>NC_071472.1:33371189-43371189 GCF_028500815.1 Rissa tridactyla | reverse complement strand
CAGGTCCCTTTCCACCGAGCTGCTCTCCAGCAGGTCAGCCCCCAACCTGTCCTGGTGCATGGGGTTATTCCTCCCCAGGTGCAGCACCCTACACCCTACATATAGATTTCCTATCTTATTAGTAGAACTCGAACCATGAATTCAATTGTAGGCCCTTCTCACCTGACACAGTGGGGTCAGGTGGGTCCTCGGCAGGAGGAGGACAGCACTATGTATGGCCGTTCGCCTTATCAAATGGAGTTAGTTCTGCTGGCTGGGGCTCGGGAGCAGGGGATACTGGTCACAGCCCTATAAATGTTGAAATACCTTTTTTTTTTCCCCTCTTCCATTTTAATACTTAATAAGGCATAGCTTTTAAAATACTTGAGCATGTTCATCTGAAGAGTTTTACTGTCTGATTAAGCTCAAACGTCTGATGTTGATAGTTGTGCCCTGATGAAATTTAAATAAAGCTGTGCTAAGTGAAGAGATTACGCTGCTGGAGAGAACGCTAAATACAAGGAACAAAAGAAGCAGCACGGGAATCTTAAAATACTTTTGAATTGTAGTGGCAGGATTCAGTGTACAGCAAAAGTCCTGCAGGTTTGGCTGCAGTGAGTGTGGTTCCAGGAGGCTCCTGGCACTTGGGAGGTTGGGGTGAACACAAGGGATCTGGGTGACTGGCGGAGGAGGAGGTTCCTACTGGTTATTTTCCTCCCGTTTAAACTGTCAGAAATACTTCCTCACATGAATGAACCATGAAAAAGGGCATACTCACCACGGGTAATGTATTCAGCTTTTATTTGCTCAGTGCCAACAATTTTTGTATATTTATGTGCAGGAGATGTCAGAGGAAAACGTGTTATTCATCATGTTGAATTGACGGGTGTCTAATAGCTTGTTTGTGGTGTAATTGGGGAGATGTGAGCGCTTGCGTGCAGGGCACGGGTGCTTTATCGCTTTGCGGAAAATGCGTCAGAATTTTGCAAATTCACACTAGAACCTTGAACAGTATTAAAATCTCCAACCTATTTATCATATGTACAACTCACATATGGGTTGGTGTTGTGCCTTTCTTAGGAGGAAAGACAACTACAGATTCTTTCCAGGCAAGTGTGAAGTGGCAGATCTAATTCTGGTGTGTGCGCGAAAAATCAGTGTGCTGCTTTAAATATGAATTCTTTTGTCTAGAATGTTAAATGCTAAGGTCTGTATGGTACTATGGTACTATTTCTGCTGTGTCTCATACTTCAGGGTTACCTAACCACGTTTTTAAGCTGTCTTTGAGAGAGTGGTGCTGCCTCTCTGGCTTCTGCGGAAAAGGGAAATGAAGTACAAGTCCCTAAACCAGACAAGTTTCAGAGAGTCAAGTCTCTGGTTTGTCAAACAGCTAATCAAATACTAATTATGTGATAAACCGGGTACTCTGAGGTGCAGGGATGCTTCCAGCCAGGAGACTTGAAATCATACAAGATTTTAAATGCTCTGAAGGCAAACTGTTTTAAAATGCCCATTGGGGGTGCGTGCTTTCCAGAATCCCAGTTCTCCTCGTCAGGTTTGCTGCTGGACTGCAGATCCCAACGCTCATACCTTTGTATGTGCACTTCCACTTGATGCTTTTGCCTGTTTACCTGGGATCGTAATAAAATAGGAACTGAAAAAATTGTAAATGTCCTTTCCTTGCCTTAAAATGGGATCAGCAGATTATTTCTTAGTAAGAATGCTCACCCTTTGTCTCTTTCTAGTCTGTTCTCTTAAATAACCACAATTATTTTTCTTACTGCGTATTTTCTGGGCAGATTCCACACACACCCCCCCGCCCCGAGTGCTTACAAGTACTTTTAATTCAGTTCCTTATCTTTGGTGTAATGCGCTACCCAGAGCAATGCAGGGAGCCGTGGCTGAGGCTCTGGGAGCTGTTGGCGACAGGAGGGCTGGGATGAGCTTTCTGCCTGTCTGCACTCCACAGAAATTCACAGCTGCCATGGGTGGCTTTGCCATCCTACCCCGCGTTTCCACAGCTGGTTGGACCTGCTTAGGTGGAAGGCTCTTCATTTGTCCTTATGATGCTGCTTTTGTTTTTTTCCACTCTGTTTTTCTAACTTGTTATGGTCATGTTGAAGTACAATCAAATTTTCTAATATAATTGCCATCCCTCCTGCTTCATTATCTAGAAATTGCATAGCCTGTTACTTCCATCTTCCGGGTTATTAATAAAATACTTACATGAGGCTTGAAACTCCTGCAGAAACTTGCACTAATATCATACTTTTTTAAAGATGAATCATTTTATGAGTACTACGTGTGGCTTACCTCTCCCTCTGCACTCACATTACAGTAATTTTATTAGGACTGGGCTTCTCTAATTGGTTTACAAGCCGTATTCCACTGACCGTCAAAAGCTTTATAGGAAAAATATAACATGTACTACTCTTCAACTCCCGTCTCCTTGTAGTGAAGAAATAATTGTTCTGAGCCTGGCTCTTTTTTTACTGATTTACTTGGTGTTTAATCCATCGTTTCCTTCTCCTTCTGTCTGAAATATTATCTCAGATGGGTGTCTCAGCCTCCTTACTGCAGTTCTGGCTTCTCCTTTCCCTTTCACCCAGCTCTTCTAACAGAGAGAGCATCTGCCGTGGAAGTATTTCTTCCCTGCACCCAAATGTCTAATAACTGCATTTGTGTGTAGTAACGTGTGGTTGGCTCAAATAAATGGTCTTTCCAGACTGGTCTGTGAAACACCGCAATTTTTTGTTCTCTTCAGATGCCTGCAACTGCTTGAAGTTAATGGAAGCAACTGCTGTGTGTTTCATTCCGGTTGGCTGGTGTTGAGCCAAGGGGGGGTTGCAGCAGGACGTCCCCCTCTGATGGCTGCTCCTTATTTGCTAAATTCGCAGTCTCGGTCAGGCTGTTCAGGACTCCTCTACTCTTTGTGAAACGATTTTATACCACTTGGAAATGGGACCAAAAGCAGAAATGTCATTCAACATCACTGCCTTGATATATCCTCAAGGTGACGCACCCCCGCCCCCCATTTTCTATCTAAACATTAATTATGGTCTCTGATTCTATGCAACTTGGGTAGTTAATGTTTTTTTAAAACGTAAGCTGTATTTTCCCGAACGCTTAAAATTCAGTTGTTCTCCATTGAAATTGCTATCAGGTTTTGTGGGCCCATGAGATCTGAACTTCTGTAGAAGCACTGCAAAGATGTCAATGAATGTATATCAAAATTAAGTTGTTGAATGTCATTGCAGCTGCTACTAAAATTCCAGCAGTAAAGGCCTCTAAACCTTCTTTCATAAAATTACAAGATCATATATTACTGCTTCTTTGCCAGTTTTTCCCTCTGCTCCGCTCTGGTGAGACCCCACCTGGAGTACTGCATCCAGCTCTGGAGCCCTCACCACAGGAAGGACATGGACCTGTTGGAGCGGGTCCAGAGGAGGGACACGAGGACGATGAGAGGGCTGGAGCCCCTCTGCTGTGAGGACAGGCTGAGGGAGCTGGGGGTGTTCAGCCTGGAGAAGAGAAGGCTCCGGGGAGACCTTAGAGCCTCTTCCAGTCCCTAAAGGGGGCCTACAGGAGAGATGGGGAGGGACTCTATCAGGGAGTGTGGTGATAGGACGAGGGGTAATGGTTTTAAACTGAAAGAGGTTAGATTTAGATTAGATATTAGGAAGAAATTCTTTGCTGTGAGGGTGGTGAGGCAGTGGAACCGGTTGCCCAGAGAAGCTGTGGCTGCCCCATCCCTGGAAGGGGGTTCAAGGCCAGGTTGGATGGGGCTTGGAGCAACCTGGTCTGGTGGGAGGTGTCCCTGCCCAGGGCAGGGGGGTTGGACCAGATGAGCTTTAAGGTCCCTTCCAACTCTAACCATTCTATGATTCTTTGTAGTAAGATTATCTATATGATATAATAACTTTACACCCACGGGCACCATGTATGATGTACCTTGCTTTAGTTGGGTATGGCTTGATACTTCAAGGAGAACTCTAATATTCTAGCCCATGGTTTGATCCATGTATTTCCTAAAATATAACATAAACCTGTTGAGAGAAGCAGGTGGTGGGTTTTGGAAAGCTCAGTCTAGGTTGCTTTGTTGGGTTTTGTTTGGTTTTTTTTACCCGAGTACTTTGTTGGGAAGTTATTGCAGTTATGTGCTTGCGGCTGTAGTCTTGGGTGATTGCGATGGTTCTCCAATCTTTGCACTTCTGTGGTTACACACTCAACCACATTTGGTTTCTGAAGTATTGTTTAGCACAATATTTGCATTAAGGAAATACCCCAAAGCTAATTTACGTGTGGCTGAATGATTAGCTTGTGATAGCTTCTCTGCTGCTAATACCAATGTGAATTGACATCAGGCACTGAGCACAACTTGGTTTGGTGAAAATTTAGTTTTCACACTTCTTGTGTAATAATATGCTTTCTTGGAAAATGCTGAGAAAAACGTTTTAAAAGTAGTTTATTTCAATAAAAGCTTGGGGTAACAATGAACTGCAACGCTGGCATTGGTTTACTGGGCTGTTGCAGTCATCATTCTTTAGTGCTTCTGCGTAGTTGCAGAAGATCTTGCAAGTATTTCTTTTCTTCTGAGCTTAACCAACAATTTTCATATATTTGGTCCTAAAATGACATATGTATGAACAAAAGGAATAAATGACTTTTTAACGTGTTTCCCTGAAGAGGAGCTGGTTTCTTGACACTGTCTTTTCTATCTTATGGGGAAAAAAAGGAGAGAATCTGCGTTCGTAAGACAACTGACCACCGTTGTCAAAATTCACATGCTATTGGGAATATAAAATAGAGGCTTTTACACGCTGCTTCACTCTTATCTTCTGTCTCTCCTGCCTGCCCTGCCCCCACGGCAGTGGTAGACATTCAGCTGCCACGTGGGTTTGTCGTGTGGCCAGCCCCCCAAATTTATCTTTCTCATATGGCCAAATAACTTCATCCCCGTGGCAATTTGCTTGAATAAAGAGCCTGGCGAATGCGGTCGAGCCTGGGGATACAGTATGAAAATCAGCGGTTGCTTCGGTGAGCAATTACGCAGTGAAACAGCCATCAGCTAGAGGAAGAGGCAGCCAGGCTTTCATAGCCGGGTGAAAACCTTCATCCATGGAATTCCCTTTGTAATATAAAGCTTTCACCTTGGATGACAAACATATGCGGTATTTAAAATTAGTATCAATTTTTACTGAAGGACAGTTTCTTCCTACAGCTGATGCAAAGCACTAACGTGTGTGGAATGACGTGCATAGAAATGAGATTAGGAAGCTTTTGTTGATTCCCTCAGCCTGGTATTCTGACTGGTGCTGGGTCTTTAGCCGTGGTTGTAAATCGCTGATGGATAGAATTTATTTGGCTTTATATTGATCAAAGCTGTAACTTTATCTGGAGCGTTTTATAGTTGGAATCTGGCCTAATGCACATAAGAGACTGGGTGGTTTTATGGGTTGCATCAGAAGCACCCCTCTCTCTTCTGGTGGGTGTTGTGTGTGGTTCGTACGCAGGAGTTAATATTTGCCGCCTTATGCGAAATTTTGTACGTGCCTGAAAATGAGTCTGTGTGACTTGATAACGATCTTGCCCTGGAAAGCTGGGAATAATGCAGCGTTTTAGAGAAAATACAGAGTTTTACAGAAAATAAACAAACCACATACTAAAGTCCTCCCTAATTAAAGCTTTCGCACAGTCTCAATGATTTGTTTTTATAAATTGGCTGTGATATTTCATGAAAACAGTTTCCAGCTCCATCTGTCTGGCTGTAGAGAGTTATTTAGGCGTTCACTGGCGCATCTTTCGTAGGGCTTTAGAGATGGGATTGGGGCTGCAACTGAGTGTCGTTCAGCTGTTGGCTCTTGCATCATTGTGCTTTGAGGTGCCTGTTAGAACATAGCAGGAGCGATCACTCCGTCCCTCAGCGGCATGGTCCAGGCTGCCAGCCTTTCTCTTTCAGTGACCTCCTTTGGCAGGTACATGTGGGAGTTGAGAAATTCCCTCATTAAAAAGCTGCGTGTGTCATAATACTGATGGGACTAGAACAAAGCTAGCTACCTCCCTTGGGACTAGTGCTGCGGGTTTTTTTGAGCTCGTTCTTTAAATTAAGAAGGTCATTTCTTTGTTTTCGGTGTCATCAGTTTAGATGCTATTTTGTGGCTTCGTCACATATACAGATATTTAGAAAAATACAGTGGTGTTTTGTAGCCGTGGGAGACTTCTTGACGTCCTGACAGGTTGTGATAGTTCAATACTCAAAGTGGCTCATCTGGTGAATTCCTCTCTCCTGGTGGCCCTGTGATGCTTTACAAACTCCAAAGATGTATATCTTTTAAAAATAATTACTAGGGCGGTGCTGTCCAAGCCGAACCATCCCCAAATCACTGCCCTCGCACTGCTTTTACCGGCCTGGCCTGGAGATGGGTCACATCAGGGCTCACCAAGTCAAAGGCAGAATCAGTCTGTTGTTTGTTGTAATCTTATGACCAGAGATATCTGCAGAAAAACCACATTGCCTTGCTTTCAAACGCTCGCGGAAGTCTGTATATTCTTTAGTGTTTATACTTTTGGTTGTGTAAATTCTTGATATTGAGGTAGGTTTTCTCAGTCTCTGTCCTGTGTAGTACCTAGTGTTATGTTGTGCTCATGATGAGGGCTCTTTAGTGGTGTAGAAACCTAAGTTAATAGCAATGCATCCTACTTTGATCTCTAATTTGCATAAAATATTTCATGTTTGGGGGATGAGCGTGAGTCTGCTGTTACATTTCTGGATCTTCAGATTTGATCTGAAATACTACAGACTGGGAATGCGGGGCATTCTTTTAAGTATTTTGGTTAGGGAGGTTATTAGATTTAAATGATTTATCATGAAATAGCTAAACCCAAACAAAAATAAATAAATGCATGAGGGTGTGCAAGGAACTCGTGCGTGTTCTAGATAATGAGCACGCTCAGCTTTTAAGGGTAAAGAAGCCACTTGAATAGATTTAAATTGACTGTGTGCTTGTTGACTGCAGCACTGCTCTTGCAGCATGACAGACCGTCAAGTGGTACAGGATGTCAAGACTGGATTTCAATAATGGAAATAAAAGTCCATTGTCATTGGACTGAGCTCCGTGCACAGTGGTTTTGGGGAAGACAAGGAACAGGTATACAAGCTGGTCACCTAACGTGATTCACATAGGAAGAGAGATGTTGAATAATTTTACTGTATTTGTTAAATATGATACACTTCTCAAACCTCCTTGCAAACAAAATCTTTACTGACCGTGAAGTAACTCTCCAGAATAAATCTCGTAGTGTGCACATTTATGATCTGTGTATATACATTTTAATACTACGTCCATGGATTTTATCTCTTTTTCTTCAATTCTTTACTGAAGTTTTGTATTTCACCTTGTCTGTACCTTCTTTATGCCTCTGAGGACGGTTGGAAGATACAGCAAGACTTGCAAGGCATCCTATTTGCGAGAGGGAATAATGAGTTGGCTCTTAAATATGTTGAGTTGATGGTATTTTATAATGAGCTGTGTGAACTTTCAGTGTTTAAAAGGAGGAAATAGGAAATGGCAATTACACAGAACTTTCACTCTTCGATCACACATATACCGCATTTCCATTGTTACTTACAGCTTTAAAGAGCCCCTTGAGAGGGCTGTATATTAAGTAATTATTCTTATTTAACACTTCATTATGAAGCGTATACAATTAATTGACGACATATAGCAATAATGATCTGCTTAAATAGAAATCCAGTTCCTGAGACCTGACACTAGTTCTTTCAAAATTTTATGCTTGGTTTTGATTATTCTTTTCAAGTTCACTAATGATATATATTTATCTCCCACTTGATGTTCAGAGGCAAAATTGAAATACAGTTTGTGAGCAAGATAATGAAAAATTATACATAGCTCCTGTACTACTCCTGTGCAATTAAACAACCAGAAATGCGACAGTATTGATTGTTGCATGTCGGGTACTGCTAACCTGCTTGTAATAGGGTAGGGTGATAAAGAAAATAAATTAATAAAAAAACCAACCAAACCCCCCAAAACCAAAAAGCCAACACAAAAAACAACAACAAAACCACAAACAAAATTACCCTGTTGTTATGGCTTCTCTTAAACATGAAATACGTTTAAACACGCTTCAGTATTGCACAGAGCTGAACTACTGAGCGATCTTGATTTACAACCTGCTGTAACGGTTGGACTGGGGGAATGGTGGGCCTAAGCCAGTTTGTTGTTTCCCTAAGGCTAGCAATTTTTGTGCAAATGTTTTGAGGATCAGCGTTAGCGTGTACGTGCTGACTTAGTTGCTTAGAGAGCTTCTTTGGAGACCCAGTCAGAGTTGTTCGCTTGCCTATCACGCGTTTAAATGCATTGATTTTGATAGTATGACAAGTTTTGAAGTGTAGCTGGGAAATAGGGTTCAAATTGGAAATAATTCCCATTTAAAAAAAAAAAGAGGGTGAAGACAGAAGTTTAGTGTGTGTCGGTAGGTATGTTTTATCTTAGTCTGGTAAATTCAGATGTGAGGCGGTTGGAGGATGCTGAGCATGGAGGCCTTGGGGCCTTTTTGGCTTAGGTGGGGGGAGATAAGGGTGCTTTTGCTTCCAGGAGAGGAGCCCAAATGCAACCCAAGTTTGCTAATCCTGGCTTAGGCCTGGTCACACCAGAAACCCTAAATGTGATTTGTCATTATCTGAAGTCTGTCCTGACACACAGCAGGATACCTAAAATATGCTTAACCCCAAAGGAAAGCAATCCCAGTTCTTCCCTTGGGTGATGCTTGAGGTCCCCATCAGGCCAGGGGAGAGAGAGGGTAACGGTGCAGCTGCAGCCCCCCGTTTGGTTTCTTTGGTTCGGTGCCAGCTCTTTGGTCTCCACAAGCACTCAGTATTCTCCATCTCCCTGAAAATAATAGGGTCGGGAACAGAAGTTGGCTGAAGGCTGCGACTCTGCTCTTTTTATCTAGATCTCCAAAACAGGTCTTGAATTCATTCTGCTAGTACGTGGCACAACATTCTCTGTTAGCTTAGTACATCTCTACAGAGGTACCACCATTGTAGTTTTTTTTGTCTAACATGTGTCTAGTATTTTCCCCTAACTGTGGTTTGTGAATATAGAAGTATCATTTTCATAACATTACATGCGTGCTGGAAGAACTGGGCTTCTCTTGAGGAAATGCTAATTCACACAAGAAATTTATTTTTGTTCTAACACGTGATGTTTGTACGTAGTTGTCCCATGTTTGCCTTAAGAGATACATTTCTCACCATTGTGTAGAACAAAGGTGACTGTCTTTTAACTATATGTATCAAAACCAAGTACACCTTGCGTGGGAATTAGTGTTTGTAATGCAATTGGCTTTTTCCACATGATCCTTATTTTTAAAGTATGTGACTTAATTTCCGGATGTAATTTCTATGCATATGAACTTAACTTATATTCCCAGTAGTTCAATAATTTGCGAAAGATCTTAAGGGCACCTTTGTTTCCACAAGCGAAGCCTTTTTCTATTGTATTTTTTGCCTTTTCTGTTCTCTAACGAGTTATTTTGTGTGACAGGTGGGAGATTCAAGAAGGAGATAGTAGTTGATGGACAAAGCTATCTGCTGCTGATCAGAGATGAAGGGGGGCCTCCAGAGGCACAGGTGAGCATTGCATATATAGAGTTTCACCAGCCTAACACCAGTTTCCTTTCTCTTAAAAAGCCTTCCTTAAAGAGAACGGGTTTGGTTTTGTTCTTTTCCTGGGTCCTTCTCATCTTTCTGCTGGGAAAATGTATTACATCGCCCTCAGGTGAAAAATACTTGGTTTAGAAAATATTTGGGATTTCAATTACAATGTGAAACTGTGTAGGAAGGATAGATATACGGTTAACTTACACTTGCATGCCTAATCAACATGCTTCCAGTGGTGGCAAAGTTGCATGTTACAGCTGTAAGTTTTCTTCTGAGTGTGAATCTCTAAATTGTTAAAGTACAAATTACGTGTATGCACAATGATATGCGTACTTGCGTACAAATCTTTGTGTTCCCCGTTGCTTCCATGTTTTGCTCCCTGTGCCATTTAAGATTCAACTTTGCGAGTTCCAGTTGGGCACCACTGAGTTCTGGGGTTTCTGACTCGGTTTCTGCATACGCTGTGTTACCTCCTTGTCTTGTAGGAGGTGACTCATCGGGATTTGCCTCTGAGAAGACATTTGTGGTTTGGTGTGCTTAACTCTCTCACTCTCTTTTGAGTGACATGAAGTGAAGCATTTGCTTAGGGGATGCTTAAATCGCCACCGACTCTGCCAGCCTGTCCGCAGGCAGTGTCCTTGTCTTCAGGCGTCCTCCTTGTCTCCCCTCTACCTCTTCTTACCTGAGCGCTTGGGGCTTTTCCCAAGTGTGTTAGCTGCCGCTGGCCTTGCTTTGCTTGGCTCTTCAGTGGTGGATCAGCTTCAAATAAATAAATAAATAAAAATCTAGCAGCAGGAACTGTGCTGTCGCCAAACAGCTGAACGGGAGCGGTGCCAGCAGCAGCAGCTTGTGTTTCAATGCTCCACTATCGCTCGTGAGCTGCAGGAGGATTTGAGCGTGGGGGAAGGTGCTGTGGATAAAGGAGAAGAGAAAGGAGGTGGAGGAAGCGGAGACCGAGAGAGACATCCTGGAAGGAAGTTAAAATAAAAAATTAGTGTCGCTGACACATCTGCAGCCCTGTGAGGCGTGAGCCTAAAAGAAGTGCTCTGTTTTAGGCTGTGAATAATTTGGCTGTGGTACACAACAATTTCCATCCTTAGAGAACATTCGCTTGTAGAAAAACATAAATACTGGAGTTGTAAAGGTACACACAGCAATCTAAATATTTTTTTTTTTATCTGAAGAATTGGTTTTGCAGAGTTCATTTGAACCAACTGCAGGCTGATGAACAGACAAAGTGTTTTGCTTTTGATCTATGCTAGGTAAATTTGGGGGGTTTAGTTACTATTGTGGCTGAGATTTGTTCTTCAGCAAATAACAAGTATGGAAAAGTTTAAAGTTTTAGTACTATTTCATCTTTTGGGAGATGTGTTTCACATGTAAAATATTTTGGGATTTTTGGGTTATAATTTCAAGTTGCGTGTTATATTAAAGATCTTTTTATTCCAGGAATTAATAAACAGATTAAATTTTACTCCTGGGTTCATGAATATTTCTAACTCTATAATGAAAATGGCATAATATTATGAAAAGCAAAAAGTTTACCTCCCACTATCTGCTTATGATATAGAAAGGGTTGCGGTTCTGCTTTTTGCAACAGCACAGTATATTTTTGTGGACAGTCGGGATAGAATGACCACTTCAATAAGTAACAAGCTGAACTGGGGTCTTCCTGGGGCGGCGTGGGGTCAGGGAGAGTTTCCCCAGTTGGTGTCGTCTTCGCTTTGGTGCAAAGGCGGCTGCAGCTGGGGGCTCGGTTCACCGTCCCCCTTTTTTTTTTTTTGGCAGGAAGGGAAGGAAAATGAACCCACCCAAAAACTCACTTTCTGGAGCTATGATCCCTCTTGTCTAACATAAGACTGTCAGGAAATTAAAATAATTAAAAAATAGCTCGTTTCGTAGAACAAGAAGGTGGTGAGATGCACCAGCTGATGCTGCTTCACTCTTGCCACTGTCTTAAGTTTGTGAATATTGACCATTTCTTTTGCTCACCAGGTTTGATTTCACTCTTGACGTGATCTGTAACAAACGTAGTGGCCTCCTATTGAAAACTCGGTTAACATAACTGCGCTGTAATGAGCTGTCCCTGCTATTTTTTTAAATTTAGAACTTTTGCATATGGTTTGGTTCTGTTTGGACTTACCTGGAACAAACAGATCTGCTCAGTCACAGTAGTAAGTCTGAAAATGGATTTGTGTATCAGCTGCTGAGCTCTCCTTGTTTCAAGCTGTTCTCTGTAGTGGTGTGGATAAGACAATCCTGGGTTTCCAGACCTTCTGCGTGTTTTCCAAAATTCCTTTGTTTTTTAATACCACGGGTCTGGTATCCACAAAGCCTAAGCTTATGTTAATATAAAAAGAAAGTAAGAAATTACTGGGAATGTTTTGTGTCTGGAGGACACCACATTGAATAACCATGCTCTGGATTTTTTTAATGATCTTCATTAGAAGGCTGCTGCTGCACACTGATGAAACATTACGAAAATGTAGAGAGACTTTTACCTTCCAAACTGATGCTTTAAGGATGTTGTAGCTGTAAGGAAAAATTCTTGGCATGATGCTGCCGCTGAGTCCAGTCAGCGAGAACCATTTTATAAGATGACCCCAAACCAAGTCCACAATAATGACGCCATCCGTGCTTCCTTTGGTTAGATCTTCTGGTTTGAATAGTTCAAATTTAATAGTGTGGTAGCTGACTTTATGCTGGCAGTAACCATGCTGTGTGCAGACAGTCCTGTCCTTAACATCTAGATGATTGTCCTTATGACTGTCTTGAAAACCTCAAAACATTTTTGGCTATTTTTACGCTGTAACCGTAAGAGGTGCGTTTGGTTTCAAGTCCAATACAGTCATAAATACGTGCAGTAACTTAAATTAATTAGCTAATAGGCTGTATGAAAAATAGGCAAGAAGTACTACTAGCTCTTATGTCTGAAAAAGGAAAATGTAATGAGCTCAGCAACTTTCAGTACGTAACTTCATACTGCCGGCTCTTTTTTCTTCCATTTGTATATGTCAGCTTGGGATTCCTTCATAAAAGCTGAGATCGTGTGAATCCACAAACTAGTGAGTGACGCAGTTTAAATACTGCAAGAGCAGAAGCAGAACTGCAGGAGTTGGGGGGGCTGAAGGAAGACCTTACAAATCTAGGCTAGTCTTGTAAAACTCAGCAAAACGCATAGAAATGTTTCCCAAATGAACCTTCTTGCGGCTCTTTGAATGTTCGGTGTGTCCCCAGCCTACCTGGCGTATTGTAGTAGTAATAAAATAAAATGTCTGAATATCAATGGCTGAAACTTGCTCTAAATTTGGGTAGGAATGGAGTCACTTAGGGAAAAATAAAGGCAGTGAGGTAAGCTTAACTTCAGTCTTTTTTTGATGTCCTGTCTACGTTTACGGTTATGTTCAATGTGTTTAAACAATGCACTTCTGAGCTAAAACTCTTTCACTTGCATGGTCCCCTGAGCAGCACCTTGTGTTGGCACGTGTGTGTGCATGTTTTGTAGCAGATTACTGATGCCAGGAGAGAACAGTTTGCTTTCACGCTGAAAACTGAATGAGACCTTCAGTACTGTTTGCTCAGTTACGATGTCTGTGTAGTGAAGAATTGGAAATTTGAAATTCATGTTTTTGGACGCCAATCAAGATGTGAGAATTACTAGCAAAGCTTGTACAAGCACAATCGTTAATACTTGTCCTGGCATTAACATCAGCAGGCATGCGTGTAAAGCACAGGGTGGGGAAATAACACACTAAATAAAGCGTTTAGGTACCTACAGAAGTGTTTTTCACTTATAATTCACAAATTCAGAAATCTGAGGCTGCAAATTTTTCTGTTTCTGTGAATCAAAACCAATGAGCCCTGATGGTAGTTGGGCTTGTAATACCATATACCAGGGACAAAGAGATGCAGTTGTGAGCGTGGGGGAAAAACCTCTCTCTATCTCAGATCCCCATCACTTGCAGAGCGATGAATGTTGATTCATCATTTTAGTAATGATATGCCCCTTTTAAGGCCTTGGTTATTGTCCTTAAAGTTTTTCTGATGTGTATTTCCCTCCAAGTAAGGTAAAAACGTTTCTCTCTTTTTTCCCTCTTTACTGCTTTTCTCACAGTGTGCCTTTTCCGTTTTTATTCTGCAGTTTGCCATGTGGGTGGATGCTGTTATATTTGTCTTCAGCTTGGAAGATGAAATTAGCTTCCAGACTGTTTACCACTACTACAGCCGCATGGCTAACTATCGCAACACTAGTGAAATTCCAATGGTACTAGTGGGAACCCAGGGTAAGTGCAGTCTTCACTTACGAGTGTATTTCTGTGACTGTATCGCCTGTTCCAAGCTGGCAAAGCCATGTCCTGTCCTTTCCCCTCTCTTGCATCAGCACTGCTGCTCATCTGATGAGGAGAGCTTGTGGATAAACCAGCAGTTCATCAGCAGGGTGGTGGTTTGCCATCCGGGCTTCCTCGGCTGGTAGTGGCCATCTGGGCTTCCTTGGCTACAGGGCCATGGTGTAGGGAGGGCTGGTTTGAGATGGGAGACAAATGTCCACGCTGGACTCTTGGGACAGGGAGTGTCGGACTTCAGCAATGATGATTCAGAATGATGATTTAACAAAAATATTCTTGCCAGTCTCGGTGGTTTTCTGCATCGGCAGGGAGATGGTGGTGTTGAATTTGGGCAGGTGAATCAGTTGTGTAATGAAGTTCTGAGGTGAGACTGGTCTCCTTCAGCTTGGCAGTCTAGAACTGATCAATACCGTGGCGTTCCAAGGAGGCAGACGCATCAGGGTTCAAAAACCTTCAACACAGGGTGAAGAAACAGAACTGAACCATGCCCTTGTGCAGTCTCTCAGGTATAACGTTCTTCAAACCAGATGGAAATGTAGATTTTAGCCTCCTGAAACAGCCCGCCCCCCCTGTTCTGTTTGTCCGGACCCCCTCCTGGAGCAGCAGCTAGCTGCAGCTATCCTGTGGGCAAATGTGGGAAGGGAAAGGAGCCAGCAATATTTCAGGTTTTTTTGCATGTGAGCTGTCTTTTGGGTATTCCCTTCCTTGTTTTGCCAGTGCCTCGCATTAATGTTTCAGCAGTTGGCCACACTGTGGTTGGTTTGCTGCCTGGAGTAGACACCCAAGAGCTGAGGCTGCTTTGCATCTAACCATGTAGACGCTCCTCCTGTGATAACTCTTACCAAAAATGAGGAGTTTCTGCATAGGTGCCGGACTTCAGACTTCTTACACTTACAGAGCTGCTGTTCTGGAAGCACAGTACAGACATTTTTGTGAGTGTCTCCGTACTGAAGCGTTGCTCTCAACATATTTCTGCACCACATTAGAAGGGCAATGCAAGCGTCGTGAGTTCCTCTTGTAGATTTTATTTTGGACATATTCCCTGTTATCGTATGCCATTGGTATTTTGGTGATGTTGAAGCTTTTCACTGCTTTCTCAGCTTAATCTTTTGTCAGGCTTGTGGTCAGAGAGCAATTTGCTTCCCCTGTCTGCCTGCAGAGCTGTGACACCACGTGAAGGCAGGGGAAGTGTGGGCAGCAGGGAAGGAGAAATTGCAACTGGGATTTAGGCGGAAACAGATGATAAAAAATGAAAAGAGAAGTAGGTACACAAAAAGTCCTAGGATAGCAGAAACTACAGCCAAAAAGCAGAAAAGAAACTGCTTTGAAGGGCCATGCTGCCAACTTAAAACTGGAGTTGAAAAAGGAGAGGTAAATGTTTCTGTGAAGTGCTTCCCTTTCTGCTCTTATGACACTTTGGGGTATGGCTTTCCATCTCATCCTGCTTTCTACTAGAGAGGAATTTGTTTCTCAAAGTTCATTTTCTGTTGCAGCACTGATTTATTTATTTAAATATGACTAAAGGTGGAAACACTGCTAATTCTGGGAGTAAGCATCAGAAGAAAACAAAGCTATTTGGTTCCCTGACTGTCAAACAGTGCAGTAAGATGAAATATATAAATACACCTGCTAAAATCATATTAGAAATATAGCTGCTTGACATCCAGCTTGTTGGTTTTCACTGGTATTCTTGAAATGAGCTGCGAAACGAAGTCTCTCCGAAAATGTTAGCGCTCGCCTGATGCTTCCCCTGCCTTGTTGTTCTCCTGTGGGTGGTGGACCGGGCTCTAGCGCTGAATTTGCTTCAGAAGCCAAACTTCTTGAAGCCATGCATTTGCTGAGCCATTCCTTTCTGGTTAAATGTTTTCAGCGCCCTCTGCTGATTAAAAAAAATATAGAATCATAGAATGGTTCGGGTTGGAAGGGACCTCAAAGGTCACCTGGTTCCAACCCCCCTGCCCTGGGCAGGGACACCTCCCACCAGGCCAGGTTGCTCCAAGCCCCGTCCAACCTGGCCTTGAACTGCTCCAGGGATGGGGCAGCCACAGCTTCTCTGGGCAACCTGGGCCAGGGGCTCACCACCCTCTGCTGTTAGCTCTCCAAATAACTGTTCTGGTTTTATTAATTAGACCTTGTGAGGAGTTAGTGATAACATCAGTCAAGTGGTGGACATGTCATGCCCAGAAGTGAGCCTCGAGTACAGTGCTGCAGTAGTCACTGGCTTCATGCTCACATTAAAGTCAGGCTGCTTTTCCAAAGAACGAAGGCGGTTTTGCTGCCACAGAAAATAGCAGATTTTTAGGAAAACTTTGAGCAGCTCTAAATGCTGGCATTGGTGCCTGTTGTGGTGGCAAGGTGGTAGCTGCAGAGTTTTGTAGGACAGGTTGTGCTGCTGTCTCCCCTTAGAACTTTTTTTGCCACAGCTAAAGATTACTGTGATACTCCTGGGGGGAAAAAAAAAGTTGCTTTTTAAGATTTGTTCAGAGTATTATCACTTATAAATAGTCAAACTGTGTAACCTTTGTAGAGTTCTTCGCTACGATGGAGTAGCAATGAAGAAACTTTTTCATTGGTTAGCATGATTTATTTTTTTTTCCCTGATGTAAAGTCTTTTTCAGCTCAGGCTCTAGAAATTGAAGTTAAAAAGCATACATGAAAAGTAGCTCTTTCAGAGAGGTACAAAGTATCATTATTTGTTTAGAAAAATAGAATTTTTATTGGCTTTTGCAGTGTGTTCACACAATGTCTCATGGGTGCATTTAAATCAAGGTTTGAGAGAGTCGTTTACGATGAGTTTCTCAATCCAGTCTTGGCTGTGACTTTGACAGGTCAGCAGTGCAAACTGTAAATATATGAAAAATCTCTGTTTTACATTAAACTGGTGAGTGTCTGCCTGGACGGAGGCACAGAGTGTGCCAAGGGTTCGGGGTTAGGCTTCAGCAGAGTGCTTTTTGCTTCCAGCCCGGCCTCGCTGGCACACTGTTGGCTGCCTCTGCCTACGCAAAACGCTGAGAGAACTAGCCTAGAAAATGGGAAGGACAAAAAAAAAAGCACACACGAGGAACTGAGGGAAAAAGCTGGACTCTAGATTTTTTTTTTTTTTTTCCCAGCTGCGTGATAATTGCAGTCCTGTACAGCTTTAGCTTTGTTATTTCTTATCTTTACCCACCACCCCTGCCCTGGTCTTAGTGTTGGATAGGGGTTTTTTATTGGGTTTTTTGTTGGTGGTTTTTTAAGGAAAGCATCTCTTGTGTAAATCTAATGCTTTCCCTGAGTGTTAGGGTAACACCTGGTACTGTTTCTCCCTGCGTCCCATTTCTCTACTGAAAATGTTCTTGTTCTTACAAACAGGTCACATTCCGTGCTTCATGCTCTACAGGTGCGGGTCACGTGTAAGCCACTGCTGATATTTATAGGAGGTCTAAAAATCATTTGAGATGTTTATAATCATCAGCCATTTGTTTTTCTAAGTATGTTTTACATCAAAGCTCATGTTCTTTCAGGGGGTTGTGTATATTTTGCAGTTAGCAACTTAAACATATTTTTAAGGTAACCAAAAAGCATTTTAGTTTTCTTCCTGTTTTTTTGAATTAATCAGTACGCTGGTGAGTTTATCAACAAAGTATAAAATTGGAATTGATGTGTACCCCAGTGTACCCCAGAAAATGTACCAATTTCTACAAATTCTGAAAGTCTCGGGGTTTGTGCTTAAATTCACTGGGACGGTACTGGTAATTATAAGATGTTGTTTTCAAATTATATTTAAACATGTGTTGTTTTTTTTTTTCCTGCCATTGCTGTAGATGCTATAAGTTCCAGTAATCCGCGTGTCATAGACGATGCCAGAGCGAGAAAGTTATCAAATGATCTCAAGAGATGCACTTACTACGAAACTTGTGCTACTTACGGGCTCAATGTGGAGAGAGTCTTCCAAGACGGTAAAAATCACTTTTTTTTTTATCTAGCATATCACACAGTCCTGTAGCTGGTTTTCTAAAGAATGACCAGTGTCTGATAGCTCAGGTACTTGTTGTGCAAGTATTTACTCATGTTTAGTTAAAGACGATGCTCGTTTTTAGGGATTTATTTTCTAATACTGCCTTAAGTGAACTAGAGGGCTCATTAGGCTGAACATGGCATGTGCATGGTGTTGTGTTCCCTATCAGCACTTTTAGGTTAGAGTATCTTAAGCTACTTGATTTTAGTATTCATTTATTTTTCAGATTTCTTTGCTCAGTTTAATTCAGCAAAATTTTCTTAGTTTTGATTTAGTGCTCATGGAGACACAGAGAGGCAATTTGTGCAAAGTGGTTGAAAATTGTCTTCCACACTTGAGAGATGCAGAATAAATGGAGAAAACAGCGACAGAGTAATCATGAGAAGTAACACACGGCGTTCATGGAGCGTTAGAGGTTGGGAGTCTTATGTACAGGTGTAGAAGTGAAGTTGGCTGCTTAAGGGTGATTTAAAACATCATTAGCAGCAACGTTCTAGTTTGGGGATCATTTGGGATCATTGTGTATCATCTCAAAAAAAAAAAAAGTGCTTTCTGACCATGTGTAACTATTTTGGATCAGCTCCCCCATGGAAGAAGTTGCGTGCCTGGAGAAGGGCTGCTTGCTTGTCTGTGCTGGATGAGATGGGCTTCGTGCACCCTCTAGTGGAAATTCAGCCAGGTGTCTTGGGGCTTTGCTGTCTTCCCTTCTAATCAGGGTTGTCCAGTGGCTGAACGCGTCCGCTTTTCCTCACAGTGGTTCTTCTGCATGTAAAAACCTTCTTAATTATGTTGAAATACTTCTCAGAGCTCCTTAGTTCTGGGTTTGTTTTATTTTTTTGTTGCCAGCTTTTCATTTTTCACAGCAAAGACCTGTGCTGTCTGTGGTAATGTGAGACAGTGTCACATCTGTATGTACAAAAAAAATTAATTAAAAATTAAAAAAGGAAAGCAAAACATTCAAGTTCTTAAATGGAAAATACTGACGTGCCCTGTGGTAGGTGTAATTCCAATCCTACCATCCTGTTTGTAGGATTTCAGAGGAATGCATTTGAAGCTGCATCTTTGCGCTTTGCTCACTGTTTCCGCTTGAACGAGTTGCAGAAATCACTGTTTTCACTGCCTGGATTTTTCTGTTTTGAATACGAGTTTCAAAGAACCATTAGGGTTTTTTGTTAGTACATTTATTTTTGAATGCTAGCTATAGTTAGATTTCTAATTCTATATTCCAAGTCATGGTGTTTGTGGGTCTTTGACAGTCTACTTTTCTCCCCCCACACTTTTGAGAGAGAAGTCTCTTGGCACAAAGGTAGTGTGATAAACTTGTTAAGCTTCCAGGAAGCGTATTTGTCTCTCCGCTAAATTTCAGCAGTAAGTAGAAAGAACTTAGAAAGAGCGTGTGTTTAAGAAATATCAAGGTTTTGTTTTACCTACACGGCAGTCAACCAGCTATTTAACATTTGCCAACTAATAGGATTAAGAATGCTTCTGTATAAGTGTGTTACAGTCGCCAGACACATCTGGGCCTAAATCCAATTCCTGATAATTTTTGCTGTTTATTTCAGCCAGAAACAAAGCAACTTTTTAAGCCCATTATGTGAGGGGGTGTGAATGAACAGCGCACATTGTTAACAGGGAGCGCTTGACTAAATGACGCTTGGTTTGTGCAACTCTAGGACGTTTGGGTTGAATGTAGGCTGAAGAGCGGTTTTAGTGGCTTCTCCAGAGGGTTCATATAGTCTATAGGCAGACCTTTGAAAGGCAAGGGGTAGAAGTGCAGAAGTGTGAAGAAAATTTCTAAATTATCCTTCCTTCAGAAAAAGGATGTGAAATATCATTGTAATGTACGTCAGCAGGCTGACTTAGTGGGAGATGAGTGGGATGGTGGGAAGCACTGTAGGGGCTGGCTATATCACCATTGCTTTAATGACCACTAATAGTGTGAAAGCCTTTGACTAATGACAATTACTTCGCTTCTTTTACTTTTTCGGCAAAAAATATGTTACTTCTTTTGTGAAATTGTATTCAATAGGAAATTAAAGCTTGTGTGATGAAATGTACGGAAGTTTTGCACATGTGCTGCAATTCCATTCCAAATTCTTTGTGTGTTGATAGGCATGGAATATAAAATGTATATAACCACACCTGATGTAACGTAATGGCTTGTGACTTGCTGTTGCAACTGTAGAACATGTTAGTGCTCTGTGAGTCTGCGTGCAGGCAGTCCGTTACCTTGTTGGCTTCTGCCAAGTGTCGCATCCTCTCTGAAGCTGCTCTTAAACTGGAGTGGCTCTTCCTCATCTTATGCTAAAGGAGTCAGGCCCCTTCTTCAACAAGGGAGCCAAACATCTGCCTGGTTGCATGACTTGGACCCCACACCCATAGTTTAGTATTTTTGCTTTTTTAAATGCAAGTGAATTCTGCAATATAACCTTTTGAGGGACTGCCTCTTCGGCCCCCCTCAATGGACTTTCATCCCTGCTTGCTCAACAGCACACAGCATTGGTTAATAACTTCTCTTTGCATTCAGATCCTCTCCAAAATAAATGGAGCCAATTATCCAACATCAGAAAGTCTAGTGCTACTTGAAAAAAACACTTCTTGATGTAAATATTGTCAATGAGCAAGGAAAAGAAGGGCTGAGGGGAGGAGGAACAGGTGAAGTAGAGGTGTTCACATAATATACTCTTAAGCATTTCTTCCTATTTTGAGGAAACCTCGAGTCAGTGCGAGCAGCCTTCATGAATTAACTGCATTTTTCAGCAAACTTGAAAGGGGTACAGACCAATTATTGCATTTCATTAATAGGTGAATGGGTAAGAAAGGTTTTTTTTATTGTGTGTTGCTGAGGAAAAATAGTTGTTGAACAAGTTAGTAGCTGGATGCAAGACATGGAGCTATTATACCTATTAAGACCGTTTTTTGTGTATTGAAATTGGTTTTAGACTTTGCTCCCAGCTGGATGGGTACCTGTTCTTGGTATTTAGGTACGGGATTTAATCACTATTTGTTATATTCCAGGGTAGGTAATGCTTGGTGTTTAGATGCTCCAAGTGTTTGCTTTGGTAGGTCTGCGAGGGTATTTCAGTATGTCAGCCAAGGTCCCACAGCTTTTCTTGGGTGGTAACTTTGAATGCTTCACTTGTTTTAAATTTTTAGAATAATGTTGATTGCTATGGGTGGTTTGTTGCTTAGGTGTTGTTTTGTTTGGGGGCAGGGGGGGTTGTTTGTTTGGTTGTTTTTTTTAATGTGGATATTGCAGTGGACGCAATAGGTGAGATTAGGTTTGGTTTAGTCATGCTAATGCTCCCATTGCACACTCTTTATTTTAGTCAAGTCAAACACTGTGCAATGGTTTGCATCAGCTGGGATTTACATACATAATTTATGGTCCAAATGTACCCTGTTCTTCCTCTCCCCCTTCTGTTTTTCAGGAACTTTGAATTGCCAGTGAGTTGGTAAACCTGAAACTGTCTGTAAACTTCCATTGTCCGAGCCCCTCTTACCAGTCCAAGTTAGAGCAGACTTTTCTTTAACATACCAATTATTAGTTTGTCGCAAAGGGTGCCGTTTTACAAGATTTCTCTAAAATCTAGTTTCTTGTTTCTGTTTTCTGCCTTGATGTGATGTAGACCTACCTTTCTGAGGAAGAAATTGGAAGTGGCATTGAAGGGTCTTTTACTCCTTCATTGTGCACACGTTAGAAAGTAAATTTCTAATTTTTCCCCTGCAAGCATCCACTGAACTCTGTTAGTGGTTGTCTGTTGTGACTCATTTCCTATTTTCCCCGCAGTTGAGTGGTAGAATAATTTAACTTGAATGATTATTATGATGAAAATGCTGCTTTCTTTAGTTAAATCCAAATACATTGTTTACAATGCTTGATTACAGTTGATAAGCTCACTATTGATTGTAACAGAGTATAGAACCAGAGAGTCATTTAGGTTGGAAAAGACCTTGAAGATCATTGAGTCCGTAGGTTCTTATTTTGTAATACGAACTGCTTTACAATAATATTTCACTTCTGTGTGCAGAAGCTTTTTATGAAGGCTGATGTGTAGTTAATGCACATCTATGTATTTTTAAATAACTGGTTTTTAATGCTTTGAGAAACTGAAAACTGTAATTTGTAAGCAGTAGTTGTCAGGATGGTTATTCGTAGTCCTTTGGAACGTGCATATGATGAATCACTTGTTTTCTGATACCCTAATAATAATTTACAAATTCAACTGTTTAATTTGTAGTAGGATAGAGCTTGTAATTTCCTAAGTGCGGTAAGTATTCAGGCACCCTGTGATGTGACGATCAGCTGTTTTGTGTAAAAGTTCATACTCTGAAGTGAAGCAGGATTTTGAACATTTTAGAGGGCTGTTTTTAACTTTCAGCGTTTTCCCACTTGGGACTGATCTCTGATGCTGCTTGAAGTCAGAGCTGCACGAGCAGGCCCTGAAATTCAGTCTGAAATTAAAAAGAAAACTTCCAGGTTCCAGGGGATTAGCTTAATAATGTGCCCAATGATGGAGGATAGTAAATTCTTTGTAGCTTTTGATATTTGGAATTGGGAATTGTTGGACAAGGGAATTATGTTTTTAAAAATAAATCAAATGCTAATAAGATCCATTTTACTTCAGATTTCCCAGTTAAGAAGGGGGGGGAGTTCCTGCTTATCAGAATGGATTTTATCAATGACATCGGAAATGATTATTTTAATATTTCTTGTCAGCACAGTATTGTAATGACTGTGTACTGCCCCAGGATGCCTTTTTAATGATTTTAGCCTTATTGAATTAGCTTGATGTACCATTAATGCATAAGAATGACTTTTATTTTTGTTCATGATGTATTCATAATTGCACGTCTTTCCCTGCTTTATGTTCAGATTTTCTTTGACCCATTTAACTGTGTGCTGTGCAATTTTCTGACATCGCAGGGGAGAAGCAAATGTTCAAATATTTAGAAGATAAAATTTTACCATCAATATAGCTTGCGTCACTGGGTGTGAAACAAAAGGGTTTGGATCTGATTTCGATTGAGTTGAGCCTGTTACAGTAGCTTAGCACTGCACTTTGGTTGTATACCTGCTAGTGATCAAAGTAGAAGGTATTTACATCGTTCAACACAAACTTTCAGTGTGGAGATCCTTTATGTTGCTGTCATTACTACTCTAACCCTCTATGTGTAAGGCAAAATGATGTAAACCCACTGGTTAGTCATCTTAGTACTATAACTTTAAAATTTCTTAATTTCCAACCTCAAGGGCTTGCAGTCTGACGTGTTTGTGTGGCTAGTAGGAATGCATAGAACTGTATTTCTTTTTTTGTCTTGTGTATATATACACACGTATGTATTTGTGTCTCTGTGTGTATATATGTATATATGTATGTTCTGATGAACCCTGTTGGGAAGGGATTTCTGCAACATCAAGATTTAGAGGCTTCCAGTTAAGGTCCTGTCAGACAAATCACATCCTGTGAAGATACACTTGGTGGAAGATTTTTGATGCAACTTAATTGTCTCAGCACGGATGGCATTGTTGCTGCCATGTCTGTCTTAAGAAAAACGCGTTGGTTAGGGCTGGTGTTTATTTGGGGTTCAGGTTTGGGTTTTAGTGCTTTGGCATGCATCCTAAACAAGGGAGAAGGTGAAAGCTCAAATACACCGTTCTGTTCTGCAGGCTGTAGGATATATGTGTCTGTCACATACATGTCATCAAAACACAGATTTGGGAGGTTTTACCTTGTATGGATGGCTGTAACACACAAATTTTGAAATAAAAATGCCCAGAATACCAATAAACCTGTGAATATTGAGGCAGGAGTTAGAGGCCGTTGCTCCCTCACAGATTGGACCTTTGTCTGTGATGTTGTGCTGTTTTTTGTGGGGGTTTTATTTGAAAATTAAACTAATCTTTTGTTATTGAGTGTGTCTGTTGTGTGTGAACATTTACCAGAAATCTTTTATTTGCAAATCCAAATAATATTTCTAATGTTGTGTTGAACAACTCTAAAAGGGGAACCTTGAAGTACAAATTCTCCATTAAGGGATGGAAGATGACAAATTAATCCTTGTACAGGCGGATAGCAGGGAAAGGCTGTCACTTGCTATCAGTATTATCAAGTCAGCTTTTATAGATGTGTTTTCGTTAGGAAATGTTAATCAGTCTAATGGGAAGTAAATAAAGTCTCAGTGCTATTCTGCTGACAGCTATTTTAGGAAGAGGAGGCAACATTCACTCTTGCACTAGATGTGGCCCGAGGGCTGCTTCTGTTTGGGAGCGGGAGGCTGGGGCAGTGGGTTGCAGGGCTGGGGAGCAGGTCCTCTGGAATTTCTCCTGGAATTCCCTGTATTTGGGTGACTTTTTGGAGCGCACTGGGGGCTGCGGTACAGCACCCCCAGCAATGTGCTGCTGTGGTTACTCATCCCTTAGGCTGGTCAAAGATGGTCTGGATCAGCCTGGCGAAACTTTGACAAGCTCCTCCGTGCTGCAGCAATACTGGGGAACAAATCTTTTTGGTTTGTTATATCTAGATATTTGTATATTCCTTAATTTTTTAAGCAGGAGGAATAAAAGGGGTGTAATTTTTGTCCTTAATACTATGGCTTAGCCTGGAGCAACAAACCCTCTGCCCCCGTTCACTCTAAGCACCAATCGGTGTTTAAATGAGGATAAAATTAAGGCTTTTATCTAACGTTTCAGTGCAAACAAAGCATGGAAGGCAGGGCCGGCCGGTGTCGGGGGCGGTGCCTGCCCCCCGGCCTCCCCCCGGGGGCCGCGGCCGGGGGGCTGAGGTAGCCCCGGGCCTGACAGGCCCCTCCCGGCCCATCCCGCCGCCTCCCCGGGGCTGCGAAACACCCCCCCACCGCCCTTCCCTCCTCGCCGGGGACGTGGAGACTTTCCCCGGCTGCTCCTGCCCGCCGCCAGCCCCGTTCCTCCGCGAAAGGCCCGTGCGCGAGGGCCCGGCTGGCGGCCGGCCTCTTCCAGGCTGAGCGCTTGGGCCAGCGAGCTCGGTAATTCCGTTCGTGCCGCTCGTCGTTAGCCGGCCAGAGGGGCTGCCGGCAGCCTGTCTGTGTGCCCCGAGTTTCACGGGGCGTCAGGTTATCCGAAGCGGTGGGAGGGTTGGGTTTTGCCTCCCTGCGTGGGCAGCAGCCCGGGTGTGAGGAACGGGCCTGTCAGCCGAGGCCCGGCCCTGCCACCAGCCCCCTTCCTGACGCTGGTGGGCAGTATTTCTACACCTCATCCTTGCTCTTAAGTTTGACCGTCAGTGACATTTAAGCTGTTAGTGTTCGAAAAAGGTTTCAAAATGTCAATTTTTCTTCATTGCATGCGGGAGAAGCTGTTTTTTTCTTTTTTAGGTGCCTTGTGTACTTCCCAATTTAATAAATAAATAAATCAATCAATCAACCAGAACAACCCATATCCTTTCGGACTTTAGGTCCGAACGCAGTGGAACAGCCCTTTCCAAGACCTCTCGCTTGCTGGAGGATATGGCTCTCTGCTGTCTGTCTCCCCGGCACCTCACCATAGCCATGCAGGGGAGGGGTAATTCCCTACTTGGGGAAATTCTTTAGTTGAATACCTCCACGTGGTATTCTTTCTTTTCCTGTTTTGCGTTGCTTGGGGAAGACAGCAAACTTTAAACAGGTGTTAATATATTTTATAAACAGTCTTTAGACAATTTTCTTCTGTGCTATGTATAACTGAATCAGAAAATTCTAAGCATTTAGTAGTGAAAGTCAGTAGAAAAAAAAATACATAAATACACAAATCTGATCCGTCTTGTCTTGCAAAGTTTGTTTCTGCATATGTTTTATTCTAAACTTGATGTTATGAAACTTTGCCCTTACTCTTACCTGGCCATAACTCTTAAGCACCGTCAATAAATAATCTTATTTCGTATGTGCAGTTCTGGAAACAAGAATTTAGCTTAATTGGTGGTTTTGTAGTGGCTCCTTTTATGTCTCTACAGAATTTCTCCCCGGACTTAACTGATTTCCGTTTAATCTTTCAGACACATACCCTTAAATGGGGTGTTCTCCACCAGTTCCGATACCATACATCAGACTTTACGTTGTTATGGGAGGGTCCCACGTTAGTCGGTAGGAGGAAATTATTCAATATCTGAAGTCAATGTCATATAGAAAGTCTTAAACTGAGCTCTACGAATCGAGCACTTCCTGGAGAAACATCGTGTGCAAAAATTCTTCACTAAATGGAAACAAGAATGTTGATACATTTCATCAAAATGTGAAAGAATAAGATTTCCAATACTGAAGGTTCAGAATTGCTCCGGTAGGTTTATATCCCTTAATGCAAACTTCAAGAAAAACTCCGGGGCAGGAAGTATCAGTTGTTTGGTGGTCAATTGCTTTTATTGGCAATAGTCCTGAGAGTGAGAGGCATCAGCAGCGCCTTTTAGAGGATCACGTAAACTGTATTTCAGAGGTAAAATGTTATAAGCACATTTGTGGAGTGTCTTGCAAGCAATTAGGAATTGTTTTCCATTAACACCAAAAGCTGAAGTGAAAACAAATTCTGGAAGAGGCAGAAAGTTTGAAAATTTTCTTACTTCTTAAAATCTCTGCCTTATCTGCAGCTGGTGTTGTAAACTTGGAGATTTTGTTTCTGGATGTGTCCTGCCACACCTGCTTATGCATCCAGTACCATGAATAAAATGTGATTTTTGTTACTGTCCCATCATACACATTAATTTGTCCTCCACTAAATATTAAAAATTACTGTTGAACATGTATGTGTCAGTAATGTCTGTACTGTAGCCATAAATTATAGTTCTGTGTGCTGATGTGGATATAGGCACTAATCTGAAAGAATGCGATTGTTCTTTCTCCAGGAATGGAGGTTGTGTTCAGTTTGGTAAGTGTATCTGAAAAGATGACAGTATCTGCTCTCATTTTTTGTTAAGTATCATTTCCAATCTATCGTAATCAAGTACTGCTTTTTTAAAATGCACCATATTGTAGATAGAAGCCCCTCTGAATAAATGGCATGCTTTCAGGTTTTTTGTGCTGCAATTTTAATTTCTAATCTATTCCTGCTTTGTCATTTTACAGTCTGCGTTGAGTGTTTTGTCGCTGTTATGTTTAGTATCTTGGGAAAGTAGTGCTGCTGCTAAATTGTCTTGCATCTTGCAGAGTCTTCTCCGTACAGAAAAAAAGAAAAAACAGAATAGAAATAAGTCAGATGTCCTGTCAGCTTGGCAGAGGTTGAATTATGGAAAAACATCCCTTTGCTAAATTTTATCATGCTGCAGTTCCTGGTGGAGCTGGTGACAGGAGCTGGAAAAGAGCAGTGGCAATTTCTGCGATTCTTTTCGAGCCAAGTGACCTGAACAGCAAACTGATTGCATAGTGAGTAACATGGTAACAGCGCGGCTGCTAACAGGGCTCAATTGCTGGGGATGTATCCAAATGCGAGGATTTTAAAAAAAAAAAAAAAAAAAAAAAAAAAAAAAATAGTGCTTGGTAATATCTGTTAGCGAGTTGGTTCTTTAGCCCTGCTTTTGCAGTTGCTAATGATGCTGTAATGGAGGGTGGCGGAGCTGACCACAAGGTTAGAGAAGGGCCAAAAAGGGCTTCAGCAGAACATGAGCTCCTTAAAGTGCCAGTTTACACTTTCTTTATTCCAGCGACAACCCTTTTCTTACTTGCATCTGTTTTACTTCTAAGAGGCCTGTGTAAACTGTGTCTTATTTGCTGCTTTTTGGGGTGTAGTCTGGCTTGCCAGGAGGTCTTCATTGCTCTTCCTACTGCTGTGCTCTTTATTATGGCATGATTGCTTAATCTGATTTTTTTTTTCCCCAAAAATTTTTTTTATTGACAAATCTTAAAACGTGTTAACATCCCATCTGCTGCCTTACAGCGTGTGTTCTGTACAGCCGGTCCAACAAGCCCTCAAATACAGAGGGCAGTGCAAAATGTCTAAAGCTTCATTTCTTTAGTTGTCCCTTATATGTTGTCTCTTGGTTGTTGATTTTACCTGTCTTTTGTGGATTTAACTTCAAAATTTTTGGTACAAAATGACTTTGCTGGCTTAGCATTGCTGGATGAAAGAATAAGAGCTAACAGGCAAGGTGCCTTGTCTCCAGACAGAAGGGAAAATTCCCCCTGCCCCTTGCTATAAAACTGTGAGAATAACACCAGCCTGCTCAGAGCAGGAAAACAAAAACCTGTGCTCAGGTTGGAAAGTAGGGGCTGTCGGAACAAAGGCGGGGGGCGATCCTGAGCCTGGGGAGCCTCATGAGGAGCTTGGACTTCACCTTGGGAGGGGCCGTGGCGTGCGCTGTTCTGCTGGTGCGTCAGGCCCTGGTGCTTCCGGCCATCCCTTGAGCTTCCAGAAGAGTCACTGTTGCTCTTACGTATTTGTTATTTTTGGCATACAGCATACTAAAGCTCTTTCATCTGAGTTGTTAAATGAAAAACTCTGTCAAAATGCTGATTTTACATTGCTGTCTCTTAGCTTCTACAGTTTTGTCCGTTCCTGTGTGTGTTTGCAGTGTATTTAGTAACATTTATTAAAGAGAATAGCTCGCTTTTTCCTCTTATAATAAAGGGATGCTTTTGTCTGAGCTATCAAACATTTAGAACTGGTGTAATAAACATAATCCTTTTGTAATGTTCTCTGTTGTGTAACAAACACATTTTAAACATTAAAGTTTATTATTAGCATAGATTGTTCTTCAAAAGCCATTTCTGAAATGCATTGCAAATTGTTCCCTTTCAACAAATCCTTTTGCATATGCAAATCCTATTGAAACTGTTTGCTGTGCTGGGATTAGCACTTGTGTATTCAGAGTTTAAAGGCCTGCCTGAATGTAGGGGGGTGGTGTGTGTAGTAAAACACAATAAGTATTGGCATTGGTCTTCTGAATTCCTATGCCAGAAGACATCCAGGGCTGTTCCCGAGTTCAAAATACATGCGTTTTTCTCATTCTCTAGAGTAGAGAATCCTTAAACTAATTGCATACAATTTAAGTTTAAAATTGAAGCTTGGTCTGATGAGGTCACATGCAGTGGTAAGTCCCTGGTGTTGCAGAAGGAAACTTGTGACCATTGAAGGTGGAACTTTTGCCTCTTCCCACTTCATAAAAAAGAAAGCACCGATCTTTTGTGGTAATGTGATTTCCATCAATAGTAAATGCACAGTGAATTTTATCTGGAAAGCCACTCACTTTGGTTTTTAGAGAAGGTGGGATTGCCCTGTGTGGTGACCAGTCTTAAACACTGAGTTGCTTAACAGGTAACTTTATTTACTGGTAGTCACTAAGACTGTGGGTGGACAGTCAGGTGGAGTGTTTTGAGAAGCTCGTTGAGGGATATGTACCTTAACTGGATGCAGCATTGGGCTGGCATAGCTCTTGGCATCTGGGCATCCCAAATCCTTTGCCAAGGATAAAAATATCCCTTGAACTGGATAGTTAATGGCAGCTCGTTGTCCTGTTCATATGGTTACTTTAATGACACTTAGATTCTTGGGGTAGAGCAACCTTTAATGTATATTTTGTTCGCTTATATGAAATTCTCTTTCTTTTCCTTAGTTGAGTTGTGCATGCACGCATACCCAAAGCAACGTGGCCACACTATGTCCATTGTAGGATTGTGGAATAAATACTAAATTGGCTAAAGAATACAAAAGTACAGCATTGTTCACACATTAAGGAAAAGTATAAAATCAAGAGGCTTCTGAGGTAGAAAATAGCCGCAACTGGCATGAAGGACACAACATCTGTGGTTCCCTGATAAGCTACATGAGGTACGGGACGGGATGCAATTATTCCGCGGCTTTACCTTATGATGTATAGCGGATACGGGAATGGGGTGATACCATGAAACCGATAAGCTGCCAATTAGCTGCCCGCTAGATGCTCAGAGCCAACATTTTGTCAAATTTTGATGAAATGCTGTCCTTTGTGCGAACTTTGCTCATTATAATGTCATTATAATACCAAAACACACCTCCATCCTGAAGGCTACCCACCTCCAAGGTGCGACCACTCCTTCTTGAGTCTGCGCCCTGAATTTCTCGTAAACTATACCTTTAATTGTGAAGCGAGAAAAATTTACACCACTCATGATAAAAGTATGTATGACTAAAGTCACTCAAACTCCACCTTGAAGATAACAAATAGTATAAAAATAGCCCGAGAGAGGGGGGATACCCAGGGAAGACACCATCATAAAGAATTACATCACTGACTTCTGGGATCAGTCGACGGGCTGAGCCTCTCTTCCCCGCCATAGGGACACCTTGGGGTAAGACTTAGATTATACCGAGTGCTTCCTCGGGAAACTTAGAAATTTCTCTAGAGAATCTCTTTTCTACATTTATAGCCAGGGTGTATTATTTATAACTTTGTCACGCGTTTTGTATATGTAACAATACTTTCATTTGCACGTGCTTTGCAGACAGTGTATTTATCACTGGCAATCCTAAGAACCTATATATCTGTTGTTTAAATAAACTGCACTTTTTTAAGTAGCTAGTTGTTTTGGTTTCTCACTGAACGCGACCAAAGACTCGAGAGTGGTTCATGAGCACGACTAGACTGAAGGTGCAGTCCACTACTAGTGTATCCAAATCGTAATAGTTTAATACATATTAAACGCGACTGGACTGACAGTGCTGAATTGGGCATCACTCAGAATTTAAACCTAGCCGCACCTAGCCTCCCACCTCGGTGAGGAGTGTTAGAACGCAAGGGGGTTTATCTTCTGCCAAAACTGCTTTGCCCCTTTTCACGCAACAAGGATCTAGTAGTATTTTGGGGGAACCTGAAAATACAGCATCGTATTGTACTGTACAACTCAAAGACATAAGTCTGTAAAATATGAAACTACTTTTTGAATAGCTTCTCTTTACGTATTTTGGCATTTCATTAATTTTGTCATTCCAGAGGTAATAATTTTCCTGTGATCTATGTAGACTTTTTTTTAGCAATGCATGGTCTATTTTGTTTTAAGAAGTAAGCTGGAAAGTTAGTTATCAGATGAATGGGACCGTGTTACGAAAATTATCCTGACTATTAATTGTGACTGTTGGGCACAGTCGCTCAACTAGTTTTATTAAGGGATTATGAAAACTGGGGACTCCAGCAAATTTATTTGGTGTCAACTGGTTGCTCCCTGGATGTGCCCGGGGTTCAGAAAGCATTTTGAGAGTTTTGGGGTTAAAATACCTGTGCTGTGTTTTCTTGGATGTCGCTGCCTGCTTTGATGCTGACAACTGGTTTGTGTTATTTGCTCCTCCCTTTTCTTGCCAGTGTCTGTGCTTGTGGGACTGCAAATGTCATAGCAATACTCTGGCCACCACCGGTATTGGATTTAAAAATGTGGGGGATATGTAAGGAAGAGATGATTAAATTTTCAAGTGCGGCATAAAAATTTTGCCAGGAAGAGCTTTTTCTTGCTCATTTGAACTGCCAAGCATCCATGATTTGGCAGGGCAGCCCCCACCCAGGTGGGATGAGAAGAGGTTTCTTGATGGGTACCCTGACAGTACATCTGACTTCACTTAATTATCTGCTAATAATTGGTAACTAGCGTGGAGTAGCCGGGCCCTGTGCTTTGTCTCTCAGTTTGCTGTTGTCTGGTTTTCTTTGATTTTTTTTTTTTTGGCTGTTTATTTATAGCCCTTGAATGAAAGTTTCCGTTTTTAAATTTCTTTTGTACCTTACACATCTGTGCGCAACCGAAGCCTTAATTTCCAGCAGAGCTTCTTCCGAGAAAGACAAGTCATCTCTGTCCTTATGACGTTGGGGTGAGACCCAGCCGTACCTGGCAAGGTGAGGGTGCCGCTGTGGCCGTGGGCACCGGACAGAGCTGACGGCACCTGCAGCCGTAGTGCTCCTATGTGGGCAGGAGTTGTCCTGCCTTCTGGGGAAGCCAGTGTGGTCCCTTGTCAGTGGATTTAAAATCAACAATTAATCTAACTAGGCATGAAGCAGATGTGGTAGGAAAATGGAAATGTGTTTTCATGTGGTGGTGACGTATTTGCCATTTGTTTGTGAATTGCTTGGGCTTTGGTTGTGAAACAAATGTTGTTTATCTTGGAATTTAAAAGTAGTATCTAGGAGTTGTTTTCAGTCAAGGGATCCTCTGCTTTCGTCCAGGCTTTGAGGGGCTGGTATCAACTGCAGAGAAGGCCATGCCTCACTCAGAGCATGAGCGCTGTGAGAGCATTAATTCAGAAGAATTATTAAAAAGCTGGTATAAGACTAAAAAGCCAATAGTTTTGTTACTAAATGTATGAATGTACATGCTTTTGGCTTCGGCATAATAGACCCCAGGATTTCTAGGCGCGCAAAATATTAAGTACCTTCTGGAGTGTCTTGCCACGTGCGTGCCCTTTGGAAAGGCTGCAGATGGTTTTCGGAGTCACAAAACCACTTTTAACTTCAGAGCTTGAAGAAAACCAAACCTTCACCTATCTGCACTTAACGAAGGAACATTACTGGCAGATGCTGAAGAAATATCTTTTTCCATAGAAGATTGGATTTTGTGCATAAACCTTGTTAATATTAATAAAGACAGGTCATTACCGGTTTCAAGTCATATATGCAAACTTGAAGAGATGTAGTGTGTTAGTGGTGCTTCTGTTGGTGATACTTTTTTATAAAAAAAAAATTGTGAGGAGTAAATCAGCTTCAGTTTAGCATACATATAATTGACTTGCTCTCATCATTTATGCCTCTTCTGATGGCTGACACAGTTGCTTGTGTCTTATGCATCGTAATTTACAGTCTCACGGAAAGGTATGTTTAGATTTAAGCCATGCAATAGTGTAACTAATGAGAAATATAGCAAATTTATAGCACTTGATGATTGATTGGATAAGTACCTAGATGTTAATTGAAATCTGAAGACTCCCAGCTGTCTTTCAGTAAAAAAAAAAAAAAAAAAAAAATTTCTTGGACAAGCAAAACTATTGCTTTGTAGTATTTCACAAGGACTTTGCATGTTTCTGGAAAACATGGTTGGTATGGAAAGGTGGGAAGTGGGTAGGTTTTCTTGGTAATTTGCTAGTCCTTGGGTAACTAGTGTGTGTCCCCTAATTACCTGTAGGAGCTGACTGATTTGTACCTACAGCAGTATCACTTAACTCCTTATTTTACAATCTCAGGGTGACCTCAGCTGTCTTCCCCCCAAGACTGTGTGTTTTGGCCCCAATTCAGTATGGAAACTTGCCTGTAGTCAGCAGTTTTGGCGTATCTTCCCTGTCCCTGTTTAGCAGAGGGGCGCTCGGGATTAACTATTGTGTGACAGATCATCTGGATAAATACTTTACGTTAATCTCTCTATTAATAACACCGTTGAACCGACCATCTCTAAAGAGATTGCACAGCTTTCTTCTGTGCTGTCATTCTGTAAATGTACCATTCTTGCTGGAGCTTAGTCTTGTGAAAATGTCTAAATTTTCCCATTAAGTGCTTAAAAAGTAATAAAACTAAAGCCATTAGCTTCCACTCGTCAGATCTGTATCAAGAGAAATATTCTTCGGTGCAATAAATCTGATCAAGTGTTCGACATTTATATCATTGGAATTCATTCTCTGGAAATGGACCTTTGAAGGTAAATTGCGTTAAGTAGGGCAGTTTAAATTTTTAATACAATCTTATTGTAACTGTTAGCAAATGATTAAAGTGCAAAGGGGGGCTTATGTTTTGTGAGATTTATGTTAAACGCTGTATGATGCTTCGACTCTGGCGGGTTACTCCTTCTATGACAGCTGAGCATGCATAAAAGCCACAAAAACAAATGAAGAATTATTTAACCTTTAGTAATACAATAGATGACTTTATATCTAAACAGAGCATAAGACTGGATATTTAAACACTAAATAAAATGAGGTAGTTTTCCACAAGATCCATTAGCAGAGCATCAGAAAGGTGGACAGTGTAGCTTGTGTTTGGAGTGCCCTTAAACCGCATTCTGGTTTTCATTCTCTCGTCCAGCCGCATCGCCTTGCAACTTCAGAGGTTAGTTTCTGTCTGCTTTCTGCCAATTCTGGCTGGAAAGGGAGTTTATGTCCAAAGTTTGTGGACCATCTTGAGTTGGGGCAAAGCAGTAGATTGGGTCACCCATGGTTGCGGTGGTCACTGGCTCTAGAGAGAGCTTTTTGTCCTCTGTGAAGGGAGTGCTAAACCCTGCCCTTAGAGCATCCAGACTCCGCCTGGCTTACAAACAAGCTAGTTTTAGGACTGCCGCAATACTTCAGAATTTGAAGATACGTAATTTCTATTCACAAATTATATTTTTTTTCACTCTGCTACACTGGGGACACAGCCCTTGTTTGGGGACCAGGTGTGCTATAGGCACGGTGCCACCTCTGGGCTCAGAGACTTTGGATTTTTAGGGAAGTTAAAAAAAAAAAAAAAAATCATTGATTGTTCTGATGAAAGGCCCTTTCTTTTTGGTAACAAAACCTTTACTTCACAGGTGAATTAATAGAACTCTCTGAATGAGGCATAAGCTAAGGTGAATTTGGTTTAGTAAATGGGAATAAGTTTATTTCTACAATGACGGATATGTCTGATTCTCACTAATGTAACCAGAAACTTTCTGTCATTTTGTGTGCTGTTAGGGACCTTATTGTATGTGCCTAAGTCTTTAGAAAGTATAAATATTGTCTATGAAACCTTTAATTCAATAACGTGCCCTACAAAATGGTCTTGCCATGAAGTTGCTTCAAAATGTAGATGTGAAATTGCTTGCCGGGGGGTAAAATTCTTAAGCATGGTATTGTAGTATGTTAGTTAGTTCTATGTTTTGACATGATTAATATGATTAATAAATAATTCTGTGTTTTGAGATAGAATCAAATAACATACAACAATACTATGCTTAAGAATTTTGTTCTTAAAGGATGGCTAAAACCCCAATTATTTTATTTATGGGGATTTTATGAAACACATCAATTTGTTATCATTGTATTTGAATGGGCTGTTTTCTGTTTGGTTTTTGGTTTTGTTTATTTTCCTTGTTTGAACATTTCTAACTTTTGTGTTTAAAATTGTGCCTTTGTGTGGGAAGTAACAGGGTGTATGACTTGATTCTGTTGTGACGGAAAGATCAGCAGAACTTCATGATTTCCTGGTTCGGTAAATCCACGTTGCAGAAGTCTTTACCTGTACGTCTGACACAGTGTTTGCCTTATCAGTCCTCAAGCCATGTGCTTCTACTTGCAACGTGGCTTGAGTAGTGAAGAAAGCATAGGTTTGTATTTTAAATTTCCTTAGATGCCAGATGCTTTCCAGGTTGTCTAGCGGATTTATTGACATACTTGCTTACCTAATCTTTGGAGACAGTGATTTGCATCCAAGTTGGAAATAAGTGATATGCAGTGTTCATCATAGTTACCTGTGGAGGAAAAAATACATATTGGCATTGATTAGAGATATTTAATACTCAGCCTTATTTATAACTGTATTTTTGTATCTAGTAAAACAAGAACAGTTGTTACTTCTGAGAACCAGAGCTGAAATGTGTATTTCAATGAAGGCATCACAAAAACAGTACCACTAAAGTGTGGTTTTAAATTTACTTTAAGGAGAATTGTGTTAAAGTCTTTTAGAAACATTAACACTGAACCAGCCTGTTGTAGCTGAGCTTGATTGTTAACTGTGGTGATGGTGAAACAGTATTTTTCAGTATAAAATTCCTGTGTTCATACATGGATTTCCTATTGATGGGTGTTATGGAATAGCCTTATAGCTCTTGAAACTTATCTGTATGTGAGGAGTTACAGAATTGTTTTAGTAGGGTGAAAGAATTGTGCATTTTAGTAATAAGATGCAACTTCAAGCTTTTTTGAGGAGCCTGTGTAAGAATACAATAAAATGACAATATAATAAAGCTACCAACTGTTCTTTGTAGTGTACGTTATGTTCAGTGTATTCATTTCTTCTGTTGATTAACTCCAGCCAGGGTGAGTTCGAAGAGCCCGCTCTGCTACAAGTAGACTTGCTGCTGAGCAGCCTATTAGCCCATCGTTCCCGGGAGAATATAAGTGGATCTATCGAACAATTGTGTACAGCTTGAAGTTTTAACCATCCCACGTTAGGGAAGGTGAAGAGTAATACAGGTGTATAGCATTGCGTATCCTGCTTTGTTCATGTTTTGTGGGGGTTCTGTCTCTAGCTTCATAGCTGTGTACTTGGCTATCCTGGCAATTTTTTTCATTCCAAAATTAACATGAGTAGCCTTGACTTTGTTCCACCCTGAAGGTAACTGTTTATTACGGTCAGCATTTAAATCCCCCAAGTATTAGGAGCAATCACACTATAGCTTAATTTATTTTCCAGCAAATTAACAGCCCTACAAGGTAATGGAAACAGAAATGAAGATAAATTTGTTTTAACATAATGAGACAAAGGGAATTCAGGTAAGAATTGGATCCTATATTAAAACTTGGGAGCAAATTTGAAACTCTCCCTGGAGTCATCTTAAATAAGCTTGTGTCTACATTTTAGCTTTAGATATCCCAAGGAAGACCACGTGTAATCAGAAAAGACAGTCATCCTTATCAGTATATAGTATTCACTCCCAGCTAGTGAAGGATTTTACTTCTTAGAAACTTGTGACAACAGGCATACAGTATAGCGACGCTTCTAGAAGATTAATTTATTTGCGTAATTTTACTTGCATAGTGTAGGAGTGATAGCTTCTCTCTAACTTAGAAAACTAAGTGGGTTTATTTAGCATTACTGAGTTAACACATCTTTTAACAGGTTCTGGGAAGCAGTATCCGGTGTTACTGTGATTTCAAGAGTGATGCGGAAGCTCAGTATTTAACCATGCGAGAAGTGAGGGGAACGGAGAATTTTTATTGGCAACACATTTAGGATGCACACAGATACATACTGGCTTTTTTTATCCCCCTAGAAATTAGCTTGAGAAATGACTATATTCAAGCCCAAAGACTATAGGAGTCTAGCACTTATTTCTGCATTACAGCTGGCATGTGGTATGCCAAGCTCTCCTTTTAAAGGGAGAAGTATAAAAGTAGTTTAGCCTAAAAAAATGGCTTGAATTTAAAATGGGCACAATGGTTTTAATAGTGGGTACTTCCATTAGTGTTTCCCATTCAAAAACGTTTGTGGTTAGTGCTTGCTCTTGTAATTATTACTGCTTTGCCTGTAATATGTAATTGTGGAATAAATTTGTTTTTATTGAACACTTACTTATTGTAAACGTGGAATATTAAGCTAAAATGCAGTTGCCGTAAAAATGTAAGCTGCTATATATGGTAACTTCCCACAGCGTGTTTTCCTTAGGCAGGGCTTTTCGCATGAAACAAACCCTCAGCAGGGCTTATGGGCAGAAACAAGTTATATTTGTTCATCTGATGAACCGTGATTTTGTTGAGGTGTCAGTTATTCTAGTTATGCTGCTTCTACTTTCCCTTTCCAGGTTCTGTTGAGGTTACTGGGATTTTTTTAGGGACCAGGGCTTAGATGTGTATTAGTTAAGGTCTGTCTAGTGGTATTTGTGCCCTGTGATTCGTATTGTTGGCTGGAGATGTTTTCTGCTGTATCAGTTTCTCTGTTCTATAGGAATTACAGCAGTAAAGGCTGGTGCCCGCTACTGATACTGTAAAATACTTTTTAAAAGCAAGGATTAGTCCGTGGAATGGAAGGAGGCAGGAAGAGTTCAAGGTGTCAAACATGGAAAGAGTGTGTGGTGTCCTGCACGTTGTTCAGGCCAGCTGGCAGAGATGCTCTGGCCGCTGTACGCGCAGACACTGGGATGCGCCTGAATAACTGCAACCTTGGGATGATGCATCTTCTAAGAAAAGCAGGTGCCCGGCTGGGGAGGGCGCGGGTGCCGAGCGGTGCGGGGTCACGCTGGATGGCCAAGCTCACAGTTGTCCTCAAGCCTGGGGTCCGAAAATGAAGGGTGACAAATTTTGGGATGTTTCTGAAGCTCTTTCCTTTCCTTGCAATTTTAGGCACTGAGCAAGTATTTTGACCCTGTGCTCATGTAAAATTCATTTTTCACCATTTTTATTAATTAATCAGGATCAGGTTTCTTACGTAAGCCTTTGATGAAACGTTAATTTTCTCACTTAAAAGCATCACTATGGCCTTTGACCGTAGAGTAAGAGCATGCCCTTCCCGAAGATGCAGTATAGCGTGCGTATTGCTCAGACTTCCTTATAAATCACGATCTCATCAAGAGTCTTGTTTGGCAGCAGTTGCAGCAAGGTTAATATTCTGTGCCTTTTGTAGGCAGAGATCTCTTGATGGTCTGCAAAAGCATCAGATCAATAATCGTCGTGAATGTTACTCCAAACCACAAGTTTGCAAAAAATTGCTGTAGAATTTGACAAAGTCAACATTCATATTCAGAGGTCTGGGCGTTCCTTCTATCGAGAGCACTTGAGTTTAATTTAAAACAGATCTAATCACTAATGGGTGATGTGAGTTGAACAGAGACTTTCTGCAAAGATACTGTGTTGTTCGGCACTCAAAGTGATCTGTGAGCGTAGGAGGTGATGTTTCAAGTTGAAAGGTAATCTTTGTGTAAACTTTCAGATTATTTTTTTTTTCTCCCCAGCATTAAAATAGGTATTCATGAGTATTTGTCCCTTCTGTTGTTTTTTAGCCAGCCGTGAGCATTCTGACTTCGGCTGAAAGCTATTTTCTGTCTGTCAGTAAGTGGAAGAAAATTTAGATGGGAGTTGCATTCCCATCTTTTGCACAAATTGGCAGGTTTTAACTGAACCTGGTGTTCACTCATACTCGGACACATAGCAAAGATAAATGATCTTACACACGTTTTTATGAGAAACCAATTTTGATTTAAATTAGCAGTAATTCAGGAAGACCGTGTGCATCTTCTGAATACGCAATCCTCTTGTACCGGTGATAACTGAGAAGAGAAATATTGCCAGATGTTACAGGTATTATATGCCTGGAGTCTTCCCTTCTATTATTTCAAGTGTTTCTTGGTAAAAAGCCCCATTAAAGGGCGCAGCGGTAACTCCATTCACTGCCTTTTGGGAAGGAGAGGAGCGATCAGGTCATTGATCCGTTTTCCAGGACCTGTATTAAAACTGATCAGGTCTTGGGCCAGACGAGGCTTCCCTAAATGCATCTATTGTGCGAGGCAGAGGTACCTTTGTATTTTCAGTTTTAATAGGTGTGGGGCTAGATGAGGCAGTCTTACCTTGTGTCTTGAACTTCTTGTAAGGAGTATTTTCCCCCCAGGCCTCTGCCTTTCTTGTCTTTATACTTGAATTAAGCTGTGCTAATGAGATTTTAGAGACCCGGCTGCCCCCGTCGAAGCAGCCTGGGCACTGCACAAGGAGTTGACATGTGATGAACAGCCCTTTGAACCAAGGAAAGACAACTCTGTCAGAGCAGTTACTCTGGCAACAGTATTTCTAATGGTGATTAGCTCCCAAACGGAGCACAAAGAGGAGCCGGGTTCATTACGGAGGCACAGCTCTGGGTTTCGGGGAGAGGAGGTGACCCGCTCTTCCTCCTGCAAGTGGATTTAGTCCTCTGGTACTCAGCCCCACGCTGTCGAGGGCAGAATAGGAGAACTTTGCAGGGGGAAATTAGTGCACGGGTAACTTATTTCTATGTGCAAATGGGAGCGGTGGCGGTTTGCAAGGCAGAGCTGCTGTGCTGGAGTGCCGAAACCTTGCTTGGCAGCTCAGAGACCGCCGGAACGCTGAGTTTTCCTCCCTAGTGCCACCGTCCTTCCAAGAAACAACCCAGACAGAAGTTAGTAGTAGGGGCTGCTTCCCAACGAGTGCTTTGACTAACAAAAAAGTAGCGTTACAGATGAAAGTGGCAGGGGGTGGGAAGGTTAATTTTGTTTTGGCGAGCTAGGTCAGGCATGGAAGGAGAGGCATTCAAGTCAAGAGCTTTCTCTCCAAACTTGGACGTTTTATTCATCTTTCAGACTGGGAATTTCACATGCTTTTAATTAACAAGGCCTTAAAGCAAAATATAGCTTCTAGTCATTCTGGCTTGTGAAATTAAGTTTAAATGTATTAGAAGTTAGCATCAGTCTTCCCCAAAGACCAAATATTTGCTAAACGTCGATTCTTCTGGTTTACGACTCTAAATATCCTTGGCATACCCCTGTGTATTTGCAGAAGAGTTCTTGACTTTGCAAATAAACTTTGTTTAGCTTTTCATACTACAGATAGATGGTTACAATAAGAATCTCTCAGAAATTGATAGCTTAATTGAATATATAAAAGTAAAGAGAATGCAATTGATTTTTAAAGGTAGTTGAAATGCTTGTCGCTATCTTGATTATTTTTTATATCCGCCACGTAGATTAAGTCGGTATTCATCTGTTTTAGAGAAAGACCTTAGCAAGTATATTCACATTAAATTCAAAAGGACTGAATCATCTTTTGGATGAGGTGGAACCTGAAAGCTATGGGGCAAAAATATTTCTGCTTTCTTGTGTTCTCTATTCACATTTCTAGAAGAACATTTGTTTTAATTGTATAACTTTCTCTGGACTGACATTTCAATTACAGACACTTCGATATTAATCTGAAGGTTTTTGACTCGGAATAGTCTTAAATTGGTTAATGGCATCCACTAGTTGGCCTCTCTCAACAGCAAAATGATATTTACCTATGGTCAGAGCTTACATCCAGCATTCTTGAAAAGCAATATTTCTCGCTGTATGTTTTTCAGCAGAGATCCCACCTACCCACTCAGCTGCCTAAACTGCGGTAGTGGTGGTACTGCCTTTTGGAAAAAAATAATTCGCATTTGTGGACATATTCTAATCTAGGAATACTCTGACAAAGTTGCTCATACGTCCAGTGTGAACCTGTGTATAGTTGTAGTTTCGGAAATAAAATATGTTCGTTTAAGGATTTTTCCTACTGCTCCTAAACGACTAATGAGTCGTCGCTTTGCATCCTAACAAAGATGTAGTAACAGAAACGGGTTTGGGGGCTGAACGAGCGATATGGCATGGCTGTCCTCTCGATCTGGTGTTAGTCCTTGTAATTATGGTGTATTTCTCTCTTGCTACACAACCATTTAACTGTGTTTTTTTTCCTCCTTAACTACTGTGTCTGAAGATGTCAGCAGCGGGAGTCACCAGATCTGTGGGGTTTTCAGTGCCAGCCATTTTAAGTTTTGTGTATTTCAGGGCTTTCTTCTCGGAAACAGAAGATGTGGAAAATGTGAATTTGCAGCAGCACTGCTGAGGAGATGTGTGCTGAACCCCTTTTATTGACTTCTGATGGGCAAGATTTAGGTTTCATCTCTTCTCTCAAGGTAGCTTTAGAAAGAGCACAGTAGGTCTTTTGACAGTCCAGCGATTGCCCCACAGATGATCAGTCACGTCTTTCATATGTTGCAAACTTTGAAGGGTCAGGGTACTCCTTTAGGTACTTCTGAAGCTCGTATCACCATCGTATCCAAGGGCAAGTAGCCCTGAGCACTTGAATATTGAATGCGATCTAATTATGGAGTGATGGCTATGCGACTGCAATGAAAGAAGCAAAAACTGTTTGGTGTCTCAAAGGAGAGCCGGTTGCCTAATGAAGAGCGGGGAGAGGCGGGAGGAATCGTGCTCCGGGAGGGGATATTGGACTGGTTGCTGAAACGGAGGGGGAATTGGGAAGGTTTGGCAGCTCAGAAGGGGATTTCCGTTAGGGGGCACATCGTTTTTCTAACAGACGGAAGAGATAAGAAATTTGAGGGTAAGAACGGCCTATTCTAGGATTTGTAGCACAATTTTAAGGAGGTAGTGTTAGATCTTCTGCTGCAATTTTACTGTTTTTACAACGCGCAGAATAAATTACCCTTTGTGCTGCTTTGGGAAAGGTTTAGTTCCTAGCTGCTTTGTGGATTACTCTTCAAAATTCTAGTTAACATGCTAATCCGTGTATTTCTAGAGTAACAGTTTTTGCCTTTTTTTTTTCCCTCTTTAAAATTTATTTATTTTTTTAGGTTCTGCTTTTGTAGTACTTAGTTAGCATTCAGGTTGTGCGTTTGAGTAGGTGAGTTCAGACTCTTCAGATTTTTTGCCTCGTGTCTTCCGAGAGTGATAATTTGGCCAGATTGAATGACGTATGTTAACGTGATGCTACAAGCACACCGATATTCAGATTGAAGGAAGGAGGTAAATATTTTCCTTGACTAATTACCTCTTCAATGTGAGTGTGGAAGCTTTTGCTGAAAAGGTAGTTTTCGTTCATGTGTGGTTTTAATTCAGTTTTGGTCTTAATTTAGGTCTTTACCACATATGATGAAGACAAATCCGTGTGCATATGTTAAAATCTGACCTTCGGTTTGCTCTCTGCATTCACTAATGCGTGTTAAAATATTTTAATATATGGCTTTCCAGGCTCCAGATCAATAAACCAATGGGTCTGAAATGACAGAGTGCTACGATATTCCTCTGTAATTTAAACATGATTAGCTGATGAAGGTTATGATCAATATGCCAGGGAAAGATAAATTAATTGATACCATCCTTTCAGGATGATAAGAGGCCTATTGGAGGTGGGATGTAACTAATGAAGCTGCTTCTTCATATATAGGAGCCATTTTTTATACAATGTATTCTCACTAAATCATGGTTATGCCATCATTCATTTACATGAAAAACATAAGCCACAGACCAGGTTGTTATTAAAATTCCATTCATTTGAGGAGAAATTGTATGCTTACTCTGCTGCAGTCTCTCTGCCTGTGTTATAATGTATTGAGGAAAAAATAATCTTGGAATTTACATAAAATCTTTTTATATTTTCTGAATAAGACAGACTGAATGCTGTTAGTCCGATTATTACAAGTTTCTGTGTGACTTTTTACGTAGATGCCGATAATTGTTGCCGTTCTGCCTCACTGGTTTTGGTAGACACGGTGCAAGTGACGGCAGACTCCTTCGCACAAGTTGCATGAAGTGCTTCACTTCATGAAGATTACTGCATGCAAGGAAGCTAAATTTAATTAGTGGTATTTTTGATTAGCCACTCTGCTAGTCTCTGTTTCTGAAAACTGCAATTTTGTTTACTTTTTAGTTTGTGACCCAAAAGGTAGGCAACAAATGTAGTGTAAAGGATTTTATTTTTAGGTATTTATGACCTAAAAAGAGCTGTCTCCAAAGCTGAACAGCGGAATGAACTGAAATTCCAGTGTATCACTGAACAAATGTCTGAAATAGTTTGACTTTTTGAAATGGAAAATATACAGGAGAGGTGTGGAGGGTGCTGCGTTTCAGATCAGCTCTGTTTCTGTTTTTTATTTTGAGTCTGCTAAGCTGCATGTAGAGATGTTAATGACTCTGATCCCTGCCTCTGTTTCCTAAGTGCCACTTTTCTTCACTCTCTGATGTAGGACACCTTCCAGGGTCATACCAGTAAATAGCACTGAGATGCACTTGAACTAGATTGTTAGTCAAGTGTGGTTTATATTTATCTTCTCTCTGCCAGGAGAACATCCCAAAGAAGAATGGAAAATGTGTACTACCATAAACTTTGTTAATGTGATATTACAAGCACAGACTTGTTACAGCATCCTTGGTATTGTTTTTTGTAATTTGCACACCTGACTTTTCCCCTTCTACTTGGATGCTTCTCTGGTGGAGGGAGAGTTCCAGGGTGATTTCATCCATGTGGAGAACAGAGCTGGAGTCTCACGTGGAGCTTATTGTGGAACACCAGCATCTGTCACCTTAATTGGATATATTACAATGAATTTTTGGAGCAAGCTTTGGCAATGGAAACCCCTGTTTTGTGTTTTGTGCGTTCTTGTATTTTCGATGTGCCATGTTTTCCAGTGCTTAGCTTACCTGCCTCTATGTTTTGTTTTTCTTTAGTTGCTCAGAAGATCGTTGCAACAAGGAAGAAACAGCAACTGTCGATTGGACCCTGCAAATCTCTACCAAACTCTCCGAGCCACTCATCCGTGTGTTCTGCCCAGGTTTCTGCCGTACATATCAGCCAGGTACAGACTACAATGAATGCTTGCTTGAAAAAGGAACGGATAGGTTGCTTTTCATCTAATGTGTTTAATGCCAGTGCTCTTTTTGCAGCATGATAGGTAGTTGGCATTTTTTGAAAGGTATCAGTGATCTGTAGTTTGAAGCAAATTTTTTTTCTTTTTCATTGGCTTGACTTTGTTTCAAGAAACTGCTGCAGTAAAATAGTTTGGCTATAAAAGCATCTTTGATCATACTGATTTATGCCCAGCAGCCTGCTGTTCTAAGTAGATCAATTGTTACGATAGCGGGATTTGCTGTACTGTGTTTTAAAATTACCTCACTGTGTTTTTGGTTATTGTTCTCATTCAGTTGTGTGCTGAGCGATAATAGCTGGTGTATCTCAGTGGTTAGCATGCTAGAATTTTACATTTGTGAGCACTGCGCGCAGTTGTAATTGCCTGTCTCTGTTATGCTCAATTGAAATGATTCCCATTAATGACATAGCCATATATGTTGCTATTGACTTGTAGATACTGTGTGTAAAAATAAAACACTACCTTAATGTATGGCAGGAAAGGCTGGTGGCCTTGATGGTATTTTTGGAAACACGGTTAATACCAGCATTTCCTAACTTACACTTTTTTTTACCCACATACATTAATACACTCTCCTTTATTTCCCTTGTGATACCCTTCCTCGGTATCTTTGTTTTGTAGTGCCAAGTGGTAATCTTTGCATACATTCACAGTTAGGATGCATATAAGCTCTGTCATTCAGATCCAAGACCTCTGCAGCCAGGCAGATAGTGGTCTGGCTCTGTGCTCTCACTCTTGGCAGATGGACATACAGGACCGTCACATTGACCCTGACAATCTGTGGCCAGAACTGTGGCCTAATTTCCACTATAGCAGTCTGAATAATCTGATAACCACCAGCTTTCCTGGTGTGTTTTTCAGTTTAAACTCAATAACGTGCCAATAATGTCTTCCTAAGGTTACGTTGCAGTCTTGAGCCACCCGTGTGAGGTTTTGTTTTATCTATGGACCTTTCTCCCACACTGAGAATGTCTGCTTTTCGGTAGAAAGCAGTGTAGTGAAGAAGTGTTCTGTCTTTGGGGGAAAGTTTGTTGTTGGTGGTGGCTTTTTTTCTTCCATTTGACATGTTCTGAAAGCCCTCTGGTTAGATTTATACCACAGGATGAAGGCTGTAGTTCTTTGCTCATAGTGAACGGCTCTTTCTATGCCCTAGACAAAACTTCCACCATTGGGTTAACTCTAAAGATGCAGATACCAGTTTGATCTTAGAGTTCTTTGCTGTGGGATGTTCTGCCTTGAGCTGGGCCCAGATACCAACCTCAGATTGTGACTCTTACTTCTGCTGATTACACCAAAAGAAAATGCTGAAGTTCAGATCCCCTTTTCTAAAGCAGGTGCTAAGGTCCATGACTCTTCTGATGAAGTACAAGTTCCTCATATGGAAGAGGTTCTCCCCTTTCTTGTCGTATGTGACATTCATCAAGTTTCCTCAGCTACTCTCTCTCTGACCAGGTTGTTGCCATAAGTGCTTGGAACTGACCTTCTGTATGAAAAGTTTTTCTTCCAAACAGTTTCCTCCAGGCAGTTGTGTATGTTCATTCTTTTAGAGGGGAATTATGCTGTCTGTAGGGGCTACCTGAGACCCATCCTATTCAGTGATGAAAGAGGAAACGTGCTGTCACAGAAATGTGGAGAACAAATAGCACCATTTCCAGTACTGATCTTACTCATGGATCCAAGAATGATCTAGTTTACTCAGTCTCTTGATGAATATATAGTTTTTTAAGACTTTCTAAGGAGGATAGACACGCGGCAGCTCTAAACGGGTGGTCCCGGAGCGCAGCGGCCGGCCGCTGCGCACCCAGCACGCGGGTAGCCTACGTGGGTCACCCAGGGCGGCACCGCAGTGCGAGCGAACGAACAAGGAGCAGCATTTCGTACGGTGGGTCACTGGAAGCCTTGAGTCTAAGGTAAGCAGAAGCTGGGCAACCACAAGCAGAGGAACATCGACGTGCAAGGGCACCGGCTCAGGGCGCGAGGGAAGCAAACAGCAGAGATCCTCCATCTCCCGGCACGAGAAAAGAACATGGCCGCAAAACAGTCAAAAGCTTCTGCGAGGAAGAACGTGGGAACTCAGACTGAGCTCCTCTGCAAGCATGTAGCTGTGCAGGTCTCGGGCTGTAATGAATGCCTGAGTCTGGCACTGCTCCCACAGGGTTCCAGAGACACTGTGTGCATACGGTGCGATCAAGTAAATGATCTGCTCAGGAAGGTGGTTGAACTGAAGGAAGAGGTAGAAAGGTTAAGAAGTATTAGGAACTGTGAAAACGAAATAGATTGATGGAGCCATACCCTGAGGCAAAGGCAGCAGGAAGAGGCTCTATCAGAAGTGGATGACCCACTTCCCTCCTGTCACCAGGCAGAAGGAGAGGACTCAAGGGATAAGGGGGAGTGGTGTCAGATCCCTCCTCGGAGAGGTAAGCGAAACCTCTCACGGCCCCCCTCACCATCCCAACTGCCCTTACGTAATAGGTATGAGGCTCTGGAAATTGAGGACCAGGCGATTGAGGATGGAGAAGCTGATCCATCCAGTGAAATGCACAGTGCTCGTCACTCACCCCCACGCCTCAGGACGTCCTCAACAAAGAAAGAAAGAAGGGTTATTGTAGTAGGTGACTCCCTTCTGAGAGGAACAGAGGGTCCTATCTGTAGACCGGACCCATCCCACAGGGAAGTCAGCTGCCTCCCTGGGGCCAGAATTAAGGACATACGGAGGAAACTCCCTTCCCTGGTCCAGTCATCAGATTACTATCCGCTACTGATATTTCAGGTAGGCAGTGACGAAGTAGGTACCAGAAGTCTGAGGGCAATGAAGAATGACTTTAGGGCCCTGGGACGGCTGGTTAAGGGATCGGGAGCACAAATAGTGTTCTCCTCTATCCCACCATTTGCAGGGGTAGACGAGGGGATAAATAGGAGGAGCCAGCAAATTAACTCCTGGCTCCGCGACTGGTGCGTCCGGCAGGACTTTGGCTTTTTTGAACATGGGCTGATCTACAGGAAACCAGGCATGCTGGCATCAGGCGGGGGAAGCCTAACCCGAAGGGGAAGAAAGAGACTGGGACAAGAATTAGCAGGGCTTATCCATAAGGCTTTAAACTAGGTTTGATGGGGGATGGGGACGAAACCAGGATCACAAAAGTGGTGTCTGGGAGCAACATAGCAGTGCTCATGGGTATAAGTGATAGCAAGGTCTTGCAGCCTGTCTCAGCGATGGTGGGGGATAGTGAATTGTGTGGCAGCATAGACACAAGGAGTAGTGATAATTTAGTAACTACAGTAGTGTCCGAGAATGATCAGGTGCAAATCAGGGCCTGTCCCCCCAAGAAAGTGGTAGGACAATTAACCCAACTGAAGTGCATCTACACTAATGCACGCAGCATGGGGAATAAGCAGGACGAGCTGGAGGCCATCGTGCAGCAGGGAAACTATGATGTGGTTGCCATCACGGAAACGTGGTGGGAAGACACACACAAGTGGAGTGCTGTAATTGATGGCTACCAGCTTTTCAGAAGGGATAGGCAAGGGAAGAGAGGTGGTGGGGTGGCCCTCTATGTTAGGGGCGGTTTTGAATGTCTGGAACTCAACACTGTAAATGACAGTGTTGAGTGTGTATGGATAAAAATCAAGGGGAAGGCCAACAAGGCAGATATCGTGATGGGAGTTTGTTATAGACCCCCTAATCAAGATGTAGAAACTGATGAAGTATTCTATAAGCGGCTGGCAGAGGTCTCGCGATCATCTGCCCTTGTTCTTGTGGGGGATTTCAACTTCCCGCATGTCCGCTGGGAATACTACACAGCAGAGAGGGAACAGTCCTGGAGGTTCCTGGAGTGTGTGGAAGACAACTTCCTAACACAGCTGGTGAAGGAACCTACTAGGGGAAGTGCCCTACTGGACCTACTGTTTGTTAACAGAGAAGGTCTTGTGGGGGATGTAAAGGTTGGAGGTCATCTTGGGCAGAGTGACCATGAAATGATAGAGTTTTCAATTCTTGGTGAAGGGAGGCGGGGAGCCAGCAGAACTGCCACCTTGGATTTCCGAAGGGCAGACTTTAGCCTGTTTAGGAGCATGGTTGAGAGTGTCCCTTGGGAGGCAGTTTTGAAGAGCAAAGGTGCCCAGGAAAGCTGGTCATACTTCAAGCAGGTGCTCTTAGAAGCACAGGTGAAGGCCATCCCCATGTCCCGAAAGACGAGCCGACGGGGAAGAAGGCCAGCCTGGCTAAATAGAGAGCTTTGGCTGGACCTCAGGAAAAAAAGGAAGGCTTACGTTCTCTGGAAAAGGGGCTTAGCAACTTATGAGGATTATCAAGATATAACAAAGCTATGCAGGGGGAAGATTAGAAGGGCCAAAGCTCAATCAGAACTCAGCTTGGCCACTGCAGTTAAAGATAACAAGAAGAGATTTTTCCAGTATATCAACAGAAAAAGGAAAACTAGGGAAAATATAGGTCCACTGATGAATGAGACGGGTGCCCTAGTGGTGGAAGACACAGAGAAGGCAGAGTTACTGAATGCCTTCTTTTCTTCGGTCTTCACTGATAAAGCCGTCCCTCACACATCCCATACCCTGGAGGCAAGGGGGAAGGTCTGGAGAGAGGAAGATTTTCCCTTAGTTGAGGAGGACCGGGTCAGAGACCACTTGGCCAAGCTGGACATTCATAAATCCATGGGCCCTGACGGGATGCACCCGCGAGTGCTGAGAGAGCTGGCAGATGTTATCGCTAGACCACTCTCCATTGTCTTTGCAAGGTCATGGGGAACAGGAGAGGTGCCTGAGGACTGGAGGAAGGCTAACGTCACTCCAATCTTCAAAAAAGGCAAGAAGGAGGACCCAGGGAACTACAGGCCGGTTAGTCTCACCTCTGTCCCTGGGAAGGTAATGGAGCGACTCATTCTGGATGTCGTCTCCAAACACATAGAAGAACAGGAAGTTATTGGAAGTGGTCAGCATGGATTTACCAAGGGCAAATCATGCCTGACCAATCTGATAGCTTTCTATGATGTTATAACGGGTTGGCTGGATGAGGGGAGAGCTGTAGATGTCATCTACCTTGACCTTAGCAAGGCTTTTGACACTGTCTCCCATAACACCCTCATTAGGAAGCTGAGGAAGTATGGGCTAGACGAGGTGACAGTGAGGTGGATCGAGAGCTGGCTGAGTGACAGAACCCAGAGGGTTGTGATCAGCGGCACAGAGTCCAGTTGGAGGCCTGTAACGAGTGGTGTCCCTCAGGGGTCAATACTTGGACCAATTTTGTTCAATATATTCATTAATGACCTAGATGAGGGGACAGAGTGTATCCTCAGCAAGTTTGCTGATGATACCAAGCTGGGAGGGGTGGCCGACACTCCAGAGGGCCGTGCTGCCATCCAGCGTGACCTGGACAGGCTGGAGAGCTGGGCAGAGAAGAACCTAATGAGGTTCAACAAAAGCAAGTGTAGGGTCCTGCACCTGGGAAGGAAGAATGCCAAACACCAGTATAGGTTAGGGGCGGACATGCTGAGAAGCAGCTCTGAGGAGAAGGACCTGGGGGTCCTGGTAGACAGCAAATTATCCATGAGCCAGCAGTGTGCCCTTGTTGCCAAGAAGGCCAATGGCATCCTGGGCTGCATAGGGAAGACTGTGGCCAGTAGGTCGAGGGAGGTCATTCTTCCCCTCTACTCTGCACTGGTGAGGCCACAACTGGAGTACTGTGTCCAGTTCTGGGCTCCCCAGTTCAAGAGGGACAGGGAACTACTGGAGCGAGTCCAGCGAAGGGCAACCAAGATGATTGTGGGACTGGAGCACCTCCCTTATGAGGAAAGGCTGAAAGAGCTGGGACTCTTTAGCCTGGAGAAGAGAAGGTTGAGGGGGGACCTGATTAATGTTTACAAGTACCTAAAGGGTGGGTTTAAGGAGGACGGAGCCAGGCTCTTTTCAATGGTTCCCAGCGACAGGACAAGGGGCAATGGGCGCAAGCTAGAACATAGGAAGTTCCGTTCAAATACACGGAAAAACTTCTTTACGGTGAGGGTGACAGAGCACTGGAACAGGCTGTCCAGGGAGGTTGTGGAGTCCCCTTCTCTGGAGATTTTCAAGACCTGCCTGGATGCAGCCCTGAGGGATGTGCTTTAGGCAACCCTGCTCTAGCAGGGGAGTTGGACTAGATGATCTCTAGAGGTCCCTTCCAACTCTGAAGATTCCGTGATTCCGTGATAGATGGTGCTTTGCACAACCCAGTCTTAGCCAGCTGCATCTCTGTTCTGCATTGTCTTAAAGCAGTTGAGGTCACCCTTCTTGTTAATGAAGCTTGTTTGATTAAAAAACATCAAACGTCTAGGTTCTCACCAGTTTCCTGCACAAGTCCAGTTTGTAAGCCAGCAACAAATACTGAATTCGAGACCAGTACTTCACCTACACAGCAAACTTCTTGCCAGTGATAAGGACTGTTTAGGAAAATCAAGACCAAGGTAGCTTTTCTGATAAGGATCCTTACAGTCTGTTTCAGTAAACGTGAAATAATGTTCTTTCTTTACCAGCTGGCATAATTATCTAACGGGGCAATTGCAATAGCAGTCAAAGATGTCTGTTTTCCGAGACTGATGTCATGCCTAAGAGTATAGGCCATAAATCTGTTTCATGTCTTATCGCCTTTGTGCTACACTTAAAGGCAGTATGACCTTGTTTAAGGAAAGGAAGCTGAATCCTTATCCTAGACTTAAAAGAACTTTGCAACTGCAATTCCAAGTTTAAGATGATCTGGGGGAAGATTTACCATCTCTGATCTTGGCTGGAAGACTGGCTGGTGTCTTGCCCTTTAGAACATCTCTTTTGACATAATGATGTTTCATTGAAGATTTCCTCCACGAATCAAAAATGTTGTTATTACAGTGCCCTGCCACTTGCATTCTCTACAGGAGTGAAAGCCTTCAGAAGTAGTGGTTACACAGATCACTTCAGAGAGAGTGAGATATTGTTCCTTCTCTGGTTGGACCACTGGTGATCTAACTCCTGCAAACTCTTCAGATGACTCTGCAGTCAAGAGCTTAGGCTTTAGAGAAAGGAAAAAAGAAACAAAGAAAAGTGTCACCTTACCCAGTCTAGTCCTTAGCATACCTTGGGGGAAATTCTACGTCTTAATACCAACAAGGGCTTCTCCACCCGGTAGTTTCAGTATTCAAACAGTGAAAGACTTGTTTGTGTGTTTGCGTGCATACCTGTACTCATGTCCAGTCATCCTAGGTGGCGAACACCTAGGTAACGTCCCCGTCTAGAAAATGCTTTCAGATATGTCTACACTCCACTCATGCACTTACGTATTTCCAGAGACCTGGTTCACAGAATGAGATGCTTCCTATTCCAATGACGAAATCCACTTGTGTTTGCAGCAGGTGCTCCTTCTGTGTTCCTTCTCTGACTTTTTGTTTATAATACAAGTATGCCAGTCGAGGTGAGGGTTTTACTTGGAAACCTTTGAATAGCCAGAGTCAATAACCCTTGCTGCAAGTACTTCACAGACATATGTTGGCTTTCAGGGCAGCACAGAATGCATGCAAAGAATTTTATTCTCAAACCCAAGGATATCATTCAGAATTCATGATGGACAGAACAATTGTATAACGTGTCAACAAGAAGGATGGTGCAATATTGCTTGTATTCTGCTAGGAAAGAATTGATCTGTCTGATGCATTGAGAAGTACTTCAGTCAGCAGATCACCTTCTGGTTTTTCTGAATGCTTCAAGAGAGTAGACTGGGTTGTTTTGAGAGGAAGAAGTGATGTTTAGTGTATTGAAGGCCTCTTACCGGCCACAGGGTATCTCAGGATAGGTCTTTTTACTTTGGCCATCAACAAGAAATGCACACTGAGGGGATTACGGACCAGTATCTTGCGTCCTCCCCATCTCTACGCCACCTTTCCTTTCCCTCTACCCCACCTCTTGCCAGTCTTTCTACACATGATATGCTTGTAGACCATGCTGAATCTTATTTCAAAAGAGCATGAGTTTCCCTTACATCACAAAACCATATAGGCATTCCCTTTCCCTACTCGTTCGTGCACTGATGGAATTTGCTTGTCCTTTCCATCTGGCATACCAGGAAGGCATTTTTGCGATACAGTTTAAGATACTTAAGCTACATGAATAGTGCTAATATCCAGCAGTTCCAAAGGGCTCTTTTCTCTGCCCTGACTCTGGAAGGGGGGATCATCTTGTTCTGAAAACCATGGGGCTGCTCAGGTGGGCACCACCTCTGGTCCTCAGTACATTCCACCCGAGCTCGAGATGCATCAGAAGTCCGTGTGAAATAGCCCTGTACTGGATAGCCTGTTGGGTAGCTACCTGGAGGTGTGTCTGTTTTTAAGTTTACGCGGTTGTGAAAACATCTGAAAATCACGTGGCACAATACCCGTAGTTGCTGTTTGTGTGAAAGACTTTGGGCCCCTCTTCAGACAAATTGTTGATGTGGAGGTGGCAGCTCGGGGTCCCCAGCAGTGTGAGCTTACTTGTGGACTCCAGTTTTGAAGGCAAAATGAAAAGCTTATTTACCAGTGACTACACTTCCTTGAAGTCTATAGTCTGCATGTATTTCCACACTTGCTCTCTCTCCTGGAATTCAGCTGTGACAGGGGATTGAGATGGCACCGTGTCCTTGCCGTGCGTGCCTGCGCTTTTCTATGTCTACCTGTACTACATGTACTCCACCGTGACAGAGAGGCCTTAGACACCACACCTTCCGTGCTCTGAGTTTAAAAATATTACCTGAGCGAGTACTGAGTGCTGCTGTGTAAAGTCATCCATAAAATCATTACACATATGGACTGCAGTGCACAGAAATGTGTTTCCTGCTCAGCAGTGTCACTCTCCTAGGAGATTTGCATTATTCCTGAGAAAGCTGTGGAGCTTCACATGGATTTTTACTAAACTGCAGCTCAGGCATGGCTAGCACACAAGCTTGCTCCCTACTACCTGCTGCAAATCTATAAAGACGCATTATTTACGCTTGCGCTATGCCTCCATAAAGTTTTTACTACAGCATGTTTGTCTAAATATGTAAATTAAAGTATTAAAAGTGCAGTCAGCTTAATCATCCATTATTATACTGTATATGAGACCTGATTATGGATAAGCACTAAATAGTAGGGTACAATTATCTTATTTATAGCGGGGGTCATTTGGGATGAAATACTCTGTTGTAGTATTTTGGGCACTTGAATAAAGAAGAGCTTAACTAGCTTTTCCTTCTGCTTTGTCATGTAATTGTGAACCAGAAGCTGCAAGAGAAATGAAAACAATATTTAATACTGTTGCAACATACATCATAATCCTTTTGTATTTACAGGGTTATTTCTAAGTAATCTCTAACATTTATTTTTAAAAAGTGGTTTTTTAAGTGTGTGTGTGTGTATATATGTGTGTACGTATTCCCCTTCGTTCGCGTGCATAGTTTCCCACGCAGCACACATGTATATGGAAGTGCGTTCTCCGGGACTCAAATGTTAAAACTCAGTGCATCTATAGGTGTGCTTTTTCCTCCTTTCTTTACCTTCACAGGGTGGCAGTTACGTTCCTGATTAGTTTTTGTTATGCCCAGTGTTACCTTTTCCTTTCTAAGTTCTCTTAAACTTCAGACTCAGACTTGATCTCCTTAGATTTTCCAGTTTACAACACAGTTGCTGCCACTGTAACACTGAAGCCTGTTGTCACTTTTGCTTAACTAAATGCTATTTCACCGAGGTGACTCTTTTTTTTTATGTGCCAGCTTACTTTATCTTCAGCTGTTGTCTTCAGATTCTCTTGGTGCTCTTTGGTCTTTCTGAGAGGACAGATCTGCTCTTTCCTCTACCTTGCTGTTGCAATGAGAAAAGACAAAAGCTCCCAAGACGGACAAGTTCTAATATGTCCCAAAGGGTGAGGCTAAACTGCTAAATACAGGGAAATAATACAATTATTACAAGACAATTTGGTCATAATGGGGAGGGATAGACTTGCTGACATCTCCAGAGTCATTTATCCGGACCTAGGTTTGAAATCAGCTGTCAAATTTGTATTCCACAGCAGCACGCTCAAAGTTTTCTGGCTTTTGCTGAGGCAAGGACTGGTTTCCTCCTTGATCTGTCTTCAGATGTGTGCCTGTATATCACCAAAATCCCTTGGATAAATTGGACTCCCACCTATAGTGTTTTCAGATGAAGACTGAAATAATGTGACTTTCAGAAGAGAAACTGTACGCAAGTGGGCAAAGAAAAATGCGCCCCGACTAAAGGATTTTCCATGAGGCTTCTGTGTTTCTACAGAAATATGCTTTTCCCTGTTTTTCTCAAGAACAGAAGGTGCAGATACCAAATGTGTTCTGTCGTAGGGTATGTAGTCTGCGCTTTTGATCAAGGCTTGTTTTATTCCAACTGTTCCCAGGCTCGCTGAAGCTCTGGCAATCTCTTGCCTGTTTTAGAAGTAAGACCTGCTGCCTTCATTTTCTTCTCAAGCAGTGGTTAGATGTGATTTTTTTTTTTTTCTGGAAGGCTCCTGGTATATCCAGAGAACAGAAAAAAACATCGATTCGGTTTGAATCGGGTTACTTGTCATGAAGAAAAATTCCAGCTTTTTTCTTCCGATGCTCTAATTCGGTGGTTTGGCTTGATTGCGTAAGCTTTATGAATCATTTGTCAATACCAGATAATTTATATAAGATATAAGGTGAATATTTTGCTGCCTTTGTATAATGGGCCAGTCAGGAGCATGCCCCTCGCAAATATGAGGACAAATCCAACCTTTTCTTAATGCAGGTCACTGCTGAGCTCCTGTCATGCCAGGTAAATTACTCACCGGTTTGTTTACTAAGGAAATCTGAAATACATAAGAGCTTTGAAAGTGTGGGTTTTGATCCTTTTTCTGCACGGAATTGTGGACGTTGTGTACAAAGTTTTATTTTTTTCATGTTGTACCAGCAGGAATCTCATTACAGGCTTTCACGCTTTCACTGGCAGTAGTGTCTGCCTTTGAGGTAATGAATGGTCCTATTTGGTCAAGTTATGGCAGGTTGATAGCTTCGTCTGCCTTCTTCTGGTCTGGTAACAGTGTAGTGACAATATTCTGCTAAATTTGTGCTTGCTGCTGTGACCCTGAGGGGTTTTTTTACAGCATCAGTCTATGTGGCAACAAAGCTAGAAGCCCATATAGATACTAAAGGTATACATTTCTGTAAACGAAGTATTGGCTGTTCACAGAAAGTCTGTTCTAGAAATAACATATCCCCGAAATTAAAGACTTCCAGGGTTTTGTGTAGCAATGGGCTGAAGTTCACTGACCACCGTCAGGCTGTGTATCTTCCTAGCAGGAAGGAAATTCAAGGTTGTACTGTCTATGTCCAGAAGCCGAGCGCGTTTCAGAATGGGCACGCTGCCTTAATGAGAAGGGGAAAATCTGTCACCTGAGAAAGCCAAACGGGGATGTAGCAGTGTAAATGGTTCTACTGGGGCTAATAGTTTCCCTACCTAGAGTCATTTGATTGACCTCTGTTCCTGTTGCCATGACTCTGGATGGAGCAGTGACTCACAGAACTGGCCCTTTATGCTGACGTCTCGGGTCTGTCCAACTCTTGAGAGCAGCTTAGTGGAAAAACTTGATTGAAAAGGTAATGTGAAGCTGTGCAATGTCCCAATGGGTATTAGAGTGCTTATTTGATTGGGTTTGACTGCCACAAATTTGTCTATAGTCAGCAAATGGGTTTATATTCAATACGTGTTGGGTTACATGTGCTGTAAGGAACATTGTTCTTCAGATTTGCTGATTTGATTTTTATGACTTGGGACAAACGTTCAGTTCTGTGAATTATAGTTATTGTCATGTGTCCTAAATTCTGTACCTCACTCCAATGAACTTCTTATTAAATGCTTACATACTGATGGCAGGAGATTGCTCTTTACAATCTTAATAGGGCAAGGTCCCTAGACTTCTATTCGGTACAAGCAAACAACCCGACAGAGACCACTCCCCACCTTTTCCTTCCTTCATCAGTACGCTAGGTTCAGATGTTACCAGGAATACGGTTTGCAAGTGCTTTTCTGGTTGCATTTTTTCATTGCTCCTGTCTGGGCAGGCTGTAACTTAGAAGTCACGTCTGAGCTTTTTCTTGTCAAACCCATTCTGTCTGTGGAGGTGCTTCAGAGCAGCCGTGTAGTTTTCTGTGTTTGCAAATTATTGGCCCCCTCAGTCGGAGTTGGAGCTTGTTCAGTGTTGGTAGCCATGCTTTTATTCTGTGGAAGCCTTGAAGTTTTCCACTTTTTGAGTCTTTTATTGCAATAGATTAATTTTTTTTTTCCAGCCAGTGGATTTGACATGGCTTATTTTGAAACCACCTCAGAATTTTATTAACAAAGTTGGAAATCCAGTGGGGTTAGTATGTGGGAAGAGAAACATTGCCTGCAGGACTTCTTTTGTAGAAGCTGTCTGTAAAGGAATGTTGTCTTTGGGGACTAGAATGCCCAACATGTGTGTGTTTTCCTTCAGGAGTTACTCACTCCTGGAAAATAAATCACTTAAAAACCCAGGAGACAGTGCCTCACTGCAAAAACTGTAAAAAGATGCTATAAGATGACGAAAGATTCAAAAGGTAAATTTTAGGGAATCCTTTATGTGCTCTGTCTGGGAAATAGGCCCTTAGGGTAGAAATCTGTTATTTGGAGTTAAAAAAAAAAAAGTGGAGTTTAAAAAAGAAAAAGGTAGAGGTGCATAGTTATCAAATTGATCAATACTATGAAACATACATAGCTTCATCCTTTTATTTTCTGCAGCTCGTGGTGCAAATCCTGTCATCAGTGTACAACATCTGAATCCTTCCTTCTTGCCTCTTTCCTGGCCTTCCTGTAGAAGAGGCTTCTGAATGTTTTGAGGCATAACCCTGTTGTGATTTTTCTTCTTTTCTCTACCGTCTTCATTCTTTATTGTCATCTTTTTTTTTTCTTTCTCCTCGGGTGAGCCTTGCAGCTGTATGGCTTTAATCTTCAATGTGTTCAGTGCCTTCTTCCCATTAATGGTTGCTTCCTTAGATTTCCTTCTCCCTCGTTTCTCCCACCCCAGTTTGGTTGATTCATGGCAGAGTGGGAAGTAGGTCCCTCACCACTCTAGTCTGAAAACCATTCCTTGCCACCAGTGTCTTTGGTCTCTTCCTCCAATGCTGTTGTACGGTTGATGAGCATTCAGGTGTCCTCCTCCACCTTCTGTTGTCAGACATGTTTTAAGGCTTCCGTACCACCTTCCTCATCTCTCACACATTCAGTGCTTTGAGTACTCATTTTCAAAGTCTTCGGCTGTTTGAACTTCGTCAAACTTTTGGCGATTACTTTGTGTCCTAGTTACAGGTTGTTTTTTCATTACTTTTTTTTTCATGCAGGACTCTCTGTGTTTCTTTGGAGAGGTAATCTCTGACTTCCACGGGTTTGGTGTGCATCTTCCTGCAGGTCATTTACTCTCCTGTGTGTTGTTCGTGGTACTTGGTGTCTTAGCAAGATGCCATAGAGAAAGGGAAAGCGAATGAGGGGTAAATTAAGGTCAGTTCTTCCCAGGTTGTCCTACTCCTGTCTCTGGTGTTACCATTCTCTTTTAGGACACTAAAAATGATCGTTTCAGCTCTCGTTCTTTCATCTCCTTTGTTTCATGCAGCTTGGGCTCTCTCCAAATTCCGCTTGCTGCTTCCTCTGGGCACCTGAAAATGTAGAAAAATTCTCTCAAGATCCTCTGTTGCTTTGAGAATCCTTACCTCTGGCTTCCTCACAAGCCACGCTTCTCCAATTCCATCAGAATGAAGGGAAGATGAAATTCAGTGTCCTTTATATATATGGATATATCTTTATTTAAAGAGGGGAAGAGGAGAACTTTCTCCATTGAAAAGCTCCTTTTCTGTGTTGTCAGTCCTATCCTGTCACACAGGAATGAGATGAGGAGAATGTTGTCATTTACAGAGAAAGAGTGACTCTCAGAGTGGCATTCCTGGATTGAGTGGCCCTTCAGCCCAAACATGAGCTGCTTGTCTCATGCCTCTTCCTTTATATCCTCTGCTTCTTGAATTTTTTAAAAAAAAAAAAAAAAAAAAAAAAGATTAAAAGAGACTTCAACTGGGTGATATCAAGGATTGTCTCATACTTGGTGCTCCTTCAGAGCCTTCATCTTGACTGCTTGCAATTTGAAAATCCCCGTCCATACCCTGACCTCCAAGGAGTGCGTGAGGAGTCCTGTCACACTGCTGGTGCCTTCCCTGCATGGCAGCTTTGAGTTTGAGTAAGATCTGTCACTCTTGTAGGAGTGACGCTGAGGAGTAGGCACTGTAATCCCTGCTTTTCTTTACCAGCTTCACCCGGTGAATTCCTACCTACAGCAATTAAGATGAGACCAAGTCACGCGTTAAGCATCGTGGGAGAATTCTTCTCCTCAGGCATCCTGGAAATACCCTCTTTCCTCACTTCTTGTAGGAAACTTGGCTGCTTTAAAGATGTTCTTTCACCCTTTCGTGTGCTTCTCAGACCTTCATTTCCCCCCTCCGAAGTTACCTGTAAGCTGCTGCCCAGACCCTTCACCTGCTGCTGCTCTTCTGAGCTTTTCATCTGCAGCGTGCAGAATTTTCCACCTTTTTTCCATGCCTTGGTCCTCCATCAGCGTATACAGTGTATTCTCAAAGGGTATATTTGTATCTGATAGGAAAAAAATCTCTACTTTTGTCCTTCTAGGCTACTTCCACATCCTTTTTAATGATGATCTTAGTACTCATTTGTGTTGTGTGTAGTAATTAGAAAGAAGAAAAAAGAAATCAAGACTTTGGTCTTAATCATTTTTTGGTTCTTTCCATTCTGTCCATTTTCCTTACCTTCCCGCTATCAGTAACTCGTTGCCACAATTCATTGTTTTATAGGCTGAGCGACTGCTTTATTTCTTACAAGGCTGTGATGTAGGTTTACATTTTTGGCTACTTTGGATAAATTGGAATGTCTTCCTTTAAAGTTCTGAATCTCTGTACCAATGGCTTCAGCAAATGTGTTGGTAGCCATTTTATACCATTGAATTATTTTAATTTTCTTGATTAGGCTTCAGTGAACTAATGTCTCCAGACTAGGATTAAGCCTAGCAATGCAGTTCTATGGCACTAGGTATTTTTTTGAGGCTTAAGGCAGAATTTTGTTTAGCAGTTTCAAAGTAGAAAAAGAGAATTTAGCCTTGCCCCAGTGTTTTGCTTACTTTTATACTAGTAAAATAAATGAAACTGTTTATATCCAGTTAAGATTATATTGTGTAGAATGAAAATGTGCCTTGCCATATCAACAGAACTGTCTAAGTTTTCGAAAAATAATGGCAGGGAAAATATTGAAGAGCTTGGAATAGAAACGTGTGGAAAAGTGGCAGTAGAGCAGTCCCGCTGTGTGCCTGAGCCTAGGCTGCTGTTCTTGCATATCAGGACTAAATCAGATACAGCTGTGGATTGTAATTTCTTGAAAGCAGTGTATCACTGTTTAAAACTAACTTTAATCCTTGCAGACCAGTAATGGAGGAGGGAGTTTAAGTGATTATTCCTCCTCTGTCCCATCAACTCCAAGCACCAGCCAGAAGGAGCTACGGATTGATGTTCCTCCCACTGCCAACACACCAACTCCTGTCCGTAAACAGTCCAAGCGCCGATCCAACCTCTTCACGGTGAGTGAGCCAAGGAGGAGACCATTGCTGTGTTTTACATAGTGCTCTGTGGTGACGGCCTGAACTTCAGACCTGTTGAGTTCAGCTGGTCTAATCCAGACAGAATTGTTGAGATGAATCTATAGGCTTGAAAACTAAACCATCTTAGAGTTACCGTGGTGCTGTTCTGTTCAAGAACTTAAAGAGAAACTAAATACGGTGAAGTTATCCTACTGGGAATTGCAGTGAAACAAATGAATCCATGGTTGAATTCTGGAGCCTTTGTCTGACTTTAATTCTCAGACCTGTCTAGATTCCCTGGTTTGGCAGTAATTGAAGAGAAAGCTGGGCCTCTGCTCCCCGCTCCTGCCCTTATTCTCAATAATACTGCTGACTCGAGGCTTCCTTCTCGAGTCTCCTGTGTTTGTAGAGAGGTCTCAGGGTCTACCAGGGGAATACCGTGTGGTACTGCAAAGTAACTACCTTTTATTACTTTACTACTTTTATTACTGTACAGTCTCAACTCACTTTTCATTTGCAGGGTTAAAAGAGATGATGGAGATGATAAAGATATTTTTTTTCCTTCCCAAACCATCTGGTTTTTGCTTCATTGAGAGGCAAAAAAAACCCCGTACTAAATAGAAAGCTTGAGTGGTCCAATATGATAGGTCGTTGTTATGCATAAGTAGTTTGGGAAATGATAATGAAGCCTTGAGTGATCATTTCCTTAGTTTAGCAGTCTTGCCGAAAGCTTTGGGATTGTATTGCGTGCGTAATTGTGGTTCTCTAAGCAGTTTTTTGACGCTCTTGACATGCTTTATAGCAAACATAGAATCCCTGTGGGCTCCCATATAAGTCCTTTGGTAATTGTAGCTCCATGTCAGTTGCGTTTAGAAAGCCCCATCTTCCCTGTCATCTTAAAAAGTTTATATTTTTTTTTATTTCAAAGGTGATGTCACGTTCACTTCCCAAAGCCAGCTCGCTCCTTTGTTGTATCCAGGGAACCACATACAAAAAGGGTGAAACCATTTCCTTGTATTTGAATAAAATATGACCTCTCAGCCTTTAGCAAGTGGAAAGTTTTATCATCGTTTTTGAGTGCAGAGTGACAGCACAGAGTCCCAAGGGCTCGTATTCCATGTGCCCACCTCGACAGTGATATTTTGATTTAAAAACTGTAGGTCTTCAAACTCCTACAAAGGAATGAAAACCTTGCATTTGGGTTTAGGTGCAAACGTTTGGGTGCAAAACAACAAAGCGTGCGAAAATGAGCGGTAGGTGAAAATGTTGCCAATTTTGACACTGATATTTTTTAGCAATCGTGTGGATTTCCTCCTCTTGGTGGGAATACTGGCTGCTGTTTGGATATACTCAGGAGTTACCAGTCCCACTAGGTGTCAGTGTCAGCCCAGAAACTGCCAGCAGAGTAATACCTCTGGAAATAGAGCCAAGACGCTACAGCATCCCTTAAAAGCATTCGCCGACCATTTCTGGTCTGAAGGATGCATAAAATGCTGTAAGGGCTGTATAGATGGTGTTGACGTTTGGGAAATTGGGGATGTTTTCAACTGGAGTTGGTGTAAATTTGAGAAAGTGAATAAAGAGAAACATATACCATCTACGATCATGGGAAAAGGCTTGAGAAGAACGTTGTCAGCTGTGTTTGCTGGAAATGTAAAGCTCTGGTTTGTGAGAATAGCATAGTAAGAACCAGATTTGCTAATATGAGAGGATGTCGATTGCTGTCTTAATGTCTAGTAACTGAGGGAAAATTGGGGGGAAAACAAGTTCTTTGGAAAAGAAAAAAATAAAAATTTGACTTTTCAGAATTAGTTCAGTCTTTTAAAATCTGGGCGTATTGAATGCTGTGTAGTGAGTCGCCCTGTAACCCGTGTCCTGAGGTATTTAACACTGACCCTGCTATAACCCGGGTTTCACGCCGTAGCGGCCAAGTTATAACCTGGAATTATTTAATTGAATAAATAGATGTCAAGTATTTTCTGTCTAGTTACGAACAGAGTGCTTAATCAAAATATGTTACTGTTTAGCTCAGAGTTTCTTGCTGTGCTTCTTTCCCAGCCTGTTACTTGTTTATGCCTTTATCCTTTACAGAATCTTTCTGTTTAATTGCAAAATAAATAAATATTAAAATAAATATTTCTGTTTAATTGCAAATTACCCCTTGTTATCTAGTATAGGTAATATGTTCAGTTTCCTACATTAAGATCTCTTAGCGTTGGAAGAAAATTGAGAACAGGTGTGAATTTTTTTAAAATTGATTACAGCTTTTGAGTTGGAATAGGGTTGGGAATTCTAAGCATGTTCATGTTTAAGTGCATAAAACGCAGTGTCTGATCTTTTTTACTCTGAATATTAATATTTGCTGTAAAGCTCTTGGTGCAATAGCTGACTTTCTACTTAAGAAAATAGATCAAATATTAGCGGAAAGCTAAATGTCCTTTGTTTTGTGCAGTGTTTTAACAGGGACAACTAACAAACAGTGTGTAGCGCAGGTGGGGATTTCAGGTGGGTGTGAGGGTCACTTCAGCAAAGAACTCTGCCTGTAACCGTGTTCAATCCCGAACGGGGTGAATGAACTTCGGGTACCGTGAGGTGCATCTCCTTTCCCATGTTCATTATTGCCCATCTTAAATCTTTGCAGAATTGCAAGCAAGACTTTTTTTAAAAAGTTAAGATGAACTCTGTCTCAGTCTCTACTATTAAGAGATCAGCGTTGTTACTTTCGGGACTCTCTGGAGTGCTGATCCGGGATTCTGGTTGTGCCCAGACCCGGGTGCTCTATCCTTCTGGGACTAAAACTTATTTCACAGACCTAACTTGGCGAAGGTTTCAAGTTGACGTAAGTCTGCGTATGACTTCCAATAAAAAGGAGAAATGAGTCAAATTATATTCATGCAGGTGTTTTAAATTTTTTTGGACTTCTGGTTCGCTTGAAGGAAGTTTTAAATAGAACGACTTCACGTGTTGTCGTGACATCAGAAAAAGTCCTAGCAAATGTTGATCCAGTATGGTTTAGAGTCTATTTTTTTTATGCTATAGGATGAAAGATGCATTGCCTGTGTCATAGGTACAAAAGCATAAAAGATCGGAATATATCTCTGTTTCACTGCACGATTTGTCTTTATAAATAGCAGAGGCTGCTAAGATTCTCCCCTTGAAAATTTAGTCTATTCTAGAAGCTAGAATAGAATTTGCCTAGCAGAAATTTCTACATTTCTATACTTTTGGTATTTGACAACATTTTGCATATGGATGTTTCCCTTCTCTATGCAGATGCACCTATTTCCAGATGCAGTTACTTTTACGGAATGGAAGACATGGTGATTTAAAAATAAAAATGAGAAATAGTGCATAGATATTTAGCTTGCTTTTCAGAAGCGGGATCCTTTCTTTAAAAAAGTCACATAAAAAAAAGAAACATTCAAGTTGACAACTTCCCTCCCCAGGATTTGGCTACCCTCACTGAGTTTCTTTAAAATGTCACTTACGGGCACTTTGCACCATTGAAGCATTGTTTTGCCTTGTATTATTGGGAAGTGGCACTTTCAGATTCAGAAATCTGTTTTGAAGGACGGGGAACAATAGTTATCCTGAACATTGGATTTCATCCCTCCCACTTGTTTTGCTTGCTTTCATTTATTCTTTGTTTAATTCCCTGGCACGTCATTCCATTGCCCCGAACCATAGTAACTAGTGATAGGAGCCCGCTCCCGGCGGAGTGGGGAAAGCAGCACGGGATCCCTGCTGGGTAAATGTGTTCCTTAGAATGGTGTTGCTTGAAGTCCTCCTCCGTGGGTTTTCTCCCTCCCCTTCCCTCCTCTTGCGCCTGAAAGCAACTGCTTTGGGGATTATTTTTTTTTATTTTATTTTTCTTCCTTCCTCCCCTTCATATAATATGGAAAATGGATATTAGCTATCCGCAATCCTAATCGGTCTCCTAATTTCAGTGTCTTTCAAACATCTCTTTCTACCGCAAATGAAAAGCGGGATCTTGTGTCGCTCTGGTTTTCATTAACTTCCCATTGTGGTGCCGGACATGGCAAATGTATTCGTTTCATATATCATCTCTGATTTGAAAAGCACATGAAAATGTTTTCCCATTTTCGATATTGTGTGAGTAATGTTCCTATTGAAAAGTAATGGAGTGAAGTTGTCACTTGTCAGTTCAGTTATTAAGGAGGACGACTCTCAGGTCTTCTTTTCGTAATAAAATAAATCTGTCACAATCATTATGCTCGTGCGTTCTTTCACAATAATGGACTGGAATCTCGATAACTTCTTAAAATTACTATATAACTTTATAAAGTCATGAAGTGAGCACTGGGAGCTTACTCCTGGGGCAGTTCTAGCATTATAGAAAGCCAAGATCAGGCAATTCAGGTTTTAAACATTGGTTAAATTTTCCTCATGCTGATTTTTCTTCATTGTGTTCAGATAAGTTTTTTTAGCCTCACTCACTACCTTTTCTTGCGATTCCCACTTTCTGACCATCCAAAAGTAGAAAAAAAATAACAAGTTAAAGTCAATATGATCAAAACCAGCATCATAAAATCGCATTTCTAAGTGGTTGATACCAATTCTAAAACCCACACAGATGGAAGTTAAATGTATGCATGTATGTATCAATTTATTTTTTTTTAATGAGAAGCTGGAACCTTCATTCCTCTTTGAAGCTATTATTGGAGACTTCAGAAACGTGTCCTCTGATTTGTTGGGTCTTCAGGCAATGAAACTCTAACTCTTTACACCCAAATGTCGTTTCAAACAAGTGGATGGTTGAAAATTAGAGGTGGTATTTTAGTATTCAGAGTTTTGGATGGTTGTGTACTTTTGTAGGTTCTCACCCGCACCTTTTGAGTCTATATTTATGTGGCAAAATACTTTTTTTTTTTTTCGTAAAATTGCTTTTAAAAAAAAATAGGAAAAAAAAAAAGCATCCTCTGTGTGAACTGCTACATTTAATGGAGCACAAACTTTCTTTTTGCTCTGCAGTCTCGGAAAGGGAGTGACCCAGACAAAGAGAAGAAGGTCCTGGAGAGCAGAACAGATAGCATTGGAAGCGGTCGCGCAATCCCAATTAAACAGGTAATGCCGACATACTTTTTTTTTGCCTTTTTTTTTTTTTTTGCTTTCGGTAGTTGGAGACACACCTCGGGTCTTAAGCACTCTGATGGCGGGGCCCATGCGCCAAGACGCGTTTGATGTGCTCCGGTGATGAATGTGGAAGTCACTCACTTGACATCAATTAGGAGAGGTTCCTATGTGTATTAAAATAGGATCATTAGAATAAGAAGAGGGAAAATGTGACAACAGGCCTAATGAAGTGCAGTCTGCCGGCCTGCATATGGAGCGGGTTTCTAGGCTGTGCTGGCTTCAAAGCTGCCTTTGTAGAGAGGGCTTTGATTGGGCCGTGTGCTGGCAGTCGGCGGGGTAAATCAGATCGCTCTACAAGAGCCCCTTGTGATCGCAGAAATAGCCTGATGTGGCCCTAATTTGCTACTGCAGACGGACATCTGAACACAGTTTCGGGCTGGTTTGTAACAACGAGGCAATTAGTTGTGATAATCATAGCCGGTGTGTCAGCTGTGCGCTCTTGTTTGTAATTTGCTAATGAAGGAATTGTAACTTTGATTAGGTTCAGTTTCATTTAGACCTTATTATATAAGAGAACATTTACAGCTGTAATGTGTGGCCTTAATTAAACTTCCTCATTACACAACAGGACTTGAATTCAAGGATTTGTTTTGGTCTGTTTTACTAGCCTAGATGCGCTTTCATTAGCCCGGAAACTCAATGCTAAATTGTAGCTGTGAACACTCCTTTGAAAGGCAAAAGCAATGCCAGCATCTGATGCGAAGTATTTAGGTGAATGAGATCGTTTACTTTCTCAAATTAAATTACACTGAATTCATACAGTTGAGAACACCACACTAGGCGTTCGTACGGGATGCTTACAAATAGTCTCTGTGATAGTGTTTGCAAGTATTTACTGTTGTGTGAGTCACTTTGCTGGAGATAGCCGAAGTGCCGAGGGAAGGGAGCTTATTTTCTTCCCACGTGGTTGTTTCCTGTTTCGTTTGGTGGCTTTCCTGCCCTCCAGAGGGTCACTTGCCTCTTCTCATCTTTCCTTAGTCCATGGTTCATCTCTCCAGGTAGCCCCAGGTCTGCTCTTTGCGGGTGGGTTTACGTGTTTGGGGGGGGGTTGGGTTTTGGTTGTGTTTTTTTTTTCTTTTGAGGAGTGAGGGGGAGATGGTTCTGTACCCTTAAGTATTTGCAGGGCTTTTCTTTCTTAAAGGCAGTTAAAAAGAGCTTTTGGGACCATCAGGCAGCAGAAGTGCTGCGGTGTCTGTGAATCTCTAGTAGAAAAATTTTAATCAAACACACTGCAATTCAGAAGAGCAGTTTGAAACCAGATAAGCGCTCAGTATTTGGCTCTGCGTTCAGGGGAGGAGATTCCAGGCATTTAAAACAAGATACAATTTTTTTTTCTACAGCTTTTGTATGGTATGAGATGGGTTAGACTGGCCGAAATTCTTCTGGGTAATGCTAATTAAACAGAAGTGTCTGCGAATGCAGCTGAGAATGAAAAACTGAGGAGTATACTTTTCAATATTTATTCAAGGCATGCCTACTGTTCTTTTCTAAAATGCTGTTGTATGAAATTAGGTTGATTAAAAATGCACCTGTAGGAAGAGTATTGTAAGATATACCATGTTATAATGAAATATCTCCTACCATCTCTTGAATTTCTGTATTGAAAAATTCTCCCTGCAAGCCCCGCTTGTATACTGAGTGTGACCAATCTTTGGGGAACGTGTACTTTTTGTTATTAATCCCAATTATGGTAATTTCATTTTGTCACACGCAAGCAATTATCAGCAAATATTGAGCAGGTCTGTAGTCAGCAGATCCGTCCTATTCATCGGGGTTTTGGAAGGGTGCTAGGGAGAGGGAGGTTGAGTGGCATGGAGTGTTGTAGGATGGCTGCTACCAGTGGTATTTCACATCATACTGGTCTGTTGTTCTGCTTTAGAGATGGTCTTCAGTAAAGCGTAGGAGACCAGCATCACCTAGCAATTGAAGCAAAAGAAGATGGAGTAGGACAAAATACTTTTTTGACGTGGGAACAGTTAACTAAAAATTGAAATACGATGTATAATTCATACTGACAATGTTTCGTTACTGTTAAAAAACATACATTAGCTTGAAGTGGTGCTTGATTACAAACTACACGGTTTCAAGCAGAAAAATGGCTCCTGAAGTTTGACCAGCGGGATGGGTTTTTGTCTACCCGCTAATTAGACGGAGGGCTCCTATCAGGAGAGGTGGCACCCAGTTAAATTGCTGTTGTTGGTGGGCTCTATCGGTGCCAGATACTTGGATGTTTCTCTGAGGCAGCAGAAATTCCTGCTGGAATTCTCTTATTTTACGCATTAACTGTGAATAAGACAGAGGGATGTGAAAAGGAACTTTTTGAGCTAAACACTTCAGTATATCATGCTACTGTGCCTTCTTGCAATGAGACACCCCTTCCATCAGGGTATGCTTCTGTGAGAAGTGGCCAGGGAACAGAAAGAGAGGTCTTTTGAGGAAGTCGAATGCAGATTGTAGTATTCATGGTGTTGCTGTGGGAGAGCCAGCTTATTATTTCATTAAAAGACTCTTCATCTTTTTTTTGCCGTGTTTTCCAATGCTCATCCTCCTATTGGCCCGAAAGGCAGATTGCTGCACTACCCCATGCCAGGATCAGGAGTAACCTCCGGTTATGTGAAATGTTTTCTGACTTCTTTAAGCTGCTCTTGAGCAAAATGCCTTTGCTGGCTTCATGCACGTACTCTTCTATTGGTACATCTCCAAAAGTATGCAGCGACCAGGCCTTTTTAATATCTCTTATCAATACTTTGTTTTATTCTCCGTTGGTCTTCATTCTATGTGTGTGGCAGCAATACTTTAAAAGGGCTTCTGGCAAGGCTGTGCTTCTGGTGCAAGGTAGAAGTCCAAGCTCATACTGGTAGACCAGTGCTTCAGTTGGGTTGGGTGAGCTTATTCGCAGATTTAACCAGAAAAAAAAAATAATATGTTACGGTTGAGATTCACATACAGTGGACTTTGTGTTCTCAGTCCACTGCTACTTGAAGAAAAGGTAATTACAAAAAAGCAAATAGAAAAAAGAAAAGCCTTACTATTCAGGTGTTGGAATCAATGGCTTATTTATCCAGGGTATTTTATGATGCCTGTGGGTCGTTCTTATCTACCGAGGGTCTCCCAAAAATCAGAAATACTATTTCCCAACTTCAAACCAAATCAAAACCAAAAAAAACCCAAAACAACAACAATTTAGAAATAAAAATACCAAAACACAACTAAAACCAAAACAAGTTAATTGGAGATCAGAAATGTTCTGGTTTTGAGGAAAAAAAATGAAATCTCTTCCAGCACTAGAGGCACTCGTGAAAGGGGGGAGGAAGAGCTGATATTAGTCAAGTTTGTGTGTGGTGGGGAGAGCACAGGATAAACGTGTGAAAAAAATCAGCTCTCTAGGAAGTGTAGAAAATGTGATGGCGAGGAGTTTGTCATTCATCTCAACTACAATTTTTTCATAAGAACCAGGTCCATATTCCAGCTGTTTAACCAACTATGGTTGATGTCCGTTGTCAAACTGATGCTTTTGTATATTTGGAGATGGTTTACACTGGTAGAGGAGTGGGGTTTTGTAGGGGCATTTAATTCCTTTCCTGATTTCTCTCTAAATGCGCCTATACATCTTGTGGCATGAAGAGTCGCTTCTAATTCTCTATTACGTCCTTTCTGGGACCCGAATACCGACCTACACAGCTACTAGAGTTTGGTACGGTTTTTGGTCAAAAGATGCCAAGAGTTGTAACCTGCTCCTGAATTTGTGTTCTTGGTCCCTGAATCCCTGAGAGTTTGGGAAAAATAGGTAAAATTGTAAGTGGCGTATTTCCTTCCAAGGAAACACCTCACTCATTCAGGGCTTTATCCTTAACTGAGAGCAGTCTGGTCGAAAAGAGTTAATTTAATGTTCTTACTCTTCCTGTCCTTTCCAAATGTTAAAAATCACTTTTCACTGCAGTGCTAAATATGGTTTTACTGGGCTAAGCCATATAAAACGGTTCTGATGAACCTTCTTGAGCCCAGCAGAAACCCAAAATGTAGGCAATGAAAAGCAGGTGTGTTTTTAAAACGTGACTGCTAACTTCTGCCAAAATACTCTAAAGTGAGTGAAATTTTGGGAAGGCCAATTTTCCGGGGAGGTACAGAAACCTTTTGCATGCGTAGCAGTACCAGCATGCCTTAAATCCTGTGCTTTTAGCATCCTTTGAGAGCTGTGGATGCTGTAATTTTCCAAAAAGAAAAAAAAATGTGAAAGAATAGTAAGATCCCATGTTTAATGCCTCTAATGTTTTGGAGGGCATTATAGGAGACTGCAGAGGTTCTTGGCTTTTGCTTTGTTACATGTTACAATCTAACTTTAAAATGATTGGGTTTTAACGTAATTGCTCTTTCTGCAGTCTCACTTACGTGCTATTTAAATATCTTCGGCTAATCAAATGGAGTCAGAAAAACGTCTGGAACAATATTAGCCCAAAGTTCAAATCCATAGAAAGTTCTGTACTTCTGAGAAAGAGGTGCTTAAACTAGAAATATTCTGTAGCCATGCTAATACTACGCTTAAAGCCAAGTCGGGGTGAATGGCTTACTCCGTTTGGACTGTCCTCCGTGCAAAAACATTTATTCTGAAAACGAAGATGTGTTCCTGGTCGCTTGAGTGCGTATTTTGAAGCGTGTATTAGGCTGTCCAGTTTAGAGTGGCACACTTTCTAGGACGGGGAGGTTTTTTGCAGCATTTTGGGAAGATTACTTTCTTTTCTGTGGTCTTGCTAAAATCTTGTAGGGCATATTCAAATAAAAAAAAAAAAAAAAACCCCAAAAACAACCCACAACAAGAAAAATAAAAGCAAGAAGCTCAGCTCAGCGGTGAGTGGGCTTGTCATGTATTAATTTTTCATTGCTGTGGAGAATTGTACATACATAATCACTTGATTGCAGTGGGAGTTAGCGAGCTCCTATGGTGTCATTTGCATAAATCTTGTTAAGTCAATGGCAGTTAATGAAGTACAAATGAGCCTGGAGAAGGTGACATGCAAATCGTGGGTGGCAGATGGGAGGTCTGTTTTTGGGATGGCAGCTGTGTGCTCGCTTTTTTTTTTTTTTTTTCTTCCTCTCCTACCCATATCCCCCCCAGATTAGAGTGTAAATAAATACATAAGAGCTGGCCTTGATTTTCAGCTTTCAGACCTCCTTCTATTTGCCATTTGCACTTAATCACAGATGTTCATATTATTCTATAGTCCAACTATATAACCTTGACTGTTCTTCTACCAAAAACTGGTCAAAATAGATTTGGACGGGTTGCCACAACCCATGGCTTACCCTGGGAGGTGCTGCACCTCTCGTGTCCCCAGACTCCTGCATCATTTAGGAATAGCAAACTTGAAGTCTGGATTAAAAAATAAATGTTCTAATGGTTAATGTTGCACTGATGACATAGTGAAAAATTTGCCATCCATGACTTGCAAAGGTGAACTTCAGAATCCATTCGCTTCTCTCAGTTTGCAAATGGCTGTGTTAATGGAGAAAGTTGAATATCTTATTCAGGCTTTAGTTTTCGGTGATATTTCAAATGACCTTCTTTGCCTACCAGCTTGACGTATTTCAGTACATTAAAATAATCTTACTGAATTTAGGTATTTTGTCTTTTTTTGTCTTTTTTGTCTTTTTTTTTTTTTTTTAACTGAACTAAGAATGGCAAATATATTTCAGGTCAGGGCTAAGATAAAGGCTTTGTCACCAAAGGGGGGTGGCATCACTGATTTGCTTTTCGTGAAGAAGAGTTTGGTTCCTGGAGGCACAAGTTTTTCCTTCAAATGGGCATAAACAAAACTGGAACTTCACAACGTACATCTGAATTTTATAAAAAATACCATTAAACTTGGCAAAGATAACTATTGGAAAATGCTTTCAACCAATGTGAAACTCTGCATGAAAAAAAAGTCAGCTTGGTTAAGTAGCTTCTGAAATATTTGAGAAGTTGTGTTGCGACTTACGTTCCCTTATCAGCAATTTTTTTAAAGTAACTTTTAAAGTAACTTTAAAAAAATCGTGTAGCACTAAGAATTTCCTATTAACATTTTTGTTTCAAGCCTGGCCATTGCGTTGTCAGTTTTCAATCCTTTCCCAATTGTCCTAGCATTAGAAGAATGTAAGTTAAGCAATTTGTCAAAAACTTCCTATTCAGGGGAAAAAAATCTTTGCTATTTTTGACGTCCATAACGCCAAAATACAGAATTTTTGTTTAGTTAAGGGTTTTTGCCTAGTGAACTCTTCTGACACTTTGTGCTGCTCTGTGGAAAGAATCTCTGGGAAATTGGGAATTGCTGTATTTCTCAATTACTATTTTTTTTCCCCATCCTGGTCTCACCTGGGCACTCCTTGCTTAGATTGTCAACACCTGCATGGCAGCCCCTGACCTGAGGGCTTTAGGAAGCACCTTTCAAATAAAAGAGAAGGACTTCGATGTAGCGTGTCTCAAACTTTGTTTTTATTAGACTTAGTTTTAGCATTCGCTCTTGATGTGTGTCTGGGGAGAAGCTTTGCTAGTGACCTCGTGCCTCTTCCAGCCCCACCAAAGAACGCTTTGCGGCGGCCATCGGTACTGTGGAGGGCAAGGAGACCCGTAGGGTGAGGCGGGATCTTCTGGTACTAGCCCTTTTCCTTCCTTCCTTTCTTCCTTCAGCATGTCCAAGCTTAGGCTGCCCGTTTGCCTTTCTTCCCTTATTTCTGATCACTAAATTTCCAGCGTTTTCGTTTTGTAACCTTGTTTGCCCCATGTTATCTTCCTGACCCCCTGTCTGCCTCCTACCCCGTGCTGCTCAGACGCCTCCTTCCCTTCAGTCCCCTACAGGTGCAGCTGCTTGACTAGTGATTTTCCTCTTCCTAACCTTTTCCTTCACTAATTTTTAGCTCTAGATGGGGTGTTTACGTGTACGGTCACGGTTATGTGATTCTCGTGTGGAATAACACACACCACCGTGTTATCTTGGTCCTTCCCATTGAACTAGCGAGATCACCGTACCTGAAATCTATTTTTCCCCTAAAATACCCAGGGCTGTCTGCGCAGCTGTTAGAGCATTGCAGCGAGTATGGCAGCGTCTTGGAAATAGGTTGTGAAAAGAGATCGTCTGCCACGTCTAGTCAGTCAAACTGATGTCCTTAGTCCTCCTCACTGGCAGAAGAGCACTGTAATGCTTCGGGCAAGTGTCAGACCCGAGAACAACAAATGCTTTTTGCAGCAGGTTTCCTGAATGTAAATGTTTACTTGGAGTCTACCAAAAAGAGAGAACAAATAAGCAACCGTCTTAGCGTCTATTCTTGGTTAATTCATACGGCTTGACAGGGCGAAAGAAAACAGCACGGCACGAGCAGGACGGACACACGACGCTGCAGCGTTAGCAGACCCTGCCACCCACTGCCGAGCACTAGCCCTTATCTCTTCCACCCCCACACAAAATCCACTTAGGTTATGGAGTAAAAAATGGCTAATGCGTGTAATGACCAAAAGAAGGATGGCAGAAAACACCTGGAAGGGCGCACACAGCTCCAGGATTTACTTGCCTTGGTTACATGTGGCTCTTCTGTACGTAACGCACCCTTCTGCACAGGCGCTACCTGCAGAGCTCCGGCACCCAACACCCGTTTCAGTGACACACAATCACCAACCACTCCATCTTCAACGCCAAAGCGTTCACCACAACTACGACAGCTTTTGGGTTTTATTTATTGATGTTCGTTTAAGGCTTCTAAAGAGTTGTTAGCAAGCCAGTATCCGTGTCTCCAGAGAGCAGCTTTCCAAAACACAGAAACGATGCCACTAACAAAGAACTGGCAGATGACATAGTTTTATTTATTTATATCTAGCATGAGGTGTAATTTCCTCTGTCACACTTCTGCCTAATCACAGTAATCAGTATCCAGATCTGCTTGTACAAACACGAGGGTATGGTTTTTAGCCAAATGCTCTTAGTGCTGAAATCTTCTGTGTAATTCCTCCGCAATTGTTTATAATCAGAATATACACATTTTGCCGTGTTTTTAATTAGCTGATTACTAGTTATAAAATGTTTTGTACTCACTGTGGTTCTGTAAATTGTTAACTGGTAGCTACCAGTATAATTAAATATTTCAGAGCGCTTGGCTGTGGTTGCATTGAACTGTGAAGAAATAATGTTATATAGCCAATCAAAAAGAGATACTTGTAAACTCATTTAAAGCGTCAGAGTGTGTTAGGACTATCATGGTGATGCTTATTGCAGGAGAAATTAAAGATACAGTTTTGTGCTAAGAGGCAATACAGAAATTAGTTCCTGAATTAGTTGTTAATTGATTTGGTAATTCCCTCGGGTCTGCATGCTCTTTTTTCCTTTTTCGTTGTTGCATTCAGTTAACAGTGACTATTCCCAGTGCACTTGAAATATTTTTTCCAATTAGATCAAATGTGCCCTTACATCAAAGGAACGGCTACAGCTCCATGTACCTGCCTGGAATAATGTTTCGTTTGACTGCGAGAGCTGTTTTTGTGTGTTTTACTGTTGGTGATTTTCAGATATCATCCCAAGAAACGCAGTAGTCCTAAGTATTTGGCATAAAAAATAGCATTTAAAAGTTCCTGGATTTAATGGACTATTATTTTTTTTTTCCCACCAGTTTCAGGAAGCTTACTTTAATTTGTACCTCTCTGGTTCCGAACAGTGGAAGGAGATGAGAGTACGGTGTGGTTCAGTAGGTGCGCGGGGTTTAACCCTGCAAGCTCCAGGCGTTACAGCCTGGCCCTTAGCCGAAGCAGGCAGGCCTGGGCAGGAGCCTCAGCATCTCGGACTGAGACAATTCTTCTTTCTTCCCTCTCTGCCTGTCAGTCTGTCCCACCGGGTCATCTGCTTCCTCCCACTTTCTGGGTTCTACTGGTTTGCCTTCCTGATGTGTCTCAGGGTTGCAGGAGAAAGCTGGAATTTGGGTCTCTGGCGTATAAGGATTGAATTTCTACAGCGTTTCTTTTAGTTGGTCTCTTCCTAGTTTTTGAGAGTCCCTGAAATACGAGCTTTCTGTCTCCTGTCTTATAAATTGCCCTTATTTTATCTCTAAATGCCTGCTACGTTGTGGAATGATAGTCCCAAGCACGCTATGAGACCAAGGTGAGCAGCCTACAGCTGCTCCACAGACATATTTAAAGGTGTCATTTTGTCTACTTCCAATTAATGCTTGGAAGGCTGTTGAGGTGATGGGCAAGAGTTCTAGGGACCTTACGGCAATGCTATTTTCCTAAAATTTAAGTTTACACTGACTTGTATGTTACTTTCAAAGCTCGAAAGATTTATAAATGAAATATTAATAACTTTTCAGAGAAATAACTTTTCCAGCATTTGCTTTTTGGACTGTGTATGACTGAGTTGAAGAAGCTACAACTGAAGAAGCTACAATTGCTGAAGCCAACAAGAGCCTCTGGTCCTTGTAATCGAAACAAGGTGGTGGTTTGTGAACGAATTAACCAGTTTCATTTCAGGGTGACTAGATCATAACTCTTCCCAGATCAAAAATTTGTCTTAGTGGTACAACTCGTTAGATAGTAAACATAGTATGCTATTTTTTACTGAATTTTACTTGATGAAGAAAGGTATGTAAATGTTTATTAGTGTCGATTTTGGCAGGTTTCAAAAATAACATTCTCTTTGTCTGTATGACACAACCTCCAAAGTGAGCAAAAGGAGAGCATTGCCTTTTAGGGCAACAGTGGAAGGTAATAGTATAAAACAACCTGAAGAAAAAATACGAAAGCTTTTTGTTTGCTTAATGTTTTGATATCCATGTTAACGCTGTAAGAGCTTGTAGACTGCTTATGATTGCCAGTAAGAGGTGTTCAAGTTCATCCTCTTTAATCCTATCCAAATGTTACGCTCTTGTTTCTTAAAAGAGATGAGGAGAAACGTCTGGGTTTGACTAGTAGCTAGTGATTTCCTAGCTGCCACATCAGGTGCGATTATAGCTCTTGCACATCATTAAGATTCAAAAGGAGGTATTGCAGCTTGTGTTTGGAATGGAATGTTCATCAGCTTAAGCATCCTTTGAGAGACTGTGGGAAGAGGGAGGAGGAGAGTGCCAGAAGTTCTATCATCTACAGAAATAGTAAGGCAGGAGCTTATCTTATATAAACAATAATTTTTTTTTAAAAGGCAAAAAAATCTACCTGACCATATTTGTACGAAAAGAGCATCTGCTCTTTTCATAGGATAGACCAGTCAGGGATCTCTTTTCAAGCGCTGTGTTCGTAAGACAAGGGAGAGAGTATTTGGGTGTTTTTTGACGCTTTACCATGAATATCCTCATCTTCTTTCACCCCGTGCTTGATGCCAGCAGAGAATGGGTTCCCCCAACCTCTGTGCTTTTGGTCCCTGTAATGGTGCAGCAAGTAGGACTGGAGCTTGCAGAAAGCAAGCCAAGCGGTCTCTCCAGTGAAGCTTTGGAGAATTTAATCCACTTGGGGTGTTCTCATCCTGCTCTGTGTGCCTGTGTATTGCAAATCCTGGAGCTGCACGTTGAAAGTGAGTACAGAACATGGTGAAGAGGTGTCAGAATGCTTTGAGGGAGAGGAGGAGGGAATGATCGAAAGCAATGTAGGTATAAAGTAGAACATCAATAAAGCAAGCCATAATACGACTTTAAAAAATTTATTAGAATTTTCCAGTGCTGAAATGGTGTAATATATCAAGGCGGCATCTCAATGTGACATGCAGAGATTGACAGCAATGAGGTCACTAAGGCATCTTCACTGTTGCCCTTAGGCTAAGAACTGGCCCCTGGCCAGGAGCCTTTGACTCAAGGTGGTTGTGTCTAGGTACTGCTTTAATAGTTGCATCTAGAAAATGCTTACGAGAGGCATTCTTTTTATTTGAGCCATCTACAGCTACCGAGATAATTGAAAAAAAACCCCAATGGCGTCACTTGGTGGCTTATTGAGTGCGTGGTTTTACAAATGGAGAGTGGAAATAATTGTCCTTTAGTTGTTTTTAGTGGATGAGAGCTGGAGATGCCTTCATAGTAGCGATCTCTCATCGAGCAATAATGATTGCAAAGGAGATGACGGCAGGCTCTCTCAGGACCGAGATGTGCTGTCAGAGCTGTGCATATTGCCGGTTGGTTTTCAGTTTGGGGAAGCTCGTTCCAGGTCTCGGCGCAAAACAAACATCCCTCTTGCACAAACGCCTTTGTTTCAAGGGGCCGCTGTGTGTTGGAGGTGAGTCCGTGTGCATCTGGCCCAACTTTGGTGACTGGAGCTCTTCCTCTGAGGGCATGAGGAATTAGGCCGGAGAAGTGACATAACAAGATTAAGTAGAAAGCTTATGACAGTTAGCAAGTGAGACTGCCTGATAGACGTCGGTTGACACAATGATTATTAATATGTTGTAAAGATGTTTGGGGGATTCCACCATATTTGTATGGTTGCCAGCAAAATGTTGACAGTTGCATTGTGGTTAATAAATTCATTTAGATTTATAAGCATTGTTTACAGAACCTGTTCGCCTGCTGAAACTCTAACAGCATCTGTTCCTTCTTACTAATTAACTGCTAATTACGAATGAGCTTTGTGTGTTTGTCAGTATAACTGGCTCATGCATTTTGTAAGGAACATTAACAAATTGATTTACATAGTGGTAAGGCAATCAAAAGAGTAAACTGAACAGCACGCATTTAAAGCCCTTTAGCCTAATTTTTTGAACGAGGCAAACTTTGGACATTCTAAATATAATAATAATTCTTTTGCTACCTTTTAATTGTGTGGTAATTGCATGTGAATCTGAATCAAGGGTGTTGGCCCAACATCCCTTGTTTCTTGTTTGTTTTTTTTAAAAAAAAAAGCATTGGCGCTGTTAGTATTTAAGATGTGTGAGCAAGCATTTATCCAGAGTATAAGTGGCAATTGCAAATAAAAAATAGTAAATGGCATGAAGAAGGGATATTGCTTGGGCGGGAGCAGGGTGGCTTTGAAATGTAGGTTCTCTTGACTGTATGTAGGTAGGAAATGTAGGTGTTCAGACTGTTTTGTTGTTGATCTTCAGAATTCCCACTGTGGAAGTCCTTGCACTTCTGTGAAAACACTATTTTCTGTAATCCTACTTTTATTCTTCAAAAACCTTCTGACTGCCATAATTATCAACAAGTCTTTAGAGCAGTCTCAGCAGCCAGACCAGATGTTGGCACTTAAATATTTTTTAATTGAAAGGGAATATTCAGTAGTGCAATTCTTAAAAAAAATAAAATAAAATCTTAGTTTATTTTGCATGCGTTAGAACAAGGAGAAAAATCATATAATTGAATGTTGTGTTTATTATGAAGGATCCTTCATGTTACAATAAATTGGAGATGAGTGATCTGATTAGATGACAAAGATATATTTCACTTACAGTTGTCCTAGAGCTGTAAAGCTTGAAACGAGCCTTGTAACTAGTATTAGGGAGATTAAATAAATGCAAGCACACAGCTGCAGAATTTCGGTTTTTCTGAGCAGCTTACTATGACTGTGAGGAATACTGAGTGGTTTATATAGACTAAAACTTGCCAGAAAAACTTAATTGCTTTTTTGATAGAATTTCAAAATAAGTGCATGAGGCAAACATAACAGATGTAAAATATTTGGATCTTAGTAAAGCATTTTGATACTGCCTCGCTATGCCTTCATTGAGAGTTTATCCAAATGTGTTTGGCTAAAAACTGCGGTGTGGATTTAAAACGGTCTGTAAGATCGTAAACAAAAGCTAAAGCCAGAGCACGGTCTGAGCTGGCTGGAAGGAGGACGGAGCTTTGTTTGGATCTAGGGCTGGTGCCATTCAGCAGTGCCATTAATGGTCGCGTTGGAACCGCGAGCAAACACATGGGGATAAAGCTGAAACATCAGTCGAGAGAGGCTCATCTGAAAGGGGAGAGGGTTTGGAGTTGGTGACTCAATGAAAAAGATGCTGTTCACTTAATAGAAGCCAAATCGTCCTGGTCTGTCCTAACTACTTGCACATGCCAGACTTTTCCTTGTTCCTCCGTTTTCGCCATTGACAGCAAACTCTTGACAAAGCACTAGGTTCTTTCTCTTACCAGTGCAATGTGTCTGCTTTAAAAAGCATATTTTCATCCTTGTTTAAAATAACCATGAAAACAAAGGCAATGTGGTAGAATAAACCAGAATGGGAGGTGAAGTCAGGCTAACCTGAGCTAAACCCCAGGTGCCCAAACTTTTGCTGGTTTAACCCAAGTTTGGATGGTATTCTGCCTTTATATGCTTATGGTATCTCACCAAGATGCTTCTCCAATGACCCCCAGTGACAGGAACCCATGCGTGTGTTTAGAGCAGACACTCACCATTGCAGCCAGGTTTGTGGTAAGCCGCCCCTGATTTGGGCGGCTTTCCTCCCGAAACCCGTGTCTGGTTTCTCTCTCCTACTCTTGCTGAGATAGACCTGGAGGTGACAAGTGCCTTTGAGTTGGACTTGGGTTTCAATGTGAGAAGTGAATGCAAGGGGTGGGTACGCTTTGAGGGGGAAAAGCCATTGCATCGCAGCGTAACGGAGATCCAAGTTGAGCGTTGGGAATGACACATGGGCCATTTGAGAGTCATACGATGCAGACAAGCTCATTAGAGACACACACTGATTAGGCGAAGGGTTCAAGGCAGCGCTGGGGAGAGAATCCCACCTCTGTGGCTCTGGCTAAAGGTGTTTTCCACTGGCCATCGTGGTAATCGGGGCACGTTAGCAGCAGTGATGCAAGTTCCCGTATCAGATCACCGCTTACAAGATTAGATGGCTAATTACAGACGGTTTAGCTAAGCTACGACAGAACAGTTGTAATTATACATAGGAATCTACAGTGTTTGCCAGGAAAAAGGAGCGTTGCCGCTGTGCTCCAAGACGCGTGTGCACAGGTATGGGGTGATGAGGAGACGAAGAAAGCTTTGGGACTTTGGGGGCTCACAGACTGTATAATTTCTCCATAAGGAAACAATATAAGCTTAGTGACTTGGTTTTTCTTTAAAAAGGGGAGGGGATTGCCTTTCTTTTAAAAAAGGGGGGGGGACGCACTGTTGAGACAGTGAGGTTCTGTAGGTAAGTCTGAGCACTGAGGATGTTTCTTTCCTCTTTATAAGTAATATGATTCTTTGTCACAAAAGAAAAATACCAAGACGTACCATTTGCGAAAGGGTTTATAGTACAGTATATCACCCTATTATGAATGACAGTATTTAAATGGTTGGGTAGAGAACTGGAGAACCGCTACAAATCAAGTAGCTAGGTTAACATTTAATGTTCTCTTCTCATGTGAATATTTCAGGGAGGAAAAATTAAGAAGTCTTGGAGTGCAGGAGGTATTGGAAAGAAAAAAAATCAATTAAAAGAGCAAAGAAAGTAGTTGAATTGTTTGGAAATTCTACTGTCTGAAAACAAGCAATACTTTGGAACAGAGAAGAGTAGAGACTGGTTAAGAAGGCAGGTATCATCACTTTAGGAATCAAAATTTTACAGGATGTTTCATGGCCAAACTAAAAAGAACAAAACTTTTTGTGGGGAGGGGGGATGCCCTGTAAATGCTAGACTAAAAGTAAAGTAGTGAGCTTTGAGCAAAGTGGGTGAAAACAAATTATTCTCAGGGCACAGACTGAGTAAGTATAGAAATATGTATTGTTGGCGTGCTTCGTATAAAATAAACAAGTCTGATGCTTAAAATATATGTGTATATTTATTTTTTTGTGTGAGCTCGGTCTCCTGAAGTATGGAAATCTCAGATTTCCAGCGCCATGTCTGGCAGATGAGCCTTTCTGCTGCAGTAAGAGAGCACATGCATCCGCCCGTTGCTGAAGTGTACTCAGCGTTTTGAAGATTGACATGTCGGTTTTGTTGAAGCTAATGGCAAGGCGAAGAACTTCTTCAGAGTACTTTCTGAATTGGCCCTTTGTACAGCAAATGTTGCTGTCAATTTGTAATTCACGGCAATACTGTATTCGCAGCTGAGAAATAATACGTGCATGATCACTCTTAGTGCTTTAATCTTGCAGCACAGTGATTTCTGTAAGTCTGTCTTGAAACAGATTAAGTCACACTTCAAATTAAGTGACGCTTCTTAATGTCGATGTGATGTTATGAAGCAAGAGGTTTCTCGCATGTTTATGGGGCATGAAGACTGCAGGCTTCCTGCTTCTGCAGAAGATGAGGAGGCAGACAAAAGTAAGGGGCTTTAAAGGTAAGAGAAGAGGGGAAAGAGTTGCCAATGTGATGGATAACAGAATTGGAGGGGCAGAACTCAAATGGAAAATTGTTTGGTGCTTTGAGAAGGCAGGTGAGAAGCAAAATCTGTATTAAACAGGTAAGAGGAAGGAGAGCAAATATTGAACAAAGCCTGTGAAGGAGATGGGAAGTGAGAATAACAAACAGGTGCCATTGTCAGTAACGTGAAAAATCTTGAGTGTCTTTCAGAAAGTGGCACTTCAGTCCCAGGCATCTGGTTCTTAAGGTGCTGATGTCTTTAAGCATGAAGCATGGTGATCGATTGCTAGCTTGAAGCAATGCATCGGTGCCTCTGGTGCTCTGCTGCTTCGGCACCTTGTCAATGCCTCTGGGCTGTTTCCGATTCAAGAGGCTTAAGAGCTTTCAGCCTATAGATTTCAGTAACACGCATTGGAGTTGATGCGTGCACGCTGTCAGAGCGCTGATCTTTCCACTGTTGAAATCTGGAAGGCAAGACATCCGGAATAGTTCTGGTGGTGTTAAAATAATTGCCTAAAATACATACAATGGTAATTTGAAACTGTGGAGGGCAAACAAAGAGGGACTTAAGAGAGTCAGTGTCCCTCTGCCTAGAGTGTAGAACACCTGCATGGGTTAGGGCTAATTCCCAGTGCAAGACCAGTTCATAGAAATGCTAACATGCTGGACTGAGCAAAGGGGTTCAGTGAGTTCGGTTATGCTAGATAAAAGCTTCAGGGAGCAGGGGGTCTTTATGTGTGCTTGGAGAATCTGCCAGAGAAATCTCATTTCTGAATTCACGGCTGATGCAGGCCTGTCTTAATTCCAGGATTATAACTTCTAAAGTCAGGTTTGGTTGAAATTTTTTTGCCGGAATGCTTTTTTGCGTAGGTGATTTCTTCTCCGAACTTTCTGGATGGTGCCAGTGTCCTAGTCCCAAAGAGCTCTTACACGTCAGCGATGGCCCAGCAGTTTTACCCTTCTATAACCTGACGGTGTTTGTGTGCCTGGTTTGCTTTCCTTGGCAGTTGCTCTCGCCTTCTCCCGCTCCAACACTGGGACACGCATAAGGATAATTTTTTAAATCTAAAATCCTGAAGAAGATTATGCTGACCCAGGCAGTGGAAGACTCTTACCGCCAGATAAGGTGTGCTTATTCACTCATTTTAAAACCAAATTTCAGTAAGTGGTACATGAAGTACGCTGCTGTCCTTAGCGCAGCTATTTTGTAAGATCCTGCAGCTACTTCCATGGTTTTGAATAATTTGATGGCACAGGTGTTTGTATGCTTTGTATTACAGAAGAAGTAGCAGTAGGTGCACAATTTTATTAGCATTAGCATCTGTTTGATGTAGAAATTCTTTTTTTTTTTTCTGACAATGGGTCATCAGTCAGTAGGCAGTTCTGCTGGCCAGCAAATGCTGTTGTGTAGTTTTTCTTTTTTTGTTTGCTTTTAGTTGTTCTAGGGTTTATAGGTAATGCCGTTTACATTTGGAATTCTAAATTTAATTTGGGGGGGGAGATGAACAGTGTCTCTTGTTTTTTTTTCTACTGTGCACGTGTCTAACAGCCCTACGGGCTTCATAAGGCTGTTAGGAAGAGTAACAGAATCACAGAATGGTCGGGGTTGGAAGGGACCTCTGGAGATCATCTAGCCCAACCCCCTGCCAGAGCAGGGTCACCCAGAGCAGGTGGCACAGGAACGCATCCAGGCGGGTTTTGAATGTCTCCAGAGACGGAGACTCCACCACCTCTCTGGGCAGCCTGTGCCAGGGCTCTGCCACCCTCACAGGCAAGAAGTTCCTCCTCATGTTTAGGTGGAACTTCCTATGCTCAAGTTTGTGCCCGTTACCCCTTGTCCTGTCGCTGGGCACCACTGAAAAGAGCCTGGCCCCATCCTCCTGACACCCACCCTTTCAGTATTTATAAGTGTTGATAAGGTCCCCCCTCAGTCGTCGTTTTTCCAGACTGAAGAGACCCAAATCCCTCAGCCTTTCCTCATAAGAGAGGTGTTCCAGTCCCCTCATCATCTTGGTGACCCCCAGACCTTCTGGAAGCTCCTGGTCAGAGTTCGGAAGAGCACCCAGGCTGCCCTCCCTAGCCTGGGGTGCCATGCAGAGAGGAGGCACCCTCTGTGTCTTGCGTTAGAGGTTTGGAAGGACAGGCATAGGAAATGGGACTGGTTAGTTCTATTGGCTTTCCATTTTCTTTAATTATCTATCCATAGTGTATCTATCCCTCATTAACGGGGATTGTGTTTAGTACTCTCTGTGAAGAGCTGTCACCATTAAACTAGTTATAATAGTAACAAATTAATGCGTGTCTGCCCTTTTTCTTGGGGTGTGTAAAGAATAATACATTAGCACAAACTACTTGGAGAGACCATGATTTAAACATTTTAGCGATGTGATATCTACTAACCTGACCGATTTCTAATAACTTATTGGCAGCATTGGCTTTTTAACATTGCTGTGTGCTAAATGTGATTTATTTTTTTTTTTTTTCCCCCTGGTTATTTAATTTTGAGGCTCTTTGAATTGGTTCCCTTTCAGCTGAAAGGCATCCCGGTGGTGATGGCGTTCGCCAGAGCTCTAAGTAAAAATGACTTTGTTCTCTGCTATGTTAAATTGGCTGGTTAATTCTGGTGTTATTTACCCTGTAATTCATTAGTTTTACTCTACCATTGGCAGCTGACAGGCTGTAATTTCATGCCTTGCAATAAAAGATGTCTCATAATCTGCTTCATTTAGCAGCAAGAGAATTTAATGAAATTAACTGCAGTCCTAATTATGCCAGTGAATACTAAAGACTGCTATCAAGTTTCCTCAGAAAAGGACAAGGTCCACCTCATGAAGGATTTAGAATATAATTTCCTGGGGAAAGTTGCAAATGTCTCCTTCTATTGGCCAACAAGGGCCAATTACAAGTGCTGATACGACTTTAATGAACTAGTTTGTTCTGAGTATGTCTCACAAGGAATAATAATTTTTTATTTTTGAGCAAGTTTTTTGAGGTTTCTCTCCTTAGAATAGCTGATCTAAGAGAATTCCTTCTTTTGCGTCTGTTTCGAAGAATTTTTCCTCGTCTTTTGTGATGCCTATTGCTGAATGCCAGCAATGGAGAAGGCAGCTCAGGAGTGTTACAAACCTCAGATACGGAGTGAGGATAGTAGATTTTGGAGATCGTCATCCCAGAGGACAGCAGACAATTTGTTCTTACGTGCCCCGATTCATTAGAAATTCATAGTTCAATTACGCAAACACCACAATTGAAAAGAAATACGAATACTCACAAATAAACATGATGAAAGTGTGCTGACGCGTTGCACAAAGGGAAAAGAAGAATTGATACCGAGGAGCATTCCTGGGGTTGTGGAAACTTTGAGGCTGTTCTTGGCAATTTTGTAAAGGGTTTCTTCAGACGCATGCTTTTTTTTGTGCATATTCGTGACTTTGTATTGAAAGGGTCTTTCTGTTTGCTGGCAGGGTTTTCTTGCTTTCCCTTCCAAAGTATTGGTTGATGTTTTTGCCAAATGTGCGCTAACTGCTTTCTAAGCACTGCCACGCTTAGACAACATGATGTGAAATGTAACCACCATTTTATGGCTTAAATGATGTTAAATGTAGTTAATTGGAAAAACTTTTAACTGCAGAGAATTTCCCTATGAATAGCCTTCATAATAACCATCTCACTATAAAACGCAAAATGCTTTGCTCACAAGGACAACTGTACTATAAAGGTGAAGTGTATTGATCGAATTACCTGAGATAATAAACTTCGGATGAATAACTCCTCTATTGATGAATGGGAGAAGTCTTCCTTTTTACCTAACACTGTTAGTGTGATGGGAAGGCAATTGAGAGAAGAGTATTGCAGAGTGCGTGGTTGTTTCAAGCATAGTTTATAATTTTAAGTTAAATAGCTGAGTGAAATTGTTGATGGAAAATGGCATTGGATTTTTTTACTGTTTCTGTTCCTGTTTCTTGGGGTTTTTTAAGCCATAATTTGTTGAAAGTACAATCATCTTCCTTCAGATAAAAAGTTATAGGACTATATAAAGTGAATATGTATGGGGAAAGAGACTTAAAATGGTCAGTATTCGCAACAACTTGTAAAACTGACTAAAGGGGGAACAATTAACTTCTCGCGTGCTAGTGAAAAGTGAAGTCAGAACGCAACTGGGTTCGAGGACTGGAGATGTATGTACAGAAACAGGGAAGAGTTTAGGGCCCTAGAAAAGAGGAAGAATTGTGATGGAAGGGAGCTTAGAAGCAAGTGAGATGTTCTGGTTTTTTGTCGCTTAGCACGTGCTCATTCCTTTGCCTTCTGCTGAGTAGGGATTTCATGATTCTGTAACATTTCTGGGAAAGAAAAGCAAGATGATGGGTGTATCTCCCTTTTGTAACAGCTTGAGTTTCAGATTTGACCAGAGATGTCAGCTACCGAGGCAACGTCAGATACATAACTTGCAATAAACCTTAACGCATACCTTTTTTTATCTTTCAGAATACAAGCAGAAAACTCTGTATTTTTATTCAATATATATATATATAAAATCACCTGTAATAGCATTTATGGGTGAAGAATTAAGTGAGAGCTGAAGAGAATGGGTTGGCTTGTTAATGGAACATTGTGGAATATGGTCAGAATTGTTGGTCAAAGAGAGTAGAGACAATACAGAGTATTCAGACACGCGTGTTCTTGAAATGTGCTATATGCCATCAAGTGAAAAAGACTGGAAGTTAAAAAGAATCGCAAGGAGCTGATCAAGTGTAGTATTCATATGACAAGCTTTAAAACTGTTGCCCCAAAAGAAAGATGTACATATTGCAGGGGAAAGTACCTGGCCATAAAAGCATGGCGTAAACTTTTCAACTTAATGCAGAAGGGGAGCAAGGAAGTAATATGAAATACTAACATAATAATTGGATTTAAAATTGGTTATGGTGAGGGAAAGTATGGAATTGATATTCATAATAGACATAGAAGCTCAGGATGGAAAGAAGGCTGTGTTATTGTCTGACGCTTTATCTAAAAGATAGCCAAAGTTGACGTGGCTAATTAATGTAATTATGGTGTTCAAGAATTTTTCTTCTCAAATTTTTAAAGGCTCTATCAAAGCAGACAGCCTTTAGTTACAGTTGAATTTGTCCATGTGATATGCTTTTAAGGTCATTAGACGTACAAGTCGAACTGAAGTTTTTAAATTATGGAGTGAAAAGATACATGTTGTAAGTTTGTATAATGATAGACTTCATCTTCTTAGGAAATTCTCTAAAGATTGAACTGAGCAAGCTGGTATTATATACTGCAGCTCTCGGTCAGGTATCAGCAAGGAAGGGAACCAGATGCAGGAACAAGTTTCAGAAAAATAAGTAAGCATCATGGGAGTGAAATGAACCATCGGACTACATCGTTCAAGTCCCAAGCCATAAGTATTAGCAAAATAAATCCTTTTTAATAAGGTAATAACCAAGACCAAAATATTAGTTTCAAATACTGTCACATAATTACATCTTTGCAGTGAAGAGCTTGCATAATGTGTGTTGGCTGGCCTGATCATTTTACTGTTTTGTTCTTATTTCATTGGTTGTAATACAAAGTATGAAAAATTGACCTAAAAGGCTGCACATCTTGACTGAACCATAATGCCATACCATAAATATACTTTACGGTGATCTGAAATAGGCCGTAATGTAAGAAACCGGCACAAAGTCGGGTTACTTCATTCTACATATTGGAAGAAATTGTTCTTTAAAAAAGTTCTGAGATGATGTGAAATATCATGTGAGCGTGATCACCGTGTCGTTTCATATATAGATACACACACACGCACATTTTACACCCCTGTATAAAAAAAAAAAATATATATATATATATAAAAAACATTATCCTGTAGAAATGGAAAAGCTAGAGCAGAGGGCAACCAGAGTGAAACAGGGATTTGAGAATATCCGTGTATTCAAAAGGTGAGAGCGAGACAGGTCTGCAGTCTTTGGAAAGAGATTAAGAGGAGCCTTCTTTTAATGGCCAGGATTGATTCTGCGAGGCTGTTTGAGCTCGTGTCAGGCGCGACGCAAGGGGGCAAGAACTTACGCTGGAGGAGAGGCCAAGCACCACAGGAATGCAAGTGGAATCTGAATAGCGATAAAACAGACATCTTTAATACGTTACATGCAAAATTCAGTTTGGATTATTAGCAAGTGTTAGCTTGGCTAAGGGTTTTTAGAGTTCATTCCTTAATGCAATTCCTTTTTGCTGGCTGCCTTCGAACTTTGGAGGAATAATGTTTAGTTGATGCCAGTGAGCCACACCGCCAAACTTTTAGCACCCAAAATTAAAAGCTCAATTGAAAATGTGAACTAGATCAGAAGCCCATGGAGGCAGAAACTTGGCTGTGAAGAGAGGCTTTGATGTCCATAATGTCTATTGTTTAATGTCTGGTTTTTGCTTTTAAATGCCAATGCACAGCATGGAGGCCTGGCCCTCCCATTGTGCAACAGAGGGTGCTTTGGGTGGTAGGGGGAAAAAAAGGAGAAATCTTCCATCCTGCGAGCACAAAGTTGACAGGTACGAAGGCTTTTGGAGATCTTTTTTAAGAAATTGTGTGCTAAAGTGTGCAAATCCGAAGTAAGCGTGCTGTGCGTGCATGTGTGCAAGAGAAAGTTCGCAGTCAGTCAGGTTTTATCTCTTAATGAATAGAGACTGCTGAAGTAAGGGTTAGGTAATTGAGTTTATAATTAATTAGCCATAACCCTCATCAGATAAAGCAGTTGTCGAGGTATTTTTTTTTTTATCTCCTTTCTCTCCCCAGGGCCTGCCCTTCTTTGTCCTTGCACTGACAGCCAGCACTTATCTTAGGCCTTCTCCAGGTCCGTGCCCATCAACCCCTCCTCCCTTGGGCTGGTTTTTGGTGGTCAGCCGAGACCCTTATTGTCCTGTAAGGCTCACAATCAGCCTAGCTGTCGGGTGCTGGGATGATGAATTAGCGGTAGGAGTTAACATGTAGGTGAACTCCAGATTGGACTCCCGATAGCTCGCAGAGCAGCTTCTGTGTGTTAGTCGCTCTCCCCGGCGCTGATACGCCGCTGACACTTTGCAACAAAGAGGTTAAAAAGGTAGATTTAGTAAAAGAAATGGTGCATTTCTCCAGAAAGTTAGGATGCTTACAAAGAACCCTTAATTTCTTCTGCTGTGCAATTCTCCTCGACAATACCGAGGAAATAAATTAGATTTTACACTGTTTCTTTTGGTGACCTTATCTCCTTTATATTGTAGGTTGAACTAGCCTGCTTGCAGTGGGGGCAGAAACTTTAGACACGTATCTTAAAAGGATCAAGATTGTAAAAAGTGTCTAGTCTTTCCACCCGTTGAGCTAGATTAAGGGCATTCGGACGTCAAATTTATCCTCCATCAAAACAGTGTTCTTTTATGGATGCACTGGAGAACAGGAGCTTTCTTGCTGTGTTTACAGTGGGCTTGTGGCATTGAGCTGGGGGTTTTCAGGCAGGTTTACCTGCTGGAGGAGAGAAATTTTCAGAAACAAGTTCTGTGGGTTTTCTCTTCATCTGGAGTTTTTGAATTGGAGATGAAGACTCCCTTGTCTTACAGTATTGACTTCAGGCTTTAGATGAGCGCCATTTCTCCTTAACGTGAGCGTTAGCACTAGAAAACACAACTAAGTCTCTTGATGCAAGAAAATGTTGATACTTTCTGAAACTGTATAAAGCATTATTCTTCTGTGGTCTCCTTGATTTCCGAGTAGGCTGGTGAAGCTTTCCTTTTTCCTTGTCACTTCAACAGCAATGTGCATTTTTAGTTTGGCTTCAATTCTTTCTGGACTCAAGCAGCAGAAGCTTCCCTGGGCACATCCACACGTTTCTAGGCTCTTACTGAAAGTTAAATCAGTAATATATTAGTTAACCTCCATTTGAGGTGATAGTTTAAGTGCAGAAAAGACATTACTGATGGCAGAACAAACCTGTTCTGTTTTGGAATAATAGTTTAGCGATCGTCGAAGACCCCCACAGCTGCTGTGCTCTTTTGCTTATGGTTTGTGAAGCTCTTCAGTTTTGCGAGGTGTGTACTTTATCCAGGCACGGGAAAGCAAGTTTTCATGTACCTCACTGCTAACTGCTTCATCGAATGGAGGAGTAAAGGAAGCAGTTCTGTGACTTGTGTTTGGACGTGAGTTGTGACAGGGGAAATTCCAATTGGAGATGCAGAATTTTTTTTTTATTTTTTTTTTTTCCTCCACCAAGAGGTTGTTCATATATTGGAGCAGATATCCAAAGGGGCTGTGAAATCTCCATCCTTGGAGATGGCTCCAAGGGTGACTTGGAGATGGATTTCTCCAAAGTCAACTGGACAAGGCCCTGAACCTGATCCATGTTGGCCTGGCTCTGAGCAGAGGGCTGGACTGGATGACCTCCAGAGGTCTTTCCAACGTGTGTTGTTCTGATTCTATAAATCTTGGTGGTGTTCAGGTAATCTAGTGAGCAAAGTCATGTTTTATACATTGCTGACATTGACGCTTCTGGAACACTAGTGACATACATGTTTGTATTTCAGTGAATTTAGCTTCTTTTAAAATGGTTAAAATAGGAAGAAGGGATTGCTGGAGGATCGCTTCTGAGAAGAGTGAATCTATGGTGGCCTAGTAAGAAGACCTTTCTTCTCTAGCGGAGTCCTGTGACATGGCAGGTTCTGCTCGTTTCTGATGGGAATACCGCTGCCATTCTGAAGGGCTTCACGGAGGCAACTTGCTGGCACTTTTCAATAAGGCACAGATAAGAGAAAAATACAAGTATCCAAGGAAGTCTGAACACAAAATAGTCTCTGTACATGAGTCCTAACAGCCCCCCCACCACAAAACCTACGTATTTAGTTCTTCGACTGTATGTAGTATATGGAGACAGGGTTGCCAATGGGATACTGGGAGTACCTTCACCAAGCTCTCCAGCCCCATTTCGCTAATTCTGTGATGAAAAAAACCTCTCTGCTGGTGATCAGCAATCTTTCTGCCCTCTTTTAATGCAGCTAGGGGAGCCCCGTGCAACACGCGTGGATTTTCCTACACGCAGCTCTTGGTTGTGAGTCAGAAGGGCTGGGTTTGAATCTTGTGTCGCAAAGTGAATGGAAGGGAGCAAACAGCCTTCACATCCCCCAAAGAGGCACTTAGTTGTGTTATATATGTGAGAGAGACCAAGCATGAATACGGTGGAAGAAAAGAAGATAATGATCATCTCTGTAATGTAAGAACTGTGCCAAATTTTTCTCCAGGTTGCGAATTTGTACTTCAAATGAATATCAACCTTGTATTACACTGTCTCATGCAGAAGGATAGCTAAGTGCACATTACTTTTAATTCTAGGAAACAGTGGGGGGAAAAAAGCTTTTCCTTTAAATTTGAGTCTGAAATGTAAGGTGATGGGAAATGCTATCCCTGAACAATTTTTTTTTAAGGTAAAGTTGACATTGTCTTCTGGAAAATGGGTGTGGATTAATAGGATGGATTTAGTCTGGACTGGACTAGTGCTTACTTGGTTAGTTTTATGATACAAGAACATTCTTCTTGTTTAGTTTTCACTGGATTTATTTTTTTTTTACTAACAGTGTATCGTGTATGTATATTACATATATAAAAACTAATAAATCATATATATAGGACTAATAATAAACTACATATTAATGTAGTTGTGGTTTCAAGTTTTTTTTCTTTTAAACCGGACACATTTTCTTCTCTAATACCAATCGTACTACAGGTATTAGAGAAAATTCTGTGTATGGTAGATCTACTATAGTAGATCAATTTCAGGCTTTTTGAGTTGCTGTTGGTAAAGGAAAATGACACGCTTTGTTCGTAAAGGAATGTTTAAATGAGGTCTTCGCTGTCATCTTCAGATGGTCAAATCCTCAGAAACAAGTGGAGTATGTTACAGGACATGTTAAAGAATGTCCACGCTTTAAATCAATACTGAGATTTACTTATACTAACTAGAGAAGTGTGGAGGAAAGAGATAATGTAAATTTTGTAGCCCTTCAAAACCTGGAAAACAGTAACATCTCCAGGAAGATCAGAGGGCGATGTCTGAAGCAGCAGGCTGCAGCTGGGAGGTACCTCGCTCTTACAGACTCAGCCACCAGCCACAGCCTTTGGTCAAATGAATCAAATTCTTGGTTCTACTGTCAACAGCATAATAACTTCATTATTTTGCTGGAGTCACGGGGAATACCGGTTGATTTTTTTTCATTATGCCAGTACCCAAAAATGTCTCGTTGTGGTGCTGTGGCACTTCACTAATACGCTTGCTGCAAAATTGGAGGTGGAGTTAGATGGTTAGGTCCTGTGTGCGTCCACAGTCCTGACATCTGCTGTGCATCGGTGTCGCACGTGGCGCTGTGTCCCAGGAGCGTTGGGGTGATACACTTAAGTCAAAACACAGAAAACAGGGCCTAGAGATGGGTGGAGTAACCTAATTTTCTTTGCTGTTTTCGAAGCTGTGATTTTCCTGTTGGTTTTTTTTTTTTTAATGCTATTTGCTGATAACAGTATCACCATTGTCTTAAGTGTCTGTGAGTATGTAAGATAGAATTTTTCTGAAAGTCTAGGCAAGAGTCATGCAAAAAAGAATGCAAATAAACATCCTTTAGAGATTATAAGCCAGCACTGGTACTGATAGCAGCTAATGCCACGGCATTTCAGGCAGTTCAGCGAGTGAGCGCTCCTGCTGTCCTAGAAGGGTATGATGTATCGCCTGTGGTAGTCAGATTTCTGCTCTTCCAGGGTACTAATTGTTTGTTTTTAAATCTCTAGGATACACGATTAGGTCCATACTGTTTTGTTTTGCTTTTTAAACGCTCAAATTACGGTACCGTTTTACAGGGCGTTCTCCTGAGAGATGTGAGGGACGGTGACGGAAGCTGTCAAATGGTGAAAGCTTTTTAAATTTATTTTTTTTTTAAGTAACAAACTTGATGTGATAAGAGGCAAAGTTGGAATGACTGGACTTAAGATTTACCCTTTGCAGTTAGGAATTTGAGTGCCTTTGAGGCATTCCGACTTGCAAAGAAGCAGGTTAAGGGGAGGAATAAGATAACAAACCCTTCTGTCCTTGCAGTAGGCAGCCTGGATAAATGTTGCAGGGATAATTTAGATGATGACATATTTGCTAATCTGTTCTGTTTATAGGAAACAAAGAGAGTGGGGTTTTTTCCTGGAAGGTGTCTTTGAGAGAAAGCTGTTATTTCCTGGGTGACATCGGTGCTTTTTTCCCCACTCGGGTGATTTCAATGCGGGGATTGATGGGCCCTTCTTCCTTAACAAATTTTCGAAATTGATTTGCTCATTGCTTTTTGTCGCTTTTGTAGAACTAACACGGAAAGGACAGAAAAAAGTCTGAGTGACACACCCGAGCATGGGGGTATTAAAGTTGGTAGCACCAAGTATCATCATAAGCCATAATTGACAAATAATACCCCTCATAAATACTGCCAGTCTTTTCAATTAGTTTTCATCTCAAATTCGGGATGCAAAATGATGGCCTGTCAACTGACAATGGATGACAAAAATTAATAAATTGTCTTCTAAATAGTATGGACGCTTAAGAAAAATTGGGCAGCCAATTTAGCACAGCATGAACCGGGGGGAACCTTTTGTACTGTTGCCGTGCCACTAATGTTGTCTGGGTCTTTATTAATGGTGCTTGGCTGCTGCTGACAGTTTTGTTGCTACTGGCAACTTTCTTCATTAAAATTAAAGCCAGCGTCAAATCCCATTAGCCGCACTCTGGGTACCTTGCATTTTTATTTATATAATTTTTTTTCGGTCTTTGCAAACACGTTCTTTATCTATAGAAAGTTGGTAAAGGGGGCTAAAAATTAGTTCTTTCATCTTGTCCGTGGCTGGTTACACAGCTAAATAGTGGATTATATTTTTGTGAGGGAGATTGCCTCCAACGTGTTGTAACACAGCGAGTCTACAGCCAAGTAACTGCACACAGAAATCCGTAAATGATCTTTATAAATTACCTTTTGTGAACATAGTGTTCTTCTGTGTCACCTGCAAGCTGGTTGGTTCTCAGATACTCTCGCATAAAACACTAATAGCCTCTGGAGGAGAGCAGCTTGCTTGTGTGGTATTCTTCTGTTGCCTGTTCAACTAAAATATTAATGATGTTGCGTATATGCTTCAAATTGAGTGAGCAACATGTGTGAAAGACTACTCTTAAAGAAAAAGGTACTTTGTGTATCTCTGCTTGATTTTGGGGGGAGCGAATATCTTTGTCTCTGGAAAGATCTTTTGGTTTTCTGCTTTAGAAAGTCCTGGGATGACTCCTTCAGACATAAGTCTTCATTCCTAGAAATATATAGCACTGCGTATCAGCCTTTGCTATGCCTGCTGTTGCTACTGAGTATTGTAAAACATTAAAATGCTGAGTGACCGGTGCATTGAATTACCAGAGGTATGACAAAGCAGTCGGTGTGCTGTGTTACTCATTGCGCGTAAAGAGCTGAGCCCGGCTTCACGGGGAAAAATCGGATGCTACCGGAAATGCCTAAAGTGGACCGTGGTCTAGCTGCGTGCTTTTACTAATGGAGTACTCTTTCTGGAACACCACACTTTGTCACCTCCTTGGATACCAGCCATTTCTAGGGGTAGATGTTTCCAAGAGAATTTAGTCACTGTCACCTTCATTCCAACATCTTGTGTTAATTATACTCTTCTGGGCTTGTGGGCCAGACTGCTCCAGGTAGTGCCTTTTCTGGCATCATTTGAGTACGAGCCAGTGATCCAAAAATGTATTATTTGCTTCCTGATTCTTAAGGCTTCTGATAGATGAAAATGCCTTGTGAAATGTAAAATAAAGCTCGGGTTTACGTCCACGTGATGGCTTGGGTTTGCATCCCAAGTGCGCTGTAACGTGCTTCTGAGTGGGTAGAGAGGTGGGAGGAGATCTTCCATTGTCACCTTGGTCTTGCTCTTATGACAATAAAAATGTCCTTCGGTTGGTTCAGAAAGTAGGAGGTGAGGCGGTTCGTCTTGTGTCCAGGCTTTGAAGCAGAAGGACCGTGAAACTGCAGGTACAGCCAGGCTGGAAGCGTAAGGGAAGGCTGGTGGGTTCGTTGCAGAAAACCGGCAAATGGCTCCAGATGTTAGTATCCTCTGATGCGCTGTTTTCCTATCAGTATAAATAGAGCAAGTGCTGTATACGAAACGCCATTTAAATGTTCACTTAAATGGTTATGTTTGGGAATGATCTTATATGGTAAGTGAAAAACAATTAACGGTTTAAATGATCTTTTAAACTGATGCACTTACAGCATTTTTTTGACTAAAAGATGTGCTGCATGGCTCAAATCTGAATTTCAATTCAGCTGAAATGCAGATTAAGTGACCCTATCATTCTCAAGAATGGATATTGTATAGGAAGAAAATAAACTAGTGACATTGAATTAGCATCCATCTAATAAATCTTAGCTTTTCTGCTCAATCTTCTTGGTTTAAAAAAATTTAAAAAAAAAAAGGTGTCAGTAGTTAATTGTTGACTGACACTTAATATCTGTTGTATCAAATGAGCCATGAAATATACTACATAGGAAGTATTGTATCTGGAGTGATTTTAACATTAAAACAATATTACAGTTTTTAACTTGCTGACACAATATGCACAATCCTTTATTTTGAAATTGCACTGATTAATGCTAAGCTTGGTAAGTGGGGGAGAGGAGTGTATGCCATGTATAAGGCAAAGCAGGCCCAGACAAAACTAGCCGTTTTTCTCAGAATTACCGGTTTGAGGCATCTTAAATACATTTTGGGTTGTCTAGCCTATGAAGTAATAAGGAAGGCTAGAGGAATCCTATGAATATCCTTGCCAAAAGCATTGATTTATAATTTGTCAGGAAAGTTCTTTCAAATGGCTGACACTGGCAGTGTCTCTCATATTTTAACTGTAATTTCTATAACACCTATCACAGTAAAAATGTGTTACTTCTGTTAATGACAGAAGTAGCTTTGCCTTCTTGCGGTAACAATTTAAGAACACAGTGTAATAAACCTGTATTTGAAAGTTGTCTTTAGCTTGTACCTTTAAATCCCTGGAAATGGCCTTGGATAGGTTTTCACTGGGATTCAGGGAGGCGTTGTACCCGTGGAGTTACATTGATATGGAAGAGTCATCAAATATATAGTGTAGAGTAGGCAATGAGGAGGCTTCAGAAACATTAATTACAAGTTTGTGCTAAAGAGAGGTGCCAGTCTCCTTCGCTGCCCCAGCTGATGCTGTAGGTTACTTCTGGGAACTGGGGAGGTTCCTTTCTTCTCCACGAGGCGTTGAGTTGGTCTTTGACAAAGGCGAAAACCCACAGACCCTTGTTTCCTGTCTTCTCCTAGAGACCTGTTGATCAGCGGAAGTCATCTAAGGTGTTGCGTGTTGGGTTTTTTGAGGGAAACTTTACACCCAGTAAGATGCATTTCTTCACTCAAAGTACCAAAGAGTGCAACTTGAGTCGTGGCTCTTGACCAGTGCTAGGAGGTTTTGGGTTGAATAGCTACACATTTTATATATTTCAAGCTGAAGTCAGATTGATTTTGTTTTCAGATGGTAAAGTACAGATTTGCTTGCAAGAAAAAAAGCTAATTGCATATGTTCTGAAAAGGGATTATTTAAGAAGACGTGTCTCTGGTGCTCCTAGTAAATATGTCATCATTTTTTCTAAACTGTTTAGCTCAGTGTCTACTCAGATGTCAAGTGCATAGCAAAGGGCTGTGGTCATAGCTGTCTCTTCTTACAGTTGCCTGGACATTTTCTACATTTATCAAAATATTTTCCTCCTTGCTTAAGATAAAAGCAAGTGCATCAAGTGCTTCAAGGTGTTTTCTTGAATGTGGGCTCTAGTTGGCAGTTCATCATGCCCAGAATGGGCTGTGGTCTGCAGAGTATATATTACATCTCAGGTGTCACAAGATGGTAGCTTTACTCTTCCTTGTGTCCTCTTGGAACAGCATGGTGGCCTCTGTGTTACCAGCTCAGGTGCCATCTCAGCATGGAGTTGGAGTAGTGCCTACAGTTTTTCTTCTCTTCGTAAAACATAAAAAAGCTGTGTCAGAGAGTCTATTCTCAAGAAAACAAAGTGTATATTTATGTTACAACTATATTAATATATGCTTTCCAAAGTGATCCTTGTTGTAACGATCAGGTAATACAAGAAATACGGTTAGGACTTAAATGTTTTTTCCCATCTTCTGCAGCTTTAAGAACATGAAATATGGTTGTGTGAACTTCAGGAAATACACTTCAGGAAATAGGATCTGGCTTATGTTATGTCATGTTAGACTCAACCATTTTAATGGGTAAACCATTTTAGCCCATTAACATATCTGCTCGTGCGACTGCTCTTTCTGATTCACCTTCTTATAAAACCACAGGTATATGAATGCCTTAAATGAGATACAAAGCATTTCTAAACTAATTTCTTGAGACCAATGTAGTACTTCTGATCCCTCTCCAAACTAAGCACAATGGCTGCCTCTTGATTTTTGTGTCTTTTTGGCAGTTGACAGGCGGTGACATTGACACATCTTCCTGTAAAATCCATCTGTACGTACCTCTTGCTGTTAGGCCGGCAAGAAAATGTGCCTGGTGTGCAGAGACATGTCACTCGCCGAGTGGTACCTTTCATAACATTTCAATACCTGAAGCAGCTCTATGTCTGGAAGATGCTAATTCAGTATGCGCAATTTCCCTTAGAAGGTAAGGTGAGTTGGTTGAACAGGGTGAAGGAATGTTTTCTCATTAGGTTCCTTACTTTTTTTCCCTGCCCTAATGATGAGAGGATACTAGTTGCCCAGCATACATGAACTGCATCTCTGAAAGGTTGTCATCGTCATTCCCGTTCCTCTGAATGAACTGGACATCTCGGGTATATACACTAGGACAAGATAGAGCGCGCAGTTATTGTGCCTGTATTTGTATACACACACGTGGGTCTACATATATATATATTTTGTACATTTTTTTTTTTTTCATGGTCTTAGCAGAGATTTGAGGAAGGAGAATGGGGTGGGTGGAAGGAAGAGTGACGGAGCATCTTTGCAGTGTGTCCTGGGAGGCTCCTCACATCAGGAAGCAGTGCAGGGAGTGTCGCTACCTACCCAGCAAGTGTGCGTAGTGGGGTCATTGATGCCAACGATCCTGTGACCAGAGGACAAGGTGTAAAAGTAAAGAAAAATCAGGCAATTGGGAAATACTGTAAACGAGAATCACGAAGAAGGTACTCTTCTACGGTAGAAGAAAAAAAAAATATTTTCATTATCTTACCCCTACAAAGGATTAAGAACGAGAGGTATAACTGTTCAGTGACATTATTTTTTTTTAATGCAGGACACTCCTTTTGATTAAAAAAATAATAAAAAAAATAATAAAAATCACATTGTAGCGCAGAGTTTCTGAGGGTTGCTCATGAAGACCTTTTTGGTCCCAAAATTTCACAACACGAAGTGTGAATCTTTTCTGCACAATAATATGGAACGCAGTTTAAAAAAAAAAAAAAACCCCACACATACTTTTTTTTTTTTTCCTGCCAGTGTTCTTGGTTTTGTTATTCAGTAGATGCTGTATTAAATTGGATTTTGTGTCCATCATTATTAAAATGTGAAGTGTGTCGGTCACAAAGCATACATTTCAGGGCAGTTAGCTGAATAATTCTTTTCTTTATTATCCCAAATTACTGCTGAGCTCTGGAGAGGTGAGCAGTTTAGCCAATTATTGCCATTTGAGCTGGATTTGTGGGTGATTAGCTCCTGGTCGAATTCAGTCCTGGCAAGGGCTTTGAAGCCTTCGCTCGTGTGATTTTCACAGCAGTGAGGTAGGAATAGACGCGGCTAATGACAGGAAGGTCGCGTGGGTTATGTGACCTGCGAGGGGGGGGCTCGGGTTTAGCAAATAGGGCATCCACAATAACAAGTGTGTCACTAACCCCGCCGTGCATAATCGGAGTTTTATAGGATTGTTGGAGATGCTGACAGCTCAATTAAAGTGTAACCCTTTGTACCATACACCCTGGCAGAATGACAGAAATATTACCAACAAAAAAGGGAGGGGGCCACAAGGGAACTGGTTAAAGATCCAGTATTCTTTTTCTTTCCCCCCCGTCATCGGAGCCTGCACAGAACAAGCTGCAAAAAGCATCCATTTGTGAAATAATAGGTTGTCCGGGGGAGGGGTATGGTGCCAAACATGGCTACAAAAAAAAAAAAAAAAGCTGCTCTTAAGTGGTCTTCCTGATGTTTCTATGGAAACACTATAGTATCAGGATAGAAAGTTAAAATTGGGTTTTAAGCTTTTCATGGCTTTTCTCCCATGAACCCCCCCTCCCCAAATCCCTATTTTATATAAAATATGATAAAGAGAATTTCAGGGTTCAGGAAACGGAGCACCACTATAACGAGAGCTGTATCGTCTACCTAGAGGTAGTAATGTCTGCATGATGCTTCCTTTTTTGTATCATCATCCCCCCCCCCCCAACACTCAGTTTATTTCTTAAGGGAAATAAATGTTTTGTTTCTTCTATTTTCATGCCTGACCCTACAACCGTTTCTACTGCCACAAATATTTCCGCTCTTAGAGCCTCTTCCAAATTAACCGTGCCATGCAGTCGTATTTGCTTGCACAGAATCAGTTTCCCAACATTATTTTTCCTTTTAATTTTAGTCTAAGCGGCAGTGTTTCACCGGGCTGATTGGCGTGGACGCTAACTTCATTTGTGGGCAGCGTAGTTAGAGCGCAGCGCGTGCTGCCAGAGCCGCAGCGAGAGGTAAGAGTTCAAACCCAGGCGAGCGCTGCCGGCTCCTCCACTGCTGCCTTAGACCCCTTGGCATCAGCCGTCTGCTTTCTCCCGACGCTAAGATAATGATTTGCATCGCAGTGCATTTCGCATTAGCGCTGACGATGGTGTCAGGGAAACCACAACTGCCAATGCCAAGGGGTTAATAAACCGACTACTTGAGATTATTAAGGGCTGTGATTATTTTTTTTTTTTTTTTTTTAAACAGTCCAGGGTAAGTGGAACAAACCTCGGAAGGCAACAGAGGCAGGAACTACTGTTAAGGCAGAAAAACATTGTGAGTTGCTAGGTGCTGTGCCTCGTTCAGAGTGGTAAATGAGGTTTAGAGCGAGCGATGTGCTATTCCTTTAAATACGTAATTGCATTTTGTAACACACGTGAATATCAAACTCTATAGAAGGGGCATGTAGATAACTAGAGTATGCAATGTGCTCTTGATTTTATAAAGTCTAATTTTAGAAGTAAATGTAAATGAGGGCTAACAAAAGAGTGCCCCTTTCACAAAGCCGCCGATTGAAGGAGTACTCACAAAGTCTCCTACTTTGCTGAGCATCTCCATCCTTTAGCTACATGTATCACATTGTCTTTTGACCTGCCTGTTTGGGGCTCTGGAGTGTTATCCTGGTCCTTCTCCAGATGGGTGCAGCTTTGGACTTGCAGCACTCTGCCAGAGCGGTCAGTTTGTTGCCCCATCCTGCGTACTGCAGCAGGGCTGAGTCTAGAGCTTTCCATTCAAATTCTTCTCTGGACACTAGAGCAACTGCTCTTGCGTGGTCATCTTTTTGCCTCTTAAGAAAGTTGCTCATTAGGCGGGTGAATGTGATGCGCCAGATGATGGCTTACTGTTCTCTAGTCCCCAAACTGCAGCGCACTTGTCTCTTCTCAACCATATCATGCTTCTAAGTAAGGTTAGTAGGTTCCTATGCTACTAGGACCCTAAGGAATCCTAAGGAACCTAAGGAATGCTAAGGATCCTAAGGAATCCTTGTCCGTGCCATGTTGGAAATAGGTAGCCTGCCTTTTAAAAAAACTGCAGCTGCAAGCTGGGGAGTTGTGAAAACTTGCTTAAAATTATTTGCTGTGTATCAGAGGGACTTGTGCATTACCCGCAGTTGGCAGGTAAGGTCAAAATCTGGAGGCTGAATTGTTGAGGCAGTCATTAAAAATAAAAACAGAACAGCAGTGAGCACGAAGTTTGTTCTTCTCATTTACCATGTCTTTAGTGCTGAGGTTGCTTGCAGGAATTTAGTAGCCATTTGTCGTTGGAGGTGGCAATCTTCATTGCTGGTGCTACAATGAACTGTAAGACTTGCTTAATCAGCATTGGGATATTTATTTTTTTTTAGTAAAGCTTTCTAATTTATCTTTTTTTTTAATAGCCTGTGTGCAAAGAGCTTGGAAAGTAATGGGTTGTGGGTTGATTGTCCTTCAGGTTTTAGGAAAGCTATTATCTTTTGCTCCAAGTCAGATCTTAGAGCTTCTCTTTTCTTCCACTCGAGATGGAAATAGTGGCTGATCAGCCTCAGCAGTAGGTAGCCGTTCATGGTGTAATTACCTGCTGCACTGCCTTGTGTTTAAGGAATGTTAAGAGAATTGGGTTCGATGTTCTGATTTTGTTTCCTCCTAAAGCTGGTACATAACATAAATTCAAATAGTTTCTTTGATGGGGAAGCATCTTTGTAGCAAAACTCTGCTACTGCTGTAGTGCCTCTTTTTAAGGAAGGCATGTGGAATTTTTCCTGTGTGCCTGGCTGCGATAAGAATATACAGGGTCTTCTAAGGGTTTTTTGCAATGTTATTGTTCAATACTGAAGTTTGAGAACATATGAGGTCTCCTGGTTTTAGATCTCTTTGGAGGAACTCCACTTTCTTGTCTTTGTTTTGTGGTTCAGTAGGTCCCCAGTTGTGCAGTATTGCTGTAAGAGACCACAGAATCACAGAATGGTCGGGGTTGGAAGGGACCTCTGGAGATCATCCAGTCCAACCCCCCCGCTGGAGCAGGGTCACCCAGAGCAGGTGGCACAGGAACATGTCCAGGCGGGTTTGGAATGTCTCCAGAGACGGAGACTCCACCACCTCTCTGGGCAGCCTGTGCCAGGGCTCTGCCACCCTCAAAGGAAAGAAGTTCCTCCTCATGTTTAGGTGGAACTCCTTATGTTCAAGTTTGTGCCCATTACCTCTTGTCCTTTTACTGGGCTCCACTGAGAAGAGTCTGGCCCCATCCTTTCGATGCTCGCCCTTTAGATACTGATGAGCATTGATGAGATCCCCTTTCAGTCTTCTCTTCTCCGGGCTAAAAAGACACAGGTCTCTCAGCTTTTCCTCATAAGAGAGGTGCTCCAGTCCCTTGATCATCTTTGTAGCCTCTGCTGGATGCTCTCCAGCAGTTCCCTGTCCCTCTTGAACTGGGGAGCCCAGAACTGGCCACAGCACTCCAGATGTGGCCTCACCAGGGCAGAGCAGAGGGGGAGGATGACCTCCCTCAACCTGCTGGCCACGGTCTTCTTGATGCCCCCCAGGATGCCATTGGCCTTCTTGGCCATGAGGGCACATTGCTGGCTCATGGGCATCCTGTTGTCCACCAGGACTCCCAGGTCCCTTTCCACAGAGCTGCTCTCCAGCAGGTCAGCCCCTAACCTGTACTGGCGCAGGGGGTTGTTCCTCCTTAGGTGCAGGACCTGATGTTTGCCTTTGTTGAACTTCATTGGGTTCTCTGCCCAAGTCTCCAGCCTGTCCAGGTCTCGCTGAACGGCAGCACTGCCTTCTGGTGCGTCAGCCATTCCACCCAGTTTTGTATCGTCATCAGGTGTTTACTACCGGTGTCCAACTGTAAAAAGTTAAACAGCTTCATAGCTAATTGTCCAAAAGACAAAGTAGCGTTCCCTTAAATTCCAGGGGAAAAAAAAATAATTAAATTTGAGAGATCAGGAAAACAAGTTACTTTTGTACAGAAGGGTTCCAAATACATTGGGCATCTTCAGCAGTTTATTCCCTAGAGGATTAGTTGCATGCTCTGGTGTCCACTCAAATTAATAGTTGAAGAGGGAGCAGTGACAACCATAAGCTTCCTAGAGCATGCAGGTGTTCTTTGTAGGTGAAATAGTTTGAGCTGGTGTCTACCATATGCTGGAAGGATGGACTTTGAGACTAGGAACCTGTTACGGTTAAATATTATGGAAGTAAAAAATACGAATTAAGAATTAATCTCTTGTTTGTTATTAGGATAAGCTAGACTAGTCGCAGTGCTGCCGGCCAGGCTACCTAGAACTGGCTAGTCATGCAAACCTGGAGGACGTACCGGCATTTCTTCCACCATATTAATAGGTATAAAAGAAGCAAATGTTTTATTGACCAGAATTCTTATGTAACAGTTAGTTTGTGATCCTGACTACGAATGCTTGCCATTGCAGTTATTTGAGGGAGGGATGTTTCTGGCAAGCGTGAGTTTTCCATTGTGCACGGGATGCCAATGATAGAGCTGGAGGAGATTCACAGCGCTGCTAATCATAGTTAGGAGAACTAAAGACCTGAGTGTAAAATGAAGAATTTATGCTGTTAATGATTAAGTGTGAGATTACATATTTCATTCTGTCAAAACAACATCAGAGTAACAGTATGGGGTTGGCCAAAAATTAGGGAGGGAAAGAAAAAAAACAAGCTTGCACGACGCCAGTACCTCAGCCGTGGCAGTGGTGTAAGCTTCTGAAAGAAAATAGAAAGCAAAGTACCGTGTTTCCTTTTCCAGAAAGTCCAGTCTCAGCTCTGCTGACTTCAAGGGCTCTACCGTTTTTTCTTGGCATGCCAAGAAAAGTCAAATGTACCAAACGGTATTAAAAGAAATAATGATGACAAAACCCAACACAACAACAACAACCAAAAAAAAAAGCAACACAAAAAGTCAAGTGCCACAGCTGGAGCAAATGCAAAAAAAAAAAGTGCGTTCAGTTAAGCTGTGATCACTGGTGTTGTCTGGTTTGTGAAAACCTTTCTATCTTGCGGCCCCTGGAAAATCCAAAGTAGACAGGAAAGTGAGCAAATTGAAATGGAGCACAATGGGGCATGCAAAGTATGTTGCTCCACACACGGTATTTAATACCGTGTTCTGCGGGCCGAGCGGTGGCTGTAGACATCTCTTGATGGTCATCAGCATGTGCATTTTGATGACATTTATTTGGGGGAAGTGTGAAAGTCTGTGCTGCTGCCATCTCTCCGGACGGCCTGAAAAATTAAGGTGGCTCACCTGCCAGCATCTTCGAAGCAACTTTAAGAGGTCACTTTTTTAAATGCTGATAATTTGCTGCTTAAAACCTGAAATATTTCCATAAAACAAATTCATAATTGTTTCCTCATTTGTCTTCATTTGCTTAAGCAAGCAAGGTTTGTAGCTCACGGGAAGACATCTGGAGCGGGAGATTTAGCCGATTATTGTGTATTCAGATGAACTGTGTGTATTATACCTAGTGGTCCCTGGACCGGTGTTGGGGTGGGTTTTTTTACCTTAAATCCAATCAATCCTGCCCGGGTGGCTTTTCATTAGCTGCTCTCACAGTAATGATTGGGATGCAGAGCCTGATGGCAGTCTGTAACTTCTCCTGGTGCCCTGAAGCTCAACAACAGAAGCTGATTGACTCAGTTAGGGCCCCAGTCTCTAACAGCAAATGCAATCAATAAATCTTTGTTGGTAAATAATTGCTATTGAACAGAGTTTTAATATAAATTTATGAGTGGTGTTTTATCACAGCTTGAGGCTACAGCAAGCCACTGAGTGATGGATTTCAGATAACACTTACATTCATTACATTAACTTTGTAAGTTATTTAAAGCTTGTACACTTAACATTGCTTTTGGCTTGCAATGACCTCCTGGGACTAGACGTAGCTTACACATTACTAATAAAGAGCTTGCGGTACGTACAGATGGTTCCTCCGTTCGCTTTGTACGGTGACGCAGTTCCTCGAGCAAAACCCGGGGAGCGCAGTCGGTGCGCTCCGGTTGAAGCCTTTTTCCTCTGGCTCATTGAAAGTCCAGCCAGCGCGGTCTGGGAGGAGAAGCGTTCCTCCGTTAGACATAGAATCGCAATTTTGGAGGGAAGGTGGTAAAAAAATTTAATTTGAAGTGTGAAATTCTTCACCGTCCGTGAGCAAATCGGAGGTGTTAAATTCTTAGTGTTGAATCTGGAGGCTTTGGGTCAGTTACGCTGAACTGCAGGGCTATAATTGCAGATGGAAGACTGTAACGATGAAAGATTTTATACGAATTAGGAGAAATAATGTTATCTGATTAATAATAATTTGAGACGGCGATTATTTCGGCAAAAGAAATCAGAATTTTGAAGTGGAAGTTGATTTACTTAGTTCCTTACTGCATAGCTTGGAGACTAAATGTGATTTTTCCGATGTGCTGTGCGTACGTGGGGGCCTCTTTGGCCGTGACTGGAGACATGCCCAACCTACCTCTAAATTGCCTTGGAGGTCCCAAAGGTCAGCGGGAACCCACATATCTCGTTTCCTAGGCAGAGTATCTGATGTGACTTAAATGTAGACATAATGCGACTGAAGTGAATGGCTTTTTCTTTTTTTTTTAAGTAACATTTCTTGTCGTATCTGGGCCATTTTTATTTTTTTTTAAGTTTAGTTAATGTTGAAGTGCATTTATAACTGATCTAAACTCTGATACTAAGAGCATTTCTCCAGACCGTTCTATATAATTACCGCAGACAAAGTGGCGGTCTTTGGCCTTGAGGAAAAACCGTGTGGTTTCTATGGGCTTCTCTGCTTCATAACACTTTAAGTTAGATCCTTGTATTCAGAGCAGCTTCCTCTGCGGGTACTGGAAGATATTTTTAATTCTCCCGTAATACAAAAATTTCTTTTTTTGCCAAAGGTAGTGCCTAAAGAAAATGGAGTGGGAAATCTTTGTTAGTTAGGCACAAATCAGTAGACGGTATGTATTTAAGGCTGAGTATTATTGTTTTACATGAAAGCACACAATTCCATTTTAAAAGCAAGGTGAAACCCCATTTTGAATCATTTTCTTCATTTAGATCCAAAAATAGGATTCCATAATTCACACCTAGATAGTAGCAAAAGCTCTACGTAGTAAAAATCATGAAAGTAGTGGGGGTTTAGTGTTATTTGACTTGATAATTGCCATGAATTGAAAATTATGTAAGTAATGACATGTTTTTTGTATAGAAAAGGGACCGTTAAATAGGTATTAAATATATATATATTACTTTCTTTAAAACTTCAAAAAAAGACAAGGTGGGGAAGAGGAGATCACCGTTGTGATCCTTACGGCTTTTTCCCCGTTAAAAGGTCTGAAGTACAAACCAGTGCAGGGAAACAGTAATTTTTGATGCCCACAGCACAGCGATAACTAGTATTGGGCCCCCCTAAATGCGGGCGAACGTGCTGCAGGTGAAGTATGAAAGATTGGAAAGGTGAAGCCACAGATCACCTACTATAGACAAACACACAAGTCAAAGGCAGAAATAAGCTTTCATTTTTTAATAGAAAAAAACAACGTCTCTAACCGCTGGAAGACGGTAATTGGGATGTGCGCCTCGCACTCAGAGAAGCTTTTGTAAGAAAGCGTTTCAGAAACCCCATTCTCTCTTGTAAAAGTTTGAGTTGTAGCAAGGAACAGCACAAAAAACAGAAATCTGACCTCCAGAGGGTCAGAAAGTTCGGGAGTTTGTACCACTGTGTAATTCAGTCATCCAACACAAGCTTTTCTTTACGGTCCCATCCGCAGATTGCTTTGAATCATGAAGGGTTGTTCTCTGAAGTTTTTTATTCAAAGTGTGTGTCCAGGAACAGGCGGTTGTGAACTTGGCTTTTCTGCTGGGATCATCGCTGCTTGCAAAAGGAGAGTTGTTAGTTGGCATGGATTGTCGGCGAGGGACTTCAGCCGAAAGTTAGAACATCTGGAATGGAGGGAGAAAAAAATTTGCCTAGCTCTGGATGACTTTCACTCGCGCAGAACTGCCTTTTGTCCCGTCCTGGCTTTGGGATTGGGTCTGCAGAGGGATCGCTTTATAAAGCTGCGGGTTTAATGGGAAAACAGATAGCATAACTTGCTTTCAAGGTTTTAATCCACAAAAACAACTATGTGGGAGTTGGAAGCACCATGTTTGATAGTACATCTTTCTATGTTACGTTCTCCCATATATTTTTTTTTAAGTTTCATGGAAAATGAGAATGGAAAAACTCATGGGAATTAGAGCACTGAAGTTTGTATTGGTTTTGATTCCTGGCTATGATTTAATGAAATGAATTTAAGTGTCCGCTTTTATCTGAACTTGATCTGTGGATGCTGGGAGTCCCCGTGGTAGGTACTGTACATAGTGTCTCCACTGGGACATTTCAGTAAGACTCTCATTAACCGAAGTACCGTGTGAATTCATTAGGAACTACCTTCTGACTTGGTTTTAGAAATTAAAATTTTCTAGGGAGGTGCATTGCTACAGCATGGCTTGATTTACCACCTTCAGTGTGCTACAGCATGTTATATTTTGCTTTTCTAAGTGACTTTCTATTTTTAAGCTGGGACCAGGTTAATATGCAGTAGTGCTCCTTGTCCATTCAAACACGATGATGACTTATCTCAGCTGTTGGTTGTTAGCATTCATCACTGATGTTTAGGTTGAATACAATTTGTGGAAAGGTGGGTTGCCTTGTCCACCTCCCTTCCTCTCTGATCATACCTCTTTCATTGAATCATCCAGAATTTATTGGGAAAACTTTGTAGTTGCCCGGTTTCCATTTTGCTGCTCTTGCCTGGAATTGGTGTCTCTTTTGTTGGAATGAGAGGCTGAGAGAGTTGGGGTTGTTCAGCCTGGAGAAGAGAAGGCTCTGGGGAGACCTTACAGTGGCCTTCCAGTACCTAAAGGGGGCCTACAGGAGAGATGGGAAGGGACTCTGGATCAGGGAGTGTAATGATAGGATGAGGGATAATGGTTTTAACCTGAAAGAGGGGAGATTTAGATGAGCTATTAAGAAGAAATTCTTGACTGTGGGGGTGGTGAGCCCCTGGCCCAGGTTGCCCAGAGAAGCTGTGGCTGCCCCATCCCTGGAGGGGTTCAAGGCCAGGTTGGACGGGGCTTGGAGCAACCTGGGCTGGTGGGAGGTGTCCCTGCCCAGGGCAGGGGGTTGGAACTAGATGATCTTTAAGGTCCCTTCCAACCGAAACCATTCTATGAATAGCTAGGAGGATTTCCATTGCGGTGTCACCTTTCTGAAAAGGGAATGAGAACATAGACATACGCTATTCCCTGCTGGTGGAGAGGCTGAGCCTGGACAACCAGGAGTCACCAGGAACATGCCGAAGGGAGCACAAGCCCCACAGTAGGGTCCTCACTCAATCTGGGGCTCATCATTTATTTTAGAGGGTTGGGAAATGCACTGAGCATGGTGTCCTTATCAACTAGCAGTGCGTATGGCTAACCTTACTCTATGTCACATTAAAACGTGCTTTCCTGAGGCCTGGAATTCAGTACAAAAGGGTTTTCTCTACCTGGTGGACAAAGCCAGTGCTGATGTGGTCTTTTCTGTTTACGTGACTTGCTTTATGAAAGCTGCACTTGGAGATTTCCTCCTAAATTGCAAGCACCGAAGCTGCCGATGGAGAAAAGGTGCATCATGGGAGAAACAGGGGAAAATGAGTAACTTGCAGGAGGAAGCATGTCTAAAAATGTTGGCAATTATAGTTACCTCTTTCTGCGTCTTAAATAATTGTGTGTTGGCAAAAGACTATTTCACCTGTTTTCTTTTTTCCTCTGCCAGGGTATGCTGCTAAAGCGAAGTGGCAAGTCGTTGAATAAAGAGTGGAAGAAGAAATACGTGACGTTGTGCGACAACGGTGTGCTGACCTACCATCCTAGTTTACATGTAAGTACACCGTGCTGTCTCTACGTTCACCAACGTTAGGCCCTGATGGAGCAGCGTTAGCGAGTTCTTCCTGACGCGTTTTAGTTGAGCCCTCTTTGCCCGAGAAACTCCTCTCTCTCCCTTTTCATTCCTCTCCCTCTCAAAAAGGCATAATCTGAAATAAAATTACCTGGTGCAAGTCTATGAGTACAGTCAAGCTCCTTTGAAAACCCTGCGACAGGGCCCCCTTGCGTCCCAAGAGGCAGCTCAAACGGTTTAAACTTTTGTTTTGTGCTGATGCTTTTATGGAATTCTTGTTGATCCCAGGATTAAAAAAACTACAGAAACATTTTATAAGAAAAAAAGCGTCCTAGATGTAGTAAAGAGTGAAGAGAGTTTCTGGTATTTGTCAGTGTGCAGCGGTTATGGTTTATTCAGAAGTAATTCTGAACAGCCTTTTGAAAATGGTGTAGCTATTAAAATACGTGCCATTGATTATTGTCTCTGCCCAGGGATCCTGTCTGTCCCTCTCTGTGTATGTGTAGCCCAATCCCTAGGTACAGTTTTGGGGGTGGAAGGAGCACGGTGATCTGACTCAGAACTAGCCTACCCAATCTGCCCTGGCCACGCCAGCAGGAGGAAAGGTGAGATTTGTCAGAGCTCGTTCCATGCCAGAGCAGTTCAAAGGACAGAGCCAACATGGAGACTTTACATCTTAAAAATCCCAGGGGTTTTCCAGCTCTTTTGCTTGCTCTGTAGTACAGTAAAATACAGAAAAAAAATAGTATGTGCCTCACCGAGATCTTTGGAATTGTATCTGGTCTTATATTTTAGCATTGTATCCCATATGAAAATCAGAGGGTTGCCAGTTGGAACATTTTAGGACCAGTTGTTTCCGAACCTGTTGGTGTCATTTTGAGCTCTAGGGCAATTTTTAAGGAATGAAAATCAAGGTTTCAATCAGATGCATTTCTGTAGATGTGCTCTGGAGCTTAAAGACCTGCACGTGGATCTGGCAGGAAACTTCAGCTTAAAGTGGGTGATGTCTAAGGAGCGTGGCCACACTGATGCTGTGTTTGCACCAACTCGCTGTTCCCTATCTGCTGAACATTAGCCCTTTCTCTGGCTTGACACAAGATTTCATAGTCTCAGATCCTGCGCTAATAATGCTTTGCTGTAGTTTCTGATGGTACGTCCATGCCTCTTAAAAATTATTTAGTAAGTTAGATGACAGCTAGCTTCAAGGCATTGCTGCTTTCCATCAGAAATCTTGTCCCTCAGCCCTTGTGTTTTAGAGCAAGGTTTTCACTGTTCCTTTTTGTGAAACTGTACAAGTCTGTCTCTCTTCTTTGGCCACTTTTAGGGCCTTTAAATTTGGGGAATTCTGCTGTGAAGTAGTCCCGAAACACCTGAATCGTATATTGGTATTGCTCACAGAAGGGAAGCATCTGAGGCAGCCCCCATGGAGCTCCCACACGAGTTTCCCTCAGATTGTGTTGGCCAACTCTGGGTCATCAAGCAAGGAGGAGGCGAGCTGCCATTGTCTGTGCCTGGGTCCCTTCCTCGCTTTGTAAAAGTGTTCTATTGTTCCTGGTGGTTGCTGTGCACGTGTTAGTTTTTCATTGCCTCTTGCAGACAATGGAGTACTCCTTCTCTGTAGGCTTCCCTGGAGCTGCTTAGTCTTCCCCAGAGTGAGAATCCATTGAGATTAGAGGTAATTACTTTGAGATTAGAGGTAAATCCATTGGAGATTAGAGAGAATCCATTTAAAGAAGAAGTAATTACTAGCCTGTAATTGTTTCCCTCTATCCCCCACCGTGTGTCCCCCCACCCCTCACCCACAAGAAAAAGGTACACGGCTCCCTGTTTCCATTTGCTCAGCCTTCCTTGTGTAGATCAGAGAGGTTTGTAACGTACCTCTTTTCTCTTGGCTGTCTGTGGGTAGGTGGTGGTGAGGGACCATACTCAGCTCCTAGCTGACAAGAAGCTGCTGGGGAAAATGTCGGACTCATTCAGGGGCTTCTTGAGACACCTTTACTTGAATCCACTCTCCAGGAATATCTAGGGTTCTGCGTATTTGTGTTAAAATCTTACCATGATGTGATTCCTCTTGCAAATTATGCTGGTTTAATGCCTTATTTCTATTGCCTTCAGCCTTCAAAGAATCACTGCGCTGCTTCTGCAGTACGTTTCCACACTGTCGATGGACTACTTATTGTCAATTAACCACTGTTAATATACTCTGCGGAGCATTCTTCATCCCATCAGGCAATAGTATATGAGTAGCATCTTTTCTGCCCTGTGCAAACCACAGTGGAAGAGGCAGAACAGATATTTTACGTCCGTTGCACTCCCAGCACGGTTTGTGCTAAACTTTGTAGGCAGGAAAGCGGGAAAGCCAGAATTTTCTCTTGGGTATTGCCAACTGAATGGGTTTTCCCCCACGTGGGACTCTGATAATGTGTTTCTGGTTTGATTTTGCTGGTTTTTGTTTATCCGTAACTGCTTGTTGCCTTTTTCACAGCAAGCCAAAGAAACTGATAAATTTTTAATGTTGCCTGGCTATTTTGGATAATTTCATATATTCCTTATTCCTACCAACCTTCCCATTAAGTAGCCTTGAAGAAAATAACTTTTGTTAACCATCTAAAGTCAGTTTCCTAAACTTGAAAAAAGCCTGACTCTAATCTGACCCGTTAGCTAGATTTGGGTTGTCTCAAATTATGCAGCTCATTTTGGTTATCCCAAATTTTGCAGTTGTAATTTTGGGAAGGGAAAGGTGGGCTGGCCTCTGGTGGTGGCAAGAAGTAGTGAATTTAGAAGATAATTTGCTCTTTCCAGACTGCGGTGTGAGTCAGAACATAACACCTGCATTGGAAGAACCTATTTTATAATATTTAATGGCTGCTAGGGAGCACTGCGTTAAATACTGCTTGAGAATTTGGGCAGAAGCGGATCAGTTGTCTGCCAGATGCGTTCAGCAGCAGCTCAGACACGAAGGCGGTGTTTTTTATGTAGAGAACGTGTCTGTATCGCAGAAATCAGTACTGTCATCCTCCTTGAAAGAGTGGGCTACAAAATGAAAGGGTTTTGGGGTGGGGAGTGAAAATCAAATTAGTACCTGTTTTACAGAGGAGGTAGCCCTGGAAGGGTCAGGCCTGTTTGGCAGGGCAGCGGGTTGAAATGACTGCTGTATTGTGCCAGCTAAATGAGTAACTACTAATGCCACCAGGTTGACGTTTGACACAATAGCTAAATTCATATTCCTTCTTTTCACGAAAGTGGGGGAAGAGAAAAATGAGGAAAGAAAAATATATGTACATAAGCACCCTACTGTTTTCTGACTTGGTCATGTCAGTTTTTTTCAAGAGCCTCAAACCTTCCCGTCCCTTGGGATGCTGAGGAGCTATGCCAATAGAAAATGGTGGGGATAATGAGAGAGAACTTTGACCTCCAGGCTTCAAAGTTCACCATAGCTACCTATTCATCTTACGCTTCTGGAGTATAGCCGTTGAGTGGATGACTAAAATTCTGGCCGACAAATTCAGTGTCAGCCTCCCCAAAGGGACCCGGGGGAATTTGTCTAGGCATCTCTTGGCTTTTAATGGCAGAATGCCATGTGCGAGGGCTCCCGAAATGTATTCACCAGGATACCTGCTGGGCAGCATTACATGCTGCTGCTTTATCTAAGCCTTATCCTGATGAATAGCTGATGATGTTTCACCACTCTCTCTCTGCCAGAAGGTTGCCATCATGCCACAAGTCAGTAGGTGACAAAGCTTTAGCTGTGGATGTCCATTTGCTGCTCTTGTATCCCCATCATCATCGCTGCCCCTCGTTTATGAAAAGAAGGGGGGGAAAAAAAGAAGAAAAAAAAAAAAAGCCAAACCAAATTTGTTTAAGGAAGGGCACTTTTTCCCCCCTTTTATATTTAATCTGTTCTAGATTTGATTTCAAGTAAAAGCACAGTGCTGTGGCACCTCAGGGGGGAAGAGCAGCTTCTTAAATACATGAGAAGGAAGCTCTGGTGCCCATCTAGAACATGCATGGTGTGTAAATCCCATGTACCTACACAACAAGGTTGATTGTTGCTTGCTGAGGTCTGTATTGCGGTATTGCTGCTCTTTAACCTTGCCTCCCATCCTCACTGGTCTGGTTTGATAACCCGCTTTGAGGTGTCTAGGATTGTAGCAGTGATTGGGGGGTAAACTTACCTTTTTCCCCTTGAGAAGTGTGTGGATTCAGCTGGTCCGCCCAGTTCATCTGACACAAGCCGTGGTTTCAAAACTCTTTCTTAAAAATAGTGCTGGCTGGGTGAGCAGCCTACGTGAGCTAGATCAAAAGGAGCATTAGCAATGTTTTTTGTTCTATCCTCAAGCAAACTGAACGTATTTCTTTAAAAAGCCCAAAATTTCAGCCTAAGGAGTCATATCCAACACTAGACGAAACTTTGTGCAAGAACTTCAACACAATGTCCAAGTGGAAACCAGTGACGAGTGGCGTTCATCAGGGTTCAGTACTGGGACCAGCGCTGTTTAACGTCTTTGTCAGCGACATGGACAGTGGGATTGAGTGCACCCTCAGCAAGTTTGCTAGTGACACCAAGCTGGGTGGTGCAGTCAACGTGCTGGAGGGAAGGAATGTCATCCAGAGAGACCTGGACAAGCTTCAGAGGTGGGCCCATGCCAACCTCATGAGGTTCGACAAGGCCAAGTGCAAGGTCCTGCACCTGGGTTGGGGCAATCCCGAGCACAAATACAGGCTGGGTGGAGAATGGATTGAGAGCAGCCCTGAGGAGAAGGACTTGGGGGTGTTGGTGGATGAGATGCTTGACAAGAGCCAGCAATGCATGCTTGCAGCCCAGAAACCCCCCGCACCCTGGGCTGCATGAAAAGGAGCATGGCCAGCAGGTTGAGGGAGGGGATTCTGCCCCTCTACTCTGCTCTGGTGAGACCCCACCTGGAGTACAGCGTGCAGCTCTGGGGCCCCCAACATAAAGAGAACGTGGACCTGTTGGAACAGGTCCAGTGGAGGGACATGAGGATGATGAGAGGGCTGGAGCCCCTCTGCTGTGAGGACAGGCTGAGAGAGTTGGGGTTGTTCAGCCTGGAGAAGAGAAGGCTCCGGGGAGACCTTATAGCGGCCTTCCAGTACCTAAAGGAGGCCTACAGGAGAGATGGGGAGGGACTCTGGATCAGGGAGTGGAGCAATAGGACCAAGGAGTAACAGTTTTAAACTGACAGAGGGGAGATTTAGATTAGATACTAGGAAGAAATTCTTTCCTGTGAGGGTGGTGAGCCCCTAGCCCAGGTTGCCCAGAGAAGCTGTGGCTACCCCATCCCTGGAGAGGTTCAAGGCCAGGTTGGATGGGGCTTGGAGCAACCTGGTCTGGTGGGAGGTGTCCCTGCCCAGGGCAGGGGGTGGCACTGGGTGGGCTTTAAGGTCCCTTCCAACCCGAACCGTTCTATGGACGAAATGTTCTTCTCTACAGAACAGGCCTAATTTGTGAGCTTATAAAACTCTTCAAGACTTGGGATGGGGGGGGACTAGGATTTCAGTTGAACTTTCTTGCTTGGCTGTTTCCTATGGGGAAAGCAGACTGAGTGAGAAAGGGAGGACTGTTGAAAACGCCCTGTATGTTGGTAGCTGGAAGTATGGCAGATCCATGCACTTTTCTCAGGTCCTGTAATATGCAGCAGTTCTCTTAGAGCTGTAGTTGAGATTTTTTTACCGTTACTAGTTCTTAGGATTTTCGTGAACAATTTGAAAAGGGCAAGCATGCTTGCATGTAAAGTGTTCCATCTTTGCTCATTTTTAAGAGAACGTGGTGCTGGATGGGCTCCCTGGCATCTGTGTGCGTGGCCCGTCGGCAGCGGGGTTGTCTGGCGGTGGAGCTGGGTGCTGCTCCATCCGAGGGAGCAGCACTCGCCTTCATGTTTATGAATCGCTGCCTACAGACATCGTTTGGGTTCAGCCTTGTTTCCAGGGTTGTGTTACCTCAGGCTGTTTAATAGCTCCGAAGTGTGTTGTTTGTGTTGCGGTAATAGAAATATTCATGCTCTTATATATTTCTAAAATACCATTGTGTATGTCCTTTTTTTTTTTTTTTTTATCCTTGTTTTTCCTTTGAAGGAATGTAAAGCTGGATATTGGCTGGCTCTGCAGGCCCTTCTAGTTGGCCTTTCCTAGGAACAGCTCAAATCAGGCCTCAGTAAATATGTATTTCAGCTGCCAAAAGGATACGCATATGTTGCTTTTTCACATTAGACGTATCTCTACCTCCTGAAAGAGTAGCCATCAAAGCAAATTCTACAGAGCAAAACTGAGGACACAGTTTGAGTGGTGATGAAGATAAATCTGTCTGAAGCATGTTAAGTCTTTATTATAGTTATTGCATCTATTGATACGCCTAAAACATTGGTTAAGAAAGAAAAATTGAATGATAAGAACAGTTACATATATATATATATAATTGCTTATTACAACCAATGAGTTGATGCTGTGTTTCTTCCACTCACCACAACCACACTCTTCCTGGAAGCCTTTTCATCAAAGCCGGGTTCAGAGCAACATTCTCCTTTCTGACAGCATTGAGTTAAATTTCCCAGAGCTTTCCTTTCTTAATTCTAGCGTGTTTCACTGTAAATTTGTTTCTAGGGTAGAGGACAACTGACCTTTTTGGAAAAAATAAGAGTTAATCATGCTGCTGTTAACTTTTTTTCGGTAAAGATACCAAAAATAAAACATAACCTATGATGTTTTAAAAGCAAAAGAGGCTTTTATAAAGTAGTATAGCTGTAGAGATCACTCATTCACTTCATAGCTTCCCGGAAAACTTCTTTATTATCTTAAAGATGTAATGGAGTGAAGCTCAGTTTGGGAGAAAAACTCCAAAACAGATGGGGAAAATAGAAGCTAAAATGTGTTTGCAGTCCTTAAGTGAGATCTATCATTTGGGATAGCTGTCAGGGCAAATTATTTTCCACCCCCTGGCTTTGTGGCTTTTCAAACTAGAAATATGCTTGCTTGAAAGTGCCGTTGCATCAGTTCTGCTTAGCGCAAAATCGGACTGTGGTGACTGATGGTCAGCAAGCCACCCTCTGAAATCCTCCTCCAACGTGGAATCCCAGTCGACGGGGAAGATGATGATCCCCAGTAACTTCTTACAGTCACCTTTGTGACTTATTACAGATACTCACAGGTCGCCAAATGCACAGACAAGGCGAACGTGAAGCGTTTTTTTGTTTCAAGTCTATTCATTTTGGAGGGCATGACAAGATTTATCACGTCATTAGCGTTGGGATATTGTGACGAACGTGACACTGCTATTGCAGAGCCGTGCAAACTTGCAGCATGCGTTAAGGAGCAGCAAACACACATTTCAGTGTCGTGTCTACCCCCTCTTCAAAAAGGCAGGGAAAGTTTTTGGTATCAGAATGAGTTGCAATTTAAATGGCAAAAGCCAAGCTATTAATTAATCACAGGGTTTTATAAAATTAGAGCTTCCTGTCCAGCAGAGCTAACTGCTGTGGATATAAATGCTTCATAAATTACTCAGGATGGTAAAACTCTGATTTGTCTTTTGCAGTGGTTCTTGTTACAAAGTCTGAATGAGAAGTGAAGTGCAGATGGAAGAATTTTCTGAAAATGAGTCATCCATTTAAAAAACGCAACATTTTGTGAAACTATTTTGTATTGAAAGCGTTGCCCTAACTTCCTCCCCTGCCCCACTGATCGAAACAATTAACACCATAGCATAGATAGAGTCAGTGCTTTTTATTACTGAAATTTAATGTTCTTGATTCCCAATGTGAATGAAACGGATTCGAGATGACCTTCTTTTTGCCAGGACAGAGTGCTTTAGGGTGATCAGCGTTTTCCAGAATGCATTTTCGTTCTATGTGCTCCTCTGAAAATAACATATCATTGCTTTTCTTAAGATTAACTATATATTATGAAGCCGGATGATATTATGCCCATATTTATATGCGAGAGGGGAGGATGGCTAATTTAACAGGAACATTTGATGAATATATTCCACTGTGGCTCATAACCTGATGGTAGGTTTGTTGCCGAGGTCCTTCCCGGGAAGATGGAGGGGGGAGAGGAGTTGGAGACTTTGTTTCTTCTTAGGTGTGCCTGTGGCCCCAAATGGAAACCAATCAAGGAGCGATTTATGTTCATTAAGTGCTTGTCAAAACTGAAAAATTTTCTAATCAACAGCAATCTAGCTGAGGCCCCTCAATGGCTGGGAGTGTCGCCTCCGCAGTATCGGCTATTTGCCTGTTACAACTCTAGGCTAGAAATCCGCTGATGATTACATTAGGCTAAGCTGCGAAGTAAATGAACCATGTCTTATTTAGGTGCAACTAGCTTCAGTGTAGTCCTGCCCCGCAGGGCACTTTATAGCGTTTTATGGCTTTAAAATTAGTGTAGCTTCCCATTTGCTGCAGGGTGCTGCATGTTATGCCTTTGAACTCAATAAGCAAAGGGAAGGGGGCCTTTTGTGGTTTGGTTTTTTTCTCTCTTCCCCCCCCCCCCTTCCCTTTTCTTCTTTTTGTAGTTTAGCAATTTTGTTTTGCATCTTTTCCAGACGGCGTTTTGCAATAAAAATGTCTGACTGCCATGTAAAAGCACAAAAGTCAAGGCTCCATCCATTTACCGGTCTGCCGCGGGTTTTGGTCTGGTTTGGAGGGAAGGGGATTGGGTTTTGTTTTTTCAGAAGCAGTTGTTGCTGAGGGAGAACAATAGGTTTTAGTGGGTCCAGTAGGGTCAGCTCGCAAAATTGGAATTGTGTTTCAGAAAACATGCCACCCACAGTCTTTCAAATGTCATCCAGAGGTGTGACCATAAACTTTCTTTTCCATAATAATTTTTATTTCACCTCAGATCAGGAAACGCTGTATGAACCTCAGTAAATTAAGCCTTAGGAGTGTTTTGTCCGATTGAACAGTGGGGAAAAACTGGTACAAAATGAAGGTGTTTTTCTTGGAAGTTCAGTGTAAACTGGAGGCAGATCTGGGAAGGATCCTGGGCCCAAACCAATTCCTAGTGTTGGAAAAACAGGCTTCATCTGAGAGATTTTAATAGGTCAAGATAAGAAAAAAAGACGTTTGTACTTGTGTACCATTAAAGACATGGAAAAGGGCATTGTTCTCTCAGTCTGTCTTGTTTGGTATGTTGTGTGTTGGAAAAGGGAGGTACGTGGTGGAAGAAATCCATGGGGTGGCTTTCTAGGAGAGAGAATATTACTTTTTTGTATGTTAATTTTATGATACATGGCAATCCTGAAATGAGAGAGTTGGATGTGAGCTTTGAGTCCCATTCACCAAGTGCCATGATATAAAAAAATAACTCCAGTGAAGGGAATTTCTGTGCTAGGTAGTTCTATCCACAGTCCAATTGAGCCCAGCCACAGGGGACCTTGGTGGTTTTCTTCTACAGTTTGATCCTTCCATCTCCTTGGTGAGGTTTCTTGGACAAGACGACTAGGTTGCAGCGCTATCCTTTTCACCGCAGTCCTGGGACAGAAGGACAGTCCAAAGCGAGTTCAATCAGAAAGACTCCGATTCCATCTTCTGTTGCTGCCAGAGCAGACCTGAACTTGCCTGCACGGGCAGGCTGCCCGAACCTGCCTGCTCGGGTGCTTCGGCGTGGTGGAAACCTGGCTGAGTATGGCGGTTCAGCTCGCGTTCTTCACGGGCTTGTTTTCTCTTACCTTGGAAAATATTTTGCAATTGTGCAAATCAAGAGGCAAAGACCTACCTTCAGGACAAAGGGATTTGAATGCAGGCAGCCATACGGAAAAGTATGGGGGATTTAGCTCTTAGGGTACTAACTGGTAATTATTATATTTGGTAATTTAGCGTTCATATGGATGTTCTTCCTTAATACGCTGATAATGAAATACTATGTTCTTTAAATACGACCTAGGTAGCAGAAAGATATTTCTTTGGGCATGACAAAGATGACAGTCACTTGTAGTAGAGAAATCCTCAAACTCCATAATGTTTTTGATATCCACAGCGTTACACACCTAACATGAGCCATGTCTTTAACTTGAGCATCCTTCTAGGAAGGATCCGTGCTGCCGCGTGCTCTGTGGTCCGTCAGCGAAGTGTTTGAGGTAACTGTGGTAGACTTGGATGATGTGAGTTGGAGTCGCAGCTTTGTGGAAGCAGCAACCAGCACGTTCTTCTGCCTTTCCCTCAATCTGACCCCTATGCCCTTCCACCCCTGAAAAAGGGGCCAGGCGGGAGGCAGGGCTAACCATGGCTGTGGAAGAAGAGATGTTTGGCTGTTGTCTTCAGTCTTCTCAGTTGGGAGAAAGTAGGCAACTGGCTGGAGGCATCATGTAGCCTAGGTTGGGCTTGTGGCCCTTCGTGGGGTGTCTTCTCTGGCTTTGAGGGCAATCAGAAGCCATTGTGATGTATGGCAGCAAGTTTAACAACTGCTGAGGATCAAAACAAAAGGAGCCCCCCAAAATAGCAGTTTCTTTTTGGTACGTCTGTTTAGAAAACCACATCGTACTCGTTTGTTCAATTTGCATGTCTGAAAGGCTTCTGTTCAGTTAATTGGTTAAATTAATTTCTGCTGCTGTAAACAGAGAGCTGTATTAAGAGCAGAACTAAAGTAATCTTACTTTACATTATTCTGTGTCATGGCACATCGTTTCTTTCTTACTCAAGGCAATTCATTTTGTGGTGCTGTCAAATACTATTTTGTGTCGTCTTCAGTCAATGCAGCTTTTATGATTTTCGCTGATATTTTAACAGTTTATTTAGTCCTCTAGATAATGGTCAATGGCCTTGAGTAGTCAAATTAACACCTCAGCAGCACTATATTTGAGCAAACCGCTAATGGTAACCTCAGGATTAAAAGCAATGAGAATCAATATAGCAAGCGTATTTTTAGGGATTATTGATTGATTGATGCGTTCTGGCCTTAACTTGAAGAGGCAGCATTGCCCCACAGCTGACTAAGATTAAGATGCCAGTTACTGATAACTGCGGGCCATTGCCTGCGTGGTATTTCACGAGCTCGGAGATTAGATGGAGACCTTTTATAGTCCTTAGCTGAAGAAACCGTGGCGTCGGCAGGGTCTGCAATGCCTACCCGGCTGCAGGAAAACACTGCGCTCTTCCCTGGCTCGTTCGTCGTGAGGATTGGAGATGACGTTGATTTGATTCAGCGCTGCCCGTTATTCCTGTAGGGATCTGTTTGGGACAACTGAGGCACTAATGGCTTGTTTCCCCCCACCACCCCTCCCGCCACCTCGGAAGGTGGGAGCCACGTTCAGCTGCGCTGCTGTCGGCAGGCTGGGAGCTGTGGGTCTCCCCGCCACAACTCTCAATTGCTAGCAGGTTTCTCTCATTGCACCTCATTTGCATCTGGGACATCAATTAGCATGTTTGTTGAGGCTAATTGAATGAAACTCAATCATAGCTCTTAATTGCTTGACTATGTGAAAAGAAATCACATTAATGCAGCTAATTAAGTGTATGGCAATAGATGCAACATAATTAGGAGTGAAATGTAAAAAACAAGTGATGGCGAAGGTGCAAGCGCAGGGGTGCGGGGCGTTGGGGGGGGCTGGCTTCTCCTCTTATCCTCACGTTTGGGGAGGGTTCCCTTTCCTTTACTGCTTGCTTTTTTTTTTTTTTTTCTTCCCCCTGCGTTGCCGAATGATGAACATGGACAAGTTGAGAAGAAAAATGCAAATGGATTTGCAATTACTACTTTTTCAAGCTGTTGAGGGGCAGAAGATGGCACTTCTGGGGTGGCCCACTGTTGAGTGGGCTCTAGGGACTTGTTAAGTGCTGTTTAAAAGTACTTGGCTTTGAATTACCCTCATGCCTTGTTAAAGGGTTTTTTCCCCTTTTTTCTCGGATCAGCATTTTCTACAACTAACATCTAGGGGAGTTATATCTGTAACATTTGCATATCAAAATCAGGCTTGCTGTCTTCTCTTTAACACAGCATATTCCAGATGACAGCGAGACCCTCATCTGTTCTAATCTGATCAAACCCTCCGTTGTGCTTCTGAAGCCGCGACACTATTTTGTAGTTTTAACTTTTATTCCCCAAAGTGCAGATCTGAAGGAGCGCGCGTGGGGGCGGATGCTCCGCCGACTGGAAACTTGGTGCTTGCCTCTCCTCCTCGGGGAAATGCAGAGATTATCGCTATGCATCCTGCACACAATGAAAGAGGCTTTATTATTTACATTTGATATATCCCTATAAATATTTAAGCTGACATTAATACCTACATGGCATCTGTTGTGTTTGGGCGCTCTCATATAATAATGGTATGGCTACAGCGCATTTATTTCCTGTTCGCCAGCATTCACTTGCTCTCCCAAATGGTTTATAGCTCACCTAAGCCTGGTTTACTCTGAATTAAAAGGGCTTTAATAATGCCCTGTCACGTCTCCCAAGTTAGCAAGGTAGCAGGGAAATTGTACACACTATTCATCTGAAGAATTTGGAATAAACACCGCCTCCTCAGATTTAAGTGGGAGTATGCTGGTTGTTGTACGTTAAATAAAATGTGTCTATTAAAAAAAAAAGAGTACATGCTGAGGTTTAGTCACTATCTGATTAAAGCTTCATTTTAGAGCCCATAAGCAATAAATGCTCAATTATGTTCTGCTTATTGTATTTTAATTTGTGAAGAACTGCCACTGAACAAGAAAGTTATGCCAACTTGATAATTTATGGATGAAACTGGTGTGTTCGTTTCTATCTAACACCGAGTGAATGAATTTTTATTAATGGATCGCCTTTGTCTCTTTTGGCAGCAGAGCTCTGTGTCCTCACCACGTGAACTGTTCAGACCCCCCCTTTTTTACTGTTAATAATTTGCAAACAGGTAGGGAAAAATAAGCTGGTTTGATGGCTTAGTTTTGGGGGTTTATCACAGATTACTGTTAGCTGCGAGGAAATGAATGCTGGCCCGGTAGTAGATTTTTGAGCGGAATATATAGTTTGCATTGTAAAAACCGTCAAAGGTGGAAGGATTTCTATGAGGGAGCTGATTGCTCCCCATATTGTGGCAGCAGTGATGTAGACCTCGGGTATGCTTTTGGTCCATTTGGGTATTTCCTTGTGAGATAAATGCTCTGGTAGTGTATAAGTCTATATGCTGCAGACTTGGAACCAACCTAGTTAAATATTGGTAGTTTTTCATATAACACCTTGTAACCTGGCTAAATCTTGCCCTGGACGCTTGGGCAACTGGGAGTTATGTCTTGGCTGGCAGTCTTTGCTCCTGCAGACATCCACAGCATCACCCAGGCCTCTCTTAAGTTGGTCAAGTTCTATCTGAAAAGCAACTAGATATTGTGCCCCAGCTGCTCCGCATAGAAGATGGCTCAAGAATACCATTCCCTTGGTTTCCCGCTTAACTCAACAGTTTAAGCCCAGATCTCGCCCAGTCTTTAGTTCAAATTGCTGTTTTCCTCTTGGGCTACGTATACCCAGGTGTATTTTTGTGTAGCGCTCTTACCTCTTTTCACTCTTTATTTTGCTGTCCTCTGGTACCCGCCTTGCACGTCTTCTCATAAAATATAGTCTGTTCATTTCTTTTAGCATCCTCATAGTTTCAATTTTTTTTTTTTCTGGCACATGAGTAACCACAATCATGTGTACCAGGAGATGACAACTTTGGTGTTTTGTGTACTGGCTTTAACATTCGCCGTCGCTACTGGAGATATTTCTTCTGATGCACCCCAGGATTGCAGCCTCAGTGGCTGTCTCGCCTTAATGAGTTGTTATTTGCCCTCTGATAAAGACATCCATGTCTATTTGCTTTTCTGTTGTCATCTGGAGAAGCCCACAGACAATCTAGGGAATGCCTTTGAAGCTGGAAAGCAGAATCTCAAGAGCCTGTTTTTCCAGAAGCTATTTACAGTTTGAGGAATTTCTCATGGATTTCTCGGGAAGCAGTGGCTTGGCTCCAGCCAGCTGACCACTCGCTGTCTTTCCATGGCTGACTGGGGTTGTCTGCTCATTTTCTCTTTGTGGGCTTTCCAAACAAGAATTAGGAAAAGTCTTTTCCACTTCTGTCTTACAGCTTTTAGTGTGTTTACTCTAATCAGACACAATTTGCATAAATTTGTTTCCTTCTGTGAATTTTTCTGTGACTGGAGGAATCATAGAGTTATAGAATGGTTCGGGTTTGAAGGGATCTTTAAAGGTCATCTAGTTCCAACCCCCCTGCCATGGGCAGAGACACCTCCCACTAGATCAGGTCGCTCAGAGCCCCGTCCAGCCTGGCCTTAAAAACTTCCAGGGATGGGGCTTCCAGCACCTCTCTGGGCAACCTGTTCCCGTGTCTCACCACCCTCATGGTGAAGAACTTCTTCCTAACGTCCAGTCTGAATCAAACATGAAGGATCATGTTCTAAGGAAACAATGTTGTAATTGCAGAAACCTTAACCAGTCAGTGGCCTTTCATAACTTTTGTGCCAGCTGACCAGTTTCAGCCAAATTTGAGGGAGAAAGAGGTAAGTGCATAAAACATGGGCAGGGAGAAGCCATAGGTGCTCACGAGGGACAGTCAGCCTTGTCTTCTCCTTCTGTTTGGGACCTCCTCCCTGGTGAACTGCTACCCTACTCCTGCAAGGGCTACGAAGGTGGTTAGGGTACTGGAACACCTCTCTTATGAGGAAAGGCTGGGGGATTTGGGTCTCTTCAGTATGGAAAAAAGACTGCTGAGGGGGGACCTTATCAATGCTTATAAATACTGAAAGGGTGGGTGTCAGGAGGATGGGGCCAGGCTCTTTTCAGTGGTGCCCGGCAACAGGACAAGAGGTAATGGGCACAAACTTGAACATAGGAAGTTCCACCTAAACATGAGGAGGAACTTCTTTCCTGTGAGGGTGGCAGAGCCCTGGCACAGGCTGCCCAGAGAGGTGGTGGAGTCTCTGTCTCTGGAGACATTCCAAACCCGCCTGGACGCGTTCCTGTGCCACCTGCTCTGGGTGACCCTGCTCTGGCAGGGGGTTGGACTGAGTGATCTGCAGAGGTCCCTTCCAGCCCTGACCATTCTGTGATCTGGCTCAGAACCAGCCACATTAAGAATTGCCTCTTACTCAACTGGTAGTTGGAAACTACTGGTATTAGAACTGGAAACTAACTGATATTAGAAAGCTCCAGACTTTTGGGAGTATTTGTAGCGAGAGGTGTGGAAGGGATTATCAAGAAAATGGAAGGATGGGGAAAACCACGTAGTGGGTGCTGGCAGATGATGTCGGGCAAGAGTCTTATGAAACCAGGTTTCAATAGTTCTATTGCTTACAGAACTACTGTTTGATGTTGGGTTTCGGTTTGGTTTTTTTTTCCCTCTCACCAGGACTATATGCAGAACGTTCACGGCAAAGAAATCGACTTGCTGAGAACCACTGTGAAAGTCCCCGGGAAGAGGCCACCCCGAGCTACGTCAGCTTGTGCACCCATTTCCAGCCCCAAAACAAACGGCCTCTCCAAGGACATGAGCAGTTTACACATCTCGCCCAATTCAGGTAAGAGAATACCATGCTAGGGAAAAAAAGGGAAAGACGACGTTTCTAGTGTCTGTAGGTAGTTGTCATGTACTGCTGGGATGGGGATGACATCTATTAATAATTTACAAATCCAAATAACCACTGATGTGTAACTTTTTAAGCCCTAACTGCTGATCTGTCCTCCATGAGAGATTCTAAGTTTCTGAGTAACCTTCAATGTCTGTCTTTTTATATTTGCGGCCTTATACTTGCCAAAACCTTACGTAATTTCACAGAAATTAACATATGTGAAGAATTGATGCTGCCTTACGACTCATCTGTTAGATCTAATGCTTTGGAAAAACAGGAGATGTATCATTTGAAAGGGCTTTTTGTGGCTTCCTGGTGGGATCCACAGCACTTCTTTCCACCTTTAGAAGGAAGCATAATTTTGAACTTTCCAACAGCAAGATTCTTCTGTAGAAAGCTATTTTAGTTCATTTATGGAAGTCGTTTATAGCTCCTTGTGAGCTCTAAACAAAGAAGTTTATTGTTTGCTGAAGTAGTTGTCCATACAGCTAAGTGGATTTTAAAAATTGCATTAAGGAAGAACATCGAAGACCATTTATCTTGTAAAACGCACAGCTTATACAAACCTCATAATGGTATAGTGTTGGTATGGAAGTTTTGTCAGCATGTTTGGGATGACATCCATAAAGTGCCGAGTGTCTTTGCGTTTATGAGCAGCATAGACACTTCCAGCATGTGCCAACAAAACCATCCAAACAGACTTTTGTTCCTGTGCAGTACGCAATACAGAGGCAGGATGAGTGACCACAAGAAGGAACTCGGGTCACCCTGCTATTCAAGAGCCTTCTCTTGGCTGGCAACAGTTTTCTTATGCTTCGAGTCAAGATGTAATTCCCTGTGTTTTTGCGATGTGCAATCCCCTGTGTTAGGGGAAGAGGGAGAAGGATTTTCCTTCCAGCTGCGGATGCTGCTCGTTGAGTTCAACGTTTGAAAGAAGAAAAAAGAAAGAAAAAAAAAAAAAGCACCTTTTGGCTTTACAGTGGTGCCAGTGAGCAGACGTCCTTGGAGGTCTTGTGTGGCACGTTATATTAGGTTGGCTGGGGACCTGAAATGTCTGAAACTATGATTTTATCAGACTCTTTTTCAAGTTGTAACCTACCCCTCGAGAGGCATAGAGCTGGCATTGTCACTGGAAGAGCTCGTAGGAGAAAATTATTCATGGTTGGTTTTTTCCACTTTGCTATTTAATTTAGATGACCAGGCGCAGACAGTGGTTTTGGTTTTCAACCTATTCTGTAATACAGGGAAGAAAAGTGCTGAACTGAGTCAATAAACCAGCAGTAAGACACTTAAGTAAGAGATTTCTGCTTTAAGACATTTGAACATAGGCAAAAATTACTTGATTGCTCCAGAGAAGTACCTTTCTGAAAAGATATTCAGAGGTACATAATAATATAGTAATATAAAGTTCATAGCATGGAATGTACAGGTTTTGGCATAGGCTTAGATTGCCAGGTATCCTGGCTAGCCCAAGGTTTTATTGCACAGCGGTTGTTTTAAAAGAGAAAAGCTAATTGTGCTAGAAAGTGCAAATGCTGGAAAACAGCTCTACTTTTAGATGGCGTTTTTCAAATAGCATGGTGGGAGCAGTTGGAGATTCTGTCCTCTCTCTTGGCGTCTTTATCGTGTTGCCTAGAAATACTGAAAGACTTCTGTTGTTGATGTCTGGTTAGCACAGCTTAAGAGATCTACTGTGGTTAAGTCTTAAAGTAATTAATGCCCTCTACTGTATAAAAGAGTTGTATCCAAGGGAAGTTTTACCTGATTTCTCTGTCATTGCCCACTTGAATACCTTCATTTTCCCTCTCTTGCAGCTGGGACGCTACGCTGATCCTTCATTAATTTTAAGCAAGTTCTTGACCTGCTTATCTTTGCATGGCACTCCTCCCATAGATAAAGCAAGGATTGATGTCTTAATTATGTTACCCCTACAGCTGGCTGGAAGCAGAACAGATTTGAAGCATCTTCATAACTTGCTGGGGGGAGCAGGTGAAGACAGGCTGGACTGAACAGCTTTATGTCCTGCACTGCAGCCGGCCAACCTGTTTGTACTGCGCTACCCGCTCTCTGGTGCCCACCTTGGGTGTCAGAGGATATAGAAGGGGGATGGCTAAGGTTTTGGCGTGAGGGGAGGGTCAGTGAGGACACGCACGTCTCTGTAAGGTTGTATTTCATTAGTTCAGATGCATACGCAGCACGCGAGGCCCGCTGTGGTATTTTCCTTTGCTTCTGGAATTCAGGTTGGTACATTCAATGCATTATCAGCTATTCTTTGGGGTTTTTCTGCACAGAATTTGTTTCTTCTGAAGAAGCTGCCTTCATTAACTCTTTCTTACTTAAAAGGCCACATTTGAGGTCTGTCCGGTATCGCGTTAGTGGACAGAATGACCGGCAGCAGCAGGACGGAGGAGCTTTTTTTAGAAAGCTGGTTGATCCAACCAGTGGTTACTCAGTTAAAAACAAATAAAAGAAGGAACTGCTAATCACTAAAGCATTACTTTAAAAAAAAATTAAAAAAAAAAAGAAAAATGAAAAAAATAGTAGTAGGACAGACTGAGTCTGGGAAATAACTGTCAGCAGCTCAGCTGTGCATCAGTCCATGCATCACTCTCAATACTCTTGTGGTCAGGTAGAACTGAAGAGCTACTAATACTCCCCTAATATTTTAGAAAAGATATTGTCACAAGCTGTGTCTGGCTTGTCAGTCTGAGCTTTCATGTGGTCGAAGTATATTGCCAGTGGATTTTAGGCAGAAGGTCGCAGGTTCTGTTGGATGGGAGACCCGTAGGGACTCAGCGCTCAGCTTGTGGAGTGCCGGGAGGACTTCGGGTATCTCTGCAGTCGCCTGTCATGCAACTAAAAACATTTGGAAATTATCCCTTGCAGTCTGTGGTGCTGTCCCAGAGCTTTTTTTTTTCTGTTGTTAGCGCTGGCGAAATGTCTTCATCTTGAGCAATGCTTTAAAATTGATCGCAAGGCTGAAATTGTCTGTTACTATGTTTTCATTGGGACGTTTCTGTACACGGACCCACTGTATGGAGGAGATTTGGACCAAGCACAGGAAAAATCAGCGCTTGTTATTTTTATTTTTAAGCATGCAAATACACTACATTCTTACTGCTTCACACGTTATCTCTTACTCAAAACAGTGGTGGTTTCTGTTCTTCCGTGCTTCTTGCCAGTGCAGACTTGGTACCTGCAGTAATATTCTCCATGCTTAGGAATGAGGGCGGTATTTAATTTAATTGTTTGATGTGGTCAGGAACAGACTCATTTTCCTTCTGCTGTTATGAAATTGCATACAATTTAGTGAAAAAGCTAAGATACTAAAAGAATACCACAGCTGAATTAAAACGTCATGCTTAAGATTGCCTCTGGAAATAGAATTGTTGTCTTTGCTTATACATGGTGATAGCACAGGCCCACTAAAAGCATTTCTCGGCTGAGATTACCCATTTTCCACTAACTTGTGTTCCTAGAAATGTCTGAACTTATTTTCATTCAAACATGAAACAAAAAAAGTCAATGCATTTTGTGTTGTCAAATAGTGCTATCCATTTGAAGTCATCAGTGGTCTATTATTAAACACTGTTCAGGAAATGCCCCTTAAATATGGATTTCGGTGCCAACTTTGCCCATAAATACATGTACTCGATGTCTGTCTGATTGCCTCTAACTGACACGCGGGAGGTGTCCCTGGCCATGGCAGGGGGTTGGAACTAAGTGGTCTCTAAGGTCCCTTCCAACTCTAACCATTCGATGATTCTGTGTTTTAAGTTCAGTCTTTCAGGAGTGCCCAGCAGATTTCTCTGTCTCTTAGTGGAATTTCTTGTATTTTGGGTAGGTGCCAGCGCATCATCTGGTCTGATAAGGAGGTAAAGGCAAAGGCTCTTGCCTGTCAACTGGTGGGACGTAAAATACATGCCATGAGGATGCTGTCTCAGAGATTGGCACCCTGCGGCGTAGGTGTGAGGGACAGCATGGGGGCAGATTTGGGATGGCTTGGCTCAGGGAGTAGGAGCAGTCATCTCCCGAGAGATGCTTCGGGGATAGCTTTGATCTGCTAGCTCCCACTTGATTTCTGCAGGGATGATCACTGGTGCCTCGTGTCTCCGCGAGGCAGTGCTTGCTGCTAGAAGACATAACACTACACACGTAAGAGAGCTCAGAGCTTCGTTCATCTCTTCCAATCCCCACTGCGTTCTGTGAGGCAATAGGGCAGCTTGAGCCCTACCGCCTCCTCATCAGCTTCCCTGTCTAAGGCCTTCTTGGACCTAAGTGATCACTTGCATCAAACACGTTCAGTGTCTTTCTCCTGCACGTTTAAGCCCTGTAAAGATCTTGCCCAAGGCACTTCCCGTAGTGTTGCTATGAGAAGAATAGAAGGAATTAGGCTAATTAAGGAGATGTCCTGAATTCAAGAGGAGTATACTCAGTTATTTGGTAATATGATTTATAACAGGCAAACGGTTAAGTGAAAGTTTTGTCTGTTAGATCAAATGGATGTAGATGTCACATGCAGAAGGAAAAGTTTAAAAGCCTGTCGTTCCCAGGGCGTTGAATTTAGACGTGCTTTGTGGCACTCCTCCTTGTCTGAACAAGATTGTTTTTCTGTTTTTAAAGGCTGTTTGGTAAGCCGACACCTAATAACCATCTCTCAGTGACAGCTATGCCAATCTGTAAATGGGTTTACATCCCAAACAGCTGGAAGCGGACATCTTTGGGAAATAATCATCTTAAGAACAAAAGCCAAGAAGTTCCAGTCCTTCTTGGGAGTTTCCATTTCAGAGGTGTTAAAAATAAATAATAATAAAAAGACCTATATGAGAATTTATGAAGAAAAAAACCCAAGGTGACTCTTTCCTGCTCGGTTTACACGTGGGCGCAAGAGCTGGGAAAAAAGACTTTTCCCTTGATGTGTATAGTCGTGGTAGGACAGGAACCAAGCTAGAAGTGAAACAGCCGTGTGAGAGAGGAGTATTTTCTGTGCCCTGTCAGAAAACAGACAAACAAGTAGAAGGTAAAGCTGGTTCTTCTTTTGCAAAGACAGACACCCTGCCTGGAAAGAGGTTGGTTTTTCTCTCCCTAGAAGTTTTGCCATGACACTTCAAAAGTGAAAGCTGGTCTCTGGGCTTTTTTAGGTTCTCGGAGGTGCAGTTTGGGGTTTATCACATAAGAACTGGGATTCCATGTGGCTGCTTCTCCCAGGCAATACAGAGGGGTGGGGGGGTTGTTTTGGTTTTGTTCTGTGAAGGCTTTAAATAACAGATCTTTGTGGCTTTATGAAGGGTGCTCGTACTAGTGCGCTAACTCGGTAGCAACCTCTGGTTGGGGTAAATGGAAGTTCGTTCCCTTTAATCTGCAGCTATGTTGCTTTTGTGTTATCTGAAATCAAAGTTGTTGCATGATGCTTGAGTAACGTAAATTTAAATCAAATTTACATGGCGGTGAACATCATTCTGTTGATCTGTCTCACTTGGAAGTACTTCAGAGAAGGGTAACTTGTGGACTTGCTTGGTTCCAACTTTATCTAATAGTTGGTAGCCTATTGCGACAATGTTGTAAGGGCCAGCAGTCCTGTAAATCAGCCACTGGCCAAGTCTCTGCGCCTTTTAGAAGCTGACTCAGTTCTTGCTGACTTTGGAGCAGGAGTGGGTCCGGGTTTCAATTACTCCCGAGTTGGGTTGGATATGAGCCGGTGACCTGAAGGTGAACTTATTCCTGAAATCTCTCCCAGGAGTCATTTATTTCTTCTCCTCTACAAACAACCCAAAGCCTGAGCTGCAGCAAGAGCCACTGATGTAGAAAGTTCACATCTAAAGATAGCTTATAGTGTAGAGAGAAATTGTTTCCTGATTAACACTTCATTTAAATAATTTGGTGCTATTAAATTTACTTACAATAGTGACTGTACAGTATGTGAAGTATCCTAAAATGTGTTAGCTACATAGCCATCGTTAAGTATGCTAAAGGTTGTTATCCACTAACTCTGTGTGACACTTCAGACATGTTATAAGAATCGCATCTTCACATTTTTATAAATGTGAGTTTTCTATCTGTTATTAATTGTGATCATCTATCAAATCAACACAGTGGTCGTTAAGTAATCTTATTTTACACTGAAGTGCTCAGAATCAGGCTGAGTTGGAATGGACTGTCTTCCAGGTTTTCCTTTTAAAAAGGTAGAGAGTTGATGTTTCAATTAGACGGGTATACCTTCAAAGTAAGATTTCTGACACGGTGTCTTTAGATTCTAGTACCTGTCTAATAATTCTGTTCTTAAACCATTGCATTGGTTTTTTTACCTTTTAAGCCTACCTTACATCTACAGCCCTACCTGTCACATTGGGTAGCCATTTTCGGCAGTATCTAAATTAACAGCCGCAGAGTGCGGTACTGAGGGCCAGCACCCTCCGAAGTGCGGCGTGTCGTGCGCAGGAGGGGAAACACTGATGGAAACCCGCGGGTGGGATCACTCCTCTGTTGTGATGCATTGTCAATTCAAGTCTAGATCCAAACTAGACTGAATCCATCGATATTTGTATAGATCATGTCATAATCTTTTTTTAATTGGAGGTTACTGTGAGGATTTAGATGTTATGATCAGGCTGACAATCAGTAAAAACGTGTAGCAAGCCAAGAGCTTGCTAGCGTAGGCAATTGCTCCAAAGCCTATAGATCTTGGGTGCCTTCGCAAAGAAATGCAGAACTGAGTCCTAAATTCTTGAATCTGCTCTGAACTCCTCCTTCATAGGTGACTGAGGTTGCGTACCGGAGCAGTGTGTGACTTGACAGTGCCATATTTTATCTGGTGGAGCTCCCACGAGGCCAGAAGTTCGTAGTTGGTAGTTACTTGCTACTAATTTTGTAGCCTGATGTGGTACGTGAGGTGACTTGACTTAACAGGAAGCATTTTCCATGCTTCGACTTGAGTGTGGGGTTTACGGTTTTGCCACAGATCACAAACGCAAGTTTGTGACTTACTTTTGTCATTAATCACCCAAGTCAATTTTCCATTTGGTTGGGTTTGCTGTTAGTTCAGTGATATACAGCTGTACCGAACGGAAGAAGTTGTCAGTTTGCTCGTTTTGAAGGGGGGAAAAAAAAAAGCCCAATTTTAAGCATGTTGGGAGATCTTCCTTTCATCCCACTAGAGGGTGATCCCTCAAAGTAGTCTTCTCCAGTTCCTTTGGAGCAGAATTTGCCCTTTCCATAACTAGAGAGAAATAAACTTACACTGTTAGTACCCTATATTCCTTAGTATTGGAGAAAAAAGGAGCAAGGCAAATATTAGTGCTAATGAAATAAATATTTGATAAAAAAACCCTGCATTTGTTAAATATTGAAAGGGAAAAAAAGAGTTTGCTTGATGTTCTCTTTAGGGAAAGAAGGAAACAATGAACTGTCTTATGATTCTTTCTTAACAGTGGGCAAATGGTGCCCATCTCTAGTGACGATTAGGGTAGATAAAGGGTTAGAAATGTGTTGTGAAGCTTCAGGCAGATGACTGTAGATGCCGGACGAGATGCAGTCGTTGCTGCTCAGCCTGTGCCTGTTTCACTCGGGTTGATTTTCATGCCTGCGTTGCGCCGTATCCTGAATAAAATCACAGATCTGTCTTGTCCACCCGATGCGATCTCGCCGAGTTTTGACGGTTACACGTTGTTATACTAACCGGTTGGATGTGAAGACCTTTGCAAAATTGCTCGTTCTTTTTCCCCCAGTGATTTTAAAATATTAAAGCCATCAGGAGGGTTGAAGCTGATTTACCAAAAGGGAAAAAAAATTCACAAATGTGTTTTGAGTATTGAACTGCCGTTGACATCTAAAGTCCCAACCATGCTGTTTTCCTCCACACTCCAGCAATCAGGACATCCAGCAAACCCATAAAAAACCAAACTAATAGCATGAATATTCAGTGACCTAGAATACTAATTATTGTCATGAATATTAATGTGATCGGACTTGCTTTTTCCTCTTCTCTTTCTCTGGCTCTTTTTTTCTTTTTTTTTTTCCCCTCTTTTTTTTTTTTTTTTTTTCTCCCCACTCAGCCGGCTCTAAAGATGGACCATAATGAGAGCATTTAAGAGAGAGAGCGCTCTCCGCCGTGACAGGGACCGGGGTAATAAGGAGAGCTTGATTAACGTGGTGCACTTGGGGGAGAGATGAGAAGATTCACGTGGGCCTGTTGTGGGGGAGGCAATGAGGCACCGGCGGCTGTGTTGCTGCTCCCTCAGATTAATGAGGCCTAAGAGTGCATTAGGAACAGTGACAAAGGTTTGATCTAATGGGCTCAGTCATTTTTCCTTTGAGTGACAGACGCACAGAAGTAATTGGCTGTGCAGAATGGCAGCTCATTGGCAGTACTTAAGGATACATTATCCCCGTTGTGTGGCCCGCAGAGGCTGTTTATCAAAACTGCTCACACTGCAGACATGCATTCACTTAGCTGCTGTTACAGTGGCAATAGCTATTAAAAAAAAAAAGTCATCTCGCATTCGTATCTATTGTGTCTTTTTCAAAAATAAAGTTTCTTTGTTCCATTTTCTTAAGAGTCTGGAGGATGTTTGAATGCCGGCAGTCGTCCTGCCCCATCCCGAAGAGGCTCTGGTTGCAGCTCGCAGGGTTTGGGGAGGTTTGTCAGCTGGCGGAACGCTCCCAAAGTTAGGTTGGTTAATCTTACCGGGTTTTGTTGTGGATCCAGCGCACAGGTAAGACCCTCCCCCCCCCCCACCCTCTTTCCAATTTCATATTAACTTCCACAGACAGTCAAAGGGATTAGGAAGCATTTTATATCTTTTGCCTCAGGCCCCTACACATGCATTGCTTGACATGCGAGCGGCATAATACCACGGAATTAGTTGATTTTGCACTGTTATTTTTTTTGCAAAGCTAAATTCACAACTGTTAATAGGATTCATAGCCAAATAACAACAGGACAAAGTAAAGCATTTGCCGGTGTAAAATGGTCACCTCTGGGTCTTAAAGATGCAGTCCCTCAACAAGCAGGTAACCTCAATGAGGTCTTGGCCAGAAGGTGGAGGATACATTATTTATTGCTGTTATTTGTTAAAACTGCTGGAAAAATAGTAATATGCCTACTGGGAAAGGAAAGCATGCTTTGATCCCAGCAGAATAAATAGTCCAGGATCTGGAGCAGAAGCCCTTGGTGAAGATCTTGGGTTTAACTTTCTTTTGGGAGAGATGTCTCCTCTGATGACTTGATTTTCCTCCACACTTGCTGTGTTGGTTTGGCCCGCTCTGAGAATAATAGCTTTTCTTGTTATACTCCCAGCACCGTGTCCTTCACTGCCAGGATATTTCTTGGCATTGCCTTGTTTGTTCATTAGTATTGACCCTTCTCGCTTTGTACACTACTAATCACGCCCGGTTCGCAGAGGCTGCCCTGCCAGGCTGCGAGATGGAAGGTCTTCCTCCATTAATAGCTGCTTATCTTCAGGAAATTTGTTCAGATAATAAATGCTTCTGAAGAAAAACATAAAAATCAGTTAAACCCAAAGCGAGTTGTCTGCTACAGTATTGAAAATGATTGTCAGTGTATTGAAGGAGAGTTGCAATACTGGAATCGGTGTGTTTTGGAAAGAGACTGTTGTCTCACTCTTTCTTGTTCCATGTACAAGTAACCTCAAGTTATTCAGGTCCCTGATAAGCCCAAGGCAGGAATGATGTGCTATTTGCACACTGCTGTCAGATCGAAACAGAATCCGTAGTAATACTGTAGTAGGTTTTCCCCTGTTAACAAAAGCATACAAGAACCTGGTTATGGAAGTTGGAGCTCTCCAGACCTGGTCCCACAGCTCATCTTCCCAAGAATGTGGCCAGACAGTGCCCTGAGACCTGGGCAGTACCTTCCTTTCCCATGCAGACGTTACTCACTTGGAGAAGCAAGGAGCTGCTAGTAGCAGTTTTCCCACGTTTCAATGCAGGGCGTGATCTCCAGAGTTGGCAAGGGAAGGGGGATGCATCTGTAAAAGATGGATGCTGGGATCTGAAGCAGAACACTGACGGAACCCAGAAGTGCCGTTCCTAAATTTTCCTCAGCTAAAGCAGGAGTTGTCCCAACATTCATATTGGCAAAGCAGAAGGCAGCAAGTGGCACTGCTTGGGTGGTTATCCACTTCTTAGGAAAGTTTCGTCCACTGGGAAGATTTCTGCACGACTCTGGGAATTAATTCATAAACGTAATGCAGAATTGAAGAACGGGGAAGAGAACGCTTGTTGGCTTTTTGCAGCTACCAAAGTGGCCTTTTTCACTTTCCTTTTGCACCCTAATGTCTGAAGGAACTTCAGGGATTGGGGCTGGGTATGGGTTTTGAGCAGGCGACCAACAGCCGATCTAACAGTGCCTTTTGCTGAATTAGAGGGCATTTCAAGAATAGGCAGTATTCCAGCAACAGAAATTGACCCAACATGATTTGAAACAATTAACCCTCTGATATCAAGAGTCAGGATTTCCTGACCCACAACTCTAATGCATTTTTCATTAGTTCTAACAGCTGGTGAGCGCAGCCCTCTGGCCTTCAGAGGTTTATTTCTTTTTTTGGAAGAGAAACTTGTCGTGAACATGAAGAGCCTAACACAAATAAAACGTGGCCGTGGTGAAAGCAGAGCGGTAGGCTGTAGTTCATCTGATTCGGTCTTTCTGTGCTTCTGTGCAGTCGCTCTCTGCGGGTGTCATACGCTGCTGCTTCATGGAAAAATATAGTTCTGCTTCACGACTCTTGCAGTGTCTCCTTGTCTCATAAATTCAACACTATATTAGTTGCACTCCTGAATATAAAACTTCTTGTAACCGATTTGTTTGGGAAAAATCACAGCTCTCTCTGCAGCAGGAAACGGAGACCACCTCCATGGATTTAAGTCACTTGTATCTCACTTTTTAGGGTATAGCTGTGATTTATATTCATTCTGCATTTGTAATTAGTGGGTACCATCATTGGTGAAAGCTTAGGTTGAGGCGATGCGTCTGCTAAAATAGCCTCTGCTGCCCAGTGATGAGGCGCTGTATTATTTTTGTTAAGTTAAAATACAGCAAAAGAGGAATTGCTAAAATGCTGTCCACCCTACTCTTCTGCTGCAAGAGTAACATGACAAAAACCCTAAATAGTTTATTATTTTGGTTGGGCGGGTTACTGCGTACATGTAAGATAACATTTCTGTTGCACTTTATTTATTGCATATTTTATTAAAACTTTCATAATGCACAGATTCTTTATCTTTTGGGTTTTACTGACTAGGTGCGCGCTTACAGTCTTGTATGGTCCTGTGTTTGTATAAATCTTGGTTGTTTTTATAATGTTTCCAAGTATTGTAATCTGGCCTGGCGTTTTTGGCATGCTGTTTTGTAAATCTGAAACAACTGAGTCTGAAGAGCAGAGAGAGTCCCTCTGCGCGTAGGAAGGGGAGACACGTTCTGCCCCCAGCGCGTGTGTTTCTGTCAGCCTCTTAATGCATATCTCCATCCATCCACGCAGACCCGCGCTCCTCTGCTTAATTCCTCTTGTGACGAGTCTCTTGTCTTTACTTGCTCTTTGCTGCCGGTGGCTATTTACACTGAATAGATGGAGATATAAATTGGACTTTGTGGGAGTGTGCTCACTTTTCTCAAAGGCTCTTCTGCTGAGCGTTGACCAAACCTGGAAATTACCTTGAATCTTAATTTGGATGGTTTTTGTAAAGCTTAATTGTTTGAACGTTTTGTAAGCGCGATCATAACGGGGTATTTTATAATATCAGAAAAGACAGTTTTAATAAAGCTGTCTAGAGCTAGAAAGAGGAACTCTTCCTTTGATGCTCCTTTGGTAGATGAAAACATTTTTGTTCAATAGGAGACCAGCATCTTTTTTTGCTCATTTGAGACCGGTTCTGGCAACATACTGATATTCATTCAAATATAAATGCCATATTCTCTTTGAAATGCAAATTGTTTAAAGAAAAATAGCATATGGTAGAGGTAAGTACCTTTTCAAATCAGCTCCCACACTTTAGGGATGTGAGTACAGCTAAAATTATTCTTTGGAAAGAATCTGGAGCCTTTGACACATTGAAGCTTGAACTAATCAAGGCTTCCCAGTAAGCATATACACATATCCATATCAAGGAAACAGTGCTGAGAATACATGGATTAGCATAGTAATTTAACTGCCCCCTGCTAATCAACTTAAGCAACCAGCTGATGCATATATGATGTATTTGAAGAGGCGCTCTTTCACAGCTCCAGAATGGGCCAGGTAGCTGACCATGGATTTCTTGTTAATGTTGAGATATATATCGATATAGAGATATATATACACGTATGTACGTATACATGTTCACATGGGGGAGGCAACGGATGCAGAACGCATCAAGGCATCACAACCCAACACGCAGGGCTGACTTTTCGATGAGTATTGCCGGCCTCCTCTTTTTAACTCTCTCTTGCTTGTCTGCTACAGGCCGAGGTGATTTCTGCTGTTGAGGCTTTATCCTTGAGCAAAAATAAAGGACAGTTGCTTTGTGGAGGTTTGCGTTGAGGTTTGCCTGTTATAGCTGGGGGAAAAAAATACAGGACTGTTTTGTAGAAGCTTTGTGCAGTGTACAAAGTGTGCAAGGACAGCAACTGACTTCCAGCGGTCCTTGTTTTGCTGTGACAGCATTAGCGCCTACTGGGGTGGTGGAATACATGTCCTGAATGGAACACGTGCGACTGAAAAATGAGCGATGGGTTGGGAAATAATTTTCAAATAAGGTGGTAAGTAACAAGTTTGTGCTAGAGCAGAACACGTTCAGGAGGGGGAGAGGAAAGGGCACACTGCTTTCTGTAGTCCAGCCCTTCTGATGTCTACCCATGAGTTCTGGCTTGCGTGGTCTGATATATCATGAAAATCATACAGCACGTGAACAAAGTGGAATTTAACCTTGGATGAATGTTATCACAAGGGTTGCAGGTAGCGGAGTTGCCAAACTATGGCAGTATAAAAGACAGAGGGGAGCTGGGTTGCCTCATTCATCAGTAAAGTACTAGACGACGGGACTTGGCACCTGTTTGTTGCTGGCAGCCCATGCCTTTCAGAAATGTGAAGTGAAAGAAAAATTCCTATTTGATTTGCTGAATAAATCACTTCCTCAACAGCCTGATGTCATAACGGGGGGTGTGGAGTTTCTGAATAATGGCACTAAGGTGAACGTAAAGCTTTTGGTGCTGACATGGTGATGTAGAACTCTTGGTATTATGTTGGGCGTCCTATTAAATTTTTCATTTTGCATCACGGTTAGAATGTGACCGGAGACTTTTGTTCAAAAATTTGTGAACTAGGTGGAAGGTGGCAACACACAAATATCGCTGCTCTCTGTAATTCAGCAACCTGGCACAGAGTAATGGGGATATGTCATCCAGGTGAAGGTGTCCAGTAATTGTTTCTGTTTTCCCATGATACCTAGGAAATGCTCCATCTCCGCTTTCATGTACCAGTTTTCTCCTTCGTGATCTTTGTGATGAAGACGCTCTTGCAGGAGTTCATCATGTGTAGCTTCCCACTTTACTAGGTGCAGTGTGAAAGATGGCTACGGGCTAAAAGTGCGCTTTTGTGGCTTTGCTCTTGAGTCTTGGCAGGGTTAGGTCCTTGTGAAAAAAATAATTGTTTCCAAAACCGTTTACCACTAACAATCTTAGGATGCCCAAAAAGATTCCACAGCACAAACAAAGCAAAACAAAAGAGTTTGGATTAATCTGCTGTGTAATTGTCACCTGTAAGTTTGATTTTGTAAAGTTGATCTGCGAAGTTAAAGGCTAATAAGCAAAATCAGAAACAAGACCAGAAAAAAGTTGGTAACTTTTCTGTAAGTTCTTCTAAAAACAATGCAGATCTAAAGGACCTGTAGGTATCTCTTATCCTGTGGGTGCAACTCATGTTGCAGTCAAAGGGACTGCAGCCATTTTGCTGCTTAAGATGTGTCAAAGTGCAAATTGTTGAAAATGGTTGGAATCAAATGGGAATGCGGAGCAGCTTCTGAGCTCAGAAAGGTTGTCTTGTTTTCCTTTGGGATGGAAGGAAAAAGAGAAAGCCTGTTTAGTAATTCGGACACCCCTGGAAACGTTGGTTGAAGGGGACCTCTGGAGATCATCTGTGCCACCCTCCTGCTTGAAGAAGCAGGATTGTCACCAGCGTTGGGTAAGTTCAGCTGTGTCTTTGTGTAGCTAAGCTTTGGAAATGTGAGAGAATGAAGGTCCCCCAGCCTCTTTTGGTCACCTGTTCCAGTACTGCATGTGAACTTGCCAAGCTGTAGCGCGGCTGCTGTTTTATATCATCTACAACTAAAAAGCTTTTGGCTCCCTCATCTTTACAAATGTCCTTCCGGTAGCTATAGGCAGCTATTAGATCATCCATTGTCCTCCTGTTCACCAGACTGAACCAGCCCAGCTCCCTCAGCACTCATGGGCCATGTGTATAAGACCTTTAACCGTCTTGGCGGTTCTTTGCTGGCTCTTTTCCCATTTCCCAACAGTCCTCTTGCAGTGGGAGACCCGGAACTGAGTACAGTGTTTCAGATGCCCATCATGGTGTGCTCAGCTTGTGGTTTGTGTTGGGTACAGTGTTAACACACGTTGTGACATCCATTGTTGACTCTTGAGTTCTTCACAGAAATGCTGCTACTCAACCAACTAGTCCCCAGCGTCAGCTACTACACTGGGTTGTTCTGCCCCAGGAGCAGAGGTTAGGACTTCTCCTTGTTGAACCACATGGTGTTTATATTGGCCTGAATCTCAAGTTTCTAGAGCCCATTTGGTCTTAAGCTCTGTCATTCATGTCAGCCACTCCCTTTAATTTGGTGTATCATCAAAATAACTTGTTAATGTTCATAGTTTTTCTGGATTGTGAAAACCAGAGGAAACCCCCGCTGGTTGTTTCAAAGTGAGCATCAGCGGCGTCACAGAAATTCATGTCGAAGGAGGTATTTCTTATGAGACCTCAAAATACATACTGTCACCTAGTGTTTCCATTTTCTATTGTGACTTTAAAATACTGAGCTATAATTTGATCCTCTGCTTTGTACCTTCGTTTCCGTAGGCCTGATTTCTTTGCTGAACGTTTCTTTGGAATATGTCTTCAGAAGGTGCTAAAACACTGGTATTAGCAAATTGCTCTCGGTTGATGGGGGTCAAGCACACAATGTCCTGAAGCGGACCAGTTGTTCAAGGCGTAATTTTTTTCAACAGTTTGGTGGATGATGCTCTATATATGGAATCCTTTGGACAAAAGGGTTGCCCAGGGAAGGTGATTAGAGAGAAATTATGTGCTAGTAGCTAAAGCACTGCCTTGAGAGGTCCCAACAAGGTTCCAAAATCCACCTCAGACTTTGCATAATTGAGCAAATTAGTTTTTCTGTACGTATTTCATGTCTACAAAGTAGAGATTGCCAAACAGAAGTTCTTGAGACTGAGTAAGTGCATTCAAGACTCAGATGGACAGATGCTGTAGTGACAGATCTGTGTTAAGGACTAAAGACGAGATTTAGTCTTGGGAAAGGGGAGGAGAGAAAGGGACAATTATGCCAACTCTAATAAACACAAAGTAGTTCACTAAGCTCTGCTGTCTTCCCAAAGGCTGCTCTGGGAAAAGACATAATGATAGAACTGGGAGTCAGGAGATCTGGGTTTTATTTTCAAGTCTGCCACAATCTTCCTTTGTGGCCCTGGGTCATTTAACCTCTGAAAAATGGGGGAAATGATAGCAGATAATTAACAACCTCACAGGAGCATTGAAAATTAATTCATTAATTTTTCTGAACTCATCAGTAGAAGGTGCAATGGAAATGCGAAGTGTTAGGGTATTTTATAAAATCGTGTCTGTTTCCTTCCCTTTACGTGTGTTTTCAAAGAGTATTATTAAATCCATAGAAGATTTGTGGGGTACCTTTGGAAAGCGTGCCGTGAGGAATGAAACTAGCATTGTGCAATATTTGTATCTTTATAATGTGCAAGTCCTGTGGTAGGAAAGGAGTAAAATGTGCTCAGAAACCAAAACCGTAGAGCACCCTTTGGCCCGTATCGAGTTGTGAGTAAGACCGTGAGAAACGTGAGTTTCTGGAAAGATGTTAATTGTTCTGACTCAAAAATTTATTCAACCAGATTACGCTTCTCCCGTTTTATGGTGAGAAACCTGACCCTATTGCTCCCCCTCGCACACACCTCCCAGCATTTTATTGTTCTAGACCTCAACAATCATGAAAATACTAAAATTATTTCTCGTGTTTACTGGGTAAAGGCTATTCTTTGTATCTCACCTTTTGTGTTGTAGGCCTTCAGTTAGAGTTGTGAAGGGTGTGTTGCTGTGGGACGAGACACAGGAATGATATTTGCAGTCAATGGAACAAGCCTCTAGTGCGTGCTTTGTGTCATGATACTGTTTTAAGATTAAAAAATCTGAGTAAGTTTTTTGCTTGGTCTTGCAATGCTGGTAGTTATTTGCCTCCCCATCGCTATGTATTTGACTTCACTTGGGGACATACTTATGTGAAATATTATTTAGAGGGAGACTGTTCTAAACTCTCTGAGTTGGCTTAGTTGTCTCATCCCGGTTGCTTGTGTAAACAGTGGTTTTCAGGAATAAATGTATTTTCTGTGCACAGTCTGTCTTTTGTGCTCTACCTGTAACAAGTGGCGAACCTCTACGAAACGTGACTGGTTGCAGGATTGTGGAAGATGGGGTTTTCCAGAAGGCAAATGGACAGAATGAGCTGACATCTTGAAAATTTAGGCTCTTTTGTCAGAAGTTCCTAGCTGGGTTTGAGTGGCCTACTGAAATCCTTGGTGCCCCAAACTGGTCACAGGACGGTTGTCTTCGGAGTTTCAGGGAGGTTTTTGTGTTGGTTAAGTAATCTCGTTTTCTGCTCTGTAAAGATGCACCCCATCCATCTTCATGCAAATCAACTTTGTCTTCTCTATTGACACAATTTGTTTTCCATTTATGTCTAGGGAACGTGACTACTAGCACATCTGTGTCTCAGATGGCAAGTGGGATCAGTCTAGTCTCCTTCAACAGTCGTCCGGATGGTATGCATCAGCGCTCTTACTCGGTCTCCAGTGCAGATCAGTGGAGTGAGGCAACAGTCATTGCAAACTCTGGCATTAGCAGTGGTAAGAAACCTGGAGCTGGGAGGGGTTACCTGCTTTGGGGTGAAGGGGGAGTTTGGTGGTTTGCATTTTCTAAAAAGAGAAGGAGGAAAAAAAAAAAAAAAGACCTGATGTTCACCCAGATACTCTGTGGGAAGCCAAGCTTCCAGCATCTGAGAGAAAAAGGAGGAATTAGATAAAAGAGAACAGATCAATACAATCCTTTTTCAGCAGGAAGAGAGATAATGTAATTCTGATACTGCTTAATTTTAATTTCAGGTATGTAACGTAGGTTGTTCACTTCATATTCTTATTTCCTTACTCTGCGTGGTGGGTATTGGCAGTAAATTATCCTTCACATCTTTTCATCAGCATGTCCTTTCTCGTCTGTGCTCTTGCTTTAATGTATGCACAGCACTGGCGTAGTCGTAGTGTTGTCTCTGTGGAGTGTTTAACAGTATGAAAAGGAGCAAACGCTGTTCCAGATGGTGTTTTGCAATGATCAGATTGTGAGAGTGAGAGAGGGGTTGTTGTTTTTAAAGGGCACGTGTGATATTCAGTAACAAAATGGTGCCTCTGGCCTCGAAAGAGTGCCTGGGAAGGATGGAGATAGACAGGGCTCTTCACCTACAGCCAACCTGCTGCCTACCCAAACGAGAGCATCCTTGGAGCAACCATAGTGGTTGCCCTGGGACTCGGGTGTTTCTGTTGTGGTGCGCTGAGGAGATCGCTCATACCAGTGAAGCACACGTGTCCAGGAGCATGGGGTTTAATAGGCACGAGGAGAAACCATGGAAATTTCCTGAAACAGAGGGGGAAAGGTCGATGAGCGTGTGAAAGAGAAGAATGAACTGAGAAGAAATTGAGAGTATGGATAACGGGGAGAAATATGAGTAGGACAGGAGAAGGAGGGAAGAAAGCTGTTTCTGATGGCTATCCCTAAGGTAGTGAGAATTAGAAGAGTATGAAAACTATTTCACATGTCCCATATGTGTAAGTATATATATACATCTCATAGAATCATGGAATTGCCCAGGTTGGAAGGGTCCTTTCAGATCATCGGGTCCAACTGTCAATGTAACTCTGACAAAACCCATCACTAAACCATATCTCTGAGCGCCACGTCTGTCCGTCTTTTAAATCCCTCCAGGGATGGTGCCTCAACCACTTCCCTGGGCAGCCTGTTCCAATGCTTTATAACCCTTTCCGTGTAACAATTCTTCCTAATATCCAGTCTAAACCTCCCCTGGTGCAACTTAAGGCCGTTTCCTCTTGTCCCATTGCCTGTTACCTGGGAGAAGAGACCGACCCCCCCTCTACACCCTCCTTTCATATATATATGTCTATGTATGTAGGCATCTGCATAGGGTTTGAATTGAGTATATAGCTCTGATGCTGTCTCTGTTTTTTTAAAAAGCTTGGACAGCTTTCAGTGCCACTTTATGAGAACAGAGAGTTTAAAATCTTGGTCAGCTTGGCTCTGAGTGCCGTTAGCTCTCAAGTTCATAGTGCCTGAAGCACATACATTTCTGGAGCTCTAAATTTGTGGGCAGCATCTTCAGGAGCGTGATACTTGCAACAAAATGGTACAGATTTTTGACCGAGAATTTTTTTAAGCAAGCATCCTTTATTTCAGCCATGGTGAGAGCCAGAGATACTGCTAAACAGCACGATAAAATGCTTCAGCGCTGTTCTCTTCTGTGTCAACCCAGCTCACCCTTTCCTTTGGAAACTGGTTAGGCTTTTAGGGCAACGACTGCCCTACACAAATTCCTTTAGACTGAACTGGTTTCACAGTAAGGCAATTTATTTCTCTTTCTTTTTCCCAAGCTGCTTCATCATTTTAATCCACCCCAATTCTACTTCCCTTTTAAAAGGCTCTATCAAAGTTTCAGCTTTTCGCGCCTTTCTTTTGTACTGTAGCTTTTTAAAGAAAAGTTGGAGAGTATTGTTTGCACTAGAAGAAAGGCAAGTAAAAACCAAGATGTAGCCTCTGGTCCTTGACACCTGACATACCTACGGACAGGGGAGCAGATGCCACCCCCTTGCTCCTTAGTGCCAGAGGTGACAACTGAGGCTGCAGTAGAGGAAAATCTTCAAAATGCAGAATTCAAGACTTCCTAAAAATGGCAGGTAATTACTATGTGGAAAAGTAGAAATGTAACCTAAATTCCTGCCTTCTCCCTTCCCTTTTACTTCGTAACGTGCTTTCTGGTTTTGAGATGTTTGCTGGACTCGTCTTTTGCTCCGGATGCTGCACTTCAGCTAGGTTCAAATTCCTGGCGAAGGGAACCTTTTCTCCTACGCGAACTCTGTACTCCAAGTATGTGCGATACCTTTTTTTGACTTGACATTCATATGCGATTACTTCTGGATCAAAAGAGACGACAGCTAGAATTACCTATGAAATATGTGTTCGAAAAATGCACGCGACTGGTGGGTACTTCTGGATAAGCCTGACTCAAATAATTTCTTGCAGAGGTTCTAACTTAAAAAAAAAAAAAAAAAGCTTTTTTTTTTATAAATACATGGGAAAAATTGGACTAATGGTGAGTTTTAGGCAACTAAGGGTCAGCAGAAACAGAAGTATCGCGATAAAACTGCTACAAAGCCTCAAGAATAATTCATTGCTATCGGTGTATCATCTTCCGATAAGCTCATAGATGTGTCCTTTACGCTGGTAAGTTGACGCATGAAAAACTCTCTTTAATTTCAGGGGTTTTTTCCTCCATTAAAAGATTTTTGAATTTTAGTCATAAAAAGATAATACTGTGAAAGCAGCAGGTATGGCGAGAAGCTAAGCATCTTTTGGAATTCAAATGCCAATGTACTGGAGAATATGCCTGCTTATTGTCACATGGTTTTATTGTAGACAAAATAACATATTGGGATTCAATTTTTCTCTGCACCTTTTTTTCACATTAAATTAATACTTTGTGTGGCTCTGGAGAACTTTTCAAAGTCTTCCGAACCAGACCTTTGGTTTCCTGGGGCTTCTGTCTTTCAAGCAGCTGTGAACATCTCCTAATTAGATAAATTACTTTGTAGTGGGCAGAGCCACAAAACAGGAGGTGCTGGTTAAATTAAAGGGGAAAAATAGAAAAATCCATTCTCTGAAATGGAATGCCCCACTGCTTTATGACTATTACTGTTGTAAGGTTTTACATTTAAGTACCTGAGGTTTAAAATTAAATGTCTAATATAATTTGGCACTGGTAACATGAAGCCTGTGACTGCCCTCGGAGAAAATCTAGGCAGCTTAGTTCAGTGTTTCAAATTGCTGCCTGCTTGATAGTGAGCAGATCATGCAACTGGCTCACTATTTAGCTAAATACCACCCACTGTTCAGCATAATTTTAAATGCAATAACATATTTGCCTTAAAAACTCAGAAATTTAAAACGGCTGTTCCCGCAGCACATGAAAAATTAATTCTTTTTACTTTTTTTTTTTTTCCTTAGTCTTGTAAGTACTTGACAGAAGTAATTTTTGCAGCAAGAGAGAATAAAAACTGGGGGCAGTAAATCCCTGTCCGGGAACCTCTTGTGTAGATTCTTTATGGACCCAGAATTGATCTACATGTCAGATCCTGGTGTAGTTTAAACTGTTTATCACCCTAATGGTGGTAGAGAAACCATGAACATCAGCTTACAATTCTCCATGAAAGAAATTGGTGTTTGCAGTCAATGAAGGACCAGCTTAGCTTTATTGATAGATTTAGAACAATTACTGTTGCTGCCACTATTGGCCAAGAGGTTTTCCTGGATCGCATTGGAACACTGGAAGTCTGCAATTATTTTTTTTTTTTTGATAAATATTTTCCTTGATGGATTTTTTTTTTTTTCCCCCCACCCAGAATTATCTATAGTTGCTCACTGCTGGGGAATAAGGGGGTTGTCCGGTCTCAGGGGAGCCATTCGTATCCTGTCCAGGTGTTAGTTTGGTTCAAGAATGTGAATCTGCACCGTTCCTCCTCTGCAAATTCGCCTCTTATTTTATTCCGTACGTTCTTTTTCTTCTGCAAATTTTCTTGGCTGGGAAAAGGCAGGACTGTTTCGAGGAATCGAGGAAAAGTTGGCCGGGAGAACTGTTGTGAGGCATCTCAAACTTGAGTACAGAATGCAGTTTTTTCCGATGGAAAACAGATTCGTATTAGCTAGTGGAGCTGCTGCCATTAATAAGAGATGGTGTTGTCTGTTCTACAGTCTTCACAATTTGTACGTCTCTAAAGAGCTTGAGAAACATACCCTCAAACTTAGCATCGGAGCATTTTTTTTTCAATGGAAGAAATCACGGCTAGGTATATTAGATTGCAAAAATTAGGTTCAGGAGGCTTAGCTCACAGAAGGCTGAGGATGTTATTTCCTACCTGGGGATGAAGAAGTAGCTTGTTCATTCTCTTTTTAAATGTCAGGTTTTATAGTTTGGCTTCTCAGACTCTGTCCTGAGCATATCAGAGGGAAGAATTTCTTTCTTAAAGTTATAAAATACAGCTCTTCTGAAACAGTGCTGCAAACAGTAGTTTGCATGGGACAGGGATTTCTTGCCTCTGGACTTGTAAATTGTCATTTGAATTCTAGCGTGGTATAAAATTCTGCAGTAAATCAAATATCTGTTTAAATATTATCCACTTAGGCTTTATCACTGTACAATTGCTTGTACGGGCCATTTGATCTTGGCTGTAATTTATGTAAGTTGTAATACCTGGTGTCTTTTGAGTTTCTAACAGTTTGGTGTTAAGGTTTATTAATGTGAAATTGAGTTCTCACCGTGCTGTGGGGTATGGGAGGACATCGGAGTGTTTATAGGAACACAAACCTTCCAACTTGCCTTACTTTTCTCGTCGTAAGCACTTGGAGTAATTCAATGGTGCAGTCCTGTGCCATACCTTGAAAAAAAAACATGGTTCAACTTGCTTTCATAACACTTCCATTTCAAAAGTGACCCAGAAAACATTGTTCAGAGTTGTTTGAATTCAATAGGCGAGTTCTTGACTAGGATAAATTATATAATTTTAAATAGATTTATAGAATTTCAGAATTATTTGTGTTAAGTGTACATAGATGGTCTGGGTTGGAAGAGCTTTTTCCTCCTTTTTAAAGAAGGAAGTAATTACTGAAAATCAAATATAAAGTCATTTTCTTCTTTTTTTTTTTTTTTCCTGGCTGTTCTAGAGCTACTCTGGGGTTTCCTGCAGTTACTAATATTTAATATTTTAAAATTTGCCACGTATAAGACAGTATGTGTGCAAGCAGTTCACATTGTCTTTACAAATAGGAAGGAAAAGGGAATATTCCTGCACTTTTCACACCCTTTTGTGATCAACAGACAAGTTGCTTCTGGCAAATGCTTCCAGAGGGAAACTTTGTCAGGGTAAACTCTGCTAACAACAACTTTGCTTTCTGAACAGCCTGCCATACCTTGGGGAAACTTGGCTTATGAAGTACTACTTTTTAGCAATTTCTGGAAAATGCTCCTCCTTCAGCACAAGGTTGCACACTCCAAAACTTCCAGGATTAAAATTTAGTAGGCGTTTTTGATGAGCTCTTAGCTGAAGTAGCCCGGTCAATCAGAAATATTAAAAATTCCTATGCGACAATGTCCTAGGTAGCTGGACTCCCACCAGTGTAGTGTCTGTGCCTTTACTCTGTGAAGAAAGGGAACAGGAAACTGGTATTTTCTCAGAATTGCTGTAGCATCTTCCTTGTGGCTAATGTTGCGCAGCAAGAACTACCCTGCGGGACTTCACATTTCAAATCGATTTTAATTTATACAGGGGGGAAATGCAGTTTTGCAACTTATGGCTCCCCAAAATATTGTAAGGCTTGTAAGGCTTGCAGGGCAGAATGCTTGCTGTGCCTTGCATGACCAATAAGTTCCTTATAATAGTAAGTTGGTCTTGAACTTCATCCTTGGTTTCAAAGAAAATTATGTGTTGCTGCTCCTCTTTCTTGAGAAAAAGGACAGGAATATCGTTATCATATTTTCACAATTAACGGAATTTGCCAAATTGCCTAAGCAATCTGCCAGCACCACCTCATTTAGACTATCATTTCAGCAGTTTTCCCTTGTGCAAGTTGCATTCTCTCTGAGCGTTGCCTGTCTTCTTCTGGGTTCTTACCATAAAGTATGTGAGGTTGAGACAAGACATTTGCAGCTAGATGTTCAGTATTACTATTCTCATAGTTGTGTCATTCATCATTTTTCCATTGCAGCGTGATGAAGAGGAAGATACCAAAGACAGTCTGATACTTAAATAAGACCCTAGAAGTGGTGGTGTTTCATACTGGTTTCTAGAACTTTTTAAAGGAGGAGGAAGCCATATCATTTCAGTCCTCAGCTAGAAAGAGGAGGTCAGCAAGGAAATCTGATTATTGTCTGACAGCTTGAGCATTAGTCAGGAGAGCGTCATGTTGCCTGTGCCCTACCTGAGCTTGAAGGCAGATGGAGAGGGGAAACGTAAAGTTTCTGAGATGTGGGCAGACATCCCATTTGTTTTTTCGCTGAGCTTTCTTCTCCAAAATGGTGTTGGCATAAGGATAAGCCCTCTGAAAAGGGTTTCAGAGTGTTAAACTAAATGGGTGGTTCTTGTAGGAATGTGTTAGCATCCAGAAGTAGCAGGACCCAATGCTTACCCATTCTGTTCTGTAGACCATAAGAATCTCAATTGAATGGGAAGGTAAGGTTGCTTTTCTTGGGAAGATTCCTACCAGATTCACAAAATAGAGGCTCTTACCTTGTGTTCTCTAGGTACGTGTTGCCAAAATGATGGGGGAAAACCTGTCCTGTCATACAGGAGGGCACTGAGCCTGGAGAAGAGAAGGCTCCAAGGAGACCTTATAGTGGCCTTCCAGTACCTAAAGGGGGCCTAGAGGAGAGATGGGGAGGGACTCTGAATCAGGGAGTGTAGTGATAGGATGAGGGGTAACAGTCTCAAACTGGAAGAGGGGAGATTTAGATTGGATATCAGGAAGAAGTTCTTTACTGTGAGGGTGGTGAGCCCTTGGCCCAGGTTGCCCAGAGAAGCTGTGGCTGCCCCATCCCTGGAGGGGTTCAAGGCCAGGCTGGACGGGGCTTGGAGGAACCTGGTCTGGTGGGAGGTGTCCCTGCCCGGCAGGGGGTTGGAACTAGGTGATCTTTAAGGTCCCTTCCAGCTCTAACCATTCTGTGATTCTGGGTGTTCCTGAAATTCTGCCCCATGTGCCATGCTAAAAAAAAAAAAAAGTAATCAAGGGGCAAAACCCCTTTAGTTTGCTACATCTGCGAATAGTGGTTCAGACACTGATGGTTTGCTTACAACTTTCAGTCTGCCTTTCACCGGGCCATCCACGCTGTGGGTTGCAGCTCAGTGAACGTCAAACTGTAGATGAGCCATTGCCATTTGGTCCAACTGGAGTCCGCATCCATCGGGGAGCGCGTTGCTTCATGACGAGAATGGAGATCTCAAATCTTCCAAAGAAGGGAAGATATGAAAGCGGTTCTTCTGTTTCTGTGTCCGTGGTGGGAGGGGGAAATTGTACCAATAAGCCTTTGAGGCTTAAACTGAGCTGCGTCGTGATGTTGGTTTAAGGAAGATACTTGGTACGTGGGCATTTATGCGCAACTTTGCTGGATTACTTAGTCCTGCTGTTTAGATCCTGCACTATATTATATGGATTTTTACAATTCTGCAGCTCTCCAGAAACCCATCTGCTCTTCTTCTTTGAGATCCTCTTCTTTCTGCCTCCTCCCTCCCCCCGATTAAAATATAAAGAATTGTTGCATTCAGCAATTAAATCCTGAGCTTGATTCCAAAACAGCAAGAGTTTTCATCTTCAGATAATTTGACACTGGCAGCCTCATGCTCATCTTAATCTTGTTCACAACCTGAAGTGCCAAATGTCTGTCAATAAATTGTTTATGTGACTAAATTAACTTTTTAAGTGTAACTATAAAGCTTTGGGTTTTCCTGATGTTAACTTACGGATGCCTAAACGCGTATTTTGCATTTAATTTTGCTTAAAATTTAAACTGAATAGGAAAGCGTATGGCACGTTCCTTATAATCAGGGAGAAAAAAGTTGTTGGGTTTTTTGTGTGGTTACTGATGTTGATTAATCTGACTTGATTGTCTGGCAATGTTCAATAAATCAGTGCCTTTTCTGCCTGTAGGTGGGTTTAGTTGTCACACCTTCTCCATTTGTCCCCACTCACGAGAAAATGGGAAAAAAAAAACCAAAACGGAACACCTCAGACCAAAGCACTTTATTTTTATTATGGAGCATAAACTTTAGCCTGACAGGATAGCGAGAATAGTCAATGTTCCCTTTATCAGGTCTGCAAGCTTGTGTCTGGGAGACGTTCCTCGTTCCTGACCTTCTGGCTGCAGGATTAGTGGGGAGCGGTACCCCACTCGTGGTATTCAACCACTGCAGAAAATCCGTGCTTATCAAGTACGGAAAGCGGATACCCAGCACCGATATCACTAGAAACAGGGGTGCTTTTAACTCCAGGTTGTGTTTTAAAATATATATATATCTCCACAGCTGTCTCCTTGTCTAACTTCAGCTGCAAGCTGGTTCCCTGTAGCTCAGGTGCTTGACGTTTGACAGATACTGCACTTAGAAGTCTGTAAAATATATATTCCGTTCTCTTTCTATATTAGTATCTGTCAGAATGGAAGGGTTAATATTGAAGGTGATTGCGCCCCCGTACAAAGCAAACTCTTTATCAGGGACACCATCCTGTAACCTCATTTGTATAAAAAGATCGTTTAGTCTTTCAAAGGGTTATTGGTTTGGGGGTTTTGTGTGTTTGTAGTTTAAGATTGCTTTAATCTTAAATGGTTGCAGTTTGGAATGAGTTTTGCTGTGATGTTTCTTGGCTGGTCTTGCCGCTAGATAGTGTGAGAGAGAGGATCAGCTGTGACTGTTTTTCCTGGTATCTCAGGAATAAATGTGACCTGTGGTCTTAAAAAGCTTAAATAGTAGCCGAGACATGAACACATTGACTGCGTGCAGCAGCAGCAGCAGAAGGACGAATCTTCTGGCACTAGCTATTTAAAGCCGAAGAGCTGCATGTGATGAGAGGATGTCTGTATGTATTCAGGAGTGACGTATCTTGATAAATTATAATTGCAAGGAAATAAGTCCATGAGCCGGATTCACACAGTGTCCTACAGGAGTTTATGAACTTTGAAAAATAAAATCTTGTTTACAGAGAGTAATATAAATTGAGAGACACATTTTCAAGTAAACATCCAGGAAAGACATAATACTGCAAGAGCATAGCATGGCACGCTATAAACTCTGCTAATTCAAGTAACATGACTTTGACAAGCCCAATGCATTCCATATTTAAGGACTTTATCAGTAAGACTTAGGCAGGGAAATTAGTAAACTTCCCAGATCAGTACACTTGTGTTTTTCTTAATCTTTTTATCTAAATTTATATAATAATAGTCTACATTTTAAATTCAGATAAAGTTTAGTAAAGTTTTAAACATAAAATTGAGAAAGCGAAAAGTTACAGTATAGCTACCACTGGAGTAATTCCTGATTTCAGAATTTTGTCATCTTATGTCCATACTTTGGTAGTTCAAATAGATGCCTGTAATAATTTGATTTCTTGTTTAACATTTAAACACACACGATGCTTTTATTTCTTCTCCGGCTTAATGAAGTTTCTGTTCCAGTTAAGAGGAGAGCAGTTGTCTCATCAAGCATGTCTGTTTGCAGGCTCAGTTTCTTTCCAGCCCAGATCACAGAGCGTGGGGCAGAGGGATGTTGTGTATACGTTACCTATGGAATCCAACGCTTCAAAGCTTCTTCACAGCATCTGCGGTTCAAGGAGTGAAAGAAGCCTCTGTGTTAAATCCGATACGCAGCTCCTTCACAACCTGCCGATTGTTGGGGGACAGCTGAAGCGCAGAGAGCTGGCCTTCCTGCAGGTGGAAAACCATCTCCTTTCAAGTCTCTGGGCCTTTCATTTGTTACAGTTGATATCATCCCTTAATTCGGCGATTGCGTGTGCCACCCGCGGTCCGGGTCGATGAGGAGTATCCAGTTCGCGAGTCGCTCTAGGCGAGTGGCTTTTCCGATGCGTGGGTTTTGTGAGGGCAAAAGGAGGGCCCTGACTTGGGTTATCTAAACCCGTAGAAGAGCTGGTAAGAGCTAGGAAGAGTGCTTGATTACATTTAGAAGTTAAGGAAGAAAAAAAAGTTTGTCAATGCCAGTATGTCACCTGACACCTATAAAAGGCAGCAAAGACATAGCTTTATGTTAAAAGCTTTACTTTTTGGCTATAGGTTTCTGCAATAGGAAAATGTTCGGGTTTCCCTTTGATTAAGAGTATCTTTGCTGTTGCTTCCATTATTTCTTTCCCTTTCTGACACTGCTGCTCGTGGCATACGTTACCAGCAAAGCCTTAGCCATTTCCCACCTCACGTGATGCACTTAACTGCCTGTTTGCTATACAGCTTTAATTGTAAAGTGTTAATAGTGAAAGTCTCTCTATTTTTTTCCAGAACACTGATATTAGGGCTTGTCACTGAAGTCTTGCGGGCTAACACTGGAGAGTTTCCTAACCTCTTCTCAATTACCAGTGAGTGGGTTTGATGCTTGAAGTTATCCACAGGTTATACAGACTGAAGGTTAAAGTACAAGAGTAGAGACAAGAGACGTGGCGCTATCTCTGCCTCTGAGCATTTCTTTGAAGAGAGTCAGTTCTTCCTTTCTGTCTTATTTTGCCTATCTTGAAATACAAGGTAAATATTTTAGTAGGAAATGATTCAGTAAGGCACGGGTTCATTATTTTCCAAGTGCCTCGAGACCTGAAGGCTCTATTTCAAAGCAAAATATTGTGAAATGAGGTTTTTTTGCAATTAGAAGACAATGCTGATTGTTAGATCAGGGTGGAGCTCTCACCCACTCTGTATAATTGAGGTGAATTTATTACACGTATCATTTAGACCAAGGATATAAAATAGTGTTTGTCACACAATATTGTGTGTACTTGATCGTGGTGTAGCTTGTTCATCCAAGATGTCTTTTAGATGTGCTGCAAGTGTTTATTTTTCTGCAAATCGCCATTACTTGGGATCTCTTGATGGGTTCACTGGGAACAGTGCGCTGCAGCTGGTAACTATTCTTGAGGTGTCTGATTATCTACCTGGCTTCAAAAGCGGCAGATAGACTAACCAACGCATGACCTGGAAAGAAACCAAGAGATGCTGCCCTGAAACCATTCCACCACTGTACGGTTTGACTTCGAAAGAACCATCCATCTTCTTTCTGCCTCATGGGGTCCCTAAGAACTAGATACCTGAAATTAATCCCCGTGACCAGCTGCCTTTTGTAATATTCCTCCCCTCTCCGTTTTGTATACAGTTGATGGCCAGGAGAAGCAACGCCCATAGCATTGTACACCCTGTTTGTAGCAATTCAGGGTGACACCACATAAGAATCACATCTTCTTAACAGATCTGATGCTGCCCAGTGAAAGCGTTATGCCAGAAGAATTAGAGACGTCCCTTATACATCTAGACTGTAGGTCTGCTCGGCGGGAGCCATGAAGCTAGTTTGCCTTGGGATGTGGTGGCATCCTGCACCATCTAAGGCTTGCATCTCTTTCTGGTTTGTTGTCCTTATGTATTCAAACAAATTGTCATTGTTGGTCTTTCCACAGGGCATATTTAGCGCACGGTACAAAGGAGGCAAGCACAAAGATGCATCTGTGTAATGCAAGATAAGATAAATTAGCAAACTACGTTAACCTGGGGAGAGGTTTATAATATCTCTGCCCCTGACCTGAACCTGCTTTAGGCAAGATGTACAGAGGGAAAGACCTAGTGTCTTGTTCCTGTTCTGAGGCTTGCTGTTCCTCTAAAATACAGTTAGTCCTTACTGCTGATGCTTGTCACCTGAGTGGCAACACAGGAGGGTCTCTTAGGAAAAGATGGTAAATTCCTTCTGTGATGCAAGGAGCTTACTTCATAGGATGGCTTTGAAAGGGAGTTGATGGGACAGGACAGGGTTGCTTCTTTTCCTTGCTAGCAATACTCTGATTTCTGGGGAGCAGGATGGTGTTTCGCTAGCACCGTAATATGTTGCTCCTTAGGAGGGAAAATGTAGTGAGCAGTGTACTTTAGTGGGGGCTTTTTTAAACACTGTGTTGCATTTTTGCTTTCATGCTTCCTTTAAGATGGGGCAGACATTGCCTGTTAGTAGGAAATGAGCTAGAGGTAACTTTGTCTTTCCTTTGGTTAAGGGAGATGGTAACGAGGGTCTTACTATCTCTGAAGTCATTGAAGACGGTCCTTCCGATATCTGTGCTTTACTGTCATGAGCCTGGCTTTCTTTCGCGGGTCTGGGGATGATGTCCCTCGCTTGTCACAAAGTGGCTTATTAGGCTGCCGAGTGGAAACGATCCTGTCAGGCCAAACGTGCCTTCAGGTCCGCTTTGCTTGAGGCGTGCTACCACCTATCAAAAGCCAGACCCTCCAAAAGCCGGGAGATCTTTTTTTGTCAAGAAGGAAGCTTTGTTTTTCGTATTTAATTGAAATTGCTATTAGAGGAAAGGAGGCAGTAACTTGGGCATTCAGTGGGGCTTTCTGTACATGACAGGATAGCTTTTGTGATTTACAGGCTCTAGGCACAAGGCTGGAAAAATGGTAGGCGCCGTGGAAAGAGAATACTCCTGAGGCTCTTTCATCTCCATCCCCCAGTTCTGCTCAGAGCTTCCTTTTAATTTCGTTCAGTGCAGCAGGTTAATTTAAGCCCTCGATAGCTTGTGTGTCCAAGCTGAATTCAGCTAAACGATGACCGGATGCGCCTAATTCCTACCAAAGGTATGAGCTCTGTGTACTTAAAAAGTATTTGCCTGTTCTTGGTTTGGGTTTTTTTTTTCTGTAGGCTGTAATCTCACGCTACCTCGTCTCCCCCACTCACGAGTGTTTATTATCCGCAGACTTCTGCCAAGCTGCAGTTTTGACAGGATTTTAATGTCAGTCCTGTACGTCCGTGCCTGACTCCAGCCTTCTGCAGTCATTGTGCAATTGCAGCATCCCTTTAACTTCGGTTTGAGGCAGAGGAGGAATATAAAGACCTTGATAGAACGTTTATGGTAATAGCTGTAAAGGGAAGCTGTAGAGCATTGGATTTCACAGCCAGAAAAATCTCAGCTCGGGGAAATGGGTCTGAAATACAACTACAGATGGTTTTAGTCTATTGCTTCCCCTGCTTAAATAAAAGGATTGCTTTTTTCACCTCTATTTAAAACACATGTGTAGAAGATGAAAGTGTCCAGCTATTTTTTTATTATTCAGTCCACCAGCTACCGACATCTTTGCCTTATTTCATTTCAACGCTAATGGCATAGTAAAAGTTCTGAAACACCCTCTTTGGATTCAGCCTTCCTTGGGTCGCGGCAAAGATTCCTGCTGCAGTCAGAGCTGTTGCTGTTGTTTTCGTCATCAGCGCTTTCTTTTCCCCCTTGAACCTGGTGCTATTAATTGTGTTGCTGCTTCTGCTCTTTAATTGATCCCATTCACTGGTCCCGCTTTTGTAACGTCTGACTTCTTGTCACTTCGGCAAATCAAAAACCCAAATTAATCAATCTCCAGCTACTTGAGAATAAGGCCGCGTTGGGGAGCTGGGCTTGACAAAAAAGTCTAATTTCACTTTGAAAGCCTGTTGGAAAATTTTAACAAGAAGATGCAAGAAAAATGTAAACCAGATCAAGCTCGACTTTGGTCTGTGGAGAATAGCGTCACCTGTTGAGTTCGTTTCAAGTTTTTGTAAATAGGTGATTTGACAAAAATATGAAATAAATCAAAAGACGCGAAGATAGAAGAGGTCAGAATATCCTTGTTTCCGCTGCAAATGGTTACCCAGGAGAGAGGGTTGTGTGTGTATGAGAGAGAATAGGAACCGTGGGCCAAAGATGAAGCTCTGCTCTCAGATTTTTGTGTCTCAGCCTTTGTGCTGTGCTATTCCCGTACCTTATATGTTGCCTCCTTTCCTCATCTTTTTGCACCCCCAGCCCTTTTACCCTGGCATGGGACACTTGTACCTGCTTGTTGTCCCTCCTTTTCTTTGCCTCCTTGATTCCCGTCTTGGTGTCTCCTGCAGCTCTGCTGTGCAGGCACTGCAAGGGGGGAAGGAGAAATGGCTTCAATCCAAATCTCAGACGCTCTCTGAGCAGATGCTTGGGAGTTTAGGATGCATGTCAGCCGTGTCCTCTGCTGGGGGCACCAAGGAAGCACAGGCTGGGTTTGAGTTGGGTTCCTTACCCTTTACAGATCCAGGAGGGCTCTCGTGATGTCCTCAGAGGGCACAAATGGAGTTGTCTTTGAGATCCATTTCTGGAGCGCATGCAGCTTCCAAATAACAAGCCTATAAAGAGTAAAGCGGGATTTGTGCAGAATGTTAGGTTTTACAAACATCGTATAATACTGCGAGAGGATATCAAACATAACTGTTTCAAATGGCAAATAAAGCACAGTACAACAGCACGGCCCTCGAGACTCTTCTGAGAAAGATTGGTTGCTTTCTTTTTTCATTTAATGTTTGGTCTCGTAATTCTGGGTTGTAGTTGTAGGCAGCATCCTTCTTCCCTTCCGCCTCTCGTTTCTCCTACCAGAATTTGTCATAATTGAAAGGAGTTTCTATTATGACTGTAATTACAAAAGGCATCTAGAGAAGAGGCAGGCATGGGACTTGCTTTCTGGAAAATAAAAGCTGCCTTGGCTTTTTTGTTTTGTTTTGTAATTTCTAGCAAAGGAGGGTCAGGCTTGAATGAGCAGAACCTTTGTCTTACCCCACGTGTCGTGCACCTACAGAGAAATACCACTTCTCAAACAGCAGAGCGATTGGGTTTTTTTTTAATATCCCATCTCTTGATAACTTAAGGGGTTTGGTTACCACGTGTCTCTTGTTGCTCCTGAGCATAGCATGAGCTACTGCATATTTTAAAATGGCCTCAAATAACTTGCATAAACATAAACTTACCCTCAATGTACTCCGAATTGACTATTTTACTACTTTTTCTGGAATGAGCGCCTCCGCTTTGTTTGCACAGAAGCTCTCCTACCCCTTGGTATAAGATTGGCGTTATTTCACGACCCTGCAGAACTAGAAAACTCAGCTTTTGATCAGAAAAAACGTTTTCTCGGCGGTACGGAAAGTCACTGAACGCACACGTGAAATTCATGGCGTCCTCCTTAACGCCTCGTGAGCATGCAGAGGTAAACCACAAGGACGCGGCTCGTGTCAGCTCTCACTTTCAGCTGAGTGGAGTTAATAATTACAGTGGGGAGAGAGGGCAGGGAGGAAGGCTGGCGGTTTGCTGGGAGAGGGCATGGGCATTTCTAGCTCACTTCTGTACATTGCAGTCGGCAGCAGGCGTAGGCTGGAGCACGGTGATGCTCTGTTTTGGAGAAGATGACATTTTTCAGTAGCGTGTTGCCATACATCCCTTAGAAACGTGGCCCAGCAGTTGCAGAACAGAGGATGTGCTGGTCAGGACAACCCCAGCTACGTGGCAAGGGGAGAGTTTTGTCCTTAATGTTGTATGATATAGATATACACCCTGCAAATGATGACCATCATCAAGGAAAGCTGCCTGTACCGTCAATCAAAAACTGCAAAGCTAATGATGGGCTGGGCAGATAATCGTGGGAGAGTTAATTGTAAGGTTCGATATGGCATCTTGTCAGCAGAGATAAGTTGTCACGTTTTCCACTTGAGCTGAAACTAAATGATTGTAAAATAAGTTATGAGTGTCCTTGGGCCTGTCTGCCAGAATGATGGCTAAGAATACATTCCTGGCCCATCAGTCTCAAGCAGCCCGCTTGATATTTATGCGAACTGAATGTTATTTTATTCCCCCTCTAGTCATGCTTGTCAGCTTCCCGAGTGAAAAGTGAAACTGCTTCTTTGACTCATACTTCAAGTATTGAAGCTCGGAGAGACTGCAGATTGTTATTATTATTACTAGTATTATATATTTTTTCGGGTGTGCGTTGAACATTGATGCCCGATTGGGAAGAACTAATGGCTGACATTGAACGCGCGGGATGGCTGCAAAACAGCCCATCCCAACCCAGTGAAACGCGTCTTATGAGTTCCAGTGCCTCTGTCAAAGCTGGTTTAGATGTGGAGTAATGAGGCGCTTGCTTTTTTAATTTGGCGTGCCTTTTTCCTTGCCTTTTTTTTTTTTTTTTTTTTATTTTTATATATTTAATAGCGCCAGCAGTGGTCGTCTGTTCTCAGGCGTGGTAATTGATACAAAATAAAATGCATTATTTGTATTCAGTCAGGAGTATGAAATTGCATTCAGTGGGCTGAAGCCTGAACTCATTTACAGTTTTCCGAAGCCGGGCTTTCAGGAGCCCTCTTTTCAATTTGAAGAATACCTTGTCAGGCAAGAGAAGTAGTGGGAAATGGGAAAGCACAGCGTGTAAGCCTGGCGCCTTTTGATTGCTCATATTTTAAACCGGGAGAATGTTAAATAACTTCCATCTTCAAAGGGTGGTCTCCGAAACTGGGAATACGGGGCATTAATATACCAACAATATCAGCTCCGCACCCGTTTACAAGCCACTCGCGTTTCTTTTCTGGTTGAGGGGGAGGGAAAGCTTCGGGCTTTTCGCTTCAGAGCCGTTTGACCCAAGGACAGCAGGTTATTACCTGGAAAGGGCTGCGGATCACAAGGAGTTACCGTAGGGAGGTTAATTCTTCAGCTCTACGACGTGAGTAGTTGAACTGTACGTTCCTCATTTTTCAGAGCTCGTGAGCAGGTTTTGTTGGTGCAATTTATAGCCTAGAAATTAGACTAAGCCACAGTGAGCGTACAGGTCTACCTTAACCTTTTGTAACAGGGATCCCACTGAAAAATACATTCGGTGGTTTTGCATCAGGGTGTGGTTTCTTCACCATTTTACGGATCCGGGGCATCGTGGTTGGTGCTGGAGTTGCATGTGGCCACGAACGCAGCCCTCCTACGCCCACCTTGGGGACCGGAGCGCTTCGGCACGCGTCGTGGCATCGCGAATATTTGAAAACAAGCTTTTTGAGAGGCATGGGAGAGGGTGGTAGAGCTGGTTTTTCCTGATTTTTGGTTTTTTCTCCCTTTGAGTAAAATAGGATAATTCTTTCTGAAGTGAAGGATGAGGATGAGGCCTGTCCGTGTGCCACTTGCCTCATATTTTCTGAGGGGAAAAAGTGAAGCATTTTGAGAAATTGTGTTAGATCTGAGCAAGCCTGCCTGACTGGTGTGCTCTCTGGGATTTCTCCATTATATTTTTATGAGTTTTCTGGATTTTTGCAAGCAAGTGAAAATCAATTAGATGCATTTTTGGTGCCCCGTGGCAGACCTTGCCCCCACAGCCAGGCCCCTTCCTTGCTGGGCACTGTGGCTGCGGCTGGCCTGTCTCAACCCACCAGTTTTCATGTTGTTGCCGCAAAGGAGGATTTTTTTTGTGGGATTTGTTGTTGGTTTTTTTTCTTCTTTTTGAGTACCCAACGTTGGAAACCTTCTTAAGTCTCCAACAGGAGGGTAAATATTTAGGGCTAGCAGTAACCAACTTGCATCCTTGGCCATGCCTCTCTGCTGCTGGCATCCTCTTTGGCATCTTCTCTTCTTCCAGCATCAGGGGAGTCACAGCTGCCCGTGTCCCCTTTACCAAGAGCATGCTGAGCCCTGGCATGGATTCTCTTCAGGGTTTGCCTTCCTTTTCACCTGGAGAGACAGCAAACCCTTGCAGGATAGCCGCTTTGAGCATTGCTGGGTCAGATACTTAAAATACTCCTATAGAGATATACAGTAAATATGTTTCCAAGGTTGCCTTTTGGGGTTAAATATCTGATGATTGGTTTCAAAACAGGGAACATAGGGAAAAGAACAAAAATCCTTAATATAAAGCTTGTCTTTGATTTAGTCTTTATTGCCAGGCAATTAGCTACATAATTTATCCCCCACTAATACCTTGCAGCACAACCGTGCTTAGCGGGTAATTAGTAAGTAAACTTTATCAGAGAAAAAAAAAAAAAAAAAAAAAAAAAAAAAAAAAAAAAAAAGGGTTTCTTTATCAAATAGGTGGTTGTATGGCGATTTAACTATTCAAAAAATCAAAAGCTACTTTTTACATAGTCTTTGGCTTTATAATTTTCTAACATATTAATTCATCATAAGAACACTTTTGGTATTGCATTTAAGGGCAATATGGTGTCTCACACAGGTTCTGGAAACAGCTTCGCTTTACGTGACAGCAAGCACTTTAATTTAAGTGCAGGATGGTATGCTAAATTTTATAATCAAAACCAAACCAATGAATGCATTTAACACTGATCATACCCAAAAGATTGGTTGCCATTAAACTAAAATTGTATTACCAACCTTGGGGAAGAGTACTCAATTGAGGTTACTTGAGCATTTGCTATGTGAAAGGACCCAGATGGAGAGTTAAAATTTCAAGTACATCCTCATTTGCTAAACTTCTCTTAAATATTGCTGTTAAGTGGTTTTTGACTTAAAAAGAGAAGAACTATTCAAAGAGAAGAACTACTCAAGGAGAAGGCATTTATGTATTACCGGCCATTACATGGACCGGGGAGTAGACTGTGGGTCTCTGCTTATGAGAGAGGGGTGTCATCAACCTTTGATTTTGATTTGGTTGAGCGAGCTAATTGGTAGGAGAGGGTAGAAAATGACTCTGTCATTAGTTCTTAAAATTGTTACGTGTTATGCTACCATACCTAGTACAGTGGGAAACTAAACACACAAAACATGGGATTATTTTTTTCGTTGGGAGCAGGTAGTAAGTGACGCTTTATCACACGATATTAATTGTACCAGGCATACATTTGTTACCTTGTTTTCCCACCTTTATTGCCATCACCACCTTTTCTGTGCGTCTGTCTCTAATATTAAGGAAGGCAGGTAGTATTCAGAGGATGCTGGGGTATCTCTGTGCCATTATGTATTAAAATGTCCTAGCATTACTTGAGTTAATTTGAGGATCAGTAAGATCTTTGTAAGAAGCAGCAAATGGAAGTAATAAAGTGCATTCAAGCTGACCCGCTTCTAAAATTGATGCAGAGTCCTGGTGATTTAATAGGGCTTGAATCAGAACTTCAGCCAAGTTGCTTTTTTGTACCTTTTTGAAAAAGTAATGGGTATTGTTAGGAAGTTCTCTGTAGCCTTTGGAAGTCAATAAGCTCTAGAAGTCAGCTGCTAACGGCGAGCAGTGGGTTATATCTTGGATTCTAGCAGTCATTAATTTAAATTATGCAGTATTTTTATTATTCCTTCTGTTTTTTATTTTTTCCTCCAAAACCGCAGATACTGGATTAGGAGATTCTGTGTGTTCAAGCCCAAGTATATCCAGTACGACGAGCCCCAAACTCGATCCACCTCCTTCACCTCACGCCAACAGAAAGAAGCACCGCAGGAAGAAAAGCACGAGCAATTTCAAAGCTGATGGTATTTCGGGCACAGCTGAAGGTAAGCTTACTCTGTGGTGGAAGTCCAAATTTTGAAAATAACATTCCAAAGACCGTTGTAAAATACAACTCAACCTCACCGTTGGCTTTGCATACAGAAGGTAAAGAGAATTGTGCTAAAGTAGAGAAATTAAAGGCTGATCTTTTAATGATGAAGCTGAATGGTCTGAGGCATCGCACAATGGTGAATTCAACTATCTGAAACGTGTTTAGAACTGCTTTTTTTAATAAATAAAAAAGTGTCCCCAAGTTAATATGGAACATCATTGGCTATAACGCTAAGGAACGGGCCTACTTGTAAGGTTAAAAAGAAAGAAAAAGTCAGGTTCACTCAGGAGCCCATACATCGCCTTACAACTTTTGTGTTTTTTCAGTATTATTAAATCTTGCGTTATCGCTCCTCCTTAGACACATCCTGAGCTCTAGAATCACAGATGCTTCTGATGCCTGTTATTGTTTGAATATTCAGCCGCTCATGGAAAGATTGTGTTATTTGAGGATAAAAAGGAAAAGGGGAGAGTTTAAATGTTTGGGTTCTTTTTTAAAAACCAGAAAGCAAAAGCCGAAAAGAACTTCTTTTTTCCCATAGTTTAGCTTACTCTTTCCAACATGAACACTGCTATAGCTGTTCAATGCCCTTCTGAAGGGGTAACAATGTGTACAGTAGCCAGATATGATATAAAACATGCTTGTATCTTTAGAAAAGAAGAAAAGAAACATGCTAGGATTCAACCAAAAGAGCTCCAGAAAAAAGATGAACAAGGGTAGTTGGAAGGCTCAGAAACTGGGGAGTCAACATACAAGGAGAGATGAAAAACGGAGACAATGGAATAACATTGTGGGAAAAGGGGGAGTGTTGAGTAAGAAAAAGATGCGGTTGTAAGCATCGAAGAGTGAAAAACAGCTAATTCAGTATCAAAGAGCGTTGGAACAAGTTCTGAAAAAAGCGTGACAATTGCAGACAGCTGAAGAGACGTTAAAAATAGATGTGATAATAGTATACAACTGAGAAGGGGCATGTTAACTACTACTTAGTCATCCTTATTTTCCATTTATTTAATTTCTCAATTGCACTTCTATCACATACGGAATTTATTTCCCCAGCTATCTATACAAATCCTTTTTTAAAAGCTATCAGCTTTTTTTCATAATGGCTCCTGTTGCGTTCTCTTTCCAGTCATTTAACTATCTTTACTGTTAGTTTCCCCCTAGTTTATGGCCTGAAGCCAAATTTTATTTTAACCTTTCATTTTTAATTTGTCTTTTTTTTTTTTTTAACAATCCCTTTTACACCACTTATTTTCATACCTCAATGGCAAGTTATAGAAGGTATTTTTCAGAGTGCTCACCATTGGTCCAAGATTATTTTGTTGAAGTTAACGTGAATCAAGACCAGCTGGATATCACGAGCCTTTGAAAATCTCTTTCTAAGTGGTTAATACGTGTATGTTTTCTTTCTCCTGGGGAGATTATTTTCACAAGTCACTGGAGCTGGAGCCTGTGTGGTCCTTGTCTGCAGGCGCAGACTTCTGACCCGCAGCGAGCAATGGGGGATCTGCAGTTTTGTGCATCTTGCCCCTGAAATCCCTGTTCTGATTGGAGTGGGGAGTACGGGCTCCTTCATCCTTCTGTTTTTCTCTTGCTCTTCTCCTTGTCTTCCAGCATTGTAACATGCTAGTCTGAAATCCTTTTGCGATAACTCGACAAAATGTCGCCTTTCATATCAATGGGATAAATATGCTTCCGCAAGGGCAACAGCTGGCTGGTAAGCAGCAGCTAAGTAATACACAGGGAGTCTTAAAAGCGTAGTGAGTGCCAACACTTGCTTTTGCAGTCTTACAGTATCTCTATATTAGCCCATCAGCTTTCTTTGACCTGCCTCTTCTTACACGCCTTCTGAGATGGGCACTCTTTTCTGGCTTGGGGCTCACAGTTGTGTCTTGGGTGGGCCGCGGCGGCTGTTAAATTCTTTAGTTTTGTAACATCACTTTTAAAGCACAACGCAGTGAAAAACGGTGATTGGCCACAAGAATAGAATTGCAGTTTTCTACACAGCGCTCTTGCCATGTGTGAGAGGAACCCTGGGCATCCTGCAGCAGGCAACTAATCTTACTGGGCAAGGTTGGGAGGAGGTGGCTGACGGTTAGGACTTGCAACCTTTGTCTGTGTTTTCTGGTATTTGTGTTGGTGCGAGCCAGAAGTTACATTTGGTATGCATAAAGCATGCACGGTCGACCAGGCAGGTGGTGTTCATCTCTCTGTGATGCTGAATGATGAATTCTGATGATGTGATGCTGAATAACTTCAGTCCCGGGACAACCCATGTCACAAGCCAGTCTGCTGTGTGTCTGAGATGCTTCAGGCTCCTAGGGGTTTTTCTCCAAGCAGTTGAATGTAGTGTTTTTACATCTGTCTTGCAATTCAAAGCGGTTTTCAGTTCAATAATTCAGCCTTTCCTCAGGAAAAGGCTTATTTCCTTGTTCCTCAGCGCTTGGCTACAAATCTGTCCAATGACCTAAAAGATTTCCTTTTTGATTTTTCTTCCTCCACACTTGCCACAAGCGTAGATTTAAACCCTCAGAAGATTACTGCAGTTTTGAAGACCGCAAATCCAAATTAAACAGTAGAAGGAAGATGTTCTGAGAGATGCATGCTTTGCCTTGGCAACTTTGATCAAGTGTTTGAGATACAGCAGGTGACTTTATTGAAAATGAGCTACAGAAGACTGTGGTGATAATTGTGGGAGAACCATGTCTTCCTTCTTTCTGGAAATACTGAGCTCACTGTGAAGAGGAGGAGGAGGATCCTCCTGCAGTAGTTGTTCTCAGGCAGTTACAATAGATCAGAGTTAAATGATTTGGGTAATTCTGGATTTTGTAATACCTTCCTTTGGGTCTGGCCACATTTCAAGCGTCAGCTTTCAGTCAGAAATTCTGGGTTCCTTCATTTTTGTCTGTAGCAAAGCTTAGGTGTTCAATGAGGTTTAAATCTGGTCTTCAGCAAACTCTTAGCGTTTTTACTGCACTTTGCTGTCTTTTTTTTTTTTTTTTTTTTTTTGTCCCTTGAATGTGCCTGCTTTGATCAGTGACCTCTGCCCAAGTATTCAGATACCACGGTGATGGACACTAGTGAGCCCAGGGTGATTCACTAATTCCAAGGACTGATGCTCATCTCTTCTATGCCCTTCCATAAAGGTCATGCTGCTGCTTCTTTCTCCACACTATCTGCACATGCACAGCCCTCTCTTTCCGGGATTGACTCTTTCATCTTACTTGGTTTATCTTTCTGTGGGTTTTCCGAGACAATGTTTGCAGCAACAAAAATACTAAAGCAACTGTGCTGCCGCTGGATGAAAATTGTAATTCAGTTCCTATTTTGGAAAATCAGATTCTTGTGAAATTTTTCCAGTGCAGTGAAACCCAGAGAGAAGTTCTTTTGTTTTTTTTAGTTCTCTGTACAGAACTTGTCACTGAAAAAATTTCTCAGTGGTTTTGAGGGTAACAGCAGGAATGCTCACATTAGGCAAGGTGCCAGCAACCAGCAGTGTTTTTCCCACCATGCTGTCTAAACTTGCTCGGAGCAGGATTACACAGTGCTGTGTTTCAAAGAGGAATAGCTGCTCAGAGCCCACTCTGTTTTGGTACCCTTGTGCTGCTGCAGTTAGTGGAACAGCTAGTGATAATAGGAAGGTTTTTCAGCTTGAAAACAAGTGGAAAAATTAAAAAGCTTTCTTGGAAATACTTTTCACAGAAATACTGTTCCCAGTGTTTATTTTTCTTACTCGTTAGACGGTTTTAAAGCTTCATGGCTATGCCAGCTTGAACCTTCCTGCCCTCAATCCATCTCTGAGGTTTTAGGAGCTATAGGAAGCCCAAGGTATGGCTGTTTTTCAGCATCAAATCTAGATCATCCGTGCTCTGCAAGTGTTTCATCGACTCGGAGCTCTGGCCAACGGGGACAACGTTGCTGTCTGCCATAGGGCTGGTCCCACCGCGTCCATGTAGATGGGTGAGTCGGCTCCTTCAGTCAGGGAGATGCAAGGCGGCTGCAGGCAGAGCGCTCTTCATTTATCTTCTCTCTTATCAGCGGAGGCAAAATAAGCATGTTCCCATTCACACAGATGGAGCTGGGAAACAGGAATTGATGAGGGAGTAATAAATGCGATTAGCGACTTGGTAGACTTTCCAAACTCTGTTTTTTCTGTGCAGGTCTGCATTCCACCTTCTCATCACTGGTTTCTAAAGACCTTTTGAAGGATGAGGAAGGACCTTTTACGTTACTTTTTAGAACTGTTTTCTTACCATAAAGATATTTGTTCTCTGCCCCTTGTAAAGTAATTGCTTTTCCCCGTACTCTTCTGATCTGTGCAGTCTAGCCCGCAACTCTAGGTGTACGTTTTCTGGCTTGTAGCTAAGGATGAACCCCAGTTTACTGAGAAATGGTATTCTTTTTTTATTTTCCTGGGGTGAACTGGTACAGGTATTTCAAAAGCTTGTGTTCTTCACGTGCATGTTTTATAACACCGAAAGTCATTCTTCTGTTCCCAGTCTCAGGGAGCGTTGAAGATGAGCTATAGTTAAGTTTGAAATGAAAATAAGTTTGTTTTCTGCGGATGGAAGAACAGAGTTTAGTCAGACTTCTCACTTATGCTTTTAGCAATAAGCAAAAATTACACTGCTTTCATCTGGTTTCTCAGCTCCGTGGGAACTCGAGTTGAGGAGGGTGGGACAATGTGCAGAAAGCCAGTTTATTCCCAAGACTCTTGGCCCTTTTCAGCCATCCCAAAACCAGAATGACAAAGCGAATTAGGGAAATGCAGTTCTTAGTATTGGTCTCTGGAATCTGTATGATACCTGAAAATGGGATATTTTGTGTAAATTGGAAGCAATACATCTGTTAACTGGATGTGCAGTGTATGATGCATGAAAAAATTGGTGTGCGTTTTACCTGCATGTTCTCACCCTAAGCTTTCCTTAGTCTAATCCCTCAAGTGTCGCCGTGATTTACCTGCTGGCGTTATTCCCTGAAGTGATTTAAACGTGCTTGTACATGGCACGCATGTAACACGGCTCCGTACACAGTCTGCTCCAGACAATTTTAACATACGTTTCCTTAGGTGCGTAGTTCTAGTAAGTGTGCTGTCGCCAGACTGAGCTAAAAAAAAAAAAAAGAAATTTCTCTAGCCATGTATAAAAAAAAAAAAAGAGTTAGTTGGGAATTTTGGAAATTTGGTGGAAACACCTCTGAAGCCTGTTCCATGAAACAGATGCAAGCAATGAGCTATAGCGATGGTGGGAGAGTAGCTTCTTCATTTGAAAGATGGACTTGACATTGTTGATGCTAATAGCTAATACTTATTGATAATACATTGAATTAAGCACCATGATGAAGGAAGGTACTTTCACTTGGTGCTCTTTTTTCTTTTTTTTTTTTTTTCTTTTTTTGTCTTTTTGTGGTCTGCAAGAAACCTTCAGACATTGTCAGAGGACAGTGTGTTCAGAAACCTTTCCAGCACAAAAAGTCACAGCATTGTCGTTCCCTTTTCTGGGCAAAGATGTGAAATCCAATACCTTGACCTGCAGCTGCAGCAAGGGCAAAACTACTCCCCTATTAAGGAGTTTGTAACCTTTGGAATCAAATCTATTAGATGTCAAGGTCCCTGTATGGGTTGTGTTGCTTGAAGTAATGCACAGAACTAAGCTGCCACCAAAACTTCTTCAAGTAAAAGCTCTTTCCAGTCCGTTACAGGGTAATTAATACTACTCCTGTGGTTGTACAGGCAAATAGATGTTGCCCATGTAGGAACTCCACTAAAGTTATTCCTGGTAATCTTGTCTGGAGATAACTCGGTAGTTCCAGTTGTAGTAGTAACCAGTTCTTCCTGAATTATTTCCGTACCCAGTTTTGGGTTTTTTTTTTGCGGTTATACTCTCCTTAAAGAGATATCCTAAGCTTTTTCCCCACTAAAATAAAAAAAATATAATATCAAAAAATCAAATGCAGACCCGTGTCATACAGAAGAGGAGTGTGTTTCCATCCTGTTGTACGGTATTTCTGTGCATCCTGTGATATGGGCGGTTTAGTGAGAGCAGGTTTTCTTTCTATTTCTGGTCTCTGAAGTGCCTGAAATTTTAGGAAGTAAATGTTCCATAGTTTTAAAAAATGTTCAGCAGTATTTAAAGTGCGATTGATACAAAAGTGGCATTTTGACCACCGTGTTGAATGAAGAAAAGAAGCATTTATTTGGAACCGCAAGAGTTTGCAGTATAAGCGGTTAGCTAGGGGCGTTGGGGTTTTGTAATTCATTTAGGGCTACTGCTGAATTATTTTGTATACAATTTTTTCATCGTAACGTCATTTGTGTAGTCCTCTCGTGCATGAAACATTCCAGAAATTTCAGCAAATAGCATTTTGCTGAATTTCATGCTGCACACAAAAAAAACCCAAGCTTTGTTTTGCTAATCGTCACTAAATCTGGAGTTTAACAAGCTTGCTTTTAGTAAGATTTTTAGGAGCGTGGTTTGATAAGTGTCTGCATCCTTATTTTGTGGATTATGTCGGAAGAGTTGTAGACCTTGCCTGATCCGGCTATTCTCTGCTCTAGCTGCTTTGTGGGTAAAAATCTCTTAAAAACAAAATAAAATAAAAAAAAAGCACAGGTCTTAGTTGACATTAAAAATGAAACAAAAGTGAGCAAAATATCTAGCTGTGTTTTCTTCTGTCTGCATGAGAACTTAAAAAAAAAAAAACAACCAACAGTACCTGACCGTATTTGTTGTCTGTAATGCCGAATGCTTGTTTTGATTTAAGCATACTGCAAGTGTCTCGGAGGTTACCACCTATTCAGTGTCAAAACACTCTTTGGTTGTAATTCTACTGATCATAGGTAACTTATTCACTGCTTCGTAGGAGCTAGAGTACAGGCCGATCGCTGTACACCTGAGAAACAGGAGGGCAGAAATTAATAAAATCGAGACCGAACCTTCAGAGACTTACTTTCAACCGAGGCCAAGGTCACTTGTTGGGAAACCTTCAGCCTCAGTCGTCACAGCCGATCTGACATGAAAGGTTTGCTGCTGAAAGACATTTATGTTGATGCTGAGGAGTAAAAGACAAGGGAGGTGAAGCTCATCTATTGTTTTAACCTACTTCATTGCAGGCTAAACAAGTTGAAAGATTCCTTCTTCTCTTTAAAACCTCTGTTAGCTCAGGGTCAGAAGAGGCTGCTGGTTCCTCCTACCTGGTTGAAAGGAAAAGTGTCGCAGTGGTGGTCAGCAGGAAAGGGGATTCTGGAAAGGATGAGTCCCAGGATGAATTGGTGGTGGTTGTACACACGGGCACATCCGGATAGCTAGAGAAAGAGAACACTTCCCCCCCTCCCCCCCCTACATTTCTCTGAAAAGTGGTCCCATTCTTAGTACATTAAGTGCTCTGTGTTGTGACTGCTTGTGTATCCTCGGTACAAGTGCTGCGCTGTGATTTGGCCTGGTTTTTTTGGAAAAGGAAGAAGTTTTCAGTAGCTTTATAATTGAATGAAAACAAGTGGCACCTCAGCATTTTAGTGGCTTCAGGTAATTAGTATCCATAGAACTATTCTGTCAGCCCGAGACAGAGATCCTGATTATGAAAAAGGTTCCTAATGTTCACAAGATGATGTTTACAAGATGGCAAGAAGTACTTGTAAGATATTAATCTTGCTAGAGAAGTTAGTTCCTTTTTGTTACTTAAGTAATAGTGTCTACATTGAAAGTTACTGCCAGTTTTTCCAGAGCGTAAGACTGCATAATTTCATTATGAATCTATATACCTAAATTAAAATATCTTAAAAATAAAATGAGATTATTATATATTATGAAGCTATAATAAATGAAAAGACGGAAATAAAGTCATTGTGTTAAGTATAACTTTGTTCTCCTGTTCCCCACATAACTGAACTCTTGAGTCAAGGTGTCACAATTTAAATGAACAGGATGTTTTGGTGTAGGAGGAAGACTTAGTTTTTGAAGGAAGTCTTGTCCTCAGCTTTCTCTGTACTTGGACTCATCAGTTTATTGGAACTGAGCTACAGAGGTGGTACATTGGGAAGAAGCTGCCTTTAAAGAGTAGAAGTCATAAGTAACTCCCTTCAGAATATCTTAAGCAGCTAAAACAGAAGCACTAGATTAGGCAAATATGAAGAAGAAAAATCCATGAAGGTCTCTTAAAATAAAGTTTGCAGCCTCTCCCAAGAAGTCCCCCAACCATGGACTCTTCTGGAAGGCATAGCAGGGCACATGTTGCAGTATCTGTTGCTGTCCGTCTTTTTGTAGGCATCTCCCACTAGTTGCTGATGAAAGCAAGCAGGCAGGGTGTACCTCATGCCCCAACCTGTTGTGGCTCTTCGTATGCCCTGCTTGTCTACAGCATGCCTCGTTCAAGTGACGCTGGCCTTAGGAGGCACAGGGCAGCTTTGAGGGGAAGGTTGATCGGATGCCTGTTGATTACAGGCGTGCTTTTGTTATTCATAATGTGTAACGTGAGATTAGTGACAACGGCTTGATTGTGGAGGTTTGCCATGTATAGCTCGAAGCTGGAATTCGAGGGGGAATGTGTCAATAGATCTGATCTGCCCTAGGGTTATAAAACATGCTCTTGGCATTATGCTAAAAAGAACTCGTAGTCAAGAGGTATACACACAGAACTGAATGTAGAAATAACAAGTTAGTTGGGTTTTCTTAATTGCAGAACCCTCCATTTTAGTCAATTATGGGTAAGCCCTGAAGAATATATGCTGCTACTCAATGCGTTCTTAGGGCTAAGAAGCAACCTGGGTATAGTGTCGGAAAATACTCCTCGCGTAATTGGCCTCCTTGCTCCAGGTCTGAAGAACCTCAGTGGGCAGTGAAACCTCATCTGCTTTTAAATCCAGGTGAAACAAGTGGTGATGTTTCCCAAATGCACAGCTTTGCAGGTTGTCATAGAATCACAGAATGTGTTGGGTTGGAAGGGACCTTTAAAGGTCATCTGGTCCAATCCCCTCCACACTCCAAATAAAGGTATTCTGGACATGGCAATTAGCAAGAGAGATGTAGAAAGTCTCATTTGAGAAAGTTTGTGAATTCAGGTGTACCTAATGCTGTCTGCTTACAGGGAAGTGAGAGTGAAGATGACATTTCCAGCTGATTCCAATTCAAGAATCTGCATATACAGGATTTGCCCAGCATCAGCAGTCTGATGCTCTCTTTCCTACCCTGTAGGCATTACAGGTTTGGGGAAGTTGCTGGTTTTACTGCACACAGATAAACTCTTCACACTTTTGCAGTTGCAGCCAAATACTTCCTCCCCTCCCTTCTAATGCTGGTGGGATTTTTTTGCCTCTTTCTTAGGCTCTAGGATTTAATAACAACCTATAGATCAAGAAGTATTTTTGCCCTTTCCATTGTGTTTCATTGTCAGAATATTTGTGGCACCTTTTATAAAGCAGGTCCAAACCAAAACTGGGGAAGGTGACAATGTATGTGAATAATTTTACTAAACAAGTTGTTGAATATGTATATATTGCTCCCCAGAATTTTTCTTTAAGAGAAGTGCACAAAGTGCAAAAGCCTGAGCAATTTCACGTTGTTTTCCCTGAAGAGATGGCAATTCTTCTCTCCTCTCGTTTTCGCTTTGTTATTTTGGTTCTTCCAAAGAGAAGATAGACTGACAGTTTTAGGTGTTGTTTCGCATTTCTGTACACTAATGGATGTTAGTCTCATCATACGGTGACTTTCAAAGGGTAGGTAAGGCTGAACTGGGCGTGATGTTTCAATGTTTCTTCGACCACCAGTCACAATATCAGCAACGTGTGTTGGCCAGAGCTGTGAGCTTTGGGTTCTTGCCTGGTGATGGAGCCCACGAGAGTCCATGTTAGTGCAGCATGACATGCTGTGAAGCGTGGATCCTCATCTTGCCCTGAGGAGGAGTCTCTGAACAGTATGCGTTTGAAAAGGTGAGCAGCGAATATAAGAAGAGGGTGGGGTTCTTGATACTGAAATGCCAGGGGGAGAGAACCACAGTATGGGATTTAATCTTACGTAGATGTAGGTGCCCGTAGATGTAGGTGCCCGTAGATGTAGGTGCTGATGCACGTTCTTAACTAAGCTGACTTTTCTTTCGCTTTAAGGAGCAGGCTCTTGTCCCATCATAGCAGCCTTCTCCATTTGAAAAATGCGGCTCTGGAGCAAGAGCAGTTTTGATGCTCTGTGGTATTCTTGTCAGGCATGTACAAGACAACCCTGTAGGAGTGATGTAGACCTCTTTTTCGATCCAAATCCTGACCACTCAGTCATTTCAAACCTGTGTTGTTTTGCCAAGTTTTCATCAAATAGTTGCCTTAAATTAGCTGTCAAATTCAGTGAGCAGATACTTGGTATCTTCCCATCTGAAGTCTCTCCTGCAGATACACGTGCTGTGCGTGAGATTTCAGTGGTGAGCTTGCTGCATGTTTGTTTTATACTCTGTGCTTTAATCTCCTGTTTTCATTCCCTCCACCTTTCTCTTTACGGGTAGCTTACTTGTGATAGATGTTATACATTATATGTAGTGTGCAACTCCAGCAAAATGAGTAGGTAAAAAGAAAACTTGAACAGGCCTCATAATTGACGTTTTCCACCACTTCCCCCCCTTAAAAAAAGAAGGAAAAAAAAAAAAAGAAATTAATAAAGGTTTCTTTTGTGAGCATGAGATGGAGAAAATTGGCCATTTGTCTGTGAGGTAATAGGCTTTGGTATAATATGAAAATCTATCAAATGATTAAATTCAATGACATTAAATCACAATTCATGAAAGGAGAATACTGCACAGTTTAATTCTATTTAATTTTTGAGGGGAAAAAAAAAAAAGCCCCCAAAAAAAAATGTTTGAGTTTCTCTTAAGCTGATTTCTCTGTGCTCTTTCTTAAAAGTGCCTTTCTAGTTGCCACACAGTGATGTGATCATTATCTGTCACCTCGTCGCCTTGCTGCCTCAACACGCAGTAAAATACAAAAAAAAAAGGGGGGGAGAGAAGAGAAAAAAAAAAAAAAGACCAGAGGAGCTTGTGAAGTATGACTTCCTATCCCAAGACTCATTGCCTGCGATTCGTACCGCTTGACAGTAATGATCTTATTACAGTACTCTGGACCTTGAAGAGATTTCATGAGGAGAGCGAAAGGACGTGCCTCCATGTAATCAAGTGGCGCTGAATATTCCACGCGTTTTTGATCACACACTGATTGGGCACAGTTTTAGCCCATCTTCTAGTCAATTATGCATGGCCCCTTGTGCTCCTGTGATAGTCAGAAACATTGATAGCTGTTGTCTGGGGGGGCTGGCAGCCAGCCAGGGGTTTGAAGTGCAGTCATTCCGGGAGAAGTGCTTTTTAGTTGGAATTGATTACCTTTCTTTAGGTTTTTGCTTAATGGCAAAACTGTATTGGAGAGGGCTTCAGGTGAAAAATGGACGTATTAGCCATTTAGAGTAGCTGAACTCCTCGTCAATTTTTAGCTTTCCCCTGTTTCCATCTAATTTATATTTAATGATGTAACGTTTGATAATATTTAAGGTATTTTATTTTCAGTTCCTGCTGAGCACACATGTTGAGCACGTGTTAAATTACGGCGTATCAATTTTCAGGTTTTCCAAATTAATCCAGTTTAACCTTCAGGCTGCAGGAGCACGTCTTTTTTGGCACCTGTTCCAGCAAGCGTTGGGTTTATCTGCAAGTGGTACCAAGATGACGTTACCAAGCAGAGTGGGCGCTGTTTTCATGCTGTAATGAGGATAAATCTGCCTGCTTTAAAAGAAGCAAAGGGTCGGTAGCTGGGTTCTTAGTTTAGATTCTCTTGTCTGATTAGGCTTCTGTTAATTTCTAGCCTATAAAAACATCACATCTTTCTTAATTCACGTGCCTCCTAAAATGACCAGATGATCGTTAAAGGCATGCATATCGAACTCAGAGCTCCATATAAGAAAATATTTAATCATAAGTGATGCTTCTTATTTCAGTACCACCCATCTTGTGTCTCACATCTGAATATCATACAATATATAATTTTTGGATGCGTGTGTGGTTTGGAGAGATGGGAGTCAGACTTTATAGTAGGTTGAAGTATGACAGTGTATTAGCCACGTGTCAGATGAAGAGCTTGTGTTCCTGGAATATCCTGTGACTGGCAATGAAACGATGCGGTCAAAATATTCTAGTGGCACCCCAAATTTTCCACTTGTCAGTATAATTCTGCTCTACCTGCCTACCGCCGGCTGAAATAATAAAGCAGTCCTGCAAAAAGACGTTGCAGGCTTTCAGCCTTTTCTGAAGGTGTTTCCACCACTAAACGTCTTCCTTGTGGGACTGCTCCATTCCGAGGTCCAACGGAATTTACAGGGTTGCTTAAACAGGCGAAATCTGAACAAAAGCTCAGTTGCTCCTTAAACTTGCAAGTGAAACCTTCCTTATGGATCCTACCCCTCTTCTGCTGCTTCCCTTTTGATTGGATTGGGGTTTGTTGTTTGGTTTTTTTGTTTCCCCTAAAACTAATCCTATGCTGACCAGTCCCACCCCTTAAAAAGCAGCTTTGGTTTTTTTTTTTTTTTTATTTTTTCTGTACTTTCAGATCAGTTTTCACTTCCCATTTAGGGGCCAAACCAGTCTTAAGAGAAAAAAAAAATAGGCAGTCTTTTTGCTGTTTGAAACAGACTTGTTGGTTTTTCTTCGAATGATTTTGGGTCTATTGTCTGAAATTCCATGTCTAAGTTTAGGGGGATTTATGTGCTTCATTTTGTAGTATTGTTTTACAACTTCCAGGCAGCCCATGAGGGAGAATCTTATTTTTTCCTTCTCCCTTGGAAGACAAACCTCTAAATGTGTGTGTTTGATCCCTGTACCAGAGCCAGGATTGCTGTGTGCAGCCTGCACTGAGAAACGAGTTCTTTGGGCTGGGGGGGCCTCAATGCTTCTTCCTTGGTGAGGTTTTAAACCAAGCCTCGAGTGTTCCTGTTGTAATAAATGAGAAGGTTTGTGGTCAGCTCCTAATTTTCCGAATTTGTCTCCATTGAGGAGGTTCCTTTCTCCAACAGGAGCTGTTTCACAGGGATGTAGATCAGAACCTGGTAAACGTCACGCTAGTTAATGGTTTTAATGTTACCACAACAGTCTTTCAGGTGCATCTGTGGACTTGAGGATCTCCATCCTTGGCATTTGCTAATCAGGCTTTACAAGTCTGTGATAGTCCTGAGAATCTGTCTGTTTAGATGGATTTAAACCAACATGTGTCATTCCTTGTCTGCGAACATGGAAAGCTCATCTTTCTCTAGCTGTACGGCAACAGACTTTCTACTTCCCAAATCCAATCCGCAGACAGCAGGCACGGCAGCAGAGAGATCCTAGTGTCTTCAAACCTTGCTATGGGATAAAGGCCTTAGAAAGATAAACTTTTAAGGGGGAGAAATTCTACATCTTTGACTGTCTTCAGTTGGTGGACTCAGTTGTTTGAGCCTGCTACCAACTCTAGCTATGGGAGTACATGCTTTCCCCGAAGGGTTATTTATCTAAGGGCTGGGAGGAGACGATGATGGAACACATTCCTTAGTAACAGAAGGTACCTTGCAAGCATCTCATAACATATTTAACAGCGTCATGCGTGCAGTGACGTCAGCAACTCCTGGGAGGCTCAGACGTATCGTGGCAAATTTTCCACTTGAATGGGATGCTGAAATGTGGGCAATATTTATGTTTTTTTTTTAAAAATAATGTTTAATAGAATATGATTCTCACCTGGTAGACTTCAGTTTCCAGGGTACGTCTGAAAAGGTGTTGTTTGGTGCTTGTCAGCTCTGCTACCACACAGGCATCATCTTCACTGGGGTTTTCAAACCGATATGGCATTGACTTGACTTTGGCTTCCTTTGCACCTCCTTCCCCAGTGCTTTGAATCCATCTTTTTAATCTGGGGAGGAAGTGCTGCAGTTTGTGGTGATGGATTACGAAGCTAGGCTGGAGGATTTCTGACTCTGCTTCATTTGACAAGGAATTGGCAGCTCCCTCGAAGACTGTTTCAGCTCCCTTTTATTTCTCCTTTCCCAAGCTCCTCCTCTGGGGACTTCAGTGGCTGCGTGCACAGTGTGCAATTGTCACGCAAGCTAGTATTTCAAGGGTGGGGGGGGGGGGGGAAAGGACATTTTAGTTTTTAAATCATCATTTGAAAATTGTTAGTGATGGTGACTGGTTTGTGATTATCATAAACACCAGTGCTTTTCAGCCAAGGTAATACTTTGTCGTGGTAAACAAAACACCAAACTGATCTAGACCATTTCCAGACAAACGGAATGCTTTAACCAACATATTTATACATAAAAGTACAGTTCATGATTTACTTAACCTTAAAATTGGAAGCAATCCTACTGCATTGGGCTTAATATCATCATTGTCGCACGCGTAATTACTTTTTGGTTGGATGGCAGCCAGTCAGCGGGCTATGAATGGTCAGTTATAAATAACTTTTTAAAAAAAAAAAGAAACCAATTCAAATTTTATGGTGAGACATGCTGTTTATCACATGAATGTCGCAGCAGTCTGAGCGTAGAAAGGTGGATTTAGTGAAGGAAATTATAGAATACTTACCCAGTGACTAATACACGTCTTTCTACTCATTACTGTGGGGGGGGGTGTTTTAAATATTTCTGCAGTTTCTGGAGATATCTCACAGCCAGCAGTGTTAATTGACTTATAACATTATTTTTTTTTCTCTTGGTACTCTTTATTTGGGTCTTATTTGGTTAAGGGATGTGCTGAGTTTCAAATTACTAAAGCAAAGTATTTTGAATGTGAAGTTACCAGCATATTCTGCATTTCCAATAACTCATTATGCTAGGCTTACAGTGCATTGTTGCCGTGTGTCGTCTGCAGTCATCAGAGGAACGTGGGTGGGTGTTTCTAATAAAATGTTACACAAGCAGAAGAACCAGCCGTCGCTGTAAGACAGGCTGGGAAATTTTACACGTGGATCTTCGTACTCCAGCTACAAGTTAAAGACTTCAGTTTGTCACGGGGAAATATTCTGCCCGTGGAGTTGACATTTCAGCATCGTTTGTGATATAATTCAGTAACATAAGGGGTATGGCCTGTGGCCTATAGCTCGGGGTGCTTTACTCTCTCCCCATAGTGAAATGCCATCCTGATACATCTCTGTAGCGATAACCTCAGCTTTCTCCAGGTAGTAAACATGTTTTGCTTGTCGAAACCATCTGAACCAGAACGGTGTCTGCGGAAGTTTCATTTTCCTTGCGCTGGTGCTCATTGCATATTCCTTTTACCTCTAGATGAATGATGTACAAAGGGAGCTCATAAGAAAGATGGAGATATTTTTTTTAATTATTTTTTTTAGCCAGGCCCTGCATTGACGTGAAAAGGGATAACAGTTTTAAACTGACAGAGGACAGTTTCAGATTGGATACAAGGAAGAATTTCTTCACGTTGAGGGTGGTGAGGCACTGAACAGGTTGCCCAGAAAGGTGTGGCTGCCCCATCCCTGGAAGTTTTCAAGGTCAGATTGGACGGGGCTTTGAGCAGCCTGGTCTAGTGGGAGGTGTCCCTGCCCATGGTGTGGGGGGGTTGGACTAGATGAACCTTGAAGGTCCCTTGTAACCCAAACCATTCTGTGATTCTGAATTTCAGCACACTGCAGGAAAATTCATGACACTTTGCTCTTTTGTCCCTTTCTATCACGTCTGTTTCCACTACCGTTTTCTGTTTGAGCCCATCTGTATCCTTTCAAATTTCTTTGCAAGAAAGTCTTGCTGGAGAGTCCCTTGCATAACGTAGCTTGCCCCAAAGATACTTATATTTTCTCCTCTTTCTTATTTAACTGTGCTCTTGGGGCTTCACAACAGACTATGTGACATACCGTCTTATCAAATAGGCACCTGTAGGAACCGTATATAAAATAGTAGAGGTAATTATGGAGATTGAAGACTATTTTGAAGGGAATTTTTAGAAACAATGCTGTGAGAGTTGAAGTCTGTTTAAATACAAAGTATTTCTGTAGCTGGAGCATCAAATGAGAGATTCCACTGAAATACTGTAAATAACAAACGTGTACCTCTTCATCCTAAAACTAAGCACCCATGGATGGTAGATAGTCCACAAGCAAGATCTTCAAAATATCACCAAGGATTCCTGAAGAACTGTTTTCAGAAAATCCCCTCTTGCCAGGCAACATACCTGACTTTCATAGAATACTTAAGAGGCCTGGGTGTTTAATTAAATTAGAACAAACCTAATTGTAATAATTCATAGATTAATATGTGCTTAATGTATTTGATAATAAGGTAAAATGTAAGTTAATACTTGCCAGATTACTTAAAGAATCTGGTGTGAGGAACCATAGTGATAATAAGGAGGATGTGAAAATCAATTAATTTTTAGGGATTTGTCAACTATATTCTTTATCTCTCAGACTCTCTGTGTACAGTTAGATACCAGTTTGCCTGGGAAAAATTCATATTAATAATTAGGTCACCATTGCTTATAGATAACCTTTTGATCTCTGATGTGAAGCGAGAAGGTAAACTTTGGTAACAGACTGGTAGTGTCCCATGGAGTAGTGGGATGTACTGGAATGGTGGGGAGGTTGTTCACTGTGAAGGAGAAGACTCAGGCTTTGACTTACGTCGTGATCTTAAAAACATAAAAATTAAAAAAAAAATGTGTCTAATGGTGGGCTAGTGGAGCAGGTGTTTACCTGTAAACTTGATGTTTACCTCTAAAGTTGTATCGTTTAGCCAGTCATCTTAAACATGAGAACTGTTATGGGAGATGGTGTTTGGACTCTGAAGATGACTAAGGTTTGGGTAAAAATTAGCTTCGTAATTAGTGACTTCCTCTGTTTTCTAGAGGCGTGATTGTGAGCTATGGCTGAAGTTCCTCAGAGCAGGTCTACGTCAAGATCTGCTCCTGCAAAACAATAATATACCAAAGGTTTTAAGTGCAGTGCTCTGGTTTATTACCAACTAGAGAGTACAGGGTGTGTTCAGAGCTATTGTGACATGAAAAAATAGATATGGAGGAGATTGGAAGTACGATTTTACTTTTTTTTCTTAACTGTATCGATTATTATCTGCTGCCTTTAGTAATAAAAATATCAATGTAGTTCATAGGTTTTTTCTTTATCTTATGAATGTTATTATAAAGCTATTCCCAGGCAAACAGCTGATGACGCTTAGAAAATATTTGTAAATAATCTATTAATAAAGAACGCTACCGCATCTCTGTCTGCAAGATATCCCAACAGCTTCTTCACCAGCCAGTTGACGTCACAGCCAGCAGACTGTTGCTTTCAGACGATAAAGGCAGGTTGACTCCCATAGAAATATCAATTTCCTACAGATTATTTCCATAACGAAGAATGATAGCCAAGTAGTACAGAAAATACTACGTAATGGCAACTTTGCTTCGAAATAAGACGATTTTCAAAGCTTTTCACATGTTGTCTGTTTAGCTCCACAAGCAAAAGAAGAGTTTGTGTCTTCTACATGCTGTCTCAAGTGAATACAGTCATCGTACATGGAAACCCTGTTTAATGGCTAATTGAAGTATTTCACCATCTACAATTCCTTATACTAAGGAAGAAGTTTCTTTTTTTTGCCAGAAATATTTCTTTCAGGCTTTTTATTTCCTCCACAGCCTTTGACTGGAGGAGATGTTCTTGTTACATATCATCAGTTCCCACAATTTGTCGTAATGCTACTCAATGGCTCGTATAAAAAAATGTAAAGGGACGCTGTCAAGGTTGTTAGGCCTAAAGTTTAACCTACAATACTTTTGAAAAAAGAAGAAAAGATTGACATAAACTGTCCCCCAGAGCCCGAACAGAGCCGGAATAAAATCCAAAATTATTTTCGGAGCAACGCAGGAGCCGGCGCATTGGTCTCTTTGAGGCTCTGCTTGTGAAAATTGTTCTGTGCTTTGGTCCTGCTTGTAGGAAGACATTGAATATACAAGAAACTTAACTCTGTGGCATGTTAAGAAGAGAGGATTCTTGTTCATTCCAGTTATCCTTCCCGAGTGAAGTAGGTCACGGAGACCCTGTGAGGTACAGAGGGGTTTTGTCATTTCAAGGGCAGTGCCACGTTCAGCATCTAGGAATTGTCACCCCTTAGCTCTTAGTCCCTACCAGGTATTCATTTTTCGGAGCATTGTACGTCTGTCTTAACACATCAACCAATACGCTACGCTGAAGCAATTTTGATAGACAAATCTGAAATTAATTTATTTTTTTCTTTTAACCCCCCCGTTTTTTTTTTTCTCTTAAAAAGCTTTGGGGAGAGAGGAGGTGGAGATTTTTATCTGCAAGTAGAACGTACTGCCAGATGCCGTGCAGCATCCGTAATGGTAATACAAGTCAGAAGTCCAGCCACTTTTGCAAGGGGGTGGAAGGAATGGACTAGGTCGAAATGAGAACTGTGGAAATGCTGAGAGATTTACAAGGAAAACTTCCCTTTAAATCCCTGTTTATATCTCAGCTGTATGTCTCTGTGGACAGGTTTCATTATTTCCCCTCCACTTTTTGGCTGAAACTGCTTTCCAGCCAGGTCTACACGAGATCAATCAATAGGGTGAGGTTCTCCCGTTTACCAGATATACTGACCTGAGAGCTTATATCAATTACTCATGATTTTTCAGTACATCCAGTGTATTCCCATTTCAAGCAGGAAAAGCTGACTGTATTGGTTACGGCATTTTTAAGGGTTTTGTATCCTCTCGGTGACGTTACGGCTTACCTGGGGAAAATGTGTTTTATCGCTCTGGAGGGAACTCAGCCGATCAGTCTCTGGTTGATAGCTCTGATTTTCTCGCGAGCAGGCTAGTAGCTATGATAGCAGCTTGCTTTTGCTTGGTTTTTCTTATTTAGTTTCTTTACCAAACCCATTTGATCTTGCCCGCCAAGCAAGCAGTCCTTAACTTGTGCGTGCACGCAGACGTGCCCAATAAAAGAAAGAATCTGCTAGTCCATCAACCTTTATTATATTTGATTGCGCAGTGTTTTGTCAGTAATCTCATACTATTATGTGTCATGGTTTTTCTGTGCCATCAATTATTGCGGCTACCTGCACATTAACTCCACGCGGAAGGGTGAGAGCCTCTGCTTTCTTTTAGAGAGCTGATTGATGGATTTGGAAGAATACAGCAGGGTCGTGCTAATACCTTACGATGCCGGAGAGATGCAGAGTAAATAATTAAATGTCGTTAGTCCCACTCCACCTGGGCAATAAGACATGTGCTTGAAGTTGAGATTGTACAGTACAAGACAAGCCTAGTTCCTCTGCCTTGAACAAACACAGCGCAGTTCTCTTAATACAGATATATGTGTACACAAACTCCAGCCTTTTTTAGGCTTATTTTCTACCACCGTGAACAATGGTAAGAGAGTTTGTGTGGGAGGAGAGGTTAAACATAATTATGTGAATAATCTGAAAATGTTTGGGAGAGATGAGGTGCAAAAGACCTATGATTCTCCACTGGAAAGGATACTTGTAATTTAAAGAGCATTATGATTAAGAGTGGAAGTGGAGGAAACAATTTAAGAAAATGTCAATGGAAAGGATAACGAAGGTGATGACAGTGAATACGAATCAGTAGATAGAAAATGTAAATTGTTGATAAAGGAAATTAAAGGTGTTAGAAGGAATTGACGGTCTGTAGAACGTGAGGTCTAAAAGGTTGATGAAAGAGGAATTTCTTAAATTTATCAGCAACAAATAAATTCTAGCCATGATACAACCTCATGCTTGACAGAAGACTATAATAACGAATCCTGATTTCAAAAAGGAAAAGCAAGAAATTTTCTATCATTGGAAAGAATAAGAATTCACCTTACCTTAAATTTGTACTTCTTCTAAACAGCTAAGCAGCAGCTAAACATCACCTACAGTGTTTGTTTATTTAGGTGGTGATGGTTGTTGTTGTTATTATTATTAATAATAATATTAATATCTGCACAACCAGATTAGCTGATTTTTTAAGCCAACTACAGAGTTGGCTTGAGAACTTTCTAACAAACTGTCATATAATCTTGAAGGGATCTTGTAGCAGTGAGAATGTTTCAGAGAACTGGAATAAAATGGATATTATGCTTGTAGCTGAAAGGAGGGAAGGGATCCTGAAGAATCTATACATTATTTAACCTCATATTGATCCTGTGCAAAATAGTGGGAAGGATGATATGTGATATGATCAGAAAATAATTTCCGTTGGCAGAGTAGGTAACAGAGTTGTCTAAATCTGTTACAGGAGATTGTCAAGTGATAAAAAGCTGAGCAATTTTTAATGCTACATTATCATAAATAGCTTTCAAGAGCAAATATATTGAGTTAGTCCTGCCTGATAACATGAACTTAAAAAGAAGTTGTTATCTCCATTCTCCATCTTCGTTTCTTCTGTTAGCAGGGGCGTGGCCTTTAAGATTTTTACCTCTCCAGGGATCTTTTAGGCCTTCTGAAGAAAATTCTTTTTGCGTCAGATCCTCTTCTCTTCCTCTCCTTTGAACAGTCTCACAAGTGCACATGCAAACGGAGCTTTTGCCCTTCTGTGGCCAACTCAGGCAGATTCATCTGTGTGGGACTTCGTATTCTCTATCCAAACTCGCCACTGGGTGCACATCTCCTCCTGTGCCTAACCACCTACGTTGAACTCCTCATTGCTAGGTCCCTTCCGTGTCACTGTGACCGAGAAAAATGCCATCTTTAGCTCTTCATGTGTCACTGAAGCATGTGGTCTGGGCTTCATCTCTTGACTCAGACCTCTTTCACCACCTTGTATCTCAATCGCTACGGCATCTTTTTTCCTGACCTTGATGACTCTGGTACCCATTCAGCTCCATCTAGGTGCTACTACAACGATCGCTCCCTCAGCCTGTCGCTTTTCCTGGGTCACCCTTCACTTGGCGTCCTTCCCAATGGCCTCCTCTGCTATATCTCGGCTACCAAAGCTCTTCGCTTTGAAGACCCATCGCAGTATCCAGTCTTTGTGATTCACTTTTGCCACGCTGGCATCTGCCTTGTGTCAACCTCAACATCTGTTTGTTAAAATGTTCTTCTCTTTCATCGGTTGAGTGCAGGTGATCAAAATACATTACTGTAGGTCTCCGACAGCCTAAAAATCTTTGCACCTTTGCAAAAGGCTGCACTACTTTATATTTGCAAATAGTAGAGAATCAAGTGAAAACTTGAGTTGTCTGTGTAGGCTGTAATCTAAGTGCACACACTTCAAGTGTTGTGCAACCGTTACAAATATGATGGGACTCCTTGACCCTTTGTCACCGATATAAAAGCTGGTTTTTATTGTGGCTTAGGTGGCTTGTAATATGCTGATTATTTTATATTTCGCTTTTTTAACAACAAAATGGGATAAGGAAGTAAGTTATCATCTTACTACTGCTACTGGATGTGAAACTACTTTTAAGCCCAATGGGGTTTTGTTGGGGTTTTAGTTAACCGTTTGCAAGGTGTGAGCTATAACAAAGTACGTCCAGCTGCGTTGCGTGAACATAAAAATCTTTATCTGTCACTTTGTTCAACTGGCAAAATTGGAATGCTTTTATTCTCCCTCTGCGTGTTTTTTTGTTTTTTTTTTTTCTTTCATTAAGCTGATTTTCCTCATTAAATAGAAGTAGGCATCTTTTTTTTTAATATGAAAAATTAAAACTTTTGGGTGCAAAGTTAAAAAATAGTGCAAGAGAAGGCAGATTCCAGGAAGCTTTAGCGCTCTGAGGGGTTTGCTGCTTTTGAAAGACTGGCTTGATAAAACACGTTTGACTTCTGCGGGAAGTAGGATGATACCGATACAACCAATGAGATAAAGCTACTATCGATGGACTGCTTATAAATATAAAGCTTTATTCATTCTTCAAGGAAGGGGGGGGGGAGAAATCCTGTCTCATACTGCCTAAAAAGCAGCCCCATCCTTCTCTCCCATCTGAGGGGAAAATGGGATTTGTGGTACGCAGCAGGCTGTTTGATATTACGCTACAACGTTTTGACAGCTCTGTATGATGCTGCAGTTCAGATTTTGCCGTCAAGAAAAATCTATAAACTATACTGCGCTTTCTGAAATCATTAATGCCTTAGTTGTATTGATGATTTCATTTCTGCGCTAGAGGAGCGTGGCTAATCTACCTAGCTGCAAGCTGCGGCTTCCCATTTTTATGATACTCCTCTTTCTCGCCATGGTCTCCCTCCCCCCACTGGGGAAAAAAAAAAAAAATCCATTGCGTAAATTGATTTGGGGATCAGCCTTGATAAAATACCAGCATTCAGCCCCTGACGACAGCGTGGCTGTATTGTTAGCTGTTCTTGATTATTTGGCTGCTCCGGCAGAAGCTGCCACATCTGAGTTGGAGGTGTGCAGAGATTAACTGGTGTCTGTCCAACCATTTGTCATACAAATAACAGTGCCAGTAGAGTGAAATACTATAAATCATTTTTTTCCAGGATTGAAACCTTTTATCAGTTGTGTCACTTTCATTATTCAATAAGCGATTAGTAACAGCCATTGTCATTTAGCCATTTAGTAGTTAACAACTTGGAGCTTTGGCTAGGAAGGAAGCCTTTGACACTAGCATCTGATGTAAATGCAAGATTTAATATTTATCTTTCCGGGCCAAACGCAGTTGTTACTCAGTGTTTTACTGGGAGGTGAAAGGCAGCGCCACTTAGACATGAGTCTCTTAATTTGTTCAGCCTCCCGGTTTTGCTTTATCACGCAGCCATGTGGTGTTTGTGTATGCCCTGACAAAATGGGCAGTATTTAAAACATGCAAATATAAAATCGCATCCTCCTTTTTCCAACTTCTTCACTCTAAAGCTAATCTCAGTATCTCCCAAGGGAGTTTCTGCAGCCGCAGCTTTTGAAAAAAGTCAGATTACAGGAATGATAACTTTTATGCAAGAGCAGATGCAGAAGTTAACCCTGATCTCGTTGGATTTGTCCAGAATGGTATCTGGGCGGATGTTGGGTAATAGCACATCCAGAATGTCTTCAACTTATAATTTTTGCATTTTTCACTGGTTGCATTCAAATGAACAACTTTCCGTAAATCTGAGGAGCCCCATCCAATGCAAACATGGATAACAGTAGCTTCCTGCATGTGAAGCCCATTGAAATCCAGATGCAGTCTACGGAGAAGAGACAAAATGCTGAATCTGACATTGGAAAGAAGTTTTCTATTCCCACCGTAAATTTCAAGTGGAAGAGTCTTAATACTTCCTTCCATTCTCTGTAGGAGAAGACCTGGGTTAAGACTACCTGCCCAAAGAGATGGAGACCTTCACGCTCCATCGTAGGTCCCTGTAATATCCATTGGTTGAGCAGTGAGTTTTGGAAGTTAGGTTGGTTAATCTGTAAACTACTTACGAAAGGACAACGTTCTTGGTCCCATGGACTTCTTTGAGCTAGGAGCTTTGAGCTAGCTATTTAATTTTTCAAGCTTTGGGGCATCCTGTAATGCAAATTGATAGATTTACTGAGAGCATGCCTAAGTGCAGGTGTTGTGGGTGTGCTACTAGGTACAAACTTCTACTCAGTTCATAGCCACAACAAAACCCTCTGTGCCTCAGGTTGTCCTCCTTGCAATGTAAGACCTGACGTCTGTGGGTCTGTGTTTTCTGATGAAGCCAGGGGAAGGAAGCAAAAGTCGTCTTCTAACTGTGTCGGTGCAGGCTGATGTAGAAGCTCAGGCGAACGGGGAGATGGTGACCTTCCTGTTTCAGCACGAGTGTTCAGGTTTATAGAGAAATAATAATTACAGATGGCTTAGTAGTTTGTACGTAAAGACCTTGGCACAATAAATCTCTCCAAGTGGAATCTCTCCAGTGAGGAATCCCTATGCTAACATGGCAAGTTGCACCACAAGCAGAATAATGCACTAAACTATTAAACACCTAATACTGGCGGATTGTCTCATGCTTATTTTTACAAGTGATGAAAGTTAAGGAAGAGTTCATGTTATATATAGCTCCAGTGGAAAGTAGGGCTGCGTCTGCTCACATATGGACATGATTCCCCAAGAAGAAACAGAAGCGGTCTGTGCGTGCGTGCTCCTCAGCCCTGCCTGTCGCTGCTCACCCTGCTGGAGGGCAAACTGCTAATGAGCCCGGATCACAGGGAGGATTTTTGCAAAGGATGGAAACGCTTCAAATAAGCCTATTTCTAAGATGCCTTATAGATCACCGTTACGAAAATGGTGTAGCACAAGGTGTTCTTTTGCACAACTTCAGCTGGCTTGCATTGTCGAGCAAGGTTTGGATCTTCTAGTGGAGGTATCTTGCCTGTGCTTTGCGGTTTTATTATCTAATGATCCTTGGGAGCTGATCTGGACAACGGTGGCTTTTTCAGAAGAGGAAACTGCTTGTGAAATCTTATGCAGCTGTGCTTTTTATTCAAGTTTTTATTCGCATAGTGTAAACTTACCTTTCACAGGTGATGAAGAGTTCGATTTTTCCAAAGACCCGGCCATACTGCTTATCTTGGATTTATTTTGTTCAGCATTTAATAAAATTATCTGAAAATGATAAGGGAGACTTTCCGCTACCCCCGTTGTTATCAAAGGAGGTATATGAGTTGTGGATGGTATGGATTAAATACGTGAGGAAAAAATGGGAGATGGTAGGAATGGAAATTCTGATTTCTATTCAAATTTATAATTGTTTTAAATTTCAGAATAAGTAAAAGCTCAACTAACAAACTGACTCTAATGCTTAATCCAGCTTTATGCTATCTTAAAAGACTTCTATAGACTACTCATATACCTCCTTTGATAACGATGAGGGTAGTGGGAAGTCTCCTGTATCATTTTCAGATAATTTTCTTGAATGCTGAACAAAATAAATCCAAGATAAGCAGTATGCCCAGGTCTCTGGAAAAAAATCTAACTCTTCATTACCTGTATCTACAAAAAATCTCAAGGAAATGAGAACTGCGAGAATTCCATAAATATCGGTATTCCCTGCTGCCTGCATACTGGCTCAGTGCTGGCTTGTTTCTCCTACGGTACCTTGACAGGAGTTGCTGTGCAGCACATTGATCAGCGCAGAGAGCGCCTTCCCGTCCTACTTCGTACAGAAAGATTTTTTATCTTCAGACAAGTTACGGTTTGTCTCCCACGTGAGGAAACAAACGTGGTGCTCTTTTTGGCTTTAATTCAGCCCAATGATACTACTTTATTGTAGTATATTTTATTTTTAGGTTGCGGTATTTCCTCTCTGACACCTAATATACATTGGAAAAGAAATTTCATGAAAAAGCCATGGCCAAATACTTGGGAAATTTGAAGATGCCTGCACTGAATATGTCTTTTACAAGTGAGCAGTGAGAATATAACTCCTTTGAGCAGAAACGGCTCTTTTTGCTGTTTTGTAACTGTTTTCTTGACAGTAATTGCTCATGCTATCAACAAAATGTGGCTGCTTTTTGTTCAGAGAAGGGTGCAGAGCAATGCGTCTTTGGTTAATGGATTTAAATGCTCCTTGTTTATCAGCCTATAACGGGCAAGATTGTCGTCTCCCTATCCATAGATGAAACTGATGGTCCGAAACCAGAATAAATCCATCCTGCCATAAAAGTAGTGGTTCTCCGTAGGGTAAGCGAAAAAGCGTTGTCTCTTTTCACTGAGTCGATACTGTGTCTGAACAGCAGAAAGAAGATAGGCTGATGGTGAATAACACGTGTCCCCCGTATGTCCCACTCTTGGCTCCTCTGATCTTCCTCTCCGTGTCCCAGAGGCTTCCCCCATGCTCTGTTTCCTTTTCAGCTGTCCCACGCAATGCTTTTTCCTGCTCTCTACCAAGATGATGAGGGGACTAGAACATCTCTCTTATGAGGAAAGGCTGAGGGATTTGGGTCTCTTCAGTCTGGAAAAAAAACGGCTGAGGGGGGACCTTATCAACACTTATAAATACTGAAAGGGTGGGTGTCAGGAGGATGGGGCCAGGCTCTTTTCAGTGGTGCCCGGGGACAGGACAAGAGGTAACGGGCACAAACTTGAGCATAGGAAGTTCCACCTAAACATGAGGAGGAACTTCTTGCCTGTGAGGGTGGCAGAGCCCTGGCACAGGCTGCCCAGAGAGGTGGTGGAGTCTCCGTCTCTGGAGACATTCCAAACCCGCCTGGACGCGTTCCTGTGCCACCTGCTCTGGGTGTCCCTGCTCTGGCAGGGGGTTGGACTAGATGATCTCCAGAGGTCCCTTCCAGCCCCTGCCATTCTGTGATTCTGTGAAATACATTGGGTTGGTTTTAGTGGTGGTGCATTTTACATTATATAATGGTATCCATGTCAATAAGGATCTCAAAGCCCAAGTGGTTTGGATGTCACAAGGGTTTGTTGTCACAAATGTCATTTCGGCCAGATGTAGCGGTATGAACAGGTCTCCGTCAGTGTCCCTTTTCATCCTGGAGTCATGTTTGGCTGCAAGTTGTTGAGTTGAGACGGGTGGCTTCCTTGCCATGGCTGGTTTTGAGAGCGGCGTCCCAGGTGGGGGTGTTACTTGAGCTCCAATGATATTAATTACAAGCACGAGACTGATCTTGAAATCAAGATGTTGACTAGATAATTGGATAGGAATTCAAATATCTTTGAAATTCCAGAGGGCCCAATATCTTGTATCAAATCTAATTGTGTAGGAAAAAAAGAAAGTTAGTACCACAAAAGAAGTATAATAGCAGTAGTTCATATTTAGCATTTGATGCTCAGATATAATGACAGACGCCGCTTTTCCTTAAGTGCTGTGTTACTAAACCAAAAAATAAGCCAACGTGCAACGTACGCTTGCTTAGCTTCTGGGTAGCTCTGGTAATTAATACATGATGACGCTAGGTTATTTTTCTCATATTTCCAGTTGTAAAAGGCATGATATAAACAATGGAACAGAGTCAGAAGGTCTGCTTACATTTCGCTCCATCTATCTGGAGTAGATTAATATGGACAATAAATATTAAAATGCAATTAAAATAAAAATGTAATTTTCAATAAGCACATTTTGAGTGTTTTTTACATTTGAATTGCTAGAGTGGGGTCAGCTGGGGTTTACGGAAAACTGTGATGCGGCATTAAAAGGGGGAAAAAAAAAAAATGATGATTTTGACAAATTGCATTTTGTCAGGGAAATATTTTGTTTTCCTCCGCAGTTTTGGGGTTGGTTTTTTTTTCAGTATGAACGTGTACAAAAAAGTGGAGGCAGGGTGACAAACTGATTCCCTAATTCCGTAATAACTCAGCCAGCCTGGTGAAGTCAACCCGATTGGAGAAACTAACCTTAGAAATCGGTCGATCAAATGCTACAAGCAAAGTACTTGTTTTCCAGTATTGAAGCTGGTGGTCTAGTGATCACAGCCAAGCAATTACTGCCCTGTTAGATAGCATGAGTAGTAGTCATTAAATAATTATACCTTTGATTAGCTGCTTTAACTGTTCGTTGCCTTTGAAATATGATAGTATAATTTAAAGCTTTTATTAAAAGACAATTTTTCTAGGTGGTTGAAAAGGATTTTTGTGTGTGTATAAAAGACCCATAATTTTCTGCTTCAGATAATGAAAAACTGAGAAAAATGTTTCCAATTAACATTTACTTTTGTCGATCTGAATCTTGTATGTTTATAGCGTATTGGAAATGCACCGAAATAGTTCAGTGGGTCCTTTACCTGCTGCAAAAGTCCTGATGTAGAAATCTTACGGGGGGGGACGGGGAAAGAATTAAAAACATTTTTTAGAAATCCTTAATTAAAGGAACTTTTTTCCCTGTCACGAGTAGAAGTATGAATGTGTTTTCATTTATTTTTTTTTCCCTCATTTGAAATGTGCAAACCTGAATCTAAGCCAAATGTAATTAACTATTAATGTGATTTGAAGTATTACTTTTAGAGTGTTTTGTGGGTTTAAAATAGAGCACTGGAAAGGATTTCAGTTTCGGAGAGGAGGTTTGGTGGTGGGTTTTTTTATCAGGCATACTGTTTTACTTGGGTTTGGGCTGGGCAACTTTTGTTACTCAGCACTTTTACTCATTTCCTTTGATGTTCTTCTTTTTCTGAGTATTCTGGTGACCAAAAAGGATGTACTAGGGGCTGTTACCATATGGAATAACTGGCAGCGGTTAAATCTTTTGTATTTCGGCTCCATTTTTTTTTTTGGTCTGTTGGGATGTACGTCCTGTTAACACCAATACACTAAACAGAAATGTTTGGAAATTTTAGAGTCGCATTCAAGTGTTTAAAGATGTTTTACTATGGAAACCTGGTTTCATAGATAAGCTGCATACATTTGATAGGAATTATAGAAAAGCAGTGCACATATTTATGACACCCTTGCACTTTGGAGTTTTTTTATTTTAAAATCTAGTGTTGGTCACATCTAGGAGCACAATGCATACAGATTATTTTACTTTTAAAATTTCATATATTGATATGCTTACTCTTTTTTTCCTTTTTAACCGTTTTTGAGGAGTTTTTGCCATTGCTGCTTCCATGTAGCATAAAACAGACAGCATCAAACCCTTCCACAATCACAGAAACAGATTTACATCGTGTAAGAATCTCCTGAGTGGCATCTTAATGAAATAATTTCAAGCCTCCTATGGAAGAGCATGGGCCTTTTGAGCAAATCGCTGTTCTGCTGACCAAAGAGAAAGAAAAAAATCCCCGATCTGCCATTTTACAGCCCCTGATGAAACCATGTGTAATACAGAGCGAGTTGAAAAAGAGCAGGAGGGCTGAAGGGTGAAATCCTTTCCGCAGTGGGGTGGCAACTAGGTGGTCCCAGAGTTTATCCTTAAACATCCCTCTGATGCTCGAGTTTGCCTGTCATCCGGATCTTATGTACCCCTATTTTTTCTAGATCGATGTTGCACAGATATTATATGACAAATGTTCCCCTGGCCTATGCTATGGGAGAAGGTTTTCCCTCATATATCTTCTCGGTCTTTAATTGTTGCACAATAAGAATAAATAAACAAACGTCCTTAGGTGAATGGACAGCGTTATTTATTTTGTGCGGATGATGATGAGATGTTCTGCAAAGCGAGTGGCATGCCGACTCCATCCCCAGCCCCCTTCCTCCAGCGTAGGTGAAAAGATCCTATTATTTCTGATAATTGATGCTGAGGGCTGTGGCGTGCCTCATTTAATCAGCACTGTTCAGCACACTCTAGGGATGTAATTCATGCACACTTTAACATCCAACATGGCTGACAAGGCTTGGACACACAACCGAACGGCTACATCATTTTTTAATCAGCTATCTGAAGACTATTTATCTAATCAACAAAGAACTCCGTCACATGGAGACCAGAGGTGACATTAACACATCCGTAGTTCCTCAGTACAGCCGTGGAGGAAGATTTTTAGGGCGAGACCGTAGATATTAAGACCCTCCTAAGAATAAAAGCCTATTTCTGCTTATCAAAGTGTATAAAGAACTGAATTTGCGCAAGTCAAAGGGGGTTAATCTGGTGGTTGGTCAAATATAGTATCTTAAGCATCCTTAGAGAACTCCACAGGTACCAAACAGATATATCCTCAGCTCACACATGGGTAAGTGTGCTTTCTAAAAACATCTGTTACTTTTAGAAATAATGGTATGTGATTGTAGTGGTGGCAAACATATTTACTACAATGACGAACTAATCAAAACTAGACAGGAAAAGGAGATCCATTAACACCGAATGAATAGCATCCCTATTAAAGAAAGCAAACACAGAAATTCTGTCTGCAAGGGGTTGGTCACAGATGCAAAGTTACTGCCTGAACAAATACAAAGATATGTGGTAATTGGGAGTCATTAAGTTTAATTGATTCCCAGTTACTCCGTATCTTAACAAAAGGCTGTACTGAAGCCTAGTTTTCTTCTTCGTGCACCCACTTACCTGCTCTCACTTTAAGATGTAGACATTTAAAACATACAAGCAAGCTTATTTTACATGCAGCATACATGCTAAATGACTATAGTTCAGCTCAGAAAGCGGAGTATTGAGAGGCTTGCCTGCATCCCCCAGTCCTGCTGGATGGTCTCACAGAGCTTCAGCTGAAACGGCAAGCCGTTACCACCGTTTTATTGTAATGGACAAGAGACCTAACATGTAATCATCTCCCACTAGATTTAAGTACCTTCTGTTTGGATTCAGGTTTTAGTGCTCTCTTTCAATGGTGTTTGGATGTTCAAAGACTTGTACAGCCATTAAATAACCTGTGTAGCTTCCACTTCGGACTGTGCGCGTTACAGTCCCTGCCTTACAAACTGAAAAATTGCAGAAAAGGACATAGAAAATTGAAATAGCAGAGTGGAATTGCCTCTGGGTCCAGCACAGTGAGTCCAGTCGGTACCTACAGAGTCATGGCAAGGACCTTCACGACGCCCATGCTCTACGTGCTCCACAGCCACAGATCCTCTCCCCGTTTGCAATGACCAGTCTGTAGCGTTTCTTCATGTCAAGCCACAAGTGTTCTGAGCCGTGTTTGATTTAAGCAGTTGGGTAAGGCTCTTCAGAGGAAAGCCACAGTAGTAAACACTGCTGACCCTTCCAGGCTTGTATGGATTTTTAAAGGGCCAAGATGTAGATCTGGAAGCCGTGCGCTTCTCGTGCGGGTGGTGAAGCAGAAGGGCAGGTTGGTGGGAGTAATATATTTTAAGAACAAGCAAGCAGGAAAAGTTCTTTTGGAACAAAAAGGAGAATGGGAACCTTGTTTGCCTTAACTCCAGAAGAGGTCAAAGCCTGTTTTCTGGAAAGATGAGTTTATTGAATCAAGATCAACTTCCTGTAGTGGAAGCTACGCCGTTAGCGATTTTTAGGTAGCTAGATGTCCAGGACTTTGCTTGGTGAGCTTCAACACTCCTTTGCCTGCAGTTTGTCTCTAATTATTCACTTTTGCCCAATGGTTTTAGAAATCACCCTGTCTACGGATTGTTTCCTGGTGCCCGTAACGCGTGAGGTGGGCGCATCTCCGCACCCTTCCGTGGCAGGGCGTTTGTCTGGCACTGTTGGCAGATGGCAGCAGAGTCAGGAGGGGAAGGGATTTATGGCTCCTGGAAACACAACTTGCCCCATTTCAGGGCTCTTCAAGTTATGTTTGCAGAGGGATAGGTGTGAGGAGTGCGCCTTGCTGCTTCCCCAAAACGGCAGGGCTTTGTTGAGCAGGACTCAGTGAATCAGCACGATGGTTTTGGGGCTGGAATGAGGGTTATGTGGAGTTTGAACTGGCTTTCATACAATGCTATGCACAAGAAATACTGAAGAGCACTTGACAGCTGTCAGGGGTAACACAACCCCCTCTGAAATGACAGACCACTGGTGTGATAGCCTGATTTAACTAGACAGTCTTTAAGGTTCCTTCCAACCTAAACCATTCGATGATTTTATAGAGAGTGCGTGCACTGAAAAATATTTATCAGCCTCATAAAGGGCAGCTTCCTTGCAAGAACTCAAGAAATCATTTTAACCCTTCATCTTAAAAAAACCACATCTTGGGCTCCGAGAGTCAAAGTTTCAGGGTTGGGTGCTTTGTGATTTCTTCCCATGGTCACTACTGGGAGGAACAGCCGGACAATGGCTTGTGCCAAGTCAAAGGTTGCAACAATCCTGGCGTTGTTTTGCAGAGTTGTTAAAAGCCGAACTCCGTGCTGGTGGGTGACAGATAATAACTTCTTGTTCCAGTCCGGGTAGAGTGTCAGGATGCACAAATTAATTTGCCCGGCAAAAATAGGAGTTTAATCTTGGCAATCTAAATTTCTGGAGTTAACGACCTTGGATAAGAACAGAAACTGTGCTGCTACTCCATGTCTACATACTGGTGGGGATGGGGGGACAGCTTTGATTGCTCCAAGATGTTGGTTTTCTGTTGACGGTGAAGCCAGAGATCAGGGCAAGTGTCACTCTTAATAAAAGATTTTCTTGAAACATTATTAAAATACTTTAGTCATTCAGACCGTGGTAGCACAACACACTAGACAGAATACTAGTTGCCATTTCAGTACAAGCTAAATTAAATACCCGGTGTCTTCTGGGAAATAGTTAACTTTGTTACAGATATTTGACATTTCAGAGAGGTTAGTATCTCTAGTTAGAGATGCTTCTTGGTGTCTTTTCTGAAGAAAACAGGCTTCCAGAAAATACTTCAGTCTCCCTTAAAGATCTTTCTAATTAAGGAGATTTGTTGCTGGTAAATAACAAAGTGTTTCTTAACAGCTTTTTTTTGGAAACCATTTGGGGTTTATTTGTTTGTTTAAGTGGATCTGTACTATATATATATATATATATATATATATATATATATATATATATATATATAAATGTAGATATCCAGAGTTGGCAACAAGAGCTTTTATTGAATTAACTTTTGAACCAGCAAGTGAAGCCAGACTGGATGGGGTTGAATATCCTGGGACGTAAGTCAAAGACAAGCCAGGCAAGTAGTGGCCTCCAGTGCCTGTTAAGGCCGTGTTGATGGGTAACAAGAATATATAGACAGTATGTAATTTTGAAGGCTGGCGGGGTAGGATGGCTGAGCTGGGCCCTGGTGTTCGCACACACATCAGTCACCGCGTGGAGGCCGCGCTTGGCACTGCCCAAACCCTGCTGATGATAATGTTCTGGAATCCTCAAAGACAGCGCAGCACCACGAGGAAGCAGGCTGGAGCCTAATCGATGCTAAAGGACACACTTGGATGTATCAGGACCTCAGCATCACTGGGAAGAAAGTCCATTTGTTTAAAGAGAAGGAAAAGGCATGACACGTAACACATTAAAATGGATTATTTCATCAATAGGTTAATAGAAAACCAGGCTGCGAGTTCACTTCCTGCTCATACGGCCGTACTCTAACGTGCCATTAAAGTGTGACAAATGAAAAGAGACTGGGAAAGGGTCTTTATGTACTGGAGAGAGTCTTCCCTTTCCGAGGGTTGCCAAACCTCGATTTTGCCTATTTATATGTAAATTTTTTTCTGGAAAAACAAGTTTTCTGCTGGAAAATTGTGCCTGTCTAGTTTGCTGGTACCTGTTAAACATGTTGTAAAACTGAAGATTTTTTCATCTTGAAGGATGCACACAGTTAAGATATTTTTAGATTTGATAAACTTTAATTGTTAGTTAGATCTAACGTAGCCTTCCAGATGACGTTATCTATTTTAATTTCAGCGAGATGCATTCTAAAGAATGTCACTCCGATATCCATCCCTCCATTTTCCCTTCGAGTATATGGCATTAAAGCCTGTGGATGACTTTATTAAAGTAGTATATAGCTTAACAGTCTAGGGTGTTTAGGCATTTCTCTTCCAGCCTTAGCTCTTTAGCTGAAAAATGAGCTTTTTTGTTAAAGATTGGAATGACTTCGCATCGTTGTTTCTGTTCTGTGGAGGCAGCCGTTTGGTCTGAGTTTCGTTGGTCGTTAAAAAAGTTCTCTCATAAATATAGAAAGAAAAATTTTTAAATGGTTGCATTGCAGCACTCGCTGTGTTTTGCAATGTTCATGGCATCCTAAAGGGTAAGGAGTACCTGTGGTGAGAGGGAGGATGGTCTTACCCCAGTTTGACCGTATGAGTTTCTTCGTAATGTACTCCAAGCTGAACGGGAGTGGAAGACTGCTGGGTTTTCATACACATCTTAGAAATGAATCGTAATTAACGTAAGTGATAATGTCCTTTTTAGAAGTCTCAGGCCCAAACTCAAGGCTTTCCACTGTCAGCGGGCAGGAGGGCTGGCTCACCTGCTGAGAAAGGTGGCTGAGAAGGAGGTCTGGGTGCTCTTCCACTCGTCCCTGACCCCAGTGATCCCTTCCTTGAGCTCGTAGAACAGATTTTACAAAATAGTTGCACGCCAGGCAGTGCTGCATCATTATTTCTTGACTAGGTAAGCTTGGAAAACCTGTAGAGATACCACTCTTAGCAGATACGCGGTTTCCTCCTCGGCTGTGGGGATGTCTGTGGGTAAAGGAGAGGGGATGTCTCTGTTATTTCGCTGGAAGTTGCTGGTGGGTGCCAGCAGTGTCATGGCATACTGGGATGTTCCATGTGGTTCCCGCCCGGTGAAACTCAGGCTAAACATTTTGTTGATTGAACCTGCTTCTCATGCTGTGAATTCGCTCTGGAGGCAAAACACGGCGATTTTAAACAACATGAAAATGTGCTCTCTCCTAATGAGCACGGGAATGGAGTGCTTTTCAGCAATATTTTCTGCTAATTGTAAAACGGCGGCTGGGAGCTCAGAATCTGGAAGTTTGGCGCAATTCTAATAAAGCGAGGGTGTTGCCTCTTACATAAAGAATATACTTTTTTTTTTTTTTTCACTTTCCAAATAAACACTTTGATTTTGCAGTGATTTGCCTGGGGGAGGAGGGGAGGACCACAAACATCATTTGCATCCATGTCTACTTGACACTCTGCGAAATAATTAAGTAATGCCTCTGAGCTCAGTGCTACAAATAACACGCTGTTTTAACGATTTAAGGCCTTTACACCATCACCTCAACTTTTCACAGGGGATGATGTGAAACTATGTTTTAAAGGTGTCCTAAAGGTGAGCTACAGGTGATCAATATGGGCTTTTGGAGGAAAAGGAGCTCTTGCCTGGCTGTGTTTTGTTATTAATTAAGTTGCATTTTACAGTAGCTGTTTTGTCTAGCCGTGTAGCCTCTGTACGAATACTTCCTTACTTCTACTGCTCTGTTTTTGTCTATTCCAATAGCCGATCCGTTTAATCTTGTCAGATTGTGTCATGTTGTAGAGACTTAAAAAAATATCCCTCTTGATAAGAGGCTTTCCGTATCGTCTGTGGATTGGAGAGGTTGTATAGTCCTGTGTGCGTTTTCTGTGCGTAGCTCTTCACGTGTTAACAGGCTCGTTGCTTGTATTTTACTTCACATGCTATTTTGATGTTTCTTTTCTCCCCTTTTTTCATTGATTCCCCCCCACCCCCACCCCCCGCCTCCTTTTTCTTTATTTTTATTCTATTCTCTGTTTTTTTTCTCTTCCCCTTCTGCTCTCTGGACGCAGCCAAACGCAAAGCTTGGAAACTAAACCGTGTTGGTAGCCTGCGAAATATATACAGCAGCAGCAGCACCAACACCGAAGGTAACAAACCCACCCGTTTTAGATGAACACCTCCTTTCTTACCCCCCCCCCTTTTTTTTTAACCTGTTTTTCCAAAAATCGTCCTCCTCGAGTCTCTCTCCCTTCCCTGGTGTGGGCACGGAAATCAAATTTGCCCAAAGCATGCGTGCTTTCATCTCGTGTTTGCAGAGTCATTCCAGTTGGTCTTTTCATCTTTTTGTTTGTGCGTTTTATTTTGCCATTCATGTTCCTTTCAGCTTACTTAAATTTTGACCTTTCCCTCTAGTCGTGGATTGGTGATGTTTAAATTACTTCAGGAACCCATTTTCTTCTTTTATTTATTTTTTTATAGAGATATATATATTTTCCCTTTCTCCATGTGGGCACTCAATGTAATATTTCCCAAGTTATTACAGTTTTTAAAAGTGTTAGTATCAGGTGTAATGATCTGTAGCCAAATACAATAGTGTGCCGTGACATTTAAGTAACAGTCTTAATTTGTTTTGTGCAAGCCTTCTCCATAATGCTCTTTGCAGCTCTAATCCAAAGGCGAGACAGTGCCGGGTCATTTGCATGTGCTACTCTTGCTTGTAAATTCTGTATATTGTTGTATTTCTAAAGGTCACCTGGTGCCAAAGTTCACAAATTGACTTACATTGCTTTTTTTCCACCGAAGACAGCCGTCACGGCTTTTGTATAATAGCACATTGAATTTTTTATATTTATATTTTTTTTCCCCCCCCTCCGCCTTCATTTGAACAACACAATTATAAACTTCCTTCTTTTTTTTTTTTTTTTTTATTATTACAAATGTCAAAGGTCAGAATTACTTGGAAGCCAGGCAAGGAGAGGGTGGGGGACAAAAACCCTCCACCGTCTCCAGCAGCATGTAAGAGGGATGCTGTAAGAAACAGGGAATGCAAAATAGGTCACAACTCAGTAATCTCAGTATAAAAGGGGGGGGATTTTTTTTTTTTTTTTTTCCTTCACTTAAGCGCGAACCAAATGGGTCAAGTAATCGCAAGCGCATGCCCTAACACTAATTGACTTATTTTGGAATGATTATAACTGTAATATTTTTCTTAATGTCACTGTTTTCTGGGCTGTTGATTTTAGTGATTGCCAAGCGGTGGCATTAAATCTCTTGTAAATTTTAAATTGCATGCTATTTCTGTAAACAAGTCCCTCTGTTCACATCCTGATCATTAACCTTTGGTGATTTATATCACCGTCCTTTTTTTGCACAATTACTGCTGTATTGCTGTCGGATGCCTCGCTCTCGCTGCCAAACAAAGTGTACGTAGGAAAGAAAAAGTGTGATTTTACTGCAGCTTGTTAAGGAAGCTTTTTTTAATTATAATTTTGTTTTATTTCGCAGTGTAAATGCAAAAATTATTGCCTTTTAGAGTAATAGTTGCGAAACCATCTATTTTGAGCCTTTTGTTACCTTTTCGAATATGAAGTGTGAAATATGAAATGAGAGAAAATGGTTGTTGGACATCAACAAGTGCGGGTTTCTTTTTTTTTTCAATTTAATAGGAAACTAACTAGATACTTTTAAATTATTTGTAATTTTGTATGTATTTGCTGTTTTTTGTTTCCTAGCCAGGTTTTTCTTCCGATCCGTGTGGAGGCATGTTTGTTGTTACAGGTTTACTGCTTGAGAATCTTGTGATTTTATATCTCTACCTGTTATTAAATTGCAACAGGGAGACAAGTATAAAGAATTCCCTTGTGTTTTACAGATAAAGACTTAATTTTTTTAGGGCCTGCCTAGTTTGAGGACTCTTTTATCTTACTGATCAAACTGGCTATCAAAGGCACCTTGGGTAACTGTATGGGAACATGTTCCTGATGGCCATGGTCCAAAGAGTTTTGAGACGTATCATCCAAATGGAATTCTGAAATTAGGCAAATGTATATTTTTTTTTAATTTTTTTTTTGGAAGTATCCCCACAAAAAACTTGAACAAAGTTCAATGTTCTCCATAACTTTGCGTCTTTGAGCTGGTACCTTGAGCCTTTGTGTGGAAGCTGGGATGGCGAGACATGCAAATGTCGAGTTAATGAGCATTGTAAGTATTAAAAGCCACATGTTTAGATAATTATGCCTTCAAAGAGGAGAACGGTGATAGGAAATGACAGTCCAGAATAACAAATCTGCTTTAGTCTTTAGCGCATGTTTGCTCAATTGCATTTACACCTTTTTACGGACCAGAAAGATTCCCATTGTGGACACTCCGGTTTTTTGAAAGCTTGATCTAGAAAGCAGCTTCTCTGAGAATTTTTAACACTGGTCCTGTTATTTATTTATATTTAGCAAAATCCAATTAAGAGGGAGAAATCCGCAGCTCAGTCTTTTGTAGCAGCCTGGCAGCAGCAGGTGTATGGATGGTCCTCCTGCATGGTGGGTCTCCCATGCTTACGCGGGGCCACCTTTTGCTGTGCACTGTGCAATGCTCAGAGTCCTCCCTGAACGTGGCTCCGCTCTCTTGGCTATTTGATACCAAAATTACTGCGTTACTGCTGTGTCTGTCCTCATCACAGAGGAGCGAGGAAGGGCAGAATCTACGCCAAGGTGGCCCGGGTGTAAGATCACCCCAACTTCCATGGGCAGAGAGAAGCAGGACATTGTACAACTATATGTCCGCTGCTGTTCCTTCATCAGTTTTGTATGATTGGGTAGGTTTAGATTAGACATTAGGATGAAATTCTTTACAATGAGGGTGGTGAGGCACTGGAACAGGTTGCCCAGAGAGGTGGTGGAGGCCCGATCCCTGGAGACACTCAAGGCCAAGCTTGCTGAGGCCCCGAGCAACCCGATCTAGTTGAGGATGTCCCTGCTCACTGCAGGGGGGTTGGACTAGATGGCCTTTAGAGGTCCCTTCCAACCCAACACATTCTATGATTCTACAATTGCAAGAAATTTGACTTTCTTTAATTTTAGAGTTTGCCTAAAACTCTTAGTTTTCAAATGTTGTGGAGTTTTTTCTGAAGGGAGCCACTGACAAATGCAAAAGCCCCACGTGCTCCTTAGTGCAGGTGGCCAGGCTTTAAGCAATCCTTTGGTTCTCCAGGGGAAAAGGATGTAATATCAGCGTGTTATACTTAAAACAGACCCCGCTGTGATTTTAAGACAAGCTGGAGTTGCTTGTGCCTGCTGTCATAGCATTATTGTTAAAATACAGAATTATTTTTCCTATATCCACACATTTTGCAGCACAGCAGAAAGGAGTGTCTTTATGAAATTAAATGGCTGCGCTCTGCATGCTTTGGTTTAACATGCGTAAAGAAATTAATTCCTGATTTTCCACTCTTTGTGGTTACGTATGTGAGGTGCTGATGAGGGCTGCATCTGAGTTGCCAGGCTCTCATGGAAAACTTCTCTTCTGCGTATTCATTAACTCCCAAACTACCTTTTGATTAAAAGTTAGCGATGCCTTTGCTGCCATTGTGCCTGTGCAGAAAGTTCGCTTTTGCTAACAGTGGCGGTTGGAGGGGGGAGGCTCTTCAGAGCACCCAAGATAAGTTCTGCCCAGTAGACTCGGCTTTGCACCACCTCTCGGTTAAGCAAACTCTTCAGCTTTGAAACGCGTATCATTTAAAAAGTAAACCGCAGGCTCGAGACGTGTTAGGAAACACCTAATGCGAGTCTAGACTCAGGTAGAGTATGAACTGAATGTAAAAATGACTTCATGGATTTCTTCAAGCCGTGTTGGCTTGACATCCAAATAAAACAAGTACATATGGCAGGGGGAGCTTACTCCCTTGAGCTAGAAACCGGCCTTTCATCACCAGTTTGTCACTCACGGGTAGCGATATAAAACGGTACGGCTGAAAAATTCTTCCAGTGGAAAACAACCTTTATCAAGAGCTGTGGGCAACCGATAGCAGAGCTATATTGTCCTGATAGGGTTGATTTTCAAAACTAATTAGATTTAGACACTGGGTTTGGAAAGGGGAGAGAAGTATTAGCATAGCCATGCCCAGTGGGACATGGCACAAATATTTCCTTAATTGAGGCTGCTAATAAACATACTTATCTTCCAACTTACAGGGATAATTTACACCAAATGGCAAAAGGTAATGATAGTTAACATTATATAGTATGTAAATAATGTGCGTCTTCGTTGTAAACAAATTGTATATTGTAAACATCTAATGTTGATTGCTAGGGCACCTCAGCAGTTTTTCATCCTCATCCTTTTGACAAGATGAAGGGTTATTAAGGAAAAGTGCTTGAGCAGAAGCGATTTTTGCGAGAGGGAGGAGAGAGCGTGATAAAAAGGGAGTTTAAATAGGTCTCAGCGTTACTTGAGGCAGGCTTGACTAGGTTTCAAGCCGTAACCTCAACTCTTGAAGGTGCTTTAGGGGTGTTTGAAATACATCATTGAGAATCTTTTGGTTCTGCACTTCTTGTTTCTGGAAGGTGTTTCCTGTGTGAGTGGCATCATCCACCAGGCGAGCACAGTGAGTTACTGTTAATTAGCAGCGGCATCAGGATCCTGTGATGGCAACTATGTTGGGCAAAGATGCAAATGCACAATCTGGCATTTAGTGAAAGAGGCTGGTTGGCTTGGAAGTCAGAAGATCCAGTTTTATTTCTGATCTGGCAAAATATTCCTCTATGCCTTATGCCTATGAGAAATGCCTTAAGCCTGGCAAGTCCTTGTTTTTATAGCCATGGAAAAATAGACTTTTTGTTTGTTTGTTTAAAAGCAAACTTTAGGGACGGGTGTAATTTCTGACCGTAGAGTGCCTGGCGGAAAGGGACCCCTGTCTTCTGTTGACTTCAAACTGTGCTTGTGGTTACCCACCACCGGTGCAAGATGTCGGTGGCTATTTATGCAATTCTTAATATTGAGAATAAAACAGAATCACAGAATGGTTCAGGTTGGAAGGGACCTTAAAGATCATCCGGTTCCAACCCCCCTGCCCTGGACAGGGACACCTCCCACCAGACCAGGTTCCTCCAAGCCCCGTCCAGTCTGGCCTTGAACCCCTCCAGGGATGGGGCATTGACAGCTTCTCTGGGCAACCGGTTCCAGTGCCTCACCACCCTCACAGTAAAGAATTTTTTCCTGATATCCAATCTAAATCTACCCTCTTTCAATTGGAGGCTGTTACCCCATGTCCTATCACTACACTCCCTGATAAAGAGTCCCTCCCCATCTCTCCTGTAGGCCCCCTTTAGGTACTGGAAGGCCGCTATAAGGTCTCCCCGGAGCCTTCTCTTCTCCAGGCTGAACCACCCCAACTCTCTCAGCCTGTCCTCACAGCAGAGGGGCTCCAGCCCTCTCATCATCTTCGTGGCCCTCCTCTGGACCCGTTCCAACAGGTCCATGTCCTTCTTGTGGTGAGGACTCCAGAGCTGGATGCAGTACTCCAGGTGGGGTCTCACCAGAGCAGAGCAGAGGGGCAGAATCCCCTCCCTCGACCCGCTGGCCACGCTTCTTGTGATGCAGCCCAGGGTGCGGTTGGCTTTCTGGGCTGCAAGTGCGCATCGCCGGCTCATGTTGAGCTTCTCGTCCACCAGCACCCCCAAGTCCTTCTCCTCAGGGCTGCTCTCAAGCAGCTCAAACACGTGGGAAGTGGAAATTGTGAGCAAAGTGATATATGCACACCATTTAGACCCGCTCTTACAGGAAGCCAAGAGGCGTAACTGCTTCTGGACATATGTTTTCCCTACATTTTAGTAGACTTAGTTGAGTTCTCTGGAACAAGTTATAGACTAATTGTATCCTGTAGTTATTTTCAGTGTAGTTCTCTAAGTCTGATCTCTGTTACAGACCATAAACACAGGCATTGGTACGGGAATGCAGTCAGACCATGCCTAAATGTTTGTTTTCCCTTGCACAATCCTTTGCTTCTAAGAAATTGTATATTTTGTTTTCCGTAAGTGGGTGGGCTGTAGCAATGTCTGTCCTTTGGCAGAGCAAAATAAATGTTAATTTGGGTTAAATGCAGTAATTTTGCTATGAAAAGATATTGGTGAAAATGGTATATGCAGCATAAACAGTGATACCGTGTAGCTTCTTGAAAGTGGTGTGGTGATTTTCCTAAAAATCACTTATGCTTTAGGTTCCGTATCATCGTAATCTTATAATTTCAGCTCATTTCCCATCCTAGCCACCCCTTCCCACTTAAAAAAAAAAAAAAAAAAAAAACCACCACCAACATTTTAGACATCTCCTATTGATAATAACTTCCCAATGGAAAACAGTTGCAGCTGGTTCTTCACACTTTAACCCTTTGCCTGCTGGCCTTCCAGGAAATAATTGATGACTGATTGGCCCATTAACCTTTTTTTTTAAAAAAAAAAAAAAGTTTGACAGCCTGGACTTGTGTAATGAGGAGGGATTCCTAGTGAAATCAGGTTGATGGCTGAGTTGCTTACCCCTGAGGATGCAAAATTAGCCCCACAGGACCTCGTCTGCATAGAAACTGGACACAATTAGTGTAATATCCGGTGTTATTAATGTAGTTTGGAGTAATTGGGCAGGTTGATTTCGACAGGTTGATGGTGCTAAAATACTATTATAGTGGACCTTTCTATGAATAACTGTTAAACATGGGAAACTGTTTAATAAAATTTTGTGATTGGGCTCCCAGGGATTTAAATAGCACAACCTATAATTTTTCCGAAGAGTCAAACTGAACATTTTCATTCTGCTGCCCGGATTTTCCTGTTCGTGTATGTGGTGATTAAGGATGTAGGCATTTGCTACTCATCTTTTGTAGGCACTGCCCTGTGGGTGATGTGGAGCAGGCTGTTGCTGCCTTTGTTTCACACTTGTGCCTACGAAAAAAATTCGATGTGTTTAAGCAGAAACTGTATTATTGAACACATCTTCAACTGGCACAGTTGCTTTTCATCTGAGTTTTTTAGGGAGTAAACCTGAAGCTTCAGTGGATATAAGAGAGTGCAAACTTGTATGTTCTTAACGTATCACCACCGAGGAACAAGTTTTCGGCTAATTGACTGATGAACTGAAAATGTCCTTCCAGCCCAGCCTTAAGACACCCTGCAGCCCTCGTAACCCGCGGCAGGCCTGTACCAGGACAGACTCACCGGCATCTTACTTGGACTTTGCGATCCCAAGCCACAAAGGCTGTGCGAGGTCTTTACGGCTTTTGTCACGGTGTCAGCTGGTCACAGCAGAAAAGGTCAGGAGATGAAACGCGGGAGGCTCTCCTTTGGGAAGAGGAGACTTGGCGTATAAAAGAGCGGCCACGGGGAAATGGCTGGAGGTGTTTCCTGAATTGCTCTCCAGTCGCCTGAATAGCCGGGTTTGTGTCCTCTGCCATAGGTCTCCCATAAGCAGGGGAACAACTTTGTGTAGTGTTTCCGGAAAACAAAACTTGCAGAGGTACCGCTGCAAGGACAGTATTTCAGCCTTGCTTTTAAAGGGTACGCTGGCTGAATTGCTGAGTTTTTCTCATAAGCCCTTCTTGGGCAAACCAGTTTCATGTCTATGATAAGGACTAACGGCAGACAGGAGGACTCAATGATGCTGCATCTTGATTCTGTATATTTCTTTTAAGGTCTGGAATTGTCAGTCTGGAAAGTCACCCAGTATTTAAATGCAGGTGTGAACTGGTTCAGGATTAGTGCAGAGAGACTCTCTAAAGATACGCCGTATACACTTGTTGAGTATTAGTTATATACCACATATACTTGTTGAGGTGTTAGGTGTTGAGAAGTCAGCCCTCCGCGTGCGCTGGAGAAGTCTCTCTTCGTGCTCTTCTGTGTCTTCACATCCCTGCAAGGCCTCCTCCCTGCCTGAGAAGGAGGTGTGGGGAAGTTTTAACTCGAGGTGGCAAACTGACCCTTTTCTCTGATAGCCAACTCCTTCGGCTTATCCCAAGCCTTCGGCTTATGTCAGAGCAGTAGGGTGTATGGTCAGGGGGGAGAAATGTGCAGGGAAAAATGGATGCAGCCTGGAGCAGGGCTGTGAGTGGAGAAGGGCATGAGGTGCAGAAAACGGAGCAGGGCTGAAAAGGGCCTTTGTGTTACTGCACGTTGTAACAATACACGTATCTCAGTACCACGTACCCTGAGTAATTCACCTAGACGGATTTTCTGAACATGTAATGACCAGCACTTGGAAATCTTCCTTTAGTAAGACTTCAAGAGTACAAACTTTTATCACTTAGAAGCCATTGAAAAGCCTAAGAAGGATGAATTTCCTAAATTGGACTCTACAGGGGGCTGCTTCAGGTGGGATTTGGTTTTTCACGTTCTCTTCCTTCACCTTCCTTCCCTGTTTTCATCAACATATGCATAACTGCACATGCCCGTACCCTCCCCACTGACCATATGCCATACCACTTCTACTGGAGTAGCAGCCCCCAACTGTGTTGTCTTGTGGAAGACAGCACACAGGACTGAGCATCATTTCCTTTATCGTCGAGTAGAATCGTAGAATCATAGGGTTGGCAGGGACCTCTGGAGATCATCGTGTCCAACCCCCTGCCAGAGCAGGGTCACCCACAGCAGGTGGCACAGGAACGCGTCCAGGCGGGTTTTGAATGTCTCCAGAGACAGAGACTCCACCACCTCTCTGGGCAGCCTGTGCCAGGGCTCTGCCACCCTCACAGGAAAGAAGTTCCTCCTCATGTTTAGGTGGAACTTCCTATGCTCAAGTTTGTGCCCATTACCTCTTGTCCTGTCCCCGGGCACCACTGAAAAGAGCCTGGCCCCATCCTCCTGACACCCACCCTTTCAGCATTTATAAGTGTTGATAAGGTCCCCCCTCAGCCATCTTTTTTCCAGACAGAAAAGACCCAAATCCCTCAGCCTTTCTTCATAAGAGAGGTGTTCGAGTTCCCCTCATCATCTTGGTAGCCCTTTGCTGTCCCCTCTCCAGCAGTTCCCTGTCCCTCTTGAACCGGGGAGCCCAGAACTAGACACAGTACTCCAGGTGCGGCCTCACCAGGGCAGGGCAGAGGGGGAGGATGACCTCTCTCGACCTGCTGGTAGTTCCTCTTTACATCTTCCTCAAACTCTTGAAAGCTCCGTTTGATAAATGTGGGTTTTTTCCGTGATTTAATCATAGCGTTTTGGATAATGAGTCGACCTGTTCGTTTTTAACACAGTGTTGCAAAAGCGAAAAGTAGTTATAGCTGTACAGTTGCATCATTTCTCTTATCTTTGTTTTCCCACTTAGCCCACACGCTATGTTTTTTTAATAAAACTGCTGCTTCATGCAGCTCATGCACCTGGAAATAACCTTCACCTCCATGTTTATTCCCACCTCAAGGTGCAAAGTAACCTTCTGCTATTTTTTGAGACATCATTAAAGCAGCCTAAGGCACTGGCCCCTCACTAGCGTGGAGTTTATCAAAGAAAACCAGTTGTCCCACAGGTGAGAAAATGACTTCCAGTGAGTAACAGGACTATCTTTAAAGCTAGTGCTGGATTTGTCGCTTATCTTTGCATGCTTATGGATGACAAGGTAACGCAGGAACTTCATGGCTCTGAATATATAGTAAGTCATTAGCAGACAAGCGAATGTAAATGCTGTTTCTAAAGCCCATTATGGCTGATGTTCACCAGAACTTTGTGCTCTATTATTCTCTTCCTTTCATGCTTCATGCCTGCCCTTCCCAATTCCACTCGCTCTGTTTCAGCTTCCCTGATATTTTTTTTTTATTTTTTTTTTTTTTAATTTGGCTTTGGTGTCCCATGTGTAGTAAGATTATGTGTCCGTTTAGTTCAGTTCTGCTGGTATTTTCATATGCTGCAGTCCTCTGGCCTGAATACTTGTCCTTATACTCTAGTTAGCCCGAAGGATATTTCGTTGACCCTTTCTGCTAGCTTCTCAGATAATTTTCTCATCTCCCATGTCAAACGTGAATATTGAATAGGCTGAACTGATTTTTATCCTGTATTGTAACCCAGTGTATTTATGTTGTGGACAAGAAAATGTAGGCACCCGCTTTTAATGTATCTGTGCATGTAAACAACTGCTTGAAGGAAGAGGGTAAATTGTCACGTTTTCTGTATTGTCAGCTCTTCATAGTCCATTCATCTTTTAAGTTATTCTGTGACAATCTTTGATTTTTATATGATGTAGCTCTTAGCACCTCAGGTTTCAATCTAAGTAATGCTTGTTAGCCACTTAGTGTTTGAGAAAGGTATAGACTCGATACCCAACTCACCAATGCGCACAGGAACTGAATACGTACCCAGAAGAGTAATTTCTCCGCCTAACATTCGGAGAGAAAAAGCAGCGGATCCGCAAGTCGTTTCCTGATGCATTGTGCAGCCGTGGGGTAGCTGGATATATCTAACATTGGATATGTCTAACCTTAAAACTCAAGCGTCCGGACCTGCGTTTGCTTGTGACGTTGCAGAAATGCTCATCTAACAGGACTGTTTGAGCCTAGCTATTGATATCCTTAAACTTAACACTTCTTCCTGTTGCATGTTTGTTTGGTTTTTTTTCAGAACAAGAAGAAAACTTTGAGTTTATCATTGTCTCTCTCACTGGCCAGACTTGGCACTTCGAAGCTACCACATACGAAGAAAGAGATGCGTGGGTGCAAGCCATAGAGAGTCAGATCTTGGCCAGTTTACAGTCGTGTGAGAGCAGCAAGAACAAGGTATGGCACACGGAGTAATACTGAAAGAAGGAACAGGTGGATGATCATTGAGGTGAAAGCAAAATCCAGAACCCTGAATTTTAAACCTGTGCTCCTGGAGACGCGCATGTCTTACGCATACGACAGAGCAGCGTTAGAGCTGCATGCGTATCAGTATTTCAAGCCAGCTGGTGCTGTAGCCTGTTTCGCAGTTTATTTTTTACAGCAATTGAATTGATGGAGCTCCTGGATTATCTGTTTTGCCTTCGGTATTGCTCTTAAAATTCCGACTGAAACTTGGGGCTAGGTCATGGACTGTCCCTACTGAGCAGCTGCGTAGTGTAGTCCCTGCTGCGGATTAGTTTTATTTCAGGTGAGTCTGCAGAAAGCCCTTGAGGAAAAGCCCGTCTTGGAGAAGAGTGGAGACAGACACAAAAAATACACAGGAGGCAGCGTAGTTACTAGTCAAATCTCTAGTTAAATCTACTGAGCTCCTGCGTGGCAAAATTTAACTAAATGTTCAGGTTGGACTAACCGTAAATATGTGGTAGCATTCTGCTGTGATGAAGCAATACAGATCGCAGAAATCAAAATTAAGCTATTGCTTTCGTGTCTGCTTTACAAAGCATATGAACAACTTTTCTTTAATTCTACTGAATTAATTTTTTATGGTTCTCTGCCTTAACTAATATAACAGAAAGCAAACCCAGAAACAGTTCATCAAAGCCCTTTGGGGGAAGATGAATGTTGTCTAAGAGGCCCAGGCCTTCTACCTTGCAATGCTTTCATATGACGACAGAAGTAATTTGTTCTCTTTTCCTGTCAAAATAAATAAATAAATGATTAAAACCTGAGACTTTTTCAGCTGTTGCTTCTTTTTGGAAGGGCAAGAGAACTTCTGCTTCTTGAGTCTCTGTGTTTGCAGACACTTCACTACTAGAGAGCAAGGTGTCGAGTGGTAGTGGAGGGAGAGAAGCGAGAAGTAATTGTTCAGACCTATAGATCCTTTTAACATTTTGCACCTAACAGATGTCTTTAATGATTTTATAATGCAAGGAGGAGACTCATATTTTGAAATGAATGCTTGCTTCCATTGCCCTGATCTACCAGAGCAGATCAGACGCCAGTAATTATCGTCATCATAATATTATTCACTTCCCATTTTGTTTAAAAAATGTATTTATTTCCTTATATGTATTTCTGAGAGAAAAGTGACTCCTTATACGGCTTTTTTGGCTTTCATGGATGTATGTTAAGGGAGCTCAATAGAGGAAATTTGTACGCTAACACCTATATAAAAATGCTAATACAAAAGAGGATAAAGAACGGCTGGTAATATTTACTGTGCAGGACCCACAGAGACGATTGGCCTTTGTGCATATTAAATACTCTTTTGACAGAGAGAATCTGTTGATAAGATCATGCGTGCACGAGGAGCTTTTTGGGTGATATGTTCAACTCAGTTGTTTTTTTGTCTCAAGTATTACTGAGGTCTCAAAACACGTCAGAAGAACTAGCTGGAATAGCAAAGTGTAGTTGGTTGGGCAGGTTTAGTAAATGTCCTACTGATAGATCAGGAGCGCTTATCTCCTCGTGGCCATACTTAAGACCAGATCCTTATCGTGCTTAAGTCAATTCATTGGGAAGAGTCCGTTATTTGGTACAGCTCACAGCTTTCTTAGTTGGGTAGAGCTGAACGACTTGCACATTGTGACAATCTCTCCAGGTCCGAGTAGAGGTCATTGGCAGGTCATCATGGAGAGCCTTCTGGTTAAGTCTGACCTTTTGATGATAAAAAGGTTTCAGGTGCTTTTGCAAACCACCCCTTAGTCTTCATTAGCAAAAGCATAAACATCAATAAAATAAATTGATTTTATAAAATAATATTCTTATCTAATTTATCTTAAGAAGTAAACCTACACTGTGACCACTTTACTTGTGAATAGCAGGGTTCATTTTGAAGCTTGGTTTTCCTCTGCACAAGAGTTACCAAAACACTGGGAGCTCCTGGGCAGGGTGTAGAGAGCCCTGGGAGAAATCCTCGCCTGTCAGAAACATGGGAGGAAAGAGGAGTCCCTGCTTGCCTGGCATGGATGTGCAGTACTTGGAGACGCCAAAGGATCACCATTTCTTGAGAGGCAAACCAAGGACTTGGGTCCCTTCATCAAGATCATTCAACCTTGGTCTAAGCTTTGGGTTTTGTCGTTCGTTCAGCTGACAGTTGTATCATCTAACCCTTTTTATTGGGTTTTTATTTGTTGCTTATGCATTTCTTTAAATCTATGCAGTCCCGACTGACGAGTCAGAACGAGGCCATGGCCCTTCAGTCCATAAGGAACATCAGAGGCAATTCCCACTGCGTGGACTGTGAAGCACAGAGTAAGTACGGCCGCTTGGCTTGGCTTCAGAAAGTTGACCTCTTCTCCTTCTTGGCCAAGACTACTTCTTGGCCGAGACTCAGGTGAACGCCCACCATGGGCTTTGTCTTTTTCCGTGTTACGTTCCATATGTTGTTTGAACATTTATTCTTCGTTATGGAGTTTGCTTAATCAGACTTAGGTTAATTCATACTTAATATATGCTGTGAAAGATGCATCCTATTTTTTCCCCTTGTTGTTTCTCATGTTGCTTCAAATGTCAGCATTTCTTTACTTTCCTTTGAAGAAAATGAAGAAGTTTGACATCAGTTACTTCCGTTTTCCTCCTGTTTTGCCTGGAGAGGGCACATTTGCCATGGTAATATTTTCAAAGAGGTAGACCTTGATTGGTGTTTTTTTGGTTTGGTTTTTTTAGGGTTACTTGTCAGAAGAAACCAAAGTCATTGCTCGTTATATCTGGATACTAGAAAACTGATTTGGGATTTTTTTTTTTCCTCCTCTTTGTGTTTCTTTCCCTTTTTTTTTATTTTTTTAAAACATATACTTAGTGTTCAGAAAAGTGTTCTCGAGAATACTTTGAGCTGTGGTTCACCTCACTAACCCCGGCTGAGGTCATTATTCTGGTGCTCTTTAGTTCCAGGGGTTTGCAACAAAGCCACAAAAAGGAAGTACTCTTGCTCTAAGCAATTAGTTGTAGAAGCAGAAGGATTGAGAGAACTCGTGCATTTTTATTTCTTTGATATTTGAAAGTCAGAACTTTTCCTGTGATTTTTTTATATGTGCTTAAAATGGAAAAATATTCATTTATTTTTCTTTGGGTATAATTTTTTTTTTTTAAGACTTGCTGTTCAGGATTTTGGCTACTGGTCTAAGCCATTCTAACATCCCAGTTAACTTTAAAATGAATGTTCGTTTGGAAGTTCAAGTGCTTTTGCATGACTAATTTGCTATCTGTGTATTTAGCAATCTTCTTCATTCAGTCACCCGCCAAACCAACCTGTCATCCCCTGCCTCCTCCTTGGAAGGCGTGAAGGGGAAGGGAAGGCGCATTAAGAGCCATTTAAAATCAAAAAGGTTTTTTTGTACTGTCAAAATGTGCTTCACATGCAGACTGGTTTTAATTCCTTCTTTTGAAAACTGTCAGATATTCGTATTCCGTCCGTAGGAGGTGGATCAAGAGCAAAGGCAGCTGCCCTGTTTGGGATTGGGAGCCCTGGCTGGACTGGGCTTTGAGCCCCAGGACTGGGATGCTGTCAAACCACCTTGTTGACCTGCTGGAGGGACATCCCAAAGAGAGATTTCACAGGGACTTTTCACAGACAGAGAGAAATAATAGCAACATGAATAAATTAAGGTCTTTACGTTCCACTGGCTAGTAATCCAGCAGGTGATAAACCAGGAAAAATGTTGTTTTGGCTGGTATTTTACCATATGCAGCCCAAAGCGTCTCTTATTTGTTACTGTTCTTTCATATTGACCTGGTAGTCATTCAGATTTGATACAGTTCAAGTAAAAGGCATATAACATGCCGTGCTGTATATGAGAAGGATGGAGTCTTCAAGTGACCTAGATGTATATTTAGCTCATTTGAAGTCCTGGCTGCCGTCTGTGAGCAGACTGCCGTGGGAGCGTTACTGATTTCTGCTCCAGTCTGTCTGTAGGGCCGTGGGTGGCATTTTCCCAGCCCCTCTGTGGTCACCCAGGCAGACTGGGAAGGCGCAATCCCTGCAGACAACTTCCCACACCCACCCGTGTCCTTTCAATGGATCCATGATCCGTTCCGGAGCCCACGCCATCCCTAAGGTGTGTGTTTCTCTCCCCGGTCTTGCACATACCCCAGTATTTATGCAGCCAAGCTAGATGTTTCATCAGGAAAATGATTTTGCAAGAAAGCAGCGCTTTTTTTCTCCCCCTCCATCAGCCAGGTTGTTTTTCATCCAGATTGCTTCATGGGTCAAGCTGGCCACGCGTGCACGGTGCCAGCAGAAGGGATGTGCCAAGAACACGTTGCTGAGAGAGGGCAGAGTGGGACTGCCCTTTTTGGCAACACTCAGCGCTTCGTTTGTAGCATTTTGGGGGACAGGGGGGTTGATTTGGGAATCTCAGCTGGAACCTTAATTGTTTGTATTCTTGTAGTTGATTTAAACCTTCTTTGACTCTTCTTGCCATTTGGCCTTCCTAATTTTTAGGCCCCTGTCTTTTCTTTTGAAAAATTTGCGGTATTTCCAAAGCAATGTATCTTAAAATGTAAAGATGCACGTGAGGTGAGCCTCAGCCTGCTGCTTTTTCTGCCAGGCTTTGCTTTATTTCCTTCTCTCCCTTTCTGCCTTGCATGGGCAAGTCCTTACCCCCAGAGCGTTTAGCATCACAAACACCAGCGCTCCTGTGGAAAGCTTACGTAGTTTGCATCTTCACAAAGCCAGAAGTTTGGGAGCAAAGGAATATGAGATGTTGCTGTCCCTCGGCTCTATTCAAGAGCCATCAATCTTCCACTTCAGAAGTCTCATTCTTCCTCTTTCTGGAGCTCTTTGCCTTTTTAGCACTTCATCACAGCACTTTGTTTCACCAGGGGATTTCTGCCTTGTTGTATGTTAATCAGCAGCAGTGGTACCAGCAGCATCTGTGTGCCACCAGCCTTCTGGCCCGTTGGAAGTCTCAGACTTAAGTTTTTAAGTCCTTTTTTTAAGCGTCCCATCGCAGAGCAATAGACGAGGCTCTTTAGGTGCTGGAGTTTTTGCCCGAGAAGGTCTTATTTCATGTTTCAGATGGAAACTGATGTTGCCTTTTCCCAGAGCGTTGAAGTCCCAGTGCTGACTTCTGTCTGGAGAAGGCACTGAAGATGATGAAATTGCATTAGGCAAACCCAGACAAATTCCTGCCCCCGAAGGATTTTAGCTCTTCCAGTCTCACCCCTTAAAGAGCAGATGAGAGGAGAAATACGTGTCACTTTTTCAAGATATCTGGAGAGCATGGAATATCAGGTCTTTTCCGTTGTAGAAGAAAACAGGGAGGGCTTAGAGAGAGAATCTCATCGTGAGTTTTCCAGTCCAGGCGTCTAATAACTGGCTATGGTGCATTTTATATTTGAGAGCCAAACACTGAAGTAAGAGTTTGGGTGGCCCTGGGAAGCCTATCAGACCCATCACAAGATTCAATTTTATGTTCAGAATAGGAAAAAAAAAAAACTTTTAAGGAACAGAAAAGATGTAAACTTTTCTCTCTTTTGCTGCAACTCCTTGCAAGGTGTCTTCACCCCCTGCATCTCCTTCTTTCTCTGGCTTTTCTGCTCCTCCCACTCAGCCCAGCACTGCCTTGCACGTGCTGAACTCATCAGGACTTAGCGTGATTTGCCATGGTTGCCTTTCACCAGCAACCTCACGTCCAAAGCGATGAAGGAGATGGCAAGGAGGGCTTATTCCCCTAAAAGAGCTCTTCCAAGAGCTTTCACCTTCAAATGATCGATCTGATGGAGGTGCAAGGCAAAGTGGGGAGGAGGTTATTAGAGAAGGAGAGAGCAAAGCACCTTTAAGAATATGGGCAGTTGAAAATTGTAATCTGGGACTGTTCAGTGATGTTTAAAAGGTCATATTTTGTTTAACAAATTGTAAGTAAAACACAGAAAGGAAACTAGCTTTATAGCACCTATAGCTGCATTGAATGGGCTTTTTCCTTCTTTTACCATCAAATTTGGGTCTATGCATTATGGAGAAGAGCCTACCACATGCTTGTAAGTATTCTGAGCATCCTCCCATTCAGAATTACTCTTAGCATCAGCAGGAAAAGTGAGCTGATTTTTGATCATCTGAAAAAAAAAAGGAAAAGGAAAAAAAACCAGCTTGAATAGTTCTGGCTTACTAAGCACGTGCGGTTCTTCTCAGTAGAAATCAGTCGTAACGAATTTCAGGCCTGAGATTTAAAAAGCGCTCAACTACATATGAGAAGAGGAAGATGCAGGTAGGAGCAACGAATTGAAATCCGGGCCATCTGTGAGCAACTTGCCTTTATTATCGGTGGGTAGGGACTTCTGTCATATACTGTACCTCCTTTTGAGAACAATTTTTCACGTGCATACACTAAAACAGATGTCATCAGTGGTGTCATGTCAGGTTTTTTCCTAGAATCCATCGAACAATGGCACTTGTCCAAGCTCCTTATTGAGCCTTGTATTGCTCCGCATTATCCAGTGGTTACTAAGTCTATTTTTTTTCACTGGATGTCTATAGTAAGTTCGACACTTGCCTTTCCTAGTTTGCCACCTTCAAACTCAGCCATGTGTTATCAGACTATTGAACTTTAAAATGCCAGCTTGACAAAATTCCATGTAACTTTTTGGTTATCGCTTTGGTGGACACCTTCAATTGCGCCAGCACTGTCAGTTGGAAGTCAGTGAATATTTACAAAATTTATTCAGTTAGGCTTCAAGTTACACAGAGGTATTTGGTAGGGAGGTCAGATTCTGAACGTCGGTTCTGTTAGAATAATTGGGAAAATATTAATCAGTATTTTTGCTCACGCTTCTTTGAGCTCTTTGCACTTCTTATTTTTGTGAAGATGACCCTGGCCTTTGCAGGTCATGAACAGAGATTTCATTCCAAGGCACAGTTTGCAAATTTTAAATTATTATCTGCCCTGTTTAAGCTTTTACTGACAAATTGGTATTTTGGGATTTTTAGTGAGTTTCAAATATACTACTGGTTCCCCCACTGGCAAGACACTGAAAGTGTCTCACCACTGATGGAGGGGACCTGAAGAAAAATGCAGGAAATGAGTTTGCTATGGTTGTTTTACCAAGGACTTGGAAAGCATGGAAGGAGTTTCATCTCACTTTATTTTTTGGAGATCTGAAATGCTGTATATTCCTAGTATAAGACTTGGTACGGACAAGAACTTTTTAAACAAAAGATGTGTTTTTCTGCTCAAGTGAAATTAGGTGGGGGATTTTTCTTGTTGGGGATATTTTTAGATTTCTAACGACCGACTGAAAAATGTCAGTCAGTGCCTTCAGTGAAATGTGGGACTTTGCAATTAATATTATCTGCTTTCCTTTCATATTTTTTGATCAAATGTGACGTGGCAAAGAACTAGGAAACTTTTTGTTTCCATGTATTTCACCTGCCAAAAATAACTTTCTGGGTTTGGGTTACATAAAGTAGGTATGAATCTCTGGATGAAATCTCCCCGAATGGAAGGGGACACTGGAAAATCATTTTCTGTCGGCTTTAAATTTTATTTAGATTTGAATAAAAATTGCCTGCCCTCTCGATTAATCACCATTTTCCTGCTTGGCTTTCGCGATAGCCTACTAGTTCTTTGGGAGGCCCAGGGTAAGGCGAGAAGAAAAGATCTGACAGCAGGGGGTAGAAAAAAAAGCCACCAAAAATTCCTCCCATATGCCTTTCATTGCATTTGTTAAAATGAGTGTTTGTTGGAAAGAGGGAGACTCATAAAAATCCAGATTTAAATAACACGGGACAGCGACAAAAAAACGTGAGCATCTTGGGAGATGACTTTGAATTTCCCGGTTTTTGTCAGGTTTGGCACAGCCTTATCGTTTGCAGGGTTATTTGTGTGTGTGTGTCAGTGGAATCCTTCTGGCTCGTACACTAAAACCGGAACCGTTCAGAGTATCGCATTTTCATCTGAGTACTTATCTCCCTGATCTCAGAGATGAAAACATACCCCATAGTGTGTTAGATGTAAAAGCCATATGTAGGTGATGATATAGATGGTTATTAAGGCAGTTGATATAGTTAGCAACAGAGACATTGTATCTAGTCGCCCTTTTTTTTTTTTCCTCCTTTTTCCCCTGTAATTGGCTATGAGTGGCTCTGCATTCCCAAGGAGGGGCTTTCTCCACTACTTCCTCGTCAGCTGCCTGCCACTGCGGTTATATTTTCTTTGTTTCTTCTTTTCTCTCTAATTCATGTTTTTGTTTTGACTGAAGGTGGAATGATGCGTCTTTTGTGACTCCCCCCTCCACAATATTTTTTTTTTTTTTTTTTTTTTACTCCTTGAGGGTTTCTCAGGAGTGTTAGCATCTCCACGGGGCAAAATTGACCCTTCTGTGAGACCTTCCAACTGCGCTTTTGAACGGGACGCCCGCATTTTTTCCCCCCTGGGGCCCTAATCTTTATCCACAAATATTAACTAGAAAGTTTTGTTAGGTTTTTCGTTGTACTAATTGCTTGTGTCCCTTTTTCTGTAGACCCCGACTGGGCCAGCTTGAATCTGGGAGCCCTCATATGTATTGAATGCTCAGGTATACACCGCAACCTTGGCACACACCTCTCCCGGGTCCGCTCGCTCGACCTGGATGACTGGCCCATAGAGCTCATCAAGGTGATGTCTTCTATCGGGAACGAGCTGGCAAACAGCGTCTGGGAGGAGAGCAGCCAAGGCCACATGAAACCTTCGTCAGACTCCACAAGGTAGGCTTTCCCACTCTGTCTCACCATGGGCGAGCGGGCAAGCGGGATGTGATGCTGCCCGTGGCCAAGGCTGGAAGCTATGAGCACATAAATCTTCATTTTGACGTTGCAGTCAGAGGTGGTAGGGCGTGACAGTGTTTTGCAATATGGACTTTTAAAATTCTTCCTTGGAGTAGGCCTTATAAAAATTAATCTATATATATCTACACTGCATGCCCAGGAAGAAGGTGTGTTAAAGGGGGGGGTGCAGGTGTCGAAAGTTGAGTGACCCCGTTACTTTTTCACTCTTGTGAAGGTTTCCTTAGCAGCTCTACAATTTTTTTAATTTTTTTTTTTTTTTGTTCGATTGACTGACCGACAAAACAGCGGGAGATTGAAACCTCCCGCCTGGTTGTTCCTCAATCTGAATTATACTGTAATGTGTCTCTTTGTTTCGGGAAGACACAAAGTTCCTGGCTCTTGGACTATCAGTTGGTGATTCATAATCTGCCTTCAGTAGTTCAGGCTCACCCAGGAATTTGTACCTGGCCGTCAAGTCTTTGGGTTCTCATCAAGGATGTTGAAAGGTCCTGCTCACTGTGGACTTGCTTTTTTTTTTCTGTGTGATATATCTGAAGGCGTAAGTTGATGGGGGAATGTTTTTCCTGAGAGAACAGTATTTCACCCACCAGTCATCGCTAAGCACAGTGAAAATCTTCATTATGCGATGTGGTGGTCTACCAAAAGCCAAAAGTTTTTTATACTTAATTTACCTGATCAGTGTCAAAGGAGGAAGATGTTCTGAAAATAGAAAATGCAAGTGATAATAGTTATAACTAAGGTGTTGGCTTGCGAGGAGCAGAATGACCTCTGGCAGACTGTATTTCAGCAGGGGAGGTTCAGGCAGCAGAAGAACCTTCTGGACTACCTTGCCCAGCTGGGCCAGTCTTTGAAGTCATCTTCAGAAGTGCGTTATAATTGTCTTAGGGTGAGCTCCAGGGGAGCGGCCGGCATCCGAGCACCGGGTCAGTCCCCAGGCAGCAAACGGCACGGTGAAGCCTTATCTCTCACTGTTTGCCTCCTGCGTATGAGAGGAATCTGAGGGAATTATGTGCTGATTTTGTTTATGCGTGTTTCTGGATCCTGCTTTTCCCAGTACCAGATCAAGTGAAATATAACCTGGGAGCACATACCTGGGCCGCCTCCCTAGGGTGTAGGAGGAGGTTTGTACTCTTGTCTGTAATAAAATCAACTGTTTCTTATTGCATTATTTCGTTAGCACTGAAAAATGAATTTGTGGTGCCACCTTTGGTTCATCTTCGAGAATGAAGCCAGTACATTAATCAGGCTACTTAGATGAATGACTATGCATATAAAAATGTTCGGGGAGACCTACGCAGAGATTTTGTTCATACGTAAGCTGTATGTCTGCTCTATAGATGTATATTATTAGACAGCTAACAGAATGATTTCATCGGGTAGATTGAAATCAACTTATTGCTGCCTTTCAGTCATTAGTAATCCAGAGATCTTATATTGTTGCAAGTAACAAATACATGTTGCTCCTTACTACTGAGGTGAGCTGTAGACATACCTCAATACTAAATACTTTTAAAAGGAAAAGGCATGCTCTCAATTGGATTTTTTTTTTAAATATTATTTTAATATACGTATAATAAAGATATTACAATGAAAAATCTAAAATACGTGTGACTGTGATGAAAAAAGAGCCATCCATTTTAATTAAATTATTCAGGTTTTTATGTTTGGAAGTGAGTTTTACTTCTAGAAAATTAACTTTGTTCTCTTCGTATTTCATGCTCAGAGCTTATTTTAATTCTTGTTTCTGTGCATCTTTGTGTTTATATTCAGCTGTTGATGTTTGTCGGTGACATAATTGCACTTTTTTTCCTGGAATCTAACATTTTTGAACAAAAGGTATAAAGATTCATGTTTCACATATGCATTTCCATCCAGGTGTCTGAGCGAACACTTACGTGATGGAAGAGCTGTTAGAAAAAATAGAATTAAGATTAGGTGAAAACTTTCCCACAAAGAAATTGTAATCTTGGTGTGTTACTCCCATTTTTTCCATTGTTTGCAGTGGGGACTGAAGGGATATTTTTCACATAAATATCTGAAAGGTCTGCTTTTTTAAAGTGTGTGCCTCCTTTTGTGCTTTACTTTGGTCTCTACTAGGATCATAATCCTTCTGTCCGAGATGTGGCAAGAAATATTTTCAGGTTCTTTAGATATCTCGCTGCTGTTTGAAGTTTTGCATGAGGAATCCTATCAGAAGCAACTACAAAGGACCTGAAATGGGGTTAAACAAACCCCCCTTCTGTTGTTGTTGAGGGACTGAAGGGGGAAGAGGCAGCTGAGAGAAGAGGCAAGAAAGAAGCAAGTAGAAAGATGACTGCAGAGCTGAGATTTGGAGTGCTGGTGGAGGAGGGATGGAGGGAGTCCAAGGATATTTGGAGATCAGGGAAGAAAGAATCATTCAGCAAAACTTCTCCTGAAGGGGAAGAGAGCTGGTAGCTTGTGTTGTGGGACTGTCCCTGCTCCAACGGGTCAGTTGGAGTCTGAGAGCTGCTATATGCAGAGGTTCGTGCATTCAGTGTGCTCCTGCTTTAATGAGTTCTCACCAAAACCCCATCAGATGGGAGAGGACAGTACTCCCATGTTTTCCTCCAAGTTTCTCCTGAATTTGTTCATATCCCCGTTCCCTTCTCGCAGCTCGCTCGCGGCTCCACTTACTCCATCTGTCTCGTGTAGCACTGCCATCTTCAGTTCCACTAAATATACTCATTAATTCATCCTCCGTGGCTTTCCACATGTTTGCTCGGACCTTCACGTGGTTCCTGCAAGCAAAGTGTTGGAAACACAAGAACAGATTTCTTAACCATTTCTTAACCAAGCAGCAGTGAAAGACCTTAGACAAATACAGTCTTCTCATGTCTTTCATTATGATAGGCATGTCTCTTAACTCTTTCGTCTCCCACAAAGCCCCAAAAGTTGTCAGCACAATTATGGACCTTCCGTTAATAGACTTTTGTAGAGGGGATGAGACATACATGGGTTTCACCATTTCATATTGCATCTTTCTGTTGGAGATGAAGCCATCAGTGGAAACCCATAGGCTTTATGGGGCAAAAAAAAAAGGATTATTGACTGTTCCACAAAGACTGAATCTTGGGTTGGGAGGTTCAAGGAGCATTGACGTGCTGGGCTAAAAGGAGCCTGGAATTCTTGACATGGCTTCAAAAGGAGTCCCTTCAGCTTGGGAGAAGTCTGCACTGATCACTGAATTACTGCAGTGGCTTCCCATGTGTTTCTGTTGAGTAGAGGGAAGGGTGGAGAGACCCAGGGAGACCCAGCGTTTTGCAGGAGGGATTGCCAAATGGCTGATGCAGGCCATGGCATAATTAAGGAGTCTTACTTGGGAAAACGTCACCAATCTTTATAAGAATAGAGCCAATCCAGGCTGTGAGTACAGCTCCCATTTTTAATTTTATACATTCAAAAATAAGTTGAACTGATACCACGCTTAAGCCACATCAAACATACCATACTGCCCTTTCCTAGTCCACTCAGATTCTCTTAAAAACTCTTTCTCCGAGAAATTCATGGGGAAAGATAAACCTGAAAACATATTTTGAGGGTCAGAAAGGCTCTCAGATTGGCGGATGTGAACTCAAAGCCTGAGGGTTTTGTAGCAAAAGGCATTACTCCTGTTGCTTTTGTCAAGGATCTATTGCCCAGGTATGTCCTCTAACGTTAACACGTGCCAAGTCTCATCAAGTCTGAGAAGCTGCTTATAAAATAAGCAGATCTCCAGGTCATCCGGCGCCTCTGGATCAAAGGCGACACCTTGGATGGCCTCTAGCATGAAACTGGAAGGCAGCGCAAGCTATGGGAGCACAGGTGCAATGGGATCCCTGAGGAAGCGGCGTAGAGCAAAGCGGTGGCGTGAGGCAAAGTTCAGGCTGAGGGTGTTGGTGTGGTTACGGGGAGGAAAGAGGAATAAACACAAGCTCCCGGTGAGCACAAAAAGTTGGCGAAGCGGCAGAAAACCCAAGTGTGGGCGAATACGCGCATGTGGAAGGGAAGGGAGACCAGCTGGCCTCTGAACGATGGTGTCTGTGGGTCCGTGATTAGGTCAGCTTTGGAAGGCTGGTAATTGGTTCCAGCAATTACCAGCAGCCCTGAGAACCGCCGCTCAAACTTCGGGAGCCCTGTGACAAATTGAAGCTGACTGCTGGTGAAGGAGTATCGACTTCCCATTTCTAAACAGGGGGATCATTAGTCAAGAAAAGCATCTTTTAATTACTCACAGTAAGGAAAAAAAAAAGGGGGGGGGGGGGGAAGGAAAAAGATCTTTCAGTATGGATCCTGCAACAACTGCCGTTTTTTTTTTTTTTTCCAAGTGCATTCAATATTAAATTTATTGTCTTGGAGGGGAGGCATTGAGTGGGGAGAGTTTGCCTGAGGTCCCTCCTTCAGTAATGCGGGTTTAATTTGGAGTGAGAAGTCAAATTAGAGTAAATCAATGTTGCGACAATTAACTGGGTCTGGGGATGAGATCAGGATTTTCCCTTCTAATTGCTATTGATACTACTTAAGCACACTCTTAAAACATTGATTCGGAGTGGTGCGACACAGGAGTAGCCTGGTGGGGCAGGAGCAGAACCGCTCCATGGAGGAATGTCGGAGATGCGGTGAAACCAGCTTGGGAAGTCTGCGCCATGTTTTGCCTGGGCCTTTTGCACTGGTACTTAGACTTAACAGATCTTCAGCTTTCTTCTGGACACACCTCACGTGTTTTGCATTCTCCACATACTACTCTTGCCCACGTGGCTTCTGGTTTGCAGACTTGCTTGCCACCATCGACTTCCTAAGACGTTGTTGGCCTTTTCCAAATGAGATGAGCTGCCACTATCCCTCTGCCCATTCCAGGAGGTGATTATCTGCTCCTTGGCCCTCACCCTCTTTCTCTGAGCTCCCAAGGTCTCCACCTCTGTCTCGCTGGGAGTGCTGGGATGGATGTGCCAGCAACAAGACTGCCTCCACCAGCTGGAAGCGTATGGCCAAGAGAAGGGAGGGCAGCATCATATCCAGGCACCATCGCAGCCATGTTTTTTGTTCTGCTCAAGTGATGCTGAATATTTGCATTAGCTATGTGCAAACCTTAAAGTTACCTTAACCTTAAAAACATTAAAAGGCGTCATTTTGGCGCCTTTTTGAGAATATTCATAAATAGGAAGAACCTCCAACTCCATTAAAAGTGTATTTTTAAAGCGAGGGATGAGTGGTTAGTAGAAGCTCAGGCGTAGTTTTAAGCTCTGCCAAGGCATCCCCAAGCAGCAGCTCTTTAAGTGGAGCTTGGAGGTTGGAGCATCCACTGCAGTTGTGCTCGGGTAGTCCGTTTGCAAAGCAGTCCCCCTGTTTATTCTGGTTACCAAAGATTATAAGAAAATAGAGAGGTTCTTCGCGCTGTCTGAGAAGTCTGGAGTTGGGAGCCGGCGGTGTTGGGAATTGACTTTCACCTTACGATGTAAGATCCAGTTTGATCCCTCGCTCACTAATGAACTGAATTTAATGGTGTCAGAAAAAACATTATGCAGCTCGACTATATTTAGCAGACACTTACAATCCAAAGCTGAAGCCTGGCGTGCCATTTCCAGGCTAGCGTCCGCTTATGCTGAAAAATATTAAACCATACCTTCTTTTTTTTTTTTTTGGGTAAAAATAATTATTCCTTCATTATGGACAGCACAGATAAAGGGAAAGCCCAGGGAAACAGAGTAGTTAAGATCCCGGTATCGTATCCTGAATCTTGTAAGGATGCTCCATTTCATCTCTCTCTCATTTCTCGTTCCTTTTGGCCATCGGATTGCTGTTATAGTCCTGTTGGTCTCCGATTCCTGGCATAAGGCCGCGGCGTTACAAATGGGGCCTGGGGGAACATCGGGACCTCTCTATCCGCAATTGTCAGGTCTGGTTTCTTAGCAGTTCTTGGCCTGATGAGGTCAGTGTTTTGTGCCTTTTCAGTGCTCCTCCGTGCTTGACACCTTTCCTATTTCAGGGGTGGGGGAAGGGTGTTTTTAAAAATAAATAATAATTAAAAAAAAAAAAAAAAAAAAGATTTTATTGTGAAGGGATGACCAGAACCCATCTGCAGTTGGGTGGCATCTGCTCCCCACATGTCACTTCCCTCATTAACAAGCAATTGAATTAATTAAATGCTACTCAGAACACGCATAACAAGCTACCGGCAGTGTCCAAATTAGCACTGATAATCAAGGATGATTTCCTTTATTATCCTGCTAAGTGGTGTGCAGGCTCTGATCTCCCTGTCTGCCCTCATCTATTTACATACCCCCAGCTTCTGCCTTTAGAAGCCGAGGTTATCTTACCTAGTTAATTTGCCACGATCACCAAGCATGGCGGATTGATATTCCTGCCTCTGCTGAAGCAAACCCCCCCCTTTTCTCCCCCTTTCCTTCCTCCCCGAGCCTGGTCCTTTGTATCTCAAGCTCACTGATAAATTAAAAGCCACCCCTGTGGTCTCTCAAGTGAGTAATAGAGGCAGAAATTTCATTTTGCAACTGGCTGATTTAATGATCCAAAGGGTAATTAATGGCCTGATTATCTTAATGTTAAATATGTCCGGCAGCAATTACTGTGACCTCCCGCTTGTCAAGGTCCAGGCTATGCTCTTCTTTCAATTAAGTTCTCTGGGGCTTAATGGTATGAATAAACTCCTCTGATTCTATCATTCCGGACTCTGAGATTTAAGCGAGCTAGGGGCTCGTTTGGAGTTTTAATCAGCCCGTCTTCTACTTGAGCGATCAGAGTTAACAATTATAACAAGGACAGTTTAACTTTCTTTCTCCCCCCCCCTCCCCGCTACTACTTCTTTATATTTTTATTATTTTTTTTAAGCGCTCGGAGGGAATTTTGTTGGCTGCAGCGGCAGCTTTGCTGGGCTAGTCTCTCCCGATATAAATTATCATGTGAATGCCGCTGTTTTTCCATTTGACAGGCTTAATTAATTGGCAGGAGCGCCCGAAAATGACAGTGCCACTAATTGCAACTCCAAGTCCATTTCTGTCATTGCGGCACGCTTGTCAGCGGGCATGCCCCACTCCTCGCCGCGGCCGGAGTTTGTTGACGTTTTCCATTTCGGTTTTCACATCTCGTCGGGGAACGTGATGGGATGTGATAGCCCAAGATGTGCCTTTGGGTTTTCCAGGCATGCAGTTTGTGTGCAAGAATGACATTTACTGCCAATAAAGTTTAGACAGCTGGGCTTCTGCCGAACCAACAGCTGCTGGGGGACTTAAGATTTGACTTAAGATCTTTCAGCAAGTCCTGTGAACAGGGGAGACTTTGGGAAGGAATTCATTAAAAGGAGAGGGGGGGAAAAAAACCCACAACCACCAACAAACCCTCAGAGTCGTAACTCACTCTCGGTCTTTCTGGTGGCTGATCTACCCTGAGCAGCACATCTCCCTGTGAGCTGGAGTTATATTAGCTCTGTTTTGGACAGCAGATATTTCATAAAGATAATGAGGGAAATGTATAAATTATTAGTTACAACAGTATTGCGTGTGGAAACGCACACGTAAATAAAAAGACTGATTCATTGCTGCCAGTAAACTAAAACCTTTCCCCGTACAGCTGTAGAAATGAACCGATTCTGACATGCGAGATTGCGTGGTTTCAGATTAGAGTAATTGTAATTGTTTTAAAATTAAATCTTAAAAATAAAAAAAAAATAAAATTTGTCACTTACCAGTAGCTTCCAGGAAATGCATCTAATAAGAATAACTAAGTGAGGCAAATGCAATGGCAGCTTGGGTGGCGGCTGTCAGATTTCACCGTTTGGAGGCCTCAGAAGCTCAAATGAAATACTCCAAAGATGAAGGTTAGTAGTAGGAGTATGACGTAGTTTATTGTCCCTGTAGCTGCTTGGCAGACCTTGTCATCCAAGAGCTGATCCAGTAAAACACTGGTGGCATGGGAGATGCCTGGATGATTAAAAATAAAAACAAAAAAACAAACAACAACAAAATAAACCCCCCTCAAGACCGGTTGTCCAAGTTAATGAGCGCTTTAGATAAAATGCTTCCTGGTTCAATTGCACGTTTCTTTTGTGCAAATCTGTGATAAAAACTCAACCACTTTGTAAACAGAAGCTTAGTTTGCAGTTGTTATTGTTATTGTTATTCTCCTCATTGCCTGGGAAAGAGGAAACCTGCAAAGGAGAAGTGTTTCTGTCTCCTGCCATGCATTAGAGCTTTTGTTAAAAAGCAGAGGTGTAAAAACCACAGTGGTTGGATGTTTTTATTTTTAATCTAAATAGCATAGGTACACCTTTTATTAAATCTTCTGAATATTTAATTTGTATATGCGTATAGAGGTGACACATTGCTCTCTGCGTTCGTACCTTCCATGGAACAAACACACGCTATGTGGGCACTGCGACGTAGTATGTTATGGACCCGTATAGCCCGTGGTCAGCGGCGATTTCCAGTTACACTCGGTTTCCAGTATGTCCTTTTCATCTTGTTTACCACCTACAATCTGGAGAGTTCGCCCAAGTATTGCTGGTGTCGTCTATAGAGTTTTTGGAGAGAAGAGCCAACGAAATTCTCATTGCTTTTGTCTTTTTTCTCATTTTTCCTGATGTCTCTCACATGTCAGATATACACCCATTTGTTGTTTGTCCTTTGAAAAACGTTTTTGAAGAGGAGAGAGGAGAGCAGCATGTTTTGGCCTTGTTTCGATACCTGCTACCTAAGATACCTCCTCGCTAAGACGCTAAGATCCTTCCTCAAACCCAGATTTTATGGGTATGGGGACAATACAAAAATGAAGATCAGAGTAGTGGGCTGGAGGCAATGGTCAAGCTTTGAATACTGAACTAAAGATAGAAAGAGGGGAAGGGCCTTCAAGGGGCCTTGAAATAGAAGACAAAGAAAGAGGAAGACAACAGTCCATATTTTATCAGCTTACAAGTCTTGAGACATTTGGCGTTTTTACCCTGTAGCGTTATCCCCAGGAATTGTTAAAAACACTCTCCCGTTGTTTTTGAAGGTATTTTTCAGTGTTGATTAAAAAAATGAGAAGCCCCCTCTGAATACACCCAGCAGACTTAAGAAAGACATCCTTGAGTTTATTAAGCTTACAAGTTAAAAAAAAAAAAAAAAAAACAACAACATTAAAAAGCAAAAATGCTGCTTGAGGACATCTTGCCTCTTGAGGTTTCTGCAGTAGGACAGGTGATAGAGACTGAAATGTTTTACCTTGGAGGTACAGTCAACTCAAGGTACCTTTGTTCTGCTGAGATTCTTGACAATTTTTGGTTCTATTTTCCTGTGTATTTGGCTACCACACTGAAAAGCACCTAAAGAAGAAGTCGATGAGCTGTTACACTTTGGGAAATCCAGGATTTCGAGTTCAGGACCCAAGCAAGGAGGATTTCTTTCTGTTGTATGGACAGTGATGAGCGAGACGGTGGGGGAGATATATTGGGAAAACAGTATTCGTAAGTAAATAATCAGCTATCAGAAAAATTGCTTAATTTGTTTTGTTTACTGGAATAAGAACCAGTCTGTTGGCTGAGTGCCTGTTCTAAAGGTCTCAAAACAGTGTAGGGTCTTGGCTCCAAGCTTAACTTTCGGTTTAGGTATGGACTGATTATTTCTTGTTTTGTATTAGTTCTCTCCCAAACACCCAGCAGAGCTAGACAGCATCTCAGATTTGAAAACCAAAGTGTCTTCACATCTGCTTGGCCATAAGCTACTTGAAAAGGTCAACGCAGAACTTACTGATAGAGAGAGAAGCATCACTGCTTTTATTAGAAACTACTTGGGCCAATGTTTAACTGTGGTACTACAAGAGGGGAATGGAGGAGCTAATTAGAACAAAGAGATTAATTTCAAATGAGAAAAAATTGGACATTGTATTTATAAATTGAGGGGAAAATACAACTTAGATCAAGCTAATGGCCAAAGGCGAGTACCATGTAAAATCAGATGCCAGCCACTGTGGGCTAGTCTTTCCCCAGAAAATTCCTTGATACCTTTATAAACATTTAGAAAGAAAATAGAAATGTGACTCAATCCCATGCCACAGCAAATTCAGCCATAACAAAAGACGGACAACAATACCTATGTGACAGTGACACTTCCCATCCTTGGTGACAGTAGGCTCCCACCCATCTAACTGCTGCCCAGAATCATTGCAAACCTGCAAAGAGACAAGTCCATAAGCAAATGCCGTATTTTAGTCCAGAACCCAGACCAGGATGATGGTTAACAATTCTGCAGAAGTGTGAAGACGACCAAGTATAAGATAGTTTTCTCTAGGGTCTTCAAGAGATTTGGAAGCCTTTTACTGAGAAAGCGGCATCAGGCTTGGGTAGGGTGGTTTATGTGCCATCCATCTTCTCCCTCCGCCGACAACCGCATGTTTCTGTCTTTTCCCCCGTAATCATTCAAGCGTGACTTGTCATATCAGCTCAAGGATCCCGTCAAAATCTATAGTTTTGGTGCATTAGGGTTTTTTTGGTTCGACAAACAGGTCCCTTCCATCCTGTGGCAGCACTGTATCAGAGTAAAGGAAGCGGTGGGAGTTCATGGTCAGGGGCAAGGGGGCAGATGGAGGCACATAGAATGTGTTGGGTTGGAAAGGACCTTTAAAGGCCATCTAGTCCAAGCCCCCTTCATTAAGCAGGGACATCTTTAACTAGATCAGCCATTCCAGCAGCAGCCCACAGCTAGGGCACGTTGCTATTGCTCATTTGGATCAAAGTACAGATTGGTGGTGGAGAGCTGTGAAGCAGATAACAGGTGGACTCTGGAGTACATTTTCTCTGGATATATTTTTAAGAAAATAAAAATTGCTGCCTTGCCAAGCTTGGAGTTTGCTGCATGAACTGGAGATTGAAACCACACTCGTTGTGAGGTGTTAGTCATGGTGCTTGTTTTAGCTGCCTAGGATGAAATACCTGGATTAGGAGCACAGTCTAGTGCAGCTTCACAGTCAGAACTCTGAGATGGGGCAAGCGCCGTGTAGACGAGTATTAAGAAAAAACCTGAAACACCACCAGAAACTGGATTTATGCTCGTGTGCTCCTTATTTTCAGGAGTTAGCGTCTGTCAAATCAAATGGGTTTTTACTGGGAGGACAACAGATACTTCTGTCACTTCAGGAGCAACTCGTTGTCTAAAAACACAGAAATGATTGAACTTTGCGATACAACATTTTCCAGGAGAGTACGTTTACATCAGCTAGGCTTACTTGAACCCATTTTTTAATCATTTACGCTGAAATTAAGTTCCACGACGCTCAACGTATGTGCGCATGTCTGCTACTCCACAACACCTGAGGAATAAATATGGAGAGTTTCATCTTAAATATGGCAAGCTAAAAACAACCAAAAAATGAAATTTACTGTATAAAGCATTGGCAGCCTTACCAAAGCGATCTTTGCCCTCGCCGTCTTTAATACTCGCTACTTAATCAGTTATTTCTGAAAGGAAAAGCATTTAACACTTGTGTTGCTATCGAAATTCAGACGTTTGTGCAGCTGAAACTTGTAGTAATAAAAAGGCCGAAATAAAAAAGCTATTACGAGGTCCCTCGGGTCAGATCCGAAGGCTTATCTGTGCGATGCATTCAGCTTCGGAGAGTACTGTAAGTCAAGCGCTTGCTGTTGCTGAGGAACTCAACAGAGCTGTTTAGCTGGCAAAGGAAATAACCGGCATATTAAAAATATATATATTTTGTTAAAAGAGATCTTATGTAGAACATTTTACTTTTATTTGAAGCTTTTCTGTGTACTTGGCGTTTAACCTGTAGTTTTCATTTCTCCTGCCCAAAGGTCATGGCTGTCTCTCTGGATGTCAGGTCTCATCGAACATGAAGTTGTTTTAACTAAACATAAAATTCAAATTGGTTGCTATCTGTGGCATAAGAGCAGTTACTCTAAAGCCAGTTTGTGCTGCTGAAGCTTTATTATATAAATTATTTTTAACATTTCTACACGTGTTTTTCTACTGTTAAGAGATAGAAGTCAGTTGTGGTTGACTATGGGGCCAGGCCGTTGCTGGGTAGGCTGAGAGCGTGGGAAGGTGGTCCTCCCGTCACCTTTTTTCTGGGCTTAACTGGGATGGGACGTTACGGGGTGGCTGTGTTGCACAGGCAACAAGCTTTTGGTAGCGGTCACTAGCGACGGCGGTAGTTCCGTTCTTTCACCCTCCCGCATTGGTTTTGACCGTTTCAGCCTTTGGAGGTTGTTTGGATGGCGGATCACTTTGTTTGAGCTTGTGGTAATAGCAGGGAAAAGAGAATGCTAAAACCAGCAGCGATGACGCTTAACAGTACTTTTTTAAAAAGGCAGTGCCTTGCCGTGCTACTGGTGGCTTTGCTGGCCGGTGACACTAGGTACAGAAGCAGCAGCATGTCTTTGCTTTGGTCGTGGCTACAGAACCTGCAGGGCTCCATAACAGTAACTGTGACCAACTTTCTCTCTTTTGTGTTTTTTTTCCCTTTTTTTCCTTTGTTTAAGACTGAGCTTTGTTTCTGGCTCTGCAGGAAGCTGGTAGCCTATGGCAAGGGACTGGGGAGATAAGACTTCAGTAAGATAACTAAATGAAAAGGGCAGCAGTGAAAAGATGGTGCTGGCTTTTGACTGGACTGAAACTTGATATACACATCAGCCCAAATGCAGTTTCCCCACGGCTCTCGAATATTATCCGTTTGTCAGAGGCAATGCGCTTACTGCTGGATTTTCAGATGTGCGGGTGCTGGTGGGGAGCCAGCAGCGAACCCCTGAAAGAGAAAAGTGACCGGAAGAAATAAGACCATCATCACTCCAGCTTTAAAGTAATTAAATAGCAGGCTAAAGTGTGTTGAGGTGAACACAGGTGACAAATCGGAGCCTTTAGAGGGTAGGAATTAGAGTGAAATGAAATGCCTTACTGTGCCTATTAACTAGATTGTGCAGACAGTGCAAAGTCCTGTCGCTGAAGCATTTTTTTGTGCGAGTCTGCAGAGACGTACGGTAGTGAGAAGAAGCCATCTCTTAATAATTGGTAAGCCTCAAAAGGTACGGATGGGATATGCTTCAAAAAGTCTTCATGCTGAACAGATGATTATGTCATGGCCTAGAAATCTCCCAGCTAACTTTTCTTTTTCCCCCAAAGATTTAAATTTTTCCTGGTTTCATCCAGGTCAGAATTTGTAAGGAACAGTTTTGTTGTATTTTCACTTCCCAACAGCACCAGCCAGACTTGGAAAACCCAGGTGCATGCACAATTTATTACGACCTCAATTAACACTTTCAAGACTACTCCACATGTGGAAAGAATAGGATTGTGTGACTGTGTGATGAAAGTGAAGGATATCTTCAGCTTCCAGCTTGAGATAATATCCAGAAGTTGACTTTTTTCTTTTCTTGTCTCAAGAAGCAAAAATGTGCAGCTCTAATCCTTTGCTGATTATGTGCATGTGCTCCTGTCTCAGTCTTTCCAGATCAGATCATCTTTGGCCACTTGTGCAACTCGTGCAGCTCAGACCAGTCATAAAGAGATACCAGAGGTTGCTTGGATTGGCCTGTTGCATTAAGGCAAAAAAGAGGGTAAAAAAAAAAAAAAAAAAGCAGCTACAGAAATTAGTTATTTGTTCAGGCCTCCAGTCAAGGAAGAACAGAAGTTTTAATGGCTTGGAAACATTATCGCAGTTGCAATTCTGAGAAGGTGGCAGAACTGCAGTTTTGGCTGGTACACGTGCACCCAGCCATGGTTTCAGCTGGCTGCTGGGGACACCATCGCTAGCGGGAAAGTATCGGTGTAGGTCTGGCTGCTTTGGCTGGTGACCCTTGGGGGAAGACAAGGATTTACTGGAGTTGCCCGTGCTGCAGGCACACTGCGAGTGATTTGCATGGATGCAGATTAACCTGCGGTCTCTGGGAAATGTCCAACCCTCTGCCTGTGCATGGGGTGCCCAGGATTATTGCGCAGAGCCTTTCCTTGCTGTTCGACTAGTCAGGTATTTGTAAGCCTAGAAGGGTTGAGCACTGCTGCCTTCGGTAGGGCTGGCCAGTAATCTCCATTGCAAACTATAGAACAGAACAGGTTTCCCAACTGGAGAGGTGTAGACCGTGATCTGTAGCGCGTTAATGGGTTGTGATAGTCAAAGAGCTACCCATGTTCTAGCTAAGGATTGGGCCCTTTTTAGACACACGGTGAAATCATTCAGCTTATCAGGTCATGTCTGGAAATAATAGCTATTCCCTCCTGTAAAGCAAGTCCTACGTTCAGTTACGGTTTGGTTGGATCTTTTCTTGTTTGCTTTCTTATTTAAATAGAAATCCACTGGCACTAGCATTTTGCAGACAGATACAGGGCTTTCTCCATGGAGCCAGGCTGTAAAATATCGCTGAGTTTACATGTTAAAGAACCACGTTAATAAAAAACAGGAAAAAAAAAAAAAAGAGAGGGAGCGAAAAAGGTAATATCCCATAACTTCAGATGTGAGCAGGATAGGAGCCGTGCAGAGGCAACTTGCTTTATACTTTTAAGCGTTCGCCAACCTCATTGCTTGGCATATTGCTCTAGGGCAAGTTAATTAAAGCCAACGGAGAATTTAAAATTGGGGAAGGGGAACATTTCTTAATTAAGTTGTGGAATTTCTCTCTTAATTCATGTCCTTTCGAAACCCAGTCTTCGTGAAGCCCCTTGCCTGTGGCACCCCACGCAGGTCAGCCCTGGGACCGGTACAGCAGTGTGTGGCTGGGACACGGGTTTGCTGGTGCCTCTGTGAAATGTATGTGGAGGCTAGATAAACTCAGCTGCGTAAGGTCCCTTTGAAATGAAAACAATCTATTTTGTATGACCAATGGCAGTTCTGTTACAAATAAGTCACCAACATTTTGACCATCTAAGGAACCTGAAGGTACGCAAGTCCATGGGACCTGATGAAATCCATCCATGGGTCCTGAGGGAACTGGCGGATGAAGTTGCTAAGCCACTTTCCATTATATTTGAAAAGTCAGAGCAATCAGGTGAAGTTCACACTGACTGGGAAAGGGGAAACATGACCCCCGTTTTCAAAAAGGGAAAAAAGGAAGACCCAGGGAACTACAGGTCAGTCTCACCTCTGTGCCTGGCAAGGTCACAGAACAGATCCTCCTGGAAACTCTGCTAAGGCACATGGGAAATAAGGAGGTAATTGGTGATAGCCAACATGGCTTCACCGAGGGCAAGTCATGCCTGACAAATTTGGTGACCTTCTATGACGGGGTTACAGGGTTGGTGTATAAGGAAAGAGCAAATTGGCGTCATCTACCTGGACTTATGCAGTGTTTGACACTGTCCTGCATGACATCCTTATCTCTAAATTGGAAAAACATGGATTTGATGGATGGACCACTCGGTGGATAAAGAACTGGCTGGATGGCCGCATTCAAAGGGTTACGGTCAATGACTCAATACAAGTGGTGATGAGTGGCCCTCCTCAGGGGTCAGTACTGGGACCAGTGCTTTTTAACATCTTTGTCGGCAACATGGACAGTGGGTTTGAGTGCACCCTCAGTGTTTGCTGACTATACCAAGCTGTGTGGTGTGGTCGACACGCTGGAGGGAAGGAATGTCATCCAGAGGGACCTTGACAGGCTTGAGGGATGGGCCCATGCCAACCTCATGAAATTCAACCAGGTCAAGTGCAGGGTCCTGCATGTGGGTCGGGACAATCTCAAGCACAAACACAGGCTGGGTGGAGAATGGCTTGAGAGCAGCCCTGAAGAGAAGGACTTTGGGGTGTTCATTGTTGAGAAGCTCAACATGAGCCAGCAATGCATCTTTGCAGCCCAGAAAGCCAACCACATGCTGGGCTCCATCAAAAGCGTGGCCAGCAGGGCGAGGGAGGTGATTCTTCCCTTCTGCTCTGGTGAGACCCCACCCGGAGTACTGGGTCCAGCTTTGGAGTCCTCAGCACAAGAAGGACATGGACCTGTTGGAGAGGGTCCAGAGGAGGGCGATGTGCAATGGGAATGCTTGAAATCGAACGAGAGAAGAGACTATACAGAAAGCGACTCTTCTGATAAAGTTTTGTGACTTGTGAAATTAGTATATGTCCAACTCTGATGTTTTAGCTGGCTTTTGTTGTCACATTTGCATTTTTGTGGAGCCGGACAGATCATTGGATACCATTGTATGTGTTAAAATGTGGAATAAGGGAGAGAGAACATGAGATGTCATGGTGTAAATTTTACTGTGAACTTCAGAAAGGATGTTTCAGCAAAGAAAGGAAAATACTCTTAAAAAAAATGACCAACATCAAACGTGATACTATATTTAGGGGCAAGTGCATGGGATACCCTGGGGGAGCAATCGAGGGGTGACAGACCATGCCGCTGCTGTAGTGGACATAGAGGAATCAACCCAGTCTACAGGGAAGGATTTCAGGGTAAAGCTAAAAACAATATTGACAGCACAAGAGTCATATAGTAGTAAAAAAAAAAAGCAGCTGGTTTTATTGTTCCTCAGATTTGAGACAAATAACTTTGACAAATAACAGACAGAGCTTCTTGCCTTACAGAAAGGTGTATAATGCACCAGAGTTGAAGCTCACCAAGCAAGAACAGGACTATGTGTTTCTGAGGAGGGGAATGGGATGCACTGCCTGGCTCCTCTGTTAATCACGAGAATAATTTGTCGAGCAGTATTTAATGGACAGCTTATGAGTGTGTATGTGGGCAGGTTAGCTTGTAAATTTGAATGTGCCTATTTTCTTTGACAGCAATCAATAACTGTGCTGTTTATAAGTGTACTTTGAGACGTCTTCTCAGACTTTTTATGGTCGGTCTGGGCTCTCAGATCCATTAAAAAGAAATGACAAAGCAGAGCAGGACTTCTGTGTTTACAATCAATATCGCACTTTTGTTTTCATGCAGATAGAGGAATTGCGATATGCTGATACGCTTTTGCGTGGGCCCATTTGTACCAGTCAGTGCAAGGCAACAGACTCGGTGAGGAGGGTTGGATGGGGAAGTAGGTGCCAATATCTACATGAGTGTTTTGGTCTGGAGCAGGAGAAGGCACTAGTTTGGTTCACAGGATGGTCTTGGTGCACACAAATGAGATCCCCTTTTGGAGAAACCCAACTAGAAGCTCCACGTGCACCCAATGTGCTCCAGACCCTGCTTTGAACATAAGGGACCAACTCACGGTGCTTTGACCCTCTTGTACGGTTGGGAATGTTTGATTCAAAGGATGAGGCTCAGTCAATTAAAGGTAATGTGCCTGAATCATTAATACATAAGGTCCTTGGCACCACCTGCTTCAGCCTACACATCTGTTTCTATTGCACCTGTTTATTTGCTGGTGTAGACAGAGCCTGAGTTTTCTGCAGAAAAGCAGTAGATTGAATTATGCCACCTGGCCCGAACCCAGCAACCAGCTCTCATTGGAAGTGCTGGCTTCGAGGTTTCCTCAGGGTTTGTAGTTTAATCTGGGGGCCTTTTACTAACGTCCAATTCTTGCTGGCCTTAGCATATTTGATTATGGGTTTTTAATGCAACCTTGATAAGTACGGTGTAGTCTGAGGTGTGTAGTTTTTATCCAAGAGTACATTGGGCAGGAGTTTGCAAAGCACGTAAATAAAACTTGGCTCATTTGCGCAGGGGGATGTGGGGGGGTGTCCATCTCAGGCTTTAGTTAAATATCTGAGCTTCCTTTAAGCCCAAACTACATCAGCAGTGAAAGTGGGATAAGACTCACAGTAATTCGGCTTCATTTTGGGATTGAGGTGAGTGCATGTCATGACCATAATTTGCCAAAATAGCAAGGGAATTTCAGAGAAGAGTGATAAGAAAGATTTCAGGTCTGCAGTGAGTATTTTTGGAAGGAGGTGCTTAAAGGGGGTTAATGAAATGATAATAGTTGGGAGGGGAGGAGAATGAAGGGGTTCACAGGCATTTGGAGGCGATACGCTCCTTCGAAAAATAGGTTCTTGTTCAAGGAAGTGCTCCTAGGAGTCGAGGATGAAATTGAGAGGATGTGTTTGGACTGGGTTGCCTTAAGCTGTGCAGGCATCTCCCAGGGAAAGCAATGAGTCCCACCACTAGTAACCACATGATGGGGAACAAGGCAAGGGACCGAATGATCTAGGTGACCTTTCCTTTCTAGATTCCCTGGATCTCTGATAAGGACTCGCTCAGCACTCAGCAGCTATAGCTGATTTTTAAAATATTTCTTCCTGTTCTCTGTCGAGTCCTCTGTCACTCCAGAAGGGTACAGAAATCAGCTGAAATCAAGATCTAATTCCAATGCTCTTTCCTCCTGTGTCCCCTGCTCCCCTCTTGCATCCACTGGATGTCCATTTCTGTAAGTTTTCCCTTCAGAACAAACCTATCATTTTTCACCACAGGATATTTACAGCTTCAATCAGTGCCAAATTCAATTGGCTTCTGATCTCATCGCTGGAAGTTATAGATGCAGATATTATTTGCACTGCGGTTAATTATGGAGCAATCAAACTTTGGCTTTTCCACTGTAATTTCCTCTGCCAGCTAATTTAATTAATCACCCCCAGCTCAGCTCTTCCAGCTGCGACCGGCAGGGTCATTAATTAGACATGTGGTGGTAGCTCATAGACCAGTTCCTGTTAAGGGGCTGCTGCCCACTTGATCTCTAAGGGAGCAATAGCTTTTTTCAAAGCATCCAGGCAGGATTCGAGGTCGCTGCCAGGTATTGTATTCCTCAGAAGCGGAAGCGATTCCCAAAAGAAGGACTGCAAGCAAACGGCGGGATTGCTGGGACTGACGGCACTCAGCTCACCGGGCATGGGTCTGGTTTGGCGAGGCAGGACTAGGATCAGTTCTCCACTGAGATGCAATTTAGGGTCTGACCTGGCAGTTCTCAGTGGTCCATCCTTTCTGAGCTGATCTGGGAGCTAAAAAAAAAAAAAATAAATGCCTTGATAGACCTCCTTCTGACTGTTTGTGGGAGCTGCTGGGCTTTTGTCAGATGGAAAATACAAAATTGCCTAACGCAGACAAGAAATTAAAACATCCATTTTAATTGCCATATCACATCAATAATAGGAACATCTTTTTTCACTATAAAATCCATATGAAATAACCAGCTAAGTTCATCACATTGTTTGGATCTCAGAATAACCACTAATTATTATTTTTTTGAGGGCGGGACAACCTTTTATAGTAAACAAAATAAGTTGATTACTTACAGCTTAAGAATCTCATCCTGAACATTATCAGCGGAGCGCAAGTGACTCGGGATGTGTGATGGCCCAGCCTAATAGCCCTGGAAAGTCCAAGCGTTTTGCAGGGAAGACAAGAGATCCATAGTCTCACCTCTCGCATGGTGTGTTTTGATTGTCAGCAATAACAGACCCTGCTGTTGGGTTCTACTCTGCATGTGAAATGGCAATGCGTCCTCCAAAGCCACTGCGTTGTCAGCCTGCAAATACAGTTGTAAGCATCCTTCGTTTTATACCAGCGTCTTCTTTATCCTCCTTGGAGTGCCAGCAAAGCCCCTGGTGTTCCCATCACACGTATTGGTTCTTGGGAGTAGGTGAGCTAGAAAAGCTGAAAATCGCCAGGATAGTTGTAGCTCTCCGACAGCTTTTTCAACAACATATGACAGCTCGCTAGTTTTACTGCACTTTGATTTTGGACCTGTTGCAAAGCTGTCATTTCTAATCAGCGCATCTGTCTGCCAGCGGTACATCGCTGATGGATTAGTTGGAGTCTTCCCCCACTTCTTTTCAGAAGAGACAAACTCCGCTCAAAACAACTGTTTTAATCATCTCGGGTCACAAAAGCCTCCTTTCAGACTCTTCTGTCCAAAACATCCATCAACTCCATCAGTAGTAGTAAACTGAAAATAAAAACTTGGTTCTCTTCACCATGTAACTGTAACTGTCCCTTTTTTAATAGTAAAACAGCACTGTGGACCCAGGTAAGCTTCCTTTTCTGGAGGAGGAGAAGGTGCTTCTGATGCAACCCTCCCTTCAAATGCATCATACTCTTCACTGGTGGCTTTTTTTTCTTCCTTGTATCTCTCAGAAGATTCCCCTTAGTCTGAACTGTTTTGGGAAGATGCTTTCAATACAGAGTCCCCTCCTTGCTCACAGTCAGGGAGAGCTTTAGGGATTTTCACACAGATGCAGTTCAGCAACTGTTTTCGGAGTGGAAGGGTCACATCTGCTTTTACCATCACAAGAAGCCAGGGAAGATTGTTGACATGTTATCACCATCGAAGCCCTGAATAAGAGAGATTTGTAATTGATAAGAAAGCAGCCTGTCTCTTCAGAGAAGCTCTGCACCTTGCTTTGGAGCGAGAGTTAGTACTTCTACTAGACATCAATGCAGACAAACTTCAGCAGGTAGCAGCCGGATCACCATGCTAGGAACGCTCTTTTTGGAAAACCTTTCTCAGCTTGAAGTTGGTAGTTTCATAGCTGGAAATGCTGCCACTGGAAGGAGCGAGGCCCGTGGGGATCTTACATCTTTATCTTAAAAAGGTACTGCGAAATAATTTACCGCGCAAAAGTAGAACTGCCAGCGTTAACTAGAAGGTAATCTGCTATGAAGACCTGAATCTGGAATGATCCTCAGTTGCTTGTTGAAGGCAGGCAGCATCTGAAATTCCTAAAATAACCATCAGTGTTCTATATTTTCATCAGCGTTCTAGCTGGAAAATTAGTTTGTTTTTGCTCTGCAAAAATTAGAATTGCACTTGGTCTTGATCGGCAGATTGCCATCACCCTGTGCTGCTTCACCTACTCATCTCACTTGGTTTTGTTTTATTTGAGCAATAAATACCTTAAATCTTCCCAGAGCTATTGTATGTCTTCTGTGTAGACTCATCATAGTCCTGCCAGGCATTCATCAAGGTTTCCGATGAACCACCGCATTAAGCATTCCTCTGTTCCTTATCAATCAAAACTGTTTACTTATAACTTTACTTTTTTCCTCCTGTAGTAATCAAAATTTGATATTCCACAGATTGCAGAAAATTGTCACTGCTGTATTCTGGGCTAATCCATCACATGAAACAGGCATAATTTGGGCATCAGAAGAGCATTAAATGTTTAAATAAGCAAGAGCCAGTCAATGAGAGAGTCCATTAACCGCTCCAGATGACAGGGCAGAAAAATGTTTGGATCACAGGTATGTTGGGAATTGCAGCACAGAACTTAGAGAGCAATGGGGCATCTACATTCTGCAACAGGCACGGGGTTTTCTGTATCCTTCCTGATATTGCGCAAATAGTCAAAAGAAATATATAAGCCAACAGCATGCCATGCAGTTTTTTTAGCTTAAGCTGCAGTATGAAGCTCTTTCAGCGCTTTTGAGACCTTATCACTTCCTACAACTCCCTGAAAGGAGGGGGTAGCCAGGGGGGGTCGGTCTCTTCTCCGAAGGAACAGGCGACGGGACAAAAGGGAACAGCCCCACGTTGCACCAGGGGAGGGTTAGACTGGATATTAGGAAAAATGTTTACACTGAAAGGGTTATTAAGCGTTGGAACAGGCTGCCCAGGGAAGTGGCTGAGGCACCATCCCTGGAGGGATTTAAAAGCCGGGTAGACGTGGAGCTTAGCGACGTGGTTTAGTGATGGTTTTTGTCAATTAGGTTGATGGTTGGACTCAGATGATCTGAAAGGTCCCTTCCAACCTGGGCAATTCTGTGATCATGTAGTCCAGGAGATAGTTAAAGACTTCATCGCTTTCTTGTAGCCTTGTTTTCTTCTGTACAATCTAGTAATAGCTTTCAGGAGTAGCCTGTCTTAATGGGGCAGGGGGGGAAGTAATTTTTATCCTGTAGACTTGAGCAAAGCATACTCATTTGCCATCTTCAGTTCGTGAAACAACTGCTCTGATAGTAAATCCAATGGGCAGGCCCCACGTGATGAGGACTGGCTGGCGTAGATGTGTGTGTAAGGTGTTTCACTGGTTCTTGAGAAGTGCTGGGGGACTTGAGCCCACCTTGAACTATGAAAGGTGATGACACTTCTCACAGGCGCTTCTCAGGCAGCGGGTGGCTGCTGTATTTCTCTGTGAAATGCTAATTCCAGTGGATTCAGGAGCAGATTCTCCATGGAGAGGCTGTGGAGGTGGGGTTTAGGTGGGGTTTCCTGTGTCCAAGGATCCAAACCAAAAACCTCCCTGGTGAAGGAATGATGGTTTTCTGGTGAGCATTATGATCCTCTTGTGATCTGGCAAAGCCGCAGCGGAGTAGATGTTGAGTCGCGCTGGATCAAGGATATGATGCGTGTGTACTCGCAGCCCTCAGTTCTTCTGTCCTCTCCTATTTGAGTCAAGGTGCATTTTAAACTAATTTCCCCTTCTAGTAGTAATTACGTGTTACACCACTTCCTTTCGCTTGGCGTCGTAGAGCAAGCTTTTACTTTTCAAGGGGAATAAATACCACGTGCAACTGACGCAGCACCGGGGTATTTTGCACCAATCCAGGGGAACATCTTCTCTTCGAAATAAAACCAGACCTATTGTAATTAGGGTGCAAGCCTTCTTTTAAAAGGGTGACTGGCAAGGGGGAAATTATCAAGACTTGAGACGGTAATTATCAGCCACTGAAAATAGCAAATCAAGCTGTCCATAGCAATATCCCGGAGGAAGGTGCCCCAGGAGCCACGGAGAGGGGTTAGATTAGAATCGCCTGGGCGCGAGCCCTCTGAGCCGCGGAAGGTGCTGATTGTAGTTGTCACTTTTCTGCTGTTAGAAGCTCTCCTGCTATAAATACAGCCCAGCCACCCTCGTCTTGAAAGGATCCTTAAACCTTCCTTTTCTCCCCTTCCACCGCTTCAAAAACACAGTGCCTGACAGTCCAAATGTTTGAAATAATTGGATTCTGCATTCTAATTCATCTGTAAAGTATTCGTTGATTAAATTAGCCTAATAGATATTATTTCTTACATGACTGCATAATTTCATCCTGATTGGATCACTGTGGCACTAACGAGTCCCCCCATTTACTACTGACTTGAGAATCACAGAAGGCTAGAGATAACTATCATATTGTTTCCATTTTTTCTTTGCCAGGCTAAAAGTTAAACTGATTTTTACTAAAAGGGCATACAGCTGATGCTCAGGTACAGTTGTATTTTAGTCTTCAAGACCAGTGTTAGAACGAAAAAAGACAGCGGTTTTATATAATCTTGAGCCCTCTTTTATTTACTCAGTGAGTTGTTCCGAAGCAGAAAGATTAACTGACCATTTAAATTCCTTTGGGAGAAAGTGGAAATATTTTAAAATAAAATACATTTTATTATCTCATCAAAACAGATAGGCGCATTGCAAATGAACCTCATAAGGACTGCACACATTCGGGGAAATGAAAATACTACTTTAAAGATAATATTTCAACAAAAGTGGTTTTAGCCTCTATTAGTAAGATTTTTTCTTTGAGCTGCAATTTGAGTGTAACCAAGAGAAAGGAAGAGGAAAACAAAATTATATGTTTAGTTTTCACGCTAAATGAGAGCGGATATTTCTTTCCTAAGTAAGAAGGAGCTACTTTGGAGTCCCGCTCATCTGCCGTAAGGATGACAGGCTCGTGCCCCTCTAGTTCCATGCATGGGGCAACCAACCACCCAACCCAAGCAGACCTCCTTCTGCAGAGGGTTTTTGTTGGGAAGGGGTTAACAGTACGATGGGTTTTTTTGCCCTGCCCCGGTGGCTGGAAACAGCTGGTGGGTTTTGTATAGCGCCGGTGAACTGAGCAGTCGAAAGAAGTTTTTGGCAAACACTCGGCCTGCCTGGGACAAGAAGAGGTGGGTCAACTCAGGAAACTGTTTTCATGAGCAAACGGGGGAAACAATGACCGCTCAGCAGGAACAGAAGGGAGACCCGCTCCCGCTGAATAGCTCCCCCCAAAAAACCCGGCTCAAAAGGAAGAAGGTCCATTCGCTTCTGGGAATCCAATAAATTGTTTCAGGAAGTGAAAGTCTGTCCAGGCTAATGGAGCCGTGATTGACAGGTGGTTCTCATTACAGCACCCATCAGGGGACAAAGTGAATTCCAATGTTATTTAAGAGGTTAAGTAGAAATAAGATGCAGGTGACAGCCCAAGGCTGGGGCATCACGCATTGCTTTTCTTAAGGGTCTCTTTATTTTTTGTGAAGAGCCTCCACAAAATTTAAAATGAGTGGGGGCAGGGGCCTTTTTGCAAGTAAAAATTAGTCCTACTGTGACTATCGATGAGCTTACCTGTCTGCGCATGAGAGGGAGCAGGGGAATGAAGGTTGCTTTGGTAATTCTTGCCTTGGAGAGTTCCTGTTCCTTACATCTACATAACATGGATGTTACGTCTATCGAGGAGGTGCAGCAAGGTGAGCTTCCAGCGCTGGCTGCCGTGGCCCTTCCTGGTGCTCTACACTCCCAGTGGAGGAGGAGGAGGACAAAGCGCCGTGAAAGAAGATGGTGGTTTGTTCTTGTCACGAGCTCAGAAGATCCTGTGATGCTTTTCCCGAGCCCTCACGAGCACATCTTATAGCGCTCAGAGCCAAAGCAACTACAGTCGTAACAACGTTTGTCTGCTACCCATGCTCGTGCTGTGGCAGCTGACAAGAGCAAATCACAAAGCGTTTAGCTCAATCAGAATAAATTTGAAGTAATTTTAAATTGAAATATGCGGAGGCCACCTAGGGTTGGGTCAGGTTTCTGGGTGCGCTTCACCAAGGACTGAACCTAGTTTGAGAAGGAAAAGAAAAGGGAAACGCATTACGAGTGAGTCAGGTTGCCTTGCGCTCCTGACCAGGAGGCATCTTTGGACTGCCATAGGCTACAAAGCTGAAACTAAAATCTGTTTCTAGCCTTGTTCAGCAGCAAAGGAAGGCAAACTTGCTTTGCAGCGCATCCAAAACACAGACTATAATAACCAAGATGTGGTTTAAGCTGTGAGCAGAGCTTTAATGTAAACCTGTACGTACGCAGAAGACGCTAAACCATACGGACTATTTATTTCTCTCTGCTTCTGTATTTTCCCTTTCTCTGAATGCCCAAATGAGCGACGTCGGGTGTCTTAGCACTTGGGGATGTCACGGGGTGGGAATCTGAGGGATGTGCTCTGAGTCACGGTATTGATAGAATATTGCATGGTGCGTGGTCAGATACAAGGATGTAATTTAACCAGGAGATTCGCGGCTGGCTTGTGAATGACGGTGAAACTCTCAAGTATGACGTGCGTAATAAATCTGGTTCGATGCAGAATTAATGTGGTATTCAAAATGATTATTTACCATTTGAAGTTCAGACGTGACTGTGTATGAGAAGTAAATAGCTGTGCACAAGGCATTGGGGAAGGACACTTAAAGGGGAGAAGAAAAATCCCCGCGTGCATTGTTTCACAAGTGCATTCCGGGTAATACTAATGAGAATTGCACTTTAAATGCAGGATTGATTTGTGATGAGATCAGCTCTAAAGAGTGCATTTGTGGAATGATAACCTGATTGGTGGCACTGCCACTTGAAGGGCTGAAGGGGTCTAATTGGCATATAACGCACTATAAATTTATTAGCAGCTTCTGCTTTCCCATTGGCGGACCTTCTCCTGCTAACCACCAGGAAATTACCAGTTTTCAGGAGTTAGTCACTCAAGTGGCACCGCGTCTGGGTTTTAAAAAGAAGTCTACATCGCCGCTCTAATAAGTCCCGGCTTAGAGCTTGTACCTCAACAGACGGCTGGAAATCGGTCACTTCTGTGATGGACAACTTGAGCACCGTGTGTTTGCGGTTCAACTCTTCTCCTCCTTGGTTTTTTCCTCCTTACCCACCTCCTTGCCACAAACCCGAGTTGCGCGAAGACCATTAGGAGGTAACTAATCAGTTTGGCAGCCCTTTGGCTGCAGCTGCCACAAACCAGAAATTACAAATTTTTTGGCAGTTGGCGTTCAGGGCTTTGATGTCCTTATTGATCCATTCAGCCCTGGGGCACATCGGGCAGAAGAGGATATACCCACAATTATTTTTTTTTTTTTTTTCAGGAGCACAATAGAAATATTCAGGAGCCGATGTAATTATTTCAGTGACTTTGCTTTTAAGATTGAGTCACAAATTAGAAAATAATATTCACATGTTTCTTCTAATTGGTAACAGATTAGGGATATTTTATCTTTTTTAAATAATTTCCAAATGTGTCCTGAAGAGAGATTTGCAGGGAAGTAGCTGAAAGAGGGGGGGCACTTATGCACTGGGAGCACTTGGGCAAGAGGCTTTAATTCTTTAATTCTGGCACGGGGCTTTTAAATCTCTGGACACTTCTCTCCTGAGGTGCTCTCCAAGTGGAACTTGCTGTCACTTTTGGCAGGTGTCTCCGGTACGGATTTTCTTTGCTGTCAGGTTTTATGCGGGTTTCCCACTGTTAAGCACCAACCGTATGGCTTGTAAATCATAAAAGCCTAAAGGTTTGCAAGTGATTAATAGGCAGAGGTGCGCAATTAGAAATGCTTCTGAAGTACTTCAGCACTCAAGTGTCTTTTGAAAGCCGAGTCCGTTCCTGATCTCACCTTTTGTGGCACGTTTGGGCAACCGCAATGTGGTGTGTCCCGTTGTTGAAAATACGCAAACAAAAAACCAACGCGGAGGTTTCATTTCTTAGGTACAGAGGAAACCTCATGGATTTCTGGAGATGTCGACTGCTGAGGTTCCCTCAAGTCTGTTTCTTTTTTTAGTCTTAGTTACTCAAGTTAATTCTTCACCTCCTTTGCTTTTTCAGAAATGCGAGCTGATCTACCATCAGCCTTTTTTAAACTCATTATCGTTTGTGGTTTCAGAAGGGGATCAAACACCTGCAGCCCACTAAAACTGAGGTAGAGGGAAGTCTCATCGCTTGCGGAATGGAGGGAATACCTCAGGAGATCTAACTTGCCAAGACAGGCATCGTTTTTACTAAATGGAAATAGTCATTAAAAAAATGCAACTAATGGAAGAGTCTGATGGCGTTCCCAATTTCTGTAGAGTCCTTAGCATCAGTGAGATGGAAGAGGTGACCAAAGCAGCTGAAGAATTAACCATTAGAGGTGGTGTAGTGGAACAGGCAAAGGTGTGTTGGTGGAGAAGGGAAGATGTGTCGAAGAGGAAGAGGAGGGTAGGGGATATATTGGAATTGCCGATGAGGAGACGTTGGAAGGTGAGGGGAGAGTTGGACAGCGGAGAGGTCCCTGTAAGCATCTGAAGAAGGTGGGTCACAGAAATGCTGCCCGCAGGGATGGTCCAGGTCCTTCCCAGCCCTCGAAACCTGCTGCTGCAAACATCCCTGCCTTCCACTGCTGACTTGCGCGGAGCGGGCATTTGTTTTTATTTGCTTGCCGCTCCAAATGTGTTTTTCTTCACAGTCTATGCTCAAATACAATGTTTATTACTTGTATTTTCTCTTTTATGTCTTATATAAATTCAGTGTAATGTTGGGGTGTTTTTTTCCAAATACTCCAGAGTATCACCTTATTGCTTCTGCTGGAATTAAGGTAATATTAAAGCCCCCTGAAAGGGCTTTTGTTGTTCCTTGCAAACCAAACTATAGGCTTGCTCAGGAGTTATTGGTAACAAAAGGATCAGAATTCTTTTAAGGTCTTTATGAAGTGTTACAATTAGACTGTCCTCTTCCAGTGCCTGATCCTCGGGTAAAGATTGCGTTCCCCTTCTGCAGCCCTCAATGTATTTTTTCCATTTTGGATCATCGAAGCCACCTTTCTGTGCTAAGGAAGCTCTCATTTGAGATCTCTTTAATTTCTACGCCGCAAGTTTGTCAGCCCTTTGGGTAGACCTGGGAGGGTTTTTCCCCCCCTCTCTCATTATTTATAAGGCATTGGTGCACTCATAGTTATGCTGCTTCTCGACTTTACAGCGTGATGAGCAGAGGAAAAGCTCCATTTCTCTTCTCTCATCTGTTTATGATGTGATACGTTCCAAAGCAGATCACATCAGCGACTGTTATGGTATCCTTAATGCGCTGTGATAGTGGCAGCGCGGGAGGAGCCGCCGGGAAGCGCGGCGCTGATGGACGTCCCTGTTACATGCCACATTACTCAGGGTCTGTGGGAACCTCACTTGGCGACCTCGCTCCGTCTCTCACCTGGCACAGATTATTGAGATTTATGCATTGAAATATTTGTATGTCACTTCTCCCCACCGCCGCCTTTGAATACTGTACAAGAGCTTCCTCTAATATGAATATGAAAGCACAAGCCTGGTTTGGGGTGAAAAGAGACAGATTTTAAAACATAAATAACCAAAATAACAGACTACCTTCATTTCCACAACACGTTTCATTTTTAGCTCCGTTATCAGTTCAAAACTACTTCCATGTTTTGTGTGAAAATTGATTTCAAATGCACTTTTCATATTTTTTCCTTAGAAGGGGGGAAGAAGGTATGTAATGATTTCTTGAGCTATATTTAAAATAACATTGCATTAAGTATAGCCTTCCTATAGGAGAAAATTAGTGTTAACAAATTGCAAGTTAATGGAATCTTCTAAACTGAGTGACTGTATGTCAGACTGTAAACTGAAATTTCCAGTGTTTAGGTACTGGCACGGTGCAATTTGATTTATACACTTAAGGCATCAGGTTAAATGCGGTTACACGTGAATAATGAAATGCATTAGGTACATGTTTGCAGTTACTGTACTCTGCGTGTATATGTATCTGTATTACTGAAAACAAGCAAGAAGCAAATATACTCCTTGGCTTTTAACATTTTCATGCAGGCGTTGTAGAGCAACCTTTGGCTTTTTTTGGGTTATATTTGTAGTATGCCCGAGTGTTGAGGTTGACTACCCAAAAAATGGAAGCCATCCATGGCTGTACGTAGAACCACACCTTGATAACTCACTTATTAGCCTTGTTTTTTGGTAGCCAGCACAGTGATTTAAATTTTCCATGGATGTGTATATGCTTGTACATCAATATCTAGGTCAAAGGAATGGGATCGTGAACTCAGTAGTTCTTCTGTTGGTCAGCAGAGGGTGGGTGGAAGGGAGCACTCATTCATGGCTGTTGTATTCCAGATTCTCATAAGGTCTCTCCTTGCACATCTTAACAGAAACCCATCTTCCTCCGCTGTTCACAGTGCTTTTTTAATTGTTTTCACCAAGCTAAGTGTTAAAAATCCGTAGAGTTCACCATTGTTGGGGTTTTTTTCCTCCTAAACATTGCTGGCAATGCTGTTTAAAAAAAATTCCCGGGCTTTTGGGGGGGGGAAGTAGAATTTGTGGCATTCTTCAGGCTTTTTGTTAAATCTCTAGGGACTCTTTTCATTTCACATAGTTGCACGGAACAAAAAAAAGCTCGGATTTGTGTTGAGAAAAGACTTAACCAGCTTGCAGGGCTTACAGTTGTCACACTTACGTTCTTTATTCTCAACTTAATAAGCCTTTTCTCAGTATCTGCAGTATTCCCTACCGTTGTACGTCACGTAGCTTTTGCTTAACTTTATACAGCATCAACCTCAGATGTGATATATTTTATCCAGTATACCTTAAAAATTATTAGATTGAATGCTGTGCAATGAGAACATAAGTTTGCTGCAATTCTATGTGATATATCAGGGCCCACAATTGCAGGATATTTATCTAAAAAAGCCTGAAATCCGTAAACCTTGATGTCTCGGCCAAGCTGGTAATTAATGTTGTGCAGTAATAAATCCTGCAGGTGTCTTAACACCTAAGGGAGAGCTGCTGGTTACTTTGTGGCATGACTGGAAGGCTAACCTAGATGTGCAGCAATAACAGCTATTTTGGAGCCCTGTGTCAGGGGATGCTGTCAGAAGAGAGGGCAAAGAAAGTGGAGAAGCTCCGCTGAATCCAAATTACGATTATACCGGTAAGTGTCATGCAAGACGTGATTAATTTGAGAAGCACATTCAGCTTTGCACGTATGAGCGATCTCTGTCCGTCATGCTCAGTAGGGCTTTTTTTTTTTTTTTTCCTCCTTATACACACAGGTATAAAAGGAAAACTGAAAAATGTAGTAGTAGAGCTAATGGTGGAGAAGATCCTGACCTGTGGGCTTCAGAAAACAGCTCCCTGACAGTGCGAGGGGCTTTGGGCATGCTTCTGATGGGAAACCGACTTTATTCCTGTCTTTTGGGGCCGATATTTTGTCTTGGTTGCTTGAATAGGTCTGGTGGTAGGCGAAGTATCTTGAATTCGGAATATTTCTACAGCACTGGATTGTCTCCCTCTGCCCCTCCTGGCTGATGGACAAAACTTGGCAGGTTTGACAGCGGGTTGAACTCTGTCATCAGCCAGATAACTTCCCCCGGCAAAGACAGTAATTAAATAATTTCCCAGCTGGGTTACTGCGCTGCTCACCTGGAGAGCCCTGGTGCAGAGGCCAGGACAAGATGCAGGTTGGCTTATCTGCAACTTTCCTATGGGGCTGCCCTTCGTCCGTCAGGGATGTTTAACTTCTAAGAAGTAATAAGCTTAATAGGTTGACTTTATTTAATTATTAATGATCCCTTTCTGTCCTTACAGCTCATAAAACACCCTGTAGGTTGGCAAAATACTCATAATATTGATCAGGAGCCAGGGAGATATTTATTTCCTCTTTGCCCCAGCGCACATAAATCTTGGTCCTTTGCCTCCTTTTCCTCGGCAGGCGGGATTTACAGTGGCCTGTTCCTTAAAAGCTTTTCGTAATTAAGGAATAAATGCCCATCGGTCTTTGTTTGCTGTCTGGAGCCCTCTTGTTTGCCAGGGACCTATATATCCCCGGTGGGCTTGTGCGCCTTCCCCCTTAGCAACGCAGCTGGGGAGAGAAGGCATGCATGCTAGGAAGCAGTCAACTGCTAAGCACTTACTTTGCAATAGAGTGGGGTCTTCTCCTGCAGAGAGAGGAAGCCCCTGTGTTTTCTCAGCATATTGTTCCCAGCTTCTCTTCCATGCCTCTCCTCCCAGTTCCTGCTTTGCTTGGGGCAGGAAGACACTTTGGAAATTCCTTGCTGCTAGCCCTTTCTTCTCGCCTTCTCTTCTTCTCCCCCCTTTGCCAGTTGCAATTAAAAACATCGTGAACCTTTCCCAACATTTCAGTCCTGTCTCTCCCCTCACCCCGATGTTTCTCTTTCACCCATCCCAACGTCGCATGGCCGACTCTATCCAAAGCCATGCAGTTTATCGGATAAACGCCGGGTCATCGCAAAGGGGTTTGTTTAAATGGCAAACCCCGGCACAACCAGCTGCCCAGCGCTGGTCATTAGGTGATGCATGCTTCTTGCATGCTGGACCACAAAGCTAATGACACATTCTGGGACTCTCCAGGAGTTTGGGAGGTACGGGGCTTAGATTTATTTAATTTTCTTGGAAGAGACACATTAACCTTGTCAGCTGGCCAACAGGAGAGAAAATTTGGCAGTGCTCTTGCTGAGCTGGCCAGGTTACTACTGCGTTAAATGGTTGTACTTCAGTGAGCAACCAGAAATGGCAACACATGGGCACGGCACGTGCATGGCAACACTAGAGAGACCATTTAGAGGCCTCCACAGTTAGAGAATTATTTTCTTTAGCAAGAGAGAAGAAAAGATAAAAAATTTCAAGAGCTTTTTAGTGTTGTCAGAAGCGTGAAGGTTAAAACTTCAAAATGCCGGTACCAAACCTGCTCGGTATTTCTGATTGCAGGAAATCAGTGCTCTGCCGTGGTAAATACCTGCTGTCCATTATGTTTTTAATGCAACCTTTCAAAATTTCATAGAGCCTTTTAACAAACGGTGAGTCATTTCAGAGAACAAGCAAGTGACACAACATTTTTGTCATCCTTGTTATCACCTTGCTAAGAACAGAGCTGCTCTTGCGCTGGAGCTGTTGAATTTGATGGCAAGTTCTCAGGCTCTCCATCCGCATGCTGTTGCCTCCACAATCAATTCTGAGTCGCCGTGTGAACATGGCTTTTATTTCCACCCTGCATATCCTTTTCGTGTTTGCCTTGCATGCCTCTCTGCCAAGTATATGTGAGAGGCAAAGGAAATTGAAGGCAGGGTGGGCAGGAGCGAGGAGGAGTAGGATGGAGAGTCGAGGAGGGGTAGGATGGAGAGTCGATACCAGCGGGACGTGGTTCCTGCTTGGATTTGTCCAGTGTAAAACCCCACACGTTTAACCGAGGTGGGAGAGCCACACGATGCACTCTACGGGGCTGAGCTCTGTAGGACATGGGCTCCTAAATGAGCATCTCTGGTGCAAACCCTCAAGTGGAGAACGCAGTGTAGCTCCTGGAGCGAAGCCGTGCTCTAAGCAAATGTGCTTTTTATATTCTGTCATGCTACCTAGTTAGCCCTCCCCCCTTACAGTGCCCGGTATTTATGTTTCCAGATAATAACAATGTGATGTGGCTGGCAGAGTAATTTAAATAATTGGACATTATCTTGAGAAGCAAGCACCTAATTAGATCAAAATAAACTGAGAACTGAAATTTTCATCTGTTTCTAATAACCTTTTACCTACGTAGGGTACCACTGCCGTGGCAGAGATTTTGTTATTCACACCAGTGTGTGTGCTTAGAGTTCACTAGTGATGGAGACTCCTGCAAGAGCAAAGAGCTTGGTGGTATTTTTTGGCCAAGGCTTAGTGGCTTATTCCTCTCCTGGTACCACAGGGTATTTTGCCGTCTTACTCCGTTGTATTTGGCCCTTGTATAAGGGCTAAATATATGTGTATGTATTGTTTGTGTGAAGTTTGGATCAGCAGTCTGGCTTTGAATGCACAGCTTCAGAGATAAGAGGCTCAAAGAAAGTCTGATCTTATACCTCTATTTTTTACTTTCTCTCAATTTTATTTAGGATTATAAAGAAACTCTTAAGTTTCTTTATAATCTATTAGTCCATTATGCACATGCATTGAAAAAATAGCAGCTAGCATGGTCACTGAAGAAGAGAGAAGTCATTTTAGTAGATCTGAGGAAGAGGCAGCTCACACATTCTCCAGCATTAGGTATAGAATCATAGAATCGCCGAGGTTGGAAGGGACCTTTCAGATCACCGAGTCCAACCATCAATGTAACTCTGACAAAAACGATCACTAAACCATATCTCTAAGCGCTATGTCTACCCAGCTTTTAAAAAGACCGTATCGTACGGGACTGTATGAGCACATGATGATGTAGCCTCTCCTTTAACACTCGCTTTAATCTGGTCCTGAGAAAAGGACTCTGCTGGATTTTAAAAGTTCAGTAAAAGAGTCTTGTTTTAGCTTGTCTTGAAAGTCTCTGGTGGTGAGGGGGTCATTTAGAGTGGAAGTTACCAGGATTACAGCTAAGGGAAGCAAACAAGGGAAATATTTACTAGCCGATGTACATTTCCTTTATTTTTAGGGATTGGTTCAGCGTCTTTCTCCTGATTAGTTGCTCTCCCTCACATTTCCTCGTACTCTTATTCAGTTGATTTATTTAAAGGTATGTCAGCGCTGGCTGAAATGAAACACTGTGCCTCCTCTTCCTGCTTATTGCTGACCGCTCCAATAATTCATTTTTTAGCTCATTAGCTAACAGGGGATGTGAACAGTGGTCCTCCAGGGAACGGCAATGAGGTTAAGTGATCTACTGCTGACAACTCTGCTCTTGGACTGGCCTTCCTTGGGGGAAATGAAACCTCAAGCAAGACAAGCTGTGGATCCCAGAAGTGAAATTGGGGCATCAGAGCAACAATTACAGTATTTATGTCTTGTTGTCGGGATTTCTAAGATGAATGTGAGCGGCGGAGCTCACGGGGCTTCCCATTCAAAATGAAGTGGTTTGTGCTGGAGGTGGAGGGAGGATGTCCATGGACGTTGGCTTTCTAGGTGCTCGTTCAAAAACAGTCCCTCTACATTGTGGCTGTCTGTGAGACATGGGCGAGCACGCTTTTCCTCCTACCTCCGTGATAAAGTTTTGTTTTCTGCCAGAAAATGCGAACGACGTATCTTTCTTGTGCCCAGTTTGTACAGCTGAATAAGATCTAAATTTCATTTGATAGTCGATGTCAGTGACGTGCTGCCCCCAAATGTCTGAGGCTTTTAAAACACATTTATTTTTGTATAAAGCGTTTGCTCTGTTCCCACCACGACTGTTAATGTGATTCCAAAGGTAGAATTGGGCCTTAATGAATCAAGTCATTTGGTGCCTTGCGCGGTCAAGAAAAATCAGGCAGGCTTTCTGGAAAGGGAAACTGAAGTGAGGTAAAATAACCACGTGCGAAGGTTGGATTTTTAGGTGAACGTAGCCCAGTGGCACAGCCTGCTGCTGGCTGCAGGGCCCTGCTCTGGCCAGCCGTGCCGCTGAGCGTCTCCTGAGGGACACAACATCTTATCTGCTGCCCGGCTCTCCAGCAGATCTCCTCCGGTGAAGGGATGATTCCTGGCCAGAGCATACCGTCAGCATTAATGCCGAGCATTTACGGGTTACCTGATCATACTGCAAGAGAGTGCTTTCAGGAAGGACCTTATGGGGACCCGATGGGAGGGACTCTTTGTCAGGGAGTGTAGCAATAGGACGAGGGGTAACGGTTTCAAACTGAAGGAGGGTAGATTTAGATTAGATCTCAGGAAGAAGTTCTTTGCTGTGAGGGTGGTGAGCCCCTGGCCCAGGTTGCCCAGAGAAGCTGTGGCTGCCCCATCCCTGGAGGGGTTCAAGGCCAGGTTGGACGGGGCTTGGAGCAACCTGGTCTGGTGGGAGGTGTCCCTGCCCAGGGCAGGGGGGTGGAACTAGGTGATCTTTAAGGTCCCTTCCAACCCGAACCATTCTATGATTCTATGTCCATTTGCATCCTCTCCATCACCGATGCAGTGTGTTCCCCTTCCTGTTAGATTTATTTTTCAAAGGGGTTTTCTGTTCTTTTCTCAGCCCTTTGAGACAGTAGGATAAACCCGAGCAGGACTGGGTCGTTAGTGTCTATCCCGCTCTCTTGCGGCCTTGCCTAGTCTGACCTGCCTTTGTGCTGCTCCCGTGCCACATGGGAAATTCATGCTGATGAATTTGTAAACCGGCAGCCTAAAGCTCTGAAAGCCACCGCCTGAACTTGGCGCTTACCATCTCTGTTTTGCTACATACCATTTTATTATTATTAAGGTTTGAGATTAATTAGGAGTGGGAGGAGACTTGTGTAAACCAGGTGGATTTCTAAACAGAAAGGCACTTCTGCTTAAGTGACAGTGTTTGCAGCAACCACTGCTCTGATGGGAGCCAAAAGCTACTATCGCTCAAAAGATGGTCTGGGGGAAAGGGGAAATTCATTTGCAGACTCTTGACTAGTCTAAAAAAATGTTATTAGTTATGTGTCTGAGGTGTATTTTGCCTTTAGGACGTATGGGCGTATGAGAAATAAATTCCCTAAGCCCTGATGGGTGCCACTGTTGTAAAACAGCGCAGGTTGAATCACTTCATTTTTCAGTCTGCCACGTTTTAAACACGTACTGGATATATTGGTTATACTCTCAATACCTCTATAAGCGTTTGAAAAACATTAAATGTTTGCTAAAATTTCTTGAAGGTACTCTAGATGGATACTGGAGCTAGGAACTGTTGCAGTGTGACAAGAATGCCCATTTTATTGTAAATAATTGCATATGTGTTACTTTATCCTCCTCATGGCACTGGTTTTGGTTTCTTTTTTTTTTACCTTAAAAAAATACAAATGCAAAAACCACGAATTAAAGATGCAGTAGTATCAGAAGTCTTTTTCTTCCTCCTCTCCATCTGGAATACATGAAATGATACTCTGTTTATCAGATCCTGCCATCAAAGGTTAATTTGCGTCTCCCCAAATGTGGGGCTTTTTGGTGTGTCTTTTAGCTCGCCAGAGTCATTCAGAGGTTTGATTTAAAGGAAGCGCTCTTTGTGTTAATTTTCTGTTTGCACTTTTTTTCTCTGGGGAGGGGGAAAAAAAAAAAAAAGGAAAAAAAAAAAAAGCCTTGGTGGACCTGTTTGTAAGGTAGATTGCGGTGGGGCAGAGAAGCGGATGCTTTGGGAAGCCGGGCCTGAAAGCATCCAGGGAGGTCAAAGCAAGGTCACTCCACATGTACCAGGAAATGATGCAAAACTAATCCAGATTTGCTGTTGGAAGGATCTGTTTACATAAGTATTTAAAAACAGATTAGGGCTAACCTGACACTAGATTACTGGGAGTAGTGTAAACAGGGCTGAAAGGCGTAAACAGAGCTTTGCCTTTTGTACTCCAGGGGAGAAGATCTGTCACCAGTAACGAGTCGCCTGGCTTAGGTGATGTATATGGTTTTCACAGGCTGGACAGATCACCTGAGGTACCTCTAAATGGGACTTTGTCTAGGGCTAGATCTCTTAGATCACATAATTGTATGGTAATTTTTTTAATGGAGAGTTGAGAGACTTGTTTGTAGTCCTTGTTATCCCGTAACCTAATAGCATCCAGGAAGCTTTTGATAGTTCTTTGACGTATCAGGAGGAAATGGCGCTTCAAAGTATTGTTTTGGTGGTTTGTGTTTTGGAAAAACAAACAGAGGAACCGTCCATATGCCTTTCGCATTGGAAGCCTTGCTCCGCTTGCAGAAGGAAAAGGCACCCCTGCAAGCAAGGCTCCCACCTGAAAATGGAAGCCCAGGTGTTTGGTCACTTTTGGTCTTAGATACAGAAATTTGGTGCATTTTCTGTGATGTATTTTGCAGCCCACCTTAACCCTAACGTGGAACCAGGCTGCCTGATTTGTCTTCGGTCTTCACAATGGTGAAGGCTCTTGCACTGACCTCCTGCCAGCCCTCGGGGAAGTCCAGGGGGGTTTAAGACCTCCTGGCTGTTGTGATCTTACGACTCCACGCTCACGGCGTCTGCCGTGGGGGATCTCAGACATTGCAATAATAAGGCTCGGTAATGATGAGACGGGTGACGCAAATATCACTGCAAAGATAAGGTTTGGATGAACTGTTTCTACGGGGTCTTTCTTGCCAAAAATTTGAAGGGAGAATAATTTTCTTTTTGGTTAACCGCTGTTTGTTAGCACACTGATAGCCAAAATGCCGCCATTTAGAGGCTGTGAAACCATGTCAGTGTGACATTATCTCCTTTGACTTCTCTAGGGAAGAAAAAGAGCGCTGGATACGTGCGAAATACGAGCAGAAGCTCTTCCTTGCCCCGTTGCAGTGCCTGGAGCTTTCTCTGGGCCAGCATCTACTGAGGGCTACAGCTGAGGAGGACTTGCGGACAGTCATCCTGCTCCTTGCCCACGGGACCCGGGAAGAGGTGAACGAGACCTGCGGAGACGGTGATGGGCGTACTGCCCTCCACTTGGCATGCAGGAAAGGAAATGTGGTATTAGTGCAGCTCTTGATTTGGGTAAGTACTTGGTGCCCAGGCAAGGGGGCTGAGTGGGTTGGCTTTCGCTTGGCTGTGTCCTTCAGCAGGATGTCCCAAACCTCCTACTTGCGAGTTCCACAAAGCCTTTGCTGGTGTCCCAAGTCTAGATGTTCCTCATTGCATGCTCTCAAAAGAGCAATGTGATAAAAAAGTGTATTTCTACCTGTCTGCTCCTACTCGACGGAAAGTAAAGGAGAGCGTAGGAAATGAGGAAGGAGAGGTTTCCCTAGCACCTGTTTGAAACACCGACATGGCAAATTCTGTTCCACACATGAGCCTCTCCCTGTAGAAACATTTACATATGTCATAGAATCATAGAATCTTCATGGTTGGAAAGGACCGTTTTGATCATCGAGTCCAACCATACACACATCAAAAAAAAAAAAAAAACACAAACAAACAACCTACGATCTCTGCCACTAGAGCATGCCCTGAAGTGCCACATCTAGACGTTTCTTAAATACCTCTAGGGATGGTGACTCAGCCACCTCCCTGGGCAGGCTGTTCCAGTGCCTGACCATTCTTTCAGTAAAGTAATTCTTCCTAATATCTAATCTAAACCTCCCCTGCCCCAACTTCAGACCATTTCCTCTGGTCCTGTCATTATTCACCTGGGAGAAGAGGCCAACACCCACCTCTCTACACCCTCCTTTCAGGAATTTGTAGAGGACAATGAGGTCTCCCCTCAGCCTCCTCTTCTCCAAGCTAAACATGCCCAGCTCCCCCAGCCTCTCCTCATGTGACCTGGTCTCCAGACCCCTCACGAGCCTCGTAGCTCTCCTCTGGACACGCTCCAGCACTTCAATGTCCCTCTTGTACAGAGGAGCCCATGTGACTCGGTACTGCTCATGTTGTCAGGCTGGTGTCCTGCCTGCTCTCTTCTCCCTCTCCCCATCCTCAGTCACATTCAAACCAGTCTGTCCCCAGTCTGCTCCCTCCAGTTTAATGCTCTGTTGGCACCGCAGCTTCCAACAACACATCTCTTCTTTCCATAGTATGGCGTCGACGTGATGGCACGTGATGCCCATGGAAACACAGCATTGGCCTACGCCCGGCAGGCCTCCAGCCAGGAGTGCATTGACGTTCTCCTCCAGTATGGCTGCCCCGATGAGCGCTTCGTCCTCATGGCCACTCCAAACTTGTCCAGGAAGAACAATAACCGGAACAACAGCAGCGGAAGAATGCCCACCATCATCTGAGGAGCTCACTCATGTATTCGCTGACCTGAATTACATCCGCAGCCTCATATTCCTCCATCCCCATCACAGTTCTGCTCTGTGAGTCTGGTAACTCTCCTTTTCCCTTTTCCCTTTGGTACATCCCTGTCCCATCCGGAAACGGCACAAGGGGATGAGAAGGAGCAAAAGGGGCTGCAGGGAAAGCAGTTGTTTGAGTGACAGCTCTCGAGTGATGGAAACAAGCGGGCGAGAGCGCGTGGGTTGAGCAGGACACGCCGCGCGTGGCACCAGGACCATGGGAGAGCGGTCGTCCCCGGCGGGGGGGACACAGGCTCCCCGAGTGCGGAGGGAAGGGGCGGAGGGAGAGGCGAGCGAGAGAAGAAGGAAGGAGAGATGGTGACTTTCCGTAACTGACAGTTAAGCACATCAGTACATTTCACCTCTACCAAACGCGACGCCTGGATTTCATTCTCTTCTCTGAAGAGCTTGACGGCATAAATCAGAAGCAAGCACAGAGTTTGTCAGGTTTGAAGCTCCTATGATGGTATGTGTCAAATCAGTTGTAGCTAATCTGTCCGGGGAGAATACTGGCTTCATTACACTTGTATAGTTGAGTTCTTCCAGCATTACCGCTGTTTAATAGAACATGATTAGTCATCACGGAGAAAAAAGCATATTAGCTGAGGAGGTAGTTACATGGCACGCTTCGGTGATTGCTTGGATGTGATTGCAATATTCTTAGAAGCATCATATTATCTCAGACATGTTCTTTCAACCCCTTGGAGCCCTCCTTTCTAAATTCACTGTCATAATTTAGTATCTGTTTAATTTTTCAGTCCAAAGAGAGGAAATGAGTTGCTGAGTGTTATTTGACTGCAGTCTCCTTGGTGTAAAAACAAAATGGAAAAAATAAATAAGAGTAACTATGAAACACAAAAAGGAATAATGAATACCGCTAAGGAAAAACATTTCAAGTAGGTTTAGTGAAATTAATAAATGCATTAAAGGCTAATATTTTTTTCAGCCAGCAGAAATAGATTCTGTCATTTTGCCAAGGTAAATGTGTTGAGTTTTTGGTCACTCCTGTGATGCATTGCCTAACTTATACAGATTTTTGTATTGTGTCTCTAGATTATATGTATGTAAAATCTATTTGAATAAAAAAAAAACGTAAATATGCATCGATATTTTTTTTTTTTTTGTACAGAAAATGACATCTCTGTTAATTTATAAACTATAACGGATGTGAACTAAATAATGTGCAACTAGTTAGGATCTGTGGGTTACAGATCATTGTATGCTGAAAATATTCCCAGCAGTGAACTCTTGTTTCCATCACAAGCCTTTGAGGAACATATCAGAAGGAGATTGTGGCACGTTTGGCACGGAAAAAAAAAAAAATGTACAAGACCTTTTAGAAAGGCAAAAGAGGCTGTTTCTCAGCGCTGTAAATATATTTTACTCCAGAAGACACAAAGCTTTCACAAGCCAAGACAAAAAGCCCTAGCCTGGCTGGGGGAAGATCAGATTTGATTAAGTTCAGAATTGATAGCCTTCACCGTGGCGGGCAGGACATGGCTGCGCTTGACTCCCAACTTGGCTGCTTTCGGGAAGAAAAATGGCTTGTGAAAGTAGCCTGGACAGTTCATTTGAATTCCAAGTTTTAATACTCGATTTGATTATTTTGGTATTACCGGGCAGATCCCAGCTTCTCCTGTTTTCAAGGCGATAGGATTCTGGCGCAGGGACGCAGGCTTGTACGGTTTTTGGCAGGCGGAAAAGTGAATTTTTTTTTTTTTTTTTTTTAAGTGGCATATGGCAGTGTGAAGCAGGGGAAGGGTATATCACGGAGCAAGTTGAAAACTCAACTGAATTCAATGGCAAAGGAGCAATTATGTGAAGGCAGTGAGGTGCACACAGCATAGTAATTTGCAAATATACCTGCTCGTACGTATTTCCCAAGCCTTCGGTGGTGCTCTTCCTTGGGGCTCTGGATTTCATTTGGCACACAAATGGCAGGAGCGTAGCCATTGCTAAAGAAAACTCTATGTGGACAAAACGTGAAGGAAAAAGAACAGAATCTGATTATCTTAAGGAAAAAAAAAATCGGAAAATTATGGTTTTGATGTAAAATCATCAAATTGTGGAAGGAAAGTGAGCCTCAAGGTGGAAGCGCGAGAATATTGACCAGCTTTTCCTATTCAGTGGTGTTCTTGTTTTGTACTTTGTTACTGTATAGACCTTTGACTATGTGGGGGGGAGGGAATCTTTCTTCAACCAGCCTAAGCTGGCTGCGTCAGAGTAAGGCTACAGCTGATTCTCTTCGTACTGGGATAATTTTAAATTTTATTTTATTTTGTTTTATTTTTTTAAGTCGAGGAAGGGTGTCTGTTTAGAATTGCTATTTCTCCATCATTCCCGTGCAGCTCCCTGATCTTTGGTACTGACGGGTGGTCCTTCCGCAACGGGACAACCCATCTCACGTGCAGCTGAAGGGGATGCTGTGAAGCCCACTCTGTCTTGGTGCTTACAAGCTTTGCACCCCTACCCGGGGCGGGGGAGGGGAGCAGGACACAGCAGGGATTCAGGAATCGCGGCTCGTGGTCCCGGAGGTGCTATAGCTGCCTGCTGTTCCCCTGGGAGCGTCAAGGGCATTTTTATCCGAAAACTAAGTCCACTGTTTCAAATATGTGGTAGGCACGTTTGCCACCGTTAAGTTCTCAATGTGTATTCCATTTACGAGCTTTTTTTTTTTTTTTTTTCCCTAATTGAAAATATTTTCTGTACATAATTGAATGCCCTCTTTGGGCCACCTTCCTCTTATAAAGCTGAGAGTGATGTTTGAGAAACAAGGGCAACCAGGCTGTCATGCAGATTTCGGGTAGAAGAAATATACACTCCTTTCATAAAAAATTTTCTGAAGGTGAACATTGAAAAAAACTACAGAATGTTTTTAGGGGAGGAAACTCCACTGTATTATAGGAAAAATTATATATCCGGGTTTGCCAACTAATAACCTCATACTTTAATTAGGCTGTAACACAATTGCTTTTAACCTAAACGTAGTGCTTTTTTCCCTTGGAGACGTAAGCGTTGGCGGTACCTATGTTGAAGTGGCATAGACTATGTGATGAATTCCCCCAAGTGTTCGGGAGTCTGCGGGGAGGATACCGGGTCGTGCACACAGTGGCGATCCCTTTGAAAGAGAGGAGGTCACCCGGCGCCGTCTCTCCAAGTCAGGAGAGACCTTCTCTGGCACTAGAGCTGGTGATGCTCCAGCCGCAGGAGAACAGACCCCGAGGGTCCTAGCCTCTTAGGGTGCGGAATTACAGCATACCCTTTTCACGTGGGTTTGATAGGATGGCTGTGAGAAGTTGCGTGGCACCTCCTGAGCACGGAAGTGGGGCTAGCATAGACTCCATCCCCCTTCTGGCATGGTGAGGCAGAGCCGGGGAAGCCCCTTCCCACCACGGCTGAGAGTGAGGATGGAGGATGTTCTTTAATGGCTAGAGCCCAGCAGGGCTTGGCGTTGTGAGCCGAGGTTTCCGGGCTCTGCGTGCTTTTCAGGGGATGTGTTTGCACTTTGCAAAGAATGTTCTTGAAGCCATCCCGGTGCAGGAACAGGCAATATATACTGACACTTGGAAAACCTGCAGGAATCGTTCCCCTTGCTTTCGCTCTGTTAACCCATCCGTTTTCTGTTCTTCATCTCGCGTTTAGCCCCTCTCGTTGCTTTTATGGAACCCACTTGCCAGGCTGTTTATGCCCTTTGAGCATGTTATGAGCAAATTAAAAACAAATTGAGATCCAGTCAATAAGAAATCCCAGCAGAAACATGTTAGCTAAAGCTGTTTTCTCCAAAAATGGAGTCTGCGGCTGTGATTTTCTTTGTCCCTCATTTAACCCTTTTCATCACACCAGATAGTTTTAAATCCCCCTACTGTTGCACTTTATCCATGATAACTAAAACACTAGAAGCAAGTCGGCCTTTGCTATTAACATCAGCACTTCCTTCTATTTATTTTAAGCTAACTGCTGTTGTTGAATGGTGGGGACGAGTCGGATGCGTCAGACCTGGGATCTGACCCTTGATATTCCAGGAGTTGAGGGGGATTTACTTCTCCTCGCTGTTCATGAAGAAAGAAGATCTAAGCTTGGGAAAATTCAGGGTCCTGACAGTGCAGAGATTTGGCCAAGGGCTCTCATTACCAGATTTCCAATTTCATTGCTAAAAGGGGGCAGAAGAAAAGCTGGTTTTGGAGAATCTTGATATATTCTGGGCTAGGTGCTGCTCAGAAAGCTGGGCGAGCTCCAGGAAAGTAGAGAGGATTTTTTAAGCATTTGGGCATAGTCTATAATAACTGTGTAAACATTAATATTGTTTAATTTGCCATCTTTTCCCCGTTTCCTTAAATTATGTGTGTTAGGCAAAAAAAGCTATAGCTGCACTTGGAGATTTCCCCTGGCCAGAGGAAGCTGAGTAACGTAGGGAGAGGAGTAGAGGTGGGAATACAGATATGGGATTAGAAATGATCTCTGGCACTGTAATGTAGTATAATTAGATTGTTGGGGTTTGGATAGCTTCATCTTTTATATTTGTATGGAGATCGGGAAAAATGAAGTAATTTGTAGTTTCTAGTGTAAAGTAGTAATAGTGGAGACAAGCACAGATTTCACAAGGGGGTCCCGAAGGGGCCTTTTCCAAACGTCTCGGGGAGCTGCGTTTGCACCTTAACAGGGAACAAATGGTCACGGTGGCTGGAGGGACTCAAGGTAAAGGAGGACAGCGTTGGGGACCAAACGTTGGGGCAGTTTGGCTGGATAGGAGACAACTTGCTCATTCCCATCTCATCATCCGGCATCTACATTTCCCCCTCCAGTGGCTGCTACAGGGATGCGTACATGAGATCTCTGGCTATTAGTCTTGGATCCTCAGTTCAACATCTCCTTCCATTCTTGGTGATTTGTGGGTAAAATTTATTGCGTAGAAAACCAGTTTTGGATGTTCTTGTGTTTGCTGCCTAGCAAAAAAACCAAACAAAACAAAAAAAAACCCACCTCCACGTTAAAGTTATTTTCAAGGTAGAAAAACACTAAACTACCCCCAATTAAAAAGGTTCTGCAATGAGTTTTGACATCTTAAATTCTAAGCGGCAGAAAGAAGGTTGGTTTGAATGGTTTTATTAGAGAATAATCTCCTGTTTGAAAAAATATAGAGGTTAATAGAGGAAAATATCCAAAGCTGTAGGTAGGTAGATTTGTTGTGTTATGACATTCTAGGTTTGGTTTTGTTGTTTAGCATGGGCCAGTTTTTAAAGTAAATATCGGGTGGTCTTATCTCCTGAGAGTTTACCATGAGTTGACTGAATCTGTCTCACGTTTTAAAGGGAGGTTTGAAGGGGTTTGGCCAAGATTTTCAGGAGCTATGAATAGTTCATGTTTTGAGAGGAGGTTTGCATGTTTCTGAACATAAAAGGTTGGTTTGCTTTTTTAATTTTTTTAGAGACATCTTAAGCCCCAAATCACTAGGCATATGCTTCTGGTCCTCTTGGCCCCTGTGTTTCATTTTAGGTGGCAGCAATACGTGGGTGAATTAACTCCCATCTTTTACAAAATCGTTCCCTGAATGTTTGGGGGGGAACTTTTGCTTGTGGGCAGATGAAATAAAAATGTCTTTGTGCATTTCAGCAATTTTAGCCTCTTCATCTCTGTATGTCCACCTATCTCCCAAATCCCTGTGGCATACTCAAGCGGTAGCGGTTGGTTCTGTTGACGGGCAGAGCTTCAGCTTTCTCTTGACCATGAACTTTCTGGATGTGTGTTTAGCTTCCAGTACTAAGGATTGACAATTTTGCAGTGCTTCAGAGCTAGTAATTTTTACCTGTGTGTTATGTACAAAATGTGAAGGGAGGGGAGGGGGGGGGAGGGGGGTGGGGGGAAGCTTACAGAGGTCTAATGGCATGCATTTGGGATGACCATGTTGCTTGCTGGCAGTGAATGCACCATCAGCTCTTTTGTGTATGCCCTGTTTTCCAGAACCGAATGGTGGGGTTTTTTTGTTTCTGAGAACTGAAGTAGCCGAAAACACTTTCCTGGTCCCCTTGAATGACAAGGTACAGGGAGTAAAACCCTTCACAGCAGTCAGCTTGCTCTAGGGTCTGGTCTGTGCTGAAGGCAAGCCCCGAGCTCATGCAGGACCAAGGAAGGGTTTTGGTGCTGAAGGTGGGTTGTTATTTGCCAACTAGTTCCCAGGTCCGGGGGTTGAGTTGGGTTGAATTGGTGGGTGAAGTGCAGTCAAGGTGGTTTGAGTCCAAAGGTAAAGGCGGTGTATCACATGGAGGTCACTACACGCGCTTTGCATTTGGTGTGCATACGTGTGCTTATATATGCATATATGCTCTACATACAATTGTATGTAATTGTGGGAACGTACGTGCGCACGTTTACGCATTAATCAAAATCAATAGCTAGAGCCAGATGTTCGGTTAGATGTTTCTAAACGGGCGAGTTTCCCACTTGAGTAAGACCAGACATTTCCAAGAGTGCGGGAGACAGGCTCAGGATGGGGCTCAAGGATGGAGAGATGCGGGAATACAATGTACAGGCTTACGGCGGCTCAGGGGAGCCGTCCCAGCTCTTAACTTCAGAAAACCTTTAACTTCTCCACTGGGACTGAAGTAGCCTCTTGCTTGAGAGAAGAAATCCAGCCCTGGGGGTGTTATCATGGGAAACGCTGGGGAAGGAGGTGCTGAAGGTGGAAAGGACAGAGGACTTGCTGCTCAGAGGCCCTTTTTTTAATATAATTATGCTTGAAACTCAGCTCGCTGGCTGAATTTAAATGTGGGACCAACGGGCTGCCCTCCTGTAGCTGATTCAGTGACCCTTTGGGTCCTGATGCTGTTTGCGGGGCTGCTGGGGATGACAGTGGTGAGATGTTTCTGAAGAGCGTTCTCAAGGTGGGTCCCTTCCCGAGAGCAGCTCCTCGTCCCTCCCTCCACGTGTTCTTGGCCATTAAACTCTGGCCCCAAGATATTGCCGTGAGGGAGCCCCAAACCTCAGCTAAGGCTTTGTGTGTACCGAGTAGTCCAGGAAGATATGACGAAGAGGTGTTTCTACCCTTCCTTTCGGTTTATAGTCCTACCAGGGGAAATCAGCAGGGAGAGGGCAAGCCTGGCAGGGCGAGAGGGATGTTTGCTGGAGCTGAGCTAGGCAAGGTATGGTCGGAAACATGGTTGGGTGCACGCAGATGGTGGGAGGATCTCCAGTTTCCCCTTCTTGCGCCTGTGACAAAGTAATTTCTTTGGAATGCTGTTGAAAACCCCTCCAAGCGTTTTTTCTGATGTATCCAAGGAGCGTTGAATCTACAGAGCTCGTTTTGGCGATTGCGGGGGGGAAAATAGGATGTACCGTCCTCAGAAAGCACGGCCCTGTGCTCCATGGAAATGCCAAGTTTCCAGGGGACCGCACGCATTCGGTCCAGCTCTCTTTTGCTATTTTAATGTCAAGAGCATCTTCCACTTGTAGATGGCTTACATAGGTGGGTGCACAAACCGAAGGGGAATTTGGGAGAGGAGTGGCTTTTAAAACACCAGGGACTTGTTTTGTGTCACGAATTGCCTTTGGACTCTGGTTTGGGATGGCAGGGGCCTGGGTCTGCAGCTCCTGCTGCCTTAAACCTCTCCACTTCAGCGGGGTTTGAGCGTAGACCAAACGCTTTGCCAAGTGCGAGGCAAAACAGCTTTCGGGCGGCAGAGTTGGGCGCGGGTGGGCTGTATCCTGACCCCTCTCAGGTCCGAGTTTGGCCCCTGGTTTCAGCAAGGTTGTGATTTGAGGTTCAATCTAGCCAGCCCCTCTATTTTGGGAAGCGTCGTCTGTGTCATCACTGTGGAAGCAGATGGGTACGCTCTTTCTTTCTCTTATTCCTTAATACCCTGTGACCGCCTGCAAAGGCTAGATTTTACGTTTGGCCGCGTTTAAGCCCTCAAAGCCTTTCAGGTTTTCTGCTTCGTGATGTTTGTCTTTTTGGTCGGGATGGGGAGAAAGGGAGCCCAGGTGAGTAGGGACACCTGAGACCTGTGTTTGGGGTAGAGGCAGAAGATACCTAGCACATGGCAGGCTTTATAGCAAGTTTGGCGGGGGAGGGGGGGGAGGGCTGTCTGTTTCTGTAAATAGTAATGTATAAATGATGACAAGACAGTGTGGAAATTATTAAAAAAGAAAATGTCTTTTTGTTGTTGTTTTTATATTACCTCATTCAGCGAGTTGGTTTTACAATGATTCAATGATGCTTTATTTATGTTGTTTGTACTGTAATTAAACCGATTGACAAACATTTCACTTTGCTTGTTGTTTCATATGATTTTGGTTTGATTAAGTATGCCAGTTTGTATTATGTTTCCCTTTCCTCTCTCTCCGCGTTGAGATTTTTTTTTTGTGTCAGCTGTACAGTATTCTGAATAATTAAAAAAAAAAAAAGGAAAAAAAAAGTTGTAAAGTACTGCAGAGAGAGGCTGCTATATTGTATAGGTCTCTTTCTAATAAAGACAAGAAAACTTGTTTGTCGCAGCTTGTTTCTTTGCTTGGGTCTTCGTTGCCGTGTTCTTGAGATACACCTGCCCTGGACCCGCTTTCTTCTCGTGTTAATGATGAGATACTGTCACTCTTTGCCAGTAATAAAGATGAAGTATTATCCGAGACCTGGGATGTCAGAAGAGCCAGTAATGGTGCAAATTGATAAATTAAAAAGCAATAAGTCAACCGGACCGTAATGGTGTATATCTAAGAGTTCTGAAAGTGATTATGAACTGAATGACAGATCTCCCAGCAAAAATATGCAAGCTTTCATTAAAAACAGTTATTCTCCCCAAGGAAGAGAGAGTAGTAAATGTTGCACCTCGGCTTTAAGAGTCTCTGGAGGAGATCCAAGGAATTAGGCCAGTAACGGTTACATCTGTATCCGCTAAATTGGTTGAAATGATCATTTAAAATAAGAATAATAAAACATCTTTAAGGTCATGATATGGTGTGGTATTGAACGAAAGTCGTGGCTCTTTATTAGGTGTCTCTGAACAAGTTGTTTAAAGCATTGAACAACGGGCAACTGATTGACGTTTATTTATGGTTTGAAAGGTCTTGGCCCGAGCACGTCACGAGAAGAAATCAGGAATCTAAGTAGGGCCAAGGAGTAGACGAAATACTGCCCTGGTGCGGAAAGTGGAGAGATGGGATGGAGGGGGAAGCAAGAGGTGATGGGGGTTCACCTGAGCAGCCTGGTAATTAGCCACATGGCAAAGGGGTCCCTGCCAGCGTGTCTCCAGGGGCTGGCGATACGGTTAGTCATAGCGATGGCTACGGAAAAACTACGTAAGGGGTGGGTACATAGAGAATAGCGGATAAAATTCAGTGAACATGCATTAAGGGGGAAAAGAAGGGAGATGACTTAAATGACGTGCCATGGGATGAAGAAAGAAATCGTAGATTTTAAGATCTGTAAGAGCACCGTGGAGCGAGACAGCCAATGCTGCGGTTTGGCCAGCGATGCTTGTCCCACCGCGTAAAAGACGTGGAGAAATTAGGGATATTCAGAAATGAGTAGAGCTATGAAGAGGTGAAAAAAATGGGGAATTTCTCTTGAAAAGAGGCGCAAAGAGGGGGGTATGACAGCCATAGGTAAGCAGTGGAGAAGCAGCAGATTGGGGGTGTCTCTTTTCCTGGATGTGCTCCCAACATGGTGCATGGGCTGGTACCAAAGGGCAGCACGGTCAAAACCGATACCATGACGGATGGGCTCTCCGACGCATCGCTGGACCGGAGACCTTGCTTGCAGCGGGATTTTGCTCAAGAGAAGACCTGGCCAAGATTAAAAGGTGAGCTTGCGTCTTCACAGACTGAGCTGGGCTGCCCAGAGTGTGGAATTGGGTTTGGGTTTGGTTTTTTTTGTTTTATCTTTTGTGTCTGCTTGTGCCTTGGCCTAAATTTGTTCATTCCTCAGGTTATCATCCATCCCATCAGGTCTTCCAGCTGCAGGGAGCTGTTGGTTCTGTCCTGTCTGATAGGGATTTGTTTGGGGCTTGGGGGAGGTTTTCCGTTTCCTTTTCTGCTCTTTGGTTCTCCAAGTGTTCCAGGGAGGCTGTAGCAGCACTGTAGGGGATGAAAAACTACAGGACGGTTAGTCGATTTTATTTTTTTTTCTTTTTTGGGGGTCTGCATCACTGTTTTGTCATGCAGCAGTTGTACGCCTGCCTTCTTGCAAGGTTTTCCCACCCCTGTTTAACCCCATCATGCGTCCAACCAGCGCCAAAGCAGGAGGTGGGTGCTTTGTGTTCCCCACTTCTGCATTTGAAATGTGAACTTTCGAATGGGGGGAGAACTTGTTTTGGATTCCCTCTGGGTGTAAAGCTATAGTAGTGGTTTTGGTTTTGGTTTTTTTTTTTTTTAGGAATCATCCATCTCTTCCCCTCTTTTGCCCTCCTAAAGGGGCATGGGGTATGATTTTGTGATGGGCATGGCTGGCCGCTCTCTTTCTCTTTGACAACCCTCTGAAGATCTCTGGCTTCTCCTGGAAGAACCTGGTGCCAGGGACGGGGGAGCAGCTTTAAGGATATCTTTCATTCCCACATTTCTCACCTACCCTAAGCCCACCCCTGTGTACCCCTGAAATGCTCTCAGCTGGCGGCATGTGCGGTTGCCAGGGAAGAAAAGAAAATACCCTACTGCAAACCACCAGGGATCAGAAAGAGATTCTGAAGGAAAACTATTGATTCCCATAATAAGAGTAAGGAAAAGTGCCCTTTTTTTCCTTTTTTTTCCCTTTTTTTTTTTCCTTTTTTTTCCTTTTTTTTTCCTTTTTTTTTCCTTTTTTTTCCCTTTTTTTTTCCTTTTTTTCCTTTTTTTTCCTTTTTTTCTTTTTTTTCCTTTTTTTCCTTTTTTCCTTTTTTCCTTTTTTTCCTTTTTTTCCTTTTTTTCCTTTTTTCCTTTTTTCCTTTTTTCCTTTTTTCCTTTTTTCCTTTTTTTCCTTTTTTTCCTTTTTTCCCCTTTTTCCCCCTTTTTTCCCCTTTTTCCCCCTTTTTTCTTTTTTTCCCTTTTTCCCTTTTTCCTTTTTCCTTTTTTCCTTCTTTCCTTTTTTTTCCTTTTTTCTTTTTTTTCACTTTTTTTTTTTTTTAAGAAAAAAGAAATTACTGTAAACACTGGACTGTTGCCGTGCCATAAGGCCTCGCTGTGTGTTGCCACCCTTGCCTACAAAGGTTTTGCTTTGATGGATGCTAGGAGCACCAGCTCAAGAAACCTGCTCCAGAGCCCAGCAGACGCTTGCTTCATAGGCACGTCATGCTTTTAGCCCTCATTCAGAATATCCCCTTGGTAGTTTTGCTGTTTCTTACTTATTCTTGAACACAAATCCGAACTGGTATGACGGGAGTGTTGGGGTGAGACAGCTGAGGACAGCACACACAGCAGTCACGTGCAATGCCATGGTAGGGTGGGCCTGACCCACCTCCCTGGTAAACAGCTCATCCAAATTCAGCTATTTTTGTGAACGAAAACATTTTATGTTTCATGAATATCAGGTAAGAGTAGCCTTAAAGAGACGGGTCAAAGGTTCACCCACACCAACAACTTTTTTCCACCTGTGGCCAAAAGCCAATGCTGAAGGAGAGTGTCAAATCAGATTATATGGGGCTTCTGCTATGTATTTCCCCAACCTCTAACTGTTTAAAATCCCAGGGACTTCCAAGCCACCTGTTTTCAGCGAGGTTAGTAATCCTCAGTGGATTTCTCTTCCATCAATTTGGCTGATCCCCTGAATGTCTTGAAAGCTCTGAGCATCTACACCATCCTGTGTTAAGCAGTTCCTCAGCTGAACCGCACTGGTGGTGAAGAACCACCACCATCTTCCTCCTCCCTCCCTTTGCAGGACCTGAGGGAGGAAGGGTGGCAGTGGGACCCCCTGGTTTGGAGTGACTTGGCCCAATTTATCTTCCTGAGCGCCCTTCCCAAGGGTGGCACATGTCGCTCATGCCCAGAGTTGCTCAATGACTTGGTGGCAGGAGGTGGAATTGGTGTCCAGAGATGCTGCTCAGAAACTTGACGTTACCCTGACTGTGAAAAACCCAGAAGAAATCTGGGCTGGGGAGCAGCATGTTCCACACAAAGCTCTTCTGAGCCCAGCATCACCTGCCTTCGAGCTCATTATTTTGCCCTTTTTTCACTATTTCAATGATGGATCTGAGGCGGGTGATGCTTGCAGGGAGAAGCAGGCAATGTGGTTTTTCCCCACTGAAGTATTCCTATAGCATTGCAATTCCCACCTGAGCGATGCCCAGAATATGACTTTGGAGAATCGTTTAGGTTGGAAAAGACCTTTAAGATCATCGAGTCCAACTGTAAAGAGAGAGCAGAGACTGCAGGGGTTACTGGGAGAGCACGTTAGGGAAACGCACTTACTCCTGTTGAAACCACTAAATGTGCAGTAGGAAAACCACAAACCTACGGCGGGACTGGGAAACCCACCAGGCGGTCGTTTATCTCGCCTAACGTCCAGTAAAGCCCTTAATTGGCCAATAAATGCGGTCACAATAACAGCGCTCAACACGCAGCGACACTGCCAGCAATTAGCACTTATTTATTTGCATTCTGCCCCCACCGATCTCCGCTCCCCGACTTCCAGATCTGTTTGTTTTTAAGCCAGAGAGACTCCTTGCATTTGCCAAAGAGAGGATGAGAGGAGCTAAAGCAGCGGAAGAAAAAGAAAAAGAGGTGCTGTGCCATGGGGCAGGAGCGATGGAGGGATTCGGAGCCGCAAAACCATCTGCAGGGCATTCCCATTGCTCAGGGAATTAATGTCGGGCTCCGAGGGAACGTAATGTGCCTGGGGCTCGCTCAAGACTTTTAAGAAATGGCTCGGCATCGGTGCTGCCAACACCGAGGGCTGCTTGTTGCTCAGTTGGAAGAGAACCGCCTGCTCACCGTTTGCAGTAGAAAATAATCATTTATTGTCACTTTGGCGCGGGAGCAAACAATTCATATCGTTTCGCCGGATTAGCGGAAATCAGAGGCCAGGTATTTCCATCTGATGAAGCGAGGGCTGGCATCCCAACCAACCTCAAGTTGCCAGAGCTGGAGGAAGGACACGGTAGAGAGACAAGCAAATGCCTGATGCCCATCGGCAGCTGCCAAGATGGGGGCCCCTGAACGCCAAAACGCCTGCAACCCTGACAGCAATGGATGGGTACGTGTCTTGAAATCCTGCCTCTGCTTTGGGCTGTACAGGAGGGCTTTCATCTACTTGCAGGCAAGAAGAAACCACGGAGAGTCCTTGGCCTCTGTGCCGGGATGAAGATGTCCATCAAGCATTTTGGTGTGGGTCCCCAAAACGCCGGCTGGGTGCAGGAGGGAAGGGCCGGGAGGTGGAGTTGAGGTGTCAGAGCTGCACACTGCCATGGGAAAAATGGGGGAAAAAAAAAATAAAAAATTATACCCCCTTCCCACCCATCCCTGTGTTTACCCTTCCGAACGGGCTGTCTTTGGAGGCATTCTGCAGTTTCTGGGAGTTTGTGGCCTGGAAAGGGATTGTGCTGCCAAGCAGCTCGGCGACCGAGGCAGAAGAAGGCAATTCCCCCCTGTGCCACCCCAACAGCACCAGGGAAGAAGCCCTGGCAAGCGTGGGGGCACTGAAGGCTATGAGAATTTCCCCAGACAGACGAGCATCAACGATGCTCAGGAAAAGCGGATTTTGGTACCCCCTTCCTTCCCACCCCCAGCAGGCTCCCCTCCTCCTCCTCCTCGCCAGAGATGCAGTATCTACAGCCCTGCTCTGCAGATCCAACTGGTAATGGCCGGGCTGATTGACTGCAGATTTCCCTGTAACTGAGCTTAATTAGCAAGCTAATCAGGTCTGGAGATGGTTCCAATTTATTTATTGGCTGATGGCTGCCACTAATCGGCCTGGCCAGTTAATACCGGCAAGTGCTGAGGTTTGTGCCAGGTGAACAAATAAATAATGTCAGGATTTCACCATTTCTAGCACTGGGAGCTGGCAAAATTAGCCCGCGGAGCGGCCAAGCTCGGGTGCAGGTAGGGTGTACCTGCAGCATCCCCTCCCTGCGGGCTGAGATGGGGGGTCCGAGCGCCGTGCCCAGTTCAGACCAGCTCTGGCCTGTCAGGAGGATGCTGCTTGCAGGCAAGGGTAGGGAAGGGACACGTTCTGCCCTTTGCATGCTGGCAGAGTAACAGAGCTCAGACACCTAAAATAGTTCTTGCGGCGTGGACGAGGCGTCCAAATGCAGTGTCGTCCCTGGGTCACCCCTTTTGAAGGTGACCTGGAGCAAGCCTCTTGCAACTCGCGCTTCTCAGTTGCTTCCAGCTCTGTGGAGGCGACACAAAAGAGAATTTTATTTTGTTTTTCAAAAATCTAGGGGAATTTTGCTGGATTTTGCTTTTCCCCTGGAATTAGCAGGAAAGCGGCGTTAGTGTTCCCTGGGTTTGCTGGAGCGTCTCCGGGCTGATACGGGATGTCTCTTGAGAGGAGACGAGGAGAAAGGGGATGTGCTGGTGCTGTGGCAGAGCCTGTCTCTCTCCCAAGTGCTGGGGAGCTGGACTCGCTAATTAAAGCACGGTGAAAATGTCCCTTCCCTCAGCTCCTGTCCCCCCAGAAGTCCCACCAGCCTGTGGATGTGGGATGGGGACGTGCCCGTGGGATGGCACCAAGCAAAGGAAGAAAGGGAGCGGGATTTCCACACCTTCATCCCCCGCCTTAAGGAGGAACCAAAGGGAAGGAAGGCAGGATGGAAGCGGAGATGGGGCAAAACAGCCGGGGAAGGTACTTGCTGTGGCAAAAACCTGCACTTGGCGAAAGCATCTCTGCCCCAAAGGCATCCAGCCCCGAGCTGAGGACCCCGAGGGCTGGAGAGACCCCACACCTTGTTAGGTGGCTCTGATTTTTAATGGCCCTCCATATTTTAAGCAAAAAAAAAAAAAAAGAAGAAAAAAAAAAACAAATTTGAGTTTGTCTGGCATCGATTCTCGCACTGCCATCCTCCTGGTGATTTAGTGCCAGTGTTTTCTCCCCGCAAAAGTGCTTACCAGCAATAATCGAGTCATTTCTCAATCAGCCCTCTCTGATAAGGCAGGAGGTGGGTGGGTGTCAGACCATCAGGCGTTTTGAGGGGCTGCAGACCCCCTCCGGACCCTGGCACCCTGGAGACTAGGGGTGATGATCCCAGCGTGGGACCTCCCAAAAGCAGCCAGTGGCAATGGCTGCGGTGGGACTGGGGAGGATCCGAATGGAGCACCTTCCTCAGAGGGCTGCAGGGCATCCTGGCCCGGGGGTTTTTGGGTGATGAAGCCGGCCCACACGGGCCAGGGAGAAAGGGAACGGTGAGCTGGATGGGTGCAGACAGCCCTGCCGCAGACGATGCTGGCGGCGCCGGGGGGGAGCGAAAGCAGGCGGGCGAGTTTCATGGCTGTGGCGCTGAAATCTCCTGCTGGAGAGGGTTATTAGAGGGAGTAATTGGGATCACCTTACTTTACAAATGTTACTTTGCAGAATGAGGCAGGAAGACAGATCGATCTCAACTATTATTCATTAAGGAAAGTCCTTTATAAATCCCAAATTAACAATTTCTCTTAGAGAGAGACTTCCTATTACCCTTCTTCCGCGGGAACTTATTGCCGCTTTGGAAATGGGGAAATATGAAAATAATTGGGGAGGGGGAGAAATAGCAGTTGTGGGCTTAGGAGCCGAGCATCTGTTTAAAAAAAAATACAGATGTGTGTCTTAAAAATGACCATTACCTTAATTCAGAAAGGCAATGTTTTTGATAGATACTATTAGATCACGGCCATAACGACGTTCATAAAAGCCCAAGTGGCTTCTTAGCGATGAACAGGCTATTTGTAAATGTTCGGCGCTCGGTGGCATATCTACAGGCGGCGATGGTTCGCGGAAGGTCTCTGCTACCCCTCTGTGCAAAGACGTGGATGGCGGCTGGGGGGGAGGACCAGAAAGCTGCCGTTACTGGTGCCAGTTGGGCTGGGTAACTGGTCGCACCGGTCCGTGCCGTCAGGGCTGCGCCAGAGTTTTAATGATTTGGGGTGTGTTGCTGCACACTGGGGGTCTGTCCTGGGTGTTGGGGGGGGGGTGGGGCGTGTGCGGAAATTTCAACCCGAATCCTCATGATGTTTTGGGCAAAAAACACTGAGAAAAAGATGCTTTTATTTTTTTTTTTTTTCCAAGCAGTGGAGGAAAAAAAAAAACAAAACCAAACCACAACAGTTACTACTACTTAAAAACTCTTAGGTGCTTTCCAGCATTGGGGCAGGCCTTTGAAATTTGGCAGGAGGGTGACCTGGTAATTTTTAATGCAGGGGGTTTGTATTTCACGCGGTGCGTTACCCCCCCCCAGCTGCCAAATCTGGGGAGATGGGACATGCCCTAAGGATGCTTCAGGGATGCGCGCGAGAGGGCTTCGGGTAGAGACGTTGTCGTTGCCCGGAGAAGTCAGCCTGGCAACTTTGAGTCAAGGTTGCCAGCAAAAAAAACCCCAACCCATTATTTAATCTTCTAACCGTGCCCGTGGCTTCTTTTGGCTGTTCTGGGAATGCCGGCAAGGGAGGCAGATGTCCCTCAAGGTGGTTTTTGGGGCCATACCCACATTTTCCTGCATCGTTTCTGAGTTCAGACGCTTTTGCAGCAAGAATTGACATCTTGAACAAGACCGCAAGCGGAAGGAAAAAGCAAAGATTTCTATTTAGACCTGGGCAGATGCAGTTTTGGTCACCCCAGACAGCATCAGGATACGTTACCCTTTAAAAAAAAAAAAATTAAAAAAAAAATCACTGCTAATTACCCTTTTTGGGTGGCCGGTTTTGGGATATCGGTACCCCTAGAGCAGCTTGGGGGTGTGAAGAGGGAAGAGCTCCAGACATTTGGCAACACAGATTCACCCCGTGAGCTCCAGCTCCTCGCCGTTGATAACATGCTCCTAGAAAATTATAAATGGGAGTCCCCGGTTTGTCTTTTGTTCTGTTAATTAATAGAATTTGAGCATTAAAACTGCTCCCCCAGAGTCGGCGATAGGCCCTTTGCCACTAATTCAGGCCCCTTGCCACTAATTCAGTCATCCTGGCAGGTCAGCGTAAACACCCCATATTTTACTGCCATTTTTAGATTATTCCCCTGCCTTGTAATTATTTTCCCGGGGGACGGCAGGGGATTAATTCCAGGCGCCCGTTCCTCTGCAGATGGTGGCATGCCCTAGCACTGAGGCGATGCCGAGCATCCCCCTGGCAGTGAATAACGCCGCCGATTTGAGGTCCGTTTAGCCGCTGACGAGGAAAACGTCGTTCTGCCGGGTCTGCGCCTCCTCTTCCTCCCCTCCTTTTATGAACGAAAGGGGAGGAAGGGCTCGCCGCGGGGTCAGCCCTGCCCACGATGCAGAGGGAAAAGGGGCATCGGCGAGGAGATGCTCGACTGGCCGCATTGGGGGTCGCAGCCCCAGCGGGTACCGGGCTTCGGTCCGGCTCACTTGGCATCGCAGCGAGAGGCTGAGGTTTTTTATTCCCAAAGGTTTTCTCCGCACCGGGAAGTTTGCAGAAGGAGGAGCAGGAGCCCGCACGCCCCACAACAAGCATCTTCAGGGTTGCCCTTACCAAAAGGGGAGAGAATCGTTTCTCTTCCAGCTAAAACACCCTTTTCTATACGATTTATCTATATGACTTCATCTCCTGCCGGGGCCAGGAGTCAGAGCACTTGGGAGACCAAGAAAACGCCACGTTTATTCTTTGGGGCCGAGAAGCTAGGAGCTAAAAGCCGAGGTTTAAAATCCACGTGGGTCCGCAAAAAAACACCAACAAAAACAACAACAGGAAAAAAAACCAATAAGAAAATAAGCTTCCATCCCTCCTTCATCCATCAGGCCTGCTTGGAAAGGCGGCCTCTCGCTTCTCCTCTTAGGCTGAGCCCCCGGGAAAGTTGGGCGAGTAAGTTTGCCGAGGCAGAGGGAGGGCGGCACAGATCGATTGGCGAGTTTAATGGGATCAGGTCAGTGTAATCCTGTTTTAGCCATTGTAATTCAGGCAGCCAAGGAGACCTCAAACTATAGGGGAAGGGGCTTTTAAAACCTCAGTGGTCCTGCCACAAAGCCAGAGGCTGGGACTGGGACAAAAGCGGGAGAGAGGATGAAGTGGCTTGAAATAAATAGATTAAGGCTCTCTATGGGCCAGGCGTAGCAGGAGGGAGAAAAGAGCAAGCGAGGGGCAGGCGAGCATCCCGCGGCAGTGGGGAGGGGGACGGGAAGGGACCTCGCACCCATGAGGGACGTGGGGTAGCTCGGCGAAGCATCCCCTTCTGCCGTGGGGCGGCCGGTTCGGGGCGCAGGGGGTGGGTTTCCTCCGCTTCCTTCGCATCCCCCCACCCCCCAGCGTGTGTTTCCGAAGGGTTGGGATAGGCAATCAATTTTTATGATGCAATTTATAATTCATACAAGTTGTCTTCGTACATATGGTGTTGCTTTTGTGTGTCAGGGTACTGGGTGCTTTATGACGGTGACGGCGGGAATTTGCATTGGCGGCTGCTTACCGGCCTCATCGCTTGCCTCCCCGCACGTGGAGATCCATACGGCCCCGTGGAAGCCCACCCTGTAGGACAGCGAGCCCACAGGGGTGGGTGGGTGTCTCTTGCAGGGGGTAACTTGTGCCCACTGGGGAATGGGGAAGATGCTCAGTCCTTTGGGGGGGGGTGGGGTTATTCCTGGCAGGGGTAGGGACCCCCTCGCCCATCTCTCCAGATATTGGGGTCAGCCCCTCTCCGGGGGATGCTTGGTGGGGGTGCCCCTGATATCACAGGGGATAACCCCAACGGAGGGGGGGTGGCGGTGGGGGTCCAGTACCGCCAGCCCGGGCACAAAGGGGTCCTTGTCAGCGGGGCAGCCGCATTCCCGGGGGCAGGAGGGGCAGGTAAAAGGCACAAAGCCGAGCCCGGCCAGTCCCAGCTGAAATAATTAAACCAATTAAGTCAATACAAACAGAAACAAGGCGGAAGGCAGAACTGCTGCCTCTGAGGAAGTGGGGGCCGCAGCTGGGGTTCCCCCCCGCCCCGATGCCGCCCCCTGCTCTGCCATGCGCTGAGTTTGGCCAGTCCCTGCGGCAGCCCTGGCATGCGGTGAGTTTGCCCGGTCGCTGCGGCAAGGCGGTAAAGGGCGGGGAGCAAAGGGGTGAGGGGTTGGGGGGAGGATTTAAAAGCTGTGATGTCTTATTTAAGAGTGAGGGAGGCAGTGTGCTCCTCGCCCCGCCGGAGACGGGTGGCCTCCTCCGGCCACCGCATCCCAGTGACTGGGCGCTTAAAAAAAAAAAATAAATCTATACATTTATATATATACATTCAAAAAAGGGGGTTTCCTAAGGCAGGCTGGAGGCGAGGCAGCGAGGAGCGGGCAGCTTTCCTTCCCCTCCGACTTCGGGCTGCTGCAAAGCGGGCCGGCATTCCCGCTGCGCTCCCCGAGCAGTGCAATTATTTGATCTGCAGATGTAAGAGGAATTTATTGTAACAACAAATATAGTGATGTCAAAACCCAACCTTGGATTAAAGCCGGCAGCCAAAGGGGAAGTGTATTAATTTCAAACAGCATCAGAGGCCAGTGCCTATTAGGACGAGCTATTCTTCAGACCCCCCCATCAGAATTAATCATTGGGAGTTAATTTGAAGCTCAGACAAGTTGCTGTTAATTTAGTGCAGGGAGGACGGGATGGAATAAAAAGCTGAGGTGCTGGCCGGGCCTCCTGGGTCTCATTAATCAGCGAGCTGAGACGGCCTGGCTTGATTACAATTTGCAAAAAAATTCATTAGAGCCTGGGCGATTGACAATTTTTCTCTCTGCCTGTGATCTGACTCATTAGGCAGCCAAATGAAAGCCATGATGATGGTGATGATGACAGCTATCAACCCCCTCGCTTGTTTATCTCCTTCTCCGCCGGTCCCCGGCCCGGGGCTCCCCCCCTCCAGCCCCAAAGCCCCGCTCCTGGTTGGGGGGGAGCGATGGGGGACCCCAACCCGCCGAGCAAATAACTTTCCTGCGCCTGGGGCAGATGCTGGCTTGTAGAGGGAGGGGTGCCCTGAGGTGGGGGGGGGCGACACAGGGGTGAGGAGCAGCTGCTCCTCCCTAAAATACAACACACACAGACCGACACCCCCCCGCGTCGGGGTTGGGAGGGTGGGGGTACAGCCGGGCTGCCGCTCGCCCGAGCCGGCTGTGGGTTGCCGTGCTTTCCAAGCAGCATCCCTTTTGCACCAAAACCAAACCAAAATAAATTATTATTTTTAAAAAAAAAAAAAAAAAAAGGAAACTGCTCCGAAGAGGAGCAGCGCTGGGACACCCGAGGCGGTGGGGAGGGGGACACGGCCCGGGCGGGGCTGCCCCACGCGTGTCCCGGCTCCCCGCTCCCTCCCGCGCGGAAACGAAACCAAAAATTTTTATTAACAATAATAATAAATATTTTTTTTAACGAGGCAAAGGAGCGGGCGGTGGCGGCGGCTGCCGAAAAGCCTGGAATTACCCGTGGGTTCCCCCCCCGCCCCAAGTCCGTGGCTGCCCGTGGGGCCGGCAGCGACCCCGGGGCCAGGTCGTTTGGGGGGAGCCGCTGGGGGGAGACGGGAGCAGGGATATCCCCCGGAGCCGCCGCCAGCACCCCCTCCCAACCCGGCGTTACAAAATAATAATACTAATAATAAATAAATTATTAATTGGGCTATAAATGATGTGACTACCGCCAAGCCTTGATCTACTCGCCGGAGCCTGCCCCGGGAGCCCCGCCGTTACCTCGGGAGAGAATCGCTCCCTTGAATGCCCCCCCCCCCATTTAATTTTAACAGACGCACCCCCCCAGTACCTCGTTTTCCTCGAGAAATTAAAGCTTTTTAATTCCAAATAGCCGCCGCCGCCGATGATACGGTTTCACCGGCACGAATGCAACCGGGATGCGTAAAATGGGAAAAAAAAAAAACAAAAACAACCAAAACGGGATTAAAAGGATGCGAGGGGGGGCAACACGGGACCCTCCGGCTCCGGCCCCCCGCCCCGCCGAAGCGCCCCTACCCCGGCTGCGCTGGGGGCGGGGGCTGGCCGCCGGCCTGGGGGGAGAGCGGTTGTACCCCCCAAAGCACGGCGCGGGGAGCCAGCCGGCTGCCCGGGGGAAGCGGGGGGGGATGTAGGGCTGTTTCACCCCCCTCTCTTTCGAGGCTATCCATCTTTATTCACCCAAAAAGCCCCTTTTTCCAGCCGTCCCACCCCGCCAAAAAAAAAAAAAAAAAAAAAAAAAAAAAAGAAAAAAATAAAAAAAAGAAAGGAAACTTTTTGCCCTTCTCCCCCCTCCCCACTCCCCGACAATAAATGTGGCTTCGCAAAAAGGCGAGAGCAGCATCGCTCCGCTCCGGCAGCGCAGGAGGGGAAAGGAAAAATCAGCTCCACGCCAAATTCTGGACAGAACAGCCGGGGGCTGGAGGGCTTTTTTTTTTTTTTTTTTGTCTTTTTTGTTTCTTTGTCGGTTTTTATTCACAAGACTTAGTTTGCTTTTAAATTTCATAACTTATAAGGAAATAAGCTACATTGAAATAAATTAAACACAATAGAGAAGATCGTGCTTATTTTTCCCCCCCCCTCTCTCTTTTAAACATGGCTTGGTAGAATAGGCAAACCAAATCGACAGAAAGCCAGGCAAAAAATATATTTAAAAAATCGTCCCCCAGTGCTTGCCACTCAGCCATCGGAAATAAAATCAAACAATAAAAAAGGCATGAAATGAAACTCTTAGTTTTCTTTCGTTTTTGTTCTCTCGTCTTTTTTTTTTTTTTTTTTTTTACCTGTCGCCCCCGTTAAGAAACAAAACCCAAAAGATGGCTAAAGGCGCGCTGCGGGTTTCGCTGGGGATGTCTCTGCCGGTTGCGGGGGTGGGGGGGGCACACGGGTAAATCGCTGCTGGATCCGACGCCGACACTGTACCGCATCTGTGGTCCCCATCGCAGCCAAGACAGCACGGGTATGTACAAAGTGAGGGCAGCGTAATAATAAATATCTGTGTGTCTCTTCCAGGGTTTGATATTCCTGCTCCGAACCAAAACAGTTTCCAAGCCTCTTTCCTTCGCAGACTCTCGCTTGACTCGGTTAAGTGGAAAGTTTCACTTGAAAGTTCACTCGTGGTGGGGATTTGCCGTGTGCTCAGGTGGGATTTCCTTTTCTTGTTGGAGATTGTTTGCTTTAGTTGCTTTAGGTTTGTTTGGGTTCTGGTGGTTTTGGGTTTTTTTTTTTTTTTTTTTTTGCTTCATTTTTTTTTTCTGGTGCGTTGCTTTTAAACCCCGTTTCGGAAACTTTTCCCACAAAAACTTGTGGTTCTGAGCGTAGGGAGAGATCAGGGTCGGGCTTGCTCCAGCTGCTGATGCTGACTCCTGATCGCAAACCTGCTGACGTGCACCGGGATGGGTACCACGATCTTAGGGTTTCGGGAGGGCTCCCCTGTCTTGGAGTTGGCGTTGCCCGCCTTGACCCGTTTCCATTTAGCTCGTCTGTTCTGGAACCAGATTTTCACCTGCACCTCGCTGAGTTTGAGGGCGTGAGCGATCTGGGACCTCTCCGTCAGAGACAGGTACTTTTTGCAGTGAAATTCCTTTTCCAGCTCCAGCAGCTGCTCGCTGGTAAAGGCTGTTCGCCTCCGCCGGTTTTTGCCCGTGGACGTGGTGTTGGTGGAATTGGGGGGGTTTTGGGGGTTTTCCTCCAGCGCGTTGCCAGAGTCCTCTTCCTTGTGAGCCGCCTGGCCGGGGATGTTGTCGTCCGAGCTATAGTCTAGATCGCTGTCCATGGAGAAACTTTCCTCTTTGCCTTTCGCATCCTCTTCTGCTTTGGTATCCTCCTTCCCCTGGCCCCGGAGAGCCCCGGCTGGAAGCGAAGCAGAGGCCTTTCGTTAGCATTTGGTAGCCTCCGTCCCCCGGCCACCGCGCCCCCCCCGGCCCACAGGTCCATCACCCGAAAATTGTTGAGTTTGGGGTTTTTTCCGCGTGTTTTTCAGTTGGATTGATTTTATTAATTTTTTAAAAATTTTGTTGTTTTTTTTTTTTTTTAAGCGACAGGGGTTGGAAACCTCCCTTCTCCTCGGCGTTGCGGCCACCGGCTCCCGAGGGACAGCCCTGCCTCCTCCCGCGGGTCCCCCGCCGCCGGGGCCGCCCCTTCCCCCGACCCCCTCCCATCCCGCCCCGCCGCGGGGTGACGCGCGCAGCGGGACCCCGCTCCCCCGCGCCGGCTCCGGCGCTCACTCACCGAGGGAGGCCTGGACGGCGTCGGCGGCGGGGAAGGGCAGGAGGGCTCCGTCCTTCCCCAGGAAGGCTTTGCCGTCGTCGCCGCCGCCGTCCGGGGGCATCCCCTCGGCTTTATCGAAGTTCCCCGGGGGTGCGAACTTCCTGGCGGCCTCCTGGTGCTGGGGAGAGGCGGGGAAGGTGCCGGGCAGCGTGGCCATGAGGGTGGAGGTGAGGGCCATGCCCTGAGCCAGGCTGGAGCAGAAACCCGTGGGCAGGCTGGGGAGCTGGTGGTGGTGGGGATGCGCGGGGGGGCAGCGCCGGCTGCAGGGCGCCCTGCGGCAGCGCCGGGGGCGGCGGGGGGGGCGGCGGCAGCACCACGGGTCGGTAGGGCATGAACATGGGGTAGCCGGTGTAGACGAAGTGGCCGGGGGCGGGCGGCGGGGGGCTGCCGATGAGCGAGTCGATGCTGAAGGCCGTGCTGCTTCCCAGCGGGCGCTGCATCATCATCAGCGAGGGCTGGAAAGCCGCGCTCATGCCGGAGCGGCGGCGGCAGCGACCACCTTCCTCCTCCTCCTCTTCCTCAGAGTCGCGCAGCCCCCACGCGTGGGGCAGAGCCGGGGCGGAGCGGGGCCGCGGCCCACCGCCGCCGCCCGCACATCGGGGCTGCTGCTGCCCGCTGCTGCTGCCCGCTGCCCCCCGCCCGCCGCCGCCGTGCGCCCCCGCGGAGCCCGCCCGCCGCCGCCGCCGCGCCGCTCTGCCCGCCCGCGCTCCCCCGCGCCCATTCACATTTTGCCCGGCTGGGAACCCGGCCCGCCCCACGTGGCCGCCGCGGCCGCCTGCTATTGGACGGGAGGACGGCGGGGCGGGGCCGAGCGGTGAGACCACGCCCCCAGCTCCTCCTCTCACCCCCCCCCCCTCCCTCCCCATTCACCGCCTCCGGCCGCCGGACGGGGCGGCCCACGCCTCAGCGCCCACTACCCCCCCTCCGGGCCCTGCGTGGGACCCCTCCGTGGGGTCCCTCACTCCCCCAGGGCGTGTGACATTCCCCATCAGACACACCAATTTGGTGCCTGCAAAGCACTGACCCCCCCCACCTTTTTTTAAAAAAAAAAAACCTATTTTATTCACTCTTCCCCCCCCACCTTTTTTTTTTTTTTTTTTTTTTGAAAAGCCCCCAAATAGGCTCCATGTGGTTCTGGGTAAAGTCAGCCCCTGGCTTGGCTTTGAAATTGCTTCTGCAATTATGTAAAAGAGCCATTCAGCAACACCGCGGAATTAAAAGCGATGGAGGGCTGCTCCCTTTTCTCCGGCGAGCCTCTCATGTTGGCCGGCTCAAAGCCTTTTCCAACACGATGTCTTTGGCAAGGACAAAAGCTAGAACAAAAAAAAAAAGGGGGAAAAAAAAAAAGGGAAAAAGACAAAAAAAAAAAAAGCGCCCAAACTTGTAAATTGAACGTCAAGGGAACTTTACACAATTTCAAAGGCCATAAATAATGATAAAGGGACCAGGCGAAGAGGCAAACCCAGGCAATTAATGGAGGTTCCCAAGCAAAGATCAAGTGGTTTGGAAAATAAAATTAAATGCAAAAAAAAAAAAGAGGAGGGGGGTTGGCTGGGGGTGGGATCCCTCCTGCCTTTGGGAAGTTGAAGCCTTCCTGGGACAATGGCGCTGGCTGCGCCTCTGGGCTCAGTTCTGGGGGGCTTTTGGGCACAAACACCGACTAAAAGTGGCTTTTGGCTGAGGGGGGTCCCCCTCAAATCCAGGGATCGGCGGGAGATCCCGCTCCCGCCTGGCCTGCCCACTTCGGAAGTTCTAAATGACTGCCACTCGTTTCTAGCTAATTGATGCTCGTATTTTCAGGGGAAGGACAGCAGATGTCAGGCCGGGGCGGGGGGGGCTGTGCACCCCAAGAGGACAGGGTCTGGTGGGTGCCACGGATGGGGAGAGCCACGCTCTGTCCTCCAAATCCTACGCCTCTTGGTTGGCCACCCTCCAGGCCCCCAAAAACCTTGGAGGGCACATGGGGGCAAGGCAAGGGGTGATGGTGGTCCCTCAAGCATTGGCACAGTGGCACATCCCAAGGAACACCCCCCTCTTAAAGCAGTGGGGGGCTTTTACCCCCACCCAAAATGTGCCCACTGGGGTTTGTCCCCTGGTGGGTCACGACCTCCCACCCAACCCTCAAGCAAATGGCATTTTCAGCACCCATTCAGTACCCACCCCCCCAAAAAAAATCCATTCACTGCTAATTCCCAGCACTGAATCTCGGTGGCTTCTCCAAATGGGGGGCTGGGAACTGCCCCCCGCCCCATTCCCGGATATCTGGGTCAGTTTATCCTTCCACATTTCCAGCCAACATCTGAAACCGTTCTTTTCTTGGCAGAAAGAATTGGGGGGGGGCGTTATTGCTTTTGGGCCTCAGCGCAGTATCACTGGCCAGTCCTTCATCTAGCTGCCCATCCCTGGCTCCGTGCAGCTTTTGGGATACAGATCCCCATTGGTCACCCAGGACATGAATTTTGGGAGTGTCGTCGTTCCTGCCCCCCCCTCCCCCCTCCCCCAGTGCTGTTTTATTTGCTGGAGGAAATTTTTCCCAGCGATGTGGCAAATGGGACAGGGTGGATGGCCATCGAAGCAGCTGCTCCTGGGGACGGGGAGGGGAGAACAGGGGTATGTGTGTGTGTGCGCACACACAGACACTTTTGGGGCCCATCTCTGACTTCAAGGGACTGGGAAAAGTTTACTTATACAGCTCATTTCCATATGTCCCAGCTCCGTCTTGCGGAGGCCACCATATGTGCGGGAGCGCGGCGCTCAGGATTTTTCCCAGCACAGCGCTGGTGAGGTTTTCATCTCCCCCGTGGATGCACCGTAGCCGCACGCGTGGTTGTTTCTCTCCAGTTTTGTTTTGGTTTGGTTTGGTTTTTTTCCCTTCCCACCCCACCCTGTGATCCAGCAGGCATCCTCAGGTTGTGACCCCTCTCCTGCCTCCCGCTTCTTCCCACCGTGGCGGATGGAGACGAGCTAAAAACCCTCCAGCCCCCCAAAATGAGCAGCATCCCTGCTCCTTCCAAAACCAACAAGAGCGGGCTGGAAATCCTTGCGGAGAAGCAAAGCTTTCGTTTAAATAGAAAAGGAGGAGTGCAGGGGGGGTTGGGGTGTGTGCAGGAATCATCTCTTTTCAGGAAACTGCGTTAGATTGCGGAAAGGGGAGATAATTAGGCATGGTAATCTGGCAGGGCATGGAAATGTGTACCAACACCCAGCTCCTGCAGCTGTTTTTATTGTCAGCCCTCTTCAAAATTTGCCCACAAACAAGTGCCTTTGCAAGACGGGAGTATTATTTCAGACAAGAATAGGCTTTTTGTTCGGCACATAATTAGCTGATTTTTCTCCCGGAGAAAAACGTCGGCGATCTCTGATTGTTGGAGAAGCAACCGGAGCGTGATTGTGCCTGGGAAGTGTAACAGGCGGGAGGGAGGCGAAGGGGCAGGCAGGGCAGGCAGGGCAGGCAGGGGAGCCCGGCCAGCCACCCCCACGCCCCACAGAGGGACCCCCACCACCAGCGGGACACGGCCTTTCCCAGGGGGTCTAAGTCTGAGTAGATGGCAGAAATCAGTATTTCACTTGGCTGGGGAGGGGGGGGGGCAGAAGACCTTTCCCCCCCTGGGCCGTAGTGTGGGTGCAGACCTGGTCCTGCGTGGCCCCAGCTCAAAATGTGGCACCAAAATCCTGCTCGAGGAGGCTCCTGCATCGCTCAGAGTAGGGATTGCTGAAGAGCAGGTGGGGTCTGGAAGGTTTTGCACCCAAAAAAAACCCTTTCCCAGGAAAGGAGCATCAAATATATGGAGGCGTGTTTGAACCAGGCAGATTTTGAGGCAACTCCAGCTGGCTGGAGAGACCGTGCTAAATAAACCATGGGCTTTTCCCCCAAATCCTGGTAGGGAGAAGGTACAGGTTTTTTGGAGCAAAGAAGTGAAACATGGGAGCTGTGGAGGAAGAGGAAAACCGGGAGGTGCTCAAACCCTTCCGGGCCTGAGTCCGTAGGGCGGCAGAGGTCAGAGCATCCCTCCTCACGGGATGGCAGCTCCATCCTCCCCGCGCAGCCGGCGGGGGGGCTGAAGATGCCTCTAGCCTGTTTGTAGGGAGCTGTGCTGTGGGTTTCCAGGGGACACACGGGCTCGTCTCCATCCTCCCACCGGGCACCGGGGCAGCTGCGTTGGGGGGGGATGTGTTATTTGGGGCAGGATACGCGCCGCTGCTGGTGCCTGAGGCTGCTGGGCCACCGAGGAGGGGTCGGGGCCGGGGTGGGGGACAGGTATTTTTTGCAGCTCGTGATAAAACCAATGACTTTATCAAAAGCAAAACTCAGGCTTATGGAGACCCCGGCGAGGTAATTCATGCAAGACCCTCTGCCTTCGCTGGGGAAATTTTAATTGCATGGGAAACGTCACCGAAAGCAGCTCACCCGACTGTGCTTTTGAAGTGCTTTTCTTTCTAGGGAGGCGGGGGTGGGCAAGAGGGGAGACCATGAGCAAAACTACCCCCCCCCCCCGAAAAATCAGTGTGTACTCCACGGTGCAGGGATTCGGCGTGGGTGCTGGACTCCAAAACTGCAGCCGGGGCTCTTCGTGCTGCACCCCAGCCACCCCTGCAGCTAAGGACTCGGCCGGGGGGGGGGGAGGGGGGGGGCAGTTTTCTGCGTGGCTGTGGATTTATTTCGGCGTTTTGGGGCTGCAGGAGCTGGGATTTAGCGGGGAGAAGGAGGCGGGAGCAGGATCCGTCCCTCGGCGGGGCGCGCTGGCCGGGCGCGGAGGGGCGCGGACGGGAGGGCGCCCGCCGCGGGATGCGACCCGCCGCCCCCCGCTGCAACCCCGCGAAACACCTTCCCCCCCCCTACCCCCGCTGCCCCCTTGGGTTTCCAAGCAGGGAATAACCCCCCCAAACCCTCATTCGCCTCTTAATCCCATTAACTCCTTCGCGTGTTCCCGTTTGAACTCGTTTCAGGCTGGGAACCCGGCTCCGGCAGGGAGCGGGGGCTGCCGGGCGGCTGCCCCCCCGCCCCGGGAGCATCCCCGCCGCCTCGGCTCGGTCGCGGCTCCCGGGGGGGCGGGGGGGGGGAAATCCTCTCCCCTCAACTTCCACCCCATGCACGGCAGATGTGCTGGTTTTTTGGTTCGTTTGTTTTTTTCCCCCCCTGTGTTTCCCCCCCCGTTTTTGTTTTTCTTTTTTTTTCTTTTTTTTAACAAACTTGAAGGTGTTCGGAATCTTAAGGTTAGAAAAAAAGGAAGGCAAAAGGGTAGAAATCACGCCGTGCCGGTTGAAAAAAAAAAAAAAAAAAGGGAGAAAGAAATTTGGCATCGGTAATCCCAGTTCATATCCCGAAATTCGTTCGGATCACGGGGAATAGGCGATCTTTTTCTTTCTTTCTTTCTTTCTTTTAAATTCATACGTATTTAAATAACCTGAGTCCAAATATTTTAAGAGCATTTAAGGAGACCTTAATAAAATGCATCGGTACGGAGAGATTAGCTCTCGCACTGGAAAAACCACACGCACACGCATTCCCATTCACGGCTTTTCTTGGAATATAGTTGAGAAATCCGCCAGTTTCAAAATCCCGAATAAAAGTCTAAAATATTCCCAGGTCAGAGGGGCACCGTCTCATTAAAACCAGCGCGGTCCTGAAACTGCACTGCAGACATTAAAGTGCAGTATTTTTCAATTAGAGCTGACGAATTCAATCAAAATTCCATAGATTAGGATGAAATGAGGCATGGGTCATTTACAGGGGAATTTAATTGCAGAGCCATTAGACAAATAGTATATTTGCCATTCTCACATTATCCATCATTTTAGACATCAATAGAAGGAACTGCATCTTTACTAATACAGCAGCACTTCCCAATCTCTGCCTGTAAACACTCCCTTTCCCCATAGCTCCTGATTATATCTGATTTCATTTAAAGCCATGGGGGATTATAAATGTTCATGCAATCAGGTTCATTAGGACTTCAAAAATCTCATTTCTGATTTGTATTGCTCTGCGGATCGCCCGCCTCAGCGCAGCCTGCGCGATGCCTCTCTCTCTCCTTTTTTTTTTTTTTTTTTTTTTTTTTTTAAATAATAATAATCAAATGCTATTTCATTACCGGGGCCACTTCGGGGGCTTGATTATCACCCTGATGAGCCTCTTTTCATGCACCAAGCAGGTTGTGGGGAGCAAGCCCGGCTTCCCACCGGGACACCAACCCCCCCCCACACCCTCCTTCAACATCACCTCTGTCCCCGCAGCCGCCCCGGGGGGGCCCGATCCTGCCCGCGGCGGCGGCTCCGGCGGCGACGGAGGGACCCCGGGTGGGAAAACACCCGACGGGTCGGCAAAGCCTTTTTTTTTTGGGGGGGGGGACACGCTCCTTAATTCTCCCCAGCCCCGGCTGTTTAACCAGCTCCTTGCAAACAGAGACGTGTGTGCATCAGGGCGGGTAATTTCTATTATTTGGAAATTATTTTGCAGCCGCTGCCGGCCAGGACAATCGGCGTTTTATTGCTGCAGGGTGGAAAACCGAGACGGACCAGCCCCGCCACAAGAAAAAAAGGCGAGGAGCGAAGGTCTCTGACATTTTTTCCTTAATAGCAGCTTAATATTAACCGCCTTTCATAAAACACGCGCATCCAGATAGACTTACCAAAAAAAAAAAAAAAAAAAAAAGAGCAGAAAAGCCTTCATTTCACCCAAATGTATGGTGTGCGCAGCGCTGTGTTAGCTGCCTCAGTAATTTAATTGGAATGAAACGTGAAAAATGTGTCATTTTTTGAAGAATTTATGCATCGCTTCCTGGAAATCTCATTGTCTTAACTAGCAGCCTACTGTGTTCTGTTTAGCAGGCATAATCGCATTTTTATGTGTCTCCGTATTATAAGTTAATGTGACCTCCCGTCTTAAGCTGATGGAGAGAAAAAAGAAAAAAATAATAAAAATGATCCTTTCCCATAATATCTGCATCAAAACAAGGCGCCGGCAGGAGGAAAAAATTAAAACATATATATATATATGTGTGTGTGTTTGTATACCCAAAGGATGCTTTGCCCGCCCGCCAAACTTAACAACCCCAAACATCATCTCCCACCCGCGCCCGCTGCGCTCCCACCGCCGCCGGCAGAATGGCTTAAACCGAGGGGGGAAAAAAAAAAAACAAACCCCTAAAAGTAATTTTTTAAACCTTTTTCCCCTTTTTTTTCTTGGTGGGTTTTTTTTTTTTTTTTTTCCGGCTATGTGTTCCCCCCGCCGCCCCCGGCTCCCGGCGTGGGCGGCCGGTGCCGCCGCTCCCCGCCGCATCCCGGGGGTACCGGCGGGCTCCCCCCGACGGCCCCGCCGCGGCTGCCGTGCCCAGGGCGCCCCCTGCTGGCCGCGGGGCGTCGTGTCCGCCGCCGTTCCGCCCTCCCACCGCCCTTCCATCCTTCCCCGCAGCCCCTGCCACCCCCCTGCCCACGTTCCCTGGCACAGACCTGCTTCCCCCCACCCCCCCCCCGCCTCTTTGATATGCATCTTTTTCCCCCAAACAGTAGCTGCAGGATGGCGAGCCGAGGTCACGGATTTGGGGGGAGGCTGCGATCACCTGGTGGGACTCTATCTCCATGCAAACTTGCCCAATACGGATGTAAAACGCATCATTCTTCCCGCTCCGGGACCGCACAAAAGATGAAAAACTCGTTAGAGGCACCAAAATTTATATTTGGCTGGTTCAAACACTCAGTGGCTCAGCCAGGACGTGTTTTTTTACTAAATCCCCTTCGATTCCCACCCCCCCCCGGCTCTGACCACTGAAACAAACCGTAAAGGAAAACAGCCACTAAAGTCACAAAGCGCCAGGTCTCAAGCTGTCATGGAGATTTGGCATGGGGCTTTACCGTGCGGCATTCCCATTGCGGGACAGGGCTCAGGCACCAAAGATGGGGAACACAGGGGGCTCGGCAACGCCCTCGAACATCTTAAAGGGCGAGGGAAGCTGCGGAAGCAGCAGGTGGAAGCTGGGAGGGGGATGGAATTTCCTTTTCCTCCCCATTTCCAGGCTCCCTGCTCCATGGGCACTGGCTGTGGGAGCCAGGCGTGCCGCCTGCACCCTGCGCACATCAGCAGCGTAACCCACAGTCATGTCGGGTGCTGGCACCAAGTCCAGTCAAACATGCAAAAAAGGTTGCTTTATTTATACATACGTTTTTAAACAGTGAGTGTAATTAAGCAGTGGGACAATTTGGCGAGCGCTGTGGCAGGGCTGAGAGCACGAGGACAGCTGCTCTTCTAAGGGGCACGTGCACGCGCTTGCTTTGGCTCAACAGAAATTAATTTGGGGAGCCTGAGGGTCTGGGAAAACAAATCCCTGCTCCTCCCGGTACCTTTTGCCGAGTCAACGTGTGAAACGAAAGCCCAAACTCCTCCACTTTGGGTGGCCACCGGGCTTTCCAGCCCCTCCGCGTGCCATCCTGGGAGCAGCGGTGGGCACCGTGGGTACGGGAGGTGCTGGTGCATCCCTTGGGCCCCGGGGAGCCAGGTGAAATAGGGGGCTGCATCATGCCCTCCAGCTCTTTCTTGGTGGCTTCTACATCAAAAAAAAAAAAAAAAAAATTTTTGCTCTATTTTACAGTCTGTATTAACGCCACGGGACACTGCATTCTGTTAGCGGTGGCCACGATGCACCTCTGGTCCCAGTTCTGCTCGTGCCACTCAAGGGAGATCTATCCCAAGGGATTTGATGCCCACGTGGGCTGATTTTAGTCATCTGCTGTGCGTGCTCGCCTTTGCACACCTGAGGAGCCCCGCCGCTTTGTAGAGATCCTTTATAATGAATATTATTCATATCCGCAGCACGCCCGTTAACAGCTACTAATCATTTTATTACTCTTTATAATCTATTTAAAACACAATTAGAAAAAAATCTATACAAAGTTACAGCCGAAAGCACATTTTAGTTACGTTATAAATCCCTGAAAAACAACCATCTATCATGAAAAACGGCGCTCCTTCGCTCAGCTGACAGAAATGGATGCTGCTGGTGCTGCACCGAGGGAGGACGAGGTACGGGGAGGGGGGGACGAGACGACAGACCTCGGTGGGCTCCTCTTGGCCCTTCAAAGCACGACTCCTTCGGGCTTTAGCAGCAGGTAATCGTGCAAAGGCTTGGGCACCGGCAACAAGGGGATAAGGCAATGGCATTTGCTGCCAAACTTTTTCCGAATGGTGGAGCGGCATAAATGTTGCAGGGACCGGACTGTGCCCGCCAGCCGGAAAAAGGACTCGTAGAATAGCTGGTGCTGCTGCAAAGGGAGGGGGGAGAGAAAACACATGAGCATCAGGTGGTTTTGATTATTTAGCTCCTGATTAAGCCAAACAAGCCAGAGAGACTTTGGAGATCAATATCTAAGTGGAGGAGGTAAGAAACCCCTCAGCGATGTTTGCCTGTGGGTTAGGGATCCGTGCACAACGGCGGCTCCTGCTAGCAAAGGCTGGGTGAGGAACTCTCCTGTGGAAGCACACGAGAAGGAGCCCAGCCCCACTGCAGGCAGCGTTTGGGGACGATGCTTTCACGCCCAGCATCCCTGCAGAAAGCATTCGAGCCCCCGCGGAAGAGACCTGCTTGTTTCTAAGAGGGGGAAACAAAGCAGGATCGGTCTGTGCAGCCTCAGCCTTATCCTGGCTGGGAATAAAAATCATTTGTCCCATCCCCTAGAACGTGCTGAAGAGCTTTATTTGCATTTCAGCAGCCATCCTCCCTCACAGCCCAGCTAACCTGCGGGGCCAAGGCAGCCACCCGAGCTCACTCAAGAGCAGGCTGGCTCTACCTGTCTCACGGCTGGGGACAAGCCTTTTAAAACCACAATTAGTGGTGTGGGCTCCCACCGGGCAGTGGGCTGGCTCCCGGGTCACTTCCAGATGCTGGGATTGCAGGCCAGGGGCAGGAACGGGGTGTTGATGGAGATAAAGGGATGCAAAACTGCTGAGATGAATTGAGTGCTTTGAGGACTATTCATTTCCCCCCCACCCCCCCCCCACCCCAAATGAAGTTTGGATGTGGAAAAAAAAAAAAAGGCAGCTCAGTGGGTAAAATCCCCTCCTTGAGGCTCATCCATCCCTGCCAAAACACCAGCGCTGTCTCACCTGAAACACCTCCTCTGGCACGGCCTCGGCCCACTTCTCAGAGATGTGGATTTGCGAGTAGGAATTGAAGAGGACTTCAATGATCTCTGGCACGGCCGCGCAGGATTTCAGCACCTAGATGTGGGTGACAGGAGGGGGGGTTCAGACTGAGGTGCACGTTCCAGAGGGGCCGAGCATCCACCTGCTGCAGCTGAGGCTCGTCCCACCCCACCACGGTCCAGGCTGGGATGGTCCCGTGTTGGTACAAGGCAGGTGAAGGGTTTGTCCTGGCACGCTTTGGAGATCATTCTCCATCTGTGAAGTGGTGGGAAGACCTGCCTTGCTGTGACACATCTTCCTCTGGATGTGGCCCTTGCTTCTTATTTACATTTTTGCCTCGTGCGTGCTAAGCCAGGATAATATTTTCTTTATTGTTTGATGTAAAATCAATGAAACGCAGAGCCATAAGGCGGCTGCACTGATGGCTGATGTACCAAGCCTGTCATTGACATCCCCAGACAGGAGAAAAATCCTCCTTGCCAGTCCTCTCCACCTGTTCTAGCTGCATCCCGTCCTTTGCCCTGCCTGCTTTTCCCCACGGGTGTTTTCATTTCCATCATTCCCAGCAGCATCACCAACCCTGATGCCACGGTCCCCTCTCCCTGCCCGGATTGGGAGGCTCTCCCAAACCCTCCCAACCCCTCGGCTTTTTATTTCCCGAAGCATCCCAACCCCAATTGCAAAATCCCAGGTGTGAGGGGGTGCGCAGGGGCTGTTTTGGGGTCGGTACCTTGACGAAGGCGGGGGGCCATATCTTCTGGGAGCCGTGGTTGAGCAGCAGCTGGATTGCGAGGTGGGGCCGCAGCTCCCTCTTGAAGGCGGCGCTTTGCAGGGCACAGCCCAGCGGGGAGACGCCATTGTAGTCGATGGCGTTGACATCGGCCCCGCGCCGCAGGAGGAAGCCCGCCAGGCTGGCGTTGGCGGCCCCGCACGCCTTGTGCAAGGGGCTCCTCCGTGTCTCATCCCGGGCATCGATGTCGGCGCCGTGGGCAGCCAGCAGCCGGCAAAACTGCAGGCAGACCTCGCCAGTGTCCGGCGCCTGCCCGCAGAGGATGCCGAGGGCCGTCTCCTCCCGTGCGCTGCGTGTGTCGACGCACGCCCCATGCCGCAAGTAGAGACGGGCATGGTCATAGAGGCAATGCCTGGCTGCCACGTGCAGTGCCGTCTCCCCCCCGTCCTCACTGGGCAGGTCAACGATGGCCCTGTGTCTCAGCAGGAGCTTGGCGCATCTGCAAAGAGAAAGAGATGGGGAGGCTTGGGGGTGCACCGCCTGGATGGCTTTTGGGGGGCATGGGCTGGAGTGGGAGACACAGGGGACAATGGGGTGGGAGATGGAGTGGGGTGAGGATGGGGATCAGGCTGCAGCTGGGCTCCCATGGGAGTTGTGGCACTCAAGAGTTTTGGGAAGGAGCAGCAGAGGTTAAGGAGGGTGACTTTGTGCTCTGGTGCCCACCATGGCAGTAGTGCTTTGGGCAATGTCACCCTCTTGCTCTTGACCAGCATCATTCATCAATGGTCATCCCTGATCATCCTTGACTACCTTGACCATCGTCATTCATGAATGGTCATCTTTGACCATGCTTGACTACCTTGATTGACCTTGACCATCTTCGGCCACCTTGACCATCCTGGACCCACCAGGGAATGGTGATCCTTGTCGCAGCTGTACAAATTGTTGGGCAGCACTGGGACGGGTGCCTGTGGTTAGCCATACCTGCCAGGTCTCTCCTGGCCAGGTGAGGGTTGCAGGACGCATCTAGCCATGATGAGGACACACAGAGTGAGTGGTCCATTCATGCCATTGATTTTAGGGTGAGGGACCCCTTCCTGCCATCAACCTGTCAGCTGCAGTTTCATCTCCCGGCATGGCCGCAGCCCTGGGGTGTTATGGAGATGATCTACACAATCCCACCCCTTGGCTGACATCCAAGAGTTTCACAGCTGAAAACATCCCAAACCGCTGCCTCCACCTTAATCTCTGCTGGGGCTGAGCTGACACGGAGGGAAACCCTTGGTAGGGCCTCTGTGCAGCAGAAGAGCTTGGCGTGGGTTTGCTTGGGTGTAAAAATGGATTCCTCTTCTCCCCTTAAGGGACTCAAACGCCTGCATTGGGCTCCCACCCCAGAGAGGACTGAAGGATCGTGTTTTCCACCTGTCTTGAAAAGAAACACCTTTGCAGATCGTTAAAGTCTGCAGAAACTGCAAAGTCTTGCCGGGTTGTTTGGCACCCAGTAACGATGGAGTGGCAGCACCTGCACTTCCCAGGAGGAATAAATCAAAGTAAGCAATCCTTCCCATCCCAAATCATTGCTTCTACCTCTCCTTCCCCCTTGCATCACTGCGCATGGCTGCAGAGAGGGGTCGTGGCTGCTGTGGAGTAGGAACACCAGTTCCCATCAGAGCTTTTCACCTGCATCCTTCTGACAGCAGACAGGGGTTAAAGATGCCTGGTATGCCCTGATGGGTTTGTTACATGTTTGTGGTTTGTTTGGTGTTGGGTTTTTTTTTTTTTTTTTGGTCCTTATGTGAGTAAACGGATGTGATCAGCCAGTCTGAATGAATCAAAGTGACTGCTCCATCTCCCGCCGGGAGCTGCCGGGGCCTGTCTCATGGCTCAATATCACTGCCTGGGCAGGGCTGGTGGTGGCCGGGTCAGTGCGTGGGGCTGAGCTCACCGTTGTGGCGCGGACGAGTTATTTTTTGGAGGGGGGACAGCCCCACGTGCTGTCCCAGCAAGACCTTGAAAACATGGCAAGCTCGTGTTTCCTAAGAGAGGCTGCTGGGGAGGTGGGAAGCGTGGTCCTTCAGGAAACCTGAGCAGTGGCTGGCTGGAGTCTAGGGAGGTTTATCAACCTTTAAACCCCTGCCTGTTTTATTTTCCTCTAATAAGCTTTTCTGTTAGCTCGGGTATCAACCAGAGCCCTGCGAGAGGTTCTGGGCTGATACAGAAGCAAAGTGAGGGGGAGCTGTGGGGGAGCGGGGTCCCAGCCTGATCCCTTCCGCAGGAGGGATGGGGAAGAAGAGGAGGAAGGATGGTGCCAGGCCGTTGCTGGTTTTTCCTGGCCCATATGAATGCTAATATATGTAGGGAAAATAATAATAAGAAAATAGCAGTAGTAATAATAATAATAATAATCTACTTGTATCTTTCTAGACCTGCAGCATCACGTCCTCTAAGATTTGGTAGGAGCTGGTGAGACATTCACTGTCCTTGGCAGTGAATGTCTGCAAATACCTCCTCAGGCCGCTTTTCCCATGCGTATCAAGCCTGAGTTTGCCAGGGGAAAAAAAAAAACAAACAAAAAAAACCCCAACAACCCTGCAGGATCTGTGGGGACAGGCTATTTCTGCAGCCTTTGCAGGTCTAACGTTCCCAGATGCTGCCAGCTCACACTGGACCTCGCTGGAGGCTTACCCCGGGGACGCGCTTGTGGGTGAGTGGATTGAGCGTGGGGTTGTGCCAGCCCCCAAACCCTCAGATTCTTCCTCTGCAGTTCCCTTTTTGCTCTAAAACATGCTGAATCTCTTTCTCAAGCAATGGCTTATCTTGCTGAGGTGGGTTTTGTGTTTTTTTTGTTTTTTTGTTTTTTTTTTTTTGGTGCTTGCTGGTGGGTAAAACTTTGTTGCAGGGGGTCTGTCGCTGAAGAAAATCACACTGCGCCTCGGTCGTGTTTACTGGTCTTGTCTGCCCTTGGCAGTGTTTGTAGCCCTAATTATAATGACTCTCTTGGGACCTCTCTAGGTTAGCTTAATCTGGAGGTCACAGTTAGCTCTGGCACCCTAAAACAAAGTATTTGGGGCAACCCAAGGGATCGCTCTGCAGGGAAAAATGGAAAAAAACATATTTCTGACTTGGGTGCAAAACATGCAGCAGCCTAGTCCAGGAGAAAAATATCCCCCCCCCCCTTTTTTTTTTTTTTTTCCCCTTCTTTTTATAGATCACGTTTCAAGCATCTCTGCCCCTTCCCAGGCAACAGAGGGAGGCGGCTGTGCCTAGAGACCCTGAGCATAAGCACCGTGCCGGTTTTGGCAAGCGCTGTGCATCCAGGTAGCCCGGGCTGAAGGTTTACATCCGCATGGGCAAGCGAGAGGGAATATTCCCCTGCCCTTGATTTCCAGTTAAAGGGTGGTAGGTACATCATGGGTTGCCCAGCAAAGCCAAGAGATGAGCCCAGGCCCTCCAGCCCAGCATCCTCGCTCTGCCATGGGATTTTTCCCCTACCCAGAGCAGGGTGGGAGTTCAGTTCCTCTTGGCCTCCTGCTAGACATCCCAAATATTCTTCTAGAGATACCAGTATGGTAACGCCACCCTTCCCAGATGCTGTTTTGCTGGAGGGTAATTCTCACTTGTTACCAAGTTCAATGGCTAATTTGTTGGAAGAAACCCAAGACGGTTTATATTGAGTTTCCCCGCCCTGGATGCTCCTCCCTCGGCAAAGAGGGAGTGTTAATGAGGAGCTATAAATAAGGGGTGATCTGCTCCAGTTAATGGAAATGGTGGGCCCCCGTGAGGAGCATGCGGCTCCTGTTTGGATGTACGGGGCGCCAGCAGGCGCTGGGTAGATGCCGCTCATATTTCCTGGCTACATGCTCTTATTTTAGTTTCTAATCTCTGCCGATGAACTCATACACTCCAACACTTTGCCAGCATTTCTGGCTTCTTGCTGTGTGTGTGGTGGTTTTTTTTTTTTTTTTATCAACGCCCTGTTGTTCACCATCAGATCAGACTAAATTCCTGTTAAAAAAGGGTCGGCTAGCCCTTGTTATTTTTTGAGGGCTTCTCTCCGATTTTCTGGGAATATCGCAGGGAGCTGAGCGTTTAGTTCAGCAGAAATTCAGACGCAGGGTGGCAAAGCAAACCAGTTTGTTTTCCATCCAGCCTGGTCCCATTGACCTGGCCAAGCAGCTCACCGGCGGCAGTGATACCCCTGGAGCCAAGTCCTCAAAAGCCACCCTGGCGCACAGCTAAGCCAAATTTTGACTGGTTCAAACTCACTTCCAAGCTCTTCCTAACTCATTTGAGCGTGATGGATAAGAAACCTGAATGTCCCCTTGCTTGGGCAAGTCACTCATTAGGTCAAAGTCTCACTGATTTGTGATAACTGGTGTTAGTACCACAAGTTCGCCTTGCACTGGGATCCTGGCTCAAATAAGTGGGATAAAGTGATTTGGGTTGTTTCTTTTTTCCTTCTTCGCCCATCAATATATCTGGGGTGGACGTCAGTGCTACGTCGGTCAGGATGTGCCCGTTGCCCTCCTCTGCCCTCCCACTGCCAGGACAACTCCCGCTGGCCACGGCTGCCAGCGTCCCGGCGGGATGCCGCTCAGTTTGGGATGAAAAATGCCCAGGCTGGGAAAGTGGGATTTAGCTTGAACTGGGATGTGATGAATAACCAGCAGGAGGAGCAGGAGGTTGGGGCAGCAGAGGCTGGAGGAAAATTCCTGTCCCAAAATCCTGATCAGGCCCTCAGTTTTCTTAAGGAAGAAATCTCCTGTTTGTGTTTTTATCCCCTCCCTGGGGCTGGAGTGAGGCTTTCCCATCCTTCGCTTGGTTGTTTTTCATGGCATCTGAGTGACCGTCTTCCGATCTGTCTGTGATTTATTGCAGGATTGATCTCAATAAGGGGGGGGGGGAAAAAAACCCCCAGCATTTCCCAAGCCTGGCTCTGAGTGCAAGGGTTATTCTTATTAATTTCCTGAAAGAAGGAGAAACGAAGCCTGTTTTTCTTTAAAAGATGAAAGTCACAAGCCCAGAGGTGAACCGTGGCAATGTCAGTGCCGAGGGTTGGTCGTGGTGGGGGCTGGTTGTGCCGGCGTGGGGACAGCTCTGTCGCCGCAGGGTGACCACCGGCCCAGGAGCATCACTCTCTGCACCCCAAGGATTCCTGAGCTGTGGATACACGGCTGTCTGAGCCCTCATTTTGGCAACTTCCAACTTGGGAAGCAGCTTCTCCAAAGAGCAGGGTCAGGCCTTGTTTTGTGCTCTGTCTGCTTTTGTCCTCTCTATTTCTCGCTCAGGACCCATTAAGGAGCTGGTCTTCCCTGGTGCGGGGGGGGACGACTTCCCGAAATGATGGCTCCAAAGGCTCCGAGTTTTGTATTTTAGCAACACTAAATAGAGCAGAGGATGAGGCTCAGCACTAGATGATGCTAAATGCTGGCTTTTAAAATCCGTGGTCTTTTTTTATTTGTAGTAACGCTTCCTTCCCGCAGCCAAAAGTACAGCGTGCCTGGGCCGATGCTGGAATAGCCGGAGGGGCTGGATCCACCAATGGTGGCTTAATGCCCATCTCCCTGGCATTTGGGAGCCTTGCTATCTTGAGAGTGTTGCCTTTTTAGGTACCTGCCTTCCTGCTTTGCTTCTTTTTTCTGCTAATTCCTCCCCCGATGAGCTATCCTCATCCAACACCCCCTAAGGAAAATCTCTCCTGTCTCCTCGAGCTGGCTGCTCCCTACCCTGTCGTTTCTTGCACGGAGCCCCCTTGGACACCGAGTCTCCTCCTGCATTGCCTCACCTCACCGTCTACCTCCCATCCCTCAGAGCTGGAGGGTGGGAGCCAGAAGACAACTCCAGTTTCGGGCTCCCAGGGTGCAGAGAAAGCTTGAAGACATGAATGCAAGGGTATCACTCAGCCATAAGCCGAAGTTGCGCAGAGGCAGGGGTAACATCTTCTTTTCTCATCCCTTAGCTTGACTAAGCCCTCTTCCATCCATGGAAGGCCGGGGAAGGCGAGCCCTGGGGGATTTCTCTCCAGGCAAGCTCTCCCTGGTTGCATGGGAAACCTGCCATCTTCAGAGAGCTTTTTCTGACTCGCAGATCTGAAGGAGGAGGACTCCACAAACGCGGTAGCGTCCGCCATCCCTTCTGCTGCGGGTACCGCGATGGGAGGCGGGGTCTGCGTCCCGCATCCCCACGATGTGCCTTCCCACCGCCCCATGCCTGCTCTTCCCCCCGCCACCGCCGGGAGAGTTGAAACTCTTCCTCTCCCCCTCAATTATTTTTATTTTTTTTTTTTTTCGGGGTGCCAATAAAGGCAAACTCCTTTAATCATCCCGGCTTTAAGAGGGAAACAGGAGAGCGCCAGGGAGAGAGTGCAGTGAATTTAGAGACTCATCTTACCCCACCATGTTAATTATCTCTGCTGTAAAAAAGAGGTCAAGGAGAGGAACTCTACTAAATAGGCCGACGTTGGCATGAACAGCTCCTAAAGTGAAGAAGGTAAGACTGAACTTTACTGGAACTTTTTTTTTTCCCATCTCTTCAAAAAGCTCCTAGATTAAAGCTCTGATATCCTTTTTGTTGAAATCTCATGGATTCTGAAGCTCAAATGGCTGGAAGGAAGCCCAGATAATTTTTTTTTATCCCAGTCACTGAGAGGCTCAAAGGTTTTAAGTCCTGCCCCCATGGTGAATTGCCGAGTATATAGGGATACAGAAGAACCCGGCACATAGGTGTTCTGGCCATTGTTATCGAGAGGGAGAAAAATAAAATAGCTCTCTATGTAGGTCAATGACCTGCTCTTTATTGTCAGTAAAAAATTAAGGATGACCTAAAATCTACTACTCAATGAAAAAAAAAATAAAATAATAAAAAAAAAAGGCAAGGTAAAGTAGTCTCCCCCTAATCAAAGAGGAAATGTTTGTGTTACCTAAAGCTTGACCTCCTCAGTCTCTAACTTTAGCAAAGTCTTTGCGATTGAAAAGCAGTGGTCGAAACCTCAAAACCTGTCTGAAATGTCTATTAATTTTTGATCTTTCAAGGGAGTTGGCTTAGTTATTGTAGAAGCCCCCGTAGCGCCAGGTAGCGTAGTTAAGGGTCTCTCAGCATTTCCATTATAAAGCCCCAATATTCAAGGGCTTATAACTCAGCTGTTTCCACATTGCGTCTGTCTGATCCCCGCGTCGCAGTTTGCTGGCTCACCTGCCATCTCCCTCCATCCTTCTGGGAGAAATAACATGTAAATTGGTGACGGTGGCTTAATTTTAATATAAATATATATAACACTTTTTCCCCCCCCACGCTGGGAAGCACTTGGTCAAAACCAGGACACCTGGACCTCTGTGGGCCATGGGGTCCTCTCCATGCACCAGGTTGGTTTCCGTGCCCCATCTCTATGGGGCGAGAGTGAGCCAGTGAAGCCTAAAATACCTCCCTGTGGCTTTTAGGATGGCTTGGGGTTTGGAGACTGAAGGCTTTAAGGTCAAAAGGGAGCTCAGGTGAAGGAATTTAAAAAAAAAAAAAAAAAAAAATTAATGATGAGGGCTGCTGGTAGCACCCTCCCTTACTCATCCCTCTCCTTCCAACCCTCATTGCACCAAGGATGCGTTTGATTAATCCCTAGATTTTTGGCTGGAAGAGAATTTGATTGATACTTTTTTTTCTTTTTGCCATCTTGCAGAGACTTGTATTTATAAGCCGGGCTCAAGATATTTACGCCTGCGAACCTTTTCGTCTTTAGCTGCTATTCTTTTGCAGGGCCCTTTCCCTGACTGCTGGCCCACGGCACGTCGGATCCGTAATGGGAACCTTGCCTTCACCACCTACTCCTAGTTCAGCTTGCTGCCTGCCCAAAGGGGAGAGGATTGAAGCCAGGGTGGCTTTTTGCTGAAGCTGGCAGGCGATGAAATTCGCTACGGCCCTACGCAGTTTCATCAGGATATCAAGGGGCTGATCTCCTTATTTAAAAAACAAAAAAAAAACCCACCCCAAAAAAACTGCAAAAAAAACCCCCAAACAGCAAAAACCCAGTTCCTTGAGTCTAATGATTTAGGCATTTAAAATCCTACACGTGTGCATGAAAAGCTTATTTTTCAAGGCAATGTTTATACTCATCTCTGCGTGATGCTGATCCAAGGTGAGAAGGGAGCGGATGCCTGTGGCTGAGCCTTAGCTCCAACTATAAACCAAGGTGCACCTGTATGTAGCTTGTGTGTTGGGGGTGTTGAGGAGGATCGTTCCCCATCCCACAGACCTCATCCCTTCATTACAGCCCTGGGGCTGGGATTTTAGGAGGAGTGGGAGCCCTTATGGGCACTGGCATCCCTTGCGGATGGGGTCAGCACGGGCTGAGGGGTGCAGGAGGTTGGGGTGACCTGTGTGGCCCGTGACTGGACCCATCCTCAGCATCTCCTGGGGGAAAGCGCGCTGGACCTGGGATGTGGGACATAGTGATTTTTGGGATAAATCATCACAAAAGGGGAGGAAGGAAAAGTATGTGGAGCTGGGCTGGGTTGTTCCTGTCTGTGGGAAGGAGACCTGGGCTGTGCAACGTTCCTGGCACCAAAATGTCCCTTTTTCATCTGTGCTGCATGTGCCGCGGCAGCTGATACAGCCGGGAGATGTGGGAGTATGTGGGAAGCCTTGCCAGGGATCGTGGCATAATTTTTGCACCCCACAGAAGCAAAAGCGCTGGGTTCTGCGTGCAGGGGATGCGGAGGGAGGTTATCAGCCGAGGGGTGGGGGGGGGCATGCTGATGGGGGACCCTGTCCTTACCCCAGGGAGTCTTGGGTGGTGCAGAGGTGCAGCGGGGCCAGGCCCTCGTCGCTCCGCAGGTTGGGATCAGCCTTGTGCTCCAGCAGCAGCTCCACGCAGTCGGTGTGACCCCCCAGGCAGGCTTCGTGCAGGGGCCCACGCCCCCCCGGCGCCAGGTCGGGGTCGGCCCGTCGGCGGAGGAGATGGCGCAGGCAGGCGGTGTGACCCCAGCGGGCGGCGAGGCAGAGCGGGGTGGTCAACTCCTGCTTGTACTCCAGCGACCACAGCCCTGCAGGGAGGAAGAGGAGGAGGGAGCGGGGCTGATGCCTGGGGCTGACGCGCTGGGTTGCCGTCCCCTCTGCGCCAGCCTTGCCAATAAATCACATCAAGACACTGCTTCTTCCATGTTTTTCTTTTAGCTCCCTGGCATCTTTAGGTATTTCAAAGAGCCTGGTTAGAGCCGGTGGCTGCTCTGAGCGCTGTTGGCAAGACGGGAAGAAAAACTACCCCACTGAGTCAACATCCAGGAGCAGAATTTCAGATGGCACAAGGTGGGTAAACCAATACCTTACCCACAACCAGCTGCACAGGAGACCCTGCGTGCAAGACCTTGCTGGCAGGAGCTAAAAGGCAGCTCGTGAATTCCCCACCTGCACCAGGCTGAGCGTGGGATGCGTTAGGTTTGGATTTGGCTGGAGCAAAGGAAAGGACATTTCCTGGCAGCTCCGGGGCTATCCACAGATGCACGGTGCCTGCTGAGCATCTGGGGCTGCAGCGCCCATCTGGGGTTGGGAGGAACCAGGTACCGCTCCCCTGGGAGCATCTCCTTCCTGCCAGATAGGACCAGGCTGCTCTTTCTGAGCCCCTGCACGGGGAATTTGGGCTACGAGCCCTCTTGCAAGCATGCCTAAGTCATGGAGTGCCCCATCCCAACCTGGAAAAACCATGTGGACATGCATTTCTTAAACTTCCCTGCCCCTCCGGTGGGTTAGTATGTGCAGAAGAGGAGAAAATACCAAAAGAAAGTTCTGAATGCTTATGCCTAAGTCTGCAGGGCACAGGCAGCTAACCAGCAACCAGCCGCCTCGGGAACAGCCTCTATAAAAGCAGCGTTAGGCGCTTAAATGCACTGCACCTCTCTGTTTTTAGGGTTAGTAAATACCTGGATTTTTTTTTTTTAAATTTTTCTGGACTGGCCTTTAAAGGAGAAGTACCTGAGAGTCCATAAGAGGCTTGGCTTTTCACCTGCCACTCCAGCTCATTTTTATTGATCTCAAAAACCAGGTTGACATCTTGATAGTATCGGTCAGTCAGGATCTCGAGGCTCCTCAGGTCTCCCGTGACCAGGGCTGTGTAATACTTGGTGGCGGGAGCGTGAGCCGTTAGAGGATGCGCCGAATCCAATTTGGGGGAAATCTGTAGCTTTTCTGTTACAGGTCCCGGTAATTCACCCATTCCAGTGCTTCCCGTGTGTGTAGGTCCTAGCTGGGAGGATCGACGGGCTTTTATAGTTCATTGTTTCCATCCTCCTGGGCTCATTGTCTAATTATAATCCAGTTAAGGCTCTATTGTTGTTGTATTTATAACTCGGCGGGGTCAGGTGATAACAGGCACACAATACAATGAGGGTCAATCGGTCAGCGGGCTGTGTTGCTGCAGCACCTCCTGGATTAAATTGCTGGTTTAATTGCAGGCAGCAGCTTGGGATACGGGTGTTTAGGCTGGGAGGGAAACAGTGCCTAGAATTCAGGAGCTGTAAAAAAGGAAGGAAAAAAAAAAAATTATTTAGTCAGCTCCCATCTGCCTGACCCCATATAATCATAGTTGTGTGCTCCGAGAAAATGTTTTTTGTTTTGTTTTTGGCTTTTTTTTTTCCTCTGCCTAGCATGGTATTTTTATTTTTTTTTCCCTTTAATGGGCTCATACCTGTTTCCAGTCTCGTGGCTGCCCTATGGAAAAATCTGGGCAGCGTGCCAGGGGCCAACAAGACGCAGGCTGGCATGCTGGCACATCCCCGCAGGGATGCAAAGCACTTGGCAAAGGCCAGCGAGGTACAACCCCCCCCAGTCTTGGGGCTTTGGCGGGGGGGGGGGGGGGTGGCCACTCTCACTGCTGCTGCCTTGTATAGGAGAGAGAAAGCGCTCAGCCTCTGCTGCCATTTAAGCACAGGGAGGGATGCCAGCGGAGCGTCCCTGGCTCACGCTGTCCTCAGGCCTGTGGCTCCTTTCCTCAAGGTCACGGGTGAAGTCCGCGGCGGCGGGGACGAGAATTAGACCTCCTCGTCTCGTGACTTGGTGGCTTTGCCACCAGCCCCAGGCTCTGGGTGACACAACTCCCGCCGCCTGCCAGCCCTCCCACCCCACCTCCCCAGGGAATAGAACGTGATCAAAGCAGATGTCGGGAAGGTGTTAAACTATATCGAAGCGACCAGTTGTGGAGGCATTGCTGGAACACTTCGTGGCTCCCTCCATGTGGAGTCATCCTGGGCCTGGAAGAAGTTTGGGACCTTCTCCGTAGCCCCCTGCAAGCGGGGACCTTGCTGGGCTTCTGCAGGTGACCATGAGCATCCTTGTGCCAACACATCTGTATTGCAAGAGCCAGCTGAGGTTTCTCAGCACGGCTGCTTCCCTAACCCCATCCCTGGAGATGTTCAGGGCCGGGCTTGATGAGGTTCTGAGCAACCTGATCTAGTTAAAGGTGTCCCTGCTCACTGCAGGGGGGTTGGACTAGATGGCCTTTAAAGGTCCCTTCCAACCCAACACATTCTAGGATTCTACTCTATGATTCTATGACATCCAACCACCTGGCCCTGGAGGCCATGGGGGAAAGCGCGGAGCCACAAAAAATGCCACGGTGTGTCCATCCAGGATGGGGTTGCACTGAGCTGGGGGAGGTCTAACTTGGAGTCCTTGTGTAAAGGACCCCCTTCCTTGAGGTCCCTGTTGATGAGCAGCTGCAGCGGGAGCTAATTTAGGGTCAATTTATGTGGTCTTTCCTGTTTTGCTTCTCCTGCTGTACTCAAGGGTGGCCTTCCCACCTGGCTGGCTGCCTACAACTGCTCAGTTGGTGTGAACCTCCAGCTCCCATCACCTTTCTCTCTTCTTTTACCACTTGTTCCTGTTCTGCTCCCTTTGCCCTTCTGGTATCCACTGAACCACCTCCTAAAAGCATTGTTTTGGGATGAAAAACGGCCTTGTTATCCCCTGGGGTCCCTCAGCTGGCGCAGGAGGAGGCGTGGAGCCCCAGGGAGAGGCACAGGCTGGGATTGTTTTCCCCAGGGACTTGTGGTGGGTGGTGTTTTCACAGCCCCTGGCTCCCTTTCCCCCTCCGCTTGTTAGCCATCCTGAAACATTTTTGCAGCGGCGTTGGAGGAAGCCTGCCTCCACGTGCCCTCGCTCCCACCCCCGGGATGGCCTTCCTGCGGCACAGACCACCCCCCCTCCCCGGCAGCCGGGTATATTTAGTGGGGAGTCTAGACCTTCTCCGTCAGACGGGGACTAATTTTGCAAAGGGGGTGTGTGTGTATGCGTGTGGCGTTAAACCGCTGTGGAGAGCGTGTTGAAATACCCTGTGACCCCTTCTCGTGAGCCTTTTAATCAGTGCCTATTTGCATACGACACTCGCTTTCTCGGGTCGTGGTAATGACAGGATTAACAGCGTTGCTGACGGAGAGGGTTAAAAATAGCCAGGGCCAGCAAGAGCAGGAAGAAGAAGTCCTCTTGTAGCTGAATGGCAAAGATATATAAGCGCCTGAGCTCCTGCCAGCCAAGTGCTTTTTCCACCGATGAGTGGAAAGTGATGTCAGGATGAAACAATATTCCCATGGTTTGAAGGGAAACGCAGCCGTCCAGGCGGGAGTGATTTACTGCCGAGAGGAGCTGGCAGCCAGGACCCCTGTGGAGAATCCTGGGGCTGGCCAGGAGAGGGGGAGAAGTCCCTGCTTGTGTTTAGAAGGAGAACAGGGGGTTTTGACTGCTTATAAACTACCTGTCACCTTCGGGCAGAGATTTTGGGTGCTGGGGGGAGGCTGGGACCCACCAACCCCCCTCCCACCTTTGCTCTGCCACTGCCACAGCCTTGGGCATGTCACCTCGAGCATCCCAGTCCCTGCGCCTCGAGGATCCAAGGGACTGATCCTGCAGCCAATTAAACCTGGGATCGTCCTTATGTGTCCTTACTTGAGCAGAGATGTTCCTCTGCAGGCTCGGGCCCTAGGTGCTGGCGAGGACGAGCACTTCATTAGCAGTACCCTCGCACTCATTAATCTCTAACGTGGGGGTAGTGTCTTAACCTTCTCCCCGCATCCGACTGTTTGCAGAGTACACCTCATTTAACAAAACATTAAGCATTTTACTTCCTCAGATCAAGTGTATCTATTAATAATGACTTAAATTGTCTGCGCTGGCTTCACATTACGAGGAAAACTCGTTGCTGGCACACGGAAGAGCAGGATACGCAGAAGCAAAATGACTTCAGCGCGAGCTCATTCCCCAGGTTGAGCTGCCGCATAACAACTTAGTCCTCACACCGGGGAGATTTCAGCCCGTAATAACTTGCCCTGCCAGCTCAAAAAACCCCAGGAGCCTGCCTTAAAAAAGTCCAGCGCGTCCAGATGTGTCCGTGCTGAGAGCTCCCGGTGCCATCGCTGTGATTTACAGCCGCCCTCCGGCAGCGGGGAACGCTGTTATTTATTTTTATTTTTACGTTTTTTTTTCTTTTTCTTTTTTTCCCAGGGAAATTTCCAGTGTGATGAAGGAGCCCGAGGGCTGGCAGCCTGCGGCTCTGCCTCCTCCAGCTGCTTTCAAGTGTGGATGGCAATGCCTGACTGACTTAAAGCTTGCACCAACTCCCCCCCACCCTCACCCCACATCCTTTACCCCCCAAAATAATTAAAACGAGCTGGCCAAGTGGCAGAGCTCCCTGCCATGGGGCAACGGCCGTGTCCCCCTCGGCGCCGTGGGGAGGGGATGCTGTGCCCACAGTCGGGGGACCAGGGGGTGGGCAGGCGGGATGGAGAGTCCACCACGCCGGGAGATAAACCATGGGCTGCCCAAGCCTACCTTGGAGGGACGGCGGTGTGAGGGTGGCTTTCCGGGGCGACGTTTGCTCTTGTCCCCAGGCCACCATCCCCGGCCGGGCAGCGCGGCGTGGGAGGTTTGAGCTCCTCTCTCCGAGCCAGGTGTCACCTTGCAAACAGCCAACCTGTCGCCAAAATGTCCCTACGTTTATATTTCCAGCACTCTCCCCCCCCCACCCCCCATACCTCCCCCCTTCCATGTGACAGCGCTGCCCAGTTATGCGGCTGGTGGCTGAGCGAGGGGGTCAGATGCAGGATTAACGTGCCCCCCCCGCCCTGGTGTGCCGTGGAGGTGGGGGGGGGATAATGCTTTGCACCCCCCCAAAAAAACTTTTGAGGCTGCAATTGCATGAGCAGAGCCAGCCGAGCAGCCGCTGCCGGGCCAGATCTCCTTTAAAAACTGCCACCCAGTGAAATATAAACTTGTCCTGAGGCTGCATTGATTTTGTCCGGTTTTTATTGGAAATTAGATAATATTTAAATAGTGCTGAAACATTTCCCTTTAACAGCTCTATGTAATACGGAAAGGAATTCTGTGCTATGCTGGTTTATAGTGGCCTCATTTGCCAGCCTTCTTTGCCAAACATAAATAATTTGATTCAATTAAAAAAAAAAAAATACCCTCTCCAGTTTTCCTAACTGTGCAGTGCTTTCCTTTGTCCCCCCCTTCTCCCACCAATTATAGGAATAAAAAAAACTATAGCTCTTAGCTTAACTAAAAATACTCAGCTTCCCTTTCCACCTCCCCTCCCCTCGCGGGAGAATTGCAGCTGTGTTAATTATCCCCTGGGAATTCAGTCCTGGTGCGCATCCTCTTTTAAAGGCGAAGGGGAGCCCTACCAATTATTTAACCCCTCAGTAATGCGCTGGTGAAATGTCACGCCGGGTGCCAGCCTGGAAAACCGTCTCCGGCTGCCCCTCCGTCACGTGGCCCCCGTACAGTATGAGGCTGGGTGATGGCATTTACTAATTAGCAGCTGCCCGGCGCGCTCGCCGCTCGTCTCTGGCAGCAAGGAGACCTGCTTATTTTTAGAAACCGCCCTTGAGGTTGTTGGTTTGTGAGTTGTAAGGGTTGTGTATTTATTTCCCGCCCCCCCATCCCCCTCCCCGGCTCTACCTTAAAATATTAGAGCCACTTTGGCAAAGGGAGGTACCGAGCATCTCTACAGGAGGTGATGCCTGTACCACCCTGGGCTGCGAAAGGCTCTGGGTGAGTGGGATGAGCGGATGCAGGACGCAAAGCTTTCAGCTTGGTTGGCCTTAGATTTGGGGACGTGGCAGGGGCTTGAGTTCCTCCCTGCCTTCTCTTTCTTTTATTACCGCCATTCCTCACAAGGCAGATGGCCAAATGTCTATGTGAGCAGCGCAAAGGCTGGTCCCTCTCCGCGTGAAAGCTGGTTTTGCTGCATAACACCTCTTTTTTTTTAATGCCCGCCTCAAACTTCGGCGCCCCAAGGCTGCAATCGAAACATCTGCCTGCATAGGGAGGCGATAACCCCCCCCCCCAGCCCTGCTCTGGTTAACCTGGGAGGATTTAGGAGCAGAGGAGCAGCCAGTGGTGAAGGAGATGCTGAAAAGAAACCTGCACAACAAACCCTGCTCTGAAAAGCAGTTTTCTTTTTTGAACGTTGTGTGCAGTGGTGACTTGCCCAGGAAGTACCACCAACCTCGACACCGTCTCTCAGATGAGGCAAGAGGCATCTCTCAAGAGCTTGGGTGGGGGGGTAAAAAAAGTTTGTTCCTGCGATTACAGTTTCAAAATCTCTGGATTCAGCAGGGGACTGGGCTCCACCGGCAGTTTAATGGGACCAGAGCATTATTTTCATTTTCAGCTTGCCTGGGTCGGCTGCCAAAAGAGGAGGGAAAGAGGCACGTGAAATAACATCATCCTGTGTAACGGGGTGGGATGGAAGAGCAAAGCAAACACCCTGTTTCGCCGAAGCGGCTGGTAGGGCAGCACAGGGCGGCGACGGCTCTGCGCACCCTGAAAAATGGGGGTGTTTTTGCCGGGTGAGCTGGGGCAGGGGAAGGTCCAGCGTCCCTGCAGCACGGGATTGCTCTCGCTTTAGCCAGTGCTCTCCCACGGCTGCTGGGGCGGGGGGGGCAAGGTGGGTGACCCCCCCCCCCCCCCGCAACTTGCCAGGTGCCCTGTGGGTCCCAGCATGGCATCCCTGGGGGGGGCGGTCCTGGTGAGGAGGAGAGAGGGTGCGATTGCAGAGGAGGAGGAGGAAAGGGCAAGGAGGAAGGTGGAGGGGGTTAGAGAGTCCTTGTAGAGTCTGTAAGGCAGGACCCCCTCCCTGGATAAGGAGACACCAGGGATGCAACGTGCCACGTGTCAACACCGCTGCTCGCAGGCTGACCACCTAAAAATGGACTTAGAAATGATATAGGGTGGGGATCCAGCGCTGGCTACCTCAGGACTCCAACCCGGTCCTTTTCCCCAGACTCATGAAAACTGAACGAGATTCGCCCTGTTTCCTAGCCAAAGCCCCACCAGGAGCATCTCTGCCATCCAACAGGCTTTTCTTTGCCAAAAGGCTACGGTGGGAAGAAACAGAGGAGCTGGATGGCACCACGAGCTTCCGCAAGCCCTTCTCTCGCTTTCGTGCCTTCCTGTGCTGTTTTGCTCCTGAGCAAAATTAGCTTTTGACACCTGAAAGTGTCATGTATTTGTGGAAAGAAGGTATTTATGGAGCGGAAGATGTGTTTCCCAAGCGCACCCTAACTAGAAAGTTATGGAGATAATTGCGTGCCCTCTGGGACACAGAAGAACAAACTCCACTATCCCTCATTGGTTGTATCCATTTCTGGGGGATTGATTTATTCCTTACCGGTGGACACATCTGAACTTTGCTTGTCAGCGTTAATTAGTGGGGACTCGGCCCGATTCATTACGGCTACGACCTCTCCTTGGTGCAGCTGCACTTTAACGAGAGAGCCATCTGGTTTGCCTGCTCGGCTCTGCCTCCATTCCCGCCTTTCCCCCCCGCACGCAACCTTCCCATCACTTGTGGGGTACAGGCTGGAAACGCCGCCTCGGAAATTACAGGTTGCTGACACGGCGGGATGAGGCAGCCGGTTCTTGGGGCCCGTCCGTGGCACCTGGACCATCCGTCATGCCGGCAGGGCGAGCTGTCAGCTCGTGGCCCCCTGCATCCCCTGCCCTCCTCCAGCCGCCGTGCCGAGGAGTTTCCCCGCTGAACGTGGAGGGTGGCTCGGGCAGGCGACGCAGGGGGCTGGGGCTTTGGGCTGCTCCTGAAATCCCCCTGCGAGGGGCTTCGTTAGTGGGATGCATTGCTGGGGGAGGGGGGGTGGCACGTCACTAGCGGGTCAGGGACATCCCAGAACTGGGAGCTTTATCTTGATGATGGAGCAGGGGTGGCTTTGTAAGCCTAAAAATGAAATGCTGGCTCAGGGCAGGACCCCGCTTGAGGGGCTCAGGGCTGGCGGCATCTCCTGGGTGGGCTGGGGAAGATGATGTAAGGATGGGGCAGGTTTTTGGGCCGTAAAGTGGCACCACATTGTGCCAGTACGCACGGCCCCTCCAACCCACCCCGAGGAGTCGCTCTCTGCTGGGTGTTTTTAGGCTGACGCGGGTGGTGGGATGGGGGGGCCACCACAGGCTTCCATCGGGCCCTGAATCACTGATGACGAGACCCCAAATTTCAGGCTGGCCTGGTGCATTTTAGCATTTCTCCCTGCCTATAATTTCCCTCCTGAAGGGCTCTGCTGTGACAGGTTTTTTGGGAGCCATCTGAGCGCACCTTTAATTAGAGCAATTATGGGTGTAACCTTGCCGAACCTTGTGTGGAGTGGGGCTATTGGCTTTGCTGGCCAAAGGGCTCATTTGCATGATTTCCATCTCCTCCTCCTAATCCTCCAGTCTATTCACCACTCCAATTACTCCTAATGAGAGGACAGGATCACACCCAGCCTTTAACCTCTTGTCAAGCTTTCACTAGGGCTTGGCCCATCACACTGTCTTGGTCTGAATGGCTGATGCCTAGATTTCCTCTTGCTCTCCACATAGTCTCTCTTGGTGTTTTTCCTCTTGTTTCAGCCCATTCTCTTTCCACTCCATCTTTTTTTTTTCTTCCTGGAGTTTGATCTTGAGTTATTTTTACTTAGAAAGCAAAAGCCCCACTCCGTTAAGGAGCCCTTGTATGGGCAGCTGTGGTGGCTTCTCCTCATATGACTCAGGATACCAGGAGCTGGGACAAATAATGAAGTGCCTGGAATTGAAAGCCAGCACCTCTGGTCCTCTTCTGTAAGGAGGACTTTCTGAAACATGGATGAAAAAGCTGATGGAGGTGGCTGGAGCAGCCTGATTTCATCCCAGACCTGCGCTGCTTTCATTTGGGAGAACTGGGAAACCCCACAAGTGGTCCAAGATCAGCCCCTGCCCACCAGACTGTGCTGTGGCTCCAGTGCAGGACAGAGGTTGGGTGGAGAGGGATGGAAACCCACAGCATGGGGGAGGAGGAGGGACTGCAGGTGGAGGAGGTCCTGTACTCACACCTATATCTATCCCCACTCCACGCGTGGCCATTCTTCACAGGGCCTTTCCTTCTTTTCATGAGCAGGTCAATGGGGTAGCAAGGACCTTGTGGAGATCCTCACACCCCCTTGTCCCATGCCCTCAGGACCTGCCTGCTTCACTGCTATCATCAAAATGATTTTTGCTCCCGAAGTGCCCTTTGGAAGGAAGCTTCTAGAAAAGGCTCTACCCAGCACCAGACCCAACTGAGATGCTGTGACAGCCTTACGTGAATGCCGAGACCTCATGCTGGACACCTGCTAGAGAAAAAGGTAGAGGAGAACCAGGTGAAGTCCCCAGGTTTATAACCTGCCCTTGGCTTTGCTAATGGCCCATTGCAGCAGCTGAGGAGTTTCTCCTGCTGTGAGGGCAGCAGGTGATCTGGGTTTCCCATTTGCAGGGGATCCACCGAGCCGGATAAAAGCCTCAGCCCCGGAGGTCTTCAGGGTTTGTTGGTTGGATGAGGACTTTAGATGGTTTCTTGGGCAACAATGGATAAAGCAGTATTTACAGTTTTTTTCCTTTGTGGTAACCCTACGCTAACTACATCCATATGGAAGCTGTGATCCTTCAAGGGAGAGAAGGTGAGTTCCTTGTGTTTGATTTTTTTCATGATGCTGGTTTCTAGCTCTCTTCTGCAGATCCTCCTCCTTCCAGTTCCTTGCTCTCTGTTGCTTATTTTGGGCTTCAGTGCTGCTCTTGCCTGTGCTGTGAGATGTCCTTCAGCCCTTCCCAGTGTTGGCCTTGATCCTTGCCTTCTGTTGCTGCTGGTTGCCTTTTCCCTGTTGGGGGGACCGAAGCAGGGTAGATGACTGAAGTTGGAAGAGGACATTAGGGGATGCCTTTTGCTGCTGGCTTGCAGCTGCCTGCCTGAAAAGCCTTATTTCATGCCCCTCTTTCCCTTTGCTGCTGTGTGCGCTTAGTTGTCTTGCTAGTGATGATTTTCTTGCTAGTTGGAGCAACTTAAAGCACAGATGTTTTCAAGGAGAGGAGCATCCCATGAATGGGAAACCGTGCAGTACTGGCATCATCTGAAACTGTGCAGAGGAGACTAGGGATGCGTTTACACAGAATCACAGAATGGTCGGGGTTGTCAGGGACCTCTGGAGATCATCTAGTCCACCCCCCTGCCAGAGCAGGGACACCCAGAGCAGGTGGCACAGGAACGCGTCCAGGCGGGTTTGGAATGTCTCCAGAGACAGAGACTCCACCACCTCTCTGGGCAGCCTGTGCCAGGGCTCTGCCACCCTCACAGGAAAGAAGTTCCTCCTCATGTTTAGGTGGAACTTCCTATGTTCAAGTTTGTGCCCATTACCTCTTGTCCTGTCGCTGGGCACCACTGAAAGGAGCCTGGCCCCATCCTCCTGACACCCACCCTTTCAGTATTTATAAGTGTTGATAAGGTCCCTCCTCGGCCGTCTTTTTTCCAGGCTGAAGAGACCCAAATCCCTCAGCCTTTCCTCATAAGAGAGGTGTTTGAGTTCCCCTCATCATCTTGGTAGCCCTTTGCTGTCCCCCCTCCAGCAGTTCCCTGTCCCTCTTGAACCAGGTGCCCAGAACTGGACACAGTAATCTTTTCAGAGGACTAGGAAAAGGGGAAAGGGTGCGGAGTTTGCGCTTCCCATCCTGTGGCCTCAAGGCTGCTGGGAGCAGAGCCTGGCCATGCCCTGCCCTGGGTCAGCACCTGCTCGAGGGGGGATCCAGGAGTGGGGTGTGAGCTTCTCCCTGCTCCCATGCTGGCACAATTCCTATTATTCCCCCCTGCCAAGAAAGGGGACTCCAGCTGAAGGCTGTAACACCAAAGGCCAACCAGGGCTTGTAGGAGGCAACTGTGCGCAAAATGGGCTGGCGTTTTTTTGCCGGAGAAACCCCCTCTCCTTTGGAGAGGACAGCCCCACGGATGCCGTGCAAAGCTGAACAAGAGCCCTAAATGATTTGGGGATTTTATGCAGCTTGTTATCTTAGGTGTAGGGTTTTGTGTGTTTTTTTTTTTTTTTTTTCCAAAATCCCAGCAAGAAATAATCCTCTTTTTCTGGTTGGAATAGAAACGGCTTGATGCCACGAGGCAAAAAAAATAAAAGGAAGCTCTACCCGGTGCTGTGATGATTTGCAAGGCTAGTGAGAGACTACATGAGGCGTTTTCAAATAGACTCCAATATTTCCAGTGCTTAAAGAGGGCCCGACTACGTGACACCTTTTTTGAAGCCCTGATTTACAATGGACCCAGGCTGAGTGCATTATAATTTGCTGCGCGAAGTTCCAAAGTCGCAGTACTTTCAATAATGAGGAGAGAAACCCTAATACGATGAGACTTTTTTTTTTGGTATTGTATTTAATGAAAAGCTAAAAATGTGCTAATTTGTAAGCCCTGTTGTGGTGGTGGCATCGGAGGCTTTTGAAATGCATTACTGACTTAGGAAGTATTAAGAAAAAATGACATTTTGCTACTAGCAGAAAAGTCAATTATAACGTTTCCACACTTTAGAAAATTGCTGATGCAGGATGGGAGTTAATAGAACAGTCAGCTTCACTTTGTATTACAAGATTTGGGGGGGGTTGCTGAGAAATGTCATGGGTTTTTTTGTTGTTTTTTTTTTCTTATAATTCTGATGGCAACTTAAACAATAAGCTACAACAGGCACAGGGTAGTTGGGACTTGTCTCTGGCCGGGGCGTGCTGGGAGGAGATGTATTCCCTTGGGCCATTCCCACCTGGATTCGGACCGTTTGCCAGCCTGGTGTGATGCAGGCTGCCCAGGATCGGGCTAGATCATCATAAATACATATTTAGCAGCATTTTGCAGTTGGGCTGATCTTTCCCCGGTGGTGGAGGAGCACATGCCAAACTGCTGGGTCTGGTGCAATCTGTTCCCAGTGCTTTGCAAAAAGAGCCCTGTTAAATTTATTGAAAACCATTTAAAATAAGAAACTGGGGGGGAGGGGAAATAGCTGTCCTTACTCACTGGGCTCTTGACGGAGCTTTTTTCCCATCTCCTGGAGAAGAAAACAGCAATAAACTTTTCCTAAGCTCCTGGGGAGGGGAGATGTGGAAGCTCTGGGAGACTCGCTGTGGTTGTCAGAGAGCTTTGGTAGCAGTTGAAAAAAGAAAAAAAATTTTTTTTTTTTTGGGAAGGCAGCGGCACTCCCAGTAACCCTATCTCTCAATCAGTCTGTGCAGGCTTAGTGAGGCGAAATAGCTCATGCAAAATTGGCAGGGATCAGAGACAAGGGCTGGCACTGCTTTCAACAGGAGTTAACAGTGTCTGATTCAAGGGCTTTGGCCACAGTGGCATAACCTGAGTGCTTGACATAAGCCGGGGACCTAATAATACCCAAGGCACATTGCGAAAGCCTGACTTCATGGTGGCCGCTGCCTTTTACCCAGCGAGGGCCGTTTCCCCCCGCTGGGAGGATGCAGCCCTCCTGCCTGGCTGCGTGGGACTGGGGCTGCCCTGGGTGGGCTGCATCCCCGAGAGCTCGCTGCCAGCAGGTAGAGGCGTCTGCGGCATGGATGCCGACAGGGATGGGACTGGGGGGGGTCTTCCCTGGGGTGCTTGGTGGGTGCCGTAGAACAGCGTGGAGGTGATGCCTCCTGACTTAAGGCTCCACTCGGTTTTGGTTTCTTTTTCATCCTCTTCCAAGCGCTATGGTAACCTGCTTGTGTTTCTTAACGGTTTCAAACTGAAGGAGGGAAGATATAGATTGGATATTAGGAAGAAATTCTTTGCTGTGAGGGTGGTGAGCCCCTGGCCCAGGTTGCCCAGAGAAGCTGTGGCTGCCCCATCCCTGGAGGGGTTCAAGGCCAGGTTGGACAGGGCTTGGAGCAACCTGGTCTGGTGGGAGGTGTCCCTGCCCAGGGCAGGGGGGTGGGACTGGATGATCTTTAATGTCCCTTCCAACCCGAACCATTCTATGATTCTTAGGCTTATTGATAGCGTTGGTAGAGAATTGGTAGACGTCTCACCTGAGGCAGGGTATCCGCTACACACCTGAAATCCCGGTTATGGCACTTTTTTGCCTTGTGGAAAACTGGTAGCAGCTTATTTCCAACTGGATCAGGTCTGTCAGCTGCAGCCTGAGTCTCTGCTCTGGCTCGTTTGGCTGAGACCCAGCTGATGGGCAGTGGGGGTTATTGGTACCCTGGGGAGGCAAAGGGGATGTGGGGAATTTGTGCAAAAGGGAGGTGGGCAAGAATGGCTCCCAGGTGCTTCCCCTGTCCTGGATGGAGGTTGGGTGCTGGGGCTGGGCTCCTTCCTCACCACCCAGGACCCTGCGAAGCTGGCACCGAAACCTGGGCACTCGCTCCAAGCCTCAGGGGCTATATTTAAAGCACGTTAAAATCCACAGGGCAGGGTTATGCCAAGACTTTATTGCCTCTGGGAGAGTGAAGTCACACTTTGTTCCCTCTTTCTCAGCTGTTCCTCCCCAAGTGTTTCAAGGCGGGGGTAGGTGGCGTTGGTCCCACTTGGTGTGGTTAAAGGAGAAAGATGGGGAGTGAGCATGAACGCTTTTTAAAAGTCACGTCATATGTAGTTCTCCTGGGTTTGGAGGAAGCAATTAAGCCAATTAATTTATTGGTAAATTATCTTATGATGAAGTACAAAATAACTGCAATGAAACGCTGACATTCACATTAATACCAAATTAGTTACTGTATTATGACTGTTCTTACAATGAATGCCCAGTAATTTAATAGTAATGGGACATTTAAATAATTTAGCCGATAATTCTCTAGATCACTTACATATATAAATGAGCACGACAGCTTCTTTTCTCAGCTTTGGTGGTACTTCTGGATTACCTCTCACCACCAGGCCAGGAAGCAAAGCGGCCTGGCACCCCTCCCTGCCATCCCCCAAAACTCACCTCATGCTGGAAGCCTAAGTAGGGGACAGGGGGTAGCAAAGGGGATTTTCCTCCCTCCATCCCAGATTTTGGGCTTGCTCTGGCCGGAAAGCAGAGTGCAATTGCCCTGTGGCTGTTGCTAAGCCAGCAAAGCCACAACCTTCTTTTTCTTTTTTTCTTTGGTTCCCCCCCACCCCATCCTCCTGTGGTGAAGGATCTGTGGGTAGCACTGCTCTGCCCAGGCCGGGTAGAGGATCTCTAGTGCCGTTCCTTGGGAGAGCACTATTAGCCTCACAGTGGGATGGGCATTGGAGATCCAGCCAGGGCCACTTAATTGAATAGTTGAGCCATTGACACCGAAATTACCGCGTGTTGGCTCTGCTTGATGCACCGGCTTCATTTTTCAAGTAGCCACGCTTCCTGTAATAATAATAATTAAATAGCATCAGAATTGCTCCTCGTTCTTCCCTCCCCATCCTGCGAAGAAGACTCCCCAAAGGGGAGTGAGGGCTTGGCACGACGCAGGGCAGAGTTTGTCTGCTTTATCGCCTCCTTGTCACCACCCCCGTGCCCACAGAGCTGTTTGTAGATACACCAGCTGTGGCTTCCACATCCCCATGGGGGGAAAAAAAAAATGCAGCCACCATCGCAAGCTACATCCAGAGACTAAATTGACCCAGTGCTTTTTTTTTTTTCCCCTATAAACTGGTGAATACTGGAGGAAGAACTGCAGGTTTCTGCCCTGCCAAGCGCACCTGGGATGGTTAGAGGTTCATGCATCCTTCCTGTGTGGGGTCAGAGTCGTGCCCCGGAGATGGATGTTGTCAGTCAGTGTGTTCCTCTGCTATTGAGATTGCACTGAACCTGCTGAAATATGAGTTAATGGGCTTGCTTACGTCCCACCTAAATGTGGTCCTTTCATCACATCACGTTCTGCTGTCAAACCTGTTGTGGAGAGGAGTATTCCACTGTCGGCAAGATTAAGGACAGAATTATCCAAATTAGTTTTCTTGCAGACGAGAGCTGCGATAAGGCTTTTAACACAAACCCTGCCGCTTCTTTGGGAGCATCTGGCTCTTCTCGCAGGGGATGGAGTTGCACAGTACCTTTTTCTTTTTTCCCCTCTCTTAATTAGGAGGTGCTGCCAAATTTATGAAGCCAGCAGCCTGCAGCAGGCGAGCCTCTGGAAAGAAAGGAAAGCCAAAGTTTGTAGCTGCTCTGCAAGTGATTAAGCCCGGGGGCTAGCAGCTCGTACTCATGGGGTCCCTTGTGCGGGTTGTGATGAGGCTCCAGCAGCCGGATTCCTGCTGGGATGGCTGGGGGAAGGAATTGTGCACACCGGAAAACGTCCTGCGGTGTTGCATGGAGGAGATGTAGCGAGCACTTCCTCTCCTGCCGTTTGGATCCCCTTGGCAGGGCTGGAGATGCAGCCTCAAGCTTGGAAGGCTGAAGTCTAGGGGAGCCCTGTACCGGACAGCAAAATGGCACCAAAGAGGACCACAAAAACCAAGTGGTGGCTCAGTGGCCCTGGGCTGGGGTGGCTCAATAGCATGGCAGCTCATTCTTCCCTCAAGAAGAAAATTCACTTTATTAACCAGAGCCATCCAGTTCCCTCTGCTGTGCTCAGTGATGGGATTCCTTGAATTATTTTCTGTGCAGGTAGTCGCCTGTGGGAATCTTTTCTGGCCTTTTTTTTTTCCCTCCAGACTTTGCTATTTTCAGGAGCATCTTTTTCCAGTGGATTTCTTCTTAAGGGCAGGTCAACATCATCCCCTTCCCAGCAAGCTTTGTTAGAGCACCTTCTCAAGCAGCTTTTTGGGGTGGGCTTTTGTCTTTCTGTAGAGTTTCTGTCCTAAAACATGTCGCGTACTTGCTGTCTGGGTAAGAGCGCATTTTCCAGAAGGCACTTGGCATCATATTTTTGATTAAATGACACTGTTCTAGCAGGTGAAGCAAGGGGCTGGGGTGTATAGTACCGAGATATGGAAGTGCTTAGAATGCGACCGTTCCCTTTTACCTGGAAGACGTATCGAGAAGATCTTAGTAAGCAGGGAGTAGCTGCTCTGACCCAGAACTATGCTCAGAGTTGTAACTGTCAGAGTATTATGTGGTGCAGGTGTGATGTACTGCCCTCAGCCCGCCCTCGCCCAAAGGCAGGTGGACCTGTTCCGTGCTGGAGGAAACCTCAGCAAGTTCCTACAGCAATGCAGCCCTCCTCGCACCTCCCAGCCTGGCTGTAGTGGTGGTAGAGAGGTCCTTCGACTCCCCGGGGATGGTACACCCTGTATTTCCAGTTAAATAGGTATTGTGAGTTACTTGTTGTCAAGTCAACATAGGTGTGCTGCAGTTAGAGGTGAAAACAGGTATTTGTGGCTCTTGTTTGTAGAAGATCCCAGTGAATGAGATCCTGCACTTGCCATAAAGGTGGTGCCGGCTCCATCGGTATCGCGTAGGATGTCCCAAAGCTTTAGGGTGTTCTAACCACTGCTTATAAATATCTTGCCCCTAAAATTGCTGATTTGTGAGCAAACAAGATTGCCCATCAACTGAAATGCTATCACGGATTACTAGACTCATCGTGTTTCTGAGAAGGTTTTGTTCCCTGCACTTGCTACTTGTGGTATGTGGATATTGGGCCAACACAGCTTCACGTTTTGCTTCTCAAGCCCATGGAAATAGCTGCTGCGATACTACAGGCTCTGTCTGTATACGGCTTCATGCCTGAGCTCTGGACGTGACGGGGCTGATTGTCACCTGGACTTGCAAACAGGACTTGCAGAACTGGGTTTAGAAGAAGCTGAAGCAGGTCTTGGTGAATTGGGTTTAACACAGCATGAAACAACTGTTGAAGAAAGCTCAACAGGCCTGTTCCAGAATGCCATTACAGCCGCTGTTCTGCTACAGATGTTTGGGTTCTTTTTAAGCAACAGATATATTTCTATTTATGCAAACAAGGTAGTTGAGCATCGTTTTCTATTGAAAAATAGATTATTTTTTTTTGGGGCATCCACCAAAACTAACTTTACCTGACCACTTTGCTTTTGTGCTTATTAATGTTTTCTGCTAATGTCCACATACATGAATTCGTCCATGATGAGGCATCAAAAGGTGAACCAGCGCCGGTCCTCATGTGGCTGTGTAAATATTCAGCTTGTGGTAGATTGCATTAAGTGTCTTATAATCCATCCCAATTAAAAAGCAGTCTTTATAGCTGTAATAGTTTTATTGAGACCTGTTAACACGTTAGACTTACAGATATGTAAAGCAGTTAGTTTTATAAAGCATATAGGATATTAAAGTAATGAAAGACATTAATGTGACATCAATTTTTAAGGAGAGTTACTCGCTGAAATAAATGAGTATAGCCTAAAAGTTGATGGCATGTTACAGTCCTGAGTAATGAACCTCTCTGCCCCCCAGAACCTCGTAGAATAAATAATGCTTGAGCAAGTCAGTGGTCATTAACTCTTCATCCTCTGAGAGCTACATGTCACATTGATGTCTCATCTGACTTTTTAACTTCTTAAAATTCGTTCAGAAAGGAATTCTCTTTCCTGAAAAGGCTGTAACTCGGGGTGCGTTATTCTGAAGTGTCTGCTCTCCCACCACCTCCCCCCTTTCAGCGCAGCAGGGCTGCGACCGATATTGCCAGCTGCAAAATTCTTGAGGGAGTTAGTTTTTCTTTTTTCCTTTAGTGCCGCCTTTTGTTTTCCCTTTTCCTGCTTTGTCGCTGCCCGCCAGTGCTCTGAGTCGCGCTTTACCCAGTGGTGTCTTGGCATACCAAGCCTGGAGAATCAAAAAGAAAGCATGTGTGTGTGTTAATAAAAGTTTAATAAAAAAAAAAGGAAGATCACTTCAGAAACTTTTTACTAGTACAATGGAGCATTTCTTAAAAAAAAATAAATCTTAAATCCTGGCTGGCTTGTGGAGAAGCAGAAATGTAATCCTCAGATCTCTTGAGAACATTATTATAACAAGAAGTATAGCAATTGCTTGCTTGAAGTGTGTCTCATTAACAGGAATACTTAGCTGGGCCGTTTGTGTTGCTATAGTTATGGAAATGTTAGAACTTCTGCGATCAACCCTATTTCCGAGGTATATAGCTCTTGTCAAAACTCCCTCTGGTCTGAAACTTGGCAACAGACAAAGCATATACTTCTCGGGGCTCTGCAAATCAATTCAGACAGTTTTTTATTTCAATGAGAGAGCTTAAGAAGCAAAACAAACCCCGTACATTAAAAACCTGTTTATTGCTTTCAGATGCCTGTTCACAGTCCTGTGGCTTGTAAATGATTTTTTTTTTGTGTAGTTGCTCTGCAAACTTGCCAAGCTCCTGGACCGTAATGTCAACGAGGCGGTTCTAGGCCATGTGAAAATAATGTAAAGTGAAGGAAGAGGCAATGCTTTAAAGTTAGTGGTGTGTAGGAATTAGTCTTTCCCCATATGTACGTGCAGGAACCTTTATGAACAAACTCCTGCCCACACCAGAGATTAAAATGCCACTAGTTGTTGACATGATTGATAAAATGCCTTCCTTCTCGACTGTATTCATCCATGCGCTGCCCCAGGAATTAATGTCTTTCCTCTGACCACAGACCACTATTTAATGCCACGACTGTGTCTCCTCTGCCCTTCACTCGGGCCCAAGTCACCTTCAACCTTCCTACCGATGCAGTACCCTGGAAAGTCTGACTTTGTCCATATAATCTATCCAAAAATGCTGCCTCCAGCTTGAGCCCAGTAAGGCTGCCCCTGGGAATTTGCCTTGTCCAGTTTCCCAGTGTGTGTTACAGACAGGCAGTAGCAAGAGAAGTAGTTAGGAGAAGAGGTATTGGAAGCGTATAGGGAAGAACAGCCCTTGATGTTCCTCTCCCGGCCCCACGTGGTCCTTCTTGGTGTCATGCTGCTTAAAAGGCTTCTTCTGGGTCCCTGAAAGGGGCTGATGACAGGCACCCTATTGGGATCTCTTGTCTTGGAGATTAAATACTGTCATCAGGTAAATGAAGTCTGACAGCTGTCAAATGTCCAGCTGGCTGCTGGGCGGCCCCACCACTGGGATCTCTAATTGCCTGAATTAGCCGAGCACACCTCCTCCAAGAACATGGACTCCACTGATTAAAATGTCGTGCATCCACATCGGGATGGTGTCATGGGAGGTGTTTGGGAGCAATCCCTGGGGTCCCGGTGCAGTGGCCTGGGCAATTGAATTTTGCTGTTCTAAAGATAGTCTCAGGCGAAGCTATGGGTTCTCCTGTGGCTGGGAGAGGATGGGGCAGGGAGAGGTCTGGAGATGGCTGTTTCTGGTCCTTCACTTGAGTGGGATAAGAAGGACAAGGGTGGTGGTTGTGATTCTTGGCTCGGGGAGGAATTGGTTTCCCCAGTAGTAGCCAGTGATCAAGCGATGTCTCCATGCGTGATAGGCCACGAGGCCATAGAAATCCTATTTCCCCTCCAAGGTTTGTTGTCTTAGTTATAACGTTCTCCAGACCTTAAGTGGGAGATGGAAAGAATAACAAAACCCTGCCAACAGCTTGTGGGGAGCTTGGTAGGGTGGAAAGCGGTGTTTGGTGGGTATGGACTAGGGAGGTCACCTCACTGCCCACTCCCAGAGGCTGATAAAGGGTTCTGCTGCATGTGGCAGGAGGAGCCAAGCGACTCGTGGTGCCTCCTCTTCTTCTCTTCTTGTGGATATATTTCAATGCAGAAAATTAACCTGCCCGTTGGCATGTGATAAGGGCTGCTCTTGACCCTTTAGCTAGTGGAACTGCTGTGTGGGACTAATGAAGTCGGCTCCTCAGATATGGTTAAAATAAACGTAGATTTATCACTAATGCACCAGCGTCTGAACTGGGGATGTAAGTTACCGACAGTTAAGTGACTGATGAGAGTGAAAATGTTTTCTTGTTGGAGGAATGATGTCCACGGCCTTTGGTATGGGTTTTCTTACACATTATTATAAGTATTTTGTACTAGTCGTTGCCAGGCAGAGCTAGTGTGCTACTTGGACTGCCCTTTGCTCCTCTAGGACAGCCGTTATTGCCGGGTAAGGATTTGTATCAATCACACTGGTGCAATAATTTATAATTTCAAAAATGTGGATGTATAATTGGGGCAGAAATTTGAGTAAATTGCATGAAGAAATCACATTATCACAAATTTTGCATTATTTATATGCCTTTTGGAACACTGGCGGAATATGAATGTCAAACAGGGAGATTCATGTTTCCAGTGAATAGAAATCAAAGATTCATCACAGTGCTAATCTTCACTTTGAATACCGCGTTTTACCCGCTCCACTTCAAAAAGGACAAAGCCAAGCCAACAGAAACGGCCCAGCGATGGTGATGATTAGAGGCTCAGAAAGAGGGGCTTCTGTGCGAGGAGAGATGGACGTACTGGAGTCAATGAATGCACAAGGCCATTTTGACAATCCTCTTCCCCTGTGCCGTATTACAGGTGCTGGGGCAAGGTTCCACGACATTTCAGGGAAACAAATTTAAAAAGGATAAAAGGAAATACTTTCTTCAGGGCTGTAATTAACGCAAGGAAGTGATTGCCATGGGATGCTGAGGACAGTCTCGCTTTAGCCGTGTCCAAACTGAAGTGCTGCCTGCATACTTTGTGCTGTACAAAACAGGCACACTTATAGTAAGTGGAATAATACTTTCAAGCTAAACTTGCACTAAATACTAGCTCTCACATTTCAGGGTACAAATGGATTACTACTTGGAGCTGGGAGTTATAATTTTTTTTTCTTTGCTGCAACACTGAACCATTAAACTTTCCCTGAGGAAAGATATTGGTTTAGATAGGAAGCATGAGGAAAAAGAAGAGTAATTTGCCAAATATCACAAATGCTGCCTATATTGAGTGAGCCAAATGGCTCTAAATGGATATTGGAAAGTATTCAACAGGGCTGGGAGAAATATGCGCTATCATTAGGTTAGCAGTGGAAGAAGACTTGGACAAAGTTGTTAGAAACCGCATCCTGTTTATTGTGTGAGGCGCTGCGGGGATTCCAAACCGGAGGGGATTCAAAGAGCAGAATGGAAAGGAAACCTTTCAGCCAGGGGAACTGGACGGTTTATAAGCGGGTCTGGGTAGAAGTTGGGGGAGTACGGGACGGAGAAAGCTCTTTTGGGGTCTCTTGGCTTCAGTTACAGAAGTCCCATCCCATTTGGAGGCCCTGGCGTGGGCTCTTTGGTACACAGCAGGGTTTTCCTGTTCGGTGGCCCAGGCTTATACTAGCTTTTAGTCGGCTTGAAATTGCCTCAGTCAAATGTTGTACCTCTTTTCTGGGGTGGTAGTGCCGCTAAGCTGTAGCATTGCACTCAACTAGCTAGTTCAAGTCCAGTTCAGCTGTCCCTAAGCTACGCTGAAGTAACTACAGTAAATAAACTGTAGACCTGTACTTAAGCCTGGTAAACCATTCCCATCGATGGGAAAACCAAAAGCAATACAGCGAAAGCGGAATTAACCATTATATGAAGATAATTCTAGTCTAGGGAAAGAAGGAGTAATTATTACTGAGCTACGTGTGGAAAAAGTAGTAGTTTGCAGGGTGATCCATGTGTATTTGAGGTACATGTAACGCACCTCAAACTCCTAGGGTTTGCCTTCAGGATTTTATAGCCCCTGGGGCTATAGGGGAGAGGGATGGAGTTTGAGGCAGAAACTATTTTTCTTTTTTTTTTTTTTTAAAAACCCTGAGATGAAAACTGTCATGAGAAAATTCTTTTTAGAATTAATTTAAAATAAGGACTTGGAACTTGATGCCTACGTGGAACACCCCGCAGACCTCGCGTGTCCAGGTTATTTGCCTTCCCAAGATAATACAGCCAGGCTGTAATACAGCTCTGAAAGAAGAAGGACCAATGCATTGTACTAATGGCACCTGCGTAATTGATCTGTGCGTGTCAAGGCCCACCCTGTTGAAGAGGAGCCGGGTGCAGGCAGTAGTTCAGGACAGCAGTGTGCTAGGCGTGCTGCCCGTGCGGAGCCGCTGCCTGGCATAATGACCGTTTGCCTGGCACGTCCCGCTGACCAGTAGCCCGGGCTGCCAAACATCCCAAAATGGGGGAGATGGGTGTTCAGCGCTGTCAAGCCATACATCATCATTCAAATAGTGATGTGCCAACCCATCAGCGGAATTAGCAGGTCTCTAGATCAAGTGTGCCTGGACAAGGACACGGCAGGGGAGGATGAAAGACAGCCAGTTAACATAGCTCTTAATGTCACCTTAAATGTTTCTTCCTCCTCTTTGTACACTGGGTCCTCTCTGGCCAGAGCAGTCACGAACTCAGCAGTCCTCAGTGGCTTCCTGGTCATCTGCTGGAGGCGTAGCTCGCTCAGCACAGCCTGAACCGCCTGGACAATCTGTCCCTGGGTGAAACCATCAGACACTTTTGCTAGGCAGCTTATGTTCAGCAAGTCGGTGATGGCTCCACCATTCTGCAGGATGATGTGTTTCCACAGCACTGTCCGGCAGGACCCAGAAAAAGAGAGAACACCAAAGACATACATTGAGGAAAGCAGGAGAAGTATTTTTGCATTTGGAAATTGAAAGGGGAAAATAGGGGATATCAGTCAGGAAAGCCAAGATTCAAATTTTTCTTGTTTGCCTTTTCTTTCATCTACAGATTTGTAGCATAGAGGCCTTTAGACACATCTGTTCTTAAACCATTAGTGATCGTTTGTTGGCTACCAGTCAGTACTTTTCAGAAAGTCATAATGGACACATAATGTCAGGTGGGTATGTGTGTAAAAATGGGCAGAACTACTTAAAAATCCCTGTGCACGTACACAGAAAGAGAACTTGTCCAGAATATTCCCATTTGGCTGTGTAGAGTTAAGTAGCTATATTAACAGCCTGGTTTTATTTCGGTGACCCTGACCACAGGTTACTCCTGCTGAACCGAGGGCTGCTATGGGGACTCAATGTCTGGTTTGCAAGCCAAAGGCTTCCAACTATGCAGGCACATGTTGCAAAGGCCAGGTGTAAATTTCTGTGCTTGGCATCTTGCTTGTTAGTTAAATGGTGAACCTTTTCGTATCTCTGAGCTCTGAACCTCTGTGACATGGAGGTTTTCTTACTGTTTGTGAAATGGCTGGGTTTTTCCTTCCAAAAAAAAATTACTAGGAGTAATAACATCTTTTGTTTTATCCTATGGAAATCATAGAACGGTTTGGGTTGGAAGGGACCCTAAAGGTCATCTGGTTCCAGCCCCCCTGCCATGCTCACTTTGGCTCTGTCTCGGAGAAACTTAGTAAAACTTTCATACCATCTCACCACGCTTTCCTTTAAAGCTGTATATGAAAACATTTGGAAAAAATAGGAAGTATTATGCGTAGAGATTAAAAAGATTCACAAATGAGACAGACAATTTGAGATTTGAGTATCATGTGTTTGAACGCTCATATGTAGTATGAAAACATTGGGTGGGAAGTTAATGGTACTGGATGTTGGGGCAGTCACATACCGGAGAAAACCTGCCTTATTCTGCCTTCGATTACAGTGTTGATACTATGGACTTGTGCCCGTAACTATTGACGACATTGTACTACATTTTTCACTCAGGCACATTGTGATCTTCCAATTGAAATATATACCTATGCTCAATGATTACTGGCTGAATCACTAATTCATAAAAGAGGAACTGACGCACACAACAGCGAGCACCAATTCTGCGCAGCCATGAATTGTGTGCCACAGCTGCCGCTACAGGTGGGATCATGCATAATATGAGGTACTGACTTGCTGGGTGATTAATAGCAAGAAACCAGTATAGGATTGTGAATGTTCCAGTTTAATGATTTCCATTGTATATTTACTGTTTCCATTGTGCATAGATTGGAATATTCTGGTTTGTAACAAAAGGAAGTGTTGTGGCAGACAGGGAGCTGTGCGCTGTGGCTATGAATATTTGTCATGGCTTTTCTGTCAAAACAAGTTTCTTTAGGTCTCAAATTGGGTGTCAGGCACTGAAAATTGTGAAGATTGGAAGGTGAGCGCCCTATACTGTAAAGATCGTATTTCCATTGAACTTCAGGGAAGGTTGGAGCTGAAGAACTAGCCAGGCACCGTCTCAAATGGGGCAATGTCAAAGAAGTAAAGCTACAAGTTTAATCTACTTTAAAAGGTCAAGAATTAACTTTTTGGGACATTCTTAGGTTTGCAGTTGAAACCCCTTCAGCTGGCTTTTTTTTTTAAACTCCAAATTAGTGGTGAGAATCCCAGAATGCGACAGTTCAATCCCCAGGAGTGAACGCAGCTAAATTCAGCTGCTATCACCTCCTTTCTCTAGGTCGTATTCATGTCCCTTATCGGTTAGCAATTTATCAGAGCTGTAACATAACATGAAACACATGTTTGCTTGCTTAGAGGCCATTTCCCATCCACACTATGAAAATTATTGAATGCGGGAGAGATTTACAATGTGCTAGGCAGTCAAAACCTGGCTTGAGCTTGCCCGAATGTGCATCATCTCAGTACCTTGGCTGCCTCCGTGAAAGGCACTGGACTTCATGATACAGTTGCGTGATTTTGTAATAAGGTGACTATGCGGAGCAATGCCGTATTAAGGGGACAACTGTAGTGAGGCCTCTGTAGTGAGGTGGCTTCTCTTCTGTAATCTGCTGGGACACGATCCACCAGAGATCAGTAGGATGAAGGGAGTCTGTTTTCCTTGATGTGGTGATCAATAGGGATATTCATGGTAGGAGAAGCGCACCAGTAAGAGTCCTAACTCAAAGTGTTTGATGCCATTCTGAATAGCCAAACCCTTTTTTTCCACATTCTCTTTAGATTGAACCGAAACAGCCCTTCTGCTTATGAGTCACCATGTCCAGACTCCTTAGTACCCAGAAAAGTGTACTAAACCACATGATGGCTGCGATAAAACCACGGGAAAAATGATTATACCTCTGGGAACAAAAGCTCTTCTACCAGCTGCTTCTGAAGGGTGTTGCCAAACTACTGTTTTTTTTTCTGCAGTAATTCATTCACATTATTAAGCTTAATTTGGAGCGTTTCTTCCTAGTCAATGTTGAGCTCCTGCAGACTTCAAGGTGGTTCAAATCTGAAAACAAACTTGCATGCCTGAAAGTTTGCCCCTCTTCTACCCGTGTAAATTGATCTAATAAAAGATAGCATTTTTTTTTGTTACAAGCTTTGACCCAGCATACGGGGTCCTTGATGAATTTGTCAGACTTTGGGAGGGCTTGTCTCTTGCCACTTGATAAACTAGACATGCGAGATTGTGGATGCTTCTACAATTTCTCATGATCTGTAAGACAAAAATGGAATTTGATCGTGACAAAACTCAGTCCCCAAGACATGGTTCTGTTTATGGAGATGCCCAAAGTGTATTGTTTCCGAATAGGATAGGAATAACAGAAATTCAGAACCCTTGTGTCAAAAGAGAAGCTGAAAATAGAAAGTGTGTATTGAAGTAGGATCTTATACTTCCTACAGTGAAAAAACACCTTGGGATAAACTTGGTGCACGCTAAATAACTCGCAAAGAAATGCTAATCACCGCAGAACAGTATTTTAAATGCTCCCTCCTAACTTCTGCTTTTATTATCTGATCTTTGGGGTAGCCTGTATCAGTACTACCTAAGCTTTCAGGAATTGAAAATTTAGGCGCTACAGAAATCAATTGAAAATTCACACCTGGCATATGAACTGAGGTTAAAGGCAGCTCTGAGGATAATCAGACAATGAGCGTGGATTTTAAACCGTAGTAATCAACAGAATCGCTTGAAATACTTGCCAAATCTTGAAGCGTAGTCAGGCCTAGGAATCAGGATGATTTTTTGGTAGACTTTGCAGAATGGTTTAAGGTTAGCATCGAAGGGACGGTTGGTGGTTCCCACTAGCAGCACTCTGTCCTGCGCTTTCAAAGCCTTAAGGAATTTAGGGAGCATCTTTTCCAGTCGTTTTGGGTTCACCTTCAGTGTGGACATGTAAATACAAGGAGGAAAGAGCTTTTATCGATGCTGACAGTTTTGAGTTAATGAGGTGAAGTTATATGCAGATACACTATATACCACAGGATTTTGTGCATTTTTTTAGTAGGCGAGTTACATTTAGGACGAGCAGACTAGATGCTCAACCAAAGTAGAAAGCCTCTGTCTTCTGCAAGTCAGATAAACACTTGATTTCTGCTTATGTATTTGTGGGTTTGTGCTAGTGCCTTTCACTATTGAATTTGCCGGTCCTGTTACTGAAAAGCAGGACGGAAACAACTCATTTAAAGGAGGAAATCCTGATTTCCAGTTCAAGGAGAATTATTGCTTGGACCTGTGTACCTGGTGGACCTTAGCAGAGAGAAAAATTGCCAGGGCATGTAACCACGTATGTGATCCTCCCAGCTTTCAGAGGTTATGATCTACCAACTCCCACCCATGGTTTAAATGTGAGAAATACACTCCCTTAGTTTTTGCTGTGACTTCTAGCCTGCTGAGGCTCTAACCTGAGAACACAAGCTCTTTGAACTCAGGATTCATTTCATTGTAATAATTTACTATATGACTTTAGAACAAATGTTTAACTACTGTTTACAGAACAGATGAGTATCAAGCAAAACCTGTTACTGGATAGTTATGTTTGATAATCATGGAATGGTTTGGGTTGGAAGGGACCTTAAAGATCATCTAGTTCCACCCCCCTGCCCTGGGCAGGGACACCTCCCACCAGACCAGGTTGCTCCAAGCCCCGTCCAGCCTGGCCTTGAACACCTCCAGGGATGGGGCAGCCACAGCTTCTCTGGGCAACCTGGGCCAGAATATTGTTCAGGTGAATATTGGTTGGAGAAGCTTAATCAAATTGTTGTGGTGTCACTCGACTGTTAACAAAGCTGTAAGTGAATAACTGAGTTAGGACAGCGTATCAGAAGTCTAATGACTTGGAACCCTCTTTTCAGAAAGGATTGAGACTTAACATCCAAGTCACCAACACTCACTTGAAAACTTTACTCTCTAGATCACCTTGTAATTTATTTATTACCTTTTTTTTGTTTTTTACTATATAGGAATCATCAACCTGAGAAACTTGAGCTTCGTTGTGTTCATTGCTTAGCATGTAGGAATCTTAATTTTAAAATTTTAAATGATTGAACCAGTATCAGAGACCAAGCCAAATGCTCCACTTGTGTTAAGCCTACTAAGCCAGAGTGGCGTTTATGTGTCAGCAGCTCCTGTTACGCTTGTGAAACAGGAGTGTCCATAGCACGCACGTTTCAGGGATACGTCCTGAAAGCTAATAATATCTCCTCCACTTTGAAAGAAATGTGTCAGTAGTAAGAAGGGCCGTTGAAGAGCCAAGCCATGATTTCAGCCATCATGTGGACCTGAGCTGGAGAAAAGTGGGGTGAATTGTGAAGGTGACCCCTATCTGTTTAACTGTGAGTGGCTGAACTGAACCTTGGCAACTGGGTTCACCATAACGTAGTTGCTATTTGACTGCTGTGCATCCTTTGGGGAGGACAAAGCCAGACTACTTTTCTAGAGGGTATTTGAAGAATTTAAGGTTTTTTGGTACTAGGTTCTCAGTCATGGTGCCATAAATGTCACACTGGGATGAGCAAAGTGATTTCCACTCACTTTGGCTTGTATGGGCTGAGCTTAGCTCATCTTCTCCAAAATTCTAGTGGAAGGCTCCCTAGACTGCCATTTACCACTGCCTGTCCCTCCTGTTTCATGCTCTCTGGCTCCAAACGTTGGTTATGCTGTGAACTGGCTTGGACATGAGTGATTTCAAGCCTGGAGCCATCCACTCCCACCCAGAACACAAGAGACCTTTTGTTAAATCCCTGCAGGTCTCGGGGTGCGATAGCAGAGGTGATACCCCCACCTATGAGGTGGGCAGGAGGAGAAATATTTTTTCCACACCGGTGGCTATCAAAAGAGACAAAAAAAAGAGTACTCCAGGCAATCTTTGGCCCCTAGGCTTCATTTTAATTCCCATCTGCACTCGATGTCAAAATCTGAGCCAAAGGGAAAGGCTCCCTTTCCGTGTGGGGACCACTAGAGGGCATCAATCACTGCACACCCATCAGCTCTTGCAGCCCTCACAGAAGTAACAGCCTCATCCAAGGTGACGCTTCATTGGACTTCCGAAATATGGGCTTGTGTTCATCCCCCAGTCTAAATGTACGGGACTTGCCTTAAAACAAAAAAAGGTTTAATTTTTCACATGGAGTTCTAAGGGTAAAATATTTTGAAAGCGGCGGGAATCTAATCAGGATTTTGTGTGAATTGCTGGCTGCTGCGGTGGTTGAGTCGCTGTGCCTATTGGGCAGTGTTTTAATTTTCTTTCTAGTGGGGAAGCTGCACAAGGGAGGAGGGAATGGAAGCAACGGCAATAGGACTTCTGGAAGCCCAAAGAAAATAATCTGTAAACATAACTATTTAACATAGGCTCTTTGTTTTCACAGTGGAAATTTATCCTTGTTACTTTATTGCTCACTCTGGCTCCATCCAATTTCTCAAATTAATAGAGCTGAACAATTTAAGCTCATCTTAACTTTTAGTTTCTTGCCTCGCATTTTGAAATTCCCCATTATTCTCTTGTACTTTTCAGTGCACTGATGAGCAGTGATTGGACTGTTTTTAAGTAAAGTAAGTATAGGTGTATAGGAGAGAAATGTGACCTCTTGGGGGCTCTTAAGAAGTCACAAGACTCTCTTAAAAGACAAAAATGTTAGTGAGACAAGCTATTATCAAGCAAGCTTTGGCAGGTCTGGTCATACAGGTATGTGCTAAGCTAAGAAATACACTTGTCCCTTTGTCTCAGATGTAATGCAATAGGAGAAATTATCTGTAGTGGAATAAAAAAGGAGCAACTCACCACTTCAGCTTTCTGCACTGCTTTAGAAAATATTTTTTCTGTGTCTCCAATCCACACGACTGAAGGCTGCAGCTGCTTAGCCACCTAAGAGAAAATGGGGGAGAGGAGGCAAGAAGTTGATTAAAATGGCTACAATTTCATAGCTGGGTGCTCATAGTTATGCTTTTTGAATCCATATTTCAGCAGTTAAAATTAGCCTGGTTTATTATTATTTTTTTTCCAGAAATGCTCAGCACTCATGGCTAGCACTGGCTCTGCTCAGCAGTCTCGGCAAATCAAACCGTTTCTCAGTAAGGATCTAACATTAAGAACCTAACCCAAACGGGATCACTTTGACTGCTACGCTGCTTTACGTTGCATTTCTCAGCCCAAATTCAGTTGCAGTTCTGCAAAAGGAAGCCTGGCCTTGGAGTTCAATGGCAAATTATAGACCCCTGGCAGCTTTAGGCTGGCTGCCCTGCCTGGGGGATCCCTCCCTGGTTTTTTGTGGGGCAAAAGAGATGGGGAGAGAGGCAAGACAGAGAGAGGCAACAAGGGTACTAATCTTTAAGCAACATAGGCTGATATGCAATCTTCTGGCTTACAAAACAGCGTTCAATCTGCAGTTAGCCCCCAAATTAAAATGGAACCTGTTAAATTTGAAGGGGGGGGTGTGTGTGTCTATACAAATGGTCTTTCCAGCTCCAAAGTCGGAGGCACTATACCTCTGGTTCACAGCAGGATGGCAGCAATGCTACAGGCTTTTTCACATCTTGCACTCTCCCTATTGCTATAGAAACGCCGGTGGTTTAGACGTTCTGCTGCCAAATTTTAATCACTTCCCAGCGGCTCTCAGAGCCGTGCTCGTTTGCTCAGCAACAAAAGTCATGGCTGGCGGAGTCAACGGGCAACGCGAGAGAGCGCGAGCGTTCTTCTATCCTGTTCCCCTTGCCACTGAAACCGCTGCTTTCAGGGAGGGAGCTTACCAAATCGATAGGTTGCGTGCATCTCATAAGCTCAGTGTCTGATTGACAGCCAGTGCAGGAAGAATTAAGTCATGAAGGAAAAAAAAAAGTCATGAACGCTTTTCTTCAAACCATCAAAGTTCATTTTTATGGGCCCATTTTGAAAACACCAAGCACACGTGTGTGTCTGTGCTGTAAAAATGGACGGGAGATGGGAGGGAAAAGAATAGTAGGTGAGGGCTGTTAGACTTGTTTACTCTGCTGTGCTGCCGATGGGGTGAAGTGGAAACAATGCCACCTTCGGTATGTGACACTCTATTTGTGGTAACTCGTCAGTCCTAGACTATGTCAAGTGGTACCTCCAAGTTCAGAACGGTTTCGTTAAGGAAAAATGAGCTTTTTCCTTTGTTGGAAGGCAGGAACTCAAATGTTTAGCATTAATAATGGGGATTTAAAAAAGGAAAACATCGTATCATGAAAGACAGTATGAAAATCTTGCAGAAACTGATGTGAGGACCTAGGCAGTTTTGTGAATGTGCACCTTAAGGGGTAACTTCTCGGTCCAGCGGTGTATTGAGTATGCAAGCGGGAACGAAAGGACAAATTATAACTGTACAGCAATAATATCTGCCACTTTATCTATTTTCAGAGGTATGTTTGGCATCTGCTATAAGCCTGCGCACCCTCTGCCAAGGTACACTTGAGAGGGCGAGTTTGTGGTTTTCATTGAAAGGAGCTGCGCGGCAGCCTTAGCCTGGGGGACTTTCTGCCGAGTGTCCTCCCGGTCCAGGGCTCGGACACCTGCAGAAAGTGCCAGTCAGTCCTGCCGATCGGCCCTCGCAGGTGAATTCAGTTAGCTCCTGGATGTTCTGCAAAGCAGAGATAGGACAACTAACATTCTTTGTAAAAAAAACAAAAACAAAAAAACAAAAAAACACAAAAAAAAACAAACAAAAAACCCCAAAAAACTAAGACTGGGGAAAAAAAATATAGGTGTAGTTTAAGTTGCTAAAAGAAACCTACGGCTTCTTAAAGAACGGCGTTTGCGTTTCGTTCGCCCACTACGGAATCTGCTGTGATGTATGGAAACTCTGACTCAGAGACCCTCACTGAACTTGGCACCGCTAATGAATGGATTATCAGCTGGGGCTTTCTGATGTTTCTGGTGGTGACTTTTACCTTCTGAAACACAAGCTAACAACCATTTTTCACTCCCGCTCTGTGCGTGCCTGGAGAGGATGGCAGGAAGGAGACGAGGCACTGGGAAAACAGTTGGCCTTGAAGCCTGCCTTTCCCCCGAGTGAAGTCTGGGCTGGTGGCACGCTGCCTACTCAAGTTTACAGCCCCTGTGTGTGCGCGTTACCGCCCTGAAAGGCTCTGCCACTGTGGGATCTGCTGTTATTGTGGTGCTTTCTCCCCACTTTGCTTGTGTTTACGACCTTGTTAATGTCTGAGCTGCTGGCAAGGGTTGCTTCTCTGCTAACGCATGTGCTAATGTGAAAGCAAAGAGGTGCTGTGGGTTTGCTTCCTAAGGAGAACAGTCCCCTTCTGGTATTTTTGCTTTGTGCGGGGAATGCAGCAGTACGATGTCTGAGGGGCCGCATAGCTGTCCTGCAAGATATTCTCCATACCTGGGTGCCGGATGCTGCAGTGGGATGCGATGGGGGTGGGGAATAAGGGTGGGGGAGGTTACAGAGGCTATAAAAGCTGCTGGAAATGACTAAACTCTGCTTGTGTACTTCAAAGAGAACCATGTTGCCCTTTCATTGGGGCCACCGCAGTCAGGGAGGTGCGGATCTGCCCCATTTGGCCGAGAGATGACTTCTGTGGTTAGCAGCCCTCTGAAACGGAGCCTAAATTTTTAAATCAGACTATACTTTCCTTTTAACTCTTAAGGAAGAATGCTCACTGTTGTCACATGTGTCATCTTTTTTGTCCCTTTTATTTCCCCACCAAATAAGTGGAAATACAATGAATAACCTCAGTTCTGTCTCTTTCTTAAAGAGAAACTTTCTCCTAAAAGAAAGCTTTCTGTTTTGAGGCAATGATCTAAACGTATAAAGTGGCCTCCGTGTATTTTTCTGGTATCGATACGCAGCAATACGACCCAATTCAACACGTTGTGTTTGGGCCCGGCTGTTTCTTTTTTATAAAGATGGATCAGACACCCAGAATCCATCGGCATCTAATTTAAATTGTTGGCAGATCCGTAGCAGACTGTATATCCCTCGTGGAAGTGCTTCATTTGAATTATCCATGGACAGTTTGAATCCATGGATAATTAAATGCACGGTACATAATTAATTTGTAATTGAAATTTTATTAGCTTTGCTGCATTCAACAATTTGTGGGAGCTGCCAGCAGATGGCTCCTTAACCCTTCTAATACCGCAGCCAGCCACCAGCCGCCTGCACTGGGAAAAAAGCTCTCTCATCCTTGATTTGCTCTTCAGGAAAATCCTTGGCGGGGGCGGGGGAAAAGCCTTCTTGTGCCGCTGCCTATCGCCGTTGATCAAAGATCAAACAGCATTTTGGAAAGCCTTGGGTTAAACTTTTCAAACTGGAGAAGCCGGAGTTGTAACAGTTCAATTGCTGCACGTGAAAATACGCAACCCTGATTCTTGCAAGGGGACATGTCCACGAGGCTCCTCCAAACTTGAAGGATTTGATGGATTTTAAAAGGCCCCAGAGGACGATTTTCTGGAAGCTCAATTTGTTGCTGAAAACTACTCGTTCCTCTGTAGCTTATATTCACAGAAATGCTCCAAAGCAGCAAGATGCTGAAACCTGTGATGAGACCTTATCTGTAGGAGCCTCACCAGGCAAATGTTCCAGTGCTACAGTGATGATGCCACTGTGTTCTGGTTTGTAAGACAGAAAAGAACTATAGATGCTGCCTTCTAACAGGATGCATCTCATGTGTTTTTTTTTTTTTTTTGACATTACGCAGTGTAAAGCTGCTTTGTGGCAAAAGTAACCCTGTATTTTTGAGCACTGATGGTATCTAACACTGCAAGGGTCTAGGCTTCTGGCAGGTGAACTGCACCAAGAGAAAAGACTGGCTCTGGCATGCCTGGAAGAAAGGCTGACTGTGTTCTTCCCGAAGTTCAACTGTAAAGGAAGAGTTCTGTGTGGCACGGAAATGTGAAATACATAGAGATTTCTGTCAATGTACTAAGGTAAACTGTACCTGGTTCTTCAGGCTGCCAGAAAATTGACCTGCCTGAAGGGATAATGCAGCAATGGTTATGAATAAATGAACCTGATTCACTGGAAAAAAATTAATTAAATGGACTTCAAAATTATGTTGCTGCTAAACGCTGGGATTATAATTTAATCTTAAATTTCATTGTGTTCATTTTTTGGTGGAACACTTTTATAGTCACTTGCAACTAAAAAATCAAATAGCTTGATAACAGAGTCTCCTAACAGCGATAGCGTTGAAATATTTCTGCAGTTTGCTGCTCTGTAAACCCCTGGTTCGGCAGAGACAGCTGCACAGCACACACCGAGCTGTTGGTACACGTATACGACTCCTCCGCTGGTATTTCCTCCTGGCCACCTCTTTCCCAACCTTTTAGCCTGGTCAGTGTTGCGCTAATAACGTTTTTCCATGTGTGGCTTTTTGTACAATGTGCTTTCTGTGTGTGCTGCCGCGGCCCTGGGAAAGGAGTCGAGAGGGGCTGTCTTGCTCTGGTAGTGATTAACCCAATGGCTGCCTTGTGGTTGCTAATGGAAGGCCAGCACTTGTCACTTTTATTGCCTTGGAGTTAAGCCTTAGGGAACTACCTGCTTTTTTTTTTTTTTTTTTTTTTGCACCTCTGTGTCACTCTCCTCAATCCTTTCTGGATTTGCTTTTGTTTCTATGCATCCCTTGCTCCCCTTCTTTGCATTGTTTCTATAAGCTGTGGTGCTGCTGCCGTGTTATGCGCCTTAAAGGGAAGACGGGAGAGCCAAGCCATCGGTTGGTACGGGCTGGCAGAGAGCTCCACTGAGTTCAGGCTGGCTCAATACATGGAAAATGCGGCTTAATTGACATATTCCAGCATGTTCTGGTTCACGCTTGAAGGATGAGTTTTCTTTTGGGGACTGCTGAGAAGTGCTTCTCTATTAGAGACAGATCCTCTCTTTCCACTCCAAAGCAGAGCTGACCTGGCAGGCTTTGCTGTGTCTCTTTGGAGAACTCAAGTGCTTGGGCTTGGTGTTTGCAGCTTCTTTCAATAGCGTTCTTATTTGATATTAATCTTCCTTCCATTTCCTTTGAATAGGGAGATTGAAATGTCGGTGTTTTCCTGTTCTGGTAGGAGAAGTCATTTCCTCCGTATGACATTTAAAATGCCTGCTCCGAGTAACACACAAGCCTCTCTTTTGGGTGGGGGCTGGTATGTCTCTTGCAAGTCCTCCTCCCTGAAATAAGGGAGGGGAAAAAAAAAAAAAAGAATTTGGCTCTTGCATCTGAAACAAATTAAAGCTTCATTTTTTCCAATGCTATTCACTTGTTTAGGGTGTCTCCCACAAAACTGCCAGCAGCCAACACTCAGTTATGGACGGAAAGTTTCCTAATGGTCATTTTATGCTCTCCAGAGTTTCCTTTCATTAGAGGAACTCCGTTGTTTGCAGATGTGGTAGTAATCGGAAGTGCAAGGTTATTCACCTTTATCACAGAGCACCATTAATTCTTATTTACTAAATCTTGGTGTTTAACAATGGTTACGTGGATCATAAGATAACAGAAAAAGAACTGTCGTGTTTCCTGTCATTCACTTCCAGCTGTGAGTGGAAGGTCTCTATTCTGCTTGACTAACTCTCTATAAAGGTACTTTTGGAAAGCCGGGGTAGAAACCTTGCTTGAAAGCAGCCACGGTTGCTGTTTGCAAAAAAAACCCAAAAACCAAAACAACAACAAAAAAACCCCAAACACATGACCAGAAGTGTCTGACTATGGAGACGCGGTGAATCTTTCAGGGATCATCTGCATGCAACGCCCTCTATCAAGGTGTGCTGTGGTGTGTCAGCCAGTACACCGAGAGCCATGAATATTAAATACTACATGTCAGATGCAAGATACCATTTGCTTCCAGGGCTTGCCTGCTGGATGTGCCACCGCATATTGTAGTCTTACAATAATCCAAATATGTTTACACCAGACTCTTTTTACCGTGGTGAAAAATAAACTTTTTTTTGGCAAATACCAGTGTTCAGCTTCCTCTTGTCAAGGAATTTGTTTTCAATGTGTATTGCCCTTGTGTTTGCTTCAGCTTGGGTAACAGTAGATTCCTGTAAATTAGGAAGTGAAAGACTCCTTATCCTTTGATTCCTTGTGGAACTTTTTCCCTAACATATGAACTGGTTCTCTTGCTGTGACTCGTGTCCTATCGCTGTGCACCTCTGGGAAAAGCCTGGCCCTCTCTTCTCTGTATTATCCCATAAAGCCCCCGAAAACAGCTGTTTGACTCCCTCTCACTCCAGCCTTGTCTTAAGCTGAACAACAAATCCAGTTGTTTCAGCTGATCTCATGCGTTCCAGCCCCCGTATCTTCATGGCTCCCCACTGGACCTGCTTGCTTGTCAAAGCCTGTCTCGTAACAGGGTAGCCCAATACTGGACACAGTGTTCAGTTGTGGTCTCGTAAGTGTCAAATAGCAAGGAATAATTAACCACTTTAAGCAGTTAGCTATCCTCTTGCTCAGTATTTGGCTGACCTTTTGCTGCACGGACACACTGTTGACTCGTGTTCCACTTGCTGTCCTTAAGAAGCCGCAGTCCTTTCCTGCAAAGCTGTTGTCTGGTCGGTGGGCAGCAGCCTGGACCTCTTCGTGTTGTTGCACAGAGCGACTCCATCCTGGGGGCAGGACTATAATACAGGATGGGAGCATTGGATGTTGTAAAGCAGCAGGAGGACATGGAGGTGACAGGACAAATGGAGCGGATGGCTGTGTCTGGGACTTGAGAGATGCCGGAGACAGGGAAAATGAGATGCATTTGGCATTGTTAAGACCAAAAAAAAAAAAAAAAAAAGGATTGTCAGGAGGATGAGGCCAGGCTCTTTTCAGTGGGGCCCGGGGACAGGACAAGAGGTAATGGGCACAAACTTGACCATAGGAAGTTCCACCTCAACATGAGGAGGAACTTCTTTCCTGTGAGGGTGGCAGAGCCCTGGCACAGGCTGCCCAGAGAGGTGGTGAAGTCTCTGTCTCTGGAGACATTCCAAACCTGCCTGGACACGTTCCTGTGCCACCTGCTCTGGCAGGGGGTTGGACACGATGATCTCCAGAGGTCCCTTCCAACCCTATGATTCTATGATTGTAACTGCAGAGGTGAGAGCCTGTGTGGATGGAGGATTGCTTCCAGCCTGGCTCTGAGAACTTACAGAATCTGAGTTGAAATCATCAGCGGATTGGACTCAGCCATGGGGAAAGAAGGTGGCAGGGAAAGGTGGAACAACCAAAGGAATTAGGAATGGAAATTGAACGTAGTTGATTTGAATGACGCCAAGACAGGATGTGCTATGTCACTATGAATTTGCAGAGAAATGAGCATGCAGGTGATACATCCCGTGGAAAGAGACACTGTGCTGTTTGCTGTGTTTTTAGAGGAGCTGAGTTTGAAGCAGCGCTGCTGTTGCAGTTGGAACAAGTCAGCTTTTGATAAGCAAGTGCCTGGAGAGCCCCTTGCTCCATGTGATTGACTGTGAGCAACTTCCATCCCGGTACCTTGCGGAGGTTCACTGAAATGTCATTGCTGCTTTTGTAAAAGCTACAGTAGAGACGTAAGTTTGGATGGCTCCCCATCGTTTTGGGGGAGGTGCTGGGTAATGTTTCCATTTGTTCTTAAGTAATGTGGAAAAATGTAAGGCTTTTTATATACCTATATCTAGACTTATGTACATATATCTATAATGGATGTATGTATACTCACAGATCTAATGTGCATAGATATACACACGTTTTACATACGTTTCAGTTATTGTATGTATGATATATATATATCTGCATGTATACATAAAAAAAACCTTAATGTTTTCAGCTGGAACCTTCTTTAGGAGTAAAAAGGCTGCCTTCCTTTCTCCTGTGTTTAAAGGCCTTAGCAGGGACTCAGTGACGGAAAGGCTGGTCTGTGCGCTGCGCCTGCAGCCAGGCACGTACTTTGCTATTGATGAGGGCAGAGAAACTAAGTGGAAAAGGGTGAAATGCGCAGAGGAGAGGGAGTAGTAGCTCAGTCTAATGGCACTAGCTTGCGTCGGGGAGTGCTAGAGCCAGCGTTAGTGTCACGGCATCAAAGGGGCAGGATCACAGCACCGTTGCTCTTCCTTAGGCACCGCTCTGACCAGCGAGAAATGGGGCCCTCGGGGATTGCTTTGCTTTTAACTGTGAAACCTGTCTTTTCTGGGGATGGAGGCACCTGTCACAAAACCTGCTGTAATACTGGGTTTAATAAAAATACATCTGATAAATCCCAGGGAAGGCCAGTTTGAATTCAGTCTTTTAGTAGGCCTCTGGCACTGGAAAAATATTGTATTTGGCTTTTTCTAGTGCATGTCCTGTGTTTTTTCTTTCTAAGAGTATTTTGTCTGGAAATGTTTACCAGCTTCCTTCCTTAGCAGAAATGCTGAGGACTTAAAATGTGGAAGAAATCCTGCCAGGATGGTGTCTTTTTCCTAAAGAGGATTTGGGATATGTTCTTCACAGTTCATATGCCTTCTTTCATTTCCAGACTTCTCATACATTTCTGCTAATGTAATCCTGAACTAGGATTCCCTCTTTTGAAAAGCTTGCTGATAGGTAAACACAGAGCAGTATAGGGGAGAGTTGGTTTACGGTAACAGTCCCAGAGAGGAAATATTTGACCACCCCCAGTCTAGTATTTGATTAAATGCTGCATGGCAAGCATTCCTGACTGATGTGCATATAAACAGAGAACAGAATTTTCTTTATCTATGATGCTTTCCATATTCAAGGTAACACAAAGCTCGCATAAATGTTAATATGAAAAATATGGCTACTACGAGTGATTTCTTGAAGGGCATTAAATCCTCTGCAGCGCTGCACACGCCAGGCTGCCAACAAGAGGTTTGGAAAACTTGAAAGCAGGGAGGGGAATTTCAAATTAGGGTTGGCGGTCCTTTGGACCTTGGGCAGCTTTGCCCTCATATGACTGGTGTGTATGTTCCTTGCTATGGAGGAACTGCAATTCAAAAGATGTGAAGACCTGAAGAAACTTTGTAGAGAAAGAAGTACACAAACCACAGTACCTTGAGAACCATGTGAAGCATCATTTGCAGGCCACTCTTGCCTGGATATTTCCCAGCGATGTTGGAAGCAGATAAGTCGAAGAGGTTGGCTCCTGTTTCTGTGCAGATGGCATGGACCAGCATTTTCTTTCCAACACCAGCGGGTCCAGCTAGTAACAAGGCTTTCGCCACAGGAGCCTTCTCATGGACTATTTGGGAACCTGGAAAAAGTCATAAGGCAGTATTATTGCTTTCATTTAAGTCTGCCGTAAAGGTAATGGAATGATTCTTCTTTTTTTTTTTTTTCTTCGCTGTAAATAATTTATAACATGAATTCATTGTTTCCTTAATATGGCATAAGTGCTCTTGAGTTCAGTTCTGTATAACCAGAGCTGTGGCCGTAGCACATCCAAGTTAACGTCCCTGTTTGCAGCAAAACTCAACCACCCTTACTTGCACCTTCTGGTGGGTGGGCAAACTTCAGCTCTAAATCTATGTCCAAAGATATCTAAAATCTAAATCTAACTAAAAGAAAAGTAATTTATCGCTAAATTTTCGAGGACGAACACAAGATAAGAGCACTGAAAGGCAACTGCTGCCGGTGGCTATGTGTGCAGACAAGCTTGGCGCTTTGCAGAGGGACGCTTGCCTCCAGTTCCTGTCAGTTGTTAACATCCTCCCTCAGCTCTCAGGCTGAATAGTTAGAGATGTATCCGTGGCCTTAGCATTTCCATTTGTTGTCAGAGCTGGTCCTCGCTTTCTGCAACAGGACAAGGGCATAGACTCATGTTGCACGTAGGTCTAGCAGAATTCCTTCCTCCTGCTGTCCGAAATGATACTTTCCAGCTTCCCCATCTTTAAAGAAAACAAACTAATGGGACTATTTGTTGGAGCTGTGTTTGTCAGTGATTTTGAAACCAGATGTTACCATGTGTTTTGTTTTCTCTCCTTTAACTTCTGCCTGCACTTCCCTTTTGGGGTAATTTTTCCTCTTAAATGTTACTGCTGTTCAGTGAGCGCTGGAGAGACCGACTGTTGTCGCTTTAGGCTAGCTCTGCTCCAAAATCCTTCACTGCACTGCTGATATCCCCTCTACGTGTGGCTGCTGAGTGTTAGCTCATGTACAGAGGAGTCAATGTCATTCCCCAGTCGGGAACGTGGCAGATGCATATTGCAGAGCAGGTACGATATATCCGCTAGGAGAAGAGTGGATCCTTTTCCGTTTGCTTCGTTTTATTTGGGTGAGCAAATGCCAGGGTTGCTATGCTTTGCTTGCTCTGCCAGCAGCGATGACTGCTCAGCACTTCTAAATCTGTCTCTCTGGCTGCTCCAGGTAAATTCATTACGAGCTGTAAGAAATATGCGCCATCACCTGAGGAAAGCCGAGCAGAAATGCCCGTGTTGTGAAAGAAGAGCCACAGAGAGAGACTGAGGTGGTTGATGGTGATAGAACTTGTCTTCCCTGCAGGTCTGTTGCTGTATGAATTAGGTACAGGTGAAGCTCTGGAGATGGAAGTATCAGGAAATGTCAAATGCTTTATCCATCCCCACCGGTAGGCCGGTAACATTGCTGCCTTGATGCCTAAAAACATCCTATGCCAGTCGTGGTGGCTGTTATAAAGTCAGATTTGAAAACCTGTGTGAGCATCCAGTACTTCTGAAGGTCTTTGAGACTGGTACCTATCAGACTATGGGACTGGCCCCAAAGTGGGGGAAACTGGCCCCAAAGGTGATGGGCTGTGGCTTAGCCTGGAAAAGCTCTCCAGGTTAAGAGGGACAGCTTGGTCCCTCAAGGATGGTATTTAAAAACAAATCCAATCAGGCTGCCTATCTGTGTCCTAATGGTTTAACGGCCTAAATAAATGACAACGAACTGAGTGCTAAGATGAATGCCATTATCTCAGCACTGTGCAGGATGTAGTGAAGTTGTCAGCCACCCAGGCTTTATTAATATTTGGTCGTTCCATACCAATCTATTACTATTACACATAGATTTATTATGAGGGGAGCAGCAGACTCCTCTGTGGTTAAAGAATGAAGTATGTCTTCTACTGTTATTTCTCCTTTCAGCTACTTATAATTTTCTCCATGCCATTTAAGCTGGAGCTTTCCTTGCCATCAGGTGACTATTTTGAGGAAAAACTTTCCCTTCTACAGATACACAATTATATGATGATTAAATAGTTCTAAGACCAATTAAGTAAAATGTCATCCATAACATATCACCCAAAAGACGAAACCATTCCTCTGCCTTTTTCTGGCTCATGTAAGACTGACCTTTTTTTTTTTTCTTTCCTTTTACTCAAAGGCATTTTTCAAACTGTGATTGCAAATGTATTCTGTTTGTTTAACTAGTCTAGGGTCTCTTCTCCCTGCATTGGATTTTTAACCAATTGTATAAATGGCAGAAAATTTATGGGTTCCCTTTCCTCTTGCCTTGGGGGGTGTCTCAGGGCTTGATTTCATTAGATTAGATGGTGTTAAAACACAACACTGGAGGAGTTGGATGCGGAATACCGCGTTGCGGTCACTGCAGACAGGGATAAGTGCTGAGCTCTCTTCAGCTGATTGTGGTCAGACTCACAGCCAGCCCCAGAGGGTTTATCCAAAAACCAGCCGAGAGTGTTTCAGATGGGAAGACCTGTCTAGGTGGAAGGCAGGGGTGCTGCTGGCATCCTGTTTGTCACCCCGACTCTTCCAGATGAGCACTCTTCTCTTCCTGACACCCAAATGAAGCAAGACTTCTGCACCAAGCTTTCTCCAACACACCGAGCCTGCTTTGGGGATAGGGGCAGCCAGGAAATGCCCGAGGAGAGCCCCAAGAGTATGCATGTACAGAACAGCCTGAGCACCCGTCTTTCTGGAAGGCAGGGAAAAGCAGAAGCTCTGTGTCATCTCTGCTCCGTTTGCCAGAACGGGAGGCAGGGAGACATCGGCTATTTTGCCCTATAAAGGGGATGAGCAGGCAGTGACACAGCCTGGGGGAGAAGATGCCTAGTTAAAAGCTCCCTGAAATTTAACTGGGAATGGAACAGGGTGCAAGGCAAATATGAGTAGAAGCTCTTGAGACAGGCACTTCTTGCAATCTTTAGAGTTTGGCTTCGAGCCGTTCCCAAGTAAAATATGGGGTAGATTTTATATTCAAAGCAAACAACCTGACCCAGCAAAGCCTTGTTGGATATTGGCTAAGTCTGGCACTAAAACTGCAAGGGCATTTAAAAAGTGTTCTCTCTGATGTACAAAATGTATTCAGACTAATTCCTTAAATTGCGTTGTTTAGTACTGAGTAACATTAGCCAGCTTGTAAAAGGTAAATTGCAACCTTAGCCCTTCCCTTAACTTGATTAATTTTGATCACTGGAGCTTGTTTTAGCTATTATCTTTCCCAAGTGATTTCCTTTTATGTGCTGCCATTCACAAACTGTTAACATGCAAACAGAGACGGCATGGAAATGCAATACCTGACAATAGCATGTGCAAGCTCCTTTATGCACTATTAAAATGATACGGTCTTCACTCAGAAGGCTTAATTGAAAAACAATTAGACTGCAAAATGCTTTAGATTACGATTAATCAAGCCCTGTCAAAGCCAGTAAAAATGCAGGTTAGTGACAGGAAGCAAAGCCGTTGTATTCTGCCCTCTAGTAATTTTTTGCTGTGCTCTTACCTAATGGCAATATTCCATACAGCGCTATTAGCTGCCTGACATCTGCCAGAGAGGGCATTGGCTCTACATCTACCTGACGAAGTGTGGTCCCCAGATAGCTGTACTCGCCTGTGGGGAGGAAGCACGTTCTTAATAAATGTGACACTGCATTGTTATAAAATGCATAACTCAAGCAATGGAAAAACTACCAGAGAATACCAATGCAACATGCTCTCAGCAAACCAGCAAGGGAAGGGGGGCTCAAACGGGGCAATACTGTTGTGGAATGCGGCCCGGAGAAATCGGAAAGGTGAACTGCAAAGGAAAATGAAGTTAAAACACACCATGGACTTTCCCTTCCAGCTTGCAGAAGGCGTTCAGCAGAGCAGTCGCTCTCGAGTAACCTTTTAAAGAAACTTTGTGGAGAAGAATCATTAGTAGCACCATAAATCACGTTGCTGGCAAAGGATTTTTAGATTTGCGATTTTTTTTTTTTTTTTTTTTTTGCAGGGCTGGAATCCCAGTGAACCGTGCTCTATCAAAAGGGTTTAAGAAAGGGGGAAAAGATATTTTAACAAGCGTTTCCCCTGGCTGCATCACATCTCACCTTCTCGCTATGTTAGACGTTTAAGCGTGTCACTTAATTTGGTGGGGCTCCTATGCTTTGCAGTTCACCTTTTTTTTTTTTTTTTTTTTTGTTCAAAAACACCCTCCACAAAACAACCCAAGAAAACTAAAAAAAAAAAAAATCCCTGAAACGAACTGAAACAATCTAATCTTGCCTCAGCTCTTGTTACAGAGCCATAATCGCATTGCTTGCCCTGTCAAAGCCCATATACGAGATGCGTTAGGGAACAAAGATCCAGAAGGATGGGCCACCAGCAAGAAAACTAGTTGTGACAACGTAGCCAATGATTATTTTTTAGCACAGAATACACGTCGTTACGATGAATACTATGGAAAAAATAATAGTATATTACGTTTTCTTGGAGATAAAAAGGGAGAGCGCTAGAGCTCCCTGGAGCAGAGGTAAATTAGAGAGAAAGTGGAGCTGTAATCTGGGGGCAAAAAGGCAGACAAGCCCTGGTGCAACTGCCCCCTCCCCTCTGAAGAATAAAATTCATTTCAGGTTTTATCTTTTATTTAAGGAGAAATCAAAAAAAAAAAAAAACTGGATAGGAATTAATCTTCACAGATTTAATTAGAAGGCATCAAAGGGTTTAATTGCAACTGAACATAAATCACAGTGGATATTCTCTGACTAATTTAGATAAGGTCACCAAGAAAATTAGTTCAGTGATGTCGGTTTGTCATAGAGGGGGGACGTTTTGGTGCCTTTACTCGCTGTGTAGCGCAATTCCACTCCTTTGTCCTTTCCCCAGGAACCGGGAGTGAGTGACCTTCCTTGGACTTCAGCCCTGTAAGTGCGGAGCAGGTGGCTTATTTTTTCTGCAGGCTTTGACTGCGTCCTTAAAAGGGGAGGTTTTTTGGTATTTTTTAAAAAAAAAAGAAAAAGTTAGGTCCGAATCGTAGGCCAATTTTAAACGCCTTCTGTGTCTTGTTGTGGTTGCTCAAGAAGCATGAGTGGGTTTTGAGTGCGGAAGAGCTGGCTTTGACAGTCTGGGCCACCTCCTAGCTGCCTGGTCTGCATGGCTGTGCTGGGACACACGGGCGACCTGGCACGGGTGTAGGCAGCCAGGTGAGAATATCACCAGACCGCGCGCTTTTGTGCCTAAAATCATCTGCTGCTGGGACGTGAATATTCCCTGTGTAATTTGGAGCAGTCCTTGTGTTGCTCTCGGCTGCAGAGGAGCCAAGGCTTCAAACTTCAGGGTCAAGGGAAGATGGCCCAAAGCAATCTCAGTCTGCTTCCAAGTTTGACGTTACCAGCTGGTAATTGTTATCTGCTGGCTAAGATGGGCTTTCAAAACATCTGTGGTAGGGAATTGTTTGTTGGACAAAAGTGACCTTGATGGTACTGTTTGGGTGAATGAAGGAATAATGAAAATCTTCCATTGCTTTACTTTGTGATCGTTATTGAGCATAAAATGGATGGAATACTTGTTAATTCACCCTTCAACAGAGCGGCCAAAGACTCTGAAGGCAGTAATTGGTGCTTCTAAGAGTTTTTATCAACGTGGCATTTAGAGGTGATGTATGGGAATCCAGCTTTTCTGGCTCAGCTACATACTACGCTAACAGCCAGTGGCATTGTGATTTCTGGATGGCTGTAAGTTCAAATAATGGTGGCCTCTGAAAGGACTGAATTTTTGGGTTTTTTACTGCTAAGGTTGCTGTGATTTCGCTGTGTGTCACTAAATGCTTTTGGAGAGGTCAGACCCCTGTGCAGCCTGCATAGTAGGGGATTTTTTGCTCTGTGTGGAGCACGGGCAAGCGCGTCTGCAGCTGCAGGTAACAGAAACTGGGCAAGAGGACTGTGAAATGCAGAACTTGGCAGAGGTACATCTTACTCAAACCAAGGGCCAGACATGCCTCAAAGTTCAGGGGCAGTCAGGGAGGTGAAGGTAAGGGGGTGAGTCTTCTCTGCTGAATGAACAAACGCTGAAGGTATGATTTTTGCTGTTGTCTGGGAAATATTCTGGATGGATTATGACCCTTAGTCTGACAGACTTGCACTGTCTTGCCTGTGCCTGGCCAGCGCTCCTTAAAGGATGTCCTGGTTCCACCTCCGAGTGGCTTGTGATGCCCCAAAACATGCAAGGCTTCCAGGTGCTGGTGCTTGGAGCTAAGCTCTGCAAGCAGGTCCTGGTTTCAGCAGCAGAAGTGAAAGGTGCTAAGCACCCTGCAGAAACAGACTTCATCTGCATAGGTGGCTTTAGATACTAAAGTCGGAAAGTCCTGAAAGTGTAATTACTCTTTAACTCATTCTTGACTGGAAATAGGGGTCAGTGAATATTGAATGGCTGGGAGGTTTGGTGAGACTAAACCCAATATTAGCTGTAAAATGCGTACTTTACCAACATAATCGGAGAGATTCACAGTCTTGGCTTTTATTAATAATCCTTCTTCCACTAGTTCTTTGTACAGGGAATCGATGGTCCTATGGGCAAGAGACATCAGTCAGAAATTCTAGGGAACCGTAAGTAAAAGCTTAGTCCTTCAATAACCGAACTAGCTTCAGAGTTATTTATGCTTCCTCAGCTTTATTAATGTGTTTTGTAGCTCAGAAGTAAAGGTGATCATCTCCATCAATATGAAATCAATAAGTACAGTTTTCGGCGTTATGGCAAGGAATCTCTTTTGTTGCCTCACAGGCCGCGTGGCTCCCTCTCACATGAGTTCCATCACCCATTTCCAGATGATGCAAGATCAGTTATGACTTGGGTAATACTCATTCATTAATACCAATTACTGGGAAATTATTTTTAAATTATACAATAATAGCAACCCTAACACTACTATACCTAGTCACTTAGCTCTCCAATTAGTAGTAACTCATTAATTCTTCCTGGAATTTATTCTGTTTGCAATAGACAGCCTCATCTCATCAGGAACATACTGGAAACGACTCAGAGCAACCAGTGGTCCATCTACTGCAGTCTCAGGGTGATGCTGGCCAAAGGAAGACAGGGGGAAAACCGCAGTGGAAACTGTGGCATAACTTCTCTGGTGGAACGGTTTCTTCCTATCTGCATGAGTGGTTGGAAATAGTTCCCAATAATTGAGGATTTAATACGCTTGTATCCAGTTTTCTATTGGAGATGTTCTACTGGAGACCTAAGGAGATGTTCTCCTTAGTCTCTCTTTTGCAGTTCTATCTAAATATCAATTTCAATGACACTTTTGGCACCAGGTTCTACAGATTGACACTGCTTTGAGAATTACACAAAATGAATAAGCCTGTTGGAAACTATTCTTATATTGTTCATGTAAACAATATTGATTTGAACCTTTTAGGTCTTTCACTGTTTGTGCACTTTTCACATCCTTCTTCAATATCTGACGGGTTTTTTTGTCTTTGTTACCTATCTTAATTGGAACATTCTGGTACCGCCACAATAACAATATTTAACAGTAACTCTCAGCTGGCTAATAAAACAATATATATAATTTGAGGTCTGCAGCCCTTTTCCATTTCAGCTGGGAAGTTTTATGTTTATGCAGTGTTAGTGGCACAATTAATATAGGAGTAGTAATAAAGAAATACAAAATTTAACGCGCCCTCAACAACGTTGACTTTGTCACTCTGACTCTTGCTTTCATTCTCAGTGATTTTATGTTGGAGCATGCATCATAAAACAAGCAGAAGGTAGAATGGGACTAACTTGACAGATCTGTTGGGAGCATGACTTCTGCTTTTCCTGTCTTATTATTTTTACTGCGCAAGCTTTTAATGATGCATGCCCTGAGTCCCCTCCAAGTTAGTGTGATGTGATCAGTCTCTGCTGACTAAAGCCTCCTGTGCCCCCTCCACCATGTCAAAAATGAGATGAACCCGAGCTCCTCTTGGTTATTTCTGAAGTGTTTCCTCCTTCCCCGCTCAGCAGGGAAGAGCAAAGCATTGGGGCCAAAATGCCACATAAGCTCTGATTAAAAGCCAGCTACTAAAAAGCTTGTGTTCTTAAGTGGCCGTATGTCATATTAAGTTTGTTTATAAGCAGCAGGTATGTGCAAGAGTAATTTTGAAAGCACAGAATATATGCACAGTTGTTGGACTTTGGCACTGCTCTTGCAGAAGAGGCCATGCTCTGTTGCCATCCATGACGTGTTTATTTCAGATATGCGCTTGGCGAGCTTTTTTATTTTAAAGCAGGTAAAGAGATCATCGACTGGTTGTGTAGTGCTAGCACCCAAGTGATCTAGTCCAGGTCTTGCTGTGTGTGTCCTATACGAATGGGTTTGTGGGGTGAATCCCATGTGTTTCCTCCTGCAGTGATGGAGCGTGTGTGTGTGTCTTTATGCTGGGTCTGCTCCTGCCCTGCCCTGTTGCTGGGTTGGCGGGTCTCGGCGGTGATATCTCTGCGTAGATGTCTGCGTTATGTGCACAGGTGAAAAACAGCTGGATTATCAGTGAATGCATCATGAGCGTACTGAAAACGTAACGTTAAAAGAAGAACCCTTCTCAAATCCTCCAAATAAAATAAGGGTGCTTAAAAGAGCAAGGATACACAAATTGCCAGACCTGCCAGAACTCTTATTGATAAATGAGACTGATTTAATGACATGTATGTTTTACCTAAGACGTAAAGGGTGATTTATGGAGTCCAGGGGCCTGTCTGCAGCCTGCTTTATCAGGCTTCAGCTGGGATGGAAAATCTGACAGTCAACAAAACTGCCAGGTGCTCCTGCACCTGCGGAGAGGATGGCAAACAGGGACGACACCCTGCCGAAATGTTCTGTGTGTTTAGCCTTGCATACTGGAATTAACCTGGCTGAAGTCGATGGAGACCGGCTCCAGTGGTGTGTTGTTGCAGAATGGCGATCTTAATTTGTATGCGGTGTAGAAGATGGTGGGGGGGAAAACCGAGGTCTGTGCTGTGTACCATTAAAGCAGTGCTTTGTAGCCCTGTAATTTGTGGTGCCGTGAAGCCATCAGTCGGGGAGGGGCAGTGGGAAGGTTGTAATCTTCACTGGGAATGCCAAAAAAAGTTTTGTTTTTTTTTTTTTAGCTAAAGTGTATGCGCGTCAAGTTTGTGAAAGATATATATTTTTTTTATCGTCTAGGCACTTTATGGATGTTTATAGCTGTTAACAAAGAGGTTTTATTTATAGTAGGGCTCCTGATGCTGGTAAGCATAGCAATGTTGAGATGCTCCTTGTGTAATTAAAAACTGAAAGGGTTGGCAGCATATCTAACGCAAAGAGAATGCAGCCTCTCATTGTCCGAATCTCAAGTAAACAGGGCCTATCTTTACCTGTCAGGAGTTAAATCATCCTCCATCTCGGATATCTTTTTCCTCGTGGTTGTCTTTTTTTTCTGAGGACCGCAAAAACAAGCTGGAATTAGTGACATTAATACAGTGTACTGAAGCAAAGTGAGGGCCAGAAGAGAAAATGTTTCAGCGTTTGAATGTGGCCCTTGTTACTGAAGGAACCCAAAGGGGAAAACAATCATATCCTTGAATGCACTGAGGGAAGGACGTTATGTCCCCCTTTATAAAAGCACAGGAGATGTTCCCATCTATAAGTGCCTCACTAAGGCATGAGAGAGGTGGAGCACCCTGGGCTTGAGGAGCTGTGTCCGGCCCAGGAATCTCGGGCAGATCCTGTGGCAGGTGTTCTTGAACTGTACTTGGCATGAAGGAACCCAGTGGGTGTTGCTTCCTTCTAGAATCTAGCTGCTCGGGGAGCTTGTATACATCATCTGCGTCTGTCACCTTCTCAATGACTGCCCAGAGCATCGTATTTCAAAGCAATCACAGAATGGTCGGGGCTGGAAGGGACCTCTGGAGATCATCTAGTCCAACCCCCTGCCAGAGCAGGGACACCCAGAGCAAGTGGCACAGGAACGCGTCCAGGCGGGTTTGGAATGTCTCCAGAGACAGAGACTGCACCACCTCTCTGGGCAGCCTGCTCCTTCCAGTAGAGATTGCATACAAAAGAATCCCGGAGTCATTTGCCCCAAGAGAAAACTCTTCTCTCCTTCCCTTTTAGAGCACGACTCTGTGGTTTGAGTGGGTATTGCCCTTACCCAAGAGGGAAGCAGGAAGTAAAAAGGTGTGGAGTCCAAGTAGCTGCTCCATAAGCTGTTCGTGCTGCTTTGTTTGGGATTTTTTTTTTTGTTGTTTTAACTTTGGGGTAAAATATACAAGCAGCTTCCCTTCGAGACCGGGTTAGATGGGGCTTTGAGCAACCTGGTCTGGTGGGAGGTGTCCCTGTCCAGGGCAGGGAGTTGGAACTAGATGACCTTTAAGGTGCCTTCCAACCCAAACCATTCTGTGATTCCCTGAGGTCCTGCAGGGTGCTTACAGCTGGACCAGAACCCCAAACCAACCCTCCTGAGTTCTCTGGCTAATCTCCTATCCATCAGATTTTCTTTCCTAATGCCTCGGGGGAGAAGCTTGAAGAGGTCAGAAAAACACTGACCCACTCTTCTCTCGATATTTTTCACCACGCTTTCACTATGGGAAGATTTTATGACTTGGGTGACTAGTTTCTCTTACGTACTGCAAAAAACCCATGGAAAACATAAATAAGAAAGATGTGAATAAGTAATGTCAAGCCTCTCCATTAATTACAGCTCACAAGCCATAAATATGGTTAGGGATAATTAGTAGTGGAAAGCGCATAATTAATCCATGTTAGTGCCCACCACTGGTGTCCATACTCAAGTTCTGCAAAGCACTTCGGAATTAGTTCAGTGGAACTGAAGCAACATTTATGCACCATGGGACTTCCTCAAATGGCTTAAATTTAGGCATGTGCTTAAAAGTTCAGCTGATAAAGACAGCTTATTCTTTCCAAAAGTTTATGTTTGCTTTCTTGGGAATACAATCGTTTACTTTATTTTTTTTTTAATAGTGAATACTTTTGCAGAGGTCTGTAGAGAGGAAAAAAAATAATCCTATCTAATTAGCTGGAAAATGCTGTTTTTTTCCTAAAGTGGATCAGCAATATTCAGAAATGTATCAATTTAAAGTTTTGGGGGACGCTTGCAATGTAAATAACCTATGGTTCAATCACCTGTTAGTGTTTACAATGCAACAAAGAGAATCTAGATGAAAACGTAAATTAAACCCAGAGCTATATGGATATGCTATCTGGGAAAAGGTGATGGTTTTAAGTCTTGGATTAGAATAATGCAAACAACTCCATTTCTGCAAAACTACACCTCAGGTTTCTTTACATAAATAAGCTTGGCAGCAAATACTTGTTAGAATGCGCCAGTGGGGTTTTGTTTTAAAGAAAAGGAATGGGAAGAACAAAGCATATGCCATGCTGTTTTAACAGCCGAGGAAATACTGAGACTGTCAGCAGTTTTTCTGGTGTTCCTCCAGCTTTATCTCTTTAACCTTTCTTCCAACAAGCTAGAAATTACATATCATGGGGTCTGACTGGGAAGAAAAGCACATTTCTACCTATGTAAAGACACTAAGCATATGTTGAATTTATTGGCCAACTGGTATTGTCCTCAAGGCAGCTTCACCAATAAAAAACTCAACAGCAAACCAAAAATGAACTATGCAAGGGGAAAATGTGTTTTCCTAATTAACATCAGCATTTATGGGAAATTTGGCAAACACTGAGATGCGATAAGGGGAAATATGAATTGTAGACAATGGCTTTTCTCCAAAATGTCTTACTGGGAACTGCTTTTATTTAGAAAATTATAATGTTTAATGAATGTGAACACGCTCATCACTTATAATGGAAATCTCCTTCTTTCTATCTCTGAAAGTCTAGCTTCTGTGTAGCCATCCATTTACTCGGCTATTTTCTGCTTTGGTAAGTCACATGTAGTGAACTGCATCAGTTATTAGCTGGCAGATGACAGAAGACCTTCTGTTCTCAGCATGGTATCTTGTCTTACCGTGTAGGCTCATGGAAATGGTTGGAGTAGCTCAGAGGTTGCTATGAGCAAACACGGACCTGATTTGAGAGCAGATTCCAGAGCCAGAGAGTCATCTCTGGCACCAGAAGGGAGAGGGTAGCCAAAACATCTCATTGAGGGAACCGTTCCATGTTGGAACCGCGGGATCTGCGTCACTCTTTGGCTGTGATGATACAAGTCCTGCTGCCATCGGCTGTCTCCAGCTTCTGCCACCAAGTACATGGAAAGTAACAACAGGAAAGTATTCCTGGGGTTTAAGGGAAATGACAGTGTATAAGCAGCAGTCTGAAGTGTTTGAGAGGGCTCCTTGGATCATGTGTGATGCTTGGATGGGAGTCTGAGCAAGGGCAGATTTGCTCCAGAGTCGAGAAGTCTTTTCTGGCAATACCAAGATAGAGAGAGCAGCTTCTCATGCTCGTACTGAAAAAGTCCTTAGAGAAAGATGTTTCTGCTGATTATTAAGCTCTTGCTAAATGAGGGGTTCTGATCTGTAATCCCTGTTGGATTTAGCTACATCAACCAAAGAGGTTCCAGCCCCCACAGCTGGCTGAGAGCTCTGGGCGCTAATCTCCATCAACTACAGAAAATCCAACTGGGATTGTGAATTGCTGTCCTCAAACCCAGCCTTTCGTCAGTTCTGGCCCAGCCTGTCTCCTGGCCTTATTCACTATGGCTTTGTTCTTACAGAGCCTTTGACTGATGTCCATATTCTTGTCGTAGCCGTTGCTATAGTTAACCTCTCGCGCTTTTCTTTACTTCTGCCTGGCTGCATCAAAAAGGGGTATCTAAAGCTGCGTTGAGATGCTAGCAAGGCCTATTTCAGAAGCAACTTTTACGTGTTTAGGTTCCCATGTCACCTCTTTCTGTTTTTTTTTTCTGAATTCTGGCCATGCCTTTGTGTATGTGTGGGGGCGTTCACTTGCAATGGGTTGCTTTACCTGCAGTTGGATGGGAAACAAACCCTTGGGGGAGCAGAGCAGGAAACGCAGCACAATGGGCCCGATAAAAAGCACTCTGATAAACACTCAAATGTAACTTCCAGGTCAGTAACTGCAGAGAGCTGATCTGTCAGCTCTTATGTTGGGTGGAAAGCCAGTTTAAAGAGCCAAGTCTGTGGTGGTTTACTTGGCTACAGACTCCCAAGAGAAGCACCTTTGGCTGCAAAGCCCATTGGGTACGTGGCATCCATCTAGAAGAAATACTTGTAAAGCTGGTGGGTTGTGTTGAGCCGCCCAAATCAGAAGCTTGGGCTGTCAGCAGAAAGGGATGGACTCAGAACAACAGCATTTCACTAAAAAGTTTGTGCTGGCACAAGAACGACACCAACTTTTTAGAAATCAAATACTTTGGAAAACGCTAGCTAGTACTTCAGGTACTTTATAACAGGCTCCTTGAGGCTGGGTGGGGACTTAGACCGTCTAACTTCTCTTTGCCAGCCTTCCTAGGCATCAATGCCATATCTTTCACTAGGAGGCAACCTCCCTTCAGGTCTTTCCTCAGCCTGTTTTTACACAGGCGCTTACAATCCCAGCGTGCTGATCCACCGCTGGGCAGATGACCAGCTGCCACTGTGCGTAGTGAAGAAAAAGACAATTTACAGCAGAGCTGAACCACGTTCCTTTGTTTCTGTTGTATCCTTATCCCCTCTCCTCTGACAGTCATCGGAGCAGGAGCTATCTGGAGCAATCAGAGCCCAGCACAGTGTGTCTCTTAACGAGGACGCTTGCGCTCTATACTTAATGCTGGACCACAAAGACAAATAATAAGTGGGACAATCTGTGGGGTGAGATGCTTCCAACACAAATAGAGGCACAGGATTTATGCCTCAAATGACAGAAGTGTGGCTTGTTGCACACTACGTGCAATCTAATCAGTTTAAGGATTTCCGGACTAGCCTAATGGTCTGGAGACCCATTTGTAATGTGAAAAGCAATTTGTCCTTCCACCCAAAATGATTTTTCCACAAAGGTGGCAAAAGGGTGCTTTATCTTAGGGGCAGGAAGAGTAATTCTTGATAGGGTTAAGTGTCAGCTTTTAGTATTAAGTGGTATTTGAAGGTCTGGGAGCCAGTGATAAAGTTCAGCCTAGAAAGTCAGTGCATGGAAATCAAGGAGTGGCCTACACATACGCCTGGAGTTGTTAAATTTTGTTTATCTGAGACCTGAGACACCTCAAACACTGACTGGGAGGGAGCAATTAGCTTCCTTATGCTTTCCTTTTAGAGTCCAATTCTAAAATATCCTTGCTGGATTCCCCACAAAAAGGACTTCCAAAAAGGATTTCAAACTGAAATTATTTCCTGTGGATCAGGCAGATTTATTTATTTATTTTTTTAAATACGGACTCGACAGAGGTTTTTTTTTTAAGTTGTAAACCACTTATCCTAAGGTGTGCTGGAAAATGCAGAGGACATCTATCCTGTACACCTCTGGGTAGTGACTGTTCCCTGACAACAAAAAAAGCCCTAGTTCTACTGGGGGCGGCCAAATGCGGCATCGTGAATTAGGGGTGCCCTAGACACCCCTAGACATTCTGCCCCTAGACTGAAAATTCCACTTGTAAGAGTTCACTTAGAGGAATTACCCTTGCTGCCCATTCCCACTGCCAGAGTGCAGAAAAAGGTTGGATTTCTCTGATGTTGAATCCTCCCGAGAATGCTTTTCTTTGCAGAATATCTCTTTTTGGGCAAAAAGTTTTACATCGTGGTCCAAACATGATCATGCCTACAGTGAGGACCCAAACCCGCTGTTATTTCACGTTGTGTAGTTGGGGGTAGACGTACGGGACCTAGGATATGGCCTTGAAAAACTAGAGGATTATTTTTTTTTTTCTGAATAACAAATTAACGAGCTGCTTCCAAAACTTTCCAGCTCATATTATTCTTGTTATATTGGCCAGATTTTCATAAAGCAGATCTGAAGTCTGTGTGCTCAGGTATGCATGCGCTGCGTTGGTTTATGGACTGAGATATTTATGCAAATACTAATTAGAAAAAGGCTTTGCCAATGCCAATTGAACACTTCAAATAGGCTTGCCCAGGGAAAATGTGTTTTGACTAAAACTGTGTATCTCCTTCCACTCCCCACCCCTAAAATAGAACTGTGTGGTTTTCTTTTTTTTTTTCCTCCCTATCAGATAAAATCTTTAGGGAACTTGTATTATTTAATTAGTACTTCTTTCCCCCCTTCTCCCCTCCCCGCCATTCTCTCAGGCTACTGGCACAACTTGGGAAAACAAAAGTTAAATAACCTCCCTCCACCCAAAACCATTCCAACGTTATCACTGAAGCCAGGGTGGGGTGGGGGGGATCCAACCCAACCCCTAACACAAAGCTTTATAATTCCAGTGGGACATTTTGAAGCAGTTCTGACCAGCTGATCTAACTGCATCTGCCCATCACAACTTTGGGAAGACTGTTGCCATATTTTGTCTGTGTATCTTAAGCCTCCCTATTTTTGAAACAGATTTAGCAATCCAATTGGTATCGGTTTTCAGAGTCGCGCCAGTCTTGCATTATTAAATTGCCCCCGCACGTTTGTCAGGTGAAAAGAGCACTTTCAAAGATAATTTGAGCAGAAGCACAGCAACAGCAAGTATTTGCATGCTAAAAGGATTATAGAGATGAAATCCAAGATGAGATTAGGGCTGGCTATTTTGCCCTGAGGATTTTCAGTGGATCTGCTGATTGAACGGTAGGGTCTGTAAGCTCCGAGTTATTTTGCACTGATGTGATCTGTAGTTTAAACGCTTGGGTAAGGAACTCTGCATATGGTACTGCTGTGGAACTACATGTGAACACGACGTGCTGTGTTTCACTGGGTAACACACATTAAAAGTATTGTATGTCTTTAACCTATTTTATGTGCTTAAAGAAACTTGCCTCAATTGCAAGTTTCCAAACCCTTCAATAGTAAGTAGTAACATAATTAATGTGGACCTGGCTGGCCAAGATCTATGTGTTAGAGATAAATGAAAGGTTACATGAAAATATTCAAAGTGAATTTTGGGGTTTGGTTTTTTTTTTTTTTGGTGTACAGTTTTGAAACACATTAACCAGCCCTCATCTGGTAGGAAAACAGCCATCAGCTGGAAAACTTACTGGCAGCCAGATCCGTGCCTGCCTTGGAAGACTGCATTAGCCTGAACCTGTCACCTTAGAGAGGGGTTGCTTGGATTTTGCTGTTTGATTGGATCACAGGTTTTCAAAGGAGCACGTATCCTTCTTGGAAAATCGGATCTATCTTGTAATGATTTATCTCTAGAATAGTTCAACTTCTCCTAAGCAATTTTTATAAAGGTTAAGGAATAACAACAGCTAAAGGGAAAAGGCCCTGAAAAAAGCCACAGGTGAATAGGTTTTTTTTTTTTTAAATGCTGCTTTTTTTTTTTTTTAAAATGCTTCTGACTTGAGAGTCAGTAAATGTTTAAGGGCTGACGTTTTCATATGGGTATCTGTGAGACTAGGGTTTGCAGTGAATACCGCTGTATCTGGGCAGAAAATGGGAGATCCACCTTGAATTCTCCCAACTTGCTGCTCTTACCTTTTCACTCTTTCTTCCTTTTTTCTGTTTGTTGCTCTTCTCTCCATCCACAGCCAGTTTGAGATTCTCCAGTTTCTGTTGCATCAATTCATCAACCTACCCGGACAAACACAGTTGAATCTAAGTCTTCTGTTCTGCCACCACGCTCGAGACAAATGTTCAGCTAAACAAGGGTTAAAGCAAAGAACAGACAGTAGGGACTCTGGAAGGAGGTAAGGTCTATGCCAGGGCCAGTTCTTACAGCTGTAGAGAAATATACCCAGGCAAGGCACGTTATTAGTGTCCTCTTACTATTGTAAGCACACCTGCACTCTGATCTCTTCCTCCACTTCTTCCCGTTTCTCCTCTTTGATCAGCTCCGGGTCATGATCCTGGAGAAAATCCCATCCCTCATCTCTGTTCTGCCAAATGGCTGTTATCCAAAAGAAAGGGAAAAAAAGGGGGGAAAAGTTACAGAAGCCATAGGTTTCTCCAACTGCTTCTAGAGGCAAAAAATAGGTAGTTGTAGGCAGCCTTTATTAAATTATTATATGTATGAAAGTAGCAGGCTCTATGGACCCTTACCAAGTTCAGAGCCCTGTTGTGTTAGGATCCGTAAATCTTGAGGTTAACTTCTTTTACTACTTTTTGTTTTTGTTTTTTTTTTTTTTTGCCTCGGGCCATAAATTGGTATGAGATTTCAGGAGGATAATGGGATATCGAGGTTGTCGTTTTTGGGCTGTAAAGCTGAAGGCCCGGAGTGGCATTCGCCTTCAAGAGCAGGTAGTACAGTATCGGCCAAACCACATCGTGCCTGATGTTGGCATTCTCTTCCTCACTGCTTCAACAGCATCGTGCTTAAATCTTTACCGTGAAGAAGTCAAAGATGACTCCTGTCCTTAGAAACGTGCTCTGTATGCATGACTCTTGGCTGGCATAATGAAAGCTTGGGGACCAAAGGAAGGTGTTTAATTTAAAACCAGGAATTTTCCTTGTTCTCTCCTGCTCAGTTATCTAATGCTAAGTTAAAACTGCTGTAAGCTTGCTAGTTAGCCTTTGTAGTAATTAGCCTGAGGCTGAAATATGGGCCAGGAGCACTGGAATAGGCATAAATGGAGCCCATGGACATGGGAGTGAGAGGACAGGGAGTCTGACAGCAACAACCTGCATCCAACTCACAAGGGACACAGAGTTTTAACTCTCTGGGGAGTTTTAAGCTTGGTGCAGTAATTGAGAAGTGGCTGAAGTCTTTTCCAAAGAGGGACAAGGCCCACCTGACATAGCACCTTTATTTCTTAGTGCTGTGCACAGGGTAAGTAATAAGGAGACCTAACTCCAGGAACAAAGCAAGCTTATGCAAACTGATGATCAAAAAAAAACCCCAAACAAACAAAAAAAACCAACAAAAAACCCCAACCCCAAAACCAAAAAAAACCCAACAAAAAACCTAAACCACGCTGCTTATAATAAATAACTGCACCTCAGGATCGTTAGCTACTTTATTTTTGTTGTGGAAAACTGCAATTTGCTCTTTAGAAATAAAGGTAAATGAAGTCTGGCAAGCTCAGTGCTTATTTGAATTCTCCGTTATTAGCAAAAGGTACCGTTCTAATGGAAATGCCTCTCTTCTCTCTACATTTTTTGATCTCGTTTGAAGGAAGACAATTCACGTCTTGCATTTCGAGCCATGATAGTATCTTTATAAATGACAGCTAATCTCCAGCAGTATGTGCTAATTCAATTTCCAGATGATTGAAAATGACAGCTTTCCACTTTAAGGCACAGGTTCCTTTACGGATCTGTTTTGTACAGGGTACTCTTTCCTCTACCCGCTGCCATTTCTGAGGCACTATAAATTCAGGGAGGTTTTCACAGTACCCACAGGACATCATTCAAGTTTTAGTCCAGTTAATGTAACACTGGTTGCTATTTCCGTCCCCTACGAATTTTCAGAGTCCAATTACGTGCAGAGTATTTGTGGCTTTACACATAGGGAATAGTTTTTGCAGGTGAGTAGTCTTAATTTCCTAACTGCAAATGGGTAGAGATGGAGAAGGAAAGTGGATTTTTTTGGTAATGAGGAAAGAAACTCAAAGGCATAGGCGTTAATTTCTTTAAATTACTTGCAGGTCATCAGATGGCATGACAGATGTCATGTAATATTTCAAGAGGGAAAGCTGATTTGCCCTAGTTAAAAGGTACCTCCTCCAGGGTTACCAGCCTGGAATTCCAGCCTTGGGGAAAGGGTCTGTTACATGGGAGTTATGTGAATTTTTAAACACTTTCCTGACTTGGGTCAACAGGTTGAAAGCGCTATGTTTTCACAGGAGTACTAGGTTTTAGATATTTATTTTTTCATAGAGAGATCCATAGATTTTTTTTAATTCTGTTTTCATAATTGTTTATTATCATTTTGTAAATTGATTAGCAGTTAATATCCACTGCAGGCAAACCAGCGACAGTCCCCACAGATTAGGCAGCTGCCTCTGATATTACCTGGCAATGAGTTTTCCGAGTGCTCTATTAGCCGCTAGGTTAAAGGTCCCTAATTTTAGAAAAGAGATCAATAACTCATAGGTGTTAGATGCTATGTTGTTCTTTTATAGATCAACAAAATATTTCAGAGTTATTTTTAAAGTTAAGGTCAGGAGGGTAAGGATGTTATGTTTTCACTGGCTGGTCAAAAGAGCCTGGTATTTTGTTACAGACAGGGTCATCCAGCTACGGGAGCTATTTTTTGCGTGTGTGTGTGTACACAGTGCAATTTATATCACCTCTTCTAAAATAGTGCATGCTTATCTTTGGATTATTTCATATGCATACCTCTAGCTGCGGACTCAAAAGACAGCCCAGTTCCACTAATGGGACTGCTAACAGCACCATCTCTGCAGTATTGGTTTTCACTCTGCAGACTAGTAGGTCGTTCCAACATCCCTGAACTTCAGAGAACAGCTTGTGACTAATGATTGAAATATATTTATCTGAAGCATGAGGCTTTTCTTAAAATGGCTACTTTCAACCTCCTGGCAAAAAGATTGGAACCTTTTGATGCCTGGTTAAAAATCCGTAATATCGCCACACCTTAAAGTTTGGGCCGTGGGGTATCTGGGTTGAATTCAAATAGGCTCTGCAACAACCGAGCAAGTCAAATATCAACTGGCCATCTGTATAATGGGGGGAAAATAGCACATTAATGCCTTACAGCACAGGGTACTGCAAAAATAAACCCCGGGAAGATGGAGGTAATGATTCAGACTGCTCACATTTGCTCCACGTGTGTAAAAGTAGATGTCACGCAGAAACTGGCCGTTTCCAACAATGGTATATAAAGTAAGTGTTTTAGAGGTTGTTTTAGAAAATAATGGAGATTGTTCGTATGAAGAATTTTAGCAAGCCACTAACTCTGCAGAGCGGGGAGCAGAAAAGATATTTTTAATAATTCTTTGAGAAGACAATCTGCATAAAATAGGGGAAAAATCACCCCTGAAAGCTTTGATCAGGCACACTTTCGCAACGGAGGACTTCAGTTTGGCTTATCTGACCTTTGGAGTCCTATCGTGCTGTTTGCTTGTAGCTCATGGGAGAGGTTCTCCTCCCCGTTTCAGCCAGTGCCTGACTTCCACGCTCACCTCCAGCAGAAGGGATCGCTGACTCCCTTGTGCATCGAGGGAGCACGCGGAAGGCAAGTGTTTAGGAGCCAGACGAAGGTATCAAGCGCAGAGGAGAGGGCAGAAGAGAGATGGAAAAGAGGAAGATGTCCTTTTGTGCAAACCGCTTTTTAAACTTGAAAAATCCCTGGTTTTGGATGCTTTCTCAAAGGGAAAAAACCACCAGTCTCCTAGCTATAAGTTTGAATTATGTTTGTTAAGTTCCACATGCTTTGACTAAAGCAAGTATATTCATATTCCAGCAGCATTTCTCATGCCCCTGCTCGAAAAGATGACCCTCCTACTGAAACATGTAATCAAAAATAATTTCTTTAGCTGTAGACTGTAGGAAAACGAAGCTGTGGTTGCTTTCCATGAGTGAGAGGAAGAGAGGATAAAGAGTTACAGGAAAGTGAAAAAATTGATTCTGATCTATAGTATAATGCTTTTGAGTTATTTGCTATTCAGATGTCATTTTTATTGCCCTCAGAAAATCCAAGGAAGGCCCTGCATGTACATCTAAGCACTTTGTTCCAGTTTGGCCACTTTCACTCATGGAAATGTACCTTCCTGTATGATTAGCTTGATGATTTTGAGAGAATCCTAAGACTTGAAGGTACTGAGAGACCCCTTTCCTAAATACCATTTCACCTAATGTCCTCATTTCTCTAATGTTCTGTAGTTTGGGCAGCTGCCCAGCTTGACCTTATAGAAATGGCATTCAGATTAAGCTGAACTGGAAGAACATTCCAGCTGTAATTGTTATCTTTTTCTACTGACCTTTGTATTGACTGTTTCCTTCCTCCATTATTGAAAGGAAATTACTGGGAGCCATTTTCCAGCCTTCCTCCTCTTCCTAGATTGGGGAGGGGGGGAAGCAGGGTGTGGGTGAAAAGAAAAATTAGAATTATTAAGATGTAGAAACTTTGCAAGTATGTAAGTGTCATAATTTTCCTTGGATTTTTAAAGATTCGTTTTAATTTGAGGAATCAGACAGCGTTGTTTCAACAAGGAAAATATTCCTAGCAGGCTATAAGGAATTTTTACCTTCTGTAGTGAAGAGAGGGTGTCAGTTCATCAGCTGAACTACTGAGATTACAAGAATTAACCTTGTTCTGATATGTAATATAGGTAGGAGACTTGCAACATGTAAATGAAATCACCTTGCTGTTTTTTCAGTTGCTCTTATTCTGTTGTTTTTCCCCCACACTCAAAAGGAATTCCCAACTTGGGGATAATTCCAAGATGTTGAAACCCCATTTTAATTTGTAATCAGAAAGAAAAATAGTCATCTTTGTGTACCTTGCACAACAAAATATTTTGTTTCAACTTTATCAAGGCACTCTGACATTTTCCCGTGTAAAGTAAACGGAACATTGGCGTGGTCCTGAAAGAGTTTAATCTCATTGAACCAGTATTTCTGATAGAAAAACTGTGTCAGAAAATAATGACAGTTTCTTCATGTTGTGTCAGTCGTTAAGCCCTCAAAATGTCAGTAAGGTAGTAGTTATTAGTGAGAAATTAGCTGACTGTTTGGGGAGGAGGTGAATGTGGATTTATGCGAGACGGCACAAGTTGTAGAAGGCTTTGCTAACCAGTGTGTAGTCTGTAAGTCACCAGTTATCAGTGAGATAGAAAGCACAGCTTCTGGAATCACCCAAAATGAAACAAACCCCCTAAATATGCCTCCGTAGTTAGGTGCCGTTGCATACCTGCTATCAGCAGATACAGTTTTGGCCAGGTCATGTGAAGTATTGAGTATTTATTTTTCATTAGAGTGTTATTACAGTAATTAAAGTTTGGGCCCAGAAGGACATGCGAAACCTCAATACATTTATCACTTCTCCCCTATGCTCTATAGATATATTTGAAAGGTTCAGGAGTTTCTTCACCAAATATTAAGAACCTTTTTGGTTAAGCATAAGCGAGTGTTGGTGGATTTGACACCCAGAACTCAAATTCCCAGTTACTCTAATGCATCCTCAAGTTTTGCAGGGTGCGGCGCTTTGAAATTCATCCTTGCATCTTTTGCAGTAGGCAGAATACATTCCTTTTAACAATCTCCCATGATATTTTATAGAAAATGATCAAATCGTGACGTTTTAAGAGGAAATACTGATAATTGCTAACTATTTAGAAACACAGGCAGAAAAAAAACCCCACCCCAGAACAGCCTAAAAACGGGTTATTCATTTTTAGCCTCTTAATAGCATAGGACATATTAATGTTTCTTTTATTGTTACAAATAAGCCAATAAATCATATTAATTACTAGCTTCAATGATTTTATACACTGATGTAAATAATAGCGTTGTGTCAGTTTCATTGATTTTAATCCAAACCGCTGTTTAAAGGGCGGTTGCAGAATGCTGTTCTGTATTCCCTCTTGCCTCTATTAACAGCGTTAAGAGTTAATGTAAAGAATTTCTTTTCCTTTGAAGTCAGTTGATGTATTTTTCTACGTTCAGTTGATTGATTCCACGCTTGTTCAAGTATGCTAAGACACCTTGAACCAACAATACACGGCTGAATCTAAGCAGAGATAAGCACTAAGACACCTGGAACCAACAATATACGTTTTGAATTTAAGCAGAGATATGGAAATAACACTTTGAATATATTTCTGAAGCTTTCCAATGCCTAGCCCCACACCGTGTGATTCTCATGCAGCAGCAGGGAAAATTTTGAATTGACTCCAGTGTGCGCTTTTGCGATGGAGGTAGGTTTTTGTTTTGTTTTGTTTTGTTTTTTGCTAATGGGTTTCACTGGGGGTAAAATGCTTCTCGCTGTTTAACGCTTCGGGGTGAAATCTAGGGATGCGCAGCCTTGTTTGTGTGTCTGGGAAGCGAGACAGGTTGCAGCATGGCGCTGGGTGAAGCAGACCAGACTGGTCTAACGTGTTCTGCTATTGAAAAGAGGGATCGTACAGCGCTAAAGGGTTTTGTTGGTTTGTTTTTTTTTTTTTCCCCCCTTAGGTGCCCAATGGGAAACCAAATCAGCACCTTACAGAGAAAAGAAAACGAAGTTGCTTTGATACAAAATATGCCTTTTTAAAGATTGCTATCAGGCTTTTTCAGAAATATTTAAATTTCCTTCTGGGATCAAACTTTTGTTTTCTTTAAGAGCTGAAGTTAGGAGCAGGGCTTTTTTTTCCTGCCTGCATCACTATGACTTATAGGCTATACTTATTTTAATAAGAGTCCTGCTGTTAGAACTTTTCCAAATACTTCTCAGCTGGTCTTAGATACTATTTTTTTCCCCTGTCAGTATTATAACCTTGGAGAGAATGTTTCCTTTGTTCTTTCTCAATGAACCATAGAGAACCTGATATAATGGCTCAGAATTTTACTTGACAGGACTTGTGATGGCTGAAGAGATGAGAACGACGTGAAGTCATAAAGCCCCAGAGCTCTATACTGTTATTTCACCCCATTTCTAAACAACCTTGCAGAGGCTGCGAGGGGATTGAGATTAATTTTTTGGTATTGTTGGTTCTTATCTAGTGAAATGTGCAAAACCAACAAGGAATCAAATTTATCCTGGGAAAGTCAGGCTTTTAAGCCGATAGGTGAGTTGCCATCCAGTTTCAAAAGCTCATGTTGAGTCTGATGTTTTTAGGGAGCCTGAACATTAGCATCTCACTTTGACTTAGACTGAAGTATCTGGAACAGCCTTTTCCATTGTCTGTGTGAGACCAGAGGCATCCCAGGGCGTTATTCTGGGCCCGCTGAGTTGGGAAGGAGCAAGGACAGGAGAAGGAGAAAACCATTAGAGGACACCCTCGTGAATGCCCTCCAAAGGAACTGGGCTGTCCAAGATGTTACAGGGTTCTATAAATGTGAATGACAAGAGACTTTAAAGTTTCTGATGTCAAAAGCTTTTCTAAGCTATTGCCTTCGTACAGGTACTTTATCTGATCTTTCCCATGGAGTTCTTCAGTGCAAGTGCTGATTTAAGGGGTCACACCCTGAAGTGGTCCTACAGAGCTGAACTCAGCACTGAGACACGTTACTAGAAGTCTTACGGACAACAAACAAGTTGGTATCAGTATTATTTGGCTTAGGTCTGCAGGCATCGAGCTCCTCGTTCTCCTCTTGCTCCTCCAGGTTGGCTCTGCTGCTAAGATACAAGGAGGTGTGGTACCAGTAATCACTATCAAGGCAGTATGATGCCTTCACTTAATGCTGTGATAACACACCCTGTGACAGTGTCACCCTGACGGCAAACGGCTGTCTGAAGACACGTGTCACCAGAACTTAAAAAACCGTCCTGTTTGCACAGAAGCAGCCCCTGCCCTTCCAAGTTGGCAATGTGAGATCAGGCTTAAAGAGCTTGGAAAACACATTTTGGGTTGCTGCTCCTTCAGCCTGCTGCGCCTCTTGATTTATGAAGGGAGAAAAACCCAACCCTTCCCGAAACCCCAAACTTTGTTTCATACGACCCAAACAGTGGTTTTATCTGGCAAAGATGCTATCTAAGTTATAAGTTAACACTTAGATATCTACCTCCAAATTAGATAGACTGATGCTTCCTAAGTTCGTGTAGTTTAGGTTCTCTGCTAGCTGTTAGGAGAGCTTTGGCCAGGTTGATGGATGTTGTCCAAGAAAAGCATCTTTTTTGTTATATGGTTGTTCCAGGGTTAGGAATGAAAATTAATTTGTGTAAAACTTGCAGTGAGGAGTAAGTTTTGCCCCAGAAAACTCACCCCTCTCCTCCACATACTTGCTGAGAGATTAATGACCCTTATTAAAAAAACTATATATTGTTTCAACTTTGTTTATACGATAAAGTAAATGAGAAACAAAAGTTGCCGCTTCAGCAAAAGCCTACATTTTTTTTGTTGCATAGCTTGCTTTTAAAGATGCCCTTTGGTCGCTGCTCTGTTTCACAGGTGTTTTCCTCAACGAAGCTGCTCCTGAAATAATGTGGAAGCATACCTCCTGTGAAACCAGCCCTTTAGTATATCAAAGACTTCAGGGAATATATCATACGTTAGGTGGGTGGCCGCTGTGACTTGAAGCAAAGAGTTCACAGCCAAAGAATGTGGACCGAAAATGCACGACTGCTGTTTACAGGCTTACAAAATATCGGCTTGCGGTACAAAAGAAGCAGTTGGCCTACATGGAACTGTACTTCTAAGTTAGTTTGAAAGACATGCAAGTTCTGATGCAGGTACTGGACTGAGACTAAGGTCCTCATTTCCTAGTTCTTATGGGAAGGGATGGCAGTAACTAACTTCTCTGTACCCAACACGAAAAGGGGAAATGCTTGGTTAGACATCTGGGCACCATTTTGTTATCTGCACACACACACAAAAAAAGCAACGGTGCTTTGCAAAGTGCACGCATGCTGTCTTGGCAACAATGTCAAAGCCATAAAGTGTATTTTTTCCACTCATCTCTGGCTCTGGCAGTCCCGCACCTACATCAGCTCTTCCCACTGAGCTGAGTCATGGCCATACAAATGGTCATTCCTAAAATACGAAAGGTAAAATTCAGTTCCCCAGAATCACCTCAAGGTAATGGAAAGGCTGAGAGGGATTGGCCTCAGCCAGTTCTTCTGTTTTCTGAACCCAAGCCTGAAGCCTTGTGACCAGTCTAATGTAAATTAATAGCCTCTGCCCACACATGGCTGAATAGGCTGGAGTTTGGCTCTGTTTTCATAAACTAATGGCTTTCACTGCAGGAAGACTTACTTTCTTTCCACTTTTCTGTGGCGTTTTTCCTTTTGTTTTTTCCTTCTCTTTTTCTTTTTTCTCCTTTTGGGCTTTTTTCTGCAAAGCCATCTCTTTTTTGAGAGCCAGTTCTGCAGCAACCTGAAAGAGACGGAAAGGAATGCGAAAAGCTGGTCAAATATTTTCACGTGCAAGGTGCGTTAGACATGTGCTGTAAGAGTTATGAAGCAGCATGTATTTTTCCTCCCTTGCTTTCAGCTTTCCAATATTGGGGAAACACAATACCCACTACACATTGCTTGGTAGCCCTCTGAGTTCTGGAGTGGCTGACCGTTACAGAGAAGTCCTTTTAATTTGTGCTCAGGGCACTCCTCCCTGCAAACTTTAACATAGGTGCTGACTATCCCAGTATATCCTTGGAAAAGAGATGATTTCTGTCCCAAGCTGCTAGGGCTTTTATGGAGTAAGACAAATTCCTGAAACCACGTAGATGCACAATATCCTAATGACGTACAACTTAAAGTTCCCTCTGGACTTGGACTCGGATTATGAATTTGTCCTAGTGTTTCCAAGGCAGATTGATTTTATAGAGATGGATTTTTTGAGAGCATGCCCTGGGGCACGTCTAATTTCAATATGTGGCAAAAGACTGAAATTGTTCTAGTGGGTGAGAGAGATTCAGTAGAGATATTGTGACAAACTCTGATAGATATACGTGGATTGCCTGGCATCTTTATCCCTGCAAGCCAATAGCAGCTGATAACTGGGCACAGGTACATCAATTTCTGTAACTTTAGTTCCTGGCCATTTATTATGCAAAAAAGGCGGAGGGTGAAATTCGCTGCTTCTACCATTCTCTTGTTCCAAGGCAACTTTCATCGTGTTCTTTTGTAAGATGAGCGTAAATCAGAAAATCTGTGGCTGCTGGAGTTTATGAATAGACCGTTAATATTGGCAGTACCATGAAAGAGCAGAAAATAAAAAATTTCCGACTGTAAGACATGTTTCCTGTAACAGTAAAAATACTTGTTTTCTAAAGAATGCCTTTTAATGCATTGAAGATTGGACAGTGGAAGGGGAATGATGATGAGGGCTATACTTTGCAGCTAGTGAGATTTCATTAGTAGATTTCCCCAAGCATTTCAGTATCTCACATTTAATTAAATATGGTAATTTAAACCCCAAGCACCATTCAGTCATAGCTTGCGGTGATAAGCAGTGAAGCATTGCATTCCCTGGGATAGATTCACAGATTGACTAGAGTTCAAAATAGGTTTTTAGTGTCCCAGCAGGCTTGGTGTATCCAAAACCAACAGAGCTACTCAAAATGTATCCTCCACTGTAGCGCGAGTACCCTGCTAGAAATCCAGCCTTGTCACCTCCACCCGGGGCTCTGACTGCCCACCAAAGGGTAACCCTAACCATTTCCAGCGTCTCCAGGGCTGAGTTTATCCAGCACGATACCTGCAAGCACACATGCTGCTGACAAAAGGTTTTAAGCAGTCTTTTTTTGAGTTCTACTGGTGATATTTTAAGTATATCCAGGCTCTGGATTTATTTACTTTCATGGGTTTTATTTACTTTATTTACACTGGAATTATTTACTTTCATGTCTTTATAGAGATGAATGGTACTGAAAGGGGTTATATAGAGTTTCTGTTCTCGTGAACCTGCTCTAATGGGACTGAACTGTCAAATTGTCCTTATCCTTCTGCCCTGCCTTCATCAGTTTTGTAAGGTGGCAAGAAAAAAATGTTTGTGTCTACTATTTTCAGAGCTGCAGTATAGCTATGGTGCTAAGTTTTGAAGTAACTACTCCCATAGGAAACAGAGGAAAGTGGTGCCTGCAGTTAGCGCCGAGTGCCATGCACAGCAACGCAAAAAGCCAAGTCTAGAAACACGCACGGTGACTGCAGGCAGAGGTTGCCCACATCCAAATAACACCCCTACAGTCTCTCTCCTGGATGCCTTGGCCAAACGTATATGTAGTCCGCGATGCCAAGCAGTTTTGGTGAAATGCTCCAAAGCCATGCGGCTGGCAATGCCATCAGTGTGTGGAGCCCGACTTTTCTGAGGTGGCTCTCTGCTTCCCAAAAGAGAGTGACAGAGCAAATATAATATTTCCTTTTCCGTGTCAGATACACCTTCTCCTCTCTACTCCTTCGGCGTGGCTTCTCCAGCTCTGCTTTCACCTCTGCTCTAAGCAGCTCTGAAATTGCAGAGGACCAGGAGCCGGGGTGAAGCTGGCTGTGTATCTAACCTCAAATAGTTTGTACTGTTCTATACAGAACAATTTCCCCTCCAGCTAAAAGAAGATGCCATCAGAAGATGCCTGAAGAATCTGACAAAAGAAGAGGAAAGAAAGGGAAGGGCAAGTAAAGGTTAGTTTGAGATACTAAGCACTAAGATACTTGAGCACTAACCCACATTGTAATACAGTTTTTTTTTTCCCCCCCGAAGAAACTTCGTAGTGGAAATAAAAGCAGATGTCTTCCTAAATTATTTTAGACTGCCCTTTTCTTTGCTGGGTTGCCTCTTTTTGAAGTGATTCTGAAAGCACTTAGAAAACTCTTAATATTGGGGAAGCAAACATGCCTCAGTAAGAATACATGAATTTTAGTCTCCTTTTTTTCTAGTCATGCTGTAGGACTCCTGTCGTGCTGGTGCCAACTCTTCAGCCTTGGAAGAAAGTGTTACTGAAGAATAGACATTTCCCTCTAACTGATATACCACGAAAGTCAAATTGATTTTTTTTTTTTTCTTCCTGTTCTACATCATTTCAAGTGCGTTTCCAAACTCTTGCAGTGCAAATCCCCTCCCTTTTTTTGGGAAAGGGAGGGGAACTCAAACTGAGTGCAGCCCATGAATGGAGACGCCTGAGTTTGTTCATGAGTCAAGTATAGGAGAATCCACAGTCGATGGTAGGACTCTCACTCCTGTCCTATGGTCCTCAGCCACAGAAAGCTTGGTGTTGGCTCAGGCAAGCCAATGCTTGAGGTAAACGTTCTTCCTCAAGAATAAGCCCTTCCCTCATCCCTTGAAAGAAGACCTTACTTGAACTTTTTTGTATGTATTGGAGGTGAGGGCATAAAAGAAATGTAAGAATAGAGTGAGTTTGGGAATTCTGGATCTCCAGCTGCAGCAGGTGAGAGACAGCCTCAGAATCTTGTAAATCTGTCTCTAAAACCATTTTAAACAGAAACACTTTATACGCCCCCAGCCTCGTGTTCCTGGAGAGAAAATGCTCTCTTTGAGTATTAACTCTACAGGAAGAAGCTATTTTGAAATCTAAGATCAAAAAAAAAAAAAAAAAATCCATGTTTCTTCAAGAAAACAGGACTGCGATGGGAAGAGGTGCCATCCCAGTGTCCCAGAGCAGCATGCCAAACGTTGGACTGCACATTTGCGTCACTTGTACATAACACGCTGTATGCTGTACACATGCTTCCCCCTAACTTGAAGACACTTAATTACACCTCTTCCTATAAGCTGGTTTATTCCTGTAAGGTGATGTTATTTTTTTGTCAGTTGGAGAGGTTATTTTCATCCTGGCGGGCCTGGGGCTCTGTCCCATCGAGCTAGCTGAGGAGCAGTGTTCTGGATTCATTCCTTCTTGCAGGCAAATCCATTTGTGTAGCTTTTAACAACGTAGCGTTCTTGGGCAAAGCATTTCTGAGTGTTATTTACTCTTGGGGTGTGCACCTGCAAGCAAAGCTTAAGCCGTTAAAAATGACCTGAGTGAGCTGTTTCTTGCAGGAATTGAATTCAAAATGTTAGGTAGGATTTCATAGCTTTATATAGGATCTTGCAAAATCTTAGGGTTGGCTTTAATTGAGCGTCGTGAATTTCAGTCCATGATTGATACACGATCTAGGTTTTTTTTTCATCAGGCAGATGTTGCCCAAATGTAGTTTAACTCGCCAGTTAAACTCCTTCACTCTTCAGTTTGTTTTCTGGCAAGCACTTCAAAACCTTAGTCTCCGTTGAATGTGTTTATGAAAAATCTGTTGGTTTTGCTCGGTGTAGGCTTGGGTTTTTTTTTTTTTTAAGGTAAGATGGGTGGTAGAGCTGCTGGACTAGGAGTCTACCTGCTGTATGACTTCATTGCAGTGAATCATCTGGAGGTGAACGCATCTGCCCATTTTGTATCTTAACAGAGACTGAGTACCATTTCCAACCTCCTGCACGGTTAACTTGAAATAATCAAGACATTTTAAGGCTTTGAGGTGCCCAGCTCCAGCTGATGGTACTGTGTGTTTAGCACTTGTGAAAATCCAGCCTGGTAATTTCTAAAACAAGCATCCACGGTAGTGTGGAACACAGGAAATAAAGGTCAGCATAACTGTAGGCATCTACTTCTATTACTGAAAAGTACATGTGGTGTATTTGTTGGTGGGATAAAAGTATGTTTGCAAAATGCTGGATACAAGCAAGTACAACTCTAGAGCTTTTTGAGACTTCCTCTGACACTTTAAAGTTATTTGTGATACATTCGTTTGGTAAAAATAAGTAAGGTATTTGGGGGCGTGTGTGAATATTGAAGTACTTGATCACATAATAGCATTTTACTGTCCCTACCTGGGATATAGTCAGGGATGTTAATTAAATATTAACTAACTACTGGGAATCTCTTGCACCGCCATTCACAATCAAACAGATTTCTGGGATTCGTGGGGATCTTTAGCTGTTGGTAATAATGAACGCTAATTAGCAGCATAGCATTGCGCAGAGTGCCAAGGGAGGATCCAGGAGCACATGTCTGCATGACAGCTAACGCATACTTTTTCTCACCCCTTCTCTAGATGCTGCTGGATCAGATGCTGCGATTACAGTAATGTGGAAATGACTTTGACCTCCACGCAGCAATTGAATGTACCACCAAAATCTTGGTAAGTAAGCATATTTTTTTACGACAAGTTACTTACTATTGGAAGTGAGGGGGAGTTGGGAGAGGGGGAATGTGTCTGCTAAATGGCAACTCTCTTGGTTTATTTTCATGGTGATGAGTCTTAATGAACTACAGGAAGAGATCGTAATTTTGTTGGCAGCAGTATAAGGGCAAAGCTAAAAATTGTCACATCTGATGATTATCTCCGGAGCCAAACATAAAAAACCATTAGGGATAGACATCTGGAACAGATGCAGGGAGATTACACTGATGTCTCAGAATCTTAAATTTCTCTTGAAGAGTATTTAAAGTAGAGAAAAGCTTCTTTCCAGTCAAGAGACAGTACATATTTTTCTGGCTAAACCACCGAGTACTTTGCTTCGGGATCTCTTTGGCATACCTTTTTGAAAGGTATTTGTCAAAAGTCATGAAAGCAGTTTGTGCGGAAGGCCAGCTCCATTACAAAGTCAAGTAAGGTCAGAGTTGTCACAGGCTAAAGAAATATAGAATATATAATAATGCAGCAATGGTTCGTGAAGTGATTAATTTGTATTTTATTTTCCCCAAAGTGTCTTTACCCAAGTCTTATAAAATGCTCACTTTTTAAATACAGTTCGGTCTGGATTTTTCATGGAGTTTAACTTGGGAGTAACCAACCCATTCACAGAAGCTAATACATACAAGAGGTGAAATCTCGTCTTCCCTGAAGTCAAGGACAAAACTCCCATTAACTTCAATGGGGCCAGGATTTCATTCACTATGTTGCCCAGTAGACCAGTGTGGAACAAAACCAGTTGCCTTAGGGATTTTTAATATGCAGGCTGACTCAGATGAACAAAAAATACTTTACTTGTCTGACATTCAGGTAAAATCACGAATGTACTGAACTTTCTTTTGCCAAAGTTATCTGTTAAGGTTATGGGAAAAAACATTTTGCTCTTGGTTGTGCTGGCTAAAATGGGAGGAAAAAAATGGGCCTGAAAATCTTTGGAAATCAGATAATTGCTAGTGAAGATCTGCAAGGAAAATAGCTACATTTTTTTCCTTCCAGGTACTATACTTTTGGCTTCCTTTATTTATCTATTTATTTTTTTAATGCAAAGAAAAAGCAGATGCCCAGGAAAGACAGCAAAATAGCGGAAGGTAGGAATTCAAAGATGGGAGGACGACAGGAAGAATATATTTCTCTAGAATCTACTGCCTTATCCAGTTTTGCTCTGTATAATTTCTTGTAATGTTTTCTTTCTGAGTTGTGTTTATCCTTGTTGGTAGCAGATCTAATTAGCCTAAAGCCCCCTAAAGCCTGCTCCAGCAATACGCTGTACCTGCTGGGTGGCTCCCCTGCTGCTCGGAGCAGCCAACAAAGCCTTCTTTTGACTCGGCCGTGTGTTTCTACTTTAGAAGCTGAAAACTTAACCAACGGGTCCCCTTCACTCTGTCTGGGACTGAACAACATCGTGGCTTAGATACAGAGGCTGGTGGGGTTGACCTTAGCCTACTCTGAACTTGGCTAAAACCAGGAGCGTGCCCGGAGTTCCGTGAGGCATGGAGAGCTATTCGTAGCAGTTTTCTTGCGTGTTTTTGTAAGCAAAATAACTAATGATGAGAGTATTGTGCTTTATGCTGGGCAGGTTTATATTTGCATCCCCTCAAACACCACAGATGCTGCTGGCATGCCCTGAGCTTTGCCCTATGATTCTGGGAAGGCCTGAATCCAAAATATTGTTTTACCATACCTGTGGTAGATATCAGTCGCAGGCAGCTAACGAACACAACAGTCTGTCTCAACAGGGGAGCTTTAAGGACCACAGAGGTCATTTTTTGACAGTTTAGTTTTTCTAGCCCACAGGTAGCCACCACGCCTGGTTCACTCAGGGGCCAAATCCTGCTCCCATATGCAGGGCTTCCTGTTTATCATTTCCCTCAACAGACTCATCATCCTGCTAAGATCATTGTGGAGAGTGGAATTGGCTCCGAGTGCCAACCACTGCCTTCCCGGCTTCAACAGGCTTTAATCGCCTTCTCTATATGACACCCAGACGATCGGAGGAAGAGATTATTAGCCAGAGAAGCCAGAAGAGGGATTTTACCAGGAAAACATGAGTTCACTACAAAAATACATAAGATAAACTAAAATACTTCCTTCACTTGAACGTGCCCCTTGTTTAAGCTGACTTAATGGACCCTTGGCAGTAACTCAAGATGTAGGCCTGCCTGCATAGACGCTCTTCTCTGCTTAAGCTAAACTAATTATTGCTAGACTGTGCTGATACTGAATACAAACACACTATTGCAGCCTCTGGGGTAGCTCTGGATGCCTATTTTAAACCAAGGTTCTTTAAACCATTTAATATATATTTCTAATAGTAGCTAGCACCGGCCTAACTACGTGGATTTTGTGACAGGAGACCAACTCTTTGTAGCTGAGGTCTTTCTTTTGAGCTCCCTTGGATATTTATCTGTCCATAACTTGCATGCCTGAGCACCTTCTGCCACAACTAAGTAGATGTGCATCCTGAAAAGGAACAAATTTTGGTATGTGAGTTTTGTGGTTTACCTTGGAAGAAAACAATCCTTTCACTTGCAGCAAAAAAGCTCTTTAACCACAAGGCTCCTGGAGTTCTAGAGGCCATTTTTATTAAAAATTGCTACTTAAATAAACAGACATGTTTTGGGACAATTCCTTGCCCAATCCCATTAATCTTTCTCATTAGAGGAGTGACAGTACCTGCTCTGGAGTTTTTTGGGAAAGAATAGCCATTGAACCGCCTGCCTCTTTAGTAGGATAGTCAGGAAACTTGCCTAGGATATGCCTGTGTGAGAAACAAAAGATAGAAAAGGAATTAAAATCCATAATTTTTCATCTGGTTGACAAAGATGTTAGACGGTGGGAAAGCATACCCTCCATCACCTGCTATACAAAAACAGAGAGTTGGATCGCTTCCTATGACAGTGGCTTTTTGTCCATGAAATTAATTAATTAAAACAGTTGCCAGCCTGTCTCTTGTCCTGTGGCCTGTCAAACACTGAAAGTTCTTAAGGAATTTCTTAAGACCGTATATCACTTCATAGCCGAGAGACTTAGTTTAAAGAGTTTATGTTTATAGCTCTGGTCTCTGCTTTCAACATTCATCATTAAAAAAAAAAAAATTTTAAATCAGTTTTTGGTCTACAAATTCCAGATTGTGTTTTGTTTGAGGATCTCCACTCTCAAAATATTCCAATGTACTTGCACAATTGGGTGGCGGTGGAAGCTGGGGAGTGGGGAATTAAGGGCTTTGTGGTAAGGTATCATGGATGGTATAGATAACATAGGGTGCTTCCAGACCTTTCAGAAAGACTAAAAGATATAAATAATAACTACAGTCCAAAGGCCATTAATATTGGTAAGATTCTTTCACTTATTTCACTTTTGTAGCTTTTTGGATTATATCCGTAAGATTTTTGTTTTGTTTGGTAGTATCAGGAAGATTTTCTGTTCCAAATAAAATTCTGATACTGCAGAAAAATACTTGTGCTACTTTCAAACAGAATGGTAACCTTCCCTCTAAATGAAATTTCCCTTGGTAAGAAAATAGCTCGGAAAGGTCAATGTGATTCATAAAAATTGCTTTCATATTTTTTAAAACAACTGGTACCGTAAGGGATTTTCTGAGTCTACTGTTAAGCAGCAGGCTCAATTTTAAACTGAGAACCTTGGAACAGGGCATCAGTTACGTTTCTATAGTACCATGTGCGCGGCTTGGATCCCCAGTTAGTATTAATGTAATACAAATTACAAAAGAGTAAAACAAATAATTTCTCTGATTGTAAGCTCTGACTTGCATGCTCAACAATTACTAGTTCTGTATGCGAACAGATGCGACACTTTGGTCACTGCGTTCCCAGAAACCAGTCTGCGTGAACAAAGGGATGTCATTGTGTCGTGGTTTAACCCCAGCCAGCAGCTAGAACCACCCAGCTGCTTGCTTGCACACCCCAGTTGGGGTGGGGGAGAGAATTGGAAAAGCAAAAGTGAGAAAAAACTCATGGGTTGAGACAAAGACAGTTTAATAGGTTGAGCAAAACGAGGAATTCATTCACTGCTTCTCATGGGCAGGCAGATGTTCAGCCATCTCCAGGAAAACAGGGCTCCCCATGTGTAATGGTTACTTGGGAAGACAAACTCCATAACTCCAAATGTCTCCCCCACTTCCTTCTTCTTCCCCCAGCTTTATATGCTGGGCATGACATCATATGGCATGGAATATCCCTTTGGTCAGCTGTCTCTGCTGTGTCCCCTCCCAGCTTCTCGTGCACCCCCAGCCCACTCGCTGGCGGGGTGGTGTGAGGAGCAGAGGAGGCCTTGACTGCTTAGCAACAACTAAAAACATCGGTGTTTTACTAACACTGTTTTCATCCCCAAACCAAAACATAGCACTATACCAGCTGCTAGTAAGAAAGTTAACTCTATCCCATCTGAAATCATGATGCATTTTTAGTGTGTTTTCTTTTAAATCTAGCAAGAATGGTGTTTTGGCCTCAGAAACCCGCATCCTCTAGTTTATTTAATGATAGATCATATTTCATTTTTTACACACAGCCAGAAAATAGCTCAATTTTATGTTAAATGCAATCTTGTTTTAAATGCTGCTACAAGTCTGGCTTACAGCAACAAATTTCTCAAAATCTGATACGAAGTCTGTTCCTACTTTACTAATGCCAGCTGGGAGGAAGGAAAGGCAATATACACTGCGGGTGAAGAATCGGTTTGGAGTCCACCGCCCACTGAATGCAGTATCGCTGCCAGCTTTCCATATGTATTAGTGTTACATTTGGTGTTTGTACTAGCTTTTCACTTTTAAATCATTTACAGTGCTTCGAGATGGAAATATTTACGCTTTGGATATGCATATGATGAGTGTATATTTGAGTGCTGTAGAAATTTTATCAAATTCTCAAATTTGGAATTGGGTTCCAGTCTGTTTATAATCTGTGTTTTCTGTGTGATTCTTCTGCAGCTGTTTGGGATGACGTGGCTCATCCCATCTTTTTGTAGGAGCTACAACAAGTGCTTATGTTGAAAAATAGCTTGAGGTGAAGAGGAGGTAATGCTGATCTCTTTGCACAAGTGGAAGAAAAGTGTCAGCCATTTACTAACCAGTCAGTGTCCGGGGACTGGATCGTTGGTCGAGGGCAATGCAGAATGTAAGTTCCCATGGCCACCAGTGACCCTGAGAGCAGACAGCTACCACACGTTTCAGTCGAGCTAATTCTTCGGGGGCATCTGTTTTTTTCTTTCTGTACTTCATCCTTTCCTGTGTGCTGTTGTTTAGCGTATCAATCGCTGACGGATGGTCAGGGAGCAGTATTCATAAGTCTCATTTCCTTATCTGACCTCATGTGGGTTTTCCTCTTTCTCTTCTAGGTTTAAATGACTGCAGTTTCAATCTTGTAATGCCTGGAAAGCGTGCATATGCATGACCCTTCTAGACAAATTCCTCTCTTTATGAAACCCTCTGAGTTCAGAGGTTAAACCAGGGATTCGTTTGGCCTGTAAATCTGCACAGAAAAATGCAGTCATTGATCTTCCTGGTCAAAAGTCCATTTCAAAGGTAATGAATCTCAATTTTCATTCCTCATTCACTTTTTGGCAGCATTCTACTCGGAGGCATCACAAAGGGCTGCCTCATACATTTGTTGTAAGATGCTAATTTGGATTCCACTGGACCTAAACTGTTTTGTATAAGCTTGCTTTATAGCTGTTGATAATGACAAAACATCAGGATAAAATGAGCAGCCAGCACACACTCCGCAAGCAGCCAAGGGTATTCCTATATCTTTGTTCCATCAGATATGCACTGCGTCATCTGTGGCTCAAGAGGGTTCCATGAGGTATGTCCCATGTTGAACAGGGAACAGCTCTTGAGTTAGGAGGATCTTCCAAACATGTAGAATGATTCTGAGCTTGCTTTACAGTTCAAACTTGTTCAAATAATTTTAAACCGACCTTTCCTTTTGAAACTTCTTAGAAACAATGAAGTATTCATGATTAGAGCCAGTTCTAAGGCAATAATACTAGAAGAAAATTAATGCAGATGATGTAAAGACTTGCTCCAAACTGGAGCCTAGCGTGCTGTTTCGTTTTGCTGAGAGTGTAGAGGAGAGCTTTGTGGTGGAAATCCTTGGTTCCAAGCGTGTGGCACTAATGGCACAACCACGCTGTAAACTGAGACTTACAGAAGGTGGAGCTGCAGAGGTTCCATAGTCACCAACTAGCCTGAAAATTAACTGGGGAATAGAAGAGCATTATACCTGCACCTGTGTCTTTCGTTGACTCCAAAAGTTGAGTTGCAAATACATTCACTGTAACCCTAGCTCATTAGAGATCACTGGGCATGAATTTCAGACTGGTGTTGGTTATTTAGATTGCTTTCTTGGTTGTGGGAAAAAAGAAAACTACTTGGTCTACATTTTCTCTAATCTGCCCAGCATTTATTTTTGTTACTCATAGTACCATGACGCTTTCTTTACACATGAGTCACTATATCTAGCTGACAGATCACCCACAAAGTTCACACACCCTGGTGCTTTCTCTGCACGTCGCTGAAAGCACTATGCAAAAACTAAACTGGTGCTCAGGAACGTCTGAATGTCTTGTTGCATGTTGATGGGGAGAGGAGAATGTAAAAAGCTTAAGCTCTTGATAAGAAGAATACTGGAGTGTGTAATATATTTGTGAGACATGGTACATGTCAGAAACACCTGGTTGCAAGGCAAGTCAAAACTCAATGAATCTGTTACTTATTATTGTCTCAACGTTTGCAGGGGAAAAAATATCCAACTGTGCTTTTCCAGCATCTCATAAAAATGTGCAAATGCCGGAATTGGAAGAAGCAACTCTTATTTTCAACACGATGCCTTCAGTGGGAGTGCTGACAATGTGTTAAGGACTGCAAGCAAAAGCAGAAGCAAATTCTGTTGGATTTCATATGGAGGATGCACTTCTAGTAAAACCGTCTGCCTAAATGAACAAACGACATCTGTAAAAGTATGGCTGCTTGGGTAGGACTGGACTCAGTGGCTGCACAGAAGCAAATGAGGTGAGACGGAAGGGTAGGGGTAGGAAGAAACCTCCACCTTCTGAGACAAACTTCAGCAGGAGCCTGGGGAAGCCCTTACAGACTAAGGCCCCCAGAGCCTGCTGCTTCCTAGTCTGCAGGCGAGGAGCTGAGGATGGTTCTTGGGGGCTCCCTGTTGCGTAGTCACAGGCCACCGAACAGAAAGAGGTGTTTGGGAGCTTTGCTTGCACCGCTGCAAATCCAACTGACGAGGGCCAGAGTTGGCGGTAGGCAAAATAACCTTTCTTTGGGTCAGAGCCACTGCTTTAACAGAACTGCTAAATGTTTCTGTGTTGCAGAGGACATTGCTGAAGAAGGAAGCTTTTTAGAAACTGTGGTGTGTGAGAAATCCATTACTTTTCTGGAAAGCAGTGAAATCCTGTCACCGGGAAAAGCCATCTAATTGGAATGAATGGGGGCCCTTAAATCTGAATCAAACCAGCTCAACCGGAAGAGTAAGGGGATGAACAAAGATGGAGGAGTGAAAAGAGACGATCTTCCACTCCCAGCTAAGAAAGAAAAGGATCTGATGAGATTTTTGCACTGTTTCTCAAGTTTACATCCTGTTCTCTGGTTCCCTCTTACTGCTCTCCCCTTTTCCAAACCTATTCCTCTTATAGTAACTTAGGTCTGTCAAGTGTAATTGAAGAGGAATGATCCTTTACGGTCTGCAATGCAAACCCTTTTGTCTCTGAACGTGTAACAAAGTTCTGGCTCTTCTAGGCTCAATTTTTGTTTTAGCGCACAACCCACAGAAACGTCCAAGTTTTAACTAGGTTTGGGTGGTTCTTTAACATCTCCAAATCATGACCAGAACTTGGTATGAGTTGGTGTGATTGGCAGTCTCTGCTGAAGTCTCTGCTCAGCCCTGAAGGCTGTGGCACCTCAATTCTGACCTACAAAATAAATTCCTTGGCTGGGAGATGACCCTCCACTGTACTCATCTCATCGGCTGCTTCCTCCCCTCCTCATTTCAGGAGCATCACCATTTGTTTCTTAAGTGTTTTCTCTCTATTCCACGTTGCTCGGGGATGGTTATAGTTAAGACTAAATGTGGCTGTTGATTTATGAGAACACACCATTGATTTAAACATTTTGTCTGGTAATAGACTCAACAAGTTACTACCTACTCTGTTCTCTGGCATGATTTTACATGTGTTATTCTTTCTTTTTGGCCATGGCTTCTCTAGCTAATTGCATAAAAGGCCTTGTCAGGAAAAATAAAAAATTGCTCTTTGGAGGAAAAAGAGCGTTTAACTCTTTTCAGGGCAAGAAAGGATGTGGGCTGTGTGCAGAAGAAAAGGCATGAATGATGGCTGTACGCTCCAGGCAGAGGGACAGCAGAGTGTTCTGCACAGAAAAGGAACAAACCCAAAGGGTGGGGGCAACCCTCTAAAGAAATAAACCCCTTGTTGTTTTGTAGTTCTTGCCTATTTCTGTAATCCCACCCGATATGGGTTCTCTCAAACTACTTAAATAGCAATCTTGGTTTATTTTAGGTGTCTCTGGTGCGGCATTTTCTTTCCTTTTGTGTGTGTCCTTTCATTAGTTCTTTGAAAATCACTTCCAGAAAAAAATAACCTACACGCAAATACAGAATGACTTATAAAGCAAGATGAATTTCCACAGGCTTCTTGTCATCTTTAATGGTTTTGGACACAACCATATTACAACTTGTGTTTTATCTAAGGTCCTGATCCTCCGAGTGTTTCCTCGAGTATGTGTGATCGTTGTGCATGGAAGTGATTCAGTGGAGTGACTTGCAGGGAGAAGTGTTTGGAGGATTGGAAACTTTATTGTTCTGCATAAATATTTGGCTTTAAAAATTTAAGATAAAGTGCTGTGAGGCCAACAGTGTGCAAGAAGAAACATTCCCATGGTAGGAATGAGTGTGAAAGGCTTGTGGGGAAAGGTGATACCCTTTATTACCATAACTATCATAATTAGAAACAACAGACGGTCTTTTGGGTACCCAGTGCCCGCCTTAGATCTGAAATGGTAGAAGTGAGCTTCAAAGCCAAATAATTGTTGGGAACAGTTGTTGGAGGGGACAGACCTGAATGTGGTAATTCTCTCTGATAGTTTTATTACACGTAGTATTATTGGCCAGGAAAGGTGGACCTTTGGCTGACACAGTACAGTTGTTCTTAAGCTTCTTGAGTTCTTACAGAGAAACAGTCTGTTATGCTTTGTCATGAAGTTGTTTTATCTTTTCAAGGATCCTCCTAGTATTTTAAAGATAGCAATAGGTAGTTAGTATAATGGAAAAAAGGGAATCTCTGTTCCCCTTCAGACAGGCTTGGGCATGAACTTTCTCTGCCAGTATTCCTGGTTATCCTGCTGTAAACCATAGGGGAAAAGGAGGAAAAAGGATTTTTTGACTGATTGGTACCTTCAAAATTCTGACAAATTATTCCTGGTTTAAAATGGCAATAGGCTTTTCTCCTTGAATTGAATCAGAGACACGGGAAGGTAACACTGCAAATTACTGCTAAGTTTTTGAATGAAAATAAAAGGTGATATGGGCATGAATAATGCCGAGGAGAAACAAAAAGATGTATTTTACAGTTCCAATATTAGCTTAAATTAAAAAAAAAAAAGAGGAAAAATCAGAACAAAAATTTGGCAATATCCACACTCACAAAATGTTCTGGTGCTCTGATTTTGCATGTTCCTCCATACCCACTAAACTATTGCCAAAAGTTTCCTCAGAGCTCAAATCTGAATTAACTCAGGATTGGGAGAAATCTCATCCTGACCTATGTAACTGAAGTCCTTTGCAAGAGCTAATAACGTCCAACCCATACGGAAAGCTTAGACAAACCTAGAAAAGATGAGTATTAAATTTACCCAGCATGGCATGGAAATGGAAGATGAAAGGGACTGAAAAGCAGAGTCCTCTAAGGTTGTCCAGAGAAGCTGTGGCTGCCCCATCCCCGGAGGGGTTCAAGGCCAGGTTGGACGGGGCTTGGAGCAACCTGGTCTGGTGGGAGGTGTCCCTGCCCAGGGCAGGGGGGTGGAACCAGATGAGCTTTAAGGTCCCTTCCAACCCAAACCATTCTATGAAGGTTTATTAGGGTTTTTTTTGCCTTGACTCCTGCAATGCAGAACAGTCTTGGGCAGAGCTGCTGGCAAGCCTGGTGTGAGGCTCTCTGCAGTAACAGTGAAGGCATCTCTTGGTGGACCCAAGGACATGGGATGGGACTATCCCTGCCCTTGGAGGGGATGGTTTCTGAGCTAGAAGCAGGGCACGTCATGGTGTCACACAGCAGTCTCTAGTTGTTGGCCTTGCCAGGCCCACCAGTAACTGCTTTGTTAGTAAGGAATTCATCAAATTTGACTGCATGTGCTTGTGTTAGGGTAAAACCTGTGTGCCCAGGTGGCCAAGAAGGCCAACAGCATTCTGGCTTGTATCAGGAACAGCGTGGCCATCAGGAGTAGGGAAGTGATCTGTACTTGGCACTGGTGAGGCCTCACCTCGAGTACTGTGTTCAGTTCTGGGCCCCTCTGTACAAGAGGGACATTGAAGTGCTGGAGCGTGTCCAGAGGAGAGCTACCAGGCTGGTGAGGGGTCTGGAGACCAGGTCACATGAGGAGAGGCTGAGGGAGCTGGGAATGTTTAGCTTGGAGAAGAGGAGGCTGAGGGGAGACATCATTGTCCTCTACAACTACCTGAAAGGAGGGTGTAGAGAGGTGGGTGTTGGCCTCTTCTCCCAGGTGAATAATGACAGGACCAGAGGAAATGGTCTGAAGTTGGGGCAGGGGAGGTTTAGATTAGATATTAGGAAGAATGACTTTACTGAAAGAGTGGTCAGGCACTGGAACAGCCTGCCCAGGGAGGTGGTTGAGCCACCATCCCTAGAGGTATTTAAGAAACGTCTAGATGTGGCACTTCAGGGCATGCTCTAGTGGCAGAGATTGTAGGTTGTTTGGTTGGACTCGATGATCTTAAGGGTCCTTTCCAACCATGAAGATTCTATGATTCTATGAAAACCTTACTTATCAGAAACAGGTCTGAGAAAAACAGAAATCCTGCCTTTTTGCTTCTCTGAGAGCTACAGAGCAGATACCGACATCCAACGCTGCACCCATGTTTTCTTTTCGAGGTCTACACTTCTTTTGGTGCCTGTCCTTTTCTTTTGGACTCGTTCATCATCCCGTGTTTCCCCGAGCCGTGAAGCAGGCCGTCTTCCTCGAGGGGCTGGCTCAAAAGGTGAAAGGCTCCTCCCCCCTCTTTCACAGTCAGACTGTCCCCAGGCTTGTTTCCAGTGTCAGCTTCCTGTTGACTGTCTACAGCATTTTGAGGAATGCGATGGCGGTAAGGAAGAGTGGGTTAAGCCAATCCTTCCTGCGGAGGAAGAACTCCCCTCAGGGCCCAGCACCACGGTCTGGGGGACTTGGCTGATGGAGTAATGAGTACTTTGGAGCGCGGAACTCTCATTAAACTCTCATCTGTTTTGGTTTTCTTCTGTCTTTCCATTCTCTTTAGAGCGAGGTCAACAATACAGAAGCTGGCTCAAAGAAACGCCAGGTCAAATTCCCCTTGCATTTACTGAATTCCTTACCTTTGGTCAGCTTATCCTGCCCTCACAGAATTGCCAAATCCTGACTCAAATTGGCAATATTTCCTGTGCTTAGTATTAAACTTAAGAGACTGAAACTATTATGGCCAGTTTTAAGCAAGATTACTTTAACTCAGACTAGAAGCTTTGTGAGAATAGCTTTCCTGCGGAGTCAGCCAGAGGGAATCAACACTACTTTATTAACACAATATGAATTCTGTAAAGAGGAAAATGAAGCATGTGATTTTTTTTTGTAGCAAGGCCAGCCAAAAGAAATAACTTGCCCTCCAACATCACAAGTTTCTTTGGGATTTGGAGTGAAACGGAGTATAGAGAGCATTTTGTCTTATTGGATTTGTTTATGAGAAATTTGAGCAATCGCTTTTTGCTTCTTAGAAGTTGAGGTGTTAGTGAAACAAAACGCACCTCTATGGAAGGGGAAAAAAGGCTATAAGCTGGGCATGGCTGCTCGATGTTGTTTTGCCATGGCCTGTCACTTTGACCTGAAGATAAAGCTTTGGGGAGGGTTAAGAAATGGTGCCGCGGATGGGTCGCCCACCTGGAAAAGTGCCACTTGCACCCAAGCTCTCTCAGGACTTTGCCCTCCTCCTTGCTCTGAAATAGTTTTGCATATGCTGTATTTCTTCTGCCACCACCTGACTGTGAAAGGTACTTGAAGTATTTCAAGGGTATTAGCTGTACTAGCTGACTAAAAACTCTCTGAAACGACTGCGCTCTCCCTGAACCTATTGCTCCTATGGTGGATGGATAGTTGAGTGTGTGCATAATAAATTCAACGCGCTTGGGGCATGTCAAACTCCCAGCACATGCACCCTTTATATCTGTCCGGAAAATTGGGGACTAAGAGGCTGCAAATGAACAGAGGAGCTTTGTGCTTTGGTCTACGCTTATTTAAATACTGGAATAAATACGGCACGGAAGAGTAATCCGTAGCCTTTTGTGTTAGTGGTTAAAACAAGCCAGCCTACCTGAATGTAAGCGTGGTAAAACGATGTGATTTTTATCTGGTTCTTTATTTATCTCGTTCTCTATCTGGTTTTATTCTGGTATCTTTGCATCACTTCGGCGTGAAGAAGATGGGTAAATCTGAGGTGATAGCGAAGGTGGCATCAGACACGTTTCAGTAGCTCGATCTCCAAGTCTGTCTCACGTCTCTGGTACCAATGCAGAAATACCGTCCGGTCTGGCATAACTTCAACTTGCCTTGTTTTTCGCCTCCCTGGATGAAAATGATCTGTATGTGCGTACTGTCCTCTTCAACCACTATATCATGGCTGTCCCATTCATGGATCATTGTGCCTCCGACCTGCTGCCTGCCCATGATTTGACTTTAAGCGTTTGCAAAGGACAATGTGTAATCAGCATCTGTCAGGCATCGCATTACTGCTTGGGAGAGTGACTCGCTACTTCGCTCAAGACGGCTATCGTAGCGCTGTGCTAATTGGCACTACCTGTAGCTAAAACTGCACTTCCTTGAAAAGCACTTGTGCTGAAGAAAAACTTCAGCAGGGAATGAGAAGCACATAGTTTGTTCCTAAGTTTTAAAGGCGGCAACCAAACAGGCCGCTCTGTATTTCACTGCTGCGAAGGTTCTTGTCCCCTTCAAGAGACCCGGTTCTCTGTGGTTTGCGTGAGTGTTTAAATGAACGATTTTAATGATAAATCCGAGTCAATTTCATGCATATGAAAGCAGTCACAGTGCTTGATTTTTCAGTGTTCATCCCAACTGGCTTGGGCAGCCTTATTTGAATAAATCACAATCAGGTGTACGCAGACTGTAAAACCAGGAAAAAAACGGAGGCTTATACTGAAGAACAGTGCAGAGAACCCGAATATAAAGTTAAGAGATGGTCAATGTTAATAACCATATAGCTCAGTAGCAAGAAAAATAATTTAGGATCTCTGCTTTGGCAATTTAAAAAAGTGTAAGAAAAAAGACAAGGAGAAGACACTCTAGATGAGCTCAATTAGAAGCCAGTCTCAGGCTGGTATTAAGAGCATCCATTTATCAACAGTGTTAATTGAAAAACCCAGTCATCTCTGCAGTCCAAGAAACACATTGTAATGCCTTGAGGTGCCAAGTTCATTAACCCTCACCTTTTAGTTTTGTGAAAGAAAAGCTGGAGTGCGTTATTTTTGTACCTGTTTGGTGTACGTCTCGTGTGTGTATTCTATAGTCGCCTTAAATTGGCTGAAAATGTGGACCGTCTTAGCAACTGATAAAGAATCAAACGTCTTTTGTAGAACTTTGGCACTGCCTCTCGAAATGACTAAATTCTTCCTCATGTGCTACCCACCTGAGATGCATCAAATGTAATCAATTATAAACATAAAATGGAGGGGGTTTTATTATTGTTTGTTTACATGATGGCTTAATAAGGTGCTTTTTGAGCATATCTTTGCTAGATGAGGCTGGTGCTGCAGAAAGTTGCTGTACATGTGGCAGAAGAGGCGGACACCTGGCTGGAGAGCCTGTGACAGGTATGGGATTGTCCTCTGGGAATTTGGAACTGGACCTGCAGCCCACTCTTGGTAGAAGCAAAGTGCCCAAACATCAGTAATTTCCTTCTACCAGAAGTGCCATAACAGGTAAATGGGTGTGGGAAGTGCAATTAGAAGGTTGAGACTTGAAGGGCAGGTTTACGCGCTTGGTAAATCTTAGGGCTCTTCTGTATTTTTTTCAGTACTGGAGATATTGCTTCTTGGGCTTGTATAGAGGATCAGTTGTCTGGAATGGCCTTATTATAGGATAGCGGAGCTCCCCGGGGCAAAGAACGTAAAGATTAGGTTTGGACAGGAACGAAATATAGGCATATACATGGGAGAGACTACAATCAATTGCTCCCACCTTCGCTCCTGCTAGTTCCTAGGCCTCCCGCAATTGCAAACCTTGCAATACATAAAGAATAAAACTATGCGTTATACATGATTTCCCAGAAGAGAATGAAGGTGAAACAATATTTTGGGCATAGCGTTACCCCCTCTGCAGCGGCTATCAGAGCTGAGCCAATGATGGGAAGCACATGTATGCAATACGAAAGATGGCAGAGTTCCGGCTCTGGAATTTGCTCCCTCAGAGCAATTGTATTTTGACTTGGAATACTTTGAGGACTCCTGCAGCTACACAGACTGCAGCCTTTAACTTATAGCCACGCTTTAAACCAGCTTCTTCAAAACTGTTTGCTGGATTAGATGCTTTCCAGAAAAATCTGCAGGAAAGAGCCAGTCTCCCTGTGTGATGGGGAATACAAAACAAGAGAGTAAACTTCCTTTCCAAGCCTACTGGGTCAGTCAGACACTCTAAGAAGAGAAAAGGGGAGCACCTGAATGGGTTTTAGTTAAGGATAATGCAGTTTCCTGGTATTACATAAATATCCCGGTAAATACTGAACCAGCTCTTTTATGGTTCTATGCTCTTTGCCCAAGTCAAACAATAGTGTATTTGGTACGGTATCTTACTGAATGGTACTATGTCGATACAGTTATTTTGTGCAAGTAGAGCCTAAGGAGAGCTAGCAACCTCTTTCATACGCACTGTTAAATGTCTCTTATTCAACCCGGGATGGTAACTCTTCATACTGCTCTTGCATGAGTCCTAGTGATGCCTGACACAGCAGACAAAACACAGCTAGCTTGTGATGCTATTAGGTGGGTGCGTTTAAAGTGAATTACTATAAATAATTAGATTTCCTGTTGTATCTGCACAGGGCTGAAATGCAGCATGACTTAAAAGCCCCGGACCCTGACCTGGATAATAAAAACAACCTGCTTGATGGAGTCGGACTAATCTCCCCTGCGCTGAAATTCTCAGTAAAACTGAAACATATTGACTCTGGATGGAGTGGATGAGACTCAGGTTTCAGGCGAGTTCTTGTTCTGCCCACAGAAATACTACCTTCAAACCTTTTCAGTGTTAAGTCAAGATTCAATCCAATATAGGAGTTGGATGGACCAACTTTAACGCTAACTTAGCATTGGGAGGAGTTTACCTAGACGCTCGCCAAACCACGCGGCACGCCGCCCACCTAGCAAAGGGATACTGTGGGCCCTCTCAAGGGAAATAATCAATGGAAAAAAATTGCCTTGCCTCATGCACCCTTCACATGTACCAGCTAGTCCACTATGGAGATATAGAGGCTGGTGACGATAAGGGGTAACGGTTTGAAACTGAAGGTGGGTAGATTTAGATTGGATATTAGGAAGAAATTCTTTCCTGTGAGGGTGGTGAGGCACTGGAACGGGTTGCCCAGGGAGGCTGTGGCTGCCCCATCCCTGGAGGGGTTCAAGACCAGGTTGGACGGGGCTTGGAGCAACCTGGTCTGGTGGGAGGTGTCCCTGCCCAGGGCAGGGGGGTTGGACCAGATGATCTTTAAGGTCCCTTCCAACTCTAACCATTCTGTGATTCTATAACCTGCTTCTGCTGCCTGTGTCCTTCTTCCCCCTCAACTCCTCATCATTTCTGTTTCCCCATACTGGAATTTGACTTCTGCCCCCCATTGAAGGGCATAAACTCATTCTATTTAAACGCCTCTGGATGTTTTATTAACCACCTAAGAACCTACTTTCACTGAAGCTGAGCTCTCAACCTTAGTGGTACCTTATGGCAGCTGAGTCTAATTGTGTATTTGACATTTGACTCAAGAAGAGATGAGCTGTTTTGTCCAAGGTACAGGTGAGGGAGGGCCAGGAGAAATGAGACTGGAGGGGAAGCTCTCTCAGCGGTCTGGTAGATACTACACCAATTTTCAGTGTAAGCCTGGATTTTCTACGCCAGATGATGCAGGTCTCCTGGGTGTGGAATTCACTTGAAATTCAGCGCTTAAGTGATTTGTCAACAGTCTGTTAAATAAACATGCCGGCACGTTGAAGCCACAATGCCCTGCATCAGCCTCAGTGCTCTGCTGCTACACTCCCCAGTACGTAAACTCCAAAAAACCCACTGCCAGTGAAAACAGTGAAACAACTGTATTTCAGAATTAAACATATCCCTTTTCTCTTGCAAGAAAGAATAAGAGGCTGTTATTCACAACCTCATTCTCAGCCATCACTTGCATGCCTTCATCATGTCCATGGTCAAATCTGGCATCCTGACAATCAAGTCGTTTTTCATGTATCTACCTGAGCTTGCTTGCTGGCATACACCTTTGAGGACTGCTCTTTGGGACACGCTTAATATTTTCTATGAGTCATTGGTTCTAACTGTCCCTGTTTTTCAAATTGGTAACTTATAGGAGGGTTTTTTCCAGTTATGTGCCTCTTTCATCCCTCTTCTGATTCTGCCTCTCTGGCTCCTCATGACTGGTTCTGCTACCCCTTTGCTCCGCTTGTGTCGGTCCACGCCATGTTTCTTTTTTCCCCACTTGCCTCCTTTCTTCTTTGCGTTCTACAGAGCCAAGGCTGAAAATGTCTTTTCTACCTCCTCTGCTTGCTTCTCCAAAGAGATCGTTCTGTGGAGCAAGGGCTGTAGCTTGGGAGCCACTGCTCTGTTCTTCATGTTCCTTTTTATTCTCCTTAACTTCTAAGCTTTTCCTTAGTCTTTCTCTTCCCAGAATATCCCTCAAACACTTCTCCTGTGCCAGGCACTGACTCTTCAGTGCCTCTCTGTCCTTCCGCCAGGCACCAGTGGGACTTCAGTTTCTTTTTTCTCTGTCTGTTTCTTGTTCCTGTATCCCAGCAGATCTTCATTCACTCTGCTGTTGGAAATGGGGAAGTGGGAAAATTGGTTCTTCTGCCTGCTCTGTATTAACTTGCTGGAGAAGATACCTCTCCCTGTCACAGTGGGGAGAAAAAAATAGCTGGGCTGGGTCTCCTCCTCTTTCCCTTGGGATTCATTCCATTCTTCCTTTCTTATTGATTAGGACTATGCTATGCTGGCCAAACCAAGAATAGATCAGATGGCACAGCGGACCCCACTGGGCCAAGGTACGTTTCGAGCTGGATTACTGGAACAGAAACCATCTCTGAGGTGAAAATCAAGGCCTAGCTACCAACGTTAAACACCCCATTTGTCTGTTACTGCCTTCAGAAATCCCGTCTGCTGCATTAGGACTCTGCTAGGGAAGGGAATAAAGAAAGTGCTGTGTGGGAGAACCGCAACCTAACCCACACCCATTGAATAGGGCACACTACTGCAGGATTTTCCAGGGAAAAAAACCCAATTCAGTCTTTAAAACATGTAGAGCTGTATTATAATAAGCTGCTGGCAAGTCTGAGTCCCTGAATGTAACTGATGTTTGTGTCTGTGTAAGTATCTATGACAACAAATAAATCGCATGTTTGGGAAGTGTCCTTGAGTGAATATCGGTGGGGGGTTGGTTGCATTATGCTGGTAACACTTAGCATTTTCAGACTTTTAATTCCTAAGTATTACTATAGATGGGTATGAGTACTTTAGGAAAATGAACTAATTAGTTACAAGATTTTTTTTTTTCTTCTTTGCAAGTGGGACCAACTCCGAGTAATGCTATTTATTTAAGCTGATTCCAGACTTCTAGACATCTAAAGGAGTGAATATTTTTAGGAGCCTTAATGCTAAGCAGGAGGCTTGGACTCAAGGTCAATGGGCTGTGGGTCACTTTCAGCCATTTCAGGAAGGCAGAAAAGGGGATCTAACAAAAATTTGTCAGTGTTACTGTTGTAGTGCTACAAAAAGTAAAAAGCAAACGAAGTCGGGAAGTCATCCTACAGAACAGAGCACAGGATGAGCATGTCTGTAAGAACGGGGCTCGAAATGACAAGCAGGACAGCACAGAGCAACTTGCTCTGTACTAAGACAAGGTCCTCTTATTTTTCCTTGCTGAAGAGCAGCTGTGCCACCAAATTCGCGCACTGAGGCTCTTCTGCTCAGACTTGATGATCTTAACGGTCTTTTCCAACATAAACGATTCCTTGATTGCTTTGGCCTTGCTCACTGCATCCGTTTTACTCCTATGTTACACTGTGCTCTCAAGCGTGAGAGTGAGAGAATAGAGAGGCGTCCTGTTTGTCCATGCAGAACTGCACCTATGGCTGCCTCCACCCCACACTGCCTAACTTGCTGAAACTGGCCTGTAATGGGGAGGCTATGGATCCCAATCAAATATTTGAAAAAATTATGCACCTAAAATGGCACTCAGAAAGCCCAGTCACTGGCAGCACTGGGGGGGAGGTGGTGCAAGACCTGCTTCCTCTCATCTGTTGCTGCCTTATCTGGGGCTTCATGGGGGATGTCTCTCACGTGTCTTCATGTATCTGCTGGCTGTGGTTCCTCTTGCATTCTAACCTCTCATGATTAACCTTATCCTGGCTCTTGTCTTATGTGAGCAGCTGTGCACGCTCTGCAGTGCACTGGGCAGGGCTTGACAGCACCAACCCAGCTGTGCTCATTTTCCAGTTCTGGTTTTAGCACTTCCCCGGTGTCACGGCTTGACACTATCCATTACAAAGCTCTGTTTCTCAGTGGATCACAGGTTTGTCAAGGTATTAACCATTTGGGCTGAAAGTTTAGATGTTCCATATTCAACTTAGGATATATAGGTTTGAAAATACTGGCTCGTGTGATTCAGGTTTTTCCTGATTTCCTGATTTCCTAATTTTGCTTATGCTAAATAAAAGAGAACGTCTAATTGGATCTGCCCTTTTGCTCCCAAGATTTAGAAAAAGAAGTTGCAACTTGCCTTTGGTCTACAGTCACCAGAGTGGTCAGAGCTTTACAGTTGAAAACTGCAGAGACAGAAACCGGGACTGGAAATGGGGTGGGGAAAAGGTTAAGTCTTTCTGGGCAAAGTAATTTAGAAGCAAGCAGGTTGAGGAGAAGAGTGGAGGAGGAAAGACTGGTTTGAAGAAGAACCATGCTCATTATGGCTTTGCTAATGTGCGACTGGTCAGATCTGAACGAGCTTTTAATGTGGCTAATGCATAATTTGCATGCAAGCACGGCAAGAGCTGTGCGATGCAAATCACGCCTGATGAACAGATGAATATGGGCTTGCAGATACTTGAAGTTCTGAATGTTCCTGCGAGATGAGGCTGAGGAAAAGCCCCATCACAGGCAGAAAGCCTATGATTGAGTCTTTCATCAGAAAAGCAGCTACTATATTTTTCTGTACAACTCAGGGGTTGGTACGGGGACCGGCGCTGTTTAACATCTTTGTCGGTGAGGTGGACAGTGGGACTGAGTGCACCTTCAGCAAGTTTGCTGGAAGGGAATAGTAGCATTTGGAAAGCTGGTGAAGATGCGCTGATGTGCAGCGCTGGTGAACTTGGTGATGAAATCATAGTTCACGAGGATGAATTATGTTGACAAACCCCTTGGGAATCTTGATTTGCACTGGAGATATTTTAAGAATCTTCTTTTCGTTCTGTAATTATTTCAAACTTTTGATAGTTCAGTGAGCAAAACTAAACATCAGCAGCAGAGTCCTTTGCATACATTTTTAATCCTGGTACAGAAGCGGCAATCACAAATTGAAGTGTAAATTCAAGGAGCCTTACAAAACTGGAAAGACAACATATTTCAGAGCTTGTGGTGATTTAGAAAGCAGAACTAGTGATGTTATCAATGCCTCTCCGGAGGCCTGACACCAGGGTTCAACTGGTCTTACTGTTTCAGATACCTGCCACCAAGATTTATCCGTGTTTCACCAAGTATGAGAAATATATGAACACAGGGGCTTCCGGCTGATCCCCCCAAAAGCCATCAAGCCGCCTCCATTAATGTCAGCACACTCGTAAATTTGAGCATGTACTGAAGTAGGCAACTTCTGGCACTGCACAGAAGCTTCCAGAGGTGTCCCCTACCTCCTGTAAATCCACGGACACCTTATAAAGTAGATTAACTGCAGATGGACTTAATAACAGTTGTCCCTCCTTTGGAATTAGAGGGGTTCACTCTTTTGAAAGAGGACAATGTCCCTGCTTACTGCAGGGGGGTTGGACCAGATGACCTTTAAAGGTCCCTTCCAATCCAACAGATTGTATGATTCTAAGTGGTGTTCCATAAGCAAGGAAGGAGGCCTGAAGGTTTGTGGGGTATTTTGTTTGTTTGGTTGCTTTTTTTTAAATGGCTGTCAAAGCTAGACAGTTGATTGCAATCAATAGGAAAACAGGTTGCGGAACTGTGGGCTCCACTCCTCCCCACCATACACAAACAATCCTCTTGTTTATGATAACTTATTTTCCCTCTGTTCAAAGAAACCCAGTGGGTTGTTTGCTCTGGTACTCCTCCGGTAAGCCAGCGATGCATTTGCATTCCATTCCCTTGCTCCCTCCAGCCCTAAAGATGTCTGCCAAAATTAGTCAATAGATAACTACTCAGTGGAAGCTTTAAGAATGTGTTAGGAAAGGCCTGAACATTACCCATTAACGTTTACAGCTCCTAATTATGTTAATTAATCAGTCTTAGAGGTTGTCTCACCCAGGAGCCCAAAGGCAGGATTTTAGTTCCCACAGATGCACTTTAAACTAACCAGCTCAGACTCAGTGGCACGGCTGCTTGCAGCGAGGAGCTCAGCGTGGTTTAGCTGTCAGAAGATTTATGCAGGGCCCTGGACAGGTTTTGCTGTCAAGAGCATTGTGCTGTCACGGCTGTGGTGTGTTCCAGTTGGATACTGAAGCTAGTTTTGACTGTCTACATGAGGTACAGTCAAACATCTGGGAGCGGGCTGAGCCATGTTCAGGAAGACGGATGTTAAATGGAAGCTGTTCCTGCAGAATGGCCTTTTGGCACGGGAGAAAGGCATTCAGAGAGCACTTTGTACCAGCACTAATTGTTATGATACAGAGATTACTGCCTTTGCAAAAGCTGAAGTTGTTAGCTCTGTCACAAAAAAAAAGCAGAGGTGAAACTATTGATAGAAAAACCAGATGTCTCTTCTATCGCTTTCTTGGAAGCTTTGTAAAAGACAGGTCTTGTCCCAGTGTGAAATGCCAACTATTCTGTGTCAGTTGATTTAGAGACCAATGGGAATAACCCCTTTGTGGAAGAGATATTTTGGCTTTCTGTCTTTTTTTTTTTTTTTTTTTTTTTAAAAAAAAAAAAAGAAATACTATTTTTCAGCTCTTCCTGAGCTTGCTTTCTTCTTTACAGCAGGACTGATGAAAGAACAACATATAAGTCTTGCTAATTAGCCAATATTCATCAAAGGTGCCCGCTCACTGTACCTATTAATATTTCTGTAGTTTTGCAGGAAGACAAAGTGTCCGGGCAGAGGAGGATGCCCAAGCCTGTGCCATCCTCTTTCGGAACTTTGTCTCCACAATTCAGAGCTTGCCTTTTCTCTCCTGAGAAAAATGACAAGACTCAGAATCTACCCGACCCAGCCTGGCTGCAGAATGTGATGCAGAAGAAGCTTCTACTAATTTTATGTTATTTCCTAAAGCATTTGGTTTGTGTAGGCTTTCAGTGCGCAAAATACAAGCGGGTAGGAGAAGATACATTCGACTCCAGTGAACAGGTAAGGACAGGAGAAAAAGGTGGTGCAGATACAGACCTCCTTCTAATTTAGTTCGGCTCTTCCTTATCTGGTGGAATTAGCAGACAACTCCTCATTTATCCCTGTTTGCAGAATATCCTGATTTCTACGTTGAGCTCACAGGTGCTTCTGGCTGGTAATTTTGGCTCCTGTAGTGGAATGTTGCATACGAGTAGCTTGTGAGCATATGACAAGCCTTTAATGATGACAGGGAAAACAAGTAATGACAATGCGGATTAGGTGGAAGAGAGCGGTTCATCACCCATCTATAAATGACTCCTGTGGGCAGTAACTCCTGGCTGAATATAAAGTACCAGATACCAGAGAGGCATTTTTTCGGGTAGGTTCCTACAGGAGAAATGCCCTTGCAGGGGTGTCGGGAAGAAGGGAATGCATTTTCCAGTGTAATGGGGAAACGTATGGAACGAGGACTGTGATTAAGGGGCTGGTGATGTCTCTGGTTCATTGTGTTCCAAGGATTTCCAGACTGGAGCTCGCTCTTTAAGAGGACTGTCTGCCATAGACATTCATTGCCCTAGAACTGGTTATTAAGAATTTTTCCTATCAGCTGTTTTGTGAACTGTTGCCATACTGTGTAGAGACCTCAATCCATACGCCCTGGTTACCTGGAAGGTGCTTCTGGCGGGTTGAGGGCACGTACAGCGAGCGAGACGGGACTGAAAAACGACACGAGTCGGATGGACTTAAAGCAAGGATTCCTGCGAAGCAGAGCTGGGGCGGGACGGGGAGGGGGTGTCGGTGCTCGGCACCGCTGAGGCGTCATCTGTCTCTGTCCTGTTGGCAAGACTTCAGTTGCTGATGGATTGCCTGGCAGCTTTCACACACGTTAACATTAACTTCATAAAAAGCAGTGTGTACAGAGTGTGAAATGTAATACGGGCAGTGCCTGACACAAATGAATACTTTCCCTATTCTGCGGAGTTTCAGAGCAAAACCTCTCTCCCCATTCATCTTCCTCCTGCCTCCTCCTTCCCCACCCCCCGCTACCTAGGGAGCCTCCTGAACGGGCCTATTGGCAGTAAACTCAGCTCAACAAAACAGTCTGGTGAAAAAGGGAAATATAACACGCTCACTTCCTATTTCTTTCTCCTTTCCTCTGCATCAAAGCCTGGGCTGGCTGTCAGGAATGTTCAAAATGAATAAATAAAGCGCAGGAGCCCCCCCAGCTTCAAGAAGGAGTCTCATTCACTCACCATGAAGCTTGGCCAATTCTTTTCCTGACAGTACTCGAGTCAGCAGGCAGCGCGAGAAGATCATTCAAAGCTAATCAGTAAAGTGTAAACCTATTATGAAAGCACATTTACCCCTCGCCTCCTCCTCCCTCCAGAAAACCAATCCCCAAATCTGTGGGAATAACACATAACGTACATAAAAGTTGCTATTACTTAGATCCCCTGTTATTAGGTCAGCGATGCCACTGATGAAATGCTCCCCAGAGCACTGAGCGGCAGCATATAAATCCTCCAAGAAATTCACAGCATAATTTGTTACAGCTAGAGGGCATAAGATGCATTACAGTAAAGCCTGTGTATCAGACTCTCCCCTGCGATTCTTGAGGCTATCTCTGGTAATAAAAACCTCATCTTGATTTCTTATCCTTTGTATTGATTTCTGTCAGGGAAGACTTTTGTTACACGCAGATACTACTCTCTTTTTCTGTATAACAAGGGGATCCTTCTCCCCTTTTCTCCCCACCCCTTTTTAAAATTTATTTTAGGGATGACTCCAAGGAAGATTCATGATTTGGGAACTGTTGGTGGGTACGGTGGGTAGAGAGCGGAGAAGACGACGATGACAGATTTTGCATATGCAGCGCAAAAAACCCTAAACGTGAAATCAGAGAAAAAATGTTTCTGGTCTGGAATAGTACAGGAAATTGAAACTAAGCCCCCAGCTATGCAATTGCTATATTTTAATATGGAATGCTGTTGTTAATATAACGGATGGAATCTGTGGGAGTCACAGGATTAAAATCCAGACTCAGATGTATATAATCACAGCAGCTGTTAATTTTGCAACACTTGTACTCCTGCTCTATGAATTATAGAGCTGCCTTGAAAAAAAAAGGGAGGCCTGTAGGTACACTGCATGATGCCTTTTTAAAAAAGCTTTCAAAAAAAATTATCTTTCTTTTCTAGTATGGTGCCCAGGGACAAGGCCAAATAGAAATCTAGAAAGCTTTATGTGAATAATTTGCAAGCTCAATCAGAACAGCTCTGTATAAGTCAATACAGATAAACAGAATGATGGATGGTAAGGCTGCAAAACGCATAGTGTTCTATCAAAAACATTTTGTCTTTTCTGCCGTGGGATTACTATAAGCAACCGGTACGTTTTCATTTAATCTGTTCCTTTGGGTTTTTCCTTTATTTTGTTTTTTTTACAACCTATCTCGATGAGAAGCTGTCTGGGGCTTTGAAATGACTGAAGCTATGCCTATTCCCTGGTGCAAAGAAAGTGGTAAATATTTATAGCAGTTCCTACAAGTGGAGAAATTTAATACATGCTCAGTGCTTTTGTAATCTAATAGCAGCTGTGCTGAAAGACAATACCTGCTAATTGTATTTCCTATCACATCCTTTTCCAATTGAAGGATAAAGTATAGAAGTTTGGGTTTATTATTTTTTTTTTGGGTAGATACAGTAAAAATTATTCAAAAGAATCTTTGCTCCCCTTTAGCTATCTGTTTATTTAATAGACTATGGAAAACGGTAAACTCTGTCAAAAAGCCTAGTTAAAGAATAATTTATAAACTACATTTAGCCGTTGATTTTGTAGACGGGCTTAGTGGAGAGCCAAAATATATCCTGGCAGGTAATAATTAATGTAAGCCTTGATACTTCAGACCTAGCCACTGTTCCGCAGGACACAAGGACACAGCTCCTGATAGTTCTGCAGCGTTTCTGACATGCGCCACATGGAAAGCTTGGCTCTGTGTGACACATGTGCTCCCCGTGTGTAGAAACTTGCTGACTTTTTTTTTTTTTTACGTATTTTGGATGCAAGTGAATACGTCTGTGGTGAAAATTATTTCGGTCGCTTAAATAGAGGCCTCCTGCGAAGAGCAGGACGTCAGGCAGCTCGCTTTGACTCCTCTTGGTCCCGTAAATCACTGCATCACTTAGGCAGATTCATATGAAGTGGAAAATCGCCGGTGATGTCCAGCCTTTGCTGAAGCTGATGGCAGCTTTCTCACTGGCTTCACTGGGGACAGAGTTTTATCTACCGCTATGCTAAGTCACCAGAATGGCTTTTACCAATGATCTGTCTAGTCACGGCCAAAATGCGCCTTACTGATTTGTAGAGATGATGCTGGGCAGTTAATTTAAAAGCAGAGAGCGACGGGGAGTGTGGTCAAACACGCTGCTCTGCCCGCAGCCTGTCCCTCTGCCTTCAGTGGTGACCCCGCACACGCAGCGTTTCTTTAACTGTGCTCTATCAGAATGGTCTGATTTAGCTTAGAACTGCTTTTTGGTTAATTTTTTTTTTTAAAATGTCAGATTGTTTCAGATGGGTGGGTGGAGAAGCAGCTCTGTCTGTGGTTATTCTACAAGGTTGGAGGGGAGCTGTTTTCTCAGTCTCTCGGCTGCAGCAGAACGTGTCTGACTAAAGGCTTGCCTACAAGCAGTAGTGTCATCAATTAACTGTGTGTGGGTATATCGTAGTCCCATTTAATACAATCACTTGCTCAGGAAAATCAATCCAAGGTCAGTTAATGTGGTGCTTATATTCAAACATCTCCTTTAATCTTTGTTAATTCTCAAGTCTAGATGAGTTCAATACTACTGAGCCTGACTAGACCAGACAACTTAAAGGTTAGCTAAAGAATTCCTTAGAACTTGTTTAATCACATGTTTACATGCTGGGATACTGACTGTGGCTGCCTATAGCCTTGAAGTCTCACTTCCAGTTGGGCCCCTGGGTGCATCTGGGATATAAACGTAGCAACAAGGTCCCATTTCACTTGTAAGGGCAACTGAATAAGAAAGCTCAGCACTTACACTCCACCTTACATCTTCAGAGCGTTTCATAGATACGTGAGACCGAGGTTGCTTATACATTAGGTAGCAAGGGTTTTGATGAACTGCTTGTTCAGCCATTCCTCTCCAACTCCCTTGATCGAATGATGGCTTTGGCTTCCTCCAAATGATCCTTTGGCTTGGTCAGGCTCTTGGTTGGCTCTGCTGTTAAGCGTCTCCGTGGAATGGATTTTACTTTTAATAATATCTCGTAACTGTCTTTGAAGAGGTTTATGGCTCAGCCTTATTCTCTAGGAAATTGACTGTTCTCTGCTAATCTCCTAAAGAAACATCGTTATTGGTTCACACAGTATTTCAGCTAGTTCTCCTCAAGCTCTAGAGCCAAGTTAATTGGACACGATTGACCTATGTTAGAGAATTACTGTTAGATGAGTAATATTAAGCAAAGGAAACAAGATCTTTCTGTACCTCTGAACACGCTGGGAGTTGCGGGGAGCGGCAGGAAATGGCAGCTCAAGAAGTGTGCAGCCCCGGCCCTAGGAACGGGGTTGATTTAGGGAACGGGGAAGTGCTTTGTAATAACCGAGGTTTGTAAAACCAGCAGTTTTTTCTAAAGGAGAGCTAGATGGGGTAAAAATAGACCAGAGTCTTGAGTGGTTATAAGGCGCAAAAGTACAAGAAAGAAGAGAAACAGATCGTGGTAGACCTGTGAGACTGCTATTTTTATGGTTGCTTTTTTTTTTTTTTTTTTTTTTTAACAAACACTACACTGTCATATAGCTACCAAAACCCGATTAAAGTAGTCAGGGAATAAACAGAGCAGGACTTCATCACAATGCATTTGTATTTCCAAATGGAAACTGCATGCTGAAGGCAGGTCCAGCACGCTGAAAAAAGACTGAACGATTAATGGACGTGATACTAGTCCACCAGACAAACGTGAGCCCTGTAACACCACTGAGCAGCTCAAGGCACAAAACCACTGGAATTGTTTTTGCAGAGCAGTTTTCTGCAGAGCAGCTCAAACCTTGCTGCTAAATCCTGGAACTTTTGAGTGCTGCTTCCCAATTTACTTTTCCATACAAACCCACTGGATGGGGTAAATCCTGGAAAAAATTACCTATATCATAAAACCAGTCTATATTCCTTAGTACAAGGCTTGACAGTATTGCCCTACTAAAACTGCCAGTCTCAAAACGTCTTCAGCTAAAGTAAACTTCCTGAAAGAACTATAGGTGTCAGACTGATTTTAAAAACATGTTAAGTATGTGCTCAACTGTGCTGAGATGTCACGTTTTACTGAGATCGGCAGCACTGCTTAAGTGAAATGACATTTAGGGGAGCGTCTTGAAGGTCAGGCCTCAAGCGCTTCAGATTCATATCAGCTGCTGGATAACACCAGCAGCAGGCACCTGGACTGCAGTACCAGTGACGTGATGCGATTTGCTACAGCAAATAATTATACTTCTACCTCACGGAAGATTGCGTTCTCTCTCTTTAAACCTTATGCATTCAGACAGGGACAAAAAAAGTCACTGTTCCTAAACTTTAAGTATGCCTCTTATAATGATAAAGCCAAACCCCAAGCTAACATGCAATCTGAACGTATCTCCACTTCAGTGTCTGTGGACCTGATTCTGCAGTCAGTTCAAGGTGACCTCTGAGCCCTGCTGGACTGTGCGAGGAGCGATGTACTGTTCTGGTTTCCCCAGTTTAGGAGTCCTGCTGCTCAGGACCTTAGTTCTGCAACTGGTGCAGAGCTAGTTCTGCAGCTGGGACTGGCATCACCACTGTAAAATGGATTTTTGCAATTTGTAAGAACTGCAAAATCAGGCTCCTTGGGGCAAACGGACTTACTGAGGGGCAAGTGCTTATCTCTGCTCACCGGCACTCGATGAAACACTGCCCGATCTGATCTTGGAGAGTTTCCTTGATGTCGAGTCCCTCTGTTTCTCTCAGCTTGTCCTTGATGGATACCTCCTCGCGTCTCGCCAGGACCTCACCTTGCAGGACATTTACTTGCCCAGCGTGCATCTGCGAAATACTCGTTGCCCTTAAATGAGGAGGTAGGCTCTGAAAACAACAAGAGGAGAAAACAAAAGGTACAAATTAAAAGAAACTTAATATAAACTGGAATGCCAGGTTGACAGTGAATCCAAGCTTAAGCCTTAATTTATTTGCAGGAAGCCAGGAAAAAAACCCCTGTGCTCATAAAAAGTGCCTGGATGCACACAATGGTCTATTGTTAGTGTTTCAGTATTAATTAACAACATTGCAATGTACAAAAACAACCCTTCCAGCGTGGGATCCTGGGATCTCAATGAGACAGGTGAGAAAGCTGCTGTTCTGCAAATGCCAACTTTATCCATGTCAGAAGGGTGCCAGAGATTTTTTAATTGAATTTTCAAATGTTTGGACTTCCCATTGGTACTTTTTAATTAGCCAGTATTGTTTTTAATTTGTTCACTTAAATTTTTATATGCACTACTTGGTCAGTGGTTTCCTGGTATTTTGTTGCAGCTGGTCATATTCCTTTAGGAAATTGACTTCCCTTGAGGAACAACAGCAGCAAAAAAAAGAATAAACAAACCCCCAAACAGTGCAATAAAAATCATAGCTCCCCAAGTTTCCCATGATTTGATAACCTTGGCAAGACGGTTTAAAGTCTTACAGTGATTTCTGCTTTGTGATTGATTTTACATGTGTACTTTGAGAGAGAAAAATGAAAGTCTTTCTGGTATGCAAATACAGAAGCATGAAAAATACCATCTGTGTGGGTGGTCTGAAACTTTGCATTTTTTAGCTTGCAACGGCTGATAAAGTTAAGATGTTCCCGGTGTTTTACGAGCTACTACTACCTCCTAAGTGTAGAGAAAAGTATATTTTAAAAATTAACTTGTAAATTAGCTGTGGTTTTTTTGAAATTCTCGAACAAAATATTCTCCACATCCTTGAGAAGTAGTGATTGTATTATCTGATAGCGTATGTCAAATTTAAGAATGGAGAACAGAAAATTTGATTATCTGTTTTTGTGGTATGGTGTTATACTCTTCGAAGTTAGTGCCTATGTGACATATAGGTGGCAGCACATGTGAATACAAGCCTAGGAAAAAGGCCAGTACTATTCCGCTCTGTCCTTCCACCTTCAGAACGTTCAGAAATTGTGCTTAAACCGGCACATCTCAGAATAATTTAGTAATACGTTCTCCTTGCTCCGGTGACGTATTTTCTAGTGTGCTCCAAGTCCTAATTCCAGAGGTCTCCCACAAAGACAAAAAAGCTTCGACCAAAGGTCTGGCCAGCTTATATTTAAGAGCTGTTATTCGGTGTTTTTCCATGCTTCCACCAGGTTCCAAAAATCACTCACAAGTGCCAAGCAAATTTGGTTTCAGAAAGCACACAGCGGGACTGCACGGTATCCAAAGTAAGTGCAGAGGCCCTGTTCAGGAACGCAATTTACTGCCTTCCCCGCATCTGCCATGTGTGACTCGCAGTATGCAAAAGGAATTGGTCAAGGCCACCAGTGAGAAAATATTCAGGAGGAAATAAGAAGAGCAGCGTGCTTTCAAAAGGCGGCTGGACGTGCTCTCTTCCTGAATATCTGACCCAAAATGTTGCCTTTCCCCCTGAGATGTTACCTTCACTCATGTTTCAGTTTCCCCTGAAGCGTTTCCAATTCTTCACCAGCACATATTTTTAAGTACGGCATGACTAATATTAATGCTATTTATTTGTATTTCACCTGGATTTCACCACTGTCTGCCTTACTAATACGAAATGAACCTCAGAATAGCCAGATGTGATGATGCTTTCTCTGGGCTCACGTGGAACCCCGAGGAGGACCCACGAGGCTTGCTTCCCAGACTGAGATCCAGAAACAAGACCCGCTTCCCTCGTACGGTTTCCCACTCAACTTTTGCTTCACTACAACGATGCTCAAGGGATCGCTTTTCTGAGAAGTTCCCATCGGAGTGCTGCTGCCTAGAGGTATGGGGAGCAGGGCTGCTTCCGAAGAGACAAGCCAGCTAGAGCTAGCATGGCTCTTCCATGTCTTTGTGTACTGCCATAGCACAGCCTGAACAGCCACTGAGAGGACAACCTACGAGATTTCTTAACTAGGTCCTCTCCAGGGGAAGGTCTGTTTCATTTAGAAACATGTTTTCCAACATTTCTTGCTGAAGATAGGTGAGAAGATAAGGGAAAGAAATCTGGGAGCAGAAGAAAGGGACCGAACGAGTATTTCCATGAGCAGAGGTAGCTGTGGTGAATGCTGATGGTGTCTTGCTGGGTGGGCAGCAGTTCTCCCATCCTGTCTCCTTTGGGCAGTGACAGAAGCAATAGTCAAGCCTCGGCACAATGATATCTCCAGCTTTAGTGATGCTGATTTGCAGCCGATGGAGAAAGATAGCCTCCTCTGCAGCACACATCTAAACATTTAAGGGTGAAATGCCATGAGATGGCTCACCAGATGAACAGCTTTTGGTGCTGGGAAGGGGCAGTTCCCCCTCTGCCCTAACTGCTGGACGTGTGGTTCCTCCCTTCTCCTGCACAATCTCTGGCACTCACCTGACAATGTGGTGAACCAGTACAGCTCTCTAAAAGCGGAAAATAATCCCTTTTATCTCCCCTGGGTTAATTCTCTCTCGGTGTAATGAGGTCCGCAAGCCAACCAAGGAGGCAACTGAGGGCCAGAACCATAGCAAGGGAAGGGGTGGGCAGGTGCGGGATCAGAACAACACGGAGAGCAGGATGGCCCCTGCAGCAGCAGACAGGAGAGCTCCTCTTTGCCGTCTCTGAACCTTTCCTCTGCTCAGCTTCCCCTCTGAACTGCTCTCCACTGAGCCCCGAGGGAGCGTCGCCACGATACACCAGCGTGTATCTCATCAGTACCAAAGCCAGATGAGGTAAGAACTATTTGAACTGGCAAGAACATGCCCACGTGAGCAAGCCCATAAGCAGAAAATTCTTATCTCTAAGTGAATTAATACAGACCATATCTACCCTCAAGTCCGGAGTTGTGAAAGTGGTGTGGACACAGCCCAGGTAGCTCTAAACCAGGTGGCTCAGGTGCTGATGACAACAGGGCTACAGAACGTGCTCTGGTCTGCAAAACCCAGCCGAGCCCTGAGTAAATATTTGTGCAGCTACCGTTCTGAGCATCATACAGTTACCAATATACCTGCTGATACTAGTCTATGAGCTGCACGCAAAGCCCTAAGGCTGACATACAGACATAACCTTGTAGAACAGCTTATGAAAAGAAGCTCTGTTGTATTTTGACCTTTTTTTCCCCCTTTTTTTTTTTTCCAAAGAATGTTCTACTACAAGAAAACAAAAGAAACAGGAGCCACTTCTACCAATGAGAGTCCAGTTACCCCACTTCGCTAACCCCCTAAAGAAAGGAATGAAAGAGGAAGGGAAAGATGGTAAGACTGTATGCTCATTTTCCAATCCTACTGCTTTCTTGGGATTAATATTTTAATATTTTCTAAAATGAGGTATGTGGAAAAGGGTTTATTTACATGAAGGAAAAAGCCGTTGCTGATGTGAGATGTGCTGTTGCTTGACTGCTTCCATCACTGGGAAAGCAGGGCTGGCTCACACCTAGACGGCCAGATAAGCTGGGGAGGAGGGTAGGTGTTGGAGAGGAGCCCAAAAGATGGACGGACATGGCAGGTACAAAAAGACAATTTATCTGAGTGGGAGTCGGCGCTGCCAGGTAAGCTGTTGTGATGAGCAGCAGAGAGATACGTTAATAACAAATGACATCCTTTGAAGCCGGCCTGGCGGTGGACGGACAGTTGCCAAACCAGGGGCTCCTCCTGTAGTGCAAATTTTGGCAATAACAGGCTCCAGCTCCGATGGGCGAGGGAGAATGCGAAACGAAGAGCAGGGCTGGCTGTGATAAATGAGTCCTGAAGGATTCGTGGCCGACTAATGCGGAACATACGCATCGTGTCCTGTTTATGAGTGAAGACCAGGAGGCCAATGTGTGTCAGGAACTGAAGGCTGGCTTCTGTTCAGGCGGAGGAGGAGGAGGCGGCGGCAAGCGCTGAACGACAGCGAGGAAATCATGCTATGGTTGTCTCAGTAAAACAGTATGGGTGGATGTACAACTTGGGCCGGCTTTCCATTCTGTTACTCTGAAATCGATGCAGTTATGTCAAAAAAAAGAAATTGAACTTGAGGAAAAGCAAGGATGAGGAAACATCAAAAGAACTTACGTGTACACAGGCTAAGTAAAATGGAGGCTATCTTAAAAACTGCTTCCCTGGCCTGTAAGAACTAATCCAAGCGTATTTAAGGGTATGAATGATTAAGGAAAGGAATCGGTTGGTAAAGTACAGGTATGGAATAAGAAGATGAACTACGTAAAAGTTGAGTGTGGAAGTGAATTTAGCAACTTACCCCAAAAATAGACGCTTCAGCAGCAGGAGGTGCTGAAGAGATACACCAAAATGTCCAGATGATGTAATTGTGCCATTGTTTTGGCCGTCAGTGTTCGTTCCCTACCATTTGCTGTGCATTTCTGATGCATTTTCATAGAAAATGCTTTTCTTCTTTTGTCAAATAAAAAAGAAAAAAAGACTCCAACTGAGGAAAGAAAATGGAATTCTCAGGCACACAATGGATGGTATGAATTCGTTTAGACTACTGCAACACCTTTAGGAAAAAAAAAAAAGGCGGCAGCTTTGAAGAGCAAAGGTAATCTGGATTAGAGAACAGTGCTGCTTCTAGCTTTGCAATTTAAGAAAGCCAGTGTGTTAATTTGCTTTATTTTCTCCAGTGTTCTTGTCCTAAACGTAGAAGTATATGTCATCCTAAACCTCACCAGCTTCAGAGTTCAAGCCATTCCTAACCCTGCCTTTGCAGCGAGGAGGCAACTGCAAAACCTGGCATCTCAGATTAATCTTCAAGCACTCTTGGGTCTTCAAACAGGGACAGAGCCTATATGACAGCCCAGGTGGAGTTTGTGCTCTCTTGTCAAGGAGTAGACTTCAGAACAAAGTAAGTCTGAACTTTGGTCACCCGACAACACAAGAGAAAATTGGTAGTGAAATAGCAGAAAGGTTGCCGAGACAGACAGACAGTGTGAGAGGTTGGTTTCGAACACCTCCCTGGTGGCCAGCCTTTGACCTGTGCCTTCCAGGATTGCGGATCAACTTTCCATGTGTCCACATGTTTGTTCTGGAGCTCCAAAGAGTTACGCTGAGACGATATGATGACTGCTGCTTTTATAGCCCCCTATACTTAATGTGCACGTTAAGGAAGACAAAAGCCAATTTATTTCTAACATGACTTCTCTCAGCGCCGCTAATGTTTCTGCTTCTGAATCAAAGGGAGGCATTCTACAGTAAGACACTAATAAATAGCTTTTCCTTGGGGGAAGAAGCATTTTCCCATCTTTAAGAAATTTCTTTGGCCACGTGAAATTCAAATTTGTTAACTTGCCCTACAAACAGCAACTCATTTAGAAACAAATTACAAATATTAGATGGAGACAGTGAACTTGATAATGCAATGCTGCCCCATCAGTTGTAAAATAATGCATCTTAATGAAGGCTTCCCATGTGAATAAACCATTATATTTACAAGCTTTTCACAGTTAATGACCCAGAACTGGATAACGAAACTCACATTTTTAGTGTGGTCCTCTGTCAGCAAAAGTATACATATTAATAATTGATGTTGCTGTAAAAATAGGACACAACATGAAGATTCCTGAGTTTGTGGGAAAATAGGACTACATGGTCCATTAACTTAAAATGCTTATCTAATGCTTGATGGGCTTTGTCTTTAAAATCCTTGTTTAAATTAATAAGGCAAAATGGACATTTGTCTAAAAGAGAATTTTATTCCAACTCATCAGTCAGAAGTACGCTGATGAGAGCGCTGTTTGAGTCTTCTGTTCTTTACTCCTCCTCCCCCTGCCCTCCCCAAAGGGAATTTAGGTTTCGTGACAGCGGAAGACCCACCAGCAGAAGGAAGGAAGGAGTTGCCTCCACCTCCCCGGTAAGCCAACGCCATGGAAGTCTCTGTACGTTTTCCCTTTTCGACATAGGAACTCGATTGCACGGATTGCTCTTTCCTAGCTTGAAAAGCCTGCCTTTCTGCTTAGTCAGCTCAACAGCTCTTTCCGACGCAGACTGCTTTATTGTTCATTATAAAACACTTAGAGGTGTGCAGGCTGGCTGAGCATGCTTAAGGCTACAGTTCTACATATAGGAGGCCCCACGCTGTGGAACTAACTGCTCTTCAATTGTTCCATTACGACTACGCTTACAAGGAAAGATAGTCTTCATTTCAATGAAATAAATGCATTTCATTTTTACTTGGCGTTTTAAGGCTAACGTTCGTATTATGCCTGAAAGGTAGATTTACTGCAGCTTTTATTACTGGGTACTTAATTTAGGACAGCTTCTTTGCTTAGACCTGAAACAGCACAGCTGAAACACACACTGAATGGTTTTATGGGACTTCTTCGGTGCGTGTTCTGCTACAGACAAGATTGTCCTAAATTGTAATGTGTCAATAGACATACTGGTTGCGTAGCATTTTGCTGTAGATTGCTTACTTTCAGAAACAGTATAGTTTGCTTCTCTGAAGGGCTTTATTTTGTAAGCAAATTAAGTATTTTTGGTGGTCACTTATTTTCACAAGGAGTGAAAGTGAGGTTTTTTTTCTTTTTTTTTTTTTTTTTTTTAAAGTTCAGACTACACAGCCAAGTAACTCCTTACTAGTAGAATAAAGGAATTTACCACTTAAGTAACTGAGGTCCTGTTCTTTACTCATGACTATTATTCCACTGAATTTTAAACAGTGATCCAAATTCTCTTTGAAAGTTTAATATAGGAGTTAGCTATGCCCTTGCTTTCTCATTTCCTCGATGTACTTTTCTCTGGCTGCAGGAAGAATGTATTTTTAAGAGGTCTCTTGTCTTACGCAGATTGTATTCGTATAGGTTCCATGGTACACAAATGGTGATAGCCACATCAATTATATGGCTGAATCGCTAAATTAGGCACAAAAAAGGAACAACTAAGCAAAATATATTGCATTCATTAAAGCTTCCCTACTATATGATTCACTTCAATGGCTTTGCCAATTAAAGTAATTGTCATATGCACTCAAACAAAGCATTTGTAGTAAGAGGCCTTGTTAGAAAAATATTGAAAATGGCTGTTTTATAGATTTATATTATGTATCTACATATATATAAATATTGACATGCAAACTTTTTAATAAGATAAGAGAAAGAACATTTGAAGTGAAGAAAACATTTATATTCATGACCATATAAGTTTATATAATATTGGTTATGTTTATTTCCAATATTATACCTGGGCATGATGTCAAGCTTCTGCTAAAAATGGCAAATGCGTTTTGGACTCTGAAAGGCATTGTTAGTGTGACTCCAGCCAATGAAAGCCGAATTATTTAGCAGGCTTCTTGCTTCCCAGTGTCTATTTCAAGAATAAGCAAGTTTAAGATTTCTATGGAAAACAGGACAGATTAGATATCGCTGTTTAGATGTATATGGATGCTGGGTGAAATAACCTATAACTTTGTGCTGACATCTAAACGTCATTTAGGCTGTACGTAAAGCAAAAGTCATTTTAATCTTATGCTTGATAAAAACAGGCCTGGTGTGTACCACTACTGTAATTAACCACTTTCAAGAGCCGAAGAAATATTTTAAATTTCACTTACTTATGGATTTTGTGGTTTGTTAATTCCCATATAATATTTATTTAGCCATAACCTATAATGTTTACACAGAAGGCTATTCTGGGAAATGCTAATTTTTTTTTTTCCTGACTGGATGAAATGAATTATATTTATCAGGAATTCAAAGAACAAGGAATGTTTGCCAGACTGTTTTCTCGGATATAAATAAAAGCATTATCCGAGACAACATGCCTAAATTAGGGTATGTTTAAAAGAGGTAAGAAGGAGAGAAGAGCTTTTTATTTAAAACCGCATATATCCTTTCATGTGAAAAGGATACAGAATAAGGAAGAATGGTGGAAATATTATATGAGAAAATCATAGATCAGCATGTTTTGTGCCACTTGCTTTTTGGTAAGGGCTGAAAATATGGAATAGAAGAGTGTTAGGGGTGTGTAACTGTAAATCAATACATGTATCCGTGAGACAAGAAGGCGTTTACCTGTGTACATGTCCAAAGCATACAGGGCTCAGCCCTATAAATTGGTTAGGCATGGAGAGCGCTTGGCTCCAATGGGATTGATTACTTGGGCTCGTTAAGAGAAAACATGAGCAAGGGGATGTCCAGGACTTCATAATACTCCTGCCTCAAAGTTTCAACAGTAGGCTGAGCCCCTAAATTGGGATGGATTTTGCCTTTTCTTTCTGTATTCCTTGTTCCTAGGCTCTTGCCTACCCTTCCATAAATCAGTCTGATTGCAAACTGTTTATCCTAACATTTTATGTTAAAAACGGCTTTTCCTCTTGCCAGTAGCCTGTGTTCTGAGATTTTAAGCATAACTTCCTGCGGGCTCTACCCTGTTAGGAGAGTCTGCTGGTAAGTGCAATGAGTGTGGATCCATTATTAGACTTGGGCTGTTTTGCACCACCCTGAGACAAAGCAGTTGCCAAAAACCTGTTCACACAGCCTCTAACTGTGGTGTTTAATGACAGGGAACTTGTAAACGTCAGAAACAGACAAGTGGAATTATGCACCAGTTTAAAAACTGGAAAGATGGTACATTATAATTGGGCTGTAACGGTAAAATAGTCGGAGCAAGAAGAGACAGGTTTGTTTGGGCTGTACATGCCTGTTTTCAAGACAAATTAATGTGGTTTTTCTTTCTTTTTTTTTTTTTTTTTGGCAACACCAGTGTGGTCGGTGTGGCTTAAACACAGAACTATGCCTGGAACGTTGGTTCTGGTGGTCACGCTGGAGCCGGTGGTAAACAGCATTGTGGCAGCAATGTGAGGAAGATCAGGAAACAGGCCAGGATACAGTTATCAAGATATATGTGCTCTTAGTGAGGCTCGCTTCTCTTTACAAATTAAAGCGGTATTACAAATTGTGATTTATTGGAGATTTAGAAAAACATGTGCTGAGGGAATCATGCTGTTTCTGCAATTAAGCTTTAATAAATAATAATAATAATAACGAGCCTTTACTTTTGAGCCAAGAAAAATCTCTGGAACATAGGCTTCTACTCTGTCATCAAGCAAAAGATGAAACAGAATCAAATTCCAGAAAAGATATATAAATTTTTCTGAAGTAAGCAGACAGTAAAGAAAATAATACTGGATTAAGTAAAAGACTGGACAATTCCTGGTCTTTGTTGCACATACTTCCATATTTTTTTAGGCCAACACAACAGAATTTTTCCAAAAACCTCACATTATTCAGACTTCAAATGGCCTAACTCTTTTCGCAAAGCAGTCTTCATATGAAAATAACATAGACATTTTTAAAATACCTATAATCGTAAGAGAAATTATATTTATTGCAGTAAAAGCCAAGTCTCCTTTGGGATGGACTTGGAGTAATGGATGGCTAAGTCTTCTAATTTATCTAAGTCGTGCAGCATTAGAAAAGCAAATTCAACATATTTACACATGAAGATCTGTGGTCATTTTTTAGAGGGCTGACGTGATCATACATCAAAGGGACTTGACCTTTGGAGCTCACAGCCTATCTATCAGTGTGAACCAATGCCTGCTTGCCACTCGCTTCCTTTGGAGACCATGGAAGGGAAGGCAGGATGAAAAGTAAAAGGGAACCACAAATGGGGAATATAAAAACACTAGCAAGACAAACAGATTTTTTTTATTTAGAGATACCAATTTTTCCCCTACATCCTTTGATTATATACTTGATAGAGAGTAATGACTCCAAGTGCAGAGTTGCAAACATCAATTCTCTTGCTCCTAAATGCAGGTCAGGAATGAATATGCTACATGTGTTTAGTTTTAATTCCCTTCATCCCTATGATCATATGGATTTCCTCCCCATAAACTAGGCTATTTACATCCTAGTTATCAGTTACTCCTACCATCAGCCACCATGAAAAGAGCGCTTGGCTGTGAACCCTCCAATAACTGACACCAGACTTAGATTTCCTTCCTAAAACTCTAGTTCTAAGACTCGACAGAAAATGTCTTGGGATTTGGTAGGAAACGATCCTTTGTTTTGCTAAAGGTATAATTTCTAATTCATTTTCAGTACCTCCCAAATATTCACTATTTCAGGTTCACTCTGGGAATTTTCTTTGTCTTAAACAGAGGCAGAATCATCACCCAAAGCTCTGTTTAGCTATGCTGGCTACATTTACTGTTAATGACGAGCAGAAATTAAAGACAATAATCCGTAAGGGGTTATCTGTGTTTAACATGGCAAAACTTCGGTAAATGTACATGTTATTTCCTAAAGAAAAGATTTTAAGATCACTCTTAACTGATGATGCACGTTTGTCAGGTGTATGCCATAGGCACAATTAGTTTTCACAAACCTGTAATGTAGCTAAGGACAATCCCTTTACTGGGTAAGAAAATCATCCAGATTGTCTGGGAGAAGCAGAAAGCACGTTTTAATTCAAAATTAAATGGTTAGTTTATAAAATATCATTTGAGAACTGTAGAACATGGAGGTATTAATAAACCTACCAAACACAGAGTGGCAATGAATGTTTCTGTAATGCGGTGCTTTGGAGCAGCTTTACTAGAAATTGGTGCAAGGGCTGCGCTACTGTAGCTGGAGTTGAAGAGAGCTGTGAGGCTTGACGCCCATTAAGTGCCTAATGAAGGCACCTAAAGGATTGGTGGTGGCCAAAGAAAATGTCAGCTGTAAAGAGTTTATCTTCTTGCCAGGAAGGAAGATGTCGGTGGGAGGAGATGTACCTTCTCCGATTATGGAAGGAAAGCAGCCCTTCTTCTGGAAGGCGTGCTTTCATTTTTGTCTTTCACTTCACGCAATCTAACTGACTGTTGACAGCTGTTCACCTCCCTGTACTTTTTCAGTATGATGTGAGGAATATTTTGCTTCTTTCCATGTGGACTTATGGAAATATCGATTTATTAATATGGCAGTTTTAATGTCCCTTTTCCCTGCTCTTGACATACGTACACACTGGTTTGCAAAGGGGTGGGAGAAGAAGACTTTGCTGCTTTTAATTCTACTTCAGGAATAAGGCAGCTCAAGCGTCTTGGAATTATGAATTAAAAAAATAAAATTTCCTTGCTCTGTCACGCCTGGGTCAAATTCCCTAGAACCTGGGGCAAATTCTACACTGCCTGTTTCCACATCTGCCATATGCATTGGGCTATGTATATATAGCACACAAGCATGCAGCATAAGACAAATTGTGCTACTTTTGTGCCATCTATCATTTCAGTGTAGTTCTGTATTCCTTAGAGACTCCTTTTAAAATAGGAAGAACCTTAGAAATTAATTTCTCATCTTCTGCTAAATTGCAAAAGTCTGAGGAACAAACAGACTGTGGCATTTTATATTCTTTAGGCAGCACTACTTACCATCCCCAAAAATATCATCTCCTCTTCTCTCATTTTCTCTGTTTTCTTGCGCTGGATGTATCCACGCCAAACCTGAATTGTAAACAAAACTCTAATGAGATAAATGGGCCTTGTTACAGCTTCCTTTACTGTGGCAGACACAGGAAAAAACAAATAGAGGAAGGAAAGGCACAATATACAATTGAAACTATTACTCTTTAGCAGGTTGCCATCTGCTACTTTTTTTTTTTTTTAAAAAAAAAAAAACATTCTGAAGTCTGTTATCCCCTCATACTGGTATATCTAGCTTCTAAATACAACATCAGCCGGGTTCAAAAGGTGTTTAGACTTAAAATTTAGACCGAGCTCCTGTTCTCAGGCTGAATTATCTGAATTATTCATGTGTAAGGACTTTTTCTGGAATTTAGCAGTGATCTCCCTTTCTTATCTTTACAAGATATGGAATGAACTCTTTCCCCGGAGATCACAGAAAAAGGCATGAATTCCCTGACATGCACTGGATTCCAGTGGGATGCCAGAAAGAGCAACTGAGGTCATAAAAATCAGAACGGAAAAACAACATGTAGGTTATAAAGTCATCCCACATTGCCAGTGCAGGACTGCTTCCATTGATCTCGCATCTAGGGTCCTGTCTCATGTTGTTAAGTGGTTTAAATGATGTATTTCACCTTGCTAGACACCCTGAAAGCTGTCATTTCACAATGCTTCCCATCCCATAAGCTGTGTTTCTGTCTACTGCAGTCCTTCTGAACAAAACATTGTTATTTGGTTCTACCAGAAGTGTTGTTAAATCAGAGATTTCACCTTTTGAATGCAAGTGGCAGCATCATCTGGACTTGGACCTGTTTGGACCTCATGCTTAGTTTGTCTTTCTCTCTTCTTTTCATGGTAAATTTGCTTCATGAATGCTGCTCGACACCGGCCTTGGCGAGCTCGTTCTGCAACCTGGATTATTTTAATGGCTTCTTCAAATGTCATAGCCTTGACAGGTTTCTTCAACAGCATGGCCAAAAAGGAATGGACAAAGCAAAGCATTAGAGTTCTGTGTGTTGTTAATTGCCTACCTCAGCAAATGAAACAACGAATGAACTTCTCGCAGAAACTTTCTAAGGCAAAAAAATCCCTGTCTGAAACAGCAGAGACTTCTGTCTCAGTGCTATCTTGCAGTATCTTGGAAGTTTGGTATCTTGAGAGATGTTTTTCTGAGGACCTTTAGAAGAAAGTGAACGTGGTGCGCTGATGTGTGACAAGGAAAACCTGATGTGGGGAAACAAAAAGGCTTCAAGATATCATGTGCTGAAACAGAGGATCTCCACAGATCAACATCACACTGTAAGAAGAGCAGAGAATTTCCCAGAGCTTTACTGTGGAGGCCAAGAGGACTGCAGCTGCCCATGGAAGTAGTCTAGCAGAGAGCCTGTGCTCTGTCTCTGCAGGCTGCCTCTGACTGACTGGTGCTGGCTTTTTTCCCTGGAGCCTTCCCACCGCTGCTTTGTGGGATCAATCAATACACAGACTTCCCCCACCAGCACAGTTACTGGTGGAGATTTCAATGGTTGGGACAGCGCAGCGGTTTGACTAAGTGGTCTGATGCAGGCTGTCTCTTATGGCTATAACATCTATGAATCCAAGTCAGCTAGACGTGTGGGCACAGTTGTTTATTCTGGGAGGTTAGCAATGGCTGCTTGTAGGCATTGCACCATTTCCCAAAAGTCAAAAGTATATCAAATCCAGAACAGTCTTCACTGGAGTGCTCACGTACTTCTCTGTAATGACTTTTGCTCTGCCAAAACTCAGTTTTCTACTCCTCCTAGCAGCTGCAGCTCTATAGCTGCACAGAAGAGACTGCAGTCGCTGTTCAGAGGTTATAAACAACTGAATACTAACAGTTGTGCTGACCTGAACTCGGAGTTTTGCCCATTCCTGGTTCAGAATCCTGGTTCAGTAAAACTTAAGCCCGACTTGATTTCAGTAGGACTAATGATGTGATGAGAGTTAGCTGGACCAATAAAGCACCTACTAAACTTGGCCAAAGTGCTGCCCTTTCTCTGACACTCTCACACACACATAAAGCAGAGTCGATTCATTTCGGTCTTAACCAGACTCGAGATGTGACTGGATATTGTTACACAGGAAAAATTAATCTTACTTTCTATTTGTGCCTTATGTGTAAACAGAATTTTACTTCTGAACTGCTATAAAAATGCTTTTCACTTCAGCGGCTCATGCGTTCAGACGTGTGGCTATAAACTTAAAAAGTTAGGCACGCTGTTACATAGGTATGCTGTACGCTTACCTCTGTTTGCAATCCAGCATCGAGCAAAATCTGATCAAGGATTTTCTCCCTCTGCTGCAGGACTTCCAGCTTTTCTTTAATGAAATACCTTGGTATAGGTACTTCTACCTCTTCCTAGAGGAAGAAATAGTCATGAGATGCTTTTTTAGAACTGCGTTAAAATCACATTACTTACTAATTGAACACCTTTACAAAGCAATAAAATTGGACTGGGATTGTTGAATATTTTGGAGTGTTGGGGAATCTGACCTCTGTAACAGCTGCTGAGCTGTTACTTTGCAATTACTTAAGGCCTAATTCAACAAAAACAAATAAATCAACCCGGTTTCTAAACCACGGCAGCCCAGAAATCTTTCTTTTTATAACAGCTCAATTATATTATCAAACTGTTAAAATATTTGGCAGGGTTGCCGGAAATTTGAGCATGATTTCCACTGAATTGAATACCTCTGGTTGTGTGATCATCCCTTTTTTTTTTTTTTTAATCAACATGAAAAATAGGTCTGTTCTCTTGCATTTTTCCTTAACCGTTACAAGGAACCAAAGCACAGTTCTGTTCATCTACAGCTATTTCTACAGGTAGACAAACTGTCACTGCCTGTGACTGTGGTATCTCGGTGACTTCTCAAAATCAGGCACGATAAGAAGTGGCCGTCTTTACTTGTTTCTGTCATTAAAAAGATGTAACTGATTGACATTTCTACCAATTCTTCTCCTGTAGAATTTTACTCGTCGAGAAATGAAAAAAGACACAGATGGGCAGACAAAAAAAAACGCCCCGAAAGTTAAGATGCTGTGGAGTGGCATAACCTGTTCTTTGCATTGTATTGAAGACTGGAGACAATTCTCCAAGAATAATTACTGGTAAGTATATTTCTTTGGGGAGGGGAATGTGTCTTCATAGGTCTGGTTCATACCGGTGCCACGTTCCTTATGTACTGTTTCAGGAACATCTAGAGTATTTCCTCAAGTGAATGGCTCACCCGGAGGGACAGGTGGAGACAGGCAGTAGAGTTAGCCTGTTGTGCTACTCACGAGGAGTTGCACAGTCCGGTTATACGATAATTTGTCCCCAGTTATATATGGACACGCGTCCATTTGCCCAAGGAGCCTAAGCCAGGTACAAGACTTGATGCTGCACTATCAGTGCTCTCTGTTCTGTCTGCTATGGAAACTGGTGGGCTTTGACCTGCTCAGGGAGATCTTTGACTCGATCCTTTGCAGCCTCAACGCCAACTTTAGTGTGGAGAGATACCGAGAAGAAAAGGGCTGGCCGTAAAGAAGCAGCACTGCTCCTGCCTTGACACAGGCGCATGGTATATGTGCTGCTTGCGAGCCCTAAGGCCTTCTAATACCTAGAGCAAGAATTTGCAAGGAAGGCTGTGGCCAATGAAAACAGCCCCTGTGATCTGCCAGCTTAAAGATTTCGTTACTAATTCCCTCGGTTGCACGCTGTGCAGACCGAGACATCTCTATTACAGCAGCATAAGAAAGCTTCCAGGCAGGACTGTGTTTATCCCTAGTGATTTTATCAATGCAGGGGTCCGGTCTGCTAAAATTTCTAAGTATTTGTCTTGTTAAGCTCCCTGTTTGCACCTTCTAACATCCTTGACTGTTGATGGAAATGATTATATATCGTACTTTAAGAGTGCAAATTGCTCTAGGATGGATTACAAATCTGGCTGTCTTTAGGTTTCAGAAATCAAGCGGTTTGTCTGGACACCTTTGCACCTCTGCACCTTTAAGCTGTCAGGCAGCAGTGAGTCAGTCAAGGCAGGGATGGTATGCCTGATGTCTAACCTGAGCTTTAGTTACAAGTGATTCTGGGCTGTGACTTTTACTGATCAAAGCTGTACTACTGGGACTGGAGGGAGTGGGAAGTAGGGGGACTACTTCTCTTCATAATCTCTTCTTGGGGCCCAGCACTGAAAAGTTAGGTTTGTGATGTTTACCCTCAAGTCAAATTTGCAGCCTTTTAGCCACTCCCAGCTCTACATGGGATTTGTGTATCCAAATACCTTTGCAATTACCCCAGGAAATGGAGCGACTGAGTGTTGGAAGGCAACTGTACAAAAACAGGCAGCACAGAACTAAAGAAAGACGAAGCTTGGCCTTACAGTGACATAGTAAAAAGCACACACTATCATTGCACGAGGTATAAAATGAAACTACTCTGTTGTGTTCTCTACCTGCAATCATGCTAAATTTTAGCCCATGATAATACAGTGAAAGAAAGGGCTATCCTATCTGGGCAGATTCTTTAAGAAATAGAAGTTATTTGTCAAGTACTGTCCAGTAATATTTTTTTGTAACTGGGAATATGTGATTATTTTAGGAAAAAAACCCCCAGAAATCTGTATTTCTGTCTACTATGGAAAATAATATTTTCTTTGAAAAAAAGCCTAGAATGTCTTCATAACTTTTTGTTTTAATAGGTTGGTATGTCATGCCTTCTTAAAATTAAGGTGTGGTGCAGGAATTTTAGTTTATGCTTTTTTTTTTTTTTTTTTTTTTTAAATAGCCGCCAGGCATGGTTTTTTAGACTTGCCAACTTTTTGCTGCAGGTGGATTTACTGATACATCATTACAACAGCAGTGCTTCATGATTTCAAAAGATGACTTAAGGATCAGTTTTCCTGGAGATATGTTTATATTCCCCAGTATGCCTTCTCACATTATTTAAAATCTGCCGCGATTAACGGAGAAGGTAAAGAGCTAGTGAAAATTCATGGCAATTACTATCCCAAATTTTCACAGTGAGATACACATGCAATTGCAAACAGAAACATGTTTACAAATCTCAGAACGATGCTCTAATGACATTAGGCAATTTATCTCACGTTATAACTGGGATCCTGAAAACAGCAGTAATTTAAGCTCCAGCTCTTTTTTCTTTGGAAAAGCTGTTAGCAGCGGTACCTAAATTTGACAATAGGTGGAGCTGTCTGCGAGAGAAGTAACCACCTTTTTCGCAGCTAACTTTTCATATTGCTTTTAGAGCACAGCTTCAAGACTTTGCCTTACTGCCACATCCCTCGGGTTCAGTGGACTCTCTGTCAGGGGGCTGCTTTTACACCAGGCAGACCTGAACCCTGGACGATGAATATGCTCCCAGCTCCTGTCTCCTTTACAATATGACACTTGTCGCAGATTTCTTATTTTAGTAGTACTACAAACTAGCAGACCAGACTATGCAATTTTTAGCATTACTTGTAATCTCCGGAAGAGGCCTGAGGCCAGGCTGATTCACAGTGATGCATGGGGCAGACTGAAGTGGACTGTACCTTCGTTATCACTTGCCCATCTTCTGTCTAATCCCACACTAAAATGAAGAGGAGTCAAACTGCTGTCATTAACAGTGAAGCTGTCTAAGTTAATATAGCTTCATTTTAAGATATGTGCAAGGGAGAGGTCCACAGAGCATGTGCTGCTATGGAGATGCAGAAATGCAACATATTGATCAAGCAGATCAGCTTTTAAAATCTTGGACCAATATCTAATGCTCATCATAGATCAAATATACTCTGATTTTTAATAAAAATGCCATAATTACTGATCGCCCGGTACACTAGTGAACATTCAGGAAGCATAATTACTTGGTGGACCTTCACAGACTGCAAGTAAATGTGACAGTCCTTAAAATACAGGGTAGGCAAACTTTCTATGAATTTGCTCGTAATAGAGGTAGACCTACAGGGAGAAGCTTTAGATCTTCCAGGATATTATCGATGTAATGAAACTCTGAGTTCTCCAGCTCCACCATCTCTTTTTTGATCTCCAGGATCCGGCCAATCACGCCTTCTAGCACTTGCCGAATCACTGTCCGTTTCTGCTGGTGAAGGAGTTGGTCATGGGCCACCTCCAAGTTACGGAAGATTTGCATGTATTTGATGTAGGAAACAGCTAATGTCTTGAATGCTTTCACGCGGTCCTTCTCTGGCTGGAGGAACTCTTCTCTTTCTCTCCGGAGCTGGATGTCAAGGTCTTTCTGGGCATCTGTCCACATCTTATTGTAAGTGCTAATTGAAAAGAGGAGACAATGTTAACCTGACATGAAAGCAAGAGTTAGCACACAACGATGCCAGGGCTCTATGTGTGTGGATTTCTCAAAAAAGCAACCCTGGAAATGTGAGCCATTATATTTATACAGGGATTTTTAACTACAATGTATTTCAAAAACCATTAGCAAAAGATTCTCTTTTTGATTGTTTTAACAATAGGAATCTTAAAATGCTGTTTCATTAATGGAAGTCTTAAAGTTAAAAACTTTTCAACTTCATCCTTAATATGCCTGAAGCATCCTTCAAACGCTTGAAGCTACAACCCCCACCAGCGCCACGAGTTTCATTCAATTGTGCTAATTGAGAAGATGGTTTAATAGAAAAGGTGCTTCCCCCCAAAGCCCTTATGAGGGGTGAAAGTCTCTCTGCGTCTGAGATGAGGACCAGCTGATGTTTCTAGAGTGTGCATTGCTTTTCTGCCTTTCTGCGTGATTGCTCAGAGATAATTGTAGGATAAGGGCTATATTGGCACCAGTGCTAAAGTGTAGCTGTGGGCACTATTTTGGATGTGAAGCGAGGAAAAGAATTTAATTTATTTCTATAGAAGCAACTGCTGCTGCACTCCAAGCAATTGCTTAATGTCTGGTCTAGTGGCTAGGGGACCATGTGACATGGAAGATGTCACCTAAGGCCAGCTGCATTTCCAGAAGTGATACTGCTCCTTACTTGGTAGCTTTGGTAGGAATAGGTGGAGCTCTGATGTGAGCGTGGACTGGCTGTCAGTGGTGTTTCATGGTAAAAGCAGATCAGTGCAGAATATCATGGGAAATCATCCTAAAGGAACCAGAAATGGACTCTGGGCAATGAGGTTTCTATTCAGAGAAGAGGTTTGTCACTGAAGGGTGCTAACAACTGTGGTAGCAAAAAACCCTTTTAGGTCTTGTTCTATTTTGTAACCTCTGTTTGCTGGTGGAGACTCTCTCTTGGGAGTGACAGGCGTCAAAAAATCTTATGTCTCTGAAAATGCTTCTCTACCAGCGGAGCTCAGAAATTTCTTTGGCGCTGAGACTCAGTTATGCTGGAAGAAAAACAGTTTCTTGATTCATGTTGTCAGGTTTCTAGAAGGAGGGGGAAACAGTGGGCTGAGGTAACAGGGAAAGCTGACACTTGTTTCTTAGATCTAGAAATAAAGGCCGCTGGCCTCAATGGTGCAATCTAGACTCAACCTTGCCCTTGCTTGCTGTTCCTAGAGCCTCTCAAAGAAGGATGAAGGCAGTAAAAGGCCCTGCCAGCATCAGATGAGCTTTCAGAGCAGACCTCTTGGTGGTCTGAGCAGCATTGAGGGAGAGCTTATGTATTAACTCTCATAAGAAAACAGGGCAGCTGTTAATGTTGCGCTTGCTTGATAATAAATGCCTAAATCGGACCTCTGTCAGCTGATCTTATCATTCCCAATCTCAGAGTACAGAATGACTCAGGGCTTGTGCAGCAGTGGGGTGGAGAGGACAAACTCCAGCCCACAAGCGCCCCGAGCACCGGGTGTGTGCTGCAGGTCCAGGATGCTGCCGGGACTCCCTGCAGCAGTCAGCAAAAACACCTACAATCTGAACCCTGCCATTGAATTTGCACCATTAACTTTTAAAAGTGCATAGTATACTTTTCAGCTGATATGAGTTTCTGCAGGATGCAGCTGGCCTTGCTTTTCCTAATGCCTCTGCAGCCCACCCAGGTCCTTCCCCTTCCTTTTTTTCCTACTTCTTTTACATCCCATTGCACCACCCAAATCACTCAATTGCAGCAATTAACCCAGGTGCAGGAGATAAACAAAATAAAAGCAGCAGAGTGGAGAAGACTGGGGCAAACAAGAGCAGTATTAGCTTTGACCCTAATGGCTCTGGCTGGTGGATCAATGGGAGTTTTGTGCGCTTCCTCTGAAGTCAGGACGTGGAAGAACATACGCTGGTGTGAGGTTCGCGGGGCTTTCCAGCACAGAAGGAAACAAGGCGGTATTGTACTGACTTAGCTGTGCCCGCTCGCAGACCATTGGGGAGCCGGGAGGTTATAAATCTTTGAGGAAGCCTAGCCCCGTAGGTTGTCCCCACAACCGTACTGCTGATTTACGAACAGCGGGTATCCTCAGGCTAGAGCATTTCGAATGCAGGTTATTGCATGGAGACAACACATCGTACCGCGATGAGAACCGACTCCATGATTGTCCACTCCAATTTACAATAACCTCCCTTTCTGCCTCCTCTGACTGAGGAATGTCAAGTGGTTCCTCCTGCTGAGCCAGCTCATATCCAGTTTCTTTTTATATTTTGAATGACTTTTTGAGGGAGGAGGGGGACGAAGTGCTCTAGCCCTTCAGAGTACGTTAATATAAAGGCAATATAATGGAACATAATTGCTTCCATAAAGCATTAGTTTATCAGATAAGCATTAAGATGATTGCAAGCACGTTGCTGTGGGTCAGATGTTAAGACTATAGATATTATGGTATGTTTTTAGCTTTTGCAGCAGTGATGTTCTGCGTCACTGAGGGCAAAAGAAGGGACGGGCCCACTGGAAAATGAAGTATTGAAGGAAAAGTTTGATGTAGAACTGCTAAATTTTCAGCTGTGAAGAGCTGGCAGCTCCTGTGTACCTCTTGCGGTCAGGGTGACTGACACCTTGGGGGGACCTGGCCCTAATGCTTCAGTTTATTAGATGTGATGGGGATGAGCAGACACTTGATAATTGGACAGTGCAAGCAGAAATGTGATTTGAGTGTTTCTTTGGTTCACCCTGATTAAAAACTAGAGGACACATGCCCAGCCATTTGTTTTCCCTCCCCAAAACAGGGTTAAAATAATCATTTCAGGTCTTACTAGCGTCCAAATGGGATCAGATGTGCTTGGTGTTTATAGCCCTTTCTGGAGGACTTGGCAGAGCTGGTATAATCCCAAGGAGCCTTTCAGCTTTGGAGAGAAACGTGTTCAAGGGAGTCAGAAGGAGTAACGCATGTCTTCAAGGTTACGTGTTAAAAGCAAAGGACAGGACAGACTCTCCTTGCCTGTTAATCAGACAGCATGCGACCCCTAAGTCCCTATTTGAATTTTTGCCTATTTGCTCAGTCTCCCTTTGCATTAAGTTGTAAAATCCCTCAAAACTGCTTCCACGCACCGAAGGGGGAGTACAATGCAGCCTTGAGCGCGCTGGCTTTTTATTTACAGTTACTGGTTCATCTCGTAGGTTTGATCCTGTTCTGTAAAGGGTAGGTTGTGAGCTGTATCTGTGCCTGAGGATGATATCGCATCAGAATTAGACTGGATTAGAGCATCTAACTAGCCTATTAGTGCAGGTAACCAGCAGGACTGAGCATAATTTTCCTACTCAAGGCGTAAGATTATTAAATCCTGGAAAAGAAAGAAGCCTGTCTCGATCTCTGCATGTGTAAAGCAGTATAAGTAATGCTGCAAATTGTCATAGCAACTACAGAATAGGACTGTTATGGGGAAAATAAGCAATGTTGTAATGGGATGAGGAAAAAAACACATGAAGTGACTTAACTCCAGAGCCCCCAGAGTGCTTTCTGGCAACTTACAGCTTGGAGGGAAGGTCAAGGCTTTACCTCCTAAGTGACGTTATCTTCTCTTCGCTCCCACAAAGTAGAAACAGAGCCTAGAACAAGGGCTTAAGATGACTCTCTTGCCATAGCATGACTTCTAGTTTGAATCTCGCTTTCATTGCTCAAAATAAAGACGGATCTGTTTATTTAGAGTGATGCTTAGAAATACGTTTTTCTGATCAAGTTATAAAGAGATGTTTAAAATCCTGCCAAATTATGCATTGCCTCATTTTAATATTCTAGGGCCCTCTAACTCTGCATGTTTGCTTGACCCATCTCTTTTTACGCTTAGAAAAACGTGTTGGTTTTGAGTACAGCTGAGGTTAGCCTGCCTTACTTGTGTTGAACTGGTTTTGGGACTCCAGCATGCCCTTCTTGGAAGGATTTGTGCTGAGCATGCAAACTGTCCCTCAGACCACTCTTGAGCCCCTAGTGGAATTCTGGCATCAGTGGGGTTACCTTTGTGTGTGTGTGTGGTTTTTCTTTTTTCCCCTGAAGTGTCTTGGTGTTTTTACTTAGCTGCCAAAGGGAACACTATTTCTGTTATTCCAGGACATGGCGCAGTTTGCATTCCAAACTGTGTCTGTCTCTGGATTTGTATATGGGTTGAACTCAGGCTTCTTTGATGCCTGGTTTTTCTGGGCTGTCCTCAGAGGACAGAAATATCTCACGCTTTCACATGCCAACCATGTAAATGAAGAGTGTAGTACTGCACAGGCCCTACCGTGTTTTTTTTTTTTTTTTTGGATGGATGGGCATGTGTAAAGAGATGGAAGGGAAAACATTTGACTCTGACTTGGCGCAGCTCTCTCCACCTAATATGGAAACTACCGTTTGATTAAATGAGCGCTAAATGGTGTGTGTTTTTAAAACGTTTCTGAAGCATCTACGCTGCCACTGCAAACTACCTGCGTTTCTTCTGTCTCAGAAGGTGAGATTGGGCTGGCTTGGGCCGTCTACCAGGGAATGGAGGAAGCACCAGCAGGGCTTGTGGGAGCGAGGGGGTGCGGAGCTGGGCCACGCCAGGGATCTGTGCGCTAGAGGAGGGCACAAGGAGCCCAGCACGTAATTCTCCACCGTGCAGATCATGCCAACGGTCACAGAGCAGACAAGAGGAGACTGAGACGTGGGTCTAGCGACACGGAAGTGTGTGCAGGGGCCAGTCCTCAGGGTCTCCTCTAGATACTCGGGGCTTGACAGGTCAGCCATTGTGCTAAGCTCTGGGCAAACATGGGGGCGGGAAACCCTGCCCTGCAGCCTCTGCAAAATAAAGAAACAAGAGACAAAGGTTGGGAGGGGAAAGTGAGGCCCTGAGAGGAAAAGGGGCTTGCACAAATGCTGCTGCTTTTCTTTTTTTCCTTCTCTCTTTGTAAAAATCACCAGACTTAAAGTGACTGCTGGCTTCTTCAGGTCAGCAGTTACCTGTTCCCCCACTACAACCCGCTCAGGTATTGCGCAGAGGTTGCAGGACTAAATATATTATATGAGCAGCCCTCTCTTTTCTTTTGTCTTATTACAGACGAAATTTTTCTAGGGGTGGAGAGGTGCAGACAGAAACAGAGATCAGGGTGGCCTTATTGACCAAATTTGACCATGAGTTTGTCTGAATCAATTCCTGTTTTAAAAGCCTTTAGCCTGACTTGTGGGTCTGAGCTTGGTCAGGCCTGCCTTGCTCATTAAGTAAGATTAGGCTTATAATTTTGCCAAACTTAGCTGGTGGTGAATGTAAGGCTGTCAGTTGACTTCCCTTAAGCACGTTTGCTCTAGCTGTGATGTTTTACGGAGTTTGAAGCATTTGGGGAAAATAAAGGGTAAACCGCAATAAGCTTTGGTTGTGATGGGGAAAGAAAATATACAACCCGCTGCCATTGTTAACATCAACAGCTCTGTGCTCCTGTCATCTCCAGTTGCGCTCTTTGGTACTATGACAGAAAGAGAATAGGGGCTAAATGATTTTTGTGGCATAAATGTAATGGGAAACTGCATGGAAGGTGAGGAAAGGCCACTAAGCAGCAGTGCCACCACCGCACCTCAGCAAGGCTCAAGCACCCGCTCTAGCCAAACTCACACATCTGATTGGAAAAATGACTGTTTCCTGACAGAAGGCCATCGGGAGGTGATTAAGGAGACATTATTCTAGGCTGAACTTTGCTGTCGCATGCTCCAGAGGCCATCCTTCTGTCTGTCGGCCTGCAGCTCCTGCCTGGGCTGGAGGCTGCCCTCTTGTTTTGAAGTCAGGAGGAGAAGAGCAGGCTCCTCTCCTTTACAAGCTGTTTTCCTCCTGGCCAAGGAAGCACGAAAGGACGGGGAAGGAGAGCTTTGGGAACTTGCATCCCATTACTGTGTAGCATTGCTGCAGCAGACACTGTAGTGAGCTCTTTAGTGAGAGATGGATAGCCAGAAATAGGCCAGGGCTGAGAAGACCCTACCTACTCAAGCTCCAAGCAGCATTTGCCTACACCATGCGTTACTGGGTGTGGTAATGAAGTTTATTTCAGCATTAACCATCCTATGTGTGTCATTTTCTTTTTTTTTTTTTTCCCCCCTTTCTTCCTTAGAAAAGGAAAGAGCAATCTCCCATCCAGCTGCATGCATAAAGGGCAAATGCTGCATCTGGGTCCTGCTCTGCCTCTGCTCCGATCAGGAGGCTTTAAGCGCAAAGTTAACACGCTCTACTCAGTTTCTTGAAAACTGTAGCCTCCTTTTTTAAACTGTTTTCTAGCACAAGGGCTTCTGGGATATTTCCACTGACCATGCTTTTTCCCAAAGGAGACAATGTACGAGCAATGCGCGAGATCTTTCCCTACCTGCTCATTAAGGATGAGGCACCAGGAGGGAGTTGCAGCTTTGAGTCTTAGTCGTGATCATTTTGATTCTGTCTCTGTTTTCCTGCTTTAACATAAGCAGGATGACACGCTAATGCTCAGCAGGGGTGGAAAAAGAGGGGCAAAGATGAATCTGTGAATGCTTGGGAGATGTATGAGAGAGAACATGCTAGGAATGCCCAGGAGGAAGCTAATAATTGTGGCGTTTGGATGGAATTTGAAGAATATGGCCTGGGGCCACACGCTGAATGAGGGGATAAAAAGAAATATTCAAGAACAGCCCAATCGCTGAATGAGGCTGGGGCCCCATGGGAAGAAAATAAGATGTGATCACAACATAAGAAACTGCATCGTAATGCAGTAAAGTGGGGGAGAGAAGAGGGGATTAAAAGTTGCACTGAGATTTTCTTACATTTTGGGTTTGCAACCTTAATGTTCTTTAACTGAGCGTTGCGGATGTAATGTAAAATATATAGCTCTCCATTGGTTGTTTCTGTCAGAAGCAGAGGGGGAGACGCTTGTCTTAGATTAATATTTAACCACTGACTTAATATAAGTTCTATTTGTGACATGAGATTAAATTTTAAAGCTTTTTGATTGTTTAAAGCTCCTTGGTGGCAGCGGCAAATGTCTTGTAGCTGATTAAAACCTGGTACAAATGGTAGCAGTGCTAAGACTGAGCTTTGAAAGTGTCTGGACTAGGGCAAGTTAAGAAATTATTGGTCAAGGTTCTACAGGTCAAGTAAATGGTAAACAAATTCATAAAAGAGGAGGAAACGCAGCAGGAAAACATAAATGCAAAAACTTCTATGTAAATCTCCTGTTCAATGTCTGGAACAAAACGTACATCTGTATGCAAATGCCGGGGTTTGAGTACTTTAGGAAGTGCGATACGTTCAGCACTTGTTAATCAACTCGAGAGCAAATGTAATGGGCACGCTCTCTCGTGAGCGCTGCAGCTGTCCTTGAAAAATGGCGAGCACGTCTGGACAAGCAACCTTTCTTTCGGCTGGCTGCTGGATCTTACTGACCCTAAGAGAATGTAGCTGAGCGCTTTCTGAGCGTCCTGTCTCTCTCCTGATACAGAGCTTACTAAAGTGGTGGAGTAAAATACCTCCTTGAGCTGTAGACAACACCTCCGTTAAAATCGCGGGGCCTTGAGGATGGTGAACGGGCCTCATAAACTCATGGAAATACTGAAATCCCAGCCACATAAATTGTGTGCAGTGTGACTGCGCTGCAAACACTGCTGGTCTGACCACTCTGACTCGGGGTGGATGCAAGACGAGTGCCCTGCGCACACGCTTAGCAGGGCTAGCACGTCCGACTGCCGTTTTTCTCTATGTGTGTGTGTAGCAGCTGTTCTTCCAGATGTCTAAAAAGCAGCTGTTTACCTCAAGCTCAAAAAAAGCTCTGTGCTGTGTAGCGCTTCTATACAGTACACAGGATGTGACTGTACAGTATTGAGAAGTCAGTATTATAGACTTGGCGGGGACTTATTGATGTGCCTACCTCTTTGTAGGATGGAGTCTATCCTTCATGTGCCTCGGCAAGATGGGCAGACATCCCCCTTCTCAGACAAATAAGGGTGTCCCCTAAAATATTTTTGCCCGAAGTACTAAAGTTCTATCTTATAAACCCCATGCATTATCATCTCTTTGTTTCACTGCCTTCAAGTGAGGCAGTCTGCTATACGGCATTTTTGTCACATGCTTTTAAATTAGCATATTAAATTAGCTTTTAAAATACTTTTCATTTAGCACGATTTGCGGTACGCAGGCAGGATAACCTCACTACATACAATCAGGTAACAGCAGCTTTAGTAACTTACTTGAGAACCAACTCAGCTGTACCTTGCAAAACAAGATAGCCTAGGACAAAAGGAAAGCGAGCTCCTATTTCATAACTATGGGCGTTGATTGCAACTCAGGCCTGTGCTGCGGAGGAACACACTAGGCTTTGAACAGTAAACATTAAGATAATTATTTTTTAAAGATTTGCCGGCACTGTCAGCCCCCAACCGTTTAAAAATCATGAAATTAAACCTTTCAGGCTGTGTATATTTAGGTAAGAATTCAGTACTTTTTATTTTCCTGATGGTTTGGAAGCATTTTTGCTTCACTTATTTTTCTGGGGTTTTAAAAAAATATTTAGTTTTTAAAAGGGATGCTGAGATTCTCAGGTGATAACCTGAATCCAGTTGCTGGGGCAAAAAAAAAAAAAAAAAGCACAAACTGTCCAGAAAACTTGGTGCGCTGACTGAGGTGTGGAATACAGCAAACAAAACTATCCAGCACATTGCTTAACTCGAGCTCTACAGATGCAGTGGCTGGTGAACTTTAGTGTATTCAGATTTGTGTTTCTGAAGGACCAGATTAGCCTAGCTATAAATGTCGTGCTGTGCACAGCTACAGAGTGATTATAGTTAAGTGAGCCAAGCGGCATCAACGTCAGACTGGAGTCCCTTACCAGCATCACTACCTTTGTTTGGAACCGGAACTGTCTATTTTTTGTCACGCGGCGTGGAGATGTGTATCATGTTTATACGGGTTTGCTGTTCAATGCTGGCAATGCTATAGGAAATGCTAAAGAGCCCCGTCCCTATTAAAATTAAACTTAGTTACGCCAAACAGTTGAGGCAGAAGTATTTTCCAACTGTACTCAATTCCTTTGGTGTGAATCTAGCTCAAATAACAGCAGCCGTGATCCACACACTCAGTAGGAATGACAGATGCTGCGTTAACTCTCTTGGGAAGAGGTTAAACACCACTTTTGTGAGATTCGGTTTTTTTGGTAGTTTTTTTTTTAACTTTTAAACAACGCAATTTACATAACTATTACTTTGTGAACTTCCCTTAACTGTGTCACCATGCCAGCATAAGGCACAATGAGTGCTGCTATAAACTAAGCCCTGCACTGGATTACCCTGGGACCTAACCAAGCCTTCCTCAAATTTACAGCTGCTGGAAGCTGTGGTGGGTCTGTGTCCTTGGGCAGAGCCCCCAGACAGTCTCTGCTGTGCCCTTGGTGACATCTTCTTTATTCCTCTCAGGTCATCCTTCTCTCCTGAGCCAAGCAGCCAGGAAAAGGAAGCTGCCTGGCTGGAAAGCGGTGGCATCTGGCTGGGACCGCAAATGCATTGAGGCAGGTGGCAGGAGGCTAGGCTAGGGCAGACCCAACGTGGAAGTGCTGAGGAGAGCTGCTCTAGTTCCAAGGCTGGAAGGATGTTTGAGAGTCAGAGGGGTTTTACCTGGCAAAGAGCTGGAGTTTGGGAAGAGGACACCAAAGCAGGAGGCTTTGAGGCTGGTACCACTGATGGTAGAGGAGAAGACCACGGGTAAAAAGCCAGCAGAGGCTGTGCTCGGGCAGCAGTGTGGATATTGTCAGGTTTGACTAGGTCAGAGCACGAGAGGAGCAGCAGCAGACAGCAATTACTGCCTGAGGGTTGGTTTTTTTCTCTTCTTTCCCCACCAATGTATTATTATTTTAGTGAACTTGAGCATTCCCCATCAGAACTGGGAACAAGAACTGCCCCAAACTGGGTTGTCTGTGCCCTGGGGTTTTGTACTGCTGGACCTGGAGGCAGCAAACAGCAAAATACTGAGGGATAAATAGACTGGATCGATGGGCCAATGCTAATGGAATGAGCTTCAACAAAGTCAAGTGTCGGGTCCTGCACTTGGGCCACAACAACCCCATGCATCGCTACAGGCTTGGGGCAGTGTGGCTGGAGAGCTGCCTGGTGGAAAAGGACCTGGGGGTTCTAATTGACACACGGCTGAACATGAGCCCGCAGTGTGCCCAGGTGGCCAAGAAAGCCAATGGCATCCTGGCTTGTATTAGAAATAGTGTGACCAGCAGAAGTAGGGAGGTGTTTGTCCCCCTGTACTCAGCACTGGTGAGGCCACACCTTGAGTATTGTGTCCAGTTCTGGGCACCTCAATATGAGAGAGATATCGAGGTGCTGGAGTGAGTGCAGAGGAGGGCACGAAGCTGGTAAGGGCCTGGAGAATAAATCTTATGAGGAGCGATTGAAGGAGCTGGGACTGTTTAGTTTGAGGAAGAGGAGGCTGAGAGGAGACCTCATCACTCTCTACAGCTACTTGAAAGGACACTGTAGAGAGGTTGGTGCTGGTCTCTTCTCACAGGTAATTAGTGATAGAACAAGAGGGAATGGGTTCAAGCTGCAGCAGGGTAGGTTTAGGCTGGATGTTTTAGGAAAACATGTTTCACAGAAAGAGTGGTCAGACACTGGAATAGGCTGCCCAGGGAGGTGGTGGAGTCACCATCCCTGGATGTGTTTAAGACTCGTTTAGATGTGGTGTTAGGGGATATGATGTAGGGGAGAGCTTCATGGAGTGGGGCTGATGGTTGGACTTGATGACCCCAAGGGTCTTTTCCAACCTAAATGATTCTATGATAAGGTTAAGAAGACACTCTGAGTTTGGTTCCCAACTTTGCAGTAATAACGCTTTCCTAACATAGGGCCTCGGTGTCTTGGGAGTATTTCTGGAGGAGCGAGTACGGCTCCTTGCAGGCACTTTGATCCACTGCCATCATCAGTGTCTGCTTATTGCAAACAAACTTTTAAAGCTTTGTATTGTGCTGAAAGCATGAGGAGTTCATTACAGGGAAAAAAACCCAACCCCAGTATGTGCAAATTTTGGTCTGCCAGAGAGGGAGATTTTTTTTTTTTTTTTTTTTTTAAGCAGAACAGGGCGTGGTGTCTGAGTAGGAATAATATTAATACGGGCCTAACCCGCGCTGAGGTGAGCTGGCCCCCGCCCTCCCCTCAGCGCCCGCCTCAGCCCCAGCGGCGCGGCCTGCCCCGGCGGCGGGGGGCGCCCGGGCCTCGCGCCAGGGGCCCAGCCCCGCCGGAACCGCTCACACCGCCCTTGTCCCGGCAGGTGTTTTCCTCTGGAAGGGGATGGGGCGGTTTGTTTTGGTTTTTTTTACCCCCTTAAACGGTGTTTTCTCCCGGGCACCCGCGGCCCCTCGCCCGGCCTGGCCCCCGCGCGCCGCGCTACTCACGCCTGAGACATGGTGCCTCGGGGCCGCTCCGCCGCCGCGGGGCTGGTTCTCCCCCGCCCGGCACGGCGCCCCGACACCGATCCCGGAGCCGGCCCGGCCCGCCCTGCCCCGGCTGGCGACGGCTTGTCCGCGGCCCGGGCAACCGGGCGCCCTGCGCCGCCCCGCCGTTACCGCGGAGACGGGGAGCGAGGGGGCGGGACGGGCCTGTTCCGCTGCCCGGGGCTGCCTCAGGAGGTGTCCTGGGGGAAAGCGGGTTATTTTCCTTTATTTTGTTGTATTCTCCTTCATTTTGTTCTATTCTCCTTTTCCTTCCAAGTTGTTGTCCCGATTGTGTTCACATTTTCCTCTCTATTTTTTCTTTTCTCTTTTGTTTCTTTCCCCGAGTACCTAGCGAAGCAAATTTCTTGTGGTTTTCCATTCCCTTACCTCTTAAAAACCAGTTTATTCTTATTTTTTTTCCCCTCTCGACAGCTGGAAACCTGCCTTGTGTGTTGTATTTCCACCACCAGTTGCATCCCCAAAGCGAGTACATCCGTACGCCAAGGTCTGTATCCATCCCACCTATTGGCACTTCATCACAGGATTTGCTCTTCTTTTTTTTTTTTTTTTTTGCTTCTTTTTATTTTTTTCTTTTAAACTGGAAAAAAAATCAGTAATGGGGGAAATGCGAGCATGTTGTGATGCAGCCGGTAAAATCACACTGGTAACTTCTGAGCGCTGGTTTGGTTGGAGGCTGGCTTCGAGGGCGATGCAGCAGTTTCACCTCCTTGTAAGTGATGTCTAGCTGGCAGCGAAGCAGGAGTTTTTGAAAATAATTGTTTTAATTTATTGTTTGTGTGCGGAGCGAGAAGCATCCGTGGCAGAACATTAAAAGGCTACTTTAAAAGGGGAAAAATCAAAGCTAATGAGACAGGATTACAGTGCATCACACTTTTTTTTTTGGGGGGGAAAAAAATGCACTCCTCCACAGAGCGGGTAGGGAAGGGAAAAAGCAAGAAGTTTGGGACAATGAATGTTTTGCCAGTGTTTGCATTTTTTGCCATAAATCTCTGGGTGCCTGCGTTCCTTTGCTTCCCCCCCGCCCCCAGCCCCTTGAAGCTCCGGCTCATATAATTAGGTGAGACTCTTGGCTGTCAAGTTTTTGAAATAAAGTTCCTAGCCCCCATGGTTTTGGAGGAAAAGCTTGAAAATGTGAACCTTGAAGAATCAATCAAGACCGTAATAAAAAGCATCTAAGGTGTATTATTTTTCGAGCCATATGATGGCTGCGCCCATCGCATGATTTCTTTTGGTGTATTGGATCGGTGGTGTTTGAGTACTTACTATTTCTTTGGGGGGGTGTGTGTGTCAGAAAATGATGTAAAATCAGCTTGTAATTCACTGTGTTAATACGAAAGTGGTTCTTTGTGCTGATGCAGCTTGCATCAGAAATTTGCCTGCTTCTTTTCGGTGCCTGTTTCTCATCCATCTACAGGTTGGAGGGTCTCAAAAGCAGTAACTTGTGTTTTGTTCTTATTTAATACCTTAACAGAGCCTTCACAGCTCGGATGGGAACCTCACATTTTTTATTTCCATTAATGCGGGCATTTGTACATCACTTTTTTTTGATGAACTATTGGGTTTTTTTCAGCCAAGAGTTTTACCCACAGAGGCACAGCAGTTCTGTCTCCATCGGTGCGTGTGGTTTTAAGGACCGATTTGGCTGTAACCCCTAAGCAATATGCCTTTTCCCATAGACCTCAAGATACTGCTCCCAAATCTCCAAGAGAAGGGGAGTAATGCTTGTAATTCAAGAATTAAATTCAGGAATTGGAGTCAGAATAGAAAATTACTTCAGTTCTTTTATTCTGCAGTGCATCGCTCAAAAATAGCTTCTAAAATTAACAGTTAAGCAACCCATTGTGTGTGTTTGAGACGAAAAAGTAGGAAGCTTTCTGAAGCAATTGAAATGAGAGTAACAAGATTGCTTGATGTGATATGGATGTTAATTATTAATCTGAATTTATTGCCCCCTGTTAGCACCTCGGTGTTGCAATGCAAAGGATGGCCTTTATTGTGCTGGAAACTGTATTAAAGATGAAGTAATGTCCATTGCGCCTTTTCCACCCCTCGCCCCCCCAAAAAAAAAAAAAGTTGGAGGAAAGTAAACATCTTCCTTTTAAAAATGGGAAGTTAAACCATAAAAAGTGATGTGTGTGAGAACGTGCAGGGAGCCTGTGCACGAGCTGAGGGGCTTTTTATTTTCATCAGTTTGTAGGGAACTTGAAAAAAAATAATGAGTTGCATTGCTGGGAAAAGTCACGCAGTAAAATAAATTATGAAATAAGCAGAGTTGATACTTTTTTATGGGAAAGGAGCCTGTTTGTAGATGAAATGGGAGTAGCATACGACTGAGAATAAGTAATTGGATTAGCCTAAAAAAAATAGATATTTATAAACAGAGAAACAGGGGAGTGTGAGATGTTCGGGTTTGCTGTAGGTTTCTAGTTGAATCCTCGAGCTTACAGGTAATTTGAAGTGAGATGAGGCAGGACTGCCTGGGCTATTCGGCCACTGCTTTCCTCAAAGGACTGCACTGTGATGGATTTTCTGCTGTGGATGCATCTCCGCTTTGGGTTTGGCACAGCTGCTCTCTGTCCCCGTCTCCAGCTTTCTTTCCTTTATCTGTCTCTTACCCTGGAGCACCACAGCCTGATTTGCAGCTGAGGTCCAGCAAGACCATTGATGGTCAGTCCATACTGTGGAGCATCTCAGTCTTTCCAGTCCAGGATCACGTGTCTCCGATAATCCCTACAGGCACCAAACCATCTGAGATCTCTAGGTACCACCAGAGATTAAAGGGATTTGTAGTTGTTATTCCACATATTGTACTTTTTTTTAATAGCATTGATAGCGACTTCCTTGTCCAGATCATGTTGCATTAAAAAATAAAACTGTGTAATTTAATCTATCCAGCAGGAATAGGTGATGGGTTTTATACAGTGTGTTCCTTTTGGCATCCCTAATTCCTTAGGCTCTTGCAAACATGAGCTTAAAAGTTCTGCTGCCTTGGAAACTAGGTGCCATCATTTTTCAAAAAAGTCTTTTATTACGAGCTTAAGAGGCGACTAGTGAGCTTAGAAGGGGATAACGTATAAAACTGGAGGACCTTGTTCCTCTGAATGCAGGTCCCTGGCAAAGAGCTTAGTGCACCTGTCTCTTCTTGAGTAGGGGCTTAAGTAAAGCAAGGAACATAATAGGAAAAATGTTCTGCCTTTGCAACTCGTATTTCAAAGCATTACAAAGGTCTGGATTGTCCCTCAAGGCAGAGGACGGAAAGAGGAGTGGTTTTGGTTTTTTCGGCATGTTGCTGCCCCAAAGAGAGAGGCTGTGGGTCAGGGGTTTCTCCATCACGTGGGATGGATGAACTGAGGCTTTGGGCCACTGCTTGGGAGTCAAGGATCCTGTTGCTCGTTTTGCCATGGGAGATATCTGTGCTGCATCTCCCTGGGGTGTAAGATGTGATGTGCTCTGTGAGGCATCTTTTGCCCACACGAGGGATTGTGGAAGGGCCTGTTTGCATGCCACTAATGAGCTGGGCAAAGCTGAGGTCCTGAAGTGCCAGGAGGGTGCATTTTGCTGGGTGTCTCGTGCTGAAAAACCACCTCGCTCTGTAGCCCTACCCTGGAGTGCTGGTGTCCCGCTTATCCTGGAGGGCTTGGCAGAGGAGCTCTCCTGCAAGGGACAGTGGCTGTGACAGCACTTACAGCAGAGCAGCTGTCCCCAGATGGGGACCTGGTCACAATTGATTTGCACATCAGACCTGTGAGTCCAGGAAAGGGAGAAGTAGGATCTCTGATGGGCAAGCCTGGGGAGATGTTGCTCAGGACTTGCTTGCAGATAGGTGTTTGGTTTTAAAGTGCATAAAGGAGTTCTGGGTGGCCCTTCTGTGCAAGCTTGGGGACTTAGATTTGGCTTGTGGCTTCAGTGCTGGCTTCCAGCTTGTGCTGACACCCAGGAGGGACGGCTCTGTCAGCTGGGCTGCACTGACCAGTTCATTTAGCCTTGCCATCAGTCGCTGAGCTATTTTGCCAGTTAACATTTACTACCGGATCTACAGGAGGTTTGCTGCTTACTTCAAGGCTAAGTGAAGGGGATTTGTCGGTAGTCGGGTCTATTAGACTTTGATACAGCACCAGTGTGTTCATCAGGCCTGAGCGTGGTACATGGAGGAGGAGGACTGGAGCAGAATTAGAAGGTATAAAGTTCAAATCTAATTTGAAGAATTTTCCCTCTATCACTTAAATGTGGGAAATGTTCCTGTGGTTTCAGGTATAAAATGTCATACTTCATAAGGAGTGTGCGTTTTAAATCTCAGCCAGATATTAAATGCCATGCCACACTCCACTTCTCTCTTTGTTAAAAAGTAAAACCCCAAATCATGTCTCCTGAAATAATGTTGTTCGATAAAATTAAAGCTTTCAAAAGAAGATGGTTCAAATAGCATCAGCTCTCTATCATTAGGAAGCATGGGGGAGCGTATTGATTTTATTCTGTATTGACAATTGTACGTCGGTGTTCAGCTATTTAATTATCTAGGATGCTGTTCTTAAAGATGCCTATCAGCATAAATCTAGCAGTTGATACAGATTGACAATTACCGTGTACCAGATGTTTTTTTTTTGGCGAGAAAGAAATAGAAAAAGGGATCGGGCTCGGGCTTCTGGCAATTATCCAAGCAATTTGTTAGCAGAGGCTTTAGAAAACCGGTTGGCTTGAACATTTGGCTTCAGCTAGCGAATTTTTAATAAATGAACACAAATACTGTGTCAAGCTTTAGTCACTTAGGAGGGCAAAGGTCGCTTCTATATTATTCTGCAAAGCAAATATTGGAAATAAGTAGCATTTCTTTTGGTTGTGTAATGTGAAGATGTATTCAATATCGCATGTGAAATGGCACTTCTGGACAGACCCATTTCAGTTCGTTAAAGATATACAGATACTCTAACCATTTACTCACTTTATAGGCTCAGCAGTCAGCAATTTAGAATGTTGTAGATGCTTCTCTCTGATGATTTTGATAGAAAAATGACAAAGTTTGACTGTTAATACTGGCTATGTGTGCACATTAAACACCAAAAACTTAAAAAAATCTCACGTTTTTAAGGAAACAAGAAAACGCTGCACAACATAAGCCGCTAGCTGCTCCTTTCAACTGGGGTGGGATTTTCACTGACCTGAGCCCCCACGTCTCATGCCATGGTAAACGGGCAGGAGGTTTGGTGGGACCAACATGCTGGGGAGCCCTGGGTTGGTGCGAACTCAGAACGGCAAAGTGCCACTCGCTTCCCACAGCGGGAGGGGGATGAAGATGCTGGTCTTTGTGGTCAGTTTATACCTGCGCTGTTTGATGGTCTTTCTTTTCATGGAAAAAATAGCTGTGGAGCTATATCTGAATTTACAAAGCAGCAGTCTTGGCTTCAGCCATCCTAGTCAATGAGTGAGATGGAGAGGCTGTTGGAAGGTCCTTTGCTCTCCAGCTGGGGAGCTGGAGTTTCTGAGGATGACCAGGGTAGAGTAAGGGGCAGGGGAGGCAGCTCAACGCTTCAGGGGTCGGGTCTGGATCAGGAAGATCCTCTTTGAGACCCACTGTGTGATTGAAGGGAAGTGTTTGAGCTCCGGGACTTGATGTCTTTTAAAGTCAGCAGCTGAGAGTGACTTTGGCCTAAAGGAGAAGGGGATGTTAGCCAGCTGCTTTGGCAGTTCATCGCCCATAAGAGGAGGAATTCATCTGCTATTCGTGCACGTAGGCTGTTGTTTCATTGTGTTCTGTTTTGTTTTCCCTCCCACTCTCCAGTAAAGCACCTGTTGAGTTAATCCTCTTTGATTCAACTCAGAAGCAAGGAAGTCAAACTCCTCGAGTGGCTGAGCAGCTCAGCTCTCATTTCCCCAGGTTTCTGTGGGGGGGGTCTAGCTGGTGTGTTTTGGAGGCTTCCAGAAGGAAAACTATTAAAGCAGGAAAGGGAAGATATGAGGGGAGGGAATACTTAACTTTACTGGACATAAGGATGACCTGAGTTACGAAATGTTAGTCTGGAAGGGGGAGATACCTTGGAGCTTCCCAAGTCGTTCTTGAGGATGGTGAGAAATGTTCTAGAGGTTCTGTTTTGGTGCATCTTCAATGAAAACTATTTTGATTTAAAAAAACAAAAGCCTCTTACTAAATTGGATGCATCCTACTTCGTTTGTGCTGAAAAATTAAAAGAAGCAGAATAAAATGTCAGCAGTAAGTAAGTAAGCCCCAAATACAGTGATTTTGTAGGGAGCCGCAATCCATCAGCAGCTGAAATTTGGTGGCAATCTGGTTGTGCAAACGTGCTTGATACACTGTGTATTCACTTCTCTGACCCCAAAGACTGGGCAGCCAGGGCTGCCTGTGGAGGGAAAGAGATTTCTCCAGAGGGTATCTGGGGAGAGGACCCTCTGTGTCTTCTCTAAGCTCTGGAAGAGCCTCTTACTCTGCTGTCCACCAGAATCCAACCTTAAGTGCTGAAAGCTAAGATGCATAAGCAGTTTACGTGATCCCTCTTCCATAATTGCCCATCTCTTTGTGTTTAGGCTCTAGGGACATTATATCCAGTATGTGAGGACTTGATGTCCATCTAGAGTGTCCCAGGATGAGTTAGGTTCAACCGATACGGTTGCATGAATGAAGTAAAACCAACAACTTATGTCCAGCTAATTCATTAGTTACAGCAAGAGCTCAAGGGTTAATAATGTCCCACCTAGAGCCGAAGGAACAATACGAGCCAAGCGCCTGGCTGTCCCGTCCCTTCTGCGTTGCACATGCGTCACTTCTGCGTGGAAATGAGTGTGAAACTTTGGTTTTTCTTTTTTCCTCCTCCCGGTTCAACTTCTCGTGCTATAAATAAACAGTGCAGTGTGAGAGAAAAAATGAATAACAAGGGGCTGTAGTTTTTTAGGTGCCTGCAGCAGGATGTTTTCTTGATTATCCTGTTTCTTGTAAACACCGTGATGCCTTTTGTAGCCCAGATGTAGAGGCAGCCTGGGTTCATTGTTCGAACACCTGCTGTCCTTTCAAATGGACCCAACGCAGCCCATTGATAAAATTCAGACTCAGAAACCTGCAGCACCAGGCTGAGCTCCTGTAGATAGCTCAAAAAAAAAAAAAATAAAATCCTTGAGGATCTGACATCCGCCCTGTTTTTTTTTTTTTCTCCATTATATTTGATTGGGAGGGGAAAGGAAGCTCAAGATTATTTTTTTTCCCCCTGCTCTTGTTCTCACAATAGCAATAAAAACAATGCTCTCTGGCTTTGAGGTGGTAAATGGTGAGAAATAACAACAACAGCTCACTTTGCAAGGATGCAGCCAAATTTATGAATGAAACCGGTGGCTGTAATTTAGTTTCCAGGCCTGTCTCTGCTTTTGGTATGATGAGATGAAATAAAAAAGCCAGAGAAAAACCAGCTCATAACTATTGTGGGGTTGTAGCTGGGAGCGACCACAGGGAAAGGTTTTGCCTGAGTTGGAGAAAGGTAGCACGGGGTTTTTCTGCTTCCTGCATCAAGATCAAAGCACAAACCAGGTGAATTTGCTCAGTTAAGCAGAGGCTTTGCAACATTTTCTGTATCTGATGCTAGCATATGGTGGTGTAACACCTTTGAGACTGCAGTTACAGCTCTTCCCAGGTTGGCTTTGTGGGGTAAATGAAGTCAGGGTAGACCCTTGTCAGGACAGGACTGCGTTACAAGGTGCGCAATAATGCCATCAGCCCTTGGAAGAAAGGGGTAAAATTGAGACCAAAGGCACCAAGTACACTTATTTCTGCAGATACAGGTCAGTTATGTGCCTTCTACACACCTGAATGTTTCTTTGGTTGGGACTTGAGGGCTAAAACCTGCTTTTTGGGGAGAGGAGACCCTCCAAGGCTCTGGAGCGAGAGGTTAGAGAGTTGAGGTGGTCAGTCAGGGCAAGGTGTGGTTTAGCATCCTCTTCTCAGATAGGAGACTTGTTTTCCAGGGTGTCATTCAGAGCAAGAGAGATTTTTATTGTATTGAGGTCTCTTGCATACTTCCCTGCTCCTCTTGCGTTCCCCACCTGTGCCTTTGGCTGCATGAGCAGAGGAGACGTGCTGCGATTTATTTACTGCTGCTTTGAGCTGGGGATTGAACCAGATGGCCTCCAAAGGTCCCGTCCAACCTAAATTACTGTATATTTATCTTGCTGAGAGAGTCAGATGCCAACAGTGAGTACCTTACAAAGGTATTTAATGGATCAAAGGCTTTCTTCCCCCACGTCTGAAAATGAGATCTGAAACTGTAAAGGAAGCAGTCCAGCCCCAAAATATTCATTTTTGCCTGAGACAGGTGAAATCAGGTGGCCAGACCTGTGTGTGCTGTGGCTTCATCCTGCTGAACAGATGTGGCCTGCCCCTTGGCACCCCTAGATGTTGTGCAGGGCAGGGTTTGAAGGACTCCTTGCTCAGAGCATCCCATGTGTCCTCCTGCCCCCCCTGGTCTGTTAGGAGTGTCCTAGGAGAGAGAACACTGCCCCACCTCTTGGGTGAGGCTGTGGAGGGACCCACAGGCTGTTCGGGAGGGGGCCCAAGGAGGCAAACACCGAAGGATCAATGTTCGTGCGAACCGCCCTTTGCATCTGCCTTTAATTAAGCCACACACAAAAAAGCAATGCAGAGCAGCATGTTGGCATGTGTCGACGTCCGCGTGTGAGAGAAGCACACCCTGTCTCTGGACCACCGAGCAAGCGGCACATAGCCTGTGTGTCGTTACCTGGCTGTTGGAGGTTACCAGCCCATAGCCACCACAGGCAGGAGAGCTGGTACGAGACGACCTTTACTGGGGCACAGGATGCAAGGGGACCCTCCCGGGCTGGAGGTGGGACACGATAACCTCTCAATAGCCAGCACCCAGGAGGAATTTGGCTCCTAAATCTAATTATATTTGCAGACCGAACTCTTTTTGCACTCCTTTCAGGATGCGGCTCTGTCATTGAGAAGTCCGGTGTGTGCAGCATCTCCTTTTTACCCAGCGTTTTGGTTGGTTTGAACTTTGTTTTTAATGGCTGTGTTTAAAAGCAAGATAGCAAGGAGCTGGAAGGTGCTTAATGTCCTCAGCTTTCTCATGCATGGCCTTTCTGAGAAAAATGCCTGTTTGCTGATATCATCTCCTATGGCTCAATGTCAGAGGTTTGCTTCATTTACTAAAAAAGCTGCGCTAACCACATGAAATGCTTACATGACTTTTTCTAGCTTGCACAGGGAGGTGTCCTTGATGACCTTTCACGGTAATTACAGCAGTTAGAAGATGTTTGCCCCAGGCGAACCTCTGTCTAGGCTTCAGCAGTTCTGCACTTAGTTGTTTTGGATTTTCCCTTCCATGCTATTCTGCAAAATAGCATTGTGGCTACAAATGTCTTACTTTTCCCCTAAAATGTATCAATTGCTCTTAGGAGGCAGTGAAAACTGCTGGGCATTTTCACAAACAAACCAAATAGGGTTTTAAGGAAGCGTTTATATTTCCTATTTATGTTTTGCTTTGAGACCCTGCCTTCCAGTAACCCTTTTTGCCCAAGACAAAACAGATACAATCAGCCTGGTGTTTCTTTTAAAATGGGCGAAAGATGAAGGATGAACATCCGTGAGCGTCAAGTTTCCTTTCAGGCGATTCTGAGCAAAACCCCAAGCCTTTTTGAAGTGGTTTACTGCAATTGTAGTTTGCCTTGCTTCCTGCTCATGATTTCGGCAGTTCATTTCTTGGGCACACCTCCTGGGGGGTTGTGTGTGGTTACAGGCGGTAGGGGAAGTTGGAAGGCCAACAAAAGGCAAGGGGGCTTTTAAACCTTATTTATTTCTTTTTCTATTTAGAATGCTGCTAACGAGGCATCGCATTTTATTCCTTCCTACCATCAAGGCCCAACATCTCCCCCAGCATCAGCACTGATGGAGGCAGGGAGGGGTATGAAAAAAATGGGAATAGGAGATTTCATGCCGGATGAGTTTCCAGTTAGGGGTGCAGGCTGCGGGCAGTATAAAAAAAGCTTTAGTCTGCAGTCGGTAGCTGGTGGTTGCTCTTAGCACGAGCCCTGGGCGCTGAGCTGGGAAGTGGCGTGTCCTCCTTCTTAAGCTGGTGTGATGAAGCTGGTGAGGGGTCTGGAGCACAAGTCTCATGAGGGGTGGCTGAAGGAGCTGGGGATGTTCAGCCTGGAGAAGAGGAGGCTGAGGGGAGACCTTCTCGCTCTCTGCAACCCCCTGAAAGGAGGGGGTAGCCGGGGGGGGTCGGTCTCTTCTCCCAAGGAACAGGCAGTAGGACAAGAGGAAACGGCCTCAAGTTGCGTCAGGGGAAGTTTAGACTGGATATTAGGAAAAATGTTTACACCGAAAGGGTTGTCAAGCCTTGGGACAGGCTGCCCAGGGCAGTGGTTGAGGCACCATCCCTGGAGGTATTTAAAAGCCGGGCAGACACAGTGCTTAGAGATATGGTTTAGTGATGGGTTTGTCAGAGTTACATTGATGGTTGGACTCGATGATCTGAAAGGACCCTTCCAACCTGGGCAATTCTGTGATTCTGTGACTTGCGGTGTTGGGATGTAGCTCTAGCGCAGGTGTGGGATCGGTGGAGCTAAAGCAGAGAGAAATGTATCCTGGAGAGCTTGTCTCAGTGCCGGAGGGTGAGACGCAAGGGCAGAGCTGCTCCTTCCTCACACCCACGCGTGGAGGGACAGCTCTTGACAGAGCTGGAAAGTCCGTCCTTCCTGCTGCCCTCTGTGATATCTGGACTGTTTGTGATATCTGTGGGACCTCGGGGGGCACTGGGTGAGGATGAAGGAAGATTAAGATGGCTTTGAAGCCACAGCCTGGGGTACTGCCAAATGGTTGGGATGTAGTGAGTGATGAAGGCTGAAGACATTACTGCCCCATGGCCGCATCTTCGAGAGCGGGAAGCACTCTTGAGCCTCTCGTGCCTTAATTTGTTTAGTAAATAAGATATAGTGTCAGAACTGGACTCCATCAGCTTGGTGAAGAGCTGTGACTTGCATCAAGGCTGTGGCTTTGTATCACCATGGTCATGCCAGCTCCTCCAGTGGTGCAGACTAAGTCGTTGCCTTTGGTGCCTGCTGCAGTCCATCAGTTTACACCAGTGGAGGAGCCGAACACCTGAATTTTGCTTGGCGGCTGATAAAGAGCAGCCTTGATGCTAGTTTTTCCATTGGCTTGTGGTGTTGTACACTATTTCCGTGGAGATGGTACCTCCGGGCTCCGGTGTTGGTGCGATGTGCTCTCCTCTCCCAGCACGAGAGGACCGCTTGCATCGTGAAGGGCTCACACGTTAAGCAAATGGGCTTTGGCTCCAAATCCAGAGGTTAGTGAGAGCATATGGTCCCTAAGAGGTGCAACTTGTGTTGCTAAAAATGCCTGGAAAACTGGATAGCAGCCTTTTCCCTTTTACTAGCGCCTGGCCTGAGGAGCTGCAGGATTTAAGCACGTACTTAAATTTCAGCGTGTGCTTAAGCATTGTCCTGAATGGAGACCCTCTTGAGCTTTTGCTGAAGTGCTTTTCTGAACCAGGGCCAGCAGGCTGTGAAAGTTGTCTCTTGTTGTTCCTGCCCCACCGCGTAAATGCTTATTGCGGCTCGCTGCCTATTTACTGCAAGGAGAAAATCAATTTATTTAGTTGCAGCTAGCTAAGTAACTGAAAGCAGGCAGGTTTGGAGAGTCATACATGAGCTGGGAGCGAGACATCTGACCTTGTCTCTTGTCTGTCTAGTTTCTATGATCCTAATTCTGTTCTAAATTAATTCTTTTGTTTAGCTGCTTTTTTTTTTTTTCCCCTCTCCTTTTTGTTTTCGCATGAATGCTTGTCTCTATATTTAGGTCTGCCAAGGCGGGATGTTATGAATAATTGTTGATTGATATTATTAAACACTAACACGCTTGGCTGTGTTGCACTAATGATGGGGCTTTGGGGATATGCAAATCAATTAATTGCAGTAATTGCTGTAATAGCTGTTTTGGAGGATGCTGTTGAAGAGCCCTTGGGAGGGCGGACAAAGAGGGAGACATTTGGAAGTGCGAAGGAGAAGGGGTGCTTGAGAGTCACTGGCTATGGCTCATTCAAGCTGCTGATTTGTAAAGTGAGTGGGTTTTAGAGAGCAAAACAAACCCAACACAACACAAAATCTTCTCTTGTTTTGTTTCAGAGTTACCCCAGTGTGGCTGCTCCTGGACTTTTCCCAGGGCCCTTTCTGCTGAGTTGGAGCTGAAAGGAGCACACAGATGAGACAGAGCCTTTTCCGGGTAACCTCTTGGCTTAGAAGTATGGGAGACCTCCTTGGAAAACACTTGAGGAAAAGAAAACTTTTTGATATTAGACCTCTGCGTCACTTCGCACTGGACGGTTTTGGTTTGCCAGCTGATTCTCATTCATGACAAGGCTTTTTCCCCTTCTGCGGCAACATCATGGGGCCTGACAGTGGGCACAGAAGGGACGTGAGATGCCTCAGGAACCGCTGTGGGGAGGCTGTGGAGAGAATGGGATTCGGGTATTGTGAGGATGGGGAGGAAAACGTCTCTTCTGGCTTTTTCCCCATCCTATATGTGCTCTCCCTGCCTTTGTGTATTATTGTATATTCTTTTGTCTGGGTTTCTATATGCAACGTGCTTTAGCCTCTATGCTCTGGGGCAAATGTTCAATGTGGTGCACAGATGGTGCTCCCAGAAATCCCGTTATTTGCTAATGGGATTTTGTGCAAAGCGTTTCCCCTGTTCTTTTCAACAGTCTGCATGTGTGTGTAAATATGCCCAGACCTTCATTTTGCTGAGACACCCTCTCCCGTGCAGCTGAGAACACGGCTTTTTTTTTTTTTTATTTATCTGGATTTTTTTTTAATCCTCAAGAAAGATGTCAGGCCAGCTTCTGTGGGAGGCAGCAGTTGCGGGATGTGGGCAGTGCAGAGGTCTGTACCTGCATGTTGCACGGCGAAGGAGGGTCGGTCCCTGCTGGCTGTACCAGATGTCACAACCCTGCCAGGTGGCCTGGCCAGATCGGTTGAGAACACTCCACTCTCACGCCCTTGTTACCTTGCTGGTGGTCCAGTCCTTACCTTTGCACTGATGTATGGCTGAGATATCTGTATCTATTCAGCAGCTTCTCCCCCCCGGCCCCGGTCCTGCAAAATTTTTGTAATGCAGTGTTCAGCTATTACGCAGCTATTCCCCTCTGTGCCCTCCATTCTTCAAGTAGTGCTCAAGATCATGATAAAAATAGCAAAAGCCTAGAATATGTTGCTTTTATCACCAGAGGCCTTTCAGAATAGGTTAGACGTGTGCCTGATGGGGATAATACAGCGCTGACTCTTCCACGGGGCACAGAGCTGGACTAGGTGACCTCCTGAGGTCTTTTCCAGCCCTTATTTTTCCGTCGCTGCGTGACATTCGCTGCTAGCGTTGAAGTTGGTGAGTGGAGCTTTGTTTTGCGTCATGCCTGCCAGAGGGAGGTCAGGGCTTGGCGGCTGTCATGACTAACAGACAGTTAACGGGGTGCGTGTGTCAGGAAGTTCCCTGTCCATCTGCGTACTGCTCATCCTGCAAAATGCTCTTCCCTTAAACGCTTCTCAGGCTCTTCTGCAATGGGAACGTGAGTCATACGAGGGCAGAGGTTCTCCTTTAGCTGGCCAAGGACTCCAGGTGGTTCCTCTGGAGCTGACCTTAACCAGAAAAAACTCATCACAAGCCTGGTTCAGAAAGTATGGGCAGCCCAAGGCAGGAAACCAGCCAAGGACTGTTCCTATTATGGTACGGTGCCATTGAGCTGGCGGATTTGGGATCAGGGGCTGGTGATGGCTTGCTGACCAGGCAAAGGAGAACCAGCTGTGAGATACTGTTCCATGCAGGTATAGGATTGACGCTTACAGCCCCACTGTGCTTATCTGAACATCCAGGACGGTATTGCCCTCTAAAGTGGGGTCTCGGTCTCAGAAAACCGTCGTCTCCAGCTGTGTGCCTGTGCCAGGGTCCAGCTCTGGGCTGGGGAGGTATGCAAGCAACATAAGACTTGTGGTCACCTCTGTAGCACCTGGATCTGTCCCTGTGTTTTGTTTGGACATCATCGCACCTATTAAGCATCTGGCCAGCGTGGTGTCCATCCATCCATAGTGGTTTTGTGACTGCTTTGTCCAAAATGTGGAAGCCATAGGAGATTCTGGAACACAGCCCTCTGTATCTCATTCCCCTCTTCCAGCAGCAGAGTTTGGGAAATAATGTTTTTTAGGTCTGCAAAAGATGGCAGAGAACCTGCACAGACACTGATCTTCAGCAATGCCCCACTGTGATCTGATGTCCTCTGTGGGGTGAGATCTCTATGGGAAAACAGCTCTTCAGAGGTGTTGGCTTTCTGTGACCATTGCTTCATATCTCCCTGGCTTGTGTTTTTGTAGCCTCTCAGTTTTGCTGGTTTTATCGCCCTTGTGATAAGGGTGATTAGATCTGATTTGTTTGAATTAGAGCTTGACGGCTTTCAGCTCTCACAGACACAACACCATGCCGCGCTGGGTTCACGCCGGCTTGCGTATGGGGGGGAAGCGAGGAGGGGAGAGCCTTTCTCCTCCTCTGATAATAGCTAACAGATGTGATATTGTTACCAGGTCAAGGATCTGAAAGCATCAAGCAGCAGGAAAAAAGCTGTGCTCGGATGGCACTTTAAAGCTGTAAAGAGGAGGATGTGGCAGAGGCTGAATCATCCCGTGCTCAGCAGCAGGTCTGAGTGCTGCTCTGCAAGGTTTCACAAGCTGTGGTATATTTAAGTAGTCCTGGTTTGGTGGTTTGGCCCCAGGAGCTACTTCTTTAGGTCTGTACTAAACCATTACCGATTTCTTCATAAAAATCAAGTCTGCCCATGGCTCGTTTATGTTTTGGGAGCTGCGTGCAGTCGGTTTGTTAGTGTGTCTTGTTTTCCTGCAGGTGTGATGCCCCATTTTTTCCTCCTTTTTATAGGCTCCTGGGCCACTAGAAAGGCTTTTCCCCTCTAACCAGGTTTTGTCCAAGGTTGGTGACCTGCTGTGAGCCAGACCACGATGCACGAAATATTAAAACCTGTCTCTTCTGTGTTATTGGGAGGGTTTCTTTTTCCTAAAGCCCTTGCAGTAGCTTTTCAGGTTCAAAAAATCTGGGGCAGGTCAGACTGCCAACTACTACTGTGCCCTTGTGCCTTTGTCCTTTGATCTAGTGGCTGAAAATATGAAATAAGACACGATGCAGCTGTGGGTTTGGTGCCGTTTTGGGCTCTGGGAGGAGGCTGAGTTCTGTCTGTAGGTGCATCTGTTCTGCAGGGCTTGGCCAAGTGCATCCCTGGGTCTTGCCCTCCTCGCCCCCGCCAGTCTCCTCTGCCAGCTCGTATAATTGTAGTAGCAGATCCTTGTAGGATTGATATTTAGAAAACAAGGCTCTGCTTTAACTTTGGCTAGTGGTCTCAGGGAAAGTAGTATGCTTTAAAAGCCTTGTTACAGCCCTGGGAGAAAGAGTTTCCCAGGTTCTGGCCAAATGTGGTCATCAAAGAGTAAGTGGTCACTCCTAGCATGAGGTGGGAGAGCTGCAGAAGCTTTAAGGAGAGAACTGGGTGTGCCTACAGCATGCCAGCAAAGAATAAAATGCCTAAAAGTACAGGGAAGAAGTCTTGAGGAGCTGCTGCGGGTAAGCGAGGACTAAGCCTTACTTGAAGGTGGGTGAGTTGCATCTTTGAGGGCTTCCATGGGGAGGAGGTATGGGCTGGAAGGGAGGATACGTCAGCTTCATCTTAACATGGAGGTGTGTGCTGGGGAGGAACAGCTCAACCTAGGCGATCTTTTGCTGCAGTGGGTGGCTGTTACATGCTCTAGTGGTGGCTTCATGGCAAAAAGCATGTCCCTTTCTCATTCCTCTCCTTTTTTTTCCCCCACTGCTCACTTCACCTCCAGCAAGGTGTCCTCCAAGTTAACTTTAGGACAAGAGAAGCAAAGTCTACGTGTTTAACTTAATGGCTGGTTTCAGTACATGCTGTGTAAATGCAAAGCAGGGGTTTTAAGTGCAGAGAAGAAAGTACCGTGGGGACACAAATGTGTGTATGTGTGTTGGGAGAGGCTATAAATAGCATATAGATATGCACGGTATTACCTTGTAATTTGCTTTTCTCTTATGCTGATGGCACATTTTCTAGCAACGGAGATGGCAAGCCCTTCTATGTGATATTTGCCAATATTGAGAGCACTTGTGAACTCTTATGCCACTGCTATTTGCCATCCAAGGGACATGGGAAGAAAACCACAATGCTTCCAGTGCGCTTGCTCTCTCCCACCTCCCCCCTACATCTTCTTCCCCAGCTGATTTGACCAGGTCACTCCCCATCTTTGATTCTTTCCTCTTATTTAAAGACCTCCCGTGGCTGCATTGTCTGGAACAGCTCTGGTAGAGGCTTCAGAGCCGTACTTCCCCCTAACTAGAGAACATGCTCTCATTAACAGCCCTCGAGGAGGGTGAATATTGCTGCTATCTTCAAAGGAGAGACAGAGGTGCAGAGCAAACTCCTGGCCCTCAGTCGGATGGTGCTCTGCTGAAGACATCAGCAAGATCAAAACGTCAGCTGGCGAGAACAGAAGTGATGCGGGTATTTCTCTATGATGCAGGAGCTGCGGTGGCTTTGTGGTTCCTGGAGACATGAGGTGAACTGGCTTTAACTAGCTTTGGTACCCATAAAAGTAGAAGCAGCCGCTTGGGCGAACGGCCCAACTACTTGCTTAGTCTCTCAGGAGGGTTTCGATGCACATGCTGAACTCCACTGCCGCTGTCAGCGGCGACTCTGCTAGTTAGCTTAAAGTTAGCTTGGGACTGCCTGCGCCATCATCTGCAGTTGCACCATCTGCAGAAGAGATGTACCCTCAGTTGCCGTCAAGTAAAACTGTGCGGAAGCTTGGGAGCCAAAACCCTCTTCCCAGCTGCGATGTGAACACCTCTGCCAGGCACTCGGTCTCCTTCCTCAAAGTTGCACCTCAATGGATGAGCTCCAGATGGTTGAGTGGGAGTCTTGCCAAGCATGGAGGGCTATCAGCAGTGTTACGGATGACTGTAGGCTTCCTGCTGGGAAGTATGTAAAGATCTGTTGGCTTCTTATTTTAGTCCCCTAAAAGAGAGTTCTCATAACTACTTTTGGCTTTCCTTTTAGCCTAATGAGGAGTTCTCCCTTTTCCAAAAAGTCTGAGGCGAGTCAGTCCTAAACTATCCACAGCATCTATTTGTCTGATTTCCCCCTTCTCTGGAAGCATATCAGATGAGCGTGGTGGGGTGGACGTAGGCTGGACTTCAGCCATCCTTTGGCTTCTGCCATGAGTGCACAGACTGTTATCTTTTCAATGTGACCATTAAGGAGAAGGGAAAAAAAAAAAAAGGAAATTAAACCACAAACAACTGCATTAAAATAATAATCAAAGCCTCATGAAAGCACAAAAAAACCCAGTAAACTTTCTGTTCTTTGGAACTTGAATCTTATCTCCCCCTGTCAAGGTTAATTGTTGCTGGGTTCAAACCATGGACAAGCTTTCATTATGGCTGGAGATCTGAGCCATGGCTGGGCCAGGTTCATCTGCTGGGTGGTTTGTAGCAGGGTTGAATTTGGTCCAGTCTGTTAAGGAGGGAGTTTCATCTCTAACTGCGCGTTTCATTATGTTTGTGGATTTAAATCTGACCTTTACTGTTTATTGAGCGTCTCCTCCCAGGGTTATAATCTGTGGAGCTATTTTAGAGGTGGTCGCTTTATTTCTTTCCATATTACTTGGATACATTACAGTATGGCAGCGTGGTCAGATCTAGAAAACTTAGGAACAACTGATAGAAGGTCCTCTAACATAAGAGACCCTTCCAGTTTATGTGGTGGGGAGCAAATAGTCCATCCTGGGAAGGAAGTCCTCCTCATTTCTCAGTTAATTAACCTACGAAGAGCCAAAGACTTAATTTTTTTTTCTTTTTCTTTTGGACGGCTGCAGAGCTGCTGTTGCAGCCCAACCTGCATGTTCAGGATCCCAGCTCTTCCAGCTGGGGTTTTCACTTCTGCAGCTCGTGTTCTTCTGAAGGGGGTGCTTGGAGGAGATGGGCTATTAAGAGCATTAATGATGAAAAAAATACTAAACTACATCGCAGTATTAAAAATACATTAATGAAATGGGCATAATGAGTGTTGGTAATAGTTTTATACCCCCTTGAGATAGGAAATATAGATATACATATACTAAATGACAGGTCTCCCCTGCCCACCACAGAACCGTATTTTCAACTGCTAGGTTAATTTGGGAGATGGTGTTTCACATGCAAATAAGTAGGGATTATGGTTCTGCTTGGGTAAATCAGAAACCGTTCAATGCCTCAATTTACTCAACCTTCAAAGGGGGTTATCGGTGTTCTCTTTACCTCTGCCCTGTCTCCTGAGATCCTCAAGCACAAAAGGAGGCTGAGGAGATACTAGAAGAAAAGAAAATGAACTTACTTTCTCCCTTTCAGCCATTTTTTTGAGGTGGATAAGAGAGTTGCTTGTATCAGTGCTGGAATCTTTCCTGGTGTTTGTGCTAGAACTAGCAATGGGGAAAACAAGCTTGTTTTGGAAACAGTTTTTTGGGGTCGTCGTCCCTCCTGGAATTTTCATGACTTTTATCAGAACTTTCCAATTTTTTAATACCAAACAAAATTCATTAATTCCTATCTGAACTCCTTTTCCAGAATTGCATAGTAACTTTGTAAAGCATCTTTGAAAGCGTTGATTTTACAGGCTTTTACTGAACCTTCGGTGATTTCTCCTGGTGCGAAGCAGTGGAGCTGCGGAGCCATGGGACGTGTAGCCGCTGGCTGACAATGCCTTGAAGGAGTCTGTGCCCAACAAAAGAGCCCAAAGTGCTGCAGGACTGGGCATGCAGGATTCTTCCTTTGCTACAGAGGTGCTATTTCGATGGGAGATACCCTCGAACATGGCTAATGGGATGTGGCCAGTCGTGACTTGACATTGGTTGCTTGGCATTACATCTCCATCTTTTCCCCCAGCCCACTTCTTTCCTGTGGCCTGTTTTCATTTCCTTGCTAATTCAAGCATGTCTAACGGCAGCATGAGGCATTTTTGTGTGGTGCAGATAGGTCAGGGAGATCTGACGGAAACTTTCTTTTACAGGTGGCATTCACATATACAGGTGGGGGGAGCAGGACAACGGAAAGGTCATGGATGTGGGACCTGTAAGAAGTGCTATTGTAGATGGCGGGGAAGTCTGGGAAGGTGAAATGCATGAGGAAGTCTTGCCACAGAGGGTAAAATGAGGTTATTACACTTGCGAATGGGTGCAGTCCATGGGGATTGGTATTACTTTCTGCTGTCAGAGAAACGTGGGCGCCGGCTCCCTGTCTTCGGGCACCAGCCTCTGGCACCATGTCCCGTGGTGCGCTGCCCTTGGCTAGTGCAGAAGTGCTGGTGATAAGCGGGTGTCCCTCGCTGGCCTGTGGAAAGAAGAGTCAGCTTGCCTCGCAAATGCTTTCCCCAAAGTCGTTGCATGTGTGGGGCTTAGCCCGTGTGCTTTTGCTGTGAATTACAGAAACCAGACCTCTCGTTTTCATATGGAATATATCCACTAGCAACCAGCTGGTGCTGGTATTTGATATCAGCTGGGAACCCAGTCAGGAAGCTTTGATTTTTTTTATTTTTATTTTTTAAATTTCCACCGTCTTCTCAGGCTTGCTGCCTCCATCCTGCTTGGTCTGGTTCATCTACTTACACATACCCCAGCAGTACAGCAGGGGTAAGTATGAGCTTGCTTGACACAGGGACTTACGTGGTGCTGAGCTGTAGGGACCTTCCCTCGTGTGTGTCTCACTTTGGGCAGTCTGAACCCAGCATCATTTCTACGAAGCTGGAGAAAAAGGCTGCATAGTTCCTGAACAACCTTTTTCTTTTTTTTTTTTGCAATCTGATGCATTTCCATGCCTGGAAATGGGTAAATGTACAATTTATTAGAAGCAATGCTTAGAAAGCTAAGGGTTGTAGCTTTTAAATGTCTTGTGTGTTTATTTTTATGGAAAAAAAAACCCAACAAACCCAAACCCATGTTTCCTCCATTAACGGATAGTATTTACTTTAGGTACAGCAGAAATCTGATGTTGAGTTTCAAATTAAGTAAATCTCCGTTTACGAAAGCCCTAAGTGCCTCTCTTTCCAGATCTCTCCACGGTACGTTTAGGCTCTGTGTCTGTGTTGGAGGCTTAAAGCTCAGCGGCCTGAGCTCGGATCTAGCAGGAAGGGAACTAAACATAAGCCTGACTTGCAGGCTGTATTAAAGGCTGGTGCCATGGAGGGGTGTGAAAAGCCTTTCATGTGGCCGGAGGAGGACTCTCCAGGGACAGACAGAGCTAGCCTTGGTGGAGGAAAGTCTAGGAGCAAGGTGAAGACAGGAATCCAGACTGTTAGAGGCACAGGATAATGTTTCACTCCTGGGGGTTGGTTCCTTTGCTAAAGCAAACAAAACCTTGGTTTTGACTTTGCTCATTTGCTGTTTTTCTGGAAATGTTATTGCTTTATCAAGCGGCGCAGGAAGCTTCCAAAAACTCAAGTTTGCAACAGGACACTTGAGTGATTTCTTTTCATTTTAAAGGCTTTCTGTGTATTGATTCCAGCAAGCTGAGCATGGACCACCAGCCCCTCTAATAGATTTAGTGTTTCGGGGACTTAGTCACCAACAACATCATCCTGCAATACGTTATGCATGGTGGCCATCACTTTACCCAATGCCAATGGCATGAGAAAGCTGTTTGACCTGTGTGTTTGCTGGATCGGGATCAGAGTACGCGGCATTTTGCAGGATGGGGTATGAGAGAGCTGCTCTCCCTGGTCTCGTTTATTAGTGCTCTCTGTGTAATTAAGTTTAAAGGAAAGGTAGCACCTTTCTTTCCTAGTGCCAGTGGCGTTGTGCTTGCTGAGCTTTGTGTCCAGCTCAGTGCGACTGAGTGCTTTGCAGCAAGGTTCGTTAGCAGATAATCGTCCCTTTCTGAAATCAGGTGAAGTCTTTGGACTTGCCTTTGATTTGTCCAGTGTCAAATGAGTACTGTAAGGCTCTCTGTCCTGTCCAGAGAGGATTAGTTCCCAAGGATCTCAAGATGAGATAGGTTAATAGCAACTGAAAATTTGTCCTTTCTTTTTTTTAGCACTAGATGCTCCATTAAGGTGGCTGAATCATTTTTAGAAAAGAGGAAGGCAATTCGTCTCTACTTGCACAAGCAGATTTTCTGTCTCTGTCGTGCACTTTTCCAGTATTCTAGTGCTGGTTGTATTATTCTGAATCACTATTAAGTAGAACTGGTAGTAATAGAACTAAATAGTCAGCCGAAAGACAGCCCAAGAAAAAAACCCAACCTAAAGCTCCAGAAGAAGTCGACATCTTTCCACCCCCTCCAGTGTTGAAAATGGCAAAAAAACCTTCTGGCCTTTGGAAAAATCCATTAGCAAATGAGCACTGCTGCTGTTAGATTGGGCAGGGAGTTGTGTCTGGATGCCACGGGTGATGGTTGTGAGGAGCTCTGCCCTCTGCTCGCGTCTGCAGAAGCCTCCCTGCAGCCATCTTCCTGTCCTAGAATAAGGGGGCACATTCCTGCCTAAATGAAGCACCTTAAATACCACACCTTCTCCCTGTCTTCTCTGCCAGGCAAAACCCACCCTGAAGTGATAGGCGTTAGCGTAAGCAAAGCTAATTCACTAACTTATCTCCAGCGTACCGTATAATTGATCTCATCAAATAAAATCTATGTAATAAAGCTCTGGAAGTTCAGGGAAAGCTACAACTTAATTGTAGTTCAGCCAAGAATCAATTTCTCATTTTCTTTCTTGTTTTCTGACAATTTCTGCGTGTTGGTGAGGGCCAGAAAGGATGGAGATTTTACAAATGTTGGTATTTTACAAATATTGGTATCCTCTGTATCACTGGCACCTGACTAAAAACGAAAGGAAAATTTTGCGGATATTTTTGAGATCAGCCACAGTAGGGCAACATCAGGGTCAAAACAGTTGTCCAGCCATGAAGAGCTTTACTCCTGTGTAAAGCTAAATACGGTTTTTATCTGTAAATTTTTATTTTAGTTCTTTCTGTAGTTTCCCCTAAACACAGAGTTAGGGAAGAAATGAATTAAGACTAGCTTTTTTTTTTACAGTGTCTCCATTTCAGAGACGCAATAAAAATTTAAAGCGCAATAAGAAGTTAAAACGCCAGCCCTGTTTTGCTGAGCGAAGATGTTTAAGAAATGTTGTGGATAAAACCTCCACAGCGAAACCCTGCAGTCGTTCAAGCTGATAGAGACTTAGTTTTTCTTTTGTTCTCAGTTCAGAATAAATGCCATATCCGGGAGGAAAAAGGGAGGGATTGGACCACGTTTTCTGGCATGCCTGGGTAGTTGGAGGGGTGATGGATGCTCTAGGTGAACAGCTGTTGCATAGGCATAAATTGCCTGTGAAATATATGCCATGGGAGCCCAGCCCATCCAAAATGCAACGTGTAGTTTTTTCTCTAGATGGGACTGTCTGCCTTCCAGGTGATTTCTTTAGGAATGGCTTGGATCTATCCAGCTGCAGCTTTTGAAAGCTTTACAAAGCTAATTCTTTTAGAAAACCTCGATTCTACTCCATCTCTCAATTTGCTGCTGGTTTTCATGACTGGAGGGAATGCAAGATACGTTCTGGCCAAGTTACAAACCTTAGACTTCAGAGGAAGATGCGAAGGGGAGTGGCGAAGTGAAAACTGGCGTCTCCTCTGCCTAATCTTGTCAGTCTTGGGATTTCAACATGGGCTGAGTAAGAGGTGGCTGCGTAAGTGGAAGCATCATCTCGCTTCACACGGTGCATCTTGCTGGCGCACTAGTTCCTGTCCAGGTAGGTCGAATGTGCCAGAAGGAGCAGCCTGGATTCGGTGTTTGGTTTTTTTAAAGCTGTTGTGTCACTGCAGCCTTTTTATTTTGTTTGTTCTGCAAGGAGCTAAGCTGAGAGATTGCACAGATCGGAGAGGGTCAGGAAAAATGAACGCGCAATCCAGGGCCTTAAATTTCCCTCGTCCACCATCCACCTTGTTCTCGAGCTGACCTCCAGCCCACGTGCGGCAGAGCTGGGCTTCACCAGAGATACTTCTAACTCGCTTTGCTTACACAGCTGGTTTTTAAGTACGCTCTTGAAAAACATACACTCAGTACAAATATTATCCCTGTACATCCTCTCCCTGTTATTTCTTGTGTGCAGGATCAGCAGTTTGCAGCGGGTACCTTGAATCCCATAAGACGCTAGAGCTACCCTGAGAAATATCGCCTTAAAGAAAAAAAAAAATGTCCAGCAGGACAGCTAAGAGGAAAATTCAAATGGTGGCTGAAAGGTACAGTGTCCCTGGGCCGGGCAGTGTTCAGCCAGGTCGTAAAAAGCAGTGGATCCTGAGAGAGCTTTCGGTCCACGGGGAGAAATGGCAAGGTGTGAGATGGCTGGCTTTGTGCAGCTCATTACGCTCCCGTTGCTGATTTCTAAATGGAGTCCTGTCGCTGAGAGAGACCAGGTTTGCTTTTACTAAAAACATAGGGGTGGGTTTTTTATTTTTCTTGTACGGAGGTATGTAACTTTAGATGGCCATCTCTGTGCCTGGTCACCTCTGAGATTTTTTTTTTTTTCCACTGACATTCACCTTGACAAGCTACAAAGAGGTAAAAACTACAGTGGCTTGGCGCACCTTGACTAGTGTCTTGCTTTGATATAAATCCTCAGGGTAAAAAAAAAACCACCTTGTGCAGCAAAAGCAAAGGCTGAAGTAACTTTCATGAGGCAGGCTTAGTTCCCCTGGAGGACTGACATCCCCATTTTTGAGGCCTAATTGCATGAAGTCTCCTGTGATAATTTTTTAGACAGTGAGGAAAAGCGGCTGGAGCCAGCCTCTGGCATTGAGAGGTATGAGCCCAGCGGGTCAGCATAGTGTCTTGATCGGGCAACAAAGAGATCCAAAGACTTAGACAACAGTGATCGTGTCGGATGTGGTTAAAGCTTTTTTTTTTTTCTCCATCCATTGCTAACACAGATTCATTGATCATTGTTAAAACGCTTCACTTAAAGGTGCATTTCCTTTGCAACTTGTAATGATATTTTCATGATAAAGGAGCGTTCTTGTATTAAGATGATGTTGTTTCTGAGTGGGGGTAGTGCTTGTAGGAGTCATCGATCTGGCTCCAGGCTGATGTTGTCAGTCCATGCAGGGCTATTGCAGATACCCGTCAGCAGCACCTGCCTTTGCTAGCCCGCAGGCACTGCAATCCGGGCTCTCTGATGCTAGCCAGATCTGCGGAGTGGCCTGGAGGCTCCCCTCCTTCGCTCCGGATTGCAGGATCAGCCGACGCCGCGCTTCCTACCTGCGCGTTACCCTGCGCCCAGGGGGACCTGGCTGTGCCCGCGGCTGCCGACGTATCCCTTCAGTCTTGGCTTTGCCGGGGATATCATGTCATTGACCCCCTGACCCAGCTTGTAGCAGCGTGTGGGGTATTGATTTCTGTTTCACAAAACGATAACCTTCAAAGGATGGCTGGGCATAATGAGTTGGGCAGCTGCCAATAGCTCTGTGTCATCAGGAGCTGTAACCCTCCATGTGTTAAAGCTTTCCTGCTCCTCAGTAGTTCAGATGGCTTTGTGTCTGTAAGAGCAGCAGGCACAATTTCTCAGGTTCTTGGGGTGCGCCTACATCTTCTGAACCTTTTTTGAAGCTATTTCTGCATTTGATTTGACAGCCTAAAGCCCACGGAGGGGAAGAACCTAGCTGGTTTGTTAGGCATGCAACCCCCACGTGTATCTTGGACATCATAGCACGCTCATAAACCCTAAGTAACAGCCCTCTGCTGTATTGATTTATATTTTTCTGCAGCATCAGCATCATTTTAAAGGACAAGGGATTTTATAATGCAGTTGTAAATTATTCGTATAAGTATCTTAAATGCCTCATGGGAGTGCATGATCATTCAAGATGCTTTGTAATGTATTTCTTCTGGTGTTTTTCAGCTATGCAACAAAACATTTGTAAATACCCAGAAATGAGGGTCCTTACAAATGGCACTGACATGTACCAGGCTTGCATGAAAACCCTTGTGTCATCTGTGGGAAGAAGAAAAGAAAGATAAAAATAATAGATTTAAAATTTTCCTGAACTTGTGTGGCAAGTGTCTGCCACTGAAGCTCCTAAAAAGGTTACAAACTTGGTAATTTTGCATCCTGGATCCTCTTCCTGGGGTCCCCGCTGGAATCTCTCCTTGATGCGTTGTGGCTCGTGCTCTGAAGCAAGCTGCTGTCTGACCTGGTAAGAGTCTAGGCAGGCACAAGCCAAACTGTTAAGACCAATTAGCATCTGTGCTTATGTGGCCTAATATGTGCCCTGGTGACAAGGTACAGGTGAAAGATTTAATGGCCCTGCCGCTCCTCTGAGAAGTGGAGGACTGTCTCTGCGGAGAGGACTGTCTCTGCGGAGAGGACTGTCTCTGCGGAGAGGACTGTCTCTGCGGAGAGGACTGTCTGCCGAGCACAGCTGCTGCTGGTGGGACTCTCAGCCACAGAAGCAATGAGCAGCTCAGTTTTTTGCCTGCAAGGCTTGGCGAGCAATTCCTTTTCTCAGAGTGTGTCATTCTCTGTGGACCAGATCAGCTGCGTTTTAGAACTATACAGCTTTACAGTCAGCAAAAACACACCAAAGAGTGTGTTTGTCCGGGTCTAACCTTGGGTGGCTCGGACAACAATTTGTATTACCTTTTCCGTGTTTTGACTCTTACTAACATTGTTTTATCCTTTTTCTGATTAAGTACTTGATGGGCTGTTTCACGTTGAGCTGGTAGCATCAGGTCCTAAAGGATGTCAAAAGTTGACTGTCCCAAGTGTGAAGTTCCAGGTGTGGCTCGGAGAAGACCTCAGTGACCCAAAAGTATGCAAGGGATGAAAGGCTACAGTTGCCTTTTGCTGATGAGCGTAGGTTTATGTCATCCCAGATAATTTTTGAGAGTAAATAAATGGCTTTGTTTTCCATTATTTGAGAGCAGCCCAGCATGAAATTTGCTGGAAGGGTGCTCTGTTGGCTTCTAAAACGACAGGCACCTGAAGGGACTTGACTGCGGAAGAGTCTCAAAGTTCAGCAGCCCTGTCTAACAGCTCCCCAAATTACTGACCATAAGGCTGTTGACCATTGAGGCTTTGAATCAGAGCGTCAGATGTGTTGTTTTGTCTTCAGCCCTTTCTCTAAAGTGCCACTTTGCTTTTCTCAGTGCTCCTTATCATCTGTATTATGTAGCTTTTAACCGTAATGACCTTGAAAACACTCAAAGCCACTTAAACTGGCTGCCTTCCCCTGTTGAAGTTCCGCGTTAATCTGTGTGGATTTGTTACAGGGATGTAAAGAAAGGCTAGTTGAAATCTTGCAAGGCTATGTTTTTCCTGAGTGGGAAGGCCAAATGATTGCTGTTCAGTATGGAAAACAGAGAGGAACAGTCTTTATTTCTGGCTTGATGTTGGGATTTCTAGTTTACTGCTCCTCCAGGCGTGCTTACTGAATGCCAGCAAATTCTTGTAGGTAAGGCAGGGCACAGCGGTCTGTTGACAAAACAAATCTTGAGGAGTTGAGATACCATCAGCACCCTCCCGTCTGCTTATATTAGCTGATGCAGAACCTCGTAGTGGTTGTATCGCTCAGGGCATAAAGTAACTACCAGTCATGGCAGAACATTGATCTCTGTAGCGAAGGAATTGTTTGTGGCATGGTGACCTGCCCTGAACTCCTGGGCAACCACAAAGCCTTATTGATAGTTACAGCACAAAAGCAGTAAGCAGTACCTTTTGCTCTGTGCAAACATACTGTGCACGCTTGTGAGACCAATTATGAGTCCCGGTGACTGCCCTGAATTCATTCTCGTTTTGCTTATGACCTCCCAGCGTGTCCTCACTTGCTCAAGAAGTTGTTCTGAAGCGACTGGTCCTGGTCTCCAGATGTTTGCCTCTCCGTGCCTGGCTGTCCCTGGTAACCAAACACCTGTCTGTGCTAATAAATACTTCAAATCTTGAAGAATAAACCAAAATGCCTGCCTTGGAAAAAAGCCCCAAAAGCGTGTGTAATGTCTGTTTTGCAAGACCAGTCATCCTTGATGTGTGGGCCTCTTGCCTTGCACAATTAACTGCTCGATGAAGATCTTGCAGACCTATTGGAAGTGCCTTCTGACCCTCCTTTCATCCATCTGGCCATTAATAGCTTGTTTGGGGATCCAGCGGATTTAGACCAACCAGCAGAAATTGCAGCTGGACTGGTGGCAATCCTGTTGCTCGCAGCTCTTGTCTCCTGGCTTCATGTAATAATTCATAAATAACCCTCCCTTGCTTTGGGAGCCAGTTGTGGGTGTGTACTGATTACACTGCTGTAGTTGACATCAGCATCTTAACTCTCATCATTGCAGCCTGGCTTAAAAACCCAAATTATTCTCTTCTTTTGCGTGTCAAGAACATGATTAACTCCTCCTGTTTCCGTGCAAGAAACATGATGGGCCTGTGCAAGAAAAAAAGCAATCTGCCTGGAGCAGCTGCCTCCGTTCTCCTCTGGCCGGCCTGTGTTTCTCAAGATACAGGAGGGATGCCAATGAAGCAATGTCTCTCCTGGGGGAGAGCTGGATGAATCATGTTAATGGAGCTCCAGCAGAAAGCTTCACCCGCAAAGGGTGGGGAGTAGCAGTTGATCTAGACCAAATGATGACTTAACCTTGCCTGAAAATTAAGTCCTCATTCCTTCAATTTTTTGTCCTTCTGGAAAACTCAAATATTTCCATGAAACTCAACTTCTTTTTTTTTTTTTTTTTTTCCTGCAGAAAACTCTTTTTTCCTATCCAAAGCTCGCCTGTTGGAAAACTCCTCACCATCTCTATTGGTGGGCCAGGGAATTTTCCAGGGCTAGCCTGAAGTTTCCATTAGGCAATGCAAGGCGTTGGTGGGGTTTTTGTTTGTTTGTTTGTTTGCTTTTTAAGGCAGCCAAGCAAAACAACTGCTGGTGAGAAATTTAGTGCCTGATTCCTCCTTATAGAATTATCTGCAAAGTGAGAAGGCATTTTCCAGAGCTATCTGCAACTTGCTTTTAAAACTGAATTTCCTCTAATGCCATAAGTGGGAGTTAATAAATGGCTTAGGTATTTGTTTCATTTTGGGTGCCTAATCGGTTCTCAGTTTGTTTCAGATACATGTTAAATTTATCCCATGACCCTGTCAATATAATCTTTCTTTCCATCCCTTAAATAGCCACCCTCTCCTTTCAAGCCTTATTTTTTTGTTCACCTTCCTGGCTTGCAGTTTTAAGTAGATACTTTAAACTCGGAGGAGCATGGTTCTCTGCTTTCCGCTCTCCTGGCTTCCTTGAGGACAGCAAGGGTTCCACTGATTTACACTGATGGGCTTGAGATCAGCTCCAAATTTCTTTCTGGCCTTTCATTTGAAAGCTGTTCTGGTGGAGGACAACTTTTTGGCTGTTTAGAGAGTGGAAAGGAGCCTCAGGGAATCTGCTTTTTCTCTTTGACAAGTGCCAGTAATATCACGCTTGCAAAGCAATTACTTTTCTTTTCCTTTTCTGCCTCGCGAACTTGGTGCGGCTGAAAGGTGATGGAGCAGACCCTGGAAATCAAAGGTCCTGCAGAAGGAGGAGAGGATGGGCCATCCTGTCTGCAAAGGGTGGAGCGAGCTGGCTTCTTTAGCTCCCCAGTAAATCATATGTAACACCCCCCGTTAGATTCTGTGCATGGTTTCGGACTGGTTTGGGGATGAAACAGCACCAAGGGATGATGTTTTACTTGCGTTTTTAAAGCTCCAGGCAGAGTCTCTGGTCTGTCTGGTTGGTAGCATGTCAGTGTGCACTGGGAAGGCTTCTAACTGAGCTCATAAGTTTTTATGTTTTTAAGAGGGAATGCTTGGCTTTCACTGCTTCACGAGGGGTTTCTTCGTTCGCTTGGAAATGTGACTACCTGTGAGGTAGTACTGGGGTTTTTTCCAACCTCTTCTCCTTTGCACTTCTTGTCCTGCTTCCTCTACTTCAAGCTTAATTACACCGGTCAGGAGAGATGAAGTAGAAATGGCTGCAGCTTTAAGTTGGAGACAGTTTGTTGCATTAAAAGAACCACTTAACTTCTCCTGTTATGATCCTAAAATCAATAATTCTCCCGCTCTTCTGAATAGTTTTATTGGAGCTAGCTGTCATGCCGTGCAGAAAGGGCTCAGATGCTTTGACTGCAGCGCACTCGATACATGAGCTGAGAAGGGGCAGGTGATGGATAAATGACTGCGCAGGTCCCCTCCTCGCTGTGACCTCTGCTGCTGGGTGAAAAATCTCCAGGATCGCTTTTCCTCATGTTTTTGCTGTTGTAGATGGAGCAGACTGTTAAAAAGGAGGGTTAAGTTGGTTCTGCAAACGTATGTCTTGGGGAAGATAGGGGCTGAGAAGCAGAGCTGCTGTGATGATGGATATTTTTTGTGAAGGAAAGATGTGCCTAGGGAAAAATACTTGTGCTTCTACATATATAACCCCTTAATCCCTAGATCTCTCCTTAGCAGAGCAATCCCCACTGCACTGCTGGTTAGATGAGAAGAGATCATCCCTGAGCTCCCTGAGATGACCAGTGGTTGGGCACCTACCTGCTGTAGGGAGACCGATACCTGCCTTTCTTCTCTCATTCCCAATCTGGAGGAGGGATGTGTGTTGGGAACGTCTGTACTAGAAAGCTACTGTTAAATGGTGTTGGTTGGCTGTGAATATTCATGTGCAACGTGTTTCTGGAGCAAAAGCGCGAGCAGGGCTGTGGTACTGCTAATTGCAAGTGTTAATTTTCGCACGGTGGCAGAAGAATCCCAATTTGCAAACATTTCACTTGAGTCGGGGGGTGACGTTCCTGACAGTTTTAAAGGGTGCAGATGTGAAATGCTGAGTCTGAATATTGAGTCCCTCTTAAAATACTTTATTTCATCTGAAACATTCCCAGGCTCTCTCAGCATGTTACTTTGTCAAACCCACCTTTTTTTTTTTTTTATTCCTGGAGAGGTTGGAGTCTTGACTTATTATTCAACTTTCTATTGCAGCTTTGTTTAGTGGAGTTTATACATTCTTAGATCAAACATTTTACAATCTGACCAGGAATCGTGCAATCATAGTGGGAGATGGGAAGAAGCAGCATCATTTATTCCGTAAGCAAAGGGATCATCTACATTACAGCGCAAGTTAGTTAATAAAATGGGGTTTAGCGAAATAAAAATAAATAATGCAGCTTTCCCTGGGCTGTGTTTAGAAATAGTTGCACTCTGATATGGAATGTGGCGCTCGTGTCTTACCACAGAGATTGGCTTTGTGTCCTATAAGCAGCTACCCTGGTCAGACTTGTCTGGGTTGATGTGTCCCCGGTGAAGCTCCTGCCCTGTCCATGTTGCCAGGAGTCCTGGGCACAGCCCCGTGCATCTCTGGGCTGCAATGAGCTGAGCTGCTCTGCATCTTCCCTGGCCCTGGAAGAGGATCCTACCAAGCATTTGCTGGACGACCAGCAACTTCAGCCACCTTGAGAAGCTGGAAAATTTATTGAGTGGGTGTCCTGGTAATGTGTTATAGGTCTGGGCAAAGGGCTGGTGAGTCAAACTGCTGCTTCTGGATCTGAGATCTGGGAAGGAAGGGGGCCTACAGGAAAGCTGGGGAGGGACTCTTTATCAGGGAGTGAGGCCATAGGATGAGGGGTAACAGTTTTAAACTGAAAGAGGGGAGACTTAGATTAGATATTAGGAAGAAATTCTTTTCTGTGAGGGTGGTGAGCCCCTGGCCCAGGTTGCCCAGAGAAGCTGTGGCTGCCCCATCCCTGGAGGGGTTCAAGGCCAGGTTGGACGGGGCTTGGAGCAACCTGGTCTGGTGGGAGGTGTCCCTGCCCAGGGCAGGGGGATGAGACTAGATGATCTTTAAGGTCCCTTCTAACCTGAACCATTCTATGATGTTCTACTTTTTTTCTGAGGTTACATTGCAGCATGGAGAGGGAGCATCTCTCAGGTTCCCTGCAGTACAGACCTAGGAAGCATCAGCTGGTTGAAAAATTGCTTTATCCAACAAACATTAAAAAAGCAGCTCCTGGAAAAGGAGAAAGGCTAGCTTCAGTGAAGTTAATGGTACAACTCCCCTTAGCATGAGCCAGGAGCAGGATTTCATCTTGGAGCTGCAGCAAGTACAACCAGTTTTTCTCCTGGACTGTAAACCAAAAGTTGCTGAGAGTTACTATGCACACGTGCACACAATAGTGCTCAGAGCCCGTCCGCCGAGATCTTTCCTTGGGGATCCATATAAAATACCTCTCACAAAAGCTGCCCTGTGTGCGAGCGGAGGAACTCCATCTAGTGACGTTAAAAAAGGGGAAAAAAAATAAAAAAAGCCCACAAAACCTTTTTCACACACATGTAGTCGTGTACCTCTTATCTTACTGCCAGTCTGTTGAAGATATCAGCACAGCTAAACAGCACACACTTACCATATGGGAGGCTAAAAATGCTGCTGGGGAAGCAATTTCAGTCCCTGCTCTGAATTCTGCCAGTGCAAAAAATGTCCCCTTTGTCACGGTGGTGAATGAATTTTCTTGTTCCCCTTTCTCCTTGGATTTATGTTAACCCTGGGTTTCAGCCGAGTTTGATCTCACTTTATTGTATTGCAAACAGTAGTCAATAGCTCTTCAGCTTGAAATTGCCTGGATTTATTTTCAGGTCAAGTCAACTCTCCTTGACCCAAGTCTGAACCAAAATACGTTCCCAGAAGATTCCCTCACAGGATATCGCATCCAAAGACAGAGTGACATTGTAATGAGTCAAGGTTTCAGCTCAGCACAACGGGAGTCCCTGTTGGTGTGGGGAAGGCAACCGAGCCATCCTTCTTAAATCAGAGCCGGGCCCTCTCCTGGGGCAACTCACAGCAGATTTTGTCACGCACCGGTCACTCCTCCTCATTGACCAATGTCATCGATTGTATTCCTGGTGTTTGCGGCCTAAGGGGAAGCTGGTCTCAGCTCCTTACGTACGTGTTTGCATGGCTCTAACATGTGCGTGTGGAATTTGGTGTGCAGGCTTTAAGCAATTCATGAGATGATCTGCATTCATACTTTTTTTTTAAATTTTTTTGAAGGAAAAGGGGAATGTCTTGTGGGCACTGCCTGGCACAGAGGCAGAACCAACTGATATTGCATCACGAAGTAAAACCACTGCTTTGAAGACTTGGGACAAAAATGGAGTGAACTCATGAATTTATCCTGGATGATAAATCTTCCTTCAAAAGAAGGCAGCCTTATGTTTAGTACAAAAGACTGTTTATTTCTTCTGTGGAAAAAAAAGAAGCAGTGTAATCGGATAGGATTAACTTTCCAGGGGCCCTGGACAGAAGCTAAAGCACAGGCTGCCTCCTTCTTGTGCTAGCATTGGATAATTTGAGTAGTCTAAGACCTCTCTGGCTTCCTACAGTATTGGGCTGTGAGCTGCCGCCAACGTGCCTTGCACCTAAAGCCAATGTTAAGGACCCCAGCAACAAGGGTTTCTACAGAAACTAAAATTGTCCAAGCGTTTGGCTAGTATAAACTGCTTGTCTCAACTGGGAACCTGGCCCAGGTATGGAGAAAAACACAGCCTTATTAGTGTTTTTCATCTCAAGCAGGTAGTTGAATACATTTCTGGCAAATACGTAAATAACGTACAACTGACTTTATGTTGCATTAAGAATCTCTGTGTTTTGTGTGCGCTGACTTTGTTGTTTTGACTGTTCATGGTTAATGTTGCATCAGCCCTTTTTATTTCATCTAGCCCTTTAATTACCTTGGAACACTTCTGTGTGCACTTTTGTCGTTGGGAGCAATGATGCTTCAAATTTCACACCTCATTGGAATGGATGGGAAAGTTTTCAGGGAGATAGCTGGGCTGGCAAAAAGGAAGGAGAAAAGTGAGAAGTCCAGCCGATGTTTGCATGTGTGTACTTTCTTGTGCAAAGTGTCCCGTGTGATTCAGGTGATAAGCAAATCCCGTCTTTTCTGGTGGGCCAAGTTGAGTTATCTGTGCCTGAGCTGGTTAAGAGCGCGACATGGTCAAACTGATGTGAATTGTATTACGGCGCAACAGCTGCTCAGCAGTCGCTGTTATCTTGTGCAGTAAACTTAAGGTGTCTTCTCCCCTTCTTCCTCTGGAATAAGCTATTTTGGACGGTGAGTTATCACAGAGGAAAGACGTGGTCATGAACGGTTACTGTACAGTAGCTGGTATGTTTGCTGAAGATCTTCCCATAGCAGAACAGCATTGCTGGGGATAGTTGGAATTGTGCTTATGGTGCTATGCGAAGTTGATCTGAGCTCAGGTCTGCATGTGGTTTTGTCTGTGATCTACAGCCTCCTCATGAGGGGAGATACGCTCCAGGAGACAGCGGGGCTCATCGGGGACTTGTGCATGGGGATGAGCGTGTGGAGAACATGCAAGTGGGCGGGAGTCCCATCCCAGTGTCCTCCATGCCTGGAGCCAAGCTGGAGGAGACGCAAACCTACATCACCCGTGGGGCTGCGCTGACCACCATGCAAAAGGTATGGATGGAGAAAGTATGGAAGGATTTGCCCATTTCAAAGGAATACAAGATTTGTGGGGTCCGGAGAGAGGTGGGAAGCCAAAGGTGCAGTATGACCACAGCTGTGAAAGGGGGCTGTGAGACCAATCCCACCCCAACATTGTGTGGAAGCTGTCTGTTGTGAGGAGACCTCGTCCATATGCTGTGGCTGGCTGTGTGCAGGGTGCTCCTCAAACGTCTGTCAGATATGGTCCCTCAAGGGAGGAGGGTGTTTGTTGGCCTCGATCTGATTGCAATTTAGGCAAGAGATAGGTGTCAGTCTGCTGCAGGTGCTTCTGGGCATGTTCCACAGTAGGACTGGAGCCTCCTGGAGAACAGGGACCGAGCACGTAGGGAGTCTAGTCTGGTGTCGTGACACCAGGACAATTGGGCAGCAGCCAAAGGAGGGCTTTGGTGAGCCCGTGTTTTGCAGCTGGATGTCCAGTGTCTGGCTGGCCTGACAGCCAGGAGAGCTCAGCAATTCCCACTGCTGAGCCAGAAGCAATCCAGGAGGAGATGGCCAGGTAGCTCCCAACTAATGAACTTCAGACTGAACGCAGCTGTAATGTCTTTGTCTTCTCACCTGCTGTTGGTGTTTGCTAGCGGGCAAACAGCGAGTGTTCACAACGGACCCAGCAAAAAATTACCCTTTGTGTTCATTTACTTAACATTTGCAAGGAGCTGCAGCTAAATGGAGGTGACCTTGGTTCTCAGCTCCCAAGCATGGGCTTAGCTCCAACAACTCCAGTCAAGCCACGCTGACTTTCAGCAGCTGGGACTTGGGCCCTGCTTTTAATGTCCCTTACTCAGTGCTCATGCAGTCAGTGTTCCTTGCCAAGATTATATTTGCTTTCCTTCCTAAAGGACTGCTCTAAATATCATACTTTAAAACAATATGTCTTTTTCCCCCACAGAGAACAATATGATATGCCACCGTTGAATTAATATGTCCATGAAAAGTGAATATAATCTCCCCAGTAGATCCCCTTTCCAAAAGATTTATGATTTAATGAATTTTTTATTTCTTACCGGCATGTAGCATTTAGTCGTTTTACACCTAGCAGGACTCTTTCCCATGAAAGCAAGTGAAGGCCGGGGGGGGTGGTGGGATCCCATCATCCTAATTCAAAATTCCTTCTTCCTTCTCCTGTCCCCGGTGTGCCACTTGTAACGCTTGCTGCTGATGCAAAGTTAGAGCCCAGCTTTCCGTAGCATGGCTTCTGTCAAAACCTACCCCCCCGACGCATTAATGTCACCTTGCTAATTCGAGACAGCGCTGTGCAGAGAGAAGTTTATGAAGAGTGTTTATGCCTCTGACCATTATGTTCAATGCCTCTGAAGAATCTTCGCTGCTGGCTGCTTAGTTGCTCCAGGCAGGATTTCTGGCTCAGGGTCCTATTTTATCTTCCTTGTGGTCACGCTCCAGCACGCTCTCAAATAAACGGCAATAATGCCTATGACAGTAGAATATGAAGCCGCAAATAACATCCATAGGTAACACCTTTATTTAGTGGAAGGGTAAGATGGAAATGAACTGTGAAGGAGAAAGCCATCTTCAATAATTATTAGCTACATGGGTAATATTCCTAATTACACCACCAATTGATTTCTCCTAAAAGCTCTCGTCGCCTTGAAAATGGTAAATTGATTGCTCTGCCAGCCCTCTCCTCAGCGGATCCTGCTGGGATGCGTGCCATACTGGTGCTTGGCTTTTGGGAAGCTCGCTGGGGACAATGGCTGTGGTCCCCACCGGGACTGACAGAAAGCGTGCTGCTGGGGGGCTGGACGGGAACTTTAACCTCTCTCCTGCTGTGTCTTTGGGGGGAAAAAGACAAAGAATGGTTAAAATCCTGGGTGGCCCAGTTGGTGGAGACCCACGTGAAGCGCTGTGTGCTTTGCGTTGTCTCTCTGAATCAGCACTGTTCACCATCACTTGTCAGGAGGTGAACGCTGACGGCAGCGTCCCCGGGCTGGACAGTCTGCCTGGAAAACACAGATCTCTACCGGCAGGTTTTCACCAGGCTTTCAGCTTTCAGGCTTCAAACCACAGATGCTGGAGGCCTGTGACATCCCAAGGAGCTCAGCTTTTCTGCACTAAAATCTTCCTTTTAAATTTGGTCCTTATTGTTGTGGTGGTAAAGTTGAAAATACAGCTTTGGAGCTCCATAGATGGAAAGCAGGCCAAAGGGGGCTTTCTGAAAAATAAAAAAGTAAATAACAAAATATCTCATGAACCTTTAAACTAAACGGGTGGGTGGTACGGAGGAGAAAAGGATGTCCTGCACTGCAATTTCTCTTTTATTGCTTGGTTTAGTGGCTTAGGCTGGGCTAGGGGAAGTGTCAGCCTTGCCCTAGGATGGGTTGTGGTCACCCTGGTAGCCTTTGCCAGCACATCTCTTCCTTTGCTCTCCGGTTTTAAGAGGTCAGCCTCCTTCTGCCAGCGTTTTCCTAGCTGTAAAACAGGGTAACGCCGTGTGCGAGCACGGCATCCCAGGGCGGGCTCAGCATCCCACCCGGCGCTGCTCCCATGCCCCTCACCTTGGCTTTCCCACCCTCTCAAGCTATGGCAGCTCCTGCAGGTCAGGGCACCTCTGGCTCGCTCTGTCCTTCTGCAGAGGAGGATGTTGGTCTCCTTGGAGCTGCCTACGAGTATGAGTGCCTTTCCTGTGCTGCTGCAAGCAGGAGTAGTGCCTTTCCACGGTGCAGGAGCGAGGAGGGTACTTCTCCTTGCTCTCTTGCCCTTGGTTTTTCCTCATCTTGCGTCTCTTCCAAACCAGACAGGACGGAGCTGGACAGAAGACCAGCCCTGTGGCTTTCCTGACGGCTGCCGGGGGCTGCTTACGCGGCTTACGGCATGGCTTGGCATTAAATGACTTGATTGTTTTCTGTTGGTAGGGGAAGTGAAGCTGGGCAGGACCGCTGTTGCTGCCTGCTGGAAATTTCACTGCTTGTTTCCTTTCTGCCTGCGATTTCAGAGGTGACTCCTGATGTAGTCATCTATTTATTCCTTTTGTTAGTCCAGTGGCTTGTTCCTCCATCCATCATCCAACATATGCGGCGAGGAACGTGACCGGGAGAGGACAGAGAACTAGCTGTCTTGGAAGAGGGAGGAAATGAGCGCTGCCTTTTCGTCCAGCAGCCCGCTGGCGCTGGCTCCCAGGACTGCAGGAAGCTCTTTTTTACCTTGGTGTACACTTCACGGATCACAGCCTGATTTCCTTCAGGGCTCTCCCTGGCTTCATCATCTCGATGTGGGTGTTTGCGCTCCTGGCCGGCGCGTCGTTCTCCGCCTGCGTGTGAGGCTGTTGCTTTTGGACACCCGCGTGGTGATGCTGCTCCTGCCTGGCTCTTGCTGCTTGCAAATTGCAAATCCTCTCTTGTGCAATGGAGAAATGTTTCCCTTTGTCCCTTTTTGATATTTGCTGCGGTATTGAAATGCTCCCCCACCCAAGGCATATATGCACTTTGCCTTATTGGCTTTCCCTCTCACCACTCCCCCCAAAAAAACTTTCTAGAATTTAAAGCTGCGAACTTGCCTTTTTTTTTTTTTTTTCTTTAATTGACTTGAGTTGACAGGGCTGGGTGTTAGCTTCCATCTGCCTCCCAGTTGGAAAGGAAAGCCTTAAGAGAAAACGAGGATGCTTTCAGCCCATGTTGCTGATGCCAGCAGGGAGAGGCTGCGGGGACTGTGAGAAATTCCCTATTCCCCCCTGCCCCGCCCCTGTTAGTAAAAACTTGTGCTGTTGGGAGAAAAAAAAATAAATATATTGCTGTAGTTTGGGCAGTGAAACAAAATATAAATGCAAAACAATTGGATAAGCAGTTAAAACAATAATCTGTCTCAGTGCTGCGTTTTGCTCAACACGCTGTGCCTGCCCCTCCCGCCGTACCTATCTCCACGGGTCAGAGCTCGCCCTTAGGTGTGTTTATCTGCCACGCTGAGCATGTGGAGCTGTGACCTTGCGAGGGGCCTCCCGTGGTCTGGGGGAAGCAGAGGCTCGTCATGGAAGCACCCCAAGAAAAACCCAGCGAGGCCAATCCGGTGCCCCGTGAAGGTGAGCGGTCTCTCCCCGGCATGTTGCCACAGACTCCTCTGTAGCAGCGCAAAGAGCTGCGGAGCTTTGCTTTCCCCTTTTTATTTCCTAAATAACTGGAGACGACTCATTTTCAATGAGCAATGGATTGCCCTGCCTGGGGAGCTGCATCTACAAGGAGTTTCTAGTTGCTGGACTGTCTGAAGATCATAGAATGGTTTGGATTGGAAGGGACCTTAAACATCACCTAGTTCCAACCCCCCTGCCCTGGGCAGGGACACCTCCCACCAGCCCAGGTTGCTCAAAGCCCCGTCCAACCTGGCCTTGAACCCCTCCAGGGATGGGGCAGCCACAGCTTCTCTGGGCAACCTGTTCCAATCACATCTCTTGAGACACCTGCTTGGACTGGCAGCAGATGCCAACTAATCATGGCAAGTAGGTAGCATCTCCACCTTCTGCTGATCTTATCTGGGGTGCCCAGCTTCTCCCCAGCTCTGCTTGCTGCGTTTTAGGGAGGTGATTTCATATCGTGCAGGTTTTTTTTCAAGACTGTGTTGTTTTGCTTACCGCCTGAGCGTTTCATCCGTGAACGCCGAGCAAAATCTGGCTTTCATAAGGGAAAGGGAACGGGCTCCATCTCTCCTGCGTGAGGAACGTGCTTGCTGTGAAAAGATAACTGGAGGGAGGAACCTGGAGAGGGCAGGGAGGGCTCTGCTCTCAGCGAATGCAGGAGAGGGGAGGTTGCCTGCGACTCCTGGACAGACGGCAGCTTTGTGGTTGCAGATGTTGGCCAGTATTTTTGGAGAGCTGTGGAAGAGATTGTACTACTTGCTGTTATTTTCTGGCACACCAAGTAAGGAAAAACCACTCCGCTTGCTTTTTTGGCTAAGTGACTCTGGAGTTCTGCTAGAGTGCCTTTATTTTTATTTATTTTTTTGTTCCCGAGGATTTTCAGAGCCCAGTTTAGCCAAGTGCTTCAGTACATGCTTATTTTTAAACCTAATCCTGTCGTTGTCTGAACTCATTGTGCTTCAATTCCGCCAGCGTCCACAGACTTGGGCAAGCGCTCGGAATTCAAGCGGATGCTGAAACTCTTTGCTCACCAACAGCTGTAAAACTTGGAGGACCTCATCCAGGGAGAACAGGGGGCAGGGAGGGGGGACAAGGTACCTTACGTCTCGCCCTCTCCATCCGAGGGATGGCAGGAGATTCGTCTCTCTCTTCTCCTTCCCTGGCACCTAAACACCCAGCAGTGTTGCGAGCAAGGTGGTGGTGGATGGCATGGTCCAAGGTGGCTTGGTCTTGCCGCAGGGTGGCATTTTGAGCCGGTGGCAGCTCAGGTCTTGGTGGGGACCGAGGCACCACCAAATGCCCAACAGGTGGGGCCTTTCTCCAGCGCATTTCTTTGCCACGTGCTCCCCAGGACACCCCAGTGCAGTGTCTGCTGGGAGATGTTGGAGGTCTCTGGGGATCCATGGGGCATCTCGGGGGATCTGGGAGGCAGGACGGGGTGAGCACTGGGTGAGTTTCACTGCAGGAGTTGTAATACCTGCAGCTGAATCTTCTCTTTGCTGGCAGAAAAGCTGAAGCTAATTGTGCCTTCACCTGCAGGGGTGTAAATTTGACACATTTGACTCCGCTCCTTGATGGGGGCAGAATTAAGGCTGAGAAATGGAGCACAGTTAAAACAGGAATCTCTTTTTTTTAAATAATTAAGACTGCTCTGCTGGCAGCTGGGAGTCCTTTTAACCCATGCCCTTGCTCTTTTTAAACAGGTCCCTTCTGCCACAGAAATAAAATGTCTTGTTTTGCCACATCCCTGACTTGCTTTAAGCTTGAGAACTTGCGCTAGGTGCTTTCATGGAAAAAACCATGTTCTCTTTTTAAGCCTGCATTTGCCAGCAGGTTTTTAATGCAAGCTTTTAATTGCCTGTGGAAATAGGATTAAGCATCTTTGGGAAAACAAAATATATGCTTTCTCAGGGGAGGGGGGGGTGTGTGAAGGCCTCAGGTTGCAAGTGCTAAAACACCCTTCCAAAAAGTGCCGGTTCAAATGTGCCAGGAAGCCCATTTCTCCTGGGTGGACAGTGGCTCGGTAATGCCAAGGTGATTTAGGCTCTCAGAGCTAAACGTGTCAGTGTGTGCTCCCGCGGCACACTTTGGGCAGGGGGGAGCCAGGCCCCTGCTCTGGGTTATCCGGTGTTTTGGGAGCAGCCTGGCGGTACGTGCCTCAGGTCCCTCCGAGCTGTCAGCGCCGTGGTCAGGCTCCAGCAAGTTGTGCTGTGCGGCAGGTAGGTTGTCATCGAATCCCAGCATCTTCTGCGGGATGGACAGACAGGCTGACCGCGCTGGAGCTGAATACAGACCTACCCCTTTCCTCTCCACAGGCCATTTTAATCCCCTGATTTTCCTGTGCTGAGGAGGAGCATAAAGGAGTGGATTTTCAGTCTTACTTCATGAGTTTCTGGCTTCCTGTCACTTTTCCTTAGCGTTAGTTTTGTCTTGCCCTAGGTGTGAGGGCGCAGAGGTAAGAACCCGCTGCCTCCCCTTGCCTTGTCTTCTCGATGTTTTACAGTGGTGCAGGAAAAAAAAACAAAACAGAAACCACCTAGAAACCTGCTTTTTTTTTTTTTCCCCTCTTGCTTTTAAAATTATTTCTCCTCTCTTTCTCCTTTTTTTTCCCCCCTTCCATACTCCCACACACCGCCTTTTTTCTTCTTTTCTCTCTTTTCTCTCCTCTCCCCTCTCTCCCCTCTCTCCCCTCTCTTTTTTCCTGCGTTTTTTCCTTCCTTTCTGTTTTTTCCTCTTTTTTTTCCCCCGTCCTGGTGTCACCCCCCTTTCCCTCTCTCCTGCACCCGCCTGCCTGAGGCTCTCTACCCCCCAACCCTCTCTCCCGTTATCATTAAGGAAGACCCCCAGCATGTTCCACCCCCCCTCCCGGGGTACAGCGAGGCGCCCCGTCGCCTCTCTCTCCCCGGCGGGGGCCGGGCCGGGCGGTGCCGGTGCCGCCCCCGATGGGCGGTCCCCCGCCGCCGATATAGCGGGTGCGGCTGCGGCCGCCCGCGCTCAGTCGCTCCGCCAGCGCCCTGGGTCCAGGCAGCGGGAGGTAAGGGCTGGGGAAGCCGAACTTCCCCCCGGCCGGGGCTGGAGGGGCGGGGGGTGCGTGTGTGTGTCCCTCCTCTGTCCCCGGGCCGTGCGGGGTGACAGCGGCGGGAGGAGGGAGCGTGCGGCCGCCGCAGCCTCGGGCCGAGCCCCTCGCCGTCCCCGCCGCGTCCCGGCCCCGCTCGGGCTCGCTCCGGGGGTGATGGTGGGGGAGCCGGGTTTTCCCCTGGCCGGGTTCGCGGGCTGGCACGCGGCGCCGTGGCGGGCTTCGGTGGCGTGCTGGGGGGGTCTGGGGCTTCGGAGTCACCTGCTTTGGGCCGCTGCAGCATCACGGCACCGAGCACTGCTCGCTTCTGGGCGCTCTGTTCCCCCGCCTACCTGGGTGCCATCCAGAGCTGTGCTGGACGCTTGTTTCCCTAATTATTATTATTTTTTTTCGACTTAGAACTGCAGAATAGAGTTTAAATGCGGCAGGCTCAGTCTTGCAAAACCCCTTGAGGGCTTGGGTGTCCTCCTGCCCTGGCCAAATGGCTTGGAAGGGGCTGTGCTGCCCACCTCCCCGTGCTGGGGAACCTTTGACGTGGGAAAGGTGAAGGTGTGTAGGTGACAACCCAACCATCTATCCTGGCTTTTCCTGCCGTAACTCATATCCTTCTCCACTCAGGAAGGCCAAAGCCCAGTTTGCCCGCAGGTCTTGAGTGCAGGCAGGACTGGGCTGGGAGGTGCTCTGGGTGGAAGAAGAGGTGCCGAGAAGTTCCCAAAAGTGTCGAGGGCTCAAACGCTGCCACGCGGAGCTAGGCTGCCCTCTGAGGCAGGGCTGCTCGTGCCTGTTTACTTTTCCATAGCCTGTAGCGGGTCCCGGACGGGATGTGGGATGGGGAGGGTGCAGTCCTGCAGGCGGCATCGGCTCCGGGGACATCTCTGGGTGCTTGGAGCAGGATTTCGGGCACATCTTCTTTCCTTTATGGCGTAACTCCTGTGAACTAGCGGGGACTGGCCGCAGCACATGTGCCTGCCAGGAGAAGGGGTGATGGCGTGCAAGAGTTTTGCAGTGCAGTGGACACAAAATGCAGTTCCCACTGCCTTCACAAGTTTTTAAGATGATGTGCTGTCTGCAGAGAGCGCTAAAGGTATTTTTTCTTTTTTAGGAGCACAGAGTGGCTTTATTGAGTTTATCTGGTGGGTTCCCTCCACACCTCCCAGTTAATCTGGGTGGGAATCGGAGCTCGGGTTACAGCAGCTAATCCCAGACTATGGAGAGCCCGGCTGTAATCTCTGAATATAACCGTCCTCCCCAGCAGGGCTCGGAGCCTGGGAGGCCATATCGGTTTCACGTTTTTATTACCGCGCTGGGGATGCGAGAGCGCACAGGCATGTGGGCGGCCCCAGAGAGAGGGATGCACGTGCATGCAGCAGACCTGCTCTTGGAGCGGAGGCAGGCTGAGACTGGGGCTGAGCATCGTTTTGCCTTCATTAAGGTCCCCAGGGTGGTTGTGAGTGAGCAGCTGGGATGGTGGTGCCCTCTGCTAGCTGCTGTCCTAGGCTGGTGGCTCTGATGTCCCCAGCATTGCTGTCTCTCTGTAGGCACTGGGGATCCAACACCCTGCAGCCAGCTCTGAGTTTCTTCTCCATCAGGGGATGTGCTGGGGGCTTGGCAGTGGGTGGTCACAGCCCCGTCCTGGTTTGAGTTGGGGTCTTGAGATGCACAATGAGCCCACTCCCCTTCTTGGACCATGTGCCTTCCCAGAAGATGTCCAGATCCACCTGTGCTACTTCTGTGGGGCGTTACGGGATTAGCCCTCCTGCTCTGCTCCCCTCGCTGTCCACAAATACCAGCAGGTCTCCTGCCACGGAGCTGGGAGTTTTGTGGCTTTTAGGGAGTTTGCTTTAGTTGCTGTGGGGTCTTGTGAGACAGGGACTTAGGGACGGTGCTGCTTCTCCCTGTGCTTGAGAAGCCTTGAAAAGCGTTTGTGCTGGGGATGCAGTGGTAGTGGTGGGACCTTGGATGAGGTCTAGCAGGAGACCCGTCCCTCTCTCCCGCTTGCAGCCCTGGGTCGAAGCGAGCATCCTGGGCAGGTGCATCCCTGCTGCCCGCACCAGCCGGGCGGGACAAGCAGTTTGAGGGTGGCCTGTTACCCTCTGCGGGGGGCAGGATCAGCCCTTCTGCCCTGCATAGACATGCGTTAAATCATCCTCTGCTCTCCTGAGCTCAAGACGGGGATTCGTCTAACCCAAGACAGAAAGCTGCCGCTGTCTCAGCTCCCTCTTTAGCCAGCGTTTGAGCAAAATCTGTGCTTAATTTGGTCTGAATCTTAACTCTATCTTTCAAGCAGGCCAGCAGGATGAAAGCCTGGAAGGCTGCGTAGTTTGAAGCAATAGGCTAGACCTCCTCGCAGGGCCAATTTGGGCCCTGTTTGTGGAGAGATTTGATCTCTGCTGGATGTGTGCATGGCCCCCCTCATTGTTAGTGCCACTGGCATCCCCTCTGCTGGGACAATAGTGCCTGGAGTTCTCCCCTGTAATCTCCCCCCTTATCTCCCTTCTCTTCCGTAGCCTGTGTCCCCGGGAGGTGGGAGGTTTGGAAAGAGCCAATTATGCAGGTGGAGGAGTGAGAGGTGCCATGTCAACCAAAGTCTGTTTTTGGGGAGTGGGGCGAGAAGAGGATGCTCAGCACCGGAGTGTGTCTGAGCTCTTCCCTGCTCACCATCCCCTCCGCGCTCCCATAAGCACTGCCAGGAGGTCCTTTGGTGGGGATGAGGATGTTTAGAGGTACAGGTGGCCACGTGAGTCTTTCGCCCCTTTGCTCGCTCATGCTGGCATTACTTTCAGGCCCAGGGTGGCATCAGGGGGTTCTGCTCACTGCAGGGGCTGAGGACGTGGGGAGGAGCAAGGTGGCCCCTGTTCAGGATGCTAGAAGTGTCCATGATGGGGGACCACAGGTAGGCTGCCTGGCTCACCTGATGCTCCGGCTCAAGTGAAGCCATGGTGAAATGAGATGGGGTCCATCTCTTGGAAACCCACCTCTCCATCTTTATTTTGGTGTGCCCCAAATTGGAGCCTGCAGACACGGAGCTCTGAAACTTGCTTGGCCAAAGTGTGGCAGTCACGGGCCAAGGCAGCTGGCTACTACCGTGGGTGGTACTGTTGGCCCTGTGGGATGGGAGAGTCCCACCAGGGGAGGCAGCGTTCTTATGCTGCCCCAAAAGCACAACGGTAATCAGCAGCCCAGCTTTGGGTTTTGCGTAAGCCGTGTGGGTCTGCTGGAGCCCTTCCTTCTGCTGGCGAGGAAGTTAATGAGGAGCCCCTCGCTTTGTCCGCTGCCTGCCAATGGAAGAAGGCGCTGAAGAGGCAAGAAAAGTAGATGTAGAAAAGCAAAAGGGTGGGGAGGAAGCAGTTGTGGAGCCAGCTGTGATGGGGGAGTGTTTTGTAAATCAAAGCACTCTCCTAAAAGGCAAACTTAAGCCCAGCAAATCTCAGTGGTCAAGCTCCGACTTCTTTTCTCTTTTCTCAAAGCTACGTGATAATCGTTAAACGCAGGGGATGCTTTGTAAAATAGAATTCAAGGGAAGGGGGGGAGGAAAGAGCAGGATTTAAATTTAAAATTGGACGAGGGTACAAAGCCCCTTAGTTCCCAGTTTCTGCTTGATGCAGCTGGAGCTGGGCTTGACAAGATGCTGACCAGAGCTTGTGGTAAATGTTTTACAGTACCGTGTATCAGCCGGATCAATTCTACTACACTTGAGGGAGTGCAGATAAAATGGCTTAAAGATTCCCCTGCTGAAAGCGATAGTATCATCATTTATGCTGGAGAGGACAGATTTAGTCGCCTGACGTTTATTTGGCCGCGGTGTACTTTGCAGATTTCACACCCGGGGACGATAGCCAACCTGATGATGTCAGATGTGAGCTGCAAAGAAAAAAAAAAAAAAGAAATCACACAAAAAGCTAGTGCCGTTCTTCTTTTGTCGACCAGATGAGTTTTGCTATGTGTCTGTTTTGGTTATTTTACTTCACAGTTCACTTTAATGGAAAGTGCCTTACGAGAATAGGTCATTGCTAAACCAGCTTGTCCTGCATGTGCTTTGTGGTATGAAGATGACGGCAGAAATGTCTCTGTTAACTTAGGTTGTTTATTTTGATCCTGTTTTGCCTGTAGGTCACTCGAACTCCAAACTGAGCGAACATGAGCGCACTTGATTTGACTTCTATCCTCGATTTTCTGGAAACAGCCAACTTGACGGAAATCAACTGGACGTGTAACAACGGTGACTGTATCACAGTTGATGCGACAACATGCCCTGGCACACTCAACAAGAGCGCCCTTCTATACACCCTGTCCTTCTTCTACATTTTCATCTTTGTCATAGGGCTGGTGGCCAACTCGGTTGTGGTGTGGGTCAACCTCCAAGCCAAAATGACTGGCTATGAAACCCACCTCTACATCTTTAATTTGGCTATCGCTGATCTGTGTGTCGTTATCACCCTTCCAGTGTGGGTTGTCTCCCTTGTCCAGCATAACCAGTGGCACATGGGAGAAATCACGTGCAAGATAACTCACCTTATATTTTCCATCAACTTGTACGGCAGCATCTTCTTCCTGGCATGCATGAGTGTGGACCGCTACCTCTCAGTTGCCTATTTCACCAATTCCAGCAATCGCAAGAAGAAGATAATCCGTCGCTGCATCTGCATCTTAGTGTGGCTTCTTGCCTTCTCTGCATCTCTCCCAGACACGTATTATCTCAAGACGGTCTCTTCCAACAACGAAACCTATTGCCGCCCTGTCTATCCGGAGGAGAGCTTCAAAGAGTGGTTGATCGGCATGGAGCTCATCTCTGTCGTGCTGGGCTTTCTTATCCCTTTTCCAATCATCGCCCTCTTTTATTTCCTCCTTGCGAAGACCATCTCCTCCTCCAGTGACCAAGAGAGGAAAAGCAACGGGAAGATCATTTTCTCCTACGTTGTCGTGTTTCTCGTCTGCTGGCTACCCTACCATGTAGCTGTCCTGCTTGACATCTTCTATAGCCTTCATTTCATACCTTTCAGTTGTCAGATGGAGAACTTCTTATATGCCACTCTTCACATCACTCAGTGTTTCTCTCTAGTCCATTGCTGCGTCAACCCCATCCTGTACAGCTTCATTAACCGCAACTACAGATACGAGCTCATGAAGGCCTTTATTTTCAAGTACTCTGCCAAAACTGGTCTCACTAAACTTATTGATGCTTCCAGAGTGTCAGAAGCAGAATACTCTGCTCTGGAGCAAAATGCCAAATGACTGCAACCCCAGAAAGAAACCTCCTTGACTCTCTGACCTTTGTTTTTTGTGTGTTGGTTTGGGTTTTTTTTGTGTTTTTGTTTTGTTTTGTTTTTTTTTGTTTGTTTGGTTTTTTTTACCCCCCCTTTCCCTGTGCTTCTTACAAACGGGGCATGAATTCAAGCCTACAAAAAAAAAAGAAATAGCAAACTGTAATTTAAGAGTAGAATCAGGTGCAAAATGGAAGTGGTACCAAAATTAAGCCTTTTGTTTGGTGTGTTTTGTTTGATCTCCTCCTGGCCCGCTCTGGACTTCTCGACAACGCTATGCAAATGGCAATGACTTCCTAGCAGACAAAGCCATTGTGTACCACAGATAACCTGCATTTCCAGGATAAGCTTTTTCTTCCACGTGTAGATTCCCTCTTGTCTCCTTGTATATGTTATATATATATAGTGTGTTGTATTTAAAAGCTCGAGACTCTGTTTTCTGGCTCTTGGTGTACCTTATACAATTGTATTTGAAAGTTAAATATATTTTTATCGTGTATTTGAAGTCTATTGCTGATGAGTGTATCCAGAGTGCTGTATTCGGAGTGTTAGATTGCCGTGCGGTTTAAACTATCGTAGGTAAGAGGATGACGATAAATAGCAGAATGGAAATGATCTCTTAGGTGCATCCTCCCTGGCTGGCACACTTTATCGCCCGTAGCTTTCTGTGGCGGTCATACCCACGTGTCTGGAGCATGAAATGTATGTACTGTAATATAGTTACCATCATGTTAAAATTAACAGTATTGTAAGAGTTGTTAACTCCTGCGCCCGTACTTCACACAGCTGTATCCTTCTGCACAGAATGAATGATCTTACTTCTGAGAGTTGTCTCTATTTGTAAGTTATTTTTGTAAAATAAAGATCTGGGAAAAAAAAAAATAATAAATCTGCGCCTCCCAGTGGTTTGACTTGCAGCTGTCGTCCTCTTCCTCAGGGGAGGGAAGAAAAAAAGCCAAAAAGAAGAAATCCCAAAGCAGACTTCTCTCCTTTGGTGCAGGAGCAAACAGGTCGATCTGTATTTTCCTGGTGTTTGTTGGGGGTGGGCAGAAGGCATTGAATGGAGGAATGCGAGAGAGCAGCGGTGTGTGGTGAGAGGGGAAGGGGTGGGAGGAGCGGTTCTGCGGAAGGCTGTGCCATTTGGGAAGGTAAAGCTGATGGATTTATAAGGTGAAAGCTGTTGGGAGTGACGAAAGGCTGCGTCTGTAGCTTAGGAATAAACACGTGGAAGAAAAATATGGAAGTATGCAGATGGAGCGGATATTTGGACTAATCCAGGTTCAGTCCGCTGCCCTTTTTGCTTGTGATGGAATTTGGGGGTTAGCAGTCCTGACAGCGTTAAATCCCTTTTTATCTCTTCTTCTCTTTGTTATGGCTCATGTTGAATTCGCAATGCCGTGCTGCCAAAGTGTGTGGGGCAAGATTCAGCCACTGCGGGACGTATGAAGTTGATCATCTTTAAGGCGGTGAAGCACTTGAATTGTGGTCATCTTTGTCTCAGGACAAGGTAACCGATGTTAAATTAATGATGTCTCACAACCAACGCTGACTTGCTGTTGCTGGTTTGTGTGTTTTTGCAGCTCCGGCGCAGTGCAAACTGCTTTGCTGTGAAGGCTACGCTTAAATTCCTGTTAAATCAAAGCATGCCCTCATCCCTCTGACATCCCAACAGCCTAAAAATTTTCTAATGACTATTTTGGTTCTTTCTCCGTGTTACATTACTGCCTTGGCAAAGATGATCCTATCAACAGATGTTTGCTAGTGCTGCAAGGTCTGTCATCCCCTACTTGGACCTTGGTGTTTCTGAAAAAGCACTGGTCCATCCCCAAATGGAGGAGCCGGTTGTGGAGAAGGGCTGCCACCGTGACTGTCACGACATCGCTACACAAATACAGCCTTTTGTGCAGACGTTTTTTATAAGAGATGGGTGTTTTGAGATTCCCATAAGCCTTTCTTATGGCACTGGCATCCCTCTCCTGTATCCCTGCAGGGTATTTCTCAGTTTATAGCGGCGTAACTATTTCAGTTCAGGTCCTGTCTCAGGCAGTACGATGTCTTCCTGCAAAGCTGTAGCTGGTTTGAAGGTTTGAGTTGGCAGAAGCTCACAGATTATTCTTTTTTTTTTTTTTTTTTTCTCTCTCTGCAGTTCGGTGTTTGCAGCGCAGCGTCAGCCCTGGAGATATCCCAGGGGGTGCTGAGTGTTCGGGAGGTCCTGCAGACCTGCTGCGGAGACTGGGCTGATAAAGTCTCCAGGCCTCCTCCTTGTGGAGGTGAATTGCGGTGGGACAGTGCCTTTTCCAAAAGTGGGGTCAGACTGAGAGAGCAGGTAAAGGTCGCCACCGCCACCCTCGCTGTCAGCAGCTGCAGCATCGCATGTGCTGTGGGTCCTTCCCAGCCCCTCGGGTGGAAAGACGTAGGGCTGAGCACCCACCTTGTCTCCTTGGTCCCTGAAAGGACAGATGGAGCTGGGAGGCAGGCCCCTACAACGCCAGCAGCACTGGGGCTTGGGAAGGGTGCATGAGGTTCCCTGCCCATGGCAGGAGGGTTGGAACTAGATGATCTTTACGGTCACTTCCGACCCGAACCATTCTGTGATTCTATAAGGACGTCTCTCCAGGGATGGTCACTATTTGCGTGGAGGTGGGTTGCCCCAAGGTGGCCATGACGCTGGGAGCAGGGTGGTAGAGGACAGATGATGGGGAAACTGGTGGAGGGCAGAGGGACAGAAGGACAGAGTCTGTCTGTTGTTGCGTATTTCTCATTAGGGCTTGTTTTCCTGCAGAAAATTCTCAAAAATCAGACTTTGGCAGAGGTAAAATAGAAAAAAAAAAAAATGTGTATCTTCTAGGAGGCTTTTGTCATGGCTGTGTGTGACACAGTACCCCAGCTGGTGGTTGCACCGATACCAAAAAAGTGGGCTTGGACCCCCTGGAATCCGGTATGGGGGACTTTATCAGCAGATAACAGGTGAGTGAAAATACATGTCCACAGGTAGATGTGACTGTGACTTACAGTGATTGATGTGATAGCTGCTGTCACCTTGTTTGGCCAAATGTCCCAGCCCTGGAGCCTGGGGGCATTAATGAAGGGTCCCTGCTTCTTCCCGCTGCAGGGCTGTGGCTTTGGGGCAGGACTGGCGTCTCCCTTGTTCCTCTGGCACCTACAAGTGTACATGGACGTTTGGGTCCTCCCTTTGGAAGGAGGTAAAATTCCCTACGTAAAGGCCTCGGTGGAAAAATGAGTGAAAAATTGCACATAATCCGTGTTGGAGCGAGTCCTGCTGATTAACTCATGGGCTTTATGGCGGAAAGCATCCCAGTGCTGTTAGACTCCGCGTGCCTCAGAGGCAGGCACCGAGCAAATAAAAATACATCTGCTCCCTGAGAAAGGATTTTATTTTTTTTTTGAATTTTTTTTTTTTAAATACAGAAAGTGCAGTCCTGCTTTATTGTTACTTAAACACAGATTTCCTTTTATGAGCCATAAACGACATTCAGGTGTAGCACAGTGACTTTAAATCAGCTCCTCTGGCAACCATCTAGATAATGTATTGTAAGAAACGCCTAACTGGCCTGTTTCTGCTTTGGCTAATTCGTTGTTTCAATGCTGCTGACTTTAGATACTAGCTTTTCACGAGTTCACTGAGCATAAAAGCCATTTAAAGTTCCTAAGAAGCAAGAAATAACTCAGCTGTGAGCAATATTTAAGCACGTGGCAGCCGCAGCGCTGCCAAAGCCAGCTCTTCATCTGCTTTGGAGAGCTTCTCGATGAGAAGAGTTGGGCTGGTGCTTTGAGAAGTGGGGCTCTGATGGGTTGTGGGGCTGAGCAGGTCATGACGCGACGGGGGTGGGTTTTGGGGGGAACCGATGTGTGCGGAGCCCAGGGTTTGCTTTTGGCCTCCCCGCTCCGTTATGGTGAAGAGCAGCTGAGCTCTGATTTGCCCCCCGGATTTACAGTAGGATAATGCTGCTGATTTCAAGAGAGCTATCCGGGATTTATAGGGCTTTTTTATAAGTAGGACGAGGGATTATAGCCATAATCCTGTGCAAATGTACGGGTGTGAGTGCGGATGTGTGCATCTGCGTTACTAATGCAGGGTAATACCCATGTACAGCCATAACGCAAAGACGTAATAATAGCAATGCAACAGATAATAATGATGTGAGTTTGCTTTTGCAAAAGTACTTGCGTTGCAGGCTTATAATATGATTCAAACCAGGCTCACCAAGATGCTGTGATGGATAATCCAGCTGTAACCCTAAAGCATGTGGCTGACTCTTCTAACACCCGCTGTCACGAGAAAAATCCGTCTCCTTCCATTCTGGGAGTTGCCGTTTGAAAACAGTTCGCTTTTTCTGTGTAGGTTTTGATCTACTTGGTTTTGCGGGATTACGTGGAACCGGCGCAAGACCTTAGCTAAAGGTCTCTATCCCGGAAACTTACAACTTCACAGTACCAAAGAGATACCGCCATCCCAGTGATGCTGTAAATCCAGGGAGATTACTCAATCCAATGGGGAGAATGTTTCAGGTTCAATCCCCGCCACAATGCCCGAGTTGTCTGTCTTTTCTTTTTCTGTCTTTTCCCAAGGTGGTAGAAGCTGGTGCTGGAATAGAAAATAAGGTGACAAGGAGCTGCTCCCCACGGGCAGGAAAAAAGGAAAGAAAAAGGTATGTCAGGGATGAACTAGGGGTGAATTAGCCTTCTCTGGAGGGGTCCCACAGCGAGCTAAGCTCTTTCCACCCAAAAGTAGGAGCCCGGCAGAAGTTGGTCTGCTGTGGGGTTTACCACACAAGTACTTCCGTCCTCACAGCATCACGATGGGAGGGACAGCTCATGGAAGGCAGGTTTTGGTGCTTTCCCTCTTACGGCTTGCTCAGAAAGTGGACATACTATGGCACTGGAGCAGGATGCTCTTGAGCACTGGAGCAAGAGCATCAGAATAAGGCCTTTCTGGTTATTTACCATAGCAAGAAGGTCTCTGTCTTTACAGGAAAGTACTGGGAAACCAACTCGACCCTCTGCAGGTGCCAGGGGGCCCAGCGCCGATGTGAAGTATGAAATCGGTGCAGCTCAATCGCTCCACTTCAGCAGAGGTTCTGCGCCGTTGTATGTTGTTTGCTTCTTGACATCATCTGGTTTTAAGCCAACTCTGATGATGGATGTTTTTACCTCTCGCCTCTAGTTTGGCGGGGGGGCAGGGGAGGGAAATCAAACTCCTGTCATGTTTGCTGTGTGTACAGTGCTATTGCCAGACTAAAGAAAAAGAGTTAAATTACATTTTAACAGAACAATACCGACAACAGCAAAGGTCAGGAAACTTTCAAGTAAGGTCACCCTATCGATTGCAACAGTGAAAGGATAGACATCAAATACTTCGCCGTGAAAGGCTGAAAAGAAGTAAATTCAGCATGATATATTGAAACCCAAGTCTCTTTCATATGTTACAGAGCCTCTGACATAGCAGGTTTACTGTTCAAGCTGAGATATGTTGCCTTGCCAACATATATTCTGAGTTACCCAAGCAGATTTAATGTTTTTGCAGTAGTGGCTTTTCCCTTTTTTGGGGGGGCAGGGGGACACTTTTCTTTTTCTTTTCAAAAAATTGTTGCAGAAGATTTCAAACCTACCTAGGAAATGGCCTTAATCAATTTAGTTCCACCGACGAGTATGAAAATTCAGATCTTTCTTTTTTGCTTTTTCTAAAACATTGTCCTGCTTGCGTTGAGTAGGGTGACCGAGTCACAGCTTGATAGAAAAGTGTGTTTTGTTTGTTGTGTTTTGTTGTGTTTTTTTTTTTTACCCATCCAAGTGGCAGCTTTGTTTTGTCCAGAAGGATTGATGTGACTGACAAGTGTTTTGAATTTCTAAGCTCCAGGGTCTCAAAAATGCATGAAAAGTGAATGACGCACACACAAAAATCTAAATCTTTGGAAAACAAGCACCAACTACACAGAAAAAAAATAACAATTCTGCAAAAGGGTGACAGACGCTGCATTCATTCTCCACCCCCTCCCCCCCTCCACCTCCCCCTCCGCCTTTCTTTTTTTCTTTTTAATAAGTCAGTGTTTCTGGGCCACCTACAGGCACATTTATGTCTTCTGCAGCGGGGAATGGGGATACACAATAAGGTAAAAAGTCACGGTCATCGAGCATCAGGGTGGCTCTATCTGCGTCTCAGGGTTAGGGCTCCATCGCCACCAGCTTGCCAGGGTCCGTTCCCATCGGCTCCGTATCCATTGGGGCGACACCGTGGGTCTTAGTCCAACGAACACACAACACTGGAATATCTTCATTATTTAGGACTTGGCTTGTGGGAGTCCCAGGAGAGTGAACCCACAGAGCTGGACTGTGCAAACACAGCCGGAGGCGGTGCCTGACCCACGGAGCTCACGTCCCAACGCTGCTGAAGGTGGGTAAGGTGGGCTTCGAGATCATAGAAATCATAGAACCATAGGGTTGGCAGGGACCTCTGGAGATCATCTAGTCCAACTCCCTGCCAGAGCAGGGTCACCCAGAGCAGGTGGCACAGGAACACCTCCAGGCAGGTTTGGAATGTCTCCAGAGACGGAAACTCCACAACCTCTCTGGGCAGCCTGTGCCAGGGCTCTGCCACCCTCACAGGAAAGAAGTTCCTCCTCACGTTGAGACGGAACTCCCTATGTTCAAGTTTGTGCCCATTACCTCTTGTCCTGTTGCTGGGCACCACTGAAAAGAGCCTGGCCCCATCCTCCTGACACCCACCCTTTCAGTATTTATAAGTGTTGATAAGGTCCCCCCTCATCTGTCTTTTTTCCAGACAGAAAAGACCCAAATCCCTCAGCCTTTCCTCATGAGAGAGGTGTTTGAGTTCCCCTCATCATCTTGGTAGCCCTTTGCTGTCCCCTCTCCAGCAGTCCCCTGTCCCTCTTGAACTGGGGAGCCCAGAACTGGACCCAGTACTCCAGGTGCGGCCTCACCAAGGCAGAGTAGAGGGGGAGGATGACCTCCCTCCACCTGCTGGCCACACTATTCTTGATGCCCCCCAGGATGCCATTGGCCTTCTTGGCCATGAGGGCACATTGCTGGCTCATGGGCATCCTGTTGTCCACCAGGACTCCCAGGTCCCTTTCCACCGAGCTGCTCTCCAGCAGGTCAGCCCCCAGCCTGTCCTGGTGCATGGGGTTATTCCTCCCCAGGTGGAGCACCCTACACTTGCCCTTATTGAATTTCATAAGGTTCCTCTTTGCCCAACTTTCCAATCTGTCCAGGTCTCTCTGTATGGCAGCACAGCCTTCCAGTGTGTCAGCCACCCCCCCAGCTTTGTGTCATCGGCAAACTTGCTGAGGGTGCAAGAAGAAACGGGGGAGTCCTGCTGGTCCCAGCACTTGCCAGCGCACGGGTTGGCGGGGAGTCCCAGCCTGGGACTGAGGCATCCCATGGGTGCTCCCTGAACAGACGCTGCCGCAGGAGGCTTTGCTTTAGGTCTGGGGGATGCTGTTTCCAGAGAACAGAAGGTGTGAGAGGGAAGGAAAATCAGATTGCTGATCTCTCGACTGGCGAGCTGGCGTCTCCCTTCCTCCAGGCACCCCATCGCACCCTCACTGCCTCTCGCTGTCCTGGGTAACGACTGGGGCAAAGTGGATTTGGTCAGTTTGGTGTTATCCATGACAGCCATACAAACCTCCTCCAGCGGGCATTTTAATCATTTTTGCCTCTTTTCATCAAGGACTGGTAAAATGTCTGAGACCACACCACCTGAACACAGGACATGACTCCACGAAGCAGCCCGTGGGCCCTCTGCAGAGTGGCCACGCACCCTCCTGGCTCTCTTTCTCCACATGGCCTCACGCTAAAACCAATGCAGGATGAAATGTACGGGAATCCTGCGCTCTGCGGAGGATGCTGAGCCCTCGGAGACGTTGTCCGGAGCTCTTGTCTCTAACCCAGCCAACTTGTTCCAATGACTGGCTTGAATTTCAACGGTTGCCCTGTTGCTTTGGTGGGCAGCGGGGATGGCAGCTTTATAAAGAAGAGTGATGAGGGAGAGAAAGTTTTTCTTCTCATTTCCCATCCCATCTGGCTGGGTGAATGCGGTGTTTTTGGTTGACGGGTTCGAAGGAGCAAGGGAGGCGGTCAGTTGGAAACACTGATTCTGCAAGCTCCCGAGAGCCACCGGCTGCTGCTTCCTCTTGGTTCAGCTCGACCGGTTCATCATGGGCTCGAGGTGGCTGCTTTAATGGGAAGTTTGCGGGCGGAGGAGAATCTATACCTTCCCTTTTGCAGTGAATCAATAAAAAGCTGGAGTGTTTTGGATTCCTCTTTCCAGGAGAGAATAGACCTCATTGTAAGTCTGGAGAATAAAATAGCAAAGAGAGAGAGGGAGGGAGGCTCTTCCCTCTGCGCGCTCCAGCTCTCTTGGCTAAGAGGCAGCTTTGCTCTCAATGTCTCGGCCGCGTTTGATTTTGGCATCGCTTGAGGCATTCTAAACCTCGCCTGAGAGTCGCGTCGGTGGAGGCCGACAGCAGGCATTGTTTGTTCAATCTAGTTACGGGATGAGGGTGATGGAGCCTAGGAGAGCTCTGGGAAAGGAGGAAAAGTGGGTGTGTAGCGAGAAAACGATCAGTGGCCCCGACGGCTCGCTGTCACGAGCTGTTCTCTGGGCACCATCTCGGCTCTACCTGTCAGCCCCATCGCTCCTTTGCACCCCGTCATCTCTTGGTCCTGCTTCTGCAAAAGATGCTTCAGGATGAAAGCCTGTATTTCAGGTTGGAAACTCTCCGACAGGTGAACATCCTGAGTGTCGGAGAGGGATGACTGCTTGACTCAGCCCCTGAAAGTCTGGATGCAAATCTGAAGCGCATTAAACGTTCTCCAGGGGGTGGGGGGGGTTTCACACTTGGAAAGCTTTGCGAGGTTTCCAGTGTTTGCTGCTTCCAGTCAGGCTGGAATCCAAAAGTGCAAAGGCCCGTGAAAATGATTAATAAAGAACAAAAACCAGACCCTGAGACAGGTTCAGCTCCGCGACTCCTCTGATATCGTAGGCTTGCAGAAGTCTCTCACTTTACTTGGGTAGATTTGCTCTTTTAAAGCTGAAACCCCATTCTTCAAACTGGATTCAGCCGCAGGTGCTGTTTGTGTAAGGGTTAAGAGCATCTTCAGGTATAAATTGCCATTGTCCGTCAGCATCGGTGGGTTATACTCCTTTATGTGGCTGGAAAGTCTGGTCCAGGTCGTTTGGTGGAAGTAAATGGGATTTACCTGCGTGGGTGGGTAAGCGCTTCTGTACATATAACCTTCTCCCTGCAATTTGCCGTTGTTCTTGATGGCACCTCTTTTATCTTATGTCAGTGAGAAAGTCCCAGATGCCTCTTGGCCTTGTACGAGGCTTCTTGATTCCCTCCTGCTCTATGAGACCAGCAGCTTGTTGCTTGAGGTGGGTGTTGGACCTGGGAGAGGTGTTTGGGGGAAAGGGAGGTTTTTTCCCCATTTGAGCTGTCTGTGTGGCATGTAAGGAAAGTCTACGCAGGCAAAGATGCCTTTGGAGATGGTATAGACCCAAAGATGAGTTGCTGTTACGCAAAATATGAAAGGAAGCTTGGGATTATGAGTCAAGTTTTGGTGATTTAGCATTGGCAGGAAAGCAGCCCTGCCTTGAAGGGTCCTTCTCTTTGGCCGTGCATCTTCTGATCCGCTTCCATGTGTTGAGTGTTATTCCAACGCAGAGATGGCTCCTGTGAATAATGGGACATCCCGTACATCGGCGGCACATCGTCTCCGTCAAGGGATGCCCACTCCTGAGTTACAGGTGGTGCTTCTGTGCTCATGGCTGCCATCCAGGGCAAGAAATCTTGGCCTGGCTGAATCCAATGGGATGTCATTGACAAATGGGAACTGATCTCTGCTCAGCTAATTCTGACTTGTAAGATCAGACCCTGGGGCCTTCAAGGGGTTCCCTGGGGCCTTCAGGGGGTTCCCTGAGCCCTCTTGTAATCTTTGGCTGTTCAGAAAGTTGGGGCCTGATGCAAAAGTACAGCAAGCTCTCCTGAGGCTTGTTGTGGGGTTGGCATAATGAGGTCTCAGTCTGATATACTAGGTCAGCAGAAGTCGTTACTAAGAAGAATTATGTGGTCATCAATAAATCAGACTGCTAGAACTTAATGAAATTGGCGTCTTTATACTATTTGTACTGTGTGTATGTATACACTATACCATATATTTTTACTAATATCGATCTAGTCCTGGGGGTGGATGGCATGCAGTACCAGAAATCCTACCTGGGCTCTCACAAATCCCTCCTCCTTTCCTCGCGTGAGTGACCAACCACTTCCACTTTACAAGGCATTGGGTTACGTCCCCATCGCTTAGGAGCTAAAACTGTCTCAGCTTGCACGGTGATGGAAACGGGAACTTTCCATGAACCGCAAGTCATCAGATTTGTGTAACGCACATAAAACCTTCCTGCAGGGAGTCGCTGTTGGCCAATTACACCACCTTCCCCCCTTCCATTGACAGCTGAAGTTTATGGAAGTTGAGTAAGACAGCAAGGGAGAGAGGTTCAAAACAAGGTTCCCATCATCCCATGCCTTGTAGAAGGAGGCGGTTGGAGATAACTGATGGGGGAACAGCCAAGCTGCTGACTGTTTCCAGGACCTGCGGTTCACAGGTGAGGGACGGTTTTTGCCCTTTGCTGCTGTATGATGTAAGTTAAGCTGCCATCTTAACCAGAAACACATTCAGTTCTGATTTGGAGTCAGCTGAAGTGTTGCTGGAGGTTTTTTTGTCTCTCTGTTTCATTGCTCTTGTTGTTCATTCGCAGGGGTGAAGATGGGGGGGGCGGTTTGGAGTCCACAGGGAAGCGGTAGGGTTTTGCATCGTTCTCTTGTAGCAGCATCTGCTTCATGACCAGTGCTGCATTCATTGGGATAGATAAAACTCCAGGCGTGTTCTGCTGGATTGGCTTGACTGTGCTTTTCCTCTGCTTCGTGTGGTCATCTTCACCTCCTCCTGCAAACCTGGGGCCGATTCGTGTCCTGCTTTTCCACCAGTCCCAGGGGCCTTATCTCTGCCTTGCACGCGGATGGCTGGGAGCAGGATCCTGTCCTATCTCTGCACGAGCTGTCACCTGAAATCCTAACAGCAGGGCTGGTAGCGACCACCGAGTCCTCTGCTCATTTCTTCCCTTACCCTTGCAGGTCGCATCCTCTTGAGGGTCATTTCTCTGGGCCCCTTCACAAACACGCACAAGTGAGGATGCTTTGTAAAAGCCGTTTTGTAGCCATTCCGCTGTGGGAACAAGGGCGACGTGCGTTTCAAGCCAGGTCCCTCCCTGGTGCACTGCTGGTCTTGCTGCCTGCAGCGCTCCCACAACCCAGGCGAGGTTTGTAGGAAGCCATCTCTCTTGTTAGATGAGTCGATAGATTTGGGGGAAAAAACAGACAAGCCATTCTTTGGGCAAAAGCATATCTGTTTTTTTCCAGTGGTATGTATCTGTGTATCACGTATAGCCAGCTGATAAAAGACAGGCACCGTGGTCCCCACGCTATCAAACGCTGTGAGATGTTGCAGGAGTTATCTGCCTGTTATTGGCAGCAACCTGTGATCTGGTGGAGTCCAATTCTTACGTGCCTCTGTCTGAAATCCCCTTGGTAGATGATCCCTGCTCGGGCAGGGGCTTCCCATCCGTATTCCATTACTCAGTTGCTTACCGAGACGCGAAGGTCTCTTCTCTTGGTGGAAAGCATCCCTGGAAGCGCATTCCCCTGGCAGCTCATGAGAGCCAGGGTTGCATGCATCCTCCTTCCAATCCACGTTAGACAGACTCAACCAGCTTTTTATAAAACTCCTCTGAGATAATACTGTATCTATTTGAAATCTCTTTTGTTTTATAGTGTAATCCATGTATTTTTTCCCCTCTGTTTCCTGGCTGCAACAGCAGCCAGTTGTTTCTGTGCAAGTCTAATACATGTTAGTAATATATCATGGGGTAAAATTATAGGTTTTTCTCTAGTGCCAGATATTTGGAAGCATCTGGTTAGTTAGAGAAGTACCCAGCGTGGATAAATCATGTTTAAAAAGGTTGTCACTTTTTTTTTAACTACTTTTTTTTTTTTTTTTTAAATTATTTTTTGTGTGCTTCTACCTCTTGGGGCGTCTCCCCAGCTGGCTGTGGAGGGGTGATTGTCAGCGAAAGCCCAGCCCAGCGGATGCTCTGCTGGAAAGACAAGGAAGTAGTGGAGATGCTCCGAATTCAGTTTTATACCTCATTTACCCGGGATTGCCTTTAAAAGCTGATTCTTCAGCTAAAGTGGGTTTCCTTTTACTCTTTTGGCGAAGGAAACATTTTGCACAGGGCTTTTCTCAGAGCATCTGTTCCCTTCATCTAAAAGCTGGCTTTTTAAGCTGTGCTTTGTAAGTCTGTAGTATAGCACTGCTTCTATAGTAATTCTTTGCTCTGGTTTATGATAGGATGGTCTTCTCGGTTACATATACCTTTGTCAGCCTTTGCCTATTGGGACTGGAGTTTTCCACCTGAGCTGTCTGCCTCGAACCAAGTTCTCCTGGAGAAATAGCAGCTCAGAGCAAAACGGTCCTCTCTGAGAATAAGACCGCGGAAAATCAAATAATTTGCTCCACATTTGGTCTGGCTCTCTCTTGTGGAAAAGGCAAGGGGGAAAAAGGAGAGAAGACGTATTAGAGCTTTTCAAGTTACTTTCCTGAATATGCCTATACGTGAACCGTATTTTATCTCGCCAACATCTCCCTCTGCACCCAGGGATACGGGACAGAACTGTCCTTACATTTGTGTTTGTGTGAGCCCGAGGGCTTTGGCCTGGAAGAGATGGATGGCCTGTTATTGAGGGGAACTTGATCTCCATTCTGGTGGCTTCTAGTAGGATGAAAAGAAGCAGTGAACTGGCTGGAAACATGATCAGTTTGTAGTTCATGCTTTTATTGTGTTTGAGACTTTTTTTTTTTTTCTTTTTAAAGACAAGCCATATCACAAAATAGAAGAAGTTATATGGTTTCCAGAACACACAAAAATCTGGACAAGCTAATCACACTGGGGTGTGCCTGGGGCATCATCATGATGCATCATCATGATGATGCCTGGGTCCATCATCCCAAAGGCACTGGGGATGCCCACTAGAAGGATGGAGTTGGCTTCGTTCAGGCAGCAGGTTCTGCAGCAGCCCGGGAGGCAGCCTGTGTTTCTGGGAAGGAGAAGAACTGGTGTGGCTGTCGGGGAAGGAGCACCCAAGGGTAACAGATGATGGGCAGCTTGGACTGCTGGGCCACCTCCAGCCTTGGGACCTGCAGTTTGGGAAGGAGAGGATGGTTCCTCTCTCTCTGCCCCTTTTTCTAATGGCTACCGAGCCAGGCCATCCAGCGTTTGCAAGTGGGAAGATCAGCTCCGTCAGCATCTGCCTTTCAGGTTCATTGTCCTTGGTGTTGTGGAGTCAAACTGTTGCTTATTAGGGACTCCATCCCAAACCGCAGTGATTCTGCAGCACACGTGTGTCTTAGCGTGCGAAATGACCATGAATCAGTCAAATGCAAGGTTAGAAGTGAACGGGGTGGGAGTCAGGCCATATTTCCAGGTCTGCTGTATTTGGCCAGAGCTGAGTCCAGATGCAAACCATGAGCTTGCCCAGAAGGAAGCTGGCCTCCTGATCGCAGGTGAGTAGCCAGGCAAAACCCAGCTGTACTTCTCGCCTTTGGAGAAGATCCAAAGGGGCAGTGGCTGTGGGATGTGTCCCTCGAGGAGCTGTGTCACCCTGTGAAGGGGAGCAAGCTGGAATCAGGCATTTCCCAGCCACTGGTAGCAGCGGTGGAGGGGAAAACAGCCTGGGGTGCAGTGAGCTGGCTGGCTGCCATCCCAAAAAGATGCCCAGGGTATTTTTCTCTCCGGAGTAGCCCTGAAAGTGAAGATATTCAAAGCTAAATGAAAAAAAAAAAAAAAAAAATCATGTTTACATGAGTGAAAGCCCTGGGCTGTTGTCTGTCGGCCGACGTGCAATTAACCTCTCCCAACGGATTGTCTGCCTGTACGTGATAAGAGAGGAGGGTGGGAGTGGGGTATTATTGATAGTTTCTGGATGCACAACATCCTGGGGATTTACGCCGGGGAATGATGCAAGGGGACGTCTCCCCTGGAACAGCCTTTGTGTTCAATTCACCACTGATTAGCTTCCACAAACGAAGACGCGCGTAATCTGCATGAGAAAAGCTTGCGGAGGGACAGAGGCCAGCTTTGAGATCCCATCCCATCACGTACCACTGTTCCTGTGCATGGGGTAACGGAGTGGGCTTGGAAAGGCCTTTTTGGTGGCAGCCCAGCTTCCAGGGAGAGAGTGAGAGGCAGCCAAACTCCCAGGGCAGGTTTGGTAGCCGAGGGCTAAAATTAGTGGGTCCTGCAAGCCTGACTTGCTAGGCAAAACGTCTCTGAGCTGATTTCTGCTGGGCTCGGTCTCTGTATGCATACATCTTGGCGCAAAGAGTGGTCAAAGCCTGCAAAAAACAGCGTTTTCACTAATGATACAAAGCAAAAATGAGCTTCTGCAGAGCTACCTTTCCTGGGACAAAGGCGGGAGCGGTGTTTTGGTGATGCAGAGGATACTGAGGCAAGGAGAGAATTCCTGAAGTTTGTAGGCATATGTGTAGAAAAGCAAAGAAAACGCCTGAGCTTGTAGAGGCACAACAGCGAGAGACGTTTTTTGAGCAGCGACGTGATGCTGTGTGTGTAGCACCCAAGCCACGGGCTTACACGGACATGTCAGCGTGCCCTCGCCAGCCAGGAGGGTGCTGCCACCTCGCTGCAGGTGGGACGAGTTTGTGCGCCAAGCTGCCCGCGGTGCCTCACAGGATTGAGCTAGTCTTAGGAAGAGAGGTTTTGCCATTCCTGCCATAGGGATGGTGATGGAGGGGGACCAAGCTGGGGAGAAGAACGACGGGAGGTTGGAGGGTCTTGCTACCTTGGAGAGGAGACGAACGGAGGATGAGGGCTCTGGCCACTCTCCCCATCTTTTGCTATTCTGTCCCTTTCCCTCCCAGCACTGACTGGGTGGCAGGAGAGGTTGGTACCCCAGCTGTGGTTGCCTCTGGCAACTCATTGCCCTTGGCGACATCTCCTGTTTGTGCCCTTCAAACCCGGGTTTGGCGTTGTAGCAGGGTAAAAGGGTTCTGTTGGGGTTACTTTACTTCTGTTTGAACTTTCCCGGTTCTCTCATCTCTTAATTAATCCACCCCCTGGAAATCTTCATGCGGAAGGGCATTACTCAGCAGAGTATTTAGCCCAAGTAGATTAGGGAAAGGCAGGAAGAGCTTCTGATTGTGCTGTATCTGTAGCATAGGTGTTAAAGATGTATTTGTGAGCCAGTCAGAGAAGAATGCTGAGGAAATCCTGTTTGGGTTAATCTTGTTTAATTTTATAATAAAAACCAGATGGCTGGCCATCTGGTGCTTCTTGCAATCAAATATCTCACAATTAACAGTAATTTACTTGCCCTGAGACTTCCATGATTGTCGTGGGCGGTTTTTTTTCCCCTTCAACCTGAGTCTGTGTGGTCCCTTCCCGGAGCAGCGCTGGGCCCGAGTCTCGGCCCTGGAGCTGCCTGGAGAAAACTGTGGTGGAGAACCCTGCGGGGCTGCCCAGAGGCACCTGCTTTCCCGCCAGACCTTCCACTTAACACCCCCAAAATAAGAGGCAGGCAGCGTATCATCTGCCTGTCAGACCCTGGAGGAACCACGGTCAGGATAAGCTGAGCGAATGACGGTACATACCTATGTATGACTCATTGCAAGACAGATAAGATGGCGCTTCAGGGGAATAGACAAATTAGATCTACATTTTCCACCAGGTGATGGAATTTCTTCATATCTCAAGATGATGATAGCCAAAGCGGGTTTTCTCTCGCAGTTTAAGTAACTGAGCGTAATTAAACAAGATGCAGGTGACCCTCTGCGCTAGGAAAGCTTTCTGAGGGAATTAGCAGCAAAATGGGATGCACAATAAAACCCACTGGGCAAACACGCCGTTCTTCCCTGCAGTCTTTCCTCCAGGAGGTTTAGAAACCCACAGGATTCATCCCACTGAAGGTGTTCTGTGGTAACGCCAAGTGCGATGGGCCACTACCAGCTACAGAACCAGACACGGCGTCACTAGCTCATCTTGGTTGATCCCATGGATAAATTTGGACCTTTGAGACTCGAGGTGTAACAGACGTGCCTTCTATTTCTGATGACGCTAATGAATTTGCACACAGGAGGCAGAAGCGTCCTGCCTTTCGGAGGGGTGGGAGCTGTATCTGTTTGATAACGCTGGATTTCCAGGTGGTGCTGGTGCTGCTGAAAATGGCATTTCTTCTTCTGAAACATTAGTCTGCGGGTTCGGTTACGTTATTTCCCGAGGAGACATTGGCAGTGGAGAACGGTCTCTTCAATACCTTCAGGTCTCTTTTGAATGGGTCCTTCCCCAACCACCTCTGTAGTTTAATATCATCAATAGTGAACATGAATAAATGAATTCCAGATGAGAGATCTGCATGCCAGTAGGTAAGAGCTCTCCCAGGCATTCCTGTGTGATTGCTAGCTGTTTACTATCCTAATATTTTTTTTTGCTAGCAGATGAAGAAAAATAATTGAGCTCTTCCCCTCCTCCTCCATAAAATCCCTGGCTCTGTGTGCTGGTGCTAGCTTCGTCAGGGAATCAGGTCGTGGACCTAAAGGATATATGCAGATCCCAGGGTATGTTAGGCTGCTGCTATGCTCCATCCTCCCAGTTGTTTCTTTAAATAGAGAGGAACCTTCTGAAGGGCAAGAGCTCATTTTAACAGGGCTCCCAAAGGGGACTTCAGGCCATGGGTGGGATCCGCAGAGCTAGCAGGTATAGGGTTTCACGTTGCCATAGCCCTCAGAATGATCAGATCTCAGAGTTGTTGGTCTGACGTCCATCCAGAGCAGCTCACCATCCAGTCTAGATACTGGCAGTTAGAAAAACACAGTGATTAGTGGGACGGCATGCATGTGCGGGTCAATAAAGTGGTTGTTGCTATTAGAGTAGAAAAATGCTGCGTATGATGATCTGGGATCTGCGTACGTGAGCATTTCTCGACGAGTGCTGCTCAGCTTTGCTCAGCGCAGAATGCGTTTTGGATTGGAACCTCTTCACCCTGTTTCCCCCTTTTCTTTTTCCTCTCTTTCCGGTGGGACCAAGGCAGACTCTTTTGTCCTTCGATGCTTATTTTTTTTTTTTTCTCTACTGCAGCCGGTATCTACGGTACCTTTTAAAGAAGAAGGATAAGAATGGATGATCCAACCACTGGGACCTGTGTCTGACAGGTAACCCCACAGAGGGCACTCTCTTTTTTTCTGTGGTATGTGCTGCTTTGGGATGTCACTAAGGATGCGATTACAAGCTTTGGTCCAAACTCTGCTCCAGTTCAGGGTTTTCCCCACCCTCCTGCTTATTGATGTGGAGTGGATGGAGGCCCTGGGACTCTCTGGGAGGGATTGCTCCCACCTGAACGTCCCCCATCTTCCTTGTTCCTGCCACTGGCGTGGCACAAGCCCACACCGCCGGCAGAGCTTGGCTCCATCTGCATGGTGTGCGTGATCCCCAAGGGGTGTGGAGGCCACGAGACTTGCTCCAGCCTGCTCTTCGCCCTGCCCCTGAAACACTTGGAGTCGTGGACCCTGCAGGGCTCCTCACCCTATTGCTGTCGCTCACCAGGATGGGAGAAAGCCTGGATGCCCCCCAGACCTCTGATGCCGCTTTGAAGGGTCTGTGCGGTCCCTGCTAGGCAAAGTGAAGAGACACTGGGGACAAATAAAGGGTGATGAATCGGCCGTGCCAGGAAGCAAGCCTAGTTCTTTAGGAGAGCTAGATCTTGCCAGCACAATAGCGAGATTGCAAAGCCATTTCCTCCAATTACCTTCTCTGTCAAACCTCTGTGTTGTCTGGCACTAGGAAAGCTTGGATCCAAATTCATTGCGAACTGGGGTGACGACACCAGAGATTTCTAAATTAATATCCTGCCAAGAGGAATTGAGCTTGGTTTTTCCAGTCACGTCAGTTCTGATTCCTTTGTCTGTCAGAGAAAACTTTGGCTTGCCATCTGGTTCCAAGGGCATGGCTTTGGGAAATTGGAGATTGCTCAGCCCAGCATGTTGAGCTTGCTGCGCAGCGGCTGCAAGGAGCTTTGTGCAATAAAAAACCCCAAAAAGCACTTTGTAGGCCCTTCTTGGCACCTGGCGAAGAGCAAATGGGGAGACCAGAGGCACTGGGTGATGCTGAGAAGGAAAGAGAGGGCACAGGGAAATCTGAGTGTGATATGGGAGTCACATAATTCAGCAAAATGGATTAATAGGCTCTACCCATGCTTGCAAAGAAGGTGGGTTAATGGTCTGAACGGAACTGGGGAGCATTAGGAATTGAATGGTGCAGGCAATCAGTGTGTGAGCCCATTCTCTGGTCCCCATTCATTCTTCTGGAGAAAAAATAATGAATTAAATAACATCCAAAGCTTGGGGGGTGCCTCTCACCAGAAGTTAGGATCCTGTGCTAGCCTCCCCCTTAGCTTTCTGCCTCTGCTCGCTTGGGAGGGAGGTCTGTAATGGCATAGAATCACAGAATTGCCCAGGTTGGAAGGGATCTTTCAGATCATCGAGTCCAACCATCAACGTAACTCTGACAAACCTGTCACTAAAGCATATCTCTAAGCACTGTGTCTGCCTGGCTTTTAAATACCTCCAGGGATGGTGCCTCAACCCCTTCCCTGGGCAGCCTGTTCCAATGACCCTTTCAGTTTAAAATTTTTCCTAATATCCAGTCTAAACCTCCCCTGGCACAACTTGAGGCCATTTCCTCTTGTCCTACTGCCCGTTCCTTGGGAGAAGAGACCGACCCCCCGTGGCTACCCCCTCCTTTCAGGGGGTTGCAGAGAGCGAGAAGGTCTCCCCTCAGCCTCCTCTTCTCCAGGCTGAACACCCTCAGCTCCCTCAGCTGCTCCTCACAAGACTCGTGCTCCAGACCCCTCACCAGCTCCATTGCCCTTCTCTGGACACGCTCCAGCACCTCAGTGTCTTTTTTGTGGTGAGGGGCCCAAAACTGGACACAGCATTCGAGGTGGGGCCTCACCAGTGCCCAGTACAGGGGGACCATCACTGCCCCAGTGCTGCTGGCCACACTGTTCCCCTTCTCCATGTTGGCACTGAAAGGATGGCAGTGAGATGCTCCCATGGTGAAAGAAAGCAAGAAAGCAGAAAGGCAGTGTCATGTCTCTCCTTGGTAGCTGTTCACCAGAAGTGCCTCAGACCCTTTGCCTTTATTCAATTCTGAACAGTGTTGTATTTTGGAAACCCTCATCAGACTGGACTGGGACAGGCATTACTGTCCTCTTCAGGTCTTTCTAGCAGAAAATTAGGAGCCATTTTGGATGCCTTTAAAGACCATGGTGTGTTTGCTCTGTAGGCTCGGTTAGATACATTCAGCTGAATGTCAAAGGACTCCTTTGTGCACTGCAAAACCCATGGACCTTAAAATTTCCAGGAAAGGAGCAGTGTGTTGACCAGCTACTGAGCTCTAATGCCACCTAATTGGGGTCTGGTGGCCATGTTACCCCAAATACACGCTTTTACAGGCTGGGAGGACTCTGGGACAGTGGTCTCCACAGCTGATGATGGGAATGCTGCTGAGCCAGAAGGTAAGCTGCAGTGGAGTTGGCGGGAGTTGGGAGGGTCTGCTTGTCCTTGTCCCATTGCAGACAGAGTAGGAGAGTCTTCAGAAAGGAGGGGGCACAGGTCGTAGAGTAGGACCACGCAGTGGCAGGAGACAGCTTGGTGGCTGGCACATCTCCTCCAGAAGCAGATCTGGGGTGTCAGGAAGCCGGCCAGCTCCACCGCCAGAGCCCTCTGGGAAGAGGCAGAGCTGGGGATGCAAAATATCATACACCTGGAGCGCTGGCCACATGGCTGCAAGGGGGATGGGTGCACGTGGCTGGGGGGAGAGAAGCCCCCAGAGAAGAAATCCTGCAGGAGCAGACAACTCAAGCAATGGGCTCTGCAGCAAAGCGCTTTCTAAGAAGGTGACACTGACCTGTTGGAATGGGTCCAGAGGAGGGCCATGAAGATGATGAGAGAGCTGGAGCTCCTCTGCTGTGAGGACAGGCTGAGAGAGTTGGGGTTGTTCAGCCTGGAGAAGAGAAGGCTCCGAGGAGACCTTAGAGCCCCTGCCAGTCCCTAAAGGAGCTCCAGAAGAGTTGGGGAGGGACTCTGGATAAGGGAGGGGAGCCATGGGACAAGGGGCAAGGGTTTTACACTGAAAGAGGGGAGATTTAGATTCGATATTAGGAAGAAATTCTTTGCCGTGAGGGTAGTGAGGCAGTGGAACAGGTTGCCCAGAGAAGCTGTGGCTGCCCCATCCCTGGAGGGGTTCAAGGCCAGGTTGGACGGGGCTTGGAGCAACCTGGTCTGGTGGGAGGTGTCCCTGCCCAGGGCAGGGGGGTTGGAACTAGGTGATCTTTAAGGTCCCTTCCAACCTGAACCATTGTATGATTCTGTGGCTACCGTGCGGGTGCGATGGTTTGTGTTCCTCCTGTTAGCTTTTCTCAGAGGGAGAAGGAGCCTCATGGAGTGCACCAGGGCTGAGCTCCCTCAGCTGCCGGGGATGCATGGATCCTTTGTCAGGGCACCAGATGCTGGCGACGGGCACCCAGCCAGCAGGTCACGTCTCTGCAGAGGCACTGTTGGCGCTGGGTGCCAGTGTTCCCACCCAGCCGTCGGGAAGGGGGCACCTGCTTCCCCCGGGCATCCCTGCCATCAGCTGCCATGTCCTTCCCCTCCCGGCCCCTCGCAGCTGCGAGGTGAGGGCTCTCTGTGCGCGCAGCATCTCAGGGCGCGCAGCACGGCCAGTGCCAACTGCCAGCCAGGCAGGGGGGAGGCTGCCGCCACCGCCGCCAAATTTGGACCCCACGAGCCATTTGTACAAAGCCATCTGCCTGCCCCTGGGTGCCGAGCCGGGGACTGGCATGGCCTGGAAAGGCGCAGCGATGAGCGACGTCCATCTTCCATTTAATATTAAACCCACGTCCTGCCTGTGGCTGCCTGCGCTGCTCAGCTCCTTACAAAAGGATGAAAAGATGGGCAGGCTCGTGTTCTCCAGACGAGCCAGGAGCTGTGGAGGTGTTTGTGGTCAGTGCTGGGAGCGCGGGGGCTGCATGACCACGCACCCCATTTATCACCCTTCCGCACACCCAGCTGCTGCCGCTCCTTATCTCTCCTCCCAGCACTGGCGTGGTCCATGCCAAAGGCTGGAGCAGAAGAAATTGGTCTCCGTGTCATCTCCACAGCCCTTTTCTCAGCCGGTGGGTCCTGGGTTCTAGTGCCCCCTGTTTTCGGATGCTGGGCTTGGGAAACGCAGTTCGCGGCTCCTTCAGCCAGGGGCTTCTGGGAGCTTTCTCAACCACGGCTTTATAAATTCAAACAGATGTGGGTTTTTGAAAACTTCAGCTCCGAGGCATGCTCTCTTTTTCAATGGCTTCAGTGGAAATTTGCACTTCAGTGGACGTGGGGAAAAATGGTGTTTTCAAAGTGAAAATGAAATGAAAACCAGCCTATCCTCTCCTCCCCCTCCCTCCCCCAGTGAAACGTTATTTGGAAAGCGGGGCCTCTGTTTTGAAATATGTGAAGCACAGAGACATCCTTCTTTTTACTTCCTCCGCTTTGCTGTTCCTTTCTTTTCTTCTATCTCGCTTATTTTCTTTATGTCTTGAGTCAGCTCCCAGCTCCCCTCGTCGCTTGTAGGGCACAGGGCGTCGCGAGAGGTTTGCTGAAGTGCGTTAAGTCCCTTTTTTTTCCAGGTTTTTTTTTTTTTTTTTAAGTAAAATGTGCTCAGAACTGAAACACTCTGTAGAAACTTTTGCATAAATTAGGCTTTATAATTTATGCCCGCTTCCCTGGGGCTGTGCCTGTGAGCTTGGCCGCCTTGGGTCCTGCCCACGCGTGGGAAGGAAAGCGGATGGCTTCCCAGGAGCTGCTGGTTTACCTGTGAAGGATGGGGAGCGGGTTTGCTCCGGTAGCTTGCTAAAATCCTCAGGTCCTGCTGCACGTCCTTCCCTCTCCGGCTGGGGAGAGGATGCTGCATGGCGGTCCTGCGCCCACGAGGCGGGTTTAACGCAGAGGGGCTGTGCTGCATTAAGGTGGTGTGTGTGTGTGTGTCAGCTTGGACGTGGTGTCCTGAGCATCGTGCCTGAGAAACCCTTCTTGTTTAGAGGTTGTGCCCTTTGCTGGGGAAATTCTGTGGGTGGAAATAGCTGGTACCAATGCCTATCTCTTCTTCCAGCTCATCGTTGTGTGGCCACACGAGGGGAATGGGCAAGACCTACAAGAAGGGATGCGGTGGGGTGATGGAGGCCACGGTGGATGAGGCAATGGCGGTGCTTTCGCAGCCGTCTATACGGAGGGATGCGAAGGGCACGCTGGATTCCGGCTGCGTCTCGCAGAGCCGGGCTCGCGGGGCTGAGATTGGAGGGATGCTGCCGGGTGCAGGGGAGGACGGACCCGGCACTGCGGATCAGTGGCGATGAGACGCTGCGTCTGGGCATTGTACGAGGAGCTGCTCACGTGGTTTCAGCCGAGCCAAAATATTCTTTCAGAAAGAGAACGGACCAGATGTCTTATTATTGCCGCTCACAATGCTATCCTCCGCGTACAACGATCCATCAGGGGGCTCGGCACAGCCCTACAGAAAAGTCCCTGACACGTTTTTACAGCAGGGCCAGGTTCTCACCACTTGTGTGCATTTGTACCCCTTGACAAATAGCTGTTTGACTTCGGTTTTGTTCAAAGTGGCGGTGGTGTCAAGCACAGGGCTCCTATTCAAGTGCCCACCAACGGTGGTCCACAACTCGCTGTTTCCTCTTCTTTTCTTGCTTTGTTTCCCTGTGACAGTCACTCAGGAACTTTTTTTTTCTTTTTTTTTTAAATCTTATAGGGTTTTTGAAAGACAATTTTAAAGGATTTATCCACAGCAAAACAGTGCCTCTAATAAGGACTGTAAAAATGCCTTGGGAGTAAATGGTGTGAGGAATTCCCATTTGCATTGATATGTTGCTGACATGACACTTAATTGCTTTTTTTTTTCCTGGTGATTTTTTCCAACAAGTTGATTTATAGAATTGGCTGGCAAGGCCTTGCATACATTGAGAAATGCAGCTCTTTCTACAATGGACGAACTCATCCTTAATGAATGGTTCCTCTTAAAGCTGGGAGATGTGCTCCTAATCGCTCTGAGCACCTTGGGCATGGGGGACAATTAGTACCAGGTTATGAACTGCAGTGTTTGTCTGGCTATATAAACCTCTATAGGTGAGGCGTTGACTTTAAACTGCTTTCTAAGTTACGCGTGTGCCCAAAGCTGCATACAGAGAATGGACCCCACGTGTGTCACGGGCTGTACACGTGGTGCAAGGAAAGCGGCAGCGCAAGCTCCCAGGGTGCTGGTAAAACCCACGCGGATCCGTCCACGCAACCCTGGCTGTGCAGCACCAATATGACATTTCCGTCTCGGTCTCCTGGTTATTAAAAGTTTGGTTTTATAAATGAGGAGTCCTTTGCATTCTCCAGACTGTGACTTTCTGCTGTACTTCTCAAACTGAAGTTCCCCTTTGACTTCAGTGAGTATTTTGTGTGCTCAGAGAGCGTTTTCCATCACTTGAGCCTGAAAGGGAAGAGGATTTATGGAATAGGGAGCGTGAGGCATCAACTCAGCAAATACCAAAGCGTGTATGTAAGCGTTTGCAGGTTGGAGATGTAAGTACGCAAGTGGTCTTGATCTTCTTAAGCCACCCCGTATTGCTGGGTCCAAAGGCTGAGCTGAGAACATGCAACACAGTTTGCATATTGGCGTTTTCAGATGCCTTGTGTAAGGAGAGCTTTTCTCTCTGCTGTGATCTTGCATCTTCTTCCAATCGCTCTCAGTCTCAGCCTGTTTAATAGACTTACAGCTACTCAGCACCCTCAACAGATGCTGAATGTCACATTGTCAGTGCAGTAGATTCACTATCTTCTTATGGTCTTAGTCTCCATACTCTTAAATTTTGGCAAGCATGTTATGATGTATCTGACCTATTATTGTTTCTGTCTCCTTCTGACCTGTTGATGTCCCCCAGCTATGGGTCATCATTACGGAGGTCTTTGGTGGCCCTTCCTATGCTCTTACACCTTCTCTAGAGATCAGCTTTCAATCTAGCCTTCAAAGTCATCTCTCGGCACATTGCAAGCTTCTTTCTAGCCAGGTAAAGCCTGGAGGGGTCTTGTGGCAGATAATGTCAGCATCTCAATTGGTAATTATAAAGTCAGGATCTGTAATTAATTTTTCTATAAAACTCTCAACCTCAAGGTGAGCCTTTATCCATCTATTCATTAGCACAGGGAAGGGACGCTCTGGTCTAGAGGCAGAAGACAAAAATGGGAGCAGGAAAGAAAGAGAACTGGCTCCTTTGTTTGGATGATAAATATCATTCCCTTCATGCCTTAAATAAAATGAGATTTTGGCTAAAACCAGTGAGGTTTTAACTCTCGGAAACACAGACTTAAAAAGGATTGGAGAAAATAGTCCTAGAATAGGCTCCAGAGACCCCATGCAGCAGATTCCTCTCATTCCAAGGCAAGCTCACCGATACCTGTGTGATTCCTTGTAAATGTTTTGTTCAACCTGTTTCTGGGGCTGTTGAAATGTTCTTTTTTGCAAACGCAAGGCTCAGGGGCACACATAATCACTCGGATTCTCGTGTGAACCACTGTGAGCTGTGGCTTTGGGAAACGCACCAAATATCACGAGATCTGTTAACACTTCATTATTTGCATAAATTATTTTTTCTTTTTTTTTCTTTTTCTTTTTTTTTTTTTTTTAATAACTACTTGGAAGCAGTTTAAAAATCCTTCTGTGGAAGGCTCTGTCAAAGAACATATTATTTTTTTTCACAAATCTCGATGTGGAATTGATTATACAGTCCTAAGTACTGGAGCCCTCCGTGGAAAGAGAACTTGATGTACCTCCATATAAATCTACAGGCGGTAGGACTTGTTCTGCCAGAGTCAGAGGACAAATAAGAGTCCCCTAGGGATGAGAGAAATACCTAAAAAAAGCAGATAGTGTCTGAAAAACCTTATTAATACCAAGGATTCGAAGTCTGCTGAGCTGGAGAGCGTGCCAATATGTCCCTGTGTTAGTCGGTAAGAACACCTGCTTGACGACCATGCAACTTTGCCAAAGAAGAAATGCAGATTAAAGAAAAGTTGAAGTGTTTGTTGTTTAGCTGGACTAAGGGGAAAAAAAAATAATAAAAAAACAACCAACCCAAAAGCTATTTCTGTTGACACTATTGAAGGCTTTTGGGGGACTCTTGGGAGAAAAGTTTAAAATGCTTTTGATTCAATATCTTTCATTTGCCCTGAAGTGAAGAACTAAGTTTTTTAAGACTAACATGTGAAAAAAAACCCAAAAAACCAAATAAATGCAACAGGTTTTTTTTTTGGTTTTTTGTTGTTTTTTTTTTATAGGTAGAAAGTATCCCATAGCTGTGATCTACTGCTAAGCGCAGCTTGGTGTCGTAGCCCAACAGCAGCTCATAGAAATGCCGTCTCTACAAGTGATGGCAAGCTGACTTTTCACCTTCCAATCTGGCTACCTTTTGAAGACCCTCGTGGCGATTAAGGGATGCACTGTGATTACATTTCCAAGCCTCCGATACGCATGTATCCCACTGGAAAGCTAACGGGAGAGGGCTGTGCTGCAATACCGAGAACTGCTTTGGAGACCTTTAAGTGTAAGTGCGTTAAGACATGATTTATATTCACCGCTGAGCCTTGAAATTTCTTCCAGGAGATCCCAGCATGCTTATATGTCTTGGCTCTGCAGGTTACGGGGATGTTGAGAGATAGCTGAGCTATCGTGGCCGGTTCTTATTTGTGGGGTTCCTTGAAGCAGGCAGCTTCCCCGGTGGGGTGTGATTTTTTTTTTTTTTATTTTGTTTTGTTTTGTTCGTTGCACAATTCCTTGGCCTAACGCCTTTCACCTTGTCTCCAAATGACTGTTTTTAACTCTGCGTCCCACTCGGTGACTCAGGTCAAAGGCATCTTGTTCAGTGCAGTATGTTTCTTGTTTTGTTGTTTTTTTTTTTTTTTTTTGCTTTTCCAGATGTGTGTGAGCTCTAGGACGATAACTGCAATATGGAGACAAGTGTTATGAATGGCTTTGGTGCTCAGCTCTAGTTCTGCGGGACAGGCTCCAACGGAGGACCCTCGCTTTCCATCCCATGGCAGTTGATGACTTGTACCCCTTTGGAGCTGGGCCAGGTGGCAGGTAACCATCGAGCTGTTTTATTCTCTAGCAGCGCTGGCAAGCATTTCAGATGAAACCACCACCAAAGTAGTGGCTTCAGTGTACTGTCTGCAAGACACTGTGATTCAGCACAGATCCTCTCTAGAGACAGCCTCAGGAAATGAGGGTCCAAAGTCCAAAGTGGAAACTGCCCAGGCCTCCCTACTCACCTGCCAGTTGATGCTGTCAGTACCTCTCCTCAACCTGGTTGAACTTGGAGTCTTTAGGGTGGTTTAAGGTTCTGCCTCTGTGTTGGTCTCAACATCTTGTAGTCTATCTACTGTCTGAGGATGATCAGGACAGAGAATCATAGAATCATAGAATTGTTAGGGTTGGAAGAGACCTTAAAGATCACCTAGTTCCAACCCCCCTGCCATGGGCAGGGACACCTCCCACTAGATCAGGTTGCACCAAGCCCCATCCAGCCTGGCAGTAAAGACTTCCAGGGATGGGGCTTCCACCACCTCTCTGGGCAACCTGTTCCAGTGTCTCACCACCCTCACGGTGAAGAACTTCTTCCTAATGTCCAATTTGAATCATCCCATCTCTAGTTTTAATCCATTCCCTCTAGTCCTACCATTACCTGACATCCTAAAAAGTCCCTCCCCAGCTTTCTTGTAGGCCCCCTTAAGATACTGGTAGGCCACAATAATGTCTCCTCAGAGCCTTCTTTTCTCCAGACTGAACAACCCCAACTCCCTCAGACTGTCCTCATACGAGAGGCGCTCCAGCTCTCTGATCATCCTCGTGGCCCTTCTCTGGACATGCTCCAGCACGTTCATATCTCTCTTGTAGTAGGGGCTCCAGAACTGGATGCAGTACTCCAGGTGGGGTCTCACAAGAGTGGAGTAGAGGGGAAGAATCATCTCCCTCGACCTGCTGGCCATGCTCTTACCAGAACTCAGGTACCTGCATGTCTTGGTTTGAAGGCTCAGCTTCTCCAGTGTAAGATGGGACCTCCTTGTAAATCCAGCTGTGGCTCCATCCATTGGCCATGGATGTGGATGCAGGACATGATGTGCGCTCCCTCTTCCCTTGTAAGGACTTGTGTTGAAACACTTGCCCAAGGGAACAGGCAACCTGGGCCACTTGCCTTTTGTTCCCCAGCCTGAAAGATCCCCACCACAACTCCACCTCTGAATCTAGGCTACTGTGCAAAAAAAAGATGGCAAGACTGATGGGCAAGGAAAGCAACCAGCACCTCTCCTCCCACCACCTGGAGCACTTGCCTCTCCCTGGGCACTACAAGGGGGCTGCCCTCTGGGTCATGATTTCTCTTTGGAGAGCCCAGCACCATGTCTCCTGACAAGGAGTGTCCAGGATCAAGCCACACAGATTTCCGGTTTGGAATTTCCAAAGCTAAAGCAAACCAAACTTTTAAATACTTCTGAACCCTTGAAAGAGCCTCAGATACTCTGATGATAAGCCCAGAAATGCTTGGATTATTAGCTGCTAATAACTGTGGAGGTATTCCAGTGTTGGGAACAGCTCGTGCTGTCATCACGACATGGGACAAAATGCTGGCTGAATAGTTGAGTGTCTTCACGTTGAAGAGCCTAGGCTGATGTGCTCAAAACGCGGGGTTTAGCTACAGGGCTGTCGTGTAGCTCCTACCAGTTTCTGATCCAGCTCTTGAAATCCTGGCCCATACGCAAGTCAAGCTGGCTTTATTCAGCTTACTCTTGCCTATACGACAGGCAATGCCTTACTCTGAAGTGGGAAGGAACGCACCTCTGGTGTGCCGAGACTATGGATTTCTGATGATATCTTGTGAAAATGTTTCTGACTGGGGTTCTGGCCTCTTGCGTCCTGGGATACGTGTTTCACTTTGCACTGACTTGCAGTGAAAAATATGCGCTGGCAGTTTGAAGAGTTGTGCTTTCCACCCTGCTACCACACCAGATGCTTTTCCCTTAGGCAGATCTCTTTTTTTTTTTTTTTTCTATTTTTTTCTCCCCAAGCTAAGGTTTTTAGCTGAATTTCTACTGGTAGAGTTCCCTCCCTTTCGTGTTGTGCAAGGACCTGGCAGTGGGGTTAGGACTTGTCATCCGCAGCTGGCCTGAGGTCTTGGGATCCAAAGCGCCACGAAGGAAGCTGGAAAAGGGCAGGGGGAATTTCTGTGTATCTCAGAGGACATGGTGTCTGATGTGGAAGCACATCTGCTTTTGTCTAAAATGAAGTTCATGCAGCCACACCCTGTCGTATTGGAATTATCAAGTTAATTAGAGCTGACTGGGAATTTCCCAACTTTGATATAGAGTGATTTTTGCAGGTTGAAATTTCCAGCTGAAAGTGCGCTGAACGTGCACTAGAAGTGACTGGAGAGGTTGTGCAAAATCGCGGCTTCAAAAAAAAACCCAACCCGCAAAAAACCCTTTTCAGCACACACCTAACCTGACTTTGCCACCTTCTCCCCTAAGTGACATGCCCAAGGTCCCACAAGAAGTCTGTGGCAGAGCAAGGAGCAGGAGTGCTGCTTTTCTTTTCCTCGGACTTGCATCTGGCGTTCCAGGATCGCTTGTTCCAGCTGGGAGTGACCTCAGCCAGAGCTCAGCTTCGCCGAAGCAGGGTTAGTGTGTCCTCACCACCAGTGCTTCCACCGGCAGAAATGGAGGAGGGGAGAAAATGGAGCTGAGATCCTGTAAAAAGATCATTACAGGAAAAAGCGAGTGAAACCGCATCCATTTCTGTCTCCTATCTGTGGCTTTTGAGCTGTCTGTGAGTAACTGGGTGGCTGCTGGGAATAGCAGGAACCTGACTGTCAGCTCTGCTGTTCATTGTCAAGAAGAGGCAGCTCTGAAAGAAATTAGAAATATGTTTTTTTCATCTTCTTGCCGTAAGAGCTTATAGGAATTCCTCCTCTGTTCTCTAAATCCTGACCTTTGGTGAGGTGGTTTCCATGTCACTGCTCATCTGGCATTTCACTGTAGTACAGCTTCACGCAGGTGGGAAGAAGAGGAGGTGGGAAGGAGGATCTTTAGGTGACACCTCTAATGACCTTAAGACAAACAAAACATTGAGTCGTCTGAAGGCCTTCTTAGACTTCTAGCTAAGTTTCTAGGTCATGCTAACCAACACAGTGCACCATCTCCCCCCATCCGAGGCTAGACAAGGCTTAATGGGCTATGCAAATAGTGAGGTCTTATTTGTATGCTGCAATGTATCTATAGCACCAGACACTGATTCATGTGCTAAGTTGGTATCGATGGGTGCTATAAGTTGCGTATTACATCATTACCATAGTTCGTTCTTGTTACTTAACCATAAGGAGAGCTTTAGATATTGCATGCATTTTGATCATAACTGCTGCAGATGTTCATAACCTGCAAAACTGACCTTTTTGCAACTCTTTGACCTTTAACACATGAATAGCAATGCAATCTTAGTACCACCTTGCTTTTCTTAGCACTTTGGATGTCATAAAATTACAGAGCATCCCAGTCATCTCAAGAAAATGTGTGTCTTAATTTATTCCAGCCTTGAGAGTATTCTCAGCTGTTTTGCTAATCAACCCTTCAAAGGATGTGCATGAACCCTGGCCCCCCTCCTTCCCACTGCCTCTAAACCTTGGCGTGGTGAAGGATGCTTCTACAATGCTCAACTGTCCTGAGCCTTGAGTTGGGTTAATGGTCCTTATCTTCCTGTGGATGGTGATAATGACTTTGCAGACCATGTACTCCTAATGTTTCTCACACGGAAAAAAAAAAAGTTACTGAAGTCTGGAGAGAGTCTCCTTAATGTTTCTATTTATAAGTCCAAATGAGTATGGGCCCTGCAGTGACCATCGCCTCCTGCTGCTTCTCCCAGCACACAAGCCTATGTGTTTCTTGTCAGTCTTTGGCTTTCTTTCCCCTTTCTAGAGCAGTTGTCATGCTGCCCTGAAGGTCCTTGGATCCTCTGTTCTGCCCGACACAGGTTCTCCTTGGAAAGTGATTGTGCACTGCAAATGGTTTAGCAAATTGCTGATCAAAGCAAGACCCTTGTGGCCACCCTGACGTCTCTTCTGCTCCCAGTTTGGAGCTAGTTTTCTTGCAGGAGTTGTCTTCTCAGCAGTGCTATGTGTCACAGCATGAAGAAACCAAGCCCAACAGCTCTGTCCTGAAGACCTACTGTTGACTGGGAACAGTACCTGCACCCCACACCTTGGCTCAGGACAGGAGCTTAAGTTTAAAGGAGGTTCAAATTTAAACTCGTTCCTGGTTCAGGTTAGAGGCTTTACTGTGAAATGGTGAATCTGGGGAGCTAAAAGCAAGATCCTGATGGCTTCATACGCAACATGTGAACTTGTTCTGGATAAAAGTAGTGCCTGAAGTCATCTGACATGGTTGTCAGGACAGCTCAAAACAGGGAGGGCTTCTCTGTGGTGGAGCTGGATAGGTAAATTCCTTTTTAAATGTGATTTAATGCATTTGTGTGGTATTAACAGAGTAACCCATATCAGTACAGGCAGAAGGCTCCTGTCACCCTGCAGTGGGTGAACCTTCAGATGCCTGAAGCTGAATGCATGCAAGCCTTGCAAACTGGACTTCTTCTCCTTAGTCGCTTTTCCCTGCTGCTAGAAAAGCTTTGGGAGACTCTCTGCCGCTTGATTCTATCTTGAATTCTTCTCAGTCCTCCTGTATATGTGTGACCCTGACTGGTCACCAAACAAAGGGCAACTCAAACTTTTTTTGTCTCAACCTACAGTCTTGACTGCTTAAGCAAAGCCTTTCAGGCAAGGTCGAAGACAAAGATTAGAGGAAGGATTCTGTTGTGGAGGATCACACTTTGGTTGCTATCTTGATTAAATTAAACTAAGCATTGTGCATGATGAACTCATGTAAAATTTATGCTCTCAACTTCCCTCAGTGCTTTATTAGGTGTTTTAATTGTTTTACACCCTTTTCTGCATGTTCTTTTAGATGTGCTTAACATCAGGAATTTCTCTTCCTTTCTACAGTAGTTGGTGGTGTGGGATGCTGTGGGATCTTGGCACCAGTCTTCTGCTTTGGGAAGTGGATCAGACCAGCCCCATGAATGGGCCAGAAGTTGATGACATTGCTTTGCCCAGAGGAGGCAGTCTAATCAGAGTCTTCAGCAGGCTTTGGATCAAGTTTACAACAAAGCTGTTCTAAGAAGACAGTGTCAACCTAGTGCTATTTCCTGCAAAACCAGCCTAGCTTGGAGCAGGAATCACAAGATTTCTCATTCAGAGGGCTCTAATCAGTCCTTCTGGCCTGTTAAGTGAGGTCCAACCCATAAGCTTTATGATTACAGCAGATACCAAAGACCGATGCAAGGGCTGAATGACTCCCTTCATTTGTTTATTTTAAGCATTGCTTCAAGTACAAGGTTGGTCAAAGTAGTGCTGGTGGTGGAAGAGCAAAGAAAGTATGCCTCTCCACATGGAATGTTACTTCAATTTCCAGCGGCCTCCTACAGGGAAATATTGTTTGCAGATGGTGCAGTCACAACACAGTTGTACACAGCTCCATTATTATCAAGACGGATTTATTACTGCAGAGAAATTTTTCTGCTATCTTGTTTCCCCTCTTCCCTCTCCCGAGGATTGCTCTCCCCACCAACGTGTGGAATGGTTCTGCTCAAAATCCATCCAGCGGCAAGACGTAAACACTCAACATCTATAAACTTGACAGGCTGGTTTGCCGTTGTTGTCTTTAAATCCCAGTCTAGGCTTGGCATGGTGGACAGAAATGCCTGGTGCATCTCCAGAAATGCCTGGAGATATTTAGTCCTTCTGGGCCTAGGTATGGAGAGACTCTGCTCCTTGCAGGAAAAGCAGCTCCCTAGTAGATAGCAGCCTCGATGTGAGGTGTGTCAACCTCTGTCACATCACACCTCTCAGAGGAGATGCTCTATCTTGGAGGGGATGCTCCATCTCCTATTGTGGCCCTGCCTGAGTGGTGCCAATATCTGGCTATGGCTTCCCTTGAGGCCACCTATGAAGACGCCCATTTTTAGGCTCCCGTCATCCTGCCTTGAAAGCTGGGACAGGTCCAAAAGGCCATTCTACATTCAAGCCAGCTGGGGCACGTCTCAGAGGTGAGATGAATTTCTTCCTGGCCGCTGTAGAGCAGAAAACCCAAAGTATCCCAGACAGCCATGACTCTGAAAGAGCAATTCTTTTCTTCTCCACCCAAAGCAGAGGTCAGGCAAACAGCAGTTATGCAGGGTTAGAGCTCCTGGCTGGGTTACGTATCTTAAGGAGGTTATTTCTGAATCTGTGCAGGTCTCCGTGATCTGGTTACGTTCTCTTACATTTCCAAACCTTCTTGGCTAGCAGCAGTATTTTTGAAAGAGCATCCGTGGAAATTATGGTCTTGCTTCACTGCACGTGCTGGGATGATAGCTGGTTAGGGCTGTATGTTATCTGTAGCTCTTTAAATCTAGTGGCCTGCATTTAAGTGCATTTCATTTATTAAAATGGTGAAACATAACCCTTCCCATAAATGAGCACTGTTTTTCTTAAGACCTGCTCAGTGATTCTGTCTTTGTCTTTAATTCAACATTTCAATCATTTATTTTTATTTTTTTCAAAAGGAGTATGAACTAGTTACTTATGTGTGTACAGACCATATTTGTGTGGGTTTGGTGCTGATCGGCTGCATGTGTGTTTACAATAGCCCTTGTGTTATCCCAGCCGGCAGCCTAAAAACACTTCCAAATTATTCCACATCAGAAGCAAAGAGGGTTTGGATAGACTCCTAGGGGAAAGTCTTGAAGTGGTGCCCAAACCTCAGTCCCAGTGCTGTAAGTCAGGCACGTGGCTGATATTTTATCCACCCCAGCTTGGACTTTTGCAAGCTGTTTTGTTTGTGGAGGAAACGGGAACTTGGGAGCAATTTTAATCAGTGATTTTGTGGAGATGGGGTTCCTCCTTTCCTTTGTCCTCTTTTCCTCTCTTGACACACACGCTTGCACTCTGCCCACATTTTCTAAGAAATGATGGAAAATATGTGCACGTAAGTGCAACAGCTGGGCTGTACTGAGACAAACCCCTCGGTGGAGGGGGACTGACCTGGTTACAGTTTGTGCCTTTGGAGCCACGCTGATTTTATGCATAAAACACTTGAATGACTGTAGTTGGATGAGCACTAGGGATTTCAAGTTCAGCTCTCTCACCAAGGTTTTTGGTGTTTGTTGCTAACCTTAAAGAGGGCTGGGAAGTTCAGACCTAAATGATGCTCTGATAAATGTTCCAGGTTTTGTCCTTGTGTCATGCAGGTAATCATAGAATCATAGAATGTGTTGGGTTGGAAGGGACGTTTAAAGGCCACCTAGTCCCACCTACCTGCAGCGAGCAGGGACATCTTCAACTAGATCAGATCGCTCAGAGCCTCATCAAGCCTGGCCTTGAATGTCTCCAGGGATGGGGCCTCCACCACCTCTCTGGGCAACCTGGGCCAGTGTCTCACCACCCTCAGTGTAAAGAACTTCTTCCTCATGTCTAATCTAAACCTGCCCTGCTCTAGTTTAAAGCCATTGCCAATGATCAAAACTTTTAGACTGCTGCTTCCATGAAGGAGAACTAGGAGGAGAACTGCTGCTCCTTGGGGTCTTCAGCTTTCAGGCAGCTTTGTTACATGCTGCCCTGGGACCGAGCATCGCTGGACTTTCCAGGTCTGAACGTCACAGGCAATGCCCTGGGATGTGATGTCCTGAGTCAAGTGTCTCCCAGCCAAGCTAAGCTCCACAGCTTGAAGAAACAGCTGCCTTTTGGACCAGAAATCCCACGAATAACCTGCAGCAGTCATTCACAAGAACGTGAGTTGTCAGTTTTGTAACTGTCTCTTAGGCCAGTTTAGGTCAGCAGTGGCCAAGGATGTCAGAGGGGACAATCCTACATGATTTGGAAAAAAAAAGTGGTATTTTGTTGTCTCAGAAGCAACTTCCTGCAGTGGGATTTCATGTCTAGAAATGCCGGAGTTCTTTTCTTTTTAGCTGGACCAAAGACGACATTGTTTTCCAAAAATGTTGGCATTACTGTGGTTTGGAAACCCAATACCTGAGCCAGCTCTGGTCTTGGACCTTCAGTTACTCATATAATAGCCCACTTTACTATTGGAGTAAAGATCAGTTTTTTAAATGTAATTTAAAACCAGCACACGCATTGATTTAGGAATGCAAAATTATTTTATTACTCTCTCATCTCAAAACCTTTTCCTTGACTGTCTGCAATTCTGAATTGCAAAATGCATTACAGAAAACACATCTGTCATACTTTGTAATGTGAGATAAGACATGCTGTAGTGGTTGTTTGTCAAAAAAAAAAAATTTAAAAATTCCAGAGCAATGCAAGAATAATACTGTATCAAAGCTAAGATCCAGTGCATAACACTTTGTCCATCTGAGTATTGACTAAAGGGTTGGGAGGACCAAGAGGTGTCTGTCTTACAGAGACTGGTAATTCCCTTAGTTGAACCTCCTTACAGAGGTCATGCTCTGAGGCTGAGAGAAAGGTCTAAACTTCTCCTTCCCAGGTGGCGCAGAAGTTCAGAAGAGTCTGAATGACGCACATGATCACTTGACTCCAGGATCTGGAGCTTTCAGTCTTTTCCTCTGCAACTTTATAACAGAAATTCAGGAATCCGGCGACACGGAGCGACCTTACAGAGAAAAGCAATAATGTCTCTGGAACTTGGGCCAATCCTTTTCCTCATTAGGGCAATGAAGCTTTTATCGCTCCGGCAGTAATGATGCATTTTTAAAGCATTTCACACCTCCTTTAAATCTCAGTAAAGACCATGAAACTTCTTTGGTCCTGGCCACATGGTATCTATTGTTAAGCAGACTGTTAAAATGAATCAACCCTGATTAAGCAGCCAAAATTACCACTTGCTATCGCGAGCCTGAATCTGTTCCCTCAGAGACAGCCCTGTGAAGAGGATGAATGCTGATTAAACACTTCTCCGCCAAGTGGAGTCCGAAAAATTCTGGCAAGAATTGCCTGTAGAAAGCCTGGAAAAAAAATTTGTATGAAACGTAAAAGGCTCGATGTGTCAGTCTGCTTGAATCCAAACTGTCCCCTGCCGTAAAACCCTTCGTTAGCAAGCCTTCCATCTGCCCGGTGAGAGCTTCTGTATCCTGGCCCTGAATTTCCTTGCTCTCTCCCCGGGGGCGTTATCTTGTGAGTTCATTATTACTGCTGTCTGTAATTCACGCTCCAATCTGCACTGCTATTAGCAAAAAAAAGATTAAACACCCCCCCCGCCCCCCCAAACATTGGTAAATGGCCTTGATTTGCCTCAGAGCTCAGGCTGGAGGCAACCATCCAGGGGAGGGCTGTGGGAAGGAAGCTCAGCCCGTTGTGCCTTCAAATGCGCTTGTTGGCAGGGGAGGGCAGCAGGATAAAGAGCAACTTTTTCATGACCTTTCCCACTGGGCTACTTGACCAGAAGCATCTGGTCAGGTTGGGACAGGATGGTTGAGGCACCATCCCTGGAGGTATTTAAAAGCCGGGCAGACACAGTGCTTAGAGATATGGTTTAGTGATCGGTTTGTCAGAGTTACGTTGATGGTTGGACTCGATGATCTGAAAGGACCCTTCCAACCTGGGCGATTCTATGGTCCACCTCTAAAACGTCTCTAAAACGTCAGGCAGGCTGGATCCGTGAGTGAAAGGGCGCTGCTTTGTGCTAGCTGAGCCTCCAAATAAAGCTCGTGGCTTGCAGAAAGCTGAATGGAGAGTAGCTGTCTTGCTTGCTGGAAAACGTGGCTTTGATATCACCTTCCTCCACTGGGCCAGTTGTTCTTGAGCCAAGGAATATACCAATTTCGGACAATCCATCAGGTTACTGCAACCCAATTCCAAAAAGCAAATCAATGCTTTGCTTAGATTTTCTTTTTCAGCCTTTTCCTCCTCTCCTTTCCCCTGCTCTTCCCTCTCCCCCTCTCGGAAAGCACGCACATCAGTGCACGGAGGAGTCTTAAGGGAGCAATCACAGTTGTTCGCAATGAAGGAATTTAATCTCTTGGTAATTATGGATGGAAAATTACAACACGGGAGTGTTTTTGCTTGAGCAGAGGGGCATTCGTGCCAAGACTCAGATTGTCTTGGAAGAAGTAGAGTCCCGTCAGGATCGCAGGATGCTGAGACAGAAAATTTGGGGGCCAGATCCCGCGGCTGGAAAAAGTGGGTGCAGTGCCACTGACTTCGGCAGAGGTCTGATTTGTGTCTGCTGAGGATGTAGCTCTAGTGAAACTGTGCTGTGATCCTGAGAAATGTTGCTTGCCTTTCAAAACACCGCAGATGATGTTGGAAACCCAGCAACCTGTTTAATGTCGTGTACAGTTCCCCTCCACCAGCTCTGTGTAGTCTGTCCATTAGGTCCAAATGACATCTGGTGTCAATAGTTGCTTTTGACATTTTTGCTGTTGTTCTTTTTTAAAGGCAAATAAGTTTCATGCAGGGCCAATGGAGGAGCCACCATCTCAGCTGATGGATGTTCCATGCAGTCCAAAGCTGTAGCGATAGAGTGAAACACAAAATCAGGGACTGTGGATCTGCACGTCTTACAAGGCCTTGTAACTTGTAATCTTGCAACTCTCAGTAATTTTCTTTCCCTGCACCCATCTCCAGCAAAAACTTGTCCAGAAGCTGGTCTGAGATGGATGTTAAACCATCTGGTGCCCAGTGTGTTGGTCAATGAGATCAGCCCTGGCTTCTCCTGCCCGGGTGGCTGCCACCAGCTCTGCCCAGCCGCAGGGCTCGCACCAGCTTACCCAGGGGCAGTGACTGGAACGGACCCGATGACAAAGCCTGGGATAGTTCTGCACTTGTGCTTAGGCTGGAGTAATTTATTTTGGTAGGTCATGGTTTTTACTGAAAATGCTCTGTACTGAAACAGGACGGCAAGCGGTCGTGTCGCTGGGGCTGCTGTAGCTGAAGATGTGCAACTGCAGATGTTGCCGTGGTTGAAGTTGTGACTCCTTGTTTACCTGAATTGGTGCAATTTGTGTGTTGATTTGCACCTGAGCTGAGGAATTATCTGTTTGGCTGGGTTTCTCTGTCAGCTCCAGTAACTGGTGGGGAGGTGATAGTGGGTGGAGGGTATTGCAGATGTGCAGCCACCCGCTGGCTCCCCCACCAGCCAGCAGTGCTCGTCTCCATCCTTTGATTGGAATCATGGCATAGACAAGTGTGCTCTTCGCTGGGTTAAAAACTGGCTGGATGGCCGTGCCCAGAGAGTTGTGATTAATGGGGTGAAATCCTCTTGGCAGCCGGTCACCAGTGGTGTCCCTCAGGGCTCAGTCTTGGGGCCGGTTTTGTTTAATATCTTTATCAATGATCTGGATGAGGGGATTGAGTGTACCCTCAGTAAGTTTGCAGATGACACCAAACTAGGTGGGAGTGTTGATCTGCTGAGGGTAGGAAGGCTCTACGGAGGGACCTGGACAGGCTGGATCGATGGGCCAAGGCCAACTGTATGAGGTTTAATAAGGCCGAGTGCCGGGTCCTGCATTTCGGTCACAACAACCCCAAGCAACACTACAGGCTTGGGGCAGAGCGGCTGGAAAGCTGCCCAGCAGAAAAGGACCTGGGAGTGTTAGTGGACAGCCGGCTTAACATGAGCCAGCAGTGTGCCCAGCTGGCCAAGAAGGCCAACAGCATTCTGGCTTGTATGAGGAATAGCATGGCCCAGCAGGAGTAGGGAAGTGACCGAGCCTCTGTACTCGGCACTGGTGAGGCCTCACCTCGAGTACTGTGTTCAGTTCTGGGCCCCTCTGTACAAGAGGGACATTGAAGTGCTGGAGCATGTCCAGAGGAGAGCTACCAGGCTGGTGAGGGGTCTGGAGACCAGGTCACATGAGGAGAGGCTGAGGGAGCTGGGCATGTTTAGCTTGGAGAAGAGGAGGCTGAGGGGAGACTTCATTGTCCTCTACAACTACCTGAAAGGAGGGTGTAGAGAGGTGGGTGTTGGCCTCTTCTCCCAGGTGAATAATGACAGGACCAGACGAAATGGTCTGAAGTTGGGGCAGGGGAGGTTTGGATTAGATATTAGAAAGAATGACTTTACTGAAAGAGTGGTCAGGCACTGGAACAGCCTGCCCAGGGAGGTGGTTGAGCCACCATCCCTAGAGGTATTTAAGAAATGTCTAGATGTGGCACTTCAGGGCATGCTCTGAAGGGCAGAGATTGTAGGTTGTTGGGTTTCTTTGGTTTGGTTTTTGGTTTTTTTTGTGTGTGTGTGTGTGCACGTATGGTTGGACTTGATGACCTCAAAGGTCCTTTCCAACCATGAAGATTCTATGATTCTGTGAAGTCGTTAGCTTTGCAAATGAAGTTGAAAAATCAATTTGAGGGCCTTTTTGGAAGCCATCCCCCCAAAAATTAGGTTGACTTGGTATGAAAGTGGGAGAGGAACTTCATGTGGGGCTTTGCCTCCTTTCCACTGCTCTGGTATTGCTGTTCTTTCGGTAACGCTGCTGTGGTTCTGGAGGAAAGGCTTAAAGGAAGAGGGGAAGAAAACAGAAGAAAGAAGGACGGAAACTGCTTTCCTCTAGGGTGTCACCTGGTAGAGGAGGACTGAAAAGCCCTGCTACCACCATCCAGTATGGACCCTGGATCAATGGAATCACACACAGCCCGCGGAGACAGTGGGGTGGTGTAGGTGGGAGCAGGACATCTTTCTGAAGACAGAAGGCTTCAGGGGCTTGATAGTCTTTGAGGTATTTTTGATTCCTTTCAGCAATTTGCCTCTCCTTTGTTGGCAACAAGCTAGTTGGACTCTGGAGAAAGAAAATATCTCGCCGTTTGGCAAATTCCCTGTGAGCCTGTCCTAGCTTTTTGTCCAAGGACATCTGAAGGCTCACTTCTTCCCGGCCATCATCTTTTGGCAGGAAAAAGCAGCGATGGAGCCCTGGGGGATGGCGCATCAGCTCCATCGGTGGGGCCGTCCAGCGGGTCTCTGCAGCTGGAAGCCAGGGCAGCGCTTGGGTCTCTGCCTGCTCTGCATTACCCTCCCCGAACCTAGGGCTCGTTGTTGGCCACGCAGGGGAGCTCGGGGTGGGGGGGTCTCCTCAATGTGCCCGCCAACCCAGAGGGTCTGCTGAGCAATTTCTGGCAGTCTCTAGGGCTAATTTGCATTTCTTTGGATCACACCAGCACACCTTGATGAGCCTTGCGTTTGACTTTTTCCCAGGATGCCAGATTTTGGAGGTTGCAAAGAGGCAGAAAATCTGCAAACTTTACTAAAGGGGAAAGCGTTTAATAAAACCCTAAACCGGTGCATATTCTGTGTTGCTCTGGAAATGCTCCCGGTGTTCCCTGCGGTGAACAAGCGAGGATGGGCTAGCAAATTCTGTGGCGCCTGCCACATGCCATACCCTCTTCTAACTCCAGATTTTACTAATACAACTTCACGCCAGGCTGAATATCTCAGCAGACCTATTGTCTTATTAAATAGAGAGGTAATTCATGTGTTCCAGCTCTCTGCAGGTGAACTTCGGGAATTATTCGGGGGTGATTTAGGGAGTTATTCGGGGGTGGCTCTGGTCCGCAATCCCACGGCATGGCAGTGATGTGGAAGCGAGGAAAACTGGAGAAATCCTGCAGTTGGGTAATCCTCCCCCCCAAAAAAGAGGAAAACAGAGATTAACAGGCGGTTGGTAATGCATATCCTTCTTTTCCAGGTAAACACCAGCTCTCTCTTTATTTCTTCCAAGCTCTGCCTCTATATCTTATGTCCTTTGGAACTCCCTTTGCTGGTTGAGTGCCATTACATTTATTTTATGGTGCTGTTCTTATGTGTTAAAAATGGATTTTTAAAAGCAGACTTTTCTTTGTATTTGTCTGCACTTCACCTCATAAATGTCTCATTGACAAGCGTTTGAAATCCTGCATCAATCACCAGTATTTTCTCCATACGAAAAGGAGAATAATTTGAATTCAAATCTGACTTCAAAACTTCGAGTTCCGGGTTTTTTTTTTCCCCCCCAGGGTTTGAAATAGGTATAATTTGAAGAGAGTTTCTTAGAAGTACTTAATGTCAAACTAAATTGCAACTGCAATTATTTTTTTTAACAGAAAGTTTAAATTATTGATAATGAGACTTTTGGACAACTTCACTTGAAACTTTGGTACTGGAAAGCTGGGAAAAATCTGTGAAATGCTGTCAGCTTTTTTTTTTTTGATATGCTTCCTTAAAAAAATAATGATGATTCTGGGAAGGGACTTCTTTACTTCACATCGGTTCTCTCCACTAACGTACTGTATTGTCACTGGCGATGGAAACCCATCGCAGGCTGCTGTGTGCTCTTCTCCTGGACCTGTCTGGGTGCAGGACTTGCTTCTGGAAGTGCCGTCACATGTAACCAAAGCTTGTGGCTCTTATAACTTACTCAGAGTGAGCTGGCTTTGCGTTTCCCTCCCTGGGCTAATGCCATACTGGTTTAAAAGCTGCAACGCTGAAAGATAAACAATGAAGAGGATTAGACCAAACTAGTTCCAGAGCACATATTGTACATACTAATGTCTCGTTGGAACAGGAGAAGGCTGACAAACATACTGCCCATGCTTTAAATGAGAATGCAAGCTTGCTTTCTGAATCCCTGCCTCCTTTTGCCAATCAGATAGGGGTTACTCTGTGTTGCTGAAGAAGCCGAGCTAATGAGATTATGGTTTATCACTTTGGAAAGTAAAACTGTTCCATTGGAAGAACACAATTTATATAGGAACTGTGCTAAACCTTCAGTGCGATCACTTGACGCGCGTCCTGAGGTTGTTCAGGGGAAAGCATGGAGCTTTGTAAATGTTTTCACATAGACGACTCTGCATCTCCGAGCAAAAACCTTGAGCCACTTTGTGTCCTGAGTTTCATCTCTGCTGAGCGACGGCCCAAACAAGGTCAGGCTCGGTGAGAAACACACCTGCAAATTTCAAACGCGGCACGTCACAGATCTTTATTGACCTAGCTGCGTACGTTGTGCCCCAAATGCTGCCACCTCACTGCGCCGCCAGCTGTGGGGCAGCAGGAACCGACTGTCTGCAAGCAGAGGAGGAAAACCTTGGCAGTCGTCGTCTTTAGGAAGAAAACCTCTGAAGCAGTCATCTTGACCGATGCCATGCATGTCTGTAAGAGGAGCCGTAGCATCCACTCGTGTTTCTCCACCTCTGTCCTCTGCGGTCTCCCACCACCCCCGCCCTCTGGGCAGCGACTGCCCCACCGTGCGGCAGCAGCACCCGGACCCCAAAAAGGGGTTAAGGGATAGGAAACTCTTCCCATCTCTTTCCCTGTTTCTGGCAGGTTTTAAAAGTAGTTTTAGAGTTGCATTTATCTTTGTTCCCTACGAAATCCCCTGCTATGCAGAGCAGACAGTGCTGCCGGCGAGAGAGAGATACCTCTGGAAAGAAAGAGTCGCTGCGGGGTAGTAGAGGCGCTACCTCAGCCACCCTTAAACAAGTAGCTCAGTAGTAGTTGGAGTGCGGGAAGAGCAGTTGCCAGCATCACCGCGCCTCTATGGTGGGCTCGATGAGTGAGGATTTAACCCTCTCTGCTCGGTTTCCCTGTTGGTGTGCGAAAGGTCTGGCTTACAGGGTCAGGGGATGCAGCAGCAGCAGGCTGAACTTCACCTTTAGCTCCTTTCAGCCCTTCTCTCTCCTGTTTTGCTTTTCACCAGCAGGAAGATATTTGCCAGAGGGCATCAGGCAAAAGGTGGCTTGCTTTAGCTCTAACACACGCCACGTAAACACCTCCTTGGGGCTGGCTCCCGGGACCACCAAAGTCAGTGGCACGAGTCCCACCATCGCTTAAGGCTTTGCTAGGCTTGCTCCTCGCTTATTGTCGGAGAATACGTGGGCCGTAGTTTCTGTGCTGGAAAACTCTGACGTTTATGGACTTTTGGCTTAGTTATTTTTGGAAAACGTTAGCTAGGGCTTGGCATCCTGCCTAATAACTCTTCCTGGAGTATCGGTAATTCGCTCTGTTTGGGGAATTCGGAGGCTTCCCCCTCACGTGTCCAATTTTTATTTACAGAACCTCGTACCAATCTAAGAGCTCACGGCGGTGCCAGTTTTCCATTAGAAAGCCAACAGTAATCCCCCCCCCGCCCCCCTTCTTGCTTTATCCAAACAAACCTGGTGCGCCACATTCCTCCTGTCTGTTGGTAGGGTGGAGAAGTGGTCCCAGGAAAACCTGAAGTGTGATGTGAAAAGAAGCAAGATATGAGAGAGGGGAAAAGCTGGAGGTCTTCTGCCCTGGGGAAAAGCTGGGGCTCTGGTGCAGGTATCGGGTGATGCCGGTCCTGCTGCTCCCTTGGGTGGCCGTTTGAATGCAAACGCTCCAGTGAAGCTCTTGGAAACCCCCCTTTGGGGTTCAGGGTTATTTCAAATCCGTTTGGCTTGTTGTCTTTTTTTATTAATTTGCAGTGTGCTACAGCCGAGGCGTTGAAGCCTCGGGAGTCAGCTTCCCCTTGGGGGACTCTCCAAGTCTCCCAACACTTAGCTCAGGAGCAGTGTTTAAAATCCCAGAGTTTTAGACGTAAATATGTCTGGGTTCTTCCTTTTCAGTTCACTGCTTTTAAAGAGGAAGTTTAGAAAGATATTTTTTTTTCCCCTTTTTATCGAGAAAGCCGGGTTTTTCACCCACAAGTCAAGAACAGAAGATTTTAAGATACAAGTACCAAAGCAGAGTTTTGAATTAAAGGGCTCAGTGCTCTGCACTTAGAGGTTCTCCCCCTCTCCCCCATCCTCGCTAGGTCTCAGACAAGGCACTTGAGATTTCTTGGCATCTCCCTAAATTCTGAGTCTCTCCGTGGTTTCCCCTCACCAGCCTCACTGCAAAGCACCACCGTCCTGCTCCAGCTCCGGTGGCGCATGAATCGCTGGGCTCTGCGAGATGGGAATGGGATTCCAGGTGATTAAATGGTGGGTTCACTAAAACCAAACCTGAGCCAGCAGGAAGCAGATGGGGCTGACGGATCTTTCCCTCTGAGCCGCGGGCACCTGCATCAGTTGGACCCGCCGTCAGTGCAACCTGAGTCCCAAGGTCAGACTTTCGCCTTGACGTACACCCCTTCCATCTCCCTCCTGATGAACGGGAGGTTGCAGGGTGCCTGGTGGAAGTGCCCTTTGGTGTCAATAACTTCTCTGGCGGCCAATTTATGCTTTCATCTCCCGGCCGCTACTGCTGATTTATGCAATTTGTGGTGCTGAGCGATGCCGCAGCTGCAGGGAGGAGGAGATGAGAACCAGAAACCCCGCAGGCTTCCTAGGAGATGTCTTCTCCAGCAATAAATCTGGGATAGAGGAAAGCCTGCTTTGATCCTCTGTGCATGCTCTGGTGTCTTGGGAAAGAACCGAACACCCAGACGATGCTCTCCAAAAGGAGATGTTGGCTCTTTGTTTCTTTCCTCTGCAGCTTTTTGGGATGCTGGAGCTTTATGACCGCGTTGGCTGGAAGGTGCCGTTGACTCAATGATCTCCTAACGCATTCAGCTGTCACCAGCTCTCACCAAACACAATTCTTCTTCCGTCACGCATGAGCACTTGCATGTAGAGCTCCCCAGGCATGGGCTGGGACCCATGGGGATTACTAAAGGAATGGGGATTACAAAGAAATGTAATATCTGTCAAGCCGGAGGCTGTGTGGCTCTGATCAGTGATTAGAGCCACACGGTGTGAGGGGCCGTACAAATTGCTACCGATGGAGATGTTCTTTGCCCTACAGATCTTGTGGTGCTTGGCTGTTAATCTCACCGTGGGGGCTCCGGGTCATTTCTGCCACCGCCAGTGAATGCAGAGATGTTTACGGGGTTATTCCTTGTGTTGCATGAGCGAGGATGATGGAAATGGTGGGCAGGAGGAATTTAGGGTTGGTTGCCTGGTGCCTCCTGACGCTCTGCCTAATAAAGGTGTGCTGTTGTCAATTGAGGTGGGCCCCGGCCAGACTGACAAGGTAGTGGGATGGAGACCACCTTGCCTTCTCCTCCTACAACTTGAAAAGGGATGAGGTGCCTCGCCACGCGGGCCTTGACAACTCCTCTGTTTTCATTATGTAAATGAAACAGGAGCACAGCAATAACGGCCCTTAATGGAGAAGCACACCGACAGAGCGCAGCAGAACTAATACCAAACAAATCAATTGTCACTGTGACAATTCCCTTTCCCATTTTATGTGAAATACCTACCGAGCGCTCGCTGAATTCGCTTGCATGCTGAAATAACTGAGTAATGAACCTTTTTTTTTTTTTGCGAGGAAATGTTTTGGTTTTTTTTTCTCTAAATTGGAAGCCCGTCTCCCATTTATGGCGCGCTCTATCAGATTACCAATTGGCTTTCCCAAAGGAATTATAAGCCATATAGAAGCATCTCTACTTAGGGCAGCAGATAAACAAATGAAACATGCAAGTTATTTGAATTTGCTGTAGGTTATAATATGCTGTAGTGAAAAAAGAAAAAGGGAAGGGTTTGTTTTGTTTTGTGTTTTGTTTTTTTTTTAGAAGCTTCTTACTGAGGGCACAATCTGGTTTCTGGCAGCTGAAGTCTTAAAGTGAAAGGGAAAACCTGCAGGGGTTAGGGCAGAGCCTGGTGAGAGGTTTGCTTTCTCTCCTTTTAGGAGAGGTCTCTTGTAGGTCTCTCTCACCTCCCAGGGCAGGTTTGCTCAGGTGCTCGCCCTGTTCCCTGACACCTCCCCATGGCCTTTTCTAACTCTGTCATACAAACAATGAGATTTTTTTTTTTTTTTTTTAGTGAAAAAGCAGTTTTGTCCAATTGCCAGGCGGACATTTCAAGCAGGACCGCTCTGGTGAGGTTCATGGGGAGGGATCCCTCTCTTCTGACAAGGAATTGCAATGGTGTTGGTGAGAAGAGGTTTGGTTTCACCTGAAAGCACCCGGTGAAATCTTCTGGATTTCGAGTGTGGGGTTACATAGGGCCCAAGACTGTCCTTGGCGATTCTGGCGTGGGTCTTGTATGTGTGTGGTGGTCCCAAGGAGACCAGGGTAAAACCTGTGTCCTGACCACAAACTCACAACCTGCATCTCAACCAGGGAGGGGCATCCGCATGCGTGAATGGGGTGGAGACGGTCAGCATTGTGTCTTCTCCTGCTGTCTGGTGAAAATCAGGAGATGTTCATTGGGATGGAGGCTGAAGACCTGCCTCTCACTCAGGATTGCTCAACTCACGCACTTTAGATGTGGCTGCTTGTGGGCTGTCTCCTAGCAAACCCTTCCTGGGCACAAGACGTAGACTTCTATCAGAGCAAAGCTGAAGACCTTGAGAACACCCTGCAGAGGCGTAGGTCATCCTCCAGGGTACGAAACTCTTCTGCTTGGGCCGAAGAAGGAAAATACATCCGACTCCTGCATAAGTGCTTTGGAGGTTTGGCAGTAAGTTAACAACATGTTGAACTATGGGCTCCCTCTGCTTTTCTTGAGAAAACAGCTGGCATGGATTCAGTGCATAAGTTGAAGTTGAGAGTGAAGCAACCAAAAGGAGTTAGTGCCCCACCAATTTCTGGTTCCCGAATGCCTGCGGTGTATTAATTTCTGTGGAAAGGAAAAAAAAAAAAAAAAGAGAGAGAGAGGTGAATTGAAATGAAGAAAACGTGCAATCTTGCCCGAGCCCCGCGCCTGGGGAGCCGTGTCCCATCCCTTCATGTGATGCCATGAGGCGGATACGGCTCATCCATCACTCTGAGGCATGTGCCCGAGCCTTCTAATTAGTGAATATAACCGGAGGTTTGGAGCTTAAACTGGTTCTGACCTGTATTTTTTAATTAAGGCATTTTTTAATATAACCCTTGCTTCGGGTCATCTGATAATACTAATCTGGACATAATGCCTAACCTTCTTAACCTGACATTGTTACTTCTGCACTTTAACACCAGTCTTAAAGAAACATTGCTCCATAAATTAGACGCCAGCTGCTAAACAAGAGCAGAACCAGCTACGAATTAAAATGCTCTTAAGGAATAACTAGATGGACCCCGAAGACTGGCTCCCCAGCAGACATTCTTTGGCCTCTTATAAAAGCATCAAATGCTGGTGTTCCTTTCGTTAATGCCGCCTCGCACTCCTTTGGTCTGCTTGCCCATAAGGTCAAAGGGGGTGTCCCGTCTTCCTCTTGCCCACCCCATGCCTGATAACGGCACAAACCGAGCAGGGATAGCATCTCCAGATCCTTTGGGATCGTTGTTTTCAGCTGGCTGAGGGCCACCTTTGCCACCCGCGTCTTGGAGAGCAGAGATTTTTGATAAGCAGAAGAGCGCTGTGGAGGAGACCCTTGTTCCTATCAGCAGACAGAACAACCGATGAAGCCAAGGGATTAAGGAAAGAAAACCAAGCGCTGTGCAATTTTACGAGAGCCTTTTTTATGTTGGTGGGTTTTTTTTTTTTTTTTTTACTTTTCCTGTATTGTTCTGCGCGTAGCATTATCATGCTGAGAATCACAGGGAGAAATGCTAATTCAGTGTTTTTATATAGGGGAAACAGCATGCTAAGTGCATTCCTCAAGTCAGTCCAGAAACCGCCTCCTGCAAAAATTCATGAAAAGCACATGTAATGCCTTGTCAAGCTTGGCTTTTTTATCTGGGATAGTTAAAATATTTTCGCTAGGGGAAGAAAGGTGGCGGGGGGGGGTTGTTTGTTTGTCTGTTTGTGGATAAAGATCTTCTGAAGGTGGGAAAACACTCCTCTTCCATCTGGCAGGCAGGATGGGGCTCTCCAGTGCAGCCCCTGGGCATGGTTTGGGCTGTGATTTCCTAGAGGAGCCAATGACAAAATATATATTTCTATAGGCACAATTTTTTTCTTGCTTAGCAAGTCTGGTAGCCTTCTTATGAGTAACCAGCATGGAGAATCGGGCAGAGAAAAAGCTTCCTGATCTCAAATACAACAAAAAGAAATTGAGGACTGGAAAGAACAAACAATTTGACTGAAAGAGCAGCCTCATAACTTCAAACCATTCCCACCAGTTCTCCGAAGTACAGTGTTTCAAACATTCGTGGCTCAATTTACCACCTATTTGATGGGGGGAGTGTTTACGACACATTCTCTGCATTCCTTTACCAGAAGTGCTGTAAAATTGGACTTTTTCCCCAGTACACGATGCAGAGAATGACTCGCATCTGGAAAATTTACCTTACAGCTCGGCACTGAGCTCTTCTTACAGCAGCTTTACCTAAAGGGAAGAAATCAGACGTGACCCTGTGCGTTGCTGCCCCGCAAGTGTGGGCGTGCAAATGTATCTTTGTGTACTCAGGGTTAGTTCGAGTCACGGTAATAGCAGAAATGGAGAGATACGGGCTTATGCGGAGGCTCTCTAGACTCTAACAGGGGAGAATTGGTTAAATCAACATTAGGTCACGCCGAAGGGCACGTTTCCCTGTGGTCATGGTTATCTACACTCAGCGCGACAGGAGTGGGAAGGAGAAATGTGATGATACAGTTGAATAGGTTATTTGGAGGCACAGAGAATGTTGGAAATGCGGCGATCGGAGATGGCAAAAGCACCGAATGCAACACGTTTGTAACCGGTCTCTAAGGACACCCAGGGAAAGAACGGAGAAAAGCATGGTTGGTGGCAATTTAGCATGTTGAGGCCCTTGAACCACCACTGGGAGGTGGAAAGATCTCGGAGGACATTGTAGAAGGGAGCGGTGCTGCTTCTAGCCATACGGTGCTTGGAAAACGTCCCTGGATGGTTCTGCACTCGCGGCATCTGGATCAGCCGCCGGCATGTCACCAAGCTTTGGCTGTAGACATGTCCTCAACCAAGCAGAAGACCCAGCCAGGTACAATGACTGCAAGCTGAAGTCGTAAAATGGGTATTAGATTAGTGCTTTTTGAAGATCAGCGGGTTTTAACCATTGGAATAGATGTCTAAAGCATCCTGTGTGTTTTTTCTCAGCTTTGTCTCAAGCTTATATCCATCATGCAGTGGCAGATTCCTCCTCTGCCTTGGGTTATTGGACTTGATTGAGGAATTTCTGGGTGAAAAGCACAACCCGCTCTAACGCAGGAGGCCAGGCTGGGTGTTTCTAATGATTTCTTCCTGCTCTCAAAGCGTCTGATTAAATCTGTGTCTTTTCCCACAAGTTGAGAGCTGAGCCCAGAGGGTGAAATTCCATACGATTCACCGATTAATTCCACCTTCATTCCTGCATACCGCCTGATTGCGAGGTCTTAATTGTTGCGGAGGGGGGAATCTCACCTTTCCCAAATACCTTCAAGACGGCAGCTCCCGCTTCCCATCAAACCTGGTCCAACAACGTAACAGTGCTGTAACTGCTCTTCCCAACTCGACTGGGGTTGCTACTGTCTCTCCTGGCGATATACGAGGGTGTCATGACTCGTTATGTCACATCAGACGATGCAGTGGGATAATAAGAGCTGACGGGATGCGGCAGCAGTCGTTTTGAAATGGGAGAAAAAAAGGTTCTCCGTGCACCGAAGGACACATCTGGTTTGTGGCATAATTCAAATTAACTTGGGGGAATTCACTACGTCTCGGGTGTCTTCCATGGTGACATGCAACACAGAAATGCAGGCTTGGAAAGCTTTTATGAAAGCTCAGCAGCTAGAGTGGTTTTAAATTGCTTTTGCTTTCTTTTTTTTTTTTTTTTTGTTTAAAAAAATAAAAAAGAAGAAATTCTGATGGCAATTTCCTCTTCTTGACCGATTCTGCCTAATTTGCGCTTGCACTGATTGCAGTTTTATAAACAGGAACGCCAGGGTTGTGTATCTCTCTACAAAGGGGGGAGATGTTTAGCTTTCCACCTTTCTTCCGGATGAAATGCAACTCGCCTGCATTGAACCTCTCCATGTAGAGTGGTGCCAGAAGATGGGAGGGCAGCCATGCCTGCTGCTGCCCGGCTCGTGTGGGAACACCCTGGAAAATCCCATCTATTAACTCCCTGTGCTCGGCTCGCACCCAGGGCAATGCGATTCAGGGGCTGATGTGTGGCACACGGACCTTGGGACCTTCTAGAGGGTAGCGGGTGCGCGCTGGTACAAACCAAACTGTGCCAACCAGGTGCCGGGCGGGAGGTGTCTCCTAAGGAATTAGAATTTAAATCCCTAAGGTTGCAGCAGAGAGATTATTTCCAGGGTGAGGAGGCACGAGGTGGCTGCTGTTCGGTATCTTCAGGCCTGCTCTGGATGGCGGTCCATGCTTGCAAAGCTCAGCATCTTCCTCTCAAAGGCAAAGATGGATGGAATAAGGGTCGAGTAGGGGTCTAAAGGAGAGGGTTTCACCCTCCAAAAATATGTCCTGGTGCTAGCTGAACACATGTTTCCCCTGGCTGTCAACAGGCACTTTGCTGTTGGGAGCCAAAATCGTTCTGCTACATCCCCTATGTCAAATGTTGATGAAGAGCTTTCTAACTATTTCTTTTTTTTCCTCTTAATCTTAACTGAAGTATATCTCTTTTCCCTTAAATCTGGAATAGAAGTTTTCAGCCTCTCTCGGCCTTGTAGACATTGCAAAATCCAATAAATCCTCCCCGCGGGAACATCTGCCAAAGAGGAATCCTTGTGGCTTGATTGGGGGCAGTCTGCTCGGAGCAGGTCTCCCCCATGGGATGTTCACGCTGGGTAGTGAACGGAAAATGACCCCGTGCCTGGCCTTGTGGGTCTCAGATTGGACCATAACTGCAGGGAGATGGATTCTCCGCCATGGGCCAGCTGGATGAGCAGGAACAGTCACATCACCTCCCGTGCCTCAGTTTCCCCAGTTGCTGAAATGGCAGCAATGAAGTTCTTTCTTATGCGGTACTTCAAGACTCCTGAGGAAAGGCTGGGAAGTGTGGTCGTACCCTGCTTCCGAGCTTTCAAGGGGACATGCAGTTAAATTAAGGACCGAATCTTGCTATCAGCAGTACAAAATGTGTGACGACTTGTTGCAATTCATCTCCGATTGTGGTACTCGGGAGACCGCGTGGGCATTACTTACTGGAAACATCCCCCGACCTTAACCCAAAACACACGTGGCTGTTAGAGCTGCCCCAAGGGAATGGGCTTTGCCTGGCATGGCCAGTAGCTGCAGGGGGCTGGGGCAGCTCTGGGTGTTCACTATGGGGCTGCTCCTTCAAGGGGAGCAATGGGCCTAAGCAAGGTGGGACTTTTTCCTAACAGTAGGGTGGAGCTGGCTCAGGAGAGGATATAGGGCAGGAGCTGGGCCAGCAGGAAGCCTGACAATGGGGATAGCAAGGGAGGAGAAGGAGGATTTTATGGCTGTTTGCGTTAGTATGGGACTAGATGACCTTTAAAGGTCCCTTCCAACCCAACACATTCTATGATTCTACCGAGGACCACAGCTGAGCTTGGTTCTTGCTCTTCCCGTCTTTGTCTGTGCTGTCTCAGCTATCCTTGGTTCAGCTAGGCTACACCTCGCTTTTTCCCGCTTGGGTTAGTAAGCATGGAATCGTAGAATGGTTCGGGTTGGAAGGGACCTTAAAGATCATCTGGTTCCAACCCCCCTGCCCTGGGCAGGGACACCTCCCAGCAGCCCAGGTTGCTCAAAGCCCCATAGAGAAGGGAAAGACAGCCGTAATCTTCATTAGAGGGGAAGCCACGCTAATTAGCTATAGAAAGAAAACATCCACGACTCAGGAGCCAGGCAGAAAGGTCTGACACAGCGAGGGCCACCCTATTTATTGTCCAGCCCATGGTGTGTCTGATCACCTGCACATAGGATGGTTCTACGTATGCATGGAAGGTAAGCCTGAGCTCAGCATAGAGGGAAGGCTATTGCTGTGTTAGGAACCAGGGATCTTTTAGAAATAGGAGGAACCTGTGCAGTCCTAAAACCAACAAGAAAAGATGCCTTTCTGGATTGGGTCCTGGTTGTATCCAAGACCTAGGTCAGGAGGTGTTGGTCCAAGGGATGCTCAGAAGTAGCAAAGGCAATGAGGTCCCAGGTGTTGGGCCCAGGTGTTTTAAGATCTTTAATCTCCCAGAGGAGGGTGATGGAGAGCAAGACAGAGTGCCATTTACCAAAAAATAAAGCTTTGGTGCTGCTATGTCTTGAACATTGAGGGTGCTTCTTGCCCCTGCATCTGAGGAGGAGTGTGGTGGAGGTAGGTACAATGGTGGAAAGCAGGCAGTTGGAGACTGAAAATGTTGGATTTGCACTGTCTGGAGAGGGAAGAGAGAGATTTACAAAATCACCAAGTCAGCAGGAAAGGCAGATGTGGGCCTGTCCTTCACCACCCCCTGTTTGTGATAAGTTGACGCACCTGGTGAAAGCAAAGGGAGCCAGGGAGGAGACACAACCTGCTCCATCTGGTGTGAGAACATTTTTCTTATGCTTTTTCTGCTTTATTTTTGAAGTTATTTCCCCGTTTCTCAGTCATTTTTATTTTGCGTCTCTCCTGTTCCACCCACCCCAAATATCGTGGCTGATGCTTTGAATACGGCTTAGCAATTTTTGTTCACGGGAAAGCACTACAAGAGAGGATCTTGTCTACACCCCCCTCACGAAGACTTATTTTATGCTTAGCTGTCATGTGTGTGGGTGCCAGAACCTGGAAGAGGAGTAGCTGTTGGACTCCTCACTCCCTCCCTGGTCCAGGAGCCTGTGCAAGACCACCTCTGTCATGATCATCAGATATCAGCTCTCTGTAACATGTGAGTAGGTGTCTGGGGATGTTTTCAGAGGGGCATTTTAGGGTTTCCGATGTTCTGTTTCTGGGGGTCAACCTGAAAAATGCAAAGAGCCTTCTATCTTCTGCTTTTGGCTGGCTGCTTTCTTCCTCCCACGGGCAGAGTTTTGGGCTGGAATTTGGATCTTGAGGCCAAATGCAATGGTTCCAGTCAGCCACTTCTTTTGTGAATGCATCTGCGCGGGCTGTCTCTCCTAGCTGGCTTTATCAAGCTCTTAGGCCGCCCAACCCAGAACTTGATCCTTGGGCAGGCTGTATTTTGTTCTCTTTCCTTTCTTTCTTAATCCTTGCATTTAACGGGTGGTGGTTCAAGAAGCAGCTGGCTGTTTCTTACAGTCCTGGAGTGGTCTGTTCTCCCACTGCTTTCAAGGCAAAACGTTGAAAAACTTGTCCCTTTCTATGCTTGCCAGTAGTTTTAACAATTCGCCTCGTCCTTGCCGGTTGGTTTCCTATCTTTGTGTTGATGTGCCGCGCCTTACGATGTGCTGAAATACAGTGGATGACTCCAAGTTTTGTACCAATCCGTGTGTGGCTTCCCTCTTCTTCTCCTTGGTTCTTTCTAGGCTCCCAGGGGTTGGGTTTGGGAGGCAGCTGGAGGCAATCTAACAATGCACTGCCTTAAAAAAACCACGGAGGCTTCCCTTTTTTATCATCCTTGCTCTAGTCCTGCACTTCCTCTGTTTATCTAGTGCTCGCTTCAGTGCTTGTCGGACCCTGATTTAACTCACTAACCTGGCAAAAAAGGGATCCAACAAAAACACTGAATTTTTTTCTTCTTTTTTTTTTTTTTTCCTTCTTCTGTGTTTGTGAGTTAAAGCAGCTCCGAGTGTCGGGATGAGAAGCCTGTCTCTGGAGCCTGCCGCTCTTTGCGTTGCTGGCAAAAGTCCTGCTGGCTTCAAAGGGGAGTAGAGCCCGGGCAGGACCCGCGGTCATGTGTCCTTTGAGAAGGCTGCCCCAAATCTACAGCCAGTGTCGCTGAGCAAACGGTGCTTGGGCTGAGTCCCAGTCTGTTTGCTGTGTACGCGCTTTGGTGGGGCAAATCCTTCTGGGTATGCGGTGGTCCCTGCTCCTTTCCCTTGCTCTGCTTCCTCCCTCCATGGCACCCGCACTTCTGTTCCTGGTTTTTTGGGGATTAGGGGGCGAGAAGTCCGTCTGTCCTGGAGGCATGTTTAGCTTTGGGGCATTTGCGATGTGCAGATAAGAGTTTTGTGTCAACAGCATCATGTACGGTGCTTGGCTTCATACAAAAGGGATGCGGGTTCTTCCCCACATCCCTTGCTTTAACTGGGAGAGGAACATCTCCAGCCCCACCCTGAGCTGGTCTGGAAAGAGAGTTTATATGTTTATTTATTAATTTTTAACTGCCATGTATTTGTGTGGTGCTGTTTGCTTCATCCCATGGAAAAAGATCCCTAGATCCTGCATCTAGTGCGGACATATCTCTGGTGGCCAGGTACCTCAGTGCTCTGCAGCTCCTGGCCTCCCCCAAAGGCTTTTCTTGAGTGCGAGGGAGCTAATCGCGTTGTTCCAGCTCTTTTTCCCTCTCCACTGTTGCTGCAGCATGGTCAGAGGCTTTGAAGAAGAGGAGGCTGAGGGGAGACCTCATTGCCCTCTACAACTACCTGAAAGGAGGTTGTAGAGAGGTGGGTGCTGGCCTCTTCTCCCAGGTGAATAATGACAGGACCAGAGGAAATGGTCTGAAGTTGGGGCAGGGGAGGTTTAGGTTAGACACTAGGAAGAATGACTTTACTGAAAGAGTGGTCAGGCACTGGAACAGCCTGCCCAGGGAGGTGGTTGAGTCACCATCCCTAGAGGTATTTAAGAAACGTCTAGATTTGGCACTTCAGGGCATGCTCTAGTGGCAGAGATTGTAGGTTGTTTGATTGGACTCGATGATCTTAAAGGCCCTTTCCAACCATGAAGATTCTGTGATTCTGTGAATGAGAAGGGTTATGCCAATTACACGGGGGAAGGTTGCCTCGCTGGGCTTGCGGTCTCCATCGGGCACTTGGACCTGCAGGAAAGGGGTCTTTGTGTGACACAGAAATGGGGCTAAATGGGTGCAGCTCCTGTGTCGGCAGGGAAAGGATGTTGTGCATGGGTGTGTAGACTGGTGGCAGGTGGAGCCGAGTAGGACAAAAAAAAAAAGGGCCCTGCTCCCCATGTGGATGATTGCCTCAAGAAGGTCCCTTCCCTCTCATAAAGAAAGAGGAGGAAAATTGGCAATGAACAAATAGGTTTTGTTTTCCCAAGGGCCTTTCCTGGATGGAGTATTTCAGCTTCACCTTCCTCCTGATGGCTGTGGAAATTGAGCTCAACCATCTCCCAGGGCTCAGCTATTCAAGTTTTCCAACAGAAAAAACTTTGCAGTTTCAGGACTATTTCCCCCCTTAAACAAAAAGGATATTATCCAGGGAAGGATTTTGATTTTATGCTTCTTAAGTCAGAAAACTTCTCCTGCAGAAGCTTTCTGGCTGGCTTTCACAGCAAGTTTGCTCTTTTCACGTCCCTGGGGGTGCTTGGCAGTGCCCCCGAGCACAGCTTGCTGATAATTTACACTAGTTTGGCTAACTTATGAGAGCAAGCATGCTGCAAAATAACCCTCAGACAGCAGCACCCACCCTGTCCCTGGTGCATATATTTGATGCCGAGGACTCGTGGCACAGCCCAATGTATCGTGGGATAATTTCCCTGTCCTTTCTGGGCTCTTGTGAAGAGCTGTGAGAATGCACGAAAGAATAATAAGCCTTAAAAACAAGACGGTTGTGGCAGCAGCTACCGTGTTCAGCTCATCTTCTGGTCTGCGCTTTTTAATTGACCACTCAATGCAACTTCATTGCGATGGTTCTCTTGGGCTAAAAGGAAGATGGGTCTTGGGCTGGGATCGAGAGGGTCAGCTGCGAAGGAGGAGTATCATGAGTACAGACAGGGTGGGTTGGTTGGTTTTTTTTTTTTTTTTAATCCCCACATTTTTGTCCCATCATATGCCTCCAGACAGCCTGGAACAGAAAGAGAAATCTCAAACTCCCCTCAAAGGGATAATGGAAGCAAGAAGGAGGCCTTGTTTGATTTTTATTCCTAGGAAAAATGGCACGCACTTCTCGTTCTGCAGAAGCCCAGTGTAAGTTAAGCTGCCAGACGCTTACGATAGGAATTTGCTAAGCACGTATGATTCACGGTTTGGATTGCCGCTCAGCCCCTGCAGGGATTTCTGAGCAGCCGTGCTGGATGCTGTTCCCTGTGGTTTAACGTGAAGGAAGGGTGTGCTTCCATGTGGCTTGGCACCACCTTCCTAAAGGAATATCCCAGAGCAGGGGAAGATGTTTGACATCAATCTTTTCCTGCTGCGGTGAGGATCTAATCTCCTGAAGGAGCGGTTGGGCTTGAAGTCAAGCTGTGATGGCTCTCCCCTTCTCGGGGTGCAGTGCGTACCCGCCTTTGCTACTGTAATCTCTGCTTCTGGTGGTGGCCCTCTCCCTCTGACTGATGGCCATCCACTTACCCTGGTGTGCAGCAGCAGAAGCCACCGGATAATGAGACATTCAGACTGTTGCTGCCCCTGGGTGAATCACCCGTATCTATGCAGGCATCCAGTGGGGGATGCATTACCAGAACCATTTGCAGGGGAAAAGGCTTAGATGGGGGTTGGTGGTTCTACTGCCTAACCCCCTCCCCGGCCCCGTGCTGAACTGCTTCAGCCCTGCATCCCCCAGCTATGAGCAGTCTGGAGCAGTCAGTTCACAAGGAGCCACTCAAGCTCTTCCAGCATTAAGGTCCTGCAAGCATCAAAAGGCTCTGCTGGGCGCTGTCTGTTGGGTGCTTTTCAAATGCTGCCTTGCAAATAATAAATGAATGGGCCAGGGACCCCAGCACAGGTGACGTGAAGGAGCCTTGCATCCATGCTGCTCCAGGAGAGGTCCCTCGAGAGTGGTGGTGGTGGATGCTCCAACATGGCACTTGACTGTGGGGCTTCTCTGGCCCTGAGTCAGAGCTCAAGGTGAGTCCCCGGGCCGTGGAGACCCTCTCCACGTTCTCCCTGCCAGGAGCCCTTTCAGAAACCAATTTGGTCTGGTTCCACCATTAAAGCAGATGAGTTTTTTTTTCTGCCTGCTCCCGGAGGGATGCTGTCCCGGCCGTAGTTGTGCTAACATTTGGGAGCTGCATGTTTCAGTCTTCCCCTGCTCCTGGCAACACGTGCACCCATGTCTTGTGCTAGCAGGGCTCCTTCGCTGTAGTACGGCTTTTCCCTTCCTCCTCACTCTGGGATTTTATTTGTGTGTGTATATATGTAGGTATATTTATCTACCTTTTTTTCTGTCCCCCCTCTGCTTCTCTAAACATGTTGAGCTTTATTAAGCTTGATGAATCCAGATTCCCCCTATGAGAGTATTAAAAAATGGATAAGAGGAGTGAGGCATCTCCACCCATATTCGGATACAGTTGTGAAATGGTGCCTGAGGATGGAGCGAGGGAGGTCCAGGGCTGGCGATTAAACTTACCTCTAGCCAGTTTTGGCTGTGAGAGGTATCCCCAGCCCTTTAATTCAATGTAGCAGGGAAGCAGCACCCTGCCAGACCTCTGCAGCCCTGGCAGGCAGAAGCTGCAGGGCATGCGCACGGTTAGCGCTCCTCATCCATCTGAAATCAAGCAAATACCATACCAAAACTCGTCCTTTCTGTGTGGTGTCTGTTTTGTGCTCGTGACCCCTTTGGCTTGGCTGGAAGACGATGGGTGGCAGATGTTAGAGATCTTGTCTTGGAGGGAGGAAGGGGGAAACTGTTCTCTAAACAAAATCTTCCCTTGTGTCGTGCGGTTTCCTAAAACTGCTCGTTTGTGAACTACAGATATTTATCTATCCCCTCCTATATGTGTGTGAGTACATCTATAAATACAAGTGTGTGTAAACATCTGTATATATAGAATGCTTTATTCTGTTACCAGTGCGCTCATGTAATTTCAACAATAACAGCGGTACTGGGGCCAGAAAATGCATCGTTCTCAGAGCTCAGCCTTGCAAGTATCATAAATTTTTTGATGTCAAAATATCAGTGGCTTCTCTAATGTGATGTAAGGACATGCGATGCTAATCATCCTTATTACCTCATCCATATGCACGCCAACTATCTAATTAATGTACTTTGATTTTGTGCTTTTCAGCCCATGAACAGAAACCCCATGACTGCTTCGATTAGAATCACAGGGTGATTTTGCAGGTGCCGAAGGCTGGGACGGCAGTTGGGTGGTAGAAGTTAGGCTCAGCCCAGCAATCTGCCTTCGGTGGCTCGTGGGACCAGCCTGTGGTCCTGTGGGGCAGCAAAGGTGGGATGGAGCAGAGCAAGGCAGGAGAAGCAGCAAGGAAAGGGAGCTTGGAGAACAAGAGCAAGCTGGTGAGAAGCCAGCAAGACCTCTGTAGGAATGTGGGCATATGGTTTGCGACACCCTGGCCCTGCTCTTTTGGCAAAGAAAATTTGAGGCTGGCTCAGGGATGTCTAAGCAGATGCCACATCGAGGTGTTGCCAAGGGCATTTTTCATGTCTGAGCAGCCTCCCTTACTGCTGGAGGAGAGGAGGGTCTGAGGTTTGCTCTTGTGGGTACCGAGGAAAGTTTGTTTATTGCAAGCAATCTAAATATTGTGTTCTATGTGTATTCAAACCTATATGCAAAGCAGCAATTGCTTGCCTAATCTATTTTTTTTTTCTCCTCTCCTGCAAGCGATTTGCTCGCTCGCTTCAGTGTAGAGCAGGAGTATGTTCTACAACGTTGATAAATTCTGGGCTCATATAACCCCAGTGGGAGAAGAACTGGGCTCTATGTGTTTATAAACAGTGAGAGAAAATATATATCTCTGCACACAGAGTTTACGTTCCACATGGGCTCTCTCTTGCCAGGGTGTCCAATAAAAGAAAAGATGCATTTCTTTTCAAAAGGCACTGGAAACATCTGGTGGGTGGCACCAGCACTGCATCCCATACGTGGAATTCAAAGGAGGTGAAGCATGATGCAGCAGCCCCATTAATTTGGGGTGCTTGCTAGGGACTAACGAGTTCTGTGATTAAGTAAAATCAATCAAAACCAGGAAATCTGGGCCCTGGGCTCTTAGTAAAAGGCTTGGGGTGTGATGGGGGGGTCGGGGCGAGGAGGAACTTATTAATTAATTTGGAAGGTGTTTAGGGGCTTTTTTTGTCACGGTTATCTAGACACAGTTGTCATCCCATGTAATCCTTAACTAACTTGGAAGAATTTTTGGCAGGTTCCTTATAGTCTGAGGTTCAGAGAAATTATTTTAATCGTTAAATATTACTGTTGCCTGCTGTCCTGTCCCAACATTTCGCTGTTCCTTCACAAGGTGTCAAGGCGTCGGTTATAGCAGTGATTAGAAACTGGATGGACGTGGGGAAAGGGAACTCTATTAACTATGAAAAGCAGAAAACAAATGAAAACCATGAGCAGTTCATGCATGCGTGGGCTTCTGCATCTTAGGCTAAAAGTTCTGCAAGGCCTTGCTGTGTTTCTGATGTGACGTGTCCTTTTCTTTTTAAAGTAACATAAAGGTGGCGTCCACACTGCGCTGTAAAATTAGCCAAGTAACCTCTGATTAGATTTGAAGGATGAAAGGTAGCCAGAGAAATCCAATTCTGTGCATGAAGTGCAATGTCCTCTGTGGTCCAGTGTTGAAGTGCTCTTTCCAGCCAAAGCAGGCATAAGGCCGTGTAATAGGCTTTCCTGAATTATTTTGAGGGCAAGTGTTGGAAAGGGCTGGAGAATGGACAGATCATTTAAGCCCCACAGGGAATTTTTAACAGTTGTCAATTGGATCTGTAGAGGACAAGCTCCTCTGTGCCCACACCAAATCCTTCCTTTAACAGGATCGTTAAAGTTACAAACATCAGAACAACTGACTTTCAAATACCTTCTCTAAACAGGCTGGACTCAACAGTGCCGGACTTTGAGATAACTGAGGAAGAGAAGCTTTTTTAACAGACTTTCACGTATTCAAAGCTAGCAGAGGTATTAGGTCTCTAATTCATCTTTTTAGGTGACAGATAAGATCGTGGCAACCTTTCTGGTTACTACAGCAGTGTCTATCAGCACAGCGACAAGTTAATTCACTTGTATCTAACAAAAGTCTCAGGGCTATTTTTCCTTTCTATGCATTTCTGCAAAGATAAAAAATACTCAAAGGGGGGGGTCAGTATTCATCTCGCCCCCAGGGAATATTTTTCTCGGTAATCCATAGTTTGATTCCTGCCTTTTCATGGCTCTTCATTATACAACGCGCTCTTCACTGGCACATTGGAGTGGCTACCTACGGACCCATCCTCGGAGATGCTCAGTGGAAATCTGACAAACAAATGAAGTGATTCTTCCTCCTTCTCTAATATCCTCACAGTTTGTTTTGTTTTCTTTAATTTTAACAACAAATGGACTGAAGGAAAAGGTGATGGTCCAGTTGGTAGAGCCTTCCCATTACTGTCACCAGCTCCCTCTATAATGTCTTTGATAAATGAACCTCGGTGCCGGTTGCCTACCGTCCTGCCAGGATCACTGACCTGACCACACTCTCCCTTTTAGGAATGAGGACAAAAGCAAGATTCAGGGGAAGTCACTAGACTTGTAATTCTTCCCACATTTTACCCATAGCTGTTAAACGTACATGGGGCATGCTGTCGGTCATGAACCCTACGGGCTGGTCCTTGGCTGCAGAGCTCCCTAAAGGAGGAATTTTCCCACTGCTAATCTTTTTGGCAAGGAGTGTAGCCTCACTCAATGCAATTGTTATTTTTATCCATTGCTGAATGCTCTGCAGCTCAAGCTGGGTGGTCTTTAAGACATTGTACACAATTAACGTGGCTGAGTCAGGGAGCGGAGAGGTATTATCAGGGAGGAACGTGCAAGCCAAATTCTTCTAACACTGCTGGGACAGCGGTGATGGCTGACAGTGAGCTGAAGCTGCTCTTCGCACAGTTCAGACATCCGTATCTATCTGCCATCCCTCTCTTGGAGGAAGAGCTACGCGGAGCTGTCAGTCCTGGCAGGATTGCATCAGGTCAACAAATCTTATTGGACTAGTTGGATTGGACTGACCAGATTGCGTCTGGTCAACAAATCTTATTGGATGGGGATGACAGCTTTGTCCTCAAAAAGCCCATCCGAGGAGTGCTGACTAAACCCATCTGTCATGGGCAGAGCTGACCAAAGAGGACTTCTGAGCCTGAGGCAAAGCAAAGCAAGGCCAAAGGGATTGACTTCAGAGCATGGTCTCTGATGCAGATAACACCATGTCTTGCTGAGAGCCCATGATGGCTCATGCTTCACTGCTGGGCAAAGCCAGAGGGAGATCTTCTGGTCCTCAAGGGTAGCTTTTGCCTGCAGTAGGGTTGTGTGTGGCCAGAAGAAACGTGACCCCATGGTCTAGCGACCAGTGGGAAGGGCCAGCAGCAATGGCATTGCTGGAAGGGATTTGGGAGCCCTCTCTAGCAGAGAGCCTAGAGCTGTCATCAGTGGGACGCACTTTGAGGACTTCTGCTTCCCTAGACATTTCTTTAAAAGAGAATTGAGAGGGAGATGGGTTGGAAATTATCTTTAGCAAGGGATCGCTATTTTTTCCATTTTTTTCCCTGCTACTGAAAGCGCTTTACAAACAACTGATTAAGTTTTGCATCATCCCATGGCAGCTGTAAATGGTAATAGATCATTGCTTTATTTCCCTCTTTGGTCTGGAAACCTCAGCTAGTCATCAGCAAATCAGGAGGTGCAGGCGGTTAATGAAACATGTAATTGAAAAAGAAGGGAAAAATAAAATCTCCATATGCGTGAAAAGTTACGGAAATCCCTGTACACTGAGAAATAGGTTGGCGACAGGTTGGAAAAATCACTTCAGTTGCTCAGTGTTGTCTCATGGTTGGATGCAGCAGCTATCACCGGCTTGGCCCAAGAGTCATAGGCAATGCTAGTCTGTCCACTGGTGGTGTCGTCTTGGGGGTGTTGCCTTGTCTGAGGTGGAACAGCCCACCCCGCTGGTGTGCTGGACCTCGGCTTGATTGAGTTGCACATCCCAACTTGGGATGAAGGCCAATTGGATGTGACATCAGAATTTAAGCTGGGCTGATTAGATCCTGCCTGGTCCTGGGCTCAGTCCTTAATTTCTTTTGCATGCGCTTCTCTTGGGAAGCTCTGTTACCCTTTAAAGAAAGCCAGCAGTTTGTCAAGGGAACGGCTGGCGTGCATCCAGGGACCATCTTCATCACGCTGTGGGCTACTGTGCGCCACCAAAATAGCACTGGATTCCTCTGCCCTCCCTCAGGGATGGAGAGGGCTTGTGCATGTGTCCCATCTCCGGGTGCTCTCCCTGTCCAGCAGACGCTGCTAGGACGTTCGACAGCTGCTGTCGTTTTGGGACGGGGTTGGATGCTTGCCCACCGTTGGATGGAGACCACCAGCTCATTTGCACTGGAGCAATGAGCTGCGAGAGGCTTACAGCCATCCGAGTTTCCACAAGGCGGTATTTATCTTTGGAGGGATCCAATTTTCTCTTTCCTCCCCTTCCTCTGTCCGCAACCTCTGCCTCTGGTTTAAACCGTTGTACTTCAGGAAAGCCTGAAGGCTGCAGCGTGACCAGGCATGCAAATCTCTGGATCACTGCAGGGTGAGAGGCTTAGAGGGATGAGTTGACCCCAGGAGAGGCATGGCAATTCAGCTCTTTTTGATTAAGTTGGGGTTTTTTCCAGGTTTTCATGCAGTAAAAGTATTATTCTAAATAACACTTTTTCCTTATTTTCCTTCCACCTCCCCTATAATTTTCCATCTCCCCACCGGAAAAAGGGGAAGGGGGATTTGTGAGAAACGCAAAATCATTTTGCTTTTGGTTTCATTCATTTATTTTTTTTTAAATAAACTGCTTTGTTTTCTTATTGGAAAACCAGAGAAAATCAGCGTGGAAAAAGGAAAATATTATTCTTCCTCCGCTATAGAGATGCCGCATGGCAAAGTACTTCCGACAGAGCAGCCACTGGGGGTGTAAGGGTTGCCAAACACATCCTTTTTGTGCAACTGAAGTCCCTGAATGTCCCCGTGTGCCAGGAGCTGCCAGGACCGCGTGAAGGCTGCCAAGTGCATTGGTGCTGTGTTGTTGATCTTCCAGAAGTGACATTTCAATTCCAGCTGTAGGACCGAGATGAGCACCATTAATATGTCCTGAGGATACCCAAAATGGGGGAAACTGGGGTCTTTGATATCTATGGCAGAGGACTTAAGGGAGGTGGTAATTTCCCCATCAACCTTTAACTCTAAACCCCAAAATGACAATCCTAGAGGCAGGTTTAACTCTTTCAGCTCTTCCTTCTGTGGCAGACATGTTCAGCTTTACGCTCTCCAAGTGGCAATATGCTTTCCTGAAATAACTTGTGACACTAGCCCTGGTTATTCCCAGATGCTGCACTGAGTCATGGTGCCTGGCTCCTGTCCCAGGAGGTGTTTGACTACTTTGAGAGTCGGAGAGCGACCCTGAGGGTATCTGGATGACATCCTATAAATTGACAGGAGCACCATCACCTTGAGGATCTCTCCTGTGCCCAAGCCAGAGGGAAATGTAACTGCCAGGCCAGCAAAGGGAGGAGAAATGACGAGGAGCTTGGAAAGTCTTCCACAGGTGGAGGAGGAGGAGGTGGTTAAACAGATTCGGGCTGTTTAATTTAGTGAGGAGCAGAATAAGAGGTGCCTTGGTCAGGTTTGTGAAACAGTTAGTGGTGCAGAGAAGGTCAAGAAACCACTGCTGTCTACCAGGTTGTATATTTTACAGGACACCTGATGTTACTCAGAGAGAGGGGTGGAATCTTAGATAATACTTATATATAACATTAAATCAAATGTTTAAAGTAGAAAAGCAAGAAATGTTTTTTGAGCGTATGTCAGTACTCCGGCTGTTCTTGGGTGACGATGTTAGGATGGACGGTGCCCAGGCCTTCGCAGGAGCACGTCTCTGTGGTCCATGAGGGGTTGCAGGATAGTCTTATAGTCTTCTGCCCTCCCCATGAGGCAGCCAAAATAGTTTCTAATGGATATGGAAATCTAGCCTCTACTTGGCAAGATTTTTGGGATGTAAGCCTCTCCTAGGGCTGAACTCTTAAAAGACAGCTTAGATGTTTTGCGTGCAGACCTGGTAGTGTCAGGACATGGCAAATGATGCATTGGCGCATTGAAAAGGACCGGCCTAGCTCAGGAGCCAAGCATCAAGGGTGGCTGGGCACCGAGGGGCTGGTCCTGGGGAGGGGGGGCTGGCAGGTGAGCCATGGCAGCGTACGGCCCCCGGGCCAAAGGCAGCAGGATGTCTGCTGCTGTAGAACTGGAAACAAGCTATGAGATGGGGCATCCCTCTTCCATAGGACGTGGATGCTCAGGCTGCATTCCTCCAGTTAGAAAGGGCAAAGTAGCAGCAACATCAAAGGTTTTGGTTGCATATTTTTCAAGTGTAAAATGCAATGAAAGCGATGCCTTACTCTTAAAGGGAGTTGTGGCTTATGTCAGAGAAATTCATTACCCTACGCATAGAAAAGTGATTGAGTCGCCAGAAATTTTGGATATACTTTAATTTTTTTTCCACCAATGTTGTGCCTATCCTCCATAAGAGAGGTTTTGGTCTTTGAGGGTAAAAGCATCCCTTTTGCCAGCTGCGCATCAGGCATGAATTCCTGTGATGTGATGGTGCCCGTACTTAAGGCTGGATGTAACCAGGTCTATGATATATGAAATATTACTTCCCGGAGGGAAAGGTCTGAAGGCAAACACTGTGTATCATCCCATTGGGAAATTATACTGCGCTCTGTTCTCCTGTTAAAATGGGGGCTGTGTACGAGCCTCGCCGTGTTTCCAGTCCCCTGGTTGTCCCACGTGCAGCCAACTTTGCATGTGCCGTCCTTGGCTCTGTATCGTCAGACGAGACTGATCTGATTATCTCTGAAAGGAAGATTTATTCCTTTGCCAACTCAGTGCTGATGTCTCGCCCTCATTTCGCTTTCTGCAGGGGGCTTGTCCTGCCTCGCTGCAGTTTCAGCCCTGAAAGCTGGAGCCAGGGTTGCCTGTGCCGTACTCAGAAGGAGGAAGGATTTGGGTGACCATCTCTGAGCAGATTTCAAGGGCCTATGAAGTGATGGCTGCAAATTATTACATGTGGGTGATGGGGAGCTGAGAGATGCGGCTGGCAGAAGCACACAACTGACTTGCTTTTTCACCACAATGGTACAACAGCAAAATCGTATATATGTGTAAAGTGCAAGAAATCGGTAGTGCTAAGACCATTCAGGTCGAGTTAAACTGAGCGTGGTATAGCCTGTCACGTAATAACTTAGAATTGTAGAATCATAGAATCGTTTTGGTTGGAAGAGACCTTTAAGGTCATAAAGTCCAACAGTTAACCTAGCACTGCCAAGTTACCATTAAACCTCATCCCTCAGCACCACACCTGCATGTCTTTTCAATACCTCCAGGGATGGTGACTCAACCACTTCCCTGGGCAGCTTGTTCCAATGCTTGATAACCCTTTCAGTGAAGATATTTTTTCTAATATCCAGTCTAAACCTCCCCTGGTGCAACTTGAGTCCATTTCTTCTTGTCCTATTGCTTGTTACTTGGTAGAAGAGACAGACCCCCACCTTGCTGCACCCTCCTTTCATGCAGTTGTAGACAGTGATAAGGTCTCCCCTCAGCCTCCTTTTTTCCAGGCTCAATGACCTCAGTTCTCTTGGCTGCTCCTCACAAGACTTGTGCTCCAGACCCCTCACCAGCTCTGTTGCTCTTCTCTGGACACACTCCAGCACCTCAGTGTCTTTTTTTGTGGTGAGGACACAGCACTCGAGGTGGGGCCTCACCAGTGCCCAGTACAGGGGGACCATCACTGCCCCAGTCCTGCTGGCCACACTGTTCCTGACACAGGCCAGGATGCTGCTGGCCTTCTTGGCCACCTGGGCACACTGCTGGCTCATATTCAGCCAGCTGTCAACCAACACCCCCAGGTCCTTTTCCACCAGGCAGCTCTCCAGCCACTCTGCCCCAAGCCTGTAGCGTTCATGGGGTTGGTGTGACCCAAGTGCAGGACTCGGCACTTGGCCTTGTTGAACCTCATACCATTGGCCTTGGCCCCTCCATCCAGCCTGTCCAGATCCCTCTTTAGAGCCTTTTGATGCCGGTGATAAATATACAGAGCCAAGTTAGTCCTCTCAACAATGCTCAGGATCTACTCTAGATCATGGGGCGGTTGTTGGCTTTTGATGGCTCCATCAGTATCCATCTGTCTTCAATATCAAAATATTAAGTTGGAAGGAAATGTACGCGCATTCTTATAGTGACCCATGTTTTGTTCAAAAACAAGGAGCATGTGCAAAGTGGCATTTGTTATGGTAAATCTTTAAAAAAAAAAAACAAACAAAAAACAAAAAGAAAGAAATGTAATCGGGCCTTTGAAACCTCAAAAAAGTCATGGGATTGTTTTTGGCAGGAAATGAAAAAAATTCCTTTTCCTTGATTATTCTTCTATTTTCTTTCTTTTTTTTTTTTTTTTTTTTTTTTTTTTATTTTTCTGAAGATGATGTAATTTCCTGACTATCCCTAATCGGAGTTGTATAATCAAAAGGACAGGAAGACAAACCAGGGTAGCTCCTTCCTGTAAGGAAATGATTTCCAATCTCTATTTGAATGTACTATAGCTTTGGGTGCCTTATCCTTCAGATATAGCTAGAAGTCTTGTTTGGCAAAGGTCCTTGTTGCACAGATAGGGGCTGGGGATGGAGGAAGAAGATGTAATGGAGTAGTATAGACATCTCTAAGGGTATGCAAGATCCAAAGCTGAAGAGAAGGCTCCGAAGTAAATTTTCTTTTGTTTTAATACACATTCTTATAATCCAAATAGTGCTTTAGGTTTATTTTTCAAGATCATACCGTGGCTTGTGTATTTGGGAGTACGGTACTCAGACCAATTGCTCTCATTATCTGATGAATATAGAATCATAGGGTTGGAAGGGACCTCTGGAGATCATCTAGTCCAATCCCCAATGGGTTGGCTCTTCCCTTCCAGGCAAAATTATGGGAGTAATTAAAACTTCCTCAGTTTGCAAATGGGAAAGGTTTTGCAGCTTGCAAAACAGACGGGAACATTAACAGCAGTTACTGGAAGGAGAGCCAAGCAAGTGAAGGAAATGCTTGCCTCCAAAACCGTCTTTCCAAAAGGATGCTTGAGCTAGCCTCCAAGAAAGCTATGGAAAGTTGCTGTGGTGTAGTTTGGTTGGGAATTAGGTTTCATAAAGGATTTGGGTTCAGGCTCGTAACTTCATTGAAAAATGGTCCTAGACTTGACGTTGACAGATTTTGCTAGCGGTACTCATGGGTTTTGTCTCAAACCAAGACTTGAAGCCATTATGCAAGCAGGAAAACATTGGAAGATCTGTCTCTTCTATGAGTTTTTCAACCACATCTGAAAACAGTGTTATGAGACTGGTCTGATTTGGGTTTCCACATGAAAATAGGAGTCAACTGATCCAGATTCAAGGCATCTCATCCAAACCGCAGCTCAGTTTTTAAGAGGGTTGGATTTGCAGCTCTAGTTTCAGTTCACTTATAATGGGAAAATGACTTTTATTTTGGATGACCCCCAGGAATTTCTCTATCTTGCAAACTGCCGATTTCCAGATTTGTGCGTAGCGTAGAGCGGGGGGGGAAACCTGACATCTTTTCAACTCCAATGTACATTTTGCCTAATCCAATTGCTTCTGCTTTCATCCGAGTCAAATTTACTTCTAGAGAAAAGTGGGAAAGGTTCCGTGTGTTCTTTGGAAATGCAAAGAAATTTGTATATGAACAAAGATCATCTCCTTTGAACTCCCAAAGAAGCCCTCCACTCCCAACCCAAGGGTCCACACCACGCTGCAAACACCCGTCCTAGGGTGTAAGGACAATTTATTCCAACCCTGGTTCTCATTATCATTTTTAGCCACAGAAATTTCCCCCTGCTGCAAGAGTTATGGCCCGATCTAAAGAAAAGAAAATGTAATACTTACGTAACTTCTTAACAACAGGTTTTTTGGTTATTTACTTGGTGTTCTGTAGCATAAAAAAGATAAATCACTTGGGAAATGTTTGCTTTAATGCCCTTGTGGAACCGTGCTCCTGTCCCTGGAAAAATCCAGAAGCAATTAATACGTGTTGCTCATTCACAAGTATGAGCAGGCTTATTTAACCAGCATGTCCAATATCGGTAGATGCTGCAAACATACGGTATTTCAGACTAGACGGATTTGACTTGTAAAACTTCAAAAAAAAAAAAAAATTGAAAAGCAACCTGAGGCTTGCTAGGGGGAAATTGCAGGCTTTGAGCACGCATTGGGATTTTTTTTTTCTTTGTTTCTACAACAAACGGCAGCTTCTAATGCAAATATTCGAGACTCGTTGGTATTTATCATTACCTTATTGAAAGATCATCTTCAGGTCCTTGAAAAAAGCAGGAGGGGAAAGGTTTCTGGTTTAAATTGGGGGTTCAAAGGGGGAAGTTTTTCACGGGAAGATGTGACAGTCTTTTTCCAGCAGAGAAAAGCAGGTCAGTTATCAGTCCTGGGCCCTTTTGCTCCAATATGGCACAAACAGGTACCGTGAGCAAGGTTCTCCCGAAAAAGCAGATGATGGGTAAGCCTGCATCACCCTCGCTGATGTGAATTCCTGACGTAGTTTCCGTAGCAGACTAGCTCAGGAGCATGAAAGAGCTGCCGGGGATGGAGAAAATGCCTTGCAGGCAGGCCGACCCTTCGGTGCATGCAAACATAAGGCAAGCATGGCCACGTCAGAGCAAGTCACCAGGCACATCACAAACCAGCCTGTTCAGACCTGGTCCTCAAGGGATTTTGCCCCAAGATGCTGCTAATGTGATAGATGGAGAAGAAAGTCTTCTCTGCTGTCTGTGGAAGGAAGTGGGTGGTGGTTTTGTCTTTAATATTTTCCACTAATTCCACTATTTTTAAAAAATTCTCCAACTGCCAGCCCCTCTTCTACTCTCTGCCCATCCTCTTTCCCTCGTGAGAATCTCAGTATATTCCAATTTGCCTCCTGGGCTTGCAAGAAGTTGGCACATCTTTCCACCCCTCCCATTTTGGGTTTGGAAAACAGGAGATTGGTGAGATCCCTGCCCTTGGAAAGGGCAGCAGCTGGGCTGTGGCATCCCCATCCCACCAAAAAATATCTCCCAGGGTAGCAGGCACCCAAGCGTATTCTGTTGCATGGCAGCGGGGAAACACAAGCTGATGCTTATAGCTCTCCTCGAAGGCTGGGGTGAGGATTCATGGCAGCCATAGGAGCCGCTCCCTCCACGGGGAGGGCTGAGAGCCCCCTCCATGCCCCGGCACATGGAGAACTGGGGGATGAGATGAAATGTTTTTGATAGTGCGAGTGTAAATAGCTCCTGAGTCAGCTGCCCTGGGGGCTGCAGGCTGCTCCGTCACTTGAGATCACTTGGCTCGGTGCTTGATGTGTACTTCTAAACGTAATTGCTAGCTCAGGGCTGGTTTATTGGGTTTTGCTGTGTGCCTTTGCCTGGCAGGGAGGATTAATTCTCTCTGCTGCAGGGGTCACTGGATGGGGCCATGCGGAATGTCTCCCGAGGACGAGGGTTCAGAAAGGCGCAGGGACATCAGACACCCATTTCCAACACGAAAGCAGAAAGGGAAATGAGTGCTTTATCCTGCTACACCCCTCATCTCCCCTCTGACTGCCACAAAAATTCGAATTTACGGAAATATGTAGATGGCTTTTGGCCTTCCAATGAACAAATCTACGGCCTCACAAAGGGAAAGTGCTCCTTCACATGCCCGTTTCGTGCTCCAGTTTATCCCATCCAACTGTATTTCAGTTGCAGCAACGGTCTCTCCTCTGACAAGGATTTAATATTAGGAGGATGTTGGCCCTAATTCAGCAAAGCACCAGGTTGTCGGCAGTGCTTGTGCTTTCATGGCTTGCTCCCTTCTTAATACCGTATTGAGCATGGGCTCCTTGGGAGACGCATATTTGGAGCGAGGAGACAAGTCGGTTTTGTTTCTGTTTATTTTGTTTGCTGTCCAAATTAATACTAGGTTAAAGAAGGCCTGCTGATTAGCCATAACATCTCAGCAGTATCATTTGTTCTGCCACAGTCACGATGGGGGTCCTGGGGTGCTAAGGAAAGAAGACACCAACTCTGCCATGGAGATAGAGATGGCTTCCCTTCTTAAGGAAAGGGGTGTCAGCATTAAAGTGACCTTAAAAAAATGGACTCACAGCTGGTGGCGTGGGTATCCCCAGCTGATGAGCGTGAGATGGCTGAAAAGTAAATATGGGGAAAATGACAAATGAATTGGAGGATTTGAGTTAAAGAAGGAGGTGCATGAATGCTGACGGTGTTTGTGAAACTAAGTGGAAGCATCTTCAGGTGTCCCTTTTCCATGGGAACGGAGTGGGACAGACTGGAGAGTGGCACCAGCTCTGCTTTTTGGGCATCAGGGCAGGGTCTGTCTGGCTGGCAAAGCGTTTATCTCCCCCGTCCTTAGGACCTGTGCTCCGCGAAGGGACGCAGATTAGGAATTTCACATAACCTTATCCAAGACTTCACATCAGTCATTCTGCTTTCTGCCCCAGGTCCTTCCGTGCCAAACTGAGGGGTCTCCTCCACTCCCCTCTCCCCAGCCTCTTGCCACCCAGCAGCACACAGGGAATAGCATCCTTGTTCCGCAATTAATGGGTGCTGCCCAGCGGCCTGCGTCTGGCCAAGCATGCTCCGCATGCCTCAGAAAAGAAAATGTTGAAAGCTCTTTCTTGTTTAATATATATCTTTATATATATATATACACACACACATATATATATGTAAAAATGATGTGTATGTATATATATAAAATATCTATAAAAGAAGCTTGTCTAGAACCGTAGTATGCAGCTTTTCTCTGTCAGCAGGCTTTCCACAAGGCTGGGCTTACACATGGGGACCAGATGTGGCCATCCAAAAAGGCTTGTTCACTTCTATACCTTCTCTTTTTTTATTTCCCCCTCCTACTTCAGTACAGCACGAGACACGTGGGCCAACCACCCATCTGAGGCTAAGCGGAAACCAAGAGTGATTGCTCACAGTGCCATAAATAGCTAAATAGCCATTTTCAATAGTAAATAGGGATATGTGAATTAAGAACTAACTCTCCAAGCGGCTTGTAGACATTCCAGTTTCTTGTTTTAATATCTTCATGTGGCTTTTTTCCCCCCTTTCTTCGCTTCACTTGGTGGGAGGTGAAACGTTAACAATGCTTCCCATGAGCGAGAGTCCCACGCTGGTTATCTAAAGCAGAATTTAAAAAAAAAAAAAAAAAAAGGGCTAGGAGTCTTCAAAAGGAGCCTAGCAGAACTAGAGACCTCAGGCATCTTGGGAGCCATATATTCAGTTCTTTGAGGGGACCCTGAGAAATCCCATCCACACGATATTGGCAGTCGATGCAAGGATCGGGGGACGCGTTGCCAGCTTCGAGCCTTTGTATGAACTTCCAAAGCTTTCACGAGCTGTCTCAGCCAGCCACCCTTCTGCTTGACAGCAACGAAAGCCATCCAGAAAGTCGAATTCCCGTCGCAGGGAATGAAATTTTTCTGACAATTTTCTGTTTGCTTTTGTTGCAGATCAGGAAGAAAAGTCAAAGTTTTTTCTACTGAGCAGAGGTTGTTGGGAAATGTAGAGTCGGAAACATGGGAGCGACCTTATTGAAGCGGGCCATTTGGTTTCAGTCTAAACACCAGGTAAAGTGATACAAAACACGGGTCTCAGAAAGAAAGGAAAGGGTGGAATAACCAACATGAAAAAGCTGAAATGAAGCTTTTGGTTTCAAACTTAAATGTTTCTGAGATTTTGCTACGCAGCTCCTTCAAAATCAAAATTCTCCCCCAAGTCAAATGATTTTGGATAAATCAGAATTTACTGTGGAAAAACTGCTCTGGGAATTTTAGCGGGGACAGAGCTTGCTGTCGCATCTGTGCTCATCTTGATAGTGCAGGGTTCATTAGCACATGCAAAACTTGGGATCTGGCTTTGAGGCTGGCCCTGCTTTGAGCAGGAGGTTGGAGCAGGAGACTTCTCGAGGTCCCTTCTCACCTTGGTGATGCCCACAGTCTTTGCCATGAAAAACGGTAACTTTGCTAAGAGATAATGGGGAAGGAAGGAGGGAAAGAGGGAGCAAGAGGGGAGAAAAAAGGCAAGATAGCAGAAGAACATGGTATAGGAACATGGTTCTCAAAGCCAGGCCTAGAAGGGAAAAAGCAGGAAGAGCACGTGTACCTTTCCAGGCTGCAAATTTAAAATTCTTTTCCTTCTTCTCTTCCAAAATATCCCCAAAGTCATCTCCTCCAACCACCTTACAGACCTGATCTCAGTTCAGCTGTGGAGGAGGGGTTTTCCCAGGTGCATGAAGCATCTTTGGGAAGGTGATATCTCCAACTGCGGGGAGCATCCATTAATGGGGAAGGCGGGGGTGAGCTGGCTAGTTAAGCAGTAGGTCGAATGTCTTTAACTTTACCCACCTCGCTTTATAGAGTGGGGAGAAAATGGCAAGCAGAAATACCAAATCATATGGCAGAAGACACTGCGTGAATCAAGAGGGAGGAGTGGTCCTGGTTGGCGAGGCTCAGCACCCCGCGGCAGAGGGAGCACTCGACAGATCGAGAGGTTCAGTAAGGTAAGAAGGAGCATCTTGATTATCTGGTGCTGGCTCTCTCTGCAAATCTAGGAGCTGCATTAAGTCACTTGGTAATTCTTGGTTGCGCTGGTAGCTGTGCTGGTCTTCCTTGAACTTGGGCTGCTAAGGAAATGAGAGCCTACAGCCACCCCTGAGTGGATGGGACAGCGGCATAGGAGGGACAGTGGAACTAGTTCAGCCACAGCACCTTGAATGTCTGGTGTATTTTGGCTAAATAATTTTGGTACTAATGCGATGCGAGGTTGACGGTGCAAGTCCTGCTGCAGAGGGCTGTCTCCAAGGCCCACAGCGTGCTCGATAAATAGGTTGGACATTTGGTGTCGTAATTCCAACAGTGCTCGGTATTGGCTCAGCTCCGCTTTATTCAAAGTCAGCGGGAAGTGCTGACGGCGAGCCAGCACGTCTCTTACAATCCCTTTCTCTCACTAATTACTTCTGGCTGCCGTGGAAGCCCCAAGGACTTCAAAGGGATGACACTGGATTTGCATGAGGCTGTCTCTCTGGATCTTCCACCCCAGTTTCTCAACCCATGGTGGTCCATAAGGCTTCAGAAGGGGACCCACTAAACAACTGCAGAAAACATTAAAATATATTTTGCGTTCCCACAAATGTGCGTTCCCACACAGACAAAGGCAAGGAAAATGGAGAGAAATCAAAGCGCTAAATGAACAATTGAAATGCAGCTTCTTTTTTTTTTTTCCTCTTTTTGGCTGTAAATGAAAAAGCATCTGCACAAGATGGAGTTGGGTTCTCCAAAAGGCGAAATGGTTCTTAAATAAAATGCACGGAAGCACAAACTCTGCCCCGCATCAAGACCGCTATGGGATGCTGCAGAGGTGGTCCAAAGCCCAGGGCACCATCCTTTGGGGCAAGTCCAAGCTTGAGCCCTTAATCTCATTGATGTCTTGGTGTTTTTAACATCTTGTTCTTAACTAGCTGCACATCGTCCCTCAGGACAAATGCTGCATACACCCTTCTGGCAATGTCTTAGGACCATGTAGCCTTCCTAGCTCTCTGTTAATGCAGGAACCAAAGATAGACTGATGCAAGCAGATTTATTTTGTTTCTTAATATTATTAATGAGTCTGCAAGGAGCTTCATACACCTCACACCTAAGCAATTGCATCCCCGGCGCTTTGCTGCTCAGGGGCTAAATTTTGAAGCAAAACATTGATGCGTCAACTTTGCCGCAGTGATATTGCTTTCCCTTGGGTGGGGATGTGCCCTGCTTTTCTACGAAGGAGTAGACAAACCCCAAGGCGAAGCAATCTGTGGCATCCATGGCCATGCCAGGACACCCACCAAATCAGTGCAAATCCTTCCCCCTCTCTCAGTGGCTGGGTCAAAGAGGAGAACCTCTGCTCCAGGCTGAGCAGAAAGAGCAGTTTTTGGTCTCAGTGGATGTTTGAAGGTGATTCCTTTGCCAGGGACAGTGATGCCAGCTCAGGGGGATGGGGGAAGGTAGGCTAGGAAGGGATGTTCTCCACATCCCATGGAGGGGCAGCAAAACATGGCACTGAAACCATAGCAGAATGTGTCGTAGGCTTTTATTTCTTTTACAGAGCATTTCCCACCTTCTCGGGCCCTTTTGGGTTGGAAAAGTGCTATAATCAGAGGGTTTCTGTAATAAAGGCTGTTGGAGACATCTCCAGCACCACTGCATATCCTAAAAGAAAAGGAAAGATGGATTATTTTTTTTTTCACTAGACATAATCAACCCATGGCTCTTCTGGGCAATTTCCTGCAGTGGGGAGCAAGGGGAGTGGGGGGCTCTTTATCCCCAGAGCCTCCATCAGCCCCACTCCCTGGGGGGCCCTTTGCCACAGGAAGGTTCAGCCCTTGGGACACAGTGGTGGCTCTTTCCACCTGGCAAGGGTCCCTGAGCCCTGGAGGATTTTCCAGGGCATGACACTTGAAAAAAAAATCCCAGGGCTGGATTAACCTTATCCAATGTGGAGACGCTTTATAAGCAGTTTTCATAAAACAGGGAAGTTTTATAACGAGTTAACAAGCTGATGGGACAGCTCTGGATGAAGCAAACAATTAGCATCATCAGACAAATTTCAGTGATTTTGGCCAGGCTCTTCTCCCGGCCAAAACCAGGTTGGCTCCGTTTGCTCCACTCCTGGTTTTCAGCCGTTTCAATGAAGGGAGAAACAGAGGTTTCCACTCAACCATTAAGAAAGCGGTCATTTCAAAACAGCTAGGCAGATCTGACCGTGCTCATTTGAACGGGCTTTTAGTAACCTTCAGAGACTGGCAATTCGGGTGGTAAACCCACTTTATGATCTGTTATTACCTGTGCTCTGCTCAGAGGCAGCAAAACTCATTATGGGCGTAAATGGCTAGAGCGCTCCCGTGTACCCGCGCAGGCAACCTTTAATGCTCTCCCTTTTCCGGCTTCTCAGCGATAAAAATACATTACCAGTAAAAAACAAAAGCCGTAGAGTTAGCTGCTGGTTTGCTTAGTGGTCAGGCTTCTGTGCTTTAGGTTTTATTTCGCTGCTGACGTCCCATGGATGACTGTAGAAAATGCGCTTAGTTTTTAGGAAGTCAGCCAGTATGGTATGCTTTCTGGTTTTTATTTAACTGCACATTAAATGTTCCCCTTTGCCCCAAGTTTTATTAAGGAGAAATTAAAGAGAGCCTTGTTAAGCTGGAAACACGGAAGGAAAACAGTCCATCCTGTTGGGCCAAAGAAACAGCCTCAGGATCAACCCTACAATATTAGCCCAGTTCTCCAGACCTGATATAATTATGAGCATCGCAGTCTGCAAAGGGCAGACGTTCCTCTTGTAGAAAACTGGGGAGAAACTAAGGCTGAAAGGGACCTCGGAATTCATCAAAACTCACAGCTGGTGGATGTCGGTGTAAGGTGATCATGTTGGCTGATGGATACCCCTCAATGGCCCTGTGCGCAGCCTCTCCCTGCTATTACAACATTTACCCTCAAATAGAAAATGTTTTGTATCTCTGGCAAGCAGAAATATCAAAGTCTGCCAACGTCCCAGACAGCTTTCTTGGCTGTGGGGTATCACTCCTGAAAAGCTCAAGAATCTGGTTCTGTGGAGGAGGCCTTCGAGAAATGATGCACCAGAGGGTTTCCAATGGGCTCACAGGTCCATTGGCATGTGGTACGGTTGTCCTGAGTGTTGGGGCACACTCACATTCCCCGTTGACTTTGCTTCTCCCATCTCACCCACTGTTTTGGCTCAACACCATGGTACGGCCAAAGGGCCACGCATTGAGTTTGGGCTTGAAGGTGCACACTAGCACCGTAACGCACCATCACCTCCAGATGCTTCAAAAACCTGTTTCTGGTTTTTGGATCACGTTATGTCTCAGACAAAGCCATGGGATCTGGCTGGTGCTCTAGGAAAATGCAAAAATCTGTTGCTTTTGGTGGTTTTTCTCCACACCCGACCTGTGCTGGAGATTCTGTGCAGAAGGAAAAGGCGTGGATTAACTTGATATTAACTAATACCGAGAGCACCATCTGGTGGGCTATGGGGCCAGATAACGTGGGCAGTTGGAGCCGAGGATGGGCTTGGGGCCTGAAAGCAACCCCGAAGTGCATCTGGACAGGGCCGTCAAGTGGCTGTAGTCCACCTGGTCCGGCTTCCCACAGACACCACCTGGCAGCCTCAAGGAGAAGGTGGAAATAATCCCCACGGCAGCTATTAGGGAATAACATTTTCTCCTGCCTTTAGACGGACGGAGCTTGATGTGCTCCTTGAAGTGTGGAGAAATCCCTAACTGGGATGACGTAGCTCCTACCTTTAAATATCCACCCTTTCTTTGAACATGGATGAAATCTAAACATCTGTTATATTGTGGCAATGAGTTACACTGGTTTGTGATTTTATTTATATACATATATATATGAATATACGCATTTCTCTTCCATATATATAAATATATATCCATTTTAGGTTGGCTGATATTCAACATTATCATCTCTAGCCTTTTTCTGTGACTTACCAGAGCCTGAGTTACTCGGACCAGCCACAATACTGCTGGTCCTCATGGTTTTGTCCAGAGCCTTCTGGCAGCCCGTTAACTTTTGCAAAGACCCTCCATTTGCGGTGCTGAACAAAACCTAGAAAAGGTGACCTTCAAAAAGCAGACGAACTCCATGCAAATCATACACCATTGCTAAAACCTCAATCTTTTCATTGACCCTTAGGCATAACCCCTGAGCTCCACGTGCTTTGGGGTGGGAGACATCCTCCCAGGATGACACGTGGCTTTTGCCAGGCAGCTGATCCTCCTTCTGCCTGTATGAAAGCAAGTCAAAGATGGTCCTTAACGTTAAAGCTCCTTTCCCTGTTTGCTTCTGGCCATGGGTCTGACTAAGACGTCCCTCCTTTACTGCATCCAGCACGACGAGGGACGAACTATCCCAGGTATTTTTTTATGCTATTATCATATAAATGTTGATCCATCCAAGTGTTTCTTGTACGCAAGCTGTCAGGGAACATGCCTTTCTATGTGCTTGCGCAATTTGGTACAAACTGGGGACCTCAGCTTTAGGGGGGCACTTGAGCAGGGCTGCAATATGAAGAGTACAGTAACAATAAAGATTTTGTGAGGTCTGGAGCTGCTGTCAGCCCTGGGGGGAGAAGCTCTTGCATCTCTGAGCTGAGCTCCTATCCCGACTCAGTCCATCTGATTTCCATTAAAATATCTTCCGAGCAGAGGTGAAAACAATCAGACTCACTAAACAATTTTAGCCTGGCCTCAGCTTTCTGCTTCCCTTGCGCGTGGGGTGCCTTGTTGGGCTGGCAGTGACGGGTGGCTGATGGCAGGTTTATTTAGAAAACAAGCAAAGGCATTTGCCATGGTCTGCTCTGCCTGTGCTCCTGCACCTCCAAGCAACGACGCTGGCAGAACAGTCTGGAGACATAAGTGAATATAACCCATGAATTTGTTATATCTTAACGGGATGGCATTGCTGCAGACGCACTGTGACTGTCTCTGGGGCTCTGCAGAACAAGTCGAGTGATGTTGTGTAACGAGCTTACAGTGAATTTTATTGTCACTACTTGTTGTGTTTCTACACAGTCATCACATACTGTATAGAATTATAATTTGTGTGAATTATTCAATAACAGAGGTAGCTCATGGTATTTTATCCTGAGCGTCAGTTCTGGTTTTTGTTGCAATGAAATTAGATCAAATATAAAGAGAAAAATCCGTACCAAGGGAGTTTGCAGCTGTGCCTCTCCAGGATGCTTTTCCATCGGTTCTCTGTGCTGGTCGGTTCCCAGGGCTTGCTGTTCCATCCTCTGTTTGTGTCCTTCTCGGTACTTACTGCTCTTCTCTTGGCTGAGGCAGCATGGGACCGGTTCCCACATTTTCTCAAAAGAAAAATCTCATAAGAAAACACATGAGATTTTTCTCATCGTTTTCATAGCGTAGCAGGTGGAAACGTGCAAGCAGTGTGGAAAAAGAGCCAGCTGGGTGGACCCAACTCTGTTGTCAAAGTGTCAAAAGATAGTGAGTAGAAACTCCTACTGCTGCTCTTCTTGAGTAAACACTCCCAAGGGCTTTGCTGCCGACAGCAAACAAGTCAGGCTGGAGAAGCACTTGTTAGTGGGAGCCTCGGGCAGGTTTCCCAACCTGAGGTAGATGTGGGTTTTCCCCTTTGGGTTGAGAGTCATGGGAAGTGCTAAAAGTGCCTCGTGGAGACCTTCAAGTCTTTCCCCTCTTGCAGGCAAGGACTTGGTAGAGTCCCAATCCCTCGCACAACCTCCCCTTGGGGTTGTTTATCCAAGAGGGAGTGACTATGTAAACTTTTTCTCGCAGGTGTACCGAGGTCCTCTTTAGGACAGGGGCAAATCTGTGCCTCTCCTCCTTTTCCCCTGGCCCATGCCAATGTGCTTGGGCTGCCATCGCTGTTGTAGTCGCTCAGGCCTCAACGGCCGTGCAAAAGCTCCATGTGCATCGTGCCATCATCATGTTTTCCCGGTGCCAAGACCCTGTTAAGGTAAACCCTCCCAATGCAGCTACTCTGCTGCAGATGCTGACCACGCACGCTTGCCGCAGCAGGGCGTAGACCCCAGCGCGTGTTGAAAAACGAACGGAAGAAATCAGAGTCGTGCTCCACACCAGTATCTTGTCCACAGCCCCTTGTTTTCCTCCATGCCAACAGCTTGGCATCATCAGAGGCACACGTGGGAAAAGGCATGTCTTGGTTAGAACCTCTGGCTATGGATGCAAACCGGTTGCAGCTGAAGCGGGCTTTGACTTGTGGTGGTGCGCCCGTGCAACGCTGCCCCGGCAGCTACTCACCATCCTCACGGAGGAAACGAGGAGCGTGACCACAACATGCCTGCGCTGCAATTTAACGAGCCAAAATAGTAAAAATCCCTCACGCAGATGAGTTTTTCCCCGTGACGTTTCCCTTCCCGCCCCCCCCTCACCCCGCCGTCTCCTGCCCTTTTCTGTGGGCTCTGAATCGCAGCACCTGCTTGCTTCAGCTGCTGTGATTAAAACTGGGAAAGAAAATGATCAGTGGGGCTTGCTTTCTTCTCCCCAAACAATACCCAAAATCTCCCCAAACTGGCACGCTCTGCACAAAAACCTCCGCATTAATAAGCGCGCCTTTGGACCCTAAGAAATGTCTTTTGTGTGGCGTTCTCCCTGCATTTTAATAAGCCTGGCTTTTTACAAAGACACTCCCCGCCCCCCCCTCCAAAGAAAAAAAAAAAAAAAAAAGAGAGAAACAGACACACGCACAATGCCAAATTTCATTAGGCTCTAATCTCCTTTCTGACGAATACGCTCCTACCGATCTCTAAGCCCTTTCAACCCAGCAATGCCTTTTTTTTTTTTTAATCTTGTTGTTGTTTTGTTCCCCACCTAAATCAGAATTGTCCCGGGAGAGGAGACCCTGGCGCAAAACGCTGGGTACCAGCATTAAGCTCAGCGATGCTGAAATGGATAACACCACTTTTTTCTTTTTTTTTTTTTTTCCCCCCTTTCGTAAGGGTGTGAAGTTGTTAATGAGGTGTGCCACGCAGTAGAAACCCAGCAAATCCTTTGATTAAAACCAGCCCAAGTGGCAGAGGCTGAATTATTTGTGCTTGGTCCCTTTGAGGGATGGTAGTGGCAGCGGTTGGGACGAGAGGAGAAAAAGATGAGAAATAACATACGCTGGGCAGCGGGTTCGCTTAATTTAGCAGTGCGGTTTAAGAGAATGTCAAGAAAAGGGAGGGGGTTGTTAAACGGCATCAGTGCTTGATACTGTATAGAGATGCTGGCAGGAGGATTTGCTTTGAAACGCAGCATTTTTTTGGCAGGGGCAAACTGTTAACGGAATACCTCAGGTTGGCATGGTGGCAGCAGGGCTGTGCTGCTTTCTGTCGGGATGGATTTTCTGTCGGGATGGAGGGAGATCAGGGTATTAATCCCTGCATCCGTATGTGACCTTAAGTGGTATCTCCACCCTTGCTGTGGGGTGAGATGTACAGCCAGGGCTTGGTCCTATGCAGTCCCGTGGTGGGGCCGATGTGAATTCCCTCGGGAATTTTCCCCCAGTGGCACTCAGGGTGCCACCTTTGGGCTCAGGTCCTCAGAGCTAAGGGTTTAGCTTTCTGTTCTCTTCTATTTCTGTTCCCAAAGCCCACGTTTCCCCAGGCTCTGAAGACTTTGGCTGTAGGGTCCCATACCTACAGTCGCACCAAGGAGCGCCGAGCTTTCCCTTGCTCTCTGCTTTGCATTTACCCACCTGCACAGTGCAAGCTCTTGAACTCTATTTTATTCTCATTTTGATCGATGGAAATACGGGTCCATCACACGCGTATAGGAACTGCAAACAAGGGATGAGCATGCTTGGACTACCGAGGAGCGGAACCCAGGCCAAAAAAAAAAGGAATTGTGATGGAAGAAGCAAAACACCCGATTCAAACTATCCAGCGCTGCATTGCCGGAGGAGTTCACGTTTTTGGCTGGCAGCCCACCGGAGCATTCCTGGCATAGCTGCTCTGGCCCCGGGGGGTATTTAGTTGCTTTTTGGGTCCAAGCATTTTGGCTGGCTGTGCCGGACTCCTCCTGCTTGCAGGGTCCAGCGGGGGGGGATGTGAAGCCAGGTCGTGGGTGTCTGGGCACTCTGGTGGGAGTTCGAGATGCTGTGGCTTTGGGATCTTGAAGGCTGCTGAAGACTCAGGGCCCTGTCCTGAAGCAAATGCCACCCGGGCACCTCAGAGCAGGCAGAGCATCACGTCCCCTGCAGCAGCTGCCAGCCTGAGACCGTCCACGGGGATGGAACCAGGGGAAGGAGCTAGCAATGACTGGCTGTCCGATGGGAGCAGCCAGGAAGGGAAAAAAACAACCCAGCCTCTATTTTTCTTGCCTTTGGCTGTCAAGCCTCAAACACTCTTTGCAAGTTTCCAAGCCTCAGCGGAGCCCCGGTGGGTGCTGGCAGCTGCCTGTGCCCCCCACCCCGCTGCATGTCAGGCTGACAAAAGCTTTTGCGGGGAGCAGCGAAGGGCACGAAAGCAGATGGCAACTCATCCGCCTGCCGCAGCCCCGTCCCTCCTGTGGGCATTTGGGTGTAGCCCTGGCGTCCCCCTGGCTCCATCCCCGGCGGCTCAGCTCCGTGTGGAAAATACGGCATGCAAAGGCTGTCGAGCCAGCCTTCTCTGGCGGCCAGCCGTCAAAAAAAGCAGCCCCCTGGCCAGGGGAGGGCAGGAAACATTGCAGCTCCAACCCCCCCCACCCCCTTCCCCGGGCAGGGCCAGCGTCTGAGCTCCCCAGGGTTTGGCGGAAAATGGTTTTTTCATGCCCTGCAAAAATGCTGTAATTGCAGACAGTTTGGCTGGCCCACGAGGAATTCGGTTGGTAAAATACCCACGACCTCTCTCCCATCCAAAACGAGAGCAAAGGCAGGTCGAGGACGCATGCTGCATCGGTGGCTGGCATGGCCGCAAGGGGCCTGAGCCACGCTGGGGACAGTCACCGACCGCCTGACAAGCCGGGCAGCCAAGGTGGCAGCAGGATGGGTGCCTTCGCTGTGGAGGTTAAAGCATATCTGTAGCTCCATGGGGGCTTTAAAAGGAGCCAAAAGCTGTTCAGAGACGGACACCGGTCACTCCTCGCTCTGTCGGCGTTATTCTTCTAATCAGAGAGCTGTGGGGTGTAAAAAAAAAAACCAAACAAAACCTGGCTTTTTGCAATGCTTGGGAAAACAACCCTCATAGATTCGCACTTTGGGAAGAGACCGCCTGCACGGGGGAGCAGGATGGCCAAGCTCCCCACCACCCCACTGGTGATCCTCCAGCCCTAATGGAGAGGTGCAGCAAGGCTCTACCCAACCCCGAGTTATTTTTAGCATTGATTTATTTACATTAAAAAAAACCCAAAACAAAAAATTAAAAACCCAACTAGGGCTGTGAGATTCCCCTGTCCTTGGGGGACGGGTTCGGAGGAGAAGCGTGGGGTCCTGCACCTCTTTGTGCCTCCCTGTCCATGTCCGGAGGATGCTCCCGGCCGTTCGGCGGGCGGGGAACACAGCTGCAGCTCTGCGAGGTCTTCCCGGCGGATGCTTTTTGACCACGTAGAGAAAAATTGGGAAAAATATCTCCAAGTATTTTGGAGTGGGAACTATTTTTTTGGGAGTTTCATTGGTGCAGTAAATATTTGGTCACCTAAGAGATTTCCTGCACATCGTTTGTCTTCTGATTGAATAGTCTGGCTTCGTTCCGTAGCTGTTAGCGCATGCAGCCAGTTTTCCCTTCTGGGTCAAAAAGGAGCAAAACCAGCCACACACCTTAATATTTCTGTGCCATCTTAGAGGTGGGCTTCTGCACCGACACAATAAATCAGGGGATGCAGCAAGCAGGGAGGTCTTAAAGTTTGCCATGTTTGCTGCAGCAGAGCCTCCTTTGAACATGACAACAAACTGCAAGCAAAAAATCTTGCCTTACCAAGTCTGAAATCACTTAATCGCTGCGAGCAGCTTAAAGCTTGAAGGGGAAAAAAGACCAAACCCTCAACCCAAACGCTCCAGTGATCTTTGGGCAAACAGTTGGACGTAAGAGCTGCAGAAGGACTTTTGCGTTTGAAACCTCACCTGGTTATTTTACCCAGTGACATCATTTGGGCAAGTGAGATAGGCACCCCTCTCTGTAAACGCTCAACACGTGGCTGTTCAGACTATAAGGACACGGCTTTAAATGTGGAAGATAACAAAGACTTCCAAGGAGGTCACAGCGAATGCATTTGAAAAATTGCCCATCACTTGCAAAACCAAAAACTTGTCTTGAGTCATCTTTAAAAAGAGGAGGAAGGCTGTTAGATACCTTTTTCACCTCCCCGCAGCCTCATAGCATGCTCCCCTTCGTGCTCTACGCAGCAATAGCAAACCCGTAACGTGTGAATTAAACACTGGAGATATTTTGGGAGAAAAATCCTGGCACCAAACATCTGTTCCTGAGTTTCCCGTGGCCAGAAGGGATAGGTCAGGCTTAGCTGGAGTCTAAGTGCCTTTTGCATCCTGCTCCTCCGTGCGGCTCCGCACAAGCTCAGTGCTGAGGGGATGGATGAGCTGCGCTCTTCAAATTAAACACCCGCAGGGGCTCTGCCAGGATCCGCGCCCGGGGTTTTGAGCTAAAGCAAACGACAGGTTCTCGAGCAGACTTTGAGAAGTGAATGGCTTGAGAAGTTAATGGCTTGAGAGCAGCCCTGAGGAGAAGGACTTGGGGGTGCTGGTGGATGAGAAGCTCAACATGAGCCGGCGATGCGCACTTGCAGCCCAGAAAGCCAACCGCACCCTGGGCTGCATCACAAGAAGCGTGGCCAGCGGGTCGAGGGAGGGGATTCTGCCCCTCTGCTCTGCTCTGGTGAGACCCCACCTGGAGTACTGCGTCCAGCTCTGGAGCCCTCACCACAAGGACATGGACCTGTTGGAACGGGTCCAGAGGAGGGCCACGAAGATGATGAGAGGGCTGGAGCCCCTCTGCTGTGAGGACAGGCTGAGAGAGTTGGGGTTGTTCAGCCTGGAGAAGAGAAGGCTCCGGGGAGACCTTATAGCGGCCTTCTAGTCCCTAAAGGGGGCCTACAGGAGAGATGGGGAGGGACTCTTTATCAGGCAGTGTAGTGATAGCACATGGGGCAACGGCCTCTAATTGAAAGAGGGTAGATTTAGATTGGATATCAGGAAAAAATTCTTTACTGTGAGGGTAGTAAGACACTGGAACAGGTTGCCCAGAGAAGCTGTCAATGCCCCATCCCTGGAGGGGTTCAAGGCCAGGTTGGACGGGGCTTTGAGCAACCTGGTCTGGTGGGAGGTGTGCCTGCCCAGGGCAGGGGATTGGAACTACATGATCTTTAAGGTTCCTTCCAACCCAAACCATTCTGTGAATGTGAAAGTTTCCACCCCAATGTCTGCCTTTACGTTTAAGCTGAAGATGATGTGCAGAAATGGTATGTTACTGTGCACAACAGTCGCCATCAGGAGGAAATAACTACCTGTCCTTACCCAACTACCAGGCTCGGTTTTAATGGAGCCTCTTTGGGGAGGTCAAAAACTCCCCATCAGAGAGATTATTGCAGAATAAATCAGAGCAGCTCCAAGCAAGCAGCTTTTTTCCATTAGCCAGGGCACAGCTGAGAGATCGGGTATCAGGCACTCTGTCCTGCCTCGACTGTGAGGGAGGGTGAAGGAAGAGCGCACCGAAGCACGTGTCTGCTCTGGGAAACTGTAGAGGACACATTTGAAAAAAGAAAAAAGGAAAAAAGAAAAAAGGGCTTTCAGCTCGATTGAAGGGAATGATTTACTGGAAAAAGAGCACTGGATGTAAACTACTCTCCCGTCCACCTTGTCTATAAAGTGATGGTTCACATGCTCATCTTTGGGAAGGTTTTACGAGAATATGTTGCAGCCTGGGCTTTGCTCGCAAGTCCTTCACTGCGGGGATGATCGGCATCCTTTCCTCCCCAAGAAATTCAGCGGGGGAAGAGGAACAAAAATTCCTCAGTCCCTGGAGAAGCCAGGGCTGTGCCGCACCGTTGGTCCCAGCCCTGCAGTGTCGCGAGCCCCTTTCTGGGGGAGGAACAAGGGGATCCGAGACAAAGCATTGTGCTCAAGTGGATAGATGCCTTTATCTGGGGATGAATTATCCATTTTAAGGGGTCATTTGGGCTGGGATTCAGGAAAGAGCGATTTGCCCCGTCTCTGCCTGGCTGATTGCTGGCAATAACGCTTCTGCCGTGAGGATGCACTTCGCTTTGGGCACAGCCGAGGTGGTCTGGTTGGAGCCGCAAAACTGCTCGCTGCTGCTGAGAGGTGCTGGTTTCTCTGGGAAATCTGGAGTTATGCCCTGGTCCTCGGGAAAAGTAACCTAAATTGGAAAAGGAATAAACTGGAAGAACAATAAAAGCGAGGGAACGGAGCGAAGGATAAACAGAGCAAAAACCATGCGTAATGCTTCCCTCAATCTAGGTCTGAAAGACATCTAAATATAACTAATATTGAAAACTTTAATCCCGTCCAGTATAAACAACAACAAAGTAATTTTTTTTTCCTGCCTGGCAGAGAAATAGGAAAAAATTCCTTTCGTATCCCACAAGCAAATTGAGGACAGGATGAAACCCTGCCCCACACGGTGGTATGGCCCTTCTTAACCTTTTGAGATGCTCGGGGCGGAGGCTGGACATGGCCCCAGTTGAGCTCAGTTTCCCAAGTTCACACCGGTTCGGCTGGGATGCAGCTGGGAACACCCGAGCATCTGCAGAGCTGCTCTTGCCAGCACGGCCTTGAAGGAGCACAAAACCAAACGCACCCTATATCTTTAGTAGACCTTTTTTTACGGCTGCAGCTCAAGCCAGAGTTTTCCCCTTATTGAGGAGCGTGGGGCTGAGGAAATTTGTAGCGATAACGTCTGACTGCTCCGATCATCTGTGAGATTTTTAACTGTGTGGTTGCCCATGAGAACAGGAAAGACCCTGCCCCACACTGTGTCGGTTCGGGGTTAAAATAAAGCGGCGGGATGTGTATTGGTATCTTGAGGAGGGCAGTGGAGGTAGAGCAGGGGACCAGGATGGGCAGCCAAAACAACAGAGGGAACGGAGCCCTCCCAGGAGGGACTGGAAATGTTGGGGCTGCTGAGGCTGGAGGGGATGACGGAGGTTTGCAAAATCATGATGGCTGCAGGAAAAGCGAATGGGGGAACATTGCTTCCTTGATGGACGCACGCAGGAGCTGGGGTTGCTGGAGGCGTCCGAGGGGAAGGGCAGCAGAGAGAGGCTGGGGCTCATGGACCACCCAAACCAGCATCTCCTATTGCCATGGGAGACTGAGCACTGGGCAAGGTGGGTCCTTGGGCTGGCAGAGACCAGTAGGGTATTTCCCACGTTGTTAAGCCCTCAAGCTTGAGATGGCTTCTATCTTTTTGAATGCCAAAGGTCTTAGCACTCATTTTCCAAACCTTGATGGTTCTTCTTGTTTTAAAAGCCCACCAAGAAGCCCTGCAAGGTATTCATGCTACCATGCCATGGCCGGTTAATGTCCCGGTATTATACATGGGGAGGCAGAGATAGAGGCTTCCCCAGGCACTAATTCCCCTGAACAAAGCCTTTCTCTGCGTATCCCTACTGACCCAGCTCACTAATTGTAGTAGGTCATTGACCGACAAAATGCTTCCCAGCCTTCATCCTCTTCCTCACCCTGTGACCCCTGAGGCATTGAGCTGCTTATTCCCAAACTCTCTGCTATGGGGCTGGGCTCTGTGACCCCGGTCAATAACTGCGTGTAGGTCCTGCTCACGCGGTCGGTGACTTTGGGTACCAACGTTCAACAGGTTGCCCATCTGTAGAGGGTCCAACAGCAGGTCCCCAGGGCTGGGCAGATCCTCAGGGCTGAGCCCGGTTGACTCATCGTAAATGCAGAGGAGAGGGGATGATTTGCAGGGAGGAATTCAGCAGACAGCTAACCCCCAGTAAAGGTTAAACTCCTCATGCGGTGTGGTTAATAAAAACTCCCTTGACAGGCAATGCTTAAAAATGAATCCGATTAGATTGTTGTCCTGGTTTGAGCAACACGGGATTAATTTCTCTTTCGGTAATTTTACTTTTCAGTAAGGTCTCTTCTAATGCTAGGGAAAACCGCATTTTTAGAAGACTTTAGTGTCTGAATTTGTAAAAATACTTACTTTCTAGCCAGCTATGGTATGCAGGTTTCAAGGTCTCACCAGGTGCGGGGACGAGATGGAGCGAGACCCGGGCACTTGACCCAAGCTGGCCAACAGGGTTATTTCATACCATGAATGTCACATCCAATATAAATTAGAAAGTTTTCCGAGGAGTTCTCTCTCTCCCTTGATGGCGGAGGTCCAGAGAACTCCTTGCCCTGGTGCCGGAGCCCTGAGCCCTTCCCTTCCTCCCGAAGCCGCAGCGCTCGCAGTGTCCCACATTTGCTGTCCCCCGCTGGGAGTGCACGGCTTCCTGCTGAGGGAATGGGATGAGTATAATCCTGTATATTTTATATTGGTATCGGGATCAATATTGGCTCTTTACTATTATTAATGTTAATAATTTTGTATTGTTCTATTGAATCTGTTTATATTACAGCCCTCGCGTTTCCTTGTTTTTTCCTGTTTCCCCTTCCCAGGTGGGGAGGGGTCATCGGGTGATAGTGCAATTGTCTAAACGACAATAAATTGTTGTGGGTTCTTGAAACTGCAACAATTGTAAAGACTAAGAGCTAATGTGATACAGCAGAAGTCGCGGGGTGAAGAAGCAGCTCCTTAGCAGGTAAAAATGGGGGTGTAATAATAAGAGTTTCCACCTGAAATCTTTCTCCTCTCATCTCAAAAGTTTTGGCTTTTGCAACAGCCTTCCTCCTCTAAGGCCAAAGGAGCCGCCGGCAGAAGCCTGTGACCTGCTGTGGAGCCAGCTGGGTAAAGAAATCCCTAAAACACGAATGCAGGAATTCAAGGGTCTTCTCGTGTCATCTATTTCTGATGTCCCAGAGATCGCGGTGGGAACGCTACCTTGATATTTCCGGCATATCTGGAGTGGGGAGGAAAGTGTTTAGGAACAGCTGAACTGCTGCTGTAAAATACAGAACATCGTGAATGAATCACGTTTGCAATAGTGCAGATGCTGGCGTGTTAATAATGTTAGAATAAATTTATAACTCGTGTAAACTCCTCATGCCAGCAGGATGAATTCAGGCTTGGAATTAGCTACCAGGTAGAGATAAAGAGCCAACAGCCACATGTAGGCTGATCCTTGCTGTGCAATGCACAGTTGTGGCTTTGTTCTGCGGTGGGCTGCATTTCATGTAGGTCCATTGCTTAAAATAGATTTGGCTACTTGGTAGGAGAAAAATTCCCGCTTGCAGGCAAAAACCTAATAGCAAGCTCCCGGAAATTGGAAAGAAACCTTCCTGGAAGAGTGGAGTAAGTCAGTTTGTACCCCAAAAGCACGCATCCCCTTAGGTCTGGGTCTGAAGGAGCCGCTACTGGGGATGGTTAGAGGCAAGGGGTTTACAGTGGCACGGTTTTGGGGGGACGAAAGGGCAGTAGATGGATGGCAAAGTGGGAGTTTTTCCAAACATGTGGCCAAGATGCTAAGGATAAACAGTGCTAACAAAGCAGTGACTAAACAAAGGATGTCAATATGACCTGATTTCTATCAGTATTCACCAGTATTGTGTCCGTTCCCTGCCATGCAGCCGTGGTTTCCTGTTTATACACCGCTCGCAGAAGAGATAGTCACAATAAGAACTGTAGCAATTGGCGCCTGTAATTTCTCTTATTTCTAGGGCTAAAACCAGTCCCCATTCCTGCAGACATGATGGAGTGGCGGAGCTCTTGCCTCCTGCTGCGATCAAGTGCAGGTGATACCCATCAGTTCTGAATTCCAGGTCCCATCATCTCGCCACATCTTGTTAGGCTCTGAAGTCACTCCGCTAATCTAAACAAGGGAGAAAGTGTCATACGCTTACAAGAAAAAAATACAATAAATTAATTCTCCGTCAGTTTTGTAGCTTCTTGTTTGACATCTGATGACAGGCGTCTCTGGAGTCAATCTTAGGAACATATGTACAAAGCTGTTTAAGGGGAAATTCTGCCTTATCATCTATAATAATTTATACTCCCAAAGCTGCTTATCTTGTGCTGACTGGTGGGACCCCTGTGTGCAAGCTGAGCTTCTGTAATTAACCTTCTTCCAGAAGACAGATACTTTCGGTACCTCCTTTGGTGCTCTTGACGGGAGAAAGTTGTATCAATCAGTCATCGCTCCCCTCTCCCGGCACAGCACGAGGGAATCTGCACAGGTCTTCGAATTCCCTACCAAAAGAAAGCGAAAACCTCACGTAGTTTTGGCAGAGGAGACTTTACAAAAAGAAAGAAGAGAGTCTTTGTGGGATTATGGTGATGCAAAGGCTCTCAGAAACACCCAGCCCAAATCTACGCTACCCCTGCCAAGGTTGGTAGGACTTGTGGGGATGACTGTGAAGGAGTGATGTTGCTTTTAAGGTGTTATCCCACAAAAACAGCTGCTCTGGATCTGGTAGTTGCTCTGTATTTACTAACCCTCAGCAGAGCCCTTATTGCATGAACCTCTCCAGACCCCACAGCATGACCAGCATGTGCTGCAAGTGTTTAGTGCTGAGAGACGTAATGGGACATGTGGAGGTAGACGCTCCCCAGACCCTTCCCATCTCTGCAGACGATCTGTCTCCTCCACCTGCACATGAGTTGTGCAATCCCTCCCGGGTGCACCTTCCCTGTGCAGGAATCACCAGGAGTGGGTTATGTGCTTACGGCTCCTCTTTTTGGTTTTAATGTCTGGAAACTGAATGACATAGGTGATGAACCGAAGATGTTACAGAAAGGGAATGGTCGCAAAACTTGCTTTTAAAAAAAATAAGAAGAGATTGTCATATGGGTCCCTTTCTTGAAAATAAGAATTGCCACAAAGTTTGGCAATGCTTTTGTTGCAGCGATGAAGGGCGAAATACAGAAAGATGAATCTATTTTACTTTTAAAAAATTGAGTTATTTGATGAGAACTGCAGTAATATTTTTTTTACATAGTCCATGTTTTGTTTACCTTTGTGTCAATCTAGTGAGGATTTTGACTCTATTTTAGTGGCATATAAAGAATTTCCTGTTTGTTCGTATTTTAAGGAACTTGATGAGTATTTCCATATAAAGAAGAAGGTCTGAAACAGAGGGTTTGTCTCAGGAAGAACAGTTTGCATTTTCCAGGATGCCCTGAGATGATGCTAAGCACTTAACCACAGAGACGTTGGCTTGTGGAAGTGCTGGTGGCCAGACGTGGGGGCAGGCCAAGTGATGCTCTTTCTGCTGAAGCATCCACGCTGCTGTTCATCTGAACACCAAAAAATCAAACCTTGTCCCTGCCAAGTGGTTTTAATACGGTGTCATCAATCCATACTGCAAACAATTAGCATTGTGGCATTGCAAGGCGTAGCTTTGACAGGGTCATTTATGAAAGTCTAAGTCCGGAGAGAAGAAAGTAGTAGAGCTGTCAAGCCACCCCAGTTCCTGTTTGTTCCAAAATAAGAGCCAAGGTTATGGCTTGGACAATGGATTAACTAATATGTTGCAGACACAAAAAACTCTGGAAAAATGAGGGAGGGAGAGGTTCCACCTTAAGAATGTCTGATGTGGGGCTGTTGGGCAAAGCAAAAGAAAGGCAGAAGTCAACTTCACCAAGGAAGGCTTTAAAAAATGGAGGAGAGCTTGTAGGAAGGATCTGGGAGAGAAAAGGAGAGCTGGAGGGATGTTCATCCTCAGCCTTGACTGCTTTGAGAGTCACCCGTCCAGGCAGTCAGAAGGTCAAACCAAGTTCAAGAGTTATTGCCTGAACTCTCCCCAAAGTCACTCCTTGTTCTTGCGTATGCCTTGGCTTACGATAATAATTTCAGTTTGCTTTTATGCAGCATAATCACTTTGCTCTGCAGGAGCACACCTGAAACAACTGCAAAAGTACTGGAGTTCAGGCGTTTCTGGAATGAGGGTTTCTGAATCATCTCAATAATCCCCGAATCCCAAGAGATGCGCTTTGGTTTTGAGGCTCATTCTGCTTTTGACCCCGGGTAAGGATAATGCTCAAACCCATCCCCGCTCCTGGCCTCTCAAACACCATCGCTGCTGCATTTCTCCTCAACGAGACCAGATGCAGTGGTGGGGACGGGTCTAAAAGCCAGAGCATCGCTATGCGTTAGGCTTGGGTCAGCATCCTTGCAGCCGCAAGGCTGAAGTTCAAAGGTCTCTTTCTTTGTTTGGAATATGCTGTGTTAATTTGTCGAATTTTATCTATTTCTGCTACCCCAGCAGCTGCAGTGGGTGTAAAATACTCTGCCAGCCTTGGGCTGGAAAAGCAACAAAAGCGGAGGCCCCCGCAGCCTTTTTCATGTAAATGTTTGTTGGGGGCGTAATTGTCTCGCAAACCCAACCGAAGGCACTTAAATTGGTTTAAAGGTTTGCAGTTACGTACCTTTGACAGATCCAGCCATACCGAGCTTGTTCTGGCGTTCTTGGGTCTTGTCACATGGATTTTTACTGTCAAACAGAGCTTTTCTTTTTGTTTTTTATCGCTTAACATCAGTTAATAGGCTGTTAAGATGAAGTAATTTCCTTTTTATTTTCTTACTTGGTCTCTGCTGATCACTGTGGGATGAGATCACCTGAATTTCATTTGGGGGGTCAAAGGAAAAATTGGCAACATCTACCAAGGGCTTCCCCCCTCCTTTCTCCTTTGAAGAGGGAGGGATTTCTGCAGAACAATTAACGTTCATTTGCTAAGTGGTTTTGCAAGCATGTTTACGAGAAATGCAAATACCCCGGGACTATGGTGGGCTTGTTTTCTACCCTTCACCTAACTTTAGCCCCTGATCCTGCAGGTTTTATGTACACGTTTAAGCCTCAGCTCATGCTAAGGCATTTGAAAGATTGCGTGCCTGAAGCTGAACGTATCTGCAAACCTCTCTAAGGTGGAGGTGCTAAGATATAAGAGATCTTAAGCTCTTTGAAAATGCTGTTGTATCACAGCTTAAAAATAGTGGGTATTTAGACCTCAGAAGGTGTCGTGGAAGGGAATTTCAGTTGGAGGTGAGGAGCTTGAAAATACCACTGTCACAGCGGATCTGTGATGTTAGCCTTCCCCTAAGATAACCCAAGGAAGCTGACGCCTCCAGGACTGTATTGTTTCACATCAAACTGTCTGCTGGCAGAGCAAATGCGATAGAAGGGGTGTTGATTTATGAAGTGGTGGCTGAGTTCCCAACCAGAAGCAGCAGAAACTTTTTGCGTTTGAAATATGATGGCTTGAAGGCTTGCGGTCTGCCTGGGGTCCGTAGGAGTGTTGGGTTTCTCAGGCCTTGTGAGAGTCATCCACTGACTTGGGGACATCAAATGGGGTTTTTTTGCCTCCCCCCAGCTGCCTGGTTTTCGTGTAACTCAGGCACAGAGTGGCAACGAGACCTCTCTCCTTCTGTTGGGCTTTGTGTGAAGTTGGCCAATACATTCAGAAATCATTAAGAGAGGACAGGCAAATGCACATACACTTTCCCTAGGAAATGAAGCTAAAAATGGAATGACTTGTTCCCAACCAATTAATGGGCTTCAAAGAACAAAACCCGACTGAGGGCTTGGGCTGTGGAAAAGATTGGCAAAGGATGGTGAGAAGGGCTAAATTTAGCAGGATGGGACAAGCCAACCTGAAGACCCCCTCCCACATCAGGAATATAGCCCCTCGGGGCCATTCACTGGGAAAGTCTCTGCTTAATTACAGCCTAATTGCTGCTCTGGGTGCAGTTCTCATGCCTTTTGAAGATATCTTGAGACTGGCCAGTGGAAAACCACTCTAAAAGATGGGGGTTTTTTTAAGATATCGGGCCAAGCCGAAGGAAATATGCCAGGGAGTCGTGGGTATGATTGGAGCCTATCAAGATGCAGGGATGAGGAAACGCGTATCTTGTTCCCTCAAGTGGGAAGAATTAACTGCATGTGAACATGAGTATTGCGAGGCCTGGAAATAGTCATGGGGACAGCAGTAGCAAACACAGATATAATTTAACCCTTCTCCTTTTATCCCTCATACTGCAGAGCAAAAGGACTTCTGCTGCAGGGGTCACCAAGTCAGAGCTGGAATACTGGGGTGGTTTAGGAATGACCTTTCGTAATACTAAAAAGTGTTGTTTGAAAATTAAATATTAGAAGAGTATGACGCAGAAATTAGGATGTAATGCAGAGTTTTAAACTTAGTAGAAATGCAAAACTCATCCAAAGGACCTGGAAGAAATGATAGCTAATAATTAAATAAGGATTATGGTAGATAACTGCTTTAGTAGATCAATGTGCCCAAACGAAGGGGAATATACAGGTGGTGGGTGAATGCATCTTTAGTCAGTCCACAGTCAAGCTTGTGGAGAAAGAGATTCAAAGGGGAGGAATGGCCAGGGCCACCCAAGGGCTGGGACAAGAGGATCCTGCCACGATCATCCAAAGCACGATGTGGCCCCGGCCAGGGCCGAGGATGCCACAGCCGCCACGTGCAAGGCAGCGGCTTGGGCTCCAGAATTGTTGCATTAATAAAATCACCCTTGTTCAAGGTTACAGCAGGAGTTGATTGCTTCTGATTAGGGATTTGTATTCAGTTGTGACATCCTGCAATTTTTATTACCTTTATGGTAATAATTGCAAATAATAAAATGACAAACTATTGTAATTAAACTTTTATGAATTGCAAATCCATTACTTTTAAGTTTATTCATGGTAGGGACAATGATACTGAAAACAATTCATTAAAGCACTTGATATGTAAATTGTGGAGTAGAGCATTAATATTAGGCAGCTCGTGTATTCACTTGCTGCACAGCAGCAGAGAATTTGTTTAAGGAAAGGCAGCTCCCCTGGACGATTTTAACTGTTTACTGTAGGGAGCAGAGAAATACCGGATACTCTTCAGATGAAATTATTCCCAAAGTCAGGTTCTGCATCCTCTAAAGCAAAATGCTAAGCAAGCGAAAAAGAGAAATCCCTGCCCGGGCTTGCTACTGTGCGTGGCTAATCACTTTAGCAGCCGGTGGGAGACGTGGCAATCCTGTAGAGAGGTGGGGAGGAGAGCAGCCTCCTTCTCCCAGTCCGCGTGTTTTGCCTCTGATGGGTGACCCTACGTATGCAGGGCTCAGGGAGAGGGTCAGCATCGCTCTTGTAACATCAGCAAAGCAACGCGCCCTTCGCTTCGGCTATAAACACCTCCCTGACTCCCCCAAAACCACTAACTTTGTATTCCACCCACCCGGGGCTTCTCTGGCAGGGCGGCAAACCTCTCATCCCCACTCTCTAAACTGAAATAATCTCATTTGCGATGGTCTATTTGTCTTCAGCTTTTGCTGACATAACTCAATGTAACGAGCCGGGCTGGACTCTGCTTCACCTGGATAACCTGAACACAGATCGCTGCATGTCACCACAGCAAAAAATGGTCCGTGTCGGGTACACGATGCTAATTGCACTCCCGTATCATGCCATTCACACTCAGAAAGCCTCATCCTTGGCCCTAGAGGAGCATCTTCTGCAGCAAAAGTGCCCGGTGCAACATCTCCAGGGTGGCTTCTTATCTGCAGGCAATGGGGACGCGCTGTTCCTGCTGGGTGAGGCCGCGTGCTGCAGTCAAATGACACACGCGTATTTTATTTGCCTTCCCTGTTCCATGGGAATGGGTTGCAGTTGGAAGACGGAAAAGGAAAAGGCTTGAGAAATGCCCAGAAAAATGCCCAGGGACGGTCAGCCCTGGAAGGCGCAGGCTGCACGATACAAAGCATGCGGGAGGGATGTGACTCCGCTGAGAGCATCCTTCCCCAGAAGGGCTTTTTTTCCACCGTCTCTCCTATTTAGCAGCTTTGACCGCCTCCTTCCAACATGCTGGGGTGTGCTGGCCCGGTGGTGGTCAGGCCAAAGCTTTTTTTTTTTTTTTTTCCCCCCCCTCTAATGCTATTTTCAGGTGGAGGCATCAGCGCCATGTTGGGAAGCACAAAATAACATTTGCCTTCTGCTAAAGGGAGCTGGCGTTTTACCAGAGCACCCGCCGTGCTGCCAGTTGCCTGCAACCCACATGTAATTTTATCTCAGTTTTGCGAGCTAGGGCAAGAAGCAGCTTTTTTGTCGGGGGGGGGGGGGGGGGGAAGGCAGGAATAAAGGGGAGACGTGATCAGACAGAAAGGCACCTCCAGCTCGGACAAGGAGAGCCTAAAGCAGGGAGGCACACCCAAGGTTAATAACATGTTGCTCCACCAGCTTCTATCTAATCTTGGAAAACGTCCTCTGCTGCAAAGAAAAATGGGAAAGTGATTATGTGACTTGAAATAAGGTCTTGCTCTACTGTCTAGACAGCTTTAAAAAACATCAAGCTAGGGTGTTCCTATTTATGAAAAATGCAGCTGTACTTCTGCCTTCCACGAGCGGGAGAAGCAAGCGGTGCACTTGAGGTCATTTGGCTGCAATGCGCTCGCTGAGCCTGTCCATGGGAATTCAGTCCTCTCTCTTTCTTTCTTTATTTGTTTTATTCTTCGTGCAGCATGGCTTCTGCTTCCAACCTGCCATCTCCAGCCCTCTTGGCCGCTGGGTTTCGTCCCCGGGGAGGCCAAGGAGGGCTGCCTGCCCCGGGACAGCCTGCGGAACGAGCATCCCTGCGAACACCCGCAAGGCAGGATGGCTGCTGCGTGCTAACCTGGGCTTTTTTGTTACCATAATATTGCAGTAGGGATGACTGCCCGGAGGAAAAACTGCAGGCAGCCTCCAGGTCCTTAATAGAGTCTCTTATAGACTCTCTCTTAAATTGGAAGAATTTAATTTGCCCTAGATGCAGCCTTGGCAATTCCCTTCTCCTTTTTTTTTTTTTTCTGCCATAGTAAATTATTGATAGGGTTCGACTTCTTTTTTTTTTTTTTTTTTTTTCTGGTGGGATCTAGGCAGGTGGAATCTGATGCCCAAATCGGCTGGGCAGGATTTTCGGCAGTGCCCAGCACCAGCAGGAGCCCTGCTGCTCGGCATCCCCTGCGGATTGGACCCAACACTGCTAAGGTTCAACCCTGGATGGTCTGAAAAAAAACCCTATCGATCATGGGGCTGCGTCCTACAAAAAGGAGAAATGGGTCAGCAGATATGTTAATCCCAGCTTGATCTAAAGTCTTCGGGACAGGTGGCAACCTTCATTTAATGGAACAATGAGATCATTAGGAATTCGTAATGAACTGTACCGCAGCCATGAAAGTAGGTCACCCTTACCCCAGGAACACTTCAAAATGAGTCTGTCCCCATTCATGTGCAGCAGCAGAGATGGCCGGGGGCAGACTGACAGCTCTATCTTGGGATTCACTAACCAGACGATTTTAAGAACAAAAAGGGGCAAATGCTACGGACATCAAATGAGTTATATTATCCCAAGTAATAAGAAGACTTCAAAAACGGGCTGATTCGGTTCAGGTGTCAAGGCTCACTGGCCACAGGCTGAAGCCCTGCTGCCCTGGATGAGCTAGGAGCGTGGTCAGTTTGGGAAGAACTAGAGTCCCAGGTCAGGGATGGTAGCCACCCAGGAGGAAAAGGGAAGACAACCTTCTCTGGTCCCCAAGGGAACCTTTGTCCGCCTCTGGTCGTCACATAGGTAATGCTATATCCACGTCCTGAGAGCCTCCCGAAAGGTCCTCACTGCAGCATTCTCCAGCCAGAGATGGTACCTTCATCATTGAGCTTGAGCATTTCAGATGCTTTTTCCGTGGCCTTCCGGGCTGACATTTGGGTGTTCTGGTGTTGGTGTGATGCCACTTCTGTGATGGCCCAGACACAAGGATAAAAAGAAATGACCCATAGTCCTTCTGTTATGATGTCCAGCCCACTGGACATCATCACAGAGCTGGCTGATAACTGTCAGAGTTACAGAAAACAGGGTGTCCTCTGCCCAGGGCACCCAGAGCAGCACTTCAATCCTGCCCAAGGTCCCAGCCCTTGCAAGTCAAATATGCTGCATGTCAGTAAACCATCTATGAAATTTTTCCTTCTCCCAGTGACCCCTGTGGATGAAAACCAAATGCTTGTGATAGGGCTATGAGTTTGAAAAGCTTCTTTTCCTCCCTCCACCTCCTTTTGCTCCTGAATCTTGATATTCCTACATTCCTAATGTAACTTCATTAGCTGCCAGGCAAGGAGTCTGCTGCTCTGCAGAAGGGGAACAGGCAGGCTGGCGTGTTGGGAGGAGAGAGGTTTGCTCAGCTCGTGAAAGCCCCAGGGTTGAAGATTGGAAAGGTTAAGAAAATATTGTGCTAAAGACGCAATAAGCAGTAGTGGGGTTTGGAGGGTTATTTAATTATTATTTTTTTAAAAAAATGGGTATTCAAAGCAAGCATTTTCTAAATATTTATACACAAGAAACCGTGCTAAAATAACACTTGAGGGCTGGTTTGAACTCCTCCAGGAAACTGAGGTGGTGCACAGTCACCATGTGTGACTCGTGTATTGCCACTGAGGATCCACAGGTTGCGTTGCAGGAACGGGGTTCAGCCGTTGTCCATGTTAACTACAGCTTTTGCCGTTGCACCACGGTGGTCGTGTGATGCCAGGTGGTGGTGGGTGCTTGAATGACCGGCCTCCCACAGTGATGTCCGACATGCCCTGGGCATCTGGAGGGCTGCTTGCCCCGACATGCCCAACCCACCGTTGCTTCCCAGCATGGACCTTTAGGCAAGGCTCTGTGCAATGTGCTGGGCCACCCTGAACATGTGGCAAAATTCCCTTTTTTCCACGCACCACAGCACTGCCAGCTCACACCCAGCACCAGAGCAGAGCAGGGAGTGGAGTTGGCAAGCGCCTGCATTAGTAACCGTTGTTTTTATGGGAGAGGGGAGCTCTCACACACCCCCTAATTAAGGAAAGAGCAGCCCATTTCCCCCCCTAATTGTTTTTTCAGATTCACCCTTTCCGCTGTAGCTTGTCTACACCTGAGATGTTAATCCCATAAATTTAGCAGAAGGCCCCATAGTCTTGACTCGCAGCCCCACGAGAGGCTATTTAAGACCCAGCCCATCCCACTGAAAACTGTCATCACTCCCTGCAAGCGCATCAGGGGACCAGGCATGCCATGACTGGCCACCACGCCAAAGAGCAGGTCTCCTTTTGTCCCCCTGCACCAAGTAATGCTCTACAAACCCTCCCTTCCCTCCCCAGCTGGAGGTGGTTGCCCATGTCCTTTCCTTTTGGGCACAGGCGTCCATAGTCTTTGCTAGCACACGGAGCTTCAGCAGTCGGGAGTGGAGGTTTTCACTTCGATTTTTCCATGCCTTTCCTCTTCTGCACAGAGCTCCAGGTTTTTTTTTCCATACGTGCTCTGGCATTGTCTGAGTTGCTTCACGAGGACTTTCTGCTCACACCCTGCCAGATAGAGTCTGGAGACCATTTGCTGGAGGAATGGGAAAGAAACAAGAAAATGCTTGAGGTCATCTCCTCCCTCACCACCTCCCTGCAAAAAACAGCTCTGGAGGATGACCTTGCAGAGGACTGTAAAGATCTGTGGTCCTGGTAGGTCTTGGTCAGAAGGTAAGCAGAGGGGTGGCACTGGTGGCACACTCAGTGCAGCCAGCCACGTTCCCCCATCTCAAGTGAGCTGGCTTTGGAGGCAAAAGGGGCACTGGGTGGGGCAATGTTCTGGGGAGACATATGGGGATGAAAAGGAAAATGAACTTGGTAACTGTTAAAGAGAGCTGCAATGAGAGTAAAGCAATTCCCCTCATTAGAACAGGGTGATTTCTTTGTATTTTGGGGTAAAAGGCATCCTAAATGGGTATCTGTGCCATGGTTCCTGTGCAGCTGAGTTACTAAAACAAAAAAGTTGTTCTTTTGGAGAAAACTAAAGAAGTTACCATTGACCAAGGCAGGAAGACTGCCCCGTGATAATGCCAGTCCCTTGGCCCCCATCCTTCCTGTCACGGTTTTGAGAACTTAGATAAAATGTAATATCCATCATGCTACGTAATGCAAACATTACACCATGCCAGGCAGCTGATAAGACATCACCTCTTACTTCTAATGAGAAAACTTGACATAACCTTAAAGAGCATGCAGGAAAAAGGAAAACATTTCAAAGAGTGCCTGCAATGGAACTTTTTTGGTACTTGAAAAGGCACAAACCAAGTGTGGTTCATGTCAGCAAATGTTTGCAGCTTCCTTTTAAAAAAAAAAAAAAGAAAAAGTGTAACAACTGTAAAAATTAAAGCGAAAGATAAAATCTTTCTGCAAAGGCACAATGACTCAAAGAGCAGTTTGGTCTTGAAAAAAGTTTTCATCTACTTTACCAGGAAAGCAAAAGTAAAGTTTTGGGGTTTTTCCCCTTGTAATTTAGCTTTAAATATCCAGAGTGATCAAAAGCAGCAAGCCCTCAGTAGGGTTTCACCTAGTTCAAGGAGGGCCAGTGACAGTGCAGTGGTTCTCAATGTCCAGCCAGATATGCGGATCCTGATGTTTGATGGACTTCAATTGGCCACTAGCTGTGCTTCAAGGCGCCCACTGGGTTCTTTCCCACTGTTCTCAACAAGCTGTGCGCCCAGCTGGAAGGATGGAACTGTTGGGTTATTTAGAGATCTCCTCTTGATGTTCCGATGTCTAAATAGAGATTTTTATTGGAAGGGGAGAATTGGAATGCCGTCTCCGGCACCGGAGCATCATGGTTTCGTGGGAGCTCTCCAAGGTCTGCCTGGAGACGCTGCGTCCAACCTTTGACCACCTCCTGGAATCATAGAATGGTTTGGGTTGAAAGGGACCTTTAAAGGTCATCTAGTCCAACCATGAGGTTGGACTTGATCATGAGGTCTGAGACCCTTACGAGTGCCTCTCGAACACAGTGAAGAGCTTATAGCTAAAAGCAGTAGAATGGTGCCAGTGTGCTATTCTTAGCTTTAAAAATGTTTGTTTAAAAACAAATAAAACTGGAGGATATTTTTACCAATATGATAAATACACAGCATTGATCCCTTGTGCCTTTCTGCGAGAGTCTTCAGAAGCATCTGATTGTTGTCCTATTCTGGTAACACAGTCTCACGGTAATAAACTTTACACCTCCAGGGAGACAAACAGATTGTGGTGGCCCACGTGGTGGATCGAATCACACCCTGCTAAAAACCTCCTGTGTGGTCCTCAGGAGAAACGTCCTACCTTCCCCTTGCTTTCTCCACCCGGACAGCCAAATTATTGTTGCTTCATTTTCAGCGAGGGTCAATGAGACACACAGAGGAGACAAGCTGCTGTTCCACAGCTTTGCCCCTCATGGTGGTTGGAAAGATGATTAAAAAACCCCAGTCGTACAAAGCTTGAGTAAGATGGGAAGAGATTTATAACAGACAACGCTGATAATGTGTAGCGCTAAAGCTACCTCCAAAACACACAAATAGGAGGGTAACTCTGCTTATTTATCTCATGTGAAATTGGCAGGTTCTTAATATTGTTGCTGAAGTGTGCTTCCTCTTTGCGTGCACGCAGAGACTTTGAGCGATGCTATCTTACCTTCTTTTGCATTCTGGCAGTCCTCCTGCTAACTCAGCCCCTTTATAAAGATAAAAATTGGCAGCAGACTCCAACAGCTAGTATGCCGGTGTGGTAAGAGTGGGGGGTCGGGGCTGTATTTAACCCCTGCAATCACTTGGACTCTGTCCTCTGACTTGAAAGGGTTTTGGGCTATGCCCATTTTCCTTGCTCTAAATGGTTTCCTATCGTCCATCTCAGTCATTTATTCTAATGTTAATCTTGAGTAAAACCCTCTGTTGATGGGGAGCACTGTAGGAGTTGTTGGCAGAGCTGAAGCTAGCATTCACTGGAGAGAGGGATGTAGTGGACCACCTGGGTAGGTGGCCAAGCCAAACTGGAAATTCCTTGGTTCCTTTGCAAGAAAAGGAGAAAGACAAAAACCTTTCCTTCAAGTAAGTCACTCAAAACTTTCTGTGCAACCTGGAGTAAACCATTTTCCTTTCATGGTAGGGTCAGTTAGTCCTTTTGTGTTTTATTTTAATAGTATTTCAGTTTGGGAAGAAAAAAGACTTTTGAAAAAATAACCAACAGTGTTTCCACTTCATGAAGAATGTGTTTCCCTTTATAACAAACAAGTGGTTGACAATCTCAACTCAAATGCACAAATAGATTCCATCTCCAAAGTAGACTTTTCCAGCAAAGTTACCATTTTCCGAAAATAACTTGCCTTATGCCTTATTTTTTACATATGCTCTACATTTCGGAAGTCAGCTTCTCCAATAGCCTCTAGATTTCATCAGATATTGAGCAGTGTACTATACATTCTGGCAGTAGAGCCCAGTTATATTTCTGCACAGATAGCAATGAGATTTATTATAAATTCATAATTTATAGGACAGACAGATAGGGCATTTTGTGGTTCTGTTCAACAATTTTTATGTCAATGGGAATTCTTCCTCCATGGGCATTCTGGATGAAAACCTTAAAAAATGTATTTAAAAAAAAAAGTATTTTAAAATGTTAACATCTGGGAACATGTAGTCAAATCTAGCATAGATGCATGTTTTATTAACCAGATGGTAACATCTTATTTACATTTCCCATATAAAACCATCTGTGCTTGAACTGAGGAGATGCTGTCTCTTGCTACAGTTGGGAGTTTGGCTGCAGGGGGTGTAGAGTCGCTTTTGTTAGCATCCAATTTTCCCCTCTCGTCAGAGCTGAATGTGTAACACTAGTTTTATTTAACCTTGTTTTAATTAGAGGGTTACAAAACTACAATTGGCTCTTTCTGCATCAGTTAGCTGGCACTCTGGATTTTGCTGCCTTTAAACAAAACTGAAATCTCTTGCCTTGTTTTCCCTTGATATTGAACTTGCAGTCTGCCTCCTCTATTTTCATCCCATGGTTCCTGCATGTGGCCTTCTCCACCACTAAATAATTCCTCCGCAGTGTGAAATCCTGCCTCCACTGGAGTCAATGAAAGCCTTGACATCAGCTTCGACAGGTCAGGATTTCTCCCTGGGTGTTTATTTTCTTTAAGCGCTCATAGCCTGTTAGTCTGTCCAGCCCTTCCTTGAGCCAAGTTCAACACCTCCGTCTCCACCGTCTCTGTTGCTCTTCTACAAACTCCCTCCAGATTATAGTGTTGGGTGCCCAGAAAGGACTGTCCTATTTCAGGTGTCGTCTAACCGGCGACGTCATGGAAATACAATTTTTTTTTTTGCTATTGTCTTCTCTAGCCTTTTTTTTTCCTCTTTTTTTCCTTGTTTGCTAGTATATTGTGTTGCATTTTCATGTTATTAATAGAGATGTAAAAAACTATCAGACCTAACACTGACCTCCCAATGGAATCCCCCAGCTCTGCCAACAGTATACTCCGCTGGTTGCCTTTTTGCTTTTTCTCTCATCTAGCTCTTAGCCTTCATGGACCGTTCCCATCCAAGCCAATTTGAATTAATCTTGTGTGATGTGAAGAGACACCATACTGAAGGCTTCATCGTGGTAAAAATCAGATGCATGTGGGAACCAGATGTTGTCTTGTATGAAAATTTTCGTAATTTGAAAAGGAATTTGAAGGAAAATTTGTTTCCCTTCCCTGTCAAAACGGACTATCAAATCTGCCCACAAAGTGATTTTTTTTAAATGAGAAAAAAAATCATTCACTGATAAAACTGAATTGATTTTTTTTCTGTTAATTTGAATTATGTAGGCTTATGCAAAACATAAATGAAAAAGACAAAATACTTGGATAAAAATCAAGCCTGTAAACTCCGATAAAATCAATCAGTACTGACACAATGCTCTCAAAAAGCAAGGTAGCTCCACAGATCATCATTTCCCGGTAGAAAACTTTCAGAAGAGAACAGTATTGACTGTCACTGATAGCCTACGATATGTCATTTCTTCCCCCAACCCAACCTCTCATTTCCTAGAAAAACCATGTTTGTAGAGTTGTGTAGCATTTCCCATCTTAAGGATTTTGTTCTTTTCAAATCTACTATAGGAAATACGAGTACGTTCAGGAAGTGTCCAAACCGGGCTACAACTGTCCAATGTTCAAGCATGGAGCAGGCTTCCTTGGGGCTTTCCCAGCTCACAGACTTTATTTGTATTTCGGGATAATTCAAGATTTTCTGTGGCTTGCATGAAGAGGGTAGTGCTGGGAATCTCAGTCGGGGGTCAAAGCAGCCAGTTTGCTTTGGCAAGCGTGGTGTGAGCGTAGTTAGATGAGCGGCTGACCACCGCCTTCGCTCCACGTATGGACAGTCCCGGCCATTTACCTTGGGTGATGGCCAGCAGTTCCTGCTAGACTCATGTTACAGGGCCATATTTGAGCTCATCTCTGTCATCCCAGGCATCCAGATGTGTGAGAGACGCACACACGCACCACGCTACAGATGCTGTATATTGGCTGCAGCTGAGATAAATATTATTTCTGTATCACGATGAGGATGAAATAATATCTCTGGAGGATTTGGAAGAGAGATGGAGGAGACTCAGTTTGTCATGGCCTGCCCTTGGAGTTCTTTTTTGTTTCCTGAAAACAGGAGGAGAAAACCTAGCCTGCTAATGAAGGGGATTTCGACTCTCACTCAGATCCTGGTCAGGAAAACAGAGCACATTGTTTGTGATGGCAGTCTCCATCAAAACGGCTCAGGGGCCAAGTTAAGGGTAAGGAGGAAATTCAGCCTCTCCAAAGATGAAAGGTCTGCATGCATTCTTCCCTTGCCTCTGCCGGTTCCCATGCATGCCTTGCTCTGCTTGCTGCGGCCACTTTGTCTGCAAGGCAAGGAGAGGCTCCAGGGCTGGTCACCATCAGTGGTTCAGTGCTGAGCTTCGTTCTGGAGACCAAGTCATATGAGGAGAGGCCGAGGGAGCTGGGCATGTTTAGCTTGGAGAAGAGGAGGCTGAGGGGAGACCTCATTGCCCTCTAAAACTACCTGAAAGGACGTTGTAGAGAGGTGGGTGTTGGCCTCTTCTCCCAGTCGAATAATGACAGGACCAGAGGAAATGGTCTGAAGTTGGGGCAGGGGAGGTTTAGATTAGATATTAGGAAGAATGACTTTACTGAAAGAGTGGTCAGGCACTGGAACAGCCTGCCCAGGGAGGTGGTTGAGTCACCATCCCTAGAGATATTTAAGAAACATCTAGATGTGGCACTTCAGGGCATGGTCTAGTGGCAGAGATTGTAGGTTGTTTGGTTGGACTCGATGATCTCAAAGGTCCTTTCCAACCATGAAGATTCTATGATTCTATGATCACCGATTACAAAATGTCCTTTAGTGGACATGGTGGCTGGGTGCATGTTTGGGTGACCGCTCCCAAGAAGACCGAACATGGGGTGTGACATGGCTAAGTGAGATGTGAGCCCAGAGAGACGTGAGGCAGCTGGTCTGGGGCAGTGGTGACCGCAGGGCTGCTCCGAGGAGTGGTTTCATGGGGCAGATGGATGGAGAATGAGAAGGTAAATTGGAGCCGCCACAGCAGACTTCAGGAGATCTGGGCTCAGATCAGCGTTGCAGCCTGGGCACCTTTGCAGACCTTGAAAGGAAAGCGATAGGAGCACAGCCGTGATGCTTTAATTCAGCCAACATGTGGAACCCCTACTTTAGTGACCAAAAAGCCTGTAACATACGTGGTGCAAACTCTTGTTCCCTCCGCTAGCAAGCATAAGCCAGGGTGAGCACACAACCATGTCACAGTCACTTTTTCTGGCCAAGTGGCTGCCTCTGTGTCTCTCTGCTGCAGTGGTCCCTTTTGACAGAGGGATCCCCAAACGGCTTAAGCTCTGGGGAAGAGGGAGGGAAGCAGGCAGGGATGCTGTTTCTCAGCAGCTGGCTTAAGACATGCTGCTCCAGCACTTGAAGCTCGCATGGCTCCCTGTCAGCTCCACGGCCCTGAATTACCTGTCTCCCCACCCTGCAACCTTTGAAAAGCATCCCAGAATTATCCCCTCGGGGTGACATGGGACCGCAGCCACCCCGGGCGCGTACAGGAGAGGCAAGTCGCTACCTGCGCACCAAAGCTCGCTCTTGAATCCCACCCAGCTGCTAATCCCCCCAGCTCCGAGCCAGGATGACGTTGCCCTTCTCTCACCCTTTACTTCCCTTGGCTGTCAGGATGGCTGCCTGCTCTCCTTCCCTGAGCTTACAGCCGCTCAGACGCAGTTTATGCAGAGCCTGACACTGGGGGTCCTCAGCCTGGAGGGAAGAGCAGGAAAATACAGGCTAATTTAATTGGTAAAAACCCCTCCATAAATTAAAAGTTCAGTCTCTCAGCTCATGTTTTTAAATTTAAGCACATCTGGAAAGGCTCTCCCTCTAGTAGGAGAACTGCAATAATGCCAAAATTCTATTCAAGGGGGGGAAAAAAAGGGAAGACGTAGCGAGAGCATGAGGTGGGTTTTGGTCTCTGTCTTGCCTTGCACCTGGCATCGCGTGATGTGGAACCACACCACGGGAAGATGATGCCACTGGCTCCCCATCGCTGATGTGGGATTGTCTGTCACCCCCGGGCTCCGCGTGCCCCCAGCTCTGCCCCACGCACAGCGTGCACATGATGCACTGCCTGGGGCATCCCAGCCCCATGGTCGCAGGCAAGACAACGTGTCATAGCGTAGATGGCGAGGGGTTCATCCCCACTGCGATGACAACGTGCTGGCGGGCTCCTTTCCGCTCCCCTTCCTTCGTGTAAGCGTAATAAATTACGTGCGACATCCCACACCGGGCTTGTAAATAGGGTTTTCTGAAAAAGAGAGGGAGGTTTCCCATGCAGCAAAGGCAGCCAGGGCGGAGGGGTGGGTGTTTTGTGGTTCCCTCCCCCCCGCCCAGCCAGATGCGCTCTTCTCCTCTTTCCAATGTGTCCCTTCCGTGTTAAGTTACCCGGGATGAGTAATGCTACTCCTCACCCACATCTTTCAAAAAAAAAAAAAAAAAAAAAAAGAGAGAGCGAGAGGAAAAAAATGCACAGGGGAGGCTTTTCCATACCATTTCCCAGGAGCGACAGCTTTGTGTTTTGGGGAGGAAACACTTCTTTGGAGACTTTCCCTTTCAGCAAGATAATGTTTCTGTGACGAGCTGGCAAAGCTCAATGTGCTGTGTACTCGCGCGGGTGGACAAGTGATGCTCGGTGCGACCCTCTCCCTGCCCTCAGCCTTCCAGCCCCTCTCGTTTGATGGCTCGCTGTAGTTTCTTCAATGGCAAATAGTCTGTTTTTCAATTCTCTTATTTGAAAATTTGCACAAGTTTTGAAAGAGCTTGAAAATCGGTTTCAAAACTGTGCTGGAAAACCCCCTTTTGGGCAGATCTGTTTCCCAGCTTGCTCACTATAATTAATAATCAGCACTTTGCTAGCCCTGATCATCTTGAAATCTCAGGCAGTTTGAGATACCACATTTTAGCAAAAGGCTGAACTGGAAATGGAAGCAGCCGGGCACTTCCCATCAAAACGCTGCTGGAAAATTTTCGCTATCATAATTTTCTGCCTGTAAATGTTGTTTTTTCCTTTTTTAGGTCCCATACCCCTTTCTGTTTCAAAGGGGCTGGTAGTACGGTCTCTCATCCTCAAAGTGAACATCTCAAGGGCCGGAAGGCTGAAAAGTCCTTCCCTGAACTGTGAGGGCATCCTGGCTCGGGAATTGCCCGCAGGTGACGGGATTTTCACCACGTCCATCAGTCGACATTGAAAATCAAATCCGGAAAAGACATAAGACAGCAGCAGGCAGGACTCGGTGTCCCAAAATCCAGCACCCTCCCACCTGTGTTTGACCCCGTTACCTGCCAGGCTTTTGCCACTGGATTTTATGGGGCTGGAGGTTGTGGCCATGGCTGCGGCGGGCAGGGTCTTGGCGGGCTGCCGTGATGTCCCACCCCACAGAAACCAGCGGAGTCAGGTCCCCCCCAGCTCTGAGATCATCTGTTTTGCTGGCGTCCAAAGCTGACTCAGTGCGAACACGTGCTGCCTCTTGGCCTTATTTATTACTGTTACATGACATCCAAAATAAACAGCGCCTGAGGTCCTTCTACCCCTTACCCTGCGCGAGGCTTCAAATGGGAGCCGGGCTTGTGCTGGGGGGCCCTGTGCTCCCCAGGCTCTGTGGAGGATGATAAATCACCTGGCACGGGCGATGACTTTCAGCCGAGCCCTAACCTGTTTAGTCTAACGGGCAAAGCGAACCGAAACGAAAGGCTGGTTGGCAGCTCCCCTTTAAACACTGCGACCCAGGCATCCCCCGTCCTCCTCCAGAAATAAACCACAGTTCGAAGGAGCTGGCGTCACGACAGCTGAGATATTCGACTAGAGGATGGCGGGTGTTTCTAGCCATCCCTCATCCCTCTTAAAACACAGAAGGGGAGGAGCGGAGAAGCCGCCAGAAGCGGGTGGGTGCAGGGCAGGGCAGGCCCGGTGGTGGTGGGTGCAGGGGGACGGAGGGGAGGCAGGAGCAGGAAAAATGGTGGGATCATGACTCCAGTTTGCTGGGTTTATGTCGTGAATCTGTCCCAAAGGGCAGCTTGATAGACCTCATTTATGGCTATTCCTGCCCTACATAATGGCTAAGAAGTGGTGCCACTTTCAGTTTGTATGTCTTTAGCTGACATGTATATTTAGCACTCATTAAGCACTTACCTTGGGCTAATAACTCAACTTTTGCTCCAAACTCCAAATTTCCTCGTTTCCGTGAGTTCTCGGGGCCAAAGAGTCCGTGCCTGACAGATTCGTTTCAGCTTTGTCTGAAGGTTCGCTATAGCCTTTTCGTTCATTTGAACAATATTTTCCATGGTTTTTTTTTCAAAAGATTAGCCACAGTGAAACCATCTCATTGCTTTAAACCTGTGAATGACTCTTACCCTTTTCAGGTAAAAGCAAATTCAGAACACTGGGTGCTTTTTACAAGAAATAATAATAATAATAATAATAATAATAATTCATTACATCTAGGTGCTTTAGCCAAGCTGACTGCAATTAACGTTGCTGTTTCTGTCCAAATTCTTTCTTGCTCTGTTTTCTAGGTGCTTTCATTGTTTTGTTCTAGATTCAATAGCCTGATGGTTTATTTTCCATCTGTTTAACCTTTGTCAGCACACGAATTCCCACAACTGACAGTGCATGGAGTGCGTAGTCTTTGTGCAATATCTTTTTGTTGTTGTTGCTTTCACTCAAGTGCATTTAAGCACATGCTTAAACCTGACTTCAGTGCGATCTAAGCCTCTGTGTCAAATACACGTAGGCAGGATTAGGGCTGTTTCCTGCAACAGCACCTGAGACAGGACGGGTTATGAGCGTGGCGTGGTGGTGGTGGGGAATACCCAGGCATCCGTCTTCACCTCTGCTTTGCCAGGATTTCCTGCCTATGCCGAAACCGAAATCAATGCAACGAGTCTGCGCAAATGCAGAGTGAACCGCTGGGGTTTTCCCCCGTAAACGGAAACTGAACTCGAAAGGGGATCGCGGCCAAAACAACCCGCTTTGCTGCTGAACCTAAACCAGAATGAGCCTTTGGAGCACGGTAGTTAAAAAAGAGTTTAAGTTGCTTTGCATTGCCCGGATCTGGTGCAGTCCCTGGATCTCCTTGGGTGGGGAGACATGGAGCTCGTGACGTGTAGCGTCCCCAGGATCAGAGCTGGCATCTCCCCCTCTTGGCTGCTGGGCAGGTGCCACCAGGCCATTTGGGCAGGGACCTGCCTGGGCTCTGTCAAAGTTTCATCATCCCACCTTGGGAGAATGTTTTGATTTCAGCCGGCCAGCAAATTTCTCCAGGAAGTGCTTCGCTGTTGGGTTTAGTGCTTGGTGGATTTTTTGTTTCATGTTATTATTTCTGCGGCTCAGCTGTAGAACAAGGGATGTTGCACATGTATGAGAAATCCTCCGCGGACGGCAGGAAAACAATGAGCAGCCCAGGCTGAGTAGGAAGTGGATGGAAACCCAACCCAGAAAAATGAGAAGTGAAGCATTCAGCCTTGGCTTGACTCTGTGCCCAGCGATGCTGATGATAGTTGGGCTGACACCCATTGCAGCAGGCTTAGGGCAGTCCTGGGACCTCCTGAGAAATCCAGTCCTAGAGCAAAGCAGGGTTTATTCAAGCCCTTCCCCCCTCCCACACACTTTTTTTCCATTAAACCCCATTTTTTTCCAGGGAAATTCCACTCTTATGTCACATAACTCCCATTTAAAATAGCTGTGCCGGTGCCTCCAACTGAGGGCTTCTCATCCAGTTGAAAGGCTTTGGCCACTTTTCCTGGGATCTCAGTGGCACACAAGAACATCCCAAAAGCATGGGAACTCTTCAAATCTGCAGATGCAATAAAAATAACAAAAATATTTATTTTATTTTTTTGACTTGTCTGTGCAGCAGTGGAACAAAACACAGCGCCGGAGCAAGCGAAGGAAGAGAGGGGAAGATTTATCCTTCTGGCTTAGGTTATTGCCCTAAGGGGATAGGAAGAGCCGGCACAGGGGAGGAGAAAAGCTGGAAGCAAAAATCCCCGACCTCTGGGACTGGAGGCACTCGGAATCAGCCCACTGGGCTGCTCGGCTGCAAAGCTCACCCCCAGGCTGAACGAACATTGCTTCCACTGAGATCCTGGCTGAGGAGCGTGTTTTTGAGTCATGTCGCGCTAATTTGTGGTTTTCAGGAGAAACCATTGGAAAAGAGAGTAGCATCCTGAATCCGAGCCGAACTTGCTAATTTTGGCTGGTCTTCCTTTTCTGGATTCCAATTGCAGTTACATTTTTGGTATTTTTGCTTAAAAACACGGAAACTCAAGAATAAGAAAAAACTGAATTAGATTATGAAGATTTCCATTCACTACTATGACTGAATATAACTGAGTTTTACAGATGCAAAACTGCCCCCTCCGCCTTTCTTTATTTCTTGATGAATGCTGAATTATGTTTCACAGTGCTACTGAGTCGAAGAGTAAAAATCAAACTGGAGCATCGGGCACCTCAAAACTTGAGTTTAGTAAAATTAAGCCCGTGACTAGTTTCGCATTTTGCGTGTTCCAAACCAACCTCTACCTGAGGTCAGCTGCCTCCTCATAGGAGAAACCCCAGCATTTTTGAACTCACTTTACATTGGCACGGGGCAGGAAAATATTATTTCTGATTTTTTTGGTGCTCATACGGCCCCTTTAAAATGTAATGATGTAAATCCTTATATGCTTTGAGGTGTTTATGAGCACTGGGGAATTCATGCTTGACCCATCCTTTTTTTTGGATATAAGTTACTGGTTTTGGTGCAGGCTCAGATGCAAAGCTTCCCTTGCCTGGAGCATGGACTGCTGGTTGGATGTCCCAGGCGGTGGGCACCTTGGCCAAGCCGTGGTGGGTAGACATCCATGGTGTAGTGCCCAGCGGTGCAGGCACCGAGACACAAGCTCTGCTGCAGAAACACAGCAGCTGAGCGCCACGTTTGTTGGACGCGAGGTGAAGGCTGCATCTGCTCATTGAAAACAGATTTAAGAAGCAGACGAAGGATGCAGTGAGATGGCAGGGATATCAAATCTGTTTGCTCAGGGACGGGTCATTTTCCATAACACCTGCTTGTTATTGTCTTCTGCTCAGCGTGGAGTCCTTTTACAACCTTGCGTTTAGGGAGCTTGGCTGGGCTGCCAAAAAAAACAGAGGGAATCACTCTTTTATGAGCCGTCCCTTCCTCCCTTTTATGTTGTTAGGAATTTCCCCGTGTGTCTCTCTTTCACAAATTCCTTTTAATTATGTTGCATCCAAGTGAAAGTAATCCATCCCAGTTTGGCTTCTCTAACGCTAGCAACTGGACTCTTGGTCTCCTCTTCTCTCTCCTCTTTTTTTTTTTAGGGTGTCCAGTATACATCAACCCAATGGCCTGCAGAAGAAAAATGATCTCAGGCGAGAACCAATTATCACCGCTGCCCGTTCTGGCTGGAAGAAAATGTTTACCTTGAATTCCATTTAGCCGTGGGGTTTCGATTAGGAAGCATCAGCCCATCTGCTGAACACACGCATGACAACGTGGGTGAAGTGTTATTGCACCCAGGCGAGGTTAAAGACCGTCTTCGCAGCTGGGGCAGCAGGGACGTGGGTCTACGGGTAGGGTAAGGGGTCAACACAGCAGTGACTTGAAAGTATAATCCTGGCATCTCAGCGTGGTGTTGCTGCTGCGTCTGAGATTGCAGTAAGCACAGGGATGAGGAAAACAGGAAGTGGTTGAACGCTTTCCAAGGGAATGATTATTTTTTCTTTTTCCCCGTGGTAAACTCCCCTTTGTCAAAATGAAAACTTTCCAGGAAGAAAAATCAGCTTACAGAGATTTTGGTCAAGTCTTTCATTTGTTTGTTTCCAAATGTCTTTTTAATGAAGTCGTAGAGCCATATCAGGTTTTGTAAAAGTCACAATGGGGAAAAAAAAAAGATGTATCCATTTCGCCATTAAAAATAGAGCTGGAAAGGAAGATTATACAGCCCATTCCCCTGCCCCTACATGGGATCGAATATTTTCAGGGTACAGATAAAATGCCAAGAAATGTTGACGTTCCTTTTGCTTTGTTTGCGTCTCCTTCCCCAAGCTGCAATCTCCTTCTTTGCGTCGCTTTGCTACTGCATGTTACACACCCTCTGCTCCCTCTGGATTTTAGCTGACCTGAATTAAATGCATAGTTATAAATGTGAATTAGAGTATCCCATCCCAGATCGTGGCCCCTTGCACGGGGTGCCATCCGTTGGAGTTCCCCTGGTCCCTGCCCAGGCTCCTGCCCTGCTCCAGTCCTGATCCCACCCAAGATCCTGCCATGACCTTCCTGTGTCCTGTTTGTCACCCACTTTCTAACCAGGGTTTTACCCGTCAACCAAGGAAGTAATTTATAGCAGTGCTGGAGAAACTCCTCTATATCTATTAGATGTTTAAGCCAAACCCACGCTGCTGCTGCTACTATTGAATCTGGCCAAAAATGGCAATTTAATGAAATCCAAACATTTTGTGAGAATGTATCAATTTCACCTACAGTTTCAACAGGAAGTTATGGAAACATTTCCATCCCATAGAGTCAAAGTGTTTCCTTTTGACCACTGCATTGGCTGTTTTTCTACCATGACTATAATATGCCGAGCAGTTGATGCTCAGATTTCTATCTGATGTTTTTTAGCATTAAAGTCAAACCAAACCAAACATTTCGGCTTCATTTGTAATTTGCTCTCATTTGTATTTGGAAAAAAGAAAGTCACATATTCGTACACTTGCTTCCCTCAAGACAAATGCTTTTGAGAGCGCTTTTTCCTAACTCTCATGTTCAAAAGCGTCAAGGAAATCTGAGTCACTTGCCTGCTTTGAACTGTAGAGAATAAACGGGCTTCTCAACCCCTTGGGCTGTTTCGAAACCCCAGCCAGAGGCCTCTATTAATAACCTAGTGAGCTCTTGTATGACACTTTCTTATCCCCATCTCGCAGATGGGAATGCAACATGGTAGTGGTTCTCCAAGGTCACCCAACAGCGGAGTCGCAGCCAGAGCCCAGTCATTCTCTCGCTGCCCATTGACCTACCTGAACAGGATAAAACGTAACGTTCTCTTACACAACAGCTTTTCCATTAACACACAGCAGAAAACTAGGGACTTTCTCGTGGAAATTTCCATGGGAAATCCTCACTTCCCCGGTCAGGAATGTCTGTCTTGGGAAATTCTGCTTTTTCTATAAGGAAGTTTGAAAACGCAGGGAAGTGGGGGTTACCTTCCAGTTCTCCTCCTCCCCCACATTTCCCAGTTAGAGAGGAAATCTGTACAAGCAGAGCTAACCATGCAGCTCCAGCGATTTGATAATAGATGTTTTCTGCAGAAACATAAGCCAAGGCTACAAGACTTATTCACACTCTGGCAGCACTGACTAATGCTAGCTGCGCTAAGCGAGTGCTAGCAAAATCTTCAGGCTACACCCAATTACCATGTGCTGTTGCAAATGCCATGGCATGTCTTGCAAAGCTTCATGGTCTGAGAATTACAAAAAGCCCAATGAAGTCATCCTTTCAAACTCCCCTGCCTGAGAAGTCTGGTGCGTTAGCCTTCCTAGACCTAATCCCCAAAGTCTGAGGGATAACGAATAAAAACATCGTCATCATGCTTGAGAAACAAAGAGCTCCAAACCCCTTTCTGATCTATCGCCATGAAGAGTTCAGGTCTGATGTCTCTCTGCTGGCTGTTGGAAGATGCGAGTTTACAACGCGGTAGTGATCACTGCTTGACTCATAGGGAAGATGGGAGGATTTCTGTTATTGCTTTTTGAGCAGCTGCTTGCCAGGGAGCAGGTCGAAATGAGCAGCTGGGGTGGAAAATAGGATGATCCTGTTCCTAATCAACCCCTATTGTGGCTCTATGTTTGATCACGTTAACCCAACACAGGGGTGGCACCAGCTCACAACCTCTCTGCAGAACTGTGTGGCCAACGCAAAGACCACAGGTCAAGAGAGCTGTATGGGAGGACAGGCATAGAGGGAAGCAGGATAGAGACCCAAAGGGGAAGTCCAGGTTTTCAGAGCACCAAGACAGTCTCACGGCTGTTGAATTATTATTTATTAAGGGAAAAATACCATTCTCCCAGTGACAGTAGATGCATTTCACAGTGACAGTAGATGCAGCAAATCCAGTGGGTCAGTGACACTGGTGTGGCTGTGGCCTCAGCATGAGGACCCCCATCCTTGCTTCATCTCTCCAGCTGGCCAGTCTCTTAGTGGCCATGGAAGGACTTTGTTTCATGCAGCAGAACACAGCGGCAAAAGCACCAGCAAGACAGTTGTGAGCGTGTTTGAGCGTAAGACTGACAAATGAGCCCCTGGGAGACCGGCGACAGCTAGATACTCATACACCCCTAATGGAACTCATTACAGCAGAGCTTTTGGGTGGGCGTTTGATTCAGCAAACCCTATTACAGCTGCACCTCACCCAGGTGCTCTGCGTGAAGGCAGGGCTGGGCAGAGACAATTAGGCAGCAGCAGCTGCCTATAAAAGTCTGGCTGGGGAGGCAGGAGGGTTGAGCGATTAAGCATGGATGGGTGGAAGGATGTGTGTGTGCAGATGGAGGTAGGGAGGGCAAGCTCAGAGCACTGATTCTCTACTGTATTTTCTCCCATTTGCTTCACCAAAAAGTCATAGAATGTGTTGGGTTGGAAGGGACCTTTAAAGGTCATCTAGTCCAACCCTCAAAAAATGCTAGGCAGGGTCCTGAGCTGGAGCTTGGCCAGATGAGGGTACTTTTCCACTGACAGAGCTTTTAGAGTCCTTACAGGGCATGCCTAGGGTGGTGGGACTCCTGGGGGTGGCTGGAGGCTGTTAATGTATAGACTGCTTACTGCTAGTGAGTACTGAGCAGGCAGCCTGTGCTGTGGGCTAGTAGTTGGTGAGGTTTCTTTTCACATGGATGGAAAAAGCTGCTCTTGACAAAAACTGCTCTCTGTTTGCTTCTTCAGCAAATGCCGTTAATGGAGTGGTCTCTTCCAAATAGTGTGCAGCACTTCTGTTTCTCACATTAGGGGTATAAATTAAAAGGAGAGCGCTTTTTCTGTGTTTTAAAGAGTTCAACCTGAGTGACTGATAGGTCAGGTGCTGACCTGAGCTTGATTTTGTAGAGGATGATGGGGAAACAAGCGGCAACTAGAACAGCCATCTTACTTTATATTGGTGCTGGGCACCCATGGGTGCTCCCTGGGCTATGAATCAGTGTAGCATATTTTCCTCACCAAAAGTAGACCTCTCTTCTCTGTTATGCTGGTAGATACCCTAAACTGATCCTATGAGTGGAGTCCCACAAGGGGAATGCTCATTCCAGGATAGGAATCGAGATCTATTTTAAACTCCTCCAAACTGAGATCATCTGCGTGAAAATAGGTATTTGTATACCAGGATAAAAGTGTCCGTGCGGGAAGCTACACCAGTACATGCAGATGACCAAGAACTGATGTCCTAGATCCATTTAGCTAATCCATCTATACAAGCACACAGAGATGACATCCCATGCACTCTGTTGTGCATTGAATGAGGCTACTCATATTTGGGAAAACACTGTCTTGTGGTTCTCCTTCTTGTTACTGGTTGCTTGTATCTTTTAAAATAACAGTAATTTCCTACTTGGCAGCCTGTGGGACTAGTGTATGATTCTCACAGTGTTGCCATCAACTGAGCTACCGAGTCTTCTCAAGGCTGTGGGTCTAGTTAAATGCAATAAAACAGTCTGTGTCCCACACTCCCATGGTTTATCGTTCTTTGCGTCTTTTGTCATTCTGTATCATTTAGCAATTAGGAAATTGGGACCCTCAGGGCCATTGCTCGGGGTTTAATGGGCTCCTTTATATCTCCAGGCTGTAGCAGTGAGGGGCTTGCAAACCTGACTAAATATCCTCTCTACCTCAGATTCCAGGGATACACAATAGTTGTCCTAATTCCCAAGCACCCAGGTAAACAGAGCTATGGAAATCATCAGGGGAAATGAACCCAGCCTGCATAGCAGCTCATGGATGGCACCACTGCAAAACTTTTGCGGATTGTGGTTAATGCAGAATGGGTGAAACTTAGCACCTCGGTTCAGCTTCACAAACTGTGGGGCTTTAATCCCAAGAAAACTGAACTGAAGTTAGCTGTTGCTTGGCTTGTGGGGTTCCTTGTTCTTTGCTCCTGAGGGAAAATGGATTCTCCAAAATGGTTTCCCGCAGAAAACTCTGCAGAAATTGTGTTTGTCTGCCTGAAAGAGCTATTTTCAGTGGAGAACTCCCAGTCAGCTCTGAAGCCCAGTTATTTAGGGGTGGACTTTTGTATAGATGTCAGCGACGCAGCCGACTATTAGCTAAGTTAGTTGTAGAATTTGATCTCTTACATATTTCTCTTTAATAGCAACAGAGCCATCAACAGACTTAGTGGTTATTTATGTTTCAGATAACTGCCCTTGGTTTTGGGAAAACCTTTGTTGTTCCCTTATGCCCAAGGAATGATTTTCTTTAATGTAATAGTCTCTCCATCTGACAACTACCGTAAAATAATATGTCAAGGTGGCAGAGGCCATATTGATGTCTTGCGAGCCCTCTCCTCACTGGGCTGTGGGTCGGAGCCCTAAATTGTGGATGTTTGGGGCAGCATATGGGCAGCCACCCACCTGCATGGTCCAGGCTGCTCTCCTGCCCCCACGCTGCCTCTCCTCGAATTCCCCAGCAATGACCTTACTGCAGCTATTTCCGCGCCTGTAAATCACCTTGCCTGCGTGAGGCAATGCTGTTAATTATGTCATGTGAAGAAAAATTTACAATGTGGAGCAACAGTAAAAAAAAAAAACAAAAAAAACCCTACTTGAAATGACGTGAGATCTACACTTAGTGGGCTCTCCGTAAATCATAGCAGCTCCACGTACTGGGCTGATGGGCTCTTCCCACCCACTGGCAAAGGTTGCGGTTATCGGTGCTGACAGGCCAAAAGAAGGGAGTGCTCAGCGCCTGCAAGCCAGAGTCTGAAAACTAACCCACATCACTCCAAGTGGATGAGAAAAGCCTGATTGTAGATGCCCAAGTGTTGAGCGACTTGATTTTCTGTGTTGGTGGCACTGTAGTTTCTGGTGGGAGGAAAAAAAAATAATCTTCTACCAGCAACTGAAGGTATTACTTATCCAGGAGGGAATTTGCCTGGGATGTGTTGGCTGGGGAGGAAGCAATGACTTAGGTGCTTGGTGTTCTCTGGTGCACTGTCCATGTCTGTCTGCATCTCCAGGTGCTCATCTGCCTTTAGTCATCCCATCCCTCATCTGGAGAGGACCGGGACAAGCGATGGTGCTGTGACTTGGACACTGGGAGGGTCACGGCATAGCCTGGGGACAGAATCCTCCCCTTTTGGAGGTGACCTAGAGTGCTCAAAGGGGAAATAAAAGACATGTGGTGATGCTGGCATTTGCTTAATGGAGCTAACAGCTATGGTCAGACCTGTAATTTCCCAAAGATCAAAGGCGCAGGTGAAAGCAGCTATTTAACACCGGGCCAGAGTGTTTCAGCATGCATTTCCCATACCAATCTCATTTCATTCTGAAGAAAAGACAGACTGACCTGACATATCTCCTCAGGCGTCACCAGAGCTGGGCTAGATTAGTGCTGTCTCTGGCTGGCTTTTCCCTCCCTGGTCCTACCACTGTTGACCTTTGCAGCTCAGCCAGAAGAAAAGCCAAGGCAATGTTTCCAGCTGAGGGGATATCAGCCAGACACAGAGGCGTCCTCGTGGAGCATGTCCAACGGTTGGGCTACCCATGCCCCAAGGAAGGAAGTACAAGTTCCGCTATCCAGGATCCTCTTGTGTCTGAGACACTCAGTTTGAGCTCCCATGCTGAAATTTGGGAATATCGGCAGGCTTTTCTTAAAAAAAAAAAAAAAAAAAATGGAATAAGTAAATACTCTCAGTAAGCAGTAAGTGTGGGTTGAGTGCCAGGGAAGCCTTGCTAAAGCAAAACCAACAGTTCATGAATGATTGGTTTAAACAACGGAGTGGAATGCCCACCTTGGCATACCATCATTTTTTCCCATTTCCTGGCTTTTCAGTCACTTCCAAGGCTGTTGCTGTGTAAATCCACCAGGCAAACATCTCGCACTACTACCCACGCACTCATTGCATGGCGTTCCAGAGTCTGGACATCCATCCGGGCACCTCTGTCTCCCTTTCAGGTCCAGCTCTGCTGGCTAACCCATCTATGTGGATTTTCAGTGCAAAGTAAGCATCCTTGACAAAAATGTGTGGCGATTCATCTCTTGGCTACGTTCAGTGTGGTCTTACATTTTTCTCGGAGCAGCAACGAGCATCCATGACACCCTCAGAGAGCACACCAGCAGGCAAAAGGCATGCCAGGAAGGGCTGATCCATTTTCTCTCCTCGTTCATCTTATGGAGAAATGGTGGCAGCGCTTAGTAACGCGGGCTTCCTTTCACATCGCTCTTGCTAAAAGTGTGTTTCTGGCTGCCTCCGACTTTCGGCGCAAGGATTTCACTGCTCTTTCCAGGTGACCAAAAAAACCTGGGTCTGCTTCAGCGGTGCTATCTACTTACCATACGGCGCTGCTGGGTGGGCATTCTTTTGGCCCTTCCAGTGAGGAGGGGGAGGTTTCATGGCCATGAGGTGATGGGGACAGGCAAGGACCCACTGCTTCAAGATCAGAGGAACCCAAAGGACTTGCCCAGATGCAGCAATTGCTCCTGATGCTTCTTTCTCTGTGGAAACCTTTGGCTTTGGAGGGCTTCCGTGGCTTTCCCAAGGAAGGGCAAGTCCAGAGAGTAGTCGTGGCCCTTGTCACCATGATAAAATTTGCCCTGACGGCCCCAAGGCAGCCAGGCAAACACCTGGAGCCATGCTTGGAGTGTTTGTGGCAGCTGTTGAATATGCAGGCTCCAAAACCCTCTGGGTGCTGAGGGTATCCCTTCTTTGCTGTGGACGCACACGATGCCCCCAGGCGTGGTCCCCACAGGAGGTGGGAGGACCTGGGGTGTCCCAAGTCCTCATTCACACCCCATCTCACTGCTTTGCCAAGGCATGGCATGCCCCAGACCGGAGCTTTCTGACATCAGCTTGGCCATGGTGGGCTCATGTGGCTGTCTCTCTTCTTGTGCTTCTTCGCTTGCCTGACGAGACGGCCCCCGTTAAAATTACCCTGGTGTAGTGCCTTAGGGCTTTTATTTTTTGACACTACATATGGAAGGCAGCTGTCAATTAGCAGCTGAAAAAATAGCCTGCAGTGCTAATGGGAGCAAATCTAATAGAGACCTCTTCCAAATTGTTTCCATCCATTTTTCAGGGCTTTTAATTGCTGTCATATTAGAAGGATGCCAGAAGGAAAACACAAGGGAAAAGCCCCATTCAGAGGTAGATTCCTCTCTGCCAGGGCTGACTCAGACGCAGCCCTCTTCCCTGAATTTCATTTACAGGAGTTTCTCAAGTTGTTTCCAAAGTTACATTTGGAGCTGGGCCCCAGCGAGTTCCTGCAATCCCTTTTTCCGTGCAGCGAGGACAGGACCAGGATGTTATACCAGCCACCACAGCCGGATCGGAGGCTGGGGACAGATGCTGTCTCCCACCCACCCGCAGCGCTTGGAGGAATGTAGTCAAAAAGGGAATGTTATGCACTGAAACAGCAATGGTAAAATACTTAATATTTCCAAATTCTTACCAAAGAAAAGGCTTCCTAATTATCGTGTTGTGTATTCCTAATTATTGTGTTGGCAAGGGCAGCGCCGCAGCCCCATTGCATTAGGCACTGCAGGCAGAGAAGAGAACAAGGCAATGAATGGAACACGGAGAGGGCGGCAAGAACAAGAAAACAAAGCGATTTATGAAACTATTATATCTAGACTTACTGTTAATCCTGGCATGTATTTGCATGTATCCAGCTACCCATTTCTGGCAGTGGATATATTTACCTGAGGGGCTTTTCTTAGGCTCGCCCTTTGAAATGATGGGTGAGCGGCTGCTGTCTTGTGGTTACAGCCGCCGCTTTCGCAGGGGAGTTGGCGCTCCTTGCACGACGTGGGCAGCCTAAGATGTATTGTGGCACCCAGCATGTATTTTCTTCCTCTCAAAGGTTTGTGGCTCGGTAAATATTATTATCTATCTGCTTGTCTGCCTGCATCACCCCCCTGGTTCAAGGGTATCCATCATCTGAAGATCTGCTCCTGCAGTGTCTGGCCTCATATGATATTTTGCTTCTGGATCTGAGCCGTGGCGTTTTAAACCTGCTTGGATGGGCTTTGTCCAGCCCTTAGCTAATACAAAAGCTACAGGACTGTGGAGGGCAGGAGAACACACGGACTAGAAGGTGCTCAAGAAATAAGGATTGAAAGCGTGTCTTGCATGAAGATAAGGGGTTATACTCCTGGTGTTACCCCAGGGTAGGCTGTAGGAGGTGCTTGACTTGGTAAATAGGCTGATTAAAACACAAATAATACAGGGGTTATCAGAGAAGGCGTCTGTCTGGCCTGTTGGGCTCTCTGTTATTGACCTTTTTCACAGTTAATAAGGTAGCCAAGGGTTTGTACAAGCATATTTGAGGGGAGAACCAAGGGTTTCTCCTGCAGCATCAGCCCTATGCACAGGGTTTATAAATATACGCCACTAATAAAATCTTGATTCAAAAAAAAAAGTAGATTTTTGCAAAAGGCTGGGTTAAGGGAGAGCCAGTCCAGCATATCCCAACACAGTCATTAAAACCACAGAAAAAAGATGACCTTGCGGGTTCACGATGCACCGTTGCGGCCCCGGCACCGGGAGCTTCCTGCTGCCTGTAGCAGATAAGGCAGCCCCAAGCAAACAAATTCGTCTCCCTGCCAGTGTCACAAGTGCAAAGCCTCTGCAAGGTCTCAGCCCACCCCTGGGGTCAGCTGCGAGCCCCGGGGGATGCTGCGACCGGTGAAGGGGTTTCCCAGGGTGGATTGTGTTTTGCGCAGCCCCACTGTAAATCACTGGGCTGGAAGGGGATAGGAAGGGAGGGCATGCTATTTCCTGATGCGCCGGAGCCTGCTGGGATCGAGTGACGTTAATTAAAGCCTGATGCATGATTTTAATCGCGGGCTGGTACACGCTGGTGCCAGGGGCTGAAATCCCACCCGGGGAGGCTGCTGCCATGAGTTTCCCCGTGCAGCGCTCGTGGGGCTGCCCCTTCCCGGGGACACAGGGCCAAGCCATCCACGCACAAGCCCCTGGAATCCACTGCTCGGGGTGCTGGGATCAGTGCTGGTGGCAGGGATGTGGGGGTGATGAGTCTAAGATGCAGCAGCCCTCGGTGCGATGGGGTGGCACATCTTTTTGAGGCTCACTTAGTGGGAGAAGAAAAAAAAAGCATTTCCTCCAGCTTCGCCATGTTGTTTGGCCCATTCTGCATTTCCCCAGCGTGGCTAAAATAGGGGCTAATGCACCAAGTGTGCCTGTAATAACCCTGGGACAGTAGCATCCTAGCAAAATAAACTTTCCCCAGCTGCACCAGTCTGGAAACAAGCCTGCCCAGCTGCTTCCCGTGCTGGCCCCTATTTCTGGACCTGCCTCGTGAATCTGAGCCAGAGTGGGACAAGCCAGGGATGACCCCGACCCAGAGAACACGCTGTTCGGGGAACACCGGGTCCTGCCTGCCGGAGCCTGGGGGGACCGCAGGGTCAGTGGTTTTGTCTTAACACACCTGCCCTGGGGCCAGCACGGAGCCAGTCCAGCACAGCCGAGGGTCAGGTTGGGAAGCCCTGGACATCTGGCCTGAGGATGGATCTTTGCCCGGCTGCAGTTGGATGTGCCGGCTGCGGAAGAACAAGCTCAACAGCAAGGAGAGAACAGAGGAGAAAACCGGAGGATGTCCCCATCCATGAACCTGATGCTCTCCAGGACCACCGAAATTACCTTCACCCCCTCCTCTGCCCTCTCTGGAGACTCTTCCAGTGTTTGGACACCGATGACTTTCACTGCAGGTGTGAAACATCCCAGCTGAAACTCTTGGCTTCACATAAAATGAAGCTGTAATGTGGTGGCTGGTTGCTTCACCTGTAAATCCTTGCAAGATGAAGCCTTTTTTTCCCTTCAGATTCATGAAGTACAGAACACTTGGCCACCAAATGTGAGGCAGGGAGGACCTGGAGCGTTTACCCCATCCTTCCCTCCATTCCTCCATCCATTTCTCCTCCTTCCCTAGACCTCATTTACCCAGACCATCTGCGAGGTTACGAACCCCCAACACTGCTGCAAGCCCACGTGCCGGGAGGTGATCGTGAGGACGGAGTGGTCTGAGCGCCGAGCCAGCCATCTGTTTCATTGAATGCTACGTGTGCTCGCTGGTTTTAAGAGGGAACAAGGCAAAACTACCCCTTGTGAGACTACAGCCTGCAAAGTCCTACAGAGTCAGTTCCTTTGCTGCAGTGTGTCTGATGGCCGGGGCTGAAAGTCAGTTCTGCGCAGCCCAGGAGAGCCAGCCGCACAAAAAGGGGTTCCATTTGCCTTTCCGGTACAGGCACGGCCCTGGATGAGAAGGGAAATGGCAGGAGAGGGCTCCAGGCTTTATTTATTTCCAAAAAGTTCTGAGGAGAAGCAGCAAACAGAACCCAGGTATGGGGTTGGTTCAGGCAGGCAGCGCTCAGGGACAGGTAGGTGTGACTCAGGAGGGAGCTGGGGGTGGAGAAAGGTTTCAGGAATAAGCTGATTTTTTTTTTTTGCATATGGTTGTGGAGGTATTTTTGCAACTGCATATCCGTTTTGTGCTCAGCTGTCTGCTTTGTGAGATTTTATACGTACGTGTGTTTAAGTGTTTAAGGTGGACTCAGGTGGTACCAATGACCTAGAGGAGGGGAAACGTTTTCCCTTGGCACCAGTAAGCGGTAGGACAGGTCTTGGGGCAGCAGGACCCCTCCCCAGTGTAAGGAGGGGACACCTGGGACATTGACGCCCCCAGGGTACTCCTCAGCAGGACTTGAGCGCTATGTGGGTATGCCCAGAGGTGCCCACATTGGCATGGACAGCCAGACTAGCAGGAGGATGCACAGTAGGTGATTAGGGTACGTCCATCCGTCCATCCATCCCCAAAAGGAGCTGGTGCATCAGCCCTGCTAAGGACTACATTTTCTCCCTCTTCCCTGATGAAGAAGGTGCTGGATTGAGGTGTGAGGTGAGGGCTTCTCACTCCTATTGAATACAGAGTCTAAATCCCTCATTTTCTCAAACTGAGATGGAGCGCACATTTTCCTCAGCTGAGCTCTTGGCAGCTTTCCTGGGGGCAGCCACTCAGAGGCATCGGTGTCAGCCGTCACAGCCCTCCGTTGCAGGCAGTCCCCTCACCCACAGAGCTGGAAAACAAGGTGATCGGTTCCTTCGCTTGGCTGCCTGGCCTCGGGTTGACAGGATGCAAGTGAGCTCAGCCCCCCTTGGCCACGCTCTGCCTTTACACCAGGGACCCGGCAGCAAAGCGGAGCTGACATCAGGGTCAAAACATCCAACTGCTGGTGCAAGCCGAAGCATTCCTGTCGTGCCTGGGGCCTGATGCAGTTCGGAGGAGACCAACAACTCACAGCAACGGGGAGAGGCAGCATCAATGACGGTTTTTCGTTGATATGTAAACACATACCCATCTTCTCACCTTCCCTCCTGGGGATTTCTGACCCCTCTCTAAACCAGTCTCAGGCTTGGATGGACTCCAACACAGCGCTTTTCTGCAGGCTGAGCTCCCAAAGACTTAATAAACCCTTAACCTTGCTGGCAAACATGGAGGAACAGGCAACCATGCCAAGCCCATGGAAGAGTGAACCGAGTCACCACTGGTCCGCTGCTAAAACAAGCATCTTGACGGGCTCATTCAAGGCAAATGAGGTTTTGGTGCATGGTGGATGTGGGGTGGGTGAGCTGCCCATCGGCTTTGCATCAGGGCTGTTGTCGGTCCCATCAGAGCAGCCCCTGGGCTACAGACACTTCCCATGATTGCCACCGCCCACAACAGCAGTCTCCTCTGGAAGTGCTGGGGGAGGCATCTGCCCAGCTTGTTCTCTTCTCTTTTTTTTTTTGGACAGTCATCATCTGGGAGATGATGATCTCCCATCATCTGGGAGACCTCCTTCTGCCTTTTAAGATTATTCTCTAAAGAGAAGAGAGCTGCTCAATATCAGCCTCAGGTAGTTTCAGAGGTGATGGAGAAGACTGTAAAAAGACCTGCCTGTGGCTTAAGCCCGTGGCAAAAATTATGATGTGTTGGAGAGACAACTGCGTGGGGAGCAGGACTTGTCGGGAGATGGCCGTGTCGTGATCTCAGGCACGCTCCATCCTCCCCTCCACCTGGGAACGGCACGAGGTGTTCATCCCTCCACCCATCCTCCAGGCAGAAGCCTCTGCAGGTGTTAAAGACATCAACTGACCACCCTCCTGCTGGTGTTTTTCCATCTGCCTCCATTCCACAGCTCATATTTTTTGAGCTGTAGGATGGGCGCAAAGACTAACGGGGCATTGCTGGGGCACATGGAGGCCCAAATAACCCGTAGGTGGGAGGGAGCTGGGTTTGGAACTGTGCAGCGCTGGTATCTTCCAAGGCGTGGCCTTGGAAGTGACAACTCCAATGATGAGAGAGAAAACACAGCAAGCCCTACAGGTTTATGTCAGCAGAGCAGGAGAAAAACTGATTTCTTCCAAGGAACCTCCCTTAAAACTCCAGTCCAACATACCTCCCGTGCCTTAGTTACTCAACAGCAGACCAGCGTTCTCCAGGGGAAATGGTTTTCTTCCCAAGAAATGCAGCGGTTTCACAGGGAAGGGAGAGGCATGGGCAACAGCCACGTTCTGGGGGCGTTTGCTAAGGGGTGGGGGTGTCTATCCCAGCCTGAAATCTAGAAATCTCTTTACCTCATCCCACATAAAATAACCTCCCACCACTTATCCCAGGTGCCCTCGAGCTTGCCAGGACCCTGACGGAAAAAACGTCAGGGAGATGACAGTTTCTGGCACCATCTCCAGGTTCCTGGGCACCCTCATCTCAATGTTGCCCATGCAGTAAGTGCCTTTACACCTCTTCTGAGCCCAGATCCAGGAGTGCGTGGGCTCACCCGTATTCAAAACGCGCACGGGCACAGGTCTAAATGCCCTGCGCTTCATTAAAGCTTAGGCACGTCCTCAAAGCCAGCTGATGCTGGACGTTGTCCACCTCCTGCCGTGCCCTTTCCCTGCAGGAGAAGGCTCCTTGCGTCAACGAGTCCTTCTGAAAACGCGTCCCTCGCCTCCTCTGCGGGTGTAAACTGGCACAACTTCATGGACTTCGAGGGAGCCCTTGGCTCTGGACGCACTTCTATAATCAGCTCTATAAATAAAAGAAGAGGGGAAATGATAAATGATACCCAAAGTTATCCAGCCAGGGTAGATTACTCACAGGCACTGTGCATAAGTGACCTTGAAAATAAATTCCAGCTAAATTCTTTAAAAAACTTTAAGGGGGGGGCGGGGTGGAGAGGCGGAATAAACCGGGCTTTAAAATTAACGCTTCCCGATTTTCTAACTCCTGTCCAGCAGAAAAAGGATAAAATGGTCCCGCGTGTCCCCTGGGCAAGAGCAGGATGGGATGTCAATAATCAATATGTATCACCTGTGAGGGCTTCCAAGGAGCAATCAGGGCTCACCAGCCCTCGGAGTGTGTTTTCCAGCCGTTTGGAGGGAAACTGGAGCAGATACAAGGGCTTTGAAAACCCAGCTCTAGAAATGTGCTTCATCAGGACAAAGGAGAACTTAATTAGGGCCGGCTGTTTTTTTTTTTTTTTCTCTGCAAAGCTCCTCTCGTGCAGAACAGATCTTTGGTCAGAGTGGGAAGATTATTAGGAATTTTAGAAACGAGGCAGATCCTGTCATCTAAAATGCGTTCTTCAAAAAAAAAAAACCCCAAAACGCTCCTTTGGGGGCTTTGGAGTGATTCGGTTATTTATTCATTCGACTGTCAATGAAACATTTTCTTTTTTACAGAAAGCTGCTCTGGCAATGGAGCCTTTCCAGGCGCAGTGGGGTGATGGATGTAAAATTCATTTTTTCATTTTTCATTTGTATGAAAATCAGTTAAAATTTTTCAGCCTCCCATTCAGATGGGAGACTCCAGTTGCTGGCACAGCAGCTGATCAGTTCGCCCCCGTGCTTTAAACTCAACAACCTCCAGTAACCTAATAAAGATAGATTTTAAATATATATTACCGGTTATATGCAATTTAACAAATATATTCCTCCTGCTCCTTTGCCTTACTTTCCGCAGAAGACATTTTAACAGCTTGAGTGATGTTGCTTTTATGATGCACAAGTCATTTTACCAAACAGCATGATAAAAGTTTGTTGAGGCAGGAATTTCATTAACTTCAGGGTCCTTGTTGCATTTAGCAGCATCGGGCTTGGCACGCAGGAGTAATGGGTTCCAGGGCCTGAAATTTCCATTATTTTCCATCCAGTTTATTTAAAACCCATTGGATGGATTATAAAAGGCTGCGAAACAATGAACATACTGTTGGTTCTTGTTATTTGTTGCTGTGCCCAGATGTTTGGTGTTTCAGGGTTCCCTAAGAGCACTTCGGGGTGCCACGGAGGGAGATGCATCCTGCGAAACAATTCCTAAATCTTCGTTTTGTCCTCATAGAGCGAAATGACGAGTACTTGCGAAAGGGATGAAGCAGCAGCAAGTTTCTGCTGGAGCCGATGGCGCTGCTGAGCGTTTGGTGAGCGTTTGCGTCGTGTCTTTTCGTCTGTAGGGCTCTGTGAAAAGCAGGACCGTTTTGCTTGGCAGAGGGGGAAACTGAGGCATGGCGAGGAAATTCGACATCCCATGGTGCCAAAGAAACCTGAACCACAGGGTCGACCCTCCTTTTCCATCCCCGAGCCAGTGTTTCCCATGTGCCTGCAGCCAGATCCCTCCCGAGGGACGTCCATCAGCAAGACGTGCCGGTGTATCTTCTCCCCCAGCTTTGAGCACCCTGTGGGAAGCGACGTGATGGGGACCGGTGGTGCAGGGGCACCGGCTCTATGCCTCCCAGCCAGCTCCCGCCCATGGGACATACATTACAAAATGATCCCCCTAAAGCATCTCTGCTCCCAGACCGCGTCCTTCTTGCCCATCCAGGGCGCAGGTTTGGAGGGGAGGGATGCGGAGGACATTATAATAGCCATGTTCTTAGGGCCTATGGGCCGGCTCTGCTCCGCTTGCCAGCCTTTTTATGTGTCCCTGCTCAGTGGTGAGTGTAAATCGGACACGGCTCCGAAATAAATAGCCTCCTTTTCTACTCGCCAGCAGGTCATGAGCGTGGGGAATGCCACGTCCTGTAAATAAATGGCTAATAAAAGCGGAGTGTTCTTACAGAATAAATAGCTCCGCAGCCTAAATTAAATAGGTAAGTGAAGTACGGAGATGCTGGATGCATCCCAAAATATCCCCCCCCTGAGAAGAGCTCCCGGAGGGTCCCATCCCGAGCAGCGGTGGGGCTGGTCCTCCCTGCTGTGCAGCACCCCCAGCCCCCTGGGAAGGACGCTTTCGGCCTAGTTTTGGACACAGTTTTGATGAAGAAATTCCCCATTGAGAGCATTTGAGTGCCAGTAACTGTGAAGGGAAGGGGGTGAGGAGGGAGGAGAGTGGGGTGGGAGGTGCAGAAAGAATCCCCATTGGGAGAGGGCTCACAGCTTTAGCGGTGACGGCTTCGTTGTCACCTCCAACAGGCTTTGTCAGAATTAAGGTACGATGGGTATGGCGTTGCCAGGCCAAGCCGCGTCAGAGTGGCAAAACACAGACTAACACAGGGAAAGCCTTTCCCAGCAACAGTGACGTCCAGAGAAGCTGGGAATTTGGTAGTTTAGCAATGATTTGCTAAGATTATAGAAAGGAGGGGAAACAGAATAACTTTCTGTTTCATTTCGAGTGGCTGTTTTTCCATGGGCATTGCTCTCTGGAAGCTCTTAAAAGCCAAAAAAATACCCCAAACCCTCAACAGAAATGCTTGCATCGGAAGGTAATCCTGTTTGCAGTGTTTGGCAGGTGAAGAAAGGATTTAATTCCTCAGCTGTCCCTGCTGATGCCTGGGAGATGTCTTCTGCGACAAAGCAGAAGCTCAGATGGAGTTTGCTGTTTTTTCCAAGGGCAGACATGCTTTCGCACGGAGCGTTTCTGGAAGTCAGGTTTTTCTGCAGGGCTCCTGCGACGTTAAGTGCCAGCTTGGAGGCAGAAATCAAAGCTGAATGTAGAGATCTTGTTTATTGGTCTCCTGCTTCAGTCATTAGTCTGGAAACCATTTGAGGAAAATCGATCAAACAATTATACTCCTGATGCTGTTATTGTCATAAACTCTTCCAGTTCCTCATTTATGGAACGTGCGTGTCTCTTTTTTTTTAGAAAATCATTTCAATGCTGACTGATATTGCTCCAGTCTTTTAAACAACTGACTTTCCTTCATTGATTATTATATTCCTTTTAAATTTGATGGCCCAGCCTGTGCTAAAAGCCCGTCTCCCTACACTGCTGTTACGTTACTGGTGTAAAAGGGGCTGTTAACAGCAAGAAGCAGAGAGCAGGACTGGGGTCGGTATTCCCAGAATCCTGTACCCATGTCCTCCCATCATAGGAAATTATTAAGAAAAGTCAAGTCCTGACTTTGGCCCAAGCTGAGCCGGTGGCCGTGCCTCAGTTTCCCCTCCATCAAAGGGTGATGATGGCAGGAGCCTGTTTCGTCCCAGACCGGGCTGTATTAGCATGGATAACATGTATGAGCGATGCTAATTGCCTGGTGAGCTTTTACTCAACGCTCCAGGGATTTTTTTCCAGCTGGCTATGTCCAGCTTTATCGTTTCTGACATGGAGGCAGATTTACAAGGGGGATTACACCGGCTGCGGCTCACTGCCCCCATTGCCAGCTCTCTACAAATGGCTCCTGTGGGGTGTCGTCCTGCAGCACTAGCGAGCTCATGTCTGTCTAGTGATGAGAAACCCAACTTAAAGACCTATATTTAACCTCCTTTTTAATCTCTTTGCTCCCCATCGGCATCTAACGATGCTTAGTTCATAGCTGCATCTGACGATGCTTAGTCCATATGTGAATTGCGCTTATTCGGGCTCAGCCTCCTCTTTAAGGCTCGGGTTTTACACTCCTCAAATGACTTATTTTAGAGAAGTTTTTTGCCTGCTTCAGAGCCCTGCGCTGCGGTGGCCGGAGATGAGGCACAGTTGCAGCGGGCGGTAGCGGTTCCCCCCTCCCCAGCACAGGCTGCAGACACCATCCTCTGCTCCGCCAGACATCCCTCCCGCATCCCACCGCGCCTGGCGGGCGTCCTCTGCGTTGACCACCTTGACGGCGACACTATTACTTTGGGACATGGGTAGTTTGCTCGGAGACTGGTGCTCACTGGCACCACAGCGCAGAACGGGTGGGCTCTGGAGATGCCTAGCTTGGTCCACGTCCCCTGATATTTATTTATTTTTTATTTTTTTTTGCACATCCAATCCCAGCATGAAAATCCCACAAAAAGCATAAGATGTTGAAAAAACGTCATGGGTGGATGGTCCCACATCCCTGGCATCAAGGATGCTCCTGCATCAAGGGATGCTTCCAAGGTGCCAGCAGTGACTTGTAGAGACGCATCTCCAGCCCTGCCAAGGTGGCTTTGGTCTCGGCGCGCGTCCCCTGGCACAGGGTCTGCCCAGCTCGTGGTCTCTATGTCCGCACCTTTTCCTTTCGCTCTTCATCTTTTCTTTCCTGAGAAAACATAATTTTACACAAAAAAATCATGATCTCGCCTGGGAGCAGCTGGCCAGCCTGTCCTACACAGGAGAAATTAATAAAGAATAATACCCGATCGTGTCACAGACAAAGGTACATCCGCAGACTTTTCAGCTCCGAGGGGGAGATTTGCACTCGCCTGACACAGGATATTGCAGAGAACAAGGAAAAATTCTCTGCTCAGCACACAAAACACGGCCCCAAAGAGCAGGGTGGCTCAGGGGCATTTTTTGCTTGCACCCCCCCTCCCCATCCCTTTTAACAGGCAAAGGTCCCCCGTGGTTGGTGGAAGACTTGCTTTTCATCAAAACAAAACCTCTCCCAGAGCGCGTTTGCCCTCCTTGAGATACAAAATGTTTACAAAAGTGTACGCCGTTTGTTATAAATCCCAAACTTCTCTAATGAAAAACTTTTGCTCTCCTCCCGCAGCCAGCCAGGAGCAGGCAGCCAGGACGCACGGGGAGGAGATCCCACCCTTCTTCTGCACCAGGCACCCAGTGAAAATCACGTTGAATCATGGTAAGAAACATGTTTTTTTCCCCATGAGTGGAAGGTGTCTTTGTCTTTCCTTCTTGGATTCCCTTTCTTCTGGGTTTTTCCATGAAAAGCAAAGGGGGGGAAAAAAAAAAAAAAGAGAAAGGGTTTTGTTTTTTCACCTGGGAAGCACTGCCTGAAGCAAACTTTAGGGACGATCTGAGCAAAGCCTGAGCCATGTGGGACAGTGGTGGTGGGCTGCATGGGTCTGTTGGCAGCAACCCTTCCCCTGTGCCTTTGGAGACACGCAGCATGGCAGGTCTGATCCCCATCCCACATCCCCATGGAGGTGATAGACCCCCACGACCAAGGAAATGGGTCGGGACCCTCTCCAAACTGGCGCAGATGGTGGGGAACAGAAGGAGAACCTCCTACCACGCACTGTCCGGGCTCGAAGCAAAGATGCTGCAAAATTATGGTCTTCAAGGCATGTGGGCTCTTCAAGACCTTGCTGTTGCAGAGCGCAGGGATGTGTCCTGTGCGAGACGGGAGGGGAGCGCTGGGGACATCCTCTCACAGAATCATAGAATCTTCATAGTTGGAAAGGACCTTTGAAATCATCGAGCCCAACCATACACACACACAAACCAAAAAAACAACCTCCAATCTCTGCCCTTCAGGACTCTCCTCCCAGTGCAGGAAGCCACCCAGTGATGGGAAGTGACCTCTCTGTCACAGGGGCTCGAACCAAAAGCCTTGGGCACGCCTGCCTGCGCTGTGAAATATTTATTCTGTGTGGCATACCTAATCTCTTTTCCCAAGTTTTTTTTCCCCCTCCTCTTGTTTTATAGCCATCTCTCTTCCTTTTCAGACCCGCCTTATTCCAGCGTTTATGGGAACTACATGGCAAAAGACCAGAAGGGTTTTGGGTTTCCCCCCCGCCCCCCGTCCTTGTTTTAAGAAGTACTTCCCCTCGCTGTCCTGCTGACAAAGACCCGTGGAAATTAGGGATGGACGGGACCTGCAGGGCTGCGTTTTGTGCTCCTGCCAAGGCAAGACTTTCCGCAGCGATGCAATCTCTAGCACTTCAGTTATTCAAGGTTTAACAGCCCCAGGTGTATCGCTGATGCAGAGAAGAAAGCTCAGGCTTTCCAGGACAGGCACAGGGAGACACAAGCATGTCTTCTCCTAAAGGCTGCCTGGTCACCTGGGCTTGGCTTTGGGCTGCCGTTCCCTGGCTCCTTGGGGAACACAGTGGCCACCAGCGGGACTGGCTCAGGTTGGAAGTCAACACGGGGAGTCACAACCTTCCCCCAAAGCTAAATTCTGCTTTACCAATGCTGGTGTAAAGCCAGAGAAAGTCTCTTTGGGCGAAAAATCTTGTCCAGCCATGTCCCTCTCCTGCTCTCAGATTGCAGAACAGAAGTTGGGCCACCAGCACGCCAGCTGTAGACACCCTAAATATGGCTTTAATTTCTGCTCTGTTTCTTGCCACAGGCTTGGAAAGAGCAGCCGCTTGTAGCCCAGGACGCTGCATCCTTGGATGCAGAGATGGCATAGTTAATTGGGGAATAAGAAGTCTTTGGTGTGATGCATGGTTCCCATGGTGGCCCAGCTGCAAGGTAGGGTCTGCCTCAGGCCCCTGTGGTGACAGCCTGGGGTGTTTTGGGGGGTTAAGTGCCCAGGGGGCTGCAATATAACTATATAACCTTGGAAAGGCTTAGAGGGAAAAGCTGGACAGTGTGTCCAGCTGCTTTTTCCATTCCATTCCACGCTGCTGTCAGTGGAAATGGACAGCAAACTGCTGGGTGCAGCAAGGTGTCAGCATCTCACTCTTGCTCCTTCCATACCCAAAGCTACCCAGGGTCTGATCTAACTATTTCTACAGCCCCTGGACATCGTGGTGCCATTTCTGGCTTTTTGATCCTGCAAACAGGACTCAGATTTGAGCTGACCTTTGGAAATCAAACAGCAAACAAGCCACACATATCCTCTTCCAGTCTCACAGAAGCACCTCATCAGAAGAAGCTTTAACCCTTGATCTCTTCTGGGCCAGCTCTTTAGCTGACAGCATCCTTGAGTGGAATGTGGATGGGATGGAGCGGGAGCTCTTCTCCCCATGCAGAATGGGACACATCCCTCCATTGGGGTCGCCGGGGATGTGCACAGGGTGTCCCGGGCAGTGACCCACATCCCGGCTGCCTCCCCGCTCCCTCGCCCGCATCCCGGCACAGCTGGATGGAGAACCCAGCTGTTGGCAGGCAGGGCTGCGGGAACAAAGGAGCCATTGCAGGGCGGACTTTGAGTCACGGAGAGCAAAGCCCAGCAGCTCTCAGCAAGCGTCGGGGCCGTGAAATTCGATTCGCGCCCCTCCGCGAGCAGCAATGGGGAAGGGACCCCGAAGGCAGCAGGCTTTAGCGGCGGGGAAGGACAGGTGGCCGCGGGCTGGGAAGAAGGACCGTAATGAGGCGCCGCGGACACAAGATCTTCTTTGTTAGGATGTTACCGAAGTAGAAGAGTGACTGCAGGAGAGGTTTCGGCACAGCTGCCTGAACTCCTTACCTCCCGGAGATCAAAGCCCGCCTTTCTAATCGCATCTTGTATTACACTCACCCAAACTCTTGCCGGGTATCCCGGTGGCTTTGCAGAGGGAACAGGTGTTTTGTAACACGTGTACGATTACAGGGGATTAACAGATTTAAAAGCGTGCCCCAGGAGACACGGCAATGCATCATGCTCCTGTTAAGATGGGGTGTGCCGAGCTGGGCCGAGGGGTTTCTACAGAAGCATCTCCCTCCCTGCCACGGGAGGCTCATCCCACCTCACAGGCGGCCGATGCCATGGGGCAGCGTGGGGCAGAGATGCGTCCCCAGCCGGCCTCAGCACAAGCTGGGAGGCCAAAGGAGACCATGGATCCCCGAGGAAGCCTCTGAGCTCACAGTGCGAGCAGGAGCCCTGAGACCTGCGTCCCATCCTGTTGATATGGGCATTGGTTGGAGAGTGGCGGCAGCCTGCTGAGGGGCTGCTGCACAAGGATGCTCCATCCCCCAAATTCTCCCTACTGCACCAGGGGCAGCCCCCCCACATCAATTCATAACCTCCTACACTCTGTGTTGGACCAGGGACCCCCTGGCTCTGTCCCCCACGTGCCCTCTATTAGACCAGGGACCCTCCATTCCATCCCCCAAACACCCTATGCTTGACCTGGGATCCTCCCACTCCATCCCCCTCAATGTCCCATGCTGTATGCTTGACCCCCCCAAACACCCATCAGGGATCCCCTCCCTTTTATACCCCCAAATCTGGGGGATTTCAGGGATTTCCAAGCAAGGGAGCAGGGGGGTGGGAGACACAGCAAGGAGAAGAGCTGTTCTGTTACTCAAAGATACCAAAGGTCTTCACTGTAGAGGATTAAAATATGTGGAGAACAAGAACTGCTGGCCCAGGAGCCAGGGAGGGGACAGAAACTTGGCTGAGGATCCCACAGAACAAAAGAAAACCAGGAAAATGCATAGACATGCCTAGAAAGTCATAAAAACAAAGTTTAGGTTAAATACACACAGGGTCTCTTTTCCTCTTGGCAGGTTAAGAAAGGGCAGTCTTTGCCTCCAGAGCTGCTGGTAGAAGCCATCGCTCTCGCTTATTCCCGAGAAAAACAAGAGGAGGTAGATGGAGGTGCTCAGGGTGGGCAGAATGGGGCTCAGCCGACCCCCAGATCTCAGCACAGGGGGAGATTTGCTCCGGAGCAGCAGCAGAAGGACACACAGCCTGCATAGGCACGGACACCTGGATGGATAACCCTCACACCGGTCACTGCGCTTCCTCCCAGCTCCCCAGCCTCCCCAGTTTAGGGATTTTCCTTCAGTTATCCCACCATATAACTGAGACCTCAGGTTGGACTTGAAAAACCAAGGATGAGGCATGAAAAAAAAAAAAAACAACAAAAAAAAATCATTCCCAGCCAGCTTCTTGTTTATTGGAGCCGGAACCAACGCCCCTATCAAAATGAAATGATAAAAAAAAAAAAAAGATAAAATTGTTTGGGAAAAAGAAATGATAATTTCCCATCTGCCACTCGCCATTTCCTTTCTGCTGGGGGCAACTCCCAAAAATGAGGCGTTTGTCCCCTTTGATGGCTGGTGTAAAACGAGCTTTGATGTCGTGGAAGGAAATAACGTATTTAGATACACGCTTTGCTCAGATCAGGCAGAGCTAATATAAATCAGGGTACCAAGGGGACCGGGAAGGGTGTGGAGAGGTTCAACTTGACCCTTTACCACCGTTTTCTTTAACTTTCATATTAAATTAACTTTCCTATTGTTCCATATCAGCGCTTTACATCTTATTTTCCCCATCTTGATTCTTTTGTTCCCCTGCAAAGCTTTTGAAGCCAACGAGAAAGGGAAACCTCTTGTAATCATCTTTCCAGAGGGTACCTCCAGATCACAGGCAGCACATGGAAATGACCGGGAAAATAAATCCTTGTCACAACATCTCCGCTAATCTTTCTTGGAAATGCCTTGGTATTGCTTTGAAAATGACTTTGAAAACAGCCGATGGCTTGTTGGGACATTCCAGGACGGCAGAACTGGAATCTGTCTCCTTGCCGCCTTCAAATTCACATGAGGCACAAGCGAATTGCTGAGATTTTCATGCCATTGTCACCAGGAGCTGAAGAAAAATCACATTAAATTGACACTTCTGCAACAGCTGGCAGCCATGTCATAAAGTGCTTTTCAAGCCCCTGGGCCAAAGAAAAATCGAGATCCTTTCAAGCCAAGGAGTTTTCCTGTTAATTTAACGTGCTTCGCTTTACCAAGTGGCCAGATTTTCCAGTGTGCTCGGCTGTTTTCTGAGTGCGGCCTCTTCCTTTTGGTGACTGAATTGAAGAGAAACTCCTGAATAAAATAAAGAATTTCCTGGGATGCTAGCTCAGCTGTTCTTCTTCACTGCCCTGAGGTGTTGGATGATGCCACCGTACAGGGGTCAAGCTCATCCTGCACTAGCTCCGGACAATCCCAGGAACAGCATCCAAACCTCCCAGATTTAGAATAATCCTGGAAATGCAACAGATCTGCTGTATTTTAGTTTGGTGATGCAAAAAGCGTAAAGCAAGTGAAAAGAAACATATTCCCTTCTGGCATGTTTTCTCCCTGGAAATATTATCAGAGCCTTAAACAGCTTTGGAAAGGGGGGAAAAAGAGAGGGAGGATGCAGCATGTGCATGGAAAAGGGGCAGGTTTGGGCTGAATTCATAATTTTTCAGGAAACTTCAACAGAAGCCATTCTCCATGGAATAAAAGCAGTGCCGGCAGGGCAACGGGACATCAGCCTGACCCACGTGGCTTGAAGATTTCTGCTTGTGAAGGGCTCTTCTCTTATCCGCAGGAAATTTATTTGGGAGGGGGTGATAAAACGATGTTGTGGTGCTGGTGTGGTGTTTTTATTTAAGCTTTCTGGTCCCGAAGCCTGCTGTGCTCCAGGCTTTGCAAGGCCATGCAAAGGGAGAGCCCTTCGCGGGATGAGATGGGATGGGATGGGATGGGATGGAGCAACCATAGTTTGCCTATACACCCGGGAGTTTCCTTATTTGCAAAGGGCTGGGTTTGTTGTAATTTAAGTCTTTACGCTGAAAAGTCCGGGCTTCTGGATGTCAGAATTAATGTACACTGGGTCTTCTCGGCCCGTGACCAAAATGCAGACCTCGGTGTTCTAATGTTCTTAATGAATTTAGCTCCTAATGGTGAAACCCACCCGCTGGTGACACCCCTCCAGGTATGGCCGTGCCACCTCGCCTTGCGCCAGCGGGGACCCGGGGCCTTGCTCCCCTATTACCCAGCCACAGCCCCTCGCAAAGCAAATATTTGGGCTCTTTGGACATCCCTGGCAGATGGCATCTCCTGGCCCACCGCCGAGACGCCGGTTAAAGCCCTCTGCAACCAGCCCCTTCCCCAGGGCTGAGCAAAACCGTGTTGGTCAAGACAGGAAGGCAAGGGAGGTCGGTTGTTAGAGCATCTTGCTCAAGGGTTGACCTTCCAGCCATGATGCTGGATTTCCTCTTCGCTTATGGGGCAGGGAAGGGGTCTGAAGAACCTGCCACGCTGCTGTGGCAGCATCCCCAGCTCTCGCAACCACAGGGGTGAAATAAAATCCCATGATAAGCCGACTCAGGGCACTGAAGTTGGCAGCACAGAGCAATTTTCTATCAGTAGTGGGATTTTTCTGGTGTGTGGCTCGGTTTGGTGCATCACGCTGGCCGAGCCGGAGCATGCAGGGAGCACGGTGAGCGCAGCACCCCAGAGCTTGCAGGGGGACGTCCCTTGGGATGTTAAGGTGAGCAGAGACAGATGGAAGGGAGGGAGGGAAGAATAAAAAAAAATAGAGAGGAAACAGCTTTTCCGGCTGCCCCGACGCCAAGGCATTGCTTCCAGAGAGGTCCTGGTGGCTTTGGGAGGCTCAGCTAACCAAACTGGAAAGCAACACTTCCTTCATTGTCCCAAAAGCTTAATGAAATCCTGCAAATAAAAATATTTTAAAAAGCCTAACTGCCCCCAAATGGAAAGTTTCTCGCATGAAAGGGACGGTGGGACGTTTGGCGGCAGCCACAGCTCCCGCTCCAGTTTCCCTGGACTTTTTAGACGCTTTCTCTTGGAGCTAGTGCCCTCTCGCGGAAACCTCTCATCTCCTCCATTTTTACTGTGTTTTTTTTTTTAACCTGAAACGAAATGAAGCCTTCCCAAATCAACGTGCTCCATGGTGACAATCCAGGATGCTCTGACCCCAACCCCGCCGGTCCTAAGGGAAGGTGTCCGGCTGGAACCATCACAAGCTGCCGCCCACTTTGCTCCCTGCCCTCACCTCCCGAAAAGCACCAGAGAATTGGGAACGGGAGCAAAAGGTGAAGACAATGTTCCTCTCAGGTGGCCGAATGTCAAACTGATGCCGGCAGGGAGCTGGAAGCAACAAAGAGCCATTGGGATCGATGTGGCCGGCAGGGATCGGAGTGGGATGTGAGGTCAGTTGCTGGGAAAAGTGGTGCCTGAGCTGGCGGAGCAGCAGTGCCATCGCCTGGAGCCCTCCGCCAAGAAGCTCTCCTCCGGGCAAATCCCGAAGCGAACACAACACACGTTATTTTTACTTTCCCATAGCCAAGACCTCTCCCAGAGCATGGAGGCTCCCCAGCAAAGGGGCCAAGCTTAACACCAGCCTTCCCTTATGGCAAAGCATCCCTGTTCTTTCCTTTTTTCAACCCAAAAGCATGGGGAGCGCCGCTGGACATCCCTGCCACTGCTGGGTCAGGCTTGCACAGGGCACCCTAATTGTGCATCGAGGTGGTTCAGCTCTTGAGCACAGCTGGGATGGGGGAAACTGTCTTGCAAAGGGCTGGAGGGGGTCCCCAGCCACATATGAAGAATAAATAACTTTGGGGATGGTGTTTGTGGTAGTGCTAGTGATAGAATGAGGCAGGGAAACGCTGGGGTCAGGCTTTGTTCAAGGGATATGGGCCTGTGGATGACAGTGGAAAGCAAATTCATCGTATTGGAAAGCAAGGGTGTGCAGAAAATGATGCCTCTGAGTTAATTTTACCCTAAAAAATAAAAGTTTCCATCTGTGGACCCAGTAGTTTCAAAGATCTGGTGACAATCCTGCCATTTTCCACAATTTCATGCCTCCAACCGGGCTGTGCTCCATGCCGCAAAAGTCTTCAAGCCCTGTCCTTCAGGCATAAATAAGTAAAAAAAACAAAACCCATGAAGTCATAACTATGGCTCCTGAGACCGATTCTGGGGCAAAGTGGGCCGTACTGGAGGGGGTCCCGATATTGTCCCCACAGATGGGACCTTGCTGGGGATGGGCACCGGAGCCAGGGAAAGGCCATGGTGGAGGGGTGTCCTACCTATGAAACCGCAGTCATGCTGTTATATGCCATTTTAGTATATTGTGTGCAATTTTGGCAGTTAGACTATTTTATAGGATCTATGCATGCATATAGATGCTGTATGATATTGTACACGTAATGCGTAATAAAAGGATGTAGTGTATTTACCTCAAACCTGACACAATATACGAGGTATACAAATAAAAAAACTAAACATAAATCTGTGTATTACACACAAACACACGCAAATGATGGGAGGGAAAAAAGGTATAATCTACCTTTTCCTTTAAAAAATGCGGGTCTGACACATGTGCTGCCCGGAGCACGCCCCTTCAAGGCGCGCCGCGATCGTGACCACGCCCCCACCCCACATGACCACGCCCCCCGATCTTGGTCACGCCCCCCCGGCCCGTCCGCCCTCTATCCCCGCCCCGCAGTCCTCCAGAGCATAAAAAGAGCGGGGCTAGAGCGGCTCGTGTAATTTAGCCGCGGGCGGAAGTGCGTGCTGCTCCGGTCGGAAGTGAGTCACGGCGCGGCCGCCTCCTGAGCGGAGGCGGTTCTGTGCGGCGGCAGCGGGGCGCCGTGAGGGGAAGATGCCCGTGGCGGTGATGGCAGAGAACTCCTTCAGCTTCAAGAAGCTCCTGGAGCAGTGCGAGACCCAGGAGCTTGAGGTAACACGGGGCGCGCTGCGGGGGCGGGCCCGGTGGTGCCGGGGGCCTGGCTGAGGCACCGTGTGCTCCGGCGCGGCCTCGGGGCTCGGTGCCGCCCCGCAGCGCCGGTGGGTTTGGGCCCAAGCGTCTCCTGGCGCAGCCGGGTGCAGTGTGGGTTGTGCTGTCGCCTGAGAGTGGTGTTATGAGGGTCTGATCTGGTCCTGCACGGAAGGAGGTTCGTGGCACTCTGCCCCTCTCTGTGTTGATGAGGGTTCGGTGTTTAAACCTGCCGCTTGTGCAAACGCCCGCCAAAAAGCTTTTCAGAAACTTCTGAAGCTGCGGACAAATAAATGAGTGCATTTTAGGGCCTTTGTGCAGGAGAGCATGTGAGAGAGAGAAGTTCATATGTCTCCATGTGTTTCACGTAGTTGAGAAAAATAAGGTTTTGAAAAGGAGAGTGGGGCACTGGATTACTCTTAAATCAATGGTGCGCTGGTTGTGGGAGCACACACTGGAAGCTTACTCTGTGCCGTTTTAAATTCTATTGCTCGATGGGTTTTTGATTCTGACTGCATGCACTGCTTGTGTGCCAGACTCCAGCCTGTGGTAAATCCAAGTAGCACCACAGTGCTAAAGGCTCTTCCTGGGTGGTATCCATAGACCCTTTCTCGTCTTGCAGAGTTTCCAGTGCTTTTCTAAATGTGAAGCTCACGGATTCCACTGTAACCATTTGAAGTAAGAGCGAATTTTGAATTTTCCTCTTCTGTGTGCTCTTCAGCAATTCTGATTTTTAGATCTTTCTACCCTAGCAACTGAAGGGAGAGGGCTGTTCCAGTGTGTCATCACTTGCAATAGCAGAACTTTGGTGTTGACAAACTGTGCTGCTTTGCAGTGGAAAATATAAACCTTAAATGGAAGGGCTCCCTGGGGAGCAAAGAGTGCCATTGTAACATGTGGGAGAGTTGAGTGTGGCTAGCCCTTCCTGCTGGGAGCAATTTAGTACTCCCTTTGAAGGTATGTTCGCATCCTTTAGAGGAGCACATGTGTACAGTATTTACTGCTAATGTGTATTAGATGAGTAGAGGAATGTGTAGAGGAATATTTAAAGTTATGAGATGGTCTTACTCCCCTAACCACAGTATGCGTTAACAGTCACTGAATGGCATCCTATGAGGGAACATTGGTTCTTATACACTGTATTTCTGTAAATAGATTTACCTTTTTTTCCCATTCAGATTAATAAGTTTCAAAACAGTGATTGATATGTGGTTTGAACCTGACTTGTAATGTCTCTGTCTGTCTTTTTGGCTTCTGCGGGGCAATGGGAGGGTTGTGTCAGGCTGAGTTCTCAGTGATGGTGACAGAGCTCAGGAGGCTTTAGGCTTTGTTTCGGTGGCCATCTGAGGAAGTTTAATGTATTCTCCTCACTTCCCTGCTGCAGAGTGTGTGGTGTTGAACCTCGATGGGCCCCTGGGGGCTGTTATAAAGCCACTGAGTTTAGACTGCGCTTTGCTCAGGGTTTCTGCTGTGTCTGTCAGCAGAGTCTCCTACTCAATGGCAACAGATGCACTCCTGGCAAACTGTTCCCAAATGCTTTGACAAAGCCAGTAAGTTATTCGCTGTGTGTGTCTACATCCACATCAAGATTTTTGTAGGCACACTAAAGTCTCCTGATAGCCTTTGTGTTTCAGGTCATGAGTTGATATGTAGGCTGACTTTTTTTTTAGATGCAGCCATAGAGCCTCCTTCAGTAAGACTGTAGATTGTAAACTTAGTTGTTTTGGTGGTGGTTAGCTTTTCTTTCTGTTCCACTAGTCTTCTGTCAGATAAACTAATGATTTTTGTTTTATTTAGTACAAAGAAGCACCAAAGGTGAACTTAAACAGTTTAAGCAGGAGGCATTAATTGACCTGGCTTTGTTTTAGTGGGCATGATCGAAGGAACAGTTGCAGAAATTGTTCTATCTGTACACAGGTGATGAGCAGTGGAAACAGTAAAAATAGCTGGAACAATTGTGTCTGCTTGATGACGCACCTAATCACCTGCTTTTGGCTTAGATGAGCCTATAAATCACACATGTAATTAAATCAAATAGCTGCATAATTGGCTTCCTGTGAGTGCTTGCAGCACTAGTCTTTGATAAATTTCTAAAACCTTATTGGAAATCTTTTCAGCTTTTAAATGATTATAGACTTTCAAAATTTTATAACTGTATCATAATTCTTTTTTTCCCTACTTGTATGATTTCTGAGGTCTGCTGAAATGTTGCAAGTGTCAAATCTTACTTTGGATTTTTAAAAAATGAGCAAAGAAACTTTACTCTAGTGCAGTGCCCTGAATTGAGCTGAAGTTCATCTAAAGGTAGATGAAGTCATGGGTGCCTAAACCCAGTTGCTTGTGAGGAACTATGAAGCAAGATGGTTACCACTTCCGTGAGCATAAGCTAGAACATTACAGTGATTAAAGATGTAACCTTACTTTATTCATGCAGCAAAACAAACTAAGTATTCTGAGTAAAACACCTGGCACGTGCAAGTTAATTCTTCATCGTAAGATACAACTGTATTAATGTAACATTGCAATTCTGACGATTTGTCCAGACCTATTATGTGATGTGAAAAACATCAGCTGTCTTGGACTATTCAGATTTCATTAAACTTGGCTACCTGGTGGATTTTGTTAAAATACCTTACTCTTAAAATAGGTAACCAAATTATTTGTACTACTTTTCAGGCCCCTGGAGGAATTGCAACACCCCTTGTTTATGGCCAACTTCTAGCTTTATACCTGTTGCATAATGACATGTAAGTATTTTGTATTCATTTTTAACTTCATATACTGAATTTGTCATTAGTAGCTTGAGCTGTAGTTTTCAGAATATTAGTAATTGGATGTGTGACTAACAAAATGCACATAGACAATGCTATGTTTTTAAAAAGAAATTCACAGAATGAAGTCTCTTTCACCCCTTGCTCTATCAGGAAAATTATTCTCCTTTGTTTGCTCTTGCCCACCCTTTTGAATGGTAGGGAGGCGGATTGGCTTTAGGAAGAAAGTTCCTGAAGTAGTGAAATGTACTCCTTTGGAAAGTGTTGAACACTTCAGTGTTTTGATTTTTCAAGGCTGCCTTTGTTTTGAGTTAAATTGCATGCTGCTCCATATGTTTAAATTACACCAGGATAGTTCTAAACTGTCCCTGTTAAAAATGAGGGATGCTGTTGGCTTGAATGAGCTAAATCTGCATGAAGCAGCAATCCTTTGAGTTTGATCTGGTGGATTACTACCATGTCCCTGTGTGGACTTGATTTGCTATGTTTAGGATTTTATTGAGAAATTGATGGTAGAAAAATGACACTGCTGTGTTTGGTTATCAAAACAAATTAAACATTGGTGTGGGGATTCAAAGATTTGAGTGTTTCCTTGCATTGTAGATGTATATTCTTTCAGAGCAGATTCCCTGAACACCGGTACTGAGTATTAGGTTTAATGTGCATAACCTTGGTTTAAATGAATGTGGAGTTTTAGAATTGTGCTTTAATGAAAAGCAATGAATCTTTTTCTCTATTTGTCATTTTAAATCTTTGAGAATTTGTAACCATTTTGGTTTTAGACTTCTGTGCTCTAAAGATCAATGACTAAATATTTCAATATGTCCAATTCTTCAGAATGTCTGTGAGAAAGCTGGGAAGAACATGCTCAAAACAGGCTAAATCTTTGAAATGCGAAGAGGGGCATAGGTGCATGAAGAAAGTATTTTTATGCTATTAATAAGTAAAATAAAAATATCTCTAAATAGTGTTTATTTAATCCTTTAAAACTTCTGTATTTGTATGCTTTGTAATGTACATATATATTAATACAGTAGTACATGTATCTAACTTGTAAATATGTATGCGTGTACTGGGGGTGCATGCTCAAAAGTGTTTTTCTGCTAGAAGGGCATGATCAAAGTTTGGAGACCACTGGTGTAAATGACTACTGATGGTATGAAAAGTTGTTACTTGTACCTGCGTTCATCAAAGATGCAGCTATTCCAAAAATAAAACCGCAAAACTAACTTTTGTGAAATGCTGCCTAGGGTAGACAAATGAAAAACCTCTTCTAAACTATTGTTAAATGAGGCAGTTAATGAACTATTTTGTTTTATTATGTCATGTTGTCTGCTTGAGAGTAACTGGCTTTCTACTTCAGTAGGCATAGAAGGAATATTTTAAAGCACTGAGATTGTTAATTATAGCATCCGAACAAAGCTTTTGGTGTCGTCTTGTGGCAAACATTGGGTTACTGAGAAGTATTTTAATTTAATTTTTTTAGGAACAATGCACGATATCTTTGGAAAAGAATCCCTCCTGCTATCAAATCTGTAAGTGCTTTGTAAAATGTAATTTGATACTAAACTGGTTAGATATTAGCTTGCAAATGACTTTTTCCCCCAAGGATTCTGTTTGGTGAGCAGTCTTGGGCTCAATTGTGTGCTGTGAACTGCTTGCCCAGCAGATGGCACACTGGTTTTTAAGATCTCCCTAACTGCTCATCTGCTCCCTCTCTTCCTTCCCAAATAATCTGGTGCAGGACTTTCCAGTAGAAAGCCTCATGATAAAGGGTAGTGAGATGGAGGAAGGCAATGGATGTGATTCTGGGATGGGGCCACATTCCACAGGAGGGTGCAGAATACCTTGTGCAGTGAAAAGTCACATTTCAGATATGATACACCTTCAGACTGATTAACTTTCCGAAGGCCGTTTGTTTTGCACTGCATTTGGATCAAATATGCATTTTGAGGTTTTAGGTAAATACAATACCAGAATTTCTTCCAGACTTTACTGTTAATTTTTTAGTTTGAGATCATGTATTTTACAAGGAAACAATTGTTCTGTAGTCTTGTATTGAGAAACCTTATGGTCAAGATGGGGATCTCTCAGGTGGTCCTGAAATAATTTTTTTGATTCAACAGTCATCTGGACTGAATTTTACTTGGACTTTCTCTGAAACCTGCTCTATTTGTTGCACAGCAATATTCTAGGCTTTTATATAATTGGCTTTTTTTGGTGCAACTTGCATTTCAAGTGAAGTGTCAGTTCTTGGTGGAGGAAAATTACTGTATGACTGACTTTGGGAAGGTTACACCTCAAAGCATAGTATTGTCTTACGTGTATTTGTTGATGAATCTTGTACTAATTGAGTCAAGTAATAATTAGTGTGAGTCTTAACTTCAGAAAAAAGTTAGTTCTCCTTACAACTGAAAATATTAACTTTATTACCTAGTTTCGTGCTCGGTTGCTATTCTGACAGGCTGTTCTGGGGTCCAGTTGACCAAATGACAATGTGTAACACAGTAGAAGTAGCCCTTAAAGCCAGTCATGGGAGAGGAGTTGTAGTGAGTATGACACCATATTAAGTGTGACCTATTATCAAGATTGCAAGACAGAATTTCAAGTTGAAAATTGCCTGCACTGTGCAAACAGCCTCTGCACTTTATAAAGCCTCTACTGAAGAGGCAAGCATTTCTCTAAGCAGAAAATAAGCTGTACCTGTCCTTTTGCAACTCTAGCCTGCGTGCAAACTATCCTCCATGATTGTTTTAGCTGGTATATCCACCTGGATTGGTGTAACTGGCATGTGAGCAGACTTCGCATATGTGGGTGATAAAGTTTAGGCAGAGGATGGATTAGGGAGTTTGCAGCAGTGACACCTGCTAGAACTAAATTTCCCAATGCTTGTCTGTTCATCATTACAGGTATTGTGATATACTCTCGCAATGGGAAGAGGAGGGGAGTGGAAATGGGTTTATACAGAATGGTCACTGTAGAAAATACACCATTCTGGATTAACTGGGTTGGGGTTTTTTTTGTCACAACAGGCAAATGCTGAACTTGGTGCAGTTTGGTCAGTAGGACAAAGAATCTGGCAAAGAGACTTTCCAGGAATCTATACAACAATCAGTGCGCATCAGTGGTCTGAGACTATTCAACCAATCATGGAAGCACTTAGAGGTACAAATTGAACTCCTACAGGTAGCATGGAATTATATGTTGCCTTAAATTATTTGTGTGCTCAAACACAAATAGACAAGTAGACAAATGACTACTTATTATTATGAAAAATCAGAAGTCGTCAGGAAGATTGTTGCTAAGTTTTTGTAGGTTTTACTTAAAGGATTTCAGGTGTAAATAAAAAGCTTGTTATGATAACTTGTGGAAACAAACTAAACTGTTTTTATTAGGATTATGTGTGTGATTGTATATTCTTTCATATTGGAATTTCTTACACTGTATGTTTTGTTCTGTAATAGCAAAATAGACCATTAGTTATCCATTTTTATCAGATTCTAACCAGTAATCTAGGGAACTGGGCATGGCATTTCAGAACCTTGTGACACTTATGAGAAGGTTTTTCTCTTAAATGTGGATTTAGACAAATGTTTTATAGACAGTGCAACAGTTACATACAGTCTTACTACTAGAGGGCAGCACAGACTGCTAAACAGCCTTCCAAAGTATTTTGCAATAAAAAATTCTGTGTAGCTTTAGAAACAACTGATTTGCAGACACCTTGGTATCAAAGCACATGTGGTTAAATAGGCATGAGTAGTTTGACTAATTGACTTTTTCGTTATTTTTTTCTGATTCTGAACTATTTGACACACAAGCTTATTGCAAATGGAGAATGCTATCAGAAGCAGAGTTTCCTAAACTGGTTTACATACTGGTGGTAGTGCCCAAGGTGCTGCAAACTAGATTTGGAAGTTAAATGTGGTCTCTGAGAAGTTTTGTCCTTGCATAAAGCAAGCTGTTGTCTCTGGCTGCTGACTGTGGTACTTCAGTAAATTGTGGGAAGGGAGGGGGAACTTCTAAAGTGCTAACTTTAAGTGTGGTAGTGATTTTGCAAATGTGTTAGAATTGGAAAAATTTTCTGATTTCCTAGTTATGGAGATTAGTTAACTGTCTGCTTACAGTGTTTATCTCATCTTAGATGCAACTAGGAGACGAGCCTTTGGACTGGTTTCTCAGGCTTATACCTCAATAGTTGCAGATGATTTTGCAGCCTTTGTCGGGCTTCCCGTAGAAGAAGCTGTGAAAGGTACTTTGCATTTATTCACTGAATAGCTTTTTTACAGATGATTGCGATCAGAGAGCTGTGATAGTAAATACACATGTATACAAATTCTGAGACTATTATAAAGAAGTAACGAGGCAGTGAATAGAGAAAAATATCTTGGTTCTGGATAAGTGTTTAATTTTATTATTTGTCACTAGTTACCATTGGTTATCCTCCCCTTATATATATAGAAGTGTTAAAGCAATGCCACAATGAGTGAAGACTGAAGGTAGTGGGTTAACCCAGTTTTGTCAGCTATTATTACTTTCATGAGCTTGTTTATCGAACTAAATGTCTAAATGCTTTCAAGAAATAAGTCTGAGATGTGCCATATAGGCAATGTACTGAGATGCTTTTCTGCTGTTCTTAATGTGAGTCTTTATTTTGCATTTCTAGCAATCATATAAGGTATTTGTTCTTACAAATGTAAAAAATGCCTTTTCAGGTGTATTAGAACAGGGCTGGCAAGCGGACTTTTCAACTCGGATGGTAATGCCTAAAAAGCCAGGTAGGTGGAGCTGTTATTTCATTAGACATTAAGTTTAGCATTTTGTATTAATTAAGTGTTAGGTTTTTAATGAAAATTTTGCACAATATTCTTTGAGATATTTTTTGGGGGTGTCAGGTTGCCACTGTAAAACATGGAATGTTTATAGGAAATATGAAGTAGTGGGTTTGGTTTGGGGTTACAAGTAGTCTGGGTTAAACTATATCCTCAAATTAACTTTTTTAAACAAGAGCAGGCAGGATGTGCTCTGATTTCTCCTGCTCCTCCTCTGCTGCTGGCTCTGAGTCAGTGGAACATAAGTTGGATGACCTCAAATGACATGTCTTAATCTAATAAAGATGAGTAAAAATATACCATTTCGAACCTGAAATTTTTTCAGATGTAGAACTTCTTTGGGCAAGGATCTAGTGGATCCTTACGTTCTGAGGAGCTCGTTATTGGTATAATTTCCTTTCCTCTTTAAAATTTATTCTACTGGATCTTTTCTTCACTGTCATGGTGTTTATAACAGAATATCTGTTCCTGCAAAGCTCATCCCGCAGAAATACGTGCAGGTTTTGTTTGGGGTTTTTTTTGCTAAAGAAGTATCTATGGCTGGCTGAGGCAAAAATAAATATTGAACTGTGAAGGCAGAGATGAAATGATTGCTCTTAAACTGCACAGTGCAGCTCTGGAAGAAGGAGCCAAATCACAGTATATCTAAAAGGGCAGCATCTATTAGGCTAAAAAAATATACTGTTTATATGGGCAGAATTTTTAGGTGTTCAGAGCCCAGAACATTATAATAAACATTTGCCAGGCAAGGTGTTGAAATTTATCCTTCAGGGTCACATAACCAACTGGAGTCCTGAGCTTTTGCATATGATCAGTTTTTTCATGAACTGGTTGCAAAATATGCAGTGCTTACAAGTGCTGAGAGTTGATTACATGTGGTTCTTTTCCAAAAGTGAGTGCAAGAACTATTTTAGAGGCAAAAGAAAGAGGCAGGAGGTTGGAATCTATTTTGAAGCTGTGCGTCTAACCAGCTAAGCCTTGAGCGTTCTGCTTTTTAGCTATGAAGTAAAACAAGTAAATCAACAGCCTTAATTTAAATTACCTTTTTATCTAGTTCTGGCTTGATGTATAGAACTGCTTAAAATTGGTCCACTGGGCTAACTTCTGTTGTGTTCTTCCTTCAGGTGTGCTGGAAGCTTCCTTTAACAGATTTATTCCTTCATCAGGTACTTCCTGTGTATATGTAATCTACTTGCATGTTTCTAAAACTTGCATGATTACGATGAACACAATTTCACCAGCACCACAAAATAGGAATTGGGTCTTAGATGAATGTTGTCATTTCCACTCAAAAAAAACCCAACAAACCACCAACCCAAACAAACCCCAATCAGCTGCTAAGTAAATATATTTCTCCCTCTGTCCAATCTTCAGCTCATATTTTAAGGAGTGCCCGAGATTTCTACTTCTATAGGTAAAGAAGGGAGCAGATTCCAAAGCAGGGGTAGGCAGGCCCCGTACACCAAAAAGGGTTTTGATGAAAACTTCTGACGTACAGGCAATTTCTTCACAAAGCAACTCGGAGTAGGTTTTGTTGCTTTTGCGTGATGTGGGAGTTCTGAAGTCTTCCCTGTAGCAGAAGGCAATTGGTTTTCCTCAGAGCTCAACTATGGGTTGAGATGTAATGTGTTATGTCATGCTGATTCTCAAAATGCTATTGTCTCTACTGTTCACAACATGGTGACAGCACATCTGAATTGGTGGCTTGCTGTATCTAACACAGTTGCCAAAAGCGTCTTAAATTTACAGATTTAATTCCAAGCCAGTTTCAAGAGCCAGGGTCTTGCTTTTTGAAAACGTTCTTTTCATTGTCAGCCTCCTCTGTCACATACTTGCAGTCCTAAGCAGCGTGTCTACTTTAACTGTATCCTGCATGCTAATCTGCTAGCTCTTCGGGGGGAGTAAATGCCAGTTTTCCTGCTATTTTTTTATTTCTGATTTTTAATTCCCAACTTACCTCCCTGGCTTTAGTCACTTGTCTTCCAACCTATTCTTTAACTGTAATCTCAGGTTAGCTGGCATTTATATAAGGATCTGAATGTGCACTGCATTCTCCTTCGACCCGTGCAGTACTTTGCTGTGTTTTGTTAATCAGATAACACAGTAGATTTATTTGGTATCTTCAGTATGGCAACTTGTAAAGAAAGGAGCAACTGCAGAGCTCCAGGAGCCTTTTTTGTCAAGTGGAAGTACTGTCAGTCTTCATTATTCAGGCTCTGGTATAGTTAAAGAAAAAAACAAATGCGTGGAGGCTGCTAACAACTGGAACTTGTTAGTTATCTTTGTTTTTAGTAACTCTTGGACTACTTAATGTTGCAGATAACAAAAAAGTAATGTCAACTAAAGCTGCACAGGTAGGGGATACAGTTAAGATATGCCCCCATAAGACTGTTAAACAGTCTCATGCATTTAATTTCTTCCTTACTGTTGTGATGGGTGGTATTGCAAATGCATTTTTTTCTTAGTTTCATTAATGATGCTTTTGTTTTATCTTTGTAGAACCTGCTCCGGTTCCACCAATTCCAAATGAACAGCAGTTGGCCAGATTGACTGACTATGTGGCTTTCCTTGAAAATTGATTATCCTGCTCCTGTATTCAGAACAACTTGGGAATCCTGTGTACTGACAGTTTTAGAAGTCTAAGATTTATTTTATTTCATTATCTGTTAAATATTGCAGCATCCCCTACTCAAATGTGTGAAATATACAGTGTATGTTATCCCAATTCATGTTTTGCCAAAGCCAAGCTAGCAACTGAAACAGTCCTTTAACTCCTGTAATATTTATTCAGTAGGTACACAGCAGTATTATATAGCAAGTTTTTTTTATTGACTCATAACAGAGAGGCAGAACTTTTTTCAGGTATATTAGAAATAGAAAAGAAAAAAATGAATAATGAAGCAGGTTAACCGTGTTGAGGAGTTTATGCTAGAAGGTTATGTGCTTCTGTGGTGAGTACTGCTGTGCTTATCACAGGTGGATTGCATGTGGAACTAAAGTACAAAGAGTGGAAGACCGCCCTACCTGTATCTGCAGAGAGAAAATATTTTGAAACATAACTTAAGAAGAAAACAATTTACAATAACTCTTTTGCAAGTATATTTGTGACATATTTATAATTGATCTTTTTTCTTGTTGGTCTTTCCGGATTGTTAAATCTTGTTTTGATGTGAGAAATTTCACATCGGGCATATTGTTACGGCAGAATAATTGGATTCATTTAAGAAAGCCAAATCTTCACTTTAAGGAGGAATTTTTACTTTTGGAAGGTTGTATTTGAGTGATGTAAGACACCAGACACTTTGCTGGGTAAATATACACCTTCTTGAGGCCTGTTATGTCTTGGTTCTTTTCAGTACCTTGGGCCAGGATCTACAAGGAACAGCAACTCTTACCTGTCTTCAAGTTTTCTGGATTACCTCTGCAGTTATTGGAGGGGAATTTAAAAATTAGCACAGGTATCCCTGAGTAGAGACCGATTGGGCTGGGCACAACAGGTTATGCTGCAGTGTCAGTTTGAGGAATACATTTTCTGTATCAGAGCACTGCTGTGTTAGTCTTTTGAGCTGAGAGTGGATTTTAGAAGCAGAAAGATGACTTGTATTCCCAGTCTTATTTGTGTTACGCTGGTAAAAAGGCTATGGGAAGATAGTGGTGCTTTAAAGGGCAGTGCATGCCTTCATTTGCTTCTCCCCTCCCTTTTCAATATCATATTCAGTGGTTTCATCGAAGATGGCAAACGTGCCGTATGTTGTGATTGTTTTTTCCAGTGTGCACTACCTACTGTACATTCTCTTGTTGGGGGTGTGTTAGCAGGGAGGAATTATAAACTGTGCACTGCTGCTTTGAGAGCTCCTTTTGTATGTAAACACTTAATCAAAATGATTATTTATTTGAAACCCACCTAAGACTTGGATTTCTAAATTTATCTTCAGTGATATTAAAGAACATGTTTACACTGACCTTGTGTACTTGATTTTTTAATTTTCCTTAGATTACAGTTCTCATTTGGCTAGTGTTTTAATGAATTCTTATTGGTCTAGCTTGGATAGAGCTAGTTAAAGGTTACTGCAATACATTATGCTTAGACAGGGGTTTTTGAACAGCTTTGTGTGCCGCTGTATGGTTTTATATTAAAAGAAACACTGGTAGCCTTCAGATGCCTTTTAAAATATTCAAAGGTGTAAAGTACTTGAAGAGCTAAGTGAAAATTTCCCCTTTTGTGTATGTATTGTGCAACTCTGCAGTTGTTTGTAGCATGCAGGGACAACTCTGCTTGCAGCAATGAAAATTAGACGTGATTAAAGGATTACTAACCATTTGCACTTAATGGTAATAGAGGAGCAATGTGGGCACTGGTAATCTGTGTCAGTATCAAATCTATGTCAAATGTGGTAAGTTTGACTCTTCTCTGTCCAGTTCTGACAAGCTCATAATGTTGAGATCTCTGGTCTGCTGTGAAATTCAAGCTGGCTTTCGCCTTTGAGTATGGCATTAACTCCTAACTTGCCTTGAGTACTGTGCTCCCAGCCAGACTCTTTTGTTTGTGCTTCTTTGGAATCTGAGCTATTTCAGATCTTTCATCTTCATTGCTCCTTATCATGGCTTCTGCTTCACAAATACCCTTTTTCAGATGGGCTGCTTCTTGCCACTCTTACTAGTCACGTAGCGGACATAGTGTGGCTTGTAACAACAGCAGAATATTTTCTATTTGTTCCTGATCCTTTCTAAGATTGCCTTTGTTCTAACACCTCTTGAGCATTGCCCTTTTCTCAGTGTAGTAATGACAGTGACTTGGGGATCTTTCAGCAGCAGTGATAACTAGATCGGTATGCATTATTGCATGTCCTTAGTCAGGGTTTTCCCCTCTGGTTAGTGCAGGGCATGCATGGGTAACAAATGGGCAGTGAAACAGAAAGTGAGATTTCAGTACGTTAAGATGCTTCTGTCTGGTCTTCATAATCAGATTTGCTTTTGACTTCTTGAGTAACTTTACAATCTTGGCATTGTTGCCTTGCTAACATGAACTCTATCAATGTTGAACACAACAGGTATTATGGCAATTTATGATAGCCTCCTCCACTGTAAAAACTGACTACCTGCTACTTACCCTTAGCCAGTCCTTTCCCCTTCAGTCTAGTAGTTTGTGCAGTTTTGGAAATAATCTGTTGTATATGAAGTAGACCACTTAATCCACACTTGTTGATTCTTTATGGAAAAAGTTAGTAGATTTGAAGCTGCTTACAAAGCCAAACCTCACTTCCTCAAATACTCTTCTATGTAGTTTTAGTATTTCTCCTTTTTACTAACAAAAACATTGCCTGGTTCCCCTGTCTAGACACTCAGCTTGTTTTTTTTAGGTTTTAAATGAGCAGGTGAGGTGGCAGGCTGAGTTTTAGACTTGGTAAAGGAGCTAGAGGTCTTAAATGTTGGAGAAGTAGGGGTATTCCAGCCAAATGGAATGCTGTGCTTCATGTCTGGGAAAGGCAAATGGGACAAGTTGCTGTATTGATATTTGAAATTAATAGGTCTTAATCTACTGCCAATGATACAGCTTAATATAAATGGCTTTGAGGGATGTTAATAACTGTCGTGAGGCCTTGAATGGACTTGTTTGGCGTGTAGTGAGCTAATGAAGTAAAATTTTTACTTTTCTAATGTGTTCTTAAAATTAGTGAATGATTTTATCCTGCACCAGGCTATCGGCTGGTTCACAGTACCTATAAATAGGAAACTTACAGCCAGTGGCAAGTTTATTGTAGTTCTTTGTGGAGATTTTGTGATACGTTGTCATGATTGATTTGGTTCCTGTACTGCACTGTGCCATGGATGCTCAAAATGGGAAGGAGAGCCATCTCAAAGTACTATGAAATGATGTGCTTAAGTTTAAAAATAGTGGATCAAAAAGTTTGGAGTTACAGCAGGTCACTGGTGAAATTCACAGTTGGATTTAATGGCTGAAGACAAATGCAGCTTTTCTGTATCAGCAGACGGTCACTAGGTAGAAAGACAGATGTTATTGTATAGCATAGTTTTAGTTAGATGAAGAAGACTTAACTAGCCTCTGAAATGTAGGGAGAAATCTGTCCATAGAGGTTAACCTAGCAAGCAAAGATGTAAGCTGAGCTTGATACAGAAGGTCAGAGAAATCTTGTGATGGCAGTGAGTAGTCTCACTATGGTAGATATTTTTAGGGTTGCTCTAATTCGTATTATGGTCTTCAGTTAAGTGTACTTTGATGTTATGGAAAAGTGTAAATAACTTTGTGACACATGGCATTACAAAAGCCAAAATCAGACATATTTGTAGAAAAGTTTGTTTCTCCCTTGGCTTGGGCCTATCTTGTGCTAAAATATTGCAGTCTCAAAGGGGTCAATAACCAAAATTCTACTGAGAGGAAATGTCAGTCCATTTGTTAGACATGATCTGTGTTAAAGGATTGCAGTTGACACTTTCACTGCTCTGGCAAGCAGCATAGCTCTCTGCTTCCCTGTCCAGAGCCCTCTCCTGGTAAACAGATTGTGTAAATTACTTCCTAAAGTGAGATCTTTCGGCATTTGAATACTTAACCTGGGCTGCTTTAACCCTGTGCTTTCAACTTGACAAAGAGGAAGTATTTTTGTGGTCATATTTGCCTTTTTAATTGAAGCAACCGGTGTGTGTTTTGGGAGTTCTTCCAAATGCTTTTCCGTCCGCAGTGCTGGAACAGTGCTGGAATGGGAGGACCTTTGGGTTAAGAAACCATTAAGAATTCAGTTGGGAGCAGACATTCATGAAGGATTTGAAAAAAAGAAATTCCATTTCAGTTTTGTGTTTTCCATTTTCGTCTGCATCCCACATGTAATTGAACATTGTTTATTTGCATTTTATTAGTATCTCCTATATAGGTCGGTGATGCTCGTCTACCTGCAGTTTCAGTCTCTGTAGAGGAAAGCTTTTTCAGCTCAAAGGTGAAAAAGGAGAAACTATCTGGAGGCAGAACAGTAGAGTGTGCCTCCTTAACGAAGATCCTGATGGAAACCATGCATAGGCTTTAAGAACAAAACCTAGTGGTTTTTCCAGGATCTGAGCAGAGCTGTCAGTAACTCAGTTAAGGAAATGAAAGCAGAATGCATTTGTGGAAAAACATCTCACCGGGCTTTGCAGGAGAACGGTGCTGTTATTGTTGTAATGCATTTTGATCAATCCTAGTGCAGATACCATGCTTAGATAATATTCTTCTTGTTTTCGTAATCTGGATTCGTTCTGAAACCCAGTGGAGGTTTTTCTGCGTTACTAGTCTATAAAGTATGTGCAGAAACTGGCCAGTCCAGTTTCTGAGCATTTGAGAAGCTCCTTCTAAGGGTGAAAAGGGCATCAGCTCAGCCTGGTGCTTATTACTCCTCCAGTGGCCTGAGTTTATTCAGGTGACTGGCAACAGTAGCAACAGGCACACCATGCAAACCACTGTGCTTTGTACATCTTGTTAGCTTCTTTCCTCTCACCATAACTATCTTGCGGGGCTTCCAAAATGAATGACATCACAAATCCGTTCCAATGCACTTAAATGCTCATCTTCTCATATGTAATCTATTGGAACTTTTTTGTAATGTAGTAAAGAGATTGTAGATTGGCAGGTTTCCCGCAATCCACTTACGAAAGCTAAAATCAAAGCCTAGGTTTATTTCTCTTAATTCAGAATATACGTCAGAAGCAATGGAAACAAAGTAAATGGGTGTTCTGCCAAGGCAGTGGATAAGCTGAATGCAAAGCTCATTTGGCAGATGCCGTAGTTCTAGAGGTTGGACGTTGGTTTAAAGCAGATGAAGGAGCATACTTCTGTATTGCATGTCATAAGCCTCTGGAACTTGTTACTGCAGAATAAGGTAGAGGCAGAGCATATCTGGGTACTCTCAAAGGGATTACAAAATCACAGGTAACAGGTCTGTAAATAGATAATAGAAAGAATAGGCAATGTGCCTTCTAATATCCTTGTTTTAGTGGATGCTGGAGGAGTCTTAAGGAAAGAAAGGATAATTGAGAAGAGCCAGGCTTAAATGCCATCTCCAGTTACCACCATGGTAGGCAGGTTATTGGACTACATTGACCTTTGTTCTGAGCCAGTGTAGTATTTCATATGTTCCTAACTTTCAAGTCCCTTTCTCACAGGTAGTATGTTTGTTCTCTCGCCTTTTAGTGTCCTTCAAGCATTGTTTGACACTTTGCTTGGACGACATTGGTAAAAAGGCCTGTGAATTTTTCCATATAATGCTGAAAGAACTGGTACTGAAATACGAGTTTCTAATTGGGTTGTTGTATATAATGAAGTGTGCACTTATATTCTGTCAGATCTGAGAACTTTGTTTTCTAAGCAGAATGGAGGTTATTTTCTAAATTTTAGGCAAAAAGAATCATCTTGCCATATGTCCAAGAAGTCAGTGGATGAAAAGCTTAGTTTAGATCATTGAGACCCAAAGGACATGAGTGTTCCCTGATTTGCGTGGCACATCTTAGCTCAGCACTTTGCCTCCCACAGCCTTCACAGGTTCATGGCCCTCTAACATCTGGTGAGTAAAGCTCAGGGTTAGTAAATGCTCCCATGAGGTCCTGAAGAGCAAATTCTACTTTTGTGTTAAAATACTAGCTGATTTGATTACAAGAAAAATGTCTAATTATGAGGGAAGATCCTCCTTCTGTTAACAGTCTGTATCTGTGCTGAAGGTCTTGTCTTGGTTTAAATTTCCAGCCCGGTCTCATTACTGCGGACTAGTTTGTGTAACTTCAAGTACAGTCTGTGTGAGAACCTTTTGTGTGCTACTTTGGGTATTTGGAGAGGAAAATTTAGGTCAAAGTGAATTGCTTGGATACCATCCAAAGGTTTGGAGTGTCTCTGTTATAATCTGTGTGTGCAGTATCTAGTGTCTAGCAGAATGCAGTTGACTCCTGGGCTACTTAGGTTCCAATTAATATTTTATAAAAAGTGAGGAAGCATGTGGGAGTGAAATTGGGAGTGGGTAGGATTGTCTGATATGCCAAAAAATTTTGATCATTTTCCCTGCTGCTCAGTGACTCATACAAACCACGTGTTTAGTCTCCAGTTGTTACTTGATTTTGCAATAGTTGATTTCTGTGGGACAGCCTTAATCATCATCTTCTAATCATCTTGGGGGGGTTATCTAGACTCATTCTTTCCTCCTCTTTGGCTGCCTGTCCAGGTCTCAGCTGGTTTAAGGATTTAACAGAGCACAGCTGAGCTTTTAATTGATTGTGGTGAGAATTCTTTGGATGCTGGAGGTGAGCACACCTTTGGGAACAGAAGAGAGAGGAGATTTTTATTTTTCTCATGTACAAAGGCTAGCTTGGAGATTTGCAGCAGGAACGGCCTGCGGGCTGGGTAGATGATGTGTGATTTTGAAACTAGACTGTCAACTAGTTGATGGTCTGAAGTTGCCTGAAGTAGGATTAAGTGAGGAGGTGATTGTGCTCTTTCAGAACTTTGAGGGGAAACTTGTTTCTCGTTCAGCAAGAATGGGATTTGCCTTGCTGCCTTTAGTTGTGTGCCAGAAAAGCTGCTAAGACCACCAGCAGTACTAGAAGTGAGTGAAAGTTTTTAGGACTCTGATTTGGAGAATAAATCTTGGAGAGTTAACACAGATAAGGCTGTTGACAGGTGGGTTTAATCTGTGTTTCAGTTCAGAATCATCCTTGCTACCTACAGAGGGAGAGAGATATTCACCTTATGTTGTTACTGGATAGTTTAATTTTCCCCAAAGTTTAGTCAGTGGTGTTTGTCTACCCGAAGACACGTGTATAATCACTGCAGTATCTCCTAACTAGCACCTTGGCCCCAACTTTGAGTTCAGAAGACACTGAAAGCAGCCAACCAGCATGGAAGAGGAGGATGACAATGAAGGTAGCTTTACTACCCTGAGCATTTGAGCAGTTTGTAGGAAGTCTCTGTCCTGGGGAAGGAGACTTGCTTTGCTGATCTCTGGAAGGTGGGAGGCTCAGGCTGAAATTTGATTCAGTTGAAGGCAGCACCTATAGTTTTGCACAGCTTTGGCTATGGAGTGCACAATGAATATCTAATGATGTTTCTTTTTCTATCAGCAGTATTAATTATCAGCCAGGGAAGAAGATGAGAGAGCTTTATTGGCTAGTCAGATACCTTTGTACCAGAGAGAGAAGATTAATGCTTTTGCAATATACTTGTTTCGGTTTGGAGTGCTTTTGTAACAGTAAGTAAACTTTCATCCCTTGAGAGCTTTTTTTTTGTTAATATAATTAGTGATTGAAAAAAGTCTGCAAACCAAACACTGCCAAGTTTTGTTTGGTTTGGGAGTTAAAATAATGCAAAACAGGTAGCTCTTGTCATCTTCCTGACCTGCCCAAGTGCCATAATTCTGCCAAGACTTTCAAAATGCAGCCTGAATTTCAAAACTTCTGTCTGAATTTGTGAATCTGAAAGATGGATGATTTTCAGCACTTGTTGCAAAAAAAAAAAAAAACTGAAAAAGCTCATGTTCTTCTTGGCTGAGAAATAAAACCTGGTAGGGTTGCACTAAATGGTGTCCTTTCAAATCGCCCTTGGGTCAGTGCCTGTCACTGTAAAGCCTGGGGGAAAGGAAAAAAATCAGCATTCTAGTAGGTTGTGAGCCTGTATGGTCTGCAAATAAACCCACGGGCCCCAGTGAAGTGACAGGTGGTGTTACCAGTAGCTTTCTGAGTACCTTCTTGAGGTTTTTACCCTTGCCCATTTTTTTTAGATGGTGAGAACATGCTATTTCCTCCTCACACAAGGGCTAGCTGTGGAGTGGTTAACCACCTGCTTTGATGGATCACTCCCAGGTGGCACTGGAGAGTCTGGCTGTGTGCATGAAGCAAATGGATGTTGAGTTATGTGCCTTAACTGCTCTCTCATGTCTTTCTGCGGGACACCTTGCACAGAGGGTATCCCCTTTCTTGATTTGCAGGAGGTTGCAGACATGTGCCAACAAAGTGCTATAAATAACATCAGCTGGTCTGCTGCTCTCTCAAGGGAACCTGAGGCTTTCTCTTGAGTCAACATCACCTTTAAGCAATGTTTCCTTGAATTTGCAGAGTACGTATGCAAACTTTGCAGTGTGGGGATGGGTTATTTTTAGGCTATGATGAGGCAAGGTGTGTACAGCATGGTGTGGCAGAGTGATGCAAACCGTGGCTTGCAAAGTTTATTTATTACCACCCGCTTCCTTTTTTGAAGGAGTAAGAATTGAAGCATGAGGGAAGGAGAGGTGGAATGAAGTTTAGATTCTCTGCAGTTGTTGAACTGCAGATGCTCATGATGGGGACAGAAGGTCTAGAGATACTGTTGGATTTTTCAGAAGGTCACGCTCTACGTTTGATCTCAAGTACTGGTTTATGCTGGATGTTTCTGAATATAGTCTTAGCAGATCCGTGTGCTTGTGGAAGTGTGAATGTACACTCAGTCTCATTTTCCCCTTCCTGCTAATGATCAAAGTTGGGGTTTTTTTGATTGTTGCAGCCAGTAGCCAGTTAGACCCCATTTTTTGCCATCGAGTCTAGTGCTTATTCCTGCTTAACGTATGAGCAGGACACAGGAGAAGGTTCTGTGGTAGCTTTCACACAAGCAGTAATTTTTGTGTGGACTGGGAGGATTGCTATCAGCAGCTAAAATCTCTCTTGCTAAGTATCTGTGAAGACAAGCTTTCAGGGAGTATTGCTCTCCCTTTTTGGACTCTCTTTCTTGACAGAACATGCTGGGTGACCCTAATTCGAGTATAAGCACTGCAGCAGACCCTTTTCGAATCTTGTTAGGTCCTGGATGTGCAGAAGTGGATGGAAAGGATGTGCAGAAAAGGCACGAGTGGGAGTTGCAAACTGACAGGACTTTTTCTGGAGCAGCTCCACTGTATAAGAGCCAAGATAACAAGATTAGAATCAGAAGAAATTTCATGGTGGTAGGGAGTACATTGTTTCCATCTGGATGCTGCTAAAGGAGAAAAGTCATGGTACAGTTGGTGAACCTGAAAAGGAAAAACATGACAAGAGAGTCTGTGTACTTATAGACAGGGAGGGAGTGAATTTTATGTATTGTTCAAAATTCTGCCTGTTACTCAAGCAGCCTGTCTTGGAGGAGTTACGTTCAGCTCAGTGGAGAACAGGCACCCAGATACTTGTCTAGGTAAGAAGTCAGTTCTGAACCCTCGGTTGGATGATGGTGAGTTTACCACAAGGACCTGACTTATTCTTCCCTGTGAGAAATCTGAGGGGCAGCCAGATCTTTGAGTCCTCTTCCATCCTGCAGCCTGTGTGTTCACACTACAAGAAGAGATGTTGGTGTAAAAGAAAACCGTGCCCAGCTTGAGGCAATAGAGGAGAAATGTGGCCTCGAATGAGAAGTGAAAACATGCTGTTGTGTAGAAAAAGACTGAACAGCAAATCAGTGCATTATAGTGTGATCCAGGAATGCAATTAATTTATAAAAACAAGACCTATGTTGGCTACATTCAGAGCAACCTAGTTCTATAGAGAGATTTTTCTCCTCTGTGATACCATAGGGAAATGTCTTTTGTTCAGATTCTCTCTGTTCCTGTGCAGATAGTAAGGCAAGGTCCTGTGAGAGTTTATTACAGACTTTGGGAGATTCAGATCAGTAAAGCTAATATGCAATCTTTCTGGACTTCTTCGGGGGGCACCTTCATGTGCTCACCTTGTTCAGAGTTAGTATATTGAACATGCATTGAGAAACGGGAAGGACTTGTGTTCTCAGATCTGCATGCTCACGTGGCTTTTACTTCCACGTTGAGAGATCCCTGAATGTTCACTTTGAGATTTTGTTGTCACTATTGATGGAAACCTTCCATTTTTTGTTCTCATAAGCCTAAAGTCTTTCAATGTTTCTGAAGTGAAGGTAATTCCCCACAATGTAATGCAAGTGCCGAGTGAATATTTGGGAAGTTTGAAACCCCTTTTGTGAATAACTGATTCACATAGAGCATTAGGGATTTCATTCCCAGACATGCTGCAAAATACAAGTTTTCATTTCTTCTGTACTATTAGCTGAAGCTGGAAATACTCTGCAGTGATAGCAAAAAGTCAGTAGGATATTTCAACTGAGCTAATGTCTGTGGGAGGAATGGAAGTCTTTTCCTTTGCTGTCCTAGATCCATGTTTGTTTTAAATCTTTTGGCTTCAGCAAAAGGCTGAAAAAGAACAATGTGTTTCTGTAGTTTCCTAGGACTGTCTCGCCTTGGGGGCAAGAGGTCTCTCTTTAAAAACCATTTCCTGTTCAGTTTATCTCTTAAGAGTTTCATCCAGTTCCCACTGTAGTCAGTTACGAGTCTTCTGACTTGAGTGGAAGTTAACTTGGATCAAGACACAAGATTTTAACAATGTGGAGGAGGTTAGTAGAACTGACTAATTAACAGTTCAAATCGAGGGCCCTCTGGGCTCTGCTGTGGCAAATAAAATGGATTTTTTTTTTCTTCCAGCTGCTGCAAAGATGAGCAGTAATATTGACTCTGAAACTTGGTTCCACTCTTGGCGTTTTCTCCTTGCTAAAAGTGACAAGTGATCGGATTCTCAATACTTGGTTTAGTCCACTGGGAAATTAATAATTTCCCTGTTTTTTTTGTAGAAGGTATAAATTGTTACCACAATTATTATTTTTTTTATGAGCAGCTTCACTGCTTTACTTTCCCTTATAAGACACTGCTCCAGAGCTGACAAGCTAGGAAGGATATGGGAGTCTGGTCAAGCTTAGAAGTTTTTTCCCTTTTAAAAATTTTTTACTGTTACTTGTACTTATGTAAGTTTCAGGTCTTTGTTGGTATCCGAAGAGCTTTTAATGAAGCCATAACTGATTCTTCACTAGAACATGATTCTGCAGCATTTGCAAAAATGTTCTTATAGTCTCAAGAAAAAGCCATTTAGGAAGAATTTCCAGTTTATTTAATTTATCCACCTTCCATAGTTAGTACTCAGAATACCAGACTGTAGGAAGGTCACTGCAGTAGCTGATCCGTCTGAAGAAGGTGGGAAAGCCTCAGGGAGTGTTGCAGGATGTCTGGTGAATTCTTTTGAGGGCAAGGTGTTTCCCTGTTAGCAGCATCCCCAAAGAAAGCTTTGAAGACCAGCTGATAATGTTTATATCTGACTCTGCGCTTGTGCCTGCTCCTCTGTATCCATCAGCACTGAAAAACATCCTTTCTCATTTCCAGCATTTACCTAAAGCTTTAACTCGGTACGCCCCTGAGTGGGAAAGTATGCAAAGCTGCCAGACGCTCGTATTGCAGGGTGGTTGTGGATTCACTGGGGGGTAGCTGGAGGGAATGTGGATCTCAAGCCAATGCGCTCTGGGTAGGTGGCTGCCAAGTCTGGCTCCAGTGTCCTGCTTTTCAGCTGTTCCATAGGTTGCTGTGCCTGTGTCTTGAGGCCAGAAAGACACAATTATGGTGGGAGTGCACTGTCATCTAGCAAGAGGTTATCTTTGAAAGCGTTCAAAGAGGAAGGCCTGCTCGTAAGCTGTGACCCCAAGTGTGCCCTAGTGCCTGTCCTGGAATCTTGGCTGCAATGCCTGTGCCAGATGGGTGGGCATCCTGGGCTCCCCAGGTGACCAAGGTTGCTTTGACTTTTCAGAGTATCACCCTGATAAAGAAAAGGAGTGATAGGGGCACAAGTCCTAGTTATGCGGCCCGTCTACAAGCAAAAAAGTGCACTTCTGTGTGTGTTGAGGTCTTCAGAAAGTGAGGCAGAGTAGATGGGAATCTACAAAAGAGGGGGAAAGTGCATTAAAATGATTAGTCTTTGTTACCCGGTTTCTTCCAACATCTTCGCAAATATCGGCAATGAGTCATTCTGAAGCCTTGTCATTTTTCCTGTGGTTAAGAGTTCCCAGACTTTTGTAAGATGTGTCCCATTAGAAACATGGATCCTCTCCAGACTCTTTTACAGTGATCTAGGCTATTATAAACTAAAATCAAGAATGCTTAGCTCAAAGTTATTTGGTTGTTTTGTTTTTTTTTTTAAAAAAAAACAACCTTCATCAACACAGTCAAGGTGAGTGTAAGGGGCACTGTCCTGATTTATGCATGGATATAAAACAAATACTATTCTTCTTAGACAAGAAGTAAGGAATTAATATTTAGCTATTTGGAAACCCAGCATCAACACTTTAGAAAAATTATGCTGTGATGTTTGTCGTAGATATGCTTTATTGTGCCTCTCTTTTTGGGAAGAGAATAGGAATTGAGAGTTGGCTTCACCACTTATATTTTGAGACCCAACTAGATAGGAGGAAGAATACATCTTCTAGAATGTGTGAGACAAGAGATGGAGTCCTGTTCCCACTGAAGCCCATGGGAAATCACCCACTGGCTTCAGAGAGGGCAAGGATTCCTACCTTGAGTTTAGCACAACGTTTAGAGAACACATCTGGCTAGATGGCAAGAGGAGAACTGTGGTAAGGAACTTTGCGGGCTCTGCTTGGAAGCCACTGAGAACAAGATAACCTAAAGCATAGGAAACAGCAGAGGGAAAGGGGGGAAGAAAAAAGGTATGGACATGTTTAACCTTCATTCAAATTTATTTCTCTCTTTTTCAGTATCTTTCATAGGAGGGAGATGGCGGTGCTGCTTTCTCCTTTGCCTCTAACTTTGTCTTCATGCATTTAGTATAGAACTGAAGCTCTACTAAATGAGTAACTTTCCCAGATATAGGCACCAAGAATATTAAGTGGGGGAGGCTGAACTCCAGAAATACTGGCATATTTAGAGTCTGATCAATTTAACAGCACACCACAAGACCACTTTCTTCCCTTTTGTGTCATGTCCAGCACAGTGGCAAATGATGTTTTTCCCAATAATAGCCTTCTTGGGCAGCAGTCATGCAGTGGGTGGGGTAACTTAAGAAAAAACCCTCTTTACTCCAAGAAAAGTCTTCCTGCTCAGAGTTATTAGAGGACTCTCCTCGTATGTCACAGATGCAGTTGGCAAACCTTGAACAACTCAGCTTCTTGTCCCTGTAGCATTTGTAATAGAATTGGACGTGCTGCTCTGACCCTTCAACGTGCATGTTTGAAAGCTAATGGCTTTTTAGCTGTTTGTATTCTCCTGTGTTTGGCGGAGCTGATACCAGCCCCTGCCACTGCAACTTTTGTGGGGTCACGCATGTGTTGGAGTGGTCAGATCTATAGATCGAAAGAAATTGGGACTTTGAGGATGAGCTGTGACACTTAGTAGTATATTCACAGTGTAAGTATGTGACTAGGGGAAAGAAGGGGTAGAAGGACATGTTAAAAATCCCATATTTTAGAGCACTTCCCCCGCATTTCTTCCCCCCTCACTGGACCCTATGGAAGGATGCACCTGAGATGATAGGTGAGACAGATTTAGCCAAAAGATCCTGGGAAAGAATCTTGTAATTTGAAAGAAGGTAAGACAGAGTATGGACCCAAAAATCTCTTGGCAAGATTATTAACTCAGCAAAAGCTTGCATTAAGTTTGAGATTTGGTTTAGAGCTGGTTCCTTTGTTTTCTTCTTTTTTTTTTTTTTACAAAGTCATGAGGATTTTTGCAGTTTTGCAACCCTCCCAGGTGCACACTATGGACCAAATAGGAACCCTCCCAGTTTAGCAGCTCAGGGATACTCTGCTGTGTTTGCAACACACAAAGAAATGTGAAAGGCAACCTCCTGTTTGAAACTCTAGGGTGTGCTTGTGTTCAGGTAGAGAGAGAAGTCTGACTGTAGCCTGCATGCTGACTTTGATTACCTGTGGCATGTTGGGGAATGAATCAGTGGGGAGAAGAGCTGTAATAGGTTATGGTGGACACTTTTTACCCTATGCAAAACAGAATAGCTCTTTCAACTATTTCGGAGCTGCGTTGACTCATGCCAGGAGGGGACCTTTCTCTAGTTTCCCCCAACTGTCTCTTGGGCTCATTTGTTTTTCTTACAGTGGTGGTTTATGCTGCATGGACTGCAAGTAGAGAGCAGTCTTCCTCTGACACATCTCTGCCTTGTACCCCTCCTGCTCCTGGAGACAGCCGCTGCCACAAACCCTTCTTTGAAGAGGTTAAAGAAATGGCTGTGTTGGATTCGTTGCAAGATGGGGCTGGTAGGAAATTGAGTGGTGCAGAGTGCCAAACCCATGATGTGTGTGCTCTTTCCGTTGGGAACACTGAGTCATAAAACGAAATAAAAAGCTGTTACATTTCTGCATGATGAAAAAAACGGGCCCCAGTCTAACCTCCTTTATGCACTCACACAATCTGTCCAGTGAACGCTTTCCCTATGATAGGTTATGAAACCTGGCTCCCCTTGGTAGAAATTCAATTTATTTCAGCTGAAAAGAATTGGGCGTCACCTTGGATGGGCCTTCTCCCTCACCTCCAGCCAGGGCCAAGCACTGGTCTTGTGACTTTCTAAATACAATCTGTGTTACTTATTTGCTGTTATTTTATTTCAGCTGAGAAGAGCTTGGCAATGTCTCCATTTGGTTATATTGGCAGCTGGTTGCATTGCTGATCAGTTGTCCAAGGTATGCTTGGTAGAAAGTAGAGGAGGAAGCACTTCTAATAGCCATGGTTCCCACTTTTAATTCCTGTTTCAGGTGCAGAGCAAGAGTGTAACATATCAACAGGAGAAGTAATATCAGATAATTAGAGGAAAGGAAGCTTAGGAGAAGATGTGAGCATTCTCACTTTCTGTGTCCAGCATAAGGTGCACAGGTTTTATTGCATGGTGAGTTACTAAGTGATTTCAATGTGGTTTTAGGTCTGCAGCTTTTTTTGTAAGTAGGTAAAGGCAAAACAAAAAATTATTCCAATTATGAACTGAGACACACAGTTAAGTTAGTTTGTGTGACTGTGACTACAGATGAGCAATGGTCTCAAACTATCTGAAATTTCTGCAAATACTACTCTTTTGCCTGAAATACGAACAAATGCATTATAATTCCAATTGTGTGATAGAGCTTGAACTGCCATTGGTAGAAGCAGCATAGTATGAGTAAAAGGCAAATGGAATCTGAAAAGATCAAATAAATGTTTTGCTTTGTTAGGGCTCAGACGCAGCTGAAGGAATTGCTGCTACTTGCACCCTGACCTATACGCAGGCCTTGTTGAACTTCATGAGGTTGGTATGGGCCCACCTCTGAAGCCTGTCCAGGTCCCTCTGGATGGCATCCTTTCCCTCCAGCGTGTCGACTGCTCCAAACAGCTTGGGTGTCAGCAAACTTGCAGAGGGTGCACTCAATCCCACTGTCCATGTTGCCGACAAAGATGCTAAATAGTACTGGTCTGAGTACTGACCCCTGGGGAGCACCACTTGTCACTGCTCACCACTTGGAAATTGAGCCATTGACCTCAACTCTTTGAGTTTCTTATCCACTGAGTGGCCCATCCATCAAATCCATGTTTTTCCAATTTAGAGGCAAGGACATGCAGGACAGTGTCAAATGCAGGTGATGTCTCTTGCTCTCCCCTTATCCACCGATGCTGTAACACCATCGTAGTTACTTGGTGACAATTGGATTTCTCTCCAATGTCCTGCCTCAGCCACTAAATTTAATTCTAGCTAGTTAAGTTGTGCCAATGAAAAAATTCTTGTTGCTTTGATTGGACTTGACTCGCTTTAACCAGTGTGTTTTTCATGTGCTCTGGGAATGCATCCTTGCTTTTCAGTTCAGCATTCTGGATAGAACGCTGAAGTTATCAGTGCGTGTGAATTTCTGGAGACAGGGTGATTTCCTGCTTGCAGTGGGAACAGAGCAAAGAGCCAGGAGCTGTTTAAATCCCTTTGTTATTAGCAGAGTGCGCTGTGGCCTTTGGCATTCCCTAATTCTGCTTCTCTGTCTGCAAACTGAAGGTAGTAATTATCGTACCTACCATTTGCGGGAATGTGGGGGATTACTTGAGATGCATGCAGCCTCTTTAAAAAATGTAAAGTGATACATCTGTTGAGTATTAATGGTTTGTTAAATTTATTGAGTGCTTTGGGACTGTTGAATGAAAGACCTTATATAAATGGCACTTAATTATTGTTATTACTAGAGAAGGACTAGCACAAAAGCAGCAGTTATCTGGGAATCCATGAAACAAAGGTCTGGAGCACGCTGCCAACATCTGCTACCACTTAAAATTTCAACCCACTTACAGCACGAGGCACTCTAACTTGGAGACACACACGGAGGAGTAGTTTTGTGATCACGGAATTGTGGCAATCCTTTGGTCAGGATGTTCATATACTGAATATTCTGTACACCTTACACCATGGGAAGTACTCTGCCCTGGTGGGATTGTCAAAGGGATTGCACGATACCCTTATGACAAGTCTGCTTTAAATATTGCTGTTTCCTTCCTTGCAGAATTGAACAGAAATGTGCACTGAAGCTTTTCATTCATGACCTTAAGTGTCCTCACAAACATGGGCAGGGACTGTACTGTAAAGCACACAGCCAAGTTTTCCAAGGTAGGTCAAAGCTTTCTATTTCTAGGAGCCCTACCGGCTCCTTCAAACTCTTGGGTTTCAGCATGGGGAAAAATCCATGAGTGTGTGGTGTTTGGCTCTGGGTACACAATCTGCTTGGCTTCTGTAGCAGTGAGAAGCTCTGCCCCTCAGTTTGAAGAGAAACTGATAACCTTGCAACACCAGTCCACTGTGAGGCATCTCCCCAGTGCCTTTCAGAAGAGAGAGAATGAAACCTTCTACCCCTAATGTTGATTACCAGTGACTGTGACACTCTTATTAGGCCCATTTCCTGATGAATTCACTGACAAGCTTGCTTTCTTCTAGTCCTTCCTGTGGCATACGAACAGCTGAGGAAATGGGGCAGGGCAAAGGGATTTATTTTAATGGTCCTATTTATGTTCCTATTGGGGAACAATAAATCTCATCTGGCTTGTGACTGTGAGCAAAGCTGTTGGTCATGAGGAGCAGGTAGTGTAAATGAAGCTGGGGAAGTTTTGTATGGTGTCTGAATGGAAATTAATTCTTCCCATAACAGTTAAAGCAGATCGCTTAGCCATTTTGAGAGTACGCTCAGCTAAAAACAAAGCCCATAATTCATGAAAGAAGGTGCCACTGCTCTCTTTAACCTACTAGTTAAATATGATCCTGGGGTGTGGGAGCTTCCAAATCTTGTTCTGATAGCTGTTTATGGATTTTTCTATTGTATAGGACCAGGAGCTGTAGAAAGAGAGCCCCGGGCCAGAATATCAGATGTGTGAACAGCCCTTCTAGGACACACAAGATCCAACTTGAAGTTTAGGTTTATATCAGGTTGAGGAGGAGTTTGTATCTGAGGTCTCCCATGTCCCATGGATTTCCTAATGACAAGAGGAGGAAAAGGGAGGGCTTCACCTCCATCCCCTCTCTGGTCTCTCAACCAACCTCAAATTCCCTGGGACACATTTAGATCTATCTGCTGTATTTCCAGCAATGGTCATCGTGGCGTTTTAGCTCTATTTTGTACATAACTACTTTATTATTCAGCAAAGCCTTTTGTTAGTGCTTGGGAGGAAAAAGAAGGGCAGATGCTAAAGTCTATAGGGTCTTTTTTTATGACATTTTTATTTTGGCTTTAGCAGCTTAACTACAAATGGAGGCAAAAAATAGAAGCTGTGAATAATCTAAATACTTTTACTCCTGTTCGATCTTCCCTGCTCTTACGACATTTTTGTTGCTCTTTCCACCCTGCATGGATGTAGATGAAAGCTTCCTCCAGCATCTGCCCATCCCTGAATCAATACCAGCACAGGCTTGTGGTTGCTCAGCACGCTTGCATTAGTAATGTTTTTGGCTAAGAGTAGTGCCAGGCACAGGAGTGCCCTGTGCTCAGGACACATCTGATGCTCTTGCACTTGCTTTGCCAGAACACTAAGAAGGAAGATTGCCTCAACAATTCATAGCTTCATGGCTCAGGAGAGAGCAGGGCCGTTCCCTTCTTAGACCCGTCTTTGTTGCAGCAGAAGCTGTGCAGCTTCACTCTGTGCAACAGAGCCTTGCAGGAGTGGAGTATGCCAAAGATTAATTGGTTCCCAGATAATTTCACGGTGACAGGAACTGTAAGTTCCCCAAATAAATCTGTGGGTTCTGGTTTTGACCCTGGGTCTGGGGCTTTTCCACTTGTGTGCCAGCCTGTAAGAGCGCACAGTAGGGGAAACGTTAATTTGGACACGGAAGGTCAGTCCTTTTGCCAGTGGCTCAGGAAAATGGAACTTAGTATTTGTGCATCGATGTGAACTCTTGATTTGCAGAAATCTTGTTCCTTTATAGAGCAGCGGATACGTATTTCCTTCCAAAGGCAAGCAAGGGAACATAGTACTTATGACTGGTCTGTATTTGACTAGCCTTTGAGAACTGACTCCATTTCAAATTGTGCAAGTAGTGCATATCATGTTATCATTCCCGATTCAAACTGCTTGGTTTCACTACTTCATCATCTGCTCTACACAGTTACTGATATTTAATGGGATAATTCCACAGTTAATGAGGAACTCTTTTTTTTTTTTTCTTCCTAGTCTTGAAGTTTCCCCTTAGGAACAATTAAATCTGACTCCTGATACTTTAACTTTGACATTGCCTTTGACACTTTTCTAATCAGACAAGCTCTTAACTAAGTATCGTTGGTCCCTAGTGGTTTAGCAACCATAAGTCAGACTGAAGAAGTCAAAGACTGAAAAAGTAAAGCAAAATTCCTCTTTCTACATTTTCTGTTTCTAAATCTTTTAGAGCTTGTTAGTTCCCATTCCCAAGGCCTTCCTGAACTGTAACTGCTAAACTATTTCTTCTTGTAAAATGACTGCCAGAGCAGGATCTTGAATAAAATATTACGTGTTGCAAAATTTGACAATGGTGATTGTGCAGGGTCTTGTTGGTTTATTGTTCTCTGTGCCAATTCTAAACATTCAGTGATGTTGTATATTGCTCAGAATATCATTAAAATATTGATGTGCTTATCCTCAAGTTGTCTACACAAGAGGAAAATACCTGGGCTGAAGTTCAGGCAGATGGGATGGCCCTGATGTGAGCTTTCCAGCATTTAAAATTTAGGCTCTATGTGGAGCAGATTCAGCATCCCCCTTGTATATGCTTTCCCTAGCAGGGAAACTGAGGTCTGGACAAGCACCAGTGCACTTGGGAAAGATCATTTCCAGTCTTGCCCCGAGGGCATATACAGCTACAGTAGCCCGTGATGTCAGTGAGAAATAAATCCTGGGCTGCTACAGCTCAGTTTGCACTCTAGTTTTTTAATGGTTGTGATCTGTCAGACCCAGCTACTATTGAATTTGTTCCTTGGGACCATTCAGCATATCTATAATGGGGATATTATTTGGAACTAGAGAGAAAGCGTAATCCTTCTGCATTTTATGCCCTTTTGGATCAAGGGTGGGTGAATTTTGTGTCTTCCTATGTAATAGCTTCAGGAAATGCTGTTTTGTTCCTGGTGATGCTCCATCAGAGTTGCTCTGAGGAGACGCTCTGGCTGACAGCAGCTCAAGCCTTGGTACTTGCTCCAGAAATGCTTCTGCCAAATGCCTTGCTACTGAGTTTCTGCTCCCAAGTGCCAACTGTTTGCTCTTTGCAAGGTGGGGAACTACTGGGGAAGGGAAGCATTTCATGAATCACAACTCCCACGACACTAATCCCCAGCCAAAATACTTTCACCCTTACTCACACCAGATACTACCTTTACTGGAGAATCTTTTCCATCCTGTAGGCTGTTGTGCATAAAGGAGATGAGAGGCTCTGGGGCTTCTCTGAGAAGATGGCTGACCTGAAGCCATGGGTACCTGCATCAGACATTTAAGTTTCCTTAGTAACTTTTGCTCTCTTCTATTCTTGCTGTCAGCTGCTATCACCAGCACCAGGATGACAGCAGAAAGAGAACTGAGTTACCCATCAATTTGGCCGTAGGAATATCTTGCAGCTTGACAAGAAACACTATCAATTTAACTGGATGTTTTGAGAAGCTTTCTCAGCTCTGCTGGCTTTCTGCTCAGCTAGAATTAGCTGAAAAGCTAATCCTTCATCAGATGTATATTTGATGGTAAGCCGGAAATGATATTTCCTTTGGGTCTTTAGCTAGTGGCAAGGATTTGTTGCAGTATGGCCTATTTTAAGCACCTTAAAGCACATGCTGACTGGTGTAAGACACTCTAAAATGGCTTGATTTTAAGATTCATGTGTGTTGATGCCAGACAGGACCCATTCAATCATTTGGCTGAACTCTTAGACACTGGAAAAATCATACTTGGTGAAACTGATGGTATTGTGTCTGTACTACTGCTGTGAGTGGTTAAAATCTGTGTTTCTTAAAGATAGGATGGGTCTGAGAGGAAAGTGCTTCCTTGGTCTGCACAGAACTGACTATCAGAAGCGAGACTGTATAGCATGCAGTAGGCAAGTAGGCTGAGATTTGAGGGAGCGGGTACAAGATCCAGGGTGGAGGCAACACGCATGGAGACCCACAATCTGGAAACACCAAGCCTGAAGCTACAAAGGTGGATCTTAACCCTTCTGCTGGGCCAGACGTGAATCGTGTTCTGGCACAGGGACAATGTCAGAACATAGCACCAGTCTGAACCCTTGATATTTCATGGTCTGGAAGCTCAGCTTCAGAAAATCGGTTCTCTCCATAACTATTTATGAGCACACTGTGTAGAGAAAAGTCAGGTAATGGTGGTGTTACTGGCACAGAGCATTTGAAGGACCTGGGTGTGAGTGTCAGGCAACACCCGAAGCTCCTGTGGTCTTATGATATTAGCAGAGCCTGGAAAGGAAAAGACTGTGTGTTTCTTCCTGGTGTGAAGTGATGGAAACAACCGTATTGTTGCAATGTTAACATGAAGGTATAGGTGTTGATAGCCCTTTCTACCATGTGTTGGGGTGGTAAAGGGGTAAAGGTGGTGTTCTTGCCATGGTCCTTTTTTTCTTCCTGTATCCGTTAAATAAGGATGGTCATCTTGCCTGTTAATCTTTGTAGATGTAATGGAAGGATTATTTGCCCTGTACTCTGAGTTGGTATTTGTATACCCAGTGAAAGGGATGGGCATCAACTGACTAATTCCCACTAGGCATATCTTGTCCTCAGAGAGATTCCCAGGGCTGAATCTGCTAGCTAAAATAAGTATTGCTCAAATATGAATAGGGCCACTTCAGTTGGTTGATGATGTTGAAGACTGGTAGGAGTGACAGCAGCTGGCTCATGCTTTGAGGAGGCAATGCCAGGCAGGAGTTTGTCACTAAATAAGTGACTGATACTATTACCTCCACCCTGCTCCCCTCCCTCAAGCTAAAGCTTTCCATGGAAATTTTAGCTGTGTTGGGTCTGGCTGAGGCTTCAGGCACTCCTTGCACTCTGCTTGTGTTCAGGTCTTTAATAAAACACAGCAGGGAGCCAACCTGTCTGAGCTTAGAGTCTGGTTAGTGTGGCCTTCTGGTGATTGATGGATAAAAAGTTGACCTTGGCCCCCAAGGGGGTGGTTATTTTGTTTATGGTCCTGCTTAGTAGTCTCCAGGGCGTTCAGGTTACAGAAAGGGGGTGACTCAGTTATATCAACATCTGAACTACCATGCTTACCATGATGTCTGTCTCTTCATTAACCATGTCATGAGCTTGAGCAAACTGGGAGTGGAGCTTAATGCCTGTGGTTAGCTGGGTTGAATCTTGGCCACGGTGAGAGCCAGCTTCTTCTCCCTACCTCAATGATAAACCATTGACAAGTTTGGCTAGTACGAAGGATTAGGAACACTTGTTTTGGAAAGAAATTCAGCATTAGAAAACAGAGTCAAGATGCTTATTTTGTTCAGGACTGAGATACAGAGAATTTCAGGAGGTGGTTCTGATTTTTTCTCAACCACTGAGTAGCGTTTTATTTTACTCACGGCTTTATTTAGTGTGATGGGCTAGTCAGGCTTTAAAGAGTTGGTTCAGCCACAGTCAAGTCTTCAAGAATCTCACATCAGGTATCTGTGGCAGAGCTAGAAATAAAACCCATGTCTCCAGAGACTTGGTCGTCATCACTGTAAGGCAGTTTTGGAGGTGCTTTGTTTTCTCTGTGTGATATGGAAAGAAAGCTAGCTTAGAGTATCTGCCCTGACAGTTTTTCCTCTTCCAGGGAACGAGGGGAGATTCACTCTTTCCAGTGGCAATGAGAAATCCCTCTGTGTTAAAGTCTATATAAACTGTGAGAGATTAAGCTGAACATTGTGTGCAGATTAGAAAAGTAACTTTGCCCAAGAACTAAAGAGGCAGGAAAAACAGAGTCGTGGCCTTGGCAGCAGCCTGGAACGTACAGCAAGTACTTACGGTGGGTGTGGGATGTGATGCCATTACTTATTACCGTTGCAGGAAAAGCTTTGAGTCTGTCTTGCAACAATCGCTGGAGGCTTCCTGGGACTCAACAAGGCCATGGGGGAATCTCTAAACCAAACCAGCCATTCGTTAGCCATTGTCTTAAATCTTTAAACCCACTCTGCTCCCCAAGGTGAACGTGCTCCACTGCTCTAGGTGAAGTCATTCATCTCGGGCACTTGAATTAGAAAGCAGCAGACACTCTTTTTTTTTTTTTTTTTTTATCCGGGAAACAGAGGTACAAACACACCTAATACAAACTGGGGTTTGTTGTTTTTTTTTTTTCCCCCTTTTCACTGTGCCTGGGCAGGGAAGAGGTTTTTTTAATAGGAATGAAAAAAGATGAGCTGTAATTCTTTTTCCATTTGGAATCCGAGGGGGTAGAAATCACACCTCTAATAAAAAGGGAGAAAAGTATGTTATTGGACCTGTTGAGGACATGAAAAATTTCTTACACTTCAGTTCAGCCTCAACAGCTGAGCTTGGAAAAAAAAAAATCTGTAGAAGAAAGAAACATTGTTTTAAATGAAGCCATTTCGGGCTCTAAACTTGGCACTTTTCACTTGAAAAATGTTACAGCAAAACATCTTGAGAAATTTGAAACTGAAGACTCATCTGGAATAACTCTTTCCTATGAATATTTTCATTTTTAGCGAGGTCTCTATTTGGTCCAATGTCTTAGTGAAATATTCCTAAATAACTCTTATGCCCCTAAAAAAAATGCGTTTCTGCCTTGCATGCAACCCAACTGTTATTCAAAGAATGTTTTTTGAAGGGAGAAGATACGTCAAGGTGTATTTGCATTGGGGAGCAGTTAAAGTTCAAAGCCCCATTCAGTCATTCTAATCAGCTGGTGGATACTATATACTCAAGACTGAAGACACCAGTGTGCTGAAGGCTCGGTGCTTTGTGTTTTTTCTACTGTTTTTAACTTTTTGGCTAGAAATGTCCCAGAAAATGCTGCCATGCTTTGAATACTCTTGAATATCAGAACTTGATCAAACTTTCCTGTCGCTTATCCTCAGGTACCCAAGGTACTTCAGGCCGGTGTGGGGAAAGGTTCCTGGCTCTGGGGCAAACTGGAGCGCGTAGGGCAGGTTTCTGGAGTGGTCTTTTTCGGTTAAGTTATTGGAGAGAGATTCTGGCTGGCAGCATTGGATCCCTAGATGAGGGTGATGTGATAATCTCCCTGGGAAAATCCTGGTTCACAGAAGTGAAGCTGACATCCATGCACCCAGAGTTTTACCTGCAGTGACTGTGACATTTTCATTCCATCCAATTGTTTTGGGGGGCTCTGTTTGTTAAAAGCGCGGCCACAAGGAAGACATCTGGCACTGTGCCTCCTGGGTGACGTGGTGGACTGTGATTCTTTAAAGGCTGCTACGTGCACGGGAAAGAATTTGATCTTGTAAAAACGGGACAGCCGTGTGCAGTTATGGTCAACTTACGTGTTCTGCTTCCCAGTGAATATACGCTTTTCAGCTGAGATACATCCCTCTCGGTTTCACTTGCCAGCAGTTTTCAGCTAACATCATGGTAGCATGAAAGTAGGAACTGTATTAACCAGTTCTTTTTTTTTTCTCTGATCTCCCAATTTTATTCTCTTCTGTTCCTCTCTGTCTACTGTTTTATATAAAACACCTTGAGTAGAAGCATGCTGAGGGTTTGTTTTTCTTGCCGTTAGTCAAAGGCAGTGTAAGACTGTAACCATGCAGGCAGAGAGAACAGGGCTCTGAATGGTGGTGCTGGGGATGATGGGACTAGGGTTCTTAAAGTTTTTAGACCAACCAGGTTGCCATCGTCTGTCTAACTTTCCCCCAGATTGCCGTTGGGCAATAGGGAGAAGCAGGACCCTGTGTGACGCTTGACGCATGCTGTGGGAGCAGTCTGGTGTCATGGTTTGAGAAACCTGGAACAACTTATTGTTGTTTAGACAATTACACTATCACCCAATGACCCTTCGCCACCTGTGAAGGGCAATCGGGGAAAACCAAGGAAACACAAGTGTTGAAATATAAATAGTTTTAATAGCATAAGACTAAATAATTAACAATAATACTAAAGAACCGATATTGATCCTGATACCAACATAAAATACACAGGATTATACTCATCCCATTCCCTCAGCAGGAAGCTGTGCACTCCCAGCGGGGGACAGCAAATGTGGGACACTGCGAGCGCTGGGGCTTCGGGAGGAAGGGAAGAGCTCAGGGCTCCGGCACCAGGGCAAGGAGTTCTCTGGACCTCCGCCATCAAGGGAGAGAGAGAACTCCTCGGAAAACTTTCTAATTTATATTGGATGTGATGTTCATGGTATGAAATAACCCTGCTGGCCAGTGCAGATCAAATTCCTGGGTCTCGCTCTTCCTCATCCCTGCACCTGGCAAGGCTCGAAAACACCGAGACCTTGAATCCCACATAGTGTCCCATGGTTTCCTGGTGAGCTGGTGACATGGTCCTGTCTGGGTACCAGCAGTGGGATATCAATGGAAGCTCTGCAGATCGCAGCTTGGGCAGGGCTAGATTAAAGTACTCCATTGCAAAGGCTGTGTGTGAAGTCCGTCAGCCAGACTTGAAAATGGCAAAGCAAAATTAGTGTGAACCAATAGTAGGAGAAAGTGGAAATCGTTCTACATTTAAGAACGTAAGAATGGCTCTGCTGGGTCAGATCACAGATCTGCGTGACTTGGCATCTTGTTCCTAGCGTGGTCTGGGGATAGAGATCTGGAGAGAGCATAAAAATGAAGTGTGTGTGGAGCAACGCTTCTCCCAGATATTCTCCAAATCTCCAGCAATTGTGGCTGGGAGGCTTCCTGAGCCAGAGGTGGGTTCTTTGTGTTTATTAATTCTCACTTTGATTTCAGAAAATATTTATGCTCTCCTTTAGCATAGGGAATTGCAGTGGGTCCTGGGTTGTGGAAGCAGTGGTGTTACCAGCCTTCCTGGATGCAGCAGGGCCTCCTGGGCAGGACTGCTAACATCTCTTCTGCATACAGGTTGGCTTGGTTGTGCTCCCTGTGAGGTTGTCACTTGCCAGGGGACAGCTTGGGATCATGGGGTGCAGGAGGTGCCAGGCTGCCTTTGGTTCCTGCCCGTGGTGTCAGGGCAGGTCTGAAGTGAGGTGGGATGGAGAGGAGCTGCTTTAGCCTCATTCAGGAATATCAGGCAAGGAATATCGGCACAGGCAGCGCTCTCAGCTTTTAAACTGGTAATTAAGCAAACCCAGACTGCGGTCTGTATCTGCCACTGTAATTGAAAAGACTGCTCTCTGCAGAGGTTGAATTAGCTCTTGAGTTAGGAAATCCAGTTTACTGCTGCCACAAGCAGCCATGTGTGCTGTGTCTTCATGAAGTTACCTTGGATGCCCTGGCTTTCTGTATGTGTAAGATGGAACATGACTAGGCTTTGGCTTTCACCAGGGCAGCAACATCCCCAGCACTTCTACAGGCACTTTGCAGTTCAGACCATATCTAATTTCCATTAGGCATCACAGAGCGATGAAGTCAAACACATGTAAGGATAATGCCAAGCAATAATAATCCTTGCCATATCCCTGGACTGCACTAGAAGTCACTCTTGTTCTGTACTGAGGCTGTTGCAGTAATTAACTGGTAGTTAGTAAAGAAATATGTCACCATTATTGGTGCCACTAAGCCTAGCACATTTGTCTGCTGATGGAGACATTCCTTGTCTGGTTTCCTCATGAATCACAGGGAGAGTGAAAACTTACTTGCCAGGCCTCCTACTCAAATTTTTCCTGGGAATATCAATCTAATTAATGGCACTGTTCTCCAGAAGCCTCCTAGGTAGCAAAGCCAAGAGAACAGAAGGGACTTCAGGAGCTGGTCCAATGTCTTACACCTTCCAACCTTGTTTGCACCATGAAGTTTCCACTGTGGCTTTGGAAGACCAGAGAGAGAGTCCAAGCACCGAACTGACTGGTGCAGAAGATGCAGTTCACTGGTTTCAGTGCATCGCAGTGAGGTCAGCGGGATCCAGGTAGAAAGGCACACTTTTCCTCTCTACCCAAACTGCGATATGATGGAAAGAGCTTCAGGTATGATTCCCAGAAACACACTGCTCTTTTTCCGGTAATCACTGGATTTATTAATCTGGATTAATCCAGTAATTATTAAACTGGATTAATCCAGTCATCAGCTCTATTTATTACCCTGTTTATCTACCTCTAAAAGAGATACTGTAATATTTACTTCCCAGCATAAATTTGCGGTTGTTTCAGTGCTTAGGATTCTTTGATGGAAGAGTGGATGTGGATGCAGATCTGAACGGATAGGAAGGTTTTAGGGTGAGTTTGGGTCCAGCACTCAAGAGGGTGACATGCATTTTGCCAGGGTGGCTCTAGGAAGAGTAAGTACTTTGCAAAATGGGTGACACAATCTTTTAGGATTTTTCTGTGTCTCGGTGAGCTGCCATACTAATAAAATACTGTTACTTTAAAGACTGATGCCCTCCTTTCCTTTTTGTGCACTGAACTAAATGCTAGAGCCTCAACCACAAGCCTTGCTTTAATTAGGTCTGCTTCGAACAGCAGACATAAGCGCATGCTATGAAGAATTATGGGCTGCTGCTGCCAAGGATGCCATCAAATGACTGAGTGAAAGGGAACATTTACAAACAAATAAAACCTGTTATTAAGGGGATTATTAATGAAAGGCCTTCGAACAAAATAACCCCTCTTCCTCCTCAAAATGATTGAGGTTGTTGTTGTTTTGTTTTTACTTCTTAGTAAGCTTCATGGGAAGATAAATACCACACACTTCCTTCAAAAGAAGTGACTGAAGAAGCAGGCAGCATCATATGGGTCAGTTCTTTGGGACCTGGAGGTTTCGCAATGCTCGTATCATGTGTCTGTCCACCCCTGCCATTTTGCACAGATGTAGTGAGCTTCACAGTCTGCTCTAATTAGCACCAGGCCTGATGAGCTGTGAAGTGGGAATTCAGGAGTGGGGTGGGATGGAGAAAAAGAATTCATACTGTTATTATTTGGTTTTGGTTAGCTAAGGAAAATGTTTGCAGGGCTGGAAAATGCGACTTGGCACTTAGGGTTTCATTTCAAATGAGGGTGAGTAGCTGGGAGATGGGGAAACTGGTCTGTTTTCCTGGTTTTTGGATCATGTAGGCAAGAGTTTGTCTGTCATGTTGTCTTTTGTTGCCTCGCTAGATGTTAAGGCCTCACTGTACTGAGCACCAAGCTGACAAGGTGAGAACAGTGGTTGCTTGCTTTGTTTTGCTGCAGGGAGGTCGCCGCTTTCTGGTAGAGCAGCAGCGAGTGTCATTCCCCAGCAACTCCAGTTCCTTCTCCAAAGTAACTGGTGCTATTTCCTAGTTGATGGAACATCAGCAGGTTGGGAAGACTGGTCCATTTGCCCAAGAGAACTCTTCATATGCTGGGCTGGATAGATCAGTGCCTGAGGAGCAGATGTTCTCTCTTTTGTGCCATCTTTGCTATGGAAAGATCTGGGAGGACAGCTCTCTTAAATCACTGAAGGTCTTGCTTCCCGTGAGAACCAGATCTTGGCTCAAAGATGGCTAAAGAGATGAGAAATGCCAACAAAAGAGAGGAGGAAAGAGAAGCCCTGAGAAAGGAGTTGATTCCTCTGTAAGCCCTTTCATCAGGCAAGTGATAAAGTGGAGGAGAGCCCACATCTCCTGAGGGTCTATCTACCTTTGCATTTGCTCAGCCGGTTGCTCATAGCCTGAGTTACAAGGTGACTCTGTCACTTGTCCCTGTCCCAGTGCCACATCCCTGGTGTGTATCATCTCTCTTGAAACCAAGCAGGGCTGATGGACACAGTTCAAAGACACTTTTGCCTATGGTAGCACCCAGTTTACCTCCAATAGCACATGTGGTTGCTGAGGAAAAGGTCTTGCTGTGCCATTCTGACTGTCCAAGAGTGAGGTGATGCTTCCCCACGCTGGTGTGCTATGGGCAGGGTGAGAGAAGCGTATTTCTGAGATGGAGACCGACTGGGGCTTTCCAGGAAAGACAGGGCTTTGTTAGGAAACTCGGAGCAGTTTGGCTGATGCTTGGGATTTGAAAGAGGTACCCAAAAGAGAAAGGTAGGAGTTGAGCGGAGAAGAGGGAGGGCAAGGCCAAAGTACCTGGGATGGAGGCGGCAGCCTGTGCTCAATCAAGGGACCTCGCTCACTTGTCCAGTATTGCTTATGGTCTGACTGGTCATGAGCTCAAACAGCTGGGAGAAAATGGATGATGCAGAAGAAGCATCTCTGGTGTTGGAAGCAGTAAAAGGCTTGGCTTCTTCCACAGCAAATATTTCCGGGAATCAGGATGGAAAAAAATTCAGCTGGATTAGGAGTGTGCAGCTGGGAGACAGGGATCCTGCCAGTTCCTCCCTCCTTGCTGTCACTGCAAAGGAAAGCAAGGGAACGCATTTAAAAGGATTTCACATGATGCAATTGCATCTTTCTTGAGGTTGGGGAGGCAGAGGCCTTGCTGATGTCTGTCTTGCTCGCATGCAGATTGCCCCTGAGGGCCACATGCTGCTTGCTCTCTGCCTGTGCAACCCAGCTGTGGTTTGCTCCGGATGAAAACCTCTGGCCTAAGGAAACCAAGGAGCTGAGCTGCTGCTCTGATGAATGAAGCACTTATCTCATGTGTGTCACTGGATAGCTTAGTGGGAACCTGTGGAAGGGAATAAATGTGATTTGCTCTCTGTTAGCGCCCACCGCTCTCATCCTGCCATCTCTGTAACCTGGTAGTGCCCCCATGAGTCCTAATTCAATGCGTAGTCCTCTCAGCACTTCTGAGTATGAATGTCCTGTCATTTTAGCTGTGCAGCTCCTACAAATGCCTGGAAAACCCACCTCCCGAGTGTGGCTGAGCTGGAACTCATAGGAGCGCCGTGCTCACCGGTAAGCAGCTTGCAATATTTAGACCACAGTCTCAGGTGGCTGAACACAAAACTGAGATCCTCAAGTCCCCCTCTTTAGGAGCTGCCTCACGTCAGAAACATGAATTAATTGCAGTGTTTTGCCTCTTGTAACATGATAACTCTTGCATCTGGTGTGGCATGTGCCCAACTTGGCTGCTGCTAGGAAAGGAGGACAGTTTTTAAGGTTTTGTATGTAGCTGCAGCAGAAGACATCCCAGACCTCCACAACCTGGCTCCGTGTCTCACTGGATCCAATAAGGGAAGCCCAGAGCACGGGATTTACCTTGTCGCTGAGGTTCCTCACAAATCCACGTAACAGAAGGCAGCATCCTCCCATGGTGGTTAGCTTATTAAGTGATGGAGATGAACATTTGGCCTTTGCCGCTCAAACCCTTCCCTTGCTGGGAGCCTGCCCAGACAGACGGCAGAGCAGGTCTAGCTCTTCCAGCCCAACGTTTGCTGCGTGCAAGAAGCAGGGAGAGCTCAGCCCTGCGCCCTGAACGCCCGCCTGGTCTGAAGGGAGGGCTCAGTCCCAGCTCCTGCTCCAGCAAAGGGACTTTATACTAAATCTATAGGTTTGAATGAGAAGCACAGAGAGCTGCCTGCCTGCCCCCTTCATAGCCTGTCGCCTGGCACTTACTGTGTGCTCCTACCATGTGTGCTTAAACTCCCTCCAGTGAAAAACTGGATCTTGAGGAAGATATCAGACCAAGCAGTATGTAAGCATCTTCACCCGGTAAGGCTTTTGGCTGGCAGAGGGAGCAGGGGGTGGGTGTCTCAGTGGTCTGACATGGTAGAAGATATGGACGGAGATCTGTGAGGCCCTAACTTGTTATTTGGGAATTGTTTCCTGGTTGCTTGCTCTTGAGATGATTCGGTTGGCTTAACTAGAGGGGTCGCTGCCTTCTCTACACAGCAGGAGGGGAGGGTCATCAGCGCAGCCTGCATCCTCTGAGTGATGAGAAGGAGCAATACTTTTAACAGACATCTTTGCCTTCTCTCTTAATAGTGTAAGATGATCAGGGCAACTGTGCTTTACAGCTTCTGGTCTAAACCCACACCACATTTATTTTGAAAGCTTTCCTGTGTCAAATGCTTGTGGTCCTGCCTGTAAAACTGTGCTTCCTGAGATCGTTGCTCATAATGGTCCTCTGCAATTTCTTTCCTTGGTGGTTGATAATCTCCATTTTTGCTTTTGGGGTTGCTTTTGCTCTCTTCCTTCCCTGTTCTGCATGCCCTCTTGGGTAGCCTTACGTTTGCTTGAACCTGTCCCAGCTGTTTGTAGGACTGATGTCTGAGCAACATGTGTTTTCATGTATGACGTTGACATGCAGTCAACTGAGGACCATATGCCTGCAGCTCTGTGTGACCTTTGAGCCATGAGGCTCTTCGTCAGTCTCTATTCCGTACTCCATAGCAGCCTGGAAAAGAAAGCAAGCCTTTATGTAAGGCCATAGAGAAAACATTGCGCTCAGATATTTTTTATTTCTTTTTTTTTTCCTCAGATTCAACCTGTCCACTGCTTTTTCCAGTCTGCACACAAAGAAAGGTCCTCCGTGTCAGTGGATGCATACGGTGACGCTCTCAAACAGATTTAAGTTAGTACACAGGAGGTCTGTGGGATCCTCTTACATCTGGGACTGGTTTTGCCACCTTGGGTAATGCTACAGGCGGTGAATAGTTGAGCATCATCCAGGGACTTACTCTGCCTAAGTAAGGGTGGCAGAAGGAAGGAGGCATAGTATGAAGTAACCGCAGCATTAAAAGTTGAGGGATAAACATATCCATAGGGATATACAGCTTCATATTGTAGTCAGATATGCAAAAAGGGCAAAGTCCTCACAAGGAATGTAGGCTTTAAGTAATTTTTTCCCCTAGATATGTTTTTCTCAGAACTTTTATTTGAAAACCTTTAGATTTAACAAATTGAAACAAACCCCAAGTGAACAGAAATTTAATTGCATCTAATTGATAATCTGGCTGCTTTGGAGAAAAGTCATTCTTAATGTAAAAATATCTATTTTGGTCAGAATAAACATTTTCCACTGGAATAAGGACAGATGGAACATTTTGACCCGTTCCTGCAGCAATGTCTCACTCCTGACTGCATGTAGTTAGTTTGGAAGAATAAGCTTCTTTAAAGGTTCAGACTATTAAAAACATCTGCTTTCCCATGTACCCTGAAACATCGCAGTATTTGAAAATGGAGAACATGTATCACGCTTGTCCTAGCCACCATAAAACATCGGCTCCGCAGTTTAAATTGTGGTATTTTAATTATGGTGTGGAGGTAGTATTCAGTCTTATGTCATGCACTTTTGGTTATGGTGCTGTGGTCTTTTTCCTTGGTTGGAACTGGGCCAACTGACCATATTTGCAGTGTGGGGGCGAACATCAAATGCATCCGAATAAGCAAAGTAATCACTTCCAGACTAAACACATTTCAAATTTGTTTAAAATATTGAACAGGCTTCATCACTGGGAGATGTCTCTTCTGTGACATCAAGTTACTATGATGTGTCACTGCTGATGCCGATCTTTTTCTCGTGTTTAGGTCTAAAGGCACTGGGTCACCTGAACTCCAGTGAAGTCTTCCTTTGACTGCAGCAACCCTTGGCTGGGGGCCAACCTGTCTTATGTCCGAGCATCTCCAAGTATGAATAGCTATGTCTCCATTGGCCCCGGTGGAGCAAAAAGTTAACAGTTATCCTCCTCTTTCAGATGGGAAAACTGGATCGTGAACAGACAATAATCCTCATCTGTTTAGCTTGGAATGGCTTGGGAGAAGCTGGTGACAGTGCCAGAGGAAAGCAGAGATTTAGCATTAATTGAGTTTGCTACAAGACCCTTACTTGTTTAGCAAAGCTGTTTGCTGGTGGGCAGGGAGAAAGGGAAGCTGGAAAAGCACAAGTAGAGCCCATGTGCGTGTGTGACTTCTATATACAGTTTCATGGCTGTTATTTTTTTAGGCTTTTTGTTTCAGTTCTGATGTTTAGTCCTGACCTTATCCTGACAGCACACTCTTCACTTGTTCTTGCTTTCTTTCCCTTTATTTAGTTCACCAAAGCACTGAGGTAGGGGTCTCTACGTGTGTGTTGTGTTTTGGGGACAGAGCAATGAGCAGTGGCACGTATTCTACATCCATTCAGGTGCTGATCTGATCGTGTCTCATACTAGTAAGTCTGAACTAAATTCAGTGGGGATGCCCAGTGCTTGCAGGGTCTTTTTTAAGTGGTCCCACAGCAAGAGGGTAGCAGTGCCACCGCGGAGGCTGGCCAGGAGATGTGATGCTTGGCTAAAGCTCTGCTCGTGGTACAGAATGGGGGTACAACAGTACGGTCCTCCTGCCTAAATATATGCTCTTTTGCTAATTTGGCTGTCTTCTTGCTGGCTACATTTCTGTGGTTGTGGAAAGAGTTTATAATGCATCTGTGGTCCTTAAAGATTCTCTGGCTCCCTGTTTCTCTGGAGTGAAGGGTGCTATTAAATATAGCCTCCCACCAGATTCCAGTGACTAGTCACAAACAGACCAGTCCCAAACCAGCTATGACTCAGACACCGATGAGCCTCTGAATAATGCTTGCAGGAAAAGCTAAGGCGCTTCTTCCCTGGCCTTGCACTGGCAATGGGAATGCTGAATAAGAGCAGACCAAATTAACAAGGCTGGTTTCTGAGCCAAAAAAAGAGGGCGCCTGCAGTTACTAGGTATCGTCCAATGTTAGTGCTGAGCTTTCACATGGCCGTAGCTGAAGCATGGTGGAGGAACTGGATGTGGATGCTGTAAAAGCCTGGAGCAGACTTCTTTTTCCCTGGGCAGAGTCATCTGGCTGGCAGGGCGATAGGAGAATTCCTCACAGTGAAGCTTTCCTTTGAGTTTAAGAAGACATTTAGGCAGGGCAGAGGGGAGGCCTTGTGCCCAATGACGCTGTTTATATTTAAGGTTAGGCATAAGTTTGAACATCCTGCTAGAGTAATGCTGTGGATGAGAGTTAAAGGATGAGTTCCTCATTGAGCGCATTCCCACCTTAGAGATACACTTTTCGTCTTAGACTTCTGAAGTTCTTTACAACTGAACCCTGCCTTCCTCTTTTAAAATAATTTATCCTGAATAGCAATGCCGGTCGGTCATTTCAACCTGCTGCTGTAAGGTTTGTGCTTGCTGCAGTTATTTTTGTACACTCGAGTGTCACTTTTTTTTTTCTCGGATGGTACCTAAATAGCAAAGGACACATTGAAATGGATAGCATACGGGTTTTTTTCCGAATCATTTGAATACAAGAATGAGGATGGAGAGTTTGTGGCAAGTTGCTGTGTTTATGAACAAACAGGCTCAAAGGAATTAGCTTCCCAAAGCAACTGCAGCTGTTAAAGTCCTAAATATTTCTGGCTTTTCTGAACGCATTCTTATCAGTGTGCTTTGTTAGAAAAATAGGGTTTTTTTATCTACTGAGAAATGTCTATTCTATTTTTCAGGATCTGAAGTTTGAAACCTAAAACAAAAAAGGTTCCTCTGTTTATATTCCAAGAACAGACAAAATTTCCTTTAAGATGCTTTCCTAACGTTTTTGTTTTGTTAAGAACAGGGCATTCAGAGATGAGGCTGGATGCATATTTTTGTCAATGTTTATGAAGTCATGAAAGCATCTGGATACAGTATGGAAACCCTCAACCAAAAACTTTTTGAAGTATCTTTTTTAAGATAATCACCCGGGCTTACTCCACTAAACTATGTATTTATTGGATTTGGATGGAAGATAAGGTAAGAATCAAACTGATATTGTTGAATTTAAGTGTACTGTTAAGATTGCATCGCTTCAGGGTTGCTAAGTTGTGAATGTTAATTGTAGGCACTTTTCAGTACCTGATTGCTACTTCTGCCATTGATTCACAACCATCGTGTGTATCAAACAAATCAACTAGAGAGCGATGTCTGTCCAGTGTGCACTTAAAACAACATCGTGGCATGTCAGGGAGCAAAGAAACAGAGTAAACGGTACGCGTGACCCCGAGTTTGCAATGCATCTCTCACGTTTGACTTCATTGGCATTAGTTCCTTAACTGCCAAGTGGGAGGATGTTTGTAAAATGAAATAAAAAGGTTTTGTTTGTCTTGGTTTATTTTTTCAGAAAAATTAAAAAAATTTCCAGTGCTCTGAAATGCCCTCATCTTTTTAACCCCCTCCTTTATCTTATAGTCTTCATCTCTGGAAAAATTAGAGCGCCTTGGGAGTTAATTTAAAGGAAAAACTCCTCCCCCCTCCCCTTTCGCAGACATCAGAATCTTTGGGAAGACACTGGGCAGCACATCTGTACAGGCCTGATTCATTTGCCACTCACTTCTCAGTGTTTTAAATCGCTTCTAAATTGCAAAAGGAAAAGTCAAATAATAGTAATAAAACCTGAGGCACCATTTACTATGCATTGCCCAAGGATGAAGAGCTTCACCCTGGCTCTGTTGCTGTGTATCTCTATTGCTGCAAAACACCAGTGTGGTGTATCAGTTACTCATCCCCTTTCCCTGGTCTGTTTCCTATAAAATTATCAATAATGTTTTTAGCTGTTCTTCTTAGTCTGATATCTTATAATACTTGCAGATCTGGTGATACCCACTCTGATAAGGTTAGCTGCATTAGATGGTTCCAAAGGTTCATCTTGCTCAACATCAAGACTACAGCAGTGGATGCTTGAGAAAGATGAAGCTCAAGGTTGGTATATGTGGTATTTCCCCCTTACGTTCTCCTGCTCTTCAGCAATTACCAACCCAGGAACTACTTGAATCTGTCTATCTCCAGGTTCTGCCATGCTTTTTTACTACTATGTCTCTGCCCTAAAATTTTTCAGATATTACAGATACCCTTAGGAGAGTGTATATTTCCAGGCTGAGCAAAAGAGTTCAATTAAGCTTCTGATTAATGTGACTTTCATTCAGTTTTCCCACATAAAAGGGTCACAGCAGCTTAGTCTGTAGTGGGAATCACACCTCTGCAAGTATTTCCAAAGAAACCCTTGAAGTAAACTATTTGAAATGATAAAATGAAAAAACCATTTATTTCTTTCTGTTTGCAAGGCCAGAAGAAGATGGAAAAGAAAGGAGGAACGTGAACAGAAACATACAGGAGCGTGACCATAGTCATATCATAGATAGTGACTTTGTTCTTCATGTTAGGAAGTCTTCTGCTGTCGGCCTGCTTCAGGATAGCTGGTGACACCTCACGTTCCCTGCATTCACTGGATTCAGCACAATGAGCAAGACCCTCAATAAGCAGTAGAGAAAGACTGATAGCAACAAAATGGTACCAGTATACACCAACTCATCTTTGGTTCTAGGGCTAGTCTCCGCTTTTGTTTCTCTTGAGCCAGTGCTGAAATTGCCAGTCAGTGAAGGAACTAATTAGTAGGACAAAATGCTTTCATGGAGCAATTATTTCCCCACTTTGCTGATAGAGTTGGAGAAGGCTGTGTTTTCTGTGAGTTATACAAGTAGCACACAGGTTTGAAGTGTTTGAGTTTCTTGCGATCCACATATAAAATGGTGTAACGATCTTCCGTTGTGCTCTGCAAGGAGAAGAGGTGGTCAAAGAGTAGAAATGCATTCCTTATTACAAGATGGGAAGTAACCTGGGGTGCGTTCCAATGATCTGTGCCTGAAACTGAAGCCAGCCAACGACTGGAGGAGAGTTCCCAGTCTCTTGAAATCCCCGTCTTAACCTAGGCTTAGGGGGAAGTCACCTCCTTATCTGTGATTTATGTGAGTAGGCTGCTATCTGGTTGAGAGGACTCACCACCTTGGAATTAAAGCTGGGAAATGCTTTTGGAAAAACAGAAGATGTGCTGGATGAGGATAATGTTGTCCCTCTGGCCTGGCAGGATTGAATTGCTCTTTTTCCATTAGGAGGAGAAATTGATTACATTATTTAGAAAGAGGTATTCCTTGGAAAAATCATGATTTACTTACATGCCGTGTTCATGATGTCCTGTTGCTATGATCTCAAAAGAAACAAGCCGTGTTCATGATGTCCTGTTGCTATGATCTCAAAAGAAACAAACAGTTTCCTTGTCAGAAATCTGCAACTCTCTTCAGCTCCGTGCCCCAGAAGCTGTGTCTATCCGCATCTTTATACAGGCTGCCTCCCACCTCTTCCTTTAGGCTTTCTCCTCTGCTTAGGTTCTTGAATGACATGTTGCCCTGCCTTTCTTTAGGTCTGTGATCGACTGTGGGTCTGAGTCAGTCATTACCAGCTTCCAAAGTAATTGTGCATTTAATATTCTGGAAAGATGGAGATTGAGTTCTGGAGTAAAACAAGAAGATATTTCTACTGACTTTTCTTTTGCGTTTGACTCTTTGGACTGTGTATAGCTTTTTCTTTTACTTTTCACCAAATGGTAGATTCTTCACCCCTTGTGGAGTTTAGAATAAGAGTGGAAGATAGGCTTGATGAAGGATAACTGGATTAAAACCAGTGTTTGGTTGCGGTAATGTGATGCTTCCTTCTGGCCGTAGTCTCTGAATTTATAACTGAAGGACACGCAGGGCCTAGCGTCAAGGCTGTAGTGGGAAGTATCTAAGCGTGGAGGACAAGAAGAATGTCACACTGAATTGCAGGAGACCCTATCTTATAGTGGCCTGGGGTGATCTGGTCCAGGTGGGAGCTCACGTGCTATCCACAGCGTCTCAGAGCACCCTTATTGCATGACCGATGTTACATTACATTTTTGCATGAGCAGACTATGCTCATTCATTTCAGCTCTGTTCTTAGGGCTGACAATAGTGAGAAATTTTCTGCCAACCACTCTTCCCTGGGGATTTCTTGGCTGTTTTTGTGTAATCCCTTATGTGCTGGACTGGATGATCTCCAGCAACGTGGGGCTTCCCCTTCCTAGGGTGGCCGCTGTTTGCTCTGGGATTTCCCAGCATATTCAGGCAGCGATGAGTCTACTTCTTGCGTGAGAAGCTCACGTCTACTCTGTATGCACAAATTGACTGTATGGCGTATGCACAACCCTCTGAGAGCTGGATTTCACTGAGCTGCCACTCACCCTTGTGCAGGTCTCAGATACTTGCTGAAATCTTTGACTAATGGAGAAAACCTTAAATGCCTTTCAGACTCAGTCTTGTGGCCAGGAAAAAAGCACAAAGGTAAAGAAATATGACCGTATCTGACAGACTCTAAATTGTGACTGATTTATATTCTGTGGTGCAACCTGGCCCTGGCTGAGCTGCAGTAGAAGGAAATTTGCCTTGCAATCAGCGTTGTTCTGTGTATCTATTTCTGTCAAACCAAGTGGGAAGACCTTTGGATCCCATTCAACAGGTTGAGAGAGAGATGACTCGGTCACCAAACTTAGACTCCCAGCAGAGTTGGTCACCCTGCCCCAGTACATACAGTATTTGACACAAAGATTGATTTCTGCTGGCTCACTTACTGGGAATTTTTTTTTGTTGTTGCATGTTGCAAAATCATCCTGTTAATCCTCTGACGGCTTCTATTCTGTGCACTGTGGTGTGAGCTAGACCTTCATTACTCTCAACATGTGATGAGGAATGAGCAGTTTCTAACCTAATCGCGTGGTCTCAGTCTTTCTTATCATCGTTCCCGAGTTCTGTGGGACATTTTTCCAAATGTCTCATCTTTTATGTATGGCCTGCAATGGGGGACAAGATTTTCATAAACTCTTAGCAGCTGTGAGACATAAGATGTGATTTTTCCAAAGCACTTACCCTATGAACTCCACTTCTCTTGAAATAAGTGGTGAATAATCTTCATTTCCGTGGGTCAGGGTTAGAGCAACAATAGGAGTTTTGTAAAATCCCACCGATGAAGCCAAGATTTCAGCATTCACCATCCTGAATTCTCTTTAAAGACTAGAAAGAAAATCCCAACAAGAGATCCTAAATAAACATAAAATTTTCCCCATTCATTTCGGCACACGATGTGGGAGAAGAGAGCTCTTGAGAACTTGCCTGAATGCTCCTGCCTCTGTCCTGTAAAACAGGTATAAAAGAAATAATCTGAACAAAAGATTATGAACTTTTCAGGTATGTGAATGTGACACTTTGGGTTAAATGAAACTTAGTCTTGAAGTATCAGGACTACTTGTGAGTGGCCTCTGCCGTAAAGTAGAGATAGTGACATTAGTCTTCGGGGAAACAGGTTTCTGCTAAAATTAATCACCAGTAACAATCCTGGCCCTGAAATCTGTGTTGTTGCACTGTAGAGCTAACACTTGAACAAAATGAACTGGGTAGGTTATGTTTCTCGTATTTCTTTTAATCAAGAGATTGGGATTTTCAAGCTCTGTTCTGTATAATGACAGTACGTAAGACTGAGGCTTGCTGTAATAAGCCCTGAACAGGCAGATGAAGGCAGCGGTTCCTGCCCAAAAAGTTCGTAACGTAGATAGATCGTGCAGATGGTGGTGAAGGAGAGGGGCAGAAGGTGATGTGATTGTTTGAAAAGTAAGACAGTAAGTGGTTGCTGGGTTAGAATTCCTACCAGAATTCACCCCAGGCCGACTCGCCTGCCTATGGGTGCCTTCTCCATTGGCTTGAAGAATGACAGGCAGTAGGGTATGGTGCTATATTGCCTCTTTGCTGCTGGCGAGCTCAGAGGGCCATTAGGCATGTTTGACTGGGTCCAGTTCTCGGAGAAAGACTGAACTTCAATTTCACTGCTCCTAGGGCCTGTTCCTTGAGTCCTAATTAGAAACTGTTGTGTCCTCTCAGAAAGAGGTAATGCAGCTTTTTCCTCAATAATAATTCAGTATTCTCAATATCACCTGGCTTGGCAAAACACTGAAGTTTGAGTAAAAACCCTGTTAAAGCTAACTTTTATTTAAGTTCTCCCCCTCCCAGATGTACCACTGTAAAGACCGCAGCTGCCTAAGCAGGCAGAATAGCGCGGCCGCTCCCTGTCTGTGTGCAGTGTGTGTTCCTGGCTCTGCATGTCCGTCTGGTAAAAATAGCCATATTTTAAATCTATTGGAAATACTAAGGGCTTAATTATCATCTGCTTTGGAGCTTTTTTTCAGCAGAGACTAAGGAGATATGAAGAATTTGGCTGCTGTTCTCTGCTCCTGCACCACCCAGCCGTAATGAGAGCTAAAGCAGCTCGGTGGCTACTGTATTTTTAGTGGCCCCTCTGGCAGGACGAGATTAGAGGGGATGCGGGTACTTCAATACCTTGGTCCAGGTGTCTTTGTGTCTGTCCCCAGCAGACCCCTTGGCTGTGTGTTAGCAGTTGTAGGAGCTAGCTTTACATGAAAGAGGGAAAGTAAAATCTATTTATAGGCAGTCTGAGCGGCACATTACTCAAGGCGATGCTGTTGACTCATGCCCATCTGATATCATTTAAAGGGTTAGCTATTGCCAGCGAACAAAAATAAGTGCTGTTACTCCCTTCCAGTCAATAGAATTAACTGTGCTTAAGCTGACCTTTGCTTTTACGGCAGAAGCAGCGTTGTGTCTCAAGGGTCCCGTTATAAATATATACATTGCTGAAAAGGTGCTAATCTGGATTTCCTTGGGATTATTATGGTGATGGAAATGGAAACATAAGGGCAGCAAAACCAGCAGAGAGCCTTCGGTTGTGTTGGCTGTGATTTAGGTTCATCTCTATTAAAAGGACCTGCAGAAATTGAGGGGGAAGGAGGCAAAAGGCAGCCCTGTTAACACCAAAGGTTCCTCATTTTCCATGGTAGAGTCTTGGAAAGGCCCTTCCCTCCTCATCCCAGCCTGTCTCAGGAGCGTTCTCTTTGTGAAATAGAAACGATTGTGTTTCCTGTCTGTCTTGAGCCATTGGCTCTCGGTGTCAGTTTTCAAGCCCTGAATCACCCTCTGGAAGGCTGATGGGAACTGATCGCCTATCAGCAGCTGAGATGCAATTCTTGGCTTTGCTCTTCTTGGGAATCACAGTGTGCGGACCTGGACAGCATCATCCTCATAGCGTAAGAGACCAAGCACCTCTCGTGGGCTGAGTGCATGAAATCCTGAGGCAAATGCTTATTGCAAACTTCAGGGCACAAGGGAGGTGAGGGGGAAAAATGTAAGCTCATAAAGCTTTGCCTGCTGGCTCAGGAGCAGGGAAAGAAATACAAAAAGAATGAATGTAGTTCCTTTTCTTTTTTAGGTCATGGCTGAAATTAACCATGAGATATTTAACACTGAAGTGGAGGAGAAAGCTGAAAAATTAGGATAGCAATTGCTTAAAAACCCCTGAGCCAAAAGTCTCTATCCAAAGACAAGGGTGCAGGATTTTCTTGGTGTAAGGTCGCATTTATCAACAAGATCCTCATCTTTCCTTCCCACAGCTGAACTAAAGAAACTGAGGCCACGACTCCAGGCCTCCTGCTTGAAATGGAATGTAAAGGGAAGATGCAACAGGCAGGTGGGGAAAACTGGCTGTGAAACAGGCCTCCTATATATACTTCACACTGTGGCTGCTCTGTGAAACTGGAGCAGCAGCCATAGCTGGGAGAATGAGAAGACAGAGCTGAACTCCTCCTTACAGCTACTTTAATTCCCTTCGCTGCCCAAGTCTGAGCATGATGGCCATCATCTCCCATGGAAGAGATGCTAATAGCTACTCTGCAGAGAGGGCGCACCCTTTGGCTTGCAGTAGTGGCAATGGTACCTCGATTGCACTGTTATAATCAAGGCTAGCAAACACTAAATGGTGTTTTGCCTCTTGAACAGTTTTTATACATCGTGATAATAATAGTCATCTCAGAAATATTCCTGGAAGGTTTTGTTTTTCTTCCAAATGAGGATGGGGGCAGAGGGAATGGCATTCATAAGAGTCAATACCCTAGTTGATCCCAACACTTTGTGGAGTCTGGGAAGACTTCTTTAAAGTGCTGCTCTGTCTCATTAGATGCATGAATCAAAATTTAGTCTGGGGCTCCTCATGTTAGCACTGCATATGCTGGGCTGTGCTCTTTCTATCCAACTAGGAAATGTTTCCTGGACCTGGGAAAAAAACCCTTCCCTGATATACATAAATTCCATTCTAATAAAAACGCATTTTCTTATCCTGACAAAACAAGATTTTTTGTGAGGTGAGAAAACTGCATCCAAAAAACACACAATGAGAAAGCGTATCACAAAAATATGGGCGAAGTAGTCATCAACAATTAGAATAGTCTCTTGGAGAGGGGCCTGAAATAGCAAAAAAAAGCTGCTGTATTTGTGATATGTTGATTAATGATGTGCTAATAGCTGAGACACGTTTGTAATAACTAATTGGTTTTTAAAAAAACCCTAAGCAGAGCCAGGATCCTCTTTGGGCTGAAGGGGCATTTACAGTTTGCCAGCAAGGCAGACATTAGGATCGTACCCAGCAGCTCCGGGAAATCAGAGCCGTGGTTCATCAAAGCCCAGAAATCACATGCCTAAGCCCACCCTTCCTCCAAAAATCTTGTGATATATATAGACAAGACAAAGCAAAAGAAATATTGCTGCCATTGGAGGGGGAAGATTAAGTGAGTTGGCCAAGTCAGGCAGGAGGCCGGTGTCAGAGCCAGGAGCTGAAATCACCTCTCCTGAGGATAGTCTTTAATGTCATTGCCAAAGGCAGGCTCCCCTCTCATCGAGAGCTGACCTCCCTGCGGCTCCTTGTGCGAGATCTCCATGCTCCGCAGGACCTGCCTCTTGCATCCAGCTTCTTACTCTTATCTTTTTTTGCTTGTGTGCCCTCAGTTGGCTTTCTGAGTGGACCATGCTAGAATAAGCATCACCAGTGAAAGGCTGTGAGAGGGCTTTTCCTATTCTAAAAAAAAATACATATATATATATATATATAGAAACCCCCCCCCAACAAACCAAACCCCACCCCAGTGTAGGGCAGACACTGCCAGGATCTGCTCTGCAAAGCCTGGGGGAAGCAGAGAAAAGCTCAGCCCTGACTGCAGGCGGAGAGGGATGGAGTTAACTGTAAACAGAATTTCACCTCTTTGCCCTTCTGCTCCTCCCTTTTAGGAAATCCTGGCTTTTGGAGAAAGCAGCTGGTTTTACAGAAAACAGAGGTGGCCCTGGGAGTTTGAGGGGCTGCTGGAACAGACTGCCTGCCTGCTGGAAGCCCCGCACCAGAGGCAGAGGCTGCTCCTTGGAGTGAAGGAGGTGAGTGAGCAGCCTGAGCCAACGCTGCAGTGTTTGATGGTGAGGAGCAAGTCAGCAGCAAACAACATGAAGTGTGCTGAGCAGCGGCAGAGACCACGGGGTGGCCATGCCTGAGGAAGCTCCCTTCCTGCCAGCTCAGCTGTGTTCAGTAGGAGGGGTGGGCTCCAGCCCCTGGCAGTAAACAGGTGCACTCTGACCAAGCAAGTTTTGGTATGTTGGTAACAAACCCCATTCACGGACCGATTGGCGAGAGCAAGAAGCAGAAAAAGCAGCGTGAGAGGAACTAACTTAAAAGGGAGGGTTTTCAGAGGAGCTTGCACAGTCCACCCTGCCCTACCACGTTCACCTTTCAGACCGATGCTTTTCAGCAGTCCGTGGGGATGCAGTCCCTGCCTGGTTGCATTTGCCCAATCCCTGACCTTTTAGGTCATTGCAAAGAGTCAGCAGGCTTGGGAAAAAGCCCCAAATGACAGAGAAAATGAGACTTTGGGATCTTTCGACTGTTATTGCTGCTTGACTCATGGCTGTGGGTATTTTCCTCTCTGTGCAGCTGTTGGGAGAACTGGGGGTGGCTACTGGGAGATGATTGAATACATGTGACATCCCTGAGGTAAAAGAGGCCTTAAAAATGTTATGGCAATCCTAACAACCAGCAAACTCTGACAGGCACTGCTGTCCTGCCAGACTGTTTCTGGGGGAGCAGGCGTTGGCTCTGTTGTGAAATCCCTTGAATTATTTGTGCAGTGATAGTGGCCACAGCCCCCAGTGTTACGTGAGCAAGGTCAAAGGGATGGTCTGTTGCCCTCAAGAAACTTACCGCTTACGAAAGAAATGAGAGGTAGAAACAAAGGGGCTGCTTCAAATTTGAAACCCTGAAAAGGAACAGGAGGATTGGTCAAGTGTGGATGCTGAAGAAGGCTTTGAGGTGCCTTCTTGAATGGAGCTGGCCCTCCAAGAAGGGTTTTAGTGAGGTGAAAAGGAGCTCGTCTGCTCTAAAAGGTAGGACTGAGGATGGCTGCATCCTTGTCAGCCGGGTCCTGTATCAGTTGTACAGTGGGAGGGAGGCACGTAGCCTCTGAGGGCTGTCAGGCTGCAGCAAAGGAAGCCGCCCGGCTGTGCTGCTCGCAGCTGCTTCTACTTCCCAACTCTGCTTCTACGAGGGGTCAGAGTCAGGGCAAGAACCGAAGTGCCAGGGAAAACTTTCAGTGGTGATAGCTGTAGTTTCTCCTCCATCTGCAAAGCTGAAAATGGAAGGAGACCAAACGAAAGTCTGACTCCCCACAATGATAATAATAATCCCCAATTCCCTCGTAGTCAGTCTCATCTCACCCCACCCTTTGTTTTCTTCTCCAGCAGGAAAATGTTTCCCCAGCGTTGCTGGCACCCTTAGCAGGATGGATCCGGTGCGGGAGTTGTGCTGGGGGTCAGGCAGAGAGATAGCGTGAAGGGTTGGGATGGGACGCTGGGTTTCTTTCAGGACAGTGAGTTCAGATCATTGCCCTGCCAGAGGATTTTCCACGTGATGTTAAGCCTGTCTTTTAAACCCTTCTCCGTCTCAATTCTCCAGCAATTAAATAGGATAGTACTTTTCTTTTTAGCTGTTTGGGTTGTTAGCTCTCTAAAGCAGAGGCTGTTCCTTCTTATGCTTGTGTACATCTCCTGGAGGGCCTGGTCCTGCCTGTACCTGCTCCTGTGGACGTTTTTTTTTTTTTTTTTAATGAGAGAATGAGCACATGTCCTCCTCTCTCTACTCAGGGTCAGCCAGTTCTTCCCCTTCAGGTTTCCTATCACAGCAGTTGCACCGGGGTCAAGACGACAAGATTTTGACTCTAAATTGTCCAAGTGTGAAAGCACAGCACGCGTTGTGCCAGTCGAAGTGTGAAGCAACCCTGGACTTCACGCAGATCCATTGCCTGAGCCGGAGAGGAACACAGCAGCTTCTAGCCAATGTATGTCTGAATAGCGTTGCCGCACAGCACAAATTAGCCGAAAAAACCTTTGTGTAAAAAAAAAAAAACAACCAAAAAACCATTGAGTCAATCTCTGTTCAGAGAGGGAGGTCCCTGAAGGTTGTGTCTCAGCCCACAGCGTGCCTTGGGACAGGCTGTGCGTACGCCGAGCAGCTGGGTCCCTCTGGACCGCTGGGCTCCCACTAGCAGAGTCAGCCATAGGGCTCCAGGTTTTGCAAATTTTGCTTCTTTTTTTTTTTTTTGTTTCTTTTAACAAGCAAGGCTCAAGACCATCTGTTATTCTCTGAGGTCATTAATGACTTCCAGGAAATAGAAAATACTTCGGCGGTGTACGATGTGTAGGGCAAATAAATAATATACATATGTATGCAAGAGAACAGACCAGGGTGTAGTATTTTATGACATATTACAGTGGAGTGGCTTCCAGCAATTTTGCCTTAGGAAGCTGCACAGCTGTTTCAAGCTGTTGAGCACTTTAGGGAGATGATGTGTATTTGCATGACAAAGACAAAACCAATGGAGTTATCTGCATTACCTCTTCCTTGGTGTGCCACACAGGGGTGCCGCCCAGCTCCTTGCTCAGCCAAGGGACAGGGCTGCCTCTGCTTGCAGCCAAGGATCTCCCAGGTGTTATCTTGTTGTTCAAACCCATCTCTTATCTGGAAAACTTGGTGTTTTGGGCTGTAGCCCGAAAAGCCAAATGAAAGCCTGCTGAAGCCAGTGGGAATCTTTCCATGAAATGCTCGAGGGCTTGCCTTGGATTTAATTTGCTCTCTGCAAATCTGACCCAAAGCCAGTGGAATGACTCTGTTTTGGGATACTCACCCTGTCCCTTAGGGTAGTGTTTTGGAGGTTAGGAAGAGCTCACCTCCAGACGGGAAGCAGGGCCCTACCAGGAGCACGTGGGGTCCCGTGGACCTAATCACCCTTTGAAGCCTTAAAGATGTGCTTCTATGGGGCAAGGCCACTTAGTGTGGCTGCCAGGCGCTCGTGTCCAAGCCACCCGCTGCCCACCGGGCAGCTGGGAGTGCTCGGGGGCGGGCTGAGACGTGCTCTGCTCGCTTGGTTTTGCAACTGGCCATCAACATCTGTCTCAAGGCAGCTGTTGACTTCTCTGGGACAGGCAGGACCAGGCTGGACTCCTGAAGCAGTTATTAGGAGTCTGACTCAAGTGGGAGGCAAAAAGGCTCGTGATAAAAAATGTCTGGGTGTTTCATTTGCAGCCAAGAAAGGGAGCTTAGTTTTCCTAGGCTGCCATAGGTTTCCTATGCTCTGACAGTACAGTTTTTTGTTTTGACACTATCAAAACATTTCACTTTTATGTCCCACTTTGCCTTCTTGAGGGAGATCCTTTTATTAGAATATGAATTCAGTATGCTGTATACCATGTTATTTTTATAGTATGTTAATAGAATAGTGTGTTCTATTTTTTTACTGTTATTGCAACAAACTATTTTGAAAAGGAGATGTTTTATGCTGATTTTTTTCTGATAACATTACTAAACCCAAACTATACTGATATTTCTGGGGTTATTGAAGCAATTCACTGACAAATTTCCACAATGCAATTTTTATTTAATTTCCTTATTCCATCTGGAGCTTATACAAAAATATTGGGGCTTTCCAGAGAACAAAAATTACACCTGCCAGCCCTCCTGTGTGTAATTCTCTTTGCAGAGATAAGGATGCCTTCATTTCACTAGTGCGAGAGTCCCTTTATCAACCTATTTCATGATCCATATGGTCTGGCAATAAGAACCTGCAGTAATTTAATGTTACCGCTTTCGTATCGGTTATTAAATGTACCTAAATTGCAACAACACCCAGGGGCTTTAACTGACCCTGAGGTTAGATACCATACAGACAGAGTCAAAGAGTCCCTGCCTACTGTAATTGCATAAAGTAGCCAAGAGAGATATTGCTAATCCTCCTATTTTACGTCCGGGGAATTTGGGAATGGAGAGAACTATTTTCCAAAGGTTGTGCGGGGAATGAGGGGGAGACAAAACCATGAATGCTGGTCCCAGGTCTCCCACACAGCAGCAGGAGCCCCACAAGCTGCTACCTGTGTTTCCCATTCTGTCTTGCCGATGGTTTCTCCAGATCCCAACCTTCTGTAGTGAGAGACTTTGTGAAGCTCTTTCAGGAGCAACCACTCTGTGCTGTTGTTTAAAACTTTGCTGCGTCCTCGACGAAACAGAAGTTTTCCTCCTCCTCTTGCAACTTGTGATGCCTTCAGCTGTAGCATCACAAGGAATCGATCCATATGATCCTGTGTAAAATTGTTTTCTTAACAGCTTCATTCCATCCAAAATTCTTATTTTCTGAGGGTTATCCCAAGAGTGATGGTTAATACGTGCATCCTTTCAAACTTGCTCAGAATTAGTGGCTTACCAGGATTGTTCAAACTTAAAAGCCAAACTTGGGAGGAATAAAAGTGCTTAAACAGATTATTGTGTTTTGATGGTCCTACTCAGGTAGATAAGTGCATGTTTGCACCATATGGACAGCCTCTACTCCAGTTCATCCAAAGGATTTCACTGCCAGCAAACTTTTTTTTTTTTTAACTCCATCTGGGTGAAACTGGATGAAATGGGGAGGATTGGCCAGTGAGGTTGCAACACGAGGGTCGGGGTTGCAATATTTGTGGTATGCCAGAGTAGAAATTTTGGTTCAGTGGAGTCTAGCTTGAAGTGAGTAACTCCTGCTCCCTCAGCAGACGTGCCTACAGTCCTGTGGAAGGAATTAGTTGACAAACAGCCCTGCTAGTGCTTGAGGACAGATTTACACACAGGGTGACTGGAGACAGACTACCCTGCAGCATGATTTGTCGGGTTTACAGCTTTCAAAGTGTTCTAGTTGCCTTTTAAACAGCTATTCCTTTATTCAAGGAAGCCTGCCTCAGGCTTTCCCAGTTTAAATTCCAGATTTTCATGGAAATCCAGGAGCCTGGGGACATTTCAGCCTGACGTTTACGCTTTGTGATGTCTTGCCTTTGTTCAGAAATGTTAGATGATACAGTGTAAAGCAAATGCTAGAGTAAAAGATCTCAGGAAAGTGTTTGCCTTTAATTTGGTTTACACGATGAGAAATGCAGCCCAGCCTCCAGCCTTTCATCATGTTAAAGTTACCCAGGCTTAGAATAAACAGTCTGTTAAGATATCATGGTAGCATGCGGCTTGCCAGGGGTCTGCTTCGTTCAAGTCTCACCTACCAAATGTTTGGGTCAGGCCAGCTCCATTCTTTACGTATTTTTTTTTTTATTTTTTTTTTAGCATTCCGTGTGAGCTTTCTAGGAAAAAAAAAAAAAAACACAACAATTCCTGTTGCAAGGTTCTGCAACCAAATATAGTTCTAACTCCTACACTAACAACACTTTTGATGTGCTGTTCAAAGCAAATCCATCGAAGCGGAATACTGTTAATGAAACTTGGGAGAAACAAGAGGTCAAGTGACGTGTGTAAATAGACCTCTCGGTCCCTTTGGAGCTCCTATTCAAAGCCAAGAGGAATTTATCTTGACAAAAACGCTAGCTTTAACTTTGGAGATTGCTCTTTGAACCGGAAGGAATTACCTCATGCTAGTGGCTTGCATAAAGACACTTACCCACATCTTTCCAGTGCTCCCAAATGTATCCAGGGACAGCTCCTAATTTTTTTTATATACTTTTCCATCAAAAGAAATAAACCCCAAACCCCAGTATATTTAAACCTTTAGTCTCCTGTAGACTCATGACAGCATTTTTAGCATGTCAGTAGCAGAAATATTTGTAATGCAAAATGAATTGTCATTGTTTATCATGTAATAAAAACTTAGATTGGACAGTCCTTGCGGTAATACAAGCTCCCTTATTTGGACTGTAGGAAAATTCAGTGAATTTAAGAGAATTTCAGCTGATAAAAATTGATTCTTCCTGAAACCTGTCTAGCTTCACCTGGCAGCCTTTTGAGAGAGTATGCAGGTATCTTATGTGGCACCTGTGGCTTCATGCAGAGCTGAATGTCAGTCAATACATCAGTCCTAGACCGTATTTATTGTGTCTTAGGTTCATACATCACTTCTGAATGGAGCCCGAGGTATTTAATCTGAGGAAGAGGTGTTGGTGATGTGCAAGGGTTTACACGGCATGGCAGCTGGCCACGGCTATCTTTCTCTAAGGAACCTCTGTTTCTAAAAACTGCTGCATTTTTGTTGCTCCCCCCGCAGAGAGAAATCCATGATAACGCTCTCTTTTGCACATGGCCCAGTTCTTTTAGCTGATGTTCCATCCTCCCCTTCACATAACTGAGATAATGCCAGCATGCAAGATGCCTTGCGTCTTGCAGAAAACTTGTGCCCCAGACCTTTTATGTGGGAGTCACAAGTGTGAGGTTCTTATCTGGAGGAGGTGCTCCCTGCCTTTGGGACGTCTGCCATGTACGTTTGGTAGCTGGTAGGACTTGACCCTACTGGGCTGGCTTCCCTTCTGCAAGGCTTGCACCAGCTGTATCTATGTCTTAGTTTCACAGAATCACAGAATGGTCGGGGCTGGAAGGGACCTCTGGAGATAATCCAGTCCAACCCCCTGCCAGAGCAGGGTCACCCAGAGCAGGTGGCACAGGAATGTGTCCGGGTGGGTTTGGAATGTCTCCAGAGATGGAGACTCCACCACCTCTCTGGGCAGCCTGTGCCAGGGCTCTGCCACCCTCAGGGTAAAGAAGTTCCTCCTCATGTTTAGATGGAACTCCCTATGTTCAAGTTTGTGCCCGTTTCAGATTGATGCCACCAAGATGCACATCTGCCTTAGCTGATGAGGAGAGCTGCACACAAGGGAACCTGTCTGTCCCCAACACCAATGACCTGGCCCACTCCCTCTTAACGCAACATGTTGTGGAAAGCCGTTTGCTGATGCTGTTACAACCTTGTTTTCATTAGTAGGGGAAACCAGAGGTAAAGATGATGACTGTGTATGAAAATTCCATTTCTACATGGCCCACCCAGCCCTGCGGTTTGTCTTTCCACCTCTTGCCATTCAATAGCCTTGAGCTGCTTGTCAGTGTGGGGACCACTAGCGCTGAGGGCGAGGTGTGCTCCTCTCTTGGCAAAAATGTTTTTCATGTAGCCACAAACCCAGAGCGGTCCTGTAATCCTCGCTGCTCCCTGCCAGTTCCCTGCCCTCCTCCTAATGTCTAGAACTGACCTTGCAGGTTTTTCGGGCCTCCAGAAATGGGAGAACTGAAGCAAGAAAAAAAAGCACACCTCACCAAATTTGGCTTTCTCTCAAAGTCTTGTATCTAATTAAAATATCTTGACACAGGCACTGTGTCAACTGCGTGGGCTGTCAGCCTGGCAAAATACGTATTGTGTGTGAGCTTCTCTGTGCCCTGAAACCTCAGTCCCGCTATTTCCGTGTAACCTGAACTTATAATTCCTGCCAAGGGAGACTGAATTAAGAGAAGCCTGCGGTATTCTTTCAGGGATGAAAAGGAGCATATGGGAAAACCTGAGCTCACCCCAGCCTGTTAATTGTCCAATGAATACTTGCTGATGGGAAGACAGTATGTGGGATATACTCTGTGGGGACTCTCTTCTTGACACTCCATTGGCTCTGTGCCTTTTGCGAGCAATTTCCATGGCGACATAGAATCGTAGAATTGCCCAGGTTGGAAGGGACCTTTCAGATCATAGAGTCCAACCATCAACCTAACTCTGACAAAAACCCACCACTAGACCATGTTGCTAAGCTCCATGTCTACCAGTCTTTTAAATATCTCCAGGGATATTTAAATAATTAAATTTAAATGTCGCCACATCCTGGTGGCATTCATGTCAAATTCTTCCCTTGGCTAACGGACGTGGTCGTCAGACTCACTGAGCAAAAATCTTGCCCTGGTTTGGCTCAGGACCTAACTGGTGACCATTCCCAGTCCCTTGTGTGGAATTCTGTGACCGCGGACACCTACAGCTCTCTCAGACTTAGGAGCAGCCCTGTGAACCAGTTACATCCCCAGGTCCAAGGGGATTCCCTTTCCTCCAAATGACTCATGGCCTATGTGGATAGAGGCCCTTTCTTCCAGAAGGCTCCCAAAGACATTGGACATATTGCAAAAAAAGGGCAAAAGTAATTTGGAAATGACTGTATTGCTGGGATAAAATGTAAAAAAATTGCAAAGCGGGGTTTGTATTCCAAGAGAACAGCAGGCTGGCTCAAATATACATCCCTCCCACCTAACTTTTGGACAGACTGACTCACCCTATGAGGCTGCTTCTCTCTCTTTCCATCAGCCACAGAGTCCTGCATGCCTCCCTTAGGTGGGTGCTTAACTTCTAGGATCTTCGCGGGATCTTAATTTCCCTTTTCAAAGGAGTTTGGTGCGCTTTCTTAGCATGTCACTAGATAACATGTTAAAAAACTGTTGAGAAATATTGAACCGTAGCTTCGGCTCAGTCTAGCACAATGCACAGAGAAGTAAAAAGCATCAGGAGCTCGCCCAGGCTCTTTTCAGGCTCCTGATCTTAGTGGGTGAGGGTGGAAAGAAAACGGCCACTGCTGGGGTGGCCGCCTGGAAAACGAGCATCCAGGGACACAGGACATCCCTAGTCCCATCTTGGGGGGAAGCACAGGTAGAGGCTCCCCAGTGAGCACAGGTTTCTCCCCTGGAGAAACTCCAGACTTAGAAGTCTTCAGTTACGTTGCAAAGACTCGGTTATATCTGTGAGAAGTCTCAGAAGCGCAAATATATTCACCTCTTATGGGTCTCTTTGCTGTCAAGGCAGGACAAAGTGACGTTACTTCCCTGGTACCTCTGTGGGTTGGTAGTAGCCAGCCCAGCTGCTGAGCAGCTGGCTCGTGCTTTAATGCAGGACCAGAATAGCGTAAAGCATGTAAAACTTATTTTTTTAAGGCAGGTACGATTATCTGGTCACATACGAATGATGCTTGCAAGTTTTGGTTAATGTTGCGTGTACCTGAAGGCAGAGATTGGATTTAAAGATTGATTCTCTATAACGCTGAGTGAGAGCAGGCTAATTTTAACAAAGATACTTTTCCCATAATTTTTCATATTTCCATGACTACGCATCCCTATTTACTTAACGTATAGCCCTCACCACAGTTATTACATCATGAACTTAATATCTCTCCCTGGGAAAAGAAACACTTTTTAGGAAAAAAGAAAAGGGAGAAAAAAAAAAAAAAACAAAACAAAAAAGAAGGAGGAAGTGTTTGTAGAAGTTCAGAAAGCCTCAGATTCCTCCAGGGTCCCCAGCTGTGCTGTATGTTGTCCCAGCTGAACGCCAGATATTTCCGCTCTGCACGTTAATGCATTCAAGGAGAAATCCAAGCTGCTATCTTGAGCGTGCTTTGAGCCAAGTGCGGTATGTCCTACCTCAAAACAGCCCCGATCCCTAAGGTTTCAGCCCTTTCTTCTTCCCTCCTTATAGGCCTGCGGCTGAACCCCAGCTCTCTGGAGCTCATTATGGCGACCTGCCCATCAGCGCGGAAGGTGATAGACAAGTTTTCAGATGCTTTGTGGTCCCAGTGGCCCAGAAGCCACATCCTTTGCTGGACCGTTTCTGGTGATGCAGCAATCTTTCCTTCCCCGTTGAGGGGAAGAAGAGCAATACTTCTCCAATGGTTTCATCCCATCACGTGTCCTGTTGCTACCACTCTTCACAGAGGTGCCTCCTTTGGAAGCTCTTGCTGGTGGGGCGGCCAGGCGCTGGTGGTGTTGGGGCAGCCCTGGGTTTAATCCCCTGTGGTAGGAAAGCTCCGCCAGATACGTTGCCTCAGGGGGTTGATTTATTGGTCTAGTATCATCTGGGCCCAGCTGTTAGCGTGGAGCCAGGGTTTTGGTGAGTTTCTGCAAGGAGAAACCCTTGTCACAGTCCCCCTTTCCTTACGGCCCTGTTAAGACTCTGTGCAGGGGTTTGACCATAGAGCAGAGCTGCAGCACCCTCATTCGGGAAGGCTGGCTGGGGGCTTCTGCATGGTGGCAAGTTGTGTGCGGCCCCGTGGTAGCCTCGCTGCAGAAGCATTGCAAAGCAGAAGTGGAATATCTGGGAAAAATGATCTGGTTGTCTCCTCAATGAGGTGAAGACGCAGGGGGCCAGGCTGACCTGGATTGGTCATACACGTGGTTTACCTGGTTCTTGTACCTTTGAGCAGCTGCCCTTGTGTTATTTACAGCCTCAGCCTTTAGTGGGACAGGTGGGGCTTTGCGTCCTCGTTGAGGCATCATTTCTGTCTGCAGTGCTTTGTGATTTCTTGCTTAGATGATATGTTGTGCAGCTCAGATCAAACCCATTTCGCTTACCATCTAGTAAACGATTCAAAGCAATATTTCATGTCTTCACGATAATTGTTCACTCTAACTATGAAGAAGATTGTTCTGCAGCCAGTCCTTGCATCTGCCTTTCGGTTTGTAACCACTCCCAGCAAAGGAGACAGGGAGATCTGCTGAAAACTGAAAGTGCTGTAGACAGTAGAGCGTGTTGTGCAAGGGCTCTGTCCCTCATCAGTATCAAATTGCATAAATCAATGTGGGCCAGAAGAAGTGAAATAACAGCTCGCTTCCTAAAATGGAAATATCCCCATATGTTGTTCCTGGCTGAGGACTGCTCTCGGGGGCAAGATCCGCAAGCGGATGGTAGTGACTGCAGTATATCCCTCGCCGCTGCCGGCCCCCGTGGTGCTCGAGGGAAGGAGAACAGCACTATTTGCCATAGGTCTGACAAGTAACGGGGGACTTTGCACCCTATAAAATCCCTAGTTTAACTGTAACTGCCAATAAATGGACTTTAACCTAAATAGCGTATCTTTCTTGAAAAGAAGCTACTGTTCTCTGGGATCCAACCTCTGCCGGTTAGTCTGTTGCTGCTCATGTCGCTTTGATATTCCCTAAGTCTTGAATGTTTCGGGCATGTTGTTAGCACAACAAATTAAAACGGGAACTTGGAAAATCCTATACAGGGAGTTTACTTGCACAGTTTAGCAGCAAAAGGCTGTTCTTCAACAGTGAAGAGCAGTCAAGGGTCCATCTGTGCAACGTGGGGAAAATGACTGGTGGGTGGAGGAAACCCAAATATATTATGGGACTCCTCACCCTGGGAATGATCTGTCAAGGCCAGGGGAGCAGCTAGTCTCTCTCTCTGCTTGGGATCCTAAGATTTCAGGTCGTCTTTGGTTTTAGTTTTAACTGTTCTCACCATTTTTAGGCCTGCCCTGAGGCTTTGGGCAACCTGAGCAACGCAAAGCCCAAGGTGCCCATTGTGTTTTGCTATCACAGTTTTTACCTCTTGTTTTTCCCTTAGATGACTGCAGCAGGATTGTATCATGAAGGTATTCATGGATAAGATATTTAGCCAAATAGCGTATTTGTTTAGCAGTAGCTCTGGACACTAGTTCCTTCCAGATGTTCTTGAAGCTTGCAGAGTGCCTGGCCCACAGCTATCTATCAATCGTGCAGTTACTGCCTTGCCAGAGCTTGTGGACGGCATTTGTCCTGATGTAGCTTCCAATGTATCTGAGCATTTTTATCCATTTAAGGACTAGGGACTTGAATTGCTTGTCCTTCCACGTGAAGTTGCCCATAATTTAGCCATTTGACCAATGCAAGCTCTTATTTTGTAGTTAACTTCTCTCCACGATCGTTCACCCCATTATGGCTTTGCCCAGCCCTTCATCTCCAGAATTTTCTCGCCCGCGCATTTTCTTCACAAAAGCTCCTTGATGGTGGTATCTGCAGACCTGTTGCCTCGGCTTTCTGGAGCCTTCTGGCAAAACTCATCTCTTTTGTGATGCATCATGTGGAGTTTCACTGGTTTGCCCCTTCCGTCTAGCTCAACTTGGCGTTTCATATGTGTTTGTCATCCCAGCTCCCAGCTTTGTATCACCTGCCTCTTACATCTGTTAGAGGCTGAACCTCTACATGGTTCAGTGGAGACCTTCAAAACCTTCAAAGAAGGTCTGCAAAAATCTGTTTTTCTACAGAATTGATGAAAATTGCACCCGGTCCACAGCTTCCTTCCATAGCCTGGTTTCAGAACCAAATCTGGCACCAGCACAGCCAAAGCTACGTGTCACGCTTCCACGAAGATGTCCCCACTGGGGTGTCAGGCATGGCTGTGCAACTAAACCAGAGCTTCATCGTTCTCTTGCACAGTGCATGGTCCTCATTTGCTCCTGTCCTGAATGTGTGAGCAAAATACAAGCAAATCGGAAGAGATCCGGATCTAATCCAGGTCAGGCTGCTGCTAGCGGGGTGCAGGCAAGCAGCCGCATCCGCCGCAGGGATGTCAGGATGGCTGTTTTCACATTCTTCTTCCACTTATTTTAAGATCAGGGATCAGGAACAGGGATATTTGTTCCAGAAAAAGAAACCACTGGAGTCATTCATACACATCCACCCCTGATTGCTGAAGTTAGTCTGTGGATCAACACGTTATGTGTCTCTAGGTGTAGATACGTACACACACTTTTAGTCAGTGTGGTTTGGCAGAAAAAAGGGGCAAAGTCTTGCCTTGATTCATGCAATGGACGTTTGCAGCCAGATCTTCCGGCACAAAGACCCCGCGAAGCTGGGTATGGGGGCGGAGGAGTGAGGGTTAGTGTAGGGGAGGCCTAAATTTCAGCTGCCCTTGCTCCATGGTGGACTTCACTTCAGCACCCTCTGAATCATAGAATCACAGAACGGTTCGGGTTGGAAGGGACCTTAAAGATCATCCAGTTCCAACCCCCTGCCCTGGGCAGGGACACCTCCCACCAGACCAGGTTGCTCAAAGCCCCGTCCAACCTGGCCTTGAACGCCTCCAGGGATGGGGCAGCCAGTTCAGATGGTGTCAGGAGGAACTTCTGCTTTAAAAACAAGGGAAGTGTTTAATGGGTTTGGGTTGTTGTTTTTCTTTGCTTTATTTTTTTCTTTCAGAAATAGGAAAAACGAGAATGAAAGCCACAGTGGCCACGAGGATTGTGGAGCTGACCACTTTTAATATACAGCTCGCAGGTCCACGGTCTGCCCTGAAATCCCAGCTTGTGGGGAGTCTCCAGCCCTCCTGGGGAAGGACTCACAGGTATGCTTCAGTATGAAACCCCTAAAACCCACGGGAACAAGTGAAATAAAGATGACACAAATTTTTCTGTAGAAATTCTGACTTTTAAGGAACCTTTTGAGGTTTGGCTTATCTTTTTTTTGGAAGGGCTGCAGCCAGAGCTTCCCAAGGGGCGATGGCAAGGCGATGGCAGGCGAGCAGGGGGCTCCAGCGTTGGCTGCTGTGGGGAAGGAGGATGGTTTCCATTTCCTTGAGGTAGAGCTCAGCTCTCACTTGCTTGGGGAATACTTGATAACAGAAACTTCTTTTCAAAGTCCTCGCTTCGTGGGTTTTTTCTGTTCTCTCCTTGGCCTGAAAGCTTAAGTTTTTTGGAATTGGAGGGTCCTTTTATTTACCTGAGAAGGTGACCGTGTGGCTGATGCTCTCTTGCCTAGGGTGAATTCCCAGGGTAAGCGCCTCTCTAACTCCTTAGTTCTGGGCTGGGATTCAGTCCATCAACTAACTTCAAATGTGGTTGTTTTCATTTCTGTCTTCCTTGGCACAGGAGGGACATGGGCCATGACTAAACTTTTCTGGCTTTGGTGCCAGCGCAATCGTGTGAGACGTTCAGGGGCTGAGAAAAATGCTGAAGAATCACATCTGCAATAGGAGACCTTTTTGCACGTCAGACTGCAGAAGAAAACAAGCAGCCTTGGGCAAAATTCAAGCGAAGGCTGTTTCTTTTTGGCACTTTCTGGTATTGGGCAGAAGTAGCAGCAAGAGCAAAGGGCAAATGCAAAGGGTATTTGCAGCCTTTTTCCTCGGCTGGCCCAGAAACCTCTGCCCTGGTCCACCAGCCCCGGCTGGCCCAGTGCTGGAGGGTGGGAGCCCCAAGAGGTGCAGATGGGCGGTTGTTTAAGGACTTGGGGAAACGTCTGTTATCCTTAAGCTGCCCAGGTCAGCTGGGTGTTATCTCGGAGCCGTTTGCTCAACAAAGTCTGTGAACTGGGTCCAAGAGGAACAGCTCGTCCAGGAGCTCCCAGCTGGTGTCTATGACCGTGCGGCCTTGGGAGACTTCAGCAGCAACCTGAAACTTAAGAAAAGGCTGATATTGACAGTGAAATCATGGAGATAACAATGTAGATACCTCACTTCGGCATTACTTAGTGACTCTAGAGATAGCTGACCAAGATACTATATAGAAATATATATATCTATTTTAAAAATACAGTACTTATACACACTCTTTTGAGAAACCACGGAGCGTGCTAGAGGCACTGGTAGTAGTCACTCTCCCTTACAGTAATTAGCAAAAGCATGTCTCAAGGCTGTCAGTGAAGCTGGCTTCTTATTTGTGCTTCTGTTAATGAGGGTGGGTTTGGCCTTGGGTATAATTTCACTCACTGTACCTGGTTTCCTTGTCTGTCCCAGGAGGGACCTGGGGAGCTGCTGTTTGGTGGGCAGTACTGGAGCACCTCAAACCCAGTGCGGAAACCCACCTGGAGGACAAAGACACAGTCCTCCTCCAAAAATCGAAGTCGGTGCTTGCACCCTTGTGATGGACTTAGCCCAGCTGCAAAATTAAAAAAAAAAAATGCCCTGCTGTGTTTTCTCCCCACTGATGTGCACACGTGGGTTAGGTCACCCTCAGAGAAGGTGAGCTGATTGCTTTCCTGTGCCCTGAGAGGGGTGCTGGGGAATGCTGGGGCACTGACACGAGTGTGTCCTCGCTTACAAGTACCACCACCGACGGCCCTCCTAGGACTGACTTCCCCTGAACTCTTTCCCAAATCCTTTTGGAGATGGCTGGAGGAACGTGTGGTGCATGCTAGCAGTCCTTGGCGCTGACCCAGGACCTGCTGTCCGTCCCCTCTGCCATTTCTTCATGTTTTCCTACAAACCCATGGAAGGCTTGTAAAAATGCCATCCTGGGGCTTTCATGTTAAACCAGGTCACACCTCTCCCATGGCTTGGCTCCAGCTGAGCTCAGCTCAGGCTGCAGCAAACGCTGCAGAAAGCTCCCTGGCTTTGCTGGAAGAAAGGGCAAAATGGTGAGGGGCCAAGCGTCACCTCCTCTCATCTTAGTCGAGCAAGCTGGTCCTGAATAGGCACCCAGAAAACCCATGTCACCCCACTCCTAGCTCATGCCCTGCCTCACTGGGCAGCTTGCTCTCTGCTACCAATCCCTTAGGCCGTGGAAGCTGAACTGGGGGAAGATTTCTTGCTTAGATGGTCATCGCACCATCAGCAGTATCATGCTCCTGCTCTGGACACAGGCAAATTATGCCTCTCACCATCCACCTCCTACACTTTGGTTTTCCCTTTTGGTGTTTAGCTGGCTGTCACTCGTTTGAAGGAGTTATGTAGCTGTCTGTTCTCACCATGATCAAGCCATGTCAACTCTTCCACCTCGTTGACAGAGGGCAGGGTTTGTGTTGGTCCTGTGGCCCTGGCAGCCACCGGGCAGGACGACCCTGTGCGCACTCGAGGCTGCATGAAGCCGTAACAGCAAGTAGTCCCCACCCAAATTGTCTGAAACTTATTTTGCAAGACTGGAAGTATCTGGCCAAAAAGTAAATATATAAATGGAAGAATTGTTTTTCTTTTTGTTTTGGGTTGGGTTTTGTTTGTGGGGGTTTTTTCTGAATATTTTGTACCAGGCAAATCAGCCACTTAAAATAATTGATCTTAAAAGAAAAAGAAGTGCGAAAAAGAAGTTCAGCCTGGAGAAGAGAAGGCTCCGGGGAGACATTATAGCAGCCTTCCAGTACCTAAAGGGGGGCTACAGGAGAGATGGGGAGGGACTCTGGATCAGGGAGTGGAGCGATAGGACAAGGGGTTGTGATTTTAAACTGAAAGAGGGGAGATTTAGATTAGATATTAGGAAGAAATTCTCTCCTGTGAGGGCGGTGAGAGACTGGCCCAGGTTGCCCAGAGGAGCTGTGGCTGCACCATCCCTGGAGGGGTTCAAGGCCAGGTTGGAGGGGGCTTGGAGCAACCTGGTCTGGTGGGAGGTGTCCCTGCCCAGGGCAGGGGGGTGGGACTGGATGATCTTTAAGGTCCCTTCCAACTCTAACCATCCTATGATTCTATGAAAAATGTAATTGAACCATAAAGTGCAGTAAAAGCAGTTAGTACATAAGGTACTAGTGCTTTAAAACAAGGACCTGACATGGCTGCACTGCACTGGGGTGGTGGAGGGTGACAAAGCACAAGGCAGGGATTTTTACGCCTCTCCAAAAGCCTCATGACAGATGAGGAGAGAAGAGCATCCTCTTCTGCCAAGAACGCAGAGGCTGCCTATGCGGGTCTAAGCGGAGGTTCAGAGCCGTGTGGAGGAGATGCTGCATGCTTAGATCAATCTGGACCTGGAAATCTTGCTTTTTGCTCTTTTTCTTCTCTTTTTGTCTCCTCTCTGTGCAGAAGGGACTAATCCTCTGCCACCAGCGTGAGCAAGGGTTGTGGCATCCTGCGCCAGCAGGGAGGCAAAGGGAAACACGAAGAATCCCAACGCGTGAGCGCTGTCGTTATTGTCTTCACTCGGTGAGACAAACTGTTAAAGCCTGAAAGGACAGGCATCTCTAGGGAGAGGTTTTCAGCCAGCGTATAAATCAAAAAATTCACCTAACTTTTCCCTTTCCATTTGGGCCAGCGTTTTAATTCTGTTTGATTTGGCAGCCCCTGTTCATTTTCAGAATATTAAAGAACTGGATTAAATAATTAAAAGTTTTCCTTTGCAAACTTCGCTCCTTGGCTTATCACCAGGTTCGTACCGGGATGGGGACACCAGCTACTCCTTTCAGCAACAAAAAATACACAGCAAACAGCAGGCTGGCTTCTCAGTGATCGGCCGGGCCGTCCGGCGCACATTTCCCCGTTGTTCCTGTGTCTGAGGGGAATGTTCCCCACATTTGGAGGACCCAAATCCCCGTGGAGGGCTGTGGACCACCAAGGAAGCTCCAGCATCGCCGGGGCAGTGTGCGTGGGCTGAGTGCAGGGTGCAAGGTACGAGGAGTGAACTCTCCTAAGCATCTAGCAAGCTGACTTTTATTTAATTTTCATTTTTTTTTAATGGACCGCTTATCCCCTGTGGTATTTCCATGCCAGAATGGACCTGTTCCTGAGCGCAAAGGAGATTCCTTTGTGTTTTGTTCAATGGCGACCGTGGAACATAGCGGCACCCACGTGGCTCCTCCTCCGAGGATTTTAATGAATTGTAAAGAACTTTGCAGGACTGTTGGGCTCTGTTACGCACCTGATAACATTAAAGTTGGGCTCAGCAAGCTTAAGTCTTTCCCAACCAATTTTGCAGCGGTACGAAACAGGACCTTTTGTATCGGTGGGAAGGGAGGTGTGTATGTAGGGTGATGTTGAGACCAGTGGTGACAGTTTCTGAAGTCCCCTCGCGGTCCCCCAGCACGGCACGTTATTGCAGATGCTTTTTCCCAAAGAAGCCGTGTTTCCCTGCCGCCAGCGCGAGCTGTAGGAAACCTGGCGGCTGCCAGGGGTGCGGATCTCTCAACTTCCCAACCACATTCATTTTGGTGCCTTTTGCCCACATGCCAGCTCTCTGCTTTTTCTCCTTCCTTGGGACATTCCAGAGTCAGCCTGTGGGCAAGTTTTCATGTTGTAGAGATCTCTGTGGACAAGTTTTCGTGTTGTAGGCCCATCTCTCCCCCTGCGCCCTTCCAAAAAGGCTCTCAGCGGGGTGGCTGGTTGCATTTGCCAACCCCACCAAGGGGATGAAACCTCCAAAAAGGCTGGGTTTGGGCAAGCCTGAACTTTTTTAAAAATTAAGAAAGTTAGCAGGAATGGCTTTGGCTCCTTCATCCGTCAGCCTGGCCTTGATAATCCATCCCTGGCGCGCTGGGTGCTGGGGTTTACCTGCTTATCCGCGGCCATGGTGGGGAAGGAACTGGGAAACCTTGCTGCCAGCAAGCTCAGCATCACCCCCCTCCTCGGGGTATGGGCTTTTTCCTGCCCCTGTGAGAAGTAAAAGTGGGGTGTTTAGGCTTTCACTAATTTTTTTGCCTTTAAGCCGCTATGTAGAAAAGACTTGTTTTCTCCTGTCCAGAGGGTTAGGGAGGGAGGATTATGGTTTTCAGTTTGAATCGGTTCAGAAGTGGGAGAGGGACGTTTTTTCCAGTGCAACCCAGCAGCATGCGGTTACCTGCCAGCTTCACGCCCGAGCGGCTGCCAGGAAAGTCGGGGCTCTCACGCCTGGCTTTTATTTTGCTGCGAAATATCGCCTGGACATTTCTGCTGAAAAAAAAAAAAAAAAAAGACAGGGAAAGCAGCCAAATAAGGAAGCTTTTGAGGACACGTTTTCAGCCCAGCAGTCAACCCCTGCGCAGCTGGGAGGTGGAAGAGGGATTTCAGAGGAGTGAAGGGCTCTGCCCTCTCTCTCCATATGGCAAAGTCCCCAGGAAAACAGAGGGGGCAAAGTAAAAGTAAAGCTCGAAGTTTTTCCCATATTAAGGTATTCCTAGATTAAGGTTTTACTAGAAAGCACTGAGTTTCTTTAAGCCCAGTTTGGGCAGTCGGTCGCTGTTGCAAGGAGGTGTTTGGCCGTCCCTCTAAAACATGAGAAACCGCACGCTACAGTAAAGCTTTCTGCAGAAAGCAGTGTAAATGAAGTAAAGGAAAAAGATACTAATTGGAGGAAATTACTAGAAATTCTGCCTTAGATCAGTCAGCAGCAAGCCCTGAGTTTCTGGAAAATGGCACAGCCAAGGGCTGAGGGTGCCGGGTGGGTTATTGGCTTGTTTTTACTGTTTCCTGAGGATTAGCCACGTTGGTAGGGCTGTGGTGGGCATCCAGCGTGCTTGTTTAGCAGCTTGGTAAAAGACTGGGGTGGGTATGAGTGCAGTGTGAGTTAAAAAAAAAAAAAAGACCTTATGTCATTTTTGCAAATAGCTTCTTGGAAGCAGCTTGTGGCCAGGAAAGCAAGGCTACTGGGTAAAATAAGCAGTAGCCATCTGAATCACTCGGAGTCAAACCTGGTATATTTTCCTTTTTTCAGAGCGAAGTGGCTTGGGGCTGCCCTGGAAAAAGGCATCTCCTGTCTGTCCTTGCGGGGCTGGCCAGGCAGGGTCTTCCCGCTCGTGATTTATGGGGGTCCGAATCCGTCTGGGGCTGCATTGGCCCCACCTGGGCTGCGAGGAGGTTTCCTCCCTCCCGAGCTCTCATCCCTTTCCCAGCATTTGGACACCCAAAAGCTTCCCCAGCTGCCCAGAGCCCTGCAAGGACCACGCCGTGATTGGGATCAAATCAGGCTGGGTCTTTGCTTCTGCTGTTTCCCTCTGTAAATTCAACCCGTAAAAGCTGTAAGGTGGCAGTAAAGGTTCGCATGGTGAGCCTCCAGGAGAAGCCAGCCTTACAAGAAGGGGTCATAAAATATTTTTCCGTTTTAAACAGAGAGCTCCTCCTCTTGCTCCCACCCCACCAAGGCCTCACTCTCCCCATTCTGTGGGGAGATGCTGGTGGGTTTTCAGTGATGCCTTGTGAGTCCTTGAGCCTCTCCAGAGGATAACTAACTTAGCCTGTCTCTATCAAAAAAATACAAAGCCACCAGCTACAAATAAAAGGCCCTGAAAATGTGCTACCACCAACCGAGTGTATTAGCAAGAGCTGCTTGTGGTATGGTGGTTCCCCTCCAAAAAACCATCCCATTCTACCGCTTTTCCTCCCCTTGCTTTGCAGATGGGTCCAAAATCAGAGCAGCCGATGTTGTCCTCTCCTGCCAGGAGGGTGAGGACCACCATCACCATCGCTAGCAGTGGTTCCCTAAGCATTACCACGTGCTGGCTGGACACGGTGGACGTCTGACCTCGGAGACAGGTGAGATGACCTCAGGAGAGGAGGGATTAATGTACAGATATATATAGTCTGTATATAAACTATATAATCTCCACTGTCAGCAGATGGCACTCCTACTACTTGATCTCTGCACATATAGGGCTGCACGGGAGCCGAAACCTGCAGGATTTCTGGCCCCAGAGCGGGGCAGGTGTCTGGGCATGGGAAGATCTCAGTCCCTGAAGCTGCTGCGCTCACTGGAACTTGAACTGTTGAACTGTTTCTGCCTTCTGATTCCTAGGAAGGTTGTTAAAATTAGACCAAAAAAAGGATATAATTTACCCTGAGTAGGATTGTGTCAGTAAGAGTTGGATGAGTCTTACTCTCCAGCTTTTCAACATCAGTTTATGATCCTAAAGAGTAAAACAATTATTTTTCAAAGCTCCCCAACCCCAGGACATCTGAGCACAAAAATAAACTGGCAGCAGAGGGGAGCTGCAAAAGGGCAGCCGGCCCCGTTGGCAAAGAGGTGCCGCTGGCACAGTGACTTGCAGTGCAAACATCCTGCCACTGGCCCATAGCCTGCTAATTATGGCTAATTGCATTGCACAGTGGCTGGTTTGTCAGGGAAAGGGCTCTTCACCAAGGACAGGGGGTTCTCTGTCTGCCACAGCCCCATGGGCTGTGCAAGTGGGTGCTCTTCTCCCACTGCCGGCTGTCAAAGAGAGAAATAGATTATTTTAGGCTCACAGCCTGGTTTCATTCTGGTGGACCTTGAAGCTTGATGCATAAAACTGTGACAAGCTCACGCGCCCTTTGCTGCAGCCAGAGCCTGAGGGTTGTGCCTGCCCTCGGGCTCTGGGCTATGAAAGGTTTAGGAGATGCTAGTGCAGCCCTCGGCATCTCCTGACTGTGTGCTTTGGCTCGCTCCTTATTTCCAGCAAGCTGGTAAAAGGCCTGGTCCTGGTCTCTGAAGGCGGCTCGGCAGACAGACAAGTCCTGGTTTCTCTTATATATCTATAGATGCCACACGTGGTCCCCAGGAGGGAAGGGCATCATCCCTGGAGCCCGTTGGTGTAATGTGGGACCGTATACAAGGCAGCCAAGTGGCTGCCTCTGCTCATAACTAACCTAAAACTCCCCTGCTGCAATTAAATTGCAGTCTAATTAATCTCCAGTCCTATACAGACAGTAATTTACTGGTTTTACACATGGACTGGGAATAAAAAGGAGGAAAGGCCTTTCCATGCTCTTCGTTGGGGTTTGTCCTTGATTTTGATGCAGGAGAAGTGATTTTTTTGAACTCCTGCAAGCATGGGGTGAGTGCGGGAGCGAAAGTGATAATTCCCTGGGTTGCGGTACCTGGTACTCATCGTTAGGAGGATTAGGCTTACATTTTTAATAGGAAATGTGTGCTGGTGCCCTAAAACCGAGGGCTGGAAGAGATGCATGAGGTCATCACATCTTTTTCTGCATCAGAAGCAAGGCTTTTTCCAGCAGATTGCCACCTGGCTGTGCGTGTCCCCGGCAGCTGGGCTGCTGCCACCTCTGGGCCCATCGCAAACGGGCCGATGCGCTCAGCCACGCAGCTCCCTTCCTCGGTCAGTAGCTGGCCGATGCTCTCACATCAGGATTCTCGTTCCTCCTTTTTTTGCTCTTCCCAAACATCTCTGCTGCACTCCCTTCTTCACATTCCTACCCTCCCATCTCTTCTTGTGGGTGTCCTGCCCTGACCCTTGGCTGCGCACAGGGTTTGGCCCCGGTGGTGGCGCATCAGAGGGGCTTCAGGTGGCTGCGTGGTGGTGACGAGCTGCCCATGAATCCGATATTTCACCTCCAGCCTTTAGTGACAAGCTGCGAGGTTGGGGTGTCTCTACCGGACCCCAAGGCGTGGGGAGGAAGCTGCAACGAGAAGGGTCGCTACTGCAGGAGGATGGAAAGCCCCATCCTGGTGGGTGCACCGCACACCCCGTTTTGGGGCAGGGCAGCATCCCCTTGGGTGATGCCCGGAGAAGCAGCCTCCCTGCTCTGCTCCGAGCTCCCAGCGGCACGCCGCTGGTTCCCACGCTAATGAGAAACAGCTTAAAACAGTCTTGAACCTCTCTCACTTTTTGCACATTTTCAAGAGATTAGTGGGGCAGGGTTCGCCGTCAGGAGGAAAGGCTCCTTCCCTGCCTTTGCCTTGCTAATAAAATCACTTCCAGAAAATCACAGCACGGGTGGGACGGCCGTAGCTACGCAAGAGATGGATTTTCTTACTCACCCCGTGTTGGCATCATCGATTTTGTTTGCACAGTTTGCTGGGTCTCGGCATACAACCCACCTCCACCCCCTGAGGACGAGCCAGCCTATGGGTGTCCTCTGAGCTGGCTCCCACTTGGACACTACAAGTGAAATCCTGCTTTACAGATGCTTTTGTGATTCCCAGAGGGTGGTTAAGAGGCTTGATCAGTGATCTATTACACAATGAGGAGCAGCGGAGTACCCAAAGTATAGGTGATGGGCGATGTGCGAAAATAAATGTTGCCTCTTCCATCAGGCCATGTCATAGCTGACGTGGGGAAGCAGGTCATGAACAGGGGGCACCAAACATGGCCATCGTACAAGATGATGAGAGGAACAGCTGTTGCACACAAACAGAGCAATGAGGATACATGGCATTTTGGTAAAGGAGTTCGTTTGTGGCTGAAGCACGTTTCTGCAGAATCTGTTCAGTTTTTCTGAAAAACAGATAATGGTATTTTTCACTGGATGGACTGCCTGGGATATGGAGCAGCAGGGGACAAGCCACCCCATAGGCTTTCCGTGGGGACCCTGTCTCCACGTGGTAGTTGCGGTCATGCAGGAGCCAGAGAATACGATCGTAGTTGCACAAATACTAAATCTGTTGCTGTTGTTTATCAAATTCTCTTTTTTTTTTTTCCACCAGCCTGGCCCTTAGAGCAAGAGACAGCGGCCATAACGTCAACAAGGGACTTCATCCAAAATCTCATGCAGGGATTCATGGCCGCAAATCATCCTCCTGTCTTAACCAGCTCAGAGAGGAGACCGGCCAGGCAGGGTCTTTAAAAACAGTTACTTTTCCAAACAGTGAGTTATTTACTTGCATCCCTCATTGTCTGAGTGCATGCTGACACGGTCGTCCCCCCGCCACGGGCCTCACGCTCACCCCCCTTGCCCCTCTCTGGTGCAGAGAGGCAGAGTTACCTGCTCGTACGTGTGTTAAATACACGCAGGGCTCAAAGAACTTCATATGGCCTCAAAAGGCGTTGAAGTTCATATGAATTTTTCCCTTATTTCTGGGCTGGATGAGGAAGCTGATTTCAGCAGGCGAGGGACTTCTTTGGCTTGGTGCCCTGCCCTGGTCCCCATCCCACCCCTTGTCCCCTCTGTGAGTTGCTGTAGACCCATGTGGATTTGGCCTCAATTTTTTCTTTTTTCTTTTTTTTTCTTTTTTTTTCTCTTTTCTTTTTTTTTTCATTTTTCTTTTTTTTCTCTTTTCTTTTTTCTTTTTCCTTTTTTATTTTTTCTTTTTTTTCTTTTCTCTTTTTTATTTTCCTTTTTTCTTTTTCTTTTTTTTCTTTTTTCTTTTTTTTTATTTTGCTTTTTTCTTTTATTTTTTTATACATATATATTCCTTTTTCCTTTTCTCTTGGTTTTTTCCCTTCCCTCTTTCTTTTTAGTCTTCTTTTTTTCTTGGGCTGCCTTTGCTCTCTTTCCCTTCCCTCCTCGGTCAGGCTGGCAGCACCCCAGCAATGAGCTAATGCGGCTCACTGCTGGGTCCCGGATCTGCGTGGGAGGCAGTGAGATGATGCTCAGCTGCGGCTCAGCCCGGTGCCGGCCGCGGTCGGGGTCCGGCCCCAGCCCGGCGAGCACCGGGCTACCGTGTGCCGTCAGAGCCACGACAGGCGAGGGGCATATCCAGGCAACCAAGTGCTTGTGGGGCTGGGAAAGAATTGCAAAAGTCAGACAGGGTCTGAGCATGGGGTTGGTCCTGGCAGCTGGATGCAGGAACGCAAGGGAAAAGCATCGCTGCACCCCACAGAGGGGAGCGGGGCTGGCTGCCCCAAGGCTGGGGTGATGGGCCCTGGGCTCTGCCTCAAGCCCATCCCATTGCGAGGAGGTCAAGCCCGTGGGAGGGTGTTGAGCAAGATGTAAACCCCCGCAATTCCTGCCAGGCTGATGGCAACAGGGTAGCATGAAATTGCCAGCACAGAGAAGTGATGGTAGCCACCGAAAAGAGGGAAGGGTGGGCTGACAGTGGGGTGTGAAAGGGGGACCCCAGGGAAGGAAACAGCTCTGGTGTGTCAGCACTGCCCTGGCTGTTTGCAAACGGTGCTCTCCTCTATAAGCTGCTTTTAACTTGGCAAACAAGCACTCCTGCCCAAAGACTCTCTCATCACCAAAAATTAAAAAAAAAAAAAACAAACAAAAAATCCAAAAAAATCAAACCAGGGAGGAGTTGGGCAGCTCCTTATGTTTAAGGAGGACCTCCTGGCCACCAAGGTCTGAGGTGGCCAAGCCACCATGACTCCCAGGGACAGCAGTGGGAAATGAGGGGTCCCAGCAGTTTGTAGAGGTGCAGAGCATCTCACAGGAGTAAGGGGATTAGGCAGCAGCGGAATGGCTTGTAGGGGGATGCGATGTACACCATAAAAGCTGGACACCCTTTGAGGCCCAGGCTTCTTGCTTTCTTGGCTGATTGTGTTCTCCTCCATTTCCATCCTATCACTCATTTCCATGGTGTATCCAACTTCCCCAGCTGCTCAGCAGGCCGGCCAAACCTCTCCTGTATATTTTAATGTTAAATTTCATTTTTCCTGTTGCCAGACTCTGAAATGAGACAACTGGGTGTTATTCCTAGGGGATATGATCAGTGACAAATTGGAGGTTGCACTTTCTCCCTTGGGATAACCATCTCAATCAATTGCCAAGTGACTTTCCAACATATCCATAAACTTTCAGCAACACTTCTTGGAACAAGTGTGTGCTTGCTTTAAAAAATGCAAATTGCACTCCTTTGAGCAAGAGGGAGATTGCCCCAAGCACAGATGTAGTGATGCACAGAAACACGTATGTAAAAAAGGCAAAGAAAACACCTTCTCAGCTCCCTTTCCGCTTGACCGTCTCTCTCCTCTATCTCTTGCTTCACATCTGTAAGGCCTGTGGGCAACCCTTGTCTCTGAGCAATACAAACCTGCTCTGGTTTTATTTCCAAATGCTCTAAGAAGTGTAATCCCCTGTTGTTCGCAAGCATTGGGACTTTCTCTTTGAAGACAAAGAGACTCTTTGAAGCAAAGAAATGACCAGGAGGAGGCCGGGAAGATGCCCTCTCCTTCTCTGTCCAGCCCTGCGCTTGTTCAACTTCCAGGTGTTGGACCTTCAGAGCAAATTAACGCTGTGAAGCATTAATTCTCCTGATGCAGAATTATTTGTCCTTTGTGCTCTGCAATACTGTGCTGCTGGAGTCTTGTGATGGCATTCCATGGGAAGCTCGCTGCAAGACACTCCTTGGGCACCATGGCATCGTCTTCCTAGCTCTTCCAAAGTCCACCATGGGCCGCTAGCGACATTCCCAGGGCTTTACAGCTGGGAAATAGCAGTGGCCTCCTGAGAGAGCCTGATGTCACAAGATTTTTCAGCTTGATTTCCAGAGCAGTGGTCTGGATGTGCTTCAACCTTCTGACTGCTTTTTCCGAGCAGAGTTGTTGCTTGGGGTTTTTTTTTTCTTTTTTCTGGACTCTCCCTTCCCCAGTGCTCAGACCGTCTTGTGCAATCGGTGTCCCTTCGTAGACACGTCTGTGAAAAATGCAGAGATTTCCTGAGAGCGGTGCAGTGGAAATTCCTGAGATTTCTGGTGCAGACAGACATGAAGGGAGCTGGGGCTGGGGAGGAGGAGGCAGCAGTTTAGGAGATGGCTGTTCTGCAGAAACAAAGCCTTTCTACTCATCCTCTCTGCTCTGCACCTGTAAAAGTCTTGGTCAACCCATGTTAAACCAGAACTGCGGGTAGACTTAAGCATTTGCCGCTGTGCCAAGTTTTCCTAACTACTTTTATGCCCCTGGCAAGCTGGGAGCTTGGAAAGGGGGCTTGGACCTCTCCTTGCCATGCACAGCATGGTCGGCTTGAACCAGCCCTGCTGGTCCCTGCCAGGCAGGAGATGCTGTCCCCAGCTTCCAAATGTGCAGGTGATTTCCTTGTGCGCTTGAGAAACGCCAAAGGAGCGAAGGCGTGACGAGAGCTCATGGGAGGTAGCGGATTTTGGCGGTGCGTGGCTGCCGCCCCTCATGCCAGCTCCTCCCCGGCTGCTGCCAAAGCTGGGGAACTCATCACACGCAGCCTCTCACAGCCCGGTGGGATGTCCCATCAAGAGAGCACAGGGTCCCAACTTGGGACCTGTCCCTGCACGGGGAAACTCCTCTAGGAAAAGGTTTGAGCCCACACCTGTGAGGAGGGAAGACCTCGGGAATCAGCACGGCACTGGTTTAGTGAATCCTTGAGCCCCCTTGGAAGAGGGCTGAGCCTTGCTACTTACAGGCACAGGCTGTCAAAGAAAATTTGCAAGGGGGATTTTCTCCTTCCCGTCTTTACGTGACCACCAGCATTAGATGGCCCCGCGACGGAACACAGCTGTAGGGACAATGCGCGGGGCTGATCGAAGTACAGCCTGCTCTTTTGCAATGAGCTTGGCTCCGGACTGCAAACAAAAAAATGCCTTTTTATTCCCAAAAAAAGGAGGCAGCATTCCAGCAACTGCCTGTTGCAGCAGCAGCAGCAGCAGCAGAGGGGTGGAAATGAGGTGCCGTTTTTCAGCATGCTGCTTCCTAACCGAGCGATGCTCAAATGCCAGTGGCCAAAACTGAGGTCTCAACCCCTGGGGGCTTCAGATGGATCAGGCCAAACGGACCAGGGACACCTTAGAGGGATTGAGAAACCTATGAATGGCACCGAACTGGGGGAAATCCACCCTCTGGGGTGTTAAATGGAGATCTGCCAGTGATGGTCACAAGCCCAATGGTGCTGTAAGCCCAATGTGGAAAGGGTCCCCATCTGTCTCCCTGTCCTCACACCCCTTTCCAAGGCAGCTGGGGCTGGCTGGTGTTGCAGGCAGAAAAACGCAGTAGATACAGCTTTGGTCACGTTGGGGAAAAAATACTACAAATGGGAGGTAACCCTCAAATCAGGCTCTTTAATCTGGGCTTAACCCCCATCCCCGATTCCCTGGCTTCCTCACTCACCTCCCACTTTCAGGATTAAGCTGGCTTCAATTCCAAGCACTTCAGAGCTCGGTAAGCTCTTCCAAACGACAGATATTTTTCTAGCCCTAAGAAGCCTTTTGCACTTGGCTGCTAAACCCGGCTGATCCACCCTGTCCTGCTGGGAAGTGGGCAAAAAGGGGCTCCTCGGGCTGCATTGAGAGGATGCTCTGACTTGGCCTGTTTCAATAAAAAGCCTCCCTTGGGAGGAGAATTATAATTCTCCGTGCTGGGAGAATTAGCACGTGTTTCCTAAGGTTATAGGCAACACGCAGGTATCACCTAATGCACCTACCACAGGCTCTGAGGTTCCCAAGCTGCGCATAGTCTGTGTTATACCACGGTGTAAAAAGCTGTTAGTGTTCCCTGAGACCCTGTGGGCTTGTCCGCTGATGTTTTTCAGGGTAACATTTGCATTTTTAGGTTCCCCTTTGGACAGTTTGCTGCTTTTAGTCCCAGATCAACACCTACAACCTGCTCTGCCTCGGGTGTGAAGGAGTCCAGCTTCCAGACTGCTCCTGGAGGTGCCCCTTTGCCCTTCTCTCGTGGCTTCTTCCATCCTGGGGGAGAAATAGCATTAAATAAAACAGCTAAGCTCAGTCAGGAGCCAGTCTGGGACCACCCGCATCCATTGCTGGCTGGGGGGGGGATGGCACCGGGAGCGTTGCAGAGCTTTTGCCCCTGGTCCCACATCCCACAGAAGAGGGATGGGGGACAGAGAGCAAGAAAGCGCAGCGAAAGTGAAGAACTTAGCCGGGCTTGATGGGGTTTTTGAGTAATTATTTTGGAAATGGCTTTGGGGTCTGGCAACTTTTTTGCTGTGTGTCAAACTCTTGGCAGGTCCGTCCAAAATCCACCCCTGCGTAACTCCGAGCGCCGCCAGCCCAGGAGCCTGGGGAGCTGGACGTTTCACCCAGTGAGCCCCGCAGGGACCCCAGCAGGAGCAAGGACACCCGCCCAGGGAAGCAGCAGGGGGTCAAGCCCACTGGCTTTTCCAAACTCATTTTTTGTTTCTAGCAGGCCTTAAAAAAAAAAATAAAAAATGAACCGGGGCAAAATGCAACGCCACGAGAGCAGCAGAGCCTTGGGTTAATGGGAAATGTCAGGCTCGCTGTACTTAATCCTCCCGCTGCAAAAAAAAAAAATGCCTCTTTTAAATCACTGATCATCTTTTACTTAGAAAACCATTCTTGCCACAAAAATTGTCAGATTTCCAGGGGAAAAAGTGTGAGCAATGAGTGAGCATATTGAACTTGCCTTTCCAAATGGCGCTCATTTAAACTTTTAGCTGCTAGAGAGTAAGCGGTAATGCTGTCACCCGAGGTTTTACGTGCGCTGCAGTTAAACCATCGGTAAAGACGAGGATGCTCAAAGGGCTGGAGCGGGGAAGCAGCAACGAGCTGGGCCGGGGAGCCTGCAACACGTACGCTGTAGAAGAGCGGCCACAGCGGTCCAATTCTTTCCAAAGCAGGCTGTGTCATGCTGTCTGCAATATTCCAGTCAATCTAATGCAATGCTCATTTTTTTTCATTAACCTCCGACGCAACCTCCCCATCTGCAGAATTAATCACCGCTGGAAAACTAGACAAGTATTTTAGAACTAACAAACTACTGCTTTTGTCCCTAGCAACCTTTTTTCAGGCCTTTCAGGTCCACTTCAGTTCATTGAGTGCGCTCACAATTTCGCAGATCCCCATTATAAGCTACATAATAAGTATTAATTGCCTACAGGCTTAAATATTTTCTACCTTTTCTTTAAGAGTGACAACTTATTTGGTCTTTTCCCACTAGGATGTCCTAACGTTGAGACACTCACACCTCCGCTGAGATTCCCAGCAGCGCACTGGGATGCTTTAACACCAGGTTCGGAAGCCGGTTTCAGCGGGTTAGAGAGCTGGATGTTATTCCCAGGGTATTCCCCGGCCTGTGGAGGCGCTGAGCTTGGAGAGTGCATGCCTCAGGCTCTCCCTCTGGAAATCCCCATTGCTTGCACCGGGCTGTGAAACCACCCCGTGTGGTCCCCCCGTCGGCACAACCTTCCCAAGAGCTTTTCATCACGGGTGGCCAAAAGTCGCCCCTTCCCTGGGAACACAAGGCAGGGCCCGTCCCTCTCCCACTTGTCTCACTGGGTGGGAAAAATCCCAAGAGATGGGTGCCTCAACCTCCTGCCCTCATTCTCTCTGTGCTTGCCCTTCCCCATCCTCTCTTTCCCGGCGACCACAGCCATGCCTATGTGCAAATCTTCAATGATCTCCCCGGGTCCTATCTCTATAATACCAGCTTTTAATAGAGTAAGAGGGTGAGGTCATCACAGCCCGCTGCACTTTTATTTCAGCACGGTCGCTATAGCAGCGAAGGTCGAAACAAAACATATAGTTCACCAAAGCAAAGTTTCCTGGCTAATGGTGTTCATTTTTCTTTATGAGCTGACTTTGGAAGACAGCGGAGCGGCAGCTAATGGAAACTCGAATGTCTTTCTCTTTCCCCTGTCTGCTCCTCTGTCTCCGCAGCAGTCAAGATAAAGGTTAGACATCTGGTTCAGATCTGCTCTGTTTAACCAAAGAAAAGACCCGCTCCTGCCATCTCGTAAATCATCCTGCAGCTGGAGCCCAGTCCCAGCTATTTGCTGGGGCTGTTTACCCCGCCACGTCCAATTTAGCCGTGGGGTTTGCTTTCGGAAAGGCCGCCCTTCCAGCCAGCTGCCTGCTGCCATGTTGTGAGCTGTCCCCGGCTGCCAGGACGGGGCTCTGGGTGGGTGGCAAGGGCTGAGAAATTATCATGGGTTTGAAATTATCTCGGGATTTAAAGCCATTCGGGATGCTGGTCTTGGTGGCAGGCACGCCAGCAGCTTGCGGTGAGCTCCCTGCGAGATGCTGCTCCCCGGCAGTGACCGCCCTGCCCCAAAGTGCTTATGGGCGTGCAGGGGCTGTAAGACATGGGCAGAAAGCAAATGAGGACCTACAAAATCTAGCGTCTTCCAAATCCCCTCATCTCAGCTTATCAGCTCCTTGTTACTCAGAGGTTTAATGATTTTAGGGTTGGGAGATGTATTATTTCCATCTCACAAGCATCAGGCTGATGCATGAAGGGACCAAGGGTAGGGTGGTGGCTGCGCAGAAGACCCGTGGCCGAGGAAATGCCCACGCTTATGTCTCAATTATCTGAAAATCCTTTTTGCCAGGCTCAGCTGCTTCAAGTTTATCTGCATCTATGCTGAAGCACTTGGATTCAGTCCTAATTTCCAGGAATGCCTGGTGCGGAAGACATCCTTTTCCTTAAACTCTTGACCTTGCAATGTCAACACTGGTGGTGTAGGGCCTTGCTTTGGCTTTGCGTTGCTGGAAAACCCACTTTAACTGAAAGGAGCCAGGCAGGTACACGTGTACATCTATATGCTTTTAGACTGACTTCTTTTACTGATGTAATAAATGTAATACTGGCTAATAAAATGTGTCAGAGCCACTTTGCCTCTCCTTGTAAAGGTTTCCCAAGAAGGCTATGATTAAATGCGAAGCTACAGCATGAAGAGAACGTAACCGAGCATTAAATGCTGGTGCTATCCTAACTTTAAGGGCCTGGCTGCGATGCTTGAGTTTGCTACATGTCCTACTCCTCGTTTTTACGATACCATCGGTATCATAAAAGGTTACGTCTCTGCTCTGGTGTTGAACCCTGTGGTTTTCACCAGTGGACTCGTAGCTTGTCTGCATCCAAGGGCAGCATGTTCATCCAAAAGTCTCTGGCTTTCAATTAGAGCCAGGGAGACCCGAGACTGGCAATGGCGAAAGCCAGGTAATGTTTTGTCCCAGGGACTGCCCACTATCACCCTGTAGGGCAATTATAGAATTGCCCTGAATCTCTGGAGTTTTCTGTGAACAGGTTAGGCGAACCTTTGTAGAGCTGACAAGGTCAGGATGACCCTGCCTTGGAGATCCACATAAAGTCCAAGCGAGTCTTGGATTTAATGATTTGTCTTCAAGTCCTAATGCTAACTCTGTCGCAGTTAGCAGAGCCACCAGCCCTTATTTTACCTGTGAGCCTTCACAGTAAGTAGCCCAGAGGAAGCCACAAAGGCCTACATCCCCTCCTCCATCCACACCCCCATTTAGGAGTGGGTCCTGGTTGCCTGAACGCAAGCCCCTGCTGCAAGTCAAGGTGCTCAGTGGTGGTCGACAGTGTCTGCATGGAGTTTGAAGCGATAAAGGTTAAGGAGATCCCACATGCACCGTGTAACTGGTGCCTGAGGGTTTCTGAAATGACACATCACACCTAGACACATCCCACCCCTACAGTCTATATCAATGGTCAGACCTTCATAGTGTCCCTTCGGGGTGCCTCAGGGCATGAATCCCGCAGGCGAGTTAGGCTAAAACGTGTGGCCAAGCCTATCCAGAAGAAGATGCGAAGTCAGGGTAGGGAGAGGACGTCAGGTTACCCTCTCCACTGACACTGAACCTTTTTACAAGACGTCTTGGCCATTAGTAGAAGTGATGTAGCTGTTGTGGTCTGGCAATGAGAGATGTAGTTTGTAGGGGGTGAGAGTGTCTTTTATTAGGCTGATGTGCCTCAAGAAAGCAAGCTTTCAGGCAGGCGAGTCCTTTTTGGGCCACAGCCTGAGGGTTTGAGAGCATCAGGCTCTCCACGTCCTCCAGCAGCTCGCTCGGGGCTCATGCCGAAAGATGGAGAGACTTTCAAAACAACATTAGGCCACCAAACAGGTCGTCACCAGGATACTTTTGTTCCAGTGAAGCTCTTTTATTTCACTATGTGCCCTCAGCTGATGGGGAAATGCTAGGTTTCAGTCCAGCTTTTACGTCTTTGCTGTCTGGCTCTCAGGCCGGGATGGAAGACGGAGCCGTGGGCATTTTTGATGCAGGAGATTTAGATGGGAAGCCTGCATCAGAAATCCAGCTTAAAGGACTGCGTCCTCTGGATTACAGCACATCCATCCCGTCCGTTCTTGAGTTCATTACCAGAGTGTCTGTATTTCTTTTAGGATGCTGCTAAGAAATGGTTTCACAAAGGGATGGGAACTATTTATCCAGATCTAATTTGTCTACCAAAAAAACACAGTAGGGGAGCAGCCCCCTCCCCTAACACAGGGGGCTTGGCGACTGGAGGGATGCTAGCCAAATCTGCAGCGTGGGGGGGGGTGTGCTAATAAATGGTGGTGGGAGATGGCGAAGGCCACCCCAAGAGCTGCAGGGTGGGGATGTCGGGGATAACCATCAGCAGCCAGGAGCGGAACGCACTGCTTGGGGCTTTGCCGGGCCGGAGCTGAGCTATTTTTACTCCCGGTCTGGTCCCGCAGCCACGCTGGCAGATGCGCTCCCAGCTGCAGATGACTTCCATGTGTAATCCCGCGCGGCCGCTGGCCGGGGGCCCGGGGCGTAACATGCTTCCTTAAATGGCTCGGGAGAGGCGACTGCAACGCCCCAGGGATGGAGGGGAGCGGGGGGGCCCCTTCCCAAGCTGCTGCTCCCCCCGGCACGCTGTGAAAGCCCGGGCTGCGCCTTCGCATCCCAGAGCGCTGCACGGTCCATGGAAAGCGGCTTTCCCGGGAAACGGAGGCGGCACTGACATTGGGAAGAACCTCTGCCATGCTGCAAAGGGGTGGGAGGGCGGAGGGAAGGGTGGTTTGCGGGTCGCTTTAGCCTAGCTGCAACTTTTATCCCGTGAGGGCAAAAAAAGGGGTCTTCAGCATGTCTCTGTGCACGGTGAACTGCAGGGCAGGCTGCTCTGTCCTCCGCAGTGTCCACAGCCATTGCAAGAGCCGATTATAATGACAGATAAATAAATAAAAGTTACCCATTACCCTCTTTTTTAAACGAAGTCCTTGCGGCATGCTCGGAGAAGGGGCCAAATCCACAGCACAGCTTCCCGAGCATGGCTGCCAGGGCTCAGCTTGTGCCCAGTGAAACCATGTCCCTGCCATCTCCAAGCCCGGAGCAAGTGACTTGGTACTGATGGGAAATTTTGGGAGCTAGGCTGCTCCACGTGCCGGGAATGGCATAAAAGCCGGGCCACCTGAAAATGTAAATCCCCACGGGGACGAAGCCCAGAGCAGCCCTACTCACTCCCTTTGCCACGAGGAATCTGCACATGGACAAGTCAGGGTGAGCCTCTTGGAGCCCTGTGGATCACGTGCAGCAATGAACGGGGAGCCTGAGGTGTCTTGCCAGCTTTGTTTAGTCTTGTAAATGGTGTTATGGAAGGCAAACCCTGTTGGGAGGGCTGCTTCCAAAGGCATCGTGTACAACACATGTGGAATGTCTCATGTCATGGTCCTCAAAGACCCACCTGAAGTCATTCAGAAAGTAGCACCTCAACGTGTGGGGCAGGTGAGGACCAGGTCACCTTCTCCTTGTGACAGTCCCACCCCAACCCATGGAGGAAGACGCTGGATGAGCCTTTAATTGTAACCTTGGTCTCCTTTCCAAGATTTAACCAATGCAGCCCTGTTCTCCAGAAGGGAGTACATGCCCTCTCCCCTGAGGACCTGCTCTGGTTTTGGCATTCAGTTGCTCCATCCATGGTACGTGCCTGCAAGGCTCACTTCTCCCTCCACCAGGCCACGGGAAGCGTTATCAACCCCTACCTGCGAACCACAACGGAGGCTCAGGGAAATTTAGGACCTCAGCCCCAGAGCTGCCCCGTGTCCTGGGGAGGGCAGGTAGAGTTCATTTGCTTTGTGCTTTTGGGGGGACTTTTCGGAGGGGCGGGAAAAAGTGCGTTGTTTCGGTGAATTTTATCTTCCTGGGGTAAAAATCATCGTGGCTGTGGGCAGCAAAGGAGACACCTGGAAATGGCCATGGGGTCATTGAGTCATGCAGGATGGAAGGGACTTCTGGATGCCTCTGGTCCAACACCCGGCTCAAAGCAGGGCCAGCTGAGGTGGGGTTGCTCAAGGCCATGTCCTGCTGAGTTTAAATTCATCCAGGATGGAGATTTCACTGCCATCTCCCAAGACATCCCAGTTTCCACCTTTTTCTAAGCTGGAAAACTCCAGGTTACCAGCAGCATCTCAGCGATGTCAGCCTGAATATCCATACTACACCCATCCTCCCTTTAAGGGCCACTGGGATTTCCCTACAAATAAATGGTTTCCAGACGCTGGGAAAAATCACTCCACTGATGTCCACCATACAACGACAAAACCACGAGTTTCTCAAAACCTCCATTAGACTTTATTTAAAAGTTCTTTGTATAGACTTCCTGACACAGAATCCACAATAAAAATAAAATCCGCCACCCCACCCACCCCCACCCGCCGCTCCCCCCTCCCCCAAATTGCTTCGCTTTGTGTTTTATAAAACATACAACATCAGAAGAATGCCAGAGGCATCCTACACCACAATTTAAAAATTTGTTAACTGAGGCCTTGGTCCCAGCAGTGCATTTGCATTTGGAAACCTTGCTTCCTTTTTCCTTGCTAGTTCGGTTGGCCACATACATGGTTACCAATGCACACAAGAGATCTGGTTTGAAATCTAATACAGCAAAAGGAGCAAAAATAAAAATATTAAAAAAAAAAAAAAAAGGAAGAACGAAAAATTGAACCGCTTGTTTATCAGCATTAGCTACTCTCTTACACAAAGGCTTCCCCTGTAAAGTTATGCTCAGTTATGAAAACGATAAAAGCAAGCATGTAACAGTTGCAGTGAAATTATTATGATTTATTTTTTTCTTTTTGTCTTGTTTTTATGGTGCCTTAGCCAGGCAGACTGCCGGAATCGTAAAGAAAGGGTAATTTAGAGACGTGTTGAGAGACAATAACAATCTGCAATTAGGTAAATATTTGGTAATGTTGAAGCTATACAATATAACCCGGACACACGTAGCACTCAGTCCACAAACAGTTTAGCACCATATTGATAGGTCATGCAGCAAAACACTTTCCTCAAGGTTTGCTTGGAAGTTAAAAAGCATGAAATAGTACAGTGCAAGGTAGTCTATACCCTTAGCTTCTATGGGGGTAGGGTGGCAACGGCTGATGCTCCTGGCTGTCTCAGAGGTATGTGTTGACAGGTCGCTGGCTCTATGTTCCTATCGTCGTCACCATGCCAGTGTTGATATTACCTGAAAAGGTTTGTTGGAGAAAAAGAAAAAAAAAGAAAAAAAAAAATGACGTTATTCCATGCGTGGAAAGCCGTGCAGGGTATTGAGGGAGGATAAGAGGAGTTCATTGCCAGCACTTGCTGTGGAGTCCAGAGCACCACAAGGAAACTCCCTACAGCCATGCCCCACACTGGAAATGCCAGGGACCTTGGCTCTCCAGCCACACGTTGGCTGCTTACCAGGGATGCAAACTTTTTCACATTCTTTCTGCGTGTTAAATCTGTTCTCGTTGCCTCCGCAGCCGCCATACCAGAACCGGGCGCAGCTCTTGGTCTTGGGGTCGTAGTACCATTTCAGCACAAAGTTCCTGCAGGTCCCCTCGTCTTTTTGCAGCCAGCAGATATCCGTGACTGCGGAGAAAAGCAGGAGCAAGGAGAGTGAGCGATAGCACTCCTGGGGGAAACACAGCCCCTCTGAATGTATTTGCAGGGCAGAGAAGGGCCCGCGAGCAGGGCTGGCATGCAAGCTCAGAAAGGGCAACCACAACGCAGACTTTGCACGTCTCCTGTGACTAAATCCCATCTCTTAGTTCGCAAAGAGAAGGTCTTTCTTTGGAGGTCGCCAGCCCTGATCCACAAGCCCTCGGCCTGGTTGCTGTCAGGCATCCACGGAGCGATGCCGAGTGCTGCACGGTAGGAAATGAGTTGGCCAGTCTCAGAACTGGGAGAGGGCTGTCTGGGCTGCAAGGGAAAAAGTATTTGTGCCATCATTTTCCCCATTAAAAATCCTGTCTTCCCTCGAGAAGAGGAATCCTCTATGTAAAGATGCTCCCGGACCTGCCACACACTGCCCCGTGGCATTCCGCATCCTTTGCTGGGTAAGCAGGGAACCAAAATAACAAAGTACTTGGATGTGTTAAAATGAAATTGCCAAATATATTTAAAAAAATAACGAAATCTGATATTAGCCACTAATTTAACATCAAGTCGCAAAGAAGGCATCCCCTGCACACGGGGAGGGGGGGGTGTGCTCAGCACTGCATAACCATCAGCCATCGTGGTTTGCCCTGGAAAAGCCTTGTTACCGCATTCCTGAGTCAGGCAGATCCCCAAAATTTCTGGTATCGCAGTCGTTGCTTCCACTTACCAGCAAGCATGGCTTCAAGGTGCTGGTGTCCAGCCTCGGGCATGCATAAAAATCATAAGTCATCGGTCAAACAAGTATCAGTAAAACAGCCAAAATGGAAAAATGAATGGGGGCAAAGGGGGAGCCAGATGGGCAAAGCGTTGGGTTCCCCTTACTAGAGGGGTATTTGCAACCAGGACCTTTTTTTTTTTCCAACTAAAAAAGCTGTTTGTATTCCCAATGTGAAGATAAAGCAATATATACAGAGTACCTCAGCAACGACTGCTGGGGTAATTCAGGTCTGGAAGTTATCTTCTGGTAATCTAGTTCTTCGGATCATGCCTTTTGTAAACCAGGTGCCAGAAATCAAGCTATTTAAAGGACTTGTCCGAAATTGTAGTTAACAGCCTCAAGCCTTTTGCAGCCCCCTTCCAAATCACGCTGGGCCCCCGGAAACAGCTCTTTGTTAACGACGAAGGTGCCTGAACCGAAGCCTGAACCTCGCGTGAAGGCGGGATTTTGTGAGACCCAGAGCTCAATGCTGGGAACAAATAATTTTATATTCACTTTTCTACTGTTCTGCCTGTCCTGAGCAATAAGAAAAACTAATCAACCGCTAATTGCGAGGGGCTGAGAGATCTTCCCAGGGCTCCCTGTCCTACCAGAAACAGAGCCCCAACATACCCACGAATGACTATAGGAATGAGTATAGAGATATAGGGCGAATATATAAGAAGGTGCATTTGCCAGCAAGTTTCTCTGGGGTCTGGTGAGAGCAAAGGCGCGCTAAACCCTTCTAAAGTTTTCAGGGGCAGAAAGGCGCAGATCCTCCCAGAAATCCCAGCTAGAAAGTAGGTCTGGCAACTGAGCCCAGGCAATAAGAAAGCCCTGGCGGCGGGTTTACTTTAAAGGAAATTGCGGCCGGTGCTGGCGGCTGCCCAGAGCCCAGGAACGCTGCAGCAAGGCCGGGACGCTCCCGGGGGAAAAATGGAAATGCCCAGACCAATGTCAGGCATGCTTCTGGGCAGATCCTGCCAAACATCTAAACCCTTTCTGCCAGCTCAGTTTAATTGCATTTTCTTTTTTGCCCTGCCCTCCGTGCCGTGAGGGATTGAACAGATAGCTGCCAGAACAACGCTGTGGTCGAAGGGGTCAAACTCAAGTGGTCATGACGGAGATTGGGTCGTTTGTTTGAGCAGTGGGTTTTCTGTTTAGATAGGAGGAGCTGGGAATATGTCTCTTCCGAGAGAGGAGGCGTGTCCGAAGGGACGTGCCTGCCCATCGTCTCGCTCGAAATGCAACTTTTTGAAACAGGATTTCTGTTTTAATCTCTGTTTTTCCTTGGAATTTGAAATCAATATTGGCCTTCCAGTTCAGCTTTGCTCTTGGGCTCCTACAACCCAAAGCTTCCCCATGTCTTTGGCAGGCTCTTTGCCTTTTAATATTCAGATGTATTTTTTTTCAAAGTCCATCTCCCTTCTTTCCTGCCTTCCAAAGGCCAGCAGATATGAATACAACACCAGCTACCCCGAACCCTGTGCACCTTTTTGGGAATCCAACCAGTAGCCAAAACATCCAGCTGATGGGAGGTAAGACACAATTTTTCACTGCAGCGCGGGGTGCAGGCAGCCTGGCTTTTAGCCCCCTTGGTTCCCTCTGAGAGTGGAAGCAGCCTTTGGGATCGGCGGACGCACAGGGAAATTCGACCACCGCTTTAGAGCCAGGTCTGGCTTCGGGAAAGCTGCTGAAAAGCCACTTGGATCGTGATCTTCAGTTTGCCTGCCCTAATATTCACACCATGGCGGGGGGGCTTGTGCCACTGTCCAGTCTCGGAGCACCGTCAAACACCATCCAGTAACTAACTCCTCCAGATGAGCCACTGGATGGCGTTTTAGCAAAAACCTCCCCCCTTACCAAAAACCCCAAGCCCAAAACACAACAAATTAAACAAAAACTTATCCAAAAATTTCAAAGAATTGATGGAGAGCAAGAAGTAGGGAGTAAAACTGCGTTCTGAGCCGTGGCTGGCTCTGGCAGGTCGAAAAGATGGGGACAGCCCCCGTATGCCAAAGTTTTAATTCATCCCGCGCAGAAAATGTACCTGGGCTCCCCAGTTGCAATATTGTCACGGTAAATAAATAAATAAATATAAATTTAAAAATTCAATAATTAAAGGTTAGCACGACCTTTAAAAGGCTTCAAACGGGAGGTGGGTCTGGGGCATGGTTTTGCACCTAAAAAGCCCTGAGGTTTGGGAGACCAACTCATTTCTCAGTGTTGCACCTGGCTCCGGTGCCCGGCATGGGCTGAACTTGAGAGCCCAACCCAACACTCAGCGTTTTAAAAGCCAAGCTGCCCGTGAGCTCCCACATCTCGTTTTCCATGGTTGAGTCAAGCTCTGGTTTTGCAGAAAACGAGAAGACAGTGGTGAACAGAGCGGGAGACCCTGGCAGGGCAGGCAGAGACGTGAGCGTCCCTCCAGGGCCCCTTCGTTGCTTTTCTTGACTCTCTGCCCAGGGCAGAACGGCGCCAAGTTCATGAAATATCACTTTAGCCTGAACAACAGTTGTTGGAAACATCATCAAGGCATGTGACAATGATCAGAAGGGGTTGGTCTAATGGGATGAGGCTAGCAGAAACACGTGCCCTCTGGAGAAAAAAAAAAAAAAACACATCGGGAAGGCTTCCCTGCTCTATGAGGATGAAATCCTGGTCCAGATTGGAGCCATAGGTTTCTGCACAAGCCCTACGCTGCTTCCTCTGCTTGAGAAGTCTTCAAGCAGCAACCAACAGATCTTTGTCCACGATATTTGTTCGCAGCCCAGAAGCATCTTATAATCTCCTTTTGCAGGCAGCTGCCACCCCAGGCATCTCCATGGCTAGTGGTGGCCTCCTCCCCGATTGCCCGTGTGTTTCTGCAGGGGAATCCACAGCTGGACTCGGGCTGCGCCGCTGCCAGTGACAAAAATTCCCAAGTCTGATTGAAGGAGCCTAAGATACACCTAAGAAAATCAAATGGGTGGCAGGAGTCCTTAATTTGCCTTTTCAAACCCTGTCAGGCCCCTACGAGGATTAAACCCCGCCTTTAGGTACCAGAGCTTGCTTCACGCCTAGGTTTCCCTCCCATCTCTGCAAAGGGCCATGAAACGCCACTAGAAGCAGGAGGACAGCAAGGCTTTGCTGGGGTCAGATTCCCATTCCAACCCCTTGCTGAACCAACACAGGTGATCGCAAGTCTTTACTTCCTTCCCAAGTCTTAAAGGGGTTTGCAAACACCACCTCTTAATCTCAGAAGCTCCGTGAGGTGAGAAAGGTCGTTGCTCTTTTCCTGTGGGCTTCTCCCTCACCTTTGGGTTTTTATCTTTTGGCGCAAAAGGAAAACATCTGCACGCAAGACCCAAGCCCCCGTGGCATAATTTTCCATCAAGTGTTTTGGTTACAGGCAGTGAAACGTTCGCAATTCTTTGCACGTCAACAAAGGCCCACCACTGAGTGGTGGCATTGGTTAGTCATGCAGTGATAATAAAAACTGCTTTGGGACCGTGCTGTGCTCCAGTTCAGTAACCCCACACTTGTCGAGGAAATCCAGTGCGGGATTTTGCCGTGTAGCTGTGGTTTGCACTCGGGTCGTGCAAACACGACATGTCCTGGTGTGACAACACGCATGCAAGGTGACTTGCTCATGCAAAGCAGACGGCAGGGCATGGTCACGTCAAGGAGCAAATGAAAACCAAGCCTATACTACTGGTGATCTCGTACTGGACAAGCTCGGATGCATGCTATGAAATGGTTGAGGTGAAATGATGAATTTGCTTTGGTTTGTGGTTATTTATCTTTTTTGAGTGTTACCTGACGATAATCTTTTCTCAAGGGGTGGCTGCTGCATGGCTTTCTCAGCTGCTGCTGGAGGAAAAAGTGCGTGGGTTTGGATTTGGAATGACGCTTTCTCTCCGATCCAAACATTATTTGACAATATGATAAAAAAAAAAAAAAGGATTAAGCCCCACATGGTACTTACATGGTTTTAAGCATTTGCTAATGCACTCAGCTTCGGCCTCAAATCTATTGGCATTACCACCACAGCCACCATACCAACCCTGGCTGCAGATCTTGTTTTTGTAGTCAAAGAACCACACAATCTGATAGTCCTTGCACTGCATGCCCATGTCAAAGTCCAGCAAGCAAGGGTCTGGCCAATCTGCATGTCAAAAGGTGCAAAGGTTAACTGACTCCGAAAGGGTTAAAAGCTGAAAAAGCAAAGAGATTGAAAAGAAAAAAAAAGAAAAGCCCGGTACAGGACTGGCATTTCCTTGCCACGTGATTTCTCTTGCTGAAGGCGAACCTCCAGCTTGCCTCTCCCCATTCTTGATTTCCTCTCACGTCTGAGTCCCTGGACCAAGGTGGTGGGAGCCCCTTACTCCCCGCCAGTGCACGCAGGATCAGGCCCTCACACAACTCCCTCCCTGCCCGTTTTCAAAGTTATTTGTCTCGACAGTAACTTTGAAACCTTAAGTGTGTTTGGTTTATCTCTAAAAGCAAGCCACACCTGGTAGACTTTAAGGCTTGATGAGGATTTAAAGATATGCTCCTTTCCTGCCCAGAAACGATAATTTAGGTGCAAATCACGGAGTTTTTATTAGCAGAGACAAGCCATCCCTGCTAGCAGCTGCTTTGCCTATATAAGAAAGGCAGAATTTGGGGCTTCCTCTGAGGTCCGTCAGAAGATCGACACATGGCTCTCTCCTGTTGCACAGAGAAGACTTGCCCCGGGGACAGGACAAGAGGTAACGGGCACAAACTTGAGCATAGGAAGTTCCACCTAAACATGAGGAGGAACTTCTTTACTCTGAGGGTGGCAGAGCCCTGGCACAGGCTGCCCAGAGAGGTGGTGGAGTCTCCATCTCTGGAGACATTCCAAACCCGCCTGGACGCGTTCCTGTGCCACCTGCTCTGGGTGACCCTGCTCTGGCAGGAGATTGGACTGGGTGATCTCCAGAGGTCCCTTCCAACCCTATGATTCTATGATTCTATGACTCGGCTAAACAACCCATCCCAAATCCCCTGCCCTGTTTAATGCCTTTATCCTTGAAAAACTTCAGGTTGGCACCCTCAGGGAACATATTCCCCCACATTGCTGGCCGCCATAAATCCTCGGGCAGAGGCGTTTGCCACAAGTGCGTCAAATGAGGAGCTGAGGTCTGCATTGAAGTGCAGAGTGAGCACGCAGCACATCCATTTTCCGTCCCCAGGCAGACACAAGGCTGCATACCTTGTTTCCAAAAGGCTGGAACAGAGCGGGTTAAACAAAGCCTCCCCCTGAAAAGGGGTGTGTGTCACCTGGTGAGGGCTGCGGAGGGGATGCCTGTGCCAGGGAGAAGGATCAATCGTGTGGGAAGGGTGGGATGATGGGACATGCAGCATGGCAGAAACGAGATGGTCCCTGCCCAGCACCAGCCCTCAGCCCCTCTGCTGCAGCAAGCTCCGGTGGTGCCACCAGCCAGGCATGAGGTCCACGCTCATCCCTTGCAACACAAACCACCAGACCCCACCACCAGCTTTGCAACCCTTGCTGCTGCTCAGTGCCTTCAGCCAACATCTCCCCATGCTCTCGCATCTCCTCGGGAAGAAAGCGAGCCATAATACAAGCAAAAGGCTTTAAAAAAAACAAACAAAAAACCCCCACAAAACCACAAAAGAGTGAAGATTCAGGGATGAATTTTGGATGCCAGATCCACAGTTGGTGCCTGCAACAGGGCTGTGCTGCTTTATGGAGGCTGAGAGCCCTTCCAGACCCATGGAAGAAGGGTTGCAGCCTGGCACTTACGGTACAACAGAGTGGAATAACACCGATATAATGAGCTTGATTGTCAACAAAAGCAGTGAGATGACACATGAACAGTAATTACTGGTTATTAACCCAGGTTAACAGGATTAACCACAGAGCAGGATCTGAGAACTTACTCGTTTAGCAGTTTACTACATACACCACCAGTGGCAGAGAAACAGGGGATGGGCAGATGGGTTAAACTGGAGGGAGGCTACCATTTAGCCAAATTTGTGCAAATGTTTGACAGTAACTCCCTTGTGATCCCTGGCTGTTGGTCAAGCTCTTGTTGAGAGCTGAGTGATAAACTAAGGACCTAAGACCTACTATTTGCCCCAAATTGGGAGCGAGAGTGTGCACAAGCATCAGGTGATGTTCTGCATCCACACCTACACGTGCCAGGGAGGCCACGGGGCACAGCCTGTCCCAGGAGAGCGGCCAGAACCTGGACACTGGCTCATCGTCCACCCTTGCGCTGCAAACAAGACCTGGTTTGAGGTCCACCATGAAGACCACAGCGACTTCAGGGGGCTCTGGTTCCCGACCCCAAAAGAGGGTTCAGGTCTGCATGGACGAGGCTGTCATCTAGCTCATAATCTGCCGGCTCTGCAAAGCAAAGGACTCGCAGATCCATTGGTCCTAGCAGGGCTCTGAGAAAGGCTGGGTTTGGGATCAGGCAAGGGGAAGGCTGGTGCAAATGGCCACGCTCTCGGTGAGGGTCCTGGCAGAGCCCCCCGCCCCAGCCCAGCGCTCCCACCATCACCCATACTCACCGCTCTCAGGCCCTTCCAGGGGCTCAGTGTTGAGCATCATGTTGGCCAGGGACACCTTGGGCTGCGCCGGGGTCTCTGGGGGAAAGAAGCAGTGGGGTCAGCCAAGGGGAAGGGGATCTGCAGCAGCGCCCTCGGTGCAGCCGTAAACAAACTCACTGGCCCCAGCTCCAGCACGGGGGACTCACACCAGTCTCAGGAGGCAGTTCTGGATCTGTTTACCCTAGCACATACATTTCAGAAATGTTTATTGGAGCCAGCTGACGGGATGAGTAATCCACGACCGCCCAGACGCACTGGGACGGGTTCGTCCTGCTCTCCCCAGCCGGCAGCTTTGCTGCGCGGTCGGGCTCGTCCTAGGTGGTGACTGTGAAGGAACATCCCCAGGGCCCCACACTACTGCTTTGGATGGTCCCTGCTCAGCCCACAGCACACAACTGGGCAGGGGCTCTGGAGAAGCAAATGTGGCCTCTCTGTCGTTAGTTTAGCTTTGCACCTCTAGCCTTAAGAGATAGCAGAAAAAAATTATGACATCCTCCAGGGGAACAAGTAGTCCATGATGGATCTTCTCGTGCTCCCCTGCAGCCCTCAAGGGTTGTCCATGCCTGCTTCTCCTTGACCACACTCCTCCCATCACAGCCCTCTGAGAACTATGTTGTTGAGGACTGTTGCTGGGGGAAGAAAGCTTTTGTGATGGAAAGGAGAACATGGTTCCTGTTGCATCATGCCCTGCATGACTCCACCACATGGCATCACGTCCCTTTCCCAGGGCAACCTGTGGCTCACTTTCCATGGGGCTGGAGGGCAGAAGGGGGCTGCAGCCACAAGAAGGGTTGGATTTGCTTTTCTCTGGTGGAGGGTTATGAGTGTGGGTAAGGGGGGCAGGTCCTACCCAGTGTCCAGGTCACATCTTGGGGGCACAGGTAGCATCACTGTTGCCTGCCCAATCTGTTCCCATTTGACATTTACTCAATGGGAAATGCAGCTTCCCGGGGCATCGAGAGCTCCAAGTGAACAACATGAAAATGTTTCTTCTACACATTGATGTCTTTTCTCAACATTTTTGTGGACACTTTTATTGCTCGCGAAGGTAAGAGACTTCAGACCTGATCCAAACCCACTGATGCCAATGGAAAGGCTCTCTGTGGTCGCTGAAATTGGCTCTGAAGTGCCAGAACAAGCCAGATGCAGCACTGGCAGGACCAGCGCAAACTTCTCCACACCACCTCTACGCCAAATTATGTTAAAAAAAAAATTCACTGTGTCTTACACAGCAACTTTTGGCCATGCCAAAGGGTTTGATGAGGCTTACATGTGATCTGTACACATGGAGCTTGCTTCCCCAAAGGACTAAACCCTCTGCTTAATCTCTTCTTTATGTATTTTTGGAGGGGTAATGTAATATGTGCAGCAGGCAGGTGGCTATGGAAATAGTAATTGGAGAAACAGCTTTTCTTGCTTATTTTGCAATCAGGTTGGGCTGAATTTACTCTGTGTTAACCCAGTTTGACTCTTATTATTAATTACAGCAATGCTGGCTGGACCCCACCAAGACCCATTGTTCAAAGCCTCCTGCGTGCACAGTAAGACTAAGCCCCCACTCTGGGACTGGCTTTAATTCTCCCACAATCTGTGTCGATTTAACACCACTGAAGTGTCAACTTGCATGTGCTAAAGAAACACATTTGCAGCATTTCGTAACCAGGTCCCTGCTGCTGGTCCAGAGGATGCCAGACATGCAGTGACACAACCGATCATTGCCAGGGCTGGGATCGTTGGTACCAACTGATTCCTCCTCCCTTACATGTGTGCATACATTTTTCATGCCCATTTTATGAAAAAAATAAGCGTTGGTGTGTTTTTCTCAAGAGGTACTTACTTGTGCTGAATGTCCCTGTGTAGGTCACTTTGGGTTGGGATTTCTGGTAGCCGGTAACAACAACAAGGTATTTCTGTCCGCTTCTAAGTCCTCGGATGGTGTGGTCAGAGCCGGTCAGGTTTTGCTTCTGCACAAGAGAGTGGTCATGTGCTAAGGTGACGGTGATATCAAAAATGTAGGTGTTGTGTGGCTCGGGGCTGGCCCAGCGCAGCCTGGCACTGTTCTCCGTGACGTCTGTGATCTGGATATCGTGGGTCTTTGCTGCAATGCAAAATCAGAAGAAGAAACACTAAGCAAGGACTTGAAGAGGAAAGGTCTCAAGGGAAAAGTGTCTCGGTGCTGCAGGATCTCCTTCCCAGTCCACAGCAAATAAATTTGTCCGCAGCCAGTTGTGGCATGGGCAAACCGAATTGTGACTTTGCTATCTCAGGTGCCCAACCCAGCACTCTGCAGGGAGGCTTTTTTTTTTTCCCCATAGCCCAGATGATTTACCAAGTGGTTTATTTATTTTCTAATGATCTGCTGCGATCTAACAAAGCAAAGCAATTTTTTTTTTTTTACGAGATTTACGCAGCTTGAAATGTGGTTCCCAGCACAACTTTCCCAACAACTGGAAACATGTCCTTCTCCAGGGTGCAATGGATTCACTGAACTGCTGAAGACCTTCAAGCAAAGCCTGCTTAAGATCAAATATAACCTCAGACAGGTCAAAGAAGTTATTAGGGAAAGGTTTTCCTGCTATGACAGAGTGTTGGACGAGACCTTTATAAACATTGCTTGGAAGCAACAGTGGAGCAAGAAACACCCAGAAATGCTTGTTCCTCGGAAGCTGATGAAAGTATTAACCTTGCAAAAGCTGATTGTTTTTATTTATTGCTTTTTTTATTTAGTATTTACACGGGGGCATGCATTCATTGACTGGTTAAGCATCCCTGTGCTTTGACACGTGTTCTTTGTTACTTGTTCCGCTAGTGCAGAGCTGGCTGCGCTCCCTTGGGAAAACACGTGGGGGAACTCCTTTACATGAGCTGTGTCGATGTGAAAGAGCTTTAGCGTTCCCAAATAGGTCTCTGCACTGATTCAGTGGTGAACTAACTCAACTAACTATTTATATTAGCTGACACAGAATTCAAACAATGCCATTGTATGAATCGCCATAAATAGCAAAACTTAGCAGAGGGATAACACTACAAGGAAAACATAGAAAGCAAATGGGCCACACTGAAAAGAGAAGTGCTCTGTCGCTGTACTGCTGAGCTAGGCAGCACATGATGGATTGTCCCTTCTTTAGATTGCTTGTGTTTTGCCTAGAGGCAGCCTGTCCCCCTCCCGGTTTTGCACAAAATTCTCAACACAAGTTGACAAAGCGCAGATTTCCAGTTTTGCACCTAAATACTTGTTTCTGCAAGCACAAAATCTGGCCTCTGAGTGACGTTCCCCAGAGGAATAATCCTCTCGGGGTGGAAGAAAAGCCACAACCCACTGTGGTACAGGCAAGTGAGAGGCCCTGCTCATTACCCCACCTGGAGTGCTGCATCCAGCTCTGGAGCCCTCAGCACAGGAAGGACATGGACCCATTGGAGAGGGGCCAGAGGAGGCCACGAAGATGATGAGAGGGCTGGAGCCCCTCTGCTGTGAGGACAGGCTGAGAGAGTTGGGGTTGTCCAGCCTGGAGAAGAGAAGGCTCCAAGGAGACCTTAGAGCCCCTTCCAGTCCCTAAAGGGGGCCGGCCTACAGGAAAGCTGGGGAGGGGCTGTTTACAAGGGCATGGAGCGATAGGCTGAGGGATAACAGCTTTAAACTAGAGCAGGGCAGGTTTAGATTAGCCATTAGGAAGAAGTTCTTTGCACTGAGGGTGGTGAGACACTGGCCCAGGTTGCCCAGAGAGGTGGTGGAGGCCCCATCCCTGAAGACATTCAAGGCCAGGCTGGATGAGGCTCTGAGCAACCTGATCTAGTTGAAGATGTCCCTGCTCACTGCAGGGGGGTTGGACTAGATGGTCTTTAGAGGTCCCTTCCAACCCAACACATTCTATGATTCTGTGTGGGGACAGCCCTTCACGTACCACCTTGTCTCCTCCTGCCACCTGCCGCGGCGGCTGTGGTGCTTGTGGTGGTGCGTCCGGCAGCTTTGGCGTGGGTGGTGGTGCTTGCTGCACTCTGCGTGGTAGCGTTCACCTGGACCACAGTGCTTGCTGTGGTCTGGTCGGTGGCTCTGGTCTGGGCCGTGGTGCTGGCAGTGGTGGTTCTGGCACGGGCGTTGGTGCTCGCAACTGGCTTGATGCTCGCATTGACTGTGGTGCTGGCATTGAGGGTCCGGCTTATGGTTGTGTTGGATGCCGCATACCTGTCAAAGCGAAAGCATCTCATGTGGCTTTCCCTCCCCCTTCCCCTCCATATAAGCAGAATTTTGGAATTGGAGAGGAGTTGATGTAGAAACCATTGGTAAGAATTCCCTGGAGGTCAATAGTCTTTGTCCGCTTTGGCATGCCCACAGCCAAGCAGTGAAAAGCGCCGCAGAGCACTGCCCACCGCTTGGGGCAGAAGTCTATACACCAAATTCATACACATAAAAGTGAATTCAGTAGACAGATCTGTAGCGTGCCTGATTCCAAGGGGCTCGTCCTTCTAAAGCCAGGACAGCTCTGTGCCAGTGACGAGTGAGTCACACAAGCTTTCACTTCTGTTCAGAAAATACGAGGATATATTCTATGATGGGTCCTGAATATTAGACAGTCCAGGGCAGCCCAGCCCCTGAAAAGAGTTTGTTGAATGGAAAACCCCAAATTAATAGCAATTTCTGGAATTCCTGACCTGCGTGACAGTAGCATATGCCTCCTTCATATCATTTATATGAAATTCAACACAAATTTTAAATTATGTGTGTACTCACCTATCCTTCTCTATTAGATCCGTCGTTGCTCTTTTGCCACCACACTAAAGGAACTGGTAACACACTGATAATCCTGATTGTTATCATTGAAGCTGCTTTTTCTTTTTTTTTTCCCAAACAGGGACTTGGAAATGAGTACTTCTTCCCCAGACAGGCTTAATAAAGCTTTTCTTGCAGACAAGGCACTACTTACACTGCTTTGTGCCCGGCGTGCCCGGGGCTCTGGGTCTTGGCTTGCTGGTCACTCTGGAACCACTCACACTGTTTCCTTATCTCTGGAGACAGGTAGAAAGCAAAGTCGCCTAGAGACAGAGAAAGCGTGACATTAAACATTGGCATTGAGGATGGTGGTTACCTACCAACGACACATTACGTATATTTCCTCTTGATTAAAAAACGCCTCTTCTCTTCTTGCTTGCTCTGACAAAAACTATGGAATATCTCTTGACCTTTGGTGTGGTTACTGCAGCATCCCGGGCTGGGAGATTTGTTATTACGATTTACAAACATGAGAGCAGTAACTGCAGGATACCAGAGGGCTATATGTCTTAGTCTGTCACATGTAAACAGCTTTCTTATAACAAGGCACTTCCAACCACACAGTTAATATTTTTTCAAGAGTTTGAAGTTTCCAGGACCCCTGTAAGTGGTAAATGGAAAAAGCAAGCTGAGAAAACCTAAACATTTATTTCCAGGGAAAGATATGCTCATGTCTGCTTCCTATTTAGTGCAACACGTTCCTGAATCACTAGTTTATTAGCCCAGTAGACTGATTTTTCAGGACTTTTTTGATAAAGGTAGCTTTCCTAGAAAAGGCTCATTTCTTGTCCTTGCTGGCCAGGTCTGTTTATGATCTCTGGCAGCTGGCTTTAGCTGAAGATCCAGCCTGGGGTCTCTAGCTAAGACGAGATGCAAATTTTCGAGGCACAATCTGCACATCCCAAACACAGCAGCAGTATTTATCCCTCAGCAAAGAATCCTGCTCATCTGGTCCTTAAATCTGCGTAGAGCAACTCCAGATCTCAGACTGAGCCGTCCAAATGCCTGCGAGACATGATTATGCTGAAGTTGGGAAGAAAGATTTGCTGGCTGTTGAGGGAGTTCAGGAGGAGTGCCTGCAGGCTGCCGGGCTGCAGAGGTCCAAGAGCTCCAGCAGGACCAGACCCTATGGGACGTGCGGTAGATGTGACTAGCAAACCAGGCAGGATTAGGTCAGATCCCACAGATGTGCTAATGGAGACCAAGTCAAACCAGACAGAAGTATAGACTCTACTTGGAAGACCAACAGACTGCACGGGATGGGCTGGGGAAGCCAAAGTGAACAAAACCCAGATATATTTAACTAGGCTGACCTATAAGAAGCAACAAAACAGACCAAACAACACAGAACATATAAAAAGAGATTAACATTCCAGTGGGCCCCGCAGCCCAAAGAGGTGGTTAGTCTAGAGCCCACCCAACCAATGGGCAGGTAGACCAAATCTGGCAGATCAACCCCTCTGAGGTCACACTTTGCTCCTTCCATAATACTTTAGCTGCAGGGTGTTTTACTTACTTCTGATAAAAGATGGAAGCAGTCTCCCAAAGCGTAGTAAGGGCTCTTCATGAAGCTCTCCTGGTTTATCGACCAGTTTGAAGAACACATCGTTTGGCTCACTAGCTAGGCTATAGATATTCTTGGCATTCACCTTCCTGCCGATGCCCAAGACAACGAAGAAGTACCCTTTGCATTTTGCATTGATAACAACCTTCTGCAGGTATTCTAGTTCTTGTTTATTCACCTTTCCGGTCATCATCAGAACTATGACTTTTAGATCCCGAGGGTTTGGTGCACTTTCAAAAATATGAGCCATTGTGTGTTCAATGGCACTTCCTATAGCTCTTGTGCCGTGGAGCTGGGTCATTTGGTTGTGAACGTAATTAATGATCTTCTCTTTGGATCCATAATCAGTTAATGAAAACTCAGTTTTTACTGGCGGGAAGCTTGAGTTGGTTTCGTATTCATAAGGAGCTTGCTGGAGAACTGCCACTCTTGCGTGGTGCTGAGATACTTTTGGCTCAGAGCTGATTTCCAGGTTACTTACGAGGTGGGAAATGTACTTCTTCATCTCGTTGAACTGCAGAGGGGTGGTGGACTCCGAGCTGTCCATGATGAAGGCGATGTCAGTGTCTACATCTGTTGGGGCTGCCCTTTTGTCTCTGAATACAGGTCTCTGACTACCAAAACCACAGATGGGATCAGGGTCACACACATCTAGGGAAGAAACACAGTAGGTTTCAACTGGAGGAACTGAAGAAGACCCTCCCTTGTCACTGTAAAAATCTCTCGAGTCACATGAAATACTGCTATCAAGCCATGAAAATTCACTGGCCCATTACTTGATACCAAAGTAATTTCAGCCCAAAACACATTTAGTTATGCAATGACTATTTTTACATGGTCCTTTGACCAAAGGGATCCCTGAAGTGCTCTGTCATAAATGGCAGAAAGCCATGTTTTAGAGCACTTAGTTATCAGTATTTGGGCTGTAAAAATGGGAACCGGCCAAAAAAGGAGCTTCCAGTTGCAAAGTGGAGAACGCCCATGCTGAACAGTGAGCCTCATTCACAACGCCAATGTTTTCTGCTCAACCTAAGAATCCCTTGTCTTCAACAGGAAAAGGGCTGACTCCCAACTGGGCTTCGCTTCTGCACCACTGACAACCAACTGCTGCACGACCAGAAGGACTTGGCACTGTCTAGAGGAGAAATTGGATGCTTTACCCAGACAAATGTGACAAGTCAAAAGCCTCCGTATAGTTTCATTCAGCTGACCGCCACTGGTTGGAAGAACAATTGCATGTCCAACCGCTGTGTTGTTGATCTGGTGAGACGCAAACAGAAAAACATGGTGTTAGTAATTCCACCTTCTGTTATTTTCAGCTCAAAGTAGGGGAGGGCAATCCACAACTCTAAGGGATTCTCTACTCAGCACGCTGCTTTTGGTGGATCCCATTTGGAGGAATCTAACACCCCTGACATCAGTTAGTGAGACTAGTTTAGAGACATAAGCTCCAAGAAAGGGGTGAAGCACTGCAAAAAGTGCTCAACATACTCGTCTGGGGCTTTTTTGTTGCTTTAAATCTCTGTACTTCCTCTCTCTCTCTCTGCCAATGGTACTTCTTATCGAGTGCACCCTCAGCAAGTTTGCAGGCAACACCAAGCTGAGTGGTGCTGATGACATGCCTGAGGGATGGGATGCCACCCAGAGGGACCTGGACAAGCTTGAGAAGTGGGCCTGTGTGAACGTCATGAGGTTCAACAAGGTCAAGTGCAGGGTCCTGCATGTGGGTCAGGGCAATCCCAGTATCAGTACGTGCTGGGGGACTGAGAACAGCCCTGCCGAGAAGGACTTGGGGGTACTGGCGAATGAAAAGCTGGACATGGGCCAACAATGTGCACTTGCAGCCCAGAAATCCAATCATATCCCAGACTGCATCAAAAGAAGCGTGGCCAGCAGGCTGAGGGATTTGATTCTGCCCCTTTACTCCACTCTCATGAGATCCCACCCAGAGCACTGCATCCGGCTCTGGAGCCCTCAGCACAGGAAAGATGTGGACCTGTTGGAGTGGGTCCAGAGGAGGCCACAAAAATGGTCAGAGGGCTGGAGCACCTCTGCTGTGAGGACAGGCTGAGAGAGTTGGGGTTGTTCAGCCTGGAGAAGAGAAGGCTACAGGGAGACCTTATAGAGGCCTTCCAGTACTTAAAGGGGGCTTATTAGAAAGATGGGGACAAACATCTTAGCAGGGCCTGTTGTGACAGGAGAAGGGGTAATGGTTTTAAACTAAAGAGGGTAGATTCAGACTAGATATAAGGAAGAAATTTTTTACAATGAGGGTGGTGAAACACTGGAACAGGTTGTCCAGAGAGGTGGCAGATGCCCCATCCCTAGCAATATTCAAGGTCAGGTTGGACAGGGCTCTGAGCAACCTGGTCTAGTTGAAGATGTCCCTGCTTATTGCAGGGGGGTTGGACTAGATGACCTTTAAAGATCCCTTCTAACCCAAACTATTCTACCATTCTAGTTTCCCACCCTTTGCCTTTCTGTCTCAAATTAGACCTTTCTCCCTATAGGCACCATCTTTTCTTCTGTTTCATACCACACCTGGCACCCTGGAGCCATTTTCTGGGAAACAAATGACTCATAACCTCACTAGCGTTTCACAACATGCACTGTGTTTTGGATTTCTCTCCTAATAGACACGCTGGATGAGTCTGGCCAGCATTGCTTTCCCAGCACTATGTACTTGAAAGGCCTGTGAAAGCCAACCACCACCTATAAGAGTCAACGCCACCAATCTCCTCAGCAAACCAGACTAGGAAAGAAAGGGTGAATGACCCAAACCTCCAGAGCTCTGGTGAGAACCGCATCCTGCCTGCTGGTGAGGAACACAGGCATGACCCCGGCATCGTAGAGTTTCAGCACAGCGTCGTTGAGCTGTGGGGAGGCTCTCGTGTCCCCATTGCTGAAAAAGACAGCCACCTTCCTCATAAGGAAGCCACTTCTGGCACGCTTAAAGGTATTCCTGGCCACAAAGGACATGGCGGTCTCCAGGCTGCGTGGCTTCGTAGTCAGGGTTGCCTGGAAGTTTTGGATCTGCTGGAGGAGGCTTGATTTCTTCCTGGCATCAGCAAAGCGGATCTCTGTGGTGACCTCATTGTTGTAGGTGACCAGAGCCACCCGGGCACCCCGAGGACAGTTGCTCTCAGCGATGGTTAAGTTGTTGACCACTCTGAGCACGGTTTGCTTCATCCTGTTGAAAACTTCCCTCACGACACCTGAGGAGGTGTCGATAGCAAAGGCCAGCTCAGTTGGGAAGACTGGGCACTCCTTGGGACCTGCCAGAAACATGCGTTGGGAACAAATAGTGCCCCAAATAGTTGCCAGGGTGCAAGGACCATGTCCTCAGCGGGGGTAAACCATTCATACCACGTACGCGGGGAGAGAAACAATTCTGGCATATGGTCACACTGGGATTTAAAGGACTGAAGGTGACTTACCATAGCAGCAAGCTGTGGAAAAGATGGGGGAAAAAAAGCAGTTTGGTCAGTGCCGTTCATGTAACATGACAGGCATACAAGGGTAGTGGCAGGGAATTAGCAAAGCACTGATGTACTCACGGCATTTGTCTTTGATGTTCCGCACAAGTGCACATTGCTTTAGAAAATAAAATGAAAGAGAGAGAGAAAGGGAAAAAAAAGATACGTGACACAGCCAGCAAAAGAGTATTTCAAACCAAGAGAGAAATGATGCCACACTTACATCTCTGGATTCTCCTTTATCGCCTTTAAGTCCCTGTTTAAAAAAATAAAGTAAAATTGATGAGTGTGTTGTTTATTTTCAGGGTGCCCCATGAACCTAGTTGGAATAATTATTTAACCATGGGTCATACAGAAGCTAATGGAAAACCTGCCTGTTTTCAGTTGCATTTCCAACAACAGGGGGAAGTGTTTCCCCCTGTGAGGGGTGAACCTAGCTGAGACCAAACCCAAAAGGGACATTTACGATGCTCTAGGTTCATGTGCAAAGCAAGCCAAGTCACCTTGGCCTTCCTAGGGTGCTCTGTGCCAGTCAGATTTGGTCATGGACCACATCCTGTGTGGGGTGATAAATGATAAAGAGCTGAGAACTTCCTAGAAGGAGCTTTACGTGGCATGCTGCCATGGGGACATCCTAGTGTCTGATAAGAACCCGTCTCTTGACATTTTCCTTCTGCTGTGCGTTGCGGTTTGAGCATGGGTGAATATTTATCAATGATAAACAGATAGTTAGAAATTTACAGAGACGCACCCAAGGCAAATAAAGAGGAATTTGCCCAACTTGAAATTAGCAGGAGATGGAGGTGGGCATATTTTTCAACCCCTGGCCCCAGTAGGGACCACCTCATTTCTCAGAAAGGCAATCAGGAGTCTCTCTGGGGAGGAAGGCAGAGGTTCCATCAGCAATGCAATAAACACTTACAGATGGCCCGGGATATCCAACCTCTCCTTTCTGACCAGGGGTCCCAGGATCTCCTGCATTTCCCTAGAAAGAGAGAGAGAGCAAAAAATATCCTCTCCATGAACCTCTGCAAGAGGACTCCCAGGAGCATGGGTCAACACTTAGGGGTGAAAAGATGTACACATCTTTCAGGCCATTCATGCAGAGGGGAAAAATTGTGTCATGGTCCAACTTACTCTGCGGCCTCTGTTTCCTTTAGGGCCAGGGCCTCCAGCACCACCACGGTCACCAGGTCCACCCTAGTTGGGGAAAAACACAAACGCGAGCTCTAAATTCTGCACAGAACCACGGGTAATGGCTACATTGCTTGGAAAATGAATGCATGGGTCATGGGCTGCACCATACCTTAGGCCCTGGGTAGCCTATGAAGCCACGTTCTCCCTGAAACAACATAAGGGTTTACATGAATATTGGGTTTTAGAAAATTATCCTGATTCTTCAGGCAGATCTGTAACAACTGAAGGAATTACATGGAGGAAAAAGAAAGTGAGACTGCAAATCCATTTTGCAATTTTGTTCCTCATACGATTAGCGAAAAGCTAACAGCTACTCTTTTTAAGGTCTGATTGCTCCTCTAAGGCTAAGTCCAACTGTAGAGAACTATCAGAGATGCTGGCATATTGTTTTCAAAGTCCGACAGGCATTCATGGGGCTTTCTGGCTAAAAGGTACAAAAGGATTATGCCTCCTCCTTGAAGAAGCTGATTTACATAGGCAAAACCAAGACAAAGACAGAGGGGAAACGTTTGAAGAGTCTTGCCTGATCTTCTCACCAGGGTGCACGCAGGGCTGCTTTTTGTCCCTGTATGCATCTGACTTCACCCAGGCTCTGTCCTTACCCATCTGCACTGGCTACTTCCTTATCCTTGGTAGCTCCTGTGGGTAGATGGGCACGCTGAGCACACACCTACCTTTCTGCCTTTAGGGCCTGGGCCACCAATTCCATCTCGTCCATCATCACCCTAAAATCAGAAAGCCAAAGTCATTAATATGCCATCATATGTGACTAGCTTAAACCTCACAGATCCAGCAGTATCAATAAAAAGAGCCCACTGATGCCACAGGTCTTTCAGAAGTCCTTCTTTAGGTGAAATTATTGCAAGAAAAAAAAAAAAGTACAAAAAGGTGGTGCCAAAACTACAAATCTGAATTAAAACCTGCTTAGTATACACATATAATGTGTAAGACCCAGGTGGAAGCCAGAAATTGGAAGCAGGTTAGCAGGTCAGTCAATGCTAGGGGTGTACTTATAGCTATGTCTGACCCCAGCTTGTCCTCCCTTGCTTTGCACAAACCATTTTTTCCTCAGTTGGCTCCTCAATATACAGAGAAATGAGAATCAGGCCCCACAAAAGGGCTCACTTAGTCCATACATCCTTTTTATAGGTTACTTTAGACTAGCACACGGGGTCAGCTGAGGGCATCTACCCATGCCTCATACAATGAGCCAGGACAAGACCAAGCAACTCTGGACAGCCTCGGCCTTGCAGACTGATCTCCGAGATGTTAAAACTCGTTTTTGAAGTGAATATAATTCACCTCCTCAAAGGGACTACCATGCTCACGCCAGCTGAAGACATAAGGCTGATTTTCCTCTCTCATATTGTACTATGGAGGATGCAAAGACCAGAGGGGAGCTAAACTCTCCGCTGTGGCTCTTTTGCCACAGGAGAGGCTTCAGCCCAGCATCCTTAAAGGTGTGAATGCATGGCCACACTTACCATCTCTCCTCGTGGGCCCTGTTGTCCATTTGGCCCTTTGGGTCCAGGGTTTCCAGGCTCACCCTAAAAACAAAAGCATCTGTTAAAGCCTGCACTGAAACTCCAGGCAACTCTCAGCCTTTCCCACCCCATCAGCTCTGGTTTCTTTACATAGACCAGCCTGCAGTGGTCCTTGCAGTAGAAAGTCATGGCTGGACCTACGTGGCCAGCAATGCTACAAAATGCTTGCCCTTTAGTGGCACCATTAGTGAATTCAGGAAAGCTGAGCAATGGGACATGGGAGACCAGCCAGCTCCCACCACAGGATGGTGTTTGCTTTTTATAAACACTGCAAAAATAAAAGCTCTCAAGCTCTGGGCATTTGGCCAGCGCAAAGGGACAGTGGAGCAGCAGCCATAGACATGAACCAGCGTGTGTGAATCTGGAGAGAAAAAACCGTACGGCAGGTCTGGAGAGAGCCAGCATGACCACCTTCCCATGTGGGCACCAGCTGAGAATCTACCCTAGAAAATTACTCGGGAATCTCAGTTACTCAATTATTTTTGCCTCTGTTCAATGAAACAGGAGCCTAATGAAACATGAAGAGCACAGATCTTGCTCCACTCCACGCTGTGCCATCCAGTGAAGACAAGCTAATTCCACTCCAAGATGTTAATCTCCAGTATTTTTTTAAGCTGACTCTTATCCAGAAGCTTTTCATTGTTATTTTAGTTGCTGATGCCCCAATGTTCGTGAAGACACACCTTTCGTCCCAGGGGACCGATCCTTCCCTGCTCTCCTGGGGTTCCTGGTGGTCCACTACCAGCCTGGAACAGAAACAAGGAGAGGCACATTGGCAACGTGTCAATAAAACTGGGTGCCAGAAACTGAGGGATTGGTTGACCGTAGAAATTATGTATTAACAAGTAGGGCTGGTGCCTCCCAAAGCACCTTAGGAAATTCAGAAGTCTAAGTCACAGTTGGGAAGAGATGAAGAACCGGGTCAGTTGAATGCAAATATCAGCAGCAACCTATATTATTCCCAGGGCAACCACCTGAGAAAGGCGTAAACAGGAGGGAGAAAGTCCTGCTCAAGATGGGGAAATGCAAGATGCGTCTGGCTTTATGGCCACGAGTCTTGCTCGGGTGGGAAGCAGGAGAGAGAAATAAATGCATGGGGGGCCCCCAGCAAGCATGTGAGATGGCCACGCTCTGGCCTCAGAGGCTGAAACACCACAGAGGATGCTCTGCCAGTCACTCAGGGATGTTCTTTAATTAAGATTGCAAACCGTAATGAGCCATATGCTGAAGTCCTGATCCCTTTGTGGTTGCCTCTAACTCTTTCTCTTTTGTAACTCCTGATCAAGAAATCTTTAGCATAAGTTGAGGAGGTCTGTACTCAAAGAGCGTGAGGAGGACTGTACTCAAAGAGTGTGTTATAAGAGAATGAAACAGAGTTAGGGCCCTAAAGAGGGAAACGGAAAGACACATCGGCCGCATCTTATTAGCTGAGCGAGATGTTTGTGCCGAGCAGGGTTGGGTCAATGGCTGAGAAGTAGCAGAAGGGTTTACCCTGGGTCCAGGAATGCCCTGCTCTCCTCTTATGCCTGGCGTGCCAAGCTGGCCGGGTGGACCCTGTGCAGGGAGAAAAGAGAGACCGTGTCAAAGCACTTGAGCAAAACCACACCAGAGCTACATGAGATTGCAAGGGGAAGCAAATGCTGCAGCACCCGAAAGATGGTTTTCAAGCACGTCACAGCTCGGGAGGTATGAATGGAATGGGAAGCTTGATGTCCCAGGGAAGGACAGCCAGGCCATAGACCACCCAAAAATAGCCAAATCCCAACAGTCCTCGCTGCTGAGACTCTTTGAGGGAGCAGCTGTGATGAAATAACACAACAGCATCATGACATAATACATACGCTTTGCCATAAACTCACTGACCTGTGGCCCTCTCATGCCTTGTTCTCCAGCCGGCCCTGCTTGACCAAGTGAGCCTTTAGTACCCTTGAAGTGCAAAACAGGACAACACAGGTTAGCATGGGGGGACGTGGTCAACACTGTGGGGAGGGAGAGGGCATTTGCAGCAGCATAAAGAGCAGGGAAGAACAGTTATTTTAGGGAAGAATAGTTGTTTGGGGTTGTTTTTGCAGAATATGGTTATAGCAGAGAATGAGCACAGAACTGGCAGGTTATTTTGCCTCCTGCAATCAGCAGACATCAATCTCCTCCATGCTTTGGCCCCATTATGCTGCTCCAGCAGCCTATGGAGGAAAAGTATCTGAGTAGGGAACACTGCAGAGGATGGCCAGGCATGTGGTTGCCTGGTTTTGCACCGAGTCCACGAAGGAGCAAACAGGGAGATGAGCCAGAGGGGAAGGAGGGAAATTTGAAGGAGAGAAGAGGCAGAGAGGAAGAAGCAAAGCATGTCTCTTCTCTTGGCACATCCCTCAGGGTCCTGTGGCGGCCTGGCCAGTGGCATGGCAGGGGCCCCAGGTGTTGTCCCCATCACCATTTACCTTAACGCCTATTGGTCCCCTTCGTCCTGTCATACCCTGCGAATGAAGAAACGAGACTTGTTAGGCAAATATGCAAGCACTTGTGTTCTCTACTGCTTTCAGATCTGTGTGTCACCACTTCTCTTAGCTTTTTAAGGTTGAACCCCTGGCTCTTGTAAAAGCAAAATACTCGGGAAGGCAGGAGGGTAAACAGTTACTCTTGCTGGCTGTGGGTCTGGCAGCTCACCTTCCTCCCAACTCCACCTTCTTGGCCATCCAACCCTGCTGGTCCTGGCTCTCCCTAAGGGAAAAGCAAAACTCAAGTAAGAGCCCTGAGACAATCAGGGGCCAGGAAAATAGGTTGATTTCTCAAAAAATGGGTCCTTTCACACTCTCACCCAAGCTACTTGATATTTCCACATCAGTGGAAATCCTTCAAACTCATGGAGACTTGCCATCAAATTTCCAAGCTAGCGCAAGCCGACATTCCCATTCTTTGGGAAATGCCTTCTGACATTTTAAGATGCATTTTTATCCTGAGCTAATATGAAAACAAATGTGGTTTTTTTAATTTTCCAAGGAGCACATGAGGTTTTCTTTTCAAAGGTTTGAGGTGAATCAGGACATTCAGATTTGGTATCATCTAAACCGTTGTCTGCTTTTGACTATGAGCCTCAAGAACATAGGAAGTTAATTTCCAAGTACAAAGTTGTTTTCACTGACAATCTCCCAAAAAGGCATTGTAAAATAAAATAATAATTAAAAAAAAAAGCGCACTCTTTTTACACAAAACATCTTCTAAACTGACTTCTTCCCAGACAAAGTTTTGGTTGCAAAGCAGTAACATTTTCCAGTGGAAAAATATTCCATCTGATAAGTCACAATGAGTTTAAGAACTTGCACCTTTTTGGCAACATCCTCTTCTCTTACTTTCTCTGTCCCATCCTATTGTAAAAACCAAAAAATAACAAAAGACAACAAAGAAACTTTACCATTGGCCCAATTTCACCCTTTTGGCCTCTGGGTCCCCGTTGAGTATTATCAGCTCCTGAATCTCCCTGAAAGCAATAGAGCAATGAGAAACATCTGCGTAAGTGGGACACAGAAGTCAGACATCGTGAACTGCTCTGCTATAGCTCAGAACCAACATTCCTTTTTTTTTCTTTTTTTCTTTTTTCACCGAATTAGGTGAAGCTTTATTTCAGACAGACACAGCTTTTCAACTGAGAAATAATAATATTGAGGAGGAGGAAGAAGGGGAATTTTAATATAATGAATTGTGATTGAGAGGTTGGTCTCAAGAGACATGCGTCACCCACATGTCTTCTTCGAGTCCCCGGACCTGCCACTGCCAAGCGGCATTTATAAGCCTAAGTGCCAAAGGGGGTCTTGCTGAAGACTCCCAGGACTGGTGGAAAGTGGGTGGAAAAATCAAGAAGATGCCTTAGTGATATTTACCGGATCTCCGCGGAGCCCACGGTCACCTCGTTCTCCTCGTTCACCTTTAACTCCCTTATCACCCTGTGGGAAGAGACGGAGAGTTAGCAAGAGCAGCCCGGAAAGCATCTCTGCTGCTGCGCACCTCTGCCCGGGTCCTCGGCCCCGAGGGGAGCGTGATGGCGTTCCGCTCCCTCCTGGCTCAAAGCCACCTTTTCAGCATCATTTAGCCCCACCGTAAACATGATAAAAACCTACCCTCCTGCCAGAGTATCCCTTCTCTCCAGAGGATCCAGGCAAACCTTTGTCTCCCTAAAAAAGAAAAATATTTTATGATGTTTGACACTTTCAAGGTGCTTCTTAGATGCTTAACCAAAGGATCTCTTTATAACGAGAAAAATTATTAAAATGACTGACCTCTTCTCCATCAATGCCATCCAGACCCATTTCTCCCAGTTCACCCTGCAGAAGAAAGGCAAGGGACAAATGCTCACTGAGGGCAAAGGGAATTGGGGAGGGGGATACTGATGCGTCTATAAGCTCACCACCATGGCATGAGGAAATAGCTCCATACCTTCTCTCCTGGGAATCCCCGAGAACCCTAAAGAGATCAGAAAAGGGAGTTACTCCGCTTCTGCCCAGTCTGTCACCTTGGGAGGTGGTGGGGAGGGGGTGCTGTGCTTGGTGGCAGACCCAGAGCCAGGACCAGGGCAGGACAGCCAGGGCTTGCTGCACCAGGGTTTAACTGTCCCTTATTTCTTTTACACTAATCTTCTTCTTCAGTTGCCTCCTCAACACTTGTACCAAGATAAAACATGTGCATTATGGGGTTTAGCCAGCTGATCCAATAAAACAGCTTAATACTCAGCCACAACTCCTTCTCCACTGGCTCTCCTTTCTCCCTGCACCCATTTTTATATGAGTCCAGATCCAGTCTCAGTGACTTTGTCCAAGGCTGGACAGCTTTTTAAAGAGGCTCAGTATCTCAGCTGCAACAAATGGGCTTGGTTCAGGCACTCCTCTGCTCCCTGCCAGAGGATCCTGTGGTCAGAGCAAATGGTAGGAAACATCCCCTTAATATCGCTGAATATTTCCCATAAATATATTATATGTTTCACCACCTTTTCTGGCTTGTGACACAGCTGCTGTCCTGAACCGTTTGCCCAAGGTTCCCCTTTAAAGCAGCAACCATGGCTCACTTCTCTCCCTTCTCCCCAAGAGCGGATTTCCATCCACGTGCCGTCCCAGCCCCGGGCCAAGACACGCACACGCCGCTTCTTGGTGTTCAGAACAAATCCATCTCTTCTCACATCTTTCGCCTAGAGCCAAACTGCAGAAAATAAATCAGCCTTGTCTGCAGATTGAGCCTGGGTTGTTGGGCTGCCCTTTTGCTCTTCATAGCAACGCTAAAGCCATGACGCTTGCTGAAAGCCTTGGTGCTTAGCCAGGTGGACACCACCACTCGAGTGGACTTGGCAGCTGTCACATGACATCCTAAAGCAGCAGGAGTGGCCCTTGGTGGACTCCCACCAGCTGGACTTCTGGGTCTGCGCCATGCAGGCTCCTTCCGCACGTACCTTGGTTCCTCTGTGCCCAGGACATCCCTGGAAACCTTGCGTCCCATTCATACCTGGTGGTCCACGCTCACCCTGTTGCATGGAGAGGAAAATGCAATCGTCAAGGTTTGCCTGCTGAGAGTGTTTCAGCTAACGACATGCATCAGCAAGCACAGGAGGAGGCTTGGAAGCACAGGAGCAAATGGAGCATCAGGTTTTGAAAGGTTAACTCCTGGCCACCCCACCATCACTTGCCCACAACCTTCTTCACATAGAAAGCAACTGCAAGTCTTCATCACAGAGAGAGAAACATCCTTCCCAACCTCTCAGCTAGGAAAGAGCTTTATAAAACTTCTCCTTCGAAGGTAAAATGACAGGATGAAACCCTCAGAGCTCACATAGATGTCTAACCCCATTCTGACCTTAAAGCCCCAGGAAAACATTTCATCGCACGTGATATCTGACAGCAGAATTTGGTCCCTGACTGTGCTACTGGAAAAGAGATGAGCACCGCCAGCCCCTTGGCCTTGATTTCACCTCCTGGGCGTGATGCGTGGGGAGTTGTTTACTCCAGGGGTGACATGGGATTCGTGAAGTCAGAGTTTGGATGGAACAGTGCTAGTAAGAAGTCATGGGACTCATGTTGTCTGTCCCTGTGATGGATAGAAACACCCCTTCTTGGTCCCATTATTGGCCTAACTCACATCTTTCAGCTGCGTTTGGTATGGATAACTTTGGGATAGGCTGCAGCTTTGCTGAAGCTGGGGATTTTGTTGTGTTCACAATCACTCTGCCCCACTCACAGGTGTTTGGGACCAGCTGCAAACATTCCCACCTGCCCTGGAGGAGCAGCACAGAGCTGGGTCACATCAAATAATGGGAGTTATTCCCCCTGTCCTGCCTTCTCCAGCTCTCAAGGAGCTCCTTACTGACCTTCTGCCAGGAGCAGCTGGCACCAGCAACTCAGGCCATCAGGTGGGGGAAACACAAAGTTCTGCTTGCTCTCTTGTCTAATCCATGCCCACATTCCCAGCAGAAAATATTTAGTGAAAAAGCCTCCAAATGCTCCACTATGGCGAGTTCCCTAATTTGAGCAGCACCACGCAGAACGAGGGCAATCACTCACCGGTCCTCCTTCATCACCGGGATAGCCTCCATAGCCAAGATCACCTGTGGCACCCTAAAAAACAAGAGAGAGGATTCTGCATTTCTTTCATAGTTCTGTGATCTCCCTCTAAATTGATAGTCAAGATTTCCCTAAATTAGCACAAAGCAGCTGCTTGGTCATGTGTGTAGACAAGTTAATGAGAGAAACCCTTTGACATCCCTAAATTGTTTCACGAGACACTTCACCCACTCCTTCCAGTCACTCATACCTGCCCTCTTGGTTGTTTTACAACACAGAGGCTGTGAGGAAAGGGAAGAAGAGCCGCTCTCAACCGCTGTGCACAGCCCAGGGCCAGTTTTAAAATGGCAGGTAAGTGGAGATGACCTCCCCGTTAGCATCACCTTTCTGCACGTCACCTACCCATCACCATTGTGGTGGACACCGACCTTGCACAGGGACCCTTCATCCCCAGATGAAGTGATCTACCTTTGGTCCTATGGGGCCAGGCACACCTCTGTCTCCTCTCTGCCCTGAGCACTTGCATGGGACCTTGCAGCATGTCCTCTCTGCGATGTTGTCCTGCAGCAAAAGGCACATGAAACAACAGGAAGGTGTTAGAAACCTGGCAGAGCCCCAGCGCCGTAGCTCCTGCAAACCCTCAAGTCCGTGCAATTGCTCCAAATGCCAAGCATAACGTTGGTCCGGCAGCATTTTGGGGCCTCTCTGCCTTGAAACACCCACAACTGCAAGGAGGAAGAGGTGCGTGTTGGCAGACTGGTTAGGTTGCATGGTTAGAAAGCGGCAGTCAACATTATCTTTTGGATATCAGAGGCAAGGGTTTAAAAGGGAACCGTGTGGGGCAGAATTTGTAGAGAGCATTTAGTAGAAGATCAGTCCCCAGAGAGGTGCTTGTCACTGAAGAGAGCAATCTCATCTCCAAAGAAACAAACCCAGGCCATGGAAGAGGCCACAAGAAAGTCATTGCAGTGAGTAGCTCACGAGGAACCCGCAGGCTGAGGACAATTTGCGAGCACACAGCGAAAGAGGAAAAAAGCAAAAAAAAAAAAAAAAACCGATAGATATGGATTCAGAGAAATCACAGCTTGGTTTTGCATCATCCAATAGAAAGAAAAAAAAAAATCACTTTCTTTGCCAAGTACATTTCTGGCTGCAAACGTTTCCTGCCAACTTTGCACATTTACATTTTGAAAGGATTTTCCTAGGCAACTGAATTACTTGGGAATGGGCTGAAGACTCGCTCTATCCCAAAAACCAAGGTTCACTCCCAAGGGGCTGCACTTGGATTTGTGGAGAAGGGCCCAGCGAGGTTACCACAGCGATCAGTGGTTAAGCCCAATCTTATTAAATCGCCTGGAAAAGGAGCTTAATGACACTGGTAGCAGATGTGAAGTTGGGAGGAACTGGACATACCGAGGTTGATAGCAAATGAACTCAATGAACTCAAGAGGGACCACATACATGGGAGGGAAGTAAATCTAGGAAGAAGAAGGGATAACTCCTTCATCTGTTAAAAGCATGTCTGGAATACAGGCAGTGCATCAACTTGAGGAAAAAAACCTAGAAAGCAGTGCTTCTGCAAGAGATTTAGCACTGAAAGGCATGACACTGCATTAGCCGTAAGGTTAAAAAAAGCCAACAGTATAAATATCGGTGGAGGGCGGACATTTTGGCATGGCAGCTTTCGATGGCATCTTATCCCATCCCATTCAACCTGATCCCATGCGCTGTAGCCTTGGCCGGAGTAGGGCTTCTCCAGGAATGGTACGAGACCAGGCAGCACCATGATCTGCTCTTAACTTTGTTTGCAGTGGCATCTGTAAAAAGAGCTGACGTGAAGTAGGGAGGGGAGAGGACCAGAGCCAAGAGGGTGTAATTCAGCCACAGTTCAGCCCCGGAGGAGTTCCAGCCGTCAGTTTTCCTCCTGCATTACGAGACAGCGCTGCCTGTGCCAAGTTACTTACGAGCTGCTCTGCCAGCTCGAAATCCAAGTCCAGCAGATTAACTCTGAGCGGTCTGTTGTAGGTGAACCCACGGCCAAACTCCAGCTGCATCACTCTGTCAAAATTGCTCACTCGGTCCAGCCCGACGAAGATGAGAGCGTTGACACCTGAGAGGAGGGGAAGCAGAAGGGTCAAGGTGCTCTGCAGAGCCTGCAACACCCTCCCCAGCAAGGATGGGTCATCATCTGCCTCTTTGATCACAAACGGAGCTTATTCAATCGAGAACAAGCATCTTCGAGCACATTCAGTGCAAGTTACCCACACACTTAGCTGCCAGCAGGTAGCTAACCATCACAGGAAGGCAACGAAGAACAGCAAGTGCATGTAGAGATCGTAGAAATCATTACTATCAAAAGGTGGTGGATTCGCGAGAAACAGTAGTAAAATGGGCCACGTGTTAACATGGAGTATAATCACTGCCTCAAGCAAAAAAGTTACCTTCTGTACGCAAAGTAGACGAAACAGCCTCCAGCTGATCTATCGAGTCATCCGCACCATCAGTAAAATGGATTATGACCTGGGAGAGAAACAAATTTATGTCAGGACCCAGCATATTTCAGATGTGAAACGCCATGAATGTGCAACCTGCAGGGCCTTCTTCCAAGGGACGTCTCATCTGAGAGGAGACGGGGGAATTGCTACGCCCTTTTCAGGCCACGAAACTTTGTATTTCTGTGCCAGCTTATGGCACATCATACCGTGCAGGTGTTTTTTCCTAAAGCACAAATAGGGAAAATTTGGAAAGCAATAGTTTGCAGCCAAGCAGTACTCATGGGTACTGGCTGCAATAAATTTCCATATTTAATGAATAAATTTATTTATTATGGATTCACAGTTGTTCTGCCAACTAAAATACATCAGAAGTCAGCTTTCCTGGCCAACGCCATCCCAGTGGCCTTGGGTTTGACTTACCTTGGTGCTGCCGGAGGGCGCAGATCTGAATTTGTTCAGATAGGACCTCAGCGTATCTGCCGTGAGAAAATAGGGCCCGCGGGTCCGCATGCCTTGAAACCTCTCAAAGAGCTCAGGCTGGTACTCGGAGAAGTCCAGTCCCTCCACGGGTCCCTCCTGAGCCTGGGCCATGATGGCTACCCTGACGTTGGGCGCCTGGTTGCCGGTGCAGCTGATCTTCTGCATCTGTGTTATTCTTTTCAGCACGGACTCGAAACGGGACTCCAGAGCTTTCTGGGAATTAAATATCGTTTGGCCGGGCTCGGCATCCGTGACGTCGAAGCCAAGTATCACATCTAAGTCGCAATCTGAAAGGGAAATGCAGGGAGGGGAGGGCATCACCATTGAGCAATACAACCGCTGCGTTTCAAGTAATGACTCTCCCAGTTATTCTATTAGTCGTTAGAGAAGACACCGCATCAAGAACTGCCACCATTTGATATACAAGTGCCTCAGGCTTCCTTTCATCATAGCACTGATAACCCGAGAAAATCTACATTTTATGTATTTTAGTTTTATTTGTTTTTCCTGTGCAACTGGGGCTTAGCGTCATGATGAGCCTGCTAAACCAAATCTAAGGGGATTCTGCATTCCCATCACAAAGACTGCTGCTTTCTCTCCTCCGCATGGAAACCTGTCGGTACTTGCACAGTGTTCGTGCCCCTTCTGCCTGTGCTTCAAGCAACCAGCCCGCAGCCAGGTGGTTGCACAGGGATCCGGTCCCTGAACGGTTTATATCCTTGATTTATATGGGATAACTGGGAATTCGGGAAGAAAGAGGCATTGAAGTTGCTCAGCCCAAGCTCATAAGGCGGTGCACGGTCTGCCTTTCTGTGGGAATATTTATCACGGGCTTGGAGCCACCCTGCAGGCCTGAGCTGCCCCTTGGGCTGGAGCACGGGGAAATCAGCCCACCAGCCACCTTTGGCCTGGATCTCCTGCGCCTACACGGGCTTTCAGGCATGGAGGTGTTTGAAATGTCTTTGACGTTAATCACACAGGTGCTGCACTTGGGAAGCACCCCTGGTTACCACCAGGAGCAGTTTGCTTTTCCCCATGCTCAGTTTTTCATCCCAGCTGGAGCTGCTGCTCAGCTCAGGGCTCCTGTGGCTCTCCTTCAGCTCCTCCAGACGTTCGGGAGACGCCTTTGCTCAAAAGCCAGAGGGCTGAGCCGCGGTCGGTTGTGCTGGGAGCAGGATTTGCCGTACCGTAGTAAGTTAAACCATCTGCAGGGACTCTGGTCCAACAGCAATACCATCTCACTTACTCACCCCAACTCCCCTCGCTTGGCTTCTGAAGTAGCCAAATCATACGATTCCTTCTTAAGGCAATTTTACCTTAAAATACAAGCACTAATGCCCTAGCTTTTTCTCGTATACCTGTCACGAGATCGAGAGGGCACCCTGGATGATCTGACAAGAGAAATTCTGGTTTCTATCACGTCCTGCATGCCAGGGACTGAACGGCCAATGAGTCCAATTAGCTTGTTATAAATGCAGCAGGCAAAACAAGGACCGTGACTTTTCACTTCTGCACTAAACAAGTTGGTCTGCCAACATGCACCATGTGGCATCCTGTGCCTACACATCTGGAGAGGAAGGTAGTGAGACTTAGGCCAAAGGCAGCTAATTAAAGGATCCCCTCCAATGCGGTAGTTTCGGAGTCAGTTATTTAGTGCCTGCCTGCCATATCTGAAATTCTTCCACCACAATGGCACCTCTGCGGCGATGGTACACCAGTCGTTCACGTGTTGAAGCATGCCAACAGACATCTCTCGTACCAAAGGCTCGCAGCCTACCACCACGCTTATGCAGGAGGTCTGAGCCCATGGTGCACCTCAGGCTACAGGCAAAGCACAAGAGCAGGCTGGAAGAGTCCATCAAAATGCCTTGGATATTAAAAGCCACCCTCGGGAATGACCTGAGCACATTATGAAAGGATCACACTTACCTCTTGTAACATCTGTCGTGCCTGGGCACAATTTCTCCTCCATAGCGGCTTCCAGCGTAACCAGGACCTGCTCGTTCAGCTCAGACAGCTCCTGGGCTGTGGACGCTCTGAAACTCATGGCGCTCTCGCTGGCCAGCCTGCTGACTTCCTTCAGGTCGATGTTTCTCACACCAACCGCAAATACCTTGACGCCTTTCTGTGTGATTTCCAAGGAGGCACTCGGCCCGTCATCCGAGGACTTCCCACCTGTGACGATGAAGGCGATCTGGGGCACCCTCTGGTCAATTCGGCTGCCAGCCTCCTTCACAAAGTGTTTTGCCTGGATGTGCTTGATGGCTGCACCGGTGTTTGCCACTCGGCCACCTTTGTAGATGACTTTGTTGATGGCATCTAAAATCTCAGGTTTGGTGGAATAGTCCTTGAGGAAAAACTCATCGGTGACATCTGAGTTGTACTGGGCCAGTCCTACCTGGATAGAGTCGCCATCCCTATAAATGGCGTCCACCACGGAGTAGACAAACTGGAGAACTTCTTGGAAGTTATCTCTCCCCAGATTGATGGAGCCATCCAGCAAAAACACAATATCAGCCTGCTTTTTACCTCCTGGAAAGATTACAAAGAAAACACAGTTATTAATATTTGTTTGTGGCATCTGTATTATTTTAGATGCTTAGTACCGTAGCACTGTGTTTCTCTCTTCTCTCTACCTTTTTAGTTTCATCGGTCTTTGCCATGATTTTACATCCGTACAAGAAGAAAGGTTTTATACCACACACTTATTACCCTTTGTATAACGTTACTTATTTTTGTGATAGACACTCTCATCTCATTTCAAATTTAATTCTATTCTTTCCTATGCTCAACAAGATCTTCTTCAAAGTCTTCTGTACAGTGATGTGACTAAATGGTTGGGAATCACAAGGTGTTATTATGGAATCATTTTCACAGTATACAAATTCTATCCGTGCTCTATCCAGAAAAGTCTACAGGATGAATGGCAGTCTTACCAGGTGCTAAAAATCCAGGGGTTTCTGTTGTAGGTATCGGAAGCTCTTCAAGAATACTCTGCACTTTCTTTTCTAAAGTTGGGAGTCCTGTGAAGTCCCGTACCACAAGCACACGCTCAGGGTCATTGGTAATGACCTGCAGCTGGCCCCTGTCCACATTCCTGGCTCCAACACCCAGAGGTTTAATGCTCGTTGAAGTTATCACGTTAGCAGGTCTGTTCACGTCATCCTGGGACCGGTCTCCGAGGATGGCGACTAGGTGCTGGGGCACTCCATCTTCTATCCTGCTCCCCGCAGACTTGATGAAGTAGTTCTTCACCACATAGTCTAGGGCTTTGCCAGCATTCAAGGGGGAGCCTCCTCTAAGCCTCAAGCGGCGGATGGCTTGCAGGACGGCATTTTTGGACTTGTGGGTCTTCAGGTAGAACTCCGGGAAGACATTGTTGCTGAACTGCACCACGCCAATTCGTACTTTGTTTGGCCCAACTTCCAGCTGCTGAACAATTCTGCTAATGAAATCCCGAATGTGAGCAAGCCCATCGGGCCTAACACTGTCAGAGCTGTCAATAAGGAAGACTATGTCCTTTTCGTCACCAGAAACATCTGCAGGGAAGGAAGGACAGAGGAAATTACTTGTGTGCCAAGTCTTTTAAGCTTTGTTGGAGGATTTCTGTGCTATCTGTTCTTGTGCAATGTAAAATTGCACGGCATATTTTAGCCAACTTTAGGCATGGTGCTACTCCAAAAGGGTTTGTGTGCAAGTATGCATGCGTGTGTTAGCAGTCTGCCTAATATTCAAAGTATGCGTTACTCAGAGCCTTGTCTGTTTCATTCATTAACACTCTTCTCTGGATTTCTCAGTTTTTCCAGCTTCATTTAGTTCCAGATTTATGTTTTTTTCCTAGAGAGCTGCTAAATGGGAAGAGATGGTATTTGACTTGAAAATCAAAATATGTAACGTATTTAGGTACTTGACTTGAAAAACAAAAGTTATAATCTATTTATGTACTTGGGTAGAATTTCCACATATCTAAAAGTTTCCTTCTAAAACTGGATGTGCTACACCTTTGCTTGTAACTGAGGAAAATCTCAGTTTAGCGAGAAAGGATGGAAAGTTATTTACACATTTGGGCAATGTTTACTTGAATTGCAACACAGAGGCAGCCAGTATTGACAGAGCCTTACCTACGGGGGGTTGCACGTCTCCCAGCAGTCGTCTGATTTGGTCCCCAGTCAGGGTTTCAATAGGAGTCAGCAGCTTCTGCTCAAGGCTTGGCAGTTCCTGGAAGCTGGAGACTTGGAACACATAGTCAGGACTAAGGGAAATCTGTACCATCTCCTCAGGATCCACGTTCTTCGCTACCACCATAGGTGCCACCCCAACTTGTTTAACTTGGAGTGATGGGTACTCTAAGTCATCATCAGACTTGCGGGAGGAGAGGATGACCAAAAACTGAGGGACACCTTCCTCTATGCGGCTCCCAGAGGGCCGGGTGAAGATGGTCTTTGCCACAAACTCAAGGGCCTCCCCCACGTTCACCTGCTGACCACCCTGCGGCCGTAGCCGTCTCACGGCGCTCTGCACCTCATCCTTGGTGGAGTGGGCATTGAGCAGGAACTCCACATGGGGATGCTCGCTGAACTGGACCACCGATATCCTGGTGGTGTCAAAACCCACGTCCAGGTTGTTCACTAATCTCTCAATGAGGTCGCGGATGAGGTAGAACTCCTGTGCGGCGTAGCGGGAGCCGTCAACCATAAACACGACGTCCCTCTTCACACCCGCTGCAGGAAAGAAGGCAGCAGTCAGAAGCTGCATCAGGCATTGCTTATAGAGAGCAGCTAAGCCCATCATCTACTTCACTGGCCCATGCCTTTGGCCGTGGAGAGAATGTTCATTGTTTTGTTGCCTGTGATATCTTCTGGGAGCCCCAGCAGGCAGCTCTAGGTTCAACCCAGAGACAGGACCAGTCTGCTAGGCCCATCCCCAGGCAGTGCAAGAACAGCAACTTCCAGGGCAAAGGAAGCAAGAGGGAGTAGGGGAAACCTGGAACAATAATTCCTTGTGGGCTCTCCACCCAAGGAAGTGTAGCCCGGTGATGCTCCTTACTCAGGGCAGGTTGTAAGGCAGCCTTGGGTTGTTGGGGATAACTTTTTGCTTAATAAAGTGATTTCTGCAGTGGTAATGCAGGTCAGAGCCTGAATTATTGCTGAATATCACACCGATAAATGAGGTTCAAGGAAACCAGTCTGGCTCTGAAGGGAAGGAACAGATAAAGTAGGATGGTGGACCTCAAAAGGACTGATCTAGAGTGGGTACCTTTCATCCCAGGCATACGCTGGCTGGATTTCATTCCAAGCGAGACCAGAAATGGAAGATCTGATCCTTTTCCTGATCCCACTTCCAGTTTCCCTTCCCCCAGTGAATTAACATGGCAAATGTAAGACACTTGATCAGGTCTTACATTTAGCAGAAAGCTGACCTTGATTTACAGTGGTCTGAAGGTGTCCCTGTATCATCTAAATGATGCAATTTCCATTCCAGGGAGTCCATAGCATAGACTTAAAATCTGTCAACTTACAGTAAGATTAGGGTCGTAGCATACACTTTGTGGGTCTTCCATGTGGATACAACATGGATCACTTTGCGGGATGGCCCTAAAGATGGCTCAGCTGAATTACACAGCTCCTACCAACCCTAAGTACATTAAAAATATATATATATATTGACAGTGAGACCAAGATGGACTTGGAGTCTTAACCGTGAGCATCTTTGCTTTTCTCAGTTTGTGTTGCAACCATGATGTTACTAAACATCATATTTTGCTGCTGACTCTCGGTGCAGACACAAACATCTTCTCACCTGGGCTGGGTGATGTAAAAACCAGATCAGGGGCAAGTGACTCTATCTCTTTCTTGGTCAGCCGGATGACTCTGTTCGAGACGACCTGTTGCACTGTATCCAGCTGGCTGAAGTCAGGCACAGAGATAGCAAAATCTGGGAGGAAAGAAATTGTCTGCAGCTCTGTGAGGTCAGCATTTCCAACCCCGATTCCAAAGGGCACCGTGCCACTTGTCTTCAGGACCACCGAGGGCCTCCTCACATCATCTTGGGACCGGTCAGCTGTCAGCAGAATCAGGAACTGTGGGACACCCTCTGCTATCCTGCTGCCGCTCGACACCGTGAACACATTCTTGATGAGATAGTCGAGGGCTGCTCCAGTGTTCAGAGGAGATCCTCCCATAACCTTCAGCTGCTGGATGGCGCTGATGAGATCTGCTTTGTCTTCGTGGGTGTCAAGTAAGAACTCAGGTTGTATGACGTTGCTGTACTGTGCGACGGCGACACGGACCTTGTCACGACCAATATCCAGGCTTTCAACCACTCTTTGGACAAAGGTCTTCAGTAGAGGGAAACCTCTTCTGACACCATCCGAGCCATCGATTAGAAACACCACATCCTTCTTCTCACCTCTCTCAACTACTGTTTGAGACAAGTAAGGGTAGGGGGGAATAAGTGTGATTCTCTTTTGCAGTGATTATTATTCTCCGCACACATTGAAGCGAAGGAGGACAAAGCTTGGGGAGGGGATAGCGAGGTGTGAGGATGGGTGATTTGGTTCCTTTGCCATCAGATGCAATCCCGGGTGAAGAGGCAGATGGGTGCAAATCGGTGGAAACCGCAGTGCAATGTGTGCTCTGCCTTACCCACCGAGTCATAGAATCATAGACCCATAGGAAATAGGGTGCCAAGGGACTCCGGACGCCATCCCCTACCTGAGGCTGGAAGAAGCCATCTGCTCCCAAGGGGGCTGGGAAGCTGGCACATGGCTTTGCAATATGCAACAGGAGTCTGGGGCATCAGGGATCTTTTCATCCCAGAGAAAACTGAGTTTCTGAAGGAAATGACATACTGCAGAGAGGGTGCTCACAGGGAGCTGGTGAAGAGAGAGAGAAAAGCCTGTCTGAGGCATCTCTGAACTTAGAAATAAATAATCCTGCACATGCTCATACAAAATAAGAATTTGCTGGAAGGAACATCCAACTGAAAATGCTTTTCTAAAATGCATTTTTAACTAATGAAGTTAGTTATTTATTTTTACTAACTTCAAGCACAAAAAAAATGCTAATTGTGACCAAATATTCTTCTTTTAAAAAACTGAGACTGTGAAAGGTCAAAGATCAGAGAACTGTTGACGTGTTCTGCTGTTGACTAACAGAATTGCAAAGCTTTGTCTCAGCCAAGCAGAAAACATCAGTGCCTCTCAAACACGGCAAACGATGGAGGGCATCCCCAAAAACGCCATTGGTTTGTTTATAGCAAGGTCAAGTGAAACAAGCGGGAGCATGATCTGTCCTTCTGACGAAAATCTTAAATATCTGCTTATGAATGCTAGATATATAAAGAATTAACAAGGGCAGTTGAAGTCTCAATGCAGACTTCAGACCAAGTTTATTTTTTAAGAGGAATGTTGGAAACTTGGTGGGTTAATGCATAGTACTGAAATATTAGTATAGCTTGTTGAGCAATAGAGGCAGGAAGAGAGAGCAGACATCGCCTGGTGTATCCCAGTTTCATCCACTTCCTCTGAAATTCAGGAGCAGGGAACAATAACCCTAACAAAGGTGTCTAGGTAGCAGATATAGAAGAAAAAAACATGGGAATCTTCTGAGGTGGCTCTCTTTTAGCCAAGAACACTAGGAAAAACAGGTGGATGGAGCTATTTGTGAGCAATTAGCTCCATTATTCACAGTACTCGGTGGTCAAAGGGATTCAAAATGATCTTGACAAGACAGAAATGGTTTGAAAATGGAGGATGCAATTCAAGACCACCAGTTGCACTACTCTATGCTGCGGCAAAAGCTGCACAAATATGGGAAAGGCAATGACTCCACATGGAAAGGATGGGGTAAGAGGTGACCAGTGGATACCATCGTTAATCTCCGGTCATTTGGAACAGATTGACATTGGAGAGACAAGGGTGAAAAGGTAGAAAACCTGCAAGACCTACAAGAAAAGAGTGAATGAGCTGGGTACACAGCTGGTGACATGAGGACCGAGACAAGATGTACACAGCAATCTTAAAGTAAAGGGAAGGCTGTCACACAAAACATGGGAATGAGCTAACACCTGTATCCTTGAGTTAAAAGAGATGTAAGAGACTTAAACTATCACCAGGAAGGCAGAAGTTTGTCACTGAGGGAAACTACCTACAGATAAGGATAAAAGCAATTGAATGCATTGATTTTGGAAGCTGGGGAAATCTCCTCCACCAGAGGATTTTCAGAACAGACTAGACCAATGTCAGCTGGTTCTGGACAAGAAGATCCTATTGGGGACAAGGGTACGTAGCAGATGGCACCCTGAGGTCCCTTCCAGCCCTATTTATTTTTATGTTTCTATGATTCTAAGTCCATCTGCCCAGAACATTTACAGAGAGATGATGTGGATATTATTACGCTTTTCCTTGTTCCCACCTGCTGTTGGGAGAGAGGTTAATCCTCAAATTAGGGCTGCCTCGGGAACTCACACAGCTGGACATATGTTGGGGAAGTTCCAATACCACAATTCATAATTGTGGCCGTGTGATTCTTTTAATGTTTGGTTTTTTTTTTTATTATTCTTTAAGTAATCCATACTCATCTACTGAGCTTGTAACGGTAACTGATTCAAGAGGATCTAATTTATTGGTGAGTAGGTACATAAAGTAGAAACTGCCGTCATATCCCGTAAAAAATAATGGAGCAGGAGTTAATCCAGAGTGCTGCAGTGCTCCTTACTCCCTACCACTCCTCCAGAAAAAGGAGGATGGAAAGAGAAATCAATACAAGCCTTTATTTGCTTCTTCTAGCCCTTACACAGCATTGAACATCAATTTTTGCAAGATCTCTGCTCCAATGACTCTCTTATTTCAGGTTTGCACCATGTTGTACACACTGGTAACAGCACCTACTGCAGATCTTGCAGCCAAACAAAAGGCTTTTTCCTTATTCACCTTCAAAATTCAGTTTGGACCTTAATGCTTTGCTGGATCAGGGTCTGACCAGAGGAAAATCCAAATACAATAGCAGTTTCTACATAATCGTTTGAAACATCATGAGACCAAATTGCCCCAGTTACCAAATTGAAGGTGGCATGTAAGTGGTGTCTTTCAGCCTCCTGGAAATCCAGGGGGTCCCTGTACCTGTTGGCTGAAGCTGGATAGTTTTCAACAGGTTGACTATGTTTGGCTGAAGCTCTGAAATCCGAGGGAGGGAGTCGACGTCCAGAATGAATTGTGGGGCGTAAACTATTCTTTCCAGCTCTCCAGGGTCGGCATTTTTGGCTTTGATAGCAAAGGTCACGACTCCAGCTTGCTTCAGAGCATCTGACGGTTGCTCCACATCGTCGGTTGATCTCCCAGCAGCAAGGAGGACCAGAAACTGAGGAACCCCTTCTTCGATCCTGCTTCCAGCTTCCTTCACAAACAGCCTCCTTATAGTTTCATCTAGCGCAGCTCCGATGTTCAGTTGCTTCCCAGTTTTTATCCTCATCCTTTTCACTTTCAGAAGCATGTCTTGCTTAGATGGGAGCTCAGCAAAGTCAAACTCAACTTGGATGGTGTCACTAAATTGAGCTACAGCTACTCGTGTGGCATCGGGACCCACATTCAGGTCAGAAATTACTTTGTGTACAAAGTCCCGGACAGCAGGAAAGCTACCCAAGAGGTTGGCTGAGCCATCAATCAGGAATAAAATATCTTTCTTGCTTTCTAGAATAAATTCACAAATGAAGAGAGGGAAGAAAAAAAAAAAGATATGAAGGCATTCTTCTTCTTAAATGTCATCCTAGAAACTTCTCTGCAAATTATCTGGATTTCAATGTGCAAAGCAAGTGATTTTCATTTACCAAAGTATTCAAAGGCTACAGGACTAAAAGTACCTTTGACTTATTTATCTGGGAAAGAACGGGAAGCAAGGACACCTCTCTCCTAAGTCTCAATTAATTCAGGCACCACACAGTCATATCATATATTGCATTGCATTGTATAATTCATATCATAAATTTGCTGTTTCAGATCACAGCGGTGATGCTTATATTCTAGCAATCTGCCGATAATTCAGGCGTGAAGTACAACAGCAGTGGAGGGGTCTTTCTCCTATTTAAAGGCTCAGTAGGTAAAGAACAGACATTAGTTCATACATACATACACAAAGCATTTTCTTAACGTACTTCTCCCAGTTGTGACACAAGGAGGCATCTAAATCCACAGGTGAGTTTTGACTCTGGGAGGAGAAAAATCCTGTTACCTGTTTCTGTTCAATGCCCTTTTAATCTCATTGAATACTCAAGGAAAAACCAACCATCTCATGATTTTATGTCTTAACATCTTTCGTATTCATCGTAACGGTCTCCTTTCCATACTAAGCAATCCTGGTTGTTCTTATGTCTCCATACGCACTTAGCCACAGTAAGAGAATTAGTTAGAAAATAACTGTTTAAAAATGGTTAAACTTGCCAACAGCTTTTGGCTTTAATGTTAGAGGCCAAGTTGGAATATCTCGAGTCAAATTCAGCCTCTGTGAGTGCCTGATACAGCACTTTTGACAGAGTGTTTCTGGGGAAGGAATTGGCCACCTCTACCTGGCTAGACCTCTGCTCCTCTGTGCTCTTGGCATGACTTTAACCTTTCCACACGACTCCCTGTGGAAAAAAGTCCTTGCTCCCATATCCTGAGCTACTGCAGACGATGCATTTACAGGCTGTGACATTACGGCAACCAAAAGGGAACACCCGAGTAAGTGACTGGTGGGCGTAGATTCACTCGGCTCCTCCTTCGGTCCTGAACTGCCAAAGGACTTAAAATCGTGCTGTCTTTAAGGTGCGCTAGCAAAGAATTAGTCAACAAAATCAAGAGCTTCCAGCGTCAACTCACATATTTAAGGTTAAGCACACCCCTTACTGCTTTGATGACTCAGGGCCTTTGACAGATGTGGAGGTGTACGTTGGGAACAAAGAGTCAAGAGAAACAAGATTAACTTAATGCAGTCAACATGAAGGAAGGTAGATATTACCTGTTGGGGTGAGTGGAACCTCTTCCACACCTCCACTAACATATGTTGTTATAGGCTTATTTAACTCCTGGGGTAAAGCTGCCAGATCACCGAAATCATCCATAAAATATACCATTCTTGGATTAAAGGCAATCTGTTCAAGTTCTGCCTTATCCGCACTCCTAACTCCAACAGCAAAAGTCATCACTCCGGCCCGAGCTAATTCATTGGAAACTTGCAAGAAGGGATCGGCAGACCTCCCTGCCATCACCAGGACTAGGACCTGCGGCACTTGTTCATTTATTCTGCTCCCACCAGCTTCCGTGAAGTGATTCGAAAGCACAAAGTTCAGTGCAGAGCCAGTGTTCAGCACTGACCCCCCCTTGGGCCTCAGCTGCCCCATACGTTGAATTATGTCTGATTTGGTTTGGTACGAGTACAGAAAGAACTCGGTTTTAGGAGTGTCGCTAAATTGCACTAAGCCAACTCGGATTTTGTCACTGCCGACATCAAGGTAGTTAACTAGGGTGGCAACAAAGTCACGCACATAGGGGAAGTTGGCATTTCCGACGTTGAGTGATCCATCCAAAAGAAAGATGATATCCCTTTTGGTTACTTGAACTGCAGTAGAGCACAGAAAATAACATGAGACATCACAGAAAAACAAAAATAGATGTTTTTTTTCATGTGTGCATACAGCATACGCTGTACACACATGTAAACCTTGTTAGGAGGAAGGGGGGAGATTGGGAGACAGAACAGTGTGATAAGCACAGAAATAACAAGGACCTTGCTGGAAATGACTACATTTGGCAAGGGCAGGGGGGTTTCTGACTTGTATTGTTGAAAAGTCTTTTACACATCAGGCTTATCAATAGGGCTCAGTCTCTCTCATGGCAGATGTTTTCAACAGCTGCTAATGCCAGAGTTGCATGTTCAGGACTAGGTCGTTATCTGGCAAAAGCCAGCCTCATTGATTTTGGTGGAGTAATGCTGAGTTAACGCCCGCAGACACCCTGCGTATCTATCAAGTCACCATGTATTTTCTCGGGGCTTTCCAACAAAGCTTTAGGGAATGTTTCTGCTTTCTAATACCTAAAGTGTGGTTTGACACCCAAGGCTATCACCCCTTTGTTAAGCAATCCCCCGTTCCATGGGGATGCTCCCATACATCCCCAGATGTAGAGAACCATGTCCTGCCCTGCAGCGACTTCCACGGTCGCGCTACCTTCAGGCCATGCAGCCAGCATCGGCTGGCCCGCGGCACAGCATTAGGCTCCACTTGCATGGGAAAAACACTTCTGCCAAGTGACCAATTTGGTTGGTATTTTGAGTGGGTATTAAAAACAGCTTTTACTCATAGGCATAGAAAAGCTGGTCCCGATGAAGCTGCAACGGCTGCCTGAGACGCCTGCCTTTTTGACGTTTGCATTTGAGGCAGAAAAATGCATTTTTATGTCAGACATACATTTTGCGGGCTGCTGAAGCGGGGAGAAATTTCCCACTTCTGGTAGTAATCAGCCAGTTCTCTGCTGCTTTTTTTTAAGGCTAAACCCTTCCCAGGCTGTCTCCCAGCATCTGAGCCTCAAGACACAGCTCTGCAACATCACCCCAAAGGCACCACAGCATCATCCCCCTGCACTTTTTGCTCTAAACACGTCATGTCTAGATGACAGACCCAAATGCCAAAACTTTAATATGATCTCAGAGAACTGATGAGTGGCTTATCCAATGCATCCCCTGGATGCCGTCCTCCAAACAAGTTATTCAAGAATATATTTATGCCCATTGCTAATTCTGTTCAGTATCTTTCTCTTTAAAGCATTTACCTATGGATATATGGCTATATTCATCCATCTCTCTAGCTTGCCTCATCCCTGTAAGCTTGCTGTCCTGTATATAAAATATATAAATACTGAGATATTAAAACCAAAAGGGAGAAAAGGGATTTTTGGAGTACAGGCATTGCTCTCAGATTTTGCACATTGTCTTGACTTTCTGTATTTTTAATTTTTCCCAGAAAAGTGCCATTCAGGGCCCAGGGTGAGACAATACCTAGTTGAAATGTAACAGAGTGCCCAGTGCCAAAATCAGTTATGTTACTAATAACGGTCATTTTATGGACTAGGATATGATTACTTGCTTATTGTGTACGTGAAGAGCTGTGAGTACAGTAGAGCAAAAGGACTGGAAAAAAAGAGAAGCTGCATGAATGAGCTTTAAAGAATAAGAAAGTACAGGAACATTTTTAATTCACATTCAAAAATAAAAATGTCAAGTTTGGTGTATAGCCATGCAAAACTGTATTAGCAGGAAACACATTCTGAAAAAAAGCTTATTAAATGATAAGTCCCATGATATTCATCTTAATTAAGGACAAGTACTGGCAAACTGATTTTAAAATGTCTGTTCTTCATGTAAATCAGTCATAGGCTTTAATTCTTTAAGGATCTTTTCCATAAATTCAGTTTCTTTTGCACTTGGAGAAACTGCGAAAAACACGAACATGGTTTGACACCCGCTTAAGCCAATGGGAACCTCACTATTGACCTTACTGGGAGCTGGAAGAAGCCCTGTTTTTCTAATGTTCATATGCCATGAGAAGGAAACGTAAGGTTCAAATATGATCTAGTGCAACACTAATTCAACCTCAAGCACCTCTATTGGGAAGAAATCCTGAGAAATTTGGTATAAAATCTCTATGCAGCTAGAGCACCTCTTGAAATGCAGGGGAAACTGCCTCAGAAGACATGACTCCAGCAACTGGATTGCTTCCAAAGTCTACTGATGTCAATGGCAAGACCAAGTAACAAGAGTACACTGGCTTCACAGTGCTTTGGATCATCTTCCAAACTAATTAAATTATAATCAACATTGCAATAGTCTCGCCTTTTAGGGCTTGAGCTGAGTAAATAATAAGAAAACTCTAAATATGTTCTTAAAGTCCAACAGTGTCAGGCTAGCTTTCTCTGAACATCTCCATGAACAAACTTGCTTATTTTCTTTACACTCAGAAGCAACCTTTAAGCTTTCTTGAGCAAATATCCACTATGGATGATTTTCAAACTGGGGAAGAGATTATAACATTCACAGTGTGTCCTGTTCATAGGTTACGCAAACCCTAAGTGAGAGAAAAAGCCTCCACTGAAAGATTTCAGTACCTAACTAGTGAAGCACATCTTCCACGTCAAGGCCTTTAAATCTTGGTGACAAACGTGGAATGGGAGAAAAAACTCCAGGAAGGAATGACAAACCTGTAACAACATCCACGCTACCAAATTCACTGATCTGTTCATCCACATTTTGCAAATCAGAGACAACATTTAGCTATGCTGAAACATGTGCTTGATGCTTTTTTTCCCCCTTATCTCTACACGTCATAGAGTAAGAGTTGACAAACATATAAACCCTATCTCCGTAATTAGAACAAGGTACTTCATTACCTGATGGTGGTTCTTGGACAATCAGTCCTCCAGAGAGTGTCCGGATAGGTGACAGCACTTGGGGAAGAATGGCTTGCATGAACTGAACACGGAAGTCATTTGGGTTGAACACAAAATCTTGCTCATGGGCAATTTCTTGAAGTTCTGCCAGATCAGCGTTTCTCGACCCAATGGCAAGGATCACTATTCGGTTCCTTTTCATCTCCGCCGCAGCTTGGTCAACAGCATCCCTGGACTTACCACCAGTGATGAGCACCAGCATGGGGAGCACCCCTTCCTCCATTCTGCACCCGGCAGCACTGGTGAAGAAGTTGTTCCTCACAAAGTCCAGTGCTGAGCCAGTGTTGAGTGCTGTACCACCCATGAGCTTCATTTTCTTCACGTTAGCCATCACATCCTTTCTGCTCTGGTGGGTGTTAAAATAAAACTCTGGCTTCACGGTATCTGCGTACTGCGCCACTGCAACTTGGATCAGGTCGGGTCCAACCTCCAGCCTTTGGACAATTTTGGCAACAAAATCACGAATTGCATTAAAGGGGGCAGTCCCCAAAGCAGTTGAGCCATCTATCAGGAAGACTATATCCTTCTTGTTCACTTCAATAACTGCAAGTAACACATGAACATAAATGTTAGTGAAAGCCTTCACCATGCTCCGTGTATCAATTCTACGACAGTTCAGCAACATTTAGGACACCTTGTTTGTTTGAAGCATTGTTACTCTCAACACCATTAAAAGGGTCTTTCTTTCAAAACAGAATCATTTTTTAGGTTCTAGCAGAGGACTAATAAGAAATCGGATTGAATGTTTCCCCTTCCTGAAACACAGGAGTGTTGCGAAAATTGCATTGTTTATAAAACTTGATATTAAAACGCATATACATCTCTTGCCAAAACAAGAAAGGCAGGCAAACAGTCAGGAGAGATCTTGGCTCTCAGCTGGCACATGAGATAAAAGAAGCAGGTGATGCTCCCTCTCCCTGCAGTGGAGCCGTCTGAATTATGCCAGAGTGTGGCTTGGTCTCAGAAGGATTACGTTCCCAAGAGCAATGACACAAGTAAACAACAGTCTCCACTTACACAACATACCTGGACTTCGGGTCTTCACATCCTACATGTTATTCCTTATCTAACAAAAACAAGTTATAATTTTTCTTGTCACAGCTAGCCCGGTCATGGAAGAGCTGAATTATAATCTGTTTGCCATATCTTTAACAAAACAGGTCCCCTAGGTTGTAATCTCTGAAACTTTGTCATTGATGATGGCATAGGACACAGAAAGAACATAATTAGCTTTCCAGTTCCCTGGCTAATTTTGAAGGAAGATTGTTAGTGGGAAAGAACCCTGTTGTGCAGCATTGGAACCAAAGCACCATCACATTTAATACACCAAATGTACATGAAAACCAGTAAATATTAACAAGACCAATACCATTATGATAAAAGCATTCTACATGATCATCATGGGAGATAACCTTCATGCCATCTTTTAGACAACCCACAAGTATTCTTTGAAGCAGTAAGCCACGGCCAATATTGTAAATAATCCCACTCTCATCATCACCTCCCTGTTTCATGCCATTGAAGTGAAAAAGGAAACCTTGTGTTGCTTCGAGGTTATGCTGGAGCATTATGGATCATTGTGTTTCATTGGACTTGGCGTGTCCTTAAATTGCCTACCCATCTAAGGGCTCCTGAGGTGGGGTCAATACTCAAGGCAGCAGGTACATCACCTCCCAGGCTCACTGCTATGACCCTGGGGGAAGAGGAGACCCAGCACCGTTGGGATCTCACACCCCTCGGGCCAAGTGGTGGAAAACGGCCTCTTATCCTGCCTGGATGGAAAAGGGCAGTCCCTTGACCCATCAGGGCTCCTCTGCGTGAAGGCTATTTACTTTGGATTTGAACAAAGAACAAAGCTTTGGCTGCAGTCCTCCTTGGCTGGACACCAGCTGGCCACAGAAAACAGTGCTCCCAAAGGCCGGTTTCTGTCAGGTTTCTCATTATGGGCAAGCGCCATGAGATTGGGGTCCCCCAAGGAGTGATTTAGAACTGGAGATGACATCTGCGACTCATCTGCCCCCTCTGCCCTGGGACTCCAAGAGAACTGCCTCCGACGGTAAGTGCGAGCCTTTGCAAAAGCCTCTCACAAAGTCTTGCTGGAAGCTGTTTGAGTAAGGACTGATTGTCAAAATTTGATGCCTAAAATAGCCTGCCGTGGTGCTGTTGGACACAAAACTATGAGACCCCTGCACGAAGAGAATGCTATGGTGCCCTCCCCGAGCCACAGGCTCATGTGAGCTGCTGGTGGCTTGCAGTTGACTGCTCGGGCTACCAAAACAGAGCTACTCAGAAAGAAACAAGCATTTGTTTAAACTCTCCCCTCCCCAGAGCAGTAAGACTTCCAGCATTCATCCCCCCCAGCCGGGTTTTTTTCCCCTCACCAGTTGCCCTGAGGAGCGGGCTGAAAACAGGAAACTTTCCAAAGGGAATAACAAGGGCTGGAATCCTTGCTGTATATCACTGAGGAGAGACATCCAAAGTGCTTCCTTAGTTCGTCAGCAGCTAGAAACTCAAAAATGGAGACCCTGGAAACTTTTGACTTTATGTAGAAGTTTGCGGGAAACATCAAAGGGGCTTTGCAGAGATGAGGGAGGCCAGGAAGTAAGAGCTCCCTCTGCTCCTCATTCCTCTTGCAGCTCTCAAATCCTGCAGCACATTTCCTTAGAGAAGAGGAATGCAAGAACCGAAACCAAAACCCACAGGAAGAAACACCCCACGGTGCTAATTTCAATGGACACAATTAAAGCAAAAGCATTTAAGGAAGGCTGTGCACATCTCAGAGGGTCTGATCCAGAGCCCAGTGAAGCTGATGGCTGCTCTCCCAGAAATTTGAAAGGATTTGGGATCAAAGCATTGTATCTTTGACTCTAGAAGCTGAGAATGTCGGAGCGTGTCAGCATCAAACCCAGCCCTGCATAGTTCCCTCCTCGTTGCCATCTCAGCTGTCTTTGGTGAAGCTCTTCATCTAATTTAATCACCCAGGCTCCCCCAGTAACTAAAGGAGAGGGGAGAAGAGAGGCAGAAAGGCGCTTTGAGACAACCATTCACATCCCAGGAGGGCTAGCGTACAACCGAGACCTAAAGTGAAGTGAAACGACTTCAGTATTTCACAGGAACACTTGGCGTCTCAATGGGCTTGGCATCCATTTTGGGCTGCGGTATGTGTCCCAAACCAGTGCTTTACGCTGCAGACTTCCAAGGCTGCCCTGGTTTGAATGAAGCAGACCAGTCAAAATCAATTTTCATGGACACTAGGCAAAGGAAATGCCCTAAAGCTTCTTTGAAAATGCCAACTTCTCCCTTTAGCGTATCCATCTATATGTAATTGCACAGGCTGGTGCTGTTGTAGTACCTTCTACAAAGGAGCAGGCATTTCAAGTGAAAAATATGCAAATGCGGATGAAATCAAATGTACCAACACTTTTAATCTTGCCATTCAACACAGAGTTAAAAAGAAAGGGAAGTTTTCCATTGACTTGCATGGCTCCTGGTGCGCACACTTCAACTTAGTTAGCTAAATATGGTTCTTGTGGGATGCTACAAGCAAAAATGCTTTATGTTCTTTCCTGGAATAATCAAGGCAAGGTCATAAAATGATGTTTTAGGCAAATTCCTCCCTTTGATTTGAGCCACAGGACAGCAATCACATTTAGACATAGAGCAGCAAAGATATCTAGAATGCAGTTTTATATGTCGACATACATCATGAGTTGGACGGTATGTACAGAACTCCAGACTGGCACTTAGATCCCAAAAGTGTTGTTTGCATTAAGCGCCGTGGTAATTAAGTGCAGCAGCTCTAGCCTGGCCCTTTTCAGGGGCCTCTGAAGTACAACATATTGTTTCTTTCATAAAGCCTCTCTGTCAGTAAATTCAACTTTGTCGTAAAACCACAGGGTGAGAAACTCTTAATCACCTCCTTGCTCCGTAAATCCAGATATTCATTATTCTGCTGCACCCAAGCTAATGCCAGTCCAGAAACGACGTCAACGGGGACTTAAGAGGGACGAAGTGACCTAAGTGGAGTATTGACACCTACATTTTCATTTCCCATACCCTCATGGAAAGCTGTAAACTTTCTCATTTTACAGATTGAAGGGGAATAAGTGTTAGCAAGGCAGGGATTTCACTTCAGAAGAACTAAGGGCTGTTTTGCTTCTAAGCTCAACAACACAGGAATTTCACCCTTTTCCCGAGGATAGTGCATTGTTTCAATGAGGTATGGAATTTTTACTGTTTTAGCAAGCTTATAACTTCAGTTCTGTGAAACTGGAATCCATTTAACATCCCCGTTAGCTTCCCCATTCAAATTTCATTCCCTTGATGCTTTCAACTGAGATATAATGGAAGCTTACGTGACATAAACGTTTTCAGAACGGACAGTGCTGCGGTATTTAGCCCCGGGGTGCTTAGATAGCCCAATAAGTGTTATATGAGCTTTTTAACACTGCTTGTGTCCTTTAAAACCCCATGTCATGCCAGTTATTGACATAAAACCTCACGGTTTTCAAAAGATAACCCACTGGGCAAATGAATTTCTGCACATTAGCTGCAGGACAATTTGTCTTTTCCATTGTTTCTCCATAACCAGACCAGAGAGATGCATTGCAAAAATAAATAAAAAAAAAATTAAATATGTTGTTAAAGCGTGCAAAAGCTTGTTCATTCATCGATATGCAACAGTCTAGAAAGGCATACATACCTTCAGTCACAATGGTTGGGGCCTCTAACAAAATGAGTCTTTGGGCCACTCCAACAATGTTGGGCAGTAATAATTCTCGAAGAGCATCAAGGTTACGGATATCCAGGGCAGTAAAGGCGAAGCTTCCATCAGTAGCAATCTGCTGCAGCTCCGCGCTGTCAGCATTCAGGACCCCAATGCTAAATGAAAATATACTAGCTTGCTTCACCGCTAACACGCCCTCTCGGATATCATCACTAGACTCTCCACCACTTATCAGCACTAAAATCTGAGGCACTGCTTCCTCTATCCTGCTGCCTCCCGCCTGGGTGAAGAGGTTCTCCACCACAAACTCCAGTGCCGCACCGGTGTTTGCTTCCTCGCCACCGCGAAAACTAAGTGCCTTCACGGCATCCAGAACATCTGCTTTTGTGGAGTAGCTGTTCAAAGCGAACTCGGTTCTGGGTTGATCACTATACTGCACCACCCCAATGTGTATTTGCTGAGCTCCAACTCTGAGGCTTTCAATCAAATTTACAAGGAAATCACGTATGGCTTGAAAATTGACACTTCCGATGTTGTTTGATCCGTCAATAAGGAAAATAAGGTCAGCGGACTCTTGAGCTTTAAAAAAAGAAATGCAAAAGGTGAAAGCATTAAAACGAGTGATTACATGCGGTTGTACAGTGTTCTGACATGTTTCTTGGAAAACCAGTAAGAAACACGAAAATGAGAAAACAAAACACGTGTTCACTGAGGAGGTGATGTTTGCCTCTTAGTTCTGCATTCTGATTGAATACGAGCTCCCAGCCCCATCCCAGCATCCGCCGCCCACCAAGAGACGGCTTAAGCGGACGCAACCCGAGCTGGTGGTTGAAGTTACCTGGAGGTCAGCGCTATTGGCACGCGAGGAGAAAACTTGGCAAAATGCAATTTTGGGAAATCTAGACCCATTCCATCAGTGGCCAGCGCTGTCCAAATATTTAGACAGAGCCGAAAGGAAAAGGTAGGTTTTGGTGGTAATTCATCCTGAAGACAGCAGGTGAGGACAGTAATATTCGTAGGAGGTTTTCCTCATTGCAGACTTTCTTTTTTTTTTTTTTTGGAGGGGGGAAGGGAGAAAGGCCACTGGAAAGTTTCAGCCTCTCTGTTGTAATTCTGTTCTTTTCCTGGTTAAAAACAGCGGCTGAATATATTGGCTTCTCCCACCATGAAGGATTATTATTTGAAATGCACTTGTTAGAAACAATTGAAAGAGTTTTAGGTGTTATACTTGCACTGTAACGCTTTTACCAGCTGCCAGCATACACATGATGGCATTTGTCCAGCAACCTGACTACGCAATTGCCAACCCATGCCGCGCAAAATTTGTCTTGCTTGAATTATTTTGCACAAAGGTGCATCTATTATCGATAGAGGTGTCCAGTCTGTATTTTTCATATGGACTTGGGATATTCAATCAAGGAATGCAGAATCAGGTTAAAACAGGGCGATGAAATCAGTCATGACACAATTATCCAACTCTCTTTGTTATGACCATACCCGTATGATCACAAGCATCTGCTGAGAATATACCCACACAAAACAAAACTTTTATATGGCATGAACATGGTTGTTGAGGGGGAAGCATTTTATGCTGTGAGACTTACCGAAGCAGACCAAAATTCCTTGGTGTCTGCTCTTACTCTTTTGCTCAACTGATTTTACCATCAACATCCCCAAGAGCCGTACGCATGCAAAAAGGGGGAGGAAGAAGACCCCCAAAGCATGCTCAGATGTTTCCACGCTATTACTCTCCAATCTTGCCAAGAAATCAAATTTCAGGCTATTTGCAAATGAATGACAAGCAGCGTTTGGAAGTCACACGCAGCTCTCAACTTTTGAAAGCCGAAAGTGGAACCAGTAGCAAAACTGGCATGTGGTTTAGCATGGCCAGGAATAAACCTGCACTTTTTTTTTTTTTTTTTTGGCCTGTTTTGTTTAGTTGTTTTTCTAGTAAATGTTTTAGTACATTGCAATGCCACCAAGAAATTCAAATAAATGCCACAAATCCAGTGACAAAGGAGAAGGTTTCCAGGGCATCGTCGCTTCCCTGGGCCAACTCAATAGCCAACGTTGGCTTGAAGAACATCACTGTGGCTCAGAATTGCAAAGGGCTCCAGGATTTATTTTTCCATCATTGAGCTGAAATTTAGGGGTGCTTAGGGCTGTCTTTACTGCGCTGTTTTCAGTTGGGATGTACACAGTCTACTTCATCATATAAACGAAAGGGAAATCTCAAAGCGGTTGTACCCAGCGCTGCTTTAGATACCCTGGACATCTCTTTGAGGAGCAAAGTTTCAGACACCAACGGGTGTCATCACGGCAGCGCCGGTCGCTCCCGCAGGAGAGAAAACAGATATGAAGCAGATGCGTTGGATAATTTGTCATCACTGTAAAAAAAAACCTTGTACTTCAGTGCACATTTATGGAACAAGCTGGTGCTGGAGAACAAATAAAAGCATGCTTGTTACACAACTAAGCGAGGAGGGCCAGGTGAGACAGACAGCTAAGATTCAACAAATACATCAGGGCAAACTTGGGGCTGACTTTCATACTTACGCTAGTCAGCTCTGGGGACTGCCACAGACCAACAGTTTTGGTACTCTATGCTGGAAGTACTGGGGGACCTTCGGTTTTTAACGTTTCTTGTTTCATATTAGGGCTCATTTCCAGCATAACATCCACAGCATTTTTATACATTTTAATGCTACATGGAGTGATCAGCTGAATAAATGTCTTCTTAAATTCTTATGTAAACAGGTATTTGTACCATGCTTTGCACGCTATTGTCCTCCAAAGTTTAGGACCCATAACATCTTTTCCCATCTTTAATGATACTCCGTAGATTGCCCATGCAAGTCACACAGGAGCAAAGCTACAATAGTAGGATTAGCTTAAATTTGTGTGATAGGGGCGGAAGCAAAAAATATCTTTGAGTAGAAATTGTGTGATATACGTGAAGCAGGAATTTGCCTTTAAAGCTTTTAAAGAAATGTCTGTGGCTCCAGATGTTAATGTACTAAGGGGTTACCTGCTGGCGTGCCCTAGAGGACGACACCCAGCCACCAAAGACCAATTCCCCTATTGATTTCAACAGGGAAGCCCGTCGAAAACTTGTCCTTTGTGGCAAAGATGCTGAGCAGCCACTGCAGTGCTGTCAGCAGGTTGGGTAAAACATTCCTTTTCCACACATATTGACAGGATTTTCTCGGGATTGGCAAACTTTATGTCATGGGGCAGCTGCTTTTCTTCCCTGTGGCTTTCGCGTGATCTCGCTATTTGCCCTGTTGAGCACTTTGCACAATAAAAACACACGTGAGCACAGCCTTTTGGTGTTGATTGGTGACATGCAGTGACGGAGAGCACCCAGTGGGGCTGGCGTGAGGGTTAATCAGGCAAGACAACACAGGGGAATTAATGTTACACTGCCTTATTACACTGCTGTTGCCTTACATCACCCCACAAGCTATTGACCTTCAGATGGAGTCTTGGGAATAAAAAGAAAGGTTTGATCTCTGGGACTTCTGTTTTGAAACACAAAGCTGCTCAGAAGGCCCTTTCCATGCTGAAATTTGATAAACAGAGAAGGGATGGAGGAAGACCGTTGTTGGTTTTTTTTGTTTGGTTTTGGTTTTTTTTTCCTCCAGGCAAATTGGGGCCCCGGCTTGCAGTGGGTTGCAGAGAGGTTTCAGTTACGGGGAGGGTCCAGTGCTCCAGCAGGTGGAAGCCATCGACTTGTAAAGAGGGCGTTTGAGTGGCATTGCAAAAGGGACTTTCCAACCACATATGCTTTCTCCGAGTGGATAAGGAGAGGCTAAGGGCCGGCTCAGGGATGGGGTTTCAGCAAAGAAGTTCTCCCCTGAACTGCTTTTGCTGTCTTCAGCCAAGAATGTGACTTTCTGGAGTAGCACATTGCCTATTTGCCCCGCTAGCTGTAAGAGGACATCCCACGTGGTGTTCCCACAGCCAGCAGTGACTTTCTTGGTCTCCGGAGGGTTTTTGGTTGGGGCCTCAAAGAGTCACCTTCGTGGCTGGTGTGTTCATCCCCTATTTCCCTGCCTTGGGAGTACATAGGCTGGGATGATTTAATAACTCTGCAGAGCTCCCTACATTTGCATTTCCATGCCATGTGCGGGAAAGGATGGCCACAACGGGCCGCTGCCCATCCAAGGGCTCCTGCGCTACCTCCTGGCAGGGATGCTGGCTCAGTCTGCAAACACCGGCACCCTGATAGCTACAAACACGGGGCCGCAGGCTTCAAACCTTTGTTTTTAAACCTCTGAACATCCATCTCAGTCTTGCCCCTACAAAGGCTTTAAACAGCGCAACACCAGCAGATACCATGCTGATGGGAGCCATCAGCAAGTCAGCCATTACCTGTGATGTCTTTAACCAGTCCTTTGGCCCCAGCCTTTTCTGGAGTCATGGATGAACGGACACTTGCCACTAAGTCTCCAACTATGCCGTGGAGAGCGGTAAAATTCTCTAGGTTGAAAAGGTGCTTATCGAAGGGTTCGCTCGCTATTTCCTTTAACTCCCCTTCCACTGCGTCCTGCACGCCGACCGCAAACATGTTTACACGGGCCGATTTAAGGACAGATGATGGCAGAGCCACATCATCCTGGGATCGTCCGTCCGTTAACACTATAATAACCTGGGGGACGCCTTCACTGGCTCTGCTTCCAGCAGCTTTAGTGAGATGATTCTCGATTAGGTACTCTAATCCTTTTCCAGTCTTGGTGCCTCCCCCCATGTAAGGCATGTTGGCAATATGGGACAGGACGTCTCGGGTAGAGGGGTAGGTATTTAACTGGAACTCTGTGTGGGGGTTTCCGCTGAACTGGACCAGGGCAAAGCGAAAATCATTTCCTCCCACATCTAAAGCTTTTATAACATCATACAGAAACTCTCGAACGAGTTGGAAATGTTCCTTCCCAATGCTCCAAGAGGAATCCACTAGAAATATTATATCAGCCACAGCAACGGTTTTGACAGCTTTAAAAAAACAGATGGGGGTTTAGGATTTTCTATCGGTCAGCGCAAGCATGCCTCCTCCTCCTCCTCCTCACCCGAACAACCGACGGCCTCTCTCGCATGGTGAAAGTGAAGCTTCCCCTTTGTCGCCCGCAGCAAAACTAGAAGCGCTCGAGAAAAAACAGGCAGCCATCAGCGCCCTGACACCGCCCCCAGGCGCTGGGGGACAGGAGGGGACAGCATGCGACCCACCCTTCGCGGGGAAGGGGAGGTGAGATGCTTCTCCCCCCTCCCGGACCCTCGCCGCAGGGGTTTGGACACCAGCCCTGAGCCAGACAAAGGCGCCTGCAACTTCACGCGTGAATTTAGGCTTGCGCAGCTTCTAGCTGCCCATGGTCTCCTGCACCTTTTTTTTTTTTTTTGCTGACTCAGGGCTTCGCTTGCTCCGCAGTGGTGCTCGAAGAAGGAAAGGCCACTCGGTTTAAACAGCCTGGGTGCTGGCGTAAGTTTTCCATATTTTTCCTGCTGCTAACACCCCCCCTCCCCATCATGACACCAGCTCCATTCCCAAAGGCACCGGCATCTCCTCTTAAAAAAGCCAAACAGCTTTTCTGCAGGTCGGTGGCAACGCTCTTCTCACTGCAAAAATCCCCTCCTACGCATGCAAGGAGGGCAAAAGAGCTCTGCCCCAGAGAAAAGCCGCTCGGGGCCACCCTAGGTGCATATCCCGCACCCCTGTGCCCCCAGAGAGCATCCTCAAAGGCACATCACCGACCAGCAACATGCTCGGGAAGGCACCGCGCGCGTTGGCTAAGGTCTGGGTCTGAAAGGACCCTCAGCTGAGTGGGAGCTGAGGGGCAGAAGGTAAACCACAACGTACCATCAACATGCACGTTAAAAACCAAACGGTTTTTGCAAACTAGCGGCACGTTTGTACAGGCATGAAGTCAGGTGAAGCAGTCCGGTCTTACCTGCTTGCTGCTGGGCACGAACCGAGCAAAAGCCTGAGAGTAGGAGGCAAAACATTGCCGCAAAGGGCACATGTCGGTGTTTCCTCATTTTGGTTTTTTATCTGTGTTTTCCTTTTATTCTCTTTGTTTTCAAAGCACCCAACGTGAGATCTAAGGGAGAAAAACAGGGTGAGTGAGAAACAGCGTCAGCGCTGGCCAGGCACGGATGAGGCACAAGATAGAAAAGCCAAACCACGTGGTTTTGCAATGCTTTTGCGGCACTTCGGCAGGAATAAAATATTTTAATGCCGGACAGTCTACTTCATAGCAAGCATTTCTATGGAAGAGGAATCATCGCTTACATAATTGGCGTTTAATCACCCCTGTGGACTTCAGTATCTTTCTCCTTGTCTATGCTGCTTCAGGTAATACAATATCTAATACATAGGAAAATGGCCAGCCTAGGTTTTTACCACCAATCCTTAAAATATATGATGGCCTCCTACTTGTCTTCTTCATCCAGGGATGAACATCTGGGCCAACAAATCCTCTCTTGCTGTCGCCCCCCCCCCCCTTTTTTTTTTTTTTTTTTTTAAACAAACACCAGAATAAGAATTTCCCTTAACATCCCCTTTTTGCCTCAGCTCACCTTTTCAGCTGTCCCAAATATACAAATGGAATTTTAATTACTCCAGACCACGTGATCTGGCTGTATAGCAAGAAGCCCTTGGACTCCCCCAAGCTCACAGCCCTGGCAGTGGAACAGCCTGCACTCACTGATCACATTCTGGAAAGGCACCAAGAATAATATTTTATGTGCTGGAGCCAAAAATATAATTTATGGAAGTTTCTTATCTGTGATCCACCTGGCAAGTCTTCTAAAACAATGTCTCCTTCAGGAAAGCTGTGTATCTGTTGTCATAGAGATGGCCAATTTATTATTTCATCTTCATTTCCAAGCCTACAGAGCAGAAACCAGCAGGACTTGCTTAACAAAGAAAATATCCTCCCAAAAGAGAATACAGTGATTGAATACTTTTCATTCCCCAAAAGGAGCTCAATTACTCAAATAAGCCAAAAGTGATTCAAATAAATCAAGCTATTAACTGGGTCATTGTTTAAAATAAATAAATAAAAATCAATTTTCTCATGACTATCCTTGCCAACTCCATCAGTCCAGAGAGTTGTGACCAATACAAAGGCCTAAGAGGGCTAGGGGGAAGACTAACCCCTCTTTAAGGAAAACCATGGTAGTTACACAGATGGCCATCGCTGGCACAGCTGGAAAGAGAACCAGGTGCCAGGAATTAGAGAAAATTCATGAATAAACATCTGAGCAGCTGATCCCTCTTCCACTGAAGAGACATTCCTCAGGGCTATCAGAGATGGAGCTTAGTGGAAAGGCAGGGACAACATCCACCTCGTTTCCCGAAACCTGCCACAATCCTGACGCTTCCCACTGGCTCCCTGTGTGTCGAAGCCGGGTTGGGGTCTGGCCCTCTGTGGGAGAAGGGGTTTGTAGCGTTTGCTCTTCCAGGTGCTCCACACGGCATTTATGAATGCCACAAAGCGTGAGTCAGGCAAAAGCTACCCCCTGCCTTTCCCCCCAGAATTTGTGCGTAATAACAATAATAGCGCCAGGTCGAGAGACGTTGAACAGGCACCCAGAGCCAGCAGCTAGCCCGCAGCATTAATTAAGACATGACAAGTCTTCCCTCTTATTGGCAGCTCCTCCATTTATAGACACAGCTGCTGCAGCCCGGAGGTATTGATATCATTCATAAAAACACTAAAAAATATCATCCTTGTTAGCTGGCACTCATCCATCCCCCCCGGCTATTGGAGTCCAAGCCAAACCTCCCAGTGCCTCCAAGTGGGAGCCAACGTGCTCTGCTGGACCACGTCGTCCTGATTTACAGCTTGCCCCCAGAAAACCTAGTTTCACCCAAAGGACAGGTGGGGAGGGGGAAGCTGGGCTCTGCTGCTCCATAGGTGCAGGATTTGCCATGGCCTTCGCTACGACCTTCATCCCCTGAGCGCATACACGTGCAGAAAGGTCTGCAGGTCCCAGAGCTGAGGTTTGCAAAAAGCACTGAGCTTGTGACAACCACCCATCAAACCCCCCACCCCTCCCCGGAGCATCTCTGCTCTGGGCAGAAGAGGTTTACAGAAGAGCTGGAAGTTTTTTGAGGGCTTGCCTTGCAACATCCATTGGGAGTAATAACGCTGCTAGCTATGAATGAAAAATGTGAAATAAAATGCACACTATGGAAAAACAGCCTGTTAAAATAATGTACGCCGTAAAAGTGCTAGTATTTCTTTTCTGAAATGCAGGGGGTTATGTTATCATCCTGTTTATTAGCTGCTGGCATCCTATCCCTCCGCATTCGCAGCAGCTGGGGGTAAATCGAGCATCAAGATAAACCGGTGAAAATGAATGTCTTGCCAGCTAACAAATGACAGGACTGAAGCAAACATTTGGGGTTTTTTTGGTTTTAACCAAAGTCTCTCTGCAGCTGCAAAGAGACTTACGGGGCTGTTTACAGCCATAAAACACAGCAGAAGGGAAAAGCAAATCCCTCCGGTGCTACGAAGCTCCTCACAACACTCCCGTGACTCTCTCACAGTGGTGGGCAACTGGGCTTTACACCGAACGTAGACCCAAACTCAACGGTGGATCTACACCTACATCTTTAGGGCTGCTTTGGCTTGAAACGCCTTGAAGAACTGCCCTGCCCATGTTCAAACAAGGAGCCTGTGGGAGAGCTGGGGCTGAGCCCACCTCCATTAGTCCCTTTAGGTTACGGTTCAGCCCCAGAGCCTCGCGGCAGAGAAGCCACCAGCTGTATTTCATGTACCTCCATCCTGGCAAACCCAAATGGCTGAGTCAGCCTTTGGGGCACCACGAGATAAACCTGGACATCACAGCGTGTTAGAACAACGCTCAGTCTCAGCTTTGGTTTATTTGACCTGGCCAGCTGGGAAATACAACACCTTTTCCAAGCAATAAAAAGTTGGCTGTTCGTTTTGGTCACCTTCGTTTTCATTTTAGCCTTTAGGAGGCCTCCACATCGATTTTCAGCTTTCTCTGTGACCTCCATTGTGGTATTTTTTAGTTATATGAAAGCAAAGGGACTGGTTCATCAACAAGAGATGAACTTTAGCATCATGCTTCCCCAAAATAATCCTAAACTCACAGGAACTAAAATTAGTTATTAAAAGGAAAGACAACAGCGAAGCCTTGCAGGAAGAGGTGACTGATGTCTCTTAGAGATAGACTGCCGATTTCTGGAAAAGAAGAGCATTTAAGCACAGGTGTTCCTGAGCAGGGTTTTTCCTTACATCCTCCCCTCCACAGAACCCTTATCAGCAAAGGAGGAAGAGTTGGGCGCTTGCAGAAAGCGGCGGGTGAGGAGATGATTTTCCAGTAGGAGCTAGCCCCTGAGAAGAAGCAGCAAGGGCAGCGGATTTTTTTGTAAAGGTAACGTGCTTTCAGGGAGGGCTTTGAACTAAAACTCTGGTTAGAACCCATCTGGCTGAGCCAACAGCAAGTCTCTGGCTCAACGAGCAAAGTGGGTCTAAGACAGCAAATGATGTGATTTTTTTTTTGTATTATTTGGAGGTAGGTCTTGCTTGGCTTGCCTTGGTAAGGCACAACGAGTAATGTGCTTTGCTCGATGTGTTCTTGCTTTATGTCCCTGATTACCACTGGTCACAGAAACTGGAGGGGGCACCACTTTGCAGGGTAAAACCAGGGATGTGCATTTATGCTAATTTGCTTTAATTCTCAATTATGGCAAGTCTCTGTTTTGCAACTTTATTCTCCTGGATTATTGTCATTTTCGATAAGGCAATTTCATCCTGGATTTTATTATTTTTATTTTTTTTTAATGAAAAGTTCCTTGAAGCCCTAGGGAGGGGGGTGAAAGCTCTGGTAGAGCTTTTGATACAACCACAGTGAGCTGGAAAAAAAAAATGCTGTAAACCCTGACTACCGAGCGTCTTTAGAAAAGGACAACGCTTTCCTGAACTGTTAAGAATTAGCACCAAAGCCCGGGGAGCCAGTCTCTTAAGAATTCATGTGCTAAAAGATTAACTCATGTAATCTTCAATAATCTGAAGGTTTTATGTCTGTCTAGAGATAATATAGTGTGTGGTGACCTCTTAATATTACAGTATGTCCTCCATTTCATCAGAAGATATACATCTGTTAGTAATAATGCTTTCAAAAGGCAATCATTTCTACCACTAACGCAATGAAGTGATTTCCTTAAATATTTTTCCCAGCAGCTATTTTTTTGCTTATTGCATACTTCTCTGTGCATAAAATCTGACGTTTTACATATTTTTTTTATTTGAGGGGATGCTCCAAGTTCACTTTCTAAGCAATCACTCATTTGTGCGTGTGTGTGTTTTCACTAGAGCGTAGTTAAAATAAAATCTGTAACAGTGCAAAGCAGATGAGCAGACTTTAAAAAGCAGAACATAAAAGACAGGAAAAAATTACTACAGCTGTTACATATCACTTTGATTCATTACATGTGCCTCTCAGCTGGGCTGGCTGACTTGGAGAGGGAGGGGAAGTATATGGCTTTGGCGCGAATAGAAATGCGATGTGTCATCCATAGATATGGATGGATGCTATGGCAGGTAGAGGGAATAATTAATGTTATTGCAAAAGAACTCTTAAATCTGAACTCCCAGCCGGGCAGCGCTTCAGGCGTTGATGCTATCTACCTCACTGGACTGCAAGAGAAAACAATTAGCTCGAGCTATCGGAGGGGTTTTCTGTACTAGTGTTTTGTAGTTGCCTGATGCTTTTCCTCAAGGCTAAAGGACTGAGATGGGCAGAACCAACTCTTGGGGTGTGATAACCAAGGAATCCAAAACTAGCGTGGAATCTGTTCCCATCAGCTCTCCTTGCCCGTGACGGTACTGTTGCTGCTGGGAGGTGAGCAGCCTTTGGGAGAGGATGGAAGACCTGAAGCAACTGCAGTAAGCGGAGCCATGACTTGTATGCTCTTCTGGGGATAAAATGGCCTGGGTTTGGGCTTGGCCTTGGGCAGCCTGTGCAGCTTTGCTAGCTGGCGCAGCAAGGGACCTCTGGGATGTCTCACTGCCCTCAACCAAAGTGCATGGGGTCCAATATTCACCCCCATGAATAGCTTGAATAGAAGGCTGCAAAGCAGTTGTGTCCCCGATTTTCCTTTGTATGTGGGGTGTGTCATCTCGATCAGGGAGAAAGATGTGGATTTGCACCTGGATCCCAACAGCTTTTCTACAACAGGAACAGGCAGGACCAGAGGGAGGGCAAAGCACTGTCCTGGAGATGAGATGCTGTGAGCATCCTTGGAGCCCTCCCAAATTCTGCTCCATGGGGATGTCGGGGTCAAAACGAAGGGACCTCTGCCTTCATCTGTGTTTGCTTTGTGGGCATCTCCCCATGCCTCATCGTCATCCTGTTTCCCAACCAAACTGCTCAGCATAAATACCCTTGACTTGGCTGTTCTTTGCTATATGCACGGCCCCGGGAGGCAGCGGTGAAGCCATGAGGCTGCTGTAAGCCTTGCCAACAGCTTGGAAGTGGACACTGTCCACCCAGAAGAACTATTTGCAGCCCCAACAGTGGGATGGAGCAAGCAGGGAGGAGGAACGGCTCCTGAAATCCTGACATGGAGCCATCATAGCACAGATTGCCCTCTGGAGGTGATGCGTGCTCCTCTCTCGGCTGGATGAATCCCACCTTAAACTTCTCTGCACTGTTAAGAGCTCTGAGCTGGGGAAAACATTAGCCAAAAGCCACTCCTAGCAGTGATTTGGACATCTAGGGGCCAGATGCTGTGATTTTTCCCTGTGAGATAGCTCAGTTGCCTTTGAAAAGGGACATAAGCCTCCCAAGCCTCTAGGCACCTGGCCACCCCTTCATCATATGGCACAAAATATCACCTGGCCACACAGCCTCCAGAGAAGCAAGGCAATTTCTAGAGACTTGGGATGAGCTGGATGGGGCAGATTCTGAATTTATTCACAGCTCCAAGGGGTTGAGAGGGGCCATTTCAATTTGCACCAGCTCTTTTCGAGGCTTTCCATTAACATTGCTGCCATCTGGCATTGGTGGCACCGGGAAGGTGAGGGTTGTTAGGTTGAGGGCTGCTCCTGAAAACATTTCTTCCTACAAAGGCAGACCTGAGCGTTAAAAACAAACAAGCCCAAAAGGGTGGAAAATCTTCCTGCTTCTGCAAACCGCTTGAACTCCGGTTTTTGAAAACCAGCGTTAAGCAAAGCAACGGAGTTATGTAGCATTAATATCCTACCTGGGTGCTAGCATTTAATATGAATCACATTCATTTCTGTTCTTATAAGTGTTCTGTTGGCTTAAAATCTGGTTGTTTTCTTCATCTGAAGACTGAGACCAAAATAGCATAGTTATTAAGAGGAAAGGGAGTATTTGCTAAAAAAAAAAAAAAAGGGAACTCCCTCAAAGATCAATGACTCTTTATGTATAGTAACCTAAGCCTCCCAGTGCCTCTCCACCCAAACAAATCTGCTCCTTAATGTGGAACACAGATCACTTTAAAAGGTGGAAAAAGTGATGGGCACGCGGAGGGGTAAGGCTGGCTGTGATTCACAGCGGAGAGCACGCATGCCATGCCACCCGCAGCCAGCCCCGCTGCCGTGCACACCCAGCGCAGGGCAGGTTCTCCCCTTTGCTGCGAACCAAATGCATCCAGGCTGGGAAAATACAGTCCAAGGCTGGCAAGGCTCTGCAGTTACCCGAGTTTGCACTGACGGAAGGAATAAGATGTTCCCTTCCCTCCTGTTCCCAGACAGGCACGTAGCAAAAGTTAGGAGAGGAACAACATTTTTTTATTTTTTTTTTTTTCTCTTTGATGTGTGGGAATACACTGGGGGCTGGTTCAGCTCACCCTGAAATTAGGGAAGTTAATGCATTTGAATGGAAAACTGCAAAGATGTTTGAAAACCAGGAAGGGAACCACCTATACTGCTGATAATTGGAAAAGGAATGAATGAATGACAAGGGGTGGCAGGAGCAAGCGTGCAGCCTTGTGCTCCTGTCTTAGAGATGCCATCACACCCCTGGTCATGGTCTACCTCTCTGCAAAGACCAGGGTGGCATGGGGTATAAGGTTGGGGGTGGAAAGCTCATTTTCCTGAGCTCTGGGAACTGTGTCCGTATCTCTGATACTACAAAGTCAAGGGATGGCACCAGGGAGGTGTGTAGTATCATAGAATAAATTTGGTTGGAAGAGACCTTTAAGATCATAAAATCCAATTGTTAACCTGACGCTGCCAAGTCCACCACGAAACCATGTCCCTCAGCACCACATCTGCATGTCTTTTAAATACCTCCAGGGATGGTGACTCAGCCACTTCCCTGAGCAGCCTGTTCCAATGCTCGATAACCCTTTCAGTGAATAAATTTTTCCTGATATCCAGTCTAAACCTCCCCTGGCACAACTTGAGGTTATTTCTTCTTGTCCTATTGCCTGTTCCTTGGGAGAAGAGACCGACCCCCCCTGGCTACCCCCTCCTTTCAGGGGGTTGCAGAGAGTGAGAAGGTCTCCCCTCAGCCTCCTCTTCTCCACGCTGAACACCCCCAGCTCCCTCAGCCGCTGCTCACAAGACTCGTGCTCCAGACCCCTCACCAGCTCCGTCGCCCTTCTCTGGACACGCTCCAGCCCCTCGGTGTCTTTTCTGTGGGGAGGGGCCCAAAACTGGACACAGCACTCAAGGTGGGGCCTCACCAGTGCCGAGTACAGGGGGACCATCATTGCTCCGGTCCTGCTGGCCACACTGTTCCTGAGACAGGCCAGGATGCTGCTGGCCTTCTTGGCCACCTGGGCACACTGCTGGCTCATATTCAGCCTGTTGTCAACCAACATTCCCAGGTCCTTTTCCACCAGGCAGCTCTCCAGCCACTCTGCCCCAAGCCTGTAGCATTCATGGGGTTGGTGTGACCCAAGTGCAGGACCCGGCACTTGGCCTCTTTGAACCTCACACCATTGGCCTCAGCCCATGGATCCAGCCTGTCCCAATCCCTCTGTAGAGACATCCTACCCTCCAGCAGATCAACACTCCACCCAACTTGGTGTCACCTGCAAACTGACTGAGGGTGCACTCAATCCCCTCGTCCTGGTTGTTGATAAAGATACTAAAGAGAACAGGTCCCAATACTGAGCCCTGGGGAACACCACTCATGACTGGCTGCCAACTGGATTTAACTCTGTTCATCACAACTCTTTGGGCTCAGCCATCCAGCCATAAGCAGCCAGTTTCTCCAGGAGAATGCTGTGGAAAACTGTGTCAAAGGCTTTACTAAAGTCTAGCGTTTCCCTCGTCCACTAAGTATAGTTGTGTCTCTGCTCTGCCACCGCATTCGTACGTGACATTGGAGAAGTTCCCTGGCTCCCTGAAACAGCCTCAGGCTGAAGACATCTCTCTGGCCTCCACAAAGCTCCCAAACTGGGTGGCTGTGCCCCAGAAACAGCACTATATAAGCACAATAATTATCCAACCATAAATACTGATTTTTTATTTTTTTTTTAAACCAGTAAGTAATGGGGTAAAGCCAGAAGTTTGAAAAATGCAGCATTCGTCCCCTGAGAGCACACTTGAGTCATCACAGCAACCAGAAATGAGCTGAGAGTTTCCCATTGCACCCACTGGAACCAGAGTGTCTTTGGCCACCTCCGCTCCAGACAGTTTTGGCCCCTGTGCCTGGTCAGGAAACCGATTTGGCCGCAACCCTTTCTCGCCCTGGCCTCCACTTGGGAAGGGAGGGCTTTGCTGACCCAAGAGGGACAGTGGCAGGGTGTCTCCATGATTAGTCATAGCCACCCGTCAGCAAAAGCATCGCTGTGTGCAAAGCCCTGGGGAGCTAATGGCAACTGGGGCTATGGAGGGAAAAGGCTGGCAAAGGCAGAAGGGAGCAAGGATGGGGGCTGTGGAGGCAGGAGGTGGCTCCATGCAAGGCTGGAGAGCCCTTGGGGAAAAATATCTGACGTTTGGCCCATTTCTCTCTCCATTGATGAGCATGAGAGGATGACGATTGTCCCTAGAGCCACACAGTGCTGGCCCACCCTGGAGCGGCAGGGACATTCCCAGCAGCGGGACCTGCGTGGGGTGGACAGGCTGAGCAGCATCTCTGGCCAGTTCATCCTACCTCGCCTTGAGGCAGGAAGGGTGAGGGCTGCTACCAAAACAACGCCCAGCCTCAGGAGCAGGAGAGGGGGCAGTGAGACACCCCCTTAGCCCTTAGCCAGGCTCCTTGCAGGGTCCCATGCATGCACCCGCCTCCTTGTGCCCAAGCAGCTCCCCAAACCACGGCATGCGCTGCTCAGGGCACCCACCCCACCGCTTCCCGGGGCATCCTGCTCCCATCCCACCAAGCTGCCGTGGCAGTGATTTCAGGGCATCAAAGGCAAACACCGTCCTCCTGCAGCAGCAGGGGAAATCCTCTGCTCGGTGCTGTTGAATGAATTTAGTTCTCTTGCCCTGGTGGGACCAGAAGTGTCCCTGTGCACGTGCGGTGCATCGGCTCGGGGAGGAGGCTCCTGGTGTGAGCAAGGCTCCGGCATCGCTCCGCTTTTCCAAGTGCAATAGCTTTCCTCTGAGGACACCCCTCTGCGCATAGGACGGGTTTTGTCCAAAATTCCTGGAAAACTCCCCAAAGACAAACACACCACGGAGGAAGGGGAACGTAGCGCGGCAGCTGCTGAGCCCAGGCTAAGGGCTCCCGTGTGGAAAGCAACACTTACCCCTGAGCGAACCCCCAAAAAAGTTGCTTATTCCAGGATTTTCCACTCCGAAGCACCTCTCACCCTTGCTTCATGGTGTGCTGGCCCTGTTCAGCCTTCCCGGTCCCTGCTCGCCTTGCTTGGTGGGGTGCAAGCGGCGGCGGGGCGAGGGAAATGGGGGTGCACTGGTCCCTGCACGACGGCCGCCGCGGGTCTGAGGGAGGCCGGAGGCGGCGGCTGGCGCGGGAGTGCCGAGGGGCCGGCCGATCGCAAATGGGATCCAGATGGTTGGTGTTGGCGTTCCCGGGGCTGAACTCAGAGCTGCTCATCACATGCGGTTCCCGTCACCACCCCCCGCCGTGTATGTGTGTCCCCCCCCCAGCTCCAAGGGATGCCTCCACACTGTGTGTCTTCCCCTTCCCGTGCTGGCCCCACTGTCTCCAAAAGGCTTCTCCCTCTTACCGTCAGGAAGAAAAAAAATAATATTTTTATATATATATATATATAAAAAGCCCTGTGGGGTCGCAGGAGCTGATTTAAAAGTGCTTTTTGGTCAGGAAGGGCCGGACTTGGATGTTTGCAGGAGCCAGGAGGTGCCAAGGACCATACCAAGTTAGGCAGGGCTCCCTCACAGTGCCGTTCGGAGATGCTGGAGGCTGCAGAAAGCTCAGCCTCATCCCCCCGAACAGTTACGAGCGTCGGCGCAGTGGGAGAGAGTCTCTCCTTAATGCAGTTTCCTCTTTACATTACCAGGTTTTTTTTTTACACCTGCCCAGATTCGGAGTAAGAAGTGGAGGGATTATGTCATAGCATAATTTATAAATAAAAGTCAGGTCTTTAGCATAACGACAAATATCTTAAAATATACGTAGCCTAGTGGAAAGTTTCAAGTAAAAGTTTGAAAGTTGCTGACAGGTGATTTCTGCCCCCCCAACCCCCAAAAAAAGTATGCACTGTGAAAAAAATACCTTTAACCTTTTATTAGGCAGATCTGGGGCAGTTATTTTATTCCTCTGCCTTGAGCGGCAGCATGTCACTGGCCAAAGTTAAACATTTCAGCCCAGACTGGGTTGTGTTTTGCAAGAAATGATGGTATGGAAACATTAATCCTTATCTCTTGCCCTTGTTTGGTTCCATATAAGGCTGGAACTGAGATGGCGGCCCTGGAATCAAATAGTCAAACTCTCTTGGTTTCAAATGGGGATTTATTATGTTTGCTCTAGGTTTCTTGTGCTGTTTGAAAGACCAGCCACATAAAGAAATAGCTGGAATGCTTCAGGAAAGTGCTGAGCCCTTGAACTGATGCAATAGCTCGTTTTTAGAAATAAATGGTGCTTGGCTTGGCGCTTGCCGGGCCGGAGTGCCGGCCTCGCGGAGGGACCCAGCACAAACATCCCCAGCCGTGTGCCCCAAAGCAAGCAGGGTGACGTGTCCTGTCCCCCCCCATCCCAAATCTGTCAAGCTGGGCCTGAAAGGCAGGGTGTTCCCAAATAAGAGCTGTGCCTGGGAGCTGCAGGCACGTCTCCTGTGCCTCGCAAACTCCTCCCCGGGTGTCGGCGGGCAGGTGAACTGGGCATGGAGGAAACAGGGTCCACTGGAAAGCCATGACAAACACACTGTGCTCTCTTGAGACCCCACCTGGAGTACTGCGTCCAGCTCTGGAGCCCTCAGCACAAGAAGGACATGGACCTGTTGGAACGGGTCCAGAGGAGGGCCACGAAGATGAGAGGGCTGGAGCCCCTCTGCTGTGAGGACAGGCTGAGAGAGTTGGGGTTGTCCAGCCTGGAGAAGAGAAGGCTCCAAGGAGACCTTAGAGCCCCTTCCAGTCCCTAAAGGGGGCCTACAGGAAAGCTGGGGAGGGGCTGTTTGCAAGGGCATGGAGCGATAGGAGGAGGGGCAATGGTTTTAAACTAGAGCAGGGCAGGTTTAGATTAGACATGAGGAAGAAGTTCTTTACACTGAGGGTGGTGAGACACTGGCCCAGGTTGCCCAGAGAGGGGGTGGAGGCCCCATCCCTGAAGACATTCAAGGCCAGGCTGGATGAGGCTCTGAGCAACCTGATCTAGTTGAAGATGTCCCTGCTCACTGCAGGGGGGTTGGACTAGATGGCCTTTAGAGGTCCCTTCCAACCCAACACGTTCCATGATTCTATGATAACAGTGGCCAAGATGGGCAAGGGACCCATCTAAGGATAAAGGATTCCTTATCTAAGGATAGGACCCATCTAAGGATAAAGGCTAAAGGATAAAATACATATGATAGAGGTGCACTTTGCTGGAAGAAATGTCCAAACCAAATGATTTTCCTTCTAAAGAGGGAAGAGCCCAACTGGGAGGGCACCAGGGCAGCACCATAAAGCACCAGCACGTGGCCACAGGGGCTCTCAGCCCCTTTGCCAGCCTCCTACTGAACAGGCAGGCGCAGGCAATGTGCCACCCTGCATCTTCTCTGGCCTTTGGGCTGTCAGGTTATCACCTCTCCTGCCCATCTCAGCCCCGCTGTCACCTGTACAAGGCACTCGGCAAGAATCACATCCCCCAAGTGGGGTCCCAGCGGTCCCAGTTTGCCGCCACTGGTGGAAACCAGTATGGCTTGGTCATACAAGCTCAATGGCAACTGGGATCTAAATTGGCATAGGTTCAGATAACCTTCAAAAAAACCGAAGTTTTCTGCGTGGCAATGAAGGAACGCAGGAAAACATTTTTAATTGACTGGCAAAAAGAAAAGAACAAAACACAGGGAAGTTGCAGACACCCCAGAACAGTAGTGAAAAACGGCCAAGATAGAGGATCAGAGACAAATAAGGTTAGCAATATTGGCAAAACGCGTATGACCTGCAGGGTATGCCTATCGCAGCTCGCTTGAGAACATATTTAACTTGGGAAGTTAAAATTTATTCTTTTTGCGCTGCAGAATTTGTCTTAATATGGTTTTAATATTGAAGTGACTTTTACCAAGTGCTCCGATAATTAAACGAGACTACGAGAGGTCTCAGATTCCCATCTGACTGCCTTTATGACCGGATTAACCAAGCTGAAAGGTTTTCCTTTCCAAAAAGGGGCTTTGTGGCTGGCGCACAGGGGGAGAGCAGCCAGCCAGGATGTTGAGGGTGTTTCAGGATGGGGTTATTTTTTTTTTTTAATTCCTATCTTTGTGTTCATGACCCCCTGAAAAGTGGTCCCCGTCCATCACGGCAGCAACAGGGAAGGTGGGCAGGTCTCCACTCCAGCTGCTGCAATGTTCCAGGTGTGAGTGAAACCCCTGGGGACGGGGTGGCATCTTTCCAGCCCCAGCCATCAAACAAACCCTCTCTGATAATTAGTAAAAGACCGAACCACATGGCTTTGGTAATTTCTAGAGACAGCTGGGACTAAGTTTAGCAAGATTTCCTCCCTGGTGTATTAATAACTAGACGTGATTAATGCTATGAGTCAGGAAGAGGATTTTGAGGAATTCTCTTTCCACCCACGATACAAAAAGCTCTGTGTGCTCTTTTCTTGCCCAGATGCAAAGGGGACCCTCATGTCCTCCTGTCCCCGGCATAAGGGTCTCAGCTTGGGACCCTTAAAAAAATTAGGGTCCCAAATTAATTGAAACAGGCAGCCATCGGTGAGATTTTGCAGTTCTCTTCTGCGTGTGGATGCCCTTCAGCCGGGCCATTTCTACCCCCAATTTAAGAAATGTTGTGTGGGTTTCCCCTGTGTGTTTCACGCAAGCACAGGGTGTCTGGCTCCAGGTCACGTATGGGTGGGGACACCCAGGAACATCCCGCCTTGGCTCCGTCCTTGAGCACCATCTGCTGGCTTTTTCCTCCAGGGATTCCTTGGGCATCCACCAAACCCACGGTCACCTTCTTTCCCTCAAACAAAACCTGCTCCTGCAAGATGGGGTGGCTGCTTACTCTGAAATCGGTGGGTACCACCAAAACCAAAGGTTGCTCCGCTATTTTTCCATCACCAGCAGACTGGAGGCATGGGGTCCAGCCGTGGCCCTCACCCCCCCTATTTCAAAGAACAAGCTCTTTCTCCTGCTTGCAAAGCAAGGCAAAGAGCTGCTCTGCTAGAAGGGCAGGGTTGCAGATTGCATTTTCGTTTTGCTCCCAGTAGATGGTTTTCATTAGTTCCAAAGGATTTGCCGTTGCTTGCGTCCAAATACTTCCCCCACCACCAGCACCCCGGTTAGGAAGTGGGCCAGGAAATATTTTCTGAAGCTTTTCTTGGTTCTGGTTTTCTCCTACACTTTCTGTTTGCCTGTCTGCCTCTGCGGAAACGTCTCCTGTTGTATTTGTGCCACATTTGATACCACCCTCTGCTTTGAAACAGCCAGGGTGAAAGGAGAGGAGCATCTCTAGAGCATGCAGAGAGGGTGGGGACAACATGAGCTGGGCAAGTCAGGGTGGGAATTAAGGCAAGAGAAGAGCTGCCATTCCCATCCCACAAGAAATTAAAAGAAATTAAACAAAGAAATTAAAACACTGCTGCAAAATCCCCCTCTCACCCTTGAGGCTGAAGTCGCGGTGGCAGGTTCAAAGCAGGCTGCACGAGGAGGGGGCCTTGGGAATGCCACGAACATCCCAACAACCGGGGTGCAAACCGGGATTAATAGCAATCAAGGGCACATCCCCTAATTTGTAGCAGGGGTGAGAGGTTTGTGCCCCGGTGCGGGGCAGTGTGCTCTCCCCTTTTTCCCCACCCCGGCTCCTTCTCAAGCCATAACCATCAGTGGGAGCTGTCATGAGTTGCACCTGGACTTTGGGGGATGGCTGGCAACACAGTCAAAACACTGTCTGGAGCAGGGAACTAGGTATTATTTTTTTTTTCCCATGCGAATATGACTGTAGGTTGATTATCTTACTCTATAAATAGCGAACAGCCCAAGAGCCCTTTAAGCCTCCTGCGCAGCAGTGGGCTGCACGCCAGCATCTCCCCGTGAGCGGGGATGCTCGCCTAAGGCTCTGCTCCCCAAGGTTGAGAGATTCTTTGGCGCAACAGATTCCTGGTAAATGACTAATAGCATGCTAAACTTTGAAATCTTAGCTAAGGGACATGAAGGATTGATTGCGCGTATATAATCCTTTAGATGTAAACAGTTGACCACGTCTGGGACTAGGACTGGATCCAGCCGCACCTCGACTCCTCTCTGAGAAGGAGTTTAGAAAGCCAGGGGGTCCTTTCTGAACCTCAACGGGAGGGTGTCCCTGGACAGCTTGTCTGACCCTGGCCTCTATGCAGGAAATAATCAAGCGTACCTTGCCATCAAATCCAGTAAAACACTGTTGCGTTCACTACTAACTTCGTTAAATCACTGTTTTACATTAATAAATATTTCACTGCTTCTCTCTTAGGAGTGGAGTTAATCGCTACGCACGTGACAGTCGTTGGGGAGGATATTAGTGCATTCCCTAATGTAGTGCTGGGGATCTCTGCCGCTGGCTGTATAATTACAGGTAATTGCTCTGCTCTCAGCTCCTTATCTCTAAGATAAAGGGGGTTGCCTCCCTAGTTTACCTGAAGGGCAAAAAATGGGGATCGGTGCAACTGCTGCAGGGGGAAGAGCCGCCTTATGGAGCTGGGCATGGTTTGGAGTCTTTTGGTCTTGGTTCCTACCATTTTAAATAGCAACAGCAGGAAAAGCCTTAAGAATGAAACGGAGAATTTTGGCGCCTCCCACACGACTGGAGGAAAAGCCCTGCCTGGGAGGAGAAATGGCTTAAGGCTGATTGAAAAGGGGTTTCCTTCCTTTCTTCCCTCTTCTTAAGTGTTATCATTTGAAATCAAAGGTGAAATAAAAGCTTCACCTAGTGGGGCTTGTTAGGGGTTATTTTTATTAATGTTATTGTTTATTAATATGTATTATTATCGGAGTTACCGAAATGCATTGCTCTGTGCGTCTTCTTTTTTTATCCCCCAATCAAAGCTCTTTAAAATTTCTGCGTATGCTAGAAAATATTTTGCTTTCGAGAAATCGGTGGCCTGTTTTGCTGCAACGTTTCCAACTGAGGCTGACACTGCTGAGAAATCGCAGCAACGGGCTAACCCCAGAAGCAGCAATAAAAGCAAACCTACACCCGGGGGCTGCATGTTTTATCTGAGCGTATATACTCTTAATCTGCGTTTGTATGGCCTTCAGGAGAAATTGAATCTCAAATGAGGAAACTTGGAGCCCTGACCGACTGCATCCTGCGGAAAGCCCTTCTGCTGGAAGGGCTTTCCAGCGTCAGCGATGACAAGGAACAAACTACTCTCAAATATGTAAATAACATGAATATTTTCCCCTCTAACACAACGCGCAGCTTGTAGGTCACTAAACTGCAGTGTGAACTGTGATGCTCAGCTTCTAGGAAAGATGCTAGTTAAGCTCTTTCTCAGAATAAAAGATAACTTGGGGAGCATGTGTAAGATGCGTTTTGGCCAGTGCAGACCTCGCCAGCCATTGCTTTGTGTTGCTCCTGTTTTCTTGGACTAGATACTTCCAAGTGATGCCTTGCACAAGGGGATCAAAAAATCTTTCAAAGTCTTGGCCACCATCAGGGAGTGGAGCGATAGGACGAGGGGTTATGGTTTTAAACTGAAAGAGGGGAAATTTAAATTAGATATTAGGAAGAAATTCTTTGCTGTGAGGGTGGTGAGACACTGGCCCAGGTTGCCCAGAGAAGCTGTGGCTGCACCATCCCTGGAGGGGTTCAAGGCCAGGTTGGACGGGGCTTGGAGCAACCTGGTCTGGTGGGAGGTGTCCCTGCCCAGGGCAGGGGGTGGCTCTGGATGATCTTTAAGGTCCCTTCCAACCCAAACCATTCTATGATTTTATGTCTTGTGGCAACTTCAAAGCCCTGTGCTGCATAAAAAGCCATTTGAAAATGGGCTGAATTTCAACGGTTCAATGAAATTTCTCATTTTGTGATGGAAACGACTGTTACTAATTACCAGGGAGAGAAGTGAGGTGGCTTGAAAAGAGCTGGAGTCGGGGAGAAGCCAGAAATACTCACTGCCAACACAGGCGGGATGCTGGAAGGGCAGATGAGCCAAAGAGGAATTATAGGGAATTATTTATACCCATGAATGAGTGTTGTGTTAGTCGGGAAGATATGGAGGGGAGAAGACCTAAGGGTTTCCTGTAGCCAGTTCATTGGAAATCTGTGGTCATTGTGCACCAATGACAAAGAGAAAAAATTGTGCCTTATGCTAAGAGGGAGAGGACAGCACTGGAAATGAAAAGCTCTGTACCGATGTACCATACATCCCAGTCTCCAGGGACTGAGTTCTTGTTAACTTTCCCTTTTAAAGGAATAAGAATATATATTATTTTTTTTTTCATCTTGCCCATGTGGGGTTTTCCACAATAAATGGAGCTTTCCGCAAACAGCACTTGCTTGCAGGCAGGGTGAGAAGAAAGCCAGGGGAGCAGCAATGCTGGAGTCTCAAACACCCCATGGGGATCGTGACCCACAGCCCAACCCGGCCAGGGCTGCTGCTTCTCCCCTGGGGCACCAGGTCCTTAATCGGACCTCGCCATGCTTTCCTGCCAGGTGATCTGCCAGAAACACTGCTGCTTTTCAATCTCTGGAGGTGATGCTCAGCTAAACAGGCTTAATTCCGCTGTGAAAACTGGCCCACTCCCCTGAATTGAAGAGAGCTGTGAATTAAGGGGAGGAAAAACTCCCACGTTTTGCTCAAGGTGATCCGATGGATTTGAGGTTGGATCCCCATTCCCCTCTCCATCTCTCACATCATGCAGCTTCTTGTTTACCTCGCTGGGCATATTTCCTTTGGCTTCATTCCACATCTGATAGTCCCTCTCTGGTCTCTTGGGCCTTAATATAGGACACGTATTTTCTTTCCTGAGGGTGTAAGTGACCGCCGGAGCTGGCAGAGCGCTGGCAGCAAAGCCTGGGGAGGGTCGTGGTGGGCAGAGGCACCACGACCAGGGCACCACGGATGGCTCCGACAGGGTGGGTGACACCATATTTCCCGGTGATAACAAAAAGTAGCGTTAGACACTGAGCATCCTCGCGTTGTGTTGCATCCCAGTGTTGCTGTTGCTAAAGGTGGGTGCCCCAGGGTGGGATGCGCTTGTTTCTCCTCTTCTCCTCCATGGTGGGGGGGTCCTTGCTGTCCCCAGATGGGTGGCACGGGGCCTCCTCCTGACAGGCAGTCCTGCTGAGTGGCCACAGGGGTCCAGGCTGCCTAATCTTGCTCTCTCCCTTATAAACATCCTGTCACTCGATAGGGAGCCTATATAAACAGCATCTCCACATTGTAGCTGTTTTGTTTGGAATTAGCGTTGGAAAAAAAAAACAACAAACCAACCCAGGAAATAGCATGTATGCGGTCGGTATGTATTTATTCCTTGGGGGCCTGTCTGTGATTTGCACCATGCATATGGAACAACTTGTGCTTGAGATGTTTGTGTCTGAGGCATCTGGAGATGCCGAGTTTCTAAACAAGGAGGTAAAATTGTGTTGTTTCCACCGTGCCCGTCACTGCTTTGGGTAGAGCCGATGGGGCATCATTTGGGAGATGCTGAGTTTTCCCCTGTAAATGGCTGGAACTCCTTTGGAAGCTAAAAAGCTAAGGCCTTTGCCCAAATCCATCTAGAAACTCACCTGGAGGATGGCTGCGTTTCTGGCTGGTCTAGGCAATTTTCGGAGCAATGTATTTTTCTGCATGAGCCGCATCAGAGACGCAGACACAACCTCGATCTTTGATCAGATGGTTTTCCTTTAAGCAAATATCAGTTCCTCAGCACTGTCAGGTTCCTCACGCACAATCAGATGCAAACCAGTAAGTCAGCGGAATTAACTTCAATACCAAATAAAGGTCTGACAGGGGTGGAAAAAACCAAAAGTAATCTGATAAAGCTGGACAAATGACCAGATATAAGCTCTCACTTAAAATCTGAGTCCAAGAGGTGAAAAAAAGCTTTAAGAAATTATTTGCCTGAGGAGAAGACTTGGCAGGTGGATTTGTTGTTTGTTTGCTTTTTTTATTTATTTATTTTTGTTTTTCCACAGAGGAAGCCAGGCTGGTTTTGCACAGCTGAAGGAGGAATTGAGTCTTTTCATCCCATAGCTCAGTTTTGGGGAGCAAACATTGGCTGGAGAGGCTCAGGAGGTTATTATCCTCCTTGCTGCACCTGGAAACATCTCCCAGTTACCGGGCCACCTCTGTGGCAATGAACCTTTCCCCAGATTTAGGCATCTCTTTGGGCAATCATCTCCTCCTGCCAGCACCCGCAGCTCCAGCGGTGCCGGGGCCCAGCTGCAGCCCCTGGGCTGGAGATGTCCCTGGATGTGAAAGATCAACCTATCCTGGGGCAGGAAGAGGTGGGGTCGGGTTTGCATGGTTACCGTTGCTGTTTATCACCCTTTCCAACTGTTCATGGCAGAAATGAGTGGAAAAAAAGCCTTCAGCTTTCCTTATAAAACCCGGAGCCAGCAGGCTTGCCAGCCTTACTAATGTGTCCTCTGTCAAACGTCTCATTCATTCATCCTGCAGAGGGGACACGTGAAAATCGCATGATTTCCTCGAAGCGGAAGAACAGCATGCTTGTCCCTAAAAAATGCCTGCGCTACCTAGCAGCGAGGTGCCTCTCCACTACAAGCAAGATGGAAGGAGGCTGATCTTTATGGGACTGAGCCTATATGCGGCTAAACCTCGGGAGGAGTGAGCCCGTGTGCCAGCAAAGCCTGATGGAGTTGTCCTGGCTCCCTGCAGTCCATAAATAACGTGGCCAGACACACTGGGCCCTTCCCTCCGGGATGGCACGTCGCCACTCCTAGGGAGGAGGCGTGTGGAGAGGGTGAGTCTGTGGCAGATGATGCTCTCTCTTAATTTCTTGCTCCCAAACCAGCTGTGAACGTGCACTGTGTGCCGTCACCCCACGGGTTTGCCTGCAAAGGTGAGCTTTCCCTTGGCAGAGTCCATCCCAGAGCTGGTCCTTCTATCTCAGCCTGCTCTCCAAAGCTCAGACGCTGGAGTTTTTGAGTGGATGGAGCCTGATTGGCTTTCACAGGGAATGTTTTATCCTCTTGTGAGCAAATAGGCTAATTCAATACATGTAACCTCCGTCGTCCTGTCCCAATCTCAGGCTATCTGCAGGCTGAGGTGGTTTCAGTGTGAATTTTTAAAGCGGGGACGACTTGGAGCTGGACTGAAGGTGAATACGCCGGGGGCTGTCTGCCTTCCACCAGGTAATGAGTGGTTTCGGTAAAAAGATGGAGCAGCCAAAACTCTGCTTTTCCAGTCTGATAAACAGGGGGGGGTTAGCAAATTTTCTCCACCTGAAACGCCCTTTCTTCATCAAACCTTCTGGTAAACACCGAATCAGCAGAGGCTTGCTGGGCACAAGGAAACACTATTTCAGGCCATTTCTGGGCTTTGTAAAGGTGTAAAAAGACTGCAGGCCAGCAGCTTTGACACAGTGCTGCTGCCCAGCAAGGCAGCCACGTGCCAGGGCAAGTTCTTGCCTCCAAGATAACTGGTGCTCCATCCCAAAGCCCAGCTCTACCCCCATGGGACGCACCAGTGTGCATCAGCTCTTGTGAGACTAGAGGCTGCGTACCAACACGCTCATCTTCCTCTTTGGGGGTAGGTCCCAAAGCTCGGACCTTCTTGCCTTGCTCCATGCGTGGTTTTTCCTGCTTTATCTAACACTCAGGAGCCTCTGGTCCTCCAAACAGAGAGGAGATGGATGCACCATCCACAAACACCAGCATTTCATTCACTGGTTTCCTCTCCCCAATCACAGTTAATCTGCATTAGGCTTCCTCCCCGCCTTCAGAGCAATCTAATACTTTTGAAGATTTTAATTTTTATTTATTTATTTATTTTTGTCCTCTGGCACGGGCAGCTTTGATTCCTCAATCCATCCAACTTATTGTTCTTGAATTAGAAAGACTCGCATCCAGCCTGGCCACCGTTGACATATGTTTGCGCTTTGTGGGGTCTCGTGCCAGCAGCATCTTGCAGGGAGGATGGGTTTTCTCTCGCTGCCTGCCGTCAACGTGGGAGCAGCTTCGGCAGGGAGGAGGTGGCAGGCACGGTGGGGACATGGACTTCCCCAGCTTTTCCTTTGTTTGCAAGGAAAAGGTACAGGCAGCGGCAACGAGGAGAGCTGTGTGGCGAGTTACTGTTTTGGTCAGGAAAGTGAAATGCTGGTAGGTTGCCAGCTGTCCCAAAATGATTCCTAGCATGAGTCAGGTATGAAGGTAAAAGCTAAATGAGTTCATTGCCCTCAAACGCAAGGCTCCAGAGATGCATTCCCCTACCCGGGGTGGAAACCCAGAAATCCAAGAGGGAATTGCCTCTCACAGCAGCCCGTACTTGCCCCTGGCTCCCAGAATCACTCTCTGCCTCTTGCTCTGCTGGATCCTGCCAGCACACCCGCGGTGACATTGCCTGTGACCCAGTCCTCTGGCTAAATTCATCCCAGCCTCTCCCCCCCCCAAAAAATGGCTTTGGAGATGAGTGGAGCTTGTCCTTAGGCCCAGCTTTGAGGAAGCCTCGTGGCAGAGCTACCATTGCTATACATCGAGATGCTCATTTTGGGTGCCTATCCCAAACCTGTCTTGCTATGCTGATTCGAGGCGAAGTCGTCACCAGCCAGAAAATAATTGTGCAATACATTGGGTGATGGCGGTCCTTTTTTTGCCTGTAAGGGAAGTATTATCCACCGCGAATGAAATGCTGCTGGCGGGCTAGGGCTTAAGCCTTAATGCATGGCCTTTTCTAACCCAAAATCACATTGAGCACAAACATGGAGGAGATGAGATGAAAGCAACTTGAGGGTCTCTCTGGGAGGAGGTGAAACAAGCACCCTGCCGACGGGCTGCCAAGGCAGGAGCTTAAATCCCACCCCACCTCCTCGTGCTGGTCTCAGCACCACCTCCACTGCTGCCCCTCACCTTCTGCTTCGGCGAGGCCGCCTTTGCTGGTGACAACAGCATTTTGGGTGCTAACGATGTAAGGATTGGCCTAGCGACGGCTGGCCGTGCCAGCACCCTCCTGGGGGTGAATGGATTATTACTTTGCAGCACATAACGTGTCTTTTTCTGGAGACCTCTCCAGCGAAGGGCATGCAGCTTGGTGGCTCAAGCATGACAGAAAAGGCCGCATCCTTCAAAAGCTGCAGCAGTGGGGTCCGAGGCTGTCCATCGGTTTCTCCAAATTGCCATTGCCCCCCCCACCCTGCCCAGTTTGTGCATACACACCAGAACGTGAGCTCTGGCAGGGCATTTACATGATGCCCTGACCAAGGAGGGGACACTGCTGTCTGGCAGCTCCGTGGTCCAGTCCCAGGTGCCACAGCAGCCTTGCAGAGCATCCTGCTCCCTCTTCACCTCCAAAACCTGGCACTGAACTGGCATAAAAATACCCCAGAGTGCTGGGGCAGAGAGCAACCTGGTGCAGAGCTAACACCAAAGGGGTTTTGTGGATCTGAAGCACCGGTTCAGTAATGTGACCTCCTCTGCTCTGCAGCAGGGAGGCTTTGGTGGAGCAGGAACGTGCAGTGATGTACAGAGTACAGCATGTACGTTGCTCGTGCTGACAGCAGCATGTTCTCACTAATTTCTCCATTGATCTATATTCTCGAGCAGGCTGCCACTAACATCCGTCTCGCTGTGCCACAGAGGAGTGCAGGCCTTCTCAGAAAACATCTGGTCATCTCGTTTTGCCAGTTCTCCGCTCTGCGAGTCCCTGGATCAAATTAGACGCTCGCAGGCTGAAGGAAAAGCCATTGTATGTGAAGTAATCCCCCGCCAAGACTTGTGTCTTGGAGCAGGCAGCAGGGATGTCTGCAGGGCGCTGATGCTTTGTCTTCCCTGGAAGGGCTGATCCGGACGATGCCTTCACAGCGGGGAGGACTGTTTCAGGCGAGATGATGCAGTAACTGGATACCTGGCAGGGGGATGCTCTCCCCGCGCCCACATCTTCATCCTGGAAGCTGGATAAACCCCCCCCCAAAAGGGAACAAGCTCAGAGGGTGTTCAGGGACCACCCCTGTGTCCAACAGCTCCCAAAGGTTGCTGGCTCTTGCGATGTTTTGGGGGCATGGGGTGCATTATGTGGCTTTAAGCTGACCTATATGGCTACGGAGATACCAGGTCCTGTATGGAGGAGTGCCTCAGAGGCAGTGGTTTCCTTCAGCTGGGCTTTGGTGGAGCCCAGGAGCACTGTTTTGGGTGAAGGCTGTGCAGGAGGCTATACACACATCGGGTGGGAAATGACTTTGGTCCCAGGGGCTCAGTCCAAAGGACGAGACCAAAGAGGCACAAAGAGAAGGGGAAAACACTCCTTCCCCTCCCTTCTCCCCCTCTCAAACTGAGTACTTCCATATCACAAACTGGTAGCCCACAGGCATCAAAACAAAGTTGGACATAAGGTTTTTAACTGTTGCAGGGTGTGGGGTGTTCAAAGGAGGATGCTGCAGGGGGGTCTAGATCTACAGCAAACAAGGGTCAAATCTTCTTTGGTATTTAACAGCAGGAGCAATTTTTACGTAAATGACCTGAAACTCTTCACAGAAATGCCAGTTTGGCCTGTGTTCAACTAGGATGAGGAATACCACAGAGAGAGGAGGAGATTTGTTTTTTCCTCCCGCCCCCGTAAGAGGCCAACCCTGGCTGGGCTTCACCAGTCATGGGATAGCAGTCGGGATTTTCCTTTTCTACCAAGAGGAGGAACAGGGAGGAGATAAAAGGCTATTGTAAGCCCTCCCTAGAGTTTGGGAGAGCTTTCCAAAGGTAAAAAAAAAAAAAATAAAATAAGAGGGACTCTTACATGCGGTGTTCGTTTCTTTTCTGTGGTTTAACCTTTTGGGAGGGTGAGGAGGACACCTCTCCCTTGAGAGTACCTGGCAAGAGTGCTGTGAAAAAGTTGTTTATGAAAGAGAAATACTCAGTGTCTTCAGTTATACACAAAAAGCCCATGTTTTGTCTCCAAGACGGGGCAGTGGAGCACGCAGAATGTGTCTGAGCTCAGGAGGCCAGGCTGAGCTGCTCCTGGGCATCGCATTGCCAGAGATCGTGACTGCCCAGGGTGGCAAAGGGGGGTTTCTAGAGAGGTCCTCTAGAAAGGAGGTCCTAGGTCTGGCTGATTGGAGGAAGGCAAGGCAGAGCTGTTGGGTGGTGTCCAATTTGGGGCATGAGCACTGTACTCCTGGCCCAGAGCTTGTTTGAGCGATGCTTTGGATGCTTCCACCTTTGGGTCATGGCCCAGATTTGCTTTCTCTGAACAGAGCAAGGGGCAGGACGGGGGGCTTCAGCATCCAGAGCTAAGGCAAACACCTCCAGCCTTGGGGTATCATTTGAGGCGATGGCGGGGGGGTTAATATCCTTGACAGATAGCTATTCTTGCTGCTGGGCTGGCAACCAGCACAGAGCAAACAGGAAGGCATCAAGATGCACGTTAGGGAGGGAGGTTTCTCTTGGGGTTAACGTACAGATCAGAAACCAGAGCGCTTGGCTTGGGAGCAGCAGAGAGAGAGCTGCTTTTGCAAAGCAACAACCGTTTTTAATATAAAAAGGTCCCTTCTCATGTGCCGGCTTCTCATGCTCGCTGCCTGTATTTTTTGCTGAACTCCACAAGGTGGCAGAAGGAAACTGCTTTCTCCAGAGGAGCATCCCCTTGGGCTCCCCAAACTGCACCTTTCAGCGCTGCATCTGCACCAGCAACTGTTTGGTTTTGTTTTTCTTTTTTTTTTTGGGGGGGGGGGGGGGGCGGGGGGGGCGCTTCAGCTCTAGCTAAAGAACTGGGAAAATGTGTTTTTTCCAGCAGAACTGGAAAAATCCTACCTGGTGATTATTCTTTCTTAGCTCGAGCGACGTTTTGCTGGGTGCCCAGGGAGGACGTGCCGAGCAGGGTGACGTGCAGCACGACGCCTTTGTTGTTGTTGGGGGCTTGCAAAACAAGAAAGGGTTTGGGGCTGGTCCTACTTTGACTGCTGCATCCACAAGGGGATACCTCCCCTTCCCCATTCAAGGTTCATTGGGGCCCTTCTGACATGGGGCACCCACCATGTGCCCCGCCCTGGGTGCACCCCAGGATGAAATCTGAATCACACCGGAAAGGGCCTGGCTGTGGCTGGAGCTTTATCAGAAATGCCAGCAGAGGAGGAAACCAGAGCTGCAGACGCATGGGAGGTTGTTTTTCTTTTATGAAGTGGAACACGCTTTCTGGCTGGGATGGGCTAAAAAGTTTGCCTTTTCCTACCAATTCAAGGACCGTGGGAGGTAGCTCTGCCTCTCCCACGGCTCACCTGCAGTGCTTGGTGCTTCTTCTCATGTCTAGAATCATCCGTGTTGTAGCCTGCCAACTCCGTCATGTCCCACGGACCACCCTTTACCCCTCCAGCCAGAGTATTCCTGGGTGGCAGCTCCAGACCGAGCAAGTCATGCCCGCTTCAAGCCGCCAGAAGTTAGACGCTTTGATTTTGCATCTCCCTTTGAAAAAAACCCACCAGGCTGCCATTCCCAACCATGCCACAAATGCCTTTCCTTTGCCAGCCCGTTCTCATTGTCACTGTTATTCCTGGGGTTGAAGTGGGCTCAGATTTGGGGGGGCAGGTGGGGACAGGACACATACGACTCACCCAAAACCACACAAACACAGCCAGGGTTCTGGTTTCCCCTCCAGCTTCCTCACTCCGTCTGCCTCCACGGCTGGGAGGAAAAGAAAAGCAGCCTATGTTCATTTATTGCTGGGTGTAACGAGAGGGTGTTGATGAGCAGATGACTTATCCGAGCATCTCCAGCGGCTGAGGGAGATGAGCTGTATCCTGCGGAGCCAGTGTGTCACGAGTAGTTCGTGCGGTTTACAGAGCTTTGCTGGGGGGGTGGTTCATGCCAGCTGGCTTGCATCGCCTGCTCAGTGCTGTGCAAGTCGCCAGGTCGTAGAATCATAGAATGGTTCGGGTTGGAAGGGACCTTAAAGATTATCGAGCTCCAAGGCCATGCCTTGGGCAGGGACACCTCCCATCAGACCAGGTTGTTCCAAGCCCCGTCCAACCCGGCCTTGAACCCCTCCAGGGATGGGGCAGCCACAGCTTCTCTGGGCAACCTGGGCAATGGGCTCACCACCCTCACAGCAAAGAACTTCTTCCTAATATCTAATCTAAATCTCCCCTCTTTCGGTTTAAAACCATTACCCCTGGTCCTATCGCTCCACTCCCTGATCCAGAGTCCCTCCCCATCTCTCTTGTAGGCCCCCTTTAGGGACTGGAAGGGGCTCTAAGGTCTCCCCGGAGCCTTCTCTTCTCCAGGCTGAACACCCCCAACTCTCTCAGCCTGTCCTCACGGCAGAGGGGCTCCAGCCCTCTCATCATCTTCATGGCCTCCGCTGAACCTGTTCCAACAGGTCCATGTTTACCTCGGCAGATCCAAGGCCTGGCATTGCTGGGGGCTTTTATAGGTGCGAGAAGGTGACAAGGCTTGCAGAGTCTCCGGAGGGGTGGCTGGGAGAGGCACCTAAAGTCTGGCAGAGACAAAAACCTCTTGCCCTTCCCATGTGGCCAGGATGGCAGAGATGCTACGGAGGACGTAGACTAGGACCTGAGCTGGGGGACCTCAGTGCAAAGCTGCTGCTGAGGTGCTAGGTGGGACCTTCGTGGGTGATGCTCAGACGAATGACCTCATCCCTCAATATTTCTACCACCAAGCCTGTGCCACAGCAAGCTGGCGATCTCAAACTGAAGCTTGCAGGAACAGGAGGGGCAGGCAGAGTCCAGCTTTGCCCCCCGGCACCTTCTGCAGCCCCCCTGTGCCCCATCCAGGTCTGCTCGGGCACAACCATCCCTGCCCCAGCCAAAAAGCCAAGGCATGGAGCCTCAGGCCCGGTGCATCCCTGAGGATGCGAAGTTGCAGTACCACCGCATCATATATATAATATATACGTGTAATTCTATAATGTGTGCATCTCGCAGTGACGCAAGTGGCTCCAGCTCCATCCAGGCGAGCAGCACCCCAGCGCAGTTGCCTGCAGGGGTAGGCTGTGAGCCATGGAAAAAGGATCAGGGTTGATGTTGTCTCTGTGGCCTGGAGCAGCAGACGAGCAGGAACGGTGACAAGAAGCATAGGAGCCGGATCCTAGCTTGAACCTGCTCATCAGACACTTGTTAGATCAGCAGGGAGCAGCCCTCTGGGCTGTCGCATCCCCAGGGGTGGCGGGTGCCTCGGCTCCAGGATGCGCCCTGCCTTCCCCGCATCACCCCAGGGAATAGTGCCAAGCCAAGGTAATGCAAGGAGCTTTCTGGATTCACTGAGGGGATAATTGCAAGGAGGAGTCTTTCCTCACCCTTCCCCCTCTGCAGCCTCTTTGTGTTTGGAAGAAGGACTCTGCCTTCCCTCCCCCTGCCTGCACTGAGCCCTGGCGAGTGGCCACCTCATCCCAGCGAGGCGACGGGAGCCAGCAGCACGTTCAAAAGAGGACGGGAATAATGGTGCTCACTGGCGGTACAGTGCAGAGACGGACCCACGGAAACTCATTAGAGAGTGGATCGACCAGCGAGGCTCTCCTTAGGCGACCTTGCTGGGAGCGCTTGCACGGCGCCCAGGCTGCCGGCTGCCTCCCACCAGTTCTTCCCATCCCTCCAAGGTCGTGTCTGGTGGGGAGAGAAAGCAACGTGCTCTGTCTTTTCTAGCTGGAAGGCGTCTCACGTCTTGAACAAGGAGGGCAATGAAGCCCTGGGACAGCTTCAGGAGGGACCAAGGAGCCTTCTGGAAGCTGGAGCTTAAAAATAGAGCCTAGGGCAGGTCGGTGGGCTGGAAAGAAGCTGCAGCTCAAAACAAATTCCATGGCTGGAGCCCAAAACACTCAGCTTGAGAGCAAAGAAGGGCGCTGCTGAAGAGCACGGGAAGACCGACGTGGGGACGGCTGCCAGGGCAAACACGGCCAGGAGGTGCCCAGGGCTGGGTGGCGAGAATGGAGCAGGTCTCCTTTGAGACCAAACCATCACAGGGAGCTTCTGCAGGCTCTCTGCTGGTTGGCCCAAACCCAAGCCACAGCAGGTAGCATGGACAGTGGTAAAAAAAAGCCACGTGGTTATGGAAGGGATGGGTTTCAGCTGGACACCTGTGGAGCTGCAGGCCATGGGGCTAAGCCAAAGGCACTGCCCATCCACCTGTCCCTAGCCTCAGGGCCCATCTCCTGGGCTCTGCACCTTCATTTCCATGCCCACATCTGCCCCATCGTACACTTGCCCGAAGTTTCTCCAGCCTTAGACATGCCTTCCTGCTTCACGCCCTTGCTTGGAGTAAAGGCAGGGACATCTCTGAGCAGGAGGCACCTGGGCAGGTTTGGGAGTGCCAAAGGGCTGCCTCACACGGCAGCAGGTTACTGGGAGGTAACAGAAGACAAGATCATTATTTCTTTCAATGTTTATTGAAAACAGAGCAATAGTCTGAAAACAACCCACAGCGTGGGCACACAGCCCCAGCCAGTGACTTGGGCACCATGAGCCCTTACAGACCTCACAAATTAGCTCAGACCAACTTTCAGCCTCTACAGAGGACAAAAATAAATAAGGCTAATAAACAGGGTGAGGGAAGGAGAGTTTTGCCATTAGGGCATCCTGGGGAGGTTGGCAGAGGTGTGCCAAGCCGCTTTTCAGCAGCAGTGACTGGCCCCGACGCCGGCCCTCTGCCTCCTCTGGGGGGGTCATGGGTTGCCAAGCTCCAGCCCCGTTCCCCAGTGGTGGCTCTAGGGGTCAAATACACTTATTTTCTGCTTAATAGTTCAGAAAATCATGTCTTCCTCCTCGTCAGGTGCTGAGCGTATCTTATCTCTACCCCTCTGCTGCATGATACCATGCTCCTCAGGGGCGCTGAGAGATGTGTTATGTGCAAGGTTTTAGGGTAAAAAAGGATTTAGACTTTAGGATTTTCATGTTAGATAACTCCTTCTGCGGACTCGCAACTGCTTGTTTGCTGTTTCCAGTATTTAAATACTGAAAGCAAAAGGAGATTGACTTTATTTGCAACCCAGTGCCCAGGAGCAGCCCTTGGGAAGGAGAGCCCAAGCCAGCTTCAATCTTGGTTCCAATGTGCCCCAAACCCCCCCATTCAGTGAGGCAAGGGCACTCAGGGTACGCAGGGATTTCCAGAGTGGAAACCATCCTGCCTGGCCTTGGAGAGGCCATGGTTTAGCCCGCGGGGGTCTGTGTCGGGGTCCTCTGCCTTTCTGGGGCCTCGGGGCTTTCATTGAGGAAGATGTTGAGCTCCTTCCCAGTTCTTTGTCCTGATCACCACCTTGGGTGAGTTAAAAAGCAAAAGCCAGCTGTGATTGCTTGCGTGGGCAGTCAACAAGACCTCCAGGAGAGTTACTGGTTTGGGGTTTCCCGCTGGTGGGCATGGTCTGCTTTTCCTGATCACAGCTACAAAGCCTTTTCCAAGCTGTTTTTAGGCTTGATTTTTTCCTCTTTTTGACACCGGCAGATCTCTGCTACCTCCAGGGACTTGCTTCTGGTGTCCTTCAGACAAGCTGAGTGCTTTGTTATCATCTGTTTCGTTATGCTGTCTCCCCAGCGTCGTCTCTTAGCAAAGGCCAGATCTCTGGGGTCTGTTTCTCCTTTGCAGTGATACCAGCCTCTCGTCGTGGGAGAGACCCCCCCGGGCTTCAGCAAAGCAGGACTGGGTTCAGCGATGACAGCCTGTGCCTTCAGACAGCCTGGAGCAAGCACCCTTAGACATGCACAAGCTGCTTTGTTTCTCAGGCAGTCCGCTTTCTAAAACTGTGTTTGTTTCGGTTTTTGACCCTGCTAACCGTCTGAACCGGAACATCCAGTTGGTGCCCTCACCCCACAACTCTCACCTTCTTCACGTCTTTGCAGATGCTCAGGCTGTTTCCAGTGTAACCGGTGAAGCCTCCAGCCCCTTCCACAGTGTTGCTTTCCATATGGATAGCGTTAATGCAAGTCCTCACTGTGGGGTGAAGTCCCAGGCACAGCATAATTACTTTTAAGATTTAAAGGGGGAAAAAAAATAATTTGAAATTGTCAGGACGTGACCCTCTTGGGCTTTTGCTGAGAGCGCTTGAGCTTGACATCTGCAGCAAAACTTCCGCTTCATCATTGTCAAAATGGGGTGAAAAACTGTAGGTTTTCCTGCAAACGGGATGGGACTATCCCAGAATAGTGCAGCTGGTCCATCCCCTGCCTCGAGAAAAGATTCCTATGGCCTATGTTGCGTTTAAGCTGTTTGCAAAGACTTCCACCTCTGCCAGTGACAACTGAGGAGCCCTCAGGTTATTCTAGGCTATTGCAATGGAGGGTATTTGAACACGTGGTTTGAAGTTCAGCCCTCTGAGATAGGCTAAAACATAGTTTCCAGAGAGAAGGGGTAGAAATCTGACCATCGTGATCTGTCCTGGTCTCCTCGTGGAGCACTGGGAAGGAGACGGGATCAGTGCTCTTGTCCGCAGCTGCAGAGGAGTGGGAATGGACTGGCCTGTCTAATGAGCAGTCTCCTCCATCCTAGATCTCATGATCTTTGAAGTATCGAAGTGCTCTTGGCCCAATCCATCAATATTTTGCATTTAAGATGTATTGAAATGTTGGTCTCTGGCATAATTCCTACACCCATGCGAACATCAGTGATGAACTGCAGCAGGACCCAGGGGCTGCCCCTGAAGGTGTTTCTCAAATCACATCTCCCAAACTGTGGGTGGGACCTGTGTGGTCTCTACAGTCCACGTAGCCCAAAACAGTCTTTGTTTTCATCCTTTGCTGCTGGATTGCAATCCGTTAAGACGCCTGTGTTGGAAGTGACCTTGAATCCATATTGATTTTGTAGGGATTTACTCATGTTTGTTCAGCTACTGTTTACCTTTGTAATTCCTACGAGCTGTAGAGGGTGATGGCCTTTGCCAAGCGTTTTACCACCTGCCCAAAGGCAGATACTTGAATTATATTTTCGATCACTGCAAATGATGCATTCCCACAGGACCAAGCTAACCTAGCGTGCTAGGGGAAATCCTGTTTCTGTGAAAAGCCTTCATTTCTGATGGGATCTTTCCCAGCTAGCTTTTTGGTAGGCAAGTGTCTGTGTTTCTCTTATTATTAAGGCACTAATTGGCAAACAGAGGTTGTGGCATTTGCTCCTTTCCAAAGGCAGAACAGGGATGGTCCAGTCTTTCTCCTGTTAGTAAAATGGGGGAGGGAAGTGGAAATAATTCCTGATACATGGGAATATAGGGCTGAGAGCGATACGAGGGGGTACGGTGAACTTGGGTCAGGTTTTGGTGCATCGTCCTCTCTGTAAACCATGAAAAGACACAGCCCTTCTCACATCAGGCTGACAGTAGGCCTGTGGCATAATCCATCAAAAATATGATTAGATCCACGTTAGAAAAATTGGGGTAGATAAAAGAAGGGAGGGATGACGTATCCTACTGCGTCATCACCCAGACTAAAGGTCCATAACATTCACATAGTTAGGAAAAACATCCTTAGAGCTTCAACCCTATAAATGATAATCCACAAACTTTGTTTTCAAGTCTTCCCTGATGGATAGTTTTCTAATTGCAGCAGATGTCAGAGCATCATTGTTTGTGATAATTAATGTGTTGAATGGACATCTTCTTTAAGTGAGGCCGTTGGGGTCATTCCAAATGAGATGGGGTCATGCTGTAACATAATTAAACCATCGTATCAATAGATAAAACCCGTAACGATCCCTTGCGGGTCACGTACAGAAATAGCAGCGGCATTGTACATCCCTTCCCTGCCCTGCTTGTTCTGCTCCGGCGTCATGGGGATGATAAGAGGTCTTTGTAAAACTACCAAGAAGCTGAAGGGAGAAGGAATGCCATCCCAGCCCTAAGACATCTCATGACCAAGAGATGATTGCAGGGGGATGGGAGGAGAGGCAGAGGCATCAGTGAAATTGCCTCTTCCAGCAGCAAAGCCTTCCTTAGGGTCATCACTAGTATGTTTGCTGTTGCCTTGTTTGGTGGAGCTGCCCTGCTTTTGCCATGCTCCTGTGAATAAAGGCCTTGTGTCCTCTCTGCCTGTGCCTTGGAGGTGGGCTGAAGCTGCTGGCGGGTGCTCCTTGTCTGACTCGACCTGGCTTTTCGAAACTCCTCTAGCTTGGCCAGGTGATGGGGATGACCCTATGCCAATGGGAACCAAAACAGTCATTGCAGTCGTCTGTGGAGTAAGGAGCAAAGCTGGAGTTGGCACCATTGTAAATCAACCCAACCCCTAAGCTTCATTTCAGCAGCTTGTCCCAATCAGCCTGATGGCTGTTGCCTGCAAGACCCTGTTTTCCCACCTCTGAGCCTTCAGGTGCACCATGCTCTGCTGCAGTCGCCCCAGCATGGCGAGCCACCGCAAAGCACTGCTTGTGCGAGGTGGAAGCAGCATGGCGCATCCTTCTCCGTGTCCCCAAATGCCATTTGACCATCTGTTTGGGTCACAGCTACCTGTGTGCACCAGCATTGGTTTTATGTGCATGGTGGTGGAAACCTTGTGTAGGCACATCTTCCCTCTGCAGCACTTGGGGCAGCTGTTTGGAAACCCAGGTATCGTTACACTTAGAGAAATTATTGGGTTTTCACCCCTTGGTTTGGCCAAGCAGGGCCCTCTGCACCTGGAGATGCCAGGCTGAAAATGAGGATGGGGCAGTGAGAGTGTTAGCTGGTGTCACTGCGATGGCACTTGCTATCTCTAGAAGTGACCAAATAGTATCTTCATCCATCGTTCTTGTTGAACTCTGCCTATGGGTTTACTTCCAGTTATCAGAAAAAACACTGCAAAATGGACAGCTGGAGAAGGTCCAGGCCACACGTCCTCTCTATCAGTTCACAGTTGTCTTACAAAAGATTACCAAGAACTGAAAAGATAACGGTTCATGTGAATACTATTTTTATAAGAGTGGCCCTGCATCTAGAAGGGCATGTTTCTCTTAAAGAAGACACTCCAGAAATCCAATTCTTTTTTCATCTGGCAAGACTGAAAATCAGAAGTCGAGCCCGAGTTCCATCCATACCTGGTTTCTGAGCAGAGGCTTAGCTTGTAACACGTCTCTCTCCCATTTTGCCACCCAGATGCCCGGACCCCCAGGACCCAGACTTGAGGTCCAGTTGAGCCTCCAGCTAATAAGAAACACATAACTCGCCTCGTTCTTTGCGTCCCTGATCCTAACTTCCACCCCACACACACGTGGTCACCACAGGTGCTGGTGAACTTCATATCACATCATCTGTCCCTACAACATGTGATAGCATCTGTGTGAGCGGCTCTGGGTTTGGTTGGTTGGTTGTTGTTTTTTTTTTTTCTTTTGCATGAGTTCATAAGATTTGGGAGCCTTTATTCGTGGTTGGATGATGGGGGAAAGAGCTGTGAGCAGGTGGGCTTAATTGTCCTTCTCAAAGCAGAGGATTGCTGGAAGCTGGTGGTTGCTGGGTCTGAACTGCTACAAAATTCGACGAACTGCTTTGAAAGAGGGAAAAAAAAAAGAGTCTGTCTTTGCTGGCACATACACCACCGAGCTGGGGGAGGAGAGTTTCCCTAAAGAGACGCAGTTCCCAGGCCAAAGTAATACTTGAAATTTATTCTGTGGACCTGAACCTGGGAGGTTTCCCACACAGTGGTTTTCTGGCTAAACACGGGCTTTTAGGGGGCATTGGCACTGCTGAGCACTCGTGTTTTTCACATTTTCATTGCATAGCAGGCCATATCTTCCTGATTTTATGCAACCTCCTTATCCTTTCGGAGAGGAAAATATTCGGATCTGGGTGGCGCAAACCCCAGCATTGATGCTCCTGGCATGATTGTACCCACAGGCCTTGAACAGGGTCTCGTTGTGATGTTAATTAGTATCTATTGACCCGCTCCGCTGTTCGGATTCAGTGGGGTGCACAAGGGCGCTCAAATACGCTTACATAAGGAGCAGCTCAACTGATGTCTGGCTCCTGCCCATAAACTAATTGCTTTTGCTGGGATCGCAGCTCCACTGGAAGAGGAGCTAGAAATCCATTTCTGGCTTCCGGCGAAAATCACGCATTCCTGATACCCAAGCTCAACATTGCATCTGTAATCATCACCTTCTCCACACAAAATTCACCCAAGTTTGAATTCAAAATCCTTTCCTGGCTCCGCTCGTAGGGTTTAATCTAATCTTTGTTTCAAGTGAGTTACTGGGGTGGATAATTCCCTGCAGTGTCCGAGCAGCGGCGAGGCTGGTCCCACCAGGCAGAATACTTTTCTGCCTTGCCGTCTTACTCCCTGTTTAGCTACCTGTCAGGGGAAAGAAAAAAAGTGTGGTTAGTATCAATATTTGCTCTGATGAAGAAGAGAAACAGGTTTCTTTTAACATCCGAGGTGCGGGGAATTCCTGCCCAGACACACAGGGAGCGTTTTACTGACCAAGGGAGCAGCTTTGGTAGCTGGATTCTTGCAATATCTACCCCTTCGGGTATGTGACGTGTTTAGCATTTTTCTCAAAATCCCATGAAACCATCTTTTCTTGCTAACTGTAAATGAGGGCAGCGTTGTGTCCTAATTAAGCTGTTTGCTGCAAGCAAAGCTCAGCTTCCCGAATCGCTGTGACGGCGGTCAGCAAATGCTGGGGGCCAGCCCCCCGTGTGGCAATACTCGTGGGGGACAGCCAGATGCTCTCGCTTTTTCCTTAGAAAGTTGTTGGCGGGGGTTGGGGGGGAAACGGTTTAATGAGATTAGGCACAGAAAAAAGAGCCAGGGAGCGAGCAGCAGGGGAGCAGAGGCTGGTGGCGGGGCAGGACCCATCCTGATGGAGCCGGTCCCCCTGGGTGTGCTCCTCCCAGGGATGCTCAGCCCCCTCCCAAACCCCGTGGCGTTGGAAGGTTTTGTTTGATTCGCGCACCCTGCATAAAACAGGCAGCTCCGCTGAGAGTAAACATCTCCTTTCACCCCAGGCAGCCGATCCAGAGGAGGTTTGGAGCTGCCTGCGGCTCCGGGCAGGACCCCGGGGGAAGGCAGGGCTGCCCGCCCGGCTGACGGGGAGTCCCCGCCGCAGATAGGCACCGCGCCAGTCCTGCTGGCCGCCCGTCTCGGCGGGCAGGCTCACCCGGCAGACTGGCTGCCGTGCTGCGAGGAGCCGGCTGGCCTGCCCGCAGCTCTGCCCCTGCCCGTTCCTGCGGGCAGCCACGGCGCTGGGGCCGAGCTCTTCGTCCCCCTCCATCAGCATCCCCGGGTACGGGAGAGCCGGCACTCGGCGTAGCGGGTAACGGGAGCGGGTTGGACTTGCCGGGACAAGATGGGGAGGAAGCTGGACCTCTCCAAGCTCACCGACGAGGAGGCCAAGCACGTTTGGGAAGTCGTGCAACGGGACTTTGATCTGCGGAAAAAAGAGGAGGAACGGCTGGAGTGAGTATCTGCTCTCGGCTCTGCGAGGTTGGGTGCAAGCAAGGGGCCGCAGCGGATCCCTGTACGTCCTGCTGCATAGGGCTTGTGGGAATAAAGCAAGGCGTTGAGGCTGCCGGCGGGGAGGAACGGCCAGGAGCTGGCTGTGAAAATCACACACAGCGGTTAATAGATAACGTTATCAGCGGCCAGGTGACGCATTTTGGGGCTGCAAAGGTGCAAACTGGCGCCGCGCCATTGGCGGCGATGCTGATGGGTGTCGCTACGGCGGTTTGGGGAGACAAATATCTGCTCCCCTGCTCAGTAAATGCCTTTGTGGGGCTTGAGGCTGGCGTGGCTCCCACGGAGAGACCTTACCTAGGGGCAAAGGATGGGATTTGGCTGCCTTGCTTTTGTTTCGTGTGATGATTCTTGTGCATTTAGGGCAGGAAGGGTGTTCAGTGATTCAGTGGGTCCTGGAAGTCCACAGACTCCTGAAAGATCCTGGAAAAATGACTGAGAGAAGTAGTAAAGCTACTGTAGTAGCCTTAAATATGCTGTGCAGGGGGCTGTGCCATCCTGGGGAAGTTTTAGGGGGCTACAGACTGGGAAAAGATTGAAAATCACCGGAGCAGCAAATGGATGTATCCTCTAGGTTCTTATTAACAAGGCATTTGACAGAAGTGCTGTTTAAAAAATGTTCAGCCGGATTAGGCTGGATTTTGAGCATGAGAAATCATGGGGTTTTAGGTCTTGTTCGTTAACTACGTCAGGTGTTGAACTTCATAATTTCTTAACTTCAATTCAAGAAGCTGCAGTGTCCCTGTTGGGGGTCTGGCCAAGTTCTCATGACTATCCCAAGGGGTGGCCCTTGCTCCCAGGCCGGGTTTGGGCAGTGCTCCTCTCCCACTGAGCCCTCCTACCCTCCTACCCCTGCATTTTGTGAGCCGGGGCTGGTGCCGATGGCATGGCAATGCCTGGGGACCAGGACCTCCTTGGTTTCTCAGTCAGATCCAATGGGCAAAGTGAGGGGTGAGAATTCTCCTTCTTCAACTGGGATATCTGCATCTGAGCCGTCGAACCATCCCCCAAAAGCTTGCCATCATGGGTTTCCATGCAAGGCTGTGTGGGAGCCTCTCTGTTTACACCATTCGCCACGAGAAGCTCTCAGTCATATATTCTTGAACCTCCTGATTATTTTTTTGCCTAAGAAAAACCAGCCTGCGTGGGAGGCAGAGATAATTCAGTATCATCAACTCCAGCCTGCCTCTGCTGGTGGCTCTGAAGTGCAGGATGGAGATCAGACGGGGGCATTTAGAAAAATTATCACCCTGGAAAGGGTGAATGTTTCCCTTGTGATGGATCTGAGCTCTGCCCGGAGGAAGGAGGTGGGGACCCACATCGCTGTGCCCTGCAGCAAAGCAGTGGGCGAGGTGAATTCCTTACAAACTTGACCTTGGCGCCAGACTGGCTTGTCTGGGTCCACTCGGATGCCCAGGAGGCTCCCAGATTGAGTGCCATGGCATGGGAGGTGCAAGACAGGGAGAAGGTCCCAGGGTGCTTCTACCCCTGGCTGCCATCTCCCTCAGCAGCTTTCCCTCTGTCCCAGCAGTCATGGCTTTTTTTTTAAATTTTGTTGTTTAATCCTTCCCCGCGGAGGGCTGGCGTGAACCCAGCAGTGCCCGGCACTTCCCAAATATCAACGGTAGAGCGTGACACGTGGACCAAGGCTTGCTCGCCTCTTTCCGTGGGCTCAGTTAAGGCCATACATCAGGTATTTCTCTAATACCTGGCATAGACCAGACCACCAGTCTGGGAAGGTCTGCCACGCTCCTGCATGCTGGACTGGGAGCTGCGTGAGCATTTTCTGCCTGTAACAAGCTGGGACATGATGGGAAGTTAGGGGAGACCCTGCAGCCGACCATCCTCATTTGCTTTTCTATTCATTTCTGTTCTTCTATTCACTGGGCTTGTCTCAACCTGCAAGCCTGCAAGAAATGTTCCCCCCCTCCAGCTTGGTCTTTTTCTTCCCTTTCTGCTGCTTCTTTGCATTTTCTTTTCTATTTTCTATTCACCGACAATGGACAAAGGCTTCAGCTGGCCAGAAACTGCACAGCCATGCGAGGGTAATTCTTTGCCCGAGAAATTTAATAATGGCCACTTTGTGGGGGTCTCTCCGGGCTTCCTTCCATAAACATCCTTCAGAGCAACCCCCTTGTTGGGGGGGACGGCTCCCCGCATCTCTCCTGGAGATCAGCTGGACCAAACCCACCGCAATTTGGCGTCCCACCGCCACTGGTGCATTCTGCCGTGATGAGAGCAGGGAAAGAGGAGATGGGAGGCGCGCGGTTCCTGCAGGTTTTAAACTGGTTTGGCGGAGACTTGTCCTCCCTTCAGCAGGTCTTGTGGGCGAGGGAGGGGAGGTGAAGGAATCCAACCGCTCTCCGGGAACCAGAAAAAGCAGTCCAGTGAAAGAGCAGCTCCTGTTGGAAACAGCCTTAGCACAGGAGTGGGAAAGGAACGCTGAGCAACCCAAGGGTTTTCTCTTGGGGGGTTTGTCTTTAGCAGCCACATATAAATTTACTGCTGAACATTTGCACTAGGTCACTAGAAACGCTGCTAGGACGGCTGAATGGATGAATATTTAGGCGCCCAGTTCATTCTTTATACTGATTTGTACATGTCCCAGAGCCTCCGTTAATGCAAGTTGGTGTCACCCCAGTGTAAGAGCTAATGCAGCCTGGTGTGCTGGCAGCGAGCTGGCGATAAAAGGCTCCCACTGGAAAAAAAAACCAAACAAACAAAAAAAAATACAAAAAAAACCCAAATCAAGAGCTGATCCCTAACGTGCAAACTGATTTGGTTAAACAGAGATTAGCTAGATTGACATTCGCGTTGTTCCCACCAGCAGCCACACCGCTGCTCCCGTGGCCGTCCTGGCACCGTGCTGCCACGCCAGCGAGGCTCCTGCTGTGGTCACCCCGGCGTCAGCCTGTCTCCCCAGCGGCTGGGGGGCACCAGGAACATCACCAGAAGCCTTGTGATCCACGCCGTTTTCCTGAAACAGCCTCCAAACCTGATTACTTGAGATTTTTTTTTTTGCCCAGGTTGGCTTCTGCTCTGGAAAACGTAGCTTCCTAACCCTGCCTAGACAGAAAACAACCTTCCAGGACCTTCCCTACAAGTCAAACATTGCCTCCCAGCCATAGCCCCAAAGGCAAACATACCTGAGGTGGTGTGTGGCATGGGGAACAAACAGAAAGCCTTTGGGTAGCCCAGCAGGCCCCCGCCGGCTCGGACGGAGTGTTTGTCCCTGGCTGTGGCTGGGGGTTCGGCACCTTCCCACGTGGGGACCCGCTCTACCGGCCGGGTCTGGATGGCAAAGGGAGCCTGTAGCGATGGGCTGCCAGAAGAAGGTGCTCTTGGAAAGTGCTTGTGCTGGCATGGAAAGCTCTTGTGAAAGCATTTTCACAGGACCATCACGAGCATTTCCTCCAGCTGCTGTCCTCTGAACAGCCCCGCTGCACACCGCTTCTGTCCTTAACAAAAGTCTGTGCTGCATTTAGCACTGAAGGACTGGATCAAAACCCCTTTTAATCCTTTTTACTCTGATTGCGTTTTGGTTTGCTTTGTTTTTTTTTTAAACTGAGAATTCCAGAAAGCTTTTAATTCCCAGCTGGACCACAGGCTCAGAGATTGGGTTGGGTTGGGATGCAGATGAGACCTCAAGAGCCGCTCTCCCGAGGTTCCTAGAATTTATAATGAATGCCCGGTGAAGCAAACGGTACAGGTTTTGGCACAACCAAATCTAATCTTAAATTTAACAGTGGCAGATCCTAATGTACAGTAAACCTGCCCTGAATCTGAAGCCGCCACCTTCGCTCAGCCCATTTAACTTGTGATATGTTATTTATTAGATTTGCCCTACAGCTGTTCCCATGAGCTGTGGGACCCTGGATCTTCCCTAGAAAATTGTTCCCGAAATGATGGAAGCATGACGGGGTTTGCCACGTGAGAGTTTGCAGCGAGATGCTAACAAAACCAAGTTCCCGTGTTTTGGGCTGTTTTCCGCAGGGAGCTGAAATGCAAGATCGACCGGGAGAGCAGCAAGAGAGAATTTCTGACGAATCAATCCCACCTCAACGAAACCCACTGCGTCCACTGCCTCCAGCCCTTCAAGTTCCTGCTGAACAGCAAGCGCCAGTGCCTGGACTGCCACTTCTACACCTGCAAGAACTGCAGCCGCTACAACAAGAAGGAGCAGGGCTGGGTCTGCGATCCCTGCCGACTCTCCAGGTACCGCTCCCGCGATGGAGGGCGAGGGGCAAGGCGATCCTTCAGGGCTGAAGCTCAAGAAGAGTCGCCCAGACTCGGCATGCCTTTATGCTGGTTAAAAACCAGTTATGCTGGTTAGAAACCAGGCCGTGTTTTTGTCAAGAGGTGGTTTCTGGGTGAGGATCTCGTCACCCTGAGTTGGCTGGACTGTCTCACCCCTATGCGCATCCTCTTTTTGGGCAGGATCGTGAAGATCGGTTCCCTGGAGTGGTACTACGAACACGTGCGATCCCGTTTCAAGAGGTTTGGAAGTGCCAAAGTGCTGCAGTCCCTCTACGGCCGGCTGCAGCCAGGGCAAGGGGTGAACTCCACGTTTCTAGGTGAGGAGGAGCGCTGGGGTTTCTCCTACCCTGCTGTGCGTGGGGTGTCTGGGCATCGGGATGTGCACCAAGGGAGGAACATCAGCCTTGGTGCCCCTCTGAGCCCCACGTGGTTTCGAGACTGTGCTAACCATTTTGGGGAGGAAGAGGAGGTTCAATGCGGTGTGTTCACACTGGGAGCAGCAGAGCAGATGTTCTTGGTGGACTTTTTTTTCCTCTGTTAATGTTTAAGGTTTTCCCACAGACTGGAGAACATCTCGCGCTTAGTTTTAAAAGTCTCATGTCCTGCAGTTTGTAAGTACGTAAGAGCAATGGCTCTTGGTTTTCTTTCTTTTAGCTCTTTTCGTCACAAGGGAGAGCTTGTGAAATTAACCCAAGTTTAACCTGCGGGTCCAAAACATGCAGCTGGCTGCATAAAGCCAGCACTCATTTCTTCCCACGATCTAATGATTTTTCCAGTTAATCTGATGATGCTCTGGCACTGAGAGAACCGTAGCAAAATTAGTGAGTTAGCTGGCATGCTAGCTATGCTCTTCGGAGTTTATGGATCTTTGGTATTTCTGAAATTGGTCCCATAGCGCATAAACATATGCTGAAAGCTGTTAATACAGTATTATTTACCGGGTAGCTGCTAGTTGGCACTCGTACAGCTCCTGCACTGCTTTGCCTATTGCCTCTGAAAACCAGCGTGGATTTTATTCCCGTCTTGAGGAGCCACAGAAAAGTTTGCCCAAATACCATAGACGTGAGCCAATTCAACTGGTCCAATCGTTCTTTTATCCAGACCACTCACAGCAGGAATATCAGAAAGAGCGTGGAGAGTAGAGGCATTGAATATAAAATTAATGGACCGAGAGACAATTTATATAGCGTTCAGTCTGAAAGCACATCAGACCAGGCGGAAAGGACAATCCGAGAAAAAACCAAATCAAGCGTGAGGATAACAGTGCTTCAGGCTTCTTTAAATTGAGATTCTGATGGCTTTGTCAAAAAAGAGATAATGTTGTTGTTATTACTTCATTAACACCAGTGAATTGGCTTGACCCTCAAGCAAGCAAGCGTCTCCTCCTGGGATGTATCTCTGGTTGCAGGAGGTACAGCAGAATGACATCAGACCATTGCATTTTCCATGGCCATCTGCTGTTGGTCATGCCTTCCTCCGCTGCTGCACCCCCAGGTGTGTTGCATCAAGTGTGTTGCATCAGGTGGTGGCAATAAGCTCTTTTAAAAGTCAAGTCCTGTCACCAAGTGCCTGTTTTGTTCTCTCTAAAGAGCCTTTTTGGTGATTGTGCCTTGTGATGGCTAGAGAACAAGAATTCCGGTTAACCATAGCTCTGAGGCTTGTTCTCTGCGAGGTACCTGGAGAAAATGGGCTTGCTTATTTTTCCCCACTATTTTTCTTTTCATTTAGGTCTTCATGACAGAGTTTACAGCCTGCCAGACATTAACAGTAAGTAACAAAGAGAATTGCAGCACATGGCTTACAGTTCAAGAGAGGTTTCCAAAGTCTTTTTCGCTTCATACCCTCTGGCTATGGGCACTCCAGCACAGGTTGGTGTGGCTGGACCAGGGTGGACAACTCTCCATGGTGGTGGAGGTGGACTGTAACGCTCATGTCTTGCACTGTGGTACACCTGGGGTCTCCAAGGGTAGACTCGGATATACCCGGACTCTTAGTTATGTGCTAAACTTGAAGCTTGCAAGTGCTCATCATCTCAATGCACTTAAAGCTGGCCATATTCTGAAGGAATCCACTGAATTTGTGCCTTGAGGTTGTGTTCCCTAGGAGCCCTTGCAGGAAGGATTCGCTCCACCCCATTTTGTCTACCTTGACTTTGGACTCGGTGTGGCTTTGGACTGCTGCTGGGCTTGGCAGTGGTCTGGGCACAGAGATGGGGACCCAGAAAGGAACAGGTCACTGATAGATAGCAGAACTGGCTGAGGGCAGCTGTGAGTAGTGGAGGCAGGGCCATATCGAGCTGAGCTGTAGTGCCTTCAGACACTGGAGTCACCCAGGCTGACCTCACGGCGCTCTCTGTGGTGCGGGTGTCCTTCACCTTCTTGCGGTGGCCACTATGGCATCTGTGGTGGTGCCCAACTGGAAGGGGAAGCAATGAGAGGCCAGCCAAGCTTTTGCAAGAGCACACGCCAAGAGTGGGTGTCTGCGGCAATGCCCGGGAGCTGCACCCCATACAGACCTTAGACTGCATTCACTGCGTGCCAGCTGCAGCACTGGGGCTACCTTAAGATGTTCCCATCTGTTTCCCATCCTTTGTCCCCTTCCCTTTACTTGTGCAACCTACTGGCCATGGTGCAGTGTGCAAAGTAAAAATAAAAATAAAATGTGGGGAGGCATTTGTAATCCAGACCTTTTACCCCATGTAAGAAGCATGGCCTCGCCTACAGGTGCATTGGTGTGACTGCCACGGCGGGGACCACCACCTCCCCCAGGAACGGGGTGTGGGAGCTGGCCATACACAGCGTGCCATTGTCTCCCCTCCAGGTGAATGCCAGCTCCTCACCAGTGGTGGCATTGGGGACGACAGCGATGACGAAGACGATGTCCTTCGTGGAGCTGAAGCAGAGTGCTACAGCAGAGTAAGCATTTTGGTCTGGGTTCCCTCCTGCCCCACTTTGCGCCCTCAGCTGCTGCTGGTCTGTCTTGGGTAGTGGTGGCAGTGCTGGTGCTGGGGGTGGCTTTCTGTGTCACGTTCAAAATGGGGTCTTTCTCTCTCTTTTCCTTCACCGAGATAAGCCCCTCTCCCAGTTTGCATAGAAACAGCCAAGGCAGTAAACTCAGAGATACTTGCCCTCTGGAATAAAAGACCCACTCCAGAGAGTATAGAAGTCCCTAATTAATATGAAAGTCCCAGCTCCTACCTGGATAATGAGAACCCACCTGGGTTTTTTTACGAGAAAAAGAGATACCTGGTAGAGTAGCAAAATGCAGCTTTTGTTGTTTTTTTTTCTGGGACTCCGTGTATGGACTGAAATGCAGATTAAGAAGCCCGATGGGAAGAGTGTATTTATCCTTGAAGCACGTGTGGAATCTGCCAGTGTGTTTGAGATGCTGGTATGGTTCCATACATGCTGTTACATACATACCATCTCAGGCTGCGGCTACGGGTGTGTGCTGCCTTTCACACACTTGGTAACTCATTTTGATCTGCTTCTGAAGTCTTAGAGGCTTGTACAAGCTGCTCCTGCCCCCAGGTGGATGATGACCTCCCAAATATCTGAGGAGATCTGCCCACGGCATCCCTTCTCTGAAGACAGGGAGATGCCTCAGTCCTCAAAAGCATCTCCTGGATCTCTCACTGAGCTGTAACCTGGCTCAGCTTTCCCATGGTGCCTTTATAAAGCAGGAGAGAGCTTCTCACTCTCTGCTCGTGGCCACAGTCCTGAGCCAGACTGTGGAAATCAGGAACCCGCTTTTCCTTGGCTCCAGCATAAGCACACGCTGTCCCTATATACCTGGCTCCCTGCAAGCAGGACAACATTGGACCCAAATTTTCTCTGCACAAAGCAGGAGCCTTGCTTTGGGCTGTGCGGATTCTGGCAAACTAGGGAGACAAGGGCACTCCTTCCCCCTTTCTTCAAGGTCGATTGTGTTTTATGGTGAATTTTCCTTTCTTGCACTTCCTACGCTGACTAAGATGCGCAAGACAAAGCGCCTGCTGTCTGTCCATCCCTTTGATTTTGAACTGGACTCAGAGTACTCTGCTCAGTCTCGCCGCCAGTCTATGCAGCTCTCTCCAGCAGCCAGCAGCCCGGATGCTTTCCAGGTACTGGGAGAGTGCTGGGGGGTTCCTTTCCTCTCTTTTTTCCTCCTTGCTACCTCTGCTACCTCCTCCTTTGGCCAGTGTTGAGAGGTGGTGGTGCCCACTCTTGATCCCCATAACCCTGCTTGCTGTCTCTTCTCCCATTCACTCCTTTTGCCTCAGGCTGAGTCAGAAGTAGGACATCAGACTGAAGTGAGGATGAGTGGCACAATGAGATAGCAAGAGGCTCTCTGCATAAAACAGTTTTCTTGCGCTGTCCCAAGGCTCCGAGATGCCCTAGTTTCCAACGAGCTTTTGGAGGTTCAGTGCTCAAAGGACAAAATGAAAGCAGGCTCCTCTCCTGTCAGCCCATCTAGATTGGGGCTGGTTTTGCCAGGTGGCGGCACTGAGGATGTAGTTGCTCGGGGACACGCTACCCTTCTCAGGTTGAGAAGATGAGTCCTGCAGAGCCAGAGTGAAGATGAGTCCTGCAGAGCTAGAGTGATGGCAGGGACGGCACCTGTGGGGTGGGGGTCCCCATCAGTCAGAGGGGAGAGGGTGGGGGGAACAAAACCTGCATGAGCACTGGTTATTTCTGTAGAGGAGACTATATGCGTCTTAGTGTCGGGAGCCCCTGACCAGGAGCAGGAGCCACAGGCAGCTCTGGCACCAGCGACGGCAGTGAGCTGCTCCCCACGATCCCAGCAAGGGCTTGGGGCCAGCCCTCTCCAGCTTCCAGCTCTGGGGAGCAAAAAGTCTTCCAGCCTGAGATACTTCAGATCAAGCTTTTTGAGCTGCCCTTGTTTAGCTTTCCTGGTGAAATTTCACTTTTTAAAAAATAAATAAATAAATAAAATAGGTAGCTTTAAACTTTAAACTGTGCCCCTGGGTAGGACTCGGATGCCCTGAGTTGTGAAGCAAAGGCTTTAAAAAAAAAAAAAAAAAAAAAGGGGGGGCAAACAAAAAAACCCAACCCAATTCACACCATTCCATGTAAATTGATAAGACTTTTGAACAAACAAGTAGATTCATTCTTTCATTATCTATGCCTGTCTTTACGCAGCAGAATCCAACAGGAGTCTTAGGAGGGCTGGCCTCTGTCAAGATCATCTGGATTAGATTTATCGGTTGCAGATTATTCGAGGGGCAGGAGGTGGCTGTTGTTGGAGGAAGCGAAAGGGTACCGTGTCTTACAAGACGAGAGCTTTACCCGTTCGAGCTGAAGGGACTCTGTGCCTAGTTCTTGTAAAAATTAACAGTGCCCTCTGGCAGCGATGAGAAGTATTGTTCAGGGCTCACCAGCCAGAGAAGGCTTTTAAATGGATTATTAGGAATTGGCATTACAAAAAGTCAATCGATGCATGTTGATGCAATTGATGGGAGGAGAAATGTAGGAGCTGCTGGCAAAGGTCAGGAGAGGCAGGGAGACCTTGCGGCAGCTGCTCAGCAGCAATCCTTGTCTCTCAGTCCTTCCCAGATTTCCCCAACCCAGCTGAAGATGCCTCCCAGAAGGAGTCCAGGGTCGCGGAGGCGGATCTAGTTTTCCACCACATCCTGCAGGAACAGGGAGCAGGCGTGAGCCCACCAGAGCAGCTCTTCAGCACAGAGGTTCGGCTCACCGTCAATTCACGGAGAAGAAGCCTGGACAGGAATGCGAAACCTGGTAGGTGTCTCTGGCCAGGCTCCTCTTGTATCTTGGGGAAAAGTGGCCACAAGACTTGGACCAATATGAGAATGCCTTTGATTTTTTTTTTTTTTGAACAACTAAAAAGCTTGAGTGTTAAGACAAAATACCCCTCTGCAAAAGCGATTCCCTCCCACCCCCCACCCCATGAAGGAATCGGCTGGAGTTAGTTGTTTGAAACGGGCTGGTCTTGTTCCCAACAAACTCATTTCTCAAAGCCAGAGGGGTTGTCCTTAAGGTGTGAATCCCTTTCATACCTGGAGGTCAGGTAGAAACTAGATGGAATAGAATGATGCTATTAGGAACGGCGGGATGTGTTTCCTCCTGCAGGCAGTAACAGATGAGTTGAACTCCTTGCCAAAGGATGGAGTGGGCGCAGAAAGCTTACAGTTTTAAGGGGACTTGAACTGGAGTAAGACTGTCCGAGAACTGGAGGCAAGCGCTGGGGATTCCTAAGTAGCTACAGGCCACAGGATCTGTGGTTTTCTGAGTCTGTAAATACACCCCAGCAAATGATGGTGGAGAATTTGCCTTTTACTACCACAGTTTTTCCTGCTGTGATAGCAGAGCCGGGAGGGTTGCATACAGTGGCTTGTGCACGTGCAGCTGTAGGATATATCCTTCTGGGTCTCCGACTGCTTGGTTGTATTTTCAGGGCACTCGGAAACGCTGGGTAAACCTTATTGTGCCTTGTTTAAATTCCCACTCTGAGCCCCTCAGAGGGCCCTCTGGCTTGTTAATTCCATTTTCTCTCATTGTTTTTGTTGTTTGGTGGTTGTTTTTTTTCCCTCATTTGAAATTCCCCTTTAAAAAGGAGACTTTCCACTCTTTTAAATGCTCCATCCTAGACTGGTACCTCTCTAGCCTGAGCTAAACATCTTCCAGCACCTGGACAATGCATGAAAGGCAGAGTCTAAATCTGGGCTTCAACAAAATTGGGAAGGCAATAGCAGTTTTTGGTGAGTGGCCTGGCTGTTTGGGGCATGCGAGAGCAAGGACATTGCTCCTTGTGCCCACCGTTATCTCGGCAGCCTTGTGTGGGACCCTGCTGAGCTAGGCGCTGTGCGGCCACAGTGGATGGAGCTGCAGCCTGGCCCAGGGTAGCCATCCTTAACCTCGGTCTTTCCTGCAGAAGCATCTCCTGCCAAAGGATAGAAAGTGTAATTTGGAGAAGTGCCTCATTATTTGCTTGTCTTAAGGATGGGACCTGTGTCCAGGAAGGAACTCGAGGGTGTCAGTCTCTTGTGCCTTTGTGCTGAAGCCTTCTCTCTCCAAAGGCAGCCCCTGGAATGAGCAGCCCCGGTCCCAGTGCTCTGCAGACATGGACACCTCTGATGAGGACGTCAAGGGAGCCCAGTTCCCTGCCTACCCACCCCATCACGCGAAACGCCGGAACAGAACCTCCTCCCAGGATAACGTCAGCCACTCCGGGAATCAGGTACCAAACAGCTGTCAAACCTCTTTTGAGACCAAGTCTACGGCCAAGCCTCGCTTGTCATAAATGAGGCTTGTAATCTGTGAGGTGCAGGATGGTGCCATCTGGTTCAGAGGAGATGGGAAGCAGTGATGGCAAACTGGGGTGCAACCACAGCAATCCGTCTGCCAGCCAGGATGGTTGTGGAGCACGAGCAGAAAAGCTGGTGTGCTTTTCTGGTGGCACACGATCATTGGCCCTTCTGCGCAGGGGTGGTTTGGTGCCCACGCTTCCCATGTGCAGATCCAAGAGTGAGCAGAGCGGGATCCAAGAGTGAGCAGAGTGGATCACAGATCTCTGTAGACTCAAGATCCTTCTTCAGCTCAGGAGCTGAAGAAGCTGGGGCAATTTTGCATTGCCAGAGCGATACAGTGGGCCTGTGGGATGAGCTAGGAGTTGGCTCATCTAGGTGCCACATCACAGTTGCATGGCACCAGCTAGATGAATGCCCAGGCCATCTCCTGCTCTCCAAGTTGTGAGGAACCTGCCACGGTGGTTGTGAAATGGGAGCAGGGCTGAGACCTGGGGAGGTGCATTTAAGGCCCCATCATTCCTTAAGGTGAGGAAGAACAGACTTTTCTCTGCACCGTTAGGATGACACAGAAGTACTCTGGAGCTCTGTGCGGCTTCTCCCAGGTCCTCCTTCCAGCCCTTCCACTTTTACACCTGTGGCAAAGAGAAAATCAGGCACTGGTGCTTTACTCTGCCCATGCCGCTGTCGCAGTAACAAACCTGCCTTTGTTGCTGTTAATTTCCGTCCTGTCCTTATTAATCTGTGAGTTACCTATGGCTTTCTGCGTCCGCAAAAAGGCTTTCTTCAATTGAATGTGCCGGTGCTTTATGATCAGACCAAGGTTTGGAGAGGGATACTTAATAAGCATCAAGATCCTTTTCTTCCCTTGCAGTGCGGAGTGTTCCTGCCCCAGTAGGACTGGGTCGAGACGACCTGTCTTGTATCTCTCCTGAATGATGATAACAGGGGGGAACAGTCTAGAGGAGGGTGTCAAAAAGGCAGCAAGCTTGTGTTTTAATTGTCAAGCAAGGACCCGCAGTTCCTGATGCCACCTTTGCAAATGGTGGGTGGTGGGAATGGTAAAAAGCATCCCTCGGACCTCTGCAAAAGCCGCAAAATACACGGTGATGTTCAACTACGCAGGTACACAGCGAGATCCCGCTGCTTGTTTCTGCTTACAGATGGTAACTTCGCACACCCTGGACCCCTTTGGGGAATCGGTGGGGGAATCTGTCACCACAACCATCCTTCAGCACCACACTTCACGTGCCTGTGTAGGCAAACTTTGCCTTTGCCTTTTACTTCTCTCGGCACATGTTTTAATCAGCAAATGCCGTTCCTTTTTCAGTCAGCGGTAAATGGAAGAACCCTGGAGTGGTTATCCTTAATGAGGCCATGGTACGTTAGGCATGAAATGTGCACCGTGCTTTGCGGTGGGGAAACGGGGACAAATTCCTACCAATGCTTCAGTTGACTTCCTTCATCAGCTGTGCGAGCTCTCGCTACAGGGCAGTCCGGCATGCTTCGTGGTTTGCTCTGTCACACCAGTATGAAGGCCGCTGTGGAGCGTTGTCACTCTAATGGTTACAAGGCATGTTCTCACTCCCAATTTAACCCCATTTTCTCTTATGCCAACATTGATCATCCGCTTAAATGGCTCTTCACCCTTCCTGCCCTTTGTGCTGCTGATGGGTTTACAGCTAGCAACCACCCTCCCACAGAGCCTTCTCCTCGGCCAGCAGGAAGAGACCCAGCTCTCTGCTGGACCATTAACTTCAGAATGATGCACGCGTGCATCACTGTTGCTGTTGGCCAAGGAGAGGCCAGATACAAGCCCAAAGAAGAGAGAAGGCAAGAACATCCAGGCTTTGGTGCTAGCCAGCTCTATTGCATTGGCAGGGCTGGAAGAGTTTCAGAAGAGGCTGGTGTCCATCATCTCGTCCTGAGGTTGGAAGAGATGGAGGGGCTGAGGCTGGCACGAGGGCAGAGACAGACCATGAGGGATTTGGGACAGCGAGCAGTTGCATTGTCCCGAGCAGCAAAGCAGCCCTTGAGCTGCTTACAGGCACTTCCAGGGTATGCCACGTAACCATCATCAGGGCTTCTGAGCTATCCCAGCCTCTCACGGGACATCCCAGGGCACAGCAAGGATGGGTGAGCACAACTGGTCACCCTGGTGCTGCACTTCGGAGAGGCTGCACCCTTGGGCGACTCAAGATGTTGACCTGTGGGGTGTAGGGTCCAGAAGCACGTTTGTTAACCCTGTATTGAATCCCGTAGCCTGGCTTCAAAAGCTTCAAAACGCAAAAGTTTTCCTGGTAGACACCTTGTTGACGTCTGAAGGTTTTGAGAGTCGGAAAGCTCAGCTCTTTGCCCTGCATCTCTGTGACCCTCTTTCCCAAAACTGCCTTAGGTGCAAGTTTGTCAAAATATGTTTGATCTGAAAATTGCTTTAATTCTGGGGAGAATACTCTGTTCAGTCACAAACACAAGAAAATTAACTTTTCCAGTGACAAAAGCAGAGGCTGTTCCCTAGTCCTGTGATTCCAGGAGCTCAGCAGTTCTGGATTCCTGAAGCTTTGATGCCATCTGGCTCCTCCTCTTTGCATAAAGCTTCTGCTGGGGGTCTTGGGTAGTTGAGAGACTGAAGGCAGCACCTCTGCTAGAGCAACCTGTCTTCTCTCCCCAGCAGCAAGTGATGGTTTGCCCTAACTGATGTCCTCCTTATGGGCTGTGTTTTAAGTTTCTTTGCTTTAAATATTTTAATACAGAGCAGCATTTGCTAGCCTTTTGTCTTGCGGAGAGCAGCGCAGGGCGGTCCGGCCCCTGAAAAGGATGCACCCCTAATGGGGTGGGTGACGCTGGTGGGGTGACCACCAGGCCTTAAAACCAGCCTTGCTTGGGAAGGAGAACGTAAGCAAGGTCTTCAGCTCCTATCCTTGTAGCCTGTCAACAGCAAACCGTGCGTTATGCTCTGACCTTTCTGAACCTCTGTTACGGTGGTGCCGGGTGCTCGGTTTGTCACCATCTCTTCTTCTGAAGCTGATGGCCCATCACAGATTTCTCATTGTCACCAGGAGCCATGCAGGAGTCAGGCCTTAAACAGTAGGGAGAAACCACTTAGAGATGGACTGGATTGCGTCCTGCCTGCGGGTTTAATGCTGCTTGAAGATGCATTGAGTTCGGGACGGTAATTACAGCGCTCTGCTCTCCGGAGTGTCAGGTTTTTATATTCATCTTCCCTTAAGCAGATGCAATCTCTCCAAGCTGTTGTGAGGATCTAATTAATTGAACACTAGGAAGCACAAAAACTAAGTGAGAGGACGGGAATGTTATAAAAACAAAGCCAAGCCCTCGCATCTCTTTGTTAGTGCATTTACTTACTGCATTTGCTGCTCATTCCCCTTTGAATGGGAGGCAGCCACTCAGAACAGGAGTGATGTGGGAGACAGTGTTTTATCTATATAAAATGGGCAATATTTCTCATCATTTGTGTTTTATTTGTTTGCATCAAAGGAGAAAGACTTTTTTTTTTAAGGAAAGCAAAATGTCGATTTCTAAAAGAAGAAAAAAAAAGCTTCCTTTTATGTTTTCAGTGATTTAACCACAAAAGTTTGTCTTGGCTCTTGAGCATGAAAAGCAACCCTTTTCCCCCTTCCCTTCCCTTTTCCCCCTTCCCTTCCCTTTTCCCCCTTCCCTTCCCTTTTCCCCCTTCCCTTCCCTTTTCCCCCTTCCCTTCCCTTTTCCCCCTTCCCTTCCCTTTTCCCCCTTCCCTTCCCTTTTCCCCCTTCCCTTCCCTTTTCCCCCTTCCCTTCCCTTTTCCCCCTTCCCTTCCCTTCTTTCAGTTGGAAGAGTGAGGGCAAAAGGAGGGCCAAGCACCTTGTAAATCAATGCAGGCAGAAGTCAGAAAATTTCAAAGTGTGTTGCCGTAAACTTTCAATTTTAGTTTTTCTCTCCGGAATTTGCCATGGGAAATTCTTACCTCTTCCCTCTTACTTTCCTGCGCTGTATTAGCAGGGGGGGTGATGGGGCAGTCGCTGCTTAAAAAAAAACATGTTAGTAGGAAGATAATACTCCTGTTGACTTGAAATTGAGGCAGCGAGTGAATGATGGCAAGATACCGGGCTTTGTTACAGCCTGATGCTTTTTTCTGGACAAGGGACACAACGAGGCCAGTGAATGAGGCTTTATGTTCGCTGCATCAAAGCTACCGACGCTGCTTTGGTGAGAATTGCGGTGTGCCGGGTACTCCGCATCGCTTTGAGTTTTCCAGATTTGAGGAGAGGCCGTGCACGTCCTGGAGCTCTTCAGGGTATCCAGGGCTGTATTTTCAAAACATAATTTTTTTAATGTCTTTTAATTCAGCCCGCGGGGGCAGCGTCCTGCTGCTTGCTTTCTTCTGCTGGTTGCGCTGTTTTCTCCCTGCCCTGGCAGCGGTGGCTGGTCTGTTCTCTACTCCTTCTCTCTCTCTCTCTCTCCTTTTCTCTAGATTCATGAGCTCAGCAAACGCATGTCCGCAATCGAACGCATGCTGAACCGCTTGGAGGAAAAAATCCTGGTGCGGTCTGATGAGGTAACTGGGCAAAGCCAGGCGCTCTCTCTGCAGGGAGACAGCATGGGACACGCCGGTCCCTTCCCCTTGTCATCGGAGGGGCTGCTCTGAAACAGCCGGGGTTGCAGGGAGAAAGCCAGATAGACACAAAGACTCACTTTGTTCAATTTTAATCCTCTGGTTTGGCCTTGGAGGCTCTTCTCTAGTTTCAGGTGATGGAGCGCTTTAGAAAACATTGCATAGCAGGACAGAAACAGAAGCAAATTTAACCCGTGCATATGGGCCCCCGTGCAAGATAGTGCCTCCCTCGCCCCTCCTGCACAAGGACAATTGGGCTTCAATTTAATATTCTATGAAAGGCTAATTTCATGGGTGTTGGTACATCTGCAGAGCTGTGATGGCTCATTTGAAACCATGGGAGAATCAATTAGTACATACGGGGAAGTGACCTGGTTGTTGTGAATATGAGATCTGAGTCAAGAAGGGTTTCTGTATCTCTTCTGAGCCGTCCTTGTCTAACCATGCCATCAAGCTTGGAAGCAAACAGCCAAATTAAGTTAGAGCTGGGCAGCGATGTAGAGTCTGTGAATGCTTCGATCACTTAACATTGATTTTGGGTTTCTAATTTTGGACTAGGTACCCTTTTTTTTCTTTGTGTGAACCCATCAACACGAGCTGCTCTGGCGGCTGAAGGCTCAGTAGAATGGACAGTGATAATTACAGCCAAGTCCCCTAGGCATAGATGAAACAATGCAATTTCTTCTTTTTTATCTTTTTTTTCTAAAATTCCTAATGGGGATCGCCAGGTTTGTAATCATTCAGCGTGTCTGTCAGTAACTCTGACCAAGGGAGTAGGAGATGTGCAGGTTTGCAGGTTCCCATGACTTATTCCTATGTCTAGGGCAGATCAGAGTAGAGGCAACAGGTCCAAACCGCTGCGGGACAGGCTGAGGTTGACTATTAAGCAAAGCTTTCCAGGAGAAAGGATGGCAGAGCCCGGGAATAGATTGCCTGGGAGAAAGATTACCTGCTGCGGATGCCATTGCTCAAGGCTGTGAAGAACAGCTTAGACAAAAACCCATCAGGTATGACACAGATAATCGTATTCCCGTCTTAACGCGAGGGACAGTGAGTTCAGTAACTTCTGGAGCTCCCTTCCAGCGCCTGGGAGTTTAAAGGATGCTTCTCCAGGTAAGGTAGATTGCACCTAATAACAGGGTTGGGTGGAAATATGCCATCTATCCTACAGGAAAACTTGCTGTGTGTTTTCCCTTTACAAGTAAGGTTACCTAGATGCTCTGAAAGCTACCTCGGGGAGCGGTACTTCATGTGGCTGCTTCCCTTAGTTTGGTGGACCGTGTCTTTGGGTTGCTGTGATCTCCGCTCTCAGAGCCAGCGTGGTTCTTAATGAAAATACAGTGGGTTTTCACCCCAAATCCCTCATGCACACCTTTTTAAGGAGGGGGAAAAGGCACTTTCCCATAGGGAAGAACAAGCAAGTTCTGGGGGCGGTGGGGGGAGGGGGAAATGGATGGGAGATTCCTTAGATCACAGAATGATAGGGGTTGGAAGGGACCTCTGGAGATGTATTCCTTGGTGTGGAGCTGGAGTGCTGCTTCCCTGGGCAGTCTGACCACCCCTTGTGAAAATGGGCACTCAAAGGGGGTCTCAAAGTCCCCTTTGCAAAGTCCATCTGCGGAGCACTCCTTGAGTTCCTCCACTGGCCAGTCGTGGTGGCTGTGTCTGGATCCGGCCATACCCCATTGTCCACCACAGGGGACTCTTACACAACTCCCTTCTTCTCCTCCTTCAGTCTCCAGCCCCAGAATCCCAACTTGACCCTGATGCTGAGGAGGAGGAGTTGAAGAGGAAGCTGGAGGAGTTAGCCAGCAACATCAGTGACAAAGAAGTTTCTTCTGAAGAAGACGAGCATGAAGAAAAAAAGAGAGGGAAGAAACCAGAGATGAGTTGCTCCAGTGATGACATGGCCAGAGAGGCTCGAGAGGTAATCTGTGTCCTCCCCGCCACACTGTTTTCGGCTCCGTCTGCGGCTCCTTCTGCTCTCAGTGGCTTATAGCTTACACCGTGGTAATGCATCTCTTGTTCTGTCCCACACCTCCACTTCGATGCCTCCCAAGGCTGTCTGGTCAGCTGCCTGCTTAAATGGGGTGTCAAGGGATAGGGAAGTCCCCAGGTGTTGGATCTGGTCCTTGTAGGCTCTCCCAGTCTCATCCAAGAGTCAAAAATGAAGTCTCCTAAAGGTTGCGTGGGCTACTGCCTGCCACGGAGAGGTACACAACCTCCACATCTGCTTAGAAGAGTTGTCTCAGGATCTGGATTTCATTACGGAGAAGAGTCCTGGGGTGGGAGAAGAGCTCGGCGATGATTTAGTACTGGCAGCCTTTGTCGGGCACCTGCTACAGCCTGAAATGTCTCTTCCAGACCTGTCAGTGCTCCTGTGCTAGGGAAGGGGCTCCCAAAATCCCTGGCCCTGCTTTCGCTCTGCTGGTCCAGCATCTCCTGTACTTACAGTGCTGTGCTGGCTCCTGTCCCCTGCTCCGTGCTGGGTGATCCGCGGGGACATGGGTTGGGGAGAGGAGGAGGGACCACAGCATCTATGCAGCCCATCACCCCAGAGGGTCCCTCACCCCCATGGCCCAGCGCAGCTCTGATTTATCCCCCTGCCTGCTGGCTGCGTTTCGGAGATCTGCTTTTTTCCCCCCCGCGGGAAGGGGCTGGAGAGGCGTTCGTTTGTGTGCAGCCTTGCAGGGCAGCGGCTCCCCTGGCTGGGGAGCGAGAGCTGGCAGAGGTGCCGGACCACTTCCCCCTCACCTGGCCTGGCAGGAGGCAGGGCTGGGTGACAGCATCGGTGATGGGCAGCCGGTGACAGCCCGGGTGACTCAGCCACACATCAAAGAAAGGGAGGTATTGTGTGTCTCTGGTAGCGCAGAGCCTCCCGAGACAGTCCATTAGCACAACACAGAGGTCAGCGTTCCTGGTTGGGTCTCTAATGGCTCATTTGTTCATCCCCTCCCTTCCGCCGTGGCGCTGGAAGGGGGTACGTGTGCGTTTGCTCTGACACATCCATAGCTGGCGGCCAAGGGAGCGAGCGGGGGCTGCGCCGCCCCTCTCCTCTCCTGCGAAGCTCCTTCGTCTGAGGCTGTGGAGACTTTCCTGGTGCCACGAGGCCCCTCCTCGACGTGCGGAGCAAAAGCTCCTCAGCCTCGCAAGGCAAAGCCTGGCTGGGCTTGGAGAGCGTGGCTGCGTGTACACGCTTAGGGAGTCCACGCGGTGCCTTCAGCGAGTCTGTCTCGGGTACGGGACTCTGCACGGCTCTATGTAAAATCTCAGGATTAGAGCAAGCAACTGTTCCCAGGACGGCTTCCCTCGTGGTTTGGGGTACCATTTCCTGGGCTCTTACTGCCACAGGATCAGCGATGTGCTGCATCCTTACCAAAGGCTGCCTTTACTGCCTCCTTTTCCCTAAAAGCTGCTTTTAGATTACTGCCTCCTTTTCCCTAAAAGCTGCTTTTAGATGATTGCTGCAGCCAGGCTTAACTACTTAACTTGGGCTGAACGACACGCATCTTCTCCATAAGCATTTCCAGCTAATTGCAGCACAGGGGTGAGTGGTAACTCCCCAAGCCGAGGTAACTTAGTCCCTGTCTCCGATCAGCAGCAGGCTCAAACCCCGACCTGCACTGAGGAAGACGTTAGCCGGGTATCAGTGTAAGCTCCTTGATTCTTGTAAAATGAAGCCTGGATTCTCTAGATTTGCTGCTTTCTTTGACCAAAACCCAGCCCCAAAGTAGGGAGGATACGGGCACGGTTGTGTCTCAGTGGCGTTGTGCAGGCAGTTTACGACAGCAAAGAGAGACCCCGCCGGGTTGCAACAGCTCAAGCAAAATCATCTGAGAAGTGAAGCAAAATTTAACTTTTCACATTGTGGTAACGCCCAAAGCGTCAAATACCTTCTTGCGGTATTGAGTTAGAAACGCCTGCAGTGATGTGTAGATGGCCCAGCTTTGGCTAAAGGCTGTTGTGTCCGTGTGGATCTTTTTAACAGCAACTTCCCTTATACCGGACCCAGAGTTGGCGTTTGCATGAGTCTGACTTTGTTTTTATGGGAGTCTCCTCTCCGGTCAGGAGGAAGTCTTCTAACTGGGGCACGTGGCGATGAAAGCACACGCTCCTAATGGAAAATGGGGGGAAAAAAAAATTCTGCTGTGCTGTGAAGGCACCATAAAATGATAAAAACATCAGCTGGACTGAGCGTGCTGGTTCTCTGCAGGGTGGCTTGCCTGGAAATACATGGAGTTGTAAACACCACTGTTTGCCTTTGTCGCCAGCGCGTATATCACCCCCATCTCCTTGGTTTCTAGGGAATTATCAGTTGAGAGAGAGATGATGAGTTTCTTCAGTCTATTTTAACGTGTGCTTAGTGCCTTAGCAAGCAAATACGAGTGTTATTGCCGTCAGTGCTCCTTGAGGTGGGAAGGGGACATTAGTCCCAAGTTCTGGCGGTGTGGCAACACAACAATTTTACGGGCTGGATTATTTTTTGCCACAAGCTTAAGGAGTTTATTTGCCTCCGTGCTTAGGTCTGCTGAAGTGTAAAGCAATATGCCGCAATTAGACTTTAACTGCTGAGTAACTGAGTGGCTTTCGGGTGGCCAGGCGCTGCTGCTCTCAGCCAGCTCCGGTGGCACCGCTGCCAGCGAGCTACGCATCCCTTGATAACCTTTTTTCCAAGCCTTTTGAGGCGACTTCTTTTGTCACAGCCATCCTCCAGCAAGCACGGGCTGAGATCAAAGCTCTGCTTTAGCCACGCATCCATCTCCGGTTGGAGAGCCCTTCAGGAACGGCATAAGCCCTTTAATTATCGCTTCTCCGTCTTTCTCCAGCTCCTGAAGGTCTGATGCCCCTTTCACCCCCTGACATGCGCTGGTTTTGTACACCACGTTAAAATAACGTCCTCTTTTTTTTTTTTTTTTTTTTCTTCCACCCCCACCTCCTTCCCACCCTCTGCTTTGGCTGTGCCGGGCCTTTGCAGAGGTCGTCGGCTCAGGCTTTGAGCGAAATCACAGCCAAAGTACTGAGAGCCATAAACGCCACGGAGCAAGCGGTGTGCGAGTCGTTGCATGGAGAAAGCCAGTGCAACGGCGGCTGTGCCCTCCCCGCCGGGCGGCTCCCCAGCCTGGGAGACAGGAAAGAGGTGGCCGAAGCCTACCGTGGGCTTGAAGAAAACGTAAGGTTCACAAGAGCTTTCCGCAAGCAGGGAGGGCATCGTGGTGGGGGGGGAGGGGGGGTGGGAATAGAGAAGAAACCCCTCCCCCCCAAAAAAATTTCTCGTTAGCAGGTGGTTGAGCATTAAAGGGATGGGCACCACAGAGGGATATAAAAAGTCTGGTCTTGTCTGACGGTGGCATGGGCTGTTTTATGAGGGAAATGGCACAGCAGCAAGTGGAGACGCTCTCGTCTTGTGCCTTCCCTTGCCTTGGTCCCTGGTTCCCCCCTGGGTGAGCACCAGGGAGAGAGAACAAGCGCGGTCCCCAGCTCGCGGTGGTGTTGCTTTGCTGGACATCGGCAGTCCCGAGCTCCGGCTGCAGCAGAAGCTTTTGTCCCACTTCTCTTCCACACGGTGTTTCGCTGGGGCTTTTACGAACGAGGATAACGTGAACGTGACCTGTCTGTCGGCTGAGGCTGACTTGTGCCTGGGGCTGGTAGGCTCGCGCAGGTGATAAGTTTACGTCCAGAGCACAATCCCCTGCTGGGTTTGTGTGACTGTGTGAAGCACTGACAATATGGGGTTTTTTTTAGCTGCCGTAAACCCGGATGAATCGATTCCCCCGTGGGAAATGGATTGCATCCGCAGTGCCATTTACCAAGTGGCAAAGAAACGGTTCACAGATGGGGCAAGGAGTCGCGTCTCCACCTGGGTGGTTGTGTTTCACTGTCAGAAACGGCCTGCAATGGGGGAGCAGGGTTTTAAGACACGCTCTGCAGCTCATCTCTCGTCGGGGAGAGCTTACGCGTAAAAGCAGGGAGCAGAGTGTGCTCAGAAAGCGCCCCACCTGGCCAGTTTCTGGCCAAACACAGCACCCCAGGGGAAGAGGGGTGGCTGGGTGAAGGTTTTGAGGTCCCCCCCCTCCTCCCAGGAGAGGGGACAGGGCTGGGGATGCTGTGAGTTCAGTTGCCATCAGCGGTGGGGCAGCGGCAAGGCGGGGGACAGACGATGGCCCCGGGGAGCTGTGCGCTCATCCTGCCCTCCCCTCAAGGGCCCCGGCTGAGTCACGGCTGGCTCGTGCTCCGAGGGATGCCACCGGCCTCGCAGGGCGCTGGGAGGGTTTGATGGCCCAACAACAAACCACGTCCCTGTGACTCACGGGTTGAGCGGCTTCACGGATGGCGCCTGCAAGTGTTCGCAGCCGGTTACAGCCTTGGGGTCTGCACGGGGATCGGTGGGACCTATGGGCCGTGGGGCGCGTTGCTGTGATTTGGGTGGATGCCCAGTACTTCAGTGCGTGCAGGGGGCTCGTGCCAGGCAGTTCCGTGCAATGGAAAAAATGGTGAGGGCTGGAGGAACGGGAACTGCATTAGTAGAACCAAGATTTTGGGATCATTCAGCAAAAACGTGGCCCCACAACCCATTTGATCACCTTGTGTGGTTGCATACCAACATCCTAAATTGCCTTGCTTGGACTCGCATCGTTGTAGTGGCCCAGGAGGAGGCAAGTGACAGTAAAACCAGTGGGTTTATTGGGGTAGAACCTTTTACCCTTCTTACCTAGGCAGCAAAGGTAACGTGTTGCTTCCCGTGGCGGCCGTGCATCCCCAGCCAGCCCTGCCATCTTCACCCCACCGCTGCACTGCGCTCCATTTGCACCCGTGATTGCTCTCAGCCAGGATCATTCCTGCGTATCCAGAGCAGTTCCTGAGCAAAGCTGCCTTTTGCAGGGGTCAGGTTAGTTAACTCCCTGGGGCCAAACTCCCAAATCCTGACCCAGGCAACCCAGCAGCACCGACTGAGCAGATTTGGAGTCAGTCAGTCTCTGTCCCAGCTTGCTGCCACCACGCGTCATGGCAGCCAGCGCCTGTTTGTGGGTACCTGCCTCTCCTCTGAGCACGCAGCATGAAGATGCTGATGCTACTCAAGTAGGTCATCGAGTTTTGGTCCTTCCTGTGTTCCCATTGAACCTCTTACCATTTCACCCCCTTGGTAATTGCTCTCAAAAAGCCTGGGGAAAGGAGGAAATGAGACGAAAAGCCCTGCCAGAGCTAGCTGGTACTGTCTGTGCTGCGAGGCAAAGCAGCAGCCGTCAAATAGCGGCAGGAGCTGATGCATCTGGGGCTGTAGCCGCACCAGGAGAGGAGGACTCCAGGCAGATTAACTCTGTAATGTGGGGTTTTTTTTCTTCTATTTCAGGTGTACCTGACTGCTGGAAAGACCTACCAGCTTGAGAAGACCCTGAAGGAGCTTGAGGAAGGGGCTCAGCACAGCGGCACTACTGACTCAGAGCTGTCGGAGCTGGAGGACAAAGTGGCCTCAGCAGCTGCTCAGGTGCAGCAGGCAGAGAGTGAGGTGAGGGCTTGGCTCTGAGAGCGGCTCTGCCCAGACCCCTGGCCAGCAATGGCAAACAAAGCCGGTGCTAGACCCTTCCGCCTCCATCTGTGCGTTTATTTCCTCCCTCTAAAGATATCAGACATCGAATCCCGAATTGCGGCTCTGTCCGCCGCAGGGCTGACGGTGAAGCCGGTGGAAAAAGCGAGGAAGAAGTCGACCGGGCAGGTGAGCATGGAGGACAGTGGTATGAGAGGTCCCAGCCCCAAGACTCATGTGCACCCCTGGGTCGTTGCTGCCGTCCCCGGGCGCTGTGAAGGGCTGTTCGGCCTCCTGAGCTGAGCCCAGCTCCCTCCCTGCTGCCCGCTGCTCTCCCCAGGGCTCCCAGAGTAGAAGTCTCGTGGAGGATGGTGGACGACGCTGATTCCTTACGTGCATCAAGGGAGGGTTTTGTATTTGGGGACTGATGCTCTTCCTGGGGCTGCTGGAGGGCACAGGGGGCTGCTGCATGCACCGCAGCCTGGACTCAACTCCTGTGCTCCCATACTGATTTTCATAATCACGGTCCATCGGGCAGAGTTGCTGCCATGGCAGTACGCTGCCTCTTCTGCTCGCCTTGGGATCAGTCCAGGCTAAATGGAAGAGGTGAAAAAGCAAAGAAAGGCAGACCAAGTCGTCCTTTGCACCCCCAGAGAAAACTCTGCCTTTCTTTGCCCGCAGGCTGCCTGCCTCCCCTCTCCCGGTCCCGCCAGCAGCAGTCCCGGGGAGTCTTCGGATGACGTTAAAGTGAGTATGTGCTTAAACTGTGCCGGCTCGTGCACCTTCCCGGTGTGCGTGTGGCACAGCATTAAGCCTGGGGACAACCAGGGTCTCCAGGGAGCTGCTTGTGAAGTGGTGGTTCCCGAGGGGACCTCTGTCCTCCCATCCCTTTCCCCGCAGCAGGCTGCTCCCCTTCTCTTGCAGGCGATGCCCGGACTGCAGGGGTTCAGGAGGAAGTTCAACAGTCCCATCGAAATCACCAGTAAGGACCACGGCTCTGCCTGCGGGAGCGGGGGACATGTGGGTGGACGGGCTGGGCTTTGGGGGAGGCTCGGTCCTCTCTCTCTGCATCCAGTGGCGTATCTGCATTGAGGGTCCCCTTCCCCGAGATCGTGTGCTCCTGTTAGGACAGATGAAGGGGAAACCTCTTCTGTAGGGGATAACTCCAAAGGAGGAGGCAGCTGGCAGGATCAGGGCCAGTGATGGGAGAGCGGAGGTCAGGCTGAGTTGGCTCAGTCCTCCAAGAACCAGGACTTTCTCTGCAGCTTGGGCTCCTGCCGCCCCAGGGTCCAGGGAGACATCTGCATTACTTCTTTTGTGGCAATCCCGTTGGGTGTTAGACCTCAAAGTCTCGCCTAAGACCATCATCTCTTCTGAGAGCAATTTCTTCCTTGCTTGGTCATCTTGGGGAAGGTATCCTTGACCCTGTTGGCCACCTGCCACGGTCACTGGTCTCTGGTGGGGAGCAAGAGGGCCCTCCACAGCCAAGCTATGACAAATGGCAGCTTGGGAGTGCTTCAAATTAGGTGGTGACCTGAAATTTGGCACAGCAGCTTGTGTGGCAGGGGGCAATCACTGGAAACGTTTCATCCTGCCTGGTATCAGCAAGACCCATTAGGAAATTACTTTTCTATTTCTCTCTTATCTTGCCTCTTAAGCTGACAGGCAGAAAGAATGGCACTTCTTCCAGATAATGGAAGATGAAGGGAGGCAAGGGGGGAAAGATCATTTAATGCAGAGAAGGAATGGCGTTTCCCCTGTGTGTGCAGGCAATTAACGGCCACGTTTCCCACGCTGAGGCTGGCAGGTGGAAAGGTCCCTTCTCCTTGTGCTGAGGAGGAGTCATCTGCTCTCCTTCCTGCGAAGGGCAGGCAGATAAAGGCAGCCCAGGGGACACGTCAGCTCCGCGAGAAGATAGAGGCATGTGCGATCCGGATGGACGTCACCAGGAGAGCCTAATCCCCTCTGCCTGGGCTGGGTGATGGGGCGACTCAGTCTCCTGACCGTCTCCCGCGCAGGTCAATGACTTGCAAAGTTGGGTGAGCAGAGGTGCAGCTGGCGGAGGTTGATGGCAGAGAAGGAGAGATGACTTAGTAGGTCAAGGGAGGGTGAAAGCCTTGGGAGCTGAGATGTCCTCCCAGCCTAGGCTTTGCTGTACCATGGAGGTTTCCAGAGTGAAGGCCTTGGCAGTTGACCGCTGGCTGGCTGACCCAGCTTGCACAGCGCTCTGCAAAACACAAGCAGCAGCAGCTTTTGCCTCCCTGTTGGCAAAGGGCTTCCCACCACCCTCCTGGAGAGCAAAGTGCAGTCATGCGTCCAAAACCACAGTAAGCAGGGGACAGTAAAACCCAGATGGCTTGGTGGGTAACTGAAACCTCTAGCAGGGTGGATGAGGACCTGCTGCCCATCTCTCTTCTTTTATGACAGGTCTTGATGACTCCTTCGACCGCAACTCCGTTTACCGTGGCTCCCTGACACAGAGAAACCCCAACGGAAAGAACAGGAGAGTGGAGCGGCTCTTTGCGGTACGAACCCAGCCACCCGAGAGGGTGTCTGGCCAGGGGTCCGTGTGGGACCTGACTCCCTGGGCACGCACAGAGGGACCTGTCCCTCCCCATGCTCCCCTCGAGCTGGTGGAGCCCCAGGTCGCAGCATGCTGGCCGGCAAGGACAGGCACATATATATGGGCATCACCCCCTGGGGTCTGGGATGTCATGAGCCCCAGGGTGAGGGGACGAAACAAGACATGTGTTTTTGAATTCCTACTGCCCGCATGGCCCATGGGATGAGGCAGGTCCTCACTGCATGCAGTGGTAGCTAGAAGGGACAGGGAGCACGCTGGCCTTGTCACCTGGGGTGGCAGAGGTGGCTGGGGGTGGTGTGGGCACGGCAGTGAGCTGAGGTTTCTCCCTCTGGTGCCTTGCAGAAGCCTGTGATGACCCACCTGTCCTGAGGAGAGGGGGACCCTCCTGCCACCGCATTTCACTGATGATACAAGACCTCAGCACAAAGCCTTGCTGCCTTCCCCCCAGTGCTTGCTCTTCCTTCTTCCCATGCACACCTCTCCCTGAAAGCCTGGACAGGAGGGAAGCCAAAGGCCACGGGCAGGGGTCTTGCTGGGGAGAGGAGCAAGGCACTGGGGTGCGGACACGTGGCCAGGGGCTGTCGTGAGAGGATGCAGGCATGAGACCTCAGCTTTGGGCAGCTCTTTGGTACTGGGTCAACCAAGGGGACCAGGGGGCTGCAGAGCGGGAGCAACCTCCTCAGAGGGAGCTGGACACCAGTGTGGCTTCCCAGCGTGAGAACTGGGAGCAGTGACATGGCCCTCACTCTGCAAAAGCTAGTCCCAACCCTTGATAAAAGGCCAATGTCATCTGCCACAGCCATCTCACCGCTGTCGGGGCCTGTCCCTGCTCTCTCCCGGGTTGGTGCTGAGTGGGGACAGGGGCCGGCAGCAGGCACGGGATGCCCTTGGGGTACCCCAGGCAGAGCAGGGACCCAGGCATTCCAGGCTGGGATTTGCATCCTAGTGCTGATCCCGACTCCCTGCGATGTCCCTTGGAGTATCACTTCCCTTCCCTGGGCAGCAAAGCAGGGCGAGAGCAGCACTGGCTCCCTCCCAGCAAGCATTTGGCCGGCAGATCTTTGCATGAAGCTGCGCAAACACTTGCCGAAGCTTCTCGCCACCGTGCCTGAAGCAGCTGTGACCATCTGGGGACATGAGTGAGGCGAGGCTTGCAGGAAGCAGTGGCAAGAAAGGTGGAAGAAAAGCCGGAGGGCTCGTTAGGGATTGGTTTGTTTTTCCAGCTCTCGAAGATGTCCCCTATCCCTACAAGGTTACACCAGCAAGTTCAGAAGGACTTTAGCAAGCAGAGTGTGGGTGCTTCTCTGGAGGCTTTCTCTGCCCCACAGAGGGGTCAGCCCATGCCAGGAGGCGCTTTGTGGACGAGCATGTCCCCTGTCCCTGATGATGGGATTATAGGATCTGGTAGGACCATCCGATCCTTTGGAGGAGCCGGGGGCTGCGGTGGCCCTGGGCTCCTGCCAGTTGACAGCAGCATTAGAAACGCCCTCCCCCAGAACCCCCAAACTGTTTTCCTCCAGCATTTAATTCTCCACATCCACTGATCCCGGTGGATCAGCGCCTGGCCCCATACCCACTCCTGGGGCATCGGGACAGGAAAGGGGTTGCTTTCTCTTGCAGGAAACTTTGGAGAAGGTCCATGGTAAAAAATTTTGCTCGGTACCCACCGGTCCCTGTCCTTTATAGCCCCCACCTTCCTCCCTCCGCAGCAGGCGACATTGGGAGGATTGCTTGCAGCCGGAGCGGGGATGTCAGACAATGCCGGCAGTTTCCCATCGACGGCCACTCAGACTGGGCCATTTTAGGCTATTCCTGTGAATCTGAACTAAAACCACTTTAATTATGAAGCGGTAGTGTGAACTCTCATGCGAGTAACACATACAACTTGCCTTTGGTAGTAGTAGAGGTCAGTAGAAATGGGTCACACGGTCAGCGCAGGGCAGTCTTGTAAGTCCATAGTCCAGGCTTCCCAGCTGGAAACAAAAGCAGTTTCTTATTTTAAAATTAAATCCTTCTGGCCTGAAGTTGAAAAGGGTAAGTGCAAACCACTGCCATAGTAGGAACTCTCCCAAGGGGACACCATGGCGTTGCCGGGGGCATGTCTTGCTGCCCAGCCGCCCTGGCTGCTCGGCTGGCAGAAGGGAGCCCCACCAAGATCTGGGCCCCCCTAGGGGTTTGCACCCCTCCTTCTGGCGTCAGGGCTCAGCCTTCGCCCCAGAGGCGCCTCTTGCTGCACCCGCTTGCAGCTGCAACTCGAGCCCTTCCCCGCACCCGCTCGGATGCTCGTCCCCGGGGAGAAGTCCTCGCAGCGAGCCTCAGCGCCGCAAAGCGAGGTGTCCTTCAGGCTGTAGTCACCCACGTTGTTATTTGCTGGTTTCCCGCCCCATCTGCCTGTGTAGAGAATATATATATGTGTATACTAAATCATTCAATAAAGCCAACTTTGTGTCTGGAACCTAGAATCCATTTTTCAGTGTTCTTTCAGCTCGTTTGAGCAAAGGCTCCTCTCTCTCCCTGTCCTCTCCTTTAACCACCTGGTGCCCCCCCGCACTGCACTTTAAAATTAAGCAGGTGAAAGCAGACGGGTGCCACATTGGCAGCACCGGAGCAGAACAGGGGGAGATGGGGATGAAGGGGATGGCAATACGACTTGTCAGACGCCGGCGACAGGCACACAGACGGGCTGAGCAGGGTCGGTGGTACCCAGCGCTGAGGCCGGGCGCAGGAGGTGCGCGGTGTGGGGATAAGGAGGGGCTGGCTCTGAAATGCGCCGCTCCGACTTCTGTGGAAACCCAGGAGCAAATCTGGGAGCCACCCGAAACACAAGCCCACACTGAGAGGTTGTTTTAAAGCTGTATTAAATCGCAGCAACAACCCTGGGCTCAAGAGAGCGCTGCTGAGCCTGGGGTCTGGGTTTCCTTGGCTGGCGGGGTTTTTTTTTCTCCGCTGTTCATCCCCTTCCCTTGCCTTTGATGCCCCTCCACAGCCACCACCCTCCGTCCCCTCCCGTGACCACCCCCGGCACTGGCAGCGCTCAGGCGTCAGAGCCGACCGCAGCACGATATGGAGCTCTGTCCCGGGGCACTGCCAGCCCCACGTGGGCCGGGGGGCAGACAGACCCTTTCCCCCTGCCCACACCCCACTTGTGACAGCGTCTTCACCATCCTGCCAACGCAGAGATGTCCTTGTTTTGGCATGTGCCTCAAAGTCCCAATAATTCCAGTTTTGCCGGGGGGTGGATGTGTGTTTGGAGCCTGACCACCCCCCCCACCCCGTGCTGGGGACCCGAGCTGGCTCCAGTGTTGCATCTGGCAGAACAAACACCATCAGAAAACCTTCACCTGGGGGTGGTTTATCCCCTTGAAAATGGGAGGTTTGAAGCCCTCACACTGCGGGGACGAGCCCGCTCCTGCCAGCCCGCATGCCCCAGCAAGTCACCTTCCCCTCGTCTCCGTATTTAATTTTCTGGTTTCCTTAAAGCAGCCTTTGTGGGGGGCGGGTGAAGGAGAAAGGGTGGTGGCGCCCAGCATAACTCCTGCAGTGCAGCAGGAACAGCACACCCCACAAGTGGGGTGACAGAGCAGAAAACTTCCCCTTGTCCAAAATAACACCGGCTGGAGGACGGGGATTTAACACGTTCCCAAGCTATCTGCCTCGGCCGGCGGAAGATAAAACGCTGGTCCCTTCTGAGTCATGAAAATCCCTGTGCTGATTTGATGAGAGGGGACGGCAGGGAGGGGAGATGCCCCAGCTCAGTCCCCGCGGGGCCTCGCCTCTGACATCAGCACGAAAAACGGCCATAAAAAGGGCTCCTGGCAGGGACTCCGGCTCAGACGGCAGCTGCTGGGCTCAGCGGGACGGCAGCCGGGCACCTCGCCTTGCCACGCCGCGGTAAGTGCAGCCTGCCTCTCTCCCTCTCGTGATGCTTTTCTTGCCGGATAATTTCCCCAGAACTGCTTTGCCTCTGTGCGTGCATCCTCGTGTCCGTCCAGCTGGCTGGGGAGGGGAGTTCCGTAAGGGGATTGCAAACCTGAGCCCTCAGGAGCCGCGACTGGGTCCTGCCCGCCACGCTGCAAACTTCTCCTTTGCTGAACTCCCCGGAAATAAAGCTGTCGCGGTGTCCCCTCCATGTCCTGCTTAACCCGGCTCTCCTGCTTCTGCCCCTGGCCCTGCTCCCTCGTCGCTCCAGCCCATCGCTTGGCCCGCCCTGCACGGTCCCCGCTCACCGCCTCGGTGCCATAAGGCGTGTTACAGGGTGGTCCTGGGTTATCATTTGGGTGGTGGGGGACCAGGGGTGGGTGCCAAGGGTGCAGACGTGGCCAGGGTCCATCCATCACCCAGCATCTGGCAGCAAAGCCCCTTTGTGCCTCCAGCCCTGCGTTTCGGCACTGGCCGCCCTCCCCATCTCCTGGGCTGCAGGGTCCCACCACCGCGGGCACGCCGGGGGTCCTGGCCAGAAAGAGCGATGCCAGGCCTGGCCTAAGGCACTAGGCTAGGACAAAAACCTATTTTAATTGACTTGAGGTTTGTACAGCTCCCGTTTGCAGGGGATATTTTCCCTAGAGGTATCAGCTCCAGCAAAACCCCCGGGTTTTGATCCAGCTGCCTCGTGCCCTTTGCATGGCAGCCAGCCTGAGGATGCTGCGACAGGGACGGCAGCCCCATCCCCTCCATTGCAGCCGTCCCCTCCTGATGAGCATTTAACCCAGCAAACCCAAGCGGGGTGTCTCTGCAACAGCCAAACCCCTTCCCACCCGCAGCCGCGTCGGAGGCTGCCGTCTTCGTGGTACCAGCGGGAAGCGCCAGGGGCCAGGGGGCTTTGGTGCCAAGCCATCGTGGCCAGAGAGTGTCGGGGATGAAGCTGGGGACCACCTGCCTCCTCTGCCTGCTGCTCACCTGCCTGACCCTGCCCATCGCCCACGGCCACATCCGCGAGCGCTCCATGGAAATCAGGAGTAAGGAGAGCAGGAGTAAGGGACTCCCCCAGCCCACCCCCCACCCCACCTCCAGCCCCTTCTGCATCCCCAGACTCAGCTGCATGGATGGGGCCGGGGGGGGAGGGAAGCGGGTGACTACGCAGAAGCAAAGGTTTGCTTTGAAACAGCCTCTGCAACAGCTTTTATACCCCCACCCCAGCCCCTTTTCCCCCTCCCCTGGGGTTCATGCCCCCCTCACCTCCACGGGTGCAATGCACCATCACCCCTCTGTGCCCCCCCATCATCGGTCCCCGACGGTTCCTTGGTTTTTTTGCCTTGCAGACCCGGACATCGACCCCTCCTGGTACACGGGGCGCGGGATCAGGCCGGTGGGGCGGTTCGGCCGACGGCGAGCCCTGGGCCAGGGCATCATCCATGGCGGGGGGGCTGGCCGGCCGCAAGCCTGCGCACCCTCCCGCCCGCACCTCCAGCCCCCCCGGGAGGAACGCAGCCCCTGAGGTGAACCCCACAATAAAAGCCCTTCTCCTCTCAGCCCCTGTGTCCTAGCCTCTCTGCTCCCAAATGCAGCGCAGGGGGGGTCACAGGGGGGTTGCAGGGAGTTGGGGGACGGGACAGGGTTGGGTGCAGGGATGCGACCCCCCAAATTGCTGGTCTCGCGGCAGTTTTGCAGCCTGCCCCAGCGGTGTGTGCAGTCCTGCATGACACGGCATGTTTATCCCACACACACCCCCACACACACAAAAAAAACACCCTAAAAATAAGCCCCAGAGCCCCCCCCCCATTTCCCAGGTGCATGCCCTGGGGTCCCCGCAGCATGGTGGCACCCATGGGTGATGCCAACACCTTAATTTCCATGGTGTTGGGGTCAGAAACAGACACCCCATTTCCACGGCCCGGGTCAGAAACATTTGGGGAGCATGTGGGGCCCCATCCATCGCGCTGCATGTCCCCAGACATCCCCTCGTGAGCTGTGACCCCCAAGGCAGATCATTTTCTCCACTTTCCAGTTTTGGGGGCAAGAGGGGCAGGGGGGAAGGTGACCCCCAGCTCTCAGCATCCCCGTCTGCAGCTCCTGGCCCAGCACTGGGGGTCTGGGGCTGTTTGGGAAGGGAAGGGTTAATCTCGGGAGGGAGGGGGCAGGTGGGAGGGGATGAGGGGCAATTAGCACCCCTGCCTCCCAGCTGCCCTAAGGAGCCGGGATTTAGGCAGGAGGAGACAGCAGCTTTCCTTTCTGGCTGGGGAGGAGCTCCTGTCCTGTACTGGGACGGCTCGTTACGCTGGGGAAGCATCGCAGGTGGGCGCCCCTGGCTGGTGTGGGGTCCCTGGGGTGGGACCTGACCTGACAAACCTGGGCGAAGAGTGCTGTGGTTCCCTCCTCAATGTGGGGAGCATCTTCGAGGGTGTCTGCTGCCTTCGTGGCCAAGCCCAGCCTGGCCAAGCCTTGCCCCTCTGTCAAGGGGTGCCTCAAAAACCCAGCGGTGCATTGGGCAAGCGGTGCCACCCTTCCTCTGTGGCCATGCTCGTGGTGCCGCAGCTGTCCTGGAGAGGGCAATGTCTCCCCCTGGGTTTGTTGGGCACTGTCATAGAACCATAGGGTCAGAAGGGACCTCTGGAGATCGCCCAGTCCAACCCCCTGCCAGAGCAGGGTCACCCAGAGCAGGTGGCACAGGAATGTGTCCGGGTGGGTTTGGAATGTCTCCGGAGACGGAGACTCCACCACCTCTCTGGGCAGCCTGTGCCAGGGCTCTGCCACCCTCAGGGTAAAGAAGCTCCTCCTCATGTTTAGGTGGAACTTCCTATGCTCAAGTTTGTGCCCGTTACCTCTTGTCCTGTTGCCGGGCACCACTGAAAAGAGCCTGGCCCCATCCTCCTGACACCCACCCTTTCAGTATTTATAAGTGTTGATAAGGTCCCCCCTCAGTCGTCTTTTTTCCAGTCTGAAGAGACCCAAATCCCTCAGCCTTTCCTCATAAGAGAGGTGTTCCCGTCCCCTCAGCATCTTTGAAGCCCTGTTGTGCTTTTGGAGACAGACCAGGTGCTCTGGGGATGGAGGAGGTGAGAGAGCATCCTTCCCTCGAAGAGCAACAGCTCTTCCCTCCTTGCAGCTTGGCCAGGCTCCTGCTAGAGCTGCATTGGCACGGCAGCCGGTCAGGGAAGGCTTTGGTAGCCCCATGACACCTCTCGGCACAGCTCCCACCTTCTCCTCTTCTAGCCAAGGCATGTTCCCCCGGCATAACCCATAATGGGGAGGCCCTGCAAGCCACAGGGTACCGTGATGCCTGACATTTGCTTTGGCCCTGCTCTGCCCCCAGACCTGGCTTTTGCACCAGTGACAAATCAGTGATTTCTCCTGAGGATGGGCTGTGACCCCCATCCCGTGGTGCAGCCCCAGGCAAGCAGGGCTCAAAGGGGTCAGGCAAGGGGAGCGCTGGTCCTGGCTGCCTCTGGGCTTCCCGCAGTCCCTACTTGTGGGCTGACATCCAGGTCAGGAAAAAAACCCCAATGCCTTTAGGGCAATATTCTCTTTATTTGCAGCCTGGGCGTAAAGCCCCCAGGATGCACCTGCTTCGCTCCAGAAAGTTAAACCCTCCCTTTTCAGATGGGAAGGGATGCAGAGGAGCTGACGTGCAGCTGGAGTGGGGGGGTGTCACCAGTCAGGGCTGGTGGCAGCAGTGCCAGAGGGTGATGCTCCTCTCTGGATACAGAAAGTTGGTAGAAGAAACCCCCAGGCCCTACCTCCTGGAGGAAGCCAGAGTTGGAGGGTTGAAGAGGTCCTGTGCCCCCCAGGACAGGCTCTGACCTTGCTCCGAGGGGGAGGGTGGTTGGGCCGAGCTGCCCCTGTGGTTCTGTGTCTCCCAGCTTTGTCACTGATCCTCTTGGAGACCTCATCCAGCCACTGCTGGCACTGCAGCCTGAGGTCCAGAGCTGCCCATCCTCAGAGCTGGCAGCACCCGGTCCTCACCCCGCTCTCCCCCAGCTCAACCGTTGACCTCCCGTGTGGGGACGGGGCAGATGCCTTCGCTTGCTCCCTCTGCAGGAGCTCTCGGGCTGGGAAGAAATACAAGGGGAGAAAGGGGGCTCAGTTCCCCTGCCGTTGGGGTGGGATGGGATGGCTGTCCTGTCCCACCCCAGGGGAGCCGCTGATGGCCATGAGTACCACTCCCCGGTGACCCTGTTAGATCTCTACTGAGCAGTTACGCTGGGGATGCCATTACACCTAGGGTAGATAAAAAAGCAAAAGAAAATTGTAGCTTTGGGAGAGGGTCTGACATCCTTCTCTGATGCTGGAGCATCCTGGGATGGGTCTGTCCATCCTTCTGCCCTAAGAAGCATGACACAGATACCACGGACTGCTGCGGCTGCGACCCTTGCAGCTGCCAGGTGTGGCACAGGCTGTACCAGACGGGAAGAAGATCTTGGTGTCAAACACAAGCAATGAAGGGGGTCAGCTTTGCAGGGGAGAAGGCATTTACAACCTTGAAGCAGAGGTCTGGGGCCTGTGGTTCACCTGCCTCTGCTGTCACCTACAGCCGTCACACAACTCACCGATGGCCATAAAGATATCATTCACTTGGTGGTTGGATTTTGCGGATGTCTCCATGAAGAGGAGGCCTTTGGTCCTTGCAAACTCTTCCCCCTCCTAGGTGGAGACAAGCAGAGTTAGTTATTCCCCCAGCCCCCTCTGGGGTTCCTCATTTGGTTACGGTGGCGTTCCATGGCACGTCAATAATTATTCGTGAACTCTGGAGGTGTCTGAAAGCCTTTCAAATTCTCGGCCTTACTAGGACATACCCCAGTGCTTGCTGGCAAGTGGGTGAGATGAGGGGGCCTGGCAGCTCACGGCAGATGCTCACCTCAGTGGCGACTTCTCGCTCAGCAGCGAGGTCTGTCTTGTTGCCCACCAAAGCAATGACGATTTCATCAGGAAGGAATTCCTTCTCCAGGTCCCTCAGCCACAGTTTTGCTCTGTTGAGTGTTTCCTGGAGAGATGGAGACAAAACCACCCAGTGATCTGGCTTCGATTTAATCCCTTCATCTCAGACATAGGGATGCTGGGCAAGTGGCACCAAACCAAAGGGGGTGGAAGAGATGTGGTGGGGAGGCTTTGATTGCCCCCTCTCTTGGGGAAACAGGTCCCCGGCCCTCAAACACCCTTAGGGATAAATCAGCCTTGGATGGGATGCAGCTTTTCTGCGTGGCAGCAGAACTCCCCACTGGGGTGGTGGCATGGTCCTGCATGGGCAGGGACAGCCCCTAGCATGTCCCATGTGGGACGTTCATCTTCTCGGGCGGTGCTTGTGTACCATTTCCTGTTCTACCAAGGCCAAACACCATCATCTGGACACCTCTGCCCCGCCAGTGTTGCTGCACAGCATAATTTCGGCACAGATGGGATCGGCATCCCCTGTTTTACCTTCTTAGCGATGTCGTAAACGAGGAGAACAGCATGGGCGCCCCGGTAATAGAGGTGGCAGACGCTGTGGTACTTCTCCTGGCCTGCAGTGTCCCAGATCTCAAACTTGATGGTGGCTACCTCCAGGTTGACCGTCTGTGTGAAGAAGGAGCCTGCGAGCAAGATGTAGGGTGCATGTTCACTTGCCGCAAGAGCAGAGAGCTCAGATCCACTGTTGTGAGGTCAAACCCATCCCGAGGGCCGGTAACAATGCTCTAATGTACAGAATTGGGACAGGTTCCTCATAAGCACCGGCACTGTTGATGGGATGGCGTGCCGCAAGGCAGGGCAGGCTGGGAGCCCTTCCTGGTGGCAGATGTCGGTGGATGCACACCAGTTTTGATGTCAGACAGCTCTGAGCTTTGCAGAATAGACCCCCAAGAACCACCTCCACCTTGCTGGTGGGTCAGACCTGTGAAGGCTCTGAATAGGAATACCCACCGAAAAGGGCTCCCACTGAAAGGGAGCCTCCATCCCTGCTCCCAGGGAGCAGATGGTGGCTTGTGGACCAGCCAGAGCCAAGGCAGAGGGACAAGGGAAGCAGCTCCACTAGCTACCTCTTCAGGTTCCAGGTGGGACCACAACCTCTGTGCCTTCTTAGGGCAAAAATCATGTAAAAAGAGCATCTATATTGTCTGGGTGGTGTGGGAAGCTGGGCTGATGCGAATGTAGAGGGGAGGCAGCTTGATCCCAGCAGGCACGTTGGCCCAAGGGAGGTTATAGAGGGAGTAGGGCTCTTGCAGCTCTCCAGATGGCATCCATCAAAGCATGAGCATACACATGGCCTGCCTTTGGTGGTGGGTTGTTCAGCATGGCCTGTCAGGACAGGACACGCAGGGGCAGATGCTTTCCCCTTTGCCAGCGGGGCAGTGTGGGGTTTGCAGCCCGGCACTGGGGTTTGCAGTGTGGGGAGGTCTGTACTCTTGTCTCTGCAGGCAGGCCGGAGGAACGAGACGCTGCTTTGAGCCTACCATCAGGCGGTGCTGGGGGGGACCTGCCGCAGGTGGCCACCACCTCCGGGGCTGTCCCATCCACCTGCACCCCAGCCAGAACCTCCTTGCTCCAGCGGGACATTGAGGCTGGGGCAGCACATGTACAGGAGAGACTCTCCTGGGGTGTCCGAATAGCTGTGGGGGCAGCACAGGACCAAGCACGGATAAGGCAGATGGGGCCACGCAGTTTGGACCCAGCGCTAAACCAAACCTGTGCAATTTGGACGTGGCTTTGCTCACAGCCTGGCGCTGAGGAAAATGGGCTGCGGAGATGAGAGGGTGACAGCGATGGGGGAGGTCTGGCTCCGGGGCAAGTCCATATCACGTTCAAAAGTGGGTCTGTCCTCCTGCAGGATAGACTAATGTGTTCTCCTGCATCCCACCCCGCTGCAGGGAAGGGCATCAGGCCTGGTCTCTTGTCCAGAGCCATAAAGCTACTGAAGCCATTCACTCACATCCCACAGTTGGCAGCGACTCCTTGAAGTCATTTTTCACGTATCGGTAGGCCAGGCTTGACTTTCCCACTGATGTGCTCCCCAGCAGAACCACCTTGTACATGTAGGTGGGACGAATTCCCTCTGGGGAGGTGCCCGGCATTGCTTTCTGTGCCATGCTCTGCAAGGAAACCAACTCTGTTCAAAACACGTCTGCAGTGACCCCAGCTGAGCCTCCCGCATCAACTCCTGACCAGTGGCAGCGGGGCAGGTGGGGTTTAACCTCAAAATAGGCTAGAAGAAAACCATTGATACCCTGAATCAAATTTAATACATCAAACCATCTGCCACTGTCAGTTATGACCACAGGGTGGAGATCTTTAGGAGGAAACTTGATGCAAGAAGCCTTGCATGTAGACAAGGAGATTAGATTGGGGGCGTCTCCTTTAAAGAAAGAACACGCTGGAGAAAGTTAATGGCAGGAGGACATCACTTAGGGATGTGCTTGCTCTTCAGCATGCCTCCTTCCCCAAAGGCCTGGTGAAGAGCTTAGGCTGAAATTCCACATTTATTGCAGGTCTTGGTTAGAAGATATACCAGGGGAGCCTAACCCAGGCTGGAGGTGAGCTCAGGGGTGGAGGCGGTGCTGCTGCCAGCTTGCTGAGAACACTGCCCAGGGAATGACAGGGCACCTCAAGAGCTGATGGGCTTTGAGGCAGCACCGCTTCAAGTCAGCGTGTTGCTCACCAAGGTGAAAAAGCAGGAGTGAGAGGACCTGACCCAAGCACCCTTGAGGAGAGCAGCACATAAAGCAAAGGAGGGTATAGGGAGGTGGGGGTCGGTCTCTTCTCCCAAGGAACAGGCGATGGGACATGAGGAAACGGCCTCAAGTTACGCCAGGGGAGGTTTAGACTGGATATTAGGAAAAATTGTCGCCAAGAAGGCCAATGGCATCCTGGGCTGCATAGGGAAGACTGTGGGCAGTAGGTCGAGGGAGGTCATTCTCCCCCTCTACTCTGCACTGGTGAGGCCACAACTGGAGTACTGTGTCCAGTTCTGGGCTCCCCAGTTCAAGAGGGACAGGGAACTACTGGAGCGAGTCCAGCGAAGGGCAACCAAGATGATTGTGGGACTGGAGCACCTCCCTTATGAGGAAAGGCTGAAAGAGCTGGGACTCTTTAGCCTGGAGAAGAGAAGGCTGAGGGGGGACCTGATTAATGTTTACAAGTACCTAAAGGGTGGGTTTAAGGAGGACGGAGCCAGGCTCTTTTCAATGGTTCCCAGCGACAGGACAAGGGGCAATGGGCACAAGCTAGAACATAGGAAGTTCCGTTCAAATACACGGAAAAACTTCTTTACGGTGAGGGTGACAGAGCACTGGAACAGGCTGCCCAGGGAGGTGGTGGAGTCCCCTTCTCTGGAGATTTTCAAGACCCGCCTGGATGCAGCCCTGAGGGATGTGCTTTAGGCAATCCTGCTCTAGCAGGGGAGTTGGACTAGATGATCTCTAGAGGTCCCTTCCAACTCTGAAGATTCCGTGATTCCGTGATTCCGTGATTCCGTGAAATGTTTACACCAAAAGGGTTATTAAGCACTGGGACAGGCTGCCCAGGGCAGTGGTTGAGGCACCATCCCTGGAGGTATTTAAAAGCCGGGCAGACACAGTGCTTAGAGATACGGTTTAGTGATGGGTTTTGTCCAAAGACCTGGACTCGATGATCTGAAAGCACCCTTCCAACCTCCGCGGTTCTATGATTCTATGACCCTGCACCGCGGGTTAAGAAACCCCAGACAGACCAAGCCTATGAAGTCTCATGTCCTCGTGACCATTGCACCACGGCCTGTGACTCTGCATCACTCAGGGTGGTGCATCACTACACTGCGCAGTAACCAGGGGTGGGGTGTGGAAACAGCCCAAAATAACAGTGGTTGCCTCAAACCTGGCTCAAAGAGAGCTACTGCAGAGCATTGGCCATACGCTGGGAAGATAAATGTTGGCGTGAGCCCTCCTGGATGGCACGTGTCCCCTTCTCCCAGCCTTGAGCCCAAGGAAGTGACGCTGCCCCGCTGTCGGTGGGAACTGTCGGCGCAGGGCGGTGAATAACGCTATCTTGCAGCTGGCCAGAGCTTTGCCCTGGCTTCTCCTTGCAGGGCTCTTCCTCCAAAAATACTGAGCTCACCTGGAGAGCTACGCAGGAGAGAGGGAGGTTCATGCAGAGCTTGAAGACGAAGGGTCATGGGGTGTTGAACTGAGCAGGAGAGGGCATGAGATGACCTTGTGTGCCCTCATCCCACCTCACACACCACAGAAATATGCCGCCAGCAAGCTCGTAACTGCCGTGTGCAGAGATGGGATGTGCCGTCTATATAGACCTAGCCTTCTAACGCCCAAAGGCAGCAGAAGATCCTTGTGAAGGACACCGAAATGTTCATGTCCTGCTGCTGGTCCCTGCCTATGTGTCCTGACCTCACTGCTGTTGCACACCAGATGAAGAGCCTCCCACGCCGGGGTGAACGCTACTGGCGTGGGGTGCTTCCCTCCATGGGCTTTTGAAGAAAGCCCTGGTCAGTCAGAGAGAGTAGGGACCTGCAAGACTTATAATGAAGATTTGGTGCAATTACTGCCTGGAGCTCATAGGAGTTTGGTGTGTGGGACTTGCAGGTGAGCGAGAAGAAGTGCCTTTATAAAGACACCAAAGAGCAGCGCTAGCAGTGTGGCTCCCGGCCCGGGAAGGTCTCTGCGGGTCCCTCATCTGACAAAAGCCCCTTGTTCCTGCGTGCTGCTCATCCCATGCGTCTCCTTCATTTTGCCCGTCTTCCCCCTGCAATCTGGCAGCCTCCAGACCTTTAAGTCTTCCGCCTGCCCTGAGCTGTTATCAAAGCAGGCTGTCATTAAGAGCATTCCTTGGTGCTGGCCAAACCGCAGCTGTAGATGCGGGTGGTTGTTCTTCTATGTGAGATGGGCTTTCAGCCCCTTAAAAGCCAGGGGATTCCCTGCCTTTCAGGCAGGGATGAAAAAGCTTTTTCATCCCCTTAAAAGCCACCTTCCCCCCCCCGCCCCCAGCTCACACAGCCCAGTGGTGAATAACAGGGTCGCAGTTTGTGCAGAACGGTTAGTTAGGGGTGGGTTTTGTTTTTTGAGCAGGAAAAATATAAATCCCGTGGCACAGCATAAGAGGGCTCCTTATGGTATTAACTAAACACATTTGCCTCTTTGTAGGCCTGGAAATAAGATTGCAACCCTTTCTGGGCAGTTACGTTGGCTACCATAGGTGATATGCCGTAAAACTCTCTAAGGAAACAAGAAGCTGCATGAAACCTCCCAATATTGTCTATATTTCTAAATCTCCCATTATTTCACTCTGCTGCTCTCTGTTTAACCCTAGAAGGCAGTACTGATGCTGGAACAAAGCTCACCTGAGAATTACTGTAATGATAGAAATTTCCTTGAACACTTTTCCCGCTAGCAAGCACCTCTTAGAGGGGGGGAGTTTTGCCAAAGCTCGTTTGAAACAATTTCTTTTCCGTTTTAAGAGGCAGAAGGTGAATCTCCCCTTTCCACCCGAGGAGAGCGGCAAGGAAGTGAAACGAGTGGCTTTGTTTTGATTCAATGGGAAATAGGAGTTAGGGGAAACTGTTTTCTTTCTCCTTTTTTTTTCTTTTTTTTGTTGAAAAAGGAGTGAACAGAGTAGAACCCTGTGCTCGCTGGCTAAGGGGCTATGGGGAAAACCTTTCCAGACATCTCATGGGGCTGGTAGTCACCCTTCTGTGGCTGCTCCCTGTCCTGGGGAAGAGCCTGTCCATGAGATTAGGGTTTCAGTCAGCTCTGCAAATCCAGGATGCTGCTCCGGCAGGGTTACCGATGCCCACTCCGGGTGCGGGTAAGGGTGCTGCTGCCTCACAGCAAACAGCATCCCTCTTCTTTCAGCCTGCACTGCCAATGAAGTAGAGGAAGGTCGTTCTTCAGGTGGAAACCTCCCTGACTTCCCTGGGCTCAGACCGACTGAATGTAACCAGGAGAAACATTTAAAGCAACTTTCCTGGTGATTTCTGTGAGTTAAAGCCCCAGCAGAGTGCACCTGCATCCCAGAAAGCGTCTGTCGGCGTAACTAGAAGTAGTTTGATTTATCTTACTGCAAACTCAAAACTGTGAAGAAGTCGCCGATGCTTCCACGCAAAATGCAAATTTTAGCATCTTTTCCCATGCGGGCTTTGAAAGGCTGAGGTGTAACCTGAACTGGGACTGCTTAGATGCTGGATTTGGGGGCTTTTTAGTTTGATCCTGGTAAAGAATAACTCAGCAATTTAAGGAGCAGCCTGGGGAACAGCTGAGGTGTTACAAGACCTGTCCTCGTGCCTAGAAGCCACGCCATGGGGCAGGGAAAGCTGAACCTGCTCAAATTCAACATAAAGAGCCAGAGATCAGTCGAAACAAGCATTTCTCTTCAGTTAACTGCAAAAAATCCTGTTGGTGGATTTAGTCTCCAGATACGGCTTAATATTGTGTGACAGCTGTGTCTAGCAGCAGATATTTGAGGCAGACTTGCCTGATCTTACACTTACCCAGGAGGTGAGCACGGAAACGGCCGCAACGCAGATCATTTCTCACTTCCTAATGGAGGATTAAGCATCGCTGCAGCTGGGAAATTGTGTTCTCGGCCAGACAGCCCCGTTCCCCCATCTCGCCATCTCCTCGCTCCTCCCCGTGGGCAATGGGTGGGTATCCAGAGGCAGCTTTGACCAGCGTTAACCAGCCTCCCCTCTGGAGCCCACTGGTTTAATGTAAATCAACTTACAGGTAATCTGTTTGCTGGGTGCCGCGGAAGGGCCAGATCCGTGACACTGCGCTCGAACCGCCTGCCCTCACTGTTTCCAAGAAGGAACCTGACAAATCTGTTTATGAGGGTGAGTCAGTTGTTTATAATTAGCAGGAAAGTGGACTTTATCTAAGGAGCATCCTTTCAAACTCGTGTTTTATGGGCGTAAACACTGGTAATAAAAAGCAGAAACTTGAGGTGGCAGAGTGGATATTTGCACTGCAATGCAACAGCAAGGGCTTAGCTTTCGCTACTTGATAAATTAGTACCTCTGCAGTATTTTTAACCTGGGGAAGGGGGATCCTGGTATATTTATTGTCAGGAGACAAGGCTTTTATTTCCAAAGGAAAACAGTAAAAAAATAAAAGAAAGCCAAACCTTTGGGGATTGGAGCCACTGAGAAGTGTTATTTAGGACTCTATTTAACTTCCTGGGAAATTAAATGATGTTTAAGTCCAATGATGTCTAACTGATGTCTAAGCTTTTCTAACCCACAAGCTCTAACGAGATCCTAAAACCATTAAAGACATTTGCTGAGTTTCTGCAGGGGTGCAGCAGCGAACGAGAGCCCCAGTTAATGAGCTCCTCGGACAAACCGGGACCCCGGTGTTACCCAGGTGAGTCTGCAGTTATCCAGCCCTGCAGTTTTGGGACACGATGTTTTTAGGTTCTTTCAGATCTAGATTTATTTATTTTTTTCCCCGCCAGATAGTGGTCAATCCACCTACCACCCCAATTAACTTCTAGTATTCATCTCAAAGCACTCCTCTGCTTCCGGGAGCCTCCTCCTGCCCACTAAAGCTCTGGCAGTCCTGGTGTAGGAGCGTGGCCACTTCGCAAGTTTGCTAAAGCCGAGGTTACCAGGGCATACGGAAATCCCAACTGCAAAGACTTAAGGCGTAAACAGCGTTAGATTTACATAGTGCCCGTTTCTCAACGCAGTCAGCCCTCCTCAAAGCGAAGGCGAACAGAATGAGGGTCATTAAGCAGGTTGGGGAAATAAGGCAGCAATAAATGGAGACCGCCCTGGGACATGGGTGAGACCAAGTGCTTCACGGCAGCTCTTCGGCTTCCTGAGAGGATGGGGGTAGGGCAAAGGGCTTCCTAAGTCTTCCTAAAATCTCTTCTCTTGGGCAGAGAGCTGCTGAGGATGATGCCGCCCTCCCTGCTGGAATGCGGGGGCTGCTTCCCGGTGGGAGGATGACAACCCCAGAAGCTTGCCTGGGAAAGGCAGCTGGGAGATGGTGGATCACGGCTGCGCCTGCCCTGCGGGGAATCCCGTGGCAGAGGATGCCATTACCTTCCCGAAGCCTTGCTCTCCTCCCGGCGCTCCGGTGCGGGGCGTGAGGGCTGGCGGGGCGAGGGCCCCCTCCGGCTGCCCGAGCCTCTCCGTGCCGGGGGGGTGGATAAAAGCGAAACCACCCAGCGGCTCCCGTGGAGCAGTGTCAAAGGTGAGAGGCGACCGCAGATCAGTGAACCTTAGACCCGGTGGCGAGCCAGGCAAGGCGGGACCACGGGGCTGCCGTCACGCCGAGAGGGGCCGGCAGACATGCCCCCCGCACTCCCTCCATCCATCCATCTATCCATCCCTCCCTCCCTGCTCCCCATGCTGGGGTTTGGTGGTGGGTTTTGACAGATGGATGAGTGGGTGGGTGGGTTTTTCCCTGTGCCTTGGTGCCTGAGGCCAGCCCAGCTACCAGGGGCATGGGGAGCAAAAGCAGCCCGTACCCTGCCCAGGGTGGGCTGGCTGCAGGGGGGGATGGAACCATGGCGTGCCAGGATCTGGCCTTCTCTGGGTTTTAGAATACAGCAATTTCTGCTGACGCACGTTAGTCCTGGCTTTGGTCGAGTGCCAAGGTAAGGACTCGGATAACTTGGGCCGGGGATTGCCAAAGCGATTTGTTTTCAGGAGCGCGGCACACCCGCTCCTCTTGCAAAGCGCTTCAGCGGATGATCCGGGGAGATGCAAAGTGAGCAAAAACCAAGCACCTGGGCTTTTACTGCCTTTTAATTAAGGTAAAATAGCTAGTTAGCACAGGCAGCTGGGGCTTGGTGCTTTGGAGAAGGCTGGTTTTGTTAAAGCTTTAATATCTTGCGAGAGAAATCACTGCGTATTAATGTATTTGGATAACAGGTCTGGATCAAGAACAGGAAGATCTGATAATTAAAAACCTAAATTAACAGATTGGGTTTTTTTATTTCTGTTACTCATCTTGTCATAGTGCCTTTCCTTCAAGTAACAGCTCTGAAAGTTTTCAGGAAGGGAAACTTATTTTACAAAATCCAGTCCTAATAGTTGTAGGGAGCAGGGTGAAAAGCAGGAGTCCTACAAGCAAGCTGCAAAAAATGTCATCCCAGTTGTGAAATGAAGAGCACGTCTTGTGACTTCCAAGGCCTGACTGCCACAGCTTGATCACTTCCCGTTTCTAGGATGAAAACCCATTTACAGATGCCCGACGGTTGCACGAAAGTCATACGGGAGTGGTGCCCCCACCAAGTTTAATCATCGTGAGAAGTTTTGGTCTGGGAGCCAAATGAGATCATATTTCCCTTCGTTTGGGAATGTGTCCATGCACAGATTTGCACTGACACAGCTAAACTGGCTTGAGTATCCACGCATAGCTCCTGCCTGAGAGCAGATCTTACCCTGCACACAGCTTTTTTCCCAGAGGGAAGGAAAGCTTGTCCTTCCCAGGTCCCTTCCCGTCAGCTCTACAGAGGTGAAAACAGGATTTGGGGATCCTTTGAAGATATTCCTAACAACTCTATGGAAATCCAAACTGTTTGAGGCTGGTATAATTTTTTTCAGCAGAGAAGGAGTTCAGGTGCTTCCATCCTGCTCCCACAACTTGTTTCACCAGGCTGTGCTGTGAAATGAGCAGGCTTAAAGCCTTATTTTCTTCCAGGGCTTTGGGTAGATTAGTTCCTCGGCGAGAGTCCCTGTGTGACCCTGGGAACTGTGGCGTTGGCACAGCGGAGGGCCAGAAACGTGTTTCAGGGTTTGGGAAGGGCTTGGGGCGTGAACACCTTAGGCTGGGATTGCTGCAGGACACTTCCCATTGTGAGCGTAAACCTCTGACAAACCCGGATTGTACCTGTACATTTAGGATGCTTATCGGCCCAGGGAACGCAGATGACCCTCAAAATTAATTTTCATTTTTGGAGGGATGTACCCCATTGCAAGGATTTTGTGCTTATACTGTTTGAGTGTCTTACCCGCAGCGGTGGGCGATGCTGAAAGGCTCTGCTTTGGACCCACAAGCTATGGTAACATCACGCTCCTAAACTCTCAGTAGAAAACGAGGGGCTCGGACTTGGCTGGATGGCTTTGAAGCCTTATGAAAGGATTGCTTTGTACCCAAGAGAAACTTCATTTCCAACTTGCGCCACCGCAACAAGCAGCCCTCTCGTGCACTGTTATTTTCATACCAGTCTCATCTGCCCGAGCAGATGTTATGCCTCAGATGCTTTTGTTAATGGCTTTTATAAAAGGAGATGGTGTAAACGAGATGCCTGCAACAAAGTGCTACGGCCTGGCTAGTGTAAATGCCCTTAAGTCCTCTGGAGCCCAGGGGAGCTTGCCCCTTGCATGGGCTGGGACATCTGCCTCCTGGATGGGTCCTTCTCCAGCTCCTGATGAGCCAGACCCCACTAGAGGGCACAGCTCATCCGCGATCTAAGACAACAGGGACGTCTGCTCCCGAGTCTCATTTCTGAACTGGGCAACCAAGCGGACACCGGTCAGTGAGGGTGACGAGAGAGGTGGCCTGAGATCTCCTGCCAGAACTGCTTTTCCTTGGGCGAGCTCTGTTCTCCAAACAACGGGCACCTGAACCTTTGTGAAAAACGCTGTTGCAGTGTCAGGAAGCCAGAGCTTTTTTTTGCACCGTATCTTGGTCTGCTTACCTGCTTCTGGAACATGCGGGTACCTTGCTGTCCTGGATGCTCAGGATCGGACCTCCTTCAGCAGCAAGTGCTTTGCAAATAAAGACCATGGCTGGATCTAAATGGGATGGCGCCAGGAGTGACCTGCACAAAGCTAGGGATACGCCTTGCTCGGTTGTGCTTCTGCACTGAAAGGTTCCTTACCTGAAATAAGCTTTACCGGTAAAAACTGGGCATTGGTTGTTTTCCTGAGGTTAGGGATTGCATTTAATTCTATGCTTACCTAATGTAATTATGCCGCAAGAATTTGTAGGACAGGTCTGGCTGCAGGGGTGCTATGGATCAAATATTCCAGCCCAGCAAGGCAAGATCTGAGCACCTGGAAGCCCCTTGTAGACCTTCCCCCACTGCTCCACCTCAGCCTTGCTCTTTGATTTTTAACTGTGAAGGAAATGGTGACACAGTAGCACACAGGAATGCCAGAAGAGGTCAAAATAAAGCTCCTAAGCATGCAAGAATAATGCCAATAATCTCGACTTTCTGGCTCTGCCTGCTGTGTAACTTTGGGTAGGTCACCCCTCCTTCCCTCTCTCTCTGAGTAAACGGGGGCACAAGGACACAGATCTTTTTGGGGCAGTTTGGGAGCTCATGGAGGGCTCTTTTTCAGTGGTTGTGTAGCACTCAGTTCCTCCTGACTCTGACTGCTGTGAGGAAGCATTAGCTCACTGATATGAGCACTGTAAATCATCCCTTGCTCAAGGAAGAGCGGTTGGGTGGAAAAGGCAGCAAGGTCTAGTAATAAGGGCACTACCCTGAGCTGAAAACAAGAGTAAAACTTCAGCTTTGCCATTTGTCTGCTGTCTGCCTGTGGGAAGAGTTATTTTGTCTCCTCTGACTTGTTTCTCCCGCTCCCCCTGGCTTGTCCACTCGGTTTCCGTGTGCTCCCTGGTGTGTCCCGTGCGGGCAGTCCAGTGCAGGAGGCCTGATCTCCACTGGGGCTCCCACACTGCCAAACCGACACGTGGACCTTGTATTCCTCAGAAATTGTTAACTACTTAGCCTCAGCTTTAGCATTTTTGGACCCCCTGAGATCCTTAAATACCATCAAGTTGTTCTTGATGGGTCAGTTTTCATCTGAAATGCTCCCGTTTCTTCTTATTTAGTGTGTTTCAAGAATAGGGCTGTGGTCTTGGCAGCCCTGCGCTGTGTGTGCGCTTCTGTTGTCCTTTCCAACCCAAACCATTCCATGAAGATGGGAGGGTTTGGGGGGAAGGTGTTTTAAGATTTGATTTTATTTCTCATTACCCTACTCCAATTTTGATTGGTAATAAATTCAATTAATTTCCCCAAGTTGAGTCTGTTTTGCCTGTGTCGGTAATTGCTGAGTGACCTCTCCTTGTCCTTATCTCGAGCCGGGAACCTTTCATTATGTTTTCTCCCCCCTGTCCAGCCAAGGAAGGGAGTGATAGAGCGGCTTTGGTGGTCACCCGGTATTCAGCCAGGGTCAACCCACCACATCTGACAAGGAACAGCCCCAAATACCCGGGCGCCTTTCAGCTGCCCGGATTATACCGTGAGCACTGCTGTCCGTCTTGCCTCTTGCTCTCTGAAGAAAATGTCTGAAAGATATGGTGGCCTGGAAATCCTTGTTTGCTTTTTCAGAAAGCCACGTATCTACAATGCAGGTGCATATGTATGCAGGCATTTTAGAAAATATGGGGTGTGGGTTGGATAGTCTGGTGGCTTCAGGGTTCTGGGCTATGCGGGAAGCCCACAGTGGCCACAGGCCACTACTGACCTGATGTAAAGCCTCTGCTGTTGCAGACTGCCCTATATATAGGCTCTGATGGGCTGCCTCTGCATTGCCCGGCTTTCCGAGAGTGTCACCCGTCATCTCGATGCTGTTGCAAAGCCAACACTGTGTCTATTGTGAGCTCTGGCTAGCTGGACAGAAATGAGGTTATGGTCAGATTTAGACAGCTGGCGATGGGCATGCAGAGCCCAGAATTAACAGTCATAGAAACCTGGCTTTCATTATGACCTTGCCTAAGTGATTTTGGCTCCTGGGCCAGCTGTAGGACAGACAACGTGTCTCTGCCCCGCCCGCCTCAAAGGAACCAGTCGCTTGTGTGCGGTATATATAGCAGGCCTTGCTTTTGGGATATAACTATTTTGGTTTAGCTGGTATTGCTATAAATGATTTCATGGATCGGAGACCACCTGCAGTCTTGACCCTACTCTTGCCAAAAGGCTCTCCTCACCACACTCCTTTGAGCAGGGCTCTGAAATGCTGGGTGTTGGTCTGGGGAGCCACCGGCTAGCTTTGAGAGAGGTGGGCACGTTGCCTCTCACTGAACAAGCCAGCCTGGCCCTCGTCAGCGGCCAGTAGATACAAAGCCTCAGAAATAAGCTGAGGCTCTTCTATTTTTAAAAGCCTATTGGCTTCAAGAAGAAACGTCTGAAACCGCGACTGAAAGCAGGGTGTAGAGAGGTGGGGTTCAGTCTCTCCTCCCAAGGAACAGGTGATGGGACAAGAGGAAATGGCCTCAAGTTGCGCCAGGGGAGGTTTAGACTGGATATTAGGAAAAATTTTAAACTGAGAGGGTTGTTAAGCATTGGGACAGGCTGCCCAGGGCAGTGGTTGAGGCACCATCCCTGGAGGTATTTAAAAGCCGGGCAGACACGGTGCTTAGAGATATGGTTTAGTGATGGGTTTGTCAGAGTTAGGTTGATGGTTGGACTCGATGATCTGAAAGGTCCTTTCCAACCTGGGCAATTCTGTGATTCCAAGCAAAATGAATTCAAAATAATTAGTCCATCCAGAGGTCACAAAAAATTATGTTCTCAAAACTGTTCGCCATACCTGTGCTGTTAAACGTGTAATACCTTGTCTGCGTGATGGTTCTCACAGAAAACATGGGTTAATCACAGAGGCCTGACTTGGCATGGAAATGCTTTTTCTAAGCATCCTGGTCTTTGCTGTTTCCTTTTCTGTGCCTGCAGGAACGTCATGAACTGATGCAATAAGATGAACTAGAGGTCAGCTCCTGAAGCCCGAAGACCCGCAGCAGCATGAAGATCCACTCGTGATCATACAGGCAAGGTTTGTCATCGCTGCAATGGAGCCTTAAAAGATCATTTTGTCAGTTTTGAGAAGAGGGAGGGCTGTGCTTTTGTTAATGAAAAAAGATTGGGCTCCTCACTGTTGCACTGGTAGAGAGTTAAGAAGTATTTTGAGGATTGGTGGAGTTGTAATGATGAGCAGATCATTTACGCTGAAGCTTGAAACTGAGCCTGCCATGAACTGCTTGAACTGCTTCAGGCTTCTAAAATGCTAGTCTTCCCGCATTAATTATTAACATCACTAAAACACTCTAGAGATTGGCTTGGAAACATTAAACAAGCTTAATATTAATAGCTCCCAGATTAAAAATGATGGTGAACATTAGCATGTGTTAAAGACCGAGGAGGGAAAATAACTACTGACTACAATAAACATTTTAAGTATAGCGGGATTAAATTACAAAAAGGATACAAGTGTGAACCACAAGAAAGGCTTTCCTCTAGCATTGCCTGCTACCTGTCTGGAGAGACAGGTAATATTGTTTACACCTTTGAAATTACACTTGACGGGCCACAATAAATAGCCTTGAAGCACGGGGATGTGCGAAGGTGGGAAATCTCTGCAACACACCTCCTTACTCTTAAAAGCCAGGCTCTGGCTAGAGACTGTTGCAGGCAGCTGCCTAGCCATGCTGGGTACCTGCTAGCCACAATCCTTTGCCATTTATAGGGGATTCTTCAAAACTTGCTCAAGCGTTGCTACGAACAGCCCCTGCCGCAGGTGCTGGGGTGGAAAGAGATACGAAAAGTAGTCAATGTAAAGTAGTCAGTGTAAAAGTAGTCAGTAAAAATATATGCATCTAATATTTTGCTTATCCCAAACTCCCACGTCTATTTTATTCAGCCGGCTTGGGCCAGAAGGACCCCGCGCCTCGGCAAGTCCAGCCCACCTTGCCATGCAATGCAGAGCCCTTTGGCTCTAGCTTGGGTCGCTGATGTGAAAGGCAGAGCCAGCTCCTGAAGGGTGTGGAAACGAAGGAAACAGTTCTGTGAAGTAAGAGACATCGTTACCTAACAAGGTGCAGGTCTTGCAGCGTTTCACATGATTAAAGCACTTAAGCGCCTTCTTCCACGCGCGGGGTCGGCCGCCTGCCGTCAGCTCCCTGTGCTGCTTTTTTGCCAGTGGGGATATCGCATTTGGGATGGACCTTGACTCCCCGCCCCCACCCCCGATAAACTTGGTGGCAACTCGCCAGCCAGCTGAAGCTATTAGTCTGGGACCGGCGCAGGCTTACAGAGCGATCACACATGTTCCCTTAGGAAACTAGGCTAAAAATAGCTGTCGGCAGTACTTTTCTACACGAAGGGCTACAGAGGAGCTCACTGACAGCCAAAAGTTGCTCCCGGCTCCGTCATCTCCCCCAGAAGTGTTTCATCTGTCTGTGTTTGTGAGACAGTTGTAATGAATGCAACTGAAAACGGTTTGCCGGTGCTTGGAAAGAGAAATATTTAGGTAATGCTGTCTAGCACAGACTTGGAGAACGCGTGTGGGTGTGTATATAACTTTATTTTCCCTGAAGCCCCCACCCAGCTTTTGACTGTACAGTTGGTGTGTTGGTAGGGCATTTTGTGATGGGTTTTACCTCTCCATGCTTTGCAGCAGGCTGGTGGCCACATCATGGTCTTGATTTTTAAGGTCACGTCTAAACCGGGTAAAACACGTCTAAACTGGCTGGGTTTCAGCTGGTCCTCAGTCTCATGGACTGGGTGTTACAGGCATGGCCTGTAAAAGCACAAGAATAGAAATTATTTCATCAGTATGAGCAAATTCATTTTACGCCAGCCACTGCTGGAAGAGCAGTGAAGCAGTCAGCGTTACACAGAGGTGAAATGAGTCATCTCTTGCCAATAAAATAGGAAAGAATGCAGCTGCCTCGGGGCTGGGGGGGGGAACCGTTATCTGCTGTTACCTAGAGCAACTCCTTTTATAATTGAAAAATGTATTAAAAATTATTTTGGGAATGTCTAATTAGTTGAATTGAGTCACGAGTGCGCTCAGGATGTTTCAGAAACTTAAAGTAGTAACTGCCCCAAAAGAGGCCACCGCAGGGAAGTGTCTTTCCTGCCTTTCCCCTCTGACACCGCAGCTACAAGGTCAGGGAGGATGAAAACTTCTGGAGAAATTGAGGTTGGACAACAAAGGCAGTGTCGGTCGATCCCTGGGGAGATGCCTCCTTCGGACAGCGCCCAGCCCTACATGGCTTAAGGCTGGCAACCCTGCAATAAGTAGCTATATATTGAGTAGCCATCCGTAGGGAAACGCACAGCCAGGAAAGGCAGGAGGCAAAAGAAAGGAAAAGCAGAGACTTGTGGCTGAGGCCATTCTGTTCCTGCCTCTGGCGTATATCTCCAGGCTGGTCCCCGACGAGCCGTTCAGCCGGCTATGGAAGTTGGTGGTTTCTGGATGAAAGCACGCATTTTGCTTTCTGTCCAGTTTGGGGCATTCAATGCTTTATTTATTTATTTCTTTTTATATGCAGCTGAAAGGAAAGGGTTCTGCGGCAACTCATCGTGCTCGGGGGAAAAAAAAATAAATCTTCTTTTAATTGTTTCTACCAACGGAAAGGAAAATAAACACTGGAGAGTTTGACAACACTTGCCTGACTGTTCTGGCTCTTTGTTGATGGAGAGCAGAGGAACTAATTCCTTCACATTCCTACAGGGAAGGATCAGGAAGGTTTTAGTGCCGTAATAATGAATTCTGTGGAAAAGCACGGCAACTGCTGCGGGGCTGGGATGGGGTGCAGCAACCGACGGATGTATTGGCTCGGGGGTGCACAGCGAGGCAGCAGGCAGGGAAAGCGTGCTGGGCTGATGACTCAGTTCCACATGCCATTCATCAGTCACGGAAAGACAGGAATACTAGGGATGCCAGAAAAAACGTGTTATGACTTAAAATCAGACGTACCAACTCTAACGCACTGTAACATCTGAAGTGTTTTGCCTCCGTTTCCCCTAATGTTTTGTTAGCAGTATCTTCTTTCACTTCCCAGTTTAGGCAAACTTCTTTATTTCAGGAAACTATAATGACCCGCCTTCCTGCCCTACTGGTGATTATCACAGCTGGAATCTGAAATCCTTTAGCACCAGCATGGCTTATTTTAGGTAAGGCAGGATTTATTAGTTGACACCGCTGGTTTGCTGCTGTTTTGTGTAGGTGGGTGAGCGGCGCGGTGACAGGAGGTGGGGGAGCAATGCACGGCTCCAGTTCGTAACGCAGAACCATGAGACATCAGACACAGGTGCTCTTCTGTCTGATGTTGAGCGGTTGGAACTGTTCCCTGAGAACAGACGCGGCAATTTTTCATTTCGCTATAAAATAGGTGAGTGGAAAATATCCCTTCCCTGACAAGCATGAAAGATGGTTAGAAGCAGAGCATGGTTAAGTTCTGCTGTGCTTGAGAAAAGGGATGTTTTGCCTCTGATTTGGGCTTTGGATGAATCTGGATGGATTTCCACAGGGATAACAAATGGCACCTCCTTCCCCCTCTTCCGCTCCAGCTCAGGGAATTAAACTGTGATGTGGTTTCACATAAACTTTTCCAAAATGACGTTCATATGCCATTTTACAGGACAGTATGACTAATTAGTGCAAGCACTTGGTCTGCTACAAACAATTGGTTGTTTTTAGACCATGTGTTGTGTCTATTTTTCAGTGCAGTCCCAAACAACTGGAGTTTAAGAAAGCCTGGAATGCCTGATTGGAAAATGTGTCTCAGCTTAACTGCAACATTTGGGATGGGAGTGGATGAGGCCACACAGCATGGAGCAGACAAACCCTGGGGAAAAATCAAATAAGTGTCGAGCCCTTGTAGCTGGGCCATGCAATTCCTCGCTCTCGTGTCTACGTGCTGTCAAGCAGGGCGAGGACACCGCCACAATGGCAGGAGGAATGCTTTGATATATTAATCCCAAAGAGATGCAGAGCCAGTTCCTCGGCTGCTTCAGCTGATGTAATGCATTGTTTTTGCCGAAGCCATCCTGATTTTGTCTGGCTGAAGGACTGACTAGTTCAGACTATTTTTTTGGACAGATGCAGAGGCTGTATTCCCAAATTAAATATGTATATTGATCTCTTGCCTGCCTTCTACCTAGGCTCTGGGAAGAAAAGACAGGGGATATGCAGGTCTTGTCACTGTAATACCCAAGATTCCCACAGCCTGGAATGGGTTTTGAGGTAGGAAATGAGGAGTGTTTTTAGGCTGGGTGGAAGAGATGTATGATGTATTTTCTTCTGAAAATCACCCGGGGCTCTCTTAAAGCTTAGATTTTTTTACACGGCAAGAGGGGAACCCAATGGAGGAGAAAGAGAGAGATTTTGCAGCTCGCTGTGGCGCAGGTGTAGGAATAGCAGGTAGGAGCGCCGATAGCAAACAGCAGACCATACAGGCTGTCTTTGTGAGGCAGGAGCGGCAACCCATTGCTGTTCGGCAGCCTAGGATAGGTTTGAGTCCCTGCAACTACAGCTGCTGGTGAAACCGGCTTCACTTTGCTTCGCACTGACACACTCTGAGCGGTGGCATGTCTGCTGCTCATTAGATTAGGTCCACAGAGGCAGCGCTGAGCAAGTCCCCATTTGTAGCCCAAGATGGGCAGTTTCCAGCGAGCTCGGTGACGGTTTGCAAATTGCAGGTAAATTCCCTGCTTAATCTGGTAATGGAGAGGTTGCGCGATTGCAGTGTTAGTCTGGGTGAGGGCTGGTTTACGTCCTCCAAACAGGAGCATCAGTGGGGCCAGGCCAACCTCTTTGGGGCTACTGCAGTGTCACCTGTGATGGATATTCATGTCCCAAATTTAGTGGCAGGGGGGAGAGCCCGTGGTGTTTGGGTTAGCGCTTGTTAAGGCAGGCAGGCTCTCAGTATAGAACTTACCACAGACGTAACATACTTCACCCCGGTTACCCAAAAATTGCTTTTGGATGCACGTCCAGAACTTTGGCAAGAAACCTCTGATTTCCAGACTATGATTATATATGGCCTGTTTAGCTGTATGCTTTTGTTCTAACTTGGCTCTAAGCCTTACATAGCATCATCCCCACCCCTCTTCTCCAAAGTAGTTTAAAGACAAGAGACGCCTTTGGCTAGCCAAGCCGGCCCCTTCTCATCTCAGGAAAGGTCCTCCTACTGCTTACCCTAGGAGCTCTTCTATCTACAGCTCTGCAAGTTTGAGTTCTTAACAGGGAAAAGCAGACTTGCAGGCACCATTTTAGGTAAGGTCTTGTGGATGGTTGTGCAATGGTATAAATATTTGCATTGGTAGACGCTTACCTGAAGTGCTCTAACGTTAGATGTAATTCTTTGGTGTTTGTGTTGGGATGGTGGCACACAACTAACCTGTGGCCAGTTTATGACCCCAGAACTTCCTCCTCTCCCCTCGTTTACAGCAGATGAGACCATGAATTTAGTCTTTGACATGATATTTACTGTCTGCTTGGTTTCATTCCACTTGTTTCTCAAGTCCTTAACCTCTTCCCATTCTTGTATGACTTTATCCTCCTTTATTGGTAATGCTTCATAGCACTGTGTCATCAGCGTATTTCATTAGTGCTGTCCTACTTGTGTCAGGGTGCTAATGAAAATATTAAATGAAATCAACCCCAAGCTTAACCTTTGAAAAACTCCCTCCAAAGCAAGAGTCTTCCTCAACCTTGAAAGGGATCCAATGCTGAGACCTCGAGATCCCCAAAGTGGCATCTTCGGTGACCTGTGAAAAATTTACAGATGAAAAACTATCTCTCATGATATACCAAGGTGGCCAGAGGAGGCCAATAAGTCATTGAGGGGTTTTTGCAAGATGCAGGCAACAAATAAGCCCTCTTCACAAAAAAACCCACATCTTCGGTATAGCAAGTAAGTTGCTGTTGGTGAAAAGGGAACAAGATAATCATCTGCTGGTGGTGTGGAATTATTTTTTTTCCAGTCCTCCTAAAGCTTGGCTTGAAAGCCCACCACTTTATGGACTGTATTCTCCTTGGTCAATCCAAGCTCATCGATCTCTTTGCTGGACCACCTAGGAAGGCAGTTATCAGTTTTGCTGTGACGAGTCGCTGTGTGACTACAAGCCCCAGGCTAGACACGAGGAAGCTAAGCAAGGGTCCCAGCGTGCCAGAGCCCCGCTGATGCAAACAGCAACTCCGTTGACTTGAAGAGCTGAAGCAACAGTAATCAATCTCATCTGGACAAAATCTGCGTGGACGCTACCAGTCTCCTGAGCCTTGTCTTTACACTGCCCAAATGTGGCAACAACATCTGAAAGCTTTTTGCAGGTGGTCTGATTTGCTGAAGAGGATCCCCTTGGGCTCCTTAGGAAGTCTAATAAAGTACAAGCCCTTTAGTTGCACCAGTGGGTTTTTTTTGGCAGTATTTCAGTGCCAGCACATACTTGTCTGTGATGTAATTCTTTTCCATTAATAAACCCGCAGACCCTGCTGGATACCACTGCTGTTATGTTTGCAAAATGTTACAATGCTAATGGAGCTCTGCTCGTTTCACCTACCTTGACAATATGAAATATTGGCCTCCTAAGTGTGCGTTTTCCAAGGTATTTAAGCAGTTCGCTCTCCTTGGACTAATGGACGTCTTGTCAAAGCTGTCAGACGTCATTTCTGCTTTGGCAGATGCCGTCATTTTATGGTGGAGTGGAGAAGTGCCCTTTTGGGTTCTTTTAACACCCTCAGCAAGCCACTGGATTCCCCTATCCCAGGGCTTGCTGCTGATAAAGATGTAATCATATTTTGCTGCACAGAATATAAACCCATCCATTTTTATTATGTAAAAGCAGCCTGTTGGGCACACCAGCAGCAGTTTTAACAGCTGATTGCTTGTTTTGATTCTCAAGAGTGAAGTTTTACAAGACAGTTTGGTTTGGGAGCAGCGCAGAGGGAAAATTGTACCTTTGGGGTGTGCTCGGCGTGAAACGGCCTCCTTGCATGCAGGATGTTGGAGAATGAGGTACGTACCGTGCTCTTAAAATAGAGCCCTTTGAAACTGGCACGGAAAACTCAGTCTCGTCCGAGCATCATTAATCACAGTTATGACTCTCAGACAAAATGCGCCTCGACTTCATGTTGCTTGTTAAAATAAGAAATGTGCATTTCAGTATTTCATTTTCAGCTGCACTCCCTGCACTTCATAGCGTAGCCAAAACTAACGTGTTTGTATCATTATTTCATATTTGTTTGGAACAATTCTGTATGTATGGTATTTTTATAACAAGATAGCTTATTTTGACTATATTAAAAGCAAAAAAATTACTATAAGTGTCTGGAACGCACAAAAAAAGGAGGATTTCTTACATTGCAGCGCATGTTCAATGTGTGATTTGAAATCTGACTGCAGTCACCCAGTGGCGGCTTCTCTTCCAATTTCTCTCCTTTTTTTTTTCTTTAAAAAATATTTTCTTTCTTTCATTCTTTTGTCAAAGCCATCTCAATAGTAGGTTTTCAGACGTAAACCTGTCTAGCACAAGCCTCAGTTTGCCTGCAAGGCTTTCAGCCACGAAGGCAAACAGCACTAATGCAGATCTTACCGCACGCCTGAACTGGAAATTCCTTGCATGGCTACCGTCATGCAGCTGCCCAGGTGGCTGAAATCCCTGGGTAACACGGACCTAAAAATAAGGCACTGCCCTACATCTTTGGCCAGAATTCATCAAAGGGCAGGGCAAACGCAAGGGTAAGGGCTCAGAAAACAAGTTAAGTGGAGCATGAAACGGTGATAGTGCTAAGCCAGGTCTTGGTGAGGTGAGGTTGGAGCTGAGGCGGGTGGAGAAGGGAAGCCTGTGGGATATCTAGGAAAGCCAGACCCAGCACGGCTTTGTCTCCGTAGCAGGGTCAGAGCTCACTTTTAAGGCCCCTGCGCTGCCTTGCAGAGCGGGTGCTTTTTTTCCCTACTTGTGTGGGGTCAGAGTAAGCTTGACACCAAATCTCAGGATGTGTCACGCTTGGGTTTAATGCCCAAGTAAGGTGAGGAACTCATCTATCTGCTTCTGCTGACAAAATAATCATTTGTTTCTTGTAAAGATAAATAGTCCCAGAGGTAAGAAGTAGTATCAATCCACTACCCAGTCATCCGAAGAGCCACGGTTCCCCAAACAACTGTGAGTGGTAAGTGCACGCACAGCCCAAATGCTGTCTAAAAACCAAAAAAGAGATAGTGTTTGGTTGCTCTGAGAAAGTCGTAGACATTGAAGCACAGCTGGAGCGATGGCAGGGTGAAGGAGAGGATGGCCTTTGGGTTTCCTCTTGAAAGCAACGCTAAACAGGAGAAAACCGTCGGCAATGGAGGGATTCCTGTTCAGGCTGCAGATCCCAGGGCTGAGAGGAGGGGACTGTTACGGTTTGAGGAACCCACAACAATTTATTGTCATTTAGACAATTATTCTATCACCCGATGACCCCTCCCTGCCCAGGAAGGGGAATCAGGGAAAAAACAAGGTAACACAAGGGTTGAAATATAAACAGATTTAATAGAATAAGACTAAATAATACTAAAGAACCAATATTGAGCCTGATACCAACATAAAATACACAGGATTATACTCATCCCATTCCCTCAGCAGGAAGCTGTGCACTCCCAGCGGGGGACAGCAAATGTGGGACACTGCGAGCGCTGCGGCTTCGGGAGGAAGGGAAGGGCTCAGGGCTCCGGCACCAGGGCAAGGAGTTCTCTGGACCTCCGCCATCAAGGGAGAGAGAGAACTCCTCGGAAAACTTTCTAATTTATATTGAATGTGATCTTCATGGTAAGAAATAACCCTGTTGGACAGCTTAGGTCAAGTGCCTGGGTCTCGCTCCTCCTCATCCTTGCACCTGGCAAGCTCAAAAACACCAAGACCTTGAAACCCACGTAGTCTATCTGGCTATAAAGTAAATATTTTTCACAAATTTAGACACTAGTCTTCTGAAAGTGCAGTTTTCCCAGGTGTTAGAAATTATTCCTGTGTTGCTCAAACCAGGACAAGGACCTACCTGCTGGGGTGGCTGATCAGGAGGAATTTGTTAGGAGCTCTCAAATTACTCATCTACTCTAAAGCATCTCAGAGATCTGCGCAATCTCTTGCCAAGTCGGGACCACGGCGTTTCCGCGTGCGGTGCCGTGGCTGCGGAGGAGCAGAGGGAGATCACACAGAGCCCATCGCTTCAGCGTGGGCACCAGCTATAAATAGGTGCCTTGATGTCACTCGTATAAAAAGCAACAAGTTAGAATTAAATAGTTTCTCAAGAGCAAGTACCAGCCTGGGACTGATGGAGGGCATTGATACCCTCTTGGGGAAACGGATTCTGCTAAAACTGTTTTTTTTTTTTCTTTTCCTAACACAGCCACCACTTGCTTTATGCTCTGATACATGCCCTCATGGGAAGAAGAGGTGATATATTAAACCACTTGACACAGTTTTGAATTTGAGGATGACCCAAATCTCGGTTGTTGTACGCGAAAACTGCCAGATAACCATTGGGCTGACCAGAGCACACAGGCATTGCTTTTTACCTTTGTCAAGTTCAAATCGATGGTAAAATTAAGTCGTAAAGATTAAATGCAGCTCACTGGCCTTTGTCCGGAAGGGGGTGGGTGGGTTTTGCAGCCCTTTTTTCAGTCACATGCCTGTGTAACGTGTTTGGCGTCCTGAGCTTGAGAGACCTCTATTTAAGGAATTATTGTGAAAATTGAGGTACCAGGGCTGTTGCAGGAATCCCAGAGAATGCACGGTCCTTGTCAATGCGAATTAATTAAGCACTGGTGCGTTTGACACTGGATTTAATCACATCCACTTACACTCAATAGGAAAATTCACGGTTGAAGGAATCCCGTGGGGCTGCGCGGCCGGGTGAAGGTTGGGGGCAGGAGGAGAAGGGTCCCTGGCCCCACTCCCCCCATATTTGTGGCAGACAACCCCCCCCCCCCCAGGTTTACAGCTGGTGAAGGTTTCGACGCCCGTTTCCCCGATTTCAGAGAAATTTTCTTCAGCTTTGCGGACAAGAGGCCTCGGGAGGGCAGGTCACCGGAGGGGCGGCGGGGAGCCCGGGGCTGTGCCCGGCCAGGGGCGCGGGTGCCGCGGGGAGGGGGGTCCCCAGCGGGGCTGCCGCCGGCTGAGGGAGCTTTAGCGAAGGAAGGAGGGCGGGCGAGGTCCCCCCCCGGTAGCGGGCGGCGGCGGTCCGATGAGGGGCGTGAGGCGGCGCCCGGCCCGTCCCCTCAGAGCGGGGGGCGGCGGCGCATGCGCGGGGCGGGGGGCGGTGACGGCCCCGCTCTTCACGCCGGCGCCGGCGAGCGGCAGAGGCGGTGGCGAGGGAGCGGGTCTACCATGGGGACGCAAGGGGCCGGGCGAAAGCGGCTGCCGAACCGGGAGCGCCTGACGGCGGAGGACGATGCGCTCAACCAGATCGCCCGTGAGGTGAGCGGCGGACGGCGACACACCGCCCCCCCGCCTTTCCCGCTTCTCTGCCCACACCCCCCCCACACACCCCCGCTGCCGTCGACCGCCGCGCAGGCGCCCGCGGGCCGCCCGCACCGCCGCCGTCCAAGGGCAGGTTGATGAAAAGGGATAAAAATCGCCTTGGTCTCGGCCGGTGCGGTGATGCGAGGGCACCGTTTCGGTCTGAAGCGATTTAACTGTTCATCTTGGGGGGGTGGGGGGACGGGGACACGGGGTGCGGCGCCAGCCCCGGCAGAATTCCCTCCCTCCATCCTTCCTTCCCTCCCTCCTTCCCTCCATCCCTGCTCCAGCCCCTCAGCCAGGGGAAATTAATTGTCTGCTGTGCCGAGGTTGGTACTACCGACCGAGAGGCAGAGAATAGGCCCCTCGTTTTGCGCTTGGTTTCTTTTTAATGGATGCATATAAATGAAAAAAAAACAACCGTAAAGCAGAAGACTGCAGGATGGTGCTAGATGTAGGCATAAATGCACCATCTAACTTGGAAACACACTTATATTTTACTTGATGAGTTAGGCTTGCCGCTCACTAGGCACTGCATTGTGCTTGATCTGACTTTTAAACCGCTAAAACCAGCTGACGGACGTTTTCTTTCGACCTCCTTATTCTTGCCCATCGTCTACAGTTATGTTGGTTCAATGGAGAATAGGATGACATGAATTTGGCCTTTTTTTGTGCTTCTTACAGCTGACACAGGTTGTTCTGCATCCTTCTTCCCACGGCCTTCCGGTGGGGGAGATGGGCAGCCCCAGCCTGGGATGGGGATAAGCGGCCACGGGGTTGTCCTTCACCATGTCTCAGCTGGTCCCATGCTGGCTGCTGCTGAAGGTGGCCATCCTCTTCCCCTCACATGGGTTATGTGCAGCTGCTCCCTGCCTCCCATTGGTCTGACCCTGAGATGGTCTGCAAGATAAATGGTTTTGGAAGAGATTTAAGTCTTTCTTGGTTTTCTTTCCTCAGTCACGGTTGCAGCAGGATCAGATAAATGCTAACGTGGAGCTTATTTTTTTGGTGGCAGCTGGCTGTTGGATTGAGTTAGCTGTAACATCGTGAACCTCAGATATTATCTCTAGCCCTGACGTGGGAATTCTTTACTAGTCTCGTGTACTGTTTTGTAGTGGTTTGTAGCATCTTTGGAATACACACAGTAGACTAGTTTCTGTGTGAGTGATTTAGATAGTTGTGTTTCCAGAAGTCATTTTTTTGTGGTGGTTGTGATGAGAAGATGGGGAAGCTCCTAGGGATGGAGTTTGAGGTAGGAGGACGAGAATGTCTCATGTCCTGGATGTAAGATAGCAAGTAAGAGTGACTGTGCTGTCCATTAGAGTTTGAGTCATGATAACAACCTAGGAATTGCTTTGGGATGAGGTTTTAAATTCCACAAGTGTGCCCTGGCCATGCTGTCGCTTGATCATGGAAAGCATCAATCTGTAACAGAGGGCCTACACTGTCCTTCAATGTTGCCTGTTTCTTTCCCGCTTTCACTTTTCTTTGGCTTACGTACTGCTTTTCACTGTATTGTGAAGTGGTTTGAGGCCTTAAATATTGTGTTGTTTTATGTTGTGTTTTCTTTTTTTCTTTCTTTCTTCTGGGGATTGTTTAAAGGAGAACTCCATTTGGTCAAAAAGCCCAACACAAGCATGTCTTTTATCTTTTCCCTTGAGTGATAAAACTGTGAACTGCCAAGTTCAAGGTTCAGCATTTTCCCATATTATTTCAACTCTTTGCATTATTCTTTCTTGGGTTTTATGCACTAATAATAGTTTTGTTGTTTAACTGCCTGTTCCCCGCACAAGGGATCCCAGATGAATCCTTCCGTATGACCTTAACAGCTTTTAAAAATATAAAGTAAGCCTTTTGTCTCCTCCTAGTGAAGTTGCTTAGAGTCTTCATTAGAGAAGGGTACAAGTGTTACTGATGTTTTGGCTCTTCCAGCCTTCCTCGCAGGTGTGTCGGCAAAGCTGAGACACAGACGTGTTGCGTTTGTGCACAGGTTTTCACTCTTCTCTTTCCTTTGGTCTTCCTTTGTTACCCAGAAGCCACAGGCGCTTGCAAGTTATTAGCAGGTTCTAGAATCTCATTTTGCCGTGTTCAGATGGGAGCCTTAAAAGAGCATCCAAACCAGACTTATTCATAGAGGTGTTTTTACCCTGGGGTCTTACTCTGGGAGTAAGCTGAAATGTGTGCATCTTCTCTCCTTTTGGCTTTCCCCTGAAAGGAATGTGCTGCTTTGACACTTTCCAGTTGTTTTATTTTGTAATTGTCAGATGATCTTGAAAAATCAACAGTTCTTGCTATAAGGGCACATTAAAACTTGTAAAGACTCTTTAACTCCTGCTGTTTGGAGCAGAATTTTTTTATTTTTTTTTTAATTTGCAACCAGGATGTCTTGCTGTGTGTGTGCGCAGTCTGGTGTAGATCGAAAGAGAGCCTTGTGCAGTGAAGAAAGCAATCCTCGCCCCCGCGGGATGTGGGAAGCGTCTTAAGAGGAAGCAACCGGGCGAGCGGAAGGAAATTGTAAAAGTGAAGCGTATTGTAGTGACAGGGTTTTAGTAGCAGTATTGGTAGTGTTAAGCAGTAGTAGTAAGTTTTAACCTTTGAGGCAGTTTCTGAACTAGATGGGCTGCAAGTAGTTTATCACCTTGTCTTTCTAGAATGGAGGTAGAAGGTGCAGTTACCGTAAATCACCTTGCCTGTCAGGAGAGAGTAGTACCGTACCGCTAAATCTGGCTGTTGAGTTTCTGACTTACTTGATTTACATATTCGCCATCGCATTTAATTACCTGGTTAAAATAAGAACATGGCATTCTGAGTTTCTAACGGAAACAGCTCACTGCCCCTCAGGATTTGCTGTACGCACACCTAGCTTGTCTGTAAGAGCTGACACCTGGAAAAAAATAACCTCAGCAATACGAGAGCGAAGCCGATCGATGATGGGCTTCTCCGCTTTCAGACTGGCGTTGACGCCAGTAGATTATTCTGTGTTTAGGTCAATGGAAACTTTTGGGCTATTTCATTCCTCTCTGTGAATACATGCCAGCAGTGTTTGCAAAATCTAGCAGTCTGATACTCCTCGAGGTCTGTGCCAGCGCAGCCGGCAGTCATCGTGTACTGCAGTGATCTGCAGCCTCTGGCTGTGCTCTCAGGGTACGATGGCAGAGTCCTGGGATGCTAAACCTTACAGGGACTGCCTTCCTGCTTGGGTTAGGTGGGTTTGATATGATAACTTGAGACGTTGTTTCCCGGGGAATACTGTATTGGTTTTTTTCCCGACTTCCACTCTGCTGTTTGCTAGCTACAGTAACAGTCAAATGTTACATGAGCAGAAAGAATTTTGCAAATCCAATGAGGAACTGCCATCTGTGTAAATTGAGATATTGCTCTTATAGGCAGATGATATTCCTTACTGGGTTTTATTTTCCTGAATGAGGAAGAACAAGGTCAAGGTAAATGTCTTGGTTTTATTAGGAAAGTCACTTACACCTTGTTTTGCTAATGTTTTGCAAACGGATGTGCGTTGTACTGCTCAGAAAAACAATCCTGCCTTGCGTCATCACTGCTAGAAATCTTACCTCTTTCATCCAGCAATTTACAGAGTAGAACTCTTTAGCTGGTAGCTAATTTGAAGTTAGTAATTCCAGCAACATAACTTTATTTTTACTATTAAAGACAGTAATGTTATGAGGGTTGCTTATTCACTCTTTGTGCACTGTATGTCACTTTCAAAGCTTCAAGAACTGTCACTGCATACTTATACATACATAATTACTATTTTTTAAATAACTGGCGTGATTGGTTTATGGACCGTAAATATGATTGTTTCACTGAAGCTTTTAGTTCGGGCATTAACTTAGTGATTCAGAAATTGGGATGTTACGCTCCTATGAAGGTGCAGAAGTGTAGTGGATTAAAAATAGCTCAAAAGGCAGGTGAAGCCAGCCAGATTTACCAGCTACAATAAGAAAGCATTAAGTAACTTCAAAAGCCTGAATTGGAGTTTCAGGACTAGTGAAGAGATGCCATGGTCATTGTGTATGGAATCTAAAGGCCCGGCTTTTAAATTGAGGGGATAATTTGAGGGGAGAGCTCTCTGGTTTATACAACAATTTGGGTGGCCTGCATAAACAGAGAGAGAAACAATTTGTTAGAAGTTGAAGCTAACACAAGCAGAATGGATATTTATACACGGGAACACAAGCCACGCAAACTTTATTGAACTGTTGTGCAAACCAGAGCATTTAAAGCAGAGTTTTCCCTAAGAATATACTGGTGTGTATCCTTATGCCCGTGTAAGATCTGTGTGTCTCGTTAATATAGTGGTGGAACTCTTTTGAGCAGTATTTGGCATTTAAGAGATGCGTGGAGACTTGTAAGCCAGATAAATGTTCCAAGAGAAGCCCTTAGAAACAGTCTGTTTTATGTCGCACCAGTTGCTTGTACTTGACTTAGTTGGTTTTGGTTTTTTTTAAATTTCATGACTTTCTGCCTCTCTGAGTGTTAATGTATCAGCCCAAGAGACCAAATGATCTGAAAAAGCATGCCTGGCTGTGGGGGTCTCTCTTCTGGAATAGAAAGATAAGAAAGCAAGGGATGCTCATGGAGGGCTTGACTCAGCCTGGTTGACCTAAATATACGAAGGAAGGAGGACCTTATAGACAATGCTTGCCAGTAGGGTGTGGAAAATTTTTCCAAAATTGAGATGGTTTTATATAGCAAATGCGCTCTTCTTCATCAAATGCTCCTTTTTCCTAATGTCTTACGTCTGTATAGCCAACAAATGGCATTGGCTTCACTTATAATCCTTCCCAAAGGAAGCGTGTGAAGGAGCAGCTTTGGATGGTTTAAGAAGCGAAATAAAAATCTTAAGACGCATCTCATTTTAGTTTAATGGGTGATTGTAGCCCGTATCCCACTGCACAGTCTGCCTCACAGTGTGCCTATTGCGACTTTAAATAATTAGTTCTCTGTTTTTTGTGTCTATGCCTGGCCTGAGTCCTCTTCAGCTGTCCGAGGAAACAGCTGTTTAGGAACTGTGATTCCTATTTCAGTCAAGCGAGAGACCGCTGTTAGGATTAACAACATGGGAAGCCCAGCCTTTTTCTTTGCAAGCCCAGATGCTGAGCTTGTCTGCAGGATGTAATACTAATCATTACCTCATCTAGAAGGATGTTTTTCCAGGCTTGCTGCTGAATAAAGTTGGAGCTTAAGTGTACTTGCAAGGCTTTCAATGCTGTTGGGGCGTTGGCTTTTTTTTCCCATCTTTTGGTTGCACGGAGCATAATCCACATAGCATTTTGGGCTTGTGAAACAAGGTATTTGTCCTTCCTGTCAAGTCAGCAGGTTGCCAGGGACAGTGAATCTGTCTAGCTAGACATAAGCACTCATAGGCAAACCTTAAAATAGCAGCTCTGAAATATCAGCTGTTGTCTCGCTTGTGTTGAAATAGTTTTTGGGGGAGAAGTTTCCCATTGGAATGGGGGGCGGGGGGGAACTGCAGAGAGCTGAAATTTCCTTCAGATAGTTGTAAGGTGGCTTTGAGAGGGTTGTTGTGTTTTTTGTTGTTGTATTTTTTTCTTAAATACAGGAGATGCTTCTGAGAAGGGAAAGTGGACGTAGTTGCATGGGCATTTCATCTTGTAGCTCTCTGCTTCTGCTGTTATCTGGGGCTCTTGCTTAGTCTACCAGAGATGAGTAGCTGGCCTTGCTCATCATAGAAAAATAACTGATGTTTGGGCTTTTGTCACACAGTAACGATGAGGCTTCTTATAGGAAGACATCTGTAACCATCTACTCCCAACACACACTCCTTTTCTCATTCGGTTTCAGTTAGGGAACAAGAAGTAGGCTGTAGAACTTTACCAGATAAAGCCAGAAAAACAACCGGTACGTACATTGAAATAAGAATATTGCATCCGGCAAAAATACCTTTAAAAACCATCTGTATGGGTGAGCTTGGTCTTCAGTTTTGCAAGTTAAGAGTTGGCCAGTTTGTGGTGAACGTACTTTTTGTACCATGGATAGCTGAGATTAGTTGTTCTGGTGCAGATCGCTGTGGTTTAAGGTTACTGTGATTGCTGGATTCCAGCCTAGCATCTTTGCCTGTAAGTCTGTTTTAAACTTTTAAAAGTAAGGTGGTGTAAGGTCAATTGCCCCTGGTGAAGACCTGCTGTATGCTGCTTCATCCTCTGCCCTGTCAGTGGTGTAACCATTACAGGAGAATGAGACTAGCAACTGGAGATAGTAATCTCTTAAATTGAGTAGCCTGATATTCTAGGGCTCATTTGCAGGTATCCTTGGTGTTTTGAGGATGGAGGACCACCAGTGTTGCTGGTAGGTAGCAAGAAATGTAAGGTAACTCTTAAAGGCCTGGTTGTAGAAGCTTTAACTATTGAAACTACAGCTTGGTGTGGCATGATAAATGCTAAAATAAGGCAATTACTGTTAGTAATATGAAGGTTTTAATTGCCTAACAGGAACTGAACTAGTTGCCATGCAGTGCTTGCAGTGTGTAAAGGACTTCTGGTAGGTGAATGACCATGTGACGTAAGTTTCTGTTATAAACATGTGGAAGTTCTGGTCAGGCTGTTAAAACCTACGGATTCTTTTTTTTCTCTTTTTTTTTTTTTTTGAGGGTACGGAAATCATGTACTCGGAGGCTGGGAAAGAGCACAGAAGTAATACTTTCATGTTGGCAGGAATGTGCTGTAACTGAGTGCTGTTCTTGTTTGTCAGCTGTCTTTACCTAGGGTACTTGCTGGTTAGACCTCAGCGCCAAAGACATTTCCTATGCGTATTTGGATGGGTTTCTAATTTTGCCTTTAAACTAACTTAACTAAGCAGTATGAAGTGTGGAGGGGCAGTGGGAAGGGCAAGGCTTAGGAAGTATTTCCTGATGAGCAGACCTAGGAGCAGTCTTATGACTGAACCAGCTGAGTTTAGGGCATTGAGAGAGGAGAAGACATCGGCTAACTCTGACTGACGCTGTTTCCAGAACTGAGGGTTGCATGTTTTGGGACGTGGATGTATGCCTAAGCCAAAAACTGGGCAGAAAGGAGTGTATCCTTGGTTAAATGAAGCAGCATCCCCAGGACATATTTCACCTGCATTTCAGCATCTAGCCTGCAATCCTGTTCTCTGTTCCCCTCAATGTGTCGTGTTTTCTTCTAAGTGAATTTCCAATACAGTGTGTACCCCTTTAGGGTGTGGAATTCTGAAGAGGGGGTGGTTGTCTTCAAACCCTTCAAAAATTTATTGTCGTAATTTTTTTTTAATTTACATAAAAAATGGATGTTTTAACTTCCTATTTCTGGGTTACTAGCTATTTCTGGGTTAAGGAAAGATGGATGTTTTGGGCACTGGGTATAATTGCACATAAAGGGCACAACTCTGATATAAAACTTTGAGTGACTAATTCTGACTTGGAAGCTCTACTGAATAGATTGAAATAACTTTTGTTAATTTAGGGACTTAAGATACTGTGCGGTGCCAATAAGATGAGTGTCTGAGCTAATTGCTCATTAAAAATTTCTGACCTAGAACTGGAGAGTTGATTGCTTCATGATGTACTTTCAGTAAAATATCCTGTGTGTGCTGTGAAAAGAGGGGGACTTGTTCGGTCGCGTCTGCTTTGCCTTTCCGCGTGCCTCCAGCCTGTGAGCTGGCAGCCTGGCATGGGCTGTCGTTTTATCCACCTAAATACCGCCGCGGCATTTAAGAGTGGAGCTGGAGACAGGGGTAGTGATCCAATAGTGCCAAATCCGAGCTGTGTTCCAGTCTCGGATGTGGTGAGGAAGCCTCTTCATTTCTTATTGCTTCCAGCTTCTTGCTGGTTTGTCGCAGCTCTGTTTCATAGCCCTTTTCTCCGTCCTCTGCTTGTGTGAGACGAGAGGGTTTCTCTTGTGATACAGCTTAGTCCTAACACTTGCAAAAACACTGGGTGCCTTCTAGTTCTCTGATGCTTCATGTGCTCTTTGAGAAAACATTTACATTTTCTTTTTGAATTATATCTTGCTGTACAAGAAACCAAGGCCTTTGGTAAACCAAAATTGGCAGGTGCATCACCACTGCTGTGTTCCTATTTTTAATACTTGGTAATTAGGTAGGGCAGTGCTTGTTATCATTGGCGTGTGAAGAAATGCAAAAACAATAGTTAAGTTTCAGAGCAACGGTTTTTCTTTTCTCTGTTGTCAGGAGGTTTATGTGAATGAGAGTGGATTGCTCAATTTGTATCCAAACTTCTACCAGAGAAACAAGCAAGATGGTATCTCCAACTGCTTCTGGCTTCCTCAAAAATAGGTTCTCAGAGTTGGGCGTTTCCCACCATAACGTCATTACTTGCAGTTTTTAGATGTAATTAGCGTCAGATTGATTTATCGTTCCCAGAACGGAAAGCTTACTGAAAGCGAGTTCCACAAAAGCAGTTTATTTGTGTGCTTACTGGTTTAGCTGGTTGGTCAGTGCCTTGTGTTTGGATGTTGCCTGCAGTGAAGTGCTGGTGCCTCTGTCCTGAGTGGTCCCACTGGTGATTCTTTGCAGACCGTTCTTGTGATCCCACGGATGCCTTGAGCATAGAGCTCTGCGCAGACAGAACGTAAAGGAATGACGTTTCTTCCCTCTGGGTCTCTGCTCTTACATATCTTGAGACCTTTCACTTTGCTAGTATCTGATTTTAAATTTAATATTTTTTTTTCCTTGCCGTCATCTTTTGAGTACTTCCTACATCCCAAAATATCCTTTCTTTAATCCCATGTTTGAATACCAAATTCAGTTGAGCTTGTCTCTTCTGTGTGCTTTTGCCAGCCTCTTCCAGTAGACAGAAGTGGAATACGGGAGTAGCTGGCACGCTAAAAGCTGGGTCAGGTTTTTAAACTTGTTCCCTCAGGTCAGATGGATTTCAGGCATCCCCGCTTGGGTCTTCTAATTATGGCGCGTTTATCAGCTAGCATACTAGGATGATAGGAGAGCAAGGAAAGGCTCTTGGTGTGCTTCACATGCAGAAAAGTCCCTGGGCTCTGGTCTCCTATCGCACTCTTGTAGCTTCACATTTTTTCCCTTCTAAAACACACATTGCTTTAGGTTCAGATAGTTCGGATATGGCTGTTCACAGTGGTGCCAATGTACTACAGTCTTCACGTGGAAACATGAAATCGTATTTGCTTTTGCTAACTATGAACAGGAAAAGATAACAACCTACTTTTTTTTTTTTTTCATCTGTGTAATCGCTTCTTGTTTCTCCCTCATTGCAAACTTGAAGCTCTTTCAGTTGAGTTGAGAGGAAAATAGTAGATATAACTTCACATGTTCTTAGAAGCGAACTTAGTTTAAATTTTAAAGATCTACAGCCCTGTTGCTTTGCTGTGCAACTGCACATTTCCCGTTAGCTGTTTCCTTTAAAATGTCCGTTCTTCCCTATGAAATGTGTGTGTGCTGGTCTTGAGTGTATTCCTTTGCCGAATGTGTCGCTGAGCTCTAAGAGGATTTACGTTGACAAATATGTTGAATCGACATCTGTTGAAAATTGAAGTGGGCTTTGGGGACGTTTTTTGTGGCACCCAAAGGTCATGCTATTCCATTGTCTCTTAAATATGAAATTTAAATCTGCCCTGATGTGAAACGAGTACATTGAAACAGTGATGTGACCTAACCTTTACATGAACTCTGGAGGAATCTAGGGGCTCTGGGAAATAGTATGCTTGTGTGTGGATACAAGGGATAATGTTGGTATATGTAGAGAATGTCAGTGTTTTGTTTATAGAGGGTTATACAGTGTTTTTAGTAATATTTGTGTATTCTTGTCTAATTACCCTGGGGAAAAAAAATAATTATTTGATGAACTGGAGCAAGCGAAGAAAGGTTCTCTGTATGTGCTGGTGAAATGCTTTTGTATCACTGGTGGAATAAACATATACCATCAAACTTAACAATTTTCAGGCTAGCAGAAAGGCATCTGGTAACCCAGAACTGGTCACCTGACAAAGCAATCCACAAATTTAGCATTGGAAAATAAAGAACAAACAGGTTTGTCTCTGGTTTATCTCTCACTGTTTGAAAAAAATGGCAAGTAACAGCTGTTTTTGACATTGAACTAATTGATTGACACAATTTGAGTGCTAAATAGACTGTGAGACTGGGGGTAAATTTATAATTGTATCTGCTGGGTGGTGGTCGCTGTTGCGGGGGGGGGAAGGAGCAGGCAAAGAAAGGACTGTACCAAGCGATGGCTGCCTCTGTCTTATGCTGTTGATGTATTCTGAGTGGCATTCTGTGACTTCAAGAACCCCAGTAAATAGCCGTGAAGGTCACTTTTGTTGCACAACTAAACAAGGTGTGTGTAGCCTGGTCGTGTATTTCCAACTGAACTCATTTGTCAGTAAGGGTTAGGACGCAGATTCTCCAGGTAATCCATTATAGCTCAGACCTAGTTTGGATACAGTAATCCTGTCCCACCCCCACACAAATGCTGTCCAATCGTTTCTTTAACAATGCTGTTTTTTTAGCTTTAATCTCAGCTGATGGGTTGTTCAGTGCCGACTCGCTTGGGGCAAATTGTCTTGACATGTCCTGGCTCTCTCCGGGAATTTCTCTTCCCGCGAGGGGATGGGTTGTGGAATGATATCGAGCATGAGAAGGTAACTCCTGTCTGCTGGCCAGGTAAGTTTATCTTGTAGATAAAAAATAAAAAATTTTGCATTGGTTGCAATGGTGAGGTATGGAGGATAGTGTGATTTTTCTTTTTTTTTTTTTTTAAATTATTTCTTGACAGGTCTCTTAAAATTCCTTGGGAACCATGAAGTTTTAAAACGTTTTCTCTGTGAAGTTTCCTCTGTGTGCTTTTTCTGCAGACTGAATGTAGAACTTGGCTCCTCTTCTGAAGAGAAGTGGTTAGAGTGCTGTTACTAAATGTTTGAAGCTTGAGATTTGTGCTTAAAGGACAGAAAATCTGCTAAAGCACGATGCAGCAGAAGCTGTTATCCGTGCGCTGCAGCGTACAGCTGTACTAACAAGAAAAGGCAGTTTCACCAGTATTTTATTTAGGTGGTTTCTCTGGATATTGACACTTTTCCTTAAATCGGATTTGCTGAAGCAGGTTTTGGCATTTCTTTGGTTGATGTTCCAAATAAAGAATATCAGCTTGTATTTGAAGTGCCCTGGCTGTTCCATCAGAGTCAGGAAGGTGGTACAGCTGGAAGGGTTGCATGCAACTTCTTTCCCACCTAGCTATCCCTAAACGCTTTTTACACGCAGGTAACAAATGTTCCAGTGCTCCACAGGAGTGTAAAGTAGTGAGTGGCATGAAAATGTCTTTATTTTATCAAGAAAACAAATACACACATTTACTGTATACAAGAGAACTATTGGAAAAATTGTGTCTCCTGTGCTGATGCCTCTTGTAGGGTCCTTCATACAGTCTACGTACTAGACTTCCAACCTTCTCCAGTAGTTATGATGCCTCTAGGTCCTTTTTTTTTAAAATTTGATATAAGGTCAGTGTCGTTGAAGTAATGAAAAACAGTGCCTTGCAACTTGTAACCGTTACACTGCGGTCCCACAAAACATCATAGTGTAAACACAATAAAATGGTCTATTGCCAGATTGCTTTATTAACTCTAATCAGTCTAAAGAGCTAAATTTAATTAAATCTGCTTGTGGATGAGAACATTCCACCCATGGAAAGGTGCACTAAAGGTCATCTCCAGTTTTAAATCTTAATGTTACACTTAAAAACATGTTTTGTCTTTCATTTGCTTGAAGCCAGGTAGGAATATAGCTTTAAGGATTTTTTTTTTGTGTTAGTAATCGTTATTTGAAGAGGTCTGATCTCCCTGACTTTCTGTGACAGAAAATAGAAGTATGCCTGCAAGGTGTGAGGAAATAATTTTGTGTATTAGATGTATGTAGCTGTAGATATTTCTTGCTTACTGAAGGTGCTATGTAAACGAGGATTGAACCCGTTGTTTTGACTTGGTGCTTGAATGTTTGTTTTGAACTCCCACTTACTGAAGTACTTAACTGTAAACAATAATTTGCTTTTTAGATACCTTGAATTTTACGTCAGCCCTTTCCAGGGATAAAGGCTCTTAAATGAGGAAGAAAGAGAATGTCTATTTTCAAATATGTGGCTGGGAAAGGAAAGTGCCCCAAGTGCATATGAAAACATTTTGGAGGTAGACTCTGCACATCTGTCTTGACATGAGAGGTTATGTTAAGCATTGCAACACACTGATTTTCCTTCTGCTGTCAACGAGCTGTAGGATTGAGGATTGAAACTGTTGTGGGGAGATGGAGGGGAAGGAAGCAAAGGGCACTCGAGGGAAAGGTCTGATGCTGGTGCACAGCAAAGAAGTAGCTGACAAGGCCTCACACTGCAGCCTAGGATAGTAGGCAGGTAACCCTCTGTGTAGTACTCCTGAAGTATTTTCACAGAATTGTAGGGTCTGGAGATCATCTCCTCCAACCCCCTGCCAGAGCAGGGTCACCCAGAGCAGGTGGCACAGGAACACGTCCAGGCGGGTTTGGAATGTCTCCAGAGACAGAGACTCCACCACCTCTCTGGGCAGCCTGTGTCAGGGCTCTGCCACCCTCAAAGGAAAGAAGTTTCTCCTCATGTTGAGATGGAACTTTGTGTTCTAGCTTGTGCCCGTTGCCCCTTGTCCTGTCACTGGGCACCACTGGGAAGAGTCTGGCCACGTCCTCTTGACACCCGCCCTTTAGGTATTGATAAGCATTGATAAGATCCCCTCTCAGTCTTCTCTTCTCCAGGCTGAACAGACCCAGGTCCCTCAGCCTTTCCTCAGCAGAGAGATGCTCCAGGCCCTTGGTCGTCTTTGTAGCCTCCGCTGGACTCTCTCCAGTAGTTCCCTGTCCTTGAACTGGGGAGTCCAGAGCTGGGCACGTCTACTTCTGTGCTCCAGTCTTTATTTCTACTGCTTTGAGCGACATGCTTTATGAAAGGCTTTTACTAACTTGAAGAAATTAAATAATCAAGTATAAGTGGTAGGTGTGATGAGTCTTTCCAAAGGTTGGATCATATTTTTGTTTCTGTTCTACATGCACTCTTGTTCCGTGAGAACATTCTGCTGTGCTTTGGTCATAGGAAAGTAAGTCCAAAGGAAGACTTCTTTTTTTTTCCCCACCCAGGGGAAACTTGCATTCAGTGTCAAGCAGGCCATATTATTCAGACGTACTATGAACCAGATAACCAGTTTATATATAGAAACAACACACTTCTAGTACTCTCTTTAATGTGCTAAGCTCAACAGAATTCCACGTGAGATGCAGTAAGTAGTTACTCTGGCTGTATTTTAAAGTATGGTGTGGCAAATAAAGGCAATCCAGATATTTAACATCATGGACTGAATTGTTTCCATCACAATATTATACTTGCTTTAGAAACGGCTAATACAGTAGTTATGTGATTTGTTTAGTATTGTCAGACTGTCTTCAGTCTGCTTTTGCTTTGGTGTTACAACAGGAATAAAGGCAGACTGGGTGCAACGAGATGTAATATTCATCCTAATGCTGCCAAACCATGACAATTGCATAAATGGATTTAACTTCCAGTTCTGTAGCATTGCAGTGAGTTCTGTCTGAAGCGTGACCCGATTGTCCAGGGAACACCTTGGAAAGTACAAAAGTGAGATTTGTTTTTATATAACATAACGGTCTTGTTGACAGTCTTCTGTTCTCTTATTCATTAATGTGAAATAACTTTTCTTGCACAATAGTTTTTAAACCACGCCTGTTTTTATAGCGCATGAAAATACTTCGGCTGGGTGGGAGTCTGCAATAAATATTTTTATTCCCTAAAGTGTTGGCTCTTGCCCAACTTCCGTGCTCTTGCTCATCAGCTGCTGGTCTTAATTCTCCTGAATTCGAACTTTTTATCTCTGAAGAGCAGAAATAATTATTTATGCATGATTCTTACTCCTGTGTCTTGTTTCGTTAATGGGATGCTGAGATTCCTGGGTTCTTGAAGGCAGTTCGTTCCGTAGCCTGGCTCTGCCGCTGCTGTTTGACGCTGTGCGGATCAATCAATATAGATACTGGCTTCAAAGCGTTTTTGTTGTTTTCTCAAGTTTTACTAGAGCCGGAGACTCTTGAAAGATTGCATGAATGGCAATGCCAAGTACCATGCTCCTCTTCTTTTTTTCCATTAAAAACAAAAAATTAAGCTTTCAGCATGAAGATCTGCCTTAAATAAAGGAGCTCCAAGCTGAGGGCTGAGTCTGAGCAGGGCAATGAAGTTGCGCTCTGATGGCTTATCTCCTCATCCTGTTTGGCTGCTTATGCTGTGAGATTATGCTACATAAAAAATGAAACCCCAAGACAAAGGCAATATCCTCCAGCTTCCTAGAAGCCTTTTTAGTTTGTCAAGCAGTGCTTATTTTAGAAATGGGCTAGTTCAGGGGCATGAGAGAAAATCACGGTAATGCCATCAAATGCTTCAGTAGTCACATGTCAGAGTACTCAGCATTTGTTTTGCTTGAATGCTTTTTAAAGTTATTGGTTTTAGAAGATAATCCATGTTCTGTGCAACTGCTTTCTCATTTTCATGCATCTTGTGCTCATGTCAGCTGTCTTCATTATGGAATATTTTAAGCTCATCAAATCAAAAAGTTTTAGCCTTTTTTTGGTTACACTTTGAAGTGCAGAAAACTACAGGAGCTTGTTTTATTCTGTTGTCTGGTGGCTTTTTCTATCACAGCATTGTTGGAAGTTCCAAGGGAACGGGTTATGGCTGGAATGGAAATGGAGAGTGAACTTTCCTCGCTTGGACCTTGAGTCAAACCAAGAACAAAGTGATCCTGGCAGAGTACCATGGGAAAATCTGTGCTTCTGGGACAGTCAAATGGCACATTTCACAACTGCAATGCTTATTCAGAAAGGGGAAAAAAGGAAAACTAAGTTGATCATGCAAAAAGGGGAGGAGGAAAAGGAGGGAGGTGTTTTATGCCTTAAAATATCTTTGAAAGTAAGTGCTGGTGTTAAAATCAACAGCTCCTTGGAAGTTATGCCATCATTAAGGGAGCAGGCATGATACTGTAGGTCATAGAATCATCCAGCTTGGAAGGGACCTTTAAGATCATTGAGTCCAACCATCAAAGGTCTGTCCAGTGGACCAGTAAAGCAGTTGCCCCTCTGTAAGAGATGGGGGAGAAAAATGGTGCTTAAGTTTTGCCTGCCCAGCGTAGAGGTGAGAGCAGAACCCAGTGATGGTACATCTTTGTCCCCCGTTTCTTAACTCCCAAGCAGTCGCTTCCCTCGCCTTGCTGTTTCCCGTTGTTTGAGAGGTGAAGCAGTGCTGGTTCTGGCAGGGTTTTCTGTGGTTTAGCTCCGTCAGGTGTCATAGGAATGAGCTTCCTGGCCCAACGGTTGTCTCTTCTTCCCCTCCCTGCCGCTGACTCATGCTTGCCACCAAATGACACAGTTAACCCCTTAAAACAGAAAAAGTAACTTTTCTGTGGATACAGAGTGTGGGGAAAACTGGTTTCTTTTCTTTTTTTCTTTTTTTCTTTTTTTTTTAATGTGTTTTTTTTTTTCCCCCCCTTTGGAGTTTGTATTAGCCTCAGTACTAGAAACGTACTGACCAGATGTTCGGGATGAAGTAGGTCAAAACATGAACTGGCTCCGTCTCTCCCATTCGGGTGTCACAGGAAGGCGGCAGAGGTTTTCCACGTTTATGTGCTGCTGGCTAATTTGCAATTCCATTCTGAAACAGATTAGAGATCTGCGGCAGCTTTTTTGGGTTCAGGGTCTTGGACATAAGTGATAGTATTACCAAAAAGGCCTTTTTCTTTGTAGAAGACCTGCTTTTTCCTGCCTGGATTTGGCATGATAGGAAGCCAAAATTGAGGGATTATTGCTGAGATAAATGGATTGGAAAGTTAACCTTGATGCAGCCAGTCCTTCACCTATCTCCTTGTCAGGATGGTTGTAATCTAGTATTCGTCTTTAGCATCTGAAATCTATTATAAAGGGATTATATTGGATGGAATTGCACTTTATAAACCACAGCCTGAGTTCAGCAAAAATTGCACTGGACCTACTTATTGTGAGTATAAGTTCCCTAGGGCGATGGATGTGGTATTTTAGAAGACAAGGAATATGTTTAGAAGCAATGCTGATTTATTAATAAAGTCTAGAGAAAAGGAGCTTTTGTGCCTGGCTGTTTTTCTGCTCCTCTATCTTCCCCCCCCACCCAATACACATTTGAGAAGTTCCCCCTCCCCCCCCCCCCCCCCCCCCAAAAAAAAAAGTTTGGCAAGTTCAAACTATGTAATTTCAAATCTTTATCTCAGCGAAGAGAATCGGTAGGGGTAGGACTTAGGAGTTAATGAATGAGATGGAAGAGCAGATGGGACAAGCCAAGACTCTTGATAGTTCTGACGGCTTTTGTATGTAGTGCACCTTTTATCACTGCGTTTGGACTGGACTCATTTCCTCGCATCCAAGATTTCTGGCATCCTCGCTCTTCGCTTGATCTAGTTGTAGAGGCTCTAGACCATGATTGTTTAGTGGTAGTCTCAAAAAGCTTTTTTAAAAAGACGAGCTAGAAAAGCATCCTGGTAAAGTTCAGGGACAGGACTATGGGCTTCATCTGTTCCTCCTGCTCTCAGAGTGACAAAGTTAGATGTGGGAAGTGTGTGAGCAAAGGGAGCAAGGTCACAGCTCAGCTGCTGGCACCAAATGGCATACATCTCTGAATAGGCTGGGTGACTTTGTGGACACTTACTTCTGGTAAAAAGACTGAGTAAGAGTGGAAAAACTAGATTAGAGCTTTGCACTGTGATTGGAGTTAATTTTTTCCTCCGCGTAGGAAGGCTGAAAGCTTAGCTGATTTCTTTTCTAAGGTTACATTGCAGCAGCTTGCCATCCAAAGCTAGAGCTTTGTCAAAAAAGACATTGAAATTGACAGCTGAGAGCTGAAAAAAACTCGCACACCTGAAAGAGGAGGGACTCCTCATGCCTGTTGCTGTTCAGGCGCCGGTAAGGGCTTTTGCAGGATTCTCTGACAGCACCTCCCTGTGTTACAGATGTACTGACATTACCCTGTGGTGGAACCAGGTAGTGGTTTTGCAGCTTTGGTCTGCAGGATGATTTTGTGAAGTCTGTGTGACACAGTAAGTCTGTGCGTTAACACCTAGAGTTGAACCAGCCTCTGTCCTACCAGTTTGAGATCTCCCTGTGGCCTCTGTCCTCTGCAGCTGCAAATCTCCCTATTTCTCCTCCTCTCCAAAGGTAACAGCATCTACTTTTCCTGTTACGATGGGCCCCCTGTAGACCCCTGACACTTGGAGTCATTGAGATGTCACTTGAGCCTAACTCCTTAGCCAAAAACTACATTTCCTAATTGCCACAAAGTGTGAGTTGAGGTACAAACACATGTGGAAGTGAGATGATTTATAGAAAGGCTTTAAGAGTAGCATGAATTCTTTCTGACACTTTCTAAGAAGTCCATTTTGTATCTCCAGGTGAATTTCGGGGTTTGCTGGAACAGAAGGGGAAATACAGACTCATATTTGGTTGCTAAAACTTGTCTACAAAGATGTTCATTTGCCCATTTCAGCTGCTTATTGTATTGAGTGAAGTAGCTCTGTCATGCTGAGCAATTCAGTGCAATAGATTATCAAATTGATTCTTTAAAAAAAAAAAAAAATCAGAAAAATTATTCAGAGCTTTGATTTGTGGTGGTAATGACAGCGAAAGACCTCTCTGACTCCTGTAATTAATGTTAATAGCCGTATAAATATTCTCCAAATATAATTAAAGGAAATTACACGTTAGAGAAGTAAAGATTAAGTTGCTATGTTGGTGAGGACTAATAGGCTCTAGGAGAACTCGGATTTAAAAACAGGACCTCACAGAGAAAGTGGCAGCTTTCTAGCAAAAATTTTACTTATGCCTCTAGTTTGAGGAAATGGTATTGTTCACATACCTTGTGCATCAGAATTAATAATTTCATAGAATATTTTTCATAATAGGAAATATTCTACGTGCACTTACTCATGTAAATAGTGTTGAATTTCTGGAGTGTAAAAAAAAAAAAAAATATTCAGATAAACTCTCCTAATCTGTGTAAAACTGTAGCTTTATAGTGTTCTAGTGTGTCAAGTCCTTAAAGCTGCTTTTTTTTGATGGCGTTTGGCTTTTCAACACTGAATTTTGATGGCATTGAGTTGAAAGTGGCTTTGCTTTTCATGAAAGTGGAGGCTTTGTGTGTTTGACAAAAGGAGGGGATTTTAAGATCCCACACCTTTGGCAAGGCTTCTTGTGATTCACGGGGTGGGGTGGGGAAACCGGTTTCTAAAATTAAACCAAACTTTCACATAACTTCCCCCCCCCCCCCCCCCCCCCCCTTTCTCCCCGTGCGAATGTGTTACATGGTCTTCTATGGATATGGACAAGCAAACAGTCCCCCCGTTAAAGAATTTTCACACCAGGGCTGGTCAACTCTTATATCTCCAACCTCTGCTTGGACTTTTGAAGTCTTGAAGGATAAGTTACTTATGTCGTTTTGAACCTCATCTACTCTCTTTACCCTTTCCCCCCATTGGATGGGAAGGGTGAGAGTGTTTCCCACAGTCATTCCCTCACAGGGAGGCGAGCAAATAAGGAAGGGTTGTGTTACATGCTGTAGTTATGGGAGTTATTTGGAGATGGCGGAGTTGGTCAACAGCTGCAGCGCTCTGCTGTCGTGTCAATGGTTTGCCTTTTGCCACACTGCTTATTTTAATGAGCTCCATCTGTACCCAGTGCGGTCCCTAATAGAAACCAGATTGCTGGGGCTGATGGTGTCTACGGTGCTGTATAGATGCTGTGAGTTGTCCGGTCTAGTGAGCTGCAGATGAAGGTTGCATATGAAAATAGGGCAGATACCTTCTCGTTTAGTGCAGAAACAGTTTCCAAAATATTGAGATTTTGCCTGAAAAGGAAAAAGATTGCGGGGTGGGAGTAGGGTGAAGCAGCAGTTGCTTACAAAGGAGCTGACGTTCTTCTGAAAGAGGCAGCTCATAATCTCTGAAGTTTACTTTGTAGTTAAATCCCTGGGGTTTTTTTCTCTTTTTTTTTTTTTTTTCTCTCCACCTCCAAAGATCATGATGATAGTGGTTTACTATTTGGGATTTCTCCATTATTGAAAGTGATTTTCTTTCTGGAATCTCTGTTTTTGTTCAGATAGCATATTGGTGTAGAAGCTCAATGTCCTGTCCTTTAAGCTCTTCCTAAAACAAATGTGGCAAAGGAAACATGGATTGGGTTCATTTTAGGATAAATTCCAGCAAAAGTCAAAGCACTTTTCTTAATCAAAACAGAAATAAGACAAATAACTTTTAGATTAGGCTTTGTTAATAAGACTTAAATGACGCTATTTTTTAGCTGCAGCTTATTCAGGTAAAATTACTTCTGCCCGAGTCTCGATATATGGAGTATGGCATCCAAAGCCATAGTTAGCTTATTGGGAATGTATGATGTAGCCTGTTTTCCTTTTCCTCTGCCATAGGTTGAATATAAATCCTCAAACAGCTTACCATACCAAAAATAAGGCTGTATAAATATCTGAGCACATGGAAAAATAACTCTCCTATTACCACCACGGTAGAAATTAAAAGAATTACTCAATTTTAGGCACTCAGTGAGGACCTCTCAAATTAGTAACAATTCCATGAACCCAAGCATCCAGATTTTAGGCAGATTTCTGGAAATGAGCAAGGCAGTGCTGGCCCACGCACTGAGATGACCATTACTAAGTAGTATTTCAGAGGAAGTGTTTGTCTGACAGCTTGTACTTCCAACAGCTGACGTTTTTTCGGCCAAAAGCGTATGTCGAATTAGGTAACTTTATGTTGTTTTTTTGCTCTTTGTATTCCACCTGCTTGTCCTCTAGATTGCAGCGTTGACATAAAGAACGCCTGACTTAATCTGTGGCGCTCCGAATGCATAAATCAGTCACCTGAGCACTTGTAATAAACTTAAAATGATAATATGTAAGGGAATGAATGCCTTGGACTGTCATTAGTGGGATCTGTAAGCACTCATCTCTAGCTGTCAGGTCCATGTTGGTACTAAGGAAGATGCCGTTGCGGTTGGGTGCCTGCGAAAACAATTAGGACAGAGGAGATGCAGAAAAGAAACTCGCCTGTTTATCTTGGGAGAGTTCTCTGATGGAGACTTCTTGATGGAGTGTGAATTCCAGGATTGTGGTCTGTGGCGGTACTCTTGCTTACACTAGAATAATCTCGGTTTTCCAGACAGATTTGTGAGTAGGCTGTTTGCTAGCGCTTTTCTTAATGAAAAGTTAATCACCACCTACTCGCTGCAAAGCCTGTGTAAGGAAGGAGGGGAGAGTGTTTTACAGCTTCTTCTGAATGACATGATTAAGAAGGTGCTAAAATTTTAGATAGTAAAGCTGTCTTGGTCCTGTTCCTTAGGTATTTCTTCAGTTTAGCTGAAGGTTAAACATGAGTTTAATGTCTTAGTCATCAAAATACACAATGTTCATTCCTAGATTTTAACCAGTTGGTGTTGCTAATCTGAGATTCCTTTGTCTGCCCTATGGAAATGCTTCAGTGTCATTGCTCCGAAAGTCACTTTGCCTACATTTCTGTCTTGGTGGCATGAGGGACTAGGAAACAGTCATTCTGGTTTTTGCACTGATAAATTCCAGTATTTTCACAATCTGTTTTGTCATGGGTAAAACTGCAGTTTCTACTCTTTGCTTACGCTTTATGCTTTGGTATTTTAATATTGGCAACTCTTGGATTTCAAGATGGAGTTCCTGTGTCATTTACAAAGTTACTAAGTCATCGAGATAAATTGTCGTCCCAGTTCTGAGCTTCCCTTTCCACCTCCGCTTGGGAGCGTGGTGCAGTCATCCCCCAAAAGGTACGTAGATTCACGTGGTGTTGAGAAAGAAGGGTTTAGGTGAACTGCCGGTTAATTCTTGGGGGTGACTGTATCTTCTCATGGGTCTGCACATGTCCTGAATCTACTGCCACTGAACTTGGTGGGAATGACGGAGAAGGGATCGGGGAGAAGAGCTGAAAAATACATTCAGACACTTGTGTTCAGTTGAGCTGTTTGTGTCTGGCGTGGCTGAGTCTTATTTCTGTGTGAAGGCAGTGAAATTTGGGCGGGTGCTGTTACTCTCCTAGTGGAAGCAAGAATACATTGCCATGCTTCTGGAAAGCTTTTTGCAGCATACGTGCTTTCATCGCTTCCAGCCTTGAAGTTGAGAATAAAAACACTCTTTCGGGTGAAATCAAGAGTTCATGAAGAATTTAACCTGTATAGATTTTGCTTTTTAGGGCTGAAGTTCTTCCGCTGCTGCCAGAGCTACAGATCTTCTCTTCTGCTTAGGCAGTTTGGGTGACTCACTTCAGCATGTTGGTTGTTTACATGAGCCTGTCCTCTGCCTGTTTGTGATAAACAGATACTCTCCTCAGATATGTGGACAAACTGACAGTGTCAGTTGACGAATATAAAAACTAATGCTACACACAGGATGAAAATAAAGGCGTTTTGGCTGGATCGACCAGGATTTTGCTGCAGAACTGGGTTAGAAATTCACTGTATCATGTGCCAGGGTTCCTCTCTTGATAAATTTGCTTCAGCAAATTCAAAAGTTTATAAGTTGTTGCAAACAGAAAACATTATTAGACTCTGCTTTACTAATGATTCAGCTGATGGGTGTTTCAAATTTTAATACAGGCTGTTGCTGATGTTGGTTTAAGTATAGATTTGGAAAAATCAAGACGCTGCCCATTCTTAAATACCATTTTATGGAAATACCTCTGTGCTAATAGAGCTTAATAACTTTTTACTTCAGACCACTTTGCCCATAAAGTCTCCTGGAGCATCATGTGCGCTTTGAAACCTGTTGACTACCAGCAAATTGGAAATCAAAGCTTAATGCTCAGGTCCATGAAAACATTTTCTTGAGTATCTAGCTCTCAGTGACTTCAAAACCACCTCGTGCTTGCCGCATCTCTGTAGTTGTCTGCGTTTTTTCTTCTGTGTTGTGCAATTAAGGCTCACCTTGGAGACCTTGGGGTGGGATGTTTAGGCTGAGTGCCTCTCTCCAGTGTGGCTTCAGCCCATCGAGGCTTGCCGAAGTTCAAGAGCCCAATGCCCTTGTTCTTCCTTTCAGTAACCAAAGATTTAATGATGAGAACGTTACACAGATCCCGATGTTGTGTTCTTCAAAAGCTTTCGGTGATAGAGTTTTGCGGGTTTGTGTCCATGAGACTGAAAACCTGTTTAGAAGTATCTAACTCCCAAGGAAAAAGATTCATATTTAAAAGGTTGATTCTCATAACTTCCAGGCTGAGCAATTATTGGTGAAGGTGGTGACAAGAAGAGAATCTGTGCTTATATCTTAAAATAATAAAAATTAGAACTTCTCAACACTTTTTTTTTTTTTTTTACATGCAACTATTTCAGTTGCTCTTTGAAACAGATTCCTAGAAAGGCCAGTGATGTGTAGATGGACCATTGCTTGGGGCGCTGGGACTGAGGATGCCCAGTGCAGTACGAATCAGTTGCAATGGTCTGAGTGTTTCAGTGAACACATTCGAAGGATAAAAGGCACAAGAACTGTGCTGAATTGAGGGTGAAATGCCCTTGTAGCATAAAAGGTTTAAATGTCACTGTGAAGAACGGAAGACTGATTTAAAGAGAAAAGACTATTTTTATATACAGCTTCTGCATTAGAAGAAGGTTGGTTGCATATTGTCAATTCGGATAATTCTTTAAGATCAGGAGTATAATATTCTATTTATATTCAGCAGAGCTCTGCCTCTGTATGGACACTCGAACACTTGTTTTTTATTGTCAAGGCTATAGGCAGTTCCGTTGGATTCAGAACGGAGCTGGTGCCTTGTGTCACTGAGGGACTGCGACGTTGGGGACTCTGGTACTGCTTATGCTACAACAACATTGAAGAGCCCATGAAAAAAACCCTAATAATTATGTTTATGAAGAGCATCAATACCTATTAGACATGAAGAGATCTAGTTTTGGAGGGTGATGTGCCCTGTGACGAGCACACAGCTTTCTGGAGTCCTCTTTTGGCTTTCATGTCATCAGAATGGCATCTGCTAGTAGTAAATATATTTAACGAATCTAATTTTGGAACTATAGGTCAGCACTTAAATTTGGTTTCTCCTTGTAAGTCTCACAACTACATCAGCTTTTAGATTTTCATAATAAACAGGACTTTGAAGTCTGGTTTCTTCCCCCTCTGCCAGGTACTGTCACACTAGTGAGAGAACGTGGTTGTTACCAGTTGTGGTACTCTTTATAAGTCAGACTCCATCTTTTAACACTTGAAACACATTTCCAGCACTAGAGGGTGGCTTTTCTTTTTTTTTTTTTTTCCTTTCTTACCCAATTTTCCTTTTGTTCTTGATCTTTTTGTATCTTTTGTTAGCGACAGAAACGCTGTTTCACAAATCAGCTGTGTTGTCATGGGGAAACTTCCCGGTGCGCATGTGATGAAAAATGGCCAATTTTAATTTTATTTTTTTTTTTCTCACGGAGATACCACAGGGGAACGAGCTGAGAAATTGTTTCCCTGCCTTGTGGGGCAGTCTGTGGGTGGATGAGGAGTGACGGGCAGTCTTGGTTCAGCTGTGCCACCGCTACTGGCTTTGGAAGGTGAATAAAGGAGAAGGGAACAGTAATCTGCTCTCATACAGGAATATCCTGTGGCATCCGTCAGCAGTCCAAGTCAGGTTTTTTTTCTTAGTGCAACAGATTTGTGAGGCAGTGTATCTCCTGCAGAAAGAAGCACATGGTGAATACGCTTTTGCCATCTGTCCCTTGTCTCTCCCATCCATCTCGTTACGACCGGAGGATGCTGTTTCTCCAGAGGATGGAGCGGGACAGGCGGCAGCTGCCCTATGGTAGCAGCGTGTATTAATGCCCTACAGAGATCGGATCAGGCGGTGCCCACCCACGAGTCACGAAACGGTGCAGGAGGTAATGGATTCAGACCAGGAGAAACATGTGAATTCCTCGTGTAAATGCCAAAGCTTTCACTGCGCGAACATTGAGGTTCTGCAGCTGACTCTGTGGGCTGGCCCGTGTGTACCTCGTTGATCCTCGGTGTGGAGGTTTTTATGGAATTGATGATGATCAGCCTATTTAGAGTTTTTTCTGCTGCAGGGAAATTAATGTAAGAACGTGGCAGAAGCTCAATCCTGAATATCACTAGGTGAAAATAAACCCCTCATCTGGCTTGGTGGTGGTGAGGAATGGCTGTAATTTCAACTGATGCGATAGCGTAGAAAAACTTCAAAGGTCAAATAGATACAGTTTCTTATATGGGCAGAATGATCAATACCCCCAACAGTATGCTTATATAAAGTTTACAGGACTAACAAAAACTACACAAAGAGGGAAAGATGCTAAAGAGTTTGTATATATTTTAATCTAGTCATAGAAGACATGGCTAGAATGAAAGCTGTATGGTTGGTTTTTGTAAGGAGGTGGGAGTATATGGCTTTACAGTGACTGTAGCAGAAGGCTTTCTTTTTCTGGAGTATTTAAGCCACGTGAGTCCGCATGAAAGCGAGGAATGGATTCTGGTAGTAGCATGCTAAAGCTGTCACCTACTCTGCTATCTACATGCCATTTGGCAAACAAAGCCAAAACAGCATGCAATATCTAATGTAGAGCAAACATCATGTTTAATCCTGATCCACTAAGTAGTTTGTTTTGATGTGGATGATGGTATCAGCCAGATTGGTTGGATCCTATTGACCCAGTAACGTGTCAGTGTTATACTTGGTCTGCATTGTCCGTCACAACTACAGCATCTTATGTAGCGTAAATATTTAGACGGGCGAGTTGTGATCTCAGTTGGTGTCTGGATGCCACCAAAACATGAACAGTTAAAAGGTTATTTTATAAATAAGAGAGCAGAAACAGATATGTATTTGTGGAGAGTAAATATTGCAACAGAGCTGTAATGATATTCCATTATACTTAATCTGGATGATTTATCTCCAGAAGTGTTAAACCTGAGCCTGGTGAACAAACTAAGGGCAATTTAAAATTTTAAAATTACGCAGCCTGCTTGTGTTTTTAGTGGGGAAGAATCACCTGTTAGAGGAGATCAGATCATGGCACATAATTTCTGGTTCAGAAGCAGCCGCTGGAGAGGTGGGCTTGTAGCCAGCAACGTGGTGTGCTCCTGGTGTATGCGTTGCATCCTTTGCAGTGTGCATTCAGGTGGCCTCTCCTCTTAACCTGTATTTAAAAGTGGCACCTCCCAAGTCAAGCTTGGCTGTGATTTACCTGCAAAAGCCTGTGTTTGCTCTGCGCTCCGTGATGAGCTCAGTGGGGTCCTATATCTGACACAGGAAGTGAAATACCATCAGCGTGTATGGAGGGGAGTGCGGGGCTTGTGGGATTCGGTGCTTGTGTCCCAAGTGTAGCCCCTGCCTGATGTTCTGTGTGCGACTCCAGCTTCGGTCTCTGCTGGGAAGTGGGACAGCCGCAGAGCGGAGCGTCCCGCTGGGCTGGCTGCCAGCTGCCCTGGAGAGGAGCTGCCGTGTCCTCAACTGGAAGGTGCACAGCCCCAAGGCATTTCTTAAAGGCTGATGTTTAGTGAGTGTTGCCCGTTGAAACCATTGCGCATCTCGGTGACTCTTTGGGAACGCGGGAGAGTGAGGACATCCTTCCCTCCCACCCCTCGAAGCAGTATTTGTGGTGGGGGGATCCTTATTTCTGGGTTGGAGTGGAAGACCTGGCCGGTGAAGAGGACAGAGGGATGGGAACCTGGCTGTCCTGGATGATGCACACCCAGTGTTCGGTATCAGTGCTCAGCACTTAAGCCTGCCATAAAGCAGATTAATTAAAGTGCTTAATATGAAGTGACCCGATGCTCCTTCTGAATTAGACATTGCCTAAATTCTTCAAAAGCAGGCAATTAGCTGTTTCTTGCATAGCTAGAGAGCTGCTTCCACAGACATATCTCTGTATGTAGAGCTTCCTTAGGATGCTGCTCTGCACTTCTTTGTCTCTTAAATAATCCATGGATGGATTTTTCTCCTGCTTTTCAGATAAAAAATAATATGGGGTATTTGACACACTTAGAAATATTATTTGACATCTTAATTTCTAGCTACTAAGTGTGCCTTTTGATAACAATTACTTGTTCTTGTGTATAGTGTTTCCTTGCATCCAGGTAATTGACAGGACGCTAGCTGTAGTCTCTTTGCAGGTGTAGTGTGCCACGTTGTGGTGATCTGATAAATACTCTTGAAGCATGTGAGCATCTGCGAGCAGTTTATTGCAGCAGAATGGTTATAATGGCATTTTGGTCAAAACCTGCACTGTTTATCATGCTTATTCTTAATATGTAGCTGGATTTGTGGCAAAGCTTCTCCCATTTGGAGAGATTTAGCCTTGCTTTTCCCAGACCTGGTATGGACGCTATACTGGATTTGCATAACCTGTGAGTTCTGTGCTCCGGTGGCTTTTCCAGTCTTGGTACTTTGCTGACTGTGGCTCTTGTCGAGCCATTAACGTAATGGGGGACATCTCCTCTGAACATTCAAGGTTGTTTTCAGATAACCTTCACATCTCCAGCATTTCAGAAGCCCTGTATAGTTCATAATGATATAATTCCACCGCATTTCCTCCCTCCCCCCCGTACGAACGGAGCAGTGATGAGATTTTGTGATACTGCTTCCCCCTGTGAAGTGACTGTTTCATTAATTGTGTAATGGTGTAAAATCCTCCACATGTTTTATTTCAAGGAAATCTTAAGCCTGCTGTTAACTAATGGATTGTGTACTATCTAAAGAAAAATTACTTATTTCCTTAATGGATGAATTTTCATCATTTACCTTGAAACTTCAAAGTTCAGGTTTGGATACCTAGTTCTGCTTGGGCTAAAGAGGCATTTAGCTTCGTATTTTTTTTTTTTTACTAAGGAACAAAACCATAGGACTACTACAGATTCCTAGGGCCACTAAGAACAGGTACCTGCTCTTAAAGGGTGGGATTCACTCATTGAAATTTACTGGCCAAATACTCAGCACTTCTAGCTTCTCTCTTTGCTTATTTAAATGTGTTATTTCAGAGACGCAGTGCATCGCTCCCGGGATTTACTTTATTCTGCTTGTTCTCTGCTAGCAGCTATATGAAGAGCTGGCTGTGTAGCAGGAACACCATATCTCCTAAATAGACTGAGGCTTGATGACCTCAAGCTTTGTGTTTTGTTTTTTTTTTTTTTTAAAAACCTTTTTTGGCACCTTTTATCTCTGCGTATAAATAGCTCACAAGTCTGTTCCTCAGCATTTGCTAGACCTAAAGTAGTGTTAAATGCTTTTGCGAGGTGAAAGTAGGCTTTCTCAGTTACATGTAGATGGAACGTGTCCAAGCTGTATGCTATATTTACACGCTTTCATCCCCTAACAAGTTTTACTCCATAAGACTCGTGCAGTATCTGCAGATTCTGTATGGTGTGTTTAAAATGCACTGCTAACAAAAGGTTTGTGCTGGATTTAAAGACAAGTAAGTCATTCCATAATTCAGTTTGCATCTAGCTGCTCTCAGCAGCTCTACCTTAAATTTATTCGTGCAATTTTTTTAGGTAATCTTTTGATCAGCGGCAATTCTTAGATTTTTTTTTTTTTTTTTTTTTGAAGAGTCATTTAAAATGGTCAGGTAGTGCTGCTTGCTTCACTGGTGTTGGCTGTGAGTAGCTGAATACGTTTGCCATTCATGCCCTTGTGTCTCAACTACTTGATTATTTTTTTTTGGAATTGGCTTGGCAAGTGTACATTTTTTATCAGCAGGCTGCTTGTAATGCAGGAGACAGGAGTGTTCAAACTGGATAAAGTGCGCTGGCTCAAGATCCTCGCGTAACTGCCAGGGAAAAGCAGGTGGATGTTTTGGAGTTCAACAGGGACAAACGAAGGGATTTATCTGCATTTGCAAAAGGTCACAAGGAATTCTCTGTGACCTCAAGGAGATGCTTTACCTTCCAGGCAGCGTCTCAAATTTCAAGGAGCTCCGTTAACTCCCCTGGTTAATTGCTGCTGTTGAGCCATGGAGATTTGGAGATTTAATAGAAGCTGATGCTACCTATTAAAGTGTCATTGCTTCTGGCAACATGGAGGGCTGGGAGGTCTTCTTTCCGAATTTTAGTTGGTTTAAACTTTTATACTACCTGGCTGTGCAAGGTGATATGGCTATAAGCATCATTAAAGCTTTGGAGAAGTTATTGTGAATATTTTCTGAAACACTACTACCTGGGAAACGTGAACTGTTGTCAGAGCTAAGAAAATAAATGGAAGTTATTCTGGTGTATAACTTCCTTATGTGTTGCTTTTTTTTTTTTTATATAACCTAAAAGACTGCTCTAGCTTTAGTAGTAAACTGTATTATGATTATTAATATTTGACATTAACATTCTTGAATGATTACCAGCAAATCTTGTATTCGCAGGCAGACGTGCCTCTAAAAGCAGTTATGTTTTGTATGTCTGTGGCTCTGAGTAATTCTGCAACCGTAACAGACAGCTTTAAAAACTCAGGGAAGCATGAGGAGCAGTCAGAGCTTTTATTGAAGTCTGTATTGGAGCGACTGGTGTGTGCAAGGTCAACTCCCAAAGGAACCCAGAACATGTGAAAATGGGTTGTTTTTTGTGTGTGTGATATTGGCTTGCTAGCCACTGTGCTGGATTTTGCAGATGAATGTAAAACCCTATTTTTTTTTTTATGATCCAAGGCATAGTTTCAATTAAATTCAGATTTCTACTTTTCCCCCATTTTTCAGGTGAGTAGTGTGTGCACAGAATCAAATACCTGTTGAGCTCACTGTGGATAAACCAGAGGGAGAAACCTGGGAAGGGAGAGCAGTAACAACAGCTACGGGGGGGATGAGAAGTCCAAACTCATCCTGCAGGAGCCACAAGAAGAATCATAGAATTGCCTACGTTGGATTTGGAAGGGACCTTTCAGATCATTGAGTCCAACCATCAACCTAACTCTGACAAACCCATCACTAAACCATATCTCTAAGCACTGTGTCTGCCCGGCTTTTAAATACCTCCAGGGATGGTGCCTCAACCCCTTCCCTGGGCAGCCTGTTCCAATGACCCTTTCAGTTTAAAATTTTTACTAATATCCAGTCTAAACCTCCCCTGACACAACTTGAGGCTGTTTCCTCTTGTCCCATTGCCTATTCCTTGGGAGAAGAGACCAACTCGAGGTGGGGCCTCACCAGTGCCCAGTACAGGGGGATGGTCACTGCCCCAGTCCTGCTGGCCACGCTGTTCCTGAGACAGGCCAGGATGCTGCTGGCTTTCCTGGCCACCTGGGCACACTGCTGGCTCACATTCAGCCTGTTGTTGACCAACACCCCCAGGTCCTTTCCCACCAGGCAGCTCTACTCATCCCCAAGCCTGTGGTGTTCAGGGGGTGGTTGTGATGGCACTCTCCGCAGCCTCACTGCATGGGCCTGGCTGGACACAGCACTGGCAGCTCAAAGCCCGTGGGTGCCATTGCCCAAGCCCGGCTCCCCAGCACAGGATGGGGTGGTAGGTGGCTGATGGAGTGGCTCCTGCATCTGTGACCTGCTCAGATACGCTTCATCAGCCCTCCTGGGATCGCCTTGAAGCATGAAAAGAAGAAATCATGTCTTGAAGTATTCGTTTGAAACTCTTCAGTATCCTCCGCTCTCTATCACAATTTATAGTTGAATGTGCTCTCTTTACAATTCCTGCTCTTAACTAAGAAAACGCAATAAATTATAAATAGATCTTGAAATACTGGGCTGGGAGGTGGGATACAAAGTGATGCGGCAGGTTCTGCCTCAAATAAGAGTTTAGTTGAGTCCTCAGCTTCTGCTTTGAGCTCTGAGGTGCTTCTACTTAAAAACCATCTAACTTAACGAAGCAAGCAGCTCTCTCATTTCTTTCTATTCCTCCACTTACAAACAGCCTTGGTTTTGTGACCCTGCAAGAAACAATGTTGTGAACCTGTGAACTTTTTTTTTTTTTTTTTTTTTCCCTGCTGTGTTGATGTGATGCTGAATGCAGAAGCTGTTATCTTTTGAAAGGCTGGTACTTAGAGAAAAAACACGGAGATTTTGTTGGGGCTCTTCAGAAGCACTGAGGAAGAGAGGAGCGAGGATACAAAATATGAATTGCTAGCAAAATAAATTTTTGTAGGATTTGCATTTTTTTGGGTGTCTGGGGGCTCTGGAAACTTAACACAGACTCTAAATATCCCCACCCCCTGCCACCTTTATTGTTTTGCTTCTTTACATAGGTGGTTGAAATGCATTTGGTAAGGGTAATAATAAATTCAACCATGTCCTTGGTAGGAATACAGAAGGGTACATCTTCTAACTGTGGTCTCTTACCCTCTTTCTTATCCCAAGGTCAGATTAAAAGTTGCTAACAATTTTCATCCACAATTGTCAGTGACTGAGCAGTCAGATAATTAAACATTTCTACTGACCAGTGGGGAATACAGATTTGTGTGGTGGAAGTACTGTCTCTTTAGAAACACAAAACATGTTCGCCTTGCTTGATTGCTGCTCCCTCTTGTGGGTTTCAGGCCAGATTAAACAAGCTTGAAGTTCATTCTCGGCCTTTTTAGAGGGAATAATTAATCAGCAATACTCCCCTCATCTATCCTCTGGGTGGGATATTGACCTTAAGACTTGCTTTACTGCATACCTCTACAAATTAGAGTATTCTTTTATATCAAGAGGACTAAATCTGTAAACGCATTTAATTTGCTTTTTAATTTTTTTCCCCAATAATTTATACTGCTGTGCTGTTAGTATATAGTATGACTTACTTTTTTTTTTTTTTTTCTTTTTTTTTTTTTTTGTAAAAGCAGAGAGAAGCCTGTATTGTAACTGTACTAGACTTGGCAGGTGCCTGCTTTGCTGCCGGTATTAAGTCTCTTTCGTCTCTCCTCTCCCGTAGTCAGCACTTCTGAGCTGCACTTCACGGGCTGCTGTTCTTGGCTGCACAGACCTGCTCTGTTATGCAAGTTGTTCCTGAAAACGAAATTCCAAAAAAAAGCTCTTTTTGCTTCCTGTGTGCCTTCCTGTATACCCAATAAATACAAATGCTATAGCTGTGTGAAAGATTAATATTTTTTTTGTGGTTTCTCAATTGCTCTGCTGGCGTAAAATCTCTATACGTAGTGCGTTGTGTCTGAAGATTTCAAAATACTAATTGTATTTGTTTTCCTCCAGAGGGACGTATAATCCCTGTTCTCTGGGCAAGAAACTAAAGCGCAGTGGAATTCTGACTTGCTCCTAATTGATGGCGGAGACCTGTGCAACTTCACTGGCTCGTTCTTGGCCCGAAGCTCTTAAAAAAAATTTCCCACTGAAACTTCGGAGACAAATTGTTCTGACCTATTGCAAAATGGGGAGGTCTCACATTAGTGTGGCGCTGAAGTAACAGCAGTTCACATGATCTAATTCCAATCTTACACCACTTCAAAATAATGATACAATTTGTCTTAGCACTGCAAGCTGTTGAGTTTCATTCACTTGACTGATGTTGAGCTGTTTGTGTGCGGGAACTGAAATATGGCTGTTAAATCTTGGGTCCACTAGGCTTTGGTGCTCATCTCTTAGGCTTTTATTAGGCCTTTTTTTTTTTTTATTCCCCTTCCTGATTTTTTTTCAGTTTTCCCTAGTATCTTATTTCCCTTCCTTCTTGTGCGCTCTTGTTCTGTAGTCATCATCTATTTAATCTATATAATGTTTTCTGCACATCCCACTGTGTGCTTTGCTTGATCTGCAGTTATTTTCAGCGCCTTTCCCCTTTTATCTCTTATCTTCTTTACTTCACGCTATTTGTTGGCATAATTTCTCACTGCCACATAACTTGCATGGCCAAGAACCGGACATTTCATTAGTGTCTGACCAAGCGGCACCAGCTATTGGGTATCTGATAACATTTGAGATCTATTAACTGCGTCTTGCAAGAGTGTATAATGTAGGGGAGTATTCAGTGGATTACCTGAAATTTCTAAGCATCGTTTTACTTATCCTTAAAAGAATAAATCGGTCTGGAAACTTGTCTGGATGCACAGGCTGCAGTTCTGTGGAGACACGGTGGTGGCAGTGGATACATAAATTCCCTGCAAATGGGTTTGTTCTTACTGTGATGCAGGTAATGGCGTGTTTTTGGTTGGGCTTTTTTTTTTTTTTTTTAAGGTGATTAAACCAGAAAGCAGGTGCACTTGATTTGAGAAACAAAACAGAACTTAATCTTTTATTTACGCGCTTTCTTATAGCTTTATATAACTTCTTGTCACAAGTTGGGTGATCCCTAAAGCAATATCAGTAACCTTTATTTCAGAACGTGTTAGGGTTTTTCTTTCTTTTTTTTTTTTCCTCTTGACTGGTAGTTTGAGCATTGTTTTAAGCAGGTGCTGAGGTTTGTATCTGCGTTTTAATGCGCTATAAGCGCAGAGCTGTCTTCAAGATTTGCTGACTTCTATTCAGATGAAATTTGCAATTTCATTGCAAATTTCTAGTAGAGACCAGAACGCAGTACCCACAGATTACATTGCTTGTAGCAGTCCCTGAATTTCAATTCCTATTTGTATTTCAGATATTTTTGCCAATCAGGAACAAAAAAAAAAAATATCTGTTTATGTCAGTGTTCAAAGTGATGTTGGCGCTTGCCCAGCCCTGGAGCCTTCCCTAACCTCTGTTTATGCTGTAAAGAAGCCGGATGAAATATTGCTGTTTATTGCAGGCTCCAGACTTGGTTATTGTGCTTACTTTCCCCGTCAGCATGGTCAAGACAAATGTGTTTGCTCTTCAGTAACGTGTACCAATGGCTGAATCAATTTTGCCTGTGCGCTTCCTTTACTCAGAGTCTCTTGGCTGAACTCCCCCAGTTGCAGCTTTGCTCCATCGCTCGAAGGAAATGGTAGTCAAGCACCAACAGTCTGAAATAGAATTAAACTTATTAATTTATTTTTTTAATTTGTGGTATCGCACAAAGATATCAAACTAGCAAGAATGCATGGTCGTCAAGGTGGTAACTAATCTTTCCTCTTTCCATTTATATGTGATTTAAGCAAAAGTTCTGGATGTTGCTGGTTTGTTTTCACCTCCTGGATAACCTCCTGTATTATAGCAAGCATGTGGTCTTTTTCTCTCCAAAGAGAGAAATTCAGAAAGCCAAGCCTACAGATTTTTTTTTTAATAAAGAAATATTTAAAGCTTTTTGAGGTGTACATACAATAGCCTTACTGTGGGATGGGTTTTCTGAGCTCGTATCTCCCTTAGGTGCCCTCTCTTTGCTCGCTACCCCTCTGTCAGCCGGATTTCTTTAAGGTCTCTAAAGTCTGCCGTGAACTCTGTGCACCTTTAATTACAAAGGCTGTTCTACAATCAAACAGAAATACAGTATTTAAAAGTACTCTGGAACACAACCGTTCTACTTGTGTCCTATTGAGGTTCCGTTTTATCTAAATTTTAAATGAGGAAAACAGTTGCCGCAAAGCACTTGGTATCTAACAGAGGGAGAACTGAAAGGATCGGTGTGGTCACTGCAAAAGCGATATTTCTCTGTTCTATAAAGAAGTTGGGGTAAAGCAAGTGGAAGAAGCCCCTGAATGCAGCTTCATGCAAATAAGTATTTCAGGAGTCAACACTGGGAAGCTTTGTATGCTTTTCTTGTGAAATTCCAGTTTTGTATTTGTTAATATTGTCAGTTAGCTGGTTTTGTTGAATTTTTCCCACGTAGGTATCGCTGTAAACTCAGCAATTCTCATTCATGTACTTGAATGAGTGAGCCAACTGTTTCCAAGGCCAATGTTGACTCCCTCAAAACTATTTTACATGAGTAACAGTTTTGATCTAAAGTATATGAGCGCGGTATTATAGAGGGCATATAAAACGTGTGGTTTTGTTCCTTGAGATAACAGCTGTAGGGTGACATCCAAATTCTTCTCTGGTGGCAGCAGCCACTCGTGGATTTAGGGGTATTTTGAGAGGAAGCGCCAATTGGAGAAGTGACGTAAACGTGGTTAGTTGATACTGCGCTGGTCCTTTGCCAAGGACGCTACCTATAGAAAACTGGGCGGGATTTAAAGCTGTAACACGCTTCTGCAGAGCTGCCAGCCACCATTCTGTACTGGAATTGTCCCGTTTTCATAATCTGGAAAAAAAAAAGCAAAAACCAAACACACCAGAAAAAAATCCGCTCCCCCCTCCCCCCCCCCCCCCCCCAAAAAAAAAAAACCCAAGGAAGAAAGAACAAGTTATTTATTGCTAAGCAGCAGTGCAAGTGGTATGCCCTATATGTACAGACTCTTGTCAGTTTAGGATCCCTTTCCATTTGTAAGCAGTTGATGTTCCTGTTCTCCAGGCTCTGGAGCTATGTTGCTTATGAAAAAAATCTCTGTTTTTACAGGATTCTACAGAACTGTTGAGTTGTCATGCTAATTTTCTTTGGAGTCTTGCCTCTGAAGCTGCTTTGAACCCTCATGGAGAGGGTTGGTTTGAACTGAAGGACGTGCTTCGACCACTTTTCCTAAAAAAAAAAAAAAAAAAACAAAAAAAAAAACCCATTTAAACCCATTTACTCAGGGAATAAATGCCTCTCAACCACTGCTAGGATCTATGGAAATGGTTATGGGATACCTCACTTCTAACAGGTGTTTTGAGGTCTAATCCCCGTGGCAGGATTTACTTTGTTAAGTCACGTGAGCTCACAATGGAGCTTGGTTATTGTTTAGGCTGTATTTTTAGCAGCGGCCCCTTGTGACTGCCCAGCAATATAATTTATGAAGCAGGACACAACTCCCTAATTGTCTCTTACATCGTGGAGCTGTACATGCTGTTCACTGCGGCCTTCTGCAGAATAAACATTCTCCTTCTTTATGGGGGGGGGGAAAGGTCCGTGTCAACAAGACTTTCCAGCCTCTGGTCACATGCTTAAATTATATCTCCGAGATGGGTTTCCTGGCAAACACATAAGCAAACGTTTCTCCAAAGGGGACAATGTTCATGTCTAAATTCCTCATTAGTCGTGGGTCTCTTCCCCTCCTCCTCTTCCCGGTCTTTTGGCTCAAAATGTGAAGCAAGAAGACCAAGAATGCTGAACCCTTAAACGCAGATAACTTGCAACAGCACCATCGGCATGTCAGAGGGGAGCGTCTGCCTCTTCGGACTGCCTGCTCCTGGCGCTGGGGAATTAACGGAAAGAGAAGAACAAAGCTCTGGTATTCTGAGAAACTTTAAGAACGAAATAAGAAATCAGTCTTGGAACACCCTTGCAAGAAAAACTTGCTATGAAAAGACTTCTTATTTAGTCTCCCACCAAACTTCAGTCTTGTAGGATTGCATCGTGTGATCGTTGCACGTTCAGGATGCTGTACCAGTTTGTTCTCGGTGGTGAATGTAGTCAAACCTTTGGGCTGAAACCATAATTATGCTTAGGTGTAAGTCTGAATTTTTGGACTTGGCTTTTACTGTGAGTTGGATGTTGGTTGCCTTCTTGTGTGTGTGTTGAGCTGGAGTTTGATGAGGTAACCATGGTGCTCCCAGAGTTTTCAAGTGCTTCTTGCGTTTCCCCACCTAATGCCCCAACGGGGGTAGGACTGAGGTGCAGAACCTCTGCGCTTCTGCGGGGTACTCTTTGAAATTACTGTTGGGTTTCCAGTTTACAAAACTTCTGGTCGTGGTGGAATTAGTTAATGCAGCTTCTAACTCTTTAAAGCTTCTGAAGTTTGAGGTAGAGCCTGGGAGATGATAAAGCCTAATATTGTGGGTGCGCCAGCAGAGAAGCACTTTTTTTACAAGGCAAAGTCTCTTACTGGATCTCCTTTGCATATGGTTTTTTACACGGATATCTGTATATTCAGGTTCTACAAGATGCTCCTAACCAAAGCTTTTTTGCTCTCATCTTTTAAAATTCTGTAGCTTTTTTTTTTTTTTTTCTATTGTTAAGCAAAGGCACAGACATGTTTAAGACTAGGTCAGGAATTCATTGGCTTATGGGAACTACTCTTAAATCTGTCTTTTCCAATATGGAAAGATCATGTAACTTTTCATATGCCTTATATTTCCAATTTCTGAAGCTTTCTGATAGTAGCGAGGCCTTAATATATTCGATTTCCAAACGTTCACGACAGCGTTGCCTTTGAGTTTTGAAGTGGAATGGATTCCCTGAGCTGAATGATAAACGTGCCACGTATAGGCTGCCCGAGTGTCTTCCAGTTTCCCCACTAATGTCATCCAGTTTGTCTGACTTGAGTGCGGCGAGAAGCCCTTGCGCCTGGTTCAGCAGTTTCCTTCCTCCTCCTTCCTGCCTCGCGTCCTGCCCTCGACAGAAAATCATCTGTTGATACTGGCAAGTACATTTTGGTGATGAAAACCGGACATTGTTTTCCTAAGCAGCACTTAGTTGTGTATACTTGAGTTCATTGCCTTGGTTACGGTTTGCAAGGAGGTTTTGTTAGCTTTGCCAGCGGAGCTGCGAGGCTGCCAGGATGCCCACAGCAGACGGATGATGCAGGGACATGCGTGCGCAGTTTCTTCTGTCTTTGTGGCTTCAGATGGGCGTTACTCCAGAGATCTTTATAGACTTTCTTGAACAGTAGAAGTACAAGATTACGAACTTAAAAAAGGCTCGAGTAAACAAATTTTTCTAATTTCTCTTCTAATATGGCATACTTTCCAGCCTTTTTTTCCACCCAGTAAGACTTGCTTTGTCTCTTCCCACTGGAAGACCACTGGTAAATGTGGTATGGAGGGACATTACTGAAATTCTAAGAGATGCTACTTGAAGAGAATAAAGGAAAGCCACAATGGAATTTCTTTTTTTAGATCTAAATGACGTAAGCTGAGTTACGCATGTAAGTGACAGGTAGTGTTGCAAGGTGGCTGTTGATACTGCGTAAGAATTAATATTAGGGTGGCCCAAGCTGGAGCCGGCGTGCGCTACGTTGCAGGTTTTTTTGGTGTTTAAACCCGTCCGTAAAGGTTTTGACTGCTTTATTCCTACTTGAATCCCTGCTTCCATGCCCCTTCAACTACCTCTGGCACAACATGCCTTGAGGACAGAAATAATCACTTAGGTGTGACCTGTGCTTCCTTGGAATTTGTTTGCATGATCGGCGATTGTAACATACCTCGAAGATGACTGTGTGATCTTTCCTTCTTCCTTTTGACGCAGCTCCTTGATAGTTCTGGGTGAAAGGTTGCAGTTCTGTAAAACTGATTTATTTATTTTTTTTAGCGTTTAGGCCTGGTTGGTTTTGGTTTTTTTTTGAGGAATGCGTTGTGTTGTGTGCCTTTTCTCTGTGTGTGTGTTTGCAGTGGTGAGGTGTGTTCCCCAAGGAGAGATGAGGAGTCTGTGCCATCAGAAACTGAGCTGCTGTCCTAAGCACGGTCACTTTTTCTGCTTTAGAAGTCCCTAAGATTAACTTGCAGTTAACCTGTTGGGTTTATAACAATGTCAGCTTTTTTTTTTTTTCCTTCTAACTCTCTTCTGTTACCTGTTTTTTCTTATGCTCAGTTTATCACGGTACTACATGTAATGTATATTTCCATCGTGAACATTCTCCCTGGTTAGATGTTTCTCGCTGAATTCGCGGCGCTCTTGCAATGTCCTGTTCCAGCTGGGAAACACGCGGACACAAGAACCATGTACTGAAGGCATGATATTTAGCAGAGCATTGGATTCTTTTGCTATCTTTCTGAGTACGGGGGTGGTATGACTTAAATAGACGCTGCATTTTTGAGGTGGGGGAAGAAAAAAAAATAGACTAATACTCACTTTCAGAGTGTTCTCTAGGTGCTGCGGGTCCCCCCCCCGCTCCCCCAAGTTACAATAGCAGCGGTTGGAAGGGCGAGGAGTCAGAGCTAACTACTATCAGCTTAACGATGTTAAATAGCTTTGGCAAGCGAATCAAGTAAAATGCATCACTGGCTTCCTAGATGGTGGCTCAGCTCCTGTAGTCGCAGAACTGCATGTGCTCGCTTTCTATTTAGCGGTGTCTGAAGGATCCAGCGGAGCGTCGAGCGCCAGGAGGAAGGAGAGGTGAGGAAGAGAGCGTGTACGTGGGTATACAGAGAATTCCCGTTCTTGGGAAATCTGTCAGGATCTGTTTGGAAATTCAAGCAGAATGGGCGTCACTTCATATAAAATCAGTTCAGACACGCTGAAGTGCATTTTGCGTGTTGTCAGCTCTGTATTCCCGAAAAATGGAAGTTCACTACTATTAAAGAGACCTCCTGATCCTTCAGTTCCTACCCAGCGGGTCCATAGCACGCTTGTCTATTTGAATTTGTCCTGAGGTATGAAGTGCTTCCTCAAGTAAACCAAATAAACCCAAACATCTTGGCTTCTGTGTTGATTTAAAAAGCAGTTAGAAAAAGGTGTGTGTGGGGAGGCGGGGTCCTCAGTCATTTATGCCTTGTATAGGAGGTACTCATATCCCTGGTGTATCTTTCAAATGACAGATAGTACAAAAACTGTACAGATTTGCCAGTAAACATAAAGGGACGTTAATTCTCATTAACCAAGAAAACCAGAACAAATTGTCTATTTTAAGCTAAGACGGCAATATGCATACTTCTTCATGCTGAGTTGTTGTGATGCTTCAGATTTACATGGTTAACACCAATTTCCTTTCCTTCGCTGTTAAAACTTCTACATATGAGGCGAGGCACGTTTTGTCTGTACTGAATAGTGCCTGCCTATGAAGCGTGCTGGGCAGACTCTATTGATTGACTTCCTTTTCCTCTTTTATTTCACACGTCTTGCTATGCAGGCGTACCTGCCGTACCCTCCTGCTAGCAGGCTTACCAGCAAGAAATTGAACACAAGTGTATCCTTGAATTTCCGGTTATCAGCTTTCAGGGTAGCTTAAGCCTGACTTTTTCTAATTAAAAACCCAATACCTTTGAGGCATGTGATTATGTTCCTGCCTCACTGGAACATACATTATTTATATATCTGTTAGTTGCTTTATTTTCATACACACATTGAAGTGGATTTAAGACAGTTCAGATTTTTTTTTTTTTCAAGCCAAGTTGGGTCCTTTACCCTGTAATGAAGGAAAATACAAATGAAGAGGAAACAAAATGGCTTGTAGGCTCAGCGGGTGGTTTTTGGAGTTTAATGATAGGTGGAGACTTTGGAGACATTGCAACTTTTCAGTACTTAAAGGGTGCTTATAGGAATGATGGAGAGAGACATTTTATCAGGGCCTGTAGTGACAGGACAAAGGGTAGCGGTTTTAAAACTGAAAGAGGGAAGATTGAGACTAGATATAAGGAAGAAATACTTTATGATGAGGGTGGTGAGACACTGGAACAGGTTGCCCAGAGAAGGTGTGGATTGCCCCGTCCTTGGAGGGGCTTGACCTCAGAACGGGGCTCTGAGCAACCTGGTCTAGTGGAGATGTCCCTGCCCATGGCAGGGGGTTGGACTTAGGTGGTCTTCGAAGCTCCCTTGCAACCCAAACCAGTCTGTGATTCTGTGACTTATGTAAAACCACAGCCTGTTTTACAAATGCAAAGCTTCCTCTCACTTCATCAGGGTTTCCCCCGGGGCCGAGGTGCAAGTTAGACACCCCTAATGCCTTTTATTTAAAGGAAGCATGTCCCTGTCCCCATGTCCAGGGACAGTGGGATGTGTCTGGGGTTCAGGGACTCAATGAATCCAGCTCAAGTATTGCTCACAAATGTAAAATAATGCCAGCTCTTATAAATTAGCTTAAATATTGTCAGCAGCATGGCAGCATGTGCTCTGCCAGCCGGAAAAAATATGGATTCTCTGTACCGGATTGGCAGCTCATGGAAAAACTGGGCTGAGATGCTGGGTGGAGGCTTCTCTGGGCTCCCCAGCTGACTGGGCAGGAGCCAGCGTGGGGTTTGGTCGCTAAGGAAAGACCTGTTGTGCTTGTCTCTGCAACTGGGGAGAACCCAGTGCCAGCAGGAGATGACTCTCCGTGTGTTCTGCTGTTGCTGCCGCTGCAAAAGTTGCAATGGGTAACACACGCTGCTTGAGCCTCCGTAACTCTCCCTTGCCCCGGTGGTTCCCCCCTGCCCTCTCATCGCTGCGAGGGGGTAGGTGTGTGCCCTTGGGGTGACATCGGGGCAATCAAGAGATGGTATGGATGAAATCAGGTGGAATGCAGAGATGGTGCTAATTTCCATGGAGACAGGGTTTCTGCTCTGCCTGTCCCTTATTCTTGAAGTGTTGTCACACTTAGTGTCGTTTACAAACACTTGTGTCCTCTAATCCTTCTGGCTTTTCCCTTGGTGTGTTCTAGGCACAAGAGACTTTTGAAATGCAGAATTCCCTTTTTTTTTTTTTTTTTTGGTCCAGACACTGTTCCCGATTGTTCTTCTGCAGTACTCAGACCTCAGTTAGATGCTTTTTTCCTTCTTTTTTTTTTTTTTTTTTCCTCCCCCGTCCTTTTCTTTTGCTCCATTTTTTTTTTTTAATTATTTTATTGTTGCCTGGAACGTACTGCTATTTCTTAACGGATAAAACCGCCCCCGGCGCACCCAGCGTGCGGATCGCCCGCTTTCGGCTCGGCTCAGCTCAGCTCTGCGCAGCACCACCACCGCCCCCCGACCCTGCTGATATAATTGCGGCAAATTAGCGGCAGTTAGGCGGTTTATTTCCCAGGCTCACACGCCGGCTGGTGCCTATAGGTGTTTAGAAGCATCTCCCAGCAGCCGCGTCGTTGCCGGGGCGGGGTGGTGTTTGCTGGGCCCTGCAGCCGGCCCCGGCAGCGCCCCGCTCCGCCCCCCGGGCCGGGCCGGGCCGGGCGCCTTCGTGCGGCGGGAAGGAGCGGGGGGAACCATGGAGGAGGAGGAGGCGGCGGGCGGCTGCCTCAGCCCGGCCGCCCGGCAGCAGGTAAGGGCGAGGCGGTGCTGGACACCCCCCCCCCCCGCCCCGCGGTGGGCTCGGGGGACAGCGGGGACAGCCGGCGGCGCTGCCCGGCGCTCCGCGTGTGGCGCGGCCCCGGCAAGGGCTGTCACCGCGCCGCCTCCCGCGGGCAGCCCGGCGTGCCCTGGGTGTCCCGGCTCACGGGGGTGGGGGGTGTCCAGGCGCCTGGGGAGGGTTTCGGGGCCCCGGAGGGTTTGCTGCACGTCCCGCCTGGAATTGGGTGTCCCCCTGGAGTTGGGGTGTCGCCCCCCGCAGCTCCGCAGGGGCGGGTGCCGGGGAGGTACTTACTGCTCCGCGGGTTGACAGCCGCCTCGGGTGGCCGATTCTTCACGTCGCACGGAGTTTTCTAAGGCTTTCTTTTAAAAATCGGGACTGACGTGTAAGCTACATACTGCTCAGCCTGGTGCAGGGAGCAGATATCCCAGCTGAACCTGTTGCACGTTTTCTAGATAAAGTCTCAGAACAGCCCCCTGTGACCATAAACTGGTAACGGGTTGATTAGTCACCCATTGACACAAACTGTCACCGCGGGAGAGGAGCTGTTGGACAAGCCCATCTGTCCACCCATGCTGGTACGTGGATATTGGAAGGGAATCCTTATGCTTATGTGCAGGCTGAGGTTCAGGAACACGCTGCCTTTTAATACTGATTTGCATTTAAGAGAAAGGCGAGGTGTTAAGCAGGATGTGGACTGACCGAGCCCGAGGTGACTCACAGGCTCATTGGCATATGAGTAAGTGGTGCAAAGTATGTTTATATTTATAACCCAGATTAAAAAAAAAATTGTCAGGTAAACGTACTGGTTTGACCTCTAAACGCAGAAGTCGTTTATGGAGGCTCTTGTTTCCATGCTAAGGAGCGCGTGATAACTCACAGCGAGCTCCTGGAACTGGTTTAGGTCACTTGTTACTCAAGTGGAGATGGGGAAAGACGTTGCCGTGGGTTAGCAGTTGTTTTACCCTATAGCTATACCGGCCAGGTGTGCTACAGGAATATTGCAAGTCAGGTGCTGCTTGCCCAAATAGCCTTTAAATTCTTTAGAAGTATAATGAAGCTTAGCAGATTTCTTTTGTCTAATGAAGCGTATGACTTATGTAAATAGAGTGAACGGTTGTATAACACTGGAGGAAAAGCTTTTATGTGCAGAATTTGGAATGGATCAGTCACGAAAAACTATGCTTGCCCCAAGATGACTTACTGGCTGTATCTTAAACATGTTGGCAAGAAGTTTAAATCGGCCTGAGAGCAGTCATTGCAGAAATACATAATAATAGTTGCATCCAGCGAGCAGGTGTAATTTAGTTGGGCAGACTTGTGTTTGAAAGTTTCTCTGGCAGTGGAATCAGCTTTCGGAGTATGGTGTCGTGCTGGCAAACTAACTCTCCAGTCCTCCCCAAAAAACATGGTGCTAACTTTGATTACTAGTCTTAGGAGCAGATAATTTTGACTACGTTGAAATTAAAGGGTGCGTTGTATAGATGGAAAACTCTTACCTATGTAGCGATGTGGCAAGTCAACACAGTCATTTTTCACTGCTGAAAAAAGCAGCATAATTTCCTGCCTTTGTTGGCTGTTTCTTGGGGTTTCCAGTCAAACAATGAACTCTTGGACATTTCATAAGGGAAAAGCTCGGAGAATGCACACCTTCAGGATGTGTGTCATTAGCCTCTACCTAACGAAGTCACCTAAATAATTCTGTTATCAAAATGATAATGAATGTGCAGCTTCCTCGATGCTGCGCTCTGGGCCAGGAAGTCGTCGCTTCCGTAACCATTGTGCGCTGGAGGCAGTGCTGGGGACGCGGGTTACGGGTGCAACCAGACCTCGCCTCCTCTTGAGGAGTGGTGGTTGAAAAGGGTGCAGTGGGGTGACTCCTCGGCAGTTGCAGATCTCGTGCTCTCACTTCTCCCCCCTGCCTTGTGCTGCAGGCAGGAGGAGGAGATGCTTCTCACCCTTTCCGGCTGATATCAAACATCTCTTTGGGCTTTTTATCTTTTTTTCTCTCTTTCTCCACCCCCCCCCCCGGTCTCTTTTTGCCCCCCCCCGTCTCTTTTTGCCCCCTCCCTCTCTCTCTCTCTTTTTGCCCCCCCCTCTTTTTGCCCCCCCTCCCCCTCTCTTTTTGCCCCCCCTCCCTCTCTCTCTCTTTTTGCCCCCCCCCTTTTTGCCCCCCCCCCCCGCCCCCCTCTTTTTTGCCCCCCCTCTGTTTTTCAGATGCAGTGGTACCTCAGTAGCGCACCAGGTTACAACCTCCTTAGTTTTTTTTTTCCCTGCTCAGAGCTAAACGTACCGAACTCCTTAAGGCAGGGTGAAGATCTGCTGCTGCATAGGACTGGATTTTAGTTTTAAAACTAATGACCCTCAAGGGTGTCGAGTGCTGAGCAAGTGGACCAACAAAGGCAACGAGCGCTGGGGAGTGCAACAGTATATTTCTTTTGGGCCTTGGAGGCTGTAAATCTTTCAGGGCAACTGCAGTAACATGACAAAAATGCACAATGTGTAGTTGCAGTATTTGAGCGAGTTACATAAATAAAGGCGACTATTTTTCAGCTGGGGTGGATTTCCACGTTCATCTCAGCAGTGTGGTTGCCATCTCTTCTGATTTTGCCCACGGGGCTTTACAGAAGCCCTTTAGGAGGATTTTGGTGTGTTTGTGGTGGTTTTTTTTTCTGTATGACATGCACAGTACGGCTGAAGCTGCCAGCTCTTCTTGTCAGATGAGCAATCCTTCATAAAAGGGAAGTTGCAAAGGCTTTGCAATGAGTGCAATTAGGCTTCATATTTTTATTCTTCTGTTTTTGCCAGTGATCTGTCACTTTTGATTGAGGCCTGTATTGCTCACTGAGTCACTAGTGAATTTTAGATGATTTTAAGATTACTTCCTTCAACCTTAGGGATTTTTTATTTTTTTTTCGTCTTGAATCTGTTGAACAGTTACTTACGCTGGCAACCTTGAGGCTTTAATTTTAGCTGTTCTAGTTTGAATTTCAGAAGTCTGTATGCATTTATTGGTGATTTCATGATCTTCAGCTGCGTTTCTTGCACGGTACGGTGTCTGTCTCTGCTGGCGCCCTCAGAGGTGACTTGGGTCTGGGCTCCGACAAGTGCTTGGGCTGGCTGAAGGCCAGAGCCACCCGGGCAGAGCCTGTTCTGGTTTAGTCAGCGCTGAGAGGGAGAGAAATGTGAAGTTAAAGTTGCTGTTTGCAGGGTGGGCAAGAAATCAAGGTATTTATAGCACAGAACTATTAATGTGAGAGCAGAGTCCAAGACTTTCAAAGAGCGTGGTTTGACAAACTCAAGCGAGTTTAGTCACGCTCCTGCTTTTGAGGACGAGGTCCGTAATAAATCCGATGCTCTCGCATATTACTCTAAAAGTCCGTAGGTGACAGCGGAGGTCATGTTACGAATGTCTGTGCCGTGTGGCTTGCCGTTGGGATAGCCACTCCGGTCAGTAGGTGGGCTATGCTTCTGCACAGGAGAATCCCTATCTAATAGTCCCTGTTTGCCTCCCGCGCTGGCTGCAGAATTCACTGGGTGTTAGGGTTGCTACCAGATGTTTAGTTTGTTTGACTTTGAAATTGTACGCAGTGAGCGTTAGGTGTGGATTCATCCCTGCCCTGATTGATTTGCTTCCTCGAAGCTCATGAGCAATGCCTGGTTTGTCACCGATGCCACCTACAGAATGTCAAAAATACTCGAGTTAAGTAACTATAGCAGTTCAAGCGTGGTAGAAACGGGATTATGAAGGGCACAGGTTGATCATTACTGACCAGCCTGATGATGGTGTAACACATTTCTGCCGCGTTGGGGAACATCCTCAAAGGCTCGGGGGTTGGAAACACTGCAGTGGGATATGGGACTTGTGCAGCTGGGGCGCTGCTTTTGCTCTCTCTCAGGTGAGGACTTTCCTGGGGACCTGTGAGTGTTCAGGAGCTCTGACTTACCCTCCCGCGGACTCTAGTGGTCCTGTTTTGTGCCTAAGGGAGATGGATGACAGTAAGAGCGTGCCAAGGCTTTCTTAACCAATTCTTACACGACGAAATGAAGTACATTTTATTTGATGGAAGTGTTTGGTTCACCCTTAATCATTATCTCAATGCTGTTTGTATCACTGATACCATCAGAGGCCATTCCTTATCATATTGATCAGATTGTTGCGCTGAGAATTTGTTTTTCATGTGTATTTCTTGTCACCTGTAGTCTCATTTTGCTGTGGATTTGAAAACCCTCTAGGGAAGGATGGCCTGTCTCTTACAAACCACCGTTGTCCAGCACAAAGGAGCTGGCGTTTCTGTTGGGAACCATGATGAAAATAATTGTGTGATCATCCAGGTAGCACCCAGACACCGCTGTGAATGTGTTTTGAAATGTCACAGCCGGTCTGCTTACAGTATTTGATGCAGAATACCAGACCTTAAGGTAGGAACTAACAGCAGCCTTCCGACATACGAGATGAGGTTACTGGGAAGCCCAGAGCCAGGCTCTTCATGGGAGTGCGTGGAGGGAGGATGAGATGGTGGGTTTTGACTTGAAAGAGAGCAGGTTCTGACACTGATGTGGGGTGGGGGAATAATTCACTGTGAGGATGGTCAGGCATCGAAGCAGGAGCCCAGAAAGGCTGTGGAGCCACCAACCTTGGAGGTTTTCATGAGTCAACTGGACCAAAGCCCTGAGCAACGTGGTCTTGAATTTGATGCTGACCCTGCTTTGAGCAGGAGGGTGGACTGGACACCTCCCGAGGAACCTTCCAGCCTGAACAATTCTGTAATTCTTTGTTTTCGTGTGATAAAAACGAGTTGCTTTAAAATACTAGTGTTCTGGGTGGAATAACAAATTGTTGGCTTCTTACAAAGGTACCGGTATGCTCTAATGGCAGATTTTTAACTTAAAAAAGGTTAAAAAGCTACTTAAAAGGATACAGAATATATTGGTTCTTTTATTTGTATTGAAAGATACTTAATGCTGAAGAGCCATGTGGTCACCGAAAGAAAAATTTCATAAATAAAAAATATGCTTGTGGCAAGATGTGAGCCATTGTTAGTCAAAGATACTAAGGGAAAATGCGTTTTTCTTCTGGCTTGTCTTAAAGGCTTGCCAGTTGGCTTTGCATAGGCAGGTGGAGGACTGCAAAGCTGAAATGGAATAAACTAGAGACACCCCATGGATTGACACTTAAAACTGAAACATATCATACAGGCAACCTGTCATTTACTGGGATGTTGCACAAAGGAAAATTAATTTAACTTATTGCAGTTGGTATCGGTATCTAGGGAACCAGCAAGCCTTGTTCTCTGGCAGGCTTTAGAATAACTTGCTAAACTCTTTTTATTTTTTATTTTCCCCTTCCATTTTTCAAGTAGCTTAATTTCATTATATATCGTGTGCACTTCTGGAGGATGTATAATTCTGCAACATAGCTAGCAAGCGTGTAAATCCTGTAATCATGCAAGGAAAGCAGAAGGGGAGATACTCATGTGTGATAAGCACAATGTCTGAATTTTCCATACAGGCGTAGGGTTTTTCTAACATGAAAGCTCAGCTGGTTATTGACATTCATAAGGGCAATATCTACAATAGTTTTCACATCAAGATAATCTTGTTTCTGTCTTTTTCTGGCAGGTGGGAAGTTAAGATGCAGTTAGTTCTGTGCTCTTTGGTGTATTTTGCTTGTGGGGACTTTAGGGTCCTTTGTTTTCCGTAGGAGAAAAATAGACCTAACTGGTTGCACTGATGTTCTTCATCAGGTGCAGTTTTCAAACGTATGTATGGTGTTAAGTCTGACTTTCGTTTTTGTGCTGTTTTTTAAGACTACTTACAGTTTGGCTGTCAGGGTGAGGGAATGCATCTCTAAACCATGAGTCAAAGGTGCTGTCTAAAGCTATGTCTCCTGTCCCCTCTCTCCCCCAAAAGTCGTTAATGAGCTGGAGTCCTTGGAGCAAGATTCCCCTTTCTGGGGGTATGTGGGTGTTGTGTTTGAGCGGCTCCTGGCAGAAGGCGGTGGTTGTTTCCCGGTGTCAGGGGTGGCCTGGCAGCTGCTGGGGATGAGTAGCCCGGAGCAGGTCCTTGTCTCCCACACTGTCCTGTATTTACAGCGGTTCCGACTGTGGGACAGGTTTACACTAGTGCTTCCTGAGGTTCTGGTAAAATAAATACCAGTTTATTTTCAGATAAACAGAAATGGATCACGTCAGGCCAATATTGTACTTGTTCCAGTACCATCATTTCTTACCTTTAGCGTACATCGTACAGTGTGTTTATATAGTGGTCATAAATGATTTCAAACAGGGCAGGTAAATCCTAACGCTGCCTGACAGGGATTCTGCCTTTTATCTGCCCACCAGCGGGGCTGCAGGGGATTTTTTTGGACAAGATACTTCAGGTTGGGAAGTGCTGTTGAAGCCACAGTCCCTGGAAAACGCTTGTGGTACCCGTGCCCGGAGCCCACCGTTGTTTGGTTTCGTTATAAGTAACGGCGACCTGCCATGAGGAGAGGAGAGGGTTTTCGGGTGCGAGCGTGGAGGTCTGCTGTGGGTCTGAGGCTGCAGGTTTCTCTCCATGGTTGCCTTGGTATCTCAAAATTCAAGCCGTGAACTGAAGAGAGCAGCACTGTACAAAACCGACCCTTTGCTCTTGCTGCCGCGGGCATTTTTACCCTCCGAGAAGGGTTTTCTGTTGTTACAAGTAATTTTTCAGGCTGAATTGTCTGTGTTGAAAGGATTAAAAACTCAGTATGTTTAAATAGACCATATTTGCACAACAGGGAGCTGTGATAGTCCTCAAAAGGAATGTCGACAACTGAATGACGGCGGTATTCAGGGATTGGGGCTGTTTGTGGTGGGGTTTTGTAGAAGGTGGATGATGTGAACTTAAGTATCGGCCTAGTGTCTGCGTACTTTGGATTTTGTTATCATTGATGAGAACTTAAGATCTACAGCGCTGCACGGCTCCTGGTCCTCCCATACACCAGCTTGTGCTTGGTTTTCATTAGCCCTTTTCTGTTAGCCGAGAGTTTCAGCCAACCTTCTCCTTTTTTGTCTTTTTTCCGTGTTTTGTTTTGCGTTTTTGAAGGTTGCGACCCTTTTCTGCAAGTCTGAGTGGTGAATAGATTTACGGGAGGGAAAAGAAATTACACCTTTCTTTTTTCTGGTTTTCCTTTCTGTTTAGAAGCGCTAGTGGAAGCGTTGGTGTTTTGATTTTTCTGCATGCTTAACCTTGATGTTACTGCGTTTTTTTTCCTGTCAAATTTGATGCTGTAGTTACTTACAGTAAGAGGTTTCCGAAGCAGTTTTGCTCCCTGCTGAGCTATTCTGAATTAAGCTGGGTGAACCCCTCGCAGTCGCACTGTACCAAGCCCGAGCTAATTCTATGTTTTTCGCTACGAGACTAACTGGTTTTGCCTGGGATTAAAAGCAGAATATTAAAAATGTTACTGTATAGCATGTTCCAGCACTTCCACCTGTGCTGAAATGAGGAAGCACTGGAGTTTTCCCGTTCTTGGCGGATTTCCACGCTGGAGAGGTTTGGACTTGAATATGGACGTCTGGAGATTTTGAGTTAGTGCATTTTCTCAGGTTTCCTAATCCTTCGCCTCCGTCATTTCAGCCCTGGTTGTGCATCGTCATGCTGAACAGCAGTGTTTACCCGACTGCTGTGCCCACGTATGCGAGCGCAATGTCAGCGGTTAGGAAAAATGGCACATAATGTGTTCACTGTTGGTCAAATTAATTCATCAATGAAAAATAATCTGTGCTGCAAGGGGCGGGGGGGGAAGAGCCAAACCTGCCTTTCTTAAATAAATCTTGCTGTTTCTTCTCTATCCACACAAATAGCAATTAAACACAAGTGCTAACTGAGGGTAGTGCCTGCACGAGGGTGTATTACCTGCCTGTGAAGCATAACAAGTTATGGAAGGCAGGGCCAGTACATGTAATAGGGAATTAACTCCTACAGATGTGTTTACAGTCTTGCCGAGTCTCGTCCCCTTATTTTGCGCCCTGCTTAACGAGTGTGTTGCGCGTTGAATTGTCCAGCCTTTGTTTCATTGCTGTGCTCCTGTCTGCAGGCTGAAGCAAGGCTGGCAGCAAAGCGAGCGGCACGGGCCGAGGCACGGGAGATCCGGATGAAGGAACTGGAGAGGCAGCAGAAAGAGGTACGATCAAGGCTGGAGGGGTGTGTTTCGATCATCTTCTTTCCCGAATATATGTGTACGTAATACGAGGTCCTGGAACAAAGGGTTAATATATGTTTGGCTGAAATGTTTAATAGTCTGCATGGAGTTAGTTGATCATAGGATGTAGCCTGGAAAAAAAAATTGGGATTGTAGCAACAACTTTATCTTGGTGAAGCCAGTATAATTATTCACAGAAAATGCTGGTGGTTACTCAGTAATCATTGTTTAATAGTAAACTTTGAAGTATGCAGCTTGTTTGTGTGTGCATTGGGGGGTGTGGGTTCTTATCACTTCATTAGGAATCTAATGAATGTGGAAGACTCTTGGCCCTTGTCTAAGTCTTCACTTGCACGTTGTTTTGCTTCGTTGCTGTGAAGCTGGCGTTGCGGTCGCCCCTGTTTGCTAAAACGATGGTCTGCTGTTGGCAGAAGTATGATAGACACTGAATTTGGGAAGAATGTTACCTTCTCCAGAGTGGTTGGGTTAAATGCCTGGTGTAGTCTCTCCCAAATTCTGGAAGAGCTGATTGTTTTATGCCATCAGCAAAGTTACTGTGCCCCTGCACGTCAGCGTGTGGGAGATCACGGCCTTCCAGTGTAGGAATGATAGTCGAGACCAAAAAGGCTTGTTCTGCTCCTGTTGTGTTTGACAAGTAGGAGCTGTACTAAATGTCATTCTCTCCAGTCCAGGAAGCGGAGAGCAGCATTTGTTGTGAAGCTCTGGAAGCTAAAGCAGGGCTGTTCAAACGGGGCTGCAAGCGTGGGGTGGCACAGGTGGACCAAACCAGCCACGAGAACAGAAAGGCTTAAAACTTGCGTTTGTTGCTGTGCGTTCAGTGGAACAGCAGGGTAGATGTAACAGGGCCAACGGCAATCATAATTTAATTGTTTTCAAATAGATTTGGAAGGAAAGGGAAGAAGTAAGGAGTTTGGGGGCAGGGTGTGGGAACACAGAGCAAGAATAAACGTCCCTCTGTGCTCTAGGGCGCAGAGAAGGATTCCGTTTCACTTTTAAAGAGCGAACGGGGATGTGATAGTAGAGCAGCGTCGGTGCAGGCTGCAGAGATCAGCCTGCAACAGAGGCGCTTGGGCAGTTTGCCCGTGCTCAGCTTTGTGCTGGAGTGTCTCCTCAGTTGAGGCACGTCTGGATGTGTCTCGGCACCCTGCAGCCACAGCAGGGTTAGACGTACCTGCGGACGCAGCAGGAGCGAGCGCTGCGGGGGAGCGTGGCTGCTTGTGGGAGAGAGGAACCTTTTACCCCCGTGGTCGCTGCTTTTTGAAGGATGTTTCTTGCAACCTGGACCACGTTTGGAAGGCCTGGAGTGCGGATAAGCGTCAGGGCTGTCAAGCTTCCTGCTGTGCCTACAGCCTGAGCAATGGGACTGGCCGAGCAGCCTTTGGGAGGTCCATGGTAAACAACCGCGAGGTGTTTTGTTTGGGCAGCAATGTAAATACGGGTGTCACGGCACCTGCCGGTGGTGTTACCATCTAATTTGGAGATAACTCTAATGCAGCTGATGACCCCCTTGAAGATTAAAAGCTAATGCTGCAAAGGGTGTCCTAGTAAATTGAAATTTTGGTATGAAAGCTAAAGCTTGTGTGCGTGCTCGTGCAGTTAATAACTGGAGAGCTAGTGATCTGAAAATCTGTGATTTCTTTGTATAGAGACAAGTCGCGTGGTGCAGGACATCACTCTGAAATACCAGATCCAGTGAAAGCTAAGCCAGATATCCACTACAATCTGCTTTGTAATTCACTGGCATAAACTGCATAACGTGACTACACGTTGATTTAATATTTTGCAAGCTTGGGTATTGTTTAATTTTTCTCAAATAGCTTCATCTCAGCCCCTAGATGCAAGGTAGGGTTGGTAAGGATGGCTGCAAGAAGCTTTTCAATGCCACAAGTATCTTGCAGATATAATAAAAGAAAGCGTAAATACAGAAAATCCCAAGCAGTGTTGAACAGGAGAGGTTTGGCACCTACCCCTTCCTTGGAGGAGAACATACTGTGATGCTGGTGTCCGTACAGCTTGTTGTCTGCTATCTTCGTTTTCCTTCGCACACTTTTCAGAGAAATAAGTAGCACGTTCCCACTACTGCCAGGTTGAATAACCAGAACTTAAAGCACTTGTTTTACTACTCCAGAAGCTTTTTGGAGCTGGTTTCAGGAGTTAAAAAGCAATAAATAAATTTATTGCATATGTGTGTACTTGTTCATGCTTAGAGCAATGTACGTGCCCTTACAGGCTTCTTGTGGAGCATGGATTACTTGAGAATATATTTATATTGTTGGTCTGGGTTAAAAGTTTCCAGATGTTACCATTAGAAGCTATAAACATGGCAGTATAGCTCTGGCTGGCAGTGAAATAGGGTGCTTTTATGATTTGGATTTGGACTGGAAATTGGCTCCTTTTCTGCCCACTGTCTAGTATTAACAACGTTTCTTAACGTGCTTCATTTTCCTCATTTTAAAATAACTGGATGATTTTTGCATCATGAGTCTATCTATGCATTTTAACGAATGTTCTGCTTGCAGAAAGGAATGCAAAAGCCCCAGGTGTCTGAGATTATTTTTTTTTCTTGCTCTGTGTCTTACGAAGGCTGCTGTGAGTAGAATAAGCAGCCACTTCATTAGAAAGCTGTTAAAACGCCCCGTGCTGGTTCTGTAGAGTAGCCATGTGTGAAGATCACACCAAAGATCAGTCTCAACTGTGTAGTAAAGCTCATCGATACGCGGTGAGGGCCACACGATGTCATCCCGAGCTCTTCTTTTGGCAGAAATTATTTCACGTCGCACACAGAATGGACAGCAGAAATTGCTGTGTGGTCTGTTCTTTTGGAAATTTAAGATTCTATTTCTCATCAGCCACGCTGTTGACGACATCCCTTCCAAAGGAGCATGGGATGAGAAGCTCGTGGCAGGCAGCTCGGCTTTAGATGGTGGTGAACGTGTTAGCTGGAGGTGGGGGCTCAGCCCTTGCTTAGGACCTCTTGCAGGTGGTCGCTGCTCTTCATCTCGTGGTTGTGTGCTCGGAGGGGCAGCTTTATAAACCTGGCTTGAAATATAAGGTGACTCTTAAGAATTCTTCTGGAAACTTAATGGGAAGCAAGGTACTGCGGTAGCAGAGCAGTAGTTGGAGAAACTATATTGCACCAATCGATGGGCTTTTGGAAGAAAACGGTCTGAATCTCAGTGCGGGATGCAGGGAAGTTGCATAGTGGAAGGCTGCCACCGTTCGCTGCGGTGGGGCAGGATTGCAGGTGTGCTCCGGAGGCGGTATCATCTCATCACCTGGCAGCAGAGAGAAGGATAAGTGTGCCAGGGTGGGTGGGGTTTTTTTGGGTTGTTTGGTTTTGTTTTTTTTGTTTGGTTGGTTGGTGTTTTGGTTTATTATTTTGTTTTATTTTTTTCCCCAAGGAGAGGAAGGTAAGGGGGAGAGCATGACTACAAGTTTAATAGGAAAGCAATCCAGGTAAATTGTTTTCTGAGCCTGAAGAAAGAAAACTAGCACAGGAATCATGATCTGATACGTGCTGATTTATGAAGATAAGGGGAATGGTCAGTTTCGAATGATACACAGGTGTGTAAATTTGTGTATATAAATATTTATATGTTTAGTAGAGAAGGGGTTCCTGGACATGGGGCTCTAAGAAAGGCTCAGGTCTAATAAATGGAACTGCTTGAACATTTCTGGCTTCTTATTCCGTGCCGCTTTGTTGTTGTTGTCCACCAAAGATGTAAATAATTAATCTGGAGGTCACGGTAGGTTTTCCTGGTATGCTTCCACGCATCATAACTCAGTAGAGGAGAGCTCTGACGTGAGGCAATGCCAATGCATGTCCGAAGCTGAAGGGACAATTCCAATAGATGATACTTACCCTTTTGTCATACCGCTGGTACCCACCCGGCTGGTGGGAGTCAGAGCAGTGATGGGTCCCATGTTTTTGACCATTCCATGCTGCCATGGTCTTTAGACACTGGGTTTTGCAGTTGCAGAGTCTAAGGCCAGTCTGTTTGGCTCGTACTGTAGAGATGTGTTTGGTACTGAGACAAATTTGACTCAACGCTTGTGTGCGTTCAGAGATTTATTTTTAATTCATGCAGAAGAGCAAGTCAGGAGTTGTTGGCTCAGTTTTTCTGAGTAACAAGTTGTTAATTCCTGTGCGGCTATGAAGTAAAATGGAAGAATTTTTTTCTGTGATTTTTTTTTTTTTTTCTAAAGCCTTTTTTCCCAAGAAATATTTAACAGCACTGTTTCAAGACACACAAAAGCTGCAGCATTGGGGCTAATTGCAGAGAATGTTTTATGTAGGAGTACCGTCTGTGTGTTCTGCTGGCAAGACTTTAAATGTCTCTTCGAGGACTGAGGCTTAGAGACCACAACTTAAGCTGATATTAGTGCCTGAAGTGAAAAGAGAATGATCTCCTCCCACTCCTTAATCTGCAAGACGAGGTTCTTGCATGCCAGTTCGCACAGCAGATGAGCCCGTATGTTTAGTTGAAGGCAAGAGCGCTGTGCTTGTCTCCTAGCTTCCTCTTCAGCTCTCGCTTTAAGGGCACAGCACAAAACTTGGCTTTGCTGTTTCGTAAACTTGTTCTTTACCAGCATACTCATTTGCACGTACTTTTCCTCCTTTGGATTCGTGTTTCTTTGGAATAAAATGTTACCAGTGCGTTGTGTTGTGGGTTTCTCTTTTTCTATGGCAGTTCCTGCAGCATGGAGTAAATTTAGTAAATGTATTAAAGCCAAGATAATGTGGGCAAAAGACTTGCAAGCACTCTTGATCTGCTCGCCTATCATTTTGACTGTGACTTGGGCCCCTTCTTCCCTTACTGGGATTTGGTCTGAGTTAGCAGGTCCCACGGTGCAGCTGGCATTCGAGATTGTTTGAGGCTGTTTAAAATCCCAGGCAGCGCAGGAAAAACCAGAGAGAAGCAGAATTCTCATGACTTGAATGGGAGGGGAGAGGCTGACTATTAAATTTAGTGCTAGCGTACGCAGGGAAGAAGTTACGGAGGTTTGTGATGGTTGATCTGTATCTTTCTTATAGAACCAGTGTGAAGATGCCCAGGAAAATCCAGAGAGGGACAATGCTGAAGGGGTTTTTAGCAGGGTCTGGATATCTGCCTTCTGCTGCCATCTAACCATGCTTCACTGGCTTGTTCTGTCCTGTTCAAAAGTTATTTCTAAGAAAAACTTCACTTCTGTGGGAAGCCTCATATGATGAGGAAACGAGGAAAGCAGCCTGCTGCTAATACTGTGGACAAACCCATGTTTTTTTTGTCATATTGTAGTACAGGAAAGTGCTATTTCAGGCATTTGATGGCTTAGGTGTCTGTGGACCATGTTAAGCTCTTTGTGGGGAGCATTCCTGCAACAGAGATTATTGTTTAAAGGTGTTTGATTTTTCCTGTAACATACTATCTAAGCTGGACAGTACGCTGATGAGAGATAAGTCGCTTTGGAGCAGAGCTGTTGTAATGCTTTTTAGCTGACGGATGGCCAAAAATTTCCAGGTTTTATAAAAAGTTGGAACAGTTACGATGACGCACTTTGCATTGTCCTCGTGTCCCCCTCCACTGCCCTCCGCGGTGTCTGGCCCTGAACAAGGGCCTTGTTGTTATTTTATCTCATGGCAATCTGGGTCCTGGACACAAGGTCTGGCTTTGTGCTCGACAGGAATAACTGCTACGCTGAGCCTGAAGCATTGGGGTTTGGAGAAGTAAGATTTCCATGGTGTTGCCTCGAAGCATGGGTGAGACAATGGTGTGGGAAAGTTAAAGCTTAAAGGTTAAACAGCTGCATGGTAATCACCACCAATGGTGGTGGTTGGCTCCTCTGGATGGATGAAAGGCAACGGAGAAGCAAAAGGTCAGAGGCAGCATGTAGTCTTGGGAACGCTGGGAAGGTTTAGTTCATTTTCCTCTTGAAGGTTTTCTTAGTAAAAGGTAAGCGAGGTGATTAGTGTGTGGGAACGCGAGCTTCAAATGCGGGTCTCAGTTATCCCCCATGCACTTGTAGGAATAGGAATTAGCGCTTCTGAGTTACTAAGCTGGGTTCTGCAGTTGTCCTTCACGATGAGGAAGGGGAACCTGATCAGGCCATGGAGGCAAGGGCTGAAAGAAGTACGCCCTGCTTCCCAGCACTGGCATCTCTGCCACACAGCCAGCAGCGTGGCTAGGAAGGCCAGCAGCATCCTGGCCTTCTCAGGAACAGTGTGGCCAGCAGCACTGGGGCAGTGATGGTCCCGCTGTACTCGGCGCTGCTGAGGCCCCACCTCGAGTGCTGTGTCCAATTTTGGGCCCCTCACCACAAAAAAGACACTGAGGTGCTGGAGCATGTCCAGAGAAGGGCGATGGAGCTGGTGAGGGGTCTGGAGCACAAGTCTCATGAGGAGCGGCTGAGGGAGCTGGGGGTGTTCAGCCTGGAGGAGGTTGAGGGGAGACCTTCTCACTCTCTGCAACCCCCTGAAAGGAGGGGGTAGCCACGGGGGGGTCGGTCTCTTCTCCCAAGGAACAGGCAGTAGGACAAGAGGAAACGGCCTCAAGTTGCACCAGGGGAGGGTTAGACTGGATATTAGGAAAAATTTTAAACTGAAAGTGTCATTGGGACAGGCTGCCCAGGGCAGTGGTTGAGGCACCATCCCTGGAGGTATTTAAAAGCCGGGCAGACACAGTGCTTAGAGATATGGTTTAGTGATGGGTTTGTCAGAGTTAGGTTGATGGTTGGACTCGATGATCTGAAAGGTCCCTTCCGACCTGGGCAATTCTATGATTCTGGGTTCACCTGAGGAGGCCCAGAATAGCAACGCATGGCAGGGACCCACTGGATATATCCCAAAACGTGGGAGCCTGACTACTGCCAGCTGACCAGCTGAAGATTGGATTCGAGGCAATGTCCCCTTCCCCCCGGTTGTGCTTGTAGAGCGGAGGGCTGGGGCTGGGGTTATTCAGTGTCAGGGCTTATCTAGGAAGATAAGCAGTGAGGCAGCTGTGGGCTTTCCAACCAGAGCTGTGATACCTTTCCTGCAGGTACAAAGCTAGGTGTTCGGCAGAGAATGAAGCTGCAATTTCCATCAGGATTTGTAGCTGGTTACGTGTTTTTGAACAAGAAGCATTTCTTACTTTAGAAATGCTAGGAGAAATGTGAGGGGGAGGAAAAAAAACAGACACGTTTTCTGTTTTCACATGGATTTACAAAGCTGATCAGTCAAGGGCAGTTCTCCACCTAAGCGAAATTCAGATGTATCAGAGTGGCGGTAATGCTTCTGTGTATTATTGAAATGGTTCAAGGCTATGGTACAGCTTTATAGAGTCAGCAATGCGTTTATTAGGGCCTGCAAATGGTGTGAGACTCCATGGAAACATTAAAAATTGAAAAAGCAACCTCCGGAGATCCTCCAGTGCTGGCAATGAATGTGCAAAGAAATTTTCACTTTTAACAAGCTGACACTGTGCTATACACGGGTGAAAGATGTATAGCATTGGTGCTTTTGTAACTGTGCTTCGTCAGTTAAGGACAAAATTTGGCCTTAAAAGAAGGACGGATTTTCTGTAGTTACTGCTGGTTGTTTTTATAGTGATGGTAGATGCACAACTGCCATCCAGGGTGAGTATTTGGGCAGCCGTTGCTTTGAAGAACGGGGGTTAAAGAAGGGAGATGTCCTGGCTCACAGCTGGGTTCGGCTCTGGGCTGGTGTGGTCTAAGGGACCAAAGGTTGCGTGTGCCTCCAAGAGCCCAGTGGAATGAGAACAGGAATGCTGTATTACAGCTGGGCACACGGAGGACGCATAGAATGTAAACGTACACTTTCATTCTACCAAACGCTACAAGGCTTCGATGTGCACTTTTTTTTGTATTTGTGTTTTGCTGTATATTCTGTATAAATGATTTATTTTTTTTCCCTTTCGAACGAGCTATGGAACATTGCATTGCTATTTGTTCATTCACGCTAGCTTTTGTTTCCTTGTTTCTTTCCTTTCCCTTTTTCCCCTAGATCTACCAGGTTCAGAAGGTAGGGCTCGCGCTTTTTCATTCTCCTTTGCATGTGTGTGTGCTCCCACGTTCCGAGTCTTGCTGGCATTTCAGTAAAACCTCTTGGGAATGGAAGATGCACAGCAGGCTTTGCATTTCCATGCCATTCCCTCCGTCCCTCCCGTGGTCTTGCGGGGTGGATAATAAAGGGGGGAGCTGGGGGAAGATGACCCGTGTAAAATGTGTCTGGTCAGGCACTTCATGTACTTTTTTCTACAGGCTGTTTGGCAAAGAACAAGCAATGAGCAGAAGAGTAATTTAGCAAAGCAGCCGTCCTAGGAGAGTGTGGTGGCTCCATGTGTCCCCGAGAACCATACAGACAAATACGTGTTGAAGGCCAAGAGTTAATGCTGAAAGATTTCAGGCTGGGCAAGCACTTAAGAGGTGCCGGCAGGAAACATGACTGACTTTCAGATGACTTTGCAGAAGGTCCCTGAAGTAAATGGGGGATGCTGGGCTTGAATTTGTAATCTTTTGGTAAATAAACTGTATGGCCTTTCTTCCAATGTGACCTAAGCATCATAGATGCTTTTGTATCTCTCACCTCAGTTTAAAGGCAGTTTCCTCTTCATAGTTCCAAATGACGGCAAAGAGGACGATAGTAATAATGATAATAATAAGAATAACTCTAATAGCTCTAACTGAGGTCACTTGCTATGTAAAAACAGAGAGTTTTTAGGGTTTGTGTTATGATATTTGGCTGTTCTGTACTTTCAACACATGAACTGTGTGGTACCCAGAAAGAGAAATAGCTCCAAAGACATTTTGCAGGGAGGGAGAAAGCTTTCCTCAAGCCTGCCATTTTCTACCCTATTGAATATTTCCTTTTTTCCTGTGATATTTTTATTGCTTGCTGACTGATAAACGTGTCCTAAACCCCCACAGCCTGTTTGGGTTTGTCCTGGCACTCCGGCAGCCTTACCTGCACGTTTCACTGGCTTGACCTAGCAGTGCATGCGCTTCTCGGACGTTGCTCTTCTCCTCTGTAAGCGCGGCCGTGTGTGAAGACGGCTGCTCAAATCATGTGCACTGGTCTTTAATCCTCACCCCATCAATTGGCAACAAACATATCGTACTCGTGTTTTTATCTGTGGAGCTGACCACGTACTGAGCGACTCAAAATTTAACATCTGCCCACGGATCAAACAGGCTCGTTATCAATCTCCTTTATAGAAGCTAATTTAATCTTCTGGTAGAAGCGCAGCCCTGTGGGAGTGGAGGAGGTTGTTTACTCTTGGTGTCCTGGCATGGATGAGAAGATAAGTGGGTTAGCCTCACAACATCCCCTCCTGAGTTTGCAAGTCTAGCAGTTTCGCTGTCACTTAGTGAGCAAATCTGATCCGCAATTCTCTCTCAATGGTATTAATGTCATTAATTATTTAATTGTAATATCGCTTTTCAGGGTAGAAGAGAACTTGAGTCTGGCAAAGGCCGCTAACTAAAATCCAAATGAATGGATAAACACCTTTTTTTTTTTTTTTTTTTTTTTATTCTTTTCCCTTTAACCCTTACAGTCCCCTCGGGGCAGAACAGAAGAGTCATCATAGAGGAAGAACTGGGAAGCGGCCGTGGGGGCAAACAGCCCTGAGCCTCCAAATGCCGCCGGTTCTGTCCAATGTGAGATGTGCTATTTAAAAGATTATACATTAAAAACAGTCTCAAGGCAATCGCATTCATTAACATTTTTCTTTTGGGGGGTATCAAGCATGTAGCTATGTAGCTTTAAATGGTGGAGGAAAAGGCAGTAAAGTGGAACTTCACTTGTGGCATGACAAGTTTTTTAAGGGGTATTTCCTTATCTCCCTTTTGCAAAACTGAATTCAGAAGCTTCTGTTAAAGTAAGGAGAACAGAGAGCAGGAAGAGGAAGCAGCCAACCTTACAAAAATTACTAGCCTGTTTATGGATCCTTCCTATGCGTGAGAAAAGGATTCTCCGTTTTCGTAGTGGTTTTTATAAATTGGTTTCTAGTGTTAGAAAGTGTAATACATCTCCTGGGGAGGAAAGAAAGCCTCTAATAAGGCTTTACCTGACCTGATTTACTACAAAGCATATAATCGGTAGGTTCTGATCTTGTACACAATGCTGACCAGCTGGAGTTCATACAATTTTCAGGGGTCACTTTCAGGACGGGATGTACCTAAAACTCAGTTTTACAGCAGGCTGTTGCATGTGTTTATGCTTCTGCCTGGAAGCAATTAATCCGAGCGTTTGTGAGGGAAGCACGTAACGCTTGAAGAAACAACCGTTCGTGTCACTCACTCTAATTTCACGTAGTTTAAGGGAGAAATTTCACTTGCGTGCAGTTTGGCTAGGCATTGTATAGGGGTATTAGGTGTGTTTGAACATATGCTGAGGTGAATTGCAGGGAAAGCAGAGGGGAACGCTTTCCCTCTCTCATGGGGATGTGGTTAAAGAGCTTGTTGAACCGTTGTCTCTTTTCCTTGTTCCAGAGAGATGTTTGCATACTATTTACATCCGCAATGCAGGGAATTTATTTCCTGTTTTCAAATTATTGGCCTGGAACCTTATTTTCTAATACTTTTCCAATAAGTGGGATTGCTGTGAGCTCCTTCCTTTTCCCAATTTGACTCCAAAGGTGACAGCATTTAAAGGTCCTTGTACAGTCTGGGCTCTCCAGGACGTGTAACTGAGCACCCTGCTGCCCGTTCTACTTCCTAACGGACTTTCTTCTCTCCAGAGCTGTTAAGATGAAAATGAAGATGACCTTAACATGAAAACCATTTTGTTGTTTAATGAGGAAGAGCTCTGATGTGGGAATAAACTGATACGGTATCAAAGAACAGGCAGCTGCTTGTTCTGGTTTATTAATAAATAGTGAATGAGGTTTTTAAGGGTGAAAGTAAAATTACGTTAATACCATTGAGCGAGTGCTAAATGCAGAGTATAATACAGAACAGGTTTCTCTTTTTCTTTTTTTTTTTTTGGTCGTTACCTGAGGTTTTGACTGTTGATGCTCCTGCCTCCTCAAGCCTCTAGGAAAGCTGGCAAGTACAGGCTTGTTTTTTCCACAAATACATGAACCTCAAAGCACATAATCTGAATTTTTTCTAAAAGACATGTTATACTTCCTTAAGCAGGATTTCCATTTGCCGATTATTGTGCTTTAAGCCGGTGATTTTCCTTCACACAGGAATGTTATGATCACCGTTATAAACGCAAACTTCCTGAGACTAGATGGGAAGCGCGTGTTCAGGGAGGAAGAAAAGTCCTGCTAAACTTTTCTGTTGAACCGTTTGCTGCCTGGTGGAAATGCCAGTTCATTGGGAGGTTCCCAATGTTGTGCCAAGTATTTATGAACTGAGAAAACGGTTCAGAAGAAGACAAGCTACTAAGGAAACGCAGAGAGCTCCCCAGCCTTGCCTGCTCTTCTGTCCTGGGTGGTGGTACCACCGCTGGCGGGATGGCTAAAGCGTCGGCAAAAAGCCCGGTGCTCTGAAAAGGAGCTCTGGGAATAAGAATGCCCGGAGATCAGTTGTATTGTATTCAACTTGTCTTCCCGCTTTGACAAACCTATATGGTAAACATGATTTGACAGCATTTATTTTTTTTTTCATCCTGAAAAGTATTCTGCGTTCGGTTGCCTTGTAATGAGACTTGACTTAAATGGGTCAGGAATTCAAGACTCATCACGCTTCTTGCTCCTGTCCCCGCAGCATTGGGGTTTTTTGCACTCCTGAGGAAGAAGCATCTGTCGAGTACCCCGGCCGTACCCCAAACACCCCTGTCCCCTTGCCAGGTGGCTTTTCCCGTCCGCGTGCTGTGGAGGGCTCTGGTGGCATGTGGCATGGCTTCTCCCCGGCATGTTTGTGTGTGTGGAACTGTGCGGCTCGGCCGAAACCTGGCAATGCATGTCGAAACATTCTGTGTTTGCCTTGCTCATCTAAATTCTGTTCTTTTTTTCCCCTTTTCTGTCTGTAGAAATATTATGGTCTGGATACTAAATGGGGAGACATCGAGCAGTGGATGGTAGGCCTTGATCAACGTAGCTAAACAGCTTTCACGTGTTGAAGTTTTGTAGAGTTCATAGAGTTTGAAATCCCACGAAGTAGGTATTTTCATGTATTGGAAATGTGAATTCCACTCTTATCACAAGGATTCTTGCAGTCCACATCGATAGATGAAATGATCAGCTTAAAACTGGGCAAGGGTTTGGTTAGAGACCTCCGTCTCCACCCTGTCACTTGAAGACTAGCTTAGCATATACACAGGTTAAAGCCACTTGTGATACGAGGAATATAAGTACACATTTTACTTCTTGTGGATTTTGTTACAATTTGAGTCTTCTCAAATCTGTCTTCAGTTAAATTTTGGGCAAGTTTTGTCCGTGTTTCTTCAGTTACCTTTATGCTCACCAGTCCAGGGGCACTGCTCAGATGCATTATTGCTGCTGCTATGGCAACGCTTGCTTTTTCCAATAATGCAACATCCTGCATTTTACTATTTAACACAAGTGATTTCATAAATGTACCAGTGATGATAGACAGAAACTGCCATTTGTGGCCTTGCCCTACGAGCTGGGTAGCGCACGCTGAAAAAAGCAAAATTGAACAGCTGACTTCCAGTGTGGAAGAAAACTTTTCAAACTCCCCGACTTCCTTCACCCTAGATAATTAATCGGCATAAAGGCTGGTTTGCTCTGTGCCATCCTCCAAGCCTGCTGCCATATGGACCAACCATCCACCCAGGATGCTCCAATCTCAGGGATAAGCTATTAAGTCTCTTCAAATCCTTGCTTGGTGAGCTTAGCTCCACCTTCCTAACAATTCCCTTGCTTGGAAATCAGCCTGTGAGAACCCTTAACTACAACGCTGAAAATCTTCTATCGCTGTTTCTAAATTCCACGTAAAAGCGGTTTGTGGAAACGTAGAGCATCCTACGGCATTTCCAGCGTTACCACAGCCTTTGGCCCGCGAAAGCAGGCGGTGCTGTGTGTCACAGGGGCTGGAAGCAGCGCACGGATGCATTTCGTCTGGAAGAAGGGGCCAGGCTGTGCCCCGCTGGGGTACTCCCTAGAGAGAGACCATTGCCCTGCCACGTGATTTCAAATAGAGAAGATATTTTGAGCTTTATTTTGAAGGACTGCAAACTGGAAAGCTTAGTTACAAAAGCACTGTAAGTATCCCTATTCCCAGATGCAGAGAGACGCGCCTGGAACGTTTTTTTTGAGATAAGAATAAAGACGTCACCGTGTACAGTTTTATGTAAAAGTAAGGAATGTATGTAGCTGAGTAAAAGGGAGGGGAAGAAAGTTGAGGTCACAAATGAGGTGGGGGGGGAAAGGCATTTTCTGACTTGTCACCTCCCATTATTTGGTTTAACCTTGGTCCTAAACCTTGCTGAAGTTTCGCTGTGTCTTTCGGAAAGTGCTCGGTTGGTGTATCTGTCCTTTCAACCCTTCGCTCTTTGTTTTTTCTCTGCTGCCTTGGTAGGAAGACAGCGAGCGTTATTCCCGTAGAGCCCGAAGAAATGCCTCGGTTAGTATCTGCTTTTGCTTTTTTATTTATAGCTAGACGTTTCAAATTAAGAAAACAGACATATATAAGGCCGTTCCTTTTTAAAAGAAAAAAGCGAAACAAGCTTTTCCCCCCTGCCCCAGCCCAGTGAAAACCCCGAAGCCACTTCCTGAATTCTCTGCCCTCTCCCAGTCGCTCCGGGGAGTTTTTGCAAATGTGCCTAAATAAAGGGGGGCAGGGGAGGGGGAAGGTGGGGAAATAACCTGCTTGGAGCATTTAACATGCATTTATTCAGAGCATAGAGCAGGGGACACCCAAGCCAAGCTTGTCATTCATCCTATAGTAAAATGCTTGACAGTATTTCTTGGTCAGGATATGATTTAATTTACTTTCTGCTTGCAGTTTTAGTGCAGTTCATTTTTTAAAGACGTTTATTTTGTAAGGCTTTTCTTTACTTCTGTTCCATCAGAGCCATCTGCATTTACCTCACTGCCTGTGTTACTTGTGTTCTTTTCATTGTTTTCTTGTCTTTATACTTTCTTTTGCTAGGCTTCGGATGAAGATGAGCACATGTCAGTGGGTAGCCGTGGAAGCCTGAGGGTTGGTAAATCAGACAATTTAAGTGTGCACGTGTGTGTGTGCTGATGTTGCTGTCCCCTCTACCTCCAGGCTGGTCATAGTACTCTGCTAACGTCATCCTTCCAAGGTTTTGCCATGTTCCATGTTCAAGGAATATGGGGTTTGGGTTCTTTTAGAGTGTACGTAGGTCAATAATTCTTTCAACCAGGGGAATTGTCAGATTTGTGCATGCTGTGCAGGAACACCAGCAGAGCACGCGACTCCATAAAAGCTTTTCAGGTAAATGCTGTTCACCCTTACTGATGTGGGAAGTACTCAGCCAAAACACTGGTATACACACCTATTTCTCGTACGCACCTTGTAAGCTCCCTTGTGTCATCGCCAAGAATTTGGGAAGAAGCAGCAGTGTCTTACTCCATGATCAATGTTTATTAGCTCAGGAAACCAAAAGCAAATTATCAGTAGAAATAGGTCTTAAGCGCTTTGGGATTGCAGGTGAACGTTCCTCTCAGAACTGCTTTAGAGATAGCGGAAAATCATCTGCAGGCTTGAGTTTTGTGGAGGGGAGGGATTAGTAGAGCACAGGGTGCTCCAATGCACCGGTACTAATCTGCAGAAAAAAATTCAGTTTTCTCTCAAAATATCCGTACGATATCTGTCCAGATAATACACGTGTGTACGAATCTTAGCTCCATTCTAGCATAGACATAATCAGCTCTTGTAGGTGTGAAGCTAGTGTAAGCAGTTGAGCTGTGAACAGGTAATGCTGTTGTCTCAGCACGTGTTGATGATCTTCAGAGGATGAGCAGAGCGCGCTGCCTCCGAGACCCACGGAGAAGCTTCTGAGACCCACGGAGAAGCATTCAGTGAACCAGAAAACTGAAAATGTCTGTAACAACACTACGGAGGAAGCTCTTGGCAGTCCTGATTTTGAATCAGCTGCGACTAGTTTACGTGATGGAGCCATTTGTGCCTAAAACAGTTGTGTTTGAGAATAATTTGTTCTCCTGATGTTGTTCCTAACAATCAGTAGTGGTAATTACGTGGTTAAGCTGGATGATCAGTTCTATTTTTATAGAAAAAGCAAGACCTGTATCATTCATAGCAAGATCTTTATTTGTAATCCCTGGTTTCTGGCTTCTTTGGAGATTCATGTCATAAATGCTTTTTTCTTTTTTTTTTTTTTTTTCTCCTTAAAAAAACTTGCTAATAACTATCTAGGCTAGAATTACCTTTTTTCCCCTGACAAAGTATCCCCCAGAGAACAGAATTGAGTGAAACACCTCATATGCCTCTAGAAGTTCTGGAAAATGAAGAAAAAATTTTAAAAAAAATTAAAATTACTGCTTCAGAGCCTGCTCAATGATTCCTAATGGAGTTTGCTGTAAGATAGCATAAGATGTAGTTAAAAGCAAGTGTTGCCTTGTTCCCTTTTTAGTGGAATCCTTATTACTACCTATGAAATATTCTTAAAATTTTTAAGATTGCAAACTTGTTCAGTTGCTTTTCCAAGCTAGAAGATGCCTTAGAGCTCCAAAGATTCAACGAAGAAAAGCTTATCTTCACAGCCGAACTTGAAACCAATGTTTATTTTACTTAAATTTGGACATGTTCATGAAAGTGTTTTTTTTGGAGGTGAAAAATCTCTAGGTCAGTTGAAATGTCAATTTTTTTTTTCTATTTAGAAGGTGATTATGATACAAATAGATTATTTAACCATGGCTATAACTGTGTGTCCCTTGATGTGGCAAGATGCAAGTACACTGACAGCGTATCTGTGGTGGGAGCCCTGTTCATCTGAAACACCGTTTCTTCATGGAAATCCTTTTGATGTGATTCCTTTTAATGTGTTTTTGTAATAGGACCCCTGTGTTTCATTGTCACGTATTTAAACAGCAGAAGCCTTCCATTCTGTTTCCCCACCATCCCTTGAGAAGAAGCTTTTTCTGACCATTTTTCCCCCAGAGCAGCCAGTCTCTGGGCTGTGATAACCGCTGCTGGTCTGGTGAGCATCGGTCTCCAGCTTCTGTACGGGATGGCCCATAAATACCTCATACTTCTGCAAAGAATGTCCTTTTCTGACGTTCTGACATCCAGAAGGATCTGGTTGAAGCAGAGGTATACCTGGTATTTGCAGTGATGTTGCACAGACTCCCCCCCATCCTGTCCTCATGAAGTGGCATTCGATGAACATTCTTGTGCAAGCTGACGCTCGGGCACGCACAGGAAAAGAGTTTTGACAGAGCTTCCTTCCCTGACCCAAGTGTCTCTGGGGTGGTAGAGGAAAATGAGCAAGTAAATGTGCAGGTTCGCTGTTTTACCCTTATACGCCTTTTAGTTGTTTTACTCCCAATGAATTGGCCATTGATAATTTTCCGTGAGTGGGTTTATAGTAGGTGAATTTAATAGTTTGACCGCATCTGTCTTTGCCTGTTTGAGAAGGTTTAGCTGTTGCTGGGTGTGTTCAAAACAAAGCAAAAAACCCAACAACAACAACAAAAAAAAACCAAAACAAAAAACCCCACAAACTACCACCAAAGAAAAATTACCTCTGAGGACTCGAGTTCCCCGTTTCGTTTCTGAGCTATTTTAGCATGAAGAAAACACCAAAACCTGTTACCGTGTGTCCACCGAGGGTTTATAAAACTAGTCGGAGAATTCCGTGTGCTCTTCTATTTTTGGATATTTGAAGGCGCCCTCCGTAGTTGTGGGATGCCGTTGTGTGTAATTGCTCCACAAGACTTCAGTTTTCTGAAAATGGACCTTGCATCTTTGGTGCTCAGGCTCCACCGCACTGCGAGGCGGCCTTTGGGGTTGCTCTTTGAAGCTCTGCTTCTTTTCCGTACAGGAAGTTTTCAGTGAAATGAGCCCGTATCAGAAATATATTTCTCGCTAAAACTTTACCACCCAAGTAATCTCTGTGAGTTTTGCTCTGCATTTTCTCCTGGAATGTTTTCTAAGCGGATGCCTGAGCTGCAGACACCAGAGATCTGCTGAGCTCACTTTTGGGGAGCTGGCTTGGATGCTTCCGGCCGAACAACCATCAATATGGACTGTAAAACCAGCTGAGGCGTGGATTAGCCCAGGGGAGCAAATTGACTGAAGCTCTACAAGCTGTGGCTACTCGGTAAACAGTGGCCCTTTGGCCTTGGGATAATGCTGGCTTGAGGATGTCTCTGCCTCCTGCCAGCAGATCTTCAGCTGCGATGGAGGGGCATCTTTAGGAGCTTTTCTGTGGCTCATCCTGAACACCGTCCTGTGTTTAAGACACTGGAATCTCTCTTCTACTGCAAGTGTCCTTGTTCTCCCACGTCTCAGCTGGCGGGCTCTAGTCCGAGACCATCCAGCATGAAGTGTTTCTGTGTTATTAATCGCTAATGGTGGAGCCTGTGCGTTTTCCTTGTTTTGCTTGCTCCGAAGTTCCTGACTCCTGGCTTTGCGCAAGGAGTCCTGCGTTATCAAATCCTTTAGTTGGGATTTACATCTCTCTGCCTGTTGTGTTTATTTTTGTTTGCTTGCGTGTTTTCTTTTGGTTTGGGGGATTCTTCTGATTGCCATAACTGACTTCAGTGTTTCCCTTTGTATTCTGATTTGTCTTTCCTCTCGTGCCTTTCCAGTCTCAGCTGGAATATGTCAGCTCCTACCCAGCGGTGAGAACAGTCTGCAAGTTGCAGTGTGTGTTTAAAAACTAATCATTCAAGAAGAAACTTAACGTCAGTTGTGATAGCTGAGCTGAGATAAGGGATGAGCTAAAATGCTCCTGAGGCAGGACCCGGCCTGTGATGTAAAGATGCTGCTTCCCTTGCCTGCCGCTCTGGCACGGTTTGGGTGAAAAGCGCTGAATAATTAGATCTAAGCCGGGTCTCGTGCAGTAGTTACCGCAGGACAGAGCAGAAGAGCGTTTATTTCCCCAAACAGACTTTCTCTGTCACCTGGTCAAACAGTGGACAGCTTGTATGTCTGGTTTTATTTTAGCATAAATCTGGACAGGAATTAAACTCTCTCAAACTCACTCTGAATAGATCCCGCAAAGGTGACGGGACAAATACCCGGCCGCTTGTTGTTACCTTTTCTTTGGAGGATAAAATCAAACTCTGTAGGTAGTAATAAGATGAGAGCAAGTATTTGCATTGAACATGTTGAGTTAAAGCTGACTCTTGGACGAACAGAAAGGGCGCGGAAGGGAGAGTGAGGATGAGGACTTTAAGCTCGGTTTAAAAAATGCCCTGGTCCTGTTCGTGCTGTCTCGTGGCAGCGCCGGGGTGAAACACAGCTGCCTCAATTTCCGCAGAAAGCAAACTGCGGAGAGCAGTTTTACAGACTCTCTCTTCGTTCCCCGCACTATTTCAAATGAGGAATGCAATGTGTCTGTGAGTGACCTATATACAGAAATAGCGCAAGCACATTTGGATTTTTGCATGGATGTATTCATGGAGTAAGTATAGACAGCTGGTAGCTCTTCTAATTGACTTAACCCGGCGAGCTTGAGTGATTTTAACTGCAGCTACTAAATTTAACAGTGCTATCATCACTTTCAACAATATTCCTTAATAACTAGTCATTTGACTTTGAGATTTGATTATTATTTTTTTTTTCCCTCGTGTGTGTGCTTACTGAGCCATGTTGTGTAGAGCTGGAGGGAAGTCGGAGCGATGCTTCTGCACGTTGATATGCATGCCTGGCTGCGGGCGGGTGCACATCCCTATTGATCTTTTCACCCTGCGTTCTTAATCCCACTGCAGGCTGGATTAGACAATGAGAGGACCAAAAAGAAGAACTACTCCAAAGCAGTATGTATCTCGACTAACTTGTCTCGGAGAGATTTTTTTGCATAAAATAACCACTGCGATAGGACAAAGAATACGCGCAAATGTGGGGGCGGTAAGAGCTCACCAGCCCAATGTCAAGGATACGGTGTAACTATCGGGACTTTTGGGGTCTGTGAGAACACTGAGCATCACTTCAGCTGCAAAACGTGGTATTATCCAAACTTGTACATCAGTGTTGTACACGAAGAGCATCTTGGACAAACTCAAGACCTAACTTGAACTTTAACATTACACAGAAATAGGCAGTACTGATATAATGGTATCTATATATGGATCTAATACGTAGTAAATGTTGCATCTTTTCATACTTTTCTGCATAATATCGATGCCATACTAGCACCTGAACAAATAGGGCACTACTCAGAGCACTGCAAAGCCAGACCTGGGCAGAAGGTGAAGGGTAATGTGCTTTCACACAGCCAGGATTTCAGGTCAATCGCATGGGGAGCAGTTCCAGGGAGGGAGAGAGTACATGAGAGAGGGCAAAGTGGCGTACCGCTGCTGCAGGGGGGGAGGCTACTCACCGCAAAAAGAGGTTGCCAGGCTGGGTTTGGCTTCCTCAGTATGTCGGAAATCAGCAGAGAATTTTCTGAGAAGTGGAAGCTGGCTGTGGGATTGAGAAAGCCTGAAGGAGAAGCATTAGCCACGGTCTAAGGTAAAAAATCTTCCAAGTATAAATGGACATAACGGCAACGAGAAAGTTTTCTGCATCTGTTAAAAGCAAGAGGAAAATGTAGAAAAGAATGGGGTCAATTGCACATTGAAAGGAGAACAAGTAAAATCTGAATGTTTTAGCCTCCCCAGTACGCAGTTTTATTTGTTCTAGTTTCCAGGAAGGTTATGCTCAGGTGCTCAGCATGGCAATGTGGCACAGAACAAAGGTCAGCGAGCTCTGATAAAATTGACCCTGCTCTTCAAGAGTTGTCTGGAGTGTTGGCTTTCAAAAATACGTGCTGGAGAGGTTTCTGGAGAGGATGGGTCGTAGTGACAAGGGAAATGACCTGAGCTGTGGGGCTTCCGTTTGAAGTCTGAAAGATACAGGGAGGAGGCTTATAGAGGTATTTCAAATCAGTTCTGCCTGAAAAAAATGAAACTGGATGTTGGCCCTCCCATTTGTGGTGATAATAATTGCATTTCGGTAGAGAATCTCTGCTTTTCCCAGAAGTTGCTTCACCAGCTTGGGTCTAAACTGGTTTCTAAGCTAATTTGTTTAATTTTTCATGGGAGCCACTGTATAGTATATGATAAATATTTTGCTTGGAAATTGATTCAGAGTGGGTTTAGTGGATTTTCATTTCTGGACGCGTTAAAACTTGAATTTCGAAACTTAATTTGAATAGAAATCTTAGTTAAATTTTCACTGAAAAACCCCAACCCCAAATGCACAGAGTGCTTCCTCATTTTCAGTGTTTCGGGCCTTGTGAAGTGATGCCGGAATAGTGAATTGCTTGAGAAATCTGAGCTTTTAATGGTATCGATTGAGCTGACTTTTGGGTCTGTTCTCTTTTCTTCGACGTCATGTTTCCAGACTAAAAACTGCATCATAGCGACAGTTTTGTTTTATTCCTGACCCTGCTGCCGTAGGGACTTTGAAGCATCTCACCCTGCTTGTGAAATGCTCCTTCTGAGCCTGTTTTTTCCTCCTTTGAGAGAAAACACGTTAATAACAAGACGGCAGGCTATGGAGCATCTTGGAAGCCAGTTGAACCAATTAAAATCTCTTTATTACTCTTTGGACTGCCACACAAAACACTGGGATGTGGCACATGGTCACTGTCTGGGTTTAATTTTGATGTAATTGAGGAAAGCTAAACATTTCATCCAGCGTTGCATGTTTACTAAACCGAATTTCTCAAATATAAACTTAAAATTAATATTTTTTTTGACAATTTTCTGCTTTTTAATTGCTTAGCTGCCAGAGACATAAATAACTACAGTGATAAATTTATTTTATTGTAGTCTCTCATCCCCCGTGTCCCCTTTTTGTCCCGTGTTCCCTTCACAGAGTGTTTGAAGACACAGGTGCTATAGTGCCGTAATAATAGGGGAAGCAAAAGCGTTTCTTAAAAGAAAAAAAAAAATGGGGTCAGCAAAGGCAAGCAGAAGTATCCTTGACATTTTTGGCTGATCTACAGGTACTGACAGACACACAAACGTCCGTGTCCTCGTGTTTGAAATCATGACCTAATCCTGCACTTCTGGCGTATCTTTGAAAAGTTCTGTCTCTGCCGTTGCTTTTCATAAATGATGACTTTTGCCAAAATTTCCCTTTTGGGCCTGCATCAATTTTTCTCTCCCCCCTGCCCCTTTTTTTTTTTCTTTTTCCCTTCTTTCCATAACAGACCAATGGGTATGAGGAAGACGTGTATGGATCATCCCAGAGTAGAAAATCTAGCAGGGTTAGTAGATGATTTATATTGCTATAAAATCTATTGCTCTATTTAATAGGATTAAAGCTAATTAGCACATTCTTTTCTGTGGTAAAGCAGGTTTTTCCTGTCTTGCATGTTGTGGGTTTTGCAGTTTGTCAGACGCGGAGGTGCAGCAATAAACTGTCTTTAAAAAAAAATAAAAAATAAAAAAAAATGAGGCCACGAGTGGGATGTCTCTGAATTTGGCACAAGTAGAACTGGGAAGCCAGAGCTGCTTAACTCGTAAACAAAATTGGGTAAAAGTTAAATTGTGACAAGAAATAGTTTGGTGGCACCTGGCGTGGAGGATTTCCACGTGCCGGACAGCGGGACGGCGGTTCTCCACCCTGTGCCAGTCGGGTCCCGTCGCGCCCCAACACGGACGCTCCTGACCCTCACCTGCATCTTCCTCTGCGTCTTCAGATTTGCATACATACGATGGACTTGGATTTTTGAATTTTCCCCAAATGTATGTTGTTTATTTGAAGTTTGCTTAACTAAACGTTGTTGGGGTTTTTTTCCTGCATAAACTATATCGTAGGGTCTCTGGAGCCTCCCCTCCCCGAGGTGAAGAGCCAGTGCAAGTGTTACTGCTTAGCTACTTACCATTGATGTCCTTCTCTTGCTCAAAAAGTTCTTAATTAATAACTCCATTGTGTGTATGTGGGTCACAATGTTCCCTTCTGTTCCAGCACAAGTGTTTTATGTCAATTACAGGAATTAATTGTCCTGCTTTGTTAAGTATTGGGGTTTGTGCTAATTATTTAAAGGTATTGTCTCAAGCAGAGCCTCCTTGGGGGTAGGGAGGGGAACTCGGCAGGCTTTTTTTTTCCTTGCCTTTATTTTAACAAAGTCAGACAAAAGCCCAGAGCCTGTTGATCTTTACGCTACCAAGAATTCTAAAGAAATTCAGTGGTATGCAGACTAAAGCTCTGTGTTTAGAGGAAAAATAAACTACTTTTAAGACTCCATTTAGTTAAGCGTTTGAGCAATACATGCTAAACATCAGAGAGGCTTCAGCGAGTTACTTTGTAAGCATGAAGCTAAGCAGGCGCTTGTATAAATAGTGAAATGAAACCTTGTATTTTATTTCCATTTTAAATTTTTGCTTCCATGTGGTTTCATGCATTTAGCCCGTATATGTGGATAAGAGAAAATGAAATCCTGTTGGTTAAACTGTGAAGAAAACAGCGTGTCCTGCTGTTGGCACTCTCGCTGAACCGTTTGACAAGTTCAAGGAACTTTATTATGTAGTGCTTCTGACAAACGATGTTCTTATTCTTTAATGGCATACTCCAGAGCTGTAAGTACTGCAGGAAGAGCAAAATAGCCGTAAGTCATCTATCTAGGGAAAAGAAGTTGGTGGTTTTCCATTTAAATTATTTAAAATCATTTTGGTATGAGGGTTCGGAGCATGGCGGTTTAGCGCATGTAGAGCATAATTACAGCAATGCCATTAGTTCCTCGCTGGTTTCATTGCTAAGCGTATTTAGATACTTCATTATTTAGAAGGAAGATGAGAGTTTGGGGGTGACTGAGAATGGCTGAAACACCAAACCAGTTGATGACAGCCTGGCTGGCATTCACCATTAGGAATCCTGTCCTCAAAAACCCCAAACTGAACCATAAAGATTGTCAAGGTGACAACGAAAACCCGAGAAGAGGCGGAGTTCTTCAGGTCAGCAAGGAAGTGATGACTCTGCTGATAAAACAGTTTTTTCCAAAACAGGTATCCAATTTTAAGTCACCAAATGGAGAAATCTCCATGCGGAGATCAACCTTCGCACGTTTTACTTGCAACGTCACAGGTCAATTCCTTAAAAGCGAATAACGCTTTGGTAGCCTTGGTAGCCCCCGTACAGATTACAAACTCTCTAGGTGGGAAAGAAAGTCACTTCTTTAAACTCAGTTCAGTGTGTTCAGATTTTCCAGTGAAAGCCTTGCTTTACAGGCATTCAGGGAGAACGAGGCAGAAAGGGTCTGAGATTTGTGAGGCTGGACAGTGATTCACCCTCGGTACATACCTGTGGTTGTTGTCTTACCCAGAGATCTGTTTGCCTGCAGTGACACAAGTGCGGTGTCAAGAACAAATAAGTTTAATTTGCTGCAGCTCCTTCGTTTGTAGATGGAGCTAACGCCTACTTGATTTATAAAGTGGTGATGCAAGGCTTAGTTAGGGCTCGTAAGAAAGCTGAGTAATTGCTGACTGCTAAAAGCAGAGTATCTTGGCTGTCTAGACCACCGTAAGAAGTGAGTGCAGAACAGCTGCGAAAGGGGAGCTCTGGAGCACAGCAGAAACGGGAGAGGGGTGGAGGTCTCTGAGAACAACCCTTCCCCCCTGCCTGCCCCCACCCCTGGGAAACGGCGCCTAGGAGGCTTTGAAAAACCCCTTTGTGACCTGTGTGTTATTGCAGGGCTGGTCACAGGAGACGGAGCGAGCACAGGAGCCATCTCTGGAGGGCTGGGACGTGGGGAGGTGGGGTCTGCATACATGCCTTTGGAAATGTGGTCTGTCTTCTTCCAAGTCCCATAGAAACCGTGTCCTTGCAGCATACTGTCACCTTGGGTCATAGCAATGAGGAGGGAGGAGAGAGCATGAGGGTTTAAAGCCTTTTCAGTGGAAAAGACACCAAACGGGTATTTTGTGCATAAGAGGCTGTAGGGACATAGGAAAGGCCTTTTGTTTATTTACAGAAAATCTCTACCTTACAAACGGAAAGGGCACACAATTTTCACACATCTTCCTGTCTTTAGTGCAGTTTCCTTAATGCAGTTATCTCTTCTTTTTACATCTGTGGCCGCTTTGACTCCTTGCTGTTCGTAAGCACCTAATTTACTTTCTCCTTCCCATTTAAAGGAATTTAGAGAGTCCTTCGTGTTACGAAGCTGAGTTATCAAGGGGGTTTTTTTGTTTGTTATTAATGCAGGCTTCGTACTACCCTGATCTGGGTCTCCACAACAGCGGCTATGCTTCCACATCTCAACCTTCTTCCCAAAACGGAAACTGGGTCTGTTGCCCTCTGGCTTTATCTGGCCTGGATTTGTCCTGATTTCGTTCGGATAATGCAACCTCTTGGACTTAGGAAGGAATCTGGAGCAATTGTCAAGAGCCTCTGTAGCTCTTCTTAGTGAAACTCAACAAAACAAACCCAAAACAGACCTTTTGAGATGGGAGTGAGTAATGGAAAGCTGTTTTAAAACAAGCACAATTAGTTTTCCTTTGCTGCTCCTCCCTTTCCTACAGTTATTTTGGCCTCAGTTGGTCTGGAAAAATAAGGGGAAATCTTAATTAACTGAAGTTCTTTATTCTATTTGAGGCAACTCTGCTGACTTTGTCAGTCTAGCAAGCTTAAGACAATCCAGTCTGCGTCAAAACGAAATTACAAGCAAGCAATTCGCAGACTGCTACAAGAAAATTGTTGAAGCTTCAAAGTTGCCCGGGAGGTTGGATTGTCCTCAGCGTCTGGGCAGAGCCTGGCCACGCGGTGCCCCAGCAGTGGTCCGCAGCCCATCCTGCCCACGGGCGGCAGCGGGAGGACATTGCCCGCTGCTGCGTGGTGGCCGGCGATGGGGATGTTGCCTGCCAGCCGTGGGCTGGGGATCACTGTGGGGTGGCTCTCACGCCTAATTATGCCACATACATGATGCCGTATGTGCTCTCCAAACTTAATTGCTTCGTCTAGTGAATGATGGTTACTAACAGCAAAGTAACTTCTTTTATGGTGCTCTGACTTAAGCATTCGTAATTTTGTCCTGAATTATTTGGGTTTTCTCTGCATTTTTGTTTAATAATGAAATACATGAGACATGATCTTATTGCTGTGTGAAACCCATAAAATGTGTATCTTAAAACACTTGTGCCTTTGTGCGTAGCTCTTTTTCTGGCTTTGGTTGAAGTGAGGAGAAACACCCTTTCTGGCTACTATACACAAACGTGTGTGAGACAATAACAACTTAACAACCTAAAACTAAATTATGCTGTTTTCCTTTTGCATACTGTCGTGTCCTCCCTTCCTGTAGGAAATGCACGTGTCTGCTTGGTATTCTTAGTCTTTGGGAGCCGAGATCTAAGGCTTTTATGGCGCATATAACTAATATTCTCTACATGGGGTTTCCTTCTGTTGTAGTTTATGATCCTAATCTCTCACCGAGGTGGTTAATTCTGCCGTAGGCGCCTTTTTTTATGTTTCATTTTCTATGCAAAAAAGTGTTGTGCTTGTCTTCCTCAGCCCTCCTTGCTGTACAGCGATGCTCTGCCAGCCAGAAGTTACAGGGTTTGTTGTACTAATGCTCTAAACACAAATACCGCAGCCACTCACCTTCAGCCATGCACATCTTGTCTCTTACCTCCGTAGTTCCTGTTGGGTCCATTTATTTCACACTCTGGTGTCTAATCCATCTGAATGCACGTGTGCAATGCTGTTTACACAGTCCTGGATTTGCCGGTCCTTCCTTTTATTCCCATTGGAATTGTGCTCGTGGGGTTGTGATGCTGCCACAGGTTTCTCTCTGGATGGAGACGGTTGTCTTCATTTTGGTGTATTTGCTACAACGTGCCAGGAGCAGGCCGGAGAGAGGCAACATCAATTCTTTCTGGTTGTGAAACAGCTAAGAAAACTCTGAAAAAAATTTTTGTAGCCAATTTCCACTCTTCTTGTTCAACCTTTAAAATGAGCTTCTCTCAGATTTTATTCTCAGTGCTTAAAGGTAGAGTTTCCTGTGTTTCCTGAGCCAGACATTTATATGCTCAACTGGAGCCAGCGTCTTAGAATATGCATCTTCCTGCTTTTTTATTAATTTGGTAAACTGGCTAGCAACGAAATTTATCAGGCGTAAGCGTGGGCGCTTTTTTACCCGAATATTTTGCCAAAACTGGAAGTTAAACAGAGTTGAACAACCTGAGAATTGATGTAGCTCTTTTGTTGGAAGGCAGCAGAAACTGTTGAAGTGATGATGGGGAGAACGGTTAGAAGTGCATGAGTGTGTGATGGACCGGGGGGTGGTTGTCAGATTCTGCACGTCCCTTACAGTGTTTGCCAGCTCACTGACTCCAGGTAGTGTTAGATCTTCACTTGCATGCTGCTCGTGGTTGTGTACGGGAGATGTCCCTGTCCTTGCACCTGCTGCTCGTTCCCCCGCGTCCTTCGCCCTGCACCTCGTGGATTTGCCATGCTCCGGACTGAAACGCGGAACGAGGTCTGCCGGTCCTGTTCTGACTCTGTCTTTTGATTGTAGGCGTCTGTGTATGACGAGAGCGTTTACAGTGGGAGTCGTCGGTATAGTGCCTCTAGTTCTCGTGCTGTAAGATGTTTTCTGCATTTCCCTGTTGTCTTGTCTCTGTCCTGTCTGTACCAGAACATGGTCTTTTCTGGGCTGAGGAAGGAAAGGTTTAACACGGACTGTGTGAGACTCGTAGCCTGCTGCTGTAGGCAAAAGTACGAGCACTGTTTCCACGAGCTGCTTCTTTTGAAAACTGAGAATAAAACAGGGTTTTCTAATAGATAAGCAAATAAAATCACTCCCCCGTTAGCACTTACCTGCTAGTGTGAAGTAAAGGATTGTTGTAAACATTTGGCTTGCTCGGTTTTGTTTCTTGGGTTTATATTCTCTAGTTACGTCTCAGGCGACTCGTGACAACGTTTTCAAAACACATTTTCCTGTGAATGGAGGGCTCTGTCATTTTTGGGGAGAGACAATATGAGGAATGACAACATAAATTCTTTCCTTTCAAAAAAGAGAGGCTGCAGGATTCGGTTTACGGTTTGGAATGCAGAAAGCGCCTTCAGTTCTTCTCAGATGGGGCCTCTGTGTCGTGGTGGGTGTTTGGGCCCGGCAGTTCATCTGCTGCTGGTGTATCTGCCTGGAAAAAATAAACCACTCTTTTTTAATTTTTAAGTTCTGCTCTGTGGACCCAGTGCTTATTCTGCCTCTGAACTCCTTTGCTGATTATAGGAGAGAGAAAAAAAAACAACCCAAAAATCACGGCCAAAACAAAAAATCCCGCAACCTACAAAAACACCACCCAAGGCCTGAACAGAAAAAAGCCTCAAGACAAAGCATCAGTGTTAATTTAATGTTAAAAGTTACAATTTTATTAGCTTGGAGAAGGAAACAAACTTTCGAGAATGCTTCCTAAGTGCTTGTTAGTCTTTAAAGGGCTGTGCCATCCTCTTGCAGTCGCACTGATTGACTAGTTGGGCTGCGCATCTTGCTGCTACTGCTGTTAAGCTTCAGATTACTTTTTGTTTCACATTTGTGCCTTGTTTTCGTTTGGCTGCCTTGGAAAATTCATGGATCCTTATGCGTTTGGACCGTTGTGGCCGCCTGCAGTTCAGCGAGGCTGCGCTGAGGTGGTTGTAGCCCTTTGTTTGGATGGGGTGTCTTCGTTTGTTTGAGATAAGGCTCTCCTGGAGTTCCAGATGATACACTCCTACTCTTGGGAGAAGCCATTGGCAGTGGGCTCCGAGCCCAAGCGCTGTTTACAGGTCTTTCAGCCACCGTTAATGGCTTGAGCAGGGAACACAGAATAAAATGCTGGTGCTCATTCCCCTTCCTCCATCCCATCCCACCCTGTGCCGCAGGTATTTGGAAACCTGTAGCCCAACCTTCCCAGATTCTGTTGCACAGTCGCCTGGAGTAATGAGGGAGGTGAAGCACGAGGTTTTTGCCTCTAAGGGAGTAGCCTTGTCAAAATTGCCAAGTTATCTGTGGTTATTCCAACACCTCTGAACCTCGTGGCACTTTTACTGTGTAGAGAGCATGCCAGTTGGGTAGCTGTCCCCAAAGAATGCTTTTGGATGATCAGATGACAGGTGAATGCGGGGGGCGAGGCTGAAACGGGCCTTGCTCGGTCTCAGCTGAACAAGTGGCACTTGCTTCCATACTCTGCCCTGCGATACAGAGGGAGCAGCTTCGGAATAAATAGGTCCTGTGAAACATTAATATGGGATTCATCACCACTGACGGCGCAAGGCTTCTCTGCTAGAACTACTTAATAAGAAAACAAAAGCTAAATATTTGCTAGAGCGCTTTTTGCTTTTAATTTAGAACTTTTAAGTGGCCGTGATTGCGCACCGTTTGCAAGTGTTCCCAACACGGTTCTAAATTTTGCGTATTCTCATGTCTGAAATGAAGCTCAGTAGTTCAGGTGCACGACGCCAGTGTGACTTCACATAAGACACCCGAGGACACGGCTTGGTCACGTTCTGCCCCACCTCTGGGGCTTGCTAAGGGCTGCATACCTTGGAACGTAATCCTTTGTGGTTAGTAACTAAGCTTACAGTTGTACCGTAGCTGAGGTTATTTCCAGCTTACCCTCTTATAATTTATTAGAGCTGTAAGCTTAATTTTCATGTAATCCTGTGCCGCTTTGTTAGCGTGACTAATGATGCTGAAACAGCCCTCCAGTAGCTTGGTGAAGACCTGGCTGTCTCTGGAGCTGAGATCTCCAGGGGATTCCTGTAGCGGCCAGGTAACTTCATAAAAGAAATCTTTAAAAAAGGACAGAATACATGCATCTCAAAAGTAGGATAATTCTTTAGACTTCAGTGTTTCTGTGTCTGAGAAACAGTCTTAAGTGCCTATAAAATAAAGGCATAAAGGTCATGAGCAGGCAGATATGAGCTGCTGAGCAGAGCAACTCCTCGTGCTGTTCCCATCCCCGAACAGCCTCCACCCTTGTGCGGGTACAAGCTTTGCCAGTGACGTTGGATGGACTGACATGCCTCTTTACCAGGGCTGCGTTCAGTTGCCTTGTCAAAATTGCCACGTTATCTGTGGTTGGTGGGCTTGGAGCCCACTGTCAATGGCTTCTCCCAAGAGCCAGGAGCGTATCGTCTGGGCCTCCGAGAGGCTTATCTCAAACAAACGAAGATATCCCATCCAAGGGATGCAATAGGAAAAACATCACGTCAGGTAAACCTCAAAAACTTCTTCAGTTCCTCTCTGCTCTGAATGTATCAAAACCTTCCTTTTATATATATGCTTATGTATCTTTCCATAAAGTACATCTAAATACAAGATTGAGTGTGAAGCTGCTGCTCTGAAATCTGTGAAAATAGAGGGAATAATTCTAAAATGCATTTCCAGAATTAAGTTTTAGTTTCTGTTGCCCTGATGCTTTAAACTTGCATTTCCCTTCTCTACTTCTGCTCCGTTATAACCTCTGGAAATAAAACAGCGTAGACACGTTCTTTGTCCTTGTCGGCGACAAGTCAGCGCTGTCTGTTCTACACCGCTGCTTAGATGTTTGCTGTTAAGAACGACTGAAATACTTTCTTTGGCAGGAGATGAGGACTGCAGGTGCTGGAAGAGCAGGAGAGATACTCAGTCTCTGAGACGGGCTCAGTTTTTACTTTAGTCACTACGTAGATGGATGTTTCTTGCTTTGGCCTGTGGAGCACGGATTCATTTTATATGTGCACAATGTTGGGAACATGGGAAGAAGGCTCACCAGAGAACCTCAGAGCTCTTGAAAAGTAGAAGGATTGAGCCTTTTGTATGGAGACTGGGAGTTGTTTACTTGTGACTGGTATCTTAATATGTATAAATAAATCATTAGTATTCTGTCATTCTAAGAGTTGAATCAAAGCTCTACTTGGTCCGTCAGCTGGAATTACTGCTTGCCTTAATTTTTAAATGAACGGTTGAGGTGTCTTTTCTCTGACTTCCACTGCTGTTCCTTTGTCCAGCTGCATGCAACCGTTTTTGTAACTAACCTCAGATGTAATGCTCTGAATCCTCTCTTGCTTCCCTTCTCCATTCTAATGCTTTTCTCTTTTCTCTGCTTGCTGTTCTTGGCTTACCTGCGGCAGCCTTCTGAGTACAGCTGCTACCTTGGGTCAGGATCTCGGGCATCTTCAAGAGCCAGCTCTGCTCGGGCCAGTCCAGTGGTGAGCTCCTCTATATTTTTCTTTATCCCTAAACTGTTTAATTCCTCTGTTCTTCAAGGTCTTTCTTGTACTAAGAGGTCACTGTCCCTCATGATACAGTTTCTTATGGTATTAATTGAGCCATCTGGCCAATGCTTAACACAAAAAAGGGGTGAACCAGGTAAGAAATTACAAAACCAAAGTAACTCCTATGCAGGTACAGATGTTTTTACAAAAAAAGTACACTTTGGACTCATGTGACAATGCTAAATTTTTTTAAGTTGGGCATAAAGCACATCGCCAAGGGTGTTCTGAAAGAGACTGTGGTGCTGATGCTAGCGCTGCATCTCCTTTGGTTATTAAAATCAGGAGACCCTAAATCTTAGCGCAGCATTGAAGTAGTTTAGTATCTCTCCGTTCAGCAGTGTTTTGGTGTTGTGTTGCTGCAAAGCTGCAGGGGCTCTCCAGAGATTGGATTGGAACGTATTTGTTGGACTGGGGATTACCAGGCACTGTAGAGTCTTTAGCATGGAGAAGTGCTAGGAGGATTACGTGTTCCCGGCACGTCTAGCATCATGAATTCCCAACTAGTTATGGCTGAACAAGGCTCAAACGCTAACAACCCCTGTGACTGCAGTTGACCAAGACAAGACCTTTTCCTCTGCTTTTTACAGATATGAAGTAATTGTGGTCTTTTTTTTTCCCCCAATGGCATATTGCCGCTTTCTCTTTGTGATTGTTCCATCTAGCTGTTTACAACTCTGAATATCCTTCCTGATTAATTTCAGAGCGAGGCCTGATAGCGTGGTGACAGTAGCAGAGTGCAGTAGCACGTCTCTTAGAGGAAATGTGCAGCTTACAGTAAACTGGTCTATTACAACATTAATCTTTCACGGAGAGTGAGTTTGGAAGTGTTGCACTGAATTTCAGTAAACTGGCTTTGCTTCATGGAAGTGTTCCTCCTAGTGAAGCTTTAATGTGCTCGTTTTCCTGGGACCTGCCACATATTACCTGCCACATCCCCAAGATACGAAGTGATGAGGAGGGTGATATCATCAAGAAGGACATGGACCTGTTGGAGCAGGTCCAGAGGAGGCCACGGAGATGCTGCGAGGGCTGGAGCTGTGAGGACAGGCTGAGAGAGTTGGGGTTCTCCAGCCTGGAGAAGAGAAGGCTCCGGGGAGACCTTCTAGCAGCTTTCCAGTACCTAAAGGGGGCTACAGGAGAGATGGGGAGGGACTCTTTATTGGGGAGTGTGGTGATAGGACAAGGGGGAACGGTTTTAAACTGAAAGAGGGGAGATTTAGGTGAGGTATTAGGAAGAAGTTCTTTGCTGTGAGGGTGGTGAGCCCCTGGCCCAGGTTGCCCAGAGAAGCTGTGGCTGCCCCATCCCTGGAGGGGTTCAAGGCCAGGTTGGACGGGGCTTGGAGCAACCTGGTCTGGTGGGAGGTGTTCCTGCCCAGGGCAGGGGGGTTGGAACTGGATGATCTTTAAGGTCCTGTCTAACCTGAACCGTTCCATGATTCTGTGATCATAAATTAACACATACAGTGTGCTCCTTTAGTCACGACATCCTGTTGCCTTCGTTGCTTTGCTGTAAATGTTGCCTTAAGGACTAATTAAAAAGGAGTATCTGGATAATGGAAGAAGCTACCACAGCACACAACACAGTAAGCTGTAACATGGACATTTGGAGTGTTCCTCTTCAGTAAACACACATCGTCTGCAGTAAGGAATTGCTTTGTATCTGACATCCCCCATCGTGCTGGTTCCCCCTTCAAACGCAGCCTGTGGTTTGAAAACCCGTGCGCTCCGGGGGTTTTCTCCTCCAGTTAGAACTGTGCAGTAGGTCTGCACCCGGCGGTGAAAGGTGCCTGAACTCTCCCTGCGGGGTTACTTCTTGTCATCAGGCAGGGAACAGGAGAGCCTTTTGATCATCAAGCGAGCCCTCTCCTAAGTGAGAAAGAGCTGAATAAACTGACTGGAACAAAAGAAAATGGAAGTGATAGAATAGAGCTATGTGCTCTGAAGTGTTGGCTTTTCTTAAAGACAAGGGTACATCCACTTTTTAAAATGATGATTTTATTTTTTTCATTAAAAAAAAAAAAAAGATTTTCATCAGATAATGTATGGCAGCTGGTGACCTATAAATAAATCAGTATTTTATTTAGTCCTGAGCTACGCATTTTTGCAGTATATATCTTACATTACTAATACTTCTTACATGGCTTTGCGAACTGAATTTCAATTATCCCCAAAGCCGAAAACAATCAGAATAACCAGCGATTCCATTAAAGTTCTTTAAGCGGAAGAACTGGGTTCCCATACATTAATGTTGGTTTCCATGACGTGTGTTTTGTATGCAGTCTGAGTCACTCACGCCAGTTGCTTACAGTCATCACAAAACGCAGCTTGCCCCTCCTGGGAGCTGTAGGGGATTTCTTGTCTCTCAATTCTTTGCTTACCCTTTGGACTGTTAGTGTGCAAGTGGCTGGAGATGATTAGCTGTGTCAGCACTGACGCTGGAGAGGTGCCAAGCCAAATCTGCTCTGCAAGGAGACACCAGACACGTTTTATTTTTTAAAAATTAGTGGTTTATTGCAGGGTCTGAAAAGCTTCTGTTACTTCCGTGGCCTTGAAGAGCTGAGAGTTAATGCCATAGTGCGTCGAAAAGGCCCCATTGCCGGGGCTTTGCTTCTCCTGATGCGAGTTAGTACGAGCCTTGTTAACGGGGTGGCGTTGCTCGTAAAAGTTCTAATTACTACACGGGGTCAATGCAGCAGCACCTTGTGATTTATTTTTTTCCTTTTTTCTTTTTTTTTTTTTTCCCCCCTGTATTAAATAGGCAACACCTTTTCATGTAACTCACAGTAAGGAATCCCTTGCCTTGCCTTTTACCAACAGAGGGTGTGAGGCATTTTGATAACATTTCCAGCTTTTTACTTCATCTTGGCAGTAAAGATGCTGAAACGGAGCCCTGTCTTCCAGTGGGCTTAGCAGTGTATCGCTTCCACTCATTCGTTCCCGAAACTTCATCTGCTTGGACTTCCTAAAGGAAGAATAAAAATCTCCTTGGACGATGGTGATAACTTATGAGAGGAAAAAAAGTGGTTGGTTTTGGCTATATCAGTAGTCTTCGTTAGAACTGTTTTAATATTGCCTACCCCCAAAACTGAGTTGTTTGATACCTTAATGTATCGAGACGCGTGCGTTCCAGATTCTGCTTTATGTATATTCTGGCGTTTACACATGTAAAGATTTGTTTCCAAGTTTACCTCTTAAATGGCTGGAAAGAAGAGTATCTGATGGGTTGAAAAGCTGAATTTCCAGCTGCTTACGTCCCTTGAGAGTGTGATAGTTTACAAAATCCATGTACTGTAATCATGAGTGCTTAACACTGAAGTTAAATATGATTTTCTTATGATTATGGGCATTATTAGGCAGAAAACCAAAATGGAACCGTTCCCAAGCCTAACTATCGTTAGAAATTACATATTGAGAGTGGAGAATGATTCAATTTAACTTTCTAAATTAAAGCGTGCAGTATCTTGTTACTGCAGCCCTTAAATCTTTTCTCAGAGTTCTGTTTCCCCCTTTCACCACTGCTCATTAAACAGTGAGCAGAAAGCGACAGTAGTTTTCCTGCTGCACGCAGCTTCGCCAGCTCGTGTTCTCATTTGCGTTATCATGTTTATAATATAGTAAAAGCCAGGAAGATACTTAAACACAACATGTGAATATTTGTCTTTTGTATGCATTTTTAAGAATTCAGTATATCTGCATGAAGTTTGCCATTTGATTATTTTTCTTCAACATCTTTCCCATTATCCCTACTAGTAATTATTGTCTGCCGTCCTTGCAGTTACTGCGGATATGCAAATGTGTTGTTTAATATTAAGGCATTAGACTCGATATAAAGTTACAGATCTTAAGACTACTGAGAGCAAACATCAGGCCCGTCTGCACAGACGGAGGTAAATCTTGTGCCTGAGCTAGCGGCATGTTTTGGCTGAGATGGGCTTTTTAGTATGAATTGCTGGAATATTGCTTTTTTTAAAAATTAATAAATTACTAGTGAGAAGCAGTTATTTATACATTTGAAATAGAATGCAGCAGTATTTATCTGAAGACTTTCTGAGCAAAGGAAGGGAAAATAATAGGAGAGGGCACTTTTTGCTACCCTGGGAAGATGATCTTTCATATTAACTCTCTCTTTTCTTGTGGCGTCCCAGAGGGCGGGCACAGCCGTCGGCAGCCTGGTACCGACAGCAGCACGAGCCTAAAAAGCGCGAGACCGAAATGCAAGTGCCGCCGAGCCAGTGTGCAGTCTTCAGGTCACACATTAATGCACAGTTGCAAATAGCTTTTTTTTCCTTTATGTGAAGAATCTTATCATGTTCTCACCATAAATAAAATGCAGACAGTCAGAATTTTCACGGACACGGTTATCAGTGTGCTCAGGCTTTGCCTTCTCTCCTCTGCGCTCCCAGTTTTACGGTAAGGCTCATATCGTAGCGCAGCCACCCACAGCCCGGGTGTGCTTTCGGCCCCTCTGGAGTGAGGATTTGCTGCAGCACCAACACTTCAGAGACTGATAAGTTTGTTTAAGCAACGATGTTTGGCATAACACTCATTCCTGAGCAAAGATACTTCTGACAAATCCACTTTAGACCTGACAAAGTTCAGCAGTGATTTTTTTCCCCCTGCTGGCTTTCAAAGGCTTATTGCTAATTGCTAGTGTTAAGGTGCCTCCTCACTGGAAAAACACGCAGGAGCCCTCTGTGGTACTGCCTGCCCCAGCCCAGCTCATCAAACTGGTAAGATGGGGATTGTAGCAGGGGTTATATCGACTGCAGTACTTCTTGGTAGTTTTAATCCCTGTTTTTATAGATACCATCCTGTGTCCAGCACTACCTATTGCAAGATTATTATTTTTTTTCAGTGTGGGCCATATTTGCATTTCAAACTGTGCTGTGCTCCTTTAAGAGCAGGAAATTATCTTTATTTGATTTGTCATCCAAAAAAAAACAAAACCAAACCTAAAACCAACCCTTGCTTTGATGAGGAAGTTGATCTAAATGCACGATCTTAGGTGGAGCTGAGCCGTGATGGCCACGTACTGAACACGCTGCAGTTGTTCCCATACCCCAGGGTGGTACGTGGTGCTACCCAACTGCGGACGTTTCGCATTGCCCTTCCTCTCTAGCCTTGTTTAGTAGGCTGGAAGCTGGAAATTGTGCCTTAGTCCCAATTCCTCCGTCGATCTAAACATATTTTTCTCTTTACTTGCTGCTGGTGTGTAATGCTCACCTGTCCCAGGGTCCCTGGTCTCTTCAGTAGGTGTTTGAGAGTCATCTCAAATGGGTGAATATGATTTTTGTCTCGGACACTCACTGGTGGCAAAGAGCTTCAAGGGTTAACCCACTAGCTAGTAAAGAGAAACACTTTTTCAAACATTATACTAAAATGTTTTTATTATCTATGAAAAATAGGCGCTATATCCATATATAGACTTGCGGGATGATTTTTGCTCTTGTTAAGTTTCCAGCTGCCATGAGCCTCTGATATTGCTGACATTTTTGTAACGTGGCTCTGGATTTATTCTGAAATTACTGTCGGAAGAGGCTGAACTCTGAGCCCATTGTACTTATTTTGCAGAGAGCAACCTACCTATTCCCCTTGACAAAACAAAGAAGCACAGGCTGGAGTTCCTTGGAAAATTACTTCGTTTTTCTGCTTTTTTTACACACTCAAGTAAAAATGGCTCAAATTTGTTAGTGAAGGGGAAGGTAATCTGTGATTAGAGACCCATGCCCTTGGGGAAATGAAAAACGGTATAATGTTCTAGAAGTTAAAGGTCTGGTATCATTAGGTGGGTTCCTCTTTAGATCTCCTCTTCTAGCAAGTATTCTGTTAGTCCTTTCTATTTTCACGTGAAAAAGTCCCAAAGGCAGTATATTTGTACAAAGGGCTATGCCGAGTATAGACTGTGAAGGTGGAGAGGTTGCTTTCAGCCTGTTTAATCATTACGGTATTCTTTGTTGAATGATAATAGGGAAGGCAAGTATTTTGGCACAAGAATTCTGTGCAGCTTCAAATAAAAATAAACTTTTTCTTTTCTTTTTTTTTTTTTCCTGATCTTTCTCTGTTTGATTTCCTACTGGATCAAATGCCAAAGGGCTTGTCGGGGACCGTGTGGGAGCTGAAAACCTGGAGTTCCCTCTGGTGGCTGAGTGCTGTTGGAAAGCGGGATATACCTTTTTAAAGGAGTGATACTGTGAATACATTAACCTAAAGAGGAGCAGTATGAAAACTCTATAAATATTCACCTAAAATAGACTTCTGTCTTTCTACGAGACACTTTTTACAGCTTTTTGGTGTATCACTGCCTCGTATTCATAAAATTTAAACGCTGCTTGTTTCAGACTGACTTTTTGCTTAGAAAAGTGTTGCGTAGCAGGAGGCACCTTTGTGATGAAAGGACGCTGTGTTAAAATGAGGAACTGGCTTTCCTCAAGACATACTCAATTTTTAAACTTTAATATTTAAATAAACTGGTAACGGTAGTTACTGTATTTGAGGAGAAAATGCTCTGACTGTTCCATTCGTGGCACTAAACGGATGAGGGCATCGCTAGGGAAAAGGAAATCTTCTGGGGTTTTGTGTTGGGGTGGTTTTTTTTAAAACCGCTGCAATTTTAGAAGCTACTTAATAGCTTTAACTATTAAAGATTATGCCACCTCAGAGAATTATTAAGGACTGTTTTGCAATAAATGTGTGGGAAGCTTCAGAGGCGTGGTTATGAGTGTGCTGAGTAGAAATGTCCTCGGTATGAATATCTCTCACCACATTGTCTTCAACATTTTCCCCTTTCTAAATGGAAGCTTTTATTTAAGTCATGACGCATCGTTAAAAAGTACCAACATTTGCTCCCTTCTTTATCTATTAAAAACGGTGGTTGCACATTTCTTTTTCAGAAAACAGAGGACATTCTGCAAATGGCTTAGGGAGAATAATATTTTGAGTTGTGCCCTGAGCCCGTAAGGTAGACTTTGCAAAAGGCTGTATATAAATAAATGTATATAGATAGATTGGGGGGGGGGGGGTGTATATAGTAATGGTTGGTAGCACACAATATTTACACTGCCACAGCCATCTGGATAAACAACAACAGAGTGTTTGGCTGGGGTAGAAGGCTGCCAATACACCACTGGGAGCTGTCTGGCGTGAAAATAATAGGCTGTTTGCAAAAGTCAAGTCCATCTTGTTTACTGGGTCTGAACTGAAGTATCTGCCTTCATCAGTGACCTTCGCTTATTGCATCCAAATTCAGAGATTTAATGGTTCCCCCCCCCCTCCAAGTACTTTGTGTATTCAGTGTCTTAGCAAAGTTCATATCCAGTGCTCTAAGTCTGGCTTATTTTACTTAGAAGCCCAAGTCTTAAATTTTCTTAATGCTAATCATAGGGAATTTATGATACAAGATGTGTTGTCAGTGTAAAAGGCTGATTTGTAATAGGCACCTTTCTGGGATTTTTTTTTTCCTAGGATACCATGGGTAATATGAAAAATAGTGAGTGGGATCATCCACATGTTGCTGTGTGTAATTCAAAGAAAAAAAAAAAACAACCCTATGCCAAATGCAAACTGATTGGAAAGAGGTGTTGTTTTGGAGTGCGTTTTCAATGAAACTTAACTATCCCTTGGCTTCCCCTGAATCGGATCTATCCTGATTATTTTTTTTCAGTCATTTAAAAAACACTGTTCCCTTTGGCTCTCAGGTTCTTGGTCTGGGGAAGCCATTAATTTTCTATAAATCTTTTGGGAAACCATCGTGACTGTGGTGGGGCACGTTCCCAGAAGAAGTTGACATCGTCTGGATTTCTTGAGTTCTGCTAAGTTTCTCCTTTCATGCACTCCTTTTTTTAAACTGAGTTTCATTTTTAGATAGAGCTACTCATAAAAAGTATCCCCAGCCCCAGTAGCAAGATGAATAATGATGAAACACTTGATTTTAAATTTCCACTCTTGGAAACGTGTATATTTTGTTTGGTTTCAGAGCAGGAAAATGTTGATAGGATGGTTCCTATCAAGGAAAAGAAAAATTCTGCTCAGGCTGTACGTGGGTTTCGCTCTCTAATTTTCTTTTAAGCGTTTAAGCTGCCTGTGTCCGTGGTAATTTTCTGTACTCCTAAAAGCTACTTTGGCTCTGTTTTGTTTCTTCTAGACTAGTTTTAGCGCAGGATCTCTCTTCTGAATTGGTAAATTCCAGTGAAGTACTGAAACCAGAAGAGAGCTGTTTATTTAGACTTTGAACTGGTCCCTGATATTTCACTTGAGCATCAGTTTTTGTAGTCTCAGCCTTATTTAGATCTTTGCTTGAAGCCTTTTGTCTTGGGCGAAGTAAACTTTTCAGGGGGTTTAAGCTTTAGACTTCTTTTTTCTTTTCTTTTTTTCTTTTTTTTTCCCTGTTCCTCTTCTTTTGGGAGGGGTGCAGACACAGTGCAGTCCTTCAAGTCTGACTTGGTACCTTGCTTTTTGCAGTGGGGGAGGATGTGCTAGCAGGCTTTGGAGGTAGCCTTTTTTAGTTAAGGTCTATAAAAACATGTAACTTCAAGAAACTCTCTTGGTGTGGAAATCTAGTGATCTTTCAATTTAAAAACTTAACCTCTCTACTTAAGCGAATTGCTGTTTGGGTCCATTTGAGGCATATTTTTAAATTGTTCTAAAGTAAATGGGAGTAGCTGCATCTGTCAGCACAGCTGGTTTTATGTCCGGAGAAGGATATCTGGGGCTTCAAGTTCATGCCCATGTAGGTCTTTGTGTTCTTGCTTTGTTATCTCCTAGATCGAGTGCCATCTTCATGTTTGAAACACTGTGATGTAGAATATGGAAAAAAAGTATTCCTCTGTCTTATTTAATAGACTAAATAGGTTTTTATCGATAAGTATATTCCGCTCAATTGTGTACTGCTTAGAAATCTGAGGTGAGTTGTCTGGCCATGTGCCGGAGCTGCCAGCCAGGACACCGCTGTTCTGTGTGAGCCGGCTGCTTTTTGAGTGGAGAGAAATTGCTAATGAAGTCTTTCACAGGTTTAAGAATTCCCTTTCTGATATCTTGCTGCCTTCGCTTCTCCTTTATTATCTAACGTTTCCTTCTACATCTCTGTTTTACAGATTGAGGAAAGGCCAGAAAAAGACTTTGAGAAGGTAAGAAGGATCTTCTGAATTATTCTGCCAATAACGCTTTCTTCATGTCCTTTTTGGTAGGTAGTTGAGTGTACAGAAGTCGAATAGAAAATCCACTGTGGGGCAGAACTTTGAATTAACAGAGCCTTCTACTACTACGGTTTTTTAAAGACAAACTTTTAAACCTCTGGTTATTCAGAGGTTAAGTAGCTGACCTTCAGTAACAGTTTGCTGAAATTGCTTTAGGCTAAGCCAAGTGAATACTGATTTTATTTATTAGATTTTAATTATGGTATTATGTAAAAATAAATGACTATAATAAAAGGGGCAGATACTGTAGTAGTGAGGCATTGGCTTAATGCAGAACCCTCAGTACACTAAAGCAGTTAATGTGGCTACTGTTGCAGAACAGATAAATGCCCGCGAAAGGAGAGCAGCTTGAGGGACAGTCAGAAGCATCCACAAAATGTATTATTACAAGTTTTGAAAATATCTGGCAAGATGATACTAGCCCCTAAAGACTTTGTCTAATTTAGAATTAATGGTTAGAAGCTAAGCCATGCAAGCTCCTGTTTCAGTGGTGTTTAAATACATCTGACCAGCCTTTTCTCATTAGTTTCCCTTGTTAAATTTTGACATTTTGATTTTTCTTCTTAGAAAGTTACATTTTTAATCAAATTTGCATAATTCAGAAGTGCAAGGGTTGGTGTAATGTGTCTATTTAAAAAAAAAAAAAAAAAACAAAAAAAAACCCCACCAAAACCAAACAAAAACCACTCCCCAAAAAACAAACTACAAACCCACACTGTATCTGGAAAAAAAATCATAACCATTTTTAACTGTGTGTGATTGTAGGGAGCACGTACTGTTTCAAGCTTATCTGCAGCTACCTTAGCTTCTCTGGGTGGGACTTCCTCACGACGAGGCAGCGGGGATACATCCATCTCAGCTGATACAGAGGCATCTATTAGAGAAATCAAGGTAAGAAATACTTTAAACCAGCATAAATTTTTTGGAATCTGTCTCTCAGCTATGGCTCTTTTGGTCAGAATTTTTTGATGCGTTGCATGTGATAGTAAACTGTAAGATTCTTGAAAGTAGTGCTGATGTTCCCATTACTGATGATAGAAATTGTCGGTAGGAATTGGGACTGACAGGCTAATGCTAACTAGGACTGTCCCCTGCATTATTATTAAGTAGACTAATATTATCTAAAGGCTATTATTAAATATGGTTTAGACTTCTTTCCAAAAAAGAAGCTGCCTTGTCTCCCCCTCTTGGCAGTTGAATTGTGTGCTATAAGTGAATAGCTTCATTAGAGGGAAGCTAGTGTGTATTGCAGGAATATTTGGGTGAAGTCCTGTGGCGTACGATATTGGATGAGACTGATGCTAACAGACACATCTCATCCTACCCTAATGAAACAGGAAATGGCGTCAATATAGCACGCTGATAGGAGGATTGAAATAATACAAGAAGCACTGTACTTACGGGATGCTGATCTGGGGAGGGGGCTGTATTTTGTAGTCTTAATTCGTGATTCCATGAAGTTAGACACCTTTGAATAGCAAATAGCTGTGCCATCCCCTGTTCGTATCATTGCGTGCCTGGCTGGGTAGTCCATGGCTAAATTGTTTTTTGTAATCTGTTTTGGTTTTTTTTTTAATGCTCCAATCTGAAGACTGTTTTAAAATGGGGAATCGGAGTTCTGTTAACTTTCATGCATACGACTTACAACTCCTCTGAAATTACAGCCAGTTAAAGTGTCTGGAACTTGTATTAGGACCTCAGGTACAAGCAGGTCTGTCCCACTTCCACAGCGCTGTAAAACAGCTGAAAGATAGCCGTTTGCTGGTGACCAAGGACAAAAGGGGAGAGAGACTGTGAAACAGGACACACAATTAACTTTAGTGTGACGGATGGTTTTCATACAGTCTCTCCTACGTCTCTAGCGTAGCCTGTATTTTAGGCTGGCTTTGGCAGCTCTTACCCTTAATAGCAGAATTCCTCAAAAAGGGTGATAATTAGTGAGAGGGACAGAGAGGGGCGGTGTAGCTGGGGCATATAATTATTGGAGGCTTTGAAGCTGGGTCCGTATCTTATCCTTAACATTGAAGATCTCATTTTTTCCAGTCAAGAAGAGCAGAATTAGCGTAAACTTCTAACCAAGAAATTTCCTTGTCTGGCAAGGCTTCAGGTTAGGATCAGACTGCTTAACCTACGTGGTAGAAATACCTAAGTGAGAACTTTGGATACTTGCTTTTTGCTATCAGCCGCGCTTCCGCCCGTTAGTTTCAGTGGCATCATTCACCTTTCTTGCCATTTCCCTCAGGATATCTATGAGTTAAAGGACCAGATTCAGGATGTAGAAGGCAAATACATGCAGGGACTGAAGGAAATGAAGGTACTGGTTTATTGCAGACGGGGAGTGTGATCATTAACACCAGCTGAACATTCAGAGAGCCAGTGTGAGACCTAGAACTGACCTTGCATGCTTTCTTCTGGGGGGGAGTGGGGTGTAAATTGTGTGAAAAGCATTTCATTAACTGGAAGAGTATCCCGTTCTGAGCTCAATTGGTTGTGGTGAGAAATGCTTCCGAATGAAAGGCTGCTGATTACTATTGCATGTTGTCTTTGCTGTTTTGAGAAGGTAATAATTTTGCTAGGAAATTAAAATAATTAGGTTGTTTTTTTCAGTTTCCTAATCCGGGAAGCCTCCCAATATTGGAAGATGAACTAAAACTCATGTCCTACAGCTATGAAAAATCAGAATGTAAAAGCTTGTATATTTTTGTTCCAGCGTGCCTTTGGAAGGCTGTGCGTGTGAGGTGGTGACTATCCCTTTGGTTTCATATTTAGATGACAGAAGACACCCTTAAACAATTCTTGTACCAACCCTTCATGTAACAAAGCTTGTTACGTGAAGAACGAACCCTCACAGCAGTTGGGACAAAGGAAGCGTTCACCACTTTCATGAAGCCATAAACCAGTTTTGGTGCAAGAACTAACCTGTGCATCTGCCCACCACCACCTCGTACATGAGTAAGCAGCAACATGAGCTGCATTTTTTTGAAAAAGGCAGCTTTGCAAATATGTCTGTAGACATCCAGGCATAAAATGCAACATTTATCAGCATTAATTGCTGACTTTGTCATCGGCCTAACGCTGTGACAGGTGAAGATGCTGCCATGTTAAGTGAGCTCTTAATGGAAAAAGAGTAGTTTGGCCCTTTTCCTGTAAAACCGTTTTTTTTTTTTCCCTGGTCACTGTATAGCACGTGTAGCAAAATAATCATACAGCATAAAAATGTAGGTCACTTTTCAATTTGTGTCTCTCAGATTGCCTTTTGTGGTGATTTGTACCTAAGCCGCACTGCTTGATGCTAAGAAAACAAAATGTTGCACGCTGAAGGAGAGGTGCAGCAGCTGCCTTAACTTCTGACTTGCATATACTTCCTTGCCAGCTAATTTCCGAGATTTAATCCTAACCACTGTTTCCAAATCCTGGCTGCTTTCCTTTGCTTGGGGAAAGGAAAGGATTTCTCATCCTTGGGCTGGAAAGTGCACTGAAACAACACAGTTTGTGTTTGGAACTGTACAACTTCACGTCCCTAAAGACAAATTCTCTTATTTGTCAATAGAAATGTAAACTAAACTGATTCAAACTTAATTTTGCCGCTATCATCCCGAGTTCCATTGACTGAATGAAAAGGGAAGTATATGAAACTCACCTGTGCTTTAGATGTAATTACTAGAATTACTTAAGTTCTGAGAGAAATTGCTTGATTTGTAAACTAAAATGTTGACACGAGTGTCCTCCTCGTTTGCATATTTGCACTGTTTTGTTAAAGTAACTCTTTTATTTCCATAGTAAATTCTGCAAAGTTTGACTGCACAACATGGAAAATGTTCCTGATCTTTATTTTGCCATCATCTGTTGCTCTAAATACCTCAGTATCTTACATTCAGGTCAAGTTGACAGGAGAGGTTTTCGAGACCCTGGGAATCGTGTCTTGTAGCGTAAATTTGTAAAGAAGGGATGTGATATAGGAAACCTCATGAAAAATGATACATCAGGTCACCAAAGCTGCAGCTTTTTCATGGCAAATTCTAATTCCTGAGGCGGTATATTTAGCGGTTCCCACGCTGCAAGGATCCCTGAAATTTGTGTGAAGTGGCTGTCAAACTGCCTTTAAATTAAAGCCTAAGATCATCTAAAATGATGTTAAATCAGGGCCAGTTTACCTTTAAAAAAAAAAAAATTCCAACTTGTCATCTTCAGCAGCTGCTTTTGAGCTGCCAACGTGCAGGCAGAGGGGGAGGAGGGAGAAGGAAGAAACCTCTGAGAAAGCAGAAGCTGAAGCAGCAGAGAAGAGGGAAGGTTTTATCTGTCCTGAGGTGAGGTTCCTCGCTTGTAAACAGAGGTCTGGTGGGAACGCCGGGGAGGTTATCCTCACCCTGGGACAGTCGGTAAGCCTCGCTAGCACACGATTAGCACTCCTCTCCGTAGGACTACTCAGCACGCTTGTGGTTCATCCTTAATTTTCTTGTTGAAGGTCTCGATTGGCAAAGTATCCTTTCTAACTTGACTCTGACTGCGGTTGCTTATTCTTTGCAGGACTCTCTAGCTGAAGTTGAAGAGAAATACAAGAAGGCTATGGTGTCAAATGCTCAACTAGACAATGAAAAAACAAATTTCATGTACCAAGTAGATACCCTAAAGGATGCGCTCTTAGAGTTAGAAGAACAGCTGGCAGAGTCTAGGCGGCAATATGAAGAAAAAAGTAAAGTATGTATATAGCTATGGCATAAAGTTATTGAACAGGGAAAGACTCGGGGGGGGGGCGGGTGGGTTGCAGAGACCTTTCGGAGGAGGCAACCAAATTACTAGTCAAGATTTTAAAGAAGTTAACGGTTTAGTTACTGCTAAAGCAAGTGGAATAGCAGCATGTTATGTGGTTGTGATCATACAGATGGGAATCTTCCCTAAATTTCTCTCTTATAAAGCAATTTCTGAAGAAGTGAAGAAACGTTTTATATCGTAAGGCTGTATTAATATTATCACATGTCCTTTTATATTCCATCTTTACAGTAAATTCAGAGGGTTTTTTCAGAGTTGCGCAGTTTATATAGTTAAGGCAGCTACATGGTTGAGTGCTGAATTAAGTTTTACATGAATTTAGCATCTGACAGCTAGTGAGTTGGTGTTAAATACTAAAGCTGTGGCTTGTGTTAGCTTTTCAGAACTGGCTGTTCCCCTTGGGGCATTTGACTATAGTGTCACTTCAAAACGCATAGTTCCTGGAAGATACCATGTGGTTTTTTTAAAGCCCACGATGCCTAGCTAACTTTTAGTACAGGGAAAGAGTGGGTTAAATTCTCAGCCATTCATCTGCGAAGTCTGCAGGACTTGAGTGTAAAAAGTATTTGCTGCCAGCCTGCCGCTCAGCTCACAAAACTGGCTAAATGATGCCTGTCGCTTCTATATTTGATGGAATAATAGCGTCTTGGAAAAATTGTGTTCTTGTGGAAATGTGATGAGAGGAATATTAAAGCATTGCATTGCAGTAAGCATTTTCTTTGCGTTTGGGCTTATTTTCTCCTTTTTCATGGGATGCTATTTTTGATCAATAAAAATGTCATGTCATTATTCATAGGAATTTGAGAGGGAGAAGCACGCTCATAGCATATTGCAGTTTCAGTTCATGGAAATCAAAGAGGCTTTGAAGCAAAGAGAAGAAATGCTTGCAGTAAGTAACTTTTTTTTTCACCTAATGACTTCTTTGGTTGGTATGTTCCCAGTTAGCAGTAGGGGTGTAGAAGGTGAGGCATGGAGAATTTTATTCCCTACTCAAGTTTCTCACCTGAAGAAATACTAGTGTTTCAGGCCAAACAGGTTCAGCGCTGACTAGCAGAAATAGTACTTTCATAAGTATTATCTGAAATTGGACTTCTTTTTTGCCTTGTCTGTAATATGAAATAAGCTGTATTTCGGACAGCTGTTTGTGAAGATGCAGAGGAAACGGCTACGGTCTCACTTTGTTGCAAGTCATCTTGTGGTTGTCTTCAGGGGTGTAGGTTTAGTTGAGATGTCAGAAACTGTGAAACTCTGCATGAAGATACTCTTTAGCACCTGACTTTTTTCATTCTTTGGCATCACTGCAATCTTGACCTCCTTTGTTAACCTGTTACCTGCTTTCTGTCTTCTTGTTTTGCTCCTGTCTCTCAGGAAATCCAACAGCTGCAAAAGAAACAGCAGAACTATGTCAGGGAAATTTCTGATCTTCAGGAGACAATAGAATGGAAAGACAAAAAAATAGGGGTAGGACTGTCAACTCCTGAAATGCGTTCAGAGTGGCACTGTCATTGTCCAGCTGATCCCGCTTTTGCAAAACCTCACGAATAAAATCCTCCTTAGTGACTTTGCTTGGTGTGGCTGTCTTACTATATTACCAGGGAACTAGCAAATAGCAGATTTTGTCTTTGGGCAGTATCATGAAATCCAAGAAAAATTTAGCAGCTGGTCTGACTTCAAAACCTAGGGGTAATTTATTTGCTGCGGTGCACCAATTTGTATTTGCAATATTGAGAAAGGAAGTGCTATTTATAATGCAATTCCATCAGCACTGAATTTTCGCTTATGCAGATTTAATCTGCGGACTGAGCAGAAACTGGAGTGTGATACAAAAGCAATAGAGCTATTTAGGGGCTATTGGGATGAAAGTCTCTAACTCTCCCTCGCTTCTCATCCCTTCCCACCGCCCTCTATCAAAGCCAAATGGAAACCCACTCTTAAATAAAAGCATGGCTTGCTTTTTTAATGATGAGCACTGAAAGACTTTCTCAATATAGGAGAAAGATATCTGGCAACTTGCCCATGGTTGCAATGTCCTCCAATAACTTGTAGGAATTTGAAACTCAACATTTTCTGATTTTTACTGTTCTATTTGTGCATTTATATCGAAATATTGGAGGGGCTGAGTAGCAAAATACGCATTTGCACCTGGTACATCCCAGTCTAAAGATGACTGATTTTTCAGCTTTCGAATTAATTGAAATGTACTGCACCCACAATGGTAACCCGTGGAATAAAAAGACTAGTAAAATCTGCTGGCCCTGCTTTCATGCCGTTCTGTTAACACATGGGAATTGCATTATGCCTTCAATGTGCACATTGAAGTAATATGGATATGAATTAACTTGTCTAACAAATAACAATGAAAAGCGGATCCTCGTTTGAAGGATCCCTAATGAAAGATTGAGCTCTGGCTGTCTGTAGTAGGAATTCCTGGTTATTGAATGAGCTGAGCATTTCTTGGATTTGAAATTTATCTGTGTGTATGTAAACTCGGTCCTTTAATCTGTAAACTTTACCTTTTTCACATGTGCCACTTCCATGAATCTCTGAATATCTTAAATCTGCTCATTTTTGTTTACACTTGCTTTTCATGGTCTTTACTTGTCTCCCTTCCTTTCTTCACATCTCCTCGCCCTCTGTCTGTGTTGGGAACTCAGGCATTAGAGAGGCAGAAAGATTTCTTTGATTCCATAAGGAGTGAGCGGGATGACCTTAGAGATGAAGTGGTTGTGCTGAAGGAACAACTGAAGGTATGCAAGAGGAATAAAAGAAACTTATATTCAGCTGCTGACTTTTTCCTCCTGTACATTTCTGCAGAAAATTTGAATCTAGCTTAATAGCAAGAGTTCTATTTTCATGTTGCCTACAAGTTGCCATTTCAGGGATTTTTCTAAATAAAGTCCTTCCCTCTAATGTTGATGGTGAGCGCTTAGTATAGACTGTAGGATTAAGCAGTTGCTTTTGTAGGAGACGCTTCTCTGAGGAACATTTTGTGCGTCAGATTTATGGTTTTTAAAAAAAAAAAAAAAGCTGGGATCACAGCCTTTCTGTCATAATGGTTAAAGTGAGAACTGTAATATTCTGTGCCCTTTTTAAGCTTTCCAGCCATTTTTAATAGAAGAATTGAAGCAATTGTTTATTCAGAATGTCAAGGACAAGAACACCTGAACTGTCCTCCCCTTTCTGAGCAGCAGGCTTTAAAGCGTTTCTTCTGCTTCTCCACAGAAACATGGAATAATCCCAGGCTCTGACGTAGCCACCAACGGGGAGACATCAGACATTCTCGATAATGAAGGACACTTGGATTCTTCCAAAAATGTTGCAGGCACAACTCAGGCATTAAAGCCAGGAGGCGATGGGATGCTAGGTAAGTGCTGTATATCCTTTCACATCTTCCTGTCTGTCTGTCCGTTCATTCATCTTTGCTTGGAGTTTGGGCGTTCGTTAGTAGGACAATTAACACATCACGCAGCATGCTACTTGTCAGATCACTTCCTATGCATTTTTCTGCTTAATATTTATTAGCACTTCAAGTATGTTGTGCAGTTTCCTGCAAAGGCAGACTTCATTTCCCATTCAAGGACTCAAAGGACAAGAATACAAATATTACATTACAGATAAGTAGCAATCATTTAGTTACTATTTGAACCCTGAATTTGAAAATTGTCCCGGAATAATCCTACTGTTGTTGAATATTATTCAGCACATGTCCTAAAGAATCAGAAAAAAAGCATTTTAGTTTCCTATAAAGAACTTATATGTTGGTTCATTTATATACCTGAGAACTATAAGTGTCTGCTGAGCAAACGGTGCTGGGCGCTGTTAAAACACACAAATGTATGAATTCGTTGTTCTTGGTATCTAGGACTACTGACCATTTCATATTAACACTTCAGCATTTTTACTTGCTGCAACAGGATTAACATTGGTAAATTCAAAGAGAGATGGATAGTACTAGGAAGGAGAAATCTGGATGGCAAAAACTTTGCTCTTATGCAGTTGTGATGGATGGCCTCTCAGAGAACTATTACACTAGTGGAAGGAAAGGAAATAATAGATCTTTTTTTTTCTGTTGTTTTTGTTCTAAATGAACATACTCATAAATAGCAACAGGCAGCCAACTATTGCAATTGCAAGCTATCTTGCTTTTAGCTGTTGGCTGCTTTTTCCTCACTCAGTTCTTGTGTGGAAACAATATGGAAACACCAAAACCAAGGTAAGGGTGTATTTTTAAGGTAACATGTTTTCTACCTCTTCTTATTCTGGTGTTTGTTTTTGTTTTGGTTTTTTTTTTGGAAATAGGTACAACATAGACCCAAAAGCTAACTGCTGAAACCACAAACACTGTTGTTCTAATACCTGTTGCTTCTAAATATTAAGTTGAAGAAAAACTGTTACAGAACCCCCCCCAAAACCAGAGAACTCCCCATGCCTCTGGCTGGATGAAGTGGCTGCAAGGGGCACTAAGTGCCTGAGCTTTGGTCTGTGTTGGTGATGTTAAACACCTGAACCACTTGCTTGCCAAACAGATTTTTACCTTCAGTGTTTGTCATATACACTGATGATGCCTGTTTATGATATTTAAGAGTAAAACATTACTCAGTAATCCTTGGTTATAATGGCATCAGATCCACTCTTGCATGCATGGAGTGGTGTCAGTGTTACAGTTGTAGATAATACTGCTGAGAAAGAACAATCTTTACTGTTACCTCTGCAGGTATTACTGTTAAATTGCACTGCTTGAAACAGTTGTTCTCATTTACAAAAGCTGTAATTCACACAGCCAAGTGCATAAATCTACTTTACAACAGCGCAAGCCAGCACCAGAGACTTCTTGCTTTGAGAGGGTGGTGGTAAATTTCACTGGTCAAAAACCCCAGGCCTTTACTAATTCAATTGCTGCTTTGCCTCACGTAATTGGCAAAAGCTGACCTCTTATTAACCTATTCTTTGATTCATTCTCTTTCGGGTTTTAAGTTGGGGAGGTAAGTGCTATGGTGTGGTCCCTTCAACTTTCTCAATGGTCTTTTAGGCAAAGCCAATGAAGTGGACATGAAAAATGAGATTTTGGAGGATGTGGGGAAAAGAGAAATCTTGCAGAATACTGAGCATGAGGAACACAAAGAGGAGTCTGAGGAGCAGGAAGTACAAACATTGCATGCTGGTGAAAATGCAAAGGCAGAAAAAATGGTTGAAGAATGTGATGCCCTGTCAACAGTGATGTTACCAGACAGTAGGTTCACAGAACAAATTCAAAACCTTACCGAACGTGTATCAGGGAGCACTTCTTCAAACAAGGATAGTGACACAGATGATTTGAGAAAGGAGACTGAGTCCACAGGCACAGCAGTCCAACAGCCTCTTAGTACGGAGGCTGAGCACCATGACTTAAACGCAAAGACAAATCAGAACTTGGAGGTGGGCTCTCAGCAAGGTCAGCAGATTTTAGAGACTCCTCAGGAAATGCCTGGTGTCTCAGGTCCAGAGCATGAACTGGAAGAAGTTGCACCCAAACAGGAAGAACGAGAGGATCTTAAAACTAGCCATGGCCCGAGTGGTAATGAAATGGATGAGGGAGCCGATATTGCAAGCGAGAGCCGTGAGTTGGTCTGTAACCAGGCAGGGCTACCAGAGGTTACAGAAGCAGGCTTGCTTAGTGAAGAGATAAACGTGGAGAGTCCTGTTGAGGGACTCCAGCACTCAGAAGAAAGTGCAGAAAAGAAGGTTACAGATGTCTTGGAGGAAAAACTCGTTGAAAGCAAAGACTGCACTGATGGAAGAATTGGTAAAACAGGAGGGGATAGAGCTGAAGAAGAAAATGAGGTTGGGAACACAGTTCAGGATCAGACGAGGGAAACGGAGTCTGTGGGTTTGGAAGGGACGGAGTCATGTGAAAGTGGTGTCCCACCAGATACAAGTGAAAAGGAACGTGGCGAAAGTCAGGCAGACATGCAACCAGTTTCTTCAGAGGACAGTCCTCCAGCATCATCAGAGGAACTAAATATGCAAGATAAAAATGAGCTTGAAAATGCTACGGCTGAGAAGGATGGGCAGAAGGAAGCATTAATAGAAGAGCTGGAGAGGTGTTCAGATTCTGCAGAAGCAGGTGAGCAAGATGAGGCATCTGTGGAGGCTGTAGGCTCTGTTCCTGAGCCAAAAGGAAGTGTGCTGCGGCAGGCAGAGCCAGACACAGACCTTGTGAAAGAGGTTACGACTCAGGAAACCAGTTTAGACCCAAGTCTTTTAGATGACAAAATTAAGGAATCAGAATTGGAAACAGGGGATGAGTCTGGGAAAGGAAAGGAAAGCAGGACAGAATGGGTAGAAGACTTAGAGCCAAAGGTAGAAGTCCAAACAGTTCAGTGTAGTGAGGAAACAACAGGTGATACGGTGGGAGAGAAAAGTATTCATTTAGATGGTGAAGTGCAGAATATAATTAAACAAGAGAAAAGTGAATCTAAGGAGTCAACTGCAGGTGTTAGTGTAACTACTGAAAACAAAGTTGATAAAGAAACAGTGAAAGAAAATGAGGAAGGGTTAGAGCTTGCAGACCACCGTGGTGGTGGATTTGCTTCTGAGGAAGGTGCAAATAATTCCCTGACACAGAAAGCTGAGCAGGATGAAAACGTTAGCGAACAAGTTAAATTGGAGGCTCAAGCAGAGGAGAGACTGGAAGATGATGGTGATGCATTTGATTTTGATGAAGAGTCAAAACAGATACTAGAAACTGATGAAAAATGTGATGCGGAGAAAGCTGATACACAGAAAGAGGGTGGTGGAGCAAATGGTGCTGTTGGAAAAACTGCCCAAACAGACGAAACCAGAGAAAGAACAGACAAAATAGAAACCAAAGATCCCTTGACAGAAGATGACAGCTTGCAGCATAAAAAAGGAGATGAGCCTGAAGAAGCAGGGCGCTTGCAAGGGGAAGCGTCATGGAAAACTGATGAGAAGACTGATGTGATGGAAGATGAAATCAAAGCATCAGATTCTAACAAAGTGGAAAAAATACCAGATGAAAATGTTTCAGAACAGGATTTGGAAGGTGCTGGCAATAACAGGGATGAAAGCAAGGAGGATTTGCAGGGTGGTAGAAGGGGTAAGGGTAAATCTAGAGATGACTGTACAATATCATAAGTTCGGAATCTCAAGGCTACACGAGTTATATGCCGTTCGATCGGTCCCAGTACAGAAACATGCACTTTGCACAGTACATCAGAGCTTAGGAATATTCTTTAAGTTTTTTTCGTTATAGATAGCTCTCATCATAATACAATGTTATGTGGGTGGTAACGATGCAAATATTAAGTTATTCACTGACGTACCTAGCCACAAGAAATCGTGCGTGGGTTTGGTTTTGCTGTGTCTCAGGTTTAAAGTTTATCACCAAAAGAGCAAGCTTCGCAAATCGACTATTCAGACTATCTTGCAATTAAAGTACTTTTAGTGTGGGTAACTGCTACTGAGGAATTTCTACAGGAAATTCTTTTTTTCTAGCCTAGATGATAGATGTCTTGAACGTGCTTATGTGCATTGGACCTTTGTGAATTTATGCACATACTTGTGTGTACTTACGTGCATTAGACCTACAGTAAGTACATTAACACTTCATGAAGGAACTCAGTAAATCAGCAACACTGATCTGATGTTGGAACTTCTTTCTGAATGATTAAAGCCTAGGAACCAATTTTTTTTTATTATTATTTTTTTACTATGAAAAAAAAATACTTGCATTCCACCTTTTGTGTATTTCTAATATGGTCCTATTCCAAAATATAGTCCAAAATATAGTTAGAACACTGTGAATGTGCTTAGTCTAAACTTTTTTGGAAGAAAACATACAGTTTGAAGACAGTGGAACATACAGGTCTTAGTTTGCTGAAAGGAATAAATGTATACATGTTTACTTTGTCTAGGCACTTTGCACCACAATAGGCCTTTTACACCATGTCTCACATGGGGTTTTTATTTTTTCTGAAGAAAGTGTCAATACACACTGTAATGTGTGCTTAGGTTTGCTATCAAGTACTGTCTAGCTAAGAATATATAAAAATATCTATTTTTCCGGGAAGTTTTTTGTTTAAAATTGCATATCCTTACTACATTATTTTTTGCAAACTATGATTCTGAAGGAATGTTTTTATTTCTGAAAAAATTCTTACCTCTTCTTTTCTGGAAAGAAGACAACTTTGCATGTCTTAATTCTTATTGGATATCAGACCAAAGAGAATTGTTCTGTATATTATTCTCTTATTCTCTGTGCCTTTTTGAAAAGCTAGATTGCTTTGAATTGCTGGCATAAATTAGATGCTCCATTGGTATATTTCTTCTTGCATTTTTGCTAGTACTTGGGAGGAAGAGTATGTTTTGCATACTTAAAAATTCATTTAAAGTTGGTTTAAGCAATGAACATCCCAAGGGAATGCAAGCTGAGGAGCTGGTGGGGGTGGGCAGGGGGACTGTGGAAGGCTGTATTTGTGTTGATGTTACAAAGTTGATGGAATACAAACAGACTGCAAAATTTCGAGATGTATATCAAAATGTACTGAGCTGTATATAATAGAAATAAACATATTTTATACTTCAAATTGCCTGTTCAGAGCACTGTTTATAAACCTGCGTAAATATTTATTTAAATCTATATAATTTCAAAAAACATTTTTCTGCAGCTTTGTTAAATTTATTGCGTTGGGCTACATAGCTAGAAGAGCTATCTTACTAGGAATGGGCAGCCTTGGTGTTTGAGGACCTTTAATATATGATGGCATCCTTAACTGTAAACCTGTAACTCTTTGCATGTGGCTTCTCTCCAACTTACAACAGTTCCAGTATGGTTTCTGTAAGTATTAGCAGTTGTTCTTCTTAAGGGTTTACACTAAATGCTAATCTAAAAAGTCATAGATCTTAAAATCTACGTTTTATTATGTAGCAGTGTTTATTTAAAGATTTGTCTTCTGCTGTACTCGCAACAGTAATATATAGCATAATAGAATGGTTTAATGTTGGAAATATTTTAAATGTATGTATATTTAAATGTTAAATACACTTAGATATATAATTAAATGTGCTTACCGGGCTTCACCTATACTTGTGGATAGATCGATAAACAACTCTCAGTTAAACTAGGCACACACCAGCACTTCCTGGGGTTTTTGTACGAGTTTATTTCTAATAGAAATCCTTCTGGATGGTTGAGGGAATTAATGCTGAGCTGTTTTTAAGTAGTTTTTCCACTTCAGAAAACAAAGCATCTATAACAGAATTCTTTTTTTAAAGCCAAGTCACGGAAGAAGAGATAATGACAACTCTAGTCTTAACTGACTGTCCGGGTACCAGCTTTTATCCCACAGTCACTAGCCAGCTCTTGGTGAAACTAGGGTAGAAGCAGGGACGTGAACAGGTCATGAAGAATAGCTGATGTACTATAAATCCATTCTTGACCATTAGCTGCTTGGTACCTCTGTTGGCAGCTGGTCCCCGACTGCTGGAACTGGGCAAGTACTGTGGAGGGAGAAGGTCATGGTGTTCTTTACCTCTTTGGTTTTTGCTTGAGTATATGCATATCATCTTGAAGATAAAGGGAACTGCTAGATCTGTATTCCAAATTTAATAACTTAAATATTATATGCCAGCTGGCATTTGAGTGAAATGTGCGCTGTAAGAGAGAGGGAGAGGACAGTGTCTCAGGAGCCCTAGAAAAGGAATCTTTTGTAAAGCTACTCAATCGAAAACTGGTTTTGGCATTTTCCCTGCAATATCTAGCAGATAAAAGAAAAGATCCAGCTTGTCCCCTTCATTGGTTTTGACTTTCAAAGACAGCAAAATATCAAAATCAGTCTTTTCACGGAGTCTCACATGAAACCAAGAAATCATGAGATGAACTAACATCAAGATTCATATTTGCTGCTATTACGTTACCCATTTTCTTTTGAGCAGGGACAGCCTGCTGATATGTGCTGCAGTGGGCACCGCTCTGGGTGTATAAGACTTTTTGACTTTCAGAATAGCTCCATAGATCCAAATGCTCGCTGGGTTTTCCCCACGGCACGTGTAGCCTGTAGCCCAGGTTTGTGCACTACTGCCAGTTCAGAGCTAGCCTGAAAGCAGTAGCTGAAGAAACCTTTTTTTTCCTTATTCAGCAAGTAATAGTGAAAGGCATTGGTCAGTATTACCTTTATTATGGAACAGTCCTCCGCTCATTATGGGATGTTAGATCAACTGTGCCACTGAAGCAGCACTCTAATTAGCAATACCTTGAGTCAACTGCATTACCAAGGTACTGAGAATAGTCATTTGACTTTACAGACAGACCTGTACAATAGCAGAAGACACCGATACCCACCGCCATCCCCAGTCTGTCCTGCTCTCTCCCAGGCCTTCCCAGGGTCCCGTTCCTCCTCGGCCCTCTGTTAACCTCCTTTGCCTATAAGAGCCATGAATTGGTGCTTGGGAATCATGTTACCAATGCTAAATTTAAGTGAGATGAATGTCATACTCTAATTATTCGTTGTAATATTTTCATCTGTGAAATAAGGATAATGATGTTACAGATGAGAACTGTAATTAGCTGCTTCATGTCCTAATTCAGTAGATTGCTCTTTTCTGCTCACCTGTTTCCCAGGGTCCTCAGATCCTTGATTTGTTGGGAAAGGCATCTCCTAAATGCAAAACTAAGGTGGCTCTGCTCTGTTAAAGCTAAAGTAAGTTTTCTATCTTAGCATGGGGTTTTAAGATAAAGGAAAGCTAAGAGACCTTCATCTATGTATGCAGAAAACTCTTCTATGTACACGGCAATTTTAGCAAACTAATTTTTCCTGTGCTCTTGGAAATCCTGCTGCTGGCACATCATCTGTCCCAGTGGGGTGCACAGCTGTCTGTAAGGAGGGAAGAGAGAACTGATGGTGAGATCAGATTTGAAGGCTCATCCCAAAGTGCTAACATGCATTTTGCAGGGAAAGGGACTGGGAGAAGCTGCTGTGCTTCCGTACTGGAAACTGGAGGAGGTGCCCTTTCTTGAGGGAGGCATATGTCACCCCTCAGCAGTGGCTGTGCTAATGGAAGTTACTTAGCTGTGTGCACGACTAAGTTATTTTTTGGATCAAGGTGAATTATTTGGCCTATTTGGAGTTAGTGAGTTTGGGCTAATTTTGCAGTGGCCTGGAGGTTTCCCTCTGCATCAGTCCTTGTTGTCTTTGCAGTTCTTAGTAACTTCATTTCGTGATCTCTGCTGACGTGTGACTCCCAGCCCTGTCTCCACGTCTGAATATCTCTGACCTTTCTTGTACTGTTTGCTGTCCATGCTTTCTTCACTTCTTCATGATTTTTCTTCCCTTTCTTTCATCTTTTGCAGAATTTCTGTCTTAAGTTTCCTTTCCTTCCCATATAAATATGTGAAATTGTTTTATTATTTTGAAGGGGTTTATACTTGTAAATTTTTGTTACTCTTGATAGTTTACCAAAATGTGGTTTGTTTGTTGTTTTTGTTTTATTTTGTTTTTCCATGTCAGTGCTCAGGCGTAACAATGTTGAGTGTGTTACAAATGGCTAAAAAAAGGATAGGACTGGAGGAGGTTCAAAATGAATGCATAGATCTGCTGAACGGGGATGTCACTTTAAGATCTGTATTTGGGTATTGCATCAGAAGCCAAGGTAAAGGTTTTATTCCATGCTCTAGAACGACTGCTGGTATATGGGAGCTTACGACTTACCACATTATTACTAGCTAATGGACTGTACGTGTTTGCCATATAGAGGGACTTTCATTTGAAAACTTCCGTTTTCCCCATGATTTGATTCAATATAGAGTCTTTATTCCCTTCAGTTTGTGTGTTAACAAGCAAAAATGGCGAACCACAAGACTTTAGCCTGTTCAGGATTTCACAACGAATGGGGACTACAGCGTTGATATTTTTAAAGCTTTTAAAAAATACTTAAGTCTATCAACAGAATTTACCTAGTAAAAGCCCACCAGCCTTTTATCTGCAATTTGGGAATTGCTTTCCTTATGTTTACAAGTCCTTTTTCTTGAGTGACGTTTAGATTTTAACCATTTAATTAACAGGCCAGTCATTAGATGTGGAGTTGAGCTCTGGACGCCTGCTGGCTTGCTTCTGCAGAGGTGACCACTTTCTGGCACAGGAGGCAAACTAAATAAAACCACAATAAACATACGTGTCAAACTTGTGGAGTAAGACCACTTGAGGTCAATATATCCTCTTCTAATAAGAATATTTGAATCCTATGTTCCAGTGTGCTTCTGTTGAGGTGTACCTGAACAAACTAAGGTTGTTAATTAATGAGGTAAAGTAATTTTAGTGATATGAAAATTTGTGAGTACCTGCTAAAATGCTTTCACATTTTGCATCCCTTAATAGGGAAGAAAAAAAAAAACAAACCCAAGTGATTTGGTTACTTACTTCTATTTGTTTTTTCCAGTTGTCTCACTCTGTGTTGTGTACTTTATTAATCAATGCCACACATACCTATGTGCTGATTTGAGTTGAAGTGTAACACAACAGTTGGTCCAGGCTGATGTCTCACCAGGAGAATTGACTATGAAGGATTAAAGAGAAAAGAATGTTTTACTAGGCTGCTTGAAATAAAAAGAAGTTAATGGGCAAAAGTTTTTCTGGTCATAATACTGGAGATAACACAAAAAGTTATTGCCATGCTGTTTAGTAAAAAAGTTAAGATGTGCTTAGCTATGATTATAGGTGTTTACAGTATTTTCCTTATGTTAAACTGTAAAGATTTGTGAGATTTTGTGTTGCAGTTGTGTTTGACCCTAGAGTTCTTGCATGCTAACCTAACGTAGAAGATTAGCCTCTTTGCATGCAGCTGGGTGCTGCTACTGCCGAGACAAGCATGTTCTGTGAGAATGACATAACCTCCCCTGGCTGCAGCCCCTTCCCAGCCCTGTCTGTGGCCTCATTTCCTGTGGTACGTGCATAACTACCTTCATCATTAGTCTCACTAACCTTAATGGTTCGGTCTTACATCAGATGCACTCTGAAATGTGCGGCTCAATCAAATCGGCACTGAACTTTCAGTTTTCTCTTTCAGACAGGCTGAAAAAGCTCATTGATGAACGAGAATCCTTACTAGACCAGGTAATCACGGGAAAACTGAAATGCTGTGTGTTTACTAAATCTGTGATAAGAACAGTAGAGATTAAAAAAAAATAAATAATTGAAATAGCCCTAACATAAGGTATAGAACAGCAGTGCCGTTGCCTTTCAGAATGTGTGCTGGGTTGCTCTTGCTGAGGACTCACAGCGTTGCTTGCCACTTTATTCTTCCTCTGAAACGTTTATCCTGCGTGTTAATTCAGGATGTAGGGGAAGAAAGATAGGACCCAGCGTGCCTGTTCTGTGTTGCTAACCAGTCCCATTCAGTGCTCAGAGTATTGCAGATCGCTGTCCTTCCTCACCTAAAACTCTTCCATGACCGTTCCTGAAAAACAATACTTCAGGCTGGTCAAGCCCAAGGGGAAAAAACAAATACGGTCCAAGTTGTAGAAGCAAATTTTATCTCCAAGAGTAAACCTTTCCTGATTGCTGGATCTGTGGGCAGTGGGCCATTTGAAAGGAAGTGCTGGAGGAATTGCAGTAGATGAGCAAATACCAATTAAAGTAATTATTGCTGGTACTGTGATATTCCACAGCAGATACAAAGCTTATTCAAAAAATTTTAGCTTGTCTGTTGCTCTGCAGGATGCTCTATGCTTTCATTTATGGATTATATCCTTGGCCTTGAGACTTCATACACAACCACACAGGGGTTTGGGTTTTAAGAATGTTTTATGTGAATGTGCCTACAGAACATTTATGGCTTTTCTAATAAAACAGTCATCTTCCACTTGTTATGGTTGGTCCTGAACCTATGCATAAGCACTGATACTTAAAGATATGATGAGTCATTTGCCAAAAGAATTTCTAGAAAATTATTTTGTAACAAAAGATTTTTTGGAATTTATGTTTCAAAAAAAAAAATAATAATTTTGTTTTATAATACTTGAGTGAATTTGAGAACTGAGTCACAATTTTCCCTTGTTTTAATAACTAATTATTTTGTGTCCTTCAGATTAAAAAATTAAAGGGACAACTGGAAGAAAAGCAAAAGAATGGCAAGATGGAAAATACCCAGTCAGAAGATGAAGTTCTAGAAAACGGGACAGATATGCACATGATTGATCTCCAAAGTGAGCTACGTTTTGATTTTAAGACAACTTTTGTGTCCTGCATGTGAGCGAGAAAATGTATCTGTACAGTAACCACGTGGCTCTAAGTTAAAATGAGCCTTTGGTTCTAAGGGAGCTTCAGACTGGGAGCCAGCCATGCACCTCTACTAGAGGTGAGGGAACGATTATCCTTTGTTTAGCGAGACGGCAATTGGAAATCTCCCTTATGTTCCCCAGGAGAGCTGGGGCGAGTTCCTGATGAATTCTGCTTTCAGAGTGGTCAGAAGGGAATCAGGCGAGACTGGGAATAGCACCTATCTGCTGAGCACTTCTTTGGCAGAGAGCACTTGCTACTCTACCGCCGCCCCAAGTAGATTCCTGTAGCATGGAAATTTTATGGCAGACTTGTTAGACACTTTTAACGCTTGTTCTGACATCTCTGATAAATCTGCAATTCTTTTAGGAGACGCCAACAGACAGATCAGTGATCTCAAATTTAAACTAGCAAAGTCTGAGCAAGAGATAACAGCATTGGAGCAGAATGTAAGTTTTTGGCTTGTTCTTTTTGTTTAGACATGGTGAGAATGCAAAAAGAAAGTGTATTTTGATATATGATAAATGAAATCATAATTACTCTGATTTTTTTCCCTTAAAATAAGAAGCAGGAGTGTTGGAGCATCAGGGCTACTGCACTTAAGTCATAAAGACTAAAAGGCTTTCATTTATATATGGGGAAGAGCGAATATATTATTTATTTTCACTGAAGGAAAAATGTTCAAAGGCAAAGGTATATGGAGAGCACTTACTGAACTATTCATGATACAATTTTTAAATGGCTCCTGGCATATGATGTAGTATATATGGATTTTATACAAGTCTCTTCAATTTTGACTGTTTGCTCTTGTCCAGAATATGTCAGCAATACTCTTGCTAAGATAAATTTAGTCTTTTTTTTTGTTGCTGGAAGCATATTAAATATGGATACGTATAAAAGGTCTGGAGTAAGTTACCATGCCCAGGCTTCCCTGGTATATTTTCTTTCCCCTCAAAATATGCCTTTATTTTATTAAAGAAAAGTGAGCATCTCTGGTTATTTCTTAACTACTAGCAGAAGAGTAAAGCTTCAGAGTAACTTCTTGGTACAGCTTTTCATTAAAAAAATTTGCCTTCACCTTAGGTAATACGATTGGAAGGTCAGGTAGCCCGATACAAAACTGCTGCTGAAAATGCTGAAAAAGTAGAAGATGAACTGAAAGCAGAGAAACGCAAACTACAGAGAGAGGTAACTCTAAATGCAAACTGTCACAGGCTAGCAGTCAGCCTGCTCTGCTTGGGGGGAGACCTGTCCGGTGCATTTTAGAGGAGGAGCAAAGAATATTAGTCGAGCAAAGAATAAACATCTACTTTTAAAACTGCTTTAGTTATTTCTTCTAAATGTTTAACCAAACTTTCAGCACTCGAACTGGAGTAACAGTTGCAACTGTGAACTCCTGCTGCCTTTTCACCGTTCCTTCCTAAACTGACTTGTAATGCCATGCTTTGTACCAGAGTTGGTTCTCTGGAGCAAACTCAAGTTCTACTTGTACAACTTGAATCTAGAAGCAGCCTTCAAATGCTCAGGTTTGCATGCTACTTTGCAGCTGTGAATGTTCATGTGGTTCAGCATTCATCAAGCTGAAGAATTCCTATTTCTACTGTGCTGTCCTTGTCCTTTGTTGTACCTGAAGGCTCATTACTTTGGGTGTCCTAAGTTCTGGGTTTGTAAATATAAAGCACTGGTCTTCTTAGAACATGTGATTCGGAAATTATAGCAGTAGAAAGATATAGCAGGAAATCCTGCTGTAAGGTTAATTTGAGCGCTTAATTATTCAAGCACAGTACCACACCTTACCAGGAATGACAGTCTAAACTTCCAAGTTTCCGAGACTAAACTTGAGCACCAAATGGATGTGAACGATTCTTACTGAGTCTGTTTGTCTTGCTCTGTCAATCCATTCATGCCTGATTGCTGTAGTGTGTCCATCTGCAGACTCTGTTCATGTTTCTCTCTCTTAAAACACTGCATCTTCAAGCTGTCTGTAATTTTGACCTTATTTGTCATACCAAACTTCATGTTCTCTCGAAGTAGCTAGTACAACCAGCTTAAATATGTTTGTCAGCTTCTTTCACACCTGCCTCCCGAGTTGTGGTTTTTTTTCCAGTGTGGCTTTTTGCTTTTTCTAAATACTCCTGCTCTGCTGCCTATAAATATTGCTCTCTGCAGTCCACCTGTCTCTCCTTACCTCCATCCTGCAGTGGGTTTTATAGAAAACTAAGGCATCAAAGTCATGGCTGTGGCTGTAGTTCTGGGAACCAGAAACATAAAAGCCAGGCAGCAAGACAGGCATATGTCACCCAGCAGATACCTCTAAGCATCAGTGCCTCTGAAGTTGAGGCAAACTCTGAGCCTTTTGTTCAACATTCTGTAAATACCTCGAATTCTTGACACTGTGCTTAGAAAATATCAAAGCACCAGCACAGGCAGTAACACAACATTTACTTTTAACTCCGCTAATAGGAATTTTCCACTGGTTTGTCTTGTAAGGAAATTCCAGCAATATGGACAGTTCGTGTTGGTAACTACAAAACCTGCTTTATCTTTGGAAAGGGAAAACGTGAAAGTCATGTGTGTTGTTTCTTTTCTGCTTCCTTCAGTTGCGTTCAGCATTGGATAAAACCGAAGAGCTTGAAGTCAGCAATGGTCACCTAGTAAAACGCTTGGAGAAGATGAAAGCCAACCGGAGTGCTTTACTGTCTCAGCAATAACCGCCACCTTCCCACGGAGGCTACTACTACTTGACAGAATCAGAACAACGTTGCAGATGCTTCTGTCTCTTGCTGTCCGGGATGCTTTGTGTCATGCCTTCTGAGAACAGACAACCCCAACATTTGCTACGTGCCACCCAGCTGTGGTTCTCTCTACGCAGATTCAAACCTACTGCACTGTATACATAGGAGTAGCTGATCCAAATGGCTGTGCCCGCAGGAGCCCTTCTACACCGTTCTTTGGGTGCATTTGAAGTACAGTATCTGCCTGCCATATTAGAAGCACATCGGGCGTCGCGTTAAGTTCTCCATCCAGAAGGCACAGCAGCCATTTATTGCCATTTAAAATGGTATTCAAAGAAAACACTTTAACTGGACTGGAATTTTGTGTCTTGCTGAAAAATTAAAAAAAATACAAAACACTGTACTTTTTGGACTTTCTCATGACAGTAATTTAGTGACTATGGTAGAATTATTCATAGTAGGTTTTTCATTTACAAATCACTGTGGAACCACAAGCCATTACAAAGCAAAACTCCTTCAGTGGAAACCATGGAAGAAGATGGTCTTGGAAGCAAAAGTGACCTTAAATGACTTTGCCAATAAAACAAAGGTGTTTGGAGGGATTTTTGCACCAGTTGAATCATAAGACTATTTTATTTCAGGGTAAATAGGCAATAGCTTCATTGAATTTTCAACTTTTATTCATATTATTTAATCCCTGCTCTTGGAATTGAAGTAAACTACTTTTAAAGGATGTAAAGTTGCATTAATAAACCAGCATAAGGCCGTGTTTTAAGAAATGGTGGGTTTTGCACTTAGATCACTCACTTTGGTGCATTTGTCAAAGCAAGTGTCATTTGCTTAAAGTATGTAATGGGTTTTTTACATCAGAAACTATCTACTGGTCCATGAACTACTAGGAAACTATGCCGCTACAAAATACAAGTCTAATTTTTAAAAAAGTAACTGATAAGTAAAGAAGCACTTTAGAAAATATTCCTGCCTATGGTTTTTCTACAAATAGAGAAGTAGCGAATTGTTTCCCTCTAAGGTCATTGTAAAGGTTTTCCACTTTTCATGAAAAATAACATAACCGATAAAAATGTTGCAGGCAGTTTATTATACATAGCTAGCACTACAGCTCTGGTTTATTGGAAATCGTTCTGAATGTACTACTCAAAGGAGAAACAGCAGTTACCTGAAGAATAAAGCTGTCCTTCCCCCTTCAGCCCTAACAGAAAAGCTTGTAAGGCAGGCGACCAGTCCCTTAGGAACCTCCTCACGCTGTGAAACAGCATCTCCTGTTCGACAGGAGCAGCCTTCTGTCGATGCTGACTGCCTCAATAGATACCGTTCTATCAAGCCAAATCCAGACCTGGGAGACCAATTCTTCTTAACTTGGTCTTCAGCCTCTCCGGTCCAGTTCTTTTCCCTGGCCTCTTCCTCGCAGACTGGAGCTCAGAGTATAAACCGCTGCTATTTTTCAACGTTAAGAGGATCACTGGTATCTTCTTAGAGCACCTTCACAAATTAAATAAACCAAAAACAGTGTCTGAATGTGTTTCTCTGGTTTGGCTAGAAAATAACACCTTTCTCCTTCCTCTCTTCTGAGTGCACTCGGAAATTTAGGAATGAAGTACTGAAATTTGTATTCCAGGAAAAGGATGAAGAAGGTTGGGTTTGGTCTTTTTTGTGCCCACGGGCAAAAGGATGAAGGTTTTCTTTTTTGTGCCCGTGGAGAAATAACTATGTCCTTGTTGATCAGATGTGGTGGAACGTGGGGATTAAAGGAATCATTTAAATGACATTTACACTCTGGCTAGGGCTTTGGGTTCTTTTTATCTTTCTTTTTGGTTTTTGAGAGGAACATTCAGGTGCAGAGCCAGGTTACTTGTGGAATACCTCAAAATCACTGTAGATTCCAATTTACAATTTTCTGTGGTTGACTTGTGTAATTTCTGGTGTACAAAGCCTCTGTGGCCTAAAAAATAAACTAAGGGTTTTTCAGAATGCAAACAAACGTGCTAAATACAAATATAAATACATCTTACTAACTGATGATAAGGTGTGTGTGATTGGCACCGGTCATCTTTTTATATGTGGTAGCGGTGAAAACTCTCTCTCCCGGCAAGATTCATGAGAAACAACCTAACAACTACGCGTTGGTCCAAAAGGCTAAAAAATAATACTTTGCTCATCAAGAAGTGATGTGTTTATTATTTCGAAGTAGATTGCATCTCGCACCCCATAAGCATTAACCTCATGCCAGAAAATCAGATGTGTATTTCAGCCTGGATATGCTCTTAGTAGAAATTTTTGTGTGTGATAAAAGTAGCTGAAATGTTGAAGCCACATTTTTTTTTTTCCTCCCCCTAACTTTCAGTATGACTTAGCTTTAGAATAAGGGAAGTACTGGTTGGCTTACTGCAAACTGTTTTATGTTTTCCTGTGAAGAATGTACAACAAACAGGGCTTCGAATGGTAATACTAGCACATGCCCCGGTCCTTTTAATTTGAGCTCCAAATGGGAGAGCCTCGGTACCCAGAGCGGAGCCGAGGTGGTGGTAGCATGGCGAGGAACGGCTCCTGGGGGAACCAGGACAGTTTTTCCCTAAAATTTGTATTTAAAATTGCTATTCTTTGTTTTATTTTTAAATGTTAAATAATTTTATTGTTTGCAAATGGAATGTTACCCGAGTTTTGTTTTGTTTTGTTTTTTACATCAAATCTCTTAGGAGATACAAGCGTGGAAAAGGAAATTCATTAGCAGAACTCGCCAATAAAAATGTCACTTGTTCGGGTAGTTTTTATGGAGCGGTCTGTCATGATGATGTTAGTGGTCGAAGTTCTCTTGGAAAATACAGACTTTTTGGATGATACTGGTGTAATGGGCTCATTTTCCTTTCTAATGTATTACTGTAGACACACACGTGAGCAACACTGGTTGTAAAATGTACAAATAAGGTGCTTGTGTGAGTAAGGGCACTGGTGTGAGACATACCCCCAAATATTGTGGGGGGTGGCTGACACACTGGAAGGCTGTGCCGCCATACAGAGAGACCTGGACAGGTTGGAGAGTTGGGCAAAGAGGAACCTTATGAAATTCAATAAGGGCAAGTGTAGGGTGCTGCACCTGGGGAGGAATAACCCCATGCACCAGGACAGGTTGGGGGCTGACCTGCTGGAGAGCAGCTCGGTGGAAAGGGACCTGGGAGTCCTGGTGGACAACAGGATGACCATGAGCCAGCAATGTGCCCTTGTGGCCAAGGCGGCCAATGGCATCCTGGGGGGCATCAAGAATAGTGTGGCCAGCAGGTCAAGGGAGGTCATCCTCCCCCTCTACTCTGCCTTGGTGAGGCCGCACCTGGAGTACTGTGTCCAGTTCTGGGCTCCCCGGTTCAAGAGGGACAGGGGACTGCTGGAGAGGGGACAGCAAAGGGCTACCAAGATGATGAGGGGAACTCGAACACCTCTCTTATGAGGAAAGGCTGAGGGATTTGGGTCTCTTCAGTCTGGAAAAAAGACGACTGGGGGGGACCTTATCAACACTTATAAATACTGAAAGGGTGGGTGTCAGGAGGATGGGGCCAGGCTCTTCTCAGTGGTGCCCGGCAACAGGACAAGAGGTAACGGGCACAAACTTGAGCATAGGAAGTTCCACCTAAACATGAGGAGGAACTTCTTTACTCTGAGGGTGGCAGAGCCCTGGCACAGGCTGCCCAGAGAGGTGGTGGAGTCTCCATCTCTGGAGTCATTCCAAACCCGCCTGGACGCGTTCCTGTGCCACCTGCTCTGGGTGTCCCTGCTCTGGCAGGGGGTTGGACACGATGATCTCCAGAGGTCTCTTCTGACCCTATGGTTCTATGATTCGGTGATTCTATGATATTAACATTTCTAATGGCAGGGTGCGCTGGGTGACAGCGTCCCATCAAAAGAAGTTTGAATAGTATTGCTAATGGGATTAATCCTCCACTTAGTTTTAAGTATTTGTGGTGAACATACAGGTAGCCCACATCGTAATTCTCCCTGGAAGAATCCCTTCACAAGAGAAGGCAATTAGGTTCACCAAAAACCTGTTAATATTAAATTTCATCTTGCGCTGATGATGGGCGGTGTCACACAGCGCTCGCTTACATAAAATATACTGAGGAGGTTACTGCATCTCTACTTTTTTAAAAGCTCCCAATATGGGTTTGGGGTTTAGCTTGTTTTAGGCAACTAACAGATGTTTTGCACATTTTACTAAGAACTTTACATGTATGTGTTTAAAAGGAGTAGTAAGGGCCAGAACCAACCTTGTGAAAATAAGGTGTACATTTAAAACGGGTAACGTCCATAGCAGAAACTGGTTATTTATGGGGTGACATTCTCCACTGCGTTTGTCTGCACCGCCGGTAATACACTCCTTCAGCCTGAAAGCCTTCCAGCTGCCGACAGGCTTTCAATACCGTTCAAGACACGCTGCTGTCCCCCACCGGCTGCAGATCGGGCTCTCCCTGCCCCGCGTTAGCACAAAGCGGCGCCGCCATGAGGCAGGCTCAGGAAACATGGCCGCCTGCGGCGTCGAGGAGAGGAGTTGGGGGCGGGACGCGGTTGGCGCGGGCGCCGCGCCGGCCAATCAGACGCTCGAGCGCGTCCCGTCGCAGCCAATGGGCTGGAGGCGCGGGCGGGGAGCGGCGGCCGTTGAGCGCGTGCTCGGTGGGGCTGTTGGCGGGGCGGAGGCGGTGGGTGTGGGTTCACGGTCGGCGGCTCGGTGCCGGGGCGGAGGCGGCCGCGGTCGGGCAGCAGGGAGGTTGCTCAGCCGGCCCTGGGGCCGGGGTGAGGGCTGTAAGCCGCGGTTCCCCGCCTAGGGGTGCCCCTTGGGCGAGCGGGGACACTGGGCTGCCCCGAGGGCTTCCCCCCCCCCCGGCCTCCCCCGGGGCTCAGCTGTGGCTCTCCGCCCCCCACTGCGGAGTGGAAGCTGTGCTGTAACATCGCTGCGGTTTCTGACTGACTTGGCCGTTGATAAGCGTCTAGCTGCGTCATGAGTAGTCGCAGCAAGGTTACTGTTATTTGTCTGGGGCGTACATAGGGCTTTTGTTGTTCTTGTTTGTTCTTAGGGAAAAAAAATGGGGCAAAAAAGGCACTTCTCTGTGATATGTGTGTTGTAGTTTGTGTATAGGCACCTGAGATGCGCTTTGGTAGCGTAACTGCAAGAGTTTTAATTTCACAGATAACGGTTGCTCAAAGTTTCAGCTAGGAGGTGATGGTAAAGTTGGTGCAATAAGAAAGCTAGCGTTTCTGAAACAGAACTGTAGAAGTGTGAAATGAAATCCTGGTAAGGTGGTTTTTTTTTTTGGAGGGTGCCTGACTTCTATTGATGACTTCTGTTGAATGATTTAAATGATTTGTATTAAGTGATTTTAAACCATGTCACTTTAATGATGATCCTTAATGGAGGAGAATCAGTGGATGCAGATTAAAGAGGCAAGCCATTTTTCCTTGTGAGGGAGGGCTGTCATGAAGTTACCCCTTAGGGGTCCATTCTGCAAACCTTCCCGTACAGATATGAGGCCTGGGTCACGCTGTTTATATCAGGAGTGGATGGAGCTCACGTAATTTGTATGTTAATCCCAGAGCAGTAGCCGAGAAACAGGCCTGAGTTTTCAGTCTGCCCTGGTGCTCCACCAGCAGCCTGTGTCTCCCTTTAGGATTTCACGTGGTTCTGTACGGGCTGTGTTTTACCAAGCTGGAAGCTTCCTCTGGAGGATGATCCAGTGACTTGTGTCTTTAGAAGCACAGGCTGTTAGTTGGCCCGCATGCCATCGCAGGGCAAAGAGTTACAGAGAGGATTGTAATCTGCTGTGGTTTATGTAAGATTACAGTAGGGTTAGAGGCTGGTGACTATAACATAAAATTGTTGTTTTTCATTTAAGTCATTTAGAAAGCATACGTAGATGAGAAATATGTTTAACATCTGTATATATCCCTCCCTTCATTATAAGTTTCTGGGGGAAGGCAGAGAAGAACTGACAACTATTTACAAGAAACAAGCTTCATAAAGAATGTCTTCTATCCCCACATGCCTTTTCTCTGCTTTTCGTTCATGTTTGCTATAAAACTAGTTTCTTGCAAGTCCAGAGCAGGTGTATTGGTTTGGTGTATTGTCCAGCCTTCTTCTGTTGCTAAAAGAAGCGCACTGATCCAAGAAACCATCCTCCTGTTTTCCGTTGTGACTTACACTTTCTGGTTGTAAAGATTCTCAGGTTTTCTTACAATTGTGTGCTTGATAACCGTTTCCCCAGAATTAAAAGGAATATGCTTCCATTTCCCCCTTGCCTGACACCTGAAGGGTTTTTAGTTCCTGGGAGGCACAGAGCTCTAAGTTCACCTCTTTACTCATTTAAGTAGTTTTTAAATTTTTTATAGCTCTGGATGGAAAGATATTCCCTACAGTAAAAATACTGGTAATGGTTCAAGAAGCTGGAAGCTTTCTGTGTCAAGGAGTGCTTACAGGCCAGTATACAATCGGGAATGATGCGAGGTCAGTTTGTGGTCACTGAATCCGTGACCATCAGCATCCTGACTCTCAGAGTCAGTACATGCATCAAAACACCTTGTGTGCTGTCATAAAGTTAGCGTACAGTGTAAATAGCTTGCTGTGTATCAACAGGGATTCTGATGATTCAGGCAAGGAATGCTTCAGTGGTAAGAGGACAGAAACGTTGCCCAAGAGTGTAAGAAAATGGGATTGATTGGTCTCTGAGGATGCTTTTACTCAATTGAAATCACACAAGCAAGAACGGCAAATTCTTTTAACAGACTTCCGTGAGCTTTAGGGTTTCTTTGAGAATGTACCATACAATTCCTAGCTTCTATACTAGCATGCAGTAGGTAAAAATAAGGTGGCTAATTTAACAGTTTTTTGAACAGTAATGTCCTCTTTTATACCATGGAGTATCTCAAACTTGTCATAATTTTTATTAAGGTGAGAAGCTGATAGGAAGAGACAAGCTGATGACTTTCAGAGTTTGCAGTGGAAGTGAGTGGTGGATTACTTCAGAGGAGGAGGAGGACTTAAGTTTGTACCATGGATTTTGAAAAGAACAGTGATGTTAAAAGCAAAAGAAGATGCTTCAATCAGACCTTGCATCTTTTTTCTTATTCTGAGGAAGCTGAGCACACGCTCGTCAGAGATGTTGCAGCAGGAGCCAACTGCTCTGGTTTTGGCCAGTCACATTCTGTCAGCATTTCAGAATTAAAGTTGTCAGAGGAAAGCTTACCTTATTTAAATTCATCTTTAGATGCAGATATTGAAATGTATAATAAAAAGGGAATGAGCATTTGCTGCGCATGGGTAGAAGAAAGCAAGAAAGAAGCCGATATGCTGGGAAGCGGATGTAACAATACGCACTCTAATTGTGGGGTGTGTGATGATTGCAGACAAAGCCATTTAGGTGAAGATTCACAGCTGGAGTACCTCAGTGCTCACGAGCATGATTTTGATGATAGGAATAGCTTGTGTGAGTTTTCAGAGCAAAAGGAAATGATAGGAATCGAAACCTTAAAGCTGATAGATCCAGTTCATGAAGTTCCAGGGGGTGGAGTTGCAAAGGAACAACATCTTGTTGGCGTGTCAGAAGGTTGTTCTCCTGTTTCCGAGTGTGGCGTAGGTGACCAAACCTGCCCAGAAGCAGCTATGGCAGAGCTTCCCCATCTGCTTCAGGACACTTTGTCTCTGCCAGATTGCAATGGCATGACTTTTGATCATCAGGAAGAGCAAACCGAGTATCATAGTGTTGTCTGTGGAAGTAGACATGAAAGTCATTTTTGTGGGAGTAAAGAAAGGATCTGTCCAAATCTGCTTGTGTGTGATGGTTTAGAAAATGGAGAGGTGAAAGACACCCAACTGATTAATAGCACCCTGATGCCCAAAACGGCTGCAAGTGAAGAATCGTCTCAAAAGAATGACAGACACGTTCACAGCATGTCAGTGAAGCGAGACAGTCCTTTGGCACACAGGGAAGGGGCCCCTGCAGCAGCCATGCAGTTTGGCGAACGTGCAGGGGACTCCAGTTTATACAGTTGTGAAGAATCTGGTGCGTGTGCACGTGCTGCCAGCTGCACTGACTGCACTGCAGAGGATGCTGAAACCCAATTTCCAGCCTCGGAAATTCTCACCAGCAAGAATCCCTTTTTTGGGGTAGGAGTTGCAGATAAATCCTCACGTGGAAAGACCAGCTGTCCAAACTCAGAGCTGGAGCATCATGAAACCTTCAAAAGGGTTGCCAGCTACTCCACAGTTAACCAGGCTGTCGATGCGAGTTCTGATTTTAGAGCTTGCTTTACAACAAGCAGAAGCACCAGTGCTCAGGTTTGTCTCTTGTCCAGGGCTATTAATACAGAGATAACAATGATGAACAAATCTCGACCCGTGGGGTGGCACCGTGAAACCTGTGCAGATGTTGCGTGCAATACTGACTGGTCGTGTGGAGCTGGTAGTACGGAGGAAATTTGTTCACACCTTACTGACACACTGGAAAAACACTCAGATGGCAATACTGCAACAGCTGAAAGAAGTTCACAAATTCAGGTAATTAAAAGAAAAAAACCAAAACAACCAAACAATCTTGAGATATAGGCCTTTTTTAACTTAAACTTGCTCACAAATCTGTAACTTCTTAAAATGTTTTTTTTCTGTTTAGGAACAGCGGGAATCAAAAAATGAGCTTTGTAGCAGCAATTTAAAGATAAGTACTGACAGGTGGGTCATGAATTGTTCTTGGTTTGGAATTCTAGATGCTGGGTAAGACTTTTTTCATGATTGAAAGGTTGTCCGTGACTTAGCAAAACTAAAAGATTGCTGGGCAGTGGCTCCTATGCTGGAGGCTGCCTTTTGGAGGGACCTAGACAAGTGAGAAGAATGAGCCGAAGACCACCTGAAGTTGAACAAAGACCGAAGCAGCCTTGATCTGCGGTTGCAGACTGGCCAAGAACAAGTCGAGTTTAAGTCAGCAATGCTCCCATATGGTGAAGAAGGGAAGCCACATCTTGGGGCCGCATTAACAAAAGTGCAGCCAGCAAATAGAGGGATTCTCAGTTTGGTGCCCGTGAGGTTGCCTCTGGAAAGGTATCTCCAACTGTGGGCCTTGTAGAGCAAGAAAGAGATCGGCGGACTGGGGAAAGTCCATCAGAGGACCATGGAGATGGTGAGGGGAGCTGATGGAGCAGTTGGGGTGTGGAGAGAGGTGAGGGAACTGGGTTTGGTCAGTCCAGAGAAGGAAAGATTGGGGAGGTGGGGAACTTCCCTGCAGTTCTTGGCAATTGGGCCGTGGGTTTCCCAGAAGGAGATAAATTCTTTGCAGAAATGCATTTTGAAAGGGCAAGAGACAGCAGTTACAGTGAGGGGAATTCTAGGTGGGTGTAAGAGACAGTTTCTTAAAGTGAGAGTGGTATTGGAACAGCGTCAGAGAGACAGTACAGTCTCCTTTCTTGGAGATTTAAAATAAAAAACAAAACCAAATCCAACAACAAAGCTGGACTGATTAAGACCCTGAGCTAATTTTGAAGTTAGCCCTGCTTTGAACAGAAGTTTGTACTGCAGGCCTCCAGAGAACCTTTCCAACCTAAGGTTCTGTGACTCTGGAAACAAAATAACTTTGTCTGTAGATGAACAGAGTTGCTAAGTTTCTTTTTGTTCTTACAACCGCACTTTTTAGATAGAAATGATTATGGTGCTCATGCAGTTTCCACCTTTCAGTTAAGGCTGATCAAAATGTGACAGCTGCTGTAAGATACCATTTTTTCTGTGTAGTAAATAGGAGGAACTGATTTCTTTCTTTTTTTCTTTTTTTTTTTTATTTTATTTCCTTAAATTGTATCAGCAATAGCTTGTGGAAAGCTACTTGTTTCATAATAAAACATAATGAGCGTTCAAAGGCTTCAAGATTTTGTTTATTATTATTATTTTATTTATTATTATTATTATTATTTTAAAGGCCGGAACACCTTGACAAACAAGCTGTGAAGAATTCTGTATCAAGCTACTGTCAGAAAATCCTGCAGAGAGCAATTGAAGCAGAATTGCAGATTCTTAACACTCATTATCACATGTGCTATCAGCACTGCTTGAAGATTTACAAACTGGTTTTGGAGGAAAACACGTGTTTTAGCAGGCACGTACTTTAATGTCCTTTTAAATGAAATTGATAACTCAGTTAAAAGGCACTACTTGCTATATACTACTGATATATTTGATCCATAGCTTGTAATAGTGTTCATAGTTAGTATTGTTGTCCAGAGCGTTTACATTCTTGTAACTGCCAAGTCTTATTTTCAGCTTAAAATCTTCTATAGCCCTCATAGACCCAGCAAAAAAGTGTTTCCAGGCATGCCTTTCTGTACAGGAGGAAGCATACAGAAGGGATAGTACAGAGATTGTTCAGGAGTGGCCAAGATGCAAAGAGGGGGAGCTGGGGAGGAGGCTGTACAGGAGAAAGAGAGGAGGTGCAGAATTGTTAAGAGGTGAGGCAGGAAGGGGGTGGCCATTGCAGAGTCTCTATCTGATAAAGCATATGCCCTGTAACGAACCTGGAATTCAACCAAGAAGTCATGCCTCTGAGTGCTTTACTGTGCCACAGGAAGGTATAAAACCTCGTTACTGCAGTGTCTGCCCCGTAGCTCAGGAAGGGGTTCAAGAGAGCACCTAGTGATGCTGTGACATCCAGCGCGCTGCGGTGTGCATTAGGGGTGAGATCCTGTTTCCTGTGCGACGTGGAGGAATCTTGGAAACACTGTAAAATATTTGGGCAATTCTGAAAGCAGTGAAATAAATTAAATGTCCATCTAAGTTGGTCTTATTTTCTTACGTGTATTTTAACAGGTGTAATGGAAACACTGAAATAGGTTCGTCTCTCATGTTGGTTTTGGAAGAGCTAAAAAAGAATTACAACAGTATGAGAATGAAAATAAAAATGGGCGTACCTTTAAATGCACTTCCACCACTATCAGTTGAGATTAAGTTGTTCCGAATCACCTCTTCTTATGTCCCATGCAAGGTAATTTCTTAATTGTTTTTTGTTTTTAATATAAATTGTTTTCTTCAGAAAATTAAGACAAATCTTTTCTTTTTTGACAGTTGTTCAAAGAGGATCTTTGCTATGAGTAAGTATATATATGCCTCATGTGTGGCATTTATTAAAGGTCAAAATAAATGATAAGTGAGTTTAAAATATGTTAAACTGAGAATGTCTTTATTTCAGGATGTATCTTGTTGCTCCAGACTGTTTATCTGAAAGACTAGCGTAGCGCTTTGGGTACAGTGATTTTATTTTAAGGAAATTTTTACTCTGTAGTGTTTGATTATGCAAACTATGGTGTTGTATTTTTACTATCTTGATAGCAGATGTTTTCAATTTACAGGTAACTTTCCTGGTTCACTACTTTCACTACTAAAATCCTTGTCTCTAATCTTAATGCTCTGTCTTAGAAACAAAACAAAAAAAATATCCCAAACAAACCAAAAAAAAAAACCCCACCAAAACAAAAAGACTGCCGCCAACAAAGATAGTGTTAGGCATATAAGCAGCTGTTGTGCTAAGATTGCCGTTCAGCTATGGAAAATGATAGAAAAACAATGTTTGAGGCAGATGTATGCTACTGCATGTTCAAGAACCATGTCCAGTTACTTTGTGTAAGTGGAGATTAAAACAAATTTGGCAATAAGGTTTTACTGCAGCAGATAAACAACTAGAGGTCTTTTTCAAATTTCTTGTAAAACATTAGTAAAATTAATAAAAAATTGCACAGAGATTTCAAATTGTAAAGACATACATCGAAGTATCACACAGAGAGCCATCTAGGTACAAAGGACAAACTAACATAAACCTAGAACATAGCTTTACGTTTCAGATTGCAACCAATGCTTTTATAAAATACAGGTATCAAAAAAACTTTGGTTCTCATTTAAAACCAAGATTTATTAAGCGCATTGTGTTTATTTGACTGCAGGCTTTTGGAAATATTTACATTAATATTTCAGAGTACCCGGTATCATTGCAGAATTTAAAACGGTGGTGCCGTATTTTGTATGAAATTCTTGGATCTGTTTTAGTTCTGTTTCAGGTACAAGAAAAGCTGACTCTGAAGCACCAAAACTGCAAGAAAGGAAAACTTCTTTCAACATGGTAGGGACTTCTTCATTACTGAGTTTCCTAGATGTTATGTTGTGAAGCCTCGTCTTCTCTTAGGTATATACAAATACAGTCACAGTCGTCAGGGCTCAAGCTGGGATTCTCTGACGGTAATTGCAAATGTGGCTGATGTGACCAAAATTTTTATCGTCCTTTCAAAATAAAATAACTTGGGGGTTCTTGAAAGCAATCAGTAGCTTAACTCTTTTTAAAATTTACCTGTTTAATCATTTAATATTCTGAAGCTCAGAAAAATAACGTATAATCGGGTGCGAGTGCCAGGACATAACTGAAAGACATTTATAGGACAATCCAGAGACCGTTTGTTTAACGGGTGGCGGGCAGCCAAGTGACTCTACTTCCTCCAAAACACTTGAAGAGCAACATACAGATGAGGATGTGGAATGTGGTAAGCGATCTGCTCCTAGTACACATAGTATATAACTTGTTCGTTAAGTTGTTGGAAAAAAACCAAACCATTTGTAAAACACATATGTGGATACTCGACTTTCCTTTCTGTGAAGGAGTGCTTGATGTTGTATCAGCCCTATATTATACTTCATATCTTGACAAAAACATTGCTATGTAAATCAGAAACTAAAACTGATATGTCACCTCTTCATAATGTAGAACCAAATCATGTAGGCAGCTGGAATCCTCGTAAGCACACAGAAGTTTGATATTCATTCATATGACGTACCACGGTCTGAATTTTAACACGCTGAAATTTATTTTAACTGTTAAGGCTGTGTGAAAAATGAAGAAGGGAATGAATATTGGTTTGATGCTAAGGAGGACTTGACGGTAGCAGATATTTCAGTAATACCTGAAGAAACAAAAAAGCAAGAAGAAAAACAAGACATGGTTGATTTAAGAGGTGAGGTTGTGCGTTTTAAGCTGCTATACCTAATAATGGTGTTTGTTTATTATTTGAGTATTCTTTTCCTTCCACAAGCATAAGTAAACTTGGAAAAAATGCTAGCTGGGTTTTCAGATTTAGTTTTTCATTGACTTGCAGTGAGTGCTGGTACAGATATCCAGCTATTTTCATCCATGTTTTTCCTCGAAAACTTTACTTACAGTGGTTAAATGATTTAGTAAATCACATAGCTGGAAATGTCTTTTTCTCTCTTCCTCTTCGTTCTGCTTCTTCCCCATGCTGGCTGCTTAAGACTTAACTGTGGGCATGGTCAGTGTTTGGAGACCTGGGTCGCAGTGATGGGCATGGGTAGACGTCTCTGTTGAAAGCGGAGAGCTTGTGTGCTCCGTGGTGGGGACTCGGAGTGCGCTATCCGTGCTTTAGCACTGCTGCCTGTTAGTTCAGACCAGTGTTCTCTCTTCTGCCTCTTCAAACCTCAGGATATACCCAGGGAAAAAGAGATTTCACAAACTGAACTGTTCCACTTCTCAGGACACTCTCAATTTTCTGTTAGGAAATACTCTTCATTCTCTTAGGTTTTGGTTTTTTTTTTTTTTAAAGGCTTTCAGTCTATGTTTTCCAAAATCTACGGAGAAGATGTTAGCTTGAACTGAAACAAGAATAGTTAGTAACGCTTTGCTTTCTTGCATTTATTATTAGAAGCGAAGGTAATGGTGACTGGAAATGAGTGTTCTTTTGTTCGCGTTGGTGGCCTAAGTTCCTCGGTGTCTGAGGTATGCCTCTTTGGATTTGCATAGTAGTATTAATGTCTTGCCTCTTTTCTGAATTCTTTTGTACTCTACATTTGCAACCAAAATATGTTTCTATTTTGTAGGGTGATTTATTATCGCATTTCCAGAAGTATCAGATTTCTGACATTGTTACCTGTGTGGATTCTGGTAACTCCAGGTATATTAATATAAAAGTTTTACTTGTTTCAGATTGTTCTGCTGTCAGAGTAAGTGAATTATGGGAGAAGGGAGGGTGTTAGTCATTAATTTATTTTCATTTTGTTTCAGTAATTAATATAGATAGATATAGGTTATAGGTAGATACAATGTAGCTTCAGTAATTAATATAGGTTGGCAAAAACTTGTCATTCCAGACAGCTTCTCATCTTATGAGAGCTTAAGCAGGCTGAAATTTTCTGTTGAGTTTGAGATACAGCTCATATTTGAAAGATGAGAACCATCATCTGTTCTTTTACTTAGTTTCCTTTTTTATTTTTATTTTGTGTCTCAGATATGCATTTCTTTGCTTTAAGGAGACTAATAGAGCAAAGTTAGCTGTAGAGGAAATGGACCAGAAAAAAATAAAAGGAAAACCAATAAGTGCTGAACTTGTAAATAATTCATCAGAGAACAAATCTTTGGCTTCCCAAATACTTAGAAATAAGCTTTGGCATGAAATCCAACCTGTTGATAACAGTCAAAGAAATGATCAAGATAAAACGCTTACTTCAGCATCTAATTCTGTGAAAGCACCTGATGCCATCTCTGCTTCTGAGAAAATGCGTCTCCTTCCCTTAACTTCTTCAAACGTTTCTTGCTCTACACAAGTACCTTCGGAAACAAAGTGCCCTGGTCTGAAATCATCTACTGAAGATTCAATACATCTTTTGCTTCAAGCTAATCAAAAGGTAAATAATTATTACTAAGGCTCCTTTATATGGCAGATTAAGATCCTTGAAATTTCTTGTTCCATAATACGTTACATCTAGTATATATATAGAATGATGTTAGGAAAACAGGTTATGTGTCAGTAATAAATTTCCGGCATGCTGCAGAAGAGTGAGAGCAACGTTTATTTGCCCCCACATCAAATTGTCATACTTCATCTTGCTTTTCTCCTCTTTTGGAGTTTCCACTTTTAAAATTTTTTTTATGTCAGTGTTTTGTGATATTTACCCAGGAAATATTTTGGGACATTATAAGGGAAACTCCTGGGTTTTAAATATAAATCTAAAGGAACATCATGTGTATAATTTTTTTTTTTTTTATTAGTTTGGTCCTTGGAGAATAAGGCAAAGTTAGTAATTGCTGGTGTTGGTCTCATAAACTGTATAGATAATCTACCTTATCTATAACTTTAGGGATATAACTTTAAACATGCTAGTCCTCTGGGAAATATAAATTGGATCTATTTTAATGTAGCTGGAGTGTCAGTTACATATAAATGCATATAGCATTTTTATTTCTAATTTACTGATTGGATAAGATGACTGGCTCTATCAGAGTAAGTTATTGATCTGAATCTGCATCTGTCATTTTTTTCTTTTTCCATAACAGGTATATTTATTAATAGTAAAGATGTGTTGTATTACTTGTACGATACTTAACCCATTCACTTTTTGCTTATTTTGATGCAATTCTAGGATACTCCACCCGTGACAGATACTGGAGACAATTTCCTGCCCAAAACATCTGCTCCTTTCTCCACTAATTCATATGATGCCTTTATTTCTCCGAATACGTTGAACTTGAGCAGCTTTACCAAATTAATGAAGAAACTTCAAGAAATTCATCCAGAAGCTAGCAGGTGACAGTATTTGGATTTCATTTCTGCTCTTATTTGTGGTGGATCCGGTATCCGTGGTAACTGTGTTGCACAAAGTGTGATGTAAACAGTTATTTCTTTTATTCATACAGAGACAGAATTGTGGATGCTTTGCTGGAGGTGAGGAAAAATAACAAAGGTATCCTAAGTGGCTTGTCCATCAACTCAATTGTGAAGAGGACTTCTGTAATTCTAAAGAAATCGACCCCCAATTGTGGGTGAGAAAAGCAATGTAAATAAGTGAGTATTCTAGACTACAGCAATATATTGAAATAAACCCACTTGAATTTGTGTCCCTGTATAGCCTGACTAGATTAGTAAGTAACTTAATATAAAGCTCTGCGAGAAGTACCTGAATGAATCCACTGAAACAATAGTTTCTAAGAATTGTTAGCTGTTTTGCAGAACATCTGTAAACAGATTAGCTTGCTGTTAGCTCGCAAGCTCTGTGCCCACCATAAAACTTGGTATACTGGGGCGTTTATTATGGAAACTGTTTTATTGATTAACGTTGTGGAGAATGTCATCATACATATTCTAGGCAAAGGTGACACCTACTGGCCAGTCCTTGTGTAGCAGTTCATAAAGAAATTCCAGCATAGGTTCAATTCTGCTTTAAAAACTGATGATTTCTGTCAGATGTATGCGATTCAGTTCTGGACTAAGAGAGTAAGGTTGTATGTCTGTTAGTTTTTTCTGTTAAAGGACATCTTGCGTGATGATGCAGCGCTGGAAGCTGCAGGAAGCTGAATGTGCTAAACCCACAACCCGGAATTCAAGGGAGTGTATATATGTTCTCCTGTAGGAGACATCCTTGAGTTGGCGCTTGTTTCGGTCTCCTACTAAGCTTGAGATTCTGCTTGCTTTAACGCTGCTAGCAGTGCCACTGCCAGGTTTCTCGCACTGTCCTGTACATTCTTAGCAGTGCTCCAGCTTCACTTTTGCCCACAGACACTAGCTGTCCAGTTGTACGATATTTATTCCTTCTGTAGCATTTCCTCCCCAAACTGCACCAAATTCTTAATGCTCTGATTTTGGTCTCAAAGCTCCTGTTTCAAGGATGTCAAGGAGTTAGTCTGGTTTTAATCGATACCACCTCTTCCAAGATGAGTAGTATTTATGATGATAGCTTTGTGTATACATAAATGTACTCATTGAATGCTGCTTATCAGACTAAATTCTCCTGGTCAGGTGCCTGTGCATGTGTTACTGTGGTGCAGCAGCAAACCATAGCAATTCTGTTCACGTTAAGGCAGTGTTGTGCATTGCATAATAGAACTGTAATGGGAGTAGAGCGATTCTTAAGAAGAAGCAGAAGCCTGGGCTAGAAAAGCTTCCCTAAATGCATTAAATATACAAATAAATGCTTATAGGCCATATGTCTCAGTCTTTGTTCTGGGAAGCAATCTCAGTGACCAGAAAAGTCTTTCAGAAAGACTGACTGTAGGATACAGTACAATGTTGGATACACAGAGACATAGGATAGGATTTTACATTCAGCGTAAGATTATACCTCCCATAGTGATGAAGAGCATGAAAGAATCTCAACCAATATGCGTGTTTGGCCGAGTTCCTTTTGAAAGGATTAGCGTAACTAAGTGTGTTAGTTTAGTGTTTGACTGACCTGTAAGCTTTTACAGACGCCTCCACAGATCAAAATAAATTTAAGAAAGAAAAGTCTTCATATTAATCTACTGACTGACTTCCGCAGGACTGCAGATACAGACATAAACTCAAAAAAAAAAAAATAAAACTCTTACTAACTAGAAATACTTTCAGGTGTAAGGTTTTAAAAGCTTCACATGTGTTGTCCTTTCCTTGTCAAGGGATTTTTTTTCTTCGTTTTATTTTTTTAAATTGTGTGGGGGCTTTACATTCATAATTGTTCCTGTGATGGTATTTTTTTCTGTTGCTTTGCCAAAGAGATGATGACTTATAACCAATTCTACTTTCATCATGAGGGAGCTGTGAAACAGCCAAGTCATTCGTAAGTTAGAGGGGAAACAGAATTCTCATCTTTCCATAGTAAGAAACAAGTATATAATATATTAAGAAAAGATTATTCTGCTCAAAGCTCGTCTGTACTAATTTTCTGGTATGTCGATAGCTTCAGACTTTCCTGAAGGGTTAAGTGTCCACTGAGAAATACCATCTCGGAGCCTTATGTTCTTCCAAGCTGATGAAACATCCAGAAATACTCTTATGTCAAGCTGTATTACATAGTATTTAATGCGTAACGACTTAAATTCAGCTTTTAAGTAAAACACCGTAGAACCTTGCTTTTTTCTTTGGCTGAGTTAACCCACAGTTGGACATCTGAGTATTTATAGGTCTTGTATATTTGTTGATTTTGAAGGAGTAACTTCATTAGAAATGGGAAGTTAGGTTTTTGGACTGAAAAGTCTTTGTATTCTCATTAGTGAGCTGCTGTCTTTACCTGAAGCACGCACTTAACCTTTTTCTCTTCTCTAAGCTTAATGGTAGGCAGCAGTTAACAGGACTTGTGATGCTATAAAAGTTATTCAGTGCAGCATTAAAAATGGATGTTCCCTTAAATTTTATCAGTACCGAATGTCCACACTTAGAAGCTTTCTGTGAAATGAGTAATCTGCAGGGTAAAAATTTAGAAACAGACCAATAGAGAAAGGTCTTATTAAAACATAACTAAAACAGTGCTTTGAGAAACATAAAGAAATGCATAGATTCTACATATTCCTAAACAATGATTTGATAACTTGATTTTTAATTAATGGAATTAATAAAAAACATTACCACCAGATGCGATTTGTTGCCTAAAGATTTTATATTTTATTTTATTCTGGTCCTTTCTTTCATGTGATTCTTGAAGCTAGGAAACCTCACTATTCTGTGGACTTCTGCAAAATTATTATAGCTTCTAGTGGTTTTCTGGGGTACTAAAACTGCTGATGTTGCTTTTATTTCAGTTTGGGCATGTACACGCAAAATTTATCTGCTGCTTTTGTTTGTTTGTTTTCTTTTTTTATGTAGATGGCTTTCTGATTATGAAGAATCGATCATCTCCCTCTGGAAGATTTTTTGCAAATTCTATACTCCAGCTTGTTCCGAGATCATACCGCGTTTCTTGTTTGATTTTATTTCAGCAAATCTTAATGAAAACTCAAGTAGCATCGCTGTGTGATAAGCACACTTAGCCAAGAGAATATAACCTGAAGGTCAGTTTGGGGTGTTTTTCTGTTTATGCAGCTATTAAATGATTCTTCCCAGTTTTGTTGTTCTCCGTAGTTGGTTCAAGCATTTCAGGAGGTTACTTTAAGGTAGAAAAATCACATTTTGGTGAAGCAAGACTTCTCCAATACCAGCAGGGCTTTTCTAGGCTGAAGTACACAACCCCCGGTTCTTGTGTGACACTTAATTTTAGGCATGGTGGTAGCTGCTGAAATGTTAATAAATAGCCAAGAGGCATGTGCTTTTCAGATAATCTGATTCTGAATAGTCTGTAGAAATTCCACATATCCTGTGAATACCAGGGAGGAGCGGGGGAGGCAGTGAGGGTTTCATTTTAGAAAACCAGGCTTCGGAGCTGGCGGTGCCGCTCGATGCGTTTCCATATTCCCATGCTGCAGCCGAGCCACCTCGTGTCCGTTTTGACTCGGAAGCGTGTTGCAGACAGCAGGTTACTCATACGGCCAGACCATTCTTTCAGGATGAAGCCTGGAATTTATTTTTTTTATTTATTAATTTTTAGAACATGGCAGTTTGTTGTCTCATATTCCACTTCTGTTTCTGCAACCAGAGGATGGGTTTCTAAATCCATTTTTTTGTGGGTCCCATGGCCTGGTATAGTGGGAAGCACACGTTCCCTGAGACTTTTGCTTTGGGATGATTTGTGGGGAGGAGGAAAGCTGGGAGCGTCCAGTCTTTCATGTTTACCTGTGTCGTTACTGTACAGAAGAGGTCTAGATTTTAAATCCTCTTCTGGTAAGCGAAGGAAGGGCAGCTTAGGTGTACGTGTCTGGTCAGGGGGTGAGGAGAATTATCCTTGATTGACAGGGCCAGGCTCATGCTGTGATATTGCACGACAAGACAGTACTTTGCTGTTGGCCATCTCTTTGTTGTACTTTGTTCTAGATCCTGGCTGCATTTGCTGCTGAAAAGAGCAGCCTTACTTACCTGTGAATAAAGGTTAAAATTTCTTCTTCAGAAGTTGTGCCGGTATTCTGCTGTGTCCAGTTCTCACCCCTTCCCTCTCCTCTTAGCAGAACCACTGTAGGTGACCCTTTCCGAGCCCCAGCCTTATCTTTGACAGCCACTACTGTAAACTTGGTCTGGGAGCTGCAGGTGAGCCCTCAACTTTGGTTTCCTCCCTGTTCATACCAAGATGAAAGCCAGTGTAGGCTTTGCTCTGACACATCATTAATAGCAAATGCTACCCTTTGTGTTTCCCAGACTTGATTCTGTAATTAGTTGGGTGTTATTAATAGTTTAGGATAGAACTGGCTTTCTGGCGTGCAGGCTGTTTTGTTTCTGTTGGGAAAGCAAAAACGGTGATGATACGAAACGCTAAATCGGAAGAGCTTCTCAGGAACGCTCTGGTGTTCGTTCAAGTTTTCCTGATGCTTGTCTTTGCAAGGAAGAGCTAACTTAAAATGTGAGAACCAATTTGGGGGGTGACGACCTCCCTGCAGCTGGAGCCCTCGTTCATTGGGATGCTGCACTCCTAAAGGCACATCCTAATCTTAAATGTGCTCCTGAAGAGCCTAAGCCGCCACTCTCGTGTTCAGTCAAGGGAGAAATTCAGTTATCAGCTGTAGGTGGAGCTGTATTAGTTCAGTAACGATTTTCTGCTCAGTAAGAAAAACCCCACAAAACATTTATTTTCCTCCAAAGATTGAATTACATCCTCTGCGTTCATATTCAACGCTGCAAAAAGAACGGGGAGGTGGTATGGCTTTTAGCCTTAGGCTGGAGAGAAATGACTTCGGTGGAGTTGGAAGGAGGGCTAAGGAAAAGGCGTGAGGGGGAAAAAAAGCATTTCTCGGCGCTTTCCTGCTGACCTGTTTCTGTTCCCTTTGCCGTGTCTCCGGGCTCCCGCCTGCCCCTTCCTCGGTGAGGAGGAGATAACGCCGCCTTCCCCGGGCACGACGGCCTCGGCTACAGCCCGCTGAAGCCACCGCAACCATCGCGCTGCTGGCTTCTACCGACGGAGGAGGCGGTTGCCGACCAGCCCTCCCCGCCCGGCGGCCGGCACCGGGGCGGGCGGGTGCCTGTGCCGGCCGGGGCCCGCCCCCAGCGCCGAGCCCCCCGGGGAGCGGAGCGGATCCCGCCCCGCTCCTGCCCATGGGCCGGCGGCGGCCCGGCGCGGCCGGCAGCGCGGGGCTGAGCGCCGACATGGCCCTGCTCCCCCGCCGCTTCCTCTGCTTCGTGCTGGGTAAGTGCGCTCCCCGCCGAGCCGGCAGCGAGCTCGGGGGGTGCCGGTGCCGGGCGGGACGGGGGAGGCGCGGCGGTGGCGGGGGCAGCGGGAGAAGCAGCGCTGGAAGCCCCGCAGCCGGCCGGCTGCGGCGGCGGTGGCGTGCGGGGCGGTCGCGGGGAGCCCCCCCTGCCCGGAGCAGGGGGTGCGGCACCCGCCGCCTCCTCCCGTGCCTGTTTATTCCCCAAATCGGGGAAGTCTCCAGCTAGGTTTTTGCTGGCCACGCAGAAAACAGGTGGAAACTAAAAGGAGAAATCATTCCAGGACATAAGAAAACGTCTAACTTGGTTTCTAAATACGTCAGACGGCGATGCTGTCGGACACAGCCTGGTTTGCGTGGGATTTCCTACGTGGCAGGTGAAATTTACTGAAGCGTGCTTGCCTGGGAGATGTCCTTTGCCATTTGTTTCAAAAGTAGAAATGAATTACTAAGAGGCTGCTTTAGGAGTCTCTGTTTTTGTATTTCTGAGCCACAGGGAGAGGACACAGCCAGAGGCGTTTCTAAGCTGGCGTCGGGTGTTCTGGGTTTTGCAGACGGTCAACTTAAAATCAGGTTGGAGATTGTTGTGTTGCCTGATTATTTTCACGGGCTGCAGCGTGCCCCGGTTTCTTTGATGCTCCCAGCGTTTCGGATGCAACAGGTAGAGTCTTGTGCAGTCCTTGTAACCTGTGTATCCACAGCAGAAAGCTCGGAAGGATCACGTACTTGTTCTCTGTATAAGAAGTGTGTTTATTTAAGGTTACTTAAAAGGGAAATCACCTACCCTTGTCCTAACACTGATCTCCCATGAAATCAAAGTGCTGTTTGTGGAAGGGTAGATTTCTCCTCCTTCCCCTCTGTTCTCCCTTGCCAGTTTTCTCCTCCGAACCCTGGTGAATAATGCATTGCACTGTGCTGCATGTACAGTTTTCTCTGTACCATGTAATTAACTATTTACTACTCTTTAGCTGGCGATTGTTCGCAGGGAGGAGAAGGCTGTGCCGTTAGATGAAGCGCATTCTCTTTGCTCATTGCGGGGAAAGGCTCTGGGTCCCTGGCTGAGGAGGGACAGTCCCGCACAGAAACCTGTGGCTGATGTTGCTGCCAGCGAGCGCTAATTCCTGCTTCGTTAGGATTTCTCTCTGCTGGGTTTTCTCAGTCCTTTTCCCCTTTTCCTGCCCCTTCCTTCTCTTTTGGGCACTGTAACTTTTGAAAGTGCAGCTGGCAGGAGCTGGTGATACTCCAGGCTGCTTTTCTGTAGCTCCAGTCGGCTCGGTTGCAGCAGGGCGGCTGCCTCTGCGCAAACCGCTTAACCCCAGTAGGTGACAGCTAATTGTGGTGTCGAGTGCTTGGATGCACTTGACTTTTGCTGCATTCTCCTGCAATTTTATTTTTTTTTTGAGCATGTTCTGCACACTTAAAAAAAAAAAAAAAACAAACAAAAAAACCCACAAAAAACCAACAACAAAACCCCTTGTTTGCTTCTTTCTGTTTTGTGGCCTGGCACACAGGCAGGGCTACGCTGAAATTACAGGTGACAGCTGAGAGAGCCCAGAAGTCGCAGTGGAGTTGTGAATTTTGAGGTTGAGGATGCTTCCGAGGAAGCAGGCGTTTTTAAAATGAAAATAAAAATTTGTAAAAAGAGGAAAGATAAAAGGGAGTGTGTGTGGGGGGAAGCTCTGCTAATAGATGTGCCAGGAGGTTGCTAATGTGGGCGCTGGGGTGGCAAACAAACCTGGTCTGCCTCTGCTCAACACCAGATCTTAGGTGGGGATCATCGTCTCTGATCCTGTAAATGATGCCATGCACCACGGCAGAGTTTCTTTGGGCGGGCAGCAGGTAGGGAGGACGAGTTTCATGGCTGTGGGTTGGCATTTTTACTGCTGGCTCGCGAGCCCTGCTGCTGCCCTCGGACACACTCTCAGGCAGCTGCCTTTGTTGCTAAAGCACCTTCCCTTGCAGATCGTTGAGAGCTTTATGAGCAAAGAGCGTCGAGCGGTGGTTTATGATGATAGAATCACGATCTCCTCCCCAGAGCTGTATTTCTGGAGATGTGTCCGCCTCTGCAGGCAGCTCAAGCCTGGTCCTGCCCCAGCTCCTTCTCGCTGCGTTTAGCCATAGTCTGCCACTGCAGCCCATAGCCAGATGCAGAAGTGGTCTGGGGAAGCTGTCTTTCTCTTTCAGAAGAAATAGATGCCGTCTGAGATGCCTGGATGGCATCCAGAATAAAACAGGGGGGAGTGAGATTAAGGTTGACATTGCTTCGTTGTGCCTCTGAGTTGGTCATTTCTGCATCAAGTCCGAGTGCAGCAAGTTCTGCTGCTCTTTGGGAGCATCCTCCCAGCCTTGCGACCGGAGCCGCCACAGGACTTCTTGGTGTGGTGGGGACCGAGCCCCTGGCCTGAAGCTGTGTGAGACCAGAGAGCTTTCCCCTGGCAGCTCAAAGCTGTCGACTCCCAAAATTGCATGCCGTCTGGGCTACGAGAGGATGACACAGACCCTCTCCCTGCCACTGTAAACCCCCAGCTGTACCGAAGCTGGGGTCCAGGTCCTGGCAGGGTTAGCTGAGCTTCCCTCCCTCCCTCCCTCCCCAACAAAAGCCTTTCTCTTAAAGCTCAAGCTTTAAGTGACTTTGCAACCGGCTGCGGAGTCCTTAAAAAGCAGTGATGGTCAGGGCCGCCTAAAAATAACCCTGGTCTCATTCGGCAGGCCTGAGATGCAGCTCTATCCCAAGGTAACTGCTTCCATTAGAGGTAAAATTTGGCTTTTTCTGGTTTTTGGCAGTGGTTCCCTGCAGAGGCTGCTCAGAGAGGAGGGAATGAGCCATGGTCTTGCTCATCGTTACCTGGAGCGTTGTTGATTAGCACCTCGCTCTGCTCTGCAGCCTTACTTCGGTGTTTAAGGGGTTACCTGAGGGCTGGGTTTCACAAGGACGCTCGTTATTGCTGGTGATGATGGATGAAGCCAGGATTATGGCTCGGGAGCCAGGTCAAGGTCACGCAGCTGAGACTTAAGAGGAAAACCCTGTTATTTCGACTAAACCCCTCGCAGGTTTGCGGAGAGATGGGTCCGCACCGATGGCACTTGCTGGACCGCGGTGCAGGGATGTGCCAGTGGCATCCCCGTGCGTGTCCAGGGATGCTGGCTAGCGGGAGAGGGGCCAGGTGATGCTCGGTGCCTCTCACAAACATGGTAGCGGGTGGCTGGAGATCTCCTGGGGATGGATGTTCCCCGTGCCAGCCTTTGCTGTGGCTTCCTGTGCCCGTTTCTGCTGGCATGCGGCGCTGGGCTGTGCTGCTTTGATTTCCTTCAGGTTTAGAGAGCTGCGTGATTGAGAGAGATAAGAGGGAATTGCAAATAAGGCCAGTAAAACATTAATATCGTACTGATTCCCTGCCTGTTCTGCCTGTGCTGTACAGCACTGTGTTTGCATATTCTCCAGAAAACGATGCTTTCTTAAAAAACAAAACAGTTATTGGCACTATTTATGATCTCTCCTGGAAAATAGGAAATTACAAGAGCCTTCGTATGCTCTGCTCCACTCCGCTGCGGGGCAACTGTTCCATTGGGTTTCTCCCAACCCCTGGAGTTGGGAGGAAAAGGTAGCAACTTAAAACCCTTGGAGTTCTTTGGAGCAGTTTAAATTGTCTTAACTTGACGTATGAACGTCACAACTTTCACCCCTGGGCTTTGGTCCAAGATGCCTCCGGGAAAGGAGGCGGCAGGGAGAGGAGATGCTTTGGGTTTTCTGTAGGTACCTGGGTGCCCGCGTGTTCCCTGTGCCCTCTAACAGTCCTTATACCACCACACCTTCTTCCTCGATACCATCCATCAAGCTTTGCGGGCTGCGGTCAGCTGAATTTCCTGGACTCCAAAATAATAGTAATAAGAAAAGATTAACGCTAAAGCTAACAAGAAAGGGAAATCCCTTCCTGTGAGCGGGTGCAGCTTCGGGAGGCAGGCGGCTGCGCCCCTACCGCAAAGTTTTGTGGTGCATTAGGATTATTTGTGTCTTCCCTCACACTCAGTAATGCCTGTGTGTTGTCTGAGCTGGAGCGCCTCTTCTAAAAAAATCCTTAGTCTTGCTTTAAAGACTAATTGAAGGCTACTGCGTCTCTGGGAAAATCCTCCTAAATATTTAGAGTGCGTCACGTTATAAAATCCTGAACAATGAAGTAAAACGTTCCTCCTCCCTTTCAGAGCATCTCTGAGATGGAGAGGACTTGAGGCTTCCTATCCATTAAAAGAAAAGCGTGTGAGTAGTGAAAAATAAATTACTTCCACCGTGTAATTTCAGGTATATACCTGCTAGCTCTATTCCTACAGAAACCAGTGGCATATGGCTTTGGTCCGCTGGATGCAAGCTGTGTTACCCTGTCAGGAAGCCACTTGGCTTTGAGAAATTGAATTGCATTTATTAACTCTGAAATGCTGTAAAATTAAACAGCCATTAAGCACTGACACCGTAATCTTGTCTTTATAATGACCTGGGAGGTTGTGGGTAATGAAACTATAAATGCCGTGACCTGGAATGAAATTAGAGACCTCATAATCGCTAAAAATGGGGTTGGCATCCTTCATGTTTTCCGAGGGCTGGAAATCAATATCGGGTCATTAGAGAGTTGAGGGAGGTCTTGGAAACCTGCGGGTGGAAATCTGGAGTTATTGCTCTGCGCTAGCGGGTTCCTTCTGCCTCCCTAACCGGCTGCGTGGTCTGGCTCTGTCGGTACCGGCCGGCACGTTTGGTGGGGGTTTTGGCCCCAAAGCGATGGTTGTGGTCACAGCCCATGCCAGCGCTGAGCGAGGACTGAAAACACCACGGGGCAGCACTCGGTTGGGGGGAAAGGAGCGTTAAGAACGGCTTATATAGGGGATAGCGTGTTTCAAACTTGGTTAAATAGCTAAATACATTTATCTTCTAAAAGACAGGGATGCCTAGGGTTTGCTGGGCACATTCCTGCTGTGGATGGGTGATTACTGGGGCATCCTGAGCCCGGGGTGCCCTTGCTGTGCTGTGGTGCTGCTGGGGATGCTGCCTGCGAGCTCGGTGCTTTTAATCAGCAAATCCAGTAACAAACCTGCTTAATGGTCTCAGTCCTCATCTCCGCACTTCGACAACCCGAGCTTTTCAGGATCTAAAACCTCAGCCTCACACCTCGGGAAAGCTTCCCAGCGGGGCCGTGTGCTGGGAAACGGGCAGCAGCCTGGGTGGAAAACCTCCGGCAGCGCTGGATTTCGGCCAGGGGCAGCATGCGATCCCTCCAGCCTTCCCCGTGTCCTTTAGGGAAAGTTGCTTGGGAAAACGGCAGCGCGCTGTGTGGGTGAGTTGCAGAGAAGTGCCATCGCTGCGCGTTATTCAGCTGGCAGGAAAGAAAACCGCAGCGAGAAACCTCTGTTAAAAAGGAAAATAAATTGTTCCCGGGCTGCTCACGTGGCTCAGCAACAGATTTTAGTCTGGAAACTGTATATTGAGAGTATTTAGTCAAGCTGCTGTTCTTTGCAGCCTGTGATGAACGCACCAACAAGACAGTGTAGCGATTTATTTTAGTTTTCTCCCTAATGAATTTTTATATTTATTTATTATGTGCTGCTTTATGGCAATCCGTTTGAGTGAATAATGTTTGCCGGGGAACCAGTGCTGTTATCGCGAAGGTAGTTCCATAAAATGGTTCGTAGTCCCACGAACCACAATAATCCGCGTCTAATACGCACAAACCCGTTGAAACCTGAACCAAGGATCGAAGCGTGTTGTCTCCAAACTGGTGCCGGGCACTTTTAACCATGGTGTTAGTTTCCCTGTTCTTATTATAGCCTCAATCAACTGAAATAGCTGAAGGAAAAAATAGTCTGGGGGCGGGGGGAGAAGAGCGCGTTTGCCTTTAGCACGTTCTTGAGACCTTGAGCGTGGTGGCCACTCGTTTCTCTTTGGCTTTCTGCAACAAGACCGTCCCAGCTTTGGGACCGAGCTGACATCTGGCCTCTTTCGGCATCCCATGCTTTGTCGGTGTTTTAAAAACAACTCTAAAGCACGGGTCTAATGCCAGCGTAAGGTGTCAGGATGACGATGCCGGAAACCTCCCCTGGTAGGCAGGAGAGATGTGGCTGGTTCCCGGGCTGGCATCCAGCCCTTCAGGCCCTGGACGAGCTGTTTGCAAAGGATGGACCTGCAGAATTAAATGGGGACCCCTCGGTCAGCCGGCGGGTGTTTGGTGGTGGTAATGGCCAGACCCAGTTTGAACGAGGAACGGGCGAAGTCAGGGCTGTACCATCCCCAGTCTCCAGTGCAGTTTTCCTCCATTAATTTAATCAAGGTGAATTATTTTTTAAAAAGACCCTGCTATTCATTAAGCTGTTAATTATCTTTCTAACTAACTGCTCGTGGCGGGTTTTTCCCTCCCCTGATCCGCAGTCAGCCAGCAGCTGGTTTTCAGCACGCCTGGGTTTTGATGCATGTTCTCCTTCCTGCCTTCGCAGCTGGTTTTGATTTTATTTTACTTACTAAATGTGTGGGGTTTGGGTTTTTTTTTTTGGGGGGAGGTACGGGGGAAAGAAAAATGTTTATCATTCTGCCCTATGGAGACCCTAGGGACGTGTAAGATGAGTCCCATTCCTGGAAATGTGCTTGGCAGGCAGCGATGGGTGAGGAGGACGTGCCATAACTCCTGCTGATATGGGTGGGGAAACTGAGGCGAGGAGAGAAACTGGACCAGGGCTCTTCGAACAGCCTATTTCAGTGTATTCAGTAGTTAATATTATTTAACAGCAAAACCATCTGGCAAAAAGTGAATCCCTTGCGACCCAGCTAAGCAGGACTGTCCTCCACTGGGTGATAACGTTGCAAAGTTGCAGCGTTTATTGTGCGTTTTAATTTTGATCAAGCATTTTGCATCTCACAGGAGCCGTTATGTGGAAACCCGTATCAGAACGACGTTAAATTGTCCTTCGTTTGGGGAGGGCTCAGCTGCTTTCTGGGGTGCTCCATAAAACACTGAGCTCGGAAGAGGAATAACCCAGTGGGGCAGTATCTCTGCCACCCGAGCATCCCTGAGCGTGGCAGGGATCCAGCCAGAGCCGCTGGAGGAATTGTCTCCTCTGGGATTGTTGAGGCACTTGATAACTTTTGCGAGTCGCTTTTGTGTGTATCTTGTAGGAATTTAGTGCTTTGGAAGCCTTACACTATCCCAAAGTGCTTCCGCGTTTCTTAAATCCCTCAAATCTTAAGAAAACTAATGACTTTCATATTTAGGAGAACCGAAGTTGGCCTTTCCACGCAGAACCTAAATGCCTTTAATCTGATTTATTAACTTGGTGTAGAAAAGGAGATCTTCATCCAGTGGGACCCTGCTCCTGGAACAGCTATTCCCCTTCATTTTATTACAGAAAGCAAAATAAATAGATGGCTTTTTTCTTTTTTTTTTTTTTTTTTTTTCCCCCCATCCAGCACTAATGAGATATTTTGCATACAGCTGAACATAATCACGAAACCCAAAAGGATATCCGAGGTTTTAATTTTGGCATCCTGTTGTGCCTGCGGAGGGAATATGGTGATTTCTCCATCAAGCTGATGCTTTGATGATTTGTTGTCATTTAGTTTCTTGCCAGGATGGGGGTGTTTGAGTTTTCGCTATCGTTTTAGAGTTATCCCAAGTGTTGCAAGAGGGCACAAAATAAATTGCCTAAAAATAAACTGCCAGTGGATTACGTGTTGAAGTTGAGGTAGGAGCTGGCTGCCTGAAAACGATGCGTGTTTGGGGGCTTTTTTTTTTCTTCCCTTTTTTTTATTATTTTTTCAAGCAGGTGCCTTACCCAGCTGATGAGGCAGGAACTCTTTGAACCAGTGGATTTGATGGTATTTTCGTTAATGGGTGGTTGGGGTTCCCGCTCGGGCCGGGCTGGGAGTTGTGGGGGAGCGGGGACAGGGTGGCACAGGTCATCCATGGGCAGGGGGGACAGTGGGACAGTGGCTCTGCCATGCCGGTGCCAGGCAGGAGGTGGGCAGCGTTGTGGGCAACGGGAGGCAGGCGAGATCCCGCGTGGGCAGGCTGAAGGCTGGAGTGCTTTTCATTTCAAGTCTCCCAAATTGTTTTCCTCCCTGCAGAGCCCATCTCCCACAGCAGGAACACCCCCCCCCCCCCAATGCCCAGGGAGAAGCGTGGACATCTCCGAAAGGTGCTTCAGGCCGGCTCCCTTGTCCCGTGGGAAAAGCAGCCTCGGCAGCAGGCAGGGTCCCCGGGGGGACGGGCAGGGGAGTCTCCGTCGTTGTGTGGTCCCTTTGGCAGGCAGCGAGAGCCGGGATGCGGCAAGGAGGTGTCGCGCTGGGAAGAGGGATGAGGGCAGAGGACTCCCGACCCGTGTACTGGCCGGCTTCGTTAGTCCGCTGCTCACAAAGCAGCCGTAATTAGGGACCTAGCTAGGGAGCTGATTGCCGGGCGCAGCGGAGCATACTGCGGCCCTGCTCCTTGTGGGGCTGCCGAGCTGGGACGGGGCTCCGGCGCGCAAGGACCTGAGCGGCAATTGCTCCCTCTCGGGTGGAACGTGCTTTGGTGGAAAGAAAAAAAAAAAAAAAAAAACAAACCCCACAGTATTGCTCCAGAGCGAGTTGTAGGCGGTGCGTTTATCCAACAATGGTCGGGCTGCCAAAAAAACCCAATAGGTAAGGGATGTAGTGAAGGGCAGCGCTTTGGTGCTGTGCGTGCAGGTGTGCCGAGGCACGCGGGGCTGCTGCGGGTGCCGGGCTGGCGTTTGTGCCGAGCGCCGTGTCCGGCTGCCGGTGCGCAGCTGGGCTGCACCGACGCTTGTTTCCGCCTGACCTTCTCCTGTTACTGCCTTTGACCGTAAATAAGTCTCCGTGCCCGGTGATGTTGTATCCCCAGAAGTGTTCCTGGAGCGTCACGGCGCTGCTTCCAGCCTGGTTTTTGCAGCCCTCCCGCGCTCATCCGGGCCGCCATCCCCCAGAAATGGGACTTCTGGGGACACCTCTCTGGAAGCGGGCCAGCGCTGGCAGAACCGCAGCATGCTCTGCAGCCCCGCCGCACGTTGTGCTTCGTTCCCGAAGATGTGGAAGCCTTTGGCCTCTTTGGAGGGCATCTGCCACCCGAGATCTCCACGTGGCCAGGTCCCTGGTGAGGGGACTGTCCCCAGCCTGGCCGAGCAGGGACTGACTTTCTCTACTGACCCTGCATTCAGGTACCTGCTTCTCCCAAGCCACCAAGGTTCGGCGCTGACCCTTGACGCTGCTTACGCCAGTGGCACCTTGCACCCTGCCATGGCACGTATTTGGCACAGAGCAAAGCCCCAACCACATGCGTATTTTTCAGAGAAACACCTGATGTCCTAAAATTGAGCTTTCCTAGCCCAGTCTCTTTTCGTTAAACATTTTTTTTCCTAGCCGTGAGGCTTTCTTTCCGCGCCCCCCCCAGCCTGAGTGACTTCTCTCCCATCCAAGTTTCCTGAGCCCTCCGTCTGCAAACCTCGCTGGGGAGCTCGGGCCCCGCTTTGTAACGGCGTCTGTGCCGTGCGTACAGGCTGCTCTGTTCAAGCAGGAGCCGGGTAATTTCCGTCTGCTGCTCCATCTGCAGCCCCTGCCCCGGGCGGAGGGGAGGCAGGGACAGGGGGATGCTCCTTCTCTTCTCCAAAGGGAGCGGTGGTAGCACATCCAAGACATCTTGGGGTCAGCCTTCCCGGATGCTGGGAGATAGGCAGATGTTCCCCCACTTCCCAGCATCTGCTCTGCCTCCGAAATCCTGGCTGCGGGGTGATTCGGTGGTGGGTTGAAAAATCCCCGCTCCCTTTCAGCACATGAAAACCCCCAAATCCCATGGATTCCCTCTTTATTTCACATCCCAAAAGGCTACTTCGGGAAGAAAAATCCTGCGGATTAAGGGACAGTGTCACAACATGCCCAGAGGCAGGCATGCAGCAGGCAGGGGAGGCAGAGGCTGCCAGGTTTTGGGACTCGATGCTCCAAGTGCATCAGGGAGTTGGGTTTGGGACAGAGCAGCTCTGAATTAATACTGCTGGGATGAGAAATGCCCTTCTCACGTTAAACAAGATGGTGAGTGGGTGGCTGCTTTGGGTGGCCAATGAGTCCCTCCTTGTCCTGATGTCCCCAGGCCTGACGCTGGTGCGTGCCTGTGGGTTGCCGGCGCAGGGGACAGGCTCTCCTCATGGGCTCGCCCACCAATTGCCGAGCACCGGCATCCCTACAGCCATTGGGAAGCGGGAGCATCTCTGCGAGGACTCGGACATCTCCAGGTATTTCTGAGGACTCCAAACTGGCTGCGGGGAGCCTGGTGCTTTGCTGTGGCGAAAGCAGCAGCAGCTCATCCAACCATGCATTAACAAATGAAGCTTTTGAGATGCTTGAAGTGCTACGTATCATCCATTTTCCTTGGCCAGATTTATTTGGTCGGAGCTGTTGGCAGGGTAGCTCTGGCAGCCTGGTGGGTGGGTGGCTGTGGACTTCTTTTCTGCCTGTTAAATAACAATTATGGCTTTTTTGCATCTCTAAATGCTCTACAGAAGAGGCTGAGGTGATGGTCCTCACCTGCTGTTGAGGAAAGGGAGGTGCCTTGAGTTAAAAGCTGGTTTTTCGGGCAGGAGAGCACCACGGGGAGGGGGCTGTGCTTGGGGAGGGCAGTGTGGAGAGACCTGTGCTCTCATCCCACCACATTTGCTGGGCTTGGGAGGAAAAGGTGTCCTGAGCAACGCTCCTCTACCCTGAGCTTGGAAATCCACTGTGAAGCAGATACTGAAAGCCTCTGCAGACGTTCCCCGGCAGCAGGCTGGTAGCGAGAGGGAAAGATGCTGGAGATGAAATATTGCCAAGCTTGGAAGGGAGGAGGGGACCGGAGGAGCTGCCTGGGGAGAAGTTGGGCACGGCCTTCATGGGATGGGGATGGGGACAGGATGGGGTGGGATGGGATGGGATGATGATCCTGTGCTGGTGGTGGGGCTCGGGCAGGCTGCGTGAGAAGGGGACGAGTCTCTGCCTCCTGGCTGCCTGCGGGGTTTGGACACCTCCATGCATCTCGCCATTCCCAAGCCGCTGGCGCAGCCCCGACAGCTCCCAGGAATCCACCGGATCCCGGCAGCTTGGGGCAGGTACCAGTGCCCCCAGCCTGACCCAACTGGGCAGGGAGGAGAGGCTTTTAAAATACATTCCCCCTGCAAAACCAGGACAGAAATAGCCCCGCCGGGGCTCAGAGGTTTCGCTTGACTGCGGGGGCTGGCAGCAAGCAGGGGGTGGTAGCAGATGGCTCCCTCCTGGCTGGTAGAGGAGCAGCGTCGAGCCACCCACCCTCTCCTTCCCCAGCACCAACGCCTGTGGTGGTCCCCCAGCTCCAGCTGAAGGGGGTGACGCGTTCGCTAAGCACCAGCTCCATTTTTCCCCGGTGAGCCCAGGGAGGGATGACAAGCTGCGAAGCCGTCGCTGGGCCGGCAGCTGCCTGCAGCAGCCCCGGCAGGAGGTATATTTTTAAGCAGAGGGTGCCGGACCCTCCCCGGAGGTCACGGAGCTGGAAGGGGCAGTTGTGCCTTTCCTCCTGCTTCTCCCCAGCTGGTGTCGGTGACTTCCCCTCTCTCCCATGTTTCTTGGCATGAGGTTTCTTGCGCAAGACCTGAGCTTCCTCCTAGGTGACGCGGTGTCTTGGTTTTTAAGCCCCGTCCGGAGCTGTCACTCCATGGGGGTTTTCAGAGCCTGGTGTGGGAGGTGCTCCCCGGGTGAGTGAGCTGCAGGGGAGGTCAGTGCCTGGTGCCATGCCACCACGGGCTTGCACCTCCGTTGGTGCTCAGCCTGCTTTTTTTGGAGAAAACGTCTGACTTTCTAAATACCGCCATGAGGGCCAGAGGCTGCGTTCGAAGCAGCAGGCTGGAATTATCCCCGTGCCCAATCCGGCTCTTGTCTGGGGAGGGCAAAACCAGGCTGAGGAGGTGTGGGTGGGTAGAGGCAGGTGGGGAGGGAGGTCCCCAGGGCAGGTTTGCAGCGATGCCGCCAATTCCCGCCTCAGGAGTTTCCAGGCGGCAGCCAGAGCCAGCCCAGCCCTTTACGTGCGAGCACTGCTGGAAGCCGTGGCTTTATTTTTAGTCCTGGGAGCACTTGCTCTGTCCCTCACAAAACCATCTGCTGCTGCCAGCGGGGCTGGGTTTGTTGGCTTTGAGTCAACAAAGCAAACACACCCCACCTCCCCTCCACCCCCAAATCTGCTGGTTCTTTGGCTGCAAACTGGGATGTTTTTCACTCTCGTCTTCTTCCTCCTGCCCCCATGTCCTCTCCCCACCCTCCCACGAGTGTTTTGGATGGGAAGTTTTGGGCTGGATCTGGTCCTTCCCGTGGCTTTGTGCTTCAATCCAGGCAGAGCACTGGGGTGCTGGCAGGGAACTTGCTCCGATGTGACCCGGGGATGCTCCCAAGGGTGCATCCCTTTTTTGGGGGGAGGAAAGGGCATACCAGATGCTAACCAGGCTTAAGGTGAATACTAGGGCTTCATTATGTTGACTTACTGATTAGCAGTGAGCATGGTGGCTCTGCTGAGTGAAAGCAAAGATGCTGTGAAGTGCACGTGGGGAGGGGTCTGTTTGGAAGTGTGGGTCCTGACACGAAGGGAAGGGTTGAAAAGTGAAAGGAGGCAGCGTGAGGCTAATTAAAGTGTTCTCCCCATGAACAGAGCGGCTTTCAGGCCTTCCCAGGGCTGTGCCTGCAAAATTCCCCTGCTCAAAACCTGCTCTCCTGGAGCCGTGCAGTACCTCCAGGGGGGACACGGGACTGTGGTCCCCACTGGAGGTTTTTGTCACCAGGGTGAGTGGCCCGACAGGGATGGCTGCAAGTCCAAGGTGGCCAGGGGATGTTGGCCACAAGACGGGGGGAGAAAACTGGGTTTGGGGTTAGCCTCAAGCGACCGTCTCCTTCCCAGCATCGTTCCCAGCTGGTGAGTGCCCGGTTTGGCAGCATCAGCACATCCGTCCAGCTGGGCTTTCCCTTGTTTCGTCTCCTGGGTTGGTACCTGCCGGGGCAGGATTCATCCCGCTGGATGGGGACGTGGCAAAGGCAGGGCTCGGAGCACACACAGCAAATGAGCTCCAGATTTCCAGCTCTTGGTTGGGTTTATTCTGCAACGGGGGCCAAACCGCGAGGTTTGTTCTCAATAAAGCAGAGCAAACAACCCCACCAAAAAGGAGGGGAAAACAGACTGGTTTCATCTCCGGCTTGCTGAGAGGGCAAATCGTTTCACAGGGAGGGTCCCAGCGTTTGGGAGAAGCCCAGGAGAAGATGCTGGAATGTCCATTCCTTGAGCCCAGAGCTTTGCTGGTGCTGGGGTTTAGCTCCGTGTGGCTTGTTCATTGCCAGCCCTGCTGAGTGTCAGTTTGCAATTATCTCTGATCTTCAGGGGTTTAATGAGACCTCTAAGCTTTTAGATCAATAACCGGCTAGTTTCTGCTCTTTGCTATGAAGCCCTGAATGGTTTCCACCAAAAAAAAACACCTGTTGGTCCAGCCATAGCCACTGGTGACTACTCTGCACCCATAGTCAAATAGTTTCATCCTCCATCCAGCACCATCAAGGGCTGTCATGGGCTTGGGGGAGTCCATCTCCCCCTGTTTGCTGGTAGCAGTGAGCTACAGCCGAGCTGGGTGGGTCCGGCAGCCCCTCCAACAGCACCCACTGGGTGCCACTGGACAGGATCACAAATTAGGGTGTCCCCGGTTCCTGTCCCGTTTAAGAGCCTCCATCAAGGGCTTCCTTCTTGGACGAGGCTGCAAACCCCGGGTAGAGTCCAGGTGCCAGGTGAGGAGCCTTCATCTGCAGGAACCCCGTGGCCAATGGCTTGGGGCTGCCCCGGTGGCATCCAGAGAAACCCAGCAAGCCCAGAAGGACATGGCATGTGAGTCCACCTTGGTGGGATCTCCCCAAAAAGGAGACGAGCTTACCTGGGACTCGCTGCCCCAAACTCTCCATGCGTTCCCAGCGTCCACACGTTGTGGGCAGCATCCAGAGGTTGAATGGCAGAGGGCTGGGGTGGTGAGGCTTGCAAAAAATGCCGAGAGGCTCTATCGTGAAGCCTGGGAACCAGGTCTGTCAGCGCTGGCATCACTTTGACCTCCGGTGCCATGCCAGCCTGAAATGCTCATCGGTTTCAGTCTCCATGGTGCCCCCTGCCTCCACCCCGCCCTGGGGTTGGCTCCATGTCCCAGCAAGACGAGCCCAAGAAGTCCCAGAAAACTGAGGAGAAAATGGCCGGAGACTGAAGAATTCTGCAGGTTGGACAGTGATGTGAAACGCAGCACTTTTCTGAGAGAGAAAGCTTGGGGCTTTCTGCTGGTGACAAGCGTGCGGGCTCTGCAGTGGTGGCAGGAGGAGGAGGTGGTGCCCACCGAGTCGTTTTCTACGCCTCTGAGCCCAGAGCTCTGGCCCAAACCCCAGCTCTGGAAGTGCAGTGGAATAAGGCGCAGTTATTTTCCCAAAATTTTTGTAACAATTCAGGGCCAACCCGTTTTTCTGCTGAAATACATGAGCGACGGGTTTTTTGTAGCTGGCCCTCAGGAAGCTGAGCTCTGGTAGACGTTTGCTGGGACTCTCCAGGACATCAGTCCCAGGGCAATCAAGAGGATCTGGGATGCCTGAAAAAAGCCTTCCCTCCAATCACTTCCTCACTGCTGCTGTCCTGATGTTCCCTGTGAAGAGGCAAATTAAGGACCCTTAAAGTTGCCTTTTGTTCAGGTAATCAGCGCTTCTCTTGGCAGGGAAGGACTTTAATCAACAGTCGGGCGGGTCCTGAGATAAACACCACCTCGGATGGTGCCTCCTTCCAGCAGAAGACATCTCTGCACGCAGAAGGCAGCGTGCATGCCTGCTGGAAGGATGAATTTTTGCCGACTCGCAGTGGTACCACCTGGATGGATGGATGGACGGACGGACGGGCTGGGGAGATGCGGCAAGGCAGGGATAACCCCCTGCTCCATGTCGGGGTGGCACCTGAAGACCAAGTGGGGCTTTGGAGGTACCGCATGGCTCCGGTGGGACATTCCCAGGGGACCACTGTGTCCTCCAGCTCCCGATGCCGTTTTTCCCAAGGGAAGGGAGCGCCGGGGACATGGGGGAGGGCAGCTCTTGGAGGTGGCTCGGCCTCAGTGTAGTCGGGTTTTGGAGCTCATTTAAGCAGCTCCTTGGAGCCCTCACAAATGGATGCTGTTAAGTACAGAGATATGACCGTGCTGGAGCTCAGTTATTTACAGCTGACTTAGGCCTCCTCTGTCAGCAAGGGCTGAGGAGGGGAAGGAAAACCTTCTGGAATGAGACCCAGCAGGAAAAAAAAAAAATCCCTCCCAGCTTTTTTCCCCCCGTTGTTACAAACCCTGAGCCCGTCCCAGCCTGATGTGGCAATAAATGTGGGTTTGGGGGAAATGTGGGCAGCAGCGGGGAAATACCCATGGGTTGAGGTGGGGACCATGTAGAAACGTGGCAGGAGCTTCTCCTCACTTTGACCTTAAAATGTGCCTTTAAAGCTAAAGCTGGTTTTCCCCGGACAGCTGAAAACAAAGGAGCTTTTTGGCCTCGCCGTGCCCAGCTTCATCCTTGCGGCGTTTACGCAGGGAGCTCTGGTAAGCCTTGCTCCTCTTGGGTGCTCTTTGCCTCCGATGTGTAAAACAAAAGAGCCCTACTCGACATTAAAAATCTCATGTCTGATGGATGGGTCACTGGCAGATGGGTCTGGTTTCCCCAGTCCCCCAGGGCAAAGGGTTTGCAGACAGACCCCGCGTGCAGTTACGGGAGGTGTGGTGGGGGAGGCATCTTCACTGGCACGGTCTTGGCTCCTCTCCTTGGGGTTACCCGGCCGAGCCTCGGCTGTCGGCATCCGCAGCGGTCACCAGAGCAGAAGACATGTCCTGGTGGGGAGGGCAGAGCTCCCAGAGAACATTGGGAAGAGCTGCCAGAGTGGCCGACGTGCCCGCAAATGACCTTCTGAGCTGAGATGAGAGGCAGGAGCACAGTGCACGCGTATGGGTGACACGGGGACGCCGAAGGGCCTGGGCTGGCTCTTCCGGGCTGCCCACACCATAACCAGCCCACGGCCGCATCCAGCCCAGCGGAGTCCTTTGGGATGCCTCGTTTGGCGAGTGCTTGGAGCTCCCTGGTTTTTTGTTTTTGCTTGTTTTGTTTTCTTTTAATAGTAGGGCTCGTTTTCGTGCCGACTGCCAGCCATACGTGGCTCGCAGCTACTCGGGCGTTGCAGCCGGTTTGCGGTTCTCGGCTGCCGCGTCCCCGTGGTTTATTGAGTGTTTCTCCTCTCCCCACCCAAGGTGCCTGTTGAGGTGTTTTCCTCCAGGTCTGTTCCGGGGTAGCAGATGCGCAGTCAGCAGAGAATCTCCGGGCCTCTCTACAGATGGTTGTTTTCATGGTACAAGTGATGTCTCCAGGCTGATCCGTGCCAACTGGGAGTGGGGAGGAGTGCAGGGCGGCCTGGCCGCGTTCCGTTAACTTCTGCTTTTCCTTCTCATGCTCCATCGCTCTTGAATTTCTTAAAGCGGCTTTGTCTTCCTCAATGTCTCTCCGTGCTGTGTGTGTCTCACTCTCTTCTGCCTGGCTCCGTTTCCTCCCTTTCTCCTGGTTCCCCTCGGCTGCTCCTCCAGCTGGTTTTTCATCTGTTCTCCTCCCCTGCTCTCCTTCCTCCCCTTACGTGTCTCTCCCCTGCTCTGCGCTCCATGCGTTGGCCGCCGGCGTTTTCTCTGCAAGCTGTTTCCCCGGCCACGCGATGGACATCGTATTTGCAGGAGGCTTGTGCGTCGCAGCCTGGTGCGCGGTCTTCACCATGGGGTGACCCCGCGGGGTGGCACCTGAACCTCCCCCTCGCTCAGCCGTGTCACTCCTTCGCTTGTCCAGATTTGAAGGGATGGGAAGGGGGAGAAAAGCCTCCTAGCCATCAGTCGTCATCCCCGAGCCTGCCCGGGCTGAGGTTTGCAGTCCAGCTCTCACGTAAAATTATTGCGCCTTCCCCTCTCCTCCTCCTCCTCGCTCCTCGCTTCGTGCTCGGCTTCAGCAATTCCAGACCTTCCTGTTTCCCAGCAGGGCTGGTCTCTGGCGGAGGCGGCGCTGTGCGGGTGCTGCAGGGTGAGCCCCTGCGCGGTATCCCTTGGGGAGAGCCTTTAGATGAGGATAAACTTGTGTTTATTGCTGCAGCGGTGAGGGTTTAACGCTCCTCAGCTCCCTCCCCTTGGCTGGATAATCGACGTTCCCTCATCTCCAGCCCAACCGAAGCGGCTGCCGCCGTGGGAGGCGGCGTGGGAGCGCTGGGGCCAGCCGCAAACCTCGCCCAAGGGCCCGGGTGGGAGGGCCCCAAATACCCCAGCAGGTCCCAAGTTCCCACCCGTTGCCATGGGATATGGTGCCTAAGCACTGCCAGGATTTGGGGGCTGCAGAGGGGCCGCTCAAGGAAGGCATCCCCCAGGCAGGAGCTGCCGGTGATGGCCCCTGGCTTCCAAATGCAGGCGGCTAAATAAGTAGCTACGTTCTGTTTTGTTAAAAAATCAGATAAAAACAAAAATAAAGCCCTACTCTTTGGCTCAGGGTTCCTCGTGTGGAGCAAAAAATAGAGCTGGTATGCGATGCCTGCCTGCAATGTGCTCCAGGAGCTGCAGAGGCATCGCTGGCACGTTGAGACGGAGGGGAAGGTATTATTTATAGCCAGGCTCAGCAAGTCATTCCTCCGAAGTCTGTCTTCTTGCCTGCTCCCTCTTCCCTTTGCAGCGTTACTGTCCTTTTCCCTTGCCATTCGCTACCAAACCTGCACTAATTGTGCACAGACTTGGAGGGACGTGAGCAGCATCTCTTCTTCCCCTGGTCCCAAACCAGAAGGCACCCTGTAGCGGGGACGAGAGGAATTAAATCAGTGCCGTGGGGTTCTTCCCCAACTTCCTTACTCTTTTTGTAAACCCAAAAAAACCTGGGGATTTAAAGCCCAAAGACGTGTGTCAAGTGATCAGCAGAGAATCAGTCTGTGTCCTTTCTTATTTATTACTTTTAACCTGCCATATTTTGAATAATTGATTTCTCTATCGCCAAGCGCTTGGGAGGGTAACGGAGGATGATGCTGCGGGGTCAGAGGGACTCAAAGCGGGAAATAAAACCCTGAGAAGGAGGTTTTGAAGAAGCTGGTTGCTTTGATGTCCAGCTTTGCTTTGACGGGTTCCCTTTGCGTGACGAGCTGCGGGGGGACCGCAGGGGGCTGTCGTCATGCCGCGACCCACCGCGGCAGAGCCTAACCCTGCTCGCCTCTGGCCTGTCTTCCAGCCCATCACTTCATCACGGCGACGGCGTGCCAGGAGGCGGACTACGGCTGGATGATCCGGCACTACTGCCTGAAGCAGTTCCAGCTCAGCATGGAGGGCATCGGGCAGCGGCTCTGGTGTGACTGGGACGAGACCGTGGGGTAAGTGAGGTCCCTCTGCTCCTCCTGGCATCCCGGGACCACCTGTATTTGGGGTCTTTCGTTTTGGGGTGTAAGGAGGTCAGCAGTGGGTTTTATTTCATGAGGGGGGAGACAAACATGGCATTTTACTTTGCTTTGCTGCTGATGCTGCCCTAGCTGTGTCCCTGCTGGGTCCAGCTGAAGGGCTTTCCCCATCCTGGTTGCTTGAGGAGTAGGCAGGAGGTGGGCTTGGAGGGGAGAGCAGTGGACGTTGTCTACCTGGACTTCAATGAAGCTTTTGGCACCATCTCCCATAAGATCTCACAGACAAGCTGATGAGGCGTGGGCTGGACGAGCAGACAATGTGGTGGGTTGAAAACTGCCTGAAGGGCCAGGCCCAGAGGGTGGTGGTCCCAGGGGGTGGTGGTCCTTGGACGAAGAGGCCAGCAACTAGTGGTGTACCCCCAGGGTCCACGCTGGGTCCAGTCCTGCTTAACCTCCTCGTTAATGGTCTGGGTGATGGGGCAGAGTGAACCCTCAGCACGTTTGCAGGTGACACCAAACTGGGAGGAGTGGGTGACAACACCAGAGGGCTGTGCTGCCATCCAAAGGAACCTCGGCAGACTGGAGAAATGGGCACATGGAAACCTCATGAAGTTCAACAAGGGGAAGTGCAAGGTCCTGTGCCTGAGGAGGAACAACCCCAGGCACCAGGACATGCTGGGGGCTGTCCAGATAGAAAGCAGCTCAGCAGAAAAGGCCCTGGGGGTCCTGGTGGACATCAAGTTGAACACGAGCTCAGCAACTGCTGTCAATGGACTTGCTCTGCAAGGATACGGCTTTGGGGTGGCCACCTCGCTCGACACCCCTGCTCCCTGGGTGTGCGTGGGACTCACCATCCCCTTTTAGGAGAAGAAGTGCCATTAGGAGATGTCCCAGCAGGAGCGGGCAGGCGGTGGCATGGGCTGGCTGCTCGTCCCTCTGGCTTTAGGGGGAAGGACTTGACTTCCACCAGGCGTGAGATAAAGAAATAGAAATACAACACCTGCCTAGAGCCTTGTCTCCTTGTCTCCCCTCCATATCTTCCCCTAAACTGGGGAATTTTGATGCTTAAAGCCAGTCTGGAACAAGAATGAGAAATACGTGAAGGTTTTGCCTCCGACAGCTCCCGTCCCATCAGCAGCATCGGGTTTGGAGCTGTGATTCCTCATACGCAGCATTTAGCGGAGAAATGCCCGTTAGCCCCATCGTTTACTGCTCAATTGAGAATGACACGCTGGGAACATCTGGATAAATGGATTGTCTCAGCAGAGTTTGTAATTGTGGTTTATTGGCCCTATTTATAGGCTGTAGATTCTCCTCCCGTCTTACCCTCAGAAGGATTACCCAAACTCTTGCATCGCTGGTACCGCTGCGTTCAGATGCAATGGCGGGGGGGTCTCTCTGGACCGGGAGTGTTTGCTGAGGTTGGGCTTGGACCATGTGAACAAGCACCAACTCTCTGGGAAGGTTTGTCCAACACCCTTGAGCCCCGCTGGCTTTCTTAGCTGTGCTTATTTGGGGAAAGCTGATGGTTTATGACACGTGAAATTGTCTACTGGGGGAACTTGGGTGAGCTGTTACACGCTTCGGGAATGGGATGCCAGGTGGTTTTTAATAAAAGTAATTTGGTCCAGGAGTTTGCCGTGAATGCTGTCTCCTGGGAAGGGAGAAGGAGAGCTCCAAGAGGTGTTTTTCCTTGGGTCGTCTGCTTGCATAGAGTCACAGAACGTGTTGGGTTGGAAGGGACCTCTACAGGCCATCGAGTCCAACCCCCCTGCAGTGAGCAGGGACATCTTCAACCAGATCAGGTTGCTCAGAGTCTTAAACATCTCCAGGGATGGGGCCTTCACCACCTCTCTGGGCAACCTGGGCCGGTGTCTCACCTGTTCCAGTGTCTCCTTCCCTCTCTTCCTCCCCAAAGGCCGAGCCATCTGGCGTGGCCTCAGACGCTCCTGTTGGAGCCCTGCCGGTGCCCGCTGGGTTTGCTGCCCACCGGCCCGCTCACGTGCTGCAGGCTGGGCTCTCCAGCCCCGTGGCAGGGTTGCCCCGTGGCTCCCTGGCCTGGGATCAGTTTATCCCACGCACCCTGGTGCTGAGTTTTCCGGCACTTGCATCCGCCCTGTTATTTAAAGCTGGAGCTGCACCGTGGTCTCCTGCTCCGTGGCCGAGCCACTGTGACCGGGAGCTCAGCTGTGCGTGACTAATTACCCTGAAGATCAACTTGGGCTATTTTGATTCCAGGGCCGGATTCAGCAGCGCGGTGGCTATTTTTGGGGCCGCGGAGGGCTGCTGGCAGAGCCGGGGCCGCTGGAGGAGGCGGCGGGTGGGGGGGGGGAATGGGCTGCTCACCCAGCAATGCATCAGCGGGAGCTGATGACTTGTCGATATTTTTCGTGCGAGGTTTTTGGCACGGCAGCAGGCCCTGGCCGGGGGATGGCTGGACCACAGGGGTTTTTGCACGGCGTTGGCACAGCGGGCAGCAGCGAGCAGGATGGGAGCCGGGGGGGGGGGGGGGGGGATGCTGAGCGATGCCACAGCTGCGGGTGTCACTCCAGCTGAGCCAGACACCTTCATCCCAAATATATCCGCCCTGTGACACCCTTTCCAAATCTCCCGGGGAAGGCTTTGCCATTGCTGCGGGCATCCTGCGGGGAAGGAGCTCAGCGGCAGCGTGTTTTGCCCGCCGGGCTGGGAGATGCGGCCGGGTCCAGCAGTCACAGAACGTGCTGATGCTGCTGGCTCCCGCAGCCCCTGGTACCCTGCCCCGCTGCTCCCCCGCTGCCGGGCTGCGCTCACGGCTGTGAATACGCTCACGGCGTGTCTTCAGGTTATTTATCTATTATCTTACAGCCAACAGATTGATGCATTATCTTATAATCTCGTTATCATCTACTTCGTTATCTCAGGTCGTCAGGTCCCTTCTGGCTACCCCTTTACCACGTCTCCAGGCTCACCCTGCAGCCTTGCAGAGGAAGAAATCATTTTTTTTTTCTTTTAATTTACGAAGCAAAAGGAAAGCCTTGTGGTATTATTTTATTTTTTTTCCCCCTTCTGAAGGAAGGGATTTGGGGAGGACAGGAGAAAAATCCTGATACTCGTGGCAAAAGGGAGAGCTGGTGATCCTGTGAACCCCAACCAGTGTCCATAGCGTAACACCGGCCGCACCGAGGCGAGGAATGACTTTCCAGTCTCAGTTGCAGTGGTGTTAAAAAAAAACAAACCCCAGAAGTATTGCTTAGGCTTTGCAGCGGTGTGAAGCGTTCAGATCCCGTCACACCATGACTCAGTCCTCGCTGGCTCCCACCGGCGGCCCAGCCCCATCCTCGTCCTGCCCGCGGGTGTTCGTCCCCACGTGGTCCCCGCGATGCTCGGCCTCCTCCTGCTGCAGCATCCTTGAAACCTAAGCCGTTCCCATGGCGACGAGGAAAACAGTTTTAATTGCCGTTCGTATGGGGTAGGGGAAAACAAAATAATATGTAAAACTAAGCAAAGCCGCACTTCTCAGGGCAGGCTGGCTGTCTCCCTGCCCGTGGTGGTGGGATGGCTTGGGAAAAGCCTTGTTCCCAGTGCTATCCTACACCAGCTCAACAATCACAATTTTTAATGTGGTGTTTTGGTTTTTTTTTTAATAGTTAAAGCTAGTCTTTTAAGGCATCTTTAAGGATTTCAAATTAAGATGCTGGTATTTAAGGCAAAACCAAGGGAGAGGAGGGGCGGGAGAAGAGGGAGGTGGAGTGGGTGCAGGCTGCTTTCCTGCTCCCCCCATGTCTCGTGGTCTCTGGGGACACGCTGACGGTCACGGGGAGCTAAGGACACCCTCCACGCTCGGCGCTGCTCCAGCCGCCGGCATGTCTCCATCCCTCTATCTCCAAGGGCAGGCGGCGAGCCCCCGAGAGCTGCCATTCCCAGGGGAGCCCTTGCTGGGCTGCGGGGGGGTTTTTGGCACTGGGAAAGATCGCAGCGAAGCCAAATCCCGGTTGGGAAAAGGGAGTGTGACTTGGGAACACTTCTCCTGGAAGCTGCCGAGCTCTCCCCAGGGCTGGGGGAAGCAGGACCAGCCCAAGTGCTCCCACCAGGGCTTTTTCTGCACATACAGAGGGGCAAGGAGAGAGGTCAAATACCTTCCCATGGGAGCAGAGGCACCTGACGGAAAGGCTCTGCAAAGCTGTGTGGGGACGTGCCACGGCATGGGTTGGTGGCCCAGTGGCTTCTCTACCTCCTTATTTACCCCAACCGACCTGAGCCATTGCAGAGCCTGTTGGAAGCCTGGCCAGGGGTCTGCCCTGTGGTGTCCCCCCACTCCTGGTGGAGGCCCCGTGCAGCTGTTTGCGGAGGGCAGCCAGCCCTGGTCTGCAGGGCAAGGGAGGAGAGGACGCAGGTGTTTTTCTGCACACACACACCCCCCCTCACCTTGGGTCTGATTCGGGGTCGGTGACATTCAGGTCTCTTAGGTCCCCCCCCCACCTCCCCCTGCAAAAAAAAAAAAAAAAAAAAAATCATCTGTGTGTATTGCCAGGCATTGCAGTCCCCAGACACCCCTGATGCCGCTGACTTGGGTTCCTGTCCTCACCATCATCTCCAGGTGGTCCTGGCTGCACCCCGGGGATCCCTGAACACCCGGCCCCTCTCCTCCCCCTGCTGAGGCAGCAGGTGACAGCCTGGGGCCGCGTTGGCAGGGCCGGTGGCATGCTGTGCCACTGTTTCTGCAGTCCTGTTGGTCACCAGTGGCACTTTTCGCTTCAGCTGCAGCCGCAGCAGCCGGGGCGGGGGGGGTCCCTCCCTGGGCTGTCGCCAGCCGCAGCGCCCCCGGCACAGCAGGGCACAGCCCATGGTCCTCCATAGCATTGGACGTGGCGGCGGCTGAGATACAGCGATGCCTTTCTCCTACTTGCAAGCGTATCATCTCTGGAGGCTTTGGTTTGGAGGGTCTGTGCGCCCTGTTCAGATAGAGGAACAAATGTGGGGAGGTGGAGGCTTGCCAGTGAGCTGTGGGGGTTGTCTGAAAGCCAAAAGCTTGACTCTACCTTCTCTCCAAAGGGAGTTTTCACTCTGCGGCTGAGGATTACACCTCTTTCTGCACACCAGAAACAGCACGAGCATCCCAGCAGCTCCCGCAGCTGGACTCGGCTTTGCCTGGCAGAGCGTGGCGGGGGGACATCCCCCCTCCTGGGTGGCAAAGGGAGGGCAGAGCAGTCACACCGGGCAGCAAAACAACCCACCATCATCATGGGCTGAGTTCCCTGGTGGGACCACACTGGCGCGGTGCTAACGTAATAATGTGGCTCTGCTTGTGGGGAGAAAGCGAGCGAGCCAGATGCTGCTTTGGAGCTGCGTTGGGATGAATGCTCACTGTGGCTGTGGCAGGGACGAGCACACTCAGCCCTGGGCTTCAACACTGCTGCTCCCCATTGGGATTCTGAGCCCTCCTGACAGGGTTTCGGAAGCAGCAGCCTGGTCCCAACGAGTCTGGTTTATTCATGTCCCAGCAAATGGATCCCTTTGGTAGCCCTCTACAGTGTACCTGCGATGAGGAGGGCCTCCACGCCACGTGTCTTGGTGCCTGTGAGGACAGATGATGGATGGAGTCTCGCAGGACCGTTCTCTGAGCACCGCGAGACGCGGCAGCTCAGGACCCCTGCGGTTGGCAGGGATGGACTCGGCCGGTGGTCGGCAGCTCTTGTCTATGGATGGCCAAGGGTCTTCCAATTTCTGGAAGAAATTAAAGTTGCCTACAGTTGAGAGTTCAGCTTTGCTGTTAGTTGGCTGGTCAGAAAACTCTCATGGTCAAGTTGTGCTTTGTGTAAGCAAAGGGCAGAAAATCATCTCTTGAGGAGCAGCCGGACGTGCTTTCCCTTGGCCAAGAGCTCAGCCGCTCTCATTGTCGCTTCCACACTTCTAGCTGTTGCTGAAAATGTTTTCTTTTCCCTCCAGGCCCCTCCTGCTCGCTCCCCATTGGGCTCTGGGGGGGTGCGGGGCCGGCAGGTGGCAGTGCCCGCGATCCATCCATAGAGCCCCATCCAGAGCAGGGTGGCTTTAACGAAGATGGGGGACGTGAAAATAACGGGGACGAGAGACTTAGGGTGTCTTAAGGCACAGCTCCAGACCCTCCATCAGGATGGCAGGACCTCCTTCCAGGCCTGGACAGATGATCGTAGCCCCACGGCCACCTCCTGGGCCCCCAACGCTGCTCGTGGGGTTCATGGTCTCCCCGGCTGGCGCGCACGGAGCCAGCCGAGCACTGAAACACAGGTGCTGCTGCAGTGCAAAGCGTAGTTACAATTTCTCCTTTCATTTGCTGGCACCATTTCGCTTTGGCGGCTCTTCACGTGTAAGCACGAAAGCGCCCTCTGAGCCGGGGAAGGGCAAAGCCAGCCGCCGTATGGCCCTTGGGGTTGAAAAACAGCTTTTGTTCGCGTCTCTGTTAAATCCTTCCCCCTGGTTCCTGATGATGCTTTAGCCCCTGAGGTCCGCCCAGGATGCTGAGGATCGGGAAATGGTAATTTTGCACAGCGGGATGCTGAGCAGAAGCTGCTTTTAGTAGCTCCAGGCGCCCCGTTAATTAAATCAACGGGCTCTGCAGGGCCTCCCTGCGGCTGCCCTGCGCCCAGGGGCGCAGCGAGGCACCCGCCGCCTGCCCAAAAACCCGGCTGACGAGATGCAGAGAGGCTGCGGCGAGTGGCTGGGAAGTGGCTTATAAAACATTTCGTCCCCAAGGTGGGTTTTTAATTGAATAGTCAGGTTTTGGTTAGCTCTGCTTCTGGAGGCTTAGCCGTGAGTAATTGGGTTGGGGAAAAAAAATTATATATATGCCTTTTTTTTTTTTTTTCATAGGCAATTTTAAAGCAGGTAGGATTTGAAACCCATGGTAAAACCTGTCCTTCCAGAGGGTGGGTGGTTGGAGCAGCACGGACAGGGGCTGTCCTCTCCCTGCAGTGCCTCTTGCTCAGGGCTGCTCCAGCTTTTCCAGATATTTGTGGGGGAAAAAAAAAGAAAAAACCAAACCTCAAAAAATGGACTTGCTGGCCAGTGGGAGATGGGATGGGTTGTGGTCCTGCGGCCGGCAAAGCGTGGCACTGCAAATTGCAGAGAGACGAGCTTCAAAGGCACGCTGTTGGTTCAAAAATAAAAACCTTACTTTTTAGGCAAATAAAAGAATTGTTAGTAGATTCAACGTACTCATTTCTGTCCCCTTTTGGCTGATGGATGGTGCCCCGAAGGCTGGCAGCCAGGCGAGCTCCGGGTGGGATTCCTGAAGGTCTTCGATAAAAGTGCCTGAGGGTTATTTGGGTCCGATGGATATTTTCTAATAGCACTGGTTGGGCCACGAAATCCTGCAAAAATTAACATAAACAAAACAAACCCACCCTCGCTGCTAGTCATTTCCTTCTGTAAATGAAAAAGCCTTGTGCGTTTGGCTGTGGGTGAGCACTTAAAGTGCCAAAACCTGATGGGAACTAAAAAAAAACAAAACAAAACAAAACCATATATTTTTATACCTACATCCCTACCGCCTCTAAAAAAATTCCTAAAAAAATTCAAATAACTCAGATAACACTCTCAAAGACAATCTCAAATAACATACGCGCAGGTCTGTAATAGAAAGTGTGTAACGGTGGTGCCTTTGTCTGCGTTGCAGCACCTACGGGGAGCTGACGAACTGCACGGCGCTCATCGCCGAGAGGCTCGACTGCTACTGGCCCAACCGGCTGGTGGACGAGTTCTTCGTGGCCGTGCACAAGCAGTACTTCAGGAACTGCTCCCCCTCCGGCCGGGCGTTGCACGACCCCCCCAACGGTGTCCTCTGCCCCTTCATCCTCCTGCCCGTCCTCGTCACCCTGCTGATGACCGCGCTGGTGGTGTGGCGGAGCAAACGCAGCGAGGGCATCGTGTAGGGACACCCTGCCGCCCGCACAGGGGAGGGACAGGATGGGGGGGGGGATCCCCACCCCAAAAGCATCCGTTTTTTTTTGGGAAGACCCTGGCAGAAAAGCATCCCGGGGTGGGGACCAGGTCTGGGAGGCAGAGACAGTAACGCCACCGCTCCTCCCTTGCCGGTACCCTCCACACAGCGCACGTGCTGCTCGCACGGCGGTTTCCAAATAAATCCATCATTTAAGCTTTGGTCGTTTGGGATTCGGGATGCCGGTGACCGGCGAGGCTGCCCCGGTGGTGGGGAGTCCTCCTGGGGTACTGGGGAGCACGGCTCGCCTCGGGCGTCAGCGCTGCTGCCATCTTCCCCACCTGCTTCCCTCCTGGTGCCCCACGGCATCGCGTTTTGCCAAAAGAGGGAAACTTTTAGAAAATAAGAAAGAAAGGGGGTGGGGGGTTGAAATCCTGCACATCGTCGTCGGGAGGTGACGGCAGGGGTAACCGCGAGGCCAGCAGGTCTGGGTGCAACCCTGGGCCATGGAACCATCACGGCTTTCTCTTTTTGTCCTTCAGGTTTTTTTCTGCACCAGGAAAGTCATCTCCTCTCCCGGCCCCCAGTGAAAGGCCGAGGCCGACACGGGGTGGGTTTTGCCCGGGGGGTGGGGGGCAGTGTGAGAAAATCGGCAGTGGGAGCTGGTGGCACTGGTGGTGGCACCAGTGGTGGCCTTGGTGGTGCTCTGGGCAACAGGAATAAGGTGCATTTCCTACCTAAATAAATACATAAATAAACCAAGTGCCTGTCTCAGCCCCCTCCATGAACGCTGGGGTCCGGGTGGGTCGAGGGGACACCCCAGATACCCTCCTCACTGACCCAAAGGAGCCTCCGTGGTCCCGGAGACCCCTCAACAGCGCTGACCCCTGCCCCACGGGTGTCACTGGGGGTGGGAGGGCTGAGGGGGTCTGCCCCTCTGACGCAGCGGGGGCTGTGGGGGGGCTCCCTGTGTGGGCAGGCCGGGGGTCCTCCCCTTTGGCAAGGCGCAGGAGTGGGGTCAGCTCCGCTGGCGGGAGGCTGGGCAGCATCTGGGGTGGTGAGGGGACCCCCAACCCTGGTCTCCACCATCCCCAACGGCTCCAGACCACTCCAGCCCTCCTTCAGTGTCTTGCTCCCCTTGGGAGACCCAGCCGCTGTTCCCCCCGGCCCTTACGTTTTCCAAAAACCCCGAAATTGCACATGCCAGGCAGCAGGACATCCAACCACACGCCTGGCCCACCCCAGGCTGCCAGGTCCCAACTCCTGTTCCTCTGCGGCATTTTATTCCTTTTTCATTTGGTATTTGGGACGTTTTTTCAGGGGTAGCTGAACAATTAAGGAAAAAAAAAAAATCAGCATTATTTGATGGGGAGCACCCAGCGCTCCGGCGACTAGGGTCCCTGCAGCCAGGAAGAAGTGAAGAGCCTTTCTGGAAGACAGCTACCTGCCTAGGATAAAAATAAATTAAACAAACAAACAAACACACAAACCAACAAAAGACCAACCAACCACAAGAAAAAAGCAGGAGGTTCTTCCAAAAGCTGCACGGGAGTTACAGAAGCTGATTCCTGCACAAGTGCTATCTGCTGATGAGCCTCTATCCCCTGACCAGCCGCAAGGGACGGTGACAGTTTGGGGACAGATAGGACAGTTTGCCTTCAGCCGTGGCAGGGCTCCATGAGAGTGCAGGCGAGGAGCTCCCCAGGAGATTTCTGCAGTATTTTGGGCCCCCTGTGGCACCCCAGCTTAGTGGAAATTGAGAGTGTCTGGAAAGAGTACGGATTAGTTGTATCTATACATGTATTTATCTAAATATATATATATATAAGCCACATAAAAAATAAATAACAAAATTAATATCTTTTTAAAAATCTCCCAGCTTGTGTTCAGGAAAAAAGAATTCAGTTTATTTTTCTGACTCTGAGCTAATGGCTCTTCCAGGATGAGGTACAACGTTTTTCCTCCGTGAGTTCTGGATGGGAAGAAACTGATGCTTAAGCCCTCTGGTAGTTAATAGCATCCCAGCTCGAATGTTCTGCTCATCTCCTCTAGGTAGGCAAAAACATGGCAAAGGGATTATACAGCACCTTGAAAATAACAGAATCCTCCTGATTCAACAGACAAAAACAGGACATATTTTCCAGCCTTTCTATTTTTGTGAGTGCTTTATTCCTTACCTTCCCTGACATTACTGTTTTGGCAGCAAACATCCCTCCCCGCAGTTGCCTGCTTAAAATAATACGCTGATCCATGTTTCATTTCAAATACAGACAGAGGCAATATTATCCAAAGATGAAGCTCGGGATAAGGCTCTCTTCCTGCATGCCGATCCCTGCATTTCACTTCCCTGCTTTCCCAGACCTCCAGTAACGCGTACAGGAGCCTGTGAAGCTGTAAGGGAAAAGGCAGAGGGAAAACTTAAAAAGCAAGGCTGCACCGTGCTTAAAATTTACAACCCAGCTCTGCCCATGCTAATGATGGAGGCGATTTTGGTTTCCTTCAGTGTCCGCGGAGGAAAGAATGAAGCGTAATCATTCAGGGAGATAAAAAACCAAGTCAACGCCCGAGCGTTACACACACACTTGCTCCATATGAAACCACACGAACATTTATTTCTATGGTTTATCTATTTATAAAAGCTTGAATCTTTTCCATCCCACCTCCTCTGCGTGATCCCAGGAGCGAAAGGCGTTTGGGTCTCTGAGGCGATGCCGATGCCCCCCAGCGCGGCCGGGGTCGGTGGGTGAGCAGCGGGGAGCTCCGGCACACGGGCGGCAGTAGACTTCTCACGGCATTTACTCTGGAGTGGTTCCTGAGGTACACGCTACTCTCTGCTTGCACATACTGTGTGTTTGATATACAGCTACTTACAGAAAAGGCAATTATAGCATCATATCCTTTCAAATTACCAAAAAGCCAGGCGTGCACGAGTGTTTAGAAAGAGGGGGTGCAGTGCATTATTATTCTCAGCTGCGTTATTAGTCATTCGCTTTCAGTGCAGGATTTTGAAGAATGCAATTAGGTGTTCTCCAGGTAACGGTGCTTGAATTTACTTTCATCAGATCAAACAGCATCCGATGCTCCCTTGCCACATCCACATCGCAAAGCCAAAGGCAGATTTCTTAAAAAAAAAATCTCCCTTTCATTAAATTTTCACAGAAATATATAATATATATAATATATATATATATAATTTTACTAATACTACACATTTAATTAAGTTACGGATTAGCCTATATTTCTTTTAACTACTTCACACAATGAATAGGAACGAAAAAATACTGTAGCCCAAACTGGAGCTGAAAATAACAATGTAAAAATTCCAAACGTGTGACAAGAACGTACTTACATTAAATATCGTCAAGAATTTCAATATCAGAAGTAGTTTCATTTAGCACTTGCATTCTGGCAAGCTCTAAGCCTTAGCTGAATGACTCTTGGAAAAGGCTCGTATTGTTTCTGCTCATCAAAGGCAACAGTATTGTGATTTGGTTCACAGGAGACCATTTTATTGCCAACTCGAAGTGTTCCAAAAAACACGCCACCTTTTCTGGTTGTTTTTGTCTTTTTTTTCTTCATTCCCCCTCCAAACTAAGCAAGAGTTTAAAAAAAGTGTAATTACAATTTCAATAGTGATTTTCTTTTAACTTCTCAAGCATATCTCATCAACAGGATATACAGTACAGTTCAGAAGAGTAAACATTTTTAAAAGTAAGCAAACAACTTTTTCAACCAACATACACAATTTCTTGCTGTATTTATGCTGAACTCTCCTTTTGACATGGACAAGTTATGAAGTTAGTTTTCTTCTTCAGTACAACATGGACACGGGACTAGTACAATCCGGGCTGGTTTTGTTGTTGTTGTTGTTGAAGTTAAGGACAACTCTAGTATGGAAGCCATGGTTCTGCCATCCATCTCCCTTCATCATCTCGCATAGCGCTTAATGTAATCTTCAACTTTATTCCGAAAGTCCTCCTAGAGGAAAGCACAGTCAGAATTACCCCAAGCACGTCAGAGAGGGACTCGTGCAGGACTACGGTACTGGTGGATTCCCAAATCAGCAGCAGGAGAGTAAAATTTCCATCAAGTGAAAGGCCTGCTGCTCTCCCCGAGACCCAGTACACATTTCCGACGTGGCGTATGAGAACTGAGGTGACCGCTCAAGTCCTTGTAAGCAGATATCTGCGCTCACTGGGTATCTCCTCTGGGGACTGACCTGAACAAAGAGTTTGCCATTGCTAGCTATCAACGTAGGGGCCAACAGAACGTGTCTGACAGGTCATCAGTGCCGGGAGGCCAGGCCCCAGCCAGTGGCATGTGCCGAACGGCACAGATCTGGCCGTGGTTTTAGAGAGGTCAAGAAAGCTGAACTTTCCAGATAAAAGAGGCAAGGCTACGGCAGGAACTGGTATGAATGCTGTGCACCCTCTGGCAGCTCTTTCCCAAATACTCATTCCGGCCTCCCCCTGCTAACTGCATGATATCACAGCTAGCACATCATTAAGCTAAATGAATCACTGCTTTTTTGCATCATTTATTACAACCTAGAGAATTAAAAATTCATCATCCAAGTCACTTGTTTGTTAAAGTGGTTCAGAGGGAACACGCTTATACCTATAGCCTGCCACGGATAACCTACGGGACTATTACTGTATGACCTCTGTATCTATGGAAAAGCACACATTTCTGACAGTTTATCTTTACAAAGCATGGAGACGCTAGCGAAATTCTGACAAACTTTCCTCATTTGATCCTTGTCCAAGCCAGGATGTCACACAGATGCTGGAGAGCAGCCCTGCAACAACTCACTGCTAACAGAAACCAACTCTTTAGAGCTGCAGAAATCCCTTTCCTCCTTAGAGACGGGCTGCCTGCAATTTAGGAGAAAGGAGCAGCTATTTTGATACAACATGGCACCCGTTAAGGGCAATATTCTGTGTAGTGACTTCTAACTCTGCTGCAAACACACCCATTTCCATGCTCGCACAACACTTTAAGAGTGCCAAGAAACTAGCACTACAGAGCTAATGCCATCAGAAAGATTTCAGATACATTTCAGATACCAGGCAACTTCAATCCTCTGACGACAGTTTCGGTAGCCGAGTATCACGTTAAAGTGTTTTTGAGTAACTACTTATAAACAACATGTCCATTAGAGTTGTTCCCAGATCTCTGGCTGCCTTGGGCAAGAAGAATCTTAGAGATCCTCGAGCCTGTTAAAATATCACCTTTTGAATTTGTTTTCAGCTCTCATACGTTGTGGACTACCTCAATGCGAACTAAAATAATTACTCACAATAGCAAACAACACTGGAAACCTCTCGCTGGTTATGGTGGATGTTCCCAGTATTATGGATTGATCACTCACAGCAGCAGCACTCACTGTCAGCACTCACAACATCCGAGCACGTTGGCCACACCACCGCATCTGATACATGAAGCCTCTTGGACTTTCCTACTCTTGTGATTCTCCGAGAGACGGGTCACTAAAAGAAATTTGGCCAAGAAATACCACTGGCCATGCAATAGGGCCATCTGCATCTTTGCTGTATCACAATATCTACGAGCAGTGAGGTACAGGCAGCTCAGAGCATCCTCCGCTTTTTCCTCAGTACCTTTACAAAGTTTTCAAATGGGAAGACAGGCTTTTGGCACTGCCTTCACTGAAGCAGGACCTCAGGGGAGAAGGAACACTCCAGAAATCCACGCCATCACTTAGGCTGACTCGCCAAATGAAGGAAGTGACAGCATTGGAAGAATATATTAACACGGTACTCGCCGCATGTGAACCTGGGTGCTGAACAGGAGGTTCTCATCCCATAGCTGTAATATTCCATCTTCACATGCCATATGGCTTAACAGTGCCTGATTAACAGGGGGCACTTCACTATGCGCACATCTGCTTACGTGCAGTACTGAATAATCAGAAGTAAAAAAATTAATCAGAGCAGCACATATTCTGCATTATAAAGAGGCGCATACAAAATCCTGCGAGGAACGCCACGGGGAAGAAGGACTCGTTTCACAGGGACTGGAGCTGGAGATGTGTTGTTCGCCTGGGACATGGACGCTGTGTGTGCAAGCACCCATCGCCACACAGTACGTACCTGCCCCAATACTCTCAGTGACACAAAGCTGGGCATTTTACCTTCTCTTAACTTCCCTTCAAGGACAGATCCTACGTAGGGAGTACCAGAAAGATAGCTTTGCCCTGAGCCGCGGGGACGAGAGAGGGAGAGAAGAGCAGGATGTAAGGAGCACTGCGGGAAGCAATTGCTGCATGAGTAACAGCTGGCCAAATCACCGCTTCATTTGGTGAAAATCGTATATGGGGACAATCAATCGAAGGGAAATTCAAAATTCATCAGTGGATGAAGAGTACAGAATATATGAGCCGCAACATATTTCATAATATTGCTAGCTGAAAATTGGGTTACAGTTTATAAAGTTAAAACATACACCCCATCGAACTTCTGAGTGTAGTTTTGCACTTAAATAAAGAAGTTTTGTTTATACGAAGACATTTAACTAATAATCTTTAAGCAGATAAATATATATACTTTAGTAAGAACTCTGGCCAAAGACAAATTTCAAATAACTTATGATTTCATAATTTTCATTTGTACTGTATGTTCTTACCAGACGGAATGATACGTGCAAAGATTCGCATTAAGAAAATATTAAAAAGAATATCCTTATCTCCTTAGCTTTAGATAAAACATACCGACTAGATGTAATATTAGGAAAATTCGCTTAAGCCTCAACTGCTGCTTGTCTTAAAAACAAGCCGCATTGAAATGAGATTAAAAATATAAGTCAGACTAAAAAAAGTTGTTACAAGACATTTTACAGTGAAGGCATAAACAACCTCAGTACCTGGCCAGAGTGGTAATTTATCCCAAATTATGTATCTTTGAGGAGCACTTCGGAGAGGCTATAGAGACAATTACAGAAATCAAAGGAAAACAGCAAGCCCAAAACACCAGAAGAGAATTATAGCCTACAATTCGTAAAAGCATAATGAAGCATGCACTCAAGAACTAGGTACCCTTCTGAAAATGGAGGTTTGACCTGATTTGGCACCTCTATGAGAGGAGCCTTTATTTTTTCAACAATTTATACTGCAGTGAGTTGTAGTGATTAACTGCTTGTTCATTATTAAGCTTTTAATTTGGAAAAAAAAAAACAAAAACCAGAAAAAGATCTGCTCAGTTATCCAAAGCAAACACAATACTTCTCTTTAAACACCGTGACAGCTACCAGGGAAGTTTGGAAAAGTTGTAATGGAAACTTTATCTCAGGAATTTATTTTCTTTTTAATTATTTAGAACAAATATATACATAAGAACTACAAAATTAAAAATAAAAAAAAAAAGAAAACAAAGCAGATTTAGTTCATTATCCTTAACATACCCACTACTGGGACCACTTCACACACTGCAGCAGTATTTGGCAAAATTTTTCTTCTTCCTACTCAACAATACTGACTGCGGTTTCTGCCCTCGAGTATGTCAGAGACCAGAGACTGTTGCCCCCTCTCTGGGGGCTGTGTTCACAAGGGGGAAGGCCGGTCCCTGCAGGAAAATGCGCAGTGTACCTCATCTGTCCCTCGATCGCGACTGCAACAACGCAGACACTGCAACAAACTCTGACTCACCTTCACATTAGTTAGATTTACAATTCTGTAAAATTCAAATAGACACGAAAGATCACAAAAATACTCAATTGCTCCTGCCCTTCACTCCTTTGTGTTAAACAATGAATAATAATAATAATAAAAAGGCACTATTTTAACAGAACAGTATTTTAATCGGAAGTTTATCACCAAGGTTAAATTCTAAACAATTTCTGCTGGGACCTTACTTGTGGTTTTACTGCAAGTATTTAGTAAAGGGCTGTTCGGAGCACCAGCAGCCAAGCAACAATCAGATGACATTACCCAGCTCCAGCCAAAGATTTAGGAGGATGATATAATAACCAGGTAGACTTACCCATTAGTCCTATGAATTATATTTAAAGTGACCTTTTCTTTCTTTTCCATCTTGCAGGAAATAATGAGTATTCACGCCCATCAACCCCCACACACCCACTCCCATTTAAACTGGAGCTGAATGAACCCTTTGACTAATACAAAAATCTCAAGTATGAGGTGTTTTTCCAATTCATGTTCCTACCTCGCTATCATTTCCCTGTCATTGTTTTATTTAGCTCAGCCTCTACATCATTTGAAAAATTCGCCAAGCTCTGTAATTAAATTTTAGTTCCATGAAGAAAGAGGAGGGTAGGGGGAGAAAACCTATACATAGGTACCTCCCGCAGGCTCCCGTGCCCAGCAGGTGCAGTTGAAACTGCATCGATTTTCACAGCCCGTGTTCTCCACTTCAGATTTTAAACACCTTTGCTAGATAGACATCAAGCAATTCTGATTTTGCAAAATGATGAGAAAATGCTTTATAGTACGTCTCTTTGTTAGCTGAGTCCTAAGGGGAAAAAATGGTGCAATTCTTACTGGGGGGACGGGACCAAAAAACCACTGCTCTGTTTTTACCATGACTATTGGGAAAAAAGCAGCATTGTGGGGAAGAAGAGAAACACTAAGTGTTGGACCTTTTTTCAAAACTATCTGTGCATATAGGTAGGTTACACAATTGACGTGAAAGTAGTGACCTGCCTGCCAGGACACGGCTCCGGGGACAAGTCGAAGATGTGTTGCGAAGACAGAGTGAAGCATTAGCACGCTGAACTGAAGCAGCACATCCATTTGTTCGAGATGCTCAGACCTTAAATTGTAACCATTTCCCTCATGCTTCCACAAGCTTTCTGTTGTTTGCCAGTGAAGCACGGATAAAGGGAAAAAAAAACCCTCTCTGAAGTTATTGGAAGAAAAAAGGGCTATGCATTAGGAGGCGGGGTGAGAAAGCTGTCAGGGTAGCCAGGGATAACTACGTCTAAATCCCATTTGTGCAAAGGCAAGGGAACCAAGCCAGCTGAAGAGGGCAAAGCAGCTTCCCAAAGAAAATCATTCCCCAGATAAAATGCGATGCCAAATCTCTTGCCGAATCTGCCCTTTGGCTTACAGAGCAGCTTGGTTGGAGGCAGATGGTAGAGACTTTTGAGTCCTCTTGTCATGCAGCCGCAGCGGCCAACAACTCGGGTTTTGCCCTGACTGTGACCATTTTTCTTATGACCATTTATTATTTCACCCAGGCTGCTGAAAAACAAGTAAACCTGGGAGATAAAACCAGGGAGCACAGAGATTGCTCAGTCACTCAATGCCTGATGTCAGGCACTTGTCTCCCCGCTCCTCCACGCCGCTAGGGTCAGCCTGAGGATGGCACCAAACGCACTGGCCATCTTGTCGATATAGTTGTTGGAAAGGGTTACAGAGAGAGCCCTTCAAGAAAATTAACTGAATCATCCCAATTACACTGATGTTAACCTCCCCTGTGCTACAAACACACTTCCACCCATGAGGATGCCACTCGTTCCCAAGAGAGGATATGTCCTTGGGATCCGGGATCTTAATGGATAAATTACAAGTACAGAGGAAATGGGAGCTGCCTGGGTCTGGCGAGAGGGTTTTTGCAAGTCAGTCTACTCAAGTCAAATGATGTTCAAATAAACCTGGTCGGGCAGGTGAGGCATGTGGGAACTCAGCTGAAAGAGGTCAGACTCCTTGCTTGCACTCAACAACCCTCCCGTATGTTTCCATTTTAAAGCCATGCATTTTTCTAAAGAACACAAAGCAAAAGCTTTCCTTTTAAGCCATTCTACTTGCCTAAAGCACGTAAAACAAAAGCTTTAAAACATCTGCATTTCTTCCACATTTCTAGCATTACCTCAGCAAGTCAAACCATCTGCAACAGCTTAACCAACTCTGCTGAACCTGAAATAATAATCCATAATCAAAGTATTATGAAAGATGAATATGGTTTCTATAAATACTTTTAGCATTAGAAAAGTAACGTTTTTCCTATTTACATCTGTTAGCACGATTAGCAGCTGTGCTGTTGCTCATTTGCACGTGCTGTTTAATGTGCTTTATGCTCACTGGGAAAAGGCTTCAAGGGCTGAAACAAGGACACAGACCATGAAATGGGGAGGCAATCCAAGAAAAACCCCAGGGCAGTTCTCTAAATGCAAGTATACTGCAGAAAAACAAAATATGTATTCTATTGTGGCTGCCACAATTTCAGTGGGAACACCACCAAACAGGGTTGTTGGGTGTGCAGAGGAAGTGAAGGATTTACTGCAATAAATACGGAGATAAATAAATGCAATGACTCACAGGGCAAATTCTTATGAAAAGATGCATTTGGACTGGGCTGGCACTGTTGTTCTTAATAAGACAGTTAAGCTGTAATCAAAGAGTAATAAAAACGCCACAACAAAAACTAAACAGCTTCCAAAAAACCACATCAAGTTTGAAATCCTTTTAGGGCTAAATTCTTTTCCAGTGTGGTAAAAGCTTGAAAAGCTAAGGTTAGCCTCTAATGCAACAGACCAAGTTCTTCCCTCAAGAAGCTCCTTCTGCCGCTTACCGACTCATAAACTGTAAAGCGGCGTCCACAGGCACTCGTACCACCTGGAGACCCATGGTCTGAAACAAACAGTTTGAAGAGAATTTCAGCACAAGGAAGATGCTGGGGCTCTAGCTCTTATTTCTTCCCTAACCCTCCAAAATCGAGAGATCTGGAAGGCTAGGGAAGGCAAAGGCAATGACGCACATGCTGACTGTCGGCTATTGCCCTGCTGACAATTCAGGTGTCACAGCGATGTGCGCACATCCCCATCATCGGCATGCAATTGAATTGCTGTGTGCAGCCGTGACGTCTAAGCGGTGGCAGCCGACGTCAGGAAAGCCAGGCTGCAAGTTCTGCATCAGTTACGAGTACTGTGGAATTCACTACAAATACAGGGGAAAAAGTTTTCTTACACAGAGATGACAGTTTTTTCTGGCCAAAGGTGAATATATACTTCAATTCCGCAAATGCACTTTATGGGTGCATTTAATGAGAACAATTCTTCAATGTTTTGTAACCCCTTTTAGAAGAAATCATGAAATAGATACTCAATGCGGTATCCAGGAATAAATGTGAGTTTCTTATTTTACTTGAAGAAGGTTAAAAAAAACGCCTCACGCTTTCATCATGTCACAGTTTTGTACTGTTAGAAATAAAAAAGCAGTGTTCTTGAAAATGTTCAGAACCAGCTACTTCCTATTAGCAAGAGAGATTTCAGGACGTCAAGGGCTGGTGCAGGGCCATCAATTTAAACAAGGGAATGAGGTTAAGTGGAAAACCTCCTACTAGCCAACGGACAAGACAGATCCCAGTCCAACAGAAGCTCAAACACGAGCAAGTAAAACAGCACAGCAAGGATAAGACTATGCTAATTTAAGCAACGCATTGACTCAAATATTCTACAGTGCAAACAACCTAACAAACGAGGGCCTGACACAGCCAGCCTGAAGGAAACATCATGAGAGCAAGATCTGGGCAGGCCTCCCCGTGTAAGCTCTAACACTATCCCTGTCTTAACAAGTACTAAACAGCCTTTCTGTTGCCTACCCTTCCTTGAAGCTGCATCAACTTGACGAAGTCCAGCACAGTACAAGTGGAACATGAAAACATATTAATTTGCATCCTAAATTCTTGGACCCCAGATCACAAATCAAAAGCCTGAGGAGATCCTGGAGGCCCACATCTATCCTGGTAGATTTTTCTGAATGTCTCTGGAAGAGCAGTGGGAGAAAACTCACACAGAATGGGTGAAAGGAACGGAGATGGCTGGTCTGGCTGGAGAAACCTGCTGTGTGCTTGCAGTACAAAGGGCAGCACTGAAAAGAAAGGTGATGTTGGCACTCTAGTCTGAAATGCTGCGAGTCTTACAGAGACCATTTGTAATGATGACCCTGCATCAAAACAAGCGTGGCCAGCAGGGCGAGGGAGGTGATTCTGCCCCTCTGCTCTGCTCTTCTGAGATCCCACCTGGAGTACTGCGTCCACCTCTGGAGCCCCCAATTTAAGAAGGACATGGACCTGTTGGAGCAAGTCCAGAGGAGGGCCACCAAGATGATGAGAGGGCTGGAGCACCTCTGCTATGAAGACAGGAGGACAGAGTTGGGGTTGTTCAGCTTGGAGAAGAGAAGACTCTGGGGAGACCTTACAGCAACCTTCCAGTACCTAAAGGGGGCCTACAGGAAAGGTGGGGAGGGACTCCTTATCGGGGAGTGTAGCGATAGGACGAGGCATAACGGTTTTAAACTGAAAGAGGGGAGATTTAGATTAGATATTAGGAAAAAATTCTTTCCTGTGAGGGTGGTGAGCCCCTGGCCCAGGTTGCCCAGAGAAGCTGTGGCTGCCCCATCCCTGGAGGGGTTCAAGGCCAGGTTGGACAGGGCTTGGAGCAACCTGGTCTGGTGGGAGGTGTCCCTGCCCAGGGCAGGGGGGTGGAACTAGATGATCTTAAAGGTCCCTTCCAACTCTAACCATCCTACGACATGCTATACAATTTTATAATATTTTATTTTTTTTTTTTTTTTTTTTTTTTTACAAATGCCACTCTTTCTGTAAACCTTGAGAATTAATAATGCAAGATGAAGAAGCAGTAGTTTCAAAGCCTTGACCTCAATTACTTCTTAAGCAATCTTCATAGCATGTATCTTTTGCATTGTTGGAGTAAGCACCAGCAATACTGAAAACAAAAAAAAGTAAGAACTGTGCAAATATCCCCTAAAAAGTCATGTATACAGTAGTCTGATTACTAATTACTTCAAATGTGGCTAAATACAGAAGAGGAAGACAGACAAACGCAAGTAAAAATATGCAGATCTTGTGATCACTACGAAGTAATGGAACTCCCCGTGGTGTCTGAATAGCTTGCGGGTAGTTCTCTTTACCAGAATAAAGCTTCACTTAGCGTGCAAGAGTCTATTTGCAACCCACGCGTTTTTACCCATGCAGCTAGGGAATATCTAGCCCAATCAAGAAAGGGTTTTAAAAGACACATTCAACAAGCAAAGATAGCAAAATCTGACTGCCTGCAGATTTGCAGATGATCATTACTACTGTCTCCCCTCTCCCCCCCAGTACAGCTTTTCTTGGATACTCTTTACCACCTCCTTTCCGCCAGCTGAGGGAAAGGCAAAGTACACAGTGTGCTCCGAGCTGTGCATGCCTGCACAGGCCCCCCAGCAGCCCACCCGCAGCGGGTCCTGGCTGAGCTCGCATGGGAGACTTTCCTGGTGGCTCACTCACAGACCATCCTCTCTTTGCTGCTGCTGACAGCTTTTGTGACAGTTATGGGAACTGGATGTAAAGACTCTGCTGCTCTGTCACATTTGACGGAAATTGATGTGTGTGTTCAAAAGCTACAGGAATTGAGGGGGAGGCTGGGATGAGGGAAGGGGACAGATGGATGACATCACTGCATAAGTCTTATTCCTTTACAAAAAAAAGACCAAAAAGCAAAGTACTTCCAAAGGGTTCACTTCAGTGGATCTCCAAGACAAGTATGGACTAGATAAACGGACAGGGAGGTGGGCTGAACCAACTGAACTGCCAGGCTCAGGGAGTTGTGATCAGTGGCACAAAGTCCTAGTGGAGTATTTAAGGGGTTGATATTGGGGCCAGTACTGTTTAACTTCTTCATTAATGACCTGGATGAAGGGGCAGAGTTTGCTGGGAGGAGTAGCTGATACACCAGATAGGTGTGCTGCCATTCAGAAGGACCTCGACCGGCTCAAGAACTGGACAGAGAGGAACCTCATGAAGTTCCAACAAGGGGAAATGCAAAGTCTTGCCTGTGAATAACACCATCCACCAGTACACGCTGGGGGCTGTCTGGGTAGCAAGCAGCTTTGCAGAGAAAGACCTTGGAGTCCTGGTGGTCACCATGAACCACCAAAGACCACGAGCATCCTGGGCTGTGCTATGAAAAGCACTGGCAGAAGGTCAAGGGAGGTGATCCTTTCACTCCACTTAGGCCTGATGAGACGCAGCTGGAGTGCTGAGCCCAGTTCCAGGCTCCCCAGGACTGGAGAGACAGGGACTTAGTGGAGTGAGCCTAGCAAAGGACCACAACGATGATTAATGAATTGGGAGCATCTGTCGTGTGACGAGAGACTGATCAACTGACCAGACCTGTTCAGTTTGGAGAAGAGGAGGCTTGGGGAGACCTCAATGGATATAAATACCTGATGGGAGGGTGCAAAGAAGACAGAGCCAGACTGTTCTCAGTGGTGCCCAGTGACAGGGTGAGAGGCAATGGGAACAAACTGAAATACAGGAAATTTCTTTTTAACATTAGGAAAAGGGTTTTTTTACTGTAAGGGTGGTGAAACACAGGAACAGGTTGCCCAGAGTGGTTGCAGAGTCTCTGTCCCTGGAGATATTTGCAATCTGACCGGACACAGTCCTGGGCAACCTGCTCCGGCTGACTCTACCATGAGCACAGAGGCTGCCACTAGGCGATCTCCAGAGGTCCCTGCCAACCACGACAACTTTGTGATTCTGTGAAATACCTTCTGAAAACATCTCAAGGATGAATTGACAAAAATTTGCGGTTAGAGGACAAACAGTCCTCCTAACATGATTCAGAATCACTGTTTACTTGGTTATGCTGGGCATGAGCAAGAAAGAAGAAATAAGTGTTTCTATCAAGACCTTTAACTTGCAGTTAGATTAAAACACAAGCTTATTTTCATGTAACCTGCCAGCTCCCTAGCAAATTCTTCCAGTGTCTCCTTACTCAGTTTCATCATTATCCATCATTTTATATTTCTTCAAATTATTCTGCTGCTGTTACGAGAATATTAGACTGACAGTCTCCAAAACGATACCCAACTTTTATCAGAGAAGTGAAAGGATAGAAAACAGAAATCCTTCAAAAATGATAGTGGCACTGAGGTTGACACATCTATCCATACCAGAGTGATACACACCAAACATAGGAACATTTTGTTAAAAGCATAATTTTTAGTCTTGAGAACGGAGGAGGAAAGTGTCAGGCTTGTCAACTCAGTAATTCCCTTACTCTCAACTCCACAAACTCATTTGTTCTACACCTAATTACTATTATCTCATATTCCAATATGTTCAAGACCAGATTGTTTAGCTTTTAATGGATGGATTGCCCTCCTTCCCCCTCCCAATTAGTTTTACAGCCTAGGAAACTTTAATAAAAAAATTACTTTAAACCTGAAGTGCCCTGCAGTTCTGTATCTCTTCCCACTTACAATAATTTATATTAATTATGTTAAATTGATTGCTTCTAATGACCGAGGCAAACCCTTTCTTTTCCTTTCCACCTATTTTAGTAGCTATTTGTACTGTGCTGCCTTGTTCAGGAAATTATCCTCCTGATGGCAGCCTTTATTTTTACTTTTAAAAAGATGGTCGCCAACTTTAATCACACACAAGAGAGAATTTCCTTTCAGCTAAGGAATTATAACTGGGACTGCCTGTAGAATATAGTAATTTATATCATGGATGAGTGACCACGCATCATAAGGACGAGTGAATGGTGTGGAGCCACTGCCAAGCCATTAGGAGCAATTCTCCTCCCAGCAGCACCAGGAGAAGAGTTTCAAAAACCCAGGTGAAGCCTGTTTTTTGTCAGTGTTACACAGTGCCAAAAAGGGGCTCCTCCAGGGAGGACAGATACCTGAACCAACTCAGACAGGAGAGTTACTTACTGTTAGGGACTCAATCTTAAGACTCACACCGATTTCCTTGCCAAACATTCTCTACTTTGTTTATCATGAACACGGGCTGATTGTAGGGTTGAAGTTTCTGAGAGGTAAGAAAAAAAACCCTAGGACAAGAGTTGCAGCTGTGATTGCAGTCAGGGTAGCGCAGTGCTGATTTAAACCACAGTCCAATCTCAGTTCTGAAAAGCAGAAAAGGGATTTATTTTGCAGGCAGATTAAAAAGTACAATGTCAAGCTTAGATTCCAAAATTGGTTGCTTCTTCCTTTGTGCATTTTAGCTTTTCTATATAACAGGATCCTTTGGCACCTACAAGTTAGAAGGGCAGCACAGCAGAGAGAAGAGGTCTGTCTTTACTCCTTCAAAACTGAACTTGCCAGAGCAGAGATAAAATAGGTGAGAAACGTTGTCTGTATAGGAACATTACAGCAACACTGAGACACATTCAAGTCAAAATTAAGGAAAAGATTAAGAAACAGAACACAATTTAAATGCCAGGGTATTAAGCCAAGACTAAGAGGGTCCAAATGAACGCTCAGACTCCCACTGCTTTACTGAATAGTTTCCCTCTTTACATCACTGCATTGCCACCTGCAAAGTAGCAAAAATGCAATGAGCTCTCCATCGGTGTGCTTTGTTTCCACTGATGAAATACTCTAAATAAGATCTAGGCATTAGATCTCAAATTTAACAGTGACTTAGACTGAACCGAGAATGGCCCCTTGCCAGCCAGGCAGTGAGAGGAGGTACCTACGTCCTCTTACCATGATAATGTGTCCTCATCTGCTTCAGGGCTCTGGCAATTTGTATAACTTTAAGTCCCGTCTACAAGAAACCACGCTCAAAACTGCAATGCCAGATGATCGAACTAAATTCATGGACATCAGATCCTATTCACACAAAAATAACTGTCAAACACATCTACAAATTCTACTGTAAACCACCATTAACCAGCTTCATGATACTGAAAGTAAAAAAAAACCCTATTTTTCTTTAAATCTGTTTCTTTGGTTTATTATTATAGATAGCAAAATGAAGTCACTTACAGTTACTACTAATCATTATAAGAAAAATCAAGACAAAGTGAAAAGCTTAGCTTGACTGCAGCCAGTGGAGAAAAAAAAACCCAAATTTGCAGTGGTGAAACATTAATTTTCATTCCCCACGAAGCAAATAAGAATCTTAAACCAAAGGATCATCTTTGTTGTTGTCTATTAAATCTTTCAGGGTTATCTACCTATTTAAGCTTTGCAGATGGACATCTGTGAATTTTCAGACAACATGAAATAAACAGAATATTCAAAATACGTCCAAACCTGGTTTACTGCCTCTTCCTCCTATTAAATGTAATTCCTATTTATTTTTCAAGAGGGATTTCAGCTCATGGGTTCACATGCTCAGTGATACTAAAGAATCAAAAGCAGCTGTTGTTTTCTGCAACAAGCACTGTAAGTACTTTGAAAGTTATAAAGGGCTTATTTTTAGTTGAGTGATCCGCTAATACCCCAGCAGTGTTAGACCAGGGCTTCACTGCTGCAATGCCAGAAACCCAGCTACCTGCAGCTACGGTGATCCTGAGGCATCTTGTCTCTATAGATTTCACTGCTGGTGAGTATTTTCGTTCTATATGTACCCCAGCAGGTTCTTTTGGCCAACAGCACCATTAAAAGTTGCTTCTGTTGCCACAGCCAAGTAAAACACAGTAAAAGCAATTGCCCGATCCTCCAGGATAAATATCTGTCATCTAAGCACAACATTACAGTGCCTGACCATAAGCTGACATAGTGGAGAGCACTACCTAATCAGAGAAGAAGTCATGTAATAACCAGCATCCTTATGATATCCTCAGATGAGAAAATCCAGTGGGATGCTTGATTAAAGGGCTCTGGACAGACGCGGCTGTTAAATTGTTCCTATGAAACTCATAGAAAGCCTGATTTTTTTTTCCAGTGCTAAAAAAAAGTACAAAATCTGTTGAAATTAATGTCAATGTTAACTGCTGACTCCACACGACCCATATGTGTAAGAAAGGTGGCTATCATCAATCCAGACGCTCAACAGAAGGCTCAAAATTAGTAACTTATTTGTAGCTTCTGCTGAGTAATAAAATACATTACATGGAAAGAAATTTGCAGGTTACATGGTAAATGCTTTACTATTGAAATAAAGCTCTTTCAAGACACCAGAAAAAAAAATATTCTGGCTTTACAGATTTTGTTACTGAATATTCACATTACTGACAAGGTAGCGCGTACGCGATGACAAGCTGAAGTGTTCAGATAGCTTCCTCCTCAGTCTGCCAACACAGGGCTGGAATCCACAGAAAAGTCCCACTCCCTGACAACACTTCATTTGGCTGCTGTAACCAACCCCCTTCTCTCCATTTGCTTTGCCAAAATGAACATGAGATTAAGCAAGGTAATATTTGAAGTCAGCACCGGCCTGGTGCTGCAAAGAGGTTCCAGAAAAATTTGTTTATTGCTGATCTACCACTTTCTTATGCCGCATTCAACAGGCCAAATGAAATTTCAGACTATTTTGACAAATATTCAGTGGACTATCCTCCCTTGACTGACGTGTATGTAAACTTGGTTTCATAGCTAAGAACATAAACAAGCAAGATACTGTCAGACGTTATCCCTTCATGCTGTGTCAAGTGAGCCATCAGCCACCATATCCAAAGGCGCTGTCAGAGGTTCGTGCTCCGGATACAGAAAAGCATGACTAAGGAATCACTGCCTTTAATCAAGAAACAGCCAGCACTACCGGGTACTCTACACAAGGCGGAAGGTGTTTCTTGACTCCATTCTTTTTGACTTGTTCATACCAAAAGTCTTCTGTCACAGGTGTGCTGACATCTGTCGCTCCTTGAGTCATTTTAGAGCAGGAAGCTACCGTGTCTCAATAAATTACAAAATAAATTGGATGAAGGCAGAAATTCAAGCAAGCAGCGCAGAGCTGTCAGTCATGAATTTGAGGTTACTGACAAGCACACAGCAGAAAACAGGCCGGTAACGTGACATGCCAGATCTCATCACTCTCTGCACAATTTGCAAAATACCAGCCTACCTACATCACGTCAGAGCTGGATATTGTATTACACCCTTCCAGTAACAGCAAAGTTTCATTTTGTTTTTCTCTCCATGCATTTATGCAAGATTACATTAGGGTATGTTAACCCAAGATGTCACTAACAGCTTGCGATCCCGCTCCATACTGCAATCAGAGACAGGAATGAACGGCAGATAATCTGTATTCACGCTTCATTACACCCCTGGGTCTTGCAGGAATAGTTAATACATTTTCATGTGCCGTGCTGAAACAGAGGAAGGCCAGTTAGCTAATCTTGCTTTGTGGAACTAAATACTCATCCTGAAAAGCTCTGAATGTTCTCAATTCTTTTTTAATTGAAGGAGAAGCTAAATATGCTAAGTGCTGCATGCCCTCAGATGCACTGTATGACCAACTTGTGTTTTCCAAGCTACCACGAAGCGTCAAACTCCAACCCGATCCTTCTACCCTGCCAAAAATTGATAAAGATGCTTTCCCGATATTCTGAAGAGGTTGTCAAATAATGCTTTGATTGTCTACATCCTCCATTCGGTTGGCTTGACACATGAAAGTAAGGGTTTATTATTAAAACATGTTCAGCTTTCCGTTTGTTATACCATTATGTTATTGGCCAGGATTTAGAGAACTTTGAAAAAGATACAAGAACGCGCCCATTTTTTAACGCCTTAAAAATGATTTAGTAAAACTTCAGAGCAGTTGGATGTTTTCAGTGAGGGACTACAGGACAGAGCCTGGCACGCAACTAAGTGAAAGACAAGACAGACACATCTTGGAAGATGAACTCTAACGTGTTCTGACCCACACAGGTAAGCTTGTAAAGCTAGGGGGAGGATCACAAAATGATACCGACTTTTAAATCCCCACTTATGTCCCATAAGCTGGAAAAAGGCTGCGCAGTAATAAAAGAGACAAAAGTTGTGGACTCAGAACTCAGAGCCCTCCCCTCGCCAACACACATGCTGTAGTGATGATTTCCAGATTGGACACAGGGCCATTGTAACTGCTTTCTTCTAAACACGAGTACGTTGCCAGACCTTGCCACAACACCACCGACTAGGTTCCACTCGGACCATGGATGCAGGAAACGCTACTTCGTGAAAAAGCAGCGAGCGCAACACAAAATAGAAAAGCAACCAAGAAACACGACTGCCTCTTTAGCCAAGCTGCAAACTCAAAAATTTCCGCTTTAATCAAAAGTGTTTCCACCCAGCAGAACTGTCAAGGTTATTACAATGAAGTGTAAAAGATAATTTAGTAAGAAGGCTCTTCAGTAAAATCTTGCAGAAGGAACTGAAGAGCCTCCCACATCAAACAAAGAAGAGCCGTGATGTCTAGTTAGATCTATAGCTTCCCCGTGGCAACTCTTCCAATTGCTGCAGCGGGGGAAAAGTACCACCAGCTCTGGGGAAGCATTGACTCGGAGGAGCTTCTCTTCTCCTCCCTGTGATGACCTGAAGCCTCAGGGAAGCAGTGCAAAGAAAAACCAGTCAGACTTCATAAACACCTTCAGAAACAGGCAGAGCAAGGGTTTTCCCTCTGTACTGTGTAGTATGGCAATGCAAGTCACTTTTGTGCGTGCCATCACTTCTCCCCACCATGTTCTCCTGCAGTTACACAGGCAGGGTGCAGCTGGGAAACCGCTCCTCGTCACTTTGGAGCACCTAGCACAACTGACCCCAGGCATGCTCCTCTAGCACCAGCTCAAACACAGTCATAATAATAAAGACCACCTGAAATGAACTTCAAGTAAATGTTTTCAAGATAATTTCTCTGTTTGAAGGTTAATTTTTGCAGCTGTCTTGAGCCATCACTAAGCTTCAGGCATCTGAGCATAAAAAATGAAAACAATAATAATCAGAATTCTTCAAATACCATTAGCACTGTTTGCATACAAAATTTCATGGGGATACGTTTGGGAAATTGGAAAAGTTTAACAAAGCGTATGGCTGTGATGGATAACTGTTGCCAAGGGTAACAAGTCTGACAAAGAGAATTTGGCTAAAAATAATGCATTAATGGATTAAATGAGCATTATTTTTTAAAAACTCCTTGGGGAAGGCATCAGGAAAAACAGTTTGCTGTTAAAAACCTTTGCAGTGCGTTGCCCGGACCCAATCCAATAAAGAAACAAGTATTCACATAGAAACAGGATATAAACTTGGGTAACACAGAGCCGGTATTTGAGTTTTGACATACCCATATGTTTTTGACTACTTTGCAAAATAAAACCATTTCAACTGTTTTCAGTTTCTTCAAGGAACACTACCCATCAAAGGAACACAGCTATTTCACATACTTCATAATCGTTTGGAAAATACAGTGCTTGTTTAGAGCTATTTCTAGTGCTTTTTAACACAAATAATATCTCCTCTGAAATGTAACGTGACAAGATGCAGCATCCTTGGACCACAAAATGTTATTGATAATATTTTATACAGTATAAATGCTTTATATGGAAATGTCTTTTACAGAATCTTGGACAATTTCAGTGAGTACTATCCAAACAAACTGTTTTGCACCCAAATTCACCAACAGTCACTATAGATCACCGGATAATATTTCTAATTCTCAGACAAATTTATTTCAAGATATTTAACTGTTAACTATTAAATCTAGCAAGCAGAAAACCCAGCAAAGAATATCCACAGGAAAGCCTTTGCTGTCAGCCACACAAATCCAATTAACTCAAAACTGGAAGAAATGTTCTTGCAGGTCATTCAGTCTCCGTTTACGAAGAGGTGAACCAACCCAAATGCTTCAAGCAAGAAAAGTTAATGCACTAAATGCTGCATTCCCTACAACAGTCACGGCACCTCTGTTCTTGGGCTCTGCAGCCTAAATCTCGGAGAACTAAGCCACTCTGTTCTTGAGTTTTATGTAAAGACAAAGATAAAAACCAAAAAAGCAGAGTCTAAGCAGTTTGGATGTAAGAAAAAAAAATAAGAAAGTTATTTACTAGAATCCTCCTGCAGATGCTTCATTCATTTCCAACACAGATGTTAGCTAGCGTCTGAGTGAAGGGCAATAGTTCACGTTACTCACTTGTTTCAATAAGGAAAGGTATTGATCTGCACTGAAGATGCCACTCTGTAAAGGAGCCTGCGCTGGCTGGCAGCCAGCCACTGCCAGCTGCTCCTTCTCTTTCTGGAAAGTTTGGGATGGTTCTGGAGAAGTGGCAAGGGAAAAAACTGATCTCTTCTGAAGGGGAAGAGTTTTAACTGCAGGAGCTAAGGGAGCTCAGTACTCACATGTATACTCAAATGCCTTTGATATAAAAATGATGACAAAAAAGAGCAGGTATGACAGAAAAACAAGGAGGCTACTGGAAGGTCAGTTAAATGAATTGTTTTAAACCGGAAGACCTGAGGAAGATACACAGTTAATGAATATTTTTTTGCAAACTTTAATGACTGGTTTTTTTCCCAAACTTTCCAGATTTTTATTTTCTTTTGTGTTATTGTTTGTCTGCTTAGAGGACCAAGCACACCTTGTGACATGCTATCATTTATATTGTGCTTTTCATACAGATGCATCAAATAACATTTCAAACTGACAAATCTTCTGATATATATGAAATTACATTACTAGAAGTAAACTAACTTCAAAGTGATCAATTACAAGTGATCAATAAGAATCCAAATTTGAAGACACTATTTAGTTACAAATGCATTTCTTCAGCTACAGAGAAAAATGGATTTTCAAGGTACTCTTAAATCTAAATGTAATTACACCCTTATTATGTATAAGCACAGAAACGAAAAGCCAGGAGGATAAAAGTACAGCTGGCCATGACATTCTTTGGAAGAGTCTTTAGAAGGGTCAAATCTGAAACGATACGGAGGCAGCGAGCTCTGGGACTTTTTAACTGTCTGAAGGCATTATCAGTCTTGAGGACAAAATTACTCGAAACTTCAGCAGAGATGAAAGATCCCAACTCCACCAGCTTCTGTATTTAGCACCCCGCAGGGTGGCTCGGCAAGGGAAGCACAGGGCTCCCAAGTCTGTGTGGCAGACTGGTTTACAGTGTTTGATAAGACCCGAGGTGAGACAGAAGAACAGTAACCCCCTTCCACTTTGAGAACATGCTTCACAAGCCAGACTTCATAGTTTCTGATGCAAAAAAAAAAACCAAACAAACAACAAACAAACCCACAAGCAAAAAAACCCAGCAAGGATGAAATCACTCTTGGTGAGAAAGAAGTTTTACAATTCCAAGTTGTTGTTGGTTCTTGGTGGCTCCAGAACTAAAGAGGCTATGCTGGGAAATTCAACTTATTATATTTCCAAAGGGATACTTAAATACCTTCTACAGGCATATCTGTATTTGTTTCTTATTTGTGATTGTTACTTACAGGCAGACCTCTTGCTGACAGCTTTCTCTTTCCACGGCTTACCTGTTTTCAGAAGATACATTAATGTCCTCTCCAGAATCTGGCCCAGGCACTGGCATTTTGTCAGGTCATGCTGGTTCTTGCCCAGTTGCCCAAGGAAGGGTTTGAGAAATTGAGATTCTTCTACAAAAATTCTAAACTGTTTGCTATTTAAGGACTCAAAAAAACCTGCATACAATTATGAAAGGCTACAAAAGCTCTTTAGTGAAATATGTAGTCAGCAACTGTTCCTAATTATCAGTGGACTTTCTAATGGAATTAGATTAGTGCTCTCACTTGTAAAGACAAGAAGACAGTCCTCAAGTAATTAAAGGAAAATGTTCATCCCAGAAGACTCATTAGAACAACCTCCAAAGACTGCAAGCAATTGAGAAGAGAGATATTTTTTTAAGCCTAGTTTCCTAAGCAACTGAGGCTATGTAGGGCAAATAAAATCCTAAGAGGAAACCTTAAGAGGCAGCTTCAGATGCCATAACACCATGAAAATTATAAATCCATCTGTACAGAAACAACCCTGAGATAAAAAAAACCCTTATTTTCTTTATTACTAAGAGAATTCTTGAATAAAAAAAAAAAAGAGCAAAAGCCAAGCAGTAATGTATTTTCTTGTGTAAAAAAAAAAAAAAAAAAGAAAAGAAAGTAGATTCAATAGCTGTCACAGCAGCATGCAAGTGACACAAGGAAAAGTCTGCCCTAACACTTCTCCCCAGTAGCTTCTAGCCTCACATGTCACTGGTGCCAGCACCGACTCTATGATTTTTCTGAGGGTGTCGTTCATGAGAATATAGCATTATCCCAGGTAAAACGAGGCTGGCCATAGTCTCTGGTGTCTTCTGGAGGAGTTTTGCTAGTGTGCTAGTACTGCTGTGATGAAGAATCAGAACGACGTGATTTAAGCAGGACCAGAAACCGCAACTGTTGAGGATAATCTATTAAGACTAAAGACAGCCATAAGAACATTATGAATTGTCCTGAGTCATGTTTAACTGCACTACGTTATATAAAAATTCCAACCCTCCTGAATTTTCCTATTAAAATTCTTGTTGTACAATCTCCCCTTCCTTAGAATAAAAATACAATGTCTACAAACAACATCACAACAGCATATAAATCTACCTAGAAATATAATCAGTCACAACAAGAGCTGCTAAAATTCGGCAGCTAAAGTTAAATCCATGCCTTCTAACCTGGGCCAGAACCAAACTCCTCCACGCAAACCTATGCAAAATAATTCATCATTAAAAGTATCAAAACAACAGCCAAAAGCTTTGCTGCTGATCTAGGCGCGGAAAAGGCAGGGACAGTAGCAGAAGATAGCTGGGGGAAAAAGGCAAAACCAAAACCTCATTTACATAGGGTTGTTCTGCTGCATGTTCTTTAAAACCAGGCAGACATTGGGAAATACAACACAGGTACAAATCGGGACGATCAGCACCTGGAGTGCCTGTTGGAAGCAGCATGCTCACCCCTCCACATCCAGGAGCAACTTTTCAGCAATAATTAGATTGAGTTTGGCAACAGCCCTCATTCCTCCAGCTGGGACAAGCAAAGTGAGGGCCACAAAAGCCTGGCATTAATGATTTCTTTTCACACAATGGCCAGTTACCTGGAGAGAGCAAAGAGAGGTGACGCTCCCACTGTTCAGTGCATTCCTGTGCGCTATAACAAAAAACATAATGCTGCCTTCCAAGGAGGATGCAAATAAAATCAGGGCTTGCTGAATTAAGTAAAACATTTGTGTTTAAGATGGGTCCTTGGCAAATGCACACTTCTTCTGTTTAGATTTCTCAGCTTTGGCCCTTCAGAGCTGCTGGTAAAAGTCCTGTGAAAAAAGACACACTAGATTTTTCACAAGGGGGGAAAAAAATCCTTCCCAGAGTGCTATCTTACTCTTTCACAATGCCACAGCAGGAAGGGTTTCCATGCACTCAATACTGACAGAGGAGTTTCACTGAGAAGATGGAAAGATCGTGCAGGAAAATAACACAGGGTGACATTACTCAGCTTCTCCTATTAAAACAACTCAAGACTGCATGGATGAACAAGTAAATGAGTGTTTGCTAATCTGCAGGATGACAAAAATTGCTTTAGTGTTTTAAATTGCACCAAATACAACAGGTGATTACAATTAAAATAGGACACAGCATTAGCATTCTTGATATGGCAGGCCTCAGTGAAGAAAAAAGCTGAGGAATATTGGGAAAAACATTTCCACTTCAAACCATATGAACACTGTAATGAATTTTCTTGTTGGGTACAGCACGTATGGCTTTGAAATGTTGGGGTTTTTTTGGCAAAGGCAACCACTACTAGGAAATATAAGGGCTTTTAAGGAAGACAGCAAATTGCAGTGTCCTGCACCGCTGACTAAGGCATACATAAGTCCTGAACTACTAAACTGATTCAGTTTTGTATTACCAAGGTATATCCCTTATTCTTGCAGTACTCAGCCTACCTGGCTGCCACAGAAAGCTAATCAAGAGAGCTCTATTTCTTCAGTGTACAAACCAGCAAATCCAACAATTTTTAGCACATTGTTTTTAAGTGAGTAGTCATTAAAACTTAAACACTTGCTCGCTGCTCAGCAATCCAATGGAATCAGTTCTATTGACGATTAATGGCTCTGGCCATCCACATAATTACTGAGAGGCTGACTTCTCTGCTAAATCCAAAGCAGTCCCAGCTAGTTAACTCATAAGCAGTTCTTTAAATGCCACAAGAAAACTCATACTAACAAAGAGATGAGATTGTATCGGTGTGAGAAGACTGAATGTTGGGAAACACCTTACTTAGTTTACATAGAGACATCAATCATCTTTTTATTCTGATTTATTGAGCTCTAAACCAAGAGAGGATGGTTGCTAATCTTCCAGTGATTGTGACCTAACTGCAGTGCAATGTGGGCACCAGGAATGTTCTAAAAAGTAGCACCACAAAAATGAACAATACAAACCTTCCCTAAGCTGGAAATAATTATGAGTTAAACAAAGGTAGGGAGGGGGGAATAGAAGAGTGAAGGGAAACTACAATTTTATCTGAATGCTTTATTAAATGATGAAAGCCACAGTCAAACAACTTGCAAGAAGGTTTGAGTTTTAAAAACCAGCCAAGTGTGGAAGTTCACACCAGGTCTACAGAAATACTGTCACTAAAGAGGACGCAGCCAACATGCTGGAGAGCAAATCCACCTCCAGAGAGACCTGCGTGGGCTAGAGGAAAGGCCACAGCAACCTCTGGGGGCTCAGCAATGCCAAATAGGAAGTCCTGCCCCTGGGACACACTCAGCCTCTGCACAGGGACAGTCCCAGATGCCAGGCTGGGGACAGCTTTACTGGGAAGGCCTCGGGGCAAGATAAGGCTGAGGTCCAGGGCTTCTTGGTGGAGAGGAGCAGGCTTTGGGGGGACTAAAAGCAGGCCCCCCAATACTGAGGGGGAGGTGACTGAGACAACAGAGCCTTCTCAGAAGTGAGCAACGAGAGGACATGAGATTAAGTTCATAAACTGAAAGGGGGGACGTCTGACCACATATACAGGAAAAGATTACCATGCGGGTAACTAAGCTTTGGAGCATGCAACATCACTTGATGACAATCATAAAATAAACTCATGATTGGCAAAACTGAAGCCTTAGAAAATTGATCGCAATGACAACATCACTTAAACAGTACCATATAATGCAGGCAAACACAGGTGTTCTATCTCTGAAAAAATAATTAAAGTCACAAAAGGTGGCAGACAGCATCTTCTGTCACTGAAAAAGTCTTCTGATGAAAACAACCAATCACAACATAGGTCTCCAGATCAATTCTGTAGCTGATAAGAAGGTAGGTTTTGGAAACATAGAGGGCTAGCAAGCCTGAATATTGAGATAATCTCTTTATCTACCATTTGTGAAAATGGATGTTTGATGACTCTGCCAAAAAGTTACTGACATCTTGCAAAGTGTGTGGGGAAGAGATGTAGAATTAGTCAAGCTGTACAAACAGTCATATGTACTTTAAAAAATAATTTGTTCAAAAGTGACTTGATGATCACTGGCTGAAGGAAGCTGCAAGGGAAGAGGCTGAGTAACTGACAGCTTCTTCCTCGAGCTGAAGGAGGCTCCTGAGGGCTGGAAGCTGAAGCTGCACTAACTCAGATCTCAGATAAGACATAGGTTTTTTTAAAGCAATTAATTGAACAACTTGAGCTCCGAGTTTTGTACCATTTTTACATCCTAGAACAAGGCTGCTTTCCCAAAAACTACATCTACATGCTCAGGTATAAGCCATAAATTTGATGCAAAAATTAAGAGGTTCCTTATGCAGAAAGAGATCATAACTGTCCCTCACAGCCTGATCTGCAACACAAACATTCACAGCACAACTGTTTTCCAAGAATTAATAATAAGGATTTGATATCTATGATGTGACTTCTTCCAGCATCTGCAAGGCGGCAGTCATTTTCGATGACTTAATACCCGCCTACGGAACTGAACAAACTCCAGTTTCGCATTTTCAATAACCAGAAGCAGGCTTCACATTAGCTGTTAACCTCTCGGGCAGCCACACTTATCCTGGAATGTCACCAAAGGGATCCCAGGATTTGAAATCTGACATGACATCAGTGAAATACTGAGTCATCTCCTCCAGAACCACAGAAGACAGCTCGATGTACATTTGTTTTGGCTGCTACAAGCCACATACTCCCACGCTGCCAAATGACCAAAGGCATTCTCTTACTGTGCCTGGTAAGACACAGATGTTTGTACACAGAACTATTTGTGTATATATATATATATATATTTGCAAATCTGTTTTTATGTAGACTGTGCATGCGGGCATATATATTACATATATATCGTTTGTATAATTGTATTACACACAAAAAAATGTCTCGGGGAAAATTCATTAGCATTCTCAAATTAATCATATTGTGCGTTGAAAGTATTTCAACAGGACCGCAGCAGTTTCACTTCACAACAAAGTGCTCATACACTACATGACATCTGTGCCTGGAAGAGACAAAAACTAACTTACACTGCAATTGCATTCTTTGAGGCTAATTGGAAAAGCAGCCATTTCCCTCCCTTGCATAATTTATTCTCTCCAGACAAGCATTATTGGTTTTGTCTTGATGTTTCTGAAGGACACACTGCGGTATATGTGAGACATACTGCTTGGTGCTGTCACTATCAATGAAATACCTAAACTAACTTCAGATAGCGTCAAAAAAAAAAAGTTAACAAGGCAGAGCATGAATTTGACAGATACCTGTGGAGACTACTTAGAGTTTACTAAATAAAATATGTTTGTTCCAAAAATATTTTTAATTTAGAAGACTGTCAAAAACCCCACTCAATTTCCCTTTCACTTCTGCCACAGCTGGAAAAAAAAAAAAAAAAGGCAAACCAACAAAACTTCCATGCTATTAGTGTAGCACCACATATTTTGAGTGCTCACCTCTCATTTTTGAGGGAGGTGTGTTTTAAAAGCAGGTTAACATTATTTCTTTCTGTGGATTCACAAGATTTCCAATTTCTGAATGAGGTTGAGAGCTACAGGACAGCAATTTCTTAGCATTCCATAATTCTTTGGGAAGAGGACATTACTGTCTGGCTCATCTGAGGTCTAACAATTCACTCAAAGCACTGGTAAGACTCACCTACCACAGCCTCAGCACATCTGACACAAGACTGTACTAGTACCATAGCAGCATCTCTCCTTACAAAAGCCTACCCAGGCACCAGACAAACTGCTTTCCCTCTGGCTGTTAAGAAGAAATCAAGTGCCAAAATTCAACACTCAGCAATAGGTGTGTAGCCTCCCCATTCTCAAAGAGCTACAAATTTCCCTGGCAAGATATTAGAGAATAATTCAGTCTAACAATGCAAACAAAGAAAATGATTCAGCCTGCTGCCTTCACTATGCTGGTTTTGTTTCTCAGGCTGTATCCCCTCTGTGACTGCTTGCAGTGGTTTATGGCTTGGAAGGCTTCCTGGCACTCTTTGCCAAAATGATATAACAAAACCATCAAAAAAAACCCTCTTCCAGAGTAGATGTCTACTAAATTTTTCTCACCTTAGGCTTACAGTCTTGTCCCAGCCCTGCAAACACTGACGAATACCAGAATAGCTACAAGATCTAATTAAACAAGAAAAGGGCTAGAAAGATGAACTCACAATCCCAGTGTTTCCTCCGGAAAAAAATTAGATAAATTAGGTACACTGCTTAGCTTTTCATTTTCAATGAACTCTTCAAATCAACATTTACCTGGAAACTTTCTTCTATCTTTAAGGTTAACTTAACAAAAGTATCAGACAAGTTTAATTAAAACAAGAGACCTGGAACATGTCAAGACCTTTATAGCATTATATAGATTAGCATTATATAGATGCTTGAGGTATGCATCTATATAATCTAATGTGACCCAACCGCAGAGATCCATACAAGGGGGAAGTAAGTACTTTGTTCACCTCTACCTCCATGCTCAATTTCACAGAACAAAGAGGATCAGTAAAAAGAAAATAAAGTAGTATGTAAGAGTTTGAAGAAACTCTTTTCTGCATTTTGAAGGAGAGAAGGATAAGATCTTTTTGCAAGCCTTTTGGGGTAAAGGCTACCACGTAACTGAGTCAAACCAATTCGCTATCATTTGCTGCACAGAACACGTACAACTTCAGGGAAAAATCTCAGAAACAAGAAGGAAAAGATCCTCTATTTTGGGGATATGACTACACTATGGTCAACAATTGTAGCATATGGTGAATAACACTACCGTATAGAGTTTACTTTCCCAGATAAAGCACATTTCTTTGAGTGACTGGTTGCTGATACAATGAGTCACTCAACTGCCTGAAGTACAAGCTTGAATGCTTTAAAAGGAATGACCGGGAACCACTGAGTTACAGTATGTGTAGTTGTTTAGGAACAACATGCTTTAAATAAACCGCTGACTCACCTTGTCACGCAAATGATGCTCTGCAGCCTCAATATTCAAAGGATCGTCAAAATTCAAAAGGTCCTGGAAAAGAAACAGATAACATTATAGAGTTACCACTCACTGCATCATACAAGGAATCGAAAGCCCTAATGAGCAAGATAATGAAACAAAGCAAACAAAAGCAGTGTAGTGCCATTTTCTCACCACCTTGATAAGTATGCCTGTCACAGGTAGATGCAAATGAGTTTGATGATTGCCCACCAAATCACAAGTCAATTAAAGGACAACAGCAGCAAGACATTCAGCCCCCTGTGGTGGCTCGCCACACAGCCCCATGACACTTCTCTCTGGCAGTGATGCATTTCTATTTGAAAACTGAGACAGTTTTAAATCAAATTTTGAAGGAACATTCAAAGTTTCAGGAGGCGCAATTCCTGTTGGTCCCCCTCCCCCCCCCCCCCCAAGGGTAAAATAAACACTTTAAAAAAAAAAAAAAGGTTCAGACCTGCAAATGGCCTGGTGATAAAGCAGGAGTTTCCTTAATACCATCTCTGATAGCCAAGCAATCTCATTCCCTCTGAGAAGAAACTGCATGACCTGGAGCCTGACAGATAGGAAGGTTTGAGCGCAATGGGAAAAACAGGGCCCAGCAGAAAGGGAGTGCCAAAGACCCCAAACCCCAAAAGCAAAGGGCATATGGGGGCAGGGAGCAGAAACTGTCAAAACAAATTGTCAGTTTCATCTCAATAAATATTAACTTTGTAAGGAGAAAGGGTCTAGGGTTAAAATCAAAGGACCAAGATGCTGATAAAAGGGGAGTTATCGTAAAAAAATAACACTGAATCCCAAACCCGTCCTATTCTGCCTACAGCCCAGATCACTTTCCCCAGTTTAAGGTTAGCCTGTGACAGCAGTGAAATGCTATCATTTCTCAAGTGTGAAAGGCTCGTGTCATTCTGACTGATTTTCAAGCAGAAAACCTCCCATCTCATTCAAACTAGGACACCAGTCCACCTCATTTTCACTTACTTTCTTCAAGAAAACCCCCAAAGGATCTTCAAGGCCAGTACAATCCAAAGCCAGCTTTTCAAAGCCCAATTATTTCTAAAAAGCTGGCTGTGAGGGAAGCCTAAAAGGCGAGCTGGGAAGCACGGCTCTTACTGGCCATGACAAATCCCCGCAGTCTCCAATGCATGACCATCGCTCTTTGCAGCTGCTTGCCCAACAGATTATTTTTACGTGCAGTTCTGCCTCTGAAGGCACTTCTTTGTACCTCCAGTGGATTTCGCTTTCTTCCAGTTACTTAGCATGCAGTGGGAGACTGACTGTGAAATGCAATTACTCTTTGTTGAAAAGGCAAATGCTCTCCAATCTTCTAAATCAATTTACCAAAGAAGTTGTCGAAACAAATCAAGCCTTTGGATGCCAGGAAAGCTTAGGAGATTGTAGCCAGTGACTGGCTACAGTCTATGCTACAGGTTTTAGAAATGCACCGTGATCCTGGTGATAGAGCTGTGAGCACTGTCGCTGCTTTGCCTCTCCTCCTGTAGGTAGTCATGGAAGGAATTCCGCTCTCCGAAAACAGGCTGCGGCTAGCAAAGCCCACAGCAACGATCCTCACCCAGAGCTTTTCACAGCCTCCTCATACACCCTGGAGTGGCTGGGTTGACTCTCCAGAGTCAATGACAAATGCGGTGACCAAGTTGGTGCCTTTCTTTGCTTCTTCCTGACCTTCCTACCCAGCAGCAGTGGCTGGGGAAGGGGACCATAACCCTGGACTCCCTAAAAAAAGGCAGCTTTTGTAAAGAGTTAGCCTCTCTCCACCTTTAGGGCAAAAGCAGCTGTGGCATCCTGCCTGCCTCTTGCAGCTTCTTACCCTCTCCTCCATTTTCAAGTTGCTCCTGTAATTATGAGGCACAGGTTTCTTCTAAGGAAAAGGGAGAAAATGGGATCCCTGAACACAACCATATAATTTCTGTAACAAGTCAGGGTTTATGCAAATTCTGCGGGAGGGTACTGAGGCCCTTGAACAGGAATGTAAGCGTTCAAAACAGGAATGAGACTGCAGGGCAGTCATTAACTCCTAAAAATCATTTTATAAAAACACCAACACAATTCCTTCTCAGAGCAATATGAATTTCTGTTTCCTGCAAACTAGCAAAAGGAAATCCATACCATGTGGAACATCCCAAGTAACTTGCTACCAAAATATGCCTAATATTCATAACCAGAAGTAAAAACCATGTATGAAAAAGCTCGCTTATCAGACCGTCTGTATGAGTCTTGCAGTTATACAAACAAAACCACAAATGATTTCATACTTGTACAACACCCACTGAAGCCAAAGCAAATAATGGCCTTAAGTTTAAGAGGCAACAGATGAGGTTCACATTAGGTGATGCTGACACCAAATCATGCAGGAAAAAGCAAAGTGGATAAGCAAAAGATTCATTTACTTACAGTAAATAAAGAGTTTAACCCCCAGACAACATCCTGCAAAGGAAAAGCACAGTCAGTTAGGCACGCATTTCAGGTGCATTTCACGTTCACCTAATTTATTTATCTATTAATCCATGAAATTACTGGAAATCAAATGTAGATTAAGGGTGATGTTTTACTAATTTAAATCAAAATATCAAAAAAGCTTTCCCATTTCATGGATGCTTGATATTTAGAAGTCACCAAAAAATAAATGCCGCATATTCAAATAAGAGTTCAGATCTTTTGTGTGTATAAGGAGCCTTATTCCTGTTGCTTCTCTGCTCAAGGAGAGGAATAATACCTTATACCAGTATACGCCACCAACTGACTGCACTGCTTAGTTCAAAGGGTGGGTATAAAACTCAATCCATTCTTAAAATTAAAAAGACAGCGTCAGACAAGTAATTGAAACTGTGTCAAAATATTAGAGAAAAGCGATTTAGGTGTAGCGTGAGTATGGAGAAATATCGTTCCTGTATGAGCATGTGTCTCAAATCCTTTTACTGCCTTTAAGTATCTAAACAAAGCTGAATAGAGAGGGTTTGCAATTTGTACAAACAGCAAGCTTCAGGGGATCTGCCTACAAATGCTGCCAACAAACACAGGTTATTCTGGGGTGGGCATCTCCAAAAGGGTTCCACTAGCACTGACCTAAGAGCCCACATCCTCAGTTACAACCTTCAGAGAACAAGAAGATGCATAAGATCCAACTATTACAGAAATAGACTTAAAAGCATCACCTGTCACCAACTCTGAGGCTAAGCTTTTCTACGTAGAAAAAAAAAGATTCTTTTTTTCAGTAGTAGCATAACTAAAGCTACTCTACAGCAAAATCCCACTGATGTCTGGGTACTGGAGCTCACACCTACCAGACAATTAAGATCAGCATTGCACCTCCTGCCCTTACAGCCTGCTAGCACTTGACTGCCTACCCAAGAAAGTCACGCTGCCCAATTTCCAGTAGTGGGACAAACACTGCACATGAATCATTTCATCACTAAAATGTACCTTTTGCAATACAGATAAAGCCTCAAAGTAAGAACTTCCTATCCACGGCAAAAAACTTCTGTAAACGAGCATATTTCAGTTTGTTTCCTGTTCCGGGCCCTCTGCCGACTGTGGTGGACCACAGAAATCCATATCACTTAAGAACACTATCCAATTATGCCCTAATGAAAAAGACATGATGTCAGCATTATCTGGCTAACAGCCTCTCACGATCCAGTTTTCCTTTGATCTTGCACAACCAACCTACTCAGTTTATCTGCTTTTAATAACATTAATCTGCCCAGCAAAGCCGATATTGTCAGACAGCATTTTCAGTTTCAGCATCTTCTCCTAACAGAGCTTCTGAATTCATCAGATGCAGCAGACAGTAACTCTTTTAAACATACTCATCACCTTCGATGGCAACACAGATACAGAAACTGAAAAAAGGACATACCCGAGACACCTAAGAATTATAGTTATCCGTACATTTCAAGACTACAGTGCTGAGCAGTCATCCCCACGCCCAAACAGCCATACTGTCAGTTCCTTCTCAAGTATTGCGAAAATGGACTACTTCAAATAATGGATGAAAGCCATCATTTTATCCTTTATTTCAGTTTTGTTCCGCTTGTTCAACTACAACTACAGTCACAGAAACAAGACATAGCAGAGGTTAGCAAAACATGGCAGTAAGGAAACCCGTTATTAACCAATCCCAGGGATAAACTATTTGTACAGTGCAGTGGTGCTAGAAAAAGTAATCCAAAATCACTGATTAAAGGAGGATTTCAGTGGTGTGGAGAGCCTGCAGAGTAGGTACAGACATGAAGTTCTCAACCTCCACTTCACTCTCCTGCATTCAGGCATAAGAGGGTGCGCAGCGCAGCACAGGCCCCCAGGGGGCCACCGCTCCCAGGGTCCGCTCCGCTCAGGTGCCCCTGTGGATGCTGTCCCTGGCAGGGATGCAGCATGTGTAACCAGGGACAGCTGAGAGCACCTGTGTCTCCAGCCAGCCAACACTGCCCAGCAGATGCTCTGGCCCCTGCAGGTCAGGAGCCCTTTCCACTGCTGCCCTCAAAGGCTGTATTGTCCTCAAGGGAGGCAGAGTGAATGTCTTGGGGGTATTAAGAATGTCTTGCATCTGATTTTAACCCACCGTGTATTTCCCATATCCTTTGATAATGGGACCTTACTAAAGCACGGTAATTTGCTCTATTCCACTTGAAGTAGGAATAAATTAACTTTTTAAGGGTCATCTTTCATCTACACCATGTGACAGCAAACTGTAGCTGCACAATTACAATACTGAGTGTTAAAAAACATCCTAAAGAGGAACGAGGAGCTCACCATAGTGCACTGGGGTCTGTCCATTTCCAAATCCTGCCTGAACACCAAAAGGGCATTCACAGGCTTGCAAACTGTTCACAACTCTTCAACCACTTACCAGCATGGCTAAAAATAAGCAAACGACAGAGGAATTCAGCCATATTGATTATGAAGTCCTGAGAAATCTGACATACATTTAACAGTGTTCTAAAGCCTCTGGTCTCCTAGAGCCTCCCCACCAGGACACCTGCAGATTGTCTCTCCAGACAAAACAGCTTCTGCTCCAATACAAGCAGTGACAAGCCCCACCTTCCATGAGTAAATGTTGCAACGCAAAATGGAAATATAAATTATATCAAATTATTTTCCCATTCCATAAACACCCCCCTTTGAAGTTTACCTAAATTGCTCCCAAATTCTCATTTGCTGAACTCTGCTTTTAAGACTTTGAGACACTTGACTCATTTAATCCAAGCTGGATTTGCACTGAGTTCTAACCAAAAGAGAAAAAAACAAACAAAAAAAACCCCACCACACACAAAAAAACCCAACAAACCCCGAACACAAGACCCCAGCAAAAGCCTCTGTAAGGCTGTGAGTTTTTAGTGCTGTACATTTTCATAGCCATTCTAGACACCAAAAAGCATAAAAGGATTATTATTATTACTGAATAACTTATGTATGAAATTCTTAATATAATTTCTGATCTGTTTCCAGCTATTCAAGTTTTATGATTTGCTGGATTCATTTTATATCCTTGCATGGCTTCATAAGAAATAATGCTGAATTACAACCAGAGGGCAACACTTTTTGTAACGAGTTTTGAGGCTAGCCTGGATTTAAATCTATCATATTGAGAAAGGGAAGTGGGATGGAACAGATGAGCAAGAGCGAAGCAAGTATTTCATATCTGAAAAACTTGACACTGTTGCATTGCAAAAATAATCACTTTGCATTATTGACTTCAGCAGAGCTGCTTGCTGCATGTGGATAAGCACTTGCCTGAACACTTGCTTCACATTTTCCTGCCACACTAAAAAGATTTGCAAGCCACTGAAGAACAGATCCTGTCAGAGTTAACGGTTCAAAAACTTCAGTTTTCTTTTAATGTAATAAAGCATCATCCTTGGCTTCAAACATTTACTGAACTTGTGGCTTAAGTACTGTGAAAGCAGAAAGTTAACCCTATGGGCAAGAATTTTTAAAGGTTATCTTCCCACGTAGAAGCAGGGCAAATGTCGCCTTAAAATGTTAATAACGCACACCTTTATGCTGCTCCACTTCAATGAGAGAATCTGCTTGCAAAAGGAGAATGAGACACAGGGATCTGTCTGTTCACATGGCAAATACCTGACAAGCCCATTTCCTTTAAAGTGCTTCTTTTTGTCTACTTTCTTCTACACATTTAACATCAAAGTTATGGGTACAAGTACACCCACTACTGAGGGGCAACCTCAGAGCAAAACTGAGGACCTCTTGCGTTTTTCGGAATGAAGCAGCACAGTCCGCTTGGGGTGGACCCCACAGAAAAGGCTGCAGAATTCCCCAAACCTCTTTAACTGGTTCCTGCTCCAGCCGTGCTCAGGCAGACCCTCTCCCTGTTGCCCTGGTCTCCCAGAGGCTTTGCATCAGCACAGACATCACTCCCGAGGTTAGATGCCTTTGTAAGCCACTGCAGGTCTCAGGTAAGCATGTGTTTTTAATTCCACTCTACTACATTAGTTCAGAAGATTCAAGTATCATACTTGAACTAGAGCAGTACCCAGTTAAGTCCAGAGTGGAAAATGAAGGATGTACGCTCTGCTCCTTGGCACTGTCACTATTTTGAGCTCAAGCATGGGGAAGTCAACACAAGCAAGTCAGAACATCAACAGACTGTTATAAATAACCCTTTATAATCACCCCTTTTCGTGCTTGAGCATTTTTGTGTTGTATTTGAGTGAAAAGTTACATTAAACCCCTGCCCACAGATTTATTTATGGCATGCCAAATGAGGAAAAACATCTGCCATTGCAGCAATGTTTAAAGTTCAAGAGCAATGAATCAAAATACTAAATACAGCTTTTGAAATAGCCTCTCCTGAGGCTAAAGAGTCTCAAAGCATTGCATTTGTAGGAGGTCCTAATTCATTTAGTCACCAAATCTTCCCAATGACAGTTCTCACAACTACTTCACACAAGCAATGCCATTGAAACCACGCAACAGACAAGCGTTTAGCTGTGCTTGCCGATGTTTGGAAATGGAACCACACAGCACTTCTTCTGAAGAGAGAGTAAACATGTAAATTGCAAATTAAGAATTTCTTTTAACAGGCAAAGTATACTTAATACATTAATTTAAGCAGAGAACAAGCCAGACAAAAGCAGCTAATGAACTTCCAATCAAAGAAACTTCTTTAGAGATCCAAGGAGCATTTCTGATCTAATAGACTGATTAAATTAAAGCTTGCTGCTAAACCATTTTTTACATACGAACAATTTAACCCATGCAGATCAATGAAAGGAGCAGCAGTCATTTATACAAGCATATGTCTGAAGCAATTTTTTTTTAAATTTTTTTTTTTTTTTTTAACCAACTGAAGCAGTAACTCCAATAAAACAGGTGCCAAGCTTTGTACATCACAGTTTGGGAAAGGCCTTAAAATTACCCCCAAAACCTCAGCATGCTGAAAGTCAGGCCACTGCATGGCTGTCTCCTGGTGCAGCGCTCTGCTGTCCTGTCTGCCTACACACCACCTCAAGATGGTTTTCCACTTCCATTCACCTTCTTCAGTCATCTTTTACAGATCAGCCCAGCTTCCTTCTCTCTTCATTGCGGCCTAGAAAACCAAGCGTCCTTCATCACACCCAGCCCCACCTTCCCAGGCTCTGTTGGGCTTCTCTTTCTACCTCCTCAACACACCTCCACAAACCCCTCTGCTTTCTCCCCATGGACTAACCACCTGTTTGCAACCACTACAGTGTAACTGACTGCACAAAACTTACCACTGGTTCAAGGGGTTAAAAAAAAAAAGAAGTGGTATGTTTTCATGACAAAGACAGTAGGCACTTTTTAGCTTACAAAAAACCTGCTTCCCTCCTAAACAGTCTTCTCCCAAATAAAATGTTTTCTTTTACATTTCCTCTCCCTGTCCTGCTCCCCGCTAATCTTGCGGGTAACACTGCTACAGTATCTTACAAAATTCCTGCAGCAGGTAAAACACCATTTCCACCTGGAATAAGGTGGTGAAGAGAACGTCAGCTTTCTTTAATCAGCCACAAAGGCCACCTCAATTCTCATGTGCCTGCAATCCCAGCTCACGCTTCCCACCCAAACACAACAACAGTAGCTTATTTAGAGGGCTTTGGGTAATTTAAATGGCATGAACTGCTCCAGTTAGCAAACACAAAAAAAGGAGGAAGGCTGGAAAACGATTTCTTCTGTGCTCAAATATACTAGCGGGAAGAAAACAGGAACAATTATAGTCTGTTCTTCTCCCAGACTAAGACAGTTGGGAATTGCCAAGTACGCAGGAGCACTCATCTAAAATCCCTTACTTTTGTTACTGACTCCTTGACATTTGTCCCCAAGGTTACTTCAGAGCAAGCAGATAATCTTTTATAAATTGTTCCCAGGGGAATTCTGTGATAGCTTCTTAATGAACTACACTACAGCGATTATGAACACTAAAACAATCGCCCTCCGGAGACCAGTCTACTCAATTGATTAAAGTTGACACAAATTGCATATTCAACAATTTGGGGAAAACAAGCATGGTTTAATTAGACTTACTAATGTACTGCACTGTTCTACTGAATCACTCTTTAAAAACGTGCTAGTAACAGCAGCTACTGTATTTCAAACAAGGATTAGGATTTGTTTTAGTCATTAGAGAGAGAAAAAGAAATTTTTTGTAAATCTTTTACGAAGCAAAGGTTATTACTAGACATTGATTTGTCTAACTACTTTCACCACCCTGGGCATATGCCGGGGGGGGGGGGGGGGGGGGGAATAAATCACTTCTTACAAAACTGATACAGCTGATTTATAAAATCAAAATACAACACAATACAACACAAACAATTTGTTTCTCCCCAGTCCTCAGAGGCTCTATATTGATCTACACCAGGGAGGTAGCAGACACCTTAACAGGAGTCCATCTCGCCCTTGAGATCGCACATACAATTTCTCAGGTGCTCAGTTCTGCAACCTTGGTGATCATGACCAAGAAGACACCAGGAGATGGATGTAGAATTCATGTAAGATCAAGAATCTCCTTGCTAAACTGCACTTGACATCCCACTAATTTCTCCTCCTGCACAGTAAGAGCTGCCATTTGCGCTCTCTGCCACTGCTATCAAGCCTTTAGCTTTCTTCCTTTGATGACTTTCTCCTCCAGATGTTCCCAGTATGGGGGACAAATATATTCCATCTGGGAAGGCAGCTTTTACAAGCACATGCTTTGATATTTCTACATACAGAGACCCATTCCAAAATAGGATTTGAATAAATCAACAGCAGAACAATGTTACAGAAATGCTGGCGGAGAAAAAAATAGTATCAGCAGCAAAAATTATGAGAACACCACAGAACAACCAGGTTTACTTTCTTCCCCTTCATCCTGAAGGCAGCAACAGTTATTATCTCCTTAAAATATTCCTCTGTGCTAATTACATGTAATTCTGACAGCAGACTACCTGTTTTCATTAAGACGATGAATGAAAGTTTTGTGCTTATACTGAAGTTTTTTTAAAACCACTCAGGTTTATACTTAAACATAACTGGAAAAATCAAGTCAAGACCCTCTGATTTATTTCTTCAAGAGATTACAGTTTGACATTTGCATGATTTCAAGTAAAGTAATTTTACTGTCTGAAGACAACAGCAGAACCAAGGCAACAAATAAGGCATATTTTCCCATTTAGTATTAAATGCTAAATAAATAAGCATGCCTCTTACGGATAAACTCCAAATAGCAATAGTTTCTCATAAACGACTCTTAATTCCTTTTAGATTAGATTATCTAATAACACAGGCAGATATTTCTTAACCTAGTATCTAAAGTTATGGAAGGGAATTCCTGAAAAGAAAAAAAAGTTTTTCTATAAGTGGATATAAAAAGCTGTCTGCATATCTACAGTTTACGACTATCTTGATGTTTTCCATTCCCGCTCCTTTCTCTCAAAAAAAAAAAAAAGCTCTTTGATATATCTCAATGAAGAACTGAAATACATATACACCTTACCAGTAAACATGTAGATCCTCCAGAAAATAAAAAAAAAAAAAAAAGAAACCGAAAAAGGACCAAATATTCCTTATGAGCCTCATCATACATTTTAAAATACTGGTTTTAACATTACTATGCTCAGGCCTGCAGAGTCAGTCAGAGTTGCGCAAGTGTGCTTTGATCACTTTTATGGTTCATAAATCCATCACTGACCAATTTCCAGTTGTAGTTTGTTAGAGATAATTGCAGAAGGAATAGCTTGACTTTTAGAACCAATTAGGCAATCACAATACACAGATCCACTTCCTTTATTTTTTAAAATCAATCACCTGAGATAATTTTATAGCAAAGTGAAAACAAGCATTTGAGAGAAAGCTGATGAATGCTAGGGAGGCCTATCTTAACTAGGCAAATGGTACTCACTGCTTCTAAGGTACAAGGAAGTGCATGCTGAGGACAGCAGGAGCTGCTGAAGCACTTTTGAGTTTGAAATTGGAATTATTGAGGGAGAAGAAGCAGGGTACCAGAGCAACAACAACAGTTTTATTTTATACTAGGTATTTAAAAGCCAGTATCTTCAGTGACAAAAATCTGAGAACAGAATGGAATTAAAACCACCTATTTGCTTTTCGCCTGGAAAACTTCTAGTTTTGACCATCTGACCTAAATGCAGGAGAAAAGCAAGCTTAGTCTGAGCTGAGGCCCAAAATAACTTCAGCAGTTCTTCACTTTATGAATACTCTGTTTTAGAGTGGAAAGAAGCAAGCAATAAAATGATGCAGAACATAACAGAATGGAGACAGAAAGGTAAATAAGCTCCTGTTGCTTACTCATAGGTAGCTATAAAGAAGTAAAAGATCACACGGAGATGAGTTAGAAAGCATTGCATCAGTTTTTACACAATCCGTAAGCAAACTGCTACCAGAAATTATCTAAGAATTTAGGATTCAGGAGTGTTTCTATGGACAAAGAAAACATTTACAGTTGCATCAACAGTGACTAAAAATATATAGATTGTTTTAAAACATTAACCCACCAATGACCTGTTTCAGGGTTAAAGCCCACCTTTCTTCATAACCTGATTTAAAGAGCATCTAATGCAGGAATTCAGAAATAGCACATTCTTTAGTGTCTTCACCAGTCCACAGGCTGCTGTTCACAGCGGTCCACAGAAATGTGTTCAGCAGCAGGAAGAAGTAAAGTGGAAAAAAGATAATGCTCAACACTTAGTAACTTAAGGAGAATTCAGTCATGGAAGAGATGACACTGAGTGCAACAAAATGCTAGAATATAAAACTGAGTTAGCTTTTTTATCCCCTTAAGAATTCTCTACTCTGTTAAAACACATTTTATCAGATAACTTTTAATGAGTATTTAGGAGATTTTATTTTTTATTTCTGAAAGGTAAAAGGCATAATTTAAATGCCTCTTCAAGTTTATACCCATTCGATACTAAAGAAAAAGTGTTAAAAAAGTCACAGCAGTGTTTTGAAAGATTTCTGATGTAAGAGCTCTGCTGCCACCACAAGGATACAGAAGATGAGACAATCTAAAACTTCTAAAACTTAAGCCTTCAAAAGGTTAAGCACGTAACACGAATGCATGCAGTAGCACACAGCAGAACTGGCTTGTGCATGTGCCTTTGAGGTTTTGTTATCTATTTGGGTTTACTAATGCACTCGGAACGGCTGCATCAGTAATACCTACCAATTTTTGTCACAGATTTACAGTACATCCCCATTCTCAAATATTTTAGCAGTGTCTTAGAGTGCTTTATTGGACAAATTTGGGTGCTACTTCTCCAGAAAAGCAGGCTGCCTTCATATTATTGATGAGTGGAATATGAAATGCTACTTTCAAGCCCATCATTGCCCAAGACCAGATACTATCTATAGCACTACTGTGCAAATTCACACAATATTCCGCTTGTGGAGATGAGCAGGTTCTCCAAACCATGGCGTCCAAGTGTTGGCAACGAAGGATTAGTGGGTGCAGGTGGCATGTTAAGAGATAAAGGGATAAAAGTAACCTGGGCCATATCTCATGGCTCTTGTTTACTAGCAGTCACACACTGTTTCATATAATTCTGCAGTCTATTGTTAACATATACCTACCACAGCTGTTAATGTATACTGACAAGTAACTCGGCTGCGTGGCCATAGTGTTGATAAACCAGCACCATTGCATATTCTCCATCTCAAAAGCACGCGTAGCCTGAAATCTAAGCCCTTGGACACTAATCAAGCTTCAAAACCCACAGGAAGGCATGCATGAAGCTTCACAGGTAACAGTCAGCCAAAGATGCGAAAGAACATCTGACAGAGCAGCCGCCAGGAACCCTGGCTCTGACCAAGACCCACCTTTCCCATGTTTATTAGTCCTTTCAAAGAGCACACTCATAATGGGTGAAGAATATCTTCAACAAAGAACAGACTCATTCCAGATGCTAGTTACCATCTAAGTACAACCCGTATCCCAAGCAAAAACACTGTTCAGGCAACAGTGCTTGCAGATTACCGACATCCCCAATGGCTATTTCTGCTCACAATTTTTTCTAAGCTCCTTTTGTACTGGAGGCCCAGCGTAACAACAGTGTTTCTACAGAGGCACAACTTGGAAGTTAGGATTAACATGTGGCACTTATTTTTTGTGATGACGCTTCAAATGACATGAAGTAAAAACAATGACAAGTGAGTGAAACTGCACATTTATTTAAAATTTAAAATGGAGATTCTGAAGACAAAAAGCAAGGAATGAAAACTTTGCAATTTAGGGGCAGTTTGTTTTGTTTTTTTTTTAAAGCTATAAAATGTGAGCCTGCAACTGTGACATTTCAATGCTTATGGGGAAAAAACAAAATCCAAGGGCGATGCTGGATTTTCTTTTTTCTTTTTCAAGTTAAGCTACCAGCTCCTTTTTCCTTGCTCAGTCTTTCATTTCAACACCTATAGACATAGTTCCTGGGGTTTTTTTGTTTGGGCTCGTGGAGTTTTTTCCCCCCTTTAACTTACTGAAGGTAAAACCACCCTAAAATACTTCATAATATCCAGTAACTTGAGTCTCCTGGTAGTTGAGATTCCAGGATGTTTAATCTATGAAATTAATTACATGCAATTATCAAACTGATGCACGAATAAAATGAAAAAGAAGATTAATGCACATCTTCCATCATCACTGAGGATAGGAAGTTAAGTACACGTAATGTCAACAATTATTCACAGTTACAGTCTTAACATATAGCCGTATTTTAGTCTCTAGTAGAAAGATACCATGAGCAACGCTAGAAGAGCAGATAAAAACATCTGTACAGTCTTGTCCTGTTGCAGTATTGGCCATTTTCTAATGGCCGAACCTTAAAACTTGTAGTCCAAAAACTTTCTCTAGGAATGAAATACATGGACAGGAACAGAACCAGTTAATTTAATTACACAGTCTATGTCTTGACTTAACCTAACATGAAAACAGAAACACAAGGGTGAGCCAAAACCACAGTAGCTGATGAAAAAAAAAATAGGGACAGGGTGTTTAAGAAAACCCACAAAACAGCACACACACTGATTCTACTCCACTTTTCAGAAAGTCAGATGCTCACAAAGAGATTTTGCAGATGAAGAAAGCCAGATCTCATTCATAGTGCCAAAAAGGAAATCAACTATTAGATAAAACTCATTTTCAGTTTGTTTTCTGAAAGAAAACAAACATCTTACATGTATACCTTTAACTACATAATGTAGCTAACATTCTTTAAGAACCAATTCTGGCAGGGTTCCTGGTAAAAGCAAAAGGGAGATTGCTGCTCAGTGCTCTGCTGCTCTTCTGGCAGCAAGGACATGTAACAGTAAATGGACAACCAACCACTTCCCATCGCAATACAAGAGCGGTCACTGTGCTGAAGCGCACGTACTTAACGACACCCTCCCTAAGAGTATTTCATACAAGCACCATGACTCTGAATGTACTAACACTGCCCAGCGGTGCTGGGACCAAGCTCTGAAGTCATTCTGCACTCACAGTGGCAATTTCAACAACTACCAGCAATTTCACAGGGGCCAGACTTCACTTACATTTTAGTGACTCAGGTAAAAATGACATTTGAGGCAAGACTAAAGGGAAGAGGCAGTTAGTTCCCTTCTGGAGTGACTAAAACAGTCAAGAGCACCCTGCTTTATGCAATACCTAAGTGCAGATCCATTGATCCCCCTTTGAACACTCAGGATGAAACAGAATTCAAGACAGTGCAATAACTACACCCCGATTCTGTTCCATATAGTGTTTCTCCCAAGTCCGTCTTGCCCTTCACTTTTCCAAGTTTTTCTACTTGGGGGAGAGGGGGGCACAGGGACAATTATCAGGAATATTAATATAACGGAAATTACAAGGGTTATGGATTACTGTTAGTCCTGCTCACATCATGTTCTTGTATTTGTTGTCTGGGTAAACAAGAGCAGATCAATCCTATCGAGCAGTTTCTCAGGGTCACCTGTAATTCTACAAAACCTTTTATCAGTCAGAACAGTATTTGTGCAGTTATGCTAAAACTAGCAAACATTTCTACAATCAATTAGCACTGTACTTGTTTCAGTACTGCCACCAACACTTGTTGAAAGACAAAAAACTCTGCTGTTCCTAGAGCAAACCGCATTATCTGTCTCTTTCCAAGTCCATAAAAGTATTTTTAAAAGATATACCTAGTTCAATGTATGTATCTAAAAGGAAATAGTACCTTTAATGTTCTAGTTGGAGCCCAGCCAGTGCCATCAATTGAATGTTCTCTCAATAAACTGGAAAAGAGACACACACATTACACAGTGCAACTTCTAGTTAAACAAACTTTGTCAGAAAACTTCTCAGAAAACATTAAGAACTTAGCAAGTTATCACAACACAAGGAATTACCTCTTGCACTATATCTAGGTACTGGGATTTTAAAGCAGAAGAATTGGTATGTCTTCCTAGAATTACATTCTACATAATGTCATTACAGATCTCCTGATCTGAGCTCAACCTTTGTCAAAAAAACCTGACTTATTTTCATCAGCAAAATAAGTGTGACAGAAATCCTTGTGAGACGGCCTCACCATTGAACCTGTTTCCCCTGAGCACACAGACACATGTGCTCCAGTTTAGAACACGTTCATCTTTGGAGAAGAGACAGGCTTGCAGAATGACCCATCTCTCACCAAATCTGGCACAGTTCAATCCAAAAAAGGGTATTTTTGGTGGGATTAGCAAGAAAGAGTATTATCATTTTCTCTTCTGCGAAAGGACTTCAGCTTCTTAGAGGCAGGGGCAGGAAAGTGAAATAGCTTGGGTCTGTCTGCTCAGGAAGGTTCTACAACAGCTGTAACACAAGCAGAAGCATCTCAAGCCTCCAGGGACACAGTTCAGGAAATTCTAGCGGCAGAGTCTTACAGTAGACGAGCTATAATATAGCATGCAGAATATTTCAAGGCTTTACAAACAAATTCAACACCATACAAACCCAACTGGAAATCACTATGAAGACTACTCTGGGCAAGAGAGATTGCTTACAGAAGAAAAAAGTTCCTTATAAACTATAATACATGCTCCTGAATTTTGATATAAATTTATATGAATATTAATATAAATAAATAAAATACAGACTTTCCAATATACACATATACTGTATAGGAATTTTATGTGACCTGCATATTATGCTACATATTAAGTCCGGTGAAACTGTTGCTATACTAACAAGTTGAAAACATAAAGGTGTATTCAGTCGGCCAGGCATTCCTGGACCTTTCAGGTTAAAACATCAGCTGTTATGAGAAGTAAAAATACAGGAGACCAGAGCATAATTCAGAGATGAGCTGAAGTCTTGCTCACATTTGTGAAAGCAAAGTAATAATCGGAATGAGAAAGAGAGTCTGGAAAACTCCCTGAAGCGTCGTTTCACAACCGTGCGTCTTCCTCTGTTAAGATGCCATCTAAAACTGAAAACTCATACAGTGAAGCGTAAAAAATTCATCTCTACTACTGAAATGATAGGGTTAAAGTGAAATAGTCTTAAACTATTAGATTTTACCAAATGTCAGGATGACATGCATTAAGTCATTTCTAAATTGCAGTACATATAGGCTATCCATATAGTTATTTATTGAATGTGCCAAGTTTTTAGTTCAAGGAAATACACTGTGATTAGCATTATTCCTTGCCCAATGCAGAGAAGCTAGGAACAGGATGATCATACTGGACAAGACTATTCCATCTTGACTGTGTTGCTAATCTCATTTCTGTGCCTTAAAAAAGATAAAATATGCCATTACCACTAGTACAGCCCAAAACTAATTTCAAGAACATTAAAAATAGCATCTTGTGGCTGTGATTTTTGTCCATATCACAAAACGAAAAGCAAAATGCTGCTGAACAGGCAAGAGCCAGGATTTCCAGGTTTTGAGCAAATAAAGGACTTTTTAGTTTGCTTTCTCTCTGTTCCTCTTAAAGTTATGCTTCAGTGCTCCCTTTTGCCTCTTCATATACCTCACTGTGACTGTAAGACCGAGGAATAAGTTAACACACACAAAAAAAGCATAAAAAAATCATCTGACAGAGCTCAAAGTGCCTGACCATTATCAACTGAGCCTCATTAACACCCTTCCAGCTTCCCAAAGCCTCAGAGCTCTCTCGGCACATCTCCAGCTGAGGACACCAGCAGCCAGGACTTGAGAGGAGACACTCGCATCTCTCTCAGAGCTCTGGCAGAAAAGCAATGAAGACAGACAAGTGTACCTTTGCCTAATATTTCTCATTTGCCGATATAATTAATTTTTAGAGCAGCATCCCTCTAACCCCTAACCAAAACTTTTTCCCAGCACAGGATGTCCAGAGAAATGGCACCTCGTGACCTAGATATAACTGCCAGACGTTCTGGAGGTCTGAGTGGTGATCTGCTCTCAGAGTATCATACACACAAACAGCAGAATGAACACCTAAAGGAGTAGAAATACACAAAACACGTCATGAACTAGTTTAGTGGATGAAGGAGCATCTGCACGTAGCTTCTGTTCAAAGACCTGTCATCCACGGGCCCTGGTGCCATGGAGGAATGCTGGGCTACCAGGAAGTTCTCAAAAGGCACAACCAGCAGAATTTTTCTCGCCCACTCAATGCTTCAAGAGGCTTGCCTTTGACAAGCTGCCAGATACACCACAAAAGCCATTTGTTCTACCCGGCTTTCAGGACACCTGATGGTCAGGAAAACCTGTTTACTTGAAGTCACTGTTCCAAAATTGCCAGGAGTGCCCAAAAGCTCATCTAGTATTATTTAGACTGAATAAACATTCAGAAGCTTTCCTTGTGATGCTGGAAAATGAATTTGCAGAAGTAAAGAGAGGGGTAAACCAACTGTACCATTCCTGGAGCATTTCAGATTACTAAAGCTGGCGAGTGAGGGGAAGAGGCGGCAGGGCTGACAGGACGGGGAGTGCTGTGGCATGAGCAGGAGTTTGTCAGCCAAGGAACTTCACCAGCAACAGAAAAGGACAGTAAAACACTATTTCCATTAGCTTTGTCTTCAGCTGTAGAGGATCTGAGAAAAGCCAAGCAGGTCCTCAGTCATCAGGGGGACTGGAACTGATAACCACGCCTTACATCTGGTGTTTGTATCTAGGGAGACCTCCCAGGACATGATTTCAAATCCTTATATCCGAGTTCCTATGGGAAGACTGCAAAAATCACTATTTTTGAAGCTATAGTAACCAAAACAGTCACTGATATGACCAGCCAGCTGCTCAGCTTTTGTTTCCACAAACATTTTCTCATTCTGTGAATAGTTCCTGCATGGAGAAAAGCTTTCAGGATTATTTTCTTTTTAAATACACAGCATTCTAGAGAGACCTTGCAAAAACATCTACTGAACTGGGAACTGCATGGCTCTAGCAAGCTTAAAGTTTTCTGAATGTCCAGCTGACATGACTTACAGCTTAAGTAACTAAGAATTACTGAAATGGGGAGATCGGTCCAGGAGAAAAGTCTGCTTTATGTAAAGATCTCAGATGAACACATTTATCAACATAAAATGTCAATTCCAACCAAACTTTTGCCTTCTTTTACCAACAAAAAGTATAATTCAAGGTAAATCTGAATTGAAAATCCACTTCATAAACCCTCTACTGGCAGGGACACATTACAGGGGTTATTCTCTTGCTCACCTCCTGCTGCCCACCTCCCTGCTCAACCCAGTGCAACCATTCTGGAGGCCATGCTATAGACTGGATGAGTGGAGCAATCGGTGTAGACAGTCTTTCTAAAGAGCTTTTTATTTCCACATTGCTACAGCAGAGGAGACTGGGACCAGCACTGGGAAACAGAAACATGTAATCAACTTAAATTAGCTTTCATAACTGGAGAAGTTTCAACACTGAGCTATGCTAGATGATACAATTCATCAGTCTTCAAACACTTCTCCGTTCAGCAACCTTTAATACTGCATCATGAAGTGACCAAATCTTAACTAACAACACCAACTGATGAAAAGACACATCCAGCAACAGTGACGACCTCACCATGTAGCAGAAAAGCAGTGAAATTTCTGAGTGATTAAACTATTCTAAAAGCTTATGCAGTCAAGGGGGGGGGGGGGGGGAAGACCTCGGAGATCACATCAGTGCTGGGAGGGGAAGTAGCCAGTGGCATGCATTACACATTGCCAAGAAAGCAGTGGAGTGGTGTATGTAGTAAGCAAGCATATCTCTCTCAATTTTTTCTATCCACATGTGCAGTGCAGAAAATATCCACAAGAATGGTCCACACCTAATTAATATGGTCGGGAGTAACTGCAATTCATAAAGCACAGAGAAACAACGCTTTTCCTGCCCAAAACTCTTATACTTGACCAGAAGTTTAATCATTTGTTATGTTTTAATTCAGGGATGATTATCAAACCAACACATACCATAGCATGAGGTATGTTTAATGAAAGACAGTTGGGAAAAATACTGATAAGGAATTTTTTTTCTGCTTTTAAAAATAACTGAAGCTATTTTAATGTAAAGACTCTTGTATAAATTGATTGCAGGTACTATATATAGAAGCATTCTCCATTATAACAGGCATACAGCAATCTATGTTATTTTAGTTTTTCCATCTAAATGGTAAGACATTTCAAAGGTTTGATATGTTAAAGTATCTGACAATCAAATAAAGCTCATGTTTCAGTGCAGATGCTGGAAAAAAGTGACTTCATTAAGTAGAATTCTGATGTTCCAACACTATGTTCATCTTTTATAATTAAAAACATTTAAAGACAAGAAACAGTGAAATATTCTCAAGAATGTGAAAAGGCTTTATTTAACTCAGAAGATGTAGCACTGTAATCAGAGCTTGAACTTTTAGCTATTGTTTGGTGTCTAGTGTTTTGTGTTCCCTGGTTCCAGACAGCACGCTCATTCCTTCCTTTACTTATACTATTTGACTCTAAGCGTCTAAGCGTCAAAGCGTCTAAGCTTTCTCCACCGACTAAACTGCAAGGACTCTGGTGAAATTTAAACTATTAAAACATGATCCTTAAATCAGTCTCCCTACTGTCAAGTGACAAGTTCAGCTGTGTAAAATGCAACAGTACTAGGATGCACTGAGAAACACCACAGGGCTGGCAAATTTGCTAAAAGCAGCAATACGTATTTGCCAAAACAGCCTTTTAAATCCTCCAATGCCAAAGTGAGGTAAGGTCTATGGACATTAGCCATTGCTGCCTGTACTCCTGCTGCAGAAGTCTGGTACTAATGAGCACCAGGAATATACTGCAGCCTCCCCAGGCTGGTTTCTATCACCTTTTGATGATATGAGCTTCTCGTAAGCATGAATGAGACCACTGTGGCTAAAAGCACCGATATCAGCTCTTCAGCTGTTTGACTGTTACCAGCTGATGAACCTGACCTGCCTATGAAGTGACAGATTACCCTGTGAAAACTTCTTTTTCACCAGGACCTTGAACACAACATTAAAATGATTTCTAAATAGAGAAGAAAAATTTTGTTGCTTTTTTTTTCTAAGCACTAATACGCTACACATGGTGGCAACTGTTCTGGATTTTCAGAGCAGCTTTCTGTCTCACTTATTTTCATTTCTTCTGCTTCATCTAGTTTTTTCTTTTATGTCCCATTAACTTGAAAAATGACAGTCATGCTTCTCTCTTCCGTTTATGCTTAGTTTCTGGCCAATTTCACCATCAGATACTCATGATGAAATAAAACTGAAATTACAAAGTTTCAGAAACTGATTTTGAAGGGGAAACATTTACTATCAAGCAAAACAACTTAGCAACATAAGCCTCTCACTTTGATAAAGTAAAGCTTTTGGGGCTTCGTATTTTGACTTAGACTCATGCAACATTGTTTTAACTGTCACATGCATCTTCTAGGGGATATTAAATGTTAAAATAAACAAATGGCAAATATAGAATAGTTACTGTCAAAGTTTAAGGAATACTTTTTCCTTCCTTTTTGAAATATAAATTTTGAAATATAAATTTTCAAGCACTTAACACACTCAGGCATTAAAACAAGCAAAGCCTTAAGCCCCCTCAGGGCCAGAAGACTATTCACCTACAGAGGGAGGAAAAGAAAACAACTAAGTTTTGTTTAGGTTGGAGTTTACATTTTTACCCTAAGTAGAATAAAACTGTTCAGGTTAAGACTTAATGTTAAGACTCTTAGAGAGAGCTCTACACGGTCTGTAACACACAGCAAGAACAATACTTTCTGTAGTTCTAAGTTCCTAAGGGTCACGTGCCATTGATTTGCAGAATCTGTTGAAAAAGATACTGGCAGGAAAATGATATACAATATTTTAACTACACAGAAAAACCTCCAAGGTTAGAAAAAATAGAATGCTGTTGCTACCTTAGGCAGATTTCTCCCGTCTCTGTAATGTTCGGATGCCAGATTCTTGTCAAGCATTTTACCTTTGGAGGCTGCCAGGAGAGAAAACAAATTACGACGTTATCCTTTAAAATAAAACCATATCACTGTTACAAGTCACAGAAAAAGGCAAATATATTTGTTATTCACAGCCTATGTTTGTATGTAAAAGACACCAGTAATATAATCTACCGGAGTTACACCAGCTTTCTCTGCACTTTTAGCTTCTCTCAAGTCTTTACGAAAGCTGGGCTGGTATTAGACTTTTTCTTAGAAAAATATAACTTTAAAGAAAGCCAAAAAAATTTATTCTCTTATCCTGTTCACTTCAGGGAAAAGAAAACATTCTATGTCATTCAGTTTCTTAACACTTAACCAGTAAGACAACGATTTAAACCAGAAAACTACTAAGTGTTTTCCCCCAAGGCTTATCCAAGTCAGTTTGTTAAAAACCAGCAGAGGATGCAATGGCAACAACTACATGAAAAGAACTGCTTCTTTACACACAGACCTTCCCATTCACAACTGAATAGGAAGTATCAAAGAAGCATCAAGAGGGCACGTCATACTTGAACTTTAGACACTAACACAAAAAGCCACCAAACTTATTTTCAGGCAAGATCACCAGATTTCTGAATTCCATGGTGGGTTTTGAAATACAGATTTCTTAAAATACAGTCTCATTTGCTCTAATTTTGTGAAGTAAATAAAGAGCAGGTCATAATAATTCCAGTAGCTTAGCAACAGCACGTCGTTCCATCCATGCTCTCCAAATTACAGTTTGCAGCTTTCAATCAAGCAGATGATTTATCATAGTAAGTGTACTGGAATACATCAGCACAGACCAGTACCTTTCATAACTTCAATTAAATCACATACTAGAGATGTGAAGCTATTTTCCTCCACTGCTTCCTGTGAAGTCTTCAGTCAAGAGACAAAACAGCTCGAACAGCTGTATTTGCATAGCAGCATGATGTGTTTTGTCTCATCCCTTTGTTCTCAACTTCCCAATTATCTTTTTAGTAAAATATTTTTTTAAATAAGACTCCTTGGATAAGAGATAAAAAAAATACATGGTACTGAATTATCAATAATATACCTGTCTGGCACTAAAAGAAGAAACACCTATCACTGTAACCCATTTATAATATAGACGTTGACTTTTCTCCACTCTTCTTTCATGTTTGTCCAATAAGTCAAGGACACCGACTGCCCCAGTGCTGGATCACAGCATTACTGAAAATTAAGTGGCATGCAGAAAACAGTCTCAAACTTTTTACCTTCAAAACAAATGTTCTTCTAAGAAGTTTTCTAACAGCACAGCTTTTCATTAGCTACATCTTCACGTTGTTTTGAAATATTAGTCTAGCTCTTAAGAAAGGGAAAGCAGCAGTATTTATTCCATGCCGGTAGATCAAGATAAAAGAGTAAATTTCTACTATATGCACCTTCAAACAGGGAATGTGTTGATGAATAGGAAAAAGTCAGCTTCATACAAACTAAATCTTTAAAAAAAAAAAAAACAAAATCCCCAAAGCCTCACAGTCAGAGTGAAGGAACCGGTATCTTGTTTTTTGTGCTGTGGTAACAATTCCTTTATCCTTTCATCAAAGCATTTTTCATTGCTAAAAATCAGGAAAACCCCTTCCTGACAGGTTTTCTCCTTCTCTCTTCTTGTTCCTCTGTTAGATAGACAGGACAACTGCAGCACCATCATATAATGTATCTTCTGACAAAATTTCTAATTCAAGCTTGTTCCAAGTCATCTTTGAGTCTTCCTTAGACCAATAAATCCACACAAGATTTCCTCAAGGTGATTTTTCACTTGAATACCTCCAACCATCTCCAGGTGGTACGTGTGATACTTGGACATCAAAGCTTACAAAATCCATTTATTTCATTGCTAAACTCATCCTTTGCCTCAGATACCGAAAGCTGCAGAGGTAGATCCAGCCTCAGTTGAGGGTCACAACAGTGAACAAATTGATTTTCTTTTCCATGTCAAAGCAGACGCTTATCTTTTAGGATCTCTCATTAGTTTTGACAACGAAAACTGTCTGACTTTTGTAACCGTTTTCAGTCCACTTCAACATATCGGTGAATACTTATAGATGGTACAAGGAAGTGTCGCAAGCATTTGAGAACTATGCATATACTGACTTCAGTTTTGGTAGAAGTTTTGCAGAACAACCTTCAGATAAAGTTTGTCTCATTATTAGTTGCATTTTTAAAGAAATCTCTCCCCTCCATTGCTCTCAGCAAATGAGAGACTGAATATAAAGTGCTAATCAATAAATGAACTTAATTAAAAATTTCAGATCTTGATCAATTTGGCATTCCAACATGGCAAGCGTACCAATACAGATAAGTTTTATCTGTCCTGTAACTGTAGTTTTTTTGCTTCACAACCTTTTCCCTAGAAAAGGGAAGGGGTTCCTAGCAGAATGCTGTTAAAGTCCTGGCTTTTGACCGCTCCCTAAGGCACCTCATGTCATAAAAACCTTGTTAAACTGGAGAGTCCCTATGACTGTTTAGTCTGAAAACATGATATATCAGAACCATGGGAGTGGCAAGCAAGGCCCAGCCTGTGGTGACAGACAGTTCAGTTTTACCTGAGTGTTACACCACATCTGTACTATTAATCAGGTTCAATTCTTTAAAGCACCAGGCCTCTAAGTCCTGTAGCACCACTATTGCATGAGCTGCACCTCAAGGCAGAGAAGGAGAGTCTGTCTGCTTGTTTTTTAAAATCAATCTCCCCCAGCCAATAGATTATTTTTTTATTATTATAATTTTTATTTTTTTTTAAATAACATTTGCTCCCATCTCCCACTGACCTCCATTTCTGGGCAGCTGGTCAACCAAAAAAAACAGTGCTCGGGAAAAAAATGCTGCAGAGACAGAGATCAGGCAGCAGCACTTGGGACAAAAGGCATTTGCTGCGCACACCATTAAATGTTTTGGTTGCTGTTTCTCAGCTTCCCCTAATGTCTGTATGGCCAGCAACATTCCCACCAGGTTTTGTAAGCATAAACACTAACAAACTTCTGTTTGCTTTACACAAAAGCTTATGAAAGTGCAGTTTGCTTCCTAACAAGAATAATACATTAAAATGCCAAGGGACAGGTTTACCAACAGATTTTAATATTTCTAATGGCATGGTAGTTTGAGGAGATACTACAAAATTAACTAACTCTGCTCCAGTTTTCGTCTCATGATCCCTCTGCAACATCTGTATCAGTACCAATCGCTTTCTGTTCTGACACAATATCCCATCACCATCAAAGATAACAGTCCACAGGCTATCTGGTAAATAATATATTACATTGTTAAAGAAGTCTTTCCTTCACTCTGTACACTTGCTAAGGATAAAAAGAACAGTACATTTGGGAAGTATGCAACGTATCAGGGTCAGTTTCATGCACGTATGGATACACAAGCAGGGATCAGCCATTTTTCTTCCCAAATATGAAACGTTAAGTGTTTTGAACTGTGGAGCAGGTGCAATCTACACTCCCTGCCTGGGACAGGAAGGAGCCCTCATATACTAGTAGAGACTGACATGTCTTTTAGTACTTTAGCAGTTATCACAGAAAAAGGATGAACAGAATTCACCATTCTGGCCCCATGTCCAACACGGGAGTTTAAAGAGTGAGCAGTAACTTTTAGTGTTAAGAGTTCTTTGTAGTAGTTTCACACTAACAGTGAAAAATAAAAAAGATAAAGATCCCAGGTCTGCCTTAACCAGGCAGAACGACATTTAACTGAGAACACAAGAGAGAGAGTAAATATTAAAACATAAAGACGACAGCAGTCAAGTGCTCATTAAGTGTACTAACTGAACCAACTCAAAAAGACTACTGAAGCATGCTACTTCTTGGGTGTTGCCTTTGCAGAGCAGCAGTGTAGGAGAAAGATCGCTTACAGACCACAGGTACCATCAGGTCCATTTCATTTGATTATTGCTTGGTTCAGCACTAATCAACACCAATTCTTGCTCAATTACAGTATTAAATCAGCAACAATGAAAACATAATCATTGAAAACGTAATCAACATGACGAAGCACAACTGTAGCACTCAGAAGAGTTCCCGTCTTTGGGAAACGCACTGCTTTAGGAAAAGCCTACGGTGATCTCTCTTACCTCTCTGTAAAGCACACAGTGAAACGCAGCCCATCAGCCTGCAGGAGTGGGGCGATGCAAATTACTACTAGCACTGTACCACAAATCTATCTGAACCATCCTCGTGCCTCCAACAAATGATTATAAACAGGAAACCTTTAGATTCTCAAGCTCAGATGCTTCTAAAATTATCCACATCTCCAACTGCTTAAATAGGTTCAGTTCATTACAGATACTATGGAAGAACCTTTGTAATATTTTATTGCCTTACAGATAATCATAATAAACATTTCCAATACTCAGTACAGCAGTTCAGTGGTACAGACATCTGGTTAAACCCTAACCTGTGTGCTGGCTCACAAGCAGGAGGCAGCACTTCACAGTAGTGCTTGCTCCAAAGCATCCATGCTGCAAAGCATCCCTCCCACATTTTCAGCTCTTGAATCTTTGGCACTAAGGAAATTTATAGCCCGGGTACCAGAAGTTGGTGTACATCCTAGTCAGTCACACCTAAAGCCCGAGGATAAGCTTCTCTGTATTCACAGACCCACTGCTTTCCACATCAGCCTCCAATGCTTTACTCTCTGGGCAGAGTACTATCCATGGCTGTAGTCCACAACACAAAATCTTCCAAGTTTTTCCTCTTTAATTATATATTCTTACGCTCTTCCCCTACACCACCCTTCTACACATTGCTTCTTTTCCCAGAGCAGAAGTTGAATGCTTGCTTATGAGGAATGAAGGGCACAAAAAGAAGAACTCCCCAGAGAAGCAGTGAACAAGCGGGATTTTGGCAACAGCATGCTACAGAAATTAAAGGATGCCGTTACAGAAACTATACTATAAATTATGCATTTTGTAGCTTTAAAAACAGATGTTCTTTTTTTCTGCAGGCTAAAAGGATTACCTAGAAAATGGATGCAGGCTCTGAAGCAGGGCTCTAATGACTTGCCAGTCTTGTCCGGTATTTTTACTCCCAACACAAACTCGTCCAGCACTGCTGCAAAGAGCTTGATGCAGATAGATGTGCAACATCCCAACCCTGCTTATGGGCTGAAAGAGCACTGGCAGGTCTGAAGAGTAAAAATATGCCCATTCCTTTGTTTCAGCCTTACTCTGCCCAGCAGAAAACAAACAGTGACCTTAGCACAATTATCTCAATATTTGTGAACACAGACATTTTCATCAATAACCTGACCATAATCCAACATTTAACCTACTGCATTTTTTTCTAAATTGCACAAAGGCAAACTTTTTACTTTTGTACTGAATGAGAGGTGCTCAGAATTGTAAAATCTCTAATTAACACTTGCTGTAGATTTTCTGCCAGTGCTGAACAGGGAACCATAACAAATCGGAAGATTTTTTAATTATAGCAATTGAGAATCAAAAAACCACAGATCAAAATTAACATTCAGCTCTCCTGTTAATACATAGCAAATACTTTCCTGCAGCAGTGTTGTTCAGGTGAACAGTTCAGGCACAAGAATTTAAGAAATTAAAATGAGTATATACTGTGTATGTTCCCCTCTGCCCAGGATTGCCACAGTGGTTAAAACTGCTACTACTGAAGATGACTAAAAAAAATTAGCACAGAACACGACACGGTTTCCCCCCTTATACTGAAGGCCGTATTTCTCAGGTATGCAATGGCACAACTTATGCAAGTTAGAACAAAGACGTAGTCAACCTTAGATTACCACCTTTGTTTTTATAGTGTGTACGTAACCACACACAAGCTAGTATAAGGGTGGCCTGTATTACAGTATAAAATTCTCTGGTGAGGTTAAGAGGAACTTAAAAAAAAAAAAACAAAAAACAAAAAACAAAAACAGAACCAAACCCATAAAATTGCAAACACTATGTAAAACACTTACATGTACTAAGAGAAGTATATCAGCCAGGATCCTAAACACTTTAAAAAAACCCAACAGCTTGAGCAGACAACCCTCAACCAATATTATTATGAAAGGAGAGCATGACTATCAAAAAACGGAGGGGGAAAATTCAAAGCTGTTTCAGAAATGCTACAGTCCTCCACAAGCATGAACTTTTTATAAGATGCAGTGCATGTCCCACTAGACTATAAATAAAGGAGTATCAGGAAGTTTGTGAAGGCATCTTCTGGAAAGCAGACCCAACTCCTCCAATTTCAGAAACAACCTTTCTACGCTACTAGCGGTGTTAATGCACTGTTTGTTCTCCAAGCTCAGTCTGGTAATTCAAGCTATTATAATCCAGACCACTACACCTCCTTCATATTTGTATATAAGCAATGCTGTGACTGAAACTACTACCTATATATAATGTTGAATTTAGGCTTGGTGCATCTAAATACATGAGCCAAACGTTCTCCTGGAAACAATTATCTGGTATCCTCCCCTGTAGTTCTTCAGCCTCTCTGAAAGAAGAGTTCCGAACTATCGGCACCAAAAGTAAGAAAACAGAAAGCAGAAGGATGGGAAAGAGTTAAAAAAGCGAGTAAAATTATCAAAACCATTCAAACTAGAAGAAAATGAGTCTTCCTTCTTCCTGCAATTCATATACCTAAACGCAAATACTGCAACTCAATTGCTCAAATGAGTCTCATTTCCTTACATATCAAACTATTGGAACACAGAACGGCAGGCGTAATTCCCGAGAACCAGACATGTGCCCCAATTGTTTTCCATTTTTGGAGTCTATCTTGTTCTTTTGACAGCTAACTCTGAAAACAACGTCTGAAGTTATTTTTATTGTAATTGCACCTCCCCTCCCTTGCAAGGTTCTACAATTTTAGTAAAGTATAATAATGAAATACTAACATTTCTCATGCTTGAAAAGGCCAGGTTGTCTGGAGTTTTCTATTTCTCTAGAATAAGATACCGCAATCATTTGTAGATCCTCTGGAAAGCTGTTTGCTTAATAACCATTGAAATTGTTATTTTTTTTTAAAGATACTTAACTAAACCGCCTGGGAGACAACGAGTAGAACTGTTGGAGTGCACTGAAGGAGGCCGCTTGTCACCTATCTGTGCTTTCCATGTCCTCCACTGCATCCTCTCAAAAGGGATTAAGCACCTAAGTTCAATATCAGAACTGTAAGCACCAGTTTGAAGGCCCCAGAGAAACAAAAAAAACTTCTCCTTTCTGTTCACCTATTTTATTCTTTCTCTTACAGATAAGCCATTTCTTGGTGAGAATAATCATTAAGTGCAGGTCCCAAGAATAATTAAAAGAAGAGAACAGATGAGCGTGGAACCTCAGCCAGAAGGAAGACTCTGCGGTCTGACTCATCTGCGCTTCCAAGTGGCTTCTGCCAGACAGTTGCAGATACTTATTTTTTTCTTTAAGAGATAATATCACTGAGGCAGTAAAAGCCTCAAAGCTGTTTGGTTACAAACGCTGGACTGCAAAAGAATAGCCAGAGACATGATTATTCCCACTCCCTGGGACTCACGACACGGGACTCCCTGGGACTCCTGGGACACCCACTCCCTGGGACTCACGACAAAAAGTGTCCCATTTTGAACTCTGCAGTATCAGATGCGTTGACAAACTGGAGTGAGCCCAGCAGCCAGCCATGGAGGTGGTGACGAGACCAGAACATGTACAGTACAAGGAGTGTTGAGGGACCTGGATTTGTCCAGCCTGGAGAAGAGAAGGCTGAAGGTGAGAGAGACAGAGAACTGCTGTCTCCTACCACCTAAGGGGAGGGTATAGAGGAGATGGAGTCAGGCTGCTCTTAGAGGTGCACAGTAATAAAGCAAGAGGCAAGAGACAAGCTGCAAAAAGGGAAATTCTGACCTGATATAGGAAAAAAAATTCACAACAAAGGTGATTAAATATTGGAACAGAGGCCCAGAGAGGCAGCAGAATCTCCATCCTAAGACATTTTGAAATGCCAACTGTCCCAGGCCTTGAGCAACTAAATCCAAGTTTTAATACTACCCCAATTTTGAGCAGGAGTTCAGGCGACCTCCAAAAACTCCAGACAACCAAGATTTTTCTACAAACCCATGATATTTTAGTAACAGACAAAAAGATCCTTTCTTAGTCTCAATGCCAAGTTCCCTATGAAGTCCTATTACATGGAAAGGAAATCTAAAATTACAACTGGTCGATAATTGACAAATACTCACCACCATATTGTAGGCATCAGGAACTTCAATTTCAAACTGAAACTTTCCACCCTGGTAATAGCCCTCATCTAGCAAAAAAAAAACAACAAATGACAAAAATAGTTAAATAAGATAAAATAACAGATGCCATATAATACAAAATATCTGTCATTACAAAGACTAAAATAACGGCAGAGGGTTATTGTCAAATATTTAATCTAGTTATACGGTTAACACTAGCTGCATCCTAGTCCAAAGAGACTGTGAACATAACGTCTTCACTCACTCTCAAAACCTTTAAAGCAGAAATTGATTTAAGTCAGAAAAGTCAGTCCCAGAGTGACCTTGGAAAAAACATTTTCCTGATCAGAGTACCAGGCAATACCAAGCTAGAGGAACCTTTGATTGAACCTCTCATGTCTGTATAAGAAAAATCCTGCCATGCAGCAGCCATATGGCATGCGATACCACAACTCCGACCCTTGAAATGAGCTGGACGCATACTTCACTTACTAATGCATGCTAAATCCTGCTCCAGGATTTAGCACATCTTCCTAGCCTTGTGCTAGCAATCATGTATCATGAGTAATAGGAATAATGGTGTGCAAGCGCATGCTTCAAAAGTGTACTACAATAAAAGAGCAAGTTAGCTCTTTTATTATAATTATCTTAGGATGATATATCAGTTAAGAAAATCTGCCTGCCTCTGTCAACCCCAGATTCAGTACTGAATTATTAAAATGGTTAAACCTTATAATTTGAAATCTGAAAACATCTAGTTGCATTTAACCAGAGATAATACAACAGGACAATAGTCAGCCTGCAACTCTTGAGAAGTCTCTGTTCGGCAGTTGAACTGGTTGCAAGTGACCCGAAATGTATCTGCCTGGCTTTGCCATTATTGGGTTTTTTCATTAAGAAAGGGAAACAGACAGGTACCCTGCCCACAGTGGGGCTTTGGGACTCCTAGGAATACTCAGGCTCAAGCTACCTTGAGTACTCCTGGTCTCTGTCACACAGCACAGCCATGGTGAAGGCTTGAGGGTCAATAAGGCTAGTTATTGTATGACAGCATTTTTTGGTATTATTTTTAAAACCAATATTGCAAAGGAAAGTCCTGGGAAGCAATCCATAGTTTATATAAAGATTTAAAACAGTTTTCTTATTATCTAGCTTGTTCCAAAACACAAAAATTTCTAGCTTCTCTACCATATGTCACCAAAATTCTCTTTCAAGATGGTGTCTTCTGGACCTGCCACCTTCCCAGGCCCTACACAGATCCCGCATGACCTTTTATTTTCTCGTACCAACCAATGCACCACATCCACCTGCTCAGGTTTCAATCCACACTACAATCTCACCACTGTCAGCACATGCCTGTAGCTTCCACACTGCAACTGCCACGATCACAAGACAGCAGTCAGCTCCTACCCTCCTCCTCTTTGTAAATCTTTTCACTAAAGCAACAATAAAGCATACTACTCATTACCAATCACTCAAATGTATATTAAAAATTCTTATCTCTGGAGGGCCTCAGTACCCAGCCAGAAATCTTGCAATGCATTAACAAGATAAGCCTTCATGACGAAGTCATCTTACGGCATCTCAAGCAAGTAAATAGGTTCTCCCACATGGTTGTTTCCTTCCCTGTGTCCCACAACACCCAGACAGACTAGGACAAAGACCCTCAATTTTTTAGGCATGTAACAGTGGTGGGAAAAACTGAAGTTCTGGCAAAGTTCGTAATGAGGAAAGCGCTATAAATGAAACAGTCAAGTAAAACAGCTTTAGCACTTAAGTTAGGAAGTTGGCCACTGACGAGACTTCTGCAAAAAGGGAATATGTCTAAGCTCCAGTTTTCCTCCTACTGCTTAAATGTATGTCTTCAAGCTGTATTAACAGCATCCCTCCCACTTCAGTCTCAAGCATTATCAACAACCTGACTATAATCTTAGTTTTTATTTGTAAGGTGTTCTGACAGCTAAAAGTGCTATGAAAATACTAAATTAGATTATTTTATTGCTTTAAAAGAAAAGGCAAGATAATTAGGACAGGCCACAAAGGATGTGCTTTTGATACTAGCTTCTTGAATCATCAGTGTTGAAATGCTCAGCCACGCTCACCGACACTTGTCGTTTTACGGCATGACAAACAGAAAACAGGCTCTTTACTAATTCCCCGAAGAATGGGGCTCTAAAATAACCACACTAACCCTAAACTACCCCAGCTGCCTGGGAACTGCAGGAAAATTGCACTAACCCTACATATTCTTCCAGTTTTCTTCATGTGCAAGCTACCTAAATTAATCTTCTTTTTTTTTCCAGGTCATTACCATGTTTTAGTTTCAGCTTCCGATTTTGTGCTCCAAATATCAGTGCAGCAGGCAGGAGTCTGCCTGCGTTATAAGCACCTATCTCCTTATTTTTCCTAGCTTTTGATCCAATATGGTACTGCTACAAAAATAAGAACAAAGACAAGTGGTGGCATAAGGGCATTTTTCCAACAACAGAACAATTGTTTCAGATGACAAAACGAAAAAGAAGCTTCAGACAGCAGAGAAAGCCAGCAGTATTTCTGTCAGGAACACACCATTTGTCCATTGTGGCAATAAAATCTAAATGTTTTCAATTTTCTAGCGTGTGCTACTATATATCCACTCATGGAACACCGCAGAAAGCTATGGCATAAAGGAATACGAATTTCCTGAGCACAAGTTAACTTTTTATGTGAAATAAGCAGTCAGCCTCATCAAGATTTTCTACAAATTCATTTTCATGTAAAACTCACTGTCACCAGAACAGTTTTGTGACATTATATACTTACTAAGAATGGTTATTTCAGAAGTGCAAAACAAGGGAGATGAAAGTATTTCTTTCTACAGAAAGTTTATTTTCTTATTCAAATTAGCCTTTTTGTGAGAAACTAAAGAATCTTCTTTCATTGCCCTTTCAAGACCAGCCACATTTGAAATGACTGCATAAAACAAGGCACCCGAGAACAGGCTTTGTCAATAACATGAAGCTAGGATGCTGACCACAAAAGACATTTCTGTATAAAAAAAAACATGTTCAGCCAGTACCTTCATGGTATTCTGACAGCCGACTACTTTCAGAAACTGTCTTGGTGTAAGATTCCTCATAAAATATGGTTACAGAATTCAATCTCTAACATTAAGCAGAATATAAGAGAACTTAAACATAAAATATGAATAGAAAATAATTAGCACCCCTTTAACAGTTATGTCATAGAAGGATGCAATCTCTGTAACTGCAGAAAAGAAAACTGAGAACTCAAAGAAGTGAGCCGGCAAGAACCTCTTTACTGTTCAGACCCCCAGCCCTGGCTTACTAACAGACTTACTACATAGGTCCTACCAGTGAGAACTGCAAGGCAGCATTAGATATTCCCTGGCACCCGCAGCTGCGCTGAGCCCAGCTCTTGTTACACAATTGGAAAGCTGCAGAGATATTTGCAAAGCATTCCCTTAAGAGCCAGATGTACAAGCAGGATTTCTAGAAGTAACTCAGCTCCTCAATGCAAGAGACAGTTCCAGGCAGGAGGAAGAAAACTGTCTCTTCCTCCTGACTCAAGATTCATGCAACATTGTTCAGACACTGCAAAAAGAGTTGCCTCCAGCAAAGATTTTGGCCCATCTGAGACAGAAAAACTCTGTGAGAGCCACTTAGCTGTTTCTCTGCTATGCCAGAGAAAACTAAGATTTAGCATACTCTAACGAAAAACCTCAACAATAAAGGAAATCAGAAAGCTGCAAAGATTTTCTTGGTATGTGTTATGTTCTGCCTTTAGAGAGCTGTGCTAAGCTGTAGCTGATCACAAGATTCTGTACCTGAATTATGCACAGCTGAAAATAGATGTTTACTTCGGTCAGACTGCAACTGCAGAGACTTCAGCTGTGCAGCTATATTTAGAGTAACAAAATGTTAATTAAGATCATCTCATTCTCAGGATCATTTCAGCAATGAAGCTAGCACAAAAACCATGCTCTGCACCCAACAACTGTCTTCTGACTGCAACATCTTGCTGCACAGCAGTTAGACAAAAAAAAAAAAAGACTATGTATTTAGCCACCTTCAAATTAGTATGAAGAAGCTATCATTGCTTCATATTCAAGACATCCCTAACTCACAGGGTGATGATCTTATAAAGCCAACTCATTTCCAAAATATAATAAAGCAGCATCATGTAAAGTGAAGGACATTTGGTGCAAGCAGACTAACGCTCACCAAGTAAACATGAATACAACTCCTACACAGAATGAGAGGTTAAAAGTTCTATAATAATATATAATTGAATTTATTTTTGATTACACTGAATCGGGCAAGTCTTACTCATTTTTCCATCACAAAAAGGAGTCACATGAATGGACATGTTAACAAAGACCACCCAAGACTTCTACCGATGAGGAAGCACTAGTTGACTTTGGCTAATAAGCAGCAACAGTGACATCTAGCGCCCATTTGACTTCAAGATACTGGATTATCAGAAAAATTCCCATCACCCTGTTATGTGTAAACCTTTATTTGTATAGGTAAGGCATCAGGATGGCTGCCACACTGCATCCAAATTCTGTTGTATACACATCTACAAGAATTAGTTGGCAGGGAGATCCTGATCTCAGCACATCTAACTCAAACAATTCAGTGTACTGAACACATCAATATTCTCATTTAAATAGTTGCACAGAGTCTCAAAGGTAACACACAGGAAAATAAGAAGCGCATATGACATTTAAATACTCTTGCATGCAAATTCATCCATAAAACACAACTTTCTATTCTAAAATCGACAGCCACATGAGCAAACTCTGTAATTTCAGATGGCTATTAAGAAACTCACGATAAATTCTGAAAAGGTAGTCCTGACGTTTTGTTTTTATTGAACAGTATGCCAGCAGATGCTTCACAGTATATTTACATTAGTTTTATTAATAATAAATGACCTAATTTCCACATACTTGAATATTCAAAGACTAAGAGACACCTACTTGTTAAGCATCTTCAGACACACACAGATTTGAAGTTTTCCATAGTGTTACATCTGTCATCTACCTTTTAACTCTGCAGACTCAAGCAATCAGTAGAAAACAAATATGTAACAGGGCTGTAAGAAGAATGTCTCTAGACGTAGTCTAAGATTTCTCTCAGCAAACAAAACAAGGCTGTTTAAAATTGGCTGAGAGGAAAAAAAAAAAAATATGTTTTCAACCAAAGAGAGCAAACAAGACTTGAATACTTCCTAAACCTGCCCAATTTTGATGGCCCTTTTGTTGGAATCAAGTTCTCAAAATCCAGCACAATTTCTCCATTGCATCTACAAAATAATCACTATTACAGCTAGTCTTTCTTTGACTAGAAAGTTTATGGGATTCTTGAGCAAACTCTTGGAATTACATTTCCTAAACATCAACACATATAGAAACAAAACACGTTTAAAAAAATTACCTGGGATTACAGTTAGCTGAAAATAATGAAGCTTGTTTGGGTCAGGAAAATTCACTTTACATGTACCTGTGAAGCAAAACAACAATTTACATCAGAAAATTGTTTTTCCACAGTTGGGAAAGCAAGTATATCATCTTTCATCGTAGAGTCATAGGATGGTTAGCCTTGAGAGGGACCTTAAAGATCGAGTTCCAACCCACCTGCCCTGGGCAGGGACACCTCCCACCAGACCAGGTTCCTCCAAGCCCCGTCCAACCTGGCCTTGAACCCCTCCAGGGATGGGGCAGCCACAGCTTCTCTGGGCAACCTGGGCCAGGGGCTCACCACCCTCACAGCAAAGAATTTCTTCCTAATATCTAATCTAAATCTTCCCTCTTCCAGTTTAAAACCATTACCCCTTGTCCTATCGCTACACTCCCTGATCCAGAGTCCCTCCCCATCTCTCCTGTAGGCCCCCTTCAGGTACTGGAAGGCCGCTATAAGGTCTCCCCAGAGCCTTCTCTTCTCAAGGCTGAACCACCCCAACTCTCTCCTCCTGCCTTCATAGCAGAGGTGCTCCAGCCCTCTCATCATCTCCATGGCCCTCCTCTGGAGTCACTCTAACAGGTCCATGTCCTTACTTTGGGGGCCCCAGAGCTGGACGCAGTACTCCAGGCGGGATCTTAGTGAAGCCATGTTAGCTGTCACCAATCACCTCCTTATTTTCCACGTGCCAGTCATATTCTCCAAATTCACTCCCTGATTAATCCTTCCAGCCAAGTGATTTCCTCCCATACTTTAAGTGCTTCATCCCTATACAGTTATAGGTCACCTGCAGTAATGGAATTTCACTTCTTTAAGCTGTGAGGAAGCTTATCTCCTTTCTGTAAACCATGCTGTCTCAAAGACCTTAAAATGCCAAAAGCATTTGGTCTTCTGCATATATACTAGCTGCATGTTAAGATGACAGCATACATAATGAGCATCTCTTCCTTACAAGTTCTTTAATGGTAATGTGTATATCTTAATATTTGATCATACACTGAAGCCTGCAAGAAGTCATGCCATCACAGTCCTATGCTAACAAAGGATTATTTACACCTGTAAGGTATAATGAGACACAAGCTTTACTGAAAGCCTTATCCAAAAACCAGTGAAGTCTCCGTTCAACTGTCATATTGAACAAATTTCTTCTGCATAACCAATTAACTGCAAAGGTTATGGAGCACTGTTTACAAACCAAACACTCTGTTTTTATTCTCAGACTAGCTGAATTTAAGAATAGTGACAATGAAGAACAAGTGTGGGAAAAAAAAGATAAAACATCAATCTGATTAAACTAGGCGGTGGTTTCAGTTCAACAGATTCAAGTTCACAGCATAACAGCCCTTTGTTCACATTTGATGACACAAACTAAGTTGCCTTTCCATGCACAAAACTGGCCTTTCTTGATTATGGCAGAGACAAGCTGGCAAGCTGTCACTAGAAGACGCGTACATCCATGGATACATTATCACCCATATTATGCAGCCTTTAGCTTCTTAATCCATCAAGCTGGTTTTTCTTTTTCTGTAGTCAAGAAGCTAAACAGTACCTGAGATATTGATCCTATTTGCCTGAAAAAATAACTAGAATTGTACACAAACCCTAGCAATGCATTCTTATACTAACTACAAACCCCAATACACGTTTCTCAGGTGTTTGTTACCCTATAGAAGAGTCTACACAAAAAAGTTTAACAGAAGTTAAAATTACTCTGTGTAAAATCTCTGTAATTGCCTTTAAGAAAGAAGAGCATAAGAAAGGAAGAGTTAAACAACACCTCTTCCTGCCCTCCCTTTCTGCTGCTTCCATTTTGCATTTTTCCCCTTATAATTCCTTGCATCGGGCAGCGTGTACACTGAAAAGCCTGATTTTTGAGATCTGAGCATTGATCCAGATTTAGAATCATTAGCAAGTAGAAGATGTTCATGAGAAGCAGCACTCAGAAGTTTAACCTGGAGAAAAAAAATACATGGTCAAAGCTTCCCTTAAATGGGTAAAAAATAGAAACATCATGAGCTACCTGCAGGATAATCAGAGAGAATATTCACCGCTCTCCTTGTAAAATAAGCATATGGGCAAAACAGTGTGAATGCACAGCACGGTAATAACCTGCACGTATACTCTCGGTCTGCTGCAAGCGGCTCATGCCTCTTTCCCTGCAGGGAAAGCATCTTAGATTACTCTGACACAGGAACGTACACCACAGGAGCTTATGTAGAGCGAACAATGGTCTCTGAATGTCCCTCTGAGCTTACTAGGCAATAACTTGTTCTTGCTTGTATTCCAAGAACTCATGGCAGAATGATGCTGTTCTGGTCAACATTTGAAGGCAAAGGGAGCTCAGCAACAACTCAGCTTCACTGCCAACACTCACCCTCAGCAACAAATACCCAGCAGCAGGAGGAACTTTACTCCCCTTTATAAAGAAAGGCTTTGTGTTTTGCTGTCCATTACAGAACTAGACTTTCTAAAGCTAAAGAGCAGAAAACATACCCTTGATTTTTAACTATCTATCCACCTCTCCACAATCCCTTCAGAGGCCGTAACGAAGAAAACCTGTTCAAACCTGGGTGGCAGAGTTTTGCATAGCTTTCCCTAGCATTAACAAACATCATTGGCATTCATACTTCAGTCAAAACATTCAGGTCAATGGTTCTTTTCTCCTTAAAATGCATGTCATCAAATGCCATACTTACAAGGTAAATTAGCTTCAAGTTCTGCAACCTCTGTTGAAAGAAAAAAAAAAAAAAACTGTTATTTATGCAAACATAAAGCCATTCTTCAAGTCCAAGTTGGCAGATCTAATTTTAACCACCCTGTAAATCAAATTTCACTTAAAAACACAATTAAGCTGCACTGGAGGTTTACCTTGAAATTTCTCTTTAAGTCACGCAATTCATTACTAAAAAAGCTCATCTGCCCTGCAGACAATACAAGCATATCCTACTGTGATCAGGAGGTTCAGGTCTGCCAAGACCGAAGTGCCAAGACTTCTAACAGACAGAGCACTGGCATTTCAAAAGATATCATTATCTAAACCTCCAAACTCATCTATGCAAGGCACTAAAATACGGAAGGCCAAAACTCCACAGCCTGCAAAACACAAGAGCAGAAAAACAACGACAATCAAGGCGCCAATGCAACAATTAAAACAAGCACACGAGGTTCACAGCCTGCATAAGCATCACCACTCTCCATCATCTAACTGCTGATGTTCTTCCACCATCAGCTACAGACTGCTTCAGGTTCCACACTGCTTTTGTAGGGAAGCCTCCAAACAGCTCAAAAACAGCTACTATACCCTAATTCAAGGGTACTGTCACACTAGATGTGGTCCTGCCTGCAGAAACCAGCATTAAGAGCACCAAGAGAACAGAGAAAGACAAAGCTTCACTTCAAGCACCTGGCACAGCAACGTGCATTGCTCGGTGATAAAACAACCTGACTGGTTTATGCAGCAAGCATGATGCTTATTTGACTCTCACCTCCCACTTGGCTTGGCATGGCCCTGGTATCCCTGCATCTGCAGCCTACTATACCAAGAGAGAAAACCCCACCAAAACAGAAACACTGTGTTTCACACTTACCTAAAAAGTTCACAACTGCACTCCTTAAAATCCCGCACTCCACAGCATTTGAGCAGCCACTGATTTAACCGAAGTTGTGCACTGAAAGACAGACTACACTGGGGGCATACTTCTCCTACAAGTTTTTAAAGAGTACTGTCTTTAATTTTTACTTTACCTTGCTGGTTAAGAAAAAAAAAGACAAGACAACCAACTACTGAAGGCTGCAGCTAAAAAAACCCATGTAAGAGTATTCCCCCATCCCTTTATGTCTCAGAAACAGCTTAGGAACTTCATAAAACAGGGGGAAACTAAGCCTAACATAAGCAACCAATGCTATTTATAAGTGATTTCACCAACAATAATTCTCCCTACCTGTGACAATTCTCAGGACAGGCACAGGAACACACACTCCTGACGTGTGTACAGGCATATGGTTTATGAGACCCCCATATGAATGTTATAGTCAGTAACACACAGACTATAATCATGTTGTTCTGCTCCCTCCCCTTCTCCCACCTCAACAAGTCAGAATATAGAAGAGCTTTGTTTACTAGCCTTGCCACAAAGAGTCAGGCCATACGCTTCCCACTGGAGTTTGCTTTTAAGTACACAAAATGAAAGCATTATTTCCTCCACTGAAATTAATGTTCTCATCTACAGCAATAGTTACTTCTCTCTGGTTTTGTCCAAAAAGCCCCCTCTCCTGTTTAGGTCCCTCTTTATTGTGCATCTTTAAGACTGCTAGAGACCAAGAGAAATACCTTGACACTCTTGACAAAAACTCCATTTGCCAGTATGTCACTACAGACCAGTACTAGAAGTCAAACAAGCCACCTAATACTGACAGTTCTTCAGTAGAATAAGAGATGTATATTTCCCTTCCACTTACAAATATTTATTTTAAACAAGACAGTATAAACTCACATGCTTCAGCTCCTATACAATATTACAAAACTTATTATCCTGATATCAAAAACTAGAAAAAGCCACTGCACTTGGAAATCTCTAACTCTGCAATGTATCACTTCATACAAAAGAACAGTATTTTCCCCCCTCTCAATTTCCTCTCCTGTTATTGTGAGGAGGGATATTCCCGTACTTGAAGGCTTGAAGAAAGCAAATATATGGATTCTCATTTTTATTTACAATGAGCATGCACCCCACTTTTATAATCAGTTTCCCACTTCCATTCTCTCAGGTTTATACAAATGCACACCTGAAACATTTTGCAGTTACATAAATCTGGTTGTAAAAGCCAGAAGTGTTGAAGACAACTGAGGAATAAGCCATGCTAACCCATTGTCTTAGCTACTAAGTTATTCCAAGCTGCCACAATCAAACTAAGCAGTACTGGTAACATAAAATGGAATTATGATCTTTAGGTGCACTACAAAAAAGTAGTTCAAGGGACAACCTTTGTGATCAATAAGCGATACACATTGCTGCTACTGCCATCCTGGCAAGTTCTTTATCTTTATTTCACTTTATTAGTCACATTCCTTATACAATACTAAACTTAAATAGTACTTCGGCTTGTCCTCAGACACTTTCAAATTTTCAGAAAGGATATGCCTTTCAAGTTCAGCAGTGCATGGCTGCAGGAACAGTCACGTGGCCTCTATTCCTAACTTCAGTAAGTTTCCCCTTAGAGATTAATTTAAAGCTGTTTTAACATGAAAAATTGCCTCTGCCACACAGAGAAAATTGAAAGTTGATAAAGCAAGTGTACTTCTTGGTCTATTTTAATTGGTGTACTAGGCCGATAGAATTAGGGCCCTACTCTCCAACTGAGCCTATATTGAAAATCCAGTGAAGATAGAGATGCAAGAATGAGTCATACTGAACTTCTAACAAAGCTGTGCTTTATTAGAGCCTCTCTTCCTGCCAGAGAGGCAGCAGAGCCCCTTCAAGCACCATTTCTGTCTGCTGCTTCTCCCCACATCCGCATTTGCTTTCTACCTTCTCCAGTTGTTCACATTTCCTCTGTTTGATTTGTCCATAAACGTTAGCCATGGCTTGGTCTCTCTCCAGTCCACCCTTCCTTGGCCAGAAAGCCTCTCTCCAAGAGCTGGCAGCCTGAATTACTAGTTCTCTCCCCCCGACACCCTCAGACACTGCTGCCCTCAGTGATTTCTACGTGGTAGATGTTTTCCTGTGACTTCCCAGGGTTTCAGATCAGAACTACCACCGTGATCCTCACCCCAGACAGACATGCCCTGCTAACCTCCAAATTTGCTCCATTAGTTGCTGAGATAATCAGCAGGGTACGAACTGCTACCAAATCCTGTTTAGCAGCCCTGATTAACACCCTAGAGGAAAAACAGCTGCAAGAGAATATCCAGCTGTCTCAGAATTACTTCCCTACATAAAACTTTAGGGATAAAGATTTTCCTTTCATAACACATCCATTAAATAACCCAACAAATAGTGCCCTAAGCCATGACTGATACTTGAATATATAACAATACCGACAGCTAAGCAATCAAAGGGACAGCTTAGATAAAAATAACAAAGGGCACCACTATCTTAAGAGCAGCTTTTCCACAGAAGTGGAAAAAAAAAAAAAGCCTATTTAACTTGCACCCATCACTAAATCCAAAGACAGTAGCACCTGACGACACTCTACTGATATATCACATACTTCCAATTTTACTAACTTTGAACTTTTTTCTCATTCATATGGTGCAAATAGTTAACATCACACCTAAATTATCATATTTTTCCTATTTTAAGGTAGTATCAGTTAGCAGACATATTCAGTTGGTCTATGCCAAATTTTTAAAAGTTTATAAACATGGTCTACACTTATCAGTGGCTGAAGTCATGGCCATCTACCCCATAATCAAAGTGGCATTGATCTATTTACCAGTCAGTGTACACAATACGTTCGAGGACTGCAGGGTTATCAGTGTGACAACATATCCTTCAAAGAGATCCTATAATGCTTCCCTGGACCAGACTCTCTATCAACACAAACAAGGCTGTCTTTAATTTACCTTCAGATAAAAACCAGACACTGTCTGCATCTAGGCGATACCTCCAGTAAAACTGGCAGACGTCTGCCTGCAGAATTTATTAGACTATCACCAATTTACTGTGGATCAGGAATAGGAGAATCTCTCTCCAGCACATCATCACTCGAGCAGGCAAACAGCTATCTGACCTTGGTTCATACATTATCACCAGCTCCCAGTGCCAGGCAAGATTTAGGGTACCGCACCAAAAATCACCCTCAGCTAAGCTTCCAGGACAGCCCACCACGTAAGCTGCTGTGGACGCTGCACAAATCTGTTGCCTGCTGTTCTCTTATTGACTCAGAAGCTATAGACTTACTTGAGGCCAAGAAGGATCCGTATGTGCTGCAGAAAAGAGCATAGCTATCACTGAGCTTTCTAACGTACGTGACCACAGTCCCTTGTTCTTTCAACTCAGAGGCTTTTTACAGTAGAATAAAGCCACCAGTTCTAACACCGTTAATAGGTACAACTGAACCAGCACTAATCTCAGCAGAACTGCTGGGGCAAACAAGGACAGGACATGCCGGGCCTTTTCTCATCTCCTCCTCCTTCCTTATTTATGGCCAGGATTTTTTTTTTTTTGTGTGTGTGTGTGTAGAACTGATTATTTTTTAATTCACAATTGCCAGGAGATTGACCATAGCCTTTCACCCATCCTGCAACTCTCATTTCTGTGTTTGATAGAACTCCAGTCTAAATAAAGATCAGCAACAACTTCTACTTACAACTACTCTTACAGTCCCCCACCAACTTTGTTTCAAGTCTAATATAACAGCCTGAAGTTGAACGTACACCAGGCTATTACAGTTCCATACAGTCAAGTGATAGAAGGCACCAGTGCTGGTCCAGATGCAATAGCATCCTTACTATATACACACCTTTAGCAGGCAGCTCTTCACTCCCTATCAAACTCATTCCTGCAGATATAGACAATGTGACCTAAAAAAAAACCCTGTCAACATCAGAAGTCCATCTTCACTCTGGTCCTCAACATTGGAGATGCTGCTTCAGCTGATTTAGCTTTAAGAGCTGGAACAAGTTGTAGAAACTTTTGTAATTGAAAGGTCTACATTTAAAGAGTAGCTTAAAAGATAATATCCCCAACAAGTCTTTTTCAGACCAGCTACTATATTTTCCCTTCGCTTTCAGTGTAGTTATACTGAAGTGATCTACTTCTACTGTCAGTTCCCATTTCACTCCAGAAACCATTCTAACCACTCTTACAGCCGCTCCTACAACTCTTTTGTGAGCCACAAGATACAACTTCCACGCACAATCAGATCACAATCCAACACTTGCACTTGTCAGACGGATGCCGGCAGTGACCTGCTTTTAACATTAGTCAGTTTGGGACTCAACTCATTCAATACTTGGTCTGTGCTGGTTTGCTAACGGTAGCCATAGCAATTGCAACACCAATACTAATTTTTTATAGCTTACATTCATTTCTTCCCCTGCAGACATAGGTAAGGTTTTAGTCATAAAAGTGAAAAACATGACTGCTTTTTACTAAGGGTACAGTAAAATTTCTTATGGCACCTCACACTATACCAGGCATTGTAGTTAAAGTGTATTTATATTACACTGCTATTTTCCCTTCAACTTTACGCTTGTAGGTTAGTGAAAATCTCAGATTATATATATTTAGTAATTTGGCTTTGTAGCTTAGCCTGATTAAAGAGCTTATTCCTCCTGCCCGATATCTTTCCCGCTCAGAATTAGCATTTACTGAGGATTTCCAAACTGAAAGTCTAAAGCAAGCTCTTTGTGAGAGTCATCACATCAGGGTTTAAAGCAAATTAAAACTCCTGTCCTTAGAACAATGCCATGAGAGAAAACTCTGAACGTAACTCTGACTTTCCTACAATCTGCTTGAGGCACTTCCCAGTGCACTGAGGCAGTAGCATTTGCAATGAAACCTTGCTCCAGTATACAGTTTTATGGCAGAATCTACCCTAATCAGAAAATGCCAGGAAATGTAACACTATAGTTAGGCAATATCATTCAGGCAAATATACCAGTGTCAGTCTCAACTCATTCTGAAATAAGACCAGGAAATGCGAGCATTTCATTTGACTGACATGACCCCTTGCACATCAACAATAGTATATTTGCTATTGATCATTTGTAGGGGAGACATCAACCTGAACAACGTATTCCTTGCCACTAGATCAAGCTGCACAGATCAAGCATTGAAACACTCTACTACTACCAGAGGGACTAAACCAGTTTAAGTGCACAGTAACTGCAAAGTGCCAGCACCCATAGATTTTTAAATATAAGTTTATCTGTGCTACAAAAAAACTGAAAAGCAAGTAACAGCTGTCCCCAAATTTACTATAAAATAGCTTAATTATTGTCCCACAAACTACCTCATTTACCCAGAACTGCCACAAAGTAAAAGTTGGGGTTTTTTTCCCCACCAATGGAGAACCAGCTAGTAATATCCTTCAGTAGCCTTTCTAGAACAGACCACATGGTGCTACAAAAACTAGGGTGTTGATTTTTATTTACTACTTTATACTCAACTTCCAGTGACTCCACGTCTACAAAAAATATCTCTTTGCATTACTTTTTTGAGCTTTTTAAAGTTTATTGCTGCTGATCTATACCATTAGAGACCACCAGGACACTGATGTTACTTCTAGCACTTTCTTTCCTGTCACAGGCAGTTATGGTTTTGCTCAAAAAATACCCTTCTACCAAGTCTAATCTGATGTTCTCCTTCTATATATTTAGTCACACTTATGTCACAATTTTTTATCATAATGTTTAATTGATGACACAGTTTCCAACAATGGATTAATTTTTCAGCAAAGGAAGGAGGAGGCTTTTTATGCTTTGCATTATTCAATGAAAATAAGTATCTGTCACGGTTTCAGCTGGGATAGAGTTGACTGGCTTACTGGCAGCTGCTGTAGTGCTATGTTTTGGATTTGGGATAAGAGTGTTGGTAAAGCACTGATGGCTTTTATTGTTGCTAAGCATCAAGGCCTCTTCTGCTCCTCATACTGGCAAGTAGGCTGGGAGTGCACAAGAAGTTGGGAGGGGACACAGCCTGGACAGCTGACCCCAACTGACTGTCATGCTCAGTATAGAAAGCTAGAAGAAGGAGGAAAGGGGGACATTCAGAGTTATGGCACTTGTCCTCCTAAGTAACCATTACACCTGATGGAGCCCTGCTTTCCTAGAGATGGCGGAACACCTGTCTGCAAATGGGAAGCAGTGGATGAATTCCTTCTTTTGTTTTGCTTGCATGTGCAGCTTTTGCTTTACTTATTAAACTGTCTTTATCTCGATCCACGAGTTTTTCCTCACTTTTACCCTTCCAATTCTCTCCCCCGTCCCGCCATGAGGTGAGTGAGCGAGCGGCTGCGTGGTGCTTAGTTGCCAGCTGGGGTTAAGCCACAACAGTGTCCTACAGGTAAAGAGCTATTGGAAATGTGATGTATGCCTATATATACCCTACAGTATAAATCCAAAGGCAAGTCACAAGCAATTTTAAAAATGCTTCTGGAAATCATTTTATATGCAATTTAATATTTTTAGTGGCAACACACCTCCAAATTTTAAATCCCCAAAATATATTTAAATATAAGTTCCTTTCACCTTTAACAAGTAATTTATCTCGAACAGACACCCTCCGAGTTGAATCAGAAGCTGGATTGGACGCACGGGGTCCTCTGACACCATCATCCCGCTTCAACTTGCTTGCCAGAGTTAGCATTACTGCTGTCTTCAACCTAGAACACAAATATTCAAACAAAGTCAATTACCAAAACTAAAGCATGGGGCAGGGGGGGTGTGAGTAAAAAAAGTTAGTTCCTTATTCAACAATTATCATCATATTCTTAGCAGTCAAACTAAGAATATGATGTATACAGTTAATGTGACTGTGATCAAAGACAAGGATGGCCTAGAGTACTTGAAGAATGAAAGTTTGTTTCAGATGTGAATACTGAGAGTTACAGTACATTAGGCCAAGAGGAAGTTCAGTTTTGCTGGAGAAAGGTCACACTTTCATCATTGTTTACAATCCAATTTCACTGCACCATCTACCACAGTATACCACTGCTTGACATCACTCCTTTGAAAGAATTGCTGGGAAAATACCCCTGCCACATCTCTGGCCAGCCAACGTGCTAAGACCATTCTCATCCACACTTCACATGACAATATTCAGTGCTATTTTTGGCTTGGGGTGGGGGGTGGAAGAGAGAGAGAAAGGGGAGGGGTTACTGGCACAGTTCTCTAACACTAGGAAGTATCTTCAAGTCAGCTACCAGGACACAGGAAAGGAAACAGATTTAAACTGCACAACAGTAACCCTTCACACTGCAGAGCGATGGTGGAAAAAGTTACATACGGCTATCTGGTAACTGAAATGAGGAGATTTTTCTGCTGTGTCAGTCCTCTCCTACAGAAGATAACGGCACTGATAAATAAATTACAATAAAAGGTAGACAGAATGCCAAAGTCATAAAACGAAAACATTCAGTCTGTCATAGCTTAATATATTTTGACACTACTTCTAGTGGAAGACAACTCATTCTTCTTAACAGTTTGGCCTAAACCAACATAATGCTGACAAGATCCACATCCTTTAGCCGCCCCCCCCCCCCCCACCTAAAATGGTAGAAGAAATGTTTATCCTTTAGTCACAGGAGCTAATTCAAGAAAATAAAGGGGGGGGGAATTAAAAAGTCAGCATATAGTCTTTACATGAACTAGTTTGCATAGAAGACCAGACAGGTATGATGCAGCAGTTACCAAGACATGAAACGGATGCTCAGGTAACATCAGCTTTCAGATTATAAAACGGAGAATCAGCAAAGATATTCATAAGGCAAATGATAAAGTCCAGGAAACCACTAAGATGAAGAAGATCACACTGAAAAATGACAAGACTTGATACAAGATTTATCTGTCAGCTTCAGCTCTATGTGTCTCGATGTTTCCTTTTTGTAAGCAAGCCCTGAAGTGAAGTTTAACAGGTCCACTGTAACAGCAGTTACTTCGCTTGTTCATTTAGTTTGTCTTTTCTCCAGAGAAAGCAGGAGATAAAGCCCCTGGCCTGCCAATCTAGTCACCACATCTGAAAAAGACAGCCCTGTTGCTTTCCCAAGGTTGTGAGAATGCTGACAGATTTATACCAAACATCAAGCCAACATCAAAATACCAGTGAAGGGGCAAGAAGGAGAAATGAAACAACTGACATGACGCTCGGATGTTGAGAAGAACATAATAGATAACTAACAAGATTTTAAAAAACCCAAAAGCATATATTTCACAATAGTACCTAACAGTATGAAACTCTGATAAGATCTGTAGAAGGTCAATTTCTCTGAAGTTCACAAATATGTATGTTAGCTTCACAATCCACATTTATAAAAAACAAAAATAATCAGTAAAATTTAAGGCAACTGTAAATCCCACTTGCTGAACTGAAACATTTCGCAGGTTTTTTCTCTCCCACTACCCCAGAGCAAGAAAGAATAAGCAGACAACACAGGCCTTTTTTCCTTGGAGAAGAAAGACAACAGTTGATTTTAAAAAAAAAAATTAAAAAAAAAGGGGGGGGAAGTAGGAGAGTCTGGGAAGTAGTGACACAGGGTTATAGAAAAAAAAGAAAAAAAAAAAAGAGAAGAGAAAAACTGTGAACTACAGGCAACATTCCACCCCCCAAAAAATAAACAGTAAAACTTCTAGATGCCAAGTCCAAATGAAATCAACTTTAATGGGAATTAAATGCTTAATATCTTTATAGATCTGTTTCCTCACTGCTTGTCACAGAAAACTAGGAAACCAAAGAAAGAGAAGCGTGACCAGTGTGGAAAAGAGATGATTCGCTCCAACTATCCCCCAAATTTTATCTGTGGAACACAGCGAGGAAGCGACGAAAACTTACTAACCGCACGGGGAAAGTAAGGCTTTACCACTGCACGGCACCGAGCAGGGAGGGGTGCTGTGCTTATTTATAGGGAAGGGCAAGAGAGCCCCGGGATTGCTCCAGCTCCCGCCCTGGGAGAGGGGGCAGCGGGGTCCGCCCTGTCCCGCGCCACCGCCGCTACCGGGAGGCCCCTCCGCAGAGGGGATGGCCGGGTACGACCCTGCCGGGCCAGGGGAGTAGTTCCGGGGGCCCAGCGGGGCACGCCCCGCCGCCGCTGGGGCCCCGAGGCCTGTCGGGCCGGTGCCGCCGCGGGAGCTGTGGGGGCACCGCAGGGGGGAGTAACGAGGCCGGGCCTGAGGCGGGGCGGCGGGGGCCGGGCCCGAGCTGAGGGGGCTATACCCCCCGGCCCGGGACGGGGGGGAAACGGGGCGGCCCGCACGTACCTGAGCGCGGCGTCAGGGCCCGGCTCCCGCGGCCAACACCATCCCCGGGGCTGGCCCGGGGCTGGGGGGCGGTGCTGATGCTGATCCTCCTCCTCCTCCTCCTCCTCCTCCCTCAGCGGCGCCGCCGGAAGTGGGCGGAGCCGCCGCGAGGCGCGCGCCCTTCGACAACAGTTTTTTCGGCATCGCGCGGGGATCTCGCGAGAGTTGGGCGGCCGTCTGGTTCTCGCGAGAGTTGCGGGCGGCAGCGGGGGCCGGGGCGGCCGTTCGGTCCCGGCAGGGCGGCGCCATGTTGGGGGGGTAGCTGCTGTGCGGGACCCCTGCCTCCTACGCCAGGGGTCTCTGTGCTTGAGGGAAATCAGCCCCCGGCCCAGGGCACAGCCTCCCCCCAGCACCAGTGTCATCTTCTACCGTCCCCTTGCAGGGCCCTGGAAACACGGGTTGGTTCAGCTACAGTATTAATTAGACTGATTCACTACGTGACAAGTGGCAACATCGTGAGAGAGGGGAAAAAGAAGCAAATCATCAGCGTGGTTTCAGAAGGAGCGTTTAAAACATCTGGCTTGATACAGCCTTTGCATCAGGGCCTGCTTAAATTAATTCACTTAATCTGTACATTTCAGCACTAGATGAGTGGAAGCAATAGTCAATCAGATTGAGTGTAAAAAACTAAATAAAGAGTGTATATAACAATAGAGAGTATATTACTTGGATATTACAACTAGAATAATGTGACCAGTTGAATCTTTAGAAATGTTCACCTTCAGGTTAGCTCAGACCTTTGACCTTTAAAACTCAAATACATGCATAAACTTAACAAATTTCTTCCAGTCAGTAGCTTCCACTAAATAAGAGGGCCACAATTAAGCAATTAGAGAAGCACCCGAGTTACAAGGCTTGAAGCAAAGCTAGAGATCAGATAGGAGGAAAGTTTGGCAAACAGCTACTGAAATGCTGCGTCCTAAACATTCACTGGAATGGTATCACTTCCCCTTCACTAAAAAAAATTGGAATTTAGCCAAGTCAAATCTAGTTAAACCAGTGCAGAACCACAGAACTTTGTCCTCTCTTCTCTATTCTATTCTATTCTATTCTATTAATGCAAGAGGTGAGCAGCCAGTTGAACCAGCTTTTCCACAGTTTTTAGGAACAGACTGACCACTGGAAAGAACCGTAACAAAAGATGAAGAAAGTATGAGTGTAGAAAAGCTGCTCTCCACTTTCTGGCTTCAGCAGGGTAGAAGGCAAGAGGGGAATTAAAAACAAGCCCAATGCATGTATATGTGCTGAAGATGGCTAGAAACACTGAATGTGGTAGTCCTTTTCCTGCCATGGCTCCATGGCTGTGCCACACGGATACACCAGCTGGAATGTTTAAAAATTGCCAACTTTAAGAGGAACATACATAGTCTCAAAAATTACCTGAAACACTAAATCCTAGGTTGTTTTTTTTTTTTTCTGATTACAGTTTAATCCAAGTGCAAATTGATCCAAAAATGAGCTCATCAGGTAGCTGTAGAGATGCAGGAGCCGGCCAGGACCCTGACGGGGCACCTTGCACCAGAAGGTACAGCTGTTCAGACCTCACCACCTGCCTCCTCCCTGGCTGTGCCACGGCAGTGGGTCCCTTCTCCTTTGCCAGGAGGATGGGGACTGTGTTTGTGACCAGCTGGGACGCCAAGTGTCTTAGAAAAGTCTTTGTGTGATTCTGCTTCCAGATTCCCATGCCGGTGCAGCTAGGAGCCAAGAAGATGGCCTGAGGACAGCTTGTGACGGTGTGCTTCTCCTGCTTCCCAACCTGACCTTTAACTCCCGTAACCCTGCCCGAGCGATAACCACCCGTGGTCCGTCTGGTCGTGATGGCAGCATCCAGCTCAAAGTGGATCGGGGGAGACAGACAACACCACAATAGCCAAGGGCTAACTTGATCAATACACCCACCTAACCACAGTACGGGTACTGTGGCCGATATGTAAACATGACTATAAGTCAATCATCTTACCCCTATAAATAGCAAACAGCCCAAGAGCCCTTGGAGCTCTCCTGCACGGCAGCGGGCTGCACGCCATGATCTCCCCTTGAGTAGGGACACCTCTCAAGGTTACTCCTTGAGGTTCAGCGATTCCTTGCTGCAACAGATCCTCAGTAAGTGGCTAATAGCATGCTAAACTTTGAAGCTTCACTGAGATTATATCTTAGTTTGATAGTGCACATGTACTTTAGACTTAAACCATTGACCATGTCTGGGACTAGAATTGGATCCAGCCGCACCTAGACTCCCCTCTGAGAAGGAGTTTAGAAAGCCAGGGCCCCTTCTCTGAACCTTGACTCAACAGAAGGGTCTCCCTGACAATGTTGTCTCTTCTGGTCCTCTGTGCAGTAGATAACCAAGTGTACCTTGCCATCGAATCTTCTTAAAACACTGTCACCTTTACTATCAAACTTTGTTAAATCGTTGGTTTATATCAATAAATAGATTGCTGCTTCTCTCCTGTGAGTGAAGCGCATCACTCATCTGTGACATAGCTGTACTTTCAACAGCAATAAGCTGAAGCTGTTTCACGCTCTGCAATGGACTACGAATCCCACAACATGGTTTTGTGATGCTATCAGAAAGCCTGCTGGGGCGTACAGGGGCAAAAATGGTTGTAAAGTCAGCGTCAGCACTGGTATTTTCTGGCTTGTTTACCTTTTAATAGCAACATCCTGGAAATGCAAGTTTGAATATTCAAGGTACTGGTGCATCATCTGCTTTTGCTGGTATTTTTTTCTCTCCTGAAGGACACTGCCTGCTATCAAAGCAGAAAATTCAATGAGCAGGCCAGAATCACAATAACATTATTATTATTATTAGTTATGCTTAAAAAGCCCTACCTTGATAATGCTACGGTGCTCTTCAGAAAAATCAAGAAATCTGCTTCTGTTTTATCTTCAGGTATCGCCAGCTGTCCTTCCCTTTTCTGTGGTACAGCAGCTCAGTTAATATCTGGTCACTGTGACCTGTACTGGGATTAATAAAATGTTTTTATGAGCCAATTCATAAAGGTGCTGTCAACAAACTGCTGCCTCCTCTAAAGACTAATTAAAGCCGAGCCAATACGGTCCAGCGCAGGCTGTAACGGTGTCAGGACTCCTTGCACCCTCTGCCAGTTCCTTTTATTAGCGATGAGTGAAATTCAGCATGCGATGTTCGGTGACCTTCTGGAACTACTTAAAAATTTCAATTTGCAACGGCGTGAAGAGAAGTCTTTGAAAATCAGATTAATCTAAACCCATGGCCCGGTTATTCTTTTTCTTCAGACAGTGTTGTTGTAAGTCTAGACAGAGAGACAGCAGTGTTTACTGGAGGCAAGAGTCTCTTATTTTTGCTGTGATCCCTCTCTACCCACACAACATCTAGTCCGGGAAAAATGAAGCAAACGTGTTGTATATACATGAAACACCTATCATAGAGGATACATGGTGCACACGCACATTTCCCACTGCCACGTTTTCTCAAGTCATGTTTATTCATTCTTTTGTGTTTCACAAGACGTTTTTCTCATTCTCTCACCTTCTTTTACCACTTGGGTTTGAAGCGTGTAGTGTAAGCTACTCGTAAAGCTGATCTCAGCCACTCAAGCGTGAGGAGAGCAGGATCTTGAGAAACGCTGTTCGCTTCCAGAGAGCCCTGGTTTTCACAAGCACCAGCTGATCTGGGGCAAATTCAGTCAAAGTGCTCCGGTGAAAGCTTTCCTGGCGGATACCCTGAATCAGGCACTGCACTGAGTGTTTGAGGCATCAAAACAAAGGTATTTCCAGAGGTGCTGCCAAAGAAGCAAGAGTCGCGTAGGATCAGCACCTAAGGAAATAACCACTGGCGAGAGTAGTTCATAAAGTAATTTCATAATGTTGTATCTATACCTCTGTATCAGTACTTAAAAACACTAATGACTGGTTGAAAATTGCTAATAGTTAAAACCCACTTTCAGTTGATGCACACACAATGGAGTATTCTGTTTTCCCATCACTCTGTCTTTCAGACTCACACTTTCCCATGATGTCCTGGGCAAGTATTTCATGTTTCATATACCAAGAATTTGAGCAGTTGCAGACATCACCTGCTGCAGCTAGCAAAACCAAGATTTCAGGCAATTACCCAACCATTTTCCATTACCCAACCGTGACTGTTTTTAAAGCTAGAGAAGATGAAAAAAAGCATCTTGCATTCAAACTGTGCCATGATTTAAAGAGTATTTATGTCTTGTGTCCTTTTTCCATGTTTTTATTTAACATGTACATCTCTCTGCTGGGGATGAAACAGAGGAAGCTGATTAAAGTATCAGCTCCTGCCTTAATAAGCAATTATGGAAGTTCTCATATTGTCGGGAACAAAGAGAACCAACCATTATCCTAACTCCCACTTGGGTTCTCTAAACACAGCTTTTCTATGCTCTTACTTTAAAAATGCTAGCTCTGTATCCAGACACATTCCATCTGCTGAAAAATAAAACGGAAGTCCCTGCTACTCACATTTCAGTCCCAGAGTTTGCGGTCTCCGAAGAGATGCTAGTTCTGCGTTTGTACTCGAGTGCTCAGCAAGCCAGGACAGCTGCGACCACGCATTTTGCCTACAGAAAGCAGGAGAGAAGATCTTGATGGAGAAGGCCACATGGGTTTAGGCCTTAAAACGGGGACAGGTTAACGTTATATCTGGTTTTTAAGACTCTTTTTAGAAAATGGATCTGATTTTAAGTACAAAGATAAAAGCAACGTGGTATTCCAGAATTTGCAGTGTTTAAACAGTGGAGGAAGCCTGTGAGGAAGCAGGACTTTCTGGTGTGGCAGAAAATGTGCTCACTAATAGTTTTTACTTTCTACCGCCTTGTTTGCTTCTTGGGTTTAACCTGTGTTGGCTTTCTCGCCTCCCTCTCTTCAACAAGAGCATTCCGCTTTTAGAGTGAAATCATTAGGGAGTGACCTGTCGTGCCAGACCTGAGCCTGGCTTTGGGGATCAGGAGGAAGATGATGTTGTGCGGCAGTAACTATGGCAATGGCACTTGCAGTAGCATGGCTGCTAGTTCATCTCCACGTAGCCAAGAAAAAGTCAATATCCCTGATGTGAGGCACGTGAGAGCGTTGACACGTGTAACGCTTTGCCTCCCGCACACTTTGACTCAGGTCTGCTGTAGGCCGTTTGGAAGAAGAGCAGACCGCTGTAATTTCGTTGTGGGCATGGTGGCAGTATCAGAGCATTTTTCCACACGTGGCTTTGTTAAAGTCGTATGAAAAAGGGGATCTCGAGAGTTCTTGCAGTAACAGCTGGCTTCCCGTTAGTTGATAACTGTGCTTCACTGTGGGCAGTCCGTAAGGAGAGCGCTGAAGGAGAAACATGCTGAGAGAAGAACGGAACAGCCCCATGGGCTCTGTCTCCTGATGATTACCAAGCGGCTGAGATTTGATGTATAGTTTATAACAAGCCATCGTGCAACCCTCCGATTAAAATCGGTGTACATGTTTGACTGCTGATACCTATCAGAGGCTGCACTGACCTGGAATTCAGCTGCTGCGTCCCCTGGGCACTGCTAAACCCAGAGAACAAAACACCAGAGCAAGATCAGAATCAGATTAGAAAGCCAGGTTTCGCCTGCAGGTCTTGGGGGGGGGGGGGGGGGGGGGGGGAAGAAGAAACAAAACCAAGCCAAAAGCCCCACACTGATTTTGTGTAGTTTTTGAAGGTTTAGGTTTCTTGCCTAGACAATCCTAATCTTGACTTTTTTTTCTTGAACAGAGTAATCTTCTCTTTCCATCTCCTGAAGCACAGTCTGCCTGTAGGATGTCCGTGGTGGTCACAGCCCCCGGTCACAACCTGGCCTGTGGAGCTGGCGTTAAGCTGTGGAGGAGCCAGCACAGCACCACGACAAGGTGTTACATTTTCAGCTTTTGGTTCGCATGATGATTAACCCAGAACTTTTTTTCCTCCTTTAAAAAGAGATTCTGGTTTGGTTTCAGCAGGGCATGCCTGCCAGTAACACCGCCAGAGCCCAGGTACCTGCTCCGCTGTGAAGCAGACCTTAAGGTTTTCAGTCCATCCCCAAACCTGTTACCCATAAACAGCCTAATGGCCCATAGTGACGTGCCAACATGGTGTGACACGTTGCCTGCAGCAGTGAATTGGTTAGGGTGGTCAAAACAGGAGACTGACACTTCAGTCTCTTGTGGTGACAGTAACTAAGGCAAGTTTTAGGCAGCATTTTGCAGGGATGGAAAGCCAAGAAACTTGAGCCTACAGTAATACCCGGTAGCACTGGTGTGCACGCAGGGTGTTTGGGATTAGCCCTGACTCTTTCTTGCATGTACAAAGCTACACTACAACAGACCACAACCTGGGAAGCCCCCAGTTTATCAGCTTTTACAGAGAGAAACAGCCTTTAGAAATGTAAGGAGCAATGGACAGCACAGGGACTGAGAGCTCCTTTGCTCCCATGGGTTGTGGATCTCCCTTTTGCTACATAAAACGATTCCTTGTGGAAATGGCACTTGAAGCGGCATCAAGAAAGCACAGTCACGATCCTCCACCAACCAACCAACCCACCCAGACACATCCTCCCAGATAAGAGACCATGGGGTGGACTGGGAACCGGGAATGACTTGGAGAAATATTTATGAGGCATATCTGATCTTTTCTCCTTTGTCTTTTTTCATTCCAGCATTTAGGCATGGGACCGTTTTCTTGGACCCGTGAAGGCCAATGCCTTTTCCCATAAACCAGCTGGAATTCCCGTATTACTTTGACGGCTCACAGTCATACTCTAGCAGATGCAAGAGGCCATTTCTTAAAACCTGAGCCTTTAAATGCCTGCGCCAAAGGTATTTCAATTGCTACATTTTCCTGACACATTTTCTCCCATTTCTGGCAGGTTTAGCATAAATCTCAGTCTTCTGTTTTGCAAATCTATAGTTTTTCCTTCTCAAAGGCCATTACATTTATCCGTCAAGTCTATCAGAGCTGGGCCCAAAGGTGTCAGGCTTTTATCTGAAGCTCCTGGAGATGGAGGGGTTTGTGCAGTGGGAGGAATGATGGTGCGCAGAGCTCCACGCACGCCTGCCACCCCCTCCCGGTGGTCTCGAGGCAGCAAGGAGCAGCTTTCTGAGAAGAACATAGAAATCAAACAGACTCCTTTAATAAAAAAGATAGTGAAGAATACCCCAGGAGAGGGACACCTTCCCAGGGACAGAAAGCTGTCCTGACCACGGCCTCAAGCACTTCTGTCGAAGCACGAGCGCAAAGGGAGAGTCGGGGGACATGGGTTGCTGGGGGAAATTCTCCAGATACAGAGGAAATGGTTCAATCACGGCTACAGAGATGACAGCCAAAATGAGACTTCTGGTGTGCAGAGGAAGCAAATCATTGCTAATTCAGGCAGCAGTGTAGAGTCCCAGGAGCCTTCAACAGCTATCTTCTGGCCTCTTCCCCTAGTCCAAAGTCCTGGTTTTTTGCATTAAAATGAGTAACCCATCAGCCACTCATACACGCGCAGCTGAAGTCATTTGCAGTTCAAAGTGAAGGTTATATTTCAAATAACCTTTTTTTTGTCAGAGCAAATCAAAAGCAGGCGGATCTCACTGAACACTCTCTGCCCGGATAGCAACACGGGAACGTCACAAAATGATGCCCAGTGTGATTGCTGAGAGACAGGAATTATTGTTTTGAATTATAAATGGCACCGAACGGGGGGAGAAATTAGAACATCAAGAGCATCAGTATTTAGCATATTAGGAAACAGTACGTTCCCATAACACCAGCAGCAACTTATTTTCCTGTTCCTCAGAGTGCCAGGCATCCCCGAAAAGTGCTCCCGCTGGCAGGTGAGAGCACGCTTATTCCTTACATATTATCAACCTGGATTCTGGTCAGAGGGTTTGGAGCAAGAGAAGTTGATGATCCAGGAGGGTATAACATGATCCATCAATAAAACTCAGCTGTCGGTTTTCTTGATTTACCAGCAGAAGTGTCACCTGCAATGCGTTAGGCAGCATTCCCTGCGAAGCTGCGGAGCTTTTTGCCACTTGGGAGCAGTACAAAGAAGGCTGAACTGAAAAACTCCCTTTTCTGTAATTTGGTAGACCTTTATTCTGCTTATTCAATAAAAGCACAAAGCTGTGTATTTACGTGAAATGGAAACAACGCTAGCAAAATAAAACTCCACTGCATAAACAGCTCTTGGAGGGAGAAAAAGAAACACGTCTCGCTGGTGCAGCTCAGCCATGTCGCTCATCGCAGGACCAGGATATTCAGATGATGTTGAAAGTGGCACAAAAGCCTCAGCAGAAAGGAGCAGCAATCAGGTAGTTTGTTACTGCCTTACCTTAGTCAGATGCCTGCCGAATCCCAAAGGACCTCATCCTATTTTATTTATATCCTGCAGGATTCCAGGAGGTCCCCTAAGCCAGTGTAGGTGCCCGGGCTGGCGGCAGCAAGGGCAGAGTTTAATGCAAACAAGATTTCGACACCTTCTGCCCATCAATCATTAGAGGGAGCCACAACCACCGCTGCCGCAAGGTGTTTTGTGCTCTTCAGCCACAGAACTGTCTTCTCATGTTTGCCTTTGTGTTTCACCCTCCAACAGTTCAGTCCCTTCCACGACATTGGTATTTTCCCTGCGATGCTACAAATGACAAACGGGCAGCTGGCTTGAGGCGGAGTCACATCCTTGCCCTCATCCACCTTTTCCAACCACTTGGTCTACCTCCACACTTTCCGAATCATTTTCCAGCAGAGCTTTGCACCAGGAGCTCCTCCCTGCTGCAGGTTAAACATGCATCTGTCTACCCACCCCTTTAGGTTCCTTTCCAGTAAATTTTGCCCTTGGGGCCGGAGATCAGAGTCCACGCAGGAGCTATAGTAGGTGCCTCCCAAACGCCGGAGCTATACAGAGACACGGCAAAACCAAGGCTTTCTGCCATTCCTTCTGCTGGTGCTGCGTCTGAACTGAAACCAACACAGGGAAGAGCGTGCCTCTCTCTGTGTCCCCGGGGAAAGGACCATTAACATCCCTCTGTGCCAAGTGCTCGGTGATGTTCAGAAAGGCGCTGGCTCCCCAGCATCACCCTCCCAGCACCCTTCGTCTGAACCTGCAGGGGAAGCTAAAGCACTTTTTGCCCACCTGTGAGCAAGGTGCCTTTCACCCTCCGAGAAAAGCAGAGGGGCAGGTCTTCAGCTACAAAAAGCTGTCGGGGCATTAGGCTGACGCTGATCAGCTGCAGCACCCCCATCCCCATCCCCATCCCCATCCCCATCCCCATCCCCATCCCCATCCCCATCCCCATCCCATCAGCCCTGCTCCCAGCACCCTGAGGAGCCTGGCCGCCTCATCGCTGAAGCCTGGGCTATCTGGCAATGGAGCAAAAATGGTCTCCCCAGCCTTAATTTGCAGTGGATTCTGCTTTGCATGGGGGATACTGGGAGGTTAACCCCCCAAAGGCAGCCGTGCGGGGGGAGCAGAGCAGTATCAGCACATCTTTTTTTTCCTGCCCGTGCAGGACACGCCAAGCGAGGAGCACCATGAGGGACACGATGCCTCGTGAACCCAGCGGAGAGACAAAGAGGGACTGCTGTTCCCCCGCAGGGATTTCTGCCCTCGTCTTCTGCTCAGGAGAGCTGTGCTGCGGCCCTGCTGCTGCTCGGGGAACGGAGCTGATTTCCCTCCCCGCAGAGGGACACGTGGGCAGCCCTGCATCCTCCTCCCAGGTGCCATCATGTGCCGTTTCACAGCAGCTGCGTTTCGCAATGACTTGGTAGATACCTTAATGAGAGCAGGATAATCTAAATACATCTATTTTGGCAGATGAATAAACACCTTTTTCCCTCATTAGGCTTTCCTCTCCAGATCTGTATTTCATTTGGATATTGCAGCGTAGTGCATTTGGCCCGAAATGTTTTAAAGACAACCTCTCCCCATAAATGTTGGCTACGTGTAGGCCCCATGGAGAGGGATTTCTTGCAAGACCGCAAAACCGAGGGGTGAAACGAGCGGGGCCAGGAGGGGGGACGCCGGGGTGGACCCCTCTGAAGCAGGCACTGCTGGCATCTGCCTTTTCCCGGGAGCGTGTGTGGCCGGGCAGGCAAAGCATTGCTGCAGCCTGGGTTTTGAGAGATGAGCTGTGCCTTGTTTTAACTGAAAAACAGGAGCCAACGTGCAATAACGGACACACCGCCGGGGCTCTCTGGCTTCTCCCTGTCCCAGCAAAGCCGCTCCAGGTGGTGTGGAGATGTCTCCTGCCCTGGGGCTTCTGGTTTCAGTCCCTCACGCCGCGGGGTTCACTTTCCTCCCCCCTTGAAGTCGATAAGGCCCAAGTGTGCAGGCGTCTGCTTGAAGGCACGTGCTCGGGGGTGTCTCCAGCCACCAGAGCCTATCACTCCTGCAGAAGCAGGTTGCACCCAGCTGCAAAAGACAAGGACAACAGTATTTCCCCACTGTAGTCCCCGGTTACCTTAGTATAAAGCGTAATTTGTAAACAGAAGGGAAAATAAAGCTTTTTTTCCCTCTCTGTCAACAACGACTTTTCATTTTGACAGTGTCCTTGCAAAGCCTGAGCAGGATGAGTGCGTGGTACCTGGGACATGCTTTGTGTCAAGCGTCAATGGCTCACGTCCCCAGCTGTCTCTCAGTGGGACGCCGTGGCCATGCTGTGGCTTGGCCACTGGCAGCTCAGTCCCCAACCCTGCAACTTAAAGGCAGCAGCCATAAAATTACGCCAAATTCAAGCGCCCAGCGGCTCCCCTGCGCTCCTCTCCTTCCTGCCACCAAAACCTGCGCCTTTTGGGTCCCCAAGCCTTGGGTGGTCCCCAGGTGTGGCCATCACATACATACATGCGGCCATGATTGCTGGCTGCCCTCCCCTGGTGACCTGTCTCCAAAGAACCATCTCCCCGCCCTGAGAAGAGAGCAATGGAATGAGAGTTGGGTCTGCTCACGGGTCCGCTCACGGGTCCGCTCACGGGTCCTTTTCCTCCTCTCCCTGCTGGGCGCCTGCCTTCCCCAGCTCCCTGCTCATCCTGGCCTCCGATTTGGTGGCGAAATCATTCAGGGATCTTCTGGGAGCTCCTGGGATGGCCAGACCTGGAGGCTTGCCCAGCCCCTACCCAAATGTGAGCATCGCGTCGGGCTGTGGGCTCCTCCAGGCTTCCTGCCCTGGTGTGCACCACCCAACACGGGCTTCTGTCCTAGAAAGGGGTGGCCAGCAGGCTCCTGTCCCCGAGCGGGCAGGGACAGCCCCGGTCGCAACAACATCCGTCTGTCCCTGAGGGCAAAGCCCTTGAGTGTGGTCAGGGTGCACCCCCGCACAGCGGGAGATGAACCCGAGTGCCAAAACTCTGCTAGTTTTCAAATGCTCAAAATTCGCCTCAGTGTCCTCTCTCCCCCCTCCCCAACTCGCTTTTCTGAAGGGACGACATTATAACAAAACATAGTAAAAACATACGATGGCAGCTTGTCTGTTTGTGGTATTTTATTTTTCGTATTAAATAGCATGTAAAAAAATAATTTATGCAGGCAAATATACATAATATGCTCTGTAATAAATAGCAGGTAAAAAAATACATTTCCTTAAAAACAGTCAGTATTTTGAAAACAGGCAAAACAAAGATATCCAATAAATACATTCATACCCACTGAATTTCGTCTTTCAGGAACGGCATTTCTTTACATCCTCCTGAGCCATTTATAAATACACAATAAACCCCAATAATTTAAAAAATAAACAAATAAAAAAGTTCCCTGAACTCACATAAATAACAAAAATGCTTAAATAGGAAATACAATCCAGTGATGCAATCAAAATCATTTTTCCCGGTCCTCAGGGCATCCCTGGGGGCGGGTGGGTGCCGTGCCGTGCCACGCCGTGCCGGATGCGGTGCTGGCGGGGGCTAAATGCATTGCTCCTGGAAGGCTGCGCACCGCAGGTCGTCCAGCACTTGGAAGATGTGGATGATGGCAGAGGCCTCCAGGCAGCTGGTGGTCTCCTGCGGCGGGGGGAAGGGGCGGGTTAGCACCGAGACGGGGTGCAGCAGGCCCCATGCAGCCGTGGGGTCGCTGACACCCCGAGTCCCTCCGAGCCCTGCTGCCCTGACTTACCGTTTCCTTGGCCGTCTGCAGCTTCTGCAGCCAGTGCCTCAGTTTCCCGGAGGGCTGATGCGAAGGAGCCCCCGTGGCCATCTGCAAGGAAAGCGGCCGTGTAAGGATCAGCAGTGCCCCGTGGCGCTGCCGCCGGCACTGGGGCTGCTGAGGTGGCACGGGGCCAGGGGAGTCTGGGGGGGTCACTCACGCAGCCTCGCAGGTCCTCCCGGGCTTGGGAGAGGAAGGCCAGGGGCCGCTGACGCGTCTTGGTGAAACTGGGGTCGGTGGGGAGCTCCAGCATGGCGATGACGAGGTCCAGCTCGGCTTCCACCAGCATCATGCGGTTGGGCACCTGCAGGCGGGCACAGACTGGTTAGGGACACAACGCGCCAGCGCTGGAGGATGGGGGTCTCAGAGACCTGCCCGGGGGAGGTGGGACCAGCTGATGGGAGGTCCCAGCTGAGGGGTTGGGGGTACCCCCATTTTACAGCACCGCCTCGCTCTTACCGACAGCTCCGCTGGGTTCCATTTACGATGGAAGAGCCTGGCGTTGCATTTGCGGTCTGACAGCAGCATGATGTCCTCCTCCTGCAGGCAGAAACCAAGAGAGAGATTGAGAAACTGTCATCCTGACTTTTGGCGATGTTGTGCAAGCCTGGTCAGCCTTGAGGGGTTTGAAACCAGGATGAAATTTGGCCCAGCATCCTTCTTGTCCCCAAACTCCCTTGGAAGCCATCCTCCTCATCCTCAAACTGCCCTGGAGAACTCCCACCTTGTCACACAGGTTCTTGAATTTGGCATCCCCTCCACCTTGTGTCACTCAGGGTCTCGAATTTGGCATGCCCTCCACCTTGCCCCCTGCCAGCCCACAGCCCCCCCACCATTGCCAGTGGTACTCACAAAGTGCTGCTTCATCTTCTGCATGGCCTTCGTCTCGTGGGGCACGAGGAACTTGTACTTGAAGAGGCTGCAGCCCTTCCTCAGGGCGTGCTGGGGGAAGGCAGCCCCGAAGCTGCCCGCCGTCAGTACTGCGAGGAGTGGGATGAAGCCGAGGAGCAGCATTTTGCCGAGGAGAGCTCGAGGGCGAGTGGGTTACGATGGGACGAGGGGGCTGCAGTGCAACAAGACAGAGAGGACGGAGTGCTCCGGCACGGATCCGCTTAACCCCTGATATAGCGATGCCTGACGGCGTTGCTGCGGGTGGCTCGTTTGGCTGCAGGGCTGGTGGCTGCTCCTGGGGAGCTGCTTCACCTCTCTGGCTGTGGCTGCCTCGCTGCCCCATCTCCCCAGCTTTTTCCCAGCTTTTTATGCCACCTGCCCGCCGTGATTGCGCTTTCAGGTTGGCAGGAAAATCCACACGGCGGCTCAGGAAAGAGGAAAGCGAAAGCGGCGGCGGAGGGAATTCCAGTGCCACAAGTGCGGCAGGTGCGGGGAGCGCCCGCCTCCCGCCACCGGCCCCAACACCGCGGCCACCTCGAGGGGGTGAGCGCACCCAGCGCCCCCGGGATGCGGGGGGGATGCTCGGGATGCCGTGGGCGTGCGCCCCTCCAAGGACCCTGCCCTGCTGCGTCGAGCGGCGCAGAGATGCGAGCAGCAAGTGTGGGGAAGCCTGGGCACGCCCTGGCCCGGCCTCTTGCCCAGAGCGACGGGGCACCCCCAGGCATGCAGCCCCACGGGGACAGCGGGCTCGGGGTGGCCGGGAGGGTTTTGGTGCCTCCTCAGCGGCGGCAGTTCGTGCCTCAGTTTCCCCACGGAAGGCGCAGGGAGGGGGTGAAAGCAGCAGCCGGGCGCAGGCAGTGGTCAGTGCAGGCTGCAGGCATGATCTTTAGGTATGTGTTATCCTCAGGGACCGGACTCACTACAAAAGCAGGAAAAAGGGTGAAAGCAGAAGCCCTTCCACCCAGCACTTTCCAGGTGGGATATAGGGTTGTGCAGGGAAGCTGCCGGAGGTGAGCGGGGCTGCTGCCCCCACCAGCCACTGGAGCTTATCCTGGAAATGCAAATCCTGGAAATTACCTCCCCGCTTACCCTGGAAATGCAAATATCATGTATTGACATCTCTCCGCTGACAGCTGGCGCGGTGCCCCATTCAGCAGATCCCGTCCTTCCCCCGAGGTAGCCTCCTGCGACGTGAAGCCATCATCGCTGTGCTTTTAGTTTCATGCATTCATCAAGCATTAAATACAGAAAATGAGGGCAATACCTGTATCTAACAAGCAAATACACAGTAAAGCAGCGACAGGCATAAACGCACTTTGCAGTGCCTCGCGTGGTGGCCACAGACCACCACTGCTCCAGAAGGACCCAATTGTTAATGTTCATATTTGGAAATAAACTGCTGACTTCAAGGAGTCCAAGCAAACAAGAAAAGTTCTTGCGCAAGGTTGTGGAAAGATACACCTCCGGGTGGGCAGATCAGCATGGATGTGCTGTGCCAAGTGGTGGAGGGGACCTCTGGACATCGTTCAGTCCAACCCCTGCTGAGCAGGGTCAGCTGGAGCAGGTTGCCCAGGACGTTGTCCAGTTTTGACTGTCTCCAAGGATGAAGACTCCACAGCTTCTCTGGTCACCCCATTCCAGTGTTTGACCACCCTCATAGTAATAAAGTGTTTTCTTGTGGTCAGGTGGACTTTCACGTGTTTCAGGTTGTGCTGATTGTCTGCTCTCCTGTCAGTAGGCACCACCAAAAGTCCTTGAGCCATCCTTTTCTCCAGGCTGAACAGCCCCAGTGCTCTCAGCCTTTCCTTGTAGGAGAGATGCTCCAGCCCTTTCATCAACTTCATGGCCCTTTGTTGGACTATCACCAGTAGGTCCATGTCTCTCACACAGGGGAGCCCAAGACTGGACCCAGCACTCCAAGGGTGGCCTCACCCTTGCCCCAGTGCTGAGCAGGGGAAGGATCACCTCCTTTGGCCTGCTGGAAACACCCCTCCTAATGCAGCCCCAGGTACGATTCACCTTCTTTGGCGCAAGGGCACATTTCTTGCTTATGCTTAACTTGATGTCCACCAGGACCCCCAGGGCCTTTTCTGCTGAGATGCTTTCTATCTGGACAGCCCCCAGCATGTCCTGGTGCCTGGGGTCATTCCTTCTCAAGTTCAAGACTTTGCCCTTCTCCTTGTTGAACTTCATGAAGTTCCCGTTGGCCCATTTCTCCAGCCTGTCGAGGTCCCGCTGGATGGCAGCATGACCCCCTGGTGTGTCACCCACTTCTTCCAGTCTGGTGTCATCAGTGAACTTGGTACACTGCAGGCACACTCTGCCTCATCATCCAGACCATTAATGAAGAGGTTAAGCAGGAGTGGTTGTTGACCTCCAGGATCCATCCAGCCCTCTGTGAGCCCTTCCCCTGCCCCAGCAGCATCTCAGAGAGCTCAGGTCTTTCCTGGATAACCACAGTGGAGGTGAAGAGGAGTGGAGGTGGTGGGCAGGGAGCAGTGTGGCTTAAGCAGTGGCTATCTCAGCTTTGACCAAACCAGGTGGAGACATAGCTTGGAGAAGAGCCAGGACATCAAAACACAGCACTAACACCCAATAGTATGGTGGGCACAGAGTTTTCCTTCACAGCGAGTCACAGGCATTGCTGCCGGACTGGGCTCCCACCCAGGGCTCCTGCGCTAGACAATCTCCCTGCGGCAGATTGTGCGAGGTCAGTAATTAAAAGGCTGAGCCCCCACCAGGGCTCAGGTCCTTCAGCTGCCCTCTCGGTGAAGAGGACAACAGCGCTGTCTTTCCTTCCTCTTCTGTTAAAGAAATGCACAGATCTAGAAGAATAATTTTTATTCAATGCAACAAGTTCACGATCAATACGACTATGAAATAAACGCCCAAACCAGCACAAATGACTTCACGTATGTTGCCCAAGCGAGGCACAGCTCAGCTGGAATAGATGGCACCTTAGCAGAAGATCCCAACGGATATGAAAATAAATGTGGCCCCTGGGGAGGGAGGAGAGGGAGCGGAGGGAGCAGGGGTCCTGGTGCTGCCTCGAGGTGAAGCCCGGCTTGGTCACGGGCCAGGCACCACGGGGTGTTTCCTCCTCCAGACCAAGGTACAAGCCAGGCTGGGATCCCATTTTGGGATCTCCAGTGGCTGCCAGCAGCGCTGGGGCAGAGTCCCCAGCACCCAGACAGTGATGTCCAGCACTGAGATGGTGATGTCGGGTACCTGCGGTGCCGAAATGGCCCCATCTGCAGCCTGTGCTCCTGAAGATCGCCCTGTGTGAGGCTGGCCCCAGCTGAGGACACTCTCAGGTCACCCGTCAGGTCCCCGAGCAGCATCACGTCCCTGCGGGGCCCACCTCCTTTGGCTCCTCTTCCCTGTCGCTGCAGCTTTTATCTCCCGGGTGTCTTTTCCGCTTGGAAAAGTAAAGCGAAACCTCATCTCTTTGCACGGGCGGAAGAAGATCGCAAGGCACCAAAGGAAAAGTGAAAGCCAAGCCAGGAAGCCAGGGCCACACACTTAGTGCTTGAAGATGAAGCTGGGATGAAGGCTTGAAGATCTCCTGGGTGCCTGGAAGTGCCTCCGGGGTGTTTGTGCCTCACTCGCCACCAGCCGTAGCCAAGCTCGTTGGTACCTGGCTGAGCAGCAGCAAGGGCTTTTTCCTGACGGGACGCGGTCTTGCAATCCTGGGCATCAGCCAGCAAGCGTCTGGCACGGCAATGCCACGCTCCGCCATAGCCTGGTCCCCAGCCTGGCCAGGGAAGCCTGGCTGCATTCGGCACGGCTCCTCCAAACCGCGCTAGTGCCAGCTCCTGCCATGACAGCGGAGAGTCCCCCAAGGTCGGCACCAGCTGGGGACACGGCGCTGTGCCCAGCAGGGTCTGCAGGGTGCCGGGGACCCGCTGCAGCCATCGCTCCAGCCCCGCTGGGTCCCAGCCCCCAGCCAGGAATGTGGTGCAGCTGGCGGCGATGGAGATCCTTCCTCAGATTCACGCAGCCCAGCGAGCTGGAATGACCTGAATTTCCTTGGAGCAAAAAGTCCTGGGTGCGTGTGAAGTCCTGGGTGCAAGAAGGAAAGCGAAAATGGGCAGCGCTGCGGGCAGGGCTGTCACCGGTGCCAGCTGAGGCAATCGCCCCATGACTCATCAGCCGCCGCGTGGCATGAGCCTTGGCCACAAGCCATGCCACCGGAGCAGGTAAGAACAAGCCCATATCACTCCTTCCCAACCCCTTCTGGAGCCAGTAGGCTCACTGGGAGGAACTGGCTCCCGCTAAATTAGCTGGTCTTGGAAAAGAAGATAGAAAGAACCTAAAAAGCGCGCCAAGAAAGCCAGCTTTAAAAATAAAGCTGGACTTTAGTAAACCCTTTGACACAATTTCCCACAGCATTCTCCTGGAGAAACTGGCTGCCCGTGGCATGGACAGGAGTACTCTTTGCTGGGTAAAAAACTGGCGGGAGGGCTGGGATAGCCCTGGGGGAGGGGACATCAGGTGGTCTCCGCTTGGCTGCTGTCACCAGCCCTGTCCCCACCAGCCCGGTGTGTCCATGCCACTGAAGTGCTGCCAGCCCCAGAACCCTTCACTGCCTCTTGGCTGGTACAAGCTGCAGCAGCCGCCAGGATGCCAGGCTGGTTTGTGCCATTCCGCATGCCTGGCGCCACCAGCGCTGTGCCCCAACACGTTTTTGACGTAATCCCCAGTGTTACATCACAGCCTGTCACCCACGGCCTCGTGCCAGGGGATGCCCTGAGCATCCTGCCAACGCTGGGGAGAGAGGCGCCATTAACTGCAAAGTTAACTAGTGGCCAGATTTAAACAAACTTTTAAATTTAAAGTGAGGAAGTAGAACAAACGAGCACTTTTCCCCCAGAGCCTTTGTGCTGGCACTGTAGGGACATGGGGTGTCCCCTTCCTGGGGACATCTCCCTCCCCAGGGCACCACTGCAGGACAAGCCCTGCCAGTTGAGCTGGGGCTTCCCTGGACCCAGAGGTGGCACCTGATGCAGTGCCAGGCAGGCAGAGACCTCTAGTGCTCCTTCAGGAGATGACAAGGCACCAGCCCTGTCCTCACCCAGCAGGGGAAGGTTTTTATGGGTGCTGCTCACCCAACCACAACCTGCACCCCGTGCAGCCTCTTCACCAGCAACCTGCATGGCTTGACCCAGCATCACCACTTGATGAGGTCTTCTCCATGACATGGCCATGGACGCAGAGACTAGCCTAGCATCAGCACTGGGCTTTCCTCCCCATAGCTGTCCTCCTGGAACCCCACAAAGCAGGGTGAAAGCCTTTGCTCCCCTCGCTGGGCAAGCTGAGCCAGCACTTGGTGGGCCCCATGGAGATATGTCCAGGGTCAAACACCTCTGCTAGGCCAAGGAGGCTGTCTCTGCACCCATGGTACCCAATAGCCCCTGGACCACATCTGAAGCACCTCCAGCCCCTGTAAGCCTCCCACCGCGTGCTGTCACTATGGGGAGTTGCATGGGCATCACTTCTGTCTTCCTTAATAACGCACCAAGGTGTCACAGAGTGAGGCCATGTCCTTCCCCATGGCATCAGGGCAGCCTTCTTGCCAGGGGCAGGAATTACAGGAAAGGGAGAAGTCCCTGCAGAGGCTGCGCCTGGACTTGAAGTCTGCAGAAAGCAAACAGGAGGGGACCTGTGCTGGCCTACACCCGACTTTGAACCCCTTTGCCTCCATCTGCCCCACCCCAGAACACAGCCATTACTCTTGCCCTCACAGCATGAGCGAGCCATGGAGGCTGCGACCGAGGGGAGCGCAAAACCGATCCCCTGCAACAACCATCCCGGAAAGGCTCCCGAGCTGCACTGTGGGCAAGTAACCTTGTGAGGGCCAAAGCAGCAGTGACCACAAGCAAGGTGACAAGCGACCACAAGACCACAGCGCTGGGCAAACCTGAGGTAGATAAGCTGCTGATAGACCTGTGCCAGCCACAAAGCACCAGGGATGGGGTCAAGATGGTGGGCAAGAACAGTCCCTTTCCATCTCGGCCTTCACAGACAGCACACAGCTCCCAGCTCAGCCTGGGCAGGGAAAGGGGCAAATGGCCCTTTCCACCTAAAACCCATCCACCCCACAAAGCAGAAGGCCACTCAGGGCCTAGGTGAGCAGTGTCCATGAAGCGCCCTACAGCCTGGCTTAAACAGAGGGACCGCAGGCAACTTTTTCTCAGCTTTTTTTATTATTGTTAATTGTGTAAGAAAGGCAGCAAGTTTCTCAGCTGTTACTGTGATTCTTATCCTCACATGCAATCCAACCACCACCACTCTGAAACTGGACCCTTCCAGTGCTGAGGGCGCAGCACTGGGCAGACTGGGGGACCAAAGTGGTCAGGAACCCAAGAGCAGGCATAAACCCATGTCTGCTTTCCCCGGAAGATCAAAATTTCAATCATCAAAATCGGGAGTAAGCTTCCCAAGGAAGAAGAGTGGTTACAAGTGGGGTATTAGGAGAAATCCCACTTTCTCCTTCCCTTCCAGCACCAGCTCAGGAGAAGGGTTTTTCCTCTCACCGTCCCTTGCACCCCAGCACGCAGACATGCCTCACCCAGAACTCCACTGGGGTTTCACGAGAAGAAACTCCCATCGTGTCCAGCATCCTGAAACAAGAATCAGAGGAAGGGTCTCGCTCTGCCCAGCCAGCTCCTGCCCAGGTGGGGCAACATCCATAACGAGAGACAGGTCTCTTCCACCCAAAGCACCGAGGTCGCAATGGCAGATGCTTCCAACACATGCACGAGGGTTGTTCTGGGCAATGAAGAAGTTGGCAGGCAGAGGTATCCCCCCTTCATGGCTGTGCAGCACGGCCTTGTTGTGGGCCAAAATAGCTTGGTTAAGATACAACTATCAGCATTTCCCCCTCTTCTCTGCTAATCCAGAGCAAGGCAGAGAAACTCAAGAGACCTTCGACATGACACTTACATGTATACATCAGTGCAAGAACACCATACAGCTACGTGGACTTAAGCATTAAGTCAACTGACACGAAGTGAGGTCAGCCACATTGTAAGCAGCTGAGGATCTGCTGGTTAACCTCTCTGACAAGTATCCATCCACACCTGAGGGGAAGGAGCTCACTTCCAGCTTTGAAGAGCTCTCCACAACCTCAGCTCTTCATTCACTGTGTCAGAGGGGTCTTCCACATCCTGCTTGTTTCCTCAGGCGGTTTTCTTACCTCTTTTCAGTCTCTTGGAGGAGGGATTTTGCAGCTTCAGGATCATTCTTCATAAAGGCTTGATATGGAGAGACAGACTCCAAGTAACCCACCACACCAGCAACAGTCATGGGGATTTTGTCAAAGATATCGGTGATTCTAGAAGGGAGATGGGGAAGAAAGGAGCTTTGGCAAGTTAAATCTCACAGGCAACGGAACAAGGACAACAGATTGAGGTGGCAGTGAATAAAATACCTGACACCAAACATCCAACAGGTGGGAACAACATCTGATTGTAGCATTTGGCAGGTCAGGAGCTCTAACTGATGCACTACTGGAGAAGCAGAGAGAGTCCCAGGGACCAGCTAACATAGTCTGTGACTCAAACAGCCCTTTTGATACAGACCTTCCTGCAGAGCCCATGCCCCCTCCAGCATCCAGGACACCAACGCCTCTGCAGCACCGCTGCCAATGCATCCTTTTTGCCTGTGGAGTCAGCCCATACCTTGGTGGGGAGGCAGGCGCTGGCTCCCTGGAGGTCTGGGGCAGGTCCCCCCCACCCCCGCCACTCCATTTTTCTCCTTCATCCACCAAGTGATCTGTCCAGAAGCCTCAAATTATCATAAGCCACCAACTAAAAAAAATCTAACCCAGGTCTGCCTCGAGCAGGATGAGTCCTTGCAGCCTTTAGGCCATGCTTGCTGGCCCAGCCTAGAGCTGCATCAAATCCAACGGGACTGGAAACGCAGCCACGTGCCTCTGCCACGACGCAAAGGCATTTGCTGAAACCTGGCAGCTACACGCTCCGGCAAACCCGGGTCCTTGTGTTCTGGCTGGGTCAGCGGCAGAGACACCACCTTTATCCACTCCTGGGGCTGCGCCAAGGGGGTTCTGCTCACCTCTTCTTGTCTGGAAATGGCAAGGCCTCAAAGATCTCTCTGTAGTTTTCCAAGACATGTTTTACTCTTTCATGCGAGTATTTTAAAAGCTGGTCCCAGGACTGTAAAGATAGCAGATTGAAAAACAAACACAAAACCACCTGAATCTCTCCATTTCCATTGGCCCTAGAACTGATGCATTCACACACATGCTACTTTCTTTTTTTAATACTCCTTGCATTAACCAAAAAAAAAAAAATCACCAAAAATCTTGCTCAGTGTCAAGAACTCAAGCATCCTATTTTATTCTAGATATAAGGGTCCTGTCCTCCTCCCTACGCTGCTGTTACTCATAGTGGAAGGTCTCCTTTGAGTGAGTTGGTAAAACACTCTTTGTCAAGCAACATCACTAAGAAGACCTCTTTCCAAACAGTTTCTACTTCCCATTATTTTCACTGTGATGAGGACGACAGGAAGAGTCTCTGTGATGACACCAGACCCCCCACACGCGTTCCGCAGACCTTCTCTCTCTGCCCTATTATAACAGGGCTTCTCAGTCTGCCCTATCATTCCTAATGTCGCTCCTCTTCTCTCTCAGCCAGCCCTAGCACTGTGTGGGAGCCACCAAACCCCATCTCGACCTTGTGTCTGTACTTAACCATCCCTCTGCCCCATCCTGTAACAGGAGTCCTCTAGTTCTAACCCCCAAGCCCGTTGCTTTCCTTTCTGCATCTAAGTACTCCCCCCTGCCCAGACCAGCAGGGGAAGCCCCTAAGTTTCATCACCTCACCTCTCTGAAGACTTCGGTCAGCTTTTCAGAGCAGTTTCCGTAGCGCACACTCATGTCCAGGGTGTAGGTGCTGATGGCCACACAGCCACCCGGCTTCACCACCCGGTTTGCTTCTCTCATGAACTTCTCGGTATCGAACCAGTGCGCGGCCGTAAAGGAAGCCAGGAGGTCCACAGAGGCATCCTCCAACGGCAGCTCCTCCGCAGGGCACACGCTGGAGAGGGGGAAAAAAAAAAAAAAAAAAAAAAAAAAAGAAAAGGACAGTGTGTAATATGGGAATTAGACAGTAGGAGGTGAAGTCAATGGGTATTTTTTGGAGTTGTTGATGACCATTTTGGTTGCAAGACCATGGTTACTGTAAGTCTAGGATAATGCCCATTCACACCAGGAATACCATCAAATGGTATTTTCTTTGGTGCCGGCTGGCTCTTACACCCATCATACTCAAAGCACCACCTCTGTGCGAGGACCCGAATTTTTCTTTTGGCTGAGCTCGCTCCCCTGACACTCACAGGTAGGAGACGTTGGGTGGGGAGGGGGCATCCCTGGCCTCCTGGATCTGTGCTTCACTGATGTCTGTCCCCACCACCTTCTTGAAGTGCTCTGCAAGGAAGCGGGTGCCTTGTCCGGATCCGCAGCCAACATCCACCACCAGCTCAGCAGGGCTTACTCTCTGCAGGGAGGAGGGGATGCATCTCAGCAGGCAGCCACCCAATTTCTGTGTTTTTAGCCCATTCCTTCCCCCAGCATCCGCACAGGAATGGCCTCGGCATGGCACAACCTATGGAAAGACTCTTCTGTGCCCACATCTTGCCCTGAGCCCTATTTATTTATTCTTCTCAGTGGCACCAAGGTAACACTCCCAGCAGGGTAAACACTACTACCGCGTTATTCCCTGCAGCCTGGTCGTTCCCCACTCACCTTCTCCTGCAGGTAGGAGAGGATGGTTTGCTGCAGCTCTTTGCCTGGCGCAAACCTGTATTTCTGGTAGATGGCTGCGTGCCCTCTCCCCTCGAACATCTGGGTGGCCATGCTTGGGTGGCACCTGGGAGGAGGCAGCAAGCCAGGGATTGTCACCATGGGATCAAACTCCTCCTTCCACCTTAGCCCGTGACCGCAGGTGATAAAGTCTCCGGTTCCTGGAAGGGCCCTGGGAAGGACTTTGCCCGTGAGGCACCGGCGAGGGACTGTCAACCTGCTCTCCAAGCATCCCTCCCACAGGCATAAGCTTATCGCAGAAGCAAACCAGGAAAGCATTCTTAAAGGTTTGTTTTTTTTTTTTTTTTTTTTTTTTTTTTTTTTTAAGGGATTTTTAAATCCTTCTCCTTACTCCCTTGCTTTCCCACCCACCTGGGTGCCTTCTGAAAAATCACTGTTACAGCTGAAATATCAGTGAATTTGGGGGGGGAGAACTGAGCAGAGCATCAGAAAAACTAACAGCAGGAAAGTTTGCAGGTTGGGGGATTTTTTTGTTTTGTTGGGTTTGGGTTTTTTTTTTTTTTTTTTTTTAATGAAATCAATGTTTAAGTATCAGCAACAGCCACAGCAACTCCGCCCTGCGCTTTCGGAGCCGTCGGAAGGGGGGGTCTTTAAACCCAGAGCCCCACCAAACCCCTCACCCAGCGCGACGGGCAGCGGGTGCCCGGGGGTCACCCTTGGGTCCCCCGGGGGTCACCCTTGGGTCCCCCGGCCAGCTCGGCACCAACCGCCCCGCCACCAGAGGGGCTTCCCCAGATACAGCGTTCCCCTGCTCACCCGTTAGCAGCCCCCCCCCCCGCTCTCCCCGGCTGCCGTAAGCGCCCGCCCCGCCGGAAGGCCGCCGCCCCGCATCCTGTCCACGGCGGTGACCGAGCAAGCGCCGTGCGGGGCGGCGGCGGCCGACACCCCCCCCACCACCACCACAGCCTGGCCAAAAGGTTGCCTTGCCCCGTTGGAACCGGCGACCGCGGCCTCTGGCGTGTCGGCGGCGAGCGAGGGGGGGCCGAAGGGTGTCACGACAGCGGGTTTTGTGCAGCGACACCGGGCAATACGGGGTTCATTGCACCCGGAGATGCCGAGCTCGGCAGCGGCTCGGCCAGCAGACGCTCCCGCCGGCCCCGACGGAGCCCCTTCTGGGCCAGAGCCCCCCCCCCCCCGCCGCGGCATCACCCCTCCTCTTACCGCCTGCGGCCCCCGCCCGCAGCTGCTCCCGCCACCAGTGCTCCCAGCAGCTCCCAGTCCGTCCCGACCCGGGCCCGGGCCAAAGGGGAAGGCAGACGCCGCCCGCGGTACCGCCCGCCCCGGCGGCGGGGGCGAGCGGGGCAGTGCGGTTGGGGGGGCGCCGGTACTCCCCCCCAGCTGCCCGGCCGGAGCTGGGGTGGAGAGGGGGCAATAAGCGGCAGGCAGCTTCCAAAGTCCCCATCCCACAGCGATGCTGGAGCCCCAGAGCCGAGCCTCCCCTGTTAGGCAGTTTCTGTAGTTGATAATTAAAGACGGTTTTCAAATCTCCCACAATTTGGGGGGGACACCCAGTGGGCCCGCACGTAGCGGGACGCAGATACTGGGAGGCAGCAGGAAAACCGGATTCAAACCCTACCAGCACCCCAAGCCATACTCACAGGGGTCTGGCTGCACTGAGGTCCCTGCCTATTGCCCAGCAGAAGGAGAAAGACACATAAATACAACCTGCATAACCCCAGCACCAACATTAAGAGCACAGGACGTCAGTATTTAAGGACTAGGCAAAGGCCCCCCCCCCGATTTGGGGCAGGATTTTACCCCTTCACGCGCTGGAGTTGTACTTATTACATACAGCTGAAGCCAGCAGAACAGTGGTTCGCTTGAAGTGCGTTCAATTTGTATTTTGCACAGCACCTGTGAACCTATGCCAATTAGCACAGCCTTTAAGCCCATCCTAATTTTAAGAGAAATTAGTGGAACTTGTCGAGGGGCTGAAGATGGAGGCCACCTTGAAGCAGGTTGCTGAGTCAAAGCATGGGTTGAAGTTACTGGCCTTGTGTCCTGAGTATTTCATTGGGGTCACCTGCTACTCAGTTCTACTGGGGTACGTCTCTGCAGTGAGAGAAAATACAACACTAGCACCAAAGGTCCCCACGTTTTCATAACCTGCAGCACCTGGCAAGAGCCCAGCCTCTTTGGGGTTTTGATACCGTAATTTTGCGTGTACTTTGCTGAGAGTGTGAATGGATGAAGACGCTGGCCCATGTTGCCCAGAGAAGCTGTGGCTGCCCCGTCCCTGGAGGGGTTCAAGGCCAGGTTGGACGGGGCTTGGAGCAACCTGGTCTGGTGGGAGGTGTCCCTGCCCAGGGCAGGGTGTGGCACTGGGTGGGCTTTAAGGTCCCTTCCAACCCGAACCATTTTGTGATTCTCAGTAGGGTCACAACACACGCGCTGGCACCATTGTTACTGCTTGTAATGAGCTCCAAGGTGTTATCCTGGGAAAAGAAATCCAGACCCAGTGCATGTATCAAGGAATATGCTCTGCCCACCCTGATGGGAGCCCGGGGGATGTCCGGGGCCATATTTCACCCGACGTTGCTCTGACTCCTCAGCACAACCCGTGGAAGATGCCCAGCCCTGTCCTATGCTCTGAAGAAAATTATTTGCTTTTAAGACCCCAGTGAGGCTTCAGCTCTTGGGAGGCTTTTCCTTGTTTATTTGTTCTCTGGTAGAAAAGGAACAAAATTTATTATCACAACACGGAATAAAGGGATTGGAAAACAATATTTCTACAAGGCTCTATTTAAACCTAGAGGGCTCTGGCTTTGAGTTAATGAAGAATGTAATTCTCTTGGCTTAAAAGTGGTGGGGCTGAAATCTCCTCATGGGGAAGGGAGTTAGCTGCAAACCAAGGATATCTCAGCCGATGGCATGGCTGGGTGTGTTATAGCTGTGCCTCGAGGTCTCAGCTGGGATCGGGGCTGGCCCTGCCCGCTCCCCGGCATCCGCAGCCCAGAAAAAAAACAATGCTTGTGTGAAAAGAGAGCGCAGATGAGAGAGAGACCTGGTGGTTCAACCCACAAGGGAGCGGGGAGGGAGAAGGGGATCTCTGCAGCAGTGACTGTGTCGGGGAGCAGGTATCGGCGCCCGTGCAAGCGTCACGGCCGATTGCCGGATCCTTTTGATAGCAGCCAGCACATCCTCTAGTTATTCTCGTGCTCAAGCACACAAAAGGCTGGAGAAGAAATAAAGGCAGGCAGGGGCAAGCCGAAGGTCAGAGGAGGAAGTGTGTGGAGGCAGAGCGCCCTTGACTTTGGAATCCCGCCTCTCCCCGTGGCTCATCCTGCTGGAAATTCTTCCCTGTGAATGACCGATACATAGCGCAGGGGAGTGGAAAGCCCTGGCTGGGAGCAAAGCCCCAGCACTGGGATCTTCCAGAAACAATAACAAACAAGCCCGTCTCCCATAATTTCGCCTTTTAATTAAGGCGGATGGGAAGACTGATTGTGGGGCTGAGGAATGAAATTAATTAAGAAGCCAGGTGAGAATCCGTGGCGGAGCATGCTGAGATCTCCCATTCCCTGCTCAGGGACCGGAGGTTCCTCTGTGCTTCCTGGCTCATCTTACGTTTTTATTTGCTGAGCACAGCGGCACCAACAGCTTATCGTTGTCTCCAATTCATTTGTAACTGTAGAGCCGCTGATCTCTTGTTACTTGATGGCCTTAAACTGGCCGGAATGTCCCAGCTCACCGTGGTGGCACTGCCGTCCGGCACACTCATGGCCAAGTGGGTCCCCAAAGTGGCCAATGTGAAAGTACGAGATGGTGATTTTGGTGTTTTCAGGCACAGCCGGTTCCCAACAGGATCCCGGCAGTCCTGGCAGCTTTGCGGTGCTGTTGGCTTTTGCTGATGAAATTTGTCACCATCCGCAGCACCCAATGCAGTAAGTTGGAGGGAGGGCTGGACCTGGGATGGAGGAGAAGCCCATGTCCCATTGCAGTTCCCAGCCCTGTGTCCCGAAAGCCGAGGGGGAACAAGCCTGGGAGGGTAGTCGTGCGGAGGATGGGAAAGGGGGGATTTCTGTTTTCTGGCCATGCTGTGGTGGCCAGTGGTGGCCCGTTCCAGCTGGGGCAAGAGGGCTGCAATGCAACGCGATGTGTTGTGGCCCCCTCGCCCCGGCTGGAACGGGCACCCAGGAGGGTGCAGAAGGATGCGTGAGGGTGTGGGAGTATGAGGGAGGGTGCAGGGGGGTGGTGCAAGAGGGTGCAGTGTGTTACAGGAGGGTGCAGGAAGATGCAGGGGGGTGCAGGGCATTGCAGGAGGGTGTGTGAGGATGCAAGAGGGTGCAGCGGGATGCAAGTGGGTGCATAAGGCTGCAGCAGAGAGCAGGAAGATGCAGGATGGAGCAGGAAGGTGCGGAAGGGCACAGGAGGGCATAAGGAGGATGTAGGAGGGCGCAGGAGGGAGGAGGAAGATGCAGGAGGGTGCAAGGAGGATGCAGGAGGGAGCAGGAGGACCCAGGAGGACGTAGCAGCGTGCAGAAGGATGCAGGAGGGCGCGGGAGGATGCAGGAGGGCGCAGGAGGGTGCAAGGATGGAGCTGGAAGATGCAGGAGGGGGCAGGAGGATGCAGGAGAGTGCAAGGAGGGAACTGGAAGATGCAGGAGGGGGCAGGAGGATGCAGGAGGGAGCAGGAGGGGGCAGGAGGGTGCAAGGATGGAGCTGGAAGGTGCAAGAGGGCGCAAGGAGGGGGCAGAAGGGTGCAGAAGGGCGCAAGGAGGATGCAGGAGGGGGCAGGAGGGCGCAGGATGGAGCTGGAAGATGCAGGAGAGCGGAAGGAGGATGCAGGAGGGTGCAAGGAGGGAGCTGGAAGATGCAGGAGGGGGGAGGAGGAGGCAGGAGGGCGCGGGGGGGTCTGGCCCTGAGTTACCCCGCCCAGAGCGGCCGTGGGAGCGGCGGCCGGCGGCGCAGGGCGGCGGGGCGGGCGGGGAGCCCGGCAGTGCCCGGCTGCGGCGGCGGCGGCGCTGCGGGGCCGTGGGGCGGGGGGGGCGGAGCGCGGCCCGCCCAGCGCGGCTCTCGGCGGAGCCCATGGGGCTGGGGGCCTGGCTGCGCTCGCTGGGCGGCTGCTGCGGCTGCTGCGGGGGGGAGGCGGCGCCGCCCGAGAAGGAGCCCTTGCTCAGGTGAGACCCCCCCCGCGTCCCCCGTCCCCTTCCCTGTCCCCCAGCCCCCCTTGGAGGGATGGGGCTGAGGCCCCCCCGCCCCCGACTTGCGCCGGAGGAGGGATGCTCCCACCGGCGCTGGGTCGCTCGGTCCGCAGCCACGCGTGAGCCACCTCCCCCCACCGCCCTTCACCCCCAGGCCGGCACCGTCCGCACCCCAGAGCCCTTTCCCGAGCCCCGATTTCCCCCAAAACAGTTTCCAGTGATTTTACAGCCCCTGATCTCCGTGGGGAGTTGGCCCCGCGGAAAGCATCCCGTGCGAGAGCCGGATCAGGCTCCAAAGGGATTGTCTCCCGGCGGGAAGAAGCTGCTTTCAGTTCCCTTTGCACTTGGGTTGGCTTGTCGCGGGGGCCGGGTTCCGACTTGACACCGCCATGCACACCGGACTGCTGCGTGCCGGGGGGATTTTTACGGTGAAGTTTTGACAAGCGAACCGAGAGCGACGTCTCGGCGGTGTTTCCCGTGCTCCCCTCCCCACGGGAACCCTTCAGCTTTTTATCTTTCCACGCTGGGATTTCAACAGAGGAGACCGAGGCACCGAACGGAAGGGGGTCCCCACAGCACCACGCAGTGGGTCGCGTCCCGCCGAGATCCGTTCCCGGGCTGGGGATGCTGGAAAAGACACCCCACGGCACTGCTGGAGCCGGCTTTATGTGATAGCAGCACGTGTGATGATTTCTAGAGAGATTTTTTTTCCCTTCTGCTCTTGGTCGTGTCTGTCTTGTGCACGGAGCCGTGAGGTTGGGGGTGTGTGGGGGATTTTTGCACAAAAAGATGAAGCCCCGAGTCGTGGAGAAGAGCTGTGAGCCGTGCGAGCAGGTTTTGCATGCTGCAAAACATCTGTGTGCGGGGTGTGCGGCACCGCTCCCTCCTTCCCCGACTGCCAGATGGGGTCCTGGCCACCACCAAGCCCGCGGTGGGTGCCCCAGCCCTGGGACAGGGCAGGGACCGTGCCCTCCTGGTGTCACTGGTGGGATAGAGGCATTTCAAGAAGGAGGGTGGGATGCTCCCGGTGTGGCCTACATAGGTATCGGGTAATAGCAGAGCTGGCAACAGGGCTTGAAATGTCCTGATTTCGTGCTGTTGAAGCAGTTACCTAAATAATAACCAGATAATCCTGAGCATGGGGCCTCCAGGTCAGGAAATTGGCTTTAACCTAAGGAGAGCCAAGCACACGTGCGGAGAGGCTCCTTCCTGCTGCCTTGCCAGCCGGGGTGGCTGTCCCTTGCCAGGCACCTTTCTTTAGTAACATGCCTTCCGCTGGCGATCCAATTAACGCTGCCTATAAGTCGGAAAGCCTGTATAGACGCTGGGCATTCGAAAGGCACCTGCTCTTGCAGCGTAATTAAGCTAACAGCCTAATCGCTGGCTTGTCCCTCTTTGGGAGGCTTTGGGGGTTTATTTCAAAGCGGGGATCTTGCAAGAGCACGCTTGCCGTATTTTTATTTTTATCACAGCGTTGTTTGAAATGAACAACTTGCTTGAGGTTTCAGATCTTTTAGCTGCGTTTTGGTTTTGGGGAGCTGGTTTTGCTTCTGAAATGTTGACTTCATGACTTTTCACCTTATTTTCCCCAAGCAGAGTGGTTGTGGCCTCAAAAATCTGACGTGCCAAAGAATGAAGCGGTGAGAAGGAGGCAATATGCATATAATTAGGTGCATTTGTTACCTGAGCATATACAAGGCTGGCTGTAACCCGTGACGAGGCCAGAGGGAGCAGCCAGCGCTGCGCGTGGAGGTGGGGAGGGAGCACAGACGTAGGCACAGTGCTGGGAAAGCCACGGGCAAAGTCAGGGCGCCAGGCTGCTGTGGCAAAGCGCCCGGACTGCTCGGCAGTCTCTTGATGCGGGAAGGTGGGATCTGGCTCGGGTGGTGGTGTCCTCAGGATGCAAATAAACCAACAATTTGGGCTCCGAATCCCCAAATGAGTTTAATGTAGACTGAAAGCCCCCCGGAGAGAAATTTGTCGATGAAGCATTAGCACGCATCATTTTCTGGATAAAGCCCAGCGTGTGAAATGGTCCGAGTCCCCTCTGGTCCCACAGAGACTCCTGTGACCTGCAAAACAGGCTGCTCTTCATGTGCTCCTTTTTTCCCTCCCATTTATTTGTTTTAAATGTCGCTTGGGAGTGCAGCACGCTCTGGAAGTGCTCGCCGTCGGCAGAGCTCTCCGTGCTGGTATGGATTTGCTGATGACTCCTGGGCACTGCTTGCATCCCTTAAGGGCTGCTGGATGCTCTGTGCCGCGGTTTGGAAATAAGAGATGCGTTGGGAAGCGCCTTGCAAGCCGTGAGGGAGCGTCCCGTAAAAGCTAAGGCATGTTGGTGTTATTGCCTAATGCTGGTTTTTAAAGTAAGTCAGACGTTAAGGGTAAGTCACTGAGTGGGACGAAGCCTGTCGAAGGCAGGACGGGACTGAACTCGTGCTGGTGGCAGGGCTGGCTCCTGAGGGATCTCTTCCAGGCTGGATTGGGTCTGCTCCATGGTTGAGAAACGGTTTGAGCGAACCCATGCTGGCTCCGGTGTAGGAACAGCTGAGTTATGCCATCCACACCTTCCAAGTTACGTTTGCTTTTCTTAATGAGAGATTATAAGAGATTATCTTTTCCCTTATTACCTGTTGCTCAGGTTTTTGGTTTGTTGAAAGTCTAATTCCTGCAGGAATGCTGATGTGAGTGATTTTTTTTCTATTTCATCTGTGTGCTGGAGCTCCTCTTAGCATCTTTTTTATGGCTTGGCGTCATGGCTAAAGCGCCCGCAGTGTTATCTGAGGTTTCGCTGGATGGGTTCCTTGCGAAGGAATGGGGTTTGGGTAGCAAATAGAGTAAACAGTGGGTTGTTCTAACAAGAAGCGAGCAGGGATTGCCACAGGAGGGCTGGTGGGACTATTGGGTGAGGCCGAAAATATTTTTCCATTTGCGTTGTTCTGCTTAAGTGTCTGGACATCTTGATTAGAAACATTATGGAAATCCTCTGCTAAAAGTTCTCCTGGCAGAATTAAATAACCCTATTAAAAAAAAAATGCACATCCCAGTAGCGACATAAAGCCATAAACCACAGAACTGCCACCCGTGCGGAGAAAAGCTCCTTGCCTCGGTGGGGACAGCCTTCCCAGAAGATGATGCTCTTGCTAAGCAAATAAAGCCCGGAGTTCACAAGCAGGCTGAGGACATTTCCATCCCCAAAAGACAGACGGGGCTACGTGTCCTCTCTGCGCCTTGGCCCAGGTCACCGCGCAGCTGGGCCGTACCTCTCAGGTAGGAGCTGCCAGGGTGGGTTTTCCCCTGTGGGGATTGCCTGCTTGATTGGGTAGGGTTTGGGCTGTTGGGGAGAAAACAGAGTTGTGGGGTCACGCAGAAACGTGACTGTGGAGGTGGGACTTCTGGAGAGCATCCAGTCCAAGCCCTGCTCAAGCAGGGTCAGCTGGAGCAGGTTGCCCCAGACCATGTCCAGTTGGGTTTTGAGTGTCTCCAAGGATGGAGACTCCACAACCTCCCTGGGCAACCTGTGCCAGTGTTCACCCACCCTTGCAGCAAAATATTTTTTTCTTGTGATTAAAGAGAATTTCCTGTATTTCAATGTGTGTCCTGTCATGGGGCACCACCGAGAAGGGTCTGGCTCTGTCTCCTTCACTCCTTCCCATCCATACACGTGGATAAGATCCCCCCCAGCCATGTCTTCCCTGGGCTAAACAGTCCCAGTTCCCTCAGCAGAGGCGGTGCGTGTTTCGTCCGACATAAAACCGTGCCCAACGGCACTGCCTTTGAGGAGAAGATGGGTAGAAGCTCCTTTGTTGGCCAAGAGGCAAGGGAGAGGCTTTGCAGGCAGCCGTCCCCTTGCTCGCTGCTCAAGGCGTACCCCTCTGCACACAGAGTCTCCCTGGGGACAGGTCGTGCCTCTGGCATCTTGGCACAGGCGCAGGGTTAGCCGGGCAGAGAGAAAATACACTCTGGAGCCAGCGGGATTTTAGAGTCTTAGTTAATTAGAACCGTTCCCGCATTAAGCTGGGAGCGGCTTGCGGCGGGGGGCTTGCAGAGTGTTTGGGGGTGGGAAGGTGTGATGGGGAGCAGGGCAGGGGGCGGCGGGAGGTGCCGCCTTTCGTCCTCGCAGATGGATGCTCACAGTTCCTCCATCCTTGCTGCTCAAATAATATCTGCTCTCTTTAGCAAATGTGTGCCTCTGATGCCTTTCATGGCAGCACTGCCTGGTTCGAACCGTGGCTTGTGTGGTCAGGATGTTTGCTGAGCTAAAAAACTGTCTGCCTTCCCATTCCCCCCTCCTCCTCTTCCTTCCCTCTCCCAGGCGGGACACTGGGCTGCGAGAGGGGATGCCACAGCAACGGGCACTTTACTGGGAAGGTCGAAGGAGGCGGCGTGGTGCTGGGGTAGATAACACTGCCTCCCCTCTCCCCCTCTCTGCAGTAACAACAACCCCTACGCCTCCTTCGGAGCCACCCTGGCACGGGATGAGGAGCAGAACCTGTGGAGCACCCCGCACGATGTGACCCACACAGAGGCGGACGACGACCGGGTGCTGTACAACATGATCGTGGTTAGGAACCAGCTGGACAAGGACTCGGAGGTGAGGCGGTGCCGTTCCTCACGCTCGGTTTCACTGTGGGCTGAGGCTCGGTGCTTTTATCAGATGCTTTGGCAGTGCCTTTATTTAAGCACCCATTAAGCCACCGGAAAGACCCCGAAGTCCCCCAGCGTGGCTCACGTAGGCGTCAGGTCGTCCCATCTGTTCCATCGCCCTCCAGGTTTTAGCCTATATCTGGTGTGGATGCGTCCGTAGCCATTTTGTCCCTGGGAGGGTGGGGGATGTCCCTGGCGGCTGAGCCAGGAGAGCCACCCTGAGCTGGGATGCACCGTGCCCTGAAGCACCTCTGCTACCTCCTCCCACAGACGTGTGCTGGTAGCACTGGGACCCCCAGCTCCATTTCCTACCTTCACAGCCTGCCTTTCTTGTCCAATATTTCCCCGATTTGGCCTTTCCGTGGTCAGACTGGCGTTAGCCCTGCCTGCGGTGGCTTTTGCCCGGCAATGGCAGCACCCAGAGCTGAGCTGCCGCTCCAGTGACGCGTCAAGTTAAATACTCCGCTGATGGGTTGTACGGCAATTACGGAGAAGCAGAGAACTGGCACAGCTCTTAGCACAGAAGGGAAAAATCACTGCTGTTACATAAAGGCTGTTTTGCAGCCCCGATTTCCTTCGCTAAAGTACTTCTGCGCAAAGGAGATTGCGGTGGCCTGATTAGGAGCAGGCTGTAGCAAATAGTGACACATTTTTCCCCTCTCTGGTTGCTTTTAAGGCTTCAGAATGTTTGCAGGAAAGCCTGGGGGCTTCAAGTTTAATTTCAATATGATTCCACTTCATCCGAGAGACTGCGAGACTGTAACTCTCCTCCTGTGACAGTCCCTTTAAACCACAGGCTAGTGCAGCTTTCACGAGAAGCCTTAAACTCCAGACGTACAGCTGAGATCAAAAGTACAATTTTTTAGAACTTAAAATGAGATAACGCAGTCCTAATGTATCCTTTTTGGCCAGAATCCCCATGTAATGTGGTTTTTTTTTGGTGGGGATTGAATTAATTGTGGTGTTTGCAGGGGATGGGTTTGTAACAGCGTTTTCATGGCTGCACGTAACCTTTATGGAAGATACTCTCTTCCCTCCCCGCCACTGCTTTATCTTGCGTTTGCTTGTCTTAGAGAAAAACAGGGAGCTTCATCCAGCACATGCTGGCCAAAGGAAATGAGGATGACTCCGTTTAGGGGGCTGCATCGGTCCTGGGCTGCTCAGAGCTGGGTGTACTTCAGGGCGTAAACGAGCTCATAACGAACCCTCCCTTCAGTGGAAGCTCCTCATTTCAGCCCGCGCCCAGTCAAGCGGCCTTTTAAACTTGATTTAGGGCTCGTTATGAGGCAGGTCTCCTAAAAGCTATTATTATTTATAAAACAGTATCATAAGTGGACGGGCTGCTAAAAAGATGGCTCCTTGGGCAAGGGAGCGTTGTGCGTCAGCCTTGCTCAGGCTGCAGAGGAGAGCATCGCTTACGGGGGAGCAGGAGAGACCTCCTGCGCCTGCTTGGCCTACATCCAGTGTCCCTGCTTGTCCTACATCCAATGTCCCTGCTTGTCCTAAACCCAATGTCCCTGCTTGTCCTAAACCCAATGTCCCTGCTTGTCCTACATTCAATGCACCTGCTTGTCCTAAACCCAACGCGCCTGCTTGTCCTAAACCCAATGCGCCTGCTTGTCCTAAACCCAATGCTTTCTCTCTGCCTTCGGCATGTCCGTGGGGTTTTAGCGGGTCTGCGCAGTCGCTGTGCCTGCCAGTGAAAAAGGAAAGCGTGGGGCACGGGGCTTCCTCTCCACAAGGAATGTAAGATGACGTACCCTGTGTTTGTTCATGCAGTGCAATTAATAAAAAAGCCTGAGGAGTACATCATTAGTCTGACTTTGAAGAAAGCCAGTGTGTGATACGCTTGATTTGAACGATGGCAGAGTGCCCTTTGCAGCTATTGCCTGCCAGCCTCTCTGCTGCCTCTCTCCCACAGCCGGGGAAACTGAGGCATGATGATAAGCCCGTCCAGCCGCTGCAGTTTCCAGCTGCAGCTCCTTCTGGGTGGCAGGACAGGGAGGGACTTGGCCGGCAAAGCCAACATTCCTGCATTCGGCCCCGGGTGCTGAAATCCCTCCTTCCTCCAGCGAGCATTTTAAAACTAGGCCAGACTGCATTGCCCTCCCCTCCTAATGAGGCTTCAGCCCTGAGAGAGAGAAAAAAAGTCCAATTGCAAAAAAACACTGGGCTGCAAAAGCCATAATCTGCTTTGGGAGCTGCTCTGCTCACGAAGTCCCCGGGGCGATGTGTGCGGATGCTGTAGGACAGGGGTTGGAGGAACGGCTTCTTGTTACGCAGTGGACAAGTGTTACGAAGCCATAGCTCCTTTTTTTTTTCTTGGTTAAAATCGGGCTGAAAGGAGAACTACTCCCCGTATTTCTGCTCCTTCATTTAGCAAAGAAATTTGGGCGTGCTGTGCATTTGCTGTGTGCTTTGCCATTCCCCACCTTTATCTTCGTGGTTTCCCAGCACAGGACTTTGGAAGGATCCCAAAGAGCAGGTTGCTCTGTCGTGGGTGCTTTATCTCTACGGCACCTCTGCCTCAAACCAGTATCGCATTTTTCTTCATCTGCCCAACCCACTTCTGCTTTCCTGGGTATTCTCTTTTTTTTAAAAATGGTTATTCACATAGTGACAAGGTGCTGCGAGCCAGGGCAGGAGAAGCCGTGGGCCGAGACGCAGCAGTGACATCGGCACAGTGCTGGAGGTCAGCGGGCATGGGCCATGATGGCTCTCTCCCAGCCTGGCAACCTCTGCGCCATGGAGCGCTGTAAATAAATAAACCAAACCGTTTAGGTTTGTGAAGGGCCAGGCGCTCCGACACCGAATGCACCCTGTAGCTCAATTTTCTGCATATTAGATCATTCATGGCGGAGCTGCCAGCAACTCACAGCGTTGGTGCCCTCCCTCGGGGTCAGTTCCTTGCTCCTGCCATGGGGCCGGACCCACACCCGATCCATGCGGAGCCGTTTCTTCTCCCTGCCCCTTCCCGACTGCCCCGCTCAGGGAAATTTGGCAGCTCCAGCCCAAACTCGGTGTGACCTTTTCTTGCGTAAGGGTGGCTGCTCCACCCTGCTCCTCGTCGAACCAGGGCAGCAAGCTCTTCAAAGCAAACGCCGTGAGGTCCTGGGTGCACCCCGTTTCGCTCCCACTTGCTCGTCCTGCTGGGTGCTGGGTGCTGGGGCGGTCGGCCGTGGTGGAGCTCGCTGGAGCACCCAGCAGTTGCAAAACCCACTGTGCAATTGGTGGATGAGGTGAGATTCGCTGGAGCCTCCAAAAACGATGAGGACTGAACAACTCCGGCTCCGCATTTCTCTCTGCGTGTGGCCGACGAGCGCCATGTGCTTGGATGCACTTTTGGAAGCAAAGTGGGGGCAGGGGAGGGTGTGCTCAGAGAAAATAAGAAAAGCCGTAGCTGAAGGGCTTGGCTTAAGGGGGCTGGTACACCTGATGCAGCCTTTGGAGATCAAAGCTGGCGTCAAAGCTTTTGAAGGCTGGGGTCAACTTTTCAAATACGGAAAAAAGGTTGGGTTGTTTTTTTTCCCCCGCTCCTGCCCTGCAGCATCGTCGAACCTGTTGTGGTGTAAAGTAAAACCCCAAATCTGGAGGTGAAATGAGGACCTCTAGGAAAAGAAGATGTTATTTAAGATGCTGCATAGATACAGGCCAAGTCACTGTTCCAGCACGCGCCCCGCTAAATGCAGAGAAAAGCGTTTTATGGGGAAGGGGGACTACCATGCCTCCAATGTTAACAGCAGGAGCTGGGATTATTTGGCTTATGTGCATGGTGTGGCAGATGCCCCTCTCCCCGAGGACCAGTTTGTGGTGGCCCAGGTGCCTCTGTGACCTCTGTTGGGGTGCATGGAATCACCCAGCCGTGCCAGAGCCTGAGCTGTTGCACCGATACTGCCTTCAGAGAAGGAGCCAGATTTAGGGCAGCTGCGCCGTGGTTCTGTGAACAGAAACTAAAGGTGGGTTTTTGCATTATGGCTGAGGAAAAAACACTGTTCTTATGGCTTGTTGAAAATGCCGTGTTTCTCTCTTCTTTCGGCTTATTCCCCTGGGGAAGGCGGGATCATAAACCCCACTAGCAAAGGCAATTCCTCAGCCTGCATGTCCGCCGGGGGCCTGGCCAGCATTGCTGCGCTGGTGTGATCCTCCTGGCAAGCCCATTAGTGAGCTGACAAGGCCTATTTTTCTGCTTCCTCCTGCTCCCCTACAGGATTATTCTTTTTTAAACACATTACAGAGGAGGTCAGCATTGCGACACGCTGTTGCTGGGGCGTAGAGAGGTGACGGGATTTGCCCAGGGCTGGGGATTGCAGTCGGGGAGCCCAGAACTGACCCACGTAATACATATGAAAAATTATCTGTGAACTCCCACGTGCTTCTCTTAAAACTGAATCCAATTTAAGCTTATTCTAAGATGAGCTGTTGGTCGGTGGCTCAATGTATGAGTGTGGATCTAGAGTTTGTGTTTGCTCAGCTCCTTCCAGTGGGGCCAGTCGCTGGGCCAGAGTGGGAGCATTCCTGGATGCGGCGTGGTACCTGCCAGGGCTGGGATTTTGCAGTCTTTCCCTGATAACTCTCTTTTGACCTCATTTCCAAAATAACTCTTGAACGGAATGGTGACACCAATTGCTTTCAAGGGAATAAAGGAGGCAGCTTTGATAGAGGATTGCTTTGGCAACGTACGGAAAGCTACCTACTAATTAGGAGATTTCCATATGAGCACGGATGAAAAGTTGGACAGTGTTTGCCTGTTCTCTTGGCACATTTTTTCCCAGAGCTCTTGGTCATATACCAGCCTGGCTTATATTTCATGCCCAGCATTTCCTCACTTCCATTTGGCGTTTGCAGATTTAGCGTAGCACACTACAGAGTCCAGGGAAGTTTTCCAGGTAAATATTTGAAGGGCTGAGCGCTCCGAGGAGCGAGGCAGCAGCGTTTCCCTGCTGCTCCCGGGACATTCTTGACTCGTGCACGGTGGGTGTTCTCAAGGCCCCACGGGTATATGTTATGCCCTGCTATGTAGGTTTAAAAGGACAAAACTGATTGCCTAAAAAAGGGCCAGGAACTGCAACCTGCTTTGGTTTCCTGTGGTTAATTCACATTTTGGCAGAAGGGTATTTTTCCTAAAGGATTGATTTGAAATGCATCACTGGGATGTCCCAGACCTGTAGAACACCAAGGGGTTTGATGACACAGCAGATTCCTGCTGTACTTTCTCTGTACTGTGTGCGAGGAGCCTCCTCACTGCTCCAGAAGTTGCATCTAACTTTGCAAGAGGCAGTACAGGGAACGGAGGTGCATGGAAGATGCAAAAAGAAGCAAAGTTTTGGGAGCGAGCTGCTTGTCCCATGCCCGCATACGGACTCGGACACCTTGCGGGAAGGACCGGTGTGCCCTGTCCTTCGGCTGGTTGGGGCCCCGATGGTCCCTATCCCAGTGGTGGTCCCTATCATCCCAGCAGCAGGAAGGGCTGAGGGAGAGCGGGGTTTGGCCGGCGTCCCGGCTGCCTGCCCTGGGGCTGCCTGGCAGTGGGTGCTGAGCAGCGTCGGCCTCGTGATGCTGCCCGGATCCCTCCCAGGTCACATCTTGGTGACTCATGGGATGTGCCTGGGGAACACCCTCCCCAGAGTCTCTGATGTTGCCCGTTCCTATGCAGCGACGCAGGCAGGACTAGCTTTGCTCTTCATCTGCTGTGTAGTTAAAGGGCAATGCTTTTTAGATTAATCTGGGGGATGAAAAGATGCTCTTAACTTTATTTCCCTCATTAAAGCAACACAGAGGACAACCCCGTGCCCACAGCACTTAGGACGTCTCTGCTACAAGGAATCGCCTGGGAAAACTCGGTGTTTTCTAAGGCTCATGGAGAGCAGGGCTTGAGTCCCTTCAAGAGCTCAGCCTGGAGCTGCCCATCCTCACCCTCATAATCTCTAGTCTAATACATCCAACTCCACGCTCAGGCAGAAGAAATACCACTAAAACAAGAGTTTCCCCCCCAGGCACCACTGTTAAGCATCATTTTCTGGACCAAAGCTGCTCATTTGCACCCCCCCCAAGTTCTTCAACAACAGGACACTGTTAGACATCCTCTGGGACTAAATATGCACTGTATTCGCTCCCATAACGCAACTCAGTAACTACAGCATACACGAAAGCCATAACCTAGATTCCCTTAAAGTAAAAATAGACAAGGGAAAACACGCCGCTGTTAATCCAGAGAAAATCAGGAGCAGCTTCCCTGCATGCTAAGCACCGCTCGCCATTTAGCTTAGCGAGGAGTCCGGCTCGCTACCACGGGGTGGGGGGTAAATCCCTGCAGCCCTGAAAGCCGCTGCCGGGTGCCAGCCAGGCGCGTTTCGGGGAGAGGAGCATCTTTCCCACCCCACCCCCCCAGCTTGCTAATTCAGCAGCGTGAAGCACCGCTGGCATCACCGCGGCTGTGTTGATCGATCGTGTGCATGAAAGCACTTGTTTATCTCCGCGGGAGGGCAGAGACGCACAGCTTATTTCCCCCCCAGCGTGCCCGGAGTGATGCGCTCTCCTTTCTGCTTATACCATGGGGTCGCGAGCAGGCTGAGATGTTTCCAAGGGATCCCTGCCAGCGGGGACCGAGGCATCGTGCAGCCTTTATTCTCTTTGTTTAAAACTTTCAGGGTTGCAGTAAACTTCCCACAAAGCTTTAGTACAATAAACCTCCTCTTTTCTTTTTCACTGAGAGGAACACAGTTCCTAGCTACGAGCTGGTGTCACGAGAGAGAGGAGCCTTGTCCCTTCCTCCTTTTTCTAGCGAAGGGCTGAAAGAGGCTGCCAGGTGTCCTCCTGTGCAAACCGTAAAGCTGTTTTCAAGTACTGCTGCAGGTGAGAGAGAAACAGAGCTCCCATCGGCCAAGCGAGCTCGTTGCGAGCAGCAGCACAAAGCTAAAAACGAAGGCTATTTTGCTCTGCGGGAGGACGAGCGGGGCAGAGCCAGCGGCTGCCGGTGGAGCTTTCCCCCTGCTCTCCTGACCCGAGTTCACCCTTGTCTTAGCCCTGCTGGCTGCTTCTTCCAAAGCATAATCTCCAAGGGTTCCTGCAGCTATCGCTGAATGACAAGAAAACGGGCTCGTCATTTAATTCTCTGCAGTGGTGGCATGTCGGCCAGGCTCAGGAAAAAAAAACACTAAGAAATCTCCAACTCTGTAGCAAATCAAGTCAACTCTTTAAGGCACCAGGTGTCGGAAAACAGTGGGATTTCTAAAGCACAGCCTAGTTTCGTGGATGTTGTTTAACCCCTTTGAACCCAGCGTGTCATGTAGGAAAATCCCAGGGAGCTGGCACAGACTAACAGCCCCTTATTCTACAAGAATCCACATATGTAATCTGTTGCTGAGAAATGAGATTCATTGAGGTTCTTACTGGAGGGAAATTATCTGAAGGATGTTACGACCTGCTGCGTGGATGCTTCTGTAAATGCATCCCTTTCAGCGTGTGCATTGATTAAACTCCGCTAGGAAAAGTACTCCCGGTTTTCTTGCAGAATACATGCATTTCCAGAGGAACGCATACTTGTCCCGATGTGTTTCATTGTGCTGGTATAACTTTAATAAATAACCTCAAAACCTTGCCCTCTAGACAGTGTCCCATTGTGCAGATATAAAGCTTGAGGTCAAGTGCAAGGATTTAAAGTGTATAGTTAAGTGAGGCATGAACTGCAGCAACTGGCATCACCAAGAATTTTTGTTGCTATGTCAAATGACTCCAGCTCAGCCCTCAGCCATCCACGTGCATCCTTCTTCTTTGCTATTTAAAAAGGGTACCCCAGCCTTTAAAAAAAGTCTGTTTTTTCTTGTTTTCCAGTGCTTTTGAAAGCCTGCCTACCCCAGTTAAATGCCAAACAGAGGGCTGAGCAGTTTGGCGAAGCCGCTGTATGTGTGACCAAACTGAGAGCACTAACTTTTTTGCAAACTTTTATTTTCCCCTGGGCTCTCACCAGCTGTAAGAAAATGTGCCATGCCAGTTTAACTGCAAGAATATGAAAATAAGGTGTTGCAACAGTTTGCAGAAGGTAATAATATGTGGTCATGCTTTCTCAAGCTGTTGAAGGCCGAATAAGGTATTCTCACACCCTCAGGATCTGATACTAGCAGGGTGTCAAGGTTTGGGGTAAAGGGCTTTGGACCGAAGAGACTGAAGTCTCTTAAATGAACAACGTTTGGAAGTTCATGTTGTTCTCCAGGGACAGCACTATAATTTCCAGCACGGAGCTGGAATTATATTCTCCCTGTCTGACCAAGGAGACCACTTTGGTCATCAGCAACGCCTAAGCGAAATTCTGTACCCCAGTTTCAAAGTAACTGGAGCCTGTTTTGTACATGCAGAGAAGATACAGAGATGCTGTACCCAATGTCAAGCTAAACTATTCCACGCTGGTCGGCGTAATTTCTTCCAGGGGCAACAGCAGCCTGGCCATCGACCTTCACACACATCCCTCAGTGCCAACATCAACAGTTCAACTCTGGCTCCGGTTCTAAAAGCTGAAATTCCTAGAAAGTCAGCCGAGCCCTCCCCACGTGCAAATGACTAAGTATCTGTTATCCCTTTGCTTTGCAGGAATGGCAAAAGCTCAACTACGATATTTATACCTTACGGCAGACCCGAAAAGAAGTGAGAAGCCGGTGGAAACACATTTTGGAGGATTTAGGTAAGCCAGGGGACAAAAGGATGTCATTTGTGTCGTACCAAATGAGAGGTCCCAGGACGGTTGAAGATGGGAATGGCTCCACAAAATCAGGCTGGTAGAGGGGAAAGAGAGGAAAATAAACCAAGGTTGCTGAGCAGGGCCGTCAGGTAGCCCACACGGCAGCCGAGAGCCTGTGGGAGACTCCCAAGAGCTCTGGCACTGCGGGGGGAAGACGGAGCCACCGTGTCTGCAGGCACATCAAAAAGCCCACGAACCATGACCAGCGGGAGAGCCTTTCAAGCCTATAATAGCATACGCGATCATCCACTTCAGGCTTCCTTGTGGAAACTTAGCAGGGACACCTGGGAATTCACCCTGTTTTTTTCTAAGCAAGATAAGCAGGGAGAAATGAATATTCCTTTCAGATTTGAAATACGTCTGTTTAGTCCGTGCCAGCTGAGCAGAGCTAAACCACCCACTTTGTTTGCTCCTAAGCGAGTTTGAAATGTTCTTTCATGAAACGAAATCGCTCAATGGTGACCCTCCCACTCCTGCTATTTCCTGGCCTGCAAACAGTGAACTGCACCCCTGGGTCCCGTGTGCTCAGCTGCGGCTCCTCTGGACGAGGCAGTGGCGATGGGGACCTGGTTGTCCCAATGGCCTCGCACGCAGCACATGACACTTGGGCCAAGGAGATGTGACATTCCGGCACATCGGCTCACTGGCTTGCATCATGCTCTGGAGGAGGTTGGCAGCTCCCGAGAGGAGGATGTGCGAGTCGAGCGCGTTTGTTGGGCTGTTCAAGGGTGTTATCACTGGGAGGAAAAGAGATGGGTATCTATGTCAGCTGCGTCTGCCCTACCTGCTGTTCTGGCGTCTGGATGGAACATAATAAATTAATAAATAGATATCAGTGTTCATCTTCACCCAGGTGGTTGCGCAGGCTGCACAGACCGAACACGGGAGGGATCACTTGACATCCTTACATCTGTTACTGCACGTTGACAAAGGGTTTCCCACATCTCCCCCACGTCTGCAGTGGCTCTGGAGCCGTTTTGCAAAGGGTGGGGAAGCTCAAGGCCAGGGATCCTTTAGCCTTAGCGAAGCTAGACATGCAAACAGATGTGAAACTTGCTATCTTTTGTTATCTAGACCTGTGCTTTAATCATAAGACCATTACTCTTTCTCCTGTAAGTGTTTTAGGTGAGACACATCACCCTGGAGCTGAACAGAGTTAAAGGTAGCAATTACATTTAAAGATCCCTGCATTCATTCTCCTCCGCCTTTCCTTCCCTGGATACCCTTCCTATGAGGGATGCCAACTGCTACAGGAACAATTACCCGTGCATCCATTACTGCCGCAGGTTTTTTATCACTGTTACCTCCCAACAACACATAGGCATAGTCGCTGGGTGTTCAGGAAGCCCCACCAGCCCTGAAAGCTCTGTCAGCATCAGGAACATGCAAGACCTGAAGCAACACCCTGGGTGTGGGCGTTCATATGCTGCCTCTGGAAAACCAGCAACAAACTTGCTCTGAATGGGTATATGTGTTTTTTTTTTCTCCACCAGCAAGCTCATACCTGCCCCAGCTGCAGACGCAGAGCGTGCTTCAAGGAAATGCTAGTCGATTTTAGCAAGAAGGAATGCAGCAGCCCAAGGTGGAGGGCGAATAAGGGACCCTGGAGGGCTCAGGGATGACCCTGCCCGCATGTTTGACTCGTTTCTGTAACACGTCTTTACCAGGTTTTCAGAAGGAAGCAGACTCCCTCTTGTCGGTGACCAAACTCAGCATCATCAGCGACTCTCAGAACATGGGCAAAGCCCGGGACATCCTGTTAAAGCTCTCCGAAGAGACGAACATCTTCCCAACCAGCTGGGAGCTTTCTGAGCGCTACCTCTTCGTGGTGGTGAGTAGTTCTGAGCGTGCCTTTGTCCCCGCGGCCCCCATCCCTGCAAGTGAGCTCAAACGAGAGGGAGTAGATGAAGGTAGGTGAACTGCACCAGAGGACGCTCAAATACATGGTGGCATCTGGGGCATCCCCATCAGATGTTGCACTTGTATCTTGGCCGGTCAGCTTCCTTGGAAATGTCAGTGCTGTAGCACCTTAAATTTGCCCCCCCGAGTTCCTGTAAGCCTGCGCAACCTCTTGCAGCCTGTTAACGAAGTGGGAAAAGATTAGACCTAATGCCTGGCTTCACCTGAGAGCTGCCGTGGGGGGAGGACTCTGACCAGGGAGCTGCCCAAAGCAGCCCGTAGTGACTGTAAAACCCCGTTGCTTTGGCAGGACCGGCTCATAGCTCTGGACGCTGCGGATGAGTTCTTCAAAATGGCCAGCGTGGTGTATCCAAAGAGAGCCAGTGGGGAGAGAGTGGACGATAGCCAGAAGGCCCCGCAGTGCATCTCTGTCACGATACCCTGAGGAGCGTGCCTCGCCGAGAGGGACAGAGGGTTTCCTTCCCTGCAGGACCGGACTCCTCTGCCGAGGGGTTGGCACAAGTAGTGCCGCTCCTTGTTTTCCGGCAGAGAAGCGAGCGGGCCGGCCGGAGCAGAACGAGGAGGTCAGCGAGCCATGCCCCACCGGGAGGGCAAGGGAAGGCAGATGCTGGCCCCAAGGCGCTCCCAAGCTGAGGGGAGCAAGAACTGCTGTAGTGTAGCCCCGTAGCCTAGTAGTGTGTGCTATTGGCACGAGGGGAACCTGCTGCACAAGGCGTTGCTACCAGTAGCTGCAAAAATCGAAATGCCTCTAGTTACGAGCGCTGTGAGGAGATCCCCGTTTCCACCTTCTGCTGGTACCTGCCACTGTCCCCTCCCTCAGCCCCGCCGGCTGGGAGGACCAGCGAGGGAGGAAAAATACCTCAGTCATCTACAACTCCGCCGCGTTTCTCTGTGCGCTGGTCCTCTCCTTCCTCCCCAGGCCACGGCAGCCCCACCAGGCAGGTCCCAGCGGATTCGGCAAAGAGGCAGGAGCAGTGAAGAGCTGGGAGAGGAGCCGGCACCGGGCGGCAAAGCCTTGGAGCGGTGTCGCAGTTGGGTGCTGTGTCCCCTGCCGTTAGTGGTTTGGAGGTGTTCACGTCAGGGGTGCTTAGCCCAAGATTTTAAAAGGTGTAGGTGCCAAGGTCAGACCTGCTGAGAATTTGACTCCTGTAATATCCTCAGATTGGTTGCCCAACATCTTAATTTCTGAAAGTTTTGGTCTTAATTACATAAAAAAACCCCACTATGAAGCTGCATGTACTGTCAATATATACCGTCCCTGCTGTTAATGAGGATTTTTAATGAACATCCTTTATATCTTGGGTTTCTGTCTGGTAATGAGCAATAATTTTAAAATGCTGGATTTGATCCTTAAAAAACAAGTGGAAATTCCTCACTGGTTAACACGAGTGCTGTTAATTGTCCAGTTGAAAACACTGGTTACCCAGGACCTCCCAAAATAGCAAACCAGAGCTTTTATTTGTTTATACCTGCAGTGTTTGAAAAAAAAAAATATATATATTTATGAATTGTTTCTGTTTGTCAGTCTTCCTGGGAAACATTTTTGTCAACTTGGGACTTCGGTGAAAACTGAGTTTAATAAACAAAATACATAACAAACCTGATGTTTCTTACTCTCTCTGTAACCCATTTTGGCAGCAACGTTTATTTTGACTGCTGATAGCAAAAGGGTTGGGGTATTTGTAGAGCGTACACTCCTGCCGCCAGTTCTCCACACGCTTACACTTGCCCGTTGACTTGCAAGAGTCGGGTCATTTGCCAGCCTAGGACCAAAGTCTTCGTAGGAGATAACGATAAGGATTGAGTTTAACTTCAATGGGATTTGGAGTTAGGTGCGCTGTTCCCATTGATTTCTATTTTTTTTTTTAGCAGAAGTTCAGCTGCACTTTGGAAAACTTCCCATGTTTTTATAGAAAATAAACTTCAGCGCGTGGCAACTCCAGGGTTTGATTTGAACAAACTGGTGCAGAACAGAGAGATCCGGCAGTCCGAGGAACACCGTGCCAAAGTCCATGACACCACCCCCAAAAGTCAGCCCTTGGGTTCTTATCACTTTATAGTACTACGTGTTAGATAAAACCACCTGATGAGTTCCAAAATCTCACGCGTGAGAAGAAGAGATATCTTGTTAGCTGTGCTGCTGCTTGTTTTGGCGACGGAGGTTGACGTTAAGCAGCACCTTTGCACAACCACCCCTTGCTGTCGCTTGTAGCTGTGACACTGGTTCTGATGTCAACAGAATGCATTTTGTTGTAACTTAATAGGCCAGAAACTGCCTGAAAGGGACAATAATTATAATCTCTGAGTGAGTTTAGCTACAGAAGTACGGCCCTGTGCAGGGGAAGTGCTGATTTCTGAGCACGGCCCCAGGGAGGAGCAGGAACGACCAGCAGCATCGGATGAGAGCGGAGCCGCTCGCTCCTGTGCAGCAGGGGGGAGTAACCAGGCTTGGGGACTCGTGCATCAAATTGTGTACCGATGACAACGCAAACAGAAAAAGGTCTGTCAGTCCCAGCACTCAGATAAAAACCGGTCGGGGGCAATCTGCAAATATTGCAAACCAGCCTTTGGGTAAGCATAAGGATGCAGAACTTCTAAAAATGTGGTTTCCATAGAGCTCCCAGCTCGAGTTTGTCATTCTGTTCATCTCAGAAGGAAGTGCCCTGTCTTTTGTGCACTTGAGGTAAAAGACTGATAAACTGAATTTCAGTTAGTAAAACAAAAGCAGTAATTTGCCTTTTCTAATTTGCATAAAAATTACCAGGGAGACGCACACCTTGCACTTTTGTTTTGCTCAGATTTGGGCTTCCTCTGCTGACAGAAGAAGGAGAGACAGCTTAGTTTGTCTCCAAACAAGCCTTTGGTTGTGTCTCAGGCACTGGCAGCAGAGGACACTCCACCAGGGTCGGCACACACTCACCATAAGGTTCAGGTACTGCCCTGTTGCCTATTGATACTGGCCCACCAGAGGCGTTTAAAAGACGTACTTAGGCTGTGTCACAGGAAAAGTTACCCAGGTCTATACTGCGGATATGGTGGGACTGTACTGTTTAATAGCAAGAACAAAGATGGGGAAAGAAGCACAAGCAAACATCTCCCAGTGAAACTCATTCCAGATTTTGGGCAAGTTAAAAATCCCTGGGAGGGGAGAGGCTCCTGGGAAGCACTTGCATTTTGGGTCTTAAATTGAGAACGTGAGATTAAACTGAGGAGACGTCCAGGTAGTAAAAATGTCAGACACACAGAGTTGAGCATCACAGCCTGGAGCTGCTGCAGCACAGGCTGTCTCTCACAGGCTGGGCGGACAGGCTGCCCCACCAAATGCACGAGGGCACCTCATGAGGAGCAAATTCCTCTCTACTGAGAAAGTGGGAATAAAGTTTTTATAAAACACGTAAATCTCAAACAGCATTGGAGTCTGAGGCTCCCTGGTGGTGCTAAGTCACTGCCGCAGCCCCGGACGATTAACCTTCTTCACTAGAAGCAAGTTTGGGTTTCTCTCGTTTGATGCCCCATCCAGACCTCCAGCTGCCATGGAGATGGGCTTGAGTCTCCCCTGTGGCCCCCATCATGCCTGGACACTTGTGCAGATGTCTTTGACAGCTAACAGGTCTCAAGGGCCACTAGTTACCTGCACGTGGGAAGCCAAATCCTGCCCACGGCCAGCAAAGCCCAGCAGCACCCACCTGGGAAGCGGTGGCTGTAAGAGAGCTCGGTGAACACCAGATGCCACTGTTCCCTTAGCCGTGCTGAGAGAAATCACGTTTACAACACACGGGAAATTTTTCCAGCCTTTTCTTCAATGCATCAATTCTCTCAAGGCTGCAAGAACTGCCTTTCTGTTAAAGGTTGGGGTTTAGATATTTAATAATCGCTCTGTCACTTTCCGGGAGCCAGTGGTGAACCCATCTCCCTTGCAAAGGTTTGCAGGGCTGGGGCCAGGGACTCTGCTCCTGCTTGGAAGCGCCACTAGATGCAGGGCTGGCTGCTGCAGGAATTAGCATGTTCACGAAGAACATTTATTTTCCTAAATAGAGGGTGACTTTGGCACCCCTTCCTTAGCCAGGAAAGGAAAAATACCAAGAATTCTTTTAAATGAGCAACGCAAGAGGATTTAAGTACATCTGGGTTCACTTTGCTTTCAGATACTTCTCTTTTTTCTCAAATCGAGTTTTTATTTAACTAATACTTCAACTCGAAAGAAAGAAAAAGTAAAAAAAGGGCATTTTTAATCCATCCATAAGCCATAGACACGCGCAACTTGCGTTTCCTTCTCCTTTGCCACAGTAGAAGACAAAAGTAGCACAATTCATGTGGTAACTTGAAACAGATAACAACTGGGTATGAATCAGGGAGCTGCTCCAAAGCCAAGTAAGAAATCCTGATTTGTACCAACTCATGGTCTAAGCTTTGTCTTCTACCAGGGCCTATTTGGTTATTTCAGATGCTGCCTGCATCAGCCAAGCTGTTGAGCAAACCTGTCAAAATATTTGTGGCTAATCGCTGGCCACTATCTTGGCTTAACGGCAGCTGAACAAAATATTTCAGTTTTTTGGGTCATGGGGAGCAACACCGTAGTGTTCCTTTCCCCTAAATCAAAGCTGGAATTATGTACAGGGCAATCGCCATCTGTAACAGAGACCAGCCAGAAACAAAAATCAATTTACAGACCATCTTTACTGTGCATATGTACACATGGTTTCTTCTTTGTATTCCAAGTTTTCCTAGGACATACATTATGAATTTGGCAGGATGAGTTAAAAAAAAAAACAAGCCCAAAATTCAGCTGCGATGTGTAAGACAGGCAGAAGGTGGCAGTGCAGGTTTTTGGTAAAGGCTGGAAGAGCAGCAGGGGAAGGAGATGGGAGGCAGTGGCCTGAAAGGAGTCCGGCTTTCCATTTTACTTGCTATGGATGTAAATCCCACGGTAAGTTCTGATAAATAATGAGAATGGACACGAGAAAGAAAACCGTCATCTTTTAAATGTCAGCTATAGGAAAAATTACCATTTCAAACCATTCAGTTTCAATCATTTCTAATGTTAGAAATCCCAACGCTTACATACCCTTCCTGCAGGGAAAGCATGTACTTTTCTAATTTAATGAGGATCAGTAATGTTGAGTGACTTACCACAAAATAGCTCTCCAAAAGCATTTCTTTGAAGGCAAACAATCATTTTTGCATGGGGAGCCCTTGTTAGGCAAGTTATGGATTAGCAGAAACATTTCTTTGGCTTACAAATTGCAGACCTCGCGGACACATCCATAGGGGAGCTGTGCTTGCACAAGGGAGGCCATGGAGAAATCTGCTCACTGGCCACTCCTCAATGCCCCAAGCAAAGACTTGCACGCCCAGAAGCTTGTCTGTTTTTTCTATCAGTTGGTCTAATGAAGCATATCACCTCCCCCCACAAGCCTTACCCTTACGCTTTAAAGGAGAACAGTCATTTTTCAAAACGGTACCAAATTCAGGTGACTTTTATGTCCTACTTGGATTAAGAAAGGAAGATGCCACGGAGGCTGTGGGCACCCTTGACATGATAGGAGCCCAGCAGCACTAAAATAAGCAGATTTAGGCAGCAGAACAAGCAAACAGATAAAAGAGTTGGAGCCATAGCAAAGGAAAGACAAGGGAGCAGCAAATGGAGGCAAACATGCACAGCTCAGCCACTGCCCAAGAAAAGAAAAGAGCATTTGGCGGGTGGAGAAGGTTGTGTGCAATGGGTACAGCGTCGGTGCCAAAATCTGTTGTGATGGTACGGCGAGTGCGTCATCTGGGTAGCACCAGCAGGATGAAATGTGTTTGTGTATGCCTGAATAACCATCGTTAAAAACCCCATTTGATGATAGCTCACCAGCAGATCAGAAAGAAGAGATATTTATGAAACGATGTGTTACCAAAAGTTTATCCTTTCAAGAGTGGCAACTTTATATCTGCTAAGCTGCTGGGATTCTTTCCATTGGCTTGAACTGGGTTTGAGTCAGACTCTGGAGACACAAACACCGGGGCAAGTCCAGACACCACTGAAGTCAAAAACAAAACTTCTGCCAGCTGCCCATCTACTCCTCTTCTGCATCAAAGTCACAAAAATAACAAGTATGGTTTCTGAAAAGACTTCCACAAGTGACGAGAGGATCTACCTGTACTTGTCTGGAGGAAGAAAATAAAGCCCAAACCATTTCTCATGGCCAAGGGATCACGGGGAAAATTCAGATCGGAGGAGACCTCGGGAGGTCATCGCAGCCAACCTCCTTCTTGCTTGAAATGATCTCTCCCCTTTTAAAAATGGCGCGAGCAATTTGTATGGAAAACGTTATTGGCATACACAGTATTTCACCTACTTCAAAGACGTAGTGGTTGGTACAAAGGAAATATATTAAACTCTTTTTTTTTTAATTAAAAAAGTGAAATAGATTTGTTAAACTCAGCTGGGGGAGAGGTTTGGAATGAATGAATCCCTCTATGAAATACTCCTTTGATACCACTGACTCAAGTGACCAGCGTTAGCTTTGACAGAATCACAGAATGGTCGGGGTTGGAAGGGACCTCTGGAGACCATCCAGTCCAACCCCCTGCCAGAGCAGGGTCACCCAGAGCAGGTGGCACAGGAACGCGTCCAGGCGGGTTTGGAATGTCTCCAGAGACAGAGACTCCACCACCTCTCTGGGCAGCCTGTGCCAGGGCTCTGCCATCCTCACAGGAAAGAAGTTCCTCCTCATGTTTAGATGGAACTCCCTATGTTCAAGTTTGTGCCCGTTACCTCTTGTCCTGTCGCTGGGCACCACTGAAAAGAGCCTGGCCCCATCCTCCTGACACCCACCCTTTCAGTATTTATAAGCATTGATAAGGTCCCCCCTCAGCCTTATTCTTTCCAGACTAAAAAGACCCAAATCCCTCAGCCTTTCCTCATAAGAGAGGTGTTCCAGTCCCCTCGTCATTTTGGTAGCCCTGAAATATGCCCTTTCATTCTTCCTTAGGTGAAGGAGCCAGATAGAGGAGCGATGGGAGCGTGGAGCCATGCGGGGTGATTCACCCTGCCTGGGACGTGACCAGTGGGGCCATCTGGTTAGTGGCACCCATGCAGTCAGCAGTTCCCAGTGAGCCATTTGGGCACGAAGGGGAAGGGAGGGAAGGAAATGGTGTTATCTTGGCGGTAGGGAGCTGGTGGAGGATTTGGAAACTCACTTTCCATGCGCAGAGCTGACCCGTCTCTGTCACCCAAGAGCAGGATGGGGAGGTCGTACCTACGAGACCTGACAGCAAAACCGTCTTCCCATGCTGGAGGGATTGTCAAGGTCTTGATAGTTCTGCATCTGTCTTCAAGCAAAACTCTGTACCTCTAAAATGTTCACAAGCTATTATCCAAAAGACTCTGCCATAATAATTTCAAGATGTTTTGCTTCAATTTTGACTTTTTTTCTTAATGCTCTCCAGCTTTTCAGTATAAGCCGAAAAAAAGCATTGTTTCTATCCAGAAAATAAAACTTCAAATTTAGATCACAGCAGTGCCTTTTAAAGCAGTGCTAAAACAGTTGGTTGGTTTTGTGTTTTTTGTTTTTTTTTTTTTAATTCAGGGGAATACCGATTCCCACAAATAGTTTCAGTTGTGATAAATCAGCATTTCCAGACAGAAAATCGGTTAGCTTAGTTTTGTTTTAAATCCTAACCCTGCCTAATACTTAACTCCTTGTTGTGAGCTGCTCTGAGATCTACTAACAAAGTGTGCTGCATGGCAGCCAGTAGTATCGGGATTATTTTTCAAGTGATAATTATGTTCCAAAACATAAGGGAAGGGCATCTTTTAATCATTTTGACTATGTTTAAGTGAGATCACCAAGAGAGACTATAGCTCTGCAAAGGACGTGTGCAGGCATGCCTAGGAATTTGGCTTGCCTGCAGTTATCTGTCCCAATTAAAGGCAGATGCAGCCTTTTGCTTCCATGAATGTTTATGAACTGGCAGATCTGCTGAACAGGGAGACAGCTAATATATAGCAACTGGTCCTGAGCTAATCAGACACACGCTTTTACAGTGTCATTTGGCTTTAGCTTGCCCAATTCCATGAAGAAGATTTTCAGTTTTCCTTCCTATCTCCTTGGACGAGGTGCAGCACAGAAATTACCCAAGTTTGGGTAATCGCATAGTTTGCATCACTTCTCCAAAGTCTATGACAAAAGAGGGGAATTACAGGATGCGCAAAGTATCACAGTGGCATATGCTCTAATTCTGCTTTGCAGAAGAGAAGGAGCTTCCCTGAAGTACACGAAAACATACTGGGAATGGTGAACCCTTCGGAAAGCCCAACAGGTACTTAAACTGCCTCTTGCTCAAATATCCCAGGAGCTGCACTGGACCTGAACACCACTGTTCCCGTGCTGAGGTGCTTCGTGATGTCCTAGTGCTGAACACGTCAGATGCCTGGTGAAGCTGCAGCCAGGTCTCTGCCGGGGCAGCTCAGATGAAACGGGTGTTCCTGTGTACCTGGGTCTTTGCGAGAGGAGAAAGCGAGACCCGAGTCAAGTCCCCTACAGCCCTGACGTCTCCCATAAGCTCCATTCATCTTAGACACACTTCAGAGGTCAAACGCGGCCACAGGCACAGAATCCTCTCACCATTACTTGCTCCTCGTGTGGCAGCGGCACGCCGAAAGCTCAGTTCCAACATGCTGTACGGGCAATGGGACCCGCTGCACGGATCCAGCCCCCCCTGGTTGCAAGCCAACACAAACCCTGCTGGACAAACAGACAAGCAGGATGTTCAAAGGTAAGCTCAGAGCAGTTTTTGCTCCTATACTTACAAATAACCACTTGCTAACGTTAATTTCTCTTTAAATTACATGTATGCGCTATCTAAGGTCTAAGTTTAGCAGCGGCGCACATGCCTCCCGCTACTGCAGAGCATCTGCTGGATCAGAGCAGCAGTTTCTTTCCTCCCCAGCCTTTATTTTTCTTAACGCTGACAATTTATATTACTAGTTATAAATACCGGGGCTCATTTTTCAACCCATCGCCTGTTTTCAGTTTCTTTCCTTACATTTTATTCTTATTTCGTGTTAGGTTTGCCGTTACGTGTTTTCTACCTTTGAGCCTTACCTTTCAAGCCTCCCTATTTCCTAATTTTTATTATTGTAAACCTGCGTGTTTTAAAAGTTAATGAGGTGGTAGGGGGGCTGACTGGGAACAGGACCGCCTGACGTCAGCGATTACCAGGCTTTCCCTATATTTAGAGCAAGATGTAACCGTGAAACTATGCGAACTGAGAGTCGGCAAACCTACAGCTATACTGAGAACTATGCGGTACAGACATAACCCCAGCCTGGGACTGAGTCTCCCACCCACCGCACTAAGGAGAAAGACTTGCTAGAGGTAAAAAAGACTCTTTCCTTTCCTAATGATTCACGTGAACGCAGCCATTGGCTTCAGCGGAGAGAGCCTCAGGCTTAAATTTAGGAGGGCTGGTAGTCACCATGCAGTTTCTAGGTAGAAACCAACATGTTTCTCAGCAACGAAGAAGGATCATCCAGAAGAGGAGAGTGGTCCATACCACCCAGCTTTTCAATCCAGTGTTTGCAGCTTTTTTTTTTTTTGGAGACGCCATTCTCCATTTTTTCCATTTCTTTTTCATTAAAGACACTTGGTGAACTAGCATTGGATAAAAAGGTAGCCTTCAAGGAGGGGGAAAATGAAGATGAGCGAGCTGGAGAGGGGTGGCAATGATCCTTATGTTGTGAACAGTTTAACATTTGGTTCTCCCTTGCTAAGCTACAACTATGAGAATTAGCACTCTCCTCCAAACCCACATAATTATATCCTCCAAAAAGGACATAATACATCCATTTAATCTTACAATCTTGCATGGAAAGGGGGTTTTACATGCCGAGAACAGTGAATTGTGGGCAAAGAAGAGGTCAGCATGGATGTCTGTGACTGAGTTGTAAACACACCTGATTGAAGCAGTTTATCTTCTTGCTTTAAGTGCACCAAACACTATTTTTCACTCGGATTCCTTTCTCAAACCCCTCCCCGGTTTAGTGGGATGTCAGCCTGCATCCCCCAGACCAATGGGGCACCATCACTCATGGCAGGCAGCACCCTCGAGATGTTTCTGTAGCTTCAAAGGTTGGTGAGCAACAACAGGGCATGAGGATACCCAAGCCTTCGTGTACCAGGGTTCCCACGATGCCATCCCATCGGACTCCTTCCTACCCTGCAGTGAAGATGATAGATGTTGCTCAGGACACAGCCCTCTCTTGATGGCTTTAGCAAGCTCTCCTGGATGAGATCAACTTTCCAACCGATGCACAAGTGTAGAGGTTCATGCCCTAGAGTACACTCGCATAAATCACCGCAGCTCTGTGGATTCCAGGTGTCTCAGGACCTGGCCCCAGACACTGTATTTGTACAATTTCTTCCATCCCTGACTGCCTTTGAATGATTTGTGTCTTTTGAAGATGCAGAACTGTTTTCATCCTGAGACAAGGCAGCGGCTCCCTCTGCGAGCTGGTGACCTGTTGCCTGGGTTGGTACGTGATCTATGACAGCAAGGAGCTAAGGGCATCAGCCCTGACTTTCAGATATAATTCTTCAGTAAACAAGGGGATGGAAGCAAACATGCACTTTCCTAACTATTAACTTTTCAGTATGAATTTACAGCACTTGTTACAGCTTTTTTGGAATGATTTTCCACCCCAGGAAAAGGTAGATGGGCTGTTTTCCCAGGCTGCATGTACTTTGCATTGCACAGGTCGGCAGCTTGCTTGGCCCAAGCACGTGGGGCTGGAGAATCTCAGTGGGTACAACCAGTTTCAGCTATTTGAATCGAGGTTTTTATTTAGTTTTAGTCTTCTTTAGGACCACACGCCTGCTCTGAGAGGAAAGAAGGTGAAGTGAGCGTTTAAGAAACATAGTGCGATGGGAGAACTGAAAAAAACCAACCCTACATTTGCCCACCCTGGAGCACAGCAGCCGCTCCATAAAAGACTTTGGGAAGAGGAGGAGGTAGCAGGCATCTGTCTCCTTCTACCCTTACAGGCACTAGCCCCTCCTGAGCTGATATTATTCTTTGTGAAAGACCCTATAAAAGATTAAATTCAGGCTATCTATTCCTATTTGTATTCCTCCTGTGTGCTCCTTTGGAGCATATTGTAATTCTCCCTGTTCCCCAACCTCATTTGAGCTGGTGGTGCTGGAAGGTATTTAAAGTTATAGCCATACTCCCATGGGTCACCATGAAAGAAATTAGGTGGGGCGGGGGGGGGGGGGAAGGAAAAACCCCAGAAAGAAAGCCTGAGTCTGTCTGATGCACAGCAATGCTTATATTTCAATTACAGAGAGCGAGGGGCCAGACTCAACAGCGTCTGAGACAGGGAAGGGAAGAATTATGTAGGAAAACCAGACAGTGAAGCCATAAAAGAGCGACTGCCTGTAAATGGCTAATCCAGTTAACAAAGCAGGCAGGTGGCAACCATGCTTTTGATCCGAATCGAGCGCCAACACGGCAGGGCACGCTTATTGACACCGCCTGAGGGTCTGACCTGCAGCTGTGCTGCTCCTGCAGGGCAGGAATGACCCACAGGCCCACGTGTGATGGTATTAAAGAGCACCAACATACCAAAAAAAACCCCAACAACCAACCCCGATTGCTCAGCCATCCCCCCTCCATCTCACACAGAGCTGATTCAGAGCAGGCAGCTCCCCGACACCATTTCCTTGCTCCTTCCCTCCCTCAAGAGGTTGGTAGCAGGAGATTTCTGTCCTACCTGCTTGTCGGTGCTTGCCTCCCGCAAACAGGGTTTATTTATGGCAGGCCTGCCCCTGCTGCTGCCAAACCTCGCACGCCGCAAGGGGAGACAGAGGCGCCCCCAGTGAGCCCGCCTGACCCCCAGCAGGAGGGAGGAAGGAGCTCTCATGCTCTCACACCGGGCCCAGCCCCACACTGATAAGCCCCAAATCCCTGGGCAGTGTTCCCCTCTCAAATACAGGGCTTTTCTGGGATTTTATGAGTGAGGCTGGGCAGGAATTTGCGTGAGGGAGGTGACACGGTTGCAGCTGCCTTTCCAGGGGAGGCTGAAGGCGAGATAAACAGCCCAGCTGGCTCCTGGAGGCCACTTCTCCGATTACCCAATATTTTCCCCTGGGCTCTGGTCTCCATGTCTCATAAATCCCCTTGCTGTTTGGCCCCTGAGCAGCGATGGGGGCTGCGAACGTGCATCCAAGCGATGCACCCTGTTCCTGGGCTAACAAGGGACTTTTTGAAAGAAACTCTGAGCAGGATGACGTCAAGCCAGAAACCTCTCGGAGGATGTTGCAAGCCGGGCTTTGAAGGCAGGGTTTGTTTAGGGACATCAGGTTTCAACTGGATCCACTGATACTGGACGTGCCAATAAGAAATCCCAGTTACCAGGCAAAGTTGAGTAAGAGGCTTTCAGGCGGCGGGTACCTTTAGCTGAGCAGCACATAAACATCCTGCCTTCCTTGGCAGGGAGGGAAGGAGAAACCGCTCTGCCTTGTGTGCTCTGTCTGAATGAAACCAGAGCTCTCAGACTTCCCCATAAGCACTGCCCTCAGCACCTCGTCCTTCACCGTGCACCCAGCAGTAACAAACCAGGGCTAGCAGAAAGCTGGCAGGGGCTCAGAACAGAAGGTATGTGCTGAAGAGGGCTTTGCCATACCCCCCATCAGCCCCTGCACACACAGGTCCGGTCCAGCAATAGCGTAAGCTTCATCTTCATCGGTTCAAATCCACCTGCAGAAGCCTTTCTTGAAAAGGATAACAACCCAAGATCTTATGCATCTTTCTTTAGAAATGCCCCATGGGAAATAAACAGCCTGAGCTTTGAGAACGGGCTAGTAGCTTTTGTGGGGTTTGTGAAGAGCTACAAGGAGACAGCAGGGGAAGGAGAGGTGTTTCACGCTCCTAATCCTCAGGCACTGCTGAGGGTTCTGGGGTTTGAGACCCAGCATACCTCTGTAGGTCATTTAGGGGCAGAATAGTGCAGTGAGACTCTGCAACAGTGTTCCCAGTTAGTGCAAAGGAGAATTACACCCGAGACACGTTAGACTGCACCGTGATCCTACAGAGATGGTCCGTCTATGCTTATTGTAGGCACCAGGACAGCTGAGAACACACAGTGCTTCATCTTTATAAATAAGTAAAAATAAATAAGAAATCTGGCTTGACATCAGGGACAACCAGAGAATGGGACTTGGCCTTCTGTATTCCCAAATTGTGGCTTAGATCTAATCCTGTTAAAAATAGGGTTTCATCAATAGTTTAATTCTTTCTGCTCCCACCTGCCTTCGGCCAAGGTTTTCCAATAGGAAATGGGGCTATCTTGGTCTTCCTCTAGAAGCTGCCAGAGTGCAGGATGCTTTATTTCCTCTGGTCTGCTGCTCTCGGTTGGTTCGCATCAGAAGTCCCAAATCCTGGAAGCTGTATCAAACAGCTTTGCGCTTTTAGGATATGCAACAGATCCAGTCGGGCTTTTATCTTCCAGGGCCTCCAAATTGCTGGATCTATATTTTATCTCAATGATCTCTCAATTGCTAGTAATTATATCGAACAAGAGAACAGACCCGTTTGGATAACTTTTTGCTTGGTCAAAGCTTGTATTTAACTGCAATTCCTGGCTCCCTTTCCAACAGCCCGTGATAGGGCTTGTTTTCCAGCCTGCACCTGAACACCCAAAAATCCTCAAGGAATCTCAACTAGAGCTGGAAATGATGCATGCCAACCTACCCGTCAAGAGCCGACACCAGCGTTTCTAACTGCTGTGAGCTTCCTTTACCCATCAGTGAATCACCAACCTGCAAAAGTGAAAGCAGAGCTCCCGCGCCCAGCTCTCCCCGTGAGCCGCATCAGCTGCTGATTGCTTCTCCAAACAGCTTCATTTCATGCCACAGCCACCCATCTGCAGCTGTATTCCACCAAGTTGCTCTTTGGGAGCTTGCTGACCATATAAAGCATGATTTGGTTTTGTTTAAAGAAACAAAACTAACTGCCTGCAGGATACTTTGTTCCTAAACAGTATTTCTAAGTAACAGCGCTGGGTGAGGCTGTGAAGTGATCTGCTGGTGAGTCACAACACCACTTTCCGCAGTGATCCTCTTTGTCAAACAGCATACCTGATTTTCTTGCTCAGTGTCAAATATTTGCTGTCTGTGTGATTATAAAGGGTATTTCACAGCAAAACCAAATGTCTGTCTTTACAGCAGGGCATCCTTTCAGTGCCAGCCGTTCTCTCTCACACATGTGTACGCTCGGTTGTGTAGAGGAGCCAGCCGTAAAAGCCAAGGTAAAAAAGCTGTAATCGAAGATGCACACAAAGCAAAAGAGACGCCCCCCCAAATGCCATTAGCTTCCAGGAAACAGCAAGCTTTCCAAGTCCAAATCACCCTTGGTGAGAGCAAGCCCAGCTCCATTAAATTCAACAGACACTGTTACACTTCACTGAAGTAGGTCTTTTTGGGTTTATTTGAGGTTAACTGTCCAAATCCCTGGCTTACAGACCTCTTTATGTCCAAGATAACAAATGCAAAGGCAAATAGGAGGGAAGAAAGAAGCCGTGCTAGCGGCTGGTTCCCTGCCCTCTGGCTCGCTGTGTTTGCTGACAGCGCAACTATGCAAAGCATTTGGCTCCGCACACATTGTGGCCGTCCTGCGCTTTTATTTCAGCGGTTCCTGCTATGGCCCTGCTCTCCTCCGTTTGCTCTTCAGGGACTTTGTGTAACAGCCAGGTAGGGATACCCACATAAAGTAAACTAGTCCTATCCGCACTTTTCCTGGATTATTGACAACGAGAGTCAATTATAAAGAGGGCCTAGCCATCCCAGGTGCAAAAGCTGGGCTTTGCCCTCACCTGGAAGATGCTGCAGCGAGAAAAGCCCAGCACTGGGCAAAGTGGGACAAAACTCTGCAACCCATGGGCCGAGAGTGCTGTTTCATAGAATAGAATCATAGAATGGTTAGAGTTGGAAGGGAACTTAAAGATCATTTAGTCCCACCCCCTGCCCTGGGCAGGGACACCTCCCACCAGACCAGGTTGCTCCAAGCCCTGTCCAACCTGGCCTTGAACCCCTCCAGGGATGGGACAGCCACATCTTCCCTGGTGCTCTGCCAAACCAAGATGCTGTCTGGGGCTGATGGAGGTGGGGGTAGGACAGAGCACTCCCCTCTGTGCAGGGATACCCTTGGGGGCAGCTGCCTGGCCACTGCCCTGCCTAGGAAGTAGGTTGACAAGAGGACCAGGCCTTGAATAAGGAGCATCTGTTGGAGCACAGCTATCTGCGTTGGGGTAACACAACCCTGGCTGCCGTCTCATCTCTAAATGGGGTTGACAGTGCTGAAGGCAGTGAGGTGTCCTACACCTAGGGCATAAAATGGTGCCTTTTCTCTCTCCACCAAGCCAGCACTACGCGCAAAAGGTAAAAACAAAAAGCCACCAAGATCAGACCCTACCCCGCCTTTGCTTTTTCATACTCATCTTTCAGTAAGTATGGTGCTCCCAGCAGAAACAAGAGAAGTAAAGCTATGGAGTAACGTAAGCTATTAGCCCAGCAATGGGGAAGAGAGCTTACTCTTTATCTTGGTATTTTTTCCTCAAAGCACACCTTAGCCAAATCCGCCTTACGCTGCAAGAGCTGTTGGTGTCAGAGAGCTGCCACACAGGACACATGCTCCCAGAGCAAGGACTGCGGGACAGCTGTTTGCTGCCACTGCTCAGCTCCTTGCAAAGTAAATACAGCATCAGGCAAACGTCTTGGTGCCTGGTATCCCACAGTATCTCTATATCATGCTGTTTTCTTATGCACGTGCATGTCTGTCCTCTATATGCAAGACCAGAAATTAAGCTCATATTTAATTATCTCTGTGATCCAAACTTGAGATCTATTAACCGTACAGTGAAACATCAAAACGGTCTTTCTCCTATCAATAATGGACAGATGAGGTTAGGGAAGAAGGAGGAAAATGGCATTGAAGACTAGGAGCTGGAAAAAGCGGTGCTGTGATTTTATTAGTCACGCCCCTGGGATCAGCAATAAAACAGATCTCATCTCAGAAGAACACACATGTTGGGCGCAAGCTGTTATGAAGCGGAAATCATGCGTTAATAAGACAGGGGTGTCAGCACACATGCAATCTGATCAAAAGGCCGGTTTGTATTGCTATGGGCCATACTTCTTCAGGGCTGGCATTCAGACAGCACCTCCCTCCTGGGGCTTCTGCTCTCCGTACCAGCAACCAACACCCCCGGACCCAGCGCTGGGCAACGGATTATGAATAACGTGTGAGCAATTGCTTGCACGCCCTTTCTTGATACTTTCATTTTCCAAGGGGCAAATTTACATACCGCTGTCCCCGCGCTCGCCTTGGGTCACCCCAGACCTTTGCTTTAACCCGGCAGATTCACAGACGCAGGCTGGGATTTCCCATCAAAGACAAAGCACAGTGACCGGTCCCAGGCACCAAGCTCGGAGATGTGAATTAACAGGAGAAAGTCCAAAAGAGAATCGCACGAAGGGCCAGAAGACATTATTTATGAGAAAATAGTGAAAGAATGAGGGTTGTTTAGTCTAGAAGACGGATGATTATGACCTTCAAATACATGCAGGACAAAGAGCAATGGATTAATCCTTTCTCAGTGGTTATGGCGGACAGTAGCAGCAGTAACAGGCTTAATTTGCATCAAGGATGATTTTGGTTACATATTAAGCAATACTTTCATAATTTCCTGTGCCTCCATCTAAGCTTGCCTGTGGAGGCTTCCTCCCTGGAACTTAAGAACAAGGTGAATTTTTTTTTATTTTTTTGGTTCATTTGCACCTAGTAGGTGTGAGGGGCCTCACTTTCTCCTTTTTATGATTTTTTTTTTTTTTTTTTTTTTTTTTTTTAATAGAACCAGTGCAACCCTCACTTACCAATCTGCTTGTTGGTACAGAAAGAGTCCCCATGTGGAAAGAGTTTGGGATCAGAGCCCATTATTATCTTGGGGCAAAATAGGGTCCTTCATAAGATAAGGAAAAGACGCCAAACTGCCAGACACCTCCGGGGAGATGCCGTGGTGCCTCTCCCAAAGACACAGCCCAAAGTTGTAGCTGTGATAAGGGCTCAAGCGCTATTTCTTGCACTACAGAAATGTAAGCATCTGCCTGGACTCCTGCAGAACTTCAGGAAGGAGATGAGCAGTGGTGCTTGTATCTGGGTATTCCCAGCATTTTTCTACTTTCTCTCTGTTTTGGGATCATCTGCCTTCATCCTCCAGCTCCTCTCTTTGCCCTCGGAGCTTCTTGCAGCCATTTACACTTTCAAGAGAGGCAGAACTACCAATAGTTGTTGGCAGCAGCTCAGTTTTTCCAGGATGAGGCAGGGAGCACCGTCTGCTTTACTCACTGCAAATTCCCAGAAGCGTGCAGGGGCGCGGAGCCAGACTTGCTCACTGTGCCTGGGGACACCTGCGAGGTGGGAGGTGTGGGAGAAACACACAGTTCCTTACAACCCCGCAGCCTTGGGGAGCTGCGGTGTCGTGGCAATTAAAGACAACCACCCATTTCCCAGCTGCTCTTTCCTCTCCCACAGTCTCTGTGGCCACAGCCCACAGGTCGCGACATGCTCCACTGACTGTTTTGTTCAGGACAGAAGGGCCTCAGTGAAGATGCCCCATCTCCACCCACCACACCACTCGTAGAACCAAGCTTGTTAGCAATCCTAATTAGACTTGGCATTGGCACACACTTGCAGCAAATTGTTCCAGTTACTGCCTTGTGTCTCAGCTTTGCCACTGTGTTTTATCAACTCCCAATGCCTGATTGATGTCTTTAGTACCTGGCAATAACCAGTGGGATCTGAGCTAATGTGAATTAGCAAAGCTTTGCACTTATACCTCGACCAAGCAACACCTCCAAAATTGCCTACAGACAGCCAAATGTTTTATTGAATATTTTTTTTTTTTTAAATTGCAACATTTGGTGAAAAGCTGTCACCAGCTTTCAGATCAATTTATGAGCATCGCATGCACCCCTGCCATACTAACATTGCCTGGGACTCAGAAGACCCTGCTACCTTTTTCTTCCTCTCCTAGTAGGTTAGGCTTAGTGTTTTGGGGTAGTTTTTGTTTATTTTTGGCAAATAGATTTTTCTTTTCCCCCTCCTTGCCACACCAGAGACCCTCATTTCCTGTTCCTCCCATTTTAACCACTGGTCACAACAGTTCACAAGTACAAATACTGTCCAAGTCTCCAAGGCCTGAGAAGAGATCTGTTATACCAGGCACTGCGTAAAAATAGATGCTGATGTGAAAAGTTGACAAGAGAAAGCTTTCACAGGGTGAGCTTGTGGGATCATATTTAAGTGTAAAACAGGAGTTCAACGTCTACTATTCCCAGCAGCACCCAAAGAGTTTGCCTGCCCCCTTGTAGCACACCAACAGCTAAACCCCATTATTCTGACAGCATCTGATCCCCAAATTAGCATTGTTTCCCCGTCTCTCTGACTCAGACACTGGCAACACTCAGAAATCGGCCAACTCAAAGCATCAAATCTACAAGTGACTTTGCAACCTCTGCAAGTTGCTTCAACCCAGGCACCAGTACTGATAACTCTGGTCCTTCTAACATTAAGTTCCTTAAAACGTCCATAAACTCTCCTGAGAGTTGAGAGGAAAATCATGCACCTGCACCAGAGTCTCACCTTTTCTAACCAGGCTGTTGTCACTCGCTTGTGACAGGGTTTAAAGCCAGCAGGTCTAACCCAGGCTGCAGTCCCACCTCAGACCACCCTGTTGGTTGTCCGTGGGCTGCAGAAGCCCTTGAAACCACAAACCAGCATTTTGCTGATTTGGGGATGGTTTCTAGAGCCCTGGACGTGGAGGCAAAGACACAGCAAGTGCTGCCCTTGTGCCTCAGCAGGAAAAGATGGTGGGATGTTTTATCTCAGGGCTGCCGGCACGGCTGGGACAGAGGAGTTCCCAAGGGATGCTCTGGTCAAGGGAGGGCAGCTGGGAAGATGGTGGGAAGGGAAGGGAAGCAGGAGGGGGGAGGAGGGAAGGCAGAACAATAGTTATTTATTTTGGTTTTTAAACCCAAAATTTCTAGTTTGTTTATTCTGCGCTCTGGGGGGAGAGCGTAGATTCCCAGAAAAAGTGTCTGGGAAAAGTAGGCTCCCATGTACTTCAGCCCACGAAAGAACAGGGCCACAATGTTCACTTGAATAAAAAAAAAAAAGAAAAATAAACAAAGGCAAGTAACATCTTCACTACAGGCCCTGCCCCCAAGCACACACATGCACAGGCACACATGGATGCAGGTACACGCTTGTCCAGATTGCCACCTTGGTCTTGTGTAAGCCTCCTTTGGTCCCACAGCAGGTCTTTTCAAGTGAGTTTTATGTTCTGAACAAGCACCTCCATCCCCCACAGCCCTGGTCCCTTCATCTTGTATTCACCAGCATAAGATTTTGGAGGGAGGATGCACGAAAGAGCAAGAAAACAAATGAACAAGTACCTTAACTGACAATCCCTGTGGTTCAGTTCACATAAATCTACAATTTCAGAGTTAAAGAGGACATCTCTCCTCAGCCACTCAATCACTTCTGTCGCTTCTACGAATTCTTTCAATTTTCAGGACAGCTCACTCTCGCCCCAAGGCTGACAGCCTGTCTCAGGATATGATTACATACCTGAAGCACATACCAGGACTTGCTATTTTACTACCCACCTTTCGCCAACTGCAAAGCACAAGTCATCCTGAAGCAAACCTCGAGATGTGGGGCAAGCGGCTTGCTAAGTAGTAATACTTGGGTTCTTTTGATCTCAGTTTGTCAGACAGTAGGGTTACATTTTCAGGCTTTGAATCTAGAATTATGATAGCTAGGGTTTTATTAAATTTTTTTCACCTCCTCAGTTTATCTCAAGGTCCTCGAGCACAAAATAACACAAGAGTTGCATGAGCGGGTGACACTGCCGGGGGGCAAATTTTGCATCCTGCTGGCCTCTGCGCTTAGAGCTGCAAAGGGACGTGCGTTCAAAAAAATAACGGTGTCTTGCAGTCCAAGTCCCTGCTCCTTTTACAAGAAAACTCTTGCCTCTGCATAGTGTGAGATGAAGCTGCTCTGCAAGAGTGGACACTGTGAGCTGCCGTGGACCTTGGTAAATTAGAGAAAGGGCTTTGCAGTCCCCAAAAAACACAGCTGAGCCAGAGAGAGAAGAGCACCAGATTCCCAGGATGGCAGAGGAGAAGGGAGAGGGGGAGAGAAAGGGGAAGTCTATTAAAAAAAAAAATCATACAAATATTAGAATAAGATGTAAGAAAACGCGCTGCACGTGTTTGTACTTACTGCAAGTAATTCAAACTGTAAGGCAGACATCAGTCTGGATGAACACTGAACGGCTGCGCAGCACAATACCTCGTGCCTTTAGACCCATCATAGAGTCCAGATATAGCAGAATTAAATTTATTACATTCCTCTCAGACAGGTTTTAGCCAAAGCAACAACTTAACCCTTTGGTGTCCTGTAGCAGGCACTGTAAAATATTACACATCAGTCTGATGTGCGAACTAAAAGACAAAGAGCCTTTTTTTTGCTTAGACCTCAGACTGGATAAATCTGATCTGGCACTGCTTCGGTAGAAGAGCACTCACGTTCAGCAGAACAACACCCTTGAAAGCAGGCTTATTGCAGACCTTGGAGAAGGAATCTTGCCTGCAATTATCAATGAGCAGGTAGCTGGTATGTCAAGCTTATGGGAGCAAAAAGTGTATCCATAAGCTCTAGGGACAGTAGTTCACCTGCTGGTGAGGCAGAGGCTGAAACGCCCCGCCGCTGCCCAGGGAGAGGTGTGTTTCCACAAGGAATGATGGCAGGGAACCAAGTCAGCCACAGCACACGGCCCTGCTCCTCACCAGCTTTGGGACAACCCAGGTCAGCCAGCCAAGGCGAGATCAGAGATTCCTCAGCTTTGCACAGGGAATGGGAGAGATGCAAGAGAAGCTGCCCCAGTTCGGGGAGAGGCATGAAGGAAAAAGTCTGGCACTGAAGAGAGCTGGCATAGAAAATACCTCAAGGAAAAATAGCTGATCAAAAACCACCTCAAATACATACCCATGCCTTGGGGACTGTGTGGCTTAACTCCTGAAGCAGCAAGGGGGTTCAAAGCACAACTATTTTGCCTGGCTGGAATCCGCTCAGGAGCCATTTTCACTGAATTGCAAGAATTAGAGACAGATGGCAAGGTCTGAGTTTCTCCCACCCATCACAAGCGCTGCAGGCCTATTCCGCAGACAAGTTTTGCAATATTCACTTGCTGCAATATTCCCTGGATGTGGTTTATCTCCACACTTCAGAGAGACTTCCTGGTCTCCCCCTTCAGCCTCACGGGAGGGAAACGACTGCAATTCCCTGTCATTTCTTCCACTCCTCTGTAGAACATACTTTGAATTTAACATCCTTGGTGGACATTGGAGATCTTGGTGATGCTTTCTCAAGCCCAGCCACTAACCAACCCTATCCTAACTTTGCTCTTCTCACTGTTTCTCTGACATGTTTGCAGGCTTCAGAGTTACTAGGGCTCAGGGAGTGTTTGTTGACATTAGAGCCCTGCTCCCAGTCTCTGTTTGTGGTGGGCAAGACAGTATTTAGTCAAATTTTGGTTCTCACCAGGGGCTGAAGGAAGGCAAGGAATCACGCACCAAGAGGTGCAAAAGGCTATTTTTATTCTGTCTGGGTTTACACCCACATGTGTGGGTTTGTTGCACAAGCCAATTCTCGGCTGGTTTGTTGATAAAAGCAAGGAACAACTCATAATTCTGAATAGAAACACCCTGATTTAAAACAATGAGTGATCTGGCCTCTAAGAGCTGCTGTAATAATAAAAGTATGCATTTCTTGCTAGTAAGTTGTGCAGAAAAATTGACAATGAACCTATTTAGTGTTATTAACATCTAAACACATTTAACCTCACAAAAAAGGGCTATTGAAAGACTTTCTGTTATGTAAAATGCTGTTAAGTGGAAAAGGAACATACTAAAGTTTGGTATCTCAGCATACACGAGAAAGGACCAACGATGTAGACACAGACTTTGGGCTTCAGAGGTTCCCAGGCTGGATTGGTGGATGTTGGGTGGGAAAGTCCGTGGCCATGTCACTCTGTATCGTGCTGCTCTCACATTCTTCTCCTCTGCACCCAGCACCAGTCACTTGTGGAGGAAGGATGTTGGGAAAAATGAACCTTTGCTCTGAGCAACTGGAGATGTCCCTTCATTTGGTAAACAATGATGATTAGGCTGAACTTTTATTCTGTAAATTCTTATTCCAGTAAATTTCCATGTTTCCTCTCTAATAAAGAAATCATTACAGAAATTATTTTAGGGAATGAAGTGCAAGGAGTCTTTTTTTCTATCAGCAAGAACATGGAAGAAAATTCTCTTGCTTTACAATTCCATGTATCTTTCAAAATGCTTCTCTCACTGCAAGGAGTCCTTGAGATTGACCATGAGCGCTTCCCAGCCCATGGAAGAGTTGCAGCAAGCGGGATTTACCCTGTGAACTTTCCTTTCTTCCTACCTCCTGCCCCCAATACATTTGCACACTGATGCCTACCTACATCCAGAAGATCTCTGTGGAGGCAGAAGATGGAGGCTTCTCCTTTGGGGAAAGTGAGGGTTGGTTTGTTGGTTTTTTTTTTTTTTTTTCAATGCTGAACTTCTTACCCTTTCTCTATCAGAGACATTTCACATCCTGCTGACTAGACCCTTCATACACCAGTTCAAGACAAAGAGACAACCCTGACCACATCTGAACAATGACAGCCCAAATTCAAGATTGTGTACACATCCCCCCTCCCCGAAAGTTTCCATCCAGTGAGATTGATCAAATATTTGCTTTTCTCAAAGCAGATAACATTTGTGAACTTACAAGCTTCAGCCACAAACCCTTATCCCCCTGCGCTATTTATCTCAAGAGTACAAAGGCCAATTGATTTCTTCCATGACAGCCAGACCCAGGCTCTCAGCTTTCATCCTTGCTGCAATCCCTGCTTTTAGTCTTTGGTTTGGACTTATTTTATTTAGAGAAGAAGGGAGAATAACAGGGAGAAGAGGGTCAGTAAGGAACAAAAGTGCACCTAAAATAGAGTTAGCCAGTCATCTGAGTACAAAGAAACCATTCACCTCCTCTCTGCAGGGGACTAATTTAGCCCATAGTCCTTTAAAGCTGTGACAGCAATTCCTGGCACTCCGAATGGAGGCTGGCATTTGTAAAAGGCAGCTCCAGCCTCCTAAACAAGTTGGAGAAGTTACACACCCAGCTTCCAGTGGCTGAAGTTACCCAAGTAGAGCCTTCAGTCAGGGAGTGAATGCCATCCTGCCAGGTGCTCTACAGACCCTGAGAGATCAAATATGGTTACGGTGTCTCAGGATCAACTTCTGAACCTTGAATCATGAGGTCAAATCTCCATCTTCAGTTGAGACTCAGAAGCAACATGCTAGTCTGCAAGCCCCAAAGCACAGAAGGAGATAGCTGGAGATACTGGCAATAATAAGAAAAGCACAGCTTGGCGCAGGGACGAGCTATCACTGCTTACTAGTTTCCCTAACAATTTTCAGATGCAGGCCTGGCAGGGCACTGGAAGAGTGGTACCACGAGGATCCACAGCCTTAGAATGACCTTGTGAAGTGGAATCGCTTCAGGAAATGGAGCTATGACAAAGAGATCCATTAAAAAAAATACCGTGCAAAAAAATGCATCACTTGGCTTAGTTTTAGTTTTGAAGTAGGGGAAAAGCCTTACGTTTCTCACTCCTGCATTTTGTTTTTCTTAAGCCTTCGCTACAGAGGAACGATCAATTCTGCCTGTGACTTGTAGCTGTTGCTCAAATGCACAGAGAGCTGCATCCACAGTCGGTGGGGGTCTCCCTTATTACTTCAAGGGGTTTGAGAGCCAGTCCTTTAGCTCTTCCTCATGTCTGGCTTTGAAGTGCCAGAGAACCACTCCACAGGTTTCCTTGTAACAACCCTTTTCACTCTTTAGCTGAACTACCTAGCAGGACAGCCAGACACCTTGATCATTCAGTTCAAAGAAGGCCTAGTGGCAAGTTCTTCTCCCCTTTAACCTGGTTAAAATCATGCTTTCTTGGGCACTGATACTGTGAATGAAAAGGAGACAATAAGAATTAATCCTTTCCAGGCATGCCATGTGCAAGAGGAGGAAGAGCCAGGGCTGGACCTTCCTCAGGGAGGACAAGATAAGGAACATGCAGAGGGCTGATATGTAAAAGCAGATGGGCTAGAGAAGCTGGTAGAAAAAGTCAGAGCAGAGGAGCAGCCTCCGTATTCATAGACAGGCAGGGAAGCTCCTCTGGGGAAAGCAGACCTCTTGTGATATTAAATTTGGCACCCTGGAGTTCAGCACACCCAGGACCTTTCTTTCCTCCTGCACGCACCCCTCTGCCTTTCCATCACACTTTGAAAGACTCCTTTAAACCAGCGATCTAATTCAGGTTTCTCTTGTTTCAGAGAAAGCTGCTGGGGACGAGAATGTACAACTGGGGAGATGCTTTTTGCTTTTGAGCAATGCTGATGAGTCCTATCACCTCAGATGTTCATGTTGTGGGTTTCTTGAGCAGCTCTTCAGCCAGTTTTGCTCCACTACATCCGTTCCTAGAATTAGTCATCATCGGAATAACAGCAAGAGTGGGTATTGCTGGGAGCCAGTTTCAGCCTTAAGGACCATGAAATAACTTGATCCAAAAAGCTCACTAAGGCCTGCCTGGCATTGAGGAGGAGACACATGATTTCCTACTCAGCTGCCTAAGTTTTTCCTTGTATTCTCTCATTTAAACGCAAAAAACGTCATCTGCATTGCATAGATACAGGAGAAAAAACACAAAGCAAGAGCTGCACACTGGAAACAGAACATGAGAATCAGCCAAGAACAATAATTTGTGATAAGGCTTCTCACTGCAGACGTCTTACCCAATTGTTCGAAAAGCATAGCTGAAAAGGAGAACTTATATTTTTTCTCTCCTACAAAATCCCTTAGTTTTGCAGAGAGCCCTGAGAATCCTGGCTGTAGGTAGACGTGCCCTGTAGAAAGCTTCCAATAGCTTCAATAGGGGAACGTCCTCTTTGCAGCTTGGTTTTCTGTCTTACAAAAGACAGAAATAGAGCAAATACTGCCAGCCACTACTATCCCGAGGAAGTACCTAGGCGTGCTGGCAAGGTGTGAGTTGCTACCCCACTTCTTCCAAAAGCATGGCTGTTTTTCCAGCTTTCCTCACCCAGACCTGCCCTTGAACATCTCACAAGATTGAATGAGATCATTAGACCCAGAGAACATAATTCAGAGCCTGTCCTCCAGCTTTTTTGCTTTTTGTTGTATATTCCAGCCCCACCCCACCCAACATCTGATATGTTAAAGGATGCCATAACATGTTATCTCTCCACGAAACAGAGGTGTTCTTCATTGTTCTCTAGATATACAGGAGATTTACTTTCTTGAAGGAATCGGAAAGAAAGAAAGGGGGCAACAAGATACTCTAGAAACAGGCACAGCTCTGTTGAAATTGCCGTGGTTAAGTCAACACACAGAAAGCCAGAGTCAGGAGCAATCCCATTAATTTCAGTTTACATCAGGTCAGAACGCACCCCTCAAAGTTTTAGGGTCACTTAGCCTAGCTTTAAGGAGCTATGTATTATGGGATCCCATTCACTTTATCACCATGAAAAAAACATATCTGGTATTTGGGTTGTTTGTACACGAACTCAATAGCAAAGATAAATGAAGTGGGAACCGCCCACATCTCTTGCATATGGAAATCTGTGTTTAAAAACAAGAACACCCACACGGCTAATCATCATGAGATGAGTTTCTTGTTTTGTGGTTGTGGTCACAATAGAAACACTGCTCTGTGATACAATACTTTCAGCCTCAGGTCTTGTGATTCTCATGGCACTTTTATTTGCATGTCCAGTTTCAATGAAGCCTGCAAAATCAATACCAAATGGATATTAACAGCTTATTCCTTCACATTAGAGTTCTTGATGACACCCTCATCAGAACTGAGAATCAAAGATGCGGAAGAAGAAAGCAGCTAGGCTTTAGAGGATGTAAGAGCCCTGCGTCAGATCCACGTTGCACCAGTGGCAGAGCTAAGTGGCTGTTTTTAATGCAGCCTCTCTCATCCAGAGAGGTTGCTTACCCCTGTTTTACCTCCTCGTTTTAAGAGCTTGCTAGGAGCTGCCACGACTATTCCTCGTGTGAATTTTGTCAGATGCACCTTGCACCAAGTCCAGCGGCCCCTCAGGCATGGCAGCCAGTCCTGCTCTGCTTCCCAGGTCAGTGCCATTTCTTGTTCCACTAGGACTGGCCTGGAAAAAGCATCTTGGAGCAGGGAACTGTCACCACTCGCAGCAGCTGATTGTCACAACCCCTCATTACCAGTAACATCTACTGGCATGGGCCTTTACAGTCCCTGTAGGAGTACAAAGCTTTTATCATTCCTTATGAATTCTTTATAGGGGAGGAAGAATTGAGCAGGTTTTCCCAGGAAAGCTGTGATTAAAAAAAAAAATTAAGAAAAAAACCCAAAACATGATCTCCCCACTTTATGCTGTTCCCAAACCAAGAGTCAAGCCTAGAAACGTTGTGTGGGGCCAGGTCCCTAGAAAGGATTTCACATTAAAAGAAGAAGTATTTCATAAGCTGTTTCTTCATTTGCTCTTACATACTGCAGTAGCACATGAGGAAACACAGGGTCTCGCCTATTACTGGTTGTGCACCAAAATGCAAGTCTCTGTCTCCAGTGCCTCTTTGACTATGAGTGCCTCCAAAGAAGGTAGCAGTGAACACGGACAGTGTCTGCTAAAGCTGTACCTGGAGCTTAGCATGCATGCTTGGACCAGAGTCACTTAGAAGCAGTCTCTCTAAGAAGACATTATTAGAAACAGATGTAGGATCATCCCACCGGTTGCTCCTGTGCTCTCAGCGGTGCTCAGCTAAGATCAGAGCAAGCTCTGTGGAACTCCAAGAAAGCAAGGCATTGCTCTTGAAGGTGGGCTGAGGCAACAACATTTGACAACTGGGTTTGATACGGGGGGGAGCAGCCGCAGCCCCTCCCCAACCACACACCGGGCCGCTTCAGCAAAATGTGAGAATAAGGCCCATCCTCGCTCCTTCTTTGTCCAAACTTGAGCCCTGCCCACAGCCACGTTTCTCCACAGGAGGAAGAGGGCAGTAATATCAACACTCATACTTGTCAACAGCTCTTCACACTCAGCTTTCCCTGGAGAGCAGCTAAATACTGCTTTCAGGAAGCAAAGTGCATTTTTTCCACAGTGATGAATGGGAGAGGTTCTTAGCCAAGCACAAGAACGATCGCCCCAAGCCCCCGTAGCCCGCACACGCCCCATACGCAGCTCGAGAGGACCACAGCAGGTTGCAGCTGTTTGGATTAGTGCAGCCCACAAGGGACAGCAGCATCGGGCCAGCACAAAACACCGAACATCACCTGGGACTCCCTATAAAAATCCCTATGTCCTGCATAAACTGCTGGGAAGCTTGCATTACACACAAGGAAACAGGCAGAGATGTGTTTTTCATGCCCTCTTTGTTGGGGAATAGGGGATCTGCCCTCACCAGACCAAACTGCGCAGTAGCAAGCATTGGCACCAATGACCACTGTTTCGGTTGATCCAGAGCATCACGCAAAGACCACTGCAGTGCCTGTGGCTGGGACCAAAAGACTCCTCTCATCAGGGCCTCGGGCACAGTAGGGAACACACTTCATGCTTCTGGGTTGGTTTCATTAATATTCACTGGTGGTTCATGGCCTCAGGCTGGAGCAAAGAGAGGGTATGAGGGGGAGGAGGAAGAAGCTGCATCTGAGAAAGGGTATTGGTAGCCACTGTGTGGATGCCACTGCAGGACTTCCCCTGCGTTCAAGGACTCAATCAGAGGTCGAGTTTGGCAACACGCACACCTCTTACAGGGGACAGCTAGGTCACACCCTCTGCTCGAGTGGCTCAGTACCTCTGCCAAGAGACACGCGAGACAACGGCAGAAAAAACATCCCAAACACACAGCTCTCTCATTCCCTCAAATACACCTCCATCCCCCACACAGAGGACAGTCAGTGGCCTTTGGACCTGTGGCACTGTAGAAGCTCTCTATACTGCTTTCAATGCCTTCACCCTTTCGGATAGCGTGATCCCACACTCAGGTAGTGACGCCAGCATTAACATTTCACAGGGTGGGTTTAAATCCAGGAAGAAGATGCAGAGATGCTGACATAGCTTGCTAAGCCCATGGGGAGCTCCAAGTCAAACGAACTAGAAGAAGCTGTAAAGAGAGCAGAGGCATCTTTTTGTTTTCCAAATCGTGACAGTTGCCAGCTCTCCCTTACCTGCTAAACACATCTCAAGCATATGGAAAAGCATTTGGGAATGAATCGTGACATCAGCTGATGCTGGTGTAATCTTCTTGCCTAAAGGGCCAAGCTGCAATCAGATCTCTTGGGAGCAGAACGTGCTTGGGGCCACAAGCAGGAAGGAGGACTCATGCCTGCAGGGAAGCCGACCCTGGGCAGGATGGGCTGATAGCCACCTTATCAGCAAGATTTCCATAGCTGGTAGATGGTAGAGTCTCAAATCTGCTTGGACTGCTGCCCCACAGTCCCTCCTTGCTAACGAAAGCTTCCTTTGGTGCCAGCCACCTCTCAGTGATCCCCCACCGCAGCCCCCTCACCGACCCCATCCAAACATCGCCGGAGGGCTGCAACCCCGGCACAAAGGCTGGATCTTTCAGCGGGAGATACAGGAGGGGGAGGGAGGACTTCCCTCCTTGAGTCCCCTCCCCCCTCCCCCCCCCGCCCCGAGGACAACACAAATCATACATGGTGACAACCAGCCACATCTTAATTCTTTCAGCCTGTCAATTCTCAGAGCATATATAAAAAACTACCCCAAAACCCTACAACAGAAAAGGCCCAGTGGACATCTGAGCAAGCAAGTGCGTGTGGTTCAGATGTATGTCTCAGGTGGCTGCCAATGCAGAGCTTGCACGACATTTAGCAAAGCACCAAAAGATTTGTGGTTATAAAGGACTGGGGGAGACACATTAGAAACAGGAAAAAAGGAGTTTTTCCTGTTTGCACTGGGTGGATTTGTCTGCCATGCAGTACACCTGGGCAAAACAAATCCTTCAGAAGCCGGCAGCAAGGAAGAAGGGAGCTCTGCTTTAGCCCATCGCCTACAGCACTAGAATTGAATCACGCTTCGTCACGTAGAACAGGAAAAAAACCCAAAACACACGTCACAATACAAAACCAACCCACTGCATTTTTCCCTATAACAAACAAAAAGGGGCCATGAAAATCCGGGGCAGAAGGGAGCCAGGCGGGGAGGTTTGGAGCAGGGCTCTGGAAGAAGTTATTGGTGGAAGTCAGGATCCCCCCTCCTTCCTCTCCATCCAATTTCCTCCCCTTCACTGCCCTCATGCTACCACCCCTCCACAACACCAGCAGCAGCCCAACACACCCCACCACCCCCACCGTTATTCAGTGAACCACACAAGTAGGTCTCAACATAGAGGCTAAAGACAAGAAAGAACCCCAAATACTCCCACTTCAGGGACAGCAGGAGAAAGAAAGAGGAGAGGTTAGTCCAAAGAAAGGAAACAAATAAGTGTATACATAAGCATATATTTCTCAGCTTGGACTTATCTAAGGGAAATAGTTCTTCTTGTGTTACAGGAACAAGTTGGCAAGGGGTGAAACAAAAAAAACCACCACAAACAAAAATCAATGCATTACCCTCAAATACCAGAAATCCTGTTGCTACAGGACACCACCTGCAGCCAAGCACTTGCAAGATCTCAACTACGCACCAGTATGAAAAGCAAGGGCTCCCAGTGCTGTTACACAGCATTTTAAGAGGTTACAAATCTCCTACTTCAGAGCAGGAGGGAGGCTGAGGGGTTGGGAATCAGCCCCATCTATGAGCAGCTTATCATTCATACTCTGCGTTTTACAGACTCCTCGTGCTGTTAGGGTACAGGGACACGTATTTCCCCAGGAGACATAACATAAGGCAGTAGCCCCTTATTTCTTGGCCACACGACACAGCAGTGGTTAATGTTTCTGCCAGGACAGGGCCATGCTCGGGCTGGATCCACCTGCCCACCCACCAAAGGTAACTTTGGAAGGCTTTGGAGGAAATTGAACCAGGCCCACGTGGAGGGAGGAACGACATAATGAAACAACAGTGGGGATCTGATGAAAATCTGGTAAAGTCACATCTTTTAAAATAGATGTCTGAACTTTCCTGTGCTGCACAGCTACTCTGGCCAGTCTGAACACATTACCCGTGCCCATTTACGGGCCCAAATGGCCAAGAGTTTCAGAAGAATGACAAGCATTTGTCCCCCAAAATACACAGAGCAATTTGGAGTCATCGATGCAGTTTTACCACTTCAATAAAGGAAGCCAACAGATATTTCCCCACCACCACCACCTTTGAATTTGTCAGGTTTGCATTCAGTTTGAGAGGGGGGAAAAATACATTTTTAATGTGCTGTGATAAAGGCATAATTGTTGAGCTACTAAGAGGTGTTGTGAAGCATGGAACAGGTTTTTAGATTCACTCTGCTTTAGCACAGGTCTTCACCATTACAAGTTTGGTGAAGGAATCTGGCAGAGGGATACGTTCCTGGAAGTTACTACAGTTGTTGTCCGCGTAGCATGTCTCATTCATTGCTACTGCCAGGTTACTGAAACTTAGTTCAGAGGACAGACCGTGGCACCTGATTCAGGGCACGCGTCAACAGGTCGTTGAGGGAAGAGGCAAGAGCCAAGCACAAGGAGCCCAGTCTAAGCACTAAATTGGCTTCCCGGAAAGGGAACAGGCACTCCTAAGCTGGCTTGGCTTTTGGTTCTTCCCTGCTTGTTTACCAGGAACATCTCCATCAAAGAATAAGGTCTATTTTATTTGAGGATAAATGAAGCGTTGTGTCCTCTTTTGGCAGCTTGAAATACGCACATGAAATTTTCACAATAAACTGTCCACAGCCCCATCAGAAATATCTTCTCGGTAATTAATTAGCCAAACCATTTATTTGGCCACCAAATACGATGAAGCAATTGTCAAAAGTTTCAGGCCATAAACTCAGCATGGAAATTCCTATCCCAAGGTCCCAGCATGGCTCGCGGTGAGCAGGGCAGGCAAGGATCCAACCTTCAAGAAAAAACAAGGCCCCCTCTTGCAAACCCAGCCTGCGGGGCTTCTCTTTGTCATACCAGATGAATTATTTTGCATATCTCATCCCTGGGTAAGCTCCATGGCTGCATTTTGTTACATCCCAGGCACAGGTGCCGTACCAGGCTTTAGGGAGAGCTCATCCTGAGTGGGGCAAAGAGAATTGGATACTGAGAGACTGTTAATATGAATACCCTACTAGAAAGAACATAGTCAACAAAACAAATATGGCCCCTTTAATTATGCACAGACAATAATTGATTCATGTTATTAACTAATTAATGACTCACTTCCAGGACAAGGGAAAATGGTCTGTTTATAGCTTAAAATGATGTTATTGCTGCTTAGAAAACAAAAACAAAACACGAACTGAAGATCAAACGGCCCTGTCAAGGCCTGAATTTGTTTCCAGGAAATCCTGCGTTCTTCTCACCAAGGAGCAGTGATTCATAGTTGTGCCTCGTTAAACAGACTGAAGCTGGGTGCTCTCATTTGCTGCACATTGACAAGTTTTTTTACATTTTTTTGGGTCCAAATTTGCAGATTCCCAGAGCCAAAATAAGCAGTGGAGTGTCAGACAATAAGAAAAATTTTAGATTTATTACAGGGTTAGTATTATTTTAGCACTTTGGAGACCTGGTAGTGAGCCAGGACGCCCTTCTCTTTCCTTTTTGCCAAGGATTGTATGAAACAGAACAAAACAACATGGTGCCTGCCCTCAAACACTCGTGTCCCAGCACGAGGGAACAAACACAGACAGATGGCAAAATGCTCCAGGTCATGCGAAAATAGTGACTTTCCTGGGAGGCGTCACACAGTCCCACACGTGGGCTTGGTGCACCCAGGATTTGGAGAAACGGATGGTGATCTTGCTCTTCTGTTTCCGGTAAAGACCAGCCTAAAACAGCACAGTCTGATGGGAGACAGAGATTTAAGGGATGTTTCTACTCTCACTCAGCCCATTCCAGTGTCCCATAAAGCTGACTCCCTTGAAAAGGTTATAAGTAGCCCACCGTTTTGTATGGAGAGTGCCCAAGCTCATATGGCTGCTCCTTGGCCGAAAAAGTAGTAACATCTTAAACTAAACAAGTGTGCCATTTCCCATACAAGATGAATGCTGAAGGAGGCTGGTTGTTTGTTGCTGCTCTAGAAATGGGAGATCTAGGGCCAGAATCTCGATTATTCAAACCTGGATGAACTGGAATAACTCTGCTGATTAGTTTATGGATGATCAGGTTGTAATCTGCAGTTCTGGCCCGCTTTGTTTTGCTTCCAAATTTCTCACGAGAAACCCTTCTGAGACAAGGCAGAAGATACGGCTTCAGCCAACTGCATCTTGCCGATTCTCCTTCTTTTTATTAGGATGCAAATTTAGTTACCACGCTGAGCGGATGGGGAAAAACACCAAGTAGGCCTGTAGCATCACAAATCTCAACCACCACAGGAAAAAAAAAATAATCCAAAGAGCTCCCAACAAGTCCCCCCCCAAAACCCCTGAACTCACCCCACCCTCATTACTTCAGTTGCACTAAGAGGCAAATTGGTCCATACTGAGCTTCATACGAGAAATACAACCACTCCCCAGATATCCTATAATTTCCAGCTCCTAATGAAAGGATCATTTCAGAAAACAAACAGGGGCATGTTACTGCACCAAAGACCACGTGAACATTTGCAATGGGCTTGTCAGTAGATATTCTAGCACTTTACTCCCCCAAAATTCTACGGAGAACATTGCTTTCCGTTTTTTCAGCTGAATTCATGGACTCATCCACGTCAAGTGAGTAAGCAGAAGTTTGAGTTGAACAGACTATTTACTGATTTAACGTCTCTAGCCATCATTAGAAGAAAATATGTGAAGGACTTTATATTGGCAACACCGGGCTTGGAAGACATTGATTTTTTTTTTTTTTTAAGCCTAATCACACAACTGAGTGTATCTAATTTGCTTTTGCATTTGTCATGACTTTCTCTGCAAAGCTTTCCTCTTGTTAAAAGGAAAAAAAGCAAACCCTCAGAATCCCAAGTAGTTACACCACTCTGAGCTAGCAAACAGAAGGGGAAAATTAAAAGTATGGCTAGGTACACAAGAGATACAGAAAAACTCAGTAACAGTACAAGAGTGGCCAACACTTACTCACACTTGACCTGCTATTCCTGGGAAAAACATAGGATTATATCCTCCTCCTCCTCCAAATCCCAATACGCATTATGCTTTCAACTCAGCTCTCTGAACTAATCATTACAATCGCAAAAGCCAAAATTACCCAGATGGTCTGTCATTCTGCTTATGAAAATAATAATTGCTGTTATTATGACAATAATCACAGTGACAACAGCAGCGAACTGAAAAAAGGGTTTTTTAAAGGGGGGGGGGAATCAACTTGAAACTGTCATAAGTATCAGACGCTAAGCAACAACTAGGGGATGAGCAAGAAGAATCTCAAAAGGGCAGAGTAATCATGGTAAAATTACAATGGTAAATTAAGTATTATTGTGGCGCACTCGGTTTTAGGGTTTTTTTTTGTTTAAAGATTTTTTTTTTTCTTCAAATAGTCCCCCAAACATTAATAATGTTACATGTTTAAGGGTCTTCCACCACCACTTATCCACCCTGCTGCTCCTCAGCAGAGATGCTTGGGGTCACCAGGTGAGCCCGGGAATTCCTGACTGCTGAGGGGTTTGCTATTTTGGAAACAGCCGTTGTTGAAGACCTGGCTGAAAAGAGATGATGGATACAAGGAGTCTGGAAAGACAACTTCATTCTGAAACTCTTTTTTGCCCTCAACAAACCACGTTCCAAGGTGGCTCAAAGCACTTTCCACATTAGCTCGCACGAGAACACAGAAAAAGAAAAACGTTTCAAAGGGGAAAAATATCCGAGGTCTTGATTTGGCAACCATTAGAACAGACTAGCCTTCATCTTACAAACGCATTCCAAGTAAAAACATCAGTTCCATAGGAAAAAAAACACTCCAAAATAGTATTGTTTAGGAAAACCAGCAACTGAATGCTTTAAATTGTACTGTTTTCCAGAAAGCTTTGAAATTAAAGGAGTTTTGAAACATCCACAATTCTCCCCCTATCTCTTTTCAAGTTGCTTTACAGGAATAATTTGGGAAAAACCCCGTTCGGGTCTGCCTTGCACATGGCTGGACGTGAGCAAGACAGCAGTGCGCGGGCAGCTATAGAAACTGTAGCATTTTTTTCCAGCCACACTGGCATGCTTTTCTGTAATCTTCCATATGTTCCCAATAGGATTAGAGGAGACAAAATGCTGCCTTCAACAAGCTATGCTCTTTTGGATATAGTTTGAGTTTCAAAAACAAAGAAAAAAAAATAGGAAAACTGCTGTCAAGGAAAAAAAATGCCAGGGGTGGAGGGTGGAAAGGAAGGGGATTGCCGAGAGGGCTACAGTTTCCAGAGAGCAGAGCATGAGTCAGCAGAGAGAGTGATTTTTTTATTTTTTAATATTACAGAGCACAGTGATGCCCTGAAGACCACAACAGATGAAACCTCTTCACTCCAAGCCTGTGTGTTTTATCAATCAGGCAGCGAGATCTCATTACTTCCTGACAGAGAAACTCCTTGCAAAAACAGCTGTGAAGCTTTTTTTTTTTTTTTTTTTTTTTTTTTTTAAAGAGAGCTTGGGCAATCTACATGCCCTTGAAAGACTGGCCAGTATGAGCAACTTCTTCCATCTCCCTATATCTGATTTGTCACCACAATATACATGAACTTGCTTTTCCTCACCCGCTGAGCTTACACCTTTGTAGGATTTGGGAGTTCTCAAGGGCTCCTTTTATTTGCTCTTAAATTCTGCTGAAAACTTTCCCTTTCAGAAAATATTCTCATCTCCTGGTGGCGGGCTATCACAAACACCTCCCACAGCAGTCAGAGTGTTTACTCGACTTCACTGGCACTTATGCACGACCTTGGTGCCCACATTTGACCACAGCCGCACGTCTGCATGGAGGACAGGTGAAAGCAGCACCATACAGTCACATACCGACTTTGTCTACGCATAGAGACTAAAAGAGACACAGAGAAAAACCCAGAAGCAGTCATACACCTCTGCACACCTCAGTCTCACCTCTCAAGCCTTCTCTGGGGTCAGGTCCAGGTGCTCCAAGACCCCCGAGTCCTCCAAACACCACAGGGCTCTCATACAACTTACCAAAATTGCCTTTTTTTTTTTTTTTGCTCCCAGTAACATTCTAATTTCCAGTCCTCCATCATGTAGCCTCCTCCTCATGCCACCCAAGTGCCCAGTTAGGACATTTGCCACTTGGTTACCAGCAACTCGCTCAGACTAAAGACTCTGGCTGGCAGAGGACAGCAGAAAAAAAAGGAGCAACACTTGCACATCAGCTGCTGAGCCCCAGCACAACAAAAGGAAAACCAACATCATAAAATGATAAATACCTGTTATAAATTGCAGCTCCCAGAGCATCCCAGTGGAACCTGTACAATTGCTAATGGCTGTATCCCTGGGGACAGTCGTTTCCTCCCTCCGCTCCTGGGAACAGGCAGGATCCAAGGGGCAGGGTGCAGACCTCACCCTAGAAGAGCTGCCTAACTGGATGGTGGAGCAGAGATGTTGGGAAGAGCTAGATCTAGTGCAGCTGAATCAACTACCCATGTAGCAGCCAGGGCAGGTGTTCTCAATGATTCCTGCTCTTCACAGCTTTGGCCCAAAGCACAAAAGCACTTTTACCAAGCTACCTCAGAAAGTGTCTCAGAAGTGTGCATACTGTGAGGCCGGTGAGCCCCTGGCCCAGGTTGCCTAGAGAAGCTGTGGCTGCCCCATCCCTGGAGGGGCTCAAGGCCAGGTTGGATGGGGCTTGGAGCAACCTGGTCTGGTGGGAGGTGTCCCTGCCCAGGGCAGGGGGTGGAACGAGATGATCTTTAAGGTCCCTTCCAACCCGAACCATTCTATGATTATCTGATTCTATGATTTGCCTCTCCAGGACCGTCCTGGGCCCCTACTTGCCTTCAGGCCTGGACCAGGGCAATCACAAACATATTGCCCATGGAGACAGACACTTTTTGGGCAGTCTGACTCAGAGCTTGGGTCAGGGTGACCCTGAACTTTCTATATGCTGCAGACAGTCTGCTGGTCCTTTCCATCGCAGGAAGGGATAATTAGAGCTCTTCAAATGCAACCAGACTTTCATCAAAATGACCCCAAATTGGGACACTCTAGAAACTGCAAAAGTGGCATTGTCTAGCTGGTAATTTCCCTGGACCACCAATGCTCCCAGCATGACCCATGCTGGAAGTGCCTCTGAGGTGTCTTTTCCCAGGTGTCAGGAACAAGCTTGTCACTCTCAGCATTGCAGGTCCCAGCTGCACAGGCCAAGGAAGAGCGTTATCATGCTTGAGGCCTGATAACACAAGCAGGCTGTAGGAGAAGTGGCTCGTTTCCATCCCTACTGTGTGAGCACGTGGCTTTCTCGGGAGAGCTGGGCTTTTATTCTGAAGCAAGAGCTGTAACAGCTCATCCAGCCCGGGCTGCGCCTGCCTTGCGTCTCACGAAGCATTCCTTCCCTCCGTCTGTGAAGTATCAGGCGCTTTCTGTTCACATGTGGGCTCTTGCCCAGCTCATCCTCTTCTCTCCCTTGTCTCTGAGTAGGGCCAAATACTTTTCTGCTCTATTTCCCCTGACAGAAATGAGTTTTAACCTCAGTGCTTTCAGACCCGGGGGCCCGGACGTGTGACCTCACCCCTCGTTTGTATCAAAGCGGGCTGTGATATCACAGACAGAGGAGCGAGGAGATCCAGCATTGACCCAAATTCTACAGGGGTCAGCGGGAAGGCACTCAGGGATGTCATCAGGCTTTGCACAGGGCTGTGGATGCCAAGTTCAGGGGCTAAAGCACTGAGCTCAAAAGAAGGCGGTAGAGGGGTTCTGCTCTTGGCACTCGGCTGCTGGGTCCCTCTGTATTTCACTATACTGCTTCCATAAAATATCCCCATCGTGACACAGGCCCCCTTGAAACCTTTGGATGGAGAGAGTTAAGAGCCATTAAAAACCAGCCCACTTTTAAGACATCAGAAGGCTGAAATGGAGCCTTCTCAAATGAGCTGTGCCACTGAAATTAGTTACCAAGTAGTTCTGAATTATGAATGTATCAGGGAAAGTCAAGGTCAATTTGCAAACAGACCGAACGGGAGGAAATCCAACGCATATATAATCTGTCATGAACTATTCACCCGTTGCCATCCCTATTACATCCTCAATAAGCTAATAAGCAGTACTGTTGCTCAATGAAAGATTGACAGTATATTTGCCTTCTGTGGTGTGATGTGATCGCTCCTAATTGATTTTGGCGACTGACTCGTAGTACGTGGTGGATATCTGGGAAGAGCAATAACTTTAACATGCAATCATCCTGGTCAGTGACCAAGACAAGCTATTCTCCAGCAATCACTGGATACCTTCCTGCGTGCAGCTCCAGCGCTCCAGCTTAGCTCATAATTTGGGTGTCTTTCCTTTGCAGCCCTGAAGCACCTGCTTTCTGGAAACTAGGCCCCTCACACGTGGACATTTAACCTTGTATTTCAGGACTTTGGTCATTTACGGTGAAATTTTGTATGTTTTTCCTTGGAAAAGCCAAACTCCCCTGTTAAAAGGACTAGAAAATCTCTGTAAAATAGTAACTACGTGACAGACTTTGGAGGTATGTAGGGACACAGCTGAGTTGCTGTGAACATCGGTGTGGGTGACGCAGAACATAAACAGCTCAAATCCTAGCAGCAAGATAGCCCTCTCCGCTGGTACTGTGCTTCATTAGTATTTCCACCCTCACTACAACTTCTCCCTCATCACCAAATACTCTTTTATCTGGCCAGATCTCCTTTCAAGATCTACTGCTTGCCTCATTGGCAAGTTGGCAAGCAGTGAGATTGGTCACAAGAGATGTTTCATTTATTGCTCTAAAAACAGTCACCCTCAGTTCATGGCACAGGTTCATCTGCCACCAGATTTTAGGATTTTGGAGGAAAAGTTTCCCTCCAAGATCTTGGACCAGAGTTTAAACCGTTGCAGTTAAGAACAAGAGTAGATTACCTTACCTAGCTTGAATGGATTTTTGCTTTGTAAATCAAAAGTAAGTATTGATGGGGCACAGATTTAAATAAACCCAAAACTTCTTTACCAGAATGGGAGCTTCCAGTCAAGAGGTGGATTGGTTTATAGACCAATGCAGGTTCATACACCTGCTCCTGGGAAGTCTCTTCCATCCTGTAGCTGTGCATAGAAAGGCACCAGCGCTCTTAACTTTTCACCATCTTCCTTTTAGCAGAGGTTGCTTGCTGATTCCAAAAAGCATTTCGGTGCAAGTATGGTCCTTTAGCTTAAGCACTTCAAATAAAGAGACTTCACTAAAACGTATGGCTTTGACTGAGAAGGACCAAGGGCAATTTGTGCTGGAAAAGGGGAGGATTATCTTTAGGAGATGGACATGGCAACCTGCTGGAGCAGGCCGGCATTGTAGTCTTTAGCTTTTGAATAGACCCTACTGTCAGCTAAAGATATGGCACAGGGTAGAAAGCATCATAGGAACAACTTGTTTTGAGGTCAAGTCAAAGGCCCATCAAACCTGGTGTGCTGGCCATAGCTAGGAGCAAGGGTAAGAAGAGGGGAGCCTGCAGGGCTCCTTCCCTTAGCTTGCCCTCCTCCTCGCAGCCACCAGCGGGCCAGGGACTGCCAGCGCTATGGACGGACTCCTCCTCCCTGAACCTCACCTGCACTGTGCTGAAGCCTCTTACATTTTGTCCCCGACAAGGCTTTTCTATATTGTATTCTCCATACCACGTGTGATTGAAGGCTCTCTATCACATCCCTTCAAGGCACTTGTTCCTTTACTTTTTTTCCCCCTCCCCGTCTCATCCTTCATGAGACGAGATGAATCGGACTGTGCACAGAATCCCTGCACCAGGGATTTATATAATCACAAAGTGTTTTCTGTGCTGTTTGCAATTTGTCTGCAATAAGTCCTACCTTTTGGTCTCTAGTGAACACTAAGCTGATGTTTGTACAGGCCAATCTTTCCGGTAAACTTTCTGGAGCAGTGGTAACTGGGTGTGCTGGTGGTTGGGGTCCCTGCGTGATTTACCTTGCGTTTGGCAAAATGAAATCTCAGCTGCCATTTTATTGAATATCCCCTCAGTACCAGGAGATCCCTCTGCATCTCTTTGCAGTCAGCTTTAGTTCTAAATAATTATGCATTCTTAGCAAACACAATCCCTTTCCCTGCCACACTCCTGAGCGTTTGTAAAACACTTCACTGTACAATCTGAAGATTTCCTCCTGTCCTTCTTTTGCTATCATTGCAAGTTTGTAACTGATGAAAAGTCTTTCCCTCATGGTGAGGGGTTATGTTAAAAGCCTTCGGACTCTGTCAGCCAGCTCAGCCTTAGCTAAGGGTTGTTTGACACTTCAAATAGTTGTAATAGATTTGTGAAGTGTGATTTCTCCTTACAAATGCCGCACTAACTCCTCCCCAATCTATCAGTTTTATCCAAGTGCCTACTAATTCTCAAATTTCTGCCAGTGTGTCTGACATAGAAGTCAGGCTTCCTGGTATATGGGTCCCGGGAGATGTTTTAAGAACTGGTGACATATTTACCATGCTCCAGACTTCGGGCACAGACCCTGATTTAAGCAAGAGGCTTCACACGACAGCAAGTGGTGCTGTAGTTTCCTATCTCAGCAACACCAGAGCTTCTGGGAGAGCAGCGTCTCATTCTAGCAATTTATTGCTGCTCGTTCTTTCAGCTTGGTCTGATCAAGTTATCATGGGTTAATGAGCCATCACCCACAAAGCAGGCTGACTGCATTCACGTCCCATTACAAAGAAGGGGGACTTTAAGCTACTGCATTTTACTTCACAACAGAATTGGATGAAGAAGACACATTTATTCCAGTTTTTCTGACAGGCAGTAACTAATTAGGTAGGACAATTCCACTGCTTGCAATCATAAATCACTGCTTTTGGCACACACGAGGTTCATATTCAAACTAGCTGGAAACTGCCCCAAAATATCCACCAGTTCTATCAGCCACCAAAGGACTTTTAGCCTAAGGACAGGATGGGCACAGGGTGCAGGTGTTTTTCAAGGATGGGGGAGCTCTGCGCTAATCCTTGTCTTTGCTGTAGAGCCAGGATTTCAGGCTTAGAACCCCAGCCACTCCAAGAAAATTGCACCGTGGTAGGATACGCTGGGGCTGAGGCTGCAGGGGTGAGAGGTTAAACAACTCTTGAGCTACATGCTAGCTGAAAATATATGAAGAGAACCGTTGCCAGGTTAACTCCTAGAAAAATCAGCCTCAGCCCAAAGGGCAGATAATAAATTGGTGTATAAGCTAAACAAAGTGCTGACACAGCCTTCGCTGGAGCAGCACTCCCAGCGCCGCTGTAATATGGGGCCAGGATGAAATTCCGCTGTGATTGACACTCTGCCATCACATCATTTGTTACCGATCCCGTTTTTCCTCCCTTCCTCTGCTTTTCACTTCAAGGGACAGGACCTGCAGCAGCACAGCCTGCAGAGCCCTCCTTAGATCTGTTTTCCATTTGAGCATCCTCCTCAGAGGATTGACTCATGCTTCTTGACATAAAGCACCGCCTATTTGGGCTCTTATAAGGAAATGGCATGAGAGCATTGTCTAATTCAGACTTTTTGGCAGACTTCACATACCATGCATTATAGTGTACGTTTCTAGCCAATGGCTTTGCCCTTTTGTGGTCAATTCAGAACAAACCGAGCTGCTTCCCCTCAACATTTTGGGTACTTTTGCAAACTTGTAATGCCTTAGACCAAGCAGAGGTTTGGAGTATACCAAACTTTGGTGGAATTGTTTTAACATATGGACAATAAACGCTTCTCTTCTATTTCTGCTTCGTTACTAATTCACATCACAGTTACACCAGGATTTTGCTACTGGGACATACATTTCAGCATCAGATACAGCAAACGAGATGCACAACTATTATTGTGGCTATTGTCTGTGTTTACGGGAGCCCTGTATCTGTCCCACGCTCAGGTCTTTAAAACTTGAGCTGTAAAAAAGCGTCTGTAGTGAAACATGAAACCAAATGAGACTGACCTGGACTGGGATTTGCTTATGCATGGGAAAGTCAGGCTAAGTTCACCTAGAGAGTTGTGAAGGTTCATGAACCTTGTGAGTGAGCAAAGGTCCAGTTTTGAAGAAGCCTAGCCAAATGTTTTCCAGCAATTTTAAACAGCTATGTATTTGGGAAGAGAGAGGTCCTGTAAAATAAATAATTTTGATAGGAAATCCATTGGAGAGTGAGCTGGTGGCTTCAATAATGTTATACAGCATTAATGCGTTGAATGACTTGAAAGTTCAAGCTCGCACAGAGGCTGAGAAGAGTTAAATGAGTCAGACTGAACCACAACCCTCTTGTTCCTGGGGCTCCAATTATAAATGTGTCTTTTGCAGCTCTGAAGTTAAGGAGATTTGTATTTTGCTTTATTGGATATCTGCACTATGAAATACGGATGTCTCTAGCTGGCTGAGACCTTCACATATTGAAAGCATTTCCTCATTTTCTCCCAAAAAGCCTCTCAGGAAAAATTTTTTACTGTAAACCACCAACGTGCCATTTATGCACCTCCTTTTGGCCGTGCTCAGCAAAATACTTCACAAACAGGGATGCGAGCTAACTGAAGGTTCAGTAAGCACTACTGTTAGCAGAGAAGGTATTCTTCTGGAAATCACAAATATTTCTGTGGAACACATCCTTAGAGACAGGTCTTCTGATTATCAGTATTATCATACCCTAAAATAAAATCTGGGAATTCACCAATGTAACTGAGCTTCCCTGCGGCAAAGAAGTATGCCAGCAAATTAACAGTGGCTGGGGATTTTGCTTTGGGTCATGACTCCAGCTCTTTTTTTCCAGATTTGGCTGGAGGAAATGGAAAAAGATTTACGGTACAGCTAAAGACCAGCCACCAAATCTCTTGACTTCTAGTCTGGTATCTAATCTTTAAATTACAAAGGAACTGAAGCCATGGCTTCAGACTTTCTTTACCACTAGCAGGTTCCTAGATTTGGGGGAAAAAACACGATAATGTTTTTAAATGTCAGATTGCTAATCTTATTAACATGCTGCCATGTAGCAGAAAAGCTGGTCTCAGAGGAACTCTTTTGTCCCTTACTTTGTGGGTCTGGGCAGCAGTGGTGATGCACAAAAACACTTCTATTCTGCCCTGGGCTGCGAACAGGAGGCACGTTGATGGTGTTGCCCTCATGGCCATGTGGCCAAGAAGAAGAGGAAAAGCGGGTGTTCAGGGGTTTGAGCTATTTTGGTGACAAACCTAACCTTGATACATCTGGCTCATGCCCCACCTGACATGCTCACCCCAGAAGTGAGTAGAGCCAGGCCGGGCAGAGCAGTCAGCTCGTCTGGCAGCTTAAAAAAAAGAAAGGAGGAAAACTTCACAGCCAGATTATTTTTTTCTCAACAGAAAGCCTAGAAATCAGCCTTGCTTTCCCCTAAGAAAACTCCACAACCAAAGGATGAGCAAAGGATTAAGAGACAGAATGGTGATGGGAATGCCATAAACATCCCTTCCGTGTGCACTCCGTTGCCAGAGCACACATAATAAAGCTTAATTTCCTGGTGCTGTGCCCTGACTGTAATACACTGCCCAGATCTTCCTCCTGCTCTTAGCTGAGAGCCAAGTCATTCCATAGGATTATTTTGTTAGGAGCAAGGCTATTTGATCTGAAGAGATTTAGCACCAGATTATGGCCACAGCTTTTTCCGGATCAGCGGCTGCGGAAGAAGAGGGCAGGAGTTGTCTGGTGATTTGAGTGGGAGCCTGGACCTTGGGAGACCCAAGTTCAGTCCTTACAGCAAGTTCCCCATGCGTCCACAGATAAGATACCATCTACTGCTGTTTCCACATTGAAATATTGATTTTGAGGAAGGTGATCATATTAAAGACAGTGAGATGCTCACCTATTACGACAGGAACGGACAAAATCTTTGATGCCAATGTAGCCATGGCCCATCACCTCCACCCTGAAATGAGCTCTCACACGGTACAGGTTCGCAGAGAGAGCAAGCCCCATGCCAGGCATTGAAAAGAACTGCGGTTTCTTCTCTGCCTGGTTGGACGTGCACGTGCCTCACCTCACACCTCTCCTCTGTCATGGGACTGGCACCTTCCTCGTCCCATTGCATTAGAAAAAAGCAGGTTTTAATAGACCTGGTGATTTAGGGAGAATTCCTGTTTTTCATTGCTGTCCTTTGCTTTGTGAATTGTTTAATGAAGACAAATTCTCCCCTGGACTCCTTAAACTTTTTTTTTACATCTTTTTTTGCACATAAATATTCCCTTTACAGACAAACAAGTCTAAGTGGAACAGAGAGTGGGAATAGTTTTTCAAATTCCATAGTGCCAGCTTCCCAACTCAGCCAGTTCCAGCCCGGGTGGTTTAGGAAGACTTCCTTTGGACTCTCATGCTGTTGGAAAGAGTTACCTGAGTATTTCTAGTGCAACACCTGTACGAACACCTCTCCAAAAGGTGTACAAAAGTGATTGTACAGATGGGTACCATAGCTTTATGCATAGACAGATTCTGCTTCTAAAAGCGCTCTGTGATAACTGAGTGAGTGTTGTTACCATAAGGAGTGACTGTTGTTACCATATCTTCCCCCAGAAATGCCCTTCTGCCCCACCGGCAGCTCTAGAGGGGAGAACATCTGTTTTGGGGCTCTCAGTTGGGTTGACACCAACATAACCATCATTGCTACCACCATGAATAAGTCTTCCTGTAGTATGTACAAGTTATTTTATAGAGGGAAGATCTTTTCAGAATTTCAGATTAGCTCCGCAGTGGGAGAAATAAAAGGTACCACACAGCTCTTCCACCCCATGGGCTGAAATCACACCTGGAATACAGTATCCATCCCATCCACCTCCATTTCCCCAGCCTGTCTCTATTTCACACACCAAAACCATGACTTTTCAAATGTTATGCACCTGGAGCAGGCTGCGACTCAAAGAACAGCAACAGAAACCATAATCATAACTCCCATAACCCAAAGCAGCCATCATGGGATGCTCTGAATCTCTTCCAACTTCATAACACAATGGCAAAACCTCCTTTGATTGCTATGGGAGCAGATTTCAGCTCTTTCTGAACCAATTAAATACTTCTTTCGCCAGGGTTATGCCTTAGGGTTAATTCTATGTAAAATACTGACAAAGCCTTATCCCTTTGAGATGAAGCATGTAGTAGTTAAGTCATTCTGAAATCTGTTTAAATTTGTGTGTGTGTGTAACTACTAAGCAGCAACGGAGCCCACCACATGCCAGGGTACGCATCTGACATGCCAAGTCCTGTGGCAGTGGGACATAAAGATTCTTGTCAGCTAGCAGGGGGCCTCTTTGAACCTCCAGCTTGGTGCAACCCATGGACCGGCTGTGGGACAGTCAGTCTGCAGGATTCTGTGGGCCTTACTTGAGAAACCACAGGACTACATCATAAAAATAACATAGCAACATTACTTAGACTGGGGAAGAAAAAAAGTCAATTTAAATAAAACATCATGGAATATAACTCTAATTACAATATCACCAACTGTGTCTCCACTTACACAGCCCTACCAGTTACTGGAAATTCTGATCAACTTAAAAATCTGAAAAAACTACTCCTAGAATTGGATATACTACTGAATCTTTCTTCCCAGCTCCATGATGAATCCCTGGATGGCTAAATAAGAAATGAGTATTGGACACTGCACACATGCTATAGGTACAAATTACTTATAGTCAGAAACAGAATGATGGTAAGCGATGGAGATGATTTTAAGCCTTGGTTAAAGGCACCCTATTCATTCAATGGACTTGCTAATAGCTTTTGCCAATTGATTACATTTTTTCACTGTTAATTGGATTAGCTCTTTATATTCCACTTACAGATTAACTTCACTGATGTAGGGATGACCCCAGGTCTTCAGCTTCCCTACCGCAAGAACAAAGCTGAAGGGAAATGCAGGCTGGCCAGTGCTGTAGTTGTAAGGTTTGATAATTTGACAAACGCTGATAAATACTGAAGAACAAGTTCCAAAATAGTACTCCTGAGACATGTAAGAAGGCATAGACTAGCGGCCCTGAGCCTCCACCAGCCCTTGGGAAAAGGTGGCACTGAAAAGATGGTGTGTAGGAACCACCACGGCAGCCCTTCCTGCCCACTCACCTGCAGAAGTTGTGACCTCTTTAGACTACAAGCAATGCCACTGGGGTGGCAGGCATCATGTTGCTTAAAAGCTTGATGCTGAAGACTCTAGCTAGGGCAACGTATCACCTTTCATAGAGGAAATGAGTACAAATTTGGCTAGGGACATCAATAAATATGAGATCATTTTCTTAGTGCAGACTTATGTGATGAATGATTCATGTTTAACCATTTTGGTCGTATGTTGTTCAAATCCTGGAGGTAGTGTCCTCCTCCTGAAATCAACAGGAGCTGCAGATGCCCTTCACCTCAAAAAAACAGGTTTCTTAGAGCCAAAGTAAGCACCAGGCGCTTTTCAACTCTCTTTTCATGGATTTTGTATTTGCAGCATTTGTTACCAAAAAATCAAACTAATCGTTAAAGCCATGAGACGAATCATGACTTGTCTTTTTCACATGTCTATGTAGGACATTTTTTACACTTATGTCATTCTAAAACACTCACCAAGTCTAAGAGTTTTGCATCAGATTTTGTTTCGTGCATTTATATATTGAAAGAAACCTTTAAAAGTAATGCTTTGTAGAAGAAACATCGGTGTGGTTTCCAACTGTTTGAAATTCTGATGATTCGAAATTTTATCACAATGCCCAGATCCCAATGTTGACCCTTGTGTGCAGAGGATGTGACTTTAGAGGCATGACTATGCACGCAGCATTAATAAAATGTAGAACACGGCTATATATAGTGCTATAAATCAGAGTTTGCGCTGGCACTCAATTAAGCACTCCAAGTACAAAGCTTGGTTTCTACCATCAAAGCACTCTGAGAACAATAGGAATCTGCACTGAAAGCGCTGCGTGTTTCTGTCCTCAGATGGAGGGAAGATGTGGATGGCCTGGGCGGGGGGGCTGAAAGGAGGAAAGCTCTGAGCTCTCACAGATCTACTTTTGTTAGAGGAAGCAAGAAGTTTAGCATAAATTTGTGCAGCATCCTTCACACAACTGAAGACGCATTCCCAACAACCTTTTGAGCTAGAGACAACGTACAAGCCACAAAGGGAAAATTTCCAGGTCAAAAAAATTATTGGTTTTGACTGTGGGAATAGCTGCAGTAGTGTTATAAGCTGGAGGAAACGTGTGCTGTTTTAACAGCTGTGGGCTTCTGTGTTCTTCAGGTGAGATATACCATGTAATCGATCCCTGCAATACCTTGTGCTTTTGAGTGTTTTCTTTGAAGCTTCAGTTCATCAAGTCATATACCAAAGACCTATGGAAGGCAGACTGAGGCTCAGTGGAGCATTTTAAAGCTCTTTCATGCTGCCAGACAGCTCCTGCGACCCTGGCCAGGGACGCTCTCATGGGGATGCGGCCTGCCTCGGGTCCTGTGCACCAGGAGGTTAAAAGAGAAAAGCTTCCACTCTTGATTCAGGTCTTGGTGAAACCTGCTTCCCATCCCAGTCCCTGAATTTCTAGGAATAATCTATACACACTCTGACAGCAGCTAAGGGATTCACAGACTATTCCTACATTCGTCCGCAGTGTTTGTTTCACCAGCCTTTGAGAATTGACCTCCCTGGAGAAAATTCAGGTAAAACAGGCCAAGCACACCATCATACCTTGTTATCCCATGGTGATCTCCTGAGAGGATTCTGTTCTGCTTCACGTCTCTTTAACGCTGACTGCAGCCAACTTGACTAAACCAGGAAGAGCTGTGAGCCGACTCTGCTGGCGTTGTAGGGCCATTGGACTCTGGAGCAGAATGTGTTTCTTGCAAGTAGCTCTCCGTGCACAGTCTTGGGAAGAAAAACAGACCTAGCAATGGTTACCCCCATCCTCCTAATATCCGTCTATACTCAGGTCTTTAAAGAAAAAAATGTTGTTGCTACAAGCACCTTGCTGACAATAAATCCTTTCTCATACATCCTTTTAATGCTAGCGCCCTCAGGCAATGCCGACTGGAAAGAGTAAGGTTTCAGGCTCTGCACCAAGGAATTCCTGTTTTCAAAAGGTCAGACACAACAGCTGGGAAATTTTTGGTTATTGCTGCTTTGTGTCAGCTCCTACCCATTCCTGGAGGGGGGTGTAATTTCTGAAGCCTAACAGCATTTGAATCAGGACAAGCGATCTTTGAATTATTTTTCGGCTGACATTTCACAGAGGCAGGAGTGTGTGTACTAACACACAGCTATCTGTGTATTTTATATCTGTATATGTACACACATGCCTTGGGGGAAGGAAGATGGGTAACTCAGCGTGTCCAGCCTTTGAAATGCTGATTCAGGAGCCTGGAAGCTGCCCCCAGGTTGCTGCTCTGCCAGACCCTGCCTAGCTTTCAGCCAAGATGAGTCCAGGGGTGAAGGAGATATCTGGTCAGGGTGAGAGTCCAGCCTGAAAAGCAGCGGCTGCTAGCAGCACTGCTGGGCTGTAATTATTAACAGATTTGTTTTTGTGGTATTCACATTCCCGATGTTTCCCCTGCCTTGCCCCTTCTCAGGGAGCTGTCTCCTTCTCCTCGCATACACGCCGAGCCCCTCCGGGGACACACATTTCCGTGGGCAGCAGCAGTGGAGGAACCATAGCACCAGCCCAGGCATCTCCTGGAAGCCTTGCTCTCTCCAGCACCGCATTTCCGTTACAGCACGAGGGGGCTTTTCGGTCCTCTCACAGGTGCCTTCGCCCTTGGATCCCGCCAGGAGCAACAAAAAGGTGTCATTTTTGCCAACGTCTGCAGTGGCAGTGTGGCAGCCCACACACATACGCACATGCCCGCAATCATTTCTTTCCCCAGGCTCTTTTTCATGTGCACAGAAGAGGAAGGAATCTTCTAATTTCCAGGAAAGGCAAACAAAGCCGAGCACTTAGCCCCCAAAATTCCTGGATGGGAGGTGAGACCTTCAACACGCAGGACAGAGCGGCGCCAGAGACTTGGGACTAATCAGCCTGAGCTCTGAGCGTTTGATCAGTCCTTTGCTGCCCTCCTGTACTTATATGCTGCTGGGGGCTTTGTGCTGGGTTTGCCATCCCAAGCACAAAAATTTGGGATTTCGTGCTGGCAACATCCAGACATGGAGCGGGGAACAGACCCGCTAACCCTTAAGTCTCATCTCCTGATAAAGTCTGAGGAATATCTAAGCCACGACCATCTTTTCAAGCAAAGACTTTACACCCTGAATATTGTGTTTTCGCAAGTTCTCTGGGCCCGAGCCCAGCGAGGAATACCTCCTCCTCTTCCTTCCACCCGCCTGGACCGGCAAATGCTGGCGGTGGGGCCATTTCTCAGCCTGCGGGATGTTGAAGGGGCTCTGTAGCAAGTCACCGTCGCCGGGTCTGCCGGTCTGCCTGTCTGTCTGCCTCTCTCATGTGGGGATCAGGACTCTGCTGAGAAAAAGCAGATAGGGTTTCACACAATCCAAAGCACATGTACAGTAACTAAAGCTGCATAAGCACTTTTCTTTCCTAGGGAAATTTTCCAACGTACGCTTCAAAAGAATGTGAAAATATTCCCCCTCCTTTCTCGCCTGCTTCCTATAAATCCAGCCTAACACGGACGATCCCCTCGGATGCTCTTCTCCATGAGGGATTTAAGGCTTGGGAAGGGGCAGGGATGACAGCACTGGGAATTCATGCCCTGAGCAGCCAGTGCAGAGCAGGCCCTTAGAGAAGGATTTATCGGTCATGGAAACCACTTAAGGTTAATCATACATTATTGCTGTGAGAAAACAAGCTCAAGCAATCAAGTCCAGTGAAAATGGATGTGTTTGGGTTTTTTTTTTTTCTCCGTTCAAGCATCATCAGATGTTTGCATCCTCCGCAGGCAATTCAGCATTTTGGGCATGCCCTCCTCCTCCAGGAAGGTCCATGCAAAAAGAAATCTCTCCATGGGAAGTAGTTCGTCTAAAAGTCATTTTGCATGGGGGAGGGGAAAAAAAAAGCCTTGACCAAACACTTCTTTGTGCACATACAGGCTGCAGTGACCAGCTGCTGCAAAGAGCTGCCAAAAGCAGAGCTCAAGAGGGAGAAGGCAAAGATAACATGTGATAGGCAACATTCGCTGTCTACAGATAGCCCTTTTGTGAGCGAGAACTCCAGTTGCAGGAGCCAAGCTGAGGAATGAGCCTTTGGGATGGTTCTCCATGAAGACAGGACCACCGTGCTTGGCTGATCCCGTGATGGCTGACCCCAGATCGTAGGTCCTCCACTCGCTGCGCAAGAAAAAAAGATCTGCCTGTGCTGAAGTGGGTACATCCATGTGTACTAACAGATGAGCACGTACGTGGCTCCCAGAGATTTCTGCTTCCCTGAGGGCTGAGCATGGCCCTCGTCCGCAGTGGAGGGATGCCGGCTATGAAGGAGGACCTGTGGGGCCGTGCGGGAAGCAGCTCTCCCTTGAGATATGGCTGAAAAACATATCTATATCCTCGTTTCTGCACTGCAGATCCCCAACGCAGAGCTGAGTCATCCAAGACAGACTTATGGGAGATGATTTCCCCTTTAACTCCAAAAGCATTTGCTGGGTTATAATTATTCTTCTTTTAAATAAACAGAAAAAAAAAAAGCCTCCTTCCTCCAAACACTGAATACATAAAGTCATGGAGAAGGAATGATAAACTTCCAGCGTTTCTGGTGGGTCACCACATTTATTTGCAGACTTTTGTATTCTTGCAAATTGCCATGTAAAAAAGCCAGCAAAGGTCTGCACACAATTCCTGTTGTGGCCATTTTATTTCATATGTAGATTTAACCAATAAACCTACAGCTCAATTTACACAGTAGAAGGAAAGCTATGGGTTTTGCAGGAGATTAGGTTCCAAAAACCTCTCCAGTGTCTCGGTGTGTAGCAGTGTGCGTGCGGGTATGTGTGTGTGTCTGTGTTCTAAAGACAGACAGCAGAGGCGAAGGGAAGGAATAAATGTTTGGGCCTTATTCCCAGTTAATGTCAGTTGGTCTAACTACATTGTGAATTTGTGTCTATTTATACCCACCGAGGATCTAAAATTACAGCTTTAAGCAGGAAGCTAAACCTAGAGTTTTTAACAAGTCTAAGCAGTCGAATTTAATGCTCAGGGGCAGGGGGGACAGTTCTGGTACTAACTGGGAGGAGGGCTAGACTTGAGAAATCATAATAGGAGACAATTTTCACCTTATTATCCACCTTATGAAAACTGAGCCTTTTTAAATATGCCTCAGGATAGAAGCCACAAAATGTTATTAATGTTGGAAAAGCCTTTCTGGGACTTACAGCAGCTTTCAGTCATGGGAAGGCAAAAATACACCCAGATCCTCTTTTCTTGCAGACAGCTCCAGATGAGGAAGCTCCTGACACCAAACCTGCCAAAACTGCCCAGGCTTGCTCAAAATCACAAACAGAAATGGACTGCAGTCCCAGGAATGGGAAAGGTCAGAAGGACTAACCAGCAATCTAATTTTGTACATGGTGCCTTTCTTGGATCCCTTTTACAGGTAACTTAGTCCCTGGATAGACCCCATGCTCAGCATCCCTTAGAGAGCGGTGGGACATAGGCATGAGCTAACTAATCCTGAAGAATTCACTGCATGGGGGAAACTAAGGCGGGCAGGGGTGAAATGACCTCTAACAGTCGCGCCGTGGGCCAGGAGCAGGACTGTAAAGGGAATCGGCGTCTCCGATGCTGAGATTACACACGGCCTGCAGGAAGAGCGTGAACTGGAGTGAGGTAGAAGGCCTGACCTGTCATCGGCTTTCCCTCCCATGCCCCATCGCAGAGCAGCAAAAAGCAGATGACAGGAGGGTTACCCGATCCCTCCCATCCCTCCTGGCTGCCGTGGGGCTGGTGTCCCCTCTCGTCAGCCTGCAAAGGCCATAGCCCAGCTGCACTGGCCACTGCTCTGAGCTCAAGTGCAGGGTGCAGCACGTGAAGACAAGACTCGTGCAACCCTGGGCAAGGAGGTAGCAGCCACTTTAAAGCAAAAATAGCACAGGGAGAGCTATAGAGTCTCATCCGCAGCAGCCATTGTGTCAGACAGAGCTGCTTCCCACCATAGCATCATTTTTATAATCACATTTTTAGCTGGAAACCATCTTCCCTCTGCTATAGCTCTGTCCCTCCAAGCTTGTTCTAGGGGAGTCTGGTGAGGGTTTGTCTGTATCTGAACTCAGCACGTAACCCTCAGGCACAGAGGAAAAAAAAGTTTGCCTCAGTAGCTTGCGACATGATTTCAGTCTCAGTTTAGTTATTATTCACAACAGCTCTACCCGGAAATGACTACAAACACAGGCAAAAAGTACCATACTCTGGGGATGACCATGCAAGCAAATTTCCAGGACAAAATTTCTGTCTGTCCTGCTCTTTTGGGGAGAGACTGAAAAAGCACAGGAGCCCTTTTCTCACTTTGGTCCAACAGCGTGATCCTAAAGCACCCAGGACCTCAGGCATGAGATCGCCTTTAATACGTGGCCTCTTATATTTGCCTTTTCAGCAGTCTCTGCAGCAATCAAGTACACTTCACAGCACAGTCGGATGTCTAAGTGATGCTTAGAGCTCATAAATGGTCAATAGAGATCCTTGAGCACGTTACAGACAGGAAAATTATACGCTACCAACAGCAAGATGCTGGGTGCTACCCATTGATTACTCATTTATTAAAACACAAGCCCCTTTCCAACCGCTTATACATAAAAGACTTACTTTAAAATGCAACTCATTTGAAAGCACATAAGTGCATGGATATGAAATCCCTTCCCAGACATGGAGGTGACCTGTATTTACTGTAAACATTACCCCACATTTAAATTTGGAAATGAAACATGGGTGAGGCCCCGAGTCCAGATTCCGGTCAGAGCTTCCCTGCAGTCAGAGGTGAGCTCCGCTGCCAAGGCTTGCTCGAGTCCTCCTGCCTGCCCGTTTTCACAGAAAACCTCTACTTTCTTTGGATCACTTTGTACGTGTTTTCAGACTGGGTGGGGGAAATGTTCATTTGCACAGACATCTGAGGAGGCTTACTCACATGTGTTACTCACCAGCCACTTGCTTGTGGGGAAAGCGAAGTTCAAGCCCCATTCTTTGCTCAGATCCACGAAAGAGCTGCAAATTACCTTAAAGCGAAAGGGCTGGGTTCCATTCAAGATCACGTACCCTGTGGTTTGTATAAAAAAGCAACATCAGTTAGAAGGAATTTCTCTCAGCTGAAAATCAGGAAAAACGTTTATGGCTATTGAATGGTCTGTGTATTTTTTGAATGCCAGAGCACAAAGATAGTTCTCCAGGATCAGGAACAGGGGGAATCCTTCCTTGCTGTCAGTTGTTTTCTATATGGGCAGCAAACGCTGTTCAGCAAACCACCTCGACCACGTGCTCAACCTCGGACAACCACGTAACCTCTTTGACCGCTGAGTGTGGCAGCATAAGGCTAAGCGATGCCTCAGTGAACTAGGATCCCGGCAAGTAAATTCTCCGTGAAGGAGTTACTAACGCATTGCTAACTATAGTTTGCTATATATGTTGTACTGAGTGTGTTTTTTCACCCATGGAAAACGGGAAAGGGAGGCGTTTGGCATTTTCAGTGAAGGTATGGAAACCCCTTTTCAAGAGCAGCCCTACCTCTCCGCCTGCCTTTTCTGAAACTCAGCACAAGTGAGGAGTCAGAAGTCTGACTTGCAGATTTAACCAGTGTCCCGTTCCCTTTATGTGAGGTTGCAATTCCCCGTCAGGCTTTAGCATCCTCCACTGAAATTCTAGAAGAACAAAAGCAGATGCTGCCGACTTGAAGCTTGAAATTAGCCCCCTTTCTAAGAGGGGCTGAGCAGGAAACTCACCTTACTTCAACCTAAAGTTTACGAGGTCCTGTTGACATTGAAAAATGCCCAGATCTAGATTCAGCTTGAACTCGCATCTGTACAAGAACTGGACATCTGCAAACACAAAGCTGCGGCCTGACGGCACCCACTAGACAGGCTGTTCTCCCGGCTTTCCAGCCCAGCCCCACGGCTTTGAGAGAACTGGAGTGAGGATCCAGTTAGTCTGAGCCATAACAGGCTGTCCTTCTCACTGCCATGCCTCGTCCTGCACAGCTTTTCCTTCAATCCAACGGTATCCCTTGAATGCAGTTCACTAAATTAAAATTTATCTAAAATCAGTTTTAATTAAAAGAAAAGAAAGAAAAAAAAGAGAAAGAATATTTTAAATATTCCTCCACCACTGCATAGACTCTGTTTCCTATTAAAGGCAACTGTGTGCAGCATTTCTATTAAGATTCTGCTTCCTGTTGTGTAATATGGAATGTTAAAAATCCCAGTATCGCTTAAGAAGTTATCACAAACTCCAGAGAGTTTTCTACTCCCAAGAAATCTCTCCCAGCGGGAAGCTGGAAAAGTTCCTGTTGAATTTACAGTAAATGCCTCAGACCCTATGTAATATTTATGGTGTCCCTCTCATCTTATCCAGGCTGGTTTGCTGTTTTGCTGCTGTGAAAGAAAAGCCTGTTTCAATGGTTAAGGGCTGTGACATTCACTTTGAAGGATATTGAAGCGGATACGATAGCCACAGGAAATGTTCCAGTCTGGCTGAGGTACCTCAGAAAGGTATTCAGTCAAATGAGAATTTACTAATCTGATTCCCAGGAAAAAATCACAGTAACTTAATGAAGAAAGAGAAAGAAATGTGACAGATCTGCATTCATGGCTTGCCAGATCTGGATTCCATGAAAGCCAGAGGAAAAATTCCCATTCGCCTTTATGGGAACAGGATCTTGACCCCGTGGAACTTCCATTCAAATACAATTACGCTGCATTTTTAAACGCTGTGAGAATTAGGTGGTGTCCATTTGCCTTAAAAAGAAGTCACTGTATGATATGACGCAGATGTACACACGCATGGCCAGAGGCTAGAGATGCTACAGCCCTTCTTATTAGCAGATCTCAGAAATGTCTAATAGGGGCAGTGAAACAACCCGGGTAGGGTTGTCTACCATTTCACCAGCTGGGTCAGGAGCAGAGATGCCACCTCTGCTGGCAGGGTGGGTGCCAGTCCAATATTGCTCCACACGTAAAAGTGGCTGGGCTGTGACAACTGCAGAATCATTTTCTTCTCAAAAGTTGTTGCAACTTCGCTGGCTTCAGAAGACATGAACGCACAGTGGAAATACTTGTGTATTCAAACCTGTCAGGGAGCGTGGAGATAAATGGAAGATGCCTCCTTTGGGGTGAGCTTGGTACAATATATAAATGATATAAATGATGATGTATACTTACTGACAACTCCTTTGGTGAATCCTTTTGCAGTCCTACATTACAGCCCAGACTTTTCAGAACTAAATGTTAGGGCCTAAAGTCCGCGTTTAAGTATATAGAATCAACCATGATTCACATGAGCTAAGTACTCAACAGCTTTCATTGGTCCTTAGGGAAGATGCTGGGTGCACAATATTTTTTAAAATATGGGCATTTTCTGAGGAGATGTGAAGCTTATAAATGGAGACAGCTTGTCCCAGAGGTACTGGAGGCATCAGACAAATGGAAAGGTGAGGAAACAGGATGTGGCACCTGGATAAAGGGGATGAAATGAGCAAAGAAGAAGCTGGGGGCCAAAAATGACTCCTAGCTGTGAAATCTGCTAGATGGCAGGTATCATCAACTCTCAAAGGGAACAGCCTGAGCTTGAGTCATTGCAAGGTGGTCTGAGGAAAGTCCTGGAAAACATTGCCAAGGCCAACCTGCCCTGTTCTTCATGGATGGGCGACACAATCCAACAGGCCAGCCCATGTCTCCTGCTGTTTCCATAAACAGAGAGAAGATTACGTGGGAAGGAGGAACCCGCATTAGCTGTATCCTTGAGGGCAAATTACAGCTCAGGAGTCAAACAGTACTATGAGCAAGAAACAGCAGGGGGGCTAAGCCTATATCTTTTATTTTTAGTCTCCTTTGCGCATTCATGCGTATGCAGGAAGAGAATTCATCTCACCAAGTAAACCACAACCCTGGTTTAGGCATGGACAAGTAATCCTGAATGAAATGGAAGGCAACGTTGCCATGAAAGGCATAAAACTTTTAGTACAACGTCTCAAGAGACATTTAGAGTGAAGAAGATGTGAAACCCTTCATCCAGATAGTAAACTGATGGAAGAACCGTAGAACAAGAAGAAATAGTAGCTGTTCCATGCTGAAAAGCAGAGATACTGAGGGGAGCGGTAAAAAGATTAAAGTTAGTGTCTGGTTTTATTTAACAACCTCTTTAATTCCCCGAGAATGAAAAGAAGTGAGTACATTCACATCTGAAATGACTTTGAAACATGCAGCCAACATCCGCGTTGCACTAAGCACTTAGAAATCTGAGGAGGAAACAGTGAAACAAGACTCAGTTTAGGATAGTGAATGCCAGGGAGGCAGAGCGATCCAAAATGCAGATATTCGGTGGAAGAAATACAATTTGAAAGTGGGGATCAGGGTGCAAGTTATCATCTGAGACACAGATTTATAAAACAGTAAGGCAAGATAGCTACAATAAACTTGTGTGTAACTGTGGCGTGTGCATTAGAGGCATCTCTGGCAAAGGGATCACTAGTGAGACTACATGGATATTACTGGCAATTCCACCCTAACTGGAAAAAAGGAGAAAACTCAGGCAAGAATAATAGGAATGATTAAGGGATACATGCATATAATTTTAAGACACATTGAAATAATTAAATTTAGGAACCCCTTCCTTTTGAGAAGATAAAGTTACCCTTCAAGATCTGTGATACCACTACTCCAAAAACACTTACAAGCCCCCAACTAGGTACCAGGTATTTGTTCAGAAAAATATTCCAAAAAAATGTTCAAAATCTCAGACTTCCATAAATCCAGTAAGAGACCTAGGATGTGGGACAAGCCAACTAATATTTGTGTGAAATGGCACCAATGGCAGTGCAGAGATAGTCACCTAAGTACTGAAGACATGTATCAGCTCTCTGGTATGCAAAATTCATCTCTAGGCAGGATACATGCCTGTTTATTTATTAACTACTTTTTAAGATCGCATCTGTGAATTGACTGTTTGGGGGATATGGGGAGAAGCTAAGTTTAAGGAGGTATATCTCTGCATACGAGATCTACTCCCGACTTGTTTATATTTTTCTTTCCTGGGGTGATTTCAGATGAGCTTTGCTCGTGGCCGTCGGTTACGGTTGGAGTGTGAAACAAGGAGGAACTGATGAAAATGCCATTTGGGATATTTATGCCAAATATCAGAGCACTCCCCTTCAGTCTAACAGCCCGATTAGACTAGAGGAAGCACTTGAAGGACAAAAGTTTAACGCAGGAAGCAAGTCTGCATGGAAGAAGGCAGACAGGCATGGATCACATCACCGGCAAATCCTGGATTTCTCCAAGCCTCTCCACGGAAGCAGGAGCTGGGCTTGGGTCTGGGCTCTCTCGGCAGCAGACACCACGTGGTTGAGGCCTCTGGGACAACATGGTGTAAGGGAGCCTATCTTTCATGCACGATGTTTGGGAATTTCTTGCGGGACTAATGGCTTGATAGTTAGCCAGCAAAGTGCTGAATTCAACATACATTCCTCTCACCACCTCATTACCTCCCAGCCATTCCCCTGTCTGCATCTGTTTGTTTAAACGGAGCTCCTTAAGACAGAGGATGCTCGTTAGGAGCCTGGTATGATAAACATGGCACTTGTGCGCTTGCCTAATTTGATACATCTGATGAGCCAGAACTTAATAAATGCAAACTGCTACCCAAATTACTTAGATTTGTTCAGTCGTTTTCTGTCTTCCTCAGCATATTCTATGGGCTGATCTCATGACATTCTCCTTCATGCCAGGTTTTTTTTGTCTATCCGAACTTTCTTTTTCCACTAGAAGCCTCCAAGCTGGGCTTCTCTCAGGCACTTTGTGCATATTATTTCACCGCTTCAGTGGAATGGTTCAAATTATAATTTTCCAGCTGAGATACAAAGACTAATTCATTCAAGACCACTTTTTTTGTGAGTGACAATGTAGATTCCTCTGCGGCCCTTGAGGAGATAAAACGCACCCAAAGTGCTGTGGGAAAACCAGAACGCTAGGAGCAAGTGCTTGGACAGAGGAACAGAGGAAGCAATTTGTGCTCTGTAAGTAGAGCAAAGTTGTGTGCTTTCAAGTGTATCGCATGCACTCTTTGGGGATGAGCTGATTGTCATCTTGGGATAATGGGAGAGAACAGAAGATATTAGACACTGACTAGGAATAATGAATGGCAGATATAAATCTGAGCTGAAATCCTCTGCTGATACTAATCAACTGAAACCAACAGCAGTAGTCAACGTTGAGAAATTGGCTGCTGATTTTTGTGGCTTACCGGCACGGCTGCCCTCAAGACTGCCCCAGCAATGATGATCGGTGTCTGCATTAGGAAACCCCAAAGTCATGTGCATCCTTTGCCTTGAAAACCGGCCGCCTGTGAACCTTGTCGTTGTTGATTAGGACCCGGGGTGACATGGACCTCCTACCTTCAGCTGCTTGCCCTGGAGGGAACATGGAGTGGGTGGCCCAGCCTCCTGCTCAGGATGGGATGCACTCAGGAGATGGGAGATTGAAACAACAGCTTTTCTGGGCCAGCCAGCCCAGAGCGGGTCTGGCAGCCTGTAGCTTTGAGAAGGGCAGAAGATCTCCACGCTGGTGTTTGTGCCAGGGACGATCTCACCTCTAGCTCATAGGAAACCAGTCTTAGGTGCTTCTGACCTTTCCTGGAATGGATAAACCAGACAGAGAGGCCTGGGGCTGGTGACATGCCAGAAGGCTTCTGGGTGCAGCACAGCGCATCATCATCCGTGCGTCAGCACATGGGGTTTACAGCTCCAGAGTCCGTTTCATGGCTGTAATCCCGGAGAAGTAGTTCAGGGCAACTGAGAGATGGGCCAGGTAGATGCCTCAAATTAAACGCAGTGAATGCAGGCCTTAATGGCAGCCCAGCAGAGAAAAAGCAAGCAGCTGGGTCTCTGAGCAACGTGCAACCCTTGCTTCTGCTGGCAAAGCGTGGCTGATGCTGGGCAGCCCTCCCAACGCTGACTTGCGTGTCTTAACAAATGTCCATGCATAATTCTCCTGGTACACTGATGCAAGCGTATCCCATCGTCATGGCCCCATGATCACAGGGAGGAAAGCAAGCTGGCCCGGAGCTGGCCCAGGAGGATACTGGAGACATCATCTACGAAAGCGCGTTTGGCAAAAAACAAATCAGTGTGGGCAGTGGGACGTCACAGCACAAGGGGAAACACATGGGAAAAGATGAATCCAGGTTTATTTCCATCACTTGTGAAAGAAAAAAGGGACCATTTCATGGCTGTAATCCTGGTATTTAACAAGTAGCTTAAATTCATTTATAAAGTAAATAGCTTTGATCCAGTGTGTTTAATTTAAAGCACTTGATGCTTTATTTATTCTTTTCCTGTGAGGAACCGATTGCACTTTCTTTAATAATGTCTAAGAAATAAAGGTTTCCAATCCCCACACAGAGGAAAATTCATACCAGCAATACAAGTGTGAAAACTGATTTCCTTGAGCCGGTTCTCATGGAGAAGAAACAATTCCTGTGCCGTAGGAACTGATGCGACCGTGTATTGATGTGCAATGCGCCAAATACTTGGATGGATACTTTGAAAATTAACTCGTGGGTGATTTGAGAAGTTGATAAGTGCTCAGTCTCAGCAGCAGCAAAGAACAGATATGACAATAGGTCCAGCCTGCCCTGGACAATTTATTAAGGGCCTCTAGGAAAAAAAAAAAAGAAAAGAAAAAAAGACAAGAAGGAATCAGTTTGCAAAATATGATTGTTTTTGAAATGTTTGCCTAGCAACAGACCAACAAATGCTCCAACTATGGCTTTATTTTGTATTCTCACAGCAATACCACATAGTGTTTCAACACAAGCCAGCTCTCGCACTGAAATCCACCCCGGTGACCTCAGCTGCCCTGCTTGGGCATCTCACGCTCACACTGCACACCCTTCCCGAGCCGCCGCCGCCGCTGACTGCAGTGCCGGCGGAGAAGAAAGTGCATCTGTTTCCGCTTTCCTATGTTGCAACAACCTATTCCCCCCAATTGCTCTTGCTTGGCACAAAGGAAGAAAACAACTTGATGTGCCAATTTCCTTCTCTTGGTTTCTGGTGTGGCGCTGGTGCTGCCACCTCTGCACGCTCAGCGCCGCCTGACCTCACTTTCCCAACGCGCCGTCTGAGCTTGCTGGTGGAGAAGTCAAAGTTAGGTCAAGTTCTTATGTCCTTTCTTGTTGGATACAGAAAAGAAATCAAAGTCCAGGTAAAATCGATTCTGCACGGAGCTCTGTTTACTTTTCCCATCCTGTCGTACATACCAGTCCCCAGGCTTTGGGAACACAGCTTTGCTTTTCCGATCAGACTCAAAAATTTGGGCCCAAGAGCAGAAACAATTCAGGGAATTTAAACAAAGCCCACTGTACTGTTGGGAAAAGAATAGTGCCAGTCTCTCAGAAATTTAGCCTGGAATAAGTTTCAGGACCATTTGTATCCCTGCTTTGCCATGGAGCTCGGATGTAAGAGTGGACAGAGTTGACAGCATAACTGGTGGCCACGCTGTGGGAAGCAGAGTTGTGTGCACAGTGGAATGGTATGGGATGGCACACCACTTCCCCGACTTCTTATTTTGCTGTTGAGATATATAAATGGTATACCACCATTTTCAAAAAGGGGGTGGATTTAGGTGCCCCAGCCTCTCGCAGCTGCAAGACACGGCTCAGCAATGGTACTTGTTTCCAAGGAAAACTGCAGGCTCCCAGGTCGCCTACTAAGCTCTGTGCTCAGCAGGAACTGTGAGACCCTGATGGTGTGCAGGCAACATCTTGGGAGAACAGCCGGGTCTCAGAGCCCCCGCTGAGTTCTGAACTGTGACCCAGCAGCTGCTGTAGCCCATATCCAAAGACACTTCTCCTATCTACCTTCTTGTTCACTTTACCAGTGAATAGCAGGGGTCTCATGGTAGGCAGCAGAGCGCTGAGGGTAGGGACAATTCAGCCCTTAAGAACCAGGGCTTCTTGCCTTGGTGCCTCACCACCCTGTTTGTTATCGGGCACGGTAGCACAATGCTATCTCACACAGGTATAGTCTAGCCAGCAGTTTAAAGGCTGGATATTCTGGTGATGGATAGTAACGCATGTTAGATAAAGATGCCACTGGAGACATGTAAAGATGTAACTGGAACTGGTTAGAAGAATTGTGTGGGTCATCTCTAAATGTGCCCCATCAGCAAAGAAGAGGCCTGTGCCCAGGCAACAGCTGGCGTGTCTGGGGTGGAAGCTCAGCAAGGCGGATGCAGGCACATGCTTGTTCCATTAACGTACATATGTACATACTCTGCTGAATCAGATCTCGGTGACATTGTGAACTGGGCTGTGCTGGCTGAAGATATCCTCATGCCCACCACAGCCTCAACATCCCTTAAACTAAGGCAAGCAAATATTGTCTTCTGCTAACATTGCTCTGGAATCTCCGGCAGAGGGGTGAGGCAGCCAGAGACAGGCACAGCTTTAACCAGGCCCAGTTTTGAGGCAAGATGCATCAATTTCATCAGCTTTCATTATAGGTTAAAGGACATTGTCACTTAGCAATTTGGGTAGGCTTGGAGCACAAAGTAGGCAGTAAGTGCAGGGCAGCTGACAGGTACCTGCTGAGCCTCAGCAGCTCTACTGTATTGAGTAGTGCACCTGAGCGCTGATTTCAGCTGCAGATCTTTTGCCAGTGTAAATTTTGTCCACAGCAGGAGGGCCGGCAAGCGTAATTAGACCATCTAACCTTTAAAACACCGACAAAGCCAAACCCAAGGCCACCCAGAAGCAATTTTGAAGCAAGAGGGTCATCAGCCTGTTGGGTGGCCAAAAACTACTTTTATGAGCGCAGTTGCAGGGAGTCGGGACTGCAGACCGCCACCTCTGCTCTCTGGGTCTGGGTCCTGCAGACCTGGGTTCCACTGTAACTGAAACCAGGCCTGTGTACTTGCATTGTGGATGTAAACTTCATCACGCCAGCTCGCGCCATTGCATTTTTGACAAATTATCCAGAGTATATAAAATGGTATTTAGCCTGGCATCATGCTTTGATGCTAGCTTTGGCTGTCAGAAATCGGACAATTCCTAAAGTAGTGCAACATTTGCCAACACAGAGCTTATCCGGCTGCATTTTGTACCACATTTTTGAGGTAGAAAAGTGACTTTACACTGGATCATCTTGTTTTGCATCACACTGCCATCATGTTTTGATCTAGTGCTAGGAACCCGAGAGCTGGATTTACTGTACCACTGAATCATGGTCTTCATATCCATATCACAAATGGGAGGCAGAGGGATCAATGGCCAATTAGCTGCTGTCTACAAAGCACCCTGAGGCCCACAGAGAAAAGTGACAAGTGTTACTTATTATTCTCTGAGTTAATAGTCCTTTAGTTTGCAGTATAGCTTTGACCTTGGCTATAATACCCTTCCTACCTCCCCACTCCTAAGCACAGTGGGTTACGATACAGAATACATCTGTTTCCTGTTTCATAAATTGCAATTGCACATTCCCAACAGGCACTCTCGACCGAGATTTAGAGGCAAGCAATTTTATTCACAAGTAGTATGTGCTCCTCAACCTATCTGGCTCCTTTGCATTGCGCTGCCTGCTGAAAATCAAGAATAGCCAAACAGAGTAGAAACTATTTTCTTGTTATTTGGTGAAGTTCACATCATCCCCTTTTTCCCTTAATGCTATTAAAAGTAAGTAAGTATCTAAGATATTCTGCTATATTTAACAGAAATAAATAATTTAAACAACACACACACAGAGAAATGACATGCAGCAATTACTTAATCTTTTCATAAATATTCCTTAATAAGTTATTATTAATATCGTTCTTGTTTGTCATGAGAACCTGTGGGCCAAGTAAGAGTATGTGCTGGCTTCGCTGCTTCACTGAAGTGAGGCCAGTGGGTAAAACCCTGGCCAAAAGAAATTAGTGGTTAGAAGGCCCCGGTGACTTGGCTACAGGCTACATCACACGTTTCTGCAGAAACCTCTTGCAAGCATCATCTTTCACCTATCTAGAAGCAAAATGAAACTTAAAAACCAAACACCCTTTCTGCATACCATTGCACATTATATCTTTACAGACTTTGGGATGAGACCTGGCGCTGTGTATGCCAGTGTAACAAGTCACCTCTGTTGTCTGCCGAGCTACCGCACCCAACTGTGCAGTGGGGAAGCAGCACGGTCCCATTCCTGGAGATTTTGGCCCAGTTCCTTTCCCTCCCAGGTGGGGAGGCTGTGAGAACACCCTGCCAGTATCTGCACCTCAGCTGATGAGTGGTGACTTACTACGCTGCTGAAAATCAGTTCTGCATCTAGGCTCGTAAGCTGACAAACGCTCGATGAGGTTACCCTGGAGAATCAGCCAACACGGTGCGATCCACACAACACCTTCAGAAAATGACACCTTTGTAACACACTGTACACTGAGGCAGGGGCTGGTTCCAGCAGGGTAAGGAACAGAAAGGTTTTGTGCAATACAGCTATTCAGGTCCATCCAAGATGCTCTGGGACAAAGCTGGGCCATCCTACAATTCAGGCTTTCTACCCACTTCTGCTAACACTTTGGATGCAGACTGGAAGCTCTCTCTCCTGCCCTGATGGCAGCCAGCGAGGCTGAAAGAAATGCCTACATCCCACCACTCCTCTCCCTCTGCCTTTTCTCCGCTCTGGTGGTGTTTAAAGGAGGGCTCCCCCCAAACTAAGCACAGCCCCCCGCTGCTTCAAGTTAAGCAGCTTGAAACTTATGAGCCCAAACATGTGCTTAGGGATAAACATTGTGCAAATATTTGCAGACGTAGGACCCTAATCTAGAGAATAACGTCTGTCCCAGATATCGTTTTGTTTATGCGTGTCAATCCTGGGGCATTACCAAAAAGCCTAAGAGAAAAGTCTGTGTTTCAAGATGCTTACAGTACCAAGGTCTTATCCCCCAGCCTGTCCCAGGCAAGCAGCCTTTACTTGCCAGAACAACCAGTATCCACTAAACAACACAGGCTGACGTAGGGTGGATACAGTTTGCAAACAGAGTTGGAAGTTGAAAACATGCAGATGTGCAAAAAGCACTGGCACTTTGCAGGACAAGAATTTGCAAATGCTTTGCCAGTCCATCTGAGTCCATCCCCAGGAAAAGCAGGACTGTCCGCGTATGGAAAGAGGAGAGAGAAAATAAAAGAGTGGCCGCACAGGCCTGATGTTGCTTGAGAAAGCAAAATATCCACCTCATTAACTTCATGCTTGTTCCCTGGCATATTCGTTTCTCCTTGCTGATGCACCAAATGCAAACAGCTCGATCACTCAGAGGCCCCGTGTTGCACTGATCTGCAGGGTATCAGCTCTCTGCTACATGTTCTTGTCTCTCCAGTTCTTTCTTCCAGCTCCTGAGATGCGACAAGGTCTTCTAAAACAGTTGCTGCTGCCCAAATGTGAGAAAGGAACCTAACCCCTGAACCTGAGGTGCACACTGTGTATAAACCCCCCTTTTCTCTCTCCAGGGAGCACACACAGCAGTTCTTCTTTGTGCCAAACAAAAGGTATGGCACCTTCGCTTTCAGCTTGGAAAATAACAGCCTGGGCTTTCAGTTTGGCCTAAACCTCAGCGCACAGATCAATGCGATGGCCAACACGCGCAGCTTCACGCCGGACTCCAATTTTTTTGAGAGGTAATTTTAACAGGCACTTTCCAGGGTCAGAGTCACAGTGCTGCAATAGTGACAAACCCATCGAGAGAAAGGAGAACTGGAGGGATTCCTGAATTGCAGGCGAACGCCTGGCTTTTCCCAGGGCAGAAACTGGTCTTTGGGAGCCACAAGGCTGGCTTCATGTGTTTACAAGAAGATCTGCTGTGCACACAATTTGCTGATGGTTCCCAGGCAGCTTCGCAGACGTGATGGGGATAAGGATAGGCCCCTTGAGACCCAACTCGCTTATAAACAACACTCCTGTTTTGCAGTGACTCTTTTCCTGTGAGATCTGAACCCAGCTCGTCTGAAAGGTTTTCTGCAGAGAGTGAGTCAATTAATGCCCTTAAACCAGTGAGCATCATTTATCACGTATCACGTTTCTGTAGCGAGAAGGTACACTGCGCTGACACTGTAATGCCCTCTTACGGCGATGTGCCAGCTTCTGAAGAAACTTTTTGGACAAGATCTCTGCTAGATATGTAGCTGTGAATATGATTTTACAACAAGCGATGGGCTCTTTTTCTTGGGCCATCACTTGATGTGGTGGCAATGATTTTGCAAGAGATTAATGTTTTTTTTTTACCTCATTTTTTTCCTAAACATAACAGACTTTTTTTTTGTTGTTATTTCTTCTTTTTTAGCCTAAATTTCCTCTCAAAGGAAGTGTTGATTCCCCTGTGTATGCAGCCACAGTCACCGGTAGATGATGGAGGCTGGAGAACTCTAAAGATCCTACTTTTATAGACTCCCCAGATTTTAAGCTGTATTTGAAGAGGCCATCCCAGATTTAGGGGGAAGGAAAGAAAAAACATTGTGTCAGATCAGCATTAATTTCAAGAGAAGAAAGGGGGCAATCCTTATGTGTGTTTTGTCTATCACAACCAGGAAACGCAGCAGACACATCTCTTCAGCATCATCTGCTGCCCTTATTCGTTATCCTGGGTTGAGGCACGCTGGAGAGAAAAGATTTTGCAGCCCCAGCAGAAATGTTTGTGAAATGTTTATCTGATCATCTAAAGACTTTGAAGGCTTGCTTTGGGAAAGAGTTCTAACACTTCATAATTCAGTTGCAACTGAGAGGCTTGGTGTCTCCTTTTTTTGCAAGAGAGGCTTTTTTTTTTAGGGCAGCAAATCAGTGTTTTGTACCAACAGCAAGAATCAGAATGAAGTCAGGGTGCCACAGTTCACTAAATATACATATATATAAAAAATGATTTTTTTTTTTCCAGCCAAAGCTAGAGATGGGGTTACGTGCTGTTTCACGTTATCAGACACACTGTACTGTTCACCACATAAGCTTTCCCTAGAGGGGAAAAAAAAAACCCCAAACCCCAGATATTGCTGCTAACTGCAGAAACCATCTGCAAATGCCTAGTGAGGTGTATGCTCTCTCCCTCTGCTCTGCACGGGAAGAAAGCCTGATACTAGCCCTTATTATTCCTTTCTGTGTCAAGGAGGAGACTGCGTAGTAAGGAGAAAGCACTGTATGCATCTGTATGCTAAAAGTAAGAGTACTGGCCTTCCGACATGGAAAAAATGATGCAACTGCTAGAAACACGTAAGCAGTTTGGGAAGAGCCAGTTTACCGACCTGCTCCCTATGTTATCAAACTCCTGGGCAGCCAGGCTCCGCTTCCTTCTCTATTGCATGTGATAACGGTAAAGCTTAGAAAAAGCAGCCCCTGTTATCATCTTTTTACACTACCCAGCACATCCTAATTTCAAGGCCAGACTACCAGAAAGATATATAGGAAGGATTTGGTGTGACTAGCCTGCAAGCTGGACAGTCGTGGCTGACACCACGCAGAACTGTGTGGGCCTACACGGTCATGTTCTGTGCATGGGGTTACAATTGCAACCGTATTGCCCATTGTTTTCTCGACTTTGATTTCAGGTTTTTCTAGCAGCCTGGATTCTTGATGCATTTCAATGGACAAATGCTTCTGACTTTCCATATGATGCCCAGTGTGGACACTCAAGACATCTTAAATGGCAGCTGGACAAACCTCACCTTTCTGAGTACCATTTCAGAAATTTTCAGCATTCTCCCCAAGCTAGATCTTTGATTACAACGTTTCTCTTTGCCTGCAGGTGCTATGTATTCATTTATGTCATCTCAAAGACCATGAGCTCAGACATATGTCAGTCTGAATTTCCAGCTCCAAAGGAAAAAAAAAACCAAAACCTTGGAGAGACGATGATGTGCCTGCTCCTACTTCTGACCCCTTGTAGAAATACCATTTTTTCCTAAGACATAAGTTCACCACGCAATTCCTGAGCTGCATCGGATTCGCTTTTAAAGTACATCTACCCTTCAGTCCATTTTTGTCCAGGAAATGTACCCTGTTCTGAGCTCGGCATTGCAGTAGTGGGGCCGTAGCAGTACTTCAGCTGGTAGTTTGAAGCCAGCTCCTTTTAAAGCTGAATCGAAGCACTAGGACTGCAGTAGAGACTTAATCTAGGCCGAGTCCAACCTAGCAATGCCTGAATTGTGAGAAGAGAAATGCATACCAAGCATACTCAGGACTCATGGTGGGAAAGTCTCCCAAGAACGAGTGATGATCCCTGTAACTTCCATTAGCAATAACTTGCTCAAACGCAATTAATTCCTGCAAATCTCCTGATGATACCAATTATCTCCTCCAGATACTGCTGTAAGGTCCTATAATCGTCTTCAACTGCAGGAAGAATTCTTTCTTTATAACTTTCAGTGTCTCTATGGAGAAAGTTATAATTTCTGCTTTCTTACTTTTCAGTGTCACGGAATTGTTTTGGATCTTCTCCCAATTCTCTTCACATTGCCTTTTAAAAAAAATTTCTTTGTTTTCTCCTTTTTTTTTTTTTGTTTTTCTTTTTCAGAAATGGGCTGTAATTTGATTGTCTCATTCCTGGTATTGCTTCATCTATGCAACTTTCGTTGCTGAAGCAGATGGGACTAGAGCTTGAGCAATGTAAGTTAAGAGCAACAAATGAGATAACTGAGGCAGGAATGAGACAATATGATGCCTTGCTCTTGCGAAAGGGAAATATAAATTGCTGAGGCTGTAAACAAGCGCTTCCTGGTGGATCAAAACCACAACATTACAGGCAGCAGCAAAGGACGGTCTTGACACTTTCAGGGCTGTGGTGTTTAGGATTAATTTAGCATATTTGGCTTTTGCCATGATTTTAAATCTTTCATATTGCCACAGGCAATGAGCAACAAGCACCACGTATTTTACTTTTTGCCGTTCCCTCAAAGATATCGAAATACTTGAAACTTGTTGCACTCCATGGAATGCTTGGAAATATTCATTCAAAAGAAAATTATAGCTGAAATACCATTTCTGTAAGTTCTACTAGCTACAAAGAAAAGGTTTATTTTGATGTTTCCTTCTACGATTCCTTGAGTGTACTGAGCACTATAAACATTTCTAGCAAAAATTGCCAGTTATTTACCAGTTTTATTAGCACTGTACCAAATGACTAGATGCTAATGAGTAGGTTGGTGCAAATACTATTGAGTATGACTATCACGTTCACACCCAAGGGAAAAAAAAAACCAACCAAACTATAAAGAGGCAAAACCATCCTGCTTTGAGGAGAATAAAATATAAATGGACAAATCAAGAAAACTATAACTTAGACGATGAGTTGAGGCACAGAGAAATGGAGGGACCTGCCCAAGGTCACCTAAGGAAGTCAAACAGACCCAGATGATCCTTTCCTCATTCTTACTTTGACTTACGTCCAGGGTGAGAATCATAGATATTTCACAGAGAAAACTTTGGCCCCTATTAGCTGCTTCTAGAGCTGTATCATTATCCATGTTCCTTTTTTTTCCTGGTTTGGGTTTGGTTTTTTTGTGAGCCCCAATCCCAGCTGGGATTAATTTAGGCCCCAGTGCAGCTGGACACTGCAGTGCCATGCCTACAGTGAGCTGACAACAATGAAATCCCACCCTAAATTTGACTCACTTAAAATCAGCAAAATATGTTGTCAGGTGTCAGACCCATCTGCACTGATTTTCTCCAGCAATGCTTCAGGCTTCCTCCTGTGTGCTTCTCTTCAGGGAGATCTGGCTTCAACCGAGGCAGCGGAATTCGCTTGATCCTGCGTAATAGAAAGAGGTACAAATAAATAGTTTCCCCAGGCAATGTCAGCAGAAGACTGACAGAAGTTTTGGAGCTTAATATCAGAGAGTTTAGAAAATCTCAGGCTCTACTAATTAATTAATTGCTTCTGTGGTATTACATCTGAAACAGGACATGCTGATAGGCTGTTCTTTCCTGATGAAAAGCCATTAAAACGAACACAGGCTGCATTTCTGGGTTTTTTTTGGTTACGTGTTTGCAGTGCCCATCAGAAACACTACAGAAGAGGAATACCTTCTGATTTCTACTTTTGTGCTGCGCTGCATCTGTCTCTGCTCAAAGATGTAACACGAGAATGAAATCTACACTGGCACTGCATTTGTTTAACATCGCTTTTCCTTGTGTGCACGATGCAGGAATTAATATATGACCAGGAACTTCCCAAGTTCACTTACAATCTGTACCTCTGCTAAGCAGATCCCTACAGATAACAGTTTCTTCTTAAAAACTAAGTTCCAAGTTTCCTAACAAAAAAGTATCAAGGAAATCCGCAACTAAAACAATAAATTTTTTTTTCTAACTTCTATCCAGTCATATTTTTAATTTATACATTGAGTTTTAGACAGCTGAATAGCTTTGTTTCATTCAGTATAATTTTCCATTTGATTTGAACTTGGAGTAAAAAGTCTGCAATGGAAAATAAAAATAAATATAAATATTTCTACTGGTATAGGTGAATGTCCAAATGTGTAACGCAGCTATGGAGAATGTGTTTGCCCTGTAAGGAGCAGCTTGGGAAGGAAATGGAAAACAACCAGCACTTGTGAGTGGGTGATTTGAACTCGAGTGAAATATGGCATCCTTTTCTTATCTATACCCCCCGCTGAATTCACTTTGGCCTAAACCACCCCCACGGAGGTTTCTCTGTGTGGAGAGGCTGAAGTCAGGGTTCAAACTCAGGCTAAAAGTGCAGTGGAAATTCACCCTGTGTCAAGGAACAGTTCAAAACCTTTGTGTATTTGGTGCCCACATTTCTAAGATGTGGTAAGCTATCCCAGTCTTGCTGGGGAACAAAAAAGAAAAAAGTGTTTCTGATATTGCCAGTCCTGGAGAACAAGCAGAAAAACATTTTTTCTGATGGAAGAAAAACACTTGGCTGCATTGTTTACAGAGAAAATACCGTTCTTTGTTGCTGGGGAGGAAAAAGCACCATAGTGCTAGCCTGTTCCCTCTGGCCTCGAAGAAAGCTTTCCACAAAGAATCCTGATAGACCTATGGGTAGAAGTCTAAGCCTCATCTTCCTCTGCAGACATATCTGCACTGAGGATATAGCACCCAGGATTAGCGAGCTGCTCACAGCTTGCCTGCAAGCAGAAAAGATACTCAAGGCTTTGATTTCAAGCAGGTAATCACCACTGACCTGAGGAACCAGCCCTCACGTCATGTTTTCTATGCAGTGCACGGCCAGTCCCTGCCACTGAAGAACATGAGCCTGACAACTGAGCAGGGACATAAAGAAATTACAGATGACAACTATATCCAGAGTTATCTAAATCAATCAGAGGCACTTGGAAAAGTTACAATATATATTTCAGGTTGAAGCTGACCTTTAACTATTGCAGGCTGAAATATTTTCCTGAAGCAGAACATCTTGAGAACTGGTTCATAAAGGGTTCTGTACACGTTTCTCTGGAGCCCTGAGCAGCGACCACTCCTGTAAACAAGAAGCCAGCTACGTGAACCGTTGGTTTAATCAGGGCTTGCCTGGTTCTTAAAGGTTTCAGGTGTGCATAAATATATGCATATAAACGTACATGTGTGTGTGTAGTTTAGCAGAAAAAAAATGAAGTACAGATGATTCTGAAGACTTATAGGCAACCAGGATATCATTACCAGAGTTGTACTCAAGCTAAGCTGTTACTACTCTCCGTTTTATTTGGATTTTACTTTAATCCAGAAGAACTGCATAAAATATACCTTCCTGGAAAATATAATGCAAAAGAATCCTATTGAAGCACCCACTGTCCTTGCCAATGAGCTGTAAAAGAGGGAAAGACATTTGGAAACTAGTGTTCAGAGACTGGGCAGGAGAACTGGAAACTTTGCAGAGATGCTGTTCTGTTGTCCTGTCCTGTTTATCTTCTTTTCCTCTTCTTGCTCAGCTGGCCAGTGGTTAAGGAGAAGTATTTTGACTCTTGTGAGTCATACTTACCAGAAACATTTTGCTTTGGGCATTTCCTTGTTGCCACGATCCTAGTCCCCCTTTTTTCTGTCTTTCCCATTTAAATGGAAAGACATCAGCTACAATGTGGAAATATTACATGTTCTTGTATGAAGAGCACTGCATTGGTCATGTCCAAATCTTTCCATTACAGCAATCCAGCAACAACTGCAAAAAATATTTGTGATCAGAGTAGGACCCATACGATGAGCCACTGATGTCTGAGAGATTCCTGTCTATGGCTTAAGCAGCTCCCAATTCGTGGGAATGGGGCAGTTAAAAAGAAGGCAAAAATAAGGTTTGGCCCTGGTCCAGACTCATATCTGTACTGGAAGTGTAGAAGAAAAAAATAAAGTTTTTCCGAAAGCACCACATGGGAAAACACCTATCGTTTCCTCCAGTCTTCTCTGCTGTCCTACGGGGTAGTGCAGTTTGCTTACGAGAGGAACTCTCACCATGTACAAGCAGCTGCTCTGGAGATTTCTGAGCGGGCACAAAGATCACACTTCCAGTGAAGTGTCGTGGAGAGGGAAGCAATAGCCACAGTGCCTGTGTCTGCACTGCGGGACCTCCTTGAGCAGGGTGTGCCCTGCCTCTTTCTTCAGGGGCTGAAATTGGTGGAAAGTCCCTCGGGACTTCAAGCTACAGTGAATCACAATCCCTTTTCAATTTTGAATCACAAAGAAAACCACCTCAGTGTGAAGGAGTTATCCCCAGGCCTGCTCTGTACGGGAGGTTCACAGAGCCCTGCCCCATCTGATGAAGGTTGTGGGCCTGCACCAACCATCAAAGAGGCACCAGCTTACAGCTGGTGACAGCCATGGCTAAAATAGCTAGTGAAGCTTTTGTGCCTACCTCTGCCCTCTCCTGGATGCGTGATGCAAAGTGTGGAATCCCTCCAGACAGCAAAGTCTTTCAGTTTCAGCTTTTGGTTATAAGCAAGGTTTATCTCATTTCTGTTATTTAGTACCAAGAACTGTGTTATAGTCAATGGGGATCTACTAAGTAGCCACGGTGAGAATGGCCCCAAGTTACTTTTGATCCACCAATATAAACATTTTGTCCATTTTGTCAGCAATTCTGACTATCTGAGAAGTTCTGAAATTCAGAGTGATTGCGTAGCTCAGAAATAGGTGAACCCTCAGCAGCCATGCCCTAAGTTTCTACAGTGTTCCACATCATTCTTCTCAGTAGTGAGTCCTTAACCAAGGGCAAGCACATCCTTCTTGGTGTCTACTGTTTGCCAGTGTTACAGCTGAGTGGATCCCAAACATTCCTGAGGAAGGAGCCCCTCCCTGCCCTCAACATTGCTCATTTTTTAACAGATGTGTAAGTGAAGGATGGTGTCTTGAAGGTCACTCTACAGGGTCTAGCAGAGAGCCAGCAATCTTCAAAGAATATCTGGAACTACTGTGCAAGTGGAAAGTATTAATAAGCATATGTCGCAAATCCACAAGACTCCACCCAAAAACTCAGTGGGGTTATCCTTCCTTTCTCCAATAGCCTACCTCAGCCTCTGAGCTATGGTAACCATTGGAAAGAGCTGGAGGTCTGGATCATAACCGCTGCTTTTTGCGGGGCATGTGATAAGTTATAATAATATGATACAAAACCAACCCTTTCCGTGGCTTCCGATAATAGCTTGTCTCTCAGCCTGACATTCAATCATGTTTTGCCTGTTGTGCTGCCAGTGCTCTGACTGCTCGGATTGCCTAGCTCCTCTGGTAAGATCCTAAAGCTTTCTGGCCCTCAGAAGCTTATCTTGGTCCATGGAGTCCAGCAGAGGATCTCCGCACTGGAAATTTTCCTACTTTTGCTCAGTGATCTCGTGCTGAATATGTGTTCTCCTACCTGTTATCCCTTTCCTATCAGCAATCAATCTAAGCTATGCAGATCTGCTCTACTCCTCATTTTAATTTGTCTAGTCTGGGACGTGAAGTTCAGAGCTTTATTCAGACCTGACACTGTTATATTTAACTTCACATCTGATTTAACGCTCAGATTTTCCAGAAGGAGCCCAGATGAGATTTTTCAACTATGCACCATTCACAACCGAGGTCAGTGGACCAACTCACACCCCTTTAAACACCGAGATATGCAACAACATTTCCAAGACAAACTCAGCATCCTGTACTTTGACACCCAGCTGAAGCCAGACTTGGTTTAAGGGACAATAATTCTCACCCAGGAGGGCAGGGTGTGTTTCCTTGTTAGAATAGGAAAAGAGATTTTGTAACGCTCCGTGGTCTCACACCTGGCTTGAGCATATGAGTCTGGTTTAAGTCCTGGAGTGAGTCCCTGGCCATCTTTGGTACAAATTTAAACCAAACGTCAGGCTACTCTAATTTATGCTAAGAGTCAGGATGGATGCCAAGCCAACTCACGATGCAGAGATTCAAAAAGTGAGCGATAGTCATATTCTCTCCTTGCAATGATGAGTCCATTGCTGCAGTTCCGAGCTACGGAATGAGTACTACAGGAAGTCAACAGAAAGTGAAATCACCTTGTGACATGCCTTAGTTACTTACCTGTGGTTTCAACAACATGTCAAGTGACAATTTAAACTCTGGGGCAGAAATCTATGAACTTGACTACTTCAGCTAAAACTAAAACCGTTACATTCAGGGAAACTTCTGCAGGGCAGAACCTCTGGTTTGGCTGATGACCACCATTTTCCGTTATCTTCTGTAAGCCAAATGCCTCCCGTGGTACACCAGTGCCCTACCACAAGAAAAGACGTGACAGGAAGGCATCCTGGGAAACGCTGCACAGCTGAGGAAGCTTGGTGTTATAAGGCATCTGTGCTAGATCTCCTATGAATTAGCACAGCATAGTTTCCAGATCCAAAAAAAAAAAAAAAAAAAAAAAAAAGTGGTTTAGAGTGCAACCAGCAGCCTTTCTGGATTTCTTGAGTGCTCATCTTAAAGGTAAAATTTTTCCATGGATATTTTTCCATAGTTCACGATCTTAAAAGCAACATTTACTTTTTAAAAAGTCTGACTCCTTGACAAAAAAGCTAATGGCCAGAGCCTTTCTCATCAACTACACATATGCTGCAAAGTTATCGGAGTTACTACTGAAGGACCCTTAGAGCAGCAGGTGAAAACTGATGTTCCACCTCAGCTGAGCAAGTGATGTTTTGGGGAGGTGCAAGGCATAATATAACACAAAAGGAAAGCGGAAGGAATGAATCGCTGGTCTGTGGGCTGTTTATCAGCTCTACTCTCACTTTTCTCATGCAGCTCTGTGGGAGGCATTTCTGTGGGACATGATAATAAAAGCTGGGATGTTTTTCCACCCAAATTTTTTAATGCTTTCTTTGCTTTTGCTGTAGATCCCAGAGACCAGATGTCTCATATTAAAGAAAGAATAACTTACTTAACTTCTCTTTGGGGACATATTTGGGGAAGGAAGGGAGAAAGAGTTTGTTCTCTTTGAAATGAGAGTTAAATTGACACACGGTGGATAAATGGCAGGCAGAGGCCAGGCACGTTATTGATAGAAAAGAAGATAACCTTGAACAGCGAGGCTGACCATCACAAGAGCTGAAGGTATTTTCTAAAAATAACTTCCATCAGGACAAGCTTCCCTGTAACACCTCCAACAAAGTATCCACGTTCAGGAATTCTCCTCAAACAGTTCCCACTTGACACCCACTATTAAAATGTGCTCTCAGCTCACTTAGCCAATTAATGAGATTTTTATATATCGTTTAAATTTCCTTATTGTGTATTGAATTAAAACACATCCCATGTGCTGTGGTCAACTGATGAAGAGAGCTGGAGACCCAGGAGGGCAACGCTACCTTGAGCCTACCCTGAGTGCAGCTAGCCACCATGCAGGTGGGAACAGGAAAAAAATCACACTTCCCCTCGTTGCCCCAGGGCTCCTACCTGCCCTGGGCTTCTGGCTGCTTCTGCGTCACCCAGCTCTAGTATGCATGAGCACCCAGCCTGCCCAAGCGCCTTGAAACTCCTGTGGCCACCCTATACCCACAAAGTACCTGAGCACTTGGTCATTGTGAGGACCTTTATCTCACAGGAGATCCTTCCCACCTCCTGCGTTTGGGCAGAGCCTGCTCCAGCCCAGCCTTGCATCAAGTGGGGCAAGGTTGTGAGGGATGAGGTAACTTCTTCATCCATGCAGCTGCTTCAGCTCTGACAGCAACAAACGACGGCAGTGTGCTGGGGTGCCTGCCGATTACAGACATGTTAGTCATCCTCCCACTGTTATTTAGGCTTCTGTGTCTGGCTGGGTTCATCTGCTAGTCCTTGTATCACACTGACAGCATAAGCCACCTCCTTGCACAATGAATCCCTAGGCTTAGCAAATTGGGACCCCATTCGAGCTTCTTGCTGATACTTTGTGCAAATGTCATCATTCCTGAAAGAAGCCGCACTCAGTAAATCATCCCCTTGACAGTGCCTTGAGCAGGGGATACGGATGTCACTGATCTCCACTGGACTGGAGACCAGCTGGGACACTGAGATCACTCCCCACAAATCCCAGAGAAGCACAGCAGAGGTGTTTAGTCCAGTTAAAATCCACAGCACATCCATTCCTCACTGGCCACAACCACAAGACAGACCTAATGAAATAAGGCTGTTAACAGAAAAGACCAAAATCCTCAAAAATTATAATACGTTTCTGGAAGGGAGTGAGAGACCACAGGCGTTTTGGTGTCCTGAGCTCTTGCAATGCTAGAGGACTGGCATGTCCTTAAGAAAGAGACGACAGCTCATTTCTGCCAATGCAAATGCAAGGGCATTTCAGAATCAGGCGTCACCAACACATGGCAAAGCAAACAGATTGCTGCAGTGTCTCCAGCTACAGATATGCAGAACAGCTGAAAGACCACCATGTGTTCCTCAACTCTTCTGAGCTGCCTTCAGTCTTCTGACTTTTGTGTCCTCCATCCACCAAGAGTCCTAACGGAGCTCATTTCCTCCATCTTTCCTAAAGCTATGAAGTGGCAGCTACTCCATTAGGATTTATTAGCTCCCACTGGGAAAGAGGAACAGAGATTCACATGAGTCATTAAGTTTAAGTCCTGCCGGCAGGATGACCATGGAAAATGATATTTTAGAAGGGTTTTCATTGGCACTGCTTACCCAGTTAAATGCTTATAGCATAATTACTAAGGGAAAAAGGATGTTTTCAGAAAAAAAAAAAAGCACAACCCAAACACAAGAATACTCCACAGAACCCAAACAAACTGCACACATTTCTGCAAATTATTTATGGTGGAATTGGCTGTTCTGCTCAAATAAGTTACAGGGATCGGGTCATCTGTGTCCACAAAAGCAAGATCCAGCCCAGAAGCTTGATTTTCTTTTAAGGGTGAGCAACAGAAAGAACAACCGTCTGCTGCAGAGGTCATCAGCATCAAAATAGACCTGGTCAGAAATTATTCTCAGAGTATATTTTTGTTTTGCATGACATAAAAAGACAAACTCAAAAGGGTGCTTGTGCTCAGCCTAGCTTTTTACTTTCAGTCAATGCTAGGAAACTCAAAACTTTTATCCAAAAAGCATTCATGCAATCCATGCAAGTATCTGAATGACTTTTTTTTTTTTTTCCTTTTCTGGTATTTTGACTAGATTTAACAAAAATATATCATAACTGCAGATAATTATTAGCAAAAGTCACCATCAGCAAGATCTTTAAATCTTTCATTCTCTCCCCTCAACAGAACTTTCCCCTCCTACAATTTCAGTATGACCAACATAATTAGCCCAGCTTCCCAAAATACTGTAACTTGGATTACCCGCTGCCTCTGCACTGACTCAGGGGGCAGCTGTGGTCAGCAGCTTACAGACAATACATTCCACCTGTCCATAATGTCCCTGTCACTGAATGTGACACAAGATGGGTGCAGCGCTATGACACCTACATGCCGTACCTGCAAGGCGAGCTGGTCAGATCAACACGTGGCTGCCTTGTCACACTGCTCTCCTTGTGTTTGAGACTGCACTTATTTCTCTGCCTAGTCCTCTAGCAAGGCTCCTTCTCCCTCTCATGCCCTATTCAGTCCCTTCTTACCAGCTTAGCAAAGCCTGCTGACACAGTGGCGGGGACTAAGGAATGAGCTTTGGCACCTGAGCCCACTGCTGGGGAGCAGCATGTGGCTAGAAACCATCCTGCCATACAAGTATTGCTTTGTAACATATTGAGAAATACAGGTTCCTTGGAATTTGGCTCAGCCAGAACCATCAGCTCCTGAGGACCATCTAAGTGATCCCAACGGGGCAACAGGAGGAATTGATTGTATTGAGAAAACATGCTATAATTAGAAATAGGTTAAAACCAGATGGACGGACCTCATCACTTGTTTTTTGTTTGCTTTTGCAAAACCAATACCAAGAATGGTTTGGCTGCGGGCCTTATTTCTGAGCTCATAATATTCATGGGTGGATCTGGGGATCAGAGAAATGGTTTCTGTCAAGAGCTGTCAGCAGAAAAAGAGCAAACTATTATCCATTTCAGCATGCTCCCGCATTTGTGTAGCTGAACCCTCTCTGACCATCACCACATGTCACTATGGGTTTGGAAATTAAATGACTGAATGAATCTGTGAAACTGTTTCCCCTCACTTCAGTGCTGGAGTATCTCCTCCGTATCCAGACTGGGACTCTGCAGAAGACGCGCTCGTTCCTCAGCCAAGGATCGTCAGCTCTGCAACATGTTCATAGAGTGCAAACTAATATTATAGACTGTAGCCTCTGCTTGGGTGTGAACAAGAGGCTTTGGCCATGCAGGAGAGACTCCCCTCCTTATTCAGATAGCTCCTCAGGTCCCAGTGCATGGGCCTTATTGATACCGGAACATCTCCAGGCAGAGATACTGACAGAAACACCTAGAAGTGAGACAGAACAGTGTGAAAAAAAATAATCCAGGGGCAGTGCCAATTTCCCTTCTGTTTCCCTCTCTCCCTCCTCCTACTCACATCTATGCCAGTCCATGTGTGCATGAGTATCTGACCAAAAACTTGTCAAGTGTTATCCAAAGGTAATGCTACTAAGTTCGATGGTATTGTTTGAGCTGTAGCTACATGACCTGACAATTGCATAAGCCCCTGTATTTTAAGAGCCTAATAAGTCTTTAGTTAATGTGGAATAAGACAGGTTTAAGTGCTGTTACAGCTCCAGAATTTCTTATGGGTCCTGCAATCTCAACCTAATCCGGGAAAACACTTAAACAAAATTTATCTTCCACACCACTGACATCCTTTGGACTACATCTGCATCGACACACTGCTTTATAAAGCATTAATCAGGAGAAAGTCCCATTATTTTCAGTGTATTAACTTTTATGGAAAATAACTTCTCAGCTGTTTGCCATTTTACCATTCCAGTATCAAGTGATGGAACATTATTATTAAATGTGTTTCCTTACGCCTTATCACTCTTACATTCCCACATCAGCTGCCTTTTTTAATAGGTTCTTTGTTTGTAAGGAAACACTAAAGCCTTACTGCGTGAAAGGTCTCATTCTTAGTCATTTTTTGTTCTTCCCAAGCATTAAAGTTCTCCAGCTGAAGGATGTTCTGCTCCCTACAACACACTGCACAGACTGGTCTCCAGCCAGAAATACTCTGCCAGAACAGCTGCCGCTGCAGAGGTGTAGCAGCGCAAACCTCTGTACGTATTTCAATCATCAAGACTGTATCTAGATCTGTAGGGACCGTGCCCGGGTATGAGAAGGTATTCAAGCATCCAAGCCAATCATTCCTATGTGGTCCTTCCAGCCAGGCCGTGAATTTGTGCCACATGAAGTGATTTGCCATCCTACATCCTGTCCACAGCATTGCAGCAAACCAACTTACTTTGCACAGATGTCTGAACAGGCTGTTATAGGATCATTAGTTTTGATAAAGATGGGAGATCCACCGCCAATTAACTTCCCTTTGCATGAAGCAAAGTGTTTCAACCTTGGCAGGAAAGCGAGAGCTGAAACTCTTTCAAGCAGTGACCATTATCAATATTCTGCTCATTTTTGCCTCACTGTTCACAATGCGTTTTACTTGGTTTCCAGAAGTAATAGTGATCTTTTCGTAATTATAGCAAGCAAGCAGGTCTTCAGCCCTTCTCCTCTCCTCCCATTTAATCAGCAGACATGTGCTATTAACAGCATTAGACCAGTTGTTTCCAGTTGCAATTCAGCCAGAGTTATAGTGATTTTTACTAACCAAGGATCTGATCTAATACCTCTGAATTCCTCCGCCTGCTCAGGCAAAGCTACAAAGCCTTTGCTGTGATTCTGCCAGCTTTCGTCGGCTAAGTTGGTTAAGCCTGAACTCTTTCTGGATGGGAGTTTTCCAAGAAAAATCCAGCAACAAGCCAGCTCTCCAGCACAGCGTTTGTGGGCACTGTGCTGTCAGAGGAGCCGTATTTCAGATGTGGTCATACCCAGGCATGGATTCAGGACTGACTTAAAGGGAATAATACCACCCCCTGAATCACCAGCACAGCTTCCTGCAAACCTTGAGGTTTCCTGGCCGTACATCAGAAGAGGTTTCTGTTCCTTTTGACATTTTTGTTTACCCTCAGTAATTTTCCACTATGCCAGACTTCCATGGATTTTTCTCATTAGGGCAAGACAGACAGTGACCCAATGAGTTTACTTGGCTTATGATATGCCAATGACCTAGCATACCACCACCACACCTTCATATAAGGAGCTGAGGCTTTGCAGCAGCTCTGATCAGCCATGCTGAGGTGGGCACTCTCACCAAGAGCCTCACATGGGAGCTTGGTCCCTCTGGTTGATCTTCTCTAGAGCTTCTCCAAGGTTACTGTGAGGAAAAAAAAAAGGGAAAAAAGGAAAATGCAGAGGGAAAAGGAACAAAATCACCATTCCCAACTTCTTATTTCCTCCAGAGATTGTGCCTAGCTGAGCATCATTCATCAGCAGGTTCTTGTGCAGCAAAATCTCTGCATCCAGCCTGCCACCTGGCCAGAAACACTGTACAAGACCTGGCATGGCTTCCTCCACCCAGACCCTCGCAGGGAGCTCAAATACAGATCTATGCTTTCTCCAGGACTACTCCCCAGTTCAGCACTGGGCTGAGCACCCACAGCTCTATGTTTGTGGGTGGCATAAAACTGCATCAGTTTATAATAGCTCTTTCACTTCGCCCTGTGACATAGAAACAACTTTTTGAAAAATTGCTGAGGGTTTGAAATGTACCTGATGGAGGCCAAGCACAGGGCCAACAGCAAGGAGCTGTGCTCTCTGGCTTTTTGCCAAGGTCTTCTTTTGCAGCATCTTTCCACTACAGTTTAACAAAATACCTTCCTACACCAAAAAGCCAATTACGATACTCAAAAACTGACTGTACGTGGACAACCAGCTCTAGCCAATCCTGCTTTGAACAGGTGATTTGAACTAGACGATCTCCAGAGGATCCTTCCAACACCACAGTTCTAAGTTTCTTAAGCACACAAACCAATTGACGCTTGATGACAAAGAGAGAGAAAGAATATGAGATCTTCCTCTTACCATATTTCGTCCTGGAAATGAACATATATGGGTAAAAATTTCTTTTCCCCTGCCCTGGGAAAAGAGTTGATACCTCTTTTGAGTTGTGGGCTTTTTACTGAGTTGTTGTTGGGGGACTCAGGAGAGGGGGAGGTGCTTATAATTTAGGAAAAATACATAGGCTTTCATAAATTCAGAGTGTGAGAGAATCTGAACTCATTCATTGCACTCCCTGTTGTTCTTTTTCATTCAATGTGAGGCTGCAACGGCCCCAGAGTCCCAAAAGCCAAATAGCATTCAGAGGTGGTCCTGAAGAGACATAAAATCCCTCCAGAAGCCTGAAGCTGAGATCGAAAAGCCCACACGTCTTTCTACACCTGCCCTGGACTTCATAATTATGTTCAAGGGAATAAACTAAGCTCTTTTATTAATCTTCTTTACCTGAAACTGATGCTTCCCCTGCCCATACAGTTGGAATATAGGTTCCAACCTTTATTCCAGGACATGGGTTTGAGCTCAAGTTTGGTGGGCTTCTAGGAGTCTGGATATTTACTCAACACTGTGCAAATTCCTCCCGCCCAGAAGCCAGTGACACAGGCCCCTTTAGCCAGACTCTAGTGCTGGATGTTTGTGACTCAAGGCTGACTCATCAAATCTCTTGCCTCTGCTGATGCTGCAGGACCATTTATGGGTGACCTGATTATGCTGTCCTGTTTGTCCTCTTCTTGCCGCAAGAATGGGGACGGAGGGAGATTCCTCGTCTGCATATAGCTAGGGAGGGACTGGCTTTCAGAGAAACCCAAAAGAAGCGATTTCTAGGTGTCCTAACTTCAGGGAGGAAGCATAAAGGCATCAAAATCAGACACTGTGTCTGATCTTCACAGTGCCAGAGAGAGAACCCAAGTTGCACAGCCAGCCCTATGAAATGGGCAGTGCGAAATACTCACAGTACAGGTAACAAAGCAGGGAAGCATTTAGGAGGGGGAAAGTGGAAATTAGATGGGAAGACACCTTAATAGAAAAGTTCCCAGCCTTCCTAATGGCTCAAAAGAAAAGCAAACAAAGTTTTGAATCTGTTGGCTTCTTCTGGATGCTTGCTATTGGAAAACACAATACCAATAACATAAAAAGTGACAGTGCAAGCAGAGGCGAAGGAATATCAAAAGGTGGTTGTCCTAAAGCTAGAAAAAGGAGGAGAGTTCTTGCTGTGGAAATCCAGACTTCCTGAGGGAGTTCCTCTGCTGATTTTAGAAGTAGATCCTTTCACTAAATATTTTGTTAAGGAAAGCGTGCTTTTGCATATGCTTTTAGTTAGCTTAAAAGAACACACGCTAGCAAACCTATTGTGTTTCTCAAGCTGTCTAAAAATACTTCTTTGAAGGGAGTAGAATCACACTGATATGGTTTTAATTAAAGAGATCACCTGGTAAGGTAGACAGCAAAGTTGGTCTGCTGGCCAGCTGGACCGTTCCCATGCTGGAGAGATCTACAAGCCTAGGACATATTTAATTAGGAAACCATTTTTCTTTCATGCTATTTCTTACTGCATCTACTTAGAATCATAGAATCATTTAGGTTGGAAAAGACCTTCCAGACAAAAGATACAGCATCCAACTTCTGCATGCTTCAGCTCGTCCTCAGTTCAGTGAGGGCTTTGCTCAAGTCAGAGGAAATTTGTGGATTCATGTATTTCGCTAAGGCCAGAAGGGACCCCTTTGCTCGTACATCTTCACCTCTTTCATCACCCAGGCCAGGGAGCCTTTGTTAGAACTTCTCTGTAGGTGGGAAATACCTTTCTTTTCTACCTAAGGCACCACTAACAAGGCCAATAACTTGTTACTGACTTGGGACACATTTTTCAAGAACGCATTCTTGAACTAAGGGAGGAACACGAACCCTGATGTAACTGATTGTACCTGAACATGCATGTTTTTTCTGCAGGCTTTCTGCTCTGTCTCTTTGTTTTAACAGCAAAGTAAAGTGATGTTGCCCTGATTTCCAACAAAATGGTATTTGATGCCATCAGTGCAGAAGGAATGTGACAACATGATTCGTCTTCCCTGATCTCACCATGCAAGAGTCACAGATCATTCAGATAAAGAGGCAGACTCAGATTCCTGTTCAAATGGTTAGCTCTACTTTACCTGGATTTTCTGAAGCATAGACTTCTGCATACAAGTATAAACTTGGGTGGTTTATGATTTTTTTCCTTACATCCGATGCCTGCTCAGCTAGCATCAACCTGATGCACTTTTGACAAAAGAAAAATGCCATCCATTTACTCCATCCAGTGGCAAGTGACCCAAGACATTTATTAGACTTAGGTGCTTGTTTGGTTTTCCTTGGTCACAAACTCCTGAGAAGAGTCAGAAACGTTTCCTATTACTTCACCAACCTCCACACAGGTCTCCACACTCACACAGAAATCCTGGAAGGAAGGAAGGAGAGGAGGAGAAGAGTCTAGCTCACGCAGTCCTTGGTGAGCGTCGGGGCAGATGCTCAGACACAAGCACACCCACATGAAGATGGGAAGCAGAGTTCTGCACTTGAGGAGGGAGCCTCGGCAGCTCATAATTCTGGCAGCAACAGAGCACACAGCTTCTGCGGGTTACCCGGCCCTGCCACCAAAGGTAAACCTTCTCAGAGAGCAGGCAGGGTAGGGAGGCATTCAGCTGTTGCTGGGGAGATTGGCCTCCATAGCAAATGTGCCCTCCCAGCCCTGACCACAGTTTAATTATGGCACCCAGAAAGAGCTCTCCCTATCCTCTCACACCCGCTACACTTCCAGGCATTACTATATTCAAAAGGAAAACTAATAGATTCTGATACTTTTTATTCCTTGCGTAAAACACAAATACGTATAAGCCAAGCAGGTATAAAGTTACTCATGGGAAAAACAAAATCACTGCTGGAAAAGAGTAACACAGATATGGAGGACCCTCGGACAACCACAGCTGTATCCACAGATCCTTATGGTGTTGTGCAAGAGAAATATGCCCAAATAACGGAGGCAGCTACTCTTAATCCCTGTGTGTTTCTGGCTAAGCCAGAGTGTCCCTTGGGGCCGTTGCCATCCCCGTGCCAGGCAGGGCCATGTCCCATGGTGGGAACTCCTGGGCTGGCCAGCAGTTCCAACCAAAAACACTTGCCTGGGCAGCGGTGGTGTCTGGGCATCTCTCAAACTGTGTAGATTTATTTTCCTCAGAGCCTTAAGAGGTGAGAAAACACCACTGTCTGCACTTTCTGCGCAGGAAAATTCAGGCATGGAAAGGTCACCAAGTAGCTTCATACATCCCAGACAAGCTGCTTACGCAGGAGGGCTTCCTTCCTCTTTCACTAGGGGCACGCTACAGCGGGTACGGCTGACCTGGGGAAAAGATTACTGCTCCAGCCCTTTCCCACCCATCTGACGGCACCCCAGCAGTAGAGCTTTCTGGCTCATTCCTCTGGCTACTGACAGTGCTGTTTCCTAACCGCTCCAGGCAAAATCATCCTGCTTAGCTTTACTGAATTCTTTTCTTCCCCTCCCACCCCCCACACTACCCTGGGTCATCATTCTGAGAAGGGACTAGATGAGAAAAAGGAACTGAAATACTCACCAAACGTGGCTATAACTTCTGAATACAGTTTGGGGGATTTTTTAAAAAAATGCCTAAATTATTAAGGACCCACTGGAGCCAAGAGACTCCAGTCACCCAAGTCCTGCTTCCACACCACTTGTGCTTACAAATGTTGCATCAAAAAAATCTCAAAGACAGCACAAGGAGGACAGAAATGCACTTTTCCTCCCTTTTCCGACTCCCCTTGCAGGGCCTCCTGTTTCTTTTGCAAAGCCTTGAATGGCTGATGTGACTTTGACCGGAGGCTTTGCGGAGCTCGACAGGTCTGGTACAGGCATTAGTAATCCTAGAGCCTCTGCATCCTACAGCAGGCAGGAGCTGGCAGGTACTGAAAAGATGTAAGAAAACCTTGCTAAAAATCAGAGCACCGTTTGGTTTTTTTGGCATAGCCCTGGCTTTTCAGCCCTCCTGTCCCCTCCTCTTCTCTCAGCTGACATATGTCTCTGCAGGGCAACGCATGTCACTATTTGGGGGAGCTGGGGGAACAAGGAGGAGGTTTGGGGGAACATGGACACATGTGTAGACAGGGAGACATGGCCAACAACTTCTGAAACAGCCGGGAGAGCCAGCCTTAACTGCAAGTGCTTATTTAGTGTATGTATGTAGTCAAGCATACACATCTGCATTTGTATATATTACCTTCCCTAGCACCTCTATCCAACAAAGGCACGTAAAGCTGCATTTTCACACACCTCTGCTGTATCCTTTCACGTACTCACAGCATTTCTAAATGTTATGTGCTAAAGAACAGGGCAAAACTCAATGCTGGAGACCGCTTTAAAAAAAACGTAGCCTATAAACACAGCTAATTTGGTATTTCTAGTGCTTTAGAGGTGCCAAAACATGAAAATGAGCTCACAGGCTCATACCCAACTGAGCATTCAGACATCTCCAGCTGATTCTGGTAATTCTGTACTGCTCCAACATATAATCAGCCTCGTCCATAAGCCATAAAGAAATAAATTCTGCCTTTTTCCCCCCTAAGATTATGACACTGGAATTGCTCCCTCCTCCCCCCCCCCCTCCCCTTTTTTGTTTTCTCCTTTCAGCAGCTTCTGGAAGAATTATATAATAATATGCAGTAAAAGAAACCCTCATTGAAAATTAAAGTTTTTCATAAAGCCCCTTTACTTTTGTTCAGTGGAAACTCATTTAAACTTGATTTATTGCACCTTGGAATTTAAAGCTTCAGATGAGATTAATGGGCTGCTTTCTGGTTACATCATCCTCATGGATTGTCAAGACAAGCCTACACTGAAATCACAAAGGAAAGTTTGGTTACAGTCCCCTGCTAAAACACTGGAGTGACTGCTGTTCCTAAGTAACTCAATTGGATAACATAACAGATAGGCTTCATGAGAAATAAATATGGAATTTCCACTGTATTAGAACAGCGAGCTGTAGCAATGTTTTACATTACAGGAACAGGCCATATATTTTTTAAATACATCAGACATGACTCATTCTTTAGTCCAAGCTCTCATTGGCTGAGAGAACATTTTTTTCCCCCTTTTGGACTGTATTTTTGTATGAGTTTGAGTACTGTACTTACACTTTCTAGTACGGTTAGGTTGTAAGTCAATAGCGATAGTGGGTAGGCTGGAGGGGGGGAATTTTTAAAGGCAGAAAAGATTGCCACATATCCTCCTGCTCTGATCTAAAGGCAAAGTGTAGGGACACACAGCACTCGCCAAAGTGTTTATTTATATTGCAATGGCACCTGGAGTTTGGATCCCATAGGTTCAAAGCCATCAGCAAACCCATCCTCCTGCCCTGCAAGTGAAACAGCATTCTTAATTGCTGCTGTGAAAAAACTGAAGGTTCAGTCCACAACCGTGTTCCTAGGAGAAATGTCAAAATTGTCTGGGACTACAGCTTTGACAAATTTTGTCGTTGCTCTGAGATTTCCTTAGGGCCAGACAGTGATTTCCATCAGACATCCCTACTGGCACGTAAAGAAGAGTGAAAGTCAACACAATGGCAGCCAGCAAAGCCTTAGGACCACATCACAAGTGTCCCGTGAGGGCTCCACTGCCCATCCAGGAGGGCTGGGAAGAGGGAGGACAGCAGATAGGATTCCCCCCTGCACCAGCCACCAAGGAGAAATTATCAAGGGTGTATGAGAGAGGTCCTTGCAAGAAGCCACGTCCGCTCCTCAGCCAGTAACACAGCCGTCTGTTTAAGGTGGGAGCCTCCCCCGTGGCTCTCTGACAGGCTCCATGCGTTTTAGCAGCTTGACAGGCTTCCAGGCATGCAGCCTGAAGCCAATAAATAAATAGCTTCGTAAATGTAAGATGCAAAGAACGATACTGTTTGTTAATGTACATCCAACCAATACAGATAGCCAAGCAATTGGGTTTGGCTTTGTTTCCACACAATTTCAATCCCTCGGGGTATCTAGTTTAGAAAGCAAATTTCTTTACAATGAAATGGATTTGGCAGCCCCACCGCAAATGAAGTTCATCTTCAGGGCAAAGAAAAAAAAAAACCCACCCTTCAAACCCTGCTAATCAGTTACTGTGTAATTTATGTCAAATTATTGGTTGCTAGGAGGAATAGATCCAGATTTGCCCACATTTACTACAGAAAAGGGATTATAGATCTTTCATTCAGCCCATCAGATGCATTATCAGAGCTGCTACTTATTCTGCCAAATGTCTGATAAATGACCTTTGAAGGGTTTTGTCCATAGAGGTTTCACTTCTTTAACAGCCTTGTTTAAACCATGGAGAAGAACATCAGCCGACTGTAAGGCTGAGCCATACACGGAGCTCTTGGAGGACCAATAAAATCACAGTATTTGAGCCTATAAACATCTCAGATTTTTAAATCTCCAGAGGGGAAGGTGTGAGAAAGTGTAATAAAAACAGAAAAGTAGATACTTCTCAAAGATACAAACCAAACAGGGAAAAAAAAAAAAGAAAAAGGAAATGAAAACAGACTTTAAAATATACTCTTCCTTAAAAAAAAAAATAATATATTAAGTTTTTAGACTTCTTTTGGGGTTTATGGTGAACCAGCTTTACTTCCTCTCCTGCTATAAAGGCCTCACATTGAAGCAGGAGTCAGAATTAATCAGGAATTTTCATTGCAATTTTCTTCACAAACTTACATCTACAGAAGTGCTCACACTTGGTCTTAGATTTGATCTGAAGGAATTACAGGTCCTAGTGAAGAAATGAAAGCCAGCTATCAATACAAGCCTGTCTGTTCAGAACTATTAAATATATATATTTTTTTCCAAAAGGATGAATCTTTATAAGACGTGAGCAGCTGTTATATCTAGCTCTGATGTATTTTCTTTGCATGGGTTGGAAGTACGTACTAAAGCAGCACGCAGGTTAATTAAGACAAAGACTGAAAGCCAGCATGTTTATGGGCCCTAGTAGACATTTCTCAGTAGTTGTTAGGGTTTACCATAAATTTATGTGTTTGTTTAACTGAGACTATTCACTGGATGGGGTTTTTCTTCTGCTTTTATAGATAATTTTTCTAATATAAGAAAATACAATTAATGCAAAACCAATATGCCGCAGCATAGGATTCTGCAGCTCTGCTCTGGCAGAAGTGCTGGGACGGGCAGAAATTAAATTTAGCTACCTAGTGCTGTTGAGCAAAGAGTTCCAGGCTGTGGCCCAGGACTTGACCCATGGTTTGCAAAGCAGTAGCCTGTGGTCCGGGCACAGAGGAGCAGCAACAGGGTCCTTCATTCTCCTCTCTGTCCACCTCCTCCCTCCCATTAAACTGGGGCTCAAATTGTGCACAGTCCAAAGGTGCTTATTAGTCCTTATAATGGACAGACCAGAAGCTATTGCTCCAGTTGCTGAAAAGAGGCCACCTAATCACTGGTGGGAGTGGAGGTGGTCCTTGCCTTGTGAATTTACCTTGTAGTCATGCATGATTGTGGATAAGGCCTGTCATCCACCTGTTGTGGCCTGAAGATATGGCTGTTACAGGATGAAAGTTGAAGTTCTGCAACATCAGCTGTCATAATTATGTGATTCACCTCACACTGGCTGTCTCCCCTCCTCTCTAGACCAAGATGCCTTTGCAACTTCAACCTTCTGACATGCCTGCCCTGGGGTCCCCCTTCCAGGCTCAAGCTGGGCTCTTGGTCATTGCAAGCACTGAAGCTACCAGAGTAGGACCATGCTGGAGCTGTCAGGGTGTAAGTCAGTTCTCATCCAGATGCAGTAACGCCACCTTCACAAGACATATTTGTGCGCCGTATGGCTTGCTTTTGAATTAGAGAGTGCATCCACATACTCTGCAAGCATGGGGATCTCTGCAAGCATGGCGACTCAGTTTTACAGTATGGAAATTCCCTTAGTCTTACACCCTTCTAGAGGTTCTAATCAGCTTGGTAGAAGCTGAGAAACACCAAGGGATTTGTGTCTGCTTTTGTCAGTGTTGCAGCCTATGCAACCGCCTCTACCACCCAAGCATAAAGGGTCACCTGTCTCCAATACTAGTGGACAACAGGACAATGTCCCATTGAGCAGGTGTAAGTTTGCTTTCAGGTAACCATTAACAGGAGCTCAATGTACAATCAACTCTTTCTGCCTAGTCCTCTAAACCCCACACAATCCCCAGCGGTGAGTGTAGTTACAGGGCTGGGTGAGCCCAGTGCACCTTTTACAGTCTTCCCTTTGACCTTTGTTTTGCCCAGAATAGAGCCTTGTTCAGCAGCACTACTTAATACCGCTACCACCACCCCTGTTTTCTTGTGGGGAGACACAGCCCGGTGAGAACAAGTGTGAAGCTAGCTTTTGCTTTGCCATAATTCCTAAGTAGTTTTTCCTCTGATTCAGGAAATCAAATGTATTTGACTACAGGACTCAGAGGCTATATCGGCTAAGGATATATTTGGGATCAACAGATCTGATGAACATATGAGTCAAGAACTTGAGAGTCCTGTTCTGGACTCTGGTCACTTCTCTGTGATCCTGTATGTGCTATTTAATCATCAACTCTAAAGATGCTCTTAAGTGCTTCGTGGATCTGAAGCCTTCTGTCAAATAAAACAGAGCACAAACATAACATCCAAGATACATGTACAGATCTACGAGGCTGTGTAAAAAGGTGGCCGGGTGAAACTTTGCAATTTTTGGCCACTCTTAGCTTGGTCAAGAAAAATGCAGCTAAGGCTGTAGCTCATTTAAATCAAAATTACTGTTGAAATGAACGGAGCTACACTGCTTTGGCAGAATTTCTGGTCTTTGCTGTTCTTAAAATATATATTGCTAGTAGCTGTATTTGCAAAGAAAGCAGGCGCTTTCATTGTACCTGTTAACTGCACCTGAGTGAAATGCATTTTAAAAGACTTATGAAGAAAGAATCCCTTTTCTATTCTCTATATTCAGAGACCTTGCTTGCAGGGGCTCCGTGTCTTCAACAAAACAGGATCATGAATCACAGGCACTGGCTTTTTTCTGTTACTCATAATATTTTATCCTTGTAATTACTGCAATTTCACCAATATAAATGAAAACAAAATTAAGAAAACTTCATACTAGCCCACCACCAACTCTTTGATAACCATTTCAGTGTGCAGACACGTGACTGGCTATGTCACACATGCATGCTGTTTGCAAAGTATTCCATAGTAACCAAGAGAATTTTGGGGGATGAATCACCTCAATACAAGTTCTGTTACAGGTCAGCAAAGGAAAGGGACAGAAAAGCCAACCTAAACAGCCCAGGTAACTGATCTCAAATTCTTCTGTTTATACACCCAGTGCCCTGAAGGCATATTGTGAGTCCCTCCAGATTGCTAGAAACGTCATCTCTTCCCCACGTTTCCTTAGAGACAGGGGTGAATCAGCCTGGAGAAAAGCAGCTGGAGCCGATAAAAATTCCAGAGGGATAACCTGGCCCCTCCGCCTCTTTGCCTAAGACTTCCAGAGCAGGGCTCCACTTTCTCCTGTTACTTCAACCTCAGGGACTTCAGTTTTGAGGGAGGAATGCAACACCATCACACTAAAACTGCAAGGATCTCAGGGGGGTTCCTCTTTCTCTCCGACATTTCATCTGCTTCCCTATTTTCCCATGCTTTGTGTATCCTCCAGTATCTGTTGTTAAGCGAGTGGCTCAGGCAGTCCTGTCTGCTCCTGCAGCTTCATTAATGTACAATCTGAGCTCCTCGATCAATTAATTCATTTCCTCTGTCCTTATGACATACAGAATTATTAATATCCTGGCGAGGCACTTGGGGACCAAATACTACAGGCATCATTTGCGGCCCATTGGATCAGGCGTAAGCTCTCATCGCGCTGGATCAGGACCAAGAACGGTGCAGCTGAGCTGAAATTTTATTCCCCGGCCCAGGCTCTTTGCCTTCAGCGCATCTCCCTTCTAGCTGTAACTTTGGGGTTACTTAGGCAATAAAAGATAATCCTGTTCAGATCGTCTGCCTTCCAAACTCATCATTTCTGAAGACATGCTGTGCTTGGTGTAAAATGCCCTATATATGAGCAACGAAGGACACGAGATGCAGTCACCCTTGAAAGGCATGATAAAACGTTCATCTGAAAGCTGTGCAATTCCTGAACCTGTGGGCCTTTTGGTAAATGCCATCCAAATTATTTAACAGGTTAGTTTTATTCAGAAAGCAGAGGAATCACAGAAGGGTCAGGGTATGTAAACAAATACAGTTAAAACCAAAAGAAACAGATGCCTTTAAAAGAAATGGCATATTGGTTATCATTTACTTCTTGGGTTAGAGGTAGTGAGAGGCCCAGAGAAATATTTTTGTCTCAGACAATCCTTTTAAATTGACTTCTTTTGTCCTTTAATTTGTATGTTACCATTATCTCTTTAATGAACTTAATACAACCTACCAACTTATTTTTTTATTCTAAATTCTAAGCCTCTAAGCTACCACCACACAGCTCCAGACATCGCGGGTGTATATTTAACATGTTAATATCTAACAGGTTCCATTCATAAGGCTCAGTGTATTCTGTAGCATAACGCGTCCAGAGTCAGATCTGCTGTAATTAGCTGAGGCTCCATTCAGGCAGAATGAAACTCAGCCTTCTTGTGAGTGTCTCTTTCTGGGGAAAGCCTTTAAAATCCACAGCAGACCGGAAAAAATGAGAAGTTCCCTCCTACTCCTTCCAATTTCAACAAGTTGCCTTTTTTTTTTTCATTCATGATCATAGAAGCTATTAATAAAATTGCTGAATGAGAATGGTTAACCCTCAAAAGTGACATATACCTTATGCCTTGCAAGCCAACCTGACAACAGTCACAACAGAAATCAGCCTTTCAATACCTCAGCACATAACGCTGTCTGCAGTTTAAAAAAAAAAAAATAATGTATCAGACGACATCGTATCAGTTGCAGACAGATGAGTCACTAGAAAGCCTGAGACAAGCAGACCTAGAGTCACCTCCAGCCTGCAAAACACTTCCCGTCTTTAATAAAAAGCGGTGGAGGATTCTGTCAATGAAGCGAAACGCCTGGCAGACAGATGCGCCTGGCGAGCGCCCTGCGCTTCCTGTCCCCTCCCGGGGAAGGGGAGACCGAGGGCAAAGAGAGGGAGGAAAGGGAGAATGAGCTTCTCTCTGGCAGGGCTGCAGTTGGTAGAGCAACGAGATTTGCCCCTGAGCAAAGGAATGCGAAAACAGCCCTCACAAAAGAAAGACATTTTGGGCTGGAAGGTAACAAAAGCTTTGGCTGGCTGCATTTCTTACTCTAGTTTCATCAAGCAAACCTGATATTTTGCTTTTCCCCCCTATCCCAAAGCTGTGTGGCAAGTATCTAACAAAGTGACTGGGTGTCTAACAGCAAGCAGTGCTAGAGGGCTCACAGCAAGATTTGGGATCTCTCTGCCTTCAGCAGGGTCAGTCTATGAATGCAAATGTGTTCTCCTCTCTTCCCTGGCCTCTCTGTTAACAAATGATCCAATTTCCAGGTCCCGTAGCATCTCTAATTGAGAGCAGTGCAAAGAAGAGGGAATGTTGGTCTCCTCAGGTAAAGGGATCCCCCACTTTCCTGGTGCTGGAGACCTGCCAGGTGGGATTCCTAAGGCAGCGTGGGTCTGTCCACATCACAAACACCTTGAATTAAAACCTTCTCCTCTCTTGCCTCATCAGGTTTATTTACGTGATCCCTCTGTTGGCAAAATCTTTACCAGTCCTCCCCTTCCAGTTTTTCAGCAGAGAAAGGAGAAATAAAGACAAAATTTCTGCAACCGAACTTCTCTAACTTAGTTCTCATAAAAAAAGAGAAGTAATTAGAAAAACAACTCCCATCACTAACTCCCCTTGCACTTCTCGGGCCCCTCTTAAAGGTTTTAAAGAAAAAGGGCCTGCACAACCTCAGACGTGTCCTTTGCTGCCAAGGCTGTTGTTGGACTCCTGGCCCCCCTCATGTCCTGCCATTTGCTGCCACCTTCCCTTGACAGCTCTGCGCCCCAGCAGTGAGCCTGCTGTGAAATGCTTTCAGACTGGAGCAGGTAGGGCACAGCTCCCAGCCCCTGGAAAAACATCTCCGAAGCTTTGGCTTGCTAGTATTCCAATAGATCCACACCCATCGCAAAGCAGCGCTTGAGGGCAACCAAGTGCCAAGCCCAGGGAGGGAGGGAGAGGGCAACGGATGGATGAGCTTAAACCAGGGCAGTTTGATGGGCAAGAAGAGAAATCAAGCACCCGCACTGCAGCCAGGTGAGGCCCTTGACTGACGTACGCATCCGCACAATTCTCATACACAACCATGCAGCTGGGGTAGAGGCTTGAATTTCTGTTGGGCCTTTTCCATTGAAGTTATTTCTTTTGGACAGCTTGCTGTGGTCAGAAACAGCCTTCACTGCCTTTGCTACCAGGGCAGCTGCAGAGGAAAGACAGTCAGTCTAAGAGTGCCTCTGTCTTTGGAGGCCAGTTGAGGTGCTGGACACGGGCTACAGGGGAAAAACAGCCGGGCAGGTGAGAAGTGATATGAGGAGTGATACACTGAGCCGGAGTGGACTTGCCAGCTGCATTAGGGCAGGTGAGAGGGAGAGCAGAGCCTGGGCAAGAGACTTTGCAGCCTAGGGAAGGAGAGGTAAAAGTTACATACAGAAAGAAGAATGCGTGTTACGTTTCATTTAATGCTAGAGACACAGGGAGGCATTCTTCTCACCCACAGATGACTCCAAGTTAAAAAAAAGCCAGATGCAACCACTACATTTAAATAAATAAATAAATCTGAGCACAAGCGCAGAACCTCTTTCGGTAAATAACACACCAAAGGGTGGTTCAGCCCCAGCTCAGGCAAGGTCCCTTATCTGACCCTAAGCAAGTCTCTAATTGCCCTATATCTCTCTCCCACCTGAAAGTAAATAAGAAAGCTCCCTTATCACCCAGAGGTGAGGGGACAAGAGGAACAAAGTGAAAATGAATGACAATGAGAGATGGAGAAGAGGGTCAGACACTCAGTAAGAATAGTACAGCATCCATTTGTTCTCAATGGGACAAATTAAATAGCTCGGCTCTGAACAACCATAATGCTTTAAAAACCCAACTGTTTATCAGTGTGAGCCCTATTTTGTTATTGCTTCCCCCTCCCTTTGGGTTTCTTTTTGGGGGGGAAAGAAGGGGGCATTTTGCTTCTGATTCATCCCTTACCGAGATCAGGCCCAGTGTGCTAGGCACGGTACAGGTATACACCAAGACAGAGCTCCTGGGTACTGCAGAGCTTAACACAAGCGAAGAGGGGAGGAACACGCACCAATACAGTACAGAAAGCCTAAGAGTTTTCCAACACCATGTAACTGGAAAACATTTGTCCAGTGAAGTACCTGCCTCAAATATTGTGTAGTTGATGTGCCTTTTTTCCAAGCCCGATGAACAGCAGTGAATGGCTAAGGGCTGTATCAAGGTAGCGAAGGAATTCACAGCTATCTGCTGCTAATTGTAGAAACAGAGTTCAAATTCAGGTGGCCAGGCTTGGGAATTTGCATCCTTTAAGATTTTTCATGTTTTAAAACATCCCTCAAAGTTTTGCTGTCACTGCCAGTTTCGTACGTGAGGTGGGTAGCCATCCAGGCTCCTGTTATTCAGCACATCAACCCTATCTCTAAGCCAGCCCATTGCAGGCACTTTCTTTCCATCCAAGGAAAACAGGACTCTGACCCTCATGGTTATCGCTGATTAGCTTGACAGCCTCTTCTCAACTGACTTTCCCACGGAGGACTTGTGCTTCACCACTCCCTGACCTGCCGGGTGTTCCCATCCAGGGAGCGAGAAACTTGCCTTAAGTCTGGAAACAGCCTCCCTAAGTTACACTGCAATTAGTTATTGTTTTGGTCACCAAACTATCCCCTGGCTAAAAGTTTGCAATAAGAAAACACAGCTTCCTAACCCTTTTTAGCTACATGGGATAAAACAGCCGAAATCAATTTCCTTTATGGACATCTGTAAAATGTTTCATTTTTTAGGCCGGGGTAGGTGGCTTCTTGCCATTGTTTGAATGGAGCTGGGGAGCTCCCCATCCCCAGCAAGGCTTCCCGACCACCGGCTAACCATTTCCCTGCCATCTTCCAGCTGCTCAGGATCTCAGCAGAGCTAGAAATAGTATTTAATGTACATTCAAAGCACTCTACAGATAGCAGTTAAACTTCTCAGCATATAGAGTAGTGTTGTTCTTGTTCTCTGTTTAGCTGAAGGGATTTCCCCAAAAAACTCAGTTCCCGAATGAACAAGGAGCAGAGTACCCAGGGCTGTTCCCTTGGGGGTGCCTGGCCATGCAGCACTGGAGGGAATAGCTCTGTCTACACTCTACTCTGCAGCAGAAGGTGGGGCAAAAAATTACTGCGTGTTATCTCAAGCACCCCCCTTTCCAACTGCTAAATTCCAAAGAAAAAGATATCATCTTTTTTTTTTTTCCCTGTGAAAAGCATCACCTCAAAAAATTGTGTTTAGTCATAATCTATTTTCTGGCAAAAGAAGCAAATGCTGATTTATGGGGTTTTTTTATCCCTAGGGGAAAATATTCCCCATCTTAACTCAGTCCTTTACAAAGGACTGAGTTAAGGCAGGGAATCTTCTTTGCACACCACCGGACTAACCCATCCAAAACATTAGCAGTGGTGATACACACACTACCCAACACCTCTGCTTTCTACTAACACAAATACCTTGAGAGCTGTAACGGTCATCTCTGTGTAATTTCAATAGCATCTGAAGAAAGACGATACAGAGGAAGCGAGGTGGGGAATGCTAATGGTGTAAAGTTTTAAGTGTGGATGCAAGCGCTTTATTAAATATTGTCTGCCAAATGCTCTAACGCTGGAGGAACTTTGCCAAGCAGGAATTTGGCTGTGTGCACTCCTTTGTCCATTTATCGGGTTTCTTTAAGTCTTATTCCAGCCCTTGTTTCAAGGTATTCTGGGTGCATAAGTAGGTCTAAGATAGTGATGCCTCAATTAAATATTTATGAGGTAAGGCCATTTCTTTAAACCATTAGGGTTTAAAGAAATTCATGTCCTGGTCCCAATCCAGCAAAACACTTAAGCAGAATTTAACTTTTCAGTAAACATGTAGTCCCACTACTCCATGCAACGGTTACTCTTCTGCCTGCACTAAAGATTTTACGGTGTTACAAAGATAACTCTGCAAGTCCCAGCTTCATTTTCTGACAATCATAAATGTAAAAGAAGTCATTACTTCTTTCTTCATCCATTGGCTGTTTTTATATTATCTGATTCCTTCCTTTCAATAGCTACAAGCCATAAAATCTCCTTGTTTGACTAGATAATGAGCTACCAGCAAAAGATGTATATTTAAAGCATCTTCAAAGAGCCTCAAAGTCAACAGGACCCAAACCTACTCTATACAATTTGCTTGCCTGTTTACGAAACTGCAAAGCAAAGCAGCAGTTTTATGTGCCGATTCAAGATAAAACCCATGTTGAAAGAGACCAGTCTGATAGCTCGGGTATTTTGAACACTGTATATAACAATAACAGTGACAGATATCTTGATTAAAATGAAAGGACAGTTCAGAGCTGTCCCTGCTGGGACTGGCTGGCAGTGACGCTGCCCGCACAGACAGACTGACACAAGCAGACCATGGGTAACTGACAAACCTGAGCCCAGGAAAAACGAGAGATTATGGAATGAATGACTCAGCCATGAAACGGTCTCTTATCTATTAAAAGCAAAATAGCTGGATGAGATGAAATCCAGCTATTTTACTAGAAGGTCGTATCCAACAAGACACAATTAGGGTTAATTTAGCCTTGAGAAGGGTCCTAGACCCGCACATGGCCACGCTCAGTGGGGAGAAGGTACCAATTAGCTGCGTCCACAGGCTTCCCGGGCTCCCTACTCCCCAGTTCACCACTAGCAAAGATGTCACACATGAGTTGGAACAAGGTTTTAGTCTTCCCACTCATCGGCTACTCCTGTTTACCACTATAGTTAAGGATTGATGCTGAATGTATGAAGTCATTAGTAGCCTTTACGTGCCTTTCATGCCAAAGCCCTTGGATTCCCTCTCAGTTTTCCTCCCAGGCAGTAAGGCCACCACAGTTTGCTACAAGCCAGGCATGATTCTCATAAAGTTGTTTTCAATAGCAAATTTCAGGAAGCTGTAGAAATTCTTTAGGCTAAAAAAGACCTTTCTGGAGCAGGAGGATCAATCACACACAGGCCAGTGGCTCCAAGCACAGTTGAAGGTTGGCATTTCCTATAATTAATAGTGTATATTTAAGAATATAATCACCCCTCACTAACCTGGAGTGCTGTTTTACGTACTGAAACTCAAGCATCCAAGTTACATGGGCAGATTTACTGCCACAGAACAGGAATTGTCCTGTGTTGGGAACTGCGCCAGAGTAGTTCCTAAATCCTGTCTTCTTCTCACAACTTTGGCACCTAACCTTAAATTGCAAGCAATTTCTTCCACCCGTGCTTCCCAGCCCAAAAGCTTTCCTGGGAGCTTATATTTTAAAGGCTGAAGGTGTAGTTGTATGGTCCCCTGATTCACCTGACAGTTCAGTGCTTGGTGGCAATCACAAGGGGTTCAGCTCATTGCTGGAGGAGCTTAAACCTGCAGATCCTGCTTTGCAGGAAACTGTCCTAGCATCCAGGTTTTTACAAAGGCAGCGCTCTCATTCCCTCTGTTTTCTAGCATAACATAGCCATTAGGCTAGGAGAAGTGAGCTGAGAATTAGAACAACTCTGTTTGTTGGTGTTTTGGGCAGTGACCTGGAAACAGAGAGCATTTGGGTGCCAGACTGGCAAAGAATTTGACACTTGTAAAGTGGACTTCTCCATGCCACCATCAACATTTTCCAAGCTAGGAGTTAAATTAACCACCAGGGAAGAAGGGGGATGATGTGCTGAGTTTGACTCACTTTGAGAAGACCTGAAGCTCAGCATAGCTCATCCTTTGAGTGTGCTACAGCCATCATTTCTTGGGTAGAGGTGAACGCCACTGCTGCCCTGGGCTGTGCTAGGCATCCAGCCCGCCTCTGCCTGCTCTGAGAAGGTGCACTAGTTTGAACCCTGTGTGTAAGACAAACTAGAGGACAGCTAATTTATGGAGGAGGATTAAGTAGAACTGAGATGTCTGTCTCCGTCCAGACCAAGGCTTATCTAACTACAAGCAGGATTTTAAGTGGTTGCCAAAGTCAGCCCATGTTAGTCTCAGCAGCTATGTCAGCTTAACCAGCTCCCACCTTTGCCTGTCTCCCAGCAATCACCCCCTCCGCTTTGACAGCCCAGTTGATCTCAGGGCTGCCCAAGACACAGCATTAGGGAACAGAGCAGGTTAGACTTTTCTACAGATCAGGTTAGACTTATTTTCTAGGATTATTTTATAGCCTGGAGCAACTCACGGACCCAATTTACCATACCGGTTTTCCAAACTGGCGCACCAGGCACTGGGTCAGAAACAAGCAGGTAAAGGGAGGGGACACAGGGGACACTTCAGGTTACTATTGCTACTGAGGCACCAGTGGATCTGCCTCTGGGATAGGGCACCAGCTGACTGAGGATGTGGGGATTCCCTTTCTGGATTCAGGTGCTTTCAGTTTCCTCTGGGGCAATTCCCTCATTTTGAACCACAGAATCACTGGCAAACAGACTCTTTAGTGTTACTAAGCTACTTGTAATTGACATTTAAACCTTCCCTGTGACAATGCCTCTGTGCCAGCTTTCTAGATGCACTTTTCCCTAAAATCCCACTAATTTGCCAGTACCGTGCTGTTGAGCAGTTGCTCAAAACCGAACACATGTTGCTAAGGGCTATAAACACAGTGCCTGTTACCTCCTTGTCTCAGAAAACAGTGCTTCGAGGCACCGAGCCTACCATTTAATCAACAGTTATCAGCGATGGGAATTGTATATATTGCAGAAGCAGTCAGTGTAGAAAGACCATCTGGGCAGATGTGTCAGAAAAGGGGATCTCTCTCATCCTGGCAGCCTGTGTAGCACAGGGGTCTCTGGGTTAGATCTCTATTGCTGTTTGAACCAACACACTTGTGAATGCAAGGCTAATTCCAGGACACAAAATATTTGTGGTTTAAGGCTAGGTGCATCCTAGGTAAGCTCTAGGTAAGCCACAAATGTTTGTGTCCCAGAGCAAGCATTTCCAGGGTGTCCAGACAATCCAGGAGAATGAATTGGATTGAGCTTTGAGGCAGACGCAGAGGCTCCTGTCTAGACGTACAAAGCACACGTCAGGACAGGGCAGGTGGACAGGACACACGTATGAGGAGAACGTGGGTGGCAGCAGCAGATAGCGAAGGGAGCAGTGCTTGACAGCATAGCAGATGTCTCGGCTTTCCGTTTGTCTAACCAACCCCAGACAGCCTTGCAGGGATTTTATTTGGCAGACAGACCTCCTCCTTGGTCTTCCTTGAGGCCACATCCTATCGCAAGCCTGCATATGATTTGGTATTTGCTATTGTGCTTAACACAAACACAGGCACATAAAGACAAATGGACTCTAGCAGAAAAGATATTTAAGTATAAATGCAGCTTTTAAACCTTTGCCCCCAAATTACAACTTGTTTCCTTGAAAGAAAACCTATGGACACTTAACTCTCATAAAAATTGGAGCCTCAACCCCTTGTTGGGGATTCCTCTCAGTCTTTTGGGGAGCTAAAGTGGAAGGAGGCTATGGACACAAGTGGCCAGGACACAGCAGGTTGGTTGTTTAACTTCCAGGGGACACAGCAGTGTTAGATTTCTCAAAGGGTTTAACACCAGCTCATGTTATTCAAGGGGTTTTGATCACAAAGAGCAATGAGGTAGCAATTAGGCTGCGATGCAAGAGGACCTTTCACTCTTGCCCCAGATTTAAGTGGAACAAATGGTCCCAAACAATGCTAAAAGCTCAGGCTGGGCAGAACTCAAACCACTGCTGAGCAGGATTTGCCACTCGAGATACAACTTAGCAACAAAACTTTCCTGTATCATTCCAGAAAAGTACCAATACGTCCATCTGCACAGACCAGAGAGTTGTTCAAACAGCCTTGCTGGAGACGCAAGCACCCCAGAAGTCTCAGCTGCTTTGAGAAAGTTTTGCTAAAGCTGGAGTCTCCCAAAAGCTTTAATAAATAAATGAATAAAAAAAATAATCTTTGCACACAGTCATTAAAAGCAACACTGTGTCAGTGACCAAAGGAAACAGCCTCTCGCTAGGTAAAAAAATAATTGCATACATTGTTTGTAAAAATGCTCCCCTGCCAATGGAAACATAATTTTTAAAAATTATTAAGAGACTTTTTTTTAATAACCACTCTATAAAGCAAGCTGGGAATAAATACCCATTAAAATCAGGTACAGAGCTCAATATTAAAGAAAAAAATATGCACTGGATTTAGCTTGGTAAGCTTTCTCTCCTGCGTTCCTGGACCCTACAGAGCTGCCTCTTTGCAATCCGTTCAGTAATTCCCCCAACTCCATTAAAACCCAGTTGCAGACATAAACTGGACAGGCCAAACTCTCCAATGATACCAATCCTTGTGGCTTTTTGCCAGATTATCTAGACCTTCTGCCTCCGTTCCCCTTTTCCTTATTTTTCCCAGCCCCCTTCTATCTCGTTTTCATCTGAGAGGAACATAACAAGAAACACCCCTCATACACAAACTCTGGAGAAAACCAGGTACCATCCATCACAGTACTTTGGGCAGAATAGGTTATGACAGAGCTGCAAAGACGACAAAGGTCCAAAAAAAAAAAAAAAAAAGGCATATTGTTGGACTCACACATCAAGCAAATCTCTAAGCATGAGCACTAAAATAAAGCCTGCACTTGAGAATTTTTTTTTTCCCCCCAATAAAGACGATCAGGTCCAGACAGAATAAAAGAAACTTCCACCTTGCCACATGAGCAGTGCTCTCCCAAGATGGCTTTGTGCCCACATCCCTTGGCACACTAGCTCAAACCAGAGGTATAAGGAAGCCAAAGGGACAAGCTGCTTAAATTATATAAACCTATCTTTCCGGGACAAAAATAATCAGAGTTTTTAATTATTTTTTGTTCTGAAAGCACTTAAAGCAGACATTATTTTTTCAAACCTTCCCAAGGTTTTTAAGAAGGTTCCCCAAGTTTTTAATGCAAATATCAAGAGCACATTTTGACTACCAGAAGATGAAAATATTTTGATAAACAAATTTGCTGGAAGTTTTCTAACTTTTAAAAAAATGTTGACATAAGAAATACTTTCTGAGACATCTTTTTGTGGAAAAATTTTGCTTTAAAAAGCCCATTGATTTTCACACAGTTTTTTGGACAGCCTGCTAACTGGATGAAAGCTGCTCCTGTTTATTTATAAACAGGAATTCGTAGGCAGAAGTTCTGGGGCCCGTGCAGGTACAAGCACGTAAGCGCAGCCTCACCCTTGCCTCCAGCTCCACACAGCCTTGTCTGGCTGCATCTTCATGACAGATAGATTTTTAGCAGGGAAGAGGATTACGTTGATGGAGTTGTAAGGACAAGGTCAGCACCATGTGAACACCGCACAGCCACCCAGAGCAAAGCAGGAGTTGCATTTGCTGAAGAAATAGTGTAGACATACCTTGAGTTTCCTAATCTAGCAACCTGTTTGAGGGGATGCTACAGTGGTCATCAAAATAGTGGGGCAGTGGTCCTGTATTTCCACGGATGCAGAGAGGAGGGATGCAGAGCTCGTGGCCCGGGCTGGAGTGCCCTCTCCATGCACCTGGGGCTCCAGGAGTCGCTTCTCCTTTGAAGTACGATTACAGCTGTGCAAATAATTACGTTTTGGTTCCCTGGCTGAACTTGAAAACACAGTATTTTGTTTCAGACCCATCCAAAATCATTTGAAAAGTCTGAGTGCACCAAAAAATAGAATTCATCCACCCCCCACCTGGGGTCAAATGAAACATTGCATTCAGCCCAGAAGGAAAAAGATAAAATATTATTTTAAATGTGCATTTCTAATCAGCGACACTGTCCTCAGCACACTACAAAATAAGCGACAGAAGTGAAACAGCTTAATTTGAAGGGCTCACAAAACAGCATGGCAAATACATGGCGTCTTTCAGAAGGCATGAAGGATCAACACAGGGTCACCTTAGCACAGGGAGGACAGGCAGTAGGTATAACAAGATGCCTACTTTGCCTAGGTGTCATCCAGATGCTTTATGGCACCTTCCCTTTCCCCATGTCCCTTCCTGTAGCAGCCTCAGCCACTGGCAATTAGAGGCCAAGACTACTTGAGGTGCCCATCTGGGAAGCCCTGAGCCAGCTTGGGACAGGCATATTTCCTAATGCCGACACTTGAGATCACACATTGCTGGTGCGCTCGCCAGCTCCGCAGCTCAAGCGCCTCAGGGTAGATCCCATTCCAGCCTAATTCAGCCATGACATGCATTCAGTAAATGGGTTCCACATTTACACATAGGATAAGGCACATGAAAAACATACGGTCCTTGAAGAAGTCAATCCTGCTGGAACTGGAGTACATATCCCCTTTTGGAGAAGGGCCTGGACAAATACAGAGGTAGTGATCTCTTTCCAGAAAGGCAACGCATTTATGCATTAACATAAGGTGTTAAAACCTCTCAAACACACTTTATTCCCACCTGAAAGATCTAGAGCTACCTCCATATTTCCACTATAGAAGGAGAGGATCTGGACCAGCTCAAACACATGCCAATTCCCCCATCCTGACTGAGGGCACAGGAGAATTGCAGCTTGTTCACCCACTGGGAGGATTGAGCATATGTTGAAGCTGGTGCAGGGCCAAGGAGGATCCTGGCTGCGTGTAAGTCTGCTTTCTTTGGGAGGCCAGGAACTGCTGGTTTCAGTGGCTCCTGCCCTTTTTTCCTAGAACATAAGATCTGGGATGAGGGGTACAGAGGAACATGTCTGTCAATCACACTCCCCTTGTCTGGAATTGCTCTCGTGCTACTAAACCCACCCAATCCCTCACTGCAGGTGATAGCTGTGAGGTTGGTTCTTGCCTGGTGTTGCCATGTGGTCCCTCCTCCTTCACAGGAAGGATTTGCAAAGGAGACTATATCAGCCCCCTGAACTTTATGGAGAGGGAAAGGCACATATAAGCCATGTGAATGCTAAACAGCAAAATATTAGACCCTAGAAGGCCAAATTCAGCAAGTCTGACAGTACTATGCAAAGGGGAGCACCGATCCCAAACAAACAATAAGTCCAAACATGTTTGGAAAACAAAGTTTGCTACTTCTCTTAAGATGATACTGGTAATAAAAAGGTAAACTGGAAAGTGATTTTGGTTATTAAAACTAACTTTCTAACAAGTTGGCATTTATCCCTTCCCATGAAGGTGGAAGAAGCCATCAACAGCATTGCCATCACTTGCTCTACAACCACACATGAAAGGCCATCTTGGACTCGCGCAGAACAGAGCAGCCAGTGCCCTGAAAGACCTCAGCGCTTTGAGCTCAGTTTAGAGAAGCCCCTCCATGCCAGAAGAGCCCCACAGAAGTCAGTGGGAGTCCATATGATGGCGATTTTGTGGCCAGATCTAGGCTTACGTAGATGGAGTGGATGAAAGATAACAGAAATAACAGAGGCGCTTGTATTTACATTGCCTGACACAGCAAATGCCAGTTCTCGTCCCCCGGGTACCGCTATCCTGGCCTGACTGTGGCAGTGCAGCTCCTGCATGAATATAATTCTGCACATAAGTCTCCTTAAAATAGTTTGCCTATAAAATGAAACTGGCATACTTTGGCATATAAGACTGTATTTAATGAAGGACTGGTTTAAAAATGCTTGGTAGTTGCCAAGAATATTTCACCAAATCAAAATAGGCACTTGGCCAGGCTCTTGCTCTTCCAGAGGCATTAACGTTAGGCTCCTATTCTGAGACGCTGCATGACTCAACTACAAAAACACACTCCAGCCCCAGGCTCAGTGCAGAGGGTGGAAGAAACAGTCTGGTCCAATACAAAGACACAGAGTAAGTGGGAGCCTGTGTGTTGCCTTTAGTGGCCTTGGATTGGGACCTGGGTCTATTTGTGCTCCCAGCGCACTTTTCTCTTCCCTACCAATATCCCAGCACTGCATAAACAGCCCCAGACACCTTCCTCCAGTGTTCTCCAGTCCCTGCAGACTTAAGTCCATCAGTAAGAATAAGACAATTTAATTGCTTACCTTTCACTCATTTAAGTCAAAGCTGTAATACTTTTCCCTTATTAATTGTTAAACCAGATTTATAACAGGCTTCAGCTAATTGATATTTACCTACCTTGCATGTACAACTGAATGGAAAAAGTGACATTGTAAGACTCCGTAATATAAGTCTTGGGGGCAAAGCTGTTTGGAAATTAGTGATTTAAGGTCTAGATCTGCCATCCAACTCCTGACTGCTGTTGAAGATCGAACAGAAATGGTCTTGTATTCAACAGCTTTAACAAGAAAAGGGCTGGAGGCAAAGATGATGGATTGGAGAAGTAGAAGGCACAAGGTGGAGGATCGGTCACAGCAGAAAGGGGTCCTCTGTGTTTGAAGATTGCTTGCATCCAGCCTAATTCAAACTGGAATAGATTCCCTGTCCTCAGCTACCAGATTGAGGTTAAATGACAATGAAGACACAATTTGAATTAAATGGGTCTGGTATTCAGTTAACGCACGTAAGTCCATTCCTGGTCTGACATGATTGCGTAGCAGAAAATTATTTCAGACAGCGGTTCAGTCATTCTTCAGGCAGGAGTTATCGTGGTTTACAGTGGCAGCAGAACCCTGCCCCAGCCACCCCTAAGGCTGAATCCTGCACTGCTGAAGGGGTGCAAGGCTCCCTTTGCATTCAGTAGGCTTCCAGCCTTACAAGCCCACGTATTACAGATTGATCGTGTCCTAATCATGATATACAGTGGACTATACCTCACTCCTCCTACTGACACTCTAACCACAGTTTCACAGCAATACACACACCCCAAAAAAGTAAATGTGGCTGTGGTTCTTGGAAGCCTAAAGTTAAACTTCTTAATAGCATAACAAAAACAACCAAGAAATTATTCAGTGCATCATCCATGGCATTTATTAATATTAGATCACCCATGTTCATTGGCTGCTTTTCTCTTTGAGTAGCCATCAGCAGAGAGTTATTTCCTTCCAAATGATTTCCTCCTTCTTGAGTCAGAAGGGACCTATGTGAAAAAGTCATCTTTTGGAAAAATACAGCCAAAGAAAAAAATCTATCCCTAAATTTCTCCTTTTCAACACAGTCTGAATTACAGTAGCTTTTAACAGAGTAGCAGAATAGCTCAACATACAAGGCTTCCTTTCTGTCACAGAAGAGGCTAAGACAGAAAGTTAAAACTTAATGTTTACATCCTTTTCTAGACAGATGGTTGTTTTTCTTCTCTAACGAAATATGTATATCTGGCTTGTCTCCAGTGCCCCGCTGGTGGTTCTGTCATCCTTTACTCTGTCGACTGAAAAAAAAAAAAAAACCACCCATGCTTTTCCTAACATACCAACCTAGACACTGTTTTCTTAAGTCTACCGCTTGAGCAGTCATTGCTTACCCTTTCAAAATCCTGGAAATGCAAATGACAGCATCTGAGCGCTCGTTACTAGCACTGTTGCCTCTTCTCATGGATCGTAATGTCTTCAGCAGTGCAAGTGCTGCAGATTAATCTTCTGCAGCTCTTTCTGTTAAACAGGATGAAAGATGTAAACTGCCCGTTTACAGCTTTCTCCATAAATCCTGCTTCTCTCAGGGCTCAGAACCTTGCTGATGAAGAACTCGAGCAAAGGGCTTTCCATTGACATCAGCGAGAGTTGGATCAAGCCTTAAACAGCTATAAAAGTAAGCTTTCCTTGCCTCTAACAAAACTTGTAAGCTTCTGTACTTGGAATTTTGCACTTTTCGATCCAAGCTCGTCAGACTCTCTCTCCATTTCTGGAAGCTTTCAAAAACATTCCAGGGAGAGCCTTTTTCAGGCTTGCAATCATATAAGGTATCTTTACATCCAGCTACTAAAGAAGTGAAGTCAATAAATAAATAAATCTGCAAATTCTACCTTTCTTCAGCATGTAATTCATTTTTAAGTGGCTCAGAGAGCAGAAGGCTATAATCGCAATTATGCTGTACTTTCCTGAACTGAGAGATTACAGTTCTGATTTTTATTAGGTTGACCAAGCCATTTGCAAGGGATTTTACAGTAAGTCAGAAAATCTGCCAGCATGTCTGGGTTCACGTTCAAAGCACCATGTCCATGTCGTGTATTTTCTTGGGCCCTGTGAGCATGTCCTAAGCCTGGTAAAATATAAAAAGGAGCCTTTCCAAGGCCTTCGTGGGTTTTAAGTTAGGCAGAAAATACTACCGCTAACATTGCTCTTGGAGCATCTCGTTCCTTCACGTCAGTCACAGAGAAACAGTTATTTGGCCTATGCCACCTGCAGTTCTCTAGTTGAAGTTCATCACTGCCTTCCTGACAGCTTCCCTCTAAACTAGCGGCAATTACATGAACATAACAAAGGCATCTTAATCCTCTAAAGTTTAATTAACACCTTTCATAAAGCAAGAGTCCCACCACAGATCCCAAATCAAGGGAACCTTCGTTTCAAGCACCCAAGTGAGTTTGGGCTGGTCTCCAGAGAGCTGATCCATGCACTCTATTATCTTTTTCCATTAGGTGAGAATAAACTGAAGTTATGGCTAGTGCAACGTTTCCCCATGGAATCCCCCGTGTCCCTTCCCCACCACCACAAAGGATGAATGACTTGTAAAATGAGACAATATAGTACAGACACAGGAAGCTTTTTTGAAGATGAATGGAAGGGCCATATATACACTGCACAGACAAAATCACTGTGTATAAATCAGAAAGATATTTACTTTTTGCTGGCAGCCAATTCCACCTTACTGTAGCATCAAAGCCTGGCAAACTTCATGTGAAGAGTGGGTATGTCTATTAAAGTAAATATTGGTAGAACACGATCCTAAATTTAGTATTTACATTAAACGTAGCTATTTCAAAGAGTGATTTTCCTCCATTTGAAATTATTAATAAATTCCACCACAAATTCAAAAATCTCCCTAAATACTGAAATTGTGACTCTCACCCTCATTGAAACGGTAAGCATGTAAGTGTAAGCAAGCAGAAGGATAAAAGGGGAGATATACCGCTGGATCCATTAGTTAGGTATGAGAAGAAAATGGTACACCAGTGCAGATTAAGATGGGACACTGGATTCTCAGAGAAATAAAAATCAGTCCATATTTTTAGTGAGGAACAGAGAAGAAGATATCAAAGATCATTCTCTGCTTCCCAGTTAGAAAAGCACTAAAAGGAAACCTAAAACCTTTGGTTTTGGCTGTTGTTTCTCTGGACCTGAAGGGCAGAAGCTGAGCATTCAACAGGCAGTTGAAAGAAGTTGTCAGGCTGGAACCCGCACTGAAAGGTAACTTTCAGGAACAGGGATGCAGAGTGGAAACAAAGATATGAAAAGACATACACTTGTAATGGCAGCAGAACACCAGAAGGTAATGTGTAAGCTAGCAGGAGAGTGTACCACAGTCAACAAGTGTTACAGCTCCCTTTACAGAGCTATCGTCCCTCCTTTCCCTTTTCTTTATAGCCCAAGAAAGGGTGGAAAAAGCAGCAAAACTGGGAAGCCAGCTGCAGGAATTAAGTCCAGTCACCTCTGGATTTAAAACCACAGCTCTCCTGCTGCGTGGAAGCACATGTCCTGTTCAGCTTTCGATGGGGTCACGAATCTAGAGGGCAACAGGAGGCCACAGACTCACAGTTGGCTGTATAGACAAGTTGTCTACAGGTTTTTATATTAAGCACACCGAGGGCTGCTACAAAGCAAGCAAGCTAGAGCAAGATTTCAGATGCCTCCATTCAATCTTAGAGCATGAGAGCTCTGAAGAATGAGCAGATCCTATCCTCTACGCTCTCCCGTGGGAAGGACGCAGCATGGAGTTACGTCATCCCAAAGATAAAAGAGTTGTGTTATTATGTGGTGCTTCTGCAATGGGAATGTAGAGACAGTCCTTTTGACAATACACGTCAAGACAACGTCAGCTCATTTTCAAGTGTTTACACAGCTATCCCTGTGTCGCTTAGTAGTTTCACGAGGACACTGTCAAACTATCTGTAAAACAGCAGAAGCTCCCAGTACTTTTGCATCAGTGAGCCATGGTTTCAAGCTGTGCCTCAAGAACTTCTGTGTAGCTTTACCATTGAGCTTTAAATAGAAAATGCCAGAAAGCTGATGTAGTCCCATGGAGGTGAAACTAAACCTTTGCCTTCAACCAGATATTGTCATTTTTCCCCCCCTTAAGAGCTCTGGGGCCAACCTTTTCCCAGTTTTCATAACAGCAAGGGTCTGGATTCATAGGTAATAGTTCCCATTGATCCCTGAAACAGATTACAGAACTCAGGATATGTAGGATCTTGGTGCACATATTTAAGTTAAAAGACTGTCAACTTACAAGCAGCAGCTGAGTCAAACAACTTTAGGCAGCTACTAGATAGGGACAAAGCATGCATTAATACACACACACACACACTCTCTGTTAATCAGGACATCCCAAATGATACGTTGCCTTGATGATTGATTAAAAGGGACTCAAGACCTCTTTTTAATCTATCCATTCACAGACCTGCAGAAACATTGTGTCCCCACTTCCATAAGAGACATATCTTGAAAGTGTTGCACTTCAGAATATCTTGATAGGCAAGAGGGAATATTTTTGGGCAGGAATCATAATTCTTTCCTGACTGCTAACATCTGTTTGCTAAAGCCTACAGAACTTCCCTGGAGTTTTGAGGTTTAAAAAACATTACTTGAAGATGACATACTAAATATTACGAAAATGTGCCTTACGATCCACACCCAAAACCCCCCAAAGAACATTTCATATTTTCAGACTTTGGTCAACAAAACTTTTTGGGACTGTTTTTAGTTCCTTTAATGGTGGGTGTTTAATTAAAAATGAGCCCATGTACCAGAACTGAGAGGGAACTAGACAGCCATAAACCCACAAGGCCAAACTTTGAACTAGACTATGATGGGAAAATAGTGGTTATATACAACAATATCGTCTTATTGGGAACTGGGCTCATTTGGAAACACACTCATTGAGCCACCATGTCCAGGTAAACAGACGGTAGATGGATATTTCTCATCTCACACACACCCTCGAAAGGTCTGTAATTGTGTGGTATACTCCAGTAAACTGTCACCATTCAGAAGGGCGACCAATTCATCTTTCAGCAGAGCTGTGATTTCATAGCACATTGCTGACCTTCTGCAGCCATCACTCCTCTTCCCTGGGCGGTATTCGTTGACACTGTTCTCCCACAGTCTGCTTTTTCTGCACTAAATTTGCTAAGCTTTTTCTCATTCTTCCCTTTCCCCTGAAATCAATCCTGTCCACATTTGTGATTTATGAAGCTTCTCCCCACCATCCCTCATTTGCTTTGTGTCACTGAATGACTTGCTCAGACAGACCAGCCATTTTTAGGTTCCGAGTAGAAACGCACACGTGTACAAATCCAGGAATGGGCAAAGCCTGGTGAAGAAAGAGGCCTTTACCAGTGCAAGTAGCCAGAGAAAGGTACTCCTTTCTGCTGATAAAGCAGAACACAAAAAGAGCTAGGCATATAGGTCTAATTAAATACAGGTGACTAAAAAAAAAAAATCCAAAAAGATACAGATTTCTCCTTAAAGTACATGGGAGTAAAATGCCCAAGCATCTTTAAAGATCTACCCCTCATTGCCTTCTGAAAAAAATCAAGCCCAAAATATTAGGTCCTCAGAGGAAAGAGGGTAGAAATCCAAATAGTGGCTCAGGGAATATAATGTCTCCTAGTTTAGTTCTGCAACACTGCAGCCAACATTCCAACTCCAGCCTATTCAATCAGGAAGTTTTTACCTGTCTTGGAGGACTTGCATACCATAGATTGGACTGCAGGGCCATCCAAGCCCAGTAACCTCCCTCCAACTGCTGCAGTCAACTCTAAGGAAGCACATGAGGACAGGCATTTAGCAACGCCTCCCATTATTCTCAGTTTTTGGCGACGTGCCACTCAGAATTCTTGAGCCAGAGTCCACATGCTTAAACGGACCTTTGTGTTTAATAATCTCCAAGAAATCTTCTTTTCGCTAATTTCTCTAAAGCCTTTTTTGGATTTCAGTAGTTGCTTGGCAACTTCTGGCAATGACTTCTGCACCTGAATCATCTGTTGTGTGACAAAGTACCTCCTCTCTTTCATTTTGAAGACTTCATCTAGTAATTTAGTTTGATGCCTCTGATTTTTAAACCGTGAGTGAATAAGCCTTCCCCGCTGACCTTCTCCCTGCAGGTCATGAAGTTAAAGACAGTTCCTTCTTGTTCAACTCTTCCACGCTGAAACAAATAACACTTTCAGTCACCTCTTGTACAAAAGCTATCCCACACCCTTCAGCTATTTTTGTCCTTCTCTGTATACTTCATGCTTTTATTTTTGAGCATCAAATACCATATGCAGTTCTTAAGGGTAGGATGTGCTGAGGATCTGCACATCACTACAAGTTTGTTTTATTCACTTTTTCTGTCCTGGTAATTCTTAACACCATTTGATCTTTTTCTTACCCCAGATGAATTGACGTTTTCATACAATCACCTATTACAGCCTTGACCAAAGAGGGTGGGTTTCAAAACGTTCCTGCTCACTAAAAGTTAGACTTGCATATGCATGATGAAATGCCAGCCTGGGCAATACGGTGCTCTGACGTGAGTCCCTCTTCAAGCTCAGGACCCAGCAGAGCATCTCAGCACTGCGCTGTGGGGCAAACCTAACTTTGTCACCTCAAGACTTGGATGCGAACATAGTTCTTGCAATCTGACACCATCCACCAGAAAAGGACAGAGCAGGGCTTCATCCTTTAAGCAGGCAATGGGCAAACATCAGCTTGGCCATAATGTGTGTTTATATATGTATAAATATATATGTTTTTATAGATATACGTATAGAGAGATTTTTAATAAAGTCAGTTTGAACTTTATTTTTAGGCCAGCAGAAAGCCACAGATGAGGAGGCCTGCGCTTTGGCGGTGACCCAGCTGTGCAGATTTTCAGCATCTGGAATGCTAATGAGTCTAGCTCTATTAAAATGAGCTCCTTACCACTTTGCTTGTGCCAGCTCCCTGAAACAGCAGCCAAAGAGCACTTAGCGTAACACTCTTCATAAAAGATGAAAGGACAGCGCAAATACCTGTTAAAGCTTCTCTCCAAGGTTGCATTCAGGATCTGACTAGCTTTCAGGATCAGATGCGCCTGGAGCTAGAGTATCTAAAGCTGGCAGTAGGGAGTTACTTAAATTTGCAGCTAGTGAAGAGAGATCAGAACCAGACCATTAGTGAAGTCAGCTCACAGTCTGGTACTCTACTACTCTGCTGGGTTTCTCTCATAATGATGTCTCAGTGGTCTTCATACTAGACTTAAGTAGTTCAGACTACCTAGAAAGAGGATCCAGTTAAGCACTAGATGGAAATTCTTGTTTAGCTCTCAACTCTGCCATAAGGCACGACCTTTCAGCACTGATCTCTGCAGATATTTTGCACCCTTTTTCTCTTCCAATTAAGGATTTGGAGACTCTACAAGCCCGGATCTTAGATTTGCCTGGGTTTCCCTTCAACTAAAAGGGCCTAATTTCTCCCTTTCTCAACTTTACCTTTTTAAAACAACAGCATTTGAAGTGGGAAGTGTCCCTGACTCAGACTTCAATATTGGCTGGGTTGCAAAAGGTAAATCACTGTCTAATATGTTGAGAAGTTAATCAGTACAGCAATAGGCAGCACTAAGCACTAAGTTAATACCATTATTTATATTGATTATCTGTGATAATTTATGAGTAAATAGCAATGACCATTCTCTTACTCCTTTTTTGAAAGCTCTGAAATTCACCCTATTAAGTGCAACATTAGGAGATATGTTTCTTATTGACATATTATTTTTCCTAAAAATATTCATTTGGTAAATGCCATCATAAGCCATCATGCTTCTTTATTCACCTGTAAAGTCTGAGCACAAAGCCTGAGTATTTTTAGTCTGTTTGGACTCTTACATTTTTACCCAGAAGTTTAAGAGATATTACAAGTAGTTTAAAATTGAGAATAAAAGCTGAACAGTTTGTCAACCGTTTGACCAGTTCTGGGTTATGACATTTCAAGGAAAAATTCTTATCGTTTTGACGAGATTAATTCAAGGGCAAGGGAAAACAAGAAAACCCATAAAAGTGAACTCCTTTTCTCCAACAAAATTCAAAGTTTTGGCAATGTCAAATCAATCTGTTTCTTATGTTCTTTTCCCTTGAATCTATTGGAGTCTATCAAACACTGGTTCAAATCAGGGTCTTCAGCTCTGATATATAAGTGTATCACATGTATAAGTGATTGGACTGACAACAAATGGCCCTCTTTAAAAAATGCTCAGCACACAGCCAGCTCTGTGGTTCCTCGTCCCTTCTTCTCCCCATCAATAATGGGAAATCACTTTGCAACCAGAGCAACAGATGGAAGGGGAAAAATAAATCCTTTGCCTGGGCAGCTTCACCACCATCATTCACTCTAAAGCCTGCAGCCCAGGTTACATGGGTCACCTTCTGCCTTTATAGTTTTAAACAAGCTATTCTATCCCCAAGATATAAAAGTCTTATAGGTACAAATTAATCTACTTTCCTTTCTCCATACATCTGATACCTTTGACAACCTTGCTTTTGTTCAGGTTTATGTCAAGTCCTCATACGATGCAATATTTCTTGTTTATAGGCAAATGGACCAAGATTTTCCCAAATATGCCAGCCTAGAATATGCCAAGTGCATTCACTGTAATCAAACTCTGAAAAAGAGGCAGGAGTAGGTTCCCTCTTTTTTGTACCCTCACGGGGAAGAACATGTTTCTTCCACTAAGCTACAGCAAAAGGTAAGGCCATTTTACTAATACTTTCCCAAAATCCCTTTCCAATCATATTGACAGTAATTCACGAAACCTCACCCCAGCACCAAGACAGCCATCAAACATGATAAGTATTAACTTTTAAATTGAAATCTAAAAACAAGGTCTGTCTAGACAGGAAAGGATGAGTAATCAAGGTCACCAATCAATCCAGCTGCACAGGTTTGTAAGGATATTTGTTTTAGCCAGCATTTCACTTCTTACTGGCAAGTTCTACCTTATGCTGATACTCCTATTATGCTTCAACTTAATTTTCTAACCCCAGCTTTATGAGACCTCTTATGAGAGAGATCTCTTTGCTTCCAACTGGCGATGCCTTCCAGCTTTGTACAGCTCCTGTTTCTCCTGGACTAGAGAACAGAGAAAACTTTTTTGTACATAGTTAAACTCTCATCTGGTGAGTTACCTGAACATATGCCCAACACATAAGTAATTTCAGTGAAGTCAATAGGGTAGTCACATGAATAAACCCAAGTACGTATTTAAATACTTTAACTGCAAGCTTACAATGTAACTATGAAGGACACTTTAAAAAACAGTGAACTTTAACTGCCATCTACAAGTGAAAAGATCAGCATCGGGGAACTGTGGTGGTAGGAGAAGTTACTAGTGAAGTTCAGAAGATTAGTAAATTGATGAGGCTGGTCTAAAGTGGCAAATTCAGTTGTTTTGAATAAATGGTGATCAAAGGTCCCAGCCTGCTGACAGAATGGCAAAGTGTTGTCAGCTGATGCTAGCTCATTATCAAGGTCTTTCCAATTTAAAAAAATCCATTGGCTTTTGTTGAACACTATTTAGTATCTTCACTATATTATAACATAAAAGCCATACCCTAAATAGACAAGGCAAAAAAGTTACTTTTGTCAGAGGTAGCCACATTATATCAGAATTGTTCAACACAGCTGTGCTCTTCCTTCCCAACTAGTTTGAATTCTTTAAGACATTCGGTGTGACTACTACAACCATTAAAATATAACAGAGAAACAGACTGCGCAAATGCAGGGATCCAAGTGAATATAAAAGATGCAGATGCGATGTTCCTTACTTTGTAATCAAAACGAGAACTTCAGATAGTTACCAAATGCTTCAGACTATGTTTACTGCTGCAGTCAGGAACACTCTCCAGTGGGAATCCCATGGGAACGGATTCTGCACACAAGACTTTGCATCTGAGATCAGCCAGTTCACCCAGCATCATTAACTGCTCTTCTTTTTGGACACGGTACAGTCTGATTTTTCAAATCTCAGCAAAAAGTAATAGTCTCTGGAGAAGAGGGGAACCTCAGCCTTCAAAATGCTTAAACAAACTCAGGATATTCTCAGAGTCATGAGATTTTGATCCTTCCTTTACTTTCTAATAGAACATCAGTCAGCAAAGGTTTTCAGTGGCTCTTCAAGCCTTTAGATATTGGCTTCAGGAATTTTAAGAGTTTAGCACTAACTGCTGCTCTCAAGGAATACAATGCCTAAGAGGTTTCAATCTGCACTTTTTCATAGTATCATAGGGTAATTTGGGTCAGAAGGGACCTTAAAGATCACCTAGTTCCAACCCCCCTGCCCTGGGCAGGGACACCTCCCACCAGACCAGGTTGCTCCAAGCCCTGTCCAACCTGGCCTTGAACCTCTCCAGGGATGGGGCAGCCACAGCTTCTCTGGGCAACCTGGGCCAGGGGCTCACCACTCTCACAGCAAAGAATTCTTTCCTGATATCTAACCTAAATCTTCCCTCTTCCAGTTTAAAACTGTTACCCCCTCATCCTATCGCTACACTCCCTGATAAAAGAGTCCCTTCCCCATCCCTGCTGTAGGCCCTTTAGGTACTGGAAGGCCGCTATAAGGTCTCCCCAGAGCCTTCTCCTCTCCAGGCTGAACCACCCCAACTTTCTCAGCCTGTCTTCATAGCAGAGGTGCTCCAGCCCTCTCATCATCTTCATCGCCCTCCTCTGAACTTGCTCTAACAGGTCCATGTCACGCTTATGTTTGGGGCCCAGAGCTGGATGCAGTAGTCCAGGTGGGGTCTCACAAAAGCAGAGTTGAGGGGTAGAATCACCTCCCTTGACCTGCTGGACACGCTTCTTTTGATGCGGCCCCGGATATGGTTGGCTTTTTGGGCTGTGAGCTGTTTCATCTTCAGCTGCTTATGGATTCACCCATCTCTATCATCCCCATTCACAACCCTGAATTTCAGAGGTGACCCCATTTGTGGACATTTTTGTTGATTCCCTCCAAATACAGACAGAAGACATTGGTCTGAAAGAAGTAGGTCATGTTTCCAAGACTGCTGAAAGTCTTCAGATCAGAAGACTCAGCTTCCAAGAGCTTTGATTCCCAGAAAGGAATAGGCTCAGTGTAGGCGGCCACTTGGTAGAACTGCTCAAAATTTAAAGTTATCATTATTTTTTCCATATAAGTATGTGCATATATGAATATTCTAGAACACTTACAGAGTTTTTCTTGTATTATTTGTGGAACCAGAGTATTTAGTATCTTCAGATATTGGACAACAGCCCAATTCCCCAAAGTTTCACTACAACAGACCCTTTGTCTGAGAACTTATTAGAAGTTTATTATTAATTGCTCAGTGCTCTTACTCAGAGGTGTCAGTCATTCAGCTGAGGTGCAGACACAACTGCCAACAGCAGAGGTAAGTAATTACAGCTCCCTCCCCTCTCTCACCTCCAAACTGTCTGAAGTGAAGGAAGAATAGTTCACAAACAAATTCACATTTGCCCACATATCTGGTGGGTGGGCTTCAGCACACTACGCTATTTTTTGCTTACCTATGCTAATGGTGAAAACCTACACACTTGCGCAGAAAGCAACCAGCCAATAATCCATATATTCCTTTTAGTTCATTTAGATGAGTTCGACTTGTTAGAAAAGCACTTTTGGCTCTGATAAGCAGAGGAAATGGAAAAGCCCAGCTCTGCCTTTATCCAAGACTTGCTTGTCTCGATTTGCGGTAGGTTTGAAACCAGTGAGTTGTTTTGGATAGCAGAGTGGTTGGCTTTTTCAGCTATGGCAGGTTTAGACTCAACTTGAGTGGGATTCAAGATGAGAACAGCTAGTAGAAATGAACGGTCAGATAAAAAGCTTTCTCTGGAGAGTTTCCAATACTGCCACCTATGCAGACTGAACTCTGGCACAAAATCTGGAAAAACTGTTGGCTCGGATTTGTCATATGTTTCCTTAGTACTGTGGGAAGCCTATAACTATAGCAAATACTATTATCATCTCTGCTTTAAATATAGCATCTAGCCCAGTTAAGTTTTGTCAACACTGATAAATGACAGCTGAAAATGTATGTTTATACACCAACTTTGGCAAGGACATCTATGTTAGATGTAAAGGATCCTATGTCACACCATACACATGCTAATGAGCAATACTAGCACCAACACTCAGCTGGCATCCCTAACACAGTCATCAGCTCCCAAAGCTGACAAAGTTATGACATACATTAACCTATAGACCTTCTCACTTCCGATGTCTTCCCAGATAAATTATTTTGCCCATTGACCCTGATGCTGAAATTGTAGCATTTTCTTAAGAACCGTTGCTACATCTAATACTGTTTCTGCTCATTCCCCCCCCCATATATACCCTGTGCCACCTCCTTTCAGGAGATCCTCTTCAAAAAACAATTGGTGATATGGGAAGCAGCTTATCCCTTACCCAGTCAGAACGGGGGGCTTACTCAATAAACATTGTACCAACTAGTCTCTGGTTTGATCTTTTTTGGCAGTTCCAGTGGTTTCTCAAGCAGAGGCTGCTTCATGCAATGTGACTACGTAACGCTGACATTAAGGGATGACTGGATACCCTCCCTACCATAAGAAATAAATAGAGCTTGGAGGTTGTCCCCTTCGCTGCTTTGGGCATCTTGTCCATAGCCTCCTGTGAGCGTGGGCTTTGTTACTTTAAGATAAAAGCTATAGTGATCCAAAAGGGAAATTTTCAAGGTAACTTAAAAGAACAAGAAAGGCCTACATTGGGAATGGGACATGTGTCTCTTCTGGGTTGTGTTGAGCACACCAAGCTTTTGAGCGCACAAAGGGCCCTGAAGTGTTCAAACACAGCATTAGAGAGCAATATTGCTGTGCTGCCACTGCTGGACCACCACTGGGGCCTGAAGATGAGCTGGGGAGAGAAGAATACAAGCCAACCTCCCCTTAACACTCTATAAGCACGATGAATATTATTTTATTAAGAGACTGGCCTGGGAACTATGGGAAATGAAAAATGCCTAGAACAGAGGCACAATTTCCATCCCTTAAACCACACATTTCAAAATACATGTTTAAAATAGGCAGTTCCTACCCACACAAACCTAGCTCCAGAGTTAGGTGAGTTTGAGACACGGGGGAAGTTGGAGGTTTTCAGTTCACTATAACTTAGGGTATATATCTAACTGGAGTTTGAGGCTATTGAGAAAGCAAGATGCTCTTTATACAAACAGGTTTGGTTCAAACACTCCCTTCCCAAGTTTAAAGGTGAAGAACTGAATGCCAGCTTAAACTAACAGCTCTTTACATGGCAGTGGTAACAGAAAAGGGATCTGTTCAATAATCTCACCCAGAACCATGCAGAAAGACTTAAACCTCATTCAACCTCAAAAGGTTCCTGGTTTCAACATGTACGTGATAGTAATATATTGATAAATTGAGACTTTTACCAAGTATTTCAATTTTCCCTGAAAATACACCATGAAAGGGATTACACATTACAAAATGTTCCCATCACTTTTTCAACAGCGCAGTCATAGCCAACATTTTTATCCATATTATGTTTGAATACACAGAGCAACCAACGCTCACTAGTAGATTCTGGTGACTTTGTGCTGCTCTGGCACTGCAGGACCATTAATAACAACATTTAGCACACATACATTAATGGAGAAGAGCAAACAGACAAAATACACTAGTAAACCCCCTGCAAAGATTATATTAAAAATACCATACCTTGCTGAATAATGAAAAAATATTCATGATTAAAAGAAAAAGCAATCAAAAATGAATGCTTAGACAGGCAACTGAATCAACTACAGAACTGTTCTGGTTCTAGAGAAGTCAATAATTATTTACCCACAATAGAAAAAAACCTTTCGGCTGCTCACAACCAATATCTTCCAGCACCCCAAGTACATTACAGCAAATGCAGAACACGAGTGGAAATAACATCTGTAACACCTACAGCAAAAGAAACCAAAACCATTCCCATTTGCTGGCTCCTGCTTCACTCTCCAGTATGAGCTGGTTATTCATCTCACATGTTGCAGGTCATCAGGATTCACAGATATTTTACACCTCCTTAATTTCTAAAAAACTCAGTGAGATGTGAAATGGGTCAAGGATTTATCAACTGCTTATATGGTAACCTTTCATCAGCCTCTCAACTTCACAGCTGTTTTTAGATATACGTGTGTATGTTTGGCTTGCAGCAAAATATATCAGGTTCAGTAGAAGGCACATTTTGAAATAATTTTTGCCAAATCAGCCATTACATAGATTTCCACCTAAGATGTAATTCCCATACTACTGTTCAGTTTGAATAGGATCTCAGCAAGGGGACAATCCTGTTGATTATAGCTGGTGACCTTTATACTTCACTGCCTGAGGCTTTTAGAAAGAGTGCTCAGCTAGATGCTAGAGGGGCACCACCAGACCGCCTGCCCTCTCTTGGTAGAGACACCAGGGGATACAACAGGGGCTTCTTTGAAACTCCTTAAATTCCATTAAAGTTATTGTCTGACAAAAAAGACCAGTCTCAACACTGATGGACAAGACCAACTCCAGCCCTATGCACTTCCAGAGGGACAGGGTGTTGAAAACTCCCAACGCCCCTTGACATCTTCTGCAGGTTTCACTTATTTTTCAAGACCCCATTCCCCATCTGAGCACAGCCAGGTCCATGGTGCACAGGAAAGGGCAAGGTCCAAGACACTGTCTGTGTCCTGAGGCAGTTGGTCAGACAGGGAGTGGTGGCACGGGTTTCCCCCTTGGGCATCCACACAAATGCAGCCGCATCGCTGTCTGCAGCAGAGGGAGGAAATGACTGGAGGCTCCAGACTGAGACATGGGGCATTTCTGCCTGCTCTACAGTGGCAGCGCTTTCACAGGAGTCAATTATTCAGCCTGTGTATTTAAAGACTCAGTAAATAACTACTCAGGGGATGGGTTTTTTTCAAACATACTGATGATATTTTCATCAAAAGACCCTTTTTACAGAAATAGACGAAGGAGAAAAAAAATATTTATTCAGAGTGTGTTTCATGGAAGCTCCATTGGCCGGTGCTTTATGGTAAATGATTACGGTGTTCTGGGGACAAACAGACCTGGCGGGACAGATTTATTCCTGTTCTTGAACTAGTACAGGTGCAAGAGAAATAGCTTGTACCTTGTCTGCTCAGACTCTACTGAAGGAGAAGGGATTTTTCCCTCCAATCTGCTTGAGACTAGCCCTTTAGGGCACAGATCTACCAGAGCATAACATTGTTCCCATCATCATGCCTCTTCCTTCTCCATTTCTGACTGAAGCTTGCCAGAAAAATGGACAGATTGGGAAGTGCTGGGTTCACGCCTGCACCTTCCATGCTTTCTGGGTTGCTCAGTCAGACAAATATTCAGCTCCCCTTTTGGAAGAACAACTTGCAGAAGAACTTGCAGACACATCTGCCTCCGATGTTTGGTTACGTATTCTAGTTCCCCAACAGAAGTACTAATTACCAACATAACCAAGAAAAGTTTCCAAAAAAGGCGGATAAAAAAAAGCTGTTCTAAGCAGTAGGCCATAACCTTTTTTCTCATCTACAGAAGGGTTCACCCTTAATTACTATCTTTGGGCATGAATTTTGCGTGGCCTCTCTTTTAGGAGCACTTAGGAAATTTCCCTCTAGCTCTGCAGTCAGCTGCTCTAAAGTCTGTTTGCAACAGCAGACAATGGGCAACAGCATGAAAGGATGGATCCGCTCAGGCTCAGAAAACTGTTCATACCAGGATCTTTCTCACAGTTGCTCAGACAGCTTGGAATATTATTATTATTATTAAATGACTCACTTGATGGCATATTGTCAGTAAGGCTGTGGCCTTTTGTACAGAGCCACAAGTCCATGTCGTGCCTCTGTCCGAAGCAGGGAGAGATGCCACAACTTTTCCACATCTAATAAGCAAGCAGAGACATGCTGCCAGTTGTGCAAAAAGGGACATTTGAACCGGCCAGTGACTCAGTCTGTTCTCAGGAAGATATGCAGTCAAACAGCCTGATGTTTCCAACAAGGTCTGAAAGCTCCAGAAATGGAAAGAATCCCTCCCTCTTCTCCAATGCAACGTATTTTTGGTGGATCCCAACACCCAAATTTTGAGCTGTGCTTTAGGATAAGAGACAAGACTCCTGCATTGCAATTCTCTATGAAGTAGGGGCTCCAAGGAAGTCAGATACCTATAGTTGATTGTATGCACCAGAGCTCACGTGCTGCTTGTGACCCATTCATTTTGGAGTGGGGATGCAGGTTTAACCTCCTGCAATTCCCCTCTGTTACTCCAAGGACAGAAGTGCCCTCCCTCACTGCGACTCAGTTCAAGTGGGTCACCTTATGCAGTGACAAGCACCCTGTCCTGTAATAAGCCACAGAATCCCACCAAGGAGGAAAGGAGGAATACTGCCTCAAGGGAAGTGCAATAACATTGGCCTGGCTTCATGGTTTGGCTGATCAGACATGGCTGAGTGCTCAGAGCTTGGTAAGTTATATGACTTCACAATGAAGGACCACAAATGTTTATATTGTGCAGATACACCAGCACTTGTGGATTAAAATAGCAAGTACAGCAAGTCTTTTCCGTGTTGCAAGTGTCCAACAACAGTAATACATCCATCGTGCAAGCTCCTCCCAGCTGACCTTTTTAGGCAGATTTAGATAAAGATGCCTCCAAATTGTCCATAACAAATTGATACTTTTCCAACAAGATTCATCAGTGTCCTGAAATCGCTTATACCAGTAACAAATACCAGCCACAAAAACCAGAAGCCAGTGGGCCTCCTAGTTCATCCTACTCATTACATGACACGATCTTTAGAATATGTTTACAAGTATATCATAGCTGTGCTGAAGTAAGCTACTGTGCAACGAGCACCTACTTCTTTCTTCAGCTCATTCATTATGGGCCAGATTTGACTTCGCTATATCTAAGTGGGAAACCCTCTTACTGCTGGATTTCATTTGGTCCTGTGATATGTAAGAAGTTGTTTTATGTACTCAAAAGTTACAGGGGGAGAAGAGACACGTTTGGGTGACAGACAAATGACTAACGGCTCCTTATAACTAGATGAAGATGGAAGTTACTATTGACTGCTTCATGCTCTATAAAACCCATTAAGGGAATTGGACATGAGGTAGCCTTCACTCCCATATATGCTCTTTGCCATGTCGTTCTTGCATTTACAAACTTGCCTGGATTAATACATTAAGTGGAGTTAGCCTTCCTCCGGGAAACAATGCAAATCTGCCCAGAAAAGCATTTCTGAGAAACATAGACAAACAGTGGGCCAAAGTCTCTGCTGGCCCAACTCCACTGAAATCAGAGCAGCAGACAATTCAACCATACATTCTTAGAGCGTTACTGCTCAAAATCTCTCCCAGAGGGGAACAAAAAACACAAACAAGAGAAATATTCTCATTAACAAGAAATTAGAGACATTTATTTAATCAGAGATAGGAGGGAGTCAAATGTTTCTATCTCTCTGTATAAAGAATTTCCCAAATGATCATCACTTCAGACTATGAAATGTCTGAATTTCAGAGGAACTAGGAAAGAGAAACAAGCAGAAATGGAAGGGAGGTGCTGTTAAGGGGAAAATAATTTATTGTTTTCCTCAAAGCTAATGTTTCTTTTTAGGAGACCGAAGTGATCATTGCTTCATTCAGTTTAAGCAAACAAAGCACCAGATCTAAACAAAGGATTTTAAGCAGTAAGTAAGCAATTTCTTAATGGAACTTTAACACACTCAAATTAGCATGACTAGATAATTGCAAGAAACAAAATGCTTTAAAATTAGTGCTGCCAATTAGGACACAACACCCTCTTAGTCAAGGTGCAACAAATGAACATGACAGTCCTGCTAGTCTATTTTGATAGAAATCAAAGTGGGGGACATGAATTAATCTCTCCTGGTCAAGCAGAGAAAATGGTGTCATTCCCAGATGGGGAAGCAGGACATTCCCAGCACTACCATAAGCATTTCTAATGGTTGGTTCATACCTCGAATGACTGATACCACAGTAGTGTAGCTAATCTACTCTTCTGTAATTAAGTCATGATATAACCCCTAGAGGAGAAAATGCATAGTATTCAAGCATGTAAAGTTTCCCCAAGCACTGCAAACTACTCATGTCCCTTTCAAGTCCACTGGAGTAAGTGTTCACAGCATCCAGTGGAAGACAGCCTGCCATTTCCCTAATGAAAATGTAGGGTTGAGAAATAGAAAATATTCCAGCACCATCTCCTTTTTCTGTCCACACAGAGCTTGTCCACTCCTGACCCAGTGTCTGCAAAACATCCATCACCCTCTGAAAACATTCTTTCCGTTAAAGAAAGTTAATACCTTGCTGTTGGTACACAGCTAAGAGATGCTACTAGCAATGAGAAGAATTAGGATGCTTTAGTATTTTTAAGAGGGCTAGAAAATATATTGAAGTTAGGTCAATTCTTCCGTTTGCTGTCTCACCAGTACCCAGAATACTCTCTTCCCTGGCAGTCAACCAGATGTGCTCAAACTGCACATTGCTCCCAGTGAAACAGCATCAGACTCCCACTTTGTGAGATCTTTAACATGGAAGAGACCGTATCTGAGGCACCTCAGTTTCCAAACTGCACAATGGCTTCTGGCTGTAGCCATCTGCAATGCTGTAGCCTCAAGGTTTTGCTGGAAGACCCATGGATTATGACACCCCATTCTTCAAATTGGTGATATCTTTCAAAGGAAAGGCCTCCAGACACAGATGCAACTGGAAACAGAATGTCATCACAGGGAAGAAATGTAGACTGAGAATACCCAAGCCAAAAAGATTTCAGCTAATTTCAATCTAAATTAGTTCTGAATCCTTTGGTGCCATTCAAAGCTTTTGCAATACTGACCTAAGTTTCTAGTACTAATGGAAGTTTTTTTATTATCAGGTTTTTTTCAGTGCCCAAATTCAGTCCAGTTATGATATTACACCTCTGAAAATCCCCCTTCCTTCAAGATGCTGCAAATTTGTTACTCAAAACCACAGACATCTAAAAAAATATAGGTCTCATCAGCTTTAGTGGTAGCTCAGCACTGCAAGGGATAGCGACACTTGCCTTCCTGTGGCTCCAACCAAGCACCCAACACCCGCACCACAGAGCGAGTTTTGTTCTGCCATAGAAAATAATCAGAACAGTCTCACGGTGGTTATCAAGTTTATATATAAAAAGATAACGGAAGCCAAACAGTTCCCAACACCCACTACTCAGTGTATTGCCCTCCATCCTCTGATTTAATAAGCATTTGTAACAACTCAATCAGATTGTACTGAGACACATGCACTGTTTCTCCCTTTATTCAACTGCTCTTGTGAGGCAGGAAAGAAGTTTGACATGGAAAACTATCCACTTGTCAGTCCTTGCGTTTGTCAAGCGTTACATGGGTTTTCATTACACACCTTGGAGGGAATTAGAATTAGAGATTTGATTAATTTGTCAAAAATTATCTACATAAGCAGTTCACTCACTTTCTCTTGAAAAGTGTTCCTAAGCTCATGGTTTTCCATCAAGAGATTCTTGTGAAGTGCAAGTAGGGCAACCTATTCTGCTAGAATTAGGAAGTAAAAGTAGTTTTATTTATACCTAAGGTAAGCAAGGGAAGATGTATTAAAATAAACCAAGTGTTCTTACGGGTTAAGATTTTTACTGCTAAGTATGTTTGTTCACATCCCAGTTGTTGTGGGAAACAACTCTTCTCGCAAGCAGTGAATTTCCAGCAATAGAGGCCAAAAGAAGTGGATGAATTCGAGCTAAGCCATCACTCCCCAAAAATGTTTTTGCTCCCCATGTGTCCAGAATTCTTGAGGAAGTCTCTCACCCCACAATACCCATCTCTGCAATGCATCCAATACAATCCAATAGCTTTCTTCTCCACTGCAAAATTGGGTGCACTTGTATTTGGACAGAGGCTAAGCAGGATGAGATTAATTCCTTGATTCAGAGTTAAGCTCTTCTGATGAAACTATCATGTATTTGTTCAGATTCAAAATACTCCCTATATCCTCCTACCAGATGGGCAAATCACTTTCATCTCCTACAGCATCTTTTACTCCCGAAGAGCAGCCTTCTGTGTAAAATAAAGGCAGAACCGAGCACTACACAAATCAATTCACTCGCTGCTCTCCCGGCCAGCTTGGGTTTATTTTCTAATATTTTTTGTTGTTTTGTTTTTACACAAAGTAAAGCTTCCCGGGAGGGATGTTTCACAAAGTTTCACCCAGCTGAAGTCTTTTTGACATGTGAACTGGAGACACCAAGATCTCCCAAATAAAATTTTATTCCAATCCTATCTTATCTACCAATGCAAGTTTTTAGGTTTTAGCTGCTCTTCTGCTTTCTCCATGGATATGGAATTCAGGTAAAAAACTGAAGAATAAGGAAAGTTAAAATCCCAAGCCTTACCTTTAATCTGGTACTGCAGTCAGGGGGTATGGCATTTGACATTACTAAGAACCGTCAGACTAAACTCTGACCTCTTGGCCACATCTTATCACAGCTGAAATCAAAGCTGCCGAGAGCTGATGCCAGTCTGGAAATTTTCCCAATAAAGTTGATGTGGTTTCAGAGGCTCCAGCACTGACTCTTCAAATTATTTTATTTATTATTTCCTATTGATTGCTTTGTTTCTCACACATAAAGCCAGATCATATCCTGGGTCACCCTGCAGTTTGGTATTCTTTTAATAATTATTACCCAAGGGTGTTGCAAGCAGATGGGTTAGAAAGAAACGGGTTCCTGACAGCCAGATGAGATCATCCTATATCATGTGTGAGTTCTCACCCTCCCAGACTCAGACCAATTAGAAGGCAGTTACCAGATAATACCCTATAGGCTTTGAATGTACCCATGTTATGCAAGCGTACTATCACAACAGTTCTTTCCAGAAATGCGGGAATCTGCAACGTTTACTCTTTCCTTGCACTCAGACTGTTGCTATCTTGTTGAAAAAGACATGGTGAGGAGAGACATGCTGCTCTGCAAGGGGAGGGGGTATCCCAGCTGGATGGGAGCCCTGCAAATCCAAACATTTAGGAACAGCTTGAACCAAAGCCAGAAAAAAGTCATGATTGCCAGTGCATTTAGAAACCCCCAAGGCAGAGCTGTCAGAATGGTACAGAAATCTCTGCCATCCTCATCCCTGTTTCATCAAGGTCTGATGCAACTTGCTTTCAAACGTTAAGCTGCCTGTGCCACGGTGGCGCAGAAAGCCTCCCTGCAGGGGTACAAAACAGCACTAGTCCTTTTCAGTATCCCAGGCAGCAGAGAAACTTGAAGGGTAGAAGAGCAAACCAGAGCTATTTAGCCCACCTACCCACTGTCAAAGCTTTCTTTGCATGAAGTACGGCTAGAGGCAGCCACTCTGACAGCATTTACTGAAAAAGAATGCTGTTTTCCTTCTTAATTAAGAGTTAAGCATCAACCAGGGATTTATTGGTACATAGCTGCTGTAAATAAAGACTGTGTGCTTGGAATATGGCACAATTTGTCTACCACGAGTGCTACAAAAAGAAAAGGAGGCCTGCCTATAACATTCTCAATAAATTCAACACAAATATTAATACAAAAAGCATAGCGCAGAAGAGGTGGACTCAAGGGCCAGCACAGCTACTGGTAGCAGGTGAGAGTGCAGAAGCATGGAAAACGGGAAGATAACCCACTAGGTGTCCCAGGGATTTTGCATCTTTCTTCTTGAAGTATGATCTATAGTCCTTCCCTGATTACTTATATATTAGCTAGATTGATGCTATTTGGGCTTACCCATACCAGTGACCACACCATGGAACTGACCTTCTTAATATTTAGAAGGGCAAACCAAGTGTTTCTAAGAGCATTCAAAAAAAATGGTGAAGTTGTTCATACTACAAGCATACCTGTCTACTAACTGTCCTCAGGTGCGTTCAGGAGCATCCTCACACCTGATGAGCTTTGGAAGCTAAAAAACAGAAGTGCGAGCTTCAGCTTCAAGTGCAGCTTTTCCTCAGCTTGGACCATTTACAAAAAGCTCTCCCTGGTGGGGACTCCCAGATATCCTCCGAGTATGAGGTTACAGTTCATAGCTCGGTTGCTCCACACACGTTGAGTAATATTGAAAACTCAAATTTAAAGTAAGAACAGTCAGATATCAGACACTTGATTATTTGATGATTATACAGAGATACTGAGAACTGAGATTTCTTTAATGATTTAAGCACTCAATAAAAGAGACTGTACTTAATATCTATGTTAAAGAGAAAAAACATTTGGAGATCAGGAAAGAAAAAAAAAAAAGAAGCTTAGGAATCGGATAAGAAGGGCTTTCTACAGAAAATGAAAGTGCTTGAGAGAAACACTGGCTGGCAGAAAGCAAGGAGAAATGCCTGGAAGAGATGAAACTACATGTGTATTTACCAGTCTAAGACCATCCCTACTGGAAATTCACTGCTCATCTGCAAGAACAAGGGATTATTTGACCATAGCTGGATAGAAATCAAAATCCTCAGGAACACATTCTAAAAAGCAAGACAACTTAGTTCTTGATGTTTTTCTATTTTGCTCCTTGCATAATGATAACACTAGGAAGACTGGACCAATTGTCTCTCTGGAACACCTACTGAAAACAGACTATTCTGTAAACATTTGGAGCCATAGAAATGTTTGAAACAACAGCTAGAATCACATTTAATGACAAATTAGGAAACAAACACCCTGATATATATAAAATAAAGAGGTGAGTTGCATCAATGTGACATGCAGCAACAGCACAAGGTCTCAAAGTAACTCGAAGGCAAAGAAAAAAAAAAAAAAAAGGACAAAAGTGAAGAACTCATGACAGAGGGACAGGTCCAGCTACAACCCTGGAAGCACAGGGGGAGGCAGGAGCTATCTATATTTGAAGAGACAGGGCTCAGAGAGGCTGGACATGGTGTGGGGCTTGCCCTACAGCAGCAAGTTTCTCACTGCTGCAGGGGAAATAGGAGAAACCCAGAAGTTATTTTAAAGTGTCTCTAACCAGTCTTTTATGAGGACCATACGCTTTGTTAGAAAAAGACAAGCAGAATTTGTGTACTCTTCTTCCTACCAAAACAATAGTAAAAGCCTTTATACATAAATGTTTAGATAAAAGTTTGTTAGTCTTAGAGTCATAAGTGATGACTAAACCCAGATGAGAAGTTCTGGCAGAAAGAAGCAGCAAGGACCTAAGGAAGGTTTTTCTTACCAAAAAGACAGTAATAAGCGTTCTTGTTTTCTTTAGTTCAGTGGATAAGGCATTGGGGATACTTGAAATCTTTATTCACATCCCTACTCTACCTCACTGTGCCCTACACGCCAGTCTCAACTGCAGGATTGTTGATTCTGATACAGCTCTTGTTATAATTTTCTAAAGCAGAACCTTAATTGAGGTCATTTGGGATAAACTTTTCATCAAGATAGGTATGTTTACAGTGAAGTGTGGGGGGTTTTTCCCCTCTGTTTAAAACCATTGCCTAGAAGTAGAAAGTTACAAGTATCTGAAAAACAGCAGAAATGGCAAGAATGGCTATGAACCATACGGTTACCTTTGTTGTATCTTAGAGTACATTGTGTCTGCAACTCAGAACAGTTTTTTTTTTGTCTTCCATTTTTCCAAACTGTTCTTGTGATGGTTTTCAACTTGAGTTTCAGAGGCATTTTCCACAGAAGCTGAAGAAAAATTCTTCAAATCCTTTATTTTAGTTATAAAACTGTATTATACCTCATCTGAACAAAATCCAGGTGAATCACAATCCCTAATTTGGAATGCATATTGCCATAAATCTGTAGCGTCCATCACAGCATATTTGGGAGAAGAATATGCTGCTGTTATACATGATTCTTGCATGTCCATATTGTTAGTTACATTTAGAAGACATTCCATACACTCTCCATCATATCATCCACACATTTGAAGTCACTGTAAAATTACAGTCTCCTTGGTGATGCTGCAGGGACAGGCCTTTTAGAAGCTGATCCCTTGCACTGTATACCATAGTCTCCAAATTAAGCGTAATCCCCAATAAAAAACCCAAACATGTAAGTCTCCATGCTAGAGAAACATCCCTGCAGAGATGGTCTTCCCTTCATTTCCTTACATGCACGGTTTACAGCTGTTCTGATAACTCCCTGTTCATACCTGAATATATTAATGTTCCCACACTATCAACAATTTCACCTGTTTCTGTACACCTTTGATAAGCCTCTAAGATACATTTCACATTTCTTGTGTTTTGGAAACGTTGAGGATATAAAAGCAATCATGGTAGATCTAACACAGTATCTACCCTCTAACCGCGGCTGACAGCATATTTGGGGAGGAGAGGGCTAGGGAGGGAGAGTGAGGACACAGGAGTATCTCCCACTGTACCTTCCTGGCTTTTGAAGAGCAGTGGTTTACAAACCCTTCATCACACTTGCATCTGATTCAATGCACCTTGGTAAATTGGGTTACACAGATAATGTACCCTAAAATATTGCATATATTTTGGATCCAGAAGTACCCAGCATTAACTCATGTCTCTTCACAGGCCACATAAGCCAGTTCTACTTTCACCTGTAGGTGGGGTGAGGTGGAGGGGACAATTCTCACTCCCTAACTTTAAGCTCCCTTTTAATAAAGTTCAGCGTTCAGGCTCTCTGCCTCCCTCTTGCTCCTGAGGACATTTGTACATTAATGCTCACGTACTACTTCCAGACTTTACCCGATCAACCGTGCACAGCCGTTCCCATGGGTAAGCCCACCTAATGTTCTGTGCCCACAGAGGTTGTGTGCCTGCAGTACATACACCGCTCATCTTCGCTCACTTCATTTAACTGACACTTCTCCTTTTATCTTCAGTTTTTACGTTCTTTTCTTAAGGGCTCCTCTTCCACCCTTTTTCAAGGTTTTCACATTTTTAATTTTTTTTTTTTCAAGTTTTCATGTTGTTAATGCTTTTCTTAAAAAAAAGAGTACAGGAATTTCAAAGCACATTTCCACATGAAAAGCCCTCACTGTTGACTACCAAGATCTAACGCTGAAGTACACAAAACCCAGACAAAAGCCACATTACAGATAACACAACATTCCCCCAAACCCTTAGGACTGTATTACTTGGGAAAAAAACCTACAGCCTGCAATCTAGCTAAAGACATTGGGGTGTGTGACTTTTTTTATTGTGCCTTTCAGACTTAAAATAAATTTTGCTTATGCTTATTTATAACAACATTCATAAGAACACCATCGTGGATGTGTATAAATACAACACTGTCATAGCTGAAATAGTATCCAAGATCAAATAATAAGACCTGGGATATGGTTTTGAACATACAGAGTTGATTTAAAGCTGCACAGCTCTGAAAACACACCATTTTCTGAGGCGTGTATTAAGTGCGCAGCTCTACAAACACGATTTATCATTGCCTTAAGTGCGCAGTCTTAATTATGCTCCTGCCCAAAAATCTCACTTAATGTTGCTCTGTGAAATCTATATGTACTGCAAATGACAAAAATTAAGGGAATGGGTTTTATTTGGTTTTACATTTAATGTAGCTTTCTTATGAATAGTTAAAAGCCCGTGTTTAGTTTGCTGTGCTGTTTGTGTGTTTTTCTCTTAGCAACCAGGAGAAAAACAGTCTTTTAACTATAGGAAACCATAACTGTAAGATCATAAGAATTGGCATAGAAAATAGGATATTTGAAACTACCCATAACAAATCATTTACATCATTTAAGCTACAAATTGAAGGTATTCCTTTAACTTTGAAGTAATGTAGTTTTGTGTAAATACAAACAAACATTTAGAACTGTATTTTACACAGAAACTTTCTTCCCAAAGAGCTTTACATGTGGCACCCATTCAAATCCTGGGAAACCCCCGAGGACTTTTGTTCACAGGAATATTCCCAACTCAGCAAGATTATTCATTTATTTAAAATTAGTCATCACTTTATGTATTTGCAGAAGTGAGCTTGCGTGAGAGATTTCTTATATACCACTGAAATACAGACACCTCTATAGCAAGATAAAGTTTTTCAGCAGCTCTATACCACAGAAGACACCAATAAATAAAGCCAACAGGTTTGAACACAAGTTCAAGGAAGATGCAGAAAGGCAGAACATAACAGATTAAGTTAAAACTTGTCCGGGACTGGATTTTACATCATTTCTCTAAACAAAAAGCATAACACAAGGTATGCAAAAAGCAATATGTTCACAAGTCAAAACCTTGCCTCCGCGTCTTGTGAAAAATCTAGTCTCTGCCAGAGATGGTTTATCCTAATTTACCAAACCCCAGAGGAGAGTGCCACTGGTTTGAGCACCACTAGAATCACCTGCAAGAGATGAGCTATAGCACAGCAAAGCTTTGAGAGGGAAATATACTCCAAAATTTCACAGCCTAGGGGCTGCAGAATACCTACTGAGTAACTGGAGGGAGTAAGTCTTACTAAAGGAAAAGAATTAGCATACAGCTGACAAAAACCCCCTCAGGATCTCTTATCATCCTATAAATCTTAAGCTGAGAATGACTGCCATGGCCTGTTAGGCATGTCCCACGCAGCTTTAAGGTCTTCCAAATACCTCACTGCAGATTGGTGCCATGAGCAGCTCCAAGCCAGTGAGCTGTCCTGGTCTCCACTTTTCACAAAAATATTCCAAACACAAATATTTGTTGTCAGTGAAACACTAAGAAAAATGCACTCACCTTTGCACCTTTCAGCATGGTTTGGAAATTAATGACCCATGAGTTGGCAGCACACCTTCTCCTTCCTTGGGTTTGGAATAACTCAAGTAAACTACGATAGCAAAGTGCAATACAGGGTTTAAACAAGAGACTTCCCAGAGTGTTGAGGTCTTCAGCAAATTCCTCGTTCTTAATCTCCATTACTGTATAACCAGCTGCTGTTTGTGAGTTTGCTGTGGGAGGAGGAAGCTAACTCTTATCAGGTGGGGGAAATTAAGGTCAGAACAAGAGCTGGGCACTGCTTAAGCCTCAGTCTGTTTTTCTTTCCTCCAGCATCATGCTAATCTTAGCCTGAATATTGCCCACAGGTAAAAACCAAGCCCCCCTGCCGTTAGGGGAACAAAAAGGCAAAAAAAGATTATGATCTCAAAACAAGATGGGGGAAGCAGGTGTTATTTACTGCCATGTTTTTGAGGGTCAGCACGACTCTAGTGGGCCTAGTCATATGCTAAGTGATTTAGCTGACAGCAAGGATGGTGTCCTCCCTCCCCCTTTTTCTACACAATACCAGGTATAGTGGGCAGTCTCAAACTTCAGCAGGCCCTTTGAACATTGCAGTATCACCAGTACTTGTGCTGCTCTTAAGTATCTACGCTGATCAAGACCTAAGGCTGCATTAAACTGCACAAGGCAAGTCCTCCAGCATTTAAAGGCAGAAGTAAAATGCAAAAGTTCCTTGTAAAGCCAGAAAGACTGAGACAAGCAGATGCACGTGTGCTGTCCCAGGCTTGGTAGTCAGGTGTGTTTAACTACTTGTGCACCGTGTAACACACTGCCTGTGTCCACCAAGTACTATTTGCACTGACAAATGCTTGCTCTGGGATGTCCCAGAGACTCTGGGATGTCCCAGAGACTCTGGGACCTTAGTCCTAAAAAAAGAAAAATCAAGCTAACCGCTAAATTCAAGCTAATAACTCTGCAGCTTTTAATCCACTCAGTAAGATAAACTGGCATCTGATATACTGCAGATTTTCCCCAGGACTCCCTACAAAGCTGCAGCACATCCTCTGAAGGCACAGTTGTGGCTCACCACATTGCATTCCCACCAGAGATGCCACACAAACCATCTGGTGGCACACAAACACACACTGCTCCTGAATAACCTCTTATCAAAAAGACACCTTTTTGGTAGGAACTGTTGAACAATACCTTCCTCCAACATTACATGGCAGCTTTATCTAAGCAGTTCTGCAGATTGAACTACACTAGCAGTCTTGGAGGAGAGACATTACTGTGGAAGTGTGTTTCCTTTTAGCAAGCTCAATGTCTCTTGTCCAATCTCAAAGTGGAATTAGTTGCTTTCATTCTGGTTTTTCATTTTAACTCAAGCCCACAATTAAACTTATGCAGATTTGAGCTGCACACGCTTATGGGAAGTGCCAGGCTCTGAATGACTGGCATACCTCCAAGCTACAGGTACCTGTATGGTACCTGTGAAGATCAAGGGGACATCAGGAGACAGGATCAGCTGATTCAGAACACTGTAGTTTACATCTGCTGGAGAGGTTTTGAACAACCACCTGACTGCATCTTCTGTTTACAGAAAATAAAGACTAGATCCTTGTTAGTGTACTGCTTCCCATGCTACACTCCCACAGAGCAGGCCACACGACGCAGCCAAGGATGTGGTTGGCTTTTTGGGCTGCAAGCACACATTGCTGGCTCGTTTTGAGCTTCTCATCCACCAACACCCCCAAGTCCTTCTCCTTAGGGCTGCTCTCAATCCATTCTCCACCCAGCTTGTATTTGTGCTTGGGATTGCCCCAAACCATGTGCAGGACCTTGCACTTGGCCTTGTTGAACTTCATGAGGTTTGCATGGGCCCACCTCTCAAGCCTGTCCAAGTCCCTCTGGATGGCATCCCTTCCCTCCAGTTTGTTGTCTGCTCCGCACAGCTTGGTGTCATCGGCAAATTTCATGAGGGTGCACTCAGTCCCACTGTCCATGTCACCAAAGTTGTTAAACAGCACCAGTCCCAGTACCAACCAACCCTTGAGGAACACCACTTGTCACTGGTTGCCACTCGGACATGCAGCCGTTGACAGCAACTCTTTGAGTGTGGCCATCCAGGCAATTCCTTATCCACCACGTGATCCATCTATCAAATCCATGTCTCTCCAATTTAGAGACAAGGATGTCATGTAGGACAGCATCAAACACTTCCATAACTCTAGATAGATGATGCAGTTGCTTTTCCTTTATCCACCAATGCTGTAATGCTGTTGTAGGTGGCCACCAAATTTGTCAGGCACAATTTGCCTTTAGTGAAGCCATGTTGGCTGTCACTGCCAGTTCCCTCAGGACCTGTGGGCTTGTGCACCTTCAGGTTTCTCAGATGATCTCAAACCTGGTCTTCTCCTACAGTGGATAGTTCCTCATTCTCCCAGTCCTTGCCTTTGCCTTGTGCAACTTGGGCAGTGTGGCTAGAGCCCTTACCCAAGCCACAGAAGGGCATATATATAATAATTTCCATATTAAATGGAAAATGATACAAGAGTCTCATGGGTATTTGGGCTCCTACCATTCCAAGTTTTCCCTGCAGTAGGACTGTATGTACAAATCTTTGTGTCAACAAGAATACAGATAAATTAGTCCTAAAATTAGTTGAATAGTCTGAGGTCCTTACATAGTAAAGCCAAAAGCAACTTAAAGAAAAGTTTGAGCAGAAAGTACTATGTTTGGACAGACTGACAAGGCACCAATATAACTGTACTGGTACCGATTAAACCTCTTCATTACAAAAATGTAAGCTGTAAGTATGTGCAGGAGCACCCTTTTTAGCATGAAATATGAAACTTTAAAAATAAACTGTTTACATACAGAAATATTAGATATGTGAAAGAAAACTGGCAGGATGAATCAGAGGTGGTTTGAAAAATGCTTCCAGGACTTGCTGTTAACAAGGCTGACAGCATTTTGGTTTCTTAAATGATTGCACAGAGCGCTTTGAAGAAATAAAGAACACTATAAAAACACTTCACAGAGCAAAGTAAACACCCCACCCTAATAGGAAGTCTCTCTCCCCCCTTCAGATCAGACATCTTGTTATGTTTTCAAGCCTGAATTTCATATCCAGCCTCAGAAGATGTCCCAGTCTGATGTCTATTGGACAAAACCCCAGTATCATGCAGTGAGGCACCTTATGCCAGGCGGTGTCCTCAAGAAAAAATAAAAATAAAATCAGTACTCTGGGTTTATGTGGGATTTCCTGTGCAACTTATCTTGGTGTAAGCTACGCAGGAAAATTCAGACTCCTAAGCTGATTATAAACAGCAACTTAAAAGCCATTAAGAGCTCCAAACTGAAAACAAAGCTTTGGAAGTCAGCATCAGACTTCAAGTGAGTTTGTCACAAACCCCAAAGGATTAAAATCAAGCCAATACTATACATGATCAGCTGCTTTTAGTGTCCAATGCTAAATGCATCAACTCTAATTGACAAAGTCCCATCAACTTATTCCAGCTCCTTTGGATTACTCTATTTTGTATTAAAAGAAATTTATGCTTGATGTGACAAGTTTCTCTTCCCTGAGCTCCTGGTGAAAAGCCTTGTTCCATTGAACATTTTCCAGTGCTGTTTCACCCCTTTCGCACATTTCTGGCTAGCATTGTACCTATCGTTTCCTTTCACTGCCAGGCTTGCATCAGGTTTCATGGCTCACTGCATGTTCAAACCCAGAATTAACTCTAAGAGGTGAGGACCCATGTACAAGTACAATAGCAACAGGTTTTTCCCCCCCCAGAAGTGGTCAAGAAAAATCACTTTAGGATGATTACTGCAGTGACAAGGAACAACAGACATTTAGCAGTCATTAGATAGCTTCCTCACCTCAAATATTAGCCATGTCTAGAGCAGAACATGAGCCAAAGCATTTGGAGGTTCAAAAAGCACTCAATTTGAATGTTTTTTTCCATTTGCCCATTTGGAATAGGCAAGATTACTTTTGGCTTGTAGAGTGTGAGAAAGTTCCTTCTCAAAGCTTTTCCAAGAAGAATAGGAGCAAAAAGCACCTTCATTCAGAAATATCCTTATCCAGAATATTACAACAACTATTTGTAGAGGCTGTGAAATATGGGATGGGCGTTAGCTCTCCTACAAGCAGAATCAAGCTCTAGGTTTTCTGAAATGAGTTCATCCTCAATCATTAGCACAACTGGTTTTTGCTCAATGAGTTGTTTTACCCTTTCAGTAGCCAACTCCACACATGCTTGAAAAATAGAATCCTGAAAGTTTCAGAAACTTAAAAGACTTTCCACTATTTTAACTAGTAGACCAGTATGTGTTGCCTGAATGTTAGGATAACAAACCACCATTACACCACTTAGAAATAATATTTATCTACTGAAGTTGTGTCTGCTGCAACAAAGTCATCAATTTTGAGCGGTTTAAAAAAGGCACTAAATTACAGAGTGGAAGTGATTAAACACACAGCTTTATCTGCAAGGAATTTGCAGGACAGTTTTGCTCTTTTCACGAAGAACTGGCAAACAAGGATTTATCATGGTTTTATGATCCTGGCATAGAGTGGATTGTGGCTGATGTGACCATAAAAGTCCTGATCCAAACGCTTACAAACTTTTGCCATTTACTGACTCCATTCAGTACACTCATTTACATCTAGCCTTGCAAGAGTAGTCCCATCAGCCCTGGTCCCAGTAGGACTGATTTGTTTTGGTGACCTAAACTCCACCCAGAGCCAGCCAAGTACCAATACTTTGCATGTGGTCAAACATTTTATTCTAGAACTGGCATCAGTACCTACTCCACCCTCTTCACAGCACTCAGAGTACAGGACACAGCCAGAGTAAAATGAGGAATATTGGAGGGCACCCAGGTATTATTTTGTTGCCCAAAACCAACACAAAGCTCTATGATAGATAGAGAGGACATGGGCTTGTAAAGCAAGGTTTCTGAGGTCTGTTCCTGGGGTGTCATCTGCCTTGTGATCTAGGACAAATATCTTCTTTCTTCCTTTGCCTCAAAGGGTTTCTTATCTATTTCAAGCTCCTTTGGAGAAGCCAAGGACAGGGAAGGGAGGATACAGCTCATGGTTTATTCATATGACCCAGAGGTGCAAGATTCCTCCCACATTGTGACTGACAAAACATCAGAAAGATGTATTACTGTTGCTTTCCAGTTATGTCTGAAAAGCCTGACATCAGCAAGAAAGCAATACTCATCTCCTGCTTTAGGTGATAAACTTCCTAGGTAACAAATTCTCCTGACAACATGCATCATTCCTTGTGCATCACAGAGCTCTGATCTTAACTTGGTTTTCTGGGGAATACAGTGAAGAGCGAGAACAGTCACAGAACTCCTCTAATTTGCACAAGCAGCCAAACTACCTCATCTATTACTGCCTCTTCTGTAATAAGTCTGACATAAGGACATCATAACCCAGAGGGCAGAGACCCTTTTCTTCAACAAACAGAGAAAATCTCTTCTGTCTTTACTTTTTCAAACTCTTCAGATTTTTCTGTCACTATTATTAAGCAATTGTTTCTTGTCTGGACGTAGTTGAAAGATTCAGTCTGCTGCAAAAGCATCCTGCCTAAATAGGCTTTATTCCCTCAAAGCAAATAGTCATCATTTGGTAACCAGCAAAGGCCCTTGCTCTCCTAACTATCAAACCCTACAGCTGACCCCTTGGAGAAAGCTGTCCAAAGGGGAAGAAGTCTTTCCATTCGAGACAAGCACAGACCAGGGCAAACAGCTGGCCAAGGAGACAGATAGCTACTACAGTATATTTTAAGTAAGGGAATTATCTCCTTAGCACTGACTCATAATACTTAGAGGGCAGCAGGAGGCTGGTTTGCAAGGCCAGGCTCCCCTCTCTCCTTCCATGCTTTGGCGATGAGTCAGCAGTTTGATTTTTATAGTCATCACAACTGAAGTGTTTCTTCTTTGCTGCCCCCCATGACACTCTGGAACAGAGTCAGAGTCAGCTGCTCTGGGATGGGGCAACAGCCGGCACTTTCATCCTACAGCTGGGGAAGGAAGAAGTCACACAGTATCAGCTTCGATTAGTGGCATTCCCAGCAGGCAGGTTTGCCCATGCCTCAGGGAGAACTGGTTTGGTGACACAGCTCCTAGGGCAACAGGCTATGGACACAAGTGGTAGATGGGGAGAGGGCCACAGGGAGCAGTGCTCAGCCATTGTTGACAGCAACATAGGTTTCCAGCCTGGAGGTTTCTCACCTCAGGTGTCTGCCCTTTTTGTTCACCTTTGTAGCCTCCCTCATTGCTTCTACAGAGGCAGGCTTGGCTAAGAACATGTCATCTCCATGAGACTTTCTACCTTGTAACCCCATGCCAGCGGCATCTTAAACTGTTTCCTTCTATACATGTTTTCTTCACAGTCTCCATTCAATGCTTAAATACACACCCAGCTTCAGCCACACAGGAGCTCAGCTGAAAGGCTAACTCACATCTACAGCATTGACACTCAATATTTTGAGGAGTGCTCAAACTTGTCTCCACACTGCCTTCCCGAGCACAGTGGGTCCCCAGCCCACTCCTACAGTAAGCAGACCACTTCCTCTGTACTCCACTCTCCCCCCAACATTTTCCCAGCCACTTAATTCTCCTTTGCAGTTTAGAAATGTAGCCTGAAGACAGCTAAATAAGTTAGAATAAGCTTTAAAGATTCAAATCAATATGTCACCTTATCAGGTATGGTATATGAAGATCTCCAAAGGGAGGAAACTCCAGTTCCTCTTCCACGACCAACTTCTAACGAGGTTCTGCAAACTACTGCCAGCATCATGGTACATATTCATTGATTACACAGGAATTAATCAAAGTCACATTCTAGTAGGTATACATTTAAAACAGGGTTTGCCATTTCCCCTACCCTGCCATTCAAAGTTTCCTTCTACATGTCAGACATAAGCAGAACTCCCAATTAGAAGCATAGGAAGTGACATTTCAATTTTACTGAAAACCTCCAAGTCAGTTTTCATCCCAAGTTAGAAAAGTTTCATGTTTCAACAATTAAATTACCATCTTAGGAAAATGTCTGTTGGAATCAAAAAAATCATTCTATTTCAGTAAAATTGAGAAGGCTTGTTCAAACAATGGTGTTTTGAAGTTTGATAATATTATAACTCAACACATTTTCAGTGAAAGCATTATTCTGAAAGGAAATCCTTCATCTTCATTTGCTTATACGACCAAGCTACACCAATGCCAGCAATTTTACCATAAAAGTTTTGAATTTGTTAAAACAAATTTTCTTTTTGTGGAAACTTTGTCGGAAGGCTTCCTACCACATCTGCTCTCAAGAGCCAGCCTGCCTCCCTAGCTGTCATCACAAGTCTCTGTTGAGCAATGCACCCTGTGAAGAGGAGTCAGTAGATTACAGACATGACTGCTAGTGATCAGCATCTTTGTATCACTAAGACAGCACTGTTTACATGTCAACAAATAGTCGGCAATTCGTGCTTTATATTCCTTAAAACCAACCCCAGCTTCTCTTCCTTGCCTATTGCTTCCGCCCACTTTTGCCCATTTCCCCACTTCATAATGATTTTAAATCAACAAATGAAGGGAAAAAACCTTAAGACCGTAAATATCTCATTTATAATGCTTCCAATCTGTTTCTACTAGCCATACTTCAGGGCGGTAATTATCTGGGCAACACCTCCACTGAAACCACCAATTTGCTGCCCTGGGGGGTTCAGGCAGGCGAGAAATACTCTGTCTATGTATTAATGAATCATATTTCCGCCCAGCCTTTTGAGAGGGATACTTAACGTTTAATAAATGGTTGGCTTTTTGTAACTTAGGACTAGAACCAGCAAAAGGTTTACTCATATAAGCAGTTCCCACTTAGTAAACCATTGGCACCATGCACATGAATAATAACAGCTCCTGTAACCAATGCTGTTCCACATGGAACCAGGGAGTCAGTGGTAAAATGTATTTGCGTGACTGCAGGCACAGACCCCACACCCTGGGACAAATCCTTAAAAATAAACGTTCAAAGAAGTTACTGCAGATACCACTGTTCTACTCTCATGAATTTATAGAGAATGAAATGCTTTCAAGAAGTAGGTTGCAGATATATGCACTAAAGAAATTAATTGCACTGGTAACTTTCCGGTGTGCGGAATTTATTATGTTTGTTCAAAAGTAGCAATCCAGTGGAGAAAATGTAGCCTTCATATTTTACTTGCATAATCAGCAAATGAGCCGGAAAGAATGTCAAAACAAAAAAAGAAAGGGTTCGCCAGGAGAAAAGAAACACACAGAATTAGTGACAGTAATGTTCAGATTAGGAAAATACAAAAAGTGGAAGAAAAGTGAGAAACATTGGGCCACAGACTCCAGCCTTTTCTTCTTCTGCTGTTGATGTGGTACAAAGATGATGGATTTCAGCCACTGTTTGGAAACACTGTATGGGTGTGAAGCCAGATGCAGCAGTAGGAAGAGGGAATAGTATGTTGGATCACAATGGCCCAGTCTCCCAGCTTCCTGCTGGTAGAAAGATTTTACAGTTTACCATCACTGCAGAAACAGCGGAAGTTCTAATTCCATCTGTTATTCTGGCCAACCTACTGCCTGCGCTCAAGATACTCTAAAATGACTCTCAACACAGACTGTGCTCTCAGCTAGTTAAAAAAACCTAGCACTTAGTTATATCAAGCTTGTAACCTCCCCAAGCTTCGAGCTGAATGCTGCTTTAGAACAGCGTAAAGCTGACAACCCACCACCAGCACCCTAGCAGCAGGTCCAAGGATTCATTTTACCACAGGAGAGAACTGCAGGGTGAAGCCCAAAGGCACCGATGGTTGCAGTTGACCAAAGTGCAATAATTTGGATTTGCCTGTGCTGTAATAAAAGTACCTATATGATATTTCAGCTTAAATAGATGAAACTCAACATGAGAGTGGTTCACACTTCACTTCTTAAGGCCTCAGCAGCCAGCTTTTCCAGAATTGTATGAGCCAGGAACAAGGCAGGGAGATGCCCAAAGTCTCCAGGAGGTATCCAAGTTCATGTTTCAAGTTGGACTATAGCACTTCCACATCTATTAGTTTTGGGGTAAACTTCCCATCAGCTCATGGCCACAACGATAGGCATATACAGCACCAGAAAACAGTCATTAACTTGGAGAAGACTTTGCAACACAACTCCTTGTTCACAGAGACTCCAGGTGGAGGTCATACATCCAAAACATGCCTTGTAGCCTGACAGCATACTTTAGAGGAGCCATGCTGCCCTATCACCTCAACAAGTGGGACAGACAAGAGGCGGAAGCACCAGATGCGTAGGGGAAGGATACTTTGCCTTTCTTTGCACCCTTCTCTCACGCTTAAAGGAGAATGGCTGTTTCTGACAACTGGCCAACCACCATTTGTTTCAAAGGCATCAGCAAAAGGCTAAGGAACAGGCTTGCCTCAAATGAACATCTGTTTCTAACAAAAGCTGAAAGAAGTCAGCTGACAGAAATCCAAGCACCCTCCAGACCAAAGTAGTACCTGGCTTTTAGAAACTGGCACCAGAAAACCTTCCTACTTCCCTTGGTTGTAAAGCTATCCAAACACAGAGAGAAACTTTTAAGGGCTTTGGGGGAATTAGCAGTACCAGCATTATCCACATTTTTAAGAGAGTTTTCACAAGTATTGCCTTCCCAGACCATTATCTATTTAAGTTTAACATATACTGCTTCCAAACCAGATTGTTGTTAACAGGAATAAGAAGAAATAGTGTTTTACGTTAATACCTTACGCTGCCTGTTCCCCAGGGACTAGGAGTGTAAGAAATGGGTGGGTCTGTGTGGGGAAGACAGCAGCTATGAAAGGATTCCTCTAAGCCTTAACTGCTTGCAGCTGCTATCTGTGCCGTACTCCATAAACAAGCCAGGCTTTGTCTCAGGCTGTGTTTCTGTGCATTGCTCAGCAATGAGGGAAGTATCACTCTGTCTAGACCTCCTTGCAAAAGCTCTTTCAGTATTTTCTGCAGAAATGCTGACATTTCTCCAGATAAGAAAACAAGACTTTTACCATTTTCATATGAAAACAAAGAAGTGGTTTAAAAATGAAAAAAAAGAAAAAACAAAAAACCCACTAACATTGGGATAGTTGACAAAATAAGTAAACTCTTATTTACACCCTACAAACTTTCTTCTTAAAAGAAATTTGTTTCCTTGTCATAAAGGCCACAAAACTGAAGCAAAACTTATTTTTTAGGACAAAAGGTAGATCTTATTTTTCTTCTGTTTACTAATAGGAAGTTTTTGAACACTGACTGAAGTGTGCAGAGAGAAAACTACTCCATTACCTTAACCAGGAAAAAGGCAAGAAAAACCCCAGTATTTGTTATATTTTTTTCTCAAGAACATCATGGGTGGTGTCTCAGGTGAATCAGTATCTCTTCGTCATGGTCAATCATTTACAATTTATTTGCTCATTTCCCACACACATGAAGAGATGCTGTCTTCAATCTTATGTACTATGAATGGCCTCTGTTTGTCCTCACAATGATACAGAGAACTATTTCAGAATACCGGTATATTTCTACTGCTACCTCTTCTTTTTCACTCATTTGCACATCAGCACCAAGAATAGTTGCCTTACCTATAAAACTCCGTGAACCAGACTGAAAAAAAAAAATATCAAAGAACACCCACAACTCAGTAAATGAAAGGCATTACATGCTGCACACGTTGAGGCACTTAACTCCACTCAGCCACAGAGCTGCAGCAGGCCACTTGCTGGCATTAAAGGTGAGTTCATCCACAGAAAAGCATAATGCTGAAAGAGAACACACAAAAAAAAACCTAAGTCATTTTAAGCCATCTTCATGCTTGGTTTTTCATTGGGTTTTTGTAGCTAGTCTCACACTTTAGAGCTACTCAAAGCGCACAGGGGCAAAAGAAATACAAGGGTTTATTTCAGTCACGATTGATTAGTAGGAACAGAAAGCACAAGCAGCATTGAAAGCAGCAAGACACTGACTATTCCTCACTTTAAACATCTCCCTGTGCAAAGGGGAGATTTAAGATAGCTCAACCATCCATAAGGCTTCTTAACTTTTAAGAGTAGTGAGGCATAATTAGAGTGGAACAGATTTATCAGCATCTAGAAACCCCTTTTCACAGACAAACACAGCACCCTTCTAACACAAGATTTTTTTCAGAAGAGGGCAGTCCAACATGATGAATTTTCACCCCTTTTGAGCTTGGAGGAAGCTTCACACAAAGTTGAATCAGGCAACAGAAAACCAAGTAAAGGGACAACATAGTATCACCCAGAAATACCTCTTCCAAACAGCAGAGAGCCAATACCCACTGCAAGCTTTACCCCCATGGGATACCCAGTAAAGACTCTCCCTTACAAAGCACCACCCAAACAGCTTCTGCTCCAGTTAAAGGGGTACAAGCAGCAACCACTCAGTGCACACCACAGAACTCCCCCTGCAGTCCTCCTTATTTCCCCCACCCTGGTTACTATCCCAGTTAATAAGCCTGCTCTGCTAATGACCATCAGCTTTCTGCTGCAGCTGGTCACAATGCTGGGCTCACGACTGATGAGGTGGTACTGAGATTACTTTGTTTATCCCCTGCCTTCTCAAACAACTAAAAAGATTCTGTAAATTCAAAGCTTAATGTGGTTCAAATCTTCCTCAGTACATGCTAAAATTATGCATTCCTGAGGAAAAGAGTCTTGCACTCCTCTTGCGCTGCCCTCCTTTCAGCTCTGCTCCCCAAGTCCCCTTCCCTGCACAGAGCCCTGCCTCACTGCTGCACAGGGGTTTGTCCACCTAAATTGTACAATGTGAGCTTGAGAAAAATTGGCATTTTCCGTCAAAACTCTGCTTTGACTGGAAATTTCCAGTCAGTTTTGCGTTACCCTGAATATATTAGAGGCAAACAATCATAAAGGGAAGAGGATTTCTGTTTCAAATCACACTCCTCACCCAATTCAACAATTCTCTTTACCAAACCATCCTATTTTTAGTCCTGTTTATTTATTTATTTCTAATCCAGACCTTTAGAAACATCAGTGTTTCTCTTATTTCTATTACAAACCATTTTTAATCTGCTTTTAATTATTACTCATTTACAGGAAGGGTGTGGCCAAATTAAGTTGTAATTTGTGAACTGACATCCCTCATTTGCAACAGAAAACAGCTGTGGAGACAGCTTTTTCACTATCCCCCCACTTAGGAAAGCTGGAAAAGAGAAATCCACCAGGAAAACATATGACAACAGCTTAATTAGTTCTCCTGCATACTTCTAACCATCACTCTTTAAGCAGCATGTCCTGCTCCTAGAGAGGTGAACGGCAAAACTCACCCAGGTTCAGTGGGGCAGCGGGTGATTACACAACTGGAAGGGAACCGTGGATAATATTTCCAGGTTACTGGTCCAGGAGCATCCCGCATCATCTGCTACACAGATGTATCCAGATGTGAGGATGTCAGCCTTCTGTTTGAGGGCAGTCATATCGTACCCAAAGACAGTTCCCAGGGAGGGCAGGATAAGGCAACAGACCCTATCTCCCGAGCTTGGGAACACCAAACAAGGACGACTCTCTCCACTGTTAGCAGCTATATCATGACCTATTTTTTTTTGCGCAGCCTCAGAAGGAAGCATTAGCATTTTGACCAAAGCAGCAGCTACCTTTAAAGAGCAATAGCTCAAGAGAACCCACATAATGCATGACTGTGGCCTTGGTGGCAGTGAAGCTGTTGACGCTTTTTCTCCTGTAACCCCCAAGGTATCCTGTTGCCATAAAGAAATGGTCAGGTGGTGGGGCAGAGAGGAGGTAAAGCCTAAGTATCTGTAGATTTTCCAGGGTCAATGGATCATGGAAGTTGTGGAGGTGGGTTTTGGTTTGTTTTTTTTTTGTTTGCTCTTAATCTACAAAGAAAACTAATACTCTACCAGAATATGCTATAAGAATGGTCAAACAAAGGTTGCACACAGCACCCATCCCACACCTGCACATACAGAAGGGCTTGAAAGAAAAATGTATCCACAGATCTGCAGTAATGATTGTTTCCAGAAGAACGTAGGAAATCCTCACCAAAGGGAGGACTGAGGCAGTGACTCATTTGGTGAAAGGCAAAATGACTACTTCAACATCAATTAAATTATGCTGATTTACAGAAGCTGATGCTTTGTGTCTAAGGAAGTTGCACAGACCAGTTTTCTCCATCAGCATTTGTCCTCACAGTGACCAAGAGCTGCATGTGTCCTCACCACCCTGTCCCTCTCTAAATAGTCCACTTGCACTGTTTCAGGAAGCACAAAGAGACCTCAGAGTTAATCCAGGTAGGCAGTGGAATAAGTCAGTTGACAGGAAGGTATAGGGAAATGGAGTTAAGTATATATATGGAAGCATATTTTTTTCTATCAATCCTACCCAGCATAACGGCCATGAAACTGTTTCCTGAGAGTTCACAGATTCGTGGAGTTCCTGTGGCACGTCACTTCTGGGTCTCCATACTGTTATAATCCAAGATTCTCTAAAGACCTCTGCTGTGCCATCAACGCCTTTAATTTTACCATTAATTCCAATTTATTTGTCATTTTTCTTAACAGCTCAGATTCTAAAGACATAAAGCTGTAGAACAATGTCGACTTTCATGGTAAAAAAAAAAGCAAACAACCTGCTAGATTGTAGAGGAAGGCAGAACAGAGAACCTTACAAATTCAAAGGCCACAAGTCGAAAGAACCCCCAATTAATTTTACTAGTTCAACATGCAGTGAAAGCTGGTTTGCTACTGAGCCACATCGGATGTGTGGATTCTCAATCATTTTCCCATTAGTGGAGCTTTCATAACATCTCTCCTGGGCACGTTCAGACCTACTCACACTTCAATCTTTCCTTTCAGTCACAAGATCTCTCATCTCTCTCTCTCCTACTCAACAATTTATTGCTGACACTTACAGAAACAAAAGTATCTTTGACGTTTCCACCCTTCTGGTGAAGTTGGTTGACACTAGTCATTGGGTTCAGAAGTTGAGAAGAGAGGAGTGTGATCACGTAAGGAAACAAAGTGAAGGCAACACAATTAAAACAATCTCACAATTTGTAAACCAACTTCACATTTCTCAGGGATATGGGCCCCTCTTTAAATGCCTGTCCTTGCAAGGTAGAAAGACTCAAAGCAAGGCTGAAATGAAGAGCAGAATTTATCACAAGGAGGCTGAAATGTGAAATGTGTTATATTTTAGTATTATGGTATGAGCATATAGACAGGTAATATCATGTTTTATCCTAGGAAGTGGGAGGCATGGAAAACAGCTGCTGAGAGCATGACCACTTATTTAATACATTAAATACAGACATACTATAAAAGCAGATCACCCCATGTATTCTTGAATTTAAAATAAATATTGCAATGATTTACATACTAGTTTCCTGTTGCTGAAGAGACACTTGTGACTAACTTTCCAAGGAAGCAGCGTTTCACAAGCACCTATCTAATTCTAGCTGATGTGTCATGTTTTAAAACAATACTTTTTTCAGAGCACTGGGCTCACCACCCATTTGTTTCAACAAATTCCCTACAAATCTTTCCCCCTTTTTGTTCTCTGCTACCAATACTGCCCTTTGTGTCTGAATGATGTTTCTCTACGAAGAATGATAAACCCAGTCTTTTCTCTGATCACCTTACACTTTCTAATAAACCCCTATTGCTTCTGTTGATCACCAGCTACCTAATTAAGCATTCTGTTTAATGTCCTGTGGTTGGAAAGGAAGATATTAATTGCTTGGGGTTTTCTTCCCTTCTTCACCCATGGAAAGTGTTTAGCATTTGTCCTTATCCTGACCCTGCCTTTTAAAATTATCTCTGCCCTGTAAAAGAGAAATTCTCAAATCCTCGCTCCCAGAAATGGGTGACAATCCCAAACCCATGAACAGAACAATCTCTTGCTGCAAGAAATGGGAATAAATCTCCACGATTTTCAGACACATTGACTGGTTTTATACTCCTAACCACTCATCCAGCATTTAATCCAATTAATAGTCACTCCCTAGATTTTAAAGAGCTCCAATGTACTCATTTCATCCTACTGCTCTGATCTCATGTTAACTTAGTCCCCCAGAGGCTCATCTTATTACTTTCATTTGTAGTTCTGCTCTGCCTAATTCACCCCAGCGGAGGATTGTAATTTCATTTGTGTGGGTCCATGTCTTTGGGATTCTTTCCCCTGTTATTGAATCACTTCCTCTACAACAAACACTTTTTTAAAAAATTAGGCTATGTAAGAACTGATGGTAAAGCCTTTTACAACATGCTCTTAAAAAGACCCACAATGGAAAAATATGTTGTATGACAGTATTTCTGAATATGAGTTGCTTGTGAGCCATTCAGCAAGGGCTCCATTTAGAAATCATGTTAATGAAACCACCCAACTTCATAAAGCCAATTTTTGAGGAATTAAGGACATCTTTGGTGGTCAAGAGCAGCTGAATGTATTCCAGCCTTAGAATAGCGAGTAGGCTGTGTAAATGGCCTCTGAACTGCTAAATTACATGGCATTGTTTTTATTCAAAGATTAAAACACTCCAACACCCACAAAGAACTTCCAAAACAGCTGAGCGAATGTTTTCAGAGGGTGTCACACTTTTTCCTTTCCATATTTGAGACATGCTCTTTTCCATAAATATACCATTGTAAATAAAAATGGTTGGACAGATGTTTGCAGAAAACAAAGAAAAGGGGTCACAAACCCCATCAAATCAAAATCAGCCCTGTTTTCAGCTGGAGAAATGGCTCACAGTTTCTCTTAAAAAATAAGCACAGATTCATCCATCTTTATCAGTGAGTGGTAACCTATGTTCATTGTACACTCTCTTCTGAGCAGAGCGAAGACCGATGTAATAACCATGCAACACTGAGCCATCACCCAGAGAAGGAAGAGTACAGAACAAAGAAAAACACTAGAATAGAAAGGCCAGAACTCCTTCTAAAAACAAAGCACATCATTAAAGGTGAAAAAAAAGTTCTGTTAAATATACATTCTCTAATATCTGAGGCAGCAATGTTCACTTTATCTTATGCTAGCATCACAAGGCCTAAAATGATGATCAAGAACTCTAATGCATGATGTTTTGTAAAACAAACTGTAAGAGAATCCTTTCCCTGAAGTATTTACTGCTTCAGCATGGAAGGCAAGAGGCAGAGAAAAGAAAATCAAGGCATGTAAGATTTGCAGCAGAGGGAATGGGAGCACACACTCTTTCCCCTGATGCCAGTTAAATGTTCAGCTCAACAGCTCCCTAGTATCTTATTCTCCTGGAAGAAGAATAAATCTCTGTCTTTTAAGAACTGTTCATAATTTTAAACTATTTTTACTATGAAGTCTGAAGTGGTATTCTGTAAACCCATCAGCCCTGGTCTCTTACCAGTGATGACTTCATATCAATAAGGACAGTAAGAAAGGTAGGAGGAAAGAAGTAAGGAGAGGCTACAGGAGTGCACAGGAGTGGCCTGATAAAATGGCATTCCTGTGGTCACAGGGACTAAGGTCTTCCAAAATGATCAGGTCCAAGGATCATGACAAGATTGCCAGCTGAGCTATCCTGAGATGGGAATCAGTGCCACGATGAAATGACCTTGGTTAAGTCACAAAACAGTTGCAATTCTCAACTATCTTCCATCACCATTTACAACCTGACATCAGGCCAGGGCTTTCCATACCTGCATGTTACTGGAAACACTTTGCATTCATGCAGCACTCAAAACAGGGCTACGGAGGAGAGTGAGGACATTTTAAAAAAAATAAATCAAGTTTCAAGTCCCTCCAGGACACGATATATGCCTCAATATAGGATACACAAACGGTCCTCTTCCCTAACCCAACCAGAGGATATAAATAATCTGCTGTCGCAGCACTGCATCATGTTGTTGTGATATGTGTTGGGCAATAAGACATCCATGTAAAAGGAACCTTTCAAAGTTATGACACCAGCTTTCACTGGGGTCAGTCTAGGGGGTGGACAAAGATCACTTCAGAGAAGGCAGGTCCTGGCTGAAAATGGGAAAAATTAATTCATGCGGTGAAAGTCGTCTCTCCATCGACTCCAACTGGTGCCCACCAGAATAGCTCTCTGAAAGCGAACTCGCACCAGTTAAACATCTTGATACTAATTACCTGAATTCGAAGCAACAGGAATTAAGGGAATTTTGGTATTCACATGCCAAGCATGAAAATAAGCCCTCTTTGTACCTATATACAGCAACAATGCCCCACTCTAACAACCAGGGACAACACTGAGTTGTGTCAACATATGACTCAGAAGAGGAGGAGGAGAAGATGGAAAAACAGGCCAAAGAAAGGCAAGACTGCTGGAAGAAAAGCAAACAAAAAACAGCAGTCAAAGCGTCTGTGTTCTGAAGGGAGAGTGCGCAACTCAGAAATATGTTAAATTAAGGGGAAATTCACTTTTCATACTTCCTAATACTTATAACAGCCCATCTCACATTCTCAGAGGGGGCAGGGGAATGAAAGACATGCTTTGGGATAATTAAGCAAACACGGGATGATTAAGAAGGTAAAGTTGCTCTCCCTTCGATCCAAACCACCTTTACCACTGCCCCAGCTCAGAGCACATTCCATCCTTATTTTTCAAATCAGACCACTCCTGAACTGCCAGCTGCTTCCCTACGCAGGGAATATAGGAGGTTTTGCAAGCAAGTGGGACAGTAGTCCATGAATACACCAGGAGCTGATAAACCCCATACAGGTATTTACAATAAAATATTTCAAGGGAAGCAGCCCCATCCTACACATTACAACGGCTACTTAATAGAGCAGGGCAAAAAATCCCAGAGCCTCTCCAAGGGTCCTGAAAAAATAGAGGAAAGAGGCAGTTACTTTTATTTGGTGGCCTCTCCAAGACTAATGCAGAGGAAACATTTAACAGACATCAAGGACATACACGTGCAGAAAGGTGAAGTCAGCCCGAACTCATCGCAATCTCTTGCATATCATTGAGGATTAGTACAGGCATGTGTTCGAGCTAATAAACCAGCAATCTGACTTTCTGATCAGAGCAGACTTGCATCCAAGGCATTTCAGGAGTCCTGCAATTTCAGCATTTATTTTCATTCCAAATTAAACAGGAATATTACTTTTCAAGATTCTGAACAAAGCAGAAGTAATCTTACCCATGTTTCACCTTCATACCAGCTCTTAAAAGAAAACCATCTTTAAAATTTTGAAATTAGTATAGATTTTTAAAAAATAAATTTTTCTGCAATTTTAGGGGCATATGATATTATCACAAATGCTGCTTTTGATCATTTATCAATTTTGTGGAGATTTTGTTTACATTTCCAAAGTTTTGACTTTGAGGATACAGTACCTTCCAAAAGAAAAATGTTCCATCGGGGCATTTGAATCCCAGGGATTCTCACCCAGGAGTTGACTCAACACCCAAGCACACTTGGATCATGAAAGAATTAAAAGTAATAGCTATTAAGCCAAAGAAAAACAAAGATAAGGATTCCTAAGAGACATATAAGACATTGCACAGCACTTTTGATGACTGTCACTTAATGACAAGGACATAGGATAAAGTCCACCGAGGAGGCAGAAAATGCCAATGGAAGGGGATCCTCCTGCTTCTCACAGGAGGCATCCCTCTACATCATTGACTGTATCTCATCATTAAAAACCTCATCGCACTTGCCACAAGAGTAGGAGTGATAGCCCACAGCCCTGGCTCAGTTTCAAATGGGATTTCGTCTGCTTATAATTTCACTTGTGGTTTCAACCAGGAAAGCTATTTCCCTCTTCTTGTAAATGCTGTTGTGCATGGATGGTGCATAGACATGCTGCTTCATTCCTCCCGATCATGGCTACTTTCTCCTGACTAATTATTTCTCTTGAATAAGTATTTCCGCTGAATAATTATACTAGTGAATAATTAAAAGCACTTCAGGATCTTACAGGATGGAGGTGTCTCTGATCAAAATATATTGCGGAGCACATCTCCCATCCCAACTGTGGGACAGCTGCAATAACTGTACCCTTGGCCTCTCTCCTGAACCCTTCATTTCAAGCCTGTTTTAGAGTTGCCTTTGGTAAAAATAAAGCTCTGTAAGAGACAGCTTATGAATAGCTAGGTCCTCAGCGCAAACCTTTCTGAGGATTTTCACCCACATTGTATCAGGGAGAGTGGCTTCTCTGGAATCAATTAAATTACACTGAACTGCACCAGCTAAAGATCTCCTCAGTTATTCTCGTTTCCCCATCTCACCCCAGCTCTGCAGCAAGAGGAATTCTTGCCTCCACAAATGTCTTTCATCACACTCTCTGCAAAGTCTCTTTGCACTTTTTTGTCGTGCTTTGTCTACGCAGCATGCTGGCTGTTATAATATCGAGGTATTTGTATTACCAGGAAAAGTCTTGGGTGTGAAAGGAAATTTAATTTCCTCTTTAGCTGAGTGCTTTACTATATGTGTTTTAATAAAACAGAGAGAGTCAAATTATTTGCTTGTAAATGCCAATACGCAAGAGAGTTAATTAGGGCAGCAGCAGCCCGGCTGTAGAGCCTCTCTTGAGGGGTTTGAGATGCTCAGGAGAGACAAAGCATGGATTCCCTGAAAAAATGTCTTCTAAAATTGCAAGCCTATAGATTTAACCTCTATGCAAAACCTGCTGCTTTTGAAATCAGACTCATGATACACCGAGGGCCAAGTTTATCTCTGTTCCTACAGCATCATCCATCAGTCCTGAAGTCAGTGAGGATCCTGATATCAGGGAGGTGTGACTGCTAATATGTCCAACATATTCTGTAAGCTGGAGATTACACAATATTTTTTTTTATAGTTCCCAGCAGGAATAAATCTTGAGGGGTATTAGGCAAGATGGCATAATAGTCCTGCTAATCTGCTCCTCCAGAGATTGGGTTTAGGCCAGTAAGTAATGGTTTATTAAAAAAAAAAATGTAGAGGATAATCAGCTGCTATAAGCTGAGATCCAATAAATACCCTAGGTGTTTAATTGTGCATCGTTTTACATGCTGTAATTTCTCCACCAACACCTCTGTGCAGCTCAAAATCCTGTCAGTCACCTTAAGCTTTCGCAAATCCTTCAGCTGACTGTAGGAGCGAGACATATTTTCTTTGTCTATCAGAGCTCAGAGTAACCTCTGGCACACTCTCCCAAATTGAAAGTCAGGACACAAAACCGGGGGAGAGTGTGGGACAGCATGATAGGCAGAATGAGTGTGTCTCCAGAGAAGGGAAGAAGAACCAGCAGGACGTCATGCACAAGGTGGCTGGGGTGGGTCAGAGGATGGAGGATGTATCCCTGGGGGCAGCCTGGGTGCACAAGAAGACCCCGTGGGCTTCCTAGAGGCTGAGCATGCTCATCAGAAAAAGCACCACCACCACAAAAACTGCAATTTCCATCCCACCAGGAGAGCAAAAAACTGAGCAAAGGAGTCAGTAGCTTCAGCCCATGCAAACCCTCTCTGAGTCAGCTTTACTAACAAAGGCAGGCTGGAGTGCTCCTCTTGCAGTCTCCTACCCAGTGAGTGCAACAGCCTGGGCAATATCTTGATTTCTGCCAATATTAATTCCCTGCAAAGTCACTAGAAGAAATCACATACTCGGTGTTATTGGTGGCTGTGGGTACTGGGGAAGTCTAGTCTCTATAATCGAGAGGAAATTCCGGCAAGCCAAAGTAGTTACCCCACTGAATACCCACCAAATTTCTCATTTTTCATGAGCTGCAATATAGGGAGTGCAGATAAACCAGCAGCGTGGCTGGATCTATGCTTAAAAACCTGTCGACAAAAGAACAACAGCAGTCCTAAGTATACTGATGGGAATGCAGAAACAGACACAACTGGTTAGGAATATAAAGCGAAGGTAAAAAACCACCTCCTTCTGATTCATGCAAGTGAGAAAACAATTGCCTTTTCTACCTGCCTGCCGGCAACAAATTTTTCCGCGAGACTGCTATTCTAGGTAGGCTCTGCCAACAACACGAACCTGTGAAGCTCTTCCAATATGATTCACACCAGTTTGTTTTCAAAAGACACACGTATACACAAACACACATACATAAGGCATGTAAACGGCAGTTTGCGTTAGGAGCAGAATAGCTGTTTTTATACAGCTCAGCCAGAAAGAAAGGAATTTTTGTTGAAAGTTGTTATGTCTGTTACTCTGTATATAAACTTTACATATTTATTTGGATGCTACATCCACAGCAAGTAATTGGAATGCATGGAAAAAGACACATTTGCCACATAATCCAGTTTCCACATCTCTCTTGCTGCTACGCGTTATTAGCACATTAAACATACCTGCTAGTGCTCACTTATGAAGACTGTGAATAAATCACTTCTTTGATATCTTTCAAAAATCAAAAGAAATAAGAGATAGGGTAGGCTAAGGATTGCATTAAATACAATTATGCTTAGACTTTCTCCAGGCCTGAATGCTCTTTTTTCAGGGACTGACTTTAAGCTAAAAATTCAAATTACTCCAAGTAAAACATTATTCCCTCGTACAGCTGTCAAAAATAAATAGAACATAACTAGAACATTTGTGTGTGGCCAAAAGTCACCAAAACTTCCAAGAATTTCAAGGACAGTGTCAGAATCCAAAATGACCTTGACATCACCTCTGAAATCAATAACATGAAATCTGATAGAGACAAGTGGAGATTGCCCAGTGATAAAAGGAGCTTATGTGGTTCAGGAGCAGAACTCCAGCAAAGAATCGAGGGATGAGGAAAACTTCAGATTATAAAAAAAATCAGTGAGATGCTGTTGCCAAAAGTTGCAATTCTCATTTTGGGCTGTAGAAATGGAGAAAAACAGCAGAATAGTGTAGGTAAGACTCAGAGGATGGTTCCCATGCTCTGCCTGATCAGCTATGATGCCACTTCTGTTGTTTCGGTGCTCCAGCTTTTCAACAAGTTCACGAGGGACAAACTGGAAAGAGTCTAGAAGGGAACAGTAAGACAACTATAAATGGTGATCAGATATGAACTATGAACTGGGCTTTACCTGGGAAGGAAGGAAGGGAGGAAGGGAGGAAGGGAGGAAGGGAGGAAGGGAGGAAGGAAGGAAGGAAGGAAGGAAGGAAGGAAGGAAGGAAGGAAGGAAGGAAGGAAGGAAGGAAGGAAGGAAGGAAGGAAGGAAAAAGGGAAAGAAGAAGGAAAGAAGAAAAGGCTGCTGGGGAACATTAACAAGGAGAAGAATTTAGTATAGTTTTCAGCTGTGGTGGCTGAAGAAAAACTTCCTGAAGTCAGAAGGTGCAGCCCTGAGAAGGGTTATTGAAGCAGTCTCCTTCACAGGAGGGGCTAAAGTCAAGGTCAGGCCAACGTCTGCTGGAATAATCTACACCTCTGGCATATTTGAGCCCAGGATTGGGGCGTGTGGCTTTTTGAGTCCTGTAACCTTACTTTCCAATGATTGCAAGTCTACATCCAACACTTCTCTGCAGTCAACATGATTGGTAACTGAAGTCTTGAACTTCTTTGAACTGATGGAGTTCTGCCATGGACTTGAAAGTAGCCCAGATCTCAAACTTTGAATGCTACCATCTTCAGAGCGAAGTTGAAGGACAATAACCAGTGAAATTAGCAGGCTTAAGTTTTCTCTGTTACAGCCTTTCTAAGCACTTAGGTCCATCACACTGCAGGTCAGTTGTACTTCTCAGATATGGTTCACCAATATATATGGCTGGTATGAAGTACAAGCTATGACTCTTGTCCATCTCCATACGCCTGCGTTTCACCAGTGAAGCCCAGCATATGTTTAACTGGAGACAGAAATGACAGTTCTTGAAAAATAGTATATTTTTTTTTGGAAATGCAGTGAGTTATTTTGAAGACTCAATTCATCTTCTGTGTTTGTTCTCAGGGTAAGTTTTTTATAAATCTAAATACACCAGAGACACCGAATGTTTTTATCTTCTGTACAGTAATACCTTCAAAACAAACTAGCATGCATTTGCATACACATAGACACATTAGTAGACTAAGTGGTTGACATTAGGATCTGCAGAGACGAGATCTCCATCTTTTCTTTCATTTATTGTACCTTATGTCATTGCCACTTACGACATCCAAATTAGACAGCTGGTTTTATGGCCCTTTAATATACTTTGCAGGAAACAATCCTTGCATTAACGTCTTTTCTTCCTGAATTCCCTCAGAATTGTTTTTCAAGTTGGTATCAGGATAACTAGAAACCTTCATGGACATCAGACTGGTTTATTTTTTCATTTATTATTAGAATTTGCCACAACATTTAAGTTGAAACGCTTATCTGACTTTTTTCTTTGCATAAATGATACATTTAGTTCGTTCAAAATGAAGACTTTTTTCCCTACAGAGATGAACTTGAAAACTGATTTTCTCCCTGTAAACTTTCATTTTTTCAAAGCGTGAGGCTCCCAAAGTTTTCTGACTTGAAAAGAATTTGAGGATAAAAAAGAGCATAGTTAGCATCATGCTATTCCATGTAGAACCTGACCTGAGGAAACCCTAGGGAAAAGCAGTCAGTGATTATTTGAGATGCATTTGTTTCAGGAAGGGAAACAGGATTTCAGAAGCATCTGGCCACATGTGAATTCCTTTTGAACACAGGGGGACCTGCTCTTGCAATCAGAATATTTCAGTTCTTTAAAAAAATGAAACATACTTCTTAATATTGCAGTGGGGTTGTGGACAATCTGTGCGTACCAGAGATGTGCTTAAGGAAGTACTCCTGGAAGAGGTATTTGTGATGATTTGTGATTCAGGGATGACTGACAATACAAAATACACAAGGAGTCAAGGTATTTTACTGTAGTGGTAGTGGAGGTGATTTAAGATAGGTATGTGCAAGCCAAAGTTTGCACATAAAGACCTTTGGTCTTCTAAACAAAATGAAAACAGGCTGTGATACTAGCATAAAATATGGTTATTACTGTAATCATAATAGACCCACTATAAATTCACTTTTTGTCTAGCTTGGTCCCCTGCCATAATGTGTTGCAAACCATCACAACGATGCCTCAGAGCCTTCCTTGACATAGTATCCAAAAATATCTTCCTTTGTAAGTATGTCTCCAAATTTCCATGTGTATACTCTTATTTTAATTCTGCAGGTCATCTTGACACCCTATAGTATTTTTCAGATGTCATGTAGTTGCATATAGGTAAGTATAGACCGTGTTAGGAGAAATCAGAGTTGTTCTCAGGATATAGTTTTCCCAAGATCTAGATGTCTACAAATAATAGATACAAGCCATGTTAGAAACTGTGCACCAGAGCACCACAGAGCAATAATACTGCTGTTAGCAGGTAGGAATAAACACTTTCTGTCTGTGTTTTACTGTCATAAAATCTACTGTTTCCTGCTCTGAGTCCACTGCAACGAAAGGGAACATTTGCTAAAAATGTCACAACCTTAATTTTAAAATAACTTTTGCAATCCAATGTAGCAGCAATTTTATTTCAAGAAGCATCTGGATTTTATTAGATGCAAACACAGTTGGTCAAAGTCTGGAAGAGGAGAGAGATAAAAAATGTTCTCTCTGGAATATTTTAAACCAGAAGCATTCATCATGCTCAGCATACCCTTATAATATAACACGGGGGTTTAGGGTGACTCTGCAGTTCACTGCAAAGCTATTGCTACTGCAGTGAGTTACTGTATTTATGCTTTCATTGCCTCTGGCAACTTGCAAATGGTGACAGGTGAAAAGTTTCCTTCCTTCTTTGCAGGATTCGACAGTTGCTTGCAGCCTCACTCAGATTCCCTTGCAGGGGGATGATTTTTATAGGGCAGGGGGTGCACAGGGCTACTTTTTTCACCCCTACTCTGTCTGCCTGTGTCCCTAGTCCAAGCAGCATGTCAGGTCAAATAGGCAAGAAAGCAACATGGGAAAAGTCACATTCATTACAGCAGGTCTAAATCTCTACTTCTCACACTTGGAAACTTTTCTCATCAGAGAAGTGTGTGGACTGACAATTTACAAAGCTCCTCCTTGCCTTAAACCCCATAGTAGCAGAAGGGATAAAAAGACACTTATCAATTATGAGCGTCATGCAAACTAACTTGTTTGAGAGGTACCAGTCTCTTTTCCACTTTCTAAACCTCACAGAGCAGGGAGCACAAACTTCAGTAATGTTTATTGCAGCGCCCATGAGGGAAACCCTGAGAACACCCTTCGTTCCAGCCAGCCTTCTACCCTGGGGCTCCCATTCACCTAGCACACCCCCACCACTTCCATGTGTGAACACTCCATTCCGACCCCATCCTGTCCCCAGGACAGATAATTTATCTGGGGAAGGAGGTGAGCATAATTCCTCATTTTATTTATGTTCTGTCTACCATTTAGGACAGAATTTGACCTAACAGGACTTAAACATGTAAGCAGTCACCCTTAGCTGAGGCATGTGTGCAGTGTCCCTGTGCGTTTGTAAAAAGAAATGGTGCACATAGCACTGGACGCACTGTGGGACATGTTTTTGAAATTAATTTTATCTGCATATGATTTCTGATTTAAAGTGCTATGATTTGGGAACTTTTTCAAGTGTGCGTCCCACTGGTGAGGTAGTGAAGTGTGCACTGAATGCACTGGCATTTTCTTCCATCCTTAAAAAAATGCAGTAACGTATGTAGCAGTAATAAACAAGAAGATCTAGAAAAAACTCAGTATTAGTGAAACCTGCTGTGTGGCACTCGAGGAGAACCACAAATTAATCATTTTAAGATTATCTTGAGGATGGATTAAGCTCAGGCCATTTCCTATTCCCTCCAGCAGCTGGGATATAAGCAGCAGTGTTGGAAGGCACATTTTGTGTATCTGAGGACCAGATCTAAAAAGCCATTTAGTACCACTCATAAAAGCCAGCTAAGAGCATAAGTACACAAATATCATCTCATGAGGTCTCAGTGATTCATGGCGTAAGCCTACGCACACAACTGCAGCTCTCCAGGGAGGGGACTTTGGCTAATATGCTTAAATAATGGGAGGGATTTTGGCAGATGCCAAAAGGATTAGGATGCTCCATTTTCATATTAATCAGGCATCATGCAAGGACCCACAATGCCTTTGAAAATTACTCTCCACATGTTGGTTTCAATGTGAAATCATCTGATGGGCTACATCCTCCAGTGGGTGCATATCTGTTTCTTTCCTTTAAAAAACTTGACTGCCTCCAAGAACAGGAAAAACCTCTTAGTAACGGGGTAGGACTTAATCAGTATACCCAGATCATAACCAATACAGCATTATGGTCTTTTACTTCCTGTTTCATGTTGATTTTTAATTAATGCTAACATTTATATATAAAATAGTTGGTTTTCAAAAGGCCAACTGGAAATCCTCTTGTGGATTACCTCATCTAAGCACAGATTTTTTGTGTGCATATTTGTAATTGTTTGAAGGTTTTCCAAGCATGTCTGAAAGTCACACTACAGTTTTCAAATGCATATGTAAGAATGTTATAAGGTTATGAAACTTCAAAGAAAAAAAATTAATTTTACACAGCAACGGTGTTTAGGCTTTGTGATGGACACTAGACATGGAAAGAATATTTAGGCCTATATCTCATGAAGGCTGACACACAAATTTAAGGCTATAGCTGCAGTCCATGGATTTAGAGATAGGCCTGCACAGTATATATGTTTTTGTGGGATTGCTCCAGCCTGCTGAAAAATCAGTTGCACTTTATGGTTTTGATTTTGGCTTTTCTATAAAGAAGGCAGAATTTCTAATGGTCTTAAAGCATCAATCCTTCCCTGAGAGGTTAGACAAGAAGGAAAACATTAAACAGAAATTAGGAGACCAAGCCTGCTCCCAAAGAAACCAAGGTCAGAAATGGTCTCATTTCAATGGAACAGAGTCTAGTAGTAAAATTTCTGCCTTCCTCTTAAATATTAGTCTTCCTTTCCTTTTCTCCTCATGTGTCTGCCATAGCTCTCATCTCTCCAGCAGCTATGATCGGCTGCCAAGGTTTGTTCTACTCTCCATGTAATTTATGACCCTGTCATGCAGCTTATTCATACGCACTTTCCCAGTGGCAAGGCTGAGGATACTGATGTATTTAAATGCTTCTCACAGAGGTGTGGGCAGCTAGCTCCAGAGAGACAAAGCACATGCCTAGCTTTATTCAGGTGACAGCAGAGGTAAATCAAAGAGTGGAATTACTGCAACAGGTAAAGCTAGACACTTTAATTAATCTTTGCAGGGTCAGGATCTGAGCCTTTCAGCTACAAAAAGGCCCTCGCAGATCTCTAAGCTGTGAGCCAGCAACAGCAACAAATTCAGTGCACTGGGTTGCCTCCAGCCTAATGCTGCTTCCCCCAGCTGAACCCTTGACATTGCTTCTACCAGACTCTCTGTGCCTCTGGGAGCCAGGGGCCTACATGACATGTCTCTAGAGACTTAGGTACTAAGAAACATAAATCGTACTGTCTTTCAATGCGACTTATGCTCACAAGTCTTTTGGACCTAGCCTGTCAAACAATCTTAGGTCTCAAACACATGGGAGATAGACGTCCATATGTCGACCCCAACCCAAGGCATTTCACAGGTGCTTAAACACCAGTGCTCCAGAGCCCAAAGCTCTACCATAAAGTCATCTTACAACAACATTGGTAAAATACTACTGATTTTCCTGTGATCCTTAGAATTTTGTTCTCTTAAATATTTCTTTCCCATGCACAGATCCTCCATCTTCTGTAAAAAATTCCTACCAAAGGTATGTTTCTCTCTTCCCCTTTTTGTTTTCTCCTTCAAGGCTTTCCATATAAGAAATGGCTCAGGCTGTTTTATTTGCCAGAGGAAAAAAGAGTAATTTTTAGAAGCTATGTTTCAGCAAAATGTTCTCTAAAGACTGAAGACTTACACAGGCCCTTTACAGTCTCCCATTTCCATGTCTCTGCACACCACTGAAAGAGAACCTGAAAATAGTGAGAAGGAAGTGTCAGTCAGGAGATGAATGCCATGTGTAGCACTTATTTTCAATATTACACATGACATTTCTGATTATACTAATTGAAGATACATACTGTCAAAAACTTACCCTTCATTTAATGTGCATGCAATCTGCATTTTATACTAATGCACTCTGTGGAAAATATGAATGCTGTTCCTGGAAAGTTAGCTATGACCTCTTTCCACATTGTGTATAAATCTGGAGAGTATAATCAAATGCAGAAGCAATGTATATCTTCAGACTCTGAAGCTTGTATCTTCCCATATAAATCTTTCAGTTATGGAATGGACAGCAACTCAGTTTATATTAATCTAGCAGATTAATACCCTGATTTGGTGATACGTATTTAGGTAATGTTTGCTTTAATTTCTGCATGACCCGGTTAAGCAAAAATGTGCCTCCAGTAAATATGGCTGGCTTGGGACATATTCAATGAGTACAAACACCAGATGCATCATCAAGAGCTTTGGGACATTTGTTTTTAGCATATGACCACAAGATATGATGCATCTTTGCAAAACTTCCTACTTCACTTAAGAATTATGCTGAGCTTTTTTGGTGTTGCCAGAAGCTATCCTGGACAACATAATGAGAAGCTTTCCTCTTCATACTGTGTCAAACTGTTTAGGCCTTTCTTTCCTTTGGAACACCCCCCCCTCTTTTTTTTTTTCTCTGTTTCCATATCTATGAAAGTGAAATGCTAACAGGTACTCAGTTTGGAAAGTCCCTAGATCAACCTGCTAACAGGCCCAAATCCTGCTGCTTTTAAGAAAAATGTGAATTTTATTGTTCAGTTCAACAGGCTGGACTGCAATCACCTTATTGCAATCAGGTTAAGGGATTTAGTTTTCCATCCATCACATGCCTAAGTGCCTGCCTGGTGACTGCTCCTATGCCTTTACAGGAGAGATGCAGACAAGAAAGTGTTGGTTATGCCATCCCTTCCCCACACATCAGTTAAAGGTGCTTGCTGGTCTTGAGAGAATTCTGCAAGGAAGAGATGTGTCTGAATTACCAGCTTTCCTGCAAAACACTTTGAAGCTTTAAATTAGTGGATAAGCGCTTGGAAGTAGTGAAATGGATTCCTGGAACATGAGCATGGCTCCTTGTTCTAGGCAAATATTGACTTGTTTTCACTTGTGATGTCCTAGCAGAAAAGCTTTTGCAATGTGTCATACATACATCAATGGTTAAATACTATCAGTGATAAAACTTTCATTTGCACATAGAAATAACTTTGGTGTGACTGTATCAATATGGATGGCAGAAAGAATTATGTAAAATGGCCCATGAAAACAGTGTATATCTATTGTTACCACAGTAATTCATCGTCTCAAGAATGAGGAACACTGCAAACTCCATGAATACTCTCAGAAAGGTAAAAGGAAGTGATGACTGTTGGAAAGCATCAGCTCCAAATCTGCATGATTTCATGGATAGATAGTTCAGTACAGACTGAAAATACGAACCCCAAGCCAGTCCAAGATGCAAAGCAACCCCAAAACCAGAACAAGGACTATAATAAAAAAACATATGCAGACCATTGTCAATTTTGAGTGCCAGGAAAAAAAAAAAAGGTCTAGCCCACTATAATCAATATTTGAAAATAAGGAATTAATTCAAAGGACTAATGACAGAGCAAAAATTTTCTGAGCTAGTATACAAAGTCCTTTGCCCTGAGGTCCAGCTTTCAAACAAAAATTAATCACAGCTTATCTTGATTTTAACATAAAGCCACACCAGAAACAGTTGAGCAATGATATGTAGGACTGAGGTATCTCCGTTTCTCAGTCTGACTCTACAGTTAGAGGTTTCCAATGGAAGTGACTTCGGAGGAAAAAAATCTTATTGATACCTATGCCTATATAGAACCAAAACTTCTCACTGGCAAAGCTCCCTAGGTAAGAATCAACACCTGTAAGAGGCACTGACTTCAGACTAATTATGAATTGACTGATTGATACAAAATGAAACTCCTGTCTGCTTTACTAAAATTTCTTGCTAGAAGCTCATCTTCCACAAAGGGTTTGAATAAGTCAGAAACAGCCTCTCTCTGGGCCTCTCTCTGGGCTGAATTCCCACCCATAGTTGGGAAAGTCCCACAGGAGAAGTGACAACGTTGCTGGGCCACAGAAACAACCAAGTTAAAATAAATACATCAGAAACCAAGGAACATCTTGCTGGCCAGGAGACCTGGACTGCCAGAAGGGAGAGGGTGGAAGAGTAGGGAAAAGAAAGTGAGAATGAAGACAGGGAGAAGAACTTCCCCAGAAGCTGGAAAGTATAAACGGCGGCCAAAGAGAACTTCTGGGCAGGGCTGAAAAACAAGTGAAAGTGAGAGCTTCTCTCATCTCTGACAGAGCAGCCAAAAAATCAGGTTACCAACAGTAAGACAAGGAAAAAAAATAAAGCAAACCCTTCAAAATTGGCAGCAAAGAACTATCCACACTCCTTGGCTCCATGTAAGGCTGGGTGGAAGGGGTAAGAAGGAAACAGGGGACAAACTGCAGCTTGGAGCCAAAATATTTTCCTTCTGGATGCTCCTGGCTCCGTTCAGCCCTTTGTGACTCTCAATTTCAACCCGTTACGCATTCCCCCATAATCATCATAATAAATAGCTGTTTGCTTGCTCAGTGTATTCAACTTCCTCACAGCAAGCCAAGCTCAACCCAGCACTAGCATTTATTTCTGGATTTTGACCAGGCCTGCCTAAAACCAAACGAGACTCTGTGTGACTTGCCATATTCACTGGGAGAGAATAAAAGCAATTGCACTCAAACACCAGGGTTTGTGGCCAAGTTCACCTCATGCTGCTGGTGGTGATATCACCATTATTTAACTTTGCTTTAGTACTTTTAAGACTGCTGTGGAAAAAGGGAGGGTTTCAATTCTGTTTCTGGGCTTTCAGGGAGACGCAAGTTATGCTAACAACATGGACATAACTAACTGTTGTCCTTCCATTAAAAGAAAAAAACCCTCTATTACTCAAAAGTCAAATCATTGTTAGAAATCCATAATGACTAAATAAAAACAGCCACTAGATTTAGGAGCCTTCCCCCATCAACACCACTGGGTGGGATTTTGGCCAAAGCACAAAAATTAAAAAGAAAATAACAGTCATAAGAAACTGTGCTTTTCCAGCTGTCATAACTTTTTTCCTTCCTTTGTCCATGCTTAACGTGTACAGGTTTCCACATGATTGCAGGCATTGCTAATTCTCCCCTGCTAACTGTGGAGGGAGCTTCTGGCTCCTGATGGGTGATCTGTCCCCCGCTGTGATGAGCAATGCAAACACCCATGCTGCGCAGGCTCCTTGCAGCAATCCTCTCTAGCACATTTTGTCCCAAGAGCCCCATTTCAGGGACTTTTGGAGCTCTCTCATCTTTGCCTTGGGGAGAAGCTGCAAGATTCCCATCTCCTTCCACGCAAGGAGTACTGGGCCATGAGCTGGAGGAAGAGAAGGTTTGCCCGTTCCCTACAGTGCTCCTTGGGGGCTCCTTCACCTCTGAATGGAGGGAAGTAAGTGGCACAAGCAGCCAGTTAGAGGGGGTTTTCCTTTGAGCAGGGCAGACATCTACTGGGGAGATGGAACATCCCTCATTACGACCAAATAGTTCCAACTCTGCCTAAAATAACATGTTTCAAGAGGTGGCAACACCTCTTGTTCGGGTAGAACAGATTAAATAACATAATCCACGGACAGCTACAGAAAGCAAATGCGTTTTTCTGCATTGATGACACTGAACATTTCATTAGGAAAGACTGGGGGGAGGGAGAAGAGAAGGGAATTTCCATTGAGAGTGCCAAAGGTCTAATTAATGCCCTGTTACAGACCGTTTATACATGATGAAATTCATTCCTACACTAAGAGCCGGCATAAAGTTATGTGCCACTGAAGTTGCAGTTAACCGACAGAAGGAATGAATTTCATTTAAAGAGTGATGATCCAGATTCCTGGACAAGACTTTCAGGAGTGAATGAAGCACTGTGCAGTAGAGCCTCAGCAGCCTTGAAATGAATTTTGCTGTGACCTAACAAAAACCACAGACTTGAAATTGTGATGATTCAGAAATTTTCAGCTCGCAACAGGAGTTCTTGCAAAATATTTGGGAACTGCAGGAAGCGTTTAATGGTCTCCCTATGTCAAGGAGAGGAATCCTGACCTCTTGTCTTTATGGTTCTTGTTCCTACGAGTGATAATTTTAGACGATGATTCAGCCTGTGTGGCCTTTCTTCTAAGGTTGCTAAAAGAATAGCAAGTGACCCGTCCTTTCTGTACTGATTCATCTTCTCTCTTTGCTATTGGAAATTGCAGAATGGTTACAGGGACAGATCGTGCTCCCAGTCCTATGTGCAGCCCTCCACGAGTATGTGCGGTAAAGGAAATCAAGTTGACCCAGTGGAGGGGTTTATCTGCAGAGCGATACAATGGAGCAACAAAAGTCAGGAGAACCTTGTAAGGGCATGTACCTTGTCTAACCAAGAGTAGAAAAGTTATGATTTCAGTAGGAAAAAATTTTGAAAAGACCAAGAACATGAATCAGAATACCCATGGCTAAAGCAAAGTTTTAGGACGTTCTTAATCCTTAATCAGATGCAAAACCCACAGAAGGGTTGTTATAAATTCAAACTGATCTAATCCTAGGAAAGACGTCAGGTGAATCTTCCTTTCATTTCCTGTTAGCTTCGGGGATGAACTGACAGCAGGACAGACAAAAGAGTTGCATCCATTTCCCGAAATAAGTAAGAGACATCTCTGAAAGTCTAACAGCATGCAATATAATAATTACTACATGTTTGTGTCATAATTACTGTCAGAGATTCCTTTAGAAGTGAAAACCGGCTGTTCCAAATTGTGTTGAAATACAACTCATAAGATTATTTCTGGCTGCTAATAAATGATGGCTATGCAAGAAACTAATTTGAGCACTGTTGAAAATTATCTTTTTGTTTTGTGTGCTTCCAGTAATGTTTTCTTAAAGAAGAATCTTACATTTGTCCCTGCATTTGTGTAACTAATGCCATGGAAAACATTCGACACAGTCACACACTTGCTAACACTGTATTTCTCATTCAATTTTCAGACCGAATTCCATTTTCAGTTTTGTGTAAATACTTACACTGTCCTTGAAGACCTAAGTGCAACACAAAATTACATGAACTGGACTTAAACCAGACATAAATGAGGTCAATGGCAACCATTTAGCCTTCATGGGGAGTATATCCCATATATGAACCTTTTAAATGCTACTTTAAAATAGTTGCTGAAGGCAGCATGCTGGAAATAGGGGGTGACTAAAAGCAGTGTTCTGGAAATGCACCTAAAAGTCTTATTTCTTAGGACCGGGGCCTCTCCTCTTCTAATGCCTACAGAGAGCTGATAGGTGCTATGTACCTAGACCTACAGAGGTTATAAACTACCCGGAACACTCTTCAGCTGTGTTTGCCCAGCATCTAGCACCCACGGGTGAAGGCTGCTGGTTGCTTCCTCAGGTTTGCTTATTCCACCATAGCCTGTTCATTAGGGATTACCTGTGCCATTACCTCCTACATTTTAAGCAGATTTCCCCTAGCAATTTTTGTGTATCATAATCCTCCTGTACTTGAAGACTCCTCGTTACCTTTTCCTTTTCCATGTCACTTGAGCTTAATTAGCAGCTCATAGCAGCAGCAAGACCTGTTCACACGTTCATTGGAAGGGTACTCAGAAACAAGCACTGTGCAGAAGCAGCGCTACGCTGAAAATTTGACCAAGACCTACACACAGTAACTGGAAAAATGACCTAAACTTGCCTTCTTATTGCACATATGTGTTTCCTAGAAGGAAAACCCCTCTTTTCCACTGATTTCCATTCAGTAATGCTTCCTTTGGAGCAGGCCAAGTAAAGTACATCCCAGTTATAAACGGTCATACAGCATCATCTGTGTTTTTCACCTTGCTTTTATCAGAGAATTCCAGATATGTTGCAAGATGGAATTTGAGGATGACACTTTGTATCTTAGGCCTCAGAAAAGCAGTAACACTTTCTGAAAGCAGGTTCTCATTTTAAGAAACCAGATATTTGCTGGTGTATGATGATATGTCCCGCTTCAAAAGCTAATAATCTCCCTCACTATGGCCACCGTGGTTCTGAAATTATTTTGAGGGATAATGTGTGTCTGGTAACTCAAAAAAAAATGCAGTACAGTAGATCTAAAAACAAAAATTAGGAAAGATAGGAATTAGCTCACCACAGCTCACCTCAATTGCCAGGTAAGGTTTCAATTTCCAGTAAGTTTTCAGCAGGGAAGCTTGTGTTAATGTATCTGTGGGCATTTGTCACACAGAGGAATAGAAATTTCTTTGAAAACAGATACCTGACATCACAGCTATGTGCTTTCCTGGAACAAAACATGTGGTGGATCTTCACACTGCCTACTGAAAGAGTCTTCATCCCAAGTGAGGTATTACTGCTTGCATTTCAGTAAACGTAATACAACTGGTTTGCAGTAAGTGGGACAAGAGCTTGGTGCCCTGCTTGCTGAAGAACTCTTATGGAGACCTGCAGATGTTCAGCTTAAGAGGTCTGGAAACACCGTAGACCACTTCACACTCACGTTTGTCTGAAGAGCTGCTTTAATACATTAGGAACCACAGCAGACTTTTAGTTTAATAATCCCTTTGTCAAAAGAGTATGCATGAGAGGCACAAAAACAGTTAGTAACGTGGCCTTCTTACACAATTTGAGTGCTGGTCCAGGCACTGTACCAGATCGGGGCACACTGTGCTTTGCTCACTAGCAGCTTCCTGCTTGAGAGCCACAGTGCATGCTCTCTGCCTTGCAGTATTCCTTCAAACTAGGGAAGAGACACCCCCAAAGCATGGGAAGAAGACAGGGAAAAGAGATGACAAAATTTGTATACAGCAGGGTTACGTTAGACAGTCACACTGAAGATCCCATACACTTAAAAGGGGTTCAAAGCCTAGCATTTCTTTTTTCTTTTTTCTTTTGTTCTCAGAATTGATTTTAGACAGCAAGAAATAAAGTCAGAGAAAGAGGCTATTAAATTTATTTTGAATGGAATGTAACCACACCGTTTTTTCCAAGTGAGGTGTGAAAGATTTTAACCTTGAGTCACCAGCGGTAGATGAGACATCACTTCAGTTTTCCTATTTCCAACCTGTACACGTATGTTACGCCTCACCTTCTCCCCTGTGCAGAACGTTATTGCTCCTGAATGGAGCGGTATCAGCTTACAGGCAGCACTGCTCAAAGGAAAAAGAAAAGTTTGTCTCTCCTCAAAAAAGCCATTTTGTTAAGCCAAACGTTCCACAAAATGGCACGGCCGCCTTGCAGCCCGCTCTCCTTGCGGGGACGGGCCTCTCACCCCGGCCGAGCTCCCCATCGCTCGCAGCCCCCGCCCCAGCCGGGGCTCAGCCCTTTGTGGCGACCGGGCCGGGTAGGGCCGGACAGGCTACTCTCGGCGGGGCGGCGGCAGCCCCCGCCCGGCCCCCGCCTGCACCGAGGCCAATGGGCGCCGGGGCGGCGGCGGCCGCCCCCTCCCCGCGCCGCCCGTCCTATATATGTCCCGGGCGGCGCCGCTGTCCCGTCTGTCGGGCTGCCTGCGAGCGGCGCCGCTGTCCGTGCCGTGCCGTGCCGTGCCGTGCCGTGCCGTGCCGTGCCGTGCCGTGCCGTGCCGTGCCGTGCCGTGCCGTGCCGTGCCGTGCCAGGATGCCGGGCCGCACCGTGTGGCGGCTGGCGCTGCTCGCCCTCTGCCTGGGGGCTGCAGCGGCGGGGGGTGGCGGCGGGCAGCGCCGTGGAGGCGGCGGCAAGAGCCGGCGGCAGGCGCAGACCACCTCGGTACCTCAGGGCACCCCCGCGCAGGGCAAGCGTGAGTACCGCGCCGGGATGGGGTCCCGCGGGCAGGGCACGGCACGGCCGAGGGCTCGGCCCGGCCCCTCCGCAGCGCGGACGGGTCGCGAGCGTTGCCCCGATCCCCCGGGACGCGGCGGCAGCGGGAGCCCCCCATCCCGCCGAGTGATACCCCCCCCCGCGTGGCTTTTTCGCTTCCCTCGGGCCGCGCAGCTCGGCCCTTTGCTGGCCCTCGGGCTCGGCGGGGCCCGCACATGAGCGAGGCCGGGGCAGAGCAGCCGGTGCCCGCTGCAGGCGCGGTTTGCCCGTGCCGTGCCCCTGCCCTCGCTAACTCCAAACTTTTCTTTCTCTTTCCCCGCTGCTTCCTTCCTCCTCCTCTTCCCCCCCCCCCAGAGACCTGCTTTGACAATGGAAGATACTATCAGATAAACCAGCAGTGGGAGCGCATTTACCTGGGAAACACGTTGGTCTGTACCTGCTATGGTGGAAGCAGAGGGTTTAACTGCGAAAGCAAGCCTGAACGTAAGTTGGTGATCTCTCTTTCTCTGCATCAAGACCCCAGAATGGCTTGTGGTGCCGTGTAAGCTATGCCTTGTACTGAGTTGTAACTTCAGCTGAAGTTTGGTACTTAGGGTCAGTAACGGATCTACACTCGATTACATTGAAGATGTGGCTTGGGATTTTAAGAAATGCTTTTCATTAGCGATGGGCCTGCCACCAGAACCCTGAGCCAAACATCACTCATCTCTCTGGAGGATTGGATCTAAACATTAATTTTGGAGCCAACCTCTTCTTTATAATGAACTGAACTGACTCCTGGACTCGCATGGGGGAAGTTCAAATCTGGAGTCACTTTGCAGCTCTGGCTCTGTGCTGTTTGATTGCTTCACCCCAACTTTTCATAGCTGTGCAGTGTCGTCAGCATGTTTAAAAATATTTCAACTTACAACTTTCCACAGCCCCCCAACCATGCTGTGAGCTTTCTATAATTGAGTGTAAAATGAGATTGTTTAGTCTTCTGCAGAAAAAGTTTAGGTAACAAAGAACTTCAAATGCAAAGTCTGCTGGAAGATGCCTCCTTCTGGGATACAATGTGGTTTAGGTAATCAGATGCAATCTATCTGTATTTATTGGTCTGAAGCCACTGGTTTGCCATAACTCCTTTATGTTGCCCTGGAGATATAAGAGAGAAAAACTGGTTCCTGGCTGACAGTGTTCATGTAAGACAGATGGGAGCGTCCCAGCAATCTGTTTTGCAAGGCTTGTGTGCTGCCTGCCTCACAGCTACAGTATTTTAAAGGCGTACTCAGTTCCCTTACTCCCCCATAAAAGGGGGTTTAATCTAGCTTTCCTTCCCCTGCAGGAATTCCCAAGTTTCAAAGTCCAATAGCAAGTTTCCCTTATGGCACAGTTAACTTTATCTGTCCGGTAGTGAAGAAGGTTGTTCTGTTGCAGATCTCAAGTCTGGTGGCAGCACTGACATAACCATTCTGTAATCACTCATGCACGAGTGTGAACAATTCACAAGTAGGGCTGTTGACTTTGATGGGACTGCTGTACAATTTGGAATTAATATACTCAATTTTTAAAAATTTTTTTTTGCCAGATCAGAACAAGGAGGATTAGCATGACAAAGCACACAGTTTCTAGGGGGTGTTTGCTCCCTCCTGTCTTCTGTACTGTTGCCCTTCAGGCAGATGGGATTGATCCTTTCAGGGCATGGATGTCCATGTGCCATGCTCAACTTCTGGCTTACTGGGGGAGGGAAGCCGAGGTTATTCAGCATCATGGGGACCTTGAGGGGGGCAAATTTCATCCAGCTTCCTCTCTGCTGTTCCTTCCCAAGAAGGAAGAGGAGACTGATAGCATTTTTCCCCAGGAAAAAAGAGCATCTGTGTGAGGAGGCGAGGAATGTGTGTTTCTGTTGACTGTACATGTTACTGGCACGGTTACATGAAGTTGATTTTTTTTTTTTCTCCCCTCATAGCTGAAGAGACTTGCTTTGACAAATACACTGGATCCACTTACCGAGTAGGAGAGACGTACGAGCGCCCCAAGGACTCCATGATCTGGGACTGTACTTGCATTGGAGCCGGACGTGGGAGAATCAGCTGCACCATTGCCAGTATGTAACCAACCAAGAGCCTGTTACTACAGCTATTGTTCCTTAGCGTCATATTTTCCAGAGCAATTTACACAATATTCCCAATGCCCATTAGCTAGAGTTTGGGGGGTGGTTTAATCCAAAGTCTGCTAAAATCTTGGAATTTAAAGTCTTTGTCCCATGTACATACATTTGCACAACCAGATTCCTCTTTTATTTAAGAGGTAAAGTGCTATGTGTAAAATCATACGCCAAAAACTACTGTTAGCGTCCAGCCATACAGGTTAGTACACTTACAATATACAAGAGTGTGTTACACCTTCACAGGTGAGTTTTATGAAAGTAGGGCATTTTTACTGGGAAAAAAAGAGTGAGGGTCTGCTGTGCAGCTGGTGAGTCAGAATAACATCATCAGCATTAACAGAACTACTCTGAATAAATAATAATAAATAAATACCACCCGAGAGCCAGTCCCCCTGTCCTCCAAAAATTTCATGCCAACACTTGTCCCTGAAGGAGCTGGGATTTGGTATCTAGACACCAGCTCAATGTGTTTCTGCAACTCCTTTTTCACCAGTCTGACCCATATTTTCCTCTTGTTCCTCCCTCACTTCCCTTGATCCTCTCTCCCCAGCTCTCCCTTTCACGTCTCTGTCTCTGTCTGGAAATCCTTTCCTTATTGAGTCACTGAATTGTTCACAATTTCCCTTTGGTTCATAATTAGACTTTCTGTGAGCACAGATGAAGATCACTGTGTCAGGACTTTTAGACTGAGATTTCAAAGTCCCTGAGGCACCTTTTGAGAAGGCTTGTTCTTAAAAGTATCCAGTTTCTTATTTAAGACACACATGCTGATGCTAGTAGCATTGCCACAGAGGACTCGGAAGCCAGCCATCATTAGAGCATGGAAAAAAACCCAAAAAGTATTGAATCTAACAAGTAGACCTGAAGCCCTTCTGAATTTAACGGCATTTTGTTGGGCAGGGATGATAAGTGTTGTAAGAAAAGAAGGAGTCAGTAAGGAAACTGCAGACATAAGAGCAGTCTCATTTCCTCATCAGCCTGGTTTAGAGCTTGCTGGAGAGTCTCACTGACTGCAACTGGCTTTGGCTCAATCTTCATAACTCTTAGATTCCCTGCTTTCATAAATGAGCCAACAAAACATTTTAGTGGCTCCTTAATAAATGAACCGGATGTGTGTTTCTCCTTTCTTTCTTGGAAGAAGACCCTGTGTTTGCAAGCTGCCCTTCACCATGTTTCCCTCCCTGAGCCTGGGCCAAGCGGTGGGTCCAGGCTGCCTCAGCACTGTGGGGCATCAGCGGGCTGGGGATCTGCCTCTCCAGGGCAGGGTTTCCAAACCCAAGAGAACCAATGTCCCACTGTGGTGTCGCACCAAGCACCTCCTTATTCTCCACGTGCTGGCCTTGCCACCATGTCCCTCACGCTGTAGAGGGACAGCCACAGAGAGGCCCAGTGGCACCACCTCAGAACAAGATGGAGGCAAACCGTCTCTCACCAGCCCTCAGGCTGTGAGCGGAGTCTGAGGGAGAAAGAGCACGTCCTCGGATCCTTGTGTTCCCCTTTCACCAGCTGGATCTCAGCTGTGGTTTGAAACCTGGAGGGGGTTTGTGGAGAGGAAAGAGGACAGGGCCTGGGAGCTTCAGAAAATGGCGGGTGCCATTTTGGAGGTTGGAGAAGGAGGTGGCCGTCTTCTCCCCCACTCCTCAGGGCTCCCCACCTTGCCCCCAGCTGACTCCCTTCGCCCCTGGCCAGGTGGCCCTTACCTTGTCCCCACGATGCTGTCCCTGGTGTGGCTCCTCACCTCAGCTCTCCTTTCTCTCACTGCAGATCGCTGCCATGAGGGGGGCCAGTCCTACAAGATCGGCGATACCTGGCGCCGTCCCCACGAGACCGGTGGCTACATGCTGGAGTGCGTGTGCCTGGGCAACGGGAAGGGCGAGTGGACCTGCAAGCCCGTGGGTAGGTAGCACTCTTAGCTTGGTCAAGGTGTATGGCCTCTTCCTCCTTTTCTTCCCTCAGGCGTCCCCATCTGGGATAGCCCTGGGTGGACTCTTATGCCCTTTCCCTCTTGCAGCTGAGCGATGCTACGACAACACGGCCGGGACATCCTACGTGGTTGGCGAGACCTGGGAGAAGCCCTACCAGGGCTGGATGATGGTGGACTGCACCTGCCTGGGGGAGGGCAGCGGCCGCATCACCTGCACCTCCAGAAGTAAGTGCTGGCCTGGCATCCGCCGCCTGATCCATTTTATTTATCTTACTTATTTTTCACATCTGTCCTGCATCAAAAAGAAAAGATGTTCCTTTTTCTGCCCCGTTGCAACTGATGGTAGTTTTAGAGGGATGGCTGTCTCCTGAGGAGGGGTGGGACACAGACCCCGCTGAGGTGAGAGGGAAGCGTTTGCTCATCCCGGTTGCCATTTGCGATCTGGGGACACGCGGGGGAGTTGGTGATCTATGCTGGTGACAGAGTAGCTGGATTATTTGGCGTTTTAACCTGATTTAGAGGGAAAGGTTTTAAGAAATCCACAGGCCAGCTGAGTCACAGTCGCGTGTCTCCCAGGAGGTCGGGGGAATTGCCTGGTCTGCAAGATGGCAGAGAGTTTGGCCTAATATCTCTGTTTCTGTTTTTTTAAGTAGCCTCCTGAGGGAGAATTAGGTGCTTTTAAAGCGAAATAGTTACCTGCTCCAACAGCAGGATCTGTCAGATTAAAATGTCGTCTTATTTTTTTCTCTTTATTACTGTTTAATATGTATGTTAGCTAAAACGGGGTTTATTCTGTCTGCTTTTGCATCTTGCTTAGTTTTTCCCACCATTTTGCCTTCAGTGTAAACATGCTTCACCAGCGCAGGTGACTGTTTTAGTTTTTTAATCATTGAAGGACATTACTGTAAATATTCCATTTTATTTGTATTTGCAAAGCAAACAAGGCTTTTAAAAATCCAAAATCTTGTTTGTCTACCTTCTGCTCCAATTTTGTTAGGAGCAAGCTCCGTTGTGGAGTTATCACAGTTTACACCAGTTGCCTCAAGAAAATTTAACTTTGTACCTTACACCTTTGTTATGCAAGGTTTGAGAAACTCTTTTGTAGCCTTTAAATTGCCTCATAATCAGTTGCCTTGGGGCGCACAGATAATGGCTTTCTGCTGATATAAAGTGCAGACCAGTAGAGAACTGAAACACTAAGGAGGGTTGTGATTAAACCTGAAGATCTGGAGAGACTTGGTCAAGAAATAGGCTGTAAAAATCAAACCAGCCTTGACAATATGAAGTCTGTAAAAACATATGGGGAAAAATCATTAACTGTCAAATAGGAATGAATAAAACAGAATGTGTTGTTTGTGAATTTTGGAGGAGTAGTTATTACTAGTAAAAATGATTTGGCAGTATCTTTCCTCCCATAACTGGGGTCTGCGTTGTTGTATCATAGGGGAAATTGCAATAAAATGACCTGTTCGTTTTTCATTTTGTTTTTCAAATGTAATCAAACAGAGAAATTCAAATTTATGTATGTAAAATGATAGCTGTAGCCCACAAAGTGGCATTATGCTTCAGTATGTGCAGCTGTTTTATGTCTTTTATGGCCAGCGTTTTCCAGAATCACAGCTGATTTCTTGGGGAACACTTCAGCTTTTCATTGTCTAACTTGAGAATCTGAGTGTCCATAAGACAGTGGGGTTTTTTCACATTTGCCAAATTACATTATGAATACTTCCCCAATTTACCACTCTTCTGGTAAATACTCAGTTTTTGGTCATTTTAAATACTATGAATTAGTAATGTGTTTTCCACATTCATATTCTATCCCCTGTGCTCTCTCAGTGGCAATCTGGCATGATGCATATGTCCTTCCACATTTCTTCATAAATCCATGTTCATTGATCCATGATTATATCTGAGCTCTCAAGTTGCCCTTGCATGAGAAGGTAGAATGTTGTAATGGAAGAAGAACTAGTTAATCCATGTGGATCTGGCACCCAGACAAAAGTAGTTTGTTATGCTGTCCTTTGAACCGATTTACTCAATTCATCAGGGGCTGTGGGTTATTAAAGACAACAGGGAGATTTAGAAAGTCTAATATCCTTGGTATGACATGAGCAACTTATATTAACTTTACTGGAGCTTCATGGACACTTCTTTTGGAAGAAACGGAATTTAACATATTGCCCTCAAACAGATTTTAGTTTCTTCCAGCTGAAGTAGACCCCCGAACTTGAACTGTGCCCTGCGTATAGTATGAAATGACCCAAGCTACAAAGACTTCTGCTTCAAAAAAAAAAACCAACCCAAAAACCAGACATTAAAACAACTTTAAGGTGTGTGCTAGACAGAATGGTCTTAGAATCGCTGTAAAAGTAACTAGCAGGAAGGTTTTCAATCCAGAATGTGCTTTTTCACGTTGATTTTGAAAATAGCTTACCATGTTCACACTGGGAAAGTTATGATGCTAGTTTTGACAGTGGCTACAAAGTGAAATTGCAGTTCTGGAAATAAATGGGAATTTTCCCTTAGAATAAAGTATCAGGATTTTCAGAATCTCTCAGCCTGTGAGGTTTGGTGCAGGCTTTAGTGCATATAGGACTTGTAATACTGGGCTGCAGAAAATGAAGAGGGCTGTCAATAAAGGCTTTAAGCTATCAGTTTGTTTGATTGTGTTGGTGGTTCAGTACTATAAATTGTACGGTGAAGCCATCCAAAGCAGAAACAGCTAACAGTCTTGTTCCTTATACAGATAGGTGCAATGACCATGACACCAAGACTTCCTACAGAATTGGAGACACCTGGAGCAAGAAGGATAACCGTGGAAACTTGCTTCAGTGCGTCTGTACTGGTAACGGCAGAGGTGAATGGAAATGCGAAAGACACACATCCCTGCATACGACTAGCACTGGTAAGTGGGGCATTGTAGTGTGTCAGGTAGGGGAAGGGACAAGAAATGACACATTTTGAATGGTTAGGATTTAGTGCCGAACTGTGCCATCCCAATTTAGGCATCTAGGCATCTTGTCAGGGAAGGATCATCAACAAAGAGGGTCAGAGTTCAAACGTTTGTGCGTTTGTAAATAAGATTAATTTATATCTTGTTTCTGTGCAGAAGTGAGGCTTGCAGATACAGATGTGATTGCCTGCACAATCACAGTGCAGTAAATCACAGGTAGACCCATGCATCCACAGGAACTAGCTTTGTTTTGGAAGCATGGCACTTCAAGTTAGTATTTGAACTTTATGTATTCGCCTCAGGGTAACTTTGTTGAAATGTCCTTAATTTAAACTCCACTGAGACCATCTGGTTTCTTTGACAAGATAAATACACCTACTAATGGTTGAGCTTTAAAAAACAGAAATGCCAAGGAATGTATACAATGCTATTTAATACATGTACATAGTTTGTAATTTTGGTATGAAATATTACTTAGTTTATGGGTAGCATACGTTTTTTGCCCAAGGTTTGTTTTCAAGTCTTCAGCTTCTAAATTCTTTTTTTCAGTTTCAAGGATCTAGGTTTCCTTCTGGCGAATGCAGTGTAAAACTTCCCTGTTTTCCTGCCGTACCTACACTAAATTTTTCTTGGTAAATGACCTTTAACTGTTCAGTACTAGCAGGCTAACTTCAAACTCTCAGAAGGTCTAAACTTCAAAATGCACAAACCTTCAAGGGTGCCAGTGTTTTGTTTCCATTAATATTTCCCCTGTTTTGTCAGAGCTGAATTTATGGAGATTCCTGTGGGAATCCTTAGCAAACGTTTCCATAATGTACACAACAAGCCTCTTTGTCTTTCAGTATTATTCCAAATTATAATGGACCAAACCCTTTGATTCAAAGTTTAAAAATTCTGTGATAAATTAATCTATTTGTGGTTTTTCTTTTTCAATGAAAAATTAAAAATGAATCCTTTTTGCATTATCCCCCTACTTCCTTGGTATTTTTTAATTGTCTTTTCACTGATGTTGATTTTTCTATTCTACACTTTCTTCAACTAAAAAGATGTTTTTCCAAAAAAAAATGTTTTTAAACAATTCCTGTGGAAAGCAGTTGATGCTCTTAATCCTTTCTAATGCCTTTCTAGTGGTAGAAACGAGAGGCTACCGTTAGCAGAACTGGGAGTTGTTATTTTAATTTTGAGGTTTGCTAAGTGGAATAATTAACATATCTCTAGGGAAGAGAAGAGAGTTGTACCTTCGATCTGATGGGGTGCCTAAGGTTTTATTATCCCAGCATTTAATTGAAGCATTCTGTTCTTTAACTTTGCATGTAACATCTCACTTCTCTCCCATGTTCTGCTGCAGGATCTGGCTCTCCTAGCTTCACGAATGTACAGACTGCATTGTACCAGCCCCAGCCTCAACAGCCCCAGCCTCAGCCGTATGGCCAGTGCATAACTGATAACGGAGTGGTGTACTCTGTGGGCATGCAGTGGCTCAAGACACAGGGCAGCCAGCAAATGCTTTGTACTTGCCTGGGCAATGGAGTGAGCTGCCAGGAAATAGGTATGAGCTTGTGTTTGGTGCCTGGTCAGTCCAGTGAGATCTTTGGGACTGCCCTGTTGTTTAATTTCAAACTAGAATCCTTTGTGTGTGTATGAGAAACATCTTCTGAAGAAAATGTATTGGAGAAAGGTGTAAGGGGTGAAGAAATAGTTGTTTTGGTTATTTGAAGCCTGGTTCTGTAGGGCAGGAACGTTTCCCATTGAGTTATATATAACCTGCTGAGGGAAAGCAGAGCCCTTGGGGAGCGGCATTAATAACTTTATTCAAGCCAAGCTGCAATAATATATGTTTGGAAAAGAATGTAAAAGAATGACACAGCTGTGGGGCTAAGTCCTCTGTTGGTGTGTATTGGCCCAGGTCCATGGCAGTCAGTGTGGGTTCACATCAGCCAGTGACTTGGCCCAGAGGCTCTATTGCTGTATTAGAACCCTAAGATTTGGGGATTGCTTTAGAGTCTAATGCTGTGGTTTGCTTGCTTTAAAGCTGTGACCCAAACATATGGTGGCAATTCTGATGGAGAAGCTTGTGTTCTGCCTTTCACCTACGACGGAAGGACTTTCTATTCCTGTACCACTGAAGGCCGCACAGATGGGCACCTCTGGTGCAGCACCACTTCCAACTTTGAACAGGACAGGAGATACTCCTTCTGTACTGAGCAGAATGGTAAGTTCTCGGAGGATCTTCACATGCATGTGACCCTCATGCGCAGATGGAGGAAGGAGCAGAGAATATAGGGACAGGCTTCCTGAACAATTCCGGTAGTCTAGGCATGCCTCAACAGCAAGGCCGTCCTGTGAATGGAGGGCTACCTGGAGTCAGGGCATTTTTGTGATCTTGGCATCTTCGGAGCGTGCTCAGGGTGATACAGGTGTAACTTTTGAATCCTGTTCTCTCTCCTGTGAGCTTGACCTTTCAACAGGAGTACCTTGTCCAGACAGAGCTTTGGCCCAAAGGGTACTTAGACTTTGCCTTTGCTTGGCTGAATTGCTAGAGCAATGCCCATATTAGGCTGTGAAGAGAAAGATATCCATGGAGTACAGTTTGTGCAGTCCTCTGTCATTCCCCCCGTCCTGACTATCTGGCCAGGTTGCCATATATAGCAGTAATCTTAATGTGGTTTGTGATCACTGATCAAGAGCTGTTGCATGACTAATGTGTCAGCATTCCCTCTTGTCCGTGGATGGTCAGTGTTCTCTTCATAGCACAAATCTACCTGTGTGGTTGCATTTCCTGGAAAGCCCATCAGATATCCATGGAACAGCATCCAGGCAGCTTCTCTGAGACCTGACCTTGGAGAGAATTTTTCACGTTCCCACACAAAAATACTTCTTACTCTGCATAGACTTATTTTTTTTTACTCTATTCTACTTCAGTTATTTTTTTTCAGATTTTCTCTCCAGCACATATAATATTCTTTCTTTTTAAAATAAACCCCAAACAACACGAAACAAAAATATCCACTGTCCTTGTCCACACACATTCTTGTTTTATTGAGGCTTCTTGTGATATACTGTGGGGAATGAGAAATACCAATATAGAAAAACTTCAATAAATGCCTCCGTGTTTTCCATTATTTGTAAAGCACAGTTGCTCAAGAGGTGAGTAGTTCAGGTAGATTACAGCCCTCTTTCCACTGCTGCTTGCAAAACATGAAGCTTCCAACCTGCAGGGGGGGTTTGACTTGTCCTGTTGTACCTGAATTGTGACCCTTTTCTGAGGAATAAGGCTTTACTTTAAGCCAAAAGGGACAATTGGGTAATAGCCTCAGTGAGACAATACAGGTGTGCTGAGTGGGTTTATTTGATTTGGCGCAAAGGGTCTGCAAAGCCACTTCCCAAACACAGTGGGCTTTGGTTTTCCCTATTGCTCAGGAATTCCCATGGCTGGCTCTGGAACTCCTTCCAAAGCAATGTTTGAACTGAATTGACCTTGTGCAAGACTTGTGTTTCCAGATCTGAATTAATTAAAGCCAAGAAAGGAGGCTTGTGGACAATATACACGTGGGAAAAAATAGTGCTAGTGGTTTGTTTTTCAAGCTCTTCCGTGCATGCTGAGGGAGAGTGCAGGCTTCATTTGCATCTGTTTTCTCTTTTTGTACAGTTTTGGTCCAGACACGTGGTGGCAATTCCAATGGTGCTCTGTGCCACTTCCCCTTCCTGTATAACAACCGCAACTACACTGACTGTACTTCTGAGGGACGGAGAGACAACATGAAGTGGTGTGGAACCACTGAGAACTATGACGCTGACCAGAAATTTGGTTTCTGCCCTATGGCTGGTAAGGCTGAGAACCATAAAGGGATTATGGAATACCTGTAAGTGGTTCTTTGAGCTGAAAAGTAAAGAGCTGTCAGTCATTGGTCAGTTATTAATGACTTCCAGTGAGCCGTGTCCAAGTCCAAGACACTTTAAGGCATTTCTGAAGTTTTGTTTTGTCCATTTTCCCTACTGATCACCTCTAGCAGAGACTTGGGCATTGCCAGGAGAACGCAATTTTCATTACTCCTTCGCTACAAGCCAGTGGTTGGCATGCTTCTCAGCTGGTGCAAACTGTGTAGATCCATTAGAGAGCATTGGACAGCAGCGCTTTATAGCGAGTGAGGTTTTTATCTTCCATCTGCCAAAGCTTCTCCCTCATGGCTCATCACTTCCTCTTGCCCCATCTGCGGTTAGGAATAAGTCTGCCCTTGGAATATCAGTGTGTTACCCTGGAAGTGGCAGTAATGTTAAAATCAATATCGTGATCCATTCTTACAACCCGTGCGCATCTCCATGAAGTTAGGAGGGGAAATGTGGGAGGGAATGTGACTACCAATTCCTAACTGAAAAGCCTTTTGTAACTAATGGCAATGCAGCATCTTGAATCCTTAAACAGCTTGTGGAACATGCGGATCTTCAAATGGCTATGTTCATATAAAGGCATGTATGTAACAAGAATTGACTCTCTCACACAGCACCCCTTGGATGTTGTACAGAAGCTATTTCTAGTAGCTTTCAAATGAAAGTTAAAATTAATGAAGTCCTACAAGGGATCTGCACTTAGAGAATGCCATGACCCGGCAAAAATACTATTTGAAATTGAGTGAATGCCTAAAGCTGCAGAGTCAGAAAGCGCACTACACAGTATGAAGGGGCTTTGCAAATGCTCTAAACCTCTAACTTTCTTCCCAACCAGCCCATGAAGAAATCTGCACAACTAACGATGGTGTCATGTATCGTGTTGGGGACCAGTGGGATAAACAACATGACATGGGCCACATGATGAGATGTACTTGTGTAGGAAATGGCCGCGGAGAGTGGACTTGCATTGCATATTCCCAGCTCAGAGGTACTGCTTGTCATGTTGATGTCACCACTTTAGTCTAAGTGTTTGGGAGGTGGGAGAAATTGGTTATCTTTTCTGTCATTGTGAGTTGGAACCCAGGCTAGAGAACTGTGTATTATCAAGCTTTTCTTTGGAGTAGAAAGGGAATCAGAGGGACTACCTGGAGTTCCTGTGTTGTTTACATGCTGGAAAAGTACTATTTCAGCCTTTGCAGGCTAGCTAGCAGGAGGAAAACTTGATGAGCTTTATCAGGAGGTATCCCTACCTCCTTTTGTCTATGTTTAGGATCAGAGCGCTGTGACTTTACAGTGAGCTCAGCAGAGGCACCTCTCCCCTGCTTGAGAACAGACAAAATTCCAGACTAGTCTGAAGTTTGATTGCAGAGCTGTCTTGTTTTATTGTCCTGCAGTGAAATTTTCAATTCCTCTGTGCTGGTTTAGCCCTTTGCTGGCTAATCTATATGAGAAGTTGGCAGGACAGCACTGAAATTACTCTTATTTATTTACTTATTTATATGAGTGGTCCAAGTGGAGAAGTGCTTAAGCAATACCAAAAAAAGAAGACTTAAAAGCACAGACATTTGATCATTCTACAGCTAGCTCACAGCATTGGCTTCATGTCTGGAAAAGGCAGGGGGGTTGCTGTCAAGCAGCCAAGAAAGGACTCTTAACACCAGTGCTGAAATGAGACATAATTTATAGGGAAAGGCTCACTTAAGGGCTTTGGGATGGTTTTTTTTTTTTAATGCATTTACTTCAGAACAGTGAGAAATGCACTGCTAAAAGTTCTGGTCTGTGAAACTCCTTTTTCCATTCACGCAGCTAGTTTTCGGCTGTTTTATTCTGGAGCTAAAGTGGTCTTTCTTGGTGGGGACTGGAGATACTTTGCTTTTTCAAAAGGCAAAGGTTATCTAAGTAGAGCTGTTTAAACATAGCAGCCAGAGGAGGGTCCTTGGTGCTTATAGGAGGGTCTGAACACTGCTTGCTTTATCCTGATGCCATGCCTGTGGTGTGGGAAAGTATGGTGGGGAATGAAGGCCTGGGATTAACTAAGTCACTTCCCCAAGGACAGATGGTCTGTGATTGACTCCGGAACTGAACTTGTGTCTCTTGGGGCCCAGTTAACAAAAACAACATGCTTCTGGGGTGGTTTTCTTGTTTGTTTTGTCTTTCTGCTCCTTGCTGTGATTAGACTGGCGTTAGGAATACTGGACCAGATCACTGATTGACACATTGCCATTGGACTTAATAGACTGATGCCATTGTACTTATGCATGGGATCTGGTTACTGTGTTTTGAGGGAATAGTAGATTAGTAGGTACCAGTAGCATCTTGGGTTTGTAATAGATTTGCTCCTGTCTTCAGATTACTACAAAGTGTAGCAGAAATACACGGCAGAATAACATCATGAGGATGTTTTTACCTCTTCATGGTATCTTTATAAATTTGGATTAGCCCTTTTGTCCTTTTATAGTTCTAATGATTTCAGACAGTACTCACCGCGGTATTCCAGTCTAGATCTTCCTAAAAGGAGGTAGGGAGAGAGTTAGTGTGCTACTTTAGATTTTTTTTTTTCACATGTGGAATATGTCACAAGGAAGAACCAGGCAGCTCTGTAGTTTGAGTAATGCATAGTACTTTGGACTGCATCCTACAGACCCCTTTTCTGCAAGTGTTGCTTATTTACACACTGATGATAAATGAACTCAGGAGCAGTGATATGCAGCACTAATCTGTGATGATCACAGATATCAGGAGGGCTCCCTTTTGTATGAATGGAGCTTGTCATGGTCAGTCTCTGTAAGTTGATCAAGAGGAGGGAAAAACGTGCCAAGCAGAAGGATTTTGTCTTAACGCTTAGAGCTATTGCTGACAAAAGTGTTTCTGCTCTTTCTCAAACAGACCAGTGCATTGTGGACGGTATCACCTACGATGTGAACCAGACCTTCCACAAGCGTCATGATGAGGGGCACATGCTGAACTGCACATGCTTTGGCCAGGGCCGGGGGAGATGGAAATGTGATCCTGTTGGTAAGTCACCAGCTGTTCTCGCTAGCTAAACACAGACTGTGGCTGTGTAGGAACTGGTTGCGGTATGGTCAAACTGGTGTGTGAATTTGGACCCAGTCTTTGCCCACTTTCTCCCCTGAACTGCACAACTGCAAAAGTAGAAGTAACGCTGGATTTGCTGGAGGGTAAGTGAAAGGGGATTCCTAGTTTTAAGGAGAGAAGCTTGGGTTATCAGATGTGCCACAGAAGTTGTTGATGATGATGCAGTAGTAATGGATTGTGGCAACATACCTCTTAAAATGTAGCAGGTTGTGGTAATAGGGATATTAGCCCCAGGCTGGGGTGATTTGGCTGAATTCTGGTACCTGAGCTGCTAGCCTAGCAGGCAGGGCGCTCAGACTGAGCGCTGATAATATGCAGCTAGGTACTGGTGGTAGGATCAGTTTTCTGTCCTTTCTCTATCCTATAATCTTTAGGTCTCCTCATTCAACTGGGAATGGAGCACCAGCGTATATTAACTTACCTTGGACTAAATAGATTTTTTTTGGCTGCCCTTTGTTCTGGCAAAGAGAGAAGGCTCAGGATGAGAATACGTGTTAATAGCACTCTGGAGGTTAGCTAAAACCATCATGGTTCTCTGCAGGAATGAGATTTCATCTCTTCTGCCTCCCCCCCCCTTCCCTAGTGAACCTTGATTGGCAGATAAGACCTGTCTGTTTGGTTTGCAATTACTAAGTCCAAGAGAACTTCGAACTATTGCCAAGAAAATCTATTAGAAAGTACTGGTGGTTAAGTTCTGCTTGATTTACAGTAATATCTGCACAGGTTTACTGGAGGAACTTGGATTGTAAAGCTCCTGAAAATTACTACTCTGAAAGAAGGTGGGGGAGGGGATGATTTCAGCTATGTGTAAAGGTGCAATTGTTTTAATTTTGTCTCTCTCTAAAGAAGGCTCCTGTCTATCCAAGCAAGCATAAAGCTAGTTCTCACTGAAAATTTTCATTGACCCAGAAACACAGGGATAGGTCAGACTAGAAAGTATACTGAAGCGCTGGTACTGTGTTGTAGTCACACTAGGTAAGATGATTTCATGATTTGGTCTGTCCTCCTTTGGTTTATACAATGGCAAATCTGGAAAGACTGTGCTGAAAATTAATGAGTCACTTTGGACTTGTAACGTACAACTGAATTCTGCTGAAGACAGTAGAAATTTTGCCATTGATTTCCTTGAGAGCAGCATGGTTTAGCTTTGGGTGAGAGATGAACTTAGTTGACTGGAGCAGAATTGGGCTCCACAATAGATAGTTCAAAATAAATCCTTTCTTGAAGGAACACCCCATTAACTTCAGTGGGAAGCTTGCCAGGTGGATGGTCTGTACTTAACAGCATCTTAAAAAATGCATCACAGCTGAATTAGCTCCCTAGTATCTAACCTCACACATGCAGTACTATATCAAATTGAATCTCAAATCAAAGTTCTTCTGTTGCCACTTTCTCTTTATGTAACTATATTTGCAAAAAAACATCGGCATTACATTTCTTTGTGTAAAAGTTTCTTGTGACTTATTCTGTGTTTGGCGTAGGTTTTTCACTCTAGTTTCAGTAACATGCAGTGGTTAACTGTCTCTTTTGTGCCTTTAGATCAGTGCCAGGATTCAGAAACCCGTACCTTTTACCAAATCGGAGATTCATGGGAGAAGTATGTCCATGGTGTTAGATACCAGTGCTATTGCTATGGTCGTGGTATTGGAGAATGGCATTGCCAGCCTCTGCAGACCTATCCTGGTAAGAAACACAAGAGATAACTAACTCATCTGCTGAGTGAGACACGAGGAAAGCAATCTTTCTACCCCTCACCTGTTCAGATTTCTGTACATTATTCCTTTTGGTTTCCTTTTTAAACAGAACTGTTTCCTACCCTCTGCCTTGGCAGATGCAAACAGGTGTCATGATTATAAAGAGGGGGCCAGGCTTTTAACAGCTATTCCTGAGGCCAGGGTTAGTTTAGGGAATGACCAGCGGTTTGCACAACAACTTGGGTTTCCATTGCCTCTTGGTATTTGGCGATATCACACCTGCAACGTTCAGTTGCTTAAAACTCTTACATGTGTAGCCTTTCGTTTTCCACTCACTACAGAAGCAAAATCTGCCAGGGAATGAAGCGTTTTTCCTGATCAGTGCCCTGAAGAAATTAAATATTTGAACTTTGTTTTGCTCAGTCAGTTCCAGGAAATCTTTATGGGTACAGGCAATGCCCGTTTGTTGGCTTGCTCTGTTTCAGTTCCCTGAACAGAACATGATAAGGACAACAACTCTACTTTCCTGTGTAATGTTGCAACTACCACTGTCTTAATTTAAATAAGATGAAATATTAAGGCTGTGTTGTGGCTTCCCTATTGGGAGGAGAAGACTATGCTCAAGTCATTGGTTCCCCAACCCATCTCTGAGCATAAATATGGAGGAACCGCGTAAAGATTGGAGGTAGCAGCTTCAATGTTGAGTTGATTCTCTGTTTTTATTTTAAGATAGATTAAGAAGCATCTGTCCGCTTAGTAGCTGCAATGTATTTATCCCCTAAGTGCCCTGCAAGGTAAGAAAGGGAATGTGAGACCCATTCAGAAAGAGGGTTTTAATACAGGTGACCCTGCTGTAGAAGGGGACTAGCGCATTTGAAGTCCAATGCAATTCAGTGCTTCACATAAGTAAAGTGAGTACCCCTTCTCTGTGACTTGCTTCATGCACGTGGTATAAAGGGTTTTGTGACAGCACCCTATTGAACCTGACCTATACCCAGCAGTGTTGTCACTGAAATAACCGCATTTCTATGCGTGGCCATACAGCTAGTGAGCCAGAGGCAAGGGAATAGGACTCTTGGCAGACAGAAGTAGGGACTACTTTTCTTTGGGGCAGGAAACTAAGGAGGGCAAGAATAGGAAGCAGGCCTTCTCTGGACTTTTTTTTGACCCTGAGCTTTTTACTGGGCCTTGCTGAGCTTCATTGACTCCTGTCAGACTGCTTAAACAAACATCCCCCTAAGCTATGTGAAATATGCATGCCTCCAGACTGGAGACCAGGGCTTTGGGCTTCTTTAGACACAAGAGTGACTGAAAATGTGTAAATAAATCAAATCTAATGTTTCTGAATGTAGATTTGGGGTTAGATGATCTTTGAATTTTTCTGCCTGTGGGCACAGGTTTGTTTGCCTGGAAGTTCCGTTAAATATGGAACAGGCATATATGTTACACAGTTGTCTAAATACATTATAATTAGAAATATTGGGAGTGGAGGGTGAAGGTATTTAATGGCTAAACCAAGACACTTTCCTGCAGATTCCAAGCTGCTCTTTGCTGGCATTTTCTGAGAACTAACACAAGCACAGTGATGCTGAATGTTCAGTGAAACCTCCCCAGCTGTGCTGGGAGGGACTGAAAGGAGAACCGTAGGGTGATAAAACCCCTTCCCCTCCCTTCCCCTCCCTTCCGTATTAGAGGGCTTTGTGGACAAAATACACCTGAGCCTGATCTAGCTAAATGCAATTGGTGGTCTTAAGCATTACAACACTGCTGAAGTTGTATTTTCATGAGTTTATGGGCCTGATTTGTCTCAAGACTTCCACCAGCCCTTCTGGTGGTGGGTGTGTGTGGAAGACATGCCTCACTGCCCGTGGAGTGCTCCACAGAGTCATGAAAATTCAGGGTTGCAAATCAACTGATGAAGAAATTCAGTAAGATAGTAAAAGATTAGCATCTCTTTGCAGGGTATATTCAATGTCATATCAGGAATTTGCCCTCACCATGCCACAAGATCAGATCTGGATTGGGCAGACATTTCTCTTCTGTTTCCCTGCTCCCATACAGAAAATATTAATTGATGAAAGCAGTTGGTTGCTGAGAACCTCCGTCTCTTTGAACAATATAACTTTGCTTTACAGACTTTTTCTGTACTAGACCACTCCAGTTTTCTGTTTAACTGATAACTCCCAGGAAATTAACCCAAACGGCACATGTTAACTCCCCCACAGAATACATTCTAAGCCATCAGTCTTCTAAGGAGCAATGAAGCATTACAGATAGAAAGACAACATAACTTATTTCCTATAAATGGTATAATTCCATAGAAATGGTATTTGAGCCACACAGCTTTCTTGCTTTTTGATGACTCCTCAACAAAGGCAGAAGAAAAGCATCCCCAGTATGTAAAATACAACAATTCTTTTTTTCAGGGTCAAGTGGGCCTGTTCAGGTGATCATCACAGAGAGTGCAAATCAGCCAAACTCCCACCCCATCCAGTGGAATGCTCCTGAACGATCTCACATCACCAAGTACATTTTGCGCTGGAGGCCGGTGAGTGCCACGTTCATCATTTGTTCATCAAAAATACTTTATTTGGCTTTTTCTGTGTCTGAAAGAAGTGGATGATACAATTTCAGCAAACTTTAGTTGCTAATTCAGTGTCCTTGTCCTGTTGAGGTCAACATTACTCTGAGGATCAAAGACAACCAGTGCTGTATAAACACTTGATATTTTCCTGCCCAAGCTTCACTGGTCAGTGTGTTCATGAAGTATCTTATTAATCAAAGCACTAGCACAGTAAACAGACAAGTTTATATCCTTCTTCACTTTAAGTAACGTAAATCCTTGCAGAAGCTTCCTCATCCTGAGAAACATTGTTTTAGTACCATGTGCATATCCAGAGACAACTGGGATATGAAGATATAAATAGCTAGCATAGGATTAAATAAACAGTCATCTCATATCTTCTGTAAAGTCTAAACCAAAGCGGGTTAACCACTGCTTCTTGGCTCCTTCATATTTGAGGAATGATTCGTTTTAACCAACGAAGATGAGTTCTGTTACAGTTCCCCTGAGTACAGCTTCACAAAAGACCACTTAATGATTAAGAACATTAGTACCTCGATGGTGCCTGTTATTAAGAGAACAATGAAGGCCCTGATCCAAAGCCATTAAAGGCACTCAAGTCTTTTTACTGACTTCAGTGTATCTTGGATCAAGGCCTGAGTGAAATGGGCTTTAAAGCACTGGAGTACAAACCTCAGAGGATGGAGCATTATTTTAGAGCTTCCCATAGAGTTCAAACGCAGGGTAGAAGGGAAGCACTTTTCTGTATATTGTTTTCAGATGATGGCTTAGAGTGTTACTGTGAACAGCCTTCAGATATGCATTTTCCAGCCATTCCTTCATGCCTTAATGCACTTTTGATGAAGGAATGAGTTTAGTGTATGTATTCCAAATAACGCTCCTTTTAAAGGAAAAAGTTCAAAGCTAAATTGTTTTTCAATTTATCCCAGTAAAACTTAATCACCCAAAATGTCATTAGCGCTGCTTCCTGACATACCTTTCTCATCTCCTTTGACTTGGTAACCCTGTAGAAGATTAGGTCACTAGTTACCTCTGTTTGCAGGTGAGGGAGTCTCTCACTGTTTGGGTGTCATTGTTCTTGCAGAAAAACTCTGGGAGGCAGTGGAAAGAAGCCACCATCCCCGGCTACCAGAACTCCTACACCATCTCAGGCCTGAAGCCTGGTGTGATATATGAAGGACAGCTCATCAGTGTTCAGCGGTATGGCCACAAAGAAGTCACCCGTTTTGATTTTACCACAACCAGCACCACAGCAGTGACAAGTAAGTTGAACAGTGGGGCATCCAGAAAAGTCCAATCTCCTTCATCTAAGTCTTTGTCTTGTGCATTCCAGTTAACGCAAAAGTAGTGATGGTTAACTAAACCTCTCTTTCTTCTCTCTTGTAGGCAACACTGTTTCAGGAGAGACAACTCTTCTTCCTCCCATGGTTGCTACTTCAGAGTCAGTCACTGAGATCACAGCCAACAGCTTTGTTGTCTCCTGGGTTTCTGCTTCTGACACAGTTTCTGGATTCCGTGTTGAGTATGAGCTGAGCGAAGAGGGCGATGAACCACAGTATCTTGGTGAGACAATATTTAATCTACCAGATCACAGCATTGCTAATAGTACATTGCTGTTTCCTGTGACAATCAGTACAGCTAGTGAAAATAGTGAGGATCTCGATATCTTTCAGTATGATTCAATTAGGATATGAGAGTGGCAGGACTAGTTCAGATTAAAAGATCACTTAGTTCATTGTCCTTTTTGCATCAGTGGCCGTAAGTTCATGTCTAAGGAAGAGGATGAGAACAAGGCAGGTATTTAGCAATGCCCCCTCAGAATACTGTCCCAGGATCCTGCAGAAGAAAAGTCCCTGAGCTAGGGGTGGTGGATTTGTAGTAACTGTGGGTAGATATATTTATTCTTTTTAGCTCCATGAATTTGTCCAGTCTTTTTTTCCTTTTGAAATCATGTAAATTTACTACCTTCCACAGCATCCTGAAGTGAGCAGCAGTGCAGATGAGAAAAAAAACAAACTTATTTTTCAAACTTGCCACCTGGCTAATTTCCTTTGCTATATCTTTTTCATACCTTTGTCCTTCCATCAGAATGCACAGAGAGAAGTCTTTCCCAAATGCCCTCTCTTGGCTACTTGTCATCTGATAAATGTCTGTTCTAGTCTGCTCGGTCAGTTGTTTTGTTTGGATCGGATCTTATTCATCTTTGATAATGTGACAACTTAGCTAAGCCAGGAAACTGGTCAAAGGCACTGAACTCAAACCTAGGAATTGAATCCACTTTTCAAAAATGTACAGTAGAGCCTGTGTCACCACACATAATTTCGTCTTAACTTCTTTTTCCTAACTTCCTGTCTTAACAATGGTTATAGCAATATCTCACAAGGATTTGAGGTTATAATAGCTATTAGGACATGAGTGCAATAGAACAACAACATGAGAAAAAGAACAGTAATCCCCTAACCTATTAATTCTCCCTGGACTGTTGCTCCGCTGAAGTCACGGGTTTGGACTCATGGGCAGAAGTGGCTTACATTAGGACTGCCAGCACTGTCGCCACCTTTCTTGTCTGCACAGACAGCTGAGTGAAGTGAAGCAGCTCCTGAGCTCATTTGTCTACAGACGGAGGTTTACAGGCAAATTGAAAGGCAATTCCCAGTTTCCCTTAAGATACTTGGCTTCAGTCTGGCCAGTAGGGAGCTGCTTCATGGGGAATTTCCTACATCTGGCATGTAGGTGGACGTCTGGGGGAAGGCAGCGGGGAGAGTTGTTCATCAGCCCTCATAATGTCATTCTTCTCCACTCATGAGTCAGTCTTTCCACATAACCTATTCATGGGAAAACTTGTCCATATATTTCTGTATTGAAAATACAGCAGGGTATGAAATGAGTACTCGGTTAGCTGCGATGGCTAAATGCCAGCGGTGTGCGGGGGCCTGCTGCTCAAATTGCCCTGCCATATACACATCAAGCCTTGCTGTCCTAGGTGTTGTCTGCTTGCTGAGTGTGGAGACCTGTCCCAACTCTCCACACAACTCCTCTGATGTGGACTGAAGACACAGTGCAGAACACTTGCTGTTTTATTGCAGGAAGGCTACGATTCAGCCCAGATTAGAACAGAAGTCTCAATTATTTCATTTGGAGAGAAAGCAAGAAGGTAGAATTGCTAAGGCAATTTTTTCTTTCCTGCCTTCCTTAGATCTTCCAAGCACAGCCACTTCTGTCAACATCCCTGACTTGCTTCCTGGTCGCAAGTATATTGTTAATGTCTATCAGATCTCTGAAGAAGGAGAGCAGAATCTGATCCTGTCTACTTCACAGACTACAGGTATGTGTTGGGTGGGTGTTGCTGCACTTTGAAAGCTGTTTTTATTGTTTTCTCAATAAAATTTTGTTACCTCTTATCCTCACACTTGCTGTCTTCCTCTCTTTTTTCCCCTTAAACAGCTCCTGATGCACCTCCGGAGCACACCGTGGAAAGTGTAGATGACACATCAATTGTTATTAGCTGGAGCAGACCACAGGCTCCAATCACAGGTTTGTCTAACTGGAGTGCACCTATTTTGCGCTGTTGGTAGAATCTGCAATATACGTAAAAAAACCTCTGGGACAGAGAGCTAGTGCATAGTTCTGACCAGTCTGAGTGACCAGCTGGAAAGCACGTGGGCAGTTTAGCATTTGCTTGGTTTCACTGTCTGAACCAAGCAATTCAGGAGGCTGGATGCAAAACAATTCCTTTTGGATTTCTGTTAAATAAAAACAAGCCCCGTGACCTTCTCCTTCTGTCATCCAGACCATCCCATAACAAGCATGGGAACTGTATAGACCCTAAATCCACATGTCAAAACTCAGAAGTATTCTAATCCAGGTCAGATTATGCTTTATAAGGCATTATGAGTGTGTGATCTGTAGATGGGATGTGAGCACAGGCAAGCCACAGGTCCCACTGAAGTTCAGGACTATTTTTATGAAACCTCAGTGGGGAGATCAGTTTAGTTCTCATTCCTAACATTCCTTGAGCTGGCTTACTCATTGTGGCTAATGACTATATGTATCTCTCCCTTGCTTTAGGCTACAGAATTATCTACACACCGTCTGTGGAAGGCAGCAGCACAGAGCTCAACCTGCCTGACACTGCTACCTCTGTAACACTCAGTGACTTGATGCCGGGTGTTCAGTACAACATCAGCATCTACGCAGTGGAAGAAAATCAGGAGAGTACCCCTGTCTTCATCCAACAGGAAACCACAGGCGTCCCACGTGCAGGTAATGATCGTCATGTTCTGGTACCAGTCACTGAGTTTTCTGTCGGTACCTAGAGCCAAATGACAATGCAGGCTTACATTGCTCTAGCTGAATGAATCCTTAAATGGACTCAGTCCTGGTTTTTGTCATTGTCATTGTGGTTTTTTCAATTGTAAATGTCACGGGTATTGAAGTTCCATAGTAAAGTCATATCCAATAATGAATTGACACAGTCAAGCCACCAGTCGGCATTAATAGCGTTGTAGTTCCTATGGATCAGACTGCAGGCAGGTCAAACGGTTGGTCTTGCATTGTGTCTATGGAAAAGAGAGATCAGAGGTTCCTAAGTTGTCTTAAGGGGATTCTGCTAAGAGATGTTTTTAAGAGCCTGGTAAATCATTTTGCCTCAGTACTTGGCCTGCAGATGTGTACGGTTACGTACTCTGACACCACAAATCCACATCGTTCACCTGACTTCTCCCTCTCCCGTCCAGCCCTAACCATTATTTTCCACTGCAGTTGGTGGGGATGGGAGATTGCTCAGCATTGACTGATATGCCAAAATAACACCATACCATGTAAAACTGAGGCACCCATGATTTAAAAAACTACTGATTTCAGGGTAGTTTAAGTATCCAATTGGGCTGAATAGCCAAACCAAAAGAAAGAATAGTGAAGGAATTGGGATCTCATGTGGTAGGAGCGGAATTTCATGGTCCTGCAAGTTGCAAACACATGTTTGCAAATGGGAATTTACCAGGAAAGAACTCAGCTCAATGATTTTATGGTTTGGCATCTCTATCTTCTAAAAATGTGCATTGGTTAACCTTAGGGCAGTATCAGTCCTAATCTGAAGAAACTTAATTTGAATGTAGGAATTCAAGGGTGCAGTACTGTGGACCAACACAGAGGGAACTGGATTTTGTCTTTGACTACAATAAGGCCAGATCAGCCCCTATAGTTGTTTAATTATAAAAGATGGATTTTAAGTTAATTATACATATTCAGAACATGCCATGGGTTTTGAAAACCCTCCCTTTTAATTTTAAAAGGAGGCTCCTGTTTCCAGCCCATGGAATACTTTTTTTTTTTTTTTTTTCACCCAAACTTTTGGTTCTGCATATACTTGAAGTTCTGTAGCATATTACATCTGGGCTTTAAGTTGTATTTCTGTGACAGAAAGATAACTTTTATGTCTGAAGACATAAAATACTTAAAACTATGTAGTTAAATTTTGAATTGTAGTCTGCTTGAATATTGTCTGGGAATGTGTGTATAAGGTAAGGTTACTGTGATGTTTTTAATTTGGTAAATATTCTTGGGCTATCCACTGTTCAATCAAAATTCAGTTTTCTCTTCCGTGCAAACCTGTAGCTTCTGATGATTGCTAAGTATTCCCTCTAACACTCTTCTGTCGTGCTGCTTTCAGATGAAGTTCCTTCTCCCAGAGAACTACAGTTTGTGGAGGTTTCTGATATCAAGATCACCATCATGTGGACTCCACCGCAGAGCCAAGTGTCTGGCTATCGAGTGGAAGTGATCCCTGTCAATCGCCCTGGCCAACACGGCCAGAGACTGCCTATCACCAGGAGCTCTTTCGCTGAAGTTGTTGACCTGCTCCCAGGAACAACCTATCTCTTTAAGATCTTTGCCGTGAGCCAGGGCAGGGAGAGCAAACCTTTGACTGGAGAGCAAACCACCAGTAAGTGTCTTTCCTTCATGCTTTTTTCAACCTTTTGAAGCGCATATTTCTCTGTCGCTCAGAGAAATATAAACAGAGCACTTAAAGTGCAACAGTTAGAGCCCAGGAGGTATCCCATAACAAGGATGACAGGGCTGGGAATTCATTCACTCAAACAATGATCTCTTCAGCAGATTTATCCTCCTCCAGGGCTTTCCAATGGGAGTTTAACTCTCATGGCACTTTAAAACAATTTCGTATGGCTGGAATTCAACTTTTTTATTACTGACTGAGAATTGATGGACCCTGCAGTTCTTTTATAGCACAGATTGCAGCCTGTGATTTTTTTTTTTTTTTTTTTTTTAAGCCTGTGATACCTTAGGGCAGATTTCAGCATGACTTAGGATCCTTGCTGAGATTGCTCTGAAAACCCCTATCTCCTTTCTGACAGCTACATACCTATTTGGCTCCACTGTAAGCAGCAGGAATTCTGCGTGAACATGTAAAGACAGGCCTTGTGATTAAAAGGACTTAATTTCAGCTTTGCCAGGTCAGGCCTGGCTTTCCACAGGCTGTCTCACCACCCCAGAAATTTCATTGTAATCCCAGTGAAACCTGGGAAACTGGTTTGCAGTGACCTCAATGGACTGTTGACAAGAGCCGGGGGGAGCATATATTTTTCAGGAAGGGTTGTGCAGGATCTCTCAGAACCCGATTGCTAATGATCTAGTGGCAGTGCAACACATCAGTGTGAGGCAAGATGACAAGCAAAGTACCGCAGTCTGTCAGGCATTGCTTTTTGCTTTACAGAAGTGCAGAGAAGAGAGGAGCAGTGGCTGGGCCAGGGTGTAGGCTTTCAGATGGAAGAGGAGTTTAGCCAGGGTTTGAGTGGTTATCTCCGCTTTTGATCCAAGAGAAGCACATTGGACAGAACCTGGGATGTGGTTCATTTGAACAGATCCTCTTGTTGGGCAATAGAAGGGTGACTTGGTGTTTGTGGTGTTCTTTGACTGGGTCACATTATTCAAAGGAACAAAATTCAGCTATGCTCATCTGCTGCTGTTCTGATACTTTTCAGTAAATGAGAGCACCTTTTGAGAATCCAGCCCAACTCGTATAAAGATGAGAGGGAAGGAAAGGAAATGGGATAATCTGTGAATATAGCCATGCTATTTGAGAAATACTATTTACTTACATCCATAAAGTTAGGAGCCATGAACAGTGCCTCTCCCTCTTACCAACTCCCTTGACTATGCAGGGAGGATGGGCTCATTATGTTTGTCCTTACCTGATTTGAGGGTAACATAGATGGTGTGAACACTCTCCTTCCTCTTTCAAGTGAGGTTTTTAAAAGCAAGGATGTGACTTAGGAGTCTGAACTGTCTTGGAAGCGTTTAAAACAAGAAGAGCTCCATTCCCAGTTAGATCTGTAAGTTTTTGTGGTTGTTTTCAGGAGCCTTGGCTAGGTGTGGAGCCCCTCTGAAAGTCCACACACAGAGGTGTACATCGGAGCATAGACATTTGATTCAGATGGCACAGGGCTAGTTACAAACTATTGGAATTATTTTCCATAGGCTATGATCATCCGCTTAACTGCTTTGCCTAAACCACATTTCAGAAAGTATTCACATAAATTGCATCCTGTAATCGAAAGTCCTGGGAAACAGAAATCATTCAGAGTTCCCAAGGAAAACCCTGCAGCAAAAGTCTCTTCCCACGGTGTAAATGTGATTCTCTTTTTGGCCTTCCGTTAAAAAGCAGCCTACAAATAAACTCTGTGTGTGTGTGTGGCTTTTTAATCTTCCCCTTTTCCTTTAGTATGGGGAGAGGAAGTGATAAAAGCCTAATAGAGCTGACAAATTAAATTGTGCAAAAAGGAACTGACTGTAGGCTACAAATCAGAAGAAGATACAATCCTTGTAGATGAGACCTAGCACAGATCTAAGTACCAAGAAGAGATAAAGTTGGAGATGGGCCTAAAGAGGGTCACGCTCATTCTTTGTCTTCTAGAATTATCTCCCCTATCTTGCAAGTGGTGGAAGAAGAAACCTTCCTTTTCCCTTCCTCCTCAAAAAGGGAGAAAGCAACTGGGGAGAAAACAGAAAGGACAAAACCTGCTTCCCGCTTGAATCACTGGGAAAGTGATGAAAACAATTTTTATCACAAAAATGTTATTTCCTCGGGGGGAGAAAAAAGCATTTGCCATCAAAGAAAAGCATTGATGGAACCTCTCCTCACGGCTTTTAATTTCAGTTTATGATTGGGACCTAGAAAAGGTGGGGCAACTTGCCATATAGACGCTATAAACTCTTCGCTGCAGCCAGTGCTGCCCCGCCTGCTGTGGTGCAAATTGCTCAAGTGTCTTTCCCCCCTCTGAGCCTCATCTTGTCTCAGCCAAAGGTAGTAACATCTCCATCATTCACTGGACTCCAGTGTAGTGCTGTAGAAGCTGTGTTGCTTCAGCCTCTTGTTTATGTAGGTTTTTGGGTTACCAGTTTCAGCAGCTTCCCAGGGGTAGTGATAAAAAGGGGAGGAGGCCTGATAAGAGCTGTTGCATGAATCCCATGGGAGAGATGAGCATGCTTAGAATTGTTGTATCGTCAGTTCCATGGTGTGGTTATTTTTAAGTAGACCTAGGAACTGTTTTCTTCCAGAAAGTCACAGACTGTTACTTATTTTTACATTAAAATGACAAAGTTAGGGGTGTTTTGTTTTGGGAAGGGATTTTGAGAGGGCAGGGAGTAGGACTAGGCAAAGATTTAAAAGAATAAATCTTTTTAATGAAAAAGGGCTGAAGTTAGGTTTCCGTGCTTATGCTGACAAGTCTAAACTGAGCTGATTTCTAAAAAATGCTCAGCATTCATGAGAAACTATTGAAATTCCTGAGTGCAGTTGGGTTCATCTGTCCCGCCTCAGCTGTTAGCCCGTCTCCCCCATGGGATGGGCATGTATGGCAACGACCCAAATCCATGCAGCCCAGACCACGTGGGTCTGCCTGGCCCAGCATATTACCGGATGTCACTGAGGCACAGATAACAGTTATTGCACTTCTATTTCCAGCTCTCTTATGGTTCCCGCCTTCTCTTTTCCCCACTGTTGTAGTTTTGCCCTAAGTGAGAAATACAGGCTCAACAACTTCATTGTACACCCATGTTTTTTGCACGGTAACGGACGTGCTTTGGAGGTAGAGGTGAAGTAGAGATTCAGCTGGAAAATTGATGCATGTTATGCTTTTTCTTCCCAGAACTCGATGCCCCCACCAACCTCAGATTTCTCAATACCACGGAGCATTCAGTGCTAGTGTTGTGGACACGGCCCCGTGCTGTGATCACAGGATACCGGCTGACTGCAGGTCCCACAAGAGGAGGTCAACCGAGGACCTACAATGTGGGACCTTCTGCCTCCAAGTACCTTCTCAGGAACTTGCAGCCTGGCACCGAGTACACTGTGTACCTTGTGGCAGTTAAAGATGACTTGCAAAGCGCCAGAGAGACTGGAGTCTTCACAACTTGTAAGTATAATAGGCACACATTCCTCTTCCCTAACGCCCTGGCCTTTCTTCAAAACTTGTGCTGAAAGTGGCTATTGTGAATTGGTTTACAGAAGAAGCCTTTTGAAGTAGCATTCCAGCAGAACTGCTTGGGAAATATTCCTTGTTCTTCTTTCTGAACTGTTTGGCAGGAAAAAGAGAGTTATTTGCATCAAAAAGCTTTTAGTAAAATGTATTTCAGCTTTTTGGTGATTAAAAACAAAAGGGAAAACTCACTACTGGTACCTCAGGTTTTGTTTAACTGAATGAAAAAGAAGTTTGATATTTCCAGTTGTTTGGCTTTAGCATGACAAATCAAGGAAAGCAAAGAGCTCCCTTAAAATGGGCAATGAATAATTAGTCTGTCGTTTGTTTAAAGCTGAAGGCAGTCATTTCTCAAGCCCAACCATACTATCTAAGGCAGCTCAACTGCAGTTACAGAAACTGACACAAACTTTGCATTCTATCCTTCTTTAATTTTTTATTTTTTATTTACATTTCAGTCGTCTGTACTTGTGCTGCTGGCTTGGAAGAAATATTAAGCAAATTTTGGGAGGAAAGGGAGTTCTGTAAGAACCCACACATATTTCTAGAAAGAACAAATAGATTCACTGTTTAAATAATGATGAAGCAGTCATATGAACTAACAAAATTCAAAGCCATCCAAGCCCAGAACCACATCCTCTTTTCAAAGGAGAATGTGGTTTCTTTTAGAACAATGTGAACTTAAAATAAGGGTTCAGACTTTTAATCAGCGTAACACTGTTGACATTGGCAAGGTACTTTTTGCTGACAGACAGCCTTATCTATAAATATTTCTCAATTAGGATATGATTGGATATCTTTAGATGAATTCTGACTTGAAATTCTGGCTTATCTGAATGATAGCAGTCCAGTTTAAGACTATAGCTTAAAAAACCAACTCTCTTCATTAATAATGAGGTCAATTCAGATTAAACCCAGTGGAGTTATTTAGACTGATTCTGGAGTACACAAAGGCTTTGGTTTCTGTGTGGTGCTCCTGACAGATACCAATGAGACCACAGATTCCTCAGATTGACTTTGAGTTTCCTTTCACTCTACTGACTTCAAAAGAGTTGAAGATGTTGGTGAGGGATGAGATGGTCCTAGCTGGGACAGCTGGATGACAGACAAGGGTGTAGTGTTCTGCTGATTGAATGGCTTGCAGTGGGTGAAGGAAAAAAAGCTGGTTTTTGAGGAACACTTTAGATATCACGCCAAACGCTTTAGATATAATGCCAAAACCAATATTCCCCAAATTTTGGGGGTTGGCTATGTGGAGGATTTAGGAGGCCCTCTTCACTATTTTCTTTTTTTTCAGGAACAATAAAACCACTGACCACTTACATACTGTGTCTATCACGCCCAGCAGCAGGCAGAAGTCATCTCTCAGATCCCTCCCAAGTCACTGAATTTTCAGAAGTAACATAGTTCAGCACTTACTTATTACATACCTCTTGCTATTTGGAGTGCTGTAGGTCAGGTTTTCTAACTGTTTGGTGCTTTTACAGCAGCTAGACTTCAACTCTGTCAATTCACTTCACAGATCAGCCTGTTGGCTCTGTTCCTCCTTTTAACACAGAAGTGACCGAGACTTCCATTGTCATTACCTGGACACCTGCCCCAAGGATTGGTTTCAAGGTAGGAGAAACTGAAATCCCATGTTTCTTTTTCCTCTCGCTTCATTGTGATAGGGAGGACAGATTAAAGCTGTTTACTATGGACTGCAGTGAAAATAGAAGCATGAAGGAAGGAGTTGCAAAAGACATGTTGCTTACAAGGGTCGCAGAGGTCAGTGCAAGCATGTCCTCTGGGCTTCAGGTCAAGTTCATCAGTGAGACATCTAAAACACAAGTTACAGGATTAACAGTTGGCGTTCAGCATAAGGGCCCATGGTACTCGTGTTGGATGATTAGTGAGGATGCGGGTAGTGTGCTGGGATAGGAGTATCTGAGACTGAAAAGCAAACTTTGCTGCTTCTCTGCAGCTGGGTGTGCGCCCAAGCCAAGGTGGAGAGGCTCCCCGGGAGGTCATCTCTGATTCTGGCAGCATCGTGATATCTGGCCTGACCCCTGGAGTGGAGTACACCTACAGCCTCACAGTCCTGACGGACGGCCAGGAGAGAGAGACTCCCATTGTCAGGAGAGTGACTACACGTACGACACATTTCCTCTTCCACAATTATTCCTTCTTCCACTTGCTTCCCCTGTGCTCTCCAGATGAATGGCTGTCTTCTGGGAGTCAGTTCTAGTCTTTTCCTCCTGTTGTGGTCTGGAAGGTGTTTTTCTTTTTGATGCATAGGCAACAGTGGCACTAGCTTATGCAGTGCAGGGTGACAACTTCAGAAGAATATTTTTTAGCCAATTCTGAAGGGTAATGATGTAATCTGGGGAGGAGGGTTGCTGAGGGACCTAGCATGATTCTCAGTGCTATAAATGACCCATTTGTCTCAACGCTTGCAGCATTGTCTCCACCAACCAACCTGCGCCTGGAGCCCAATCCTGATACTGGGATCCTGGTAGTCTCTTGGGATAGAAGCACAACTCCAGGTAACTACGTGAACTCACATTGTGCTCGAATGTCCTGTTGTACCAGAATGCTAACATTTGTTCTGCAGTGCCTTGCAGTTCATTAAGGAGACTTTGATGGGGAGCTTGCTGTTGAGTAATTTAAGGAAAAATGTACATATTTCTAGATATATTCAAGGATATAATTCATAGTTAAGTGTAGGTAGCCATAGGACTCTTCATGATTTACATTCCATGTAAAATGCTATTTTGGAGTATGAATGTGTTTAAATATTTCAGCTGGTTTAGGGATTTGAAGGATGTCTTCAAATATTGCCAGTGGTTTAAAAAAAGTCCAAGAGAGGGAAAGCAAAATGGACGAAAAAGATTTGTGGCAGTTGAAGAATGAGTTCACGTCACTGAGAGTAAGCATGGGATTTCTGAAAGTGTTAAAGATGAACTCTTCTCCCACAATAGCTGATGGGAGCTGTACAATTGACTTCCTTAAAACAAGGATTGAAAGCTTTTGCAAACCCCAATTCTCAGTCAGTAGATGTATCTTTTCTTGATATGTCATGAGATTTTTTAGTTTGGTAAGGTCTCAAAGGGAACTGAAATCATGCTGTGCGAGTGGCATGGTTACCTCCTGGGAAACTCGTTTCGGGGTGCTTGACAAAGCAACCTCTTGCCTACTGGGTTCAGGGCGGCAAAATCACTTGTAAAATGTGTTTGCTTCAGTTGTTTATACTGAGACCTGATGTAAATAAATACAGCATGGGATTACTGCATACTGGTATATCTGTATTTCAGGCATCAGCGGGTACCGAGTGACCACTGCTCCTACCAGTGGGCAGCAGGGCTCTACCTTGGAGGAAGTAGTAGGTGCAGATCAGACCACCTGCACCTTTGAAAACCTAAACCCTGGTGTGGAGTACAACGTCAGCGTTTACTCAGTCAAGGACGACCAGGAGAGCATCCCCATCTCTGAAACCATCACACAAGGTAATGAAAGGCTTAGCAGCAGTTTTAGCTACTTGAAGTCAAATTGCTGTGTCTGAGAGCTCTGCATTGCAAAACATCTGTGAGTCCAATGGCAGGGGGCTGAGACTTTGTATTTAGTCTCAAGAAGCAGAATAGTCATGTGCCAGCATGTGACAGAGCAGTTGTTATACCTGTGTACTTCTCTGCATGGGCAGCCTACATTGTCTGTCAACAGGGTGACGGTAAGGGCATGGATCAGTTGTATCAGTACACGGAGCTGGAGAGCAGCAGAGATTTAACTTGGCCCTGCAGTGCCCCAGCATCTGGAGCACAGCTGGTGAGAATAGGAAGTAGGTGAAGAGAGGTATGAGTGGGAAGCGAGCACAGGAGAAATTTTGGCAGCAAAAGTGGCAGAAGATCACTTCAGCACAATGGAGGAGAAAGCCAAGATTGAAAGGTCCATCACTGTAGCACTTCTGGGACACAAAGTAGCATGTGCCACCGCACATTACATGCTGCAATGACTACAGAAACTACCTTTGTAGCCACAGTAGCAAAATTAAAATGCATCTGCCCAAATGGTTTCATTTCATTTTCCTTTGTCAGGGCTTTGTTTGTTTGTTTTTGTTTCTGCTCAGCCCTGAAATGATGCCAGCTACTGTGTTTGCTTGCTCTTATAACACTGCTTTAAAATTTCCGTGCTTCACTGAAGTGCTGTATGCTCCCTGGGGGTGAACTAATACTGTGATACTGCATAATTAAAGCAGTAACAGCTTTAGCCCTTTACCATCTTCTGGTGGGGGAAAGCTAAGAATGTATGTCTCTGGCTTTTAGCACTCTTTAAAGGTGATATGGTACATGCATTCCACGTGGATAAACAATGATTTTACAGAAAGCTGGCATTTTTTTGCATCTGTTCTGTAAAATAAGCCTTTTCCTAGAAGGACATTAAAATAGAACATAACCACGATTACTAAAGGCAGTCTTTTGCAATATTACGGTCCCATAATTCCTTTTCAAGCTAATTTGTAATCCAACAGAATGGCTGCTGAGTCCTGCATCTTTGACTCACCTGCTGGTGTCTGATCCTGAGTGAGGAAGAGCATCCATTAGCTCCCACTGATTTCAGGATCACCCTGCTGAAGTTACACAGCCAAACCTTGTGGCTTAAATCAATACCAGTCTATTGACTTGAGCAGCTGAGAGTTTGGCCATTGTCGATTAAAGATGCATTTAACATTCCCCACCAGTTCTGTTGGCCGTACCATGAACGAAAACAACAGCTTTGCTAAAAGGAATAATATTGATAGGGAGAACAGTCACAGCTGTGCTTTTTTGCCATACAGAAACTTAGGCAATATGGAGAAGGTCATTAAAGAGGATCCTTATTCAGTTGCTCAATTTGGAGATTTTGAATGATTTAGCCAAAAATCAAGTCAGCCTCTTAGCCACATAATGTGCTGAGCATAACCTCTGAATATGGGGATGTTGTCACTCTTACAGAATTTTTATCATCTAAAGGTCATTTTTAACCAGTTGCCATCTTCCCAAGAAAGTGTTTTATTGCTCACCATTCCGTATCATCTGTTTTTAGCACATATATTGCAGCAGTTAGTGGTAAGTAGAACTTGAAGAATTCTGGGCCAGATCCTCAAGCCATTACAGGGATTTGAGACTTTTTTTTTTTCCTAAGTCCAATGTAAATAGTTTGGATGGTGAATGATCACCCTGAAGCTTTGTGATGGTTCTCACCAGCTGAGGGTGTAGGCCAATTTAGCCCTTTCAAACGGGTTGATATTTTTATGATCCCAATGATAAAAGTTAGACTTACCATTTGAATAAGACAAAAATTCTAGAGGGTCAATCAATTATTATTTCAGAGGAGTTGTTTTATTTATATGTTAATAGACTTCGAGCTCTTGTTTTCTACCTAAAAAAAAAAAAAAATCAGGTATGGGGGTTTTTTGTTTCTGTTTTCATCAGAAAATGATGGGTCTTTAGGGCTTATCATTGCTCAAAGGAAATTTGTTGCAAGACCTTTTATACGTCTTTTTGAAAATTGTATGTCTAAAATGGAAGTGCATTGTCTCAGGAGATTGGGGTTTCAGCTTCTGTTTGTCCAGGAAGGCAGCTGGAGACTGCGTTGAATGGTACAACATAAAAAGGCAAAAAAAGAAAAACCAAAACCAAACCACAAACCCCACAACAAAAAAAAAAACAACAAACAAACCACCAAACCCCCTCCTTTTCCCCCAGACCCTGAGAGAAATTCTGCATATCACCGCAATTGCTTCTAAAGTTCTGTCAATGTTAATAGTGATGAACACTGCTTTTTTCTCCCTTGTCTTTCTTTTGCCTCTGTATGTCTTTGCCTTTCCCTTTTGCTCTTTAACTCATTAGAGGTGCCCCAACTCACTGACCTAAGCTTTGTTGACATAACTGACTCGAGCATCGGCCTGAGGTGGACCCCGTTAAATGCCTCCACCATTATTGGTTACCGCATCACAGTAGTTGCGGCAGGAGAAAGTGTCCCTATTTTTGAAGATTTTGTGGACTCCTCAGTAGGATACTACACAGTCACAGGCTTGGAGCCGGGCATTGATTACGACATCAGTGTAATCACACTCATTAATGGCGGAGAGAGCGCCCCTACCACTCTGACACAGCAAACGGGTGAATTTTGAAAACTTCTGTGTTTTGTGACGTGGACGGTGTTTCATGCTGTCACTGGCTGTCGGGATGATGGGGCTTTGTCCAAAGAGAAATTGAGCCGCTCACTGGGGGGAAGCCAGACAGACCCAACTCGCTCCTTTTTCTAAATTGCCAGTGGGTGTGGATATGTGCTGCTCAGTTTTCTAATTTGAGGCATTTTAATACTGCATATATGGCTGCAGACTTGCCAGGCTCGTTTACCTTCTGCTGTCGGATTTATGGGACCCAGTTGGAATCAAAAGCCCGAAACATGAGCTGTCTATTCACCAGACTTTTAAACTGTGATTCCCCAAAGTAAGAGTGCCAAAGGGCAGAGCAGCTCAGCAGACAGCCTCCGGGCTTGATAAGTGTTTGAGCTTCCAGCAGTCTGTTTCAGTGGTGGCCCCACTCTTTCCACAATGCCCCAAAGGGTGCGGATGAACCACCAGTCCCGGAGTATGTGCCATTGACAGCCATGCCACACCGTCAAGGGTCTCTATAGTGCATGAGCAGAAGGCGAGCTGAAAACTGGTTCTTGCATGAAATCCTATTGTGTTTGAAAATCCCGAGGCTGTAAATCCTTCGACACAATTAGAAGTAGAGTCATAGGAAATTAGTGATATACCCTCTCCTCTTCTGTGTGTGCATGTATGAATTCTAGATGAGATTACTCTTCCATCTGTAAACTGCTGTATGGCAACTTTAAACCTCTCTTGGCTCCGTATCTCTAATACAAAATCCAGCTGCAAGCAGCACGTTACTCTGAAACTTGCTACCTTGTTTTCAAATTAGCCCCACAGGAGATATTTAAAGTATCGGGAACTGCCAAGAGGTTAAAGGAGCCTGACAGTAGTACAGGCGTATTTTTCTCTTAACTGCAGTAGAACCGAATGTAGTTTAGAAGTCTGTTTGCATGGGTCTGACACAGTAGTCTGTTATGCATGAGATACTTTCAATGGTGATTCCCTGAACGTACCTCTCAATCAACTTTTATGAATCAGAGAACTAAGATGTATTCGTTCTTTGCTATGTAGCTGTGCCTCCTCCCACTGATCTCCGCTTCACTAATGTGGGGCCTGATACTATGAGAGTGACTTGGACCCCACCAACTTCCATTGTGCTGAGCAGTTTCTTGGTGCGCTACTCTCCCGTGAAGAAGGAGGAGGACGTTGCAGAGCTGACAATTTCACCCTCAGACAACATGGTGATCTTAACAAGTAAGTGGGTTACCTTCATAAGTCAAACAAACGTAAGAGGCTCTCTATATAGTGAGGCAAAAGAAAAATTGCTTACTCTAAGTGCAACTTACAGGCAGATTCTCAGGTGACTTAAGCTGATGCCAAAGGAGCCTCATACAAACTCACACTAAATGGAGTTTGCTCATTTGCTTTACCCAAGTTAAAGCCAAACCACAGGAAAGTTTTTCCCATCAATCCAAGGACAGTGATGCATCATACTATGGGGCAATTGCATTGATTTGCAGCCTGGTTAGGTATTAAGAGTAAACACATATTACTCACATGATTTGCCAAAAATGTCAAGGACTTGTGCTGCAGAGGATCAGAATGTGGAAAAGGTCATTGGTCCTTTGGCTTTGTATGCTCAGGACCAGAAAATAAATACTGTTCGGAACGTTACAGGACATGGCAACAAACCATAGGCATTTTCAAAAAGCTGACGTTAATTTTTCCTGGTGCAAAAGCTGTGTTATATCTTAAGGTTTTTTTTCTCCATCCTAGAATCCGGTTGGTTGAGTGAGAGACAATATCCATTTTCAGAATAAGAGACCAGATCTGGAGCTCATCTGAGTTAGAATAGCTGTGTTGGAAATGCTTGTCCCTATTCCAGTTTATATCAGCTAAAGCTTTGGCCTGGTGCATAGCTAAACTACTAGATAACTAGAAGGGACCTTGTAGAAAACTAATTGCTTCTAGCCAGTCTCCACAAGCTAATGAAGCAATGATATAGGATGCCATGCTCCTTCAGGCTAAAACATTGCAAGCAACCATAATGCCACAAAAAGAACTGATTGAAATTTTTGGCTGTCCTGGAGGCTCAGATCTTCCATCAAGCAAAACCTGATTACCTTGCTTAAGAGGGTAAACACAGTTAAAATTGCGTAGGTTGAGTGACTTCTAGATATTAGTAAAGAAATATGTCTAAATTCCTGTACTTAAACTCCACAGATCTGCTCCCTGGTACTGAATATCTGGTGAGAGTCTACAGTGTTTCTGAGCAACACGAAAGTGCACCTTTGTCTGGGATCCAGAAAACAGGTACTTGACACAGCCTGAGACACGTGTGATTAATGCTATTCGTTAAGCATTCATTAATGGGACTTTGTTGCTATTTCCTGTGTATTGTCACCTCGTTGATGGCTCATCAGCTAGGTATCAAAGAGCAATGCAGATGCACATCTTGGGAAAGGCTAGGAAATCTCACATACTGTTATGCCTGAGAGACAGAACTTCTGTTGGTTTTAAGTAGACCGTTGTAGACCCCAGGAATGAATGTACCGACAGTGTCTGCCTGAGAACAAGCCTAGGCAGAGTCCGTCATATCTATCGCTGAGTCTTTGTTTTGTAACTGTGTAATGTTTGCTGGTCATGTGTGTTGTTTCATGCTGTATTGTCTGCGTGTGCCATACACTCTTTTCCTGCAGTCGCGTTGCAGTGCTTGTTTATCTCACTTTGATCCTGAACACATTTAGTTCCATGGCTGAATAGCATTTGGCTTAGGATCTGGCAGTGTCGTGGTACTGAGCTCAATGGAACATGAGCAGTAGTTCAGCTGATCTTAGTCTCTTGCCTCTTTGAAATACCCAGGTCTTGATTCTCCCACTGGCCTTGACTTCTCGGATATAACTGCTAATTCTTTCACCGTCCACTGGATTGCTCCTCGTGCCACCATTACGGGCTACAAAATCCGGCATCACCCAGAGCATGGTGCTGGCAGGCCCAAGGAGGACCGCGTGCCCCCCTCACGGAACTCCATCACCCTTACTAACCTGCTTCCAGGGACTGAGTACGTGGTCAGCATCATTGCCATCAACGGCAGGGAGGAGAGCGTGCCCTTGGTCGGCCAACAAACAACGGGTAAGCATTGAGAGAAGGCTAGCTAAAAGTTACATTGACAATTTTGGGTGTCCTCTAGCAAAGTGGTTGTTGTTAAATTAGATATTTATTCCCTGCCAGATGGTGAAACTGCTCATGAGGAAAGTGCCTGTGATAGTGAGGTAGGGCCTGACTTAGAAAAAAGGTGGGAGGACTCGAGCTACTTTCAGATCAAGTCAGATGTCTTTAGGGCCAGCAGAACTTTTTTCACTGAATCTAGTCCAATGCCTGATGAATTTTAACCAGATACATCACTTGTTAGAGGTGTGTGCACTGGGCTAGAACTAAGGCAAATAAGTAGCAGAGGAGCACGGTATGATAAGTGGAATACGTAGCTGATGTACATTAAGTGTACTTAAACTCCCTCTCCGTTCTCTGTTTTTTTAGTGTCTGATGTTCCCAGGGACCTGGAAGTCACCCCCACCAGCCCAACCAGCCTTGTGATTTCCTGGGATGCTCCTGCAGTGACAGTCAGATACTACCGGATCACTTATGGTGAAACAGGTGAGAGCAGGCCGCTATGGCCAGTCACAGACCAGAAGCTCTATTCCTGAGGCCATTAGAAAGCCACAGAAAATAGCAAAGGCAAGTTTGACTGCAGCATACAAACTCTTGTATCTCTGGGATTCTTGCAGCGTATTTATTTTTTTTTTAAAGAAGAGCAAGTTGTGTTTTGTCTACCAAAAAGAAAGTACATCTGGAGCACTCCAGTCATTTTAGAGGTGGTTCTGTGTACGTATTTCATTCTTTTCCTTGGGTTGGTCTGAAAAGGGCTTTGACGCAATGTCCTCTAAAATCAACAGGGTCGTCTCTTGAACTTGATGCATATAGGATTGGTCTGGTTTTTGTAATGATTTAAAATGTATAATTTAGAGATCCATTACATTTCTTTTTCTGCTCTACCTTCCTTAGGTGGAAGCAGCCCTGTGCAGGAGTTTACAGTGCCTGGCACCGTGTCCACTGCTACCATCACTGGCCTCAAACCTGGCGTAGACTACACCATCACAGTGTATGCTGTAACTGGCCGTGGAGACAGCCCTGCCAGTAGCAAGCCAGTCACTGTCACCTACAAAACAGGTGAGACCTGTTAAAACAAAAAAAAGAAACCTACAAAAAAAACCCTACCGCTTTGTGTTGGCTTATCCCCATAAATTTGTATCATTGATCCCTGGTTTCTTTTAGAAGTCATGGGCTATGTTGTAAGCCTGTCACTTTCAGTGGAGCTGCATTGCGTGGTGGCCCAGCATGATAATGATATGACACAGAAGGGGATCGTGGACTTGGATTTTTGGAGGAGGGAGACCCTGTGGAGTCCAGATGGGGATACAAGCAATATTTGACTGCTTATTGCAGAGTGGAAATGTTGTTGGACTCTCATATCATGGGGACACTGTTGGCTTAACTCTGGCTCTTCTGGTGCACTGTCATATTATGTGATTCTGATGAGACCTGACTTTCTAGCTCCAGGAGTGTTGTCTCACTGCTGATCTGGATATAACTTAATCCTACTGTAGCTGCAGATAAAGGCATTTAGTAGCCTTTAAAACAACAAAAGTCCTCAACAAATGTTGATATGAGGTCAGTCACCCACACATCGTGGTTAAGGCTTTTTCTGGGCTAGCATGAGGGACAAATAAACAGCAACATGTGTTTTCAGTTCTAAGAGGCACAGCCTGGAAAAGGGAGAGCAGAATAAAATTCAGCTAGGAGGTAATCGTGGAGGGAGGGTTTCCTGTAGCAACATACTCAGAAAAAGTTGTTTTTGTTGCCCAGAAATAGACACACCATCCCAGATGCAAGTTACCGATGTCCAGGACAACAGTATCAGCATCAGATGGCTCCCTTCAACATCCCCGGTCACAGGGTATCGAGTGACAGCTGTGCCCAAGAAAGGACATGGGCCTACAAAAACTAAAAATGTCCCTGCAGGTAAGAGGACATGACATCCTTCACCAGATCTGTAAGGAATGCAAGATGTGATCACTAGAATCAACACTATCGGGCACTAGGCATGTGCTCAAAGCCAAACTTTCTCCTGCTCATCCCTTTATTTGCCATCCTGCTGACTTCAGTTGGGTCTCATCCAGGAGAAGCTAGGGCAAATTTTTTCCCTGAAAGCTTTGTGTTTCTTTGACACCACTGGGCTGCAAAGGTTTGTTCTTGGCAACCTCAATGTCTCTGAAAGGCACCTGAATTTCAAAGAAATGCTATTGGATTTTCTAGCATCCAGCAAAACTTCCTCTGAAGTCCTTCTGAAGGTCACATAGTGTGACCCTTGGTCACAGCATGGACTCAGTCACATCTGCTACAGGCTTGACCTCGTTACCATAGAGTCTGCCAAGTTAACTCTTGGGAACACAGTGGGTTTTGTGGGATCTGCAGAGAGTAGCGCTCAGGGATGTTTGTGGTGCAGTTGCGTTAATGGTCAATCCTATCCCAGAAAATGGTGAAAGCTGGTCTGCCCTTCCTTTATTTTTTCTACTGTGCTAACCTGCCATTTTAGCTGTGGGGCCTTTGAGCAGGTACCACGAGCAGACACTTTGTCCTGCACTATCAGAGAGACATAGTGCAAGCAAAAGGTAAACGTGATGTGTCAATTTTCTCATTTTAATGACGTATGGCTAATAGAGGCCCTTCATTCAAGGCTGATTAGGGGCCAGTGCTCTGCAGCTTTGTGTATCTGCAGATGGGTTAATGTTGTTCTTTCCTGCCAGATCAAACACAAGTCACTATCGAAGGTCTGCAGCCCACAGTTGAGTATATGGTCAGTGTCTACGCTCAGAATCAGAACGGAGAGAGCCTCCCCTTGGTTGAGACAGCTGTCACCAGTACGTATTTCACTTCACGGTAACAAAACAAATGTTATTTATTAATGTCTGAATCTACCGTGCAGCATCACATCCCCAGTGAAAGCCAGTGGCAGGTGCCTAGTCTCCAGGAAAATGCAAGGTGGTCTGCCCTGTGATAAGTACCATGCACCTAAATTGCAGACGCTGGCAAAAATGCAGTCCCTCTCCCTCCAACACTGGCAAAATGCAATTCCCCACTCCATCAAAATGCTGTGCTTCTGATTTTCTTTCACTAAAGCTGCAAAATCTTCTTGGGTTTTGTTTGCTGTCAGCCAATCAGTGGAAAAAATGTGCAAAGATCTCCTTTCTGGAGCTAGGTGGCAAAGGTGATTACTGTTAAGGGACCGGACTTGGTTTGGGAGCACTTGCACGTGCAAAGGGAGTAAAGGGAACCACATGAGTTATCAAGAACTTGAGATGAAGCACTGCAAAAGAAAGGAGAGCTCAGCCTTTGAATTGCTATGTTTGCCTGGACAAAACAGCAGTACTGCTGGACACAAAGAGGAGGCAAGAGAGAACATGTAACTCGGAGGGTTCTCTCTGATGTAAAGTGCCTTTTTCAGAGACGCCTCTGGGGTAGGGATTTGCATGCACGTTATTCGCTTGCTCAGGCTTGTATTCAAAAGCACAGCTCAGCCCCAGATACTTAACAGAGTTGTCCTAAAGACAACAGGAGCTTCTCTGAAACTTTGCAGAGACGGGAGAAAAAGTCCACATCAATTTCAAGCCAACAAATTCCTGGACAAAAATCACCTTTGCCAACTAGAAAATGTACAAAATTCAGGACTAATATAACATGGCAAATAAAAAGTTGAAATCTTATAGAAAAAGATAACTTGGATCCAATATAAAAATGATATGCCAGATCCCTCCCATTTTGTGTAACAAATGGGTATAGCTCTGTGGTAGCCACATCAGAATTCTGTGGAGCGAGGCTCGCTTACCTTGCTCTCTAGCACTGAGCTCCAACCTCACTAGGAAAATCCAATGAATTGGTCTAATTAGGAAGTGTGTGAATTGCCCAGTTGCACCTGTGGACATTCCCTGTGCACTCAATACAAAGCTGAAAAGTTTGTTTCTAACTGATTTTAAAATGTAATATACCGAGTAATTTGCTTTCTTGATAAGTGTGTGTTAATTGGATTTTAATTTATGAAAGAAAATAATGGGACTGATTCTCCTTGGACTGGCACTTTGCACAGCAGCTTCCAATAGTGAAAAGCAAATGCAGCATGAATCCAAACTTACCGAGTCAGGTGGGTTGTCTGGCTGCTTTTAGCACTAGGAACCAGTTACTGGCTCTGATGGTAGAAATGGACTTTAAATTCCCATTCATTTTATTTCTCTTGACCACTTTAAGGTAGCTTAATGCTGCTAGAGTTGTGTAAAAGGGGTTTCAGTGCCAAGGGGACTGAAACACAGGTAAGGATTGGTGTCCTGGCTGCTTTGAAGGTGGTAATGTAAGTCCTTTTGGTTTCAATAAGGCAATGATTGCCTTCCTGCTGTCTGGCACCTGCGAACTCTCAGCCTTACTCTGCACGTGTGTAAGTAAGCGTGTGTGCAAGGTGCAGCACAGAGGAGAATCAAATACTCCCTCTCCCGCGCAAAACCGAAAACTGCTTTGCATGTAATAGAAATGCTTTTTATTTTCCTCACCCACAACCTGCTTTTTATCACATAACCTCTTACCGTTAATTTGCCTAACAGACATTGACCGCCCTAAAGGACTAACATTCACTGAGGTGGATGTTGATTCCATCAAAATTGCTTGGGAAAGCCCGCAGGGGCAAGTCACCAGGTACAGGGTGACCTACTCAAGCCCTGAGGATGGAATCCATGAGCTATTGCCGGCCCCAGGTGGCGAAGAAGACACTGCTGAGCTGCATGGCCTCAGGCCAGGTTCTGAGTACACTATCAATATCGTTGCCATATACGATGACATGGAGAGCCTGCCCCTCACTGGGACCCAGTCCACAGGTACACCTTTAACTACACCACCCAGCAGGCCATGGCAGCAGTGGCTTCTGCCCTGTTGGGTAAAGTGTGCTTCCATGCGCAACTAGTGCTCTGTGCCGGGAAAGCCCCAGGGGCAGCCAAGGGGATGTGATTGCTCTTGAGAGATGGCTTCGTTGGCGCTGGAGAGCTGGCTGCAAGTGGAGTCAGCCTACATGCACATTAGGGAAGGCAGGGAATGGAGGAAAGATCAGCAGGATGGAAGGAGCAGATTCTAAAGGAAGAAGGGATGTTACCTTATAGCTGCCTCTCAGTCCTCAAGTGGATCAGCAATGTCCAGTCCCTAGTCATGTAACCTAATTCATGGTGAATCACCCTCTCACAACGCTCTTGTCTTGTCTTTAGGATATGGGGCCCCTGCAAGCAGAGGCAGTTACCAATAACTGGGAGATTAGGGCAGTTTTCATCCCCCAGGGTCCTCGCTGGTGGATGGAGCACAAGATCAGCACAAAGGGCTAGGAGATTGCTTAACCCTCAGGTCTCACAGAGCCTCCAGATCCTTCACTGGCACTGCCCTAAGGACTACAGCCCACGTGCATGCCCACACCCCGTGCTCACATCACCTCCACAAGAAGAGGACACGCTCCATTCAGGAGAGACCCTTATGTGCCAGTCTGATCCAACTCCAAGTAGAATACATTTAAATTTCCTTTGTGAAAAAGGAAAAGGAAGCTAATAGCTTGAGATAAAAATTATTCCAGCAATGTGGAATCTATTGCAAAGCTTCCAGCATTACCAGATGTGTCTTTATTACAAAGGTAGCACCTTTGTAATAAAGCTGTACCGTTATTTGTGAATGAAAAGTTGGCACTATAGTTCCAGGTGTGTAATGAAGACAGTACAGGTTGCTATACTAAACTGAAGCAAACTGCTGTAAAAAAAAGGCAGCCCGTGAAACAGGTGGCTGACTACCTGCCACAAATGCAAATATAGTAACTTTTAAAACCCATGTTCTGTGGGTTTACCCTTTGTGGGCTGTTCAAAAGCATATTTGAAGTCTCTCACGGGCTTCAGATAGAGCTCCGAGCAGAGCAACAATGGAGAATTATCTTGTATTTCCACTCTGTAAAACTAGAAAACTTGACAGCGATATGCCGATAGCGAGCACTATGGTAAGGTGTATTTTTCCCGTGTTTACAGCCCAAGGATTACCAATAGTAAGGCAAGAAAATGTTTCAATGGGTGCTTCTTTTTTTTAAGCTGATGTTTATTTTTTTAAAGATATCAGATGTGTTAGCTCATGAACAGGCTCTCGTGTGATGAGCCTTATGGCCACCACAGCTCTGCTTTTCCATTGCCTTGCTCTCTGTGTAGTAATTTACACTTGTGTAAGTGGCTGTAAAGTGCTTCCCTTCTGCATTTGCAGTATTTTATCTTTGCGATTCCTGAGCCTGCTTCCTCCTTTTGTAAACCATCCATCGTATTTTAGAAATGAACAGAGATAGGCAAGTGAAGCAGGACTAAACTATTAGCTGTATGATGAAAAGCAGAGACAGGCAGAAGAATTAAAACAGACTGGCCTACCGCAGATTTAAGCACCTCCCAAAGACTTCACCTTATATCACAGCAAGTGTCATTACTCACCTAACTTCAGGGAGCACTGAGATCTCCTTATTTCTCATGAAAGGTGTTACTGTAGATTTGAGAATCTCCTCCTGAATACCTTGTGCCCTTCCACGGGGCTTTATGCCTGTGTTTGCAGAAGGCACACCACTTTCCTGCCCATGTATTTCAGCCTGTCTCGTGTTCAGGAGAGAATATTGTTTTATCCATGACTGTCTTCTTTAAACTAACCATATGTCAATCTGGATTTTTGCAGCAATTCCACCTCCAACAAACCTGAAGTTTACTCAGGTAACTCCTACCAGCCTTACTGTCAACTGGAATGCACCAAACGTTCGCCTCACTGGCTACAGAGTCAGAGTCAACCCCAAAGAAAAGACTGGTCCTATGAAAGAAATCAACCTTTCTCCGGACAGTACATCTGCTGTCGTGTCTGGATTAATGGTAACTCTGCTCTTTGTGGAATGCAGACTGTGTTGTGGGAGGAAGATGTTAGGAGAAGTATAAGCAATTTCAAATTCCTGGGTCAGGAACCTCAGCTGGAGTAGATCATTACAGCTCCTAAGGGTCTGACTCTGTTTGAAGTCTGACTAGCCATCAGCTCTAACTACTCATTTACCATGGTTTTTAAAAGGCAAGGAATTGGCCTGCCGAATCTGCATTCTTTCCCCTTCCTCATTTAGCACAGAGAGATCGGATGCCTTAATGAAATTCAAATTATTAGGTTCATAATCAACAGTAACAGTAAAATGCTTTTATTCATCTTTCACAAAAGAGGTCAGATAAAGCGACCTAACGTAGAAGTTGTCAAGCTGTGATATGGGAGCTCTGGCAGTCTATTGCCTATTTTTAAGACATCTGCAAAAAGTAAGTAAAAAATGCAAGTCTTCTGTGAGTAGGCTTAAATTTGCTATATAGCCATCTTCTCCACTGGAAACATTTCAGGAGTTCCTGAACTGGGAAAGGCTGAAAATCACTGCTTTTATGGTTCCCGCTATCTTAAAAATTTACTTATCTGTTTTTAAGGAATTTTATGAATCATTTTCAAAAATGAGCCTTAGAAAACATTCTAATCTAAGTGGACTCCTGGTCTGATGCAGTCAAGGACTAAAGACCACACTGTAACTTCCACCATTCTCTTTTCTTCACAGCAAGAGCCCCTTATCATAGCAAATGGCATCCATTAACCCCAGGAAAAACAGGATGTAAATTAGGTTTTTCTGAAGAATCAGCTTTGAAGCACAGATTCCAAAATGAGGGATGACAAATAAGCTTCTTCCAGGATTTCCTCTGCTGCGGGGTGTGCACATGTGCACTACTAGTGTTATCAACAGCACTGTTTATCAGGGTCCATGTCTACTCTTTTATTACAGCTGGAAATAATTAGAACTATCCCATCGATGCTTCACTGATTTGAGTTATTTTAAGATGTCATACTTCAGTAACGGGTGACCAAGAAATGTGGCTCCACCAAACACTGAATGAGAGCAGGAGTATTTCCCACTGTGCCAGGTCCTTCTCATAACATGGTATATAACTTTGTCCATTCTAGGTAGCAACCAAGTATGAAGTGAGCGTGTATGCCCTGAAGGACTCTCTGACCAGCCGACCAGCCCAGGGGGTGGTCACCACTCTTGAAAGTAAGTAGTCACCCTCCACAAATGAGCAATTAGTCCTGTGCTGGGTGCAGAGGCCGAGATCTTGCTCTGTGTCGAAAGTAGGGCTCTATAAAAAGCTCCAGCAAAGGCCTTCACAAGCGCTTAGCTGGGCAGGTTCAGAATCCCCACAGTACTGACAGGAGATCTTTTCCTTCTGGTGCAGATGTTAGTCCCCCTCGCAGGGCCCGTGTGACAGATGCCACTGAGACAACCATCACCATTACCTGGAGAACCAAGACTGAGACCATCACTGGCTTTCAAGTTGATGCTGTCCCAGCGAGTGGCCAGAACCCCATTCAAAGGACCATCAGCCCTGATGTTAGGAGTTACACTATCACTGGTAAGTGAGGTGAGGGGCTTCTGCAGGTTCAGGAGCTTCTGGGTTCATATCAGAACATACACTGAGTTCTTGTTTAGTAGTTGAATTTCCTTGATAAGAAACAATGTAGGAACAAAAGGTAAGAAAATAGATCTGAGTCATAGAGACTAGTCTCGTAGGAAGAAGTTGTTGAAAGACATTCTGATGTCCCTTTTAGATGGCTTCCTCAGATTAGCTAACATTTACGTTTCAACTTCATTTTAGGCTTGCAGCCTGGCAATGACTACAAGATCTACCTTTACACTCTGAACGAGAACGCACGCAGTTCCCCAGTAGTGATTGATGCCTCCACTGGTAATGATCTGACTTTTCTCCTGATGCTAACACATAGTAATCACACATGGTCAGGCAGAATTTGTCTTTATCTGATCATATATAATATTTACTGTGACTTACAGCAGTAGGCTTTACTCCTGAGTTTGAAAAGGATGTCAGAAGATGTAGTTCAGGTGAAGAATACGCTTGCCTTTACTTCATTTGACTTGTTTCCCTTTGTTTTCACCTAGCCATCGACGCTCCTTCTAACCTGCGCTTCCTTACAACCACAAGCAACTCCCTCCTGATCACCTGGCAGCCTCCACGAGCCAAGATCACAGGCTACATCATCAGATACGAGAAACCTGGCTCACCAGCCAAGGAGGTTCTGCCTCGCCCTCGGCCCAGCACCACCGAGGCTACTATTACTGGTACCTGTCTCTGGTTTGTTTGTGAGCTCTTCACCTGAAACACTTAAATTTGAAGAGAGAGGGGGAAGGCCTAATTATAAAACGTGTTGATGGTCAGCTAAGACAAAGACAAAATTTTGTTCCTTTCTTGTGGTTTCTAGTGACAGACAGCAGTTTTATAAGCACAGCTGTCCTACAAACACACTTTTCTGATCAGAGCAACCATCAGATTTGAACAATCCACAGATGTTTGTTTCCACTGCCACCACAACCGTCACTCATTCAAGGAAAAAAGCCCATGACTCTGGCACGCCATCAGTCACACATTCTGAAGACTCATTATGTTTTGTGTCTGCAGTGTCCATGATCCGAGCTGACATGGTCAGATTTCAAACTCCCTCTGAGGAGCAGGAGGCCAGACTCTTTGTACTGTCCTAAAAACCTCAGCTCCGAAACGTGCATACCCACTCTATAGCCATACCCACCTCTCATTCTGCCTTAGATCCCACACAAAATCATAAAAGAAAAGCAGCTCTTAAATTTAAGATTGTTCTATGCGTTTCCTCCCTCCCTAGGTTTGGAACCAGGAACTGAATACATCATCTACATCATTGCTGTGAAGAACAATCAGAAGAGTGAACCGCTGGTTGGCAGAAAAAGGACAGGTAAAACAAAGCTCTGGATTGTTGTGTGCCAACAGGTGATGATGTCTTCCACTTGGGGAATACAATCTCAGGACTGAAATAATAATGTTATTTAAAATACCCTGTTCACACCATTCGACCACACCTTTTTTTATGAATCAAATAAGCTTTGTAAGGAAGTTTTCCTTTCTAGGATGCAGGAGGTAAGATTATGAAGTTACGTGAATCACATTTAGCTGTGTTTGAACACTAAAAACAGAATAACCTGCTTGGTGCTTGATTCTTGCCTGGGTACCTAATTGATAATTAAATTATGGTTAACACTCACACTTGCATATAGCACATGATGACATCAAAAGGCAGAATCTATTCATTTGTTGCCTGTTGCATTTCTCTTAATTTATACCCTCCACAGCATGAGATTGAGATACCTGTAGCAAGCAAAATCCAGCTGTATATCCGAATGTGACCCAGGAGCTAGTTTCTTACTGCATAGCAGTGATTTTTCTTAAACTGATAGCCTGTGACTATCTCTTGTAATCACTTCTTCTCAATTTGGGCAGTGGTGGCTTCTTTGGGTTGCAGTGTTCAAAAGTGTTGCTCAGCTGTATGAAAATTTCATACCAACACACTTCTTATGCCTATGTATGAAAGATATATATTTATATAGTATATAAATATATAGAAGGATAGAAAATACCTTCACAATCACAGTGAGGTCATAAAAAGTGTGTTGCGTTTTAGGATGATTGCTAATCTTTGATGTATGGAGTGGTGTACAGCATCCCCGCTAGCTGTTTAATTTACCATCGTTAATTTGCCATGCTTTGCTTTATGGCTTCTAACCTTTCTTTGGCTAGATGAGCTTCCCACGTTGATTACCAGACCGCACCCCAACCAACCCGACATTCTCGACGTACCTTCCATTGACGAGGGGACCCCTTACCTCACAAACAATAGGTATGACAATGGAAATGGTATCCAACTTCCAGGCACCTCTGGGCACCCACAGACAATAGGGCACCAGGGTCAACAAGTCTTCTTTGAGGAGCATGGCTACAGACGGCCTGTACCCACTACGGCAACTCCCCTTAGGCCGGGGTCAAGACGGCAACCGCCAAACGTAGATGAAGCGATTGAAATCCCTGGGTACCAAGTGCCTATCGTAGTCGAACCTTCATACCCTCACTCCCGTGGGCCCAGGCGCAACGACACCACAGGTCAAGAAGCTCTTTCTCAGACAACCATCTCTTGGAGGCCGTTGCTGGAAAGCTCCGAATACATCATCTCATGTCAGCCAGTCAGCCAGGATGAAGATACTCTGCAGGTAACTGAACTGTCTTAGCACAGGAACAGCGTTAGCCTCATCTGTGGCAGCAGACGTCTCTTGGGAGTGTGTCCCTTAGCTGTGTCCCCATCTCATGGGGGTTAAGAGGGGCAGTCAGAGTTGGCTTAAAGAGTCTTTTTAGCACGTAGCTTAGAGTAGGATAAATGCCTCCCTCCTCTCTTTCATGGAGAAGGCTACAGGTTAAAACTGCTAAAACAGAAAGCCCTTGAAATGCTGCCAGCATCACCATTTCACCAGGGAAGGGGGCAGTCAGGAAGATGACTGGGAGTTTCAAAGACCGAGGTGCTGCTTCTCCAGGCCAAAGACTCCCTTAGCCCTTCTCCTTTGTCTCCCTTGGTTTCTGTTTCCCTGAAATAAGGGTAATAAAGTATCCCTCATGAACCATAGTCCAGAGTAGTCAAGTTTAACTTGGTAACATTTGAAGTTCTCAGAATGTCTAAGGGGGATGGGCTGGCTCCATCATGGTATAGAGATGTCAACCTAAACACCCTGTCTGTCCTATGGGTGGGGTGATGCCTAAGGAGTAATCACTCTTCCTTTGCCGGTGACTTGGCATTGCCTTTTGTTGCAGTTCAGGGTTCCTGGCACTTCCTCCAGTGCTACACTCACTGGTCTTACAAGAGGGGCCACCTACAACATCATAGTGGAAGCCCTGAAAGATCACCGGAGACAAAAGGTGCTGGAAGAGGTGGTCACAGTTGGCAATACTGGTAAGTAAAAGCTTTATGGAGCCTGGGTAAACTGTTGCTGTCCCTGCCTTGTTGCCCTTACTCAAGACAACCTACTTGGTGCCCAGGCTCGAGCATAGTTCAGGAAGGAGACTTTTCCTAACACGGAGACTTCATCGCAGGATGCTAGGACATGTGATTTGTGAAGTCCGCTAAAATGGGATAACTAACTGCCACACCGATGGCGTGACCAGAGCTGTTCTGGTCTGTTGTCTGTTCATGAAGAATGTGCTCCTGTAGGGTCAGTGCCTGAGAGAGACCAAGAGGTCTGGTATTTAGTGCTCTCACAGGAAGTCAGGGATCACGCTGGTGTTGCAGATTCCTGCCCAGCAGTGAAGATCTGCTGTCACAGTAACACATCATGCTTATGGGAAGGAGCCAGTGGCCAGCTCAACTGTTCTGTCAGTCATTTGCCACATTTGTTATCCAGCTGTCGGCTATCCAGCAGCACCGCTAGACCGTTCTGAAGGTCCAGCAGCAGGACAGGCTGCCTGCAGAGATGCTGATTAAGGACAAACAGGCAGCTCATAGAAGCCATGTGACTAACCACAAGTACTTGTGGTCAGAGACGCAACTTGCTGCAGCTGGAAAGCCCAGAGCCCACACACACCCTAAGGGACCTGGGCTTTGCTATTACCAGTACAAGGATCTGGTCAACAATTCTTTTTCTCTCCCTCCATCTCCTCCTGGGTGTATTTTGAGGACAAAAAGAAGAGGAGGGCAGGATAGGAGACGAGGAAATGAAGAGTTAAGGATTTGCGTTGTCCACCCATTAGGTGTCTCCATGTGGGTCCCTACTCCCTCCACTTCCCTGGGAAAACAAGGCTCTTTCTCCCATTCCAGCACCCGAATCGCCTTATGTCTGTCACAGACTGAACAGAGGGCATTAACTCTTGACCCTGGTCATCACACACTGAACTGGTGGTTGTAAAACACCCATTTTTCAATCAAGGCACACACCTAAGGTGGAAATCTGTACACAACAGCATGGCTATAAGGCCGGGTCCCCTTCTTCCATCCCCCTGCCATGAGCTAGAGTCTGAAGTGCCCAAAAAACAGTGCACATGCAGCTACCAACCTCCTGCTGTTCCCCAGCATTGCACAGCACGTTTCTCTTACAAACAGGCTCAGTCAGGTTGTTGCTCTCTAGCAGCAAATGCAAAAACTCACACTAGCTCCAAACTTGGCAAGTCAAAATGAAAATAGCCTTCATGTCAGGTTTTTTTTATCATTCAACTGCTCTGACACATGCAAATGGAAAATAAATCACAGGGAGTCTGGACTGCTGACAGAACCATCAAGTATATGCCCATGGGGTAGCTCCATTACTGCCAGTATATTGTAAGAAGAAAAAAAAAGCATGTATTTGGTGAAAATTCTCCTGTCTTTCAGTAGTTCCTATTGCTGTGTGTGATGCCTGTTTCTCTTTTTTTTTTTTTTTTTTCGTTCCAGTGTCTGAAGGACTAAACCAGCCAGCTGACGATACCTGCTTTGATACTTACACTGGCTCCTTCTATTCCATTGGCGAGGAATGGGAGCGGTTGTCTGAAACTGGCTTTAAACTCTGGTGCCAGTGTTTAGGCTTTGGCAGTGGTCATTTCAGATGCGATTCTTCTAGTGAGTAGCTTGCTTTTCACCATCCCTGTCTCTAAACTCCCTGGGCACTAATAGCATGTTTGTCAGAACCAACCTGATCCAAACATGATGCAAACGAATGTAGACTCCTAAGTTTTTAAACCAAATCAGTGTTTTGCATCATGAGAAGTGATGGAAAACTTTGGTTACGTCTGAGCTGTGCAGCTTATCTAGTATTGCCATTCCCTGCCGCAGCAGCAATCGATGTTGTAGTGATAAGTAATGACTTTTTCACCAAAGTTAAATGTTTGCTGTATTTTCCTTACCCTTGCCAGGTGTAGAAGTGAGATAGGCAAGATGCCTAAGTGACGATATCTGAGTAGCCATTTAAGAAGACAGTTTTGAGTATTAAATTATGGTTGAATTTTCATCTCCCTAATTACATACATCGTTGCATTGGGCCAGACAGAACTTCTCTGGATTGCAGTGGGCATTACAGCAAGTACAGTCTGTTTGGCATTGCAGGCAACCCTCTGCAAAGCATCTTGCGGAACCAGTTTTCTAATTTCGTCAGCTGCTTTTTGAAGCTCTGTCAAGCAGGCAACACCTCTGCCGGGGCACTAAGTTTTATTCCTTGCAGGACTGTGGTTTACATGGAAGAATATCAAACTTCACGTAAGGGAATGGAACAAACATCTGTGATTGAGGGGTCAACACAGCACATATCCAACTAATTTAAATTGTGCTTTTAAATTGAGGAATAAGCTGAGTGAAGAGAGTATTTCTGCAATTTGCATGGATTCAGAGGAGTGACTGCAGGGAAGACAGTTGTTTTACAGGACTAATATTTATATTTCATCGTTTGATACACAGGGCTTACCCATTGTGTTTTACAGTCTCTGTGATATGGTTTTACTGCATATTTGCTCAGAAAAGAGCACTTAAAATATTTTTCTCTCCCTTCTTGCCCCATGTCTATTAAATTCCCTTTCATTTCTCTTCCTCTCCTATTAGCCAGCCCTCCTCCTCCCCTCCCCACTCTTCGTCACATCCTACTTACTCTTTTCCAAAGAGCCTCTAGCCATTTCTTGGAGCTGTAACAGTCCTCAGCAGTTAAAAGCTGCAGGAACTGAACCCATTTCCAGCAGGAAACCATTTCCACCTTGGGACTTACATGAGCTGAAAAGATTCTTTCTCCTGCCCCTCTGTTGGTTCCTGAGACAACACCAAGCTGTTCTCCTCCCGCTGTGTCATTGCAGCGTGGGGAATAACTCCTGCATCTCTTGTTCCCCTGCCTTCTCCAGAGTGGTGCCACGATAATGGTGTAAACTACAAGATTGGGGAGAAGTGGGACCGGCAGGGGGAGAATGGCCAGATGATGAGCTGTACCTGCCTTGGAAATGGAAAAGGAGAATTCAAGTGTGAACCTCGTAAGTCTCCTTGTGATGTTAATTTAGTTGAACTTCCATTCAGGAAGTTTCAGCTTCTCAGGGCTGTTCCCATTAAGGTCCTGCCACCGGGGCAGGCAGAGTATCAGTGCGTCTGATTCAATGACAGATTGACCCTGTTCTCACAAGAGCCGAAGGCATAAAACTCGCATTCCCAAGCTTAAAAAGAAGAAAACCCTCTCTTGTTAGCTAAGGTTGCGGCACACTCAGCATCTCTCTGCCTTTGGCACTGGAGCTGCGCAGGAGGGCCACGACACTGCACTAAGTGGTGTGGATTACCCTCATCAGTAACACAGGACTTTTCTGCAGGGCCTGTCCCCTGAAGATCCTCTAGTCTTCACACTATGAATTAAACTGCATTGCTCTTGTCAGGCAAACACCTTCATGTTCTAGTTTAAAGTGTCTGGAGAGCTATAAAAATGACTGACGTTCCCCCTCCTGGTCGGTGAGCCTCTGGTCAAAGAGGGAAGAGCGTACTGGCCAGAGGCTCCTGTTCAGCTCACTGAGCTGCTCTGAGAGTGCTTAAAGCCAAGCACAAGCCATGAACTGAGCTCTGCCTGTCCCTCCACAGATGAGACCACGTGCTACGATGATGGGAAAATGTACCAAGTTGGAGAGCAGTGGCAGAAGGAGTACTTCGGGGCCATCTGCTCCTGCACTTGTTACGGAGGACAGCAGGTAAGCAGGAGGGACTTTGCGTGCTGAACGCAGGGAAATGAAGAGAGGCGGCTGCGCTGGAGTGCAGTCCTATGTCTTCTGGGTTTCAGGTCAGATGGTGTCTAATGCCTGGCCAAAACAGGCCCATATAAGAAGAAAAAGAATTAGTATGAACCTCACTGGTGGTGGTGGAGCTGTACCCGCATGTATGAATACTGACAGCTCCTCGGCCAGCTGCGTCAGCGTGGTCTGACTGGCACATTCTGTTTTTCTAGGGCTGGCGTTGTGACAACTGCCGCAGACCCAGCGTGGAGGTGGCCCCCGAAGGCTCTGCTGGCCATACCTACACACAGTATACACAGAGATACCACCAGGCCACAAACACCGTGAGTACGCTTTCCTTCTCTGCCCACCCTTACTGGGAGTCGGGTCATAGTCATCGGCACAGATACGTGGGGTCTGTAGAGGGCTCAGGGTAGAAGAGCAGCATGTAACTCTTCTGCTTGGTCAGAAGTGCATGATAGCCACTCATCCAGCCAGCCATCGCTCTGCACAGCACAGAACGTAACGCTCGAGCTCACACTTCCACACACAGTGCCCAGTGCCACACTCACGTCAGCGGGACGTCTCCCTTACTAGTGCCGGGATGCGGCTGCATGCTGTGGCTGCGGCGGTAGTGCATGCAGTGATTTCCTAGTCTTCACTTGCTGCTGTAAACCAGCTGTGTGCTTTGTGCTGAGAAATTCTGGCAACAATTCTCAGCCCAAACCACACCGCAGAAGTGTCCGTCCTTACAGGACAGAGCGCTAACTGATTTCCTTCCCTCCTGACAGAACGTCAACTGCCCAATTGAGTGTTTCATGCCCCTAGATGTACAGGCAGACACACAACATCCACGGGGAAAGTAACATCCAGCAAGACTTCTTGCGGCAATGGCAACAGACAAACCAAAGTATAAATACCTATCTATCTGCCACGATTTACCATCCAAACTGGAGTGATGCTAGCCAAACTGCATCTTTTGAGAATGGCCCTCTGCTCTGGAGCCATTTTCCCAGCTTAAGCTCAACTCACAGCTTCTCCAAACGCCGCTCTTGGAGTGTTTCAGACTTTTCTCATGATTGATAGCGATTGCCTTGGTTTTGCTCCAAGTGTTGAATACCAGTCAGTATTTTCAAATTTAAAGAAAAAGGGGGGAGATGCTAAATCACAAAGCGGTGGGGGATCAAAATACTAAGGGTGAGGGAGCATGTAGAAATTCAAGGTTCCCGTGCCATGCAAAGAACATTGGAGTACTGAAGTTTAGCAACAGGAAAGTCCACCAAACACTTCTGCTTTCACATAAGCGTGCAGCCAGCAATAAGATAGGAACAGCAAATCCAATCACTGTGATATTTAAAATATGCACAGTCCTAATTCTTTCTCGATGATCCTAGTATTTTTCTAGCTGTATCTTTATATCTCATACTGTTATTTATCAGTTTTGTTCCCCTGACCTTCAAGTGTTTTTATATGGGAATAAAATGTATTGAAGACACTTAGTATGCAGTTGACAAAGAGGAATTTGGTGTAATTATGATCAGTGATTATTTTTATACTGTAAGTGCCAAAGCTTTACTACTGTGGAAAAGAAAAAAACAACTCTTTTAATAAAAAGATTTACAAACCAGACATGTAGTTTAAGTGCTTCTCTTTGCTACCGTGGAATCTAGGATGAAGATTATTATTCTGAGCTGGAGTAACATTGCCTTGAAACAAGATGGAACAAACATCTCCATGAAGCATGAAGTAAACCTCAAGAGAATATTTGTAGAGCAGTTTGTTAATTAAAGACTTCCAGCTGCACCCCCTGCCCCAGTAGAAGGCAGAGACACTGAGTATGTATGCCGTGCTTCAGGAGGCAGAGGCTTGCTTTGTGGGAATAGGTGGAGGAGAGAAAAGGGGGAGGGAAAGGAAAATATTCCCTGCTTTGCACATTAACTGAGGCAAAGAGATGGTCCTCAATCCAGCCAGACACTTCAACACCTAGAATCAAATATACTCTTTGTGTTTGAGTTGCCAAAATTAGTGAGGCCATCCACGCCCTTGAAGTTGGATGTGTTCAAAGATTAACTGTATTTGGGCCCAGTGACCCCCACCCCCCACCAGTCCAAAGGGACACTGGGTCTCCCAGACCCTGCTCTGTGCCTTGCCCTGGGGGCGGACCACAGTTCCCCCCCTCTCTGCAATGGAGGATAACTTGCCTGTGACCATCTCAAGGGTTTATAGAGGGGCTATCGCATCCTTCTTTTAACTCTCACCTATTCCATCTCCATTTGCAACGTGGTAAATTCAAATAACTAGTACAGTGATGCTGCAACAACGCCAGAGAAACCCTTCCGTTACCTCTGCAGAAAGCCCCAAAAAAGAGGGGGACAGTCAGCACCTGGGTCTCCGCCTGCATCTTACAGGCCACGACCACTTCCACATCTACTCTGCTTCTGCCTCGCGGGGTGGGGAGGGAGGTGAAGGAAATTCTCCTCAAAACCTTTTTTAAAACAAAGCCAGTCTTGATTACAATGAACAAAGTTAGCAACGCGTCCCTTTAGCTTGCGCTGCCAACGCTGCAAAAACCTGCACAGCACTTGCACATACAGAGCAGGAAAGGTTGTGTCGTGGTTCCTCAGGCCACGTTCCTCTCTTGGCTACGCAAGCACTGTATCACCCAAGTCAATGCATTTCTCTGGATTGAATAAAGCAGAGCATGAAAATAGAATCCGGCTTCTTGACATGAGAAACACACATGGCCGTTGTTTTCGCAGATTGCTATCTACAGAGCAACCAAAACATTTGCAAATAGTAAAACGATTGCAGCAGAAATCAGTTGTATGCCACCACTGCTCAAGAGCCAAATGAGTTTCTAAAATACATGAGAACTAAAAATGGCGTAGACACAGAAGAATGCTTTCCTGATAAACCGGAGTTCTATTCATTCCTCCTTCCCAAGTGAGGGTTATATATTGGTTTCCAGCAATTGCAATGATCCCTCCTTGGTCACTTTGCCACTAAGTAATTCATTTCACAGACACAGGAATTGCCCAGCTAAAGAGGAGTCAGAGTCCATCCCATCTCCTCACTCCAACGTCACACTGCCCCCCCCCCCCAGTAACCATTACCGGATAAAATGATTTAAACAACACATTTGCTGAAGCTCTCTGCAGCGGTTTGTCCATGCCTTAAAGCACGAGGGTTTACATTGCTGACAACTTCTGTTTGACATTTACTGGTGTAATGCCGGGTATTTTGTCATTCAGCTAAATCCTTTCTTTTTAGTTACACTTGAAAACCACTCCCAGAGCGCAGCACGGAGGCAGGAGAAACTTGTGAGACCCAAAGTATCAACCACAAGTCTTCCCTTTTAGAAACAATCAATCAGCAACAAAAGGAACCAAGGGTTTTGATGGTTCCCATGCGTCACCCAGGCCGTGGCGCATCAAGTGGCAACAGGACGGCAGCTGGACTTTAAAACACAGGATCGATTGATATCCATGGGCCACTTGAGTGCTAAGATCAGCTAGTGTTGTCCAACCCAAGTTACCGTCAAGGCGGGGATGAAGGGAGCATCAGCCCCTGATGGCGGGGAGCTTTCAGGCCCCCAAACAAGGCACTCACAGCTACACCAAGCTCGGTGGCATTTAAGCCCTTCGCTGTTCTTTTACAGAGGAGGAGGCACATCTCCACATGGTTTGTCTTCTCAGCTAACACACAGCTTCGGTTAGAGCGCAGGAACCACCAGAGTCAGGACTCTATTCCAGCAAGGCTGAAGGGAAAAAAAAAAAAAAAAAAAAAAAAAAAAATCCCCTGCTAGTGACAACACAGGCTGAGAATGATCCCTCCCTGCCCTCTCTTCACTTTCGGGAGCTGTTCTCATTCTGCGGCGTGGGACCTGCCAGGGGCAAGGTGCCATATGGTGATGGTGCAAAACAGCCTGTCAGCAGCTCACGCTTCAAAAAGCATCAATGGAGGGGCGCAGACCTATCCCTGCCCCCCCGCGAGAAGGGACATGCCCATTCCTGTGGGAACCAGATCCTAAGCAGAGCTATGCGCTTCGCTTTTAATCCCTGTAAATATCAAAGGCAGAAGTAATGCATTCAGCTAGCAGGAGGTCAGCGTACCTCAAAAGGAACCCTTCCAGACCAACAGAGCCCTTTCTTACCAAGAACCACTCATCTGGCCTGCTGCCCTGGGGAGGGCTCACAGCTCTTAAGCCCAGTTGCCAGCAGGGACCTGCTACCAGGAAGGACTGGACCCCCCCCGCCTTTAGGGCATCTCTCAGCAGCTTAAAAACAGCAGCTCCTGACCTGACCTGCCGGAGCAGCAGTTGGAGCCGTTGCTTCCAGACCTGCGTACTCCTTCCAGAAGGATGCCCATGGCTCCATGCCCAAAGCAGGAGCCAGTCAAGTGCCGGGCTTCATGCACTGCCAATTTCCTTCAAGGGGAAGGCTTCAGGGTGGTTGAAATGGTCACCGCAGCCCAGGTGACAAACCACCCTGAAAGGCATTCCTATGAGGTCACCTCACACCTGGAACTAGACCAGAGGGTTTTCAGCCATCAGTCAGACAAGTGAGGCAGGGTAGTCAAGGACACTTGCTGGGGACATTGGACGCTTAGGTGCCTTTCTCCAACTCGCTGTGACTCCTCTACGTCCTTTAACCCTACCATAGGCAGAGCAGGAGGCAAAAGCATCCCTCTACAGACGCCGTGAGACATTGTGTGTACGTAGAACACTGCGAGTTGCTCAGCACAAGTAACGCAGCAGAGAAGCCCTTGATAGATCTCACCTTAGTTAGACATTTACTAGCACCTCATGCAGAGAGCTCACCTGGAAGATCAGTACCTATTAACTTCCATCAGTAGATTAAACGGTGCCCCAAGGACAGCAAACAAAGGGTAATGATAAGCGGGAATGCATGAGAGCAGGAGCTGCCGGATGCTTAGCACCAGTCCCTATTTTAGCCAACGCTTCAGATGCAGGTAAAGAACAGACTAACAGATCCCTGAGAACCTCACAGCGTGGTGCGAACCAGCCACAGTCAAAACAGCATGACAGAAAAGACGCGTAAAGAATAGAAGAACGCTGGAAGAAAGAGAGTCCAAAAACCAACTTTTAAAATATAAACTAATAACACCACAGAAGACTCCAAACACTGACTGTCCATGGGAAGCACTGGCACAGAGAGCAGCCCAACAGGCCAGGGCTGGGGCTCGCACAGCCAGCAGGCAGCTGTTGAGCCATGCACCATTTTTATTTTGGACTATTGGGCCCAAAAGGTAAAATCCTCTCTACCCTGTCCTGCCTAAGCCAGCCACGTGGAAATAATCCACGGTAGACATCAGAAAAGAAAAAATAATCTGCTTTAGAGACCAGAAAAGAGAGGAGACTGCTCCCTTCTCAGGCCAGAGCAAGGGCAGCACTGGGTGCACAGAATTCCAGGGTAGTGCCCGGGGCCTGGGACACAAGGGAGCAAGGGGGGCACATGGACATAGAGCAGTGGAGGGAACAGATGCACTAAGGTAAAGCCAGCACACGGATTACAATCGCCTAAACAGCTCACGTCATTTTCCATCATTTACCAGCAGTCCTGGCAAACCAGGGAGGTCCCAGTTGACTGGCTTATAGCAAGGGTGACGCCCATCCACAAGAAGGGCTGGAAGGATGATCCGGAGAACTGCAGCCTGACCGCGGTGCCTGGGAAGGTTATGGAAGAGATCATCCGGAGTGCCATTATGCAGCACATGAAGGACAACCAGGGTGTCAGGCCCAGTCAGCGTGGGTTCATGAAAGGCAGGTCCTGCTTGACAAACCTCCTCCTGTGACAAAGTGACCCGCTTGGTGTATGAGGGAAAGGCTGTGGATGTTGTTTACCTGGACTTTAGTAAGGCCTTCGATACTGTCTCCCGTTATCCCCCAGATTTTCCTGGAGAAACTGGCTGCCTGTGGCTTGGACAGGAGTGCTCTCTGGCTGGGTAAAAAAACTGGCTGGAGGGCCAGGCCCAAAGAGTGGTGGTGAATGGAGTTAAATCCAGCTGGCGGCCGGTCGCGAGTGGTGTTCCCCAGGGCTCAGTACTGGGGCTGCTTTATCAATGACCTGGACGAGGGGATCGAGCGCACCCTCAGTCAGTTTGCAGGTGACACCAAGTTGGGTGGAGTGTTGATCTGCTGGAGGGTAGGATGTCTCTACAGAGGGATTGGGACAGGCTGGATCCATGGACTGAGGCCAATGGTATGAGGTTCAACAAGGCCAAGTGCCAGGTCCTGCACTTGGGTCACACCAACCCCACGAATGCTACAGGCTTGGGGCAGAGTGGCTGGAGAGCTGCCTGGTGGAAAAGGACCTGGGGGGGTGGGTGTTGGTTGACAGCTGGCTGAATATGAGCCAGCAGTGTGCCCAGGTGGCCAAGGCAGCCAGCAGCATCCTGGCCCGTGTCAGGAACAGTGTGGCCAGCAGGACTGGGGCAGTGATGGTCCCCCTGTACTGGGCACTGGTGAGGCCCCACCTCGAGGGCTGTGTCTCTTCCAACCCAGGCAGTTCTATGATTCTATGCGCCCCGGCTATTGCTCGAGCAAAGGGAACACATGCAGACTTCCTGCTCTGTACCAGCTGAGATCAGAGCCACAACAGAAGTGTTTATTGCAAAACTGTGGATCATTCCTTGCCAAAACCAAACAGATTTTATAAAAAGGAACCAAAAAAAAAAAAAATCCCTTTGAAATGGTCAGAGGGATTGCCAGCAAAAACGTGTCTGGGCTGTTACTTTATTCATCTCGCTGTGCTCCAGATTTTCACTTTGTTTTTCTAATCAGAGTTCAAATCTGCTTCATGCAAACTGTGCACAATGGAGAAGGGAAGTGGCTTCAGGCAAGATGCTTCCCAGATGCCCGCCTATGAACTCTGAGTTGAACTCCCTGGTATGAGAACAAGTATGTCAAACTCGCAGGAAGGAGTCTTCTACCTTGGACAAAGCAATCCCATGCTGTCTCTCAGCCCAAAGCAGGATTCAGAGCACCAAGATTGCCGCAAAGGACCCACTCCCTTCTCCTCACAGGGAAAGAGGATAATGGATTAGAAGTGCCTGGAGAAAACTACCTGCTGACTCCAAAAACAAAAAAAGCCGCTCAGTTCAGTTTACAACACAAGATTTTTACCAGTTCATTAAGAAGCTGGGCATGAGCCAGGCTTTCATACCATTCCATAGGCCTTCTAATGAATTAGTAAAGTCTGAACCATAAGATTTACCTCAAAAATAAACCTTTTTCCTGAGGACACAGTATTTGGATGACACAAAGACTACAGATTTCACATAGCTAAGAACCGTATGTTTATTTGCAAAAGACGCTTATTTTCTACATTGGAGGCCAACTTCTGGCACTGTCGTTCTGTTAACACAGGGAAAGATCTCATGTACAGCTCTTACAAACACTTGCTAAGCACAGACTGCAGATGCCTCCTAATTAAGCTGGTGATATTCCAGTTGCTGCTGCTGGTGAGACTGTGACCAAAGAGGGACCACGACAGCCCAGGGCAAGCTCAGTGATGGAACAGCCGAAGATTGGTGTGAATGAGAGTTATCCCCAGCTCATTGCAAGCTTCGATCACAACCTCGTCGGCAGCCGAGCCAGATGGAGCAGCGATGAACTGGACTCCACTCTGAACAAAGAGGGAGATAAGTGGAAGGATTAGAGGATGGAAAACCAAAATCCCCCTGAAAAGGAGCTGGCAGCCCCAGTCCTTCATCCACATCCCACGATACTAAGCGTTGAACAAACAAAGGCTTCCATCGCCCAAAGCAAAGCCATTCACAAGGGAGCTCCTCATGCGAGCAGTCAGTTCTCCCCACAGCTCAGAAATAAGAGTAAAATGGCTCCTCTGGAGGCAATAAGGCCTTGTCTTGATATTCTTAAACAGTTTAATAAACTTTAATCCTCTATTCATCCCAAATCAAGAAACTGAGCAATGGCTGGATAATTACTATCCATGTGAGACCAATAACCATGAGAAACATCCTTCCCAGGATGCGCTACCCTAGCCCACAGTGCGGAGCAGAGCCATTCCTCTGCAATCCGCACAAAATTCAAACAAAAAGCCCAGGCTGCACAGAGGTTTCCTTGGAGTCACCCTGACATCCTCTCCCCACCATGACCTTACCCGTTTAGCTCTGTCAACGTTATCCCTAAAAGGGAAGAACGCATCGGAGCTGAGGGAGACAGCTGTCAGCTTGGCAATCCACTGCTTCTTCTCCGCTTCCGTTAATTGCGCAGGCACCTCCTCAAACATCGCCTGCCATTTCACCAGGTCTTCATCCTGTGAGAAGAGCCAGCTCAGCCCCAGAGCACGGGTTTCCCGGCAATCCCCTGCCAGAAGCACGTAAGGAGGAGGGATGATGACATCCCTCTGACACCCAGCTCAGCTGCGCCTTCTGCTCCCACAGCTCTGCCGCTGAGAGCTTCATACCAGGGATTTTAAAATCCCAAGTGGAGGTGGGAACACATTAGCACCATCAGCTCTTTCTGCATCCTTTTAACTCCCTTCCTTCCCCCTCCTCACCCCAGGGCTTAAGGGATTCCTTCTCGTCCCCTTTAATTCGGAGATGCTGTGCTTGGCTGCCTGCAGTATGCTGCTCTGTGTAAATGCCAGCACACACAAACAGGATCTGGTAGATGACTTAACACATGACAAACAGCAGCTTGGTTTATGATTCACCTTCTGAAACAGCAACCGCTCCAGTTCTTGCCCCCTTAAACAAGCGACTGCTCACAAAGATGATTCACAAGGTCCCCAATCCAGCTCTTGGCTTTTGATACTTAAAAAGGACATACTATTTTCTTGTCTCACTCTTGCCTGTAACGGGGAGGCCAGAGGGATTGTGAGAAGCCAAAACGCCGCACAAGCAAACAGCAGTGTGCAAGGGAAGGGCAGCTGCCCCGACAGGGCAGTGAGAGCTGAAACATTAACTGCAGCTTTAACCCTTCCTCACTGCCGGGGGAACTACCAGATGAAACCAAGCTGCAGAGCAAAGTGCAGGGCAGTTCCAGCACTTGGGGCGGTGGGTAGGGTATCAGAGGGGTGAATGAGGACACCTGGCCACTGGCCATGAAACGGGGAAGTCACCATCCCAGGCCCTGGCCACTTGATCACCCATTTCTTTGGGATCACTTACTGCTGACACCCAGGCACAAAGCTCAAGCCAGGCTTTTAAGTACTACCTAAAGATCAAATCTGCAAATGCACCCATCACCTCTGGCACTGACAGTTTGGCAGCCAGCACGGGGGCTTCTCATGAAGAATATCTACGGACATTTCAAGCCATAGTCAAAACACTCAAATCCTGGTATCTACAGCTTCCTGTTGGCCAGCTACGGAACTACAGGGGCATCAAGGGAACTCAGTGACTCAGGTGGAGTTAAAGGTGGCTAATGTCCATTGCCCTAACAGGAATCACTGCCTTTATAAAGGCTGACCAGTTCCAAAAGTGGTAACCAACCAAGCGCCCTCTTGCCTGAAGCCCATCCAAATTTGAGAAGGTCTCCTCAGCATGGAGCCAGCAGAGAAGCAGCTCGGCATAGGCAGGAGGTGGAAATGGTAAGGGCCTCATTTTATGCCAGAGGAAACTCTGAAGCGAGCTATGGAAGGACTTGGTTTTTCCAGGGCCGGAATTAAAACTGAGGTGTATGAGAAAAGGCCCAGGCATCAGGATGCCTTGCCAGGTCCTAACACAAACAGCTGATATTTCAAGCAGCTTTGTTTCACAGAAGCTGGCCTCTCCAGGGAAACTTCTCAGCCAGCCCTTACCTCACCAATGGTCCCAGTGACATACTGATCAATGGCGTTGGAGATCTCCGCTCTCTTCACACCTGCTTTGAACTTCATGGAGAGCACGCGCGGGTGGTGCCGGAGCCACCAGTTGTTTGCCTTGTCACCAGCCAGACGTGTGCAGTGGATCCGGGACTGCTGGCCGGCTCCAATACCTATGACCTGAAGCACATGGATACAGAGCACAATCACACCTTGCTGCACAGAGATCGCAATCAGAGCTGCATTCCAGCCAAGCAATTAGGAAAGACCTCCCACAAATCCATCAGAGCCAAACTGTTAACCTCAGGAGAGTTGATACAATTATGGCTTTTGTTTAAGGCAAAACAAAATGCTGTTGGATGTAGAAACAAATGTGGCTGCTAAGAGATGACAGGCTGCCTACCTGTTCTTGGAAAGGGCACTTGGGTTAGAGGATTAAAGTCTGAGCCCACCTCACCCAAACACCATCATCTCTCCTGGTGGGCCAGGCATACGCTGCTTGAACAGACCAAGCGACATGTGGTGGGTGACAGGGCAGTTTGTCTGTCAAGGCTGATAAGAAGGTAAATACACTGCTCAGTCAGGAAGGCTGGTCAGTAGGACCATTACATCCCATGAATTGTCAAGGCCCCGGAGCTACCAACACATCTCATCCTCTGCCATTTGCCAGAGAGTCCAGGATTTTTAAAATAGCTGGTGCTAACCTTAATAGCACTCGTGCTTGATATCAGACCTAGTGCTTCTGGAAGCAAAATCCAAAAGGTGATTTTCTTCCCCCTGAAAGAGGCTGCTATGAAAATACGGTATTTGCTCCATTTCCATTTGCTTTTATCAGACCACTTTCTTTAGAGTTCTCATCGGATATATTCAACCCCTGTCAATTTTTTCAGGTACACTATAGATTAAAATACATAGAGACTCTTTGGAGCCTGGCGGTGGTAACTCCGCCAGCCATTTGTCACAGGGTATCACACAGTGCAAACAAGCTCTTGCATCCCCTCTGGGCTGCTGCAAACTCACACTGGAGACAAAGGTGACTCTTAGGTGCTGACACCACTGAAAATTAGATGTGGCTGGGGACATCTTGGTTACTGGATGCTGGCAGAACAAGCCCTGCTTCATCGTCCCCTGCAGACATGGTCTGCCTGCAGTCACAACTGGCAAGTGCAAGGGACGGAGCTGAGGTCTCTTGGGCTCCAGACTGTCTGCTGTCCCTCAGCTCTGCCATGACAGGCACACAAAGGGCAGACCTCAACACCATCAAACTCGGGCTGATAACTTTTCTCCATGGCTTTCAGAGCTGTGGGTCCTGCTTTCCAAAGATAGCTCCCACCATTTCAAACCAGAGATCTGATGGAAAACAAGTCTCTCTCCCGTAATTTCCTCCTCCTCTGAAGCCACAGCTGAACTGCTCAGCAGACTGCTCACATGGGAGACTGCTCCAGGGACACTGCGTTGAGGCTAGCGGGTCTGGCCAATGCCTCAGAGTTTCCAGCTCAGACTGAAACAGATGGTAAAGCTATAAGCCAAAGGCTGCCCTCAAAGGAATGAATCATTTGTCTTCTCATTCACCAAGACACACAGTGACTTCACCTCTTACCAGAACCATAAAACATGCTGCTGGATACTATTCCCCCAGGGAGCAAATGAAAGACTTGGGCTGCTATCTAATATGATCTGCTCAGCTATAACTGAAGTCATCAGTGCTTAGTAAACCCACAAGGATATTAGTATTATCATAAATACTAAATATATGCAAAGTTTCTCATGGTTTAGTGACACCTTCACCCCCACAAACACTCCTGATGTCCAACCTCTGCTCTCCCATCCACCCTGTTTAACCTTCAAACTTGCAGGGGACCCTGCATCTCAAGGGAGCTCAACACCAGTTGCGTGTAGGTATATCGTCTCTTCCAAGGAAGTTTATCCTCTCTCCCTGGACAAAGGAGAGGGCTTAAAATAGTGTCATACACTGCACCCAATAACTCACCCAGCCCTTAAGAGTGGGCCTAGCAAGCCAGGCTAGGCTAAAGCAGAAGTTCTCAGCTGGAGATGCAGATTGTAGAGAGTACTGGACAGACTGCTGGTAGCAGGGGCCAAAACACCATGAAATGTTCCCAAGTTTCTAAAAAATGTGGTATCATGTGCCAGAAGTGCCACATCCTCTCTGCCCTTTCCCAGCCAGAATGGTGCCTCCTCTTCATCACGTACTTGTGAGCTGTGGCCTTGCACTCCTGTGATGGAACTGGCTGGTTTGCTGCAAGCCCCGGCCTTCAGCCGGCAAGGGCAACGGTACTGGAGAAAGTGTTTCCAGGCCACTGCAGCCCCAAGCACACACAGCTCCTTCATGAAGGCACCTTAGAAATCAAGCTCTACCTGTCAGCACCCAACCACCCTTCTCAAAAAGGGTGTTTTCCTTTTCTCTATGAGCTACTCCAAATATTTTACATTTTTTGTGACGTAACTTTTGTCAGAAGATGCATAACTGAACTTTGGCTTGTATTCAACAACTCTGAAATGGCAAAAACTTTGTATTACAGTTAAAGTGATGTTTCCTGTGAACTCTTCATAGGCATCCACAAATATACAGAGATTTATCTGCAATACATGGCACATTTTATAACGGCAAGGGAATATAAAAGCTGCTTCCCTGTGCCGCCTTCTGATGAGCCCATGTTGTTATAGAAGGAAGTTCATAGTTACAGCCCGGGAAGAACATGCCGGTAAGATGCACTTCACTGGAAAATGCTGATCCAGGGAAAACAAAATCCTTTTTTGTAGAAAAACGTGTTTTGATGCAACACTGCTGGGGAAGATTTCTTCAGTCGAGCCTGGAATTTCTAGTCTACCGAGGAGAAACCACAAGGTTGAGCTTCTGCTTAATACAAACTATCGACTTGTACCTGAATCTCTCTTCCCACTGGCCTGTCTAACTGTTCTCCCCCTTTTTCACTTCGTGTTTCTCCCTCCGTTCCTTTGGAAGGAATACACCTCATCTCTCCCTTCCTCAAATGCTGGCTTTCTCCTATATGAAAACACAGCCAAAACCTCAAAATCCTCCACTAAGGAATCCTTCCCCCTCTATTTTCTGCCTATTTTCGACACAAAAATTAATTGTTTTTCTTTCAGAGTTAAATCTCCTGGGAATCAAAAAGTGCTTAAGCAGAGCCTATTAAGTGTAAGGAGTGAAAGGAGACAGTAATACAGCGTGAGTAGAAAAATCACTTAAAAAAAGCAAGCTTGGGTGAAAATTGAGAACTACTTGACCAAAACACTTTGGCTAGCAGGAGAACCAAACGTGCCACAGAGCTGGAATACTGTGCAAAAGCACTGAGCGGATGAGATGGATAATGAACGTGTGAACACAGAAACCCTAAATACATTCAGAATTGTAAAAATTAAATAAAAGACTTCACAATTAGGAAGAAAAACAAACAATGAAGTTACTGACAAATGTCTGCACCACTGGTGGAAAACAATAAGGTAAATTAACAGGTTTGTTTTATCCTACTGTGCAGAGAGAAAGAGAATAATTTTAAATTGCTAATTTGAAACATGATGGTATCATTAAAGAACGTGTAAATCAACATGTTACAGACTGGCTTTGCCGTGCTGAAAGTCAGATAAAACAAGTGAAAGTGTTTATTGCAATTAGCAGCAGCTGGCTTCCTGCAAATTAAGTGACACTCAAGTCCATAAATGCTTCCTCCCACTCCATGTTTTCCCAGAACTTGTTAACACAAGCACCAGCCCTTGCTGGAGTGGCCAATCCACTCACAAACACAACAAAGCCAAGCTGTCAAAAACATTCTACGTATCTGATACACCAGAGTTTTGCTACGGGGATGCTGCGAGGCTGAAATAATCCCTGGAATACAAAAAGCAATGGAACTGAGAGAGAGCTGGACTTCCCATGCTTGGCACATGTAACCCAAAGTCAGTCACATGCTGGAAAAGCATTTTAAGTGTAACAATCTGGAAGTTACTTTCCACCCCCGGTTCTCCATTGGTGCTATTTTCTGGTTTGCACCCAAATACCACCGTACACATCTGATGTTATGTCTTGGTAGGTGATATGGCCAGTACTTAGTTCTGCACAGCATCACCAAGAAGAACCTGAGCTAATCACTATCCTAGTGAGACTGGTTTTCAGCCCACTTTATTTCTTTATTTCTTTATTAAGGTACAGCCCATCTGTACCTTAACAACAGTCTCAATACTTAACAGCCTCAGGAAGCTTTTAGAGATTTTAAAGCCAGAAGGGAGCTCCTACCTGAGCTCCTCCATCGCTGCCTATAGCACGCCACACTGCTGTTTCTGCACTCAGACTGTAATGAGTCGCCTAAGGAAGACGACATTAAGCTCTGATTTGAAGAACCCAACACAGATTCAACACCTCTTTGAGTAAGTGATTGTAAGGGCTGATGATCTTTACTCTTAAAAAGGTTACTTGTTTCTTAGTGCAGTATCCAGACCTCTGATCTCGGTCTTCCCTGTCACATACACAACAAACCAAGACAACACAAGTTTGAATTTAATTAAACATATGGCTGCAAATATGCAAAACATCACTGAGGCCCAGACAGTTAAACTCCTGCCTGCCTGCACTGCTTTTCACTCCTCCCCCATGCCTTCTCCCTTCCATATGGTACATGCATTACCACACGCATTTCAGAAACATCTGCAGCACCACGTTAAGTCCAGACTTGCAAAAGCACTGGGGAAATTGCTGCTGTAATAAGAGAGAAGGAGCAAAGATAGTGACACCTTTGTTCTGGGGCTACAAGAACTAACACTCTCGAGTACAGAGAACCATTTAAAAGCAAGAAGAAACCCTAAAGCTGAATAAAAGAAAAATGCCAGATCTCCAGAGACATGTTTTCAAGAACCATACAGCACGTGACCCCAGAAGGTAACAGAGAGACAGCACTGCAATATTTTCAGGCTGTAACAACACTCTGACAAAGGCAGACTGACTCCCAATGCAAAAAGGACAGCACTGCAGTTCATTCGCAGCCTGTACCTGTAGGGTACACTGTTTGATCCATTTTGCTGATTTATGACGTACCAAAGCTCAAGATCAAAAGCATTCTTTGTCTTTTTCTTCTGTTTTTTTTTTAAATAATCCAGGCCTATGGAAAAGTTAGCACAGAAAATAGAGAACCAGCTAAACAAGGGCATTACGAGAATGAGTGGTTGGGCAAAAATACAATTGTTAACACAGTTACAATAACTTTTGGGTAACTGAATTAAGCTGAATACATACTGATAACTTGGAAAGAAAGAATACTTTTTTCTTTAAATTCAAGATTCATATTTGATAATGCCCCTGTAAATCCCAACATAAGTTTTTAAAAAAATAATCAAGAGAGAACAGAAGATTTCTAATGCCCCAAAGGGGAAAAAAGCAAGCGCAGCCCATCTTTCGTATACAAAAAGTGAAAATAAAACTAAAAAGCATTTGGACAGTCACAATCCAGCTGTGAAAACCACTGTCATTTCCTAAGGCTCTATACGGACTACAATACATGTGCATGCCCTCAAAAAATTACATCAAAGGACAGAGTAGTTAGAAAGAAATGACCCAAGGCCAAACTTGCAGAAGCACCTAAGAGCTTTTCCAACCCTATCATTGAAAGAGCCAGCCCTGTCATTACCGTGAAAAAATTACAGCAAGGTTTTGAAGCAGCCTCTTGAGAAACAAACATTTAGCTCCTGCTCTGCATGGCACTGTCTAGGGCAGTTAGTCTGTACCTGTTTAATAGCTTCCTGTATGCTAAATGATTTTAAAACTCATGCCTGACAAAAGCACTCTAACCAGCTTGGCTGTGAAAGCAGGCTCTCCAGAGCTGTCTGATCTGGTTACCTGCCCATCCTTGGCGTAGCAAACGGAATTGGACTGGGTGTATTTGACAGCGATGCTGGCAACAATCAGGTCACGGACAGCAGACTCAGGCAGCTGAAACAAAACGCCATTGTCAACAGCCCATCTTAACAACCACGACCAGCCAACTGGCTAGTGATCTGCAAACCCCCAAAGCCATCACAAGTACTGTATCACAGAAAGGTAAAACAAGGTAACTAAACATATCCTGTTTTGTTCAATTACCAGCAAATTTTGTTTACGTTAAAAACTAAGTGATTGATTTGGCAGCTAATCTCACAGTTACCAAGTCAAGAGGGCTCTACCAGTGGCCCTAAGCCTGCAAAGTCTTCTGTATTCGCTCACTGTCATCAGATGTACTCATAGGCGAAAAGCTAACAAAGTATGCATAGGACCCCAAGAATAATAATAGCTCCTAGTATCTGCATTAAGTATTATTTTAAGTCTGTTCTATTACTAATTTATTAAAATTATTTTTATTACCTCAACGTCTGAACTTGCTTCTGAGCCCATGACTAATCATGTGCTCATTTAACATCTGTTTTTTAATGAGAACAAGATCAGAGACAAAGAAATAACCGATAACTTTCTGATGATGTGAACTCTAAAGGATGAGCAATATCAGCAGGGCCAGAGTTTATACAACACACTGTATGCAAAAGGGAGAAGTAAACAGTGAGTCAGAACGAGCACATGGCTGTCTCACCATAAGAAAATACACAAGGTAGCTTCTTATAAATAATACATACAAATATTTTGGTAGTCAGAGACAAAGGGCAGGTCCAGCTCTTATTATTTACTCAAGGAATCAAAACGATGCAAACTGCCCTGATTTACCAAAGTATATTTGGTCCAGAAAGTTTGCTGCATTGTTTTGTTGAAAGCCAGTTAAATCTCATTAAAATATTTTAAGAACTCTTAAAATAGAACAGTGATGACTTCCTTGATGACAGCACACCAGTTCATCCCACCGCTCTCTAAGCTCATTTATGTTCTAACACTTACATTTTTATTCTTTGTAACAATGTTCTTGAACAATGACCGGTCGATGACTGCATTGTTCCTCTTCTGCATGAGATGCAATCCATAGAGGGTCCGAATCTCATGGTCATCTGGCTCATAATGGGGATCCATCTAAAAGCCAAAGGACAGGGCAATAAAACGCTCTGAGAGCTCTTGAAAGCCAATGTCCAGTAATAGCTTAGGTTAAAAAACATTATCTAAAGAATCCAAAGAAGCGAGCTGTTTACAGAAAGCAATGTCAAATCATCAGAAGTAATTAGAATTAACTGGAGCAGCAAGGTCTCAAGAGCACAAAGTGACATTTACAGGGCAAAGAGAGGTAATGCAGTATGGATGCTTATATACAAATGTCCATGTTGCGAGCCACAAAAATCTACAAAGTCTTGTAGTCTTTGTACTAAAGGGAAAAATATCCACACAAAAAGAGTCTTTCAGTCTTCCACAGGAAGGTAGAAATATTTTAAGTTGCTTCATACATGCCTCAAGGTACAACTCCCAACCCTCTTTGACATTAAACAGTGAATGCGATTATTTCCAGAGGTGGACTCTCTTGGGGCACATCTCCAAACATGCAGACCAGTTAGTTTACACCAGTGTAAGGGGCGAAGTTAAATGGAGCTGTTAAACTGCATTCAGGTCTATGCAATGCATGGGCCTGTTTAGAATTTTGGTAGCCCCAGTTCAGGTTATTGAGACATGAAGTAAACCAGATTAAGGCTACCAGCTCTAAATAAGAGCATGCACGTGCTTTCTGTGGTTTCCCTAATCCATTTAAATTTGTTGAGATCAACTTTCCTTAGCATCCCTCTGCAGACAGGCCCTGAAGATACAGGCTTAGCCAATATAACCTCATCCTAGCAAAACTAATTGAATTCAGGAGGTAATCAGCTGCCAAGATTGTCTGCAATTTCATTCCTTCTTGCCTGAAGCTTCTGAGCCATCTTCTACAGCTTCCCTGGTAGTAACACTACAATTGCAACTTCAGTTAAGCCTTGGATTTTCTTTTTGTAATGTTATAGTAAAGTTCTCTGTTCATTTGTCTCAGAGTCAGGCAGAAATAGGACCTGTTTGGCTGCCCTGACAGCATTATGGAATCTGTTAGTAACGTTCACCAAAATGGGATGATTTTGAAGTCCCAGCAACCACTGGAGAAACTAGGAAGGCAACCTGACACTGACTTGATCACACTATATTAATATAGTATGTAAAGGTGCATCATCCCAGGTCCAAACTCGGCCTGCGCTGCTATCTTCATCACTGACCGTAATAAAGACTGCTCCACAAATACCACGTGCCAAGACACGGCTTCCTCCAGTGACACACTACACACACTTCTCACTGACAAGACTCACAACATTGATGTTGTATCTTAGATATAAAGAATTATATATATATATCTCTTAGATATAAAGAATTCAGGGAGGAAACAAATTCAGCAAAAGTGAGAAGAAAGCTGAAAAGAGTGGAAAGAGAGCACAGAAGTTCTGTTTCTTTGAAGCACTCCTGCTGGTTCATAGATTTAATTACTTTAAATCCACATCACTTTGAAAGCCAAGGAAGGCACTGTATAAATATTCCCCTCTAGGACTATAGGCTAAATGTGACCACTACACTGCTGGTGGAATTCCAGCTCATACAGGAATCCCCAAAGACCCAGTGGAAACACTTGCATGCACTGTAGGGGGGCCTGCATCAGCCAAACCCCCCACCTATTTGGACAGTAACATCTGTGAAAAACAGGTACAGAAAAGCAGCAGAGGGTTATAGTGGAGCAGGAGTACAAACCTGGAGCACACAGTAACCACCATTCTTCTTTTTCGCAAGGATTTTGAGAGCTTCTTCCTCATAGCCAGGAGCTACCACACCGTCAGATACCTGCAACACACAATTTCAGCTTTCATGTGAGAAAGAAAAAAAAGAAAAGAAAAGAGGAGCTAATACCAAAAGCTCCACCTGCCATTTCCAGAAAGGCATTGAACACACACTTATTGAGGTCTATATGTAGCATACAATACCAAAGGCACTACTACAATATTGGTTTCAGTCCTGGAAACAAGAAACAGCAGAGTGCTATAAGCTCTTGGCAGGAGTTAGTAAAAAAAATACCCCCCCCCATCACTTTAAGCAGAATGGAACCAATAACTAGTATCTCCCTCCAGGGGGAAACAGCTTATGCACTACATCCCCACTTCTCAACCCTAACACTAAACATGGCTTAAAAAAATAATAAAATCCTTATTTCACGTGACACTCCTGATGAGACAAAAATATTGTCAAAAGGCCTGTTAACAGCACTGAAACTGAGAAGAGTTTACATTCATCAGTGCCGTGAAGTGATATACACCTTTCACATTTTTATCCTACAATGTGGGTGGGGCTTTTTTGTTGTTTAAGTAATAGCATACCAAATGTTATCCTCACAAACCAGTCAAAAGTGCTGTTTCATTTGTTTGAAAAACAAGTCCCCAACGTACAAGTCAGCCCTTTGCATTGTGCCTTTCCCCTCTCAAAAAAATTGTAAGCAACACGTAATGGGATGAACGTGTTTGCTAAAGCGTTAACTCTGTATTTAAACTAGTGACTTGTGGCATGCGGTCAGATACGGAGTTTATGTTGAATCCAAAGTTAAAAGTGCAGGCTGGAAAAGTGGCTGAGCCTACACACAACTTGTAACAAGTGGCAGGCAGCAATCTACATCCACCTTCCTGCCTTGGGCAAGAGGCTGGTCATCAGCTCTCTGGTCCTCTATCGTTCCAATTACAGACATTCAACCAGATACTCATGACAGCGTAATCAGGGCTCATTTCCAGAGGCCTACTCGGAGGCAGACATTTGCAATCATCTCTTGGAAAGCAGCATTTCAAACGCTGCTATTTCACAGGCTCGCCCGTACAAGCAGGTTTTAACTGGTAGGAAGAAAAGTGTGTCAAAAGATAGGTGTAAATTCTGCACTCCAGATACCAAATTACACAAATGGACCAATAAATAGTCTTCAGTAAAATGGGTCAAACTCAAACAGAATGGCTGTTACAAACTAATGACTCCATCTAGTGCGATTCTCCTTTTTATACTTGAGTGATTTGCTGCTGTTTAACTAACCTCTCTGGAAATAATCTTGGCAGTAGCCACATCGCAGATATCGGACAGGGCAATGAAATCACCAAAAGACGACATCCGATCAGCACCTGCAAAATCGTGGTTTTAGTAACTTATCAAACTACAGTATAATACAAACGAACGTCTTTGCTCCTACAATCCAGTCAATTTCCATGAGAGCTAATAATTTAATCCCACATCAAAAAAAAAAAATGAGAGCAACAAGGATGAGAAATCCTACCTCAAACATAGGTGCCTTTAAGTATTCGCATAGTTCAGATATCCTTCATTCTTCACTACATTTGTCAAAGCTCTAACTCTGTAATGACTACCTCCATTACTGCAAGCAGCTCTGCTGTAGCCATGGTGGCAAGAGGACAAGGAGAAGCAAGGATTATACAGAAAGCTTTTACATGGGAGACAGCTGGAAAGAGTAAAGCTTTTAGATGCCTATGCTCCCAATCTGGCTTTCCCTGCAAGAAACCAGACCCAAAAAATGTAGCTAAAAGCAATTATTTTTTTTTTTTTAATAAATATTCCCTATATTTAATGGCATAGCTAAAGCAAACTCAGCTCCCATCATGGATGCTCTACTACTTAGCGAGATCAATTCTTCTGTCCCTGCCATTCTAAAGGTTTATTTTTCTACCTATCATGCAACGGTTTTCTGAGGGCAACGTTCAAAGGCAGTCTTTAAAGTGGTGAAAAATGAACCCAAGTCAATGTGCCCCTTATCAAGTAAGGTTCCTTTGTTTTCTATAATCTGTGCAGATTTTCTAGGAGTATCATGGAAAAATGGAAGAATTAGCAAGCTACCTCTGCTAAGCAGGAGGACGCTATTTTTATTTACTTATTTTTAGCTTTTTTGTGAGCTCTGCAGTACAAAAGCATTAAAAAACCACCACCAAATACTAGGATGAAACATTTCTACTGAAGTTAAGTATTTCTGAGCACCCCATTTGCAGTGGAAAGCTGAGTGTGAAAAGCTACAAGCACAGCTGTTTATCCCGATCCTTTAGCCAAAACTCCACAGATTTATGTGTGTGTGTACATACACACATCTAAATTAAAAAACCCTAAAATCTCTACAGGTACACCAAAGAACAGAATGCAAAATGGCTTTAGCCTCTTTGAAATGATATGCAAGGTCTGCTCACTTGCAGAGCAATTTTTGATAGGCAGTCCATTCATTTAGTCAGTCAGTCCAATCCTTTGGAGAAAAACCCTACAGAGGAGGAATACAACGCAAAGGGAAGAGGCTGTGAAGTTCTAAGTGTGCTGCTCAAGCACTGAGAATTAGGCTCAGCTCTTTGGTCATGCTAGTTTATTCCTGGGCTTCTCACCTCTGCTTCGCGCATAGGCAGACGCTAAGGGCGTTAAGGTCTTGTGGAAGTCATGCACCATGCAGACTTGCGCCTCCTCTTCGCTGAGAGGTATTCCAACAGCAGCACCTAGTGGGAAATACAAGCCAGGGCACTCGAATTGGAACCCTCTCGCTGATCCCTGCCCCTGGGACCTCCCCAAACTGCCAGGGTAAGGGACACAGCTACACACCTGGGAGAGCCCGCCAGAAGCCGCAGTCTGTTCAAAGAGAAAAGCATGGCAAGAAGGAGCCACCCACCTGCAGGACTGACATGTTTGAAGGAGGCCGCAGCAGGAATGCCTAATGCCTGCTTGAGTTCCTTCACCAGCTGCCAGGCATTGAGAGCATCACACAGGTTGATAAACCCTGGAGAGCCATTCACCACTGCAAATGTAGCACACAAACAGACACGTTAACACAGGCAGAGTCTGCTCCCCGGAGTCTGGACAGCAAGCAGAAGAGATTTCTCCCACCAAGAACTGAAATCGCTACAAATAGTTCTTGTTAAATGACCCTCGCTCCTCAGCAACCAGTTAAGTGCCTGAAGAGCTTCAGTGACTTGTGAGGAATGCACAGGCTTGAGACTCAGGAGATGCCAATACAACTCTCTTCCCTATGAGAAGCTGCTGATATGACCTTGGAGCACGACGCACACTGACCCTGTGCACCTGCCCTCTTGTGAAAGGGGAACAAAAAAAGAACATTCTCCCTTATGTTCTCTGAGTTCTTCAACTGGCAGCCATTTGGAACAAGATCTCTTTCTGAAGGAGTCTACCAGAGCTTGATTTTGACCAAGGTGCACAGAGCAGTGCTGTCAGGGAAGAACACAAAAAGCACCTGCTCCCTATTATTCTAGTAAATAAATTTCTATAGTGACTATGGCTTTGATTCAACAAAGTACTCCAGCACTACCCAAACTTTAAGTACATGTTGTCTCTAACTGATGTCAACAGAACCACTCACAGCCATGAAATTCAGGGAAAGCTTTTAGCAAAATGCTTCATCTGGTCCTCCTATGAGAAATCCACGTCAAGAGTAAAGGTCATTCAAAAGTCTGCTCTCAAAAGCTTCTACCCTGGTCCTGCAAGAAGAACTGCTCATACTGACATGTCAGGACTGTGAGCATTTCAGGAGATAGGAGGAAAAGATCATTTTACCAATAGTCTGTGGACAAAACAAGCAGACACAGTGTTGTTCTGCTGCCATACTGGGAGGCAGATTTGCAGGCAAATCAACTTCCAGTACAGGCATGGAAAGGCTTCCTACATGATCCCAAAATTGAAATAAGGAAATTCTGCAACACAAAGCTTCATTGTCTGTTCAACAGGACAATGCCTGCACCAAGTCAGAGCTGGTTTTCACCAACATTAAAAGCAATCTCAAGAACAAGAGTAGCCACGCTTTCTTCCTCTCCAGAACAGGGGTCTTCCTCACTGCAGTAGTGCTGTGATGAGTGGCACACCCTGTAAAATGGCAGAGACCCACCAGACCTGTCCCAAACCCTTTGAGCGAGACTAGTATCCCTTCCCTCTGCCACCAGTAGCAGAAGCAGCATTCTAGAACACTAAGGTAATAAATCTCTGCTTAAAACCATCAAAGAAAAAAAGAACAAAACCCACTCAAACATAGAGAAGACTCGTTTGGCTTCTAGACAGAGTAAATGGTGACACAAAAAAGACTGGGAAGTTCTAAATAAGGAAAATGGAAAGGAGCAAAGCATCTTCAAAGGATAACGAAGTTTTTCTTTGCAAAATCTGGATCTGATGTCAAGCAGAAGGTGCACCATGTAAATCTGCTTAAAACGTCTTCACTGTGGACACACTATCTTACACTAACAGAGGATACAGAGCTACAGTAAGTCTTGTGGGGGTCAGCAGACAAGCTTTTCTGTCTCACACAGCTCAACCTTTTCATTGCAAAGCTAGCATCACTCAGCAATTAAGTAGCTGTTAAGGCACCACTGGACATCCCTCGGACAAGATGGTATTTCAGTTTTAAAGACAACCGCTGAACATGCCCAACCAGCTCCTTTCCCAGCTATCCCAGAGCTCCCTTTGGGCCAGCATGGCCTTAGGGCTCACCTGTCAGGGGAAGTTTGGATCTCATCGTGTAGAGCTGCGCAGGACTCTGGTGAGGATTCATGCCGTACCTCAGGGGCAGCTGAGACACCCCCTTGCTGTACTCTTTCCTAAAGTAGTCAGAGATGGCAGCATCATACTGCGCAGTGTGCGTGAATGCCTGGGGACAGAATGGGGGACATCTGCCAGCTTACAAACATCAACTTACAAAGAATTTGGTGTTTAAAGAAGTGAATGAATAAAAGGCAAACGAGTCTGGCCTAGCTCTTCACTGCAAGCAAACACGACCAACCTTCAGTGCAAGATGACGCCTGGTTTCCATGGAGGTGTCTTTGTCCTTTGATGTCGCCATCTCTTTAGCTACTGCAGAGTAGTCTGCAGGGTCACACACAACTGTCACGCGAGCATGGTTCTTGGCAGCTGCTCGCAGCAAGGCAACTCCTCCTGCAAGAGAAGGATGGAGGCATGAGGCACTTCCTTTCTGGACACGGCATAGCGGAGAGACACATCTGAGGCCAAGAAGGGACATGCACTAATTAATCATTTGTGCCAAATGAATGTGCCCCCCACCTCTCCAGCACCTCTCCAGCAAAGAGAAGGGACTATAAGAGCACTCTTCAAAACACACAAGGCTGGTGAGTGTGACTGAATCCACTGGTGAAGGTGCAGGCACAGGCAGAGCGGCAGCAGCAAGGAAACAGGTCATGGGCTGCGATGAGCAACTGGGGCAAGAATGCCTTCAAGCAGCACAGCCACATCACAAAGAGGATAGCTGTCTTCACACATCGCGTAAGCGATGGGAGCTGGGGAGGGGTCTATAGCAAGATTTACTTCTATGCTGCCAAGCAACAGAGGCTCCCAAATCTCTCTGCAACCACTAATGAATCCGGCCCAGGCCCTCTGTGTAAGATAAAATGCCACTCTTTCCCCTTAAATCTGACTCTGCACAGCTATTACAACACTTTAAATCATACAAGACACTAGGCTGCTGCAAAGCAAAAGTAGAGGCTGGCACTGCCGCATGCAGAGTGAGTATTACTCCATAAAACATTTAATAGAGCGCTCTGCTGGGCATCATTTGGACTAAACTACTGCAAGAAAATTCAATCGCAATCCAGCCTCGTGGCACAAAACTGTGCCTGTACTGTTCACAAGCTACCAAGCAGAGATGCTGCAGTGAAGGAACGGAAAGCCTTTTAGGGTTAATAACTGGCAGGAGCAAAACTGCTGCTGATACAGGTATCGATGCTTCCAAACTCAGGTCCTAACTACTCTCCTACATATGCAGACCAGCCCCTTTCCTTGTAATGGCTTCCTGCAGTGATGTCTTCAGCAACCCCCAGAGCACTTTCAGTGGTTCAGCTTTTTCTCTCCAAAGCTCGTGTTTACTTTTATTACACTGCCAGAGGCTGCAAAAGTAGTTTAATTTTCTCTCTGTGTTTCAGTAGGAAGCATGCTCCACCTGGCCTTTCCTAGCACAGCCTTCTCCGGTACATCAGGCTCCTTCTTTTGGGCAGTGCATGACTTGCCCACCCAGGCAGCATGGCTTGCCAGCCTGTTACAACAGCCACTTGCCATGTTAATCGTAGGTCTGCTTAAAAGCAATGAGTTTTACCCAGCTACGGTTTCAGTCTGCTCCTTGCAACTCCTGAGCTCTTTAGCAGACTTCCTTTATGGGTGTGCAAGGCCACCAAACAAAAAGAAAAGAACCAAGACCACTTAAGAGACCAGAATCATCAAGTCTGCCTAGACAACAGATTTGCTCTGCCTTTAACTTACCAATATCAATCTTTTCCACTGCCTCTTGCACAGTTACATCTGGAGAAGATACGGTCTTCACAAAGGGGTAGAGGTTACACACTACAACTCTGAGAATTGAAGGGAAAAGCAGGGTTATTCAGTAAGAAATAAAAATGCCAAACTGGGCTTGGCAAGCACAACATACCACCTGTGGTTGTACGGCCTTATCTCTCAGATCAGGGACCAACATAAAATCCTGTAGCCGAGGCTTCTTTCTCCAAAAGACTGAAGAGACAGTGATGTTCAGCCAAAGGCCAAGCGATGGTACAATGCATTATGAAATTTAACTGAACTCTATGCATTAAACAACATTACAGCAGATAGAACCACAGTTTAGAGAAGTTAGTTTAAAGGAAGCATTTCTTTGAATACATGGGCCTGTATTTAAATGTTTAGTGATTTTGGTGCACAACTTCATCCATTTCAGAGGACTTCAAAGTGGGCTCTCAGCAGCACTAAAAATAGGCATCCACCAACTTTCACAAGAGAGCAAGCACCCAGGGCAAGGCCCATTGCAAACAAAGCACAATCAATCTAATTTTCTGCAACTTTTCCAAGAGCAGAAAATGACCTTCTGGCCTTTCAAAATACCAACAGCATATGAAACCTGAGTGCACAGCCTGGATCCCATAAAGCCTCTGTAGCACATGAAAGCAGGGGGGGAAATTGGCTTTCCTTTCTCAAGTTAAGACTGGACCTTAGGGGAATTAGTTTTTTGATCTGATCTGGAAGAAGCTGCAGTCCGTATTCCAGAAAGCATGAAGTAATATCTTGCCCTGTCCCATCCTACCAGTGCCACATGAACTGTGGTGGAAGGAAGTATCTGTTTTGACCTTCACAAACAATGTTTTTAATTCAAAAGAATTAATTTGTGAATATATGAAAGTATTGGACTCCACTGCATACCCAGTATTGGCAGTGAATTGCTGTGATGCATACACTCGTGTCCAACTTATAATACTCCTTTGTTTCTACACTGTGTGATGAACTTGAGCAGAAGGGATGATCAGCTTCCAGTATGGTTTTCAGAACCCCCTATGTCTCTAAATTTCCTACCATGTCTTTTATTCCCAGTTCTAACACCCCCTCCTCCCAATCCATTCATGCTCCAAACCATCAGTAATCTGTGGACTTTTAACATTGCTAATGCTTTTATCTGTGGAAATCAAAATAATGAATGTCACGGTTTCCTACCTTGACTTCGGTATGTAAATTTTATGCAACTATGCAAAGACACACCTGCTGAGGATCAGCCCCTTCTGTTTTATGTAAGGCAACCCAAATCCAAATTATTACTCCAGACACGAGCGCCCTATAAGCCACTGATGTAAAGGCGTGTTACTCCTCCTGCAATTCAGCAGAGCCTGATTTAATATGTAGCGTACTCTGAAGAGCCACCACTGCTGCACCATCTATGAGGATTCCTGCTGTTTAAAATGTCAGGCTTTCAAATTCAGCCTGGAAAGCCATCCCTCCTAGGCACATCAGGTTTTTAAAAGTAATTTTAAAAGCTAAGATGCATTCTGGACCAATCACCACAGCCAAACTACACCTCCCACCCTGGATATACCTACAACTTACTATGTTCAATTCAGCCAGTTATTTCTAAACCAGGAGCTACCACTGACATAGGACTGGTTACTCACAATCCCTAGTTAGATGTTAAAACCAATTAGTTAAACATAGTCCCAAACTGCCCTGTGTGAGTGTACTGAGCAAATACATTCTAACAAAAACAGAATGGTTTTTTGTTACGTTAGTACACAAACTGTGTTACTTCAATTTCTGGCTGCAGCTCACTTGCTCACACAATGGCTCTCAGAAAGTAAGCTTTCTGTCTGTTATCTGTGTGTTTTCTGCCTGTACAAATGCTGCGTGTTCACGTCTACTCTTTATTTACATGTTGAAACTCAGTAAACATTATGCAAATATCAAAGGGTATATTTACTAAGCAGGTATTTCAAAATCAGGGATTGTCATCTGATCAGACATCCAGCGCCAAGGTGAGGGGAGATGCACCAGCTTCTAAAGCACTGAATTCAACTTTGCAGGAAGCGTAATGTGGCCCAACATTGGTTAAATATAAAGTGTCAACATTCTCAGATAACCAGAAGAAATTAAAACCTCTGTTCCCTGTGGAAACCACAATGTAACTTTCTTGGTTCAGTTTTCTCTTACTACCAGTGATGAAGATGCATCTGTAGAGGACTGTATTTTTAAAACATAGTATCTCCTGGCAGGGAAAAGGGAGATTGCAGTTCTCCTGGTGGGCAGATGCTACAATCCCTACTGCTCCCATTCACTGGTGTTGACGGGTCACCAATGTTCATTTTGGATTACTGATGAATTGCATCATGTTCCCCAACATTTACCTGACAAGGCTGAAATCCTGTTTGTTCATATCAGCATTATCTTCTGGAATATTGCGAGCCAAAATGCCTAGTTACAAAAAACAGTACATCTTTATTAAAAAATAATTAAATCACCAACACTTCCTTTAATTCAACATCTTCCTTCAGACTGTGTTTTTCCTCAGAGACTTCTATCACAAAAGTTTTGATTCTAGTTCAGACAACAGTCCTCAGTCCTTACTCCTCTGTCTTTATTCCATTTTACTGCCTCTTCGACTGTTCAAACTCTGCACTATCATTTTTTCCCCCCCAACGCTAAATCCTAGAGCATTCCAAGTGCTGAAGAGCAACCTCAAAAATGTGCTTTATAAGCATATAAGCATTGCTACCCTTTTAACACTAAAACTGTCATTAAGGAGTTCATGGAGAGGGAAAGGGCACCTGCCGCTCATCAGCCAACAACACCAAAAGGCCATGAAACAACAGGAGCAAGAGAGGCTCTGCCTCCAGCTGAGCAGTGTAAGTGGCTGGCTTGGGTCCAGGAGCTTGGAGGAACATGCAGGTGACTGTCTGGCATGGAGAAAGCAACACCCCAGTCCTGGGTTCAAGGCTGTCACAGGAGATTGCCTCCAGCCCTCAGGTATGATGGGCAACAGGCTCCATTTGAAGGATCTCAAGCACAGTAAGAGGAGATGAAAAAGCAGATGGTTTAATGTCCAGATTGACCGACTATCAGACATCTTCCCTGCTGAGGAGGGGCTAAGGAAGATTAGACATGCAGAAACTACCCACTACAGACTAAGCTGTGACGTTCCTTATGCTGTGCACCAGTCTCATCCACAGGTTAAATTCAGTGGACTCTCTCCTGAACAGGTCTGAAATGGAGTCTGCAAAGAATGTGCAAAGGCATTTGCAGAGAAGGCCTATTACTTGTAGCCCTGGGGAGGAAAAGCTCTAACTGCAGAGATGCCAGCATAGCAACAGAGGAAGTAATTCAGCCACGGTGCACTTCTCCACCCCGCGCTTTTCACCTCTCCTTCTGTTGCTAGGGCAAATCTGTTTTCATTACCCAGGTCTTCCACACAACCCTTAAAAAAAGACATCTGTCAACCCCTTCTTCCCACCCTCACTGCCCATGGATTTCTTTTTTAGACTGAAAATATATTAGCAGAAACATACCAGCATGCACTGCAGGATGAAGGGTTTTCACACGTCCACCTAACATCTCAGGGAATCCCGTCAGGTCCGAAACATCTCTGCTCAACGAGAAAACACAGCACAATAATAGATGTGCCATACCGCCTTAATCTATAGGTTGAATGTTTATTATCCCCATCAGGGCAGCAACTTAGATCTACTGGCGATGTCGGTTTACTGGAAGGAGATGTAAAACCTAGGAGTTTCGAAGGCAGCAAAGTGGGGAAATAAACCTAGCTTTCTTTTGGTCCATCTGCTAAAATAATCACCACCTTTCCATCAACAATAGGAAGAGTTTAGAGAGAAAACACATGCAGGATTTCTCTAAACATTAGTATCTTGTATGTCAGTAAGAACACAACATATGGAAGGTGTATTACTAAACTGCTAGGAAAAACCTATGCTGAGTGACAGACTAGGATACATCCTTCAGAAAGCTGTGAAGTAGTTCTGAGATGAGGCATTCTATGTTAAGATAGATCTGACTGTTTTCATTACGGTTGGCATCCATCAACTACTTAGCAAAATGCTGCTAGGTACAGAAGGATTAGTAAAAACAGCCAAAATGTTGGTTTAATGCTCTCACTCTTCACAAGATAATGATCTGTATCTTATGCAAAAGCTACATCTGACAGAAGACAGAAAGGACACTGCTTTCTAGTGACCCAAAACAAAAAATTGTATAAATGTCACTACAAAACCCACCTATGCCGACGGGACAACATCTGCTTTTCCCAGGAATGAAATTAAAGTTCATGCTCAACTAAGCAGTACAGTTATTTCTCGAATATGCTGAAATAATCAAGATAAGCAAATCCCAAGTCAACATGGTTTATAAGAGAGAATGGAAGCCCATGCTCAGAAGATACAATACCTCACTACTCTTCTTCCCAGCTTAGCCAAAACATTAATTAAAAGTTTCACTGCCCCCTATGACTGCTTATGATCTCTGATCTAGTTGAAGATGTCCCTGCTTAACAAAGGGGGCTTGGACTAGATGACCTTTAAAGGTCCCTTCCAACTCAACACATTCTATGATGGTAAAGGAACAAGAAGCTGGAAAGGGCAGGGGAAATATGACCATCCTTTGCTCCAGGCTTCACTGATAACACAGCCAAGCAAAGAGGTTGGAGGGACGTGACCAAGTGCTGGATAACAGCGAGGACAGGGAGCGCTGGAGGTGGTGTATGTTCATGCTCATGTGTCCCAGGGGCCTATCGCTGCATTCACTGGAAGCAAACAAGGAGTTATAGTCACCTGTCCTGCCAAATACTTGACAGATTTTTCATCACTGTACTGGAAATAGTTTTTATTTGGCTAGAGCTGCTTTTTTAATCACAGCATGGAAGAAACTGAAACAGATTTCCCCGGAATCACGGGTCAAAAGAGCCAGTGACTGTACAAGCCCCTCCTCGAACAGTGGATGCACAACACTTAAAAGGCTCTGCCTGAAAAAGGTGACCATCATGCTGGGAAAATTATTTGTGACAAACGATTTCCAGTGAGCTTCGGCATATTCCTGACACACGTCACCTTTCCTGTCCCAGGACCGGGCAAAAATCAGATTTCACCTGGCTGTGATGAGCCGCACCAGGGTCAGATTATGAATTTCAAGACAACTGATGGTCTTGCGGGAAAAATAACTGGCTCAAGGTAGACAAGGCATCACCTCCAATGCAAGGCTCCTGTCATCTCTGTGTGCTGACCTGCACAGTGATACTCTTTGGCCTCAGTCAACCAACTTCAGGCCAAGAAAGCTGTGTAGTTTGCTCTGGGGCAGGTTTTTTTGGTTTTTTTTTGGAAAGGCAGATTTGCTTGCAGACCAGTTTTCAATCATTTTTGCTCACAGATGGAGAAAGCAATTTAAGCAACCTCAGGACCCAAATGATCATTTCTGGTGGAGATCTATAGGAAAGTGTCTGTACCTGACAGGCAAGCCAGCATCCCTCAGGGATTTGGCTGTTCCTCCAGAGGCAATTAAACCCAGGCCGAGAGCGTTCAGACTCTTTGCAAATTCCACCAGGTTGGTCTTGTCAGAGACGCTAAGTAAAGCTAACAGAGGGGGGAAAAAGAGCACAAATATTTAGTTTTTAAAAGTGGAACAGAGAAAAAAAAACACAACAGGATTAAGAGACTGAAACACACTTTGTAAGTTCTATAACTTATGAATCTTCTCTGAGGCGAGGAAAGGCCTGACAAGGAGGTGACCGGGCCGGGGAGAGGACTGCTGACCACCAGGGCCTCAACTTCTTCACCTCCAAACCTGAGAAGGCCCCCCCGCTCCTCCTCCTCACCCCCGGACAAGCCGCCGTTTGCCTCCTGCCCCCCCACCGCCGCCTGCAGCGCCGCCGCTCCCGCCTCAGGGCGCCGAGCGCGGGGCACCCCCTCACCGTCCTTCCCGCTTCCCTCCCACTCCCAGGAGTTCAAACCCCTGGAAGCCAAGGTATAACCAGCCCGGAGGGAAAGAAGCGGGACACACACACACACACCGCCTCAGGGCACGGGAACTACCGGGTTGGAAGCGGCGGCCCCGCTCCGAGACGAGCGGCACCCGGCCGCCCCTCGCCTTCCGGGGCCGCCCTGTTTAGGCTGAGCCCGGCAAATACGCCTCGGCCCAGCGGCCCTGGCCCACCCGCCCGACGGCCATTTCGGGCTCACCCTCCCTATCCCCACAGCCGACCCGGGCTGCCAGGGCCTCGCCGCCCCCGCGTTACCGAGCTGCTGCCGGGCGGCCATGGCGCCGTCGGTGGGTGCGCGCAGGCGGCGGCGGGAGGGCGGGAAGGAAAAGGGCGAGCGGCGGCGGCCCGGCGGGATTTGGGCGCCCGCTGCAGGGAGGGGCGGGGGCCGGAGGGGGCGGCCCTGACGGGGCGGGGGAATGGCGGGCAGGCGGCGGGGTGCGAAACGAGCGCGCTGAGCGTGTGCCAGGGGGCGTGGGGGACCTTAAAGATCATCGAGCTACAACGCCGTGCCCTGGGCAGGGACACCTCCCACCAGCCCACGTTGTTCCAAGTCCCGTCCAACCTGGCCTTGAACATCTCCAGGGATGGGGCAGCCACAGCTTCTCTGGGCAACCTGGGCCAGGGGCTCACCACCCTCACAGTAAGAATTTCTTCCTGATACCTAATCTAAATCTCCCCTCTTTCAGTTTAAAACTGTTACCCCCTCATCCTATCGCCATGCTCCCAGATAAAGAGTCCCTTCCCCATCCCTGCTGTAGGCCCTTTAGGTACTGGAAGGCCGCTATAAGGTCTCCCTGGAGCCTTCTCTTCTCCAGGCTGAACACCCCCAACTCTCTCAGCCTGTCCTCACAGCAGAGGTGCTCCAGCCCTCTCATCATCTCTGTGGCCTCCACTGGACCTGCTCCAACAGGTCCATGTCCTTTTTATGTTGGTGGCCCCAGAGCTGGACGCAGTACTCCCTGTGGGGTCTCACCAGAGCAGAGCAGAGGGGCAGAATGATCCCCCTCGACCCGCTGGCCACGCTTTTTTGAAGCGTGTGTGTCCAGCAGATGTGTGGATGTGCGCAGGGTGCTGGTGTGGGGGAAAGGCATGCAAACAGGCATCATTGCCGGGGTGAGGAGGGGGATGCCCCCCTGGGGGGAGATACAGTCCCCAGTGGGGACAGGGTGGGTGGCCACAAGTGTGGTACCTGCAGGCCAAGCACCTTCAGGCCAGGGTACAGGTTTTTCTGGGGCCTCTTCAGTGACGGGAAACCCACCTTTCTCCGCAGGTGAAAAATGAGGTGTAGGTGAGGCAATACCTCATTGCAGTTAAAGGTGGTGCACTAAGGACAATTAATTTTTTCGCAGAAATACTCACTGGAATTTCGTCTGTGGAAAATCCTCTCGCAGAGCCCACAGTCTAACGATGAGCAAGAGCAAAGACAAAACACTTGTTTACCGAGTCTGAGGTAAAAAAATAATCTTGCAAATAGTAAAAAAATAAAAATTTAAGCTTGCAAATAGTAAAAAATGGCAAACATTTTGCAGGTATTGAGTCCAGCAAGCTAGGACCTGGTTGCCTTCATAAACATGCACGTCCCTGACGTGTTACCTCTGGGGTGGTGAGGGCCTGGTATACGGGTTTTGAACCAGGTCCGTAGGCGATAAAGCCAGTACGCGCAGGCCCCTGAGACACCCCTACGTTTTCATCGTCCACTCTAAGTATTCACTGCACACTTGCAGCTCCCAGAGTAGGCAGACTGCAGTAGACTCTCCATTTTCATTAAAAAAAAACAACAAAAGAACAAATAAATGAAAGTTTCTAGATCTTGCAGGCAAAAAGCTGGGAAGTGCAAAACCTGGAAGGCCCAGAAGCTTGGCTGTTTTGATCTGTGAATCTCTGGGTTTGGGCAATGTTGTCTGTGTAAGAAAGAGTCAAGCAAGGAATACTAAACACACTAAACAAACCCAGTATATGTATTACTCTTAGTAGCAGCTAGTGACAAGCAGTAATAAATTACTGTTCAGAAGTGTGGCTGGGGCCAAATGAAAATATACTGTTAAGTGGTACATGAGCACTATCATTATGAAAATACACACCTTTGAGAGAATAAAAGTTGTACAAAGAGTACAGGTCTGTACAGCTGAGGTGGGCTTTGGGGATGATTAATGTATGTGAAAGAAAATGAAAAATTCGAGAGAGCTCTGCGTATTTATCCAATGTTGGAGAGCAATTGCGTATTCTGGTGCAGCGCCTGGGAAGCCTGCCTGCTGTTTGTGAAGCCGGGTGTTTTGTGATGCTGCAGAAGCTGTGTTGAGCATGGGTGGCTATGTCACCCTACGCACAAGAGGACGGGGACACTGCTGCTTTCAGACAAACGGTCGGAGGGACGTTATCAATGTAAATAGTGGCATTTGCTTTTTTAGGTTCTCCAGCAGTTTGTTGTCCCTTGACACATGAGATGAGGTTTCTGTTTGCACAGGGGCTTGGGTGGCCGGAGGGCAGTTTGGGCTTTACCCCGTGTCCTCTTTTGGATTGAAGTCCAAGAAGGGGCGGTTTGGCTGTGTGCTGGAAGGGTGTATGGTTTTGGCTGTGACACATAATGTCCTGGTTTGGGGATGGCCATACAGGAAAAACAAACAGTCTGCCTCCCCCTAAATGTTTAGTTTTGCTTTATAGAGCTTAACTAATTAACTGGTTTTGGTGATGTTTAGAGGATATTAAAATATCCTGTGCACTGCTCATGTCCCATCATTTTCAATAGGATTGAGGTCTCATTTCAGTTTTTCTTGGTGTTTTAAACCATTGCAGAAGCTCATCTTGAGTCAAGAATGCAGTAACATCATATTGGAAAACATGGGAAGAGGTAAATACTAAAATTGCAAATACCAGATTAAGGTTATTTCTAAATCATACCGGGGCCTACATCCAAGAAAGAAAAATCAGGCTTAATTAGCAATGTACTCTGCTGTGTTAATAAAGAGAAGTAAAAAGAGGGTGAAGCTGAATAGAGGCATACAAAAGGGATGGCATTCCTGGTTTTGCGGTTGTCAAGACAATACCCTAGATTCCCTTCTCTTGAGACTGTAGGGAGTAATAGCAATGCTTTCTACCTTGGCTGTGAGTCCCTATTGTAAGTCTGTTCTCTATTGTGTCTTTTTTCCCATGTGGCACACCAAGAGGAGTGTAGAGAAAGCAGGTTAATTTGGCCATGTATTAATTTGTTAGGGTAGGAAGCCAACAAGCCGGGTTTCTCCAGCTCATACTGCAGCTGCTTGGGGTCTAGCGAAGGGGTGGGCTGGGCCTGGTGGTGGAGCAAGGAGCACCCAGACGAAATGTAGGAAACCAAAGTACAAGTCTCTGTTTGGTCAGGTTTGGGGCAGCCTCGGCTTAAGAAATGAAGTGTCATCGGAGGTGAGTGTTACAGCAGTGGTCTCATCTGGATCGGCCCTAGCCCACTAAATGCATCTCCTTGCTATAAGGCTGCTTTGGAAAAGCACGATATTATGGGCAGCTCTGCCTGTATAAAAACAATCTTCAACTTTGAAATTCTTCTTCGTATCAAGTTTATTTTCCTTAACCCGGCCCTCATATACCTCCCCATGCCCTATTCATATACAAGCAACCCCTTGCCTCTTTTATGCTCTTTTCTGAGCTGCCTTCAAGCAGAGATTGCATTGTCTCAGCATGGTGGTATTTAGCATGATGTAGGACAAATACATACATCTCTGTCCTGCCCAAACTCCTGTTTTCTTTACTGACAGTTATTTAAATGGGAAGCAAGGAAGTATAAATGAGAAAGACGTTATATTCACAAGGGGCACTGCTGTCATCTGCATTGTTCTGGTATTGGGTATCCTCCTTCAGGACACTGTTTGCCGGACACTGGGCCTCAATTTCTCCAGTCTAACAGAGACCACAGTCTTGCAAGCACTTGTATATACCCCTACGCTCAGTATTATGGGATTACTTACCACAAAATTGAGAACTCTTGAAGGTGCATGCTCAAGCAGGCTTCAAATGCCTCATCTCAAATGTTACACAACAGTAGAGATGGGAGTGAAATTTAATACAGGCTATTTCTCAATCAATAGTGCTATATGCAGTCTTTTGGTTTATCTGCTTTTTTGCTTTAAGCGTTCATGAGAACTGCAGGGTGAAGTCTTTTTGGTGTATTCCAGGAGAAAAAGAGCTGCTAAGTATTGCTCTGTTGAACTTTGAAAGCTGCGTCACACTGCCCATGCCACTTGCCACCAGTTACCAAATCTCTGGGGTAACGCCAGCAGCTGAGCTGATGAACAGGCGAGCTGGGAGTACTCCACAATAACTGAGAGACTCGGGAGCTCCGATGCATTTTGAGTTTCTTTTACAACCCTTATCAGCTTGGAGCAGCTTTTGTTTTACTGTGTTCCTTGGAGGTCCCATTTAAATCACATACATGGGGCTGGCATGCTGTCTGTCGGCTGTCCTTGTAAATCCGTGATCAGGGTTCCACGTAGTGGCAGAGATGTCGACTAGCCTATTAGCTAAGGTTCAGAGACACCAAAGAGCTTTGCATGTACAATTTGACCTGGGGTTTGAAGGTTACATCCCCTCTTCAAGCACCAACATAAGTGGTTGGGTTTCCCAAACCTTTGATATCACTAATGCTTTTCCTGTGAAAGGAACAGTTTCCTTGCAATAGAATAAATATTGCAGATTTCAACCTGAGTTATTCTCGTAACGCTCTGGATTATGAATGAGACCCAAAGGTACATAAACCGAACAACAATTTATTTTCTGAATGTTCCCATTCCTTTCCCTACAGAGGTTTGTTCCTATCCAAGCATAGAAAGAATAATAATAATAAAAAGGTAAGAAATAGTTTCTCCTGTTGGCGAGTTGGTGCCTACTCTATTGTCTGAAACCCCCATGCAGTGAGACAATGAATCCCAGAGCATGAAACCCTGTATCAGTGGGTGAGGAAGCAGCCTGTGACATGTAAGCAAAGGGACAAAGTGGTGTCCTACGGAAAGGTTGTGTACCCTCAGAGCAGCCTGAGCTCAGCAAGGTGGAGGCAGTGGTGGTGGTACATTACTGATGAACAGGGTGCAGGTATGGGAGGAAGATGGTGCTTGAAGGGTGTGACTGCACAGGTCTGTCTGTAATTGCAAATATACGTTTTGCAGTTAAAAAACCCAAAAATCTCATCCACTTTGAGTTTCTTCATGTGCTCCTTTGAGCTATTCATATGAAAGGAAGAATTCCCATTGAAAAGGGGGGGAAATGTTTTGGGCTTTGGGTATTTTTTTCTTGTGTGTAGTAGCAAAGAAACAACATTATCCTGAAATAATGCTAAGCTGTTTTACCTCTTCTCTAATTTGACTATTGAAATCACTGGCCTTTTCCCAGGGGAGCTGGTTTTATAGGTGTCTCCCTTCGCTCCCTGCGTTGGGTAACTGGGTGTCCCCTTGGGTGAGGAGGCTGCTGCTGGGAGAGCAGCCCTGCAGGGATGCTGCCCGGCTGTGCAGGGGACAGGCTCCCACTAGAGCGCGCTAGGACAGCTAAAATGGGGATGGTTTTCTTCTGGCATCAGAGTGGAACCATCAAAATGCCTACGTAAAACGAGGCACCTTTGATTCTAAACCAGGGAATCTGGCTAGCTTCCCCATCTTTTGGCTACAGTGCCCTCGCGTGAGGCTGATCAGTGCTGCAAAGCCAGCTGTAGCTGCCTGAGCGCACTGAGGCTTCGGCTGAGCCAGGTGCTGTGAAAGACCTTGTGGAAGGCCTCCCCCCTGTACACAGAGGGCAGGGAGAAGCTTTGTTCTGAAGGCTTTTATTTAACTTGTCTCATCTCACAGCCCCCTTGTTTTAGCTTATTGCTCTGTATGACAGGGGAAGTGGGAATCTGTGTTGTACTTTGACGCAGACAGGAGTCCATCTCAAGGTCCTGTTAATGGCCTTCTACTATCCTCTGTGCATTTCAAAACCACCCCTAACAAATTTGCCCATCGTCACACGGGAATTTTCTGCCTCAGCCAGAACTTGAACCCAGGCTCCCAGACCCTAGCCCTTGTCTACTATCCTCCTTTGCCTCATGTTTACTTAATTAGCCAGCTGGAGCGTAATGCCTTTCATGATCTACGGCCTAATACATAAAGATGACAGTGACATGAATCTTGGCTTAGGATTCAATTTGCATGTTAATTCATTGTGGTTCCCCAGATATTTGGAATTTGCTCCGACAGGATCTGGGAGATGCTGAAATGCTGCCTGGGTGGGGTGTTCTCCCGTGTCCCAAGCGAGAGCCTGGAGGGATAGGTGACATAGTTTTACTGTCCACCAGACATCATGTGTTGTAGAGCATGGGGCATCCACAGCAAAAATGAAAGCAGATTGCCACTGAGGAGTTCTTAATACACAATGCAAATAGAGACAAGGCTGATTATAAAGAGTCAAGATGCATCTGGAAATCAGTGAAGCCTGGCGAGAGAGCCTGCGATGGATTAAGGAGTGCAGGCATTTTGTATAGCAACCCAGCCTCAGTCATCTTTGCTTCACAAAGTCCATGTGAGACTTGTTTGGGGAAGAGAGAGGCTCTGGAGACAGGGAGGAAACAGTAATTTCCCTGAGGGGCAGACGAGCCCATGTTGGCTGTGAAGGGTTTAGGCACAAACCCCATCACTCTGTTCCATCAAACTTTCTGCTCATCTTTCTGTCTAATATCCAGGAGCTGTCTTAAAGGGAAGGACAGATGCCGTGAGCCTGTATTCATTTCCAGCTCACTGGGGGACCCAGGAAACCCTGTCCGATTGCTAACAGCCTCATAGGAGACCCGACGGAAAATGCAGAGCTGCCATTTTGCAGGATGCCTGAAGAGACAGCAGCTTGCCAAAGATGGCCCGAGGAAGCTCTCCTGGAACGGCAGTCTTAGGTGGTTATTTATGTGTGTTGCATTAGAGCTAACTGTGATCCAGACCTCAGAGAGCCAGGATATAGGATAAAACAGGATCTTGCCGCCAAGACCTTGTGATATGAATAGAAATCATGGCCAAATAGCAGCATGGAAAAAGATGGCAAAGAGTTGTACAAAGAGACATGTCCAGCATAATACAGCAGTCTGTGCCACAGCCAGCGAAGGCTTGGAGCAGCCTCTAACAAGCAGTTGTTTTTATTCCAATAGAAGATGCTTTTAGTTGCAGCAAATCATCCATTTTCAGATTTTGCTGATTTTACACATGGTCTAATTTTAACAATTAAAAAAAAACAGAAGGAGAGAGAGAGTGAGTGAAATGTTTTTTCATAAATCACTCCTTTTTTTTTTCCCCTCCCAAGAAACTGGAGCAGGGCACTGTATTTTGACCTTAGAAACATGGATAACATTTTAATGAAGAATTGTGGAGGGAAAAAGAAAGAAAATAAATGTTGTTTCTTTTCTGTGTTCAAAACTCGATGGCTTTGGAATCCGCAGGAGTTTCTTGTGCTTTCTGAAAGGCTGTTGTCCTGTATGCCCTGCATTCATAATCAGTTGTGGCTCCATCTTTCAGTTCTGACCTTCCTTGCTCAGAGTCTCCAGTTGCAACAGGACAAATTCTGGCTTTTCAAAACCATCTCACTGAAGTTTTGTGGCTAGGGATGACTAGAAAAGGAAGGGTTTTATTCATCAGAAAACATCATTAAATCACACCCTTTTATTTTTCACCTCAGTCAAAGCCAAGTTTTTCAGCTTTTCATTAAAAAACAAGTGTTTGAAACCGATCAGGAAGCCTTAAAATGAACATTTCCAAGTTCTAGAGTAAACAATGTCATTTTCCAGATGATATTTTTCGGACAAATAGGATTTAGTCATGTAGTCATTCCATTAACCAGGGTCCCCAGGAAAACTTTCGAGCAGGTTTTGCCCAGCTCCGGATTTGGGAAATGCAAGTTCTGCTTCCTGCATGATAATCCCGTGCAAATTAAGTGTGTGGGGTTTGTGTTTCCCTGCATGCGAACAGGGGGCAATAACACGTGTCTGCCTGTGCAGCGCAGTTGAAAGCTATTGATGAAAAGCCGCAGGCAGGACTGAGTTACATTAATCGTAGGCACAGGCTCTGCCTGCGTGGATGTGGCAAATCCACCTGTAAGAGGCAGGGAGCCTTCAGGATGAGGATGACAAATACTACCCCTCATTAGGCAGAGCTGAGGCGGGTACTAATTACCCGGGAGCTGCAGAGTCGCGATGCTGGTGGTTCCTGCCGGCGTGCAAGCTGTGTCCTGACTTGCTTGTTGGTTCCTGCAGATCAGCAGCAAGGAAGGTGGCTGGGTCCGACCCCTCTGGGGTGAGAGCAGGATTAGCGTTGGCCTTGCAGTAGTGCACCTTTCCTCCACGCTAGCTTGCAGTTGTCTCCGTACATTTCGGGTGTTGAAAGTGGGACTCTGTGGCCATCTCTGCTCAGTGGCTCTCATTCTGGAATCACTGGAGCATCCGTTGTACTTCAATTGTATGGCGAGTTGGGGTGGGGAAGCATTATAATGTTCATTTAAAGGATATTTGTTATTGTGTTTTTCAAAGTGAATTAGACTCTGCTTTTCTAGCAACTGATTTCTGTTGGGATGTTAACCCTCTGTGTATCCACAGGCTGTTATAGATTGAATTTTGTGGACATAGGCACTTGAAATTCCAGTGGCAAGGAGGAACAAGCGGGGGACAGAGCAGAAAACAGGGCTCTCGGAAAACAGTCATTATCATCAAGTTTTATTTTGTCGTGGATCCGATCACGGGAAGTGCACATGTCAGTCCTCAGTCACGCTCGGAGAACAGCAGCGGTCCTTTGACGGGGTTCAGGTTAGTCATCATACAGCTCCCAATGGACGCCGTCTCTGGGCAGGCAGGAGGTACTGCTGGCTTTACGTGTCTGCTGGCTGGGAGAGAGAGTCCCCTGAGCAGCCAAATGACACCCAACAGGCAGAGCTGTTTTCCTGGGCTAAATTAACACATGCACAGGGGTGACAATTTTGGCCCCATGTGAGTTCAGTGGTAAAAACTGTGCCTGGGACTCAGGCCAAGGCAGCAGCGCCAGAGGGAACTTAATGGGACTTCCTGCTTTCAGCTGTGTTCTTCAATTTACCTAACTAATGTTTTCTCCAGCCCTGTTTTTTAATTAATGATAATATCATTAATCACATAACTATGGACTCATCCTATTGTCTTATAAGACACAGGTGACTAATAAGGACAGAGTAACACTTCAGTTTATTTTGCTGTGTTTTATTGACTGATTTACTGTAATTGAAAAGAAGCAAACATGCTGGGGACAGAATTCCTGAAACACAAAATTTTGCAGACAATAAGCAACATTTAGTTATCTCTGGAGAGCAGGATTTTTTTTATTTATTTACACTGTTTTTCACATACACACCTTGTCAGAACCTGGAAAAAGACTTGCTTAGGTCTGATCACGTCCATTTAACTCATCTCAGTAGCGCGCATTGGCATTATAAGAAACACGTTGGAGAGGAGCAATTTCTCCAGGCAAGAGGCAGTTTAATCATGATGGGTCAGATAGAAATCTTTTAAATGTAACACGGGGAGTTCTTCTGTTATAGATTAACTCCTACAAGGGGCTGAAATCCCAGTGTTAGGCAGCATGAAATCCCACTGATGCCGTAAACCATAGCAAGGAGCACACTGAGACTAGGAGTTAAGAAATACACGTGCTTTAATCACGTGAAATGGTTTTTACTCCTGGCTTAATGTTAGAGACTCAGGTCTAATGTTATAGTTTGGGGAAAGGATGGTTAATTCTTCACATCCTGTCTTTTTGTTCAGTTTTGACTGAACAAGCAAGGCGTTTGACACGTTTAAGCAAGGTGTTTGACACAGTCTCCCACAGCATCCTCACAGGGAAGCTTAGGAAGAGTGGGCTTGATGAATGGACAGTAAGGTGGATAGAAAACTGGTTGAAAGACAGAGCTCAGAGGGTAGTGATTAGGGGCACAGAGTCTAGTTGGAGGTCAGTGACAAGTGGTGTTCCCCAGGGGTCAGTACTGGGTCCAGTCCTCTTCAATATATTCATCAATGACCTGGATGAGGGGATAGAGTGCATCCTCAGCAAGTTTGCTGATGACACAAAGCTGGGGGGGGTGGCTGACACACTGGAAGGCTGTGCTGCCATACACAGAGACCTGGACAGGTTGGAGAGTTGGGCAAAGAGGAACCTTATGAAATTCAATAAGGGCAAGTGTAGGGTGCTGCACCTGGGGAGGAATAACCCCATGCACCAGGACAGGCTGGGGGCTGACCTGCTGGAGAGCAGCTCGGTGGAAAGAGACCTGGGAGTCCTGGTGGACAACAGGATGACCATGAGCCAGCAATGTGCCCTTGTGGCCAAAAAGGCCAATGGCATCCTGGGGGGCATCAAGAATAGTGTGGCCAGCAGGTGGAAAGAGGTGATCCTCCCCCTCTGCCCTGCCCTGGTGAGGCCGCACCTGGAGTACTGTGTCCAGTTCTGGGCTCCCCGGTTCAAGAGGGACAGGGGACTGCTGGAGAGGGGACAGCAAAGGGCTACCAAGATGATGAGGGGAACTCGAACACCTCTCTTATGAGGAAAGGCTGAGGGATTTGGGTCTCTTCAGTCTGGAAAAAAGACAGCTGAGGGGGGATCTTATCAACACTTATAAATACTGAAAGAGTGGGTGTCAGGAGGATGGGGCCAGGCTCTTTTCAGTGGTGCCCGGCAACAGGACAAGAGGTAATGGGCACAAACTTGAGCATAGGAAGTTCCACCTAAACATGAGGAGGAACTTCTTTACTCTGAGGGTGGCAGAGCCCTGGCACAGGCTGCCCAGAGAGGTGGTGGAGTCTCCGTCTCTGGAGACATTCCAAACCTGCCTGGACACATTCCTGTGCAACCTGCTGTAGGTGACCCTGCTCTGGCAGGGGGGTTGGACTAGATGATCTCTAGAGGTCCCTTCCAACCCTATGATTCTATGACATTTCTTTGCCTAAATCCTTCTTTACTGATACACTGTTCCTAATTTTACTGGATCATCAGCATCATCCCATCTGGGGCCTACAGGAGGGATGGGGAGGGACTCTTTATCTGGGAGTGTAATGATAGGATGAGAGGTAATGGATTTAAACTGAAAGAGGGGAGATTCAGATGAGATACTAGGAAGAAATTCTTTGCTGTGAGGGCGGTGAGACCCTGGCCCAGGTTGCCCAGAGAAGCTGTGGCTGCCTCATCCCTGGAGGTGTTCAAGGCCAGGCTGCACAGGGCTTTGAGTGGTTTGGATTTTTTTCTGACAATGATGACTCTTGGTGGTATGATTTTTGGATTTTTTTTTTTTTTCATAAAATGAAGCTCTAGTTCAGTTACTGAAGAAAATGGAAAGTTGCAACTCAAAGTTGCATGAAGGTTGAAAACTAGAAGGCAGACATTCAGAATATATGGAGTGTTTTTATAAACCCGTTAATTTTCAAGCCAGTTTCACAGTTTCCAAGCCTAACTTGAAAGTTTTGAGTGTTTGGGGTAGGCAGTACAACACAAACAATATCCATTTCAAACACGTGTGCAGCCACAAGCTTCTCATTGTTGGCACTGTGAAAACATTGCTATTTCTCCTACAGCTAATATAATGTAATATTGTTGATACTGGTTTGATGTTCCAGTTTGAGCTGTGTCATGCAATGCACCAGTTTTGTTTTCATCTTGCTACTCATTTCTTTTACTTCCACCTGGCAGCTGAAATACTACAGCCCTCTGAGCTTGCTTTACTGTTTTCCCCTGATTTTCAGTTGTGCTCAGATCAGCACTTAGTCATCTTTGCAGTCCTTGCCTTTCCCCCTTGTTCTCTTCTCTACAACATCATCAAAATTTTTTTGCACAGGATATTTATGAACTTCTGCACTCAGTAACGATGGGCCAGCCTGTCTTTTGAAATTTCCCCCATCAGTTCTCCACCTTGACATCTCCTGCAGCCTGCCATTCCTTAGCATTAATTTCTGTCACTTCCCCTGATTATTCAAGAAGAAATTCTGATTAAGCAATAAATGCTGGGCTGTCCATCATTTTATGCCAGTCAGAAGTTACCTGGTGCTTCTCAGCCTGTAAGGCACAGATTGTCCTTAATCAACTGAAGTGAGACATGGGTAAAAGAGCTAAAGACCTGATTTCCATTGCCATCCATTTGTGATCCTGTCTAACACTATGGAAGAATGGCAGAGCCATTGTAAGTGCCATGTAACAGTGCAGCACAGCTGATTAAAAACCTGCAAAGCTCAGGTGGTTTCACAAAAGTCCTGTCAGTCAGCTTTCATTTGATTTCAGGTCTTATTTTCCTTTATTTACAGTATCGCCCATTATGTGTAGAGTGTTTGCTAAACTCTGAAGAATAATGGCCCTGTCCCACGTAGTTGACAGCAGAAGGGCTGACAAAGGGAAGGAATGCCGTAAAAGTGGTAATTTATGTATGAGTCATGCTTCCCAGCCAGCTGTGCTGATAAAAAATGGCCAGTTTTATGGGAAGGCTGGAAACCAACAACAACAAAATTACCTTTGTGAAAAAAAAAAACAAAACCAAAATATTTGGACCAGCACTTGATTAAAGATGACTTATTGCCAACAGCGCAGGGAAGGGAGTCCTGGAGAGGCATTTAGATTTATCAGATGCAAGCCTGTGTAGGGGAAGATGTTTCTGGCATAGACACCTGCACCTAAGACAACGTGGAGATAGCAGCAGCAGATCTTGCCTACAACACAGAAAAAGCTGATAAGGAAGCAGGAAAACAGTATATACTAAGTGTGAGAGATGAGAATTGGTAAGGCAGGGGTGGAGTTAAGAGCTAAGGGAAGTTGGTGAGGCAGGGGATGAAGTGATTGGAGGTAGTTTTTTGGCAAATTGCCCCTATCCACCTAATGCAGAGGATTCTGTGGGAAGGTTTGTGTTTTCATCCACCAGCATGACTTGGGTCTGGCTTTGCTCCGCTCAGAGGCAATGCCGGACTCCTATTGATTCATGAGAGCCTTAGAAATCAAAGAAAACTTGCTGTGGCAACTGGCTAATTCAATAAAAGCATTGATTTCTCTGGCTGAACAATTAAAGAGCATGAATGCAGTGTAGCTGATTTCTGTCTCTGAATTAATGTAACAAATGATCATTGATTCAAGTGAGAGGAAACTGTACCCCAAAGGGAAGGACCTTCCATATTAAAAAATCCCTCAGCCTATGTGAGTTGGTCTTTAATGTGCCACAGATAGAGCTAGTTACCATTCACTGGGAACCCTTTGCCTGCATTTCCCTACTTAACCTGTCACTGTTGGAGAATACCCTTGGGTTCTGCATCAACAGCCATGGAAGAGTCTGGGGTTTGTCTGAAACACTGTGTTTATCAGCCAGCATTGCTATGGAGAGTTTGAGAGTCACTCTTTTGTACCTGCAGAGCAAAAGGCAGCTTACAGCCATGTTTGTCTGTACTTGGCACAGCTGAGCTGTCTGTGCCTGATGGTTATTGTAAAACAAAACCAGTCTTCATGTTCATATTTTTCTTCCTTTAATTCTCCAGCAACTGAGAAAGGGTTTCCCTGAGCCACAGCACAGCAGCACCAGTCTGTAGGTTGTTTCAGCCACTTCAGAAAATGGGAGGAGAAAAATCTCTGCATCTTCTCAGCCTTTCCTTCTTACACAGCTCCTGGTTTCTCATGGACATAAAACCAAATACCATACCTGCATCCCCACTGCAGGTAATGGGAGCAGGCACCTGGACACATTTGTGCCAGGGTAAATCTGAAGGTGCCTCATCTCTGCCCTTTGCAGTATGCATCCGTTGGTTAGCAGGTCTTGGGAGTTTGTTGGCTGGGTCCTCCTCACCTCGCAGAGCAGCCAAGGTAAAGGCAGACACAGAGAGACAAGGATAATCCCAGGAAGGGGATGCAGGAGGCCATGGAGTTCAAAACAGGTAGTGGGAGCACCTCATAGCGTCACCTCAGGTGAATGGCACTAGTTTTCCCCTGGGTTTGAGACAACTGTCCCTTCCCCCACTGTGAGGAAGATGCTTTGAGCCCCACATCAACGCTATAAAAAAGGAACTTCTCAAAGCACTCACAATACCTGAGAACGGGCCCTGATATTTTCAGGGCTGCTGGGTAGTTGCAAACTTAGGTTATAGCTTAATGCTTTGCTGCACTGACTCAGGAGTCAGCGCCTGATGCAGTATGATGACACTTCTTTCATAGGCAACCCAATTGCCACTGTCCATTTGTAAACCACTTTTGCCTGTTAAGATGAACTTTAACAGTCTTGAGGCACATGTCTGAAACTTAAACTAACAGCACCACAGAAGCCCTGGCAGATCAGACTGCAGGGTTCCCAGCTGCCGACAAGACCATCCACCAAGGGTGACTAGCCACACATCCCCGTGTCCCCAGCTCCTAATTTGCAAGACTGGCCAGTGTATATGGGCTGCCAGCGGAGGCAGGTGCCATGGGCATGCTGCAGCGCTGGAGCAGAGGCTTCTGCTGTTCCCTGCTAGGGATGGTAACTTGGAGTGCAGAGGCAGGACAGGCAGTGACATTTAGCAGCTACTCTTGTTTGCGTCAGTGTACGAGAGTCAGGGCACTGACCTGGGGAATGTCTCTATTCCACATTGATCCATGGGCTTTGACGCAGAGCAGACTCGCCTCGATAACGGATGACCTGCCAGAGATAACCATCTCCTATCATCACCTTGCAACAGTAAGCCGCTGCTTCTGTGCTTGATGTCATTTTTTTTCCTTTTTTTTTTTTTTTGGTAGCCTGCACCTGCAATAGAGATGTTCTGAGAGGCCCCAGAAGACACAGGGCTCCTTTTGGTCTTCATCCTAGCAGCAGGACTTAAGAGGTGTGATAAGAGTTGTGGAGCAGGATGCTCAATGCTAGAGGGGAGGAGGGATGTTGTGATCCGCCACCAGGATAAAAATGAAGCTGGTTTACAACATAGCCTGATAGAAAGTGGCTGTTAGAAAAATGTGTCTATTAAAAGGTCAGATGTGGTTTTGCGTTTGGACTTATACTCGCACAAGCTGGTAAATGATATGTAATGAATACCTTACTAGGTTAATTTTGTCTATTTGGGGTTGCCATGAACAGCCCTTTAGAAAATCAGTTTTCTCAGCGAATGCCAAGTTGCTGGTTGTTCGTATTTCTGCAAATAACACTGAATCTGGAACTTGTTTTAGAGAAGCTTGTTGCGATATTAGGTGGCCAAATTTGGAGTGTTAACTGGATAGATAGGTACATAGTGTGCTTCTCTTCACTGATCATGGGAGCATAACCCTTAGAATCAAATTTCGCATGTGCAACGGGGAGAGGGAAGAACACAAGTTCAGTTTTCACTCCATGCCATTAAAAAATGGTGACATCATTATGTGGTCTTCCTGATGTCCGTGTCTATTTAGAATTTATGTTTTTCAGTATTTCTTGCAGTTGTGAGGGCTGAAAATGGATCATTTGCTTTAAGGAAAGATAGTACTCTCACTTACACCCCAGATCCGGGAACATTAGGGAAAAATGGAATACCTGAGAGCACCAAACCGCAAATGTTCTTTCAGAATAAAGCACAAGGTTTTCTCCCAGTAAACTGTCAGTGCTCCTGCTGGAAGTGTGGAGCACTTGCTGAAAGGCTCTATGAAAAGCGCCAGACGGACTTGTTTAAAATTTCAGATACACATTTACAGACTTAGAACTTTTTCCCCAGTAGTAACATAGCTCCACACTTGTAACTGCTGGTAGCTGTCACAGAAGCTTTTTGTTTCCTAGGAAAAAGTACCAGAGGCAACAGTAGTACATTCAAGAGAGCTTTGATGCAGAATGTTCAAAAGCATGATTCCTATTCCTTCTCCAAAGCCTGGACCCCAGAAACCTTCCTCGACCTCTTGCAGGTATGAAACAGTCCCACATGGGCTTTGGCGCTCTTCTTCGTAGCGTTCTTCCATGTCCTCCCCACATGCACCAAACAGCTAGCTGAAATGTTACCAGCAATGCTTTGTTCTGTGGATGGATTTTGATTATTAATAAGATGGTCAGGAAGAATGGGACTATTTCATGTCTCGTCAAAGCAGCACAAGTAGGATGCTGCTTTTATGAGACTTGCCACTGCCCCTCCCTCCTCTAGATCATCTCTTTCAAGTGCCTGAGCGGGACAGAGGTGACAGTCTGCTTCACGAAGAGCTGTAACGGCATTAAAACAGCTCAGGAAGTAGTTTACAAACAGCAAAGAGAAAACTCAGAGACAGAATGAAAAAGAGCAAAAAAAAAAGGAACTGATTGCTATTTTAAGTTCAATTTCCCTTACCTTCCAAGTGGGCATTCCAGCATGAGTACATTAAATTCACGTATTACTCAACAGCCAGGGCTATTTAGCAATAAAGACCTCTGGCACTGAAAGAGACTCAAAACAAATCTTTCCAGCCAGCAATAAAACGCAAGGAGTGTCATGCTTAAGATCACTGGGTCGCGTAGCTTGTTAAGGCAAGAGGCTGAAGGCTGATTTGTGCAATCACTGCAAATGATGTCGTCCTGCGACACACTCACTGTCATAGATAACCGCCTTGGAGATTAAATACAGTCCTACAAATGCAGTTCTCTAGCCACAGTAAATTTAATTGTGCACGCACACACACACACACAGAACATGAGTGCTTTTTGAAACTTGATCCAGGCTGCATTTGGTTTTGGAATTGGTTTTATAGCTGTTGATTGTTGTCCATGGAAAAAAAATAACTGCAAGCAGCGCTTGTTGTGCGTCCCAGAAATTGAGGGAAAAAAAGGCTGAAAGCCGATGCATGCAACAGAGTCCTGTCTGGAAGTCCCCAACTTCCAGTCCAGGGCAAAGTAAGGAGGCAGTGCAGGGTTTTCACATTTTCTCGTGTAAAAAGGAGAAGATGCCTGACTCCACAGCTTGCCTGAGATTTGAATAATGAAATGGTTCTAACTAATGTTTATATTAAGGTTTGACTTCTGCGGTGCTTTGCATTGCATCCACAGCATGCAAAGTGCCATCCTGCCATCAAGGAGAAGCCTCTGGCTCCACAATCCAGAGCCCCAGTTCCTGCAAGGATGCCATCGCAGGCTTTTCTTACCCCGTGCGGGTAGCTGTTCCACATTAAAGTTGTCTGTGGCGTTAAGCATGTGTATAAATGACTGTAGAAGTGGGGCTTTGGGATATTTAAGGACTATGAATTTTAAGATGGCTTCTTCTGAGGATTTTGCAGGCAGATGTGCCTGCCCTTCCCATACTCCAGCTCTGGAAATGTGTCCATAGTTAGCTGATACACCATGCCTCTCACCATGGCTGGATTTGCATTATTCCTGCTCAGCTTAGAGCAGAAGGAGAGGTCAGGTCTGTGTTATTGATGATGGCTGAGCTACCCGCACCATGGTGGGAGTCCCAGCTTTGGTCTCTCTTCAGCAGCAGGGAGGGGGGTGATGGGAGAGTGACTCAGTGCCCCTAAGCTGGCTGCACGCACTGAAACAATCTATGGAAACGGCCTCTGCTACAAGAAAGCACCTAAATGTAGTGTCATCAAAGCTATTTTAGTACCAAGTGAAAGAAGAGGCCCTCAAATTACCTAATATTCAGGGGTCTGAACATACTTAACTCTAAGCATTGCAGCCACCGCTATGCGTGCATCTGAAAGTCAAGGGAATCTTTGGGACTCTTCCATATTCAAGGAAGGGTGCTGCTGAAACTGCCTATGCTCTCACCCCAGAGCGTGTGGGGATTATTCCACCTTCTCACACGCATAAGAGTTTTTTGCCAAAATCTACCTCCCTTTGCCAAAACATTGTTTAACAAGGATTTTTTTGAATTAAGATTTTCATCAACTTTCCCGTGAAATTTAAGATACTTCACTGTCAAAAACCATGGTCCATTTGGATGACTTGTAAGAAATTGCATCAAAGTGATATGAATATATGGGACTGAGCGAGTCTCTGTAAATACCAGTGGTGTAGGAACAGAGTGTTTTACATGAATGGGCCCCCAAGGCTCTTGCCTGTCTCAAAATGATACGTTCTTGGGCAACCTTTGTGCCCAAAGCAATGTGAAAATAGTCATGCAGCTCAAAATTCCTTGCAATATTTTATTCCATTGCTAGGCTAGCCTTTTTCCAAATTCATCTGTGCCTAACTCACTTCATGTAAATGCAGGAGACAAAATGTTTGTTCTACGATAGCTGGAGTAGTCATGCAAGCCAGTGTCTAGATATCATGGACTCCTCAATACTGCTATTGTTAAGAGGAGAAATTTTTCTTATGGGGGACAAGTTGATCTGTTGGTTGATGATTTCTGCTATTACATGTTATGTTATTTGCGCTCTCTAGGTTTCTTCATACAAGTTAAACAGCCTGCACTGGTGAGCAGGTTAATGCCTTGCTATGTTGTCTGACTGACACTGGATATTATCTCCACAGTTATCCTCTGGTCTAACTTCTAGGAAGAAGTTATATCCCAGATAAATATCACTATCCAATTTCCCCTCAGAAGTCCTTACTGCTGCCTTTGAATTATCAGAATGGCACAAACTGAGGCTTGTTCACCCATTTCTAGTGAGATACAAGTATACATCTATGTATATTATAGTTTGTCTTGAAACTAGTTTTGGAAAAGAAGGCATCAGCTAGTTCCTTTCAAGGGGTTACATAGGTCAGTGTCTACACAGAGTGCACTCTCTCATGCTGTTTTTTCCTCAAGCAGACATCTTGTGCTACTTCTGTTTTCTTGGAGGCCATGAATGTTGCTTCCAGTGCATCATGAAATGTCTCATTATTAAGTAATTAGAGAATGGTTTTTATAAGCATTTTTACTGTAAAGAGCCCCAATTATTATTATTATTGTTACCTTCTGGCAATGGAGGGGAAGACACTGATGAATCCTCTTTTGATGTCTGTTGAAACAAGCTGAAGAAAAAGGGCAGACCTTTGGATTCTAAATAATAATACTATCCGTAAATAATAAAGCTCTTCAGGGCCCTTTGTAGGCAGACTGTAACTTCCTGCCGAAAGGTATTCATCTTCATGCACAGGCACAGTGTCTGGTCCTGTGCTTCTCTCTTGCCTGTGGTTCAGGTGCATCTCATGGCTATAAATTTCTTACAGAACACAGTTCTTATTGTGGTAGTTGTAATGGCATCCAAAAGGATGCACATCTGGGTTTTTTTTCTGGACAGAAATTTTGTTTGGGCAAGAAACAAAAACCCAAGAACCAACAAACAAGGTAATTTGAGATTTCCAGACATCCAGACTCGAGAGAAGACTACAATTCTGCCCCAGTTCTGCGACTTGGTAGCTGCAAAACCCAGCAAGTCATTTGGGATGGCTTGGACTTTGGACTAAGGACCCCAGAATATAGTCACCAAGCCACCTTGCTAACACTGCCATCCAGAGGTCCTGGACTAATGGCTCTAGACAACTTGCTTTTCAGCTTTGCAGAGCACATATAGTAGGACCAGTACAACCAGGACCTGTCTGACCTGCTGAGCAGGTCCTACATGGTGGATCACTGTATGCCCACCAAGCATGGCCCGCTGTGGATGTGATCGACTATCTGTGGCTATCCAGAAGATGCTGGACTTGCTGTGCCCTTAGTGCAAGTCTGTCCAACACTACCTGAGTTTGACTTCTCTTTCTCTGTTCCAAACCCAAGAAAACTTCCATGTGATGGAAGCAAAGTCACAATATCAACTCCAGACTTTGTCTTGCTGTCATTTCTGTTTGGAAAATAAAACTGCAGCATGGGGTTAGGTAAATCAAGTGGTGAAAACTCTGTGAGGTATAAATCTAGAGTGGGATCTTGCCCATTTGGTCATTCAGGGATGGGCATATCATAGCTGAAGACCTCTGTGTGTATCAAGGGCAACTCCCAAGATAAGAACACATCACGAAACCAACTAGTGAGAGCGTACTGGCGGCAGGCAGCTGGGTAATTGCAAACTCTAGGTCTGCAGTTGAGGCCCCGGTACACAGCAGCACATCTTACAGCAACTCCCAGGGAGCCGCTGCCGTCCCCAGCACGTGTATCACGCCTGCTCCCCAGCTCTCCAGGGTACACGCTGCCTGCCTTGTGCTCAGGCACATACGGATTTTGAAATACAGGCTGTAAACTCAGAGCATGCCTTATAATGAGCCCTTCTCATGGGCACTGCACTGCCTTCAGCCCAGTGAGTAAGATCAGAAAGCCTTCATGAAGGACCAGCTTGTTTTCTTTCAGGAAGGGTGCCGGGATGCCAGTCATTAGGGAAAGGAGGGGTGAGCACTCTCTCCCAGGCTGATTACTGAGCCTCAGGTTGAGCCACCCTCCCTCACCCATTGCCGATCTCCATTGTATGAGTCAGAGAATCAAACCCATTTTGGGGACATCTGTCTTTTATCAATGACCTGAAGAGGGAAAGGGGCTCTTTAACCTTTCCTTTGCTATAAATTAAGGAGCTCTCAAAAACAGTCTGTAGGTCAGCAAGCTTCTGTCTGTGCTCCTCCATCACTGCAGTGCTTGTATGAGATTGTTACAACACATATTTTTCTTCTACAGCAAGCAGGTTCCCAGCTACAGGAGGCTGACAGGCCTTGTGCAACTTGTCATTACTCATCAGCACTCCCTATGCTCGTTTAGATCTCAGGGTGTGGTTTTAATTAGCTGATTTTGTAATAACACCCAGATGACTTGGTGATGGATAGACACCCTAGAAACCTATTAAATAGGAGTGTAGTGACTCCTTGTCCTTAGAGCATTCTCTTAGATTATTATTTGCTTCTAGAAATTGTGATGGTGTTTGTCCATCCTTCCCAATAGCTTCCCAAACTGTTGGCTGATTTCAGCCAGGTTATGCTGGTGGATAAATCCTACAGGAATTATCAGACCTGTAGATATTTCATAGAAACCTATAACCAGGTACAAGAGAAAGAATAGTTTAAGTGCCTGGACTAAGAATCCTGTGCTTATTTAGGTAACAGAAAATTCCTGTGGGAAGGAGCATGTATGAATGCCCCAGCTATGGGGGGGAAAAAACATTGCTTGCAACTCAGTTACTAAATCTGAGCAAACTGGACTATAAGTAGGTGTTTTATTATCCTATAATAACCTCAGTTTATGACTTCTGTTGCTACTTTTAAGTTCTCTTATCTCAGCAGCTTAGCGATGTCTTCCATTTTGCTAGGCTTCTGTGGTCTTCAGCATGTGTCAGCCAAGTCTCACGGGCTTTTGCTGAAGTTGCCTGGGGCTTTGAAGTGGTCTGCCATCAAAGTAGGTGCTTGGCCAAGGACTCTTTAGTATTTGATATCAGATACAGTCAGCTTTGTATATCCAAAGACTATATTGTTTGGAGCCAAACAAAGCTTTGCTTTGGTTATCTTTATAACACTGAGCAGGTTTTTGGTCTAGTTGGTTGCCTTTTGAAAAACTCATAAAATACCCTCTGTACAAGTTGAACTTTTGCTTTACCACTGTTTCGGTGGGGTTTCATCGGGCTTATTTTTCGGTGGTGTCCTTAGGTCTGAAATAACAAGTTCTTCTCTAAACTTATGCAGTCAAGACCATCAGATGTCTTCCTAAGAATGTCTTGCCCCATGTTGTGCGAGTTAGACAGCTGTTGGTTAGCTGCAGTCATGTATACCTGACCTAGATGTGTATTTGGGTATTTCAGCCCACTATTTCAGGCTCTGTGGAAAGACGTCTGTCCCTACATAAGCCAGCCAGTCCCATTTTTATATGGGAGAAGCAAGAGGAGCTTTCTTTTTCAGTACTGGTGATCACTGCTCTGTTGACACTGGCTTCATGTTCTGTATTGCGGTATCTGTCAGGATATATGCTCTTGGTGTTTTTTCTTTCTACTTTTTCAAGGCAATCAGCTGTGGAGCCAAACCTGCATTTATTATGTGACAAAGAAAAAACTTTGTTTCTAAATTCAGATATTTGAGGGTTTACCTTCCCATCGTGTGCAGATGACTATAGTTAATTTTTACCTTAATACAATTTTAATCTTTCAGAAAATGTGCATTTCCATTGCATTCAGAATAGCACGCTCATGATACAGCTGTTGTCGCAAGTGGATCTTGCCTCTGCTGTTTCCTTATCCTTGCAGTCTGTCTTTAGGCCTCTTAATTTGGAAGCTGGTTTGTTGGAACTTTTTGACAGCTCTGCTGACAGTTTCATTTGGAAAGCATGGTTGTCCCCAGCCTTGGAAATACCCATTGTTCTTTGCAAAGTCAAATCCACTTTTCACAGTGACCTTGCTTTGACCTTGTTATCAGTCTTACCATAAATAGTGTGATCTCCAATTAGTCCATCTGTCAGCTGCCCAGGTTCACGTGACAGGACATGAGTGCTGCCACGCAGGTTGGAAACTAGCTGAATGCACAAAGAATGATAAATGTTAGAGGATTTGGATGCTGGTAGCTGTCTCATATCTTGTTGCAAGCCTTGGCATTAGATCCGGACTTAACATTGTAAAAAATCTGGAGGAAGGGTTAAAGGACATACTAATGAAACTTGCAGTGATATCATCTGCTTGCTCTTATAAAGCAAGGCTCTTGAGCAAAGTCTGCATTGAAACAGGCATGCCCACTGTTGCATCAGGCGATGCAACAGGATTTAGTGAGTTTGTGTAAATTAAAAGTTAGACCCTGGCCCCAAGAATAAAGATTTTGAGAAAGGGTGTTAATTAACAGGGCACTACACATCACCAACGGACCCCAAGTTGGTGGGCTTGAATACGTACTCTGAGGAGCTATACATTGCTGGGTTATTTGATGAGCAAGAGGGTGCAATAGAAGGGGTGCATGGCTCTGCTGGTGAACTTTTACTTTACCAGCGAGAGACTAAACTGGGGTTATTGGTGGCTGCCAGGATCTATCAGGAGTGACTGCCTTTCACTGTCCGTCGCTTGTCCCTGCAACTCTTTTTTTGTCTCACTTTAGTCCTGGTTCAGCATTGTGAGTGAATGGTATCACAGGATTTTGTAACTGGTGGAAAAGGGGCAGCGTGAAGCCTGCAAGCGGCCTGTGGCAAGGTAGGTGTGCATGTGGGAGCCTCGCAAATAAAGCCCTCAGCTCCTGGGCGTGGTGGGAAATGATTCATGGACCTGTAGGTTTGCTAAGACCAGATGTAAATGAATGTGACCTTAGGACAAAATGAGTAGGGTAAAGGGCTGGTTGGTAAAACTGCACTTCTGCGCAGCAGCACCATGACTTTAAAGACAAAAGTTGCATTTCCCTACACTTCCCTAAATCTATTCCTGTAGAACGTTGTTGACATAAGAGGAAAAAACCCACTGATGAGCTCTTCTGAAAATCCTGTCCCAAATGTTATCAGCCTGTGGCGCCTCTAATTCACCTGCAGTTTCCACAGTGGCTAAAAATATTGCTGCCTCATTAGGATTTTTGGAGGGCTCTGACTTTTTTTCAAAAATGCTGAGTGGGAATCTCTCTAAAAACCATGCCTTGTTCACGTGCCTGAAATTACACACCCAGGAAATGTCGAGGAATTTACATTTGTAGGCTCCTGCTGTGCCTTTGGAAGGAATTTGGAGCAACCAGACCAGAGAGTATCTGCAGTCTCTCACTGGGGAATGCTGTGGGCTGCTCAGCAAAAGACTTTTCTATGATTTAGCAAATGGTGTTCCAGTTTGCACAAGTGTCTTATGCCATTTCAGCATCATCCGGCACTGTGTTGCCTAACGCTGCCAAGTCCTCAGGCAACTGCTTCTCTACCTGTAAGGAAGGTAGTGTTTTAAATTGGCTGTAGACTTTTAACTTTTACCTTCCTCGGTGCTGCAAGGGCGTGTGATGTTCTTCGATTCCTACTCATTCTGGTTTCAGAGCATCCTAAAACCTAGACTTGATTTGAAGGCCTGCCCTTTGATAGAGGGCTATGCCGTGAAAATGAGCAGCCAAGGGCTTTGAGCTGAAAATCAGTTGTACCTATTGCATGAAGATTTTTCGTGCTCTGTTCTGGTAGAAATGGTGACACTTGCATTTTGTAGTGCCTCGCTAGTGCATGTGACCGTAGCAAAGTGCCGTCTAGCAGTATGTGCAAGCGTGAACGTACCTTTCAGCAAATAGGTCTGCAGGTGCCCTACAGCTTGCAGATACGAGTGTGGGGCTGAAGTCTGCTCACTCAGCAGTCCTTCCCCTGGCTTGGTTTGTGGATAAGAGATCACAGCTAAAATCTATGCGTAGCTTCCCTGAGATCTCTACGGAGAACATGTCAAATATTTGATCAGTATTAGCTTACACAAGCCATGAGAAAAGCCAATCTGTGGCACAGTCTGGACTTGCTCCTGAGCTAAGTTCGGTAACTAAAGACACTGCAAACTCTGTAAGAGGAAAGTACCAAATTCAGAGTCCTGCCTCTTCATGAGTCATGGCATTACCCCATCGCTCCCCTTGCAGATCTCCTTGGGTTCATTCCGCTTTGCGTGTGGTTCTCTGGCATAGCAGTTAATCTGGTTCTGCTTCTTCCCTTGCTCCTGGTGTGATCTCTCCTCCTCCAGGCCCCTGAGGGCACCTAACCACTGCTCACCTATGTGCCTCTGGAAGTCTCTGCTGTGGGTTAGTTGTAGCATGCGCAGTCACTGCAAGATTAGTGTTTTGGTTTGGGTTTTTTATTTCGTAGCCAGCAGAATAGATTTTGTCTTTCTTTTCTGGCTCTGACTTCAAGGGGGGTAAATGTTCCGCCCTGTCAGATTTGCTCCAGCTACCCCTGTGTTTAAAAGCCAAGTCAAGCGTGTTGATGAGCAGACAGCTGCTTGCGCTTTGTGGTGCTGTTAGCTTTCTGCTGTGTGGACCTGTTGTTTTGACCAAGGAACTGGTGAAACATTAACTATAAGGCTGGCCATTTCTTCTCATCCTCCCAGTGCGTTAGATCTTGAGAGAGCCCCACACACCCCTGGTGTGTCCCTGTCCATCAGTTGTTCCACAGGACGGTTTTCTCTATTTGTGGGTCCCTTCTTCACATTGCACAGCGTTGCTGCCTGTGGCACGCACAGCTGCTGGCCCTGATACAACAGGACCCATAAGGGCATGTCCCCCTGCAAGCATGTTTCCAGCAGTCTTGCAGATGGTTCCACTCTTAGGCTTTATCCTCTTCTCTTACCAATTCTGTCTGGCATCACTTCCCTAAGCTTTCATTTCTTATAGAGGTAACTCATCACACCCATGGGAAGCACAAGTGCATTCATTTTTTACTGAAGTAAAATCTCCTCTACTTGAAAGAATATCCTAAGGAAAGATCTCACTTTGTGAGTTCTTGGTGTATGGAGAGAGGGTTTTTTGCCCTGGAGGGTACAGCCCCTGCATGGGGTTTTCGTGAGCTACAGCCACCACTGCAGTACATGAGATGAGTCATGTCTCTAAAGACCTGCATTGAATGAAATCACAGTTCAGAGGTCCCCTGAGGGTTTTCTCAGCTTCACGGTCACAAAAGTAGATTCTGCTTTTCTTCCCTGTGCTCTTGAACCAACAATTTGCCCTTCAGCCCAGAAGAACCCTAGTTCTTCAACCAGAGGAATAAACCCACCAAGGATTTACTGGAGAATAAAGAATTTGGCCTTTCCCTCCTCTTCCCCACTGTCACTGGGACATCTGTCTGTTCTGGCCCCTTTGTCCAGGAGTGGCCATGTAGTTGCATAGCCTTCTGTGCCATCTGCAGGAATTGCTAAGTAAAGGAGTTAAAAAGCAAAAACATATAATGGCTTTATAAAGTTCTCATCTTGTTGTTGAATTGGAACAGTATGGCGTTTGGGGATTTGAGCGCAGGTGGTCTGAGAGCCAACTGGCATAGAGTTATTCTGGTTTTACAGTGGTGAACTCGAACAAATTACCCTTTGGGTACTTCCTAAGGGGAATGTTTGTTGACTCAGTTCACAAACGAAGTAAGGATGTGCATTTGCTTGGGAAAATTATTATCCAAATCACAGTGTTCTTTTGAAACAGTTGTTTGACTGAATACCAAAAAGAAGCAATCAGACGCTTGCCTTAAAAGACCTTGGCAGAGCAGCAAATGGTGAAATTATAAATTTCTTCTCTCTTACCCCCTCAGAGCAGAATTGTCTATATTTGGGATTTCTTTTTTCAGCTGCAGAGAGGAAGTGAAATGAGTTTTCAAATGCTGTTTGGACCAAATGCAAAAAATCCTGCTTTGCCTCTTACATATAGCTGAACTAGAATCGTGTCCTGAGGAGCTGGGCTTGTTCTCAACTCACAGACCCAAACGAGATCCCTCTCTCTCCTAAGGACATTTGGTAGGAAAAAAACAAAACAAAGTGAATGTAGAGCTAGGAGGTTAGATGTTTGGGTTTCTTCCCATCACTATACCAGGGAAGCCTTTTAGGCTCATTTTAGCTCCGGCTCCACTCCCACCATTGGAATGTCCAGTCTATTTAGACTGCAGGTATGTGGAGCAGGGACTGCTCCATCTCTGTTGCTATTCCCATCTTTGAAGTATTTCCTAACCAATCCAGAGAAGCTGTTTCTCTTCACTGAGTACCGCATCTCTCTCTTCTCTCTCTTACTCTCACTCAGCACTTTTTGCAGCCCTTAGATCAAAGCCCCAAAATTCCAAGATCATTCTGGATGGTAGGGCTGCTCCCTCCACTTTTGTCCCTGGGTGAAGTTTAGCGAGGACTCCTTCAAGATGTTTTTCATTTTTGAGGCACAAAGTTTGTGGCTGGAAGAAATGCCATGTAGGAGAATCTTTTTTGATCTCTTTTATGGAATATGCTGAGAGGAGTGAAGTCTTCCATGGCTTACCTAGGTACTTTGAGGATGATCTGTGTCAGCAGGTGGGATACTTGAACGTACATGCTCCTCTCCCCAGGGGGACCAGAGCTCTTCTGGATGACCAGAGCTCCTCTAACAAGTCTGTATCTGGTTTCAAAACTCAGATTTGTTATAGTTCTTGCTGCAATGAGTACTCCCCGTCTGCTGTCATTGCTTCCCTTTGTACCTGCCGTTTACTCTTTCCTTTCATCTCTAGCTGTTTTTTTTAAGATACCTTACACCAGCTTGAAAAATTCAATGATCAGTTGAATAATAACAATGTTCAAGCTACGCTAGTGCTCTGAAATCTTCATGGGGTCTGATCCTGCAATCCCTTTCCCAGTGGATTTGATGCGATATACGGAATTGGTGAGGACCCCAGGACTGATCTCCTGGAGGAAAGGGAAGATGCAGGAAGCTGAGCAATTAGATCAGTCCCTGGGATTTTCATTTTACATATATACATATATATATATTTTTTTTTTTAACTCTTTCATTTATTTAATTTCCCTGGATGGGTGTAGGTTTGAGACATTCAAAAGTATTAAAAAAAACCTAATTCTAAATCAGCAATGCCAGGAAGATGCACGCTGTGGATTCTTTCTTCTTCCCAGCCGTTCCCTGTGAACTCGGGGAAGTCGGACTGGCCTGGCAAGTGGCCTAACTCTTGGCTGTTGATGACACCTCTCCAGCAGAAGCGGTGTGTGGGCAGACAGGTCGTTTCATCATGGGGAGGAGGAGGAGGCATGCATCACCTTTTGTTTAAGCAGAAGCATCTTTTTGGAATGCTATCCATTTTATCGGTTAGGGCTTGAACAACGAGCAGCCAGGAGAGGCTGGATATTGTAATTAACGCAAGTGGAGGCAGGCTGCTGCGTCTGCCTGCCTGCCTGCCTGGAGAAGAATAACCTGTTGAATTTGCTAGGAGCTATTGCTGTGAGGACAAGAGCTACAGATACTGGGAGTACAGCAGCCACAAGTGGATGAAGTAGCTGCTTCAGAGCTATGCTGTGGGGAAGAGGCAGAGGCTTGGATATTGGACACTGGATGCCCATTTGGGTTAGAGCCTCCGCTTTTGCTTCCTAAGCCTGGGGAGGACGAATACGCAGCCCGTTCGCTTTTGGTTGAGTCAGCCAAGGATGGCTGCGCTCTCTCAGCACTTGAGGATCCTGCTGTGGAAGAACTGGCTGAGTGTCAAGAGGCAGCCGGTGAGTGTGAAAACAAAGTAGTAGAGGAGGGAGACCTGGAGATCCTAGGAGCTGAGGAGCAAGAGGGGCACCAGACGAGAGGAAGGTCACAGTATTGAAATAGAAATATTTTGAAGGCTGGTAATAGAAGCAGAGGGAAGGAAGGGAATGGCATGGAAGTGAAGGTGGGTCTTTTTAAGCCAAAGCAATTGGGTCTTGCATCGGAGCTCATGTATGAAGGCTCAGGAATCCAGACTGAGTACCACGGATGCCACTGTTGTTCCCTCGGGGCAGTGGTCTGTGCAAACAAACCCATGCACAAACTCATGGGCAGATCTGAATTAACGCTGCAGTTCTGAATCTGCTCCCATGTGAGCAGACCCCATGGTCGGTATACAGCCCCCAAGGAGTCCTTGGGGGACTGGGGGGGTGCTCTTGTACAGGGCCATTTGTAAAGGATGGACAAAGAAAAAAAGTAGCTCTGAGAGATGTAGGTGGGAGAGATTTCCAGTGCAGTCCAGTGTGTTGCAAATCAGACACCCCAAATGGTCTTTCTTTCCGAAAGATAAACCATTGCCAGCAATGTCCAGAGAGCAATCTGAACCGCAGCAGCAGCAGGGAGGCAAATGTTCCTTTGAGTGGCATTGCGTGTCCAGGCAAAGCCTGCTCAGTAATTTTGTCCCAGGCTGGTTTCGATACAGCTGCACTGTAATTTCAGCAGAAGCATGCTGCAGTTCGTGGGCTTGTATCGCAACCTGTCCTCTTGCTAGTAATCCAAACGTGATGGGTTTTAAACTCTTTTGTTGAATGGAAGCTTTGGCAGGTACAGAAAATGCTGACGGAAGAGAAATGGTGATGGAGGGTGTGATGTGAGGACGGAGTGAAAGGCCGTATCACCGCATGCTTCTGCAAGGTCCATTCTTGCCTGCCCTGTCCTGCCTCTTAGTTTTGGAGCCTGATTCAGGGAGGTGCTGAGTTCATCTGACTCCCTGTGCTCTTCCGTAGGAGCTGTGGATATGCTGTGCACCTTAAAGTAGCGTATCCTTCACCAGTGCTAAGGATACAGGAGACTTTTTCTGAGGTGCAGAGGAATCCCAATAAATTACCTCTAATTTCTCAAGAGAAATTCTAGTAGCCTTGTTAAAAGCAGAAGGCTTTGGGGTCTCTTCCAACTCTTGTGTACCCAGAGTAAATGGTAACATAAGCTCTGCCTGTGCTTCTGACCGTACAGTCTCACTTGCTTTAATGCTGGTTTCCTATGGAGTTGAAATACCAATTCTGTAGAGTAGAAATGTCAATTAAATTAAAAATCTGGACACTACCGATTATTATGGCAGACATTCCCTGCAGCCCTCCTTCATTTCCCTCTCTTGCTCCAAACTGGGGAGCTTGCTCAGTCTGGAGAGGGTGTGAGGAGGTGAACCCAGATCTCTGCTCCTGAACACATCCTGAGTTCTCTGTCCTCCTGCTTGTGGCTTTTCACCTCTGTAATCTGACTTCACTTATGGACCAGGCATTTAGAAAGCTTTTTTTTTTTTTTTTTTAGTGTGCTTGTTTTGTGAGCGAAGCGTTCTGTAGTGCTTCTCGCTTTCTGATAACCTGTGGAGGTGGTTCCTGCTGCTGCAGCGGTGTTGGCTGTCCTCGCTGGGGCTGATTGGTATGTCACACGATGGCCTGACACCAGGCAGCCCCCGTCCTCCTCCCCGCAGACTCCAGTGCTTTCCTGCTCTGTTTGTCAGCCTCTCCAGGGCTAGTAAACAGATTTGCTTCTGCCTTTTCCTTTACACTTTATTTCCTCTGTGAGCTCTCTGCAGAGCCCCCGGAGACGCTGCTTCTACCTGTGGAGAGCTGCAGCTTGCTTGGCTCTCAATTTGTTGAAATCAGCTGAAGCTCTGCATCCATGGCCAGGGAGTGCCTTGATATGGGTTGCTCCTGCCAAGAAAGGAATGGTTGCCAGTTTAGGTGGCGGCCTTCTTGGGAGCAAGGTTTGGCCTGCGTACCGAGGGGAACTGGAGAAATCGGTGCCTCTTGCACTTTTGTTGCTTTCCATGTGTCACTTCTAGGCAGCTTGATTATTTAAACAGAGGCAGGAGGGAGAAAAAATGTGCCTGCATCCAGAGATACTAAGTAAGGTCTAAGCAATTAAACCTACTTTTAGCAGTGAAATAATCCAGCAGGCAAAGGATTATGCAAACTACATCACAGTACTTAATGTCCCAAGAGCCAAATTGAGGTTGGTTTTCGCTCCCTTCAAGTCAACATGTTCCACCTGCAATCAGTTTGGCCAGGGTGGTTGTCTTGTTTTTGTTAACTAGAAATGCCTGGGATAGTGGGAATGCTGTTGTGTTGCAACCGATGTACCCGGCTACCATTAAATCCAATTAAGTCAAAGGACAGAGATGCTAAGGGAAGATCTGTCTGCAAAGTGTGGCGTAGAAGCACCATTTTAGATCCAAACGGAGAGCTACAAAAATTTCCCTGAGTAGAGATGATCAGTATTCATTTCTTCCCCGAGAATATGACAGATCTCTTGCCCTTCCTTTAGGCAGGCTCTGACTAATATCAGTTTCTGCGCTGTTACCCCATAATTTTACTTTAGCCTACGTGGTACTAAACCAGGAGGATATGTTAATAATACCGTTTGCATGTGAATTAATCAGAGTTAAATAGTGTGTTTGGGAACTGATTATAGGGAAAGGATGTGATATAAAAAAATTACAAAAAGTTGTTAGTTTCAGTGATGAATCTTGTTACAAGTTGGCAGTGTATATATAAAAGGCAGAAGGAGTACTGTCTCTAAAAGCTAAAATGTTGCTGAACACTGAAATTATAGGAGTATTATCTCTGAAGGGATGCATGGGGAGGTGCCTTGTGGTTTGATGTCTGTCAGTTGCCTGTTTTGGGGCATGAATCTTGCTCCTGCTTTCATGGCTGTGTCATCTCATCAGGGATGATGGGGATGGAGTTGCTGTAAAACAACCATCTTTAAGCTGAATTGCTCTCCAGGATTTGTTTGTCTGTCTGTTTGTTTGTTTTTATGTTCCAGTAAGTGTTACAGGAAATGAAAACACTGTTATGGGCTTGGAATTACTTTGGAAAACCAGTTTTGGGTAATATGTGCTGATCTGAAAAAAATAGCAACACAACGATGAAAAATGGGATGATTTTGAAGACAGACATCTTTGTGGTTTCAAAAATTGGCATGAAGATAGCACAGCAATTTTGCAGCACAGAGTAGTTTGAGCTTAACTACTGATGGATGGAAAACTCTAATCTAGTAAACACAGTAGCAAGGTAGCCAGCTAGTGCAAAAGCAGTTGATTATTAGAATAATTGCATTTTCCTAGCTTAGAAAACTCCAAGGCTTGTAGTTTTAAGACTGACTTTGAGCGTCCTACCTAGATTGGCTTACTGCACTAGGTGATTAGCAGACTGTGTTGTCTTCATTCTCGTCCATTGAAATGGTCAAGCCTCATGTCAGAGACAGGAGCTCTATAGTATTGAGCTCTATATTTATGTTTTTTCCACTGTATTAGGCCAATTTTACATCATCTCTCTTCCATCTCAGCTCATCTATGTAGACTGTTAAAGTCTGGAAATGGAAAGGTGCCAGAGGTTCGGGTTGTTGGGGTCAGAAGCTCGTATGAGGAATCCTGGTGTTCAAATGTGACTTCTCCAGCCGACTGGTTTCACAACCCCATAAACCCCTTCCTTCACCATGCTTGAGCTTCACATTGGGTAAATGAAAGAAAATCCTTTTTTTCAGCCCTACTGTGAGGCTGAACTACTGTTTGTGAAGAACAGTGAAACTTTTTGGGGGAAAAAAAATGCTGTAGATTTGTCAATTCACTTGTCAAACTCTTTAATTTTGGGTTATAACTCAAAGTCATCTTTACCTGTCGTTTGAGCAGTGCCATTCACTGAAAGTGAAACCAGCCTTTCACACTTCAGCTCTTATCTTGCCATCAGCGCGTCCAAAAGTCTTGTACGTCTCGGCGTGCTTTTACTATTACATAGCAGTGTCTCAAAGCTGTGTAAACACTGTCCCCCATAATTATCAGCCAAACTGAAGCACAGGAAGGCTTGTGTTATTTTCAGGCTTGTTATTTGCTCTTAAAATCTTATGTAGTTTTTCTTCCTGCATAGATAATGCTTGGGTTTTAATAGTATGCATACCAAGACAGGCATGATTTACAATGCGTCTTATAACTCATTTAGGGTGGTACTTGCACATTCCAGACAAACTCTGTGACACATCAATGCGACAAATGTAACCGATATATTTTCATTGCTGTTTTATAGGTATGGTCGTTCATTTTAATTTCCTGGCCTGTGGTTGTTTTCATAATCTTGGCCATTATCCGTCTCAAATTCCCTCCAGAACCACAGCCAAACTGTAAGTAACTGGTTCGTTTTTATGTCTTTGGGGTTTAGTTCTCATTTCAGTGACTGATGTGTTAATTTGATGTGTTTTGTTACTTTTACAAATTTGGTTCTTTGTAGTTTCCAATGGAGATTTCCTGGGATGCAGCATGCTGTAAATAAAATGTCTGTGTTCCTCTGAGGTTGTTTCTGTTTATCGTTGGGTTTTTTTCCAAATTAGTTTTATAATTAGAAAACAACTTTAAAGAACTGTCTCATCAAGATGCACTCAGATACTGCTGTTGTAGGCAGCAGTATAAATCTGCGTGATAAACCGAGGGCCAACAGAGCAGCTGGGGGGGATCTTATTCAGCAAAATGAGTAAGGGCGTAGGCTTCAAGTGGGATTATGAAGGTGAAGTAACAAACGTGAGATTGGTCAACATGAAAGATTTTGCCTTGCGTGTGCTACAGGAAAAAAGCACCTATTCAGGCAGCTACTACTAAGGCCCAGCTGAAGAGTGGTAACTTGTTTGGCTCCTGTGACCTGATGGTCTATGTGAGCCCTTTCTAGCAAGTCAAAGAGCAGCTCTTTGGGTGGGTGAATATTTGGCGGTGGTTAAATGGGTAAAGGGTTTGCACAAGCTGGCTTTCACTTGCAAGCCTTATTTCCTGGGTCAGGAGAACGTGTCTGCATCTCAGAGCATGGGTGTGCTTGAGCTTGCTCTGAAAGACTTACACTGATTTAGTGAGTCCTTATCACCATCAGAAGAAGCATGCCTCCAACTCTGGTCGCATTTGTTTATGAAATTATGTGGTAAAAAAAGCAAGCAGTTTATCCAGTTGGAAGCTTTTTTCTCTTCCACAGTGTTAATTTTGAGTTGGATAAAATCCCTGATTCTGCTCTCTGTGTTCTCCCAAGCTCGGTCTCAGGGGAGGGGAGCGGGTGAAAGGGCTGGGCCCCTCCTTTCAGTGATCGCCTACCTTTTAGTTAGGAGAAATCAACCATGGAGCTACACTGCCTTTGTTATCTGCTCGTTTAGAGGGGCTCCTCGGCCTTATTGCAGAGACCCCGAAAGTGGTTGCAAGATTCTTGTTTCATGTTGCACATCTCATCTGCTGAATTACATCCATGAGCTGCAGCACAGAGCTGTGCCTAGAGCTATTACTGAGAGCCATAGTTTCCCAGCACAGGGTAGGAACAGGGCCTCAAAAATTACTTTACTGAAGGATTTGCAACACCTGATTCACAGGAGAGACACCAGCTTGGATGACCTGCATCAGGCTGTCATCGACCTGCCAAGAACAAAACCCTAGCACAATGTTGGATTTTTGTATTTGGGGCAGGGAGACTGATGCGGGGGGAGAGGAGACATACTCTGACAGCAGTGAGGGCAAGCAGCTGGTTTCCAGTGTTTGTAGCTATTGTAAAATGTGGCTGCGAGGGATCTGTACTTGACGTGTGTGTGCATTGGAAATGTTCAACCCAGTTAGTGACCTGTGTTTCTCTGATTGAAGAGTCTATGTTTCTGTATAATGTGTGAGAAAGGGCCATATAGTGACAAATACTAGACATATAATCAGAAAAGCCCTTGTCCCAGAGAGCTTGCAACCTAATCTGGCTAAAGGTTTTTGTACTTCCTTTCGTAGACAGGAATGGAAAGCCAGAGTAAGTAACTTTCGGAAAGTATCATAGGAAGTCTTTAATGGAGAAGGACATTCTTGGTGTTTTAGGGCGGCCTTTTAACCCCAAGCCCATCTGCTGGCAGCAAAAGGCATCTTTAGGCATGTTATATGTTTTACATTCTGCCCAAATTCCCTTGAACCAGTTGGAGCAGGCAAGATGGGACATGTTGTACTTTGTGAAAACCCCAAGATTTTGCCAAGTGTGGAAATGGCAGTCCTCCCACGCTGCTCCATTGGTTGTACTTCCCATTTCTGATAAATCAGGTAAGATAAACGTCAAGAGAGCCAGCTGGGTAGTAAAATATTTATTCTTCTACTTTACACGGCTATTAGTTTGAATGTATATTTATTTGGAGCATGTTTGCTCTGGATGGTTGCATCTCTGAATTAATAGATTGGAAGGAATGTTGTTAGGAATAGCAAGTACCTCCGTCAGTTGTGCTTTGCAGGAGAGGAGAAGACTGGGCAGTATTTTTGGACTCTTCTTCCATGGGTGAATTCTATTTTGGGACAAGTCTCATTAAGTACGAAAGTAAGTGTCTGTCTCTTTTAGAAGTGGATGATAGGAACTCCCTATTGCAAGAGAGGTTTTTATGCTGGAAGATAATGGTTGTGGTGTATTCTTGTGATCGAGACGTTCAGAGACCACCTAAGAAACCCAAGGAGATGAAGAAGAACATTAACTAGAGCATCAAACAGCCAGTTTCTGCTGCTTTTCTAGTTAAACAAGACTAGTCACTTGACAATTACCCTCTCTTTTTGACTGCTGGAAAAAATGTATCAACATTTTGATTGAAAAGCAAAAGAGAAATAATTTGGGAATTTTCTTTTCTGATAGAAAAATAAAAAAGGACGGGTCGGCACCTCTGGGAAAACTATTGCAGGAGGGGTTTTTTTTGTTAATTTTGAACAGGAATAAAATACACTTTATGCTGAGTTCCAGTGCCTGCCTTAAAAGACACAATTGTTAAGTAGTGACAAGAAGCTGTTTCTACTTGTGCTGTCAAGAGATTGTTGCAGGTGGACAAAGGTCAGGAAGCACAGAATCAATGGCACAGAGATAGAATAAGCTACTCAGATGCTGAGTTTTGAAATCTTAGAGATAACCCCACAGAAGATCTCAGATTGTACGCTTATCTCTTGTATTCAGGGCCACAGAAATATCATGGAATCTAATATTTGCTCAATTAAAACAGCTCAAATTCGAGCCAGTAAGTTCTTCTGAAGGACGTCTAATACACGATTGAGGATTATGTAGAGAAATTACCTAGCAAATATCAGTCAAGAATGAACAAGTGCCAAGAGCTTCCTGCAAGAGCAAGTTGCTTGCTTTGAATTATGTTGTGTAGCACCCAATGCAATGGGAGCTTGTGCCAGACTGAGCTCCAAAGGGAAGTGACATGCCAAATAAATGTCACCATTCAAGAGGATGCTCATAGGAAAATTGAGGACTGAGGACAACACGGAGCTGAAATTCATCTGATATATAATTTTCTTCACAACTAAAGCATCTAGTATCTAAGAGTCAAAAAACCACCTCTCTTTCTTCCAGGCATCTGTTTGATGATGTATTTCCAGGTCAGCAGAGATTATTGTCAGGAGAAATGAAAACAAGATTTCTCTTTCTCCACACACACAGTTCCTGTGATGATCTGAGAGTCTAACTACACAAAATCCCCATCCAACTTACTATGCACATCACAGTTGTGGCTTTTGACATTTTTATTACAGCCCTTGAATTTGCTAGAAGGTACTGGGATATGTTTTGTGGCATACATGTAGAATAGGAAGCTCTGGATTGGAAGCCTACAGCGTGAAATCCAGTGAACTGGGTTTGATGGTATCTTCCAGCTTTTTGTGCCTGTATCACCTGTTTTCTAGACCAAGCAGGGACAAAAGTCCCTTTCCATCACTGCAGGTTTTTGCAAGGTATGGGAATTGTGTATGAGATACAATCTGTCCCTCAGGGCTCAACCCACTCAGTCTGCAGAGAAGCCCAATTACACTCCTTGCTTTAACGAGGGCTGTCACACCCTGTCACGCCCTCCCCACCCGCTTTCTTCCTTTTCTGTTCTCCTCCTCTGCCTCCTGTCGGTTTGACCTCATCATTATTCTCCGTAGAAGCTCTCTTGGGTGTGGTTGGTTGTCCACTCATTCAGAAACCCTGCTCTTCAGTGCTGGGGAGAAGATGTGGTAGAAACCTTGTTCTCCTGTTAGACCCAGCGCGCTGCTCCCCCTGGCTTTCCAAGAGACATCCAGTGGGCTGCAGAAGCCATGCCTCATTCACAGATATTTATCCTTCTTCATGGAAGGGAGCTGCGCTCTTGGGTCTAGTCTTAAAATCCACCAAATTCTTTCTGCCAGGGGATTCGTCGCCTGAACTCTTCTCAGTGAAGCACATCTTACCCTTCACTTCAGAATTTTCATACAGATTTCATCACCCCCATGGAGATGCCTGCAGGGTGTATTGCATTCGCTCAGAGATACTCATGATAGACTCTGCAGCGGAGTGCTCCGCAAGGCTGCTCTTTGCAGCCAATATTCTGGGGGAATATCATAATAGTTGAGCACTAGACTCTTTGCCAGTACCGGCAGAGCTGTTTAGGTCTAGTTTAGAGCCAGAGCTGTGTGACACAACACTACGTAGGAGCAAATATTCATACTCTATTCTCATTCTTGTCTCTGCGGTGGTCCTGGGAGAGGGCCCAGGACAGGAGAGTCTCTGAACTGTTCTCCATTCAGTCTTACTGTGATCGGTAGCTACGATTTGAACAGGTCCAGAATTAGTTGGAAAAATCAGTATCAATCAGAGAGCACAGACCTGAGATGCCTTAGGAGAGAGGCTGTGGCTTGTTGTACCTGCAGATGGAGCCTTCCCATGCGGAGGGAAACACTATTACCGTGTTAGAGGTAACTGAGGCATGAGTTACCCTCGTCAGGGCAGTGCCAGCAAAAGGGGCAGGATGCTCTATATAGCTTAGAAGAAAAGCAATAATGCAGATAGGATCCCTTTTTCCATACCACTGGGAAAGGGGATAAGGCAGCTGGTGGTGATGGGTGCAAGGTGTCTTCTCTGCCAAGCAGATGGCAGGCAGTGCCTATCGCCCTCCGTCCATGTCACCCGGGTGTGTGCCCCTCTGGCTGTTGTAGCAGTGTGCTGCTAGAGGAATCCAGGGGGCTCCTGAGCTGAGGACCTCAGACCACTTCTAGCTCTGACAGTTCCCTGCCTCAATCCCAGCATGTTGCTCTGGTGCAGAAACCCTTAAACTCACTTTGTCCCACAGTTAACAGAGAAGAACCTTGATCTGGGTTAATTCTCAATGTGAGTGATGGCTGTGGCTGCCAGGACGCGTGTGAGGGCAGATGGCATGGAGCAAGGTGGGCCACAGCACTGTCCTTCCTCTGAGATACCATCCTGGAGATGAGAAAGCTCTGAAAAGATGCTTGCACTTCAAAGGAATTTGCTTCATATTTGGAGGGACCTGAACTCATCTTCTTCCCATTGGTGTGGAAAAATTAATAGGTTCCCATGCTAATTATAGGGAGTTGAGATGGTGGCTCAGCTACAGAGGCCACTCCATTCATTTGGATAGGTCATGGGTATTTATGCAAGGCATAAGTCACCCCAAGAGTTCAACCTACTCTGTACACAGGCAAGCACACATCAGACTTCCAGCTCTCCTTCACCATTTGCCTGAGGTGGAGCAGCCCCACTCCTCATCTTCCTTTACATTGCTTCATTTTTCTCCCCTTCTTTTCTGTCAGTTTTCTCCTCTTCTCTAGACACAGATTTTTGTCTGTGCCCAACTGCAGTGTGATTAGCAAAATAGCCTCATCAGGTCCCTCCTTGCTTTGGTATGAACTTTGTTTTGTTTCATTTTGTTGTGCTGCTGTTGTGCCAGGGAGCAAACTGCTAGATAACACTCTGTTTCATTGAAACAATACTGAAGGGGGCTATGAATTGTATTAATTATCCCCACATTTGCTGGAATAGACATATATATTGATTTCCTATGTAAGCAGTGTCCGGCATACAGTTCCCTGTGACTTGTCCAAGCTTCCACGTAGCTTGGAGACCAAGAGCCTGAAGACAGCACTGTGATGTTTGTAATGCCTCCCTTTTCATAAACCTCCACACCTCCATTTCTTTCTACGGACTCTTCCGCCTTGTGAGGTGTGACTGAAGGATGTATAGAGTTGGAGACGGGAACTCCTGTGGTACCAGTGTTTTTTCCTCCTCACTGAATTACAACAGGGCCTTGGGGCAGTCGTTTAATTCTAATTGACTTCCTGAAGCATCTGAATCCAGATGATGGAATCTAGAAGCACAGAAGTACTTTTCCAAAGGTACTGAGCAGTTTGGCTTCCACTGAAGTTACCAGTTGTTGATGTTTGTGTTTCTGGAAGGCAGGTCACTTTTGTTTAAAGGATCTAGACCTGGACTCCGGAGGCACCCAGCATTGAACAACATTGGTTTAGTAAACACAGCTTTTGTGCAGAATTTTTTTCCCAGAGTCTAGATATGGGTTTAGGGTTTTACTTTGAGGCTTCTAGCTGGGAAATGTTCCCACTCTCTTCTTAGGTCCTGTTTGTGCAGTGCCCTGCTGCTCATACATACAGGAGCAAGTTGGCCGTATTACAGCAAGACCAAGTTAGCCTTGCCTGCATTAAATATTGCTTAAAAAAGCCCTGTAGGAAAAAGGCTATTGTACAGTTCCCACTCTCTCGTGGTGTGTCTGCGCTTCAGGCAATGGGGCATCCCTCCACAACGCAGTCGACCTCCAGCACGATCCCTCCCCATCAGCCCTGCCCTGGGGGGCAGACATCAGCTCTGTAATTTCCCCATCTTGCCCTGAATTTGCAATACCTCTTAGAAGGTTTCTATCTTCCCTCCTTTGTTCTTTGTGTTTGGTTTGGGGGTTCTTTCTCCTCCCTTTATACGTCCTTTTTCTCCTGCTCCTTTGCAATTTTTATGCTCTCTGGTCTTTATGATCCATCTCCCTGATCAGTATGTGAACGCAATACATTCGTATTCAAGTGCTGATTTTTAATTTATTAAATAAGGGGGCGGAAGGTGAAGGTCTGTGGGCGAGCAAAACTAGCTTGCCTAGTCTTAATAAGCGTGGAAGTAGTTGCCGTCTGCTCTGGGCTGGTCGTCTTATTTGCAGAGCCTGAAATGTTAGAGGGAAGAATTAGGCAATGAAATGCTTCCTCCATTGAAGCCACCAACACAGGGAGGAGTCTTGCAGTGAGTTGTCTCCTGCTGGGATCTCGCTGTCATAGTTATTAGTTATTGGGACACTCGAGAAAACAAGGGTGCTGTTGCTATAAAGATGGAAAATGCAAGGCCCTGAGTCTCACCCACACGCACTGGGCTTCTGGGGGGGTTGAGGGGAGTTTTCTGGGGTCCTGCTGAGCTTGCAGTTAGAAAAACAGGAGCTAGGTAGTGGGTGTATGCCTTGTAAATCAGGGTGGGCTGTGTGGTACACAGGAGAACTGGTGTATGTGCAATAGATGCTCACAACATCTTTGATTTGCATGGAGGAAAATAAAAAAAAGTAATCAAATTAGAGTTGAGGGGAAGAGGGCCACAGATGACACTGCTTAAAGCACGATAGGAAGGCAGTGGGGGAATGCATGTGCTTCAGGGATGGTGAGACTTGGGCTAACACCAGATCATTGTAACTAAGGTTTCCCCGCGCTGCCTGCCATCCAGCCTGTGCTGGTACACGCGGGCAGCAGGGCGTTGCGCCGTGTGCCACCTTGCAGCACAAACCTCTCCGAACAGACAGCAAGGATGGAGGCTCACAGAGGAACAAAAAAATGACTCCGGTACGATAGATACTGAGGCACTTTGGAGTGAGCTCAGGGAATCTTTTTTCAGTGCTGTCTGCTCACTAAGTGAACTTCCAGAGGTAAATAGCCTTTCTGCTGGCCAAAATAGGGTGAAAGAAATTGCCTGCTAGCTCTGGAATGGTTTTAAAAATGGGCTTTGTAATATGGAAGGCAACAGTGTAGGGACAGTGCAATACCAAACCATTAGCTCTGATCCGGGAGAGCTCTTAAGTGTGTGTTTAACCCGAAGTCTGAGTAATCCCATTAAAATCAGTAGGGCTAATCACTGTTGTGCTGTGCACTTTGGACGCACAGAACAAGATTGGGGCTGTGCTGCCAGGAACTGTAACACTTACTGTCCTCGCCCCCTTTTTATTGCAACAAGTGTAGGACTTGCGTGGGCATTGATCTTGGGGTGTGAAAAAGGTAAAGGAAAGGCTCAGCTGACATTTCTCTCCTGGTCCCGCTCCCACAAAAGACCTAGGTAACCGGGAACATGCAGGCCCCTTTCTCCAGCTTTGAGGTCAGATGTGAGTTTCAGAGTGCATAAATGTCACAATGTCACAGCAGTTCCTGTGCCATGGCAATTAAATATTCTTTTTTTTTAATATACATACACATCAAGGGATAGACCAGCCTGCTATTTGGACCATTCTCCATGTCTGGAAAAAAAAAAAGTAAAAAAAAAAAAAATCCTGCTTCAAAACTAGTCTTATTCCATAGATTTGATGATCGAGTTTAGTTTTTGGAGCAAGATCAAAAGTCCTGGCATTATTCTAAAGCTTTCTACAAAAAATAGGCAATGTAAATTGTTACGCATAAACAGATGTGAACAAAGCTGGAAATGGGCAGTTACATGTAGTTGAAGAGAAACAATTTCAGCATCATGTCATGAAACAGGCATGTTTGTTTTCTTGACTGTTGAAAAGAATAAAGTTTACAGCAATGCTGTGTGACTATGGAAAAAGACTAGAAAGGAAGAAGAAGAAAGGAGACGGTTGTGCGTACACAATATAGTTAAACATTTTGCTTAGAAAACTGGGAGGAGATCACCGTAGCAATAAATATTTTCACTGTCTGTTTTGTGACTTCTTAGATAAATATAAATCCCAGCTGATAAACAGAACTGTCACCCTGGGTCAGACCCCCTGCTGCCGCTCGGGGATGGTGGGGCGAGGGGTGGGAATGCAAAGCACAGGGTGCTCCCTCCACTAGAAACAAGGTCTTCAAAGGTTTAAGGTTTCTTCAGCCAGAAGCTGAAGAGGTTGAATCCAAGTGATCATATTTAATAGCCGCTGACAAATCTATTTTTGTGAATTTGTCTAATTTGTTTTTAAATGAATGCCTGCTTTTCAGCATACACCACCCTGTGGCAGTGAGTTCCACAACATTTTAGTATTTGTTAAAAAAAGGTACTTTCTGTCCCTTTTGGCTGCTGCCTCATGATCTCGTTGTGTTTCTTTGTCCCTGTGTTGTGAGGAATGATCATTTACTCACCCATTTCATCACTGATCATGATCTTATTTATTACTCTGTCAAACCACTTTCTGGCCATCTTTTTCTTTGCTGAAGAGCCCCAGTTATTAAGTCTCTTTGTATGATTTAGCAGTGATTGAATGCATTTCCAATTAAACACAATACTTCCTAATGAAGTCGTTTGCTCATTAATGCCTCTAATTCACCAGTGGGGGAGTTAAGATTTGTATGGATTTTTTATGAACTATGGAAGGAAGACGGAAGGACTAAATGGATAAGGTATATGCATTATTGGAGTGTGAAAACTGAAGCCAAGAGAATTTTTCATGCCCAGGGAGGGGTAGTGACACGACACTAAACTATGGGTGGATAGAAAACAGAAGAATTCAGTGTGCCTTTTTAAATTAATGGTAAAGGAGTAAGAAAATACAGTTAATGTACCTAAATGTATTTAAGTAGCCGCCGCTCATAATGGAAATCCTGCATCTTTAATAGGAATAAAATGGAATATAGATTTTTGTCTGTTTTTGCAGGATGGATGGCAGAGCAAGGTAGGAAGCCCTGAAAGCAGACATACAGCATGGGCGGAAAAGGGAGAAGGGATGCATGGGCGATATTTTGAAAGCAAAAGACACGGTCCGTGCAGCTCCATTAGATTTAAGGGGGTTTTGCATGTTCAAATGATGGGGCTGCGGTATAGTTAGCGTCTCTCGGATTAGCAGAGCTGAGACTGGGACAATGAGGGAAAGGGAGGTATTTAGCAGCGCAATGAGTGAACTGGTGCTAGTTTACACCACAGCGCCTGCAGTCCACCGAAATGCCCGCTTTCTTGAAATGACTGCTTGGACTCGGCTAACGCCGATGCCTGAAACCTCAGTGCAATGAAAGAAGCAAAATCAATGTGGCAACGTAAAACATGGTCCATTTAGATTTAAACGTTTCGGTCAATTTCAATTAATCTTGTAGATTGTAGTGAAATAGTAATTTTCATCTTTCTTGTGTGACATTTATTATTGCTCTGACATTTTTCATCATCATTATACCAAGCACCTTTACCTGAAGAAAACAAAATGTCTTGCTTGTGTTGAAGGGAAGTAAGTTGGAATTTAAAACATTCAGGAAAGCAAGAGATATTAATTTTCTTAATTTTATTCTGAATGAAAGCAAATGTGGAAATGCCAGAATTGCCAGTGGCATGCGTGTATTAATTATATGCATCTTGTGTTTATTATTACTGCTGTTCATGCCTTCTTTTCAGCTCTGGGAGATGTGGCTGGCCCGCTGAGCAGGGAGAACCAGCCAGCCCATGCAGCGCTGAGCCCTTGGCCTCTTCTGCCCTTTGGGATGCGTCTTACTTTCCTTAGATTCAGCGCCCTTCTTTCAATGGTGACAGAAAATCAAAGCTCTCAGTGAGAGGGGATTCTGTTGCTGGCAAGCCCAGAAGTCCGTCTTTACTAACACGATACAGATCTGGGCTCAGATTTTGGTTGCAGACAAGTCGATTTGACAAGAAATGTGCTAGTGACCTCCCAGCTCAGACGTGGGGCAGCAGAGGGTGCAGGGATCTCTCCCGCTTGGCTCATAGGCAGCGTAGTGAGACCCTCCAAAGGTAATTGTCATTTTAGAAAATGAAGAGATTTAAAGCTAAAGGCAGCAAGGAGAATGAAAAATGATGTCATGTGTTGTGTTTCTGCTGTATTGTGGGACATGGCATCATAAAGTTGGGGAATACAGAGCTAGGGAAATCCACACCCCTTGGATATGGCATGGCCATAGACTTAGGTGGAAGAAGGAGCTGCCTTGTGCAGTGTGTGGAAGACTGAAGGGATTCCCAACAGTAGAAATACTGTAAAAGCCACTAATGGTGATAAGCATGATGTTTCAGATTGCGAAACTATCCCCATCGAAACACTGTCCTTTAAAATTTGTAGAGCGTTTATGATTTTCCGTCAATAATGTTTTACAGGTAGTGCTTACGTTGAGTTGACGTGCTGGATAAATCTCAGCCGAGGGAGGGACAGGCAGTTACGAACGTCTCCTGAAGCGCTGAAGGGCGTCAGGAGCCAGCCTCCTCTCTGGCCGTCCTCGCGGTGGTGTACGGGGCCGAGACACGTGATGAATTTGTATGTGTGGGCAGAGCAGCCCGTGTGGCTCCGTGGAGTCACATCTCCTTACCACCAGCAAGGGGATGGGAGGGCAGGAGGATGGAGCAGGGAGTGCACTCATCTCTTGACTCACCTCCTCATCAGTAAATTCCTTCCTTTGCAGGGTGAGGGGAAGTTACAGGAAAGGGCTCTGAGGCCACACTGTTTGCCTGGGGCTTGGACACCCAAATCAGCCATGCTTCCTGCACAGTGCCTTATGCCGTGCCTCTGCTCTTATCTCAGACACACCGGCCAAGGAGACAGCACCCTCAGAAGCTGAGCTTCCTGTGACTGCGCTGCTCAGCTTCTATTAAATTAAGTTGTTGGCCTCTGCGGCCCCTGAAGGACATGATTTTCAAGGCAGTATGAACAGGGGGACAAGTGCTTGGTGGTTCCGAGGGTGGTGAGGTTGACTGCTTGTTATCTGGGAGTGACAGACCTGTCACACCAGCCTGGCCACTGTTTTTGCCTTGGTGGGGCCGGTGCATAAAGAAGGCAGTGTGCACCAGTGTGGGTCCTTCAGCACCATCAGCTTGGCACACGAGAAAGCAAGGATGGGATTCATCTCCCAGCAGTAGGTGTCTGCGGAAAGGGTGCCTGCATCCGAACCAGGTCTTTAAACTTCCTTTGGAGTAGATGGAGATCTCACCAATGCAGGCAGCAGAGCCAACATAACAATTCAGTTTATCCTGACAGATGGAATATGTTATATTTGTGTGCTTGGCACAGGGCGTGGTTGTGCTGGATAATCAGGGTTAAGAACCAGCATAGGTCTAAATTACACCACTTGAGAATTTGGCCCAGACATTTCAGATTTTTCTCTGTGTCATGGTCTTTCTTGAAAAACTTCTCTAATTTTCTAACTGCTGTCAGAGTCCAGGCATCTTCCAGAAAAGTCCTCTTTGGCATTGCCACTGCTTTTGGGCCAAGAACATGGGGTTGCACCAGTTCACATCTGCAGTGACTCAGTGATGGATCAGGCCCCATGGTGGTAACCAGGTACCAGAAAAATGCTCAACATCTGATGCAAGTTGGTAGAGCCTCACTGAATACATCAATCGTATTGGGCCAGCGATGTCTTCACAGGCATTGTGCCACCACCATGAGTAGCAGCACTTCCAGACTTCAGGTCATGAATTCCTGTCTCTTCATTTTGCAGACTGCTCTTTTAAAAGAAAAGAAAAGAAAGAGGCGTACAGCATCATCACCAGGTTCTGATGCTGTACGCCTCATTTGTGATACAGCAACTGATCGTTTAATTGTCCACTTAGTTCAAAGTATACCACCTTTGAGTCTAATTTTAGAAGTTGTTATTGCTACTTATATCTCAAGGAAGTGTCTTTCGCTGCTCAGGATTCAGCAGGATCTCTTGCATGCTTGACTCTGTAAACATCTCGTGTCTCTCCAGAGAAGACCAGTGCTCCTCAAGCTCCCAGCCCCATCCTTGTGTTCCCCACTTTGCTGTCCAGCTAGGAGTTAACACAGCTTTAGCTGTTCCAGGTTGCCCAAGAGACGTGAGCTTAGTTCCTGGCCCTGCTTGTCATTGGTAGATGTGGATGGCACTGGAAACTGTAGCCGTTTCCCTCCTGGCTCCTACCTGTCTCACTTCATTGTGGTTATGCTCTCCATCCTGAACTTCATGGCTTCCCAGGTCTTTGAAGCTGCATTTTGGTAGAGACACTGATAAAGTGAGGTCTGTGGTGTGCATTTTTGGATTGGGGTGTGAGTCAATTTCCCGCATGGGAATGAGGGTGCGGGAGATGAGAAGGAAGATGAGAGAAAAATGCCAGTGTGTGCAAAATGCTATTTTGCAGGGCTATAATTGGTGATCTCAAAGGGCAAACGTCCCAGACACGGCAGGGATATTCACACAAGGATGCTTCCAGATTAAAGTGCCCTACTCTAAAGTTTCCCTCATGGGCAGCAGACTTAATTACACTTCAAAACCTTTAGAGTGGCATGTGTTTGGTCCTTTGGCCCCAACACCAGAAGGGCTGCCTGTAGGGATAAGAGAAATCTTTTACTCTCCTTGGTGCTCTGTGATTACCGGGAGCTGGCTCAGCCTGCTGTGTAACTGCCCGGGGGCTGCAGGGAGTCTTGGGGGAGCTTCCCACAGCAGGTAGCCTTCTCCTCTGGCAGGGTATCTCCTTTCATTTTCTAGGGCAGTTCTCTGCTGAGGTATACAAGAGAATCACACCACCACTCAAAATGGGTGCCTTTGACTGTGCAGGTCTCAGCAGCCTCTGTGCCAGTTGGTATCTGGCCCGAAGCAGTGGGAACTCCCGCGCTAAATGATGAGCTTTTTGCATTTTGACCCCAAAATGCAGTGCACACTCATGGGCTGTGACCAACTGTGCTCAGGAAAGTCAAGTCTCCTTGAAGGAGACAGACAGCCACGTACTCCACCTATCACTGCCATCCCCTTGGGGAACATCTGGGTTTTGACCACTGCTATAATTAATAAATGTAGTACAAATGTAGTACGGTGTCCTTGTTGGAGGGGTTAGAGATAAATCTGTGTCTGGGCGAGAGTCACAGGTTGTCTTTGGAGACTAAAGAGCAAGGTAATCAATTACCACAAGCCTGCCTGCGGGCCTTCTGTAAATCTGGCTCCTTTCCCTAGTAGAAATAATAGCAATGTCCTTTGCCAGGTAATTTTCCAAATTATTATTTTAAATAATATGTTGCTGTGATCCAGCAAAAGAGTTTTGAGATTTATTAGAGCATTTGTCACTGAGAGGAAAAGCAGCCGGTGAACTCTGCGGGCTGGCAGTAAGCAGCATGGGGCAAGTGGCACATAAAATACTGAAGTCTCTAATTGCCCAGGTCCACTCTGTGTTTGCAGAAATGGAAGACAGGGACATACATCTCACCCCGCAGTGGTGGCTGCCAGCGTCACCGGTCACCAAGCAGATGGTACAAGAGATGCTCTGAGATGGCAGGAGACCCGGAGAGGTGGTGGTGATAGATTGCTCCTCTCCCTTCCCTGGGCAGGTCTGCACAAAAAAGCAAAGGAGGCTGCTGGTCCTGGGACTGTTGCCCCTTCCTGTGGTAAAAGCTGAGACAGAGCCCTGTTTTAACAATCTGACTTGAAACTGAAGCTTGTGGTGTCGCATAGAAACTGATCCAACCAAGTCTTGGAGAACGTGCTCTTATGGGTGCTTCAGGTTACCTTGGCCATGCACCTGCTTTTATTTTATTTTATTTTTTAAAGGTGGAATTCGAATATCATAAACCTAGGGTGCTTTTGTAATTTCTTGCCTGTTTCTTGCATTTCGGAGCAGAGGGAAAAAATCTGCAGTTGCAGTTACCGACAAATAGCTTGACTCCTTTTCCTATTAAATAGCCTTTCGTGGCTCTGTCGGTGTTGAGGGGTGACTTCTCGTGGGATTTGTCAGATAGTGCTGCCAGGGTGGAGTAAAAGAGCGTCAGTGAAACTGAGAATCAAGCCCATGGTTTAGGAAGAGAAAGTAGCACATACTGATAGAAACACATGGCATGACTGCATCATAATAATGGTATTTTCTCTCTCTTCCTTCTTCCAGGTTATCTTGCACCCCGAAACCTTCCTAGTGCTGGCTTCTTCCCGTTCCTGCAAACCGTGCTGTGTGATTCAGATGCCAGATGTAAAGGCACACCGTACACACCAGAGGATCTGCTGCCAAGACTTAATGATATCTCATCTCTCAGACTGTAAGGGAGGCTAAATATTATCTGGGTGTTACAAGCTGTAAAGCAAAACTTGCTTTGAGGTGGAGGGAGCAGCCACGCATGCATGTATGTGCAAGTATGTGCACAACAGATACATCTCAGATATCTGAACACTTAGAAATGAGAATATGGGCTGCAACATGGCACACCTTAAAAATATCCATGTTAGGGACAGCTATCGGTAGTGTGTCAGTTGATCCAGGCTTGATAGTAGAAGAGAATGTTGCTCCCTGAGAAAAATGCTTCTGCTTACCCAGATCAGAGCAAAGAAACTTCTTTTGCATGACTGTTGGTCAGGTCCTACAGGGTGTCAGTGTATAAGACTTGTACCAAGAGCAGCCCAGCATGGTGATCTGCCACTGCGGTGATTGGTTCAGGACACTTTGGGTGGAAGTGGTAAATGTTCCCCAACAGCTCTAGTTTGAGGTACGCTTGGTCTGGAGTGACTGCCCTTTCAGCACGTCCTCCGTGTGCCAACCAGAATGGGTGTTCTCTCTGCATCAAATATATTGGGAAACAAATGAAAATGAAGAAACAGTTTTTGCCCACAAAAGCATGTAGGTTTGCAGCGTGGAGCTGGCCGGGCATGTTTTGTTGGAATGGCGGTTTGTTGAAATTGAAACGTTCTTCAGTGGAGACATTTCAATTTCATTGATGTTCCAGTTGAAGCCAAGTAGCATTTGCTTTGAGACATGCCAGCCAGGGTTGTTTCTACATCTTGGCTGCCTGGTTCTGGCACACCCCTGGGGAACATGCTGCTCTTGATCAAGAGCTAAAAACCTGGGCATCTCGCATACGAGGTCCCTGGTTGCCCATCTTTACTTTCAGGTGAGAGGCTGCTCCAAAGTGGCTATGTCAGACCCTCAAAGTCCCCTTTGACCAGACCTTGAGATTCTAAAGAGTTACGGTGGGCCCCATGCCTTCCACCAGAGAGCCCATCAGTCAGGATGGTGGATCCTGAGGGTTGGTGACTCCTTAAGGGTCCTCCTTAGTCAGAGCAGAGGGACTGGGATTTCCTGGGCCAAGTCAGTGGTCAGGATCTCTCCACTGGTTAGAAGGGGTTTGACTGACTAAATATGTGGATGACTGAAGTTACACAAGGTGAATCCTAATCAAATTCAAGGTCACACAGCAGAAGAGGGCAGAGCCACACAGGGACTGGATGCCTGGATTCGCAGCTCTTCACTTGTTTCCTCAGTGTCATTGTTTTTCCCTGGGCACGTCAAACAATGATTAATTTGGGGCATTGAAATGAAGAAATGGGAACTTCTGGCGCCAAAGCTGGAGGTCTTCCATGGGTTTCAGCAGCTACAAATCCTCCTTGCTTTCTGTTTTCGATTTCTGTACAGCTGTTGAGGAAATAACTGTTTTTTCCTGCCAACTGAAAATCAAAGGATTTGGCCAAACTATAGCTCAAGTCACATGAGTCATTAATAAGCATCTTGACCACTATTGATGCTAGAAGTTGGCTGTGTGAAGTATCATACAGCTATGTGGGCATACCTACCCTTGTGTGGTCAATGTCAGCCTTAGAAATATACCGTATTCTACAAGAAAAAACACCAACGATTAAGTAGCCATGGCAAAACTAGCAGGATACAGCAGAGTGTAAAGCCTCAGCAGAAGGTTGCCGGGGTAGGGGAAAGCTCCAGAAGCCAACGTGAAGAGATACAGCTCTGCCTCAGGAGCAGAATCACCATGCGTGAGTTTGTCACAGAGGCACAGCATTTGAACTGCAACCCTTCACTGTCTGGGTATATTGTTGTGTAATATTCTAAAGCTTGTAATATTCAGGCTGGTTTTTTGCCCTCCCATTGTGCAACTCACTGAAGCTCTTATTAAACTTGCCCTAAAACTCTGTCATACCAGTGGCCAGCAGAGAAAATGGGCAAGGTTCTCATCTTTGATTCCCTTAATAAAAGGGAACTAAGTACAACGTCATCCACCCTTTCTTTTCCCCTGTAGTGAAGTGTTTGGGAAGGATGAAATAAGGAGCTGATGTCTTCAGGGATTTCTTGGTAGGGACATGCAACCTGCTGTTACAGTTTAGAGCTGCTCCAGCTTACATTAAGGCCTCTCTGCTCAGTCGGAGTGTCATTAACAGTGCCATGACATTCTGCACTGTTTATTCTGCTGAGCGTATGTTGGTGGAGGACTTGATACAATGAGACCTTCTTTCCAGAAGTGGGAATTTGTTTAAGATTAGACCCAATACGTATGTCAAGCCTTGCCTGTCCTTGGTGTTCCTGCAGAGCAGGCACGAGTGCAGTCCCCTCTGTCTGTTTTGTGCCTGAGTGTGCTGCAGCGTGCTTCCCCTAAAGATATGCCAGGCCTCTAGAAGGAACCAGGCTTTTGCACAACCCAGATTTCAACACATCTGCCATGAAATCCAGCCATAGACCCATTCTGAGTCACACAGTAGTTAAGTGTACCCTTAATCGTAAGAAACTCTGTGAGTTGTTACAGGTGACATCTTCTTTCTTTTTTTTTTTCCTTCCTTCCCCTAGTAAGCGGAGGAGCTCATCCACTGTGGCCAAGGCCAACCATCCATCACCATGGAGCGCAGAGGTTCCTAAAACCAGGAACGCTTCACTGGGTAGGTTATTCACTGCTGTGCAAAGTTCTGGTCTTTAAAGGCTGATCTTTTGAAGCTCTCTGGACAGAGGTGCAATTCGTAGAGCACTGCTAAAATGATTTATATGTTCTATACAGGCACGTGATTATGGCTGTGACATTAATGTAAATTCTTGGGAATAATTACAAGTAACTGTCTGTAGAAAATGCTTTTGGAATTTGGCCAAGAAACCAGGATTAAACTGTTGCGCTTCACAGGAGCAATGGGAGATCACAGACTGTTTGGACATTAATTAAAGACCTGGCCTTTTATGGAATATTGCCCTTTTACTGCCCACAAATTGTCCATAAACAGCTTATTATTTTTTAAAATGTATTTCTTACTCAGAGTTATCCAGCAAATAAGTCGTCTTCTGTGCCACAGTGGATATTTATTGTTGGTGATGTTCTCCTCTGATGTGATTCTCTTTCCTGAAGGAACTTTCAGGCTTAAATTTTCCATAAAATCATTACAATTATTATTTATTGATGGCCAATACTATCCACAAGCCGTCATGATGGACAGTCCTTTCTCTGGGGAGCTCACAATGAAATAAATGATTACAGATTTGCATTCTGTGACTGTTCTGCTCCAGCCATTCACTGTTCCAATTAGCATTCCTGCCAATGCACTCACTCTTTGGTGTGCGGGCAGAAAAAGGCAGAATGCAAAAGGGACTGAATGCAGAGGCGTGGGGGAAAAAAAAAAATAATCAGTGAACAGTTATGGGAACTATCAGCTCATGTTGATGGCCACGGATGGTCAGGTAAGAACTCAGTTCTACATCTTATTTAAAAAAATAAAAGAAAAATCATAGGTCATAGCTTCTGCCAGTGTAAACTGGCGTAGCTCCTTTGGTTCCAGTGGGCTGCGTTGTTGGAGAGTGTAGCTCAGTGCAAGCGTTGGCTTTGGTGTACGTCAGCTGGGTACCTGGCTGTGGGCCACTGTGTATTGTGGGCAGCAGTGCTCCGAAGCTGTGTTGGAGCCGCTTCTGCATAACGAGTACCACCCACTGGTGCCAAAGACACCTGGAGAGTTCTTTCTTACTGGGCTGTTGGCTTGAGCTGATGTGGGCTTCCTTGTAAGGCCACCCATCCCTCTTCCTGCATGGGGGAGCTGCAGGACTGGAGAAAGGAGGTGGAAATTTAAGTTTACCTGCAAACAGATAGTTAAAGGCTTTTAATTTAAATAAAGTTACAGAAGGAAATAATGTAATCTAGGATTTAATTACAACAGAAAAAAAACCTTAAGTAAGTAATCACAGGATGCCATTGGCTGTACCTTTGGAAAGCAATTAATAATGATGGCATGCCCAAAGCTGTAGTCAGCTATCCTGTGTCACGGTTTGATGTAGCAAAGAGGTTAAAAGACATTAAGTAAAATACAGTGTTTCAAACTGTTATTGCAGCATTTGGGGATTTGGTATCTCATGGAGAAAAAACCCTTCGGAATATTTCATCACCATCCAACTTGACTTCCAGCATCAACATGTTCAACAAAATCCTCAGTTTTGGGAAGGTAAGTTTGCATTGGCATAATAGCTGAGTGGCAGCATTTATGTATAGTCATTTAAAGAGTTAGAAGCTCAAAGTACCAACATACAGTTTTTATTGCTTTTTGGATGTCCCCTATTATGTGAATGTGCTTTATTTTGGGAAGAGGAAGACAATTATTGTGGGTGGATTTTTAAGCTCTGTGGTAAATTTATTATCTTCTAAGCGGAAACCAGATAAACCAGACACCTTGGGATCTAATACCATGAATTACCACATACGGCCACACACATTGCTGAGATATTTTGCTCAAAACTTGTGTGAGTTAAGGGGTTTAGCGTGTGTTTTCTTTCACATTAAATTAAAGATACGATGTTACAGGCTTTGCCGTTGAATTCATTATTTGCCCACTATAATCCTGCATCAGAGGTGCTGTGTGTTTATTATATAGGTATTGACTATGTATAGGAACGACTCCTTTGTAACAGAAACATGGTACCATGTGATGGACACCAGTATGCTTATGGTTTTGTATAAAGGCCTACAAACACTCACACACACATTTCTCTTTATCTGTCTGAGGAGTTTGAGGGATTTCAGTGACACTGTTCATCTGGTAGCATTCTGTATGTGTCTAAGTGCTTTTAATGACAATCCTTTTCAGATGTCACTACCACCCCTTAAAAAAAGTCTCATTGCTATGTTTAAAACCCCATTGCAAACGAAGTACTGCTTTAAAGCTAACTTTAACACCTTGCTTTTAGAGCCAGACCCAATATTCAACTGCAGGCAATCTCAAAGTCATTCTGTGTGAGGTCTTGTCGCGATACACGGCACATCCCGGGCTCACTGAAGAGAAGATGGCAGCCAATATCCACCGGACGTTCTGCTTTACCGACTCATCGCTTTTAGAGTCATTTACCCAAGAGTTCAGAAGTCAACTCTCTCAGGTGAGTGCCCAGGACTTTTCCTAATATCTGCAGCTAGTAGCTGTGTTAGTTCACACACATTATTGCGGTGTTTTGGAGAAAGAATGTGACCCCCCCTGGCTGGGAGTTGCTCTTCTCTATACCAAAGTGCATACAGCGCAAGACAAGGTCTTCTCTATACCAAAGTGCATACAGCGCAAGACAAGGCTGAGCTAATTTTTTAACCCCAAACAGCAGCTAGAACTACGCAGCCACTCGCTCACTCCCTCCCCCTTCCCCCACCTCCAGAAGGGTGATGGGAAGAGGGGGGAAAAAAAAAAGGGGGAGGGAAGGGAGGAAAAAACCTCATGGGTTGAGATAGAGACAGTTTAATAGAAACAATAACAGCAAAGGAAAAATAACAATAATAATAATGGCATGGGTCCCTCTCACTGCCCAGTGAATTGGTACAATCTTGAGCAGTGATTGCGGATTCCTGTCCCCCCCTGGCTAACCCCCCATTTATGCTGACTGTGATGTCTGGTATGGTATGGAATATTTCATTGGCCGTTCCATCGTTCTGTCTATGCTTGTATGGGAAGCTGAAAAAAAGTCCTTGAATAGTGTAAACATCACTGAGCAACAACTAAAACCAATAGGTATTATTGACATTCCTTTCACAGCTGTCACTAGTAAGAAAAATTAACTCTTTGCCAGCTGAAACCAGGACAACAGGATTAGCCCAAAGACCTTAGAGTGAGTTCACAGCTTGGAAAGGCAAGGACATATAGCTGTCAGCTGGATTTTCACCATGCGAAGGGTTTTCACCATGGCTAGGTCTTGTTTCTTCTGCATATTTGCCCTGCTGCAGTGACAGGTAGATAGAACAGTGTGAGAATATGGTGTAAATAAGAATATTTAAAGCTAGGGGAGGCAATAAATTTAATCCTGTATTACCTCAGCCATATAACTTCATCCAATAACTTCTGCATCTGACCCAACTATTTATGATTGACGCAGTACTTGTCTTTGGGAAAGCTATATAATTTAACCAAATGAATCCTTTAAAGGTAATGCCTTCTTTTTTGCCAGGGTGAGGATTGGTATTAGTTTTTCTTGTATTCCTAGTCTTTGGACTGTTTGGGACATTGTGAATCGTAGGGCTTGTCTAAACAGAGAATTTATTGTACAATGTGCGATGTGAAGTTAAAGCACATCTCACTCTCTCAGTTATTGCCTGTCGCTAGAGTCCTTTGAACGTATTGTTTGTAGACTTGTGTACAAGTGCAGTGCAAGCTGAAAAACATAAAAAGACCCACTGGCAACAAGGGTTCTTGTTTTTAAATAATTTCTTGCTTTGTTATTTGTTAAGGTGCAACACAACCCACAGTACCAGGCAGCATTTGTCAATGAAATGGTCTCGTTTCTAATGCTCGTCTCCCAAGTGCAGAACGACACCTCCCTGTGGCATCTCCTTTTGCTGGCCCCAGATGTGTTTCAGGGCAGCATGCAACTGCAAGATATAATTGATTTCCTTCAGAATCCAAGCAGGTAAAAATACTGAAAGTGCCAGGAGAGGCACTGAAAGTTGGTGGGTTTCCGTATTGAACTCTGTCATCTCTCATCTTGAAGGAAGGGCGTTAGGCTTAAAAGTATGATTTATTTGGGGAATGATCTGGCTCCGTATTGATGCGTCTGTAAAGGTCTCTATGGCCAGTGAGCAATGTTTTGATTTTCAATGACTCTTGTATCAGTTTTTAAATGGGAGCTTGATGTGAACTCTTAGTTTTCTTCCAGCCTGCTTCCGGCACTTTCTTCCAGCACCGTCAATTCCACATGCAGATAGAAAGGGTGGCAAGTAACAGCCACTGCCCTTGGTTGAAGATAAGCTCTCCTGGATGGATAGTTGTTCTGTCAAAGACAGCAGCTAGCTGCTTCTTTACAGAAAAGCATAGAGCCAAATTCAAGTTGCTTTGAAACACCTCAAGCATTTGTAGAGGAGCCATAAATTTGTTTGTTTTTTTTTTTTTAAATTGTTTACCTCATTGACTGCTATTTAATCTTTCAAGAATGGCCCCAAGAAAGCAGAGGAGAGAGGGAGCCTGGTTCTTAGCATATGGGGCTTTGAGTATGTGTGACTTTAAGAAGAAAGTAACAGTTATGTTCTTGCTCAACGGTTATATGAAAAACAGAGATGGCTTAACTGCATGAAATATTTGATGCTGTATGCAGCTAGGACAATAAAAACTCTTCTGAAATGGGCTTAGCCTTGAAATCCCTTTTCTGGTCCATAGTTGGGCTAAACTCTCACTGATCTCTAGAAGACTTGAGTTACTCAAGAGATTAAGGGACTCTGTTCTGGATCATCTACTGGATATGTGACTGACACTGCTATAAATTATTCTGGATAGTCCACTTGTTGCGGCACATGGAGGACAGCAAGCAACTGAGTGTCTTCAGACTTTTTTATTTTCTTGGATACATGAGCAGTTGGATAAAGATGCCAAAAGGGGCTGTAGAAACTTTGCCACTTTGATTGCACGCAGGCTTTGAGGGACTCACTTTTCATGGCTGGCATGTTGCCAAGGCACTTAAAGACCTGTACATTTAATATCTGGGTAATTTGCCATACTGCATTGTGACAACTATTTGTAAGTCATAATGTCCTTATCCTTAAAGGAGTCAGTAGCAGCGTGGCAAGAATTTTAATTTTATTCAGAGGTGTTTTGTCCATGCTGCTGTTTCAGTCACAGGATTATTGCACTTGTTCGCATTTACTGGCTTGCAGAATCAAGCCTGGGAACCAGCACTGTTTGAGTGCCCAGGAAGAATTAATATTTTCTGCGCTGCTCTGCTCTACAGCTACGGAGCTGGGCAAAGTTATCAGGGGCACAACAAAGTGGCATAGAGAATTTCATCACCAGAACCATGCGATGCTTTTATGCCTAGCATCTGGCAGTCTAAGTGCATGAGTAAAGAGTTACTGCAAAGAGATTGTACAAATAGTATTTTTAATGATGCTTACAAAAGCACATCTTAGCTAGCCTGGCCATGTCTCTTACCCAGGCAGTACTGACCTCCTAAAGAAATGCTGTACTGGGAATTTTTTTGTAGTATAAATATGAAGATACAGAAGAAAAGAGCTCATTGTGGCATCTGTATTAACCACGTGATAAACGCCACCACTGTGAAACAGTAACTTCAAAGTCATGAATTCTAGAGAAAGTTTGGGAATAAATTTTATTACCCACGCAAACCTGATTTACAGACTGAATTCACAAATGCTCCTGTTGTTGCTTTGAGATAGTTTTTGAGATAAGCACATAAGCTGAACTTCTTCTCGAAAGCCAATGCCTGCAAAAGCCCTCCAAGACTGAAATAAAAGGGCGCCACCACCACTTGTTTTCACAATTGCTACCTTCTGATCTGTATGATATGAATCCACTTTCAGCAAGCCTATGTCTCCCTCCTCCTTCGCTCTGCCATTGCTCAACTAAATACGTCACATAACTGCAGCTTCTTCCCCCTTTAAGACTCTTGCTAACAAGCACCTCTGCAGAATGGAAATGGTGAGCACCAAGGCCACGAAACCTGCATGGAGACATTATGTTAAATGAGGAGAAAAGAGATCCCTGGTGCTCTCTTCTCACTAGCAGTCTGTTCCCACAAATCAGTATGTATTTATTCATGCCACTGAAATCAGCTCAGCTAGGTTCTTTGTGTATCACCTGCAGAACTTCAGGCAGGCAGAGATTGTGCATTTCACGGTGACCCTGTGCCTACAGTGAAGAGCTACTCTTTATACGGGAGAAGCAAAAGGGACTAATAATCACCGTGAAGTTTTCAGTAACCTGCACACATTGAACAGAGCGTCTTTTAAATTACTTCCTCTGTGATACAATATGCCTGATTATCAGCCTGTTCTTTCCAAAGACTGAAAAACATTCCTTGCTTCCCCGTCAGCCTGGTTATTACTGTATAAAAGGGGAAAGAAGGAGAATTGAAAATGGCAACCGTTAGTTGCGATTGCATTTTCCAGCCACAGATGTTGTCCCCCAGGGATCCCTGCTCTCCCTGGAGCCTTGTCTGCTCGCTTCTTGGTTTCTTTTAGGAGGAGACTCACCCGTAGCAGCGAAGCCCTGGGCTGGCATATCACCTGAGTGTTTTCTAAGCCCTAATGTGAGGATTTAAGTGGTCTATAGATTTTGCATAACCCTTTGAATAAGTACATCTAATGAGTGCTACACATATGTTTGTGCTAATATACGGCCACAGGTTTCCCATCAAAGCCCTTTGTATTTGTATTTTGTGCATGATCAAACAGAAAATTAAAAGTAAGGGCAATGTCTTGTCTGTCAGACATTCTAAGAATGATAGGCTGTGCTCCAGCTGTTTCCTATTTGAATGCTTGTTTTATTTCTTCTCATAAACCTGTAACCACAATTTATTTTCCTTGTTTTTTTTTTTTTTTTTTTTCCTCCTTTAGTGTTGTGCTGGCAGCTCAGAATGTCTCTGCATCGCTTGTGACTGATGATGGATTCGAAACTGTTCAGAAGGGGGTTACAGATCCTCCATATTCCCTGAACTGCTTGGAGCAAGGTAAGACTCCTCCATGCAGTCATATCTCTGCTGAAAACCTGCGGTGCTGAAGAGAAGCAAACTGCAGGCTAATAAGTAACCAGGCAGATTGTATGCTGTTCAGGGCTCAGCATAATGAATTCTTCTTTCAACTTTTTACAAATGTGCATAAAATACCTCATTTCAAATTGAAAAGTTAAAAGCTGGGTTTTGTCAGTAGACAATGAATTAACATGAGTTTGCAGTCTCAGTGCAAATGGGGAGTGGTAATATTTTACCTTGATTTTTTTTTGGGGGGGTCAAAATCTGCCTCTAGTTTTGGGTTCTGTTAAACTCACCTCAGTGTATCAGGGTAGGGACTGGGCTTCACAACAAGCCGTGTACGGCAAAATTAGCCATTCCTTTAAATCCCCATCGGCTTGGAGCAGAGGCAGGGTCCTCGACGTCCACCTCTTAAAGGAGATTATGTGAATGGGCGAGGGAAAGCTACAGCATCTAAATGCTACAAGGGACAGATTGGTAAATGCCATCCATTCTCTGCTTCTTCTTTGGTGGAGGCTGTGGAAGTTGGGGTGGATAAGAAGAAAGCAGATTAATGCGGTGCAAGTAGGGAAAACATGGAGATGTGGCTACTGAGAGGACTGGACACACAGGGATATCAAGATGAGTGTAAATGGCTGTAGGAGACATAAATGATGCTGCAGACAAAGCCTACGTGTGCATAGTCAAAAAGCATTCCCAAACAAATGGAAAGCAATGATAATAAATATGAGACTAGCTTGTGCTGCATCACTGATGGCAAAGCGCTCCTAAAGCAGGAGAAGAGCTCCGTTAGTGCCCGGATCACAGGGCATTGAGCTGTTCCTGAGATGAAAAATCATTTCTGTGATGACAGGTAGCATCCTGACTTCCTTTGGAAGGCCAGGAAGGGTTAGACCCCAAAAGAACAGTCAAATTTCTAAACAGGATCTTGTGTCTTATAGGAGCCTAACTTCATCCATGCATGTTATCCTTAACAGATTTGCCATACGGCTCTTCTCAGTTTCCAAATTAATGTGATTTTTACTAATATACTCTTTACATGTTTGTTGTAGATAAAGAAAAAAGTTTGGTGACCAGATATATTTGTAATCACTTTGTTAACTGGAAAGATAATCGGAGTTTAGTATCTGAATTGGAAGAAGTTCTGAGGTAAGACACTAGCTAAAGGGATATTACTAACAGTATAATTCAAATCTATGATCTTTGCTCTAAATCACTTTACATTTCCACTTGCATTGATTTCATATTCACTAAAATGCTTTTTTTTCCCCTCCAGAAAAATAAAGTCACAAGAGATTGGTGGAAAAGACTCCAAGAGGTCCATTAATTCAGATGATTTAGAAGCCATACAAAAGTCTCTACATCGTTTAAAAGGCTTTGAGAAAAAAATGAATAGAAGTGAATTAAAAAGCTTGAATCTATTCAGAAATCTGAAGAATGAAACATTACAGAAATTGTATGCAATTCTTGAACTGGGAATGTATCCACATCATGATTATAAATTAAAGGAACCATATAATAAGGAAATAATTGATGAAATCTATAACTTCACATCACTGCAATTACAGAGTGACTTTAATGGGACTTCCATTTTCAATATAATGACCCAGTGGAAAGAAATTCAGAGTGCTTTAAAATTAGCTACAATGATTTGGAATCCAGTTCTGTTAAATAATTCTAATTTTAGTACAGGGCAAACTAAGGATGCTCTCAAGATGTTGCTCTCCACTAGCATGCCATCATCTCTGGAAGACTTCAGAGACCGTTTAAAGGGAATGCAAGAAATACCATCTTTGTTTGCCGATTATCTGCTTAAGCTCGTGTCCTACAGAAACGTCCTGGACCAGCTCCTAGCTCTCCAGAAGATGGTTTTTATAATGACAGACACAAACATAGGTTACCAGTACCTGCTGATGCCTGTGTTTGAACTGATGCGGGAAGTAGAAAGCTCCATGGGGGAAACCTGGTGGGATGAGTTGAATGCCTATTGGCGCCTTGGGGAAAAACTGCGATCGATGAAGTGGAATAACACAGGCATCATAGCCTATGGGCAGTTTTTAGAGGTATTAAGCAGCCATTTACAAAAGCTGAATAATAATTCAAATAGTGTCTTCAGTGAACAGTTGGATCAACTGTCAGAATTTATAACAGCCGTGTTTAAAGAGTTTGGGGAAAACTCTGAAGTAGCCAATATCTCAGTAGTCACTCAAGCCATACAAAAGACCTTGTACATCTTGAAAGACTTACAGATGAATTATAATGTCAGTAAATTAAAATCTATAGATCTTTTCTTTAATTTTGACAATAAAACCTTAGAGACCTTGTCTGAAATTCTGAGGACAGGAATGAAAATCCTTCATTATACAAGTGCCAGGGAAGCTTCCGGTAAAGAAATAATTGACCCTGTCTATAACTTAACGCATTATCTACTGCAGGAGTTCAGTGAGTCTTCCTTACAGCACAATACTTCACTAGAGGCAAAAATTTGGGAGTTCTTACATTCAGTCTTGAGTCCTTTCCTTGAGAACAGCGACGATGTTTATAGGACATCCCAGAACTGCTCCGCTCGGGATGTGCTCCACATAACACTTGAGATGCTGTTTGAAAATACCACTCTAAGCGAGTCCTTAGCCGCCAGCCCCTGCAAACCCCTCTTTGATTCCATGGACACAGAGAGTGGAACGATGCCCAATGACACCTTTACAAAAATATTCCAGCTTGCCATAACAAACCTGAAACTGTCTCCAGAGTTTGCTGCCATCTATGAGAACAGCAGTGAGCGCTTTTCCAAGGAGCTGTCGTGCGTCATCCAGTCTCTGCAGTTTTCTCTGAGTTTCCTTTCCAAATTAAACCTTGCGTCTGAGCTGGAAAACTCTTGGGTACAGGAGAAGGCGAGAGCTCTGGGTGCTCTCATGGAAGAACTGCTGCAGAGTAATGCCTCCTGCCCCATCCCAGTCCAGGATGTGGGTAGTGTGCTCCCGTCTCAGCTTTTGGACATGCTCATTCCTTTCACGCTGAATGAAACAGTACTGAACTCCCTAAATTTCTCTGACAGCTCAGCAGACTGGCATAGGCTGCCTGTGTTTTCCCATCTGTTACCAACTGTTACCACGAGGAACAGCAGCATATATGAACTGCTACAGGTGGGCAGAAATGCTTCTAACCAGTCTGAGTGGGGACATTTCTCGCAGCTGTGGCACGCCACTGGCAGCATGTTGACCACTAAATGGAACCTAACTGAAGTGGACGAATATGTGAAACTCCTGGAAATCATGAAGAAAGCTCTAATTCTTGTGGACTTTGGGGTAGCTCCTGGAAAAACATTAGTGTATCAGATCTTTCATAATTCCAGTGGAGGAATTAAATTCTCAGAACAGAATGATTTGTATAGTTCATTAAAACTCTTCTTCAATTCAACGTCTGCTACAAACAGCACGCTGGACTTGGGAAGAATGTTTCAAGAAATACTTCCACTGTATGAAGTTGGCAGTGAAGACTTGTTCTACCCTAATCCCTACGGAAAAGAAAATCAAGATGTTCTAACTATGGCTGCAGTGATTTGGAATCAGATAATTTTAACCAGGCCTCACTTTAATACAGAGAAAGCATGGGAGGTTATCAAAATGATTGCACTTCATGCAATCTCGCTTGAAGACATTGAAGATTATCTCAGCACAAATGAAAAAGTGTCATCATTATTTTCTGACTTCTTGTTGACCCCTGTAACTTCAGAGAATTTTGCAGAACAGCTCTTGTCCCTTGAGCAGCTCCTTGCTGCCCTGGCAAAGGTGAATACCAGTGATCATTATCTGCTGATCTCTTCTTTGTCTAAGCTAATGCAGAAACTCCAGAATTCTCTTCATGGAAGGCAGGGAAATGAACTCGGTGCTTTCTGGCAGATTGCTGAAGTACTCCAGTCCATGAACTGGAATAGTACAGAGAGTCTCACTTCCCAGTCACTTCTGAACATGCTGCAAAATCAGTTCAGTGCCATGAAAAATTACTCCAGCCCTCATTTCAGTAAGGAACTGAAGCAGCTGATAAACATGGCATCCTCCATATTTGAGCTGTATGGTGAAGAAGACTCCAGAGGAACCAACATCTCCATATACTCACAAGCTATGCAAAGGAGTATCTTCATTTTAAAAAGTTTGCAGAAAAGTTTTAACATCAGTGAGCTTGAAACTGTCAACCTATTATTTGATTTTTATAGTAACTCTACCCAGAGACTGATTGAAGTTTGGAGAGCAGGAAGGAAAGTCCTTCACGACACCAAATCAAACAAAACATTTGAAGAAAAAATGGACATTGTCTATAATTTCTCACATTTGCTGCTGCAGAAGGAGTTCAGTGAGTCTTCCTTACAGCACAATACTTCACTAGAGGCAAAAATTTGGGAGTTCTTACATTCAGTCTTGAGTCCTTTCCTTGAGAACAGCGACGATGTTTATAGGACATCCCAGAACTGCTCCGCTCGGGATGTGCTCCACATAACACTTGAGATGCTGTTTGAAAATACCACTCTAAGTGAGTCCTTAGCCGCCAGCCCCTGCAAACCCCTCTTTGATTCCATGGACACAGAGAGTGGAACGATGCCCAATGACACCTTTACAAAAATGTTCCAGCTTGCCATAACAAACCTGAAACTGTCTCCAGAGTTTGCTGCCATCTACGAGAACAGCAGTGAGCGCTTTTCCAAGGAGCTGTCGTGCGTCATCCAGTCTCTGCAGTTTTCTCTGAGTTTCCTTTCCAAATTAAACCTTGCGTCCAAGCTGGAAAACTCTTGGGTACAGGAGAAGGCGAGGGCTCTGAGTGCTCTCATGGAAGAACTGCTGCAGAGTAATGCCTCCTGCCCCATCCCAGTCCAGGATGCGGGTGGTGTGCTCCCGTCTCAGCTTTTGGACATGCTCATTCCTTTCATGCTGAATGAAACAGTACTGAACTCCCTAAATTTTCCTGACAGTTTAGCAGGCTGGAATAATATGTCCGTGCTCTTTAACATGGCACAGGATGAACTCCACATGAATGACCTGCTGCAGAGACTCCAAGGCGCCTTCAACCTCACCAAATGGAGTTATTACTCAAGCGTCTGGAATGTGGTTGACGGTTTGCTAAACACCGAAAGGAATCTAACCGATGTGGCTGCCTTTGCAAAGTTGTTGGAAGTGGTGGCAAACAACTCTGCCAATGATGTATCAGCTCTAGAATTCATAGAAGCCAGTAGCTACGTTCTCAAGGGGCTGAACTCTGATCTGATAAATGAATTCAATATAAGTTCCATTTTGGCTTTTCTCTCCAACAAAACTAGTTTTGACAATGTGATTGATGTTGTTGCTCATCACTTTGTTGTCATGGCAGAAACTCTGTACAACAAGACCCTACCTTGGACTCATAGTGACCAAACTCTGTCACCAACCAGATTGATCACGCGGTGAGTTTGCTTTTGGGGTATTGTAATTGCATTTATGGGTAGTGACCACCATTCTCATTTTGGCATGAGAATTATGTATTTTTCTTCCAGTGAAGCAACTTAAGCCTGAAATCACCATAATTTAGGACATTAGGTGTAATGTGGGTTAACTTGAAGAGGAAATTTCTCCTTTAACTGAACATACAGCTAAAATTGAGACTTTTCAAAAATTTTCTGTGTTGGCGTGTATCAGTTCACGGTGGAAGCAGGATCCTGTAGGAGGCTTGCCACAAGTGGTAAACTCTTCAGAAACCCCTTCTTTGTGGTATGCTGCTAATTTTTGATTCTCAGTCTCCTCTAGGTTGTGCCTTTCCATCTATATCTTGCATCCACAGCGAACCTTTCAAGTGTGTTTTCTTATACGTATGTTTTGAGAGTGAATGACAGCTTTGGGAGGTAACAGCAAAAAGAATTGATAAAATAAAATTGGGAGGGTACCCACTTAGGAGATGTCACGGGAGACAAATGACTTCATCTGGAATTCTTATTTATGCTGCCAAGGAACAGCATCTACACAGCTGACAGGTTGCTCGCTAATATACCTTGTCTCTGAAAAAGAAGCTGATTTAAAATCCTATCTTATTTTTCAGATTTCTGTTTTTAGAATTTGAAAACACCATCCTACAGGTGACAGTGAATAGCAGCTATAACCCTTACCTGATGTGTTTAATAAATGCCACTGAAGTTGAAGACAGCAAATTGACAGGTAATCATGATTTCGTTAATGTTGTGGGACCTCAGCTGGAATATGTTGTGCCTGTCTTTTCAAAGTGTTTTCTCTAATGGTGGGAAGGAATGATGCTACATGTTTTCATCCGTTGGCAATTAACTGGAGCTGTGAGACCTTGGGAAGCCAGAGTGCTTTTTGTTTGAGTTATGTCAGATTGCGGATATAAGTTTTCCATCCAACTTTATCCAAAATGCACGTCTACACTTTGCTATGTGATGACAGGCTGCTGACACTTAGATAAAGAAATCTTACAAATAGAAACCTATATTCCCTTCACAGCTTTGTGTACCTGTAAGATGACAGCAGTTATTTTGGAGAGTTAACATGGTATTTCACATTCATCGTATGAGCCTCCTGTAAAACCCAAGGGGTTTATCTGTTCACAGAATAGAGATATTGTGAGTGCTCTGAAGGGCACTGTCAGAAGTCCTGTTACCAGAGTGGGGTGAATTTCTTTAGGACCAGCGCACCTACTTGGACTGGATCTATTATAATCCAAATTACAACCTAGGTCTTTGTCTGTGATTTCAGAAGTCCCGAGCCATGTGAATTTGGTGGAAAATAGTAATGCTCAGGAGGCCTCAGAATAGAAGTGCCGATATTCCCATCTGTGAACTTTCTGCAAGTCTGGCGTTTTTGTCCTGAGTAACTTTTGTTTTCTTCCTTGCACAGAAAACATCACGCTGCTTTTGAAGCAAGCTCATCTGAAAAAGAACCCTTTTATGCAAAATGATACCTCTGAGAAACATTCATCCATACCAGAGCTCCTGAAGCTAAAAGTGAGTCTGCTTAAAATGCTGACTTGAAGGACATCCCGCGGTGATACATGAATGTGCAATAGAGGTTTTGAAAAACAGCGTATGGGGGAAAAAAAGAGAGTTCTGAAAAGAACAGCTGATTAAAAACTAGGACTGAAACTCTGTTCTGTGCCTGCTGCCTGCATTTAAAACTTGTCACTAAACTGAGCTGAGGAACTTGTTCATGTAAGAGTCTCCACCCAGTGTACACCCATTTTTCTGAGAAGGCGGAGGTGTTCCTGTCCTCCCAGTGTGTTGGATAGAATCCCCTGTGTTTTCCACCAGCCATCCCAAAAGGATGGGGAATGCATAAGTCGGCAGTGGCGGCGTATTCCTCATAAATCAGTGCACCAGTAGTTTTAAAGTTCAGTACATTGAGACTTAGCAAAGCACCTTGCAGAGCTGAGATCGTTCTGGGATGCCTCAGCTTCACTTGAGAAGTTTGTAGGGAGGAGTTTTCGAAGGCACAAATAGCAGATAGGTACCTGTGCCCTGCTGAAAATCAGGGGAATTGTGCATACCCAATTGGCAGTTACAAGAACAACTAACTTAGCTACCACTGTGCCTAAGGCGCTATACCAACACCAGTGTGGCTGGAGTCCAAGTTCCCGCATGCTCCCTTAGCCCTAAGTGTCTCACAACACCATAATGGTTTCTGAGATTAAGCACCTAAGCAATATTAAGTCATGGATTTCCCTCCACAGCTTTGGATTTGGCGGTGCCTCATTTGGATAAAATGCTTCTTACACCATGCATACCTGATTGCACTAAGAGCATGTGTGCACTTTATTCTATTTCTCTGTATGAGAAATAGAATTAAAAAGTCTTTTTAAAAAAAGGTAACAGTATGCAATGCTGTTTCTGCTTACTCTATCTGTGACAATAATATGATGAGCCTTAGTGAACAGGTGTACTTGTAGGCACAAAACAGAAAACAGTTTTTGCTGTAAGAGACTGATAATGTGAATAGTGATGTCAGACAAGAAGGAAGCCCATAATAGCAGAGCAGGCACAGGACTATAATTTTACACTGGTTGGCAGATGCGCAACTCCTGGTTTCGAGCCAACTCCATTTCACATGCTGTAGTAGAGATGACCAGGTGGTGTCTGAAAGACTAAACCTGTTGAACAAGGTAGATTTATTTGGTGTCTGCGAAGATGAATTGGTCAACAGGTAAGTCCAAGTGGAGTATCACTGTGTATGCGTGTTGGGCAGGGGAAATGATAGGTTAAGGCTTGCAAGATTTATTAGATCCTCTGCAATTTGTGTAGCCAGGTCTGCTACAAACTCAGGTAGGAATGATTGTTATGAACTGTTCTATTGGAGATCTTTTGAATGAAGTAGAAGTATATATTAAAATCTTAATCCTAAAGAAAAACAGAAAGGGACTCTTTAAAACTTGCCTTTTATAATTCTGTTATCTAACTGTGTTTGTGCATTTATCTTCCTTTTCAAAATTTCCTTTGAAGATATCTCACCTCCGGCATCTGACAACACTTCTTTGTGACTACGAGAGCTTTCAGTCAATACAGCAGATTTGCCATCTCCCTAATGTTAGCTTTGGAGAACTGTGTGAACAAAGTCAGTCTCATGAGCAGCTCCTCCGCGCCATTGAACTGAGCAATCAAGTAGTGACCAATGTACTGAATCACAGAAGAATCTCCCAAGAGCTTCAAAATCTACTGATTGGGGATGTCACAAACTTCCAGACACAAATGAAGTGGTGAGGCTCTCCCTCCACTTTAGTATTCTACTTACGAAACAATGAAATGGCTTCTTGCCTTGTTTTCATATTCCCAATTCTGTTGGTTGTTTTCTTTTTCCGATTTAGGTTTCACGAAAATGTACCAGAAATTGCTTTCTTTCAAGAGATTCCTCAGTATATGACTGCTTTGAATTCCATGTTGAACATCACAGAGAATTTAACAGATTCTAGCAAGCAAGGTAGTTTTCTGTATTTACTTTACAACGTTGGTAAACATCATCACTGGTAGTGTGCTTTCTGCTGGAAATCCCAGGAGGTGCTTAGCTGCCAGATGTGATATTAATGAAATAACCATACACCATGTCCCATGTCCTTGGGATCCTTAGTCTAGGGTAACTCTAGAGGCTGTTCCAGATGACCCTCTGTTTTCTGTACAGCCCAAATAGTCCTATGTGCTGGAAGTCCCACGTCTTTGTAGTTGAGCAACTTTTGCTATCGTTAGACCTGTCAACTTCAGCCCACAAATCGGACTGTAAAACCTGGGAAATACGACTGTATTTTGCAAGGGTTGGGTGGTTTTTTTTCAATCAGCAGTGATGTACCTTGCTTCCATACTTTACCTAAAGTCCTCTCTTTGAGCTTGAAATTGCTGTATGTCTGGAGAAAGCTGTTACATCAATTGTTCTTTGATTGTTCTTTACAGAAAAATTAAGAGATGTGTTTAAAAATGTTGACCAGCTCAAAGAGGATCTCAAAAACACAACAGGAATGTCCACAGCCAGTATTGATGCTCTTCTGGAAGCACCTCTCCCAGAAAACAGCAGTCAGGTAAGTTTGCTGTCATCCTGGTGGGAGATCTTGTTGCTTCCTTCCTCTCAGACCATTTAAACCAGAATATGTTAATGAATGCAGCTAAGCAGGTCACACTGCATGCATGAGAGCGCACAGAGAGATAGGTGATTCCACAGGGATAGTGAGCATAGCATGTCATAGATGAAAATAGCCATGAGAAATGCAGTAAGAGCAGTCACTGACATCAGTTCAGCCATTAGAGACCAAGAGCCATATGGTCTCCTTGGCTGTCACCAGTAGCTGGTGAGCAGCCACACACTGCCTGGTGAGTGATTGCTCTGATCCGTAGCAAGGGCACAGTTTGCTGTGACAGACTAATGAGGACCGAGTGGGGTCCTCGCTAGGGTCCTCAGTGCTGAGGAGTTGCTGCAGTCCAGATGGAAAAGCACGCTTCTAGCCACAACGCGTGAGAGCACTCAGGGTCCAAAAATAGCCTCCCGTAATGAGAGATGAGCTTGCTTTCCTCAGCCTCCTGCGCGAGCAGAGCTCCAGATGCTTTTCTGCTTCCAAACCATCTTGTCTGGACTGAGCCCCAAAGAGCACGCCCTTTTCCAAACTTCACATGCATCAGTCAATGGGAAACTGAAGCCACAAAAGCTTTTACTACTGTGCAAGCTGGGCAGTAAAATACAATCTGTAGGATTTGTCCCTTGGAGCAGGAGTAACGGGTAGGCATTTTCTGGTTCTCAGGGTTGAAATATGACAGTGTGGAAAGAACAACAGCAAGGCAAGATTAATCCGTGCATACTGGAGCGAGCAGTCTCACCCCCTAACAAATCTTTTTTTCCTTTGTGCAAACGCAGCTCATTTCTCAGATCCTCCAGCTGGAGTCCTGTAGTGTCCGTCCTGCTGACCCACAGCTGCAAACAGTAGCGGAGGAGTTCTGCAATCTCTCTCTTCCAGAGAGGACTCGCGAGACGTACATCCTGGGGGTCACCCTGTTACGACACTTAGACATTTACAATTTCTTATACAAGGTTAGTGCTGGATTTGTAGAGTGCTAGTCTTTGCTGCATGTAGTGGCTGAAAGGTCATAAAATATCGTTGCAGTGGCCAGAAGCTAGGCCGATTTACACAAGCCAAAGATCAGGCTTTGCTCATGCAGTAATTTTTATTGCATATCCATGCTGTGACAGCGCGGATATAAATGAGGATCCCAGCTGGCGTAAACCAGCAAACCACATTTAAAGGCACTGGACCTACTCGAAATGCCTCCCTATCTGCTAGTATTGTTTATATGCTGTCACAACCTCTTGAACATTCCCAGCTGAGTTCAGGATTCCCAAAAATAAAGCACTGGGTGGCTATTTTTTTTTTTTTTTTATTCCTTGAAAAGGGAAGCCCTGGAAAAGGTCCTGTAAAATATATTTTCCCAGTCTAGTTTGCATTGCCAAGTTATTAAATGATTCAAATATCCCACACACGTGACAATATAAACAGCATGTATAAATACCATTCATGGAAAAGTGTGCATTGAATACATTTTTTTAAAATGCTACAGAAGTAATCCTGGGGGGAAAAAGTTATTAAATGAGAATGCCAATGAATTTGGCTCAGGTCAAAAGTCATAGTGTTTGTGACGTTTTTGTTGTGCGAAATGCTGCCTCTTAGAGATTTGGGTGATATCCCAGCCAATATCTGATGCACATCTCCCAACTGTAGGTGTTGGAAAACGTGCACTGTTCAGAATATGTGATATTCAGGGGAGTGGTTTGCAAACACGCTTGGGGATTTAGGAATACAAATCCCATTCATTTCCCATGGGACGTCCGCTCCATAAACCTCCTAACAGTTTTGAAAATCCCACAATCTTTGTCTTGGAATTAACACACTATGGTCTTGTACATTCACGTGCTCACAGATTCCTGCTAATCATAATTGATTTTCTTCATGCCTCCTGCAGATGTTTTTCCCTAAGGAACTTCAGAAATCCGTGGACGAGATGTTAGACCTTCTGACAAAAATGAAATATTTCAGACACCAGGTTGAGTCTGGTGTTGATCCATTGCTACAAGCAATTCATTCACTGAAAAAGCTCCGGCAGTCTAGAAATGTGCCGCTGACTAAGGTACGTGTAGTCTGCGTGTACTGTGGAAGCAAAACACCCCTGGAACAGTTTCTACAGGAATTTCTTACCGTAGAAGCCAAAGGTGCATTAAATCATAGATTACTGATTCTCTTTTAAAGCAGGAGTGTTCTAAGAAGAATCTCTACCAAACTTATACGTTGCGTTCCTGGGAGAGCTTTGATTTGGAGCAGTGGGACCATCATGTGCCCATGACAGGGAGGACACTAGGAACATGTGCTGTGAGAGGGACAGTAGGAACAAAAATGCAGGGGGTGAACAACTGTTTTGAAGGAGGGTAGACTTCCAACAAAATACTGGAAGTGGTCAGCTTGTGAAAAGAACTGAAGAACTGCCCAGTAAAGGCTATCCAAAACCGTGTAAGTCAACAGCAAAAATTTGCTCTAGCTTTAGTGTGCATTAGATCACACCCACAGCATCAAGACTGCCCAAAGCGTTCAGCACAAACCCAGTCCTGCTCCGACAGCTGCAGTCACTTCGGGTGCCACTAACTTCATCCTCACTGGATCCAATCCCTCTCCGATCCATAGTCAATGACAGTGTAGATCACAGGAAGCATTTCTAGTAAGCACTTTGCCTGCACATTGCAGAAGCACATGTGGCTGTGGACTAGTTGGGGATGCGGCCATGGACTAGATGGGGATGTGCATACCTGGGTGACAACTTCTGTCTTGTAACCCAGGGTGTGTACGTGTCACCAGGCTCATGTTATAGGCAATTCCTGTACACGCATTACAGGCAATTCCCACGCTGGATCACATACCTGGAAATTTGCCACCTGTGTCATAGCAAAGGTTAGCCAAAAAAGCACAATTTCCATGGAAATTCAATTTTCTTTTGTAGGGACAAACTTCTTGGAAGAAAGCAGTGTAAAAATGCTTAATCTTTGCCTTGTAATTCTGTAATCTCTTTTTTCTCTCAGAATGGGATGTTTTTAGTGTTCAGGATTTATTTGCATTTTGTCTTTTCTGCAGGCGTTATTTAAACCAAACAACTTTAAGGTAACACGTGGCACGTTCAAGTCCATGTCAAAAGTTCTCTGCAACCAGGAGATCACACCTCTGTTTTTTGAGTCCTTGCTTCCAGATTTTGGAGACCCTGTAAGCAACAGTTCTTCTGCGGAGGATGTCTATGTCCAAAAGATGATGAAGAAATACGGGATTCCTCATGACTCCAGTAAGTCTAGTTTTTCCTTAAGGCAAAAATGTTTCAGAGCCAAACTCTACTGTTTCCAGAGAGATCCGGTTCTGAGCTTTTCCCCCATATGTCTCTGGAGAGCTGTAAGAGCTCGTGATTTATGCTAGCTGAAGATCTGCACTGCCCTAATTATTGGTGGCTTATTTCCATAAATGTTAAAACAGCCTATGTAGCACAGCAGTGCTTGACAGTGCGCATTTTCCCATTTGTCAATGATCTGGTCTTAGGGTTTGACAGGTCACTGCTTTTCCTTGATGCGCGGTTTTTCTGCCTGTACTGACATTATTAGCACCTCCAAGTTCACGAAAGTCCGTTTAACCTTCAAGCAGAGAATCTTGGCTCGAACACTAAGGCTCTTGTTGCCTTGAGTTCAGCAACAGGAGATCTTGAGGGTAGATTGCTTTAGTCAAGACACATTATATCAGTCAGTGAAGAGGCCCCTGAAGTCATTCACCAGACACAGCAACAAACTGGGCAGATGGGAAAAAAATACACTGGTGGCTTTCTTGTATCTCATCTATTTGTGCTCTCTGCAATTTGTTTGCTTTTCTCCCCTTGCAGCACCGTTTTGCTTATCCTTTTACCTGGACCTGGTCAAGACCCCAACCGGAGCTTTAATTTGGTCTTTTTTAAAACCAATGGTGCTTGGGAAGATCCTTTATACACCAGATACCATAGGAACTCGAGCAATCATGGAAAGGGTACGGCTCTGTTTACAGTACATCAGAATATACCCGCTCAGAAGCATTTTAATTTATCTAGCACGGGCTCCTTTCTTGGAGAAGCAGAAGTCTATTTTCTGACTGGTTAGAGTATTAGTCAAAGTAGTCAAATCTTTTCCTAGTTGCATTGCTGGTCATATGAGTCATCTTTTGTCTCTGAATGAGTCTTACCTCCAAAAAATTGCTGTTGGTCGCATATTTATAATACGATTTTTTAAGGCCTTCACTTTATGAAGCTTCACCCCCATATTTTCAGCCAGTAATAGAGATGTTTCCCAGGACTAATGCTATAACCAGTACTTGTTCGCAAGCAGACCAGTGGTAGAAGGAAAACTGATATCCAAGGCATGCTCCTGATGTCACATATGAGGGGCCACGTTTTTAAGTACTCGCATCCAAATTCAGCATTTGAAGGGATATCTTGCCAAACAGTGATAGGCTGCTAAGAAAAATCCGAAGGAACCCACATTTGGTCTCAGCTGTTTTATTGATTTATTTCTTTTAAAAGAAGCTTTAAGGTAATGAATAAATGGATCCTTACATGTTGTGGGCTTTTTTGTAGTCTAATGCAACCCTGAAGCAGATGGCTGATCTAGCCCTGAAGTCCCAGGAGTGGTTGGACAAGTCTCCTGTCATCATGAATTCACTGACTAAGTTAAACCAGACAGTTCCAATGATTAAGGTATGGGATCTTACCTCCCCTGTGTCTCTCGCGAGAGGGGATTGGGAGAGTGGATTTCTTCACTGAAATAAACTGGGGTTCCAGGGACCTCAGGGACATCTTAAGTCAGCTGGGAAAACAAGCTTTTGCCAGCTTCTCAGGCTTTTGTCCTGGGCTTCACAGTTTCTGTGCCTGCCTGTTCCTGTAACAGAAATACTCCTGACACACCTTTCCATGCAAATCCTCTCTTGGAAATGATTTCTTTGTAATATGCTCCCTGACACTGGTCATACTGAGGCCTGCTGGAGGCCTAAGATGAGCAGGGAATGCTCTTCGGTTTGTAAATTAACTTTCTGCTTGATGGAGTGATCCAGCCAGCCAAGACCAGGCAAGAAATGACTTTTTCAGAAAATGAAACAGTATCTATAATAAGCATGTAGCTCTGGGTACACACGTAAGAGCTAGAAGATGTCTTTGTACCTCAGTGACTGTAAATAAAATTTCTTTTTCCCCTCCTAAGGAGCCTAGCCTTGCTTGGATACAGAAAGCAGTAGGCTGTAACGTTTCCTATATTTGCTTGCTGTTCTCCGCGGTAAAAACTGTGTCCTTTTCTTACAAGACTATGAAAATGAGATCTCTGGAACCCTAAAGCATTAGAAGTTAATTTCAGTGGCTGGAATTCATTGTCATTTCCATGGCACTGAGAGAAAATCCGGAGTGGAATATACAAAAGTGAAAGGGAATATTCTCTGCTGACTGCACTCATTAGTGGAATAATGAACTATTCAGCCAAACCAAATCTGCCTGCTGGTTTCCAAGCTGAATTTTGGTCACCTACCCATTTTGCTCTGGCTGTGTTCACAGGACTTAGACACAAATGAAATTTACTGCGCTTTTAGAATAACAAAGATTGTCCATGATTTTTCCGTGGGACTCTAGTGCCTGGTGGAGACTCTATTGAGTCTCAATAGACATCTTGTTGACTCGAAGAAACACTGTCTTGGACTCACAGGGCTCCATGTGAAGTTTTCATTGCTAACGTTTCCCCATCCTGGTACACAGAGTGAAATATGGAAGGTCAGGAAAGGAGTAGGAGGGGGTTGTACAAATGCTGAGTGAAGGCAGCTGGTCCGTTGTATTTTAGAAATACACTGAGCAAGCTCAAGGGACTTCTGGTCAAACTGATGCTTTTTCTTTTTGCTTGTTGATAGAACACACTGCAGAATCCCTTTGTGCAGGTTTTTATCAAGCTGATGGTGGATTTGGATGCAGCCGAACTGCTGAGTCAAATAAACGAACTGGGTAAGTTGGTCTATATGTGATGTACTTCAGGTCTGGGAGCTCCAGAGTCACCAAACTGTAGCCGTCCTCTGGTACTGCTCTTCTCTGGCCAGAATTGGATGCTTTAGTGCAAGGCAATCTCAGCTGTGATTCAAAAACCTTGTGGCCTATGGGTAAAGACTCTTAGAAAGCAAAGGGCTTCTATGAAAAGACACTTCTTTTGAGTGTTGAAGGGATAGTAGGATGCGAATCTCTGCAGCTGAGTGTGGCCACTGGAGGACACTGTTTAGCCATAATTATCACTTCAAATGAGCTACCTGGGACTCTGCTGGGAAGCATTGTGGAGAGCACACTTGCATCAGGGTTCAACTTAAAAGTTTTCCAGAGCAGAAAAACAAGGGATCAGATAAAGGTAGTCAGGCTGATGAAGCCAGAGGCATCGTTACAGGAGATGCCGTGCTGGAGTTTGCTGTTCTCTGGTGGTCTTGTATGGCTCTTCAGGATGAGAGCTGCTGATCTGCACTGGGGGAATCATCAGCTAACAGCGGTGGTGGGTACATCCCCTGTTAGTGCAGAGCACGGTGTCACGGTCCCTTCCTAGCTGGTATTATTGTCCCTACCCACTTTTTCAATCAGTGGCCATACATGTCAACATAAATCTGGGTTATGCCAGCAAAACCCAGCATAAAACAAGAGTGCTTGAGTCTGTTGCAGCCAGGATATTTACATACTGTTCATGATGACCCCTGAGTTATTTCATGAGTAGCATCTCCTGTCTTAACTCCCCATAAAATCATCGTGCCTGCAGCAGCTGTTCCATATTAGTTACACTACATTATGCAGTTACCCTTTGAAACAGCCAGGAAACAGCAGTGTCTTTATTAAACTGCATTATCAGGTTTAGTACACACATCAGCACAACAGACATAACTTTTCCTTGATGCTCTTGGATAAAGCACGTTCTCCCCTGAGACAGAGCAGCTCAACAGACAAGTTGATTCCATCAAAACCTGTAAGATGGGGAATGAACAGCGAGCATCATGTGCGAGTCTAAAACCTCAGCAGGTTGGTAGCAACTTCTGATTTGGGATGGCTGTCACATCCCACTGCTGGCATCCTCCCAAAGGCAAACTCATGAGCGTATTACAAATGATTAACATAAAAATTGGGTCAACAACATGCCTTCATTGCACTGCTACATGCAGAAATGTATTTTGCACTTAATGTTTAGTATGATGGGTTTTTTTCTTCCTTTCTGGTGTCATTGTTGGCGTAAAGCACAGGATGATGTGAAAGATTTTTGTGCTACATGTAGTGATGTTACTGGGTTTGTGTTTGGTTTTTTTCAGACGATATTCGGCTGGAATTGCAGAACAACGCTGACATTGTCGATCAGCTGAATACATTAGCTACCCTTGCTGTAAATGTGTCCTCCTGTGTCTCATTTAATCGCGTTCAGGCAGTCAGAAACTTAGAGGAAATGGAAATGGTGGCTAAAGAGCTCTTTCTGAAGAACGAGCTTTTTGCAAGTATGTGACAATCTCGAGTCTCCCTGTAAATTAAATTTAGCCTGGTAGAGGGTGGGAGTCCTGCATAAGAAGTTTGGCTTTCCACCAGCAACTGTTGTGGTCACAGCCCCCACCACACAGCAATCGATTTTCACCTGGTGTGGGTGGGACCTGCACACTCAGACCTCCTTCTGGCAGTGTTTTACACTCTCCTTTTTATTCCTCCTTTTCTCTTACACCTTCGCTGTCTGTATAGAAAGCCTTTGGTCAACTACTGTTTTCTCTCAATTCTTTGTTTGAGCAAAATTTCACTGCTCTTAGATCTTCGTGACAGCTGCCTTCTTTCAGGCTCCCCTGGGAAAAGATGCTTTAATCGAGAAAGATACCACCGAATCACTGAGGTTGGAAAAGACCTTTAAGATCATTGAGTCCAAATATGAGACAGTTCAATTTATTAAAAGGTCATAAAGCTCTTGAGGTGTTCCAGCCAAACACTGCAATATTATATTGGGTCTTCTCGGTCACACTTCTCACGTTTGTGGGATCGGAATTCAGCTTCGGATCAGACTGCAGAGACGGGCAGGGGGGAGTAGAGAATAGGAAGCTTACGTTAATTGGAATGATACAAATGTGTCTGAATTTTTAAAGAATGACCAATATCTCCTCAATTAGGATTTACTTAAGTCCTGTGACCTGTTTGATTTCATATCTCATGATTGAGGGGTAGATGATAGAAACTTTTTCTTTTCTTGGAACTTCAGTCCCTGATAATATTTGTCTATTCCCCTAAAAGCAGTTTTCTTCTATGTTTGCCCTCCATTCAGTCATATGCTTTATATATGGAATAATCAGGAAAAATATTCTGGAGAGAAAAACTTTTGTGCTATTTCCTCTACTCAAACAGCCATTTTAAATCAAACTGTATCTACAGCGTGCCATTTCCTAACAGGAACTTGCAAAGCTTTTGTATTCTTAGCAGTCACAGCTTTGCAGGAATTTGCGTGGGCACAAAAATACATGTGTAGGTCATGAAGAATTTTGAACACTGTGTGGCTGAGGTTTTTATGTTACAGCATTACTAGGTGAGCTCTACTGAGAGAGTACCTTTGGGCACGTTCAAGAGAGGGGTGTGTGCTGAGTGACGTACCCAACAGCTACGTGACGGTCCATGTTCAAAGCAGAGATTTTTTCCAAATACAGCTGGTTATTTTGAGAGCCTTTGGTTTTTGAATGCTCAGTGGGAAAAGGTTTAAAGGGTCTGGGGGTGTATTTCACCACCAGAATCATTGGTCACATTGGAAATTACGGGTAGCTGCAGTGACATGTAGTTTCCACTTTCAGACCCTCGATAAGCAGCCTACCCATCTGAGCATTATTTGTGCAGCAAAGAAATGAAATGATGGATTGTAATGTAGAAAAGGCTTATAAAAATGAGAGGTTCCTACATATCTGTGTGTACTGCTCCCGTGCTACTGACTCTGAAGGAAAGCTTTTTCTTTTTCTTTTCCAAGGTATCATTTTCAAGCTGCCTTCAAGCCACAGCAGCCCTGGACGCTCAGTCCCCGGGGACTCGCCCCTCCCTCCTGTGCTCAACTACACCATCCGGATGAGCAGCAGGATCACGCAAACCACCAACAGAATAAGGGAGCGCATCTGGACGGTGGGGCCACACAACTCCACCTCCCAGAGCCAGATTTACAGCCGGGCGTTTATTTATATCCAGGACAGCATTGAAAGAGCCATTATTGAGTTGCAGACTGGCAAGAAGCCAGAGGAAATAGCTGTTCAAGTCCAGGCCATGCCTTACCCCTGCTACAATAAGGATATGTAAGTTTGTGTAGCTTTTGTCTTCATGCTTTGTGTAAGCTTGTCGTGTCTGACTGGTGGAGTTTGCCAGCTGCCCTGGTCTCCTTAATACCATGTTCAGACGGCATAGAAATCTTTTCATTTTGTGGTTGTGGTTTGGTTTTTTTTTTCCCTCCAAGGGTCTGAACAAAAAAGAGCATTTTGGACTCTGGTATAAATGGTCTCTGTTTAGTTTGCCTAATCTTTTGTTTTCTGTGCTCTGTATGTACCTGAATTGTCATGGTAACGATAGGTTTTACAGCAGGTAAAATACTCTGTCCCTGTTTTACTACACATGGCGGAGCTGAGACTGGGGTTGGCAGGACTTGGGTTAAATATGATGGCTTGTTCTGCAGGTGTTTACATGCAGACAGTGCAGCAGAACTTAGAAAATTTATTTATTGGGGGGAAAAAAAGAGTCCCTAGGTTTATGAGCTTTGTTCCTAGAGACTGCTATCCAGCTGTGGTATTTGCTGTTCATTCCAGGGATTCTAGCTAATGTTCAGTGTATAGTGAATAGTTCCCAATACAGGTGCCTCCCAGATGCTTTCAGAAGGATAAGAGGGAAGATGAAATTGTACCACTCATCTCTGGAATAACAATGGAGGACAGAGAAGCTTTTCATGCACTGAGTTGCCAGGGTTAACAGCCCTGTTATACAGAGTAGTGCAGCGTGAACTGTGTGTGGACCAGAATAAGTTTTGAATGGTGAAGCAGATCAAAAAGGTTTGGATCATCTTCCTCTCCGCTCATCTTGAGCCAGATCTGCAGCTAGTATAAACCACATCTCTGCCAAATGCAATAGAGAGAAGCAAATCTTGCACAGCTGAGGACCTGCCACTCTGGCAAGGCAATTTTGGTCTGCATTGGAAAGCTGGCAACGTGGTACTTCCGCAGAGTTATTACCCTGACCACAGCTGGTGGCCAAACTGAGTGGAAAACACAGGGAAGGGATTTCAACGTCCATCCGAAAGTGCTGAAGGATGTTCAGCAAATAGTATTGGTAGGTTGGATGGTCGCTCCGCCCTGACGTGAGGGTCTCCCTTGGACCAAAAGGACAGACTAGACGTGGGAGCTCTTTCTATTGAAAAGCCTGCGCGTCTACCGTGTGAGCTAAAAGAGTATCTGGGAGTTACAGCTATAGGAGCTACAGCAGACCCATTAATCTCCTGTGCCGGCCTGTCACTTAAGAGAGCTGGGGACCCATAATCTCTTCTCAAGGTAACAGCATGCAAAGTGCCTGCAAGTACTCAGGCAGTAGGCATTCAAACCAAGTGTCAACTTCTTGCAGCAAATACATGGATTATTGCTGTGAGATGGTTTTGTACAATGATTAACTGGCTGCTGGAGGCGTTTACTACAGTGTTATCTGCTTTTCTTGTTCTTGGGCTGCTGAGAAAACGGCTGGCCTTCAGGTTTCCCTCCACACCCTGGGTTCAGAGGGACATGAGTTTGCTCGATTATTAGAATACCTGAAGGCTTTGGATTTGGATGCAGTAGAAGTCATCGTAAAATGGCTGTTTGTTGATTGTTAGTGCATAGTTACCATCCTGTAGGGAAATGGAGGGAATATATGTACCGGTACACAGAAGGTATAAGGAAATGCTGCACTTCTAATAGCCTAGAGAGCACGCACAAAGTGGTAGCCAAAAAAACCCCAAGCCACAAAGAGCTACTAGAGCTACTGAAATGCCTTTTCATTGTTCTTTATAAATATGGCTTCATGTGCATGGAAGCATTTCCTGAAAGCACTGGTGTATGGGAAATTTTCAGCTTTACAGGTTAAAAAAAAAATTAAAAACAAATGTAATCATACTAATTCCTTACTGTTACAGTACGGTAAACTTTTCCCAGGAATAACACTGATTATTGTTTTTTTAAGCCAGGTCTAGAAATGAGGGAGGAAAGCACAAGGCCCATAGATACAATGAAGTCAATCTCCTGCTATAAAATCTTGCTTTCCATCATAAAAGGAGAAATTTACGGTTGGCCGTTGTTGTCTTTTCTCTGCGTGCATTTGGCCCAGGAAGAAGGTTTTAACTAAAGTGGGGAGCCAAGAATTGTGAAGCCCGCGTTGTAGATCTGGATCTGCAATACCTGTCCCGGGGTTGGTAGGCCAGACACTCTGAGGGGAAGCACCTATATTCAGACTCTGGCACCAGGAAATATTACCTGGCTACAAAATTTGGCCATTATATCTATTAACAGAAATGGGACTTATGGCTGGCTGCTGTGATGTTTCAAAATGGGATGGAAACCCATCAGAGAGCCAGGAGATGGCAGTGCCCACGGTGGTTCCTGCTCCTGCCAGTGGTGTTGCTGAGCAAAACTTCCAGAATGCATCTGGAAATTCCTCTGTGATTTAAAAAAAGAAAAAAGATTTTGAACAGTCATGAGTTCCATGAATAGAAAATCCAATGCAATGGCAAAATAAGCTTTTTTTTTGTAATTATTAATTATACTCCACGTTTTGAAATATAAGCATGTCTTCTCCTGTGCCAAAGTATTATTCTGAAAAATATATTCTCTATAAAGCCTTAATCCCCAGAACATTTCATATTCAGCTAAAGCCTGCATTTGCCTTTTACAGGTTCTTAACCAGCGTGACCTACTCTCTTCCATTTGCTCTGATGGCCGCCTGGGTGCTGTTTATAGCTGATTTTGTTAAAACACTTGTTCAAGAGAAAGATCTGAGGCTTTACGAGGTACGGTGAAACTTTCTGGGGCGTGCAAAATTATAAACAGATTTTCCTTATTAGTGGGTAGTAAGTCTCACGTGCAATATTAAATGGTGCAAAACAAGCATTTAGGAAAATAATATTCCAAACACCTATGCTTTGACCTGCAGTGTTTGAATTCTGACATTGTAACCAAGCTCAAAACCATGGAAATGCAGGGCATTTGCCCTTCAAGTGGTGAGAATATTGCTTTGAAGTTCCGAACACTGGAAACATGGGGACCTCACAAAATTACAAGTTTTGTGAAGATTTAAAGCTCTCTTAAAATTGACTTTGTGTCATACCTGTTGGGGACAAAGGCATGAAAAGTGACTTATTTCCTATCCTTTAAGTTATTATACTTAATATTTCAGAAGGTGCTACATATTACATCAGCTCCTCTGAAATGAAGGCAACCTTCTTCATTCGGGTTGCCTATTGGAAAAGAAATGACATTGAGACATAGGGAATTTATTAAATTAACTCAGATTTTCAGTGTGAACAGAGTCAACAGAGACAAGCAGCGCAGAACTTTTGTAAAACTAAGCTTTAGTAAGCAACAGGAGCTCAAGCAGATTTGTTTTTATCCAGTACCATGGAAACAAATACCGATTCATCAAAAACATTTCCAAGAAAGGGCGCACTCTGAACTGTGATGAGACCGAAAATGAGTGAACCCCAGTGACTAGCTGGCAGCTCCTTGCTCTAGTTTAGGAAACCAAGTTTCTGCTCCTAAGAACAGGGTGTCGGTAATCTTTTTAGGCATATAATAATCTGCAACAAGACGCTAGTACCTATAGTTTCTTTTGGATTTATCAGTACAAACTTAACAGTTTTATACAAGTCTTGTGGACTTGATCATAGGCTAATATGAATTAATATTGCTTCCTTATAACTATGGTAATTTATCTATTATTGGGGATAGATGAGAAAGAATTTGGTTTCAAAGATATTTAAGAGTTTTTACACTCAGACCACTAGGCAATTAGCATTATTTTAAAAAACAACCACAATGCTTTAGAAAAGTTACAAATCTAAGGCCAGAAGTTGCTTTAGAGCTTGTGGGCTGTGATGCTTCATGCTTGCAGATGCTGTCTGTGCTGTTCTTTTGCAACAGACTGCTTGCAAACCTAGGGCATTCCAGAAATGTGAGTACCTGGTTTCTCCCTGGTTACCAACATGCAATACGCCAAAGTATGAAAGAACATGTTTTAGTTGTACGCCCTGTCGAGAAACTGAAAAAAGAAACAGTTCAATATCAGCAGAAAGATCTCGTAATAAACAGTTGTCATCTGTGATTCTCTTTTTCACCTTTCTCCCTGTAGTACATGAAAATGATGGGTGTTAATGCCAGCAGCCATTTCATCGCCTGGTTCATAGAGTGTGCCGTCTTCCTTCTAATCACTGTCACCTTCCTCATCATTGTTCTAAAATTGGGTGACATCCTTCCCAAAACAAACACAGCGCTCCTGTTCCTGTACCTTATGGACTACAGCCTGTCCATTATAGCCATGAGTTACTTCATCAGCGTTTTCTTCAATAACACCAACATAGCAGCCTTGGTGGGCAGCCTCGTGTACATCCTCACCTTCTTCCCCTTCATCGTGCTGCTTGTCATCGAGAATCATTTGAGCTTCTCTGTGAAGAGCCTGCTGGTAAGTTCCGCTTTTCAATAACCAGGACCGTGTGTGTCGGAGCAGTCATTCACCTTCAATAAACTTCAGCTCTTATTGTATCTTGTGTCACAAATATACGTGAGTTGGTTGCCTTTCTAGATTCCATCAGTGGGTGTTGACAGGTGCGAGAGCATAACAGGAGAGTTGGCCATGGCCTGTTCTGGAATTAGGTGAATTCCATGACTGAAAGCAGTATTGTGGAATTTTAGTGAGTGAGTTCCCACCTGCCAGCTGAATCAGAGTAGTTTGAGCTACATACTTTGCCCTTTATAATTGCAAAGAAAAATGCGTTACTTCAACCACCACAAAAAACTAGGCTGTCTCAGTGAGGAGTTTAGGTAGTGGGGCTGTGAAGGAGGGCTGGCTCTGCTTATTGCTGGCTCTGCTCATCCTTTAGTTTCCTATATCTCAAATTCCTAGCCATGGAAATAGATGTAAAGCCTTGTTTCGTACCAAGGGCAGACATAGGTAGGTATTAGGTTCCAGAAACCAGGCTTGTTTTCTTTGAGTCACCAAATTCAGGAAGGGACATCTATTAATGCAAGTGGTAAAAATATTAACCACCTGGCAGGTAATTCTCAAGCACTGCTGTATTTCAAAAGCCTAAATTAAAACCCTGTGTGAGGGAGGAAGTTGCGACCTGGGTGTGGAAGCAAAAGGAAGGCAGGCTCTAAGGAGTCAGTACAGCCCGTCACCAGAAGCATCGCCCATCCTAAGCCTGGTCCGGTGCTCTTTGTGACTGTTGGAAAAAAAGACCAAACACTAATTTTCCTGGCTATTGGGCCAAGCCACTGAGGTACCTGATAGGTTGACTGACTTGATTTCTCTTTGAGACTAATGCGTAAGTTCTTTGTTTTCAATTTTGTTTATTCCACAGAGCCTGTTGTCTCCAACTGCGTTCAGTTATGCAAGTCAATACATTGCTCGATATGAAGCACAGGGCATAGGTATGTTCATTGTAGACAAAACTAGGCTTTGAGCTCCCGTGATTGTGACATTTCACTAATATGGGTTCTGTTTGTATTTCTAAATTCCTTTCTGCAGGTCTGCAGTGGGACAACATGTATAAGTCCCCAATGATTGGAGACAACACTTCCTTTGGCTGGATGTGCTGGCTTATTCTGATAGACTCTTTCATTTACTTCATCCTGGGATGGTATATAAGGAACGTTTTCCCAGGTAAGGATACGAAGCATCGAGGCTGGTGCTGTACCATCTCTTTTGGAAAACAACACTGGCTGATTCCATGGTTCAGGCAGTAAGACAGTCTGAGCACACAAGATACCTCTGTTTCTAGATCAAAGGGAGCATGATTTTGTGGTTGTCTGAGAGCTGTATTGAAAGGGAGAATTAAGGTTCCTCTGCTTATCAAATGGGTAGGTGGGTCTCCTGAGGAAGCTGAAGCCAAGGACATGGGAGGATGTGTTTGTGGTCTGGTGGGTGAAAATGAGAACAGAGCATGTTTGCCTGCATTTGTCAGTTGAGTGATTTTGTGTTGTGTTACTTGTATCATTTGATTTCAGAAAGTAATTCCTGCCTTGGGCAAGAGCCAGTACATTTGTCTCTTGCTTTTCTTCCCCACCTAATGAAGCAGTCCACTGGCATACAGAAGTCTACCCAGTGGAAGATGTAAAGTACTCCTGCCCTGCAGCTATGAAGTTACTCAGAATAACAAATTAGTGAATGCTTCCTATTGTGTCAATCGGAAATTCTCTACCAAGTGTCAGTAGTACATGAGCACGTCCAGAGGGGAGAGATTTCTGTGGAGTTTATTTTTGCTATTTTGAGTGCACCCCAATTGTGATACTTCCTCAGAAACAGATACCTGAACGAGATTCCTCTTCTCCTTGCAGGTAGATACGGCATGGCTGCTCCCTGGTATTTCCCCTTGCTTCCATCTTACTGGGTCGAATACAACAGTTACCTCCCCTTCTGGAAGGAGAAACGAAAAGGCCTTCTCTTCACCAAACTGATGTTAAAGAAAGAAGCAACCCTCAGCAATAAGATATGTATGTGAATGCTAGATGGGGTAGCGATACTAACTAAATGAAGCCAAATTGGTAAAGGGGCACCATGCTCAGACAGCGCATTTCTCTATTGATCCTTATTTTGTAGCACAGGAAAAATTGGAAGCTGTTGCTTGCATGAATGGAGATTTGGCTTTTAAATTATACTTGTTCTTCCTATTTGGTGTGGTACTGATTTTCACATGCATGTTTGTCTATGTCGTAGTTGGAGTTGTAGTTACCTTAGATGCATATATGTCAGTCTGCAATGCTCTGTGTAGAAGTACACTTTTGTTTGTGCAAGCAAATACAGATTGCCACTTGGCAAAAGGGATGTGTGCTTCTTTGCTCGTCTCTTTAAATGTTTAGCCTGTAAAATATTGTGAGATGACACATAAAAGCTTGCTGATTCTACCTAACTGAAAATAACTCAGTAGTTTCGCAGTCTGTTCTCTAATTTTCTGTGCTTGCTTAGTATAAATTAAGTGAGGTGCTCTGAAACATCTAAATATGATACCTTTTTCAAAGTGATTAATGCTTATTGTCAGGAGTTATTAGAAGCTGCAGAAGTAAAAAGGAGAAATCCCAGGGAGCTCAAAATGATACAGATCCTGTGAAATGTTCCCTGCGTTCCTAGCTGAAAGGCACCTACTTTTGCTGTATTTTGTTTTTAAAAGCCCCGCTTGTCTGTAAGGTGAAAAAAGTAGCACAGCCCTGTTGCAGTGCAGTAACTGTCCTCTGGCCCTTCAAAGGTGCCCCCCCTCCTCACCTGGAACCGGAGCCCACTGATCTCACCTTGGGAGTCTCCCTCCGTGGCATAACAAAGATTTATGGATCCAAAGCTGCAGTGGACAACCTCAGCCTCAACTTCTATGAAGGGAATATCACTTCCCTGCTGGGACACAATGGAGCTGGCAAAACTACGACCATGTGTGTATACTTTAAAGCTGCTTTTTTTTTTTTATACGGTGGGGCATGATTGGGTGAACAAGAGACCAAGTGGGGCTGTGCAGTGTTGGGAGACTGAATAAGATGCTTTATTAGGCTAAATCCCTCTTGTAGTTTTATCTTGCTCATGAATGACCTCAGCACTCCCTTCATCTATTAGAATTAAAGGTTCTTTTCTGCTTAGGAACACGCTTTTTAATCTGGTAGGATACCTGTAATACTCAGCACAGCAGCTGTTCTAGCATTTTGTTCCATGACACTTTGGTTAGGTTGTTCTGAAAGCTGTGGGTAGCTCATGCACGCACCAAAGCTGAAGTGATACTGGCCAGAAAGCTTAATAAAGGTATACTTCAGCTGTACAAACTCATGTGTCAGCTGGGCTGGAATGGCGGTGGGTTAATATGTTGGCCTTTCAGCCCTTTCAGCCTTGCCATTTATAAATTATTATTTCAGTTGTTAGATAACAACACTAAAACAGACCTGTAGAACTTGATTTCTCCACTGATGTATATGTGCATCGCTCTGAAAGCAACATTAAGCTGATAAATAGAAGCCTCAGAAGAGCCAAAACCAGTAAGACAGATGTGTGCTTCATCTCAGCTTATTATCAATTCATCTCGTATCCTGTTTGCAAAGTGTAGGCAACGGTGATATGCAGAAAAGTATAACAGCTTCTTGAAACTTAGTGCAGGCTTCCGAACCTGAGTAAGGTCACAAGTTACTTCTGTCCTTTTTAATGACGGCTAGAAGTCCCAGGAGAGAGAGAAGCTCTGGGAAGGCGCAGGGCAGTCTGGGACGCATCTTCTCCCTTTAGTCCCTGCAGGACAGCACCAACAGTGACCTATAATGTGCAAGTAGTTATTCTGAGCAGAGAGGGTTTGACTTAAGTCTGTTGGGTATAGTGAGGTAGGTAGTTATTTGCTTGAACTAAGTGAAAGTGCTGCCCACTGTGAGATGTCTTGTCCGGAAGTCCTCTCCCATCTCCTGTTAATAATGGCAGTGAAATCAGGTTTCCATGCTCTGATGCGGTTAGTAAGATGAAGATGTGGTTTTCCATCTCTGTTGTGGTTAGCAATATGAGGCTGTCTCGATACTGCAGATAAACCTCAAAGAATGAAGAGTAACTGCATTATGTGCATTCCCAGTGATTAAATTGGAAATCAAGGGCGTTCATGAGTATTGATGTATTGGATATGCAGGGCTCTGACTTAGGGAGGGGGGAAGGCTGAGGAGGATAAAAGTACATGAGAAAAGCAGACAGAGTTCAGTGTGTTGGCTTGGTACTTGCCCTCGTGTTCCCGCAGAGGGGTAGGAGGACGTCCTTTGATGTTAATTGGCCACTGCTCCGCCAAAGCATGGGCAGACAGCAGAAGGAGCAGTGCTCAGTGGTCTCTGGCTGGACGAGGTGTGGTAGTGATGTAAGGAAACTTGGAAAGTCATGATATGTACAGGACCACGTGAAAAAATTACTTCTGGCTTTCTCCTTTTTCTAACTTCCTTTTCTGTTTATGTTTCCCTTACAGATCTATTTTGACGGGGTTGTTCCCCACATCATCAGGTACTATCTTTGTGTATGGCAAAGACATCAAGACTGACCAGGAAGTTATCAGGAAGAACATGGGTGTGTGTATGCAGCACAACGTGCTCTTTAACTACCTCACCACAAAGGAACACCTGCTGCTCTATGGGTACATCAAAGTCCCTCACTGGAGTAAGCAGGAGCTCTACCAAGAAGTGAAGAGGTAAAAAAATAGCAGGGTTGGAGAAGGGAGAGAGGGCTGTCAAAATTATTGTGTGGTAGGTGCCATTGCCACTGCAAAGCTCAAAGGAATGGTTTTGAGGATTGCTCCGGACCCAGTGTAGAGTTCAAATAATGCCTTAGTCTGACTAGAGGAACATATTGAGTGTTGATATCTGTGTCTGTAAGAAAACAACGTCTCTTGTCCAGGGGGTTTACAAGCTTCTGTGGCAATTCTTTGGAGATGAATTTATAGGCCTAAGGGTCTAGTCCTTGCTGCTTTACAATTTTCTGCAGAAAGAGATTTAATCAACCAGTCAGAAAGATGATGTCGGCTTTATTGGTTCTGCGGAGAAGTGAAGCAGTCAGAACATCCCAGGAAGTTTGGATCTTGGTGTTCTCAGTTGATGAGGTTGAGCCTTTAACCTTGACTTGTCAGATGGAAACTTTGAAAACATCCTAAAAAAAATGTTTTAAATTAAAATCCTGGTGACTGAGCTACAGGGTGAATCATCTCCCTGCACTGTGACCATTCAGTAGAACAGTCCATACTTGAGCAGTTTTTCATTTGCAGTTATGTTTTTTGGGGGGCATTTTCAGATTTCCTGCTTTTAAAAGATGCCTGAAGGATAACCTTTGGGGGTTGTTTTTGCTTTGTTTTCAAGGACTTTGAAGGAGACTGGACTGTACAGCCATCGCCACAAGCTAGCTGGCTCCCTGTCTGGGGGAATGAAGAGGAAGTTATCTATAGCTATTGCTCTCCTGGGTGGATCAAGGGTGGTGATACTAGATGAACCAACCACAGGGGTGGATCCATGCTCTCGGAGAAGTATTTGGGAAATTATCTCCAAGAATAAAAAAGGTACCGTGATGAGATGCTGCCCAGTGGCAAAGGTATTTGTGTCGCTTTTGCAAATATGCTATCAGTGGCTTTGAACTGTGGGTTTTGGAGACTACAAAGAACGAATTGTGGGAGACTGGGATTTTGCAGGCCCTCTGGGTGCATCCTGATTGGTTTTTGTAAATTCACGGTGTCATTTTAAAAGTAACTTTACCATAATGCACAATTTACAGTACAGTATCTTTCAGCTTCTTTCTAATGCTGCCTTTCATCCAGTTTCACTAATAATTACGAAAAAGCACAGTTGATCTTCACCTGGTACTCTCCCCTCATTCAGCATAGCTTTTTGCCTGTCTCATGTAATCACGTGGTGTGTTTATTCTGTGGTGGCTGACACAGCTTTGTATTTTCCAGGCAGAACCATCATTCTCTCAACGCATCACTTGGATGAAGCAGAAGTTCTGAGTGACCGAATTGCCTTCCTAGAGCATGGAGGGCTCAAATGTTGTGGTTCACCCTTCTACCTCAAGGAAACATTTGGTGACGGATACCACCTGACGCTCACAAAAAAGAAGGTTTGTGTCTGAGTTGGTCCTAAATTTTCAGCGTCTTAGGTGGGAAACTGAGTCAGTCGTATGACAGGAAGGAAGGTGGCAAGCCGTAGTGTCCCACAGAAATTAAGCATGCTGCAGAAAGTTCTTCTCAACCTGAGGCGTCTGCAGTAGAATGGATGTTTCAGTATAATTTCACTTTCATGGAATAACTTCTTTATGTGACTGCTTTATTCCCGAGTGAAAGTGGGATGTGTTTTGGGTTGAGACCCTGGGGTTTGGCCACACACATTCAAGAATATGCTAGACTCTTTCCTTGGGCTGCCAGTAAGATCATTTTTTCATATGCCCCAACCATTGAGATACCTGGGTTACAGTGCACTCTGCTCTCCGCCTCGCTCTGCCTGTCCCATGCTGGTATTCATATCCTTTTTTTTATAAATAAGTTTCACAGAACCGCAGAATGATAGGGGTTGGAAGGGACCTCTGGAGATCACCCAGAGCAGGTGGCACAGGAACGCATCCAGGCGGGTTTTGAATGTCTCCGTCTCTGGAGACATTTTTCCTTCAGAAAGACAGCCTATATGGAGAGTTCTCCAAAATACAGGAGTCTCAGCTTCAGCCCTTCTACACAAAGCCTTGCAGCATTAATAGACAAGGCAGAGGTCTGAACGTGAGCTCCTGCATCCCAGGTGCATGATGACGTCCTTTTTATCCTCCCTTCCCCACTGGACCTTAGCTTCCTTTCATGTCCCATGAGCTCGGTGACCGCAGCAGGCACTACCAGGGGCAGAAGCAGGGATTCACCTGTTTGTGAGCAGGCATGGAGCTGAGCTGGAGCTCTCAGCACCTTCGTCTTTTGGGGGGGCCATCAAGGCTTGCTCAGGGATGCAGGCACTTATGGCTGCATCGGCAGGAGCTGAGTGGCAGATCCAAGTACGGTAGTGGTATCAAAGAACTATTGAGGATGTGGATGTGAGGACACTGCTAACAGAACAAGTGGCCCCCGCCTCCCTTGAAGGAGAGGGAGGCTCTCCAGCAGGACCACTGGACCAGCCTCTGTGGCCCTCGCAAGAGAGGAACTCTTTGTTGAGAAAGAACAGGGTCTCCTTGAGGATTAAAGGCAAGGCCGGGTGCAGAGTGGGGATTGTGAAGTTCAGAGAAATAAAGCAGACAGGAAGAGCCCATCAACAGTATCTGGCCTGAGGAAAAATATTCTGCTTGCGAGGAGGGGAAACTCTGCTCTTGATAGCATTTATTACAGTGCAAGCCCTGTTTTTCATGGGAAAAGACTGCACTTGTGCTGGCAGCCGAGTTCATGTGTCAGCTCTCTTGTGGTTAGGCTCTTTCTCTGTTGCACGACAAACCCTCCATCTAGTGCAAAGTGGTCGATTCAGCCCAGTCCCGGTGTCTCTGCAGACAGAGGAGCCCAGCGAGGTCTTGGATGGACCAAGATGGGGACACCCCCGTCCTCTTCAAGGGCCAGAAACCCACTTTCATCTACTTTTGATATTGAAAGTGAAATGCTGCATCCCTGGACTGAGATCACCTACTTATTATTCTATGGGACAGGATTTGGGCTAAATCCTGTGGTAGGAAGTTTGACCTTGCAGCCTTTGGTGACCACAGTGTTTTCCTCCTTTTTCAGAACATGGTAGAGGAGTGTGACACCGCAGCAGTGACCTCCTTGATCCAGTCCCACCTCCCGGAGGCTTATCTCAAGGAGGATATTGGTGGAGAGCTCGTGTACGTGCTTCCGCCTTTCAAGTCCACAGTCTCAGGGGCCTACCAGGCGCTTCTCAGAGCCCTCGATACCAGCTTGAGTGATCTCAGCCTTGGTTGCTACGGGATTTCAAACACCACCGTGGAAGAGGTACGAGCTCAGGATCCGCTCAATTTAATGAAATGTTATGGAGATCAACTTCACAGCACTGCATAGCTCTGCTTTCTGGGCTAGACAGTGGCATGTTTTCAATGTGAGAGTTGCAGGCAGGGAAAGAAGGGGTTTGGTTGTTCGCTGTGTTACACTTACGAACATGTGAGTGTGCAGATGTGTTCGTAAATCTATACATATACTAATACACAAAGCGTACAGCTGTCTCACCTTGCTAACAGCTTTTTGGCATTTTACCCAGAAAATGAGATGCTGGAGTTGGACTAAGGAGAGAGGGCAATGATGTGTTTCTCTTTGAACTCTTCTCCTGGTCTCCGCGAACCTGGGTTTGTCTACGGGTGCAGTCAGCAGGGAGGGAGGTAGCAAACCGGCTAAGTGATAAACTTCAGTGTGGATGCTGTATTGTACGAATGAGTCATCTGGTGCATCTCGGCACCTGTCTGTCCACGGGAAATCTCTGGTCAAATAAACACCAACATTTGGTTGCGTCAGAAACAAAAAGTAACTTTAAATGATGAGCAGTGAGGATCTTTGCCTTGCAGAAAGGAGGGAGGGAGGTTTTTACCTTGCTGCTCAGAAATTCTTGCTTGCTTTTAAGGTGTTTTCCTAAGGCAGCGAGAATGAGTTATACGGCACGTACCATGTGCAGCTTGGGTGCCACAACTGTGCACGCTCCCAGCATGTAGGCAGCCGGCATTGTCAGAGGCTGGAGGGGAAAACATCCCAGGGAAAGAGCTCTCCTTGTTCCTTCACTAGTGCCGTGCAGGGAGAGCCGCCGGTGCGCTGCTCTCTGTGTGGATGTGGAGGGAGGAGAGTTATGTAGGGCTGGAGCTGACATGCAGCTTCGTTTACACCTACTCAGTCACGTAGCAGGTGGAATGAGGGCAAGGTAAGTCCACGGGGCAGCTGCAAAGGTTTAAGAATCCATTGCTGCAGCAGGAGAGAGACACGATGTGACAGGGAGCTGGACAACAATAATTTTATACTGGGAAAAAAAAAGTTAAATTTCTCTGCAGAGCACAAAGGGAACAGAAAGAGTATTGTAATTCAGAATTGATACACCAACTACAGCTACAAAGTAGGAGAGTGGGTTTTGATTATTGTTTTGGTAAATGGAGTAATTTGGACCAATTTTCCTTCATATTTTCTTGCTTTATAGGTGTTTCTCAATCTGACAAAAGAGCTAGGGAAGGACCAGCAAGAAGATGCTGAACTGCCCCAACAGCTGCCTGGAGCCAGTGATCAAATTGGCAGTGACGAAACATCTATGAGCACGGATACCTTCACAGAAAGAGATGGTACTAAATTTCCTCCAGCTTTTATTCCAGATTTGTCGCAGAGGCAGACAGTGACAGATGGACTGATTTGAGCTCCCTGTCCTCTTTCTTTGTTGAAAACCACATTTCACCCAACCAGGAATCACAAAACCAATAAATCACTAGAAGTACAACACTCAACAGTTGTTTAGATCCACTGGTTTGGAAAAGTCTGAAGCACAGAATAAATTACAGAGGGGTTCTGTTTGCATCCACCTTCCTTTAAATTGATCCAGATTTTAATCTAATCAAATACAACGTGTGGGTGAAAGAGCAAATGTATACCTCTGAAAGTAATTGCTGTAATTGATGTAGGGGATTATTTCTATGTAGCTACTAGAACTGGAGAGAAGCTTTGTGGAAACCCCTAAGCCTGTTGCAAAAGCCGCACAGCTCTGAGCTGGGTCCTTCTCTGCTTGTTGCTGTGTCCCAGCTGCTGCAATACGCTCAAACAGCTCAGACAGTGGCAGAAATTCATGTTCAGAAGACAATGAAGCTACAAGCAGTAGCCCTGAGTGTTTGAGAGCTGCAAATGGTGGCATGGCCCAAAAATGAGTAAAAACTGGGCTGAACAACCTTTCACATATTTTTGCTTATGAATACACCATTTATAGTTAGGGAAGAAGATAAGGGACAACACAGAGGTATTTTCATACTTGTTTCTCAAAGCTGACGTGTACTGTAAATGTTACTGTAAACAGTAACTCATACGCGTAGAGAAGTGGTTTGTGTCACCCCTCATGAGACCACTGAAAAGGATTTGCTTCGTGTTGGGTTATACAGGTTGATATTTCATAAAGTTGGAATAGGTTGCACAGGGTTTGGCTCTGCTTTCAGTATGCCACAACCCAGTCCATGCAAATGATCAATTCATTTGTGTGCCTTGTTTTCTTGTTTCAGAACTAATTCTCTTATTGATTTGCCTGCTTTCTAAATTATGAAATTACTATAAGAATCCTCTTATTAGACCTGCTTTCTAAATTATGAAAATTTTCAGTTTTCAAATATAAAAGAATAATACGTTTTCCTTGTAAGTTGCAGCTGGGAAAGTAGGATGTAGGTAACTTTTTGCATCTAGAAGCCTGTGTTCCTCTTGCAAGATCTCAAAATGAATTCACTACATGTATGCATTTGAAATTAAACAAAAAACTGGTGTTACATGAGTTTATGACTCAAAAGCCAAAATCTGAGTCCTGTCCCAAGCCTGACCCTTTCATTTGTTCCATAGCAGTTTTGATTTGCCATCTGTAAAGGAGTGCAGGAAGGTAAATCTATTCCCAGGGTACTATAACCATCAGTTCCCTGCATTTCACAAATACTGATCCATGACAAAACGCGTTCTTCTTTTGTACCCAGATCAGCTCCTGATTAGATCCAAAAGCCTGCAGGGTTTGCCGTTGCTGCTTAAGAAGACATCGGCTTTGTTCATCAAGAGGTTCCACCATACCCGGCGGGATGTGAGAGGCTTCATCGCCCAGGTCATCCTCCCGGTCCTCTTTGTCATGGCTGCGATGGGACTTGGGACACTGAGAACTAAGGAGACCGAATATCCCGAACTGATGCTTTCCCCCTCTCTGTACGGCACATCCGACCAGGCAGACTTCTTTGGGTGTGTGGTGTTCTTTGTGATCCTTAAACCCAGTTTACCATCAGGATTATTTCTAAGCAGACCTTGTGTAAACATGTTACACAGATAGTAGGTAGCTATTTTATCTGTGTAGTTGTTACGCAGATAACATATAGAAATCCTGCTCCTAAGGGGTCTCTCAGGGAGATGGCTTGGCTCAGACCAGCAATCAGAAAGCTTTAGAAAAGCAACCTCTCAGTTGGAATTAACTATGAAATGTGAGGAATATTCTTTGTGTTCCCCATTGGAGTCCTCCAGCCCTGTGACAGCCATACTGCCCCAAAGGGATTTTCTTAATATATATACACTCTTTCCCCAAAGTGAAACAGAGGTCCCCACATCAGTCGTCTCCAATGTTACAGCTCTGGGATCAAATTCTATCTGCCTGGCTGACTGCCTGCATCGCCCTCTCCTGCCCGGGCCCCACTAGTCCAAGGCACGCAGTCATTTGAAGGGCATGCGCTTTTTCAGTGCCCTTAAAAGATGTCACCACGGCATTATTTGATTGTGCTTAAAAATCCTATCACAAAAATTATTATAACTTGTATCATTCTGATTTCATGAGGTGAACTGCTGTCTTTCTCCAGTGGTTCTCAGTTTTAAGTAAGAAATACAAAATTTAGCTCTAAAGCAGATCTGCTCTTAGGTGTTCTTTCCACTTCAGTCCTGCTAGGTGAGGGAATGAGCCAGAACTGCATGTCTGAGTCCTCTGTTCCTAATGTTCTCCGCTTCCCCTGATGGATCTTTGCTAGAGAGCTGGGTCAGAAGCAAGAAGCATCTTCTTGAATGACCAAAACCAAACAGGCTTCACAAATGAGAGCTGACTGAGACAAAACTGGAAGTAGTGCCTGAAAATTGCAGTAGACGCCTTTTCCCTGGAAAGAGAATCTTGCTTGTCCAAAAGTTCATCAGTATCTTGCTTAGATCTAGAGGCAGCAAATCACTGGAGTAGCTGTGCAGCTCGAAGCAATGAGCGGTCCTTTTAAACCTGTGTGACTGCCCTCATGTACTGCATGTGCTTAAGTGGTTTGCAAGGCCAGCACCACAAATAACCATTTATTTAGCATCTTAAATAAATCCTGTTTCATTCAGACAGCTTTCCTCAGCTCAGTGGTAGTGGAAGCACCTTGAACATATTTCATTTTTCTTCTTTCTTTTTTTTTTCCTTTGTTAAATCTTAGGAATTTTAATGAAACCACAGATGCTTTAGTTGCTTCGATGCTTGCTTTCCCTGGAACGGATAACACATGCATGAATGAAAGCAATTCGTAAGTAGTTCTTGGTTTTCTTCCATTTAAATTCTCAATCTGCAGGAGAATTGATATAGCACGATTAGCCATTAGATCTTAATAACCGTCTTTCATCATCTGCAGAATTTTCATCCATTGGTGCCACATGCAGAGAAAAAAAACCCTTTCCTGCTTCTCTTCAGATTGACTTGCAGCCTCTTCCAGCTCATTAGGAGACGGCCAACTGGCCTTTGGCAGGCAGGCGCAAGCTTGCGCTGCTCGCAGACTTCAGCCGGCGGGATGCGAGTCAGTTCTGAGCAGGGAGCTGTGTAGTCACAATTGGTGTGAGGCAGAACTCAGCCCTGCCGAGAGCCTACGTGGCTCCCGCGCGGCTTGGAGCGAAGGCTGGCATCTGCCAGCACAGATATTCTTGAAACCAGAAAACTACACTGTGCTTTAAGGCTGAGACTGCGACTTCCACACAGTCCCAGGACCTTGACGCTGGTGTTTTTTGCTTCCCTCAAGAAGTATTCACCACCACGAGTGGTCTCCTTTATTACTTTGAGGAGTAAGGGAGCTGCTTTGGTGGTGACAGGATGCGAGCAAACTATTCTCAGATCTGGGATGTAGGTCTTACCTCCCCAATAATCCCAGTTATAACACTGAGCCCACCTGGAAAGTTCTCAGCATAGCTTTTGTTATCTGTATCTAAAAGCTGCGCCATGAGGGCTGGTTTCTTTTGGGCTCTGCAGATAAATTTTCAAGGAATTGGTAGTAAAAGCCTGGGCAGGCTTGCACGCTTATGCATGTCGCGTATCTGCAAGCAAATATTTATGCCGAGCAGTTACAGCAACTGCCCAGTCAATGCAGTCCATCGCAGGACTCCCCAGTTATTGCGATGGCAATAGCCCTTATTTCTGCATTGTAAAATGATTTTGGCCTTTGCGTGCTAACTCCTTAAGCTGTCTACTGTGGGAATGAAGTGGTGTCCGGGTTCCTTCTAATCAGCTGAAGAAAGCCAGGCACGGAGAGCAGCAGCGAGGGCTCTCTGCCGAGAGGCACTGACGGCAGCGGGAGGATGGGTATTCCCTGAAGCACCCAGGGCTGACAAGGAGGTCTGCTTTGCTGCTGAAGCTGCTCGCTGCCATCCTTGCTGTCATTAAACATGACAGCAATTAGCATCGTTTGCACACCTGAGCACAGAGAACCTCAGAGGAAAATGTGTTCATTTGCAGGCAGTGTTTAAAGGAGGACATGCTTGGCCCATGGATTATCAGTGGAAACCAGAGAACTAAGTATTCTGCCTGCAACTGCACAGATGGCATCCAGGTAATTTGAATAAACCCAAAAGAGAGGGAGTTTGGGGGGATACTTGGGGTGTCTTGTATGTTGGGAGTGGTTTTGTGGGCAGGAATGGTATGAAGGGGAACTCAGTGTTTGGATTCCTCCTGTCTCTCTTTGGCCTGGTCGATTTTGTACACTGGTTAACCACTGGCTGCACCAGTTTGGGGACAGGAAAGGAAACGGCATCCTCAGAAGATTCGCATGCTCATATATCTGCCTTCCTCCCCGTGGTGGGAAAAGGTTTAACGGTGGTTTTGAATGTGGTATGATTGTCCCATTTAGCAGAGGTGAAACATGTGTTCAAGAGGAAAATTGCATTTTATACAAGCACTGTCATTATATGAAAGCACAGCTATTATTGCTGTTTGCTCTTCAGAATTCAACTTTATGCAAAGTCTAGATCTGTCTGCTTTTACTCTGCTCCTTCTTATAAATAGTAATGATTAATAACATCAGTGATTTGCATTGTGGTGGTACATACAGAACTAGATATGGGCACTGCTGGGCTTTGCATCTTTATGTGCACATGGGGAAGAGGCAGATTCTGCCCCAATGATGCTACGATTTTACAGTCCAGTTTGAAGTTGAGCTCTCCTCCTTCCAGTGCTCTTCACCTCTCCAGCTTTTTTCCAGTAGGAGATCAGACTCAAGGTGCAACGTGATGACATTTGTTAAGATAAAGCATGTCCTTAGTTGAATGTTCCTAGTCATTCCTTAAAATGCAGTTATTTTATGTGGTTTTTCTGGGCATACACTTAATTTCATATCATTGAAAGTATTGGCATCATTTTTCTGGTAAGTCAGGATAATGTTTGAAGCCGATTCTCACCTCTAGCAGGCACAGGCAGGTGTTCCTCAGCGAGAAGGAAGCTATTTCGTGTATTCTGATGCAAAGTTATGAAGAGATACACAATGGGGGGAGGCCAGGGGTTTTGTTATGGACAAGCTGAAAGAAGTAGCCAGCATACTGTCTGGTAGGACTAGGACACTTCAACCTTATGAAACAGTCGATGTGACTTTGCCCCTCAGCATGTTCAATTATATATTCGGGACTAATCCAAGGTTTCTCTGAAGCTCTGGAAAATCTTCCCAGTGACTGACAGTAAAGCGAAAATGTAGAGTGTAGCTGCTGTGAAATGCAAGATGAGAATTTGAGGTTACCACGATGTTTTCTGCTCCGTGAGTTGTTTTGCCCTCTGCTGTTGTCTGCGCAGTCACTCTGATGCTGCGCTAAGTAGGATCAGCCTTAATTCAGCAAAAATCCTCCAACATAGCATGAAGCACATTTCAAGGTCTCACTGATGTCAGTAGAACTGAAGTGTAGATTTAAGCAAAGGTTGTTTCTAGGCACCTTGCTAAATATGTTCAGGACGGCATGCAGGATGTGTGCCATGTGGCGCTCTACCCTGATTTGCAAATCATCAGCTTCTGTAGGAATCAGTCCCAGCACCAGAATGTCGCCATTGCCTGCTCTCAATCTTGTCCTGATATGCTAGTTTTTAGTTAAAAGACAGACACCAACATTCTTGTTCATTTGTCTCCACTCAGACATGTCCACAGACGAACTACACTCCCCCTCACAGAAGGACCTTCTCCACACGGACAGTTTATAACCTCACGGGGCACAATGTGGAGACCTACATTTTGGCAACTACCAAAGACTTCCTGCAAAAACGGTAGAGCATAAACCTCCAGTTCTTCTCTGAATGGTACCGGGAGCAGCCTTTTATACATGTCATATCCATTGGGCTTGAAGAGGTGACAGTGCAGTAGGGGTTGAGAAAGGCCTCCCTGCATCTGGTGAAAGGAGGTAAAACGTCCTGCAATTACGGAGTTAAAGATAAAGGTCTGTGCAAGTGCTCTGCTTGATCATAGCAGAGATAGCCTAGGGATAACATGTCAATCACCTCGTAAGCTGACAGTTGGATCCACAGACAAGTCTTTGTCTGACTCAGAAATGCTTAAAAAGAGGAAAGTCTGACACAGTCTGTCATGAGGTAAACCCTGGGGAGAGACTTTCCTCCAAGTCTGATTCTCTGAAGAGCCTCAGTGTGTGCTTCACTTCAACAAGTGCATCTGTTCTGGTGAAATTAGAGGCTGAACGTTTTCTTGCACCGTGGGGTTGTTAGGGCTATTAGTGTGTCTGGACTCTGCAGCACAGCTGTGCAGCGTGTCTTGGGGCAAAAATAGCCTGACATTATGGTTGTCAAGGAACATGTTCGTCTGCCATTGATTTAAACTGAGCTGCTCTTCTTCTGGGTAAGAAGCAGTCATTGTATTCCAATGTGGTAGGCGAGCAAGTTTGGAGTCCACGTGGCTCCAAAATATTTCTCAAATGGAGGCTTTCAGCACAGTTTTGTGATAGTGCTGCCAAGTTTCTGTTTCCATCTTTTCCCCCAAGCAAGGACTCTGGCAACCGGGTTAAGTTCTTTGAAGTCAAGCTAGAATTAAGTGGGGTGACAGTGGCATGCTAACATGCACCAACCGAAGGTATTGAAGCTTTTGAATGAGGATAACAATGCATTTCCCTCTGCTTTTCACTCAGGTATGGCGGCTGGAGCTTCGGGCTGCCTTTGACAACAGATCTCCGGTTCGATATCAGACCGGTGCCCCCCAACAGAACATTGACTAAGGTAACTAACCTCTGCCTGCTCATCCTAGCACGGGCAGCGCGGGACCCAGAAGAAGTGATGTTGAGTTCAGGGCTATTTCAGAAAATAAAGCAAAACCCTCTGAAATCTGCAGCTTCATGTGGGAGGGACTTGTAGTTCGTTTCCTTTCTTCTCCCCATTCTTCTTTATTGGTCTGACTTATCTTGCTAGCAGGAGACAATTTTTCTGCTGTCATAATTTTATTATACAGAGGTGAAAAGATCAATTAGTAGCACCTTTATCTCATGACAGAATGTATGTACCTTAACTAGGGCTGGCTGCTGGATTCTGATATACCCGTTTCTCTGTTTCTGCTCAGTGAAAATGTTGTAACGCATCAGCGTTAAAAGCACCGAGGCTGAAATCTGAGGTAGCAGGGAAATGCAAGAGAGCTGAGAAAGTCCTGTGATCCCATTGCAAAACCTACCAGGAGGGTGTTCCTGCAAGAGCAGTGGTGTTTTCAGAGGTGGCTCCAAGAAAAGGGAATCACAGGGTTTATTTTTTCACTAACACTCAGAGCTCACGTAATGAATTTGCAGGTATTTTCACCCCACCAATCTTACAGCTTCATTTTAGATCTGAAAGCATTGCTTTTTGTTTATCACATGTCAGATTTAATATCCGGAAACCTTGATAGCGTTGGAAGCAGGGCAGACTCTAGTCCTTGCTCTGCTAGGGCAAGCAGAATGAAATCACTGAGCACGTGGCACTTGGGGATATGCAAAGGTGGATGCTGTGGGCTGTGTTTAAGCCTCTAACCTTAATAGCCTCAGTTCTCTGTCCTTGGGTAGGTAACTTACACCGCCAACCTGGGTGCTGTGGGTTCTGCCTAAAGCCGGTGATAGTAAATCTCCCCAAAGTGCATGTCCTCTGATCTGACTTTTTCCCCTCAGTCCCCAGGGTTTATCGTGGTGTAGGTAAGAAAAGTTATCATGAGGAGGGAAAGGCTGTTGCTGAATGAAAAAGTGACGACTGGCTACTTTCTGCCCAAAAGCAACCTTCTTCTGTCTGGCTTTCAAGGGATCTTAGACATTTGACTGCTTAGCCTTCTTTGGGAGGTCTCCACCACTGGCGTTCATCAGATCTGACCAGCTTATTACAGAGAAGAAAACAAGTGTCTGTATGCTTTATGTCACATACCCAGCTGCTGCTTCTTTCTTCTCTCTCAGAGGCAAATGAAGCTGATGGGACTGTCGTGCTGAAAGTGAAATGTGCTTTTATACTCATTTGGTACTTGATGTGGTTTAATCATTGGACATTAACTTGTAGAGATTATGACTTTAGATAGCAACACGGAATGATTCATTTGTGCAAGCAGAACAAACCAAAATGTTACTAGTAACAGTTTCTCTCCCAAATTCTTTCAATTTCTCAATTATGTGCAGGTGTGGTATAATCCCGAAGGTTATCACAGCCTTCCAGCCTATCTCAACAGCTTGAACAACTTCATTCTTCGAGCTAACTTGCCAAAAAATGAGACTTCCAGATACGGTAAGTGTCCCTTTACATGAGCAAATAATTTCTCCCCTTTGGGGGGAATATCCTGGTTCTGATGAAATCGATGAAAACACTTACCTTGACTTCAGTGAGGCCATTTCTTTATTCCCAATGATGCAATTCCTTTAAAAACAGAATTGAAAAACATGAATAAATCACATATTTCATTTGTTTTTGTCAAAGACTCAGGGGAGATGGAGAGGGAAGACCCCAGCTCCTATATAAAATACTTCCTTCATCCAAAAAATGCCAGTGGTTGCTATTTGATTTATTGCCTGTCATCATGGTACCGAAATAGCTGTCTCTTGAGAGGTGCCCATTAGTTACGCATCAGAAGGGTACTTTAGATCATCTCAGGGGGTGGTTTAGATTAGTCAATTTTAATATGTCACCCTTCTGCTGAGAGCAACTCAGGATGCGTGGATATGTGTATGTTTGTGTTTGAGAGGGTGAGATTAAGTGAGAAACGTAATTTTCAGCTATATTTTCCCTCTGACATGCGACTTACGCAGATTCCAAGGAGTGTTAGCAGCCCATTTGGGGTTATCAGTTCTCATGGCTTCTCCTCAGTAATATAATGCAGCAACCCAAATTCCTGACCAGGGCACCCTATCTTTACCATTTACGGCTCAGGCCACATTTTGGGTGCAGCGTGGGCACAAATATGTCTATGTATAAATAAGCCTGTCTCTAGAGGTTGGAGGGGGTGCAGGCAGAAGAGAAAGATTTATGTTGATACCATTTCGAGAAATCTTATAGAGATTTATGGGATCTGACAAGAGTAGCAATTGTGTGCAGAAATGCCCTACCGATTGATTTGCTTTGAAAAATAGGGCCCTTCCAGCCGTGTCCTGGTCACGCCTGGCCCCCCCCTCCAGGTGACAGTGACACAGGTGACGGTGTCTCTTTGCTCATAAGACTATTCCTTACTGATGTGTCTGAATTTAACTGTAATAGAAAAGGCATCTGATCTGAAGCTTTGCGTGTCGTGCCACGAATTAAAGCAGCAGCAGAACGCTGATTACAAGTCGACACAGCATGTCTTTCTTCCCACCTCCGCATCCCGATGCACCAAAACTCCCCTCACAACAAGCGAAATCAGCGCCTCGTCCCCCCTGCCATCCTAAAATACCCACCGCCTTAAACCTTCGAGACCTGCAGCGTGCCGTGCAGGTCAGAAGGTTCAAGCTTTTCGGTGTGCACTGCACGAGCGGATCACAAAGCTGCAGCCCCTGTCCGGGTGCGGAGAGAGGAGACCTCAGCCAGGCACTTGCAGCGGCAGGAACGTCCCAGAGCAGCTGAATTATTAAGCAGTGAAGCTTCTTGCTCTGTCTCTGTATTCCCAACACATGCCGTAGCGAGAGCAAAGGCAGCAAGTTCGTGTGAACAGTCAGAAAGTTTTCACAGGGAAAGTTTTCTACCAGGAAAATAACAATTTTCAGTGGGAAAGAACAGTGGCAGTTTTTATTCCATCTGTCCTGCTACTTACATATTTTTGGAAAGAAATGCTGAGTAGTAAATGACCAGACAGATAATTCTCCGCTTCCCACTAATAATCCAAGCCGTAGAATGGGGGAAATAAAATGAATGGATGAGGATTGCTCCCCCGGGGTAGTGTAAATCCAGTTTGAAATACAATCGAACAGACATTCTGTGTGGTATGTTCCTGGCAGCTAAATCTATTTGTTGTTGTGACAAATAAATGACAGTTTAAGAACCATTGAAATGGCCAGATAAAAGTGTGTTGTCATTTCAGCAGTTTGAAAGAGGTGCCAGTCCTGCTTTAAAGGTTTGACTTAGACTGCGTATATTTTTAAAAAATACATAAAAAGCTTTTTACCCTGTCACTAAGCAAGTCATAATAGCTTTTGACTTATGTATATTGTGCTTTCTCTTCTCTCAAGCCCAACCAACAAAAAAGAGAAAGCATTGAAATGGAAATTGTGACTCCTAGCCTAAGCTTCAGTAAAGGAGAATGGCTTTATAGGGAAGTATTAGCAGATTAGACAGACGGTATCTTTCTTTCTCTCTCTCTCTTTTAGAGAAGGGGAACATTTCCTGGCTGTTTGTGTGTGGCTTTATCAGCAGCCCAAGATTTTAATTCCGTTTCTCTCCCTGATGACAAGAATGAGTTTTTCTTCCCCCTCCGGAATGAATTTCCTATGAAATCTTCCCTTTCAAATTTATTTGCTCAGTACGGCATTTGCTCAGCTAAACCCGCAAGTCTCATCCTTTATGGCTCCCATGTCGGAATGCTCGTTCTTAGAGAAAATAGCCCAGAATAGTTCTTCCTCGTATAACCGCTGAAAGTCAGGCACCTGGCTGTAAGGAGCTTAAATTTCAGAGGTGGTGTGTTCTAGCAAATCTCTCTGGATTTAATAGCAGTGCGAGGTGCTCCAGCACTCCCTGAGAAGCAAGGCATTTACTTAGTTGCCTAAATACTGATTGAGAACCTCGTTTTTAGGCACGTTAACATCTTAGCCTAAACCCTTTCTCAGGTGCCACAGTCTTAGAGTCTGGGCTGGTATCTTGGTGGGACCAAGGCAGAGACCTTCACTGGAGGTTAGAACTGTCCCACCAGAACCCCCCAAGTTCCTCGTTTTATTAGAAAACACTGGTTTTATAGGCACAAATTGCCTCCAAACAGCAAACGCACTGTGATGAACAATAGTAGTATATTTTGGGATAGATGTTCTCCTTGGTAAAGAAGTACTTAAACCAAATCTTCTGAACATAATGCATGTGAGCAGAAAATTGTGCCTGATACAAACCCATTTTTAAGGGATCTTTTTGGAAAACATCACACGGGGCTTACTAACACAGTAACTAGATTTTTTGCTAGTTCCCGTGGACAAAATGATTCTTTTTTTTCCTAGCTGCATAAGACAGAATAGTTCAGAATTAACCCATTGCCAAACTGGGAACAACAGTGCCTGTAGCTTACTTGGGTTTACGGTAGCATCTCAACAGATGTCCGTATTGAGAAAGACATATATCAGGAAGATAAGAGTTGTAGAGAAAGCCAATAGGGAACCATTTGTTTCTGATGATAAAAGAACAAGTGAAATGCAGTGAGATCATCAAGCAGCAACTTTAAAATGAAACATATCCACCAGTTTTGAATGCATCCATGTTGAGGAATCCAACTTAAAATATATGGACCCATGAGCGTGTGCCTAATTTTAGGTGTGGGAGTGCTCTTACTGAGGCGAATGATACTGTCACCCAGATGATAGATGCAGAAACAGGGCCTGGGGTTTGTATTTCAGATCTGCTGTGCGTCGAAGTCAAGTCATAGAAAAAATTCTCAAAATTCTGCCCAAGATCACACCGAGATGACAGAGCAAAACCCAGCTTTTGATCTGCTTTTCTTCTCTATTCACAGTCTTCTGTATTACTGTCATTCTCAGGAACTGGTGAAGGAAGCTTTAAGTTAGCCACGTTTTCAACTTCTTTTCTTTTTGTTCTTGTAGGTATTTTCTTATCAGCTCACCCATATCCTGGAGGACAGAGTCAAGAACAAGTAATGTAAGAAGATTCATTTGGCTGATGCCTGAATTGTTTAGCTTCAAAAGAAGCAAACCAGCTTCTTGGAAACCATAAAGCAGCCTAAATTACTGAATATCTTTCTCTAAATGATGAAACTGCTCTCTTCCTTGTCTTCATTCCCCCTATGCAAGAATAGCATCCTGCTTGCCACAGAGCTGCCAGATCCCCGTTAGGCTTTCTTTGTAGAATCCCATATAGATGTGGAGGTCACAGTTACAGCATCACACGTTTTTGTGCTTTGGCACAATAATAATAATTACATAATTTTCCCTTTGGCCTTTCCAATCAATGCAATGGCACGGTGTTATGAGTCAGTGCTGTGAGCCCTTTTAGCTGGGCGTAATTACCATCAGCAAAAGATGCTGGCACAGAATCAGGACCTCGCTGCTGCTGAGCTCTAAACAATGCCTGTGCGATGAGGGAGATCTGCCACTTTGACTCACCAGAGACATCTTTCTGCACTTTCTCCCCAGGCTCAACAGCTTACTCGACATCATAGTCTCAATGTCTGTTTTGGTTGGCTACTCTATCACAACGGCAAGCTTTGTGCTCTATGTGGTCAAAGAACATCAAACCAAAGCCAAACAACTGCAGCACATTTCAGGCCTCGGGATGACAAGCTATTGGGTGACTAACTTCGTTTATGACCTGGTAAATAATTCATGTTCTTAAATGCACCAAGAGTAGCAATACACAGCAGAGGAAGAAAAGTTCTTTATTTAAAGCTGGTTGCCTAGACTTCTTAATATTATTACTACCAAGAGTGTTATGTAGTAATTGTTCTCCAAGACATTGAAGACTATTAAATGTGAACCGCAACACTGGATTTTGCTAAGCGAAGGCATTCCTTCTCTCTCGAGTGTATGCAAAACACTCAGCACATTTGTATGAGAGCAACACAGAACAGGCCAGAGCTTGATTTCGGTTTTAACGTGCAAGCAGCAAGCTGCTTTTCTGTTAGCTTGCGGGGCTAGATTCGCATGTCTTTATGCATCTCGGGGAAGGCTTTGGGGCTTGAGGCTACAGGCATTTTGGAAACCCTGGGAGTACGGGGTGTGACATTAGCTGACATCTCATAGCTGACAGTCCCCTGTTGAGCAAAAATCCATTGCTGGGTTGAATGCTCTCTCTAAGATTGTATATTATGAAGGTTTTTAAGCCAAGGAAAGCTACTAATGCAGCTATATGCCTTCCAGAACCTGAGCAAGTGCCCTTCTACAGTGCTGCACTGCGCTGTATAGATTTACCACCTTGTTCCTATAGATAGTTGAGCTCCCCAGCACTGTGCTGCATTACGTGGCGTAGGCATGCCCTTGTTCTCCCTGAAGTTAAGTTTCCTCCTGGTAAAGAGGGTTAATAGCACTGCTGGAATGCATCACTGGGCTAAGAGGATAAATATGCACAGTGTCTGTAGACTAAAGTGCTTTGTGTCTTATGAATTACCTTCGGTGCACGATGTCAAACCCTCACATAGTTCGAGATCTGCAAGCGCAGACCATCTCTGCTTGTGAGCTTTGGCATTGCCAGCGATGCTGTAATGGTGATGAGCTCTACGTATCCGACAAATTTCTATTGATGCAGTTTCAAATCCCAGTGATATCATCCGTTCCTGAAAACATGAAATCTTCAAGGGCGTTTGGGTGGCCAGCCCCCTCTGATGCAGTGAGGGTTAAAGGGCTGAAATCCCTTGGGGAATGTGAGCCTGGACTCTTTCTGCAGAGCACAGCAGAAAGTGTGCTTCTAGGTGTTTTCCTAACACTTACAAAGCAGTCCTAACAATACGGTGCTCACCACTGAGCAGCCTAAGCTGCCTGCTTAAAGGGTCTGGTGTGATGAGGACACCACACAAGTGTCCCCTGCCTTGCACAAGGGGCTTGAAAGGGGTCTGAGGGCAGCGTGGCTGCAGCCTGGCCTGGCTGAGTCGCAGGGGTGAGGATGCCTCTGCTTCCCTCATCTGCGCCCTCACTTCGGCACTGCATATTTGTAAATCAGCCTGCGGAAAAATCCCCAGGGTCCTTGCCACAATCAGTATTCAGTGGGATGAAACTAATCCAGCGCTCTCGGCAACTTGATATTTCTCAGAGAATCCCTGCCAGTAAATTCTGTTAAATCCCAAAGCTGGGGAAGAGAGGAATCTCTCGAGGCAGACGTTTGGTAGGTCCCTGGCTTGACTCAACATTATAAAGACCGGATTTATAGGGCACAATGAAGTGGTCTGACTGCAAGTCTAACAGAAAACCCAAAGGGGTATTTTTCATTCACAACCTTTTTTTAAGGCACTTTCTGCCCACGGCCCTGAATGTTAAGGCTTAGTCTATTCAAAATGGCTTTGTGGGAGTTCATTTGCAAGACTCCGAAAGTCTCTGGCGGACAGAGACCCCACCTGTACTTGGTTTCCCATAGAAAATCCAAGCTGCGCTTGTGGGACCAGGTTCAGAACTGGCGTTGTTGCTTCTGCATAGTCCTAGAAAAATGTTTAAGAATTATCGTCCTAATAACATCTTTTTAATATCATTTTGCAGGTACTTTTTATGGTCCCTATTGGACTCTCAATAGGAGTTATTTCATCCTTCCAGATACCGGCTTTCTGCAACAACAATAACTTACTGGCAGTATTTCTTCTGCTGCTACTGTTTGGGTGAGTGTGGAGCTCAGTTGTTTAAATATCATTGCGCAGGGTGAGGAACTGGATATTGCAGGCTGCTGCAATTTGAGATCCAAGGGAGGAATAGACACAAGGAGTAGTGATAATTTGGTAACTACAGTAGTGTCCGAGAATGATCAGGTGCAAATCAGGGCCTGTCCCCCCAAGAAAGTGGTAGGACAATTAACCCAACTGAAGTGCATCTACACTAATGCACGCAGCATGGGGAATAAGCAGGACGAGCTGGAGGCCATCGTGCAGCAGGGAAACTATGATGTGGTTGCCATCATGGAAACGTGGTGGGAAGACACACACAAGTGGAGTGCTGTAATTGATGGCTACCAGCTTTTCAGAAGGGATAGGCAAGGGAAGAGAGGTGGTGGGGTGGCCCTCTATGTTAGGGGCGGTTTTGAATGTCTGGAACTCAACACTGTAAATGACAGTGTTGAGTGTGTATGGATAAAAATCAAGGGGAAGGCCAACAAGGCAGATATCGTGATGGGAGTTTGTTATAGACCCCCTAATCAGGATGTAGAAACCGATGAAGTATTCTATAAGCGGCTGGCAGAGGTCTCGCGATCATCTGCCCTTGTTCTTGTGGGGGATTTCAACTTCCCGGATGTCCGCTGGGAATACTACACAGCAGAGAGGGAACAGTCCCGGAGGTTCCTGGAGTGTGTGGAAGACAACTTCCTAACACAGCTGGTGAAGGAACCTACTAGGGGAAGTGCCCTACTGGACCTACTGTTTGTTAACAGAGAAGGTCTTGTGGGGGATGTAAAGGTTGGAGGTCATCTTGGGCAGAGTGACCATGAAATGATAGAGTTTTCAATTCTTGGTGAAGGGAGGCGGGGAGCCAGCAGAACTGCCACCTTGGATTTCCGAAGGGCAGACTTTAGCCTGTTTAGGAGCATGGTTGAGAGTGTCCCTTGGGAGGCAGTTTTGAAGAGCAAAGGTGCCCAGGAAAGCTGGTCATACTTCAAGCAGGTGCTCTTAGAAGCACAGGTGAAGGCCATCCCCATGTCCCGAAAGACGAGCCGACGGGGAGGAAGACCAGCCTGGCTAAATAGAGAGCTTTGGCTGGACCTCAGGAAAAAAAGGAAGGCTTATGTTCTCTGGAAAAGGGGCTTAGCAACTTATGAGGATTATCAAGATATAACAAAGCTATGCAGGGGGAAGATTAGAAGGGCCAAAGCTCAATCAGAACTCAGCTTGGCCACTGCAGTTAAAGACAACAAGAAGAGATTTTTCCAGTATATCAACAGAAAAAGGAAAACTAGGGAAAATATAGGTCCACTGATGAATGAGACGGGTGCCCTAGTGGTGGAAGACACAGAGAAGGCAGAGTTACTGAATGCCTTCTTTTCTTCGGTCTTCACTGATAAAGCCATCCCTCACACATCCCATACCCTGGAGGCAAGGGGGAAGGTCTGGAGAGAGGAAGATTTTCCCTTAGTTGAGGAGGACCGGGTCAGAGACCACTTGGCCAAGCTGGACATTCATAAATCCATGGGCCCTGACGGGATGCACCCACGAGTGCTGAGAGAGCTGGCAGATGTTATCGCTAGACCACTCTCCATCGTCTTTGAAAAGTCATGGGGAACAGGAGAGGTGCCTGAGGACTGGAGGAAGGCTAACGTCACTCCAATCTTCAAAAAAGGCAAGAAGGAGGACCCAGGGAACTACAGGCCGGTTAGTCTCACCTCTGTCCCTGGGAAGGTAATGGAGCGACTCATTCTGGATGTCGTCTCCAAACACATAGAGGAACAGGAAGTTATTGGAAGTGGTCAGCATGGATTTACCAAGGGCAAATCATGCCTGACCAATCTGATAGCTTTCTATGATGTTATAACGGGTTGGCTGGATGAGGGGAGAGCCGTAGATGTCATCTACCTTGACCTTAGCAAGGCTTTTGACACTGTCTCCCATAACATCCTCATTAGGAAGCTGAGGAAGTATGGGCTAGACGAGGTGACAGTGAGGTGGATCGAGAGCTGGCTGAGTGACAGAACCCAGAGGCTTGTGATCAGCGGCACAGAGTCCAGTTGGAGGCCTGTAATGAGTGGTGTCCCTCAGGGGTCAATACTTGGACCAATTTTGTTCAATATATTCATTAATGACCTAGATGAGGGGACAGAGTGTATCCTCAGCAAGTTTGCTGATGATACCAAGCTGGGAGGGGTGGCCGACACTCCAGAGGGCCATGCTGCCATCCAGCGTGACCTGGACAGGCTGGAGAGCTGGGCAGAGAAGAACCTAATGAGGTTCAACAAAAGCAAGTGTAGGGTCCTGCACCTGGGAAGGAAGAATGCCAAACACCAGTATAGGTTAGGGGCGGACATGCTGGGAAGCAGCTCTGAGGAGAAGGACCTGGGGGTCCTGGTAGACAGCAAATTATCCATGAGCCAGCAGTGTGCCCTTGTCGCCAAGAAGGCCAATGGCATCCTGGGCTGCATAGGGAAGGCTGTGGCCAGTAGGTCGAGGGAGGTCATTCTTCCCCTCTACTCTGCACTGGTGAGGCCACAACTGGAGTATTGTGTCCAGTTCTGGGCTCCCCAGTTCAAGAGGGACAGGGAACTACTGGAGCGAGTCCAGTGAAGGGCAACCAAGATGATTGTGGGACTGGAGCACCTCCCTTATGAGGAAAGGCTGAAAGAGCTGGGACTCTTTAGCCTGGAGAAGAGAAGGTTGAGGGGGGACCTGATTAATGTTTACAAGTACCTAAAGGGTGGGTTTAAGGAGGACGGAGCCAGGCTCTTTTCAATGGTTCCCAGCGACAGGACAAGGGGCAATGGGCGCAAGCTAGAACATAGGAAGTTCCGTTCAAATACACGGAAAAACTTCTTTACAGTGAGGGTGACAGAGCACTGGAACAGGCTGCCCAGGGAGGTTGTGGAGTCCCCTTCTCTGGAGATTTTCAAGACCCGCCTGGATGCAGCCCTGAGGGATGTGCTTTAGGCAACCCTGCTTTAGCAGGGGAGTTGGACTAGATGATCTCTAGAGGTCCCTTCCAACTCTGAAGATTCCGTGATTCCGTGATTCCATGAATACGGGGGCTTTTTTCTACAACACGCGCTTTACAAACGGTGACTAGTTGCTCCTTCCAGGAGCAGTGAGCTAAACGACTGTTGTCGTGTCTGCTTTATTCAAAGCAAACTCCACGTGAGGGTATGAAGTATTCAAGGTCACAGTGACAGCCCAAGCTGTAAGCAGATGCTTACTGAACTACTGCAAAATTCAAGATATAAAAGCATTTCAAAATCAGAGAGGGAAAAAAACCGCAGTAGCACAATTCAGGAAAACTTAGCAGAACTGTCTCCCCGGCTTTGAATTCTGCAGGCCCGGTCCATCTGTTTTCAGTTGGGGCTCCATGTTCAAAGTATGTATCGTAAACCTTTTCTTCAAATCCTTACAGATACAAAGCCATTTTTCGTCCTTTAAGCTCCTGCAATATGGAAGTCTAGTCGCATCCCGAAACAGAACTGTTACATTGTCAGAGTTCTTTAGTTGTTTGTTTTCAATCGCTCTTTGAGTTACTGTAGTATTCTCCGCACTGTTAACAATTTATAGATATGCAACATTTTCATGGATGTACCTGCTGGCTGGGTTTTTCAAAGAAACAGGAATGGCCTTCATCGTTTATGTCTGCGTCAACTTGTTCTTTGGCATCAATACCATCATCACTCACTCGGTTGTATTTCTGCTCTCCCAGGAAAAGGCCACGGATCAGGTAGGAATCCTACTAATATTAAATCCTTGCTGAAACATCAGGAAGGTTCTTGTTGAGTTTGGTGGGTTTGATCAGGTCCTTAGCAGCTGGCTGGCTTCAAGGTGTTTGAGGTAGACCAAGCAGAGGACGCTTGTCCTGGGACTTGATGGGACATGAGTCAAATGCAAATCTTGCTTGTCTGTAAATCTGCACCCCCAGCAAAGACGGAAATGATGGTGACAGAGGGAAGAATACAAAAAGAGAGGCAGAAAACTGCCTGTGCGGAGAAGGGGCAGGAGGTGGGTGTAGATGTTTGATAAAAAGTTGATGGGAACCTCGAACCATTGTGGAGAGTGACAACTGGATGTTGTTGCCCCGAGTTTGACGTGTGCAGACAGTGGCAGGGACTCAGTCTCTTTCCATGCTAATTTACCGCCTCTCGACTTTGCTGTGTGCGCTAATCCTTTCTTCTGCTAGAAATGTACTGAAGCTCTGTGTATGAGAATTCGTGAGACTGTGCACTGGGCTGGTTTGCCATGAATTAACTGGAAAAACCCTTCTCTGTCTACTAAAGCCAAAAGTTGTGTTTTATGGAGATGTTTGTCCGAGGAAAACAGGACAGTGCTGCGGGGGAGTGGGCCACGTTTCACAGCAGGAAGGCTGAGCAGCGGTGTGGTTTTGGGAGGCATAGTGCAGCGCGGAGCAGGGTTCGGCTGGGGGTGGGTTTCTGGCTGCCACATGCGCAGGGTGAGGCGGCTGGAGCAGCAGCGAGGGACGGCGTTGGGAACCGGCTGCTGATTACTATGGGTGATCACAACCTCTGAGCCGCCTCTTGACTTTTCTGACCTTGTGCCTTTGAAATGAGCTGCCTCCAGAGCTCTTTGCTCTCAATTTATCTCTGCTCTGAGACACAAGCAAATCCCAATGTAATTGTTACACTTCAGTCCCACAGTAAAACCTATGAATTTATTCTATGAATAACAACAGTGACTGACTCTGCTGCTTTTTGTTTTTCTCAGGGCTTGCGTGATCTTGCTGAAAATTTACGGCATGCGTTCCTTCTGTTTCCACAATTTTGCTTTGGCTATGGCTTGATTGAACTGTCGCAGGATCAGGCACTGCTGGGCTTCTTGAAAGCCTACGGAGTGGACTACCCCGACAAAACCTTTGAGCTGGACAAGACCACGTCTAAGCTCTTTGCCATGTTTATCCAGGGCACTGTGTTTTTTGTCATTCGTCTTACAGTTCATGACAGGATGATTCAGAGAGTCTGGAACAACATACTACAGTAAGTAACATCTGGAGTCTTGCAATGAAAATGGACCAAGCCAGTGCTCAGTGGTTTATTTCTGGGCTCTCGTACCATCATTTTCAATTATGAAGCCCATAAATTCCCAAGACACTTTGCAAATGTGGAGTAAGTTTTCTCTGGCAGCAGTCCCAGTACCTACCAGTAATTAGAGTATTAACTAATGGTGGTATGGGTTACCAGAGTCCCTTGGTAGTCCTTGCTGGGTGAGATTATGGCCCTCGTTTCACGGCTCTGGGTTTGGTGGGCTGATGTTCAGCTGGTTGGTAAGAGGAGTCAGTCCACTGACAGCGTTTGAATCTCCCCGTCTCCTCTGGCTTGGGTGCACGCAGGGAGGAGCAACAACAGTCCCATCACCTGCATTACAAGTGTGTCCACCAGGTGGGACGTCCTCCAGCTCAGAAGCTGAAAAAGAGAAAAAAAAAAAAGGTGGAAAGAGAACATCGGGTTTTTTAATTCCCTAAATGGTACAAATACCAGGAGAGAATAGAAACTGTCTATCTGTGCGTGTTCGCATGCCCTGGGATCTCACGGGAAGGCTCCTGAGTGTCTCAAGTACACAGGCCCACTGCTGTCTGCTCGCCAGAGGGTAAGGGCCCCTCTCTGCCCTCCCCGTAGGTTCCTGTTTGACAGAGTACATGGCAAAGCATCGCTTCTGCCACCCGCGGCTGAGGAGGACGGGGACGTCCAGGCAGAGAGGAACCGGGTGGAGTCTGGCAAAGCTGACTTCGATGTGGTGCAGCTCCAGAATCTTACAAAGATCTACCACCTTCCTCACAAACGCATCGTGGCTGTGAAAAATATCAGTCTCGGGATTCCTGCTGGAGAGGTAAAAGCATGAGGAAAAGGCTGCAGGCACCTTCCCCCCTGGGCAGGGAAATGGGAACAGATCCACAGTTCTGCTGTTGTCTTCTCTCCCAGTCCTTGCCACTGTCCCAGCATGACTGTGATGGTTTGTTCTGCCCTGACCTCCTCCTTCCTTCCTTTGCCTTATTTATTGATTCTTGGGGTTATGGTAGTGACTAATGGCTCCTGGTGGATTTGGGACACCAAGTGACAGTTTGAAGGCCCTAGAAAGAGTGATGGGACAGTGATGGAGCTGCATTTGGAGCAAAATGTCTACATCTGTGTTTGTAGAGCACCTAGCACAGTGCGGTCTTGGGGAGTCGCTGTCAATTACCATATGGTAAATGAAGACAGCAGAATTTGTCCAGTTGCAATTATTCACCTAAACTGCGTGGGAGACAGTGAGGCAGGTTCATCTGCTTGTATTTTCCCATCAGGGAAAGACAAATCACTTCAGCTGAACACTTTTTCATGAATCAGGACTTAGTCTAACTCCAAAGAAAAAATCGTTCTTTGGTCACGTCAGTGCAGTTACCTGCAAAAACACTGACTCGTGAGAAAAGACAGGAGCACGGGGAGCACCTCTGAGAGCCAGGGGAAAGTTCCTGGGGCCTCTGGAGCCCAGATCCTGCTTCAGGCTGAGCACCTGACTTGTGGGGAAGCTTGGAAGTAATCCTTGGTAAGTGATTTTTTTAATTGCCTGGGTCCCACTGAGATACTGAGCATACGAAAGGATGGAGGGTGCTGGGCAGGAGGACAGCAGCCTCACATTGAGGTTGTGGCGCTGATCTTTCCGGCAGAGGATTTTTTCCAAGCCACAACTGCCATCAAGGTTTCTAACTTCTGGCCAAAGCCAGCCCGATGCTGGTGTCAGCAGAGGCCATGGCCCTGCACAGATACTGTCCCTGCATGCACCTCAAGGTGGGGGAGAGCCTTGGACGGATGCTGTGCATCCACAGTTGTCCCAACACATCGGGATTTTCACATCTGCTGGTTTGTATTAATCATATCAAAATAATAGTAATTATCAGCCCAATGGTGATTGCTTATGCAACGCACAACTGCACAGCTCCAACCTTAGCAATAAAACATAGATTTTAGCAGCAGCTACTGAACTGCACTACAGGGAGCCAGTTCTTAATCTTATTAATGTAGTGCATTAGTGAGATTATTTGACAAAAATCTGGTGCCGCATTAAGGTTTTACCAATGACAGCACAAACCTCACTCACCTCATTCCTATGAGTAGCTCCATTCCTGTCAACGGGAGGCTTTGCACAAATTAGACGATCAGGATTTGGCCTGTCAGATGAGCTTGCGGCAAAAACGCACCTTGCAGTAAAAGGAATGACTCTATTAGAGACACATCCTTGATTCCTCACCGTATTAAACAAACGGTCCTAATATAATCTGCAGTATATTGCACCATAAACAACCTCCATTATAACGTTCGTATCCTCCGAGTGCCTCTGCCTCTTGTGCAATTCATCTTGCTCAAGGGTCCAACGAAAAGGAAGAGACAAGATGCACTGAGCACTCATCTCGGAGCAATATTTCTGCATTATAAATACAGCGTCGTTACATTTCTACTTTTCTTTCCCACAACCCAGTGCTTTGGCTTGCTTGGTGTGAACGGAGCGGGAAAGACGACCATCTTTAAGATGCTGACAGGTGACATCGGAGCATCCAGCGGAAAGTTGCGGGTCCAGGATCATTCTGGGTACGGAGGATGTGATTTCTGGGGCAGGCACGCGAGCAAATCAGCCCGGGGGCGGTTTTTAAGGCTGGATGGCAAAGGAAAGGAAATGTAAAAGTCTGAAACAAACCAAAACATTCAAAACAGAGCAAAAATAAATAAGGCGGGGAATTTCATCCTTTGAGGATGGTATGGTTGCTTCCCTAGGGGTCTGCATTTTGCTGTCGTACCTCTTTGTTCTCGGTGGTGTTTCTTCCACTTCATTCCATTACAAATGGGATCAGACTCATATCCTCAGCTGAGTGTGATCCTGCTCCTGAGCTGGTACCTGGAGACCAGCAGGACTCATCTCAAAGTGCTCTTTAAGAGGAGTAGGCTTGGTGGCAGCCGTGCCGTCTGCAGTGCTGGTGGTAATTGGAGAGCTTTGTACTAGATATCGTGGCAAACAGATGTCGCAAATGCAATTCCTCCTTTGCAGAACGGAGGGCCTAAAAGCTGAAGGTCTGCAAATTCATAGCACTTTCCTTCAAGGGCTGGGGAAGGGGGTAGGAAGCAGGAGAAAGGGGTTTTTCTCTCTCCTGTCTAATTCCAGAGTGCATTGGAAATTCAGTGTGTTCGAAATGACTTGCCAACTTCCTTACACAGGTCCTTGAACGACATTAGTGAGGCACACTGGTCGCTCTTTGGCTACTGTCCTCAAGAAGATGCCTTGGATGACTTACTGACAGTGGAAGAGCACATGTATTACTACGCCAGGCTCCATGGCATCCCAGAGAGAGACATCAAAGGAGTGAGTGACACTGGGGCTTGACTGAAAGCATTTTCCAGTTATTGAGAGCCTTTACAGTGATTTAATTAGTCTTTCGAGAAATAGATATGCGCATGGTAAGTTATGTCTGGACATTGTTGCGAAAGCAGTGCTCTTGCCCCCGTAGGTTGTACTCCAGCTTCTCTACCGGCTGAATCTGATGGCCTACAAAGACAGAGTCACCTCCATGTGCAGTTATGGCACCAACAGAAAACTGTCGACTGCTCTGGCTCTCATTGGGAATCCATCAATTCTGCTGCTGGTGAGCAATGGGGCCTTGGTGGGGGAAGGATGAGCAGCTCCGTGGGCTGGCAGGGGTCCTTCGACAGTCCAGCAAAACCCCCTCAGGCGCAGCTCACCGGACGCTCCCCAAACGCCCATACTCAGCCTGACAGCTCATGCATCAGAGGAAAGTTTAGATTCCAGCAAGCACCCGAATTTTCTTTGAGGGCATTGAGTGGCGAGTCTGGTGGTTTCTCTGTTAGCCGTCTTTCAGAGGCCAAAAATCAATCCTATATTTACCAATTAAACTCTCCTTGTTCCCAGCTCTTTCTTGGTTTTTGTGTATCGACTAACCTGCAGAGTCTTGCAAGAAAAGCGGCATCCAAGGCTCCAAATCTGTAGGAAAGCAAATGAGCACCTTCCCTCAGGATTAGAACATAAAACTGTTTTTCTAGGTTTGGCTTCCCCTTTGGTCTATCACTTTGAACTTTCCAGTTCTTCCACGAGATGGGCCATTGCTGAAACACACCTTTTTGTGCAGTTTCACCACTTGCGGTGTTTTGAATGTGTGCAGTGCTCTGTGAGCAGGTTTCCCAGTATTAAATTTTATACCTAGTGGGCATAAATCTCCCTTGCCCCAACTTATATCGAGCCCAGCGCTCCTGCCTTTACTTCTGACCACACGCACCAGCGCTCTAGCTGCTTTTCTGAGCTAAAAAAATCTCAATGAAAATAGAAGGTGGGGAAATTTCCTCTGTACTGACTGCCGCCTTGAACCCAAGCGGTTTTATTTCTGCCTTCTATAAGGCATTGTCCTCAACAATAACGATTTGGCTAACAATTGGCTAACAGTTTTATCAGCAATGTATAAGACAGGGGATAGTAAACCATCTTCCATCTCCGGCTTACTGTCTTTCTCTAAATGGAGAAATGCAAGACTTGCTTCATCAGCATGCGCGAAGGAGGCAAAACGCAGGTGCACGTGGGAACCAAGTGCCAGTCGGTAGTTTCTTGTCTGAGGTTATGCCTGTGGTGTTTACGGATAGTTAAAACACCACGGTATAAAATGCACAGTAGGGTTATCTTAACCGGTGCTATCGCACCAGTCAGTTCCTCTAGAGTCCAACGAAAGTTGAGAGTCTCCACTAGTCGCCAGGAGAGCTGCGCAGTTCCAAAGGGCAGTGAGGACGGAGCTCTTAGTCCAGCTGACTTGCTTCTGCTTGAAGGGAGCGTAGGATGTCTCAGTCAAATCCACAATGCAATTGAAGATAATCCTTCTCCCTGACCTGTACCACTGTAAGCTCTCCTTTGGGTCCTTATTAGCAAACATAACGCTAACGATGAACCTAAAAAGAGCACAAGTGTTAGGAAGATCAGATTTTGAGTGCAAATTTACATTCAGTCCTGTCTTCCCCAATAGGATGAACCGAGCTCTGGAATGGATCCAAATGCTAAACGCCACCTTTGGAAAATCATCAGTGAGGAAGTGCAGAACAAATGCTCAGTGATACTCACATCCCACAGGTAGGTCTCCAGTTTCGGGGTCTGCAGGAGGTATGGAGAGGTCCGTCCTTCACACTCCCCTTTGGTCCTTGCAGAATTTCAGGGCACCAAGCCAGGTGTGGGGGTTTGTTGTGAGTGAATGTGGGTGCCCACAGAGACCCACAACACTTTAGTACTCTAGGGAAACTAATAGTCTCTGATCACAAAAATAACTAATATTTTTTTATATCTTCTCAATGACTTTGAGTTTCTGGGTTGGTTTTTCAGCATGGAAGAATGTGAAGCCCTCTGTACCAGGCTGGCTATTATGGTGAACGGGAGTTTTCAGTGCATCGGCTCTTTGCAGCATATCAAGAGCAGGTCGGTAAAATGTGCCCGTTCACTTTCACTGAACGGCATGTGGAGTTACTAACCTACGGCTCCGGGGGCTCGGAACATGAGACCTTTGTTAACAAGGCGTCAAAATAACGTCATTTTCTGGTTTGTTTCTTACTACACCATTGAAATTCTGCATTAACTGATGCACTTTCCACTCTCTCACAGCCTTTTTTCCCAGAGATGTGTTCCCCAAAGTAATCTCTTCACCGCTGAAAATGTGAAATGCATGTTAGGGTTGAGCTTTGATTTTATTAGTTATCACAATAGCTCGGCTGCTTATTAAGATTGACTCCAGGTTAACAACCCTGACCCCGTTCAGGCTGCACTCTGCTTGGATTAGATTTCCCCAAAGAGGCCGTGCAGCACTCCCAAGGGATTTTCTTTATCTGTTTCTCTTTCCTACTGTGTTAATTGTGATTTTTCTTTTTCCCCTAGGTTTGGAAGAGGATTCACTGTGAAGATGCACTTAAATAGCAACACAGTTAACACCGAGATGCTGACAGAGTTCATGAAGTCACACTTTCCAAATACGTGCCTGAAGGTAAGCAGGACAAATGCTTTCAGGAGAGGCCCTCTCAATCCCTTCAAATTAACCAAGAGGATCTCGCAAGATAGACATTTTGTAACACACCGCACACGTAGATCCGTGCTCTCAGGGTGTAAGGGATTCAAACACACACGCTTGTCAGTGCCGTCAGCAACGTTGTCCGAGGCTTGGAGCACCCACGTTCCTTGGTGGCTTAAATAACTTCAGCCAAACAGGTGCAGTGTCCTGTAAGGCAGCTGTTAGGTGACCCTCTGCCTCTGTGAATGGTCCCCGCTGAAGCCTGGGCTGCACGGAGGATAATGAGATGGTCTCATGAGATGGTCAGGTGCTTCTAGTAACTGAATAATTGTAAAACCAGAGTAACTGAGTCACGAATCCCATCTGTTGTCCGTAACTCCATCTCTCTGTTAATCAAAGCAGCAGGCTTGGCACTGGAAAATGCTATGTTCTACCCTCGAGCTTCCAGCTCTGCGGCTTAGTTATCATCTCCCAGTCACAAAACCCGCAAAAACTTCCCATGGGGAAACACCAGTCAATACCAGACAATAATATTCCTCACCTTTGGGAGCCAGAAGGAGAGAACACACCCTCTGCTCCTTCATTCTCCCATGGCTCACATCCTCTTTGCTTTCATTCTCAGTCATCGGATCTGTTGGCTCTTCATAGGCAGCAACCTCTTAACTTCACCCCGTCATTCCTGTCCCCACAGGATCGGCATTTCAACATGGTGGAGTATCACGTTCCGGTCTCTGCAGGAGGCGTAGCAAATATATTTGATCTCCTGGAAGCCAGCAAAGCAGCCTTCGATATCAGGCACTTCTCAGTGAGTCAAACAACGTTAGAGGAGGTAAGGAATGAAAGATGTGTGGCCATCCATTTCAAACTGTTAACAGGGGAGCAGACTGATGGTTACGCATAATGGACTGTTGCACACAATAGACTACATTTTGAAAGGGATTTCCATCTATGTTCCTCCGGGGGTTACTTTATCAGTACTACTGCCTCCGGATACCTGTGCTGGTGCTAGGAAACGTGCATGGAAAGCTGCCTGTAGCATAGAGGAACTGCTCTTACCTCAGTGACTGCTGATTTCAGCAGCCTCGTGGGTGTGGATGAAGGGCAGGATTACGTGAATCACCCCTGAGCCCAGTGCTGGGCTTCCCAGTGGTGGACTTTTCCCACCAATCCTGGAAATTTCCTTGATTTTGCTCTTTTTCGTACTGTATTTGGGTTGCAAGTTCATGCAGCATTACTCCAAACCTAGCTTCATGGCTAAGTTCCTTCCAATTGCCCCTGGAAGAACATTCCCACTGGCATTAAAATCTTGTAGGAAGCACAGCAGCTGAAGGGATGCCGCAAGGACCATCCAGAAGAAATCATCCTGTTTGAGCATCAGCATCTGGTGTAATAGGTCTGTCCCAGAGGCAGGAACAAAAACTGCAGCCCTGTAATCCTACGAATTGTTAGACAGAGACCTGGGGGAGGAGATCCTCCATATTGTTTTAATAAGGGGCAGCGGTGAGAGAACCGGGCAGACAAACCGCAAAATGTCCCAACCACAAAGTCCCAACAGGAAGCCCCCCGTCCTGTTTTGTGGGAGGACAGCTTGGATTTGTGTACATGCGAATGCGATTGCAGGTTGTGTTCTAGTAAGACTATTTTATGTATTCATTAGATACTGTTCAAACAAAGACTCTTACGTGTGATTATATATACCTATATCTATAATACGCAGTTGTGCGTGCACGGATGTCAATTATATATAGACAGATGGGTTTATAAAGTAATAATATGGCTGTATTACGCTGCGATCAAAATGAGCTACCGCACGGGTATTACTTCGCTTCTACTTTTGAAACATGAGCTGCAGAACAAGTAGGTTTTGTACAGAAATGTCTACCTTTGCATCCCGGGTGTCGATTCAGCAGTACAGGAGTGGCACATCCACTTATTTACATTAGCCCATAGAAGCCCAACATTCGCAATTCTCAAAGCCCGTGTGAATTCCATTCCTGAGCACTCTCTCCAGGCTCACAGTCAAACAAACAGCCATTCCTTTTATGTACTAATTCATAGTATAAATTCTCTATGCTGCCACATACTGAATGCTTTCCTTTAAACTTCTAGGTTTTCATCAACTTTGCTAAAGACCAAGCAGATCCCGATGGCGCGGATGCAGATCCCGATGTGACACTGGACAGCTCTGAAACAAGCAGCCAAGACAGCACCATGAGCTCCATCTACTGAAGGGACCCAACCACGGGGGATCATAGAAGCTGGGGAAAAGACCTGATGACCCCTCGGGGTTCTTCCAGCCTTATGTTCTACGATTCTGGGATAAAAAGTCACATTTTCTTAAAGTACTACTAGTTTTTTTTTTTTTTATATGCACTTACTTTGTTACTAGGAACATGGTAAGCATTTAAGACTGGCATTTGGTTACAAATCAGATTAGTCTTTCCACAGGTTCTTTTTTCTTCCCCCCGCCGCCCGCCCCTGTTCTTGTTTTATGATCACTTTAATGCCTGTGAGGACTTAGTTGACATCACCTGCTGCTCGTGGCCGTTGGCTTACAGCAGAAATGGCCGTGATGGAGCAGAGGAGCTGTCGGCAGCGCAGGGTGTTCGACAAAAAAAAGCTGCCCTCTCTGAAAGCCCACGCACCGCTCCTTGCTCAGCAGCAGACTTTCTGGGGGACCATGAGAAAGTCGCTCAGTTTTGACAGGTTCCCCGCGGTGAAATGGGGTTCACCGCCTTTCCCTCCCTCACAGGGGTGTTGCGAGGACGTAGGTGTTATGTACTGAGAGTCACATATGCCATTGGTGGGGGCCATCTCTGGTAATGACATAAAGCTTATCTGTATGTGTGGGTTATGTCAGTACAAATATAAATATTTTAAAAGTCAGCACTTGCAGTGGTTTTGGTTTGTTCCTGTACTTTATCCCAGCTCTATGTAACTCCTTGAGTAAGTCCTCCAGTCCCAGGCAGTACCTGGCTCTTGGTACCCGATGGAAGATCATTCCACCAAACAGCCCCTTTCTTTTTCAGGGCTTCTCCATTATGGCAGAATCACAGAATTGCCCAGGTTGGAAGGGACCTTTCAGATCATCGAGTCCAACCATCGACCTAACTCTGACAAACCCATCACTAAACCATATCTCTAAGCACTGTGTCTGCCCGGCTTTTAAATACCTCCAGGGATGGTGCCTCAACCACTGCCCTGGGCAGCCTGTCCCAATGCTTGACAACCCTTTCAGTGTAAACATTTTTCCTAATATCCAGTCTAACCCTCCCCGGCGCAACTTGAGGCCGTTTCCTCTTGTCCCGTCGCCTGTTCCTTGGGAGAAGAGACCGACCCCCCCTGGCTACCCCCTCCTTTCAGGGGGTTGCAGAGAGCGAGAAGGTCTCCCCTCAGCCTCCTCTTCTCCAGGCTGAACACCCCCAGCTCCCTCAGCCGCTCCTCACGAGACTCGTGCTCCAGACCCCTCACCAGACGAATGGTACGAGGCAGGTGTATTGGTTGAATCCTCTGATATGAGGATAAGGTTGTTTCCCTGAGCAGAGTAAAAGCAACGAGCTTCTCCCTCGCTCAGAAATCTTTACGTCTGCCTCTGCCACGCTGCTTCCTTTTCAGCGACCTTCCTCCTCAACACCCGCCTGGTGGCTGCCCCTCTAACTCTAGAGCTGTGTTTTCCCACACAATATAAAGCATAACGAGCTTCTCCTTCAAAGACTCTGGCTTTAAATGAGACCTCTGCCTACCTTAGAGCAGCAGCCCCCCAGCACGCACATCCTGCTTTTTCCCCCCAGAATCATTAATAGGTAGAATGGTTTAATATTACTCGTTATCATAAGTATCAGCATAAGGCTGCAAAGACTCAGTTTTGGGTCAGGGCATTGATGTACGTGGTGCTATTCAAGCACATAACGAACTTAAAACTCTTTGAGCTCAATAAACTTACTGTTGCTGGTAAAAGAGGCTGTGGATAAAGCCAGGTTGTACTGGCCTCGCAAGACCTGGGAAGGCTTTTGGGTTCACGCACACCATTCCAGCCAGAGGGGTTTGGGTTTTTTTCCTTCCCCCCTCCCCCTCCAAAGTTAATCTGAGCCAAAGGAAACTTTAGATGAGAGCTTCAATGACACGTCTTTCTCACCCTGATCATCAGAGGGGTTTTACGAGTTCAGTTCGCATTTGATGCTGAGGCTCACGGATATAATCATGCCAGGAATAGGTACTTTAAATATCAAGGGTGTTCGGGATTTTACAGTGGGATACTGAAGTTCAGAGTTTAGCTCCTGCAAGGAGGGCATCCTTGGTCTTGGTGTAAACTTCTTCTTGATAGCAGGAGGAGCTTTGTTACGGACAGAAGGTATTATCAAGCCCTGCATTATGCCTCAACCTGCTGACCGTAATTAAAACTGGAATTCAGCTTCTTTCCAGAATGCATTTGACACCTGCAGTTTATAAGTAACTGAAAAAGCTGCCCAGACATTCATTGTGGCTTCTATTATTATGTCTCCAGCTCTGCAAAAGCTCTTTTTTTCTCATTTTCATTGCATATCTTATACAGATCACAGTATAAAATTAAGCTTTTCTGTAATGGAGGGCTTGTGCTCCCTGCAAAGGACTCGGAGCATGAATGCCAATGATTTAAATGCAGCCTTGTAATACCAATCAGAGTATTATTTTATTATGTCGATGGCTTTGCAACTGCCAGTGAAAGATGGATCTTCAGACTCTGTCCAGATGTACTTTACATTTAATTGAGGAAGACCGATACAAAGCTATTCTTTTGTCCCTTTAGAGCCTACTAATCAAAAAAAAAAGGAAATGATTCATCGGAATACTTCACTAAGTTGGGGTTTAATTGGCTAAAATAGAGTTTTCAAAAAAAAAGCAAAAGGCATCCTTTCAATTTCCACCCAATTCTGGCATTAATAGGAACATCTGCTTCACGCAAAATGTGTCACGGCCATGATATACGCTCCCCGTTTTCACTTGCAGGTAAAGATAAAACATCTGCTATTGCCACCAAGTCGGTAGGTATTGGTCCAAACAAGCCAAAGTTTACATACTTAAGGGAATTTAATTGAAACCTGTGGAGAAGCGGTTACAACTGTTCAGGGGGTTGAAGCATCTGGCGAGGAGATTGTAGAGAACATCACCAGGGGCTGAATTACCTCCTGCGCCACATCGCAAATATCCCGACTCCCCGCAGAGCCTCACAGACCGAACCTGTCCCTTCCGGTGCCAGGACACATGCCAGGCTCAATTCCGGGAGGATGAACGTGGAAGCTGATACTCTCCTGCCTCCAAACACTGGCTCCAGGTTCCTTGTTGCCCCTTGCTCTCCTTGAGGAGGGTTGATTCTGGTTCCAGGGGTGACCAGAAATACCGAGCCCTGCCTAAGAAAACAACTGATAAAATCTGTTTTAAAGATGAGGAGGAGGGTGTACGTGTCAGAGGAAGGATGGGGACGCTTCCCTCTCTGGTGCTCGCAGTAATCTTCACCCTGCTGATGTGCGGGCGTAATAGCAGCTGCCCTCCCTTGTCACCCCCCTCTGAATCCCCTCAGAAATTTTTGCTTTACGTGACTCTGCTTTCAAAAACAGGCCAGGCAGCCAACAAGCTCCGTCCTGTCTTTGGTCTGAGCAGGGAGGTCAGATCATTGAAAACATTGACCCGGGGGTCCCTGGAAGGGACAGAGGAGCGCTCTGCACACCACCGCGCATCACCTCTCCTGCAGCGAGAGACGAACGCTGCAGCCCAGGGGAAAACAAGCTTTTTATCTCACTTTAACGCAATCTCACTTCAGCCACCCTACTAACCCTTGTTCGAGGCAACAGGGAGCAACAGCGCCGGGCAAGCCCTGCCGGAGCGATCACGCAGCCCGAATGTGTTAACTGGAACTGTGTGGGCCTCAACTGAGCTTAATTTAAAAATGCTCTAAAATGTTACAGACACAAGGTCTATACAGCGCGATTGCTAAACGGGTCTGGGGAGTCAAGGAGGAATTTCATAACTGGTTATGTGGATTGTGAGACTGACTCCAATCAAGTTTTGTAATTGGAGCTGCAGACTTGGAGACAACGAGTCAGATCTCCACCCCAGCTCCCCTTTGTTTATGGCTTTGTGCTGCTGCTGAGAGCTCGGCGCTTCTCCAGCCTGAGCCTTGCCCAGCTTCGGTCCCCATGCAAACGGCCACCGAGCGCTGAACTTGCCGGGCCGGAAAAGGTCTGGCAGCAGCCAGGGAAAGCTGCCCGGAAGGGCCAACATTAAGCAATGATTCTCTCAGCCCTGACCGGTACCATAAATATAAATTCAGGGTCTAAAACGGTTTTTTTTATTCTTTCATGAGAACCGCAGGAGTGGTTTTGCTACGGGATGTGATCAGAAAAAATGTTTATTGACCAAATGAATGCGTCCAGGTAAGCAGAAGTCAGTGACCAGTGAGGCGCAGGAGTGGGTGATGCCCACAGACCTGCCGCCTGCGTGGACTCTCCCGGGATCCAGGATTGGCAGGATCCGGCCTCACAACAGGCTCAGGATTGGGCCCCAGCCCGTCGTAGGGGCTTCGGCTTCCTCACATTGCTGCAGCTTCACTGAAGCTGCTGTGAGGTTTTTTGGCTTTTTACAAGCCAAGAAAAATGTACGCTCCTGCACTTGATAGGGGAAGGGGTTTTTTTTGTGAGCTGGTGGAGGAAGAAAAATGGTTGTTGGATGGCAACAGCACATAGCATGATTTCACTCTTTTTTTTTCTTTTTTCCAGACAACAGCTGTGATCTTGCATAGCTATAACAAAATATCAACAGTGCATTAAAAGAGAGCACAACAGAGAAAAGAAGCAGTGGGGAATGACAAAGAAAAAAATGAATTCACCAGAATTATTATTCCATGACAGTATTTAAATAAAAAAAAAAAAAATCACTCTAATTAATTTAGTTGTTCGGGGAGAGGGTGGAAATAAGGAAGATGGCACTGAAATAGTAAGAACAACATTAGTATGGGACACAGCCAGCGCTAACTTGCTGTTGGCTCTGCTCCTCACGCCACTCGCATACGCCGTGCCGGTAATGAGGGAGGACGATGGGCCCCGCAAGCACTCACAGCAGCGCAGGGAGCACGGCACCCCAAAATATCTCTAGCACAGGGAGAGCTGCACGAGGCCACCCCAAGGGGCATCAGTATTTTGGGACTGGGGCCTGACCCATGACATGGTACAATCCTGCAGCACCTGAAAGCCAGCACACGGCAAACCAAGGGACAGTCGCAGTGGCCACATTCAGCCCAGGGTGAAGAGAACAGCACTCAGGTCCTGGGGGTGCAGCCCCCACCTCATTGCTAATTGCTACTAGAAGAGAATTTTGGAAATGGGACATTGCCAGGGAGAGCAATTCTGAGGGCCCCCGTGCTGGGAGATAAGAGAAGTAAATGTCCGTGCTCCCACAAGCTTTAAGGCTCAAAGCAACAATCTGATCATCTGCCCCAGCCTCCAGTGTAATGGAGGCTCTTGAATTTTAAGCAGCAGGTTTTTCACTACAGACAAGCGTTTTGGGTAAAAATGAAGCATCTCTTAGAAAAAGCTCAGGTTTCCACTGACTCCAAAGAAAGAAACAAAAGAACGCATCTTCAGGGCACGACAGAATTTATGATAACACACATGAGATAAAATCCAAGTGAAGACAGGGTAATAACTGAGGTTTTTACCTCCATTAGCAGGTCAAGGTGAACTCTCAGCCCTCTAGTGTCTCTGTCCTCGTTACCAGCTGAAGGGGTTTTACGCAGCCCTCCGCTTTAATGTGCGGCAGCTTTTTCACAGCCAGAGCCTAACGAATTGAAGTGCATCCAGCGCGTGATGGGGAGGAGGAAGCGGGACGATATGCCTCTCCATAACCAGACCCAACTGGGTTATTCCTGCGCAAGACAGCAATGAATTTAAGTTAAAATGATACCAACCAGATTGAAATGCAATTAAACGAGTTCCCCTAGGGTTGCACATCCAATTAGTAGAGTACCTTTAATTACACCAGTGCAGTTTCGAATAGATGCGTGCTGAGAGGACCATCAGCACAGAGCTGAAATCTGCCTGGTGACCCATATCCATGAGGGCTCCAGAGAAGTTACGCGTAGGTGTGCATGGTAAGTGGTGGTCTGCTCCTCCACTGGGGGAAGAGCTGCTGCTGTGGCCCAGCCTGGCCCAGGAGCAGGGTTCCCAGTGCTCCTCAGGGTGTCAGCCCAGCTGTGAGTGCTTCTGCGCTAGGGCTTTTTCCCTTCTTGCTCCTGCAGCCTCACCATACAAGGGCTGGCGATGGAACGCCTTTGTGGACAGCTCTGCTTTGGGATGGCTCACAAGGGACGGAGCTCGTTAGCAAGAGCCCTTAATCACCTTCTCAAAGATCCTCTCTTTGCTGGGTGGCTGCAGAGGGAGCCTGGAGAAGCTCCCAAGCCAAGTCAGGGCCCGGCCCTGAGCTGGGTAACCCAACCCCAAAGGGCTGCCTCTTCTTTATCTTCAGCCAGCCCTAGGAGCAAGGCAGAGGAAAAACACAGAAACCATTTTCACCAGCAATTTTCTCTAATAAATGATTGCTGCAAAGCAATTAAGATCCAGGTGCTTCTGAAAGGCAAGAGATTTTTCTACCCTTTTTGGTGGATGGGGCTTTCCCTCTTGCAGTGACTGAACATACCCTGCTCCCAGGAACTGCGGAAGCTAAAGCATTTGAGTTTGATAAGAAAACTCATTAAAATATTAACAGTGCAAACATTAAGAAATGCTAGAAATGCCAGAGTACTTCTAGGTGTTCCTCAACCATCTCTGGGGTGAGGTATGTGAGGTATAGGAACTCAAAACACTTCTCTACCTCTACTTTTCAGCGTAACAACACCCTCAAAGCAGCCAGATGCAGCAGGTAGAAGTCAGGAGTGTGGTCCTTGGCTATTGAAGCTTATAGCTGGGCTGCTCTGGATTGCAGCAGGCTGTGGGATCACATCTTGGTCCCCCAAAATTCCTATTTAAAATCCTGTCAAAGAGAGAAAGCTAAGCTGAAGGAGGCTCTTTTTTGCCCATTGTAATACCAAGCCTGAGGGCTGGTGCGTGTTGATAATCCAGGGACCCAATTTTAATGCAAAATCACGTCACCTTGCACCAGATTGTGCCCTAAGATCAATACTGATAGGTGCACAGAAGCACATGCTGCATACATCTTCATATGCTCCTCCCCAAGCGTTTCTTTAAATGCCTTCAATATCAGTAAGATGAGCAAAATTTGAGACCACAGGCTTAATGAGATTAACAATTATAATCGTTCCCATCCATCAGCACAAAGCAGGCTGCAATGCTGCTGAATCCGTTCTGCTTCAGGAACCCAGGAAATCAGAGCTGCACCTGATCAGCCAGACAAGGGCAGCTCGAGGCTTGCCATGAAAGAGGAAGAGAGAGATTGCTCGGGCTGACTTCTTCATTCATTTTTTTTTATTAGCCTTCAGAGCCTCCCTAGGAATTATTAAAGCTTCTCCAGGGAGTGCAGCGCCGCAAAGGGAGCATTTACTCATGGGCTGGTGCTTCCCGCTGTGATAACCCTCTGTGTGAATGTGCTGGAGGGGCTGCGCGGGTTTCCTCCCTCGCATGGGCAGCGAGGCCTCTCCTTTAACCTGCTTTCTACATCTTCAGCATTTGAGCGTCCTCATTATAGACTCAGCAAGAAGCTTTTTTTTACCCATAAACAGCTCTTTGCCACGCATCGGTGGATGGCAGCAAAGGCAAAGCTTGTATGTTTGTTATAAACCACCCCGGTTGTCAGTCTGATGTTCCCTGGGTTAACCGGAGCTTCCTGCTCCTCAGGGTTATACACTGGGATTTGTGAAATTGGGTAGGATTAGGGAATACCACGGAGCTGCAGCAACGGGGACCTTCACGGGGAGGTTTGGGGCTGAAAACTAGGTGGCGTGTGCACAGCTAAGGTACGAACATGTGTTTGGGGAGGCTGCTTGTGAACAGTCAAGCTTCAGGTCTAAATTAGGAAAAGGTGTTTAACAACAACAAAACCCGCAAACACAAACAAACAAACAAACAAACAAACAAAAGCCCAAACCTTCAAAGGTCCTTTAATGTGCCGGAGCTGTGTCCCCAGATGCCTGCAGGGATGGAGATGCTGGAAAAGGCTCAGCCGTGGCCGCTGGGAGAAGAGACGGGATGGTTTGCTCCATGCGCCTTTGCCGATGGTGGGGGCAGCAGGGCCGAGGGATGCAGTTTCAGACAGAGTTCATATTGCAACCGCTACAGAACTCCCACGTGCCAAAATAACATAACTCTGGAGGCGAACAGAAAAAACGTAATTACTGGGTGAGCATTAGTGGGGCTTCAGCCCTGACCTGTGAGAGTGAGAAACCTCCACAGGTCCCTTGGAGAGTCTTGATGTTATAAGGATTATTTTTCCTCTGTCAATATCCTACGTGGGGTAGTTTCAGTGCTTGAACTCGGCTCGTATATGACACGTTAACATAGTGCCCCTTTGCACAATATAACACCACTTCTCACGCTAAGTTAAATGGGAGAGATTGGTGACATCCCAGGACTCCTAAATGTCTGTGTTGCTCATCAGTCTCATCCTGACAAACCAAAGCTGCTGTCTTGTGTTTCCCTCCCACCTCCTTGGGCGTTTTCAAGCTCTGGCTCAAGCAGAAATTACTGGGTGAGATTGCTTGGCTTGCGTAATGGAGCACGCCAGCCTATGTGGTCATACAAGTCCTTGAAATCATCTTAAAAAATGGGATGCTGTTTTTCCATCCTCCCAGGCTGTGACATTGAGGTGCTCAGCAGTGATCTCATGAAAATAGGAGTGTCCGTGCGTCCCCAAGGGCCTGTTTGCAGGGAGGAGCAGGAAAAAGGAGCCTTTTGGGCTTGGATGGCTCGGGGCGGGGGGGGCCCATCAGCAGGGCTGGGGGTGTGCATAGGCTCTGGGAGGGGAAGTTTTGTGTGGAGGAGCTCACAAACCATCTCACTTGCCTGAGAAGTGAACCGAGAGGAGGGACTGTAAGAAAATCAGAGCACAAAAACAGGGCTCGGTGCTTGGTACGTTCAACTGACAGACTGCGATAACTCGGAGGGGAGGGTGCGACGGTGTTGGCTGCTGCTGGGGTTTCGGCACTCTTCCCTGCAGAGGCTGGCAAAGACGGCTGTGCCCCCCAGGCCAAAGGCAAAGAGCCCCTGCGGCTCCCGGGTCAGGCTGGCATTTCTTCTGGCAGTTTATAGCAATCCTATTTGTGGATTAAAATGCAGCCATCAAGGCTGCTCGTACAGGATTTACGACATGGCCTCAAAATACAGGAGAAAAGGAAAGCTGAACTCTCCTTTGATGTTTGCAAGTGTAAACTGCAGACCTGAGCTGAACGCGCTGTAAATAAGGATCATTAATCATCAGCTAAGCGGCATGCGGTTGCTGTTATTTATTATAACAACATAAATCACCAGGAACAGCTATCGCTGTAATTTGGATTTAGTATAGATTAGTATAGAAAAAAGAATAATCTTACGTATTCAAAAAAAATACATTCCCCTACTTGTAAATACACAGAGATGTGCTGGGTGTTTGGTCCTTAGCTTCCTCCTGCTAGGAAGAGAGTGGGGAACACGCTGCGTGAGGTCTGCCATGTGAGGGTCTGCAATGGGTCAGGCCAAGCTGCAGCTGAGCAAAATCTCTCTTGCGATTATGGGCTAACTCAGCACCTAGGGAAAAAGAAAGTCCAGGAGGTCTCCGACACATCTCGGGGGGGGCACCTCTCTGCGCCGGCCCCCAGCCCGTCCTCCAGCCCCTCTGCAGGGCATGAGGCTGGAGTTTCCCAGGTACTGCACTGCATCCACATATCGTTGTAGTAACCCCTTGGTTTTCCTGTTTTTTTCATTTGCAGCTCAGCTCTGGCTTTTTAATTTAAAAAGCGTGAGGCATGGGTTTTGTGGGATGCTGAAGCCCTCTGCTCCTGCTTTTGGAAGGAAGGCTTAACAGGGAAGAAGCATTTCAATTTAAATTAAGGGAGCATTACCCACACATTTCATATTCTCCATAAATGCCAGCCATACTCCTGGCTGCTATATTATTTTTTCCCACAAAATTTGACTTTATTCAAGCTAAAAGGTGGAGTTGAGCTGCTCATAAACTAGAGCAAGGCTGGCAGAAGCACCAGTTTGACCATACCTGGTGTTTTGGTTGTGAAGCTCATGCCACGGCCGGAGAGGTGGCCCCATCCCTCCCCACAGAGCATTTCTGAATGCGGTGGGGATAGAGCTTTACCCCACAGGGCTCCCCATCTTGGTGCTCAGACACAGCATCTGTCCCTGCCCTTGAGCACTCAGGCGTAGCCAGGGGGTCCACTCAACTCCCCAAAAATGACTTGATTTCTTCAAAGTGAGGCAGGTTTGCTGTTAAGAAGTCACGGCAAATTTCCCCACGAAAGGAGCCCAGCACCTGCCGTTCTGGTAATCTGTTTTATCCTGATGAAATTTGAGGTGCTGGGCCCTTACCGACAGTGTGGAGATCCCTGACTGACCCCAGGGAGCACACGGCAACCAAAAGGTAAATTTAAAAGCAAGGACTTCAAAGGGACACTTGACTGTATGTCTTCAAAAGGAGATGTACAAGGGGGAAGGGAATCCTGACAAAGGCACCTTGATGGAAAGGAAATGTTCTTGCTTTCTCCGGTTAAAGAAAAAAACACAACCAACCCACAACACCCAAAAAAGCAATGTTTGCAGTGGAGCATGTGCTGCCCTTGGCATTTTCCCTTGGGATCGGATGGACATGGAGACTCAAAACAGTCACAGGGTCACATCGTGGTGCACGTGTCACAGCCCCATTGCGGCTCTGGGGCTGTGGGCCGCTGCCCCATCGCCCCCTCAGCACAGCCAGGAAACCACGATGAAATTGTTAATGTCACCAGCGCCATCTTAGCTGGGGGTTAGTCCCAATTAAGAAACGGGCCTTGATATTTGGGAAACTGAAATCAGAAAAATAAGGGTTTGGGCTTTTAAAATTTAACTGAAAGGGAAATAAAAAGGATTTTATGTTTTGGGGTGGCCCAAAGATTTCTCACAGGCTTGATGCTGCAATGATACATTTAACAACAGGCTCGTAAATCACAGGTAAAGAGAACCAATGCGGTGTCCGAACACGCAAACAATTGCCTTTAATTGCCTCCGTCGCTTTTAGCCTGTGTTTTGTGTGTGCCAGATGAACACTCCTCGAACCAGGGAGAATTTCTCCAAGCATTGAGCCAGAGCCGAGGCTCACATTAATTAAAATTGGGTTAATTATAACAACTCGAGTACAATAGGGATAGTATAATAGGACTAATCAGAGTGGGGCTAATAATAAGAGGGTTCAAGCCACAGCAGCCACTGTCCAAAACCTGTACCCAAATTCTTCAAAGGCTTCTTTGGACTTGTATGGTGCTCAACTCAAGGGCAATCCAACATCTAAAAGCCGCTGCAAAGCTTTGACTGTGTTTTCCCAAGCATCCAGGCTTGCGTCGCACCGACCATATGTCTGCCTCCGCCTGCTAGCAGATTGCACCAAATATTTTCCTTTTTTATCGTGGCTGAGCAAACAAACACCATCTGCGGGGCTCGTCGAGGGAAATCCTGGCCCCCTCCGCACCAACGGGAAGGCAGCCACGCGTGTCCACGGGGCCTGACGTTTCTGCCATCCATACCCTGAGACAAGAGCTTTTCTCTGCTCCTCATCACTGCCCATCCTCTTGAGTTAGGACCTGGCATTTTGCAAACAGACTTAAAATTCAGATTTTATTATAGAACTGCTGGGTCCCATCAAAGGAGACTGCCTACCGATGACTCAGGCTTGTGGGACTGCCTTGGGATGGTGGAAGAGGGGAAGGGGGCTTTTTTTCGGTTGGCTCTATCCACACAGGTATTTCTTGGATGTATCCGCGCTGCCAAGGGCTTTAGGCATTTTCCACCCTGGTCCAGGTCTGATGGCGATTTTTGATCCTGTTTGACCTGTTTAGAGCCAGGGGGCTAGGTGGGTGGCTGATGGGGATGCAAACTATTCCCCATTCAAACCTTTATTCCTTTGGAAGGTAAAACTCTGGGAAGGGGACACTGTTTGATATGGAGGGTCTGTGCCATTCCTTCATGCACCCCAGCACTGGCAGGGAGCGCCGGGAGCAGGGGAGCACCAGCAGCTGCTGAAGCAAAGGTGTGCGCACGGTCCCCAGCTCCATCACTGGGTGCTGGGCTTCCTCCTGCTTTGCTTTTCTCTGTTACTTGCCTTTCTCTCAGAAAAAAAAACACCCTCTTCTGGAAAAAACAGAATGGTAATCTCAATTTTGTAAAGTCCCCCGCAGTTTTGACCCAGCCGGGAATTCACAGAAAGCTCTCGCCGAGTGAAGGGCCTGGCGGACGCAGGTGTAAATTACCTGTCATCACAGTTGCTTTTCCGCTCGTGCTTCTGCAGTGCCAGGTCCAGAGCATGTGCTCTGACCAAATCTTTTGTACAAGTGCCCTTTGGATTTAGCAATTCGCACGACGAAAGCAGAACCGATGAACCACAGGCTTCTCTGCTGCTGCCTTTAATTAAAAATGCCATGTCTAACACCAGCAGATGTTCCTGCTATCGAGACTCGACTAATAATTTAATGCCGTGTAATGCAACGCTGACTGTGCTGCTTAGTCTGAAAGCGTAAGACTTTTATTATTATTATATTATTATTATTATTATTTCCTTTTGGGGATCAAATCTCTCAATATTTGAAATCTTAAAACTTGCTATTCTAATGGCCCTAACCAATTACTCTGTTGAATGATCTTAGCAGCCCTGTGTCTTTCAAGGTGGTGCCGCAGCCCACGATGCCTCTGAGACCACGGTGCGCTTGCAGGGCTTTGGACGTGCGGCAAAATTGGCCCCAGCGGGGCTGCCTGAGGAGCAAACTAAGCCTGTTAAAGGCTTTGATTCAGATGTTGGGAGAAAGAGGGAATTTGAAGCGTCAGGTGGCTCCTCCTCCCATTTTTTTCCATTCTTCTGCTTAAGTGGATCCATCCTGTTGCTTACTGTGGGTGCATGGCACGTCGGAGCTGAGCACCCCTTCCTGGCAGGGTGCAGTTGTTTCAGGATGTGCCCGGTACTTGAGTGGGCAAGAGGAGAGGGACCGCCCCCCTCCTTGCAGACACCTTGGCTCTTTTAACCCCTGGGAAAACAACTGACTTGTGAGACTTGAGGGAACTGCCTCCCTCTGCACGCTCCTTGCCGTTACATGATGAATCATGTAATAACTGTATATTTATTGAAAAACAGCTGGGGAGCTTCGCTAATGAATATAATATCAGGTACCGGTGTATTTACATAAAAGGGTCTTTACCAGATGGGCAATGCTTTGAAATGAAGCAGGAGGTAGACGAGGATTTTTTACCTTCCTCGTCGGCCGAGAAGCTGAGCGCCATCCTTCAGCACAGGTTTTGCTCTGAAGCCTCACATTGTTTGAAAATCCCATTATCAGTTTAGCACGGTGAAGATGATCGTTGCCTCAGTAGGGTATGGAGCGGCTGATTCATGCATGTACCAAACGCGACTGTCGCACTATATCACACCACTGCTGAAACCGTTTTACTGGGTTTGTCATGCAACAAATTTATTTTAAAGTGTGTGGACCTTATACTGCCTGGAATGGCTTTACTTGTACTTTAAATACTGCATAAGCCAAATTTAGAGATATATTTCTTGCTTCCTCCTGTTCTCTGCATCATTTTTTTTGCTTCTGACTGTCCAATTGGTTGCAGTAATTCACTGCAGAGGAAGACGTTTCTTAGATTTCCAAGAGCGCCAACTCCTTAACCTTTATAAAATTAGGGAGAATGAATCACTTGTGACTTTTACATCTTTCTCAAACACAAGTATTTGTTAGATGCTGGCTGCCCAGAGCAGTGCTTTGCCTCAGTTTAACTTAGTTGTAAACGTTTGTAAATTCCCACATAATGTCTCCACACAATGGAGACTACCTGTGGATTTATTGAGAGGGACACTAAACATATTTCAGCCGGAGGAAAGGAAGACGAGGTACTTATCTGTTTTATTGTCCTATACAGTATATATCGGCATCTCATATTTTGTGAACATAAATGCCAGGTTGACTCAAGAGATCTATGGATCAAGTGTTGTTTGTAACCTGCGCTGAATGCCTCAAATTGCGTTATAGTTTCATCTCGGCAGCAATGCCTTTTGCCATCTTCCAGTAACCCTGCCACGCACTGGGAGATGCCAGGCACTGCTTTTTTGGAGCACAGGACAAGTGCACAATGGCCAAGTAAGAGACAGTTGGACATTAAGGTTGCATCTGGCAACTGTTCATGTTTAAGGGACAAATGACTGTTTTAGTTTAGTTTGAGAGTTTATCCTGGTTTCAGCGATGTGAGGGAGAAGGTCCCCGTCCCAGCTCCATGCCCTGCAGCCCGAGGAAAGGAGTGAAGGTGCCCTCGCTGTGTCCCTCGCTGTCATCCCTCTCCTGCATCCAGATGTTTTGGCACCTGCACGCAGGACGTGAAGAGACACCATGGGATGGACCAGTCCCCGACCTCACTGGGCTTGGGGACAAGCTCCCCTTTGGGCAGGACAGGGCCCAGGGCACCTCTTGCTGCCCCCTTCCTTCCCCAGGACAGGCAAGGAGGACGCTTTGTTCTGAAGCAGCTCTCCACAGTCAGCTCCTGCCAGAAACACGCCTGAGCCTGCCTGCCCAGGGGCATCTGATGCCTACACATGTCTCTTAACAAGGTGCGGTTGGCATTTGCTTTTGTTTTACTTCCATGCTCGCCTCTGAGGCTGTTGTTTCTTTCCCCAGAGCTGCTTCTCTCCACCACAGAGGGCCTGACGATCCCAACCACTGGGGATGACAGGCTGTTAGCAAAGGGGACACCGCTCAGTGTTATTAACGCAGCGGGGGGTTTCCTGAGCACCAGAAAACAACAGGCTGTTACAGAGATACAACCGCACTTTTCACAGCTGGATCCAAGTGCACAGATGCAGCTACTGTGCTGTCAATGACAACAAACAGCTCTCCTCTCTGTGCCAAGGAAACCGAGGTGTGTGGATGGGGTGTGCGGTAGGGATGCCTACATCCATACCTCTCCCTCCGGGCTCCAGCCCCAAGTCTGCAAGGACAGAGTCACCTGTAAAGGACAGGCTGTTGTTTAACCCTTCGGATCCTCCATACAGCTCCACAGTTTCCTTTCTCATGGGTAAAGACCATGAGTTATCATGAAGACAGAGAAAGCCAAGATGTTGTTTGCTGGGGTCAAACAGGTTAGGAGATACGATGACATTGATTTTATAAAGGCTGAATATGCCACTGTTCAAACCAGCGTGATGGTGTTTCACCCTGTGACACATCAGCTTGCCCTAGATGACAGCAGCAAATTTTCTCAGATCGATGGAGCTGAGAGATTTCACAACTCCCTATCTGGTGTGGAGCTGACCTCCTTGCACCTCTGGCTAATGTTAGTAGCAAAGATAAATATTTAACCTTCCATAAATAAAGGAAAAAAAAAATAACCTAATTTAAACCATCCCCCATGTTCAGGAGCTACAAAGGGAATGAACTACCGAAGCAAAGGAGCGTGAAACCTGTAAACTGAAGAAACCCCTTCTTGGAAGACAAGGATAACTTATTAAGATATGTTTTCAGCCCTGATTTAACACTTATCTGAGTAGAAGCCCTTCTCTCTAGATGAGGTAAGAGCTGTGGAAAATGCCCAGTTGCCAGCAGCAGTCAAATTAGTTCCTGTTGTCGGGCTGCCATTGCTCAGCTGAGCAGCGGTACCCAACGTCTCGCTGCTTTTACTTCACCCGGCAAGCAGGGACGAAGGGAAACCACCCACCTGCAGGAAGCAAACGGAGGCAGACACAGGATGAGAAACGCTGCCAAAATTTCAGAAGGGCTGCTGGGACACCTCTCTGATGGCTGTTTTCTACGACTGTCGCCAACCAAATTTTGCAGCTCCGTGCCGCCACATCCTTTTTATGATGAAGTTCCCTCAAAGAATAACTCGCTCGCTTTAATCATGTTTTCTCTGAGATTTATGGCTTGATGCTTATTCACCAGCGGAGCTTCTCGATGCGAAATGTCAGTAAGCCTGTTATAAATCGCTCCTGGCATTCCTGCTCTATCTTTTATTTGGCCAGGAGTATTTCTACCTGAAAGTGATAAATTCCTGCTATAACTGCTTTATGTGCTTCAGTAATTACACTGTACGGGGAAGGCGGGGGCTGCCTCTATGGAGGTACCACCTCAAAAAAGCAACCTGTAAAAAGTGGAAGATTGGGCTAAACCCTGCAGCGCTACTGGACACACAGGCCAAGGAAAAAACCACCCTTGACGCTCAACGTAACAGTGACCGGTGAAGTGTCTCGGTCAGACTGAAGCTGATGAACAGGTGAAAGAGAGGGAAGAAAATTAAACATTTAAAGTCGGGGTGGAACGGCATTGGCAGGGGGCGGGTGGCCTGCCTGGGCTGTGTGCTGGGCGTGAGGGGAGCAGGCCCTCAGCACCGCCATGTCGCACCCGCCCGCCCGTTCCTGGGCTCATTTCAGTTGGAGACGTTTGTGCTGCCTCAGACATGTTGGTTATAATTGGAACGATGTATACAGATGCATGAGGTCTGAGTATTTGATCGATTTCATAGACTCATAGAATAGTTTGGGTTGGGAACAACCTTAAAAGTTGTCTAGTCCCATGGGCCCTGCAATAAGCAGCGATATCTTCAAGTAGATCAGGTTGCTCAGAGCCCCATCCAACCTGACCTTGTATGTTTCCAGGGATGAGGTATTTACCCCCTCTCTGGGAAACCTGTCCGCTGTTTCACCATACTCAGTGTAAAAACTTCGTCCTTAAATCCAGTCTAAATCTACCCTCTTTTAGTTCAAAGCCATTACCCCTTGTCCTATTGTAACAGGCCCTGCTAAAAACTGTGTCCCCATCTTTCCTGTAGGCCCCCGTGAAGTACTGGCAGGCTGCTGGCTGGTCAGGCAGGACTTGCCCCTGGTGAAGCCATGCTGGCTGTCTCAAATCACCTCCCTGTCCCCCATGTGCCTTAACTAAGCTTCTAAGAGGATCTGTTCCACAATCTTCCCAGGCACAGAGGTGATGCTGACAGGCCGGGAGTTCCCAGTTTCTACCCTTTATAAAAATGGGTGCAATGTTTCCCTTTTTCCGGTCACCGGGGACTTCAACTCCGCCACACTGGATTTCAACCTGCTCGTGGCTATTCTTCAGAGACAGCTCTTCATACTCCACCCATTTCTTGATGTAGAGGGCAACGCCTCCACGCCCCAGCCCCCCCTTCCTCCCCTGTCCCTTCGGAGCAGCCTGCACCTGTGGACAGCCGAGCTGGGTGCTACCGGCCCATCTCAAGCCCGAATTTCAGCCCGCCTGCCGGCCAGCCCGCCATTTCCCTCAGCCCGCCCCTCGCTGCTGGCCCCGCCCCTCCCCTGGCCCCGCCCCTCTCCCCAAGCGCGGGAAGCGCCGTGACCGCGGCTCCGCCAGTCGCGCGTGCGCGTTCCCTTCGGCGCCTGCGCAGCGGGGGCGGGCGGGGGATTCGGATCGGTGGCGGCGGGCAGCCATGCGGGAGGCGTTGCGCGGCCGCTCGGGCAACCGGCCGGCTCCGGGCGGTGAGCCCCCCGCCGCCGCCCCCTCCTCTATGACGCCGCCCGGCCCCCCCTGGGCCCGCACCCGCGCCGCGCTGGCGCGGCTGGAGAGAGCGCTGAGCTGCTCCCGCTGGTAACGGACGCCCCCCGTTCCCCTTTGCACCCTGGCCGCTGGGCTGCCGGCGTGCCCGTAAGGCCGCGTGTGTTAAAACTGCCGCGTTTCTCCTTGCTCTGCCCACAGCGCCGGCGTCCTGCGGCAGCCCGTGTCCCTGGGACAGTGCGAGCACGTCTTCTGCCTGTAAGTAGCGCGGTGCCGCCCGCCCCGGGCCGCCGTGCTGTGGAGGAAGGGTGGGCGCCTTAGGGAGGCGGACACCGGCGGCGGTCTCCGGCCGGGGAGGGGAGGGCGGGAGCCGCTCTCCCCGGGCAGGTCCGGCTCGCTGCTCTGGGCCGAGCGTCTGGCGAGCGAGAGCGAAGGCCTGGCCCTGTCAGTGCTGGGCTGGGCCTCGGGGTGTTGGCTGCGCGTAAGGGGAACCCTCGGTGTGGGGGGGGGGTGTGCCTGCTCGTAGAGGGGTAAGAAGAAAACCGCGTCCAGTTTATTGTCATCTCCAGCTCCTTGCTCTTCCTTCCTTCAAAACAAACACAAAGAGCGGCCTGGAAAGATGCTTCCTGTTTCCAAGGGGGCTTTGCTCTGCTTGAGAGGATCGGGCGCTGCTTGTCATTGCTTTGGCCTTCTGCTATGCTAATGGCTTTGCTCCTTCAGTCTGCCACCGTAGCCGTTCCTGTGTTCATGGTCCATCCAAACATGTTGACAAGAGGTAACGGGCACAAACTTGAACATAGGGAGTTCCATCTAAACAAGAGGAGGAATTTCTTTCCTGTGAGGGTGGCAGAGCCCTGGCACAGGCTGCCCAGAGAGGTGGTGGAGTCTCTGTCTCTGGAGACATTCCAAACCCACCCGGATGCGTTCCTGTGCCACCTGCTCTGGCAGGGGGATCAGATTAGATGACCTCCAGAGGTCCCTTCCAACCCCTGTCGTTCTGTGATAGCATGAGTACCTCTATTGATAGTTTGCCACATAATCTGAGCTAAGTTAGAAACATCCTGCTAACAAGGCAGGTCTGAGGAGGTGGTAGTTACTTGGCCTGTCTTAGGACATCTTTGGGACAGGCAGAGTCTGAAATGTTCTTGGTCCAGAACCTTATTTGGGGAAGGTCGTGGAACCTCCTGGCTGCCCTGTATGTCACTGCTCCTCATACAAATGCTGCTTGTAAGCTAGTCACTATGTCAATAAAAGCAGAGGAAATCCCTCCCTCCCTCATGGCTGTGTATTTACACCCTGTCTTCAGCTGCACGTTTCTAATGGGAGCTTAAAGCGTTGAAGGCCTGGAGAGTAAAATACGAGCAAAAGATTTCCTTGCTTTTCAAGAAGTAACTGATTATGGGACAGATGCCCTCAGCATCTCTTCCACCCAGTGGAAGATGTACACAGGACTTATTCTCATCCAGACATGTGAGTTCTTTCCCAGTTTTGACTACGAATTTCTGTATTCTGAATTGCTGAATTCTGCCATCTGAAGCAAAGATTTTTGTTACTTGTTCCATTTGTATTACCTGTCCACAGAGTAATTGGTAAAATAACCCCCAGAAGCTTGTACCAGTTATTTAGAAATATAGAATGGTTTAAGTTGGAAGGGACCTTAAAGATCATCCAGTGCCACCCCCTTGCCCTGGGCAGGGACACCTCCCACCAGACCAGGTTGCTCCAAGCCCCGTCCAACCTGGCCTTGAAGCCCTCCAGGGATGGGGCAGCTACAGCTCCTCTGGGCAGCCTGTTCCAGTCTCTCACCACCCTCACAGAAAAGAATTTCTTCCTAGTATCTAATTTAAATTTCCCCTCTTTCAGTTTAAAACCATTACCCCTTGTCCTATCACTGCACTCCCTGATAAAAGAGTCCCTCCCCATCCCTCCTGTAGGCCCCCTTTAGGTACTGGAAGGCCACTATAAGGTCTCCCTGGAGCCTTTTCTCCAGGTTGAATGTGTTCATATCTGTCTTACAAAATGTTTTGGGTTTTTTTTCTCAGGTGTATTGTAGATTGCTGAAGGGTAGCATAAGGGTGGCTTAATAAACATAACTGTTTAGTTGTCAAGCATCTAAGGCCTTGTGGTTTTATTTTGGATAACCACGGTGTATTCTAGGTGTAGATTTCAAACACGCACTGTTTGTTGAAGTATTTTTTTTTTAAGAAAAACTTCGAAGACATCAGAAGATGATGCAGTGCGCATTGATGAGGCTGGAAAGAATAGCGAATAGGAGTCTTAAGCATTCATTAGCAGCTACTTCTTACTCCAGAAAAAGAGTTTGTTTGCTCTTACCCAAGTTATTGTTATACCTGATCTTTTCTCCTTTGTGTGCCTGGACTTTTCGTCATCAATGTAACATGTCCTTTGATGACTGAGTCTTGGGTGGTGGCTATTTTTTTAAATAAAATAAGGAAATTTAGATTAATTTGTTTACAAGCAAATTTGGTGGGGCATGGATTGAATCTGCAGTATTTTGACATGAACCGATTCTGATCCGTTGCTAAGACAGAATATATTTATTAATATACCCAGGAAGGAGTGCGGTGAATGGCCAGAGCTGGCTTCTGATACATGAAGTAAAATATGTGAAACTAACAAACCGCAATAATCAGGCCACACATAATGTAACTGGTTCTCCCTCAGCATGGGTTTTATTATGGGCAAGGATATTTATTAAGATCAGTTTCTGCAGTTTTGTCTGGGTAACTCTACTAAGTTAGTTATAGTTAATGGATAATGACTGTAAAAACCCAACAGCTAGAAGTAATTAGGAAATGTCATGGTATAAAAGTCATTCTGCATTTCCTTTGCACTACCTTTTACAGACATGGGAGACCTGAGGCCAGCTTTCTTAGAGAACGAGACCTGGCGGTTCTTATCTTTGTTCCAAGTGCTTTGTCAATGTCATCTAGAATATGTCAGAGCCAAGAATTGTACTTCATTCTCCCGATCGTAGCAGTGTCTCAGCCTCGAGGTCCTTTACGTGCTCAGAGCAGGCAGTGTAAAGCACAAAACTCACCTAGCAGCAATTCTTACGTACCAAATTTCCTGTCTTGGAATTAACTGAAGGCATGATACTTGTGTGGTGTTTGAGGGAGAGATGCCAGCTCGGAGAACAGATCTGTTTAAAAATGAAGGCTGCAGAAGAATATTCCTATCTCTAGCTGAGGTATAAAAGAATGTGGTGTTCTAACTGTTTGAGACTAATTGTTATCTGGAGACAAACAGCAGTGGAGCTTTAGTATATCTTGAAAATTTGGATCAGCTTATGAGTCTGTGGGAGTCACACGATAACGCATCTTTCATGACAGTGTCCTGACAAGGCTCTGGACTTGGCTTGCTTAATTACAACTTGTCACTTGCCATGATAATTATGTCCTCTCCTGCATTTGTGACTAACGCATGTGGGCTTTACAACAGTGGTCTGGCAATGCTAAAATAAGAGTTTCTTGCTGAGCATCTGGGTGTGAAAAGGTTGATAGCGAGTACAGTAGATAACTTATGCTGGATAATGGATTTTCCATTTGACTTTCAGGTCTTGTGTGGGTGACTGTGTTGGCACAGAGTGCCCAGTGTGCCACATGCCAGCCTGGGTGCAAGATGCGCAGATAAACCGGCAACTAGATAACATGATTCAGCTTTGCGGCAAACTGCGGCATCTACTGGGTGTGGACACCTCAGGTGAGAGCAAGCCTGGGTCTCTGAACCCGTGAATCCAGAGCGCTCTGTTTCATTTCACAGGCTTTATAGACAATGAGCAGTGCAGCCCTGTTTAAGATTCTGAAAGGCTGTTCCGAATCATGTTTGGAAAATTTGATTTGAAGAGAACTGTCTGTATGGATTGCTCGTTCTTTGAATCCGTTTTACTAAGAAATCTGCATGAGTGGGTTAGTCCATAATTCATTAGAATCTGTCTTCCACAATTAGATGAAAGTGTGATACATTCCCAAGTCCTGTGGTGGTTAGTTGCGTGAACTAGGGGCACAAGTTGTCATATTTTGTGCTCTTAGTAGAGCACAAATGTGTAATGTTCTGCAGTGTACACTTTAGAGGGGCCCTGTTGAAGGATTAATGCATATATTCTCTTGCTTCTTGTTTATGTGTACCGAGATGTGCGTGCTGTCCCAGTAATCTTCAGTTTAGGGTTTTTGCACACCACAAAAGTTATCTGTGTTCCTTGCCTAAAAGGGGAAGGGGGTAAGTCTCAACTCATTTATTTTCTGGTCCCTAACAATCAAAATAAGTTTGCTACAGTGGAATTTTGTCATTGCTGACTGTGCTAGAAGATCGCAGAGATCGTATCTGGGGAATTCATCTCTTTATCAAATTTTAGGCTGATTGTCAAAGTAGGAAAAAATGAAGTGAAACGAGCGTAGGTGAGTGTATGTCTCTTCTGCAAGCCCAGAGAGGAGCGTTTTATATAATACCAAGTTTTAGAAAACATTCATTTAGCTGTCAGATATAGAAAAGGTAATTCTTTCTTCATTGTTGCTTCCTAATATGTTCGTCTAAATTAAAGATTCTTTTTCTAAGTAATCCCATCTGCACCTTCATGTTCATTTATGGGGTAGCTCTTTATTGACATGAAAATACGTTGAAGTGAGGGGGCTGGAAGCTTATGTCGAACTGTAAAGGAATACATTTTATATAGATATAAAATCCTACGGTGATTAAAGCTTCTGGAGCATAGAAAATGTAGATGATGGCTTAAATAGGATTTCAGTGAAACATTTTAAGTGGTGAAAGCTTTTAAAAGCATAGCTGGAGGAGAATCTCCGAGAGGAGCTATTTGTGACGCTATAAATAAAGCCTTTAAAATACAACATGGTAGTGTTATTGATACTGTTTAGCCATTTTGAAGAACTCTTACAGATGGATTAATAACTCTTAAAAATTGGTCTGATGTTTAGCTGTACTAGAAGTTGAATAATGCATTTAATCCCATAGTTCTTCTAAAATAAATTTGCATGGGGTGGCTAAACCAGTGAACAAGATGATGTCCTTCTTATCATTCCTTCTTCTGACTTAAAAGCAGACACAAAATTGAAGTTTACAACTGTGTTTTATTTGGGGCTGAAGTTATGAACTGATGTGGGAGATGACTGTCCATCACTTGTAGTCTTTGCCCTGTACTAAGGATTAATGGCCTTTTGAATGTTTCATACTGAGGTTAAGTGAAAATCCTCCTGAGTTGGTGATAGTTCCCTGTCAGGAACGGTTTGGATACGTAAGTAAATGAGCACACCTCTATCAACAGGCAATTATGTGTTGTACTATGGAGTTGCATTCTTGTTCTTATGGCACTGTACTTCTGCCACTTTTCTGTCAACAGTATTTTCTTTTTTGTTAGAAGGTCAGAAATTGTATTTTATGCTCCAGTAAACGAAACAAACTGAAAAAATCAGTCTTTCTGTGGAGAAAAGGAAGAGAAACGGTTGAAAAAGGAATCTTTACATGTATTTGTTTTATGTCTTTTGCATATTTGTTTTATATGCCTGGTTTTGAAACAATCGTGGTTTGTCTCAAGGCTTCTGTTTGAGATCTTTGTTAAAGTTGAAGTGTCTAATGCAAATGCATCACAGTATGCAGTTTTTAAATTTAGGAGAGACCTAGTGAACACAGTAAGTTGTGTGTGTTATCTTTAAAAAAGCACAGAACTGCTATGATTGAAAACGATAGGGTTAAGCTCATGTGTTGAACAGTTTGAGTAGAAAAATCCTTGTACCCCCGGGTGGGTATGAGGGGGATATCACTTTGGACTCTACTGGGATAAGGACAGCTTTTTCCCAACCTATGTCTGTGTTCTAAGAAGCAACAGCAAGTAATTCAGGAAAGAGTGCACAAACCAGCTAATGTTTTCCTTTTTAAATTAAAGGGAAGCACAGCAAATGACATTACAGAATAGTACTGGGGTGACTGGAGGGGAATTGGCAAACAACAAACATGAAACTGGCTGGAAGTTGCAAGCTGTAGGTAGCAAATGCTGAGTCTCAAAATGAATTCACTTATTGGAGATGTTATATCCTTAGTCTGTGGCAAGGTGAGGAGAGCTGCCTGACCTTTTCACTGCCTGGTGTTGTACCTTTATGAGGGTAATGGGAAGCTACCTGGATGGCAGGCTTCAAAGATGGGATGTCTGCACCTCAAAAGCTTTAGCTCTAAGGTTGCAGAGTCCAAGACATCTCGAGAATTGGAATTGATGGGATGATGGGCCTCATAGGTGGGTAATTAGTAAGAACTTGTTTAATCATGGACATAGTGTATGTAGTATACTAGAGATGAAGAAGGTTGATTTACAATAATGACTTTGAAAGTGAATTTCTAAATACTTCGGCAGATTTTTCTGTGTTATGTTCTTTAAAAAGAAAAGATCGTTGTAAATTTTCACAACAGCCATTTATAGATGATTTTACCTTATTCTTTGTAGCATAATCTGCTTCACTCCAACACAGTGAAAGCAAAAGCCTTCTTCCCCGCTTTTCATACAGAGCTAGACCTTGCAGGTGTTGGTCAAAGCTTCCTAAGCTCATGTTGATGCTGGTGGACAGTAGGAGAGATTAACTTTTGATTAGCCTTTATAGTATCATAATTTAGTTTCACATTTACTGATGTGGAGGGAAGGACGTTGAACTCCTGTTGTAATAGATTACATTGCATTTCATGTATGCTATGACATTTTTCATAATAGCTAAAGATGAGTTTTTGAATAGCTGGAATTTCTCCTTTTTTCCCCCTGTGTTGAATACTTAACTTGCAAAATAATCATTCTTCAGCGAAGGCACTAATGTTGCACAGATGGTACCAAAGCACTTCCCTTTGATTTTTAATAAGGGACTAGTTTGTCAAAGAGATTTCTCAACTTCTGTTCTGAAACCCATAATAGAGAATAATTTGAAAGGCACACAATGTGCATCATTATATTCCTTTGATGCAGATTAATGATAGCTAAACCACATTTTCTAATTGCTCCTTTTTTTTTTTTCTGCTCTAGCCTGTTATTGCACTACAGCAGAACTTGGAGATGTACCTCTCCGGTCGCAATGTGCTGTGTATCTCCTAATATTTTTGTCTACTCTCAACCCTTTTAATGCTTAAGAAATTCAACTCTATTAAATATCAGCATTAAGAAACTTGTGCTTATTATGAGCAAATAAGTCTAATTTAGAAAGAATTCCGTTAGTATATCGTGTATGTGAATGTTATGTTTAATAGGTAATGGAGAGTAAATTTACTGCATTTATTATAAACTGATTCTAATATCGTTATTGTGAGTAGTCTTTACACTATTGCAAATGCTTAAAATATAGAATTAGTAAGGCATGCTTTATTAAATTTTGGGAGGGTACTTCTTATGTATTAAAAAGACAATTAAATCTTAATCGTATATAGTAATTTTTTTCATTCCTGTTGAAACACAAGACCTGACTTCCAACTTTGAGACAGCAAAGAATTCCTTTGAATCAATTTTTCCATGAGCAATTTTCTCTGAGGGTAGTTTAATTGAATGCACTTAGCTACCGCGTATTATACTCTTTATATAAATTAACATTTACATATAAGACCATAAGATCTCCCTTTCAGTTTCTTAGCACTGTGTCTCTACTCTCTCCCTCTCGCAGCTCTGTGTCCATCAAAGGATTTGATTTTTGAGGAGGGTAGATCGGCCATTTGTCCTTATTACTTCTACTCCCTGCATTGTACGCTCTGGAAATGGAGGAAAGGGGTAGCAGAGTCTAAGAATAACCTTTTTTGCAGATGCTATACAGAACTGTTCAGGTAAAGTTGATGTTAGCTACAGAGTATTCTGAAGGATAGCGTTATTGAAGAATGGCTGAGAGACAACACGCACCCAGGCAGAAATTGCCGTGTCTTCCTCAGAAGGCTATGGAGATGCCCTGGATGCGCGTGACTGGCCTCTCCATGTGACATATTTCTTACGTAGTATGTGTGGCCTTTTAATCATGTTTGGCGAGTGCCTCCCTGTTCTAAAACATGCAACGTACTCTTTTACACCTGAAACAGTTGCATGTGAGGAAAAACAATCCTGGGAAAATATTTATTTGGTGTATTTTCAGCAGGGTTTTAATACCTGGCTAGTAAGTCCCTGCTGAGCAACCAGTAATGACCAGTTCAGTTTAAGAACCCTGTGGTTGATATTTCACAAGCTTTCTTGCTGCCAGAAGTGGTACATACATAGCTTCCAGTTTAAATACTTAATTGTGTTATGCAGCTTTAGATCCTACTTCTGAAAGACAGTGCCTTTGATTGAATTTGTCACTTGGAATTCAGAGTCTTATTGTGCTATACACATCAAAAAGAATTCTGGACATCACAAAATTGTTGCACAAATTACTTTTGCAAGCTGATTTTATTCTTGCTTTTAACTGGGAGATGACTGGTAGTTCTAGCAAGGTAAATATTTTAGAAGGAAATCTAAACAGTGAAGGCAAGACAAATAAAGAGTAACTGTGTTTTATATTTTGCATCTGTTTGCAATCAAGCTCTTTCTTTTTTTAGATATTATTGTCAGAATGAAATTGGCTATGATATCTTTCCGAAGGCTAGCTAGTTATGAGATTTCAGTCTCAATTTCAGTACTTTTTTTCCTGTTGGCACCAGGCTCAGCCCTGCAGGAAAACCAAATAGCTGCAGCTCTGTACTGATGATTATCTTTAGATACCTAAATGAGTGATTAGCTAGCCTCAAGCTGTATTCTTAAAGACACTCCGATGCCTTACATATTACTCTAGTTAAATCTCCTAATATCTAGCATATTTTAATTCAAGGGGTAAGTATGGTAATTTAAATCAAGATTGAGGAAACATTTAACCTTGAAATATTGCTTTAAAAGAAAACTGCAAATGTCTATTTTGGTGTTGAATTACTAGCTATACAGTTCTGTTTTAAGTGAAATGTCAGACTTTTTTTTTTTTTTTGTGGCTGAGTGATTGGGGCTAGTTTGTCTGCTATCTGTGACTTCATCACAGCTTGCTGTGGAAAATAGGCCATAAATAGAAGAGGTGGTATGGAGAAGACAAACCATCCATAGAAAGTTAATGCACCGAAGTGAAAGTAATACATTGTTGTAGTGAGGTCTGACTTTCACTTTTAATAATCAAGACTTCGTATAGTTCAAGAATGTTTAAAAAAGCCCCACTAATTTCGGTCTTAGTTCTGTTTAAAAATAATAACAATACCCTACTTGCCTCACTAGGCAAAATTAATATTGGTTTTGTGATTGGTTGCTATAAAAAAAATCACCAGGGCTTTTGTGAATGGTAGCTTAGTCCCTGAGGTTGGAGGCAACAGAAAGTTGTGCATTTGCTTTGGAGGACTTGTCCAAGTAACATAAAATAATGTAGGTTTCCAAGAAGGAGTCTCTAAAAAAAATCTGTTATAGTTCTTCTGCACTGAAAGAGATGTTGTCAAATTAAATTAGTGTCTAACTTAGAGGTCACTTTATGCTGCTTAATTTATTCTTAAGCCATTGAGGACACCATTTATAGTCCTTGTTCTCAACTGTTATTTCATGTGTTAGGAGTACAGGATATTCCTCTGTCATCTTGGTTATTGATTTGTAATATGCTCTACGATGTGACTTATAAAACTGCTCCCCTGCATATTTTTAAAGAAATGTTTGAGATCATCAAAATGTGTAGCTTCCTTGGAGTTATTTACTACCAAGGGGTAAAGGATCAAGTGACAGGACACAATTACTTACAGATTTTCTATATAGTCCTCTGATTCATCTGCTATATCTGTGGAATCAGTCAAAATTTGTCAGGAACGTTCAACGTTCTTATAAGGACGTTACTTTTGCTTACTTACAGTTATTCTTCCTGTTCATCTTCAGATGAACTGTAATACCTTCTTAGAAAATGGTTTTTGTGGGTGCACAGACTACTTTGTTAAACCCATTTCCAAGGAGGGCTAAGTGAGAGAAGCAGCTTCTCTCCTCTCTGTAAACGCGGTCAGAAGTCTTCCGTGCCCATGTGCCTTGTGCACCCAGACATATGAGGAAAGGTCTCTACCAGGGTGCTCACTTGCCCAGCAGATAGCTTTAGCAGCACTGGAATCCCTGAACTCCAGAGTGGTGTGTGACCTTGCCAGTTGTTTTAAAGCCATTACACGTGTCTCTTCAGAAGAAATGAAGGCACTCATAGGTTGTATTTAGTAACACTTCATCAGTTATTACAGTTGTTATTCTGATCTTTTTCTCTTTGTGATGTTTTACTGACAAGTACTCTATAAATTATTTTTCTTCTTCCCTGTTGCATTTAGATTCAATGGAAGATATGTCCACACCAATGGAATCAGACTTTGGAAAAAAGAATAAGAAGGAACAGATAAAAATGTGGTTCAGCCCAAGAAGTAGAAAGATTCGATGCATCCTGAACAAGAATCAGCCTGAGACTAAAAGCCATGACCTTTGTCAAGACACATCTTCAATTTATGATTTCATTCCTTCCCCTCCTTGTGAAAAGCCCTCCAAGCAGACAGAAAAGCCACCACAGAGACAGAGTAAGAAGATGAAGAAGAAACGTCTAGCAGACATTAACAAAGTGTGGAGCTTAGAGAAGCCTGAGCAGAAAGGAGGAGTTGAGGAGAAGACTCCTAAGGAAAAGCGTGTGACCATCTGCAGTCAACTGGTAGTTCTGTGCACTCCAGAACCAAATAGCCCTGAAGAGACACCTGAGGAGTCTACAAAGGAAACGGTCTCCAGCAAAAATACAGAAAATGTGGAAATAGCACCACAGGTAAAATCCTCAGAGAAGAAAAGTAACAGTGAGGTTGCATGTCCTGTGCAAGTTAGCAAGGAAAAAAATTGTGCTACAGAGACATCGCTGTCAGTAGAAAATGAAACTACACCTTTAAAACGTGGAAGGGAGCGATCCAGACTTCCAGTTACTTCTCAGTCTAAAAGACCAAGAACTGAGAGGAGCACTGATGGGAAGTCAGGCAGGCAAGCAGATCGCTCCGAGGAGTTACCTCAGGGTTGCCCTATCTCCCCAGCAACTGGACAGAAGACACCAGTTCATGTTTCTTCCTCTGTATCAAAACTTACTGGCACCGTAATGAAGACAAGAAGCTCTGCAGTCTTTCAAGCGATAGATAGTTCTTCACTTTCAAAACCTCCCTCTACCCCATCTTCTTCTAAGTCCTGTAATCGAGTAGGAATACCACACAGTCCTTCTGTGTTGAAGTCCCCTGGTGGTAACACAATTGCCAGAAGAAATTACAAAGGAGAGACTTTGCTGCATGTTGCTTCCATCAAGGTAGGACCATCATCTTCTAGCAGTCTGGCAATTTAAACGTATACTTTGTGCTAAATCATTATACGGAAATACCATGTGGTTAATAAACTGCCTAAACTGGTAGAATTGATTCACCCGTAAGCATCCTGACATTTATTCAGCACTTCTGTTTGTCGAGACAAAGGCTGTTCTTGATAAATAACTGTGTCCTCTTTCAAGGGCATTCTAATAAGACACTCCTGCTGCATGAGACCTTTTTAAAAGGAAGTGGCAGCTGAGTTGAGTTCAAATATCTTACTTGATACCATTGATATGGAATGAGGGACGAGAAAATGAAACATTGTCCTCATAGGACTAAAGAGCTTTAAAGGATAGATCTCTTGTTACTTCTCGTCATAAGTCCTGTATATTCCTCTTTATTAAAGCACTGTTTACAAATTATCCTTCCATGATTTGCAGGGAATTTGTAAGGAATACTGTCGTGACTGAATGGTTCTAAAAAAATTGATCTGCCTTGACAAGTTTTCACACAGTTATGGTTTCCAGCCATATGTCTGATATTTCTTTGGAACACAAATATTTCATCTAAGAAAAAAAGAGCCTCTCTGCTGCTTATTGTGAGACTTGGAGTAAACAGCGATATGCCAATAAGATGAATTTTCATTGCAAAGCATTTTTAAGATTAACGAGTAAAAATCAAACAGTTCATGCTATGGACGAAAAGAATAAACAAGTTTTGATTATGCAAGTTCAGCTGGCACTGCTTGTTGGCGTTGGTACAGCCCTCTGAGAAAGGGATAGGGCTATTTCAGTGGGCTGAAAAGCTGACCTCCCGCTGTAGTGTAGGCGGTGGAGTAGGCACACACATCAATGGCTTTTTCAGTCTTGTGTGTGAATTCATTTTGGTGTTGTCTTTTAATGTTTATAATTATTGAGCTAAAATGGGAAGTTGCTTCTGTTCCTCATTAGTTCGACTGTGGTTTTAATCCGTCAATTCCCTTTGCATTGAGGTGCTCATTAGTAAAGGCTTGTTTAACTAGGTAGGGCTTCAGGGTGATCCCAAAGTTACCACTGTCTTTGAAATGTAATTAAAATAAGGCAGGGAGAGCGGTCTTTTGGCTATGGTCATAGCTTGCTTGCACATATCTTTGTTTCCAGCGACTAAACTTCTAATGCAACTCTGAGAAAGTTGTTTTACTGTCTCTGAACCTCAGTTCCCCATCTGTAGAAGGAGGTTATATAGATTATCTCCTTTTACTTGTAGTGTTCTTTCTTCTTGTTAAATCTTGCTTAATCATGGGTATATTACAGCATTTTTAAGAAGTTGCTGCATCCCCTGGTAGCCGGTAAATGTAGGCACAGTTCCTAGTCCATGTCAAAGTGGATTATAGAATCACAGAATGGTTAGAGTTGGAAGGGACCTTAAAGATCATCTAGTCCCACCCCCCTGTCCTGGGCAGGGACACCTCCCACCAGACCAGGTTGCTCAAAGCCCCGTCCAACCTGGCCTTGAACCCCTCCAGGGATGGGGCAGCCACAGCTTCTCTGGGCAACCTGGGCCAGGGGCTCACCACCCTCACAGCAAAGAATTTCTTCCTAGTATCTAATCTAAATCTCCCCTTTTTCACTTTAAATCCATTACCCCTCATCCTATCGCTACACTCCCTGATAGAGTCCCTCTCCACCTCTCCTTGTAGGCCCCCTTTAAGTCCTGGGAGGCTGCTATAAGGTCATGGGGTTTGGTAACATTCTGCTTTGTGGAGCAGTCAATGAGAAATAGTAGTGATTAATTGCCATGAATCCCCTGGGGATGTGTGGCAATTGCAAAAAACCTTTTTTTTTTTCTTTTTGCATGCAAGTATCTTTCATATAACTAGATCACTCTTCGAAGTTGTAGAACCCTGCTATGGAACTGATAAATGTGTTTTCTCGAAGAAAATGGTCTTGAAAATACTAGGTTTTATACTGTATGTATATTCTCATTGTGTTTTGTTTTGTTGTTTGGTTTTTTTTCCAAATAGCATTGTCATTTTTTCTGTTTCTGGAAGAAGTATTTCTCTTCCAGTTTTGTTCTGTAGGTGATTTTTTTTTTCTTGTTCTTTCCCCAGCTAGTTATGCTTTTCCATGTGTGTAATGGGATACAGACTTGTAGCTGCCACCCTCTCCCCAAAGTGAAATAAAGTCTAATTCTCTGGGACTTCATTAATTATAAAAATAAATCTGTATTTTCATTAGCTGTTAGGGTCTAATACCCTGAATTTAATTAAAGCTAATTGAGTTCTCCCTTTTTTCTTATTTAAGAGAGATAATAAACAACATTATCAGGCATTAAAATTAAGTGTATTGTGCTGTTTCAAATGATTCTGAGGGATTGTCCCCATTTACTACTACTAGTTATTAACTTACTGAAATCAAAATGGTTCTCAAGAAAGGTTCTAGTGTGGATGAACTCAACGCTGAGTTAAACTCATAATTTAAAATAAATTTGGCTCTTCCCATAGCAAATGCCAGTCATGTTTATCTTCCTCCATAGTCATTAAAGGTAAAACTTCCAATTAGTTAAAATACAAAATGTGACGCTATTGCACTCCTAATATTCTAAACTGGTGGGAAATTGCTCATTCAACAGCACTTCCGCATAGGAATTTTTTTAAAAATAGCAAGTAAAATAACAAGTTGCTCTTCTGTGGCAATTAAAAATGCAGCACGGTACTACTTAACTAGTTAGTACATAGTCTTAAATCTATTATGGAGAGAAAAAACAATCATAGTTTCTTGGTACAGTATTTCAGGTCTCAGTTGTGCCTCTGTTTCTTCTGCATTGAGAAGGGAGATGATGGGGTGGTTCACAGCGTGGAATCGCTGCCGTTGTGGATCCCAGGAAGAGGAATAGCAAACTGCAGTGCAGCAAGGACAACAGAGGACCATGGCAACAGCCACATGGTTACAAAGGAGCGGATGCGGGGTAGCTGGGAGGAGGTTTTGATTTTTATGCTTCAAGTTAGAAGCAATTAGAGAGTTGTCCCTGTTCTGAGGAAAGAAGAAATTGCATCTATGCAGAGCATCTACTTAGTCTGAAGAAAAAGAGAAGGCGCGTTGGGACCTGTTTTGGTTACTTCCTCTTCCAGGGAGCCTTTATTTTTGACAGTTGACCAGGAGGGCCTGCGTAAGGGCTGCACCCATGGCTAGCCTGCTGTGCTGGACTCTTCATATTCATTATACTTAACGCTGTAATAACTACTAGATAATTCCTTCTGAGCCTGTGAGACTGTTCTTCCTTTTTATTGCTTTGTTAACAGTTAATGACACATTAGAAAGGAGAATGAAAGAAGATTTTGTGGTTTTGTGAATATGTGATGGCCAACATCAGAATACCTTTTAGATCTGTCTTTTTTAGGTGTCTGACCCAGTCAGCTGTGCAGTTCCTTGCTTTTGATACTGGATGGGTATGTATCATGGCTGAGTGTTGGGTCACACACGCCCGTGGAAGGAACATCTCCCCTCCTGCCTTTCCTCCTGAGCCTTTAGGTACAAGAGGGGAGTTGTGCTCCTGTGCAGTTGGATGCTCCCAGCCTCCCTGAGCAAAAGGCAGTGGATGGACAGCATCATTCCTGCCAGCTGCATTATGGTTAAGGAATGCATCTGTTGGTCCAAGGTATTTTTGCCCAGACCTCGTGATTTTGTGTGGCAGGTGACTTAGCTGTGTGTATAATATCTGTTTCATTGGAGAGATGCTGGCAGGCACTGGCAGGATGACTCAGATGCAGGTATAGCACCTGCTTTGAAATTTTAGTTTGACGTTGACTCTGACGTTAAAGCCAAATGGTATAGGAACGGTAAGCAGCTTCTTTATGAGTAGTATCCATATATACTGGTAGCTTAAGACAAATATGAAGCAGTGTAATGGTTTCAAATGCAGAACTTAAGAATATGCAAAGTGTCCATGAGTCAAAGCAATCTGTCTTTCCAAGTGCTGATTTGAAAGCTTGGAAACAAATTGCCATTTCTTTTTTCAATAATGCTTGGTTGTTACATCCCTTTCTGAGGTGGGTTGAACTTAACTTCTTGAGTGTTTTCTTTTTGTTAAAGGTTAAACGTAGCTACTTGTGTGGTTGTTAGTTAATAGATGGTCTGCTGGGCAGCGAATTAATTTAGAGAAATTTGAGGTGAGAAACCTGCTGGTTCCTGGAAAAAGTTGGTTGGAGCATTCACGATTAGTATAACCATTCTGTAATTCGTATTTGCCCTCTTTGAGTTCTAAATGAGTTGTAAATAACCTAGTGTTCCTCCTCTCTGACATAACTTAAACAAGCAAATGTATTTCGGTTTGAAAATGGGGGTTTTGTTCATTGACCTAAAGATGGAAGTCGCTTGGTTACCTTTGCAAATAAAGGGAGAAATGTTTAGTTGAAGTGGTTCAGGTTTTTAGCTTTATCTTCTGCCCTGATTCTTTGGATCTCTTTCTTTTGAACTGGCAGAATATGTTTTCATTAACTTAATAATTTAAATGTGATTTTTGGGTGGAAAATATCTGTGGTTAATGGAAATAGTAAAGGGTAAAATGGAGCTCCCCTCCCTATAAAATAGAGCAAAAAGGAGACTTGCAGTTCTTCTTAACCATCTGTCTGTGTTAAAATCATGACACAATTGACTTGGGGGGAAAAAAAAAAAACAAACCAAAAGAAAAAACTTTGTCTAAGCCAAGTGAGGATGGTTTTTCTGGGCTTATGCCATCTGCATCTGCAGGAACTAAATTCTCATCGGGAGGGAGGTGTTTGTAAAGCTGTGTAAATACCCTTCCCTGTGTAAGCTAATGCTGTCTTCCACATCTGCCAACAGATGGCCCCAATGCCTTTCTTGCTTCCAGGGTTCTCAGAGCTCCCTTAAGCTGCAGCAGAGGAAGAGCGAACCCCATTGCATTATTGTGTTGTCACTATACATACGCTTTGTGATGAGCTTAAAATGTCCTTTGCTTTTTTTCTTCTAAACGGATAATTTGAAATTCTGCAGTAGTTTCTGCCTCTTCAGAAGCTGGTTGTAATCCTTCATTGATAATGAGATTTAAAAATAAACACTTCCCTGTGAATTGTTAATGTTAGTGTTTTTCTACCTTGTGTTTGTCCTGTTCTCTACTGCTGAACAAGTAGTATCTCCAGGTATGTTTCCGCTCTGCTGTTGCTACAGACTGCTAAGACAAGCTGTGAGGGCCCCTCGTTGTATCATCTGTATGGTTATAACCCCGTATTTGGGACTGGTGATTTTACGCTGGCATTGCTAGATCAAGGAAACTCAAGGGGCTAAATGTAAGAAGTCTATTTCAATGCTAGTCAAAGCACAACTTAATGAAGCATGTTTGATTTAGTAATCTCAAAGCAATAGGTGGGTATAGGGGTAGTCTCTTCTGCTTTCTTACTTGTGGAGGGAAGACACATGGTATATAGATATCTGTGGCTGAGTCTTGCACCTATGAGGTGCTTTGCCTTTCTTGTTTAGAGTTGAGCAAAACATTTATTAACCTCTAAATGTGTGAGTAATTCCATCAACTCTGATAGAACTGGTCAATATGTTAACTGCACTTTTTTTTGATCACTATCAGGTGATGGTGACCCTCTTGCAGGAGGGACCCTGACACGTGTCTGCTAGGGCTCTGCTTCTTGACATTTAGTTGTCATCTCTTTTTTTTTTTTTTTTAACTAAATATTGACAATATAGTAACTGACTAAAGAGCCTCTGAGGGGACAAAAGGCATGTTCTCCTAGCTATGAACAATTTTGTTAACGTATCTCTTGTAATCCCGATTGACAGCACCCATCCAGTCATCACTCAGTACAACTGGCGTGACAGCTTCCCCTCCCTTTCTGTCACTCTCATTGCTAGGTGCTGGTCGCAGGGAGCAGGTTCCATTTACAGCTGTGGTGATGACAATATTTTTCTTCTGTAAACAGCAAAATACCAATTTTCTAATTCTGAGTTAGACCTGGATTTCATTCTGTAAATGTTGTCAGTATTGGTGTCCACACCAGCAACGTTTTCTTTGATGGAACTGTAGTAATCTCGTACAAATCAACGTTCACGTAACTGTTCTGAAAAGCTGTGATACTACCTAATGCCCACACAAATTATTAACTGTTCTTACTGCTTTAAAGGAGTATTCTTGAAATGTCAAACCCTTGCTGTACGTATTTGCAAACTTAACTTTAAATGATAAGCTTAGATCTCACTCATTATAGATAATTGTATCTTCTCTCTGTAGAACAAGATCTAATGCTGAGCACTGTCTTAGCTGCCTCTGAATAACTCTGCAGATTGATGCATGTCTTTTGCAACTGTAAAGTATTCCAACAGCAGCGTATTCTTTAATTGCTTTGAAAGGTAGCACTTTGCTGGGACATCTAGGTTGTTAATATAATGCATGAAATTTCTCTGATGTGTTAATTTGCTTGACTGTTGTAAAGCAAATTATTCTCACCGTTTTTTTGGTGAATTTTGAGTTTACAATTGTTGCTTGCTGGATTTGTTTCTGCTGAGCAGTTTGTCTTCATGTTTGCTAAATTGTTACTAAAGAGTAAAGATTATTTTGTTTTTCCAAAGTGTTCCTTCATAACAAAAAATGGGATGAAGTTTATTTTTGTTGTATTTAAAGCTTCATTTAATGTTCTCTCACTTTTTCTAAGGCACGCTGTGGAGTAACAGTTAGGAATTCCTTGACTTGCCACTACTTAAGGGCACGGAGCTTTCTGTATACCATGGACCAATCTTCTCTTCCCCCCCTCCAGGTTCTAGTATTTATATATGGCAAGTTTGACCAAGGGCTAGAGCTAGGTACCAGTTTGTGTATTAGCCTTTTCATTGGGGATCACAATACCCTGGTAGAGGGAAGGTGCCAGCGGTCGTCTTGACATGCTTGGTTGCAGGGGGAATATCCTAAAAAAAAAAAAAACCAACCCAAAACCAAACTAACAGAAAAACCCCAACAAATAAAACTGGGACACTAGTGATTGGTGGCAAAACATGCGGAAACTCAAGATCTACTTTGCTAGCTTAGCCTTTGAAAAACTTGCATTATTTAGGTAGTTTTGGTCATTAGATGATATTTTTTTCGTTACTTGACAATAACTTCCCAGTTACCCCATCAGCTGAGAAATGGTGCGTAACTGCTCCTAGTCTGTAGTGGTGCAGGTAAATCAGTGCTTTGGCCTGAGAGGTGGTACCTGATGCTGAGAGGTGTGGGACAGCCTGGCCCCATTAGTTGTGTACCTGCAGCTGTAGAGCGTTCCCGGCATTGCAGCAAAAATTTTGGAACAGAGTTGAGAATTCATTCCAATAGGGCAAACCTTTGCAATTGCTGCTCTGTAGTAACAAATGCCAGAAGCAGGAACTGGCTGAAATGGCACAAAGCGAGTTTTACGTGCTGGGGGTGCAGATGGTGCTGTGAAAGGAGAAGGGGGTCAAAGTCGGTTTGGTTTTACTCTCTTTGGGTTACTTTTCCTGCCTGCTTTAGGGCAACCTGCACTCTAGAGATTTCCTTGCCTCAGGTTCTGCAGCAGTCTTCTCCTTGCCTATTTATAGCTGCATCTGAATATGCTCCAATCTAATTAGCAACTTTCTCTCTTATACTTGTCTTTTATGAGTGTCAAAACCTCCGATTCACTAATTCTGTCCAGTTGCTTCCTTCACCTTGTCTCTGCTCAGCCTCTTCCCATAACCTCTGCATCAGTTTCCACCCTTTTCCACACACATTTCCTTGCTTATAATAAAAACTGAATATAGCGTTCTTCCAAAAAACAAATGAAAACTATTTTGGGAGAACAACTGTCAGAGAAAACGTCAGTGAGATTCAACATGAGTAGTAATTGCAGTGTTAAATAAAAGTCTTTCCCTTTTTCTCTTGACTTGTGGGAAAACAATTTATAGAAGGTTGTCAGGTTTATTAATCTGTTTCACCTCTGCATGTTCCTAGCCAGTTATTTAGATTAGTTTGAAAAAAATCCAGTGTGAAGGACAAGGAATTTCTGAAGAAATGTTCCTGATTTTAATCCTTGCAGTTGACTCTAGTGGACAGATTGCGATCAGCAAAAAATTGTCCATTTATTCTGAGTTAAGCCTTATGTGCATTGTTTTTATGTAAAAATACATATTTGTGTAAAATGTGTAGGTGCATCTAAATGAATAGTAATGATAAACTGTGGTCTCCAAACCAGTCGGCTTTTTGTTATCTTGACAACATCTAAACAGAAGACTTGTATAATTATATTTTTATTGCAGCTAAATTTATAATTCTGCATCTCTTAAATTTTTGTTGTCTTTGTGTATCTTTTTCATTATTTTTTAATAACTGTGTTTTTTTCCTATGTAGGGTGACTTAGCAGCTGTTGAAGAGCTGCTGAAAAATGGGGCAGATCCAAACGTCAAAGATAATGCTGGCTGGACGCCACTGGTGAGTGGTGAAGACTCTTTTTTCTGTCATATATCTTCTGATCAGATTTCATTTCATCCCTCCTTTCCTCTCCTATATTTTAGTTCCCTTTACATGCATTTAGGTGAATGCAATTGAAGAAGTGATGATAAATTCAAAAGAATTTATTAGCAACTACCGACCTGCCCAAATCCAACTCTCCTTTGCTGGAGTAGGGCATGATAAGGAATCTATCAGCCTGTGATTCTGCAAATGCAGAAAATATAACTATGATAACTAGATAATGATCAGTTGCAGGCAATATGTATATTTTATGGGTTCTTAATGTCCTCAGTGGTTTTTTTACCATTTTGGAAATATATCAAGTAGTTGAATGAAAAAAATTGCTCACTTGCATTACAGAAAATAAACAAAAGGTTCTTTTCAACCATGACTTCTTCCTCTCCTGAAGAATACTCTTGTCAGAGTCTGTAATCTGGGAGGCTTTGTTCCCTGTAGTCTAATTTGCACACAATTGGCCTTTGTTCAGTTCTTCTCTGTACTTTTTATTAACGCTGGGTTCCAAGGTTAATTCATGTCAGGAATGTAATGCAGTATCCTTGCATCGTCTTCCCCAACCATCTACTGAGAGGGGTTTGAGAATGAATGTGGTGCTAACTGGTGTGACAGAGGTCCTTCCTCTGAATTCTGTTTCACTTGAGTTTTCTCTCTTCGCTACTTATGGCTTTACCCAACTAGCATGAGGCATGTAATCATGGGCACAAAGAAGTGGTGGAGCTGTTGCTGCAATACAAGGCGTTAGTGAATACTACGGGGTACCAGAACGACTCACCGCTTCATGATGCTGCCAGGAATGGGCACGTGAGCATTGCTGAGCTGCTGCTTTTGCACGGTGCCTCCCGTGATGCAGTGTAAGTACACGTGGGATGTTATTTTAATGGTGGCATTAGCTACAGCTACAACTTCCAGGGTGTATGTTAAGTAAATATGAAGCAAAGCTGGTAATAAATGTGATTTATTTGAAGTGAGGAGGTGGGTGTTAAACATATGCTCTGCTATACTTAGGTCCCTCTTTTCCGGGTCTTTGCTTTCCGTTTTGCCGTGTCCTAAGCTTTTCTGAGGACATCCGAGTCATAGATAGCTGGAGTATTGGAGGCTGTACTAGGAAAGTAACAAAACATGCTTACCCTGTTCTTACACTTTTCTGCTGGCATCTTGTTATAGCTACTGTCAGATCCAAGATGCTGAGCTAGATGAGTTTTGAACTGCTACAGCTGTTTTTTGTCTCTTTACTTTTACTACACTACTTACTAGCATAAGGTGTTTCTGTCCCGACTCTTCTGCCTTCACAAATGGCATAGATACAGGCTGAGATTTGGGGAGTGTTTTATATTTTTTCCATTCGGGATCAAAGCACTTCGTACACTTTTAATTCAAAAAAAACCCCAAGCTTAGAAATGTTTTCAGTTGAATCTTCTATACAGTTATGCCTCCTGAAGATTTTGGCACTTGTGTATAGGAGGTGCTAAAGTATCTGTTAGTCTATGAATAACCCTGCAAGCTATTATTTCAGACACTAAATGTGGCTTTAGGTGTTGTAGTATTGTGTCAGGGCCTGTGTGTATAAAATTTGAGTCCAAAGCATGTTGTCAATAGGTGTGTGTATATAATAACACGATAGAATGAAGTCTTGCATGACACATGAAGAAGCACAAACAAGTTCTGCTTAATCACTTCAGCTCTTGAAGCTCACAGAATTAAGTTACTCTGTGGAAAAGCACAGAGTTTTCAAAACCAGTCCTAATCTTGAATATAGTGGATCTAAAAAACAACAAAACATCCCTCAAATCTTCAGCATGAAAAGGTAAAACGAGAATCATTTCTTCATCTTCACTTTGTTCTTAAAGAAGAAAGACCAGCACATTACACCTTGAAAAGCTGACAGCTTCGGAAACTCATTTTCAAGCCACTTGAATATTGGAAACTCGCTGTGTGACACTTACCACTTGTCTCTCTGGTATTTGAAAGCGTAGCGCAACGCTTTTGCAAAGCAACGGCTTTGATGGAAGGTTCTGACAGAAGTTAGGTACTGGAAGATTTCCACAGCAGAGACTCCAAATGCCAACAGTGGACTCCTCAGGTCTCTTAATAACCTTAGTCTCTGACACATGCGTGAGCAAACGTGACTTCCTATTGAAAGAGGAACTTCTTAATCATGGAACGAAAGACGTATGTAACCCTTAAGCTCTGGCTTAGCTTTTCACTGAGTAATGGTCAGTTGTGTGTTAAAACCGTGTGACGTAGGATATGTCACATCTCTGCAACCAGCTACCTCTTGCAGTACCCTGAAGTATGAAAAATGGCTTCTAACCGTCTTCTCAGTATGCACTGCTCTTGACTTAATCCCCAGGGTGGTTGGAATCTCTAATGCATGGTGCTAATAAATATATTTTTTTTTTCTTTTAACTTAAAATTTTTTTGGGAACAAATTTAGCTGCCTTTAATCTTTGTTTCATTTGTCTGGCAGAAGGAACCACAGGTGCTTTGGCAAAAATCCAGTCCTGTACGCTCCCCCTCTGGAAAAAATGAGGCTTCCAAATCATCTGTAGGCTCTCTGTCTCTGTCTGAAATGCCTGTGACTGTTGCATTGATGATGGAAAAGATTGGGATTTCCTCACACCCCCGTTTTTACAGAGAGCATTAGAAACATAGAGAAAGGGATATACAAGCAAAGTGTTTAGTAAATAGTAAAACTTTACTGACCTTTTCCAAATGCTACCAAGAAACAACAGAAACAAGAACGATATGTCTAAGACTTCTGAGAATCCATCTTGTGCCTCCCTCCCTCCCTTCCTGTGCCCTGCTGGCTTCCGGCAATGAATTGTGCTATGATCTTTCCCTGGATCATGGTTTTTGCAAATATTACAGAGTTTTTCTCCTGCCACTTCTGGTAGTCCTAATTAAACAGTGGTTGGATTTGTCTAGGAAAGTGGATTTGAACCTTCTTTAATGTAGAAGGCTTAAATACTCTTTTTCTAGTGGATGTAGGTGCCCTTATAATGAAGTCACATCTGACAAGAAGCTTCCTTTTCTTCACTGACGTTTTTCCTAGATCCCTGAGACCTACAGACTATGGTTTTAGAAACAGGAGGTGAGCACAGGGTGATCACTTAAGATGGTGCAATTATAGTTCTTTTCAGTATGACTAGTTATAATTGGCCTCTTCGTACTTAACGCAGGATCTGCTCCCCTTCACATTTTTACTCTAGGATCTTTAAAGTTGAAATTAAGCACTGATGAGTAGAACTTGCATTTCTTCTCAAAGGTTTATTTTCGTTAGGAATATATGTAAGGAGCGCCTTAACTTTAGAGGTGTGTGGTGTTTGAGCTAAGACTTTACCAAACCAATTTTGCCAAACTGATAAATTTGTCTAACTTTAACGTGCCTTTTTATTTTTCTGTGTATGAAATTCTTTCTAGTCCTTTTGTGGCTTCTGGTCCTCTTCTGGGTTCTTCAGGCTCTTGGTAAAGTAACTTTCAGTTCAGGAGAAGGCCCTCTTTATCCTCTCAAAGTGATTCTTTATTACCCCACAGGGGTGGGGAGGAAAGTTTGATTAGTTCACTGTGGTTTCTTAAAGTCTTTTCCTTTAGCTAAGCTAAGTAAAACGTGAACATGATAAATGTATTCAAATGTGACTTGAGACACTATGGAATATATAGCATGAAACCCCACAAAAGTGACTGATGTCTTGCCGCGGTTTTGTCCACAGAATTAACTCAGTTTTGTGTCTTAATGTCCCCTGTGTGTTGGAGAGTTAATCTACTGGAAGAAAAACAGAGCCTGTGTTGAATAGTCTGCTTAGAGCAGTAGTTTTGAAATTTAGTGTGATACTCAGTTGTGCAAGATTAAATATTTTTTAAGGATGTGCAGTATTTACTGACTGTATGCCCAAAGGTAGGTAAGATCCCCTGGTCTGTAGAGGCATGTAAGATACATCTGGGAGCAAATTGAAGTCGGAGGGACCTCAGTTCATGAGGTGCACAGGTATTAGCATAACCTTAGCCATCAGACAGCTGAGAATTCGCAATTTCAAATTTAAACCATCAGGGTCACAGACCCATCAAGTACATCTCATTCCAAGTGTCTTTCAGGCTAGTTGTTTTTCTCCTCGCATATTAATACCTAGTGCATTGAGAAGTAACTGTATGCAATATGAAGCAGCTACATATCTTTTGGACCAAGTGAATACAGATGAAGGCTACCTCTTTTTGCCAGAAAGCAATCCTAGGATTTCAGTATTTCTTGGCAAAAAAATTTTTTGGGAAATCTGTAAGATTTAATACTTGTGGCACTTCGTTTGCCCTTTGAAGCTTTCACTGACTGGGAAAGATACAAACTACAAATGAAAAATATTATATGGACCAGTGGACCTATTAATTGTCCTGCTGGTCTAGTTAATTTTTTTAAGTTAATCTCCTACACATAACTAATTTATATTTTTATAGCTTTTTTCATGCGCTTACTCTCTTGAATTCTGTCTCTTTTCCTTGCTTCACAGCAAGCCAAGTGATTTGAAAAATTAGATCTGTGCATTTGCAATTTCACAGTACTTCCTAAATGCTTTCACTCAAATGGGCTATCTTGCCAGTTCTTCATGCACAGTCAGTTTAGCATTAGTAAAAATTGTTGTGTTACCCTGATTTTTTTTTTTAGGTGTGAGTTGTCTTTGAGTAGTTGTGAGTCTGAATCTTGACAAAAAAAACCTGTGGAAATGGTTAGGGATAGACCGTGGTCTTCAATTTGAATAGCATAGGATCAAAAACGGTTTATAACCTGCAGTTAATTCCAGGAGGCGTTAGACCTGTGACACTGACATAATTTTGTCGGCTTTGTCTAAGTCAAGGTAGTGCAGGACTCTGCTGTGCAAGTGCAAGACAGTATGGTTAACTTCCTCCTGACAGCAGGTTAATTAAAACCCTGGCCCTGTTTGGATATCTAAGGCCGTCTCTCTGGCTCCACAGATTAAGTTTTTTTTTCCCTTCTGTCAGGTTCAAAAAAGATTTCTGCTTACCACACTCCCGGAATGCGAGTGCTGACTGGAAAGCCCCAAACTGGACAGATTTCCATGTGGGAAATACAGTACTGCTCTGGGACATGGTTGCAGGGCTTCCGTTCAATACCGAACTCTTTTTGCAGGGCTGGGGTAAAACTTGGTTTATACTCGGCTGTGGAACAGCCAATAACTTCTGGTGTCAAAACGGAGTGGCTTAAAACTCCTGATTACAAAATATTATATAGCCATTGTTTGCTTGTATCAAAAGCTGTGAAAGTTTGGGACTTCTCAAGAATTGACAAGGATGTGTCTCCCTGTTTGTGCCACTGGTTGCTTATTTCCTGAAAGTTTCTGAAACATTTAGAAGGTAAGTGTTAAGTTTCTTTTTGACTACAGCAATAACTTCTGTTGTTTTCATACCTAAGACTTCAGCAATGTCGCACCGTAAACTAAATCCAATTTCTAAAGCTTTTCATAAGAAGTTCTTTGATCTGTCTGTCCTTAAGATATCATCTGTCATCTCATGTAAAGTCCTACTCAGCAGATTACATTAAGTTGCTCTTCATTGGTCTCGCCTTTGTTCTCAGCACAGACATCCTGCTCTTTGATTGGAATTTGTTCGAGCTGTAAGAGCCCTCTACTGACTACTTGGTACCTTGATGACTGACTAATAGGAGACCGCTTGCATCAAAGGGTACATCTGACTCTTGAATGCTTGAAACAACGTGCAAAAAGCTCCACTTGCATTCTGGTAGAGAGAAATATGCCTTAGAAGACCTTATATTCTAGCTGAAGCACCAGAGACACTTATTTCTCTCTTGTAGAAACAATTGTGTCTTCCATCTGAGTGTGGAACTTGTCCTGTTAAGCAGTCATGTATGCTGGACCCATTCTCCACAAACCCAGACCTGTAGTAGGAGCACAGAGAGTTATTGATATTTCTAAAAATGTTCCATTTGTATATTAGGGTGGACCTAATGTGCATGTCTCGCTTGATTTTGTTTTGCAAATGGGATCAAAATTCATTTTTTACTCTGAACAAGGTGGAGGATTTCGCTCGTTCAGCTTGGCTGAGTAAAGACAGATTTGAGCACGCGTGTTTGCCATAAACTTCTGTTTCCTGTTCTTGTGCGTTACAGGTGTTCTTGTGTCTGCATAGATCTGGTCCTTGATGTTGACCATAAGGTTAAAAATAATACACATTCCTAATATATTAAAAATGGTTCCTCAAATAACTGCACTGCCAAGTGTACCAGCTCAACAAAGACTGGGCAAGGTCTCTTTCTGATCATGATTACTTACTTTTGGGATGGTTAGTGGGTGCTTAACTAAAAAAGAACAAATCTGGTTTTCATCCTTTTTCTTTGGCAAGGATGTGTAAATTACAGCAGTACCATACTTGAAATCTGTCGTTAGGATGTGTTCCTTCTCTTAGTTTTTATTTTGTAAACCCTCTTTTCTCCTGTTTCATCTACTTTTTCTCACTTTCTTAAAGCTCAGCAAGCTGCTTTGTTGCAAATTTTCAAAACTCTTAAAACCATGCCTTGGGCTGGTGTTCCTGTTTTCAGACCTCAGCTCCCAAGTTTGTCAGATTTTACTTCAATGATGCCAACTTTAACATCTTACGAATAGCCATTAATTCTTCAGTGCTGCATAATGACAGGATAGCATTTTGCAATACACTGGTAAGAGGCAACTGAAATGATCTTAAAAATGCAGAAAAAAATTTTAAGTGAATACACAGGGAGTAGCTGGAGCTTTTATTTTTACAGTTTAATTGGCAAAAAATGTTCTGTATTTAACTGTGATGGCCTATATGTTTATCTATGGTAAACATTCGTGAGTTTTTGGTTTGTTTTTTTTTTTTTCCAACAGTCAAGGATCTTACTGTGACTTACAGGGGGGAGACACTCCCAAACCTCTGCTACTGATGCGCAGTGATTTCCTCCCCCTGCTTAGTTCACAGTGAAAGGTCAGCCATCTAGTCTAAAGGTGATTTTAGTCTATGTGCTAATATTTTTATTTTATTTTCCCCGCCCCTCTCTGGATGCATTGTTTAAAGGAACTCTGCCCTGCAGCAGTTTGAGTCAAATATGGCCCTTATTTAAAGAAAGGGCAAAGCTACCCTGATGGTGCATGACAAAGCAGGAACAGCATGACAATATTTAATGGGCTACAACTCCCAGGGCTGGGCTGAGATTTAACCAATTCTCTTTTAGTCGGCAGAATTTGTGTTATACTAGTTCTGTGCTCATTAGTAACACAGAAGAGCTTGGGGTTGGTGATACTGTAAAATTAGCAATTGTAAAAATACCATCCCAGAATCTTCTGTGTGGGACTTTTGTGGATTGTTGTTTTCCCGGGAAGCTGTGTTAGTGAGCAGAGCTCTGTCGGGAGCCGGGAGAGGTGCTAAGGGCAGATGCATCCTTCAGCTTGGTACTGGTCAAAGCCCCCCCCCATTAAGTCAGAGTGAAGACTTAATGATTGGAGGTTCTCTTTGGGCTGGATTGGGTTATGGTCGTATGTGGAATTCCCTGTAGATCTTCCTAGATTCCTACTCTGCACAGCAGTGTGCGGCTAAGAAAGACACAGCGCTTGGAAGATGCAGAGATTTTTTGACCCCTTTAAATGTTTCATTGTTTGATGACTAAGCTTGCTGGATTTCAGATACTGAGTCAGGGCTATGTTCTCGGTGACAAGCTTCCCCTTTCTAACGAGCTCTTATTATGCCTTTTGAGAGCCAGAGCTACATGAGGTGGGGAGAAGAGGATCAGCTGGAATCACCATTATTTTCGCAAAGGGCAAAGCAAGCAGAATATTTCCCAAAAAGTACTGTCAGAGGATCGTGTTTGTTAATGGCAATTATACCTGTTCTGCAGTTTCAAGCTTTCCTCTGCTCACTCCTGTCCTGCAGCTGCAAAGTTGTGTGAAGAAGAGATAGAAGCCATGGCTGTGCTTGATGCTGTGTTTATAGCAAATCATATCTGTCTGAGTAATGCCAAAAGAATGAGGGAGGAAATGGGTCTTGAAGCATATCTAATAACCATGAGGTGCCACAAAGGATGAATAGTGTTCAACAAAATTGGCAACCAACTAAAATTTGAATGAATTGGCTGTAACGTGCGCTGTGGAACAGCACACTGAGGGGAAAATGAGATGCATGCTCAAATTTTGGAAGTGCGAGGGAGTCACAGTTCCCCAGTAGGAAGCAGGTAGCTTTTCCCATAAAAGCACAACCACATCAAGCTCCAATGTTTAACACAGATCATAGAATCTTCTGACATGGCTTTTATGGCAAATGGGTAAGCCAAAAATACATTTTTCTTGGTTATAGGACTGCAATGAAAGTTTAAAGCTGAAATTTCTGGCTCTTGCAAATGATAACAAAGTGTCTCTGGAAACAGCTTTAACAAGGACTGTGGTTTATTTAACTGAACACACTGCTCTGAACATCCCTTACTCCTCAGCTGAATGCAGCAGCTTGTAATTCAGTATCCATCTGTCTTGGATGCAGTTCTTACTTGAAGCTTTGTGGTTTTTAGCTGAAATTACATATTAATAAGAAACTGGGAGGGAAAGCTACCCAGCTAATGTGCCCAGTTAGTTAAGAATCAAGTCACATTTTATTTACTTAAACCCATCTGTACTTGTTTTGCCAGTAATATATTCGGTCTGCGGCCTGTGGACTATGCAGAAAGCGAAAAGATGAAGTCTGTGCTAATGTTACCAGTGAAGAATGAATCATTTTCACTTAACCAGCCCTGTGAGGTAAGCGTGTGTGGCTTTTGTTTTGGTTTGCTTTTTAAAAAAACCATAATTTTATCCTGTAAATATTGAAGGCTTGGACCTAAGTACAGAACATCACCTGCCTTAACAGGGAGACTTTAAATAGGTTGGGATGTTAACTTGGACAATATTTCTAGAGTGTATGCGGGACGCTTACAGGCTATGGTATTCTGTGTTATCATAGCTTTATCTGGGAAAACAAAGAATGCTTCTTGTAATGTGGCTTCATTCTAGGAGAATGAGCACTGTGTTATTCTTGAAGTATTGTTGATTGAACATGCTATTGTTGTTGTTTTCTGTGTATTTAAATTTGTTCTACTTGCCGAACTGGCTGAAAGCAGCAGCAGTCTTTACTCCAGGTGCTTTTTGTGTGCCTTTAAAAGGCTGTTCCAGTATTGTCCTTTGTCCAACAGTGAAGATGTTGAGAGCAGTTGAGAACAGCTTTTCGAAGATTGTTTTGGGGGTTTTGTTTTTGTTTAACCCCTCTTTTTGCCAAAGATTTCTCAGGATTTGTGACCAAAATCAGGTTATTCAGACTTAACGAGTTACTGCATTATGAAATGCTTTGTGCTTCCTAATGAATGGTGATTAAACTCACCTGGCTGATACAAGTAGTCCTGTTCTGCTCCAGGGTATACAGCTTGTTGTGATCCCTCCTCACTGAGGTAATAAGATACCCATTGGGCAAAAGTAAACTGTTGGAGCTAAATCGGCAAGGATATGACCGTTCCTCCCACCTGTAGCAAATGTAAGATGCAGCTTTTCTGTCTCAAACAAAACACTCAGCATTTGTATTTGCGTTGGGATGAGTGTGTGCCAGCGGATGGTTACCAGCACCTACGAATGACTTGATCCATGTGGAATCTGGGAATACTTATGAAGACCCAGGAGCTGAAGTACCGCATCTTTGTCAGCATAAAACTTGAGCAAGCAGCTCCTCTTACTTTGCCTTAGTAGTATCTGCATAAAAAAAACCCCTTAAGCATTCATTACTTACAGGGCAATGGATTAGGGACTGTTTTAGTAAAAGGAAATGCAGGTGTTTAATTATGTAGCATATCTGTTGGTCATACTTCACTACAAGTAGGAGGCTTTACTGCTTCATCGGGAAATTTGGTTCTCCTTCAACACCGCAGTCAGCAAGGCTGTTTATACTATGTTCCACCAGCTAAATGTGTGCATACCAATGTCTTAAAAAAAAAAAAAAATAAAAGCAAGGAAGAAAAAAATTGATGCACAACTGTTTTGGTACCTTGCTTAAGCTAAATGAAGTACCTCTAATGTTAAGCTTTTTTCCTCTAGAGCTGTTTTTTTATAGAGAGATTTATTTATGGACCCTGCCCACTAAGTTTGCCATGAATTGTTTTTCAAAATGCTTATTCTTTATTAAATAAATCTGTCAAGTTAGTTGCTTTCTTTATGTTCCCAAACATTCAGCTTACTGTAGGACTTTCTGTTCATGCAGGCACTAAGCCCTAGTCAGCAAACAGACGGACCCCTTGTTCTGCTGGGAAGCAATCTTAGTTCCAAGCAACAGAAGTCGCTGATCAAACTAGCAACAGTTCTGAAGGCTCAAAGGTGTACAGAATTTAACAGCAGAGGTATGCAGTCTTCTTGAAATGTCTATGTCTAAACATGAGTAACTACAGTTCTGCACTTTATCCTTTAAGATACAAGCTGCAGCAGGGTTGTTTTTTTGTCGTTCCTAATAAGTGCAGTTTCTGAAATCCCCGAATTATAGCAGTAGTAGAACAATGATGTCTTGTGTTGCATGTAAATGCATATAAAGCCTGCCTCGTTAGTGAGGCAGGAGACTTCTGGGGGAGCCACAGTTTGACATGGTATTATCTGTTATTTAAAATCCATAAGTTCTGCTTGAAGACCTCTTCTCTTTACGCTTCTTTTACCAACTTTTACCGAGATCTCTGCTCATATGAGACATCCTGTAAGGTTTTTGTCTTGCAGAAGTGAGTCTTGGGCAGATGCTGCCTTTAGAAAGAACATGTCACTGACTACAAGTTGACAATTTTTTTTTCTCACGTGTTACCTTCCTTCAAATTTTGTTCTTCATTAAGAGGATGGGGCCAAATTATGTGGCTTGAGGATCTTTTTTTTTTTTGTTCCTTTTTGAGGGGGGGGTAACATTGTCTTAATCCCTCCTATTAGTTTTTCTTTGGAGTGATGCTTCTCCTGCTTGTAAAAGAAATGCTAAGGTAATTTTCCCCTACCATCTTTCACACCCTGATTAATACTCCAGAATTATGAGTTGAGTTGTGTTAGCTTTGTGTTAAAGCAGTGAGATTCCATAGTAGGATTCCTGTCAGAGTTAAATATAACTTTAAAAGGACTGGGAAAAAAAAGTACTATCCTGTAAACCAGAACCTCCTTTGAAGAGTTATGTGTTAGCTTAGAACTATAAAAGCATGGCTTCCCTTTTTCACAGCAAGTATATGTTGAAACCCACAAAACTTCTAATAGCGCTTCTACTTACTCGTATGTTAGTCTCAAAAATCACATACTTGTGCTGGAAAGAGTGGTTCATAAATTATTATAGTCTGTTTATTATTTAAATGGTGATTGATTGCTTTTCAGCCAGGCATGGCTCTTGATTTTTACGTGCTTTTACTTCTACCGATGTAATCTTTCTCCTAGTAACTCATCTTGTTATCCCTGATGCTCCCATGCCAAGTACTGTCAAATGTATGATGGCTGTTCTGACTGGATGTTGGGTCCTCAAGTTTGAATGTAAGTATAAAATATATGGGGTTTTTTGGGCTTTGTAACCAGAAATTGTAGATGGGATTCCAGAGAAAATTTTCGACAACTGCCCTCGTATCAATACTATCAACATAAAGTGTTAGGGTTTTATTTTTTAATCTCCTGAATGACTAGAGATTTAATTAAATACAACTACTCCTTCCTTGGTAAATGTGTTCATTTCATTATTAGAGGTACTGGGTAGGTACTCTAAGTATCAGTGGGGAGTGAATTTGTACATTGCTACATTAAGAAGGATTTGGAAGATTAGAAAATATCCTGGGAGAGGAGGAAGGAATTTATTAAATTCTTGGATTTCTTATAAGCAGCTTCCATTGAAATTGATAGGAAACTTGCGGTGTGTGATCAAGACCTGCGTACTGGAGTGTTCTTCAACTAAAATAGTAACTTCCAGGGAAAGATGACTTGCATAGCGTGCCCTTAGCATGAAACTAGTTTTGATGTCATCCTTCATGCAATCTGTAATTAGTTTTTATGCAGTGCCTGCTTTTTTTTTATACAGCTGTTCTGTGGACTTCCACCCCAAATTCTGGGTTTTATTTGTTCATTCTAATGTGTTTCTTAGTATCTGCTTTCATTGTAGTTGTAAAAACCATCTTCTTCCCCTTGACCTTTATGGCTAAGTCCTTTTAGCTAATAAGTACACTACAAATGAGTTAATCATCCATGGAAAACTCACAGACAAATTTAATGCCAGTTTTCTACTGTGTGACTAAACATCAGAATATAAGGGTTCTTTAAATTTTCCAGACGCTAATGCTTATGAAGGCACTGCTTCAAGCTTCAAAAGATGCATCATAGTTTTTCAAATAAGACACATCATCAGACTCTTTGAACCTTGAACTTTTGCACAGTGTTCATTTGGCTTCCAATAGTCAGTGGACTTGTTCCAGGCTTTTTTTTAAAGGGTCTGTTGAATTGGTGTCCCCTCAGAAGTGTTTTCTATAACACCTACACCTGTTTGTGGCCTTATAAGCATTTGCAAAAGGAAAACAGTTGTGGCCAGCAGGTCAAGGGAGGTGATTCTGCCCCTCTACTCCACTCTGGTGAGACCCCACCCTGGAGTATTGCGTCCAGCTCTGGCGCCCCCAACATAAGCAGGATATGGATCTGTTGGAGCGTGTCGGAGATGATGAGAGGGCTGGAGCACCTCTGCTATGAATACAGGCTGAGAGAGTTGGGGTTGTTCAGCCTGGAGAAGAGAAGGCTCCAGGGAGATGTTACAGCAGCCTTCCAGTACCTAAAGGGGGCCTACAGGAAAGGTGGGGAGGGACTCCTTATCAGGGAGTGTAGCGATAGGATGAAGGGGATTGGTTTTAAACTGAAAGAGGGGAGATTTAGGTGAGATATTAGGAAGAAAATCTTCCCTATGAGGGTGGTGAGCCCCTGGCCCAGGTTGCCCAGAGGAGCTGTGGCTGCCCCATCCCTGGAAGTGTTCACAGCCAGGTTGGACGGGGCTTGGAGCAACCTGGTCTGGTGGGAGGTGTCCCTGCCCAGGGCAGGGGGGTGGCAGTGGGTGGTCTTTAAGGTCCCTTCCAACCCAAACCATTCTATGATTGTGTTGTCTTTGTGCTGTGATTCATACAAATAGGAGTAGCTTCTTGTTGAATATGTGACATGGAGAAATACTGTTTATGCTTAAGCAAGCAGATGGATTTAATAACCTCCAGAGACTTTGTTGATAAGCAGAAGGGAAATGGTTTCCTGTTTGGAGGTAGGGATGCTGCAGGAAGCTCAGAAGGCCCAGAAGCAATGTTTGGGTCGTGTAACTGGAAAGGATGCGTGCAGGTGCTCTGAAACGATATCCCGTTTAAGACTGAGTAATCTTTTTCTGTGGTGAATCCCTTTGCGGGCTCTTGGCTTCACTCAGTTCAGGAGGTGTGCGTACCTTCTGTCATACGTGCTAGGGTGGTTGTCCTTCATTTCATCTTCTTGCTAATCAGATGCTTAGAAAACTAATGTTGCCAGTAGAGGTATGTAGCTTTCTTTAGCTGAGTGGTAGGGAGATTTAATTAGTGAGACCTAAGTTTAAATCTTTGTGGAAGAACTTTTATATTTAGAAGAGATTGGAAAAGAAAAAATAAATAAAACCGTGGAGGGGTTATTCAGGAAATATTTTCTTTTTTTTTTTTGTTTGCAGCTGAGTTTTATTTTATGTTGTTAGTACTGATTAGTACAATCCTGACTGCTAATGCTCCCAGCTTAGTAAGCAACATACTACTTAAAAGCGAGTGATTCTCCTCCCTAGTGGGAAATGTTAGTAATAACTCATGGGGTCTGATGCAGCTAAGTGCCTATAATTAACAGCACCACTCCATCTGTTCCCACCAGTCTGTTATTAGTCTTCTTCAGAGTCATTACAAGTTAAAGATTGTTATAACAAATAATGGGACTCCTGCTGATGGAACATTTGTCTAGGAAAAAAGAGGTCTCTTCTTTTCCATAATTTCTCTCTTTATTTATTGTGGCTTCTATTGGATAAGTTTCCTTAAATGTTATGCAAATAAACTTCCAAAAGTATGTGCATATTCTGGCTTACTTCTGTCAAAGCCACTGCAAATAAATTGAAGGAGTTGCTTATAGGTCAGTGTTCTAAACCATTCACTTGAAGTAAATTTATGTTCAAAAACTTCACTGAAAAATATTTGAAAAAACAAAGCTCAGTGTAGCACTTAATGAAATGCTGACTATGCAGAAGTATTTGAATATTTTTTTTTTTTACTATAAGGTAAGCTGCATTTGACTGTTATTTCTAAAGTTATATTTATAGCCTACACATAATTACACCACTTTTTTAAAAAAAATTGCACGCTTGCAAAAACAGTATTTCATATGAGAGTGTATTTCTTATGTTAAGTCTTCCGTTATAGCAGGCTTTCAAGATGTGTTTCTCAAATAAAAAGCAGTTTCCTTCTCTTGTATAATTCTACGGTGCTTCCCTTTCTGTATGTCTATACACACCGATATGGCATGCATTAGTATCAGTAGAGAGGCAATGTGGAATTTTCCAGCAGAGTTTGAGCTAAATCTAAGGCCTCTAAGTATTAGAGAGCCAAGATTTAAATATGTATCTTGGGTTTTGGGGTTCCCTTTTGTCTTCAGGTAGAAGATTAGGATGAAAGGATGTTACCACTGAGCAATATTAGATATTCACAGAAGAAAAACTTCACCTTACCAGCAGTAGTTCCACATTTTCCATATATAATACACTGTCAGCAATATTTTCACTTTCAAAGCAGCACAGAATTCAATTGAGACACTGTTGTCACTGTGCTCCTTGCCCTTGGCCATATCTTTCATTGGTTTCATTATTTTATTGCCTTCATTATTTCTGGGACGGTAATAGGGCACAAAGTAGCATATCATTATCCTTCTGCAAGTAGGCTGAGACAAAGATTCAAGTATCACTGTGTTTCCTCTGTGCTTTTTGTAGAGCATAGAATAGTGTAATTAAAACCAGCAGAAGTCTTTAATAGCTTTTCAGCTTGTTTTTTCTTAAACTGATTGTCATCTGTTAAAGCAGGGAATGAAAAATGATCTCGGTAACGATATGCATTGAAACAAGCTCGTGTCAGTCTTTGCAGCGAAGAGTCTGGCAGAATTCTAAGCATCTGATTGCTTATTCCTCCTTCTGTTTTGCTTACCTGGAGCAGCAGCAATGATTCAGCTCTGATCGTTTAAAAGAATGCAAAAAAACCCCCAAAAAACCACAAAACCAACACTGCTTTTCCTGTAAGGATTCGGAACAACTGGGAGTTGACTGGAAGAGCTAGAGGATTGCTTGACTGGCATTTCAAGGCGAAAGCATCTTTCTGAATTTCTGGGAACAATAGCCCGTCCTTGTTTAGGCTATTAGACAAGGGAAATGCAGAGCTGTTTGAGCTGACTGCTTCTCAGGCTAGGGCTGTCTCTCTTCCATGCATAAACATCTTTTAGATAACAGGCTGATACTCAGCAAAGCCCTCCCTCCTTGAAACAGCTCAAAACTTTTGATCGCTGGAGTTTCACACTTGTTTTGCAGTTGGGGACTTGCTTCAGCTGCATCCTTCTACGAAATGACTCGCAGCTCTGTGGGAGGTGGTAGAAATACCTAAGGTGCACGTGCATGTTCTTGTCGTATTGTGTGTACAGCGGAGGGGAACATTTCACGTCAATGGGGTCTGAGCCTCTGCACTCCCACAGTGTCTGCACCTTCTGCAAATGAGGAGTGAAACAGTTTTGCTTCAAAGTCAGCTCAAGTTTAGACTGAAGCTGCCGGGATTTTGCAGCGGAGAAAATGAGGGCAAGGATGGCTGCAATCTAGTGTTTGCCTTTGTCATCAGAACGGGGAAGTGGGCTGGTTTGAAATTAGGTCTAGAAGAAAAGGAAACCATGTTTCCACTGCTCCCCCTGTTCTGTGTTATCCGGCGGTTGAGTTTATCATCTTTAGAGATTCCTTTTGTTCTAATTCAGTTTTGGTTTGAAGAAAACCTTACATTAAGGAAGCCCATTCTGAGGCAAAGGATGGGCAATATTACTACTTTCATTTAAAAGCATGGGAGAGGATCGGGAGCGAGGATGAGCACTTCCAGTGGAATGTAACCTGCCTTCTGCACCTTGGGAATGGCTAATGGCAAATGCTGGTTTCTTAAAGAAGGTAGGACACTTGGGGGTTTAAGTGAAGTAATTATTTTCATATTACATGCTCCTGGCTTCTGGGAATTGATGTTTAAGGACTTTCTAAGCATCTGCTCCATCAAGTTTAATAAATATCAACTGGATTAACTTGTTAATTACTGTTCTTAGGCAAATTCATTTTAGTCTCTGCAGTATCTTGTGTCATTTCCATGTGTTGGAAAAGTAGACCGGTCTCGTTTCACCAAATAAGATCTCTACCTCCATGAAAATGTGTGATTCTGAAGTTACTTTATAAGCATATAAGACACAGAATAAAAATTTCTTTTCTGTGCTGTAGCAGAGACCAGTAATACTGTTCATGGGAAACAAACTGAAGCTAGTCATGCCAGATCCCCCTAAGGTTTTCTCTCAGTCCAGATTCCCTCCTTTTCTTGGAAAATAATCTCACCAAGCTTTACTCAATCTGCAGGTAAGTCTTAAAACTTAGTGCAGAGCGAGCTGAGGAAGTTTCAGTTGCATTCTCTACGAGATGTTGAATGTGTAGCGTCTTATCTTCTTTGTTGCTACCGTGTATTTCTAAATTACTTTTGGCTGTTCTAAGAGATTTGTGGGACTAACCCCTGCTCTTTGCTTTATTAATGCAAATCCAGCAAAACTCCACTAAGGCTAATTGAGTTACTGAGAGCTACCCCTGGGTATCTGCGGGTGATTACAACTTGTTCTTGGCAACCAGTTCTTTTTGTACTTCATCCTGTTTAAATTGTTTTTGCTGATGCAGTTAGTTTCATTATAAACCAATAAGACTTACATGAATAAGGATTATAGGGCTCTGATCTTAAATTTTGCAAGTAACGATTTCTTTATTTCCAGTACTAATAGCTACAGTCGTATCAAAGGTCAATTAACGATACCGTTAGAGTGGGCACCCTTTTAACCTGCTTGCTCCTTATATACCGGAAGGTGAGAAGGTAGGGGCAGCTGTTCAGTGAAGTAATCAGGATCAGTATAAGTAGCGATGCTTTACTGATCTTGCTAATGAGCAGTATTCTCCTTGCCAAATGTGGTGGCATCAAGCTAAAATGCGGTTGTATTAAGCTAAAACCTTTTTTCTGCAATATTTTCTAGGGGCCTTAATGCAGGCTCGGTTTTTGCTACAATCTGGTGCAAATGATCTTGTTTATATCTACAAATTGCAAGTGTGAAACCACCTGTCTAAGAGGCTTTTAAACTTCTAAAGTTCTATATTTCTAGGGAAGAGACTCGCATGGCCCCTCTGCATGTGTGATCTCGCCCCAGTGTTGTCTTCTGTCAGGCAAGCTTTATTAATGAGCGTGTACGTGCTTGAACTGGGCATTACAAGATAGCTCTGGTCTGTGTGAAATGGAAATATGCCACTCGCCTTGGTACAAGTCACCCTGGTGTGGGTAACTGATCCAAGAACTACTGTGATTAAACTGGAGGGCCATTAAAGCGTAGTTGCAATAATCCCCCTCTTCTCTTTAGGGAAAAGAACAAGTTGTGTGGTGATGAAGCCATGTGGGTGGCGATGAAGCTGCAACCTGTAGTCCAAGGGGGATCAAAAGAGACTTTCAGGGCTTTGGAACCGTTGGTAAGGGAATGTGGAGCACAGGTTACTTTTTCCTCTCTCCTCCCAGTTGCGGGCAGGGACACTGGAAGAAACAGACGTGTCCAGTCTGTTAATACATGGCTCCATGACTGGTGTTTTGTTAATGGGATGGCCTACACAGCACCAGGCTGCTGGCCTCAGATGGTGTTTGTCTATCTTGAACGGGGAAGGTGGTCTTGGTTCACGAGTTAGCGGGACTCATTGACAGAGCTTTAAACTGGGTTTAAGCGGGGAGGAGGGCAATATCAGGCTTACCTGTGACAAGCTGTGGGACAACAGGCAACAACTAGAGGGAGGGGATGCAAGTAAGGGCCCACAGCCTGTTGCTCTGAGATGTGCTGACTACACTGCAGCACACTTGAAGTGTTACAGAGATGAACCAGGGGCTCCTGAGGTAATAGGAGCCAAGAGTGAAATACCAGTGAAATATCCTAAAGGAATTAAGGAATGTTCCTCTAAGAAGGTGACATGGCTGACCTGGGCACTGAGAACTTATGGTCATGGCTTTTTATCCTATCTGAAACGTACAGCTTTTGTGCCACAAATGTGTTAAGACGCAGATCAGTTCTGATTCTAGCTGGCTGAGAAAAGCTCAAATGAATGAGAATGCTGATCATGCAGTCGCTGGCTGGGCAAATGGTCTCTTTGCATATTTCCAGTTTTTCAAGGAAACCTGTTTGTCTTGTGGTTCTTATAGTGAAAACAGGAGACATGTAGATGAGCATCTCTTCTTGCTTGCGTGGAGGATTGTCATTATGCGTGACAAGGAACTTTGAGGCTTATAGATTCCTCAGAGGACTTGGCAGTGTAAAATGGACATACATATGTATGTAAAACAGACATAACCTATTGTGTGTTTTCTCCTAAAACAGACATTCCACTGACGTTAGTCATTTTCATGATTAATTTTTTTTTTCCCCCCAGGGAAGTAACAGTACAAAAAGATGTCATAGTCTTTTGTATTCATTCAGTCTGTTATTGCTTTCATGTCAAATTTCCTTCATTTACTGATGCTGGCGCTGGATGCTCAATTTGTGATGTGCTCATTGTATAAAAGCCTCAGCTTTGTGGTGAAAGTCCTTGAAATTGAGCTTTTTATGGTAGATTGAAATAAAACATGCTCTTAATGAATGGACGGTTCTGTTCTTGAGACTAGATGAGACGGGTTTTCCTTTATTGTAAGTGGCACCCATTAACATCTGTATTTTTGTGGAAGGAAAGAATAGCTGTGTAAGTTAGGCAGATTGACACAGGAAGTCTTGTTGAGTTGTGATGATAAAAAAAAATAAATAAAATTGAAACAACTTTTAGATTTATTTTTGAGTCATGAGTACTTTGAAAATAAGTTATCAGTATTCGTTGCCGTTATCCATAATGAATATGTAGGTTGCTTTTCCGGAAGATACATAACTAGGTTGCCCTTCTAGTTTTGTATAAGTTTGTGTTAATTTTCATTGAAGGAATGAATAACTGCAAATAACCAACATGGAGGGAGAGATATCTTGTCGTAGTATTCAGCCAGTTGTGGTTTTCTGTATAGCTTTATCTTTTTTGATGTAAGTGCATTGGAGGACTTGTAGTAACTAAAACATGAATTCACATTGCATTTTGTGAGTTTGTACGAGCTGGTGGTAAATTGCTAACAGCTGGCTTTTGAGATCTCTCTAGATTAGATGTTCCTGTCTGTTGGCTGCCATGGGATCCAAGTACCTTCCAGGGATCCAAGTACCAAGTATCCAGTGATCCTTCACAAGACTATGGTCTTGGGCTTTCTTCTTTTTTAGGATCAACCCCCCGCATTTTACTTTTGTTTTTCATTAGCTTGTTGTTTGGTTTTTGGTAGTGTTTGTTTTTTGGGTTTTTTTGTTTTTTGTTTTTTTTTTTTTTTTTTTTTTTAATACTATGGGCTTCATACTTAAACAGTAGGATTAAGTTGCCTGAGTAAGAAACACTGTGCAAGGAGTGCTTTAAAAGTTACAACCTTGACAACATTCTAAATCCTCATGGAACAGTTTTCAAAATCAACTTTGCAAACTTTCTTTCTTGGGTAATTTTTATTAATGAGTGCAATGTATGTGCAGGCAAAATGTTCCATCCTTGAATGGGTGACCACAGCCATTTCTCTTGCCCAAGTGAGGTCAGGTAGTACGTTTAACTGGTGTTAGTGATACATTAGCATCAGCGCATTCTGTATTGGAAAAAATAACTAGCCTTAAAACAAGGTAAAACCACGTTGACTTTAAAAGGCAATCTCATTATGCAGTGGTGGTAACAAAAACGAATGCTGCTGTTAAACCCTAGCATAAATCTCCAGTTTGTGCTGATCTTGGAGACCTTGAAATCCTATCTGATTTGTTATTTGAGGCTATAGCTGTTCAGAAACAGCTTTTGTGCTTGCTTTGTAATTGCTCTTTATCAGGCAATTGCTTCCATTTCATAACTGCAGAGTTGGTTCTACACGCTGGCTTTAAGCTTCCAAATGATCAGCAATTTGACATTTGACATTAAGTGGTTGACCTTTAGTGGGTAAGAGGAAAAGCTACTAATTCCTAGTGTTTACAGCACTGATTTTAGCGTGATACTGCGTCTCTCCATCTAACTTGCATCTTCAGCCACTGTTCTAAATTTTTTCAAGTTTAAAAGCAAACTGCTAAAGCACACAAGCTTTGATGCTATGTTTTTGCATTGTGGGTAATGCTTTCATTTTAGTGCAAGCCCCTGTTAGAACATGGGGTCTCTAATCTTTGCTTGCCTTATTGTGATTTTTGTAGGGGTGCGAGCCTGTCTACAAACCGCAGCACGAGAACAAGAAGAGAAGTATGAAATCCAAGGTGGCCCACAAAGAGGGCGGCTCAACAGAGAACAGCTGGTGGGTTTTATTGCTTGAGACAGATTACCTTAATGACCTTTGATTCATGCATTTTTGCCCTTTGCCACATGTGCAGGTGCAGCGGATGTAAAATTTTAATGTGGTCTTGTACAGAAATTTGATTATGTGCAAGGTGATCGAAAGAACTGCGAACACCCATAAAGCTGTCATTTTTCTCTATTAGTGGATATGTTGCTATAACCTTGTCAGAGGGAGTGCTGTATTACACTCATGGAAGAAGCTATATGGGACAGGAGGTGATGCTGCTTCGGTCTTCTCTGCTCAGCTTTAGAACCTAGTTGAAATTATCTGAAAGCTGAAAGAAAAATGTTTTTATTGCTTCTTGTTTCCATATAGGGGCACTCATATTTAACTGGGTTAATTTCTGATTACTTTCTGGATTACACTGGAGAAGTTCATTAAATGTATTGTAACAGCAGCTGTAAATATTCCTAGCTCATAGTTAAACCCTGTTGTGCTGGAAAATATTTAAACATAAGCAAGAATTTACCTTGTAAGCAACTTCTCTTGGTTGCACTGAGGATCTTAAACGTTAAGTTACTCTTCTAGCATCCAGTGTTGGTGGTTACTTTAAATTGTATTTTTTTTTTGTAGGCACAGATTGTTCCTTTCCACTTTTTTCATGCATGCTCAAGTTGTGCAGTCCTGTATTTATACTTTTTTTTTTTTTCCCTTCCACTTAGCTGCCAAAGTTGTTTGATGGATGCTACTTCTATTTTATGGGATCTTTCAACTGTCACCAGAAGAGTGATCTTGTGGAACTGGTCAAAGCAGCAGGAGGACAAATTCTGGTTAGGCAGCCAAAACCAGACAGTGATGTGACGCAGACGATCAACACGGTGGCTTACCATGCAGAATCTGCTTCTGACCAGAGATTTTGCACTCAGTATGTAATCTATGATGCGTCTTCTAAATTCAAGCCAGAGAAAATTCGTCAGGGCAAAGTCTGGATGGCCCCCTCCAGCTGGCTTATAGACTGTGTCATGTCATTTCAGCTCCTGCCTGTAAAATGAAGATCAGTCGCTCATGAGCAAGGCTTTTAAAATGTGGTGAATCTTGAGCAGTCGGAACACTCTGGTAAACGCTGGTCTGAAGCTATGATTTATGTTTTGCACTTAGGAGAGCTTTGACCGTTTAAATGAGTTACTAAGATCACTGATACGCTGGCATAAATGAACATACAATGGAGGAGAGAGATAAATATACTGCATTGAAAAATATGCCTTGGGTTATTTAGTAGGCTTTATTTTTGCCTTTGACTTAACTGTAATAATCACTGACATTTTGTAACTAAGATTTTTGCAAAACGAAACCTTTTGTATTCTTGATTTAAACCAGCCCTTTCTGGGTGATAGAGCGTGACCCTGTTTCTTTTGTGTTTAGTACCCATTGACAAGGATCTACTGTATGTGTCAAGATTTCCCAGCCAGGCCAGCTATTGTATTTTTTTTAAAAAAGGACTCTCTGGATTTGAACGTAGTCATTTGCCGGTGTAGACATCTCTTCTGTCAGATGACGTGTGATGTTTCTTATAACTTTGTACAACTGAATTTTGCAGGAAATTCTTGGCATGCGATAAGCCTCGTAGAAATTAGAGTAGAACTAATGGCCTGAATTAATTTGAAAACAGACAATTTTGAAAAGTCTATCTTTAAAAATCTCAGTCTAAAACTCCTTATTTGTAACAAGAGTAATCCTTTATTCACTTCTGTCCTTTCATGCTTGTAAATGTGTAACTCGAATTCGATTCTATTTTCTAAAGGTTTTTAAGCATCAGGATCCTTATTAAATTATTATATAAAAAAATTTGTTTGTAAATGCAGATGGTTGCTATCATGGTTACTTTAATGAAAAAAAATTAATCATGTCAAAAGAATGATGCCTCCCTTTGCACAATTGTACTTAAACTTAGCCCGCTGCATTGGAGCAATACTGGACCTTTCATATTTGTTACAAAATTTCTTATAACTGATCATAAGTTATTGTCAGAATCTTAGTTCCTCACTCTGTGCTCCTATGTCATGTGTTGCATCTTTTGTGTTGCCGCAGTTCATGAATTCATAATTTAAAAATGGTGTCTCAAATAATGTACAATGAGAATGATGGCTGTGGGATAAAACAAAGTTTCTCGTGTTTGCTTTTGTATTGCTTGTAATAATAAAGCTTTTGGTGCCGGTAAGTTGGGAGTATCTTATTGCATGAGCTTAGCTGCAGAATAACTATATAGTCCATATGTATCTCAGCAGGTAAATGGAAATTTAAGTACTTTTCTGTGAACTCGATCCAGCTGTGAAGGTAGCATATTGCTCTGCAAGAGCAGCTCTTCAGTGCAGGAGAGTTGTTTTCTGTAACCATTGCCACCGGAGATCTTATGCCAATTTTCAATGTGCTCTATAGAACTCTCTCAGGCATAAAGCTCTATAGTTGGAACTAGACACTTGAGGTATAACAGGTGGAGTTTTCAATAGCATCTACTAGACTTCTGTAGCTGGAGTATCTTGATCTATCACTTAAGCTAGACTGAATCATTGCTCTTCACTAAAGGCGTTTCTCAAGTACTTGCACGTCTGTGCGAGCGAGCAAAAATGCAAAGCTCATTAATAAATGGAACAACCCATGGGATGAATGTGTTTTGTGTTTTTGTGCAGATAAACACTGGCAGCAAATAAGGTACCGAGTCGATACGGTGTGGACTTGGTCATTTATTTTAACAATTGTAGCGCATTTTCACTTGGCATTTCATAGCGCATCAATATACCTAATGCGGTATTCTTTGCAGAAGTAGCAGTGAATCTCTGCAAATTTCTTAAGAATGGAGCTTTTCTGCTGTGTATCAGGAAGAAATTTGGCCCACTAGTAATCAGTTCTGTGTCCTAAAGTAGAGGCAGCAGATACACAGATTTTGAGAGCCATTGTTCCTTGGCAGCTGAAAAGAAACTCTGTTAGAAAATTGCCATCAATTTTTTAAATTTTTTTTTTTTTAAGCTACACTCTGAACTCTTCCTAAGGTCTTGTTCATTTGAATCAAGTCATGTTTTAAAGCAGAATTACTATCAAATCACATTAAGAATCCCTTCATATTGTCCAAGGAGTGATCCTTACTTTACTTCTCATAGAAGTGCGCTCAAGATTAACTCTGGCCCGTCTCCTTCAGGTCTCTTCAGGAATTCAGAGTCTGTGTGTGATCAACTTACGCAGATTTACATACTTAAACAGCTTGAGAGCTCTGCAGTGAGTGGGCTTTGACGCCAGAATGGCAGCAGATGTCAAACACTACTGAAGCAATAGGTAAGTACACAAAAGCTAGAGGTGGGTGACAGACCCTGCTTAATTCAGTCTTGCTAATTGTTAAAAGCAGAGGGATAAAACATGTCTAAACAAAGTCTCGCAGTAAGGATAAATCAAGTCCCTCAATCCCTTGGATGGATTTTGGCTTGTGAAGGCGAGGTTATAAAATCATGAGGGATGTGGTAAGGGGTGCGTAGGGATCATTTCTCGCTATCTTTTGTGGTCCAGAAGCAAGGGTGCGTTAGAGGAGGGTGGCAGAAGGCAGGCTCAGAGTAGCAGAGGTCTTCCACGCAGTGCGAGTAGGCTTGTGCCACCAACAGCCTGGTTTGGGTGCTCTCTATTTTGGCATAGTCTGAAGCAAGGAGTAGTTGAGTTCATCAAAGAAAATATGTTGAAGGGTAGTAAAGAACATTAGCTATAATGTGATTTTGTATTAGTATTCTCTTGCTGAAGTGCATATACTTAATGCGCATTGACGATTGGGGCGTTTGAAGAGGTAAGAGTCCAAGATGTCCTCTGGATTATAGATGTTTTTATTCTTGGATTTATACCTCAGAAATGCAGCAAATCTCAGAAAGACTAATGATTTTCAGGCAACTTCCCTTGAAATTTATGTGTTTATCTCATTATGAATTAGTTGATCTGGGACCTGCTAACGCTTTCAGCAGCAATGTCTGGAGTTCAGGCTGTGGTTTAAGAATATATGAAGCCTGGCCGGTTTGATTGATTGCTTTGCTTTTGTTTGTTTTGTTTTGTGTGGGGTTTGGTTTTTGTGTACGTGTATTGAAGTGAAAGATACTCAAGAGTATGGAGGTTGCATCACTGTCCTGGGTGGGTCCTGGGGAATATAGTCATAGAATAGCTCATAGTTTTGGCTGGTTCTGCCTCTCTTTGGTTACTTGTTTTCAAAGTTCTCATGGGTTTTTCTTATCCCTAAAATATCAATAGTTCTCTTTGGACTTTGCTCCTCCGGCTATAAAATAAAATCTGTTCTCTGTTGCTGAACATTGAGGATTCATTTGTTGCTTTGAAATACTCAGAAGTGACTTTTCTGAGGTAGAAGCAAGTGGCCCAAGAAGAGAACTTACCAGAGCAACTCAGGAGAGCTGGATGTCGCATGATTTCTGCAAGTGCTTTAAGGAAAGAACAGGCAAAGGAGTAACACCAACCAGTGGTGACTGCTTGTGGTCTGGAAGTAGAGCTGGCATGTCTGGGAGGTGCTCAGGGCCTGTTGTCTCGCAGTCCTCTTCCTGACAACTAACAAGCATGGGAGGGTCCAAACTCTGGCATCTTTCTAGTAACAAAGATGTCAGTGAGTGCTTGACCAACTGGCTTCTACGCAGCCTTCATTAGGCTTGAAGAAAAGCCCCTCTTCTGCTCTGTCACAAGGGTCTGAGCTGGGCTTGGACCTGACCGGCTGTGAGGGACTCAACAAAGTTATCCATGATCAGCCTGGGTGAGGCTTGCACAAGGAGGAAGAGCCATTGAAGGGAAATAATTTAAGGAAAGGAATAATTCTCGGCAGGGAATTGAAGCTGGTTGTATTCCCTGCCCAGGTCCAGTGTCTTATTTAAGGCTGAACTTAATCTGTAGCAGCTATTTTATGCTGTAGTCTTCCAGCAGATCAGCATTTTGGCTAATGAAATGCTCACAAATATCCTGCTCGGGACAAAGATGTCTGTACAGAAGCCACAGACTGTTGTAAAACTAAATGTTGGTGCGTATTACTTGGAGAAAACGTAAATGTAGGGGTTGTCTGGTCCCCCTGCCTCTGCGTTCTGTGCTGTTTCTGATCTGTGTGGGCATGCTTTCATAGACTCATAGAATGTGTTGGGTTGGAAGGGACCTCTAAAGGCCATCTAGTCCAACCCCCCTGCAGTGAGCAGGGACATCTTCAACTCGATCAGGTCGCTCAGAGCCTCATCAAGCCTGGCCTTGAATGTCTTCAGGGATGGGGCCTCCACCCCCTCTCTGGGCAACCTGGGCCAGTGTCTCACCACCCTCAGTGTAAAGAACTTCTTCCTCATGTCTAATCTAAACCTGCCCTGCTCTAGTTTAAAACCATTGCCCCTCGTCCCATTGCTACATGCCCTTGCACCCCCTTTCCTATCGGGGTGGTAGAGGGAAGAGTAAAAATCAGTTTATACCTGCCAGGGCTGTGGTACCAGTAGAGCTTCTGGGTAGGAGCATCTGTTCCTGTGGATCAGCTGAATCTCCAGCAAAGTTTGGGTAGCGGCATCTTGGGATCCTGTTGAGGACAGGTCTATAAAACATGGAAGAGCAAAACTTTTCTTTTTCCCTCTTTAAGCTATTTTGTACTTCAGCACTGGAGGTTCGCCTATTTTTGTTCTTGGAAATGGGGTGAATTTGATGTCAGATTAATTGGTATTAATCAGTTTGGGCCCTGTGTCCTTTTTCTGGCTTTCTGCCATACTTTGCAAGAAAAAACAGTTTGATGGAAAGGTTTGAATCTTTCTGATACCAAAGCGGACCGCACCATGTTGCAAAAGCCAACAAAGTAGGCTTAAATATCAATTTAAAAATTCCAGAACGAGGTCTTTGGACAGCCAGGTAGGATTGGCTAGGAAATGGGCAGTGGTGTCTCGGATGGAACAAATGAAGATTCATCTGTTTTTAATAGCAGTGCAGCATGTTCTATCCTTTCAGACTTGTTTGATTTAAATTAACGGTAGTTTAACTAGTGTTAAATTGCCCTTAAAAGCAGAAGAACATTTTGTGCGTAATCAGATGGGGGAAGAAGGGGAGGAAGGTTCCCACCTTTCTTTTTTTTTTTTTTTTTTCTTTTTTTTCCTATGAAGAAGATGCATTTTCTGTGCTTCAATTTAATTCCTGGCAGGAGGTCTGGGCTGATGAAGTAGCAGAGAAACATCAGCTCCTGCTGCGTGTTTGAGACACGGGTGTCATTCACCGAGCGGAGATGCTGAGGCGGTGACGGGCCATGGGGCGGCTGGGTTGTGTGATGCAGGAGGGGTTGGTTGCCATGTCTTGCTCCAGTGGATGCTGGAAACCTCGTGCACCGCAGCTGGGAGAACTGACCCACCCACTAGTCACCCACTAGTGATGTCTAGTGCGTTTAAGAAGCAGAGAGGTTTCTTCCCTGATGGGCACAGCTGTAAATCACAGCAGCCCTGTCTCAGGTCTGAGTTTATTTTGGGGCTACATCTATTTGGCTCGTGGCAAACATGCTGGGGAGCAGTGCTGTGCCATGGGGAGCAGTGCCGTGGGAAGCACTGTGCAATCATGCACAGTGCCTGCCTTCACAAGCCCATAAGCTAAACAGATACACGGTGAGAAAGGAGTTAAACATATCTATCAAAAATGGGCTGTGCGGCGACAGCTAAGCTGGCTGACTTGCTCAGCTTGCTGAACTGATAAAAAAAATTACTTCTTTCTTCGGTTATTGTGGGGCTGGGGTAGTTTCCTGCTAGTTTAGCAAAATGTACTAATTCCCAGAGAAGTCAAAAAAGTATTTGGTGGGGGGAGCAGGTGTGAGACTGCTTCTTTTGGCAGGATTCGTCTGGGGCGCAGTTGTAGTGCGACGGCCCCTGAAGTGAGGTTTTCTGCTTCCCCTGCCCCCTCAGTGTGCTCCACATTCCCCTGTGGGGGTCCCGGTCTCACTGCGGGGATCATACTGGGTGCTAGTGGTGGCCTGACCAGGGAATTGGCTCTCTCCATCTCTGCTGGAAGGGTCAGCTTTGAACAGCTGGGAAACGCGGATCAGCTATCGCTTGGGTCCAGCTGAAATTTAACTTTTTTTTTCTGCATCATAAAAGATCTGGGGCCTTTTAATTGAATTAAATATTAATATGGATAATGCAATCAATGCCGTATTGATCGCGTTAGCCACAATAATGTTTAATTCAATAAGTCTGCAGTGCTGGATCTTTTTTTTTTTTTTTTCCCACCTGTATTTATTTTGTGCTGTGCAGCAACGTAATGCCAGGCTGCGCTCTGGGTTGAACCCCTCCACGTGCCCTCAGGTTGACTGTATAAAGTCAGGGTCACCTGCACGGCTGATGTGACCTGGATTCAAAAGAGCTGCTCTTAGTGGCATGCATAGTTTTTAAAGCCCCCTGCACAAACAATTGCTATTAATGGAAATATTGCCCATCACCTCTGTGTGCTTTGCTTCTGGAACCTGGGCCCGATGCGATGCTTCATTCCTGCTCTCAGCAGTTGAGTCCCGGCAGCTGCGTGTGTCAAAACGGGAAGATTTTCTACCCTGAGCTCTCTAACGCGCTTCTGAAGAGGTGCCAGGTTCTGGTTTCAAACTCAGCCAAGCCTGAATGATTTCATTTGTGGTTGTAGGCTGAAGGTTTTTATTAAATTAAAATTCACAGTTTTGTTTAACTGAAAAATTGGAGGCAGATGTTCTCCCCAGCTCAATGTAAGTGTAAGTTTTCTGGTCTCCGGTTTTTGCTTGCTGTGTACCTGTTGAACCAAGGCATGGTAAAAACATCTGGGAACAGCCTGGAATAAGCATTCGGGGGTTTTTTCCAGTGATGTCTTTTTGTGGACTCTTTCAAGAGTTTCCATGGACTATTGGCTTCTGGTTTTAGAAAAACTGCTTGATGACATCGACCTTAACTCAATAATGAGAGATGGAGAAACTGCTTACGCAGAATTAGAAGCTCCTGCGGTCTGTGCAGCAGCACACATCCGCGGCTCGGAAGTGGGATGTCCCCAGCTAGCCCAGGCCTTGTGAGCGACAGACTTGCTCTCCCACCCATCACAGGGCGCCAGGTTTGCCCAAGGAGCTGCGTGGAGGCACTTAGCCTGCCCTGCACCCTGGGCTAGCGCGGGACACAACTGGTCTCAGCGGCAAGGCGAGCTCTTACCAGTCTCTGCCGACGCTGAGGATGTGCTCATCAACAGGCAGAGAAAGTGCAGGGAGGAAAGGGACCACCGGGATTTGATTTGTTCTTATTGCATTCCACCTACATCTGTCAAATCCAAGGAAAATGCCATAACCTTGCTTTTGTTTCTTCCTTACAGGGCTTTTCAGCATGAAACCTTATTTGTGTGCAGGGAAGCAGGTAGGTCCTGGCGCTGTCAGGATGCACGAGGGAGAGGCGCAGCGAGCTCAGCATCTGTAGGGACCAGGCTTGGAGGCAGCCCTACATTTTCACTTGGTTTTGAGCGCCCGCAGTCGGGTACTTTAAACTGGATTTGGGCTGCAAGGACAGACTGCGAATGCAAAACGGAGCTCCGGGATTTGAAACTGAAGCCCCCAAATTCACGCACAAAGGAGTAAGTGATGGGATGCAGCAGCTCCTGCGTTAAGGTGCCGTGGCTGTGGCACGCGCGGTTCAAAGGGCAAGTGCTTTGAGAGCCACAAGTCAGAAAGAACCACAGTTCCCGCTGAAGGCCAGGCAAGGCAGCACTGGCTCGGGATCAATCTCTGGATGGCACCATAGGGATGTGTTAAACTGGAGATGGCACTTGCACATCAGACATGAGCAAAGAAGTGACAGAGCGTGAGCAGAAAAAGAGAGACAAGTCTTCACAAACACACAAAGGTGCGAAGTCCTCACTCACCTTCTCCCTGCAAACAGTGTGCTGTAATCCTATAAAGACAAAAAAATGCGCACCCTGGCAAGGCAAGAGGAGAGCTGACTCTGTGTTTAAGCAGAAGATAAGCTCAAGATCGCCGAAGAGGGATGTAGATGGAAGATAACTCTGCTTAGCTCATGCTCACCCCAGGTGCTGGGCTGTTTGGCACCCTAGAGAAAGCCCCAAGGTCAGGAGATTGCAAAGGTATAAGGAATCCCATTCTGATCCCATTTCAGGTGGTGGTGTATGCCCCGTTGTACCTACGCTTAGTCCTTCAAGGACTTCACGGTGGGCTGGAGGAAAGGACAGAGGACAACCAGAGACCTGAAGAGGTTTCCTGGGGAGCTGTGAGGCGAACAAAGAACTGGGAGCTCCAGCATCCGGAGAGAGAGAGAGAGTTTTTGTCCAGGTCCAAGCTCCTCTCCTGGCAGCCGCAGGGAGTCCCACGTCGGTGCTGACAGGTGATAAATCTTGGTAGGTTTTATAACATTTGGTCGTGGTAGTGAAACACGCCTGAGTGCAGCAGGGAGAGAAGCCACAACCAGCCCTTGTGGGAGGTGTTGCGTGTTCCACACGCAATTAGTGCACGTATTAAGGTAACTATTGAAACTGTCTTTGTGTATTAAATGATAATACTCACTTCTGGTCTCATTCTTTCCCCTTTCTCTTCACATCCCTGAAAGAAAAGCACTTAAATGTTACAATTTTGAAGCAGAGCACCCAGCAAGTGAAGAAATCCTTAAATTGGCTTTTTTGTGTTTTCAATGCCGTGGTCACCTGCACCTTTTCTGCTCCTGCTTCACACTGTGCCCAGGCTGCTCCTGGTATTTCTTTCATCTTCAAAACTTCAAAAAGGTGATCTTAAGGAAAAAAAAAAAAAAAGATCATTTTGTACCTGCTCGGAGGACTGAACAGTTGATTTCTCCGGGCAGCTATTCCTGGGGCGATGCCCCACAGAAAAAAGCCTGGTTTTTTTTCACTAGGAAAAAATCCTTCTTGTGGTGTTTCTTCTCTTGTGGAGAGGCTACTTTTTCTCGTGATAGGCAGGAGCTGAGGCACCCAGAGGATGGAAGTCATCATTTTGGTGCTGCCCAGGCCAGCACGAGAACTTGGGAAGGAGTTCGTGTCAGTACGGAGCATTGGGGCGCTGCCCATCAGCCAGGCACCCATGGTGAACAGCTGCATTGGAGCAAGCAAAGCCATTTCATCTCCCCTACCACAGCCTCCACCAGCTCGCTGGGCGATGCTGGCACACGTGGGCAAGCAAAGGGAGAGAAAAAGACGCAAGAAAAAGCGTGTGTAGCAATGGAAGAGGTTTATGCAGGTGCTTCAAAGCTCTGCCCTTGGGGTGAGCAGCAAAATTCTCCAAACCTTCACCTCTCCAGACCCGTTTTTTTTTTTTTTTTTGCAGGGCTGCTCTGCCCAAAGCAAATCAGAGAGCTTGCTTTAATCATCTTGCACTTGCAACCACCTTTGCATGGGTCTCTGTCCCCGCCATGCCCGCTTCAGATTTTTACAGACTTGTTCACTGCATTATAACATTTACACACCACGGTTCCCAGACATTCCTTTCTAATGGATTTTGCATTAGCAGCTAGTATCGGGAAATCTAGTACCAAAAGGTTAATGTACATCCATTAGTCCTTTCCCCCCCACCCCTTCTTTATGTTCTAGTAGAAGACAACCAATTTCAGTAAATACATTGGGTCTGGACAGGGTCTGGAAGCACTTGAAATTCTGCACATGCAAAGCTGTGGGGCTATTAATATTGTCCTGTCTAAGCGCTGCGGGTAAAGTGGGATCTGCAGATGTTGAATGATACTGTTCAGGTGTTTCCCAACCTCCACAACCTCTCTTTTCCTTATTAAAAGGGTTGGGTTTTTTTGAGACCTGCTCTTTTCGGCGAGTGGATCTCCCACATCAGGAGGGAGCTGTGCGTTCGCCCCTGTGCTCTCTCAGCTGCTGGCGAGCTGAGGAGGAGCGCGGTCGGGGTGGTTCAGGCCCTTGTGTGGGCAGCTGAGCCGGCTTTAACAGCTAGACTCTTCCTCCGCTTGCATAAATGGGGTTCTCCCTCATCCCCCCCCCAAAGCCAGCATGACGATTTCTGTCCTGCTAATTGGAGCGAGGCTGACCCCTAAGTGTATCTCATTGCGTTCTCTGACCTGCACTTTAGACCAGGTCGAGCTTTCACTGAAGAGTCTATTACTCTAATCGCCACAAGTGGCAAGCGGGAGGGGGAGGGAGGGCTGGCTATTTGTTTTGCCTTCTCATGTATTTAAGATTTTCAGAGCTTGCCATGTTCTTTAACTGAAACCTTATGTTTTAGCACCACAGACTTTGAAAGTTAAGAATTCGGGTCATGATACTCTCATGCTGGCTGTCTTTGTATTTAGCGTGTAGTCAGCACGGGCTGAACATCCTCGCCCTTGGAGTCATCTACCGAGACCCTAATGGAGAGCCACACCATCACCCTCAGTCTTCCCACACTCTCTTGCTCACCCCAAACCAGGACTCAACCCTCAGGTCTCCAGTTTCCCCAAGGTCCTTCCACACGTCTGACCTGCTTCTCCATGCTCCGTGGTACCCCACTTTCCACCCTTGGCAGAGCCGAGGGGCTGGGCAGCAGAGCAGACGTGGTACGTGAAGATGAGGCATGGCTCCCTCACTGCGCTGTGAACCAGCAGCTCCTGACTTCTGAATCTTGTTACTGTTATTTCCCGGTACCACATTGTTGTTCAGGCTGAGGATTTGTGTCTGTGGCTCATGGAGAACATCTGCACTGGACTTATTTGAGCCCCAGTGTGACCATTACAGGCTGAGCTGCTGCAAGATGGTCTACCTCCATGTATGAGGCTCGGTTCTCCAAGGTGCAACATGCCCATGCCCCTGACCGTGACCAATTGTTCCCCAGATCCCAGGTAAGCTCGCTTCTACTGGCGGCTCACTGACTTGAAACTCTTTAAGTGAAACGGGGGTACAGAAAGCTGGGTGCATGAGCAGCTCTGGGTACACCAGTTCAAAACGTTGCAGAATCAAGGCCAAAAGAAAAGCACTTTAATTTTGCTTAATGAGAAACCATTCACAGCTTTCCATTTCTGATCCGTATCTTTCCATTCCTATTCTAATGGTAATTACTGTAGCAGTTTAGTAACAAAGAAATCATTTGATAGCTTTCACATATTTCCATACTTCAAGTATCTAACAACCTATTGATTTGATAGCTTGGCAGCGTTCCTGATTGAGGAGCTGGAGTTTGATTTTTTTTCAAAACCCTTTGATCATTTCACGTGCAAAGGACAATTATTTTTCCGGTTGATACACGGAATGGATTGCAGATCGATGGAGTCTGCAGTATGTTCTTGTGTGTGATGCCTGCCGCAGCCACAGTAGGAGAAATACGTGTCTGCATTTTCTTATAGAATGTCTTATATAGGGCTTATAGAAGGACCTTGAAAAATTGACATTGGGTTGGATTTCTGATCACTGGGTTACTACAGTCAGCAATGAAAAGGTTTGCAACATGTGTGCAAAGAGGTCCTTTCAATAGTTGACCCTACTGAGCATATCTTTATGAAGGGTTTTAGTGTTTGCAGCTGTATGCCGTGCGTTCCCCTGAGCCCCAGCAAGGTGTTGGCTGGAACGGGTTTTGCAATGGCAAAGCATTTTCACAGCCCTCACTCATGCTGCAGACTCATGACGCTGCTGGTTGCTTCGCCACCACCCCTGCTCTCGCCTTCTGGATGGTTCCTTGCTTCTTCCAGGTGGCTGGAGAAATTTTCCCTGACACCGGTTCACACTGGTACAGAAGACAGAGCACCCAAAGGGCTACGCGATGTGTGATGAATGAGCCTGCAACAGCAGCGCACGAGCCCAGCCACGATCCAGCCCCTCAGAGATCACCAGCAGCCAATCTGGCACTGCACTGGGATGGCTGGTGTGCGTGTGATGGGCTGGAGGATCATGGGAGTGAAAATCAAGGTGGTGTTTCTGGAAGAAAATGCGTGGCATAGGCTGCTTGTGCACATTGCCATCATGCTTTTTTGCGTATTTCTAGCAAATTGTTCCCCAATACATTGGAGTCCTACATGGGAATTGTATTTCTGCTGTTAAATAGCAGGGAAGCTTGCCTAGAAAGAGGCCCCCAGCTACTTCACTAAGTAGACTTTGACCAAACTCCTTTGGTGGCATCACGAGCCCTTCTGGAAGGAGTGAGGGGAGCAACGTGGATGGAAGCGATTTGCTGTAAGTTTTCTCACGCAGGTTTGGAAAGGACAGAAGCATTTGACCTCTGGGAGGAGAAGCTGCTACCTGTGCCCTCACAGGGCTTTGTATGTGCATGACCCTAATGGGCTTCCTAACTGGTTGGTTAATAATTCGTACACTCCTGAAATGGCCCAGTTTGATCATACAATGCCTAGGTGACCCTACAACCTATCGGGAATAAGGCACCGGGACAACTTGAATTACAGGTTAGTCATTTTTCCTATCTAATATATCACAGACTGAAAGCTTTATGACTTCAGAGCTTACTGTATTAATTTTATGCATGAGTGCTTTATTTTTGCCATATGAGATATATCACTGGCTTACTAGAGCAAAATATCATTAGACCTGGAAAGGGATTTGGTCACTTACACTTTGTCACCAAGGATCGTTGCTCATAGATTATGTAGGGCTGTACTGTGCCATTTCTCATGTGTTTATTAAGTGATTATAAATATCGAACAGCGTGCCTTCAGGGGACACTTGAGATCTGTTATTGTAGCAACAATTCATTTAAAAAGATGGCACACATGCAGTGATTTGTGCCTGGAGGGTCTGTCGAAGGGTTTGTCTGATGAGAAGACAGAGGTAGACTGTTTTGCCTCGAAGCACCTCTCCTTCATTGTTTTTAGTCTTATCATTGTGCATCTCTTCCATCCTGGTGGCCTGCATCAAGGGCAGGATCCTGAGACACCCTGAGTCCAGTCCTGTGCCAGAGTCCTTGACTAAATCACAACAAACTACTTTGGGTCCTTAGGTTTTCTCTGTCTCAGTTCAGGACGTCACTCTTGAAAACACCGCAAACTTGACTTTTCAGAAGTGCCAAGCCCTCCGTCTTTATTGCTTCAATGATAGTGAATGGGGTTTGTAGGTGAACCCATAAAATACAACTGTCTACCCTCAACATTCAACCCACCTCTGCATAAGCCAGGGGAACGCACCCATGGCTGAGGGATGCCTGTGTCCCACCTTCTTGAGCCCTTGGTGCCATTTCCCACAGCCTGCAGCTGCGCAGGAGTCCACCTTGGAGCTCTTCCACTCCTCAACCACTGAGACCATAAAGAGCAGCCCCCACCTCCAGATGTTGCTTTCCATTTGCTGCCAAGGCTGCCAGAGAGTTGATGCCCAGAGTCAAGTTTTCAGAACTCTGTTCCTCTTTGGTCACTACACTGGGTTTGATTTTTCCACAAAAGATTGACTTGTAAATCATCTGGAGGAGAGTTGGTGAAGGCTGGGCCTCTTCTGGACACTGATGCTTCTTTAGGTCCCTTCTTTACATTTCAAATTTTATATTAAAATGTTTCCTGCTGGATATGTAAAGCAAAACCTGAAAATGTATCTGTTCTCCATTTCTGGATTTCTGCTTATAATGGAACAACACAGGCCCACCTTTGATTAAGTGATCCACAGACAAAAAAAACCCCACTATCTGCCTCTTAAACGTTAATTACTGCTTCCGTGATTCATTAATGAAAAAGACTGAGATGAGAAGTAGTGGGTGAGCAGTGAAGAGCCGCATAAATTCACCAAAAAAACTGATAGAAGTCTGTAATTGTGTTCTGGGACCAAGAACATGGGGAAATGGGGTAAATATTATTTGTGGCCAGGAGGAGGAATTTCCTTGTGTTACATGACTGCATGCTTTTATTAGTTTGATGATGTACAGTGGGACTATTTCTCTTGGAAATGGCTTTTTGGTTAGCATTTAATTTTCCTTCCCAAAGTTAGCTCTTGCTCACAGCGACGTGAAACAGTTCCCTGCAATTGGCTATCCCCGAACTTTATTAATAACGCTTCTTGTTCTTGTAAATGATCTGTTTCGGAACAAGTAATAAAGCTCCTGTTTTGCAGGTAAGCAAGCCCTCGCCCTTTATCGCGTGGCATTTCCACAGCGGGGGAAGAATGAAAAATTTGTTAATAAAAGATAATAAGAATAAAGCTCATAACATGTTGCATTGATAGTTATATCATTTTTATGCCAGCTGCTTCTCTTAGAAATTTGAGGCCGTGCACTAATTTAATATAACTAAATTGGCCCAGGTTTTGGTGTGATCTATCCTACTGATATTGCATTTCCAGCCGTTGTCACTTCGGTATTACACGGTGCATCCAAATAACAGTGTCTGGAAAAGTACCAAGTTCACTTTTACCTGCAGAAGGCACAAGTTTCCAGGGTCAGAGAGGTGGTGTAGATTAGCCGTCACCGGATTAATGTACATTTGTCACCAAATAGATATGAGAAAATGGGATCGTGAAACCTTTTTGCTCGTACCCATAGGAATAATTTCCCGTGGTGAATCGAGCTATTAATATCAGGGCTGGGGAACGGTGAGAGACTCCTGGTGTCGCTGGTGCCGGATGTGGCATCTTTACATGAGGTGAAATTTTTCTCCTGCATCTTCTCCAGGAGCAGGTTCTGGTCCAAATTCATGTTTGTTTGAAGGGAATGCAGCTCTGCTGTTTTCATGTTTCTTTCTTTTCATGTTTTCTAACATGCTCAGTTTCTCTTTTTCTCTTTATTGATAACAGAAAGGCTGTGACACCTCAAGGTTTCCCGAGGTCAAGGCTCCAGCACTGGTGCCCACTGGTTGCCCCTTCACATGGAGGTAGCAACATCTTTGCTATGTGTTATATCCCTTTGGGAGTTTTTATGCTGCCTCAAAAACTAAGGCCAAATGCCACTTGTTGTGTAATACTCATTGAAAAGTGTGTCTGACAAAATTACAGAACAAGTCTGTGGTGCATGTGGATTTCTCTAAATCTCCTCTCCACCCTGCTCGAGGCTGGAGGCGCGGTGGGCCAGGCCTGGCCAGTGAAATTATCTCTGCTGGGGTAACTCCTTCAAAGGGTGTGTGTCTGCTTCACTGGTCAGAAATTCAGACATGCATCCACCTAAATTGCTGTTTCTACCCTCACCTGCTTGTCAGGATCTCATCTCCCATTCAGCAACTACTTATTTCTGCTCTTAACATGGTTTTGCAGAAGAAAAGTCCTGTATTTCCGCTACAAGGCATCACAGCCACTTGTAGCATCCAAACATTGGGTGAGTTTGACCCAGGAAATGATGGGTTTGGTTTCTGATCCACTTTCTCAGATCCAGAAGGATGGAGCCCACCTTGTCACTAACAATTTTGGCGAGAGGTGGGACTGCAAACGAAATGTTGGTCCCCAGGCTCCATCTGGATGGAGGCCAGCCTGCTGTCTTCTCGGAAGCACCCAAGAGGAGCAGGCAGGGAAACCCCATCGCCTCATGGCATTTGTAGGATTTATGGTATCTCCACTTTTCCTGCACTGTCCCCTACCCCAGGTGGACTCTTTCACCCTCAGGGAAATTCTAAGGGTTGCAAAGGGTTGTCTCTCCCTATGTGCCTCCTGCTCCCTTGCCCGAGGTGCCTGCACCTCCTTCCATGTGTCGTTTTTCAAGCTGCTGACAAAACCAGTGGGATTTAGGATGTTTTAAGCAAAACCACGAGGGCTAAAATATCCCGTGGGGCTTCACAGCATGATAACAAACGTGCTTTATTTTCCAGGCACGTCTTCATTTGCTTTCTTCTCACGCTGGCAGGGCGAGGAGGGGCAGCGCTACTGTTTGTTTAGAAATGCAATTAGCCCAAGCGCGCAGGCCTGCAGCAAGCCAAGAGGATAACCTTGAATCCAGAGAAAGTTAGGGGAAATTTAAAGCCATCTGCAGCTCCAATGGGTCCCCGCGCACCCCTTTCCCTCGCAGTTTCTATTCATGCCGATAAAGTGCCAGAAGATATGTAATACAATGGGAAATTGCTTCTTTGGGTATTGTAGCATCTTGACTTAGAAGTACTTTAACCTTGGCCTCATGCTTCCTGCGGGGCCTGTTGTCTTTGCTGCAGAAGTACCGACACCAGCCAGGAACGTGTAGGATTTTTCATCTGAGTAAAATTAAAACCCGAAACCTTTACCATCCTCTTGATGCCAGACATGCTCTACCTGCATTAACTTGAGCTTAACGGACCACAAAATGAGCGTTTCAGCATGTGTGGGAGTGGATTATTTGTGAGAGAGCAAGTTCCTCACATTTTCGTCTCTTCCCTTTCCCACCCCACCTCCCCCTGGAAGCACAGACTTCCATCCGCGATCGGGATGAAGACAGTCTATTAACACAGCACGACTCCAGAACAGCTCTGTTTCACAATATTAAGGATGATTATTTTTTTCCTGGGAAGCTGCTTTCTGCCATTTCGAAAAGGAAATTAATAAATAAAAATTAACAAAACTTTCGTACTTCAAAAAAACAAAGACAAATGGCAAATACAGCTAAATTATTGGAACAGAGCCTGGCTCTAGGAAATCCAGAAAACTATTCCAGCAAGGCACAGGTTGCATCCATCAAGCCCACTAAGTAATGAAAGTAGCAAAGACCACTGGTCCCTATCTATTAAACTGAAATGATTTTTATTAACCGAGTGCTTGATGGCGGTGTTGAGGATGATGTAAACACTGAGGACAACACTTCTCAGCAGGCCAGCTGAACACCTCATCCTGCTTTATTGCAGCGTCTTCTGAAGTCCTTTGAGGTAGGACCCACGGTCCCGAAAGCTGGAGCCTGCTGCCCCCAGCCGACCCTCTGTCTTTGCAGCCCATTCCAAGGCATGGTCTGCAGTCTCCACGCCTGTTGTCATTTAGAGGGACAACGTAAAGCCTAGCGAGCCCCGTTTTTCACCTGCTTCCTTAGAGTTTTGCCTTTCAGATTCATACGGTTTTTCCAAAACTCCCCAGGCTGGGATTTGGCTGTTTCTCCAAACACAGCCAAGCCACCACTGAAATACCTGGACGGATAATCCGTTTGGGTAACAAGGATAATCCCTATGGGTAACCAGGTGGGAGAGCGGCCCGGTGGTTTCTTTTCAAGCTTTCATGGGTTATGGCTATAAAGAGAACAGCAGCACGAAACACTGTGTGTGTTGTAATGAGCAAAAATACCTTGACTGTGTCCTTTCCAGTGCCAGATGCCTTACAGTCTAAATGAGCATCTTTAATAGTGGCATTAATTATTATTGAAATCCTGCTCTGTCCCACTGAAACAAATCTAATAGCTCAGGCTCGCTCTTTCTCTCAGTCCCTCCTTTCCTCAGATCGCCACGTCCTGTGTCTGACGCAAACATCAGAAAGTCACCAGCAGAGGGTCCTTTTGCCTGACTGGTTGGGCCACTGAAGTGCAGAGACCTTGGGAGAGCTGGCTCTGCCGAGAACCGCATTGGCCAGGTGAGCAGAAAGCACTCTGCATTGCGCTGAGGACATGGCTCTGAGGTGGCCATGGGTACCAGCACCAGGGGTGCTGCATGAGCTGCGGGTTGGAAGGGTTGTGTTGGGAAGGATGCCCTGAAACTGTCAGATAATGTCACTGCTCTACTCACCCTCTGCCTTCTTCTAAGGAAAGCCCAGTGCCAAGAAAATATCAACTGGCAGCTCCCAGGGATACAGATAACTAATTAATTAGTGACCCCAGAGGAATCAACATGGTCAGAGGACACAAACTCCCTGAGAAAGGAGAGGCTTTGACCACCTCTTGCTAAGTGGCCATCGCTAGCACCCATCTAGCTACCTGCCCAAGAGATGAGGCTGGCTGTGCACAAGGGTGCAACCACCACGTTTCCCCCGGGCCTCGTCAGGGAAGACACCAGCCAGTGCTGGTGGGGGCACCAGCTAGCTCTGCGCCATCCTAAAGGAGCCCAACTTAGCTTTCTGGTTGGGTTTTTGTCTCTCCTTCCAATTTCCTGGTACATGATTATCCCTTTTTCTGGGCTTGCATGTCCTGTGTCCAGAAGCACGCTCCCTCTGGGCAACGGCTTATCCTTCCCTGCTTCGGGCTGGTTATGCACATGCGGCACAGTAAGGTCCCAAATAATATTTTATATGGCTTAATATGGATCATGGTGTCTGATTGTTGTTTGCTTATGGGGTATTGGCGCTGGCCTGCCTGCTCTCCCCGTTCATGGACTCTCAGCACACGTGTCCATGGGTACAGGGAAGGGAATTGCCAAAAGGAGCAATTCAGTGACCAAGGCCAGTTACCTGGGTTGAGACGCAATCCTGGGGGCGGTTCTCAGGTGCTTCATGTTCTGTGTGCAGCTGATGGAAAAAAACACCTCTGCTATTTATTTGGATGCCAATCTATGGTCACGATGGCTAAAGGGTTTCCAAGGCAGAGAGTCAGCTGCTCTCTAGGTGACTTGGAGGGTGGACGAAGTTCATGGTCATCCTGCAAAATCCTGTGCATCAAGGACCCCCTTGAAGAGAACTTGGAGGATCTCCATCACCTTAGTATGTGATCCAAAACAGTCATGTTTCCAGAGCTCCTCTGTCGATATGGAAGTGAGTACCACCACGTCACGCTGAACATAGTCCCGTGTTGAGCATATTCAGATGCAAAACTCTCACGGTAACCTGTGGCACTGGGGTGTTACTGGCTCCCCTGGGGTCATGCAGGAAGAGTGTGGCTGAGTGGGGGCATGAACTGGCATCTTCTGAGAGCAGAGCTCTTTTAGATAGTGAAACTAGTCCCAGTGAAAATAAATGTTCCCTAAAAAAACAACTTCTGAAAATGTAGGAAGTATATCGGCAAATATAAATATATACATACGATATATTAAATACATAAATTAAACACATTTCCATGCACTCTGTTCCCTGTGTTTTAAAAGCTAACCTTCCACACTACAAAGGAAGGTGGATTTTTGATAAATTCTTCATTTTCTACATTGACTTGCTGTTGCAAAAACATGTAATTTTGCTATATAAAAGGCATTCATTCACTCTCCAGTCACATGGGCCCTCTTTTCTCTTTAAGAGCCACCAGAAAGAAACACATTATTGCCCATGCTGTGCTGGGAGCTAAAGATTTGCTCCTTGGCTTCACATTTAGCAGAGCCGTTGCTGAATAGGGGTTGCTGCAGCGGAGCCGGCATCCCTGCTGGCGGGGACAGCTGAGCCGGGGGAAGGTCACGTCAGACAGGACTCGACTCATTATGTGCCACCGAAGCCATGAACCCATGATATGCTGCTGACTTACGGTGCTCTCAGCATGCTGGTACTGCGTGGACCAGCTGGGTGGGATTGGTAGGATGGAGAGTACTGAAAATTCAGGGGTTTTCCCCAGCCTTAGCCTGGTTTGGAATGTGCCTTGCAGGCTCTTGGGGGAGAACAACATCGCCCTGCTGATGCTCTGCAGGTGATACAGAGCTAAGAAGTTCCTCCCCAGTGTGTGCGGGAAACAACCCTGTAATTATAAAATAATCTTGAGTAACGGCATATTAATGAGGATGGGGAAAAGGCGATGCTCTCAGGGTGGGCTTTCCCACTGCTTGGAGGAGGAGGGAGGCTGTACACAGCAGGAAGCTGCTGAACCTTGGGAGTAAAAAATGGCATCCAAGTAAGACTTGGATGTAAAGCACCCCAGGAGGAAGGGTCACCTTCCTGGGTCTGGGTGTGTTTCTTCTGCAAAGTTCACTGTTACTCGTGCTGATGGTGTTGCCTCTAAGATACCCACTCCCTGACCCGCTCTTTTGCTCCAGTTCAAGAGCTTTTCTATCCAGTTCAAGATTTTTTCTCTCCCTTTTCTACCTACATCTCCTCGGCTGTATCATTTCTAACTCCCCTCATGCTCTCCTCTTTATCATCCCTCCTCTTTCCAGCCCATCAACTCCACCTTCCCCTACTTCCTGCCCTACCAAGCCCCCTGCTCTTCTCTCTAGCCCTCAGCATCTTCTGTCCCCTCTGTTCACCGTCTCCTCTTCTCCATCTCCTACGAATGCCTCCTATCTTGTCAAGAGTCAGCCCGGGGGGACAGGAAGGACGGCGCCTGCAGAGGAGGTTGTGCTCCCCCGTCTAATAACATATGTATCAGACACCTTTCCCTTGAGATGGCAGCCTCTGGAAGCCCAAGACGAACCTTTCAACAAGATTAAAGAGATGGTATTAATTGCTATCGATCACGGGTCAACAAATTAAATTGCATCTGCAACTGCATCTTGGAAAGGTCTAAATGAGAAGAGTAGTTAATGGGTCTGGCCGGCCCAGAGCTGTGATTAATTAAAGGGAGAAATGAACTAAAACATTAAAAAAAAAAATAATAAAAGGCAGTAAGGAAGGAGATTGAGATGAGGCTGAAACACTTTAGTTTGGAAAAAAAATAGCATATGTGGAGGGAGCTTGATGGGATTTCAGTTCTGGTTCCACCCTGGCTGGCCTGAGATGGGCTGCTAAGAAGCAGTGCTGGTGGCCATGATTTTTGGGGCTATTGTTCCAAGTGCCCCAGGTGCTGTGGAAATGCTGCCCACCTCTGACAGGTGACTCTTCCACCCAGACCCCCAGAAAAGCCCATCTGTGGCCATCGCTCCTCCCTGCGACCCCACACCTCGAGGGACCGTGTGCCCAATGCCGCTGGATTCGGGAGAAACGGGTCCCTTCTACAGCCTGAGCCAGCACCTCGTGGACACCTCACAGAAATGTCTGTGATGGGATCTCCACGGCTTCCCCCACATTTCACCCAAATGCGCGTTCCAGCTCACTGCGTGTGGTCCTCGGGGCGTCCCCCTGCCATCACCTGTTTTTTTCCCATTTGTTTTTTAGACTTAATGCTCTGAAGGGGAAAAATCCAAGCATCCCCATGTTGCTGAGCCATCCCACTCACCGTCAATACAGTACCTGAAGGGGGCCTACAGGAGGGATGGGGAGGGACTTTCATCAGGGAGTGTAGTGATAGGACAAGGGGTAATGGCTTCAAACTGACAGAGGGGAGATTTAGATTGGATCTGAGGAAGAAATTCTTTGCTGTGAGGGTGGTGAGGCCCCGGCCCAGGTTGTCCAGAGAAGCTGTGGCTGCCCCATCCCTGGAGGGGTTCAAGGCCAGGTTGGACGGGGCTTGGAGCAACCTGGTCTGGTGGGAGGTGTCCCTGCCCAGGGCAGGGGGGTGGCAGTGGGTGGTCTTTAAGGTCCCTTCCACCCCAAACCATTCTATGATTCTATGATACCGCTCTTCCCACTCCCATCCTGCGTGGCAGCACCGCAGCATCCCGGGGGGAGCCGGGGGTAAAGTACTCCTGGGTGGCAATAAGGGCGCTACTGTGACTCCTTGGGAAATAATGAAGTAGCACAGCGTGGAATGGAGATGGTGCTTAATTAATAATGAAGAAAATAATAATATGTGGCACGTATAGTGCTGCACTTGTTCCAAGCACTGTACAAACATTAACTACAGTAATTAAGCTGTAATTAATTAGAGTAACTACTAATCAGTGTAAATAATGATGCATCTGGAGGTACCAAATGGAGTTTGTGAACTGAAAGCAAATTTCCATGTTCGTGAAATGGCATCAAATATAAAATGGCACCAGAAAAAGGCAAAAAACATATGGAGGTTAAAGTGAGAGCGTGGGAGTTGTGTAGGTCCACGACGGCTCCCCAAAAGGGAAGGACGGTTTGGCAGGTACCCTGCCACAACGCAAAGCTGCTTTGCTGCTGAGGAGCTCCCTGGGAAACCCATCCCAACCATAGGACTTCGGCAGCTGTTTCCAGGCTCCAGCTGCGTCCTTGCACTCACCAGCGCTGCCAGGAGTCAGGGGCCGGAGCAAGGGATGAGATGGGAAATTGGGAGCTTGAGGCAGAGGGGGAGATCAGCAGAGTAAAATACACCACAAATATATAATTTTGGGGTATTTTTTTTTGCTGGTTCACACACTTTATATTTAACAAAATAATTTTTTAATAATATAGTCTTTTACACATCAAATATCGTTTCTAGACACCCCCCCCCATTTTTACAGAATATTTTTTTTTTTCTCACTAGTTTCAGGCACACTATTGTTGGAAAATTTTGAAACCGCATAGTCACTGATAGGCAACAACTTGCAAAGAAGTGTGGCAATGACTTCTTTAATGGTACCAGTTCAACTTGCAGGAAGCCGCTGCTCAGCCCAAGGATGGCCACCACTGTGCTAGTGCTCGTCCTACCCCCTGCCCTCCAGTAAACACAAAAAACAAGGGAAGAAATAAAAATATAAAGGCAACAGTGTGCATAAACGAGACCAACCATGCTGATGCGCTTCGGTGGAGGATGCTGTAAGGACGATTTGCTACCATCGCTGGTAAAAGCAGGTGCTGGACTGAAGTCTGAACAAAATAAGCACCGTCGCCCGAACGGCTGTGACCAAAAAGCAGCAAACTGAGTGATGGGAAAGGCTGCTGCGCTCACCCGGGCAGGGCAGAGCGAGGAGATGACATTGGTGGCTTTTCTCTCACAGCATCGCTTGGAAGCTGCGGCCTGAGGAAGCGAGAGGTGCTGGTGCCGAAGAGCCCGATGGGGACGCTTGGCTGCTGGCGGGGACCATGGGGACCTCTCCTCCAGGCAGGCACATAACAGCCTTCTAGAGAGACTCCCCCCCAGGAGCCGATGCCCACGGGCACAGCCAGCCCGTCCCCAGCCCCCCGTGCGCCCTGGCTTGCTTTATTCCCAGCTGTAGGGATGCACCCGGGATGGGGGAGAGCCAGAGCAGCTCCCTGGCACCACAGCAAAGGCTCCTACCCGCCAGCTGGCCTGGTTTAGCGGTGACACAGTGATGGGACATTTCTGTAAACCTCCCCACGGGCGATGGGCAGAGCCGGGGAATTAGATAATTTAATTTTGACTGGCAGCAGCTGAGTCCCGCTGTGGCTGACGTGAATGAAACAGTGCCTTTGGCTCCAGCGAGAGCAGCCTCGGCGCCAGCGAAACAGGGATGGGGCAAGTTAGGCAAGTGGCTGCTCAGCCCAGGAGCCAGGGGAGCCATGGCACAGCCGGGACCCTCTTCCCGTCCACCACCGATGCCCCAGCTGGGCATCACAGGGACAGCCCAGGGAAGGTGTTGCTCTCTTGGTGCCTTTCCAAGGCTTTCTGGCTTGCCTGCCTGCACGGCCGGGGCTGGCTCTGGCTGAGGTGACGGTGACTGCGTAGGTGTCTTCAACTTTATGGTCCCCACTCAGTGGGGAAAGCGTTAACACAGACACAGCTTGTGTCTTGGGTGTCTGGCCCTATACCTGTGCATCTGCCTCCCTCCTTCCGCAGGTTACATTCCAGTTGGGTTTCTTTTTTAACCCCTTCCTCCCCTTTTAATTTCTACCTCCCTCCTGTCCTTTCCGCGTCCCTCCCCTCATAGACACGATGAAAACGATCCATCGCTTCACTTACAGCTGTGTTGCCCCCGATGATCCCAGCTTAAGAAGAGGCTTTAAAAAAAAACAACAAACCACAACCAAAGCACAATAGCAAAAAACCTTAAATAAATAAATGTGAAAACCCCACAATCCATGTTGTAGAAAGTGAGAGTGGTGAATCTATTGGTGTCTCAGAGGCGTCACAGGTCCAAGAACTTGCGCGGGCTGTTTTTACCTTTTTCCTCCCCAAATCTGACCACCGCATCCCTACCAAGCGCTGGTAATTACAAAAGCAGAGTAGATACCTAGATACCGGTTACATAGTGTGTACAGCGAGAGAAGAGCAGGAGGTGGAGGGGGGAGAGGGAGACCCTTCTCCACGAGTAAAATCTCTGCTTGTGTGAAATCCTCGCAGGTTTTGCTGGTGACCCTGTTGCAGCCGGCGGGAGGTCGAATGCGTGCGCAGCAGCATCGAAGCTGGTCCTTCGTCGTCGTCGTCATTGTCGCGGGCGGGCGGTTCGCCCGGCGGTGCCTGGCAGGGGGTTTCCCGGCTACAGAGCCTGCTTGCCCTGGCACTCGCGCTTGGAGCACTGCGCTGGCTTCCACCAGTCCCCGTTGTGGCAGTGACAGATGTTGCAGTCGTCCACCTTCACTTCGATGCCGGCGGGAATTATCGTGGTTCCTGCAAAGCAGTTCGGACCTACAAAAACACACGGAAGTAACAGAAATAAACACTTCCCTTGTTTCCTTATTTTTTTTTTCTCTTTTAAATTGGGGGTAGCAGCTCTGCTCTAAGCGCCCGGGAGCAGGCGGACACTCAGCCCCAGCCCCTCGCTCCGCTCCGGCCATGACATCCTGCTGCAGAAATCAGCTCTGCCCCACACCCACCACTTCGCTCAGGTGGCTTTTTTTTTTTTGTGCCCTCAGGCACTAAGGAAGAAGAGAAGGCCTTGAAACTTCCCTTCTCCTGTTTCTGTACCCAACCACTAATACGGATGGCACTGGGTGCCCCATCGATGCACCCAGCTTTTTCTCCTCAGCTGCCCGCTAAATTTAGTATCGCTTTCTCCTAAGATTTGGCTCCAAGATGGAGCATACCGTGAGGACAAGCTTCAGGACACGGACTTCGCTGCTCTCTCCCAGTGAGCCTGCACCGAGCCAACCCACTCCCCGGGACCGTGGCAGCCGTGCCCAAACCCCCGGTAACCCCAGGGACCCCCCGTCTTGGGGCTGTTAACCATAAATGACTGATGGCATCAAATTAACAAAAGCCATTCACCGCCCAAATAAGTTTTCTGATAAAATCAGTTTGTTTTTTTTTTTTTTCTCAAGGGCGATCCCTTTCATCTGCTCGTTATTGGTAATTTTTTTTTTGGCTGCTTTATGACACAATATCAAAGCTGAGCAGCAAATCAGCAAGGATCTTATTGTCCTCCTTCTCGTAAAAGGCCGGCGAACGCCCATTGCCCGGCTGTCCCTCTGCAAACCCTCTCCTCCTCCCCCCCTCCCGCTCCTCTGTCACTCAGCACTGGGAATTAATGTCGGAGCCAGCAGCACACGGAAAAAAAAGAAACCCAAAAAACCAGGTCAGTGGCATTCGTGGCACCAGGGAAGCGTGAAGACATTTGAAAAGCGTCTCGTGGCTCCGGTGCTGCTTCACAATGTCACCCCTCGGCTGGGCACCCGTTTTTATCTTTGCCTCTGGGGCATGAGGTGCACTCGAAAGATGAGAGTGTACAGACATGAAACTACAGGCAAGTTGTTAGTGCTTAAAATAAGACTTGAGAGTGTTTGAAAGGGAAAATAGTTTCCCTACATGGCTGGAAACAGGCTGAGCTGTGGCCAACCCAGTGCCAGGGTTTCACGTCTTACAGTCTCAGAGAACTATTAATTTCATCTCGCTGATTTATTAGTGCCCTGACTTTATTGAGACGCTCCTCAGGACCCTGTGTTTGACCTCAGCGGGCCATGAGTTTGACCGGGCTCAGCTTAACCAGATGTAGGCAATTCAGGTGGCTGATGAGCAAAACGGTGCCTGCAGGCGATTTCTGAAGTTGGCGCCTCTCTGGAAGACACATTCCCTGTTGGAAAGCCTGTGATCCCAACCGCGGGATTTCTCTGGCGACCCACTGAAGTTCTCACTTCTTCCCACGGCTTTTGAGTCCCTGTGCTGGCTGCGCTGCTGCCTGCGCTCTTCATCACAGATTTTAATCCTCTGCTTCATCAAGTCCGGCGGGGGGCGTTGTGTGATGATACCCACATCGCTTCGCCATCAGGTTGGCTCATTTTTTTGCCGGTAAATGACCGTGGCTCAAATGCAATGAAAAATGCCAATAATTGGAGCTGGCCGTATTTAAAGTCAAAGTAAGTGCCTGTCCCTCTTTAATAGGATGCTCCGATTGCCTGCCGATGTCAGGGACGCCCAGGGTGGTGCACAACAGCCCGCTCCGCGCTCCCAGAGCAAAAAAAATCCTTTTCATTAAAATTTAAACAAAAAGCTTCCTCCGGAGATTAGGGTGGCAAGGAAAGGGGAAGATTGTTTTCTCTCTTTGTTGCCCTGCAGCTGCCTGTTAATCATCTCATTTGAGAAGCCAACGCTGCCTCGACACCCCCACGCGTCTCCAGACACAGCTTTCTCCGGGTGCGGAACGACGGCGGATTTATAGCATCGCTGGCCCTGTCGATGCGGCTGAAAACACGTGGGAGGCCGGCGGTGACGGGAGCCGGCGTGTTCTCTCCCTCGCAGGTGGGCCAACCTTCACTGCCCAGCCCGGGTGTGGGGACCCTGCGCCCCCTCGGTGGGGTTCTGGCTGCATCCCTGCGCTGAAACGCCGTGGGGGAGAGCACAGCTCGGGGCCAGGATCAGCCCGGGGCAAATAAATTGGGACTGGCCGATGGGGAATTGCAAACTAGGGAAAAGCTTATTTTTCCTTGCATCCTGCTTATCTGTCCCTCCCGTGGCTGCTCCATCACGGTCGCAGCTGTCCTTCTGCCCTTCCTCCTCCTCCCCGCAGCCTCGGGTCCCTTCTCCCTCGTGGGTTCCCCCAGGGGGGTCATTTGGGAAAAAAAATTTAATCGTTAACACCCCTCATTAATGTCCCTAGCCCCGAGCCGAGAAGTAGAAAGCAGAGACCACAATGCAAAGAGGAGACGGATGAGGGGGATGTCCTAAAAGCACCACCCGTGCCTTTGAGGTCTCTGGCGGAGAGGGGTTCACTCATGCTGGGGACAGCACCAGAGCAGCAACCTCCCTGCCCTGGCCAGGGACAGAGGGCAGGCCTGCAAGAGAGTAATTAAACACTAATAATCTGCCCCTCTGATCCCTGGCATCCATCAAGCCAGGAAGGACCTGGCACACGCCTCTGTGTCCGATGGACAGTCCTTGGGATGCTGCCACCCCTCCCGAAGGGGCTGGGTGAAGGGAAGAGGGAAATTTACAGCTGTTTTGGGTAAATCATAGGGACTGAAGGCTGCGAGGAACATCAAGGGACGGCCAAACCAGCCCTTGCTGAGGCAGCACCGAGCATCCCTGGGCTGGCCGGCGGAACATCACGCGAGCACACCTACGGAAGGAGCTGTATTCAGAGGCTGAACCGAGGGGGAAACTACAGCAAGCGGGTTTGTTTTCCTTTTTCTTGGCTTTTAGCAAAATGGATGAAAACCTTTGGGCTCAACTGACACCTGCCCTCCTATGTGATGTTTTGCTGCCATTTCAGGACATCCATCTCTTCTGTCAGACTTTAGTTCTTTTAATTTAGGCCAACACCACTACTGCTCTGGACCCTTTTTTTTTTTTCTCTTTTCCTCAAAATAGCCACCCGTGCATTGCCAGAGCAAAATGCTTCCTTTTGCACACAAGCCGGATGGAGCGTTTTTCCGTCCTCTCTCCCCACCCTGCCCCTATAGAAATGTGGATTTCAAACAGAAGGTGAAATTTCCACACTCCATTTCTGATAACTCAACTGCCTGGAATCACTGAAATCCCATTTTCCAGCACAACCACTATCGGCCAGCCCCCCCCACTCCCCACTCCTTTTTTTTTTGAGGGGCATCTAAACCTCTCCCACCTTTATATTGGAAAAGTGGATCCTGTCTGGCCAAAACGGGATGCAGTGAGCATCGCATCCATGGCGGAGGCACGAGAAAGATGCACTCAGAGAGGGACATGGCACTGCTCAACTCAAATTTAGTGGAAAATACGCTGCAGACAGGTGGCATTTCCTACCCAATGGACAGTTTTCCTGTGGCCTCGGGCTTTTATAGAGCCAACAGCTAACGCATCGCCAGAGACGCCATCCAGCACTGGGGATGCTCCGTGGCTTTGTGCTGTGCCTTAGGAAACCAAGTCCTTTTTTTTTCTTTTGCTCTTCAGCAGAGCTAACCAGGCTCCTTTAAGTTCTCCAATATTTATTTTTCCCTCCCTTAGATCAGCCTCACAACATTCCAAAAGCTCCGTGCCCCAAACCCACGCTGTCCTGAGCTTTTCCCACTGTGGAGGAGGAGCAGGCTGAGACCGGAATCTGCCGAACTGATAGAAAAAAACCCACAAAGAATGGGACAGAACAGCACAGCGAAGTGTTTTCTTTAATTATTATTCCAAGGAAGACGCTGCTCAGAAACATTTGATGACATGTCGAGCACATCCAGAAAGTTATTTATGATAATAGCAGTAGGAACAAGAAGCTGCTTTGGGCAAGGGCTGTCGTCCTGGTCTTTGTAAAAGCATCTTAAGCCACGACTGCGATGAAAACAGGACGGTAATCATCCTCTTCTCCTTGCTCAGGGAGGCTGATGGGAGAAGTTTGCTGCTCCCACAGACAACATAATTGTGAGATTTGCTTTGCTTAACATAATTAATACTCATAAAAGACCTCAGCACTCCAGGCTGTTTGCTAGAACAACTGTGAAGATTTTTATGGAGATATATTAGGGACGTTCAGCTGCTGTTTTGACGGGAGATATACAGCACAAAGAGAAAAATCATATATGGTTCGTCGTTCGGGAAGAGTGATGGCAAATTTTGCAGCTGTACGTGTAAGACCAGATACCTGGGTGACAGCCCACGCCAGGCACTGCTGCTCGGCACCCCGGGTACAGAGGGAATGTGTCCAAGCCCACTGCAGGCACTGATGCGCTCCTGCTGTGAGCAATGCTACCCAAGCGCGTGAGACTAAGTCCCCTCGGGACTCAGTGGCATGGTGGGGCTTCAAAGCCTCCCGGAAACCCCCAGATGAGACACCGCCACAGCGGGAAAATCCCACCTCCACCTCCAGCCACCACAGCTCCCCAGCAGACTGCATCTGCACGGTCCCCACCGCAGCACTATGGGGGGTGTGGAGGAAACCATCTGAGCTCAAGAGCATCCCGCATGGAGGGCGAGTGAAAGCTGGGAACAGCAGGAGCACATGGCCTGATGCTCTCCGACGCCATGGGCACGCAGCCTCACGCCGATGCTTTGGCGGAGCTCGGCGCCGGAGCCCAGCCTGGCTCCTGGGGGCTGTGGGCTGCTCCCAGTTGCTTCTTGAGTGGGTTTGACTGAACTCAACGGCTTTGCCCGTGGCTTACAGCAGCCCTCAATTTAGCTTTGTATGTGCAAAGAAGCAATAAAAGGAATTCAAATGTTAAGCACCGCAAGCAAGCACGAATCACTTCAGGCCAACTGTGACATTCAGCTTTGCCCTGAATAGCATCATGCACCGAGCGAAGCTCATCACCTTCACTGGAACTTCTCATGGTACAACTTCCTATTTCAGCAAGAAGCGGCATTTTCCTCTTAGTTAAATGTTTTCTGACGATAATCCTATGTCTCCCGCCACTCCTTTTAAGAGCCTCCTCATTCCCTTTAGGAAATATTAAGGCTGTCTCCAAGAGAATTTAGCTTAGTCGGTCAATGGATAATGTCAAGGAGAGAGGTGCTGATGGCTACGCTTATCTACCTTGCACGGGTAGTTTAGATAGCCGCTAAACAGCAACTCAATTTAGCCAGCCATCCCTCAGGCTCCCGCGTGATGTGCCCCACAATTAAAGCTGCAAGGGATAAGGAGAAGACAGCGCTGTTTCCTGACAGTATTTAGGAATGGATACAGCCTGCAAACATCCCCATGGACGCTGGTTCAGCTGAACGAGTCTTGACAACTTTGCTTTTGGAGCCTGACCGCGAATGCAATAGGGCATGGGAATTCACTGCTGGCAAGCTGCACCAAACCGGGGGGTGGGTGGGGAGAGCCAGTTCTAGTGAATGTGACCAAATGTCCTCTTGCTGGGAAGGCAGATTTTTTCCTTGCGTGTCTCCACGAAACGTGGTCTGCAGCACAACCATCCCACGCCACAGCCACGTAGCCTCCAGGGCCGGCGTCCAGCACTCCCAGCATCGCTCGGCTGAAACAAACACTCACAAAGCCACGGCCAGGTGAGGCTCACACCCTGGACCCCACGCAAGGATGCGCGTGGCCAACCCTCCCACAGCGAGAGAGGCGAAGAGGCGAGACACGGCAGAAATACAAGTGACCCCGGGCTCTGGTGCAAAGGGCAGAAATCGCCGGCTGCCGGCACCTTGTGACACGGTCCACGTGCAGGCTAAGCTCTGCGATCAGGGGCAGATAAACCTAATATCTTGCTTTTAACGATGCCCCCATCCCCCCCCCCGCCCCGCCCAGTTTCTGGAGGTTAACACAGCTCCGCTCTGCTGATCCCACAGGATCTTTTAAAATGTTCCCTTAGCTCCATCAACGCTATTTATGGGATCACTTCAGATTGCAAGAAAAGACCTCAATTTGTGGCTTTAATTAACGAGTCGAGGAGGGAATGAGTCTTGTTTCCGCTGCCTGGTACCACGCCTGCCTGCCCCCTCTCCCCAGGGGGGGAGAAGGCAGCGGCTGAAGCCGGAGGTGAGACATAAAGAAGTCAGCTGCCGATGCTGAGCTTTGCCTTATGGAAAATTAAACTTGATGATGCTCTGCACGGGGCGGGGGGGCTGAAAACCCCCCCAAAAGAGAACAGCTCTGGAGCTCTGTTGTGTTGGAAAGAGGCTGAAAGCAAAGGTCCCAGCTCGAAGCACGGCTGAAGCCCACGGGCACATCGGGAACGGGGCTGCCGCCACCGTCGCATGTGTGGTGGGGTGAGTTCACACCCTGATAATGCCCCACTCGAACCCCTGGTCTGTGGCCACTTGCTTCTTGGTGGTGGCAGGAGAGAGGGGAGCACGCCGTGGTTCTGCTCCCAGAGATGATGCCCATGTCCCCCAGGCTATGGAGGACACAGGTCTTTGCAGATTAGAGGACATGTATTCATCCCACACATTCCCAATACATACCTGAAGTGAAAATAACCCCCCCTGGACTCCTCTATAGCCCAAGTCCATCCCCACCCAACCTGCACAAAGGCTGGAAATGGGACAGAAATGGACTGGAAATGGTAATGGATGCCACCCCCTTGAGGTGACCCCAAGGTGGAAGGTTCACTCTGCCTTTGCCGCCTTGTCCAGCCACACATGGAGAGATGGCACCGCCAATAAATGCCCCAAATTTCACTCTGTTACCTAAAACATTGCAAAATGTGATCCTCTCCTTTTTTTATCTGTGGACAAACCCCACTGGCTCTGGCTAAAAGCTCCCTGGAGTCAACTGGTGGTACCTCCAAGCCACCCACGAGCTTTCAATCTTGTGCACCATTGCCCCAAAGAACTAATCTCCTCCAAAGCTGATGTGCAGCTCTTCTCCATCCTTCCTGCAGATTTCACTCCGCACAAGAGGATGCTAACAGCCCTTCTCAAGCACTGCCTATTTACATGAGCTATTTTTCCAGCCGAAATTCACGTTGCTGGGTGCCTGAAGATGCCTAAAAGTTATTTAATCTCTGCATTAAAAAAAATAAAAAAAAAATAAAATATATATATCTGCAGTATCCTTCTGCAGTCTAAATCCAAGTTACTCACTCTAAGCAAGCCCTACATCATGAAAAGAAGTGCATTAAAAAGGCAAGACTGAGCTGACAAGCTAAATTCTGGGCAACGGGAGCTTTTCCACTGACCTTTTGCCAGCGATGAAGCCGGCACTAAAAGTGAGATAAAACACACCTGCAGCTCTCAACCAGCCCAGCAGGATGGGGATCTCCCGGTGGCCCCATGGCACCTTCTGGCTCTCCCCACACAGAGATGTTTCACATCATCCGGGCCTTGCTCGGGCAACCCCAAGCATCTGCTGCTTTGGCGTCTAACGAGGGCAGGGGACCTCGCTCAAGTTCCCTAAATCATGACCTGGCGCCCCGTGACACCGACTGATTTAATCCTCGCTGCTTTGCACCGCGGTTAGAAAATTACTGATGGCTCGTTATCCATCTTAATCAGGATCAGCAAACAAATGAGGGACAGGGAGACATCCAGAAGGGAATACACCGCATTACTCCTCCTTATTGATAGCACAGTTACTTAATTTGATGTGGAGACATAACTTCAGGCATCACTAAATACTGGAGCAGGAATGTTGTGGTGCAAGGAAGATCTATGGGTGCAATTTAAAAGCAGTCTGTTTAGGAGCGGTGACGTCTCCCAGCGCCGATACAGATCTGAGCTGTGTGGACAGACGCAAGATTATCCCTCAGCAAGTTAAATACAGACAGCGGCTCTCCGACAGTTAAAAAGCACCAGTTGAAAACTGCAGCCCCGCTGCCCTCTTCCTCTGCTGCACTCCTGGGAGGAGCGCGACGATGGGGGACTGAGCCCCAGGCTGATGGTCACCCCCAACCTGCCCATCCCCGGCCGCCGCCGGTGTTCGCTTTCCAACACACAGCACTGCCCACGCCGGGGCGGCAGCAAAGCTCTAGGTTAGACATTTGCGGGGAAGGCGGCATGGAGACGATGGGAGAGAAACGCGTGTTCAGCACAGGTGTCTGCAGAAAACGGATCAGCCACCAAGCGGTGCCAATGACTGACAGCCGATGCTGCCGCTGGCGGGTACAAGGGGATGCCAAACCAGGCAGTGTCCAGGATTAAAACCCAGAAGGAGCTGAAGGTTTCTTCCAGCAGGAATATTATCGCTCTCTGCAACCCCCTGAAAGGAGGGGGTAGCCGGGGGGGTTCGGTCTCTTCTCCCAAGGAACAGGCAATGGGACTAGAGGAAACGGCCTCAAGTTGCGCCAGGGGAGGGTTAGACTGGATATAGGGAAAAATGTTTACACTGAAAGGGTTGTCAAGCCTTGGGACAGGCTGCCCAGGGCAGTGGTTGAGGCACCATCCCTGGAGGTATTTAAAAGCCGGGCAGACACAGTGCTTAGAGATATGGTTTAGTGATGGGTTTGTCAGAGTTAGGTCGATGGTCGGACTCAATGATCTGAAAGGTCCCTTCCAACCTGGGCAATTCTGTGATTCTGTGATTCTATGAGGCACACTAATAAACTACCAGGAGAATTAACCTTTTCAATCAGTTTTTAACAATCCAAGACTAGTGCAGATAATCTAATACAACTGATCTGGGTACACTAAAGAAAACAGGGCAAGTGGGACGTTTCCCGCTGCTTTAGATTATGGGTATTTGCCTCATCATCTGGGCTCTTCCCGGAGGCCGGTGCATCAAGCCTCCGTGTTTCTGATCCCAAGCGCACAGAAACCAAAGCCGGGAGCACATCTGAGGGCACCTCAAACTCCTGCTAAAACCTCTGCCCCTGGTTTCCCTATTTTACCAGGTTTCTAACCCAGTGGTGGGTTACGGCCTGTTGACCAGCAGGGTTAGGCATTGCTGCGATGCAAATTAATAGCTAATATCAAATTCATATTAATTAACCCGCTCTGATGATTGAATAATACACCCTATTAATACACCTGGACTACGGACCCGGCCTTAAATATAGGGTTTCCCACCCCACCTTTTAATATAAAATGCAGGTTGGCATTTTCAAAGTCACCTATGGGATTTGCGCATCAAATTCCTCTTCATTTTAAAAGGACCTACGTGTGCAAATACCTTCGTGAGCACTGAAAAGTTGAGCTTACGGTAAAAACAAGGCGCTCAGCACTGCGCAGGCAGAGACTGCACCTATAACACAGCTTTTCCGAGTCAGATTTTCACTGTGTACATTCAAGGTTGAAGAAGGAAAACAGTAACACCTCAACGACAGCAATAACCATCTATTCCAGTGAGAAATGCATGTTTCAACATTTACCTGACCAAATGAAAAGGATTAGCTCTTAAAAATTTCCCTGCAGACAGCATAAAGCTTTGGGAGAATACCATAGATTTTTTTTAAAAATAAAGGTAGATTTTAATTGCAGGCAATGAAATCTACTCCTAGGTCATTATAACCTCTCAGGTAAGTAATAGGCTTTTAAAAACTTGTCTAAATAGATATTTCCCAAAACGAACTCCAACAGCGCTGAAGGTACATTAATTCTTTTAATGGTTCAAACATGGCAAATAAGGGTGGGGTTTTTTTTCGGAGCCGGTATAAAATAGATTCAGTTAAAAGAAATCAATTAATAAAACTACCATTAAAATACTGCATCGGCTGGCATTGTTACCGACAAAATCAACAGCCAAAGGGAGGAAAAGTTGGACCTTCCGGAGACTAAACCTTTAAGTGAAGAAATCTATACCCGCAGGGTGCAACATCCCGCTGCATTCCCGCTGCCCTCACCTTGCCAGCTCGGGTCCCACGGGACAAGACCATGCCATGGGACAGGCTCGGTGCGGGGTGACTGTGCCCTCACAGCCGCCATTTCCCAGCTCACCCAAGAAACGAACTGGGATGTCGAGCGGTAAAATCGGCCACTGCCTTGGCTGGATGTTGGTCCTGCCCACTGCAGCGGTGTTGGGGCATCTCCCAAGGCACCGTCCCTGGAAGCAGCAGCTCCATCAGGCAGTAACAGCCCTGCGTCCATGCAGACGTGAGGGGAAACCCTCATCTAGGGAACTAAGTGGCAAAACAGCCCTCGACTGCCAAAGTACCGGGTGCTTGCCCTCTGCCTGGGTATCTCCATTCAAAGGCGAAGGTTAACAACAAAAGAATAACAACTAGGACTTTTTCTCTGGGTCTTTTGAGCTTTTGGCCAACTTCTTCACCTCTCGGTTGCACTCGGTGTGAAAATTTAATGATTTTTATGGCCCATTTTAACATTTTTATGTCTTTTTTCTTCGGAAAAAAATCCCACATTTGGTGTAAGAATTAAAACAGTATTTCATTCTTAACTGCAATCACCGATGATGTATGGAAGAGAGCTGGCTGCACGTCAACTCAATATAAAGCCAGAATTGAATCTAACTTGGTCACTACAGCTGTGCACGATGTTTTATGGGGTGAGTTTTTTTTTCACATCAGTCATAAACGAAGTGGGAACTGTGACTGTGCTCATTTTGTATAAAACAGGAGGGAAAAAAAGCAAAAGGTGGGGGTGGGTGGAAGAACCAGCATTACTATGCATTTGTAGTCGTGCATTTAGATGTGTAGTCTACTGGAAACTCAACCCAACCCGTCGTTGGATAATGACACTACAGCGGTTGACACACGATGACAGTGGCACCACCACGCACAGCACTCATGGCAAGGCTCGCCCGTTGGTATGAGTAAACCTCTGCGCGAAGGGGCAGAAGGGTTTCTTAAACTGCAGGAAACCACACGCTCAGGAGGAACCCTCAGCTCCCGTCTGAAAACCAGAGCTTCACCGCAATCCCGATGGCTGTGGGAACACGTCAATTGGTAGAAAGACGCCTTTGTGCCTCTCCACCAGCCTGAGACGAAACGTGACGCTTTGAGACCATCAGCCACGGTCCCATTTTTTTTTTCCTTTTCCACCTGGCGACAGCTTTTTCTGATGCAGGTTTTGAACGTGGGCTCGTGTTAGAAATGGAGCTTCAAAGCAAAAGCTTTTCATGTAAGAAGAGAGCTGCTGCTGAAACCATTTCTTTCTACTCCTGGCTTGTGTTTGAGTCGGGTTTTCTGTTGCCGGTTTTGAGCAGAACCCAATTTTTGTACTTTGCGTGACACAGCAAGGCCGTCTCCTGCTGCCTTCTCCACCCTTCCCATCCTCCTGGCCGCCACAATGACAGACACAGAAATGACTGGTTACGGGGGGGTAAGACCCAAGTGCAAGGTGGATTTAACGAACCCGTACGTGTATAAAAGCTAAAAGTCTAAAAGTCAGTCACCAAAGGTTCCCTTTCCAGTCGAAGATTGGACTCTTCTGGAGGGTGCTTAACAGAGCCAGGCGGCATCCTCCCTTGGGTTTGCCTTTTTTTTTTGCTAAATATAAAATTTGCTTATATGTAAATTTGCTTATATATAAATTATAAATTTGCTAAATATAATCCCACCCCAACCTACCGGTCAGGCTGCTCCCATTTCCACGCCAATCTGTACAAACACTTGATTACCCGGAGAAAGGGAATAACCCCAATGGCAGAAACCGTAATTCCTTAATTTGTTTGGGGAAGTTAATTACCTGCCTGGGACATGGACAACACCTCCCCTCCGGCCCCACCTGCTGCACTGGAATCTGCAGCTCCTGCCACCAAAGGAAAGGTCAGGGCAGGACGCAGGGACCCCGGGGACACACGGGGAGAGACAGCCCTGGCAAGGACGGGCACACCTTGGTCTGACGGATGGAGGAGACACGCAGGGGTTGGTGCTTCTGGAACAAACGGGCCCCGAAACCTTCTGCTGGGACCTGCCCTGATTTTTCCAACAGCCGCAGAAGCAGCTTTAATCCACGTTTTGTCCCCAGGTTCTGCTCTTCCGAGGGCCCATTATGCTACCTGGATTTAATGGTATCCATGGCATTTGCACAATGCTTTCTGATGGTGCCGTGCAAAGAGTCAGGTCGCTAATAAAAATAAAATGAGTGGTGCTGGTTTTGCATGTGAATAGTTGCATTTAACGAAACCATCAAATGGAAAAGGATCGTCCTTTCCTTTGCTAATAATTCCGGGTGCCACTACAAAATGCATTACCACAATCTATGTGGGCTTTTATACTCCAGCAGATGCCATGCGATATGCTGATGTGCCAGGACAGGATAGTTATGTTGCGCTGTAAGGTAGCGACTAGGAATGATGAAAGGCTGGGGAAAATTTGTAGTGGATAGACGTGGTTCTGCATCTCTCCCCCCTAAATTTTCCAAATGCTTCGTTACCCCTCATTCTGCCAGTCTGTTTTTATTACTTAATTACTGGGTAAAACTATTATTCACTCTCTGGTCTCGGTGGCACCACAGTATCCGAATGGCTCACAACCCAGAACCTGTTAATCATCACAGCATCCCCACGGGGCTGGGAAGTGCACGGGGGAAACTGAGGCACGGTGGCAGTGCCCTGCTCGAGGGGCCATGGGTTATTAAACCAAACTCACGGCCAAAGCACCAAGCGCTGTGCTGACCTGATGTGCAGCCCTTACATTTTCCCCTCTTCTTGGGGGGCTACAAGCTTTGGTGCTTGGTCACGGGGGCTTTTGTAGCGGCGCTGAGACGTGGGGCGACGGTGCTGCTTGGCCAGGTGCGGGTGGGGAGGGCAGGCAGCTTCAGGGACCCCCCCACCCCCGTTCCACCTCCTGTAGACAGACAGTGCCCGAAAAAACAATAGAGGCATCCCACTAACGTGTAGTTCTGGGTTTACTGGGGGAATTAAACTGGTCGCCGCCTCCTCTCCCTGTGTCTGCGGTACAGGGTGCAGCACGCGCTGCGTGACGGGGACAGCCCAGGCCGCCCCACGCAGCAGCCCCCGCCGAGGGCAATGCTCAGGTCACTCTCGGCCCTTCTGCAGATGACACTTTTGAACAAAACTCGTAGGAACACAACAGGTTTGAGGCTGCAAACTGTCCTCAAATGTGACTGAAACTGGTTCAGACCTTATCGGCAGGGGGAAGGGACTGCAGGACGGAGCAGCAAAGTGATGGACATCACATTCCCAATGAAACGCCCCATGTCTGAGTGTTTCCACACTCTTTGCCAAGTATTCCCTGCCTTCTTTTTCCTGGGTTCATTTTGTCCTTTAGAATTATTTTTTTTTAAAGCCGGGAGGGGGATTTAGACATTAGAACAGCTACTGACCTGATACAAGTTAATGATTTTATAAACCGCCTAAAAAATGCTTTACTTTAAAAGATTGATGTTTCCTATTGTATTTTTTCAATGCCAATTAATTAGTTAATTCATTAGCAATGTAACACAAGAACAGTCTTTGAAAATCCGGTGCTTTGTGTAGATGCCTTTAATTATGGATAATTAAATACTGTGGAAGGACCTGATTATACCTCCGAGCATTTTCTAATGTGGAAAATGAAACACGCTCTCGTACTCCTGAATGCCTGTAACAAAAGCTGAGCTCACCAACGACACGCAGGAAAAAAAGATGGAAAAAAACCCAACATGCACCCTAAAATCCAGCCCAGCCCAAACCCCCATGAGTAAAGGAGGGCAGAAATCCCCGGGGAAGCTGGAGGGCTTTGCGCACACTTTCCCTGGCTGACTCCCCCGCAGGGGGTTGTACCCGCTCCCCGCCGCTTCGGGGACACGAGCAGAAGCCCAACACGGAGCTGCCGCAGCCGGCGAGCAAACGTGGGCTCAGGGCAGGCGGGTGTTAACGCTTGCTGAAGTTGGGAACGGATTTCCAGATGGTCCTTTGTACGTATGGCTGCGGCAGCCAGAACTGCTAAAAAGAGCAAAGCACTCTCCAACTGAAACCAGGGCTGACCTTGGAAGATGAAAACTCGCCACTGCCAGAAGTTACTCTGTTAGTTTGGCTTTGCATTCATTCCCATTCCTTGGTTGTTTGTTTTTCTGCCCCCCCCCCCCTTTTTCTCCTCTTTATTCCTCCGCAGCGATCGCAGTGAGAAAGTCAGCATCCAGAGGGCTACAATAACCAGCATCGCTCCCTCACAGAGGGTTTTAATCTCAGAAGAAAGTCTGGGAAATGTTTGTTTTGAAGATGGCATCGCCCCAGCGCTTTCAAGAGATTCCCCCCCTACCGCAGCTGAGGTCTTGCAGTAGGACCCAAGGAGGTTTATTTTTGGCTCTTTTTGTACGCGCAGGAAAAAAGTGGGGGGAAAGGAGGGGGCACCGATGTCTAAATAAAGCCAATTTGTACTGTCGCACCAGGCACCCTCGCTGCATACGCCTTCCCTTCCTCCTCCCCTCAGCATCTTCTTACACCACGGCCAATTCCTCCCAGCATCCCCGTCCCTCCCGCGCCCTCTGCAGCCCATTGCCTCCTGCCTTAATTAAAAGCCACCAATTAGGGTGCTGAGTGATAAAACGAGGCCGGGGGCTTTCCGTTGCTAGTGGCCAGCCCCGCTTGGCTGTCTGGGAGCTGACTCCTGCCGCCGGGCAGCCAAAGCCGACCCAACTCCCTAATGAACGGCAGGCGATCCGTGCGCTGAGCACATATGCTGCAGAACGGGATCGTTAAGCACTGTATCGCAGAGCAAGCCACCAGCCGGCGAGACTAAATACTTACAGAGAGCACAGGCCAGGGCTTGGTAAACCTCCAGCGGATGCTTTCGAGAACAAACAGCATCTATTTATACCCCCCCAGACCTCTTAATTCGCATCCTTCTTCCCTGGGCCATGAAGTGATTGCCACACATGGTGAATAAACTCTGCCATCTTTATCGAAGGTATTTCTCAGTTGGAAAATTTGGGGAGAAAAATCAAGGCAGGTCCTGTGAAACCTCAAGGGCGGGATGACACAAGGACGACAAAAAACCGGGCTCCACACTGGCACCGATTGATCAGGAGCACCAGAAAGAGGGGAAGACGTCGTCCCTAGTGCGCAGGCTGCCTGACTGTGTTGAGGAGCCAAAGTATCAACAGCGACTTTGTGGCTGCTGATGTCCCAGCGTGGGGCGCTCCTCTGCCCTGGAGGTCCCCTCCTGGGCTGCACTGCCTAAATCCTCAGCGGAGGCAGCTGATTTCAGCTGAGAAATGCAGAAATTCATCGACTGCAGGGCAAAATGAACAACTGGATGCGTCCAGCCTCCCGGAGGTGTTATGGGCACTGCCCGGGAATGCGGTGCCTGCAGGCGTCTGTCAGGATTGGCCTCACCTGCTGCCCCCAGAAAGGCTCCCTCCGGCAGCCGAGGGGTCGGAGACTCGCCATCACCCCCGCGCAAAGAGGTCCCCTCCTCCCAGCGTGATGCTGGGGGGTAACACTGAAAAACAGGGGTGCAGCAGACACCCCCCCCCCAAAGCCAGCAATAACGCCTCATTCAAAGGTATCATAACTAAAAGGACATTAAAAGGTGCCAGGCCTGCAAGCACTGCCAGACTCACTGCTGCCTTGACCCCACCAGTTGTGAAAGTTTTTGACATAAAAAGCTTATGTGGGGAGTCTTACTTAATCTTTTTTCCCCCCAGCAGACTAGTGGAAAACAGAAGGCCAGTGATACGTAGCCCGTTTACTGACCCCCTGCCTATTAATACATACAGTGATGGAGAACCATTGGGTTGATTCCATTGGGAGAACAATGGTTCTGTGGGGAATAGGACTCTATTCCCCACAAAAGTGAAATTCAACCAGCACAGATGGTACCTGATCTACTGCAGAATTCCCTGTGCAAATGTCTTCTCTGCCTAGCGCCTGGTAAGCCCCGCTCCTCAGTCAGGAGGACAAAATGCAGCCGTCTCCTTGAGGCACCTTGTGCACCACCTTCACATCCAGCAAATCCAATTCCAACAAGGAAAAGCTTTCACACACCGCTTCATAACCCCGGAGCATCCGTGGGGCTGGGCATCGGCTGTCCTGGCCACTCCGCAGTGACTATCAGCATCCCGCTGGAACCTGCCAAGCGCAGCCACTGCCGCTGCTCCCGATTAGCCAGTGCCCTCCTCTAACCCCATCACTGGCTACAGGTAGTCACGGCACGTTGTTTAACCTGCGGTTAAGAGAGGACGGTTTTGTTTGATCACTTGTGAACCGAAGGAGGGAGAGCGCAGGCAGCTCTCCCCTGAGATGGAGGAAGCAAACAGGGGAGAAGGGGCAATGCCAACCGCAAAAACCACGATTACATGCATCAGAGGAGAAAGGAAAGTCCTGGTTCTGTTGCTGGGGGTTTATAATCCCTCCCTTTGAGGCCACTCGCCTTCCACCACCACTCCTTAAGCCTTTAGGTCCATAGATCTAAGTTAGGATAAATCCGTAAAGAAAAGTAAACACCTTGGTTTCACTGGTTGGCCCACTTGGGAAACCCAAGCGACCATTTGGGCAGGGAAGTCCTTCAAATACGGGTGAAACTGTTCAAGAAGGGGCTCTAGGAGGTTCACACCGAGCACCCCGAGAGCTGAACCCAGCTCAGCCCCCTCTGCGCCTCTCAGTCCAAGACTCAAATTGTAGCAAGGTATTTTTTGGCCAAAAAAAAAAAGGCAGCAAACAGAAGGAGGCAGAGCAGCAATGTGGGGTGCGTGTGTGCAGACCCTCCTAGCCCAGAGAAGCACGCGCCCTTCACGGATGAACAGCTTCGTTGTCGATCTGTTACAACAAATGGGAGAGACGGCTGGACGCCCAGCTGCTGAAAACGCACGGGTGCCTCCCCAGGCCCATTCACACCCGTCTTGGGAACCGGAGCACAGCGCATCTGCTCTCTAGGGGGGCACGAGCACAGCCAAGAAAACCTGTGCAAAACACAGCCAATGCATCTAACTGTTGCCGTTGTGGACAGGTTTCCATTTTTTATCACAGTTTTCCAAATCCTTAATAATTACCATTTGATATTTCCTGTAGTACATTTCTTTTTTGTTTGACACGGCTTGAAAAGGAACCAAACCCTCTCTCTGGCCGCTTGCCCTGTAGCACCAGAGCCTCACACGCATTGACGGCGAAAAGCCAGCTAAATTCATTCATGAATAGCTGGCAGCCACTGCCCTGCTCCGCAACCCGGCGGGCAGGTCTGTGACTGCCGTGCCCTCGGGAAGGGGCCGGTGGCCACACCGCCCGGGTGACTCCGGCCTCTGCTTGCTGGGAGATGAAGGATGACGCATCGGCTGCCGCCGAGGACCCGGTTCAGATGAATAATCCTCATGCAGAAGGAGTCCCTTGGACGTCAGCGGCGGCTGCGATGAGTCAGAGATCAGAGAACGAGGCTTTTCTGGAAGGAACACCCAGCGTCGGCTCGGCCATCAGGAAATCAGAGCCTCTGACGTGCCCGCGGAGCTGGCTGGGCACCCAAAGGCTGCTGCCGGCTGCTCCTCAGGCTCTGCTCCGACACAGCCCGAGGAGCTGACGGGGCATTAGTCGCTCCCCGGTTTTTGTCACTGTTTCTGTATGCGGTGAGAGCTGAGAGGGGATGGCATGACAGCACGCTGGTATTTCAGCACACAAGCCAGAAATCAGGTAAATGCTCTGACCTGAGCTAATGAGACTCAGGAGGACAGAAGGAAAATCGAAGGAGGGCTCTTCCGCTCGCGCCTCCTGACATTTCCCATGCGTTTCCATCAGACTAGAAAGTGCAATTCCAGGTGCTGTTTTGCAAATGGCAAAGCCTGCGGGCCTGATCCTGCAAGGTGCGGAAGGCTCCCCGAGACGCACCGGGCGCCACAGCCCCCCTCCAGGCGTGGAAGGTGTTGGCCCCAAAGGCATCTCATCCCAGAGACTATTTTAATCCCATCCTGGACATGAGCACTTATCCAGGTGAGGGCGGGAGCGGAGCCGGGAGCACACTTCCCATCGCCGTCGGAGCTATTTCTGTTATTCCTCTCCCACTCAAACGGGGAGAGAAAGTCAAAGTTGCAACCACTTTTTGGTTTTAATAAAAATGAGAGCAGGTTGTTTGAAATAATTCACTGGGCAAAAAGCCCTTTCGTTTCTGTCTTCCCTGTTTGAAACGTTCCAAATTATAAAATAAAGATCCATGTCCAAAACTGTGTCACCCCCTCCACCCTCCCAGATTTGAGTCAGTTCATTCTGAAAGCATTAAAATGGGGCATCTGATCATTTCAAGGTTTTTTCCCCCGACCTTTTTTAACGTACAAACAGCGAGTTTGCTGTAATTGGCCTTTTTCCCGGGGATGTATCAGTGAGTCGGCATTTTCTGACCAACACATTCCCGTCTTCTTCAAATACACTCCACCGGCTGCAGTGAAAAAAACCCCGAGCTTTGAAAGGTCGGGAGAACTCGGTGTGCTCATCTTCACACAGAAACGCTTCTCCCAGCAGACCCCTGTGCAGGACCGCAGCACTTTTCTTTTTGGTACATCGGCTCCCGCTCCATTTATTTTCACAAACGTGAGCTTCCCTACCAACACTGCACGAAACATTTTTAACTGGGACAAAAACGCGGCTTAGCTGATGTAAAACGAGTTACACCTGTTTACATCAGTTGCGGGACTGGTCCATATCTAGTTGTTGTTTTTTTTTCCTTAAAACTACTTACTGAATTCCTTGTGGCAATCATGATTTCAGAAATGGCTACAAGTGGAATGGAGTTTACCTGAAAAGAATAAACCTGCGTATCCTCCGTGCACACAAAATATAATACTGCTCACATGGTGTAGAGTATGTGTGATGAGGGTGTAGGAGCTCTGGGATACCTAAGGGGAGCTTTGATTGCCTCTCCACCTTCCTAGGAGATGAAATCTAACTTGCAGTTGACATCTTTTGTGCAAGAATAAGGCTAAATCATACATACAATCATATCACACACCCTGAGTGCATCGCAGACAGGGTACATTTCACTCTGTTACATAGGACTGACAGTCTGTGGCGTTTTCCATGCTGTTTTGAAGGGGTTTTAGCCTGATTTTTTTGAGTTTCTACTATGAGCAACTGCTGATTTTTACAGTTTTAACTTTCAAGGCCTTGTGTGCAAAGACATGGTAAGGAATACAGGCATGCCTACACAGGGTTGCTAAGAGTGACCATGTTCTGCAATGAGAGCCACCTAATCCATACCTACACCACACGGGATGGGTTCCTTCAGTCCAGCTGGAAAGCAGCATGTCCTCAGGACACAGAAGTCAGGAGGACCACAGGGTCATCACTGCCTTTGCTAATGAGCTACTGTGCCACCTGGGGTGCACCACTGCCCTCCTCCCTGTCCTCTCTCCACCCCCGTCCCCAGCTCAGGTGTGAGCTCTACACCTCAAGCCTCTACACACAAAGTCTCCTGGTGGCTCAGTGCTCCTGGAGACAAAAATGGTAAGGGGTAAGAGTGCAGTGGCAGCTTTCCTTCTGGAGGGACTCAGAGAGTGCACCCATACTGCTAAATAAACCAGGGCATGAGATTCTTCTCTGGCACTAACGCCATGTGGCAAGGACTGGCCACATCCACACCACCCAGCATGTCTCCTTGGACCTCCTCCAGACCCCAGGGGGTGCCCTCTTCACCCTAAGACATCGTGTGCATTTCTTTGGGCTGCTTGAGCAAGCAGGAGGGTGGCCCTGCAGCCCAGCGGGGTGATGGTCCCTGAGCATCAAAGGTGCCGTATGTGCCTCGGGGTTGGGGGGAAGACATGGGCGGGCAGCGGAGCACACAGAGCTTGCCGACTGCTGCAGCTTAGCTGGGCCACCCATTACAAAGTACTGGCCATCAGGGTCCCATGGGCGAGTGTCCTGCCCAGCCCTCCTTTATTTAGCTGTACCAATACGGCCAGAGGTGCAAGGAACCAAACCACACCAACCCAACCAGCCAAAGCAAAGAAAGCAACATTCTCCTCTTTTCCACTGGGCTTTTATTTGCTGATGACCAAGCCTAAGCTCTTCAGTCTTAGGTATGAAATCAGACCAACACTGCAGAAGGGTTTTCTAAACACAAACACAGAAAGCAAGAAATTACCCCCAACCAGCCAAGCTCTTTGCAGCCTGTGCTGCAGGAATCGAGGGGAGAAAAGCCTCATGCTGCAGGAGCTGAGCTCATAGACCTGCACTGAGAGCTGAAAGCACTCATGGGAAGCCAAGAGCACGAAGACAGCTAACCGAGAGCGAGAGGGGTGGGCCCAGGGGGTGGAAGGAAATGGATGCTGATGTTTATGGGCAGAAGAGCATCTCTGGACAACAGGGATGGGCAATATCTGATGCCAGTCTTGGCACTGTACCAGCCTTGAGCCTGTCCTACAGGAACCTTCTCCAGGCAGCACAGCTCAACCAGTGTCACACAGCAGCATCACCACCACAGATAAATCACCCTCTTCCACCCTCACCTGGACATGCCGTAACAAATTGTGGATCCCTCTGCAAATGCATCCACAAAACTTGCACTTATTTTCATTCTGCCCAGGAGACACACTCCATCAGCAAAGCAGGGATAGAGATGAAGAAAAACACACCTTAAAAATACTTTTGAGTCTCTCCAGCCAAACTGATTGGTGGGTTGGCAAGCGTAGCAGACTGGGATGATGTGCAAACACACAGTAATACCCAGAATGAGATTACTGCGCTGATTCCCTCTGCAAGGTGCGTAGGTGTGGAAGAGATAGAAGGCTGCGGCTGAAATGCAGGACCAGGACTTCTACAGACTTCCACAGAAGCAGAGAAGATGGAGATGTAGAAAAGGTGGAGGGAAGGAAAGGAAGCAGGAGGAGAAAAGTTGTAAGTGCCTTTTTTAATTCTAAGTTTCCTCAGACTTGCTTAGCTCTAATCTTTAATTCATATTTTCATTACAGTCTCTTTGCTCTGTAAAGTCTGCATTTCATGTAAAAGGAGCAGCTCAAACATCAATTATTTGACTTAAGTCAACCCCTTGTTAGAGTCCTCTACTCTACATATATGTAGGCTCCAATAAAAGAAGCATTAAACATTCATTAAATTAGAAATACATGAAGACAGTGTCTGCCACTCTTCTCATACAGATATGCTTAATAATCCCAACCTTCTAGAGCTGCAAAAGCAAACCCATCTCTAATCCTTTTAGAAAGCCTGGCCATGCAAAACACCCCAGCCTCCCGCAACGTGCCTGTGAGTCATCCAGAGGTACTCGCTCCTGCAGGGCAGATCCTCAGCTGGAGTAAATCAGAGTAAAACAACACTGCCGGCGTTACACCAAGTGACACGGACTGAGGATTTGACTTTAGGCTTCTCTTGCAGCAAAATGGTTTACAGCAATGTAACTGGATAATAATGTCACTTTTGGTCTTTTAAGTTACACCACGAATCTGCTCAGGTGGGGAACAGCAACACCGTGTCTGCTTTCATTCCAGCACTGCCCGGCCTGCTTCCAGTCTGCAAAAGAAACCTGGTTTCCCAACCTGAACCTAGAAACTTTCCCCCCCAAAAAACACCCAAACCCACCCGCTCCTCTACAATATACCAGCATGATGATAGCGGATCTTGAACTACCACTGCCATAGGCTTGTGCACACTAATTTCAGCAATGTTTTCCCAAGGGGAAAAAATCACCGGTGAGCAGATGCTTCTTCATAAATATTTCTGAGTTTAAAGAGCAATGCAGTAACGTGTTTCCCACGCCTCTGTGAGCTGTGTCCGCTTATTGAGAGCTTTGGAGCAAGTCCCATCCAACAAATGACTTCTCACAGTTGCCCCTGACCCTTCTCTTTAGGGTGCCTCTAGACATTCATTTTGGACTGTGCTGGGGTGGAAGCACGGCAACACGGTCAGGACCTGGGGTACAAACTCAGGATAGCAGCCTTCAGCTCCCGCCTGGCCTTCGGCTGTCTGGCATCTTCTCCTGCCTATTTAATGTGTGAATTATCCTTTTCTTGCTTCCTGGGCAGAGGAAGAGACCACAAATGCTCAGGAAGCCCCTGTAAGCTTGCAGATGAACACGCCGGGTCAAAAGGGGCTGCCGTCCCGCTGGAGCCCTGCTGCAGCACTCTTTGCATCAGGCTTTTCCCGGCAGCGCCCCTGTCACTCTGATGCTACACAGTCCAGCAGCTACCACTTTGTGTGAGCACTGAGCTGTGTGATAGAGTTAATCACATTAAGCACTGTTCAGTTCATGTCTTTTTTGTTCTCTAAAGGCTTTTCCTCTCCCTCGCCTCCTTTAGTCTCTCCTTCTTCTAAACTGCAGGAGGTGGAACATTCAACTCAGCCCTCCCTGATGCTATCCAGCACCAGGATGGTTAATTCTGGAAGGTTTAACCTCTATACACCTTTCCAAAGCTTTTCACCGTTATTAAGTAACTCTTCCAACAGCTGTGTCCACAGGGAGCGGGTCACAGTCTTGAGTCGGCAGGGCATTTGAGCACCTGGATAATCCAGCTGCGTGAGATTTCCAAAAGCAATGGAGGGGCTGGCTCCTGATAGATGCTTACATACCCAACTCTCATCAGCAAGTTCAGCATCTACGTGTCTTTAACCACTTGGCCCAGAGTGATGGAGGTGAACGAGCTCCACTGAAAATCCATTTCAGTGAAATGACTTCTTTTTCAAGGAACAGTAAAGCAAGTACAAAGTGTTTTGTCAGGTCGGTGACTGCCTGGCCCAAATATACCATCTTGTTTTCAGTCTTGATCTTCCACCAGCTTTTAAATCAATCCTCTTTTTCCCCTCTGTTGGTAATCAAATCACTCCTTTAATTGAGCTAATAGGGCACCACAGTTTACATTCCTGCTGGTAAACACAAAGAACATTAGCCAACAAACAATCAAAAACGCATCATTTGTAGTCTCAGGAATTTGCTTTTGCATTCACCCTTCCAAAACCACCGATTTTCATAGCTGGCCCCAAAGCCTCAGTGCAGCGGGCTCTGTCATGGCAACGTTACGGCAGCTTCTACAGCTTCTGTAAAAATAGAAGATGACTCCTGATGTGGGGTGGCACCTCTGCATCGGCACAGCAGCGCTCAGGAGGCGGCTGTGGAGCAACCACCGGCCCCCCCCGTGCTGGGCAAGCACTGCCCGAAGTGCGGCAGGTCCTTCCCGCGGCCCCTCAGCCTGCCATCTCAGTGGGGTGGGAGTTGTGGGGTCAACCGAGTACCCAAAAAGCTGGCTGGCTGCCTGCCATGATTATTTCATCCGCCGAGAACGAAGGGTGACGTGGCTATGCTATACTACCAGCTTCTGTCTCCGGGACCTATGAAGAGGATCGTGGAGTCCAGCAAAGTCCGGCGTGGGGGATACATCTTCTTCTTGGCTGGTCACATTCAACTCGCATCTGCACAATCAATCAGCATATTGCATAGACTTTGACTGAAGGGGTTTTAACTGCAATCTTAAAATCTGGCCATTTCAGGAATTCCTGAAATAAATTAGAAGAGGAATTTTATTTAGTTGTTTTTTCTAAAGGAATTTCCCCACGGCTCCAAACCACTGTTTTCCATAAAGTAAATGAATATGAAGTCTTCTCTCGTCCTCTTGCCACATTTTCTGTGTCATCTTTATCCTGCAACAGTTGCATATAATCAAATGGCAGACAAAACATCCTCTCCCCAAAACCTTCCTTTCTTTCCTCAAACTTTTAGTAATTTTTTTCCACACTTCATTGACTTTTTTTGTCACTGATCATGTTAGAAGCGGATGCTTTCCAAAACAATGACCTGGAGATTCAGTGATCAACACCTTGCAGACAAATAACAAGCTATATTTATGCAATAAAGCACAGGTAACTTAATATCCAGGCACTGGATTACTTGATATTAAAATCTTGGCACTTTTCAAGATAGCTGATAATTTGGAACAATAGAAACCGCATGGAAAAGTTCTTTCTGTCAATATTGGTTAACAACTTGCACTGTTAATCCATTACCTTCACCTAAAATACAATAAATAATTTACATTTATATGGAGCCTTTTGTCCCCCAAAATCCCAAAGGGTTTTGCAAAATAAACACATCGCATTGCCCCCCAAGACAATACCTGGGCATTGACTGGGCTGTCTCGCTCATTCAGAAGGAAGAGCCCTGGTCATTGACTGCGTCGCCAACATCTCTTTCTGCAGCATCTAGATTTTCCTGGGAGGTCTACCCACCCGAGGGGTAATCGGTATTAACCCCGCTTCATTTATAAAAGTAAATGAAGTTCCTTAACCGACTTTCTCCCGGCGTGCGGCTGGACGGGACAAGAAGAGTCTGTCCTGGAGGCTGCCTGCCCACGGCCTGGCACCAACCCCCACCACTGTCCACAGCGGAGCTTTTCCAAAGGGACACCCCTTTGGCCCTCGGGGCATTCAAAAACCCTCCCACTTAGAAAAAAGACACTTCTATATACCAATTGCTAGGAAAAGGCAGCCTCAAAGGTCGCCCCCCAGGCGATGTTCTACGCAGTGGCGTGCAAAATTCTCTCAGGGACACATGTAAGGCGTATTTGTTTGCTAAAGGAAAGGCTGCCCTCGGCTTCGATGGGCTGGGAAAACCCCCGGGGGGGTTTCTGGGCAAAACACGCCGTGTTACAGAAGGCTGGGGTGCGGAATGCTTATTTCAAATTAACTTGGACGGAGAAATAACGAGCAGCAAGTTTATATTCTCAGTAAATTAAGAGAGAAGCTTAGGTAAAATGTGGCTTTATATGCATGGCAATAAATCATTATTTACTCACTTTTGCGCTCATGTCCTCAAAGACGAAGACATTTGTATGGAATTATTAATATTTATAGCATATAACAATAAATACCCATAAGAGCTTTGCTGAATACGCGCTATTTTACCAAGGTAGATCTGTAAAATCTGAAGGGCAAAGGGATCTTTTACTTGCGTGTGGAGGGCAGGATCAGAATCTTTGCTTTGAAATCTGTATCAACTGTGATAATTTAAAACTTTAATTAAAGACTCAGTGACAGATTATCTACAAAACATCTTCCTGCTGCCCAGTATTTCATCACGGATGTCTCCAGAAGCCCACGCTAATGTGAGTAAGCACACTTGCCAGGAAGCATTTCATTGTGGACACGTTAGCTTTTATCTGTCTTGTTGGGTAACAAATCCTTTTGTTGAGGATTAGTGGCAACAAAAATTAAATTAAAAGCAAAACCAGACCCCAAACCAGAAATTTATAATGCTTATTCTGTTCATCCCTCAAAAAAATGAAAACGCCAAGGCAAAGTCTATTTTAGTAATTGCGCTAATGTATGTGTAAATGGGTGAAAGCGCCTTTGAAATGCTCCGAAAAGAATTTCACACTTTAGAGAGGAGAAGAAGTTAACAATTCTATTGTGGCATTTATTGGAATTCTTAAATTAATTTCCCCGACACAGCTGTGCCATAAAATCCCCCATGATGATGAATTTTTGCTAATGTCGAGATTATTTTTGGATACAATTTTGAAGGAGCACTTTGTAACATCAGGAGAACGTGGGAACCCTGCGCTGCCCTTTCCTTGCCTCCGCTCATCTCCCACCTTTCCCTGAGCAGCTGCAAAGCTGCTAATGTGAAATGGCATCTGGTTTTTCTTCCATGGAGCAGCAAAACAGTGGACAGATGCCCAAGGGGTGTGAAGCTGGGCCCCTTAGAGCACTGGGCAAAGATCAGCATGTCGCTAACTCAGCACAGCGTTGGAGGAGAGACCTCAGAGGCCACCTGGGGCTTGAACACCTCTACTCACCGCCCCCCGGAAAGGGCACACTGGGAGTGGGTGCGTTTGGCTCTGAACAAACAGCACCGGGGAAGGCAAAACGCAATGAATGTCTCCCTCTGCAAACAGCAGTAGGTGAGAGCTGTTCCGAGCTGTCAAAGAAAAGGAACTCATTTAATCTGGATCCCAGATTAAACCAGATTAAGAGATGGGAGTGATCATACACTGGGGATCCCCCCCATCCCTGCATCCTTGCCAGGCCACGTCCAAAGAGTTGCAGGAAATGTAACGAGCAATGTTTCAGGGACGCAGGGAAGGGCTTTAAAAACCACACGCCCCACCAGTACGGAGGCTCAGCCTGCAGCAGGAGATGGATTTACAGGGAGGGAGAAGCAGAGATTGGGAAATGAAGAGTTCATGGCCAGGTGAGAAGACCCAGGGGAGGTCTGAGTAACACTACACAGGCATGTCCCCAGCCTCCAGGAGGACGAGGACCTCGGGGGGGATTTTTGGGTGGAAAGGCTGCAGTGTAAGCAGAGTGGATGGATGCTCTCACTGAACGGCGGGAGAACCTGGGGGCGGGAGGGACAGCACAGGTGGTGGCAGCCATGAGCTTTGACTTTAACAGCGACAGGCGAGTTTTGGATCCCACGGAGGAGAGAGTTAACAACAGCTGAGACACTTTTGGCTGGAGAAGTCACAATGACTAGAACTAAGAACTCGGGGCCATAATTCCGGCGGTCTGTCACTACCAGGAAACGTGAAATCCAGTGACCTTTCATCTCCACGACAGAAATGCTGCACAGCACCTGGAGCCATCACCCTTAAAATCCACTCTGACAAATTGGACGATAGGACACAAAGGATAAAATGTCCTCTCCCTCTCTCCCTCCCGAATTTTAGCCTCCCGGTGAACCCCGCCTCCTCCCCGTGTAATGTGGTAACCCCTGCCCAGCGGAGCCAGCTTTGCAGGAGCTACACCGCATTTAGCGAAGCACAAGATAGCAATTCTATTTCTTTTGACAATAAGGAATAAATCTCCAAAGCCACTTGTTCAGACTGCTCTTAAATGATGGCAGAGGGAGGGAAATTGATACTGGCTTTTCATGCATCTTCAGGTCAGGTATGTTAGAATCAACAGATTTTTGCATTAACCTCACTGCTTCACAGCACTTTTGCCCTTGGCAAGACATAATTAAGAAAGGCATGAAAATCTATCGGAATGTACGGAGAGGAAATTATTCTTCCATTAATGGCAGCAACAGCTGAACAAGCAGGCAAGCCACGCTGCTAGCGGAGTGCAGCAAACGACGCAGGGCTGTGTTTTAACCCAAAACAAGGACTTTCCTTACCAAAATTTTAAGAAGCAGCTTTTGAAGTGAGGATTTGCACTACATGTTGTTCTGGGGATTGACATTCCCCAGCCCCCCCGCAACAGCTGTATCCCTTGAGCCCTTCTGTTTGCCAGTCTAAAATGATGACTACAGGGACCGAGACTAAACTAAAATCTTTTCATCACACCGAGACACGGCACTGTAACTGCCTTCACCACTCTGGTAGAAAGCAAAAGCTACTGGATGGAAGGAAAAAACCAAATAAATTAAAAAAAAAGGGGGTTTCAGTCATTTAAGTGGGTCTGTCAGCTTGTGTTATCTTCATGCGTTTGTGAAACTGAGCTTTAATTGACCGGCTGCAGTGGAGAGCCGAAAGATAAAATCTTGGTCTCAAGATGAACAGACAGCTTAAAGCGTTGCGATCCTCATTCATTAGGATGTGTCAGTGGGATTCAGAGGGGCAAGAGACACAGCAACGTCTGTAACTCTTTCACATGAAATTCCCAAAAATCTATGCGGGAGGTGAAGGGTACGTGCCACACTCGGAGCCACGTCCAAGAGCAATAACAGAATTTGCTCATCACATTCCCTGTGACAACAGAGACTACCTTGGCGCCTGCTTATTTCTATGACTTTGTGAATTATTTCATTTCATTTGTGAAGGATAAAGTCAAAATTACAGGCAGTTGGCCAGCAATTAGCCAGTCAGCCCTGGCTGCAGCAGGAGGAGCAGAAAGCCCTGTTGGCTGGGAGGGGTCCCACACCTCATCCCTACAGCCAGGCTGGGATGGAAGGAAGGGTTCAGCTCCCCTCCACAGCACCCCCCATGCAGATACGCTCCTCGATCCCAAGGAACAGCCCCGCCACCGCGCTGCCTCTCCCCTTCCTCCACCACTGGCTCAGAGCTGAGCTGCAAGCCCCGGTCTCTCTCAACTCAGAGACCAGGATCCCCAAGGCTCTTAAGAAATACTTCCCTGCCTAAAACAGGGTTCAGAGAACTCTGTATTTCCAACAGATGAGGGAAGAGAGGAGTAGAGAAATTTGGCAACACCATGGAGAAAACCTCCTGGCTTCTAGTTGAGTATCCAATCACTCTGCTGTGCCCTGGAGCCCCTTCAGCAGGTGGCTGATAGTCCTTCTTTCCTCCTGTTCTTGGTCCCATCAGTAGGAGTCGCTTCTTTCCCTCTTATCCTGTCTCTCTGGGCACCCTGCCTGTTTTTGGAAGAAAGATGCTGCCCATTCCTGGTCACCAGGGATGTTTGGGACCGCAACACAGAAAGCCACCAACCCCCAAAGTGGGGGACTCTTGTTACTGGAGGAAACGGTGATAGTGGTGAAAGGCTGGTGGGGAAATCCAGCAGCTCCCGGACCTGTGTGAAGCCACCTTTGAGTCTGCACTCCTGGGAAGCCTGACCGATGCTCACAGTTTGGATTTGTGTGATGCGAACCAGACGGGAAGACATCAGCAAGTGTTGCCACCATAAATGGGAGGATTCAGCGTGGTACCCTATACACAGTGGGAACATGGAGGCCAAACACACCCCAGCAGCGTTCGTTCGGGTGTAAATGAGCCAGAGCTACAGCGACAGGCACGACGATGGCCACTGTTACCCCTCCCAGTCATCAACCCAAGACATCAATCGTGCTGAGTGCGATGGGAAACCTCACACCCAAGTGCAACGCGATCTATGCAAAGGTGATGGATAGAGCTGGTTAACATACCTTTTCTCTGAAGATCGGCATCAACAATGGCAAAACAATGAAATTTCCTATGAACATTTTCTGCTTTTCAACAGAAACATAAAACTCTAAATGAAAACCTTGTAAAATATCTGTGAGTAAAAATCATGGTTTAATGCAAAACTCAGGATTTCAAGTAGTATTTTTGGTATAATTTTCCAGACTGGTCTTAATTTTGCCAATTCCTTTAGTAAAAATATTTTGCGTTTCCAACTGTTTGCTTTTTCTCTGTCTTAAAGAGCAGAAAATGTGTTGAAAATGTTATTTCTTTGTAAACATTTTCATTTAGATCCAAAAGCAACCATTACTCTTATCCAGCAGCAGGGATGTATGTAAGAGGAAATATATATGGGTAGTGAATTCCAAACACGAGAAGATGAGTCTAAGCAGCCATTTCTTATATGTTAAGAAAGCCATGAAGAGGTTTATGTGAAGCTAGCTCAACTCTCAATCTGTCTTCATATCTACATCAGGAGAAAAGTGCTTTTCCAGAGACATATGTGTGTACGGGCTGTGGTACAAGACCGGGGAAACCTTCTTGGAAACAGATTTATTTTCCAAAGAGGTACTTTCAGTCATCCTAAAACCCTTCTTGAAAGTATTACTGAATTCAACTCCAATTCATGAAATTGTTTCAGCAGGACAACGAGGGCCAATGCTACACACACAGACTTCAGCACACAACCTACAACGTTACAGGCTCGATGGGTGTCTTACTGGCCCCAGTGGAAGTTTTGCCATTGATTTCAGTGAGTTTTCCCCTGGTCTTCCATAATAACCATTGGTTTCTTAATTTAGGGACAAAGACTCTCTCTCTTCTTATACACTTGATTTCATGTTAGACTAATTATGAGCAAAAAGCAAAGACATGAAACGATTATCTCCGATATCAGGACTCAGCCCTATAAAGCCTTACTCAAGTCAGCAATCCCATAACCTCCATGTGAAGACACGGGCCAGGAAGGGCAGCCTTAGTGTTCACAGTTGCCACCTCATAACTGAAGCCCACACACAAGGAGAAGTAACGGCCCCATTGACAAGGGCAGCCCGTGTCAATGGAAGCAAACCTCCTGGCGATGCATCAGTAACAACATTTTAATAAAATGTTTCCTTTATACCTCTTTGTTAAAGCCAATACAGTACTTTCTTACCATTTTTGCAGACAGGACAACACTGTTCTGGTTCATAGACTGGGTTGACACACTCGGGAACTGCGCAGTCTGCTACAACACAGTGAACTTCATTGCTGGGCTCGCAGCGACACCATTCGCATGGCGAGGGCTAGGAACAAATCTCAAATTAGCCCATTTCCTCCCGTAGCTCACAAGTTTGCAACATTTCTATCTTGCCATAAGATAAACACATCAGCGTTCAATACCTCTTGACTGCATTCATTCATCATGGGTAATACAAATTAACCTATGGGACAAAATAGCAACATCCGAAATAGGCAACCAGAACATTAGAAAAACCAACGAGCATGAAGATTGTTTTCCCAGAGAGGGTGTGGGTGTTTTTAGCTTTCAGGAGACTTTAGCTCCCTTCATCAAAAAGGCCAAGCTGAAGCCACTCGGTTGTACCTCTGCTCTACCCATCCGGTGTTATCTAAAACACTTGGCCGGGAGCAGAGCAGGATTTTTGGCAGATCACGAGTGGTGGTTCATCCCGGGAAGGGAGGACAGGGGGATTTTCCGGGTCATATTCTTATCTCATGTAGACCACCACTGCCAGCAAACCCCAAGCTGTCGGAAAGGTGCTGAGGTGGCCTGCTCATCCACCAGCCTTCTCTATGTGCTGTCATTCCTGCTTTTCAGAGCAGAGGAGAACAGTGTTGCTCTTGGAGGGGCACACGCATTTTATTCCATGTTTTTGCAGCACCCGCATCAAGGGTCTGTAATCGCTCCCATAATATCGTCATTAGACCTGGCCCCGGCCCCACTCCTGCCTGTTTCAACATGGTTTGTGAGCAACCGTCTCACACAGAATATGTAAATAATTAAGAGCCTGAATAATTCTGCTGAAGTCGGGGAGTTCTGGATTAAAGCACCCAACTAAGTGGTTTTGCTTCAACTCCATCAATTCTAACAGCAATCCCTATCCGCCTCCGAATAGCAGAGAGTTGTCACTGTCTCACCCTTTAAAAAGCTGTGGAAATCTGTTGAAAAATATAAAGGTCAGTGCTTTAACGTTCCCCATGTCCTTATGTGTGTGCAAGTGTGATGAAAGGATGACAACAGAGCTAAGAAAAGAGAATAAGAGGAGAATTTGAAAGAAAAATCACTTCCTTTCTGTACCTGTAGATTCGATATGTGAATCCCAATTCCTCAGCAACAGTAAAACTGGAACGAGTAAGTTGGGAAAAATTCTGCTTTCTTTTGCATTGATAGGAATCTGCAGCAATGGGAATTCCTCCGCATTTAAAAAAAAAACAAAAAGTGAGATGCGAAGGAAAGGAGGATTCATCCCCACGTGTTTCAGACCCCAGTGATGGGTCACTCATTTCTACAAGACAGATACTACCTGTGAGCCCTGCTTCTGGCAGGTAATAAGCTTTTCAGTTCACCTCTAAGAAGCTCCATATGTCTTGAGTCAAATAATTTATTCCCAGGAAATTCATTTCTACCCTAAAATGCACTAATTAAAGCTTCCCTTGCTTTGTCTCAGCGTCTGCAGTCTATAATTCCCATCACCTCTCATTTGCTCGCGGCTTTGGCAATTTAGATAAAATCAGCACTCCTTGAGCAAGGGAAGAAGTCTTGTGGAGGTGGAATTCCTCTCTCTAATTATCTTTCCTCATTCAATCCTGCTTTGATTTCTATCTGAAGCACCAGGAATCTAAATTCATTTGACTGACATTTCTTATTCAAGGCTATTTAATAAGAAGAAACAATACAGAAGAAAATAGACAGAACTATTTGCTGAGGGATCAATAAGAAAATTGCTGCTTTGTTTTTACTCATTTTAATCGCTAATTATATGGAGCGGTAGAACTAGATTCTTGTGATTTGTGGAAGCTTTCACTGACGTATCCTTCAGGACTTGTCCCCATCTTCACTACTACAATGGCTGCGACACTAAGAAATACATGACGTGTTCCCAGGACTGCAGCCCAATCTGCGGCTTAAAGATGATCAGCACAAGTAGAAGATGCCCCTGAACGACTCTGCGACTGAGTAAATGAGACATGACACACACATCTTTTGCTTTTGCGTTGTTGGCGTAACCTGAAAATGACACTGTAATAAACCATGATGTTGCTCGACACTGAGAGCAGCTTTTCAAGTGGGAAGAACCGCACACAATTAAAGAAGGAAAGCACACCTCGGCGGCACAAGGAACGAGCAGCCGGCAAACGAAAAGGCTGCTTTGCCATGAACGACAAGACTTTTCTCGGCCACGTCCTCTTCCCCGTCTTATCAAGGTCAAGCTGCTTGGTCTTGACTCCAGGTTCTTCCTCTATCTGACCACTTTGTTCACTTGCCAGTGCCCCTTACTGTGGCTCTTACCCAGCCCCTCGCCTCCGTGAGTGACTCCGGCCTTCTGTCCGCTTAGTTTGTGAATGTCTTGGCACCTTCTCCCGTGTGATGTGCTTTGGCATCCGATTTGCAAACCCCTGCCCCTTCAGAAAGGACTTTGCCCCAAGCACACTAATGGAGCATCTTTTTCCTGTTGTCTGTGAGCTCTGCATCCCAGCTATTAATTTCCCTGGAGCTACCCTTCTTGTGGAACAATTGTGGGACATTCGCCAAAAAAGTCCTCTGTTAATTTACATAGGCAGTAGGTAGACAGAGGCAAAATGACAAACTGGGAACCACGGAAGAACAGTGAACCAGTGAAAGATGTCCCAAAGATTTGTTTCCTGATTTAAAGATTCATCACCCATGGAAGAGGGGTGTTTTCCACTTTTGTAGCCAGTGAAATTCAAACAGCAGCTAACACCAGATCCTGAAAAGAAACTCTCATCCCTACTGAAAAACAAGGTTGAAAAAATACAGAGGGTTTCTGAAGTATGAAGGAGAGAGGACACAAATCAGAGGCTATGCCATTCCCACATGGACAGTGCAAACGCTTTATTGGTGCCCCTTAAACTGATATTCTAGAAAAAGTGTTAAGATTAAAGGATCATAAAAGGCTTGAGCCAGAAGACAATTTATTCACTACACCTGTCCAAGGCAGAATAATCTCTTAGAATACTCTCCAGGGAAGGATTTGTCAGAAAGGATTTCAAGAGATGTTGGCGCAGAAATGTTTTTCTCACTATTGTCCAAAAGGAAAGGATGTTCATGGTGCCCAGCCGTAACACGGACCCACGACCACACAACTGCATGGCCCCTTACTGTTCAAGGCACGTTTGAACAAATGGACCTATAGTCAAAACCAGAGCAGTGAACTGGGTCCTTTTGTAGGAGGTATCAACACAGCTTTTTGACTTGGGAAAGCTGGTGCAAAGCACCTGAAATTCTTTTTACCCAATGTTCGCTTACAATGAGGGGGAGAGCACCAACCCTCAGAAACAGTGAGGATATACGTTCTTTGATGGCGTTGTCAGTGTAGGGGCCAAGTCAACCCAAGTTGGTGGGAAGCAGATGTGGCCAACATCTAACCACCATTCAAGAGGGTTTGGGAGCAGATGAAGTGGGACACAGAGCACAAAGGACCTTCTCAGCCTCATCACTGACCCTGATTCACCTCTCCTTTGGCCAGTCACTTCAAAGAGACCAAAGAAGCACAAGGATGTGGACCCTGAACACCCCTGCTATGACCACACCTAAGATCATGGCCCAACTTCTGTTTCTCTTCTGTTCTATTGACCTCAAGGAGGACTGTGACCCCAGGTTTGGCTGGAGGGCAGGTTCGTTCCCTGCTTCTATCAGAGGATGGCCCCATTCTGCAAACCGGGGTGGCAGAAGGAAGGCGCCAGCACTCCTTTGGCTGCGTGGCTGGAAAACCTTAGTCCCAGGTGCTGTCAAATGGGAAACATCTGCCATCAGCAGAGTTTGCTAACAAAGAAAGAAGGAAGGAAAATTAAAACAGAGAATAGAGAATATGCATGGCTAATAAAGATTTTATGTGCATGAGCACATAATGATAAACTTGATAGATGATATAAACAAACAAACGAAAAACGCAGTGAAGGAAACAGAATGAGAAACAAGATACGCCCTGAGCTGGGGAAATCACGAAGCCAAACGAGATCTGGATACTGTATCTCCTAATCTTCACGCTCACTCCCCTACACACCAGCTCCCCACCATTCTCACTCTCTGTTTGGAAGCAAACGTAGGAATTATGCTCACTAACATCATCCAGCTACTCCTCACAGTGATAAGGGGCTGGGCAACACGTGGGTCCTTCTTTAGTCAGGCACGAGGTTTCATAAAACCACAGAAATTTCGTACCTCTAAGAGGTCTACACCTGGGGGCTCCAGCATGCCTTCAAGTCATCCAAGAAGATGGAGAGATGTGGACAGACAGAGAGATCGCACGATCAAACAATTCTTCAGGATAATAGCCTAAAATACTAATTCCTCCCAAACTTAAGGGAGAGGTGGAAAAAAGAAAATGGAAAATTGAATTCAAAACTCAGTGTCTAACTCTACTCTTTTCTGTTCTTTTAGAGCTGCAGAGATCCAAATCATGCATTTTTTTAAACCAAGGCAGCTCGTACAATCACACAAATAACTAACACACAAAACTTCAAGTTTTTAGGCAATATCTTGCTTTACTGCATCTGAGACATCTTGTTTAAGCATAGAAATTCTCTTGTCCCAAATACGTCCTGAACTTCACCTGTACTCCAGCCTTGGCTCAAGCTTTGTCCACAGCTACAGCACCCTAAGCTGCCTCTCTGCTGTCCCAAACACGTGAAAGATTTTTCTGTAACACGTGGCTTGCCCTACAAAAGCTTATTACTGAGTAATTAAGTATTCTCCTTGAGTGAACGGAAGAAGCACAAATATATATATATACAAAACAATATACTGCAGCCCCCCTCTTCCTTGCCTCCAATAAGGATTCTCTGTCTACACATCTGCTTGTCAATCACTCTCAGCTGCTTCTACATAAACATCTCCAGAGAGGTGGAAAGGGAGTGATTTACCTAAGACTAATGAAAAACTGTGAAGGTGACACCTGATTGATACTTTTTCTTTACCTGCTTGATGTGTCAATCAGAAGCAATTTCTCTCAGGTTTTGCTCTCTGTCACATTCACCAGACTAACGGGCTTCCAAGACCACTCCTTTCAGTCCTTATGAGGGCTGTCGCCCAGCTCAGAAGAGACCTCAGACCAACTTTTCAGGCCACAGCCTCCTGTGATCAGCTGTGATTAATCCACCTGGCTTCACTCAGACTGGAGGAGTTGCAGTTCATTCCCCTCGCGGAGCTGGGAAAACAGTGCCCATTTTCCAAGCAGCCTTCTGAGAGCAAAGTGTTACTTGGCACCTAAGTATTTCAAGAGCCACTGGATCACATATCATTAAAACAGACCATACACAGACCTGTTAATCCTCGAGACTTCCCACTCTATGAATTTAGATGCCAGCTCCTGATTTCCTCCAGGCATGTTTAGCACAGCCGCTTCCTGAGACTTTGGACACCTCACCCTTTCAAGAAAAGACTTTGAATTGTGTGGTACTTTCTTCATGCTTAAATTTTCAGCCTCATGGAAGAAGGTGTACACCTTTGCTGGAGCTAGCGTACAGGCTGCTCAAAGCTACCGCAAATTCTTGCAATTGCTCTCTAGTAATCTGTTCTGAGATCCAGTTATCAGGATTTATTGGGCTGCTCTCTTCCTCCTCCTTCCTACACTCTCCAGCTAAGCTTGAAGAGGGTATTCGTACAAGAATGCCCCATAATCGAAGACGTCATCTCATTGACTAGGTGCCATGAAGTGGTCACAGAAGGACCGTGTCCTCATGCTGTCTGTCGCACAACAGCCCTACATCAATTATACACAGCTACTAGCCAACAACTACAGAGCAATACAAACTTTACAACTATTATATCACAAATACTTGATATTTCTTTTCAGGAAGAGAACAGAAAAGCTTCATGTTAAGTGTTTACATCCATCTAATCATGTAACAACAGACACGTACTGATCATCATGCAGGGGCTGTTCAAGTCAGTAGAGGACAATCTAAGCACTTCCACTGACTTGAACAGAGCTGCCACTGGGGCCTGCCACGCTTTTCCCAGTCAAATAGGTGTATTGTCCCCGCCTTGCTTTAGATTGGGCTCCACTAGCTCTATCCACAGGCACCGCCTGCCTGCCTGACCCTAGGAAGGGCTGGATGCGTCCCATCCCCTGCGAGGGCTGGACTCCGAGGGAAGGAAAGCCGAAAAGCATCGCTGCTGCCAATCTCTCCATCTTTTAGTTTTCAGGAGAGTGCGTGCCAGCGCTCACACGGATAATCACATTCAGCCTCCCCCCTCAGACAGGCTCGACTGATGGCATCCTGCTCCACGCAGATAAAACAGCAGGAAAAGCAGAGCGATGCAAAGTGAAGTCTGTCAAAGTGGGCACTTACATCTTAAGAGTGGCTGTAACTTTTAATGACACTAAGGACAATGGCAATTCTGATGGAAATGATTTTTGTAGCTACAGTTTCAGGTGGCGAATTTATTGGCAGGAAGCAAGAAAGGGAAGAAAGTTAAAAAGGACCTGATGAATAAAATCGGAGGCAAAAATGGTTTCTGCATTAAGCTGAGGTGGGAAGACATAAACCAGGGGAGATGAATAAAAAAGAAGCTGGGATAGCATTCATAGAAGATACTCCCGAAGTTGAAATTAGAATCATTTTCATTGTTATTGAAATTGCCTGTGATCTCAGGCAGATTAGCAGGAGATTGCAGGGAAGTTCACAGAAAGCTTTCAACCGAGAAATTCTGCAGGTGCCGAAGTGTGGAGCAGGGGTTAGCTACTGAGTCCCGCCTGAAGGCGAGACTGGTACCAGCCTATTTCTGTTCTGGGCCGCTCACTTTGCTTTTACCATTCGCCCAAATAACTGTCTAACTTGTGGTAATTGGTAAATGGCTCTTTTTTTGTGTGTATATGCGTGTGCACCAATGCAAGAACTTGCACGAGGCAAAAATTTCACTCTTTTTTTGTCACTTACTCAAAAAAATAAAAATCACCCATCCAGCTAGGGGAGACACACTATCAATTATGCTACAGAAACCGTAATGACTTGGATTTTCCATAGGTGGAAAGTCGTTCAAATAAACAATCCAGTGGGTGGTTATAGATGAGCACAATCACTGAGAACACCACCAGGCTGCAAATGATTTTGCAACAGGAAAAAAGTACTAAGTCATTAGATAATTTATTTGCAGTGAAAAACTGGAGCTGTGTCCTACTTACGTGGAGCACTAGCAATACAAATGAACTGTGCCATCCAAAAACTGAAAAATGCTTGCACCACACTGCAGCTCAGCTGAAACAAGGAGCTGGCTTCCAAGAAGCAGCAGAAGCGGAATCCGAGATCCTGTATTTCTAAGGGAGTCCCCAACACGCACACGAGCATTACTAATGTAGGACTGAAATGAAATGACGGATTTCTCCCTCAGCTGAAAGGACAAGAAAGACAGGTCCATCACTGAAAACACTTTCTGTAACTGGGGACTCCATCCTGTACTCAAGGCAGCCCCATCACAAGGAGGTGGAGGACGACTCGCCTGCTTTCTCAGCCTAGAGATGCTGCAGCTCTCCAACCAAAGCTCAGTTTGAGTCACCCCTCACTGCTGCTTGTCTATTCACAGCTACGAGAGTCTTTCCAGCAGGCTGGGGAGCAGGCACGGATTCTGGAAATGGAAAGGCATAAAGATGCTGTAATCTCCCCAGATCCTGTGTACCTCTCTTCCCTTCAGCCCCAGACCATGCCTGTCCATACCCGGAGAAAACGCCCTTACCATCCTTTTGTAAAAGTTCCTGAGGAGCTACTACAGATCAGTAAGCCAGACGAGGGAGAGAAGCACAGAAGATACGCCTCACCGTGGGTATCCTGAGCCCACATCTGATAGTTCAGGGTTGTGATGGCATTAGGAGCTTTATACTCATATATTTGCTATGTACCATGCAACTTGACGGGTTTAAAAGGCTCCTGGAACCGTGTCTGGGTCTGGAGCATGACTCCTCCATTATCTGATGAGAGACACCCTCGAGCCGAGCCCTGGCCCTTTTTCCACGGGAGCTGCCCATCTGCAGTCTCGTGGTTGTTTTTCTCCCCAGAGAGCAGCCGTGGAGCTTTCTTTAACAACATGACTTTGCACTTCTTTCGTAAGAACACTCTCTTTGTTTTGATATATGTCCCATTTTATTCCTGACAGTAGTTGCACCTCACCTACCCTGGGCCTGAGGGGACTGGAGGTCTCCATTACTTTGGTGATGATTTTTATGACTCTATTCCAATTGTTTTTTAGTTTGGACATGCCCGGTGCACAGGGAACAGGACTCCTTTCGAAAGGCTACGGGTATGACAGATGGGACTGTGGCTCCAACGTGCGACGCGCAGCCCCGTTCACACACAGCCAAAATGTGTGCGTGTGCTTCAGATTCGTTAAGCTCCTTTTAATATCACTAGGGAAAGCGAGCCCAGCTGGCAGCTTCCTGCCCTCTGCTCCCTCCCTGCCTGCTCTTGCCATTACCAATGAAGGAGCCACATCCAGGAGAAAGCCTCCCGGGGCAGGGAGAAAGGAACCAAGGAGCTGGGTCAGAAAGCTGATCCCTCTTCCATGGGTTTTCCCTATACCTGTATCTGTTGTTTCCTTCTTCATTCACACCAAAAGCTGGGAGAAGGTGGCGAGATCAGCTCTATGTACTGATAAAACACTGCATTTGTATTAACGAGGTAGGTATAACGTAACCAGCCGTCACTGGGAAGGAGATTTGGATCTTGGTCCCATTCCTTCTCCTGCCTTCTTCTGGCTGGATCATCAGATGCACCTTCCGTGGCCACAGTACAGGCCAGGCAGATTTACACCAGTGATGGATTTGGCCCTGAGACTCTTACTCACAAGACAGCCAAACCACGGCTGTACTGCTGAGCTGAGTGCCATCTTTGGAGCCGGTCTGTTCTCTCTGAAGACAAGCTCCATGTCCCCACGCAACTCAGGCAACTGGAAATTACCACCCTGTCGGTGCCTCCTGGCTGGATCATGGCAGCCAAGGGCAGGTGCGAGCTCCTCTTGCCATAGACCCCACGCTGCAGATTTCAGGGCTGTTATCACCCTCAGCCTCAGCACTTTGCACAGTTTTGTGCCTCTTGTGCCCTAAGGGAAGCTGGTCCCACCTCCCTGGTACTGCAGCGGGAGCTCCTGCATGCCACTGGCATGCCAAAATGCTCCCTCCTTCCCTCCGAAGCAGCAGCTTCTTGCTCTTGCTCGCCCCTGCCGAGCTCAGGATCTCCACCGGCTGGAGACAAGAGCTCGTTATTTAACACGCTCTGTTGCTGCACCAACTTTTACTCCTCCTAAGGAAAGACACATTGGCTGAACCCCAGTCTACGTCTGAGGAGCGGTGAGGAGTTGACTTGCTGTCTTCCTTTGCGTTGCTGAGGGTACAGGAGCTCAAGGGCGCTGAGCACCCACCTCTACATCTACACACGCAGCCCCTTCTCCTTCACTGTCTCCAGGCCCTGCTGCAAAGCCCTGTCCTGCCAAGCGGTGAGCTGTGGCTGCACCAGTGGCTTAACCCCACTTGGTTAACTTGACTGCTGGCGTTCGGTTTCCTTTGCTTCAGGGCTTTCACACTGTCCCTGTGTTCGTTGCATGTTGAGAGGTGGGAGAGGGGCAAACGGATCATACGAAACACTGACTTGGACCTGGTTGCTTTTTCTCTCTCATTCTCCATTATCTGTATTTTTTTGATAGCCCAGCCTAACTTTTGACTTTCTGGCAGCTGGCAAGGTGGATTAGACTTCATGGGAGCTCCCTCAGGCAAGCAAACCCTCATCTAAGGTCTCAGCATTGTGCGAACTCCACAGAAGTGTATCTAACTGGTACCGAACTTTACACCAGTGTCACATCCCACTGGGCCACCCGTGATCCATGGAGCTGCAGCAGTTCACAGCAGCAGAGAACCGGCCCCACAGAATGCAGCAGGTCTTTAACAGCGGGTACTATGGAGAAGGCATTTCCAGATTCTCCCGTCTGCCCCCTGTATCCAGTTGCCACCACTTAAACCATCAGGAGAAAAGGCAGCAAGGTTTGGGAGGCTTCTGTCCCTCAGGGGACATTATCACATTCGATTTTGAGCACAAGCTGGGAAGGATGTGAAACGAAAATGGGTTTGAATAGGTTATCTGTGCTGAGAGGACTCGCTGGCGTCTGCTAACGCAGGCGGCACACTGGGTTAGCCCTCACTCAGAACGGTTTTCCTGCCCAGGATGACCACAGGTAACAGCCTGAGAGATTCCCTGCTTTGAGGAGCTGCCTCGAACCCTAACGCTACCCCCAGCACACCGATTCTACTGCAATTCCCAAAGAACTACCTCTGAACTGTACCACAGGGCGAAGAGTAAGGAAGCCTAACACTACTTGTATTTTTATTTTGCAACTAGACTGAGTGTTGTCATTACGTGACTTACCTAATTATAGCCTTAAAAACAATAACTAGGATAATTAGCTAATTAAGCATTATTTTTAATGAACGCAATTCTGCATAAAGCACATTCCAGTAGCAACAAACACACACCTGCACTTCCCCTCGCTCTGGTAGGAAACGGTTGGTCTGAAAAACTTCTTGCCAATGATCTGCCAACATTTCTATGGATGACATCCTTCTTCACGAGCTGATGACCACACGCTCTCCAGCCCTACAGAAACATCTCGGGTGACAGGGACGGACACACCCTGGGCAAGCCAAGGGATAAGCGCGTCTCTCCTTGGCCCCACCGCGCATTGTCTGGCAGGACAATAAACCCTCAGACTTGATTCAGTGCTCCTGGAAGGAGCTGGTAACAGTTGCGCGTACTACACATCCCACTTTCTTAACAGCACGGCTCCAGCAGCAACGGAGGGGAGGGGGCTGCCAGAGCCCCTTCTCCAGCTGTGCCGAGATATCTCCTCTCTTCCAGCAGCTCTCTGGACAGCCCCCAATTCCGGAAGGCAGCAGAGCCAAGGGGCTCTTTGCTGGAGCAAACATCTGAAAGCCCAGCCACAGCTCTGACGGTAAAAATGTTGGGCATGTGTTCATTCCTCTGTCGTATTTACTGGAAAAATACCAATCCCTTGGGTTTGCATGTCCACGCCAAATTCCGCATTGTGCTCCCGCACCGGTGCACTGTGATAAAAACACGGCGGCTTGCGCTTAATTCCTGGCAATTTTGAATCATGCTGATGCTTGAGTTTTGGGTCTCACCTATTTCAGTGGGGAGCTCTGAGAGAGTACGTGTGCCACGCAGCTGGCGCCACGGAGCTCTGAGCTTTTGGGGCCTCCATTTATTACTTGTATTACTGGAATCCAGGGAAACACAACAGCATGGATTTTTTGTAGACAAATTCTGAATATAGACCATTCTCTTTCACCTATTGTAATAATATACTTGTGCATAATGTAATATATATGTTATAGAATTGGTAGGTAAGTACGTAACACAGTTTAAAAAAGAGGTATCACTATAGATCAATATATGACATGCCTATCTATTTTAGTATGTTTTCTTGGTACAAATTATGACAGAAATACAGTAAGTCAGTAATTTCAGATTCCTTTGCATAGACATTGTCACTGTAATTTTGCCAGGAGGGAGATAATAAATCATACTTTTCCATCTGACTGATGTTCTGTTTCCCCTGTCTGATTTCAATGGCTGTATGCTATCTTCAAAGCTGGCATTGTTCATAGCTCCTTTTATTAAAGCACAGGCACGTTATTGAAATTTCTTTTGTATTATGATTTTCTAGCCGTACGTGAAATTGCAGAACACACAAGAAGAAGAAGGAAAAAAAAAAAAAAGGCCCCATTTGTTTGAGTCATAGTGGAAAAAAAACCTGCTGCACATACCTTAGAGAGAAAACTGCCAATATTAAAATCAGGGCCCCATGCTGGCTTGGGTTACTAATCAGCTTCTTGTAATTTAAGACCGAAGGTCTAAAACCTACTAGTGATTTGGGTGGCTGGTTAAAATACTACCAAAAGGTTTTGGTAATGCCAGTTCTTGCCATGCTTAGCTTGCCACGATTTGAGCGCCTTCTAAGATCCACCAGGAAACTGAACACTCATATCACAGAGAAGAAAACTCAGTTGAGAACCTTCCTTTTCTCCTCGCTTTGTTTTTCTAGTGGCCTAACAAAGCTCCTCGGGTATCTCTGTTCTCTCACGCCAACATGAACGGCAGCATCCACCCTCCGGATCCGCAGCCGGGCAGTTGAATATCCCGGGGCAGGGCGGAGGGACCCTCAGGGCAGCCCACTGCCCCGCACCAGCCACCGCGGTCACACACTCCTCCCCCTCACCTGCCTTTTCAACCCAGAGCTGCAACAACCTCTTGCTTTTCACCTAACAGTATCATCCCATCAGTAAATTGCTCTGGGAATGTCCCAAGAGTTTCATTCATATTTGATCAGGTTGCACTGGCAGGCTGAGTAACTAGTGGTCAGAGACAGGCTGTAGTTTGCGCCACTTAATTTCTATTTTTGGCGTGGTTCTGCGGGTGGGGAATCACATTTTGGTTTTGTTGCCTCCTTTTCTCCAGTGGCAGCACAGACACACTGCATTTCAGGGACCGAGAGATGCCGGGATAGCAGCTGAATACATCCTTGCATGTGCTAATGCCTTTTGATGAGAGGTCTTATTTTGTTAAGTTATATTGAGATAATTACATTAATAAAACATTTTTAAAGAGCATTAACAAAGGAGAAGGAGGTGCCGCTATTCCGAAGTAAAGGTTTCCATAACGAGCTGAGAGTTAGTATATGATAATGCTATGCTCATATAGTCCCTCATTTATTTTGGACTCTGATTATACCCCGAAGATCCCTGTTAGAGCTGGGATCCCTACTGTGCAAAGTGCTGCTCAAGAAGACATAAAGCCAGCGAGATACAGAAACCCTAGCTGAAGGATCACAGATGATTTGTGGACAAAACAAAGCAATGAACTTAAGATATAGTGGCAGGAAACATGGAAAAGAAAAATAAAGTAGAACTCCAGCAGTGAAATCCTGGCTCTTTTCAAGTCAGTGGAGACTCTGCCCTGGAATGAAGCTAAAATTTCCCCTTTCCTGGCTTTTACTTCCCCCACAGTGCAGAGGGCTGCCCAAGGGCAAGGGTTGTTCTCCCATCCCTCCACACTTGGGCTTGACGCAAGGGACAGACATTCGGGCATCATCTAGGGACTGTTTGAGTGAGAACGGGTTTGGGAGCAGTGAAGGCAGAAGGGAAGAGGACAAGACGGTGCAGGAGTCATTGGGAACGGCAGGGAGATGAGAGGCAGCAGCAGGGTTTAAGCACTGGCACAAGAAATTGCAGTGCTGCGCTTGGCAGAATGCAGGGCGGCCACTGATGTGCACCCAAGAAATGTCCTTCATGTTCAGACCTGTTTCCAAGCTCACGTTCACAACTGCAGGTTGACGCTGCTCTTCTGACGTGAATACTACCAGGAAAGCCAAGCTGTGATGCCAAAACCTCTTGTGTTCCCACCCAAAGGATAACTCACCCAACGTCCTGGCAGGCAAGTGGAGATATTTTAATTACTGGGCCTAGACAATTTCTGCCATTGACTTTGAGAAGGATGGCACCATGGAACCAAGAACCACGTCACGGGGATTCACCCTCCTGCAGGGACAGGGAGCAGTTCCTGCCAGCAGGGTCTAAAATGAAGAGAATATTCAAGATGTCAGCTTGACAATCTCTTGTGAACCCATCACTCATTTCCTAGCAATGGTGTTTTGCTACAAATCCACAGGGATCCACAGAAAGAAGGTTATTTGCCTATACTGGGTGATGAGAGATCCAGGAAGTTCATTATGGATTATGGACTCTTCAAACTGACAACCTAACCCTTTTCAAACGGCTCCTAACTGTGGCTACAAACGCACCTTAAACCACGCTGTAAATTGCATTTCTCAAATCCGGGTAGGCATGTGCTTTTCTGTCAGTAAGTTATGCAAGAGAGGAAAAACTAATCAGCACTTAGGAAAAAACTGTCATCTCACTGACATTTGCACGATTTCTCCATAAGCTGCCAACGAACATCCATCACGCTGGCGGTACACTGTCTCCTTAGGTCTACATAAGCTGCTGTCTGTGAACATTCATTTAAAACAGAGTTACAATAACTGAGCCTCCTCTCCGAGTTTGCTCTCTGAGCTGTTATTTGCTTGTTTTCTCTCCCCGGGAAGAAAGGGGAGGGTTAACAACCTCCCTGAAAGATCTCTGCTACTACAGGCAAGCGCGGAGCACCAGGGACTCGGACCTTAACCTCCAGGACTGAAATCAAAACACGGCTGGTGTGTGGGAGAAAAAGCAAGCTGCTAAGTGACCCCGAGAGTCCCCGCCAGATCTCTCCGGAGAAAACAGAGAGACTGCCTGAGACTCGCAGCATCCTTCACACTTTCCCTGCAGCCACCACAGCTGCCCGTCGCCCCACGTTCCCCTCCGAGAGGGACCCGAGGAGACCCGAGAGACCAGATTCAAGGCCGACAAGGGAAGAAGTGGAAAATGAGGTTGGGAAAGAGATAGAGGGATCCCAGTAAAAGCCACCAGACGTCCTCTTTCTCCTGCTTACTGCTCCACGGGAGTCAAAATCCTGACCACTGGGCAGTAACCTATTAAACATATTTGAGTCAGATCTTCATTCACATTAGGGAGATCATAGAATCACAGAATTGCCCAGATTGGAAGGGACCTTTCAGATCATTGAGTCCAACCGTCGACCTAACTCTGACAAACCCATCACTAAACCATATCTCTAAGCACTGTGTCTGCCTGGCTTTTAAATACCTCCAGGGATGGTGCCTCAACCACTGCCCTGGGCAGCCTGTCCCAAGGCTTGACAACCCTTTCAGTGTAAACATTTTTCCTAATATCCAGTCTAACCCTCCCCTGGCGCAACTTGAGGCCGTTTCCTCTTGTCCCATCGCCTGTTCCTTGGGAGAAGAGACTGACCCCCCCTGGCTACCCCCTCCTTTCAGGGGGTTGCAGAGAGTGAGAAGGTCTCCCCTCAGCCTCCTTTTCTCCAGGCTGAACACCCCCAGCTCCCTCAGCTGCTCCTCACGAGACTCGTGCTCCAAGAGATCGAGCTGGCCTTTCCTGCGGGTGTTTCCAGGTGGAACCACAGCTTCAGATGAAGTTGGGCATAAGTCCCAACAAACCAAGGGCATGAGGCACTCTCCGTATGGGCAGCTGGGGCCCCAAACCCACAAAGATCTCCCAGGACAGATCTATGAAGATGCTGGAGAGGGTTACTAAACCATCTGCCAGGGACACAAGGTTTTACAAAAGGATACATGAAAAACTACTAATGAGTTTAAATTTACAATTGAACTTCAGTTCAGCATGTTGTTTGTACTTGTTAATGATTTAGGGGAACAAGCATAAACATTCGGACAGCTGTCTAAGCTAGATGGCTTGTTGTCATGTTTATATTTTGCGCTTATGATTGTTACGAGTCAAAAAAATCAGAGGTACAAGATCGGGTCAGTAGAAGAAAGCTAAATATTCAAGAAATGGGTCTTTATAACTACTTCTCTACCCTCAGATAGTCACAGTTACTGTCAGTGGTAAGAAGAAAAAAGATCAAATTGCATTTGGTTTTCTCACCCCAAACCTAAACAGAAACCTAGAAACAAGACAGGAAGATTCTCCCAAATGGAAACCTCTCTCTGAGTTTGGTATCCTAGAGAAAAAAAAAATTCCTAGAGAAAAAATACCCTAATTTGTGAAAGATCAGGCAGTTGAAATTTCTACAAGACGAGTCAGCCCTGGTAATATCACTAGAGCAAGTACAAATGTCTGTGTGCATGCACACACAGACACACACTTACAGAAGATTTTTAAATGGAGGCTAATTTCAGTTGTAACGAAGCAGTGATGAGCACTTCTAGGGATGATGATTTGGAACCTACATATTAGCAGAAGTTAATCAAGTGGGTGAAAGGGTTACAAGCCCACACAAAACAGTGCCCCCGTCGCCACTGAAAGCAGCCTGTTTGTGAGTCAAAACGACTGGAGAAAGCCTCTCCTCTTTTCTTCACCGTGGGTGGAATGGACTTGAGAAAGTCTGCAGACCTTATGAATGCCCTCTTCAAAGAGGAAGAGGGAAGAGCAGAGCTCAGAGCCTGTAAAACCCATGAACTGCTCAGAATTCCATCTGCAGAGACAGCGGGTAAAATCTTTGTGCTGTTGCAGCAAACAGCAAAATGCTTGGATGTGCCAATGAAGTCAAGATTTCACTTCAGAGTAGCGGTTTCCTCCGTCTTGATGTTCTGCCTTTCCTATAGCATTTATAAACTCTCAGTTCACCGGTGCTCCTTCCTACCCTGCAAAACACCCCTGGAAGTGCACAGTAATCTTCCATTGCCTGAAGCTCTTCCACCACTTAAGAGAAAAAAAGATTTTCACTATTTATTCTAGGCAAACTCACAGATTTCGAAAAAAAGGCTTTCTGCCCTACTCCACATGGTATCGAGCTCTCAGCAGAACACAGGTCAAAGGCTCCGCTGCCAACTAAATTAGGTCTGAAGGATCTCACATTATTCCTGGGCTGAAGGTTACCATGTGCGAGACTGAGGTGCCACCATCTACTTTGTGTTTCTCAGAAGACACTGAACTTCGCTTTCCACACAACATCCCCCAGCTTTTGAACACAGCAGACAGTGAACCAGATTGCTCTAACTCTCTCTAATAGCCTTTCTCTAAACTGTGTTTTTCTATCCCTTAATCCATTATGAGGGTGCAATATTTCTTTCAGAAAAGTAATTAGCACTTTTGTACTTCATTCACATGCAAAAGATACTTTAATGAGAAGATCCATCTCATTATTCTCCCACTGAAACCTCTCCAAAAAGAGTCCATATAACTTTCTCCTTCCTAAAATCTCTCCAAAAAGAGCCCTTACAACTTGTAAGAACCTAACCATGTGACAGAATTACACCGAGGTGGGACACTTCATCACCTGACAGCACAGCTGTCAAAACGGGACCACTGAGGTATGATTGTGGGATGAAGGCCTTCCTAGGGCAAGAAGAAACCGTTATTTAAGCAGGTCACAAGATCAGCATCTTCGCACTCCTCAGCAAAGCAAAGCAGAGAACAGGTCGATCAGGATGGCCCTCAAGGAGATGCTCCCCATATATTTGTTTTGCCTCGTGTCTACGAAATCAAACTGTCTTGCCCATACTGAGTGACCGCAGTTACAGATGGACAGAAAAAAGATGAACATGGACCATACATGATAGAAGAAAGGAACTAAACACCACCTTCACTGAAAATGACAATATCTGGGAAAAAGGAAACTGTGATCTCTGTTATCGAGAACTTGCAAAGTACACAGACCTATACAGAATTATTTTCATTGTCAGAAAATAAATTGGCAAGTGTATAATGAGATCGGGCATAGAGCCATGAGGAGTTATAGGCTGTCGTTAATTATCTTAAAGCCACATGACCTGGGAGAAGAAACTTGCATATACCTATTGCCTTCACAGAACCTGTTCTTCATTGTGAAACGCTATTTTCCTTAGCAGAATTGAGAACACGCAATCCAAGTCATTAGAATGAGAGATGCAGGTTGTGTAAAGGGTAATGGTTTTTGAAAATCTGGTCTTTCAGATATATTCCAGCAGGATTTCTTCACAACATTCCTAACAGGAACTCAACCATTACAATTAAAACGCATACTTCTCATTACTTGAGAGGGTCATCTGCCTAGGAACTAATCTTCTGCCACTCTAGACAGCCTTATCACAGTTGAAATGAAAATATTAAATATAGCTTGCGATCTACTGACTTGCATTCTCATACAGCTATAAGTAACAACTCCCAGTACCACGTCATCAATTTTTGCTATCCAAATTGGAAAAGGGGTTCTTATGAAGCACTCAGTATTGATTTACCACCGTTTTTACAGACACCATTGGCAGTCCAACCTGACTCATGCTATGAGCAAAGGAGGAGGTTGTCCACAGTAGCAGATTCAGGGGGCTGGCATTTCACGCAGGAGCTTTTGACTCACCGTTGGCCCTCTGGGAGTGTACACAAGGGGGAAGGTGCCAGACCTGCATCACAACTAAAAAGGACTTCAGCTTTAGCAACAATTAATAGGAGTAAGCAAATACTGAGTGCCTTTCAGACTCCCCGGCAGAAATACAATTCCAATAGCATACTAATATTAAATACTGAAGAAAGGATTTCATACCTTAAATTCCTCCAAGATTTTGTAATTTTTCCCATGATATTCACAAAAGTTTTTCACTTCTTTGCATTCTGGACAGCACCCATTGTGTTCCACTTTTGTACACTTTGGGTGGATTTTAGGGCATTCTGGTTGATCGCAAACAGGTCCATCCTCAGTACAGACACAGGGACAGTTGGAATGTCCCGGGAAAAAACGTTCTCCCAGTTTGTACACAAACCCACTGTCATCCACACAGCCCTTCCCTCGGTAGTCATCAAAGATCAGATTGTCATTACTGGAGGTCTGGTCCCCTTCATCGGCGGGGTAGTCTTCATGATTGATGGCAGCCGGAGCGACCAACGCAGGGATTACAAACAGAAGTATCCAGGCTTCATGGATATGAAGAGCCATCCCCCTCCTTGGCTTCTCCATGGGATCTCAATGCCAGATAGAGACAGCTGCTTCCATAGGGAGACCAGTGTTGTGGTCTGAAAGCAAACATTTTCAAGTGAGAAAAAATTCAAAATTCTAAGCAATATTGACTTTTAAAGGCCATAGTTTCAACCAGCACGCAAGAATAAATCAGTGCTTTCAAACTGCACAGATAACTATCACCGTTTCAGTTGAATTAAGCCTCTTCTCAACTACTGTTTAAGAGAATAAAGTATATGAAACACATAAACTAGGCACACACTAACCTCTAACCATAAGCCCACAAAATATCTCTATAGAAATGGTGGCTCACAGAATCACCCAGTTTTTGTTTCCCTCATTCGTGCAGTTGAGTTTTCTGATGCACCAGAAATTAAAACAGCAGCCTGAAATGGCATGGTGATGGGCAGCTCAGAGGGATCTGAACCCAGGTTTAAGCACGGCCTTAAGCTCCTGCTGTGGCCACTGCCCCTCTGTGCTGCGCGCGGCGCACAACCCACTTCGTTAAGCTGAGGTGGGAAACCCGACTTGAAAAATGAGATAAACATACTCTGTAGGTAGATCTGTGTCCAACGCGAAAGATGGTGCTGGGTTATGCTCGCTCTGCGAGAGGTGGAATAGCACAGAATTTTATATACAAGCATTTCTGAGGAGGAAGAGGGGACCACCTGGGCTACCCACACAGCCCAGCCTGCGGCAGGTATGTATCCCAAGAGAAGCAAAAACATTCTTCACCTTCTCCATTATTCAGCATTTCAGTAATTCCCAGAGAGAAACGCAGGGAGCAGGATGTTAAATGCCTGTGTAATGCGTGGAGCCGCTGAAATGCATTTGTCTGATGGAGCTGGAGCCTTTCTAAAACTTTGGGAGCGACGCAGCATGGCCCGAGCTTTGCGGAGCTGTGCCGGAGCAGGGGAGCCGAGGACTGACCCAGAGAGGGAGCGGAGCTTTGCACTGCCCCCGGGAGAGGCAGCTCCAGGCAAAGGCTCCGTCTGTCTGCGTGTCCTGGGTGTGCTACTGGCTGCCCCCGGTGCCACATCACCGCCACCAACGCACCGTCCTGCCGGCACACCAGCCAACGGCCAGCCCCGGCAGCAACATGGTTTCTGAGCTCTCTTAAGAGAACCGGGGGAAGTATTACGGGAAACTTTTAAATGAGATAAGATAATTAGCATTATATGGATTGAGGAGCGACGGGGGCAGCTGCTGGCACAAACCAAAAATGGACTGTTTGGATGCATGTCATTCCTGCTCTTCCTCCGTTCCCACAGTGTGCACACAGAGATAACACACAGTACAGATAAACATGCACTAACCTACACACACAGGCAAACACGTACCCCCCTGCCACCCCTCTGGGAGGTATTTGTTATGTAGCGGGATTTTTGGTGGACTGCAGATGTTCAGCAATTAATTCTCCCTTAACTGAAGAAAAAAAAAACAAACCAGCAGCAGGAGGAGAAACAGCTTTAATCCTAGAGAAGCAGCTAAGGGATCCTGTTGACAAAGCAGTTTTTGCAAAGCCACAACAGAGGGAGACACCGGATGTTACACAAGCTTTATCAAATTCAAAAGATATCTTCTTAACTGAAGTACTAGCTATGTTTCCATCACAAGGACTATGCACCCTGTTACCACCATCAGCAGTGTCTATTGTAACGTGCTGTTTGGAAATCCCATGATTCATGCAGATACTGCTGCTTTAGAGAGCAGAGAATCTTGCCCACTTAAATGCTACAGGTAGGTTGCAACATTGCAGATCGGTGGGCATTTAAGGGGGAAAAAAAAAACCACGCAAGCAGAAGCAAATGAAGTCAATCACGTCTGAGGAAACGTGAAACAATCAGGAGAATTTGCTGAAGTTTGATGAGGAAGCTCTCAAAATTATTTTAAAAAAAAAAAAAAGTTCTCCACAGACCATAAATAAGACCACTATATTTTGCTACAGCATCTGAGATGTCCCACGGCAACTCACAAGCCCTTGGCTCAGCGGCGATGGCCGGGAATCAGAGAGACTGCAGACGTCTTGCACGGACAGATTTCAACAAGTAAACAAATGCTGCCCAGCTCAGAATTAGTTTACAGCTGAACTTTCTCGTCATTTCTCATCACCAGGGAGGCCAGGATCGTAGGTAAGTCTCTGAGTAAAACGCTTCCATCCGCCTCCCCTCACCCCAAGTGAATAATTCACACTTACCTAATCAGGCTCGATCTGAAAGCTGAAAGGGGTCACAGGCCAACATGGACTAAAAGGTTAGAAACAGATTAGCGAAAGCAGTTCCTCTTAATCACATTTTCAGCGTTGACTCACGGACATTCCCTTTTCCTCCACCTCCCATGGCAAAAGCGGGGGAAAGCGGCAGCCCAGCGACCACACCATGAGAATTAAGCTTGAAGCGGGTGGCGAGGATTCAGGGCGAGCAGCGGCGCGGTCCGGAGGCAGGGATGCCGCGGAGAAACCCCGCTGCCAGCAGCACAGTCATCGCGGCCAACTTGGGCTGGATTTCCTCAGGTTTTGGCGGTGGAAGGAGGGGGGGGGGGGGGGAGGGGGGGAACGAGGAAAAAAAAAAAAAAAAACAAACCAACCACCCCATCTATATCCCCTCCCTATGCCCAGCGGATCTCCTGCGATTCCAGATTTGCCACGGCGGGGGCGGGGGGGGGGGAGAGGGGGAGAGGGGGCTGGTTAGGCTGGAGGCAGGCGGCGGAGGGAGGGCGGAGGAGCCCCGCGGCCGGGCAGCCCCTGCGGGGACCCCCCGGCCCGGCAGCCGGGCATGCCCGCGCCGCTCCGCGCTCTCTGCCTACTGTTATTATAATAATTAATTATTTAGGAGGGGGAAAAAAAAAAAAAAGAGGGAAGGGGGGGGAAAAAAATACAAATAACGAATTCCGCGTCGGAGCGCCCGGCGGGCCTCAGCGCGGGCGTGCCATGGCGCGGAGCGGCGCGGGGGTTCCGCGGGGTCCGCGCTGCCGCCGGGCGCCCCCAGCGCCGCGCCCCCCCCCCCCCCCCCCCCCCCCCCCGCCCCGCTCACGGCCCCCGCCCCGCTCACGGCCCCCGCCCCGTGGCCGCCTCCGCCGCCGGGGAGAGACCCCCCAGCGCCGCGGGACTGACAGCGGGCATCCTCCCCCCGGGCGGGCGGCGGGAAGGGGCGCCCGGCTCCCGCGTCTCGGGCTGCCTTACACGAGAAATCGATCTCCCTGCAATTCGGCTGCTCTGTCATTAGGCGTCATCGTAAAGCTGTTTCTCCAGAAAGAGATTCTGGATGTTGGGGGAAAAACACAGTGTCAACAGAAAAGAGGGAGAAACTGGGGATTTTTAGACGGATAAAATGCAGAATAATACTTCATTCGGGCGATTATTCCCACTGCAAACATTAACTATGAAAACACTTCACTAAGCCCTCGCTGCTGTGGTGTCAAACCGTATTTTTTTTCCACAATGCCTTGAGAGGAAGGTTACGGTAAGCAGCGTGCTGGTCCTGGGCTCCAGAGACAAACCCTACCTTCGGCATTCCCGGGAAGCAGCTGCTCTGCCTTGGGATGGGAGAAGACGCCGTGCCCTTTGCGGCCGTGGCCCCGCCGGCTGGAGAGCTGCCCACGCTCCAAGGTGCAGAACCGTAACGCGTCCATCGCTGCTCGCCAGAGCCACGGAACCCCCCCTGAAATTCAGAGGAAAGTTATCGAGGTTTGGTAAAGCAAAGCGAAGAGAGCTGCGCTGGAAGTTTGGAGATCGTTGCTTTGAAGGCACCCTTGTGTCCTCCTGTTTTCTGAGATAAATTATCAGAAAGTTGGACAGATCGATAATAATGAGATTGGATTTTGGAGTGATTAAGTGAATCTGGAGACCCTGGCATGCTACTCATTAGGAGCACAGCTATTTCACTTATATTTGGATACAATTATTCAGGGCCAGATTCTGACACACTGACCGAGCATCGGGGAAGTAGATGCTCTTCTGGCACCTGGAGGAATCAGCATCAGACCATGCTCTTAACACTACTTTTCTTGTACAGCTTTGTAAGAAATGAAGATGCAGGTTTTTCAGGTGAATTTCAAGGAGGTCAGGCATCGAACTCAACCGAGGGCCTCGCTCCCTTATATCCTTATGGAAAAAACAACCATAATGAAATTGTTAGTACAGAATTGGGTCTGACAGTAGAAAAAATAAAAGAAAACCTAAAAAAGGTTCTGAGGAGTTCCCAGTTGCCATATATTTATTTACGAGCCAAATGGACTCAGTTTTCATCATTCTCAAGGAGGCAGAATGCGTTTCTAAGTTTATTATCTTCTTGCTTAAATAAAAGCAGCAGTAACAGTGGGTAAGTGGTACGTTTGAAGCACCTTTTACTTATCCAGCCACCACATAAAGACTTTCTTCTTTTAGAAATTAACTTTAATAATCATGAGTTTCACGTACAGAAAAAAAAAAAAAGAGGATCAATACATTCATTTTGAAGCCGACGTGGTCCTCCCAACAACGGGATCATTGTACTGCCAGTCATGATCCCGGTCAAACACCTTTTTCTATTAGCAGCAAGTTCAATACACCCTCCAAATGATTACAGCTCTTTTTATGTATCAGGATTTTCCCTCTGAAAGCAAAGACATCACCAGCAGAGGAATAATTAATATCGACACTGACAAAGTCAATCTGGCACTGAGGTCATCATTTTGGGGAAGATTATGAAAAACAGGAGAGATTGTGCTATTTTTAGTCACTCAGATTATTAGCCAAGTAGTCGATGGGAACATATTGCCCAACAGAAGTTAGTATGGAGGAATCTGTCCTGATTTCAATCATGTGCAAGCCATAGGGCCTTGGGCGTATTCCCTGGATAAACCATATGATGTATGGTTTATCCAGGGAATATACTGTCCCTCCATTCAAAGTACTTCATAGCAATGATGTTCTCTACTCTGCTCATCGAGACCCGATGGCTTCATTTGACATCCTGGGAAGTAAACAACTGCCACTTTCTCCATTTACCAAAGGAAACACACAGTCTAAAACATCTTACAAACGCATCGAGAACATTTAATCACCAGTTACGCTTCGTGTGGCCATGGGTATTTGTGCGAGAAAGGGAACTAGAAAGTAGAGCTAACCATGATAAATATGCCCTATTTGCAAACCTCTATAACTACCCAGCTTCTTCATCTAGAACAAAGCCTGACACAGCAAAGATCTGTAGGATGGATTAGAGTGTCCAAAGCAGCAGATGTGAATATTTATTATAAACTCTCTTCCAGCGAGTCTTTGCTGACAGAAGCATTGCATATGGATTTCACTTGCAGCCAGACTCTCCAGGCAATCGCTGGGATGACTTCTCTGGGAGCCAAACAAATGCCATTTTGCCTGGAGCCCTGACACCGCGACAGCTGGCCAGGGGGTTAATGTCACTTTCAGCTTCTCAAAACCGGTAACGAACCCGCTCATTACAAAAGAGAGAGGGATGGGAAGGAGAAAAGATTTGGATAACTGCAGTTCACTTGCAGAAAGCAAGGGCAGGACAGACTGATAACTGAGACAACAGCTTCAATGTCTAATGCCCCCCCTCCATCCCGCTTTGGCAGCAGGGCAGGAGCAGACCCCAGCGCCGTGTTGTTCTGAACTCTTTGCTGGGTATGTCATACCCCTGAATCGAAACATGAGCGGTCCACGCCAGTATTCCGACAGTATCGGGAAATGACAAAACCAATAGGAAAATGGAGAGGGACAATAAACCCCAGCTAACTAGGAGGTGCCGAAGTAAACCACACCTGACGTCATTGCTCGTACTCGCTGGGGAAAGGGTTTAGGTGTCTGAGGCAGCCCTGACAAGGAATGATTAATGTCACAGGAGTTCTTATTAGCTGAGTTATGATGTGTTACTATGGCTGACTATGAGTAGAGCCACTTCCTTGCTCGGCAGCAGCAGGATGCGCAGGCAAACGTGTGTGAGAGGGAACAAAAGGGGAGGGGAAGGCACAAAATGAGAACATCTCATTTCTGTCACCCTTTATGTCAACACTGATCTACGCACTCATAACAGTTTGCTCATTATAATGTAAATTTACTCCCTCCTTCCTTCCAAAAGGAGATGCTTCATTTTGGAAAGAGGGAACAAATTGTGTTTTATTGCTCTTTCAAAATGTTCTCCAATTAGGAAAGCAAACAAAAACTATTACATAATTGTCATGCAAAGCTCTGTTTTCATGAAGGATACTTACTTGTGCACTAACAAAGGCACTTTGATAAAACACTCAGAGGAAGATAAAAGCCGGGAGATGATTTTTTTTTTCATACCTTTGACTAAATTGTCAGGTGGGGCTGGTCTACGCAAACTCACTGAACTCAGCAGTTGTGCTGATTTGCATTGAAATTAACAGTTCCTGCTTAGAACATCCTTCTTCCTCAAACTGGCAGAAAGGAGTCATGACAAAGCACATTGCCACGACAAAGAGACCCTAAAGTAGCAGCCTTTGTACTAATTACCGCTGATTTGCTGTTGCCCATTGCTAGAACATAGGTAATAATTTTTCTGATGTACCCCTCTTATGTCCTTAGAATAACATAAGCTCTGACCATCTGGTCCCTTCCTTCAAAAAGGATGCAGCGAGTGAGAAAAGGTAGAAAGAGAAAGGCAGCAAAGGCAATGAAAGGTATAAACAACTTCTGTGCAAGGAATCGTTACGAGGGATGACAACTTACCCCAGAAAAAGCTATTTATGCACTAAAATGTACTGGGCTGGTCATAAATGCACTTGGCTGGCCATGCTTTCTCCATACGCAAACCTCAGGCTTCTGTCAGCCCATTGATATCGCTGCTGTTTCCCTCCCCGGGGACCCACAGAGAAATCCAGAGCAGAGTCAGACCCCAAACTATGACCCAGGTGGTTTGGGCGAAACAGGGAGTTTCCATCAAAATGCTCAGTCGGAATCCCCGCTGACCTGGGGGCTGCGAGGCAGCGGGAGAAGCTGTCAGAAGCAGCACGGCTCGGGACACGGTATTTCTGAACAGTCACCTTTCCTCTTGGGCGAATCTGAATTTCCTCGGAGCGACCGCTGCACTCCAGCTCCCGTTTTCCCCCAGCGTTTGAGTAAGCTGCCGCTGAGGGTTTCCAGTCCCTCCAGCGTCCTACAGAGAACAATCTCTGTTCCTGACCTCACGCGCGCTGCCTCGCCAGGCTGCCCGTTCCAGACTGGCAATGCTCTTGGCTTTAGGCATTGATTAATCACAAATGCAGCGCTGTTGTTTGGGCTGGAAATACATTTGTACTTAATAAAACAATAAAAATCACTCGTGCCCTTCTAGAAAAACCACTCCTGATACCAAAACCTTATCCCTACATTGTTTTGAGACCAGAACTAAAATCAATTAGTACCTCAAAAGATGCCATTAATTTTAAGGCATGTACCCCACTTTGGAGAATGGGGTAATTAAAATTAATTATCTTGCATGGAAATCTGGCCCTGTAAATTGTCCTCATGTACGTAAAGTCGCGGACCTAAGAAAGGCCATAACCATAAAGTGTCAAAATCAAGAATCTGGCAAAAAAAAAAAGTTGTCATTTTCCTGGAGTCTCCACACTGACCTAAACACGTGAGCTTAAAATCAAAGTTGGCGCATTCGGTGAAGCTCAGTTTTGCTACATATAATTAAGCAACATGTTTTTTCTCATCCGCAAGGAACTTTGCATACCTCATACTAACAAAACCAAAGCCACTTGTGTGAATACAATATGAAATCCGTCTCCTATTTCAACTGGTGGATAAATTTAAAATAGTGTTGGTGTGCTGAAGCAATCTCATTTGTTACCGCATTTCTTCAGAAGACAAAAGTAGGCAATATTAATTTGCTGGGTTGATGGAACTCAATTACTTGGGGTAGAGGGAACAAAAACTGTACTTTTCAAAAGACAGTTTGACAATTTATATCGCCTAAGAGCCTAACAGAAATCACAGCCGTGATTATGGTCGTCTTTGTAAAATGAATTTTGAATGAAACCTTGCCAGGACCACCTTAAGTACTGCTATATTGGTTTATGCATTCAAACAGCTGGAAACAGTGATATCTTGGGACTGGAAAAGCCTAAAAAGCAGATCAGTTTACTGGTATTAGGCTCTGGCAATCAATAAATGATGTTGGCCAAAGCCTTAAGATTTCATCTTAAACCAAGCTGCAACTGTGAAGGCTGTCGAGCAGCTGATTTCTCAAACAGCTGGAGAGAGCCCTCTGCGGAGCCAAGGCTCTCACAGACCTTACCTGCCCGCTGCGTCCCGGCACGTCCCGCTCTCGGTGCAGACACACACTGCTGCGTCCCAACAAACCCCCACCGACAATCCCAGCCGCTTACAGACACAGCGAAGCATTACACTTTTCTGCAGGCAAATTCATTTACAAATTACGCAACATTCAATTATCGAATACTCTGAAAATTCCCGTTCTAGCAGACAAGCACTTGATGTTTCTGGAGTAGTCTAGCTGCTTAAATGTTAATAAAATAGTATGTCAACAAAAGTCACAAACCCCACAGCTTACTGTAGCGCATTAGGCTGGGACATTCATACTGATAACTAGCAGCTTGCTATCTCAGAATAATTTTTTTGTGTAGACCCAGCAGCCAACGTTCACTCTTCTGCTCAGAGGCAGAGTAGGACAAGGACAATGAAAGATGGAAACCCCTCCTCTCTGTTCCAGCAGCTCTTACTCCCCGAGCAAACAGACGAGTCCAGGTGCTGCATTTGGACAATCGCTTCTAATAAAAGTACGGCAGTTATTTTAGACTTTCTTGTAAATAATTCAGATGCGGTAACTTTCCCAATTTAAAAATACTTGCACTGCCTAACTGTAAGCAAAGCATTCATCTTCAAAGGCACAAACCCATTTATTTCTTGTTCCATTAAAATTATAACCTTGCATGGATTTAAGAAATTCTGTTTATCATAACTGCATAGAGAAGCCTGAGACCATTACCGATGGCAGAGATGAAATAACATATCAAAGAAAGAAAGAAAGAAACGCTTTGATCAATAGGGAAATGATTTTTATACACATCAGAACCAATTTAAAGAATTCTCTAGGATCAATTTAGATAGACAGAAATGCTTCTCAGCATTTATTACCTGTGGAGGGAATATTGATCCCATCCATTGATTTCTCCAGTGCACGCAGAGCAGCATCTGGTTTTGTTGTGTGTTTTTTTTAAAGAAAGATGTCCCAAAGTGGAAAGTATCAAGAAACTACTTATATTTTAAGGACTTACATTAATGATTCAACCAATGATACTCAGAACTCTTAAACTCTATTCAAGAATAGGCAAAATGTAATTTAGCTTCATTGTGGCACCTGATTGTTAGTCAATAGAATATATTTTAAGAGAAGTTTTTTTTCAAACTTTACTTACCAAAGGCGACTAATTCTCTACATAGCACATTGTACCAAACGTATTTTCTTTCCTATTACCTTTTTCAAAGGAATCTCTCTTCATGATAATATTCTAAATCACACAGCCCTAATGGATTACATTCCTGCTGAATTAAGATCTTTTGTCGTTATTGGAGCCACAACCATTTGCATCATCAACGACGATCACTCAACCGAGAGAGTCTCCTCTGCACGGGGCACCTCTCAGGTTAGGTGTAAAAGGCAAAAATACCCAGGCCCTGCCGTGAATAATCTGCAGTCTAAGTATAATTAAAGAAAACAACCAACCACAAGAAAGAATGCAGCAAACACATCAGGGAGGACAAGGCTACAGATAATTATGAACTTAATTAGCCCTGATCACACTGCCTTCCCATAGTTAAATGTTTTATGGGCATCCTGGCAGCAGGAGCTGACTTGGTCTCGCCTGGGCACTGCACCATGTAGAGGTACCAGATACCGCCACCCGTACAAAGCTATTTCAGGTATATAGAGCACATCTGGAGCAGGACAGCTGGTTTTGTGCCCCCCCTGCCCCCCGCCTGCAAATACCACTTGCTTCTCAGCCTGAACCCAGTAGGGCATGACAGTGGCTACGTGACCTCCAGCTTCTGAGCTGGCATCACCTGCTGACCTGTGCTGCAGAGAAACGCGACCTGGATGGGCTGGGATCCCTACCTGTGGAATGGGAGGAAAGCACGGAGTTGCTTTACCCACACTTTTTACGTGGTACGAAATAAGACAAAACTGTAATTTTGAGGAACACTTTCTGAGGGGGGTAGAAAGGCAGATGGAAAGGGTGCCAAACACTACAATCTAAGGTTCTTCATGCAAACGTTAGTCTGCTCGTCTAAATAAGAGTAAATAAAATGCTTAACAGATGCTGCAAACTATGATTGCAGTGGCTGTAGATAAAATTCTTCATTACTGTCACACCAAGCAGAATGTTATTTACCAAGCAACTGATTTCACCATATGATAGATGTTGTACTTTTTTTTTTGTTCTGTCAACAGCTTTCAACAAATACAGCAATTATTTCTAATCTTCCAAATGTACACTATGTTTTGCTTAGGAGTGCACTTTTTTGATGTTGTTCTAAGTTCTCCATTCTCACATGTGAATAAAATGTCCTAAATATACTTGTCTTGGAAATAATGGCAACCCCCTCCTCCCTTTGCCTTCCCACTGTGTTTGTTTAGATCTTTCATAGGAGAGGGCACAGAAGAATAATCTTGAGCAGGTTGTAATTCACTTGCAACGATTTACTAAATATTCTCAGTAACGGACACCAAAAGGCAAGCTGGGAAGGAGAGGAGAGGTCCAACAATCTGCTGATATAGGTTTTTAATATATTGGTACCAAAATAAAATCCTTTTGTCATTCTCTAATGTAATGATTTTTTTTTTTTTCTCAGAAGTATTTAAATAGACGGAGATTTGGCAAAGTATATTAGGGAAAATTAACTCATCTCAGTATGCACTTAAACTCGTGACTCACCTTATGCATGTGAAGTCATTCAATTCAGTATAATCATGTGCTTAAATGATGGCAGGATCAGGGCATCACAAAGAGATTCATTATTGCTATAATGAGTTACAGCACAAGGTCTTATAATGAACAAATTCACTTTTATTTGGCTTTTAGCAGTAGACTAACAGTTAGACCTTTTAAAGAGAAAGGCGGCTTTATAGCTGAGTAGGGGCATATAATGCATGTTTCCTAGACTCAAGTATTAGAAGGTGGTAATAACAGAAACGTAAGTGCAGAGAAGTTTCTTAGACAAATTGTTCGATAGACATTTACAAAGATGGAAAGTGATTCTCCCAGAACACAGAAAGACTCAAATTACCCAGGCAGAGTGTTAATAGAAATGCAGTTATTATCTTTAAAAATCTGCATATGGAGATGTGTCCTGGATGAAAAGTGAGCGTGCGACAGGATATGGCCTTACACGTTTCCCTCAAAAGAGTAAAGGTATGGAGTCGTGTTTGGCCAATGCAAAAAGAGGATTTCTCTTAACTTCTTACTGTGTGGAAAATGTGACCTAGGTGAAAGGGCGTTATTTCCAGAGCTTAAACAGATCCCAGAACTCAACAAATCCTTTTTCAATCAAAACATCACCAGAAGGTTACTCAGAGCAAAGAAAGCATTTATCTGAAGAAAATCCTTTATATAAAAGAACTTAAAGCCTTTTTATAAGGATTTCTAGACCCAGACCATTAGTGTAAAGCTACCTTTCAGCTGGACTTGAGCTTGTGTATATTAGATTTTAGTTGGCCTTTTGGTAGCATTTGGGATTTTCGAAAGACTTTCAAAACAAACCAGAAAGTATTTAAAGGAGAAACTTTTGGAGCAGAGTCTTCAAGATGTCAGAACATTTCTGGATGTGTTAATGAGGCACACTTGAATATATGCAGAATATATTAAAAATAATATATTGAGACTAAAGGGACAGCAATCTCCATCTTCTGTCCAGGACTGGAGGGTTTTTTCATGAAAATTTCTACCAAAGAAGAATATTTTTGTGCAGATAATAGGAACACATTTGTCTAGCTTTCGGTGTTATCTAGAATATCTGTATGTGGTCTATACTTCCAAGTGAATCTACCTGAGGGGAAAAAAAAAAGGAGAGGAACAAGGCAGATGGCATTTGGGCAAAACCCTTTGGACTGTTACTGAGTGTGGGACCTTGATCCCACTGAGCTCTTCTGAAATCTCAAATCCCAAAAGACAGTGTTTGGGTTTTATATTGCCACTAAAGGGGAACGTGTTCAGTGACGCTGCATCAATGGGGAGCTGCCTGGAGCCTCGCAAGAACCTCCTCAACACTTGGTGGCTGAGAAACTTCAGAGAAGGTGACATGGGTCATGTTGTTGCTTGTGCTTGTGCTGCCCAGGGCAACAACGTGACAAAAATGTCAAATTTTAAAATGCTGTATGAGGGGAAAGCAATGGAAGAAAAGAGGAAAGATCAGTATCATCTGATGAGCTTCAGAAAGGAATAAATCACCATAAAATTATCAGCAGAAGTTGCCAAGCTGAAGCTCTGCTTACAAAGAAACTTTCTGAAGGGCTTTTTATGTGGTGGCAAATGCTCCAGAGCATAGTTAAGGTTCACACTAAAATCTTATTCTGAAGAACAAGCTTTTCTCTTCTGTTAAACTTATATATTGGAAGCACTATATCCAGTACTGTACTGCATGTAATATTATCTCCATAATACATTAGCCGATGTCTTGGTGTTTCAAGAGTCTGAGATGAAAAAAAGTCGCACTTACGTTAAATAAAAATTTTCATTAAGGAAAATAAAACTTACTGATGGGTTAACTTAGAAAAATTAAGTCACAGCAAAACTTCCGTCACCACAAGTTGAAATTTGTTTTAGTTTCTGCTACAAGTGAGGTCCCTGAATATAGATTTGGGTACATTCCCAAATGCTTTCCTCTGAACTTCCTACTTGACTGCAGCTGTATGTATTTTAGGTACCAGTATGTCTCATTTTTAAGAATTCAGTGAAGTTGAGCAATGTATAAAGACAAGAAAAATTCCAGGTATGCGGGAACATAGCTCTGACTAATGGAAACACCGTTTTAAAAGCATTCAGAGAATAGAAGATAACCTTTTTATTAATATTCTATTCTTTCTCTTTTCCCCACTCTCTATTTTCAGATGCCTGCAGTCATTCAGTTAAAGCCTCTTTGATCCTCCTTCCTTTCTCAAACGATAAGATGGATATGCTTGTGTTAGAGAAGATGAGACCAGGATGTGAACAATGATTTATTTTTCCCTTGGACAGCATATGCATCATCCTTTCCATTAACTCCAAAGGAATGACCAGATGCGTAATCGTTTTTTGACACAGAGTGGGATTCATCTCACCGAACCTTGCCATCCCCAGGCGAGCGGTTAGTTCATCTGGGCTCCTTCTGCAGCTACCAGTCAGAAAAACTTCCTTTTCGAAGGAGCTCATCCTGCCTCTTTCAGAAGGCTATCGCAGGTGATGGTCTCTGCGCACTGACTGCAGAGGGACTCCACGTCGCTCATTTTCAGAGAGCTGGGGCAGGGTGCGATTAAATCCCGCTCAAAACTTACAAACAGGTACCACAAAGAAATTTTCAAAAGGAATTCCCTAATTTGCACTGCTGGCAGACTTGTGTATACCACAGCTTCTGAAAATGCAACAAGGCACCTGCACACATCTCCTTATGGCAATGGCACTTAAATACCATTGAAAGTCAGACTTACACAGGCAACGACCTCTATTACAGAATCGCAGAACAGTTCGGGTTGGAAGGGACCTTCAAGATCATCCAGTGGCACCCCCTTGCCCTGGGCAGGGACACCTCCCACCAGCCCAGGTTGCTCCAAGCCCCGTCCAACCTGGCCTTGGGATGGGGCAGCCACAGCTTCTCTGGGCAACCTGGGCCAGGGCCTCACCACCCAAGTCTTAATCATTTGGTGCAACTCTCCTGCTGCGGCAACAAACCATAATTTAATTAGCCTTTGGTAACAAAGCAGATCGAGTGCACTGTCAACATCTTGTAACCCTAATCACTCTGAGATAATGGACTTGTCTCTGCTATATTTCTAAGCTTATTGAAACGGACTGTAATTAGCACTTCCTTCCTTATACAAACCTCTTGACCCCAAGAGCTGGCTCTTCCACCACAGCTAATAACCACTGCAGGTGATCAAAGCCCGAGATGAAGGTGGACTCAGACACAAGGGTTTGCCCATGGTGCTGCAGACCTGGAAGCCAACCTTCAGTTTACTTCTACTAGAGTTCAAGCAGGAGCCATGAAAACTACTGCTTCAGAGAAAAAGCACTTTTGAGGAAAAATAATGTTTATCTTGCTTTACCTCACAATATTCTGCCTGAACGTTTTATATCTGAACATGCTCCTTAATGAGAAGTCTGGTGTCCTTATGAGCCCAGAGCAGAGCAGAAGCTCTGGGTAAACACTGTTGATTCCTAATGCTCCTTGCACTCATCAGTCTTTTCTAAGCAAATAAGATCAGGAGACACTTCTGTTTTGTCCTTAAAGCTAGTTTGTTGTTATCATTATTATTTCAAGCTTAGAGCATGATCTAATGTATGGGGATTCTCTTTTTTTGTCAAGCAAAATCCTTCCCTACACAGTGCTCCCTGGAGAGGAAGGCTGACGCGGAGCTGGTTAAAGCACTGCTGAAGGCGGCTGGGAAAGCCCAGCCTGGTTTGCGCTGTGCATGCCTCCAGCTTAGCCTGAGGTTACCCTCCTGACTTCCCTGTGCCCAGTCTGGGCATTTTCTGTGATGACTGGAGAGAGGTAAGTGGAATAAAACGTGCTCTGCAGGCCCCCACTCTCCACTCACTCCAAAGGTAGCCCCATGAGTAGCTTGAACAAATTACCTCATTTTTTAGGTAGCCAGATAGACGGGTTCAATGCCATCCTTAATACTCTCAAACTTCAGCTCTCCCAACTCTTAAATTGGTTTCTTTTGTCTGTTTATAAACTTATCAGAATAAAAAAATGGTGATTTTTAATACTAATCAATGCATCCTTCAGACATTACCTACACTATCATGATCATTTAAGTGAAACAGGGTATTACAGAATGACTTGTATCTTTCTTCCACGTTACAACTAAATAGTATTTTACCATCGTAGTTAAAACAGACACACAGGAAGACTCTGAAAACAAAACAAAACAAACAAAAAAACCCCAGAAGTAGAAAAACGGGCTTAATAAAATCTTCTCCAAGTAAAAGCTCAAACAAAGAGTCTACTTTTAACATAAGCATGTTATTGTCAACAGCGGCATCTCTGTTAGGCTTGTTCCCTTACCTAAACATTCCTATTACTGTCATTTCTCAGGGTTGTCATATTCACTGCCTTGACAGCACCAACACTATGCTGTAAAACCTGTCAAAGAGGCCAGTTGATTTCCTACATCTTCTGACACTTGCAGGTCTTTAATATCAGGCTGTCAGAACACCTAAGAGAGAGGCGGGTGCTTCCCTGTTCAGTGCTGTTACTGTGACTACCATCACACACACTTTAATCATTAGCCTTATACTACGATGAAATCCTGACTTTTATGCCCTTGGAGTCTCATGCTAGAAAGTGCTGCTGGCATAAATCTATCATAGAGGTTAGCTGGCTCGCTTACCCATGGAGTTATATTTGTAAAATGAAGCCTTATATAGTTTTTTTCTTAAACTTTCTTCTATGACTGTTTTTTTTTTTTTGAGAAGGGAGCTGTAGTAGGTGTAACAGTTATTCAGTGACAGGCGTAGGTGAAACCCGACTGCTTAAAATAAACCTTCTGCACCCAGGCCGTTTTTTCTGTAGGTATGCTAATGTAGCAGATGAGCTCGCTGGGCAGTAAGTTTTCCATAATGCAAAACTCCTTTGATTCGATATTGAAATGAAACCAAGAGAAGAATAACAAGAGTAAATCAGAGCGGAACAGTTAATGGCCTTTAACTGTTCATGGCACTTACTTCACAAGTAGGAGGATATCTGTATTCCTGCTCCTGCTCCGCTGTTGCCCCCCAGTGCAGCTGAGCTAGTAATTATCCTGGGATAGGCCTTTTTGAATCTCTGCTGTTTTAGCGTTCCACTTTGTATACAAAAGTAAAAAATCAAAAGCATGGCTCCACAGCAGGCACACGACCCACGGATTTAGGAGACCCCAATTGCAAGAACTAAGAGCGCAATAAGCAAAGCACATACCTTCAGGTGGTATGAGTCAGGGAAGCGGCCAGAAACCATAGGTGGATGTTTATGTAGCTTTAAGCACCTGTGTTGGTGCTCCAAGGGTTTCTATTCACAGAGAAGAAGGAAAAAACCAAAAAGGTCTTTAGTGCTTTAATTACCAAAGAACATTTGCAGCAGCAACCTAATAACTTTTATAGGCACGAATCCATGAACAGCCCGCAAGAGCACAAGTGGAGAATCAACAGACTTGTGGCTGAGGCAGAGGCAGGACAAGCGTGGAGATCAGTTCCAATGACCGCCTTGCTCCCTGACAATGCGTGTCACTTAATTTCCCCGTGCCTCAGCACTACTTTGTTCAGCTTATCTCCTTAGACCGACTGGGGCAGGAGCTCTTAGAGCTTGCCCAGTGGAGCCTCCTGGCATTATTTAAAAAGTCATAAATAATGACAAAAGCGTTCACCACTGTAAGTGAAGAGCAGATCTCCTGGCTACGTGGTACACACAAGGCATGGTCTGAACCATGGGAGATAACACACGGTGTCACTTCCTTGGGCCGCTCCGCTCCCACCAGCTGCCAAATTCCTCTCACCTCTCGTCAAGTCATGGCTAACGACTGTAAGGAAATGCAGTCTGGCTGCTATTGCTTACAGTAATGAATGCTGCTGTCGAGTATAACAAATGTCATATGTCATAATGGCATTTATGACACTAATACTGAATCACTGGATAGCATCCAATAAAAATCTATGATGAGGTAATGGGACGTAGCTAGAGAGTGTTGAAAAGGAATCCTGAGTTAATATAGGTCTTATAGTTTCAGGTATACACAAAATATCTCGTAATGCTACAGCTAAGTGATAGTTAAAAAACAAAAAAAGCTCATAGTAGGATTCATTAGGCATTTTGCAGATTTATGGTACTTCAAATGCAGCTCCTTACAGTGCTCCCTGCCAAGGTTTTAAGTGGGGTTAACACTTTTGACTGTTTCGTGGCATCTCCTATGCTTTGAGCGTCTGAAATATATGAATTGTTTTTCACTCGTTGTCCTGGACTGACTGGTACATCACTGCTTTTATTCAGAGCCAAAAAATGTTTTTAATTCTTCATGGATTATGCATCCCTTGCCCGAGAAGCCAGCATAGGTCAAGTCTGAATGAGTTTGTCTCAGACCCTACAAACTGACTGCTCTTTCAAGCCTCAGTCCATGACGTGTAACAGTTTCCAAAACAAAAATGTCCTACTAGACCCAAGTAGTCTCTCGTATATCAGGTTAAGATGTAAAATGCGCCTTGAACTGCATTGCTTTTCCTTGAACTTGCCATTTGCAATACTACCGATTACTTAGAGATGTTGCTCTTTCCTGTGCTCACAGAGCCGGTTACACTAGAAAATGATGGAGGTAGGGCTTTGAAAATCCAATCCAACCCTTTCCTAGGACTGCATAAGCACGGGTAGTTTAAATTATTTTCATTTAAATCTAGGTTTCCAAAGCAACCCTGACAAATAGAAGCATCCACCTTTCATTTGCTGGATGGCTTCAGGTAATATTTAGGCTGTCATGGTCTCCGAGAGAGGGAAGATTGCAGTCTTCTCCACCATTGTATTAGCTTTTCTCACTGCTTTTTCTACTTTTCTATTCTGGCAAACTCACAGTGATAGGAGGTAATTCTAGCTTGTAAGATCTTAGAATAACAGAATGCAAGTCCCAATGTATATCTTTCATATCTAATTATGTAATTTTCTGCAACCTTCCTGTCTCCTTCCAGATTGCCCAAAAAAAGCCCCTGGTGAGTACCTCACTTTCTCCCTTTGAAAGTGTACGCTGTGCTCTAATAGCTCCTTTCCCGCTCCATTGGTAACTTTCCTTCTTCTTGTACTAAAGCTGTATATCTACTTGCAGGTGTTGTTCTCAGTGTATCTTTCTTGGTTCTTCCATGGCCTCCTTCACTTTCTGCATCAGTCCAGTTCTCTGCTCCACACTCCCTATTCTTCATCTTCTCACCTATGCTTAAACTGGTCCCATTGTAAGCGGTGGTTTCCAGTGACCCACCCATCATTCCATTCATCTGGCTAAAACACATCCTTTCCCGTCTTGCAGCCCCTATACAAAACCCGCTCTTTTCTTGACACATTTCCCACTTGAACCATTGGTTTGCCTTTTTCTTTGAGAGTTACATGTTCTTTTGATGATTTCTTAAAAAATGTTTTTCATTTAGATTTCTAACGTGTTAATGCAACTGGGCTTCTGTAACCTCACAGATTACTAAATCACCTAAATGAGTATTCTGATAGGACAAAAAATGATCATACAGAAAATCACTTATAAATTCCATTGCTCCATGCAAATTTTAAATGCCTTTGGTATTATTCTTAATTAAGAAGTTGCTTATTAATATTGTACTGACATAGTCCTGTGTGGAACCGGAGCTATGATGATGCCCGATTTTCATTGTCAAAGCACAAGTCTTATTCTTGCAGTGCCGTGTGTTTAGGGACAGCACACAGAGCCAGGTACTGGTCCAAGAAAAGCTTAGGCTCTCTGGTGGGACAGAGTTATCATCCAACCAAAGAACCACCAGCCTTTGTCTTCTTAATTTGTTTATACACGAGGCCTCTAAACATTCTCCTCTGGTAAACAAGAAAGTATGATCTTAGGGCAGAGTTCCAGGGACTTATTTTCTGTACAAGGAAACTGTGGGTCAGGTTGTGTTCCTCCACATTGGGAGAGCTTTTGTTTTAAATACTCCATTGTAGTCCCGTGATTCCATTTCCAGGGGGGCAGATCTCTTGCATCAGGATTCTCCAGGTGAATGGATGTTTTCATAATGCAGTTAACATTTGTTATTAACTTTTAATAACCTCAATGATTAATTAATTTGACATTTCCATTAGACGATACTTTTATTCTATCTATTCTTTCTTCCCACTGTAAGTGAGCCTTCAGATCTGCCATAGAGTTAAAGCTGCAAATTCATGGAGCTTCATTAAATTATATTTGTTTTAAGATAGGGTTCAAATCTGGTTCTAGATTTTCTCAAAAGCTTGAGATGCTCAGGACTGAGGTTTATATTGTAGCAATTACTGAAGAGAAAAAACAGCCTCCAGTTTCATATCCAAACTCTCTCTGAATCCCATATATATATCTCCAAAGTCTTGATTCAGATTCAGCTCCTGTTTTCCTTATGCAGTACTAACACATTTGCCAGGGAGTTAGTATAGTTTCACAAGAGCTTTAGCACCATAACCAAAGCAACCATGCCAGGCTGCATAAATGGAATTTCAACAAGTACTTTTGAACAGAACCTTTTCCCAAAATTGTTTTTCTGTAATTGAAAAATGTCTTTCGAATGGAACCACTTAGCATAGCTCTGAACTGTATCCAGAATGGTCATAAACTGCTGCTCACAGGCTAAGGGCCAAGATTTTAACTTCAGATATAAATGCAGCAGCAGATGCCAGTACTGCTAACACTGAAATCTGGCCCAATAAGCTTGATTTTAAAGGGGTTTTTTCTTTGTTCTCATTTCTGCTTGTAAAATCAAGGAGTGTGTTTAAAGCAGAGCTCAGATGAAGTATTCTTTGGGAAAACTCACCATGAAAACTTCATCCAACCCAGGCCCCTGGTCTTCTTCAATCTTATCATGACCCGGATAGCTTGTAAGGGACCCTTTTCCAGACTCCCTTATTCTTTATGAGCAATAAACAGGTCAAGAGCCTGAACGCTGGCTTCAATCCCTTCCATCAAAACATCCCAGCTATATACAATTTCATCCCTTCTTCCATGACATCTCCCGTGAACCACCTTCAGCTCTTTCTCACAGTGTCCTCCCTAAGATGTACTGCTCTCGCATTCTGCCTTCCCCACAGCAAACCACCAGCTACTGAGATCATCATTGCTAACTATTCCCACCATACCACTCTCAAAGGCCTCCACTCCTCAACTACACCAATTCAAACTTCTTGCTTCAAAGACATCTCATTCATTTAGGTTTTTTTCAACTCCCTCCTTTCCACCCATTTAGCTTTCAAATATCTCATTTGCCTGATTCACCCAGAAGTCTTTAAATCGAGAAGTTTCACAATTCAAATAACTTATCGATGCTTTCTTCAAAAACACGTAAGACTTGAATAAGATCAATTGAAGACACTCATGTCAAATTTCCTCAATCAGAAAGCTGTTCAGCAGAGTTCCTTCTGCTTCAGCAAAGGCACCTGTTCTTTAATGTTCTTCATGCTTTTGGTAATGGCTGTTGAGAAAACAGCCTTCCATGGGACTTACTGCAAATTCCGAAGTCTGAACAGGGGCAGATGCTGCAGACGGCTTAACAGGTAGAAATGTATCAGCACAAAATCAAGAAGGCAGGAGAGAGGGGGAAATGCCTCTTATATTGCATCAACTTGTTTATTCTTGTTTTACCCCAACGTCAAGAACACAGGCAGCAACCATGTCACATCTTTCACTTTCGCTCCATCCTAAGTATCAGGGTTCAACTTAGATTTTCATAATGACCAAAGTCTCACCTTCCGCTGAAAGTTATTTTGATTTGGCATCCAACCCTGAATTACCTTTCAGGTTAATACCCCTGGTGCACTGAGAAAGAACTGCCCTGATTCCATTGCACAAGCGATGCTTTCCCTGAAAGATGTACCACTGGCCTGCCTGTAGACAACAAACAAAATAAGGACTTTGGTGCTTTGCAGATAGTAATCATTTAGCAAAGAAACAGAAGTTTCAAAAAGGGATCCAGCCTAAGGAAAATTCTAGTTTCTGTATTTACTGCAGTGTTCCTGAGCTAATATGTCTGGCATAACAAGGATGAGAATTCCATCAGACAGATGATAACGACTAGAAATAGTTTGATATTATCTGTTTCTCTCTCCCTACTGGTGGAATATTTTATTCCTTATAATTTTGGTTTAGCACCACAATAAATCATGGGCAAATTACTGATTAAATCTGAGGTCCTAAAGACATCAAGTAATTGTGATAACTAGAATTAGAAAATCATTTACCTCTTAGAATCTACTGATTATCATATAATTCATATGACTCTCTTTGTTGTTATAAATACAGTTTAATTTAAAGATAATCTTCTAATCCACTGTATTAAAAAGCAATTATGGCAAGAGTGCACTAACTAAGAATCAGCTGCACATCCCAGAGACATAACAGATGCAGGACTTTATTAGAACACATTCACGTGGAGGTGACTGAACAACTGGGGCAACAACTGAACAACAACCAGTTAATCCACTTAATTATTTAATGCAATAGGATTTAATTTGCTAATGAAATTCACAAAGTTGTTGGATACTGAAAACCTGCTGGCTTGTGAACACCAACCACAGCACTTGCTACCATGCAGATACTCTTCCCTTCGCTTGCAGACATGGTGTTGCAGTAGTGAATGGGTTATGTGCAGCAGTAATATTGAGAAAGGCTTCTCAGATGCCCTTTTAGTGGGATTTATGGAATCACAGAATGGCTTGTGTTAGAAGGGACCTTCAAGATCATCCAGTCCCACCCCCCTGCCCTGGGCAGGGACACCTCCCACCAGACCAGGTTGCTCCAAGCCCCGTCCAACCTGGCCTTGAACCCCTCCAGGGATGGGGCAGCCACAGCTTCTCTGGGCAACCTGGGCCAGGGGCTCACCACCCTCACAGCAAAGAATTTCTGCCTGGTATCTCACCTAAATCTCCCCTGTTTCAGTTTAAAACCATTACCCCTCATCCTATCGCCACACTCCCTGACAAAGAGTCCCTCCCCATCTCTCCTGTAGGCCCGCTTTAGGTATTGGAAGGGGCTCTAAGGTCTCCCCAGAGCCTTCTCTTCTCCAGGCTGAACAACGCCAACTCTCTCCTCCTGTCCTCACGGCAGAGGGGCTCCAGCCCTCTGAAACTGGAGGTGTCGGATGAAGAAAAAGCAATCAAGCCATCCTGTGCACAACAGCAACATAGCTTCTGCAGGTGTCTCCTGGCCTGTATGAGATACGCTGACACTTTTCAGGAAATCTGGAATCAAGTTGTCTAAAGTTTTAGACAGCAATGTAGAATCCTCTCTAAATTAAAGAAATCGGGGAGGGAGGGGGAAGAAACCCCCACAGACAGAACTCCATTGTTTTGGATGCTAAAGAGAGATTCCGCTTGACATTAAAATCAGATTTCCCCTTAGTACCTGAATATCCATAATTCAAATACTTAAGTCAGCAAAAATTGTTCAGTATTGGATCTGAATGAACAGAAGTCATCAATGGCAAATTCAGGATTAGGACCTCAATCTGTTTCTCAGAACATTAAATCATGTCAGAAAATCTCCTTTTGAAATTCTCTTAGTGCTAGACGGATCAGTTCTCATCACACTGGCTGCCTCCACGGGAGGCATGGAGTAAGACTTTAATTTCTCTGAAAGGCACGGGCTTATTACAAATGGTTAGCATCATCCATTGCCTGTATATGCAATTCGTATACCCATTTGTCTTCTGCACAACTGTATTTCAATCTTAGTTTCATTAGTAACTTGTACTGTATTTGCCTTAATTATTAAATGAAAAAGAGTATCACTATATATGGCAAAGATGAAAAGCTTGCAAATGGCGAAGTGTGATTCCTCAGTATTATACTCACTGCCTCTCAGACCGTATTATAAATCCACACGTGCTGAAGCACGGAAGTTCCTCACCTGTACCTCAGTTAGGTAAACCAACGTCTCCTTTTTGATATCTTCAAGCTGCAAGCTTTAGGTGGTCTGAAAACAGAATGTGGCCCCAGTAGCTTTATATTATTTACTGATATTAACCGTATCTCACTAATGTGCCCTATGGAAAGAGAGATGTTTTCTTGTTTCAAAGTCAGATTTCTCGGCAAGACAACTTTTCATTGTTTAAAAGCCTGGCCTAAGTTTGAAGAATGACAATAATTAAAAGAAATCAACTCCGAGTAGAGATTTGTTGATGCATACTAATGATTTTTTCTTAAATTTCAGCTCACCATGATTTTATTGTAAAGGCAAGCCGAGACACCTGAAACCATTTCAAATTAACCTGATTTTATCTGTACCGGTAAATTATTTTTAAGTGTGTAGTATCATTTAAGAGGAGTAAGCTGCTGGCAGAGGAGCAAAGTTCTGTTTGGAGGCCACAGGTATAAAAGATAAAGAAATGTATCAAATTAAGCAAGAGGTCACTTCTGAAAGAACAAAATACAGGCGATGTTAAGAAAAACAAGCCATGGTTAAGTGAGTGGAGGCTGCATAGGAGCTAGGCTCTGAACAGCAACAGCAGTGCCAGGGATGGGATAGGAGAAATCCCATACCGGAAGAAATCCAAATTTAACTTTTTCTCGATGAATGCCCCATAAGGTAGTGTCTATGACTGTTGACACCAGAGGATGTCCAAAAAAAAAAAAAAGCAAATAAGCAATGAAAGAGTATTTCAGAATTAGCATTTTTGTGTGGGTTAAAATGAGCTGGGATGGCCATGAGAGGTAGCCGTGAGGCACCCAGGGGGGGTGCAGCTAACAGGGGTTACCTTCTGAATCGCTGCTGCTGCCTGGACGTAGGAGAAAGGCACCATGAGGAAAAAATACCCAAGAAGACATCTATGTACAGGCGTGTTCTGAGTCTGCTGGTTCTCCCGGAATTCAAAGCCATTACCTGGTTAATATGGAGAGCATATCAATTGTTTCAGGGAGCAAAGCTGAACGAGAGATAGCTCTGTTCGTAGCTGGAGTCTGTCACAGAGAAAGAAAGAAGAAAGATCCAAAATGACGGTCATGCAGGGTCGCCCACGGGGGACAGCGGGGCGGGCTGGGCTTCCTCCAGAGACAATGGATAATCCCCACTGCATTAGATTTCCAGCGTGGAATGAGAAACTGCATTTCTGCTGATTGATACTAGTCATTAGAAAAGTAGCTAAGCAGAATAATCAGGAAAGAGTTTGGAAAAATGGCTTCCCAAGTAAGCGCAATGCTATCCTGAGATGAACCATGAATTGGTTTGCCCATATGTTCTTGCCGCCACTTCACGATTCAGCATTCCCATTGCCCTCCCATCTATTTCTCAATTTCAAGACAAACCAAAACTAAGACAATCTTGTGAATACATCCGATTTGCTTAAAAACCAACGGGTTTGTTGCTCATCTTGTTTGGATGTGGCTGAGCTTTATGAGCTGCATTTATATTGCCTAGTTTGCACAGTCTGGGGCCAATCTGGAGGTTTTTAAGTAAGAGTTACTCATTTAGCAGGAACAGGTAATTCACTGACTCTCTGAATTGTTTAGGCAAATTCCCTGCACTATGAAAGCTTGTGCTCCTTATATGCGTACGCAGCTTATCTGTTACTCATTGAAATGCATGCCTAGAATCTTTTACTGCATTCTCGTGGCTAGAAACCTACAGCTGGATTCAAAAATTATGACATCAGAGGCAAAATGCCGGCATCATCGAGTCCTGAAAGTCATGTCTCTCTGTTCCCGCTCCAGATTTCTGATTTTAGGGACCCGATGGGAGAATAAATACATGTTTTGTATTTGATTTATTTCTATGTTATTAAATCCTGTTTGCGCTTCACCCAGATACATGTAACAATGTGAACTTATTTCACGCCACAGTGGATCATGTCATCAAAAGTCAGTATTCCCGTTGGAAATATCACAGTGGCTTGCAGGCTTGGGAGCATATGATATTCCTGACTCAAGACCCTGTGATGGGAATGAAAATCATAGTAAGTCGGTAATTACATCTGGTGCTATACTGTGAAGATACAGGCACTCGGAGCCAAGCGTGTCTATACTCTGTGTTTATATTTTTGCAAGATAGGAGAAATTCAATTTTATTCAGCTATCTCCCAGTGACTTTCTGCAACTACGTATCAGCAGAACTTTTTTCGCTTTTTATTTTAAAGATAAATTGCTTGGTGCACTATCAAGGATACTTAGAATTTAAGAATAGAACCTATTAGTCTGTCACTCTTCCGGAGACACAGACCTTGAAGAGTCTGAAGAAGTAGTCTTTATGTGACAGCATAATAAGGATGTCAGGCCCCCTCCCTCCTCCCCCAATCTTCTTGAACGATATTTTCCCCAGCAGGGAAAATTAATACACTTCAAAAGTTATAACGTGCCGGAAAACATACATCAGCCATCAGCATGATTTTCTAAAATGAAGCAGCGTGGAAACCACATTCTTAATCAACTTTCGTAAACCAGCTCTCTTCCTTTTTCTAAAAATAATTTAAAAAAAAAATTTAAAAAAAGCGCTTCATAATGCTTTTACTGTGCAGCATTAGATTTGCTAGTGAAGTGTGGAATATTTTTCTTCTTATGTTATTAAATTTCAAAGACATACTCCTTAGGGCTTGTCTTAAGTCTGTCATCTGTGCTGCTAGTAAGGACTCTTAACACTTGGCCAGCTCCATCCCTCCCCCTGGATCCCACCAGCAAATCAATCAAAATGGCACCACCTCCCTTCCATGCGAGATTTCGGCAGCGTGCCAAAAAATGTTTATATTCCATCACCGCTTAGCGGGCTTTTGTCATCACTTGAGAGTTGTCTGTATCACTTAGAAAGAAAGGGACACGCACAAAGGGGTTATCTCCTTAGTGTCAGGGGAAGCGCGATTATGTTATTTGATCACAGCGAAGAGAGTGGCTGGTATCTTGCAAAGGATGGAAAACAGAGAAAAAGTTAGGGAATTTCACTAAGGCAAAATGATAAGAGGAGGAAAGAAAAGAGAACAAATAAAGAGAAAATGGAGATGAATATAAGAGGAAAATGATAAAGGATTAAGGAATATGAATCAAGAAAATATGTCAACAGGAAAAGTAAACATGCTAGAAAAAATACACTGACATAAAAGGAAACAATATGAAACAAACCCAGTAGATTCAACTTTAAAATAAGCAAGATACCATTATTGATGTTCTCCTCCCCACCAGTCCCTTCCATGCTGTTTTCTAGGTGTGTCTGGAGAGGTATATATAAATTATTGCCCATCAGCGGAATGTCTGAAAACAAAAGATAAACATCAGATCGGGGAGAACAGCGTGCCATTTTCTGCCTTGCTGAAGATGGGAAGCTTTACGTTCCGGTATTTCTAAGGACCTCAGAAGAAGCTCAAGCTACAGAGCAAGCTGAAAACAAATGTCCTTGACAATGATTCGTGGCAACAAAAAGGGACGATATTCAGAGCACTTAGGTGTTTGTGTCACTGACCAGCCTGTGTTCAGGGAGATATTGAGACTCTACGTAGCAAAGCAGATCCCCTGTTACATCAGGCATGGGATGGTGAGTCAGAAACTAGTTAAGAAATTCTGTGAGCAATCCAAGAGTCCAGAATTCTAGCAGAGACTTGTCATGAGAGGGCTGAGCCCAAGTCAGGAGTCTTGCAAGGGAAACGGGAAGGTCTAGAATGGTGTTAAAACAAATAGATAAAATCTGGGCTGACAGTGCCTCAGAGCCAATGCGGCAGAACAAGACGACTGCAGCCTCAACTAAGGACTTTGAAACCCCTCAGAGCACAGCAGAATTAAACCCAGTAGATTCGGAAGCATCTTTGGGGAAAAATTAAGAATATCAAATTGTGGATCCCACTGACTGAATGCACAGATGTAGCTTGTATGTATTTCAGAAGAACTGATCAGTCCCAGGAAAAACAAATGCTGGCTTTGTGTGGTGTTTGAAGTTAAGGCGGCAACTGGTAGTTGGTAGCAGGTTAAAGCACTGCCAGTTCCCTGCTTAGCTCCCGTAGAAATAAAACAAACAGAAATGACAGACGATGACGTCCCTATCACTGAGCAATAGTTTTTGCTACACAAATGGTGTTATTTTCTGTTTAGAGGAGGCAGCATGGTTATATCATTAAAAGAATTGCTGACAGCTTCTGTTATTAATGGTCCCAAATGTGCCTCCTGCCATCTGTGATGGGCAAAAGATAGTAGCAGGCGATGATCTGCATTGAAGCTAGCTTCCCTCACTACTACTTAATGAAAAGGCAGATTTTTTTGAGGTATAGATCTGCTTCTTAGTGGCCCTTAAGAATGCTCTTGATATGAGTCATCTGCTTTGTAAAATATGGTAATTTCCCAGGGAAGCCACTATTCTAAGGAGCCACAATTCTAAGGAGCAAAGATACAGTTTGGACTTACGAATGTATTGTCATTACAAGCAGGTCTGGTGGGAACTGACTTTGGTATCAGCACAGTGAACTATAACTAGGGGGGTTTGGCGGCCTTCAGAGAAATAGCCTGACTGAGGTAACGCTGTGTCAGTCTGCAACAGGGTAAAGTCTCTGTTCACTTCCATTCAGTGTTTGTCCAGGACACCAAGCCACCGTGTAGCCCCAAAGAGATGTGCTGGGAGAGGGCAGGGCTGCTCTCCCCCCTCAACCTTCAATCCCAGGGCTTGTCAACATGCAACTTTTGCTATAACTGCAGTTTGGGCAGTACTGGGGTTAAACGTTTTCAATAATTTTCTTTTCTTTTGCATTTGCAGTATGAGTTTTTTTTCTTTCTAGAAGGTTACCTTGGTCAACCAAATTGAGGCTAAGACGGCAGTCCCAGATTTCTTGCATCAGCTGTCCAAAAATTCCAAAGAATCAACTTGAAAAATGGTTAAAAAAACATAGCAAGCTGCAAAATGGCTTGGTTTTTTTTTTATAAATCAACAGAACCCAACTGACTTGGTGCTTGATGATTGCTCTGAGCATTCCTGCAAGCAGAATGGGAGAGAAAAGCATATACGAGACTGAATTCCACTGACAGGTCTAGTGCCAGCAAAGGTGGCTTTGCCGGCTGGCTAGTTAGATCTCCATTTTATCCAACGTAACGAACATAGATTCTTTTTCCATTGTAAATGGAAATGTTTATCTCTCTCTGAATCTCACAGTTTCTCAATCCTCTAATTTACAGTCCGCTAAATACACAAAACATATGATGCTTTATAATGTTTGCAGTGAGGTTCTGATCATGCTAACAATTGTGTCTTTATAGAAAACTTCAGGTGTGGCATCGCAAGTGGACACGGGAATTTGCATCTGCTTTGGCTGTTCCCAGAACCAGCATTAAAGAAACTCGCTTTGGAATAGAAATAGATGAATGATAAACTTTTCTTAAAAAAAGAAAAGGAGTCTTCGAAAGCAAACAGGAAGAAAGTGAAGAAAGTTGGCTGATTTTTTTCCCCCTTGTCAAGTATACAATGCAAGTAAATATATTTTCCACTGTTTGTTTATGATGGAAAGATAAAAACACTACTTTAGGGTCAAGTACAGTGCACAGAAGTGAATTACTGTCATTGCAGGAAATCCTGCCATCGGTTGCAGCAGGCTGCAGACGGACCTTTTCTTGAATTACATTATGCTATTAATTGTCAAAGAAAAATTAGGGTGGTAACACTTACTATGAAAAAAACCCCCTCTAAGCTGTAAACAGTTTCTGCACCGAGATATGCTTGACCCTGGGAAGAGCACAACATGCACAAAGTGGGGCTGGGGGAAGAAAGGCAGCACAGCTACAAATGTTGCCTTAAATAAACTGAATCTACAGCTCTACTACAGCATTTGCGTACCATGTTATTTTAATCATGAGTAATTACTGAGAAACAAAAGCTACTCATGGCAGGATAAGAACTCTAATAAAGAAATCATTAAAAACATCAGGGGATTTCTATTAAGATCAGATTTGAGAGGGTCATTCTTTTAATTTTAATATTGCCAGCATAAAACATAATTTAATGCAACAGAGCTCAGCTTTTATTTAGGCAGTTATCCTCCTAGATTAATATAACAGTTAAAAAGAAAAAAAAGTCAATATTTGTATTTAATCTATTCTAGTGCCAAATTAATTTAACAGTGCTTATGCTGAGTCCATCTCAGCGGGGAGTGGATCTCTGCTTTCAGAATCTAGTCCCATGGCAGCGTGACGAGATGCCTTGTAATGTGCCAGAAGGATCCCTGAGCTTAGAACCTCGTCTCAGGGTGTCAAGTGAGGAAAAGCTGTCAGCCCACCCCATGTCTATATGCAGATATGTTGAGTTCTTATATGGGTATACTTCTGCTGATTTTCAGCAGCGTCAAACCAGCACCAGCGTAACGAGGGGGAGCATCGAGCCCCCATCCCTCTCTCTTCTGTGCCTCTCAGCTCTCGCCTGGAACCTCACAGACATGGAACAGAAAGCCAAGGGTTTCCTCCCGAGAGAAAAAAGGTGAACTGCTGCACAGCTAGCGCTTTGCCATTAGATACTCCTTACACCCACCAGAAGGAGAGGAGGAGGCAAAAAAGGGAAGAGATCAAACTAGTGCGTATTCTCCTTCATTTACATGAACTTTGCATCTGAGCATAAAGCTGGCTGCAGAACACTTGGGGAAAAAAAATCACTGGAAGGCAGGTTTGTTCACAGTTCTCATCTCATGATCCTTTTGCATGCAAAATTCCTATTAACTTGTGCATTTGAAACACAGACAGGATTCTACACAAATTTGCCCAGCCGTCCTCGATGTATATTCATTTGGATACCAGAATAAAAACCCGTCAGGCGCTGCATACTACTCTGTAAGGAGACTTCAAAAATACAATCCAAATTCTCTTTTAAAGACGATATTTGAAATTTCATGTCCACACTGGGAGAGAGGGAGGTTTTTCCAGGCAATTTAAAACTGCCTACTACTTCCAGGTAGACAGGAATCAACCTCGCCAGCCAGCCAAACGTTAAATGAAAGAATGGCCATTGTCCAAAGCTGGGTTTCTGATAGCCGCAGATTGGAGAAGCCGTGGAAGAGCTGTCGTTACCAACAGATTTATGTTCTGTAGTATCCTGGCAGCACACGCTGCTGTTGCTGACAGGATCTACAGCGCCGGGGATGGATGAGAGTGCTTTTCTGCTGTGGCACCGCAGAGACTTGTCAAGCGCTCAAAAGCATCTGCAGGAAGCTGCAAGCCAGAAGATTGTTTCTTATTCAAAGGAGCATAAAGTCCGTACATGGAGGCAGAGAGAAAGACGTGGGCTGGGCAGAGGTGTACAGGGTAAATAAATAAGGAAGTACAACGCTGGGAAAATGAAGCTTCAGAGAAAGCAACCGAAATCCATGTGCTCACTGAAATGAGAAACGTGACATTTAAATGACCCAATAAGTTTCTACAAGCAGTCACTATAACATGGGTTGTGAGAGTGTTTGAGGGATTTCAGCCCTCATACTTCAGGACATTAAGGCAGTTTCTACCTGCGGGAGGTTGGCCAGAACCACCCCCCCCACTCCCAGTATGTTATTGCAGAATTATCCATTACAGGGGTTTAAACCATTTTCTGAAGCATCTGGTCTTGGCTCCTGTCAAAGGCAAGGCACCTTAGCAACCCCAGATGAACCATTGCTCTGATGCGTTATGACAGTTTCTCTGTTCCTACAAATGTCTAGATTAAACTCAATTTTGATTTCAGCTAAAAGGTTCGCTTTACAAAAATAGCTCATAGAAATACTTAGTGGGAAAAAGAGAGGAAAGTAACCTGGCCAGAATATTTTGTGACTATGATAATTAATATATAGTATCAAGGGCTTCGTCTAGAAATCATTTTAATATGAATCGTATTATACTGTACAGTATAATGTCAGGCAATAGGTATTCCCAGTCAGTTGACAACCCATCCCACCGGACTGAGATTAGTTTGATGCCTGTTTAGTTGCTCTGATGGTGCATTGTGACAAACCCTCGAAAAGGTTAACCTGGATTGCAACTGTTCTTGATAGTAAAGCAAACATTAACTAGAAAGCCTAGGTGAATGCTAACTTAGCGAGGCTGACAGTGCCAAAAGAGCTCCTATCAAGAACAATGAAAAACTATCCCTGGGGTTTAAGCTAAAACAGGGCACTGAATGATCTCCAAAAAAGTGAAAACTCTTTTGATTTTAAATCCTTGTAAAGCAAAGTCAAGTTGAAGCTGTCACCGTAAGGTGAATGGAAGTTTCATTTCAAATCCCTCACAGCCTATAATGTTCTGATTTTAAAGGTTAAACAAGCAGTAGAAACACAAGTCAATTAACCCTCGTCTTCGCCTCTCCCAAGACCCAAACCAACTAAACCTTAACCAGCTAAACTAGTTGGAGGCCAAATTGAACATTGTAGCCGACAGCTGGTGGAAACATTGATGGACGAGGAGGAAGATCAAGAAAACAGGAACTCGACCAAACTTGAAAATGATGTCTTAGAAGATTTCACTCAACTTAAAATTGTGGCATCTTCATAAAAGAGAGAGAGCGAAGGGTTCTCGTTGGAGAACTCTTTAACATACACGAACACATGAGGAAAATGTCTTAGTTCCCCTTTGCTGGTTTGGTCTGTCAGAAGGAATAATTCCCAATCCAAAGCAATTTCCTCCTACTACTTTATCAAAATACTTTGTTTTACAACATGCTGGATAAGATCATTTACACATCTCCCAAGTCCTTTTTTTCCCCTGCAAAACCTGGGAGTTACATCTCTCTTCCCTCCAGGAGAGGGAGGACTTATACTAATTAAATTCACTTCTCTTTGGGAAGGGGGGACGTTCTGTACTGGTGTTTTCATTACAGCATTACAAGCTCTCCTCTTCTTCACAAAGCGAGAAACACAAATGACCTTTTCTATGTATGCATGAACTGCCAGACAGCAGGGACAAAGATCCACACGTTCGGAAAGACACACAAAGAAATATATAGAGGGAGGAGGAAATATTTCGCTATAACTTACCTAAAGGTATATAAATTTTCAGTATGTGAATATTTGCATCAGCTTCCTGTGAAGGAATGACTTCCAAGAAGCTATCCATACGTGAAAAGTTAAGCATTTGCCTCACCATACTGAGATGGATCAGAAGGACAGATTACTTATTATTGCTCTGGTTCTTTTATTAATTACTTCCCCAACAGGCTGCCACTCTCTCTCTCTCTTTTATCAATGCAGCTGCCCGCTGGCATGCAGCCTGTCTCCTGATTTATGTCATCTCTACATTTGCATTGCATGAAGCTGAATGACTACGTGACAAAGTTCTGGAGATCTGATGACTTCACATCTGTCATCGACTTACCCTGTTCTCCTCTTCTGCAGCGGAAAGGCCATACAATAAGAGGAACGTCACAAAATTACTGTCTTTCAACCCTAAGAATGGAATGAAGCTTTTCTCAGTGAGCCTAGGTTCAACATGGCATCAATCCAAGGCAGATTTCCAGCTCAAGGAGATTCATGGTTTTGCCATCGATAAAGGAAGACAAATTGACTTGCTCTTGTCTGCTTTCCGCCCCCCCCCAGATGCTCTCCCTAATGAATGCATCAGGAATCACAACCCCCTACTGCATAAAAATTAACGACCTCTGCAATAGAACTCTAAATTTGAGCAAGAAAGTGCTGGGTGGTTGTGCATGACCCAGTGTGATGAATGTCTCAGTAAGGTATCAGGTTCAGAACTAAACTTCTGAGTAGATTTGCATGGGAGCGAGGAACACCACGATATATGGGATAGTTAAGCACTCTACCCTTGTTGCAGACATGCAGCAAGTAGTAAGAGGCAAAAGACATAATTATTAACATCATTTTGGTAATTCAGGAAAAAAAACTCTAAGGGAATCCCAGTCTTTTAAGCTCCACTATGTTGGATATCTAGTACGTCAAGCCTTTAAGATCCTGTAATATGTCCATAGCTATGTCCCATGCTTGTCATTGGCAAAACACAGCCACAGCACTAAAGGTTTCTGTGTCTGTAACAATTTGTAATTAGGGAGTTTTCATAGAGCAGAAACAGACTTTTGCTGGATTTTGTAACCAAGCTGTCTAGGACAACAATGTGGGTAAGAGAAAGGAGTGCAATTTCCACAAACTGACAAGGAAGAAAAACACTGCCAACAGTCATAACCTGAACAAAAGGAGAAATCATAAGGCCGTTGAGGCAAGAAAGAAGTTTCAGCACGCAGCAGGAAGCCCAGCCGACTGCCCTGAGAGCACGGTGCCATTGCGTATGTCCAACACACCCCTCTCACATCCATCTCCTTTCAAAAATGTCCTTCTGCCACAGTGACTTATCTGCCAATGAGGACACCCCTTCACTCTTACTGCTGAAAAACCACTTCCATTAGAAATGCAAAACCAACAGGCAAATGTTAAAAAAGGGTTATTTACATCACAAGAAGCAATTCCACATCATTTTAAATTTTATATCTGCATTATGTCTTATGCCCTGGTATTAAAAGCTGTTAAATGAGGTTAGAATCCTGTCCATTGACTGTAGAACTACTCATAATTTAATCTTCCTAATAACATTAAGAGTGCAGTAGGATCCTTCCAAACTAAGGGCAGGATGATCTATTAGCATTTTAAGCGTGTTTTCATGCAGGGTTACTGACAACAATATAAACAAATTCTATAAAGTATGAGTAGTTTCAATACTTTATTTACTGAAATCTGGAAAGAGAACCACTGCCTCATCAAAGGTATACTTTAGGCTTTTTAGGAGATTTCTGCAGAATTTATTAAGGATGAAATTAAAAGTGTTCTGTAAAAGCATAATGGGGTTCTGTAAAAATGATTCAGAAATCCTGCTGTGGTGAGCAGAGAATACTTCTTACTCTCTGTAATTGTAAAAACAGGGAAATGAACAGAAAATTAAGGGGCAGATACTTGGCACTGCCTGAGTGAAAGTAGGATTAGTCTCCCTGCTGTGGATCAGGAGCTGCAGGTTTCTGTGCATGGATTTACAAACTCCATAGAAAAATGAATGCACGTTTGCCTTCCTTGAATTCATTCTGGGGCGATCTATTAAATGAAGACTGAATGAAGTATACAGAAAAGTGCTTACAGTCCAACACAGGCTACATAGTGAATATATCCAGCTCTCTCCTACTCCATTTTCAATTATTTTCCCTTTCACGTATCTGCCCCCACTACATGCAAACTCTTTAAAAAATATGATATAAGCAAATAGAAGCTCTTGTGAACACACTTTTCTGAAATAGAATGATACCACTCTTCCAAGTAAGTCTGAAGTGCCTTTTTTTTTTTTTTTTGCTTGTAAGGATCTTGCATAAGTAATAAAACCAGAACAATATTTCTGCCTTTTTAGAGGTTTCCGTGCCAGACTAACTCCAAGGGTGAAGTCCTGTGCATTTAAAAGGCTACTGTATGTTGGAATCACTATGCACAAGTAAATGTTAAAAAAATAGTGAAAATGAGCCAGGAGTTAGGATGAGATATAGGTAGAAATTTCTGAATTAGTTGGTTCCAATACTTAGGACACATCAAGAAAAAGTAGGCAGAAGTGCACCATATAGTTAGATTTGGGATAAGGACTAAAGCACAGGTTTTACTTTTCATGTGGTGTCACACACTCGTATTTAAAGTACACTAAAAAGTATTAGTTACCGTTTCTACTGGCCATGTCCACTTACCACTTGCAATAGAAAATAAAATAACAAAATCCACTGCATCAATTCAAGAGAGAAACTACATACTTGTAAACGTATTTTTCCAGAAATGACTCCTAGCATTTTTGAAATAATACATCATCTCCTTTTTTTCATCTATTTCTATCTCCTTTTAATGTCTTATGTAGTTATCTTAGCAATACTTTTTTTTTTTTTTTTTTTTTTTTTAAACCCAGGCTAAGAAAGAGCCAGGATTCATGAATTTAAAAAGCGTTTTTGGCTTCGCTGACAGCCCTGAGGGACCCCAGTGTGGAGAGCAGGAGCTGAGCACGCAGTCAGGAATGATATCCCTTCTCTTATGACCTCCAGTTTTCTTGACAGACGAAACACCTCACAGAGTTGCAAGATAAAGGTCTGGGATGATTTTTGAGGCCACAAAGATTCTGAAAGTCATTTTTATATTCTTTTTAATGGTATAAAAAAGGGACAGCAGCAATACCAGTGCTATAAATGACTTTGTGAAGAATCTCTCCTGATCTTCACACCCCAGCCTCTCTGTCACAGGCACAAGTCTAATGTTTTCATTCATCATCTCAGCATAGATAAAAATGATCCATTTTTTTGCTTATTGTCTTTGGATTGCTTCTTCTAAACATATAACCTTATCTATTCAAGGTGGATGCCTGGCTCAACCATGACCTTGTCAATCTCATTAAGCCTTGGACGAATTTTCTCAAATTTTCTTATCAATCAAGGTAATTGCTTCTTGCGGGAAATCCAATCTTCTGTTAACCACATCATTACCTGGTGATCGAAGCCCTCAAACTCTGTGTAAGCTGGAATCACTCAAATCACCCAAGAGAGTAGAGAAGCCTAAATTTATAAACAAATCTCCACGGGTAATTTCCATTTCAGCAGCTATTCTCCAGTTTGCCAGATACCTCGAACTATTTTTAAGATTAAAAATACTTTGACATAATAGTTTTACATCAGGCTTTAGAGTCATAAAAGATGACACTACCCATGCAGGGGCTGTGTAAGGTGAGAAGAACATGAAAAGAAGGAAGAAAAAAATCTGAATAAGTGGATTTTAAGCAGGGATCTGAATAGTATAGTAGAAAAAAACCTAAGAATATAAGAAAATCCATACAGATGGGGGCGGAAGGTCCATTTAATCTAAATCTCCCTACCTGGGAAAGAGTGTAAGAACAAGGCAGGAACATAGTGATACCTCCTCAGAGTAGTTTCCTGACTGTCAGCAACCTGCAGCTTTCCTGAGACAGAGCAGTCTGGTTATATTTAACAGCTCACACGGGGTTTTTCTTGTGTGATTCCATCCAGCTGATCTGAACCTACACAAGCTTTTAGCACACACAATATCTCCATCTCTATTTTATCCATGCGTGGCTTGGATGCCATGCTAATTCGGGCCAGAGATAAGATGCTTAACTTCGAAATACGCGAATGTAATTAAGATGACTGTGAAGAAAGGTTTGGGAAGGGTCAGGAGCAAGTAAGGGAACTTGCTGTTCTGTTCATACAGATCACAGAAAGATGCCCTGATTTCAGAGACACTACATGTGTTCCTCTTCTACCAGCACAACAGCTCTCATGCTGGTGTTGTATGCTAATAATTCTGAGCTTTTATGAATCAAAAATAATTGTTTCACATGCAAAAATAAATTAGTATTTCCAGTACCAATTGATTTTGTTTTTACCAACATATAGCTCTGATCCTTATTTTAGAATCACAGAATGGTTCGGGTTGGAAGGGACCTTCAAGATCATCCAGTGCCACCCCCTTGCCCTGGGCAGGGACACCTCCCACCAGCCCAGGTTGCTCCAAGCCCCGTCCAACCTGGCCTTGAACCCCTCCAGGGATGGGGCAGCCACGGCTTCTCTGGGCAACCTGGGCCAGGGGCTCACCGCCCACCCTCACAGTAAGAATTTCTTCCTGATACCTAATCTAAATCTCCCCTCTTTCAGTTTAAAACTGTTACCTCTCGTCCTATTGCTGCACTCCCTGATAAAAGAGTCCCTCCCTATCTCTCCTGTAGGCCCTTCAGGTACTAGAAGGCCATTATAAGCTCCCTGGAGCCTTTTCTTCTCCAGGCTGAACAACCCCAACTCTCTCCTCCTGCCTTCATAGCAGAGGGGTTCCAGCCCTCTCATCATCTTCGTGGCCTTCTCTGGACCCGTTTCAACAGGTCCATATCCTTCCTGTGCAACATTTGAGAAGAAAATATATTAATAGAGAAATACGTCTTATCCTCTCTCCTAAGGACCTAGGCAGAAGTCCTTGTCCTGTTAAGTTGGTGGGAATGCCATCATTGACTTCAGTGAGGACTTTTGCTATGGGTGTGTTGTAGCGAAGTAGGTGGGAAATCTAACTAGGTCCCTGAACAAAATCAGCAAATTCCTCTTCACGTACAAAACTGAGGTGACGAAGCACACAGTCAAATGTAGGCATTAAGTAAATCCCTTAACTATTTAGCTTTATGTATATATGAACTTTCTTCAAACTTTAATATGAGAAAATATACATCCATCCAGCCACATATCTATATGACTTCCAATTCACCCCAATTAACAGTTAGACAAATGCTGTGTCTGTTGACGTTCTCTGTGAAGGAGGGATGCTGGATGACAATATCAAAGAAACTCAAGTCAAACTCTGCTCTCTCAGGAAAATCGTGTTTGAACTTTCTCTCATCTCATGTCCTGCTCCACACAAGTAATTCATCATATTGCAAACCTTATTTTGCACTACAGTAAGTATTTCTCAGTCTGTTAAGCTGCAGATTAATTTTCCTCCCATCTCAACTCTGTTATGCTACTGGAATGGTTATTTTCCTTCTGTTTCCAAACTTATTAGCTTAATACAGTAACTCAAATTGAATGCATGAGATGGAAAGGTGCTTCACAGTGGTTAGAGTATCTTTGGTTAGGATTTGATTAACACTAGCACTTCCCCTGAACAGAACTCATTCCTATCATTCATAAAACTTACCGGGCAATACCGAGTTACAATGCACAGCTGTAACAGGGACACTTCCAGAGGATGTGTGTGAACCCGCAGCCTCGAGCTGTCTCTGACGCCGTACAAGTGAGCCAGAAGGTTCCAGGCATTTACATGCTGAGCAAAGATAGCCACACCTTGAAGATAACACAGGTTTTTGCTTGTTTGGAAGAACTACAACTTCAAGTCTTCTGGAAAAGACTCCAAAAAGACCTAAGGCAGATCTAGGAGCTAAGACAGAGCTAGGACCGAAGACAGACTCCGCTCGGTGTGAAGTGGGAAGGAGTTTCACCTCTTGCAAGGACTGTCTGGCACCACACTTTTCAAGTGACCATGGCCACCCTGCGTCACCAGTAGGACTTTGGCACATCTAGACACAGACCCAACCTCCACTCTGGAAACCGTCACATATTGCAAACCTAATGATTTATAATTACAGTCGGATTTCGGTTATTTCATTCCCCTTCCCCCTACAAGAAACCTAACACTATGACAAACAGAATAATCACTTTTATGGAGGCTTTTGTAAAAAGATCACTAAGAAGAACAGAAAATATGTTACCACCAGAGAATTGCGGCTATCTGCTGGAGGACTGAAGAACAAGAAAATGACTGTGATTGTAGTTTATAGTTCACCTCTTAGACAAACACAAGGAACACAAGGAACCCAAGGACAAGGGCAGCACAGAAAAGGAGACACACAAGTGAGCTACACAAAGTTACCAGCCACTTTATTTTCCCTTTTACGTGACCTAAATCTTTCCCTTTTATCTCTTGCTCTGGTCTCATAAGGAAAATAAATGCTGGATTTCCAGATAGCCTGCACTTGCACAATGACTATATTTAAGCCTGAAAAAGATTTTTGGCTGACTGCAAAATTTCAAGACATGTTTTGCATTAAAAATAAGATACAGGCAACCACCAGGTTTTCATCTTTTCAGAAGTGGATTTCTCCACAGTCGGTGCCCATCCAAGGCAGGAAACGACAGCTTTCCACTTGCAAACTCCTAGGTAGCTCTGCAGAACCTGGGGAGTCCTTACAGGATGCATTTCAATACTATTAACTAGGAGGAGTCAATCATTTGCAATAAACTTAGCCTGAGAAAAACAGCTGATGGAAAAATCAGAATAAGACCCCAAAATGCAATAAAGCAGCAGCTTCTCTTATGTGGAAGGAAAAGATGTTGTGGATGCATTAGTGCTGCAAAGAAGGCTGCAGAAGATAAGTATGTCCAGACTTAAAATGATCTATTCCGAAAAAGATTCACAAATTCCTATTTCTTACATAGAAGATATTCACCAAATAAGCTTCAGCCTTCTCTCTCGTTTCTCTTTATCGCCAAAGGTGAGAGATGGGCCTCTCCAGGGAACACGCTGGAGAAGTCTAACCTCAGGGCTTTGAATGGCCTCCAGCAAAACCGATCTGTCTCCACCGGCTTAACAGGGGCTCAAAGAGAGTTTGGCCTCCCAAACCCAAGCTTAGCTTATGTAACCTCATGTAGTGGAAGCCTAAAAATGCTCCTTCTGGGATGTTTAATCCATTCTGATAGGCATCTCACATGTCTACAATAATGACAGGATCTCGAGAAATGACATTATTATACAGTGAGAGCTTTATTTTATCATTTTTATTAGCCTAGCCTATGTGCTGGTATCCCCCCAGGGACCTCAATCAATGATCAGAGGTCTGTTCAGCACCAAAATGTATTCTTATGTAGTGAGAGCAGGATCCCAATAAACTGTCACACCATTACTATATGCTAAGAATACACTGCTGACATTTAAGATTGGTAAATTAATATCTTAATTTTTTTAAATGACTACAGCAGTGTGTTTACAGATGCAGAATTAAGCCTTTGCTTTATTATTCATGAACACTGTTGCTAGTGATGTGAATGTCTCATATACTAATTGAGTTTAAAGGTTATGGTACACCCTTCCAGATGTAGTGGCCCTTTTAATCAACAAAACAAATAATGCAGCACATTCATTAACAAGATTTTTAAAATCTTTTTGGATGACAGACAGAAGTCAAGCACTAAAAATATTAACTTGAAATTTCCTTTTTCTAATGCTTAATGTTCCTTACCTATAGGTATGGAATTATCCATAAGGCTAATTCCAAGGTAAAAATAAATATAAAATTATTCCTGAAGAAATGATTGCTTTTTTGTTGCTCATACATCATATAATTAATACCATGATGTGATCTAACATGTTAAGGAAATAGGAATTTGCCATCAGCAAGCTGGAAGAAATTTGTTTATTAGTCTACTGTGATTCAATTTATAAGAATGTGCTTCATTGATCTTTGAAAAGAACTTTAATTGGAAATGAATATCACAACCTATTTACCACACCACTAAACCCAGTCTGCTACAGTTCATTAAAACTACACCTGCTACTTAATTTTCCAATAAGAGAAAAACTTTGAATTAATACAATAAGAAGCAGTTAGAAAGCAGGCTCAGTAGACCACTGGTTTAATCAAGGTGTTCCTTGCATGCCCTTATGAAATTCTGCTAGGAGCTGATTGGGATGTTTTGTAGCGTTTATATCAGAGCTTGAATTCAGATGCTGCATTTTGATTACTGCTTTCAACATGCAAAGTCATTCCTCCTTTGCCTGAAAGATCTAAAATCTATATCTAGCATGCAGATCAGAAGAAACATTTGAACGCTTTAGACCATTGATGCTCCTGCTCTAAAGCAAGGGCAAGAAGACCAAAATGAGTCTTTTCCATCTTTTGTGTGATCTCTGGAGATTTAACCTGGGGGGCGGTGTCATGTGTACCCAAAGAAGTGAATTAAACAAGAAGAGAAAAGCGTATAATACTCTCATGTCCTCACCCCTATATTTAAGCAAGAATCAGAGCAATCTGAAAGGCCTTGGAGTCTCTAGAAACTGTATTATTTGGGGGCTTTTCCCAAGGACACAAGCCACATCTGCCACCTTTATTATTAGGTGAGGCAAGGGGACCCTTTTAGCTGGCTGACTAGGCATGAAGAATCACCCGAGTCCATGTTCTGTGATAACGCTGTCACAGAATTCAGGATAGAGGCCCTCCCCCACCAAAAGATGGGTTCAGCTGGCTTAATGCAGGTCTTCACACACCACTCCCCTGAGCCACAGCACATCCTTCTGGCGCAGTTCAGATTTATAAGCACTTACAGTTTGTCAGAAAGGCTAAATTCCTCACAGCATGGCATGGCAGCCCATGACTAAGCGCAAAGGCAGGGCTGTTATCTTTAGCATTAGGACATATTTTAGCCTGGAGAGGCTGGATCGATGGGCCGAGGCCAATGGTATGACGTTCAACAAGGCCAAGTGCCGGGTCCTCTCTTGCCAAGTCTGCCAAGAAGACCAACAGCATCCTGGCCTTCTCAGGAACAGTGTGGCCAGCAGCACTGGGGCAGTGACCGTCCTCCTGTACTCGGTGCTGCTGAGGCCCCACCTCGAGCGCTGTGTCCAGTTTTGGGCCCCTCACCACAAAAAAGACACCGAGGGGCTGGAGCGTGTCCAGAGAAGGGCAACGGAGCTGGTGAGGGGTCTGGAGCACGAGTCTTGTGAGGAGCGGCTGAGGGAGCTGGGGGTGTTCAGCCTGGAGAAAAGGAGGCTGAAGGGAGACCTTCTCGCTCTCTGCAACCCCCTGAAAGGAGGGGGTAGCCAGGGGGGGTAGGTCTCTTCTCCCAAGGAGCAGGCAATGGGACAAGAGGAAACGGCCTCAAGTTGCGCCAGGGGAGGGTTAGACTGGATATTAGGAAAAATGTTTACACTGAGAGGGTTGTCAAGCCTTGGGACAGGCTGCCCAGGGCAGTGGTTGAGGCACCATCCCTGGAGGTATTTAAAAGCCGGGCAGACACAGTGCTTAGAGATATGGTTTAGTGATGGGTTTGTCAGAGTTAGGTCGATGGTTGGACTTGGTGATCTGAAAGGTCCCTTCCAACCTGGTCAGTTCTGTGGTTCTGTATAGCTCTTTCTGATGTAGTAAGTTTATACTGATTAAAAAACAAGACCGCAGTGAAACACCGCAGTCTTCTTCATAAAGTCTTTTTCATTTTAACACAGCATCTAAATTAATAGTATTCTTTTAACATGATTACCCTTTGTGTAATATTTTAAGAGAATCTGAAAAATTAATTCTTTTACAGGTTATGCTCAGGTTGTTATAATTTTTCATTAAAGATGTTTGTGGGGTCAACTTCTGACCCTGCATTTTGTAAAAATGGAAGGCACTAACTACTGCAGAATTATCCAAGATCTATCACGTCAAGAAAACGTGGTATTGTAAAGCCTCTTTGGGAACTTCGCCCTTTGGCTAGTCAGACCGTCTCTGACAGAATTATTTTTTTCCACTAGAAACACCCATTTGTCAAAATTGAAACTGCTCTCCTGAATTAAGATGTTTCAGATGATTCTCCAGACCTGGAAAAATGTTGGAAAAAATTCTGGAATAACCAGAATGTTCATTCTGACGTCTTTGGCATGAGAAATCTTAAAGGGAGGTTTGCTTTTCATTTTGCAATTTAATTTCATGTCTGTTTCCAAAAAGACAAAATATAAAATTAAGAAGAATGAAGCTTGTAATGAAGTATTTTTAAGATATCAAAAATAAATATTTTGAAAAGATGCTTTCACTGGCTACAAGATTTTTTGTATGCTAACGTACGAAGATTGTCAGATCACCTTTTATCTCAAATGGGACTATTCTTACAGGAAGGGATGAATGGTTTCCATTTAGGTCTGTTCTCCATCCTGGGAAGAGAGGGCTTTTCAGGGAGTACCTGTGCAGGAGACGCAGGAGGGGTGCTGATAACACGGACAGACACTTCGGCAGGCCAAGATCTGCTGAGGCCGGAGGCAGCTCAGTGGTGTGTGCGACGGGCTGCACCAATGCTTCACCGCATCAGAGATGAAGGAAAGCCCTTTAGCAGGACCCATTTTTTCTGACTTTCTGCATGGGCCTATGAGCTGGACCATTACGTTAATTTTCCTGCACTTAAATTGTTCCCTCCTGGCTTGTGAAAGCATGATTAATATTCTTCAGGAATCTGTTATTAATTCTTCATTACAGTGTAGTCGCACAAAAGGCAAGGGGAATGTTATGTCTGCCTTGTTGCACCTCACCACCCATTTCAATAAATATCTTAAAGAACAGAGGGTGTGCAGAGAATGACGAGTACCAGGGACTGCTTACATTCCATGCACTGCAAAATAGATCACCAATCTGTCTGATTTAATAAAAAAATAGTACGGAGCGGAGTTAAATCATAGAGCTGGATGTTGAAAAGTACAGTACTGTGAATGTGCCGTAATATATTCAGCACGGAGATGGATATGTATTATATATGTTATTTATTTAGCTGCACAAAGGCAAAAAGGTGGCTTTTATATGCTATACTGTTCTAATAAATATCGTGGTTCCAAAACAAAATTATGAATGGTATTAAAAATGAAGTACACCCAAAAACATACGACCTGTAAATAAAAGGATATCCTATGGGGGAAAAAAGAGCTAAAAGAATTCACCAGTGAATAAATACAACACAGCATAATTACAGGCTCTTGTGTTTTTCAGCCAGGGTACAATCACACAGTTTACTCAAAAGTCTTCTAATATCCTCTGGGTACACACTGCATTTACGAGAAAGCTTTCTATTGTGAGCTCTCTCTCTTTCCTGCCTGGCCCTCTGCACTCTTTAAATGTACTTTTGGGAAAAAGTCTGCACTTGAAAGCAGATGGAGCAGATTCTTAGAGAAGTAATTGGCTTTTTGAAGTTCTAATTTTGACCATTCTCCCTTTCTCAGATCCTGCAAATTCCAAATTCCACCGATGTTCGTAGCTATTTTTCAGTTGACTCTGATTGGCCTTGGACCACATCTTTTTTTTCTAGGTCCCAAATTTATTTATTTATTTATTATCTTTTTCTGGCTATCAAAGAGAGGAAAAATGTTAATAATTCATATATGCCAAGTTATCGCCTCACTATTTTTAGTTAAGACAATTTAGCAAATCAATCATTTTAAAGATACGGTACTACCATGGTAATTCAAGTATGTGCGATCACACATATTTAGTGCCACCAGTGCCCACTTCCCCCCAATATGTATCTCCTGGCAACATGAAAAGAGTAAAGATAAAAAGAGCCAATTTTGCAAATTCCTAATCATTAGGCCTAACTTTAAGGGAGCAATAATTCTGCAGTAACGTGACATTACGAGTGGGAAGCAGCGCTACAACTACTAATTAGGGTTTCAGCCATTCCACCATCAAGTCAGATGAGACTTGGCACTGTTATTTTTTTCCCTGCAGGTCACAGATATTCACACCAAAACCACTGTGAGTTTGTAATATGTAAGTATTTATATATAGTACTTTGACTCTTTCTTTATTTTCAGACTTCTACAACGTGGGGAAAATTCATATTGGAAATCCAGTTAAAACCAAAGTCAGAGAGATTTTTTATAGAGATTATTTACTTTAAAAGGACCCAAATATAGTATCTTAAATCCATTTGTCATTGACACAAATGGATTTGCCTCTTTCTTGCTTTGATCAATGGGAATTTGGCAGTTTGTGAGGGAGTTAAGCTTTCCAAAGCTTTCCAAAGGCAAGAAAAGGCTGCTACAGGTTGTGTTTGTGGAAGCGCCAACTAGCGACAGTGATAAAATTTGACTGATTTGCTAAACCATGAAATCAAAGCTTGCTTTGTTCGGAGCATTAGCACATTTTCTTTTGACTGTGGATTTATTATAGAAGGTGCACTTAAAAAAAAAAGAGATAGAATAAAGCTATTGGGATTGAGATCATGGGGATATTGAATCAAAACCAGGTTCACTCAGTTACCCACTAGCAGAAGTTTGTATTAAGATACATTTTAAAGCAGTCTTGGGATCCAAAAATAAACTGTCTAGATACGCATCTGAATCAGCTCAAGAATACTGTTGTTATTACAGAGAAACCTCAAGCTTTATGAATGAAGGCAGACTGGGTAATTCAAGGTACAGGACTGGATATAGCACCAGTCTCAGAGGGAAAAGGATAAAAGCAGCTTGCTCCCCCAACACAAATTACATGTGTTGAAGTGGATTACAGAAGACACGCATTGGAATGAAAAGTACTGCAGAGTGAACACTCCTGAGATGGCAATGAGATGAGAACTTGTTCTCCAAACCCCACTCTCCAAACCTCTCTTCCTCCCAGTGCCTTGGAACTCCTAAGAGCTCTCAATCACTCCTTTCTGTTAAGTACTTGCTGTCTCATTTCCCTCCTGCTCATCATTTACCTGCTTCGGCTCCTCTTTTTTATCTTAACAGCGGATTAAACTTTATTTCCCTCCCCCTCCATAACTAACCTCATCTTCAAACACCACCTCCAGCCTTTGCCATCCTTGCAGTGGGAACCTTGCAAGTACAAGTACTACTTTAAGAGGAGGAGTTTCATTGAAGCTTTTATTGATGCACACTTCCGGAGGCACACAAGGCAGTGCCCAGGGAAGCAGCAAGGCCAGCTTGGCCCAGGACAAGGAGAAGAGGTCCTCTCGGAAGTAACAAGACACCCTGCCTTTTCCTTCCAGTCTCTTGCCATCATACTATTTAGCTGTGGAAGGCAGAAGTTCAGGACTAAACTATGTAAACATGAATGGCCGAAAAGATGGACATGGATCACTTCAGAACATGCAAGAACTAGAACATGGTCTTGATCTTCATTATGTGTCATTTTAAACAAATCTTTAGTCTTCATAAACTCGTATGAAAACTCCTACAGTATCACATATCAAAGGTGAGATACATCTCACCGCACTTGAGCTATCTGCAGGTTATATGTCTAGATTATACTTGTGATTTATTTAAACTATTTTTGGATAAGATGAATCATCATTCAGAAAATAGCTCTCTCTCTCTCCAGAGACCACAGAGGGGAGCAACTTCTAGATGATTAGAGTCAGTTGAGATGGAGTCTTTCACAGATAGATGAAGAAATTGTACAAAGTGTACAAATTAGGAAGATGTAATGGAATATTTTGCCTGATTCTCAACTGAAACATGTTGATTGGCTATTATCTGCAAACTACTGACTTTGTTTAAATGTATTTAAACAACAGAATGGAGCTAGAGAAGCAACTTCTATTGTTATTTTGAAGCACTGATGTTAATTTGGCAAATTGTGGAGAAGCACTCAGATATAAGTCGGTATTGTCTCTGAACATAAAAAACACACCTTTAATACTATTCTTTCTCACAAGATGCACGGCTCACAGGAAAAAAATCTTCTGTAATCAGTAACCAGTTCAGTCTTAAATGACCGATCGTCATACAACAAAATAATCTATTCACATTCAATCTAACAGCCCAACCTGGCAGAGAAAAAAACTGAGGAAATGTAGTTACAGCTGACATGAAAATATATGAGAGATCCAACAATATAAAATAAGCAATAGAGCTTTGATAAAAGAGTATGGTGAACACAATTCAGAAATATTCATTCATCAGATAGGTCTGTAGAAGTCTGCAATGACATTCTGAATTTGGATAAACTGCACAGGTTTTGATCTGTCTCTGGAAAGACCGAGGAATTGCTACTTCAACCAGGATATACACTAGAGAAGGCTTTTCATACAAGTCAAATAAGCACATAGTATAGAGAAAGAATATGAAAATCCTGATTCAAAATCAAATCCAAATAGATACAGCAACTGTGGAAACTGGAATTCATATTGCATAATCTGGGTCTGAAAAGATGGAATTTAAAGATTCAAAGCAACTCCAGTTACAGCTGATCAACAGGAATATGTCTTGTAAGGGCCAGATTCCAGTTACTTTACTCATATTGAGCTAAGCCTCCCTTTACAAAAAGCCCCTCTTAAATCAATGAGTTTACTCTTGAAGTAACAACATCACAGCCAGTGTTCCTTATGAGTTGATATAAATTCAAACCAGATGTCTGGTACAGATAGTCCCTACTATCTGCAGCTGCATAGTACTGAGTAGCTGTCGTCCTAATATTGATCATTTGTTGCAGATTGATCATTTGTTGCAGATGCAGATTACAGATGCATGTGAATGAGAGATTCCCACAACATGTCAAAGTGGAATTAGCTTTCTCATGAAATCAAAATAATTTTAAAAAAACCATTTTTTGCTTGGGTTAAACATTAAGATGCCTTGAAGGCTTTTAACACAAAGATTTACTGCATATTTATTCCAATCAAACTCCTAACACAAACAGAAATGAGTTCCAAATGTGTTACAATCTCTTAAGAAGAGACGTAGGAACCATTGCAGGCCACTCAGTAATTCACGTATCAACATCCACACCAGCAAACCAGACTGCAGGCTCCATGGTACAGAAGTTCCTACACAAAATACGTATTAAATGTTGGCATTTCATAGTCTGAAAAGACACACTTGAGGTGAGGTCACTCTCGCTTTGAAAAGGTCATATTAGAAGCAAAGATGCTTCAAGGAAAGGCAAAGCAACAGGCACAGACGTATGAGGGGGTGTTCCCAAGGAACAATGACGTTGGGATGAGGTGAACACGATGTAAGCACACTCAGCTCCACGCCCAGGTGAAGGACCACAGTGTGGTCCTCTTTCACTGACTGCGTTCAGCCCCCAGGGACCACGGCATGCGGGCAGAGGCATGGACAGACAGACCACTACAGATAACCACGTCAGGGGAAGACGCAACCTCTTGAAGCCACAGAGGCTGCCTTTTTGCCAGAAACGGCCACTCCTCTAGCAGTCTAGCTTATATTGTCCATGGGAGAAGGAATGGCAAGCAGCACAAGACGGTAGCATTTTAACTTGTCATAGATGTCTGGGTAGTAAATGAGAGGCCAAGACCTTCCAGAGAGCAGAGAGTGGGCAATGCCAAGAGCCGAGGAGCTTGGCTGTCCGTAGGGAAACTGGGGACAGCTTGGCATGGAGAAAAGCCAGGTATAGAAAAATAGCAGGAGGAAGAGGTTTCCTTTCCGACATTTAGCTCATTAAAAAATAAGACTACGGCAAAATACCGCAGTTATCTTGCAGTGCCCAACAACACTTCACCTTTCTGAGTATCAGAACCTTATGTATCAACTTCAGAGTATTTCCCAAGACTCTGAACTCATTTGTTTTGCACTGATCATTACAAATCCCTACTAAGGGATATGTTTGAAAGGAACGGCTATTCTCCTCATTTTGGGGGACACAATTAACCTTAAACACAGAAGAAATTCTCTGTAGGAACTGGGGAAAGTCTCCAGACTGGCAGATGGCACAGCAACCCAGTCCACTGATCATGCCTGCTACCTCTCCTGCTTCTGCGTCAGGCCCGAGAAAGATGCACTTGATCATAGGATAAACGGGGATATACAATGCAAGTGAAGGAGTATTAATGCCCTTTTCAAAGTTGTCATGAAACTTCATCTGGAATACTGTGTAAACTGTAGTTTACAGTTTAGTCTAAGGTGTAACAGCCAGCAAGCCCAAGGAGAAGATCAAGATCTAATGTAGCAGATCAAAAATAGGGTCTGAGTGAGGATAAGTCTGATGTGATGGCGTAAGCTACAGGAGTAAGCATGACGTTTGAAGTGAGGGAAAAACACAGAGGAAGATCATTCAGTACAAACCGACCAAGTATGAATGAATGTAACCTAGAAATGAAAACCATTAGAAATGTGAGGTCTTTAAACAGCCTTACAGAAGAATTAGTGGGGAGCAAACCAAAACCCAAACCCTTCTTAAATGGCTTTTAAAAACAGCTTCAACCTTTATGTATGAGGAAGAATACCATCCATCACTGCTACACTAAGAATGACACTACAACATCTGTGGTTTAGGACACAAATTGATCTTCAACAGGAATCGAGGTGAAACCAGTACACTATACGTACTTCTGAAGAGGATAGAATAATGGCCCACAGGAAAAGTCAGTCTGTTTCAATAAGGTAAGAAGTATACTAGCCTCTTGCACAAGCTCGCTGAAACCAGTGGTTTTCCAGCACTTTCAGTGGAATACGAGACGTATCTTATACATGCATCCTCAGTTTTTCATTAAGTTTTTCACTTACACATATGTTTCGTTAGTTTTCAATGCCTGAAAATTACTAGGCATACCAAGGTTCACTTGCCATCCAACCTTTTTAAAGGTCGGTAAGTTAATGGATCCAACATTTAGAGACATATTTTACCCTTGGTACATTCCTATTAACTTCCACAGAATAGCAATGGGAAAGATTGCTGCAGAGTTCCCTCATGTGGTTAATTTATCCGTAGAAAGACTTAGAAAAGCATGCAATAGAAAAAGCATTTCAGCTTGAGAGGGAATGGACACAGACGTTATATGCGCAGAAGATGGAAAGACAAATAGGAAGGGAAAGACTTGCCAAGTGACATCTTGGCAATAAATGCCAGCCTACCTGAATTTGAAGGCAACGAAAAGAGAAAGATTAAAAAGAGGTGCAAATTAAAATATTTTGAATTGCTAAAGATATTGTTTTCTCTTTGGAATAACTATTTTATCATAAACGTTAAAATGTATGATTTGCTTCATTAATCACACTCATTTCCCTTCCAGAGGTACGGATATGATCACAACTTATTTCACAGGACCAATATAAAAAGGTTGAGCTTTTATTTTCTTTCATTTGAGTGTTCAGTCTGATTACTGTGAAAAACATTTCCACCCCGAAAAGTTTAAATGTTTTATATCTGAATGTACAGGCTGCAATAGCCAGCAGCATCTTTTGCCTACCTGGAGTTTCAATTCCAAATTCCCTTTCCTGACTCAGGAAAGAGAGATCAGTGATTTATTTCTAAACAAGTTACTAAGAATAAGAGATCTGGTTTTAGAATTTTGGCCTTGGAGAGAGCAAAACCAGCTGCAGCATGAATCAAAAGGGGAAGAAAACGAGAAAACACATAGGCAGGTACACAGGTACACTCTTGGAGCTACGTGGTACTCCGTTAAACCGACACATACTAATAGAGGGATTAATGAGGACTGAAAAAGAAACATTCTGGAGAAACTGCATGGAGCCAAACATTAAGGGTTAGAAATACATGGGGAAACTACTTACTGAATCATCAAAAGAAAGGAATGACAGTTCATTCTAACAAAGAAACTGAGAAAGGCAAAGTTCAGCAATACCGTGGTTTAAATGCTTCCCCCCAAGATGCATTAAACGAAATTCATTTAATATGAAGAAAGCTTCTCCTGAATTTATGGGCAGAATTTGTCTTTGTGCAGCTACCAAGGAGAAAAGGCAAGAGACATTGCATTGAATAACAATCAAGAGAAGGGGAAAATTTTCAAAGACAAAATATACCGATGGAGGGTTGCCTGGAAAAGGGGGTTATTCTCTCCACAAAATAACGCTGGATGAACAACAGGCATGTCTTCAAAATATTTTTTTAGTCAATACATTATTCAATCCAGCCAGAACTGCTTTTACAAAGGCAAACCAGTCCACTGATATTTATCATTGAAAGTATTGCTTTGGTATGAAATTACAGAGGATTCATTAAAACTATGCTCTTGGGCAGGTGCTCCTCCTGGAAACTAAAAGAAAACAAGAAAACAAGAGAAATCTTTAATAAATAAAAAAAGAAAAAAATTATATGAAAGTAACAAGTCGAAGTCAGTCTCACAGCTGGTATAAACTGGAAGGAATTATTTGTCTTCCCACTGAGGACACTCTTGTTTGAAGCAGCTCCCCAATGAGAGCAGTGCACCCCCCCCCTTTTTTTTTTCACCTCTTCATCATTTCTGTTCTTCTCCAGTCCTTGTTTTATTTGATTACAAAAATGAGCAGAAGAGAAAGGGAGTGTTTGTCCCTGTCAGGTTTTCCCATTGTTCCCTTCCCATCATCCACAAAGTCAACATGACTGGACTTTCTTTGGATTTTACTTTTTCCACAAAGTATATCCCAGTACCAAAATCACTGCCTTTCCACATGTGAAATGTTTGTCAAGAGCTCATGCCAGAGCTGCAGCTGGGACATAACTCCTTTCTCAGCACAGGAATTAATTTGACTTCCAGCAGCTGCGGGTCACGTCCTGGTGTCTGCACAGAGTAGTACCCGCATGCTGAATAAAGGTTTGTTTCTCAGCATGCTCAAAAAATCATGAGCCAGAGCTTCGGCTGTTATACAACAGTAGACACGCTTTAGAGTTACACAAATGTCAACCCTCCAGCAAGGAAAATGGCACAGAAAAGCAGGGCCCAACTTTTCAACGCGAGAAAGTGAAAATTAACATCTTAACCTCAGCTGAGGTTCTGATTTATTGGTTTAAATGTCTTTTTCACCTTGAAAGAGCAAGCCTGCGTGTACCTGATTTCTTCAGTATCAGCTGCAGCATCCCTTGAGTTACGCGTCTCTAATCCTGCAAAGCAGAGGTGACAGCACATTTGCCGCTTTTTTCTAGAAGTTAGATGATCTCCCCGGTTAACTGGTGAACCCTAGAGCTCCTAAATCAAGAAGCAGCATTCATATTAACAATTGGTTTTAATGAATCTGCATCTTAGTAAACTCCCGCTAAGCTTAATATTAATTGGATTTTACTGAATTTTTTTCTTCCCTCTGATAATTTGTGTGTGTCTACTTCACTAAAAGCTCTACATATTAAATTTTTATTTGTATGTTAATTTAAATTGCTGCTTAAACAAAAAGAACAGGATTGGAACAATCACAATGTGAACAGAGTCTGCTCAAATATCTTCATCCTCTGTGCCACAATGGTACGTGCGCACTTAAAGCATTTTCCTCATTAAACACAAAGTGTTGCAGCCATATAAAATGCTGCCAACATTCTTCTAATGCATCGTTGGTTTGGAATAAAGCTTTTTATTCCATTTGAGCTCAAGGGGCTAGGTTGCATGTGAATAATTTAAAAAGTACCGACAAAACAAATTTACCTATGTTTGTTGGGAAAAAACAAATCCTGCAATTCAGTAGGCAAAGGGTGAAGAGAAACATCACAATCCAAAATCAAGGAAAGCCCAAGGTAGTAACTGGATCACAACAATATCAAATCACATCTGATTACATATTATCCTGGTTGCGATAGTTCCCATCTGCATCCAGGAACACGTAGGGGCACTGACTGTCAGCATCTTTAGCCAGCATCCCCAGGCTGCTGCAGGCTCACCTCATCACCTCGTATGAATTTCCATCCATTCTGCAAACATGTGATCCCATCAGCCTGAAGTAAAGCGTGCTCCCTCCATTAGAGTGAGTCTTTTTCTGTCCAGTTGGTGTTACACAATAGATCGAGATGAAAGGCAGAAAACCAGCCTCAGTCCTTCACCTCTCCCGCAAAAGCTGCTATGTCCTCTCTAGCGTCCTCTGGAACTAAATTTAAGTTCTTAAAATAGCAAAGTAACGTCTCCTGTGTAACAAGGGAAAACCTCTTAAGTTCTTACGCAATATGAACAATATCCAGTAATCCAGAGGTAGAGCAAATAACCTAAAACTTTTAATGTAAGAATCTGAAGAGCTCTTCATTTTGGTGAAAAAACCATTGTCATCTAGGAATGGCCACATTGTTTGAGTTCTTATGGTCAGCATATATGAAAAGCAGTGCGAAGTCCACAGAAACCAGAAGTTCAGGAGTTTTCCTGCCAGAAATACCTGTTTGTGTTGATCCATCAGATACAGAAGCGTGGGTGTCCCTGAGTCCCAAGCACCGTGACCAGCCCCACTCAGTTCAAACCCACACCTTTCACGGGTTTCTCTTTACTGGGAAACACACTGGGCTAAAAGAGTGGTTCTCTGATAGGAAAGAAATGAAGATATAAACTCAGAATGATAATATGGAAAAATAATCAATATTCTCTGTACCAGGCAGTCACACTAAATGCAGATGATATGCACTATATGATCCCATTTACTGGCTGTGAACTGCTTGAAGGCATGGTGGATTCACTCCTCTGAATGGTCAGACATGGATTATTGTTATTGCCGCTTATTTTATGGCACACAAATAGTGAGTTAAGCACTTCAGAGAAGTGAAAAGATATAGTCCCCTTCTCCCAGTAGCCGTGTCAATTCATGGACTGAAACCCAGGGCTTAAAAACTCTCCTTACTCTCCTGCACATTGACCGAGTCCAGCTTTCACAATTTCTAAGGCACTCAAACTAGACAACTGAAGGGGAATATGAAAGAATAATTCAGGTTGTTACAGCATGAAGGCCTAAGGCAATTAATGCTTCTATCGATGGACAAAGTACTGCATGCATTTCCCTAACAACCTGAGATATGCTAATTTAGGAAAGGAAAAAAAAAACAACAACCAAACACGATGACTTCTAAAATTTGAACCAGAGAAGTTCAGGCACAAAAATATTAAAACCTTTGAAATGCACATTTATATGCAGGCATAGCAAGATGTTTATCTCCTTCATTTGCATACACACTTCTAGGAGAGATGGACACAGCCTACTGATTTAGATCCGGTTGTAAAACGCACCTCATCTTTCCTAAATTGGATTTCTCCACACAGAAGCAGAGGTCCACAATAATTTCCTGTTGCACTTCAGAGGCCAAAGCACAGCTCTGACAAGAGAGCGTCTCCTTGATTGTAGCAAGAGCTGCATGTAGCTATAGACAAGATCTCTTATCCCTTTCCACAGAGGATTTAACTTCACGTTCAGGAGAGCTTCCTGGAGAATAGCAGGAAACCACCTGGGATAACTCACACTCACTCGCCACTTTTACTAGCTTTAATGACCCACCTAAGCATCTCTTAGGTCAGCCAGTACGTCTGAGTAAAACACACTCCTTTTTTTTTTTCCAGAAGTAAATCTAGTTATAGCATATCTGATTCTGGAAGGACTTCCCAGATCTGCAACTGGTTGACAGTCAACCAACAGCTATGCATTTAACCTCTCCTCGAGGAAATAACATACCAGTAGGCTACTGAGCTAACTGAAGTTACGTCTGTAGTCATCTGTGAATGTGCGATACCGGCAACTGCTCCCGCTAGCTCCAAAGCTGCACACAGCATCAGGCGGACTTGCACAGGTTGTTAGTGCTGGTGGAGCAACGTCACAACAACTAGATCAGATACTCGTATTTCCAGATTTATCGTGCAGCACATACATATGTGCAAGTACATTACTGTGTCCAGTTCTGGGCTCCCCGGTTCAAGAGGGACAGGGAACTGCTGGAGAGGGGACAGCAAAGGGCTACCAGGATGATGAGGGGACTGGAACACCTCTCTTATGAAGAAAGGCTGAGGGATTTGCGTCTCTTCAGCCTGGAAAAAAGACGGCTGAGGGGGGATCTTATCAACACTTATAAATACTGAAAGGGTGGGTGTCAGGAGGATGGGGCCAGGCTCTTTTCAGTGGGGCCTGGGGACAGGACAAGAGGTAACGGGCACAAACATGAGCATAGGAAGTTCCACCTAAACATGAGGAGGAACTTCTTTACTCTGAGGGTGGCAGAGCCCTGGCACAGGCTGCCCAGAGAGGTGGTGGAGTCTCCATCTCTGGAGACATTCCAAACCCACCCGGATGCGTTCCTGTGCCACCTGCTCTAGGTGACCCTGCTCTGGCAGGGGAGTTGGACTGGATGATCTCCAGAGGTCCCTTCCAACCCTATGATTCTATGATTCTAAGGCTGCTACATGGGAACCGCATTCAGAGTCACAATGCTGAGAGTATTACCTTTAAATGAAGTCTTTATTCATTTGTTCTGTGAACACGCCCTTCGTAATGCCAAGGGAGAATTTACGAAGGACTCTAGAACACTACTCCAGTAAATGATGTATGATCCAGACCCAGTAGCTTCTCTGCTCAGTGTCAGCGATGGGGCAACTGTCCAACTAAACACAGGAAAAAGCGAAACATGACATGTGCGTTCAATGCGTGTCAGTGAAATCAAGAAAATGTGACACTTCTGGTAGGGTTTTGATGCTGTGGACAGCTTATACTATGCCAAGATTTAGCTGTGGCAGAGCAGACACAGGGTTGGCTTGACGAGCCTGATTTTGCATGTGTCCTCTGTAACAACACAGGAGCTTATCAGCTTCTCACACAAACCTCTTTGTTCCTCCTTCCTTGCAGCCTGCACACGCGGCACTGCCTTCCTCAATTACTTTGTTAACCACCACACTGCCTTTTTCATACTTCTTTTAGATCTACCTATTTCAAAATGACTATAAGAAAACAATTAATAATAACATTTATAATACCAGAATATAAACCCGGTATATTTGCATGATGTTTTTTCTGTATAGACAGGCGTTAAACAGCTGGTTTTCTGAAGAAGTAGCAGCAACACAACAGGATTTAATGTACTTGGAGTCTAGAGCTAGCTGCACTACCCAGAAAATAATGACCTGCCAACAGAGAAATCATTTAAGGCATCTCGAAGAAGCATAAAACATAACACACTAACAACAATATCCTGAACATATGGTTTTCTTGAGTTTCATTCCTGTGAACAGGTTATAGATGACTTTTCAAAATTAAAAGCAATAACGGAGCGGCTCAATAAATCACAATACAGAAGTCGCTGGTAAACACATTATGGCAAAGATCTATCTTGATTCCAGCAAAATAACTTCTTCTAGTAATTCTTGCACTGAGCCTCTCTCTTATGGATACATATATATTACCTCTTACTATACTATATCCCAGTGGTATATATTAGATTGTACTACTTTCATTCCCATACTTCATATGTCACTTGTATATGCTTATATAAAATCTCAGGGCTCATGTAAGTCCTCGGAAGGAAAAAACCACCTCCCTGTGGATGAAGGTAAGACCAGCAAAAATGCCATGCCGATTCCGATTACAGCCTGGAGGCGTTGCTCTATAATATAAACACCAATTGACCAGCTGTGTGGGTGTACCTGGAGGAGGGACGCAGCAATCGCAGCTGCTTTGCTGCCCCTCGGAAGATGTTTTCAGCTCTTACATCGCGCTCGTTTCAGCTCTAACCTCCGCTGGATCTGAATCAGCACACAGCTAGGCTGGAAATTAAAACTTCATCTCTCTCTTGTCGGATCCCCCTCTGAGTCAATACGAATTCAAGATTTGGATTTCTTAAACTGTGCCATTCTTCCTGAAAAATTGCTTGACAGTGGCTTGAGAAGAAAAATGCATTTTCCACCACGTGGTACCACATTTCTCTTTATATTAATCACATTTTGGTCTTAGTAATACAAAAGTTAGAACATCCACACAAAACCATAAAGAATAGTACCGTAGTGTCAGAACGCCTGACAACTTCCACAACTTGGGCACTGATGTTACTCCGATGATGAAAAGCACGTCCGGTGGCAACGCCTGAAAGGTTCAATATATTGTATTTCCACAAATTCTGCGGACTTTGTGCAAAGCCCGCTGCCCACAGTGTAACCAGAACTCCCGTTAAATCTCACAGATTCTTCCGGTTCCTCCCTTTCAGGCACTGTGATTTTCAGAAGTTGTCACATGTATTTCAATGTTTAGCGGAGAATAAACTGGTCTGAATGCTTCTTTTGCTATTTTAATTAAGCTCCATCTTCCATCTACTTACATTTTCTTTAAAAATGCATAAAACTATGAATTAAGTATATGCACCATTACTCATCACACTGTTTATTGCTGAACTAATTTTATATATATACACAGATTAAATATTCACGTGCTCCTCTTCCCTGTCAGAGCATAGTAACTCCTAGTTCCTTCCTCTCCCACATTGGTGATTCCAGTTGCATTGTATAAGTTGAAGATCATGTAGATAAAAGCATCCTTAGAGAATTCTGCTTAAAAATTCCAAATTAAGTGGGGTTTTTTTTCCTATATTAGTAAGTGAAGAGCTGTCCATATGCTTACGTTAAGCCTGACAGATCTTCGATTACCCCTTAGCTTGTAGTTATGCAGCTATAATGCAGTTTAGATACATTCCATAGTTGTTAATGGCTCAACACACTGAGACCTTGAAGAATAACAACCAAGGTTATTTAGTAATGTAACGCAATAAAATAAAATAGGCTTCACCATGTATGCAAAAGCAGTAAGTGCTTTGCTGATTTTAAGGCATATGTTTCTTTAAAGTTCTCAGAACATAAATGATTTAACTGCTACACACACGCACAAACACAAAATCACAAGCCAAATTTACTGCAAACTTTGCAAGCTGCAATAAATAGGTAAAGACATAAATTGCCGGCAATTAGGAATTTACTGAAGAGGGTAGTTAGGGGAATTGCGCTGATTCCGAGAGATGAAATGCAAATATATCGTGCTTACACGTACGGGGCCACTGCACCTGTGCCCGAGCTAAAGCACTAAATCAGCAAGCCTAACGCAGCACGCAGACCCCGAGGATGCAGCAGTGAAATTCCAGGGATATGGCGGCCCCACTGATGTTAACCAGAACTGCATGTGTTTGGCAGCTCTGAAGACCACACCACCAGCAGTACACTGTATTTAGAAAACAAAAATGTGCAGGCAAGCACTGATTGCTACCGACACTGCTTCCACTTACAGACTTGAGACATTTTAAAACTGGGAATGGAAGGAAGATGCTGGAAGTCCTTCTCTCAGAGACTGTCTCATGTCCTTGCTTTTGCGTCACACTGAAGGGCGATGGCTGTTACAGTAAGAAATCAGTACCGCTGTAAGAAGTGCCTGCCTGTAGCCTAATTATCATTAGCAGTAGCACTCTTTCAGTTCCTGGAGATTACACGGCTGAGTTGTCCATGGATGGGCATGGATCAAAATGTCCCCACGCCTGCGGGTTAGCAAACCTCCACGTACTGAGTTACTTCTCCACCAACGTATTCAGCTTGCAACAAATTGCTGTAGAGTAGCCTAAGTGGTGGAAAAGGGGTTGGGGGCTAGGAGTTAGGCGAGATACCCCTCCTGGGAACACTCACTATGGCAATGCCGCTTCTGCAGGGGCTCCGGCAGCAGGCTGAAACAGAAGGGTGATGATTTATAAGCCAAAGGAATTAAAGGTGGGAAGGAGCGTACTTGAACCTCTACAAGGCACAACACGCAGGAACCACACACAGAGTCGTCAAAGCCACCGCACAAATGAAGCAGACCATGGTAGCTGGGACAGAGCCTCGGGGGCAGCAACGTCCTCTCCTTTCCCTGCCAGCCCCTTTAGCAGTCCTGGCCCCAGCACACGCATAACCCGAATCCCCAAAGTGCTACGCAGGTAGCAGATGAACTTCCTTGCAGAAGATGATCTTAAGTAAAATCTATGCCATGAAAAGGTTTTTTCTTTCCATTCCAAGTACACAGTTGGATAACCCAGGATTGCACTTAGCATCCAGTTGTTGGCGTTCATGATTGCTTGAGTCTCTGCGCTGCTACGTGCAGTGTCCTCTGCCCTCAGATCAAGTCGGGTATGGAGGCGGCTGGTGGCAGGAGTAATAACTATTGTTCGGATTCAGTCTATAGCTAAAATAAGCTGTAACACAAGCTAGGCACGAGGGAAATCCATTCAATGAGCAGCTTGAACAAATCTATGTTCAATTAATGTAGCTTTTCAAACACTGTGACAGTGTTTGTGCTCTAAGAAGATGGTTAAGACATTGCTGCCACCAATCATTACGGCAGTTCTCCTTCCTCTCGGGAAGCAGTGTCAGTCCGGGAAGGGAGCACAATTAGCAGTAACAAGAAAGTATGTGGGGGAGTGCAGGATTAAAGGCAAGACTGAAATTACTATTGAGGCATTCCTTAGGAGAAAGGGAATTTATGAAGAGAGGATGAGGACAAGGAGGGGAAAGATGGAAAAAGAAGGAAAGAGGAAAACTTCAGAGCCAAGAACAGGTGGAGAGGGGAAAAGAAAGGAGAAAAAATCTGGAGAAAAAAGTCAAACAAAACAAGGAGCTTGAAGAAGAAAAAACATTATTCTGTGATCCATGGTATTAACGTTGTCTACTTTTGGGTAGATTTGTATCTTCTGTTGCCTTGCCCTGCCCTCATTGCCACAATTGCCCAGTTCACACCACTGGTTCCATTTGGTCAGCATGGACGAGAAACAGCACCGAGCTCCAGAATGGAAAAAGCTGGACAGTCATTTTCTGCCAGATATAATGCGTAAGGGCTGAATTCTACTATAGATTCCTCCATCCACCACTCACACTCTCTGTCCTCTCCCTAATCACTCGTTGTCATGAAACCTTAGGGAGTTTGCCATCTCGTCCTGCGCTGCCCCTCCTTCGGGTTTAGCTGCAATTAGCAAACAGGTTCCAAGTTATTAAAGGAGCATTGAGAAACATATGGAGGGCCTGACAGGTGGACCAATTATATATGCCAGCCTTGTTTCCTTAGGCATCCAGGGTGAAAAGCAGACAATCCATGAGGAACACGAATCATGCTGAGTAACGAGAAAGCACGTGGGTAGGTGGCTGAAGGGGCAGGGAAGCAAGGGAATGCGAGACAAAAGAGATCGCTGTACGGGAGGTGAAAGGGAAGGGAATGAGCAGCAGAAGGTGGTAATGAGGTCTGGAGTTATGTGTCAGAGAAGGCAGTTGGTTTTGAAAGGAGAGAGCGTTACCTGGAGCCTTAAGATGCTCTGCAATGACAGGAGCGCCCAAGGAGAAAGGGTTTGCTGGGAATACGATCCAGGGAGTAATAAAGGGAGCACAAGAAGTTCGAGGATGAGGTAAAGGACAAAGAAGCTGTGAATGACTGTTGAAGTCTTCAAGGGGTGAAGGAAAAATGAAGAATAGAATAGATCTTTGCTTTGTGCAAAGTGAGATTCACCGAATTTGATGTTGCTATGGTGATTTATACCACCTGACGACCCAGGTTCAACTGTTTAAGGCAATGCATATAATTATTCTTTTTATTTTCCCAAATAAGTACTTGCAGCCTCTTGCTTATATATAATGTGTTTTATAATTCATAATTCTGCTGCGGTTTGCGAGATGATTGATGTACTCGCGTTACCAAAGGTAGTAGCAGTCTTACCTGGAAAAGTGCAATTAAGAAGTATGGTGTGAAACAAATGCCCTTTACAACTTAAATGGTATCTGAAGAAATGCGTTTTCTTTAACAGATACGTGCAAAAGAGAAAAGAAGCAAAATTCAGTCTTTAGAAGATTGGTTTCATTTAAAAAGTCAAGAAAGTACAATAACAAAGGATAGTGCTTCAAGGGTAATAGAGGAAAAGCTGTGTTGTCCCACATAGACAGCGGGGATCCAAGAATCCAGTTCAGCCTTACTACAAACTTCTCCTACAACTTTTGGCAAGTTATTTAAACCCCTGTGCTTCTGTTTCTCAATTTGAATAATTGCTGGAACTAAACTTACCCTAAGGATGTATTTTGAGACTTCAGTAATAATTCCTAAGTGCTTTGAAAAGTGCTACATCATGCAAGTGAAGAATGTCATTATTAAAATTGTGCTTCAGAAATCATCACTAACAAGGATTTGTTCTATAGCTAAAACTGCACCAAAAACATTATTAGCTTGCAAATCACAAAGCTGCCATCGACGCGCAGGAGAGAGGCAGAGACGAGAGCTGTGCCAGCACCGCAAGGGAAGGGTGCGTCCAAGCCAGCCTCCCTGCGGGCTGTGGCGCTCAGCTGCAACGACCCCTCAGCCTACAGCAGCGCGGAGCAGCCCCTTGTGCGCACCGTCCTCGTCATCCGCAGGCGCCCGGCCAGCCGTACCTCAGCTACGGAGTGAAAATGTTAAAATGATATCTGCCGGCAGACGCTGCGGTCTGGGCTGCTGTGCAGGGCTAGCCTAGCAAACACAAACCGTCGCTCGGGTTAGCTGCAAGAGGGAGACATCACTGGAAAGGGGTAGCATGGCCGCGTTGAGGTGTCACAGGCTTGATTCCTGTTCCAGGGTCCGACAGTCACACTGATTTTGTTCCTTGGTGCTGTGTTTCCAAGACAAATCTGTAACTGCTTAGGGTTCTTGGACACCTTTCTTTGCACAGATGTCGGTTTGGTACAGACGCTGGCTTCGTACTGAAAAACCAAATTTCAAGATGCATTTTAGAAAGAAGCCTACCTGACTGAACACAATACAGGGAGGGAGCTTTATTTAGGAACAACCAGGAGTGTATGTAAGCATTCTCAAAAACATTAATTATGTGAAAAGCAGGCCTGTCTCCCTCTCACTTCGCACAAAAGGTTATTCTGCTAAGGCTATTGGAAAAGGTGCTAAACGTTTTCTTAGAGAACACACTTTTTTCCTGTAAACTCTTTAATACTCTGAAAGTTTAGGAAAGTTGCTTGTGATCTGGAACCGCTCTACATAAGTTGTTATTTCTGACATGCTTGTCTCACATGTGGGAAAAATGTTCATATAAACTGGTATCATTTTAATGTAAACACCGAGATGACTGATAGTGTAATACAACAAGGTTACTTGATGCTAGGACTGCCTGCTAATATGACAAGCTTGTTAGCTGTCGAGCTGTCTGGCAATGCTTAACCAGCTTTGTCTACCAATTCAGATGGAAAAATTAACACCTTTCTAAAAAAAATTGCAGAAGAAGAGGCAATGCCTTCTGCAACAGATATGTAATTATCCTCTTTCAAGACGTCATTCAAAAACCCCAGTATTTTGAAGCACCCAAGGTATGTTATACAAAGCTAAGCTTTTGAACTTACTTCGACCTTTTAAAAATTTCCTTTAAATTCGGAGCAAAAAAAAGTACTTTGGAAAATCAGAGTAAAAAGACGACCTAAAATCCTACCTCTGGTCTGCGACTTTCATGTAACAAGAACAGATGCAAATAAGACTATGTTATATTCGTAGTACAGAGATTATGTATGCATGAACTGAAAAGCTTACCAAGGCACATGACAATGCTGACCCAAGTGAAGGGTAAAATCCAGACGTACTTGAAAAACATAAGTTTTCCGTCTTCTATGAAATGGTGAGGAAAAAGGTGTTATGAACATTCTTCAAACTGAATGTTGTTCTCTCAGCACTTTTTCTGCCATATACTATGTGCCTAAACTTTATAGCCAGGATGCCTCCCGAGGGAGAGGCATCTCTCCAGCTGAGAACCAATGGCTTAAACCACACATTCCTGCAAAATGAAAATGGTTATATCCGTGATTTACCTGTTCCAGGACAGCACCTTACACAGCTTTTCGGAGCCAATGACAAATACTTGCCCTGCGTTCATAAATCTTATGCAAGTTTATTCCAACTGGCCACAATGGAAGTACATAAACTGCTTCTTTTAACTGTGAGGCTTCAAAAATGAAGCCAGAACTGAAATCCAGTTTTGTGTTGATTTGTGAACTACTTATTTATTTGTGGTACACATAAAGATAGGACACTGTACTGGAACTCATTGCTAGTGTTGGGGTACTCTGCTCTCCTTCAAGATCAAACCTACTGACTAAGGTGAAGCATGAACTAAAGAGGAGATACAGAAGAAGCTGTAAACAAAGTGACTGGGATGAGATTACCGTTTTACTTTGAATGTTTCCTGTCTTAAATAAATCAGCAACCATTCCTCATCACTGCTTGTTTTTTGGCGGTGGTGTCCCTTACAAAGTTGCCAAGAAGATCAGCCACTTCTGCACCAACAGAAAGAATCCAAATCCTCTATTTGCTGATGTAGAGACAAGTCTTGAGGCTGCGTCTGAAGACAACAAAAGCAATTCTTCCTGCTGTTTTCAGGGTGTATTTTAGATAAAATAGGTCAATATTCAACAACTCAGAATAGCTCCCCTAGGCCACAAAAGTCACTGACGAGACTCTGCCCCAGCCTTAATGCTGGTGGGGCTCGGCACACATTGTGTCACTTGGTGATGGTGTCACCCAGTCGCTCTGTGCCTCCCTTTGCACCCCTTCAACTCTATTTACTCTGTACCCCCTGCCTGCCTCGCCGGCTCCTCCTTAGCCTCTTCATGCAACCACATCGCATACTGGGACATCAGCGTTGGCTGGGGCTCTTAATTGCTGCTCTAATATTTAATGATAACAACCAGAATTTTACAAATGAAGGCACATAAATATTTGGCAAGTTTAGCCAAATGGTCCCCCACAGTCCCCCACTTCCTAGCATATTTTGGGATTTGATAGCACACCTTTAAAGCTGGAAAGTAAAGTTAGGGAAAAAAAAGCATTCATTGTGTGCTGGAAAAATAAGGCATACGAAAGTCACTGCAATCAATCTGAATTTCTTCCTGTTAAAATCTAACCCTGTCTTGCAGCTTTGTTTTGTTATTTTTGTCAGATCCCCAGATTCATCCTGTAATAATGTGCTCTCTCCCCAGAGACCTAGCTGGTGTCTTTCATCAGCAACAGCCTTCCAGAAGTTCCACTTAGCTCACAAAGCAAACACAATGTTTGGCATAATATTTCAAAAGGTCATACTGTGCTTCCTAACTTAATGGCCATTTATATTGCTTTACAACATTTAAATTCACACTCTGCTATCAAGTGGAGCCATGCCATCTAAAAATAAATGCTTAAAAGCGAAATAAAAAAAAAATGCCCTAGATACCTGGGTTTGGAAATGTTTTCTGCTTATCTGAAGACAAATTCTGATGCCCTTCTTCACAAGTCCTTTAACTCAAGGGTAGGTCCACTGAAAATAGCAGGATAGATGCTGAGGCCGTTACTCCCAGGTATTAGATAGTGCCATAGGTTCCAAAATACCCACAATCTACCTCACATGGCCAGCAGCACAGCATCCATGCACCTGGCATTTAGTATTTATTTTCACCATTCACCTTTGAAAGGGGGAAAGGGTATTAATCCCATAGGACAGGGATGCCCAGAGAAATCCAAAGCACGCGTATGCCATGTGCAACGGTCACAGACCTGCTCTACGCACACATGAACGAGCGCCAATCCGGAAGCCCATAAGCCACAGCCTGATGGTGAGCCAAACCGGGAGTCCCGCTCAGAGGCACGGCCTACAAATCTCAGCTCAGCACTCCACCCCCTCCCTCCCCTGGCCCCTGGCTCACATCTGCTTTCCTATTAGCAGAAAGGAATTTCGCTACAAGCTGACAGTGCCATTTCCAAACGCGGCTGCTGAAAAGTCAAAAAAGCAGCATTTGCCCATAGGTAACCACTTAAACTAAAAAGCTGATAGTAACTCTTCTTTTGCTGAAATGGCAAAGTTTAAACCTCAACTATTGTTTCTTTGAGGCAGTACAATCTGATTAACCAGCAGGACAAAGCTTCACCAGAATTTAAAGCAAGCACAGCTTGAAAATACAGCCACTATCGTTAAAGTAAGTTATCCTTTACCACTCTTACATGCGGCCATAAAGATGTATTCTGTCAACTCATTCATTTAGGTACAAAATCAGCTGAAGGGCACAGGACATTTCTTTGTGACTTGAATTATTACTTCTACTTGAACCCCTGCATCCATGCTCTCTTTACCCACACAAGTGAAGTAGCTCCACACAGAGCCCACTTACGTACAAGCTCCAAAGCCACAAAACTGAAACAGCTGATGTCCCACAGGTACAGGTACATGGCGCACCAACAGTTAAAAATGCTGACATTTCCCCCATCATGGGGCTTATTTTACCTGTAGTATTCTAATTTTCTCCCTACATAGCCTCACAAGCTTCTTGCTTCCTAATTTGTATTTGCTCATCCATATTTCATGTCATGTCATTGTCTTTCAAGCTACTCCCGATGTTTGAAAATTGCCATGTGCCAAAATTGTGGGCAATCCACACCGACAGTTTCCTCCCTTGTTCATTTGTTCCCACTTATTCAAACCACAGGTTTTCACTCACTTGTGTATGAGGATAAAGCAATCCAAGTATTTCAAATATGCACATTCAACATTATGTTTTCCAGAGTACATTAATTAAAAAAAGGCCCTATTCTATGAAGAAATGTTATATCAAGCTACGAACTGGCACATCAGTATCATAGTAGATCAGAAAAAGGTACTCAAAACAAAAAGCATAATTTTGCCCTTTTTACATTACTTTTCAAGTAACTATGCTATGTAATTCTCTGTTATCTTAAAAATCTCCATTTTCTACCAAAAGATGATAAAGACTACATTATTTTGAGTCCATACTGTAATTACTAATGTCCAAATTTATTATGCCATGCAGTTACCTCTGTATTTCTTATCTCCTGGGAAGCCTGAATTTTGCTTATGCTGATATCACAATGGATTATGTACATCGTGTCTTAAATTTAACGCATGTTTTACACTAATTTCAAGTCTCCACAATTTTTCCTTTACGATAATTATGGAATGCTGATTAAGGTATGTATACAAAAATGAGAACACTTATCGTAAACCCAGATGCCAAAAAAGCCATGTGTAATTTTTCAAATGCAGGTGGACTCGTCAACATGAGCCAGATATCAGGCAGCTCTATTCAGCATTTTTCCCCTTAGCGTCACCATTCAGACTTCCTTAATTTCTGTCTCTTTGATCTCTCCTCAAAGTACAGTCTGAATTTAATGATAGCCAAATATGCCGGGGGGGGGGTGTCTTTTCATTAACTTCCAAGGACTTTAAGTGAAAAAATGAGTATATACTTCCATAGCTTTCACAGGCAGCGGCTCTTTGCCCACACTACACCAAGAGCCATTCCATTCACTTGATCCAACAGCACTGAGGTGGAAGACAAAACTGAAACTATTTTTTCTTCCTCTAGACAACAGTAGAAAAAACCACACAAATTTCTCTGACAGTTGCTACCTCTAGATAGAAAAGTGACCGCAGTTGTCTACAACATCGCATCCTACAGATCTAATAGTCTGCAGACCTGCTGTCCTGTACTGAGTAGGACGGGAGGTGGCCAAGGATGAAAGGAACATTATCCTTTCCATTTGTGGAAACAATACAGCTAGTGTCCAGTCTGCCCCAAGACCAGGAAAAGGGACACAATCATCAGACGAGTGAATGGAATAACAAGCAGAAAGTCTGCCAAAAAGAGGGTCTCTGCCCGTCAGGTTGACAGAGATGACACCAAACTGCAGAGAACGTCTGACCGACAGCACCCCTGAAGAACTTCCTCGGCCCCGTGCAGCAGCTGCCACAGCTTCACATCAGGATGTGCTTCGGTACCAAAAATCTAACAGGGGTTTTTAACGCTAAAGGAGTTATTTTGTAAAAGCTGTTTATGTCCCCACACTGGCTGTGCAGCTACTTGGTGGTATTCCACAAGTGTATAAAACACGAACTGTCTGCCAGGAGACAGAAGAAACAAGTATTTTCAAATAAAATAACCTTTTTCCTGCTACAAATAGAGACACATGCTGCAATATGCTGAAGTTACTTGCACCAGTCATGATAAATTATTTCATCTTACAAACTTTCTTCCTTTGGGCATAAACTACTTCCAGTATTTACAATTTAAATAACTAAATTATATTCTTCCATGAACAGAGAGAATAAACTAGAAATCAGATGCATGGTCATCCCTGATCACATTTTTGTGGATCTATAATGAAACATTTGAGAAACTGTTCATGCTGCCTCTGATGATGATTGTTCTGTTCATTAGTAACACTTTTGCAAGTAAACTTTCAGCCACGGTGCCAATTAAAGCTACTTAGTGGTGATTGGAAGTTAATTATTAGTAAATTAAAGTCCTGAATTTCATGCAAGTTTTTCATCCATACATTAAATTTATCTCATGGCTGGCATTTCAGAAGAATTTTTTGCCAAATTGTTTCCATCTAACAAAGAAAGCCACTAAAATGGCCTTTGGGCTTCGTTTCCTCGTGTCATTGGAAGACATCCTTCAGGATATTTCACCAAATATTTTCAAGGAATCCTTCCTCTCTCTTCATATTTGTGGTAGCTGTCTATGTTGTACTAGCATTAACAGAAATCCCATCAAAAACTGGAAAACGAAATCCTTCAAGCTCCTAATGGACTTCACCCTCATCTACTCACGCTCACAGGACTGTGTTACCCTTTTCCACTATCAGGATAGCAGATGGGTTAAAAGGAAACAAAATCAAACAATCTACTCATCAGATAAGTGGATATATCTAAGACAGATTTTTTTTTTTGTCACATTAAAATATTTATATGGTAAAAATGAATTAAAACTGACATGCAAGAGCAGAAAAATGTTGAAGAACAGCTCAAGGAAAAAAAAAAGGTCATAATTATTTGTCAGGCTTTCATGCTAATTAACTGATAGACCTTTTGTTCCATAAGCTTTCTATCACCATATTTTTCATAGAGAATTAGCTAGTTCTTTCATCAGTTTGTTTCTCTATACGCTATGGGCTATGTAATATTTCCAGTTCCAAACTGGGGTCAAGATTCCACCCTGGCCATGCGTGACTGAGATATCTCACCAAGGGGCGCGTGGTGAACCCCCTCTGCGAGAGGAGATACTGCAGCAGGCACAAGCTCAACCTGCAGCTTCCTCAGACAGCTTTCCCTTGCCCAAGAAACAGCAAGGATTACGCAGAAACTGTTTGCTGGAAACGGGGAGAATCCAAAGTCAGGGGCCTGGTGAAAGTATAGTGAATGGTGAATGGTAGTTTCTTGACTCCATGCTGTATTCCACACCCGAGAAGTGACTGGGCTACGGACCCAAATCATAACGACGGCAAAACAGACTCATTAGCTTGCTTAGCCCTAGGACTTCCTCAAGGTCAGGGCCAAATTCTATATTGTTAATTTTTCTGTGTCAACAAGACACAAGGAAGGAGGACTGCAATCCTTCAGATTAAACCAGTGTAACCATAGTGACTCCATTTGCGTTGGCTTTCTTGCACATCTTGATTGGATCAAGAGTCTGTCTATCCCATTGAATCTCTGGGGCCACTGACTGCAATACAGTTGAAAAAGACACGAAACCTCCAGTGACCACAACATCCGATTGCAAATTGCTCGTTCAAGAGCCCATCATGGTTTCAGAAGTCAGCAGGAAGAACAAGGAGCCACTTGAAACGGAACATAATCTATTCATGTTGATAACCGCTATTTTAAAGAACAGTTGAGGTCAGCTGTAAAATACAACAGTAATTGCACAGCTTAGCCTGTAAAATTACTCTTTACTAATACAGCTATGCCAGCTTACACTAAGCAATCTGTGCTACGGAGCTCATGGAAACATTAAATTTGCTTAAAATTCCGCTCTGTTTCAACAGGATGGCACTCGGAAGGATGTCTGGAGGGAGTGTTAGTTTCTATGTAACGCACAGTACTGAGTCACCAGTCAGCTATGTGATAGAATCATCTGTGTAATTCTAATGGTGACCTACTGAATAGAAGCTAAAACCAGACAAGAACCATTAAATTACTAGTTATTCTGAAATAAAATGTGTTTGAAGTGTGCTTGTGATGGCCAGAACCTTTCTGTATGCTCCACTGCATGTTAGCACGTCAGAAGACATAACAAATGAAGGGATCACAAATCTCTGCAGTTTCTTCTGGTATCGCTTTAAAATAATGCCTCATCTGATCTTCTAACTATATTTAAATTAATTAAAACCCATTTATCACTACAAGCTCTCTGAAATACTCGAGGATTTGAAGTCAGTTTTTCCTGCTCTATCAAGCAACCAAGTTTTCTGAGCGGGTACAATGTGCCCTATAAATTACCACGATACATAACTTCATGAGTAAGAACATGGGTCAGTCTTTCATTAAAATTAAAAGGTCCCGATTCTCTGCTGTCAGATATCAAGTGCTGCTGCAAAGGAAACCAAAGCACTGCCAAAGCAGAGGGACATTTTACATCCAGCTTGCCCTGGTGTAAGGAACACGTCATGTTATAGGACGACACTGCGTAGGCAGAACCATTATGCTCTTTTTCAAGGACAGCAAGTAAATTCTGATTTATTCATGGAGAAGGAATTTCTTGCTGGTTGAAACTCGCTTCCATGAACACACAGGGTCAATTTACCACTTAATTCCTATATAAATCTTCTGAAGATGGACAAATTTCAAGGAGCACAATGGTGTATCATTTCTGCCAATCTGAGGGAAAGGCGGCGTTACTGGTAATTCCTTCTTCTGATCCAAGGGTTTTGAAAGTCAGAGAAACGCGAGCAGGCTGTCAAGTTATGGAGATTGCTGCTGAAAGACAGATTTTAGGGTATTTTTTAAAATGCAGCAATGAAGCCTCCTGGCTTTATTGTGCATTTAATGCAGACAGAAACTATCAACAGTACAAGATGTAGCTGAGAATCCTTAACGAAACAGTTGAAGGTAAACTAAAAGCAAGTTTAAAAGCAGCTTGAATACTCACAGGACATATGACTTGCAACTTCAAATTATACCTTTTCATGATGGAGGCAGCTGCTCCCAAGCGAAAACCAGACAGACACCATGTAGGAACAGTAAAACTGCTTACAAAAGAAGTATTAAGAGCACCAAGGAACTTGCCCAGAGAACTGAAATTCTCTAAATTATCATCATGGTCAGTTGTAAGAATCATACAGGAGAAAAGCTCAGCTAGAAACATGATGTATTTCCATCAATGTGCCACCCCTCTGGCTTGCACATCACCTCAGTCTTAGCCAGTGGGAGGCACTAGATGAAACTCTGTGTCATGCCAAGGGGTTGCATTAATGCTCAAAGACCAAAAGCTGCTTTTAGGCACAGCAAGATTCATCTCTCGCCATTCTTCTCAAAGACAGGAGGCACCTTTGCACCTCCATCAACCTGCCACTTCTCCAAACCAGTCAAGTCCCAGATGAAAAGGGAACATATCTGACCGGGCTGACACTTTCCATCTAAGTCAGTTGCTAAGAGAAATGTCAACCTCTTGCCCTAGAAGAGAGTCGTTACCTACAAAATGCCTCCTGAACTCTATAAGATAAGGAGGGAAGCCCAGGTGAGCCTCTCCGGCTCAGCTCTGCAAGCTGTTGCACCAGTAGATACTTTGCAAATTTGGTGGTTATTTACTGATTTATAACGGTGTCCTTCACAGAGATTTACAAGATTGTATAAAGCAGAACAAAGAAATGCTCCAAGTATCTCATCTCAAATGAGCAGACAGAGGGAATTTTTAGTGTTTGACCCTAAACATACTGAAAGTATAATATGGTTTCATCTGTTTTCTCAAATGAGAGAAACATCTACACCAAGAAACTGCAGAGGACATAAACGGTACATGAAGTGAATTACCTGACCTGAAAAAGAAGGCTTTGGGCAAAGATGCAAACAATAATCAGCATACAAAGTTAAGGAAGAGCCAAAGAACGAGGATTTTTCAATAGAAATAATGAAGATTTACCTTTTAATCATGATTTTGTGCTAAAAGGGAGCTAAGGAAGCTACCTGAAAAAAGATGTGAGAAAGACGGATGGCACAGAATTATATTAGATATGTTACTGAACTCCAAATAGATCAAAATAAGTAATGAATAAGACAAAAACGTAATACAGAAATACTGTAAATAATACAAAAGTCACACAAAAGATCATATAGAACAATATCTTATGGAATGCACACTATGATAAAATCCATAATTAGATATGTGAAGGCAAAAATGTAAATCAATTTCTTAATGGTTTAACTCCAGTAAATTACTTAGAAGGACCTTATAATGACTTTCTGATGTTCTTCTGAAAACACCAGCTGATTCAGTCTAACACCAGGCCGAGGAGTGAAACAAAATGTTCAAACCACTATTGTCAATCACATCCAAGCTTTAGCACCCATTACGATCTACAAAGGCGAATTCTACATGCTAATGGGTGAGATAGAGATCGACTGTTTTCCCAATCTATACCCAGATTGTCTCGGCAGACCCAGATTGACTGTCTAAAGTCATACAGCACCGCTGCTTCCCCACAGTGTGGGAAAGAACCTGGGCAAAGACAGCTCCCACAAGGAAAGGAAATGTTATGTGTTACTGGGGGCAACCACTGAGCTTTAGAGAGGCTGTTGAGGCAGGGAGATGTGTTCAGACTCCCGTTTATTGAAGATGGCTATAGTTGTCCCTGGAGATCCCGGTTAAGGTATTCCCCTAAACCAGCACTGGGGATGCACACTAACCAGTATGAAGTACACAGCTCGGCATTTCCAGGAGCTCAGCACACAAACAAAGACAAATGAACAAGTAGCTGCCTTTTTTATCTTTTAAAGAAAAAGGGAACAACCTAGCTCATCAAGGCCAGATGTCAGCCGCCTTAGCGCGCAAATATCAGCTAGTTCTGTGGATTTCATTGACCTGAAATACAAGTTCTCAGTCACAAAGTGAATCTTTTGAACCTACATGCTCAATCTTACTACAAAGATATGTTTCTAAAGAGAGGATTTTATAGTGAGCAGCAAATCATAGTCATGATTAATACCCTGATTGCCAGCAAGTGCTCTGAACAGCTCTTACTCTGCAGACACTGACATTCTCTTGCCAAAGAAAAAACACAGTGGCATTTCATGTTAAAAAAACCAATGTTCATTGAAATAGAAAAAAGCAGTAGCCGGCACTGAGAGTGACAAATGAGAAGGTCAGCTGGACAGACACAAATGGTACTGAACATATATGCAACATAATCTATAAAACCGGTATTTCATTTACCCTACGGAGTATTCACTTTAGCAGTATTAATAAAGCTTACGTTAGTTTAACAAAAAGAAAAAAGCTATTACATTAAACTTTCTGATTAAATGCAATTATAACTCTTAATCAGTACCTTTTAGCAGGGTTACTAATGGAAATGCATTCATTAATCCTGGACACTTAATATTTTATTCCGGTTTCAGGAGTCACTGTTATTTGCAGGTCTGTTATCCAGAAGAACACCTGTAATGTTCAGAAAACCCAATCAAACCTTCCGAGTTTTAGAGTATGATTCAGCAAAGGCTCATATGCTTAGTGTCTTATCAAAGCAAGTAAGCATCTATCAAATCTTTCTACAGGGATGGAACATAAAAAAAGTACTCCTACTTTTCCTGATGCATCTAGCTGTCTGAAATCAAGGAGAGCCACTGCTCCCTCCGTGCACTCCCACAGAGCTTATGGTACTCCAAAAAGGCAAGTCAAGCTCAGACTAGGATATAAGGTAGCTCTAGAGCTTTGCTTAGCTTGCATGTATTCCTCTGTGCCAGGAAGCTCATCGATAAGGCAACAGCAACCTGGCCCTAAAGGCCAAAATCCAAATCAAAATATATAATCGACATCTGGAGCAAAAAAGACTAAAGGAGCAAAAAGTACATATATGCAAAATTTGCGCACAAAAAGGGGCATGTATGCAGGGGTTTTAAGTAACAAAAAGAAGAAAAAGAATGAACAAATGAAATATTTCCTCTAGATTGGGGTAATAATCCTTAGCTACATTTTTTTTTTTTACAATAGATATAAATACAAGTTAAATTTGTGTCAAAACAGTAGCTGCTTAAACAATGCTTTAGACTATTTAAAGTCAGGCTGTATTATCTTCTAAAGAGAATATGTAAATGATAAGAAATATGGCAGCTGGATCAAACTTCTGTCCCCCACCCCAAGTTCACTGTGTGTAGATATAAAACAGTATCATAAAACCTGGTAAAGAAAATGGGAGGTGCTTTGGATTCCTGTGAAATAAATGAAACTTCCAAACATTTCTCGATGGTTTGGTTTTTAAAAAGGAAAAGCGATATGGGAGAGAGGGCAGAAGAGAGATCAATGATGGTATTTATGCAGTAGGGATCAAACACAGGTATGAGTAAGATCTTCAGATTTTAAAACGAATCTCAAGAGATAAACTAAGAATGGTTAAATACAACACTGACTAGGGAGCAAACCCTAACACAAATAGTGGTTTTTGCTTCATTGAATTTGAAAAGCTATCAGGAAAAGACATCTGATCATCACCAAATTTTAAAAAGATGGAAAAATTAAGTACGATTTGCACATTTAATGATTTCCTCTCGCTGAAATAAGATTAGATAATTGTAATACTTAAACAGATCCCATGCTAACTCTTCCAGCTGGATGCATTAACTGGACGCATCAAAGTGAAAGAATCTTGCGTAACATGCAAGCTCACCAGCTGCAGTCCCATGCCTAGGTGATCCTGAAAGAGCAAGTGGATCCTGAAGAGCAAGTGGACACTGAAGGGGCTCCTCTGATTCGCCTCTCAGGCTCACAAATTGGGGTGCTGGAGTTTATGCACATTGCAGGGATGGCATGAAAAAATCCCCATCGGGATTTTGCCAGGCGTAAGCAAACACTCGATTAGAAAACAGGTAGAATAAACAGAAGATGCCACTCAGTGATGGTGAAGTGTTTTTCACGCTCTCCAAAGAGCCTTTAGATATGGCCACCCACCTATACAACACCTATCACATCTATAATACAGTGGACATTGCCACTTCTTCTAGAGTCTTAGGAACTGCAGAGATTTTGGGAGGCTTGTGCCCTTGTAGAGCTAAGCAAAGAGATCTTGTCTTCTCTAAGCAACAGTAATTTATAGCCTACTTCCAACAGGAACAGGCATTTGCATAGAGTATGGAAACTGGGTTTCCTAACCTCTGCCCTGAGGACACCAGCGGCTTCTGAGTCCTTGGCACACCAGCACGTCTCCCAGCAAAAAGGGAGGCGGGAGTAGAGCAGGTTGTAGCGTACTTGTGTTTTGTTAACCTAGGCAGCACGGGGAGCAATGGCAGCAAAACACATAGCTCCGGCTTCAGGTCATCCACAGGTGAGGATCGCGTCATTCGGAGTGTTCAGGACACTAGCTGTCACTGCTTCTTCACCGATGGTTTCTACCATTATCACCCCCTCATTCTCCTGGGCTGATGTATTCTCAGAAATAATTCCTGGTAGCTTATATGTAAAGGATATATTAACAATTAAAGGTTTATGATAAAGAGCTTTGATACATCTTAAGGAAACTGGAATTTATCTGTATTAAACAGGTGACATAAGCTGGTTAACACTCTCAAAAGTGTATTTGGAACAGAAACAGTTTGTCATAAGGTCACTGCTATCACGTAATGAGGGGCTCTGCCATACTGCTGTAGGAACAACAGTGAACAAAATATTTTATATTAGAGATCTGTGGTGTTTGGGGTTTTTTTTTTTAAAGTACAAACATTAGAAATAGTATTTTCATCCACACCCTTGACATTACCTATCATCATACATTATAGCAGTTCAAAAAAGCCCTGAAAACATGGGGTACATGCAAAACTGAACACCGTCTGGAGTGCGTTTACCACCACAGCGAGAGAGACAGAACCCTTTTCTGAAAAGACAATTTGTTGACCAAAAGAAAAGTAAATAAACTTTAGCTGGATTCCTGTAAAGTGTCAAAATAACTGCTACACGGGAAAATTATTAAGCTCAAAAATATTGGAATTAGCACCAAAACATGCTTTTAAAAAAAACATAGCTGAAGGGGATGAAAGAAGATGTGGTAAAAGAAAAGCTATCAAATGGGGAGAAGCCTGTTAATACAAAACCCTCCAGGACTGGTCCCGAAACTCATTTTATTTAGCATTTTCATCGGTTATCTTGGCACAAAATAGAAGAATCAAACTAGTTAAACATTAATAGCACAAAATTAGATGGCAGTGACCATACTGACGAGGATCACAATCACATACAAGAAGAGCTGGATGACATTAAGGACGGGAGCAACAAAAATGAAACAAATTATGATAGTAAGAAGTGCACGGTCTCGCCCTGCAGATTAATACGAATTTCTGCTGTAAACTGAGGGCACAGGAGGAATATCAGCTGCTCACAGGAAGATGATGCTCCTGCAGGGTGATACAGCCACACACATCAGGGTGATGCAACCTGAGGATATATCGCGTCGAGGTAGAAGGCGGGGTATACTGGTGTGAGGGTTGTCAGGACACGGCAGAGATGACCTTATGAGAGGGCATTATAAGCTCCACACAGCAAAAGCTGGCAGAGGGTCTGATTGCTCAGTGAAATTCTGCTGCAGATTAAATACCAACAAGGAGAGAAGAGCCGATATACACAGGAGAAGAAAAGGGGGCTGGAACTCAGTTTTTAAGTTTTTAACTAAGTTTTGGAACTTGGAACTAAGTTTTTAACTCTCCGGAGAGCAAGGTTCTGAAACAGTCTTTTAAAAGCTAATAATTTTTAAGGCCAATTTTAGAAAAAAAAAAAAGGATTATCTGACACATTTTCCTGCAATTACAGAGAAGTAAACATGCTCACCCAGGAGAGCCGCCTTTTACTTCTACATTCTCTGTTCCTAATGGCCAAAACCAGCTCAGTAAGACAGATGGAGCTTCATTTCTTCTGCCAAGCCTTGATCTGAACTTACAGATCTCAGAGACCAAGACAGTCAGAGACAAAAAAGAAGGGTAGCCCATACCCCATCCTGCTGTGCTCTGCTATTTCATCTCCAACAGCACTGTGGGTATAGCTCTCTTTGGAGACCACTGCGATCTCTCAGCAAACTGGCTAAAATAAGGCAAAATTTTTCTATTTAACTCTAAGTTTGGCAGTTGTTTTCATGTGATTTCTGATATTATTTGAGAGAAGGTTTTTTAAAGCCTTCATAAAATCCAAGCATGCATTACAAGAAATGACTATGTTTATGACCTGACATTACGTCAAATAATTACATATTAATGTAATTTTTTTAAACGACTATTTTTTTTTTCCTGATTGCAGCAGAAATGCTGCACATTCTGCCACACACATAAATCCAGCACTATTGTGTCTTGCTTTGGAACATATTAGTGTACCAGAGTGGATTTCTCATCTGACTTTGAAAAGCGAGGACTCTGTTTTACAGTCTGGGCAGCAGAGAGGGTTATCCCGTGTCACCAGAAAATGTTACACGACAGCCTCTGGGACATTTCCAACTCCACAGCTTCACCTATAGTTTAGTAACTGGAATCCAACAGCAGTTTTACTGTATGACTTGGAAACAAATCTACTCAAGTGCGGAGCTTTTCAACAAAGATTTCAGATTTCAGAGTGCTTCGAATAGATATTTTTTGGTGATGTAACCATAAATTTTAAGTGGTCTGGTTTTAGCCTCTCTCTATTAGAAACTCTCAACGAAAGCTTAGTTTTCACCTTTCGGTCCTGTCAATTGTTGGTGTTCACAACCAAAATGAAACACATGAAATAGTGTTTCATAACAATTAAATGTTATAATTTTAGCTTTTCTCTTATCTCAATTTATTAGCAAGAATTTTTGCTTTTTTCACTGTTGGGCAAAGAGCAATCACTGATTTGTTATGGAGACAGAATTATTAAAATTGTCCTCACCTGTTTTATTTCCCTACTTATGAGAGGATATCCCCCTAAATTTATACTAAAATACTCAAAACTCTGCTTTAATAACTCAGAAGCCTTAGAGAGCAAGGCAGCACTGAGACAAGGCAAACCTTCAAAATGCTGAGTAATGCCTTTCCTCCATCGATCTTTTACTCTGTCAAAATATTAGCATTCTACTATACCACATTTTCCCTGCCACGTACAGCAATTATGATGTGGCTGAAAAGAAAGGAAGCCTGACAGGTTACGCTCTTGTACCGTCTCCAGATTTTAATGGGGCTGACAAGTCCCAAGGACTCTCCAACAACAATGGAGGTGCTGTTCTGCACAGTATTGCCCGTAGCAGTGACACAATGCAAGAGTCAAGTTCACATATTGCTTTAAAAAAAAAATAAAGCGGCAGCAGCAAGGAGAAAAGGTAGGAAGAAAAGAAAAGAGGTTAAGAGCGAACCATGGTGTAAATCTCACTGTATATTTGCCAGTAAGTATTCATGTACTTGAACTGGCACGTGCAGAATTGTGTCAGTTGTTCCTTATCTACGTCAGGAAACAAAATCAAAACTCTGTTGCTGTTGCAGGGAAGGAAGGGGGCTGCAATTATACTGGGCCCAGGACTACATCATGGAATTCAGGAATAGTTTCAGCCCTGACCTCTGCCTAATCCGAAACGTGCCTAATGCGCTGCTGGACTGTCTGCGTTCGCTTGTTGCTGGACTTCGTGCAGTAATCCTGCTATCATTCCAAGGAAAATTGGCTGCAAAGGGCTTGGACAAAAAGCACTGTTGCATCTGCTCGCTGATACGAACACAGCAGGCGAGCCTCTGCTTTTGTCAGCTACTTCTTTTGAATTTTCCTATTCCTGTTCCTCCCTACAGGCAGCATTGCAACCGCAGAACGCACAGAAACCTGTGTGTATCCACCCTGAGACACAACTGGGTTTGGTAGCTTCACTCTGAAAGCAGCATCTCTAGGAGCTCTGAAGCTCTGCAGTACCTCCTTTCATTCTCAGCTTTCGGGAAGAGCTGGCCTGGGAGTGCTGGATTAGGGGGCTGGCCTCCCCCATCCACTCCTGAGAAAACAGCGTCACCCTGCAGTGCAGTCATGCTTCCTCCGCAAGCAAGTGCATTTTGCCTTTTCCCTAATTTTGGGGAAGATGACACGAACAAGAACTCTTCGTTTCAGTGGCCTCATTTACCATGTCTTCAATAGCAAGAGAACTAACACCGCGTAGTCCATCTGTTGTAATGAATTATGAGCTTCCATTAGATGCAAAAGTAGTTTGGGGGCCAGTCAGCATTAATACGCGGCAGCAGCCCTCTAGCCAGAGCTCTGGGAGCTGCTCTGCTTTAGCTGCTGAAGATGTTTTTTCTGTAGCTCCTGGAAATCCACCAGGCATTTCAGAATCTCAGAAATCAGGGCTGGAGGGATGCTTAAGAGGTCATTACTCCTCCTGCCATGTCAGGGCAAGATCAACTTTACCGCAACTCTTTGTGTCAGATCTTTGTTCGTAGAGCTGTAAAATGCTGGAGTTCCCACAGCCCTTCTCAGCACTCTGTTTTGCAGCAATAGTTAAGCAGCTCTCCTTAGAAATTCACTTACATGAACAAGTTTGCGCCTCAACGACTTAGAAAAGAATAGGGATTTCATTCAGGGCAACACGATCACTGCAGCGAATGTTGATGGGGGAAACTTGAGCTTCTGATGTCTGGGGGCCATTACTATCCTGACCCTCACAGCTATAATTCCCCCTCTTTCTGATGGTAAAAAGCCTCAAGTGAGTCTTTCATTCATTGCCTTCCTGCTTCTTAAACTCTTAGAAAGTGAAAAGATCTTTCTGATAAAGTCAAACCAATATCTAACGTGAGAATCGCTGGAAACATTTTTCTGTATTGCAGAGGGTTACGATGCAGACCGGAATAATTTACATTACAATTACCTGTCCTATTGTTGTAGAAAAGATCTGCAGAAAGCATAATGCAGGGAAACATTTCACTCCGCTTGCTGAGCTTGAGCAACCTATAAAGAGTTATTCCGTGAAGACTCAGAGCGCCCAGCGGCTGTGGCGCGTGCAGGCGCTATGCGTTACTGCTAAAAATAGGGCACTGGGGAAGAGGGTGGAAAAAAGGAGAAAGTCAGCAACAAAAGTTCACCCCCAAATTTTCCGTTTTTCTGTCTTACCTGAAAAGGTATCTTGCATTAAAAAAAAAAGGGACAACCCCCTGAGAGCAAGGGGAATGACACCCAGGTTGCTTGTTAGCTCTGTTACGCGTGCTGCCGTATAACCTTGGACAAGTGCCCTATACCTGTTTCTCTGCCCATCTTCCTTTGTATCGGCTTCGTAAATTATGCAGCTTAAATCCCTAAAGGTACTTAGGCACCTAATGCCGCCGTGGACACGTCTCTGAGTCCCACGGGTCAGGTGCCGTCTCTCACACCGTGCATGCACTAGCTTTGATCTTACCTGCCATACTTCATTGCTACTGATACAAAAATTGTCACAGCTCAGCCCTGAGCTCTTCTGTTCTACAATATGAAGAACAACCGCAGGGCCCCGTGGGAGTTAAAAAGTGAATGCGCTGCTTTTATACAGTCAGAAAAGTCAGGATAAGAATTCAAACAGAAGGGAGAGCATATTGAGAATCCATGTCACAAAAACACGGTATAAAATCGTATCCACAATAATTACAGCTTGATTTTAACTTTAGAATTCATACAGAAGAAAAGTATGGAAACATCAGTTATTGTGACAAAAGGAACTTCCCCCAGCCTTTGCTTCCCAGCAGAGGGTGGGCTCAGGATGACTTGGATTTCCTCCGCTTCCGCAGCCTCATATGACCATGTCCAGAGCAAGGGGACCAAGGGGAAGCTCAGGCAGCTTAAAATACACTCCAGCTTGGACCAGGAGCTGGGCAGATGCAAACTCACTCAGATTCACAAAATGTAATTCTCACTTACGAAAACGAAGGCTGAAAGGTGACCTTACTACATGTGTAAGCTTACACACAGCAGCCTAAGGGACTGATCGCAGGGAACCTGTCAGTCCTATTAGATAAAGGCATAATAAAACACATTCTCTGGAAGCCAGAGAAACTCGGTCCTAAAAAAGATGTGATCTCATGGCGGTGTGTACTCTAAATGCTGAGATGGTTACCGAAAACGGTGGTGCACCACTTGAATTTTTTAGATGCTTTACAGAAGAACTACTGGCAAAAAGTCTAGGGTCTGTATATACTAATACAGATGTTCGTAGCCTGGGTATCTCCTGGTACCTCAAGATCTCTTTCAAAATGTTAATATTTCTTGTTATTTCTGTAGTGGCTCCCTCTGGCCTTAGAAGATGGATTTTGCCCTTGCTGAGCACCGCGGTGGTGTCCTTACCCAGTCCCTGAACGGAGACCAATGAATAACATGCCCCATTTGGCAAGTGCTTTCTCAAGTGTAAACAAGTGCCTTTTTAAAATGCCACACACACACACACCCCCCCTTACAAAAATAAACCAAATTCACCATATTAACTGATAAACTCTGTACTAAAGTACTGACAAAAACCAGAAATAAATAATAAAAGCCCAATTCTGCATTTTAAAAGAAGCCTTAGAACAGAAAGAGAGGTTATCGCTTTAGCTCCCAGTAAAAACAAGGATAAAACTGCAGTAAAACTGTTTACTGGATTTTTAAAAAGTGGTGAGATAAGGAGGAAAGCCTGTGTAAGATTTCAAATTATTACATGGTATAGTATAAGTTCTGTAGGGACTGAAATGCTTGTGTCTTTTTAAACATTTAGATACCTCAGGAAATATTTCTATTACATTCAATAAAGTAAAAAGTACGCAGAAGTATATTTTCATTGTTCACCTGGTTCCTTATGGAATTTCAGGAAAAAATCAAAGCCTGTATCCTGTTTTTTATACATACTGTACATATAGGAAAAAAAAATTCATAACAAGCAATAAATGTAGGAATTAAAAGCAAATATTTGAAAAAAAAATCTGAATGCCTAACTCGTAAAATGTAATGTGTCTTTTGGTTGATAATATTTTAATATTTTCTATATTTTGACTTTTTACTATTTTGATACATATATTGATACTGTTGAAATTTAATTTAAAAAATGAGGTATAGCACATGCAGAGCCTTCCTTTCAATAGTAAACTTCAAACACTGAGTAGATGAAGGAAAGGTTACCAGGCTACCGGTCACTGTGATTTTTTGAGAATCCTTATGGACCCACAGACTCAGAGTGATTCGAATTGGAAGTTATCAGTCCAAGCTTCTCCTTCAAATACTCTCTGAGTACTTTGGGAACCCCCGTAGGTTCCTAGGAGCCAAAGTCCAGAACTGAGATAGTAACCCAAATTCTTCCTAGTGGCAGCAAAGTTGTCTTACATCATGCAGGGCTGTGCTAATAGAAGCACAGCTGTTAATCCATCTTTAATTAGGCACTCGTTAGACCACATCCAGATGATGCTTTCAGTTTTGGGCCCCCAATATGAGAAAGATGTTGATAAACTGGGGTGAGTTCAGTGGAGGGTTACCAAGATGGCCAAGGGCTGACGGCCTTTGCTCTGTGAGGTCGTAGATGGTGGGAGACTGAGAGACAATGGGCATAAATTGAAACAAAAGAGGTTCAGATTGGACAAAAGGAAACTTTTCCACGATGACAACAGTTGAGCAGTGAAAGTGGCTGCCCAGAGGTTGTACACCGTACACTCTCCATCCTTGGAGGTTTTCAAGAGCAGGCTGGATAAAGCCCTCACGCAGGCTGGTCTGATGTCGTATCTGAATCTGCTTTGGGCAGGAGGTTGCACTAGAGACCTCCAGCAGCTCCTTCCAACCCAATTTGCCTTATGATCCTGCTTTCCCCACAACACTTAAGGCAAGTGAATTCTGAGAAAAATAGGAAAGCAACCAGATATGTGAGCTAGCAGAAAAGCAGAGAGAGTGATGAGAAATTTTTCTCTGTCCTTCTTCGATGTGACCTTTATACACTTTCTTATGTAAAATTCTGGGCATTGCTGTAAAAGCACAACAACTTGCAGTGTAATTGGGGAAAAACGGATGGCAAAATTGCTTTCCCAAAGCAAACACCTCATACGCATATAAACAGATGCTGTAATCGAAAGGGACATAGAAAGAGATGGATATGAAACTTCAGTTCTCTAAGCCTCAGGTAAAAGCAGACATTTTCTGGCGTTGATCTAGTGTTGAGTTATCTCCAAGAAGAGCTAAACAGAAAGCAAGATGCCTCAAAACCTCAGGCACTGTATCCAAAGGTGCCTCCACTGAGACTCTAATACCTTCTTGAGCAGGATGAAATGAAAAAAAGAAAACTTCAAGGATTTTAAAGTGAGCTTACAGTCAATCCCCGCAGAGACGTATGCGTACCATTCTGATGGTGAAGGTATTGTCCGAATACTTGATTTGAGAGACAAACCTATACTGTCCCCAAGGAGCACAAATTTAGGAGGAAGTAATCCATATTTAATTCAGAGAATTAAACAGCACAGAGAAGCAGCACAGAGAAACTTGTCCAATACACAGAGGTTTTTTTCATTCTCTGTAACTCTGATAGATTCCCTGACTTAAAGACAATTCACTTAAAAACAATTCTCTTACGCTTGTCTGTGAGAGCAGGGAAAACATTAGATTGAAATGGGGCTTCAGATTCAAGAAAAAAAATTATCACTTGGAGAAATCCCTTCAAATGGAGGCATCTCCAGTGCTAAAGGCAGACTCCCAGCTTGTACAAAACCATACCAATAACACCAACTTTTAGAGACACTGATATCAAACAGGCACTGCAACAGAATCAATTGATGGGACTAGTCCTGTGACCATTGAAATGATGCTGTCATGGGATCCTGTAATTACTGCAAGCTGATCATTGAAATCCTCACATCAGAACTTCCTTTCCTCCCTCACTTCAGAAGCTTCCAAAATCCACCAGAGCTTATGCTTTGCCCTACATACAGAAAGGGCCTTCACAAGGAGGAAATCTCAGGTTCAGGCAGAGCGATTTCAAAACAAATGGAAGCTTCAGAGTTCAGTGTGCCCGTTCCTTCGGGCCTGAGGCAGAGACAGGCCATTTGGAGAAATAGCCTTTTGTGGGATACATCAAGCCACAGAAAGAGTACTCTGCTCGGGGAAGATGCTCTGCTGTGAAGGACTGTGATTATGTCAGGTCTTAGGAAGAATTGATGTAGAATTTATACAGTGGAAAGACACAGGAACTGCACAGTCACGTACACAGGATGAGCCTCTGCTAGTGGAGGGTTTCCATCCCTGATGCTTCCCGTAATCTGCCTCTGAGGAATGGCTCTAAGAAGTCTAACATATAGAAGTTCTAGCAAAGAAGAAAAAATTCTTAACATACAAAAAACCCCCTAGTCCTCTGCACTTGGTAGAAAGATGTCTAATACCAGCTGAGTGTGGCAAGAGGAAGCCAGCTGGCAGAACAAAATCTATCTGTGTTAATAAATACCTGAACGCAAATCTGCCTTCAGGCCTGTAATACAAACTTGAGGGTGCGAAGTCTTATTCACAATTCTTGAGATGATTTTCCACTTTTCTTTCTATTAAGGTACACATTTGCAGCATGTAAAATTACGGTTATGAAAGAATATTGTGGGAATTCAAGATAAGTTCCAGTGTAAATACAGAAAAATGGTTAACAGAACATTTAGGAACTATGCTTGTATCATATTCCACAGATTAAGATTCACCGATATGTCTAGACAAATTACATGAAAAGCCAGCATTTCTGTCAGAATTGAGAAGTCACACAAATTATCTGCTTTTGGAGACCGATTCTGGCGGTTTTCTTATATTAAAGTCAGGTTCCTATTAAGTCTTTGGATTTACTGTGACTGTGTCCTAAATCTTAGGAAATGCCAATATTTTCCTCACTTTCTTTCCCATTTATTGCAGCATACTTCTTCTTCTTCTTTCTGTCAGCCTCCGTAATTGGTGGAAAGTAAGAGAAAAGCCCAGCATGGTGCCGAATCAATCTAATAGTGAGTTACAATGATTGCCGGTGGATCTGAACTCCTGGAGGGAATGGGCTGTATTTTCACAAAAGGTAGTAATCTTTTTATTTTGCTTTCAGGGGCTGGGGAGGAACAAGTAGGCCAAGCGAACGGCGTTAGCACAGCTCACTGCAGAACGCAAGGGTGTTCAACGTCAGATCCAGGGTCTACCACGACACACAAAGTAAGAGGGTTTTTTTAAGGGGTTTCCCCCCTTTTCTCCTTTTTATATATACCGGACCTTTTAATCCCATGCTTTCAGCCAGCTAACTTCCCTCTTGCCTTCCTGAATAAGGAACTATAGGGAGGTAGCCTGCTCAGAATAAGCTTCTGCTATGTACTATTAATAGAGCACAGGAATAGCTTTGAGCTGCCAAGAGTTCCCGGAGTTCAGATCCCGAGTCCTCTCTGATGCTAGGCCAATCTTAAAGAATATTTAAACTTTGCTGGGCGCAGACATACATTAAACACCGAGGCTAAGATAAAAGAAACTATCAGAAAGGTTTCCCTTTGCAGTTACTATTCAGCTGCTGATAAGGGTGTGTTCCTTTCCTTTTTTTTTCTTTTCCTGTTGGTGCACTTTTTCATGCTTTTTTTACTAGTGTTTCTCTGTTGCGCTCCCTGTTTTTATCCATTCGTGTTGCAGAGGAGGAAAACTAAGCAAATTATAGAGTGACCCAAATGACAAACATAGCAGCTTGTGGGTTTTAGCAAGAAAGGACATAATTTCATCCAGTAAGATGCACTTAAAATTTAAAAGCAAATCTCAAGCCCAATTTATAGCTATATAGATACATATCAGCTAAATAAAACACAACAGTTGAGATATTGTTGCTGAATTTCAATTACCATAAGACCCCACACATTTTAGAAAGAACATTAAACAATTCTTATTAAGCCATCTGATATTCTGAAATATATCGTCAGATGTGTGTTTAAACTTTTAAAGCAATTGATATAAAATCCAGATTTTGCCTCCCTTAGGAAAATACATTAATGATTTTTATGCTCATTTAAGACAGACAGTTTTTTCCTGATAGATTCAAGTGCTAAACAGAAAATTGTTTAGATGATTTCAAGCATTATTGCTCTCTGATATTAATGCAGCAGCATACGAATAAATAAAATGAAGCAAATTCTTCCTTTGGAACTTACTTAAACAGCAATACTCTAAAGTCATCCTGAATTCTACTTAAAAATTGGGGTGGGTTTGTTGGGGTTTTTTTAGAAGCAAAGCAAAAAGCTACATATCAAAATGACACAAATCAATCAGAAGCCTTTGCCTGCACCTTTATTTGCTTTTGTGAGCTGTTGCATTGGTATATAATAGCAAAAACCTTCCTTGCACTCACTTGTCAGCCATTGTTCAGATTACATACCCTCTCCTTGTTTGTCATAGCCAAGAGAGACCGGGCCCCTACTCCATCAGGGACTTAATAGAAAGCGCCGTCGCGGGAGGCAGAGAAGCCAGCAGCTCCCCACGCACCCTATTCACTGAGCCTGCAATGATCCAACTTGACCTCCGCTGCCTGAATAAAACTAGGCTTTCCTTATTTCTAAGCATAATCATACATTTTGCTCCGGTTGCCTCTACTCCCCAAACTTTGACAGCTTAAGAAAAGTGTATTGTATTTGATGACCATTTGTCAGATCATCTACAACTCTCAGCCAAGAGGTCTGTGAATACAAACAGCCATTTGATGCAAAAGCCTCTCATTCAACCAAACACAGAAACGCATACGAGCTCATTATTTTCAGCATAAAATAAATCTATTCCTTCCACCTGGAACTGGAGAGCATCCCACTCATGCTTTAAGAACAGAATATGACAGGGAAGGGAAAAAAGAGCTGATGTATTATTCTTTGCTCAGTCCAAATTGGAAACCTACAGGCCCTAATGGCATTTTGGTTTCCAAATGAGTTCTTTGAATAAAATTCCCTTCCCCTCTTCCCATTAGAATCTCCAGAAATTAATAATTTAGTCTAGTCATACTGTAGGCCACGAGTGGTAACTTTTGAATAAAACAATAACCATTCATACCCACGTTTAAATTGCTGGAAGGCTTTTGAGGTTCAGTGCCAAATCACTAACCCATCTCGAGCGTCTGCAGTAACTGGGACTTATGGAAAGCGACTGCGGCTCAGTCAGCATTAACTTCCGTTTAGGAGTTTGGTTTTAATTTGTTATGTCGATTTGCATGGGACTTTATATCCACAGGGAAAGGGACGCACAGAGAGTTTAATTTGCAATAACAACGTAGTTGTGCTTTCTACAGTGAAATACAGCTCCCAGGGCTGCCATTCGCCCCTGTGACTTTTTGTATTGCCAGGTTACAGAAACAGTTTCTAGACTGTGACCTTCTGTCGGTCTTTTATAAAGATCTACGATCATGATCACAGAATCATAGAATCACAGAATGTGTTGGGTCGGAAGGGACCTCTAAAGGCCATTTAGTCTGACCCCCCTGCAGTGAGCAGGGACATCTTCAACTAGATCAGGTCCCTCAGAGCCTCATCAAGCCTGGCCTTGAATGTCTCCAGGGATGGGGCCTCCACCCCCTCTCTGGGCAACCTGGGCCAGTGTCTCACCACCCTCAGTGTGAAGAACTTCTTCCTCATGTCTAATCTAAACCTGCCCTGCTCTAGCTTAAAACCATTGCCCCTCGTCCTATCAAATGATGCTAATGTCAGGCAACGCAATGAGCATGTACACAAATTGAACCAATCTCAGCATCACTATGTTTGGAAATTGGGCGTTTCAGGAGATTCAACCAAGTCTGTGACAGGATTCAGCATTTACGGGATTACAGGGTTCACCACTATGTCTTTTAAGTGCAGTCAGGGTATGCAGTAGTTGAAAGGGGAAAAAAGAATGAAAAGGAAAGAAAGAAAAAACATTTCTGTAAACCACATCACTGTAAAAAACTCGATCCGTATATTGCCAGGTAGATCCCCTAAGAACTGAGGTTGAAAAGTTGAAAACTGGTGCGTTTTATTACAAGGGAGCACAGCGACAACTGGGGAGGCTCAACCCGCACGACCCCAGAGGGTCGAATCCTCAGCGGTGAAGGAGCAACGTCCCGCCAGCCAGGGAAATCTGCTTGGCAGTGACTGCACTCACCTCTGCCTGCAGACTTCCCTCCGCTGCCGCCTCCATTTCTCAACGTTTGTGTGAATTAAATTCTCCACTTTAGCATGCTGGCTTGAAATACAGGCAGGGCTTAGTGAATATAATTCCAGACTCCAACTGTGATATTAACACTGAAACACGCAGAGAGCATGTTCAGAATTAAAAAGCCTCCTCCCCCCTCTCTTAAATGACGAGACAAAAAGGATTCAGACGTCTCAGACACAAGTGTATCAGAAGCAGGGGCTTATGTTAGTGAGAAAGAGTCTGTTACATGCCTGTTATATGCTTCCAGATTCTCAAAAACATTACTTTAATTCTGCCACTTATTTCCATTATTCTCTTCCTGCTTATTCCCAAAGCCAATTAAAATGCAAACAGGAGATTTTAAAGGCTTCAGTTTGATAACAGGCAGCAAGACAAGCGAGGCATGGGACAGCACTGAAATATGGCTCTTTAATGCAAGCATATTAATAGAAATAATTGGATTTCTAAAGTCACACAATTGCAAGCGTTACCTCTTATCGTCCATTAAATCAATTGACATCCTGCACTTGTTATTTCAAAAGTGTTATTCTTATTTCATCAGAGTGCTAAACATATTCGGTTTGCTCTAATGAAAGTTGTGGAGTTTTCTTCTGAAGCATATACTGGCCTCATAGCATATAATACATCCAGTGGATTTCATTGAAGCCAGGATGGTAAACGCTGGCCTCGGAGCAGTTAAACTCTCGATTTTGTATTTAGCGGGGCCAGAGTTTCATCCGAAACACATAATGTTTTATTAAGCTTTTAGTAATTATAGTAAAAGAGTTAAAGAATTTAATCTCAACTTTGCAAAAGAGCCTATGGGAAGTAGATGCTCGAACTCGTCTGAATTTCAATGGGAGACTTCGCATCTAACATCCTCAGGAAATCCCTGCCTCATCCTGCTGTTGATTTCTGAATTTAACATCATCCTTATTTTCCATTTTATATGTTCAATTCAAATTATTCCCCCCGGCTATGACTGCTGTCAGGTGATATGGCTAACGCAATCTTTAAATCCATGCAACGAGGCAGTGTTCAGCCCACCTTACACCCCCTCCCCGTTCCTGCCCCTTCTCTGACACCACGTTCATGCTAAAGAGCCAAACGCAAAGGATTATGAACACGCCCCACATAGCTTTTTGTTTGTAGGGTTAGTTTTCTGTAGGTTTCACTCCCTGAACTGGCTCATTGAGATGCCAGGTAGGACCAGAGACAGCTCAAGGAAGCAGAGGGAGAATGTGGCAAGGGCCAAGGAGAGAAGAAGAAACAGGAGGGCAGAATTGCCTCTTATAGTTACAATTAGCCATTAAACTGGTTCCACTTTCTTGTCAAAGCATGTGCTGCCTATGGCTGCACAGGATTAAGATTTCCTCCCGCCTCTGATGGTATAATTTCAAGTTTATTTATCCCAGCAGCAAGTGTGCTGCTGACACAAACGGCGGCTCTGCTCTCCAGCCCACTCCCAGGAACGCATTTCTGCTCCTCTCTTTTTTGCCAACGCAAACATCCTTGTGACTATGCCGCGAGCTGAAGTGGGAAACAAACACGGCTGAAAAGTAACTTCCCATTTTTCAGAGGGGATTTTATCTGAAGTGGTTCCCAGGTCTGGCTCACAAAGCAGCTACACAGCACCAATGCCAGGAAGAAGGAAGGGGAGCGAAGAAGCATCCGTCCCTGTGAGCGGCACTGTGAACTTGTGCCAGAACTCTTCACGGAGCTACAGCTGTGATCTGAGAGCTGAAAGCCAACCCTCCAACACTGGGAAATGAAAGCCAGCCTTCCAACTTTGTTTACAGCACATACCGCAATATGTACATAGGTTCTTCAACAGCTCAGGAATGACGCTCCACTGATGATGAATGAGAATTATGCCCCTGTTAGGTATGGTTATATACCCTACTCTAGATTTTAAGCACCCGCTTAAAACATAAATTAATATTAAAAAGATACATTTGATTTTTTTATACTTATTCATTTTCTATTACTTATTCCAACATGAATATTTCCCTATTTATAGCATGATAAATGATCTTCTATTTTTAAGTCTTCCTACAAGTAAGATTTCAGTTTTCTTTTCAGCTCCTTCAGATATTACCTTGTAGAGAAATGTTCAAGCACCATGTTTTTATTACTGCTAATGCAGAATAAGTCATTTTGCCAGCTGAAATTATGACAACTATGTCACAAAGAGAGAACGAAGAGCAAAAATGTGTCTATGTTTCTTTTTTTAATGGTCAAAAAAGAAAAAAAGGACCACTTTTGTTGTATTTCCTGGAAGGACTGTCAGCGGAAGTTGAAGAGCACTTAGCATACACCTTGTGGCCTTGAACACTAATAACTTCAACATAGGGCTGATCGGGAAATTGCTTTCACTTCAAGGTAAAAACGCTAAAGTCTATGTAGGGGATTAAGAATTTTCCCAACACAAAGGTATTTCAATTGAAGAGTTGGATTTATTTTTTTTTTAAGCAAATGACGGGAGAAAATAGTCACACGGTTCAGTTCTAACAGCTCTGTCCTCACTTTTGGATCTCTTTCTTCATATACCTAAACATACCGCATTGAGTATTTTACACTTAAACATGGATAATACAATGAAATACAAAAGATTAAGAAAAAGCAACAGCGTCAACAATGGTCGGCCCTCAAATCATGAGCAAAATAATCCATTAGGAGAAATGCAGAGACTAAGTTCCCCAACATAATCCTGCTTTACACCTCTCCTGTGAAGTTAGAAATGCAGACTGAACGTCTGGCTTCCTTCACTGAAGTGGCATCACGCGGAGAAAACGCATCTTTAAAAATTAAACTAATTTGGGGCCACAAACAGGAAAATGCTGTAATCATAATTTTATAGCAGAATTTTATGTCAGTACGTAGTTTTTTAGATGCCTTAAACTGCTAATTTCCATAAATTAACATGCCTGGGTCTCTTTTAATAGTAATCATAACTTTGCATTTCCTGCTTGTAATGCTTGGTTTTAACATAATTACAGTATGTTCCCTGTTTTCGGTCCCATACAGATCCCCCTCACTGCTCTCTCCCCAGTCAAGCTCTGCTCAACATAGCTTTGTATTAACAGACACACAAAGTGAACCTGCAAAATTTACTCAGAGATTTATCGCATACAGAACACTTGCACATGTATATGCAAACTCACATTTGCATATTCAAAATGTCTGACTGCTGTTGCCGGCCAACATGCTTTATTTTTGCATGCTATGGCTGTACATGCAAATTCCCTTCTTCCAGCATCAATTACCTACTCCTCCACAATCAATATGTTCCCTTTCCTAAAACAGTCCGTTTCAGACCCTATATTACTTTGCTTTCCCAGAAGTCAATAAATACAGCCATTATCTCCCTACACAAATGTCTTTTCCCTATTCTTTTTACTGATTCTGCCCATCACGTGCTTGCCCGTGCTTTCTTTCCTAAATCTCCAGCTTCCTTCCTCTTCTTTTGCCCAGCCCCTGCTTTTGCTCACTCCATGCAGGAGGAAGAGCAGCAGCTCCACCACCTCTTCTGCCCTGTTTCTCTTTCTCACCTGTTGGACACAGAGGCACCTTCTGCTCCTTTTGCTAAAGAAACAGCATCCCCGAAAGGCAGCGTTCCATAGAATCCATGTAAGGGACTGTGACCAGAAACACCTGCCAAGGACAGGAATGAACGAAATACTGCAGAGGAAAGGGGATGAAAACACTGCATGGATGTATCTCCCTAATACCTACAACCAAATGCCATTTCTTTATTTTATTTTTTTATGGGAGGCACTGGTCTTGGGAGCTAAATGTTGCAGGACGAGGGCCAGGACAAGGCTGCTAAATGCTCTGCCCAAGAGTACTGTTAAAGGAGATTCTACATTGGTGTCCTTCCACATGAGGGTCCTTCCGCGTCGGGGCCAACTGCATGAACCAGTTCATCACTGGAATACATGTAACCCCCTGTACCAGTGGCATTAGGGGCCAGCAAGTCCTTGTCCACCTCATTTGAACGCTTTTGCCTGGCAAAATTTCAAGTAGCGGCAATTTTGCACAAACACACGATCCACTCGCTACCGCTCTCCTGCAAAAGTACATCATGCTCTGTCTTAAGGTTAATTGTGCTGCCCTAATCACCAGCGCAGGCGGACACGCAAACAAAACCTTTACATGAAATGGCAGTGCTACGATGAGCTGCCTCCTAAAGGTTCATAACCTGCAGTTGTGCCAGCCTGTATCCTGCAGTCAAGACCCTGGGGAAAAGCAGTCAGTGGAGCCTTTATAACGAAGAAACCTCTCTCAGCTTTACCCCCACGGTGCTGGCACAGAGTCCTCAGCTTTGTCCTGCTTAAAGTTACATTTCCCACGTGAACGAAGAAAAGTTTTGTTCTCTGAAAGAATCAAGTTCATGCTAGTTATAAGAACTGAGCTAGCTAAACTACAAAAATGTAACTATGGATCATGACCATTAAACCACTTGAAAATAAGAAAATCAATTCAAATTGGACTCAGTAGGCTAAATTTACTTTCAATTTTTTCCTGTGTATAAGGTTTATTTGCCTAATTTAATGTTTTACAGCTATCTTTAATGTGCAAATACTTTCTACGGTGAATATGCAATATAGAAAAAAAAAATCAGAAACTCCCATTCTGAAGTTATGCTGCTTATTTCCTCCCTGAAAACTCAGCTGAGTGAAGTCAGGTTAATTGCCTCTAAGTCTCTGAATAATGTTGCAAAGGCTCGCACTGACAGTTACACCGTTCTTCTGCTGGTTGTGTATCCCAGAGCTATTTCAGTGTATAACTGTAATTCAATCTGCCTGCTAGATCTGCATGTAAAGATAAAGGCCAAAAGCAAACTTCCTTAGTCTGCCCCTGGTTTTCATCAACTTTCTATCCAGTGGGTGTAATGTTGGAGATGTTACTTAAGCTAACATGCTCCAAAATAACGCAAGTCTTTGCTCCCTTTAATATATTCTCTGCACATTGTCATCATTCATGGTGGTAGCGGCAGTCCGGTGGCTCATTATGTTGCACTAATCTTGCTACCCGATGTTCTTTTCACCAATCAATCTGTTGATTACAGCCAGTTAAAATTTTAGCGATAAACTGGATTCTGACATTTTTCAAAGGACAATGGAATCTGAATTAATTAGCATCCATCGCAAGAAAAACACAATCCTCCTACAAATAGAACCGAGAAACTTAATAGCCCCACAAGGACAGCATTTATGGAGCAGTGGATGGGCAGCGCAGGAGAGCGGAGCATCCTCAGCTCAGCCATCAGGCTATGGAGAAGCTAATTCTCACACAGAAATTTATTAATTACACCTTGAAACTCTACCGAGTTAGCCCGTTATTGACGCCAGATCTCAAACTGTTCTGATTCATAACTCATCCTTAAAACCTGCAAGCATGAAGAGCGGAAGCTTCTGTCAGACTATTTCCAGGTTGCACTTAGTATTCCCTCAACCACACACCTCGCAGAGCCGAAACCCCCCAGTCCAATATTTATATGGATAACCAGGGGAAATTCATATTAAAAGGAGGGAAAATCATACCTGTTTTCTTCAAAGTACCTTTATAGTATGTTCCATAGTTGGCAACTTAATAACGTCTCTAACATTGACAAACTCTCACAACGTAAGTGCTTTTCAAAGAACACTAAAACACTTGAAAACGTGGCCTTTGAAAAAGAGGTGGAAAAAAGAGACATTATTTACATGGCTGGCATTTAAGAAAATAACAAAAATCATTCTTGCTTTCATGGACAACAGTAACATTTGCAGTCCAAAAAATCATAAATGTCCTGAAACAGATGATGATAGCCTCACTGACATGACGAATAAGAGGCATTTAGTTTTTAATGGCTTTTGCAATTTTTTTTTTTTTTTTTTCTTACGAGAGCAGCACAGTGTGTAAAATGTGTTTTAGTCTTCAGGACTTGGAATCAACTTCACACATTATTATTCTACATTAGCTCCATTTGTCGATTTGATGACTGAAGACCTATTGGCCAGATGCAAATGCCGCTTTCTAATCTTGATCTCTAAGGCAGAACAGCCGTGGGTATGTCATTCCCCACGAAGGAGAATGGATCAGGAGAATCATTTCTGTAAGGTATGGTGTAAAGATAAACTAGATGCATTAATTATCAGAAGGAAGTCCTTGCTTACTTGCGAGAACGTTCAGTTGCATAAAAAAAAGAAAACGCACCCAGGCTTCAAGATAAGCCCCGTCAAAAGCATAGTCTTTGCCAGTCATAAGATGCTGGCCCTGGCCTTGACTCCCTGTGCCGCAGAGCTCTTTGCCCTTCATCAGCCACGTGTGAATAGTCTAGAGAAGTCAACAGGAATTTTGATGCTTTACTGGATCCAGGCCAGGAAACCTAATATACTTTATTTCTCATTTCCATCATACGTGCATAAGATGATATCCTCTAATTCCGCCACGCAGAAAATAATTATTCTTTTTTTCTTCAAGTAAGCATCAGGTGAAAATAGTGAGATGTGTTAAGGGTTCGCTAATTGATGATATATTGCCTTAAATTAATTTTCTAATATTGATGTTACTTAATGGATTTTCGTATTTCTTATTTGAAAAATGAGGGTCAAAGGAAGCAATGATAAGAGGCAATTACAATTACCACTTAGGACCATTAATATGTAAATATATGGGTAAGTTAAAATTGCTAATTTAAGTTGCATAATTGCTGGATATTTTTGAAGTTAGAGTCTAATAGGTTCTGCCATTATTCGCATCTATTTTATGCATACAATGTCAATGATTTTTATTCTTAAAATACCATGAATAATAGCATCGCATTTATTTTATTAACTGATACGGGCACTAATGTCGCGTTATGCCATTCAATCACTTTCTTTCGAAAAATACAACAGGTTAAAAAATTGTATCGGTTACACACCTTCATGCATCAGCTCATGAGTCAATCACAAGTAGCTGGTTTGAGAACAGCTTACATACTGGGTAGATCTCTCCGTAATCGCCCAGTGGGTTTTTTTCAACGTTCCTTTGCAACATCTGATATTACAAACTTTAAAGCACAGACATTTTTAAAAGGTCAAGATAGAGACTGGATTTGATCCAAGGATCCCCAGTTTAGCAATCCAAAAGTCAAGAGAACTCCATCAAATGTCAAGAGAAACTGGAAAAGACTTCAACAAATTATTTCTGCAGTACTTCTCATTTATGTCATGTGTGCACAAGAGAACTATTTTAACCAGTTCTAATTCAATGCTATTTTACAATTTTCATTTTATTTCAAACGTACGGACGATGAGAATTTTCTCAGTTATGATTTTTTCATTAATTTTTCACTATTACCTAAAAATTTTGAAATCAAGACTGTCATTCAAAAAATATAATCATAAACTATGGCCTGTATTACATGGACCATGAAAATAAAGTCAGAAATAAAACACTGCAGCCCACTTATAATCCCAGTACATTCTTCATTTTAATTTAAAATAGAGTATGTGTTCTCAGAAGAATTTTTGCATGGACTGCCATGCATGCTCCTCAAAGAAGAAACTGGTGAAAAAACGATGATGGCTGTAGGAATTCCATTATATATCAATTTAAGAAATTTTTGAAAATATGTGGGTTTTTCCTTGAGATATATCTAGTGCAAATATTCAGGTGTCTCACAGTAAAAGGAAGGCTTTCAGTATCCAAAAGTGCAAGGAATTTTCAGTTCTAAGCAAATTTGGTAAGATATAACCAAACTAAAATCATTAAGATCTTCCTTCTCTTTGCCTTGCATTATTGCCTGATATTGCAAATTAATGCCTGATAGTTTTAGGGAGGCATGCAATCAAATCAAATACTATCATCAGGTGAAACAACTTTCTTTGGTACGTATAAAAGATATTTATATAAACTGCCTTCAAGCACATCCCAAGCGTAAACAAATGTGGTGTTAACTTGTTGCAACAACCTAAAAAGAATCTTGATTTATTTCTGCGTTCTCTGTTCTGCTGAAAACAGAAGAAATGATTCGGGCCCTTGAAGAAGCAACTACCTTTGCTATTTGCCCTTTATTCTGTAATGGGCATGATGTGGCCTTTCTGTAGACAATTCATTCATGTCACTAGAGAAGATATAAAGAATAAATCAAGCCCAATATCTGATCCATCTGTAATAAAGTTTTAACTACTGATTCAAGAGATATTTTTCCCATAAATTGACTTACCGTACAATTAGGATTGCTCCAAGCCTTTAAGACTTTATCTGCTAAGTGTTTGGAAAGAGTAGATGATAACTCCCCCACAGCTGATAGAGCCAAGTAGTTAAAAAGTGTTTTAGACAATATCTTCAAAGGCCTCGACAGAGAATCCCATAATACTCTAAGTTTCTTTAGCTGTTATCAATTCTAAAATATAAAACTCTCCTTTAATCCCTGCTTTGGACTGCTGGAATCACTGGATGGGTTGGGAAAAGTATTTTGTTACAGCTAAACAGTTGAAGAATACTATATCCGTATTTCTAAAAAGATACAGAGACATCTAGTTAAAATCTATCTAGAAAAGGCATTGTTACAATAAACAAAGCAAGAAAGAGGTGAATGCTCTTTACGAGAAATACCTACTAAAGCAAAAGTTAACACAGTAAAAAAATATTAGTCAAAGAATAGCTTAAACAGTACCTCCTAACACTACGTTAACTCCAGTACAGTCAGAGGGAAAGTCAGTTCAGGTGGGTTACTGAGGAAGAAAGCCCAGGGTAGTCTCTTCATTATTCTAGATGCACTTCTTCCCATGATTCAGATGTCACCTGCACATCCTCAGGTACTGCTTCTATATGAAACAGCACCACATAGCCCACTTTATGTACAGCCAAGAAGATTGCCATGAAAAGGCGCACCAGTGCCGGCAGGGGAATCAGGGCCAGTCACCTCAAGCACCAGCAAATCCCCTTCAGCGTGCTGCTGGTCGCATGAAGAAATCAAGCACTAATCCGCACTGGCTAAGGTTTGCTGTCTCCACTGCAGGGACAAGCCCCCAGATACAGCCCTTAAGTCCATAACCTCACTGGTCTTAAATATCTGATCTGCTTCTGCCAGATCTTTTTTTTCGCCCTTCACGGAAAAAAAAATAATGTATCGACACCCCCAAGAAGGTTTTCAAGTGAATCAATTGTTCCACCAGTCCATGTCATCTTCCACCCAAATATCAAACCCCACAAAAGTGTTGGATGATGGGCCCTTCGCACACTACATCCTACCCCAGCACTTACAGAGAGACGGCACCAGGAACGTATCCCATAACCTGCCTTTAGCCATTCCCTGTCAAAAGGGCACTGCCCTCTATTTCCTTCTGTCTCTCAGGCATCTGGGGCCACAAACAGGACACTGTGGAAAAACTGACTGACTTAAAACACAGCTAGCCACTCTTCACAACAGAGACAACAAATATTAGGTAAAACATTATTCCTCATAAGTGATGCAGAAACCCTAGTATCACCTCGGCAATGAAAGATAGAAGTTCATGGAAAATCTCTGCTAGGAAAGGCTGGGGAGTATAAATGTGTGTACGCTGGGAAAGGATGCCAGAGCCCCCTTTCTCTGTATGAGATATATGTCATGTACCCAGGCCCACAAACGAGTAGCAGCAGCCTCTCAGCAAGCAGAGAGCATGGGACAGAAGAAAGACATTTCAAGTGAAAGCTTATGTTAAGAGAAAGCTAATAAAACTGAATAGCAATAACGGATACTTTAGAGCTACAACTTGCTACTAATATGACCTTCATTTAGGCGCTTCATTCACTTCCCACTAAAGCAAAAGGAATTTCACTAGGAACTGCATCTGGTTCTAGACAACTTCAATTGTGCAAAAGCGTTAATTAACTAGTGCAACACACTGCTCTACCTGAGCTAAGTTAACCCGACTGCGTTGGTGCGGGCAGCTGCTGGACTCCTGCGGAGGCGTGCTGAAGCAGACGGGGGTGTGATTCAAAGAGCAATCAGGTCTGCCCAAAATACACCCCTCAGAACAGAACATGGGCCGAGCACAGTGCTGCGCATCCGACCTTCAACGGCTTAGAAGCCCAAAGCATAGGGAATATTTTGGTGGTCAGAATGGAATTACCTACCTGGGAAGAGAGCAGCATGGCTGAGTTAACAGCTTTCCAAGCACCTGAACGACAAAAACTGGTTGGGAATTTACTGTGAAAAGTGAGATGAATGAATGTATTTCAGTTCCACAGAAGCTGGTGAGAAAAATAGCCCACCCTTATTCTAAATCTAGAATTCAAAACTCAAAATCAAGTCAAGATTTCTTTGAAGGGGCTAATTGAATTTGCTTCTTTTTCAACTTGACCTCATTTTATTTTGTATTTGCTATGTCACCAAAGTTTATGTAAAGAATTTACACTTTGATAATTAAATCAGAAGTTAGAACTCTTAGAGATTTGGGGGTTTTTTTGTTCTAAGAATCCTAACACAATTTACAGAAGTTCAATAGAGTAGGAAGAAGATTAGGCCACCAAATGAAAGAAATTCAAATGATCTTCAAAAGCTGGCCTCCCCCCATCTTATGTTTGAGAGTGGATAAATCCCCTTTGATACTAGGATTTAATAAAAAGATCAAAAAAGTCCACATGCTTATATCTGGTGTTATTCAGGTAATTTTGTTGTTGAAGTAGCTCTGAGGATGGAACATAAGCCAGGATACATACGTCTGCTGCTCCTCAGCAGTACAACATCAGCCCTGTTTTTGCAGAACTCTAGGACTGGGGGATACAGGGAAACACAAAGGGTTTGGAGCTCATGAATACCTCTTTCTTTTTTTACAAGAATGTTTTATGATCTCTCACTGACCAGATACCATGTAAACAGCAAACAGACTTTCCACACAATCAATTAGATCTAAAATAACTTATATCTTAGGTTTAACAAGCCATGGTCTGAGGGATTCAAGATGAGAATAAAGAAGTAGGAGGGGAGAGAAAAATCGAAGACTAGACTAGAAGCCACTGTGAGTCGAAGGAATATGTACATGGTTGGCAACCATTTTTATTCATTATGGAATCAGAAAAGAACAAACTCATTTAATTTTATATGCTACGTCCCCAGTATTTGTCTTCTAAATGTTCTAAGAGACAGCACCGAAAACATTAATTCTATAGTTTCTTGTAAAGGAGAGAGGGAGAACAAACAGGAAGAACGTTCTTGAATGATAAAATGTCTGAGGGGTCTGGTGGGAATTCTTCACATAAGATGTATTCTTCTTTAGGGAACAGACGTAGATGTAAACAGATGGGCTTCTATAAGTAGAATCGGCAGCTCCACAGATAGCTGCTTTCTTTTATATATGATTTTTCAGACTCACCAGGGTATTCAGGACCACTCTGCTTAATTATTCTTAACATTTTGCCCATTTCATATGCTCACAATATAATGGCCAAATATAAAAATAATTTAAGCAAATTGTCGTTTTAAGTCTCAATGGAAACAATACATTTTATTCAAAGCAACCACTTACAAAGGGAACTGTCTGTTTTATGAATGTTAGCCCATCTGCTCACAATAGCTCCTTTGGAAGCATTTGTTTTGCTTAGAAATACCAAAACTGATTATATATGTGGTGGTAGATGGGCTGAGGTGCATTCGCTTCTTTTTAAATCACTGAGCACATGAAGGCGTTTTTACTTTTGTTGGTCCAGTCCAACCAACGAAAGGAAATGCTTGAGTCTGTTTTCACTGGGCTACACTGCACGTATGCTCTGTACAACAACCACTGCCGGTGTTCCCCTTCTGGAGAGGCCGTACCGACAAGCGTTGTGTTTCCATGCTGATGGCCAGGCTGTACGGGGGTGCGGTTCTCTCCTCTCCTCCACCAATTGTAAGAAAAGAACGATTCAGATAACAGTAGAGAGAAGTCCAGCACAGCACACTTCCAATAGACACATACGTGGTACAACAGTGCTTACAGCGCAGCTGGCAGAACCAATGGCAGGATCCTAATGGTCACTCTGCCACATCTTTACACAAAACCCACCTTCACACACCTAAGAGGGTCATTTCTGGTAACAAAACCTCCTTGTCCAGCCCTTGGTACATCATTCAAAAAAGCCCAAACTGTGAATACGTACATTAAAAGCAAAACTGTACAGAGCCAAAGGACTGTAATCTGCATGTAACTTGCACGTAAAGTGAATGTCAGCTCTATGTTAACGGGTGTGATGGTACTTTCATCTGTTGAGCAAACTGGTTTGTGTCATTTTGGATCCATTCCACTGAATTATTTAGACATTCACCCCGGTACTACTAAGACTTATAATCGCAGAGAACATCAGGACAAACCACAGAAGTGAACATCAAATGTAAGAACAGAAGAGGTTCTATAGCAGCAAAAGGAAAATAATAACAGAAAACAAATGAGCAATGAATGAAAAGGAGTTATTATAAAATATGTAACAGAGTCCCTGGTTACTGTAAGAGTTTGAAGCAGGCAGCCCCAAGAGCCCCCAGGCCAGCCGCATGCACGCACGGAGGAAATTTAAATTAGGACTCCCAGTGAAGCTGTGTTTGAAAAACATCACAGAGCTGAGATCTCTGACCTAAGGAACCACTAACCAACAGAGCAGCTGGCTGCAGCACTCGCATAGTATCTTCTTAGTGGGGTCCCCTACAACATCTCAGAAAATGCCCTGGACAGACAGTATGGTGCCTGCTAGACAGAAGCCGGCTGAAGCTGCTTAGGTTGGACTGTAGTAACAGCAACCCAGAGCATGTTGTATCAGTGTGACGGAAGTCAAGAAGAAATCCACTCTGGAGGTCTGAGGCTCACACTTCTCTTCCCTTGAAAGCACTGACACAGAGACTCAAGATGCCCTCTACCTTGGTCCACTGAGTCCTAGCTTGCCACGGAGAACCTGCTGCACAAGGTACATAATGCCATGGGGACGCGTAGCACTTCCCAGCAAACAATATCAGTCTTCTCTCCAAACTATCTATTATCTATTAGCTAAGATCTATCTATTAGCTAAGAGTTTGGGTGATATTTCAGGAAAGCATCTTTTTTAATTTTACAGGGGGGTTCTGAGTGAGGTAGCATTTAATAATTTCTGTGGAGTTGGTTCTCCTTATTGATTTCCTTTCCTGTTTCCTTTCCCTATGTTTTGCTCTGATGCCAGGGAAGAAGTGTTCATTGTACTCAATAACCTTCTTTTCCTTGATTTTGTGTTACCATTCCTGCAATGTCCTATCAAGCATCAGAGTTGTCTACTAATTTACACAAATATGTTAAGGGAAATCTATAATACATGTGTTAATTCAAAATGAAAAATTACAAGAACATTACATCAATCACAATACCTGTATCATAAGGCTCAGCAGTCCCATATTCCAATGCTTCACATGAGGTGCAGAAGCTGTAATGGGAAGGCTGTGTGATTCTAAAGCCAGTCCTGGCATTTGGAGCTGCTCAGGGAAGAAGGTGGAGGACCCCTCTCGGCCACAGTGCTGAGCGAGGCCAGCACTGGCACGGATCTGCCCTCCCCATGGTATGACGCAGAGGATTCATCTGCTTAAATGAGGCCCATTATTTTGCTGGTCCATCAGCCAATGACCCCAGGCAACTCTTTATTTTGCCAGTGCCTAAACTTAGCTTGCAAGCACAGCTAAAATATTAATCATTAATTACAGTCACTGCTATAAATGTCCATTATACTATCAGAGACATTCCCAGTGTCATTCAGGCCGACTGGCTGGCGTATGAAATTGAAGGAAAAAGAATACACAATAAAAATAAAGAAACCCAAATACTGGACACAAAATGGAGAGAGCTAATTCTACTGATGTAAGGAAAGACCTGTTTAGCCAAATACACATAACTGTATATTAGAGTTTTAAGTAGACAGCTGTGACTGCAGTGTCGAATACAGAAAGGGATGATCCTACTACTACAGTTCTGGCAAGGAAGCCAGAGAAGGCAATGAATTTAACAGACTATGTTTTAAGCTCTGCTTTTTTTATGGAAGGCACAATTAAATTCTCTAATCCAATGAATCTTGGACTCCAAGGACGGTGTTAACAATTTAACTCCTGATCTTAACATCCAACTTTAATGTTACCATCCAACTTCAGATGCACATCCAGCTGAGAAAGTGGCTGTGTGGTTCTTTGTTGCCAGATGAGGCTAAACCACGACCAGTTGGACTCGATGATCTCAAAGGTCCCTTCCAACCTAGACAATTCTATGATTCTACGATGGATTTCAAAGCTACCTATACATTATTTCAACCCTATCCACCCAGCTTCAACCATGGCAGCAAGCAGAACTATGCAGAGAGCTGACTGTTGATGCATGGAGAAAGGTAACACGACAGCAGGAAACTCCAGCTCAGAAACCTGTTGCAGTTCTTTGATGGTGCTGAGAAGCGCAGGAGTAAGGGTGACCTGACTGACATAAGATACCTGAATTCCTAGAAGTTTTTGGCAACCAAAGTGGGGAGAGGTGAAAGAGGGAAAAAAAAAAGAAAAAAAGAAAAAAAAAAAGGAAGCTTTCCAATAGGACATAGTCAGGAAAAGAGAGGAACAGATTACCAGAAGAACGTGACATCTATTCTGGGACCTGTGCTAGTCAGCATATTAATAATTCTTTTTTTTTTTAAAGGGTGGGAAGGTGAATATTGAGGTGACATTCACTGATAGTATAAAATTATTCATGTTTTTCAAGACGACAGGACATTTCATAGACTCATTGAAGAATCTCAGGATGCTACCAGATTAAGTAATAAAGTGGCAGATGAAACTGAATTCTGAGAAACACAAAATGATTCAAATGAACAAAAATACCCTTAATTATACAAATCCAACAGTGGCCTGTAAACTACCCTTTGTCGTTCAAGAAAGAGATCTCGCAGTCACTGTGGATACTTCTCTGAAAACATCAGCTTGATATAATGTCAAGATGTATTTGTGGGGGAAAAAAGAGGTAGAGAACAAAACCAGGAAACCTCATTAGGCCTCTATTTAAAACCATGATTTAAGGACATCTTAAACAGATCATACAGGCCTCATCATTTTCCTCTGTTTCTAAACGAATATACCCAAACCAAGATTTACAGAAAGGCAACAAATGAAGAAAGATGAGGAAGGGTGTATGTATCTAGGAGATTAAACAGACACGGACTCTTCAGCTCTGCAAAGTGAGCAGGGGAAGATGTGTCAGCATGAAGAGGCTGAACAAGGAACAATTATACAATAATTCCCACAGTATGAGAATAAGAATGTATCATTAAGAGATTTAAAGCAAAGGCGAGGAAGTACTTTATCACTGCTATGGGATCTGCTGGAAGCTGAACTATAAAGAAGCTCCAAAACAAAAGATCAGACGAGTTTAACAGAGGAGAGATCCAGTAACGTCAGACAAAGTGCACGAGGTCCCCATCTCTGGGAGGTTCTAATCCACAGGGCACTGGAGAAGAGCAGAGAAACCTCAGTCTTTACTCACTCTGGTTTTATCTATTTTCCCTAAGCTCACGTCCTGTCCCCTGCCAGAGATGGGATACTGGCACAACAGCCCTTTGCTGTGAGCCAGAAACGCTCCATTTTTTATCTTTGGTGTTCCCAGGCAGGATCACTGAGGCATTCCATGCGTATTCATTTACAACATAAAATGTGAAAAGGGGAATGATGTTCGACATGAACCCAACATTAAAGAACTCTCCGTCATCACCACCACTCCTTCTTTTGCTTTATTCTAGAAGGAAAAAGTAGGATTCATTAAGGAATTTCCTTTTTTCACGCAATTTCATTCACAGAGGAAAGACTACAGGTAAGTAGATTTTACCCGACTCCCCCAGAGCACGTGGTACTCAGAGAGCTAACAGCTCTACATAAAAGATATTTTCACAAGTTGGAAGACAGGAAAGACATAAAGAAAGTTCATTCCAGAGTCAAAACCAAAACAGACAGTTCAAACAACCAAGGCAGGCTTTGGAGGCTGTTTATAGAATTTCTTTTCTTCCTTATTTTCTCATTCACCAGCATGTATGGTATTTTGCCACAGAAAAAGAAAGGGAACTAAAATACTTTATTTTGTTGCCCAAAAGTCTGTAGTACATAAGATGTCTTTCTGCCCAGGAAATGGCCATGTACCTGCTGGTGTGGGCCTTTACAAAAGGACAGGCAATATTTGTGAGCAGTTTGAAGGCTTCCCAGTGAACATCCATCTGGAAAAAGTGGATGTGCAAGTTTTGCACACTCTCTCTCCCAGGCCAGTTATCTAATCCTAAAATTGCATCCAATTTCCTCTGAGGAATAGTTCTGCATAAACGTAAGTTAAATGCCTCAAAGGCATCTAAATCCTGATTTTCTTAGTAGCGGAACGGCATTAAAAACAAAGACGTGAAACGCGTGCTTTCGTGACAACCGGAATTTTGTCTCAGGCCTCAAATTCATTTCAGGCCACTGGGTTTGTTTTGTTGGCGTGCAGGCCTGAAAAGAAGAAGCTGGCAGATACTGTGGCAGGAGCCAATTTTTAGCGTTTTTTCCTTTTCAGAAGCCATGGTGCTTTTCCTTGTATATTAGACCACCATTTCAGCTGGTTCTGACTGCTAGCAGCAACGGAATAACTGCAGAGATGTCCTGAACTTTCTCTCACTCACCGTTTTCCACCTGGCCCATCAAATGCAAGCCAGCACCCCAGATCGGTTCATAAAAAATAACAAGCACTCCTAGGACATCTGCATGGAGATTATATTGTTAATCAATTTATTTTGCATAGCCCATGGATCACTTGCTATCGAAGATTACGCATTTTAGCTCCTGTGACAATTTGTCAATTAAAAAAAAAAAAAAGGCTAAAAGCAGCATACTTTTAATTTAAAGATGATCTCTTTTTTGAAAAGAGATGCCATTTTCCAAGCCCTGGAAAGAACTAGCTCATGAATATATTTCATCTACCAAGTGGAAGGGCTGTTCAACAGAACTAAATTTTCTTGATCATCACAATACAGGTATCCATGGTGAGTTTACTAAATGAGAGGTGAATAATTTTCTTTTAGAGTTCAGTTACTTTTAAAAATGAATATTGGAAAAATAGCAAGCTTGATAAAAACGTAGGTTTTGATTTACTGAAAGTGTGTTATTCAAACTCGACATAGACTGGCGCAGTTGTTAGCCCCCCAAAAATGGAAAGCTACATACTGTTTACAGATTGTTTTAAAGACTTTTTTACATGAAAGCATCTGACTTTTGATTTAAAAGTTTTCATTCAAAATATGAACTTTGCTTCTTGAAAGGGAAAAGAATGGTGGGTAAACAGAGAAAATTACCTAAATTATTCTTAAGTTTGAAACAACGTACTTGAGTTACTTAGGTTGCCACAAGAATTATTTTTTCTCCAAAGCATCCCATCTCAATGGACTCTCTCTTCTTCTCTCTAAGTATTTGCTTACCTTAAACAAAACTGCCCAATTTCTTGTTTTCATAAGGATATCTTCTATGCTCCCAACACAATTCTGGATCCATCCACAAAGGCACCAGCTAACTAATGACTCTTGGTTAGTGATGAAAATATATTTAATTTCAACAGTGATGAAGATGCAAATCGCTATCCCCTTACAGATTCCCTGACCTATCCAGTCCTTGGCAGAGAATGCCACAGCTGTTCTATCTTGCATGTTTAACATATAGAAAGTACACCCAAATACTAGATCAATATAATATCCTATTTCAAAAATCCCTTTCTTTTATTACAGGATATGAATGACGAATGCAGTATTGATTCATTTTCTTACATACAATACAGATGCTTTACTCAAAACACAAGACCTGGATAGCTGTCGATATTTAAGAGGAGCTTTCATGGAAGAAAGGCTGTGATGACCTTCAGAGGTCCTTCCTCTGACTATCTGCAGGAATAAGCTAATCAGGAGATGAAGCTCTTGTATCTAAGCCAGGTTTGAGATGGAGCTGTGCAGTTTGAGTGAAAGAAAGGACTTCTCATTCAACCACTGTAAATACATTCAAAATGGGAATTTGCTAATTGTAGCATTCTGGAAGCTGGAATTCATATAAACAGTAAATGTAAAATAGAACACACGGACCTAGTAAAGTCACCAAAGCAGTAAATGCTAGAGATGAGAGGTTGAATACATTAGTATTTTGAGACTTGTGCCTGGTTTAAATGGAATTAGAAAAACCCCAACCTGTTGCAAACCATTTTAATTCAGTTTGTGGACAGCTGCTGGAGAATCAAAATTTTGATCAGCTATGCACCACTTGGGATGCATAAACCTCCAATTTTCAGCTTCTGTTAGTTTAATACAAGGATGGCAAAAATCATGTGGACATTCCCTTCATTTACTTTTGGAACAAACAATTTGCTCATCACCGTGCTTTGGATGACTGCCTGAACAGCCAAAACTGTTGCTTCTCCTTGAAGAATAACATTTAACCAGCCAGATAATAATCCGTTCAACCTGGGGTCCTCAAAAAAAACCCCGAACAGGTCAATATATTGCTCTAATGAGGCACAACCCTGGCTTCCAGAACATTGTTTTTATGCTGGGTATACACAGGCAAGTGAGATGGGAATATTTAGTACTACAGTATCTACTTGAAAAAGGCTGGCTCCATTAAATAGCTGTCCATCTTCTTGCACTCCAGGGAAGGAAGCGTTCCTCTCTAACAAAGATGAAGGGAATATCAATGGGGCTAATCTCTTCAAAGTGCTCAGCGCTCAAAGCAATTGCCTGCAGTAGTACACAGTCCCCACCCTCATTAGCTCAACAAAGAAAACACAGCCACAGACAAAATACTATCCTGCAACTAGGGCAAAAATGTAAAATAAGGGGTTTTCAAGCCAACCCCCTTTCCTTTGCAAAGGACAAATATTTCATACATTTTAAATTATGTGTGTATTGAAAATAAAGTAATATATTTTAAGTATCCCTTTTCTTTTCTTTCTACCATATTTAAATAATGTGGAGTTTGCTCATAGTGAAAAACAGTCATGACACAACAGAAATACTGTGTGGCACAACTCTTCTCTTGATCAACAAAGGGGAAAAATTCATTGCCAACTTTTTCCCTTTTGAAAAACTACAACAGTCAGAAAAAAGGAGAGTGATAGTTTCATACCCCCATGAAACAAGGAGAGAAAACGATCTGTCAATCAGCTTGTATCTGTGTTAAGTTCCAGTCTACCCACTGCCTCCAAATTAGAGAATTTTATGGTCAGGAAAACAAATGTTGAGAACAAGAGAAATGAAATACAGCAGCACTGAGGGGAGAAGTGAGAATTAGGAGACAAGGAATTACTGTTGAATAATGTAGTCTTCCAGCACATCCTTTTACTCCCATGCTGACCATAGGAATAATTAAGGATGGTCAACAGATGTTGTAAGCACTCCTCAGAGAAAGAGGGCTGACACGGACGTGTAGCCGATCTGACTTCCGCGACTAAGCAGTATGATCAGGACTAGAAAATAGGTCATGGGTTGTGTAAACCAACTCAGACCACACGGGAATCTCTCCAGGGAGGCCACTAATGGATTCATCAGTTCCAACATGCAGGCCGGGCAGGTTACCTAGGGACAAAACATCAATATTGGTGCATTGTCTAAGAGCACACAGTTGGGGCAACAGCATTTGCTTATTGCAAAGCTCTGCCAAAGGAGGGATTTCAGCTTGAAGGACAAAGCACAAAACCTTTCTACTAGTGTAGGTGAGGTGAACCAGCCCACCACCCTCTACCTGAGATATAATTTTTGAAAATCTTTTGCTTGTACGAAACCAGCTTGGTCAACAAATGGTGGACCTGAAAGTTTATTTTCCACAGATCAGTTTAAAGTAGGGATGCACATTCAGACATGGACCAAACACATATCACAGACTTTAAAAGTGTCTTCCATTCTTCCTGTAATCCTTGTCTGATTGTTGACTGATGGTTCCTTTGTTATGAAAAGTTTTATAAAGGGACACTCAAGTTTGGAGTAATGAGAAAAAGAGAAAGAGAGAGATGGATAAGAGAAATGGAGACCCACCACTGCTTGCAACTTGCCAGCGTAAAGTAAAAGGCCTGACTTGGGCGATTAGCCCTATCCCATTTTGGAAGAAAGGAAGAAGAGTTTTTCGTGCCTGATTGCTAATTGGCCCAGTTTCTGCAGAAGCTCCCCTGCGCTGGCCTGGCAGAGGAGGCACGTATGAGAACAGCGTTCAGACGCAGAGCACTGACACAGCACTTGGAGACGAGCTGAAGCCAAGAAAGTAAAGACAAACTAAAAATGCTGATCACCAAATGGAGAACTAAGAGATGGGGGTGTCTGCATTTGTGCTTATCAAGCAAAGCTTGTAAGAATGTGGATCAATTATATTTAAAAGAAAAAGAAGATGTGAATCGTTACTTTGTCTAAAAAAGGGTGTGTAAGGATGCAGTGAAAATGCACAGATCTTGCAGTGCTGAACCCATAGCGAAGGAAGGGGGTCTGACATTAAACAATTAATGATGGGAGAAAGGAGAGGAACAAGTGATGTACAAGGTTGTAGCTCGCGCTTCATTAATAGACTTGAGAAAAGCCTGAATGAGAAGGAAAGCAGGCAGGAAAATAAGGAAGAACTAGTCTCAGTTTTCTAAGAGCAAATGTTTCAAAGGAATTGGAAAGATGTGTTCTAAAAACATGGACTGATCACCTTGCCGCCCTGTTAGGTGGAGCTATAGCACCGGAGGAAGTCCAAACTGATTAATAACCAGAATTGGGAGTTGTCTGAGCTCTGTGAAAAAAGCAAGTGCCAGGACAAATCCAAAGAATCATACCTGTATCTATTTGAATCTATCTATATATCAAGCTCTCTTTGCATATTGGGCACCAATTTGCAGAGTTTACTACATTCATGCATGAGTGCCCGATTAATACATGCACAAGCACCCAGTTATCCTATGCATGAGTGCCCCATCAGTTCATGCATGTGTGCCCCATCAGTTTATGCATTGACACTCAATTAATTCACACATAAGCCCTCAATTAATTTACATGAGTGCCCCATCAGTCCATGCACGGGTCGGGGAAGGGCTGCCTGTGGCCTGTGGGTGTCCTACAGTGAAGCAGCGATGGGCTGGAGCGGTGGAGGAAGAGCAGTAAGGAGCACGGAGGAGCGGCAGATAGAAGCCATTACACACACAACCCCAGCCTCCCGCATCACCCGTTGCCACCCCAAGGGAAATGGGATGATGGAGCGCAGCCTGCAGCAAAAACAAGGCAAGCAGAAACTAGGAAGGGGGGAGGTGAGATGTTCGTCTTAAACTGCGACTGGAAAGGGAAAAGCATTTACTTAAGCGCTTGTTTAATTCTTCATGTTATCTTTTTTTCCTCAATACCCCGAATCAGTGATCAGAAGTTTGCGTTAATTGGCAATAACTTAAATTAAGTAAAAACATCCCAAGTCGAGACTGTATTGCCTGTGACAGCATATACATTGTGAGAGTTGAGGTAGGGACTCAGGCAATGAACCACAAGGGGAAAAGCACCCTCAGGAATCAATTTATGTTATCAAGTAATCTGCCTTGGAGATTAAAGAACACAGAGCAATAAAGTGTTGTAATGAAAAAAGCTTTTTAGTCAGAAATGAGGGTCATAGGGAAAAACACACATTAATGTCAGCACATAAATGCACTATATGTACAAAATCAGATGCTGCTAAAAAGATTACTGTGGTAAATTCTGCACTAGAGGATTTTTCTCCCATCAAGCATGACTTTAACTGTAAGCAAGAGGGAGACAAATACAAAAAGCAAGCTTCAGAAACTGCAAAAAAAAAAAAGAGATAAAAGTCAAGATCTTGTCCTGCGCTGGTTCTCTTGATACCTGGACACAGTCCCCTCCTGAGATCTGAGAGGGGCAGGTGCATCCCCTGCTCTCCCCGCACCCATCAGCCAACTACGAAATCCACTGTACAGCCTCCCAGCAAAGGAGATCTTCTTCCATCTCAGAAAAATCCCTCACCCTGCCAAGATGAAGCTTTATCTACTCAGTGCCACGTAAATGGTATTAATTAACCAAAAATGTGAAGGAAAGAGGGAGAAAAGACAGACACCTGGCACCTCTATACCAGCTTGTCTTTGCAGCCAATATAGCAACCAAAACTGAGGAAATCAAAGAGAAAATTGAGTGGGCACCTCACTGCAAGATCAAACCTCTAAATAAATGAGACAGCCATATAATAAATCAATATTATTGATGCTTCCTTTAAGAAATAGAATACATACTCAACTAGGCACATATGAATTTAAAAATACGATTTATACTTCTGGACTTTTTCCACGCTTCGATAAGGTCAGAAAAATCCACCCAAGCTTCCCCAAAGAGAGAGGTCCCAAATGAGACAGATGCCCCATGCCCAGCAGACTGTTAGTTAAACATAGGGTATATTCTCCCATTACCATTTATTTTTGGAGTATTATGGCTGTTTGCCTTATTTCAACATGATTATTATTTTTAGTTAACTCCACTCAAATGACTGACCGAAGAGTTTAGATTGACCAGATCCGTGAATTACTGTTTAGACAAACTGCGCAGGAACCTGCTGGATCATTTTGCCAGCCCTCTGCTGTTGCAGTCAAGCACATCATTTGGCCTCTCTCATGGATGTATCATGGGCCATTTTAGGATTACTCAGGCTACCTCTGGCTTAGCTAGCTTGGCAACTCTGGTATTAGCAAAAAAGCAAGCTATGACAACATGGTGTCAGCATAATTTAAACAGGCACAAACCCAGGGTCCCAGAGATATTCACCTCACATTGAGTGCCACGCTGCACTGCTAGCACTAACCAAACCAGCTGGACCCAAGCGAGGGCAGGCTGGCTAAACAATATCGCATCATACCCCCCGGATGCAGTGCAGAAAATGCACTCCTTCCAGCTACTCGGCAATTAAATTAAATATTAGTATGCTTGTATTTCTACAAGGTACCTATTCTGAAGAGGCACTGCCTTTTCAGTCTGCGTGTGTGTGGATAGTGGCCGGTAGGTGACACAGGCACTATCACTCTTCAAACAAGAGGAACTGCAATAGTCCCATGTGGCTAGATATTTCCCTATCTTTAGCTCAGGACGATTGCATCCTGTTGCATTATGCCTCACGGTCATCATCCATCCTGATTTGATATCTCTGTTGTGTGGTTACTCCTGCAGAGAAAATTTTGGATTTTACCCTACCGATGAAAAAAATTGCCCATTTAGATTACCTGAAGCTGATAACCTTTCTACTGGAAAGTTCCCATCTGGCTAGAAACATTGCTACAGCATTTTCCAGGGATGCGATTCCTTTGCAAATGACCCACCATTATACTCCAGAAACAAAAATGCCAAACTTCTTCAAATCCTCCTGAACAAAAAATGAGCTCTTATTCCAGATTGCACCCAAAAATAGAATACTGATTAAATTTGGCTTTGGGAAGCTGTCAAAAATGGACAATGTCAATGCATTTTTTTCCCTTGGAAATTAAAGTACCTGATTTAATGATACAGCAGAGAGATCTGTGAAATCACTATACAAATAATATAGACTTTGATGGCAAAGTTTTCTGCCTAGTGACTCAATATATTGATATTACTCATTCCACAGTATGTGGGTCATTATGACAAAATATCACACTATTATTTTTGCTTAATGATTCCTTAATTATCTCTCATATTCTATTGAAGCGTTATATTTTATGCACATAACATATAATGCAAATGTATACACATTTTTCAATATATCTCTACATATTACGTTATATAGTATCACATTATATCATATCATATATTGTACTACCTTTGAGTAAGAACAATTTCCTAAGCTAGGATCTAATTCTGTGCTGCAACATGAATGCTTGTCCGTGCTTTGGAACTGAAGATTAGTATTGGGCTTAAAACAACAACAAAAATGTTTTACAACAGCCCCTCTTCAAATGAAAATGCACTTTTCACGCACAATATTGCTGACATGGTAATACACAGTTGATGATGAAAAATAACTGGTTACTTCAATTCCTTGTGCACAGTAAGCAATCCTGTCAACACAATGAAGTTCTGAGGCAATTATAAGTGGACTTAGTAAGACTGGTTATGAAATGCAACTACAGAATTAGCAAATTAAAGAACAAACAGTAATGGAGAATAAACATCACTAGAACATAGGTAATCTCACTAAGCTTTCTACGCCCAGAGATCAGTACTCTATTTTATGTAATATTTTTGTAATTAATTGCACTTTTTGTTCATTTTATAAAAATGGACCATTAGTCCAATTTGCCAGTCTAGTCCGTATTGCCAATTGTATCAATCAATGGCACAATGAGATATCTCCTCTTTAAAATTAACACATCTATGCTGTTTCACACATGCTATCTGGCTTCAGAACCAGAGAGAGATTAGAGAGATTTCAAAATAATCCACATTTTAGGCAGAAAAAGTTGTTTTAGAATCCTACCAGAGCGATTAAAGATGACCTGGTTGGCAAGATGGGGCCCTGCATCTACCGATAAAATAGGGACCAACTTCCGAATGTCCCAGAGCTTCATCCCTCTGGAGGAGTCACAGGAAGCAATCGTATCACCCTGGCAATGTTGGAAACAAAATAAAGGCATCACGGCTGTACTTCTGCAAACAAGAAAGCCTATGACACAGGGCTGGATACCCACTGATGCCAGATATAGTAACTGTATATATTTAAATAAATACAAGTTATTATATGTGAGGTTATCACAGTCTCTTAACAACTATGTGGACTTGAATAGCAACAATACAATACAATGCGACTTTTACTTTAAACTGTAACTAAAAAAGAGAAAAGAGATTATTTTGAATTCTGATACCAGCGTCCCCTAAGAACATGGCTTGTGATTATACCTTTTCTTCTCACAGAGACACAGGAACGGCCCTTTAGCCCTGATTTTTAATTTGTCTATCCATGTTTTCTGTGTGAAACGGAACAGACACTCCTTCACTGCTGAACGTTCATTAATAGCCATGCTACGGACAATCTCACTCATTCCAGTGAGTCAGAAGCATGCAGGGATTATCTATGCAAGGAGAGACAGCAAGACCATGTGCCCATGCCTCTCTTCAATATTAATTTAAATAATAAAAAAAAAAGTGACAGAAGTATTTTGAATATGTAGCGTTATAAACAAATGCAAAAATCAAAGAAGGCAGCGTAAAGGATGCCCAAACATAACTTTAAGTAATTCCTGCCACCATAACAGAAAGAAACCCCTAGCTACCAATGTAGAAACATTTACTTTTCATTTTAACCTCCTAAGTAAAGATTCAAAATCCCCAAACCAGCTCAGCTGGTGTGCACTCAAGAGTTATCAAAGTCAATGTCTTTTCCAATTTATGCAAGAGTGCAAGATTAGAGTAAAGGATATTGTTTTGAAGGAGAACTGCAATGGTACAGAACTGAGAATCAGGTAAAACATGGGTCAGATGCTGCATCTGTGACTTTTTTAATATTCAGTTAATTTTTACGTCTTTCACGTAAATAATATCTGCAAGAAAATGTGTGGAGTTATCTAGCAAATAGAGGAATTAAGATCTGAAAATATCCATTGCCTTCTCAAGTAGAAAGTAATGGCCTGCAAAACACTCTCACGGTTTAAGTGTAATGAAATCTTCAGGTTCATTTGGAGGAGATCTAAAATGTCAAAACTCCATTCTGGCTTGTTACAGGGACGAATACAGAGTAACACCGAGAAACAAAGGCATCACGGCTTGGAGAATTCAGCCCGCAAGGTGTAAGCTCGGAGCACTCACTGTTTTGCAAAAAAGCTCCGTAACCACAGGTACAACTCACCTCGACTCAGTGGTGCTGAGCATTACGGGAAAGCTATTTGTTTAACGATCTCGCCAGCTGTACCCGCCTAATTCTCTTTCATGTCGTCTGGCTCCTTCCATGAAGTTCAGCCTACACAAACAACACGGTCAAGCAGGCTGTTCAGGAAAAAAACAACAAAAAAGTCCCAAATGCAACAGCTACACTCCAAATTGCTGCGTGGCTTGAGCCGGATCTCAATAAAGCAATTTTTAATGGGGAATAAAAGAAAAAGCATCATCACGGATATGAGACTGGAAGTCATCAATCCAGTCCCTTACTCTTACAAGCAATACTTTCATACACTTGCCGTGATAGAAGTACTGAATTCCAGATTAGCAGCAGTTCCCCCATCCAACCCCGCGCTGCTGATCTAGAACCTGCCTGTCCTATTTATAAATCTTTCAGCCCACAAGTTTAAAATGAGAGTTTAAAATGACTTGTTCACATGCAATTTATATCCTTTAGATTAAATACAAGGGTTGGGTTGTTTTTTTTTTCAGAAATACCCCTCCCTTCTTTCCTGTTCCTGATGCATTTCACTTACAGCATCATTTGTATCCCCCCTCAGATCCTATTTTCTGGTCTAAACAGCTGAAGCTCTTCCTTCTCTTTTCCCATATTCTTGCATTTTAGTCCTGTTTTTTTTCTATCCATAGAGGCATTTTACTAAATAATACCTTTTTTTTTGGGGGGGGGGGGGGGGGGGGGGGGATGTTGGCTTTGATTTGTCTTGTTTTAAAATATGCCTGTCTTCAAACTTGTTTTGTATGTGTCCAATATACTTCAGTTCAATAAATGCTCCTTAATTACAGCTTTGGTAACTCAGCAATTTTGAACTAGATCAGTGGGCAGCCCGTGTGGATGAGACTGCACGTAACGCGTAGTTACGGAAGACGCTCCAGTGGGTGCTCAGCAACTCCTCCTTATGACATCAACAGTTGTGGCCATGGATTTTCAATACGTTGTTTCTCTCTTAAGTAACAGCACGGTCCAGCTCATAGATCATAGTAGCACCAAGAACGTTTCACCGAAATAGATATCATGCTCTCTCATTGATCAGAGACAGTCCCTGCTGCACAGTGACTGCAACTCGAGAGCTGACTTTGACCTTCCCGCTGGCCCTGATTAAGGGATCGTTACTAGTTGCATAATTATGAGGAAAACAATCTGATCTACTTTTATTACAGGTTCTTCCTTCTATTAATTAATTTTGCTACAGTAGCTGGCACATCACAAGCAAAGATGCGTACCCCATCCTCTTTCAATCTCGCCATCCTATTCTCTGCCATATTTATTTTCTCCCGTTTCTACTACAGATCCCTAAGAAACATGAGGGTAAACAAACCTCCCCTCCCGCAGGAATTTACCCAATCAAATCATCGGTAAGGACTGGATACATTGAACCACCCTAACTTGTTATTTAAGCTCTCTCTCACAAGGTGATTTGTGGCCACATTGGAACGGACGAGCCCCCCCGACCCCTGCAGATACTATTAGAACAGAAGCACTGCTGGAGACACCTGGTCCGGGAGCACCGCCCCGCTCTGCCAGCTGCTGCGTAAACAAGCTGGAGAAGATGGTCCTGCTCTAAAGGGTTTACAATCTGTCTCACTAGCCAGATCAACCAGTTCTTCCTGTCAAAAGTCTGCAGACTTTTTATCAATTTCCACCCAGACGCCTGGTATAAACCTAGTGTGCCTAAAATGCAACACCCAGTCGGATATGTGGCCTGATTTCCATGAAGAAGGCAGTAAACCTCATCTGCAAACAGAATTAAGAAGACATGGGGTTCTGATGGTAACATGTCAACACATGCAAACAGGTATTTTATCAGCCTCGGCATACTCTGTCCACAGACCTATTATTAAATGCATGAATTGTTACTGATACCTAGGCAGCTGCTACGCTAAAAACCCACCAAAAGGATGCTGTTAATGAGCAGGCTGTTACATTTCACCACTTCTTCGCTTGATGTCATCTCTGTTACACACCTCTTCTAAATCAAGTGAGCTGGAGGCGTGGGATAACAACTTTTCAACAGAAAGAAATAAACCAGGAAATGTAATCAAGCTAAAGGATAATTTGAAGCTACATGTCATTCGAACAAAAAGAAAGGGATAAGTCATATGTTAAATGAACTCATTTGCATCTAGCAACAGGCCATTTTTGGCTTTTCATTTCCTTTACTATTTTATTTATTAATGGAAGAGCCCTCCACCTTGCTTTTTGTTTGCTTTTCTTTTTGTTTCTTGCTGCACTAAAGTCTTTTTTACGATGTCTTTTTGATAACATATTTTACTGACCAGCAAGTGGACAATCAGGGCTTGACTGATTTTCCCACGTGTAAAAGGAGGAGACAAAGAGATCCAAGAAGAAAATGTGCAAGAGCAGATTCCCATTGTACTGGTTTTCATTTACACTATATTTTATGCTGCAGCAGCCACAGCTCAGTTCTGTTACTTCCTCTAATCAAAGAGCATGTAGAACAATTCATAAAACTGGTAAGACTTGCTTCCTATTCTATATAATCAAGTTGGTACTTTTTTGTGTGTGCATGCTGAAGTAATTAAAGAATTTATACAAGGATTCGATTAGTCTGGATTCAAAGACTGGTTCTGTTCCAGGCTCCACTTAAAGGACTTTTGCAAGTCCTTTAATTGCCTTTACAGTTCCACCCTCCACTCTTTACCTTCCCTGCCGACTTAATGAGTATCTTTGTATTACAGAAGATCTCCCATTAAAATGGTACACTCATTTCCGTATACATCATAATCCCAATCCCAATTGGCACTTGCAAAACCACTGTAACACAAATAATTATAACAACAGGAATTAACAGATTTATATCATTTTCAGGACATTTTAAAAATCTGTTTCCTTCTTACCTTTTTTTTTAAAATATACTATTTTTTGTTGTGAATATTAATAATGATTAACAATGGGACTAATCACCAGGTACACTTAAGGCATCTGAAAACCGCTGTTTCACACCAGTGATAAGGATAAAAATTTGAATAATTATGTCTCTTGCTTGTGAGCACACCTCTGGATTTATTGCTGAAAGATCAATAATATATGAACTGCAACAAGTGGCTTTATCTAATTTAGACTGCAATAAACTCCTCCCAGGAGTATCATCTTGAAAGCTTAATTCTGAAGGCAGGTCAGGAGTTGTTTCATGACCTTTTGTAAATATTTCTAAAAAGGCAAAATGGTGAGTGAACAGGCAACTTATTTTCACTATGGCAAGTTCATATCAAATGAGTCAATTTTACTAATTCGCAAGTCCTTTGTTTTCAAAACAGATGTAGCTGTATGAAATGTATTTTACAGGACATTCATGATGACTAGATGTCGTGGTTTAACCCCAGCCAAAAACTAGGACCACACAGCCGCTGGCTCACTCCCCCCAGTTGGGATGGGGGAGAGAATCGGAAGGGTAAAGCTGAGAAAAACTTGTGGATTGAGATAAAGACAGTTAAATAGGTAAAGCAAAAGCAGCGCACACAAGCAAAGCAAAACAAGGAATTCATCCACTGCTTCCCATGGGCAGGCAGGTGTTCAGCCATCTCCAGGAAAGCAGGGCTCCATCAGATGAAACAGTTGCTTCGGAAGACAAACACCGTAACTCTGAACATCCCCGCTTATTCTTCCCCCAGCTTTATATACTGAGCGTGATGTGACATGGCATGCAATATCCCTTTGGTCAGCTGTCCTGGCTGTGTCTCCTCCCAGCTTCTTGTGCACTCCCAGCCCACTCGCTGGTGGGGCAGCATAAGGAGCAGAAAAGGCCTTGACTGCTTAGCAACAGCCAGAAACACCAGTGCGCTATCAACGCTATTTCCATACCAAATCCAAACCACAGCACCATACCAACCGCCAGTAAGAAAGTCAACTCTATCCCTGCCTAAGCCAGGACACTAGACTAAGGTTTTCATCAACTTTTGTGGAAACAGATTCAAGCTCTAGGCCCCTTTCTAACTAGAAAGAAGTTTGATAATTATTTTCCCTTTCCATTACTGTTGTGAATCTGGTTGACCTCTGGCATAACAAAGGGCTGATGAGCTTGTTACCAGTCTTACCAGTCTGGTTACCAGTCTCCAAACTAAGTAAAAGGAGTTTGTTCTGTGTACATAAAGTGTGGTAGAAACTCCTTGCCATTAAGTCCCAGAAGACAAAGTGGCCACATGAGAAATAGCTTCAGCTACCTCAAACTGAGACAGACTTGAATAATCTGCATTTCTAAGATGCTCCCTGTGGGACACATGCTAAGTCACTTAACTCCACCACCATTTCATATGCGTTAAAGTGAATATTTTTAAGAGAAGGAATCATTACCTCCCACGTTTGCAGCATGAAGCACATCAGAAACCTGATGAGAGTTATTATCTCAGGCCTTGTTGTAATGCAAAAACTAACTACGCTGTAATGCAAAAACTAACTACACAAAATAACAGGGGGCACGCACAGCAGAGTCCCAACCCTGCACCACCCCATCCTGCAGGGTGGAACTGGGCTTTCTGAGCAGCAGCGAGCAAGGGCAGAGGGATCTCAAGAGAATCCAAGCAGGCGCAGATGAATCTGCTGTAGTCATTACAGGGAAAAAGACTTTAATGTCCAATTAAACCAAATGAATTATGTAAAATATGATAAAGATGGAGGAAAAAACGCAGATGTAGTCCATTATTAGACTGATGACTAATCAATCACCACCCATTTTTGAAATATCAGACTTAAATCATCCCAGTTTCAAATGAAAATAGCATCTTCTTCGAAAGACATGGAATTACTTAGCCCAGCAAAAATATAGAGCTACACTGATTACCACTTTGAAAGTGCAGTGGTCTGTTTTTAATAATTATTTTCATCAAGAAGAGGGGAAAAGGGGTGATTAAGAGTTATTTACAGGCAGCACCAGTGTTTTCCCATCTGCTTTTTCACTAGCTTTTCCCTTTTCTAGTTTTGACTTCTGCATTGCAATCAGAGTGACAAAGGACCATTTATGTTTCAAAGCAACCAAACACCCAAACCTCAAGCAACTGGGGTCTGGTCCTCACCCCCTGTGACATTTTTTACAGCTTTGAACAGACACGAAGTGGTGAGACACCACATCTTCTGGTGGTGAGGTGAATCCAAGGCATTGATGCAGAAAGAATCATCTCTCAGAACTTCACTGTTGGTTCCTACAGAAAAACCCTCCAACTTTATTAGCACTTGTCAATAAACAACTCCTAATTTTGCACTGTGTAAAATTGGTATAACTTGCTGTAAGAATTTGGTTATTTTTGCTGTACCTATTGTGATTACTGATCTATTGCAATCCCTTGATATTATTGTTTAATGTGCAGGTTTTGAGAGCGTACTGGCCATGCATGCTCTGGGGCAAAAGCCTCCTCCTCCTAAATCCAACTCTCTACGCATGGTGAGCATTCGAACAAACAGGCAATACAGTATCTATTATTAAAAAAAATAATAATTATGAATTCAAAGCTACAAGAATCCATTCCAAGCTCTCTCTTAATCCCACTTACATGGCAATATCATCACCTACCCCACTAGCTCAAAGGAGAGGCCTCAGAATAACGGATGTTTTATGCCTGTGGGAAGCAGGGATCATTCCTGTCCCAGCTCCAATTCTTTTGCTGGCTCTTTTTCCTTCAGGCACCCCAGCAGCTGGGGTTCATAAGGAATGTGGTAAGTCAAAACACGCTTTACAAACATATTAGGGGAATTCTGCGTCAACGTTTTCCTCTTCCACGTGATGCTGCAGTCCAGAACAGAGGCATCTTACGAAGGGGTTAGAATGTTAACTCATCAGAAGTGCTGCAAAAATGTAGGATTCTTCAAATTAGCCACTCTAAATCATGGTCCAGGATTAAACACTTTGCAATTACTGCTGGTACATGCTGGGGCCTGACCAGGTTCGGCTGCAACACGAGGACTGTCTGCAGGTACTCAGAAGAGTGCCATTGGAGACACCAAGTCCTAGTGGGAAATGCAACGGAGAGAGATGGACACGGAGAAGCGCTGACTGAGGGGTGAGCGCGGTTAATGCAAACAACCAAACGGAGCAAAGGAAACCACCAGAGAGTCCTCAGGAGAGTTTTCGAGCAGAAAGGAAATTTATTACAGAAGGGTAGAGGCACCTTAAAGATGCCTCTTTAATGTGATCAGTGACCAAAAGTCTATTGCTATTAGAAAACCAAGGAGAAACAAATAAATCAGGAAGTGGAAAAAAAGATGTGGATGAGATATCTGTGCTGGCAAATGAACAGGTATGTAGGCCATCGCATACTGGGAAACTTAAAGATATCAAGATATAATTTTTTTACTTCTTATCCTCATTTTCTCGGTGATTTTGATCAAGATGAAGAATATCCTAAAATGATATTATTTCTAGGTTACTAATATTATTCTTTCAGAGCATATGAGACTCATATAGAACACCCTTTGTGTCCTCCAAAGGAGGAGCTCCATTAAAACTAATCAATGGAAATGGTAGAACTTTGGTGCAGCAGAATTTCCAGTTCTACCGGCTTTCAAAAATAACGATGGATCATGGGTCTCTTGTTTGTTTACATGCACTCTGCAGGCTTTCCTCTTGCTGTGTGAAACAGAGGGAATCTCTCTTCCCTTTGCCACATCAAGTAGCATGAAATGCCTTGCGGTGTTTGAGGAGAACAACACATGCTAGGCTTGCAGAAGCCCTTTGCATAAATTTACATATGAAACCCAAGATCACTGCACTCCCTGCAGAGTTACTGCTAGCCATAGTTGACATTGCACTTGAAACACTACTGCAAAGAGAGCAGTATCTTTTGCAGAGAGGTTTAAAATAATCAATTTTGGTTTTGCTTTCTAACCATCAAAGAAGTGCCTTTGAATTCTGGGAGGTGTGCAGTGAGAGGAGGAGATGAATGATAATTGCCATTCCTGGCTTTTCTCAGAATTTTGAGAGATACTACAACTAAAGCGAAGTTAGGTGCCATCATTGCCTGATTAGACACTCCTGAGAACAAGAAGCATAACAAATTGCCTGGACGCGTTCCTGTGTAACCTGCTCTGGGTGACCCTGCTCTGGCAGGGGGTTGGACGCGATGATCTCCGGAGGTCCCTTCCAACCCTATGATTCTACGATTCTATGAAATTCCTAGGGCACGCCATGTTTGTGTGCAGGGATTTTATTGTCATTCAGTTCCTTAAAGTCTAAGTAAGTACATTTTAAAAATCTGGGTAGTATCCATTGCAACAATGTTAATACACAGATGTAATACATACTTTCATAAATTCGTATCTATTAGCATTAGTGCCAATAGATCTATTGGTGAAATGTGAAATTGTCCCTTTTAAAATGCAGAACATCTGAGTCACAGAAAGAAAATGACAGGAAACTACACGTGCTTTTTTGAAACGGAAACTATCAAAAGAATGTGTAAAATGAAAGAGTTCACCTTCTTATTTATCTCTTTATTTTGTCTTTGGGCATTTTTTTAAGGGAAACTAAATGCATAGAGAACAAATATCAGCAATATATAAAATGGACTCAAGAAGCTTGCCCAGTTCTGAACCCTGGGAAGTGTATGAATGTTTTTCCCAGTTTCAAAGTATTTCAGGCAAAAGAACGATCAGTTCAACAAATCTCACCCCATTATTTCAAGAAGTACCTCACAAGAAAACAGTTAAATATCAAAACAGAATAATTTGCATTCCTATCCCTGATGGACTTCAGCTGTGTATTCTCAATTATTTTCAGATTAAACCATTCTGATATTCAAGTACTGCTAACAGCGATATATATTCAACTACAGATTAATTGCATTTTCATAACAGAGAGGCCTTTCCAAATTTGGCCCTTCTTTCACTCTTGCATAAATTAATTGTAAATCCAACTTCGTGTTGCATAAAGACACATACTACACAACCACGTATACAGCCCAGTTTCAAGCACCCTGTTTCCCTTTAGCCATGATTTGGTAAGTGGGAAATAGTTTGAGAGTCCTCTTAGCAAACACAAATCATTGGTCTAAACTAAACCCACTTCTCTAACCCAAATTTAGCTTAAGCCCTTCTGAAGGGTTAACTTTGCACAAACATGCTTTTTGTTGGAAGAGCTGTTATCTCTCTGCTTGTAACCGAGGCAAAACCATACCGATAGCATCTATTTTAACAGGTGGCCTGGCTAATGTAACGTGCGCCCCCCCATCCACACCTGACCCCAGCAAACTGGGCGTGCTGGGTGAGCTGGGTGAGCAGACGCAGCGTGAGCAGCCACGGCTGGAGCCCCAGCCCCACAGCTCAGCGCTGAGCGGCCGCTGTCATTCCCATTCCAGTCAGTCCTACCAGCAGCACTGCGGATAAAAGTCTCACAATTCATTGAGAAAATGACTGTCACACGAGAGAGGTGCAGGGATGCTATGCTGCTTTCTCATGTATTTTAAAACACTATTTCCTGTGAAATATCACATAGAGAGGCAAGTTTGACTGCGTTGCAGGTGGGAAATTGAATTTAAAATAATCTAGATGGATCTTCGTATTCTGATTTTGTTTGTTTTGCAAAATGACGACAAGTTTAAAAAACAGCTGTTAAAATAAAAAATTAATTATGCTGGGGCCTGGACCCACAGTGCACACCTGCCAGGAAAAGTCTGGCGTGCTGGGCCAGGAGATGCAATTTTAAAAAATCCTTATTCCTTAGGATGCACAAATTAATTCTTCTCCTCTAAGAAAGAAGGGCAAAGTTTTCCACACTGCTAGCAGTTTTGCATGCTAAACAGCGTTTGCTTCATGTATTGTATACACAGAGGGTCACATTCGCTGCAGAGCACACAACTAGGCAAACAAAATCACATTAAAGGAGATAATCTCGTTCTTTCAGTTATATTTACGAGCAAACGGACATAACAATATTTTTATATTTGTAACTATAAAGTCTGAAAACATGTAAGAACATACTGTGTAGTCAGTTAATTACCAGTTTCTGCTGAGGATCTTCCCAAGGGCCAATCTGGTCTAAAACATACAGGTTTTTTAAAGTTACTCAAAAGCAAATTATGTCAAAGCTACTTAAAAAGGATGCCACATTTTCTCTTCTCAGGCTTTACAGAGTTGTGTAAAATCCAAATGTCTATGCGTTACCCCAAAGTTTTATCATGAAGAGTAGAGAAAAAGCTTCATCATATGCAAATATTTAAGAGTGCAAAATCTGATTAAAAGCTTCAATTAGAAATGGTAAATATTTAATTTACTGCTGGTTCAGAACCAATGAATGAGACCGTATGACGGCCGACACTTGCTCTGCTTCCTACCCCACGTTCCTCATCTACACCATCTTCATGTAGTCTGCTTCTGGAGCACAGAAGTCTCAGTGATCACGACTGGAGACTTTCAGGCATCGTGGTATTCACAGCTTGCTCCCAAGGAAGAGCAGCTGCCCCTCAGTTATTTCACTTTTACAGAGTCCAGCTGCTCGTAGACACCCCAATAACCTGAGGTATGGCTTGCCCTCACAGCACCAAGACCACGTGGAACTACTGGGATCCAGCAAAGCGTACATGCCACAAAGAGGGGACTGAAAGGACTGACCGGGTAGGAACGCAACGGCTCTTACAGAACGTGAGGCCTTTAGGTAGTACCTCCAGACAGGCAGGTATCCATCTTGTAATGCCCGGTGACAGAGACAGCCGAAAGTGATGTCTCTAATCATTATTGGGAAAAAGTATGTTCCTTTTTTTCCATGGCAGAGCAAGAAAAGCGAACACATGGCAGTGGCTTTTTCAGAAATGATCAATGTTACAGTAAGATTCTTTGCGTTCCACTTCTGGATGGGTTTGAAATACTGTCCTAGAACCTACCATGAAGGAAGAACAGCACAGAAAGAGCTAGAGGAATTTTTTTACTTCTAGGATATCTGGTAGACATATTCTTACTTGTTTATCCAGCCTTCTATATTAAGACTTTTGATATCAGAGCTGGATAGCAAGACTAAACTGATCGAAATAAAGATGATCTACTTGATTCTTCTAGATTGGTTTGAGAACACCTTATCTGGTCTACACCTAATGTGTAAAACAGACACATTCTTGCTAACTGTAGGGGTCTGCGAGTACCAATAGCATCAGGGATGATGGGAAGTGATTAAGCGGAATGCCTGGCCAAGGGAAGAGAGCACTGCGGGAAAGGTACTTCCAAAAACAGGGAATAACATGAATATTTCAGAGAATGGATGTGGAAGTGGATTCTAGCACAGTTTTCTGAGAATTTCCCTATATCAGAAAGAGCATTTTCCCAAACAAGTGAAACAAAAGTATTTTGATGCAGATTTTATTCTTTGCCATGACACAGGCAGAATAATTTTTTTACTTCTAACAATGTTCGATGGCCTGAAAATGGTTAACTAATGATACTGAAATCTGTATTTAAAATGTAAGTCAGTTCTGTAATTATATTTCTTATGCGCGCAGACAGAAATAAACTAGAGGAAGAACCTATTAGCCCTTTTGCATGTATAATTGAACACGTTTGATATTACTAGGTAACCTTTGTAAGTAACTGGCTTTGAGTTTATGCAAAGAGGTGAACACTTTGAATACATAAATAACAATAAGAGCAGATAGGTTTTTGATTTTGTATTCTGTTCTTTTCTTGTTTGTGTCTGTTAGATGCAGTCAGACATCCCTGGCTTTATTTGGCCATCCATAGAAACATCTGAAAGATCTGACTTTTGCATCATTTGGGTGCAGTAATGAATAAGAACTGACATCAAATATCAATATTATTGGCCCAGCTAAATGGTAGCTGACATCCAACTGGACCGCTGAGGAGGTAAACAAAATTGAAATTTTGTTTTTGTTTAAAAACTGTCTGACATTATTTGTCCTTCAGTAAATCAATGGAAGAATGACCTAAATGTTGTTTGCATTTTGGCTTGGGGAGGTAAAATTGGGCAGTTGCTATCAAGCGCATTTTTTTATAGTCTTTTAGGTTTTCCTAATATAAACTCTAATTCCCAAACCTACTTTTTTCTTTTAAGGAAACTTGGTAACCTCTGTAATGATTTCTTAACATGCAAACATCATACAAACACAGCATGGCAGGTACAAACACAGCTGAATGATAATCGTAGTCTTATTTGAACACAAACACATATACAAATACACATAAGGGAGCAAATTTCCTTCTACTTTAAATTCACAATGATTCAACCAAGCATCTATAGTCTTTATACTTCATTACCATACAGTGATTTGCCAAGCTGGCAAAACGCTGTGCAAAGTACATTCAAAACTTATTTCGAACGCTATGTAGGCTATACTTAGATTTTATATTACACTATAGAAAAGGTTTGCCAATGTTCAAGAAGAGATCACCATTCGTTGGTAAAAAAACAATTACTAATGTAAAAATGTTAGTGGTTTGATTTTTCATATTTACCTGAATTACACAGATACATAGTATCTCTCCATAGCATCCAGAAGAGAGAAGGAGATTGCCAGGGCTGACTTGGACCTCCCTGCCTTAAGCTCCAGCTGTAGGCACTTTGGTAGCAAAGGGGCTCCCTCCATCACCTTTTGCCCACCACAAGCCTACATTTGCGCAGTCACATTGAAACCAACAATTAAGTGGGGAACCCTCAAATCCTGGTAACATTCAAAAGCTGGGTAAATTCTGTGCCTTTCAGATGCAGACTCACTTGGGTTTCCCTAGAGCACGTGTATTTGCTTTCCCAGGTAACGTATGTTCACGTGTACCTTTTACTGCACTCGGAGCCTTTGAAGAGAACTGGAGCACACACAGTAGCCTCCAAAAAAAACATCCATACAAGCACAGGCACATGTTTCTACTCCAAGGCTTAGCCCTCAGTGGAGAAGAAACATCTGAAACATTTTTCTCTACAAAGTTAGTTGTGTTCTGGGGACATGGGAGTAAAAGGGACAGTAACATTAACTTTTAGGAGGAAAGATGCATTTTTCCACGTCTTCAATTCAAAAGCAGCTACATGGATGTTGCTCAGATTTTCTCAAACTTTCCACAGGCAGAGAACAAGCTTGAAAAAAAGCAGAATTTGGACACTGCCGAAAGCAGGTTGTCCTGACATAACCACAACTACAGAAGTCAGAGCAGAGGATCTATCAGGGCAATATGACCACCCGCCAGACTTTCTGGAGAGCTCGTGTCCCAGCAAGGCAGCCTCCAACAAATAGCCACGTTTCAGGTGCCAAAATGGCAGATATGTTCCATAGAAAAATTGCTAATTACGGACTCTGAACTTAAACATCGCCCACTTAACAAAAAACTATTAACTTTTTCAGAAGCATGGTATAGTAAATAACTCAGATGTAATCAGTTTCAGAGTTTAATGAGGATTTATTCAATCTGTATAAATGTATTATTCTTTTTTTCCTTCTTCCTCATACAATACTCTTTGCCTAAAATATCCATTAATTTTTGGACACACTGCTTGCATTCTAACTGGAAAATATGTTCTTTTTTCTTGTATTTTCTCTACGGGACATTGTGTAATTAGAATTTCATGTTCTTTCAAAACTCCTTTGGGCACCAAGCAGCCTGAGACACAACCATCACAAGCCCACTGAAGTGACTTAGGAGCCTACTTAAACTGACTTATACCCTAAGCAGAAAAATGAGTGAACCTCTTGGGTACTTTCGCCATTAAAGCATTGCAGCCATAGATTCTGATCCTATAGGCAAAAATTCTGACAAGGCATGGGATCTGAAGACCAGTGATGTTAGGATATAAAAATAAAAAAATAAATATCCAGGTAGGATTCTGTCAGCAACCAGCCCTCTGTTTGGCCATTTCAGACTTAAGAAACTAGACTTTTCCAACAAATCTTTGCCTGGCTGCAAAGCTTCTTTGGCCAGGTCTAGCCATTAGCCTTTCTGTTGGCCGCTCTGGAAGTGATGTTGCACCTTTGTTCAAATACGCCACGCTCAATCTCCAAAATCTTTCCTATGAAACTATTTTTGAGAATACTAGTGTTTCTATAAAAATTGTTTTCCTTATAAAGCATGCACCTTTTAAAAAAAAGAGCTAAAACCCCCCATAAAGTCACTCAAAACACCTTAATTAGCTGGCTTAGGGTGGAATATTTTAATTTCTTAGTGGGCAAACACTAGAGGGGGTAAGTTCTTTGATGCTATATTTGGTTGAAATACAGTACTTGCTTTGCTAGCCACCCAATGTGACAACTGTAATTTGTACAACTCAGGATTAACTACTTCGTCTTTTCAGTAGTTTTCCAGTACACACAGAGTTAACTTATAGAACTGCAATTACAGCTTCTGAAATTATATTCCTCACTCAGTTTAATCAATGCTGCAGTGGATGTTTCCATTTTTACTAATTCAATCATTGAGAATGTCAACCAATGATTTTAGTCTGGAGTTTAATGCCAACTATAATATTCTTTATCAAAATAACATGCTTATCTGGAAGATTATCAGCACACAGTCTTTCTGCTTCCTGTTAATCATTATAGGTCACATTAGAGCATGAGGCTCTCTGTAAATATTCACGTTAAAGACAGTGCTATAGTATTTCCGTCAGAATTCTTGCTACAATATTTGGTATCACCCCAAAGTAACATTTTGGAAAAATTATTTCCCTTCCAAAATTAACAGGCATTCAGATCACAGTCTGTCACCAATCCCAGTCAAAAGGATCCTTTTTAGACAACAACTGTAAAATTAACCATCCAGGAAAAGAACCGAACAGCAAATTTCATTTAAGCACAGTAACTAAAGGATCATGACAAAGGAGAACGGCTTAGGCATCGTGCACTGAGCAAAGCAGAAAGGAGGTAGGCGCAAGGAGGGGGCAGCTTTATCCTAACAGTCTCTGGGACTCTGCTCTGGCTGGCAGGTGTGTGCCGCACTGAACAGCTCTAGAAGTCATTACTAACACTCAATTCAGCCGCAGAGGTATCTATGTCACCAAAATGCATGACAGTATTTACCAGAGCAAGAAACAAAATTATTAAAAAAAAAAAAGAAGAAATTCATAGTCAGAACTTACCTTCATGTTGAATGCAGCCTGCTTACAGGAATGCAGGTGACCACAGAATGTCTAAACACGGAGACCCTAGGAATTAAACAGAAAAAGCAATTAAACAAGTTATGGTGATATAAATTATTCTATACCCTTATAAATAGAAAGACCATGATTGTGTGCAAACCAAGGCACTTCGTGTGCTAAAAACCAGTTGCTAGAAGAGGAACACATTTCTCACAATTACTAAGGATACACATCCTTACCTCACATAATAGCTGGCAGAAAAGGTGCATTCAAATATCACAAAACCAAAGCCATCTCGCTTGCTGGTGGGTTTGAATTAGAAGGTGCAATCACTGCTTCCAAAAGACTGAGCTCTTGCTCTTAGGCAGTGACTTAGTACATGTCTCTCGATATTCCACACACACCATTAAAGTCTTCCTTAAGGAATCACAAGCATGAAATCAAAATTAATTATCTTTTGTCATCTTCCACATTAGGCCGTAAGTGACCTACATAGTGCAGTAACATATGTCAGATGTCATCACTGATATCTGACTTGTTCTCCCAATACAGGAGGCATCCAACCACAGTAACTCCTGCCAAAAAACCCGAAGCCTTCAAGACAGGAAGACACAGGTATTAAAAAATAGACGCACTTCCCTGTTTTCACAAAAATCACTGGCTTCATTGGTAACAGTAACAAAAATACTTTCCATTAAAAGTGAAACCCAGCTTTGAGCAGTGTAATTACATCCCGAAGAACAAGTTTTCACTCTAAGAAAACATTTTATTGACACTGGAATTGAAAGACAATTTGTTGCATTTTTCTGGACAGATGGAAAAAAACAAAACCAATATCTGAAATTCTTCTACTCATCCTAGTAGTCCTTCTTTGTACTTACTCCAGCTTGAATCAATCTTTCCAGAGGAAGGGTAACACAAATTAATCATACCTCTGTCATGCTTTTAGAGTTTATACCATCAGCTTAATTCCATTTTTATTTTCCCAATCCGCAAAAATGAAAATAAAATAAAAAAAAATCACTCCTACTCTGACGTTAGATATTTGAATTCTCTTTTTCACTGACAAAACCTCCTACATTTTTATCATCAGCATGCTCTCTCAGTATAGTCTCACCATTTGCAACAAGTCCTTTCAGGAAAGTAGTTAATGAGGTTTGACCACAAAGTAATTCTGGAGTGACACTACTCGATAATACTCTGTAGTTCATATTACACCTCTGAACCATTAGGAGAACTCAGTCCAACAAAACAGCAGTTAAATGGGATTAGATTGCTGCTGTAAATATCTCAGGGGTTAAGAGCAAAGAGGGGAAAGAGCTATTGAAGCTGAAGAGCAGTGTTGATGCAGGAACACATGGGTATTCATTATCTGCAGATAAATTTCAGTTGGAAATTAGAAGACAGTTCTCAAACAGTGAGATCTGAAAACTCCCCTCCACTCCAAGCAGTGGGGATAAAAAATTCTCATTAATTGTAAGAAGCTGCTTGAAAAGTCTGGAAATAAATGACCTTCTCCTGCATGCAATCTTTTGCCTGAACTTGGGAGACCAAGGAGACTCTTTCCAGTCTTGTTCATATGACATTAGAATACAAATTTCTGACAAAGCCCAGCATTTAATGCCTCACAGAATTCCTTTTCTTTAAAAAAAAAAGGTCACCAAAAAAGGCAGCAGGCTACTTCGGCAAGCGCCATTTTGTACCCTATTGTATTTTTCATTTACCTTTCCGTCTTTCAGTAGTCCCTGCTTCAAGGCCGCATGTACTATTGAGATCAAACTAAGCAATTAGCATTATTCCCATGGAATGACTGCAAGACAAACATAACAAGAAAAAAAGGCTCTGGACTATTAAAAGCCATCCGCTATCTTTAAAGAGCAAGCATGACATCCGCTTTAAGCCTAAAAATGTTGCCAGAGAGCAGTTCTTGAGTCCTCCACAGTTTTCAACAGACTTACAGGAGGGGAAAAATGCTAAAAAACCCCACCCAAAAAACCTTGTATATTTACATGATTTCTGAATAATAAAATATGAATGAATAACTCCTGATAAAAAAGACATTTTAAGTAATCATTATCCAATTATAAATTTACAGTTGGAATATAAATGTGATTACACAAATTTCCCAAGATATTGACAGATAAATTAAACTTGATGAAGATAACATAATAGGAGACAAAGATAACCAAACAGATATGAGCAGTCTAAAAATTCCAAGGACATAAAATCTAGCAGCAGTATCAGTGTACTCAGTCCGTGGTAACAAACCAAATGGTGGTACATGTTTTGCATGCAAAAAATAGCCCTGGTAAAATACCTGCTGTTGCTCAGCAGGGCACAGTATTTACCCTCAGACACTCTCAAATACCAACATACACACAGTAACCCTTCCACAAACGTACAAAAAGAAAACCACATGGATGCCACGCCACAAAATTAATGTGAACTTCCTTATTTCCCTTCCATAACTCAGTATAAATTCATCTGAATTCAGTATAAACCATCTGAAAAGGATTTTAATAATAGTAATAATAACAATAATAAAAGCTAGACAAAGGCAAGGGTTCTGTTAAGTGTTTCTCAATACTATTGCTGAAACCTAATTTCCAAAGTGCCACTTTATTTTTATTCAATGTACAGCTAGCGTTTCCTTTACCAACAGCAGGAAATCTGACTTTTGCAGATATAGATGGCATAAAAACAAAACTGGAAAGCTTACTATTTTGCCGTAATGTCCCAGCAAAATCAAACAGTAGTAAATATTCTCTGGATCATATCACATGCTAAGATAGCACTGAGCTTTCAGCATCAAGAGCTCAGCAGTAAGTTAATCATACTCCTTCTGCACATGCATTCTGCATTTAAGTCTTTAAATATAAAATAATCTACTATAACACCCCCAGGACCCTGGTTTCATTCAATGTGGAACTGAACCAGGCATGAACAGGGCGTCCGAGTACCAGGCTTAATCTCCCTTGGAGTGAAGTTTGGAGCATCTCTTCTTCAGGGGAATTTCACTGGAGCGCCTTGTGAATTGGTCCTTGGCTTATTAACAGCTTCTTGTCACCCAGGAACCAGCTGTACACATCGGTCATTTAACTGAGGTTCTTTAAGGTTCAAGACACGCGGGGGCAAACAGCTGGGATTTGTATCACGAGGAAAAGATTGGAGGAAAAAGGAGGAGCTTGTCTTAATGTTAGGGGAGTTGTCAGTTAGGGAAAACAATGCTCCTTTGCCGCTACCTTCAAGGTCTCACTGACCATTACGGCACTGAGATAACATTATCACAAATCGGGAGTTGGAGAAACAACAAAACATCAGAGCAGACCTCTGCAGCTGTACGAAGGTCCATTTTTTCCACATTTAACCCATGGGGTCTATCCGGTCTCCTTGCATATGACACCCTAGCAGCATAAAGGGCAGTAAATTATGGAGAATACATTATTACTGTTAACTGAATCATCAGGTCTTGATTGAAATATTAACGGAGGAAATCTCAGTTCTATTCATTCCTTGAGCTACTGCCCAATTACATTAATAACCATACATTCTTCCTCTGTGGAAAATACACAGATAATAGCAACGTTCAAAGAAAACAAAATATGAAGTGTTCTGCATTGTGGGGCTTTTTTTAAAATGATTATTCACACATGCACACACACATATAATTTTCCATTTTGAAACCCACAAATTAACATTAGAATCAGCGGTTAGAAACACCGTGGCATTAAGTTATGGAGCCTATCAACCTCCCAGCTTTCACTGAGCACAGACATTAATTGCCTGCCCTGGACTAGAACTATCTAAAAGGCTTCAGAGAGAGAAAACATTTCTTTTTTAAAAATGCAACCCAGTATTGTAGAAAAGCAGCCTGACCTTTGGAACTACAGATCTGTGAACAGTAACCCTGCCGCAAAAGTAGTTAAACAAGAAACCTGAATTCAAATGATTTTTTGTTCTTACTTTCACAGGAAAGAAGCTCAAGATTTGGAATCAATAGTGAAATTCTGATGTAAATCCTCCCTATCATGTCCATATAGATATAAAAATATCAAGGCAACACAAGACAGGCTGAAGACAGTCATAATTAATACACTACAGCTTCTTTACATCAGTAGAATTAAGTTCAACCATTAACTATGTAACACAGCAGTTGAATCTTCCTATACTGATTTTAATTACCAGTTTAGCAGCAACAACAGAAAAAAAACCCCAAACCTAACAAGCACCTCTGGAAAAACACACAGCCGAAAACCGTTGAGCATCATTTTAAAACTACTCATGTTTTTTTTAAACTCTGCTGATTTGATTATTTTTCTGAATTTTGAATGCCCTGCTATACATTAAATCTGACATAAACAAACTCACTTTGCCAAGTTTAAAAATCAAAATAACATATCCATTAGATCAAGCTGAATGTAATACAGTAGATGTGATACATAATTATTTTTATTAGTTTTATATGATATGAGGTTTTAGATAACAACATCTGAATATGAGATTTATCTAAAGAGCGTTCAGATAAAATTTATTTGTAATTTCTTGGTTCATTTAGAAATTAACTTAAAGAAATATGTTCGTTCAGAAGGACTGAACTAAGAAAAGTGTTCGAACCATGGAACAATGAACAGAACCGTTCACCTCATTCTCTTTATTAAAAACAAACAAAACCTCGCAACAGTTTTTCATGAAAGGTTAAATTTTATTTGGGGGAAAAAGCTAGTATCTTTAATGAAATGTCTGATATGACATAGGTAAAATTTTTCCAGAAAGTCAAATAATCTAATGCTTAGAAATCTCCCTTCACTAGACTTGAATGTTTCCTAAAAAAAGCATCATGTTAAGTGTACCATCGTTACTGGCTATTGACTCACTGGGGAAGGTCTAACCTTTCTCTCAATCCCCCTTGCTGAATACGGCCAAGGGCTTTGCTTTTTACAGCAAAGCGCAAAATTAAAACAGCGACTCCTACTCAAATCCTTGCCTTATTCAAGACATGGTCTGTCTGCTTGGTCTACCTGCACTTCACATCAGCACGGCACTAGCAAGCTCTGAAGGAAACGCGTGACATCTCCAGGCAGAACTGTGGGCTCTGAAGTCACTACACACTGCAGGGGAATTGCCTGCATTGCTGTCTTGAAGCAGGTGCGCCGGGAACATCAAAGGGGATTTGGATCTCTATATTAGAGCACAAGCTATAACAAGGTAACTTTTGAAAGAGAGAAAATTCATTTTCATGGGATATGACAGCTAAACACAAAAACTGGAGGAAAGAGTCTAAAAACACCTACCCCCCTCTACTTTTCACAAGACAGCTCCTTCCTTTTAGCCTCTCCTTTCAGCCCCGTCTGTAATAACTCACTTCAGCAATTTCCTGCATCATAGGAAGTCTGTGCGTGTCCCCCACAAGGCCAGCCCAGCTGCTCGCAGCGAGAGCCGCTCTTCTCCATCTGCCCCATCCCGTCTCAGCCAGAGGGCACCACTCAAGGCAAGGCAAAAATGCATCCATCTCCCAGCTACTCTCTCAGAGACTTTCACGAGCACATGACATACAGTATCTGTACAGTAGGCAATGAACAAATCTGGAAAACAGTTTTACCATCTGTCACCACAGGTTTTACTCGATATAAGCTCAAGCACAGAACCTTCGGCACAGAGTTTGCTTCTGTTCTCCTGACTTGGAATAGACCCAGGGGGGGAAAATCATGTAGAGAATACTGTTTCTTGATGTTAGACCAAGGGTAAGGCCAGGGCATTACTCAGATATTTTGTAATCCTGTATTTGGGGAACAAAACTTACTTGCAACAGTAATTTGTGTGCCTTATTACACAAGGTTTCACAGATGCAGGCATGTAAACCAAAGCTGAAGTGCACCAGCTCTTGGGCTCTTTGCTATTCTTACAGACATCTCTCTCACAGATGGCCTCAACCTGTCATTTTTTTTAAAAAACTTTATTCACTACATCTTCCTAAAGAAATGAAAAAGAACTTTGAATATCTTTAAAATGCATTAACTTATATAACAACTTTCATACTGTGAAACCCTAAAAACTTGAGAAGCACCGTTTTTCTAAAGCTGGTAGGTAACAGAAACTAGAAATAGAGCTCTGCCTGCCAGCTAAGCCTAATGCCGTGCTTTTCATCAGACAAGCCCTCCTTTCACTTCAGAGTTAGTAACACCTGCTATTAAAAACATAGAAAAACCCTAAAGTAACCTCGCTCTGGGACACTCCTGAATTATCTCATTTTTCTGCACCTGAACCTTCACCTGACTGTAGCATTAATACGTCTTTTGCACTGAACATGCAGTCATATTCATTTTTCTTAATTGGTAGGAATAGTATGTTTCTAGGCCAAGACCCTGTCTGTTAAATCTGTTCAAAGTGAGCCTCTAAGGCTCTCCTAAAAACCACTAAAAACAGGAGTTTATACTAGAAATGCTGACAGATTATATTCTTGCCAGCATAATATAACCTGACTCTAAGATAAATGTTTCATGAATTGAAAAAGTTGAAAAAGGCTCCTCTGTTCAGCTTTGTTCTCGAGATGAAAGAGCATTATCTTTTTGTCTTCTACTGACACTTGGATTTTTGTACTGCAGTCTGTGGAAACCTGTAACCACAGGCAGTATTTAGCAGACGTGACTGTGTGGGATTCTCTCCTCACTAAACTCCTGTAAGACATCAAACTTCTAACTATATGAGGAGGAAAAAAGGTTACATAGCAAGCAGATACCTTCCTGTACCTTATTCTGTGAAGAGAGAGGAAAGTCATCTCTTCTTGGAGAGATCACACAGGAGCACAGTTCCACCTACACAGCTACGACAGCCCATCCAGGGAGGGGGAGGGACAAATTTCTTTGCTGGACACATCATTCCTGTAAAAGAAAATAAATAGAGAAAAAAAAAATCCCTCAAAGTTATTGAAATTCTTTCACTAAAAGCAGACCTGTATATTATTCCCCTGGTTGATATTGGCAGATGGCTTCAGTAACAGAAGCTACTGCATCTTAATAAGGATTTGTAAGGCAGGTGAACATACATCACCCTGTCAGCACCAAAAAAGCCAAATTCAGTAATTGCATTCCTCCTATTCAATATAACTCCTGGAGTTTAAATGCTCCTGCGAGGGAAGGATCAGCAGCGCAAGAGCAGGGAGGGCCAGGGAAATCCCAGATGCTGAAGCCCATTAACTGTGGACTTTTCAGCACGGGATATGGCTTTTTGCTCCACAGAATTAGGCAGCCTGTTTTTACCATAACTAGAGTTTACTTTAAATTAACTTGGTATTCCAATACTTTGCAAAACATACCAACCATTTTTGGAGAGTAATGTAATGCCCGAATGACAGAAACCTAGTAGGACTGTCGAACATTAAATATTATGAGCTCTATTGCTTTAATGTAAGAGAGATCAAAAAGATGAATTGTAAATGAGGGGAAGTTGCTGGTGGAATATAACTGAAAAAGCTGTGAGTGCAGTGAAAGCACAGAAAAGAAATAAGAAAGAATTTCTGTTGGCTTTGAAAATTAAGTTACATGAAAGCAGAATAAAACAATGAATACATAATTTAATTATACATGAGAAAAAGTGAGAAGGCTACATGGGAAACCCTTTCTTCCCACTTTTAAAGGTAGAGAGTTTGAAATTTAAGTTTCATGCTTGGCAAGTTCTTATTTTTCCTCTGTTCAGAAATGAACAGCTTCTGGCCTGCAAGAAAACTACAAAAGGCATGAGAAGCTGTTCGGTTGTATATAGTTCAGCTTCTGCACACATACAGCTTCTCCATCTGAATCCACCACTCCTGTGCATTGTCTTTAGTGTCTGCACTCAAGAACTGTGTTTCTGCACCTGCTAATCCAATTTTGCTCCTGTAATAAAAGGCTTAAGAAATCATCAACTGAGCAAAACAACGTGATGCATTATCTTCTGATCTTATCTGAAGATGAGAAGTTCAGTATCAGTCTGAAGGATTTTAGTGATCTTAAAACCTGAAGCTCAGTTTTGGCCCAAATGCCGAAATGTTGCCTAACATGAATTCATACCAGAACACTGGTTATTGTTCCTAACAAGAGAAAGGAAAAACTAAGTGTTTTTAACTGAAAAAGACAGTCTAGAGGCAAAAGCAGGTACATACGCAACTGTGGTTATTAGTAAGACAAATTAGGTGGTCCAAAAGTTTAAAAGAAAAAAAGAAACAGCTGAAGAATTTCTTCCCTTCAAAGAGTCAGTATAAATCAAGAGTAAGCCAATAAGATCAGAGTTATTACTTGTCTGACAGTCATTTGGAGAGTGTTTACTTCTATTGGTATAAACGAATTTGTAAGCCTCCTGCATTCATTCTGTGGATTTTGTTCCAGCAGCGGTTATACATCAAATGCATCTAGGAAGAGGAAAGAGGAAAGATTCATTTTTAAAAGTCTTTAGATTTCAAAATTTGGGAAAAAAAATATCACCAGCGGAAGTGGAGAAAACATTGAGATCAGCTCTTACAAAACACACTCTCCATAGATTCTGTACACCAGATCCTGCATACGCTGGCTGCATATTCTGAGTGAAAGGAGAAAAAAGGATTGCAAATGGCTATGAAAAATATTCCTAATCTTCTGCACTTTCAAATTCAGAATTTTGCAAGTATTCAAAAATCAAATTCACGTCACTGTTTTCAAAAGTGAGATTTTCTAGAGAGAAGAGAAAGAAAGTGGGAAAGGAATTAGGCAAACGTCGTGGTTGAGGCTGGGCTGGTCAATGACAAGATGACAGATGCTGTCCCCTACCTTTCTCTCCAAGGAGAGGAAGAACAGAGATAGAGATCTATGAGTTTTGGAAAAACTAAACTACTTTAATGAAATATTAACAATAAAATAAAAAAGGAAATAATGAAAAAGATACAATATATACAAATACATACAAAACCGTATCAAGCTCCTAGGGAGATGTCACTGTCAGGCACTGGGGAAGTTCCAGACTGGACTCAGTGACAACCGGGAACTGGAACACACTGATTGGGATTAAAGGCAGATGAGCTGATGGGGCCCTCCTCAGACATCAGTCACTGAAGAAAGTGAGCCATTGAAGATGCAGTCCAGGTAGAAGAAACATTGCAGAAGAACCCCGCTGGGGACCCCTTTGATCCTTCAGCATTTATACTGAGCATGGCAGATGGGATGGAACACCCTATTGGTCCTTTTGGGTCACATCTTTACTGGGAATATCCCACAACAAAACAAATATCAGAAAAGTTATAAATATGTACATACATATATAAATACATAGTCCTTCATGTGCAAGAAGATCGGCCAAATAATAAAAACACTGAAAAGAATTATTCCAAAGCAATATGAACACTTTCCCGAAAATCTTTTTGTCTGGTGCTAATAAGGTGGGGGGAGGGAGGATAAAAACATTTAGCATCTGAGAAACGAGAGCTCTTAATCTGTTCTAGCACAATTTTCCCCAGATGCTGACATCATGGCACAAGACCGCAGCAATAGTGAAGAGAAATAAAACTCCTGGAAGCCTTTTCAGAGATCTCTTGTAAAATCACAGCATGATTACATTACCTCTTAAATTAAAAAATGTTTCTTACAAAGTTCAGCCTAACTCTCAGAGTTGCCAGGATTAGATCTGGGACCAAATGTATTATGACTAAGCTCAATGCTGTATAAATATTAGATCCATTATTCAAACAGCTCACAGGACACCATGAGCTTGATTTTACATTGACAAAAACTCCCCATATTAAATGTCTTTCCTGGGATTTTTCCCTAGTAAGGGTTGTGTCAGCCCCTGGCTGAGCAGGAAGAAAACGTAAACGGCAGGTTCCCATTAAAGGGGTTATATCATATATGCAGCCTCAGACAAAAGAATTCCAGCATTCGGGTTTTGTGAGTTATTAATGGCAGTCTGCTCTGTAATTGTCGGTGAAATAATCTCATTGACACATACAAGTTAGGAAATAGAGGTCTCATTAACAAAGCCTCTAGCCTTTATTAGATCATATAAATAACCACGAGAGCCTGCAAAAGATCGATTACAGCCTTTAAACGTTTACAGAATCAGTGTTTAATTAAGACCATTTTAATATGCAAATCAAGCCTAATTATCATCATTTGTTAATGTTAGTCTGCCTGGGCTCTAAACAGCCTCAGCTGCAAATATGGTAACAGTTTCATATTTTTGCTGCTTTTTTTCCTAGGAGGAACTGCAGAGGAAAGAGTGAAGTTGTGCTACTAGTACGTACGAAAGCTTTCAAAATCACATTTCCATTTACCATTTGGAGATGAAGGTCAAAAAAGTGCTCAGCGTAGCATAAAACCTAGCTGAAATGTTATGCATTTCTTCACCCCCTATTTTGCGGAGTGTTTTAATTAATGTGTTTCCTTCAAAGGAAGTAACCCCTCCGGGAGCTTCTTTTGATGAAAATCTGCCCTTGCTCAATGCAGCGATTGAATAGATGGGTTTCTAACACAGACCATTGTAACTTGGAAGCTGATGTTGGGACTTTTTTTCTTCCTACCTCCTCTGCCCCAGGAATGGCAACCCTCCTATGCTGAGCAGCCACAGCATTACGGCAAAGCCCCTGGAAATTAAAGTGTGAAGCAAAACAAGAGAAGAACACAGTCTACAGCAACATGATGGGAGGAGCAGACAGGGAGGAATACAAAGCAGCAAGGGAGAAAACAAATGTCTGTGTTCTGACTCTTGAAGAGTAAAATTAAAGCCTCAAAGCCCCCGTGAATTTGTTTTGGGAAAGAGGGTGGGGCAGCTGCAACACAATCCTGGTAAAAATCATTCCCTTTTCCGACGCTGCTGCGCTCCTGCCACCACGATGCGCTGCACAGATTAAAATGAAGAAAGAGAACCACTCACCGCTGGGCGGTATTGATTTGTTGTTGAATGCTTACGCATTGACAGCGGGGGAAATATGAAATGTTTCCGTTTGCAACATTTTACAATACAAAAGGTCACCTCTTTATTTTTCTTTGCCATTATATTTTCTTTCCTCATATTTCCAATGCGTTGGGCCCCTGTAGCTGCCAAGCCCTCAGCTGGTTGAGGGTAAAAGAACTTTCTACTTTTACTTATTCTGTAATATATTTGGTATTTCTAAGTAAATTAAGTCCTCATAGAGAGGAAAAAAAAAAAAAAGGACATGCAGTTACAATAGGCAATGCGTCTTTCAAGACAGAATGAATAAAAATGTAATAATCAGAGTAGAAATAAAATACAAGAGACAACTTGAAAAGCCTCCAATTCAAATGGGAGCAGAGCGGCTTTCACCCAGCACCTTGCCTGACTAGTGGATGAAAGGACTTCATTCAGAACCCACATTTGGGTTAAGGCGCAGAGCCACACTTGGGCAGAGATCTGTCAGGCAGTCACTTCCCAGCTCCTTTTTGAAAGGTGCTCTGGAGACAGTCTTGGCGGGGGGGGGTGTGTGTGTTCAGTAAAACCTGTGCATGCTATTGCTGACACAGCAAGTCAACATAGAGGTTGAGCTAGGCAAGGGGGCAAATTTGGGCTAGAGGACAAACCCTTATATAGCAGGAGCCCCTGCCACTTGTGAACCTGCAGACAATGAAGAATCGAGCCACAGAATACAAAGGGGCTGCCGAGACAGCTGGCAGGCGCTGGAGCTGGATTTATAGCATGTTCCCACTGAGAGCTGCGTGCGCAGGCACAGGGTTTCTGCACAGACTAATAATGACTGTGGGAGCTGCTATCATTTCTGGATGAATGTCTGAACCTGAGAAAACCACAAGAACGGGAACTAACCATACGTGGAAGGGAGTACCTACGAAGTTTAGTTTTCTAAAGCTCTCTATTAACTGTAATGAAAAATGTCGACTTATTCTTCGTTAGATAAAATGGCTGGGATTTTCACTGAGCCTATGGAAACTTGAATTCCAGTGGAACTTTGTATAATGAATGAAACAAGTACATTTTCAGGAAATATCTGCAAGCCCAGAAGCAGGGAAAAAAAGATGGGAAAATAAATGCAAACTAGGGCACATCGAGTAGGCTTAGTGGAGAAGTTTTGTGTTCAGATATGGTATACATACAGTTACAGCACTGAGCTCTGAGCTACACCACCAGGGCTAGGAGAGGGAAGGAAAGAATGGCGGAGTGCTTCAGAAGTTCAGTTCATTCATCGATTTCCCATGGTGCTGCAATGGTGCTGCGTTGGCTGGTTTTGCCCAGCGGCCGTTTTCCTAAAAGGGGAAGTCAGCAGTGCTGATGCGCTTCATATGGACAGTAAAGTGACAGCAAAGGAAAGAGAAACAACCAAGACAATACTTCAGCCACTAATTGGCAGCTGAGGGTTCACAGTCATTTTCCAGGTCACCTCCACGCTACTTACTAACATTGGATAACAGGCAGTCCTTTCTACCCCGGCTGAAACTTCCCAAAGCGTGGGAAGTGCCGTGCCCCAGTATATCTGCTCCAGTTTTCCTATCCAGTTGCACACAAAGCCAGTTACTTCTGAAGAAGGCTCTCTTATGGAACAGGTTCTCAAGTCTAAACTTTTTATCCATATTCAAAATACAGGAAATACATCTGATGTTTGACACATTGTGTAGTCTCATTATGCATAGAAATGTCCAATCGCTTTTGTATCCTGCTAAAGTCTTGGCCTTAGTGTCTCAAACCTGCCAACAGCTCCAGTGATGGGAAGTTAAAAACATTCCCAAACCCCCTTCTATCGCTCTGAGTGTTGTCATGTGCGCTCAGCAAGATGAAGGAGCATCTGAGTCAGACACAGACCTGATAACTTCCTAAGATATACAGACACATCTCAGAGAGCAGATATTACCGGCAAAAACTAAAGAGTTTGAAAAATTAATTAAAAAAAAATTATCTGCATTAGACATGCACATCAACAATCCTGCTCCATAACAACGTTCAGGCATCTACCAAATTAAATGCGACTTCTCAGTGTTTGATCATTTGAACATCCAAGACTTCAAGAACATTGTTATAAGAAGTGTCATAAATAAAAAGTACTACTTACACAGCATTTTACACCCTGGAACAGACTGAGCCTCTGTTGAAGTCTTACTCTCCAGTGAGAGTGGAATTAGCGCCCATTTTACATGATGGAGAAAAGGAAGTACGCTGGCATACATGACTGAAAGCTGCGGGAGGAATCCTGCCATTATGTTCATGCAGAGCAGGGCAAAACAAAGTTTCATGCCATTTCTCAGATACAGTGAGAGCTCAGCGTGACTCTTAGCCTATTATATATGTTTTGCAGGTCAAAATTTTCAACCACGTGATTTCGACTAGTAAAGAATGAAATACAACTAAAAATTTGTCTTTTAAGAAGACACCATTATATTTAAAAAAAAATATGTTTTCAATGCAATTTGATTAGACAGTCCCAAAAAATGTAAAACACTTTTCTTTTTCACTCATTCTCCTTTCTGGTCTCCTTCATCACCAGGCCCAGGATAAGGAGTTACTCCTAGATCTGAGAAGTAGAGCTCTTTCATTAATTTTATTGGTTTTGTAATTTTTCAGTGTAAACCACTTCTTTCCTGATTATTGAAAGAACACAAGTAAGGATATTTTTTTTGTAAAAAAAAAAATTATGCACTTAACAAAAAGAAGCTCAAAAGGAAAACACAGGTAGCACTTTAAATGCAGATGACCTACAACTTGCATTCCATTCTGCAAATTTGCAAATAAAAGTTTAAAATCTCAACCAAAGAGCTTTGGTTTTCCTTGCAGCTAGCTCTGCTGGGCTTGTGCCCTTCTCACCCTGATTCCCTGCAGGGAACTGTGGGAAGCAGGATGCCCTGGGCTCCCCCTCCAGCCAGCAGGCGCTCCACAGCGGCAGAGGGTGGCCTGGGTCTGCGATCCCTGATGTGGCAGGGCCCTGCCCTTCGTGCCCGCCGTGCTGCGGAACAGCAGGGTCACTGCAATGACACGGCAGAGCTAGTGTCTGAGCTCAAAAACAAACTCATGCCCTTGCATGTCTTCGAGCCACAGGCAGCACCCCTTATCCCGGTAAGAATATACAGCCAGAATAGCCTCTCAGGTCTCGTCGGGATGTATATCTACCCGCTGTACAAGACAAGATGGCACAAGAAGCATTGCACTATGAGATATCACATTACGTTCACTTTCTCTTCAGTGAACTGAACTGCAAATAAATGACTCAGAAACCAGCATGAAATGAGGACATATCACCAACGGGGTTTTATAAACATTATTTGTTAGAAGAAGTAACTCTGCTAACAATATACGACCCATGACTAATTTCAGGGGGTCAAGGTGATCTTTGCCCTCCACTGTGTAGAGTATTATTCTTCTCTAAAGAAGTTCAGAGGTTAATGAATAAAGTGTCAGCAAAGAAGAAACGAGACTAAGCAAGAAAATGCTCGTTCTTGGGCTCTGCTATAAATAATGCTCTCATTAAAATTCTGCCTTGGAAGAAAGGCAAGTCCATTAGTCTAGGAGCTAATTTTTACTGGCTCCTTAGATGTATGCATATTAAAAATTCAGCTTTTATAATTGCCAGCCATCAACCACCTAGTCAGTGCTGTTCTTGGAGTTTTTAATTATTTACTTCATTTGCATAGACACTCCAATTTATGATCAACCATTTAGTTATCAAGGGACAGTTTTAGTAATTCTTCTTTTACCTTTTTATTTATTCCTTTTGTATCCCTAGCAGGAGCGCTGGGAGGGCCTTGCCCAAGCTGCGCGGCAGCGGGACAGGCCCACCCCAGCCCTGCTGCCTCCGCCATGACGCGTGGCTGCTCTTCCACACACCCTCTCTGCCCGGGCAACGTGTACGGATCGGCTACGTGGCATCCACTAAATGCCTGTATCCCATCCCAGAGTACTACAGCAGGGTGTAAGGACAACCCTCCTACCCTAGACCTTAACCTCCTCTGCCGCCTCCTCAGCTGCTGCAGGCCCTTGCCTGGCACCTTGGCCTCCAAAGAGGAGGGAAGAGCTCACACCCGGGCATGGGCTGCCTCTTCGCTACCAGTGCTCCGGCACTTTGCCACAAAGTCCTCCTCCGGTTTTTCAGCTTGGGGCTGTTTTTCCCTCCTCCCATGACCTTGCTGTGTTGTCTGAGGATACCATTCCCATGGAACCTACACCTTAACTCCAGTACCGCCCTTCCTCATTACAAACAGGTGCCAGCCTTTTCTGTTTATAGTTCCGAGCAGACTGTACACGCTTCTCCTCAAAATGCTGTCTGCCCAGCTCCTTGGATACACAAAAAGGAGAGAAAATATAGGAAGATGCAGGCTTTGAAAAGAATGGGTTCTGCACTTGCACAGGAGCGTGCCTGTCCCACCGCTCCCCGCAGGCACACGCCACAGGCAACCAGGCGGCACCACCGGCCCCTTGGGCACCACCGGCCCAGAGACAGCAGCGAATCTCAAAAAGCCACCCAATTTTTATGTTCATCCTTAAAAACAACTAAATTATCGAATGACAGTCGTGTTGTCTGTCTTCGGTGTTCAACAGCAGGCTCCAGCAACAATGGGAATGATTGATTTGTAATCCCTGGTATCATTGTGCTCCTCTCCGGGTACCACCTCTGACGGCATTTTGCAGACAGGATACCAGACAGCAAATGCGAAGGGAGCGAAGCAGCCTTGCCTGGCAGGAAGGGAATTGATTACCAATCCCTCTTTCTGCCAGGCAGAATTTCTTTGCTGCAATTCATACTTTTCAATGGGCTGTCTACAGACAGCCTCCAGATGGCTTTGGGGGGAAGTGAGGGCAATGACACTAGAGATTACAAATCAATCACTATTATAGAGCCTTTTATTCGGTAGAAGCTTCCGAGCAGAAAACAGATACCAAAAATATATAATACATCCTGATTTTTTGTTTGCCGTTTCCTTTCCTTAAGCTCTTTTATGCCTTCTCTTCCTCCTGACACCACTGCTTTCTTTTCTGTCACTGCTTTTACTTCCATCTCTCTTAGTACATATTTCTCATTTATACTTGATTTTATCCTTCTGTCATCTTTCTCAGTGCTAACCATCTACACTATCCGTAGTTACCTGGTATGGAAGTAAAACATGATCTTTCTACTCTACGCTGTCATCCTCCCTTTCCTTCACACCCAGATCCCTTTTCTCAAAAAATGGGACAGTAATGCTGACAGAGAACGGAGCAAAGTCTACCTAATTTTTATTGTCTCGAAGCCACCTCATGTATCATTCTGACTGCTTCTGCTCACAGGAGGATGTCAGGTTTAGTACGATAGGATCCACGCAATAATGAGAGAAGGTAACAGAGAATCTGGCAATAGATGATAGTAGCCCTTCAGCCGCAATATAAAACATCCAGAGAAAGCTCGCTCTACGTGAGGGTACACCCTCACTGCTGGGCACTGAAGCCATGGCTGCCGTAGGTGACACTTCTCATCAGTGCGTTGGTTTTATAAGGGAGATCACGGATGGAGTCCGATCCCACCAGAAGAAATCAGAACACAGTTATTCCAGAGCTTTCACGCGAGAACAGTCCTGAACACCCAGTACGCAGGTCTGATTTTACTTGCTTTTATGCTGTCTTTCATGTTTTAATTCATGTCCTTGTATCAAAAGAAGTGCTGTCAACTGGAACAAGCGAGGTAGGTATTGACAATATGTTTGTTGGGGGCAAATAAAGACTTTTTAAGCAATAAACCCGATCGAGATGCAGGTCAGTTTAAATAAATCAACTGATGTGCATTTGGTAAAATAAACACCAGAGGTCCTGAAAATCACCTTTTAAAAAGCTTTGCCTTACTGAGTCAAAACAACTTTCTGTCCTAAAATGTTACCAAGTTTAGATTTAAGTAGGTTTTTAGAAACTGAAAAAGAGAACAAAATTGTCAAAGGAGAATACTTCAGAATTCTGGTGACAGTACAGTTTGGCTGTATCCATGTATTGATACATAGAAAGTTTTCAAACTATTGACTTTTCATGCTAATCCAAGTTGGAAGTTTTTTTTTTAAATCTCAGAAATGTGTTTGACTATTGAAAACCCACTTCCTCCCAGGAAGGATGTCACTTTATTGTTGCTCAGAGATCCCAAATTAGGATAGGAAACTTGTATACACCTCTCTCAGAACCAGCATTTCCCCTGCATGAAACATCCATTATGGATTTCCAAGTACAGCAGCTATCGCAAGCGCCACTTCTGAGTTACGCCACCACTACTGTAAGATAGACTACACACCTCAGTTCCAGTCAGTCATGTTCTACCTTCATATGAATTACCACAGCCAGAGAGTAGCACTTTCGTAATAACACAAGAGCATAAAGCAGTGGGCTAAAGACTGCAGAGGAAACGCTTCCCAGCGGTGTGTGAGTGCCGTGAAAATGGCATGGCTTATACAGCAAAGAGTGAAGCTGAGATTTGATGTGCCTGGCTAAAGGAATCAACACTGTGTCCCCCCACAACTCATTCAGATTCCTGAGAAACACAGTGAGATGCTGGAGGATGTGGTTTTTTACTTTAGTTTGTTCCATTTTGGTATATCTCCAATTGCTGAAGTCAAGAAGTGAAAAGAAAAAAAAAAATCATAAAAAAAAAAAGCCACCTGCATGACTCATTTCATGCATCTAATACAAGGTATAGGGATCCAAGTTTCTATTTATGATAAATTTTTTGAGACTATCAATTCCAGTCAGACGTACTTGGGCTCCCCAAGTCTCCAGCAGCAGACCGGCTCTTTTGTGCAGCCTGTGCCAGCACTACAGGCGCCCAGGTCTATGCTCTGCCCACCGCAGAAGCCCTTTTGGGAGAGGGCTGGCACTGAGACCCTCCTGCTCCTTTCCCAGGGGATGAAGGAAATTTTTACTGGGATGCTACCTAGCACATAAAAGAAGCTTGTAAAATAAAGATGTGGCCACAAAAATATTTGTGTCAATCCACATTTTATGATTCTTCTTGTTCGTCACATAATTTTCAAACAACATTAAAAGAGATTTTATGTTTAGGTTTGTAACACATCCTTAATCTCTATCATTATTTGGAAAGCTATATACAACAATAATTGTCTTTACTCTATTGATTCAACTATTGGAAATCTTGAGATTCTAACAAAATATTTCTTTTATGATGCCATTTCTGACAGTACAATATTGCTGAAAATAAATAGCAGGCAATCATTTTAATACACTCGTACTGCATATTACTTTAGTTGTTCTAAATTGCTAAATACAGAACCAATTTATCTAAACAGAATTATTTAATACCAGTATGGATTAGCATTATATAGTCAGGTAGGCAGAAACTATGGATGGAACGCACGGGTCTTTTTCCAGTTCTTACCTTAAATTAAGAAGAAGAGGGCTGCTGTAGAACAAGTCAAAACATTGGATTTATACCAGAAAGAATATGTCCTCCTTCATAATCTCTGGTAATTTGGTGATGCTCCTAGAGCAATTTGGCAATACTCAGACAGCTTGCATTATTAGACACTATTTGCAACTCAAGCTCCCTGCCCTGCATCTGGAGGCTCGATCATTTCCTCTAAGCTCATATGCACAAGGGAAGAAGATTTATAGAAAAAGAAAACAATTTTTTGTCTGCAGATGCTGGCAGTAAGCCATTGTTTTTCTGAATCTGTAATTTTTATGCCTCTATGTTAGGCAGATGTTTATCTAAATCATTTAAATCTCTGTCTTTTCTGGCTTAGACACATTTAGTATTAAGGGATGCTCCCTGCGTAACAGCATACATTAAAAGTTAATTAAGAGGAAGTTAAAGAAGAAGGAAAGTAATTACTTTTTTCATACCCCCAACAGACATTTATTTCACTTTGGCAGGTTAAAAATGAGAAAATTTGGAATAAAGGTGTGAAAATTGGCAATACATTTTTTAGGAAAAAGCTTTATTATCCATTTCCTTACATGCTAATTCAGAAACGCAATCCACTTGCTAACGTTGAGTAAGACTAGTAAGTAATATAAGTTGCTTCATTAATTTGTTTAATAACAAAACTTTTCAAAAGTGGCACGTCTAATGCAAACAGCAGGCAGTTACGGGCTGTCATCACAAAGCAAACCCATTTTTGAACATTACACTAGCAGACACTATTTTCTGGGTTTTTTTAGTTATTATGCAGCATCAAAAAATAACGTCTTTACAATTTTAGGTTTAATACAACTATTTACTCTTGACTATTGACTAATGTTTCTGAGAGCGCAAAATATGTCTAGAAACATGTTTGCGCACATACTCCCCCACGCTCCTAGACACACACTTTTTCATTTGCAGGTATGTGTTCAACAATTGTTTAACTCTCATTTATAGCAAGCCACACTCCACTGAAAACACCAGGATCTAAATTAAAAATAAAATCTTGATATCAATACGTGCATTTTTTCCTCCAGAGAAAGAGCAGTTTCTGGATTTTAAAAAAATAATAAAAAAAGTAATAGCAAAAGAACGTCACGAAGAAAAAAAAATAAAAATCAGTCCTAGCCACAGCAAAGCTGTTCTATTTAAAGTAGGACAATTATTCTTCTAAAATAAAGCCCTCAAGCTCCAAAGATGTTATGTGCCCTGATGTCAGGTCTGAGAAAGACTGCACGGGAGAGGAGTGCCCGCGTGCCCTTAAGGTTGATAAGCTGCAGGGTGTCCTCAGCCAGCCCCAGAAAGGCAGCCCCCCATGGGGGAATGTCAGCCCTCTCCCTGCCTACGCTCAATTGAACCCAGCTGAACTTCATCATCATGGGTCATGTCTGCTGCTGTCGGGGGTGGGGATTTGAGACATGAGGCTCTGCATTATTCAGAGAGGAACTGACAGAAGGCTAATTTTTAGTAGCATGATTAAAAGGGAACCAAAACCAGGAATATTCTGCAAATCCATAGCAGATCTTGCAAAATCCATTTTCCAGATTTGGAAAGGAAAGATTTTAGAAGGAGCCAAATTCACAAAAAAACTCTGCCCCAAACCAAAATTATTCAAGCATGTTACACAGTTTGTCCCAGGATAAAACTGTGGGCTTGTTTGTTGTTTTTTTTTTTTCCTCAAAGCATCTTGCATTTCCTACCCTATTTCCTATGAACTTGACATTTTTTAAAATTAAAATAATACTAATTACAAATAAGACTGAAGCCTATTAACACTTGTGAAAAATAAAATACCTCAGCCCCAAGTTTCTATGTGAAAAGGTCTGACTTAACTGGCTGCCCATGGTGTGGACAGGAGTACTCTTTGCTGGGTAAAAAACTGGCTGGAGGGCTGGGCCCAGAGAGTGGTGGTGAATGGAGGTAAATCCAGTTGGCGGCCGGTCACGAGTGGTGTTCCCCAGGGCTCGGTACTGGGGCTGGTTCTCTTTAATATCTTTATCAACGACCTGGACGAGGGGATCGAGTGCACCCTCAGTCAGTTTGCAGGTGACACCAAGTTGGGTGGAGTGTTGATCTGCTGGAGGGTAGGATGTCTCTACAGAGGGATTGGGACAGGCTGGATCCATGGGCCGAGGCCAATGGCGTGAGGTTCAACAAGGCCAAGTGCCAGGTCCTGCACTTGGGTCACACCAACCCCACGAATGCTACAGAGGTTGCTTTTGCACAAACCTAGCATAAAACGGGAAAGATATAAATAAAAAGTAGGACTCTGGCACAGTCACATCAGCATACTTTACCAGGCACCTCCTTTCCTGTGAGCTTTTCACAGTGGAAAATTGGACCATTGATATTTATTCTGGTCGCCAACAGGGGAAGATTACGTACAAAGGCTTTGTCATATTGCTAAATTTTGCTTCTCGCCTATCAGTTTTGTTCCAGTGTTTCCAATCTGCGTGTGATAAATGTCTTCTTTCTGAAAGATTATTGCTTCTTTATAAAACATTTTTGAGGAGAGAGAGAGGGGAAAGAAACAATCAGCTTAGTAAGGGACTGGCATGTAAAATACTATCATTTGCAAAACACTGGCCTGAAACGCACTTGGAGGCAGAAAAGCTGGGCTTGAGCCACAAAAGAGGAAAACCAGGAATGCAATAATCACATATTTATTTTTAGAGAAAATGAAAAGCTAAATAAACTGTAAAACCAGTGTTTACCGGTAAATCCTTTTTGTCCTGAAAACCACGCTGAGTGATGCAGGAACAGTCAGTTCTCAGGGGATCAACTGGTGGTACCTTTTTGGCAGCGTCTCATTCTTCCTGTGTTGATGCCAGGACACTTTAGGTCCTGAAACAATTAATTTTAGTAGTGCCGCAGCAAACTATTGCCAGACATCTGAACTTGAGAGACAACGATGCTGCTGCTGAAGCTTGTTTTTCTGTCCTAGCTCTGAAGTCACCTCATAATCAAGAGGGGCTCTGCGACTGCACTCCTGAAAAGAAGCTGACGGACCTCAGCCTGGCAGGGAAGCAGAATGCAAAGCTTCCAAACATACCATTTGTGAAGGGATTAGTGCACTCACCATTGGATTTGGCATGGGATAGCGTATGTGACTAGGATTTATGGTAGCGACAAGGAATTGCGGGATGACTGCTTTGATAAATGTGCATCTGTGAGGTATACCTAATTGTTCTAAGAAAACAAAGGAGATACCAGTAAACACAGGAGGAGAAAACACGCAGCGGAAATTCTGTAAGTGATCCCAGGACACTCTGAGGAGAAGCCTGCCTCCAGGTGAAGAGCCTGGGCAAACGTTATGATGCAAAAAAACCTGGCTGTTAACTAGAATGACACAGCAATTCACACCACTGACTGGAATACCGTCCTGTGGTTAGGAAAGGCCAATCTGGCACGGTGACAGAGACAGATCTCTTTTCATTGCTTCACATAAATTACAGCATGTAATTAGCATTGTATTCATCGCTGCTGAGCGGGGACACTTGGGGTTCTCGGGATAGGAGAACAGACAGTTCTCCACGAAGTAAGTCACTACTAGTTTTGACAATTTCACAATTACACCGCCATCACATTACCTCATCTGCAAGACAACAAAAGAACATGCACTCCTATTTCTGTAGGCAAGATGAAATCCCATCAGGGTAGTCTACTGGAGCAATTTTAAATAGAACTGTACAACACAAATTAGGTGCTGCCTCATTACTTGTCCTCTCCAATAGCCCATGCTAATGTCTTCCGATGTCCGCATCAATACTGTACAACAACTGAAGCTCCTTCTGAGGACAACTGGCATATATTTTTAATTCCATCTCCGCTATTTTACCAACCAGGTCTATCTCTCATTTGTATCAACTTAATCCTTTCTACAGAATAACCCAAAAGACACAAGTGGGGAAAAAGATTCCAGAAAGAGAGAATTGAATATGTTCATATTTTAGGACCTCAGCTGAATCATCTTTAGATTATTAGTACAGCACACTGAGATGGCAAGACTCTTACTTTTTAACGTGTTTTTTTCTCACTCTGTGCTGCAGTCTACATTGACAAGAAAGGATGAAAGGGGAGATGGAAAAGAGGTGTAGTGATATGCCTGCTACTCATAAGCAAATTCCTGGCTGGATGAGGAAGAGAAGAAGTACTTCCTAAATTTCATATCACTTTCATATTAGACCAACCACGCAGCCTCCTAACATGAAATGTCCTCAAATATTTACCATGCTTATAAATGTGGAAGCTGAATTCAATTATAATCAAAGAGTTGCATTTTGGCCTTGGACCATAAAATGTGAACACCTCTCCATGCTTTTGTCTTGGGGGTATCAGAGCACAAAATTGTTTTAAACCTGTGCCTTCCTGGTGGTTCTCTGTCATTAAATATGTACTACAAAAAACCTGTCATATGGAAAATGGTCAAAGTATGAATTACCACTGCAAACTTCCACTATCCATTGACACTGCATGGGCATTCTACTCAAAACCAATTTGACAGTCTACAGCTTTTCCTTCAAAACTAGGACCCTCAACTATTTTGCAGATGACACTTAAAATTGACGACTTAAGCTTTCTTGAAGCACCAAGAAAATATTTTTAAGCAAATATCTTGCAAGATCTGAAATTCCAGTTTTTTGAACACGCAGCTGAACTCATGCCCAAGGTCTCCCTGCTTTTCAGTTCAAGCCGCTTCCCAGACAATATGTCTTTTGCTATTATGAAAAGGACGTTTGAGTGGGAAGTCTAAAGAAGTCACCCACTGAGGCTGCAGGGAACCAGAAGGGGAATAAATCTACACACAAGCAGTAGGGGTTAGAAGGGACTAATCTATACAAAGAACCAGACTGATTCACCACCAGCATTTTGATTCAGTATTTACCAAACTGGAAAGCTATTTATTGAAAATATATTACTCATCTCACAATGATTTAGTTAGTAGAAAGGAAATTGATTTGTAAGGTTTGGGGTTTACTTGGTTTTTAATAGATCTTTTTGAGAAGGCGTAGCCACAATCACCATGTCATCAGACTTCTGAAACTTAAGTTCTTACAGCTACATCTGGGGAAGGGAGAGTGGAATGTGTGGTTTGATATATATCAGCTCATGCCTGGACTACAGAGTCTAGTGTAATCTTTGAATTTAAAAAGTAAAAAGCCATCATAGCATATTTTGTGTAGACGAGTGTGTCCAGACGCCTTACTCCAACCTGACAGAACGGCACTCTGTACTTACTAGCACATAGAAACAGCTCACAGGGAAGCCAGATAAAAGGAAAGATAACAACCTACCCGCTCCTTTTCTTCAGCTAACATGGTAGAGCATTGTAGGCATGCAGGGGGAGAGACAGACGTGCTGATCCACTAAAAGGACCTTTCATAAAAAGTTCATGTCTATAATCTGCTTTCCTCAATTAACATGTGAGGAAAGACGATTCCACGATTAATTGTGGAAAGGAAAAACAGCATTTAAGATGCAATGCCTTTAACTTAATAGACTAACAGATTTATCTATTCTCACGCTACCTGAACAGCATAGTAATTTTTCCCCCCCACTGCCTCATCAAGAATAGGATTTGGTTCTGAGCAAATGTGTCGAAGCACAATCTAACGGTCGCAAGCACGACAATTACGACCTAGAGAAAGCACTTCCAGTTGCTGTGCACAGTAACTATTCATGGGAGCTCAGTTCCCCAAATGTCTATAAAGCTCACAATATTGGACGACTCCTAGATACGCCTGAGAGATATTTCTTTAATGTACATGATTATCTGAATTCTGTCTCCCATGGTTTAATGAATTTCCCTGTGCACAAGAATACACATGTTCTACAGGAACAGGAGGTGCTGACTACGGCAGGTGTTTGCTTAGGAAATTTCCACGTCCATGCTTCCAAATTTGGCTTAGTTTCCAATTAGCTTGCACGTGCAAGCCGTATGGTGATACTAAACTACATTTATAACAGGCTTCAGAACAGGCTGTCTTCCTACCTATGAACTATTGCACCAATTAGCTACTTTTGCAGTGATATGTAACCTAGACATTTTATACTGAAAGATCTGTGGCACAGGGTAAAGTATTTGTAATAGAGCTTTCATCTCAAATGTGATTCCTTCTCTGGCTTGTCAGGACATGATAGCTAAAACTCAGAGATGATGCGAAAGCTGTGACTGATTTTACTTCATGTAACATTATGAGCACCTTGTGAAAAGCCCGCAGTACAGAATACAATCACTATGAAACTCAGTAGTTCTGCATTCAGGGGAAGGCAAGCAGTGCCTGGCTGCATACCTTGCTTACAACTGACTATTTTTCGCTTGTAGATCCCAAACTTTCTAGCAGTTCTTCTGTCCTCCATGTCACCTCTCACTTCTGCTCTGTCAAAGGCAACAGTGCTAAGTGGTCTTTCGAAAGTTTTCTGGGAAACACCTTTGTGCTTTCCTCACTGCTACCTTTCACACCTATAAACATCCACGAATCAATTGACTGACCTCTCAGAATTTCCCCAGGCCGTGTACCTTCTACTGCCCTTCACGCAATGGAAGCCTGGGCTGGGAAGAGAGGCGTTAATATAATACCAACTAAGTAAATTTAGCTATTATTTTTAATCATTTAGGTATTGTGTGGCCAGTAGTAATCTGGTAGGAACATTATTACACATACACACACTAAATTGCTTTTTTACTAATGACTCATTTGTTTTATACTTGCCTCTTTCAAAAAAGTGATTAGGTTGAAAATGACCTTTTGAAGATTGTACTTGTGGACCGATCTTTTCATTTTTAATTACTTTCTTTGCTTTAATTGTTACATTAGGAACTATTAAGAAAGCAGCCGGCTTCATAATCAATAATTTAATTAGAGTTTTAGGACCAAGAAGTCAATGCAAATGTTATTCTGTAGTCAGGCCTTTCCCAAAGGCTTCGAAAGAACTTTACTCCCATTTTGTTTCAAAGTGACATTGGCGACATAAAAATTAAATTAATACTTACTGCAATATATCATGCACACACGTTATAGATATACACAGGCAGCTGGTAAGAGGTTCAGATTCAGGTCAATCTATCTGCTGCCCAGACAGGAATACAGCCTGCTTCTCTGACTTCGTTTCTAAATAATCAGTGACACAGCCAAATGCCATTACACTGCACACTCCAACACAACCCACTCCCTGCACGGCACGCCAGGAGCCACGCTATCTAAGTGTTTACTGAAACCTATAGCCAGACTTTTCCCCTGGCTAGAACTTCAAATATTTTAAATTGATTTATTTATAGGTCTCTAATTACTACTAATATTCTAAGATAACCAGCAGCAACTGAAAACTGATCCACTCTAATTCTACAGCTGACGAAATCTGATTCAATTGGTAGGGAATTAATACCCTTCTGCACTCCACTGTTGCCTCTCTGCCTGCCCTCGCAAGTTTACAACACTTTGGCATCAGTGATACGTCAGAGGGAGCTGTCAGTGGAGCTGTGAATTGCGTGGCCTGCTGCCTGGAACACGGGCGTCCCTCATTTGTAATTACAGGCCCGTGTTTCACATGACTGCATCATTCCAAAATGCCTTCCCCAGAAGCAAGCCCCCAGCTGGTAACGCATGAGTAAATAGAAATTGGTGCCCTGAGATACACAGGCCAGAACACCTCCCCACCAAGACCAGGGTGGACAGGGCTTTGAGCAACCTGGTCTAGTGGGAGGTCTCTCTGCCCAGGGCAGGGGGGTTGGAACTAGATGATCTTGAAGGTCCCTTCCAACCCAAACCATTCTGTGATTCTATCACCTGTCATTAGATTAGGCGGGAACCATCCTGGGGAATGTGAAGGAAACGCGGCATCTGGATGAACGAGATCCTTGAACCAGAAAAGAAGCTTTAGTGAAAGGCACAAAAACTTGCAGAGGGGAAGGGGGCTGCAGTGACCGGCTAGGAGCGAGGTGGGCAGTCCAGCACGCTGGGAGGTTTACGAGCTTGGCAGCAAAGAGGAGTTCAAAGGCAGATACACCTATAGCTTGCTAGGGAAGGATCAGAGGACTGCTCCGACCGTGGAAAAGGCAATAATACAAGAAAGGAGCCAAGATTCGCTCTAAGACACACAGCAAGTTAAGACCAGGCTAGGCTGCGCTGCAGAAGCTTTGCCTGAAGGATGCAATGGCACTTCTAGCTCCAGGAGGAAGCTCAGGCCGAGCCCCCGGGGAAACCACGACTATACCGGAACAGAAGCAACAGGCTGCAGAGGACCCTGTTGGTCCCTTCTTTAGTACCAGTTTAAATGACTGTGAACACCATGATGAAAACGTGTCACTTTAGTCTAAGTAATTACATCACTGCCAATATAAAGCCTCTTATACATTTCACGTGAATTAGGAATCAAGCTGGGTATTAAGCTTTAACATACATAACTGTCTTGTCTTCTAAAAGACTTCTCCTTGAAATGAAGTAAGAATGTAGCTTTTCTACGTTGTAGACAAGGCAGAGAAAGACAAGGCGTTACAAGGGGCTGCCTGCCCGCTGCCAAAAGGACTCTGACGTCCAGTGGACAGGCCTAGGCATGTCAATGAACAGGAACAGCTTAATAAAACAATAATTATGACCTCTTAAGAGCCACTAATTCACCTGGAGCTTTGCAGAGCAAGGTAACTTGTCCGATCTAAAATGTTTAGAGTCTAATTTAAACCTAGTTTAACAGGGAAAAAAGCCCATGAGATCAACTGATTATACAGTTTATTAAACTTTGGATTTAATGGTTTGATTTGAGAGCAAAGTCAGGAAGGCAGGAAAAAGGAGGGCCAAGTCAGTAACGAGAGGCCAAATGAGAGACAGAGTCATAGTTCCAGTCTGAGGGTTATTCTTGGGACAGCAGTCAAACGCGGTTAGAAGGGCAATGGTTTTCCTGCCTCTCGGGAATAATAAAACCACACAGCCAAACAAGAACATAGGGTATTTTCTTGCTTGCATCTCGGTCAACTGATCCAAATTGCAGAGTTATATGCTTATTATTTGAAATATTTTATTTTAATCCACATTTTTCCACAGAAGTTGTTTTGGAGGAAAGTCACAATGTTGCATTTTTAAAAATGACAGTGACCATATCAGCTTTTTTCACAATTATTTTTCAGTACTAGAAAGCAATTAAGACATTTTTCCTCAGCCATATTTTTGTTTTTGAAAAAATTGGCACTGAGTCTCTAGGAAAATGTCCCAAACAGATTTAACATAAACCTCTTCAAGTTTTACTTTTGTCTTTCATCATATTACTTCTTAGAGAAAACATAATCCTTATTCATAGCTATTTGTTCTTGATTTCATATTTTACTGTGACATATAAGTTCCTTTTCACATTAAGACAGGGAGTTTTAAAATATGAACCCATTACTTACAAATACGTAGAACAGAATCAGGAACACATCATTTGTTACACTTCATGCCAGAAACTGGACTTATCCTTGCATGTCTCTTACTTGCAGCAGAATAATTCAATTACACTAAGAGATTCGAAGTTTGCACGGGAGAACTTTTATCCTCCAACTCTGACAACTTCAATCTTTGACCTACTTTTGAAGAGGATTGACTTCAACCATAAACTGCCTGTCAAAGAGTTTTTTAAATGACCCATCCTGTCTATCCATTCAGCTCTTGAATTCATTCCTCAGAAGTTCAAAAGGGTTCAAATAAAACTGACAAATCCAATACCCTGAGGATATTCTGACTAATAATTTTGTGTCTATGGTGTTTACTCAGGGATAAATCAACTGGACTGGGCCAAAAAATGTGAAGACAACCAGAGATCGCCTTTCAAATAACTCCCTTTGGCTGCTCTGAGCCTGTCTCGTATGCCTGATCCTTTAACGCTCTGACATTTTTCCTGAATTTGCCTCGTGAATGCCCACTCCAAATGAGCTTGGGCATAAAAGCCCCCACCACAGACAAGCAGCACCCCTACAAAGATCTGGGAGTTCCCACACACTCTAAAACTACTGACAAAAACGTTCTGACAAAATCCATGTTGAAAAACAAGTAGACTAAAAGATAATTTACATTTCACTGGGAGAAACAAGAAGAGAACAGGTTATTTTAGAGAATGACTAATTTGAAAATTACTAAATTCTGACAAAATCAACACTCAAAAATAGGTGGCTTAAAAGATAATTTAATTAGAAGGAAGAAAGGTTATCCAAGGAAATGACTATTTTGGAACAATTCCACCAAATTCAATCAAGTAAGAGCTAACTAGCTTTCAGGTACAATCCAGTTGTCACCGGAACCACAGTAGGGTTGTCCCATGCCATAGACATCACACAGTGGGGAATGATGGCCTGTATTGTGAAGGAAAAATTTGCAAGACTGGAGCTTAGGTCAGCATCGTTGTAATTATTCTACATCCATATGAAACACATAAACAGCTAAGCCCTCATCATTAAAATGCCTCACCGCAGCTGGCAACCTTAGCAGAGAGATGAAAATCTGGTGTTCCTAAGTATTTTTTCTCTGGTAGGACACAGTGTGAAAAGCCCTTTTAAATAGCCATGGTCCTTAAATGATCTGTATGCCGTAAATGCAAGAGCGCAAAAATGCAAATTACACTGCCCCAAATTCTTAGGGATTTACTCTGTGACTTCTTTGAACTCACAGGCAGATCATTTCAGGATCTAAAAGTCTGTGGGGCAGATCATGAAAAGCCAAGTGAGAAAAGTCCCAGGCGGTATCTTACCCCCACCACCTGTAGCCATTCTGTAGAACAAGGGTGGTGGGGTTGCTGTGGATCACAGGAAAAGTGGTGCCTGACAGGAGGGCTGGGCACCCGCTGCCACTTCTCCTACCAGATGGGGCATTCGTTTGGGTTTCCCTGCTGTTGCCCAGAGACCTGATTGCATGGAAACTTAAACTCTGTCAAACCTTGGCTAACATTCAAAAGCGATTAGCAGAAAATGATAAGCAGACACCATGAGTACAGAAGCCTCAATTTATTAGGAAATAATGCTTTGGAGGGGGCTGTACATAAGACTCTTTTTTATCCAATGTCACATTTAAAGAAAAAAACCCCTGCCCTAAAGGAACACCCAGCTGCCTCTTATTCTTTCCACTGACTACTTCTTCCTAATGTCCTTCTCTCAGTGTAATGTGGCACTAGAGGTCCAGCCTGCCCTGCTGTATAAAATGTGACCATTTCCAGGGGCTACGAGTTAACCAATTTCTTCACACCCATGAAGAGATACATCTGCATGAGCGTAGGAGGAGGCTCTGCCTGGATTCCCACTCCCCTCCATTGCTTTGGGGTAGGTGGAAACTTTACAGCAGTCTTTGAGGAATATGATGGCCACAGCCAGGTTCTGGCTCAATGAGAACGAGTTATCTATTTGCTGCTGTTAAGGCAGGATTTTGGACAATCTCATTCTGTTCTTCCTTTTTCCTCTGAGATTGGTGCCTGCATTATTTATCAAAGACCACACTACCTCAGAGCTTCTAACTTTTGATTGTGCTGTACAGCCCACAAATTACTGTCAAGGATAAAATTTGATGCACAGAGCTAGAACTTGCATCTGGTCATTCTTCGGCTGTGCTGTCTTAGCCTATTTAAGTCATCTTTGACCCAAACAGTAAAAAGCTGACATGCCTGATACCTTCCTGTCTGGATGTCAGGGATATCGTGGGGTGGGAATGGCATCCTTTCATTTGTGTTATATGCCAGCAGTCGTCTACAAAAGGAATGCAGAAAAATAGGGCTCGTCTTAAATCACTAGGCAACATTGCATAAAGTCAGGAATGTATCCTGGATAATTAAAAAATTAAACTACAAGCACTTGAATATCAGTGATCAGTAGAGACCAAAGTGGACAACAATTATCAAACATTATCTCAAATACTTAGTATTTCACAAAATCGAATAGAAAAACAGAGCATTGTATGAATCTAACTTTTTATAGAGCTATGTGTGTGCTGAACTTTATTCAAAAGAAGAGTATCACTGATGTGAATGGGACTGTCCACTTAAGTACACACAGAAATCTTCCCAAGTCTTTGTCGGACACATTCCTTAGGGCATTGCTACTCAATGCTGACTTCTAAATGACAGTCACTGCACAACTTTTTGAAAAATTAAATGTCCAGTTATAGAACCTGACATTTCAAAAATCAGAAAGCAGATGATATAGTTAATAAATCAATAAGTTTCAAATATGTAGAATGAAAAATGTGAGTACTTTTTTCCTCTATTTAATTATTTAAGTGTATAAATATTTGGCATTTTATCTGAGAAAGAGCAAAGATTCAGCTTGGCTCAAATGTTATCCAGACAACTCTGACTAGCCCCAAGAAATTACTCCTCAGAACGTGGGGGTTGCAGATGAGTGGCAGACCGCTTATCTTGAGAATTAACCCAGGCAGGTGAACTTGTACTCTTGGGGTCTTATGTTCTTTTGCACCTCTCACACTTATCATTGGACACACTTTGCAATTCATGAGTAGAGATGCTCACTCTGATGTGTCAGCGAGAAAATATTCTAGTGAAAAGCCAGAATATGCTTGTCTTTCTACAAAACTGGCACAAAGAGAAATAAATTCTGCAGCTTATCTTGGCACAAGAGCCATCAGCTTTACTGGCAAGAAATTCCTACCGATGAATTGCAGCCTCAGTCTCATACATCTTATCTACCGGGAGTCTAGCACGGCATGAGGATGGTTCCCACCCAAATCCAACACCAACTCCATATTTTCTCCTAGAATGTTTTGAAAGAGCCATAATCATCTAAATACCATTCATCCTTCTGTGTTCTCATTTCCCTATAGGCAACATATAGCTTAGTTTTAAAATTACAGTCAATGTGCTGTAGATATTTTGAACCACTAGATCTGACGCTATGTTATCCCAAAAAGAAGAAGGGGGAAAAAAAAAAAAGAAAAAAAAGTAATGTCATGTGTTTCAAAAGTCTGAAGGCTGCATTATAGCTTCAGCTTAGTAATTACAAAGATTTATGTTCCATTCTGCCCCAAAATCCAGAGCTCATTGTCCATTCAACTTGCACTGCTTTGACTTACAGTTCTCTGCATCCATTATCTTTAATAATAAAGAGCTGACTAAAGTTAATGATTGAAGAGCAAGATGTGATTAATAATATGAATCTAATTTATGAGAAAACAAACTGGAGTATGATTTTCATGTTTCATTAAAATTATCTTAAATGTACTCCTTAATGCTAATTGATCTTACAGAGGTGAGAAAATATTCTGTTCCAAATTAATGGGAGAAAATCATTCATCTTCTTTCTGGAGGGAACATTTAATATCATTCAGTATTAAGAGGGAGATAGCATCTTTACAGTGATTTCAGCACTTGAAGTGATGCTTCAATGTGAGCACACATCTGAAATCTGCAAGATTTCCCACTGAATAGGGAGAATAAATACACAACCAAATGACATAGAAAATGTTTTGGGTTTTTTTTGTTCATAAAAGATCTTTCCTATCTTAGCAAAATTACCACAAGCTGGAAAACAGTGCTGGTGTACAAAAATTGAGTAAGCTTTTTCCATCAGTTTATCAAAGAAAAACTCTTTTATAATTCTGTTAATTTCCTATGAACAGGAGATTACTGAGACATTTGCAAGAGAAAGTTCCTTGCAGGATTTAGCGAAAACAAAACAAAGCAGAAATCTATTTTTCCATTGAGTTTTTCACTTTTGTTTGTATTTCAGTATTTGTTTCTCTTTTTGAATTATTCATATTTGGATATCAAATATTCTTACAAACCAACACATTTAAGAATAATGAGTCTTGACTGGCTTCATTTAAACTTGTTTTGCTTTAAGCCCGGGATTATTATTAAATGACCTTCTATTCAGTCTGTGTCTATGATCCATAAATAGAAATTGCCTAATGAGCATCTCAAATATTCCACTGTCATTTTCATGCCAGTTTTTCTTATTCCGTGTTTGTGTAGCTCTGATGACAATACCTATCCATACAAAGCAATAGCTCTTTGCCTCCTTCCTCTCAAATCCCTTCCATGAATACAACCTTGTCTAATCTGGGCTGGAACTTGTATCTTTACGCTGTTTGAGAAATGCAAAGTGACCATTATACCAACTGAAGTAGCAACTTGAGATTTTCAAGAGTTGCTCTATGAGAAATACCGCAACAGCAGCAATAATTACTGAATTTTATGATGAAAGAGAAAGAAAATCCTCTTGCATTATTCTCGCATTTTACTTGAACAGGATTTACGTATTTGGTCTGCAAAGCAGCAGGGAGAAATACATTCTCCAATGTACTAAATCCATTTATAGCTACACCAAAGAACGAAGGTAGAGAAGAATAACGGAAGAGATGCAGAGTTTCTGATGCTACCTACAGCGATATGTTAAGGAGAAAATAATACACATTCCATGAGAAATCAGCAGTGAGTTCTGGGGCTGGGGGAAGAATAAATGTATTAGGCTTCTATGCAGCTTGTGTTTCTCCTGTGGCATTTTCCCCCATTCCTTTTGCATGTAACTTAAAGCACATGCTAGCACTTACAGAACTGACAAAACTTACAAAACAACAAAACTGACCTTGAGTTGCTCTATCTATTGAGGTGACGCAGCGCAGTGTGCAGCAATGCAGTCTTCCAGCCCCAGACCATCAGTTGCTAAAACCACCACCTAATTAAGTCTACCTGTTAGTCAGTGATGTGGTGCGTGTCCATTTGTCGTACCATGAGGATTCAGTCATTTCAGATATCAAGGAAATACTATATGGTGACATTTTTGGTCAGAAGATAATAGCTATGTTAGTGAGTATTCTGTTGCCACATCAGCCTTACTTTCTATTTCGATTTTACACTGGTTTTTCTCACACCATACATGCCACCACTTTTCTTGAATTCAAGAAAGACCAAGAAAAAGACTGCTTACCGTTCAGAGAGATAAAGCCTTGTCAGCAGAGCTAGTGAGAACAGTGTTGGAGAACGGAAGAAACTCAATGCTATTGACTGAATCTTTATGGACACACATCGTATATCTGCATCTCTCACTGCAAAAGAAAATCACAGAAATACAGCACTTGCCATTCAGGTAATAAGAACAAGATAAAAGTTGAGGTAAATTACTAGTGCGTTTCACGTATCTTTCCTAGCTACTCTTTAGAAAAAATGAATATTGACAGCTATTCATCACCCAAGTACCACACCATGGAGAAAAGGAGAAAATAAAAAAAAAAGACAAACCAGTTAGCATTTGCTTCCCAGTAATGAAGGCCATAGTGGGAAGGCAAAAAGAAATGGAGAAGTGGGTTTTAAAAGACTGAATTGTAAGGAGCAGCGATGAAAGCACCACTTTGTTTCCTGGGTGCATCCTCAAAAGCCTTGTTGATGTAGAATTTAAAAGGAACATGGATGAAAAGGTAGGATAAGGACAGCACCACTTCCTTCTTGCTTACAAAGGGTCTAAGAAATCTATAGCACCATGCTAACGTGCACCTTGAAGAAAGTCAGAGAGTGCTGGCAGCCTGACATTCTTCTCAAGGTCTGCAGAAAGACTTATAGAAACTAAGTGATGCCTGGAAGTTCTTCACTGAGGGTGAATTCTTGTCACTATGGACACCCAAGAGGCCTTTCCCCTGAAGAAGGTCTCTTACTAGCCCCTAGCCATTAGAAGCTGTAAGTTCTTAAAGCAGATGTGAGGAAACAGAGGTGAACCCCAGGCATCAAGGTCTTTACCATGAACTGACCACGGCTCAGATGGAATTACTCTGTGACATGGTTCTGGAAGTGCTTTCAACACTGAAGACTTCCAACTATCCTGCCTTCTCCCAGCTGATCAGCTATGAAGTAATAACTTAAAGATATTTGTTTTATTTTCTTATCTTTTAATGAGTTAATTTCTGAGACAACATTATTGATCCTTCTCAGGTCAGGGTATCAACCTGATACAGAATGGAACACAAGACGGAAGCTTTTCCCATTGTAAGGAATAGAGACACAACCACTATGACACTGCTGTAGAGAATCGGTTCTCTCACAAAACAGCCTGAAGTTGGCTGTATAGCTATGATCTTACAAAAGCTTTTTGGCTTTTGTTTTGTTTTCTGCATGCACACCAGAGAAGAACGTTCCTTAAACTGGAGTCCAGGAGAAGAGGAGGAAGAGCCCACGGATGCCTCACCAGGATCACACAGAAGGTAACAAACAAATCTGGGATTACTCAAACTGAACAGAACGGCAAAGGCTTAACTCCCACGCAAGCACGTCAAGAGGGGAGACAATTGAAATGAACGAGCATTCACCACTCATTATGGCTGTATACAAGAGTCACCCATGCTGATACGGCTTTCAGTCTACGGTTTCTTTAGATATACGTGAGACTTCATGAATTTGCAGTGTTTGTGTTGTTATATCCTGTGAAAACATTCAGGTAGGCGAGCATACTATGGAAAAACCTAATCAATGTAAAGTCAGTAGCAGTTCTAGCCTCTTTGTTCATCTGAGTCAAAAATAGTATGAAAAAATAAAAGCCAACAACTCAACATAAATTATTACAGCTTTCAGTGACAGCTCAGAATTTTATTCCCTGCTCATGTGATTCTGACAGTAGAAACACACCTCCCTTGAGCTGGCTGCTGAATATATCATTGGGGCTTGCAAATTAGATTACCGTGTGGCTCGTAACTGAGAAATTTCTTACAATATTTATTAAGGAAGCTGTCACCAGGGGGAATTAAAGATGTGATTTTTTTTTTTCTTTTCTTCCTGCCTGTATGTCACCAGAAGACTCTCAGAGCTCTTGCAGGTTTTGTATCAACAGCACAGATCAGTATCTGCAGATCAGATACAAGCCAGTAGAGCTAGAGGGGTTTGATGGGCACTACCCTTGATCACTGATCTAACAAAGTGACTTCTCAGACGTATTTTAATGATTTTCCATTTCCCAGACTGAAATGCATATGCTGCGCTGAATGAACACCAAGCCTGTCCCCTCAGAAGGGATAGCAGAAGGGAGATAAGTTGCTTCTGAGTAGAAAGTATTATCCAGGAAATATATTTCAAAGGAATATTAGATTCCACCAGTATCAGTTTCCAGAATCTATGTTTTTCTATTACAGATAGCACATTATACCATTCAGTATTATTTGTTATATAGACTACATGTGTTATGTTATCACAAGCACTCCTTTTAAACTAGTCATAAAGTATTGTGGCTGTTAGAGCTTGGTGCACAAGATCTCTGATATTCATGATCGCTTGATATATGACAGTAAAATAACTTCAGTAAAATAATTTTTTATTTCATAGTCTCATGGTAATGTTTTACACCACGGAACAGGCCTTTTTCATCTCAGATCATATACTTTTATTTGTGTATAGGTATGCCATTTTTAAAGAGTGACCAATGACTTCCTGCTTGCCTGTTACACTGTAGGAACTTTGAGTTGCTGAACAGTTTCTGACAAGTAAAATCCCGCTCTGTATTTTTGTGGGCACTTACTAGTTTTGAAAACATAGACAACTTTACATACCACAGTGTGACAGTGTTCCACTAGAAGAAAAGTGGAATTTTTTCCTGGAGAGGGGTATTTTCCTGTAATAACAGGATGTATATACGTCCTTTTAAAAGGCAGGGGGAGAACAACCTCTTCAACCTGCTTGAGGGGGCTTGGGGTGAAAGAACACAGTAAAAGGAAGGAAAGTAAAGGAAAAAAGAATATTTTGTTTGTGAGTCGCTGACATAAGATATAGACCATCCCAGGCAGACAGGCTGCAAGAACAGGCTTGTGAGAGATTAATTAGGTGCCAAAGCAGGAAGGCCCATTCAGAATCCCTTAGCAAGGTGAAAATGGACTAAAGTGATGGACCATGACAGCAGCAGAAGGGAAGGAAATGATTTGTACTTTTCCATCAAGAACATAAACACCCAGACCTGACGCCATGGTCTGTCTCTCTCCTTGCCACTTCCATATCATTGCGTACTGATGAGTGAGCTCTGGCTCTCAAGATTTAATTTACCACTCTGGTAACTGACTGACTGATATTTCTAAGAACCTCCAACTGCTACACAAATAAACTCATCTTTCCTTCCAGCTGAGATATAATTTCAGCAAGACTGTCTTGTATACAAGCTATCTTTTCGTTGGAAAGGGGAACGTTTTATTTAGATGTTCCTTTTCCACAAAAAAGAGTTAATATGAAGGGTAGAGCATCACCCTGCTTTTCATGGGCACTCATAGTTCTATCCAATGGTTCAAGTTTGTCTATGTTAGAAGAAATCTGTAGTAATGTTCATCATCTAATGTTTTTTTCTCATTATGAACACGTAGCCTCATGGATATAAGCTTCACCATCTCTGAACATTTTAGTTCAGGAGAGAGAGGGAATCATCTGGCAGGTTAGGCATTTGCAGTACTCTTGTTGCTTACATGCGGAGACAGAGAAGGAGGTCCTGAATAAATGATGCCATTGTAGAAATACTGCTCAGTAGTTCAGTATTTTGCAGATTGCATTCTGAACCTCATCTCGGACACCAATTCCAACCTTCATCCTTTACCCATGTTATTACTACTTTTTCAACGTAAAACATCAGTTAACACATTTTCTTGACTCATGACTAATTATCCTCAGTGTTCTCTTTTTCTCTACAAAGTCAATTTCCCTTCCCTTAAGTGCAGGTAAGGAATGACGTCAATCAATAAATCAGCCTTTATTCTACCTCACCAGGTTTCAGTTTTTCTTAACAGGTTCAAACAAACGTGGACAGACTGTTACAGTTACAAGGAGCACACCAATACCATGAAAGTCAGCATTTAAATTAATCATACCATTATCTGTATCACTAGCTCAACAGTGATGGGAAAATTTTCCTTGCTCAATTTTGAGAGACTTCTCTTTTGAGAATCACATTCCAGAACGGTTCATTCAAATTCAAAAGGGCTGTTAGTAAAACTGCATTGAAAACAGAAGATATGAAACACTTCCACTTACATAAGACTTCACTGAGTATTAACAGGCTGCTGTCTCTACGCCAACGTACCACAGCAGCCAAGTAATGCGCTAGTTACATATTTCAGCAACTGTACAATAACTGAGAAAAGAAAATACAGATACCGGGTAGATTTCTTTTGCCCTGTATACTTTCCTGTGTGCACAGATGGAGTTAAAACTCAGTAAGGACAACAAGCCGGCATGCCCTGATAGGAATATTTTAAAATTGCCTGGTACATATTTATTGCCAAAGGCTAGACAGGGCACAAAGCATAGGACAATCTGCAGTGCTCCACACCAACTTAGTACTCATTTCCAAGGACACACGGCAAACCAGAGCAACAGGTGAGATTACATGTTGACAATGCTTTTGCTAATGAAAAGCGTTTAAAAAAACCCACCCAACACACAACACATCCTTACTAGCAATCCTATGAAAACAGGACAATCTCTGCCTCCTTTCTTGATTTTTTTTTTTTTTTTTAAAGCATGTGGTTTCTATGTTAAGCTCCATTTGGAAAAATGGGGGCGTAGGGGGTGATACCATTTCAATGATTAGTTAGGTAGTCATTTATTTTATTGCCGTGCCATATTAAATCTCATTTCGAGCATGGTCACTAAAAGCACCTATACAGGCAATCAAAATTAATGAGATTTTAAGCATGTACTTTTGAGTTGGTGCCTCTACCAAACATCTTCTTACATGCCTCCCAAAGGAAATTATTAAATGCACAAACACTCTCAAACTGTACTATCTTTCCCAACAACTACTCTCTCAAATCGTCCCACAGAATGAACACTAAACTAAACCCTTTTGCACGTCTATGGAATAAAGTTCTTCTGTGTGACCTGCAATCACTAGCAGGTACAATGTCAAGGTAAACTACAGCAGAAAGTCACCTGCTGTGAAGGTGGACACAACATTTCTGAGGAAGCTTTGTAAGGTCACACAGCAACCAGCCTCCAGTCCTGCTATAGTGATTTAATTGTAACAGTGCAAAGGAGAGTACTTCTAACAAAAACAAATCCTATCCCTTTCCCATTATGTGGCTTTATCCCCAAAGTCTGTTTAAATTAGGCATAGAACTTTTCCAGCCAAGATCAATGGGCAAGTATAGCAAATGGGCTGACTTAAGACATTAAAATGCCAGTTTGGTTTATGCTGTTATAAATGCATCCTATCATGTCTTTACATTTTATGACCTCTATTTTATTTCTAGGTAGCTTCATATATGACACCCACAATTATTCACGTCAAGAATGTAAAACTACCAGTATTTCAGTAAAAAGTGCCTACCATCATTTATGACAATGATTTTTTTTCCTTGACCCATTATTTCTCTAAACGTAACACATTTTATAAGACATTGACATGGGAGGACACTTCCTCTATAAAGTGCATTTGTCTCTGAAAAGAAATATACCGGCATGAAGCTGTCAATATGTGCCATTTTGTTCAATTACTACTTATCTTCAATAAAATGAAGCTGTCTTCAAATTGTGAACATTAATTTGTGCCCTCTTTCCAAATAGTGTTTGATACTTTGAAAATGCAGTGCTGAAGTATATGGTACTACTCTTTCTGTGAAAATGTAAACATTTCTTCTTCAGTATTTATAAATTTAGAGACAAAATATAAATTAAATCCTTCTCTGTATAATTTATCTTCACACTCAGCACTTATGGAGCACAATCTGAGCGCTCTGCAAAACAAAGAGCAATCCCCGAGTTTAGAAGAAGCTGTAAATCAGGGTTTCTCTAGCAAGGGGGCAGTTTGCAGAATTACTCCTGAGTTATTAAATCATGTGAAATCCCTTTATATTGCTGGTTTCAGATAATTTTAATTGTTACACTTTTTGAATTCCCAGTGAGAAGAAGAAGCAGGATTAAGTATTAAATCTTCCTGCCATCACTCGCATCAGAGGCTGCTTTGAGCTCAGCCAGGTAAGACTGGCTGAATCAAGGAGCATGGTACATAGGTTCTGCTCCTACGGAAAGCAACACGAGGTTTGCCACTGATGTCAGTAGGAGCAGGATTAGATCCAGGTTTATCACCACAGGAGCCTGACAGCTTGCACTTTTGGTCTAGTGCACAATAAATTGAGCATGTAAAAGGAAACTGATCTCTGAAGCAGCATGGACAAAACTGGGAAGTTCAAGGGTGTAATTCTTTCCCTTCCTCTGTCCTTTTCCTCCTCCTTCTGCCAAAAGCAAGGCAAAGGCTTAGCAATTAGAAAGGCTTAGCCAAGGAAGAAAGAACCCCAAACATGATATAGTTGCTTTATTAATATTTTCTAGGTATATAGACAAACATAACTCATCTGACTCCGAAGTTTACAAGTCTGCAATAAAATACTGTTACATCCTTTTCTTAGACCTCCTTGAGAAATATGAGAATTTAGGAGTCGTACTGTTAAAACACAGAGGTTCTCAAATGGATCAAATCACTTCTTTTAATTAAAAGGACATAAGTTAACTTTAATAGTTACATTTTTGTCTTGCTTGGTAGGTTTTGAATGGCTGCACCAGTTTACTTTTCAGAGTGCAAATTTCTTCTCTGAAATGTAGCAAAGTTCTTTTCCCCTTACTTTTCAGGGGCTGATCTGAGCATGGCAGCTTTCATTTAACACAGATTTATAAAGACTCAACAAAACGGTCACCAGCCCTGCTTTAGTTCCTGCTGAAATCAGTAATAAAAACTACAGTGATTTAGTAGGTGAACAGACAGCACCCTGCTGCAAGTGGGAACTGTAGTCACAGTCCTCTTCTGGCCCTGCTGGTATAAGGAACCGCTTGCACGCACAGGGCAGGCTTTTGTGCTCACGCAGGATGCTACTACACCTTCAGGTAAGCCCCAGGTCTGGACTGAATTTTTCTAACATAGATTGCAAGCCCTCTGTTTTAGCAGAACTGTAAGAGAAACTGAAAGGCAACACCTGAGCATGACTGGCCCTTAACTCTGGATCTTATTTTATGAGGTCGGAGCATGCTGAATGTTCCCCAGCCCAGCCTAGTCCCACATATTTTGGGGTTCAATCTTTGTAAGCACCACGTAAGTGTTAAAATCTACCTACAGCAGGAATGTGGGCCAAAAGCAAATCCATCAGAGCGTGCCCACAAGCTTGCCTGTAAACCTTTCCTCCAACTCAAAATACAAATATGGGCTTCCTTTATTCCGTGGTGCCGCCTCCGCTAGCGGTGCACAGCCTTGCTACTGTTGACACGTTTGTGTGCTGTTAACAAGCTACTCACTCAACAGCAACACCCAAACAGAACAGGAAAGCTATTTTGTTGTGCTGCGCTGGAAATTTATTTCATCTCCAGGGACCTTGCCTCCTTACATATTTTGCTGTTCTAAAAATTACTTTGTCCTATTTCTATAACTTGAAAGAGTCTCTTTGGCAAACAATACCCAGAAAGGGAAAACTGAACATACCTGAGAACACAAAAAGGCACATGCAGAACACAAAAAGAGGGCAATGCATTACATTAAATGAAGTCTTAATAGCTTGAACTTCAGATTCAGCAAGGTCTGTTAGTGAGGGACATTTGGTCAAAACTCCCTAATAAATATATAATTAACCAGCAGAAAGCAGTGCTCCAGCCAGATTTCTATTCTGCAGTGAAATTAGATAACAGCCAAATAATCACAGTCCTTGAAATAGTGCTCTATAAATGTAGGAGAAAGAGGTTGCAAAACTTCATGACTTACCTTTGGGATTAAAATGCTTATTTGTCTCAATTCCTTGTAATTTATTTAACAGAATATGTATTACTGAGAAGTAGCCAATTATAGCACCGTATTTATTTTTCTGGAAGACCTCTACTATACATATTTTAGTAGAAGCTGTGTATTTACTGAGTGTGAGGAAACTTCCACTAGTAGTGAGATACCGATCAGCTTACTAAGACACATCACTGAGAAAAAAATACCCTCAGACAAAAAGCACAAAGGCAAACTTTTAAGGACACACTGGTTGCTATGGTGTTGAACATAGACTTGACTGCCTGATGCTAGCCTGGGAAATAATACGAACCCTTATTTTCTACTATTGATTACCGAGCATGTTCCTGCATAGGGCGCACACTGATAGTGGTTGGTTGGGCTTTACAGAACAAAAGACTTCACGGGTACCATGTTTGGTTAGACCTATCTAGCAAAAGCAGACAAAAAAAGAAATAAAGCAATTACATTATGTTCTTTGAGTTATTCAAATATTACTCAAAACCAGGATCTATTTTGATAAACACTGAGAATAATAAATATGATTGCCGATAGCTTTATATGTTTTTTATGACTGAAAAGCACAAATTACTAAATTAATAATATTCTACTTAGGCTTTCACTAGAAGGTGTGAAAATCTAACAGTATATGCCAATAAGCTATCTCCTGTTTTATTGGCTTGAAACATGAATAATGAATCTGCTCATTATTATACTGAAGATTTAGCCTCTTAACGCCTTGCATTTCTTTGAACGAGTGAAGTCTTGTGTAAGAAGTAGTATTATTTGCATTATTTTCTGTTTCCAGATAAAGGCTTTTGGGCATGAACCTTGATTTTTTTAAAAGGAAAGATAAAACAGCAAGGCATAAGATCTCTACTTAAGAATAGTCTACAGTCTTTTTGTTCTAACTTTCTCTGTTAATGGTATGATTTTACATCAATATAATTAAACCTATATAATCATAGTGCACACCCAAAGTAAGCATCATTGTATGAGAAGAACAATTACAATAATTTCTATGATTTACAGTTTTCTATGAATTACAATGATTTCTAAAGCAATACAGTGACACTGCAGAATCCTTCAGAGTTGCGATCGGAAGCCAAGCACGTATTTAAATTATTTTCTTAAATGTTCAGCTGAACCAGGACCAGAAGACACATCACTTGCCAAACTTAGCCTAATAGTAACAACAGAAATTAGTACTTCAATAGCTTTCTCAACAGAGACACAACAAGCAATCACCAGAAATGGAATCAACCATCTTTTTCATGTGTAGCTGTTCTGGACTGAGTCACAGTAGCAAAAGAGGCCAGAGAAGCCCAAATGCCTCGACAGCAAACCACGTCCACCCTGACAGCAGAAGAAAGGGTTGCATTTGCCAGGTCTGCCTTCAGGAGGGTGAGGAATACTTTTATAGCATTGCAGTCGGTTCCAAGAGGACAACTACTGAGATTAAAAGTTTTGCAGTATAGCACATACATTTTTCATACCAGATTGTAATATGTTCTTCATTACCTTTTACTATGTAGGCTCAGTTGAACTCTGTACCTTGTCAAGGTTTCTTTAAAATCTCACTAGTCAACACCTAATTGTTGGCAGCACTAGGCCTTTTTCAGCTCATGGCAACAGCTGTTGCAAAAGCTCGCTTTCCATTGAAATTGGGCTCCAAATCAACTTTGATAATTTATTTCAGCTACTTTATTTTGAACAGAAGCATGTTACTTCCAATCCAAATTTTCCAGAAGTGAGATGCATTTTTATATGCTTCAGCTTCAGATTATTTTGCATTTGAAAAGGGACATATTTTCACAAGTTTAGAATCAGGTCAATAAAAATTACTTTGAAAGTCACAGGATGGGAACAAGATTTAGGCATTTAGATCCCAAATCTGTATCTTAATAAGCGCCCTTTTCAAGGACCATCTTGGTCGTATACAGAACTTTGGTCTTGCTTGTAAATATCAGTAAAAGATCGATGTCTAGGAACGGCCCAAAGTATTTTTATCCTGACAGTATTTAGCAATTTATAATCTGTCTCACACCTGAACTCAGTCAGAAACAATAAATTTATTAACACCACTCTAAGGAACTCAATTTAGTAGGGATTCCCCGAACATCTGCAGCATATACCTATGGCTTTCGGATCCCACATAAACTGCATTGGTACCCACTCCTAATGTGGTGCAGGAGCGCACAGCTTAGATTCCTCGATCAGATTTCAAAATCTAGGTTTAATTCTTCCTTCTGCCCAAGGAAAGTCAACATACATGTATCAAACCAACCGTTCATGGCTATAACTTTCTAACTTTTTCATTGAGCCTGGCTATGTGCAGAAAATAAATTCAGCCAGCTGAAGAAAAAAATTTCTGCAGACCAATGGTCCCAGAACTCAGAGTGACAAGAATTGAAGTGGTCCCCCTCCAAGGTCAGCTCTTGTATTTCATAGTTATTGAATAAAATGCCATTTCAGTCTTTAGGACAGGAACTAGAACACAGTCTTGTCTTCCTCTGGGATGCCTGGGTCTCCCTTGCACTACACAGAAAGAATAATCCTCTATCCCAGAATTATTGACATCAATCCAGGGGCAAGGTGCACTCGGGTTCAGAAAGGTACACAGTGGTGCTTATATTATTTTTTGACTCTAACTCTTGCTCAGCACTTTCTGCAAATCAAGCTTCCTTAAGGGATTTTTTTTGTTGGCCAGTTAAAGAGAGAAGCACCAGAAATCACTTATTGAAAACCACAGCCTTATTTTATTAAACAATTATCTCCTACTCCCTCAAGGCATAGGGGGTACTAGATAATCAGATAAGCGCAATCTCAGTAATAATAAAATAGATCTAAACCATTTAAGCCAACATTAAACACTGCAGAACTAGTACGAACATGTTTTCTGCTCAGCAGTTCTGCAGCCGAATAAGCAAAGTCTTGCTCCCCGGTGACAGTGGGTTATCCTCAATTATCATATCAGCTGACATCAGCATTGAACCGATGTCCTGTTTTCGCAGTCAATGCAGAAGTTGCCATGTTTTTATTATTTTTGCCCTTTTTTTTTTTAATACAAAAATCTTACAGGTAAAACTTCTGCCTTTTCTGGCTAACCCTGAACAACTAAATCCATATGTTTCTTAATTCATCCAAGAATGTACTGCTGTTTGAAAGATATAAATGTATTTTGATGGATCACTACCAAGTGATTTAATTTTGTGTGTGTGTGTGTGTGTGTGTGTTTATGTATTGATGCTTATGTTAGAACTGTTCTTTTCAAACAGGTTATTGTACAATTTTAGGCTTCTGCTGTTCAAATAAAATATTGGGGGAAAGGTGAGCCATCTAAACTCAATATTCAGACCTCCTTTATGGTGCATTTCAAGCACCCTGAAGAATTTTTTTGTCATTTCTTTCATTCTCTTCCTTTTCCTCATTTATTTCACTCTTCTACTGTAGCGTCATAGAATGGTTTAGGTTGGAAGGTACCTTAAAGCCCACCCAGTCCCACCCCCTGCCCTGGGCAGGGACACCTCCCACCAGCCCAGGTTGCTCCAAGCCCCGTCCAACCTGGCCTTGAACCCCTCCAGGGATGGGGCAGCCACAGCTTCTCTGGGCAACCTGGGCCAGCACCTCACCACTCTTCACAGGAAAGAATTTCTTCCCCATAGCTAATCTAAATCTCCCCTCTTTCAAAACCATTACCCCTCATCCTATTGCCAGGTAATCTACTTGATTACGTTAATAGATAAAGAGAGGTCCCTTCCAACCCCTACCATTCTGTGATTGTGTGATCATATGCATAAGTACTGGCTGGCCACACATAACAAAGAAAGTGAGAAATGTGACAATGAAAAATAAAATTTGAAATATGTTTACACCAGAAGAGCAGATAAACTTACTATGCTACACTGGAATGCACATTTTCTGTTGAATCCTGGTATCTTAACTGTGAGGCTGATCAAACCTATTTCTTCTGAAAAGTCACTGACAAATATAATAGAAAATTATTTTTAATAGGATTTTAAGTCTGTAACAGTATATAACAGCACATTTTAAAAAAAAGCTACTCCTGTCTAAAATACCTTGCCAAAGCCTACCCTGAGTTCATCCTGTAGAGATCTAACATGCAATATTCTCTATAAATTTGTACATTTAGGATGAGATTTCCAAACTTCCCTGGCAATGCAGAGTCTCAGATTCGTGTATCTTTTGGGTGCCTAAATAATCAATTAGATCCTTAATGAGACCTTCAAAAGTCACAATGTGCCTGCTCCAACAGATTTTTCAATCAACCCTTCAGGCACTTTTAAAGATCCAGCTCTTCGTGCATCTTAAGTGAAGGGAGCCCACCCTCTAACATCTGCTTAGGTGACAACTTTGTTATATGACTTTACCAGAACTAGGCAGAAGCTGAGAAGGAGATGACTTGTCTCACTGAAGAATAAGAAGTGACTCTCTTGGGGCTTCTGTTTGCTAAGAGTCGACATTAAACTGCATCAAGGATGACCTAGGTTTTCACTGTTTCTAAAACAAAATTCTTGCCTGCCTTCCAAAAAAAAATAAAAATCAACTGTTGTAAAACTACTGAGAAAAGGCAAAAAGTGAAACAAGAACTATGAGAGATAAGCAAAATAAATCTAGAGAACTCAACTACTTCCATACAGTTTTTTATAAAGCTGACTTAATTCAGCTATCAGCCCTCAAAAAAACCACCCCAACAGCCCCTTCTCCTCAAAAAACACCCCCCAAACAAAGAAAAACTCCACCGTTAATTTACCTCACAATCCATTTGCTGGTCTAGTTTACAGTGATAAAATTCCGTATAGGATGGAGAAAGCAGTACCAGCACTTCATAGTTTAATTTCACCAGTTTCTTAAATTACTTTTTGATATGAGATTAGACTAACATCTCTATATTTTAATCCCAACCCATATTCAGGAAGACTCATGTGAGCAACATTGGTAATTTACACCATTCGATGCACGTGTAGAGGGACTTCTGCAAGCTGTGCTCACTGACCATTGCATGCAAATGCATTGGGCACCAAAACTATACGCACACTTATACCAGAAACTGTCTTACTGTTTTCTGACATATATAGAAGAAAATGCTTTTATCAAAAGAGTCAGATAAAGAAAAACCTAGAGTCTCAAATTCAAAAATGCAGTGACAAGTGAATGTTAGAGGCCCCTCTTTATTTATTACTATATTGCAAACCAGGAACTTTAGTCCTTCTCATTTTTCGAATAAAAAACCTATTTTATTTAAAAAAAAAAACACAACAAAAAAAACAGTCAGTTGCAATAGTGCAGGGAACCATGAGAGCCTGGGCCAGTGCTGTGGTATTGTAAATTAGTATCCAGTTACGCAGAATATTAATGGATGGGTTTAATCTACAGAGTGCAGATTCACTGCATAAAAAGCAGAGTTACTCTTGTCATATGTTAGTTTATTTTCTTCCATATTTTAAATTTACTGAAATTCCTTTAGACCTATTAAATAAGCAAATCCTTTTTGAAAACAGTACAACATGGCTGAAATGCAATAAATATAAGCACTTTAATATTTAAGTGAGGAAAATGAATTTCAGTGTGTTTTCAAATTGGTTTTCTTCAGTGCAGAGTTTCTTTATTTGTCCAAATAAAATGGATTTGAGTGGGTGGCAGCTTTAAGGAGATATGCAGCACTATTCAATGGCTTTGTGAACTTGGGAAGATATTATGAATAATGGATTTGCTGTGCTCTTAGACACGGAGCCACAACAAAAACAATATCATTCTAGGTTCTCTAATAAGCAGCTGCTGGAGTAAGGAATAAAAAGCCTGGCCTGGTGATTTAAGCTACAGGTGCCAGCATCTTTGTTCAGATCGTTGTAGCAAACTATTGGACTGGCTCTGTGTTTTCAGCAGGAAAACTACTCAAATGCAGAGTGTGAAGGGCTAAATTCCCAAGGCTACCTCCCACCACTCCCGATTTGTTGCTATCTTCTTACAAGTCCATTTTTATATTATACACAACCCACACTCCCCCCAAACAGAGCTGGAAAAGGGATGTATTTGCCTCTGTCAATGGCTGGAGAAAAAGGTTAACTTGAAACATATGCACGAAATAGAAGCGTCATGTTTCCTCCTTTTATAGATCTGAACATACATCTCCCTTCACAAGGGGAGAGAGTCCTTTGTTTTAGTTCATAACTAATTTAAAATACTTAAATTTCATCAGCAAATTACTCCCTCTTAAGCACGAATGGAAACAACATCCAACCATTTTCAATATAGACAGATTTGACCAAAATAAATTTGAGAAGTGTACCTCTTGGTCCTTTTGAAAAGAATCTGACCTAAGTCTGATAGAAAATCAGAACAGTGTGGGACACCTAATCCATTCCTAACTCCGCAAGTTTTCAATGCTCAACACCACAGGACCGGAAAATGCAGCAACTTCTCTGAGGACCGGACACTTCAGAGCAGGAGGAGGTAGGATATCTACCCATTGCGGTGGGATGATCATATCCTCATTTTCTTAACAAACTTGCAAACGCAAAAAACTGTTCACTTTACACACATAGGAACATAAAGTAGTTCCTCATTTTTGTACACCTAAAAGTGTCAGTAATCAGGATCTCAAATTCTGGTCCCAAAACCCCAACTGGTATATTTGATAGCCAACACATCGGTACTTGCCAAGATTTTAATACTGGCATTGTAAGTCTAGAAGTTGTGACATGTTATCTTGTTGATAAATGTATCTCCAGGAAGTCACTACTAAAATCTTCAGTTGCATATACCAAAGCTTAGTTTATACCATTGTTGTAGGTGCTGAATATATAATCAAAGTATTGTTGAGCCATGAGTGATAACCTGATAAGGATTACTTAAAAGGTTGACACACTTCAAATTAGGTTTTCTTCAACCGAGAATGCTAGCTGCTAACTTCACACCTAGGATTGCACACTGCATCCTCAAGCCCTTATTTTCATCTTACCCTTCCAAACGCAGTTAGCTCTGATCTATATTACTATGAAACAAACTCTGATATGAAAAAAAAAAAATCTATGAAAAAGGCTTTGCAATTGGCAGAACATAACTACAGAAGATCGCATATAGTATTTTTATGTTTTTCTTAGACCTTCAGAGGAGAGATACAAGTATAACTTTAACCGTGTTCACACTCTGCAGCTAACTGGCATGCCCTTTATGCAACAGAAATGGTCCATGACTATCTGCTCTGTATTAAATAATTCACAATTTTTGTTGACATTTTACTGCAGCCTCGATATTAAGATTCTATTATTTAGAATTTTTGTTTTGGTGACAGAAATATGCTTGAAAGAGATACTAAGATATAAAGAAATTCATTGGTTTTGCATCAACTGGATAATTCCTATACATATTTAATAGGTTTCCCACAGATATGTGTGCCTTTGCAGGCTCTGAGTTCAGTAAATAGATGCATAAAAATTGTCTTTCAGATGGTGAACTGATTCCTGGCTGGGAAAGATATTTGCCAGTCTAGAACAAGATTTTTCTGTCATGTTGTGTCTCAATTCACATCAGAAAGCCTACTCTGAATACTGGAAATACAGAAGGGAAATTGCCAACATTTTGATTTTCTTCATCCTGACCTTGACCTCTGTTAAGGCAAAACCTCCCCTTTATTTTCATGAGAAGCATCAGATTGTCTACATAAATAGTTCAAAGACTTACACTTTTATTGTGTGGATATAAGCTTTATAGCTTTCAAAGTCTACTCTGAAGATTCTGAGATCTGGCTCAAAGGAAAATCTGCACAGGGTACCAAATAAATTGCATTATATGTACGTGGCCCTACTATTTCAGGGAATTTAAGATTTAGGATAGAAATGAGCCCCAAGTTTTTGAAAACTGTCACTGAGAAAAGAAGCCACTGTTGGGTTGAAAATTATATTCATTCACATTTTAAGAAGGTATAAACACAATTCAGTGTCATCCAACTCCAATAAAAGACCCAGGAGACTCGTTTTGTACATAAAAAAAATCACTGTTTACGGATTAAGATGTGACTTGTGTTCATATTCCAGCTGAGGCTAATCAAAGATGAGTGTAGTTTGCTTCAACAGGATACACATGGTAGACAACTAGTGCTCCAGCATTTGGGAGAGAAAACAATCTGGCAATACAAGATGTTGTTTAAGTCTGAACCCTTAAAAAAAAAAGGGAAGAGAAAAGCAAAAAAAAAAAAAAGAAAGAGAAAAGAAAAAACAAACCCAAAAAGCATCATCACGCACATCACACACACATCTCTGAAGACTGCCTGGAACCAGAGGACAAGAATTCAAACAGCAGGAATTTATATGTATGAAGGCATCCATTACTGCAGACTTTCATTTTGAAATCAAATGACCAACTCATCTGATTTCAAACTAGAAGACATTAGCAGCTAAAAATAGTTCGACATTCAGGTGGATATACCTATCAAAGTACTGCTGCTTATGAACAGAAAGATGTATTCCTGTTCTTGTTATTTCACTGGAGATAGAAGCAGGGAAACAATCCACAATTACTTGTGTTGCCGCACACTGTGATTTTGGGTAGCAGTTCACACTTTAACATGTATCACAGACTATACATGTAATATTTGCACTAACTGGTACTGACAGAATATGGTTGTGATGATTGAAATACATCATTATAATGAACTGTTGACTTCACTGAATTCTGTAATAATATCTGACAGCTTTCACTGCTGTTATGAATTACTCTCTGTTGGTACAATTCTTTTTTGTTTTGTTTGTTGAGATACTGTAAGACAATATTTCTAGGAAAACAGGTTAGGTAAAGAAAAGACAGCCAGTAATGAGTGAACGTAACATGAAGGAGAAAGAAAACAACTGGATAATGAGCCTGGATACATAGTGAAATACTACACTATGACTTAAAATGTCTGAATGTCTGCAGTGCTGAATACCGCAGTTTTGAATACTGAATGTAGGACAGTGGAAACACCCTGTCAAGATCTGAACAATATTTTACAGAAGCCATAGTTATAATACCTGCACACTTGCAAATAAGACGAGGAATTCTACTTGCAGATTGTCAAAGACAGAAAAAGAAACAACTGAGCCTGCTGCAGTGTACACAATCAAAGTGAACTAAGTTTTCTGGACCTGCGAGATGCTTTGGTTAGGATTTGATGGAAGGAAGCGTTAAGTATTACTTTCATAATTCATCCTGCTCTTGAAGTAGTTGTCAGGGAATCTAGAAGGCATTTTGACAAGTAAGGTAAACCAAGTAGAAAGGTGTCCAATTTACAGAAGCTCACATTACTTTAGCAGTTCAAACAAATACAGCATTCTGCTGTCCAACAGGAACCTCTCGGCCAACTATACGTAATTTAGGAAATCTGGGCATCCCTGGACTGACAGAGGGCAACTGGAACATAAAGAAACCCCAACCACATCTAATAAGTTTTTCCAAGCCATACGGGATGCTGAACTAATGAAAGCAAAGAAACCATTGAGATAAGAAAAGGATACATCCTTTTATACAAATCAAGTGCAACTTTCTCTGCTGTCTTTCCATAAAGAAGATGGAAATCTTATGTAGGTAAATGATTGTTCACATAAGCCTACCAGAAATATTTGCAGAGATGAAAACTCATACATTTTAGAAAGCAGCTCCACTCACCACACCTTAGTTTAAAAAAAAAAAAAAAAAAAAGTAGTAACTTAGTCAAAAAGCAGTGCTGTGCATTTCCAGACCCGTTGCAGAAACCAGAAAGCAAAGTTCTTACATTTCCATCTTTTCAATACTTTAGGAAAAAAAAACCTAAAAATATTTTTGATATTTAAAAATATTGTCATTTTAACTACTAAGACATTCAAATATGCTTCTTACGTACGAGCTAAATTGCCATAGACAGTTCCAGCAAAAACCACAGAGAACACTGGTTTATCTAGACCTGTAGCCAACAGCCACCAATACAAACATTTCCGTGGAAGTTACACAATTCCTGTCACGTTTAACAATGTAATTCCACAGAGACATATGTTTGCTGTGTCCCAAATGGCGATTAGTTTCTGTCACAAAGTGTGAAGGCTGACAGTCATTGCAATATCACTAACAGCATATGCTTTTAATTTCTCTAAGTATGTGTGCTTTGAACATGGCTATGCAACTGCAAACAAGTCCAGCATTGCGTTATCCCTGCATCCTTTAAGTGACAAAGAAATAATAATCATTTAAACATATGTTTCTCATGAATCTGTATTACTACAGCAAATCTAATTCTGATTTTCTTTCTTCTCATCCTGTAGGAAAGTTTGAAGACAATTCATTTGAACATTTTTTTAACATTACCAAAGAATGGAAATTTTTTTAATGCTGGCTTCAGTAGTAAATCACTATATGGCCTTGAGTAAAGCACTTCACCTCTTTGCTTAGTTTCACCAAATGTAAATAATTGTATCGCTTGCCCAGTTTAGGCATTCCATGACAACTAGGTAAGACTCGTGTGCTTTTTGGACTTACAAATATGCGACCATATTAAGCATTTCTCGTTATTAATGCCTGTTGTCTTGCACTAACTCTGTAACGTGATTTAAATAAGTTTAGAGTATGGAGTTCAGCTACACTTCTTGATTAAGTTTTTGTACTTCAAGATTCATCTTTGTCAGTATTATGAAGATTAATCCATATTTTCCCCTTAACCAAACAGCTATGCTTTGGACACCATTTTTTCCCTGATAATTCACATCTTCAAATTGATTTTTACAATCGGCTCTCTGGGAATTATAACAACTAAGTTTTAGACTTTCTTTGGTCTTGAAAAATGTATTATGGAACTCCAGCATAATTATAAATTTGGAGACTTGGGCATAGGCCTCATTTTGATTTGAGGGATTAATAGCAGGTTGTCTCTCCAGTACTCCTCAGAGGATTCCAAAGGGAATTCTCCTTTATCAAAATGGCAAGCATTTCCTGATGTGCTGTCAGGACAGACATTACAAACTACCCAAAGATGGTCTTTCCACATTTCCTCTGAGTTCTTCTACTTGCCTTCTAATTTCCTGGAGGACATTTGTCTTTTCTGAAAATAGATTAGCTTCACTTTTACTGGAATCAATTAAACATGGTATCTGGCCAGAAGAGCTTGTGGCTTCTGTCCCACTGAAAAGCAAGTCAGATAAGTGTCATCTGAAAAAGGGTATTTTGACAAGGAGTGGTTACATGCCCTCATTCTGATTCAAAATGTGAAAGTATGGCTCCATTTTGTAATTAGACAATCTTTATGAGTTTCTTCAAATGAGATTTTATAGAGTCCCGATAGGGATACATTTGGTGTGGTGAAAAATAACTACAAATCTGATAGTAAATGTTTCATTTAAAAGTTGTCCATTGCCTAAGGGAAAAGGAAGCAAAAGAAACAGAGTATGAATATAAAAGATGCCAGGAGAAGTTAGGCTAAACTCGGTGCCTTTTCACATTGCTCTGATGGTACAAAGCAACCAGTTGGACTAGTCAACTTGGAAATTCAAGCAAGATTAACTATATTCTTTATTGAGACTAAAGCAAAAAAAAACCAACCAAAAAACCAAACAACAAAACCCCACCAAAACTATAATATCAGTTTAAAATCAACTTAATCATGTCTTGCACTGCACACTGTCAAGATGTGTTAAAAATAAAAGATGTGCAGTATCATCATTTCATGGTAGCGTTCCAAGGAAAGCTATAATTGATTAGGGGCTTCTAGTTAAACAAAATCCATCCCCGCTTCATTTCTTTAAAATGTAGACTAACCCTAAATTTCACAAAATTAAAATGGTTCTTATAAGAAATAAAACTATAATCAGCAGTTGTCAAGTGGAGAGAAGTTATAACAGAAGCTAAGACTCTTAATGTAGGCTTAAGAACAAAAGGAGGAATTATTTAAATAAACCAGGAATTAATTTATGTCGTATACCTCTGATGCTAGGTAAAGAAGTGAAAATTCCCAGTCTTCTTGTAGAAAAGCAAAAGGTGTCAACAATTATTTTTGTGTATATTTGGAAATAAGTAAAAGAATATATTAATACTGTAGTAACAAGATACTGTATTAGTGGTTGTAATTAACAGTGATCATGATAGATTAGTTACTTTTTCAATTTGCACCTGAACAAATGCACCAAACGATACTAGTAATGACTAAGGATCGATGGAAACAATTACGTTTTTCAGAGTTTTACAATAAAATTTTGATTATGGGAGAAATTTCAGGGAGCTAGACAAAAGTTACTGTGTTAAATGAAAAAGAAAACAAATAAGCGATGGATTAAAAAAGAGTAACCAGAAAGCAGCAATGGCTCCAATTTGCAAACATTTATTCACCCTGAGGTCTGCTGCAGGACAGTACAGAATTGCATTTCTCTGTGGCCTAATTCCGCCAATATTTTTCACTACTGAAAGAAACCAGAGAAAAATGAAAAACTGGTCCAATGAGGATATAATGGATAAACTGGAGGAAAAAAAAAAAATCAGAACGTTATGACTTTGGTGCAAATAATTTCTAAAGCGTAAAGCATAAATAACAAGGTTTGCATCTAACATACACTCTACAGCATATGTTTGCAAACCTAAGTAACCGCCTGTGTTTACAGGAGATATATGATGTTCAGTTTGATTTGCATATTAGAGATCAGGCTGTAAATCTCTGACGATATTTACAGTTGGATAATTGAAATTAATCCTGCCAAAATGACTTTGACAGTCCTGAATTTATGGTCTAAGAAAACAATCCTGGAACTGTTTGCCGAGCTATTAACATGGCTGGCTATATATTTTCAATCTGAGCTATGCTGCTGAATAAAAACCTGTTCACAAATTATAAGACTCTGCCTTTCTTCCCCCACTTTGGGTTCAAGTTGCTTCCTATAACTGTTAAGACGACAAGGTAACCTGAAGATAGCAGATATGTCTGTGTTTTGCTGGGTTTTGTTGGGTTTTTTTATTATTTTTCTAACCATGGCAGGTACATTAGTTATCTCCCCCACCCCCAGTGTTAGGCCATTTTCTTTTTAATTTCCTTTAAAAGCAGCCAATTGTCCCAGCAGAAAGCATCAAGAAGTTCCAACACCAGAACTCAGACTCCCTCAAATCCTTCAGTAACATGGATCATGGTTGCACCTCAGCATGTGTTTATGTCTTCAGGGAAGAAGAAGGTGCTTGGGTTTTTGTTTGGCTTTAGGTTTTTTTTCTGTTTTGCTTTTTAAAATCAGATCATATCTTTAAATAGAAGGCACAGAAGTTGTCAAGGAGAAGAACATTGTTAACTACAAAGCTACCTCACAGTATACTCTTAGTAGGAATGACATTTGTGGCTAGATATATGACAGAAACTTCCAACATACACGAAAGAAAAACGCTTGTGAATAATATCCATTAAAAAAAAATAACAGTAGCTTCACCTTCTAATAAAACAAAATTCAAACAATTAGCAGGCTGAATTTTCCTATAATTGGCAGAGAATTACATAATTTATTAAAACTGTTGGTAACCTTTTCCTATTTAAGACATATTGCACCTCACATTCTTTGGACTCCAATAATGGATTTCATGATTGTTAAATCCCCTTGGATTTTGGTGCTAAAAGATAGCAAACAGCCTCCCCACTTTCTTGATACCAAGTTTTCAACCCCAGAGAACTCTGTTGTAGGTATTTCAAAAGCTATGTTTATAGATAGAAAGTATGGTTTTAATATATAAAAGCAGCTTTTTGAAGTCTGAAAATAAAAAGATGACTGCCACCCATTACAGAAATGTAAGTATTTCTATTTGTAGAATTTATTTACAGCATATCGCTTTCAGAAAGGTAGCAGTGGTAGCTTTGATATTCATCTAGCTTTCTTCTCCCTGCCCTACAATATGCTGCTTGCCAGGACCATTCAATTTGAAAGCAGGCGTCCATCCAAATATGTAATATTAAGGAAGAAAGACAGCTCTCATTTATAAAATGTTAATTCCTTATTAGTGGAGAGAATAAATCACTACACTAAGCAGAATAACTGTGATCACTGATTATTATCCTACCACAAGTATGTTATCTTGTGCTCTGTCCCCTGTTCAGAGCTTGTGTCAACTGGCGGACACGTGGAAAGGAAGAATTCTAAAGATGACCACTAGATAAGCACATATTCTGTGAGGATGGGAAGAAAAAAAAACTTTCTAAGCATCAAAAACCCTTGTGAAAAGCCTGCTCCACCTTCCCGTTTTATTGCACACACTCAGACTGTAACAGAGTCTGAAGAAGGTTACATATTTATATAGTACCTAGTACAGCTGGCTTCATTCATATCAGAGAACTCCAGGCACATCACAAATTTACAGGTGACGCTCTGGGAAACGTATAGGATTAGTGTTGCCAAACTCAGCCAATTAGCTTGGCAATTAGTACTGCCAAGCCAAAAGACACTGCAGGTTCTTTTGCATAGCATTTCTGCATATAAGCATCACCAAATTAACAATCCAGTCTGAAAACTACCAGCCTGATCAATCTTTCAATAGCTTTCCCTTATTTCCACATCTGGCCGTATGTTCTGCACAGGTTGATTTTTCACTTGAATTAGTCAACATGGGCATAAGGATCAATTGCAGCTGACTGTTCTGCAGAGTTAGGTCTTTAGGCAGGATGTCTTAAGCTTGAAACAGCCACGTCTTGTTGTCATCAAATCCCTTTTTACAGCTCTTCAAGAGCATCTAATTTTTCCACTGTGCTCGTTTCACACTAAGTGCATACACCACATACACTTCTACAGCACATCTTAAAAATTCATCTAAACAGACTAACTAAACAGAACTCAGTTGTCTTTTGGACTTAGCTAATGTAATGTAAATGAGCGCACAGGCTTCTACTGTGAACAGTCTGGAAGTCCACCAGTGAGGTCTCTAAGTAAGGCTTTTTAATTTCATACTCTGAATACTCCTATTTTAAGCTTACTACACCAGATTTTTGTGCCACCTCCTGCTTCCTTTAGCCACTGAGATTTTTGCATGACTTAAGGTTTCAATAGTTATATGCTGATAACTAGCCTTTCACATCATGGCTGTGCTCCTTACTCTTATTTGCAAATGCAAAATGCACATCAGATACACAGAAAGTGGAAATGAGAGTTGGTAATGAGTGTGTGGGAGGCATGGGTTGGTGATGAAGATTTGCTTTGATTCCTCTGACTACAAAAGCTTCCTCGGTGGAGAAGATATTTTAAAGTGTCTAAACAAAACCTTTGTCTATGCAAATTCAAAACCATTCTTACATAAAGTTAAAGCTATTCTTAGTATTATTTCTTAAAGGTCATGAATATGCCATAAAGGATGATCAAAGTATTAAAATCCTACAACAGGTTAAAAAAAGGGGCAACAATACAATAGATTTCCGGTGTTTTCTTTTCTAAGCAAAACACTGACCATTTATTCTTATTACTGATAGCAATGGTGGAAGCATAATCTGTTATCAGAACTGTCTGACAATTCCTGTTATAAAACACACTTCTCGGTTGTCTTGAACTTTGCCAAACTTTAACTGCTTTGTCTATGATTTTAGAAAAATTGAATATTTGTTTCAAGCTTTTAAGTAGCTGCCCTCAGCTTAGCTGAAATAATTCTGAATATTACATGAAAGGATACATGGCTTATCCCATTTGGAAAACAAAGTTTTTATTTAATGCTTCCTCAAGTCACGATTTGAAAGCAAGACTGAAAATCTGATACTGACAACATTATAATTAGCTCTCCACAAATCTGGCTGAATTACAACATTTGAAAAAATCTAAACTCATACATGCCTATCAGAGAAACACTTCACTTTTACATCAAAACCCCACTATGCTCACTGCAATCACAGCGGACCGGGAGGGATCTAGGCCAAAGGAATGAAAGAAGAAAGTCTCCCTTGCTTTTTTCAGTGAAGATTCTTTCCCTGCAGTGGCCAACAAGCTCAAAGGTATATTTCGCCTCATTCACATGCAAAGGAAGAAAAAGACTGAGAGGAAATAGAAAAATCCATTAGGACTGGATAATAACGAACCAGGGAAAACACAAATGAGACTGGAGTCTTGTGTGTGGATTGATGATATTCAGTTGTTAAAAGTCAGATCTACTACAGTACAGTGGTGTCAGTAACACTATTCCCGAGTTATTCAGGAGTCTAGAAGGAACAGTTTGGAAAAAAATAATAAATCCATTCCATTCCTTTAATGTGTAAATTAACCAAAATATGTCACCTAAAACATAACTAAAGAAAATTGAGGAACTAATAATTAATTGGTAAGCAGGAATATACTAATATTCTAGAAGCATCTTCATAAAAATGCATTTGCCTGGATAATACAGAAAATGAAGAGGTATACATTGATTTATTAATCATGAGTCACCTTGCCAAAACATACATAATCAATAAAATAAATTTCCACTTGTCTGACCTTAAATTAAAGTGTGTTGTGTACCCATGAGCTAGAAATACTATATAGAAAACTTGCTTAAATTTTTGTTCAGTTACTTATTTAAATTACACGTTGAAGTTCCACAAAGCTCTGACCTTAAAAAAACCACAACACCACAGAATAACAGATGCCAAATAAAAGCAAATACTTTTTTTTGGCACTATCTTAAATTAAGTCCTTCCCAGCTCCCTATTTAGTAAAGCCTTTATCAAGTAAATCACATCAAAGCCGGGTTTTTGCACCCCTCCCTTTAATTTATCTATGTTATTAAAGTGAAGTCCACAAATTGATGCTAGACATCTCTCTCTCCCTGGGCTAAAACATAAACCAGCAGTTATTAAGTAAAGCTATCAATCAGCTAATAAAGAATCTCCAGTAACGCCATACCTGTTAACATCCCATATTTCACTTGTCTTGTCCATGGAGGCAGAAGCCACGAAATCACCACATGAACGCCATGAGCAGTCCCACACAGCGTGGCCACATCCTTTGGAAGTCAGAATCCACCCACATTTTGAAAAGTCCCATATTCGCACTGTTGTATCCCCACTTGAAGTGACCAGCTGGGTTCCACTGTTATGAGGAATAAAAAGAACGAATAGTTTGTAGCAAGGATTTAGGTGCAGATTTTTCAAAGTACAGAGCAAAATAATTTAACTCTATGTTTAGGGAGACAGGTTAAATAGCAATTGTTGGTTTTACATTAAAATGCATATGAACAAAAAATTATGTTTGAAAACATTCATATTTTTACATTACACAGTTTTCCGACACATCATAGATGAAGTGGTCATGTATTAAATACGCTATCAAAAGAAAAGAAAAGGAGATATCAAGTAGCTATCTTCCATGGGAAAGTAAATATGGGTTCCAAAATTACATTCTTACTTTTTGTAGTCTATTTATGAGTTTATCAGTAAAATAACTTCAGCCCAGAGAACTGCTTTCAAAATAGAATAAAATAGCTTCAGGGAAAAATATTTTATTTCACAAATCCATATCATTTTCTACATATAAGTTATTATTTAAGCACCACAGTCTTGTCTCTTCCGCTCAGTATAAACACTTTAACACATTCACTATCTCTTGGGGTCATCAATATGTTACATAAATGAAAAATACAACGTTAACTCAGACTTTGTGGCCAAATATTCAGACATAAACTACTGTAGTTCTATTTCATTTAACTATAGACATACAGCTTCAGACTGAAAGTCCACCTGGTTCAGTCTCATGTTATACAGTAGGGGTTTCTTAATAAAAAGAAAATAAGAAGAAAAAGTATGCAGAGTGATTCTCCTATTAAACTCTCCCAGACCTAGCCTGTGGCTCAGGTTTTCTTTGAGACAGAGGCTTTGTACTTAACAAGCATCCACGGAGATTTTCCTCCATGAATAATTAATTTTTGAACATATGCAAACCTTTGGCACCCACAATCTCTTGTGTCAATGAATTCCCAAATTTAATATGCATTGTGTGAAAAACTATTTTGGGGTGTTAAATACCTTACTTCATTTCATTTGATGCTTCTAATTCTAATGCTGTGATTAAAAGTAAACTATACATTTGTCTTCTTTAAACCAACTGTGATATTATTGGTTCCCTATTATATCATATTTTACCTGCAAAGCTGAAGACTCCTACTCTATTGACTCATTCTTCACACAGACGTCATTTCATCTCTTTGATCACATTTACCACCTTTCTGAGCACCTTTTGAGCTGGAACACGACTACTGAAGAAACAGGTACCCAATGGAGGTATACAATGGCACAGTGGTGTTTTCTGGTTTATTCTGTGGTTTTTTTTCATTTGATTAGCATTTTGAGCACTACTACATAAAGTTTTTTAAAAAAACTGACCACAGTGGCTCCAATATTTCTTTCCCGAGCGCTAACAACTAGTTTATACCCGTTATTACCTACGCATAATTAGGACCATTTTTTCTCATGTGTGTTACTTTACATTCATCGACACTGACTTTCATCTGCTACTTTACTGTCGAGTCAACTGTTGTGACTGGAATTCTTTTCCTGTAATTCTTCACATGCTACCTTCATTTTTACTGCCCCGACTAATTATTATGATCAGCAAACTCATTCACCTCATTGTCTTCCCCAGCTTCCAAGATCATCTTAATAACTTAGGTCCCAGCACGGATCCCTAGGGGACTTAAATAATTTCTTCGTTCTGAAAGTGACATTCCTATCATTTCACCATTTTTTAAATTCACAAGATAAATTTCCTTTTTCTTCAGGACAGTTTTGTTTCTTTGAGAGTTTTTGCCAAATGACCTTAAGAAGAATTTACTGAAAACCCGAGTATACCAAATTTACGAATCTCCTTTGATCAAATGCTCAGCAAGACCTTCAGAGAACTCTAACAGATTTCTGAGATGTCATTTCCCAAGCCATGCTGACACCTGCGAATGCTTCACTATAACAAATGTATCCGTGTATCCTGTATTTTTGCTTCTTAATATGAATCTTACCAGCTTTCCTAGTATAGAAGTTAGCTCAACTGATCTACAGCCCCTTCATTTCAAACTCTTTCAAAATACTGAAAAAAGTGAATGCAGGCTTCCCAAATTATACCAGGAATAATGGAGGTTTTCCATTTTGTTTACTAAAAAAAACAGAGGAAAAACGTTTGGGGATAATACACAAAAATACAGGCCAAAACTATTTTAACCTTGGGTTTTCAGACAAACTTCTGGTGTTATCTCACCAACATCAATAAGAATATCTTGCCTTTAGGATCCAATAAACTCTGTTTTTATTTGAATAATGGAAAATGTGCTGTCACAGGCAGTAAAAATCCTTCTTCCAAATCTCTGGATATAAAACTGTGGGAACTGAAAACAGCTCAAGGGTTGATACCAAAAGCACTACTGTGAAACTCCATCCTAAGAATATACTCAGAGATATTTAGTTCGTCGAAAATTAAAAAAGGTCGTGGGGTGGGGGTGGGGTAGGGTGTCAGACTTTTAAAATATTCTTCCTTTTCTCCTTTTCCAATAGATGTCCACCAGAATGTTCTGTAAAAGTACGTACTGAGAGAGCTTGAAATATGTGCATCATTTACCTGATAGATCTTAAGGGGGAGCTTGCCATTATGAAATATCACCTGCCTAAACTTTTGACTATTTTTAACACTCATGGTTCAGATTGCTATTTTTTGTGAAAATATCATTATAATCCTCATTAAAGCAGTTACACCCCCATGCCTAAGACAAAGCTTTGAGAGATTAATCTCTCAAAAATTTTAACATTGCACAGGAATAATTTTGAAGCTTTTTTCGCTATACTAAAGCATAAAGGCTTGAAGCCTGAGGAAGGGTTCAAAAGAGACCCTAATTCTGTAAAGCTGCTAGGATTAAATGTGCTTTTATTAATGAAACACTTGTACTTTTAATAACTCAAGCTGGATCTCACTTACGGAGACAGATAAAGTTAGCAAAATGACAAATTATCATACCCCTTATACATTTATGAAATAAGAGCTATTTTAAAACAAATTCAGAAGCAGGTATAAAGTGGGACTGATGAAATCTATAATTGATCCAGAGGGTAGTATGTGCTGCCACTGTTGTGAATCACAAAAAGAGATTTATTGCTTATGTATTTTTTTAATACATGATCCCCAAAATACTACATGAAGAACCGGTTCCTTGGGCTGAATTTTAAGAACACACCATCCAGGCAGTGATGAAAATCTTTCGGAACACAGATATGAGCAGGAAGGTAGTTGAAATGGATTCAATTTGGCAATCTGTGGCAAGGGAAAGAGTTACAAATGAGGTTTAGCGCTCCTTACAGATCAACGGAGAAAGAAGAGGAGATTGAAAACAAAAGCATCGTTTGTGCAGGAAAAGTTTAGAGGGACTGACTGACAGTGGAAGTAAGGGCAAAAATACTCAGGAACAGAGGGGCCCAGTGCCCCAGTCCCCTGCCACACAAGCTCCCTAATTTTCCCTGGGCATCAGAAAAAGCATCACTTCAGTGAAGAAAGGGGACGTGCATCAGTTGAGGATCTGCAAGTACACGTGTATCAACTTCATATCAGCACTTCTGGGAAGCACAAACTGCTGCTTATAGGAATGACGGCTGGCAGAGCTGTTTTAGCGCTGGGGCCTGCACTTCGTGGTCATGAAATCTTCGCCGCACACTGGGATTCAAACCAGACGCACACATTACCAAAAAAAAGTGCTATGTCAAGCCAAGTCAGGCATCCAAAACAAAATGCTGCTTTTAGAAAAGAATCCTATCTACTTAATAGCTGATCAATAATGACACACTTTTTCTGATTTGCAGCATTTTTTGGTCCTGGGAGATAAAAGAAACACCCTAAATTCTGAGGTAATGTTTTGTTACCCACAGCTGCAATATTTTTTTTTACTGCTCTATATGTATGATATAAGATTATCTGTGGGGGGAAAAAAATATATCAGGAAAAGCTGATGTTTTTAATGATTTAAGCTATGACTTTAACAGTCTATGATACCCACACAGCCCTCTAACATATGACTGATTTTCAAACAAAATGCAGACTGATTTTTATATTAAAAACTATGAAAATATGACATTAGATGCTCAGCCTTAATTATCAGCAGCTATATACATAATCTCCATCTGAATTTAAGGTTGATCACTAACAGAGAAACCTCCAAGTCGTTGTGCATTGTGTATATCTTTAATTCAGATAATAAAACACTTTTTTACCAAATCAAAGAACCAGACAACATATTAGGAGACAAGAACAATGTAATTCTGATCTTTTTCTGCCACTTGAAACACATTCACATATATGCAAATAACTTTGCCAACTTCTAGAACTTTGGTGCTAGTAATTTTTTTTCAAAGCAAGTAGCAGTACATCCATGTACAGGGCTATATGGACCCAATCGCTTGGGTTTCTATGGCCTTGCTTGGTCTGTTTTGGGGGTTTTCTGACAAGACCTTCTAACAGATCAAAGCACTATAAGGGATGAAATATGCCTGTAGAGTTTAGAACAAAGTATTTGGGCCCTGCATTGTCTCTACCGATAGATCTTTTTTCTTAATACTAAATACACACACAGTTCTACCTTTCAACTCATTTCAGGTATTCCTAATTGATGCTATAAACCTGCCCTTCCAGAAACAATTACAGTGGAAAAAAACTTTGAAAATGTTAATTCTGCATTCCGCAAAAGCAGATGGAGCATTACCTTCTCAAGCCTAAACAAATCTTTCCTCCCTCGTATTCTCCCCGCAGGGGTCAATACTTGGACCAGTATTGTTTAACATATTCATCAATGACCTGGACGAGGGGACAAAGCATATGCTCAGCAAATTCGCTGATGATACCAAACTGGGTGGGGTGGCTGACACCCCAGAGGGCTGTGCTGCCATCCAGCATGACCTAGACAGGCTGCAGAGCTGGGCAGAGAAGAATCTAATGAGGTTCAACAAGGACAAGTGTAGGGTCCTGCACCTGGGAAGGAAGAATGTCAGGCACCAGTATAGGTTAGGGGTGGACCTGCTGGAAAGCAGCTCTGAAGAAAAGGATCTGGGGGTCTTGGTAGACAGTAAATTATCCATGAGCAAGCAATGTGCCCTTGTTGCCAAGAAGGCCAATGGAATTCTGGGCTGCACAGGGAAGAGTGTGGCCAGTAGGTCGAAGGAGGTCATTCTCCCCCTCTACTCTGCACTGGTGAGGCCACAACTGGAGTACTGTGTCCAGTTCCGGGCTCCCCAGTTCAAGAGAGACAGGGAACTACTGGAGAGAGTCCAGCGCAGGGCAACAAAGATGATGGAGGGATTGGAGCATCTCCCTTATGAGGAAAGGCTGAGAGAGCTGGGACTCTTTAGCCTGGAGAAGAGAAAGTTGAGGGGGGACCTTATTAACGTTTACAAGGATCTAAAGGGCGGGTTTAAGGAGGATGGTGCCAGACTCTTTTCAGTGGTTCCCAGTGACAGGACGAGGGGTAACAGGCACAGGCTGGAACATAGGAAGTTCTGATCAAATATGAGAAAAAACTTCTTTACGGTGAGGATGACAGAGCACTGGAACAGGCTGCCCAGGGCGGTTTTGGGGTCCCCTTCTCTGGAGACTTTCAGGACCCGCCTGGATGCAGCCCTGAGTCATGTGCTCTGGGCAATCCTGCTTTAGCAGGGGAGTTGGACTAGATGATCTCTAGAGGTCCCTTCCAACTCTGAAAAATTCCATGATTCTAAACACACACATTTCCTTTCATTATATATTCCCCCTTCTTCCAGCTTCACTGTTCTCACTACAAGATGCCTCTGCATTAATACTTACTGAGTTGTAGACTTATCAATAATTAATTGTCATATTCAATGACAACATGAGCCTTTGGCACAGTTATTCTACAACATTTCAGGTGACTACCTTTCTGGATAACCAGTCAAATGGAGGCAATAGCTACACTGACAGTGTTGCCCTGTAAACACAGCAAACATAATATCAACCGTCAAAGCAGCTTCAAATACTGCACCTTGTTCAAATGTTTGTGGACGATGGACTTGGATCTGAACCTCAAGCTACTCCAGGGGGATTACTCAGGTTACCTCTGAAGATGACGTGGAACAGAGAGCTAGGAAGCTATTCTGCTTCACAACATCAGCTGTCAAGCAGAACCACAGTTCCCATCCTTCCAAATTTACAAGGATTGTCATTTTGCATCAACCAAAATAAATGTATTTGTATCATTAGATCTAGCTGCCTAGGACATCCCTCTTTCAATCTCTCATACCACTGAGTGGAGGAATACCTCTTCATAACCACTAAGCATTCTTGGTCAGCTTTGTTCTGAATGCTGGTGGGGAGAGAGAACATCTTGCTCTACAGTTTATTTGGTAAATAAGAGTAAGGCAAACTTCTCTGTCCACCACATCGTAAAGAGTTATTCGCAGGAATATTATTTTTAGCAGTTGCCAGGGACAATACTGGGAACCAGACAACAATTTTGTTACTGTATTCTACATGGCATTAAGTGAATGGAGCAACATCTGTGCTACTGGCATTTGTATGTATTACTTATGCAGTCCTGTGGACGTGCCCGGTGTTCTGCAGAAAAACTACGATACGGCTCCTTTCCTGAGACAATTACTGTCTAAATCAAAAGGCAAAGCCTTACACACATCACTGTCAAATAATGGTTCTCAAAGGAACACACTAAAACAAATACAACTTGCGTTAAAAGTTTCGTGTCTTAAGAGAGCTGCAGCAACAGGTGGCACCTGACTGGAACTTTACCATACAACATAAGCATCAGCAACTCAACAACAAATTTTGAACACACAGTCTAAAACATTAAAGGATTAACAGTCTTTTACCATGGCAATTGAAAAAACACTTTACAATCAATATTCCAGTTACTTAATTGGAAAAATGACGTCTCTTTTATTTACTTCTATTCATGCAATTATTCTAAAGCAAAATTCTAAAAGCTACTATAGTATTTGCAATATCAGCACAGGTAGACCTTAAGCACAGCAAAGCCCAAGGGAAGAACTGCAAATACTGTTTAAGATTACTTTAATTTTGCTGACATTTTATGCTAGGCCAAACAGGAAAGAAAAATAAAGGAAATGTCTAGAAAAAATGAGTTATTCCGTGAAAAGCAGAACTAATGAAGCCTGAATGCCTACAGAAGTATCTTTTGCCTCTTCGCCCCATCATTTTAGCTGTTGATTAAATAAATATATCAGGAATTGATTGATCCTTTGGACTTCTGTCTTCCAAGTTTTGTCAGAATTAGCCTGCAGGTTAAAAGTTAGTAGAGAGCATCAGAGAGGGTGTAAGGAACACGCGCAGAAGCAGCGTAGGAAAGGGGCGGGGGGGAGCACATCCTTGTAAGCTTCATTTTCCTTGGAAACAAGGTTAAAAACAGTGATCCAGACAGTTACACTTAGGAAAGTATATACCTACCAATAGGGTCCCACCTTTGGCTATGAGAGCTGTATTTAAACACCCTCTTTCCCATTTGATACTAAAACCAACATAAGGGATGAAAATACCAAACATCAGTTCAGCTGTGCAGTCATCGGAACTCTTCTTTATTGTCCTGTTTTGCCATGGTGTGTTTTTGTCATAGCCCCTCATTTTCCTCTCACCAGAGAAGGTGAAAATCAGGCTGAATTTAAAAAAGACTGGGGTCAACATGTTATTTAAAAGTTCAAAAAACAAAAAATACTGAAAAGACAACAGGTGATTTTTTCCACACCAGGCAGGAGACTTGCACAATGCCTTGATAAAGGACGGTGTGGATCCAACTCCTTGTGGGTACAAAGGAAAACGGGACAAAATTCTGGAAGAGGAATACATCAAGGATTACACGGAAACTGCATCTGGCTCAAGTACCTTTGAAATAAGAATTAGAGTCCAGGAGGGGACTAAGACACAACCTCACAAATGCCTTTCCTATTCTTATCCATTCCTAGGCATCCCCTGATACTCGCTGTTGGGGACAGGAGTCTCGTGTTCTTAGTCTGTATTTAAACCAGACACTTAGCAGCAAAGATTTTGTTTCTAATAGATTTTGTAACCTTGAAATAGACTTGAGATATAGTTCAGTACTTTTGTTACTGGAATTCTGAGTCACATTAATTATTTACAGTGACACTTCTTATTAAAACCCCTAGGTTTTTTGATATCTACGGCTCATTTTGCATGTTGCTTTCATTATCCTCATGGACTATGTGTCTAAGACACATCTTACGTAGTAATTGTAATATGTTTCATCCTTCAGAATAATCTTAAGCCCAATTTTACTCCTGTTTTATTAATAGACATAAAATGTCATTTATACAGAAGGTGAATGCCAGAATACTCAGCAGCAGAAATACAAAAATACCTTTTCTTTTCCTCATTTATCATCAAAGCTGAGGAATAAAAAGAATTAAATTTCAAAAATGCAAAAATCAATCATAAACTGACATTCTATCAACCAATGAGGAAGTTTCAAAGCCAGGAAGCACGGCAGTAACCAGCAGATGGTGAACAGTACGTTGGTCCATGGCGTTATGTCTAAGAAAAATGCAACCATCCTGCAAAAATCTGTGACACAAGGCTATCGGCTGGAAATCTTCAGGAAACTGTCAATGCATAGTATGCCAAGTGCAAAACTCAAGGTACTATTTCATTCTACATTACCTAATAGCTAGATCTTTTTATCATATTTCATGCTTATATATTGACCCAAGACAGCATAACTGTTTCCCCCTGCCATTCTACCTGGCTGACAGCTGGGTGCGACATCAAGGGAAAAACCATAAAGCATTCTTTTGGCATAGCACCACTTGTCGCTGCTTCTAGATGAGACAGACACTGATACCAGGCATCATAAAAGTAGTAATTTTTTGTTTTAATGAAGCTCGCCTTCTTTATTAAAACTTCCTTGAGGCTACATTACACTTCAAAAGTGACAATTTCATATCTGCAATAATTTAAATATAACATGCTCCTACTACTAAAAAGAGTCCCAGTATGGTATAAATGAATTTTCCGACAATGAATTCAAATCATTCATAAACAAGTTTCAACCTAACAAGTCCTCCATGTTTTAAAGCATTTCCCTTTCTGAACCAAGTACGGATGTCAGAGGCTGGCATATCTAGCCATACACACACCGAAATATCCTGTTTCACTTGGCTCCTTTCCCACTGCTCTTACCAGCTTCTCTCTGTCCCCGTGCACAATTATTCCTTTATTTCAAGGTTTTGGCCTGCTCTAAAGACAGCCTACGGTTCTGCATTCTGGATCGTTATGATGATTTTTTTGTTGTTATGTCCACAAGGTAGCAGATTGCTCCAATTCAGGTTACAATCTATACAGACCACAGTCAGGCCTGCTACATTCAAATCCATTAGCTTGCTAAGATTGGCTCAGTACCCCAGCAAACATACTGAGTGTTAATATTCGCTACAGGCTAGGCTTTTGGAAGTATAAAAAAAATGAGTCAGCTGTCTTTCAATGTCATGTAATTAAAAGTGGTTAAATGAGATTTTAAAATAATTTGGGCACCTGGTAGAAGGCAGTTTTTAGCACATGCAAAATTGCCTTTTAGGATGCTTTGGAAGCATGCCAAGTATGGAATAAAAATGAAAAGACAAAAGATAAACTAGTTGGAGATTAGATATAGCAAAATGCATGCCAGCAGGACAGCAGGCATTAGACAATGCAGGGCTCTATGCAAGGTTTAAAGACTGATGAATAATTACCTTTTTAACCAAAAAATATGTTTTTTTAAAAAATTAAATAAAAAATGTCTCTTCTAAAAGCTTTCTGCCAGTGCACGTCCAGCATTCCACATCAAAATTCTACATCTATTTACCAAGGAGCATTTGGGCATCCTATTTGAAGCAGGGAGCTCGTAGGAGCCTAGCTAGTGAGATCTCCAACAATTAGGAAGGCTGCTTTTGCTGAAGGCAAACACTGTTTCTGGGTCCAGTTGTCCACTCTCGCTTTAGGATATTGCCAAGTAATTCTTCCTCCATTAACTTCACAAGGAATAATTATTTTGCCTGAAATTAAATGTAATGAGTAAACGCTACAAAGCTTCCATATTTTTCAGAAATGGTATCTATTCTATACCATTCCAATATCGTCCCTCAAACAATGACAATTTAAGTTAAACTCTCCCTATAAACCATCATATTTTTAAGATAAATTAGTGTATTTAGGTCACATAAAATCATGCATAGTACCAATCAATATCCATAACTTACATTAAATTGCGTGCTAATAATGTATGATACTTAATCTCAACACCCATCCCATCCAGCGTGTGTTGTTTTTCCTCCACTGGAGTGATTCCAAACCCTCAAATTTTAATGAAGGGCTGTTAAAGTAGAGAAAAATGTGGTTTGGAAGGAGTTCAGATACATGAATTCCACATACGGAACAGATTTATGACCTATATTAACAATGATAATCCTATGTCACAGTTCCTCTGAAACGCAAAGTTGTGGATCAGTCATTTCAAATCCATTATCATCCCCCAAATGGTTGTCCAGTGATGTCTAATCTCAGTCAATAGCCAGTAATGAACCGCAGCCATTAATCCCATTTGCATGTTTGTACAAAGCACCATTTTTAAGCTGCATATTCATATGCACAGAGAGTTCAGTGAGTGCACAGAGATTTCACAGCCTGTGAAAAGTTCTGCATTGGGATTTGAACATTTCCCAGGCACCCGGAAGAATATTTAACCCACGCTGTGTAACGATCTCGACAGTGAAGCCCAAGAAAACACACAGGACAGTGCTCTAGCCAAGTGTTTGCATTTGGGCAACTGAAGACCTTACTGAGCCATGCCCTGAGGATACAAACTTAACCAAAGGCAGGGAATTAGTTAATGGAGACAGTGACCGATAACAAATTGAAGTCTGAGCGTGGAGGAGGAATGGAAATGCTGAACACGAACAGAATCCTGGGTTGGTATAAGAGAAAGCAGCATACCAAAAGTAATATAATCTTCCATCCTTTCATGTAAAGGCTTTGTATGAAAACTGAATTTCCATTCATGAGGCCATGCAATCTAACACCTGATTGCTCAAGAAAGGGGAAAAACAAAAAAAACAAAGCCTCAAACCCAAAAACTCTCAAAGCTGATCTAAACTGTGGACACATATACTGTAACCTTCTTTCTTTCTGTTCCCCATTCATTTTATATACACACTACTCAAACGCAAAGAAAAGTTACAAGAAGCTAAGTACGTGGTTCCACACCACGTCCTTCAACAGCCAAACAAGTCCCAACGCGCATTCACAGTTAGTCAGCTCCCCCTGCTACTTGTGCCACTGCAACTCTTTGGTACACAAAGTTACCCAAATTCCTGCAATGATACAGCTTGAGGGAAAATACATAAATACAACAAATAAATGACAGTGGGATAATTCATATCTGGAGTCTGTACTCAAGACAAATTTTCCTTACTTCAGCCATTAGACCTTATTGCATGCTAATGACTGAAAGCAGTAAAGTAAGGTCTAGTCCTTGAAACAAGATTCATGCCAGGAAATCCCAGATCTCCATGCACCGATCCCAAAACGTACTACCCAAAGGTTAGGGCATAAATTCCACAGGGTCTACTAAAAAGCCCCACATATTAAATATAAAAGCAACACATTAGGAAATGCTGCAGATATACGCAGATATACAATGGAATTAAATAGCATCCAGGAATAAAACAACCATATTTAAATCCTTGCAAGGATGAACCTTGTATATTTGAGCTAAAACATCTAATTAAACATCATGCATCGCCAACCAGTAAGCACTCATCATTCCAACATCTACTGAATTGTACTGGTTAGATCATCTTTGGCAAGATGAAATAAATGAAGGACACTGATACTACTGTATGAAAGGAAAGGTCCCGACTTCAAACATGACCAACCGGTAATCACGTTTTTCCTCCATCTAATTCAGAACACTATTTTTCATCACGGATAGATCATTGTGACTAGGATAAGGTTTCACGCTGCATTCCTCAGACACACATTCCCCTCATTAGCATTATATTAGCAGAAAATTAATCCTGCAGAAAAAATGGAAATTAAGTTTCCTGGCAGTTTAGTTCTCCAAACGGCCTCACTGTGCACCAGAGCTCTCCAAGTCCAGGGACTGGTAGCGAGTGGCTGGATACAGACCGAGGAGGAAAGGCTCGGGATCCTCCCCTTCCACAGCAGCTAGCCGCAGCAGTGGCACGGGCACAGCAAAAACCTGCAGCATCAAGCAACACAAGGATTTGAACATCTGCCTAAATACTTCAAGCCAGAGATGAAACCAAAAAAAGTCTGTCACACTGATAAAAAAGCACCCTCCCCTTCTAAAATCTTTTTTAAAAATATCAAAGCAATATTTATATAAAAGCTAAGCCTCCTACCTTGAAAAGAGACATTTCAGTGCAATTCAATTTTTGTAAACACTCTGAATATTTGGGGTTTATTTCCAATTCAAATGTCTTAGACATTGCCTCAATTGAATTGCCATTCTCTAGTCAACTCAAACACTAATGTTTGTTATTTTAACAGCTACACTTTAGGAAACACACATTTTAACAATATAACAAACATGGATATCTCCTTAGCTACTCCACTAGAACCCTTGCAGCAGACTCTAGGGAAAAAACAATTGCCTTTATTGCACGGAAGAAAACAATAATGAACCAAGAATGTTAAAGGCATCAAGATTATAATTGCACACAAAGAAACATAACACAAGAGACTCTATTAAGAGAGGTGTTTTGATGTGTATAACAATTCTGCATAGAACGAGAGTAACATGTTAGCAGAAACGCAGGATCAGAGCAGTAAACTGAGACCAACGCAAGTGAGGAGGCAGCCAGCGCTCTATAATTCCAACTCTTCATCCTCAAACAGGGATGCCGATGAAGCTAGAAGAAAACCTAAACTACCCAAAATTTGAAGCCAACACCAGCAAACAACATCTTTTCCTCACAACTTAAATAAATAAATTGAAGATCTGCAAAACTGAATTGCTTCTGGTGACTTCCTGGCAGCAGCTGTACCAGGAATGGCAGACACTGAAAATGAGGGTGAGGTGTAGGAAAAGAAACCCAAGAATTCTATGATGAGTAGGCAAATTTCTGCAAAACTTTCACAGAACATATTCATTGCTTCACTGAAGCTGAACTAATAGGTTTAGAAGTATACCATTTTATTGGTACTCCATAAAGAGATTTCAACTGCATATCCCTCCTCCCTTTCTCTATCAAAGTGGTTATGGTATAGAAATTGTTTTCTTTCTTTCAAGTAAACACCAGATCTAATTACCCACACAGCTGAACAGTAACTTTCCTCTTAATTTCTAAAAGTCAAAACAATCACATCAGAATATTACTGAATTTGAATAACTGGATAAACTTTTGTTGCAAAGAGAATGATTAAACTTGACACCTGTTTTGTGAAACCCATAAAGACAATCACTATGCTTTTTCAACCAATATGATTAGATTGGTTTAATGTTCCCAATACTAAATATGGCTGTTTTCAGGTCTAAAATTCAGATAATGACAAAGTGTAGCAACACAAGACAATCATTTAAGAATAATGAGATTATATCTATGTAAACAAAGCATTCAGTACATTTGAAAACTATTTATCTCATAGACAAGCATAAAATTTAAATGACATTATAAAGATAAGATAGCTAAATAATAATTTAAATAATACTATACAAAGACTAGCTCTCTTTCTATTCCCATTAGGAGTTAAAATGTATCCAATGTCAAATACTTCATACTATGGGTATGAAGACTGAGGTCTTTTGAAAGGGGCTTTAAAGAGCCGTTTCATATTTGTGATGGAGGGGCAACAAATTAGTCAATAAAAATGGCATTAGTTCATCCAAAAAAAAAAAAGATATCAAATGAACAAGGTAAAGATCAGACAAAAGAAACCACAGAAGCCCTGTAAGAACTAAGAACTCCCTAAGAAATTCTGAGTTTGAATTAAATTGATTTGACCAAAATGGAATCTGCTTTTGTCATATTAAAACTGTTTCAAAACCAAAACTTGAGTGTTGACATACCAATCCTTTGGCACCCCCTCTCACTTTCTCAGGGAAAATTATTTGAAAAATTGTGGCCAAGGATTCAGTTTCATTTGAGAGAATGCGTGTGTGCGTGTGCATAAGACTGGCCAGACTTGTAACATCTAAGAAAAAAATAATCCTGGTAATTATAGATTTTCTACATAGAAAAGTAAAATCAAGGGGTATTGCTTTGTGAGGAAAATGCAATCCTTCCTCAAATGTATCGCTGTACAAAGTTACAGAAATGAGGGCTTCGTGTTATCACAGTTTGTGTTTTTCAAGCTGCTGACATGTGTGTCCGGTGACCCATGGGCTGAGTCCTTCCCTCTGGCCCCTTGTCTTCTCCTCAGGAGGAAACCAGTTATGGGGCTTCACTCGGCACCAGCAGGCGAGCAACTGCCAGAGCAGCAGCTGCTCCGAGCGGAGCAGGCCAGTGGGACGCACTGCTTCTGGAGTTACATCTGGCTGAGGGGGTGGTGGGGACTGAGCACCCTCCAGCAATCACCGAGAGCTGGTCAGAGATGATGTCACTGATGTTTCTCTGGGTATTTCTCTAGGTGGTTTATAAGTAACATCCCTTTGAAGCAGATTGCCTCGAACTCTCTTCTTTACCCGCTCACATACACTTTAATTGGCTTTCCTAGCATAGTCTTTGCTTTCACTGAAAGCAAACTGCCACTCAGCCTGAACTCTGGGGTACTCTGGAAAAACATGCCATTGGATAGCTTGCTGGGAAACAGGCATATGCTCATATGCCTGGTGAAACAAGACTTACATTTCAGAAGCCATATTCCTTTCTCCCTCCACCAAGACACAGGGAAATGAAGTTTCTCATTATGTATCCACACCAAAGAAAACTCACACACAGGAGACAGAAAACATACAAACAAATGAAGAAACCAATTACACTTTTCACGATGTTTACAACTGCAACTCCTTAGCAACACATAAGAAACAAAAACCAGAAAAAACAATCGGTGTAAGCAGCATCCTACCATAAATTTCTAAAATGCAAGACACCTTAGTCTATTTCAGTTACAATAATGCCTTGGAGGCTACAGCAGAGCACTTAAGACACCACCACCAGACTCCAGACACCTTCTAACCAGCTCCCACTGCACAAGGGCAGATTTAAAAATCTGAGCCAGACATGTTAGCCAGCAGAAAACACCTAACAAGACAATCCACAAAATAGCTATGAGATAAAATCCTTGGTCTTCAAAATAAGATGTCATGGTATATCTTAAATATTGGAAAGGTTTCCTACTATTTATTAGTTTTACTAAAAACTTCAATAGGTTTTCAATCACTGGTTTTGAAATTCAATGAGTGTGTAAAGCTACCTGTGAAACTAACTACAGAGCAGTTTCATCGAAGGGCAGCATTTTATTACAATATATTTTCTGCCTGTAATTATTTCAAATATACATTTGAATTGCTCCATAGGAGGACTGCTTCTTCTGTCAGCCAGTTTCCTCCTTTTCCCCTCTTCAACTGTCATCAGCATTTCTCTCTCCTGCTGTTTGCTGAATTATTGTAATGGAGATATTATTAGTGAATCACTCTAACTTTGAGTGGTCAATATTTCCACCAAGTAAGAAATAGAAGCCAAAGGTAGTTTTTCATTAGAGCATGGTCATTCTGCGTGAAAAGTGAAGCCTGTTCAGTAACCACACTGTGGAACTGCAGACTGTTTGCTTTTTAAAATCAATATAATGATAGACTCTTAATGTTCCTGATATAAAAGAAAGAAGTTGCATTTTGTCCTGCACAGTATTTCTAGTTCAGAATAGCTTTCAAGGACTGGTTCAAGTTCTGGTAACTGAAGGATATATTTGAAAAGAGAAAAACTGGTCCAAAGTCCAACCAAATTTCTAAAACTAAAGCAGCTGTGACTCAACTTCAAAATGTATGCAATAGTAATTTTATTTTTTTCTTCCTTTTGGTATGGAAAACTACTTCTCTAAAGCAGAGGTAACATCCTCGGAGAACACTAACAGCCTAATTATTACTTTCTGTTTCTGAAGTCAAATGTTACAGATGGCCCATGGTCTGCCAATACAACCATTTCAAAGACAGAAGACCAGAAGGACTGGTGTGATGGAAACACCTGAAGATTTGGCAACAAAGCAACTCTCCAGAATTATGGACATCTGCTGCGTACCCCGGACTGTGTAAGAAAAAGCTCCTCAGCATGGCAGGAGCAGCAGAAAAAAAGAAGGCAACTTCTGCACAACAAAACAGGATCTAAATGTGTAGCAAAGTTACAATTATTATCATCCCATATTTTCCAAAAGCACATTGCAGAACTGATCTCTCTAAAGAAAAATACTATGAGATACATACATTGCTTTTTCTTAAAATAGATACTCACCAATAGTTAACACAGCCCTCAGAAATGATATAAAACATTTTTTAGATATATATCCCCAAACTCTACACAGAATAACCAACAGTTACATGTGCCAGAAGAGATTAGTATGGGTAGAAACATTTGGCTTGTGGGAGTGGGTGGAAGGGGAAAAGTTTTAATCAAATCCATTACCTGGTTATTGATTTCGCTTTGCCAGACTGATCCTGTAGAATACTTATAAAGCCTTTGACATTGAGACGTTTGGCCAAAGATATTGGATTAGACTAAGCAAAAGCTGAGCTTCTCATGTAATCTCTCATATTTCATTTATATGTGATTTATTCCTTTGTCCAGCACAGACTTTTTATTGATAAAAATAATGAGATTGAGAATCCCAAAGGAAATTTAATGCCCACCCACACAAACATGTTTGTGAAGTAAAAATAGTAGGCTTTGTGGGCCTGAGAGGGAATGATATTATGCAAAGACTGCTTCCTTGTCACAAAAGTAGGAAGCTTGCCAAAGATTTTGCAATAAACAAAGCTACTTTTGAAATTAAAATTTTGCTTTACTTGAAAACACGAAATACACAGTTAATACTGTACGCCGTGGAACTGACTGAAAGCCTTCTGAAACAGAACAAATGAATGCAATTTTTTGTCTTTCGACTTCCTGTATAAGCTCGGTTTGACAAAACATCTTAAATGTCTAGTCTACTAAATACGATGTGTTACATAAAGCCACTTAGATGACTGAAAATTAATCGTGCCACTCAAAAGAAGTTTCTAACCATTGTCAATTTTAATATGTAATCTGGTAACTGAAGGCTTTGTTGAATTATATGAGAATCCAAGATTCTCTAAGAAATTAAGTCATTATGCCTTCGCAATACAAATGCCGTTCAAAAGTCCTAAGTAAAATGTACCAGACTATCTTGCATTTCTTTAATAGCTATCAACAGCAATAAAATGATAAATAAAAAACATCTGTTTCTGCAGTGAACCCTGGATTAGGTTTTAAAGCCTCTATTTGAAGGCACAAATCAGAATAATTCTATTCACTGATAGCCAACAGAGACCTTTGTGATTAACATGAATTTTACAACTCTTTCTTATGTTAATGCTTAGAGTGGAGTTAGTGGCTTTTAAGTCTCAGCCTTCTTTAATGTATAATATGAAAGTCAGCATTTATGACTTAAAAACTAGCAGAAAAAGTTCTTCTGAAGATCACTGTTTATGGACAGTGATCTTGGATATTAACAGTAATATCTGAGATCTTATCATTGAGAGGACCATAAGTCTGGTTGGCTCAGTGGCCAGACAAAAAGGGTGAATTTTAATTTCTCCTCCTCCCTGGCTCTCTTAGCATTACACAGCAGTTTGGCTGACCAGTCTTACTCTTTGTTTGAATACAGCCCTTCTCTTATCAATGACCCCTGTGAAACCTCCTGGGGCAGCGAGTAGCATGTGCTCAGCCCTCCTAACTCTTCTAGAAGTAGACAACGAACTGGAAGCACAATTGCAGAGTGCCTACACAGTGAGTTGTTATCTGGGAGGCCCAGGGCCTGCTTTGGGATTGGGCAGTAATCCCATGAAAACACACACAATTCTCTAACGCCACCGGAAAAGCAATCTGGAGCACAATAAACAGGAGGGTACCTGAGCACATCACAGCTGAAACTTTTCCATAATTGAATTTGAAAGGGTTCCTGATGGAGCCGAATTCTCAGCCTGTTCCTTCCTCGACATCTCGAAGAACTTCCTTTGGACCTGAGTGGATTAACTTGTATGGTGTTACCTTAACATGGCTGTTGACCCAGCCTGGGCAGTGGCTCTAAGGGATGGGTGGTAACAAAACTCAACACTTTAAAATCACTGACTCCAAACCTTTCTTCCTGCTGGCAGATTTTTCGAAGAGCCCCATAAGTGTATGTGAGGGTCTCTAATTAGAAACAGCATCCAGTAGCACAGTCAAATCACACAACATAATGTTAAATTACAGCTTAAATACAGACAAACGCTACTGTATTTAACTAAAACTAACAAACGTTAGCTTTTGTGATGTAGCACCATTTTATAAATCCTGGAATCATAACTTAAGCAGTAACTGTTTGATCTGGAAGTCTCCCTAGTTTCACCAAATAACTATTGCATCAATACTTGGAAGTCAGTACATTAAACAAAATGGCATAATAGATAATTCCTGTTTCTTTTCATAGAAATAAAAATAAATCTAAGACTGGCATTAGGAATTATTAAAGTATGAGGAGGAATATATTTGATGTCAGTAGAATTTTTTAAATTATCCTGTTATTGTGACTAAAGAACCTAGTCACTCGATATGTCATCAAATGCTTTTCATTTGCTGAGGCTTCATGGGCCATGTGCAGTTTTAGTTATTTAAAACGTATTATTTGCAATATGTAACCAAACAGAAAGCAGCCATTTATTTTTAGTGTCAGATTGTCTGTTTGACTCTCTTCATACCCTGTAGATGTTTCTCACCGCACACTGATACATGAAAATACTCTAACTGGCAAGAAGATTGGTATGTATTGATGCATGGGCATCTACCAGTAATGGGACCCTCCTCACCAGTTCAGTCCATATGGAGCCAAGAGCTGTAGAGGGGGTGGACAAAAAAAGAAGAATGCTCCCTGCTTTTAATTCACTTTGATAATCAAAGCACTACGGGCTCTCAAACTACAAAAGCGTGTCCACTGTGAAATTCTGAAATTGTACATGTACCTGCCAACCTGTCAACTCTGGTTTTTGCTCCTCAACAGCATTTCCCTCCTTCTCCAAGCGCAAGTCCTCTGAGACGCAGTGAGCAATGAGCAGTGTCAGACTCTGCCTGTTACCTCTGAACAACTGATCATGGCTCTCTTGAAATCCAATCTGCCTCTCCTTTCTGTGAATGCCTTCCCTCCTGAATTTTGTCCCTCTCTCTCATCACTCCTCAGAGGTTTCTCCACACCCTCCCTTGGTTTTCTGGATTACTGTTCTGCTGGGCTTTACAGTCTACAGCCTTTTCACATTGAAATCCACCTCTGAATAGTTTCTTCACAGGCCCAAATGATGATATGATAAAAAAAAAAAAAAGTCACGTAAAAAATAAAATCAGGGACTTACCTGAGCAAGAATTAATTTCAGTTTCTCAGTTTATTCTGGCTTCAATTCTGCTCAAGAATTTATTTTTTTAAACCTTAAAAGTTTTCATACAATGAGGTAATCACTTCCCCACTGACAGAGTCTTATTTCCGCAATTTTGTATTTATCAATCACTATCCCTTCAAGCTTTGAGAAAATATCACTAACCTGGCCCCTGTCATTCAAGATTATCAGCAACATTTTGGACTTGGACTCCAGAGACCACTATAGTGCTCAGTCATCCATAGTACTGTACATTTTAAGCCCGGAAGAGGTTCTGAGCATCCAGCTGGATTTTCCAAATCGTATCCTCTTTTCCCCATCAAGCCTTAGATTTCCACTAGAGACAGGGCATAGCTAAAGTCAAGAGCAGGCTTCACAGCTTTTGCCTGCTTATGTGTTGGCCAGCGTACGATCAGTAGTGATTTTGTGCTGCTCAGCTTTACACAGCCTGGAAGAGCTTGGACGAGACCTTGGGTTTAGAGACAGGTGCTTAGAGCTTTCTGCAGACCAAGCGTTCATAAATATTTCATTGCTGACTACCCATAGCCCCACAGTCACTTAGGGAGCATCAAAATCACTGTCCCCCCTAGTCTGCTCTGATGTGCTACAGAATTCAAAGCTTTTTGTGTGAATTCAAGCCCACATGGAGTTGTTAATCCCTCCCCAAGCCATTCAACCACTCTGAGGCCACACATTCACCCTCAATATATTTTGCTAATTCCTTCTCCACCTTGTCTCTACAAGGTTTTCTTTCTCATCCAGCCATGCACAGATTTTTATCAGGCTAACATCACCTTCTTCAGCTTTGAGACATACAATCTACAGATGCTTCTGTTCTTTCAGAATATGTATTGTTCTTCCAGCCCAACACCTCATCTTTCTCTTGCATCCCCTCACTGGCGCCTTTTCCTGGGATACCAAACATTAACTCCCTTTATTTTTAAGATGCTTGATGCATGAATGTACTTATCCTATCTTTTTTTTTTTTCCCCTAATTACTGAGGAGACAATACTCACCTCCAGTTTTCCAATAGCAACAGAACTTAAAGAAAATCCACACAGTTCAAGGTAACTGCTGTGGTATTTTTTGGTATCATAAACACATTGATAACTGTTTTGATATCTTTCCTCAGAAACCGTGAGAGTTGAAATAGCAACAGAAAGAATACAAACAATTCAGCTTCTGTCTCAGGTGAACAGGACATTACAAAGGAGTTGACAATTTTCAGTGCAAGTTTTAAATAGTTTTAAGAACCTACAGTTTCCAGTTCTTTTCAATTCAGAAATTCATTGCATTCCACAGACTCAAACAACATTTGCATGAAAAGAGTTATAAACATTTTAGAACAGTTGACTTGATTAATATTTATGAATATATTAAGGACATTACATATTATATCAGCACACATGTGGAGCAATAATACAATATTTTACTGTTCACTGGGATTTTATCAGACATTAACAAACACCTCTGCTATGCTGCACAGCTTGATTCTTTAGCCACCCAGGAAGGTTAGTAATAAAGATAAATAAATCTCGTACATGCCCTGCAACATCTTAGTGTAATTAGAGTATGGTTCTTAAAGCTGCAGCATTAGCATCGTCAGCTTATTCTGGAAACTGGCAGAAGACGCAGATTTTTGTTTGCTATTCCAAACATTTGGGCCACCTGGCATCCATTACTCAGCTCTTCTCCAGCCATCCAGATTTTTAACATGAAGCCCATGTAGATGACTCTGACTCCCTCGCTCCTTCACAGATAGAAAACATAAGTTGGAAAATATTCCTAAATTTTTCAACAGTAACAGGAACTTGCAATAGCTAATTCATCTGCAAACTTCTATTCAGCTAGACTGGAGTAAAAATACTGTTTGTTTTTGAAGTCTGACCATTTGTCACCTGAGCTTCAAAAAGGAAGCACTGTTCTCCTCCCTCCTTCCAGCTGCTGTACTCTGTAGATGACAGGACCTGTTTGAAGTTTTACTTTTATTTAAAAAGCTTAAGGCAAAATTCCGCTCTCAGATCTGCGGAGAGCATCACAACAGAGATGTTCTGCTCTCCTCACATGCACAGAGCTAGTCTGCCCCCCTTCATCCATTGTCCTGGGAGCCACTGCCATGCAGGGAGAACACACGGGGGACTAAGACCCTTTGTGCAAACCGAAGTGCACTAGGTGCAATGCAAAAATGATACACCACCAGACCCCAAAGCTTCAGCAAACCACACACTCTCACCTCACTCCACTTTGCTCAGATGTGAAGGAGATGTGTTTTTAAGCAAAAATAATCATGGAATGAAGCACATCGTCAGTGAGGGGGAAAATGAGACTCCTCCATGCCCTCCATCCAACAACTCTGCAGAAACTCAGTGGCCTTTGTCCCTAAGACTCAATGGCACTATGAGACACCCAAATGACAATCCTCGTCACTATTATGGATTAATCAGTGGGCAAGGTCCAGAGCCTAAAACATACCTTTACCTTTTTATTGCATACAGGTAAGTTCCTACTACTGACCCACATTCTCTCATTGCTTGGAGAAGCTAAGGATATATAAACCCAACAGCACCTTTAGCTTGAAGGCTGTAGCTCTTCACTGCTACCAACGAGACTTGCAACAGTGCCAGCACTGTGTAAATAGGGGTACAAAGACAATTATGAGAAAGACCCTCGTTCAGTAATAGTACAGTGCAAACATGTGAAAATGGATTTCTGGGATTTTAAGTCGTTTGTATGTGTAAAAGCACCACTTAAATTCACATCATAGCTCTAGATTTCTTTCTCCTCAAATCATTAGTACACTCCATGTTCGTGTGTGGATTATTCTGATGCTGTCCAAAGATGATTTGAAAGTGGACTTGTGTGTGTGACTGTGCACGCATGTACGTCCTGCCGCTACATGTAGAATTTTTCTGACACCAGAGGTGAGGATTGTTTTAAACCTGATGTTACAGACGGAGAGAAGAAACATAGAGGAGAAATGATCCAACAGAGGACAAAAAGGAAAGAACGCAGAAGTGTGGGAGTTCTACCCAGACTTCTGGATCACAATTTAATAGCCCAGTGCCATGAACATAATTTTAAATCTCTAAAATGAACAAAACTAGAGGATATCTATATTTGATTCTTTTTACTTCTGGAACACCTGATATATAGGAGTCCTTTACTTTAAAAAAAAAAAAAAGTATGATTAAATGTATTCTGTCACATTATATATATTTTATCCAATAACAGAAGACAATATTTTAACAGCACTGCTTTTGATTCACTCCAGAGCATTCAGCAGGAGTCAGTTTATACTGCAAGAGAATAATGATGTACCTGAACTCATTTTAATTTCAATAATTGAATGAGAAATAGGAAAGCCTATTGAAAAGACTGTATTCCGGTCAAAGACTAATGAGAAAATAGTTTTGAGTCTCTGAGTCAGCGGGTGTCATGGTAACAATGCATTATCGAAATCTGATTAGCATGCCCAGCAGCTTTATAAAAGATAACATGCTCTTCTAATTATATTTCCTTTTCTTTCCCTGTGATGAATTTTATATTCATAACAGGTAAGAGGTAAGGCAGCATTCTGTTTATCTGCAAGTTAGACTTGTCCAGCATGCTCACAAACTCTGTGCAACTTGTCATTCATAGAAAAATTTTCCTACAATCTTAAAATAAGAAGCTGAACCTTCCAGTTCCCTCCTTCCTGTATTAGATGTAATTATTTAAGTCAAATATTATTCTCTTCTTTTATATACATAAAATTATTTCTAAAGATATACACATGAAAAAGAATATTGTGAAACATGAGCATCTTAAGAAAAAGCCTATGTTTCATAGGAGAAAGAGATGGAAGAAAAGAGTAAGTGCATGTTTAATTCATCCCAGAAAGCGCGAACCCTTGTTCTTGAGGTTTAGAAAACAGGGAGGGGATTTTCTTGTGTTTAGAGGATTGTGTGTGTTTGCCAACTCATTACAAGATCAGAAATCAGAAGGAACCATGAAATTAAATAGGATACTTTTCCTTCTCATGAAGAAAAGAGCTAATAATGCTTCATAAAATAAATACATTGAAAATACAAGTTCAGAGGTTTAATAATGTTCTTTTTATAAGTAAACTTCAGGTAAGTACCCTGGCAGACCTTTATTATATTAACAGTAAAGAACTATTACAACTGCAGCCTCACAAATCTGATGCAAAATCATTTTAACATACAGAGGCTCAGTCTTCACAAATGGATTTTTTAAATTTTTTTTTCTTTTGAGAGAGAGTAAAATGGCATTCTATTTTTCAACAGAATGACCAAGAAATCTACTTCATATTTGGCCTATTTCCATGACCCTTGTAACCTAAATATTTATTTCTTATTTTCAATGTTCACAGTCATTTATTAATTCGGCTTCAAATCTGTATAAAGAGAAAGGAGAAAAGCTCATATTCTTATTCCCTAGGTAAACTCGAATACTCTTAGTCATAGGACAAATAATGCCTAGTACGAGAAATCAGCTTTTCTGTATTATTAATAATGGAACTGTGTTATAGTACATGAACACTGAGAAAATAAATACAGCGAGACCTAAAAAGCTTATTACTCCTTGTTACGTGCACTGGCACATGGACAAAGTTTAAGATGTACAAAATACTAAAAGTAATCAATCTTAAGTCAACACGCTGAAAGCCAGAGGAACATTTATCTACACGTTTGGAAATTCAGCAGAGAGCGCAGGGTTACACTGAGAATAGAAAGTCATCAAAGCAGGCCAGTGAACAAAGAACGAGCAAACAAGTACTCCCCAGAAGGGATTAGTGCTAGTTCAGGGGACTGTTTGCACTAACCTTGCACGGAAGCAGCAGCCCGAAAGCCAATCAGTGTGACCTTCACCTGTCACAATGATGTTCCCATCAGGTAAAGCCCACATTTTCATTGGTGGTCATCACTGCCAGTGACTACAATGTCTTTTGGGGGGATGCAAAGCCAAACTACAACAGAAAAGAAAGGCAGATTATATTCGGTATCAGTTCCATTTTATGTGAAATACACAGCAGTGAGATTCATTTAACTCAGGGCAACAGCTACAGAGGACTCTGATTCTGGATGGACTGAGCAAGCAGTGATGCTTTCTATGCTCATAAGAATTTAAAATATTTGCTATGTAGATGAGTTTCTGCTGCTCCTGAAGAAAACAACAAAACACAACTGACTTCTGTGAAGCCAGAATTGTTTTCACAGTGTCTTAAAGTTCCAGTTGATTAGAACAATCAAATATGTTTTAAAATACTTTGTTAGATTATGTTCTTACAAACCTGTAACAAGGTAACATACGAACAAGCCCTACTAATGTGAATCACTTTTTCCTACACCCAAAATAACTTCAAAAGCATTGGCTTGTCGGCCTGCTGCTGCTGGCCAAAGGGAAAAAGGACAAAAGAAGGACTCTTTGCTGCTTCTTTTTTTTTTTTTTCTTTTTTTTTTTTTTTCCTTGCACCTACAGGTCTAAAGTCTCCTACCACTGGAAATAGCTCAAATGATAATTACAGTACAGGAGCTACGGGCTTTGCCATCACTTCAGCACCTATTCACTGGGACCAGGCTAGAAAATCCATTTCAATTCTGTACTCAAAGTGTGTTACCTGTTTTCATTTTTTATTATGTAGCACACTGGGATGTAATGGAAATCGTACACTTATCACACCCCTATACTGAAAACTCGGTTTATTTTTGATTTGGCAACTGCAGTGCAGCTTAAAATGGATCCAGGGAAGAAAATAAATCCGTTGAAAAGATAACAAATAGTGTATTTCATATGGATTTGGTTATTTGACTTAAATTACTGTAATACTTCACTATTTGTTGAACATCAAAAGGTATCTAGGAGTTGACTTAAGTCCCAGGAATAGATTATTTAAATAGATTAAATCTGGAGTTCAGAATCAAAATGCAGCAATGGGGAGAGGAATCATAACCTATGTGTGCACTTATTTCAGTTGTGCATCAGAGCCAAAAGTTTGCAGAGAAAAACGCTTATTAAAACAGAATGAGAGTAGAGAGAGATGATGCTAAGCAGCCAAATGGGAAGGTACACTATTATAAAAATCTCTTTTTTAATAGTGCTTTTCTCCTGCACTCAATTATTTCATAAAATTCCTAAACCAGAACCCCAGCTTCTACTATATTGAGAAAAATAATTCCCTCTTTCAAATCCATGCTAAAAACATATTTATGTCAACTAGATTTTCACCAGAAAACACATCTGTTGCAGTTTTAAGGCAGAGTCTAGGAAGATTCCTGCAGATTCATCAGTTGAACTTCTCTGCTCGACCAAGTAGCCTGGGTTTTACTCACAGAATCATAGAATCACTGAGGTTGGAAGGGACCTTTCAGATCACCGTGTCCAACCATCGACCTAACTCTGACAAACCCATCACTAAACCATGTCTCTAAGCACTGTGTCTGCCCGGCTTTTAAATACCTCCAGGGATGGTGCCTCAACCACTGCCCTGGGCAGCCTGTTCCAATGCTTAATAACCCTTTCTGTGTAGAAATTTTTCCTAATATCTCATTCTCTAGTTTCTTTAAAAAAAAATAATGTTTTATATCTTTGCCTAAAGAAGAGAATCTTCCTTTGCATTCATAAGGAGAAAAGAGAAGGAGGGAATGATGCTATTTAAATTCTCCAGAGATGCACAGAGAGCAATCATATCACTTAGATCGTCCACAACAGACATCTAGAAGAGCAAGGAGGAAACAGAGATAAAAGAGGAGAATTAAAGGCCAAATGAAGGCACACCAGCGGCCTGCAAATTACAGGACAAGAACAACTGTCCCAGAATCCCTCTACTATTGGAGACCTCTGACACACCAAAAAAACCCATTGCTGTTTTCTGCAGCATGCATAGGGACGGAGCATTGTTATTCTGGTGACCACTAAAAAGGCGACCAGCTTCAAAGAAAAATGAGCGAGCTAATAACTATAAAAGTGAATCCATCAGGGCTGTTACACACACTCTTCTCTCAGCCTCTAAAATAAAGGGCTTTCCTCAGCAGCATGCACCTGGCCATGCACTGCAAAGAAGCAACATCAGCGCAGGAGTATCTTTTACTTGCTAGTAACAAGGTCCTAAGCTCCTCTGCATGTAGGAAGGGAATGGCTAGGGAAAAAGAAGCAGAAGTGGGTTCAGGAAGACTAGAGAGAGAGGAGAGGATGCCCACTGCAAAATCACTGACAGCACATGCTACTGCAGGAAGCTTAATCACCGATTCACACCTGTCTATGATGCGGTTAAAAGACCGGATATTTCTGGTTTGGGAACAACTTTATCTTTGTGTTATTTGGAACACAGTGTCATACAAATACAGCTTATGTTTTCGCTCAATCTTTTTCAAGATACTTCAGATACCCTCCAATTTTTCCCTCCAGATATTTCTGCTATTAGTCAAGTGCATGCCTGCTGTGAAAACTTTCTATCAGTTCTCTCTCTTACATTCTTCCTAAATATCTGCCTTCTCAACCCTCAAGACATGTTAGACAGTCTTAAATCACCTTCAGTCCACCTTTCACTCAAAGAAAAGCAAATCTACTGGCTTCCTCCAGATCCTGACTCGCTTTCTGGACAGTCCTTACCCAGCTGCCTACGGGTGCAAGCTGTGCTCCTAAACCGCAGCTCCCAAGAACATTTTTCCTGTCCTTAACCCTCCCAACACACTTCCAGTCCAACTTTTGAAATGTCCAAACTTCTTCAGTGACTAGAGTTTCATAAAGAACTTTGAGACAATCCACAAGGTGGATTTCATATGGAAGAAAATATCTCGCCATCAGTAGGAAGCCCACAAGTTTATTTTTCACAGGCTTTTCCTTTAATTGCACAAATCTTGTAAAATGCTGCTGCTGTCCAATGATGTGGTTTTTTTTTTTCTCCATGCCATTTTTACAGGCATCAGTGAAAACTATTTAATTAACAGCAAATTTGTGACATAACCACTGTTGAGCTGCATCTAAGAAAAGGAAGGCCATTCATCCAAAAGGCGTTCTATATGCAACATTAATTAGGCACCCTTGTCTTCATTTCTGGCAATCCAGCATTGTATAGATTTTTGCTTCATCTCTGTTCACAGAGTCTAATTATTTCCAGCACAGAAGGCTTTGGGTAGATTGGAATGAAAATCAATAATGGAACATGTGTCATAGGAACATCAGTTTTCTCCTCCTCCTCCGGGATAGAAGTGGGATCAAAGGAGATATGGCCAAGAAAAAAAAAAAAAGGCAAAAAAACTGTCAAAGATTTGCTGCTGTTGAGTATATAAATACCCATGTTTACACAACTCATTCTGGCATTATAAGACGTTCTCATCTCTTCAGCACTTGCCATGGTAGATATATAGCACTCCCAGTAATTCGCTTTCAAAACAATCAACGATTATTTTAATTTATTTTGACTGAATCATAAATAAAAATACGATATCTTCAGATGCAAAATACTTCCAGTCTCGGCATGTACTGCATTTGATCATTTCACACATATAAAATCAACCTTGAGGTTAAAAAGTGTTAAATCCAAAGCTGTCTGCATAACCTTAACTGTGGGTTTGTTTTAATACAGCCACTAACTACATTGCACTGAAGCAGGGGAGACTGCAGTTAGATGCGATGGAAAACTTTCTGGCAATAAGGTTTCTGAAACGCTGGAACCAATAGCTGTCTGCCATTATTAGCCTGTTAAAGTTCTCAGCACACCTATCAGGTATTACCTAGGTAGATTACTTCCATCACAGTTAGGAGAACGGACTGGTTGGTGCCTTGAGGTTCCTTCAAGTCCTAAGGTAGCAATGTTCCTACTGAGGTGTGGCGCATTGATGCCCAAAATAGACAGTGTTTATATGTGAAGGGCAATTAAAAAACAATAAAAGCATCACCTCAAACCTTTTCTGAGGCATAACAGCAGCCAAACCCAATTGCACAGATGCAGGACAATAAGGCATACAAAAACACTTTACAATTTTAAAATCATTTTAGTGGCTAAAATATTTCACAGAATCACCAAATATCCAGCCTTTTTACTACCTTCCTACAGATCTCAGGAGACCACAGGAAGAGGAGGAGTCCAGAACTAAAAACCTAACCTAAAAATTAGTCTCAAAATTAGGCATTCCGAGAACGAATAATGCAAAATTAATGACCAGCTTAGAACTCCTTAACTGACCTAGCCTCACACAATTGCTCTGTGACAGAGACAAGGACAAAATCCAGTTTTCTACGGTTTCACATATAGGAGTTTTACAGAAAAGTATGTTCTCAATATAGACAGCATTTAGCTGCCAAATTCTGATACAGCATTGTACTGAATATCGCTCGCAATACGTAATTTTTAGAACCTCATGATTGGATCAAATTTATTTGCATTCCCGAATACTGGCAAAGAGGATTGTTGTAAATGCCAGTAGCTGCTTTCAAACCAGAAAGCTTTTCTGCTGCATTTCCTGCTCCAAAACATGAGAGCAGCAGAACTCCTCCAAGATTAAAAAAAAACCACACACGCACATTTTTCTTGGTCACAGAAACATTTTAGCTAACATTTTCTTACACAAAATTTAACCTTACTCAGATACTCAGCAAAGGAAAATTTGGTCTGAGTCGTTACATTTCAGTGAAGTTATAAAGGCCTGAAAACCTGCGTTTTCTTACAGAAACTGCTGGGAATTGCAGGTTTTTCTTCCTCTACCATCAGGCTTTCTAGATGTGTTGGAATGGCAATTCTAGAGGATGGCTACAGATTATGGCCTCAAACAAGAACAAGTATACGCCTAAATATGAGAACATCAATGGCCCTACTGAAATCGGTCATATTGTTCACATGTGTACACTCAATTATATTGCTGGACTCTGTCCTAAAACTTGTAAATTTGTATGTGTAAAATCACGATTTGTAAAAACTGAAATACTATTCCAGTCCCAGTTTTGCTGGTCACTAACTGAGACCCAAGACAAGTTAACAAAACCATTAGGAACAGTTTAAGTAGCAACCGATGGGCAGATCACACATCCCAGCCATATTTTTCCACCTCCTGTATTTGACACAGCTTTTGAGGCAAAACATCCACCACCACCCAGTTAGGCCCCGGGCTGCTCTGTGTGGAGGATCAGTGCCACTTCTTCGACCGCACTCCAAGAATCTAATTATAATCAACGTTGATCTCTAGAATTATGACAAATAAAGAGGTGTGGAAGACCTCAGGGAAATAAACCTCAGATCAAGAGAAAGGCCTATTATTACCTCACAATGGACCAAAAGGCAATAGCTAGCACTCAGGAAAGACCCTTCATTTTCGCCTTATGAGCAGAAAGGGAGCGACAGGAAAACGCGCACTTAATCCCTTTGTTTGCAACACCTTTTGGCAAATCTCTTATTTTCCTCCTTACCTACATAATGGCAGTGCGGGGGTGGGGGGGGAGAAAGAGAAAAATCGAAAGCAGACAGAAGCATTTTGTAGGAGATGTAGCTGGGGAGGTGCCGGCAGCGGGCGGCCTGCCTCCTGTCAGGGGAGGCCGGCGCCGTCCCGCCCCGGGCACAGCCGGATCCAGCTGGATCCAGCCGGTTCACACCAGCACCGCGAGGGACCCCCCTCAGGGTATGGGGGAGCCTTACCAGCGACACGGCTGGTACCTCTAGGAAAACATATTCAAGAAAAGGCAGAAAATGGTGGACAGAGAGAGGAGGAGGGAACAAAAAGAAACAGCAAGGTCAGAGAAGCAGAAGGAGGCGCTCCGTGGTGCTGGAGCAGGTTATCACCTGCAGCCTGCCCCTGCTGGAGCAGATTTTCCTGACAGGAGGTATGGCCCATGGAGAGGTCACGCTGGTGCAGGCTTTTCCTGAAGGAAAAGGCCCACACCGGAGCAAGGAAAAAGTGTGAGGAGGAAGGAGCAGCAGAGAGAACCTGCTGTGCAGTGGCCGTACCCCCCTGGCCCTCAGGGAGGGGTCGGGGGGCCTGCAGCGAGGGGCTGAAGGGGAGGTGGGGAGCGGCGGGGACGAAAGGTCCTGCTTTCACGTTTGTTTCTCACTGCCCGAACCTATTTTAATTGTCAATAAATTAAATTAATTTTCCCCGAGTCGAGTCTGTTTTGCCTGTGACAGTAACTGGCCTTTATCTCGAGCCGCGCGCGTTCTCAGCCTGTTTTCTCCTCCTGCTCTGCTGAGGAGGGGGGGTGAGCAAGCGGCTGGGTGGGCATTTGCCCCTCAGCCAAGGTTAACCCACCAATAAATTAAACCCAATCACATCACAAAAGCCTAAGCAATCATTTTGCCCGCTACAACTTAACATAATATGTATTCTTTGAACAAGACCTCTCTAACATAGTTACTTCTACCACCTTTATATCTTGGCTTGAATTACCCAGTCTCACCTGCCAGCATACTTCAGCAATAATTATAACCCTGACATTTAATTCAGGGTTTTATTATGCAAAGGTAGCATAACTGAAAAGCTTTGCATTCCTGTTTGAGGTCTTAAAATTTATCTTTTCATGACAAAACAGAAGAGGGAAAAATGCTTTCAAAAGAGAAAATAAGGGCTAAAACAAACAAACAGAAGGATAAAGCAAAAACCACAAAAAGAAGGTAAGCAGGGGAAAATACCCATAGCACAAAGCTCCTATCTTTTGTTTCATTTATGTAAATGCCTGTCTGGAAGTCACTGATAGATCTCATGCACAGCAATGCTTAAAAATCTCTGTCCTGTCTACTGAAATTCCTGGCTGCTTCCCAAGCTCCTATGACTCAGGATTTGGGAGGGGGAAAACTTGCTAGGATCTTGACATAACCTGAAGTTAACCTTCTAGACTGCCCAGCAGATCTTTCAACAGCTTAGAAAATAATTAGAAAATAGTCTTCCAGAAACTTAAAGCCATATCTCTAAAAGGCCAAAAGACTTCATAATTTACAGTGCTAGCTAATTTACTTATTCTATTCACTATGCACACAAAATCTTCAATCTTAGCTGCATAGCAGCAGCAAACGTATTTATTCTTGTGAAGAAGCGGCATAAATTCACACGCTTTCTAACTTCCCAAAACTAGCTCTCCTCTCAACAAAAAACAACTTCTGAAAGTGAACACTCCATACAACATAGCGTGCCTCCACAAAGAACCATACTAAACACACCATTGTAAGTCACAGATATAGACACAGTTGTAGTGATAATGTCTGTTTTGTGATGCTGTCTTTGATCACTTTCTGTTTATCCAGTCTGTGTGCAATTATCAAAACGCACTAATTTGTATTAGCTGAGTGTGTAACCTACCTAGGTTTTACCCATTAGGTCTATTTATGTACACGCTGGGCCAGTCTAAAATAATTTTCTTCTTAACAACAAAGTTTGGCCCTGCATCAAATCTTAGAAAAATTTCAAAACTATCCTGTTGATCTGCGTGTGTTTTATTTAGGTCTCAGTCCTTTGAAGATACACATGCACATTCTTGAATTATGCACAGCCAGGAGTCCTGATGATTTCACAGCATATTAACTTAAAAACATACATAATCCTTTTCAAGATAGAGTCCTTAATCAGATCAGAGAAAGAGGATTTTTCTGGAACCTACATAACAACATGCAAATTGTTTATGTAGTTACAGTCTTGTGTACTGTGAACCTCTGCAACGTTACGCCTTTTATCTAGAATGCTTGTAAGTAATGACTGGTGTGAATCTAAATCACTTCCTAGAGAATCTTTACTTATTCATTCCTTCCTTTTGCTTACAAGGTTGTTGATAATTACTGCTGGCCAAAAAAAAGAAATCAGTCTACAGTGTCAGCTTGTCAGCTGTTAGACATTAGAGAAATAGTGCATTTCTAACCCAAAGCGGCATGCAACCAACAGATCTCCACCTTACTTCACACAGAAAGCCACTGTTTATTTTCAGTCTGCAAAAACTATGTGGGTTTTTTGTTTGTTTGGGGTTTTTTTGTTGGTTTTTGTTTTTTTGTTTTTTTTTTTTTTAAATTTAAATTGTCATACAGTTTAGATGATGACAAAGCTGTGAATAGAACAATAGACCAAAGAGTTTGGGGTATTTTTTATGTAAGACGGAGAGTGCTTTTTAAAAAAACAAAACGAAACAAAACAAACCCCAAACAACTAACTCCGGAGTCATTCCCTGTGATTCTGGTAGCTCGCAAGCTTGTATTTCGTATGTATCTGCATTGATTTGTCAAGCTTAGTCAATTTACTAGGTACCCAGTATACTTTAAGGAGAATTAAGCCAAAAAGAAAAAGAGAGAATGAAAGTAGCAACAAACAAGTGGATGCAATTAAAATGTTAATACGTTGACATCCCTTCTTAATATCTTCCCTCTGGAGTGAAAGCTGTACTTCCTCACCTGAAATGATTTATACCACGATTCATAGCACCCATCGCCACGTAACTGATCTTTTACTACCACTTACTTTATGAAACATGCTAAATCATTTTCTTTTAGGGAAAGGCAGTCCCATATGAGCATTCAAAATAATACCGAAACAGGGTTAGCTTAGATCTGCACAGTCTTGAAGCCTGTTCTGAAAGAGATGGCGGCTCACAGGCCAACTCTCTAGAGCAGCAGGGAAGAGACTATACATAACCAGGGTTCGGCCACACACAGACCTTGGCAAAGGAACAACCCATATATTTTTACACTGCACCTGTGATTTATGAACTGCTTCACAGGCAAAGAAGCAAAAGGAAAGGCGATGTAGACAAACTTGCATAAAACTTCCCCTGTTCGATATATAATTGTTGCCTATTTTTTGACCTGTGCATTAAGTACTTGTTGGGTACTGAGATAATAGCTTGTCTTCCTTCATAATGAAAGACAAACTGCTTTTCTAAGAGGCAATTTTGGCTTGACCAACTTGAAAAGATGCAGATTGCTTTTGCAAAAGCTTCTACCTGTGGCCTGGTTTGAATTAGTTTTCATCATTACTGTTAGCAATTCCCAGTCTTCTGTTGCATGGCAGCTTTTTCACAGATGATTAGGAGCAGTCTTGTGGTATAGAAGAGTTTGGAAAGAAAACTACTTGAAACTTGCCAGTTGGTAAATTCTGTTAAATTATCAAGGTTGATAAAAGAAAATATTTAAAAATATAATTTGCAATTAGAGCATCAAACTGTCAACTCATATTTCTAAATTAATAAGAAACCAAAGCATTAACTTTTCAAGGTCAGTTTGCCTCCTGTGTTTTTTTCTCACTTTTGAAGGCAGGGAGGGGTATTACGCTCTCTGCTCTATTTCAGTAGCATAATGCTGAAGAATGCTTCCATCAACAGAATTAATGAAAACTCTTGTGGGAAGAAAATTACATAAATAAATAGTTTCTTCACAGTTAGGACTAAGAGGCAAAGTTGATTACTATAAATCATGTTCTTCCTCTGATGATCTTCAAAACTGGACATACATGTACGAGAGAGAAATGGATTTCAGATTCAGAAAGGATCACGGTAGTTCTCCAATCCCATGGTCCCTAAATTGAAGGCTGCAGGCCCCGGGTAGCCTGCAAAGCTGCGTGGAGTAGCTTGTCTTCCCCAATGGCTGCACAATTTTCCCACTGAAGGAGGCCATTCAACTTTTCCATGACGTTTCACGAGAAAAGTTTTTCAAGCTATTTTCTCTACTCTGATCTCCTGCACAGAAATACAGAAACTTATGCTGAAAGGCATCATCTAGCCCACCTTGTGCTAAGGAAGGATTGTGTAGACTCACCCAACATAGATTTGTATAAGTTTTCCTTGAGAAGGAGGTTCTACAGCACCCCTAGGTGGCTTTTTCTGGGGTTCATACTTTAAAAAAGCATTTTCTAAAACTCAACCCTTATCACTCTGAATGCAAATTCCATGGACTTCCCTTAACTCTTCTCTCAGGATAGGAATAACAATTTCTCTCTACTTTTTGTTTTAAAATCTTCATATATCAGATGGTTCTACTAACATTGTCTTAAATTAGACAAACCCAATTCTCTAACTGATCCAGTATTCTAAACTTTTTAAGAGTCGTGACCAAACACGGATACGATATGTCAACTGAGACCTCATGAACCCTAATTTGGAATAATTACCCAATGTTTTAGACACCACATCCCTCTTCACGCGTTCCAGAATTACATTTCCCTAGTTTACAACAGCAATGCATTGTAGACTTTGTTACCCATTTTCTCTCTTGACAGGTGTTCCCTACCTTGTATTTGTATATCTGAATTCTTTTTCCTAAATATATCATCTGGCACTTCACTTTATTGAATTTCATCTTCAGACCATCTCTCCAATCTGCCAAGTTTATTTTGAATGCTGATCTGATACAGAAAGGTATCTGCAACTCCTCACAGCTCGGTGTCATCTCCATATTTTATAAGCTATTCTGTATTCCATCACCCCAACTGCTAATGAAAACGCTGAGTGGAACTGATTTCCCAAGCAAATTCTCAAACTGAAACACAGGCTGTGGAGTTCAACCAAGAGGTTCCTGTGCCCAACCCATTACATTGGTTTGTACTAAAACTTATCCTTTAGAAAGGCACACAATATGTATTTTAAAAGCTTAAATCCAGAAAAAGCCAACATTTGCCCTGCTAAATTGTTGCAATATTTAATTATCCTCTGTTTACTTTTGCAGAACTTTTACTTTAAAATCAGGCCAGCTTCATGCTCCAGCTGCATATTATACACTGTTTACTACATCAGAGAGAGAACACCCATAGAAAAGCATAGAAAAGATTGACTTCTAGAATTGTAGACTTACTGACTGATAGATTCTACCATATCATTCCTTAAAAATTCTATGGATTAATCTTTACAGACAGTATTAACTGAGGTTAAAAATTCCTGAAATGTTTTGTAAGACTTGAACAAAGTAACGCTGTCTTAGGAGAATCGAGTCATTTTATATTTTATTTTTTTTTTGCAGTTCCTGGCTCTGACATGGAATTATGTACAATCACTTGCAGAAAAATATTACCCTACTGGGCAAGGCTAAACCCTTTAAGACCATGCAACTTCTAGAATATTTGCTATGTGATATTTCGCATGTTTGGCAAATTCTCTCCCCTCCTCTCTGCCCTACCCTCCAATTTGCTGTCTGTAGGCATTACGGGGAGCAAAGCAGAAAGCAAAGCTCTTCAGTACTGGAAAACAACCTTAGAGAGACCCAGATTCAAATTTCTTTACATAAACTAGAAATAGGTCTCAGCATTCCCTTCCCCTTCCAGCATGTGCAGCACGAAAGAACTTAGGATAGAACAAAAATGAGACTTCATTCTGCTTTCCCACCCTTCTCTCGGACAAATTCATAGAATCATACAATTCATAGAATTGTTAGGGTTGGAAGGGACCTTAAAGATCACCTAGTTCCAACCCCCCTGCCATGGGCAGGGACACTTCCCACTAGACCAGGTTGCTCCAAGCCCCATCCAGCCTGGCCTTAAAAACTTCCAGGGATGGGGCTTCCACCACCTCTCTGGGCAACCTGTTCCAGTGTCTCACCACCCTCATGCTGAAGAACTTCCTAACATCCAGTCTGAATCGTCCCATCTCTAGTTTTAATCCATTCCCTCTAGTCCTACCATTACCCGACATCCTAAAAAGTCCCTCACCAGCTTTTTTGTAGGCCCCCTTAAGGTACTGGTAGGGCACTATAAGGTCTCCTCAGAGCCTTCTTTTCTCCAGACTGAACAACCCCAACTCCCTCAGTCTGTCCTCATAGGAGAGGTGCTCCAGCCTTCTGATCATCCTCGTGGCCCTTCTCTGGACACGCTCCAGCACGTCCATATCTCTCTTGTAGTAGGGGCTCCAGAACTGGACGCAGTACTCCAGGCGGGGTCTCACAAGAGTGGAGGAGAGGGGGAGAATCACCTCCCTCGACCTGCTGGCCACGCTTCTCCTGCTGCAGCCCAGGATACGATTGGCTTTCTGGGCTGCTAGTGCATGCTGACGACTCATGTTGAGCCTCTCGTCTACAAGCACCCCCAAGTCCTTTTCTTCAGGGCTGCTCTCAAACCAGTCACTGCCCAGCCTATATCGGTGCTTGGGATTGCCCCAACCCAGATGCACTTGCATTTGGTCTTGTTGAGCTTCATGAGGTTGGCATGGGCCCACCTCTCCAGCCTGTCAAGGTCCCTGTGGATGGCATCCCTTCCCTCCAGCGTGTCAGCAGCCCCACACAGCTTGGTGTTGTCGGCAAACTTGCTGAGGGTGCACTCTATGCCACTGTCCATTTCTATACTATTATCATCTTAATATTATAGCAATGAATGCAACATTTACATTTTGAAAAAAAAAAAAAAAAAGAAAATATTTCATGTAATGAAGCACAGACAGAATAATAATCTTCGTGGTCAAATCTACAAATTGCCACATATTTCTCTACATCCTCCTAGACCCAAAACCTCTAACATAACAGGCCCTGTAAATTCTTCAGTAGTGTTTCTAGCCTTTGTAAAGTATAAAGAGTTTGAAACCATGTAAACATACATGTATTAAAAATTATTGCTGAAAACCGTGAGTGTCTCTGATATATATGGGAGCCTTATAGTCAAGTTGCAGGAATTATGTGGAAGTTGTCTTCATGCTGTTAAAAATGTGATGCTTTTCAAGACTTACTGATATCTGCAGAACATACCTCTGAAAACTCAGTCTCATGCAAGATACAAATTTTCAATTCAAAGCATATTTGGAATAAAATGGCTTTTCCCAACCCACATCCAAATGAAAACAGTGGGATTCCAGATTTCAAGTTTTTCACCTTTCTTAGCATTCTCACCATCTGCTACCATTTACAGACCCCAGCTGTATGTTCAGAAGTGGTTCTAAATCTTCTGATGGTCCCAACAACCTAAATCTTCTGCTGTGCCATTGGGTTAGCCTATTAACTCGTGTGTTGCCATTAACCTCCTTGAACAGAGTATCATACAGTATCAAGAAGAGTTTCTATCGCTCCGTATAACCATGTGTTAGCTGTTGCTTTCTGTGGTAAACATCCAAAAGCAGGACTCCTGCAAAGGCAGTGCTTATGGAAACTGTGCTGGAAGGGTAAATACATGCACACAACTAAAATGATAGCTTATTTTCAACAACCCCAAATTTATAACAATACTAACCGCAAGGGTTGGCATTTATCCTCCTTCCAAATGACTTTTGATTCACTTCAAACTGGACTATAATGAAGGATAAAGATCGGCCTCAAACGATGACTGCTACTTTCTTCAGTGCTCATTAATGAGAAGTAACGAATATGTACTTTTAAAGTACTACACCGTCCTGCTGCTGGAGCAGGAAAAAGAGGGAGAAAGTTGCCTGTCATAGTGCTGGGAGACTCTGCCATCACTCCAATGGAAAGAAACATAGAGTCTCTTTATAGAAAGATGTATGGTGTTCTAAGTGTTTGGTATCCTATATCCGAATCTTAAAAGAGCTAAAAATCATCTCGGGTTCATTTTGCTGCCACCATTTTGCGTCCTGCAGTGTGTGCATCACGTACCTGTTTGCGAAAGAGAAAACACCCCAGACTCCTAAACTTTAGTTTGCAGACCAATACTAGCCTGCAGAGAGCTAAGGACCTCTGAGAATCTGAGCAAGTGCTACCAAAAAAAGAGCAATTTTTCTAAAGATTTTGGTTTTGGTTTGGTTTTTTTGTTGTGGTGGTTGTTGTTGTGTTGTTTTTTTTTTTACACATATAAGTGTTACTGTGTTTTGGGTCTGGCTATGATGGAGTTAATTTTCCCCATAGCAGCCCTCATAGAATTGAGCTTTGTATCGGTAGCTAGAAAGGGGTTGATAACACCCCAGTGTTTCGGCTACTGCTGAGCAGTGCTCACACAGTATCCAAGCTGTCTCGCCAACATTCCCCCCTCACCAGTAGGCCGGGGGACAAGATTTTGGGAGGGGATGTAGCCAGCACAGCTGGCCCAAACCGACCAAATGGATGTTCCATACCATATGACAACTGCTTAGCAATAAAAGCTAAAAGAAATGAGGAGGAGAGGAGACAATCGTTATTACAATGTTTGTCTTCCGAAGCAACTGTTGTGCGTACTAAAGCCCTGCTTCACAGGAAATGGCTGGACATTGCCCAATGATGGGAAGTAGAGAATAAATCTTTTGTTTTCCTTTGCTTCCAAGCACAGCCTTTGCTTTTGCTTTATTAAACTGCCTTTGTCTTGACCCATGAGGTTTTTTCCATCTTATTTTCTCCCCACACTCCCACCATTCTGCTGAGGAGAGAAGGGATAGAGCAGCTTGGTTGGTACCTGGTGTCCAGCCAAGGTCAACCCACCACATACTGTATCATTAAGGTGCCACACATCTGTGAATGAGGAGAGAAGTTTTTGCTTTTTTTTGACATGAGAGAAACTAGACTTACAGGAAATGTTATAGTTATGCCATCTATTCTGTAAAAAACTAACGATGCCTTTAAGAAAAAGACAGATGAACTAGGACACCGCTTCTTACACAAGTCATTCAATAAGTCTCATGTATGTAGTTGCAGGATTTCCTTCTGATGAAGCAAAGATATGAAGCATAACCTCAAAGAATAGTTTCCTTTTGCAGGGTAAGCATATCCGCATTGCTGCGTATTTTTACCAAGACTTTGGCTATTTAGTGAACAGAATCTGGCATGTTACATACGAAAGGTTGCCAACAGCTGCTTTAGAGAATGCTTTTGCATGAAATGTTAGGATACTCATTGATTGCCCGCTCAGTCATTGATGAGTCTGCATATTTTTCAGCAGTACCTATGTGCCCGACATCTGTATAATATCTCCAGAAAGACCATGCAAGGGTTTTTTTTGAAGTACAAATCCCAGTTCCTCTAAACTCAAAGTATGGGAGTATTTTGTACCACTAAAAATAAGGCCTTTGTACTAACTAAAACCCAGCAACCTAAAAGCCAATTCATGGTCAGCTTTACAGAAATAGCCAATCAAGTATAGTATATATGAACTCTATCACACATTCTAATTTTAACATCTGTATAATACCCTTTACATTCAATCAATATCTACTGCAGACTGACCCCCTCATGCCTATTGCAAGCTCATTATTATTGTAAATTTAAGAACTGCTAGGAAGTAGAGAGTGCAACAGAACTCTATAGTCTATTTCTCATAGGAAAAAAAAAAATCATCAATATGGTAATTGTAGAAGTGCAAAATGCAGTTTAAAGACCAATGTTGGCCTTTTTTTTTATTCTACATAGTAGGAAAACTAATGAGGCACATCTTAGATTAGTTTAGTGTAATCCTAAAGCACTAAATAATGCTTCCTATGTAAGTACTTTAAAGTAGATTGCTTAAAGTAAAAACAACACAAAAGATTCTGCTCTAATGTTACAAACGCATAAACATAAGAGTTTAAATCACCATTAAATCAGAAATTACATGGACTATTTTTATTATCGCCAATTACTCCAATTTGGCAGAATACTTCACATCATATGAACTCCAATTTTAATATGAATATTGTTTCATCTTCTAATTAAAAACCACCTAACTTAAAAAAAACCCAAACGCACACCACAAACAAATAATACTATCCACTAGACAGAAACATCAAAAAACCAAAGCAAACAAACAGATTTTAGGGGAGCCACTCTATATAAAACTATACTTATATAAAAGAGGCCTCATCAGTTCCCCTACTATTCCCCTGCCAGTTCCCCTACTACTCATGCTCAGCAAATCTGAGCATGAAGAGCTTAAACTTTTTATCTTAAAATGGCAAGTGTACAGACAAAAATCTCTTAAAATAGCTACTGAGTGCTGGAAGTAGAGTCTTAGTCAGTAAATGAGCTACACCAGTACTCAACTTCAGCTTATCACTGCTGTCTCCCACGTGGATGTTCAGTGTCATATTATACAGAACAGAGCAGTTTGCTATTGGTAGTGGAAGTTCATAAGGCCAGCAATGGAGATGTTTAATTCTTTTTTTTTTTTCCCCCCTAGTCCTCACCAAAAACATCCAAAGGAACATCCATAGCAAGTCCAGGGCTTGGTTTTGCAAAATTCCTTATGTGTCTTGAAAGGAGAAGCAATGGTGCTGTGTACCACAGTCTCGTACCCGTAATATGCAGCATCTGCCCTAAAATGGGGTCTTTTCCAGGTCTGTTCTAACTGATTCATTTTTATTCATCAGCCTCATTACAGCTTGTATGTGGTCAGCAAAAGGTATGCTTTCAAAGTGGTGTTCGGGGCTATAGCCACAGGAATGTCTTTAACATCAGATTTCTTCACATACCAAAATATTCTTTTCCTTTGTATATAACATGGATGGAGCTGTGTTCATGCTTGAATCCCTGCAAGAAGATGCTAAAACTAATGTAGTCAATAGAAATCTTTTGTTCATTTGATGGGACTTGTACAGACAATTGCTTAGAAAAAAAGAAAACACATTAAAGTTCATGGGAGTTTAGACTGACTTCATATTTCAGCATATAGAATTGTGCAAACGGTTGTTTAACGTGCTTCATTCTCCCTCTGTAAATGCCACCGATCAGCTGCGTGTACTGAGCAGCGGTGCAAAAGGAAACAATAGCCTATGTCCTATTCCACAAAATAACTGCACTTACAGTAATAAAATAGGGATTTATAGAAACATCTACTTTAAACTGTTTTTAAGGCTTCTGAAATATATCAGGTCTAGTTTATTTTACCCCTGCAAACTTGTACAAATAAATGTACTCAGGCCATTAAGGCTTTACAAGAAAATGCAGAAGGTAGCTGTACCAAAATATGTCAGTCTGTTAAACCACACCTAAAATCTCTCTTAAAAATAATAAATAGATCAGACGTTATGCATGTACATGGGTGTATAACAGCGGAGCTTTATAATGCTCTGTTTAAGACCTACTCCTGCACATATAATGAGCTGAATACAAATTTGCACCAACGCAAGTGTTCCAAATAAGAGCAAATTTGGAAGAACAAGGCTAATTGAGGGGGATACAGAAATGGAGTGTCACTATGATATTTTAAAATATGATCCTGTATTGCACTTTAAGTTCTGACTGTAATGAAGTCAAACGCTTAAGTTACATGCATAACTTTATGCACCCAATTAGCTCCACAAAGCGGAGCTGAACAACAAACCAGAGCAATTTATTTTGGTGTCAGAAGGATTAATTACATCCTTAAACTTAACTACTGCCCTATGTAATTATATCACTTGCGCAGAAGAGCAGTTGATATCAACGCAGCACTATGCACTTAGGAGCCCCTATTCCCAGCTCCCTCATATCCACTGAGAAGATATTCCAAGTTCTTGTCTGAGTTGTACCCAGTGAAAAAAATACCTTTTATGAACCTGAAAAATAATACATCTTGCCCTTGTTATTGTGCATATATATATTACCAGAACTTGCTATTGCAGCTGGCCTTCATATTTGTATATAATAAAGCAGAATATTGAGAACAAGTATCCATGTAATTAGCACATCAATCATGTTGTTCTTTAATATAAACAAAGTATTAATTCACTTCTCCGTAAACTCCCTCACCATAACTAATCTAATGCAAATTATTAATTAGCTCACCACAAGCAAAAGAAATGCAGAAAACCCCTGGAAGTACACAAACTTCAGCAGCCGTAGCTCAGGCAACATCCCCGGTAGCGACCTGCCGTTGCACAAGCCACAGTTGTGCGCGGAGGCGTGGAGCACCATGCCACTGAAGTTTGCCAGCTTCATCAAGTTGGGCATCTTCATTACCTGCTGGTGCACAGGTTGCTGTGAGCTGTGGTCCTCTCTGCTAAGCTACTGCTGGAGCTCCCATCTTTCGTGCTACTGTTTCTCGTTACTGGGAGTCAAATTGTCCTTTTTCAAGGGAAGCAAGGAAGGTTTAAGACATGTCTTTAACATTTTTAATGAGGGCCCTGTGATAGGTTCCTGCAGGCATACTATACAACCATCTTTCTAAAAGGCTTTCTGAAATTCTGCCAAAGTCGCTGCTTCAGAGTGGGACGTTGGGAGCACGAAGGCACCAGGAGTGGCGTTCGGGTGGGCAACCGGGGAAGGAAATAATGTATGTGTAGAAAGAAAGAGGAACTGGGGACAGAAAGGAAAAGGCGTAGGTAGCGAGTTTTAGCTAAAACAAGGCCGTGAGCCACCGTGCTACATTTTACAAACATCATAAATATATACTGGGAGCAAAGAATCAGTTCTAACGGACTGTCAAGGCTGGTCCTGAGGCACCTCGCTGTCTTTGCGGGTGTTGAGACTGCTGTAGAAGCATGAGGTGGCTCCGCTGACTCTGTCCAAAATCAAATCATTAAGTGCAGTACAATATACAAAGAAGGTCCTATCGCTGGAAAAAAGGACAAGTAAAGAGACAGTAGGAAATTCCCTTTCAAAGGGCCAAATTCCATCAAAACAATAACCCCACGCAAACAGCAGCGATCACCAGATGGCACAGTTTACTTACTAAACTGAAAACTATTCCCACACCTTTCAAAAGCAGTAAGGGAGCGGAGAAGCACACAAGTTGCTCATCTACCTTAACGAGCAGTTCCTAGCGAGGGACAGAGGAGAGGCTAGAAAGGAAAAAATTAGAGATGCAGCATCACTATTTGGATCGGAACTCATTCTTTTCTTTGAATTCCTGTTGAAAGACCTATAGTTCAGTCACTTTTTTCTAATGACATTCTTTTTTTTTTTTTTCCCCTCCCTGAAGGATTCTAGATCATGCTTCCACGGGTAGAGCGAGGCAGAAATATATAACAGAAACCAACTTCCAAACTCCTTTTTTTTTTTTTTTGGCTTCTGAAATGTGCAAACAAAGAAAATGGTAGTAAAATACCTGACATTTTTACCTTGGGTTGGTTGCAAGAGATTCTGAAAAAAATACTAATCCAGTTTTGCAAGTCAGGGCTCTTCCGCTGTCTGCCTTCAAATTATCAAATGATGAATGATCAAATGATGGGGGGGGGGTGTTGGTGGTTTTACAATTCCCTTTGAAGTGAAAAGGCTCAGCATAGAGAATTCTATGAATAAGCAAATGCTGCCATTTCCATCTGCCATTTTACTGTATGGATCACACGTTTTTCATATTTTCCCATGGCCTAATGGTTGAGCGTGAAAGAAATGGTGGATATCCGATTAAACAATGTTTCCTACCTACCCCAAAGGGTGAGGACAAGAGTTGTAAAGCGTCCTTTTCCCAATGACTCTCTGACACAGAAGTAGCAGCTACAGCACATACACAGGGGGAGAGGGAGGAGACAAAGTACATTTTAGATACACAATGAGATCTATATGCAATCAATGCATAAAGGACACACTGACAGATACTTGAGCAGAAAGTCTCTGTAAGATAAGGAATGTGAAAAGGGCATTTTTTCAAATAAACATAACTGTGACAGCTTTTTTTACAAGAAAGAATTGAGGAAAAGGTAGGCCTAGTAGAATAAAATTGGAAAGATGGAATCGTGTTTCACAGCAATTGACACGGGCGATAAACGATCACAGGAGGAAAAAAACCTCGGAATTAGAGATACAACAGAGTTCTCTCTCCTGTACTCTGACACTGCTGAAACAGCTAATTACTCTGATAAAATATTATGCTATTTATTTACATATACACACACACAAGAAACAATCTATTTTCTAGCAACCTTGCATGAATTCAAGCAAACCACTACCAAAGCACAGCAGCACAGCTCAGTTTAATCCAACACCAGTCTAAGCAACCCCATGGACCAGTCCTCCTTTGTGTTAGCTCTATATTTGATTTTACATGTCCTACACAGAAAAAAAAAATAGAAAAAAAAATAATCAATCAGTTTTGCATAAAACCCATAGGGCAGCTTGTTGGAGTCGCGCCACTCTAAACAAAGGAGTACTCTTAAAACAGAAGTGTTTACGTCAGAGACAAAGAAGTGTAAAGTTTTGGATTCTGCAAGGAATGGTTTTTTCAGCAAGGTGCACGTACACATAAGGGTTATTTCCAGAGCTTAAAAGGTCTGTTTGGCATTTTTTCCCCCATCACTTATGGATACGTGATCACGGACATACCTGCTCCGGTGCTTGACAAAGGTGCCACCGAGATCCTGACACGCACACTCACTTACACTACTTGGAGGAAACGGTTCGACTACACGTGACGTGCTGGGAGAGTATTCCCTGGAGGCTGAAGACGAGGAAGATGATGGCCTAACTCTTGTGGGATGCAGAAGGCTTTAGAACCACACAGCACAGAGGCAGCAGAATTCTGCAGGGCAAGAAAACTGATGTGTCACACTAAATCTGGTACACTGGAAAGGGATGGATAGAGAGCACCCTCATATTTCACACAAATTAGAATCTGTTTCTTCTGGCCAGCGCTTAGGGGTTTCTAGTGTCAGGCTTCGTGCAATTGTCTATAGCAGATAGACAGTATTATCAATTTCTTGTTAATTTGTAAACTTTTTAAAAAATTCAATTGCAAGTTGGACAGGAGACATTTAACATACAGAAATTTGTGTTTTCCAACTATTCCACAGTGCCTAGAGCTGTGGGCTGGTGTCCTAAATTTTCAATAAATATATAGAAAACTCAAATGCTTTATTTCCAGAAAACTTATTTCTGAGCTTAACACAGTAAATTTTCATTAATTTCTTCCCCTAGGTTAATAGGAAACAAATTACATTTCAGAAAATGGTAATAGAATTTCCCTACGCTTTCTCTCTTATGTACTTGCACCTGTAAATGTTTAAATATTATAAAAATATTAAGTAGGGCGAGACAATTTATTCTACTGTAAGCACAGTACTGCGTAGCACGGATTGAAAACATGAAAACAAATCACATCTCTTGAGCTATCTGAAAGGGCCAGCAGGCTTGCTGCAACAGTTTGTTCTGTCCTTAAAAGAATCGTGAAGAGTAATGAAAGCGTTAGGTGGTGTCTTGCAGAAATGGGTGGGGACGCAAGGTTTAGTAGAGAAGAACAAACGGTAACAGGTACAGAAATAAGATCAGGCAGACAAGAGAAATAAGGTTTGGGGTGGTTCATCTGAGCAGCAGAGGCAGAGGATATCGCTGACAGCAAACCGAGAAGCCCAGATGGTACTCGCTACGACAAAGGCGTAACAGTACATGATTTCACGTTACATTTAAACAGGATATAGCTCCGTTCTTCCAAACCTTAGGATAAACCCACTACTGAGTCAATACGGCACCTTTCAAAAGGAGCTATGTATGTTGTGATAATACTGTTACATATTTTCTACTTTTTCTGGTTTGACCCATCCACCCAGTATGAGAATAATTCCTAACAGATAGCTAAAATTAAATAGTAGAGCAGGTATTTTCCAATTTACTTTGTGTTCTTTTTTGACACTCTCTCTAAAATTTCAAAGCTCCTCATTTCCATTCCTCGTGCACAAAGGACAGTAAGAAGCAAAGCTATTTCAGCTGATTCGCCCAATTCACTTTTCAAGTGCAGAACTGCAGCTGAAATTTAGCCAGCCTCCACCCCGGTGTTAGGCTTACAAAAGGCTGTTCCCCTGCAGCGGATCGATGGCAGAGGTTCCAGCAGCACTCCACGTGGCCAATACGGGGAGTCTCCTGCTAACCAGTGAAGTCCCCAGTGAACACATGGAATTCTGTTTTAAATGGCACCTGTTTGCAACCTACTCTTTCCCTGGTGCTCCAAGAGATAGAATTTCCTGTAAGGATCCCTAAGGGGCAGCACAGCTCCACAAAAGCACAGCCCTGTATTCCAGCGAATCATAACCTACATTTTACAGGGATTGCGTACCTTCCGTTCTGAATCTTCCAGTACCAGGCAATTCCTAGAAAGATGTCGTTATAGTTCCCATAGACTCAGCACAGAACCCCCACCGCACACGCAAACACAGCCTGCCATTCCTAGCCCACGCTCCACACAATGACTTGCTACAGTACCCTTTGCAGGTAGCTTTGTGCGTATCATCGCCATGGCTCGCAGGGGCAGAAACCTCCCTTTACATAAAGCAAGGCTGGAGGGCTTCCACATGTTTTGACACTCTTAAAGATAGAGGAATTACTTTATAAATTCAGTCAACCCAGTCAGACTTTTACAGTAAGGGACAATCAGTTATTCCATCTGAGCCCCTGTAGGTCAGGGACAAACCTCCGGTATTCATACAGCCAGAAGTGAGAGATGTGGTCTATAAGAAGGGTGGAAAATTAGATGGTCCACCTAGCTCAAGGGATGTGATCAGCGGTGTGAAGTGCAGCTGGCATCAAGTTAGAAGTGGCATTCCCCCAGGATTAGTGAGGGGGCCGAGACTATTTACCATCTTTATTCATGACCAGAATGATGACGGATCTGAACACGTCCTCAGCAAGTTTGCAGCCACACTGGGGTGAACAGTCAACATGCTGGTGGGTAGGACTGCTGGCTGTTCAGGGGGAGCTTGGCAGACTGGAAATATGTGCTGACAGAAATCTCATGAAATTTAATCAAAGCTCATGCAAATTCTTGCATTTAGGATGCAAATTCTCTATAAAACACCGCAGGATAGGTGTTGGACTGACTAGCGAGCAGCTTTGCAGAAAAGGACTGGGACGAAGTCAGGGGGAGGTCGTGGTGGACAAGTTGAACATGAGACAAAACTTGTCCTTGTAATAAAGAAACCAAACACATACTGTGCTGTATTAGCAGCAAGGCTGTAGCCGACAGGTTGAGGCAGAGATAATTCCCCTCTACCCGGCCCTTGTGAGAAGATAGCTGGGGTACCGTGTCCAGTTATGGACACTGACAGATGTCCCCAGATGGACACTGACAGACTGGAGTGAATCCAGCGGAGGGCTGCCAAGATGACTGGAGGCTTGATGGAGCACATGGCAGGCAGGAGAGGCTGCAGTCTACTCAGACCCGTAAAAGTCCTATTATCAGTCTTAATACTCACCTTACGTCAGCGATTCTGCTTTCTTTGCACGCTGTCTAAAAATAGTAATCAATCCTAAATCATTTAGGAAAGATAATCAAGTACAGGGAATATTGTATCTTGAAAAATAGCACTAAAAGAGTAAAAGAGAACATTTTTGTAAGCTTTCTGCTAATTAAAATGAGAATTCTGAGAGTCCAATTCTCATTTCACTGCAAACCAAAAGCAACTTCACTGTATTTAGAAATATTCTGACACCAGATTAGTACTCATAAAATAGAATAAAAGCTTCATCAATTCAAGAATTAGTACCTTCCAGAAACACAAAGCTTTTAATAACTTCCTCGGGACGTATACAATAATGATGATTCAAGTGCTTTCTTGATAGCCAAACTGTAGTGTCCTTTAGACAGCTCAGCATTTCCTCATACTCAGAGCAACATATACGACAGGACACGGACATTGCAGCTCTTCATTTTCACCTGGCATGCTGCGTGCCTTCATGTTAGTCGGTGCATTGTTAATGACAGGGGCAAAGGAACAACAGCTTATTCCCTGTTAAATGTATTAAAATGGCATTTCTGTCCCACTTAGAAACCACCTGTTACTCTAAAACATGGATTTCATGCTGGCTCATGGTTGCTTCATGGGTGGTTTGTCTTAAAGCAAAAGAAAGTAAAAAAATTATGTCCCTCCTCCTCCCATTTTCCTTAGAGTTGACTTTTCTTGGTCCCCCAGCCTTCACCAAGGGAGGGTCTCACACTGTCAAGGGATGCACAAGACGCAGAACTACTCAAGGGGGTGTGTTTGTATCTATTCACCAGTGTTTGCACACACAGGCACACACACTTTTTTTTAATTTTCAAAAACAGGATCAGTCCCGTATACATGCAACAAAACACAACAAAAAGCAGAAAGCAGAATTCTCCCTGGAGACTTATTTTCAGGGAATCTCAGTTCTGCTATTCTGGTTTCCCCTACAAGCACCCACATTTCAATAGCAAATTTAACGAAAGCAGAACGTATTATGCGGTTCAAGGAGATGGGTCTCGAACCTTGTTTCAATTTCGAAGGAAAAAGCCACAATTAAATTGGTTGTAACAGAAAATCATTTTTACTGATGCAGAAAACAAAACTACTTTAATTTGTATGTCCTTTCTGTGTGGTCCATAAAGAGAATCCATAGAAGAGAAAGGTATTTTTAGACAGAATGAATTGACATAATTTACAAAAGCCAATGAAACTATTGAAAAAACAGTCAGCATGCCACGTTTTAAAGAAACTGTGTCAATTCAGTAAGAGAAAACTACTGGCTTATTTATAGTTAAGTTCCCTTCCCTTTATGCTAGAGTATTTTCTGTTTTTCATAATACCAACACATAAATGACGTGCCTTTTTTTTTTCCCCAATCTAAAATAACAAGATACTGGATTGTACAACTAATGTGAGAAACTGCACTTTTGTACGGCTGAAAAGAAAACCACATATTCAGGAGTTTCACGTCTACAAATGTTAACATTTCTTACACCAACTTCTTGAAACAGAATTACGGATTGCAAATGCTAAACTCTGTTTTATTAATATTAAAGTTCAACTAAATTCTTCAGGCTTTCTAAGGTAGCTCAAAATTGCAAAGAAAAATTATTAAAAGGTCATCATACCCCATCATAACGGAGATAACTTGCAAGATATAATTATAAAGTACAAACTCCAGGAAAAGAAGAACAGATGGAGTATGGAAACGTACCTGTCGTGTATAATGCAAAACAGTTCTTGGCAAACAAGGAAGTAACAGGCTTCTATGAAAAATTGCACACCAGTGCTTAGGTTTAAAAAGACATTCCCTTGCTTTCAACCTTCCCACTTACAATACTGTAACCGAGCCCTGGCTAATTCAAAATAAAAATCTTTGGACAAAAATCTGTGAGTCTTCTCAAATCACTGAAAAGAAATGCAGGGTGTGAAGTTCTGCCCCAGCTGACAACCACAGCAACGCCTCCCACTGCCTGCGCTAGAATCAGAATTTCCCTCCAACTGTGTCTGGCTAGGGACTGGATCCTTCTGATTTGTTCAAACTTTGAATTAAAACCTAATCCTTTAAGAACCTGATCCACGCAGGTGATGATTTTGTTCTTACAAATATTTATTAGCACAAATCTTCCTACTCACACAGGTAATCCCTTCAGGTTCAAAAGCAGAAACTAATACTGTGCCGTACCAAGGTTTTTACAGAGGAGAGGAAGGGTGGTCACAGAGAGGGACAGATGAAATGAAAACCAAGAGAACTTGGAGAAAACAAAAGAGCAGAAGGCTAAAGTGCTGAAGAAAAGAGATGAAAGCTGGGGTGACATAGCCCCAAGAGTAGGAGAAAAGAGCACCTCTGTCAGCAATGTTTTCTTTAGATGAAATGGGAGAGTATGAAAGAGATGAAGGGAAGCCAGGACGGCGGTGGTTTTAATCTGTGCAAGTCTGAGTACTGGAGACCACTAAACATTGAAAAACATCAGCAAACCTTCATCAATAAAGAGGAAAGAGGAGAGTCTTAATGGAAAAGAATAAGGAATACAAGATACCAAGGCTGGGAATAAATGTGGAAGAGTAATGCAAGATCTATTAAAAAAAAATAAAAATAAAGAGCCAAGTATAAGCTTATATTTAATATAATGAAAAAAAAAAACAACTGATCATTGTCTGATAGCTACAGGCTCTTTATCTGCGTCTGTGAAAACTAAACCAATGCACTTCAAAATGCCAGTACTGCAAGGGGAAATCTTGAACTGGTATAAGCAAAGGCTTATACCTCTACCTCTCATTTCTCTGTTTTCCAACATGCTTATTAAACCCCCTGAAATACTGCTGAGGTTCTGGCAAAGTGTATGACAAAGCACAACAGGAAAATATATATGAATCCTGTTCCAAGGTCCTGCATTTCCATCGGACAAGTATTGAGAAGATGTACATGGAACAATAGAGATGTTTTAATTATGTCCTACAGATAATATTTCAGAAGCAATCTCAGTATCCAAAAATAAAAAATAACTGAATAAAAAGGGAGGGACTCAATAAGAATCAGAATATTTGACTACGAAGAGAAATGATAGGTTACGTGTTACAGCTCAATACACTTCAAGGAAAAGGTGAAAATTACCAAAAGGCAACTAAACGCTACAGAAGAGACTATCTATATTTAAATCCTAGTCTAATATAGATTAAAGGCAACCAGGAAAGTAAGAATTTTCAGTGAATGTTTAAGTGTTGCAGTCAATCAAGTTAAAATTGGAGTCTTGGTTTTCTCCCCTGCGACTCCTGAGCATCTTGTTAGATGCAATTATCAGCTAGTTCATAACAGCAGTTCAAGCGGACGACAATGGGGGTTTTGTTAAACATTCTCGAATACACTGAAAAATGCAAGAGCTTTTTCATGACACTATGTACAAGCAGCATCACACAGAAGTGTCACAGGAGAGAGGAAAAGCTGAAGTAAGATCCTGAGCCCTCTGGATGATCGGATCCTGATCCGCCTCTGGATGACTGGATCAGTTCTACATCTACTCCTGCCAGCAGCATGATACACCAGGGGCAAATTGGTACCTGCAGGTATACACCAGTTAGCAGTCACTGAACTCACTATTCCGTAATGAAACAAGTTGGTAGCTGTGTTGTGCGTTCAGTCATAGAAAAGCGAGTCCTGCCCTGTTCTACGTAGTCTCTGGTGTTCTCAGTCAAGCATCTTCCAACGAGCACCGTATGCAGAAACACGATAAGCACACACTTATTTTTCTGAGTATGTCAAGAATTAAAAAGGCCAAACGCGGCATTTTAGAGGAAGCGGCAAGGCAAGGAGAGATCCAGCTAAAACAGAGCCGTCGTGGAACGTGCCCAGCTGCAGTGGGCTCTGCTGTCCGTATGCCTCTTCTGGTGAGCGGTCCACAAGTGGCAGGAGAGGTTCCCACAGTCCTGCAGCAATAACCTTGGGAAACCCCACCATGGGTGAAAAGCCGTCAAATCTCTGCATCATAAGCATTCTTCTTGAAGGGATTTGGGACTAGAGTGGCCACTCCTTTGTACAGTCGCAGGCACAGAGCTCGTAAGTGGCAAAGAAGGAGCAGCGGGATGGGGAGGAGAGATGGATATCAGGAATAATTTTTACACTGGAAGGGTTATTAAGCATTGGAACAGGCTTTTTAAAAGCCGGGCAGACATAGTGCTTAGAGATATGGTTTAGTGATGTTTTTTGTCAGAGTTAGGTTGATGGTTGGACTCAATGATCTGAAAGTCCCTCCCAACCCGGACAATTCTGTGATTCTATGGGAACTGTTTGCTTACAAAGCACAAAGTAGGTCTCGCAGTAGGAGCTGCCCATCTTCCCTGCGATATCTGAGGTTCTTCAATAAAGGGTTGCAGAGTTAGTACTGGGGCATGGAGCTTCTGAGATCCTCTGAGCTCCAGTTTCTCCACCTGTAAAATCATAATCATAACAGTCTCTGGTTTTCTTAAGCTCTGTGCTCTCAGTGCTGGGTGCTAGGGAAGTTCAGCAAGATCTGGGTCTCAACCATGTTGTCCTGAAATACATATATATATATATATATATGTATTAAATCCTACAGTGTTTGTACCTCCTCCCTTAGAGTGTAAACTTATTGTTGAAATCTTGTTATTCCAAATTGACTTTGCAAGTACACAATTTAACAGACAATTCTTCCTTGTATATCCACAGGGCACAAGAGATAATCTCAAAGCAAAACCTTTGATGGAGGTTTATTAAGATTTTACATATTCTGACTACTAATAAGAAAAAAATATATATTTAAAGAAGTTCTTTCTACAGTAGAAATTAACGATAAAAATGCCCAAAGAAATCAACATTACATTCATCATGATGCAACAACAGCCATACACCGGGATGAATCACAGGGATGAATATGGCTTGGAGGCTCAAGCATTTATAAGGTTGCGTGTCGATTCAGGAAGGACTTCGGAATGTAATCTCCTTCCCGCAATATAGGCAGAGTTATAGTTTTGCTTAGAGCCAAACTGTTGTAAAATAGTTCATCCTAACACATAACCATTTGGCAACAGAATTATGGTACGTTACGTACCACAGAATAACAAAAGAGTATAATCTTCTCACCGGGAGACTGCTGAATCAATTTTAAATTTTACACCTGAACTGTCTGGATTTAATTAGAGTGTTGCAGTATCTCAATGTTGCTGCTAATAACAATATCATCAGTCAACAGATATTGATATTAGAGGGCCTGGAAAAACCCTTCTATTTACTGCTTCTAACTTGTCACAGTGCAGAGACACATACGTGCCAGTCAGTCAGCGTGTAAGAGGTAGCAATTTTCACTAACTTAGAGGCAGCAATCAGTTACTGCTCGTAACACAGGATATCACAGGCCTGAGTTTGTTCCCAACTTTTTTTAATGTTTTTCTCCGAAGAGCCGAAATAAATTTGTGCTTTTCATAAAATTATCGTCACCTCCTCATAAAATAATTACCTTCTTCGTTATCTCTTCAGTGCTTTCAGCAATATTTACTTTCCGAAAAGCACATTTTTAAAGGTGACTGCTTCTGAGAGGCGACATTTCCAAAGCAGCCATCCTGAAATACCTTCAGCAGCTTGATTTGCAAAATCACAACTTCGAAATGCTCTCCCAGCTGTCACTACTTCAAACCTGATATTAATCATCAGCTTTAAAAAGAAAACATTACATTTATCTAAACAAACCACTGTTTGTGGCCACTATTTTAGATAATTACTAAGGAACTAATAGTAGAGGGCCAACAGTAGCAGGAGCAAAGAGCTTCCTTGTTTAATTTCCTTAAAACCCATCCACCTTTCAAGCAAAATGTAAGTATTAATGTCATAATATTAGCTTAATAATACTTCAGCTAATATTTGTACTAAAACTCCGAATCCACCACTGCCAACATGGCTTTTCCTAAATCTGCAATGATCTGAACATGCTTTGTGCTTACACGGTTAATAAATCTCCTCTTGATAAACCTGACTCCAGAGTTCTTATTAGGTCTCTATAACACAGCGCGCAGCATTTCTTTTGTTCAGGATTTAGATGAATACAGTCACCAAGAAGCCAATTGTGCCTAGCTAAAAAAAAAAAATAATCCAGATCAAATCTCCCCTTTTCTCCAAGAGGTTTTAATGTCCAAATGATTAATGCAAAAGGAATCCTTTAAAATCTGCATAATTTATTGGTATTTTTTAACAGTGGCCTGATTAACTTTCCCATAGCTGACACTAGTCATTTGTCAATAATATAATATTAACAACACTGGAAGCCGTGTAATTAAAAAGAAAAGAAACACCTGCGGTAACATGAGAATATTACTGGCTCTGCGTTAGAATTTCAACGTACTCATCACACAAAGACTATAAGGTCAATTTTATAAGATGGATAAGATGGGCTTCAGGTTCCTTGATGATCATGACAACTGCAATTAAAAATTCACATAAAACAGTTCTAAAGTTTCTCTAGGTTTTTGACAAAGCAGCACAAACACATACCTCTTTTGTAGACAAGTTCTTATCCTGAATAACCATTAAGTTTTGAATACTGAAAATAGAGATTTTCAGGAGATTTGGTGTTGTTTATTTTAAATCTAGACTGTCCTAACACAGCCAAGGCCAGAAGTCCCCGTCATACACCTGGATGCCATTCTGCCCTTTTTATATGAAAAAATACTACTGTAAGGTGTCCTTACTGCGGGCTTCGGGCTGAGCCAGAGCAGGGCCCTTTTTGTCTGGATAAGTTGATGATATTTTTCTGTGGAAACTGAGTGCTTCCAAAATCTGAACATGATTTACTCGCCTTAAAACCTTATTCCAGCCAACATTTACACAGTAACAGATTGGAGGAAGCAGGTAAAATACAAAACTGCAAATTAAAACTAATGCGGCCTGAGTAAATGGGTAAAGCCAAAGTTGTGAAATAATGTTATTCTTCTCTGGCATAAAAAAAGAAAAAAAATGGTATATCCCCAAAGAACCAAATCACGCGCTCCTGCAGAAAGCAGATAAATAAATAGTGAGACAGTATAGAAATATTTTGAATTAATATTTCACTCAGCTCTCGCTCTTACCTAGGAGAGTCAAGATGCCCGGTTTCCAAAGAATGGCAAACAAAGGAACTCTCACAGGTAACAATCAACTTTTCACTTGCATTTAAAGTACACAGGGAGAGAATCAGGCTTTTTTTGTTGTTGTTGTTGAGAGAATATTCTAGATTTCTTAGTGATAATGGCAGACAGATTTTAGTTAGATAAACTGTATAAACTTTCAGGAAGAACTACAGTTTGCTATGTATTTGAACAGCAAAAAAAACCAACCCACCACTCAATTTTGTTCCTTTAGGTTTTAAATAATAATAATCACAATAATTTATTTCTAGGTATAAAAACCTTTGTACAGTTTGTACTGCAACATATACTAAAATTAATATTTAACCCACCTTCACCTTTCCCTTCACCAGCTCTTCTCATTAAAGCACAGATAGTGTTGGAAATCAATCCTGATAATGACATGTTAATTATTGCGTCAAGAACCCCATCTTTGGCCCCAGTATCATTGACTTTGTGCAACTCACAAGATAAATTAACACCCCCAGTTTGCAATTTCATATCTCCCGTCCTGTATGTATATAATTTTAATTCTCAAGACCAAATTCCGCTGCACTGCTTTTCCCATGAAGAAGTATAAACTGAAGGGGATGGAAAGGGCAATAACTTGACTGTCGCTTAGCTGCCACCAATTCACCCACTTGCTAGCTCAGTTTACAAATGAGCATAAAATGGCACATAAAAAATCAGGGTAAGCTTTTGGAGATGACAGACATCTGCTTTGTTCCTTTCTCATACAGACGAGGGGAATAAACAATATCTACAGGACCTGCCAAAAATCAGTCCTCAATAAGTCAACTAATAATTTGCTTATATACTATAAGCAATAGTTACAACTATTGCTAGTATAGTAGTAATATAGTAATAGTAATGCTATCGTCGTATTTCTCCTGAATGGCTAGGTGCAGGTAGTAACAATATTGTAGGCGGAGGAACTGCATTCTTGGAATGAGTCCTTAGCTTCCATACAAACAGGAGCTGGATCTCCTCAACTGGATTATACAAACACCAATGCCACTCTACAGCTTTCACGCTGCTGAAGGAATGCTTCATCAGACACTGCGAGGCATACAAATTGCTACATGTTGCAGCAAATGGACCCTCGTTCAAAACCTGCAACCGAAAGAAACACTCTAGAAGAGAATGGAAAAAAAATTAGCTTTGATCAAAGATCAAAGCCTTTACAATCTTCTTCAGTGCGGTCATTCAGATGAGCAGTGCTTTACGTGGTGCTCATCCTAAAAATCACATGTGCACACCCAGCACACACCTGTGTGACACCTCTCCCCCCGCAACTGCAGTCTTAATTCTCGCCCTTTCTCCCCCACCCCACCCCCTTTTTTTTTTTTTTGCTTCTCAGTGATGTTTTCCCTTTTACAGAGGGGTATTATTACAGTTGTCTCTCTCCCAAAAGAGTCTGGCTCTTTCCCCAACGTACAGGCTGCAACAACACTAACACCCAAAGCATCTGATTTCGTCTTCTACTTTGCCCACTGATTTACTTGAAAAGACAGACATTACTGCTTAAAATCCCAGCCCCTTTTGACGTCCCATAATGGTTCTCAGTTTCTATCAACTCCTTTGGGTCCTGGCATTCATGCCAAGGAACGCCTGTGGGTGTAGACACCTTTTACACAGATTTCTTTTTTTTTTTTTCCCTTCTTTTCTAACTATGTATAGCATTTTGGCTTTTTCAATAAGTTTCAGAAAATGCGATGTTTCTATTCTGCCATTTTCAGGGGTACAATACGAACGTAAACTACATATATTCTTAATGATAGAAAAAGTAATCTAAAACCCTCGGTGAAAAAATTCTTTCGCAAGACTAGAGGAAGCCTGTTCTGCACTGATCTTCATTGATATCCTTTTAAAAATCTCCAAATGGTTGCAGCTGCCATGGTTTCTTTTACAGGTCAACAACCTTTTTTGATTAAGTGTTAAAAGAACCCTTCTCATTACTTTTGGCAGACGGTATTTCTCCAAGGTTTGTTAATTTAAATGAACTTTTGAGTTTCCGTCTTTTAAAGGCTGTTATTTTCTACATCCATTTCCAGAACTTAGAACAGAAGATCCCTTTAACTCTTTTAATCTTCTTGTTAGCCATACCCATCTGTCCTTGCAAGAGTCTCGCAGAGGAGCAAGGAACACAGTTGGCAATTTGACACCAACATGTAATCATTAGTTTCAAAGTCACATTTTAGGATCTTCGGCGTTAGAGAAAAAAACAGCTTTTCTCCCTTGACTTTTGAAACTTATTTTAATTCTGACAACACTGGAAACTGTGATTATACTAAAAGCATTTTAAAAGTTGAAATTAAATTATTGATCTGTGTTGGGAGAGATGCTAGCCCAAACAGAATCCTCAAATAGAGGAGAGTATCAGAGGGGAAAACAGACCCTTGGAGAACGCAAGGGAAGAGTACATTAGAGGCAAACTCAAACAAAGCAGCACGGAGTTTTCCTGTTATTTGTCTTATTGCCAACAAGGGGCAGGGGGGGAAGTGTCCCACAAGTTACTAATATAGACATAGGCACTGAAAACCACTGGCTTTGTCTTCCTGCAGTTAAAGAGTATCCTCATCTGTACTACAGCTTATCTTTTAAAATAAAAAAATGGTATGTCTCACCACGTCACATAATTCATGAAGAGTAAACAAGCTCCAGAGTGGTAAAAAGCGAGCGGAAAGGACAGAGCAACACAGAACCCGTTTGCATTTGGGACCTTCGCTGTTTAAAGCGGCGCTTAGGCCACCAAGGGGCAGTCATTTATCAGGCAGCAGAGAAGTTAACAAATAGCAAGGAAAAATTATTTTTTTCCTAAGATGTCTGTGATTGAGGAGGCTGAACCGGGTGAAGGACTCTGTGTATAATCCAGACAACAAGACAGAATGACATAAAACGGAATTTACTAATGAAACAGCAGCTGATCCAGTCCAACTCCATGACAGAAGGCCTCTACCCTGGAACAAATCACAGCCAAGCTGGTGAGCGTGGTCGGGGCTGGTGGAAGGACACAGCACAGCAGCAGCTGTTTGCAGCACGAGGGGACACCTGGCTCTGCCTTCCTTTTAGGGGAGGAACACAGGCAAAGAAGTATATAACAGAAAAAGAATCTAAGCATGTATAGTACATATAGCACAGGTACATAGAGCTCATGTGCTATACGTCTAGCATGAGTTTGTATTTAGAGTGCTTTTTGGTGTAAAAACCTGCACCCTAGTGATTTTCATACTAAAAAAAAAGAGCTAGTGATGTTTTGTCTTGATATTTTCTTAACACGCTTGCAGCTAAAGTGCTCTACCAAGTTGAACCTGAGTTTAGGTTGTTCCAACACAGCAGCTACTTGCTCATCAACTAACAAGTTACCAACAACGAGTAAGCTTTGCCCTTCACTTATTTCTCTACTGCCTCGGGATAATCAGGCTGTCAAAGGAAGACCAAACCTCCTGAGGATATCCGAGTTCCATGCATATGGCATGACAGCACAAACTCTGGGGTGGTTTACAAACAACACACAACTATATGAACACACGTGAACAAACTGTTTACCATCAGTGATTCTTATCTAGCAACTACTTATCTTTCAACCCTAAAATGAAAGCGATAATAAAACTGAAGTGTCTTCAACGCTTCTTTTCCTTCCCCAAGAATACCCAAAAGCTGCTCAGCAACTTGTACGAAAGCTCAAGAAATTACACCAGAAAATACTAACTGCTTGCCACTGACACTCTTGGCTTTGACTACTACATCACAAATCAGATGATGCAAATGCTGAGAAATTAGACTGACGATGGTGCTGCTTCAAACACATGTATAGAGAAGTAATAACAAAAGTAGAACTACCGATAGCAGTTGTATTTGCAGAAACTTACAGGAAGCCCAGATAGCTGTGTCCCTTAAAAAGGATTTTTCCCTTCACAGAGATACACTGAAATATTCAGAGCTGCAAAAATTAAATTACAAAATTAATTGAAGTACAAATGCAAATGAAGGAGTTGTATGCTGATGCCGTTATTAGCAATTTGCAAAGCTTTCTTTGGGAGCGATACACACTGAAGAAACATGTTCTTTGCCTTGTTTTTCTGCTGATCCTTACTAAGGTTTTTCCTTCTATATACACTTTGTTCAATTTCAACAGTTGCTAAGTAATAAAATAGATTGCTTCAGGTTTTTTTTCTTAGAATCACAGAAAGGTAGGAACTGAGGTCTCTAGTCCAGGCTCCTGCTTGAGGCAGGACTACCACCAACACTAGATCAAATCAGCCGTGGCTTTCTCTAGCCAGCTCTTGAAAATCTCCAAGAACTGGTTCTCCGTCACCTCTCTGGGTACCTGTTTGTGGGCTGCACTATCATCCTGGAGACACAGTGTCTTCTAATGTCCAGCCTGCACCTCCTAAGCTACGTCTTGCGACCACAGGCCCATTTTATCACCTGCCACTATCAGAAAGAGTTTGGCTTCATCATCTTTGTAACCCCCTTAAGAGTAGCTGTAGGTCAACTGAAGTTCCCCTTCGGTCTCCTCTTTGTGGACAACTAAATAAGACCAGGTCCCTCAACCTCTCTTCCTAGGTTGTGTGCCCTATGACCCTTCTTATTTTTGGTAGCACCTGATAGACGCTCTCTGGTTTCTCAAAACCCATTTGGACATGAGGGGCACAAAACTGGATATAGTTTTTCAAGTCTGGCCTCACCAGGACAAAGTGAAGGGAGGACAACCGCTTCCCTTGTATCTGCTGGCCACTGTCCTCCCAGTATAGCCCAGTATGCTGCTTTCCTTCCCTGTGATGACTGCAGGTGGCTGGCTCATACTCAGATATGTCTTTTCCAGCAAGGCTGCAGCTAAGCTGGCTTCCAGACTGTACCGATGCGTTGGGTTATTTACCCCAGGACAGAATTTCTATCTTGACAATGCGTCTTCAGGTTTTGTTGTTGTTTTACCCCTCGCTCACATCAGGTTTTTCTCTAGCTCCCCTGCCCCATGCCATTCCCTCCTGCACTATTTTCGAGAGCTTCAGTTGCAAATTCACGGCTGAGTAACAGCACATCCAGAAAGATGATGAAAATGCATCGTCAGGCAAGGAATTAGTTTGTATCTTTAAGTGTCTCCAAACACTGGGTTACATGACTACATAAAAGTGAGAGTTAGCACATATTCATCATAAAAGTTCCCTGGAAACTGTCGCTGATCACTTTGGTAACTTGTTCTACCTGCCTCAGCCAGCACTGAAGCACTGACTGATGCGAGTCGGTGAATGCTTTTTATCGACTACTGCTGCTGTATATTCTTCCCATGGCCCCTAGCTCTACAGTAACTGTATGGAATACAAAATTATAATATTAAACCAGTTTATTTTGCCACTATTTTAACTGATGGAAAGATTCATTAAGCATGCCTTCCTGAAAACTCAAAAAAGGTAGCTAGAAGTGTACATGGGATAACAAGACAGAAATCTAAACCTGGGATATTAAAAGTTCTGGATTTCTTTCTTCACTGGTTTTTGGATTTTCCATTTCAGGATCCAAAATGAACAGTGCAATAAACACCACAAAGCCTAAGAGACTGAAGCCATCATTCTGGGGCCTGAGCACCGATTCTATTTTCTAATTTCATATGCACTTTACAACTTGCTGCAGAGGTTCCACGCTATTATCAGTTCATGTTCTTTCTTAGCATAAAAGAAATAAATTCAGCCAGTTAGCTGAATTTCCATCACAGTATCTGGATGAAGTGGTATGAAGACTGAGCTCAAACGAAAGATAACGAATTTTTGTAAGACACTAGATCAGTGACGGTCTTCACTAAGCAAAGTAGATCGGTCAGAAATACGGGGAGGGAAAAACTAGATCTTACATTCAGGCTGCAATTCATCTTTGTTAGCATTGGGTGTATTTGTTGTCTGTTGGCACCAGTGTTAGGATTGGTGCCACCTTCTTGTCATAAAATTTAAATTCAAAGCAGAGCATTCACTCAGTAAAGAAAAATACAGGGGCAAAGTTCTTTTCTTAAGATCTTCAATTCTTTCCTTTAACGTTTTAGATCTTTGGCAAATAAATTCAACTCTTCTCTGAAAGCCAGAGCTGTCAGTGCTGGCAAGGAGATGGAAGAAGCCCAGAAATCAACTGCTACATCTGCACTCGCGCACTCCACAGCAGATCATACCCAGAACTAGGCAAGTTCAGCCAAGCTTTCCAAGACGGCAGACAAACGAATAGAATCATTTCAGCATCCAGCTATGGGCAATTAAACAATTAAATTATCCCTTCAGAATATGACTAATCACTCTGAGATAAGGAACTTGAGCCATTTGATGCTGTGTAGGCCCCAGTATGCACGTGCAGTGCATTAATGGCCCTGCCACCACGGGGAGTTGTGTGGAACGGCGGAGCTCAGAGGTATGCGCTGCAGCGCTATTGTACTCCATATAGAAAATAATTGTGATTGCGTCATTGACTACAGAGCTCATTCATCAGTCTCTGTGGAAAAGCCGGATAGGTTTTGATGTTTTCTACTGACACTTGAAAGCCAAGTGATCTTACCACCCATGTAAATATTGTGTGGTTCACTGAAAATCTCCTTGGCTAAGAGAACTTTCTGCTCAGCTGACGGGCTGTTACGTTGGCATTCCTCCACCATGGGTGGGAACAAGAGACATCATTTGTTGCACCTGGAGAGTCATACATTGATGACCCTTTGCTATTCAGGTAACAAGACTAATTATGCCCTCACTGTTATTACACGTCGGAGGTTTTGTTTGTTTGCTTTTCCCAGTTTCTTTAGTGCTTCGGCTTTCTGCAGTGTTAGGAAACGTATGCTCCCTTCTCTCTCTGCCTCTCCCCAGACTGTGCAGTGCACAGACAACACTTCTCCTGTACAAGCCACATCTTCAACACAGGCATCGACATCTGCAGTGTTGAGAGAGCTGCTTCCAGTTATGAAGCCCCCTCCCAAGACAAGAAGATTCCAAAGGAAAAGGATCAAAGGTTCCTCCAATTCCTCCATTTCTTTGGACATAAAGATTCATTGGGATGTAGTATACATGTCACTTTATAGCAGAGTAGAATCCTGGAGGCTCATCCATTTCCAACAAAGGAAGGGCTTCCCGTGCAGTCACTGCAACCATCTGTACTGCGGAATGGACTACTGGGCTAACAAACCAGGCCATCCTTTACAACATTTGGTCACCGTTCCAGCTTGTTTACTCTACTCACCCCATCAAGCTACCCATCATTTGGAGACAGATAACGCTGCTTTCCAAGAAGTCAAGCCTTCCCTTAGATTTTCAGGAAACCTGATGATGAGGTTTGTAACATCCTCGTAAGAGGAATATTGCATACATGTATGATGCTATAATCTAGTCGTTGCAATAAATAACAGTTACAAAACACATACCATTCTTTGCCTTTCTCCAAGCCATGCTAAGCATCAGACTTCCACACCAACAGCCATAGTACTAAAAACAGATCGCAGCAAGAAAACAAGATCAACGTGTACCTGACACAACACGTAAAGCTAACTAAAATGCCAAGGAAGTCTATAAATATCATTTAACTAAGATACTGCAATTTATCGTACAACTATTTTAAGTGTCACTGGGAAAATTTAATACTGTCTTAGAGAAAAACAACAGAAAACCAGACATTTTGAACATTAAAGTGTCTGCAACATTCACTCTGTGATCTTGGTATTACGATAAAGTAGAAAAACACTCAAGTTTTTGTTTAGTACTTTTCAAGGTGAATACATAAACACCATAAAAGGAAGATCCAGTGAGAAATCAGTTTCCATATGCAATTTGCTGCAGTAGGATCACCAAAGTACAACACTTCCATTAAAAACGGAAAGCTATTCCTGTATTACCAACGACACAACATTCACCATCAAAATCAGCTGGGACATCTGCAAGGTTTTGAAGCAGGGCTTCACACAATCAAGAGCCGTAATTTGCATTTACAAGAAATAAAGGCATCCTTTCCTTACTTTGATGTGCTAAGTGAGAAGTTAACAAGATAGTCACTTCAAAGATACCTTATTTCACTGAAGGACCTTCAATTATGCTGTCAACTGGACAAGGATTCCTTCTTCCCAGCAGTATCCGATTATTGGGTGGCACACTTTTTAAGCCATCTGTGTGTAACAAAAAAACCCAAAAAAAGTAAGAAAAACATGTTACCTATGGAATTTTTCCTGTAATACATTTCTGTTTCTCCTCCGCTTAATGCAATCTTTTTGATCTCTATGTTTCTGTAGAGAATAAAACACTTTTTTTACCACCGCTGTTGCAGTTTATTTCATATATGCGCATTCTGGTTGAAGCCCACAAGATGCTGTAATTTTAGCCTTACAGGCTAACAGAAGAGCATAAATCATGTGCTGCTCCATCTGTTAGACAAGTTATTTTTTCTTGTGGTCGGTGAAGCCAAGGGAACCAACAGACTAGTACTAAGGAGCCTTTATATATATATACATAAATATATATATATATATATATATATATAAAGTCACAAGAAAAAGCAATTCGTATGTGCTACTCAGCAACCCCGATAGACATAAATTCTACAGGAACTGCCAAGTGGATGGAAAGTTTTAAGGGGTCTTTATGACAAAGGAGGATTAAAATTCATTGTTTTAAATTGTGTAATCTGCATTACTGTAATTCATTTTTGATGTTAGAAGTCTGAAGTTTAAAAATTATATTGCATAAAACATTTAAAATAGTAAATGCTGTATTGTGAGATCAAGGAAGTTTTATGGATTAACATTGTTCACGACACTCTATTACTGCCCTTCCGGTTTCAAAGTATTAACTTTTCATAATCATTTCCCAATCCACTATTTCTCACGTGTGCATGCAGCCAGACCTCAACATGCTGTGTCATCTGAACTAATTACACCAGCAACTCCAGGTTCTTCGATCCCACAGCAGTCTGGCGCCTGGAGATACCATCTTAGACTATAAAAATTAAAAAGATCCATTGGCCGTGAGCACATTACATAGTAACGACATATGTCTGTGTCCTCAGGGAGCAGGACCACCAGCTACGCACTGAGACACGTTATCGGTTGGTGCAGTTTATCCAACACGGCTTCATAAATAGAAAATGTGTTTTTCACTCCCTGGAAACTCAAGAACAGTACATTTGTAACAACTGTAACGTGATCAAATCAAAGAAGAAAAAACACCCCCCAAAAAATGAGGGAGAATGAAGTTACCCCAAACCAAATGCCCACTCAATACACAAAAGAACCCAGAAGCTCTTGAAAACTACAGCCGCTGATGCCTAAACGCCAGAATGTCCTTTATGACTATTCACCTGTGCTTTCCAACCGACAACAGCTCCTACAAACACGTCCCAAAGAGTTTGACTCTCTCACAGCAGCGTGGAGAAGCAGAGAAGCCCAGCCCAGCCGTTTTAAGGACGTGACACGCAGCCGCGGCTGCCACACTTGCAACTTCATGAGGCGTCTTGCAGTAGGCCGTTTGGTAAAAGTAAGAGCAGGGTTATACAAGTGCACCCTAAGGGATAAACACAAAGAGGTGACATTAATCTCATTTCCTAATTTGTAAAGAACACATAATTTTAAAAGCAGTCTCTGAAGGGTCTTTTTTTTTTTTAAAAAAAAAAAAAGCCCAGATGCATAGTTGGGCATGGGGAGCTCTGTTTAACACTACATGCATAATTCTCATTAGCAAACATTTTGGGTATCCACCTGGAAAAACTATTGAAGCCCTGAAATTATTCATTCAGGCTAAAATGCATGTTTTCAGATGGAATTTTCCTGAGGAAACAATAAGGAGACAAAACGAGCATCTTTTCTTTAGTTCTAAATACTAATAAATTTAAGATCCATCCAAGCTACACATTTGCTTTCCATTTTTCCCCCTGAAATAGCTGAGGCTCATACATTCCCACTTGATCATGGAAAGGGATACAGGTTTTACAACTCATTTGCATGTGAACTTTCGTTAAATGAATGCTGATTCTTAAAAGCCGTGCTTAGCAATTTAGCTTATAGCTCATTTAACAACTATCCACAAAGTTGACAGAATAAAAAAAGATACAAGTAAATCTTACAATAAAATTGCTTTATTTGGATGGAAAGGGGGCTATATTATTGATTATGCCGCTAGCCTTTACTCACACAAGTAAGTAATTGCAAGAACAACAAATATTTTGTTTCCTTATGTAACAAAAAGGAATTTGTTCTCATTTTTCAGAATTCTTGGAATCCCGCATTCCAGGCTTCCTTCAAAGAAAACCCAACCCAAGAAACTATGCCTGGTCTTTACAGCAATACGTTTTTTCCTGAAAGTGATTTCTATATTCTTAGATATTGTAACGGGAAAGGTAGAAGTGTTCCCCGTTTCTTTATTTTGAAGCCTCTTAATTTTTCACACAGCATGTACTACTTTTTCCCCAAACAGCGACGAAAACTTCTAACAAAGTTTGTAAGGAAGCCAGTTGTAAAAATAAAACAAATTTCACATTCTCTGCAATAGGTTATTTTTCGTTTTCAACTCTTTATACTAATGTAAATGTACGTGCTGTAATTTAACTAGCAAGAAGTTTTACATCAATCTGACAGTCTTATTAGCCTCAGCAGAAAAGGAAAACAAAGAGGAGGTTGCGAATATGATGCATTCAGGCTTTCTGCATCTCTCCCTGTCTTTTCAAACTTCACCTTGGTAATGAAAGGACCTTAGTAATTCTAAGGAAACCTGGTTAATTTTTTTATAGCTTCTTACTTGTGTCCATTTCTAAGGCCATCTTTAATTGGCCAAGTTCTTACCCAAATGTCTAACGCTGTTCTGTTTTTAAAAAAGCAAATATAATAACCAAGATAATACGTTCTTCTCGCTGTGTAATTTCATTTTTCTCTGTTCTGTTAGTAACAAAACAAGTACAAACCTAATATAAGGAAATGGACAAGGGAATTTTTTTTTTTATCATAAATACATTAGTTTCTTCATTCATTTATATTAAAAAAAAAAAAAAGAGAGAACAGCTGCTTCGTTGACTTTTACAAGCAAACTCAGGTTTAATACTACAGGTTGTTTTCTGCTAGTAGCTAATTAACTGATAAAAAGGATTTCTATTGTTAGGAAAAAGAACCTCACCATGGGGTCACTGGTAAGTGCAAGCCTAAAAGTGAAAACCTGTATAAATTCACACTCTTGGGATTACTTATTGGGGGAAAAAAGGTTAGTCGGTTTACCACCTCCAGCCAATAGTCTTTAACCAGTAACGATTTCCCAAGAATTGCTAAATGGCAAGCACTTTTTAATACGATAAATCACAAAAATCATCATTTTTAATATTCTCAGCAGACTGTTTCTTCACTCTTGTCTCTCAATTCAATCAACGCGATGAGTCTCTTGAATATCTCACATCTTTACGGGATGCTGTGTCATAGCCTGGTATACCAGCGACCAAGCCAAGCCATACAGTTTATATTCGCAGACACACCTATGGAATGAGGAGGATCTCCGTGGAGTTCCTCATCATACACTTTTTCAGTGCTTCAATTCATTCAGGAGTTACTACATTTATTTTTATTTTACTTTCTAAAGAAACAAACAGCATTACTTACACATACAAGAGAAGGAGAACTAGGCCTAAAATATAACAAGCCCATAAAATAAAATAAAATAAAAAGCTATTTTCGGGCTAATAGTAATAGATTCTATGAAATCACATTCACAAAATTTAAGTAGAAGTGCTATCAAGCTGGAGAAAAGAAACAGAATACAACCTTAATTCCCTTCACTGAGCGGTGCAGGAAAACAAAGTAGAAACACAAATATATGAGCTGCCGTGAATTGTCACAGCTCCATTAATTTCCACTTTCCACCTGGAAACGTTCTTACCCTAACACTTAGATATGAATATCTGCTTTGTCTCTCTTCTTCTGAATTTAAAATAGCTGTGCTGCTAGTCCGGGCATTATAGTTAATGCAAATTTACTTATTCTCATTTGATTTGTGAAAAATGAGTGTAAGCTTCTATATTACAATGCCAATCTGGTTTGGGTTCGTTTGTTGTATTATAGTTATATTTAAAAAAAAAAAACAAAACACTTTGCCAGTTTCTGAGCTCTCCTTTCTTCTCACAAATAGAAAAGGCACCATCTGAATTAAGTGCCCTACTGGAAAACCCCAAGGTCTGTTATAAGACCCAAAACATACATCTTTCCGTCAGTAGGTTGTGGAGATAATTAAGCAAAAATGGCAAACTTTCAGCAAAAGTTCATCATTAAGAAGGACTCAGGTCACTTACTATGATGTGCAGATCATGTTAGACAAAGAAAGCAAGACGATCAACATTAATTTTATTAATGAGATCTTGTTATTTAAAACAAAAGTGAAGGAGCCGCACAGCCTGCAGTGGATTGGTGAAAGACACAGCAAGCTGACTGGTACTGCTTTAGAGCAAAGCTGTTCGGCTGAAGAATGATACCACCATTCTGCTCTCACAGACGAAAACGAAATACATCTTCCACATACTCCCCATAGTGCCTTCTCTGTGCAAATGAAAACGTGCCACCAATGCAGCCTCCAAAGGGCAGAAAGTTAACTTTTAAAAAATCAGAATTAACTAGGCTTTCTTCTTCTGAAATGATCTCGCCAGTTTGCCGAGGGAGAGGCCACTGGCTGTCGACTGAAGGGGCATCCTGAGGAGATTTGCCATTGCTTCCCATTCACAGATCAGGCGATTTAATTTCAGCAAGTGTATTTTGCATATAGTATATTATAATTTTCATCTTCACAATTATGCCTAAAACCCATTAAAGTGCATTTGTGGAGAAAAGAAAACCTATGAAGTATTACCGATAATGGTTTAAATATCTGCAGCGTCTTAATAGCATAAAAACTCACAATAAAAGAACAGAGTAAAAACTAAGTTCTTGGCCTTATCTTATTAAAAAGATTAGACAAATACTGCACAGATGGCAAACAAAAAGAGATATTTATGCAAGGATATGTGAAAAAGTCTCAGAGCCACAGATTAAGAAATTAAATTTGAAGGGAGAGAGCAGAGCAGGGGTGTTTGAGAAAGCACAAAAGCACAAAGAAAGAAATACTGAGAACAGAATAGTTCGGAAAACATCCTAGAAAATTAGAGGAAATTAAGGCAGACTTCTAGCTACGCAAGAGATGTCTCAATAGCTTTATATATGAAAAGAGCTCGAAACCATTCACTGATAACTTGGAACAAGTGCATAAACTCTATTCCAGGGAGCTGAACTGTCTCAGATAAAGATGATCCCAGCAGGAGCGGCTAGAACGGAGTAGACTAAAGAGGCTGACGGTAAGGAAGGCAATTAAAATAATGAAAGTGTAACTTTTGAAAATACAGGATGCCTTTTTGTCCACAGCCGAAGATAGTAAGAGCTAGAAAGAATCTAAACAGAAGGTCGAAGAGGGGAAAAAATGACACCAGGGACACACATTGCACACGATGGCAGAGATAACGGTGACATTAAAGCAGAAGAATTCATAAGTGAAAGTGTCCAGATAACACCCATCAACTGAGTGCGGACGGTACTACGATGAGGGTGGGAGAGGGACACAAGAGAGTTCTGTAGGGGGAGATACAGAGCTCTGCTCTACCTTTGTTATCAGCAAACTGTCAAGCCAGAAATGCTGAAGACGCTAGATGGAATGCACGCTTGAACAGAGGCAAACAAACCGTGGGCTGACAAACAGATTTGCAAATCATCTGCAAAAAACCAGTACCTGACCAGGTATGAGATGAGGAGGTCATCCGGTGATAAGATGCACAGAGAGAAGACAGTCAAAAGCAACGCAGCAAAAACCCCTAAAGCACATTGACTGGGCAAAAACCCCTAAACCCCATTGGGCCAGAGCGCATCCTCACCAAGTTACCTACAAACTTTCTAGTTTGTACTAGTCAGCGTGAAAATAATATTGTAATACTCATATTAGTGCACTACTGCAATTCCCTCCCACCAGTGGGATGCCCAATAAAATTTAAGGACAGACAAGTTTACAAAGAACGGATTGCTTGTAACTACAAACTGAAACCCACAGAGTTAGTGATAATTTGTTCTGGAGCAATTCAGTGAAAACTGTCTATTACTGATTCTAAAATGAATCAAAATTCACATTGGTATTGAAAGATACACCATTTCTATCTCACTTTGCTTACTTGGTAGTAGGCAATTTCTCTTGCCATTATCTTTTAAAAAAATATATTAAATTAGCATCTTGGAAGACTTGCTGTAAGCCAATACACAGGTTTTTATATGCTGCAAGAACAACCATCTAAAAAAAACCTCAGATATTTCTCCCATTTCACTAACACATAGAGATCAACTCTATTATGAGTTACACAAACAGTGACGTTTAATAGGAGTGATGAGTATCTCGATACATAAAACTTTAATCAAAAACCAGAAGCTGTAGATTTGCAGTGGTGTAAACGAACCTCATCAGTTGTGCTCAGAATTGTAAGAGCATCCTAATCTGCAAGAACAAGTAGGAGAATAATTGAGGTCTTTGTGGCTGTTTACACTGTATTTACAGTTGTTTTGCATGACTAGAGCAGTAGAAAACAACTGGGGCATGCTAGTTAATCTGCTTCATTGATTCGTTCGTTTATTTTGACCACTGTAATTTGTTTCACAACATTTGTGCTGTAACATAGTTCTATAGTAAACGTAATATAGAACACTCCATCAAGTCAATAAAGTCAACTGGAATATGAGCCCTTGGTACAACATCCTGCTGTTAAACCTTTGTCAAACAGCAGGAAGAAAGAGGCACATTTTCTATGGGGTAATTATAACGCGAGAGGATTAGCGAGGTGTTGCTGGAACACGCAGACTAAGTGCAGCAGCTCCTGGGTGTTTGTTTCCAACTTGAAAAGGTTTCATTCACGTCAAGCCAAGTCTGTTTTCTCTCCAGCATCCTGTTTTTCTCCACTATCTGCAGACTCTTCACTTAAAATAAAAAACTGCTGAGAATCTACAAGATGTTCTGTCTTTCTTTTTTTATTTTAGCAGTAGTACTTTATATTTAAAATCAGTTAAGTGCTGCCTGCCTTTGGTTCCAGCAGGATTTTCCTCTGAGACTACTACTAAAGTCACTCGCTAAAGCAGTTGGTTCCAAAAACATAGGGGAATAGGGCATTTAAGCACTACCTCTCTCCTTCTCTCTCTTTAAAGTCCAGTGGAGCAATCAGCAGTAGTTACTCATCTTTCAAACCTCCAGAATACGTCCCTCGTGCAGTGGTGCAGCAGGCAGAGACGCGTGAAGAGCAGTAGAGTGCTGGCCTTCAGAAAGACTACACCACAGTAATCAAGTGAAAATGTTAATACACATTATTTTTCCTGAAAAATCATGAATTGTGTTGACAGAAGCAAAAAAAATCATGTATGTGTATGACTGTCTCACTGTTTTGCTGGTTTGTACAGACTACCGTGCAAAGACCTACTGATTGTAGAACCAGAGTAAAGAAGGGCATGCACTGCGTTACGTGTGAATAGGCAAAGGTTTTTTTCTTATCCCTGTAAGAACAGGAGTCACAAGACTTGTCTGAATATTGCATTGTTACAGACTCGGTTTTCCTTTTAATAGGTGGCAAAGACATTCCCTTCGCATTTCAACTGTATGAGGCGGAAATGATAATGTATCACTATGAAAAAGGGATAATTCCATAATGCTTTGGGTATTAAGTGATCAAGTGTGTTCAGATCAAATTACTTCCATCTCTTACTAAAACTCAGATAGCCACCTGAGCCTTTCCCTCCTCTGCCCAAACACACACTATAGATCTGCAAAGAAATACAGTGAAACCACAGGGAAGCTACAAAATTAATAAATCAAATGACATACTACAATTATCCTACTTGAAAGCTATCATGGACTTTATAAAGAAACCTTCTGGCTTTCTTAATTTCAATGATTTTGGAATTTTTTTGTTAAAATACAAAGCTCCATTTAACAATAAATTACTAACATATATGGGAAACAGCTAGACTCTGCCAGGGATTTTTTTTAAAGCGGATTTTATTATTGATTAGTGGACAGTTCTGCTCAAAATTGATGCTATTACACACTCCTTACACTCGACTACTGGCAAAACGATCTGTAAAGACAAACATTGCACCAAAGTTAAGGCCCAATGGCTTCAAAAGGAAGGAACGTTCTCATAAATGTGATTGCAGAATTAGAGCCTACAATGTTACCGGTCATTTTCAGCAAAATAGTCCAATGTTTTTCATGGTTTCTCAATGTTGAGAATTGAATATTTATATTTTAATAAATTTGTATGTTAATTAATCTTTCATTGTACATGTTTTCCCCTGCTTTTCCCCCTTCACCTCTCTTCTTTAAAAATTCCGTTTTATTCTTCCTATATTCTAAGCAGCTTTGCAGTCAAAGTTTTATGATCATTATCAAACAGTTACTACAGGTGTCTTCTGGTTTAAGTACAGCATAAAGCCAGGCAATTTCAGATGCTATCTTATGGTAAACAGCAGGAAAAAAAAAATATTACTTTTAAATACACACTAGTATACGAATGGAAATGCTGGGAAACGTGAAGCACGGTGCGCCTCTTGGCTTAGTGACGGAACAAGTGGTGCTTTTGGGGACTAGCAGTGTATCAGGTATGCAAATCTGGTACAATAGCTCTGCTACATTTGGAGATTTTCAATAGCAACCCTACAGCAAAAAAAAAAAAAAAATTATATATTTAGAGGCATCTGTGGACACACTTGGCAGGTTGCCAACGGCAGTATCCGTATGGCTCCCCATAGATCTGGCAGTATCAGCTTTTTCCACATTAATATCTTCTGTACCGAGTTCTCCTGCAGTTCTGCACTAAACAACGATTACAGAAACCCTCTACAGGGGACTTAACTTACAGACATCCAGAAGGTTGTGGGATATTTTAAATTTTCCCCTTCCACTGCCACTAAGCAGTATTAGCCGCAGAGCGAGCCCAGCCTGGCTGCGACCCAGCTCATCCCCGACCACTTGAAACACAAAGTGCAATTTGTTTAGAGGCCTGCTGGAAAACAAGCAATTTCTCATTTTCTTTTGTTTCAAAGACCTTTGCAGCAGGCCAGTAATTTCTTCCAAGTTGAGTCTAATTGAAACTGGAACTCAAGGTAATTGGGAACCTAATCCAGAGGTTTTAATAAAACCGGTGTCTTTGAGGTTGTGCTGCTGGTAAAAGCACTACTTACCAATTTAAAAGCCACAGCCCCTCATGGAGGTGATCAATCAGAATTTTGTGGGCTAGCCTATTTCTTGACGGCTGCAAAGATTCCACTTTCAAAATATAATCAATGAGGTATAATACCAACACACGTGGCCCAGTAACTAAACAAGAATTATGAGGAGGTAAGTCAAAAACGCTGCACAATTAAACAAGTCGCCTCTCTAAAAGAAGAGACAGGCAGGTGGGAAAGAGAAACGCCCGTTATTAATAGATGTAGTAAGTATATTGGAACAGCGAGCTGAAGTTGCTGAGAAATTCTAAGTCTGCAAATGAAAAACAAAAAAAAGTAAATAAAAATCACCTTAACTGTCAGGTTATCATTTTGCTCACCCTCCTGCAAGTGGCTGAAGACCAGCAACAAACCACTGAAAAAGCATTTCAGCAAAGTTTAAAATCTAAACTGTAGTGCCCACGCTAAATATTAAAGTTTACATATTAAGCTAATCTAAAGAACCTTTTGGCCCCTCCTCACTTTTAGTCCATTGAGATCTCACAGATTCTGGCAGGCACTACAAATATATCCCTTTAATTGTACAGATCGGGACGTATGGGAGTAATTCGGCTCTCCTGTCTCCTCCCCTCCAACTTCCCTTTTGTAGTTTCAGCGAGCTCTGTACTCTCGACCAGAAAGTTCTTACGAAAAATGCACTGGTCTTTGTTTTCCTCTTTTCCAACTGCATCAAAAAATTCAAAGTGTTTTAGTTTTAAGAATACAGGCAACATAAATTATTAACTAGATGTCAAAGTCTAGCTGCAGCTTTCCAGCATGGAATACCAGGAAGACATCAGAAAACACTGGATGAGACGAGCCCATTCTCACTGGTATCTCATGCTCTATTTAACCTGTTGCTGCCCGGTGCAGACTAGCCACCTTATTACAAAGAAACAGCACAGTAAACTGACAGTTTTGAAATTTCTCATACATTTTCTCCAGTCTGCAATTGCTGACCGCTGTGCATATGGAGAACCTCAGTGATAACTCCGTTGGGTTGGTGAGATCAACATGGAGTCAGGAACAGGATCTTTATTGCCTTATACAAATGGAAAAGGAAAAAAAAAAATCTCAGAAAGTTATAATGCCTTTGACCTATGACATTACCACATCTGCAATCTAACTACTCAAGTCTTAATCCAGTTGGGTCTTGAAAACTTCCAAGGACAGAGACCGACAGCTTCTCTAGGCAGCCTGTCCCAGTGCTTGGTTGTCTTAATGGTGAAAAACGTTTCTCCTTTTAAGCGCTCAGACTTTGACCTCCAACAACAGAGATCTCCTTCACGACTTATATTATGAAATCCTTTCATAGAAAAGGGTAAGGGCAACGCATGAATATTCTTTTTCCCAGTTCACAGGCCAAAATATATTTCGTTGGCTGGGACCTCAAGACCTGGGTTCCTGTTATTTGCATGCACACAGCTCTTATGAGTTTCAGAGGAAAAAGTACTTCATGCTCAAGAGCAGAATATAACTGGAAATGACTGACTCTATTTGACATTAATGTCACAATTACAGTTCATGCACTGTAGCTAGTCAATTCTCTCAGCTAAATTACTTCATCTTATTTACTAATCATCTGGAGTAGGATTCAGGATTTTATGATGATGGCAAAATGGAGATATAAGGGTGTCATTAACTTTGCCTCTATTTTCACATTTAGATGAAGCGTGCTCAAATTTGGAGAAAAAAAAATAGCTTGGCAACATATTTGATTAAAAAAAAAAGTCTGAGGCATTAAATTATTACAACATTCTTTGTTTCTTAAGGAAAGAAAAAAGATTGCTTTTAACTAAACAATTTTAAGGTTGACAATATATCCACGATATGGATAGATTATTTCCTATATTTTACGGAAAAGTTTGAAAAACTTTGACATTAAAAACACATGGTGCAGGCAATAGTGCACCAGACAATGTACACGGAGTTGAAAACATTATTTTCTTGTTAACCAACCTAAGTCTTTCTAAACACTGAAGATAATAAAACAGCATATAGACTTTCCTGTGTAACTGCCACTACTGCTGCTGGGGACCTGAAGGCGCTGCATAAACCACACAGGAAACCTCAAAATACACAGGACAGATGAGACGTTCAAATCAGTCTTTTGCAGCCTTACAATGAGCACACTTCTACAGAGCTACCCGCACCACCACCGTAACGCAGCCGGGATGCACTGAGCAGCAGAGAGAGAGGGGATATACTGAAGGGCATACAGCCCCTATAGTAAATATTCCCGTAAAAATCGCAATGATACCTTTTTGCACACACGCAACACCCTGCTGCTTTCTGTCCTACCCGAGCAGCAGACAGGCTGTCTCAACAGACAGCCACTAAGAAACCCAGAAGAGGAAGGATGGTGGTGTCTGTCTGTTTGGCTGTCGCGTGCTGGAACCTGGGTGTCGATATGAAGCTCGAAGTCACTAATGATATCAAGGGGAAACAATTGCTCCCCTAATTATGCAGTGCTAAGACAACGATTACGTGATACGTGATCCTGAACGGTGACAGTGTATGACAACAGAGCGTGTTCTATGGTGCAACTGTCCAAATTTCATTTAGAGCTGAAAAAGTTAAGGCTATGCTGGCAACGTGCCAGTACAATACATTTATTTCTCTAAGATGGCCCCTACCAGAATGTCATGTTGCTCCTTGTAAGCACCATCCATGCATCTTGCACACCTGGTTTCTCCCCACTGAGCACCATCTCTGCCCTTTTCATTCCTCTATGATACATCTCCACAATTTTGCCTTTATATTGCTCCCGATTCTAACTGTGTCAGGCTTTCATTCACTTTGAAAAATACCAAGAAAATGAGTTAAGAATGTCAATATAAATTTATGGAGGTGGCATTGCAATGTCAAATCAAGAATATGGTATCAAGATGAAATACAACAGTGTCAGGATAAATGTACCGAGCTGACAGCGCAAAGTCAAAATGGAGCAATGTCACTGCAGATCTAGAGAAACAACATTCATCTGTCAAAACAAAATCATGTCATTACACGTTAAAGAGTAGCTTAAATAAACTGGAACGCATAACTATTCATTCAGATTAGCAAATCTCACCCACACGCTCCTCCCATCAGGGAAAAACACATGTGTTTGGCAGATATAGGCAAGTAAACATTGCAATGGGACTTAATACCATGAAACCAGTTAGTCGGAGCAGGAGAGCACGCTAGTATAAGGAAACTTCCAAGTAAGGACCAACAACTGCTGGTCAAAGCGCCAAAGTAATGACTAAAGTAATCGTAAGCAATTCCTTCTGTTCCTGCTTGTTGTTTACGTACAGCACTCGAGACGAAGACTCAGTCTTGCTGCTTTCCCCAAAGCTCTAGAGATTGGAAGTGGAATCAAAGTTTAATTTGGATTCTCTCTTTGGAAGGGTTTTCTCAAGCAGCATTGATACATAACCAGGTGCGTTCCTTCAGTGACTGTTGTGGCTTAACCCCAGACAGCAACTGTGACCAGGCATCCACTCGCTCACTGTCCCCCTGTCCCGGCAGGGTAGGGAGAAGAGGGAGAAAAGGAGGGGAAAGGGAGAAAAAAAAAAAAAAAAAAAAAACACCAAAAAAACCCCAACCCACCAAAACCTCATGGGTTGAGATAAAGACAGTTTAATAGAACAGTAACAGAAGAGGAAAATAACAATAATAATAACAATAATCGGAAAAGAATATACAAAATAAAGTGCTACCCTGGCCAACCCCCATTTATATACTGACCAGCTTGTCCTGTCTATGCTCCCTCTCAGCTTCCACGGGAAGCTGAAAAAGCCCTTGACTAATATAAACATTACCCAGCAACAACTAAACCAATGTGTTATTAACATTCCTCAAGGTTCTCCTCACACCAAATCCAAAACACAGCAGCTATTAGGAAAAAAAGCTAACTCTATCCCAGCTGAAACTAGGAAAATAAACAGTATTATTCCTCCCTCCCTCTGAGCAAAAGGATTAAAGGAAGTTAATAGAAAAATCGTTAGGATATTCTAACAGTGAATAGTTAAAGCCTCATGGTCAGGTAAAAAAAGGTGTACAACCGAAACCCTTTGCAAGCGCAATCCATACAATTTATGTCAATTGAACCGTGGCCACAGAAGCAAATGAGAGTGTTATTCTGAAGCTGACCGTTCCTTTAATTACTTACCCCATTTTGTGATGTTTCATCACAGAAGCAGGAAGATGATGAGCTTCTGAACGATTTATTATGTGAATTCTTTTAGAAAGTGCTTGACTACATGCTACACATAACCAAAGACAATATAACTGTTTGTTTTGTTTTGTTTTTTTCCCCAATCTGAGGAATTGTCTTCTTCTTGTATCACCCCTTCTTTTTAAATAACAATATTCAGCTTTCACCCAACTTGTTATCTGATTTCAGGACCAGCAGTAATCAGCAGGGGAGCTTGTTAAATAGAGATGAGATTTTCACCACAACAGCACAGAGAACATTATCCTGGTATGTTATGGAAATAGGCACCGTGCACACACACAAATACATACTGTTGAAAGTCTCAGAAATTGCATTTTCACATGGTCTTTCTAACAGAGCGGATACCAAAGCAACCAGCTAAACTCCAAATACGTTCCTTAACCTCGGCTGAAATTAGGGTAATTATCCACAGATTACCTCCCAGGGCATGCCGTATCCTAAACCTGGTTTGACTCTATTTTTTGTGCCTAGTCTTCAGAGAGCAGGCAAGAAGTCTTCATTACAGCCACCGTGTGCGGCAGAACATCAATACAGTTGAGCAGCTCCCTAAGTCACATTACCGGAAGCTCCCCTCACTCGGTACCAATTCCCAAACACTCAAATCTTTCATGAAACATAATTGCAGTCTTCCCCCACGCGAGGCTTACTGCTCCTCTCAGGACTGCGTTTTGGTATATAGCGTTAGTGACAGCTATTATGAAGCATGGTAATAATAAGTTTCCAGAACCGTTGGCTCCCAAAGCTAAAACTGCGTATAAATTTTTAGTGCGGCAACAGATGCTAATACATACATTTACATTATCTAAACCATTACTTATTAAATAATCTGGCCAGAAAGATTGCTTTGTATTTGCAGTTCAAAGCTACAGTAATTCAACCAAGCAGTTTAGATTCATGCAGAGCCTTTGCAGTTTGCCTTGGTATTACATTGTGAAACGGCTACCTAATACTTTAAAGTTACGTATTGCTTACATATTTCTCATGTGGAACAAGCACAAAAGGGAATAGGCGACTCCCCAGACTAAAGAAGGTATTTGTAATCGAGTTCTGCTTAAACAGGAAGAAAAACTAGTCCAGGCTGCCATCTCTGCTGCTCTGTTTCTGCATGGCAGGCCGTGGGTGGCCCGAGGACTACCAGGTAGGCCAGTCTGCAAGTAAGAAAGCACCTGCCTCAAGAGCTCCCGGTTTCAGATTATGAAAAGACACAAAAGACAAAGCAGAGATAAGGAGGAGGCAGCAGCAAGATGAACATCGCGCGCATAATAAGTGATTCCCCTAGTGCTACCAACACAGCGCTGGGAGGAATCACCATCGGCTGTTCCGCACGCGCCAAGAGCTGAGCACTGAGAGGCAGGAGAAGGCCTCTCCTTCACCAATGAATTCTCACATCTGCTGAGGAAACTATACTTTTTAATTTGCTCCCAGCTTCCAAAATCTAAACATCCCATGGAAGCAATCTCCATTCAGCAAAGTTCTGGTGAAAGCCAGGAAAATCCTTGATGGATTTTTAGTTGTTTCTTCTGAGCTTTCCCACCGAGTTCCTCGGTGCCCTGCCTACCGATGAAACACCCTGGAGTCAGCCTGCAAGACATCCACTTCAGACTATTTTTTCTTCCACAGGGCATTCCATAACCTTGGATTTCTTCTCAGAAAGAGTTCAATTTCAAATACTGAAATATTGATGTTTTTCACGGATCATAACTTCATTTTTCTTCTTAACACCAAAATGCATGTTAATGGTGCCACCACACAAATCATAACTTCTGAAATATGGAAAAGTGTTGAATTTAAATTCCTGTATTGCAAATCATCCAAATGGTTTGACTCTAGAGAAGATGCAAACAGTGGCAGTCTCTTTTCCAGTGCACATACGCGTAAAAGAAAAGGCACGTTTCTAAAATTAAATCAGACTTTTTCTAAGGTGACAACAGCCATTCTAAGATTTATAGATGTTTGTACAATAAATACCTGTTCATATGAATATCACCTTAACCCAAGTCAAACTGTAACTTTCCAAAATCATTTATCAATGTGCCCAGCCCAAATTCATAATATTTAGCTGACTTGGAACGTAGATCTTAGTATGTCAGACAGTCTCCCTCTTGAGGAAGCTCTGTTCTTGAAACAAACCTGAATTTCTAGACTGTCTAGTACTCTCCACAAAAATGTCTTGGCAAGGAGGGAGGAAAGGTACCTGCAGAAAGAATGCAAGCTCTGCCTAGAGACGCCCCAGCGATGACAAGCCCCGTAAGGGCCCCCAAGCCATGCAGATGGGCAGCGGGACGGCACCAAGGGCAGAGAAAAAGGCTCGTGTGCTGTTGCCAATTCAAAGTCAATTGCAAACCCAGTACTTCCAAACGAAGCAGACAACTAACTGAATAGATCGCTACCAAAGCTACTGGGAAATAAAACCGTATTAAACTTGTACATTGAAAAAATACTGCCCCGCACTCCCAAGGTTTCTCCATGCTCCATTTTCCTCACTGGACGTTGGTATTTGAATTCACACGGACCCTGTGCTTGCAAGAAGAGCCGTTTGCCAGTCAGGTTTTCAGAAATACCATCTGTCAGCCCGAGTTTCTGGGCTTGCTGGTTTGTTCCTGCTCAGTACGCGTGGCAGCCAGTCTTCCATGCAAAGCCCCACCGACGCTGCCACTTCTGCTAAGGATAGCCTCGCGTCACGGGTTTATAAGGAATGAGATTAATTGCAGTCTTTCCTCACATCCAGTTTCTTTACACCACATCCCACTGAACGCAGACCTATGCCAGCCTACTCAGGAACCAAACCTCTCTTGATCATCAAGCATCATTTTTTTTAAATGCTAAGCTGCATGTATATTCTCCTGAACAATTAATACAGGTGTAATAGATGACTGGTATGCCACAAAGTTTGCAAACGTGTCAAAAATATCTTTAGGGAGGTATATCTCACAATAAGCCATCTGCTAAATAGCCCATATACCAAAATAACTGACTTCAGCTATTGATAACATGGTATGGAAAAGGCTTAAAGTACAGCAGATTTTTTTCTCTGCTCTTAACAAAGAACATCTGCACATTTTGCTGTCATGACTGATATGAGCCCGTCATTTAAAGTGTTACTGCTTCTCCTCTCATTAAGATCAAGTTCAGGCCCTGCAGAACTGCCAACTCTGTAAGGTGCTTTACACGAGGGAGAAAACAAAACATGAGAGGCCAACTGTTCATAGGATAGTGTCTTCACATTGTGGTTTAGCTGTCTACAGTAATTAGAAGAGCTTTGATACGTATCTCACATTTGGGTGAACGTTGCTTTCACTTCTGCAGTGGTGTGAACAGCTACATAGATACGAAAAGTGCAAGTCAGTTATGATCATTTAAAAATGTGTTAACTTCTGTAAAAAAAAGTAGCCTGTGGTTTGTTTCTCACACGAATTGTTGGGGTGTTCATGTTAAAAATCACAGCCTACAGATATTAGGACTCCAGCTGAAGGCATTTTCTTGACTGGGAGATTTATCCTGGGGTAAGTAGCAGTGACTCCAGACAGACACACAGTGCACAAACTGCGATGTAACACATGGAATTAGCATCACCTCAATCACATCAACCTGTACTTTAATGCCCTCTTCAGCGAACAATAGAAAGTTTCCTGAGAAATGCTTGAACTACCTGCCTGTGGTGACTTTCTGCTGGGTATGCAAATAAAAGAGTGGAAATTGGCATCGTTATATTTGTGTTCCAATTATCACCTGAGCTCAGGCACTAATTGTTAGGTCTCAGTTTTCCAGGACCATTGGTAGAAGGCCATATGCTCCTGGCGCATCAGCTCCTACGTCTGGTTATTACAGAGCAGCTCTGTCCAAAATCTGACCCAGCACAAGATAAAACAGACGATCTGACACCAACTAGATCCTAAAATTTCAACTGCACAGTCAACGCTGAAGAGCGCACTAGGGATTTACGTACTCGGTGGTCATCAGACCACCAGCAAGTCAGCTGAAAGACCTGTATTTGACAGTCAGAATTAAGGCAATGTAAATATACACAGAAAGCATGTACAGTTTTGAAAGAAATAAAGTTACAAATAGATTTTAAAGCCAACACTCTAACTTTAAAGGAGGTTTTGTCTTATTGTTTGTTTTTACGAAATGGGACCCAAGTAAGTAAATGATGGTGGATGTGGGAGATGCTGCCCCAAGCAGCTTGGTGATTCCAGTCACCGAAATCTCCGCGCCTACGAGAAACCCTGACAAGCGTTAAATTACATTTACATATTCCGCTGGAAGATCAGTGTAAGGTAATGTGAATACAGAACCGAGACATCTTTCAACGATCATGCAAGTGACCACAGAACTCATTAATAACATTTTAATGTCTAAGCAGAGTCTGTATAATTTAACTGATTAAAAAAAATGAGCAAGAACTTGGTTTTGCGATGCCTTTGAAATCAATTAGGTTGCAAGGAGATGATGTCAATGATGAATACTGTTAATGTATTTACTCAGCATACAGATTATCTGTCAATGGTTTTATGTAAAAATGACTATGAAGTGGAACCCAAACACTGTGAGAAATGTAGTTTCAGTGTTTGTTATTCTGAACATTGAAATCTACAAAGAAACAGCCCTGAAAAAGCATGGTGGCCGGGGCACAGTTATGTCAAAGTGAATTGTGACCATGGGGTGAAGCTACAGAGAGGTTACAACACTCGCCACCTGCCAAACAGTAAGTCGGCACCAGGCTCAGAAAGGGCAGACGGATCCATGAGTCCTTGTTCTGGACATCAACTCTGGAGCACCATCGTTTCACAACAACACTGAAAAGAACGAGAAATTTTGAAACAACAACTTTGAACTGAATTAACAGAGGAATTGGAAGCAAAATCTATGAAAATGTTATTTTTCACTGCCTGTTGCCACTGTCTAGTCTCCATAGCCTTACTTCACCGCCCCTTCACACTAAAAACAGCCTGGAAGTTTTAAAAATAAAGAGGCAGAGCTAGAAATAAACAATTGCATGAAAACGTCAACCCCTTGCATTGGAAGTATGACAATGCTCAGATAGAGCTTCTGCCAATGTTTGTGCGTGTCAGCATCACGCGTATCTACCATCTTTCTCTCTCAGTTTGAAATAATTTATTAGTTTTCTTGTAAGTTAAGTATACGCCTGCACCCAGATACGACCATACGGGCATAATGACCTGAACAAGCTTGGCTTATACGCAAGGTCCAGCAAATTTTGTAAACTAATTTTGGGCTCCGACTGTAAGGTTTTCAAAGGGGAGATGTCTTCCTGCTTCTGTAGCGTGCCTGCTCTTATGGGGCAATAGTACCCCTCAGGGTCTTCTCAGGCCTCATAACACAAGGATGATTATGTTACTAAATCAGTGCCGTCATAAGCAGTGCCATCTTGATTAAACCACTAAAAAACGTGCACGTCCTGTCAAATCAGAGAAACACAACCCATCAACATACCAATGGCATACAGCATACAGGTGAAATACTAACAGACACAGCTTCGGGAGCTGCTAAATAGTAGGAAATACAATGAAAATAAAAGAATAAAAGGATTTGCTGTTGGTTTGATAGAAGAAATAGACCGAGTATGACATATAACAACACAGATCCTTATTGTTGTTTTACATCTTTAATCCCACGTGGGACCATGTCCTTGATTTTGCAAACACATTACTGCTGCAACCCAGGGGAACCCACTGCTCTCCACCCCTGCTCCCCGTCCAAGCGCAACCACCGAGCTCGCGCTGCTCCTCAAGAGGTTTCTTTCGCCTCAGCTGGTCATTACAAACAAGTTGCGAGTCTCTTGTGCCAGTCTGCCGGCCCTAACTACGGCACATCCGCTGTGCCTGCACTTCGTTAGAAATCAAGCACGTAAAACAAGGTAACCTGAGTGGCCAAGAATCACAGGCATGGCTGTAATCATCATGATGAACGGCTCCGAGTGCGGAGCCCTAAATATTACACTCACAATTCAGGTTTCACATTATCTAGTTGGAAGCCTTGTATTAACACAGTATGACTCCAGCGTGAGAACTGCCACGTTAATTTGCTCCTGCTTATGCTGACAGCCCTCTGTGGCCCCATGCCAGACAACAGGCACAGATTAATATATTTTATACCTGCCATGGTTTCCTGCCTAAGAAAGGATCCGAAAACCTCCCACAGACTACATCCTGAGGTCCTTAGTTTCTATGCATATCCAGCCTAAGAAATCTCAACCAAGTCTAATAGAACTTTGTCTAAGAAATTGTTTTAAAAAGGAGACAGAGTTCCTGGAGTGTATGTATGGTTAATTTTCATGAGTGTCCGGAGTACTGAAAGGTAAAATTATTCTAAAAGCACCTATAATTGCTACAATCACATTGAGTAAACTCTGCTTAAGTCTGTGTTCTGTATTACTTAGTATGTATATACATACTCAGTATGTATTCTGAGATCCACAAAGCAACACAAAACCAGCTGGTGCAAATAAATGTATATTTGATAAAGAGGAATTCTCCTTGACGTATTAAAATAGTTAAGAACAACAATAAACCCACCAGATCTGATACAGATATACCACTGACAAATCCATGGGTTAGCTGGAGCAAAATTGGCCTTTAGGGTGTTTTCAAACTGTGTTTCTGGACACACTTTATGCCAGAATCAGACAGCGCTTGAGAAAACACTGCCGCCCCAGTCTTTGCTTTTCCTCCCCATCTCTTTCCTTGTGTACGAGACCTGCGCAATGAACCAGGGTCAGTGAATGTGTCTGTATTAAAAATAACTGCACCTCATCTTACTGGGCTCATTTTAATCCGTAGCAGCCTCCTGATCCAGGTCACGGCGCAGCCGCATGAAACTGCCACTACAAGCATGAGGGCAGTAAAGAGGCTGGAAAAGGGGACTGAGAAACAAGGAAGAGGAGGTTTGCTCCTTTCGGAGGCAGCACCAGCCCGTGCCTCCCTAACCTGCCCACACGACTCCAGCGCCGGCCTCAGCAAAGGCAGCCCCACGCTGCCATCCCACCGAGAACACCACAGATCGACCTCGGCTCAATGGATTCCAAATTCAAACACCCACAAGCTGAGAAACCCTTTCTCTTAGGCATTCGGGAATGTCTGTGATGTCCTGACTCAAAGACAAACTTATTCAACTATGCACTGGGATCCTGTATTTTGCCCAAGGTTTTTGCTTGTTTGTATTTTTAACTCAATTTGTCTGTCTTGGATTTTTGAAATATTATTATCTTATTTTTCCTCAAAGCTTTTGCTTCTATTTATGTCATTCTTCTTTTAAACAATGAAACAAGGTATACAAGAAGAGTGTACAAGAGAGAATCCATTTCAAAAAAGAAAATGTTCACGGTCCAACATTGTAACATGGAGGTTGAGGCCATTAAACTTGCCCTACCTGCTTTCTTTCAGACACTTTTTTTTGCAGGTAGGAAAATTTGGACAGAGAACGGGCTTTCAGAAGACTTCTTGCTACGTTAACAATTCTAAAATTTCATCAAATAGCAAATTTGATTTACGTATTCCATGGGACATAACAGAGATAGTCTTCAGACATCGTCTTCCAGAAACAAAAGAGAATAAAAGCACCGAGAAAACAGTTTATCTCTGTGGGACATCAGAGCGAGGGGCGAAAAAACTCCAGACGGTGAAGACTCAATCCAATACCCAACCACTTTATCAGATCTTGTCCCATCACAGAAGGGTTAAGTAGATTATTGCTGCACAATCTGTTCTCTGAAAATTGCTTCCCTCCAGAGCTCTTGTATTATCTTTTAGCAGCACAGTTTTTAGGGGTCTAGTACCACAAGACAACTGGGTCTCTTAAGGTCACTAGGGTGGGGTTTTTTTGTTTTTTGTTTTTGGGGTTTTTTCTTGTTTTTTGGTTGTTTTTTTTTCAGCAGAATAATTCAGAAACAAGCCTGAAAGCTGGAAAGAGGCACATTGATCTGCAGATGTCCCGGCATTACCCATTGCCACAAAAGGGATCATCTCTGGGACAGTAATCACTAATTTTCCCTAAGAGGTAGACGTGAAGTCTTCCTGCTACAAAGCAGATTCTGTACAATCATTACCACACTGCCCAATTATCAGAAGTAAACAAACTGTAAATAAGCATCTTCATGATCCTAGCTTTGCAGTTGAGAGTGTGTATTAAGCCATATCATGGTGTTAAAATATAGGTTAAATTCATCAGTATAGAGAAAGAAATAAAACACTTCACATTTTCAGGTGTGATTCTGCAGAAAGCTGCTGTTTGGAAAGCGACTTCCCAGTAAATCCACCTGTCAAAATTCAGAGCTAAAGTGAATTTGTTTTCAGAGAATAGTTCTGCATCAAGACAGCAGTAATTCCCTTCCAGTATAAAGATATTTTCTGTCATATTCCACGCATGGAAGACGCCCTTGAATCAAAAAGGAAAGAGATCAAGTACAATGTTTGAAGCTCACTTCACACACTAGCTAAGGTGAATCACGGAAGTTGTCCTGAAAAGAAAAATACATCATCCATGCAAAAGGAAAAAAATAAAAAAAAAACAAAAACAAACAAAAAAAACAAAAAAAAAAAACCACGAAAAAAAAACCCACCAAAAACCAGATTTGTGTTACTCACCTAAGAACCCTGAACTGTCAAACTCCCCTCTGTATGATGATTCTAACACCAAAGAAGAAAGTATCGGATATCATTCCTGGAAAAGTCAGCACTCAAGGCTCAGATGGGGAATGGGACTGGATGAGAGATACAATTTACACACAGATGAGACACTACACTGCCTATCAACTCTGTATTATTGCACTCCTATGAAATCAGTGATCTCATCAAGCCACATCCCTGCGACTGTTCAGTTGAACGTTTCAGGACAGATTCCCAGACTTTAGAACACAGCACAAACAAAATTAGGAGCTAACTACTAACAAAAATAAATAATCCAGCTATATTACTATTTGTTATCGTCTCACTTTGGCTTACATTTGAATCTTAGGTGACTTCAATTGCTAACAAAACTGAAGATAAAAAGCCATTTAAATGGCATATAGCTGTGCATCCCATACCTGTCCTGGGAGGATTCACCATCCAACAAAAAGGCAGGGTATTAATTGATGAACTGTAGTTTGTGCTGCTCTAATACCTATCCCTGTCACTAGGGCAAACGTACTCCAACACAGGTCACTTTAGGCACCTAGTATGAACATGGCCTTGGTAAAGTAAGAAAAGAGAGGAAAGATTATGTGTAGGAAAGAGGTAAAACAAGACAGCAGTGAAAACCAAGAGAGAATCTTTTGAGTCACCATCCCTGGAGGTACTTAGACACGTAGACATGGCACTTAGGGACATGATTTAGTGGTGGACTTGGTAGCGTTAGGTTAACGGTTGGACTTGATCTTAAGGGTCTTTTCCAACCTAAACAGTTCTATGACTCTATGATTCTGTCTTTCTTGGGAAAAAAAATGTCAAGACATCAGATACAACTACAAAATATAATGAAAACTTCCAAATGGCCTCCTAGCGCACAGAGATCTGAGGCATGTTGTATCTGAAAACAGGATTTCCTAGCAGCGATCACAATCTACCACCTCTTGCAAAACACTATACATTTCTTCGATACGTTAAAAATGTTGAGATATGTAGCAGATTGAAAGATCTTAAGTTAATATTTTAAAATTGATTATTGAACATTTCTGCATGAAATTACGGGGATTTTTAAATTACTCTGCTACTTCCTCTTCCAAAACACATACTGAAACCAAGACACTACCACCTTAAACACCAGTTTACCTTAAAAAAGCAACTGTTACTTTCCTTCGTATCACAAATTCACTTACTTAAAAAACAACTGATAGGTTCTCAAAGCAAAATAGCACTTCAGAAAATAACAACAGCTCTTTTATACAGAAAGTAATTTGAGCTAAACATGGGTAAGTATTGAGAAGAAAATGATAACTGTCTAATAAATATTCCTTTTAGATGAATGGTTTTCTATTTTTATCCATTTTTTAGCTTGAATATGATGATTCACTACTAAAAAAATTCATCTAAACATTAGTATTGGATTAATTTAAAAGAACCAACCCTGGGATTACCTGTGAATGGAGTTAATACAAAAGTTCAAGCAATACCAATTCTTTTGTTGTGTATGATTCATCACATAAATGGAACTAAACTGAAAATACTACTTGAAGTAGTTTGACTTTGATCTCAGTCAAATCGGCCTCAGACACGGAACTCCGTTGAGAAAAACCTTCCCTCTCACGCCACCTAGTACAACGGACCTCTGGGATCCAGGGAGCTGATGCCATTATGTTCTTAAGTGATCCACCGGAAGGATTTTGGTGGCACCATTTTAATTTCTGGAACCTAGAAGTCATAGACAATTTCCCCTGGAAGCTGAAGAAGGGGAAAAAAATGCCCTCTTCCCATAACCTAGGAAAGGGAGCGCAGGAGACAAAAAGGCCTCCTCCCCACAGAATAAGTTTAGGAAGAAATTGAAACTACTGTCAGTAAGTTGGCGTAGCTTCAGATTTATCGCTTGGGTTTGACCAGTGACTTCCCAGAGGACAGAGCAGGTGGGGCAGGCTGGCAGTACTCCTTCTTGCAATTGCATTTCCCACATTGCGTGGCTGCAGTTCCATAACGCTAGTGCAACATTTTGCCAACCGTAAGGAACTTTCTAAGGAACTGCAGAAAGAGTAAAACATAGAACAATTTTGTCTTAAGAAAAGAGCACTAAAAAACACCCCTCTGTTCTAGACTGCAGAGAAAAGGCAGCATTTTCCATACCTGTGGAGCACATCAATCCTACAGTTCTAGCCTGCAGAGAAAAGGCAGCATTTTCCATACCTGTGGAGTACATCAATCTTACTGTTTCGGTTGCGTGGAGACCTGCCTACTTTTTGTCAGCAAATCTACTACCACAGCAAGGCTGCAGCAGCCTACTAGGAATGAATTCACATCATCCCTATTCCATCACCAACCTCTTTTGCTAACTACATCTTATCTCAGCACTATCTAGCATCTGCAATTCTTTCTTGCCTTCTCAATCCAGGCCAACACAAGAGACCTTGATTTAGGAGCACAAAGCCTTCAAAAGTCCCAGAATATCCTGCATCGTAACTGAACTGGAAATCTCAGCTGGCACAAAGTAACTCGCCGCTGAAAATGAATGTCTGGCAGTAAAATGGGCCACAGGCCTCTTTCCTACTTAGTAACCCCCCTCTCTAACTACACATTGTAGAGTAGTAATTGATACTTCAAATTTAAAAATTTTCTGCACTGTAGCTTTTAACATCACTAATGCATCCTCCCTCTCAATATGGTGGGCATGATGGAAGGACAGAGAGGTTTGGTTTTTGAGAAAGAAAAAAGTGAAGGTGGAATTACAAAGTCCTTGAGGTCTTCATGACCCCAGCAACACCCGACTCCATAGGAAAACCAAACAAAAACCATGCAGGCTGAATAAAAACACTTCTTCAAAAGGATCTACTTCCCTAAAGACTCGTGACAGGACTCAGCGAGGTCCACACAGGTGTGAAAACCAGAACCTCCACTAGAATAGCTAACAGAAGGATGTCGATTTACATCAACTTGGAACCCGCCATCTCAGTTAAGGCCTGTTTTCCTCTTTTTACACAATACACATTCTCAGAGAGAGAGAGAGAGAGAGAATGAAAGTTCTCCTTCTTAAAACTTAGTATGCAATACATCTACTTTGATGTAGTCAGGCTTTTATTTCCCCAAACAATAGTTGTTAAAAACATCCCAGCTACACCAAGAAGATACAAAGGTGCATACTATTCATAACTGATTTTGCGCTCTTCCCCACTCTATTCTCTTGATATTGTTTGTTTCTCCTAACTCATTATTTCAGATCTAAAATAACGTTGGAAACCCTTCTGACTGTGGCAAGCATTCTTTGCTCCGTCTGCAAAGCACAAGACATTTGAAATACTGTATTAATAACACACACTTTTTCTAAACACAAAGAAATACTCAGGTTCAGAAGAAGCGGCATGTATTGATTGATCCGGGAGGCAGATTAGTAAGCAAAGTCAAATCAGATTTAATTAACAGTTACTCAAACATATGTATTGATGGAAAAGATTTACTCTAAGTCTGTGCCTTGTGGTTTGGTAGCTGACACAGAGACAGCACTGACAGAACTCTATTTTCAGCTGTCACTTACATATTACCAATGGGACGCCGAGGGAACGGCCTGGCAGCCAGGTCGAAGTCTAAAGCCCCGCAGTAACAGATGTTTGACATTCGCATTAATTATACCTACGGCAAATGTTATCGTTCCCCTGACAGTTCAAAATAGGTAAAACACAATACCATGGGTGAGAACAAGCAGAGTACATACTTCAGTGTTTCTTAAATTGTAACCTAAATTAGATTGCAGCTAATGATCTTTTCCTATACATCAGCCAGGAACTTGCATTAGCACTGCTTCTCACTGCCCTAGAGCCAGTTACACCGAAGTAATCCCCCAGGCAGAAAAAGTCACAGATAAGTGTACATGAACTATCTTTGAGGCCAGTAAGCCTGGGGTCAACATTTCTCTTTAATATAGATAGAGCAGCTGCAGAATAGGTCTAAATTAACCAACCAGAAGAGCTTCATAAGGATTACTTGCCTGACTTTTCATCAGCAGAGGGTATTCTGGCCGTACCATTTCTACTTCCATTCCCAGCCCAGGCCCCGCCACTGATTTGCTGTGTTGCCAGAAAAATGGGTGACTTGGACCTAGCCTTAAATCCCTGGGTACATATCTTTGTCACGGGGGTCCTTTAGGAGCAAAGTAAGGGAACCCAACCCGGATCAAGAGCTTTCATCATAAAATGCAGTTTGCATACTTAAAAATGAGAGGAAATGTAGAACAAAAACTAGCAACAGTACACTACAACAGAATTAAATACGTGCATTTCATTGAAAAGTAGTAAAAATATTAATTTCAATATATAATGCAAAACCAAAAATGAACAAAACCAAAATGCGCTTTTCATAAAGGCGGAAATAAATTATGAATACCTCTTTTAAAAAAATTTTATTTCATCTCCAAGACCTTCATCTTGGTCTAAAAGGCATTTAATTTGATTTCTTAAATCCTACTATTTTTCTGCGTATAGACTATATGGAAACATTTAGACTTAAGGCCAGTGTAGACATAAGATTACCGGAATCTAGAACGGAGGCTTGCACCACAGTTTTGTCCCAGAAATGCAGTTCTGTGCAAAACACAGGAACTGTTTTTTCAAGGCAGTTCTGGGAAGCCAAGCAAAGGATACTTCTGTTGCTACTAAATTTGGAACCACTATCACATTCAAAGAAAACAAAGGACATGGCATTCCCATTTTCTGTGCAGCAGCCTACCTCTCCTAGACATTTTCCAAGTATTAATACATGCCCGTGGGAGTGTGGATACGGGCACATAAAATGTAACTCCTACGACATTAAGAAATAAACAAAAAAATGTTCCCAGCTTTTATTTATTGCGTAAGACACATTACTTGAGGGTATATATGTGAGAGAGCACTAAGAAAATAGCTCATTCATTATTTAAATTGGGGAAGTGGACTCAGAGAGGTTTTATTAATGTTCAAAGAAGTAAAAAGCCAGAATCTCCTTATGCAGACTATCTGTCTAAATCCTGTTTACAGCACAGACATTTGACAACACCATTGAAGTTCTACATTATTTCTACAGCGTAGCAGTACTTTGGGTAATTTTTTCTGCCTTTTTTATGTATTAAAAACAATCATGAAAATATCCTTTCCAAGGTCACTTTACCCAATTCCTCATATGAGATAAAATGACAAGTCCATAAATCATTGAAACAGTATTGTAAAGTATATCTAGAGTCCAGTACCACAACCTGCAGTGAATCATCTTCAATCAATTAACAGATTACCTTAATTCAGCAAAATCCAATACCTGCGTTTTCCTGATTAATACTTTTTATACATCTAGAGTTCTGGTAATTACTGCTAGCAGTACCCACTGAAATTAGAGATGGATTATACATTGGTGGATACAGAATGTGGGAGCCTGTGAGATTGGCAGAAAACTCCCTTAAATAGATAACTGTGATAGCTAGAGCTGTGCATGTTATTTACAACACTAGGGATCCCATACAGCCTCATTTATTGGGACCTAAATGCAGAGAAATAAAAAGCTGAGAAGTCTTGGTATCGATATTTCTAAAATACATATATGCTGGGGGATATACGTTGGCACATGATCACAGTCACGATGCTTTCTGTCTGGGATAGGGCATTCCTGTGCAAAAGTCCCTATATCTCAGCTGACCTGTCCAGAAATCCAACGGGATTACTCTGGAGGTGGCCTGATGCAGATACTTTTGCAAAAACACCCAAATTCAGTCCAAATTGCAGCTGCCTCCACTAATTCAGGACTGTTAGATGATGGGTTCTGCAAAACAAACTGATCACTTGCACGCATCTCGGGATGACAAAGAGCCAGGGCCTCCAGTAACTGCTGCCCTTCTACAGCCGTTTCTATGCCAAACCCTTCTAACATTCTCTCTGCAACCCCCTGAAAGGAGGGGGTAGCCAGGGGAGTTCGGTCTTCGGTCTCTTCTCCCAAGGAGCAGGCGATGGGACAAGAGGAAACGGCCTCAAGTTGCACCAGGGGAGGTTTAGACTGGATATTAGGAAAAATGTTTACACCAAAAGGGTTGTCAAGCATTGGGACAGGCTGCCCAGGGAAGCGGCTGAGGCACCATCCCTGGAGGTATTTAAAAGCCGGGCAGACACAGTGCTTAGAGATGTGGTTTAGTGATGGGTTTGTCAGAGTTAGGTCGATGGTTGGACTCGGTGATCTGAAAGGTCCCTTCCAACCTGGGCAGTTCTGTGATTCTAGGAAGAGCTTCTGTGTGAAAACTGCTAGGAAAGAACCTGATTGCTGTCCAAGAAGGGAAACAACGGCTGTAAATTCCCTAAGGAAATGCCGATTAGCCCAGGCTGAAGATGGCATAACAGGAGCTGAAAGTATTGCGAGTGTTTAAGGCATACTAGGCCAGAAGCACGATGAAGGTATCAAGTTGGAAAGTGAAGGCAGCGTGAGAGAAGAGGCAGCCGGCAGACAGCAGGAAGGAGCGCTCGGTAGTGACAGTGTCGGAGGATGGAGACCGCGCACGGATGAGCCCACTTTGTCCTGCCAACAAGAGAGCACTTGTGATCTTCTAAAACCGAGGAGAGGATTTCCTTCTGTGGACTATGATTAAATCCCACTATACTGAAATTCAGGAAAATACCAAAAGCATCTAGATAATCATCCAGCAGACTAGAAACAATAGCTCTGCCTGATAAAGCGAGCCTGATAACTCTTTTAGCACTGGGTAGCAGTCAGGAGCCAAGAGCAAAAAAGATTGCTATGATGGCAGTGTTAGGTGGAAATGCTGGGGCTAGTTTTAAACTTGATTGTACAACCAGTAATTTCGCTTTGGCAGTTTAGAGGTCAGTATAGCTGCAGTGTAAAGAGATTCACGGAAGGTTACCCAAGAAAATGGGTAACAATCAAACACTTATCCCCAGCTAAACTTCATGCTGCCAGTACTCAAGCTAACTACCTTCACACAGGTTTTCTTAAGCGTACACAATGCAGCAATCACTAGAGACGGTGTAGACATGTTTTTAGTTACCTGCGATTTCCAGCCATACATTTAATTGGCAAAAGTGTAGTTATTCTAAACTATACATCAAAACGCACTCAAACTGCTACCGATTTCTACAGAGTGACCACACAGACGTGTCAGCAGAACTGGGAAAACTCCAGCCTGTGCAACTTGGTTATTTTACCGCAAAACCAGTTCAGCATCATTAAGATTCAGACCACAGGTCCGCTTCAAGATAACATCAACATGTACATGAGCTCGAATTTACCATAAAAAAAACAAACCAAACAAACTAGAGATTCAGACAACAAACTTCAGTATACCACTGAAGTTAATGAGAAAGACGAAACCAAGGTTATACAGTGTACTACAGAAATTATTTTCTTCACTCTCCGGCATGCCGATTTTTTTCTTGAGCAAGTAACTAAGCGACTTTCGAGTAAATACAGTCTACTAAACAAACTTTCAGATTTTGTACATTTTCCTACCCCAACAAAACTCACATTAACAAGGCGATGTACTATCAAAATAGCGATACCAATATTAATTACATGAAAATAAAAAGGAAGTTTAACATTTTAATGTCTTAAAATTATCTAATCTGTAACTAAAATTGTATTACCCTGCTTTAATTAAGATATTATACACTCATTTTCCTTGGATGCTCACAATCATAATTACTGCATGCGTGGGTGAGCCCTGGAATTACTTTTAATAGAATTTAGCATGTGTATTGGTTCCCCACAGGCAATAGCATATTAATAAAAAAGCCACCTCCCATCAGCAGTAAAAGAAAAGTGGAAATAGAAGCTACTTGTACAAAAAAAAGCGACTCGGAAGACAGAGGTTTAACAGAACTTAAATTTAAGCCTTTTTTGTGAGCCTCTCGGGAACATCACCATCACAGACCTTTTCTTATTTAGCTACCAAAATGTCTAAACTCCACTTTTTGCAAATACTAATGATACGACAGCCTCGAGTCTTTCGAGCCACTCCTTATGCTTCGAAATAGATCATTTTTCCAATTTCGGAAGAGTTTTACATACATTCAAGCAGAGACAGCTGTATACCAGTTGGCGCTGTTGGTAAAATATGACATCAGTTTCTTTAACACCTGCAAAGCGAGTATGACAGGATCGTACCGGAACACATTACGCTGTTAAGTCTTCTGTTGAAACACCTGCCAAGAGGAGTAGGTGATTAAACAGCCATTATTCACATTATTACTATTTTAAAAGAAAGCTAGCAAGAATTACAGCACTAAACCCCTCCATATTATATATAATTGACTGTTATCATTATATAGATGCGTATATAGCAGTAAGTCTATTATATATAAAGTGGTAGATATATGTTCATACACACATGGAAAAACAAAGATGTGAACAGCGTGAGTGAAAGTCTCCCACTCAGCACCAGACAATGAATTCTGCTGCCTTCAAAGGCACAAAGGCAGCAGATACAACCGCCCTCTTGCTCGAGCTGGTTGCAAGAGGATGCAAGAAAAAACACAAAGCAAGCGTAAGGTTGTCCTTCCTTCCTGCATTTACCCTAGCTTACAAAATAACACTCCACACAAATATGAAAGTATTATCTACAAACAAGCAATGTTTTCGAAAAGACTGCCAAGACTGTGGACTGTAATTATACAGAAAGGCTTACGTATCTAGCAGACTAAGCCATGAAAGATTTCAGATGCACTGACATCTGGAGAATAGTTCTTCCACCTCTTCTACTCTTAGTAATGCCAACTCGGTACGCGCTGAGCTGCGTACTCCATCATCTCCGTTCTCACAGACCTACCCAGTGAAGAAAAGTCAGTTCTGAAGAGCATCCCCAGTTAGAGCAGCTTTCCCCACCTGGAACGCAAGACCAGCCAGCCCATCCAACACTAGAAGGAGTCACTAGCAGCTGAGGAAGATTGAAAAAGGTGTCTCTGAAGCCAGTGCCACTGTAAGAGTATGGTGCCTCCTCAACACTTTGATATGCTTTTAAGTGTTGCAACTTTTATGCATCTCCATTTACTAGCCGAAAAGACTGATTATAGACTAATTCTTGCAAGTGATGTCTCCAATTATCAAAGGGAGGGTGCTTTACTAAGTGATTTTTAATTTAATAAGGCCTTTCCATAGGTAGTAATCATCTCATTATGTGACAACAATGGCAATACTGTGCTTGACTCCTATACTAACATTAAAAGGAAGGAACTGGAATTTTCACTCTACTTAATTTCATACCTCTAAAACCTATCTTGAAAGGGTATCATTTGTTCCAATAAAGGGGGGAAAAGAAGCATTTGAGTATCAACATTCCCCTCTAAAAATTTCACGTTTAACAAGAGTGCTGACTTTCTGAAGTCTGTTTTCTTCCCAAACTTACATTTTCCCATTTGAAAGGCAGCTAAATAAATTTCCATTCTTTCCACTAACACAGAAAGTGAAAGGCTTTCCGATGTTCTTCATTTTTGTGATTTTAGAAAATACAAGTGAACAAAAGTTGAAGAAAAATTAGTGTTAAAGCAAGCTGTAAGAACGCATCATTAATGAAGTTCTCAGGTTGTTTTCAGCACTTAAAAATGAGAAAAATTAAGAACAACTGCAATTCTTCTGAGTACTAGGAATCATCAGCAGGAAGAATCCTCAGCAGAAAAAGCAGTTTTATGAAACAGTTTGTTGTTGTGAACCTTAGATTTTAAGCCTAATACTTACCAAAATCATAGTGGTGTCCTTGGCGCTTTTGTTATTTTTCAGGTTCTTAGAGAATGACCATCAGAAACAGTAAACTGTAGGAGAGATGTCATGCTACAACATGGTTCAACTTTTATACCTACTGTAACTGTTGAATCAGTAATGTTTTTTATAGGAAACTAAATCCACATACAGTAAGAACCGATTGGTAAATCATGACATTTGAAAGGTGCTTCATTAAAAATACAGATGATAACAAAATTTCCAAGGTATTATGGATGCATATAATTTTAACAAGGATTTTGTTGTGTAGCCTTCTGTTGGACTTTGAATCACAGCAGGGAATGGGCTGCAAAGACTGAAATCAGGCAGTTCCTCCCTTTCTCAATAGATTGTCTTTCAGGAATTTAAAAAAAAAAAAAAAAAAAAAAAGGAAGAAAGGCATGGGAAGAAAAAGGGACAGAAAATGTTTCTTATTATCTATGGTTTTTCTTTTCCAAGTTAACTCCAAGTCAAGTTCTTAACAATGCTGTTAGTCTTTTGAAGAGGGGGAAATGGCTGATATTTTAGAATGAGCTCCTACACAAAGGGTCAACTAAATTGCTCATTGAAATCGAGGAAGCAGACTATGGGGAAAAATCCAATAACTTCCCCGTGAAAAGGAGATTCAAGTTCTGGGTCACACAAAACCCGTTAAGTCATCAAAAGAGTTGGCTGATTTGGAGGAGGCGTTCGCCCCCCACCAAGTGCGGTTCTGGTTCAACTTGAAATACTCTATTTGCGCTGAATTTTTATGCACAGCGTCGGTTGGATTTTTCCCTCACCAAGTCAGAAAGGTCAGCTTTGACACACTCTGTAGGAAATGTTTATATGTTAGACACAGAAATACTTCTAAATGTAATAATAAAAAGTTCAAGAGCATTGAGCCCAGATGAACTATGTAGTCTGTTTTCAAACAAAACATGTTTGTTTACTTAAAGCCATTTTTTTTCCCCAATTTTCTTCCTTCTCTGAAGAATATGACAATATTATTTGTCGACAACCAAAACAAGTTTTTCTAGACTTTATTTCAACTGCCAAACTGCAAAGAAAATTTATAAAACTCTAGACAGAGTACTATCAGCTGGTAGTACCAGCCAAGCATCTACACGGATAAATAAAGCTATTTACAGAGGAAAGTGGATGCTACCTAAATAGAAGAATTAGAATTAAACTAAATTCAGCTCAGGTTTTATGTTGAGGATACTGATAAAATCTGTACAGCCTGTTCACATGTGATTTAAAAAAAAAAAAACAATCCAAATTCCATTTAAGTAAGAGACCAAAAAAGGAATTTTTTTCCTAAACTGCGATCCATTCAAGGAGAATGTTGTTCTTTGCTTTATTGAAATAAAGGAAACGGGCTCAAAGCATTGCTTGTAGGAATGTAACAATCCCTTAATCTAGAATAATATTATATTCTTAGAGAAACAGATGTCCTTATATAACAGGTAGCTAATCAAATGAAAGTTACTAATAAAAGCCTTTAAGTCAAGCGTAATTTTTGATAGGAACTGCAAATCTAGTTGAGAATTATAAAGCAGGAATAAATCTCTAACTCTCCCCATTTCTCACATTTCCAGTAGACTGTATACCCGACATCTTTCACTACGCTCGTGAATCTGAATCCTTTGACGCTAGACCCCACTTAACTTCTACTGTACAACATTAAAAGAGCCGTGCAATCTTAGGTACTGTTTTGTTATATGCAGATTAGTTTACATGTGGGTAATTTGTCATTCAATTACTCAGTAATAATTAGAAAAAGATCAAATGATTTCTCCCTTTATAGATCAGATAATTAATGGTTATTTCTATGGTAATTTGTCAAGGCACAGCTGGAAGAATTAGACAACTATTCAGCTAAAGTGCACATAATCATTTTAGCATTAACATAATCCAAGCAATACAACTATTTCTGCAATTCTACATAGCCCTAGAAGTCCTTACCCCATCCATTTACAAAGACTGAAGTGAGTATATATTTTTTTAAGATATGCCAGTGGACACCTGGAGGGAGGGGAAGGGTTATCACAGTTTAGCAAAATACAAAATAAGTAAAACTAAACCTGTGATCGTGATATATCATTATATTTGAAAATTTAAACTGCAGTTCACTTTCAGTGCCTGAAAGGGAGGGAGAGACTGCAGGACTGGTGAGCTATGCTGGCTTAAAGTATGCCTTAGTCTGCAACCTGGGATCAGTAAATCCTGTCCCGTAGAAGGGTTCTTCTACCACATATAAGTCTTGATAAGAAAGCTTTCTAACTATTCATGCTTGTAACAAATGTAAACTCTATGAGTTCCTGCCTTGGTTCTTTTTATCTTCAATGGGTTGGTTTGTTGGGGTTTTTTTAACTGCATTGTCTACTTAGCAGAATAGATTTAAAAAGAGAGGTGCATTCATTTTTACCTTCTGCACCAAAGACAAATGTATTCAGGCACCAAAAAGTTACCTTCAGGTTAAAACTAAACTTTAACGATCTGCATATCGCATTATTTTTTTCTGATTTGATTCTCATCTAAATAAGCCAAAAGCTCCTTTGTTTCAAAAAATGCCTTGAACAAGTTTGCTAAAATAAAGCAAGTAAAAAAAGTAAAGTACATAAAAAAGTAAGTAAAAAAAAAAAAGAGTAAGAGTAAGTAAAGAAAGAGAATATCAGAATCATGAAAAATACAAACACAAACCAAATGGATGGTTCCAACCCAGTCGTGTAGCCCCAGTAAACTGAGCTAAGTTCTGCCCAGGTCACAACCGCACGGGTTAAAAACCATACTTCCAAATGTGCTGTTGCACTTCTCTGTTCACATGTGTTTAACAGATGGCTTTTCTATAGAAAGGTTCAATGAATTCTGAAACTACTTGCTAGAAAGCTGAAGAATATTATTCATCTTTCTCATGTTAGAAGATATACAGTATTCCATTAGGAACAGAGAGAAAAGGCAACATATTCAAAATTATGTTTTACAGTACTGAATTTACAGCACCAAACCTGGGAACTTGCACTTGCAGAGGTTCCAGTAAAGTCCTGCAAAAGATAAGCCTTTGGACTCCAAGTTTGTCCTGAAACGAGAGGCCCGGTATGAGCATCAGATGATGTCGAGCTCTCCCTAAATACACTATTTATGGCCTTTTAGTACTATAAGCACTGAAATGCAGGATTCACCAAGAATTTCATCTTCTTTGAATTGCATTTCAGTAATAGGCTTCTCGTCTACCATTCTGTGTTATTTATTTTCAGTCATCTCTATTTACTAAAAAGTATGCAACAAATATGATGAAGAAGTTGTGTGTGTGAGCCAGACAGTGTACAAGAAAAATCTTGGTATGACAATATATTGCTTTTTCATTTTTACAGAGACCCAGATAAATGGCTGTAATTTGATCTTCAAAATGAGCATCCTATTTTTAAAACGGGAAGATATATAATAATGCAATTTTTTCTGGGCTGAAGACACTTCATACTGGCACAGTATTAATACAAATCTGGCGTCAATATCTTAAATCCATATATGCTCCTATACTTGTGCCTATTTATAATACTATTAATTTATAATACAACAGGCCACTTATACTTCTAAAGCATGTAAAAAAACCAAAGAGCTGTCGAGCAAAAAATATCAAGCTGAAAACCGAAACCGCTCACATTATGCAATTCCTTAGGCCCTTAGCATTTGAAAACATTTTATCAAAATGACAATTATTACTATATTGCTTTTTCATGTCCATTTGTGGTGTAACTATGCATTAAAGACCGCCCAAGTGCTGAATGCCAGCTGCTGTATCCATGGGAATCCGATGGCCGGTTGGGCCAACAGTTCCATCGGGAAGAGACACAGCCACTGCAGGCAGCAACGTCCCCGTCCAGTGTTCGTTTAAACAGGATTAGAGGCATTCAGCCCCATTCGGATGGACTCTTAGATAAGTGAGTACAATTAAATACACACTTAAGGTAAACGACTTTATTAAACAACTGCAGGATGCACTTGAATGCCACGCTATATAAGAAACTTAAGCCAGCGATCGCTAGGCAGAGAAATTTCAAAGGAACTGGATGAGAGAAGACAGACACTGGGTTGTACGAATCAATCATCTTTTAAATGAAAAAGATCACCATAAGAATAAATGTTTCTTCCTTCCCTGAGCCCCAGCTGTATAAATTCTCATTTGGAGTGGCATGTGGCCCATTAAAAGGAAGGCGGCCGAGGAAAAAACCCATTTAACGGATTTGCATTCACTCTAGAATAGTAAAAGAGCTGGAAAAGAAAAGGCAAGTCCATTAACTAGGATTTTAAATAACACTAACCTTGGGCCTATCTGACTGGAAAACAGCAACTCCGAACAGCAGCATACATAACGCCTGCAGCCGTAGTCAAGGCAGAAAAAGCAGCTGGGCCATTTTAAAACTTGATGTGATCTTGAAAGCGTGCAAAGCTTTAAAATAATTTTTAACCAAACATGCTGTTCTGAACTCATTCAGCAAGGTAGCCGGAGTTCTAGGCAAAGCTGGTCAGAGATCAGCTGAGGAGACAAGCAGTATTTAGTATTTCCATAAGCAGCTCTCATAGCAATCCTGGCGTTCTAATCAAGGGCATAACAAGGAGAGGAGACTGCGCTGTCAGGACACAGGCAAACTGGATGTCACTGTGGACCAAAGCAAGAGAAACAGGATGTAGTTCAATACCACAAACCAAGAGATTATGCAACCGCCTACAATAATTTCTGCTCAATTCTGGAGACGCTAGCAGCTGGAAGTGAGCAACATATTTTATATGAAGAAAACTGCTTAACATGGCCATGGAAAAGGCTGCCACAGTGTTTAGCCGTAATTTCATGAGTAGCTGAATCAAAATAATGGTTTGCCTTAACCCTGTTTCTACTTTCCACAATCCCCATTTTTCCCTCACCAGCTCCAGGCCATACAATCCTGCCTTCTCCCTCTGACAGCTGTCTCAGGTCCCAGGTCCATCTGTGATTCAACTCAACACACTAGTGCAGTGGCGCTTTCTTGTTTGTTTGTTGGGGTTTTTTTTTGTTTTGTTTGTTTGGGGTTTTTTTGGTAATATACCATAGAATTACCTCGCTTGAGGTTAGACAGGAACTTCTGGGTGTCATCTGGTCCAAACCCCTGCTCAAGAAGCAGGGCCAGCTCCCCAGGACCATGTCCAGATGGGTTTTGAAAGTCTCTAAGGATGGAGGCTACACAATCTCTATGGGTGACCTGTGCCAGTGCTTGGTCACACTCACAACGAAAAAAGCATCTCCTTAAATGTTTACCCCTTATCCTGGATTAAGACATTAAACAGTCTCACACTGGAGTCTCACACAAGATCATAGAATTGTTTTGGTTGGAAAAGACCTTTAAGGTCATCGAGCCCAACTGTTAACCCAGCACTGCCAAGTTACCACTAAACCATGATCCTCAGCACCACATCTACACATCTTTTAAATACCTCCAGGGATGGTGCCTCAACCACCGCCCTGGGCAGCCTGTCCCAATGCTTGACAACCCTTTCGATGTTGGTTTAGGATATCCAGTCTAACCCTCCCCTGCTGCAACTTGAGGACGTTTCCTCTTGTCCTATTGCCTGTTCCTTGGGAGAAGAGACCGACCCCCCCTGGCTACCCCCTCCTTTCAGGGGGTTGCAGAGAGCGAGAAGGTCTCCCCTCAGCCTCCTTTTCTCCAGGCTGAACACCCCCAGCTCCCTCAGCCGCTCCTCACAAGACTCGTGCTCCAGACCCCTCACCAGCTCCGTCGCCCTTCTCTGGACACGCTCCAGCCCCTCAATATCTTTTTTGTGGTGAGGGGCCCAAAACTGGACACAGCACTCGAGGTGGGGCCTCACCAGTGCTGAGGGGGACAATCACTGCCCCAGTCTTGCTGGCCACGCTCTTCCTGACACACGCCAGGATGCTGCTGGCCTTCTTGGCCACCTGGGCACACTGCTGGCTCATATTCAGCTGGCTGTTGACCAACACCCCCAGGTCCTTTTCCACCAGGCAGCTCTCCAGCCACTCGGCCCCAAGCCTGTAGCGTTCATAGGGTTGTTGTGACTCAAGTGCAGGACTTGGCACTTGGCCTTGTTGAACCTCATCAACAATGCCTCAGCCTGATCCCTCTGTAGAGCCTTCCTACCCTCAAGCAGATCAATGGAAGGTAAGCAGAGGGAGAGAAGTAGGACCTTCGTCTTTCGGCAGCAGTGAGCTACTGAATAGACTCATCCCATCTGTGAAAGTAAAGCCTGGAAATGTATCAGATGAGAAGGGAAAGTATCATTAATAAAACGCCAAAACCTCTTTAAAATGTATGTAAAATTCTGGTTACTTCAAGAAGGATGAACCCAAATTGGAAAGGAAACAAAGAAAAAAATTATAAAATGCCCAATGAAATGGATAGCTGAAGTTACAAGAGGACACTGACTTATTTAGCTTGATAAACGAAAGACTGAAGGACACATGAATGCCTACAGTGTTATTTGGATTAAAATAGAAAAGCAAGACAACAACATCGTAAAATCTGTAATAGGTATTTCTCATGATTAAACCTGAAATCTGAAAGATTAGCGAATAATAGACATGAAAGGTTTTAGAAATTAATTTGATTAAAAAATTAAAAAATATAAAGCCCTGTTTTTAAAAAGAAATTATTTTTTAAGATGCAACTTTAAGGTATCAAACTCTGTGGTTGCCTTTACCAATACTGGAATGCAACACGAATACCTCTTCTGTATTCCTGAGCTCGCAGTATACTGTGCTAATAAAACAAGAAGTCTAAGGCTGTATAAAGTTCCAAATGGAATGTGAGCTACCTCACATATCTTTGCAACAGACATTTTCCAGGGACTGCTATAATCTTGCAGAATATATTATAAAAGTTTCTGCTATTGAAGAATCTATCCATTCTCTATACACAAAGGTCTGAACTATCTGTTCATGACCTCAACAGTTTGGGGAGGTTTTCCCCATCCCTTTCTGCTTTTTCTTTTGGTTTTGCTCCTTTCTCTACCTCCACTGTTACTCACCATAAAAGAGAGCATTTTGAATCTGATTACCATCCCACAGCGAAGGCTGCAGTCCCGAGTGCCTGAAAAGCCTAAGTGAAACATTCAGTTAGATACACTGCTCTTTCTCTCCTCGCCGAACAATTCCTTCTAGATGCGCTCCGGGCAGATGGGATCAGATACCCCTTCCACAAAAGTCGGCATCCAATTACCAAGAAGAACAAGGACTGTAGCTCAGGCTTCTGTCCAACATATTAATCTCCTCTCCAGACAGCAGCAGTTGCAGGAAAAGCAGCAAGGGAAAATGCGGGTCTCTGAAGCAGTTTCTTTTCACAAAGGGAGAGAGCTGGAATTTCCTTCAGGCTGTGAGCTTCATGGCTCAGTTTATCTTCTGTAAATGGGTGTATTCTGCAGTAGAATTACAGACCCGATGTGCTGTAAAGCATGCTCAATTCTTAGATGAACGGAGCTATACAAATATAGAACTTTTCCATTACCACAGTAGGCCTGTATATTGTTGGCATTTTTGGTTGAAGCCATCAGAAGATTAGGACATAGGAGCAGAAACCTAAGACTTTCCAGCTCAACTTATGCTAGCTTTCTTACGTTTCTTTGGTGCACATGAGACAAATATGTGCAGCACATAAAATCAGCCCTAAAATTTCGGGGAATAGACTTGTGCTTGTTTGGAATACTGATCACAGGCACTTCAAACTTGTTGGTCGAAGAAGATAACATGATCGTGGCAGTTTTCTTTCTGGTTGTGATACAACTATTTTCAATAATTTAAGCAGTGTCATTGTGGTGAATTTCTGAAAGTATTGTTATTATGCTCGTTTAGTTTTAGACACACACAGAAACTTTTTTTCCCTTCTCAAATACGTCTGTTATCAAACCTTGTGTATTACGTTTATACAACTTTTATATAGGATTATTCAGAAAGATCTAAAAGGACTGTACCTTCTCACATGGAGAAGACAACCATTTCGTTTGCTACTCGTGGTTAAGCAAAGGCTGCAACCAAAGCGGTAGCAACAAAGCAAAGTAAAATTACTCCCATTAATCTATATGGTAGGACAACTACAGCTGTCCTCAGTCCATGTGGAGCACAACAGGAATGGAAGAATACTCCTATATGTTTTCTAACTTATTTTTAATGGGTTAGTAATTGTTCTGGACTCATCTTCGTAACTCTACCTGCATGCACAATGAACTGCAGGCGTCAGAGATTTGAAATGGTACCGCTCCCCAATATTGCCTCAAGCAGTAGTCTTGACATTGGTTTAAAAAATAAAAAAAAAAATCCAATCAACTTCAAGAATACAAATATTTGTACAAACATATGAATATTAAAGATCCACCACCACCACATCCTAAAAAAAGCTTAACTAGTAGACATGGAAGTAACTCCCTAGCATCCCCTGAAGTTTTCAAAACAAAAGGAAAATTACAGAACTGACATTGAATCCAAGTTTATTTTATCTACCATTACTACATACCAAGAAATCTATTCCCTTTGTAAGTCATGTTGAGAAATACTAGACAGCTACTCTCACAAGTGTATACCTAATTAAATATCTTCTAAAGAATTACTTATTATACAATATGCATTTAATGAGACAAGTTTTCCAAGGGAAACTTCTCAGATTTCATTTAGCTTGCAAATCACTTTGTTGGGTTTTTTTTTTGTTTTGTTTTTTTTTTGTTTGGTTTGGGTTTTTGTTTGTTTGTTTGTTTTAAAGCAGTAACGAACAAATTGAGACATTTAGCACTCACTTGCAAACCTTCTTTTGTGGTTCCTTTCATCATAAAGGTAGAGAGAAATCCTCCTGTTTATATATTGCCACCACAGTAACTTTTGTGTTGGTTAGAGACTGTACCAACCAACTCCTGCAAATCCTCGAGACGTTTTTATCAACATGTTAAAGGCATTCAGAAGAGCACTCTCACTGAGCACACTGACTATATAATGGACTTCCAAAGGCTGGTCAAGCAGAACAGATACATCATGAAAGCCCTATTTAATCCTAACTCTATCAGAGCTTAGACATTCAACACCTAAAATTGTGACTGGCTGATGCTGCTACCATTGCACATGAAATATAAAGTCCTGACACACAAGAACTCCTTCCTGACAGAAGTTAGGCTCAACATGCTAGTGCAAATGAGTATGTGGATTTGCCTGCTGAAACAGAAGGGACATCCTTCTGGAAGGTAAAATGCATCTATCACAAAATTTATGGATGATACGCTAACCTGATCTGCACAAAATTTTGATCTCAGATATGTCCTCCTCCCAAGGCTAAGAAAAAAAAAAAAATAAAGATTACACATTATTCAAATGAAATGTTCCTGAAACTGTGGTACCTTGACAGGAAATGAGCATTTCCCATTCAACAAAGAGTGGCTTCATACCTCCTTCCCAGTTACTGAAAACACGCCTTCATGGAAACATTAAATCGTTCTTCAGATCCACTTTAATTCCTCATTGATTTTTCTTGTATCATTTTTTGGTAAGCTGTAAAAGCTTGTGTGTTTGTTCATGCCTGAACTTGCTGAAAATGTCGGGGAATAGAACAGTTCTTGCTTTTACAGTAAGCCCTCCATATTTCATTATTCCAAACCTGTCTTCGTCAGTAGTGACTAATTCTGTAGGACACAACATTGAATTGCAGAATACCTCATTTCTCTGAATCTGAAGCAAAACTATCACCTGGGAACACCATCTGTGCAGCCGGTTAGCTGACAAATTTCTTTTTCATTATAATAACCCATCATTAAAACAGAGATGGAATATTTCATATAGTACTTTGTATCCAAAATGCATTTGCCAAGCTAACCACTTGCCTCCCCATCCTGCCTAGGTTAAATACCCATGTTTCTCCTTACTAAATCATAGCAACAAACTAGAAGATTGTCAAAGGTTTACTTTTTTCATACTAACTGAAGGGAAAGAATCAGAGGCTTAATCCTACTAAAATATTTGTTCATTAATTTCCACTTGCAGGATAACTTCTATTTAACTTAAAGCTGTTACTGCAAATACCTTAATGACTTCATCTGCACAGTACTTGCAAAGTGGGAAAAAAAAAAAAAAAAAAGATAAAATGAATGTCCCTCATTTTCTGCTCTTCCAAAAGAAAATTGCAGTTTGGGTATTTTAGGGTGAATGCTTTCCCTTAAAGTATTTTGTGAATCCTGTTTCTAGACACAGAAAGATTTCTTAGTTTTATTTATTTCATAACTATGAGAAATCAGGAAAATTACCGAGTTAGTTAAGCTTGCATACTTTCCATGTATTAATTAGTTTTTCCGCTTGGTTTGAGGATTTAAAACATGAGCATGTTCCACAGCAAAAACATAGTGTCAAATTAGTATGTTTAAAACTTGCAGTCAGTATCAATTATAGCACAGGAGAATTAACAACATCTTTATTAATATATTAATGTACTCTGATGCATTAATGCATTTTGATGGAAAACTATCAAAGGCCCGAACTGAACTCATGTAGTTTTCAAATACAGCCCCAAGCTCACTTTCAAATTTGAATAAAGACCTCGCAGAAGTGATTCTGGGCTGATGAACAAAAGTTTTATGGTTGAGTTCAGGTGGATCTTGGGTTCACAGAATGACATGATATCTGAGGTTGGAATAGAACTCCGGAAATCGTCCAGCCCAAGCCTCTGCTCAAACCAGTCTCATCTAGACCCCCGTTGCTCAGGACCATTTCCAGTCAGATTTTGAGTATCTCCAAAGCCCATGGGGACTCCACAGCCTCTATGGGCAACCTGTTTCAGTGCTTGACCACCCTCAACATGAAAAGGTTTTTTCTGATACTTAAATTGAATGTCTTGCATTTCCATCTGCAGCCAGGTTCCCAAGTTTGACTTTAATCCAATTCAGCTACCTTTTTTTAAAAGTTTTCTGCACAACTTTGGGGAGCAAAGTACCTCCCGCTGTAGGAGAGGATAGGGTTCGTGACCACGCGAGGAATGTAAACACACAGAAATTTATGGGACCTGATGTGATGCATCCCAGAGTCCTGACAGAATTGGCTGATATAGTCGCCAAGCCATTCTCCATGATATTTGAAAAGTCATGGTGGTCAGGTGAAGTCCCTGGTGACTGGAAGAGGGAAACATTGCACTCATTTTTAAAAAGGGTAGAAAGGAGGACCCTGGGAACTCCCGCCCTGTCAGCCTCACCTCTGTGCCTGGGAGGATCATGGAACAGATCCTCCTAGCAGCTAAGCTAAGGCACACGGAGGACATGGAGGTGATTTGAGACAGCCAGCATGGCTTCACCAGGGGCAAGTCCTTCTATGATGGACTTCTATGATGGACTGATTACTTTACATGGTCCCTCACAACATCCTTCTCTCTAAATTGGGGAGATATGCATTTGATGGGTGGACTGTTTGATGGATGAGGAATTGGTTGGATGGTCGCACCCAAAGGGTAGCGGTCAACAGCTCAATGTCCAAATGGAGACCAGTGGTGAAAGGCATTCCTCAGGGGTTGGTACGGGGACCAGTGCTGTTCAATATCTTTGTCAGCGACATGGACAGTGGGATCAAGTGCATCCTCAGCAAATTTGCCGACAGCACCAAGCTGTGTGGTGTGGTTGACATGCCTGAGGGCCAGGATGCCATCCAGAGGGACCTGGACAAGCTCAAGAAGTGGGCCCATGTGAACCTCGTGAGGTTCAACAAGGCCAAGTGCAGGGTCTCGCTCCCGGGCCGCAGCAACCTCTAGTATCAATATACGCTGGGGAATGAAGGGATTGAGAGCAGCCCTGCCGAGAGAGACTTGGGGGTGCTGGTGGATGAAGAGCTGGACATGAGCCGGCAATGCGCGCTCACAGCCCAGAAAGCCACCTACATCCTGGGCTGCATCAAAAGAAGCATGGCCAGCAGGTCGAGGGAGGCGATTCTTCCCCTCTACTCTGCTCTGGTGAGACCCCAGCTGGAGTACTACGTCCAGCTCTGGAGCCCTCCACACAAGAAGGACATGGACCTTTTGGAGTCGGTCCAGAGGAGCACACACAAAACAGAAATAGTATCCACCCCTATTAACGCAATCTCTATCTAAACCTTAGTCAATTAAAATGGCTACTCAAAGTACTTAAAGATTTTCTGCCTCTCCTCCAGCTCAATGAGTTAGAGACAAAGACAAAAATTTCAGAGAACTTATTTATGAATCACCTTTAAAAAATAAATAATCTCAAGATTTTGCCATACCTATGTTTGATACAGATGGTAATAATAAGTCCTCTTTCAGCTTCTGAACTGTGAAGTATACAATGAAATCTTGGTTTGCTATTAAATGTTCTTATAAGTTTCCCTTGGGACATCAAGTTTTGTAGTTCCCATAGTCACTTGATAGTCACTATAAAGTGACCGCTATCCTAGTCACATAGTTCCTTGATAGTTACTACAAAGCATAAGGAATTGGAAAAGTAGCTCTATTTTTCATGAAAATTTAGAGGATAATTTGGTGAATTCAGTTTCCAATGCAGTAACTAATAAAGAAGTTGGAAGCCTAATCCCTAACATACTTTCACTGTGCATTAAAAAAGCCAATCTGTCAAACAAAACACTTTTTCTCATAAAACATACTTTCAAATATTCAGAATGTTTTATACAGCAGTGCAAACATCCCATGACAATATTGTATTCCTGTACCAAGCTAAGTATTCCATCAATAAAAATCACAGAACTTTATCTCAAATTTCATTACACTTAAACGTCTCAACATATTGAATTGTCTACAGAAATATTCTTCCAGTCTCCACTACTTTCAGTCAACTAGAAGCGCTGTCCTTCAAATGCTGACTTTCCTGCAATAAAAAGAAATTTTATTTCTCCTTTCCTTTGTTTCCTTGCAGTACATCAGGACGTGAGACAATAGTCACGCTGCAATAATTTGATTTTCATTTGATTCACAGCATACTTAGGTCAGATGTTGAAAGCTCAGAAGTGAGGACGCATTAGAAGGTTGACAACCCTATTTTTAAGCCTCTCCTGCTAGCTATGTACTTCTCCCTAGACATACTGCAGTCAACGTTAAAAATAAATGTATTTGGATGACAAAGGCAACAATCCTGGCTCTGTCGAAAACTCCTCAGTATGAGTCTTCTTCCCTGCCAGGTAAATGCCTTCAAACTTTCATAAGCAAATGAAGCAAGGGCCCTGCAAAGTCTCCCTTATTGCCCATTCATGCAGAGTTGGGCAAATTCAGCCTATGCATTTTGTTCGCTCACACGGTCTGGAAAGAGATCTATATTATAGCTTACTAATAAACAGAATTGGTAACTTTCTGGAGAGAACTGCTTTTATTGTTTAGACGCGTGCTAATGGAAAGCAAAAGGTATTGTATTCCAGTTGCAATTAAGAACGCCCTGGGCAAATGCTATCATGGTAACATTCTTTCTTTAAAAATTTAAAAAAAATCCTAGCACAAAAAAAACAACAAAAAAAAACCCCAAAAAACCAACCCAAACCCCAACCACCAAACTACTACCCAGTGACAGAGAAAAATAAAAAATGACAGCCAGTTAGAAGGCGGGATGATGTTTTTTATCTGTAAGCAAATAAACTAAACAGCTTAAAATTAAAACAATTGTTATGCAACTGCATCGTGAGGCTTCCATACGGCCACACACCGATGGACACCAACTACTCTGACTTAAAGAATACTCAATATTTGATACCAAAGTTTGGATGGCAATACATAGTTATTGTATCCACAGTATGATGTAGGGCTCAATCTCACCAGCCAAAGGGAGAGACGCAGAGATCTACAAACCACATTTTGCCTCCAAGAAAAAAATAAACTAATGTTTCTTAGAATAGAAACTTAGTGGGTTGTGGTTCTTTTTTTAAAAGGTAGTAATTTGGCTTTCAATACAGACTTATGCATAAACATTTACACTTTAAGAAAATGATTACTACATTTAGATTAAAGTTGATTTTATTAAACAGTATGTCTCAATTAAAGCAGAAACATCAGACCTTTATGCAGAATCAAAAAAGCCTATTACAGGGACACGCGACAATTAACCAAGCAGCGCACAGAATACCTTCTCCAAATTCCAAAAGGAAAAGGAGCCACGTTTCAGACGTCCTTACAATTGCTTTGTAGCAAACACTTTGCATTAAAGCAAAGCAGCCCAAGCCTCTTCTGAACTCTTACCTCCTAATTCTCAACCAAATATGCTGTTTTAAAATTACAAATGAAGAAAGGAAAAATATAAAGATATTAAGAAAGGGAAGGAGTTTCTTATTCTGCATTCTTTTCTACCCAGTAGACATTAGGCATTATATGAAAGAGAAGAAGAGGAAATGACGTGAGTAATGCAATAAGAAAAAATACAAAGTCCTGTGGCAATTCTGGTTCTGCTGTCTAGCAGTTATTTTATCGACTCCTTCAGCACTCTGTGTTATATGTAAAGGAACTCGCAAACTACTAAGGCCATTCAGACTTTAAAAAAAATAAAAAACAAACCCCAAAAAAACACTTTAAGAGAGATCAAGGTAGCTGCCTTCGTCCTTGTACATACAATAGATGAATACACCCAACAACGACAATTTCTCCTTGCCTGGAAGCTTTCCAACCTACTGCCCCGCTTATTTTGTAAGTTGTACTGGGAAATAAGGCCCCTTTGTGGTAATTACTCCCTGCAGAGAGCTGCTGAAGCACAACAGTGTCCAAGAGGCTTAGTTATAAAGTAACAACAGTTATATTGCACATTGATAACTTTGCAAAACCAATGAACTTCAACTGGTGAGACCTGCTACCACTGAAGCCATACAAAATGATACAACAAAGCCTAAAATACTATACAGTCTTCATCCTTACTACACAGGAGGCCAAAGAACAGATACAAAAGTAGAATGTAAAACACTGTAGGAATTTTTAAATAATTGACATAATCACCAACATCAGACATACACGAGCAACTGCATTCCCATTAGCAAAGATACTCAGAAACAGAGGTGAGGAAATAATATTCAATTATTTAAATAACCTCCACAGTTAAGGGGGTTAGGATTTAATCAGATGAACTACACAGCATCACTATAAACCATTAATAAAGAAGTTGAGTCTTGCTGGTCAGAGATACTTAATGAAAACATCTATTACGCTGACTTCCCCTAACCGGGTTACGCGAAAGGTGACAGCACTGCTCTTATTCCATCCTGCACGTGCCTGGGCACTAACTAGAAGAGAGTCCAGAAGATTAAATAGCTTCTGAATGCTACTGAGAAAGTCTGTTCAGTTCTTAAGTCACAGACATATAATTAAAGTTGAAAGAATGCCATCCTCATCATTGAGCCTTTTGGGTTGTTGGTTTTGTGTTGGGTTGTTGTTTTTTTTTTTTTTTTCCTTCCCTTTTTCTTTTTTGTACCCAGAGATCTGCATTTTATAACAGATGAAAACAGCATTAAAATTGAAGAAGGAGACTGGAGAAGAAAGGAAAAAAAAAATTAAAAAAAAGGAGAGGGATTTTCCTTATGCTAACATTTTATAGAGATCCTATTCCTGCTGTAATCACGTTGGCATTTTCTTTCTTATGGAAAGAATGTAACGGACTGTAAGAAAAAAAAAAAAAGGAAAAAAAAGAACCAAAAAGAACACATCAGCAATCTCATAAAGCAATAAAAGCACCCTGCAGAAAAAGCAAGCCGTTTGTAAACGTACCACAGTTCACACAGTTGGCTAGAATATGGTTAATACTTCAAGTAAGTAGTATCAAGACCAACCAAAACTGTATCTGGATATACGTAGGCACGGGCGCACACCCACCTTTCAGAGCTGCGTACTACTTTCTTCTGAAAGAGCTTCTGCCCAGCTAGGAGTTTTCTGTTCATTAGGGAGCCTGATTTCACATCAGAAAATAAGAACCTCCTACATCAATAAAAACAGTTCCTTGCAATTTGATGAAATTAGTAACTTCCCTTTTTTTTTTCCCAAGTTATTAGACATATGCAAGAACCTAAAGTGTTCAACATAAAGTATGCAGTAATTTCTCAATTTTCTTTCATCAGAATAACCATTGCCAATTTAGAAGTCAATACCCAAACTTCCTCATTTCAGAACTTCCCAATTTAAATAATGCAAGTTTATTACTCAGGTAATAATAATAATGCAAGTTTATTATGCAGGCATTAATACCCAAACTTTCCGTTAAGTTAACTTTATACCACCAAGCATGCGGAGAATTACTAAATGCACTAAGAAATTCATAATCATTTGTATTTTGCAGACATAAACAGCATAACAAACGACGTTTTATCTTGAACTACCTTAACAGATAGGACTCTCAGCGGAAAGTTCAATTCAGTCAAAAGTACTGACTGATAAGAAAATTCTAAAAGTACTAAGAAAAGTAAGTTTATAATTTAAATACCATTCCAGCAATGAAGTATGACTGGAATACGGGTTACAGTACAGCTACAACACTATGGCTATTCAATTTTGCACTATCTATTCCAAAAATTATGAGATCCTCAACATCCATTTGGTATTTTGTAATATTGTTTAAGTGCTCTATTTCAAATTTGGCCCAGCATGAACATCTGCAGTTAAAGAGCAATCGATGAATTAACTATGGAGAGGTGAAATTTGGACAAGGTGTTGAAAAAACTATTAGCTGAACTCAGTTCTTCATTCTTCAAATTCTCCAAGTTCTTCATACATTCTTCAATTTAAAAAAAAAGTTAAAAAAACCCCAAAACAAATTAAGGTTGTTAAAAGTAAGTGACTAAATACAGTTACTTTAAGTAGAAAGCATTTTACTACTTAAGTTTCAAAGCATTGATTCCTGCTGATATTTAAATCTTACTAATTAGTGTATTTTTAATAAAAGCTTTAAAACCTTGAGAAAAGGGAAGCCTATTTAGCAACCTTTTATGGTCTAGGAAATCAAAAGTACTTTCACCTTGGGGCAGAGTGGGGAGAAATTCAAACAAAATCAGGTAAAGTCTTATTCCCAATTTACAGGCAAACTTCAGAATGGATCTTTTTCTAATTGGAAAAATAACTTTTTTTTTTTTTTTTGAAAGATATTAGGAAAAAAAAAAAAGATATTCAGATATTGTCATTCTGAAGACCTATCCAGGATAAAGTTACAAGATGTTTGCAAAAATATACATATGTATACATAGATATATCACTTTGAATCTGTCTCCAATCTAAACAATCACTTTGTATCTCGAAAAGAAAATGTTGGCACCTTATCTTGTTAAATGGAAAAAAGCTGTTCATTATACTTCTTGCAGCAGAGCCTGTCACGTTTCATTAAACACTATAATTCTGTGATGTGCTTAGTAATAAAAAAGCAATAAAATTTCAAATTTGAATTTCTTCTGGGGAAGACACTCATGATATATGTAGCCTTTCCTACAAAAAGTGACATCTAATGGAGCACAATTGATGTACATCAAGAAGGCCAAATTGTTTGGTTTTAAGAGAGAGGAAGAACAGCTTATTTGTTTAAGAATGTATCTTAAAATCAACAGTTTAAGACCAAGAATTACAAAAGGTTAAATAGCATCTTTTTTGCGCAAATAAACTATATCACGTATCTTAAATACACACCTTGACATTCTTTCAAAGATTTGCTGTCAAAATTTTGTTAGTGGTTGAAGCTTTTGTTTTTCCAGTAATGCTCCATTTAACAACTTAATAGACATGAAGACGTTGAACACACAAATACGTTTTGACTCTTATTTACACAAGGCACAAAATATAAATGCACTAGATCCACAATAATCCCTACTGGCAATCAACACCTGAATTACTTGTGTCTTTTGTACTCGTCTGCATAATAATTAACGTGTTGCTATCATTTTTGAAAAGCATTCTTGAAGTACTGGATTCCTACACTGTAATCCCACATGTGGAGCTAAGCCTGACTCAACACCTTGCTTAAGAAAACCCACTTTGAAAGGTCAAAGCAGACTTAAATTTGTTTTTACAAAACTTGGTCATTGTTATGTTATTTTCCAAATCCAATTTGCATTGACTACAGGCAGCATACTATATGAAAAAACCCCAAATCAATGCCAAGACAAAAGCACATCTGCCACTGTACACTTTTGGAGCTGAGAGACACCCCCCCACACACACTTAGTACAATCCTAAAGCTAAGTAATGAAAAAAAAAAAAAAAAACCCAAACCAAAACACACCACACCCAAAAAATATCCTTATAAGACAGATATCAACTCCATCAGTTCTCTCAGATTTTATCTCTACTGACACTTCCACTGGGTTAAATTATTTTCATTTGTTTGGTATTCCTCCCAGCAATACAAGACAGCCAGCATTTTATACTCCAGTGAAGTTAACATCTCGCAGTCCCTGTTGCTTCCTAGGCAGTGCCATTTCACTTGACATGCTATTAATAAACATTAATTTTGTTATTAGAACATGTTTAAAACTATTCAGTGAGCAAGAAAAAAAAAAAAAAAAGTTGTCAGTTGCCGGTGTGCCCTTTTGGAAAGTGATATTTGATAGCGATCATTTGCATATTTGTAACTGTGAATTATCTCTACTCAGAGATAATATAGTAACAGTTGTCAGAGCTTCGCAGACAAGAATCTGTGGATTTTTTACGCTCTCTACCAATTTCATACGCTACACAAAAAACTTATGGGACAAAGAAAAGCCACTGAAGACTGAACTTATAATTGGTGGAAGCACAATGGCACTCAGAAGAGAGAAGTCACACCGACTTCAAGTTGATTTCTTGCCTAAGTACGGATGCAAAAAGCAAGGTGGTTAATTCTGCCCAGGCACTGGACCAAGTTCTGATAAGGAAGCTCAACCCCTTCCTTAGCACACAAAACATCTGCCCAGTAAGCAAGAGACAGGATTCCTTGCTATCCGGTATACCATGCAACTCAGAAATGCCTGGAAATCATCCGAATGAATGCCAAATTGTATACTACCCAGCCCAGCTTTGCTTCACCTTTCCTCATAAACACGTATCAGGCCTCCAGTGCTGCTAGAGGAAAAGTGAAAATCATTCAGACATGCTACTGCACGTGCAGTGGTTAAGAGCTCCCGCCTGCAGATGTATCCACATCTGAACCAATCTTCAGTGATGCGAGGTATTTGCAATTAATGCTAAAACACACTTTACGCTGCTTGTCTCAGGCCAAAACGGCTGGCTTTGGCTTTCTTTGGTTTGGACTTCCTTTAAAAGAAGCAAATCTCAAAAGCACAGTAATCTTACTTTCCGAAGAGTACTAAGCACTACAAAATGACAACCAATCCTCAAGAGTTGATACGCCTTGCCAGTGAATAACTGTAGGATATCAGCAACTCCTTAGACCCAACTTCCGTTTAGCAGTAATGCTTACTACTGGGAACAAGAGACCTTCAGAAAGACTGGGGATGCCATATATCACCTCCAACTTTTCACCTCTCTCCCTAGAAATAGGTATCTTGACAGAATTAATCATCTAAGAATTCTTGGTATAAGGCCTTTCCAAAAGAAAATGGCAAAGAGTTTGTTGTTTGGGTTTTTTTTTTTTGTTTGTTTGTTTTAGAAAAAAAAAAAAAGCACAACCCTAATAATAAATTCCCCATTCACAGGGTTGTACCATCCTGGATACTACTGACGAGACCCCATTATGAGCTATTTTAGTTAGTGGTTCCCTTGACACACATTCCACTGCTTCACCTCAAAATCATTTGGGTCTGTCAGCGTGGCTACCTCCAGATCTCCATCTTTGTTAAATTAGTATTAATTTTCAGCAGAGACACCATTATGATTATTCACATCACTGGTATCTCCCTCTCCCGCATACCCACTACCGCGGCTGAGAAACTGTGCCGTACAGGCTCACGTTGAATAGACTAAACCCTCTTCCATAAGGCATGTTTCTTTCAAGAATCTTCTCTCCCTTTGAAGAGCTGAAATTGCTCACCACCACTACCATCAGTGTAAGAAGAGCACAGTATACGTTCTCTCCCATCCCGTATATAAACATCGTTTACATAAAACGTTAAACATAAGAAAACAGAACCATGGTTTTGTCTCCATCAGCACGGCTATGATAGCCACCGCGCTGCAGCCATCAATAAAGCAATCGCTCCCTTGTTACTTTCCAGATTGTAACTAAACACTGATATTAAACGGCTATCATTTAACTTAATCAGTCTGCTATAAGCCAAAAGACTGAAGAAATGATGAAAATAATTTCCAATCACTTTCTGATCCGGCAGAGAATAGCAAACAAATACATCTTGTGGAGATCGACACCTGATGATCATTTACTTCCAGCCAATTACTATTTAATGAAGCACAAAACCACAATGATGAAACACACAGGGGTGATTGCAGAGTACATTTTCAGTATCATATTATTGAATAATTAATGTTAAGATAACTTACAGTACGATTTCAGCATGAGGAAATAAAGGTAAACTAGGACTTTCAATAACACAATGCCTGCTGCTTGTGGCATAATCATGACGGATTGTTTTTGCTCCAGTGATCGGTGCTTAACCAGCACGCCTTTCCCACCAGTAACTCATAAACACGCTTCACTGGCAATTTTTGATTGTCAAGGGATGCATTGACATGTACGTTGACATTATTTAGCACTTCACGGCTATGAAATTAAAACCATACTAACACACCAATTAACAGTATGTAGTTCAAAGTCCCGTTGGAGATATACATTTGACAGAATGGTTAACCCAATAAAAAAAAAAAAAAATACAATCTTGCTTAAACCTTTCACCAAATATTAATGGTAATTCCAATTTTCCCTTCAACGTCTAGGTCTTTTGGGTTGCCAAAGATATTTATCTTTACAGCAAGAAACAAACAGCAGCTCCTGTTGAGTCGCAACCATTGTCCTCCACAACTACCTCCTTATTCCATTAGTCAAACTTTTGACAGCATCCACATACAAAGTTCTTAAAGTGAACCCAAAAAGTGAATAAAATGTCAGATTTGATGTATTTAAAAAGCAAAGCTGCATTTCTTTTTAAGTCAATTGACAGTAAACAGACTTGCCTGTCTATCTGTCTTTGTCTAACTTTTTCCAGCTGGATAAACCCAATCGCTATTAAAGTTGACAAAAGACAATGATATTATTAATGAAAGCAGCTACACGATGTTAGACTTTTCATTACAGGCTCCTAGTGAGCTTCAATTAATTGCATGGCTGCTACGCCTAAAAAGGCTGCAGATGAAAAGAGCAGTTGGGGGTGGGGGGAAGGAGGTATTTTTAACTTTTTGCTTTAAGTAAGGTGTTCAATCCATCATTTTCCTCCTCAACTGTAAATAAAATATTGCTTCAGAAAAACCCTCTTCAGATTAACCATATGTTTTCCTCTTCTAAGCACAACCGATATTAAATTACACATCTGTGTTTGCCAACTATTTAGACACCCTCTGATGCAGAGAAGGTTTATATCCTGTCTTCAATGATACCGTATTTGGTTAACAGATTTCATTTATACAAAGCATTTCTGAATAGAATACGGAAACAGCAATGCCGTCACAAGCCACTATGTGCTCAGGGAACCTTCCTCCTGCCCTGCTCTTTCCAGAAAGCTCGCCCTCGTCACCCAAAGGCACTCCTTCCATGCAAACCTTCAGCTTAGAGAAGTTTAGTGGCTTGGGGAACCAGGCTGTGCAGCTTAGGTGAAACACCTCCTCGTACTCTCAAGGAAAGTACTCCCTGCTGGCGGCTTTCTGACCACTTTCCCTTCATCTGAAACTGCAAATACCTCATTAGCAGGGGAGATGCAAATGAGAGCTGTGCTTGACTGAGCTGTTGGTAAATTATTAATAATTCACATTTTACGTCCTTTTTCTCGCCCAGGAAGGCATCACGGATATCTCCTTTTGAACGCTTTCCATACACTGAGCTTTGTGCTTCCTATAAACATCTACATCAGCAATTCATACAGACATATAATTGGAATTAATTGTTGCACTTCATTAGAGACTCTTCATTACTGACACATCCAAACTCAACTGCACTTTAAAATGGCTGGCCTTCCACCCCAGCTTTGAGACTTATCAACAGATACCCAAGAGAAACCACAGATTTGCCCACACAAGAGTGATATTCCTTTATAAGCAGTTCCTGACATCTGGTATCTTGCTCTCTTTCAGCACAAATTTAGGTAAAGGCTGAAGAAAATAAAGTAATTTCTTGGGTCATGGACTCCATCCTTTGTAACAAGTGCTTCAGTTACCCCATCCCATTCCTACAAACATTAAATCCAATTGTCTCTTAATTAAAGCGGCGAAGCTTCAATAGCCTCCAAGAGCACTATTCCTTCCTTCGCTTAACCTCACTTGTAGGTTTTTCTACTTCAGAAAACTTCAGTTGAATTTCTCTTTTTCTACTACTATGATCTCATCCCTTATGATTTTGCAATGACCTCGGACCATCTTCTATTTTGTACTATCAGATGATTTTTACATTGATATTACCTTTTAGTGAGTGTTTTGGGCCCCGAACAATTTTAATTAATAGAGACACAGGTTCTGTCCCAAACAACTTGTGTGAGCAAGTCATTATCTCTCACCGTTTAATAGTCATCCCACTTTGAGAAGGCCTTTTATCCTTTGTACTGATTTTCATTATCGTCTTGCTTTCTTAAAGCAGGCTATCCAATTAATGGACTAAAAATAAAGCACCTTGAAATAAAATATTTAATTCTACTAATTGAGAAAAACAAAATCTTTCCAAGCCACAACCCTCTGTGGTTACACCTTACAATTCAGACACACATTCAGCGATAAATTTTACACTCTTCTTAACAAAGCTGTAATACACGGACACTTAAATAGGGTATCACATATGACCCTTACATTTTATTAGTTTTAGAAAATACAAATTTTACATATTTGTAGGACAAAGTGCTGGACACTAAATAAGGCACGTATATTATCTCCTTACAGAATCACTGGAGCACTTCCAAAAAAGAAACGTCCTGCAATGAATCTACACGCAGCGCAAGGTAGATCTGTCTTGTTTTCTTGTCCGCGTTACCTACACTTTGGTGAACACAGAGCTTAGACTTCTTTCGCCCCATCCCCTTTTTCAGACAGCAGGATCTAACAGCCACACGCGGGCTCCTCAACACTTGCAGGAACCAGTTTCCTAAAGGGTAACAGGAACTGCCAGTACAGGAATGTAAAGGCGGCTCTTGCGCCCAGTATAAGTACAAACTGCTGTATTAGCGAGACCACCACCTGTCCGTAGGTCAAACAAGAATGATAACACACATAACCACTTTTTGTTACTGTGTTCGTCTCCTTACCAGTCCCCCCAAAAGTCAGTCATTCAAGTTTTCTGGGTTTTCCCACTCAACTGGGAATCAGCGAGGCTCTCGTACACACTCTGCTAGGCCAAGCAACTTATATTACTAATACTCCTTGCATAATAAAAGTACTTCTGATAATAAGGCTTTGTGACGAGTGATTCTGTATGCTGAACTGTTCAAATGGAATACAAGAAAAAATAGAAAGCATTACTACAATGTCATCTTTTCGCACTTCTGAGTTTTATTACATAAAGTCTTCATGAATGTTGGATGAGGACAGCACGTCTCTGCAAAAATAACATTAATAGCTTCCAAACTGTCCAAATAGTACAGCTAATAAATGTTAGCATAGGTCTACATTTTGATAGGTTACATTCAATTTCCTGTTAAACAAGCATTATATTACTATGAGGAAGCCATCCTTTTGATAATAAGTAGTGGAAGACACATAAATGGTCTATTAAAGGATAAAAAGAGGAAATGAAATAACGGAAGGTCTTTTAAATCACTTGTGTGCCATTTTGATGCATTCAATGTGGTACTTATTTTAAACTCTTTATTTCATAAAGTATATGAAGTTCATGATTTAAAACAAATTTCCTAAGAGACTGATTTGCTCCTTCTGACCCATTTCATGATTAAAAGCAGCAAAGCTGCGGGATCATAAAAGGACATGTTATCTAAAATTTGCTACCTTTGCATATCCTGCAGATTAAATGACTTCATTAGTGAAATTTCTATTCACAATCACAAATATACTGTGTTTAACAGTTTTAATGATTGCGAGACTGAATGATTGGATTTTAAAGGTCGGCAATTAATAAAAATACTAAGTGATCCCTAAGGTCTATAACACGACTGAGCACGGATTTACAAAAAAAGTACTCATTAAGAAGCATAATATATTCTGTAAGAGATTTGCTAATCTGCTTACAATTGCACATATATGTAGGTATAAATTTGCCAAAAATAAGTCTTTTAATCTTGCTTTGTGGCGTTTCAATTTCAGAAAAGACAGCAATAAGTGTATCTTTCCTGCCAATACGGCACTTCAGCTGATGATTAGTGGAAATCAAACTTATGCAAGAATACTTAAAAAACTAATTTATTGAGTTGTAAAAGAGCGTTTTACTTAGCTCAGACTGTGATTTTATTATTTCAGATTTAATGAAGTTATAATCAGAACACCATCCTTTTCAAAGGTGGCCACAGTACTCCCTAACAATAAAACTTCCGCAATTAACCCTCCATAAAACTTTGAAATGTACTTTTAAAGAAAATTGAGATACTTTATTGTTTGATCCAGTAACTAAAGCAGTTACTTAAGAGAGACTCTAAAAACGTGCTGAGACTCCTAGGAGCCCATTCAGATGTAATTCTAAGGGAACCTAGAGAAGTAGCCCGTAAGCTTACTGCCCGTGATCTAGTCACACACCTTGAAATGTGTTGGTATTTTGAGTACAACACGGCTCTACACTGGTATCACACCACTGAACTTTGATGCTCTATTCACGAGGAAAAAAAAAAAAAAAACAACACAAAAATAACAAACGGAATATCCAGAAATACCTATTGGGAGAGACAGATGCAAAAAGAGCTCCAGGAAGTATGGCGGGGAGAAGCCTCAGCCTTCGACCCAGCAAAGAATTATGATTATTCAATTCCTCGATAGTGTTTTCTAGGGTTTTTTTTACTACCCTCAAACTCGTATAAGCAGTATGAGTAACTACTGCCAGTATGTCATTCTAACATTCCTCTATTTCCATCAGGTTTTTTCCTTAATTGTTTTTGGAGCTCAAAATATCACTTGTAAAAAGAATAACTTTATTTTAAAATATATACTTTTATGCTCTTACAATCTTCTTTACATCTTGGATTACTCCATCATAGTTTCTGTAGAAAATATGGTTTTCTAAAGCCATATTGAAGCTAGAGGTTACAAACCAGGAGAAAATACTGAATCCTGAAGTGTAAATTAAATTGATTCTCAGACTAACAGACTCGAGAGTAATGGCAAACCAGCAGCAATGATGCAAACAGAATTCCGACTCCAACTTCCACTTGCTCTCTTAAGGCTAAAACATTATGCGTGAGTGTTTGCTGCCCTTTTCTTGTCTACCCTTCACTACTATATCATAACAGGATGCTTACTAAATATCTAATGCTGACTTGGTGCTTATGACTACAGGTTACTAATAGCTACACTTCAGTTACATAAAGGTAAGTGTATATCATTTCCATGAATTTTTTTTTTTAAATTTGAAATTCTAAGAGTGCTCCTTTAATTGAAATAAAATATCTTCTGCCACAGTAAAAAGATTTATAACAGGTGTGACTAATTCAAGCCAAATGCACAACCCTAACATTCACTTTAATGTTTAAATTAGTTAAAATTAGTTCAAGTTTATACCTTTATATATATATATATACACACACACACATATATAAAATCTTGAGCCTCTGCATACACCAAATTCTTATATTTAGCTGAAAATGTGACAGAGATGGATTTAAACAAAATAATACACATCAAAGCATAGACTTATTATCTTCTCAGCATTGACTGAAGTGACTTTCTTGGCTCATTAATCCATAGTCTGCCAAACTAACCTGTAAGTCATGGTCACTATAAACACCTGTTGTTCAACTACAGTGTTTCTCAGCACTTACACCACCTTTTATTCTCAACTCAGACACTTGTGCAAGGGCTAAAAGGAAATAGTGTCATTTTGCAACATAAAAAGAAGTAAAAGAGCAGATATTTGAAAAGTTACTCGGTGCTCTAATGACACCAAGCTTCTAAACTGGAAGAATTGATACTGACAACTGGGTAACAGTATCAGCAGGATAAAAATGCTTGCTTCTAGACACGACAGCAAATTCAAAAGTTCCCCTAAAATAGGGCAAGCAATGTATCTTGTGTGAACCAAATTACTTCTGCCCTGCCTTGCCTTCCCCTCGCCCCCCAGCATTACATCTCTTGCTACCCTTATACTTGGACTCCAGATTTTGAAGGTAAAAAATAAAGCCTTCAAACCTGGGTTATGAACAAAAAAAAAAAATTGCCGGCACTAATGGAAATTAAAAACAAAAAAAATAAAAAGGAGGGGTGGGGGGAAGACAGGGATGTTGCTAGAAGTGGAACTACAGGATCAGTATATAAGCCGTTTTCTTTGCGTGAAAGTATTGTAAATTCACCTGTTGCTCTGTCAGGATTTAGCTGATCAGTAAACAATTTGGATTTTGCAAGCCAACCCGTGAGCAGGCACTGCATCTCCTGCACTTCTACCGGTGCAGACTTTGCTGTGCCATCTACATTGAAATCAATGATCTCACCTGATACAATTTGCTTATCAGAAGGAACGGCGATGAAAATTAAAAAGGAATTGGCCTGACTGAATAAAACACACAAAGAAAATCGAAAATGCGAAAATGCCGTTTCAGAATTCAGGATAATTCAATTTATATGTGGTCATTCCACCCAGAAAAGATGAGCTACAGAAGAGGGGACAGAGTAGATATAGATACATTTAAAGCAGGGTAAAGATACAGTTTTTAAGCCGTAACTGTTTGTAGGGTAGTCTATCACCAACAACAGCACAAAGTAACATACCTAGATCTGAAATGAGCTTTCTCATATTAGAAACTGAGTTCCCTGTCCCCATTTTTAAGGTCAGAAAAACACTGGTGATGGAGAAACAGAAAAATAAAGTGCAGCTATGCCACTGTAAAGAAAAAAAAATAATATCTTTGAGCATAGTTTCTAAGGAGAAACTATCCTTTATAGTCTGAGGAAGCAACAAAATCCCTGTGGAGAATAATAACCGATGAAAATTATTTTTAACAGTAAACTTTTACAACACAATTTACATAAAACAGGTGTTGAAAGTGCAGGAGCAGGTTCGTACAATGAGAGCACTACAGCCACTGCTATTGTTACAGCAATTGTTACTCTAACAGAAGAAAAACCCACCTCAGCCCAACCAAACTGTATTTTAACTCTTCAAGGCCAGAAAGAGCAAGAGCCGTTATAGTTACCTACTGCCGTCTATGTCTACACACACACCCTGACCACTCCTTGGGGCTGCTCGGGGCCACAAGTGTCCTTGGCCAGCGCCAGACAGGAGATGGAGACACCATTTTAAACCCTTGGCTGTTACCCCAAAAATCCTCACTTTTCTGGATTTTGGCTAGAACTGCCATTCACAGGCCAAACTTCTGAGACACATGCAGGAATTTGTCCAACTGTAACATCTACTGCTGCCACAAAGACGTCACTGTACACACGACCCAGGGCACCACCTAGTTTTGTTGCCCACATCATCATTGAGAAGCTGCATAAAAACAATTAAAGACTCTAATTGACTCTCGGTCAATAGGGAACAGACTAGATGTTCTGTACCAACTTAAGGTCATTATTCTTCTGTCGAAAATTACTCTGAAGAATGGTAATTTGCTCATAGTCATCACACACACAGAGTTATGAAATTCAATTTAGTGTACTGGCATGCTCAACACAGGGTTGAACACTCATCATACAATTTATTTTTTTTTCCTTTAAACGAGCGTTCTCTAATCAAACAAGCCTTTGCTTAAAATGAGCTATACCAGGTCATAGTGCCAACCTTACTACAGTAGAAATAGCCAATACATCTCCCACAATCTGCAGCAGGCCGATTTCATGGACGTGACCAACAGGACCAGATGAAATCCCGCCGGGTATCGAAAACGCTGATTAGAAAGTTACCTTTCTTCCTACAAAAACTCAGTGCTGACCTCAGCCACAGTGTGTGTCTCGATTCACACATTTAAATAAGAGACTTGACTTATAGCAGTTATGTACACTAATAATTCTAGTGTGATTTACATGAGCTAAACCTGTTATTGATATAGCACTGTACTCTGCAAAAATACAGACCCTATGGAGTGCAGATACTCTACAGAGATGCTACAGAAGATGACTTCCAACTACAAATCGGTTGGTTTTACTTCATCTTACAGTTGAGCATTGCCAAGACTTCACTCATCACTGGACAAAAGCTTTACCACGGACAGGACTTTGTGTCCGGAGATGGGACACAAAGTGTCCCATGAGACACGTGCACTTTCTGGACAGAAGTGCATGCAGACATGCACACACATGTTTGGGCTTCGTGCAAGAGCCCGCACATCTATCCTGTCACAAGAAGCAGCAGAGGAGGTACCGTGGGTGGAGATGCAGGCACTGCACCATCTGAGAAGTGCCATACGTAAAGCTGGTCTCAACAGACAGGATGGCCCATTTTCCATGTATCCATTCCTCTTTATTCTTCTCCTGCGCAGGCTGTCAATTTAAAGAGATTGAAAAGCCATCAAAGGTAATGTCATTTCATTTATCCAGAAATAAAATACATACCTGTCCCCTACAGCCATTAACAGCAGCACCATCATGAGCAAACTAATGGACTTGGACAGACTAGTCCCAAGGTTTTGTAGCAACAGAAATGAAAGGAAGGAGGGCGGTTGGCTGTTGTGCCGAATTTGTCACTGGCAAACTGGGCTGCATTTTTACAAGGAAGAAGCTGTCCACAAGCTGCTGCAGTGTTGCTGGAGCAACACTACTAGACTGCAGTTCACATCCTCCCTAAACGCAGCGTCAAGGGCAACATTTAGCAGACCTAGAAGGTCTAGTATTTTACAAAAGATTTCCACATAAACATGTCCCTAATTTTCTCATGACCATGCCGAGGTGAGTGATATAAACACATTAAGAAAGTTATCTAGAGCATCTCTTAAAAATAAACGTATACTTCAGTAAAACTGAAGAACACACAAGATCTGTCACACCTGATTCATGGGATATGGCAAAAATCCAATGACACAATGACTCAGGGCTTCTTCAAACGAGGTCTCATACTAAAATACCAATAGCCTGAAACGCCCAAAGACAAAATATCAAATTGCTGCACGTTGCACCTAATTCTTGCAATATTTGAACCATCTTGCCAACCACACAATGCCACTTTAGGACTCCAGGAGTGACTCTATGAGACTACACACTGCTTCTGGACAATGTTTTAACTTATACACATAAGCATGAAAGAAACAAAATACTTAAAACTAAACATTTCAGCAATGCAGTTACAGTGACTATTGAATCATAGAACATGTTGGGTTGGAAGGGACCTCCTAAAGGCCATCTAGTCCAACCCCCCTGCAGGAGGCAGGGACATCTTTAACTAGATCAGATTGCTCAGAGCCTCATCAAGCCTGGAACTGCCACTCAAATGATAAAAAAAAGTTCATAAAAAGGAGGAAAGATGAAAGCTGATTCCCCAACCTCCTTGGAAAGCCAAGTTTCAATCTGAGAACAAAATCAGCTTGAAGATGTTTTGTTAACCAGTCATTTCCCAGCTTCTTATTACCCTACAGCACACACCTGATCTTGCCACCTTTATCCTCCAGAGATCTTGAAATATTTCAGATGCAGAACTGGGTCTGGACTAAGAGCACTGACTTTTGTAGAGTTATTACTGATTAATATGCCTGTTTCTAAGGAATGTTCATGTTATGTTCTCTTCCTTCTTTAATTGGTGTCTTTTTGGTCAGAACATTTAATCTCTGGCACTTCAGATTCGTTGTGCATGGCTTTATGATCTGCTGTCATGTAATTACATTCCATGCACTTTCCACAGTTCGGATTGTTCAAAGCCAGAAATTTCATCTTTTATTTGACCTTAGCAGATGTGGTTTGGTCATTATTCCCTCAGGCCTTTGAATGTAAAGCAAGCTTAGACTCATTTTCATCATTCATCTTTCACAGCAGCTGAAGTCGCAGTCAGCTCTTTTAATCTCACAAAAGGCCTTTTTAATAGCTTTTATATACAAAGTCCACGCCACTGAACATGTAAGACAAGATTCATGGAAGAAACGGGGCTGTAGCATCCACAATGTCCTCTCCCTGTCAGGCGCAAGGTTGTCAGCCTGCTGCTCTGGCCGTCGCTGTGCCAGGGAAGCCCTGCAGTGGTGACAGTTCTAGACGCTGTTTCATGCCACGTCTCTCTTACTGTACCGTCAGCTTTAGTGTATAAGTGTTTCTTCCCTGGCTCGTTGCTACCAGGAGACTCTTAAACCGCTAACAGCCTGAGGAATGAGTTAGCTTTGGCTTATTTTTCTTTCTTTCTTTTTTGAGTTGAGAACAAAATCAAGTTGATCAAATTCCCTAAAGGCAGATGAAAATAATTACATTTAGCAGCCGAAAAAAAAAAAAAAAACCACCAAGGTAATTTAATTCAATTTTATTAAACAAAATACTACTGGCATAGATACTACATTTAATTATTCTATAGCACACAATGACACGTACCAAACCCATCAAATATGTCTTCGTAAGTTTCAGCTTATATTGTTCCTGCAGTTTTGACTTATTGCATAAAATTTAAAAGATGTTACATAATATGGAAATGAAACCACATCACTTTCATAAATGAGTGCACATAAATCCAAAACGTATCCATTTCAACAGTTATGAGATATAAAGTCCAAGCTTCAGAAAATTCTAGTTACAGTCCCTGAAGTAACTGGAAATCAGATTAGTTGAACATGCAAGAAGTAGCGTGGGATTGAAACATGCAGTTTCTCATTCCCTTTTGGCACATTTGTATCTGAAATCATGTAAAGCATCCGGGACACAACCACACACACCACAGATTTTTAGTCTGCAACTTCGAACAGCGCTTGATCCTAGACACGAGACAAAAGCGAACTACAAGGATATTATTTCCAAAATCTGAAAATTAAACTTCCGTGAGGTATTACTGGACTTGACTACTACAGCAACACAATTTTTGTGTAGCACAGGAAACAGAAATACCTGATCTTTTTTCAAAATAACCCTGAGTGGACCAAGCTGGCATGTTCTGCCAAAAACCTAAGAAGCCAACCTGACACGCTTTTCATCAAAACACATCAACAGAAGCATGCACAGGTACAGGCCAGGAGCTGTTAAAGTTCTTCAAGGTAGGTCACCTTTACTTGCTGAACTTTAAAGTAAAAGAAAGGAAGCAATTCACTAAAGTTCTACATCAAAAAGAAAGCTTGTAAAAATTCCAGTATTTGAAAAATAAAGATACAATTCTTGAAATACTTCAGTATGAAAACAAAAGCATTTCCAGGAGCAAAGGAATCTACGAAGCCCCATTCCCTACAAATATCCCTTTCATTACTGACTGAAAACCAACTCTAGTTCCTTCCCACTTTTCTGGCATTAATAAAAATTTCGTAATGATACGTATTCTCTAGCATCAATAAATGTGGGATCACTGAGCAATCCTTCCCTGTTCATGCACTTTACATAATCTTTCTTTTCTCTCTAATCTCATTTTTACGTGGCCGCTGATTTCTAAAGTGAATGCAGTAACAGACAGACGCATACGCATCAAATAATTTCATAAATCTCCTTTTCTTTAGGAAATAAAAGTAGTTAAGTATGAATACTGTCAACAGAATTATATTACTTATCAACCACAAGTTTATTTCATTTTCCCTCCTGATTTCTTTCCTCCTCCGCTTGCTTACTCTTGCAAACTCTTGCTAAGAGAAATGAAACACTAATTCAATTGTAAAAAAATTTTCTAATGACAGGTCATTAATCCCAGAAATTTAACATCCGATTAAATAGATTGTGTCATATGAGTACATTGCTGTATTAGTAGAAAGGATGCAGGATGCTGCCCTCTATTGAGCAGCGGTGTCAAACCAGATAAGATGTCCACAGTCCCAATGATGCTGCAGCAGAAGACACCATCAGGGACTCATTATGTTTGCTCTTGAGCAGACTGCGTTGTTTCTGTCCTTTTGTGCTTCTGAGCTACCTGCCTTTGCAGAGACCTACGGCTCAGAGATGCCAGGCAGAGCCCTGCCCACATCTCATTCCAGAGCAGCAGATGCCTTCAGAGACCACCTCATCCTCTTCTGTGCTGGCCTGGAAAGCTGGCTTGGACCTGTCACCTCACTGAAGTTAGGAAAGATAATCCCAGTTACTGGGTATCCAATGTGGCAAGCGTTCTTCTCCAAAAATAAGGTTTTGCCCTAGGTAGAGTTCTTGCATGAAGGTATTATTTTGCTGTCAGCGGTACAATCACAGATGGTAACCAACTGAAAGTATGGTCACGCTGCGGGGTAGTGGAAGATCTAATCAAGCTCCATTCCCCAAGAACAAGAGAAACACAGGAGTATGAATGAAGTCAGGTCTGTGACTTTATTTTAATGCAATTACTTGTTAATTTAATATCTCCAAATCATTATTGCTCTGGGGCTTTTGCCTGTAACTCCATTAATTCTTCTCATTTTATTCAGCTTGCAGTGTACTGAACAATACCATGCTAATGGAAAAGTTGCAATTATTTATTTCGTGCATTTCCTGCTGACTGAGGTTATAGCACCACGCAAGAAGCGTCAGCGTGCAAGAATAAAATCCTGATAATGGCACGACACACAGTAAAAAGAGGCTGCAGTTCCATCAGTTGTCAGTGAGTTTTTGCCTTTTGGGTAAGCAAAAAGGGATTAAGTTGTTAAGTGAAAGCATGGCATTACTGAAAGCCTATTTTCAATTTTCAACAAGAATTACACTGTTTTTCCATTACTGAGGTATTCCAAATTCCATTTAATTTACTTAACTATGAAATGCATACAGTCACGTCCTTACTGTTTAATCCAGCAACAGCTGTTTAAAATGCTCATTATAAACGTGTTCAAAAACTTGGATGCATGGAGCTTTATAACAGAGATGAAAAATTAAGTGACTTTTCTGTAAAAACCTAAATTAAATCGTATTATTTTGTACTACTAGGTCATTTAAACATCAATAACATAAAGAATAATGAATGAAGGAAAAGGTCACACCGCCAAGTTCTACAAGAACTTTATCCAAGGCAGGGACATTCAATGAACAAAAGACTAAAAAATAATAATTAAAAAAAAAAAGAGTTAAAAGTGAAATAAGTTTTTATGTATCCACTTATTAGCATATGACAATTCACCATACTATATTACATTTTATTCAAGCCAAATGAAGCCTGGGGTAACGCTGCTATGACATTGCTTTCACAGGGTTAAAAATGTACCAGTGTTCTGGCAATTTACTCCAAACTGCAATTAAACTGACTTCTGTAGCGCTAAGGAAAGCTGCTGTAGTTTATATTCAGTGGCCTTTATGAAACATATCAACACACCAACACAACTTTACAGAACTCCAAAGCCTCCAACATATAAAAGGTAAAAAGCGAGGGGGGAGTCAGTCTCTTCTCCCAAGGAACAGGCGATGGGACAAGAGCAAAACGGCCTCAAGTTGCGCCAGGGGAGGTTTAGACTGGATATTAGGAAAAAATTTCACACTGAAAGGGTTGTCAAGCCTTGGGACAGGAAATGGTTGAGGCACCATCCCTGGAGGTATTTAAAAGCCGGGCAGACACAGTGCTTAGAGATATGGTTTAGTGACGGGTTTGTCAGAGTTAGGTCGATGGTTGGACTCGATGATCTGAAAGGTCCCTTCCAACCTGGGCAATTCTATGATTCTAACATCATCATCATCATCAAAAATCCAAGCAAATTTCATGAAACTTGTCATCTAATTATAAGAATCACCAACACTAGAATTGGCTTATTGCAAATAATCTCTGGTGTTTAAAGAGTTTATAGATTATAAGTAGGAGAACAGCTGATTTAGGACTGTGTATTCCCTACTCATACTACTGAATGACAGAACAGACTATTCCGCTTCTTAAAGCCACTGTCACTGCTTTAAAAGCAACAGGCACCTTTCCTCTGCAAGAGCAGGTCTCCAGATACGAGACTTTGGTGGACCTTCTTTTTAATTAAATTAAGCAGAACTTCCATATTAATAAAGATTATAATGCCTTTATCAAATATTCTTCCCCTCCAAACACACACCCCCCCTATTATACCGGCAAGATACTCCTTACAGAATATTTGTATAAATCTTCAGAAAGCAAAAACTAAACTCTATATAGTCTAATCTATCTTGTTAACAGATACTTTACCACCTGAATTTCGTAAGCTTTCCCATTTTCTCAGGATGAGAAGCTGAGATTTCTCAACTCGTATACCTTTTGTGCCACTTAATTCACAGAAGTTCCTAAATGCCTCGAACATCCAATTTTTATAATGAAAGAGCTTTCATTTATCATCCAATCACCTTCCACTAACACTATTCTATTACTTTCAAACGCAATAAGAAGTATAAAACACTCTGTGGGGCTTATAACAGCAGGGAATGAGAACTGTATTAAAGCTGGTGCCTCTTGACCCAGAAAAAAGTACTCCCTGATTGCACCTTTCACTGGGGATAAGAACTGCCAGTCAGCCCGCTCAGAAGAAGAGCGAGTCACTCCAGAAGCAGCAGGTATTTAAGTCTTGCAAAAGGTTTGGAAACACGTGAGTTTCACAGCAAATTAACATCTTAAATCAAGCTTAAAAACTGGGTTCATTATCTTGAAATCCTTCACTCAACTGAAAGGTTCTGCTGATGGTACAGGTGGGTCGCAAAATCAAAGTCACCATAAAAATTAAATTCTAAATTTGGTGATAAAAGTTAAACGACAGTTGTAAGTTAAAAGAGTACGAAAGTTACTGACAGCATTTGAGGAAAAAAGTCTCATATGACTTCATTTCAGCAGATGTAGCACAGCTCAGCAAAGGGCTATCTTTTATCTAGAAAAGATGGTTTTCAAACTGATAAGCATCCATCATTTTGTGCTCCAAAGTATAAAAAAAAATATATATATATATAAAAAATTTCAAAGGCAGAAAGGACAGCAAAGAGCAGCTTCCAGTGCAAAATTAATGCTGAGGCACTCAAAAAGCCCACAAACCTGACTCTGTTCTTAATAAGGTGCTTATACTTGTTACGGCCACATGTATCAGAGGTCCCTGCTCTTCTCTGCAGAACAGCGTGATACTGTCTCAGAACTGGCCTGACCTCAACAAGAGAGAAGAAAGTAGGTAAGTCATAAAGGAAGGACACGTAATGAAACTATTCAAGCTTCTTCGGTTTATCTGTTTAACTGTAGCTTCCCTCAAACGGCACAACCAACAAAAAACAAACAAAAAGCAGCCGTAGATGCACAAAGAGGTTTTATACAAGAGAAAAATCATCAGCAGGTGGAAAGGCAAAAAGAAGAGGGACTAATGTCTTCATAAAACTTCATCCTAAATTAGACTAGAATAAATTGAAGTGCTTGACGCGTATTCCGTAGGAAAACTTGAGTCATCAAAAATGAAAAACAAACTGCCATTGTAAACTACCACCCAGGAAGATTCAGCTAAAAACTTCAAAATTATACAAAAAATAGAAGACCAGACAAATTGATATATAAGACTGGCAATCAACAGCAAAAGTAAAGAATATAAACTTTGAAAGCCTCTAAGCATTGTTCTGGTATTCTCTGTATGTCAAAAAAACCCGATATTAGACTATACTACACAGTTTTTCCAAAGACAACAGCGATGACCCATTAGAAGTGATGAGAGTACCGAGCAAGGCATGATTACAGTCACGTGGATGATTTTAAAGATCACATCAACAATTCACAGCCCGTTTAATATTAAATTAAGGCCTGGAAGACTGCTTAGTTTATGACTGGTAAAGAACACCAATCTGTGCTATGGTTCAAAGCAGTAATCTTCCTGCAAAGATGCTGAGTCCATGTGGATGTCAGAGAAGTCTAGATCAGTAAATTTCCTGAAAGTGAGAAAAAACCCCAGTTCTCACAAGTTTGCGTAGGCCCAGTTTCATGCTCATACTGGCTCCAATAGTCGGCCAGCCTGCCCAAGACTAGTGCAGATACAGTCATAGAATCATAGAGTCACAGAATTGCATAAATTGGAAGGGACCTTTCGGATCATTGAGTCCAACCATCGACCTAACTCTGACAAACCCATCACTAAACCATATCTCTCAGCACTATGTCTTGTATCTAATTTATAAACACTCCCAAACGTATAGATGGGAGGAGGATAACCCTCCAAGTGATGTATGGAGGGCTTCTCTTCTCGGGCAAGTTGTTCCTCTTAGGCTTTATTTTGAAATGTTTCCCTCCCACTTAGTTATTTCTAAATCTTAATGTTATCTAAAAATTCTTTCACTTATATATTTTGTGTAGATAGGGAAAACAAAATGAGTATAAATGGGTGGGTTATCTTTACCATGCCTCTTGCTAATTTGTGTCCTTCCATCAACAGATAATGTTTAATCTATTAAACTTTGGCATAATTTAAAATAGCATTAGTCTCAAAAGTCTTGCAGTTCTCTAGCATTTGGAATTTTTTTCTTCAGGGAACCTATTAATCTTCACAAAAAGGTCTCAAAGGGCTGTATTAATTAACAGATCCAAGTAATCTACAAAAACTGAAATACTGCCAAACCACTCTGCACGTACTCCCAGCTCATTAAAAATACCAAAATCCTCAGTTTAATATTAAATAATTCCCACAGGACTTTCAAAAAAAGCTTACACAAGTACGATATTTAAAAATTGTTTTAAATGCTAGGGAAATTTACTATGACTTATTATCACAATTACACATAATAAACCGTCTGGAGCTATTGGTTCTAACCTAAGTTATAACTGCGATTGTATGATAACATGCTTCATTGGGATGTCCTTTCCGTATGGATTTTGTGCTCCCACTCCCCCGTAATTTTCATAGAGCATTTTAGTCAACCTCTCCCAAAGAAAGGGATTGGCAAAGAATGGCAAAAATGTAGAAAAAAGTCATTTCCTCTGAGCTTGAATTTCATTAGCTACCAGAGTCGCTCTTTGCGCTCTAACGAAGATTTCTTTTCAAGATACCAAGGAAATCTCAGCATACGTGTTATTAAACAGTTATGTGGAAAATAACAATACAGAAAAACTTTAAAGTCCTTTTCTATTGCTGATCCTTCTCTCAACACAACCTTCACTAATCAATAGCCACAATTATGTCTTTAGCTATGCCAAATTTCACAAATATACTTGAAAAGGCCCCAGTTATCTTACTGGCAGTTTTTATCTTCACCTGACACTATCTTCATTCATCACCAAAAATAAAGGTATATAGTAGGTAGTTATACTTTCCAGGGTAAAAAAGATAAAAATTCAACTTCCGCTCATCAATTTAATCACAAAAAGCATTCATAAAATTTCTACAGAAATAGATTCAACCTTACACCACGATTGATATGCAGCCTAGAGAGGATGAAGAGCTCCAGAAGCGATACTAAAATATGACAGGATCCAATCCTAAAGAGATGAGGAAGCAAACAAGGCCAAGTAGGGTATTATTTAAATGTAAAAACAGGTCGTGAAGGATGCCCATGGCTTAGAAATTATTTTAAAATACTCAGCACCTCCCGTGCACAACCCAGTTTCATCTGTGTCCAAAGTTCCCAACTGCAAGGTCACACGACTCTACCCTTATTACAAAATTCAGGCATTAAACTAAGCAGTTTTTCTTTATAATCTGTCAAAAATAAAACATGTCTTCTTTTTTTACGAAAAAACAAGCAAACAAACCGGAAAGCTTTAAAACCCTGTCTATCCCCATCATCTCTTGCTTTCAAGTCTGCTACTCTTTGGACCCTGACCTGACTTTACTCTCTTAAGAGAATGTCTTTACAGTACCTCTTTGTCTGTGTTTTAATAAAAGGTCTTTAGGTCCTTTCTGCAAATACACACTTAAACTTGTATAATGGGATTGTAAATAACCGCAGTAGTGAAGACTTTCTCACAGATATACACATGAGAAGCACATCCAAGTATTCTGCCGCACAGCGTGCAAAGCGCACAGAATTCCACCTCCGGTGAAGTGCACCCTTACATGAGGATAGGCCGTGCATTGCGCTATAAGATATAGAATACTTTAAATACCTGAAACATAGACTGCAGTGGTTTGCTTTGTACTGGAACAACATGCAACGCAGAATGGGGCTGAAGGACATTTCAGTAGCAAAGTGCCAATTATCATATAATCACTGTAAACCCATATGTCATTATATAGGCTAGAGAGTTAAAATCAGTCCCCAAAAACCATTAAATCAAGCATTACTGCTTCATTCTCTGAGGCACACTGAGTTATCAGGGTACAGTCTTAAGACAACATTGTTTTTTTTCCTCTATTTTTTCCTGACTATTCAGAAACTCAGGGAAAGTTATTTTTAGACCAAAAACTCTCACTGATCTCAGTGGCCATCAATCTTTCTTCATTTACTGTTGTCTTGTTTGTCCTTTCCCTGCCACTATCTGTCTTCTGAGAGAAAACTGATTCATTTAAACACTGTTCAAAGCACAGAAAAAGTTTCCTTGCCTCCCTAACTCCCCCTGAAGCCAGCCAGTAACACTGCAGTTAATACTGGACTTAGGAACGATTCAAGTACGCTACAGAACGTAGTTTGAAAAACTACATGGAACTGCACCAGAAATATTTCTGACTGGGTGAAACAAGAGCTACTCTTTTTCTGGTACCTCTGCTTTTGAAAGCAGCTATATAAATATGCACATATTTAATAAGACAGACATTTTTATGAGGAGGGGTATATTAAAATGACAGTGCTTGGGAAAGCACTATAATATTTGGCAGGCATCGATTCCTATAAAATTTTACCAACCACCTTAAAGATGTCTTAAAAGTCAATTTACAGATGTTTAGACAGAAGAATTATGAGGTTTGGTTTCCCAATACTTTCAATTCATAGCTCTGAAAGACATGGAAAAACCAAACAAATACCACACAGAAGCATGATGACTTTATTGATTTTAAGTTTAAAAAAACAAAACAAACAAACAACTTTTTTTTTTTTAATTCAAAGAAACTCAGAAAGAAACTCTAACTACTCTACAAATGAGACCAATAAATCAATCAGAGTGAGCCGATTTGATGTTCCTACCCCCGGGAAGCACCAGCCGCTCTCCTCACACCTACAGTCTTCAGAAGCTACAGAAACTCCTATTACCTTGCATGGTCCTGAGGTTTGGTTTGCTTACCGAGCATTTGGTGCCAGACAACTTCTCTAAAATACCAGGTCAAAGAGTGTTCTGTTGAGGAAAGTAACCAATACAGCAGACCGCAAGGCATAGAACAATGTAAAAACAATAAGGTGCCACTTAATAGCAATTTAATGATATTGAGATCTAGCAATGACACAGCGAGTGCGACAACAACAAAAAGCACCATGCAGACCCTAACCCTCCTTAGCCAAACTCCAAGAGCAAAGGAGAAAAGTTCAATTGGTAGCAAAAGATTAGTCACTTACCAGAAGCTGGTGTTAGAAAATATTCAGCATTCAGTTGCTGAAGAAAACAATTTATCAAGTAGAAACTAGACTATTCTTACCCGGTTAACCTTGCCTAAATTTAATAAACCAGTATGTGGGGTTTGCAGAGATTTTTGCTTTGTTTTTTTTCCAGGTCAGCCTGAAGACACTTTCCATGAATGCTGGAATGCTATACTGGATGTTACAGCCACCCCTCCCAGGGCTCCGGGTCCCTCCTGCACTGGGCCGCACTGGGAGAGTGGAGCAATGGAAGGGAAGCAGTCGGATAATCAGTTAATTAATCGTGAGGGGAGACCTTCTCACTCTCTGCAACCCCCTGAAAGGAGGGGGTAGCCAGGAGGGGTCGGTCTCTTCTCCCAAGGAACAGGCGATGGGACTAGAGGAAACGGCCTCAAGTTGCACCAGGGGAGGGTTAGACTGGATATTAGGAAAAATGTTTACACTGAAAGGGTTGTCAAGCATTGGGACAGGCTGCCCAGGGCAGTGGTTGAGGCACCATCCCTGGAGGTATTTAAAAGCCAGGCAGACACAGTGCTTAGAGATATGGTTTAGTGATGGGTTTGTCAGAGTTAGGTCGATGGTTGGACTCGATGATCTGAAAGGTCCCTTCCAACCTGGGCAATTCTGTGATTCTATAGGGGCAGGAAAGTCAAATACGTAAACAAATACCCCCTCCTACCTCCTTTGCAAGTCCATTCTGGAATAATGGGAGCAGTTTTGGCAGGATTCTTGGCCAGCAGGGAAAAACAAGCCAAGAAAAACCCACGATGTTACGGCTTATATGTCTCTTTCAGAAAATCATTTCAGGAGCGTGTGTGGGTAACGTTCCAGCTGATATTAACGTGTAGTGAAAAAAAAATCTCTTTGAGCTGTGCGTTGCAAAGAACAGAGCTTCCCAAAGCCACCCCTTCCCAGGGGAGGGGAGCCATCCCCAACCGGGTGACGGGCGTCTGTTGGCAATAACATACCAACATAACAACATATGTTTAACAACAACATTGAAGAGACTTTTGACCAAAATTTGCACGGAGGGCTGTCTCTCTCCCTTCGCCGCTACTTCTAGGATTGTGGAATAACTTGTCATGCAGCTCTAGATAATAAGATGGGGGTGTATTTTTTCTTTATTTTGTTTTTATCAAACCTCTGCCATTTCAAAGACTATTTTAAAAGGAAGATATTTTTGAATGTCAGCTAGGAACCCATCCAAGCTGTTTTCCTTCATAGCAAAGCACAAGCTTGCCCTCTTCAATACAAGAAATTAATCGAAAAAAAAATTTAAATAACCTCTGTTTCTGAATTATTTTTTAAATCAAAGTATAAAAATAAAGCAGGTTAAAAAAAAAAACCTGTCTGCAGCTCCATGGGCAATGTAAGCTATAAAATTTAATAAAGAAAACTTGTTTTGTTTTGGACAGCCTCTGCCTAAAACACACCATTTCACATACAGATGGTTTTATTTTTAAGGGGAAAAAACAAACAAACAAACCAACCACAAACCAATAAATATCAGCAGTACAGAATCTCATTCTGGAAACAGCCCTGATAAATGAAGAAACTTCGGTTTCCAGTGTTGCAGTCCATTAACTTTCATGACTATGAACACTCACAAGGAAACAAGGATGATCGTAGCCTTAGACAGACATTCACCTGGTTGACATTTTTATTTTCAAATGCAAATGTCTGTGTCCCAGGGACTGGAAACTGAAATCTACATCAATTTTGGTTTGATTACTAATCAGAGTTATAAGTCTAATAGTTTTGAAACAAGAAAAGAAAGAGATACAAGAAAATCTGGAAAGTATTAGTCTAGCATTTAGTATCAATTAGTGTAAAAAGAAAATCAAGATGTTCTTTTGTCTGGTTCAACAGAAGCAGTTTGTTAGTTGCTTACCTCAGTAGACACTCTGTCCTACATTGATGATAGAAAAATGAGAATTTAATGATGTAGCTTAAGCCTGAACTAAAAACTTCATAGATTTTCGAATTTTAGCAACATCCACACTTGGGATGAGATTTTCAGAATATGTGGAGTGGCCCCAAGGCAATCTAGTAATTTTGTCCACGTCTCTACAAGGGAATTGTTCTCTTCAGAAATACAGATGCGTGTTTATACACCTGCAATAGTAGCTGCCAGAAGCTGGATCTGAATTCGAGTTCGAGCACTTAAGCAATACAGGAAGTTTGTCCCTGAAAATTTCCAAATTAGTGAAAATATTTAAGTAAGATTACTACTGCCATACATCATCTCTGTTTCATAGTTCCCAAATTCCCCAGTTAGGGATCCCTTACTCCTTAGCTGATCCGCTAAGGATCAGAGCCTAGCATAGATAAGAAACACAAACCAACGTAATCTGATTATGATGCTCAAGTAATGTTCAAGTCTTATGCCAGTCCTAATAAATTATAACAGTAGCAATTAAAGTCTATTTGGTAAATAAACCCATAGCAACAACTCCTCACTGTCACGCATCTTTCACCTGCTCCCGAGTACTTGTTTCAATGCAAGGACACACCATCATTTTCACAGCCGGGAGAAACAGAACAAAGGCAGCCGTTACAGGCAGCGCACAGCCTCTTATGCTTATGGCGCCTCCTTCAAAATCAAGTTTTAAAAATCTACCACTGAATTCCTGGCAGTAGCATGCTATTCCAAGCTCCCTTAACTACAGGAAGAAACGTGTAAATTCTTGGCCTAAAATACTGCTATAAAAATTGGCATCGGTTACAGAAATTAAATTACTGAAAAGGTTTTTGGTTTTGGTTTTTTTTTCAAAAAAGGCAAACTTTGGTAATGAACTCCTAATATAAAGGGTTCTGCATCACTTGATTTTCTGACCAATTGTATTTGGACATTTTTTAATACAAAGCTGGAAATTCTCCAAGGAGATAGTTCTGAAAGATTAAGAATGGAAATCAGAAGTAAAGGAACAAGGAAGGAGTTGTATTGAGAACAGGCCAACAGGTGAAACAAACTTTTAAAAGTCAGCTTTGGCATTTCAAGTCATAAGCCCAGGGGAATTTACTCTCCTCCCACAGGACTGGAACATGCTTTTCAACATTTTTAACTCTTCACCATTCAAACTGAGTCCAGCTGTTACTTTTTCTATTAATATTATCAACAGTTGCACAGCTCGAAGTGTGTCGATACTGTAATTTCAGAATTTACCATGAAGAAAATATCGAAAATTAAATGGAGCAAAAAGAAAATTATCATGAGGAGTGGCCAAAAGAAAAAAACCAAAAAAAAAAAGAAGAAACAATATGTATATTTTGTGAGCACAGTCAATACGTACGCTTTTGTATATGAAAAAGATGAAATGTGAAAAGACACAAGCACACCTGCAGATGGGACAGTGGTGGAAGTGTGGAGCAATTCCTGTAATCTGATTTATAAGGAAATCAAAAGGTCAGCATTTAGCTATCATGCCAGACGCTTCCAAAATAGGGTATCTTACATTTCATTCCATTCCATTATAATTCTTTCTTGAAAGTACAGCTCTGAGCTCTGTATTACAGTGCATTTTCAAGTGCAAGAGAACAGGCCCTTGTTCAAGAATGCACAGCCCAAGATACTGAAGCTGTAACCTTGGAGATGCTTTTCCTGGGCAGTTCAGATCACCCCGGAGTGTGAAACCACAAGGAAGCGCTGGTTTGCCATATCTTTTTGGCAGGCGTGCCTGGTAAGAGTAAAAAAAAAAAAAAAGACAATCCCCCATTATTTTAAGCACAGGACTTCGTCCTGTGTCCTGTCTGGTCTTCATGTGGAGTGTACAAAATTGGCTAAGACCATTTTTTTATGCTTTTTCTTTTCAACTGTCCTGGGCACAAATCTAGAATTATGTGTCTTTGTGGAATAATCCCAACCACTTTGTAAGAGTTTAAAGGTTATTCCATGACATACAAAAGATAGTACCTGAAAAAAAAAAAAAAAATCTATAATGGATATTAAAAGTTAAGCTTCGTCTTAACCATACTGAAGCGCAAAGGATGTGAGTGCCCTGAGGGAACACTTCAGATCAGTCTTGGAGTGACTCCATCAGTTCAGTTTTCACAGATATTTCTCCTTATCGTTCTTTTGTACTGATGAACTTTCATTCAACAATACAGCACGTTTGCCCACAATCCAACGATATCTTTATTTTTTTTTGCCTGCTGGATATTTACTCACTCAAATGCGGGAGTAAATACACCTATTTTCTTCTTTATGTTTCTTGCATTTATCTTGCTTTTCTTCGGAGATACGGCAGCTGCTACAATTCAAGTACTATGTTCATTTTAATAATTGAAAACCTTCTTTAAAAATGTTATATAGTGAAAAAAGAACTGAAGATTTTTTTTTTTAAACGTCAGATATTAACCTCCCACAAGATAAAACACCAATATGAGATTTTTCCAAACTGAATGGATTAGGAGATAAGAGTTGTGCAAACAGAAACTGCCATCTTTATGTACCTATGTGTTAGTGTTGTATCTCTAAATCATCGCAACCATAAATACCCAAAATTTTTAGTGATTTTACATTCAGGTTATGAAACTGGCCTACAAATGAGTGGTAGGTGATTTCTACTTCTATTACCTCAGCCAATAAAAAAAAGAATCATTAATACAGTAGGTTTTTAACAGTATCTTTTCATAGGTCAGGCTAGGAATAAGGAAAGATCAGCAGCATTGCTAGATCAATTTACAATTTCTACAACGTTGTATCAATCAAAGAGAGTGAAAAGTGATTTACGGTATTAACTGCAATGCATTAAATGTTTTGGCAAACAGAATTCCTCATTAAAACACAACATGTGCAACCTCACACGCTATTTCAGAGTAGCAACTGATTTTTGTATGTTATGCATTATTCTTGCATTCATGTAAGTCACTTCCATCTATTTAGAATATATGAATTTTAATTTGGCATTATATTTTTATTATGTTCTACTTCCTTGTTCTCTATCACAATATATTATGCATTGAACACTGGTTCTCAGAAACATCACTCAATGCTCCTCACTCTCCCAGAAAACAAAACTGTTTATCTATAGGTTAATTGCATACACATTGCTGACTCCAATATTTATGAGGTCCTGATGTGACTGCCAAAAAACTTTACTTTTTTTTTAAAAAAAGTTACTTTTTCAAGAGATACAGAGTCCTTTACATGGAGAAATTAATTGCTGAATAGAAGAAAACTTAAAAACTGTAATATGGAATCAAAACAAAGTTCTTAGATAAACACTTCCTTCCACATTTCTTTACAAAGAGGAGTTCTGAATGGGTGCTAAAAATATAATAAAAATGTAAATGGATTTTCAGTTTACAAGAAAATTTCAGTATTGTACATTAATGGAGGATCTTTTTGCAGATAACTATTTAGAATTGTATCAAAGTCAATGAAGTGTCAAGACAGACATTATTCACCTTTTGGAAACCCTAGAGTTTAGCATTTTTCTATTCTAAAATAGATTGAGCACTTTTTAAAAAAAAATCCACAATGTTAGTTCCCTCATATCTTTTTTAAGCTCGCCAATATATTTCATTTCAATAAAATCTCAACATCTTGTTCACACTTTATAAAACACATTTATAAGTAAATTTATTTTCAAAATAACTCTCTTTAAAAGTTATCACTTCATCCTGTGTGACGCATCAAAACAATTTCTTTTATTTTGGATAAAATTACATTTGTTCAAAATAAGCATGCTTCAATTAAATATTTAGCTATTAGCATATATGGTGTTCAGAATATTTGGATCGCCACAGGCTGATTGTTTTCAGTTAAACGCTTATCAGAAAATTACTAACCCAACCCTTTCTTGTCCACAGTCCATGGGAAATAAAAAGAAAATAACCCAAATTTCGTAGAGCTGACAGTTACCAGGCATCATACCTTTCAGCCTACGGAGAATACGCAAGAGCCTTAATAAAGTTAAGCCAATATCTTTTTACAGTCATGGTTTTGAAAACAAGTACTTCCAGGTTTTTCTTCAAAGCCTGCTTCAAAAACCACAAAAGTAATGAGAAAAATAAAACCAAGAAAAAACCCCACAAAACTATATGCTTTCCCTCTGTTGACCTTCCCTGAAAATTTTCTAGTTTTCTGATAAAGATGCTCGTTTGCTAACAAAGTTACCGATACCCAGCTCACTTCACGTGTGCACCATAAAAGAAGACAATATGACTCCAGATTATTAGTGCTACGGTTCCAAGCCACCCGTTAAAGTGATGGCCGGTGCCTTCCCAGAGGAGTAAGCACTCGTGGCCAACGTTGCAGACAGAGCCGATGAGAAATAAAAAGACTTCGTGAGACGATGATAGCCAGAAGCTTATAGCGAGGAGCAGGAAGGAACATTTACCAGGGAAAAAGCGAGCGGGGGGAAGAGGCAAATATGGAGCTCAGGGAGTCATTTGCTTCTCTTATCGTTACTGCGTTAGGTAGAAAAAGCCACAAATGAGGTTGAAAGGGTCGTAGCCAGGAGCTGTGCATTCATACCCTCGCTGCAGCAAGCCCTCGCAGAGCTTATCAAAGCCTGATCCACACGGTTCTCCCTGATTATTCACGGGCAGCTCACTTTTATTCCTTCTTAAACTGCATTACAGGGAGCTAAACTACATTTGACATTCTCCTATGAGTACTTCTTCCTCATAAACTGCATTAGAGCTGTTACAGAGAACGTACGATAATGAACAGACTGAAGCCCATGAAATAAACTCTCCATTACAATGTGGGCCTTAATGCAGAAAGAAATTAAGAACTTAATTTCTATAGGAAACAGCGATAGCCTGAAATTGAAGGTTAAACCACTGAACTGTGACTCGGGAGACATGAATTTAATTTCTGGATCTTCCACTTAGGTAATCTTGCAGGAATTATTTCGCGGGAGGATAACACCGCCTCGCGGGACTGCTGGGGAGATAAGTGCCTGCGTGAGGCCGCAGACAGCGGGAGCGTCGGAGCCGGACGGGTGCATGCATAGATATATGAGCCTGCTCCCTCTTTCCCATGCGTTGGATCTAAATTAAATCTGCGCTGCCCACCGCAGCCCGGCGCGGCTGTCGCGTGTCCTGTGCCGGCGCTTGCAGCGCAGGCTGTGGGCACCCGCGTCTCCTGCCCTCCTCACCCGGCTGTGCCCCAGGTGGCAGCGGGATGCAGGTGACAGCCTGTACCCCTGACACCAGCCACACGCGCTTCCAGGAGGACGGAGGACAGCTGGGGCAAAAGGACAGTCAAGGCGCATTCGTCCCGTCCCACTGCGGGTGCTGTTAATTGTACCCGCCATGCTTCGAGGCTTTAGGGTTATCTGTCACTTGCTCTTTGGCAGGAGGGTAAGAACCTCGTTTATTTGCAGTGTAAACACACCTTTATATTTTTCATCGAAGCCAGAGAAATGACTTTTCAGTCATGGGGAAAAAAAAAAAAAAAAAAGAAAGAACTAATATAAGCATTTATGAAAGGAAATTACTTGAATTTCCTATGTTGTAAAGATAGATAGAGCAAATTTATAACTGACATTAATTTAATGCTGAAATACCTGACGGGATGTATCAGATAAAGCTAAAAAGTTTAAAACGCCACAAAAAAACCCCTTGTTGCAAGGGTACAGACTGATCTGTCCACAGTGACCCAGGCAGAGTCGCACTTGTTTCTGCCCTGTGTCAGGAAGGCGCACTGAGTGACTCTGGCGAATTCTACATTTAATGGTCTCCTGCATTAGCTCCTTCAAACATATTCAAAGGTTATTAAGATGGGGAGAGGGGAAATAAAGTAGAAGAAATAGGAGTTTCGTCTCATATATGCAAAGAGATGAGGATCAACCTAAGCTTCCATTCATGTTTCTTCTACTTTTGAAAAAAAGGCAGAATTTGAATATTTCAAGAGGCAGAATTGAGTATTTCAATATTTCAGCACACACAAAAATCCAGTCCTGCAGCTAGACTGTCTACACTTATTCACCAGCCATTAAAATTAATAGCACATACATCTAAAAGTATTACTATATATATATATATCATTTATACACATTTACGTGTGTGTTTACGTGCATTTCTATACCTAATCAAATCACAGAATGTTTGAGGTTGGAAAGGACCTCTGGAGGTCACCTGGTCGAACCCTCCTGCTCAGGCAGGGCTACATAAAGCCGGTTGCCAAGGACTGTGTCCAGATGGCTTTGAGTATCTCCAAGGATGGAAACCCCGCAACCTCTCTGGTTAACCTCTGCCAGTGCTCACTCACCCTTACAGTGAAAAAGCATTTCCTGACGTTCAGATGGAACCTCCTGTGGTTCAGTTTGTGCCCATTGCCTCTGGTTCTGTCACTGGGCACCACTGAAAAAAGCCTGGCTCTGTCCTCTTTGCACCCTCCCTTCAGATATTTACACACATTGACTGATGAGATCCGCCCCCGTGCCTTCTTTTCTCCAGCCCAAACACTCCCATCTCTCTCGGCCTTTCCTTATAGGAGAGAAGCACCAGTCCTTTCATCTTCTTTGTGGCCCTTTGCTGGACTCTCACCACTATGTCCATGTCTCTCTTGCACTGAGGAGCCCAGAACTGGACCCATCATTACAGTGGTGACCTCACCAGTGCTGAGTAGAGGGGAAGGATCATCTCCCTCAGCTGCTGGTAACACTCCTCCTAATGCAGCCCCAGGTACCATTCACCTTCTTTGCTGCAAGGGCCCTCAGGTCCTTTTCTGACAAGTTGCTTTCCAGCTGGATGGTGCCCAGCATATACTGGTGCCTGGGGTTGTTCCTCCCCAGGTGCAGGATTTTAGTTCTGCTTATTGAACTTCATAAAGTTCATGTAGGCACATTTCTCCAGCCTGTTGAGCTCCCTCTGGATGGCAGCACAACCCTCTGGTGTGTCACTCGCTCCTCCCAGCCTGGTGTCATCCCTAAACTTGCTGAGGGTACACCCTGCCCCATTGTCCAGATGGTTAAAGAAGAGCTTCAGCAGGACTGTATCCCAGAGGTCCATGCTGGATCCAGTCCAGGTAGTGGCCTCCAACGGGACTTTGTGCCACTGATGCCCACCCTCTGCACCTGGCCATTCAGACAGTTCTCAATCCACCTCCCAGTAAATAAGAGTCATACCTAGATAGCAGGGGACTGAGTATTTTTATACACAGGCGAGACTCAGTTCCTTCATCGTTGATCTCAGTGTTATATATGTAAGTTGAAGAAGCAATTAAAGCTTTGGCTTTTGAAGAACAATAATGGAAAAGGGATATCTGCAATTCTAATAAAAAAAGTTCATTCCTTGTATAATAAGTCTTTGAAAGGTTCAATATTATAAATTATATTATTACAGAATTACAAGGACATATATTGGTTTTAATGGAATGTCTGAGATCTGAAAACAACAAGATATTTTTAGAAAGTTGCTCTTTTGTCTCAGCCAAATTATACAAGTGTTTGGAAAGTGCCAAGATGAAAGATCACATGCTGGGATGGTTAGTCCCAGGGAAATGCACATGCCCCAGGGTTCCAGAGCAGTTTGGTAAGGAAAACAAATTCCATTCTGGAGCTAAATTTTAGCTGTCAGAGATACAGCTTTAAAATCCACACTTTAAACCCCCCCCAAAATTTCCTTTTAAAAGTCATGGACTTGAGTCTGAGGCATGCAATGGATAAGAGGGTGAGTACGATACAAAACAAAGAGAACAGAAGAAAACCAAATGTGTGGCTTCTGACTCACAGAAGTTGGAAGGCAGGGAGTGTCCCACTGCCCCAGCCATCCATGGAAGACATGCTCCAAAAAAGCTTCAAAACCTCCTTTGCTGGAGCTAAACTGATCAAAATGACTACAGCATGAGGTCAGGCTCTACAGTAGCTACCTTCTAGGTCATCTGCCTCTAAAACCAGTTACCATTTCCCTAGGAAAATTAAGCAGCAGCTGATGTTGCTAATACAAGTCTCCAATTCACTGTGGCTACTCATGCAAGAAATCAGCACATGATGGCAAAATTACAAACTTTTACTGTTATTGCAAAAATGTAGTTTAATAAAAAAAAATTATATATTTTCTAATGCTCTAGGGAGGCAAGAAGAGGCTTTAAATAATTAATAAGGATTTTTCTACCTCCCTAAATTTTTCTTCTTTGACGGGAAATTTGACCACATGAATTTTGAACTTTGAATCCTCTGTTTTCTAGCTTGTGTTAGACGAGGACACAATACGATTCATATGACCGATCACCCCTTGGTAGATGGACCCTATTTTGCTTGTCATCGTTCAGACACAGAACAAAATGACATTAGCTCACCACCTCTAAGACAACAGAGAGATGGAAACAAATGGGCAGAACACAGGCAAAAGGGAGACACCATCCGTCAGTACGACAGGCAGCAGCCTCAGCAAACCACCGGGCTGTTGTCAGAAACGGACAGTCATCACAATAAAGAAGAATATCAAGGAGTGACAGGGAAGACTATGAGAAAATTGCTTTGAGATGTTAATGCAGGGCTCTTTCCAAACAGAAGGGGCAACAGAGAAAACCTACCAAGATGTTGGCTTAGAAGTAATCTGCGCTAATTCCGTTGATCTGGTTATACACACACAACACGATCTTAATGGCCTGCCATACCTAGAAGCAGCTCTATGAAAACAAAAGTTTGAGAATAAAATAGAAAGCTGGGAGGTGTGGTCTAAAAGAGACTCAAACAGAGTAGAGCCCAGATAGCAAGGTTTGGCTGACAGCACAAAACGCACGGTTCTTCACGCAGCTGCCAAATTCCCTCTTCCTCACCACCTCGCTATATAAATGGAAAACTTGAAACTCTAAAGAGACAACGCAGATCAGTATCACCTCATTTCACAGAAATCTTCAGGCTATAAGGTATTTCAAAAGTTCCTCCTGTCAACACTTGCAAAGAATTCTCTTTCCTGCAAAGATCATTCCTCCGTGTGCATGTGGATGCGCATCTGTGTGTACATAGGTATTTATATGGTAAGGACGGCAAAAAGTAGTAGAGGGCAACAGGACAGGGTTTTGCAATCATTTCTGTGCAGTTTTACCTCCATAACTTTGCACAAGGAACTACAAGACTGTAACTTTAATTTCAATTTGTGTATAAGTCTCATATAATCACCTACACAATTTTATGCCACGAGTCAGCTTGCATGGTTCCCAAGGAGATAAATTCTTAAAAATCTTCTCTGGAACCCACTGATAAAAAAAAAATGGAAGAAACTAGTATAATAAGATATAATGATGAATTAGTCCCTAAAGAAAAGTTATCTTTTCCTGAGCCCATCAGAAAAGCCTAGATAATCACTAAACATTTTGTATTTGCTTTTCTTTATTATTATCTCCAGCTTCCTATTTTTACTGTGCCTAGGCAGAGCATTTGCCACTCTCTATCTTTTTCTTTTACAAAATATCAAACAAGGATAAAGGATTTGGGAACAACGGGTTACACGTAAAAAAAAAAAAAGAAAAAAAAAGAATAATAATATATGATACATTTTCTATTTATGCAGGTATACTTACTGGGTAGAGCATCCATTTAAAAAACTAGGCCTTACACTTTACGAATTCTAGCCACAAACACAAGTGGCATTTTTACAGCAATTACTAAACATGATAAACATCAAATAAGCTTTGAATGGAGAATTGTAACCTCTGTGTGTGAGGCCTGGGAGGGAAGGAGGAGGAGAAGACAATGACATCTTAAAAAATTAACAAAAAAAAGGCAAGGTGATGGAGCCTTCACCTGTGATTCTGCTTGAGTTAAGGGGTATTAAAAAAGGTCATAATTAAACTGCAAATAGGTGGTATTTTCACAATACAGATTTTCTGATCTGAGATTTAAACAAGAGAAATAGAACCATTTTCTATCCATGAAATACATTAAATTATATGCTAAACATAGTAGTGCACTAATCTGAAACTCTCCTGCCACTACTGCTAATTTTTCAGCTGCACCTTAGATAAGCATCTCTCCAAAATAGTACATGACGTTTTCCTATTTTCCAACGCTGTACTAACCATACAAAAGGCACTGAAGAACGTTTGCATGGGCATCTTTCTTGTCCCAAGTGAAGACAATATAAACTATGATGGATGCAATACCGCATATGGTGACCGCAGAAGTACCTTCCATGGAAAGCCACACAATCCCTTGGGGCTACAGGAAAGATGCAGAGAACAGGCGCGGAGAAAGCGAACCATAAGCGAGTAAGTTTGGAAAGATCGTCTAGGCATTATAGATCTTCCAGTGGTTCTTGCAGGCAGAGTGAGATTTACCAGGTTATTTAAAAGGATACTGGAGAAATGAGCTTAATGCGGAAGAGGAATGCCTATGCGAGGATTTGAAAAGTGGGAAACATTCAGCCTAGCAGAACGCAAACACAGTTTGCCAAGGGATTTTTTTCCCCCTCCGCAAATACAAGTTTCAATGAATACTGATGAAGGTCTAAAGAACTAATCTACATCAGCTTTAAGGCATGTAAAAACTGTGAATTTGGATTTTCGCATTCTCCAGCTTCCAGAGAAATGTAAAGGAACCTAGCAATATACATACACAAACCAGATTCTGTTCTGTATTTTTGATACACTGGTTCTGGTGAGATCATAACCAACCCAAATCATAAAAAAGCAAATTTGGTCTCCTCAGTCAGTAGAACATTTTCTAACTATCTTATGAACTAGAAGAAAGAATTAATTCTCGTCTAGTGGATACCAATTTCCACCTTCTGTCTGTAGAATCAAATAGACAACCATAATTACTATAAATACATTTAGTGAAAGTTCAAAATTTCTTTAAATGGGCCATTTTTATTTAATTCCCTACACAGAGAATTTAATCTAATGTCATTCTTCTCTGAAAAAATCTCGATTTATGCATTTAATAACCTCTTGGACTTCCAAGAAAAGCCAGATTGAGGACTGAATAGCTGCTGTGTCGAACAAAAAATGCTAACCCAAGCTCTGTGTGCATTAGCTGTGTGCCTTGGGATGGGATTCTACAGCATCTAACAAGGTACGAGCTCCATTTGAAGCTCTTCCCAAAAAGCAGGGTTTGCAGCTTCTCTCCCCTCTTTGAATTCGTAGCCACCTGCAGCCAACAGGGTACTAAAAGGGACCCTTTCTTCAACAGAGATCTGTTTTCTTGAAACACATGGGAACCTCAGTACTTCTGAGTCTGTTATTCCTCTGGCAGATTTGTTTGAAATTGGGCAGGGTGTTAAAAAAAATACTGTAGGAGACGCTGTCAAAAAAAAAAAAAAAAGGCTACAATATAGTCTATATAATTTAAATGATGAAAGTATTGATTATTTTAAAAATTAATTTAAAATTACATTCACACCTAGACAATGTGTCTGAACTTTGCTACTAGCTCTAACTTTTTTTTTTTTTTTTTTTTTTTAGATTTTTATGTTTATTCTCCCTCAGTCTGCAGCTAGCAAGCCCTGAAACATCCTTGCTTACAGGCTATCTCCACACTTAAAATAATCTGAGTTTAAAGTCTTCTGATTTTTGACCCAAGGGAATAAACCAGAATCAAATACAAGTTGCAAAAATATTCCGCATTATAATTCAGTTTCCTGGAACCTGAGTTTACAGTCATCTCTGGTTCCCATTTTTGTATCTACTAACCAAATCCCACCCTTCTTACATAAAAGATGAATCTAATAATCTGTACACAGTTCTGCCCAGGTGTTTTGCTGTATTTACACTCCCACTACATTTCATTGTGATCCCACTACAGATCATTGTTTCCACTTTCACATTCTTCAGAGAGAACGTCTCCCTGGCTGCTGCCAGTAGTTTTTTGGAAATTTACTTGAAGCAAATGGTCCTTAATGACCTGTTGAAAAATAAACCTCAACATGTATATAGCAATAAAATTAATGTACTGTTAATGGTTCCTACCAGCTCACTGCTAAGTCACGCCCTTTCAAAATGTTGCTCAGTTTATACTCCCCAGATTTCAGGGGTTGAGGATTTTCCTTAGCATGCACAAGGTAGGGGTTCACTTGGGTATCAACAGGGAATTCTGAGTCCAGGAGAGACAAATACAATTATTAATTCTCAGAAGCACCACTTAAGTTCATAGAATGTACTACTTACTACGTTATTATTTTGAAAACACAATTTTGTCTTATTTTTTTCCCCTCTATTTTTCTCCTCTGTTCAATTTTCATCAATTTTTTAAATCGCTGTTGTCCAGATTTTACTCATTTTTGATACATATTGTTAAAGCGTAGTGCAGGCATACCTGTAAAATTGCGGTCTGTAGTGAGCAACTGAATACTACGAGATTTATTCATTTGTCCTCTTAAAATTATCTTCCTACGAGTTAACTTCTGGTCAGTTCTATCAGCATTGCTCTAAAAAGAGATCAACCATCGCTACTAATCATTATCTGCAACCAAGCATAAATCCACCATTTATACCAGCAAACCCTTTCTCCCCCCAAAACAGAAAACAACCCCACTTACGTAGCTCAACATAACAGCAATGGGAAAAAAAAGTAACTCTACGCTGTGGCTACGGTGAGATATGGTAAAAAAAGCCAAATAAAATTTTGTGTCATTTATACTCCTAACAAAGTTTGTGTAATGATGTGGGTGTAAGTGAAAAAAACCTGGCCTGATACTTTTATTGCTAGTCATTTATATACCTGCTACTGGAAGAAGATACGATGTTTAAAAAGGAAGGCTGTTAAATTGTTAGTATAAAATCCCCTATATTAAATTCAGGACTATCTCTGGTTTTAGTAAGTATTTCATAGAGGACAGTCAACATTCAGGTAAATTGATTATTTTTCCTGTAAACAGAAAACAAATGTTTTAAAATTGTTTAACCCTAAGTTTAAACCAACCAATTTAAGATGCAGTGATCTACGCTGCACTAGACTGTCTCATGATTAAGGGAAGTTAATTTCTAGAAACTTTTGGATTTCATCAGCTGGCAGCCAGAAAGCTCCTCAACTCCTAATGAAAGAACTACTCTCATTGTCCAAATCGCTCCATTTATATTTTATTTCCTTCTCTTTGTTTTTCTTATGCATATCTCCCATAGTGAAGATGAAAAGAATAAAGTTCAGTCCTACTATCAAGCCCAGCACAGCATGATCTGTGGCATAATCACTGATTTCTCAGCTAAACGAAACAGTTCCCACTACGATTTTAAATGGAAAAATCATCCAAACGCAAAGAGAGGAGGGCTGCGTATGCACATATAAACAAGACAACGCAAAGGAGAGCAGCTACAGGTAAATAACCTCTTCTGGCCTTTGACTTCACGTATATATGTAAATCTTGATTGTGAGTAACTCCAAGCAGCATTTCCCAGAGATCACCATTACTTGGATAAGATCCTTTTCTCTACTTGAGAACAATATGGGGCTGAATTCTAGAGAAAGAAGCCTCAATGGCTGCAAGAAGCCACAAGGAAAAAAATGGATAAGAAAAATGGCATACTACTGACATAAAACACTGGACTAGAACCGGGAATGAAGGTTTCTATCAGCCTCCCTCTGTGAGATTACTGGCACAGGCTATTTCCCATTTTTTCCATTGACTACTTTTTTCTACCATTATTTTCCATGGAGGTGAGCTCTATGACTTGCATCAAGAGGCTTATCTTGCATCGAGAGGCTGAAGGTATTCTTAAAAAGACTTTCTTGCAAGTATAATGCTGATAAAAAGACAAAAATACAAATACACGTATAGTTAGTCTTGCAGCCTCATTTTCTATCAGTGTGGTGGAAGATATTTTCTAAGATTAGTCAGCAGACTAGGAGATTTATTACTAACTCTAATTAACCAAGCTAAATGGCTTTATTAAAAATAGATTGTCATTAAAGAATGTAAGGAGGGTAACTGTGCACAATATATTTTAAGGACTACACTAGTCATTGCAAAACCGCTTACAAAGACCATAGTTTTCTGAAGACTCAGCTGATCATTCGTGTTTGCAACATTTTCAGGACATCCTGCTGTGAGAAGCTTTAAAGGAAAGACTGAAATTACCATACTCTTTAAAATGCCCATCAACCACTAAGATTAAGAATGGAATAAAATCGATGTACTTTAATCTGAAAATGCACACACACAGCAGGGATAACCACTAACTTTTTTTTTTTTTTTTTTAGAATTTTTTTGCACTTAACTTGATGGTAGCCGTCGTGTTAATTTGCAGGAATGAGCATAGAGCAAATTTCAGAACTAGAGACCATCAAGGGAATATCATTTTCTCTCTCATTTCAGAAGTTCTCTACACTGCATGTTCTATAAGGATGCTATTAACCTGAGTCAAACTTTTTAAGTTATTATGAAAATAATTAAGTTAATGACCTAATGATCAGTAAAAGCTTATTTATTACAAACACAAGACCCAGAAGATATTTTTCAGTGGACTGAAAGGAGCTGCAGATGTTCACTGCAGAGTATTGCTCCATCTAAACCATATTTATGTTTCCTCCTTGAAGCTAAGCAGCTACATGGAGAGTTTTGTTTGCAGAAAAACTTCTCAACTTCATTATCCTATGCAATTATTTTGTAAGCTTTTACAGATATGCAAAACTTTAGCTTCAAGCTGCCTTAATGATGCTCAGAAATCACATTCCCAGAACACTGGACTCAGCTTCCATGGAACAGTAGGGACTTAGAACAGTGACTGACACAGGACATCAGTCGTATCTTTCTTCTCTGGCTGGAGAGGAAGACAGAATTTGGGTATCACGGAGAGCAGATGATCAAAGACATCCTTTGTTGTCTCAACTCAGGTATTAACAAGATACTTACATCTTGTACTAAGGTGCTAACTAACAGTTTTCCACTTACTTATGTGTACTTCAGGGTGTACTAAGAAGTAAAAAAAAAAAATTAAAAAAAAAAATCAACCTCAAACACACACCTAAATTCTATTTGAAACATGTGGAAGATAATTATTAACAGAATTAAAAATCCTTCTTATCTCACAGATAACCTTTCTCTCCAAAACTGTTCTTAACTATGTGGGGGGAAAAAGCTAAAATAAATCAGAAACATTGAGAATTAGGAAATAAATATGTAAAGTACAAGTAAGTAAAGATTAAAGGAATCTTGCATTGCTATTCCAGGAAGAAGTCATAATATGTTTGTGGCTGAAGTTACACATTTTTATAGGAATACATGTCATGTTCTGATTGTGTTTCATCCATAATACTCCTGCAGATCTCTGAAGCCAGTTTCAAAAAAAATCCACACATTTTCCAAATTTGGGAGTGATTAAAATGAGTCTGCAGTCTTGCATTTTTCAGTGGAAAAACCCAGATACTACTTCAGGAGATGCTGCTGGAAATTATTGCTGTAGAATTCACAAATACAGTAAAAAGAGAAGGATAATATAAAAATATTAGTATTTCTTTCATTCCATAGTGAATTGCTGAAGTATTTCTGAAATTGTAGTTTTTACCTCCTTTGCTGTGATAATCCTTTATTTTACTAGAACTTGAGATTCAGCCTTAGATGTTGAGATAATTCATACCGATTGTTCATACTTTGGGTCTGAATTCCATGAACGCTGGTATCGCTTGCCATGGCCAGGTGAAATGTTGATTTCAGTAGCTCCCCAGTACAGCCCAGTTGGAAGCCACAGTTTAAACATATCGAATCTGTTGCTGAGTTGATTTCCTGCCTGAGAAAGGTACCGAGGAGTTTAGAAGAAATATCAGCTTAAGGTGCTGTCTCACAGTATTTCCAAAATATATTATTTCTGTATTGATTTATCAAAGCTTCATCGGAACTTCCATTTAGGTGAGGCATAGCTCAGTACGTAGGTTCTGAGCTCCTCAAAAGGAACACAAACAAGCTACCTGTGAAATTACAAAGGTCAACATAGATCTATTTTTTCTTCCCAGATACAAATCTTTATCCCTGTGAAATAAATGTGGTATCTTTATCGTAAAAGCTTCCTACAAAAAAAAGCCTCAAAAATGCTAATATAAAGACAGCTCTCCCCCCCAACAACAAATTTTGGCAACCAAGTGTCATTATTTAATCCTTATTCTATTATTTTCAATTGCCAAATCCTGAAGGTAACAGAGAATCCATTACACAAGTTGAGGCTTTGCATAAAAAGGCTTTGTGAAACATATTTATTACAAACATTGATTGCAAAGACTGACCCCCCACTTCAGCACAGGCAAGGGTAATGTGCACGCCACAACCCAAGAAATGCACGTATTGAGTGCTAAGGAGCCAAAGCAATATATTATGGGTTTTGTTCACTCTTGTATCTGCAACGTACTAAACATCTGTACTATGACGAACATGAAAAGCTATTGAGCTTTTCTCTTACCTCAGTATAAAAGAGAAGAGAATGCATTTCCTGCCTGTGAAATTAAACATCCTATTACTTTCTCATCAAAGGCAAGGAGCATTGCATTCAAAACAATGTCCTAGAAAGAATCTCTGTGAACCATAACCATTCTGAATGCACTGACAAGGGTAAAAGCAAATGGTGCATTTTATCTGCCCAAAGTCTCATTTAGACACCACACTATCGTTGTTGTCTGAACTTACAGGTGCAACAGACCGCCAGCCACTCACAAGGAGTCAGCCATGACCCTCAGCCCATTCACTACTAGTATTTCCACAGCTCTCAAAATCATTAGCAGAGCTGATTAAGCATCATTATCGCCATTTGTTTTATAGACACAGGGAAGACATTCAAATGGTAGGACCTTGGCAAGGGTAACAGTGCAAACCCATCTACGTCCCCCCCGAGTAATAAAAGGATCTGTTACTGATTCTCCTGATTTACCTAGAGACCCCTACAGGAATCAGGATTGCAAGAACTCGTAAAAGCACTCCTTGCCCTAAGACCTCACAGATTCAGTTACAAAACCAAACCACAAGAGAAGAGGAATAGCCCTTTTTTTTTTTCCCTTAAGTTAAGAACCTGAACCATATGAGGGTTTACTGATTTACCCCAGATCAAGCTGCATCTTCTAGGAGAGAATTGCATTTTAACCAAATCATGTGGTAAACCAAACTCAGCTTCAGAGTCTCAGACCACTACTTAATTCTCCCTAATAAGACACCAGTCTTGTCTTGACGGAAATCATTATGCCATTAAGATAATTTACCCTTAAAAGCTCTTAGAAACCTTTCTTTTCTTTCCCATCCTGAATTTTTCCAGTAGACTGCCTTTTCGCTTCTGATAGCGGGGCTCTTCAGATCAAGTCTCCAGCTTTTGGTTTCCTTGAGGAAGATGCAACAGACTCATTTGTCAAAACACACAGAAGGCAATGAATAGATAAGTGGAACTGATCTAAATCATCCCACAGCTGAGAAAAATGTAGTATAGTTTAATACAAAACAGAAAGCACCCAAATCAGTTGATCTAAATCACGGCGCGGCCTTGTCTATATCATCATTACACGTAGCTCCAAGTTTATTCTTACTCACATGTTAGAAACTGAAGTTGGAAAGAACTAGCTTCACTGTGCAATTGCAAGCAAGATCAAGCCGTGTTACTTTATTTCTAAAAAAAAAAAAATAATAAAATAATAAATGCAAGCTTCACTGAGGCAAAGTGGTAATTTGGTGATTCGAAGTCCTCCGGGGAGGGAGGTGGAGGGGCAATCTTTTTTCTTTTTTTATTTTTGCAAAAGTTGACAAATATCATCATCAGTACTTACAATCAGAAAATTATCAAGGTCATTCTAAGACTGCCGTCAAGACACGCACAAGGAGCACAATCATAGTCACACCCGCTGATGTATCCACACATTCAATTTAAAAAGCAAATACTAGATATTCTGTTCAGAAATGAGAACAAAGTCAGGAAAATCAAATTCTTCTCAGGGACAGCTACCGTCTATGTCCAAAATTCAGCAAGATATCCTGACTTGTATCACTAAGTATTTTCAAGGAAATATTCTATTCTCAATTCTCACACAAAAATCAGGATTATCTCTGCTTTTGTGTACTTGGAGAAGTACTGCACTAATCACCGATAGCTACACTTACATTCCACTGAAATTATCTTTTTACTTAAAGAGATAGGGAAAAAAAAACCAATTTTAATGATTGTTTGCTTAATTTTCCCCCCAAACCTGATATGCTTATATTATGGAGGATATATTTTGTATTTTTTTTTTTTCTTTTCCTTTAGATTAAACACATTTCAATATCTTGAAATTTCCACATTTTAGATCTTAATTATCAAAGCAGTCCCATGGAAATCAATAGTCCTGCTCAGAAACTCCATATTAAATATATAGTTTCCACCACAGGACTTTAGTTTCACACTGTATCTCAGTTTTTGTCCAAACTATCACAGCTTTCAAAACAATCTAAGGTAACTACGAGCACATACACTCAAATAGTGGAAGTAAACAAAGGAAATTTTTAAAATACAAATACATAAATAAGAATGAAAATAGCCTTGGCTGTAGTTGCTCACAATGAATGAATCTTAATCATCAGACTATCAAAATTAAACTACGTCAAATCACCTAAAACATTTTTAAAAAGCAAACTACAGTACAAGATTTCCCAATCCGGTTTTACTTTTCCTCAATTTTTTTTTTTTTTTTTTTTTTTTTTTTTTTTTTTTTTACAAGAATCAGACAATTCCTAAGGAAAGATATGAATAATGATCACTATTAAGATGATATAAGACACCACTTAAAATCATTTTAAGGTTCAAAGTAAATTTTTAAGAGAGATTCAAACCTGTTCCTGTTTCCCTCTTTCCCCTGCTGAAAATCCCGATATTCTGTTCCCCGAGTAGCTTAGTTTTGTTGCAATGGAGATAGTTGGCTTCAAAAGGGACCAAACACTAAGCAGGAAACCAGTGAATGAGTATTAAGTGCTTTGCTGCAAAAGTGACAGAAAATTAATATAAAATATAGTAGTCGAGCATTATTTTATCTCCTTTCTCATGTTTTCTGTAGCTGGAGGAATAAGCTATCCTTTCCTACCAGGCTATGAAAAAAATTGAAATGAAGAGATTTAGCGCATCCACTGAACAGACTGCCATCAGCAAAATAGTCAGTAGCCAACATTACACTATTTTCGATACTGAAACAACTCAATTTCAAAATGCTTACAGTAACTGTACTACAAGACAATTGCACTTTATTTTACTATTTTAATCATGACCACAATTATTTTACAAACACCTGAAATGTAAGGAAAGGAAGCTGAAAGCGATAGCAGGAGTGCATAGTAAAACTTTTATTGCACACTACATCTTGCTTGACTTGCTAATAAAAACCATGAAAATCACCCACAAAGGTTGTGGCCACATAAATCCTCCTTATTCAGTTTATAATCCTGACGATTTTTCTTTTTTTTTTTTCTTCTTTAATAAAATAAACATGAAGATAATATGTAATAGGTAGTAAAAGTCTGATTAATTAAAAAAAGCAATGGCAAAACTGTTTTGACTTCATGTTCGGGGCTAGTGTATTCATGCAGCTCTTCAGACAGTTCGTGAACTGGTGCTAACAGTAAATTTAAACTCAAAACTCCTCTTGACAATGTCAGTTTTAAGGATCTGCCAAATGAAATCTTCCTACCGCCATTGCCTATGCAATAAAGAACTAGAAAGCAGCGCTACTATAAATGCATAACTATATCACAGACACTTGATATCTTTTTGACCAGAGCTCTTGTTAGTGCTTATTGGTAAATTTACAGAAATTATTTGTCTACAATAAGATGGATAAGTTTGAAGATGGAAAGCTGCTGCACTTCACTAGTGTTTTGTTTCCTTTATTGTGACTATTGAAACCATATTTCTCAATGGTTAATAATCGGAGAGACTTGAAGAATAAGAGGAAGCTAGCAATTATAAAAATAACCATCACTGAAAAGCAGTATCATCCAGTTTTTAGCACCACAGCTTCTTTTCTTGCCACTATTTCAGAAGGTAAAGGTATAAAAGGAAAAAATTCTATGAAAAACATATTGCCCAACCCTACAGAAAGAAAACAACTGTAACGTTTTCGCTTCTACTAGAACTTAAAAACTTCTCAGCAAACAGCGGAATAAAGCACGTTTACCAGTTCAAAGCAACAACATTGAGGATGATGCCATTAAGGATAAACATGCCACTCAAATGTGGAGACTACAGCATAATCCGTACACTAGAGACGCATGCCCGACGAGCTGCGGAGCTGCTCAGAGGACGGAGAGTGTGGAGTCTCAGGGCCAAGAGCTGAGAGCCACAGAAAGGCTCCTCGAGCTTGCTCAAGATTGACCACGGAACGATTAGGAGACTTAAGGTGCTCTGCACCCACACTGAAAGCAAAACAAATATTTAAGCTTTATAAAGATGAACAGATTGTTCTTCCAGAGAAGGAACAGTCCTCAAAATAAATTATTCATTGAAACCCTGTTCTGTCTTAGAAAGGATATCCATGCTGTGCAGAAATACCACATACAGCTTCTTCTGTCACTTCTACATCCCAGCTACCTCATCAAATGTATTTTTAACTCCTTCTTTTGATTAATCTAGTCTGTTACAGAGTGTACATAGCACGACCAATGATCTCTGTTGAGTCAATAAGGTGAGGAGTCACAGTGAAATAATCTAGTACGTGAACGTAGTAATAATTCTGAGTGATAAATTCAGTTACAGTCTCAATAAAGTGATATAATGATCATCCAACTTTTAATTTACTACTCCTTGATGGCGGGATTTTAACTTAATACATGCAATTAAAATTAATTTCTTAAATTAAAATTATGCAATTCGATATTACAACTCTAAGATACAATGTCTGTACCGGTACCGATATGCCTGGATTTTAAATATCTACTTCTGATTACCATTAAGAGGAATCATGAATGTAAAATCATGACACGTAAAAGAATAAACTCAGTACTACCTTACTGGTAGCAATTCTGAATGTGTTGACCCGATTCCTGTCATCGCAGCATCACCACAGAATAACAATAGAATATGCTCCTGTTTGTTTTGCAAAATAGTATTATATGTCATGGAGATAATCAACCTTTTACAAGGCACAAAACAAAATCTATATTCATACAATACAGCCGTACAGCACAGCTACACATATAACTTATGCTTCCATAAACAAGTGAAAACACTGTTACAAAACTCAGCTTGATCATTTGCCAAGGAGAAGTAAAATGACATTAATGAAAATGCTGCAATAAATTATGATGGTACAAGGCTTGCATTTGGTTGCCTGGATTTTCATAGCAGTTCTCTAAGTCACAAATAACCATTTGCTGTTCCCAGAGATGTGCCCCATCCCTTCCTTTAAAAGGCCTATTCTTGAAAAAGCTACTATGTTTATGATAAATGTTAAAACAAACAATGATGCAATAAAACATAGAACCTTCTATCAATTATAATTTTATTTTGTAGACTTAAATTTTTATTATGGTGCAATTAAACTTCAGCAATATTTTCAGTTACAGCAGCGCATGCTGCATATGCCATACAATTCAATTAGGCACGTTAAAGAGGTAACGCTGATTATATGATAGACATCAAAAATATGATGCAGTATCATCTTTTTCTATATATTTTTTTTAAATTGTTCATAGTGGATTAATATCAATTTTCTCTACTACAGATGTATCCATAGTAGAGTCAATTAACAAATTTAAATGCTTCCTTCAAACAAGTTGTCCAATTTCTGTTTGCTTCCTTGAAGCAGCCAAATGAATACAGAAGTCAGTTATTAAACATCACATATTCAGATCTAAATGTATAGAGTCCCCTAGATCATACACACCGATGCACGGTATGGGATCATGGACGCCATTGTATCGTTTTTATTAAATCGCAACCTATATCAAATCCGTACTTCATGTCTGATTCTTCCCGTTGCAGTACTCAAACTGATTTAAGGCCGGAGTTAGTAACAGCTAGGTTGCTGCCCACTGTTTGGGAACATTAAAAGAATAAAAATATTCAACAAATGTGAATAAAGACACACTCAAATTCAGTACACATTAGGCAATAAGTTACCATCAAACATTTGTATTGCTAACCTGAGGTCCAAGTGAAAAAGAAAACATACCTAACGAAAACAGCCTTCTCACATGCTGAATGGAACTGTGTTCCGTCCAAGCTCTGTATTTGAAAAATACTTTTTTGCATGCCATTCTAGCACAGCATAGCTTTGCTATGAAAACAAAACGTATTCAACATCACCACCAAAACAAAGCACGCCCTTACCTTTCCTGGGAATGGGTTGCATTACAAGCCACATGGGCTGTCTGTCCCCCATGATACAGCCCTGGCAGCAGTGCTTGGCTGCATTACGTTTACGGTCGGATTCAATGATCTTGGAGCTCTTTTTCAACCTAAATTATGATTCTATGATCACTACATACCTGCCTTCTTGCTGACACTGTTCAAGAAACGCCTTTGTCTCTGGTGGGGAAGTAAGGAGGCTTCACATGTGTAACCTGTTAAGGAGGCTTCACATGTGTAAGGAGCCCCTCACACACCCCTCACCAACGAGCACCAGGTGCCAGGCTGCTGCCGGTGCTGCCGCCTTGTCTCCCATGCCGTGGGAGATAATGTTGCTGCTCAGCCCTCAGCCCCGGTGCCATCATCCTCTCTCAGCAGCAGACGTTGTTTTTTCCCCTTTGATATCACAGGAAACGGGGGCTGTGGCTATGCCCCGGGCTGAGGCAAGGACGGGTTTGGCCCATTCAGAGAGCGCAGAAGGTACAAGCTCCCCATGGCCTGAATCATGGCTACGGACGGCAACTGCAAACACACCAGCTTGCAGAAGTAAACAACACAAATAAGCTGTTTTCTTCTTAAGGTATAGTGTTAACAAGTAGCTATCGCATCCATAAACCATCTTCAGGAGAGAGACTTTGGCCGAAATTTTGCCTTAATGATTCTTAATTAAACTAGGTGTTTTTAAACAGCTTTAGGAGTTTAGCTTGCATCTATTTCCGTCACAAGTACTAAGCAACAAAGTAATTTTAAACTTTTAATAGTTTAAAGACATAAAATTACTATTTTTACACAGTATAATATAAATGTCAGCATAACGTTTCTATGGAATTACCAGGTTATTTCTTCCATATTGCCTTTCCACTCAAATATTTAATTTTGAAAAGTTCGTCCCGACTGTTACCAGTTCTGTTTGGGGTTTTTTTTTCTGGTTGGTTGGTTTGGGTGGGGTTTCTTTTGGGAAGGGGTTCCCCTTTCTACTGGTTGAGAAATATACAGGATCTCTGAATACCTGATAATATGAAATCTACCTCCATGTCTACAGGATCCCAATGCACGTTAGAAAAACAATTCTGTCATTGCACAGTAGGCTGGAAGACGAGAGATTTACATAGGCAAACTTGGTCTTTTAAACATTGCAAGACCACACTAAAGTATCTCTGAATGCAGTTTATAGAAATAGGCTCATTTGTTGTAACAGTAGGACTAATGCATTGCTCTATAATAAATATCAAATGTTTTAATTGTCTCATGGCTACTAAAGACTATATGTGTTGCACACATACAGAATATAGGTATATCATTTCATACACACATGTACCTTTATGTCCATATATAAAACCAGGGTGCAAGATGCAAAGCAGGAGGAAGAATGTGAATTTACCAATTGTAAGTATGGCTGCATGTAGTGGATGTTGTTTTTTGTCAAACTAGAAAACCAAAACAATTTATTCTCTGAAAAAAACCCTGTTGCTACTTGACATAAGCACTGATTAAAAGAAACAGAAAATGAAAAGACTCCTACCCATACAGGTCCTGTCACGCTTAAGGTTGGTGTGTCAAATACTGATTTATAATTATTAAAATTAACTTATCATATTTTCCCAACACAGGCTTGTTAAATCATTATGAAGTTTAGTCCAAAAGATCATCGTTAAAACGAACATCAGTTTTATGAGCTATCAAAATGTTTTGATGCTACAAAATACTGCCAAGTGTTTCTTCACTAATTCCTTCCGCCAGCACGTGCTTTGGCTTTTGTAAAAAGTGTCTTCCCATTGATCAAGACGGCAAACTCACAAGCCTACGACTTCTGAAATAATAGTAAGATCTTCATCAGGATGATTTTCCTAGCATGTAAGCTGTTGGACAGATTTGGCATGAAACTGAAACCCCGTGCAAACAAAGATAGCTACGTTCTTCTATTTTACATGCAGTTTTCCCAGGGTCACCTGCAATTTTAGAGAGACTTTTTACATAGATTGTCTGTTTAAGCGAAGCAGCAGCAATTACACACGGTCCCAGAACTGTAAGCACCATCCCTACAAATTCTGTGCAAAATAAGGAGGATGAAAAAGCGCCAGGTAAACCCCCCCAAAACATCATGTGTGTGCAAGTGGAAAACTTTACGGGAACAGCAGTGCTGAAATAGAGGACAACATTCCTTAGAAACTGGTACAAGATCATACATTCATTTATGGATGTTCCAAAGTACAGTTCATCTGAACTAATTTTGATTTTATTTCTAACACATGCACTGTAAAAAAGTGTGGAAATACTCTATCATTTTTTGGATTGTTTAGTTTGAGACGATCCTATCTTGCATTTGTAATAAGAGAAAAAGGTATCTTCTCCTAAAGATTCTCTTACCACTACTCATGTTCAAATATTGATGCCAGAGGTTCAAGTAAGTTTCAAATTTTGTCCACTTTTATTACATTTCCAAATATTAACAATTAAGGTTTTTTTTTCCTCAAATGAATACTCCACTTCTAAGGCGTTTTCAGGAACCTCAAAAATTGCATTTATATTCTCAGTATCCAGTATACACGAATTTCTCATATGACTAAAGTACATGTTGTCATCATCTCAATAACTGTTATGAGGCACACAGGGTTTACAGAGGTCCATCTATCACTACAATGAACTAGTGAACACATTCAGGGACCGTTAGTTATTGATTTATTTGCAATTATCCTTTATTTGCAATATGTCCCTATTACTCCCCTTTGCATTTAATCATACTGATTCAGTTTCAGGACAGGTAGTGACCATCATTCCCAGCTCCACATAATGATAAATAATGAAAACAAACCTGTAAGAGTACTTTGACATGCAGGTACAAAGCACTCCACTTGCCAATGCTGGAGAGTAATGGATTCTGTATAATAAAAAGCTAATTAATTGATTACAGTAGTTGCTAGCAATAAGTACTATATCCAATAGTGATATTATTGATTATTTATCACTGTAAATCAGCATAAATATTTTCAGCACTGCAGGAAGCGGATCCTACAGAATGTGGGAGTGAGGTGCTGCCGGACTGGCTTCCCCGGCATGCCGGTGGTGAAACAGCCATCTCCAGGAAAGTCAGGCTCCATCACGTGTAACGGCCACTTGGGAAGACAAACACCATAAGTCTGGACATCCCCCATTCCTTCTTCTTCCCCCAGCTTTATACACTGAGCATGACATGATATGGCATGGAACATCCCTTTGGTCAGTTGGGGTCAGCTGTCCCGGCTGCGTCTCCTCCCAGTGTTTTATGCGCTCCCAGCCCACTCGCTGGCGGCGCGGTGTGAGGAGCAGAAGAGGCCTTGACTGCTTAGCAACGACCAGGAACCCCAGTGCGCTAACAGGAGTATTCCTACCCCAAACAAAACATAGGACTATACCAGCTGAACCACAACAAAGTCCTACTCCAATTGGCATTTATTTCAAAGTGTTCTTACAGTGAAAACAACAACATAAGGACAGGAGCAGTTTCAGAAAAACAGCATTTCTGGAAAATGGCTTTTGGATCTTGGTATAAAATCCATTTCTCCTGGCGGGTCTTCTTCAGTTTCTCATTTCTGATCTGGAGTGCATGATTGCAAACTTCCGTTTGTTGGTATTGAAGCAAACGTAGAATGGTTACAGCTCACCTTTCATCTGCAACACAAGATCCACAGTCACTTGTTTGCCTCTATGCTTCCCCAAGTTTACATTAATTTCTGCATTACGTTGCAAATTGCCTTTTATTTCCAACTCCCCAAAGATCTAGTCATCTTACTCGTACGGCTGCCTTGTCTTCCTCATGTCGTTTCATTCTTTTAACTTTCATTTCTACCCTCAGCTGTCACACCAACACCTTAAATTGTTTTATTTTTTGTTGTGCTTCTGCCTTCAATCTGCATGCACTGAAGGCAATATTTGGCAAGAGCTTTCACACAGTAAAACTGGAAAAAAACCAACACAATTTTTACTCAAAGGAACTGCAGTTACTAAAGGCATTTAATATGTTTTTAAAGATCTTTTTTTCTATGTGATCAGAGCCATTGCTGCACATCAGATAAAAGGCCTGTAATGTTTCAGCCATAAACTGTATCTCTGGACCCCTTTGTATTTGCCCTGAAGGAAATCCTAACAAAATCTCCAACTTCCAGCCCTTAACTGATGAAAAATTCTGTAATACTCTGCCTCCTGATCAGACTCAGAAATTTAGCGGAATCACACTGGCAATTTTTTAGCTATTATAGAGATCATTTTTCTATGCTATGGAGAAAAACAAAGGACACGTTCAGGACTGCAGTTCAATTACGTAAAGTAATGCTCACTGAGACGTATCAAACGTCATTCCTCTCTCAATTTCTCTCATTCCCACAATTAAACACATACTCATCCTTTTTCTGGAGTCGAAAAAATGTTATGTTAAATATATATATATAGGTGATAAATTTCAATAAAAAGATAAGGGCATCCCTGATTCTGTTCTCTCAGGATTATCAGGATTATAGCTTGTTAAAAGAATATCTTATTTATTCAGAACAGAAACATTTAAAAGAAAACTCATTTTAAAATTAAGAGACATCTTACACAAACACCTACTCTACATTCAATTATCAATACACCATCCAGAAAGGCTGGCAAGTCGAAAATAGTTCCAGTCCTTTCACTGGTGCCAAGTCTCCTACTGGAACCCAGACGCATTAGTGCCCCGAGGGGACCCTGTAGAGAAATTCAAGTTTTTTGATGCCTCATCTTTTGAGTCAGGTCATAGTACTCCCTTCTCCATCCTGTCAGTGAAGTGAAAGCTCAACTTGATTCCTGAAGCATTTCAGTATTGTCATCAATGTCTAGGATACACAGTGAGGACAGCTTCCATGGGAAACACCTTCTATGGCAGACAACCACATTTTCATGAAAAGAGGAAGAAAAAAATGTGCTGCAGGAGCATAATTAAAACAGGCTACATAATCATGTTTGAGAAGCAGGATCCTAACTCTACATTTCCATGACTAAATTAAGTTCTGTGGGATTTTTTTTCATCCAAGGTTTTACTGCTAATACAAACTCACACTATTTGTATGTGTCTGTGACCTTAATACTGCCTTAATCACATTTTTTGGAGGCTTCTATCAAATTCATGAGTACATTATCACAAAAAATTTCCTTTTCTGGCTCGGAATCTAAAGAGAATGTAAAGAACAAAGCTGAAGATAAATTGCTATCACTACAGAAACTCAAAAGAGTAAAACTTAAATATTTCAGATTTTTTTTCTTTTTAATGTAAGACTTAAAATTTTTAAGTTATAATACTACATAAAGGACAGGGGGATAAACCAGCACAGAATTACCTGGCTATTCCTCAGGGGGTGGGGGAAAAGAGGGGGGAAGGGGAAGAAACAACCACGAAAAGCAGCCTTCAAAGTAACAGCTGAAAGCAGAGCTTATATGTATTGGGTGTGCAGCTAAAGTATATTAAGATGATATAAACACAAGTAGATCAACCTTTCATTCCTAAAACAGAGGCATGCTCTTGTGTAGCTAAAAATAATAGCCAAATCAGAGTTGATGCAGACTCATCAAAAAGATAGCACTAATAAAATCAAAGCTCAGCTGTGTCATTAATATACTGACTAGAACAATCCAATGACATACTGAAGCGATACTCATAAGTGTTTGACTGGGAAGAGAAACAAAAAGGTTACCCTTTTGTTTCCTCTCATTACTTTTTTTTACAGTAACTTACTTCTGACACCAAATTCATGATGAATGAATTCAATTAGTAAAAAGATTTTTAAAAGTAATAAAACCAGGATTTGTAACATTAGGAACAACATTTATAGCTCCAGAGTCTCCGATTTAAAAGCTGTCCCGATGTTCATAAATTATTTAAGAAAACAAACTTTCTATTCCAAAGGAACAGAAAGGGATTGTTTCAAAAGGTATTAAATTTAAGACAACCTAAAGCACCGCTGAGTGGCTGATGTAGCTGAATACGAACCGTCTCCTGCAGAGGTTGGCATGTTGGGACTAAGCTCCCCACCATGCTGTCTCACTGCCGCCGAGGCTGCCCGCTTGTACTGATTACCAGATGCTGGCTAGAAGCTTACTCTGTGCGTATTCTGATCAAAATGGAAATAAACTACACAGAGATTGTTAAGAGCTCCTTGCTATGATTCTCAGACCCCAATTCAGTTAAATTAGCACCAAGGTTAAGAACAGATCTGAGTACATTAGTTGGGTTGGTTGTGGTTTTGGAGAGAAAACAGGAGTTATGGAATACAACACAGGATATCTCCAATTAACCTTAAATGTATTCCAAATATTGTCAGCCTTCCCCTCTCATTCTTTTTATGTTTACACGGTTTCTAAAATACTTAATTTGTACATAATAGGCTGTTTTCCATTAAAATAAAACAAAACTCTACAAATAAACAATAGTGCCAACAAAGCCCTCTCAGCTCCTCTTCATTGTTATTTCCAAAACTATTTTAGCCCGTGCAGATATTTGAGACGAAAGTAAGTCTACATACCCTGGTTGTTATAAGCTTTGGTGGCAGGCAAAAATTGGCCATGAACTATCAGTTTGCAAAACAGAAGAGAAGCTGGAGTCGCAAAACCAGAAGAGGGGAAGTTTAGTCAACATCAGAGAACAGGAGCAGCAGAAGAAAAAGCTGCCAAAGCCTCATATCCTGGAACTCAAGAGAACATCTTTTGCAAATTACTACCAACCAAATGGTTGGACAAAACCAACCATTTCATGACTATATATCAAAAATTCCAAATACGGTGCACTTAAAATGAGTATTTTTTTTTCCAAAGGATCATCTTTAAAAGTAAAGAGATTAAACAGCAGCTATCTATCTTCATTACTGTTTTTCTTGTTTGTAATAATGCAAAACTAAGGACTACATCTTGACATTAACCAACCCTATGATCTATGCTGAAATACGTAACCGGTATTTTCCTTAACTATTACATTAACATGGATATGTGCTGCTCTTTCTGATTATTTTATCTGCCAGGTCCGAGCTAGGGCATGTAGACCCTACAGCAGAGCAACAATTTTTTGAATGAAGTGTGAAGAAGGAGGCTTATGAATTTCTTTACTCTTTCCAGCTTCCTTTTACATCCATTTGCTTAGGCTATGGGCATGAAAAATGCAGACATAAACAGCTGAGACCGACGTCACAGCTACGTGCATTGTTCCTAAATTATCTACAAGAGTTAAGTATTCTAAACAAAATTTTAAAAAATAATAATCATTATACCTCAGAAGTGTGGAAATACAGCACACACAAAGAATTCTCACATTAACAGGTACCACTGCTACAGATGACTAAATTTTTTAAAAAATTATGTATAGTGATTTTTTTTCTTGTTTATTTGTTCTCTTACTTTTTAACCTATAAAAATCAGTAGAAATTTCTCTTGACAGATTTAAAATCACAGCAAACAATCTCAGTTTTGCTTCAAGAGAACAATTTCTTTACAGGTGCTACAGAAATAGGGTAGGTTTGCTTTCTACCATGAGCGAAGCATTCCTGCAAAAATAAAAGCAGCTTCAGATGTGTAGTAAATTTAATGTCTGATTGGCTGGCCCGCTTTGGATGAGGTACAATACATAGCCTTCTACACTAGCCTTTCAGACTTGTGGAAATAACTTTTTAATTCAGTACCTTAGTCGAAAGAATTTAGAATTTTTACAGAGAGAGCAGAAGGAGGGAAGAGAAGGGTAGCTGTTAGGGAGGAGAAAGGAGGGCAAAGGAAAGAGGAAGAAAAGCATTCTTTTAGATGAGATATAAAACCACTTGAGTACAAAAAAAATACATTGTGCTTGTTCCCCCAAAGACAAAGCTCTGAGAGATCACGGCCAAACTTTGCAGTAAGACATTAGGCTGCACTAATATAAAAACAAATACTTTTGCAACATAATATGAAAACATCATTAAGGCGCCTACAAAATTGTTTCCTGTTGTAGAGTGCGTGATGTTTAACAGCTGTGGTTTGGACAAGTGATTGCCTTTAGCAGCAGCAGATTTGATCCACCTTTATTGTCTGATCATCACTCTGACATTACTTCTGTTCCCCTGGCGTAAACCCCCCACCTGTATATCCATCATTACAGGTTGGTTTCCAGCCGAAATCCTTCAGCAAGGAACATTTCCTCAGGAATGGAAAACCCCTCACTTGCCGGGAGTGAAGGTGTTGCCATTTGACAAGTGCTCAGTGATCTGTATAAAATGAGCTGGTGTTAAGGACAAAGAAAGTAGGAATGGGGGTGGAGGGCAGCAATCCCAAAGGATCTCAGACAATGCAGAAAGGCCAACAATAGCTCCTCTCCATCCCAGCCATGTTTCTCCTGAAAACTGAGGAGATTATAAATTTTCAGTACTCCATCAGACCTCAGTCTCCCTGCTGACAGATTGCACTTTGGTTATTGCATGTAAGAGAAGGTAAGATCAACAAGTCCACCATTATACAACAACTAGTTTTAATCATGATCAAAGCTGTCAGGCCTAGATTTGAACCGGAAATCCAATTATGAAAAGTCCTGTGCCCTATTAACATCATCTTCATAGTATGTGACACTCCAATGAAAAACAATTACATTTTCCGGAGGAAATAGTCTGATTATTAATTCATAAACTGTTTGGAATACAGTCTTAGCATTTTATTTCATTTCATTGAATTCAAGCAAAAACAATTAAGACTTTACTTTCTACTCCCAGAAGTACTGTTGGAATATGCAAGACAAACAAGCCTGAGCACGATGAGCAGTGTGTGTTCCTGCCCGCGTACTTACGGCATCTTAGAGAGATCCGTTACCATGAAAACTAAATGCTAATGTTGAATTTCATTTTCCTTAAAGTGATGTTTACATATGCAAAGGCTTTGTTTAAATATTGGAAAAAAAGACTGAAACTCCAAAATCCGTAACTTAGTATAGGATAGTTAATTTAAAATACAAATACCACAGTTAGCGAGCACCTGAGCCCTTCCTTCCAGATTTTAGGGGTCTGAGTGATTACTTCGTATTTCAATCACATTTCAGTAATTGGAAAGGGATCCAGTTTCATGCATGAGTAGTTTAAGATGAACTACACCAAAAATGGAAAACCAAAAAACAATTAGTATTGTTAACTTTGGGCTCATTCAATCTACTGGGTTTTGCGTAAGTACATCATGCGGTAGTTCACATATCGCCCTGCCTTTTACCCACACCCCTGAACACCAGCGTAAGTGAACAGCTAAATTTTTTATTGCAAATGTTTCTTCTGGAAGTATATTTCGTTAAAAATAAAGTGGTGATTATTCCCCCAGTTCGAATACATTTACCAGTCTGAACATTTCGACTTGCAATTGTATATCAATTACAAGTAACTAATTAATATTTTACATGTATTTTATCAATACCCAAAAATACCAAACCAGATCATTGCTCTGTTGTACTGGAAACTAAAACTATGTATATAGGGTTCCAAAGTTATTACATAACTCTTTCCATTTCTTACATGATAAATTTTTTATTATGAAACTGACCTTAAGTAACAGAAGAATTATAATCTGAAATAGACTTCCATGGAATTTAGTTTTCCCACACACACACACAAAAAATCCTTTCTTAAAAATAATCGATGTTTTTCAAGTGTAATGAACTTTGCATCAATGACATCGTACCCAAGCAAGGGTGGACTGCTATATAAAAGGAAATAGGTTCTGTTTTACCTCAAACCAGGACAGTCTTGTGCAGTGCATTGCCATGATACTTGGTGATTTCTCTTTCCTTTAAAAGAACAGACACCTTGGCAAAAGCTAAACATTCAAAAGAGAATTATGATTGCGCAGTTCCAGCAAGAAGTTGTACTGGCAGAATCCCTCGTGGTAGGATTTCCCCTGAGCTTGTTTCAAAAACTGTGCTGTATGCACCGTATACATTTCATAGTGAAGGACGAAGCACAACAGAACCATTCTCCTCCTTGACCCCTCCAAAATACACAGATGATTTCCAAGACAAATTTTAAGGCCTTGACACTTTAATGAAAGGGAAAACAAAGCGTTAGTCCAGAGTTAATGAAATTACTCAATTATGGTCTCAAATGCCAAACAATGCTGATGTTACTGATAGTTGTACAGGCATCGTTCCACCACCTGCTGTGTGTGCTTCGTATGGAGGCTCTTGTTCTGTTGTCAAGTTGCCTCTTAAATCAGACAAATCAATATTTATAGAAATTCTTTTTTTTTTTTTTTTTTTTTTTACATTTTCTCAGCAACATTCAAAGGTTTCTTCTTAGATTAAATATAATTTCAGTAGCTCCCTTTTCCAGGAAATCGAAGCATGTGCATATAAAAAATTAACAATTTTATTATCAGCAGTTTTTGCAAATAATTGTAGCAAGAGTGAGATTCAGTCTCACAGAAGACGGGCTATTATTCTAAAATCTGTTATTATTTACACTCAACTACAGAAAGAAATATATGAATATGCAAAGCATATCTACAATTAGAATTGGATCAAATGCATCTTACTTTCCAACATTCTTCTTTGTTTTCAGTCTCAGGGGCCTCTTATTTTATTATTCTTAGCAGCATGTAATGACTCAAAATAAGCAATGTTCTTTAGCACACAGAAACCCTTTGGACGCTCTGCAAAGTAATTTTATCAAGGACTAATGCCTTCAAATATCAAACAATCTATTTCTAAAAATGCACAGCTTTGGGTGTCTTGATTTAACAAAGCTGCAGTGATGGATGGAAAATTATATCTATGTTGTCCTTTATAAATTTTTGTTACAGATGTATGAATATTTTTTTACAGATAGCTTGATTTGTAGCTAACATTCTTAAATAGTTTCCTGTTTTCTCCATGCAGGTCTGTCATTTAAAAACACATTTTTAGGCAAAGCCTAAAACTAACGCCATCACCACATGTTGTATTACATACAGAATATCACGCACATATCAAAAATAAAGTGCAGATTTCATCTAAAATGTTTTTTCTTTCTACCATTTTCAAGTCTATAGTAGTTTTTAAAAAACAGTATTGTCTAACAAAATGTAATTCTTTTAAATTAAATTGCACCAAAATCAACTAGAGAACACTTTTTAGCTTACATCCAGTTAAGCTTGGATCACGTTCTTAACATTTGAGTTGCAGAACATTAATTCCATAAGTAGAAGAGGCATCATATTGTACCGATACATATTCTTTGCTGGTTAACACCCACTATCACCCCAGTAAGACCCAGCTCCCACTGTGGATCTGATGACAGTCCCACCAGAGCAACAGCTGCTTGTACTTGTTCTAGAGCTATAGCCACGCTCATCAGCGCACAAGTACACATTTGCTGGCTGGCAGATCTTCCGAATGCTTTTCCAAGCACTAATGTTGAGTCTTTCCCCTTTCCCCAGTCATCTAGTCTAACGGGAATTATAACAACTTATTTAGATATTACTATTCTTCAATAGAAAGTTGGAAGTGGGCCGCTATTTTAGGACAAGGCAGAAAGTTTCTTCCCTTAAGTACAACTTTTTTCTGGGAAATCAGACTAATAATGAGAGCTAGAGAGCTAAACAGATCCTGTGCTTGTCAATCGGTACAGCTCCTTTCCCAAGGGGACAACTGCACCTATGTTATTCCTCAGAAAAATCTGTCTATCCTATTCCAGTAACACAAACTCCCTAAGCAATCTACTCCAGTCTTCACTATATTTACCACCATAAATTTTGTTTAATATATAATCCGAACCTTTCTTATTGGATTTCTACTTTATTACTTCTCGTTTTAACAGGCTGTTTTGTTGGGTTTTTTTAAAACAGAATTCTTTTAGCTTTTAAGGATGCATCCTCTCTCCCGACAGTGTTCTTTGCTGTAGACCACACAATTTCACTTTTCACCTTTTTGTTGACAGTTGTGTTTCATAGCCTTCTCATCATTCTTATTGCTCTATTGTAGATGCTCCGCTTGTCTCCTGAAGAGCTGTGATCAAACTGAACACAATACTGCAGCCAAAGCTACATGCCACCCGAACAAAGCAAGAAGAATATTCCGCATCCCCCATACAATATTCCTGTTTACACTGCAGTATGGCGTTCAGCTATTCTGCAATATCATGTCCTCGTTGACTCATGCTAAGCTTGTTTTATACAACAAACCCTAGAGCCTATTCTAAATAATAGCTATTTTATCAAAAATATTTTATCAACTGTTTCTTATCTTCTTGTTCTGTATTTGTACATTTGATCATTTCTTAAAGTAGAGTGTTGTAACTTTTTCTTGCATTGCATGTTATTTCTTCAGATCAATTCTCCAATAGGTCAAGTTTGGGATTGTACTCCTGTCCTCAACTGCGCCTGAAGTTCCAGCCCCACCAAACCCAGTTCACTTGGTCTGCAAATTTAGTCAGCATATTTTCTGTTTCATTTTTCAGATCATCAGTGACAACATATCCTGGCAAAAGCCTATTCAATATACCTGTGAATTTCCAATCTGTTTTCCATTAATTTAGGAAAGTTTCCATCAGGCTAGATTTCATCTCATTTGAAATACAGACAACGTATTTTCTTTTCCCTTCTCTAAACTGCAGTCTTATATCTTTGTAACTGGTATTAATTTTCTTAGCTACCTGTCTGGAGTTTTACTATACTAGTGAGGGACCACAGAAATAAGTATTCCCAGTATTATCTGTCAGTCATCTTCTCTCTACTGAATATCTGATCAGTGCTGCTTTCTTAGTAACCTTACTACAAACACAGAATGATTGCCTATTTCATTTATGACCCTTCCTAACTATTTTGGGACCTCATCTTTCCAATTCTGTCCAAATATGCCTGTCCTCATTTATATTCAAGCTCAATAATCTGATTAAGTAATCATTTGGGTTTAGCTTCCCTTCTGTTTGAGAGCACAGAACCAGCAGCTCTTCTGAATTCGCAGGCTTCCTTCCATAGAACTGAGGAGAAACACAGGTTTTTATGCATGTATAAATGGGATACTTCGACCCAAAGTCTTACTAGTTACAAAAGCTATTATGTTTGTACCAGCATTGGATTTTACTTTTGTATTTTTTTAATATACCATTGGTGATAATTTCAAAATCTGTTCCACAGGAACAGACAGTGCGTTCAAGTCCAGAAATGTCCAATGCACCTTTTGATAAAGTTTTACACCAAATAAAACTTCAGAAAATGAAATAGGGTTGTAATACATTATATGTGGAAATAGACTTTACTCAACATAAAGAAGCTGCAATCACCCAGCTAATAACTAATAAAAGCAATCAAACATTGAATGTACTCTGTGAGTACCTGAGAGAATAAAAATATAAAAATAGGAAAAGTATATTTCAACAGGATAATGGAAGTCACATTATCAAAGGTCCTCTACAATTTTAATGACCTCTGTGTGCATTTTAATTAATTTAAGTGTTTAAAGCAGTACTCCATGCACATTTTTAAGAATATTTAAGCTATTGATACTGGCTTACTAAGGGCTAGATTTGTAAACAGTTTAGCCTAATTGACTGTTACTGTATAATTTAATTGAGTCTTGTACCAAAGATTTTAAAATCAAGAGAATACATTCTCTCTCAGAAAAATTCCAGTTGCTTTTTCACTGTTCCAGTGATAAACTTCATACCAAAGGGACCTTAGGTTTTAAATTACGTGTCAGCTTTTACAGGATATTACAATAACACAATATATGTCTGCCCTTGAAGTAAATGTTCTAGCTCAGCTATGAGTCATATTTGCACCTACTTAAAAGTAAGAACAGGCATTTGTTAGATCACTATTTAGCTACAAGACACAGAAAAGATTTTAAATCATTTTCATCACCATAGTTCACTCCTCTGTAACATTACAGTTAATACAAACATTTATAATTTTGTCCCAAGGATACAATTTCATGACAATATATTTGCTTTTTACTGAACCTGATGTAATCCAAATGCCTGAATTTTAAAACTGTTCACTCTGAACTTTTGGAAGTTTGAAATGTTCACTTACATTTACTGAAAAGAGCTAAGCAATACTTTTTCTCTTACTTTTTCATAAATGCCCTGTTTGAATACAGGATTTTTATTTCTTCTGTATATTCCTCACCTGAACTCCGTGGAACTGATCAATTTATGCTCTGACTCTTACTTCTTTTGTGGTACAAAGAGAATTTAAATGAACCGCAATATTAATCCAAATAAGGCGTAAGTCAATTTTACTCCCTCCTCCCCCCCACCCCTTCCCCCCCCCAAAAAAAAGTAAAGTGTTATTCCAATTATTGTAAATGAGAACAAGACTATTATTTATGGTATGCTCTTCAATAAAGATATTGCCATGTTGAATCATTGTATGGAAGAATGTAAGTCACACAAGACATGGCAGATTTAAAAGATCTTTTCATACAGGTCAAAGGAGATGAGGCACCACACGGAAGTTTGATTCCAAGTATCACATAAAGTGATCTAAGGAAAGCAAGGCATTCATTTATACTTAATTCTTTTGACTGGAACAATACTCAGACAACTACATTGTTGAGTAAGAATGCACTATTTTTAAAAAATAACCTAGATTCGAAATGTAGTTCAACAGATGCGCAATACAGGACAGAGTATCTTTGTTTAAAACACAATTTTAACTCACCCCTTCACCCTCTACAGACTCATCATTCCCTCTGCCATTTATTTCTAACAGCTTAAGAAACAAGACAATTTCACACGCAGTATCCAAGGTAATATCCTTTGTTAGGAGAAAGGAAATATTTAGAAATAATTGATCCAGGAAATTTGAAGTGAAAAAAAGTTATTTTTTCCATTGTTGGAAAACATGTTAGTCTCACACCTAAAGTTTTAGATTATTGCTTAGCCATAGCAAAATCTAGCATATTCAAACATGCTCAGATTTTCCGATGTCTTATTTCTGGAGCTACTCCAGTTTTCTAATCCATTGATTAAATAAAGACATCAGGGCCGCTGGCAGGACTCATTTGGGAAACATAAGATCCACAGAAACACAGATGCTTGCCAGAACCAGTCAACTAACAGTGCTCATGAATTTCAAAGAACAAGAAAGAGCCAGACAGGCTGCATACGACCTGCACAGAGTTTATGTATTCTGGGGGTGAAACATAACTCCACCGAAGTTTACTATAAAAATCCTGATGACTTCAGTAGAAACAGGATTAAAAAAATAAGATTTCATAAGCCCAGAAATACTTACCTGTAAACAAGTCAAAATAAAGAGATACCTATAAGAGTCTAAGATGGAACTTTCTAAACACTGAATGACAAACACGGAAAGTGGAGCTGGACTGACTGGCAGGTGCCTCAGTAATTGGTCAGATACCAATAGGTGGGGAGACAGCACAAAGAATTATTTCCAATATGTGGTGAGAAGTGTTTTAGAAAGCAACACAATATTTATTTATTTATTTATTTATTTATTTATTTATTGGGAGGTTCAGGAGAATGAGAAGGGATGAAAACAGAACTAAAATGGTATGTTTGTCAGAGAGGTACACTGCCAGAGTCAGACAGAAGAAATGCCTTTGCAAAAACAGACAGAAACATATGAAAGAATAAATCACCATGGACATATTCTTGTGGAGACAGGGAAAGGAAAGACTGAAGCCAATTCCGATTACATCAAGGTAAACTAAAGCTTTTTTTTCTTCTCAAAAAACACAGTTTAAACTCTAACTGTGGTTCCCAGACAAAAATAGGCCAGTATAACAGTTTTAAGAGGTTAACAAATTTTAAATATTACAATGTTTACCTTCATTTGGAAAAATAAAAAGCATTGTTATATAGTCCCAAAATGCAACCTCAATAAACAAACCAAGTAGAATAAAGTAAACAAATTCCTTTCAACAATTAAAAAAAAAAATCAGTAATTAATTTTGATTTTGCACAACTTCTAAACTGAAACAGCAACACACTTTCAGTACGCTCAAGTTTAGAAACTTTCACTGACTGCTAAGAAATCACCAATTTTTTGCCCTTAGTCTCCCAGATGTTATACCTTTTAGACCCAGCTGAAACAGACAGGTTGAAATGCTGGAGAAGTTTGCAAGCACTACAGAATAGGTCAGGATTTCTCCAGTTACAAAAAAACATAACAGAGAACCAAGGATTTATAGCCAGTGCTCCTCCTCTGCAGGGTGATTACATCAGGCTCTTGAAAACTAGCTTGCCAGCTTCAACTAATCAAAGTCCCCATTATTCCCTGAAAAATTAGTTGAAACAGGAACTCATATTAAAAATAAAAAAGTCTCTTACCTACCTGTCCTATTTACTAAGCATTTGTCACTATGTGACAGACTTCTTTCAGTCGTGTTAGACAAGTGTTTCACCACAGCTTAGTAAAAATTTAAAGTATACTTTGCATTAGACACTGAAGAGCTGCAAAGAATGCTGCATACCTTTGGGTATCTCTTGCCTACCTTCTTTGCATCTTTGACTGGATCATATGAAGAGCTTTCACCATCAAGGATTTTTTGCTGCCTGGTTGCCTGAAGAGCCTTCTGGGTGGGACCTTCCAACCCTTTCTTTCTTTGACATTCGTGGCCTGCTATAAAATAAAACCAACAAAAATATCATCCAAATGCATTTTTCACTTACTCTTCTGGAATATATATCTCTTAATATTAGCTACACATGTGAAATTCTAAAAGAAACACCACTTCAAATAAAAAGTTATTCAGGTTACTGTGCCATCCATATAAAGTATTCCAAGACTACATATAACTCTGCCCCACAAATTATTTTAGTGTGATCTATTTCAGCTTATCTAACAGTACCCTAGATTTTGCCTCCAAAATGCAGCAATGATTTTAAATCCTGCAGTACATGACAGAGTCACAGCAAAACGGATGCAATTCTTCATTTCCCTCAGAGACAGAGGAAACATCATCTCACTGCATCCTATCCTATCTACCACCAATGCATTATTCTCATTTACAGCTTGCATTCCTTTTTCATAGGATGGCTAGAGTTGGAAGGGACCTTAGAGATCATCTAGTTCCACCCCCCTGCTCTGGGCAGGGACACCTCCCACCAGACCAGGTTGCTCCAAGCCCCGTCCAACCTGGCCTTGAACCCCTCCAGGGATGGGGCAGCCACAGCTTCTCTGGGCAACCTGGGCCAGGGGCTCACCACCTTCAAAGTGCCTCCCTGCACTTCCCCCAACCCACCTTTCAAACTATGAATTACTTATGAATAGGTAACATGGCAAAGAAATCCTAAGCCGGTAGCATAGCTCTAAATCATCACAACAGGCTGAAAGGAATATGAGGAACAGTATAACACATGTGGATTATTGTAGAATGCATCTGCCATGACCTGGCAGAAAGCAAACTATTCTCTGACAGCCTTTGTATTGGCAGCTCACAAACATCCGAGCGCACTCCCTTGTGATCCCTGTGTCTTGTTGCAATGCTCTGTAGCGTGTCTACTGCAAAAAGAATGGAACACTGAATTCCAACACGATTTGGGTACTTACATCCCAAGTTTTTTCTTTGAAAAAATCTCTGATTGAAAAACACATTATACAGCTAAAATCCAGACTGAAATAAATGTACTTCACACTACGCATTCATAAATGTTTGCTCGTGTAAAATAGTTTTATTAAGACCTTGACACCAAAATGCAAACTTTCTGACTTAAAGGGGAAAAAAACACCCCCTCTACTCTTGAGGCGAAAAAAGCAGATCAAGCAAACACAAATCCATCCTGTGTACCCAATCTGAGTAAAGCTGTAACTGATAAAAAGAAATGTGCCTGGTCTAAAATAACGGTCTGTATTCTCGCTGCTTTAAAAGTTAAAGCTACTGTCACAGACACCCTGAATAATAACTTTCTCTGAGGAATGGTATACAGCAAAATTGGTTTATATGTCAAACACTACACTCACTCAGTAACTGCTACCCAATAGCCTGTTGTTCACAGAGTATTTGGTGTGTTGGTGCTTTTGAAATACACATACTTATGAACCAACAGAGTTATGACAGTCGAAGGGCTTAAAATGTCAGTAACCATTAAAAAAAAAAGAAGGAAGAAATTCTAAAGAACTGTTGTGATTGCACTATGTCAACAGCTTGTGTTTACAGATTTTCTATTCTGATTGCATTGAAGACGGAATGGGGACAGCCAGGTTTAAGTACTTTAACTGGTGCATTTTAAATTTTTTGCATGACCTTCTAACAGCAATTACATCAGATCAAGGAAAGGAAAAGCACACTTAACAGTCTTAGCAATGAGTTAATTCAACCATGAGTAAAGAAACTCATTGAGTTCAATTTTGGAATATAATTGGGTAATAAATAAGCAGCTGTTGTTTTTAGAGAATACAAGAAATGTACCGAGCAAGTAACAGTTTTATATCATGTTTTTAGAACCAGCTGTTATAGCAGCGTTCACTTAGGTTTATAAGCAAGCCACAATCAACATTGCTTCACTCCTTCAGGCAAAAGTGGTCTTTTTTCAGAGCACAACTTAACACTGGGTCTTGATCCGTAAGTAAGGGTGCAAGTGCTCTGCAAATATTCACCAATAACCTAAATAAAAAAGCAGTTATTTCTCTCTGATAATTAGATCCCTCCATGTATGATCTTGCTACCACATCAGGGAGGAGCAGATTTTAAACAAAGCCAAAACCAGCTCTTAATGCAAATCTTCTTACACAAAACATCCAATGTTTGTTTTTTTTCAGAGCTGGCTTCTGAGAGAGCACAGCAGGGACAGAGAAACAGTCTACAAGAGGACTGCATCCTAATTCTAACTGTTAACTAGTTCCCCTCCAACTAGGCAAGTAGTTGAGGCACCATCCCTGGAGGTATTTAAAAGCCGGGCAGACACAGTGCTTAGAGATATGGTTTAGTGATGGGTTTGTCAGAGTTAGGTCGATGGTTGCACTTGATGATCTGAAAGGTCCCTTCCAGCCTGGGCAATTCTATGATTCAATTAAATGTCCTTCATACCAACTTTAACAAGCAAGGTAAGTAAAAGAGGCAATAAAAACTAAGAGTTCTCATAATTTTTAAGACACTTGAAGAGAACTTTCTCTTGAAGTATTTGTGTACAAAGCACTGTTTGCAAAGCTGAACAGCAGTCTGGCAGTGCGATAGCAAAAAACCCTAATACATACATTACATTATTATGGATGCTATCCTTTTCAACTTTTTGAAATGCATCAGGCTGAAAGCTGCTACACCAAGTGCCTAAGTAATAAATCCAGAATAGTGGTCCTGAAATTAACACTAACTACTGTTAATTTTTCTTTCTACCTAGCCACCAGACACAAATTTACAATGCAAACTCATTGTGAATGCTACAAAGCTTCCCTTTGCTCTTCATTATGTACTATGACACCCTCAAAAAAACCCCACAAAACAATCAAAAACCAAATCCACACTGGATTGGATGTGCAGGACCTCACTGCCACCATTCAAAACCTCAAACACTTCAGCAGCCCCAAAACTAATTAAAAGCCACTCTCAAAGCCCTGTAGCCAAAGGCAGCATCCCAGGCGTTCTGCGGTCAAGACAGGCTGTGGGCCAGAGCAGCATGAGGAGCACTGACGGGCAATCTGGGAACAGCCACTCCCCTTCCCTCATGCACTGTAGTGAAAGCAGACAGCTGGCCAGAAAAGGCGTCTTAGCTTGGCAAATGATAACTTGCCAATCTGAATGTTCGTTACCTTATAATTACAATGTACCAATGTACTAATGCATAAAAGTCAGCCCCCAAGAGACAGCAACTGAAAAAATGCAGCTGTAGGTCTCCTTACAGCAGAGACTTGCAAGTCCAACAGCACTGGTTCCTTCCAAACTAAGAACTTTAAATTTAGAGAAAAATGCAGCAAACGTTTCTCCAGTATCTCTGCACTGCTTGCTTCTCAAGGTTGCAAGACCCTCATAGGGTCTCAGGAATAAGAATTCAAGAGGCAACGGAACATGACCATCTTTCAAGAGGCAGCAGAAAGTATCTGAATGAGAAACAGTATCACCCACTAAGACATGAGTCTGACCTACAGAGGGCAATAAAAATTATGTAGTATTAGAGGACAAAGCACTGGAAAGAACTGAACTGAAATATCACTTAATTTATAATACACAGGGTATGAAGCAAATTAAGGCTTGTACAAGCAAGTGGGTGGCTGATGAGCTTAATAATTTCTGTTGGAGACTAAGTGATTTATTTTTTTTTACTATTATTATTCATAAAGTCCTCCCCTGCCTGTCAATTTTTTGCTATTACAAATTGCTCTCAAGATTTTTGGAGAATAAACAAGTACCGCGAACAGCCAGAGAGTGTTTTTTAGAACCACACGAACAACAAATGAAAGTCTGTGAGATACAAAGAGACATAGAGGGCATCTATACTGTAAAACACTGGCATGGAGGGAGAATCCACACTATATATCCCCCAGCCAGAGTATAATGAAACGTTGAATGCTATATGCCCTAAACTAACATAAAATAAAAAGCCTTTCTCTACCTCCCTATCTGAAGTGGGATGAAATGAGCACTATGCTCTTTAGGGCAGAGGTTTATACTTTTAGTTGTAACAAGGTTTAAAAACTTCAGCAGAGCATAACCAGTACATAGAGCCAGGTATTTTGGGGGCCTGAACTGTGCCTTGCTGAGGAGCACGATACTAATTCATACAAAAAAAAGGCATCAGAATACAAAACCAGAAAGATACCATGAACACTGAAGAGGCTTGCTGCCAGTACTTCAGTACTCCACCATATTAACGCATCTGAAGTCTGCGTTTACAGAAGTTATTAGTTTAGTAGCTATTTGCTTCTATATAGCATTAAAATCATAGCTTAGTTTATACTGGGTAAGATTACAGAACCCTTCCAGGTTCTTCCAGAACTGAAAGCAGCTATGTTCTTAACTACAGTAGTTTAGAAGAGGAGTAGCATGTGCTCCAAGGGGCTCCTCAGCTATGTAAGCCTCCCACCGCTGCACGGAAAGCAAGACCTGAGCTAAGATGAGGGGCATCTTTCAGATAATTAGATCTCAGTCCAGTCTTCGTAGCAATTCACAACAATTTACGAGACCAACTGCCTCAACTTACATTAGAATTTGAAGGAAAAAAATTAAATTGAGTGTGCTATACTCATAATAGGCAGGCAGTAGCAAAGATCTAGATGGTAGCTGAAATGTCTGCATTAATAATAAACCATCTTAATAGTCAAGGAAATGCTTGCTATCCTCCTCGCTCAACTACAAATCCAAAAAGAAACCAAAAAAGCTCATGTGGCTACTATTCTTCTTAGTCTTGTCTTTTCTACAGGCATTTTTTACAATGGAAGTAACTCCATGAATGTGGAAACTAATGAAGCTTGACTATCAAAGGCTAGGGTAACTCCGTGGCTTTGTACCCGGGGTATGTTACCAGTGAAAGAAGAAGGTTAGGCCTTTAACACATTGGGGAAAAAAACACAAAAGAAACAGATATAAGAAATGTCCCAATTGCAACAAATGCTTTACCTGTAAGTTGTACAATATTTAATACCTGGTCATCTATGTGACAGAAAACTTTGGGGTTCTCTAATGTCAAATAAACTGCAATCTCTGATTGTTCTCAAATTCTGCTCATGACTAAGCCAAGTGCAACATCCCCTTCTCAAGTGAATATTCTGTTGTCAAAGAAGGTAGAGCTCACTGTTTCCCTTTTTCATCATCTTATTTGTTTTCAAGGGTCTTTTAGAAATCTGATTTATTTGAGAATTATCTAACATCAAATGTAGCTGAAATTGGAAAATAGGAAAATCACCAAGTATGTGATAGCACGGGCCTCATTTACTTAGGAAACCAGAGGTGCTCGGTTTTCTGATGGAGTTAGAGAAATAATTTAATAATTATGCATTTATTCAAAACACCAGGGAAGTAGTGTAGTACCATACAGATAAAGATATTATTCCAGCAGGTATTATAACTTTAGCAGCCTCCTGTAAAAATGAGACATGCTAAAAAAAGAGGCTGGATTTCATAATGCCAGTATTATCAAAATGTTTCCAGATGACTATATATACCTTCTTATAGTGAGTAGAAAAAGAACACTTGTGTGAAAAAAATATTAGTGGATAAAATAAAATCAGACACAAAGTAGATTTCTAGGACAAAGTCACAGAATGGTTTAGGCTGGAAGGGACCTTAAAGCCCACCCAGTGCCACCCCCTGCCCTGGGCAGGGACACCTCCCATCAGACCAAGCTGCTCCAAGCCCCGTCCAACCTGGCCTTGAACCCCTCCAGGGATGGGGCAGCCACAGCTTCTCTGGGCAACCTGGGCCAGGGGCTCACCACCCTCACAGCAAAGAATTTCTTCCTAATATCTAATCTAAATCTCCCCTCTTTCAGTTCGAAGCCATTACCCCTCGTCCTATCACTACATGCCCTTCTAAAAAGTCCCCCTCCAGCTTTCTTGTAGGCCCCCCTTCAGGTACTGGAAGGCCACTGTAAGGCCTTCCCGGAGCCTTCTCTTCTCCAGGCTGAACAACCCCAACTCTCTCAGCCTGTCTTCAATAGGAGTGATGCTCCAGCCCTCTCATCATCTTCATGGACTTGCTCCAACAGCTCCATGTCCTTCTTATGTTGGGGGCCCCAGAGCTGGACACAGTACTCCATGTGGGGGTCTCACCAGAGCAGAGTTGAGGGGCAGAATCACCTCCCTCAACCTGCTGGCCACGCTTCTTTTGATGCAGCCAAGGACGCGGTTGGCTTTATTCAAATGATAAATGATATTGAATGGTATTCAAATGATAAAATTGCTGCTCTGTCACCAAGACAACTGATAAAATGTTTATGGTGCAAGTATTTTTGATTTACTGTTACTGAATTTTGAAATGCATCAGAACAACAAAAAGCCCATAATCAGTCTGAGCTTGGTGGTGGGAATATTTTACCTTTTGTCACAGGAATCTGAATAGCACGTCCCGACTCTAAATTTTGTAATGTGGCTTGCAAACCTGTGACCTAATTTTAAAAAGGAGAGAACAAGAGCTAATATGAAAACATTGCTTTTGAACTGTCTGTTCACGACACACAGCATTTATGTCTGCCTATTTAAGTAATAAATTCCATCTATAATATTTTACTTTTCTGATTATTTCCTCTAAATTATAAACATTACTCCTAATTTGAGATATTGGAACGGCCCAGTGAAACAATGCAATAAAATACAAGCCATCCAGAATATCTCAAAATATTTTTACAGGTCTCTTAAAACAATGCAGACATACAGAATACTACGGATCTTACTGCACCATCAACTTTTAACCACTGCTATCACTGCACTGATCTTTAACTTAATGGCACAATACGACATACAGCTTTGTCAGAAGCAAATGGCACAAAATACCGTGTTATGTGTTACAAAAAAAGCCATCATTCCAGAATGCTTACAGTTCATAACCAGATAGGTCTTACATATGTTCCTGAAATTTCATGACATGGCAACTGTTCTATGCTTTGTACTCCTGATTCAGCATAACTGCATATGGACATTATGGACATTAACCTTTCTTTTTCTTTAGGACATTTTTTTTTTACTTATTGAAATTTCAAACATATAATCCTCAGGTTTTTAAAAGTAAGCTCTCAGTTGACCTGAGAAAAATGGGAGGCAGAGGAATGGAGGAAACAAGAGATGAGGACTATTAGAAGAGAGTGCAACCATGGTAGATTCCGTTCATGTTACACACATATAATTGATGCTACTGCTGAAATGCAATGCGTTTTGGGAGCCCATTTCTGTCTTTTTTTTTTTCCTCCTCTGTTTTGAACAAACAACCTATTGGTAAAACACATGCGAAATAATTTTCTGTTCTTCATCCATTCTATCTGTGCTTACAGTAGCTCCTGATAAAAGGGCAGAATATGATGTATACCAACCTATACATGAGATAAGATTCTAGAAGTAAAATACTACTCTATTATTCCACTCACAATACAGAAAAACTGTGTCTGATATCTTAATGTCTCTTTTACTAAACTAGTAGGTCATTCCTGGATATATTTAGGAAAAAATAAAATAGTAAATAGTAATAAAGAAAGTTAAAATAAGAGATTTCTAAAGACATAGCTGGAAGCATATGAATCTGTGGAAATAACGCGTCTTTCCTCAAGTTGTTGAGACTGAAAGTATAACAGGGTCTGCACACTGCTGACTCGTGTGGGGCAGCATGGAGCAAGTACAGACTGAGAACTACTACTTTGTGGCACTAAGGTTCATATACTTTCAATATTAACATTTCACCAAATGTAATGTAGCTTCAAACTGCTACATAAGTAAGTTGCTTTAACGGAAACATCCTATGTATTTACCAAAGTAAACACCAAAAGCATTCCTTACGGCGTTGCAAGTGGTGTTCACCATAGTTTTACCTGCCCAACTGCTCTGTCTCTCTCCAAACTAGTTAACATTTTCTGTCTCAGTGTAGTCTGGTATTTTTCAGTCAACTGCTTCAGCACTGGTTCATACGATGCATAATGTGCCTTCAGCCTGTGAACAAGAAGATGACAGATGATTCCTCAAATATGACTTGAATCAGAGATTTATGTCTGTGTAAATTTTTTCCTCGACAAATAAAAGAACAGAAGTGCCAAAAGGTCAACATAGAGGGGGCAGCAAAGGTATTTAGTATGTAACCACACAACTGGAACACCACAAGAAAAAAACAAAAAGAAGTAGTCAGATCAATGAGGTTTCCTAGTTTGTTTAGTCTTTTAAAACAATCCACCCAGTTTTGACCTGTTCTCAATCCTTCATATACATATTGCACACTAATTTTTCTTAATTTCTGTTTTCTTGCAGATGGATGATATTTCATTGGAAGAAAGAGAATTACAACTATTATCCACCTACCAACTAAGATCCTAATCTAGATAAAACAGTCGTAATATGATTACTACTTCTTTCTTCACTGCACATTACATTTAGAATACCTAACCACTTTGATTCTTCAACTAAAAGTTAGATATATAATCTCTCAAGAGAAACACAGGATACTAACTTTAAAAATACTGCATTTTTCAAAAAAGCTGACACAGAGAGGGTAAGTCAGTGAATAGCGCTCTCTTGCACTAGTATGTATGTATTTCAAGGTTAAAGATATAAAACATGTAGTTGCTATTACATGCATTTACACGCTTAAACAAGCCAAATTTCTGTGACTTGTTTGTAGCTGCAGATATAAGCCACTCCTCAATGTTATTTTGAAACAAGTACTGGCACAAACATGTGCAAAGGAAAGATTCTAATTTCAACTCTATCGCCTGGCCCAATAATCTTCAGATGGACAATATAAAAGTTCTGCTCATGGAGGGAAAGAACCACAACAGTTAATAGAAAACTTACAGAATTCCAGAACGACAAAATTATGGAATTAAATATTATAAAATAAACCATTACAACTCAGTACCAATGGACTAGTTTGGGCTTATTTGCAACCAAAGTAACATAGCAAATTTCATATAGGAAGTTCAAGGTGTAAAAGAACGGAAAATACCAGCTACAGGAATCATGAATGCAAAGGTTCCGAACTCAGTGTGACACCAGTTACCCTTAACATGGATAAAGGATCTAAACCCAGAAATCACTACATGCTTATGGAAAAAGATCTGGGTAAAAGAAAATCTCATTTGTATTTTTAAGTATCAGAAATACTATGTGTTATTAATGCCACATTGCTCCATAGAAAATATATATAAAAAAATCATTAGAAATTGTTTAAGAGACATGGCAGAATGGTCAGATGGAACTTCCATTTACCAGGACACTAACTAAATGCAGCTAGCTTTACTTTAGCACTTCAAATTCCACAATGTTATCCCATTACCAGGCAACAATTGAAGACGTTACCTTTAACATTAAATGTACAGTAATTAAAATAATTTTTTACCTTTTAATGTCACAAAGCAGCCTGTTTTTCTCCTGAACCACTCGCTTGTGATGCATTCGATGGAAGTCACGTTCTTTCTGCATTTTTAGGAAAGCCTCTTTTGCTTTGCTATATGTTAACAGAAAATGTAAGAGAGAAGTATTAGTCTCCTCCTATTAATTGCTCATCAGGTTACGCTGAATACACAAAGACTTCATATAATGGTACATTATATTAATTATGGCCCAACATAATGGTACATGCTAGAAGGACACACACAGAAGGGTAACTTGCAAATAGATGTATTTAGAGAGATTCTGGAAAAAATTGTGCTAGCGAAGTTCTAGGCTCTATTCAGTCATGTTTGCAGCCTGTCCCCAAGTGTCCCCTGTATGTGACAGCAGGAAGGAAAAGGAATCCATTTCAAAATTAATTGCAAACATACCTATAACCTCTCTAAGCACATTCTATACACAGCCATGGGACACCCTGACATATTCTGCTCCATAAACATAAAAGAAAATACTCTGTATATATTCCGTACGTTTTCTCCTTGCCTTTACTAATATGGATTTGTCAGGAAAGATTAGTAGACGAATCGTTTAATTGAAAAGGAGGCTTGAAATTACCTTGCACAGAAATTAGATATTTACTCTTTGCAAATAAAGCTCATTTCCTCTCCAACAGGAGTTGAACAGGCAGGAAAACCACTATGACAGTGCGGAGTATGCCAAAATCACAGGTCCAGGAAGAAGACACACGACTGCCAGTGCATTACATTTAATTGTACAAATAATTTATATTTACTATATATGCATTCGCTATATTTATTACCTATACAAACTACATATTTATATGTGTACATTTATATGTGAATTGTTGCTTGTAGCAGGAATGGTTAGGAAGACCTGAAGAAGAGCACAAGTGAATTAATGGTACTATGAATCAATCAAAGCTGAGAAAAAGCTGGCAGGGAAATGGAAACAGAGAGGGCTGCCCCTACGGTAACACTGTGAGAAACTCAAAGGAGCTGTGGGCATGCACATAGTTTTGTGTATGCACATGCACCAGAAGTTGCGAAACAGAGTAATTTAGGATATTGGTACTGGGATATAAAGTACAGATTATGATTCTGCTCAAGCTCCTATGAACAGGGAGATTGGAAACGTGAATGAATCAGTGGTCTCAGGATAGTTCTGTGAAACAACTCCATCATGACACCACTCACAAGATCTGACTTGCCATAAGATCTTGATTATAAAACCCGCCCCTTCAGAGCCAAGCAGAAGGCTTCTTCAAAAAGAGTAAAAGATGTTGCTACAGTCACAGCAAAGCCAATATCCATTTCTTTTAGTTAAGATATACTGCTGGTGTCTCCATTTAAACTCTCCTCAAGCAAGCAGTTTGATAAAAATAGCAGAAGGCGCCAAGGTCCAACCAAAACCAAGTAGGGATTTTCAAAAGTGAGTTACATGCCCCATTCTCACTGAATTTTGGTGGGACTTTATTCCCCAACACGCCGCAAGTTGTAGTCCTAAAATTTTAGCTGAAGACAAGACAGTTTTAGAAAACATATACTCTCATGCTTTTACTCTATCTAGTTTATATAGTATTTAGTAGCAAGGATAATAGATGTATCGTGTAATTAAACAGATGCATTTAAATGTGGCACACAGTACAAAAAGTGTGCAGTTTATTTTTTTTCATAGTGTAAGTGGAGAAATAAGTGCAAGAATGGTTAGATTTTGGCAGAGGAACAGGAGATCAGCTGAGGATTTTTTTGCTGGTGATAGCACTAACAGTAATAATAAGTATTGTTTCCAGGATTGTTTTATATTTTGACTATTACTGTGGCTGTAAACTGGGTGTATATTTGTGAGCATTCTTCCAAAAATCAGGACAGAAAAATATCTGCAAATATTTAAACCTCCTAACTCGTGTTTGTGAGCAGAGTTACAAACCTCAGACAACAGCTGTACACAGCTTTCATTCCATTTACCTAATAAATTCCTAAATGTTTAAAGAACTTACAAATATCACAGCTAGCAGTTTCTGTAATTAACACAATCTTAAACCTGGTATCCCGTTATGTTGTCTACCTACATCTTCAAATACAAAGGCCATACGGCAATACAAAGAGTCTGGCTATAGAAAAACACCAAAATATATGGGATTCAAGCTATTTTAAATCACCAGATAGGCACAGTTTAATATTGCTATGAAATTACAACCTATTATTCAACTCACAAGCAAATTTTAATAGAATATTAAATGCTTGAATGATACAAATCATCACTGAAGACAATGAATTAAACTTAACTAATCTCCTGTAAGAGTTAACAATTTTCAGAGATGTTGTTTTCAAATTTTTCTTGCCTATTGGTAAGAAAATCTATGCTTTTATTCAAGAAATATTGCAGCAGATAACAACATCCCTGACCAATCAATCAGGGCTCAACTATAGCCTTCAAGATAAAAGACAGAGAAAGGGAGCACACACTTAAGATCTATTTTAACTACTGGTACATGGCAAACCAACATAAAATTAGTTTTGATTTCTATCACAACACAACGTCTGTTTTTAGAAATAATCTGAATAAAGATTAGTAGCGTATCTAAACTTTACAGTGATAACTATCACTAGCTTTAGAGTAAATAATTTATTTCTTTAACATAGGCATTCAGGGATGCTGTCACATCTCAAGATGTCTTCAGACACTGACGACCTACTAAAAATACATACTCATTATATACAGCAAGTCTTTAAATAATGAAACATCACAGTGAAATGCAACCAACATCCTGCAATCTCCTCTATTTGCCCACCCGCTTGCCATGCAATCATGTAAACACTGTATTAAAATACCCAAAATACAATTACAGTTAGCTTCTAGACACTGAATCTCTTCCACCAATTGCTAAACAACATTAAAGCAGGAAGTAATTGGTTTACAGTCATTTATCCTGGGCCCCCATACTGCCTAAGTCCCAAGTAGCATCTCTCTTCTCCAAGATGGTTGTCGAGAGTACCAACTCAGAAATACCAAACGTAATTAAAAGCTTTCTTCAAATACACTTCACAGCACTGTAGCTCACAATTAAAGGAGACTTGCTTTGCTCAGAAATCCTTAGTTTCCAAGTAGTCAAATCAGCATTTCTTCAGGGCTCACAGGCATTCTGTCTTCACTGTAAGCTGGTGAATTCTCTCTCACAATACTTGAAAACTCAAATTGTTCTCCAGGTAGTTTGGGCTCCTGCTGGAATATTCGCTTTATCATAGCGAGGGTACTGACTACAGTTACTGAGTGTCTGAACAAGGAAAAATGCCATTAACAGTCACTACAGTAAATGGAGTTCCTATAGGGTACTATGACCAGGGTTTATCCAAAAGACACAAGGGAACACTAACTCATGGTACGTACAGCAGAAATGCTCAATTTCACCTATCATTCCAGAAACAATACTGTTTTGATTCATAAATTATTAAAACTAAAATAAATGAAATTAACATCACAGAAGTGCCGAACTTTTAACATCAGTTAGTACCAATGAAAACTTTCACAGTTATTTGAAATAAAAAGTCTGAAAAATGAAGTAGCGAACATTAGCAAAAACCACATCTTATATCTACATAGACTCCCTGTTCTAATATTAGCAGAAAGACTAAGAAAATAAAGCTCTCCCTACAAGTAGAGAAAGAAGGACTGATTTTAATAGTGTTTTAACAAGGTACATGCAGAATAAGTGCAGTATTTAACAGTAAATACCAATGAATAGAATTTACTTCTAATTTGTGTCATATAGAATTGCCCTATGTCTCACCCAAACAGGTGACCTGACTCGCTTGTTTACCATCAGAGAATTGCTATTTTAGTTTTCATCAAACACTAGAATGTGAAAATGCAGGCCATGGCTTCAGTTCATGGATCTATTAATTTTTTTAGCACAGTTCACTTCAGTGAGTGTTGGTAGTTTTATTTAACAGATAATCTGCAGGCACCTAGCATATTGGTGCCTGGAAAATGTCTTTTCCCTCTCCTGCTTTCCTCCTGTTGCACAATATTATGTTGTCTTGCAGCCTTTTAACTAGACATCTGCTGTAAAAAAAATTTTCTGGCACCCCACGGAGTATACAGACATTCCTATGGGAAAAACCCAACTCATGACCACGGTGAAATGGTTTTGAGCTACATGTTCTTAAACAACCATGTAGCAATGCAACAAACCCAGGAAAACTTTTACCAAGTCACAATCCACTCCTCTTGTTATAGAATGTTCTGATGTATACAGGGGGGAAGAAAGAAAGAAAGAAGATGGGTGAAAAAAAAGAAAGGAAAGCCTGTTAAAATTACTACTGACATTAATAAATTTCAGAAGGGCCAGATTTTGTCTTTCCTTCTTTTATTATGCATTACCACTTCTTACTCTCCTACTCAAATGAGACACACAATCCCTAACCATCCATTGTCCAAAGAAACTGCAGTTTAAAATAAAGAAATGTTCTTTATATGGCCCATCTCCCAGTGCAACAGTATATTTAGACCACACAATGTTTGATTTGATCATTAAGCTGTTTACTTAACTATTAGACTATGGGCAATTAATTTATTAATTTAAAATGTGATACATCATTATCATTGGAAAATAACTTGATTATCGTTATTATCAGCAGCGATTATTTACAATCGGAGTAGCTTTTTTTCATATAAAGGAACAATCTAAATGAAAATTAGTAGCTTGAGCAATCTTGAAGAAAATCAAAGAGATGGAGTTAACATTTTACTACAGCTTCATATTTTAAAACTGTGCACTGGCAGAACTCAAGTGAGTGGATTTTTAAGTCTCAGGGTAAATTCACAATGAACACATGCATGTGCCATTCTTCAGAAAAGGCTATGTTACATGTAGTTCATTATTGCACCTCTCCATTCTAACAGCTAAATATTTTAACTCCCTTGTGACTGAAGTACAAGTGACTTGTAAGATCAGCTACTACCCACAAGTATAATCAATGATGGTAATTTACACTGAAATACCACTTACCACTAGGGCCAGAGTGATAGATTTTTTGCAATTAAAAAATGAAGAATAAATGTATACTGATTTTGTTCCTATGCTGATGTTTTGTGGTAGCTGTAATTTATAGTACTGTATTTTAATACAAAATGCACATAACCATTTATTTTCTAGTTCTACATATTATACTCTCATGATTCTTTGTAGTAATTTGTTTTGATTACTGGATATTGAAAATTATTTTCTATAGCCCAGTAAATACAAATAAAGGAAATTAAGATTTAGGTTTCTAATAGAGCTCAGAGAAAATTGAACTTTAATTACAAATGTCACCTAGCAGTAAAAATATGCACAGCCAGCATAACAAACAGGAACAACTTATTTCCATTAAGTACTTGGGTTTACTTTATTTGGCCATTTACTTTTATATCAAAGTTTCATTAAGACCAAATAACATACTTTGCAGCAAGTTTGTAGTTTTCCAAATCTTTCCTCAGACGCATATTCTCAGCCTCAAGTTGCTGGTTGCAGGTATACACAGTTGGAACCAATCCAGTATCTTTGGGTGTGAACACACCTCTCTGTATGAATTCATACCTAGTAGAAAAGAAATGGAGAGATATTTTATTACAGGTTTCCTTTTTCTCACTTCTCTGATCTCTCCCTTCTCATGCTAGCATTTACCTAAACTAAAATCACAAAGATATTTATCATCTCATCGACAATTAGCAACAAGTACTATCCCATCACGCTGTGTTCTGTTTTACTGCTTTTCATTCTAAAATGTATTATTTTTCATAAGTCAAAAGATAGGTCCTGTATAACACAGTACTTCAATTTAAACAATTGTTCTTTTCCTTTCTTTCTTCCAAATACCTTAAATAAAAGACAGAAAAAAATATTCTTGTGCAAATAGCATTTGTATATACTCACAGTCTTTTTTATCTCATATGCTGAAATATATGCAAGAATTTTTTTTTGTTTTTGAGGACTCAAATAAGATGACAAAACTCTGGATAACCATGAATAATTCTATGAGCTATCTTCAACATGGAATACAGAGCTCACCTAGAGAGATGTCTTTATTCCTTCCTGTTTACCTACATTGCCCTCTCCTTATTTAATTACGTTAACCAATATTTACTTATTTTACCAGCCCCCAAGAAAACATGATTCCATGATGTAGAAGCCTGAAGGCTGCTTTAGTTAAATAAACATACAGACTAACTTGCACTTTGAGAAGTAAAAGGAATCTGGAGCAGCACATAATGCTGTGTAGCAACCCAGGAATCTCAACAGCCCCGGCAATAAAGTTTGCTCAGTTTGCCTCATATCTTTTAGGACTTCCATCCTTTGGTAGGTTGTCAATGAAAGCTAAAAACACTCTAACAGGCAGTAAAAAGGACGTAGGTATTGACAGTATTCATTTTCAGCTTAATTTAAAAGTGTTTAAAGACAGAGCAACTTAAAGTACCAAGTATCTTCTATCAAAAAAAAAAAGAGAGCAGTGATATCAGAAAGGATTCAAAAGCTAGATTTGATCAAAAAAGTGTGACCATCACCACATTAAAGAAATGCTTTTGCAGAATCATGCGTGCTCAAGGAATGATTATAAGCTATCAGTATTTGCCAAATTATTTCAAAAGACATCAGGATTCAAGTCTACATATACAAGCATAATATAGTTCTGTGCAAGCAGACATTGCAGAGGTGACTGCAGAATCCAGTACGTGTATGTACAAAACACCTATTTCTTTGTTTACTTCTGCCCTGGAAGACAGAAGAGCAAGACCTTCACTTGGTACAAACTTTAATAGACCTACTAAAGACAAAGACATTGTGCACTATTGTAGCCACGATATCAGTTCAGCATGGGTTCACTGGAGCTATAAATAATTTATATCAAATAAAGACTATAGGCCCACAGTCTTCTTCCCTGGTAATCTTGACTGCAGCTGGAAGATGTTCTGGATGAGAACTCATTAGAAGGAATAATATGAACAGATATTAATATGTTCATATTTTTGAGGACTCAGATGACAAAACTCTGGATAACCATGAATAATTCCATGAGCTACCTTCAACATGGAATACAGAGCTCACATATTAATATATGTTCATATTGAATGTTCAACATACTGAATCTGTGCAATTTTTTTTCCCCCAGTAATAAGGAAGTATGAAAAGAACTGCAGTAATTAGAGATAAAAATTACACTAAATGCTATTTCCTGCACTTGAACAAAAGCAGATTTGAAACTTGAAGACAGCAAGCACAGCATTCCTAGATCAATAGAACACATTGCAGAAACAAAAAGTGTTTGTAGAATAAGGGATTCTTGCTTGACAAGCAACTCTTCCTTAACATCCTCTCAAAAAAATCAAGGGCAATGTTAGAAACTCTTATGTCCAAATGACTTCCTACGGTCAGCTACTGTCTGCAGTCTGTGGATACCTCCTAGGAACGCTCATCCCTGTGAATTAAGCTGTCACTCACACTCACCACCAGTAGATGAAAGGTTTTTGAAAAGTTAAACAGTCATGTCCAAAGCAAAATTCATTCTACCATCACTCCATTTTCTTAAGCAAATTACAGTAGCAACAGGCTTTAATACTAAGCAAGAAACTTAAGTCTTTATTTTTTTCCTTTTTTTTTTTTCTTCAAATAAACACTGACTGATGAGCAGGTAGAATTCTTATTGGAATTATTGAAAATAAGGGCACTTCTCATTGCAAATGATCACAATTCTACGTACTCCTTTATTTGCCAGAAAACATTCTCCACTGAATGCCCTAACTGCATCTCATGAAACCCATCAAATTTCTGCAGGAAGACACATCAAACATGGACAACTGACGACATTAGCCCCCAGCAGAGCTAAGAACTCTGAAAGACAATTTTAATGAAATACAATTAATACAATAAATTCACTATGCCCTTGTCTAAGAACACTACTGAAAATGAAGGCTTTTGTGTATGTATTAGAAATGGAATAGAAAATTACAGCACAAAATTGCATTGTGAAATCTCATTATCTTTCATCAGCCCAGTCCTGTAAAACTTATAGAACTTCTACATACCTAACCAACTGCCAAATAGCTATTGTTCTCACTTCTTTCCATTACAGAAGAGAACTGTGATGCAAATTAGTTAGTTGCATGCACACACAAGCTAAACTTTTCAGAACAATTGAGATACCATTCTTGAATGGCTATTTAAAATTAACCAAGAATCTGGAAACCTAAGGAACAGATGGTCAACTATGATTTTATGATCAAAGCCCAGTGCAGACTGACTAAAAAGAATACATTATTACTATATACATCACATTGAAATCAAATTTCTAAGAGTTTTAAAGGAATCAGGTTGCAGAGAGGCCCTGCAATAAACGAACACGTAGCTCAGGATAATCCTCTACCAAGGGATAACTCACCTAGAGATGCACTCAGGGATTAAAATTTCAAGTTTTAGCTTTTACAAGAACTTCTTACTGAAAATTATAATTCCAATTCATAACCTCTTAAACAGTTTCAACAGAGGCTAAGAAAGGAATAAGCACGGAAAAATAAAACATATTTTTGCCCTAGCGTACTCCTCCAATCTGTTACGGCATATAAATAGAAAACTCATATTATCGTATTATGCTTGTTCTGTAGGCAAGAAAGTAGGTATGTCCATGTGGCTTTTTGCAAATCAAACTTGAGGTTACTTCGCTTGTGTTCTGAGCCAGTTCTAGTACACAAATTGTATCCGTTTTAGTGGGATGCTGTCCTGGAACTGATAACCCTTGTTTCTCTCAGGATTTATGAACTTAAAGCACAACACACATTAATGTGACCATATGATTTCCAGGCCAAAGAAGACAGGGAGCAGAGGAAACAGGTCTGTGTGAAATAAACAGATTGTTTCCACTGTCTTCAGGGAGTTGTGACATGGAGGATTACAAACTATATCCATTTTCTTCATTGTGCAAAAAGGATTTTTTTTGGTAATCATTCTATCTTTATGCTCAAGGAAGACATAGTAGCTTTGTTGCATGTGCTCTGTTATGCACAACCCGAGCAATCTTTTCAAGGCATACACAAGACAGACATGACTTATAACCTTGTTTCGTCATGGAAGTTTATTCATAGTTTTAACCACATCAAAGAGAAAAGAATTTTCAAATCATGTTTCCGTAATTAGTCTGCAGCTCTTCTTTTACTCACATGCTGAAACACTGCCAGGTCTCTAGGAACACTCAGAGATTACCAGTCCAATGAGTGTACTAATCACAGCGATAGCTCCGTGCGTATGTGTGAACAGCAAATGATTCATCTGCTCATCAGACTGGCAACATGCTGCCAGCAGCAGTGAACTCTTTGGGATTAGGAGGTATAGACTGTCAGATGCATGAATTTACAGTTGATCAGCCCCTGCACTTCATGCTCTAAAGCTGTCAATCCAATATCTTTAATAAGCAGCAAAAGCACTATAAAGTCTTGTATCAAAGAACAGAAAATTTAATGCATAAATTAGATATTCTAAAAATCATTTAAGTCTATAATTCTAAGTTCCTTAAAGTATAACTGGAAGAAAAAAGTGTACATACAAAAAAAACCTACGTAAGTTTAAAAAAAAGTCACTACTAGTGTGGTAAAATTATTCGTTACATCAAAGAAAAAGAGGTGGTTTGACTTAAAATAAAACATAATCACATCATGACATTTTATACAGCTGGAGAGAATAACAGAATGTTTTCTCAAACTCTGAAATAAACACAGATAATTTGGTCCAAATTAAGTGACCTTTAGATCTCAGACAGACAATTATTTCAAAGCAAGCCTTTTGATAAATTTTCTCTACGTTAATTAATTTTTCATTTTAAATTCCATTAGTACTTGATCACCACAGCATGAGAGCAAGAGCATCGTCCCAATACATAATGAGGAACCTGAGTACACTAATCTGCTCCCACTTTCATTAATATTGTAAATTATCTATTTCAAACCAACATGAAACATTTTGAAATAAGGTATTAATGCAGAAAAAGTCTCAATACAGTAAGATTAGATCCTGACATGCTGAGCTCATTTGTAATGCCACCCGAATTAAAATTATTACTTAGAAAAAAAAATATATGTACAGCTAAGGATTTAAAAGATAAGGCCTGCTAAGACCTGCACTTGCTCTGTTAAAAAGCAATCTGAATTTTGCCATTGATATAAATTCAAACTCTAAGTGCTTCAAAGAAAGCTGTAGTTTCATAAAAAGGTCATTATTTATATCTGTCTAGCATTAATTATCTTTTTCCATAAAAACTGTTAAACTTCTTCAAACTTAATACTATTCCTATCAGTTCTTTTGTTCAAAAAGAATACAGAACTATAGCGCTCCTTCTCTAAGGAATCATTTAAGTCACATTGTTATGCTATCAAAAACCACATCATTATTAATTCCAAAGGCAATGCCTGATTGGTGAGCTCCACACTAGTAAGACCACAGCCTTGCAAACGACAGCAATGACTCCCCATTAGAGAATATTTCTAAGAAAATTTAAAAGCTTCAAGGCTTTTGTAGGGAAAAAGTAAGATGTTTCTAACTTTTCAAATCTACTCATTTTCAAATTAAACAATTTCAAAAGACCTTATTAAAAAAATCTCTGAACATCTCATGTTTAAAGACTGTCTACAAGGTAATTCAGAGAGAGGTGTTTCCGCTTCTCAGAATCTTTCCAATTAACTTGTAGATTCAAAGCAAGCTTGTAACTGAAAGTACTTCAATAGAACTTCATGACAAGTGTCATCTTTTGCTCCAAAATAATTCAGCTCTCCTCTCAAGCTTTGCAGCATTCCTGGCACATCATTCTTAATCAATATTAAAAAAATTATACATCCTGTGGTATTCCATATACGAAGAGAGTGGCAGAGGAAGTGGAGCATTTAGACAAAGCTGCATGTTTAAACTTCTGCACAAACTATGGACAAAATCCCTGCAACCCATAAAAGCTGGGAAAAAGAAGACAGCAACAGCTGAAGAGTCTACTCTTATTACTACATGAATTAAATTTAAAAAAAAAAAAAACACAAACCAACCATATTATTTTGACTGGTGTACCAGAAATCAACAAGTATCAAAAATTTTGATTATTCTACTTAAAATACAAGGCAGCTATGACGAACATCCAAACCTATCCAAACAATCAAGATGCAAATACTATAGCATACTACAAAATATTCAGTTTTTAAGCAGGCACCCACATCCTGGAAAGCAAAAAAATAACAAAACCACATGATTTCTCAGCACTGCTGAAATGAAATGCTGATCATTTTTCATTGGACTCATTTGATCCATCGATAACTTCTGCAGTGTGGCTGGTTTCTAGTTTTCATCTGTAGCCAGTGGAGAGCAGAAAATACTTGAAAAAAAAAAAAATTGAATTCATTTCTCTTTAAAGGAGATGGCTTAAACAACTCATGTGAGTTGCATCCTGAAAACGAGTATTTCTCTTCAATGGTCACAGAAGAGGCCTAAGGTGACCACTTCAGGCTAGTAAATGTCTGGAGTTAGGTGAAATGCATACAGTGCTTCAAAGGTACCCATTTAGGAGCTCCCTGGAGTCAGCTTTCTTGAAAGTCTGTCCTTAAAACAATGGTTTGTGGCCTTGTTCTCAAGATGAATATATTTATTTGGTAAAACACCGTGTTATTTAAGAATGACTCGTGCTCAGAAGAGTTTTCTGGAAGTATATCCTGATATACTGGAAATATCTGAATCCTGAGCATCTACTTCCTAACTCTCAAAGTAACACGGTCACTGAAAATATTTTACCATTCTGTTTGGAAGCAGTCAAGGGTTCTGGACATTCCCAATCTGACCAGGAAATTGCAGAAGAAGTCATCCATCGTTTCAGGTATTTCAGACACTGATTTCTCAGAAGTCAGAACAGGCTGCAAAGCCTGAAATTAAAATTTGATAATTGTTATTAAACCTGTAAGAGAAATATAATTATGTTACCTTCTATTTCTGAAGTCATCTAAAGTCACAGATCTGCTAGAGTACAGCTGAATGTTTCCCTTGTCTTTATTGATCAGATCTGTAATCACTGATCCTTCTAATGTCAAGGTCTGTGAAAGGTTACAGAGAAATAACTCGAAAATCACATGATTTAAGCAAGTATTCTGAACCTGACATACTCTCATGTAGACTTGAAACTATTTAAACTCTAGTTTATCTGGAAGATAAACGATCTCCTATCTCTGAGAAAATGTTAGTTCTCATACTTCTGCACCCATCAGCAACCTTCAGAACTACTGATAAGAAAAATCCGTACTTCATCTAATGAAAAATACAAGAGTCCAAGGTGACAGTAAAAAGGCTTATATTCTTCTTGTAATGATGCGTACAAGAGACTCAAAGACCTGCATCTCCATCATTAGATCTCTTACGAAGTTTCACAAAGATCAGTTCTCCCTTTTCTTCTCAACATCCATATGCAGACACGGAAGGAAGCTGCCAGACAACATTGCTACAAGCGTTAGCACAATGCAGATGGTGCACCGAGGCTTCATATGCAGCTCCCTTCAGTGCCATCAAGATAGACAGCTATTCAGATAAGATCAGCTCCTGGGTCAAGCACAGTTGCCAAAAGCAGAATCAAAACAAAACAGAGCAATCGACTACTGAGAAAAAAAACAGATCCCTTTCACAGCTTTTTGTTGCAATGCAGATTTTTTTCCTTCACCCAATCCCATTCAGCCCACACAGAGCATAGCTTGATATTAAGCTCTCCTAGAGAAATTTCAAGATGCAAGGAGGTATGAAAAAAGTAAAATATGACCCAGTCTGAGACTACCCACCCTGCCCCAAAATACATTTAAAGATAACCAGATGAGAGAGACGACTGCGACTTGGCAGCCAAAGAGACGGCCTTAATTCCTTCAGACTTCAAATGGATTACAGCAACTTGACATAGCTAAGCGTGAAGCTCTCAGCGTTTGGGAACTCTACACGGGGCACAATGCTACAACGCACTTGCTCAACACCACAAGCTACTAAGATACTGCACTACGCGCGCCTGCCTCCCGGTGAGAGGATGACAGAACAAATCTGGGCTTGACAACTATCACTTCGAGCGCTCTTGAAATAAACTCAGATTCTATGATAACATGTGCTACCTCTTAAAAAAAAAAAAAACAAAACCAAAAAACCCCAACAAACACTGTAGAGAACTGATGAGAAGCAGAAACAGCTTCCACTGATACCTACCTTCTTTTCCTTTCAATACTAACAAAACTGAAAAAAAAAAATTCCAGGGAGATATTCATCAAGACACGCTAAAGGCTGCGACTGCAAATTATTTCCTCCATCCATTTAAAAAAGAATCTGTAGGCCAGGGATTTTTGATAACTCCATCCATTTATGGCTTATTCATGTCCTTAATGGGAGCGCTATTAACACGACTACATAAATTACCTGGAGACAAAGGCATTTCTCTTGATAAAATAAAAACACTGGGAAAATCTCATAGCCATTTTGTATAATACAGAAAATGTTGTGTTTAATTCAAGCAATCTACCTAATATAAACAGAAAGAAATGTACATGTACGATTGAGGCCATGTTAACACTGTGTTATGAATAAAACAATACGCCAAGTGCAATGTAATATTTAGCATATTTTCATTACTAGAGATACAGTACATCAGACAGGTCTATTTTCTAATTGTGGTAATACAAAACCCAAAGAGAGTACATCTGCAGACATCCAGCCGCAGCCCTTTTCTTGCTTCTTTTCTTTCTTTATTCTAAGTGAGGGAAATGTCTAATATTGTTGCTTGTAGTTTCCCAAACACATCTATAAAGGCAGTCTTCAGAAGAAATGACACGGTTTGATTCCCTTAATAAATGGAAATATGATAGAAATTCATTTCATCCGTGCAGAAGGGCATTTGTTAGCTAGATACTAGCACTGAGAATCATTTCAGGAACCGACGCTCGAGCAGGGAACAATATAGGGAAAAACGAATGCAGTCTAACAGGCACAGTATTGGAACAGGGCCTCAGGAAACCAGAATTAAATTCCTAGCTCTTCTGCAGACTTTGTGATTGATATTAGGCTAACCACTTTCTTTAACTTAATCTTAACCTTGGATGACTACCCATAAAATGACATAACAGTAATTTTTGTATATAGTTACCTATTTAAAAATGAGAAAAATACAATCTACTAATTGATATGGTACAGAAACCCTATAGTAGCTACATAGACAAAAACATCTTATTAAAGGATTCTGACCATTAAGTCAAAATAAACAGACCAAGTATTTGTTTCATTAAATATATCTTCGTTAATTTTTTTTAATTAAAATCTTCAAAACATTTTGAGTCTATGGATTGCAAGTATGGCCAGTAAAATAAGTTAACTGCTAACAGCTTAACTTTAAGGAATTCCACAATACTCATAAAAATTTATGTGCAATGAAGAAATTAATACCAACGTCAAATAACACTAAATAAATTAATAATTTCTCTGTAAAACAAAATGAGATGTTCTTGCAAAACTTATAAAACTAAAAAAGAATACAAAGGGAATTAAAAGATTTTTAACAGTCAGACAAATCAGGCCTACATAAAATATAAGGTCATTGTGAATTCAGATTATCATTTGTGACATTAAGAAAATAAAGATCCTAGAATTGAAGCGTAACAGCTGTAACTACTGAAGAAAGTAATTCAGACGGCTTTCTTTTGTGTGTGTTGTTTCAGAGAACTTCTGCATCCTTTTCCTAGGGTCCCTATCAGCTTAAGATTTTACTTTATATGCAAAATATTCTATTGCTTGTGTTTAAAAATACTTTATGTTACTTTACACTGTCTCAAAACAAGGACAACAGAAAAAATATCATGAGTTGTAACTGAAAAGGGCAAATTATGACTAGAACAGGAACAGCAGGCAGAATCACTGCTACCCAAAGCACGCATTGCCCAGCCCAGCTGTATTTTGAATCAGCTGCCATTTCACCACCACACTACAGGGAAGTGATACTTAGAAATTAGAGCTCCATCACCCTCATTTCCATGTTGGGACCCAAACAAAAACATGAACTCTAGTTGTTGAAGGATCCCCTTAAAGACCAGTAGTTTCACTGCACGCATGCAGAGATCCAGAAGGAAAGAAAACATGTCTCATTACCGCCTGTAGAAACACAGCCTTAATTCCTACACACTTTTTTTTTTTTAAAAAGGTGAATAGCACCATCTCTCATTTGCTTGTGTTTGCTCTTCTTCATTTAGTAATTAGCGTTAATTACTCTGGAAGGAAGTTTGAAAATAAGTATTTTTCTTAGCTTTTCCTGGCTATACTTGACCTTTTTAACAGAGCGTAAAAGAAACTGTAGTTACTCAATTTAGAAACTGTGGATATTTATAGTATCTGCATTTGGCAAATCAGTTAAATATTTTTGGATGCTCACTTGATTTGTGCCTTCTCCATATAATTTGTTTTCCATTGCAAAAAGATTTTTATCTAGTATTGAAATCCAAACTTTAATACGGGATTAGGTATACAAATTACTATGACCACCAAATACACACAATCACTTAAAACTGTTTATCACAGATTAGCTATTTCAGGATATGCTTGTTACCTAATTTAACTTATTTTAGCCAAGATTAGAAACTAATAATTGAAAAAGTGTACCAATTATTAATCACGTGAAGACAGCTTTCTACTGTGCTTCTTAGCTCAGAGTTTGGATATTGATTCAATATTAATTCACAGGAAACAGCGCTTCTAACTTGGGTCACCAAAAGTATTCACTGCAGCACTTGGTTTTTTCCAGTGAATTAGCATCAAACTATCTAGTCACTGAGCCTCATAAAATATACAGAAAATCTTTATGAAACCTGTCAAAGAACTAGCAACTGTATTAAAAGTTTTCTACTGATGTCTTTCCGTCTAAAGGCTGAACATATTATTTCAGTTTCAAAATTATGGAAAAATATTAAGTCTTCAAATAATGAGTCAAAAAGCAAGAAGGCAGACATCTATTAGCAGAAGCACAAAATCAAAGAGAATCTGAGTTAAGCACCCACATTCTTCTTCTGTTTTAAGGAAAGGTAACACTTTCTTCAGTTTGATAAAATGGGATAGATATTAGCATATTGTTTCCTACCATGCAATGTTCAGTCAACAAAGAAGTAAAAGGTTATTTAATTACAGCACCGTCAAAAGATCAATAGATTAAAAATATCCTTCCTTGTTTCACTTGTCATTTGAATGTCAACTCACACAGTAAAACAGACATAACTTTGGTTATCCCTAAAGAACATTAAGAATTTCCACTACTTGATTAGTGTTAAGCATGTTCAGTCTTAAAATCTTCTGCCATCTTTCTCTTCATTTTCAGGTATATTCAGTTTCAAAACACGAAAGACTCCAGTATTGTCAGTTTTCATTCAAAGTTTGATCTAAAATACAAAACTGATCTGTTGATACACACTAGTGCAGAACAAAATGCAAAAGTTAAAGGAAGGTGAAACCCAGGAAACATAAGTTGCCTTTTCCACTGTGGCATATGTTTACCCCTAGAAAGTTCTAAAGAACAAGAGACAACCTTTTCCTTACAAATATTTCATAATTAAAATAAATTATGATTTGTAAATTTTAAGCCACTAATGCCAACTGAACTACAGACAGAGTCTTAGAATGTTTAGGAAGTTCTTACTAAAATTTGGGCATCTTCAGCCTGCTCTTGAACAGTCTGCAAAGCCTTTGTCAGATCCTCCTCATCTTCCTGAAGACTAAATTCATCATCTGCTGGAACCTAAATGAAATTATTTAAAATTAGGTATCAACATATGTTGTACATCTTTCCACTCCCAATACAACTGATGAAAATAATCTTGTTCTTGTTAAAGTAGTATTTTGCTATATTTAAATAGAATTTATATTACTGAAATTTGTTATAAATAAACTGAAACATATAAATAGAAATATCTGTATCCTTAAAAAATATTTAACATTCAAATAAAAGTAAAACATAACAAATCAACTGATATTAATCTTCTCTTGAAAAATATGCCTAACATCATCACACTTTATAAAAGGAGGTTCGTGTTATTTCTCCTAAGATGGTTTTGTGACTGATGAAGTAAAATAAAAGAATGAAACATGAATATTCTACCACATATATAAGAAGATTATCAATTTAGTAAATTACCTCTTCATACTGATAATCGTCTTTAGAGTCATCTGTTATGGTAAATTCTGCAGATTTTGTTAAGTCTGACACAGCTGATGAATGTGATGAGTTACAACTTAAAAAAATGTATCATAAACCAGCTATCTATAAATCTGTTATCACCACCTTCACCCTCCTTTACGACAAAAGACTTCATGCTTTCAAGGCTTCTTTAAGTCTTTAGGTGAACATGCCCAACTCCAGTGAAAATTACGTACAGAGATTCAAAGTTTTCATAACAGGCGTAAACACCATCATAATTTGCCTCATCAGATCTGTCAAAGTTAGAAGTCAAGCACTGTCATGAATTAAACAGTAGCTAAATTCTGCTCTCACCCACCCAGTCATCAGTTTTCATAGAGGTCTTACTGCACTGAGACTTCCAGAGACTTTACGCTTCTAAGCATAAACCTCATGCTCTCAGAAAATGGCTTTTTTTTTTTAATCAAATTCAGATGTACAAGTTCAAACACAAACATCTGAGATCAAACACTGAGTACTAGAAGACCATTTACTGAAGCTGATACAAGTGCCTTAATAATTACAACACAGCAACAGTAAAAAGATAAGGAACTTTCAAAATGTAAAAATTCATTTGGTAATTATCTACAGTTCCTCCAAATGCTTTAGAGTCAAACTTTACATTAAAAATAACTACAAATGGTGTAAAATGAAACCCAAATAAACATTTTTCATCCACTAGCCTCACAGCCCATGGAAGTATAACATAAATGTTTTTAGCAAGATGGTCTGTTGACAGTTTCCCCAGGAAATCAGTTAGCCTACAAATGACCCATGTAAATAAACCAGAAATTAACTTCTGAAGAAAAGCTGGCAACTCAGTACTTCACATACAATAAAATTTAAATGGTAACTTTAATATATACAAAGAAAAAAAAAGATGCATGATTTTACAGCTTTGCATCAAGTTTCCCAAGTCTGAATTATTCTCTTTAAAAATAGGCCTTTTGCTACAGTTCTCACAATACAACATACATGTAAAAGTATCATCTGCATTCAAGACCCCAGCATCACAGCATCAACCAAACTAAAAGTTGAATTGTAACCATCTGGAAGGCTAACAGCTGAAGATCATGCCCCAAAAAAGGACCATCATCTGTTTTAGAGATGTGAGGTTTGAGAGAAAAGTTGGAAAGATGTCATTTCCTATTGTAAACCAAAAACAAACAAACAAACAAACGGGGAAGTCACTGAGTGAACAAAGGCCTAACTTTCAGTAATCAAGTCAAAGCACATCTGTGTACCTCCAACTGTCCAATTAAACTACATGCTTACTATGAAAATTGTACATATAAATAGGAAACTGGCATGAACACTTCATAAAAACCTCCTATCTAGACTGAGTACATGAAAGCAAATGCCTGCAATACATATGCCCCCAAATTTGCTTCTCAAATTACTGCATCACAGACTGCAGACGTGGAACACAGGACTTGAATTCAAGTCACCACCTCTTTGCGTCTCAAATTTTGCTCTCTGCAAAAGCTTCATTTTGCTTCATCCAGCACAAGAAGAACGTTTTGGTCCTTGCATCAGGGTCTGACAACGCCCTCATGAAACAACTCCTAACTCCCGGACTTCGTTCCTTCAACTCAGGGGGAGAAAAGTTCACCTGAACTGCTCATTACATAAGAAAAGGAAAGAACAGCAAGGCGGGCCTGTAAAGCAGGAGGAATAGGTTTTCTTTATTGTTTGAAAAAGCAAGAAGGATATTGCAGCAGGCAAGTCAAGATAAAAGACACAGTAGTACTGACTAATAGTTAGGGTAATGTTCTAAAAAACCTCTTTTTTAAATTAGATTATGATATCCTAGCACTAGCTAGCTGACTACACATTCTCTCTTTAAAGAATGAGACTTTAAAAAGTGAAGTCACGTTTGTATAGCGTGAATACTTGGGTACAACATTCCTTGTATGAAGCAAGGGACAATTTCTGTGTATATGTAGTAATTCTCTGTACGAACTAAATATCTGGATACTTCTCTGGAACCCCAAAGCCTCCTCATTAATTTACAGCAGTATTTATCAACTTTAAATTAATTTAAATATAGTACGTTTAAATAAAATACTGTACCTAGCAATTTGATCAGAGGCTACTTTTTCTAAAGCTATCTTTTCTATGGGCTACAAATGACCCTTCCCCCATCTTGACTATTTCTTTCTACATTTATCAAAACTTTCAATGCAGATAGAAGCGTCACTGCAGTATACCCTTGATAAGTAAAGCACTTTCAAACACTGTTTTTTTCCCGAATCTTCTACTGACCTGACTATCCTTGCTCCATTATGTTCTAAACTAACGCATCACTGCAACCACTGTGCACAGACTAAAATATTACTTTTAAAATATGGGGGTTTTCCTTCTTTTTTCCAAAAGCCATAGCCAGAAGCAAAATAAAACAAAGGAATTTATTTTCAAAAATATTGTATTTTCCCAATGAACACCTTTTTTTTTTTTTTTTAAACACATGTCCTGATGCAGTGCTTTTTTAAGCACACCACATAGTGTGAAAACAGCTGTGCAGTTTCAAGGAGACAGAAACTGAGGCACAAGCTCACAAAGGACAATCTTCCACTTTTTTAATTGCTTTTATATTGGCTTACATCTTAATTCTAGCAAAGCAGGAAAAACTAAGGTACTGGTAGGGCGTAACACTTAAGCTCTAATTATTTAGCCTCTAAAACAAAGCTCACAAGATATTCTTGATTTTGCAGCTCACAGTTACAAAACAGAACGCAGAGAGCTCATCTGACCTAGGGAAAAACCTAGAATTTGGGTTACCTAACCAAAAAATACACGCTCAAAAGCCATAAACTCCTAACTTAACTTGCCACAACTCAATCGTGAAAAGAAGTCAAACTGATTTTTTGCCTCTAACAGCCACGGCAAACAAAATTACGTCTAGGTTATTACATCCTAATCTTTATAGCTTGGTCATACCCAGTACTAAACAAAAACACAATTACCTAGCCCGTTACCGTGCGTGGCAGGCATTGGGAATGTCAATTTTACAACAGCACATGGGGACCGTGAGTCTTAATGACAAGTCTTGTCACTCCTCCAAAGATATTTTGCACTGACAGATCAACAACTAAAGCAAAAAGGGCGACAGGACACTTTCAGTTCAGAATTTGAACTCTTGCTTAGACTGCCCCTATCAGAGGCATGGGGGGGATATAATTACCTCAGATTTTCTAGGCGTCACTCAGGGACTCATCAGCAATGAAAAAAGCACCTCTCAAGCGAGCAAGTCCCCACCACTTCTTCAGGAAAACCCCCGGGGGCAATAACCAACAAAAAGCAGCGACAAGACCGTGGGGTTTGGGGTTTTTTTGGCTTTCTGTCCCCCTTACTCTGTGAAATAACTTGGCAACCCCGCGGGTCTCCTGCTGGTTGGGCCCTGCCCCGGCTCCCAGCCCCCAGCCGGCGGCAGAGGCAGGGCCGCACGCCGCCGGAGCCCTGCCCGAGCCCTCCCCTCCAGCGCCCGGGGTCCGCGGAGCGCTGAGGAGACGAGCCCGTTCGCGCCGCTCTCCCCCTGAGGCGGGGAACCGGCGGAACCCCGAGGGCACCCCGCAGCCGCCCGCCTCAGGCGGGCAGGAGGAGAACCGGCGGGACGCCGAGGGCACCCCGCAGCCGCCCGCCTCAGGCGGGCAGGAGGAGAACACTCCGGGGAGGAAGGATACTCTGCAGGCAGAAGGACGCCTCAGAGCCCGCCGCCTCCTCCGCCATGGCCGTTCGCTCCCCGCCGCCGCGTCGGGCCGTTGCCAGGGGCGGCCTCTCGCGAGAGGGAGCAGCCGCCGCGGGGCGGGGGCGGGAACAGCCTCGCCCCAGCGGCCATTTGATTGAGTTTAGTCTAATTTAGAGTCACTCACGCTTCATTTTCTTGCTCCCGGAGGTGCTGTGTTGAAGTCGAGGCGAAGTTCCTCAGTGTTTTACCGGGGAGGGAGCGGCCCCGCGGGGGCCGTGAGGGGATGTGCTGGGGGGCGAGGAGATCTCTGGAGGGTTCCAGGGTGGTTGCTGGCAAAGCTGGGAACCAGCCTAAGTGTTGCCTCAGGGTCCTTCCCACTGGCTTCTGTGGCGTTTCTGACTAGGAAATACTGCATTATATTAAACAGAATGAAAAACAACAGGAGAAGGGAGGGGAAAAGGGCTCCGGTCTCATACGAAGGGACTCTTTTCTTCTCCAGAGGAAACATTTTTGTAGGTGAAACAGGTGTTTGCTGGTTCACCTGAGCTCAGTGCTGTGGGACTGATAGCTTAAATTAAGTTCATAGAATGGTTTAGGTTGGAAGGGACATTAAAGATCATCCAGTGCCACCCCCTGCCCTGGGCAGGGACACCTCCCACCAGACCAGGTTGCTCCAAGCCCCGTCCAACCTGGCCTTGAACCCCTCCAGGGATGGGGCAGCCACAGCTTCTCTGGGCAACCTGGGCCAGGGGCTCACCACCCTCACAGCAAAGAATTTCTTCCTAATATCTAATCTAAATCTCCCCTCTTCCAATTTGAAGCCGTTATCCCTCATCCTATCACTACGTGTCCTTGTAAAAAGTCTCCCTCCAGCTTTCCTGTAGGCCCCCTTCAGATAATGGAAGGCCACTATGAGGTCTCCTCAGAGCCTCCTCTTCCCCAGGCTGAACAACCCCAACTCTCTCTGTCTGTCTTCAAGAGGAGAGATGCTCCAGCCCTCTCATCATCTTGGTGGCCCTCCTCTGGATCCACTCCAACAGGTCCATGTCAAGTCCAGAGGTTGGTCAGGTCCAGCAGGTCCTTCTTACGTTGAGGGCCCCAGAGCTGGACATGGTACTGCAGGTGGGATCTCACCAGAGCAGAGTTGAGGGGCAGAATTACCTCCCTCGACCTGCTGGCCACGCTTCTTTTGATGCGGCCCAGGCAGTATGTTCTAGTTTAATTAAGAGCAGGAGTTTTCCCAGGAAAAAGTTTAGGAAAGAAGCATACTATATCCTATACGTTTGTGGAGATTATGTGTAATGGCTCTTTGGAGTTTGAGAAAAGGTTGCAGGAGTCAAGAGAAAATTTTCAGTACCTTTTCTTTTTTTCCTTTTAAAATAAGCTTAGAGGTCCCAGTCCTACATCTCCATTGAGTTAGTGGGCTTTGTAGGCAGTAGGAATTCAGAATCAGTGCTTGAATTCATATAAAGTAACTGAAAATAAATGCCCAAAGTCTCTGAAAAAAAACAAAAATCAAAAAAGAAGTACTAATAGCTGGTCTGAAAGGAGAGGTGCCAGTTTTGCTTGAAGCTTTAAAAAAAATAAAAATCTAGCAATTGAAATACAGTCTGAATATCAGAGAAGATGGAAGCAGGTGAAACTGAATTATAACATTCAATCCAGTCTTTAGCCTGAAAAAAACCAAGATGCAATCCTGCAAGAGGGCCTGTTACTTAGGAAACTATTATTTTAGCATTTTTTTTTCCAGACTGTCACACAGCAAAGAATAAGACTGGAAAACAATTCATGGTGAAGTACAAAAGGATTTGTGTCTTCTTGGTTTATTAAATAGTTAAAACAGCTTGATCAAAGTACACAGGTGATAGATTTGATAAGAAAGGCTATGCAAAGATAGAAACATATGCAACCATATTGAGAATTAAATCCAAATAAATTACAGCTAAAAACAAAGAGCAAATTTTAAACAAATAACTATTTGACTGCTTTTCAAGTATAATGGAAACTATTCCTGGTGGATTTTATCAGTGACAGAGTTCTTCATAAAAGTTACGTTCTACATTCAGACATCAGCAAGTTCAGGATGTCTCAGGGCTTGTGTTTTCAGAAAAGTCAGATATGGTCATTGCAATGGTACTTTCTATGAAAAAAGGTTGAAATGAGAAGATAAACGGTTCTACCATATGTGGAGATTTGCCAGTATCCTAAAGGACCCATAGAGTTTATTTGTTTGCCTTTAAAGAAGAATCGGTTGGTCACTGATTGTTATTTCCCAAAGGTTTAAAGCTTTGTTTGGAAACAGTGTTTGGTTGGCAACTTCCAAACCATTTATATCATCCCGTTGTAACTATATAAATGGCCTGACAGTACAATCATTTTCCTTCAAAAGGCGTAACAAGCCAACTTGTTTCTCTCTACCTTGTTGAGAGCCACCTACCATAAATACATTATATTTGGTTATTGCTAAGCTGAATTCCAAGCACGCGATTCACCCTGCTTTATAGCCTCATAACAGTCTGTGTTATAAATGATTATCATCTCCCAAATGGCAATAACCAATGTTGTTACTATATCCCGTAACTTCTCATGAGAAAGACACGGAAGCAGCATCTGCTGTGGCTTGAGCGTTTCATTAGACAGACTGTTTACTTTTCTCACTTAGCAAAGACTAAGCCATGCACCTTGGCCAGATACATCAGCCAGACAAGTTACAGTATTTGAAAAACATCATTCGTGAAAACTGGCTGAACTGGACTGCTCCAAAAGTGTTGCACGTGCTCCCAAGCCCTAAGGGCCAGATTCTTTTCCAGCTTTATACCACCAACTGAAGGATTGTGAGACTATGCCCTCATTCAGAGCGAAATATCCCCGCCTACTGAATTCCACAAGCAAACTGACTACAGTTCTGACAGGCTGAGTTAAAAAAACAGAATATCCATCCAAGCCACTTTCAGTGACTCTTCCTCCCCTGCAGGAAGACATCCAAAACGTCCAGTTTACGCACTTCTTCACAACAGAGAAGCAGCCAGCAAAGAATTATCTGCCCCACTGACTTTTACACACACATTTCTGATTGTTCTTCAGTGCAGCTTTCGGGGAGAGGGGACAAGGGAATGTCATCAATTCAGCTTTTTGAGTGAGCACATAATGTGGCCAGGAACACTGTACAGACAGTATCATGGTGACAGTCAAGAGGCCATTGTCCACATGGCCATGGTGGAGCATGGGACCACAGCTGGAAGCCAGAACGAGTTGGCAAACATCTAATTCCAACTTCTGCTGTGCCATCTGGCTTCCAGTTAGGTGACTGACATTAAATGTATTTTTTCCGTATAACCACCTGGCAGCTGCTTGTACAACAACAGAGTAACACGCAGAATTTGGCTAACGGTATCCTTAGAATCATAGCAAGGATACTTGCAACACTGAGATTCTGAAATAAAAAAAAGTCCTACAAAGAAAGTTTCTTTAACAGATGGCATTACATGCACAGAGTATTGCAGGTGGGGAACAGGGAGCGGGAAGTTATACAGCCTTATATTTTGCATGTATTTTTTTTTACAGAGGTCCTGTAAAAGTTTCCGGGGAGTAGAGAGCACCCGTACAGTTTTCCACAGGATGTGAACATTGCATCCAATTAAATGTTTGTTCTTGAAAAGTATCAGCACTTCTGCCATGCTACGGGAATACATTCACTTTTCCAGAATTAGAGGAGCAGGGCTTTTTTTTTTTTTTCCCGCGCCTTTTTCCCCCCCCCCCCTATAACGATGTATACCAAAGGTTGTTTTGATCAAGGAAACAAATTAAAGGACTTGATTAGTACAAACAACACAAAGCATCAAAAAGATGGAACTTTAACAAAAATTTGATCTAAAAATGTAAATATTACCAAAAGCAGTGTAAGTGCAGCATGAAGTACAGTGCTATAGCTGTAATGCCAGGTCTTCATATTTATAAAGGTCACATTTGCAAAGCTTAGGGGCCATAGTAACCTTGCTGGGCTTTAAATGTGACAGAATGGGGTGCTTTAAAATAAAAAAAAAAGGAGTAGGATTTTCAATAAATACAATCCCATGACAGCTTAAATCAATAAATCTTCTACTCTATCTCCTGCTGTGCTCCTATGATTCTCAAATAACTTAAACCAGAAAAAACCTAACCCAGAAAAAAAAAGGTTTTTTTGAATGCTAGGAAAAGCAATACTAAAATGCTAGAGGTTTGGTATTCAGACTTAAGCTGAAGTTATCAAATGTAGTACTGTTTTGTGTCCACTCTGCAGAAGAACATTCAATGTATAAGCTTCTACTATGTTTCCAGATATTTCTATAGATTAGATCTAGGATATACTAAGTCTCTGAAAAGAAGGTGTTGAGTTGAGATTGTATTGGAACAAGAATGTCTTTTTCCCAATGCATCAGCACTACTGCTGGTGTTCATTCTCCTAAACCTTACTAAAAGCATAACTAGCATTGGTTGGAATACTAGTTGTACTATTTATTCGCCTAATCCAAAAGCTGTTTTTCTTTGATAAATTTCTAAAGTTTAGCCTGGCTTCAACTTCACACATCTTTTACACAGGACAGAAATGGTAAGACAGTGCTCTGCTGAAAACCCAATGATAGGGGTGCAAACAGAAGTATGAAGAGGTTTGACTCCACTTACAGAAAAAAAAATCAGGATTGAACAGTCAAGCATTGTGTCAATGATATGGAGTGACATCGGTACAGTGGGATGACACAGCATAGGTTTTACAGGGCACAGTACTGTGAAGGGCAGGTGTCCCACTGCAGACACTGGAGCTGTAATGTATATAGTCTAGTCTGTACACTGTAATGTATTATAAAAGAGTTATTCTATCCACACTGCTGCTGCTGTTTCCAAGAACTACAGCCTCCACATCTTCTGCTGTTGTTGCCTTTGAAAATTCTCAGGAGCATTGGACAGATGGTACATTTTGGCTCTCCGTGTACTAAATTTGCGAGTATTTCTGCATCACAGACAAGAATAAATTGCGCTAAGAAAGAGAAGAGAGGTGGCATATAGTCATTTATTATTTTAGAAGTGTAAGTGACCCATGTTCTCTCTAAACTCCAGCTTTATGAACACGAAGTTATTTACGCCGCTTATAGGAACTAATGATCATCTGTTCCTGATAATTAGAGGCTTTTCATTTCATATGTTCTTCTCTTCAAAATTAAATTTAGTTAATATGCTTTTGAAGTTTAGGTAACTGACCACAACGCAGCTAACAACCTCCTACTACAAGCTAAAAAAAAAGTTTAGAACTATTTATGACAGTTGTAACAAGGAAAGCCACCATCCTTAACACAAAAGGCCAGAGAAAACAAAGTACTGTGTTGCCCTAATATGTGCTTAGTAAGAGGCAAGAATTAAGGTGCTGTCATGTCAGAAGACAAAAAGTTAAAGGATAAGCAACAGAAAAGCTAGCAGAAATTATTACCTTTTTTTAATTTTACCATGCTTCCAAGTAAAGCACTATTTGTTACCCAGGTAGTGCATCTTCCCATTGGAAGTCTGAGTCTCATACTAATTAGCACATGCCAGAATAATTTGATCTGGTTTCTGGCATGATTTTTTTTTTTTTCAAAGAGAGTACATATGTGCCCACATTAAGGCCTGGCATGAGCGAGACTTTATAGCAGCCTTCCAGTACCTAAAGGGGGCCTACAGGAGAGATGGGGAGGGACTCCTTTATCAGGGAGTGTGGTGATAGGGTGAGGGTAATGGCTTCAAACTGGAAGGGGGGAGATTTAGATGAGATCTCAGGAAGAAATTCTTTGCTGTGAGGGTGGTGAGCCCCTGGCCCAGGTTGCCCAGAGAAGCTGTGGCTGCCCCATCCCTGGAGGGGTTCAAGGCCGGGTTGGATGGGGCTTGGAGCAACCTGGTCTGGTGGGAGGTGTCCCTGGATGATCTTTAAGGTCCCTTCCAGCACAGACCATCCTACGATTCTATGAAATTGTCAAAGTCAGATTAAGAACCTACATAAATTAATATTTCTAGCAAACCCATAAATTATTCAAAACTGTTGGGTGCTTCCACAAAATTAACTTTTCTTCCTGCAACCAGTCCTGTGTTATCTGTATTGTAATCAGCTCAGCACAGAAGACTGCTTCTTATCACCCTTGTTGCCCCAAAACATGTTTGCCTGCTCTTTGCTGCTTTCCTTAGACTCATTGCTGCTTTTTTCACTTCAGTTTTTCCTATTCTGTTCAACCTCCTTTGAAATCCGATCATTTCCGTTTGTGTTTCTAATACGTTTCTTCAACATGTATCTTTTCAGAGATACACGTAGAAGATACTGTATATTCCTGTTCCAGGAAAGCAACCAGGAATTAAAAAAAAATAAAAAATTGGTCTGAGGGGTCACAAAATTTCACACAAGATGGGCAGGGACTAGCAGGGGATTTGTAGCCAAAAGCAACATTTGCTACCAGAGTATTTAGCCAAGCCTTCCCTAACTGCCTAAAGCCAGCTGCGTGGATCAAGACCGAGGATGGAATTTTAACTTCCTCTCTATTATTTTGTTTGTTCTTAGTGCAGCATCACTTTCTCACATACAGAATGTGAAGATATAAATAATTAGAAGTCAAGTCATCCACCTCTAATCTGTTTTACCTCAGCTGAGGGTGACAGTGTACACTAGTTTCTTTATATTAATATATGATGAAGACTGCACAGTCTTTATGTCCTTCTTTTTGCTTTGTTATTAACAGAGATACAGGACTTCAGGCAACAATTCTGTAAAAAACCAACATTTTGGATAAGAGGTGATTTTTTTTTTTAAAAAGTCTTTTTATTTATATCCAATACTGATTGCAATTTGTGATATGAAGGAAGCATTTTATGGTTTTCATTTTCACGTGTCTGATGAAAGCAGTAATACAATATTGACACCCAATACTTAAATGTCAAAGCTTTGCTTCCTGGTTTTTGTAATATTTTGTTTAAATATTGAAGTGCCACAAAATTGAAGTCTAAAAATCCTATGTTTAAGTTCTTTGCTTTTACCTTCACATTGCTTATAGCACAGCCATAACTTTTGCTATCAAGCCATTTGCCCATTTTGGTACAGAACAGAATGAGCAAATATTGGTAATTCAGCTTCTCATAGAATCACAGAATTGCCCAGGTTGGAAGGGACCTTTCAGATCACCGAGTCCAACCATTGACCTAACTCTGACAAACCCATCACTAAACCATATCTCTAAGCACTGTGTCTGCCTGGCTTTTAAATACCTCCAGGGATGGTGCCTCAGCCACTGCCCTGGGCAGCCTGTTCTCAACAATAGCTAAATCTAGGGCACCCTGCATGGCATTTGAAGGTGCCCAAACTGGTTTAAAACTTTCTAGCTCACACATTAGAAGCTTAACTTAATATAAAGTCTTACTATAGTTCCTGCTACTTTTTACTTCGTGTATGTTCCCAGTAATTTAGAGCCAAATCCTTAATATAATCTGCAAACCAAGAGAGGTCTAAAGGCATCCAGGCACCTGAAACCAAGAGGAAAATCCTCTAGATTTTCACTGACTCCGTCAGCTTTGTCCCCTTTCTGAAAAGAGCAATTGCAGTGCCAGCATCCAAAAGAGACTTGCTGTATGTGGGCCCCCACTCTTCTCCAGTGCACTCCTTGCAGTCAGGGCTGAGGTACCCAAGCCCTCGAGAAGGATATCATTTCAGTTACAGCTCTTTCCAGCACTGTGTTTTGACCAGATGAGACAGTTCCCTGCTCTGTGTGTTGATTACGATACAACCATCCCAGGCAGACAGCTGTCCAAAACGTGCATTTACAAGGCAGTCTGGGGGCTGCCAATTCCTCTCCGCTGGTCAGGAACAGAGAGAAGTGTAGCCTTACTTTTAGTACTAGTTTATTGCAGTGGAAGTTAAAATGATCTATCTATATAAGGACTACAAAATTTATGTTTAAATTAACCAGATTTTTTAACAAATACCTCCCCTGTAAAGGCATTCTGACCCTTCAAAATATACAGCTCTATCAAAAGAGAAGAATGAGAATTCCCTCACCTAAATTCATCTCTGGTAACTTCTGAACACATATTTGTACTTTGCTGGGACATAATACAAGTATCTTTATAGACCAACATAAGCATCTGTCTGACCATCTTCTCCCTTACAGAAGATCCACAACTGTCCTTGCTGTGCTTTGTAGAGTTGATCACTCTTGAAATGGTTCCGTTCAGAAATGACTGTTCAATACCCGCTCGACAATGTTCAGTTCCACATCTATTGCCCTTGTCCAGGACCAGAATCAATTCAAACCCCACATCAGAGTGTAGCTCCTCATAGTCCATTCCATATGATAGTGGGAAATCTGAAACAAGGTATGGAAAGAAAAGGAAAGTAGGCCGAGTAGCTGCCCTGGATTGAGGTAAAACAGAGCCAATTTCCTTTTCAGTAATTTTACTTTTTGGCTAAGTCTCTTCTAACTAACTGAATGCTCTGAAATTAAAGACGTATTTGTCACACGCTGTTGGCCTCTAGCAGACCTGATTATTTCTAATTTATACTAAGGAGTTGTACGCAGAGAGGCTCCTGCTTGTACTTACTGCTATAACAGCCAAGGCCAGCTCACTTTGTTATTTGCCTATTGGAGGGTTGGAAGAAGAAAAGCATAGAGGGGTCGCAGAGCGGACAGAAGGGGTGACCCCAAACTGACCAAGAGGGTATTCCATCCCATCTGCATCCTACTGGTTCCCAATCCAGGAATCGAACATAGGCTGCCTGGGTTTTAGTGTCATTTGTTTTAGTGACCAGCCCAAGCCACAACAGCAGCCCATACGTATCCCTTTTAATGTTTCCATCACAGATGTGCAATTTTCACTTTCTACGCCTTTTTTTTTTTTTTTTTTAAAGTTTTTTAAAGCAGAAGGAAACATTACAGTTTTCACAAGTTAGGGACTACAGATCAGAATTTTTGTAAGTATGACAAGTGACTACATTTGTAATTCCCACGCTTGCAGAAGATAAGATCACTTGCTTAAACAAAACACACCACCATACCTTTGCGGACAAAAATCATCTTTACACATGAAGTTGGGTTCTGAGTGAACTGGAGTTGTTGCAGGAGTACATATCTGTCCAGACCCAAATTCCTTTTCCCTCTCTCTGTCTCTGCTCAGGAGGGAGCATGCATATATGGCACAAAGCAAAGTGTATGTCTGTCTATAGCTGTCCTAGCAGACTTCAAGACTTCACGTGGACCCATTAGCTGGAACATTTCTAAACCTGGACACTCCCCTCGCCAAGGCTTCACCCTCCTTAGCCCATGCCAGGTGATTTCACAGGGAGACAGCAATTACTCAGACTGGCATGTGGTCAGGTCATGTGTCAAAGACATTTATCTCATTTACAAGCAGAAGATTCCCCAATGAATAATTCAGGAGAAAAAAAAAAAAAAATCACTATTTTTCCAACCCAAGGCTCTGTCAACAAGCACCCACTGAACATAGTGAGACATGTTGACTACAGAATTAACAGTTTAAAAATCATTGCATATACCATGCACGTAGACATCAGCCAGTGATTTTTACTTACTGCTAAAGGCAAAAAGTAATCTGTTGGCCCAACCCTCAGTGAAATCAGATTAGGTTTCCTACCAATTTAGGACAGAGCTGGACTGGATCTAAGAAAACTGAACCCATGATGTCCATCGTTCACAAGCTCTTGTCATCACAAGTTAAGTCACCAGCTTTTTGGAAGCTATGTTCTTTTCAACAGCCACAGGGCACATTGATTTACACAAAGCTCATAAAAATAGTAATAGGTACAATATGATATTGCCTAGCAAATCTAAGGCTAAGGAAGGTAAAATTGATGTCAGCAATGTTTTCTTCATCCCTCCATTTTTTTTAAATGAGATTTGCCATGCTTCATAAACACATGGCTAAGACTGTTTTCTCCTAATTTGTGCATGAATCTATTATATATTAAGACAGTGCAGAGGACCTATTTCTTACATCTGTATAATATCCCATGGGTTACCTTACTTTGTGCAAATGAAACAGCTGAAGTTTTGGTAATTAGATTACACAGGAAAAAGATAATTTGTGTTAAACAGCAGCTCTGATGAAAAAAGTATAAAAACAAAGCCTTTCTCCTCCCATCTTTTTTCATGCTGAGAATGGCCAGCAAGATCAGTGTAATCGTGATGTCTAGCCCAAATCCTCATATCTGAAGGAGAACAGGTAGGACCGAAAAAAGTGCATTTTTTTTAACTACATGATCTCATCTTATTCAAAAGTATTATCATTCCTCTCAGCTGTTCCTAAAGAACAGCAGTTTTAAACACAGGAGGAACACAGGAATAACCCCTAAACTTTGGACACTAAATCATGTTACAGGCAAAATAGCCCTATAGATTTTGTCTTTATGGCAAGTGGCCTAACACTTGGTTGTCTATACAACTCTAAGCTGGTTAACTGAACATTTTCAGATTTGACATCTCACTTGCCTCAGTTTCCAGAATCCACCACGTATGAGAGTCCCTGTATGAAGCTAGGCTCACAGCATGATGGCACCTGAACACAACAAAATGGGTGGCATCTTGAGCTGCAGCCCTGCCGCTGCGCTCATTGCCCAACTCTAGAATGTAGGCAGATGTCCTCTAGCCAGCTTCAGCCTTTCTCCGATACCCGAGCACAGTCCAGATATGAGAAATATTGTGACCATTAACTTTGCCTGTTTCTTCATCACACAGAACCCAATGTCTTAATTAACATTTGGTTAACACTACCATTAGTGTAAATTGATATTAACAAGTAACAATGATTCTTAACATTGGGAAAACATTGATGAAATTGGTCCCCGTGTCTGCGTACGACAGCAGTACCAATACACACAGACCAAAAGCTTCATTCTGAAAATCCAGTCTGAACTGGCACTGAAAGCTGGAAACCAGCTCTGGTCTGGGTTTCACAGATGGACTTTGTAAAGTTAGCCAAAGACTCCATGTCTGAATGTTTCTTTTTGCACATGTGTGTAAATCTAGACCTCAGCTTTGCAGCTTAGTCTGCCTTGGAGTTATCAAGCAAGATGACATTTCATTGCAAATGCCGAGAGCCACCGGTTGTTAGGATGCAGCTTAGTTCACCACAGTTAACCAAACCGTCTCAATTCATCATGCACCCACCGTACCATAATTTGTTAATTAGAGAGACTCATCTTCTACTACAGTATTTTTGTAACAGCCGTCCTCCTAGGCAGGTATTCCATTATGTTTCTGTCACTGTATGGTATCAACTTTATGTTTCCACTGGTCATAGCTAATTAGGACTGAGTGAGCTATGCTATTGTGGATCTAAAGTGTTGCTGTTATAAGCAGCTCATACCCACCTCCTGCCTATCTCCCCAGTGTGAGAGGAACCTCCCGAAGAAGCAGGACCCTCCGTGGCAGCCTCCCTGCTCTCCCAGCCACAGCCACCGCTTTCTGCAGCCCCCTTAAAACTGCCCAGGAGGAAAGATGATGCAAAACTTGGACCAGGCTCTGCTGGTTTCAACACCAAAGCTTGTCCCCAGCTGCTGTGAAGCCAAGCCCACGTCCAGTGGATCAGGCATGAAAAAGAGAGCAGAGGGTCTCCACAACCGAATGCTTACAGAAGGGACCATTTGACTTGGTAACCATTAAACTATGCGCCATTATCAATGCTGAAAGCCTGTACGAGGAGCATTGACTTTGCCCATAAGAGTTCCCTGCTTTTTCTGTAATTATATCGGTGAAAATGAGGGCCCTTAATGAGGATATCTATAATCTTTGTCTGAACCATCCTCTTTACTCTTTAGCCATTATTGTATAAAAATCTTTACGTCCGCCAAGGGAATTTATATTCCAACTGTGTCAATTCCTCTAACAGCGTATTGGCTGTTCCTTTATTAGAGGGAAAATTCAAGATCTGTTAAAATAAAAGATCCCATGGGGGTGAACAGTTGTTGGATTAGGTCCTTGTGGAAACTCCCGACAAAGCAGAGTAAGTTTCCACAGACCTAGCATTATTGAGGCAACTCATTAATAGCCAAAAAAAAAAAATCAAACAATTGCAATCTTCTTCCCTTCTCATCTTCTCAGGTGTTGTCACATCAGGTTGTGTCCTGTGGCAGTGATAAACCATGGCCACTGAGGACACGGGTATGTTATCCACAACTAGAGAGACAGTAAACCTGTAACAAGATGTTTCTTTCCTCCAAAGCAGATAAGCAGTGCACATAGGAAAGATGTAGATAGAAGAGAATTATAGAATAGCTTGGGTTGGAAGGGACTTTGCATGATAGTTAAAATGGGCATTAAGGCACACGGTACCCCCTCCTCCCCGTGGCACTTATCCTCTAGAGAAAGGAGAGCATCACTGGCAGAGGCAGGATGCCTGCCAGGCAGAACCACTTTGGTTTCTCACCTGTCCCAGGGAGCTGTCAGGGTGACTACCACACTATTTTATTAGTGCCATGCCAATACAGGTAGAGGGTCTTGAAACACTTTCCCTGAACAGCCCCCAGATCCTCATCCTCTGGTTACCTTCTGCAAGCACAGACAGACCTAAAAATTCCTTTTCCTTACCTCAGCTTTCAGTGCACTGGCTCGCATAATAAGGTCTTTTCAAATTATCTCCATGCATCACAAATCGTCGCTCTAGTTAACAGGAAAAATATTTTGTAGTGTTTAGAAAAAGCAAGGCACTTTTGAATTATCAGATATTTGGGTCTTAAGTGGGAGGCCATTTTGTAGCTCACGCCTTGAATTAGTTGTGGTATTTCCCCAAGGATGTTGTGCTACCCAGTTTCTTTCCCAACCAGCAACTTTACAAATTGACAAACTATAAGAAGGGCTTCTGCTACAGAATGAAGAATCAATAGCTGTCTACTTGGATCGCCTCAAAAAGTGCTTAACTTTTAATTGAACACTGGAAAAGAAATGGCAAAGCACAAGAGCTCAAAACAGCATGAAGCCTGTATAATTATCTTTCTCCTTGCAGTTCCTTATGCAGACTAGAGACTAATTAAACACATGTGCAGGCTAGAAAATGATTTGCCAAGATCTGTGTTTTGTCAGTTTGCAAGGGGACCTAACCAGAAGGGAAGTACCAGCAAGGATCAGGAGCCATTGCCACCTGTCTTGCACTATCACGTTCACTAGTACCTTGGTTTCTAATTTCACCACCTAGTGCAAAGACAAATTAGATTTCACATCGGCTTTGTGATGAGACAAACAAGGTCCAGGACAATAGTGAACTCAGGCCCCAGGATTCAAGAGTAATATATATACAGGGGTTTTAAAGTATTTTAGTGCTGCCTTCATGCACTATACAAATATATTTTTCATTCTAAAGCTACCTATCCTAACGTGACCCATTCATAACATCGAAGGAAATAATTTCTTTTTCCTTCCTTCTGTTGCAGAAGGGCAAAAACCAAGTAAAGCTTTCAATCTTAAAATTCATTACTTAGTATTTATCGTGCCAACAAAAAGGCAAAAAAACCATATTTGGTAAGGTATTTCTCCAACACATAATCACTACCTACCTCTCCTCACTTCTTTCCAGAAGAGGAAAAAAACATCTCAGGCTGCTCACCAGGGCCTTAAATCATGTCTCTTCTCATGTCCAAAGTGAAAGCACCTGCTCAGGCTGGCGCTCAGCTGGCAGAATTGAATTAGAGCCCAGCAACCGTTGCCCTAATAGGAGGCAATATTATTAACTTTAATTCATTCACATCAGCATTGATCAGAAGCAGTTACTGAGTATCAGGAAGACATTGGGATGTCAGTACATGGTGTTCAAGGCCAGTGTAATTACCACAGAAACGAAGGATGCTGCGATCAGTCCAAACAATCGTGTGTAATTATAATGGGAAATTCTCCTCTTCTGCCGTTTTCATCCCACATGCACCATCTGAAGCCTCATGTTGTTCAAAGGCTTGTGGGTTTTGTGAGTCTGGACTCGAAAAAAAAAAAAGCGTCAGCTGCTTTAAAAACTGTAGCTGGGGAGTACATTTTTAAGGTGATGATGAGAGTCTTCAAATGATACTTCCTACCAGTGAACCACTGTAGGGCAAGAGAAAGGAGACTACGCTGCTCATAAATGGTGCTGCTCCAGGCTTTCAAACCCCTGCGCAAATTAAAATGAAATTTTAAGTACGCTATAGCACTGCGCGGCTCTGGCAGAATAGTTCAATGCCACTTTCAGATCCCAAGAGGGTTGGTGGAATAAAACTGCAAGACTTTGGATATGTCAGTCTCTCATAAAGCGTTGGGTTTAGATACCCAAAGGTCTGAAATGGCAGGTGCAGAGGGATGCCTTCCTGAAAACATGTTTGCTGCGAGAGGGGCTGTGGTAGAAGTTGGGAGGGGAGAAATCTTCCAAGATGAATGTCGCTTTCTCATCTTTACCAGCTATTGCACTCCATCATCATTTTAAAACCTCCCATGTAAATAAATGCACCGCTTTATCCTGTCTCCGGTTCTCCTCCATTTCTCCGGCTCCTCTCCTCCAACCAGATGTCCCCTTTCTCCCTCCGTGCCTGGGGAAGCACAGGGAGGGTTGGGGGGGATGCAGTGTTGGCAGACGACTGGTGTCTTTTGCTCGCACTCAAGTGCCCTCCAGATGAAGTCCCTTTCATCAGCATCACGGCCCCACACCCCAGCGGGAACTTTCTGTCCCCAAACCCCATCCATCCTCTTTCCAAAATCCTGAAAGCAGGAGGGGACAGCGAGGACAAGAAGGCTGGTTGCTCGCATGTGTCCTGGCTATGGCAAATACCACGCTTACACTCAGCTTGGTGAGCACCAGCTGGCCACACGTGGGCTGCCTGGGGCCACTTCATGCTATAAAATATCCCGCAGCTGTCAGAGAGTGACACTTCTCATTTCAGCATGGTGAAACATCAGCTCTGGAGGAGCTTTGCGGGGACTGGTGGTGCTTCGTGTCCTCAGGCAGAGCCAGCCCTGCGCTGCCCTGCTGCGCTCCCCTTACAGCTCAGCACCTACAGCTTGTGCAGGACGCATGGCTCCTGCCAGGCCCCATCGCGTGGCCAATGCTGCCACCCTAATGCAAAGCAAAGAATATATCTGCAAAAGCAAAGAATTAACAACCCCATGCAGTGCTACAGGCTTGGGGCCGAGTGGCTGGAGAGCTGCCTGGTGGAAAAGGACCTGGGGGTGTTGGTCGACAGCCAGCTGAATATGAGCCAGCAGTGTGCCCAGGTGGCCAAGAAGGCCAGCAGCATTCTGGCCTGTGTCAGGAAGAGTGTGGCCAGCAGGACTGGGGCAGTGATGGTCCCCCTGTAGTCGGCGCTGGTGAGGCCCCACCTCGAGTGCTGTGTCCAGTTTTGGGCCCCTCACCACAAAAAAGACATTGAGGGGCTGGAGCGTGTCCAGAGAAGGGCGACGGAGCTGGTGAGGGGTCTGGAGCACGAGTCTTGTGAGGAGCGGCTGAGGGAGCTGGGGGTGTTCAGCCTGGAGAAAAGGAGGCTGAGGGGAGACCTTCTCGCTCTCTGCAACCCCCTGAAAGGAGGGGGTAGCCAGGGGGGGTCGGTCTCTTCTCCCAAGGAACAAGCGATAGGACAAGAGGAAACGGCCTCAAGTTGCGCCAGGGGAGGGTTAGACTGGATATTAGGAAAAATGTTTACACCAAAAGGGTTATTAAGCATTGGGACAGGCTGCCCAGGGCAGTGGTTGAGGCACCATCCCTGGAGGTATTTAAAAGCCGGGCAGACACAGTGCTTAGAGATATGGTTTAGTGATGGGTTTGTCAGAGTTAGGTCGACGGTTGGACTCGATGATCTGAAAGGTCCCTTCCGACCTGGGCAATTCTATGATTCTAATATGTCTGCACCAGGCAGAGAGCCTCTGTCCCTGTCCCTGCACCCCCGCCACGCAGCCCTGTGTGTACGCACAGAGCCCATCAGGGAACCAAGCTGGGGGCAGAGACCTGAGGGCTGGTTTATCTGCTGATTTGCAGAGTTTCAAGAATGGGCGCAGTCAGCCTCCTGCAAGGTGCGGGAGTTCATGGGAAAGCCATCCCGGGCTGGTAAAACGGATGCCCAGCACTGGAGGAGCGTCCCTCGCTGATGGAGAGGGGGCAGAAGGGGCCACTTGCCCTCCTCAGAGCCTGTGCGGCCAAATGAAGGAATAATAATTCTCTTTCTCACAGCCGGATGATGTGAAAAATCGTTAAAAAGAAACCTTACAAGAGTATCTGGCAGAGCATTAAACTGATGGAAAAAGACTTAGCGCTGTCGTTTTTATCCATCTTAAGACATTAGGTAATGTGAATATTTTAAAAAAGCATAGAAATGTGCAGAATAGCTAAAACAAATGCTCTTGCCTTCTAGCTTAATATTTTCTCTATGTGAATATTTCACTAATTTCTGCTCCAATGAGAGTTTCCCCCCGCGCGCGGGCGGGGAGGCTGCGCGGGGTCGCGCTGCCGCCAGGGAAATGGCAATGCTGACATCTACTGTCCGAGCTCGGCATCGCCCGCTCCCTCTGCCCGCACACGGCTCGTCCCGGGGCCGGCTCTACTCAGTAACCAGTCCGGCTGAGGGCGAACGCACAGACCAATAAACTGGGGAAACGTCACCAATGCCGCGATGCTGCAGCCCCAGAGAACCGTCTGAAGGGCAAATATTTATAGAAGGCTGAATTGCGCTCATCTCATTTTTGTTACGGGCTAAGGTACCTTCAAAATATACATACGCGCTGCAGGTAAACATTCGCTCTCTTTAGGAGACCCACAGGATTTTTACGCATTAATTCTCTCCACCTTCTAGATTTATTTTCTCTATTAAGTTTTACACTGTTCCTTTCATCCAATTAGTACTAAAATCTTTTTTTCATCACAGTGCAGATAGGAAACATGCTTTATTTCCTGCAGCAAGAAAGAATAAACTGCCAAAAAAAGCGCCTTAAAGATTACAAATGAAGCTTATAACAGCGTTTGTGCCTCTGCTGCAGCGTTTGGATGCTGCGTCTCTAATAACATTTAAGTGACATTCGGGAGCCCCTTGTTGTGTACATTATAGGAACCGTCAATGCGGGGAGGGATAAACCTTGAAGCTACAAACCAAATGCAATACTGAGAGACGCCGGCAATTAATAGGAACAGAAAAATTGTGTACGGCTGTGCATACATTAGGGACGATAAGCAGAATCCACCGTTTCCGCACGCCACAAAGCAGGCAAAGTGGCTTTCAGTTGTGCGTCAGAAAGTTGCCGAAGTTTATTGCAGGATGAGCTATTCCTAATCGCATTTTAAAGAATGCCCTTATCAGAACATTCCCAATTATAAGCAATTAATTTATTTATAACCTGGTACTACAGCCCTTCCCGCTGGCACCTCCTCGACACATTATGCACAACAAGCAGCTATTGGTGCAAAGTACAGCAGTCTTCTGAAATGATCCTGCCCTTTCTGACGTATCTCATCAAAAGCCACTTGAAAATAACAGCGGCGTGAGGCTTGTCTCTCCTCTGGCATCCTTATCGATATTCAGCGCTGGCATGTATGAGGCCCAGCTGTCGTGCGTTGGCATGAAACTATGTCAGATCAACACCTGATGAGCATTTTAACTATAATACAAGGTGTATTTAAGCAGGGATGGTGGTTTTTGTGAGGCTCTTGGGAGGAAGACAAGAGGGCTGGTCAGAAGTTGTTTGACAAAAGACCTCATCAAGAAGAGGAACTCCTCAGGCAGGTTGGTGATGGTGAGGCTCTCTGGTATGCTGAAGAGCTTGAGCCAAGCCCTGCTGTTGCTCAATTTGAGCTCAGATCTTCCTGCTTCCTTTGGTGTTGGCTAAACTGGAGGAGCAGTGTTTTTCCCCCCTGCTTTGATGATGTTGCACTCTCCTCAGTCAGAAAGGGAGAACCTCAAAAAAAGCCCCCTTTTTGCAAGATTAAAAAAATGGTATCTCACTGAGCTGTTTTCTATCCTGGTATTTACACTGCAACACCATCTGCCTCTTGCAGCATGTTTGCTGTAGTATGTAGCACAAAGAGTTGTTTGCTTGGTGGATGGATGTGGGAAGACCAGCAAGGTCATTAATCTGCTTCTTTCCCAGTTGTCTTTTTGTGATAGCTCAGATTGTTCTCCTTGTGGGGGACTCCCATGTCCCTCCTGCGCAAGAGCACAATGTCTCCTGTGATGGTGCTCACTTGTCTAAGGGGAGCATTTGCAGATCCTCACTAGGGTGGAGGACTTTATGCTCTGGGCACTGAGCACAGAAGAGCTCCCAGGAAGGCAGCAGGAAGGATGGCAGGAGCCAGTGAGGTGGGGGCTGGCAGCCTGTGGGATGCTGGTAGCCACAGGCCACTCTGCCACCACCCAGCAATGGGGGCTTGAGCTAATACTTCATCATCTTGGCTGAAGGCCCCTGGGGAAAAAAGGGATTTGGACAGTCTCCTGGAAACTCCAGCCCTTTCCCTGCAGCACAGAAGGTCCCACCTGCAACCCGTAAGCTAGGGGAGACTAGGGCTGTGGGGAAAAGCTGCTTGGAGGGAGAGGTAGCCCTTTCCAGCAAATTAAACCCCAGCTGTCTCTAAATGGAAAGAGGAAGAAAGCATGGAGAGCAATGCTCTTCTGCCCTAATTCAGAGTATTCTGCCTTACCTGCATGCCAGGGTGCTAAAACCAGTGGTGCATCAGCGGAGTGCAGACAACGTGGCGGTGCTGGACCAGGGCTGGCTGCTCCAAGTCTGAGATCTCCATGGGGTTTGGGGGTCCCTACAGCCACCACCTTTTAACTTTACTGGGGAAAGATAGGGGAAAGTATTTTGAAGTGATGATATAATCCCACTCTCTTTTTTTCAGTGTATGAGGTAATGAGCATTTTTAGTGCTTAAAGGTGCTGTGAGAAGCTGCAGGGCATGTGTGAATGCCAACGTTTTATGGAAGGGGTGGTTTTACTGCCAGCAGACTTTAAAAAAAAAAATCCCTGCAGTTTATATTAATAAGACTGGATGTTATTGCGTGTCAGGAGTTATTGTGATTTATAAAGTGCTTCTTACTTGGTGTGTAATGAAAACACTTGGCACTCAGTCCCAGTTAGTAACGGGAGATGATAGTAGCTTTATCTGCAATAGCCAACTTGACCTGGAACCTTCTATCACTTTTAATGATATTTTAGTGCTGCCTTTTGCTTTCACCTCAGTTTAGAGTAGCCTCAACTTTCCTAATGTGAATAAATAATAGAATCTTTTTTATGAAAGAAGGAATTTAAGAAGAAAAGGGAGACAACTGCACTGCTTGGTATTAATACCCCAAGCAGCCCTGCTCCGTGAGGGCAGATCCCTATTGTGCAACACTGCGGAGTTGGTCCTTTAGTAACCGGCTCCGCTTGCTGTTCCCAAGCCTCTCGTTCAGGACTATTATTCTTCTGTTGAGAATTTGACATGCATTAAAGATGCCAAAAATATAACAGGGGAAAAGGGGTGGAGATGGGTGTAAGTAGATGTATGGGTCCAGAGCTAAATAATTGTTCCCAAGTGTGCTGCTTTGAAAAACCACCCTGTATTTAGCACCGAAAGTGTATTACTGCAAAATAGCTGTGAGTGAGAAGGGAAAAAGGCAAATTCAGAAGGGGACTCCTCAGGACCGCACTGGATTATTCTTTGCCCCCAAAGTGTATGCAGAGATATATAAATTTTAAAAAGCAAGAGAGCTGACATGCGCAGGGCTACCTTTGCTACTACCCTGTTCAGCTGTTCTTTAAATCACATGGTAAGGTATGGCTGTAGCTTGATAACTGGGGATGGCTAGCCCTGCAAAGGTACGGCTGGCTCCTAAAATAATGCCTTCCTTATCGCTGGTTCCTACCATGATAATACAACCCAGTATAAAATATTCTACCTGTGCATCATCTTTGCAACGTGAGCTCTTTCAGTACAGTCCTGTGGCATCCCTAGGGTTAGAGCAAGTGGGAATGACTGGGAAGGCAAAGAGCTTGGCAAGCTCCCTGCATGGAGAAAGGCGTCAGAAGTAGTGCGCGCTGGAGCTTTGCTCAGGCTGGAGCTAATACTGCACTGCCTCCATCTAGCTGCAGGGAAAGTTTTATTTAAAAAAAAAAAAAAAGGATGTAGCTAGTGCATCCTGCTGGCCTAAATGCAACGAGGCTTCTGCCACCTTTCCCAGGGAAACTGGGCATGGAGACCCTCCTGCATGTGGCTGCAGGGGCAGGGGGACCCCTGCCTGTCTGTCCTGCGGTGCCTGTGGTGACTCGGTGCCTGCAAGAAGCCTGGCCCACCTGGCAGCAAAAAACATCATGCCTGGGCTGCTTGTTAAGTTGGATGCTGGAATGAAGTACAATATAATTCTTTTCCAGACTAGGGAAAAGAGCTTCCCCCTTGGAAGGCTGAAGAAAATCTCATAAATATCCAGAAATGTGGTCATTTTTGGCCAGGAAGATGGGTGATGTCACCTGATTGGCTTTGGAGCTCTTGTCCCTGAAGCAAGGCTGGCCCCATCCAGCCCCACTTGACGTGGAAAAAGCTGCCATCAGCCTCTTGCTGAATTTCCACACCTACAAAAACCCCTGAGCCATTTCACTGGCAGCGGGGATATGTGATAGGGCCAAATCAAGAAGCTGGGAAAAGCTGGGTGAAAGGAATTGCTACTAGATATCTTGCCATTGTACTTGTCAATCCAGTTTTTTAGGTTGTGCTTATTTTATAACTAAGTTCAAGGCAGAAATACGATGTAAAAGGAGAATAAAGATAAAATGTACTTAACTTTGGGTGATGAGTGCTGTCCTCCTTTGAGATAGGAAGACGCGTCAGGAAAATGGCAAGGAATAGTCTTCTATAGAATCACTGTAGCAGCCACAAGAGGCAAGTTCAAGGGACAGTACAATTACCTTGTAGAACGGCAAATATTTTACAGGCAGCCTCCCTCGGAAATGCGGGTGGAGAATGACCACAGATGCTTACAGGAGACTTAATTGTCCTTGCCAGCAAGGCTCATTATCCATACATAAACATATGGGCTGCTTCTTAACAGCAAAGTGCATTTTTTTTTTCAAGAGAATATTTTAAATCTGAGCTGCTTGATTGTCAAATTAGTTGAGTCTGGCTTCAGTTTAATTACACCAGCCATTGGATTGTGCGGGGGGCTGAGGGACGTGCTACTTCTGTAGGCAGAAAAAGATATGTTTGCAAAATTACTACCTATAAAACATTGCTTTAGCGTTCAGCATTGCCACAGGAGCGATGTTAGAGGTCAGTAGTGAGTCTTAATGCCTGTTGCAGTGGGGTTTTGCTTGGAGCGTCAGCCAGGGTTACCTTTTTAAGAGGTTTCTGCCTCTCGTTGATTGAAACGACGTAAAGTGAGAGCTGCACCTTGGGCCTGTTGCCCTACACCTCCTGCAGTCCCTTATACCGGAGCAGGCAGGTGGAAAACACAGCCAGGTTAGACTAATAACTTTTTTAATCCTCATTCCGCATTTGTGTAAGGCACTGGAGAGCTGGACCCGAGGGAGGCAGGCAATTTCCTGCAGGTATTTAACAAGGTGCGGCAGGAAAATGGGGAGAGGGCAGCGGCTCCAGGGGCGGAATTGCCAAGAAAGCAGTTTTATCTCCTCAGGCTCTGTTTATAAGCGCCGTGCTGGTGAGGAAGATGAGGGCCAGGTACTTCAAAGCATGTGTAATGTTGGGAGTGGGCTCAGAAAGAGCAGCCTTTGAAGTGAGAATTGCACAGTGGGTTGGGCACGGGACGAGAGGGGAGAGCATCCTGACAAGTGGAACAGGTTGGGTGAAAGAAGGGAGGGGATTTATTTATTTTTTCCCTAAGCTCAGGATCAATGTTAACCAGGAAACCTGTTAGTGTCTCTTCAGCTTGGCCAGATTCTTCAAATAATAAAGTTCACTGTGGCATTAATCAAACTGCTGGTTACTCCAGTGGGTGAAGTATAACTTAAACGTGCCAGAACGTGGCCTCTGTCGGGTGGTGCTCAGTCAGCAGGAGGGTTGTCACGGGCTGGTGTTCACTCCCCGCTTTCCATGGGCAGGAGTGAACAAAACACATTTCAGCAAGCGAGCTGGGCTTGGCTGGGCTTGATACCCCAAGCTTGCAGAGCTCAGGCAATCCTGCACTTCCCGGAAAATTAAATAAAATCACCAGGGTTATTTTGCGTGTACCCTGACTGTGGTGAAGTGCCCTGGAGATCCCACCACCACCACAGCTCAGCAGCATGAAGGGACACTGCTAACACACAGCCCCTGCTGTCCCCCCACAGAGTGAGCACAGCATTTCTAAAGCACAGTTTGTGATTTTTATGTTTTTTTTATTTCCTTGGACTGAAAAAGATGCTCAGGACAACACAGATGCCTGTCAGTGTGAGATGCATCCTTGCAAGGGTTGCTCCCATGAGCAGGATGGCAGATCTCACAAGCATGTTATTGGGCTGTCTTACTTTTTCTAATAGCCAAATCATTACATTTGAATGTGGATTTTTGGGGATGATGAAAGCCAAAGTTACAAAGCTGAAAGCCTTTAAAAAGTCCATCTGTACTCACACTGTAAACTAAGCAGGAAAAGCTCTGAGCGTGTGGGAATGGAAACCTGATGCCTGCAGCAAGTCTCCTCTCAGCTCGTACCATTTGCAAATAGAGGTTAATAATGTTTGAAATGCTTAAAACTCAAGGTTCAGTCTACCACCTTAGGTTAACAAACAAAAAAAAAAAAACCCACCCAACCTTTAAGAATTAATTCAGGATTTCCCTTGTCAGAGCAAGGCCATGAGCTGAGGCTCTCGAGTGCTGCTTACAAAATCTCAAGCCCCTTGGTGGTACTCGTAGCAAACTGCGGAGGGGAGATATGTGGGTGATGGCTGTTCCTTCTCAGTCATTAGTGGAGCGAGGAGACCTGCCTGCTTGTGCCAAGTAAAACATGTTGGTGGGACTGCTCTTTGCTGCGTGGTTCAGGCTATGGCCAGTGTCAGACTCCACGTGCAGAGGAAAACAAGTAGCGCCTTTTGTCGCAGACCAGTATGTACAATTGAGACCAATTAAAAAAAAAAAAGCACAAAGCCAAACTATAAGTGATCAAGCAGCAAGAGATTAAAACCAGAAAAAGACATTACAGTCTGTCGTATCCTCCACCTCTCTTCTTGCTAATGTTTCAGTGTTTAAGGCTCACATTATCACTTTTCCCAGCTGAAGGTGCTCAGCTTTTACTTTTTTTCTACCTCCAGGAGCGAGCAGAGTATAAATAAGGACAATAATACTCCTTGTTTGTGCTAGTTTGGATTTGTCGATTTCCTTGCTTGTAAAGAGACACCATGCCCCACGTGCCCAGCTTTCTGCAGCGGAGCACTCACCTCTGTGCCCCACAGAGCCCCGTCACAGTCTGGGTGGAAAAACCTCACTTGTGCTAACAAGGTTATAGATCTTCTCCAGTCCCACACCAGGCTGATTGCCCTTCCAAGGAGGTTGCCCGAGGCCTCTGAAATCACTGGAGTCTCCCACCGTGTGCGGATCAAAGGGAGCAGCTTTCTGCGATAAGGGTAGGAGCTATCAGGATGCCGGCGGATAAATTGGATTTCTGGCCAAACTGTCAGAGCTTGTGTCTGAGCACAGGGTGGGCGACAGCCAGGCACTATTGTAATTACAGAAAACATCATATCTGAGCTTATATTCCCCTGATCCTGTTCTCCCAGGTGCTGTATGCACCAAAAAAAGGTCTCTCCTTTGAGGATGTCCCTGCAGAAGCAGGGTTACGCGGGGAGGAAGGGAATTGCTCCAGGTTACATGACAGCTCAGGGCAAAGCTAAGGCTAGACGTGGGCTTTGCCAGTTGGTGTCCAAGCAGAGCCTGCACGTAGTTCCTGTGACAGGAGTGGGCTGTAAGCTCTCGTGTTGCCTGTGCAGGGGAGGGACGTATTGCGAAAATAATCAACAGTTTCTCTTTTCATCTATTCTTGCTCACTTGCCTATTTCCTAGGGGACTTCTCCTGAAAATACCGGTGCTATAGCATTTGTGCACGTGGGGCAGGCTTCCTCTAACGTTTGGTCTCATCCCACCGAACCTTTCTTTTCGTGTCGGCTGCTTCCCTGGCTCTCCTCCTGCTCGCCTTCCCGGGGAGTGCGGGCTGCAGCCCCCTCCGGCTGTGCTGCCCCAAAGGGTAAAGTTTAGCCTACCAATTTGCTGTCGTCGATGTTTTCTTTGTTTTCCCCTTAGCTGAATTATTGTGAAAATCTAAATTTAGTAAGAAAAGAGCCTCAAAAGCATCAGCTTCTGTGCTCAGGGAGAGAGATTTCTGCTTCTTTTAAGGTTTTCCTAAAAAGTGCACGTTGCAGAAGGAAAAACCCGTGCAACTGAGGCCGGCAGCTGGCAAAGAGCTGCCTGCTTGGCTCCTCTCTCTGCCGGTTTTGGGATGCTCAGGTGCTGTTCCAGGGCACACCAACGAGCTCTCCGTTGCCGGCAAGCCTGCAAGGAAAGGCTGCTCCGCGTGGGTGACTGTTTTATTTTTCTTTCCCCCGCCCCCGTGGGCCCCAGCCAGAGCCTTGGCACAACTTCTGGGTCTCCTACGTTGCCATCTGACTGCGGCGCATGCCGTGCGCGGTGCTTGGTGCCCACGGAAGGGGCGTCTGGGCTTTTGGGGTGGAAGCGTGAGTCTCTGCCACACCAGGGATGCGGCAGCCCGCAGCCAGCCCTGGGGTCTGAGATCCCTGCCGGGGAGCTCCTCTCCGCAGAGGAGAGAGCAGGCAAAGGAAAGACAGATTTCAGGCTTACACAGGATGTACCGCACACCAGCTGGCTTGCTATCAGTGATTCGGGGGGATATCAGCATCCTTTTACCTCTTGCCTATTTTTGAGACCAGACAGAACTCCTTCCTTGTTTTATCGTTGAAATTGTATAACTGCATCATTTCCCTTCCTTAAAGAACTTGCTTTAAAAATCATCACTTTTTTTTTTTCTTTCAACTAGTGGCAAAAGATGCTCTTCTGTTACTGAAACATACTCACTGGTTAACTGTATGCACGTGTACTTCTGAATTTGCTCAGAGGGCTGTGATAATCCCCGAATCTGCTGCAAAGGCCAGCCTGGTCTCCCCATCCTCTCTCCTGGGGGCAGCTTGTGGCAGCCTGAAGTTTAAATAGCTGGGGGCACCCAGGGAAGGGCCATCAGGACATTTAAACATTTCTCCTAAATGCTAGGAAAGGCCTCAGTAGGGGGAACAAAAATTAGGACGCTTAATTAACTGACCAAATTAACAGAGGCCTGCAGGGAGGGTACCGGCATCAATGGGAAGAGCAATGTGAGGTTTGGCAGATGTTAACCCTGCGCTTTGCCCGCTGAATTAGCGCTGGGATGAGGCTGCCCGTGGGGCGTATAAAGCCCCGGTTAAGGGATCTTCCAAGCTTGAAGGAGGTTGATTTGGTTTAATGCCCAAATGTCCTTTGCCTGTGGACCCAGCTATTAAATAACAGTGGTAAAGCCATCCTCCGCTCCACAGGCGGGGCTCTGAGAAGCGGAGTGGAATAATGGCTTTTATAGCTGAAATTATTAGGATATCCTGTCTCTCTTAGAGCATCGGGGCTCAGGGGATTTTCTGCTCCTGGCCTGGAGAGGCTTCCCGCACAGGGCAGAGCCCGTTCCTGGGGCAGCGGATGGGGATGCTGAGCCCCACCAGGTGCCTGTGGGGAAAATGCTGCCAGGCTTGGGATCTGCCAAGCTTTCCCTGTGGGTAGACTGGAGGTGAAAAACAAGCGGGTTTGTTCCATGCCGAACGTGCCCACGTCTTGTCACACAAATGTGCAGCATGGATGAAAACAAAAAACAAGCTACAGATGGACACTGGCAACCTGTCGCTAAGCACAAGCCTCTAAATTCAAAATAAACATAATGCAGCAGCTCGTGTCTTCTGAATGGGATCTGCTGAACTTCCATTGCAGATACTGTAATGTCCTGGTCGTCGTCATTCGCAAAATGGAACTTAATTTCAACTCAGACTTCATCAGCATCTAAAATAAATTCCTGAATGGGTCATAAATTCTTACATTGGTCATTGGTGCCGCAGAGGAGCGTCTGAGTGCCGGTGAGGTATAAGGCCCCTGGGAATTGCAGCAGGCTTGGCCAGAGGAGACTCCTGGAGATGGCTGGATCTGTCCTTAGAGTTGCAGATGCTGCTTAGGTCACTCCTGAGAAGGTTCTCCAACCTTAAAAAATGCCAATAACACAGACACCGCAACCTCCACGGGTAATTCAGCTATTGCCATGCCTGTGTCCCCCTGCCACTAGAAAGTTTTTCTTTAATTCTTCCTCTCCCAGCTCCCCTTCACTGCAGGTGGCACCTCCTGCTTCCCCTGTCCTGCACTGAACAAGCCCAGGAGAGGAGGCAGCTCTCCCAGGAGGTCTTGGCAAGCTGCATGTGACAGAGAAATAGCCAAAGGAAACCATGCAAACATCACTCTGGATGTATGTAAAACCGTCCTGGCTGAACGGGGTTGTTTCTGGAGGGCAGGAGCTGAGAGCAGCCCGGGGAGGCGAAGGCATTTCTCTAGAGCTGCGGCTCCCCTGGGCTGGCTCCCACGCAGAACTTTTTCTGGAGGGACTTAAGAGGCTTTGATTCCAGCTCCTCGCTGGTGCCAAGGCTTTCTTCTCCTACCCAAGGAGATAAGAGCAGCTGCGCCTGGCCAGACCTGAGCTCCCTCTGGCCAGGTATTTTGTCTTCGGCTGAGGTGAGAGGTGGCCGAGGGGGGAAGGCAGGCTCTTTCCCTTGCCTGACCTCCTCCCCAGCTGCACATCGCGTGGCCCTGGCTCCTGGCGCACCAAAAACCCCCGTGCCCACCTTCCCCTACAAGGGGGCTCCCAACCAGGCACGGGGAAATCAAGGGCCAAATTGTGGAGAAAAGGGTTTTGTTGACTATGGTGGAGTCCCTGCCAAGTTCACCGAGCTCTGAGTAATTAATCGTGGAGCACATGTATTTGTGTGTGTGCCCAGAGTAATTAACTGAAGTGAAACACATGTATTTGCAATCTTACATGCTGTGGTTAAGATAGAAATGAAGATGACCGTCAAATTGAATTACTTCTCTATTAGCAAGGCTCAGGGACATCTCTATAGCTACATAATTAATTTTAATTGTGCATATGAGTGACTCCTGTCAGGGGTTCGAGTAAGATACTGTATCTGTATCCCACGAGGAAGGCCATTAAGTGTTAGTGTGTAGGAAGGTATATGGAGAGTGAAGATTTGGTGACCTGTTTCTCTTTCATGTTTGAAAATTTTCAAGCTGATGAAAATAGAGAAGTTCCTCCTGAGAACGACCCTCTTCACCGATGGACTGAAGAAGGGATCTCTGCACATCAGTATGTAGCTTAACGTTTTCCTTGGATTTACACAAAAGAGACTGAAAACAGAATGAATGCTCTGGTCCTGCAAGTATTTTCTCAAATGCCACAACTAACACCAGCCACTCCATGGTGAACATCTGTGAGGTCCTCGCATCTCACTCTTGTTCACTTTGATTTGTTGGGGCTTATCACCCAATATCTGCTCCTTTAGGTGGTGTGTAGCCCCCGGATACGTCAAGGAGTTTCTCCAGTATGTTAACATGCACCCAGAGAGCAAGTGACAGCACAGGGAGGACTTCTATAGCCACAGGAGGACTTTATTCTGTTCTTCTCTCTGCCATGAAGTTGCTAAAAAACCTGGACAAAGACCACAGCAGCTCGACAGCTTTTCCCACCATTAAAAGATGCATCGTTCTGGGGTCTCTGCGGCACCACATGGGGATGCTCCGAGGTCTCTGTTGGGTAGAAGCGTCCGTGGTTACGCCAGTAGAGGGGACGCACAGGTGAGTGCAGCACAGTTACGGTGGGTCAGGGAACACCGAAACGGGAAACTCGGGCAGAGCAAGGAGATTCCTGTGGCCTGAAGCAGGTATAACCCTACTGTGCGACACACACTTTTTCGTTATCTGCATAGTAATTTAACATGAAATATTTTTCAAAGGGCTAGGTGTTAAAGCACAAAGCAGAGTTGTAAAGTATAACCTTTATCATTACCGTTGTGGGGAAAATATTTACACTGTCTTAGCTTTCATTTGCTGATGAAATACCATCTAGTGGCATCGGGGAAAAAAAAAACCCAAACTATGCTACGTTTTAATTGCAGCCTGGCTTTTGATCAGATGTGTATTTTTTGGGGGGGGGGGGGTGGGAAAAGGAGGAGAGAGAGAAATGTGGCTTTGTGTGTATTTGGTGTACATTATTATTCAGCAAGCCCTAAACCACAAAAGCTCCTACGGGAAGATTCATTATCGCATTAAGCCCGAGGTAGGGAGGGGATGCCTTGCTGGCAGGCGCAGACAATGTGTTGCTGTTTTAGTTTGTTTGGGTTGGGCCCCCCCCTCCCCTTTGGGGGCCGCATGCTCTAGAGAAACAGTTTAAGACAAGACGCAGTTGGACGGAAAAAAAAAAAAAAGAAAGAAGAAAGGCAGAAAGAGGCAAGTGACCGCAGTGCAAAGCGCTGGAGGTTTCTAACGGCTCCCCTCCGACTTCAAACACCTCCCCAGCCTGCAGCGAGCCCTCGCCCTGCGACTTCGCAGCCTGAGAAGCATCGCCCCTGAGAGACGTGGTGGTCCCCAGCATCCCCCCGTGGCCCCCGGCCTCGCCCCGCGGGCATCTCCCTGTCCCCCTGAGGAGCCGGGCTCGCCAGCCCCGCACCTTCTCTGCAATGCTGGGGTTTCTCCCCACACCCCGTGTTTTCTTCTCCGCCTCTCTGAAAGCTTTTCTGGCCTTCCTTGGGGAGCCGGGTGCTGTGGCGTGATGTGGGGGTGATGGCCCAGCTCTGCCAGGGAAACCACTTTCTGGAAATAACCAAAAATATTTGCAGAGCACCCCTATCACTGTCTTGCAACTAAGAGGGAAATGAAAGTGTTTTCTTCCCGGAATCACTGATTTAGAGTGGCTCAGCTTGCGGGTGACCCATCTGAGCCAGCAGCAAAAAAAAGTAGTGCCGAGATTTTGGAAAATGCTCAACAGCTGTCTTCTGACAGGGGGCAGGTTTGGGGCACATCGTATGGGATGCTCACTAATGAATAGCCTGGCAAGCGGGGTTTAGAAAATAAAAAAGTGGAGGCTGTGTTCTCAGAGTGATGATACATTTAAAAAAAGAAGAAAAAAAAAAGATATTAAAGCCCATTTATTCTGCTTTGAGAAGTAAAATCCATGTGATGGAGGCCCTGCCTGGATTGTTCTTTTGGTTACAAAACCCCCATTCTTCCTGCGAGGGAATTCCGCAGTTTCAAGACCGACTGGTTCCCTAATTTGTGTCTTTAAAAAAAAAAAAAAAAAAAAAAAAAACACCACCAAAAACACATCACTTGCACGTTACATTTTATTGATGTTACTGTAAAATACATATTTGCTTGCATTCCTAATTGGGGAAGCACAGATGGCAGTGGCTTCTGCTAGAGTGATATGCTCTTTAAAATATCTGGTAACATTACAACAAAGTGTAGTCATTAAAATGAGCGTCTTCGTCTGCCGCAGGAGTTTCATTCTTGGGAGCAAGGCTCTCCTGTTTTAAGGAGGGAGGGCTTGGTTTAACCCTTCCCTGGGCTGGTACCTGCCATGGCAGGATAAATCCGGCACAACGGGATAAATCCGGCAGGGTTCACCTGAGCGTGGTGCTGCCAAAACTGCTTCTCGAGGGCAAATTTATCCTTTCTGCACAGAGGTGTTCGTAAGGGCGCGATGTGCCCTCAGGGTCTGGAGCTGGTAGAAGTCACAGATGAATTTATTTTGGTGTCGTGTTCCCTGCGCGCAATACAAGGGGAGATGAGAAGCAGCCACTACCTCCTTGAAAACGCGCTGGTGTTTGTGGTGTGGTGAGGACCTGGCCCTTGGAAGGACAGCGCTGCTTGGAAAGAAAAAATGAGAAAGAAAGAAACAGAAGAAAAGGCAGCATTGGACGCAGGTCGTTCATCTTCTTCAGAAGATAGTTTTAATTCTCTCTCCTCACCCAAATCACGCCGCCATGAGCAGCCGCAGAGCAAGTGAGCAGCGTTTTGCAGAGCACTCGCGACGTGTTGGCAGCGAGCAGGGAGCGTGCTGGCGGGGAGCGAGGGAGGGAGCCGAGGGAAGCTGCCGCTGGGGTGTCCCATGGTCTTTGATACCCTCCTCTTCCCCCCAGCAGCTCGCCGGCCCAGAAGCCCACTGCCACCAGGGCGTTTTACCGCTGGCACCTCGGCCCCTCTGTGCCGGGACAGCCCTGCGCACCTCGGTGCCCTTACGCCTTCCCGCACCTGAAGGGGGAGGGCTGTTAAAATACTAACAGCTCGTCAGGAGCTGGGGTTTCATTAACTTTATGTTTTAAGAGGCCCCACTCCAGCCGTGCGCTGAGGTGCGTACCTGGCGTTATTAGCTCTGTGCTCTCTGGGGAGGTTCATGGCGCGCCTGCAGCATCCCTGTCGGCCAGCGTGGTTTTGGGCGCCTTCCCAAGCCACCGGGGGGGCGGACAGTAGGGCCCCCTGGCACCGCCGGGCTGCCAGCAGGCATTGCGAGGCATTCGGAGCCATCAGCTCCTTCGGTTTTAATTAGAAGCCTTAACTACCCAGCTTGCAGAGCTGCGCAGTGTCGTGGTTCACTGTGGAAATTAAGGTTGGCTGGTAAAAATCCAGGCCTTTGGCGTAGCAGGGAGTGAGCGGTGTGATGGCGAGGTATGGAAGCCGTATATCGCTTACCCACCCCTGCCCGCTCTGCTCTGCCTGCTGGAGCGGGGGAGGTTGCCGTGGGGTCCACGTGAGGGCTCTGGGGTCCTTACGTGACTCCTAATGGCGGACTTGCCCTTTGTTCGGTTGTGGCGGGATTGAACCAGCCATAGGGAATGCCCTGGATGTGAATACGTCTCATCGTTCAACACAAAGTGTGATTTACTGACCGGGTTGGGGTTCCCCCTTCCCACACTGTTTGTGGGCCGCCACCAGTGGGTGTGTGAGGACCTGGGGCTGCGGGAGAAGAGCAGACGGGTGACGCCACGGGGAAGGGTCTCCCTTACAGCAGCACACCTCCTGTTCCCCTTTTGGAGAGGGATGTGTTTCCCGTGCCTGGGACTGGGGAAGGTGGCCCGGCTGAGCCTCTCCAAGTGTCACATGTGCCGTCGAGGCCCTGCTAAGAAGGAGTCGGCCGGGCAAGAAGAAGAGGCCGGCCCGGCTCCCCGCTCTCCCGGGCAGCGTCCCCACGGGGCATGGCGCCTCGCTGGCAGAACGGGGCGCGCTGGGGGAGCGCTCAGCCGCGGGTCCTGCAGAGCAGGGAAGCGGCCACCGCCGCACACACAAGGCTGGTTTTGTCTGAGGTATCGATACGCCTCCAGCCAGGCAGGCGCGGGGGGGAGAGAGGGGGGCGAGGTACCAGCTGCGTTATTAAGCCGAATCCCAAACCCTTTGAAGTCAATGGAAAAAATTATCCTCGACTTTGATACACTTTGGATTGGGCCTTTTAAGTCATGTGAAAGACATTCGTGTTATTAAAACAGCAGCAGAAGAACACCGCCGGTTACATCTGCTTTTATTTTTTAATGGCAATGGTAGGTTTAGCCGTGGGCACTATCTGAGACTCATAAATAACCCATGTCAAGTGTAACACACCTACTGAACAGCCACAGAAGACAGAGGACTTGGCTGTTTATCTCCCTGCATTTTTCAGTAACGAGCCACTTGTACGTTAGGAGGGGTAGATGTCCTCTAGCATTCATTAATAAAGCATCCTTAAACAGCCAGGCTTCTCCTTGATCATGCAGGGCTAATGCGATAAATATCTTCTTTCCACACTCTCCTGACAACTGAAAGGCAGGAATGCAGTCTAACTTACAACGTTGGTTGTGCAAGAATATTACAGGGCTTATTTCTTGTACGCATGTGTCGCGGTGAGGTACGGCACCCCCTCGCTGCCGGGATAACGAAGGCAGAGCAGGGAGGCTTTCTGAAAAAGCGCTCCCAGTGCAGCACTGGGATCACCCCCCATGGTTATGGGATGGGTGAAACCCCATGTCACATCTGGAACAGGCTGCCCAGGGAAGGGGTTGAGGCACCATCCCTGGAGGTATTTAAAAGCCGGGCAGACACAGTGCTTAGAGATATGGTTTAGTGATGGGTTTGTCAGAGTTAGGTCGATGGTTGGACTCGGTGACCTGAAAGGTCCCTTCCAACCTGGGCGATTCTGTGATTCTAAACATTATTCTGTAGGTGCCCCGAAGGACGTGCTCTGCAAGCCCCAGCCTGCTTGGTCAGCGAGGCGCAGCTGACGATGGATTGATGAAGGTCAGAATGCCTTGGGGACCACCAAGGAGTCAAAGCAGGCCTGCACTATCTGAATCTGTTCATCACTGCTTTCACCCAGTGTTCGGGTTTCTCTTTCCCGATGGTTCATTCCAGCAGGGAGACCTTACGTAAATAGATATTACTGTCCACACTGATCCCGTCTGTAGGTACCAGCCGTGCAGCCATGGACTTACGGCACCAGCATGTCCCACAGCAGCCGCAGAGGAGCATCAGTTTAATCCAGGCAGTGCAGAATCACACCCGAGATCCAGTGGAGACCATCGCTTCACTTGCAACAAACCAGGCCTTCAAAGTCCTGCATTTGTGTGAGCTCGCATTTGGTTTTTCACTTAACTAATGTGTTTTACTTCCACCTCATTGCAAGCATGTGGGCATCTTGTCTGAGCTCTCTTGTTTTTGGAGAGGTGGAGGGGACATAGATGCATTTTTATTTTTTTTCCTCCTTTTTTTCCCCCCCTTTGTTGTTACTCATCCTCTTTTTTCCCCCCCGCTGCCACCCGCTAAAGGCCAAGGGGAGCTCTACCGTTCCTGAGCAGCCCGGCAGCTCCGGGGCTGCCATTGCTGGGTCGTGTCCTCTCTCCCCTATTTTAATGTTGATTTAACAGCAAGGCAAAGCCAGGGCTTCCCACTTCGGAAGCTGGAGATGTTTGGTGGGGAACAGGTCTGCGACGAGCCGTGTTTGCAGTTAAAGCAGCAGGATGGCTGGGGACTTCTGGTCTAGAGCAACCTGAAACGCTGACCCAAAGAAGGTTTGGTTTTAAGCTATTTAACCCCTTAAAAGAAGAAAAAACGAGGTCAACCATGAAAGGGAATTTAATAAATGCAGCTCATACATAAATATTTGCTTCTGCTCCCAAGTGCCTGATTCCTCTAGTTTCTCTCGTTGTAGAGGAATGCCCATGGGACCTGCAAGTTTAAAAATGTTTCTGTTTCCAAAGCTTTTTGAGGACCTTATGTCCACACAGCCTGTACCACTCTGGGACAGGGAGCGGGGCCAGGAGGCACCTGCGTTTGCAGAAGCAGCTCTTCAACACCTCCCCTCCTCCCTGGGTGGGGGTGCAGAGCAGACCCCCCCTCCTTCCTAAAAGTTGTTACCTGTTTTCTTCCCTTCCCTGGCAGCAAGTCGAGGTCTGTAAGACTTTCCCCCCGCCCCGGGCTTTGGGAGCAGACCCACCCTATCCTCAGGGCAGCAAAATTCTCGGAGGAGCGGGGTGAAAGAGCATCCTTGGAGCTGGGAGCGTATTTCCAGGCTTCCCCATGAGGGAAGGGGCGAGACAGAGGACGGGCTCGGGCGACAGCGCTCTGCCCTGTGAACTGGCTGCGGGGGCCGACACACGATGGGGCAGGCAGGGCTGCAGGCAGGAGGCTGCTTCAGGGGAGCGGGAATTAATCCCCCTCCTTAACCCCTGTTTAAATGGTGCCACGCTGGAGGGTGTTTCAAAAGCAGCTAAAAGGCAGGCACTTCACTGCCTTATCCCTACGGCTTTGGATTTTCAAAGGGATTTGAGTATCCAGAAAGGTTCTTACTCCACGGAGGCCACACGTTCTCAGCAGTCTCCTTTTCTCATGCTCTTTTCAGCTCCCTGATGCCTTTCTCCCCATCGCTGTCTTTCCTGAAACCGAAGCCTCCATAAAAAAGACAGTTCAAGCATTCAACCTGTGCTTCCCTCCCTGACGTTCAGGTGTGCCGTGACAGTCCTTTTCAGCAGAAACCCTAGAGAAAAAGTGTTAATTGCTGAAGATTTGGGGTTTGGGTTTGCTAACCACAAATGCAAGTGGAAACAGCCTCGTAGGATGCAGTTGCGCAGAAAGCTGGCAGGTGTTAAATAGCACACCCAGGGCTTCGGCATCCTCCGGCTCCGCAGCTTTGTGGTGGTTTCTGACTAATAGGCACCAACTTCATTTTTTACCTTTGAGGAGCCTTGGCAGGTACTCACTAGACCCCCCCGGGGCTCAAGCCACACTGAGCTAAAACCTTAGTTAAACCCTCGGAGGCACAGTCCGTCCCACAAACCAATGTATCAAACGGGGCTGCTCCAGCAACGGCTTAAAAGCAGCTTTCCACTCCCTTGCATGTGGGCAGAAACCCCGGATCCTAATGACACCTATGTGAAACTGCCTCTTTCATGTCAAGCAGTTTCCATCCAAGATACTGAACTGAAATTTTATTTTAATGTACAAAGTGTACCTGAGGTTGCTGTCTTACAGAGCAGGAGATGGTCGCTTCCAACCATGGAGAAGCAGCCACGAGATGCTTGGTTCCACTTTCAGAAAATAGCTCTTACTCGAAGACCATTTAAACATCTCTCTTCTCCCCCAAACCTCCTCTTTTCACCTCCTGGTCTTTTCCACAGGTAGAAACAAAAGTCTGTTTGCTGACTTTGCTGTATTTCTAGCACCAGCTGCCCCAGTGGGACATCTGCCCATGTGCCGGTTGGGAGAGCCAAAGCCTGGACCTGTTGAGTTTTACAGTATGGGGCTGTTGGCTCTCGCACACACACGCGTGTCTAGACTTTACACATTTATGATCCTGTGTGTGCAACAGGCTTTCTTTAGTACAAGAAGTTGGTTATTGGGCCTTGAAAGGCCCTTGAAGGATCAGGAATGCTCTAAGTTTCCCTTTTAACTTCTACAAAAAATGGGACAGTCAAGAAGCTCCTGATTTTGCCAAATCTCACACCGTTTCTGCTTACATACGGAGAGGGGGTTTAAATGAGAACTGTTTCTAGCCCTCGTACTTCCAGTCAAAAGGCCGAGGGCAGGACCTGCCTGTGTGCCGACAGCCCAAACCGGAGCAGTAGCAAGGACCATGACCACAAACTGAAGATGCGTTTTCAGGTGGGCGAAGGGAGAAGCAGCTCTCACCAGCCCCAGCGATGCAGAGTGCTGCTAGTCCAAATGCAATCAAACCGGCATTAAATGGAGGACAACCACCTTGGGTAGAGGGCACCTTATCACCACCCCCTGGCACACTGTAGAGGAGACGTGACCAAGGTTCTCCACACAGAGGTGATACCAGCACATAGGCCGTGGTACCATGAGTGGGAAGGGGCTGTGTGCTCCTTCTGCCCCTCTCCGATACAAAAATGGCTCCTTAAATGCAGCTTTTTGCATTCAGTGCCTCATCCTGCCCCGTATCTCTCGCCTCCTCACCCTTCCCCTTGCACACCTGCCTCTTTCTTTTGTTGGTGGGCTTCCTTCCTCTGCCCATGGGAAGATGCCGGCGTGCCATGCTGGGGGCTAGGGGACACCCCAACCACGTGGCATCTCCCCTTCCCTCCCTCCGCCAGCCCCCCGGGTGCCCCTGGCAGCATGTTGGCCTGGTTTGACAGAGGGGTGACCACCGTCAGAACGAGCAGCGCCCTCCGTCTCCATGGCTGGGAGCAGGTGGGGAGAGGGCAGGCGCCCAGGTGGGTGCCCGCTCTCCACCAGCACATCTGGGGCCCACAGCTGGCAAGTGGGGGCCGCAGCTTGCCCTGCCCTCAAACGGAGGGGGTTCTTCTGTTCAGAGATAACTTTTTTGGGGGGGAAATGGCAAGAAATGAAGGAAGCAAAAGAAATACATGTGAGGCTCGGAGCGGGCGATGAGGGGTGGTGGCACCGGCACAGGGCAGCTGGGGAAGCCACCATCTCCTGCTTCTTGTCAACCCTCAGCAGTCAGGCTGGTGGCCCCCGAGCTCGGGGGTAGGCACTAGCTCACCCAGCCCCCTGCTTTCGAAGGACCTTTGAGACCGGTTTTTCACGCCGTGACCAATACGCCCCTCTGAGACCGGTCTGGCTGAGACCTTCTGCAGGAGCCTGGACAAGGGGTTCCCCTGCGGAACCCTGTCCCAAACTCTGACCGCACAATTCCCACCTTCTCCCTGCCTGCCCTCCGTTGTGTCCCTTCGATGCCACAGTGCTCGAACCCCCCTCAAGGGTGTCAGAGCCCGAACACCACAGACATTTTGGGTCCCCCGTGTGACCGCCACAGGGACCTTTGGTACCCCTCGGGGTCCAGCAGTAGGTGATTGAGCATCAGTACTGCATGGCCAAACTCATCCTCTAAACAAAATTAGACTCTTAAAATGCCACGGGAGGGGAATAGGTGAGTATTTTGCGGGGGGTGTTACTACGGCATTTTTGCATTGATACATTTATTTTCTTTTTCTTATAAACCTTGAAACTGAGGACTGGATTTTAGCAAAATGTCCCTTCTTGCACACCTGGCAAGAGGGAGGAAAAGAGATAAATTTATTTTCTTTACCTGCAAAACGTGAAGGAATTAAAACATCTCCACAGATCTTAAAATCCGTATTACTCCTGCGTTCACTCAGAAGCCAAAGATGAGCAGTTTAATTTTAAAGCCCTCGTTCCACGCCTTTGAAACAAACACTCTCTTCCTTCTGAAAAATGATTAAAGTACCACCAATTTATTTTTTAAAGGCAAAGATCACAGGAATTTCTGAGCTCCATACCCTGCCAAATTTATACCCTGTATAAATTTGTCCTTGCTGAGGTGATACTCCCGTACTTTAACCGTCGTTTACTTCCCACCGTAGTAACACAGGGAACAAAAAGGGGTTGCCCCAAAATAATATATGGCAACGAAATTGTGGCTTTAGTAAAGTTCTCCTTACGTGCTTGATACACCAATTTCCACCAGTGACTTTGTGACTTTGGATCCAGTAACAGTGAATTTGGCTTTTCTGGGGGTTTTTTTTGTGTGCTTTGGCTTTTAAAAAAGTTATTACAACCAACGTGATGGAAAAACTTGAAGGTGTAAGATTTTATTCTTCCTCTGCCACCACAGATAATGAAGTTTTATCAACTCCCTTTTATTATAGTAATCTAAAACTGTATCTTGTAATAGGGTCATAAACATTTAATGAAACTCTATGCTGTGTGAATTAAAAAAAAAAAAGAGAAAGAGAGGGTTTAGGGTGGACAAATGGAGAATGAATGGGAGTCCAAGTAGCTCGGGTGTCTCTAGTCCAAAGCCTCAGCAAACGATGCTCCTCCGTCCTCGGCTCCGTGCCGGCGGTTAGCCTGGGCACTCTTGCCTGATTCCCATTAGTGGGATTTTGCCCTGGATTTCCCTGGATTTCCACTTTCCCATACCTGAAGTGAGGTGCAGAAATGCAGCCCTGGTCTCTATGATTTATTATTTGTTTTTCCTACCGTTTAAGACTTTTCTGGTATGTTCTGCAGGGACTTTTCATGTATTGTTTCATCGCGTACTTAAAACGAAGGGGATGTTAATTACTCTGACACCATGAAAAGCATAAATCCTGCCTAACTGACATTCACCGGTGCATTTCAAAGAGCAGATGTATATTACTATAGCACGGCAGTTACATTAACTCTGCGCAATGACAATAGGAAAAACTGATAATAAGCATCAAACTCATCTGCCTCTTACCACAGAAAAAAGAAAGTTCAAGAGTAGTGGAAAGTTTTGGGGGTTGTTTTGTAAATTACCCCTCGCTTTCCTGCTCTGACACCTTTTGCCGGGGAAAGTTTTCAGTTTGCAGAAGGCAGCAAGCAGCCCACAAGCTCCCTAATTCTGGTTTTGCGAGAGGCGGTTGTGAACCTGCTTTCCTCTCGCATGGGGGTTTTATCAGGATACGCTCACGAGGACGGTGAAGAGGTGGGGAAGGATGGGGATGAGGGATCTGTGATGCCCTTCACGGGTGGATCTGGAGAGCACTGGGAGCTAAATTCGTGGAAAGGCGCAGCGCGCTTTTTGCTCGGGGAGGGATGTTGGAAGAGATTCCCCGCAAACGTGCCCAACTGCAAAGGCAACATCCGCGGTGCAACGTCTCGTCGTCTGCTTTCAGTCCTTCAAAAATGCACACCTAAAAATATCCGTCATTAATTTGGGATAGCCAGCCTACTGTGAATATTCCCTCACTGTGAAATAGCTGGTATTAGACAAAATATGATACTATGGCCTTTGCCATGCTAAAATTGGCTTATAGCGCTCTAAAATAAACAAACAGGCATGCACAGGGGTAGGAGATTATATATCACTTCTCTTTTCTTACTGGCAAACATAGAAATGGCCAGGAATATTGCAGTTCTCTCTGTGTAAGTTCTTTTTGGGAGGTTCACACTCAGCAACGTGACCCTCAGCTTGTGCGGGGGGTAAAATACGCAGCAAAAAAACCGATCCTGATATTTGTGACTGGGGCCTTGGTTTCATTGTTAAATATGGTGGTACGAAATCACTGAATGTTGGAAACTTGGTCAGAATAAGGCAAATAACATTATTCCTTAGTTACTATCCATGTGTTTTCCTTTCACAGAGCCTCTGCTGGGGACTACTTCTGTCCTCTCTTCAGTCTGTTGCCATGCCTGCAGCTATGGACTAAAAGCAAGAGTAAAGATTAAATCTAGGTGAAAATTTTTAATCAAAATCTTTTAACAGAAAATTAGAATTTTAACTTAAAAAAAAAAAAGACAATTAAATAATTTCTATTAACTGGGCTGTTTTTTTTTTTTCTCAAGAGAACCGGAGACCATGAATGCAGAAATATGTTTCCAAAAGTAGAAAACACGAGTTTAGGGTGGACATTTTTCAAGTTCAACTGGCGGAAATGAAAATGAAGGAAAAAAGGCAACAGTGTGGGTTTTTGATGTAAAACATTCCACCAACTTGCACATTCCTCTAGCTGTTGAGGTAAATTGTAGGGGACGAGTCTTCAGGTGCAATAAACTTGCATAGCTATTTTTTTTTTCTGTTTCTCCTCTTCTGAACTAACGATCTCGACAAGTTTATAGTAATTTGTACTAAATTCCAGCTTTCCCCTATTTTTTTATCTCGGTATGTGTGGTGTAGGCTGTGGCCCAAAAGGACTAATGTGACACTGAAAGCAACGTGGTGGAAACTTCGTTCTTCATCTACACAGGTTTCCCTTTAGGTGGGCTTTTCTCTTCCCCCTTTGTTTTAGTGAAAATGGGGAACATGGTTGTGCAAAGGGAAGCTCTAAAGATAATGTGTGATCTGGAAGTGTGAGTGCATAAATTATCAGAGCCAACTTTCAAACCGCGCGTTTGCAAGTGTTACAATCCGACACGTTTCCCAAAGTAAACTGTAGTAGTTGTAAGATAAATGGCTCCCCAGAGGAAAGCAATAAATAGTACAGCCGCACGCTCGCTGCGCCTCGCCTGTGTATTTCCATTATTTATGAAAAGGTAGAAAGCACGCTGCAATTCCAGAAAACCCTTTGATCAGTGTATTTATTTTTGCAACACCTTTAAAAATAATAATTAAAAAGACCCAGACCAGAAGAGTCATTGAAAGACTGGAGATTGACTATGCATTTTAGATAGGCACAAAGGGTGAAAAATTGGGATGAGTACACAATTTCCCTTGAAACCTCACCCTGAAAGGCGTGATACTGCAAAAAATTATTAGACCACTGGAAACCAACTATTTTTCTGCTCCTTATGTTGCCCTTTCTTTCTCTGTCCTTCATTCTTGTAAATGTGGATTATAGTAACATCTTTGAGCCTTTCTGTTCTGTGATGGCCATGGGAGGCTCTTACAGAAAATGAGAAGTACTGTTACTATTCATTGGGGGGGGGGTAATTTAGGTTGGAAGGGACACGTCTGGAGCTCCTCTAATTCAGCCTCCCTGGTGAAAAAAAAAAAGGGGGGGCAGCTAACTTCAAATGAAGATATTGGCTTAAGTGCTTTGTTGGATTGGGACCTAAACCTGAAAATTGAAACGAAAAAGTCTGCACATTTGATGCAGCTGGGAGGAAGACTGAAAGACCAGGGAGGAAAAAAACCCAACCACATCTGCAGTTCTTAGTTATCAAAGTGAAAAACAAGCACTTGTCTGACAGCAGAAACATAACTGGTAAAATCATGGAAATACTGGTTGTGAGTCGATAAACAAGTTTGCGTTTAAAACACAAGAGGATGGGGCCAGGCTCTTTTCAGTGGTGCCAGGGGACAGGACAAGAGGTAACGGGCACAAACTTGAGCATAGGAAGTTCCACCTAAACATGAGGAGGAACTTCTTTCCTGTGAGGGTGGCAGAGCCCTGGCACAGGCTGCCCAGAGAGGTGGTGGAGTCTCTGTCTCTGGAGACATTCCAAACCCGCCTGGACGTGTTCCTGTGCCACCTGCTCTGGGTGACCCTGCTCTGGCAGGGGGTTGGACTGGATGATCTCCAGAGGTCACTTCCAACCCCTGCCATTCTGTGATTCTGTGATATATAAACATATAGAAACGTATGGGGTATGTAATTAATCTTTACCTAGCAGGACAAGCTTGCTGGGTATTATTTCTGCCTGTGTATGATCCCAGCAAAATACATTCATAGATGACTTCGAAGGTTCTCCAGGTTGTTTCTCTCTGAGGGATTTCAGTCAGTGTCAGTTTGCAAAGGGCTCCTGCATGCATTTCAGAAGTGTCCTCAACTCATTTGTTGCTATGTAGGAAAGACTACTGTTTCTGTTGCTGTAGATATATCGCTCGGTATTAATATGAGAAGATGGAAACATGGGTGGTAAGATGCCAACCTCACAGTTTATGGCACAGTGCAGAGGTCTCAATAGGATGCAGCAGGGTGGATACGATGTCTAGCTTTAACAAGTCAAGCATCAATAAGCTCAGGGTTGTACATCAACACCATACGCTTAACATGGGCTGGGGAATTTGCAAAGCAGAGACACCCCGCCATAACTTGCAGCCAGAGAGGCCTGGGCTTCCAGAACGATGCCCTGATAGCATGGGAGAGGGCAAGGACTCTGTGCTCAAACACAACCACAAAACACAACCAAAACGGGTCCTGTGCCCCTGCAAAGCTGCAGCCTCTTCTTGTGCCCCCACGCTGAGAGCTGGAGTGAATTATCCCTCTTTGCAGGCCTTGAATAAGCAAACACTCAGGAGGGCGATGGGGTGGGTCCTTTTTCAGAAAGTGCTTTGAAAAATGAAATTTGAAACCAAAACAATGTAGAGTTTGTCTATATAAACAACTCTTTCCCCCAGGAATCCCACTATATAGAGACAAATCTAGTCTGAATAAGGAAAAGAATATTCAAACAGAAGCCAGCAGAGACAGCGTATCATTTGTGTGGGCATGACTCGAGCTGGGGACTCACCGTATTCTCACAACCCCATCATTACCTAAGGCATAGCCTGAAATCCCAGGACTCTGCATTGAGCATATTTTTTTCCCCCTCCCTTTTTAACATAAAAAGCAATTTACTGAGAAATCATTCTGATGTAACGGAGTTTTGCATGCCTGAAATCATGGCTAAGCTTTAAACAAGGAAAATCAATAAATGATGTGTAGCCGTCAGCCATGTCTACGGCAGCTTAGTATTATTTTAATAATGTTATCACTGCGTTAAGAAAGGCAGGGAGAGGAATCTGCAGCTTCACTCCAGCACTGAGCGTGACCCCCCCGCAGAGGGAGCTCAGGGAGCCCGGTGTCCCCAGCAAGGCAGCAGGGTGTCCCCTCTGCCCGGCCAGTGGCCACCACCTCTGGGAAATGGTGACGTCTGGGGATGAACGGGCTCCATGTTCTCCAAGTCACCACCTCATCCTCTGGCCATGAGGCTGTGCATTTTAGTTTGGGAGAAACTGTAATTCAGGCAAGGCTAGAAACTAAAGCAAGATGCAGTAAAGAATATTTGTACTGCAATGGACGGGTTCCCGGTTGGCTGTTTCTGTAATAACTCTGCTGAAGCCGTCAACCCTTCCCGGTATGTCTGTGCGCGGGTAGGACCTTCCCCGCTGCTCCCAAAAGCTTGGGCAGACAAGGCGTCCCTGTGTGCTCACAAATGACACGGTGCAGCCGTGGGCCAAGTAGTTCTGTCTTCTTAACCCAGATCCACAACTCGTGCTGTGAAAGGCCGACACTTCAGAGCTGGCTCTGGACTAACAACCGGGCTGAGTCAAAGCAGTCGGGCCCTGGGCTTGGGCCATCGAGGTGGGATCTTCCCCCCTTGTAATACTGACACTGGGCACATGGCAATGAGGGGCCCTAAAATCTTTGGCCGGTTCCCCCTGACGGCACTGACAGAGGTATTTGTGACCACCCAGCCTGGGATACAGCCTGTCCTGAAGTCAGGCCGTGGCCGAGAGGAATTGGTTAAGGCTGAAGGGGATATAAACAGCGTTGGGGAAATACAGAGCAACACTGGGGCCTCGATTCGTCTTAGAGAGGCTGCTGTCACATGTTGCCTTCAACTTGTAACTTAATCGGCTATTAAACATCATCAAATAATCCTGTAACTTCATCGAGTTCCACTAAAGCAATGCAAAGTGATGCTTAGCTCACCTGGAGAAGTTAAAAGCTAAAAGGAGAACTTTAAAATGAAGTCAGAGTATTAATTTCTGTTGGGGGGGGGAGGTGTCTCAAAAAAAGAATTCTTTAAAATACTAGAGGACCTTGCCTATTCTTGAAAACCCTTGTGAGACGACGTGAACGTATGAGTGTTCAGAAAGGGAGAGCAGAGCTTACCCCGCTTTCCTTTTTCCCTTGAGGCTGAGCCTCCTCCGTCAGCGGCCCCGGCAGGGAGAGCGGGCAGCGGGACGCACTCCGTGGTAAAGGACATTCTTCCCTGTCTAACAGCAGAAGTTACTCTACACTGCCTGGAAACCGCGATAAGGAACAGCACAGCGCTTTAGAGATACCACGCTTTAAATTTTGAATAATGTACTAGCGGGATGTTTAAAATAGCTGAAGTGCAAACTGATCAGGCAGGCATGAAAGGGCAGGCTGCTTACATAAAATATAATAATGTACCCTTCAGCAAAGTGACATGTTGCATGTAGGATATAATGTACTATATGAAATCGGTAACACACAAGAGAGTGGAGAAGAGTTTCAAAGACCAGACAGGAGCGAGGAATAATACCAGAGAGTAGCACATGATGATATATGACATGTGGAGGAAATAAGAGAATTAGATTGAATCTCGGGGAAGATTGAAGTTCTCCATGAGGAGACAAATATAATCTAAAACAAAGATATTTGGTAGGAAGGAGCTACTTACAAGGCAATCATGTTGGAAGTGCCTAAGTGGATAGCAAATCAGATATGAGCACGCAATGCGATTGAAAAATAAATGTATAAATGCCAATGTAATCCTGGCCTGTGCTGTGACAGGGAGGCAGAAAGGGACACTTCTTCCCACAACACACAGGCGACAGTACTTTGTAGGAAACATTGTCTTTGGGAGCCTTGATAATAAAGCTCCGGCGATCGCAGGCGACAGCGTGACGAGGAATGAGGATACCACAGAGAAACGTGGGACGCAGAAGAGACGGAGCAGAATTGGGTACGTCTGGCTGAGTGGCAACCAGCACATGGATGGCTGCTCGCAAATAGCTGGTGCAGGGAAGTGTGGCAGAGCACGGGCACAGCAAGCCCGAGATTGATCAAATAAAATGTCTGCTTGGATTTCAGGGGGGAAATGGTCAGTAAAGCTGGTCCATCTTCCTTCAGAAAGGGATAGGAGCCCTGTCACTGGTCACGTAAAAGTTGATAGGACTGATGCCCTAAGGAGCGAAAAGGAGCCTGAGCGTTGGGTCCTGCATCGTCCCGCTTCATGGCAGTGGGGTGCTGGGGCTTCCACTGATGACGCTGAGGTCCTTCGCTGGAAGGAAGAAGGGCTGGGATGAGCTGGAAGGTTGATCCACCTCTCGTTTCTCCTGCTCTGCCCTGAAGCAAGGATTGCTCAATAGCTCAAAATGTTTCAAGTACTGGGGGTGGCCAGTGGGTGTCAGTTTTGCTCTATGAAGCAGCCGATGGAGCTTCCCTTATCTAAAGTGAGAAACTACCTCTTAAAGGAGGCAGTGGAAAAAACATGCCCATGGAGAAATACGAGCTCAGCCCCGCAGTTTGGCATTTTGGTCTTTTCACAGCTCTGCCTACTTTAAGAGCATTCACAGATAGTAACTCTTAGAGAAGTTGTCGTCTTAGTTTTTCTTCTGTCGGTATCTCTGATTTTAGGGCGATGACAACTAAGGGAGGGTTTTCAACAGAGCTCTTTTGTCTTACAAAAGAAGCCACCATCTACAGCCAGACAAACACTTCATTTCAAAGGGTCATCTGTGCAAATGGGCAAAAGTCTTGCGTGAGCCATCTAGGATAACCTCTCTGGAGGGTCGTGATTTTCTTGTCAGCCAATTAAGACAGCTCAATATACTGTAGAAATCTCTTAAAGATCAAGTCAATGCTAAAGACCTATAGCTACTCTGGATACAATTTCCACGGAAAACATCTTCAGATTTTAAGGATCGTTTTCAATAGCTATTTTTAACCAAATTTCAGAGCCGAATGTAAAATTATACCCTTGTTGAATTAAAAACCATCCCAACAGCACCAAACCAGCAGCGAGCCACTGCAAAAAGCATTTGCCTTTCTAATGCAAAGAGAAAGCTGGGAGCTGGTACCTCTATGGGCTTCGTAAGGAACTCGGGGAGTGTCTTGGGTGGGGAAAGTTTTGTTACGAGAAGAACACTCTTTGGCAGCATATGGACGCAATAAACCAGCAAAAGCAATTCAGGGAAGAATTTTTAAGACAAAGATGGTGATAATATATGCAAAAGTTTTTCTATTTGTGTCCTCATTCATAACGCTGTAAAATTTGAGTATTTTTTTACTTTCGTAGATTTTAGACGGGGTCTTTTCAGCAGAAGTCAGTAGGAGAATTTCTATTGATATTAGTGGTATAAGCTAAGGCCTGTGCAGTGAAGAAAAGATCCCTGATAAAATGACGTCTTCTTTAGCCGTTGTTCCACCACTCAAAATCTTAATTAGAAGAATCCCTCGTGTTGCTAATAAACAGAAAGTAACATTTGTTCTTGCAGATCTCCAAAAAAAATGACAGTGTATTAGCAGTAGCCAGGAGTAAAAGATTGTCTCTCTAATATAGAGAGCGAATGATGTCTTCATTGATTTAAATCCCCAGAGGAGAACTAAAAAATAGAAACGCCTCCCTCTTAAAAACAAACAAATAAACAGGAAAAAGGGGGCATTTTCAAACCACAAGAATGAAGTTATGTTTTCTTTGCTTGCACAGTTATGTGCGGGTAATGGCTGGATGTAGAGAAATGTTATTCCTTTCCTGGAGTAAAATAAGAATAATAAATAAAACTTTGAAAAATGAAGAAATCCTCTACCACTAAATGAATCAGCCTCCTAAAAAAAGGCTGTGGAGCACTCCATCAGCTCTGCTGCTGGAGCGAGACAGGGGAATGCTTCACCATAAAAATTAACACGCAGCTTTAAAAGGCTGTGGTCAAACGTTGTTTCATGTAATGCCGAGAGGAGCGTAAAAAGATGCTAATGTTTTAATTTTTACGATCTAAATTGTTGCTTATGGTTAATCAGAGTTAACCTGGCTCCACTTTAAAACTGATTATGTGGCCAGTTAATTTAAGGTGACTGTATTTTCACAACCAAACACCAGGAAACTTCTATGATGACATTTGCTTACGGACACAAAGGAGGTGTACAATCCCCGTATTTTTTAAATGTCTCCCTCTCGCACGCTGGCACGGCCTCCATCACAGCTCTCTCCAAGTCCCTGCCCCTCTTGCTGAGGTGTTCATGACTCTCAACACAGTTGACAGAGGAGAAGAAATACTATCAGCTGTATTTTCTAGGCGAAGAACGCAAGTACGAAAGGGGATATTCACCCACTGTAACTCATTTAGCCAGCCGATACCTCCAGCCTCCCTGTGTAGTGACCAGAGAAAGAAATTCTCCTCTGGAGAGTGACTACAAGCAGGAATCTGATTTCAGCGCTTGGAGTTGCAATCTGGACGCATCAGTCTTTCATGTGGGCTCCAGAAGCAGCCGAGGAATAGGAGGCTACACAAGGTGCCTATAGCAGAATGCCCCTTGTAAATGGAGGTGAAAATGACTATCCTCCTCCAAAGCAAGGCACTGAAAGTGAGTCACTCACCGTCCAGACTCGGGCTTAGTCCCCAGGCTGTCCTTCCCCTCTGAGATGACAGTGTCAGCCTTTGGCTCAGCTGTGCCACTTCTGGAGGTGGAGGGCTGGGCGTTTTTTTTTCTCAGACAATTTTACATTCTGACTCCATTACTGCTGAGACTCTGACGACATACCATTTCCCCAACGATGGAAAGACTGGTTTGGATGGCAGCTTTTCGCCCCCCCAGCGCTCGCTGTAGAGGTGGTACTTCACTCCGAACTGCTCTCTCCGAGTCCACGCATTGCATGGAGTGGCACAGAAGGGACTAATCCCTGTCTGGGGACAGCCGTTCCTGTCCCCTGCTTCAGGTTGTTACAGAGCCCCACACCTGCAGGAGCTGCTGTCAGCATGCTTTCGCTGTTTAGTCCCTGACCACCAGAGCAACTAGTTTTCGACCCAGCACCACTGCCTCTCCCCGGCTCCCTACAAGCACCAGCACGATGCTGGAAAAGCAGTGAACGAACAGGGACAAGGATTAAGGAGGGTAAAGTACATGCCCGTAAACCCGTGCTGACTTTTTTGTAGCAATGCACACTGAACAGGGGTGGTGTTGTTTTTGGAAATGTGGTGAGTGAGGAGTGACAAGAATAAACAGGACATCCTTCACATGTTTTGAATAAAGGCCCTGGGACTCTGAGGGAAATCATGCAACCACACAGGTAGAATCAGGGAAAACAGCCTGTTTAACTTCCAGGCAGGTCTGTAAGCTCCTGCAAGGTAAAGCGAGACGTGAGTTTAAAACACACCACTTGCTTCCCTTGCGCACAGTATCACTCTCCAGCAAAGGAGGAGTGGGACGCCTAACAGCTCCAGCTGAGCAAAAGCGTGCAGTCAATGAGACTAACTTTGTGATAAGGTCATCTGTCTGTTTCCTTGTTTGAAAACTGCTGTCAGAGTTGAAGCAGGTTGGCAGCATGGGGACCCTGAAGGCACTACAGACCTCCATGACACTGATCAGCCTCAGCTGGGGCATCCACCCACACTTCTGCCGTTGGGCCAGGAGCCCATTTAAGCTCAGCCCCATGCTTTGTTCTCTGTTTGGGGAGTGCTGGTCTCCTGCTTGGCCATGGTTGTGCCTCCAGCTAGCCATGGACCTTGCTGGTCCTGACCTGCAGATTGACTTCCTGGCTTGACCCCAGACCTGCCTCATCATTGCAGACTTGCCTGAAGATCAGGGTTCTTGGTTAGACCTGGCCATTGCCTCTGGCCTGCCCTACTCCCTTCCTGCAGGCTGTGGGACAGGCCCTGGCTAGTGAGGTTCCTGCCATGCTGGCCTGGGGCAGCCCTGTGGCTCCTTGCCCCCAAGGAGCCACTGGCCTATGCTGTGCACTGACAGGTAGGTTGGATTCAAAGAGAAAATGTCCTTATCCCTCAATTCTTTCCCAGGTTTTAAAGAGGTGGAGTGGAAACTCTTTTCAAGTTCAGGAAGGTATGCACAGGGTGGCCACATCTATTCTATATTTCACGCAGGATGAGAACCACGAATATAGCTTTAGTATATCCAGTTGAACCCAGGAGGTAAGTGCCAGAAGCCTTACAAGACCTGCTCCCATGATGTTTGCAGCCTAATTTGGTAGGAGTCTTCTGTATTGTAGAAGCCCTTTCAAACCCAAGTGGCAACTTTTGACCTTTTGAGGTTCAGCCTTCATGTTAATCCTGTCACAGAGAAATGGAAAACCTCCATTCCTGCCAAATCTTCAAATGCTGCAAAGCCATTAGCCTGGCTGTTTGTCACTCAGTGTTCCCTGGTACTTTGCAATACTCCACCTGTAATTTTACCAAATTTCAGCTCAAGTAACAACTGTCTATCTGCCTAAATGCCCACACCAACTCTAGTAATTTAAATAAATCCAGCACAGTTTTTTATCTACTGTTTCATGAACTTCATAATTCTGTGTTTTTCGCTGTTCAGTGTTGGATGTATTTAATTCTGATGATATACTGTGTTTTCCAGCCATAAGCAAAGCAAGAGTTAATTCTTATTTTTGTTGAAGCACTAAGTGGGAAGCTAGGTCATGCATAAATCCTCATTGTGCTAGGTGCTGTACAAGCAAAGAATAAAAATGATCCTAGGCTCAAGGCTTCTCTGTTAGTAGCTTGTGTCATAATTAAATTTTGTTAGGACACTTTAGAATTGCCCTTCCTCATAAATGATATCTCCATATACATTTATATCTCCATAGTAAAAGAGAAAACCTGTACACTTTTATTATTGATAATAAAACAGGAAATATAATACTCTTTTCCAAGTAACTTAGATGTAGCAATTGGAATACATGGGGGTGGGGGAAAAGGATCTTTTTTTTTTTTCTTGTATACATCTTAAGTTGTCCACTTTCAGAAGAAGGCAGAAGTATTTGTTTGTGAAAATTCTCTCACACAGAGCACACTGAATTCAGGTGGAGAGCACAGAGCAGGAGCTGGTGCCCTTTAAGAATCAAATATTGTGTCTTCATGAATAAAGCTCTAACAGTAAAGATAAGAGAAGAAAATGCAGCAACCATGTGATATATTAGCAGAATGTTTTACAAAGTCCCCCACAAAGCATCCGCTGCTCTTGAAAAGCCTAACCAGCCCAAGTGAGAAACTATTCACAAATTTAGTATTCAGATTACATACTCTGCCTTTTCAACTGCTCTCTGTACAATGAATGCCTGTACAACTACAGTAACAGACACAGATCTACAGTTTCTGTGGCCTTTGAGCTATTATGAGTATTGTGCCTCTCCATAAATTACATCTGCATGTTCTGAAAATACCAACTGTTTTAATAGGAATTAATCTATAGGCTTTTATCTTGGTGAAATACAAGGGGTACAGTATGTTGTGTCCCTTTTAAAATTAACAGGGTATGCTCTGAAGATATTCAAGGATGTTCATTATTTTCTTTATAGGTCTCTTTATTGATGCATATAAGCATAAAACAGTGCTTTATTGTAGTAAAGAGGAGGAGAAGGAATAATGAATAGATTAGCGCTTATATGGTTTTTAGATTGCCCAACGCACAGTGAAGTAAAGAAAGGTCCACGTTTGTCCTCTTCGAAGTATATTGGGATTTGATCCAGTTTGTCTTCAAAGTGCCATTTCTGTGGGTAGAGAAAAGAGGGTTCAGTCTAAAGGCAAGAAAGCCGATCCAGGGGTCTGCAGCTCTGTGGTGTTCATAGCTGTCCACGGCAAGAGTGTGTTAGATGCGTCTTTTTTTAATTTGCTAAGTATAAATAAATCTGGAGCTTTTGCTGTGGTGGACTGTTATTTATGTGAATATCTAATACAAGCTTTTTAGGAGTGAACCCCTAAAGCACCTTGACCTTATACAGGCATATAACAAAGTAGAATTAGATAATTTAAAACAGAATTTACATAAAAACATAATAATAATTCTCACACACATGCATATGCATACACACACATACGGGTTAAATGCATATATAGTTTAAATATTTTGCTGAAAACAGGCTGAGCCCATCACTGATCTATCAAAGCACGTTACTGACAAGCGATGAGGAATTAAATTCTCCTCCCAGCATCCCTGTGAGATGGGGGAGCTCTGTTATCTCCAGCACACAGTGGGGAGAACTGAGGCCCATGGAGACTGAGTAAAATGCCTGGAGGGACATCACAGGTCTCAAGAGTAGGTGGCTGTCGGCGCAGCCTGTGATCCCCAGGGCAGCTAGGCTTGTGTGGCCAGACACTGTCCCAGGGCAGACAGTGAAGGCTACTTAGGTCTTGCCGATGGAAATGGAGGTGAAAGGGGCTGCCCACCAGGCTGACAGGAGCTCCAGAGCCGGCTCTTTCAAACATGTGCTGAAGTGACCTCTATAACGTGGCAGCAGTCCGCAGCAAAGCTGAGAATTGCTCTTGGCGCATTGCTCGGCAGAGTAAAAACTGTGTTTTAGAAACTGAGAACTGAAACACAGAGAAACAATGACTTGGCTGAAGTTACGTGGAGGACCTCTGACCATGGTTGGATGTGAACCCTGGTCTCCTGATCCCCAAACCATCACTTGGTCCTCAAGATCAAGACGGCTGCTCTGCTGAGCATCATTTGGGGGCAGGTGCGGGGTTAATGTAAATCACTGTGGAGCTCTTGCTGCAGCCCCCGAGTTGAATTTTGTATTGAAACCAGTGATTCAGCCCCGGGTTGCTGTAGTGAAGATGTGCTCATCTCTGCAGTCCTCGGAGTTAACAAGACTATTTTTAAAGGTAAACCCTCTCACTTTATTCCCCGTCTCTTACTTTTCCCTTGGTGACTCCTCCTTGTTTTCACAGCTTCATTTGGTTGTGAAAGCTTATGAAGCAGCAGGATTAAAAACTCTGAAATAATTATTGTAGAGGATGGGTCTGGCTTTTCCCATCAGCTTCGGTGGCTCAAGCAGGTTCCAGCAGCTTTGGGAGAAAAGGTGTTAGCTATTAAATTATTACCTGTAAGAAGAGCCAGCTGGAAGCTTTCAGTTTTCAACATTTTGATGAAAAGCACCATAAAAATCTTGACAAGACAACTTGTAGCATTTCAATGACATGTTTTGCATTTGTCCCTGCTTTTCAATGGTCTGTAAAAGTCATCAAAGGCTTCAAAACGCTGCCGAGACCCACATCTTGGGAATTTTGACACCCCCCAAAATGAAGATGGGGATGGGGGGAAGGCAAAACCCAAAGTGTGTGCTGTTGAGTGACTTCATCTGGACAGCTTTTGGGAAGTCACTTTCCATCTGGAGGAGAATGTCCGCAAGTAGAGTTATTCCGGCATAAACTGTTATGGTATAATTACACAGCTACAGCTTTGCCAGTCTATTTTCTGATGTAGGCAAGCCAAGCCTAGTTGTTGAAACGTAGGCGTGGGAAACAAGAAGCCTGCTTTCTAGGCTCAGCTCTGAGTGCTCTTTGTGGCCTTGGGCCAGTCCCCTAACCTTTCTGCCTCCTTCCTATGCAAAATAAGACGACATAAATTAACCCACATCACAGATGTGGCGTAATGACTAATTGGCTAAAATTTGTAGCGCCGGGGAGAGGGTTGTCTATTACCTTCAGTCTTTTTGGCTGGCTGAATAATTTAATGTATTTTTGAAAGTGGAGTTTGTCTCCCTCTCTCAGGATAGGGTGGCTCTGCCACTACAAAGCAGAACGTCATTTGATGTAAAGTGGCCTGAGCTAATTAAGCCCGGGTTTTACTTTACTGCCTCTAACAACAGTATTGCGCCTGCGCGTAGCTGGAGCAAGAGTTAAGGCTGCAGTTAGGATTTTGCTTGAAAGCAAAACTTACAGGTACCAAGAGCCTTTGCAGGCTCTTGATACACAAAGTATGCGGGTATGTAGTGATGAAGGTACTCTCATTAGTGCAACCCACAGGCAAAATATGTGTGAGTTATTCCCCTTCGGTACCAGCGAAAATAAAGGATAACTCCATATTACTCCTGTTGGCTGCTCTGTCAGGTAAATAGGCTCAAGAGTGTACGGGACGCCGAATTCTGATGCTTCCCTAGTGCTTGCATGCTTAACTTTGCAAATTTAAATTTAATAATACCTGTGAATGTAATGCATGACATGCACCACCAGAGCTTCTTAACAGACCGTTAACTCTGGTGCCTAATAATGGCATTACCATGATCACCAGCATCCAGCAGTTCGGCTTCGATGAAGAGATGCTCAAAGACGAGAAGGATGATGCTGTTGCACCTGAACCAAGACCTGCAGGAGGCAAGGGAAAGCTCCTGTGAGAAAGCACACCAAGGGTTCGCCATCGGCATGGAAGACACCGGGCAGCGCCTTGAGGTAGAGGGGCTGGGGTAGGTCTGGGTCAGGGCCCCAGGTGGGGCCGTGGAACTTGGTGGTGCTGCTTCAGCCTTGGCCGTGACACACAGCACGGATTTTCCTCAGGAGAATGCTATTTTTACCTTTTTCCCCACCACGCTGACTTCTCAGGAGAAAGGGGGGGACGACAGCGTAGAAAGGCATTTATTTTAACGGGGCTTTCCCTCTAAGCGAAACGCTTACGAAAAGGCAAAGAAATTACCCCGCGTGTACTTTTGAATGTCCAATTCCATAACAAGCAGGGCGGCTCCGAAACCTTCCCCTCTGGCTTTACACCGCGCCCCCCCCACCCCCGACCTCGGCGGCAATTAGCATATAGGAAGGGGGACGGGGGGGACGGACGGAAAGACGGGCCTCGGCGAGGGAAAAAAAAAAAAAAAAAAACACAACAAAAAAACAATTTAAAACCGGGCGTTTAAAAATAGAAGTGCTGAATCATGAGTCCGCCGACAAACTTCACCCCAGCGGCTGTGAGGGGAGGCGGCGGCGGAAAGAAGTGTGTGTGGGGAGGCGGGGGGGGGGACGACGCGGCCGTTGCTCTGAGGGGGGCGGCGCGCGCCCGCCTGAGGCGCGGAGCGCACGCGGCGGCGGCGGCACTTGTCCTCTAATCGATTGCCGAGCGCGCTGAGCGGCCCTGCCGGCGCGGGCACCCGCCCCCCGCGCCCCCCCGCACACCACCCCCCCCACCCCCCCCCCCCTCCGCCGCCGCTGCTTCGCCGCGACGGCCCCGTACGGGGCCGTCGCGGCGAAGCAGCGGAGGGGGGGGGGGGGAGGGTGCGTGTGCCCGCGCCGGCGCGTTTCCGTGCGCGTCCATGCGGGTGTGTGTGAGTGCGTGTCCGTGAGTGCGGGCGGGTGCCGCCGCCGCCGCCGGATCGGTTTCTCGGGGTTTGACCAGCTGTCCCAGGCTAACCCCCGTCTGGCTGAAGATGGAGGAAGTAAAAACAGGATTACCCTTAGCTACGGCTCCGCTGCCTTAGTTGCCGGGAGCCGACGGCCGTGCACACCAAACACATCCAACCACCCCTCCAACTAGGGAGCCGACACTAATAAAAAACACAAACAAAAGGGGGAATGGAAGTGATTCACTGCCTGCGCGGCTGAGGTAAATCTGCGCCTGGCTTCTTTATATTTCTTTTTATTTTCCTCTCTCTCCTCCCCCCCCCCCCTCCCCGTCCTTCCCACCTTCTTTCCCCTCCTCACCCCGGTCTTTCTTTCCCCGGTGGGGAGGACACCTCCGAGGCGGCGGCGGCGGGGACGGCGGGGCTGGCTCTTGTCTGTGTCTGTTTGTGCGCTGTGTCCCCGGCTAAAGTGCGGTTGTGCAGCATCTCCCGCACGGCGGTGGGCTCCGCTGACTTGTTGCTGGTACCCCACCCCCTCAAAAAAAAAAAAAAAAACCCCAAAAAAACCCAAAACCAACCAAAACCCACCTAAAACCTAAAAAAAAAATGCCCCCAAATGCACCCCGAGCGGGCGGCGGGCGTGCGTGTGCCGGGGCTCGCTCGCTCCGTTAGTCAGCGCCGGCCCCAACTGCCATTTCCCTCAGCGCCCGCCGCCACCTGCGGGCCCCCGGGGGGCTGCGGCCTGGCGCGGCGGCGAGGGGGCACCGGTGTGTGTGTGTGTGTGCTGGGGGGGTGTGTGCGTGGAAAGGACAGGGAGAAAATGGAATAAGCTGAGAAATGAGACAGGACTTCCATGACTTTGACAGATTGTGGTCTGGGCGGGGAGCGGCAGGGATGAGGCGCCCAGGGCCGGAGCAGCGCTCCGGGAAGTTGGCCTAGGTCTCTTGCGCGGGGTGTGAGAGCGTCTGCCGGGACCCCCCCGTCCCCTCCCTCCCCAGACCCCCCTCGCCCCATCCCGCCCCGCATCCCCTCCTCTCCTCCCCCCCTTCCCTGGTTTTCGTGCCGATCCGTAAGGAACCGGTGGATCAAGTTTTCATCTCTCTCTCTCTCCCTCCCCGCTGGTTAATCGCATTGCTGTAGCACCGGCTGACCTCCCTCCCTTCCTCTCCCTCTCTTTTTTTTTTTTTTGTTCTTCATCTTTCTTCAAAGTATGTGCCGTTCCTGAGCGCCTTTCCCCGCCGGCTCATCCCCGGGGCTGCCCGGCTCCGCATGCCCCACCTGTAAGTGCCGGGGGCGGGTTTCTCTCCCCTTCCCCTCTCCCTCTCCCTCCCCCCCCCCCCTTCCCCTCTTTTTAAAAAATATTTGCTAAACTTTCCCCATCCTGCCGTGTCTTCAGCCTGAGCAAAACTCTCTCTCTCCATTCGTTGTGGAGAGGGAGGCTTAGCAGCTGGGATTTGCCATCACCAGCCTAAAAACGGTTACCAAACTTTTTCTTTCCTCCCCCCCCCCGGTCCTCCTCCCTCCCTGGAAGAAATAAAAAATAAAAATCAAACCGTGTTTTAATTTCGGTTATGGATGGTTCTGTGTTTCTTTTTGTCGTCCTTTCTCTTCCTCCTCCCTTCCTCCCCTTTCTTTCCTTCCACTTCATTGGCTGGGATGATCTTTCCCTGTTGCTTCTGATGTTTCTTTCTTTTTCTCAGTGTGTGCCTGCCTACCTGGACTAGGGGGAAGATAAGGTAATTTTGAAGGGTTTGAGGAAGCGGCTTACCTGTTTTTAAAACTTTTTTTTTTTTTTGGGAGATCTCTTTTTAAGAGTCCTGTGAAAATCAGTAATTGAAGAGAGTTTGGTAGCAGCTGGGCAGGTTGAAATTTAAGTGTTATGTGCTGAATGCCTTGGGAATTTGATCTGCTTTATACCAAAGAAGAGCACAGAGAAAAGTATTTATTTATTGGGGGGAAAGGCATGGGGGAGAGGAGGGGGAGGAAAGCAGGTTAAGAGAGGGGGAGGGAAGTGGTTTTGGAGACAAGAAGTGAAGCTGCCTGTTTTCCAGTAAGTAATGGAGAAATTCCAGGAGCCAGGGCTAAATATACTTGGCGATCAATACAGAAATGGCTCATTGTGAATAATTTAGCTGCCTGGTGCAGTGAGAGTTTTGAAACTAAAGGCAAAAAAGAGGCCGTGGAGGGAGAGAGGAAATAAAATTCTCCTCTGGTCATGTCAGATTCTTAACTTTTCCACTTAAAAGAACATAGTTATGATTATTGATCTCTCTCTCTCTTTCTTTTTTTTTTCCTCAATATATATCAAATGATAGCTAGGGGGTGTCATTCTATACAGTTACTTGGGTTTCTGGAAAGTAATAGCTTGTTCTGTGTCAGCAAAGTGCTTCCAGAAACTTTAAGATTGCTTCATGCCACAAAATGCATGATCTGGGAGTATTAAGTGTGACGTTCGGCCCCATGCTGTGGCAGATAAATGGGGTTAGAGTGAACAGGTGCGTGTACAGGTGTGCGTGCGCGCGTTCGGTGGTGTGAGACAAAGAGTTGTAATAACTGTCTGGAAGGGGAACGGACGCAGGCGGGCTTTATTTTGTTTAGATCAGGATGAAGTCTCTTGGAGTGCCTGTGAAAAGAGCAATTGTTAATTGTAGCCATCTCCTCAAAGTCTGTTCTGGCTGCGAGAGTTGATAATTGATAAAGCATTACCATCCCGGCTTGAACAAAACAAGTGGAAAGTCAGGGGAAAAAACCTCTCAGATCAGGTAAAAATGCAAGTGGGGAACAGAGAGGGGTACGGTCAGACCAAGGTGATCCCAGTGCCCCCTGCCCAGGAGGCAGCTGCATTTCTCTACGGGGATAATTTGCAGGAAGAGTTTCAGTGCTTTGCAAATGAGTACATGGCGGTACACTTGCGTTTCTCTAGGCAATGGTTGCAACAGCAGTAAAATGGGCAACTACTTAGGGCTTTAAGTAAGTTTAATCATCTAATGGTTGATACTGACAGGCGTCTTTGAGGGTGTACTTTTCTGCCTTGCAGCACTGCACTTTGACTATGGAAGCAGAGGCTGCTGATGGATATATAACATGTAAGTAGTCATTTCATTTGATTATTCTGAATTAGTTTCCTTTTTCCGCTACCCTTTCTATAATGCAGACGCCTGAAACTTTAGCTTCCTTGTATATGGTCTTTGCTTTGAGATGATGCCGAATTAATAGCATTTAAACATAAACTTTGTGTGTGACTGAAAAATGCATGGGGATGCGTGCATGGGTGAGTAGCTCTAGGTTTAAATATTTGCTGAGGATGAATGAACTTTGCAAATGAGAGAGAGTTCATCTTCAGAAATTCAAATTGCAGCCAAAAACTTTTTATGCCTTTCACTATGCATTTCGCCCATTTTCTGTGTCAGGGCAAAATGTCTTAGTTTGAGTGCTTTGTTTAACTGTCAGTTAACCGAGAGCTTTGAGGGGGGAAAGTCTGTGTGGCAAAGTGCTCCTTCAGTCTTCTGCCCAGCCCCGAGTCTCAGCCTCTGCTAATGGAAAAGTAATCCTAACTTCTCTTGAGACAAAGCAGCTGGGGCAAGATTTGTCATAGGTGTGTGCATAGAAGACAGGTGGCAGTAGGTTTGAGGGGGCTGTTAAAATCAGTCAGTCAAACATCTGCCTGTGGCCACTGAGTTTTTATAGTCTCTGAAAGACCCCGCTGGTAAAGGAGGGAAGGGCAGGGGCGAAGGGAGTGAGCGAGGCGCGCTTTTTTAATGGTTGTGTCACTCTGCTGAAGAAGGGGATGGAAACTTACAGGGGACTTGTTTTGTGAAAGCAGGTGACAATGAGCTTTCGCCAGAAAGGGAGCGCTCCGGCATGGCCATTGACCTCACCTCCAGCACACCCAACGGGCAGCACACCTCCCCCAGTCACATGGCAAGCAGTAAGTCTCCTCTTAAACATCTTCCTAGCAGCCTCTTTGGGTTAGTCGGGTCCTCCGGGTCTTCAGTTTGCTTACTGGGTCTGTAGGAGTTGATAATAAAAGAAGAGAAGGACAGGATAGATTATTTTTTTTTGTTGTTTTCCTTTTCTTTTTTTTCTTGTTCATGCTGGTGTCTCATCTAAACATGAACGGGATTGCTAGTCTGAACTATCCCAAGGTGGCATTTGAGAGCTGGTCCTTACCTGTTCCAGGTAGGAAAACCCTAGGTTTGACATGTGCTGGTTTTGTTTCATCAGGTTTTGAAATCCGAATGGAAATTGTTGTTGTTATTATTATTACTTACTGTGCTTCCCAAAACACCTTGAAGTAGCTTTATTTGAAAACAAACAAATTTTATTTACAAAAAGACTTTACTCTGGCAAAAGTATAAAGTTAAGGTGTCTGGGTTTGATGACAGGTTGTATTTTACTATTCCGTGTAGAAACTTCAGCATCCTATTCATTGCCTCAGCTTTGCCTTGGCAAGTCCAAAAGCGGCTGGGATAATTGGAAGTTTATGGGGCTCGATAGTTGATTCTCTAACAAACTGAAAGGATTTTGGTTTAGAATGTCGAGGAGAAATTAAGAAAATGTAGAGATTTAGGCATCTACTGAGAGCGTCACATGCTGGTAATATTTTTGTAATTATTTTCATATTATACTTTGGAGGTGGATAAATGTAGTTTACCCACATCTCATAAAACCAACATCCTTTCTTTTGTGAGTGAGTGCCATGGCTTGTTTTACTGTTGGTTACAATGTTACATGAAGATATTTGCCTTAAAGTACCTCTGTACTAGTATTCAAAAATAACTTAACATGCTTTGCTTCCAAGATAATTTCAGAGGGTTCCTCTCTATGTGATACTAATTTTCTTTCCAGTGTGTGTACTATAGTTCCATATTTATCTTTTTAAACTGAGTGTGTAATACCCCACCGAAAACCGTGAAAGAAAAAGAGGGCTTTTAGGGTTGCTTGCTTTAAAATACAGTGTGTTGCCTTCAGAGTCTTTCTTGCTGAGAAAAAGATGTTACTTTCCTTTAAGAATTCTTCTTTCCTCCTGCAAATTATGAGTAAAACGCAGTTTTTATGAGCCTTTAAAACTGAGGGTTATTATGAAGATCTCCCAATTATATACATGTTGCTAGAGAATATGATTGCTAATACTCTGGACTGAACTTTATATGACAACCGATCATAATTCAGCATCTTTAGACAATTCCAATCCTGCTGCACTGGGATTCTGATATATTTTATTATGTTGTAAAAGTTTTACTACTCACTTTCTTCATTTTCTTTGTTTCCTTTTTATTAATGGGAAGCCTTCATTGGAAGGGGGGAAAAAAGCTCCCTGTTTTAAATCTTCTTTATAATCTAGACTAAAAACCGGAGTCAAATTAGGGAATAAAAAGATCTAGGATGAAGTCATGCAAAAATACTTTAACACATTCAGTATTTTCATGTTCTTTGTGTTAACGTTTTCAATGATTTTTAAGCTTCGTTAATTTTTGCAACACACATGTATCCGCAGCCTTGGTGAATATCTTATTTTTTTAGATGTGTTTTTTGGCCTCTCACAGGTGTCTCAACTGCTTTCATCAGCGCTGCTCTGCATTAAGCATGTACTGCTGTTGGAAAAATTAGGGGCTCTGCCTGGGTTTCCTAAGCCAAGCAAAACTCAACCTTCTTAAATTGGTTGTAATTTATTTACTCTTTGCAGGCATAAGAATGTTTTGCAGAAAGGCGGTTTGTTCTGTCTTAAACATGGAAGGTATTGATTAGAGGTTGTCGGCTTTTGTGGCAGCTGTTACCTTGGTTCATTTAAGGTTTTTGGCCAAATCTTGAATCTGGCATGTGTAGACTAAATCGCCAGGCTGTGCTTTAGAGCTTTCCACCTGTTTCGTGGGGTACAGGAAATCCTTTTAAAGGTTCAGTAACTGAGGGGCCCATGACCTCCTTTTTTTCTTTTTTTGTGCTTCTTCTTTTTTTTTTTTTTTTTACTTTAATTTTCTTTTTAGGAGAGGTGGAGGTGGGAGTGTAAGGAAGAATAGCTGTTTGAAATATTTTGTATGAATTTGGTAGCTCACAACGGATTGACCCATCATAGGAAGTGCCTGCATTGTGTTTCAGTATGGTTTTAATTTCTAGTGGAGTCACTGGAGACTGACGTGCTGTTGGCCTGCCCAGGGCATGTCATTCTGGCTGGGTAGGGTTTGCTAACGGGAGAAGGTGGTACGTGGATCAGGCCCCAGATGTTTCGCTCCCGATTTTGTTGCCAGTTGCCCCAAGAAGGTGGATGGCCCTATTTATCTGTGCGCTCAGGATATGCACCTGCAGGGTAGAGATCTAAGTTTTGACCTTTGTTCTTGTGTTCCATTGAATTGTTTTCAACCACAGCTCTTAATTTAGCCTTAATTTGCGTCTGGCTCAAACAGAGACAAAACCATGAGAAGGAAATTTCTTGGATCTGTACTGAAACGACTGAGCAGTGCTCTCCCAGCAACAGTAAAATTATGTGCTAGGTAAAGAGTTTTCTATGTTCATTAGCCCCTGGCAATCCTTGTTAGTAGGAGTTCTGGCTGGGCTACTGATATTTTCAGGTTCTGTTCCAAAAGGTTTCGGGTTAAATATTTTGGCTTGTGTTGGAAAGTTGTCTACTGCATCCTTTAACCTATTATCGTTTTCAAGTATCTAGACGGGATATATAGGTTATGGATGGGGCTTACACTCAATTTTCCTTGTGAATGAGATGATCCTGAAAGATAAATCACAGTAAATCGCCTGTCATAGCTAACTAATGATCTTACATGTACCTTACGGTATGTATCTGCCTTTAGCAGAATACAGTATATATGTTGGCAGATGCTGTGTTCTAAAATACTTTATTGTCATTTTATGTAAGCAAAGATTTAAAATATGTGTAAACAGCCAAACTGAATACGTTGATAGATCATCTCACTTTCCTCTACAGCAAAAGACAAATTAGTGCTGTACCTGCTGGGTACAGATGATACATTTACATAGCCCCAAATCTGGAAGTCCAGATTTTCTTCTGATCTTTGGTAGGAAAACTCTTCCAAGTGCTGACATGCAGAGCTGGGCGTCAAAGGCCTGTTCAATTAACTTCGTGTTGGTACTAGAGAGTTCCCTGTATGGCCCTAAAAGCCCTCCTCTAGACCCCACCGAGTTCAAGGGGGTCTGTCTTGTTGCCTTTGGTGAGTGTTGAACTGGGTTATAAGTGATCAGGAACCTCAGAATAGGAACTGGCATGCTAATTAAAGGCTGTTGGGGAATCTTTATAAAAGAGGCTTTAAAAAGAAATAATTCCCAGTTGCCTCCTCGTAATACCATGCTGAGTTCTTACTGTAGTTATTTGAGATATATATTACTTTTTTTTTTTCCCTGCGGGTTAAAATGGACTTAGAAGAATGTCCCCTTTGGAAACAGAGTTGTTCGGTTAGTTGACTCAGTGACCGCTTTGTATATGAAGGATACTTCTCTAAGACCACTTGCCTGGTGTCGCATGGAAAATAGGAACAGCAGCTATTAGCATCTGACAGTTAGTGGCAAAAGAAATTTCCTTTTAAATTAGAGACTTTACAGTGCATGTCCTAGATAACTTTCTTATCTTTGCTTTCATAGACAAAAGGAGCCATTAAACGAAACAGAGTCAGAACAATCATAAATATCAAACTCAACATCTGATGTTTGAAACTGATTAAAATTGTGGTACGCTTTCAAGATGTGTTTATAGTAGCTTAAAGTGTTACTAAGTTATGAGAAATAATTTATTAAGAAAATAAGCATTGTCAACTGACTCTGCTGAAAATAATGAGACAATTGCATTTTCTCCATGGCGGGGAATGATCACGCAGTTATCTGACAAGATAACTGTTGGGACAACAGTATTGAGTGATTTCAGCAGCAGTATTTAAAGAGAACTCGGGCAAGGTCTTATAATGTAGCCAATACTCTATTCCCAGTGATCGGGGTGTACTGGGGTAGACTATCACTTTTTTTTTTGGTAACTTCAAAGCCCCAAATCTGTCTTGATTACTTTCATTTTTCAACTCTAAATTGTCATATAAGCCCTGTTTTGTCACAGTTGTGTTGCCCTGAGCAGAAAGTTTCATGTACCACAGCAGCATCAGCACCACATCTGTATGGATAAAGAAAATGTAACCGTGCAGTCTGCCTTTTGGAATGAAAATGCGTAAAATTAGAGGTTGCTTCATGCCTCAGCTACGTGGCAAACAAGCATTGCCATCGCCAGGGTCTGCAGCACAGGCATGTGAGGCTGGACCTTGCACTGGGATTCTTTTTGGCTCAGTATGTGTATTTTTTCAGTAGGATGAGGTGATGGAGGCTGAGCTTCTGCAGGCAGCTTTTCTTTAGGGAGGGTAGTTGAGGCTGTCTGGGCTGGGCTGCAGGGGGGAAAACTGAATTAGTACTTTGAGGGAGTCACTCCCCTGACACGTGCACTGGGGCATGAAGAATTCTGGCAGCCAAACTGCTGTGGTCTGAAGTGGGGATTCAGGTCTCCGGTTCTTCCAAATATCTTGGAAAGTGTGAAACACTGCATATGGTGCTTAAAAACTTGGACTGGAAAACCTTAAGATGCTGAGGAATCTCTTTCCTCGGTGGACTTTAAGGAGTAGGGTAGGCAACATTTATTGGTCTGGGTATCTTTGGGCGTGCCCCAGTGAAGGGAGGTGGGCTTTTGATAGTCATTTGAGAAGTCCTGCAGTCCTTTGTGTCTGACTTTCCAAGCCTGACAGTTTGATGTTTAGAGAGCTCAGCTGTGGAATTTCACAGTGATGCCCAATACAGATGTACCTGTGGTTTTACAGGTTGATGGGTGGCGAAGACACGTTTTGCCAAGATGAGCTTCGACATAAGGGATGAGCTCAATAAAGTGTGGCAGGGAACTGCCCGAAGTGAGCTACTTTGACACTTAGAGAAGCAATGACTTTGTTTCAGTATTTTAACCTCAGACTCCCTGAGGATTGCCAGGGAAATAATACTCATGAGAGTTTTAGCCACTGGGTTTAGCTTTCTTGAAGTTTAAGGAGGAAAAATAAAGCAATAAAAAATAATAACCAAAAAAGAGGTGAGGGTTTAAACAGAAATATAAAATCTAGGGTTTTGTCCACACATGTGAAACCGAAGTTCTGCACAATAGTGTTACGCTGTTTCTTTTTTTTTTCTTATTAAAAAAAAAAAATCACCTGGAAATTAAATACCTGTGGGATGCACCTTGGATTGTTGTACCTTCATAAACGTCACCTTATATTTTTCACACTGGTACGGTTAAAATCATGAAGTAGTTCCTCTGATACAAAATCTGTGTGTAGATGAAAACTGAGTAGCTGCTGAAACTACTAGGTGTTTAAGTAACTACTCTCTGTGGCTCACACTTCAATGGTGGAGGGTTCCCCCGTGTGTTTTTCCATATCTTCTGTCACGGTGTCTCTGGCATTCCCTGTGGAATCAGGCACTCGGCTGCAAAAACATTCCTCTCTCTCGGTGAGTGTTATAACGAGGGTGGAGCGAAATGATCAGTTAATCTCATTAAATAGGTTTTTATTCATTCTGATGGAAGTCTCCTGAGAGGTCATCTGCCAGGACTTTGTTGCAGCACACACCTTTCTTGGGGAGCTTCTGTTATTCTCTTGGACTGTCAGGTTCGGTTAACTTTCCTTGGTACACACCCTGTTACAACACTCAGTGCTCTTGCTAGCTTTGTAGTCAGCAAGTTTGCAATGTTTGCTTCTGGAATTTCAGTTCCTTCTCAGACATGCCAACAAAAAGAGCAATCCTAATCTTCCTTGAAATGTGTCACTTTGATAGCAGCTGGACGATGAGATACCCATTAGAGAGCGCTCTGTCTTTCCGATCCCTGAATCTGGGGGAAGGTGCCACTCCTGTTGAAATCGATGAGTGTGTTTTTCCTGGGAAATTGGATTGAGGGCTTTTCTCTAGTCCTCTGGCTAAATGGCAGTTTGCAGGACTAGGTCTTACAGGTGAAAATGCAGCTACCTGCATCATTTTTGTGCATTACTGAGAGGGAGCAGTGCTTATTCTCCTTCCAGTGCCAAGAAGGCATCTTGGAGGAGCGATGCTATTCTAGCCAGGAGGAAAAGGCATAGCCCTCTTCTGCTTTTTCCTCAGTAGTTGCAGTGAATAAAAACTCCTTGGGGGATCCACCTTGAAGCAGCTCTGTAGAAAATTTAAAAGAAGGCTGTGCCACTGCTCTCTACAGTAACAAGACCTGTTGCCAGCCTGCGTGGAGAACCTCTGTCACGGCATGTTGTCCCTCGCCCAGAGCGGTGAACACTTGTTTGGGGTCCAGGCAGCCGACTGCTGCGCCCCAATGGAAGGCAGCAAAGCTGCGATTATCCCCAAGAAGCAATGAGACTTGACAGGTATGGCTCTGGGCGAGATGACCAGACGCCCAGATTTTGTCCTGACTCTTGTCATTGGAGGGGAGTCCCTTCATGTTTCTGTGCTGCTTTTTTCCTCTCTTGCCTTTTTTCTGAGTGACAGAGGCCGTAGATCATTCAAGATGGAGGTTTAGATGGCACATGTTAGGCCTTGTCAAAAGTAGGAACTTTATTATGATAGCTGCTTTGCTTAGGGGTTGTTTTACATTTAATTTTTGTAGCCCTGTAATGAGACATGTTCAGAAGTACCTTAATACCAGCGTAGCTTATTTCCTGTCCCGCACAGGAATAATTGTGGTAGTCCTAAAGCACCCTGGTCTGGTGTGATTACATTAGAGCAACCACAGCATTTTAACTCTTCCCGTACAGCTGAGCGTTACCAGGTCTGTGTGCGGACAAACCCCTATTTACACCGCCCAGCAAAACGTGCCCTTGATCCAGAGCCAGGTCTACATTACTGGCTTCTGTTGGTACCACGGTGTCAGCCTGTGGCTTTGAAGAGCTGTAATCCCTCACAGGTGGAGCGATGCTGGCAGAAGCTCCTGCTATGAGTGTAGTCCTGGCTGGCAGGGTCACCTGCAAGTGGTGTTGCAGGTGGTACACTGGAGCGTGTCGTAAGACAGCAGGCGCTGTTCCTGGAAAAGCATGGGGTTGATTTACCCCCCTCGTTTCTGATAGGTCATTTAAATTTCTGTAAATCAGAACCTCCAATTTATTTTTTTTAACTGACTTTTGCTTTCTTCACACCTCTTATTTTTGACCCTGCTTACGAGTTTTTGTGTTTGTTTCTTTAATGCTGTGTGGCCAAGGCATAGGACAACAGAGGTGGTGGGCTCTGTGTGTGTGGTACCCACTCTTTTAGCTCACAGCTGTCCGGAGAGGTCAGAGGGCTCTCGGTCTCCCCTCTGGTGAAGCTGAGATTGCCTGTCAGGTGCCTGTGCCCTCTCAGGAACAGGGGGAACACCTGTCGGTGGCTGGAGGTCAGTCCTAGGGCCAAACTGCACTCCCAGCCCTGGCGTGGAAGGGATGAATATCTGCATCTACCAGCCAGTGGAGAATGAAAAAGACAGCAGAGTTGAAGTGCATCATCTCCTAAACAGGTAGGGGTCCCTCTTCTTGGCAGGCTGTGGATTTTATGCAAGGTATGGGCCAAGGAATCTGGTTCACTCCAGACCTACCTCCACTCTCCCCACCATGGCTTCTTGTTACTTGGAGAAGCTGCACAGACTGGTTTTTGTTGGTTTTTTTCCCCACCCCCTCTTTCTGCTGAGGCGTTGGTACCACCTGTGAGGCTGTTCTGGGCACAGGAATAGTCACTGCAGTAGGGGAGGCAGAAGGGAAGACTAGTGGGAATATTAAAGTCCATTCCCTACCCCTGGGCTGGAGATCTGAGGATTCAGGTCTACTGTCCGCCCTGAAGCTTTGTGCGGTGGGGACAGAAGACCCAGCCGCATCTTTGTGCTGTTGATGTCAGGTCCATTGTCCTGGGGGGTGGAGGTCTGAAGCAGTTTCCAAAGAAGGTAGAACGTACTGAAGCACAGAAAATCCATTCACCTTGTCTGCCTCTCTTGTCTGTCACCTTTTTTCTCATGAAGTTTCCTCTTACGTGAAGAGGTAAGACAGTACCTGCTTCATCTCCAGCTAATGGAAGATCTGGGCAGGGCTTGCAATAGAGGTGCTCCGTTTGCAGTTAAGGCACATATGCAACAAAGCTCGAGTTTCTGATGCGGGATATTTTCTTGTTTATTCCCTTTGTTCCTCTACTTAAAAAAAAAACAAACAAGTGTTAACCTAAAGGTATCTATGCTGTGATGTTCAACAGTAGGCTGGAGTCTTCTCAGCTCTTTATCAGTCATGTTTCCCTTACATTCCCCTAAGCCTCCAAAAAATCACGAATTCCGTCAGAAGAAAGTGATGTTGTCCTGGTATTTCTCAAGGGACATGTGCTCCCTCAGTCCGTGAAAGGTGTGTTGGTGAGTGCCGCAGAAAGCTGGCTGAAGAGGCCTGTGATATGCCCAAGTCCATGTTAATTTTTCTCATAATTACTCTTTGATTTGGGAATGTGTGTGTGTGCAGTCGTATGAGAATTCACACCTACTCTTTCCTAGTCCCCAGCTCAGCTTTTGGACATTTTATGATTTCCTTTGCAGGCAAATGTGCTCTCTTAGGTAATGGTCTAGCCATAAATCACAAATGGGGAGGATTTTTGGTAACTGTATCTGTGCATCCTTTAAACTCCAGCAGCGTGAATTTAACACCCGCTTCTGTCCAAAGAGCAGCAAACAGGATGGCATGAATTGCCTTCTTTTGAAAATGAAAGAAGTTGTCTCTTTCTGTATGAAAACAGCAAGTCTTTTTACACAGAAGAGGTATGAGCTCGATTCATCTGGGGAAGAGTAGCTATTCTCTTTAAATCATGGATGGTTTAAAAGTTTCCAGGAAAGAGTTGCAGTAGATCGAAGACCTTGTTCTGGTTAGCAGCCAGGTCTGTGATAAAGGGGAGAAGGCTCAGGCAAAAGAAGAAAATGGGGTTTGGTTTTGGTGAGTTTTATTTCTTGAGAAATTAGTATCCTGCAGTGTGCGTTTTGCCTTGTCCAGAAAATTGCCCCGAAGGGTAACAAATCTTATTAATTAGTGGGTTTGCATACTGCTTTTAGTTGTCCGTTCCTAGGTATGGTCTTTGTATTGCACGTTGTAGTATTGTGGTGAGGGGCCTCTCTCCCTGCACCTCTAGAGCTTGGTCTGGCACGTGCGCAAAGTTTGCCCCAGTACAGAAATATTTTAGAAGACACTGTTGTGCCTTAAATTCACTCAGTGCTTTAATCCTCATCACCTTTCAGATGTAGGCATGTCCTAGACATAGATGCGTGTAATAGTTTTACAGTTTAATCTCCCCAAATTGGGTCAACTTTACCCGTTGTTTTGACCTTGTTACCAGAACAGGTGGTTCCTGTGTGAGTTTAATACACCTCCATGCAGCTGTGTGGAACAATCTGGGATGTCAGCTTTACTTGGAACCTCCTGTTTGAAATTTTTCCTCTCACTTAAATACACAGACCTCTCTCTCCATCACTGTTAAGCATTATCCTTTGGATAATCTGTTCTTCTAGAATGTAATGTAATAATATCTCCTCATTATATCATGCTTTTTCAACAATAAATCTTTAAGAGCCTCACAAAGGATGCCGGTTACAAGAGATACAAATGGGTGAATAAAATTATAGGATGAAGAGGTGGAGAAAAATTAGAGAAATCAGTATTAGTATGAATTCAGCTCCTATAGGTGGGAGGCAGTCAGCTTCATCATCTGTGTATTTGACTTCAAAATGTCAGATTATAGGTAGCCCTCAAGAGTTCAGAAGAATTATACTCTAGTTTTGTGTTTAAGGGTCAAGTAGTATATGACATTAGCAGACTATGACAGCACTGTGAGCTTTATTCTTGTGTCCTCTTAAATTTGTATTCTGTCAGTTGCACAATTTCTGTATTTCTCCAAAATCCCATGCACTCGTATGTGAATCCCAAAGCAGAGTGTTCTCAGAGTATAAATGTTATCACCAGTCAGCTGCCCCCAAATTACCTAATACCAAGTAGAGAAAGTTGGCAGCTGGAAAAAAATTTTGAAAATGTGTCCAGCCTTGGCTTATGACAAGCCTGTACATGTGCGATGTGTGTAAATACAAACTGAAGGCACTTATAGAGAGTTTTGGTCACATACAATAGAGATGTATAGGCTTGAAAAATATTAGAATCATGCAAGTCTCATGAAATTAGGAAGCCAGAGAGAGGAGGGGTATGTGAATTGTGCCTCTGCTGAAGGAAAAGCTATTAAGCGCCACCCTCTTCAAATGTCATATGCATGGGAAAAAGTTGCTGGAAGCCAGTCTCTAAGTCTGCTGCTCCAAGAACCTACTTTTTGTTAGATGTTTGTGCAAAATCACCTCGCTGGTCGGACTGTGAGACCAGACGTGACTCAGGCTATCAGCACATAACATGGTTTCAGGCTGCCTTCTTACTGCGCTTGCATTAAAATCCTGTAAAGAGGCATTTGCTTTTTCTCACACTTTTAAAGTGCTTCGTTTATTTAATGTCATTAGCGCTATTGTTACTTAAATTTAGCTTCTGACTGGTAACCATTAAATATTTATAGGAAAATCGATAGTAGTGAGATTTTTGCTATAGTAAATATATATCACATATGTATTCAAAACCAAAGCAAACTGCAGTGCATTCCAGGAAATAATCTATAATGATGCTCTGTAAAGTACTTGCTCATCTTCATGTCAAGATGCTTTATCTGTGTCCCAACTGGAGCCGTTTCTGCAGCGGAACCCTGGTTGGTGTTTTTTAATAGCTTACAGCAACAGAGTACAGTGCCTTAGGAAAAGAGTAAAAATAGTGTTTTCATTGTAGCAACATGAATGATAATTGCAGTAAAATTATCCAGGGTTCTTTAGTGACTGTATGTGGGGAGATCCCTAAGTTTTGTGTTGTGTCTGATAGACAGGACCCCAGCACCAGACAACTGGGCTCGCAGAGGACGGCTGCGCTGAGGTATCGCTTCTGCTTTGCTTATGCTGATTGCTATCATCCCTTCTGTTTTCTCAAACACGTGAATGTCGTTGGGTGCCCCAGCTTGTCATGTTTTCCTCGCCTTTGCTGTGGCATCCGAACACCCTTATGAAACTAGTGGGGTGTGAGAGTCCCTTTGAGGAATTTCTGACGTGTCTCCTGTGAGTACTTGGGTCTGGGTGGAGGCAAAACCAGCCCTGCGTTTGGGAGGGGGAAAGTGGTTTTGAGAGAAGGGGGCAATGTGGCAACTGCAGGTGATGGTTTAAAACCATTTAAAACCATTTAAAACCAACGCCTAGTTAAAAAACTGGGACTGTGACCTTAATCGGGCCTCAGAGGCAGGCAAGAGTTCATTGGAGGGGTGCGGACAAAGGTGTGAAATACAGGACACCTGATGTGTGGACAAGACAATTTCTTCTCCAGCTTGGGTCTCTGCATCATTTTCTCATGTAAATGGAACAGGTCTTGGTAGACCATCAAGGAGATGACCCGAGTTAATTGTTCTGTCCAGGTGTTTCGGAAGGGGGAAAGCTTCCTTATGAGCTGGCGACAAAATTTCAATTTATAATTATGACTGTAGTTTATAATAATAATTCTAATTATATATATAAACAGTTTAATCTACTATAATGTAATATGGTAACATTTGCTGCGCTTTGGCTGCTTTCAGATAGTGAAAATGTGCTGGTGGTTGTTGGCTAGGATTCAGAAACATTTGTCAAAATTTTGTGCGCTATGCGAACAACGAAATTTTGTGTGGATTAAGCAATTATTAATTCTTATCCATTATCCATCAGATAAAACTACAACTAACTCATTAACCAAAATTAATCATAAATAAAGCTGATCTGTTGTTGAGGAGGCTAATTAGAACAGTAATTGTGTAATGATGATGCATTTAATTTCAAAATGCGGATTTAAAAGCTACTCCTTTTGGCAGCAATGGAGCAAGGTGTTCTGAAATGAAGCGGGATGCTTATCGCTATCGCTGTCACTCTCCTCTCAATTAATACCACCAGGATTGCCCGTGTTTTCAGTCTTATTAGTGTCCTAGGGGACGCCCAGAAATGTCCTAATTCCGCCCGCATTGAAGCCAGTAGTTAAACTGGGTTTTTTTGACTTCAATGGGAAGAAGGTGCTCCCTGGAAGCACCGTTGTAAGACGTTGCAGGCTCCAGGGTTTACTGCCGGAGCAGCGCATCCACGGGCCTGAGCTCTGGGAATACGGGCTGTGCTTTGGGATTTGCTGCTGACTTGCCATGGAGATAGAGCTGGAGTTTCAAGCCAACAAAACTGAATTGTGACTCAATGTTTTAAAAATGATTGAGTGAGTAATTTTCCATGCAGTTTCATTACAGTATCTTTTGCCCCGAGGATTATTTACTGTAGATTAACTCCCAGCAGTTTTTCACTGCTATATGTAATCTGGAATTTTAATAAGAAAGGAATTGTTTAAATAGGATAGTGGTTTTATCCCAAATTGCCCAGTTCTAATGGTAAAATTGGCATCGCTAGTAAAATCAGCAGTTGTACCTGCTAGTTTGTATGCATAGTTTCTTAATTTATTTATTTTCTAATCTGCTGACAAAATATATTTAATGCTATTATGAGGTGTTGGGTTTTTTAGCATAGTATGTTTTATTTTAACAAACTGCTGTTTGAATCATTAACATAGAAATGGGCACTGGATAAAGAATATATGATTCACCTTGTTTCATCATTTGTAATCACTACTGATTTTTTTTCCTTCTGACTTGGTTTAGAGGGAATTACTGAGCTGAAACATTACATTGATCTTGAATGTTCCTACTAATCACACTTGATAGGAATATTGAGCATAAATACATTTTACCTATTTTATTTTTAACTTTTCCTCTGTGAGTTGTGGGGTTGGGGTTTGGGGTTTTTTTTGTTTTTTTTTTTTTTTCCCCTTGTGCTTCCTGGTTCATGGGGAGAAAAACCCTACGAGCATGTTTTAGTTACATCACTAATATTAGAACTGAGTAATCGGGTGGCTTTGGCAGCAGTCTCGTTTATAAATTGTTGGTGAGCAGATGGCTCACCAAGTTGGCATGCCAACTCTCAACTTTCACAATCATGAGTCAAGTTTTAAATCGCAAGATTGCCTTGCATGCCATGAGATTATTTTGTGTGTGTGTGTTTGTTTAATAAATGTAATTCTTGATGTACCCTCTCGTTTCTGAGCTGTGCTTTGCACTGAAGCATGGCTTTTCAGCCATCTCTGGGGTTGGGAATGCCTTTTTTTTCTTAATTTAATGAAAGTGGAGACTTTTGTAGTTGCTTATCTGGAAATCTTGCTGCTAAGAAAAAACAGTAAATACCGGGCTAAGAGATATAAAAGTGAGACTTGGCAACACGGGCTAACATCAAATAGTTCCAATGGCTGAGATCCTTTAGGATTACACTTTTAGCAGCTCCTGGTTTGTAGGTGCAATGATTTGCTAGAAATTATTTGCTGGTATCTGTAATCCTGGGTATGCAAATCTGTGCCAATTTGTTTGTTTCCTGAATGCAGGGCTGAAGTCGTTAGGCGGCATGGAGTGCAAATGTTACATTTTGAAATGCAAGAGTGAATATTTTCTGTAAGCAAAATGTAGCGATAAGAAAAGAGAGCTGAGCTGGAGTGCTCAGATGTTAGCACTGAGAAAAGGGTCAGATCTTGAGAATTTGGACAAATATTACTGAGAAAAGGGTCAGATCTTGAGAATTTGGACAAATATTACTGGAAGGACTTTTTTCTTTTTTTTCTTTTTCTCTTTTCTTTTTTTTCTTTTTAAGCTATTCCTTCAGCTAAAATTAACATGGTGTATGTGGGTTATAATGCATTGTGGGACCTGTTACAGAATGATAATTGGACCTTATTTCTAAATGATTCCACACAAAGTGTGTGGTTGTAAATGCTGAACAACTGCATTTTATCCATAATCATGTAATTGGTGTGTGCAGCTAATTAGTGTGTGTTCAATTTAGGCCTAGATTTTTTGGAAATGTCTCCTGTTGTGGTCCTGATTTAGCAAAGCTCTTAAACAGATGATTAACTTCCATTGGCTTTAATAGGACTTAAGGACATTCTTAATCAGGGCCATTGTGTCAAATCGTGCGTCTTGGTGACAATCGGAACAACCTGCCAGAGCCGTAGTAAAAATATCTGTGGGTCCTCCTTAAATTTAGATTAATCATTTCTTTAACCTGCGAAGCATTTTGGTTCAGAATCTGAAACTCTGTGTGAATCTCGTGCTCGTTCTTTTTTTAAAGCAAGCAGTTATTGTCACAATCTAATTGTATGTATAAAGTTTAAAGATTTTAACTAGCTTGGCAGGAGGCTGTTTACATCGAATCTGCTCAATACACCTTTGAGATGGAGAAGAAGAAAATATGCATCTGAGAGCGCCTCGCTGGAATATAAATGTCAGCGCTGATAGATATCTATGATAGAAAATTTGTGTGGGAGTAATAATTTAGTAATAAAATAGGTCAAATTAATTCTTATGCTGAAGGGGATACCTTACAATAACCATTTTGTAGTTTTATGTTTGACAGTTTGCTCTGCATTATGTGGATAGGTGGAGCTGAGATAATGTAATCCATTTCCAATTGTAAACAAGATTGCTTTAAGAGCTGCTGTAGTAAGATGCGTGTTGGCTGACTTTAAGCTGAAAGGTAATTGCCTCTGAATATTAATGTGCATGTGGGGATTTTGTTTTTAATTCTGGGATTTCATCTTTGCCCTATAGCAGCTCTGAAGAGGCCCTTGTTTTCCCAAACCCCACTTTGCTGCTAATTGAAGCTGATGGCAAGTGTTGCACTTTGGGCCCTTTGCTTTTATTTTATGTGGCCTGTGTACCTTGGAGACAACGCTTCTTTCTTTGGCTGTTTTATTTTTTGTTAACCACCTTTTGAGTAGATTAAGGGTTTTTTTGGAGATGTTCTTACCGTCCTGGAGCAGCTAGGACTAGTTCCTGGGCTAGGGGAGGAATGAGAGGTTATGAGAAAGGTAATTTAATTGTAGCCACTAATTTAATTGTAGCCTCTTAGAGAAATGAGAGTTAAGGTACTGATCCTGTGCTGTGTAGCTGGAGAGCTTCACAGAAGTCATGTAGGACTTAGCCAAAGCCCACTGCGCTTTGTGGGAGATTCTCCATCTTGATTCCACACGTTCCTGGAGCAGACCGCTATAATGGGGGCACGTTGTAGGCAGTGACAAGCTTACTCTGGGGGAACATCAACTGGCTGTGTTTGTATATGAAATTGTTTTGGGCATGTAAGGGAAGGTAAGGCAGATTACAGTCAAGTGGTACCTTGTCTTTCCATTTAAATTCTAGCACTTGGCTTCTACGAGCTGTTCCATTGCCCACTGCTTGAGCGAGACTCAGTGCTGGGTACCATGGGACTGGTGTTGAGGAGGGTGTAACTGCAGCTCTGCTCCGGAGCAGACGGCAGTCGAACAGCGCTGCAGGCACTCCAGAATCTGTTGTGTGCCAGGTTTTAACCTGCACGTGTTTTAATGGCACTGGATGTGTGGGCTGTCATTAGTTAGGGCTGTTTAAAGATGTTATGACTGGCAAGTGCCCCACATGCCCTTCTAGCGTTCAAAGCAGAGTTCAATGTGCCTCGTTCTCTGTGGCAATGCCAGCAGGTTTTCTAAAAAAGAAAAAGCAAACAACAAAATGGGGTATTTTTAGCTTGGATCGATTCGCTGATCCAGTTTACTGCATGGTCTCACGCAGCGGGAGGGTGGTGTCTGAGCAGGGGTGGGAGCTCCTGGTGCTGGTGTTTCTGCAGAGGCAAAGGTACGCAGAGCTGTGCTAATGCCTGGAGCTAACAGAGCTGCAAATTGTGTTGGTCAAGGAGGCAGGGTTGGCTGTTCTGCCGCCTCTGCCCTGCTGCAAAGGGTGGTCACCTCTTGCAGAGAGAGGCGGCCAGCAGCTCAGAGCCACTGGCTTCATAACCAGCCCTTTTGCAGGTTGCCGGTAGCTTGTGGCTCACAGTTGGACTATAACCTCGTATAACGTCTCTAGTTAAACAGTGGGCTGAAGAGAGATGGTGTTATGGGTGGCAACCACTAAACAGAGCCAGACTTGAATCTTCCACATTCCTGCACCTTGCACCAACTTTGGGCCATTGAGGTTTCTGTTTTAGAATGATTTTAAATTTCCATTGTGCCCTGTCTCCAGTGGTTTGGTCTGACACTTCTTGAAGTCAAGGGGAGTCCTTGTGGTAATTCAGTCATTTTTGCAACGGGATGCTGCTTGTAGCAAAGCTAAAAAATTACTTAGCTACAGAAACATTCGACTGTAGGCTGGTAAGCAGAAAAAGTGAGGGTGTGTGGGTTTGTGAATGTATGTTGCCCATTAAGGAGTCTCACTCTTGCTGGGGCTGCTTCATTACTGTGATAAAAATAACATAAAAGGATTCTAATAACTAATTAACTTGTTCACTAATGGATCAAGCATTGTCTTAAGGGCAGCAGTTTAATAGAGTCCGTTTAATGAAAGTTGACTGGAGGTATGTCCTGTGGCTATTACAAACTTTGTTTTATAATAGCATGTATTTTTCAGTAGCTCCTTGCTATGCTGTAATGTGGTTGGAGTGGGAGAAGTAGAAAACTGGCCATTTCCCGGCAGATAACGATAAGTTTCTACTCAGTCAGAATGCTCTATACACTGTGATAGGTTTATAATTATTATCCTAAGATTGATGTTTTTTGGGGGGAGTGTAAATTTGTGCAAGAGTAATCCATTAAGAAATCAATAATCATTCCATCCTGAAATGCAGTTTCTCTACAACATTATAAATACACACCAAAGATTTGAAACTGCTTGTCTCCCGTTCTCCGCCCCCCTCCTGCCGCTTCCCTGAACTCCAAGTTCAATGTCCTTTGCTGTGTTGGAGAAGCAATTATGTGGTAGGACTCTTCTGTTGGAAAAAAACAAGGGCGGTAGTATTAGCATGATCCTGAGAGCCAGTAAAACTTTTTAGTGTGAACTTTGCTTTCCCTCTGGTACCCATTCAATCTTGGGGAAATCCCCCTCTGCTCTGCCTTGGTTTCATCCCTGGTAGATGGGGCTGATGAAGATTCATGCCTTGGCTCTCTGTAGAGGACTGCGAAGCCGAAATGTTGTATGAGTGTGAAGTCGTGGTATGTGTGTGTTTCCTTTTCCTCACTCTTTCTCCTCATTCAGCCTCGGTTCCTCATGTAACAGTAGAGAGGTTTGACTATCAGCGGCCAGCACATCCTGCAGGACTTCCCTTTTTGCTCTGAATTCTCCCCAGTTGGGCAAACATGTTTTCAAAATGCTGCTATAAGTTATCCCTTGATCTAGAGAGCTGGAAACCTACTTTATCTCAGAGTAAAGGTGTTTGTAGCTGATAAATAGTAGACTGTATGAGGGAGACTGAGAGTATTATTTACGTTTCTCAGTTCAAGTCTAAATTATATGGAGCGAAGTGCCAGGCCAGTCTGGTTTTGATCTTGCAAAGAAATTTGTGGATGGGGCAGGGAGATGCTATTACTGTAGTAAGAGCCACAAAGCATGGGGTACTTCTAGTATTACATTTCCATGTCTTTTATATTCATTCTTCCTCTACTTCCTTTTTGCTAGAGCTGGTTGAAAAATCAATTTTAATGAAAAACATCTCATTTTTCTGTTTGAGTTTAAATTACTATTACTTTTAGCCAGCTCTGCTGTTGATTGAAAAATGGGTCATTCTTTAAGGTTAAAGTTGTATTTTACATCCATGATATTTGTTATTCAGGCTTAATTTCACTCTGTTTTCTCATCTGCCCCAATAAAAGGTGTACTTGGCTTGGGATGTGTGGTAACTCCGTACCTGCCTTTTACTCTTCTGAGAACGTTGTCATCTAGTGCATGGATGCTCACCAGCCTTTTCACCTTTGAGAGGGACAAAAAGACCAGAGTGTTAATCACATCTTCCCTTTTGAGATTTGAGAATCTCAGGTTACATCCAGAGGTCTAGCAAGCGTAAAGTGTGAGGTTTTGCTTGTGATTTGGCACATGTATACCTTGACTTATCAGAGCCAGGCCACGGGAATACCCACACGGGTAGAATTATTAACGTATTTCAGCATTCATAGGCTTGCGTCTTAGGCAGCGGGTGTGGAAGAGCTGGTGGTGAGTGAAACTGGACACTTAAAAGCCAAACACTGCTTCTCATCTGCAAAGTTGCTCTAAAACAATTTAAGGCTACTGTCGTGGTGAATTCCCTCACTGTAATCCTGTATGGGGAAGAACTTGCACACATGGCTTGATTGTGGGGCAGCTCGACTTTCACTGGTTCGCACTGGAAAGCGTGAAGTTGCGACGCTAATAGGAAAAGGCCCAGGTGCCAGCAAAAAAAGTTGCTCTCGTCAATTGTGTTCAGTAGGTTTCCTTTCAGCATAGACTTTTTGTCTGGTGAATTGCTTTTTTTCTTCTTTAGGGCCACAAACCCCATACCGGGTTGCTTTCCCATCAATAAAGAATACTTCTTCGTTTACCTAAAACTGTCCGTCTTGCTCAGATGCTGGTAGCCTGTGAGTTTAGTGAGGGCTTGCACTTTGTGGGTTTTGACTCTTCTTAATTCAAGGCCTTGTAACTTGCGTCACTTCTCCGTTGGCCCACGTACTGATCAATGGCTTTTATACATCAACACAATTCTTAATTTTGAAAAACACTTCCCTCCCCCCCCCCCCCCCCCAAGTCAACTTATGATATATAAGCAGCAGCTGATTGACAGCTGATTTTTCTGCAATGATTTGCTGACTTGTTCATGCAAATGACACGTGGCTTTTCAGCGAAATAGGAAGACTTTATCGCATCTTTTTGGGTTTTACCCATTACCATTTTTTTCCAGTGGTTTGCAGAATGGTGAGTGCTAAAAGCCCAATATCAGCTCACAGGATGCTGAGTTTAACAGATAGGGCTTTATTAGCTCTCAGTTGCATTTGTCTTTACTTCACAAGTCTCTGTTTAGAATTACCTGTGAGTGGTTATTTTCCAGTGTGGTTTTCTAAGACAAACCTCTTTTTTTTTTTTTTTTTTTCTTCTTTTTGTTGTTGCTGCCGGTTTTTTGAACTACTAAAAGCTCATCACCATGTATGTAACTGTTATGAATGTGTATGCATTCACCGATCGCTTGAAAGGGAACTTACAGAAATTGTTATAAGTGGCTCTTTGGAAAGAAAATTCTTCAAAGAGAAATATTTAACAAATTGAACGATTAAGAGATGCCATCTCAATCAATAAGGTTGAGCTAATTGGCTGGGTACAAAGCATTTTTAAACAACTTTCCTGAAGATTCTGCATATTAGAGTGCCTCTCTAGTGAGGCTAGACTGCGAGGCTACTTTCAAAGCCCAATTTCTTCTAGAAAGTGCTTATTTTCAATATCTTTTTTTCTAATTTCCAGACCCCCAAACCATTTTGCATTGTAGCTATGGGTCTCACTGAGTGAATTGAATATTGTTTAGTAACACCTTTCTTCTTTTGTGTGTGTGTGTGCCCCCCAGGAGTATCCCATGCTCTAGTGACTGCAGACTGCTGCTCTAAAAAACAGTCGCCAGCCACTCTCAGCCCACGGGTAATAACAGTGCTGCAAACATATTGTATTCAGGTCTCTGTGTCACCTCATTTTTCTGTTTCTGCTGCTGTGAGCATTATCAAACTCTTCCAAGTGCAACACGTTGACCACAAGCCACATGTTAGGGCCAGCAGTCCTAAACTGCTACTTCACCTTCGTGCTTGTAGACATGGCTTAAAACCCTATCGGAATTAACAGGAAAAAAGAACCCCAAACTAGTGCTAGCAGGCTATGTATAAGGTTCAGAAAGGGCATTTCATCCAAGGATTTCAAAGCCCTCTTTTACAACGGACAAGCAGTGTCCTCTGTACTTTCAGAGGATGGAGATGGGAGAAGAGCTTACCCTCCGTTTTAGCAAGAGCTGCCTGTCTGTGGGATGCCTCACTTGGGATATTGTAGCCTTGCCTGACTTTTAGAGATGATGTGGGTTGCTAGACTGTTTGAAAATGGGTCAAGAATACATGAAGTTGGACTCTTCATGAGTTGGTCCTGAGTGACTTGGTCGACGACATGCAGCGAGTCAGCGACTGAGCCACAAACAAGCTGAAACGCCTGTCTGTCAGCTATGGCTTCACTTCACCAGACCAGCGTTTCTCATTCTGTGGCTTGTGTAGAAGTATTAAATGTGTTTAATGAAGCTCCCTCCCTATTTTTTTTTATTTTTTTTATTCCCCCAAATGTCACCTCTAAAACTGTAGGAAAGAAAGAAATCCCTAGCATAAAATCAGTAGAATTAAGTAGTTCAAAGCAAAATGCTTTCTCTTCCTTAAATGCTTTTCCTTTAAATTGTTCTTTGCTTTTGGCCCACCAAAGGTCACCACTGAGACTCAAAAGCTGAAGGAGGGTAATCATTTTCGAATCATTTGAACAATGCTGTATTCGAATGGAGAAATGTTAACAAATTTTGTTCAGGCTAATGCTCCCTAGCTCGGTTGGGAAAAGGAGGGGGGAGTAAATCATTGAGTAGGTATATCTTCCATTCAGCAGGAGCTGCACATGATGGGATTATTAGTATTTCTAAACTAAAGCCCCTGACAGATCCTTGGATGCTTAAAGCTGTTGTGATGCTTTACCAGATGGTTCAGAAACTCAGACTGGAATATCTCATTGGCTGGTGCTGAACAATGACATTTCAAACCCACACGTTCATTTGGATTTTAATTTTCAGGAGGATTAAAGCTTTTTGGGATATGGGCTGTCTCTTTCCATATATATACTCAGCACCTTATGTAGTTTAGATGCTTTTGCAGTGTCTTTATAACTCCTCATGTTACTTAGGAAGGAGCAGTTTGAATGGTTGCATGTTGTTAGCCGTATACCTGGTCCAGCAAAGTGCAGGCAGGACGGGCGTGCGAGCTGCTGCCTCAGTGCAACGAGGATGACGATGGCAACTGCTTTATCTGTATCTGGTAATTGTGTGAACAGGTGATTAGGCTGAACGTGCCATTTTTGACCCCATATCCTTCTGTTCCTTTCACTTTTCAAATCTTGTCTTTGAAGCCCCAGTCCGGCAACTAGTAATGCGTTTGCGTAGCTTTCTCCAGTGGAGCGCTGGTGTTCGCTCCTGCCGGCTGTCGAGCTGTTCGGCCCTGACCCCGCAAAGGGCTTTGAATGAGACCCCACTGCTCTGGGGGAGAAGACCAAAGGAAATGGGTTGGGTTTTACTCCCTTTCAGTCCTGTGGCGTTTTCAAAACAGGATAGAGTGCCCCTCTGGCAAAATCTAAGAAATTTTCAGGGCCTGCCAAGTTAGGCGGTCCTCCCCGGCTGCCCGCATGGCTGTCCTGGTTAGAACTAGGACCTTTCTGCTACTTCTGAGCTGCCCTGAAGCATGGATGGGAGTATCGCTCTTAAATGCCCTTCTAAATTCCTGAGGGCAAAGATTGCTATTTTGTTGTGTGTAGATATATCAGGTGGCAGTAGGTTACTGTGTAAAAATGTAAGTACACAGATGATTTTTGGGATCGGGGGAAGGATTTGAGCTTAGCGTTTGAGGAATGGAAAACTTATTTTTTAACGCTTGTTTAAACAACATGTTATCGCACATTTTAAGAACAATGAACCAGGATGCTTTGCTGTCAAGCCTGAGACGTTTTGCTTTCTTTCTGCCCTCTCCTGCCCCTGAACAACTCTATTAAGAGAAAAGCATCACTGGGGAAAGGGTTTGGTTATGTTGAGAAGAAAAAGGACGTTTTATATAATTATTTTATGTGTTAGACTGGTACATTCAATCCCACTGTTCTCCATATGATTCATTCTATTTGTACACGACTGTTGCACAGTATTAAATAATGTGCGTTTTTTCTCTCTTAAACAAGTATTCCCTTAGCTTGTCACAAAAAGCTGACACATGTTCATTCTTCACTCGGGGAGTTCTGCATCTGTCGACACTTCAGACATAATCAGTTTAGATTTCAGCAGCTGATTAGTGCTCACCTCTAACCAAACTGAGAAGCTGCTCCTCCAAATGGTAACAAATAATATCCTAATTAGTCCTCTGCATAACGATAGTGGGAGTCTTAGCTGAAAGCTACTGATCTCTGAGGCCTTTCTGTTCTAGTCCGCTGGCTTTACAGACTGTTATATCAACATTTATGCTGAGCTTTTATTCCCCCTGCCTCAAAATGCCTCACGGAGCAATTAATTATGCACCTGAAGATAGGCATTAGGCACGCAACAATATTCCACACACAGTTATGAACATTTCATTAGTGCCAGTTAATTTATGTATGATTATGAAAGCAAGAGGAGGAATGCCGGGCAGGACTCCAGGATTGTCCTATAGATGTTGAGTGTCCCTGGGAAGCTGTTTGACCTGGCCCAGCCGCTGCAGACGAGTGCAGCTCCTGCCACCTTTGATACTGGTTTGCTCAGAGCAGGAACCCCCAGAGTGAACGGAGCAGAAAATGAAGGGAGAAGGACAACAGGGAGAGCGACTCCTCTATACCCCAGTGACGGGCTGGTTGTGACAGCACCAGGTTTCACCAGGAAGTTTTAAATGGGTTTATGCTTTTCTGAGTCTGATTAGCTAGTTAGCAAAACATGCCCATCCCTGTCTATTAAACTCTGTGTACTTCCTCTTAGCTAACGCTATTTTGCACAAGGCTGGAGTTTTTAAATAAATAAATGGCCACAAAGGCATAATTTAATAAATACCGCTCACAGGGACGGCATAGTAGCCACTGGCGTTTCTCAGGACACAAGTCATGTGGGCAACTCTAGCTGGGTTAGTGTGACCTCAATAGTGCAAAGAATTGAGGAAAGAAAAGAGGGAGAGAGGATGAGGGGGGAGGCGCCTTAAGGTGCCTTCAGGAACATCTGCAACCGGAGTTGTCCGAAGGCAGGCTGAGCGAGCTGAGCACCAGAGTACGTAAACATCCGATAGCTTAAAAAGGAAGCTTTGAAATGTCAATTGGATTTTTTGGGTCCGATTCAATAACTTTTAAAACCCTGCTTAAGTTTGAAATTGAGAGAACCTATTTTAAAACATAAATCGACTGTAATAGAAAAATCACTTGAATAACAGCAGAAGTGCTGCTTAAATATTTGCTGCTGAAATGTTAAAGAATGTCTAGCTGCTAAAATTGGGGATGTCACAAAATCAGCACCTAAAAGCAGAGCTTTTTGCTGAAAGTGCTTTATTACTATAGTTGTTGCTTTTTCTGTTGGTACGGGGATATTTTCTTCAGTTTATTCGGAGTTCAAAGTGGGTAAGCTGGCTAGGAGATTAAAAAGCAGAAAGATTTGTTCTCCTCAGCAAGCTGGTGAATAAAAACTGGTTTGAGAGGTTGAGGCCAATTCCAATTTGCATTCAGGATAAGGTTGACATAAATAATGAATTTAAAAATCATCTAGGAAATGAAGCTGTTAATTATCTTTAATATAGTAACATGTAAAACAAATGTGTGAATAAATGAACGTTAAGCTTTTTTTAATAAGTGCATGGTATATCCCCTGAGGTGATAAAAAGAAGTGCCTGATCTACTATAAAGCTTACATTTATTTGCAAAATGACTGGTGTCTGTGGCTAATAGTTTTTGTTTAGAAAACAACAGAGAAGTCCAAATACGAGACAAGGTTAAGCTACAGTATTTCAACTGAAGCTTCCTGGCTGTTTTTTTAAACCCCAACTTTAAAAGATGATTAAATCAATTGATTATGAATTGATTCACCATGTCTTTAATAAAATATATTTCTCTTAGAAACAAGAAACACAGTATACCTAATCTATCGGCATTTTGGTAGAGCAGCTGATATGCTACCACTGAGAAAGTTGTCAGTTAAACTAAAGATAGAAATTAATACGGTTATTATAAAGCGCATGAGAAAATGTCTAACTCGAAGGCTATAATAGATGGGAATTATCCGGCTACAAGAAGGTTGCAGGCTTCTTCCGGTTCAGTCTCAAAACGGTTTTGTTTCAAATATTCATTAATGAATTGCCATTTAAAATGAGGAGGTACTGAGGTATCTTCCAAGTCAAAGCAGAAGGCAATAGCAACATGAAAAACAATCAGAAAATTGCATGGAAAGAGTTGACGTGCTTGGGCTGGAGCAATGAAAACGAGAGGAAACATGATAGTGTACGGTGTGAGGTCGGAGACACAGGGAGTAACAAGAATTTCTGTTGTAACCTGCATGCTGGAAAATGACAGAGGAGAAAAAAGCTCTGAATGTTTTTAGGTGACACAAGATGTCTGTCGGGCACCAACATGATAAAGTTACGAAAGAGGCACATGGCATGATGTGATATTGCAGGTAAAGCGTTTCCAGTGGAGAAGGGAAATGTTGACGGTGTTTTACAAGCCTGAGAATGAGGGTAGTTTAGCCCACGCAGAGGTCTGTGCTTCATCGACTAGACGTCTTCCGTTTCACGAACTCCCTTTTAAAACTAGTTCAGGAATCTCTGCTCTCTGTGAGGAAATGAAGGTGCCCGGTCTAGTCAGTCTGGTAAATCAAACCTTTTGAAAGGGCATGGGATTGCGCCCATTGAAAAGTACAGGAAGGGGTAAATATCAGGTAGGGTGGCAAGCTATTTAGACTGAAAAAAATGTCACGAGAAGCAGCAGACAACGAATAAAGCAAAGTTACCCTTTTGCTTCTGCTAGAATGTGGGCAGGAGTCTGACACATTTCTGAATGGGATCATATGGCATGACGGCCTGACGGCAGAGTGCTGAACATCACGTAGGGCAACGAGGCACCTTTTCACTTTATAGAGGTCACCAATTGTGTGGCCTGTCTGAAGCCATAAGCGACACCTTCCTCATGTTCTCAAATTCTCACTCAAAGGCTGATGTCAGTCCCTCTCTACTCTTAACATCCAAGGCCTGCAATGTCTGTGCACTTACACAAGGTCTTGCTTTTCATGGGCCAAAGTTCAATTGTGCAGCAGCAGAAGCATCGTTTCCGTGTACTTTTCATGACTTTCTGCAACTCTAGCATGAATTTGTTACCCTGTTGATTGAGGCGAGCTCCAGTAGGAAAGCCAAGGTTTTCCTTGGCAAGACCTATACTAGGTCTACAACAAAGAAGCAGTTGCCTACCCTAAGAAGCCCTGACGTGGTCATGAACTCCCTTTAGTTGGATGAGATGTTCTATGTTTTACTATAGAGCTGGGGGGGACTTTGGAGTAGTGAGGACTTAAGAATCTGTGTTTTCTTTTTCTTTTTTTATGTGCTGCAAGACAATGCAAAAATAAAAGTCTTTGGACACTTGCATTTCCTTCTCTCCTTAAGAGAGGAAGGTGAAAGAAGGAAAGTCATCTCGCTGAGCAGCTGTGTAAGGAGTCTAAATGATGTGACGTTTTGCCACGGTTCAGTGTTGCTCTTTCCTTAGCTGTTGGGAGCAAGGTGACTTCACTTCTCTATAATAACTGTTGCTATCCAAACTTGTGGCCAGCCATGCAGCAAGCTAAATATTGTGAGGAGAGGAAGAACGAGTAGAGAAAAAAGAACATTTTAAACAAGACATATTGTTTATGATTTTAATACCGTCAAAATACGTAGGTTTTAGTCTGACATTTTTCCCCTTGAAAATTATGTTTCATACCCCTCGTGCATTTTAATTGACTTTCATATTATTTTCTATACTTCTATATTCAGAACTGAATCTTGAGTACAAGGGAAAAGTTAGACGGAATGAGTAAGTCTGAGGATTCAGTGTTCCTCACCGGTGACACATGGAGTCTGAAAACTCAGTGCGCTCCTTTTTCTACTTACTTTGCTGAGGGCAAGATTAGGCCCATCTTCAATTTTCAATGAATTAGTGGCAGCAGAAATCGTTTATTTCGACTTTAAAAATGTGCCATTGTTTTTGTTTATGGTAAAGCTCTATAGCAAACCCTTGTTTGGTTTCCTTTCCCATATGCAGAGAAGGAATGCCATTCTTATGTAGTATGTATGTTTGAAATCGTGATTTCACTCCAATGATCAAAATTCAATTTTACAATCTACCTCTCCTCTACAATAAAATCGGATGGTGTAATGTCACTTCTGCCAGACAAACAAGGTATGCTTCCCAGATAGTAAATGAGACAAGGGATTAATTGCAGCTGGCTGACTGGAAGTTTTGGACAACAGTTAGTAGGCCAGTGTTTTCTTACCAAGAATAAATTATAATGTCTTTGAGATTTGCAAATGTGCATGCTAATGCCAAAAGAGTCTGGGGTATATTTTGAAAGCAGTGTTTGCTAATCCTGTTAACAAATAATAGGATTTGTGCATGTACCTCCCATGGGCTGCTTTGAAAACATACCCATAAGCGTCAAAAGTTTTCTGGACACACGTTTAAGACTCACTGTATTCTTTAAAGACTGAGAATAAGAGTTTCCCAGTGCTCTCAGCTTTTATCGTATCTAAAGTACAAACTAGGAGAAACTACAAGAGATTCTTTAAAAAAAAATAATAACGGACTACCTCAAAATTATCTTTTAATGCAGAAATTTCATGTTTCTGAGCTGCCTGATGTGACAATGAAAGAGGCTGGGCTTTTCTAGGAGATAAGTATGTTTATTATATTTCTGTAAGAGAGTATATCTGCAGTGCTATTCAGGAGAAAGGCTATTCTAACCACCCTTACCTCGAGATACCTTGTCTGTCAAACCTGAACAATAAGAAATGGTGCCTCTATCTGCATTGAATATAATTTTGGTGTTTTGGTGGGCTTTTTGGGGGGTAAGATCCACCACAGATTAATACCTGCTCACCCTGAGGGTTGGTGCTTGGAATGTAATAATGCATTATCGCATGGACAGTGTGACAAACGGGGATCAGTTCTTGCAGATTTGGTTCTGTGTCTACACCTGCTTCCCCTGCCCGGTTCCTGTCTCTGCAAGGGCTGCTTGGCAAGAGGAAGGAAAAGCATAAAGTTGAATACTCTCACTGAGAGAGTTTTTGCCCATTTCCTTTAAATGTGAACATAATGTTACTTCCATTTTTATAAAGGAATTTGTTTGCTGGAAGCAAGCTGAAAAATGGCACCTGGGATTTTGGGGGCACAAATAGACCTCAGTTTAATACAGGATCCTTTGCATTAGCAATATTAGCGAGAGCAGATGGGTCCAGGATTTTTCTGTGCCCACGGCCTGCAGTAAAGCTGGAGAAAAGCAGAACAGTTGACTTCAGAAATATCTGTGTCTAAAAGCCAGGAAGTAGAGAAGCGTGGTACTCTGTTCTCATGGTAGTTCTGCTGAATAATCACTTGGCAAACAGCCGTGACATGTCAGAGAAGCTCACGGTTGCAGTTTAGGTACAGGATATTTTGAGAGGCCAAAGGCTTTGCTAACAGTTAGCTGGATGTAAGAAATGCTGTGTGATAAGAACGTTGTTTCCTCTTTTTCTTAAAACCTGTCAGTGATCTGCAGCATTTCAGGCACTTGGCTCAGTGCAAACCAGCAAAGCTGATCTTTTTGTCTACTTGATGATGGTGGAACTGGGAAAATTGACGATGCTTTAGGGAAAGGAGACAGTCTTTGGAATAACTTTATTTTTCACTTTCTCTTCTTTCCTGCAAAACGTATGAGGTGGCCTATGCTCACTGTCTTTTATTCCCTCTGAGCTCCTGGAGCTGGATTTTTGCTGTTGGCTGGGTTTTCAGCAGAGATGAGTCCAACACAAACCAGTTGATCCATGAGCTTAGGTGGATTCATCCAGAACTGCTATTTAGAAGTCTCCTCTAAGCTCAGTTAAAAACTTCAGTTTTCTTCTCCAAGTTATATTTGCCCAAGTTAACCAGGCATTGAAGCAAATCTGTTTACTTCTGTTCTTCTTTTTACACTGCTCCTTCAATTCTGGACCTTTTACCACTGTGAAACAGTTGGCGTGTGAACGATGTCTGTCCCTCCTGTACTGATAAAAAATTTCAAAAAGGTCTCCTAGAAATTGTCTCTTCCGCTGGAAATCAACCTGCCTTCTTCAGTTCTTCGTAATGTACAGGGTTTGGTATTTAGCATCTTCCCAATTGCTTTTCATTGAACTGTTCAGGGGAAAGTAGTAGTATGTCCTTGCGGAACTGAACTGGGATGTATACAAGTTAATCAATATGGGTATTTAGCAAATGTCTTAGATGGGAATTCAGTAGCACAATATTTAGTTAAACGGTTGTGTGCTTGTTTAACTTTGAGTAAACCTCCCTCCATTCACCAGGGGTCTGAAGATGCTGGCAAGCCCCTTTGGCTTGTAGAGGATTTGAGTGTGCGCCTAAGAGCCTTGTTGAATGAAGCCTTGTAGAAGAATAACCACGTACTTTGCTTTTTTACCGGTTGCCATGTATGGTACTGGAATTTCTGAGCCAGGTTTCTGCCATGATCCCGAGTTAAGAACGGAGGAGCCTTTCTGCCTTCTGTGCTCTTTTAGCCATGAAATACTGTCTTTAGCCGTGGTAGAGGCAACTGTGTCTCAGTTCCCTTAAGCTCCATCTTGAATTCGGTTAGGCTGTTTGCCGCCTCTCCTCCACAGGTTTTCTAGACTTTTTTTAGTTTCCAGAACAAATGTCTGTGATTTGTGTAAATGCAGCCTAATCTTCCCCCCACCCTTGACCAACGTGTACGGGGTGGTTGTTTTCAGTGCTTGTGTATAGTGACCCCCCAGTACGAGCTATTGAGGCACACATGGCTGGATACTGGTGAAGCTGCTTCAGGCTCCCATCTGTCAAACATCGCTTGATGTATGATGGCTCTGTTCTTTTGCTGATCTAGTCCTATTTCAATTTAGTTTCATTATTTTGCTTTTTAGCAACAGTAACGTGATGTGCAAATGTAATGCACTGAAACATGGAAGGGAAGAGTGAACCAAAACCACATTATGGACTTACTATACTTCTGTCAAACACATACATAGGCAAGAAAAGCCTGTATAGATAAATGAGTACCTATGTATTTTTTAAAAGAGGTTTAAACTGACCGCTGGAGCGATCTTTTGATTTCATTCCAACCTGAAATAATTTCACTTTTGGTACCCTTTGGCTCCTGTTCTTAATTCTATTTACTGTACAGACTCCTACTTTAGATCTTCTTCCAAAACTCTTCACCTTAGCTGTTGCTGTCTGGTGCAGAATCTTCTGAAAAGCTTTTTACCGCTCCGCGTATACAACATCCCCCGAAATTCCTTCGTGTCACTGCAGTGCTGTCCCTGGGGAATTCCTGAGGCTTTGCTAAGCGTGACTTCTGCTGCCTCAGTCCAGCCACCGCAGTCTTAAGCACATTGCTTTCCATGTTTTCCTAGCATTTCATTCTTATGGCATGCAGTGTCCAAAACTTTCTCCCCTCAGTTGACTTTCAGCATTCTGGCTAATAATGTTACCGCTTATCTCTTGACCTGATATAAAGTGATGCATAAACCGAAGGCTTTTCTAACGTAATTCACTGAAGATTAAGCCTGTGTTGTAGAAATCTTGGTACAGGGCCATTTGTGTGACAGCATCATTCTTGTGATGGACTAAAGTTAAGCTACTTTTTATATATAAGTTCATATTTCTTTTTAAAGTTTGACATGAATAAAAAAGTTTTTGGCTAGTTACTCATGGGGGGGATGCAAGTTTGTGGCCTTCCTTTGTATTTTTTGGATGGTATTATCTGAAAACAACGTAATATGCTTATTTCTGGTTTGCACAGAAGGCATTTTTAGAGCAAGCTGATAGTGAGCCAAAGTCTCTGAAACCTTAAAGTTGTGGTTAGCAGACAGCCAGGCTAGGAAATTAGGTCACCATTACCTCACTATTATTTTTTTTTATTATTTTTTTTTTAATCCTGTAGTTGACACTGTGGCTGTCTTGCCAGTGACACCCAAGATGGATTGGATCGCAAACTGGCAGTGGGAAGGAGAGTGAAGGAAGGCTCTGAGGCTTCAGAGGGGTGAATTCAGAATGTGAAATCAGTGCCAGCAGCAGAGCGGCAGCAGAGGGTGGCCGGTTTATTTGGGAAGGAAGGTCTGGGCATCAGATGTCCTTTGACACCGTAGGAGTGGGTTTGGGGATCCGGGTGGTTTGCAGAGCTCATGGTAGGAGCTGCACCCCCGAGGAGAGCAGGGAGGAGGCCAGGTGCCGTCGTGGTCCTCGCGGGGAGGCAGTTGCAGGCGCTGCGCCTGCCTGAGTGGGTATTTGCCTCTGCGCTCTCGGCTGTTACAGCCTCCACTGCAGCAGAACTCATCCCCATGTGGGCTGGTGGGATGAGGTGGGAGCAAAAGTAACTCGAAAACTCGTACCTATTTATATAGATATAAAAAAATTTTTATTTTTCTTCTCTTAGAAATGCTATTAGCAGAGTCTGCGAGTAGCTGAAAGCTTTATTCCCATCTGTTACACTGTGCATGGCTCTTCTAAGGTGTGACCTTATCAAAGCTGGAATCAAAACACAAAGTAAAACTCAAGGCAGGCTCGATCTAGTTCTTCCTTTCAGTAGACCATGGCAATGGGGAACAATGGATGTGCTGCTGAAGTTCATTCTTCCCTTAAGTGTGGTTTTATCGGCAATTAGTCTGTAAAAATAGCACTTACTGGCTTCAGGATCCTTCCCCCTGCTTTCAGACTTGTATTTGCTCACTTTACCTAAAAATAAAGTTTCTACTCCAAGTGTAGTACCACCTGAGCCAGTAGAGTCATAACCGCCACGTTAGAACAGGTATCTGTGCCTCAATGGCATTATTTGTTAAGTTACAGCTGCGGAACTTTTACTCTTGGTTGTTTTTTTTTTTTCACAGGCCAGGAGGAAAGCAATTTAAATCTTGGATTAGTCTTCCAGGCCCAGGAAAATAAATCTGTTCAGAGAAAGCTAACATGTAATTGTACAGAGCTGGATTTTTCAGTTGTTTTTCAGGTGTGCTTTCAGTGCTTTTGTGAGGGCTTTCATGAGTCAGTAGGAATACTGTGATTAATTCAGTCATGATACATTGTAGGGAGAAAAGAAATAGGGAATGGAGGCATCCAGTGGGCAGACTTTGTTATTTGTACTTGTCTGTAATCCTCTGGCTCCGGCAGAGTAGCTGACTACTCCAGCAGATAAAGGTAAAATCGGCATCTCCTCCATTAACCTGAGTCTCAGCCTGCCCCTAGTTTCTGGGGAAAATGTTTGACCCCAGAGGTTTAGTTTTATGGAAAGGGGCTTGTTTTGGGGGAGGCAGGTCTCGATGCAAGTTGGAAGATGGGAACTGCATTGTGTATGTATTCGAATTTTTTCAGGACCTTAACAAATACTAAAGCATCAGCCTTTGCATTTTTTTTTTTTTTATTTTTTTTTTTTTACTACTCCACCTGTGACAGCTTCAGTTTACAGACTCCATTCTTCTTGTGGAAATTTTATTGTGTGACCGTTTCCTTGTTTAGTAATGCAGTTGCTTGGGAGGAAGCAACTTTATACTTTTGATCTAATTTTAAAGCCTCAGAATAGGTCATTCGCTCCTCCAAACAATTTCTAAAGATTTTCAAATAAGGCATAACTTGATTTAGAAGGCAAGGAGTAAAGTGTCAGGGCCAAAACTTTGAAGGAGCTTTTATGTGTAACCTTATTGGGATTTTTAATGGGCTAAATACAGCATTGTAGGCAGAAGCTGTAAGCTGAGAAGCCCTCCATCTCAGCAGATCCTTGGGGATATGCCCTTGGGAGGGTTTCAGACTGCAAGAAAATGTGGAAAAACAAGAAGATTGCTCTGCAGGGATGGACATAATGTAGGGAGAGGTTGGGAAAGATAAATCCTTCTGGCCCCCTTCATTATGAGAGTAAAACGACACTTTTGGCTAGAGGCCAGTGAAACCTGGGAGATCTAGGATGGCGCAGACAGGACTAGCAACAAGTTTTGTCAGGGAATGGGTTGGATGAGTGCAGATCTGCCTCGCTGTTGTGGTTTTTGTTCTGAATGCAGAGCATTAACCCCTCCGTTCCTGCTGCTTTCCAGAAGCAGAGCCCAGGCAGAGGCGCTCAGCCTCGCGGAGCAGATGGGGGGGGGGGGGGAATTGTGGTGGATTTTAATTAAACTTGGAAAAACAAGCGGAGGTAGAGGAATGCTCTTACAGGAGGTGTAGGATTGTCGGAGGAGCGTGTTGTTGAGACGCTGACCCGACGACACAGAGATTAACAGCCACCCCATCCTCCCCACATGATCCAAATGCAGCAGTGCCGGGGAGAGGGGGCTGCCAGGCAGATTTGCTTACTCACAAAGAGCGTTCCAAAAAACCAAATGTATTTCTTATCTAAAGAAACTGATAATGATTTTCAGCAAGAAATGCTGCAATCCGTCATCTTGAAAGGTGGTGTGATTTGGATTTAAAACTTTGACACACCCTCTCAGTTTCACCTATGTTGGCCCACCGAGGTAGGGCTGAGGTGGTGCTTTCAAGGAGACGGGGGAAATGCTTGTGATCTTGAAAGTCTTAACTCTTTAAATAAGCTAAAATGCAGCACCTTTCTTATGTTTATGGAAACTCATTTTTTCTGTAACCATAAATTTGTCAGGTCTGCAATGGGTGAAAAAAGCTTGTCTTTGAAATCAGACTGTTAAGGGCTAGTTTTTTGTTTTTTTTTTTTTTTTTAAGAATTCGGGGTTGCTCCGCTACCCTCAAAGTACATCAACAGTATGGTCAGGGGCGTGAGCGCAGCTTCTGCAGATGTACCTGGGCTGGCTGTAGATGAATTTGCACGTACGCGTAGGGAGGGCCAGCAGCGCAGGCGTAGGATGCTCTGGGTACCGGCCCTGAGCGCAACCCCGGGAGCCTGCGGGCACCGCCGCCGTGACGCTGGTACCGCCGCAGCACGGGACCGACGGATGCTGCCTTGGAGGCACCTGGCCAGGCTAAGTATGCTTGGCAGCCCCTGTGTGTTTGCACCATCGCATCATCTCCAGGGGACGGTATTTCATTTTTTTTTATGCATGTAAACATGGGAGTGTAGAATTTGGCCTGTAAATAGGATCTATTTGGGAATAAGCCTTTTCCAGAGCTATATAATGATAGTTTTCATTTCTTCAGTTAGAAACAAATGAGGGCCACAATCCTAAAAACACTTACATCAAGGCTTTATTTTAAGATTCACCAAGTACTTAAATTAGCCCGTAACTTCAGGGCTTTTAAGTTATGCGTTCTCTTTTTCAGAGCCTCTGGCCATAGAGCATTTCACCTCAGAATATTTGTACTGTTCCAAGTGCTGTAAGTCTAGGCATGATATCTTTCTGTTTCCAGAGACTAAGATTTATTTTAAAGTCCAACTTTTTACAACTGGGAGATAGCAAGGGGCGTTACTTTATAATGATAGGAGCTACAGCTGGCTGGTTTATTAAAATTTCCTGTTTCTAACTAGGAGGAATTAGCAGTAGTGTTTTAGAAGACGAGGTCAGAACAACGAAAACACTGACGGTGGATAACTCTGAGCAGCATGGTGCCACTTGAACCTTTCAGCAGCCAAAGCCCCTAGGAAATACACTTTACAAGATTTAAGGACACAAGGCATTTAATTTTACATCCTTTGGGTTTTTATACTGGCAATGCCCTAAGGAATGATACCATTGATAAAGACTTTTTTTTTTTTTTCTCCTGAAACTTGTAACTAATCTTTTGCTGCAGAAAGAGGAAAAACGTGGGGAAAGGGTGCTGAGATGTTAACTTGGTGTAGTACCGGGGATTCATGGATGAAATCCAAATTGCCTTGTGTCTGAAGGCTTCTGAGGGCACTGGAGAAGCGCGAAAGGAGTTGCTGTTTGCAGTCAGGTCATCATGCTTAGCACAGCACCTTAGCTCCACTTCTAATTTTATGCTTTTACCTACTTGCTTTCGAATATCATTGGCCGCCACTGTTCTCAGAGTGCTCGGTTATAAATCACACCGAATCTTTGAATCCTTGAGTCATTTTTCGCTATGACTTTTCCTCCTCTGTGGTATGAAGTACATGTGTGTTATCTGCTCACCTGGAGCAGATCTGAGAGGTGGTGTGGTCTGCAGGAATGAAAACTGGGTTGGGAGGCAGGCGGTGGTGAAATCTAGTTCTGGCTCACGAGGCAGACTGAAGCAAGCTGCTTTACCTTTCTGTTTCATTTTTCTCCCCTCTGCAAGGAAAGGGGGAAGGACGTTTCCCCACCTGCCTCCCAGGACGGGTGTTGGGCAGAATTGTTAATTAAACCCCACCTGAATCTTTTGGAAACATCAGCATAGAGAGCATGAATATCCTTTAGCAGCTATTAACAGTGGACTGATAGACCGCAGTGCTCTGTCCTTATTTGCTTTCCAGTTGCTCTGTGCGGTGCATGCGTGATCGCCGTTTTCTGCATTACTGAGCACATTTACCTGTGGCTCTGAAGAAGGAGACGTAGCAAAGGTCAGCCATCTCCGTGCATTTTAATACAGACCAGTATAAACCCCAGTTTTCTGGTGTGGAGTGCCTTTACGCTCTGACATAAGCTTTGCTTGTTTGACGTGGTCAAAATGCGGATGTCCACCGAATGCCGAAAAGTCACTTGGGGGAATCCTGGCTCTCATTTTTTTTGCTTTTCTTCTGCAGTTTTACTTTATGAGCACCTTTCCTCCAGTTGGGGGAAAAGCTGGCAAACAAACACCCTCACACCTGCCAGCAAGGACCACACCTTGGGCTTCCTGAGAGTCAGAGCAGGCAATAATTTATTGCAGGGAGCACAAATCTGTTTTCCAGCTTTGCTCAGGCAGCAAGCGAAGAACGCAAACCAACTGGTGATAATGCCTATTAGAATAGTCTCTAACCTGAGAGCAGCCATTCTTAATAAAAGCCAAATAGTCATTTTTTCCCCCTTTAAATAGCACAGAAAACCTGTTGAACCTTTGCAGTTTCAGTGTAGGAAGAAGTGATTATTTTTTCCATCTCTCAGATCAGGACCCGAGCTCGCGCGGTGTTGCCGTGCTGCTGTACCAGCAGTGGTGCTGCTGGCAACAGGGAGAGGACAGGACCCTCATCCCTTGCCTGCTTCTTCTCATGTCCGTGCTACTGCAGGCTGTGCACCGCCTGCTCTTCTGGGTGAGTTATGTGTCACCAGGCTGTGCTTTAAAAATCGGGAGAAAACCTGGAGCTGTGAGAAACCAGAGTTTAAAATCCAAAACACAGTGTTTTCTGGGAGAGGATTTTTTCATGTCTAATTTCTATGTTGCAGATCTGGTTTAGAACTTAGCCAGTACAACTGTCTTGAGTACTAACAGGCTTTTATAACAATTAATTTTAAAAAATAAGAATTTTTTAAATTTAAGAAAGCAGTTATTTTTCTCTATTACTTTTTTTTTTATTTCCTAGTAAATATCCAAGTGTAGATATACTCTTTGTGTGTTTCTTTAGGACCTTTTTTTTCTGTCTGTTTTTTTTTCTTTAGGCAAACCCGTATATGTTTTTTTTTCTGTTTAAGTTTATAGGTCTCTCTGACAAGGTTGCTTCTTTCAGGGAGGGTGGGGAACCGTGTGAGTCAGCTTGCAAGACTTCTGCCCTAGCAATACTTGTGAAGTTAGGAGGAACTCCAGCTACTATTAATCTGCTCTTTTCCAGTGGTATGCTCTCCTCCGCGCTCATAACCTGGGATTAAACCTGGCCTTGCTCAGTGTCCTGGCTGGAAGCTTGGTGGGAAGGAGGACTTACCATGGTGGACAGCCAAGTGCAGCCACGTGTCCCAGCGTTTTCAGGGCGGATCACAGCACGCCTGTAATGAATCCTTAGTTAATTCCATTGGTCACATCATCAGAGTTCAGGACTGTCCTTAGAAGAGCTGTGTACGTAATGTGCTTGTCGTTTACGAGGGAGTGAAACAAGTTGATAGAAACCTTTGAACTACCTGCCTCTGGCACCTGCAGAGAAAAAGCGTCAGTGGTGTAGGGAAAGATAACAGCCAGCAGGCTGTGGCTTCTGTTCAGGCATTGATAGGAGAAGCTCTCTGGGTAGAGAGGTCGGACTAGAAGATCATAACAACCTCTTCTGATCTTAGTGTGTCTGAATCCTACCTGACTCTGGACTTCTCAAACCATCCTATGCTCTGTTACTGGTAGTTTTCCTTTTATTGTTTCACAGTGACTTAACGGTAGGTTCTCACCATATGATGCTTTGCATGAATGCTTGTAAATTTGTTGCTAAGTTGTAGTATATGAAAGCTTTTGTAGGTGAGTCTCTCCACGTCTTTTTGCTCCTGCTGTTTCTCTGTAGTTGTTTCTCCCGTGGGGATAGGGGAAAGCAAAGGGTCTGGTTTTTACCACTGTAGAGCAGAAGAGTAGATCTTGGGCATTATTAAAACCAGCGTTGTTGGAAGGACTTTGAGAAAGGGGCAGACAAGCGCGTGTTGTCTTTCCCTCTTCCCAGTTTGAGTTTGTATTTCTTTTTCCAAGAAATCAATAAAGTAATTAAAAGAAGTATAAGACTTTCTTCTGGCATAAATTTAATCTGTGATCTGTAAAAGGGAATTTGGTATAAGAAATTCCAGTAACACAAAATACTCGGATTAAAACTTTGTCAAATCCAGACAGGGCGTGTAATAATCTAAGAACTCGACTTCAGCATCACATGGAAAACACGGAAATGAAGGCATGGGTAAGCCATGTACTTCTAGGATTTTTGAAGGGAGAAAACAGGGAAGAAAGTAGAACCGAGGTGGTGGTGGGCAATCTGAGTGTCCCTCCCAAAGCTGGGACAGCATAGCAATATGGTCCAGCTTTGCGTGATATCTCATGAAGATGACTTGCTCTGGAGATGATTTAGGACAGTTGTCTTAGTAATAAATAGTTTCAGCTGAAATGGCTGGTAAAGATTTTCCAGCTTCTGTGGAAAGATCTGTGAAGTTCTGCACCGAATAGTCCTGTCCACGTGGAGTTCATTTAGAGGAACTTCAGCCTTGTAGAAGCTAGATAGCTAGTCCAAACTAGTAATTTCATCTTACTCTATAGGCTTCTCCAGAAATCATCATCTCACAGAACAGGTGGGATGAAATTATTTGCCCTCTGGAGATGCTTATTTATTTGGATTGACTTCACAGGGAACCCAGACAGTGCTAGCTGGGACTTGGCTAACTAGCTGTTAGATGTGTAAAACTAGGTGGCATAAATTTGCCCTCACAGCAGTAAATGGTGAGGTGATAGTTAAACTCACCATGGGGAAGGACAAAGACAGATGGGAATGCATGCACAAAACCATTCTGGAATTTGAGTATGGCAAGGACATCTCTCATGTTGGTTACTTTAAATACAGTGGTTGTTTTGATATAGTATATGCCCATAACAGTAATGATCTTTGTAGCATCATCCTGGGGTGCTGTCTGCTAGTGGAACTCGTCTGCACTATAATGAGGAGGAGTTTGCTTAAATACATGCACCACCAGATGATTATGTCTGAGATTAAACTGGGGATAAAAATGACAGACTTCTTCAATTGCTCAAATAACAGAATCGTAGCAACTAGTGTACAAGCTTGAGGATACTTTTTACTCCTTCTGGTATTACTGTGGTACCTGGAATCCTTATGGAGGAGCAGTCCTGAGAAGTATTTATTGAACTTGTATGCGTTTTGTATATATGTTCCATATAAATATGGAACACTCACTTTTCTCTGCTTCCTTTGCTGAGATGACAAACTAAACTAACCAACCCCACTAAAACCCTAACATTCCTCATGCAACACTTCCCTCAGGCTTATTCTTCCACCATCTCCCATTGCCCATCTCTGTTCTGGGTATTTAGTCTGTGGACTTTGGTTTTCTGTGATTTTTTAAGGAGTGAGGGAAAGCGTCTGGGTCTGGAAAGGGCTTACACTTACGTGTTATGGTCAGAAATATGTCAAGGGTCTTCCTTATTCTTATGTGGGCCCTGCGTAGGAGGTGTGCCAATTTTTATCTCCTCAAGGAATTGACCAAGTGGCCTCACTGGATGGAGAGACCCTGGCCCAGGTTGCCCCGAGAAGCTGTGGCTGCCCCATCCCTGGAGGTGTTCAAGGCCGGGTTGGTCGGGGCTTGGAGCGACCTGGTCTGGTGGGAGATGTCCCTGCCCAGGGCAGGGGATGGAACTAGATGATCTTTAAGGTCCCTTCCCACCCAAACCATTCTATGATTCTCTGATTGCACCCAGCTGCCTTTGGTTCCCTGTCTCAGATAAAGCAGATCTCCATGTACAGCTGAATTGATTCAGAATGGCTTTAGGCTTCATCTAGAGCAAGGCTTAAGCGTCTGCCTCTGGGTCTGCAGCTATTCAGTATGGCCACTTCGCAAAGGGCTGGTTTCACCGGAGGAGCCTTGTGGATTAAGATCCAATTTAGCATTCGTAAGATTGTCACTATTGTACAGCTGACAAACAGCATAGTCAATAAAATAATGCAGTCCCTCTAGGTACTGTAGTTCTTTGCGCTAGATGAGGTGCAGGGTCTGTTTTTGGAGTTATTAGGTCTGAAGCTTGTCTTGTTCACTAACCTGTAAATTCAGAAAAATAGTTTTGTTGAAGGCAGCAGGATGTAGGCAGCATATCAGACCTGCCGCTGCCGAGGCTGTGCTCCTGAGTGTTGGGCCTGAGTGTGAATGGTACAGAGATTTTTATATTTTTTTTTTTCAGCTCATAATAGTGTCCTGCTTTCTGCTACTGATAGCTACTGGGCTTTTTTTTTTTTTTTGTGGAATTTCTGCTGAAAACATGCGAAGTTTGAATAAGTAATGAAACATGAGGCCAGTCTGTTATCTTCAGTGCATTCCCCACTATCTCTGTTGCATCTCCAGATACGTAGTTTTGCAGACTGACTAGATCTTTCCCTCCTCCCTGTCCCCTTATCCATCAAACTGTGTCCAGATTGCTACAATTCTGAGGTTTTCTGTTGTTGCTTGGTTTGGTTTTGTTTGGTTTGTTGTTTTTGGTTTTGGTTTTTTTTTTTTAAATTGGGACAAGTCCATATTCTCAGTAACAAATACCCTGACACCCAGCCAACACAAGTATAGAGCTGGCTACTAGTTATTTATCTTCTGTTGTAAACTCTTTTTCACGAAGTTCTCTCACTAGACCCACAGTTCCTTAAGGGAGCAACCAGGTGTGAAAGCAGTGAGCAGAAAGTGTGCGGAGAAGCTGCTGCAGGCTTTGACCAGTAAGGAGCAGTCTCGATAGCATCTGTTGTGCAAGGATAAGGATTGGAAATGGCAAGGCCAGTTTTGGAACAACTGTATCCTTGTTTCTCTACCCTTAAGGACGAGGGGGACAAGTGCCTACATGTGTTGGATTTTGTTAGCTGGATCCAGTTGCTGTGTTGAGTTAATGAAGGTCATGTTAGTCTGTGGAATGCTGGGAAAGCAGGAGAAGCCGAAACCGAGCTGGCCCATCCCCAGGCAAACTGGTTTTAACCAGGAAAAAGTCAGAGAATGCGAAGAAACTTCTTGTACATCACCTCAGGCGGTTATGTATTCTGTTTCCTAGTTACATTTTTTTTTTCCTGGTATCAATTCCAAAACAAACAAATGGAGAGAGAGAGGAGGGAAAAAAAAGCATTCCTTAAAATAACCCTTTAACATCTTGGGCCAAATTCTCTTCTCAGGCCTGAAGATACAGTCTGTCTGTGCTGATATATGCCTAGAGAGCACCCCAGATACATGCCGCAATGACTGTAAAATGAAACTGATCCCTTTTTATTCATTCAGAAGTAGAATCGTAGGACTGCGGCATATATTAGGCACTACACTAACTAACAGGATAGATAAGTGGGCACTGCAGGTACGGACCTCCCGACTTGCTGCTATTGAGCCTTCTTTCTGCGCTGGGTAAAATAGAGCCTGCGGCAGGAAGGGATCCTGGCATCGCTCAGGATCCGTAGGCACAGCTCTGATGGAAGGGATAGTAGGAAGCCTGTTCAAACAGTAACTTGGGTATTTAGAAGTCATAGTTCAGCACAAGTGTTTCCTGTTGGGCTTACTGGGAGAAATGGTAGAGCCAAATGCAGTGCCGTAGTTAGCTGCCCTGCCTTGTGAATGCTGAAACCCCCAGCCTCCAGCACTGCCTGCAGGTTTAACTTCACTGGGGCATTTGCACTGCGCGATTGTCATACTGCAATGCTTGAATAAACCTTCTTTTTTTGTCTGTGGGTGATCACATCCACTTTCCCCTCCTCCTGTGTGTTATTCTAGTCTTTCAACTAACTTTTGACTCCAAAAATTTAGGGAGTTTGTCATTCCCCACTTTGGAACCGACCATTTGATCTGCTTCACAGCCAAAGCAGAAGACATTTCTCAGCTTCCCTGCACCACTGCCCTCTATGTCATCCTGTTTTGAGCTCCTCTATACAGCTCTTAAAGTGCTATATAAGGTTCTGAAAAGTATCACGTTGCTTGGCTCGGTGCTTAAGGCAGTAGGGCACACAGGCTCTTTGGCGTGCTCCAGCAGCCAGTGGAAACAAGGGTAAGCCAGCTCGTGTACATCTTAGCTTTGGCAAGGATGATCAGAGCCATAGCTCAGCAAGAAATCAGCATTCCCTCTGCAAGTGAAAGGTCAGGAATGCAGAAAGCTCACTGCCTTTTTAAGAAGGTTGAAAGTTTGACGTCCCTTTTTTCCGAAAAGAGGGCAAATAGGAGGATAACAATCCCGCTTTCTGGTTTTTGTTTGGCTGAGAACGTGTCATCTAATCTATTTAAGGAATGGTCGCGCGTAATATTTTGAAAGGTTGATAACCTCTGGGTCAAATCCGTTCCATTCAGTCCTGCCATTTGCTTGACTCGCCAGTGGCCGATGATGCCTGGTATCCAGCTGACATCCATGTTCTTTCCTGCACCTATATTCTCCAGCCAGCGGGTAAAGATATGGTAGAAACAAAACCTATCGGCATCGGTGTTTCCATTAAAACCTGTGGTGCTAGGCTCTAGGGCGGAAGGTGTTCTGATAGCTCACGATGCTGTGATATTTTTCAAGCCAAGGCATCCAAACCCAAGCTAAGAAGAGAGCATAGCTCCACCAGCAGAAGCACATGTGTGTACATATATATATATACGTGTGTGTGTACCTTTTCTATCCAAAAGCACAGGCAAAAATGTACTGTTATCAGTCTTGCTGCAAGAGTGGGTGGGAAACTATTCAGAGAAGCTTTTTTCCCCGCTGGAAGCCTTTGGCGTCTAGAAATCAAAGCTCTCTGCAGATGTGTGCAAGTCTTGATGAGATCTAAATTGAGAAGATTTCTAAAATCCAGATGGAATTTCTGATGAAAACAGAGGCGTGATCAACACCCCTGCCAGCTTAGAAGGCAGAAGCTGCGGCAGGGCCATGGGGAGCTTGGGCTCAGTCAACCTGAGCAAGTGCCTGACGTGTCACTGTAGACCCCAAAGGGGGCAGGTTCTTCCCTGGGCTTGCGTTGGAATCTGCCTCGTCTTCAGGACTTTCTCAGTGACAGCCTTGACATTTCTGTCTAATGCAACTCCTCTTGAAAGCCAGCACTTGTCAGGCACTGTGTTTGTAGAGGGAGAGAATAATATGTATTAAATATTAGATAGGATTTTGTTCCGTGTCTCTTTATTTTAGCAGATGTAGTTACTTTTTCTTTCCAAATTACTACTAATGGCCAATTTTACCTTAAATTAACATCCAGAGTCTGGAGTTTTTTAATCAATGTATTCTGTTTGCAATATAAGAAAAACTTGCCATAGAGACACAAATTAATTTTCCTTCTCAGCATAGTATCCAGCCATGCTTTTCTTTTAACATTGGAAATAATGAGTCATGGAATCAAGAGCACGTGACGTGGTCTTTGTGAAAGACATCTCAACTGGCATGGGGTCATGTTATAAAGACATTAGTGCTCGAAATGTCTTCCCACTCGCTTGAACAATTTCTCTTTTGTGCAAACATACGCGAAGCCCTGCGTGCCTTTCTTTTTCTTGCAGCCTGTGTTAAACTTCAGTTGTCACTTGAATTTACATTCCAAGTTTTTCTGCATCAATTTCATTGAACCCGACAGTAGAGAACTTAAAGGATGTACGGAGGTATTTTTTCTGAAGGGCTCATAAGAGCCAGGCTGCTACTGCTAGCTTGAGCCAAAATATACCAAGTAAAAATTGTGCAAGTTTCTTTGCAAGCAGATGTATCTTGTCCCTGACAGAGAAGGCACTGGCTTTACAAATGCTGGGATTCCTGGAAGCAGTGTGTGTCACTTACGCTGAATTAGGATTTCTTTCTGCTTCCATTGACTTCAGCACACAAACATTAATCTCCAACATTAATCAATTTATTGTTGCTGAACCCCCATAAGATAAAGAATTACAACCTCTATTTTGTAGATGAACTGAGTTGCAAAGAGATTTAGATTCCTGTTTAAACGTGTGTTCAGGCACCTAAGGATGCAGCTGGATGCTAAGGAAGATTTATGAAAGTGCCTTAACTGATTTGGAGTGGAAGTTTAGGGCCCAGAGAAGTGAGGGGCTTTTATAAATTGGGTACTGGAGTATTTGGAGCCGCCTGGTGCTGACTGCCCTGCTCTCGCCTGCGTTTGGGAGCAGAGCTGGGGCTGAACCCTGACTTGCACCTCCTGGTAGGCAGAGAGTGCTTGCAGGGGATGGAAGCTGGGTCCTTGAGGACTGTGTGGCTTGTGTTTGGGGACAGCACTACTCCGGCAGGCATACACAGCCACTCTGCCCCCTTTCTGCTTGTTTCCAGCCTCGAGCTTCTGTCAGCAACCCCTTTCCCACCCCAGGTTATTTTTCAGCTGGATCAGCTCCAGCCCCAGCAGAGGACACGGCTCCAGCCCCCATGGAAGTGCAGTGGCTGCAGAGTTCCCGTATCCCTGGCATGGCTGGGCAACCAGGAACACAGGGAAGGCTTCTGAACTGATCATCTGTGCCGAAGAAAGGGATAGGAGGCACAACTCTTTCATTCTCCCAAATAGTACAGAACTATGCCATCATACAGTTCAAGACATATACAGGTTTCAAATGCTTGCTTTTTTATTTAATTAGTTAGTTTTAAACAATGCCTGTTTTGGAAGTTCCTTGATTTAAGTGAGTTCAGTGCTTCCCTGGTTCCTGATGCAGAAGACTAGCTCGGGACCGGTTTGCATCCTTACCGCCTGCTGGGAAGGAGCTCGCCGAAACCGCTAGGTGGAAATGACAAGTAATAAATTTGTTGAAAAAGGCAGCTTGTGAGCGGGACCAGAATGAAATCTGAGTCAAGTTAGATGGAAATGTTGAGGGAGAAAACACTTCAGCAACATTGAAATGGCTTTTGGTGTTTGAAAGTAGGAAACATTTCCATGTTTGTTTCAAAATGATGTATTTCGGCTCAAAAAGGCCAGCACTTGAAAGGGGGAGGTTATACAACTTCAGAAATGGTTTATTTTATTTTTGCTCAAATCAATGTCTGGAGTCAACTCAAAATTATTTTTGTAGCAAATTAAATGTTTCTGTTTGTTTGACCCATATGATGATTTCTTTTTGTCTTCAGTAGTCACTGCAAAAACTCTATTTGCCTTATGTCTCCCACCAGAACTGAAAGTTGGAGACTGGAATATTCCACCTCCATGTGTGCGGGGTGCAGCTGCCTAAAATAAATCTCCAATCTTTAAGCATCTCAGGCTCTGCCTCATGGAAGATGCTTTATTCTTAGCCTAGAGTGAGAATCCCCTGTTGATGGTATCTTTAAGGAAGCCAACGATCCCAAAGCCCCAGGTCAGAAGCTTGACAACAGAGTAGTAACGAGGCATTGCTTATATGAACAAGTCACGCTCTACAAAGACTGTTTAGCATATATGCATGACTAATGGTGGTTTTAGATGTTCAGGAACATTAAAGGAAATCGATGGATCCACTATGCACATGAAAGCAGATAAATGAAGCATCACATGTGATATATAAAATTCTATGTCCTACCTGGGAGTATGCATGCTGCCTTCCTGAACCCTTCAGATCAAATTTGGTACCAGGGTAGTTGAATCTGACACAGTTTTTGATCGTAACCTTTGCAACTCGAAGTGTGAGGGTACATACACTTGATGAGAATGTGACAAGAGAAAATGGAATGTAAAGTCTGCTAGACAGGCAATAAATTTGGTTTATAGCTTTATCTTTTCCTTGCTTGGCAATTATTTCAGCAGGTGCTGAACTATTTTCTGCTTGCTGTGAGCGAGGGTACTCAAATGACCTACTGTAAATTCTTGAAATTTCCTGTACTTATGAGAAGACATAATCATAGAATCGTTTAGGTTGGAAAAGACCCTTGGGATCATTGAGTCCAACCGTCAACCCCACTCTACAAAGTTCTCCCCTACACCATATCCCCTAACACCACATCTAAACGAGTCTTAAACACATCCAGGGATGGTGACTCCACCACCTCCCTGGGCAGCCTGTTCCAGTGTCTGACCACTCTTTCTGTGAAGAATTTTTTCCTAATGTCCAGCCTAAACCTACCCTGCTGTAGCTTGAGGAACTTGTGTAGTTAGTGTGAATTAAGACAATTTTTTTAATAATGCTTTTTTTTTTTTTTTTTTTTTAAGGCCAAGATTGGTCATAACTAGTGATAGGTTACTTAGCACTATATAACTGAAATGTATTCGTATTGTCACCAAACCCCTGTTACCTATTTTTAAAATAGTGGGGTGGAGTTGTTGCTCAGGTCCTTCTACATTGTTTGTTGTAATTCAGCAGACTGTTAATGACAGCATATCGTTATTAGGTTATAGCCCTCCTAGGTTATGATTTTTCAGAACTGTAAAGCAAGAGTTGCAGGGTTTCAGAGGTTGATTACAGAGATAAGTTTATTGTTATTTCTTACGCTTAAATCTGCCAGGTAAGTTAAAACCAGCCAAGTAGGAGATCTGGAATAGAAATGACGTGCAGTTAAACACTGAAAAATCTGTGCTGCTTCAGTACGGGAGAGCTATTAAACTATTGCTTATTGTACATTTAGTATTCTGCATTTGTTATCAGAAAAGCTACTGCAGGCAGTAGTTCGAGCAGGCCATTACCATTTCTAACTTCATGCTACAGCATTCTCGCTTGCCTGCACAGTTGACCCGATCCTGTATGTCATCAGGGAGGAGATGTTTAACTTGTGACACTACTAATCCTTTCCTGAAGGCTTTTCGTTCTTCCTGCACGTTGTCCTTTCATTGCTTTTGTAAGCTGGAACATGCTTGCTCAGCCCAATGATGAATTCATGTAATTACCTATGTATGTACCGAAGTCCTGTTGACTTTAACGTTAAAGATCAGTGATTGCTTAAGTATTGCACTGAATCAGGACCCCCAGGCGTTTTCACAAGCTGACTTGGGAATTGGTGCACCTTATTGTAGTTCTCCACCGATGGGAAGGACGAGCGGGTTCGGGACACTCCCAGAGCCTGCCCGTGCCCGGGGACAGCCTGGGAGCGCAGCACATTGTTTTCCCCCAGGGAAATCTGCAGACCACAGCTGGCCTGTAATGCCTTTGCGTTAACACGAGTGGGATGTGTGTAAACAAAACATGATGTTAGACAAAGTTCAGAGTGTGTATTTGGTTAATCCAATTCCAGATAGCCTCATTAGTCTGTGTGCAGGTATGATTTGTGCAAAAGCGTGTGTCCGTGCCAGGAATCGGCATCCCGGTATAGCTCTGTGGATGTTTGTACCTCTGCAGAAACACCGTTTGCGGGAGCTCGTGGTGCAAAGTCCTTTCTTTCTCAGCCAAGCTCTCACTCAAGGATATGGATGATTTTCCGTGCACCTCTTGAAAATGTGCTTGGCTCGACATTTTTATTTTGATGGTCTAAATACACCTAATGCGTTGTGGTAGTGCTGTGTGTTATAGAGAAGGCTGAACTGCTGTCAAGCCCAAAGTTGGTCTTGACCCTGGGTTGGTCTTGGTGTAGGGAGGCATCAAGCCTTCAGACAACATGATTGTCCTCAGCTGGAATGACTGACAGTCCCAGGAATCACATCTGAATTACAAAATAACGTGGGTCTCCAGTTCCTACGTAGTCATAACCCAGTCGACACAGTATGTATTCCCTGCAGAGGCTCATTTGTGACCTTTTCTCGTACAGTTTGTGCTCAGAACAGCGTTATCCCTTTGACAAGAGGGGAGATGCTGCTGTTAGAGCTGCTCAGTCTGGGCTTCTGCCAGAGCTCTGTGGCATTGCTTTCCCAGGTTGATGATGGAGTGGACTTTTGCTTTCTCCATCCCTTCCGAAGCCATCCGTGCTGCTTCCTCAGTGCTTTGATATTCTGCCAGCTGAGGGAGGGAAGAGCCATTTATAAATATTTCTGGTAATACAGTAAGTACTTGTACATGTTTTGCTCACTCATTTTCCGTATCCAGAAATCTATCCGACCAGAATCGGTTCACTCTCTTTTATTAGCAGAAATAGATCCACAACAATTAAAATTGATTTAAAAAAAAAAAAAAAGGAAAAAAAAAAGAGAGAGAGAAGCAGCAGCAAGCACAGCATCATATTGACTGACTGTGTGTATATTCACACTGGCTTCCAATCCATGGATAATTACCCCTCAGAGATTGTGTGCTATGTACAGTACGGTGATGGAATTACGCACTTTAAAGAGCTTTAGTGAGGCTCTTAGGATGCCAAATTATTTCCTTTTTTTTTTTCTTCTTCTTTTCATTGCAGTGAGTAATGATTTTTAAATGCACATGACCCATCCTCAAAAACAAAGTAAGGCATGTCAGCGCTATTTTGTGTCTCTGGGTCCTGTTTTTCTTCAACTGACACAAGAGCAGCAGCGTACCCATGAGATGAAATGAGGGGCATGGTCAGAGGATCTTGGGGTTGCCGGCCTTCGTTAGTGAGGAGAAAGGAAGGCAGCTGGAACTCGGGTGTTACTGTTTGGCAGCAGGTAACCCAAGAGGGATCACTGCGAGAAAAGTGGGCTTGAAAGAGACTTGAAGGTACAAATCTGTATAAAAAGCGGCTTTGTTAGTTTAGACTGTCGTGGATCACCTTACTTGAACGCTAAGAACCAGTGGTGGTGGTTTCTCCGACCTCTTTGTCAGAGTCAGTTGAACTGTTTTGCTTTGCACTTTCACATAAAAAACTTAAAATATTGCCCACAAATTTCAGCCTAAATTGTTTTTGGCAAAATGATAAGCAAGTGAAAAACAGGGCCTTATCGTAGGAAGTGTCAAGCAATCTTAATTTTAGGCAGAGATACCAGCTCCTCCTAGAGGAAAAGAGCCAGTACGTAAATAGCACCCAACAGATCCTTTACCCAAGGAGACAAAAGGTTGACGTGCAGAAGTTGCTGCTAATGCCAAATTTAAGCTTTCCAATGGGAATGTGTTGTGTATGTGAGGGTTGAATTTGTCTACAAGATGTGACTTGATGTTTGGGCTAGAGTGTTTCTTGATATTCTGTGATATTTTGGAGGTATTAACAGCTCTCCAGATCTGTTGGAGCTCTTTGGGGGAGTATCTCCAAAGGTACTCTCCCAGGATTTGAAAAAGGAGGTGCATTTTAAAACAAAGCAATCGAGAATGAAGTTGCAGGGCCGCTGTACACCTCTGTGGCAGGCACTTGTTCTTTGACCGTCCCTGTGGCTGAGTTTACGGGTTTTCATCTTTTATTGACGCCTTTAATTGAATGTTTAGTAGCAGTGAGTGGTGCTGCATCCCTTTCCACCAGCCTCGACCAGCGGGCTGGTTTGTTAAAGGGAGGGCTCCCAAACTCAACTTGTTGCCCAAAAAGAGACTCTTTAACCGGATCAGACTGTAGCAGCCACAAGGTCCCTGCAGCTGCCCCGCTCCTGCTCAGGGATGCAGGAAGGTGGACCTGAGAGTGTTCCCGGGGTAGGTTTGTATGTACAAGGCATAGAAGCCAGCCCTCTTCTCCCATCCCACCTTCCTTGTGGCCCTGTGCCCCGGGAGGAGCGGTGTCCCTGATCTCCCTGCGTAACCTGGGCTGCAGGAACCAGAATAAGGCAAACAAGGACCTTCCTTGGTGCTGCCCAGCCTCAGCCCCTTAATAAAACAAAGGACACACACTGCTTTACAGCTAACCAAAGACAAACACGTGGAATAGCTCTGCCGTCCCTCAGAGGGGCTGTGTGCATGGCTGTACGTGGTGGCTGAACGTGCGGTTTCTTATGGGGTGGGTTCAGGAGAGCGCTGTGTGTATCTGCTGAGGAAGTATCAGATGCTTCAGTCTATCAGTCTGTTACGTCTCCATCTTCTTGACTCTTCTGGAATAATTAATACTGCGAGGTGCTCAAAGCCACTTGCAGCATCTTTCAGCTTGTTTGGTGATGGTATGACCTCCTCAGCAGGCTGAAACGTTCCAGCCTGGGGTTCGGTCCTGCAGCCCCTGGTCCTTTCTCCTTTGAGCACCCGATGGGGGTGTCTGCTCAGCACTCCGGGTACTCTGGTGAAAAAGTGGTGGCTGCTTTGGGGGTTTAAGTGGTTGATACAAGAAAATGTGTGTCGCCCCATGTTTTAATCTAACTTGAGGAAACGTTCCTTACTTGTTAGATATGTAAATTTTTACATACCTAATTATGTGTTTTACTCGCTAACTCCCTCCAGCCCCTTTCTTCCATGATCCCACCACCCTCTTTTTTTCTTATTCCCTTAAATATGTGTAGATGATGAATAGCAAATCTTCTCATAGAATTCTTCAGGAATATTTACTGTAGGGTTTTGCTTTTGTTTGCTTTTCTGGTGACTTGGAGATGGCATGGTGAGAAAAGAAACATGTGAGCTAAACCTGTTGGTTTGAACATTGTGTCAGAAAATATCCATAAATTGCAAGTTACTACACAGATGTATAGATTTAATGAGACTGTGTAATGCCATTTATTTATGCTAAAGAATCTGACACATACGGTACTGAAAAAAAGTTAATACTCTAAGAGTTATTTTATATTTTTCCATTGCCATCTGTCGCTGCCTACATAATAATGATACAGGTGAAAGCCTAACGTTGCTTTAAAAAAAAAAATCAGAATGAATAGTCATTTAAATATCTTGCTGCTTTAATAGCTGGTGTGTTTTAAATTGTGGGAAGGAGGCAACAGAGACACACTCCCCCCTTTTTTAGTATATCAGATTTTGGGTTTAAACAGATTTAGTTTCTTGAAGTGACTTCTGAAAGTAGAAAGTGATTATAAGATGCTCTGTCCTTTAAATTTGGAAAAGTTAAGGGACTAAACCAGATTCTGCCATCCTTACAACGTACCGTCAGCGTCTGGTTTTCAGAGTGGCCCTTTCATGTGCATCGTTAGATGCAGGTGAATTTTCTTGCTCTAAGTCTGGTCTTAATGTGCTGAATCCGATACTGCTGGGGTCTCTGAACTGTGAGCATGTCTCTCTAGATCCCAGATCCCCAAATCCTGGTCCCCATTGTCCCTCTGAAATCAGTAAAGGAAAAAAAAAATGTAAGGGAAATACCCTTTTTCAGCCGTCTCAAGTAAAAATCCATGTCTCAAAGCAGCACCGTGCTGACAGAACTCAGCGTTTTCAAAGACACTGGCTTTTAAGAGTTTTCCTTCAACTTCATGCAGTCATACTGTGGTTGGGCAAAACTGCTTTCCCGTTTTTCTTTTAATCCCGGTGGAGTCCGATGCAGCAATGAGTGAAGTGCCCAGCGAGAAGTCCCAGCGCTCAGGTGTGTGCAGTGACCCAGGGCTGCAAATGGTCCCGTACCTGGGGATCTGCCCATTGCTGAGCATTGGCCACCTGCCTCCGAGGGTGCAGACGAGGCTTTGACTCAAATGAATACACAAACCAGGTTTTATTGTTAATCTCCTTTTACAATGTCGTGACAAAGACAGAAAATAGTTTTGTGGCAGGTGCTTATCCTATAATTTTCCATGGGTTGATGAGTCAGGGGAGGTGGCTCCCTTTAGAGGAGGACATGGCTGGGTCAGGTCGCATTAAGATGATTTAGGGTTTATATGATTGAAAATAAATACATCTTTTCCTGAAAGCTGTGAATGATCCAAAGGTGTAACTTTGGTAATGAAAGCCTTTCACTTATTTAAAATAATGTCTCTAATGGTAAAAATGCCAGAAAATGAAGCAAAGTACCTGGTCCAGACCCAGGGAAGTCATTCCATTGGCGTCAAACAACTTTGTCGAGTGTATTTTCAAATATAGTGCAGATCCCTAGTGGAAAGTTCCTTATAAATGAAATAATCATTACTGTTATAATTACTACTCTTTGCGTACGTTGGAAAGCATTTTAGGAAGTCGTGCACTTTTTAAGAAGCAGAGATGACAATGAGCGAGCAATGAGGTTTTGGTCACTTTAAATGGATGTTATAAATCACTTTATTTTTGTTTATAAGAGATGATCTATATATAGCTGTAGTTTGTCAGCATTTTCCATTGCAAACTTCTAGTTTTGGGTACCATATAGAGCTCTCAGCAGCCTCTTAGAAAATCTACTTAGAGGTGAACGTTGTGTCATTGCTCAATGGAGATATGTTTCTTCTGCTCCCTGATTAGAATTTGAACCGGTCTTAAAAATAAAGAGGTGTTAATGGCTTAATGTTTTGAGAGACAGAGTGTTTCATTACAGGACTGAGCCTGATTTTATTTTTCCTCCTCTCTGCTTTCCAGTGTGCATCAGAAATAACTCTCCTGAAGTAAAAAAGCGCTGTGGTAGGAGAGGAGACTGGCAGTGTTTAATGTACGTGTTGCAGACAGTAAGAGACTTGCTTTTGATGGGCAAGGGACAGGGCTGTGAAAGTCCACCCCCGTCACCGAACCCTGCCTCCTGCAGCTCACGCTAACTGTGAAATAGGAGTTTACAATGAGGAGGGGCCCTGGAGAAGACCTGCTATGCGCCACAGCCCCCCCAGCATCACCTGCCCACATGTAACAAGTGTAATGTCATTAAGACAAAGGCAGAAAACCTTAGTAATTACAGCACACGGCAGGAGAGAGCAGGGGAGCGCAGGGGCTGGCCAGGTGTTGCCAAGGCAGAAAGTTTGCTAGATGATATTTGCCCAGAAAACCATGTTTCATACAACAGAAAAAGGAGACAAAAAAGAAAAACTGCTCCCTCTCACCCTGTCAAAACAGCCCAAAAAGTAGCAGAATAAATAGAGAGGTATCCAACAATTGCTCCTAATTTGGCTTTAGGGAATAATCCATGAGTCCAAGCTTAATTACTGGCTTAGCTTGAGCATCTGTAGAGGGGGACGGCAGCTAGGAGCCGAGTACCGCTGTGTTCCACTCGTCTTTCGCAGGGACCAGGTTCTGACATTGCAAATGGGTAGGGGGACATGGGGGCAAGGAAGCTCTTCCTTGTACCCATAGGGAATCAGTAGAAACCTGGTATTATGTTAAGCACAATACTTGTTGCACCATAATTACTTTGTGAGTATAGGCGAAAAAGGTGGGGTAGGACAGGTCATCAAGAGTACTTTTCCTACCCTGGGATATGAATACATGACTCTTACTTGTGTAAGTACAAGTTGCATAGATGCATTTGTGGGTGAAATTTGGCCTGAGGTCCTTCTGGAGAGGAATCTTGCGACACTGAGCAATCAGATATATATTCAATTAGGAGTTCTTACTTTTGCCAGATGGAGGTACGCAGCATGGGTGACTTGTGGTGAGCAAACAGTCATGCCTAAAGGCTGGGCAGCTGGGGCAGATTCTGGTCAAGATACTGCCATCCTTACTTACACCAAGGTACTCCTGACTCAGCGTCTCAGCCTTCAGACTTCAGCAGGGTTCTCACTGAATGCGACTCAAAATTGATTGTACCCAGCAGAGTTTGGTCCTGTGATAGAAGAGAAATTTCATGTTGAAATGCTGCACTTGCTGGGATTCTGTGTGCTTAAATCGGAGCCCTTCCAACTCTAACTGTGGTCTTTTCAGCTTAATATTTGAATAAGCTTGTATAGCCATTTGAGCATAAAAGTTGTTCCACAGGTTTCACTGCTGCAGTCTTCATTCCTTCTGTCTGGCTGTGGACAGCTGGGTTGGGAGAAGCCGCCTGGTAATTTAAAACCATTGCTTCTGAAAGTATGCAGTGACAGCCAGGGTGCTGCCCCACATCAGCCAGAGCTGGTTCTTGTGATGGTCAGGGGCCTGATCTGGCTGAAAATGGTTGATTTTTCTCAGGAAGGTTAGTTTTCAACCAGATTAGTTTACCACCCAGTTCCATGAGTGCTGGTGCCAATATGAGAGATGGAAGGGGTGGGGAACGAGAGGATGGCAACCACAGTTTGTGTCAGCTAAAGCCTGGCTGAAGCTTGGCTTAGCTACACAACCACATCCGAATATAAACTACACTTGGGTGTAACAGACCTGTTAGTCTACACTTACTGCACACACCACCTCCAGAAGACATGAAATAAGTATTCTGTTGCATTTAGTGAGTGTTGAAATTGACTTCAGAGGTAGCAGGCTTAAATTGAGATTCTTCAATGGGAAACCTAAAAACTTCTAAGGATGCCTAAATAAGCTGATCGTTTCTCACTGAATTTCTGGTGTATTACCCACCTCCACGTGGGCTTGAAGAATCCTGTTTGTAGCATGCAGAAAAGGACTTGGCACAAAGCTTCTAAATCTTTCCTTTTCCTCCTTTTTATTACTTATGAAATATTTGATTTCCTTTAACTGTTACAAATGCACGTAACCCTGCTGAGGTCACCGTGACAAGGTGGTGTCACCGTCTAAGATTCGCACTTGCTCAGTGGCCAAAAGCTAACTCTTTGGCAGCTTGCGATAAACAAATTTGACACCCAGCATCGGGGATGTCCGTGTGTAATGTAAGAGGCCCCGCTTAGGCTTTTGTCGCTTGACTCAAGAGAGGAGTTGGGTAATTCCCCTTTCTTTGCAGGTGACGCTCACCCTCATTTGTTCCATCCAGATACACTTCTCTTCTCTCTAAGCCTCCAGAAAGTCTCAACCCACTGTGAAAGCAGAATTGCCTCCCTTGAAATACACCTTTCTAACCCCCAACCGAAACATTTTCCATTACAGTGGTGTTAGGGCAGCCTTGCCCACAGGTGTCATTTAAGAGACATCTTTGTGATCTTCAAGATCGCGCTTATCAGCCCCTCAGCAGCAGATGCGCCTTGAGCAGACCCAACTCTCCTTATTCCTCAGCATCACACCTACACAGCTTTGGAGCGATACCTGCTTCGCACCCGTGCAGCACGAGGAGAAGGGGAGGCCTCTTCATTTCTCAGGAGCTAAATATAATTTCCAGCTAATTTGCTTTTTAATGTTAACTTGTTTGCCAAGTACTTTGCGGCTATGAGGCGACAACAGAGCAGGTTCCTTGCCCAGGTCTGCCGCTGCTCGCCTGGCATTCTCACCCTTTGTATGCCTGCCTTTTTAAAAAGAGAAGATTTGTCGGTGCTCCCTTGTTTACACATTTAATAGTTCACAATTAAGCCAAAAATGGACTTGGAAAGCCCAGTTAATTAAGACACAAATTCTACCAGCAACAAGAAACTGAAGGATGAAGTTTTCTTTTCACTAAGACCCCTTTATACTATTCCAGGAGGCAAGTATGTTTAAACATGCATTAAAGTCTCACTACGGTTCTGGAGTGGTCTAAACACCCTCTTTAAGGACCTTTTTTGCTACCAGAGTGCTCTTAGATGGAACAAGAGTAATGGATCATTGTTTCCAGCTTTTGGCATTCCTTACCTTAAATTTTCAAAATCTTCCATCAAGAGGAAGAGTTGTCCCTCCCCCATCCTTAATTTTTATTTTACAAAGCACTTACTGGTTTGCCATTCCAGCTCTTAAAATTAACTGTATTCCACTCACCATTACCAAGTGCTTTTAATAATATAGAAACGGGGCATTTAAGAGTATAGAAACACTCCACATCTGAGTCTTGTGATGTGCAAGAACTAGGTACCCAGGTTCAAAACATGCAAGAAGCTGGGTCATTTTCTCTTTGTCTTTAGCTGCCAATTAGCAATGTCATTAATCCACTGCCTAGGAGAAGTTCATGATTAAAATAGACGGTGTCACTGACCATTGACAAGACGACGTGCAGAAGGTTGTGCTGTAGCTGCCTGTCACCGTGCTGTGGTAGTTACAGCTCGGCCTCATTTTCTGGAGGAAAGTAACCATTTCTTAAGTTCTTTGTGTTCTGGGGCAAAGGCAGACACGTTATCCAGGCTTTGAATATCGCATTATATTGTGTTCTGGACAGGGAATCTGCGGCAGACCCCAGGAGAGCTAATGCACCCTGTTACCAGATGGGGGTGGTTAGAGGACACGCTGTGTCCGCCTTAGCTGCAGCCGTCCTTTGCCGTGCTCGCCCACAGAGACACCCCAAGGCTCTCTGGGGGTGGCAGATTTGAATTTTGCCTCCTCAAGGCTGAGTATCTGAAGCCGGGCCAAGGCTTTGTTTCCCGCTGAGGAGAGAAGAGGGCCAGGGAGGAGGCGCAGGAGGGCTTTGAGGGGTCAGCCTTGCTTTTTCTGCTCCTCCGGGGGCAGCAGGAAGAGGCCGGTGGTGCATGGCCGCTGCCAGGAAAGGCTAACCTCCAGCAGGAGACCACAAACCCTTGGTGACAGTGGCCAGCCTGGTTTTCTAAGGCCGCAGATAAAATAAGCAACAACGTAGGACAGCAGACAGGGGAGGAGACAGGGGGGCTCGGTCCCACTGCTTTGCTCTCTGGCGTGTTGGACAGGATTTTTGTTCCGTGTCCAGTTTTGGGCCCCACTACAAACAAAACATTGAGATGCTGGAGCGTGTCCAGAGAAGGGCGACGGAGCTGGTGAGGGGTCTGGAGCACGAGTCTTGTGAGGAGCGGCTGAGGGAGCTGGGGGTGTTCAGCCTGGAGAAGAGGAGGCTGAGGGGAGACCTTCTCGCTCTCTGCAACCCCCTGAAAGGAGGGGGTAGCCAGGGGGGGTTGGTCTCTTCTCCCAAGGAACAGGCGACGGGACAAGAGGAAACGGCCTCAAGTTGCACCAGGGGAGGGTTAGACTGGATATTAGGAAAAATGTTTACACTGAAAGGGTTGTCAAGCCTTGGGACAGGCTGCCCAGGGCAGTGGTTGAGGCACCATCCCTGGAGGTATTTAAAAGCCAGGCAGACACAGTGCTTAGAGATATGGTTTAGTGATGGGTTTGTCAGAGTTAGGTTGATGGTTGGACTCGATGATCTGAAAGGTCCCTTCCAACCTGGGCAATTCCGTGATTCTGTGAATTGCACTCTAGCTTGCTTAAGAAAAAGATGACCAGTGCTTTAATTTACACCTCACCTGGGGATCAAATCTCTCAGCAAGACAGGAAAGGGATTTTTTTAGATACTGGCCTACCAGTATCTTAAGGGGGCCTACAAGAAAGCTTTCTTGAGGGACTTTTTAGGATGTCAGGTAATGGTAGGACTAGAGGGAATGGATTAAAACTAGAGATGGGACGATTCAAATCAGACGTTAGGAAGTTCTTCACCATGAGCATGGTGAGACACTGTAACGGGTTGCCCAGAGGTGGTGGAAGCCCCATCCCTGGAAGTTTTTAAGGCCAGGCTGGATGGGCTTGGAGCAACCTGATGTAGTGGGAGGTGTCCCTGCCCACGGCAGGGGGGTTGGAACTAGATGATCTTTAAGGTCCCTTCCAGCCCTAACAATTCTATGATTCTATGATTTTCCCAGGTCTCACTTTTGAGGGAAACAAATTTCCATGACAGAGGATGAAATGCTAGGAATATTTTTCTTAGGTGGATCTTCCAACTTCTGGTTTGCAGCTATGCTAATTTGCGGGTGAAGGAAATATTCTGGTACTGAAAACTTGCCAAAATGCTGTTTAACAGAGAATTGCAGTTTAATTAGCACTTATGAGACATTAACAATAATTGTATTCAATTTGACCACTCAGGATAAAGTGTGATTCAGGATCAGCTGGTTGGTGCTCTGGGGAAGAAAAAAAAAAAAAAAGGGGGGGGGGGGGGAGGAAAGAAACGTTGCTGTGTGGTCTGCTGAATATCTGCCATTAGCTCCGTGTTCGTAGGTAGAAGCTTTTGTGGCTGCTCGTCTCTCTTTCCCACAAGGTGTTGTGCTGGACTGGGAAAAAGTGGAAGGAAGTTGTATTAACTGGAGGGAAATGGTTTGCCTTCAAGTTCATGCTTCTGCAGTGAGCTGCAGAGCAGTTTATCCCTGCTATCTCTTTTGCTGTGATTTTTAGGAAAAGCGCCAAAAACTTTAAAAATTTTTTCCGTTTACTTATTTGTGCTTTGCTTTGCCAAGGAATGAGAAAACCTGCCGCTTTTCCCAAGCGCGTGAACAAGAACGGCCAGGGAACCCAGGGTGAAATTTGACGTGGGGACTTGTGTATGATGCAGGATAGCCATAAACATCCCCGGAATATTTCTTTTTTTCTTTGCAGCAGAGTTCATTATGCTCTCTGAGTTTGCGGCTGTAGGTGGAAACAAAGACAGTGCCACAAAACACTTGTAGTTTCAAAGGCTGTTTGAGAACAGAGAAGACAAACCAGATGCAATTGAAGTGCCTGTTTGTGTGCAGGCTACCACAGGAGCCTAATATATACACCAGTATGATGTAAGGCAGCGGAGATGACCTGATTAGCACAGCCCTCGCAAGGAGCCGAGGAGATCCCTGCTGCACCAGTGCTCCCCTCCTTGGAGACCCGTGACTAGTCCCAGCTGAAGGAAATCTTCCCGCAGCAAACAAGGGCTGGCGGAGGGTTTCTGAAAATGGCACCGGTGGCGCTCCGGGTGCGTGAAGGTGAGAGAATTAGGAGGAATAAACAGCCTGCGCGACTGCGGAATAGCTGGGATTGCGTGAAAGATGCAACATGAATTACTTGGGCTTTGTGAGCGACGTTAGTGGGAGTTCGGGAGCCCCGTGTGTTTTGGAAGGTTGCATTTCGGCAAACAGCTCACTCTGTTTTCTTGTGCTGTTTATCCTGTTGGATGAAAGCCATCATTCAGCAGAAAGAAACGCTTGGGCAGGATAGCGAGTAAGTGATCTTCCAGTTTGTAAGCTCTTGCAGCCTTGCTTTCGTACGTGTTGAGCCGGCAGAGGTCCACAGACTTGAGTGGGAACTCGTGGCGCCCAGCGCTTACTGTTGTCAAGCGTTTATTATCCCACGTCGGAGAAATAGCAACAAAAATATATATGTGTAAGAAGACACGTGAGATACAAGCCTTCGTCTTGTTAGTACATATACACAATTATACAGTATAAGTTTTTTGGTTATTTTGTGCATTACTGTGCGTGGAGAGTGCGCAGGCTTGTGGCAGCAACCCGGGATCTTAGGGGAGGAGCTCGGGGCACTATTTCTGGCGCTACCCTCAGCTACTTGTGTGGCCAAGTGTATTAAATCCTGCTCCTGAAGACAGCAAACTGTTTATTCAGGCTTCATTCTTAGACTTGCTGAATACCCCGAAAGGCTGCTATTATTAGAGGGAACTGCCATTCCTTAGCTCTGAAAGTGGGCTGTCCATAAATCACCAACATGTGCTTTCCATGGGGAGGTGGGACTAGGACCTCGGCTTTCTCCCTGCTGGCCCATGGAGCTGGCAGAGCTCCCACTCTTCCTCCCTTCTGCTCAGCCTGTCCATCGAGGCTGCGTCCTCCTGGTCACGAGGCTGGCGGTGGCTGTGCCACCCACCGTACCTTGGGCTCTGCACGGGTGTAGGGTGGCTTCCCATTGCTTCTCTTGTTGCCTTGGTGGGGCAGGCCCCCTCCCGCTTGCCATGCGAACAGCCTCCTGTTGACCTGTTTCCGCCTTTCTTCCTCCCCTTGTTGAGGTGGTGGTGGCCTCACAGGAGAAGCTATTGATGTATCTTGTCCTTGGGGGATGATCTGCAATTACATAAAGTTTACAGCATCTTTTTCACCACCAGCCAGAGGTTGCTTTCGTCCACCTATTTCCCTGTGCACTCTGGTAGTGCCAGGGTTAGCCCTGGGGCGCAGAGAGCCATCCCCAGGGCACTGTGCTGTTCCACCACACTGGGTGTAGGTGGGGATGGCCATCCTGCACCCAGGCCAGCACAGCCGCGCAACGGCCCCGGGCAACTGGCTGGGGCCAGGTCATGGTCAAGCTCTCAGTCTGTGTCATTGTTTGGTGTTTTTTAAACAATAAATGCATCTCAGTGGCAACAAAAATATCAGTTCCCTTCTATAAATGAAGCGCTCAAACATTTCCTAGTTACAGACCATTTTGATGACGGTGCCTGGGCTGATGCTTGGCTGCTGTGAGCTGATCCATCTGTGTCCTTGCTCTGCACGGGCTTTGCTGTAATAGTACTTCATTCCTTAGCTCCCATTAGTGCCTTGAAGAATAGTGGAAGATGTGTTTCAACAATTTTCTGATTAAAAAGCAACATCTTACCATTGTTTGGTCTCTGGTGCTTTTGCCCTGTTCATTATGCTTTGCCTTGGAGTAACAGCAGTGATTTAGAGTTGCAACATCAACATCAGTCTCTGAACCTTCTTTAACCGTAAATTCTGGGGAAGGAGGAGAAAGGAGGATGAAGGAGGAAGTCTTAAGTAGTAGGGTTTGTTCTTCTAACGTTGCCAGGCCTGCTGTTTGAAACTGTGATGCCTCAGAGCAATCAGACACGTTTGCTCCTAACTCTCTCGTCGGGTTCCTGGACAGGGTCCCCTTGGGCGGCTGCTCAGGAGCACACCTGGCTGGGGATCAGAGACACCGGCCAGGCCCAGGGCAGGCGGTGGCACTCCGGGTCCACTGCTGTCACCCACACTCATGCTGATGGCCTTAGTACAGAGGTCAAAGACTGCTTAGATATGAAGGCTGAATCACCTCCTTTTAAAGCCCTCAGCAGGATCAAGGCTTAGGGGAGCAGACACGTGGGCTTGCCTTCTGGCCGGCTTTGGATGGAGAGTGTGACTCTGGCACAGGCCTTTCAGCAGTTTCAGCCAACCGTTGAGGCATTGAAATGGGGATGTCTGGTGATTAAAGCACCCCTGCACCAACACCCCTACGTGAGAAAGCCTGATCCATTCATTTGTTTTAAAGATTTGCTGATCCCACAAGCTCTTGCTAGTTAGAGGAGGTTCATGCTGTGACCCAAGGATCCCAGGAATCAGCAGTCCACCTAAGAGATACGTGAGGAGTTCCATTCTGGTGTTGGCTAAAGCATGCGTAAAAGCAGCTAAAAGGTTTCCACGTTTAACCAGTCAGATAAGAAAGATCTTCAACAATATTTCACTTGCAAATATAAATAAGCCAGCGTAGGTAGCTTATTTATAAAATATATATATAAATATATTTTTTTAGATTTTTATATATATAAAAATAAATATATAAGATATATAAAATATAAATAAGCGTAGGTCTCGCTTCAGACCTGTTTACCTTGGCAGTGTCCCACTTAGGTGAATCAGAAGATGGTGGCAAAAAAGCACTGGAGGCTTATCCAGCAATTGGTCTCCCCTCCGTCAGCAAACCTGCCTGTGCAGGCAGGGTGATTCGGAGATCGTTTTGAACAATCCCGCCTGCAAAGGGTGCTTGTTTCCGTGAGCTGTGTCCTGTCTTTGGACACCCTACGTCTTGGTGCCCTGGGCAGGAGAGACCTGGAGGAAGCACCTTCGGCTGCATCCTTTGCTCCTGTGACTTGGGCTCTGCCAAAGGGATGGGGGGGCTCCTGTGTTTCAAGCTGAGAAGCAGGAGGCCACTTCTTAAGCCTGCTGCATCTCTGCAACTTTTGGTAGGCTTCTGGATCACGCAGTGCCTTAGTTTGAGCTGTAAAATAGGGATGGAAATTGGGATTTTTTATTTTATTTTATTTTTTTAAAAAAAAGGCCTTGAAGAAATACATAGTTGTAACTTGCAGTGCTCTCACCACCGTGAAGCCCTTGTGTTGCTTTGAGCTTCCTGGCTGTGCTTTTAATATTGATAACAGTAGACATTTTTCATGATACTACCAAATGGGAACTTAGAAATACACACTTTTAATTATTTTTTTTTATTTATTTTTATTTCAGCAAATTCAGTAAAGCTAGAAATGCAAAGTGATGAGGAATGTGACAGGAAGCCCCTGGGTCAGGAAGATGAGATCAGGGCTCATGATGAAGGAAGCAGCCTGGAAGAGCCCCTCACTGAGAGTAACGAGATGGCGGATAACAGAAAGATCCAGGAGCTATCGAGCGAGGGAGGAATCCGGCTTCCGAATGGTAAACTGAAATGTGACGTCTGTGGCATGGTTTGCATTGGGCCCAATGTGCTAATGGTACATAAGAGGAGCCACACTGGTAAGCAGCTGAAAGAAAATCTGATGACTGCCTGTGGCGTCTGGTGTTGCTATTGCCTTCTCTCTTCCCTTTTTATTCATGGGGTAGCAGGAGGCTGGGGAGGGGAAAGATGGGCTTTGTTGTTTTGGTTCTCCCTCTGCTCCCCGAATTCCGGTGATGCTCTGTTTTCTGGCAAGCATGCTGCTTCCTTGACATTGACTTCCAGCCTTTGGTTCTTAAAAACAGCACAAAAGTCTGGAAATTGCCTTTTTTTTAATTGTTCTTGATCAGGGGCAAGATGGTGAGAGTCATCCTCTGGCATGGGTGTCTGTGTGTTCATGTGTGTGTGCACGTGCAAGGGTTTTCAGCCTTTAAGGTGGGTCTTAGATGGTCTTCCCTTGCAGGTGCTCACAGGCGGACAATGCCACCTTTGCGAGGGGCTGGGCGCGGTGCCCCAGTTCCAGCAAACCCCGCGGGGGACACACATTACCTAGCGATCCTGACGCCGGGGTGGGCTTGCTGCTCATCGCGTGACAGCTCCATCAGGGAAACCTCACCTGAACCACTCTTGAGGGCTAGTGCTTGGCTCCCCCTCAACATCCAGATACTACGTTTGTGGCACCTTTCAGTGCTTGCCGCTCTCCAATAGTTTATTTTTATTACTGTTAGTACTCCTGCTGTTTAGAGACCAAACCAGCGTACTAGGCTTATGGATTTGAGAATTCAAGAGGCAGACAAAGCCTGCAAAGGCTTTGAGCAGGTCAGCTTTGAGCGTAGGCTGATTCAGCAGGTCATTGGGGTCTCAAAGATGAGGCCTCAAGTTCAAAACAGGGAATTTCAGGGGAGTTTTGGCTGATAGGACAAACCGGGGTGCCCTAGAGGCTGGTCCTCGCTCGCCTCTGCTGCTCCTCAGGTGGGAGTGACAGTTACCTCCAACAGGATAAAAGTCTAGATGGTGCCAGAAGACCACGCTCTCCAGTCTTGCAGAGGTCTACCTGCCAGAGCCTTTGGTTCAAAAAAGCACTTAAGCTTGTGCTTAACTTTTATGAGATTTAAGCACATGTCAGTCACCTGAAGTGCTACAATATATGCTTAACTTAAGATACACACTTAAATCTTATTAAGGTTAAGCACAGGTTTCTGTGTTGGAGCCTCAGCGGGTGTTTGTTCTTCATATTTTTTGGACAAAATGAAAGACATTTTGTTTTTTATCTTCCTCTGCTGTTATTTAATGAGGTGAGAGACTCACACCGCCTGAGAGATATCTGCTAGGATATAAAGAGAAAAGTGGGGTTTTAAGGTAGAGTAAGAAAGACTTTGTGTAATCCCTTTGTAAAGCTGGTAGTTTGCAGTCAAGTCGTGTGCGCTGGATGGGAAAGAAATCAATAGAATTTCTGTACAGAGGAATAATAAATATAAGTTACATAGTTAATGCTCTGTGTATAAGTTGTATTGATAATAACTTAACATAAATGTATAATGCAAAGCATTGCAGTATCATTTATGATGCAGTCATGATTTTAGACGGCAATTACGACAGGGGAAAAGCATTAGCTGGAAAACCGAAATCTTGATTAACAATTTGACATCCTACTGCTGAGAAAGGGAGAGAGACCAGAGAACGTAACAGACTGAGTCCCCAGCTTTCAACCTCCCCAAAAGTTTTCACTGGCACTCGCACGTATCTGAGCATATGTATTGTAGGTGCATCGGAGTCCATTTATTTGAACTTGAACAGCTAAATTAGACCTGCTAAATTTAGATTTAGGTACTTAATTAAATGGTCTGCGGTTTTTGAGATACTGAATAGCTAGCGCATCTTTTAAGTACGGACGAGCTGCCTCGTTCGTGTTAAAGGAGAACGTGCAAATTCAAAGCGAAGGGAACAAAGTCTCATCTGCGCGCAGGCGAGAGGGCTGTCCGCACGTGTCCGGGAAGGAATTGTGTAACCGGTAGCTTTTTCCTTCAGGCTGCTGCGGGCTTCTCGTAGAGCTCTGACTCTCTTGCCATCTGAGCAGAGGAGCTGCTTTCAGTAAACCAGTTGGCAAATTTTGCAGATTTTTTTCTTTTTCACCCCCACTTTGTTTGTTTGTTTTTTGGTGTTTTTTTTTTTTTTAATCCACGCTGCTACTTCATTGTCCACAACAGAAGGAGAAGTTTGCTCGGATTTCCACATCCTTGATTCGAAGGAGTATTTTTAACATACTGGTATCTGTCTTTTAAAATCTGTCGCCACTTCCTCGGCAGCGGGGTGCGATGGGCTGGCCCCAGCTCTGGAATGAGCCCTGGCCTGTGGGTAGTCTGGTTTTGCAGCCCAAGGGAGAACAGCGGAGGGAAGGGAGGTTGTCCCTAGTGAGTGGAAACAGATTATATTCTTTATCAGCTAATGCAACCGGCATGTGAATCCTTACCTCTCAAAGCCAATTAAAGTATGTTTTGGGAGCTGAATCCCGCCCTACTCTCCCCTTTATCTGTAGGAAACCAAAGCATGGTCTGGCCAACTGTTTGCATTGGCAAAAACTGAAGTCTTTTTCTCTTCCCCCAAAAACTGATGGAATTCTCTGTAAATCACCCAAAACGCTGCGGTCCATAGCGGAGGCTGTAATTTGAGTGTGTGCTGGGATGAGAGTGGCTTTCCTTACACTGGGGACCCAGGCTTTGCGAGAAGCTGCGCTGGATGGCTTTGCCTGCGTTACGCACGTAAAGTGGCACAGTCTTCTCCAGCCATTGTTCCTCAGTTCCTGAGGAGCAGTTGTCCTCCCTGCCACGTTATGGTAGTTCAGGCAGATATAGGGATGCGGAAAATATTCTGTGGTGGGGATGAGGCCAGGGTAGATGAGCTCAGTGTCCCATCTCTCATCCTCATGGGCTGTGGCATCCGTTTCCTCTGATGCCTGCAGTCACCCCTTCCCCTGATAGACGGAGCTGGGGATTTCCCATTCATCTTTTGGATCGTGCATGTGGTGCAAGCGATGCTTTGGTCCACGGCACCTCCATCACGGAGCGCATGGCCCTGCTCAGCTGATACCACCGAACACAACATTTCTCTGAAATGCTGTCAGTTCTGGTGAAGCATTTTTGTAATCTACCAGGGCATCAGGAGAAGGCCTTTCTATTTATTTGTCATCACTGACAGAAAATAAATAAAAAGCGCAGTGTGGGAATTAAGGATGATACACTCCCTGCTTTAGCGAGCAGGGCAACCCCCCAGCCTCTCCCTGCCGTCCTCCTCTCAGAAAAAGAGCATGTGTCAGGTTTGATTTATTTTTCTCCTTTCCCATACTATCTTCTTTGGGCCCAAACTTCCTATTCCACAGCACATAGCCCAAGTTGCAGCATCTTTGTCAGAGTTTTCTGTTACTGCAGGAGATGACTGGTAACACAATATTGCCACGGGATACTCCAGGGGCTTTTGCTTGGGGATGTTGAGGGAAGAGGAGAGGAAGAAGATAAGGTCAATAATCCAATTTGTCTGAGGTAATGAAAAGGAACTCCAGTGATTTCTCACCTCTTTAGGCTTTCTGCTAGCAGGCCTGAATTAAAATTTCTTTGCTTCTCACTTTTGGTGAAGCAGAAACCGCTTGCTGCTGCAGTTGTGCTGCTGCCTCTGTGACCTGCGAGGTCCACGCGTTCTTCTCCCTTGCACTGTGCATTGTGATTTATTTTTTTCTTTTATTTTTTTTTTCCTCCACCCCAACGTCCAGTCCTTTATCTGCTCCACCGCTGGATTCTGAAAAGCTTTTTATTTCGAAGGGCGGGTTGGGATATCATCCTTGTTGTTGAGGATGCTTAAATGCTTCCTCTGCGTGGATGCAGGGGGCGAGCAGCAGAGTCGGGTCCCTGGGCACGGGGCAGGATGCAGCAGGGACAGCAGCCTTGCCCCACTCTCATTTTGGGCTGCTGGTAGGTTATTTTGAGGCTTTTTTGTGGTGCTAACGGCAGGAGGGTCTCAGATCTTTGCTCGCATTCCACATGCATTTTAGTACGTTGGGTGCCGGTGAGGAAAATTCTTGAGTTTTGCTTTAGCATCTATAGCGTTATAATTGAACATGTGCAACACTGGAGCTCTGAATGCCATTTAATTCTTATTTTTCATGCGGAGTTCAAGTTTTTTTGCACACAATTAATTAATGAGGAAAAACCCAATCATGCTGTTCAGCATAAAAGGCTTCTATGCCTAAAGCAGCTAACCAGCAACAAATTTAAACAAACGGTCATATTAACACATTGCAATTAACTCCATTGGACTGCCCGTCTTATTCTTTTAGTAAAAAGGTTTTATTTGGTTTAATTTGTAATTCGTAACCTGGTGCAGCCTCCTGTCTCTTGCAATATGAATCAATTTGGCACTGAATCAAAAATTGTAGGGCCAAATTTCTAAAAGTGATGTTTTCTACTTAGGTTCCTAAATCTAACTTTTCCAAAAGTCTCATTTTCTACTTTAGCATAAGGCAGGAGAGCTTAGATTTTCAAAAGGACCCCTCTGCATAAGGATGTGTTTTACTCACAGGACTTAGTAGCTAAACTCTTCTGATGTCTTTGCCAGTTCGCTTAAAGGATTTCTCTCCCTAAAGGATACGGTCATAAATTTGTGTACAGGGGACACTTGGAAATCACCCAGGATTTCCCAGGAATTTTTCATGGGAGATTTGTCGCTACTGTTTTATGATAAATTGCCCAATCTGGAAGTAGGTTTTTCCCAACAAAAAACCCTCGTAAAATCACTGATGTTAAGTGATGTGCAGCCAGTTCAGTGAAGCTGATGGAAGAGTAAGTAGGTAGGCCGGCTAGACAGTCCCCAGAATAACAAATGCAGAGACGGAGCGAAGTCTGCTGCTCTGTTTCGGTGTTTTTGTAAAGGCAGGCTGCAGCTCCCTGCCTGTCAGTTGATATTTCACTTGTGCTCCTGGGACAGAGCGGAATCGGAGCAGTTGCAGCACCTGATGAATCAGGAGAAATGTTTCATTTTACCTGAATATTAACAAAAAGCCTACTACGGAAGGGTAAAAGAATCAATATTAGTAGTATGAGCAAATACTTTCTGATGGCAGCGTGGGCACAGTAAGTTTGCATTGAGGTTTTTAAAAAAAAAAAATGCTGTTTGAGAAGTACCTAAGCTATCCTTTGCATACCGAAAGGATGTGCCAAACAAAAAAGGCTGAGATCTTAGATATACGTTTAACCAGGACAGATATTAACTGTAGTCCCATTGGACTCGGTTCTTATATTTAGAAGGACTCTGTCTGGGCTTTTCTTGTTATTGTGAAGAGATTTTAAAACCAACATGTGTTTATTTTAAAAAAAGTAATTAAAACCTTCCCAGAAAGAGACCCGAGCGCTGCTGTAGAAATAACCAGGCCTCGCCGTTAAGGAGAACATCACTATTTTGTGAGTCGCTCCGTTTGACTTCAAGGGGACCAAAGTTACCAGCCAAGGGTTACGAAAAAATCTAAGTCTCTTTGGTTGTGAGGTCTGTGGGCTCCTTGTCCTCAGTTAAATTTCTGTTTTGATACAGAAAATATCGGCACTGTGTTTTCCACCAGTATGAAATTCGAAGAAGGGTAACTCATACTGAAACTTCTGCGCAGCACTTCCGTGCTGAGGCGGTAAAGGAGAGTTATTGTGCGGGGAAGCTTCCAATTAAGCAGAAAAAAGGAGTTGGTTTGCTTTTTTGAAATAACATTTGACATATACACGATAAAATATGAAAGCTATTTGTAGGAAGTTAATCAGTTCATTTGCCTGGTTTCAGGTTGTATCAGCGAGACAGCATTCGTGGCTCCTACTATGAAGGCTTCTGCCAGCTGCCGTATATTAAAGATATTTATGAAACGACCGTGTCGTGCTAATAACCCTGACTCAGTCGGTCCACTTCACCTTTCATCTCAGTATTTGTTTACACAACAGCAAGTTAACTTGTGTGCTTTAGATAGCGGTGTAGCCAAAGAGCAGTAATATTTCATTATTATTTTTCCTGGAGGAGACATAGCTGTAATGGAAGCATGTTCAAAAATGAACTGTGAAGTTTACTGTAATTTGGAGGTAAATATTTGAAATCGTACCTTTTAATTAATACTTTATTCAAGTGTAAAATGATAAAACCCCATGGATTTATTTAATGAATTAATTTAAATATTAGAGCAGTTCCCTGGCACAAGCCCCTCTTATTAAGCCTTTAGGATGGGTAATACTTTGCAGCTCTGGCTTACCTTGCCTTGTCCATTCCTGAAGTAACTTTAGATAATTAAATTCCCTGTGCTGGAGAACAAGGCTTTTTCGGCATTCTTGGTTTTGTCTGGCTTTGGATCTTAAATCTGGAGTTGAAAAGAAACATCTTTTTTGTTTGGTTAGCTGTTCTTCCCCCTCACCTTTTTTTTTTTTTTTTTTTTTTTTTTTTTTTAAATCACTAAGGTTTGAGGTTTTTCTGCCCTGGTTTAGCTCTAAAATAGAGAAAAGGTTTGATACTTCAAGTAGACTAAAAATATTTTGCAGTCACGAAGTTCCCAGTGTTGAAAAGCAAAAAGCTTGCTTAGTAACTTTGCAGGACATGTCCTTCTTACCAGGAGTTCTTATTTCAATAAATCAGTGCGAGTTTGTTAGAGTCAAACAGTAAATACATAGATAGGTATAACTGTGAAATACACACCATGCTCGTTATTATCAGTAGCCTCTTGTCGTCCTGTGTGCCACTTGTTTAATAGGTCTACAGTTGCTGGTGTGTCTTTGCTGCCGTCACCCCCAGAGACAGGAAAACATTTTAAACACAGCCAGGCACTGACACGTAGAGAAGAAATGTATTTAGGTAAAGACTTCTCGTGAGTGGATGTTTAGTTTGAAGTGTGATTAATTGCAGCCTATGAATAAAAACTTTTACTTTTCACAGAAGCATAAGGGAAGTGAATAAGGATGTCAAGGTTGTTATTTTGTTATTAGGAAATAATGATACGGAGAACTGCTTACAAACCTACTAGGAAAAGGCGGCAGGAGAAATAATTGGAAAAGAGTCGTCTCGAGGCACTGAAGTGAAGAAGAAAGCTGGTTTGCTGCTATCTGGAGTGGGCATCAGACAGCGGAGTTCTTGGAAAACAAGCAAAATCTTCTTATTATTCAGTTTTTGTGCACCCTTCTATTGGGTAATTGTCTCTCAGATTAGCTGTGCTAAATGTAAAAGCTGCTAATGAATAGCGTGGAGGTGGGACTAAAATTACGGCCATCCCACAAGCCTGCAGTTTAAACAAGGAAGAGGAATCAAATGATTGGGCAAAAGTATAACAAGCAGATCAAAGGAGTTATTTACCCAGAATTAAGCCAGTAAGAATAATGAATTCATGCTAGCTTTAAATAGACCCGAAGGTTATTTAAGGTAAGATGTGCTATTGTGGCAGATTCTGTCTCTTGCAAGAGAGGAGCAGAGCATTGGTGACTTTGTGGTATGAGGGTTTTCATGTCATCTTTGCCACTGAACTGTAGTGCGGGGACTGTCTAAATTCCTGACCAAAGGCTTTCGGCATCTCTCCAGCTGCCAGTTTATGGAGGAATAATACCTACTCATACGTGGCTTCCAAAATATCAAAGATAAGTGGGTGATACAGTGGGTAAAACACATTAACTGCATAGTTTTAAATACAGCAGGAGTAAAAGGAAAGACTTTAGACCTGGTAAGAAACTCGCTACCTTCTTTAATGTTTGTCATCCTGAAACTGAAGCTATCATTCCTGAATACTGAGAAACGTGTCAAAGGAAGGGGTTTTGCCTGTTTTCTCAGACAGCGAAAGCAAAACAGAAAAGAAAAAAACCCATATATTTTTCTACTGCAGTCTCTTTACATATCTCTGCTATGGACATTTTGAAATGATAGAAAAGAAGATAATGGCTAATCAGATCTTTTAAGTATAGTGTGGGAGTTTAAAAGGGAAACCACAGACTCTTATCAATTCCAATGAGCTCGTGTTCTGAAGAGCTTCATGCCCTGATTTTTTTTTTTTTTTTTTTTTAATCATTACTCCATAACGTTCTTGGCAAGACTGTAGGAACCTTAGTATCTTTTTCAGTGCATCTGCAGTGGTTTCAGCTGTAATTGCAGCTCACACGTGTAAAGTGAAGTTGCAGAGGTATGGCATATGTATGGCCTTCCGCTGCCCTCCTGGCAGGACCAAAACGCTGGCAGTGATTTCAGCCACTGAAGCAAGAATTGCTTGTGGACATCTGTAAGAGGTCTCTTCCTCACGCTTTCCATTTGAATGAATAGATGTATGTAGGACTTTACACTAGACACGTGACCTACTTTGATAAAAACATAGCCTTGATTTGGTCTAGCAAGGGAGTAATCATTTTAAAGCAATTGAAAAAGGCTTTGGAGAGATGTGACAGATCACAGAACGTGTTTGTTTTTCATGAGAACTGTGCTTCAGGCCAGTGAATTCAACCTCAGCAAGTCCCACCAGGCATTGACCAAGGCTCCGTAATAGGTGATATGCTGCAAAAAATGAATGAGACTGCATACAGCTGAAACCTGATGTTCAAGACCTTGTTGAAGTGGGGCCCTAGTTGATGGAAACATTTCAGCGTCTCGAGCCCAGCTGCGGTCAAGCCCTTAGGCGAGGGGCCAGCACGAGGATATGCTTGTGCCCTACTGATTCGCACTGTCCCTGGTGGGACATGAGGAGGTGATGAGAGCTGATTCCCTGCCCAAGAGTGCTGGAACAGACCGAGTGTCCTCAATAAATGTTGACATAGAGAATGGGTTCGATAATATTTTACAAAACCTGTGTGAGTTTATAGCACCATGGAATGGTTTGGGTTGGAAGGGACCTTAAAGATCATCTAGCTCTAACCCCTCTGCCCTGGGCAGGGACACCTCCCATTAGGCCAGTTTATCAGGGGTTTTCCTCTAAATAATAACATTTTTTTTGTTTTTTAAATGGACGTTTGTTGTTATGGACCCAATTCCCACTGTCCAGAGCAAATGTGAAGGATTGACATCAAAACAAGTTCTGCATGTGTGTGTGTGAATGCATGGGGTGAAGGGAGAGGGGGGAAGGTGTAGATAATTCTGACTTATTTATTTATTTCATCAAATAAGTCTTTTCAATTAGTTTTTCTTGGAATATAAATTTGTTTATTTCACAGTTTAATGGCATAAGATTTTTCTCAGTGTTTGCTACTGCCCAAAGTTTGTGGGCCTGATCCTCACTTGCATCGATTCCCTGCACGCCACTCTAGCAATGCGAAGCAGCCTTTAAAAAGGGATTTCAATTCAAGGATAATGTAAGCAAAAGATTTGGTTTGAAGCAAAGACCTTAACTTTTGTCCGAGTCCAATTGTTACGATGGGTTCTAAATACTCATGTTTATTGGACCTATACTAAAAATAAGTGCAAAACCATAGAGATAAATGCTACAAAATCACAGTTATGGATCTAAATTTTGAGCAGAGCTCATTTTTTATGAAGGATAACACCTCTGAGGTGGAGAACTTTATGAAAATCAGGCTGTGTTAGTCACCTCAGGCTGATGCTGCAGAAAAGCCCCAGATCACTACGCGGGAGGCTTTGCCCTTTGTGCAAAAGAAACGGCCTCTGACTTTAGCAAGTGCTGTGTGGTGGTGGTCGTGGGGACCATGCCTGATGGCACTGTTAGGAAGAGCGAGATAACGGGTTCCGTGCATCTTCCGGTGTTTCTTGACAGCTCCCTTCCATTTCCCTTCCAGGTGAACGCCCCTTCCACTGTAACCAATGTGGAGCTTCTTTTACCCAGAAGGGGAACCTGCTGAGGCACATCAAGTTGCACTCTGGGGAGAAACCGTTCAAATGTCCCTTCTGCAGCTATGCCTGCCGACGGAGGGACGCCCTCACAGGACACCTCAGGACGCACTCTGGTGAGCCCACGTTGTCTTCTCTTCCCTCTTGTTTTTTTTTCTTTGTCGTTACCGTTCAAGTGAAGCGGGTTGTGAAAATAACTGTGTTCCTGGTGGCTCTGGGTCTGGACCATCGTCTTCAGATAGCACAGCACGGAACTTTGGGAAAGCCTTGACATGAATCAGAAAAGTTGTGGTTCAGCCACACCTCTCCTTTTGTGTTGCTGAACCCTTCTGCTGATGCTATCGCACTTCCCTTTGAATGTCTCCTTGGGTGTATCCAGGCTTCACTGGCAGATTGTTTTGACACTCTCAGCCCCAAAGTGGCTTTGAAATTCCAAAGATCGCAAAGAATAACTGTGTGCTCTTGGGAGCCTCCTTTGCAGTTCATACCCGTTTCTTCATCTAATAAATGCCATGTGCTGGTGGAGTCCATACTTGTTCATCTTTCAAAACCTCCTAATTGCACTTTTGGTTCAGTTACATCTTGCTGTGAAGTCCTAATTCATGGCAGCCGCAGCACTCAGCCTGGAGCAGAAGGTCGCAGAGAGAGGTCGGGTTTGTCTTGCTTTGCCACTCGGTAGCGTCATGTCTATATCAAGTCTACTTGATAGAGTTTCTTGATGTGTTCTAAAGAAATACAGGTGGCGTAACAGCGTGTTAGTAGTCATGTTGGTAGCCCTGATGATCAGGATCAGATGTGTTTCCAGTCCCTGTACGCTACACCAAGGGGCCGCATTCTGCCCACTTACTCATTTGTGTCGGACTCCTGAGTAAGATCTTAACTTGCTGCGTTTTCTCTCCCCTAGGATGTTCAACTTTGTGTCCGGGCCACTTACAGGGGGCTGTGTTTTTCATTGTTGAATGAGCAGAGATAATTGGCATGGATACCAGTGACAGCATTACAGATGAACTTTTTTTGAGGTGTTAGCAAACGTGTGACTGCTGAAACACAGTGGTTGAAGTGCAGCCTCAGGCAGAAACTCTGCGTGTGAAAAATGTAGTCATGGAGCTTCCTGACTCTGTAGACGCATCTCTTCTACAGGGTCAGCCCCGCTTCAGCAGAGGGTTCTGTTTTATGAGCATGAGGTTGGTCTTAGGATACAGAGTTGCCTTGACATTTCCAAGAATCAGAAAGGAGAATCTAGAAAGCATCCGCAGGTAGGCTTTGGAGTACGCAGGAGGCTGTATTGATGCAAACAGACTGCTGACAGAAAGCACATGCTTCCAAGGGAGTGAGCAAGTGTGGGACGAGCCCAAGAGAGAATCGCTTGAGAGTCGTCAGCTTGAGATGATTAGATCTGAAAGTCAGAAGGGAAAAATGTCTGTGGAACTGTGAGTTGTAATTTTCACGTATCTGACCATAACTGTAGTTTCAACTTGAAATTTAGTAAAAAAGAAAACATGATAAATATATTCACAATTAAATACAAGAGAGAGTTGTGACATAAAATAGCCCACATCACAATACATGAACATTGTGGTTGAAGATTGTTTTCATAATGTGAATATAGATTTTGTTACCTCGATGCAGCCATCGATAGAGATTGTTCGTTCTTCCTGGTAGAAAAGTACATGCCTGATGTTTCTGCTTTTTGCGTGAGGATGAAACGTCAAGGTGTGGGATTTTCAGAAGGCACCTAAGCTGCTTAGACACATGAGTTGCCCTGCGGCACCTTCCCTAGCTGACTTAGCTGTGCCCAATTTGTAATTTTAGGTTTTGTTTTTGGTGGGGAAAGCTTCACCTCTCTAAGCAGTCAGCTTACAGCAGTGTTCAACAGAGGGCAAGGGACGAGTGCTCCCACGGTACTCCCCGAGAAAATTCTTAGAGTAGCGCTCAGGGATGAAGAGTTACCCTGAGGCATTGCCCTAAAACCTGGCTCCCACCTACAGAAAGGGGAAATGCCAATCTGAACGGGAGCATGGGAGTTAAGGTGTCTTTCTGTCCCTGTCATATAGGCAGGCGTGGTTGGTTTATGCATACGTACGTGAACATGGTTCATGGAGAAGGTGGGTAGATGTTCCCTAGAGATTTTAAGCAGTTTTGTATCAATGTTCTACACAAGCACTTTCTGCTTTAATAAATCACACATCAAAGTCCCTAAGTAGACCTTGAAGGTATAGCAAATCTAGTAAACTTCATTGAATGTTTACATCTTCTGCTAGTTCTGACCATAAATGGGCATATCGGATAAGATATAGAAAGAAGAGGTTGAAAACTATTTTTAAATGTGAGACTGCAATCCAGTTTCAATCTGGTAAACTTAACGTCTAAATTGAGGTGAGTCTGAATATGTTTTTATGTTTGTAAGAGGAAAGCTCTTTAGATCAGATCCTCAGCTGATATAGATTGGAGTTACATCCCCTAAGCAAGGAAAGGACTGCTGTTTTGCACCAGCTGAGGATCTGGCACATGATTTCATAAATGCAAGACCAATTTCCTCTTTTATGTTGTATGTCCTTTTCCTCCTTAAATAAGAGAGTGCCATTATTCAAAAAAGCCCCACTCTTTTTTTCCTTCCTAAGAAGGTTTTTAAACTACTCATTTTTTATGGAAGGCAGAGTATGCAAGAAAGAAATTGAAGAATGTTTTTATATTTATTTTTTTTTCCCTCCCAGATAGTTTGATGTGTGAATTTGAAAGCACTTTGTTGGTGTTGCCACTTAGTCAGTTACACCCTCTCACTACAGCCAGTTAGTCAACTTTTCCTATGCTTCATGCAGGGTTTTCATAGAGTAAGACAGGAAAGGTGAAAAAATAAGGAAATGTAACTGCAAGGAGAAATCAGCAGAAGCATCTTGGAGATGTTTGAAATAGCTGAAACTACTATTAACTTAAAAAAAATAATAATTTGTGACAGCTTCTTTCTTTTCTCTTTTTTTGCTTTGGATAGATTTTTTGTTCATGCTTTTTAATATTATTTCCTATTTATTTGAAAATGTTTCTAAGCATCACAATCCACATTTTGCTTTCCTTTCTTGAATAGAATATCTTTCTATGTAAGTGGTCCCAGGATGAGTGCTTAACAAAATATCACTTCACATCTGTAATGCTGCTGTTGTTTAACCCTAAATAATTAAGGACTTATCTTGCGGTGATTTACTCCTGCGATTATTTACCTTTTACTGACATATGGAGTTCTGATGAACTTTGTGTCTGTATTTTCCTCCCACATGCAGCCTCTTTGATTTCAGGAATATAATGATGCCTTCAGGACATCAGTAGGATAATGCCTGGGGAGAGATTCATGCACTGAATTACACTAAGAGTGGGCATGAGCCTCAAGGTACTTACAGGGCTTTCAGATGGTGTTTTCAGAATTAACTCCGTAGTTCCACAACAGAGATAATACAGGAGAGGTGCCCGAGTGGGCTTCCAGGGCGTGAGTGTAAGTACAGGCTCTGGAGGGCTGGGGCAGACGTTGGTAGCCCCCTTCTGCAGGATGCGCTTGAGACACCAGCAGGGATTGGCTTCACCTTGCCTGGCTTTTCCTGGTTTTAAAGAGGAAAACATCCAGACAACGCCAGTCTCCTGACGGCAGTCACAGAGTACCTGCTGGCTCACCCTGAGACCTGCCCAACTTCTCCAGCATCTCTAGAACTGCACGAGACAAAGGCAGATACGAAACAGGTGAGACGAATTCTACTGTAGGCAATTAATGAACAAACCCCAGAAGCTTTAAGGAAGACAGATCGATCTGATAGTTAAAGCACCTAGATGTTGACCTTCGTACTTTGAAAGATATGACGTACAACCCGGTGCTGTTTTACCCTGAAAAGCCAGGCATCCTCGAATGGGCACGTGAAATTGGCAGTTATGCTTTGATATGAATTTCTCTCGTGTCCAAAATGGAGCCAAGTCGGCCCTTCTCTCATAATGCTATTGTAAACATAAATGCTTTGATAGTTCTTAAAAAAAGTCAAGGCTGCAGTGATGAGCAATCTGGAAGAGCCCATAGAAAACATGAGTGCATTAGTTTTCCGAGCGGGGCTTGGGCAGTAAGCCATAAATGAGGGATAGGATCACTTGCTGAGGGGAAAAAGCACAGAATAGGTTTTCATTAAGTGAGCACCATCCCTCCATCCTTTGCGCTAAGCAAGAGTGGTCCTGTGGGCAAATTATTTTGTGATTAAAAGACTGTCTCATCATGCGTACACGCAAACTGGCTACAAGAAGCCTTCTCAGGCAGCCTTAATTCTGGAATTTCCTGATTTTTCTCTTTATCTTGGCAACTTCAATCATGTTCCCTTACTGGGGGCTTATATAAGTGTTATTCGTATATGAAAGCACTTTTATTGTTTATTTCTTCCTAAAAAAAATGGGTAGTCAGATCATTATTTTTCCCTGTCACAGAAGCTTTTCCTCACGATACATTTTAAAATTTGCTTCCAAGCTACTTCTTTCCTGTTTAGAAAATGCCTTTTTTTCCCCTTTTATGCTTTTAACAAATATTTGCTTTTTCCTCCCCCTCTTCTTCCTGTGCTGCTGCTGCTGCACATTGTTTGTTACTGCCCAGCTCTTCAATAGCACTGAACTAATGGTATGGTTTTATTTGCAAAAGCAAAGCGGTGAAGCATTTGTTTTGAAAAGCAAGGCTTAGGCAAAAACTCCCAAAAGCATGATCTTAGCAAACTATGTACAGTGCACAAGATAAAAGGCATGTATAATTAAAAAGGTAAATGCCCTGTTCATGGAAAGGTAATTTCATAACTCTTTCTATGTTTCTTGGTTGGCAAGTCTAGCTTTCTCCTCTCTTCTTCTCCATAAGGACTTCTCTTTCAGCTCCTCCCGTGTGGTAGGGAGCCATTCGCCGTGTCCGGCACGTGTGCAGTCGCGTTACTGGTGGGATTCCTGTGTGCGTGACTGTGCTCAGAGGCAGAGGGGACCTGCATCCTGATTCTGACGACGTGCCTGAGTCAGGACATGTTTGGGAGAGTCGTTCCACCCGTGAATGTCTCAGTCCAGCTGAAAAAATGGGATGAACAAGCACAGTGCTAAAAACCCACAATGCTGTGCCTAAACTCCTGCCTGTCAAAAGGCAGAGAGAATTACTGAAACGGCAGCAAGGATGGTTATTAAGAATAATAAAGAGTCAATGATTTAAACTGCTTTTTTCACCTGAAGAGACTTTGACCACTATTAACATCTCCACTCCCAAAAGGCCTGATATCTACTCCATAACCATGTTTTTGAGGATGGGAACATCATAATTAGAAGAATCTCGGGACCTGAAATTCTCATTACACTCTGAGCTGGACTGACTCAAACACATTTTGAACGGGGAAAAAAAGATTAAATGCGAACAAGTAGGGTACTATCGGTGAAAAATGAAGCGAGTATGTGAAGGGGCGGAGGGGATATTTTGCATACAAATCCCAGTTCTGCAAACAGCTTAGCAAACAGCATCTTCCCTCAGTTGTGATGAGCCGGTGGACATTTATTCTGTTGATCTGATACTTAGAGCTCTGTTTAATCAGGCAGAGCTGCTCTTTCTCTCAGGTTTTCTTCTGCTGTTTCAGTTAAACTCAGTGGAATTAACCTCGTTGCAAAATCATTTGGTGTTTTTCTTATCGGACTCCAGGTTCCAAACTGTTATTAGCATGTACACAATACTGCAGCAGCTCTGCTTTCTTGTTAATGCTTCCAGTACCTAGAGGCCTTCGCTCTGCGTTGCAGAGTGTCTAAAATCTCTGGTATTCTGCTTCCCGTATTGTTTGTGTGTGCATTTTTGGAAGGTAAGATCAAAATGTCTACAAGGGTAGGAGTTTGTTATATCACCCCCTAGGCATCCTTATTTAAAGTTTAATCCTCTGTAGAGCCAACTTGTATCCTATGCTTCGCTAAAGCCCCATCTGAACCTGATCCTTGAAGCGGTGAGGTCCTCTCCACCTCCAGAGCACCACTGTGACAAGTATTAGTACCAGCTATGTGAAAAGATCATCTCTTACGTGCTCAGAATTATCTCAGTGTACAAGCTTGGTCGTGCTAAGCCTTTTCTACAAGGTGTAATTATCACTGAGAAGCCATCTTTGATTTAAAGATGCTGTAGGATCATGATCTTTCCAGAAAAAGTACCTTTGGGGTTTGTTTTTGGGGGGAACTCATGAAAAGATATGGTTCCACCCAGAGCATTAAGTGTTCACTTTTTTCTTGCCTGGACTTCTAAAAATCTTGAAATTCCATAAAGATTCCTGTTCTTATCTGCAGTAGTTACGGATCAGTCTTTGACTGTTCAACCCAGGAGATGTGTTCCCAACGGGAGAAGTGGCTCTGCCGAGCAAAGGGAGATGTGCTGTGTGCCAGCCTCACGAATCTCTCTCTTAGGACTGGGTATCAGCTTTTCTCCCCACACCCCGTTTTGGTTTTTCTTTTTTTTTTTTTTTTTTTTTTTTTTCTGCGGGGAGTGTGATTGCGATGACAGGGTAACAGACACCTGCTTCTCGTGGTGCCCCACTGTAAGCAGGAGATACCCGGTTCCTCTGGTGCTTGGGGGCTGCCTGTAAATCTGATGAATAGAGAAAGACTCACCCACTCTGCTAGTGATGAGACACCCCGACACCACGGCAGTATCCTCATTCTAAATATCAGCTCACAGCAAGATGAGTAGGTGCTAAGATTTACCATGGTATCTGTGAGACAAGTCTTGTGCCTCCTGCTCTGTCTCTCAGTGGAACGTGGCCTTGCTATGTCTCTGCCACCTGCAGGTCTACCAGCAAGTCCTCCGTTCTTCAGCGGAGAGGAGGAGAGCAGGCCTGGAGGTAGGCTGCATCGTCTCCTCCTTTCCCTGATCATCCACGTTTCCTCTCCTTAATGAGACAGAGTGGCAGAATTGTGTGTTTGGTGTCAGGTTAAGCCTCTGGACCCTTGGCAAGGAAGAGTTTTGTGTTGAGACACCTGCACCCCAAAGTGGGGAAGAGTACTAATGCCCCAACACTGTGGCTTCAGCATGAGGGAACGTTCCCCCAGGGCAGATTTCAATTCTGCAGCCTAACAAGGCGCTCACAAAGAGGGGACAGGGCGTCCTCTGCCCTTTTCTTCAGACCTCCTGAACCTGCTGTCACCTCATGCAGAAGGTCAGATTGCAGTACCCCAGTACTTAGGGGTAACAAGGTCCTTGTTCGGACGGCGCCAGCACGTTCTAAGGTTCACATGGCATCATCCCGCATTAATTTTGACTGGTTCCTTTCCTCCGCATGGGATGCCTGTGCCGAGATGGAAGCGTGTGTTTGGGACAGGACTGCCGATGTCCAGTTTTCTGCCTGTTTTCTGCCTCCCCTCCACATTAGCAATTCACATCCTGGCGTCATCAGCCAGATTCTGTCCCTCTTTGTGTTGCCTCGGGCCATGTACAACCAGAATGAAGCACCCGGTCCTGCCCTTCTGGGCTGCTATTTGGAGAGAAAACAGACATTTCTCCACTGCTGGGTGGTGCCAGTTCTGTCGCCAGCCATCCTGCTTTGGAGGAGCAAATGAGACGGTGACTTTCTTCTTCCTCTGGGCTTTTATTCTGCCACAGTGCTATATGAGGGATTTCACTGGCATCAAAAAACCAGATGAATGTGCTAAGACTGCTGCATGTAGAGCAGCAGTCCTCCTAAACAGCATGCCTAACCTGTTTTTTAAACATCCAGAGAGACTGTTTTTCTATTGCCTCCCTAGGGAGACAGTTCCACTTCCCATCTGCTTTTTATAGCTGTGCCTCTCATCCTGATATTTAACCTAAACTGTCCTTTCTTCTGCTGTGATTATTGCTCTTCCTAACACTGTCTTCTGTGACTGTGAGTAATTCCCGTGCTCAGTTTACACTGTGATGGGCTGTAGTCATGTCTGGCATTGACTCTGTTCTAGGTTGTCTTTATCTTCCAATCCTCTCATCTCTTTTTTTTTTATTATTACTAATTTTGAATTTTTTTGCTACTTGTACTCACTCATTTACGAGGGATGTAAATTGCGAAGTCCTATTATGCTTTGGAGACACGGGCCAGTCCTTAACCTCATCTCTGCCTCAGTTGCCTGCCAGTGAAATGGAAATAAGAGCACTTCCCAACCTTGCCGTGGTGGCGAGAGGGCAGGATGCACAAGCGATTGCAAGGCACACACGGATTGCTGCAATGAAGGTCGTGTAAGTACGGAGCAGAGTATTCCAGCGCTGCTGGCACCCCTGCCGCATAGCATTGCCTATTATCTCCTTAGTTTTACTTAGCCTTTGTGCAGTAGTGAAATGAGATAATTACAAAGTGGAAGGAATAATAACTTTGTATTGTTACAGTAACCACTGAGGTATTATACCCTGATACTGGTGTGATTATCGTAGACACAATAGTAAGGTGATTATTAATAATGCTAAAGGACTTATACTTAGCCTGCAATTTTTGCGTCTTGTTTCTTTTATGAACCCTATCTTATTTCATCAGTCGAAAGCCTGGGTGAAGTGGGTATGTGTTGTTGCCCCGTTATCCGTTTTTCAGTGATGGGAAAATGAAATAAGAAAAAACCCAATTTGCAAATTTGGGTACCTAAGCACCAAGGTAGCTTCATGTGAGTCGCTTCTCTTTCCGCACCAGCACCGCTACGGACAGGCTGGCAGCTGGGGGTCCAGGAGCTTAGATGTTTAAAGGTGTGTAGTCTTTTGCTCCTTTAAGTTCAAGCTACAGAGGCCTCTTTTGGCCTTGTTTTCCTTGTCATCGGGGATCATATCACAAATCCAGTGTTTTTATGCTCAAGTTGGCACAGGTACACACAAAACCAGAACTTAAGGTGCAGCTGTGAACACAGGCGTCGCACGGCCGGGCTGCAGACCGGCTCTGGGAGCTGGGTGGGTGTCCCACTGCGTTAGGATAAGCTTGAGGGACGTCGTGCAGCGCATCAGGAGTCCTCCTGCTCCAGAGGCAGCCTTCTGAGGTAGCTGCAGTGGTTTTTTGCACAACAGAGATCCAAGAGGTGACTGAAAGCTTTCTTGTGCACTTGAGAGGAAAACATGGTCTTGACTTGACGAAGCCGTGTCTCAGCAAAACCAAGACCACTTCTTGCTTGTAGCAACAAAATGCTACAGCAGCTCCCAAGGAGGAGCTTTCCAAGGAGGAAAAAAGTATTACCCCTCCCCCTGAGAAAATTATTTTCAAGGGCAAAAAGCTTTTGCATATTGCCTCTGAGGAAAGAATATCCAGCATTTGCACCTGACCTTTGTCAGTTCTTGAAGGAGTTTGTGAAACCTTTCAGCTTGAGAAAGTTTCAGCTTGGAATCAAACGGTGGTTTGAGGCCATCTTTCACTGCCATCTCAGAGCTGGTTTATGGGGCAGTGCGAAATGGAGAACAGCCACTGACGTTTTTGATAATATATGGGTGCTTTAAGGTGTAAGAGAGGTATTTTTGCCATCTGGAAAGGAAGCCAAGAGAAAGTAAAGGGGAAAAAAATAACCGAGTTAACACCACGCCACAGCAGAGCTGCAGAAAGCTGCTACTGATATATTCTCCTGAGCTCTCAGCAAGCTGTAATTATGAATTGGCTTACAGCTAAGATATTGATGGATATCACTCAAGAAGGAAAATGAGAATGTCTAGAATTTTTTTTTTTTTTTTTTTTTTTTTTACAGTGAACCTGTACTGAACTCTGCGTGACTCTCCTCCTATTTATAACCCTGTATGAAGTTCAAGGAAACTTGTCCTGGAGGTTTCCCATGAGAGGGAACTGTGTTTTTACCTGACTAAAGCTCTCTGGATATTTTCCCATTTTTTATTTGATCTAAGTGTGAACTTTCTCCACCCTCTGCCCCTCCTTCCTTTCTGGAGTGGTTAGAGAGGTTGATTACAGCCGGGATTACACAAGAGATGCCAGTTGCACACATGTTTTGCATAACTCCACTGTGTTGATTTCAGACAGGGTGCCCCAAGTTCCCTCCGTGCCTTGCAACAGAGAGACGAGATCTCTATCTTCATTCCTGAAGCTGGAGAAAATGCTGTTGAGGCCCTGCCTATTGAAACTTTGACAAAGAGCACCTGGCTGGGACGCTCCCCAACCACACAGTTATCCGTGGGCTGCAAAGCACTTGCTTTCGGGAAAGCCTCGACTTAAAGGTTGTTCCTTATTTTTTTGTATTAAATACGCAAGAGCCGCTGTACCTCTGCAGGAAGCGCAGTGAGGGGTCAGCGGGGCACTGTCATTCAGTAGGATTTTCAATGTCAGGCAACAGAGTCCCCCGGGATGCTGCTGCCCCGAGACGTCTCCTGCCCAGAGAGCCAGTGACTCCGTATTAGGGATGGGGGAATGTGCTCCCTAAGCACGTGTCCTTCCCTTCCAGTGAGACAAGCCTGAATGCTGTCACGCGCTCTGAAACAGTTGAGAGCCCATGGTAAGGATCCTGAAAACTAAGACGAGTTCATCCTAGTGCTGATTTTGGGGCCGTTTCACTGTGGCTCAATACAAAAGCGCTGAGGTCTGCTTGATTTCAGGGAGAATTAGGGGCTTTGACAGTCTAGGCCTGTGTTTCTGTTCCTTTTGCTGGGAAATAGGGACTTTTTCCTCCTGCCTCATCAGTTTGGAGTGGAAGGCTAGGACAGCAGAGAGTCCCCCCCAAGCCAAGCAGGAGCGGGGCTTTTCTGAGCTGCCACAGCACGGTATCCTGGGATACAGCTGACCTCACAGGTTGGCAGAGCCCAGGCTATTTAAGGGCTTCAAGCTCTTCCTAGAAAATAAATCACATGCAAAAGATACGCTGCCGAGAATCCGATGATGAAATTTTTATATAGAAAAGTGACATGGGCTGTAGACTCTCTCTCACTTGGATACCCTTCATGTGCATGCATTTTGCTCGTCTCCTTGGAGACAGTGGCTTGTCTGAGAGCAGCTAGCCTTGGCTAGGAGAGGCCTGACGTTTCTGGTTTGTGGGATGAAGCTGTGCTGCTGAATTTTCCAACAACCACAGAGACACGATTTGATACGAGCATAAGCAGCTCTGTAGAAGGTTATCGAGGGAGCGTCTCTCTCTAATGCCTCTCTGGGGACACCGCTTGAGTCCCTGGTGTGACAGACAGGTTCGAAGATCCTCGAAGAGAGCCTGGCGATCTCCGTCTCTCAGATATCAGAAACGTCTGTGAAATTTCTCCCTTCCTTTTCCTTCTTCCGAAGAGCTGAGTCAGCGGGACTGGCATGTCTGGAACTCGGTGGCACCGCGGGCAGGCAGTCTGCCAGCGGCATTACACACCGCATCCAACGGAACACGTCACTCCTCTCTCTTCCCCCCCCCGCCCGCCACCCTCCCCCAATCTCCACCCTCTCCCTTTTATTTTTCCTTCTTGATCCGTGTAGGTGAGTCAGAGAAACCTGCTCATCCACAACCTGTTCCTTCTTGCCAAATCCTGGAGCAGCACTCCCAGTTCTTGTCAGGTGTCAGGAATAGGTTATGAAAACAAAAACTGCTACAGGCAGCGTCCTGGAGGTAGAGCACATACTGTAAATGAAAATTAAATGCACGCTGAACGTGCTCCTAATAGAGTGATGTCTTTTGTAGGAGGCTTTTTATTCTGTGATTGGTATATAATATTAGTTTTCTTCCTATAAAACACCAGGGTGGAACAGCGAAATGATTTAAGGCATAAGTCAGAGCACTTTTAGGGAGAAAAGCCATCTTAACTCCACTGGATTTTTAAAACAACAGGAGAATGGAAAATTTCCAGTAGGAAAATAGGTGGTTCACGAAGGTGTTTTTGAACAAAATGACTGAGCTTTTGATATCAATTGTAGTTGTACTAATCTGAAGAAACTCCATTGATTATTGGCATGATTCCTCAGAGTTATTGACGTGTTTCTAACCCCAGGAATTAAAAAATCATGAATCTGGATCCCCCAGATCATAAACACACACAAATGAGGGTAGTGAAAGGTGATAAATTTGGCCTTTATATTTACCTTCTGATATTTATTTCATGAGTGGGGAGAGAGTGAGAAAACATGCAAGCTGATGTCTCTCTCTGGTCAACTGACTCCAGGAGCTAGAGCCGAAGGGGAGCGTAGTGTCGTATCTGAGTTGGGGTCAGGTAGCGCTGTAGGACCAGGTCTGTCTCAATATCCATAGCTATGTTTTCATTGAGCTGCTCCAAAGGATGGATTTTTGGCATGTTTTCTTGGAATGAAGCTTGGAATGGAATACATAACTCATAGTGAGAGACAGTCATTTCTCGGATTGTCCAAGACAAGAAGACAGCAAGGTTTACTGCCCAGCCACCTTCTGCAGAGGATGAACCTAGAGTACAGACAAAAAATGACTTGTCAAAGGCATTCAAGTCGTCAGTGTTGCAGATAGAAATGAACCCAGATGTGCTAAATCCCTGTCTGCTGACTCAGTTACAAGACTCTCCACACACAAAGAAAAAAAAAAAATGTAAGAAAATGAGAGAAAGAGAGATTTTTCTTCTCCCAGGTATCGAGAAATGAGTTGTTTTACACTCTTTCACTCTTGATTCAGACCTCTCAGAGACCTCTTTTTAATAGCCTGGTGGAACCTTCAATATGAATTTTTGTTTGGGTTTTTTTCTGTCAAGGAATGGAGTTAAGTACGTTCAGAGTTTCCTAAATTTCCTGTTTTTACAGGAAACCTTTTTAAAGTACTTCTGGATGTTTAGAGAGCTCTGTTTTGTGTTCTCCAGCTTTTCTGTCTTTACTTTCAGCCCAAGCGGTTGCTTTTTCTTTCCTTCTTTTCTTTTTCTTCCTTTTGGTTTAATTTCACACCCATATTTAATTTCCTTTCATTTTGTCTGCCTCCCTTTCAGCCACGATAACAGTTTCTCAATCCACCCAGGGCTTGTAGCGCGAAACTAATTGCACCAAAAAACCCCCATCCTAAACCCCCAAATCCTTCCTCCCCCCCACCCTCTCATTCTCTCCACTGAGCGAACCTAAAAAATCCTGGGTTTTAGGAAGTGCTCTGGAACTGTCGTTATTTGTTTTTTGTGTTACAAAAAAAAAAAAATACAACTAGGAAAGATACAGAAGCTAACAGGAATCGCTGAATTTTATTATCCAGAAAAGATTAATCTAGCTTCAATGTCAGACCCAGACACTTGACGTAGAGGTTTGCGCTAGAACAGAAGCTGTCCAGTATCCCAGATTTCTCTCTTGGACAGTTAAAGGATCCCATCACCTTTCAGAAGATATCTTTACTGTTAATTTTTGTTATGCTAAGAACTTTTTTCATACAAATGAAAAAATTGGATATTAGGAAAAATTTCTACATGGAAAGGGTTATTAAACCTTGGGACAGGCTGCCCAGGGCAGTGGTTGAGGCACCATCCCTGGAGGTATTTAAAAGCCGTGCAGACACAGTGCTTAGAGATATGGTTTAGTGATGGGTTTGTCAGAGTTAGGTCGATGGTTGGACTCGGTGATCTGAAAGGTCCCTTCCAACTTGGGCAGTTCTTTGATTCTATGATTCTGTAAAATCGTCCTGACTTCCCTTGCCGAATACTGTGGCTAACTTAGAGCAATGAACGCCGCAAGTGTTGGTGCTGAGCATGGTGGGAAAAGGAGGCGTCTGCCCAGTCCTGGTGGCAGCAGGTGCATTTGCCTTGATGAAGCTGGAGTAAGTGCTCTGCGTGTTGGGAAGAGCATTTGGGAGCAGCGAGCTGGCCCAAAAAGCCCCATGCTGGAGCAGCCTTTAGTGTATGAGATTTTTCTGAAGTACACAGCAGAGCTTGGCTCAGCGCTGTCTGCTTGAGAAAAGTCCCACCCCTATTTTCGAGCTCCTCGGTAATGTTGGTGGTAAATATCTGTGTTGTCAGGCAGAGAGCAACAGGAATAGGAAAACTGCATAGGTGAAAGGAATCAGTCAGCTCTTCTTCTGTTTGACCTCACTTGACGTCTGCGCAAGACATGACAAACCCACATGCTTGCACAAGCAGATCTTCAGGAGGGTAACACAAAGGCATGGGCCGTGCTGGTTCTTGGGCAGTAAGGAAAGTATGAATAAAAATTTTCACGTCCCGAAGGAGCCCATTAGTTTCACAGCCTGACCTGGTTTTGGAAGCAAGGTTCCCTTCGCCGCTGGCCTTGATGAAAATAAGTGAAAACTCCCAACTTCAGTGGTTGGGAAAAGAAGAGGAGCTGTCAATATTATTCCTCCGGTGTTGCTATTATCTTTGTGACAGCTTGCTCCTCATAGTCTGTTTCCAAAACTTTGTTTCTGACATTGACAAGAAAAGGGAAAACTTACTTACGTAAAGGGAAACCGGAGCACAATCTTTGTATCTCCTAATATGAGACACAAAATTGAAAGATGCCAGGTGCTCGAAGAAATACTTTTTCTTGTGCAGGAGGATGTAGTTGGAACAGTGGAGCATGTTGTCACGGGGTGAGAAGTGAGTTCAGGGCTTGCTCAGTGTTTCCATGCAGGAGGATACTATCTGGTGCTACAGCAAAAGTTAAATGTCATGTGCTCTCTCTGTCTCCCTTTGTTTATATAGTATAAAATAACTGGTACCACTGCGTTTGGCACTGCTTGCTTCGAATACCTCATAGATTCTGTTGCCTTTTTAATGCTGAAGGGCTTCTGCAAGATACGCAAGGAGCTGTGCTCGGAATAAATGCGAACTGTAAGCAGCTGATGTAAACAGATTTAAGTATTACTTCCATTGATACTACCTACGAATCTGGCCCAACATCTACACTTGTTTTACCCAAAAGGGTTTGGGGGGAGACAAACCAGACGAAAGGGCTTCTGCAGGGAGTGTTTGTCCAGCCGCATTCCTGACCTGCGCCGAGGTACCCGCACCCCGCGCCGCCTCTCTCAGCTCTTTCTCGCTGTCTGCAGCCGCTGGCAGCCGAGCTCGGCTTGCGATGGCTCCCGTCACCTCCTTACGCTCCTGCCAGGCTGCAGCACCGACGGGGAGCAGGCAGGGCAGGGAGGATAAGAACAACAGACCCACTTAAAACCTGGTCTTGTTTTTCCTGCTCGCTGTGTCCGTGGAGAAAGGGTTAAAAATAAGAGAAGCCAACAAGCTCCTTTTGGAAGGTTTGTTTCGTGAACCAATTAGCACTCCATTTTATCAAGTAGTCTTTAATATAACCTTAAAGGTCTGAAGCGGAGTGGCAAGTACGGAGCTGGTCCATACGGTTAAGGTTTAACCTCCGCCTTAAGCCGGTTCCCACCCGCACGCTCGCAGAGAGTGCAGGGAGCAGGCTCCTTTCCCAAGTCCCCTCTCCTGTTCCCTGCAGGGTCTCTCCCGCTTGAAAAGTACGTTGCCGTAAAACTGGTTGCCTTTAAGCGATTTCGAAGCTAGCCAGGTGATAAAACACCCAGTTATTTTCTGGACTTCCTGGGTTTTGTTAGTTTATTTCCCCGCCAGAGTGCTATTTAATCAGAGTCCCTTTGTAATAGTGCTTAACCGTTTTGGAGTCAGTGTAAAATTCCACCGCTGCCAGGGAAGAGTGGGACACGACGGTATGGGACAAGGACAGCGTGCCCGGTTCAGTGGCCTCACAGAGCAAATTCAGAACTTTTGCACATGAAATTTTTGAATATATATGGGGGGGGGGGGATCTGAAAGCTCTGTTGCCATTAATATAAACTAAAAAATGAGTGTCAGGTGCCTTTTGCCAACTTTGAAGCTCTTACATCAAAGGAAGCTAAGGTAAGCCAAGAGAGATATGTGAGGGGAGCTCCTGTGTCATGCAATGTATGTTGCTTGGGACACAGAATTGGAGCAAGTAACTGTGAATTTAATCTTTTTCAGTATTTAATTCTGAATACCACTGATGTGGTATTTAATCTGTGTTTTCCTTGATTTAGCATGTAATTTATTTGCATGTATTCACACAGACGAGTACATTTTCCTTTGTTTTTCACACCTACGTAGATACAACATTCAAAGCTACAAAGTGAACCGTTTGTATTCTGTGCTGCAAAGGAAGCAAATGAGGTGTAGGATTATTGCTTTTCTTTTTTTTTTTTTTTTTTTTTTAATTAATGTAATGGGTGCTGCAAGACTGTGGCAGGAGTCCTGCAATTGTCTGGACGGTTAGGGAGATTACAGTAATTCTGTGACTGTGCCAATGAAACGGGAGTGAGTTTGTTTGTTTGTTAAACTTCTGGCACAAAAACGCCACCTACTTATTTATAACTCTTGTGGCAGATTGGAACATTGTTTTATCTGTAAAGATCCTGCAGATCAGTTAATAAATAAACACAATCTGATGAATCAGATTAAGTAACAGACCCACCAGTAGCTGCAAGATAAATCGTAATAAACTACTAAAGTAATAAAAGGCTGCAGACAGAAACATCTTGAAGGTACAAATAAGGACCCCAGCCCCTTAGCTGTTGTACAGGAGCACTAAAATTTACTGATTTACACAGTATTCTGTATTTAGAGGAGGTATAGAAGCTTCATAGTTTCTCCTGACTGTTGTATTTACACGTGCGCACGCCTGTGTTTTTGTGGATCCGTTCTAGCCAAAATGAAGCACGGATGAAGTCCTCGGAGTTTGTATATCATCTGACGTGTAATACAGCAGGAGATGGCAGGAGGAGTGAATGCTAGCAGAGTATTTCACTACTAGCCGCTTATTTTACAGTACCGTAAACAACTGGCAGGTGGATGCAGGTGTCACACTGCTGGTTTGTGCCCTGGAGATATTTATAGGGAAGGCAGGCGTAGGTGTGTAGGTGCAGCGTTTTCTTATTGTTTTACCGTGTGCTGATGTACCACGAGCGTCTGGCGGTGTCTCACTGCTAGCCACCTAGGGCTACTGCAGTAGTACCTAGTACTTGTCGACAGAAATAACTTCTCATTGACTGCCGCGGTGCAAAAAGTCAGGACAAGCCATTTTTCATTTGCTGGGAGGCTCACAAAATCTTGAATGGGCGCATATATGTCAATAGGCAATTGATAATGTTTACTAAGACGCATTGGGCCACGAGGTCGCGAAGCGAGACAAGTGTTCTATTTCAAGGCCCAAGTCAAGAAAGTAGGAGTTGCTTAACGGCGTGTATGTGAGCTTCTGTTGTAATGCTGCATTGGTGTTTTTGAACCTTTTGAGGTGTTCAGAAACCTCGTTAAGCACAGATTTAAGTGCATCATCTAGTGAACCTGTCCTTTACCACACGACTTCACGAACCCTAACACTTGGCCAAAAATATGAAAATGTAAAAAGTGCTTTTAGAATGGAGACATCGGAACTCCACAAGGTCCAGAAACATGTCTGCGCCCCATGAAACGTACGCCCCCTATTGCTGCCTCTGCTCGGACTGCCAAGCATTAAAAGATGAAGGCGCAAAGTTTTCACAACGTGCTTTGAGATTTTGTTCTTTCTGAAAATCAGACAGCTTTAAGATGTCACAGGTTGGGCCCTCAGAAGTGGAGGCACTTGACACTGCGTGTCGCCAGCGTGTGTTTGTGTGCTCTAGCAGCCGGTAGCCTTATTTGAGATGTTTATACGTTGTGACTTCTGCATGCAGGTTGTCTTGGACAATCTCCCATTAGCTGTGGGACTTGCTGTTATTTCTGAACTCTGGTATGTGCTGAGTTGTGTGTGTGTGTGTGTGTGTGTGTGTGTGTGTGTGTGAGATCTCCCAGGCAAAAAAAAAAAAAAGGCAACAAATCAAAGAGCCCCCATGAATTTCAATGAACACATTTACAGTCATTAAGCACAGCAGCGAGATACGGCATGGGAGTGGGAGGCAGTTTCCGTTCAAAGCAACGTGCTGCTCAGAGCCAGCATGGGCTTAGGTCTCACTTCAGGTTTTTTTTGGTGTGATTAATTCATTCAGGGGTCTATTATTCATGTAAATATTTTTGTGTGTGAAGCTTTGAGCTCAGCAGCTCTAGAAAAGCCAAAGTGGGCTATTTAATAGCAGTAGTGAACTGGGGGGGACACGCCACGTGTCGCCTCTCAGCAGCCTCAGCCCTCCCACCGAAACCTCGGCTCTCCCAATCGCTTCCTCAGCTCAGAGCGGCTGGAGGTGGGAAGCACCGCAGCAGCTGCTATATCCACCTTTTTGTGACTATTGCACGCTCACTTTTTCTTCTCCTGTGTGGTGTGAAATGTCACCAAGCTCAGGGGCATTTTACAGTCCCGTTTTGTGGCCTGAAAGGATACCACGCCAGCAGATTGCCTCATATGCCACCTATTTTTTTTCCCGATTTGATTTTCTGATTTCTGCTTGATCCTCTGCTCTGCTCCGTTCTAAATATCTCCTCCCGCTCTTTAACGTTCGCTCCCATATCTAATAAGATCATGCTGTATTATTAAGTCCTTAATTTCTCTGTAGAAATACAGGCCGTATTTTTCCGTGTCTCCCTACTTGTGTGAGCTTCACCAAATTAGCCTCTGCGCATCTTGCAAAGTGCGTGAATTCACTTACATGCTGTGAAGAAGGGAATTATTACCTTAATCATACATATGAATAATTGAAGCACAGGAAATCAGAATAACTTGCCTGCAGTCACAAAATTTGTAGCGTAACTAAGAGCTGAACCCTACGCTCCCTAGTCCCAACCCGGCACCTTCATCATGTTTCCTGCCTCTGTGTTTAAACTGATCGTGCTGTGATAAGTCCCGTTCAAGGCAAAGGGCTGCTCTGTGGCAGGCCCTGTGTAACTGCAGAACAGCTCTCCTCTCCCAGGCAGCTTCTAGTTTTAAGGAAGAAATAAGAAATAATGAATTAATGCTGGTTATGATCATGACACAGTTCTGCGACCTCACTGATAGGTGCAAGTATCAGCCCAAAAGAACATTTTAACTTCTTTGATGCTGCTTCAGAAAGCTTCAGTTGGAGAGTGCAGAGGTTTTCTCCAGCTCTGGGGTGCTGGGGGCGAGGGAGAGTTCAGGTTTTACAGAAATTAGTGGCGCTTGGTGTGCTGCTGTCGGAGGAACTTCCCTTCCACAAACCCAAAGTAGCTACATCAGGTGGCCACTTAGAATCACAGAATTGCCCAGCTTGGAAGGGACCTTTCAGATCATCGAGTCCAACCATCGACCTAACTCTGACAAACCCATCACTAAACCATATCTCTAAGCACTGTGTCTGCCCGGCTTTTAAATACCTCCTTAGTTCAGAAATCTTGGCTGGCTTCCCTTCCAAGGCCCTGATGGGGCAAAAATAATAAAAGTCTGGTACAAAGCTCAGTGCAAAGTCTCTAAACCTTTGATTGGGCTGATGGAGGTCCGACGGCCATAGTGATGTCCTTTCCTGTATGAGCTAGTAAGTGTTAGCATTGAGCTGCCGTGGGCAGATGGATAAGAACGTGGTACCCGAAATAAAGAAACATAGGAGAAGTTAATCCTGGCTGCTGAAACCCATACGTGTTCTGTCGTGGGTCTTAATGGAGGCAGGATTTTAGCTCAGCGAAGTGTATGGTTGCTCTTAACCTGCTCTGTAAGCCTTTCTCACGTTACGTGCTTATGGCAAGGTATTACCTGGGATCCCTTGTTATTTCCCTTTGACTTACTTTATATTCTGCTACGCACTTCCATCTCTTTTGAGAACAAAATGCTGCGCGAATGCCTTACGGACTCTTTCTCTTTCAGTGACCTTTTTTTATGACTTTAAAGAAGTTTCCCTAGGTCCGAGTCTGCTTTCTGTGTTGAATATTGACCTTAGAGTTACGCCATCTCATTGTCGCTGCACGCAGACTTCTCAGCTATCAGAGCTCACCCACAGGACTCAAAGTATTCCTAACTCAGAAACACCTTGCCTTTTATGTCCCCCTGCTCTTCCCCCTCCTCGCTCCACATGAGCGTTCTAATTTCACAAGCAAACTCCATTTCGCTGTGAATTTCGATGAGCGGTTTACCTGTTTCATGGTAAAAATTGTTCTTCAAATTTAAATGTCTTTTTCACTGTGACTGTCATAATATTTTCCATTTGAGGCTGAGACTCCACTGTGGGTTTTCTGTGTCATCTGTACAAATCTGAGCTTAAATGCGTGGAAATTCTGACATTTCAGTAAGAAATATAAAGTGTTTTTTTATATTGTTCAAGTTAGCTGTTTCATAGGTATGGCCGCTGGGTTTTGCCCAGTGCCCTGGTCTTTCCCAGTTCAACAACAGATCGAAGGTTTCTCAAGATTTTGGGCTTGTTTGCATTCACTGGGTTGTGTCATTTCTATGAGAATGAGTTATGGTAATTTTTTATCAGATTGCTTACCCTGAAAAGGTGATAAAAGAATAATTACCCCAAACCAGGGATTTCCAAACTGACTTTGCTTGGGTGCCACTGCCATTGGCAGAGGTGGTTACGTACAGTGCCGCGTGTGGTGTCTCTGTACCATGGTCGTCAGTGAGGATCTCGGAGGAGGCTAATACCAAGCAAGGTGAGCCGAACTTTGAGTCATTTCCACAGTGGAAATGGCTCTGTGGTGGGAAGAGCTGCCTTCAGTGGGGGCTTGGGGAGGGTTTTGGTAGGCTTATAGCACTGTTGAACTCTTTGCCTTCAAGTCAGTGGCCTATAGACCAAGACAGCTCATGCACAGTAGTGCAAGCCACGTGTTTTGAGGGTAAATTTTGACTATTAATGTTTACCTACTATACAGTATTTACTAAAGGCTGATATCTCTTGTGGCAGGCATGTGGTTTCATATGGTGGTTTGTTGTGTGGAACAAAGTAGGCTGTTGAGGAGATCACCAGAACTGAATTCTCGTATACGCTTTTACATCTTTCTGTTGGGTTATATGAAATATGGAAGAATGTAGACACACTGTCAATGTTTGTATCCACAAATATACATATTTTTTGTCATGAGTTACTTTGAGGATATGAGGGGAAATTTGCAGCTGTCTCAATGACTTGACATTTGTCACAACGACAAGGTTTTTACAATCCAGACCGTAATTGCTACCTTGGCTAGCTGTACCTCTCACCAAATGGGTTGTGAGAATTGCTGGTGACACAAACGGCTGCTATCAGAACCGATTCCATTGGGGTCTGACCTTGATCAATCGTGCTGCAACCCAAGTCACAGTCACTTTGTATCATTTTATAGTATAAATCAGATTGTACGCTTGTGGGGCTATGGCGTGATTGCATCTGTAGAACAGGGGGGACAGAATTTGTAAATGAACCCAAGGGAGTTGTATTCCATTCTACTCAACTGGAGCTCACAAACTTTGTTCTTCATGGTTGAGCCTGAGCCAGCTTCCAGTTGTGTATTGGCAACATGACTAACGTTTGTCACATGTTGTTTGCCCTCTTATCTTCTCCCCAGAGGAAGGAGCATGTGTGCTTGGAGTATTTCTTTCCTTCGGGAGTTACGTTCCTCAAATCCCCTATTGCGTGTAGAAATCGTGCCTTTATCATCATTAGCTTTTATCATCTCTCTGAACCTTGAAATTTGATGGAATCTGAATAGCTGACCATCATTGGAAAAGCTCAGCCTTGTTGGGTGTGAATGGTTTGTGAAATTGTGGCAATGCAGGCAGCAACCATTTGAAGAGGTGTAATACCAACTTTTTTGTGATTGTTGAATCCATTTTTTGTACTGCGAGCTTGCAGGGGAATATGTTTCTCTGTGCTAAATGATAATATAGTTAATTAATTGTAGCTACCGCTGGAATAGCTGAAAGCAATCATCCCTTTCCCTTGCATGTTACAGTTTGTCTAAGTTGCTCAATAACTTACTGTAGCCAGATCAGGTGGGTTAACTCAGCCCTGCTTCACCTCGGTTAACTTAATCCCTTCAATTGCATTTGATTTTTTTATTTATTTTTTTTTTTATTAGATAGCAAGTTAGCTTCTAATAGAGGTGTCAGACTGACAGGCATTGATGCCATCTCGATGCAAGATGAAGCATTGTAATGGTGATGATAAAAGTCTTTCCATCCTGAGGAGCTGCCAGGATGTTTTCCTGTTTCATTTCCAGAATGAGATGACTGTTTTGTGTTTAAGAGCTGAGGCTTGATCCAGATCATTCACATCAAGGGCAATTACTCTGGGAATGATAATAAGCATCGCACTCGGCCTCCACTGAGATTCCCAGTAACGATGCCACTGACAGCGAAAGTGTAAGCTAGTTAGCAAAATAAAATAAAGGCCACAACAGCTGTTTGGTTGAAGACATAATACTTTCCTGAGGATAAGCCTTATCTCTAAATAAAGAGAAATAAATCCACGGTTTGGGTGCTTATTAAAAGCAGCTTTATTTTCCCCAGTGGAAAACTTGGTTGTGTCACTGAACTGCACGCAGAAACACGCTTTTTGAGAAAAACAGAAACTTTCTGCAAGTGTGTTTGTTTCACCAAACCCCTTTTGCTGTGAGACAAAACCAGTTGAAACTTTTTGGCCAGCTCTGCTGCTGGGGGCTCGGGCTGTTTCGCCTTCCATCGTACAGGTGCCGTGGGGCACACGCTGGGGCACACATTAGTCCTGCAGAGACCCCGGAGCATTTCCCTGACTCTGCATCTTTGATGTTTGGGGCTTCAGCCCCAAGGCAAGGAGCCCTCTGCCTGGCTCCTCGTTGGCTACGGCTGTCCCCCCCACAGTTGCCCTTCCATCTTCCCACCCCAGTGGTGACGGTGCATTTTGGCTGCAATTAGTACAGCTTGGATTTCATTAAGTAAATGGCCGTTGAAAAGCTTTCAGTGTTGGGACAAACCCAATAGAAACATGTATATTATCCAACAGAGGATGTTCTCAATTTCTTTGGCCAGAAACTGAAATTCTTACCTAAGATTTTCAAAACTCTGTAAGAAGTTTGACCTTCCCCATCCCTCAGCCAGCTCTGAAAATCACAGCCGGTGATGTTTTACTAGACTTGCAGTACTGACTTAATAGCTCTTTAGTTATTAGAGAATAAATGTTCATGTTCTACAAGTTTAAATTATATTAAAAACCTTTATTAGCACGCCTTGGCAAAATCCACTTCTGGCTAGCTTTCTGGCCTTGGATTAGGCCATTCTTGTGGTTTCCTAATGACATGCTACAAAAGGGATATACTTTATGAGAATCTGGTGCCAGGTTTTGCATGTATTAAGAGGCATTTGCCATTTGTTCATAGTGCTGCAGAGTGAAACAAAAAAAAAATTGAAAAAAATCAGAGTTACACCTTGCATTCATCTGGCTTGGTTTTCATTGTACATGGCCTTTTATATATTTTTTTTATATATTTTTTTTTATATTATATATATTTTAATATTATCCGGTCTCCGTGAATTACTGGTGGCAGCTCAGTTCTGGCATGTAACAGTGCTGTTACCAAAGTTACTCTCTGTTGTCTTTTATTTTCCAAACTTCCCTTAGCAATTTTGGCAAGGATGTCTCAATGAAAGAAGAACTCCTCTCGGCCACGTAATGGGTTTCCCCGCAGCTGGGAGCAGAACTAGGCCAGTGGGGCAGCCCATTTTTGTGAAGGCAACTCTTGGTACCATGGGCAAAATGTCTCAGAAGTTTCTTTCCCATGAGACTGGACGATGCGCGGGCAGGGCCGGGGTGTGATTCAGCTGTTTGGTTTGTTTTCCCCTCTTGTCATCTGTTTATTTGCTTTGCCACCGACGAGTCCGCCTCTTTTTCCTTCTGCTGATACTGTGTGTTAGTGTGAAAAGCGGCTGGGGCAAAGCACCCGATGGGTGGGAGGAAGTGTGTGCGGTGGGAAAATGGGGCTGGGAAGAAGGTCTGGGACTTGAGTAACCTTTCTTAGGTGTCTTTCCATTGTAAGAGTTGTTTGTTGCAAAGGTGTGATTTTTCGATAGCAAGAAGTGGGTTGCAGTGGATTTGACCCGATGCTCTCGTTCTTTCCGCAGTGGGGAAGCCTCACAAGTGCAACTACTGCGGCCGGAGCTACAAGCAGCGCAGTTCGCTGGAGGAGCACAAGGAACGCTGCCACAACTATCTGCAGAACGTCAGTATGGAGGCTGCCGGGCAGGTCATGAGTCACCATGGTGGGTGGAAACCGCCTTTTGAGGTCTCTTGGACTTGGAGCATCTCTTGCGGGTTGTTTTGCTTTTTTTTTTTTTTTCTGTCTGTTTTTCTTCCTTCCTTTCAGCTTTGCATCATTTCCATCTTACAGATTGCCGATGTTCAGATAGGCAGGAGGAGAAAAGATGGGCTAAAATCCTTGCTCTGTCCAATTTAACAGCACTGGGTTTGCTGATTATTTTTTTTCTAAAGTCAGTATTTCACTTTTTAGTATGTATAAATATGCAGACGTGAAAATAAAGCAGTCACCTGTGCGAAGTTACCCTAAAAGTGATCTAAGCCATGTATAAAATGTAGGATTCCCCTCCCCTTCCTTTCTGATAGGGACTGATAATTATAAGACATAAGGATGGTGGATGTATTGAAGTCATTATTTCTACTCCCTATAATATTATCTTATATCCCCAAAAAAGGGAGGGATAGATATAAAAATCTCCAGGCCAGAATTGAATTCAAGACTGTTGATGAAAGTAATTATAACCAAAAAAAAAAAAAATTGTTTATATGCATTTACATGCGTTAGTATTAATATGTTAAGTAACACTGCATGTGTTAATGTACATAAAGACTGAAGATTGCCAAAAAGATTGTTGAAAGCGGGAAATGTCAAACTCCCTGAATTTGCTTTCAAAATTTTCTGTAGCTATTAGTATGGATAATGAGCATAATATCTCAGACTGCAGGCTTTTGTAGGCTTATCTGTAGCACTAAATGGTAGCTGTCCAAAAATTGTTATAATTTCATTCAAAATTAGCGTTTCAGAAGCTCTTCTAAAACTGAACATCTTTTAACTTTTAAAACTTGTCCTTAGATATTTGGTACTTGAAGTATTTAAGATTTCTTACCAATCAGAAAATATAAAAATTATATGTTTTCCATTTTGATTAAAAATGGCCTTAATACCTAAGAGTACCAAAAAGTTAGATTGTAGGTAAAAGAAAAGGCAAAAGAACGTTTCCTCTTTTTTTTTTTTTTTCCGTTTTTCATTGTTGAGTGGAGTCACATGGCTTCATTTGGAAATTAATTGTGTATAAGTTCTGAAAGGTCATTTCTAAAAACCTAAAAATACAAGCTGAAATAAAATCTATTCAGCATTTCTAACGTGGGCTATTTTTGGTGGGGAAAAAAAAAACCACCTAAGAAATTTTAGAGTATTTTTCCATGAACAATTTAATCCTATAAAGGCATTCTAAATGTGTTTAATGTGTATGGCCAAAATGTTCGTACAGCTCTATTAAGTAATTACTGTCTTAGTAGACACCCTGGAGACTAAAATCGACATTTAAAATGTAATGGATAACTTTAAAGACATTGAAGTTAGGGATTATCTGCTTTGGGCCTGACTTTACACTTGTAAAAGTCAGCGAAAAGACAGATTTCAGGGCTTGGCCATTTGCAGGTACCTGTTGTGTGCGTGGGCTGTTAGATGGAGCACTGGGTGATTGTTGGAGCTGATAGTAGGATTTTAATCACTGACTCCACTGCCAACAAAACACACGCTCTTCACTCTGCAAAGGTGTGACTGTCTTATTAACCAGCTGGGTGAGGATTTCCGTCGGAATAGCAGTAGGTTGATAGAGTTATGACAGCCAGGATGTTTCAGAGATCACGTTGTGGAGGATCTTCCCAAATTCCACTCAACTTCTGGGTTTATTATTCAGTTATTTATTAAAATTGGCTTTACTCTTGTCGATAGTATGCTTCTGAGGAAATCTAAAGCTTTTTCTAAGCTGCTTAATGCTATGACAAGAAGGGGAAGTCCTTAACCTTGTCTACCCAAAGAAGCTGGCATGGTTGACCTTGCATTGATTTTTCTACCAACTGCAGTTAAACCAGTGCAAACCCCATGCGGACAGTTCTTTTATTTACAGCTTGACTGACTTTGCTTGGGCTTAAAATAGAAATGTTCACACAACCACTTTACTTTTCTCAACCAAATTAGCTTAAAACAGCACTTTGAATTCAACCAGTGCCTTTTTCTCCTCTGGGCAAATATGCCTATATCTCCCATGGTGAACGTTTAAGGGATGTCTGATCCACTGTCTTCATTGCGCTGTTTAGCGAGGGCATAGCGAGGACAGGCAGCAACAGGGAGCTCCAAATTCAGCTGGAACCAGTAATAAATCCCATCTCACATCCCAGCGTCACTCCTCCCCGTGAAGCTCAGCATGGGAGTGAGGGTCATGAGCACCACCCTGTAGAGGTCTGCAGCAAAGTCCTTTCTCCTGGGACTATAAAGACACCAGGGAACTGTATATAAATCATTACTCAGCTTAAAGTTAGGTCTTAGTCTAACCCCGAAACGTGTATTCATTTCCTTCTCTCCCGTGTCACACGTGGAAGGCTATTCCTGAGGCTGAGTGAGTGTGTGCTTTGGAGATTTTGATCAGCAGTTTATTTTGCATCACATTGGGGTTAAGTTTTCCTGACTCTGTTTCCAAATACTTTTAAAGTATTTTGATCTTGCTGAGTGTTTTGAAGCCTCTGAATGCATTTTGGTGTGACTCCTGGTCACAATTTCACTGTTATGCACGGAACAGGTAGAGGTGGGGATTTTCTGATCCCTGCCAGCACCCTGCTTTAAGCACACGGGTGGCTGTGCTGGGTCTCAACCAACATGGCCAATGTTTAACATCGGTCTAAATTATTTCTGCAGAGATTAATTGTTCCGGAAAACTGGAGGCAGCCCCTAGAGAGTTTGGATTTTTTTCAAGCATTGTGCTCAAGTTGCTCAGTTTATAGGCACGCTACAGACATCTACTTGGGTGCTTTTGCCTTGGCCTGATGAGGCCTTTTATTTCAATTATATTTGTCTTGCAGATGACTAGATCACCTGACTAAAGCCACAAGGGGAAGCAAGAGGAGGGGAAGGAGGGCTAGTTTCGGTGCGTGGGTAGGAACGTACAAGTCCCTGGGTCTCTCTCCATCCTCCCTCCAGCAGGGTGCTGGTTGCTTGCTGAGCTGCCCCTCCATGTGGCTGGGTCCTGTCCCCTGCTCAGCACCACAGCAGCTGCAAGAGACCTGCCATGACTTTGTTGTTGGCAGTTCTCAGCTAAGCAGTGCTGGCCCCAAAGGTAGAAATTAGTCTACAGTCTCTTAGCTAGCGGTGTATTGGGGGGTGACAAAAGTCACAGTCTGTCAATGCCAAGAACATGAGCTTTGTGGGAACAAACAGGGACAAACATTGAAGGCTAGCTAGGGTTTACACCTGGTTGTACGTTCTTTTCCATGTCCGCAAAGCAAAAGGTCCAGGGAAATTCTTGAAGTGGAGCAGAGAAGGATGCTCTTTTTACGAGGAGGAGGAGAAAGAAGCCTGGTCCCAGGCTGTGTGAGGCTCAAAGGGCAGCTTTTGTGTGTAAAACACACAATGGCCTCGTGTCCTTCCCTCTTACGTAGTTGCTTAAAACATCGTTAAAATGCTGGTCCCACAGGAGACTTCACACCAGGGGCCATGAGAATATTTCCTAAAATTTCTCTGCGCACACACACTTTTTAAATAGCAATATTGTGAGCTTAGGAAAGGAAATTGAGGTTGATGGAGTAATACTAATTTATACCAGCTGAGGCTTAGCCCAGTGTCTGTTGTCCGCACACAAAAGTATTTATCAGCAAAACACACACTGGCTAATTTTTTTACTTCTTTTCTGCCCTATTCTTTCCTCACTGGAACAGCATAAACTTTTTTAATAGCGTGTGCGGTTTCTTACAAATTAAGAAGCAGAACCTAAAAGGTCACCACTTTGAGCACTATGGTTGAAAGACCAATGTCTTCAGGAAAATAAAGGCTTTGTTCTGAAGACCGTCCAGGTATTTGTATTGAGGCTTTGGGCTTAGAAACAACATTTGGTGGTAACTGAGATTGAAGACATTAAAAATGTCAGAGATGGTGAACGTTTGCATGGGCAGTCCAGGAGCGCACCCTGAGAGATGATTAAGAACGTCCCGGAACAGAAACGTACTCAAGTGTGGGCTTTTCATGGCCTCGACGCTTGATTTTTAGAATAAAAAAGCCTTCCTGAGCTGAGACCGTAAGTTCACAGCATAAAATGAGTTGCTGTATCAAAGCTAGTTATAACACGTCAGCTGTTCGCTACCTCCCACTACCAAGGTAATGAAGTACAATGAAATACAACAAAAAAGGAATTGTATTTACTGCAGAGTAAATGTCTACACATGAGCTTCTACCACAGAGCAGTTGATTTGTGATAAACTGTTGGTTGTGTCTGAGCAGTTTGTTTATCCCCTTTTTATTTTGTGGGGGCTTTTTGCCTTTTTTTTTTTTTTTTTTTTTTAAAAAAAAAAGGCAGGCTGGGCTATTTGTCCTTGTGTATTTTTAAATTGAAATTAAAATTAATGTATCTAGAATTGACTTTAGCTTAACTCTTTGAGTTTCTAAAATGTGACATCTCACCTGTTTGGTCCAGTTTTACATGCAATTTAAATGGTTTCAGAAAGGAGGCTATTTCCATCTCTCTCTTCTCCCAGGGAATCTATGTAACAAAACACATTCTGGCAACTTATTCCCTTCGTAACACAAATATTGGTGTGATTCAGTGATTGTGTTGCGGAAGAGCCGTGCCCTGGAGTATGGAGTTGAGTTCTGAGGTGGGAAAAAGAGCTTGCAGCAGGAAAGAGAGACAAGAAAATGCTTTTCTTGGTGAAGATTTTACTTTCAACAGAAGTCCAAGCAGAATTCTTGCCTGACTTAGAGAAGATGTCTTTTTTAGCACTGTTCATTTTTCATGGAAGAAAGGTTTCAAATTCCATCTAGTAAATTTTACATGCATATGCCCAACAATAGAATTATTTAATTATTACTTAATTGTTGTAAGACATACAAATGTCATTACATTTGGGGCTTAATCAGAGGGCTAGTCAAGTCATCAGGAGGTTTTCAACTGCTTTTCTGGGCAGGTACAGTCCTACAAAGCCAGGATACCTTTAGGAAGTCTTCCGAGGGGGGATATAGAGAACTCTGAGCCTCCCTAGGTGCTCACCACCAGCCTCGTGTGTCCTGTACACCAATGTCGGGAAGTTCTTGAAGTGGCACTTACACGCGGACCTGGCCCGTCGTGGTAAGGACATGTATTGCCCCTGAGTAGGGCTCTAGGGTTTCACGCAGAGCGTGTGTGCCTGTCCGTGCATATGCTGATTTTTGGTAAGCCGAAAGGACAGTCAGACGCCAGGTTCCAGTGAAGATCAACAGACGTAATCTTTCCTTTCTTCGAAAATCTCCTCGGTAAATACTTGAGTAGAACTAGAGCAGATAGCTCCTGACAAAGCGCAGTGTTTAAATAACCTTAAAAATTTAGCCTGAGCTATTGAAGTATTCCAGACCTCCCAGTCTGCACTAGGCGTTAATTAGGTCACTCGAACACTGCATCCCATTTTGTTGCAACATTAGATTCATTTCATATTTATGCTTTTTCCTCCTCTCTTTCACTGATGCCAGCAGGACTGTCTTGTAAATGAGAAACCATTGTGTTTCTCAGGGGGAGCATCCTGTACAAATAAAAAAGCAGCAGAGTAAATCATTTTATAGCATATGGTAGATTCGAAGCCTCAAAGTACTCAGCTTTCCATAGCAGCCGAGGCACAAATGGAATCAAATGAATAAATTGCCATGTTTTCTTATTATGAATGTCTGAATTGAGAAGTTCACCTGAGCAGATACTCTCTTTTGTAATTGCCTGGTATTTGCTCTTCCTTACTAGAAAGAAGGCGAAGACAAGGCTTTTATCACTCCATTTTTCATATACTATGTGCTAGCAAACAGCCGCGTGTTTAAGAACAGGGGAGTGATTATTCCATGTTAGGATGCTGAAGGTAGTAAATTTATATGGGAAGGAAAGTGGGCTGGTGGCGTTCATTTATGGCACAGTTTCAGGGAGAAGGTATCCGTGACACGAAAGGCTGCTACGGGGAGAGACCAGAGGAGGACCAGCAGAAGATGTGGGTTTCACTCCTCTGCTACCTCTGCAATACCACCCGTAGCTTCTCTGGAAGGTCTCTCTAATACAGAGAATGCAATGGGTTGCTTGCAGTTTATAAATTGTAGAAACTCTTTGCAAGATCATCCCAGTCTCTATTTCTCTGCCGTCCTTTCTTCTCCTCAAATCATTTTTTACACCTCAGCCATCCCATCAGCACACAGAGTACTGGGTGATCCTTCTTAGGTTTCTCTTGCTCTCTGATGACAATGAATGCGGGACATTTAGGTCGTGTATTAAATTCATGACAGCAGAGCCGTGGGAAGAGCTCCACATGGAATCACGCTTTTGACATATATTGCAAATGACTCGGACTCTTTGAGCCTGGTTGGCAGCATGATACCACTGACCCTTCTCGGTGTTTATAAGAGGATGTTCAACAAAAACGGAGTACTCTGTAGGTACATAGTGATTAGCTGTGTCGACAAGTGACATAAAACCCTGTGTGAGTCGGTCGCTGCCCTGGTCGGTAGCCCCTGCGTTTCCTATACTTCTTTTACTCTAGCACCTTATTCCCTAACCCAACAAGGAACAGAGAGTGAAATGAGTAAAGACAGAAGGGGTCATTAATTTGTTGTTATTGTCTCAAAGACAATGGGTGAGCATTCCCCTATCGTAGTTAGCACAGGAATGTTCCCTGCTGATCCCAAAAATGATCCCAGACACAGAAGAATTGCATTCGCTGGTTGTTAGGGATAAAATATTACTGAAAAAATTAATGGTTTCTGCGACTGATTCTGAAGGGAATTTCCATATGATGTTAATCCTGTAATTCCAGTACAGCATTTGTTGATTTCACAATCTCGCTTATGGAAAGAGGAAACACGCTTTAACAAGTATATTCTTCATTCTGGAAGCCTTTGTCTTGGAGAAGACACAGCCAGGCCCAGGGAACACAAGTCATCAATGCCTTGTATGTTTTTTTAGTCATTGAGATTAGCACGAAAAGAGAATAAGAACGGTAAGCATGCCATATGATAAGTGTGAAGTTAACGGAATACACGAAGAATGATAACTAAAAAGTTATGTTGGCAACAAGTGAGCATACCGAAGGGAGAATAACAGAAAATGTGATCTACAGAGTGAGTTTTCAAGTCTCCCCTCCTCACTGGGGATCTTGAGTATTCAGAGCAAAACAAGTCCTTTCAGAAATGCTTCAAGTTGGGATTCTGCTAAAGAAGACAGTCCCAGAGAGAGACACTTTGAAAACGTGTCTCTGCTTAAAGGTAGTTGCTGTCTGGGTGCCCAGTGTGTTCCTGCACCTTGCTTTATTTTGCCTTGCACTTGTTGCACGATCAGCAGGGCTCAAATGATTTGTGTTGTCTTGTGAAGTGTAGACCAGACTTGTCTGATACAATTTTTTGGTTTTATGTAGTACCTCCTATGGAAGATTGTAAGGAACAAGAGCCTGTGATGGACAACAATATTTCTCTGGTGCCTTTTGAGAGACCTGCTGTTATAGAGAAGCTGACAAGCAACATGGGAAAGCGTAAAAGCTCCACCCCACAGAAGTTTGTGGGTAAGCTTGAAATACGCCTTTTATTATTCTTAGTGCATAGGTATAGGTTACTTGTAATTTGTAATAGGCAAAAGAACAAGGGGAGAATTAGCACTCTCAGGACTTGATTGTGTTGCGGGGGGACAATGGTGGAAATGATTAAACCAAAGAAATCCTGAAAATTATTGAATTAATTTTACCAACCCAGAGAATTCAAAAGTGAGGTCCCCCACATCATGAAAATGGCTTATAAAATCTTGAGCTTTTTACTGTGCCTTAAGGCTGGTTAGCTTTTTTTTTAACTTTTCTCTGTCCCTTTTGAGATTTAGACTTGTCATCCTTCCTTCTCCATGCCCCAGCAAATAAAAACTAAGACTCTCATATAATTATCTGTCTCCATATGTGTGTGTTAAAAACAAACAAACAAACAAACAAAAAACCACGTATCTCAAGACTTGTAACTTGTATTAAATTCTTGAGAGTTGGCAACAACTGGTCTGATAATACCGGCATGAGGAAGTAAAATCACATCACTTGTGTTGGAAGCAGCGCTTGCTGCATGTGCAGCATTCTGCACACAATAAACTTACTAACGCATGAATATAAAACAGGATTGGCCCAGAATCCCAGGCCTAGAATTCATATTTTGCTTTGTATCTTGACAAATTGAAATTGTTCGGCTTGTAACAGGAGACAGTGTGGGGGATTTTACTTGGTTTGAGCTGTAGCGTAAAGCTTCTTTTTACTGCTACTGAGGCAGTGCAGAACTTCTTAGGGGAATTACTTGTGGTAAGTGTATGTGGTTGGACTCCAAAGTCACGTAATACGCCATTTTCCGCACTCACTCCCTGGAAGGACAGTTGTATGGATTTTAAGGGTGTCCTATACTTACTCTGCCTACACAGAGGACACTTAGGGAGAGAGGATCAGAGAGTGTAAGCAATTAACACAGACATTTAGAAAAGTCATTGCCCCTCAGCTAAATGCAGATTCAGCTGGATTTGTTAAATCACCACTGAAGGTGGTTTTAAGCTAACCCACATGGTTTTGAATGGTAGGGGGCTGGCAGCATGCAGCAGCTCACCTGGGGGACACCGACACACTGACCTGGCTGCTCTCGGTCATCTGCCCGTTCCCAAATATCGGTGCTAAGCCAAGGTTAGGTCAGGAACCATCCAACCCACAGGAGGAATGCTGGGAGGCATCAGTATTTTCTATACTGTTATTAGCCCTTCTGAGATAAAAGCTTAATTCTTAGACTGTTGTTTTAAGAGCGGTCTGAAATGGATTACTGTGCAGCTGATAGGAGCTGGGGGAGTTCTGCTCTGATTTAATTTACTGCTGTGACAATAGTTGGGGTTGAAGAGGGTGGAAATGGGAGCAGGACTCTCTACCGACCAGCCAAACACAGCTTTATGAGATTGTAAACGTGGCCACATCACAGCAGGTTTCCCTAGTGTTGTCTCAGCAAGTGCTGTACTTTCTTGCAGGTTGTGATCAGCAGTGAAATAATTAACCACGCTGACACTTCAACTGGTGTGTCCAGACCTCAGAAACATTACAGCCTCAAAAAAACCAAAGGCAGTTCACACCTCTTGCTCTTTTTTCCCCCAGGTGGTCCACAGACTTGAACAGAATTGCGTTTGCGATACCTCTCAGATTATCTTTGCAGGGGCTGGAGGCTTTATCTGAGAGGGCTGGAGACCTCACTCCCTTCCCTTAACCTCTGGTGTGCCCCCGCCTGCTCCCCAAGCGGTGCAGTCTACTGATTGCAAGTGTACCTTTCACCTGAGGCAACCCGCTTTTGGGATGGTATAAGTCGAATCAATTTTTGGAAGCTACAGACGATGGTCTCTTTCTTTAGACCAGGAAGGTTATTTTACGTCTCCACTCACATGTAATTAACCATATGTCGTTACTGTCTTCAGGGACAAATTTCTGATTGGAAATCCTTGCCTGAGATACGCCTAGCAGTTCAGTATTATTCTCTTTGGTAGGGTGTACTACTTTGTTGTTAGATAAACCTGTTTCTTCTGCAGGTGAAACGGATCATTTTGGTATTCCGTTATTCTGGGGCTAGGAATTCAGGGTTTCACGTCACATGCAGCTTTTCATCCAGATCCAGCTGTAGGGAAAAGTGTCCTCTTTCATATTTACTATATCTTACTTTTCTGATCTTTCATGGCATCACAGTGTTTGAATTGAAAACCAGAAGTCTCCGCTTTGCTACCTTTCTTTTTTTCACCATTCTTTTTTTCACCATGACCTCACTTTTCTTCCTGTTTTCTCCCCAATGAAATATCGTTCAACTCTATCAGGAACAACTTGTAATGGTTCCTGTGCATACTGCAAGTGTGGCACCTGTCCAAAACAACTTAATGGTGTTTATGAGAAGGTCATGTAAGCATAAGCTAAAATCTTTTGCATGCTACATCTATCAATGCTTTACGGCTCTTTCTGATCAGCAGTCTCCAAGGGACCTTGGTTATGGACCACAGTCTCTACTCTGGCTGAAATTTTGGGAGGAAAGGAAGCAGCATACAGCAAATTGAGCTCACTTCTGCGTGAGAGACTTGGTTTTGTAGCTGCTATTGAGGTACTAATCTTGCCAAACCTGCTGAAATAGCAGAGGCAGAAAGTATTAAGTTCTGATGCGCAGGAGTCTGAGTACTTGGGTTTGCCTCTGCTGCAACGCCACGGAGAAGCCGACACTAGTGCAATTGTACACAACCATTTTCAGGCCAATCACATGAAGCAGATTCACGTATTTTCCGTTTGAACGTGGTGCTCACTCTCAGAGAGTGTCACCGAGGTTAAGATCTGGCAGGATACAAAAGGAGACATTCATGTGGCTTACGATAAGACCCCGGTTGTTATAGTAAAATTAAAAATACACAGGCATCCCAGAACAGATGAAGATCAACTGGCTTCAAAATTAGAGTGGACTTCTACTTGATAGGGGTCAGGAAGAAATTTACCCAGTGTGAATTCTGCAGCTGCTTTCTCCAAGGTTTCTTGCAGCTTTCTCCTAAGTGTCCAGTGTTGCAGTTCCTTTAGATACTTGACGAGGTGGACTAAAGGTATCACAGGACAGCTGTCTGTGTGCTTCAGTCTAGCTTCAAATACCTGTTTTGGGGTTTTTTGGAATGCTATATGATAAGGTGACCACAACAGAGAATGTTTCTTCTTTTACTTCCCTAATGTAGGGTGAGAATAAATAGAATTTAAGCATAATTTTGCATGAAAATTCAAAATTACAAATCCATTTAGTTAGTTTTAAGTACAGTTTGGCTAAAGAGACACTAAAATTGAAAACCACGTTGGACTGGTTTGTTAATGTTTCTTCCGAGCTCTGTGTTTTATGCCCTTTCCTCCCCATGTTATCATTTATTTTACTTTTTTATGTCACACTCCATTTCTAAGGCTCTGACATCTTGGGAACTGATTCATAATTAAAGGAATAAATAATTCAGGTCACTGGCAATTTACAGTTTTCTCTGCTGTCTGTGGAGGAGTAACTAAGCGGGGAAGATAAAAGGAATCAAAATAAGGTTTGCGTCATTCATCCAAGCATTCCGTAAAGAATAGGTATCATGTCTTGATCTGTGCAGCCTACGAAGGACAGTAGGTTTGGAGGCTGGATCACACTCTCACCAGAGCCAGCTCTTTGTCTGAACACAGGAACGATACAGGTGGCCAGAGCAGGTGACAGGGACCAGTGGACTTTTCCCACCGTGCCCAAGACGCCCCGTGCCTCCTAGAGCTCTCCTCCAGTCCCACTTTGGCCCCACCTGGGAAGGAGCCACCTCCCATTAAAGACTTGTCCATCCTGTCAGTGGCAGCACAGACAAGCCAGCCCACAGCAGAAGTACTGACAGGACGATGTTTGATGGCAAGACTCATCCTTAGATCACGTTAGATTACAACGGCCATCGTTGTAGCACTGTTTGCTTCTTCTTTCCTTCCCTGTATGGAATGTATATGTCTGGAATGAATCATTATAGTGAAAAATAAAATGCTGAGTGATAGCTATGTCGAAATGTACTAATGCTGTTTGGAACAGATTTGGGATTACGGTTCTGTTTCTCTCTTATGGTGGTTTATACACATTTTGTTCCAAGCAATTTTGGCAAAAGGTGATACAAGATTCTTGAGTTTTTTAATTCTTGGATAGCCAAACCAGTTGTATGTAGTGAGTCCTTGAATTTATTAGCTTACATTATTGAAGAAAAGTCTGGGTTTATGTACCGAGGCAGTGAAAAGTAACAAAGACAATGAAAACCAAGCACAATTATCAGACTTTGTAAAATCAGCTCCAAAAGTTAACTGTTAGCTAGCTAATATTTATGTGTGAACACATACGAGCATATGTACATTTTGTATCTTACACATATAGTTGTGTATATAACCTTTTCTATTTGAAAAGAAGAATTATTGTATAAACTTTCCCCGTACTTGCACTGTAAAGCCATCATTGGAAAAGCGGTGCTGCTGAGCTGAGCCCCAACGTAAGTAGTTGTAAATTGAACTTCAAAGGAGAGCTGCAATACGCAACGTGCCCTGTGACTAGCAGAATTTACCAGCGTGTGGTTCCAGTTTCGCATCTCTGTAATGCCATGGATTTCAAAAGGTTACAAGGATGTTAATTTGGATTCACGTAGTGATGAATCAGATGGCTTCCTTATCATTATATATTAATTTATCCTGTCTCAATGAAAGTTACTTTTGCCTTTTACCAAATGAAACTAAGCTATGTGGTTTCTCTATTTTGTTTTCTTTCCTAAATAGACACTGAGGAGTGTATGTCTTTTTTTTTTTTCTCTGTCCAAAACTTTGGGGTAGGATTATTTTTTTTTTTTTTTTGAGGGGGTGAGCTATAAAAATACTCTGGCCTGAACACAAGGCAGCAGGTCAGCCCCCTGTATACTCCTGTTACTTGCTCCATTCTGTAGCCGTATGCAGTCATTTTATATTTTGCCTGCTGGTTGAAGGTTTTACATATTGTGGCTCTAAAGCTGTTAGGTCCCCCCCGTACCAGCCCTCTGTACCTGCTGGTTAAATTTTTTACCATGCAGCCCTGTTGTAAGGTATGTATGGGGCACCTCGGAGCGTGAGGGGCATGTGGTACTGCCCCCTTTAATTTTCGAAGAATACGTCTAATGGTATAAACTGGCGGAGCTTCATTGACCGCGGTGGTTTGATCCCATTTTCTGCCAGTTAACATGTATCTCCTAACTTGAAGCACGGGCACAGTCAGGCCCAGCGGAAGGTTTGGAATTGGTCCGGAGGTCGCCGCAGCCACACGCTTCACACAGAATTATAAAAAAGGCTGTTAGTGGGGTTGCTGTTTTACCCACGTCAGGACTGAAATTTTGTAGGAGTTCAGTGAACAAGTAGAAGGAGGCTAACTTTGGACTCAGGAATGAATTTCACCCGAAGTCAGGGATTTTCTCTCCCTCCCCACCCCTTTTCCAGTGGAACCTTGGAGTGATTACATTGATTTTTCTCATTCCTTTGCTCTTGTTCCTTAGGTGAAAAGCTCATGAGATTTGGCTATCCAGATATTCCCTTTGATATGAACCTAACCTATGAGAAGGAGGCTGAGCTGATGCAGTCTCACATGATGGACCAAGCCATCAACAATGCAATCACCTACCTTGGAGCTGAGGCACTTCACCCCCTGATGCAGCACACACCAAGCACAATTGCAGAGGTGGCCCCGGTCATCAGCTCAGCTTACGCTCAGGTCTATCATCCTAACAGGATAGAAAGGCCCATTAGCAGGGAAACAGCTGACAGTCACGAGAACAACATGGATGGCCCGATCTCCCTCATCAGACCAAAGAGTCGAACCCAGGATAGAGAGGGCTCCCCCAGCAATAGCTGCCTGGATTCTACTGACTCAGAGAGCAGCCACGAAGACCGCCAGTCCTACCAAGGAAACTCTGCCTTAAATCCCAAGAGAAAGCCAAGCCCGGCTTATATGAAGGAGGACGCCAAGGCTTTGGATGCCACAAAAGCTTCTAAGGGCTCTTTAAAGGATATCTACAAGGTCATCAACGGAGAAGGGGAGCAGATCAGGGCTTTCAAGTGCGAGCACTGTCGCGTCCTTTTCCTGGACCATGTCATGTACACCATCCACATGGGCTGCCACGGCTACCGGGACCCGCTAGAGTGCAACATCTGTGGCTACCGAAGCCAGGACCGCTATGAGTTCTCGTCGCACATAGTCCGAGGGGAGCACACATTCCACTAGGCCTTCTCATCCAAAGGGGACTCGTATGAAGTAGAAGAACTGCACATGAAGAAATACTGCACTTACAATCCCACTTTTCCTCAGACATTGAGATGCCTATTTTGTTGTTGTTGCTGTTGTTGTTGTTGCTGTTGTTTAATTATTATTATTAACCTTATTTTTTTGTGGACCCAACCTCATTTGCTCTGCCCAGCTTAAGAATGGAAAGAAGGAAGGGAAGGGATAAAAGAGGGGTTTGTTGTTGCCGTCACTTTCTGGTGAGTGACCCGCCTCACGTTCTGTGGGAAATGAAAGGCAGTCCGTTTCCGTCTGTCAGCTGTACATCGTGTCCTTTTTTTGAATATCGCTCAACCCTGCTAGGTGCTTCAAAGTCCCGATGAGATGCCACTCATTTTCAATTTCAGACAAATAGGTAGAAACATTTCAGAGGAGAGCTTTTTCCAAATCTGTAGGTAAGGCGTGGGGTTTTGGTAGCTGGAGAAGGGCGGGGGGGGACTTTATTCTGCAGAATGAACAATTATTTTTGAAGCAAAACTGTTAGGGATTTAGGAGCACGAATCAAAGTCGATATTCCTTTCAAAATTACTTTCTAGGGTGAGCTGTTTTCCTGGGTTCAGTGTCTATTGCCCCTCTAGAATGTATTAAAAAACAAAAAAAAAAAAAAAAAAGAAATGTATGTCTTAACACTGTACCACATCGCAGCAGTTTAGTTTCATAAGTCTGAGGGCCTTCTGTGGTAAGTCTGAGGCTTTGTATTTTTATTTTCCTTAACTTATGAAGCACCTTTTTTAGAACTGTTGATTTGCTGTTACTCCATGCCTATGTGTTGACTCACTGGCTTCTTAGAGACCCTTGGGAGCCTTATGTCTTTAGTTGCACCCTATGTTTTAAGAAATAGCATTTAGAAATAACATTTAAAACTTGCTTCTAGGACAGTAAGTGGCCTAGGAGTGGGTGAGAGTCTGTAGTTTACTCAAGAGGTTCTGCTGCTCTTCTGAAATAATTTCGATTTAAAATTACGGATTTTAAAATGGCAGAAGTACTAGTAGCAAAGTGTTCTTTAAATATAGGTATATATAGATATATAATTATATGAATACTTTCTCATTCTGTTATCACAGTGTTAACCTCTTGGCAGCAGCCTAAACTAAGACTTGCAGCTGGGAAACGGCTGGGAGCCAGCTCCTGGGCCAGCATTAATCCTCTTAGCTCCATTGCATTTAATGGAACAACCCCAACTACTTCAGCTACATCAGCATCCGAGCCTTGACCGTTTCTCCTCTTGTTGACATCTTATTTGCTAATTTGCTGAACCAGGGACTTCCTTTTGGTTTTAAGTCATCGATTCTGCTTTAATTTAGGGGTGGAAGTGTTTGCAAGTTTTGGTGGATAGCCTTTGCTCTTGGAGAGCAGAGAAGCCCGGCAAACAAACAGGTCATGTATGACCTTCCCTACTTCTTCAGAAAGTGATACATGGAGGTGCAGGTGCTGGGCTTTGATTTAGATCTGCAGATTGAATTTTTATTCCTAATTTATTAATTTCACTGCAGGGAAAACAAGTGGGGAAACAAACTCCAGAGCAAGTCCTTGAACTACAGACTGGACAAGAAAAAAACCCCACCAATCTGTTTCGTTCCCTTTCTTTCTCTCCCAATAAATAACAAAGCCAGCAACCACCCAGCAAGTTGCAGGTTGTATCAGTAAAAACTGGGCTTAAACCTACGTGACAGATTGCCATTGAAACCCAACTGTTTGTACCAATCACAATTGAAATGTTGTTGTTTGGCAACAAGAGCACAGCTTGAGAATGGAAAGATCTGCATGGGTTTAACCCCCTCTGTGCACGCCGGCTCCGTGCGCTTGGTGAGACCTTTTCCAACGTATGAAGTTACTAAAGTACAAAAGAGAGAGCAAGATCAGGCCATAATGAATTCCCATCTGCTCGCTTCAATCTGCGTACTCGACGCATATGCCAGTTTGCTGTTCGTTTTGAGGGTATTGGGTTTTTTCTTCTTCTCTTCCTAGACCTGGAGCATTTGAAAGTAGGAGCTGAGTGGTATTGATTGAAATCTTTTTATGGTGACATTCTTGGCAGCTAGAACCTGTGTTTAGAAAGGATACAGTAGATCATGGCCAGATTACCTGATGACTGCTTCCCAGCACTGAAATGCTATTAAGTAGGAGCTGGTAAAGTATTGCAGTAGCCTATTAATTATAATACAATATGGAGAGAAATGTCATCTTGTGTAATGTGAGAGCCATCGAGGCTGGGAATATACGGGCTTTGGAGAGACAGATTTAAAGACCTATTCCCAACATTGTTCTTAATGTCATTGGGTTCTTCCCCCTCCTCCTTTCTTTGTCCTAATGTAAAGGAAACTCAGGCAAATCAACCGCTGCCGTCCTCCGGACCATTCTCATTTTTTGTGCTTGGTGCAATCAGAGGAGTTTGTGCTGGAGAAGAAGGGGGAGATGCTGGAGGGCATCGCTTTTATCCCGTATGGCTGATTCTCTGCAGCTAGGAAGGTTGGGTTAGGAGGCAGCCAGCCATGTTCTGCATCAGGATGTGCTTGGAAATTGAGAAACGGGGGGTTGCTTTTACAGCGTGCCACCAAAAAAAAAAAAAGCAGTTATGATTTCTGCTGAGGCAGGGAAAGGTGTTTTAAGAGCAATGTGCAAAGGGAAAGGTGGTGGGCCTGAAGGTCACACGGCTTGCATGGGCCTCCACAAAGACACGCAGCTGAGCCAGAGTTGCCGGCAATCCCTTTCAGTCTCTGGGGGACTCTGTTCTCCTCTCTGCGGTCAGTGGGAAGAACGTGGCCTGTGGTTTCTTGGAATAGTTAGCACTAGGGAAAAAGTGTTAAAAAATTCCACCTGCGTTTGAGAAAGCACTGTAATACAGGAAAGGCAGAGAATCTCTTGTGTATCCACAAATAAGTTGGCTGCAGTTCGTTAGTTTGCACTTTCATTCACTGACGATTCATTGATACCTCCTATAGTGTATATTATGTGGGCGTTTAAAAGATCAGATGGGGAGCCTCAGTGGTTTGTATCTGCCTTCAGTTAAGCCCAACCTCTCGTTCCAATGGTAGCGTGGAAGCTCTGTATGTCAGCGCTGCCGTGTCCTGGTGTCACAGGGAGCTGGGGAGGCAGTGGGGGGACACGCTGCTTTAGCTGTCTTCCAAAAACGGCATTTTTTGGAGAGCGAGAAGCTGAGGAGTTGCATTAATTTTTATTATCAGTGTTCTTTGCTGAACACTCACTGGAGTTTTTCATCCTAGAGCTAGGGAAAGGAGAAAGATGAAATTCAGTTCAAATTTTGAACAAAGTTTTGGACTTGCATTCACTTCCTACTGAAAATTATTGGAGGGCTTTATATAAAGCCGTTTGCCGCTACACGCAGGTGTGCAAAATGAGGCCTCGGAGATATTTTTTTTTTTTTTTTTTTTTGCTTGCTTGCCCTCTGCAGATTTCTAAGAAAAGCTCTTGAGTTTTGTCAAGTTCATTAGTCATTCACAGTGTACTAGGAATTTCAGTAGATAATCCTTGGCCTTGCGGATCCATTTGTTTTAAGTATTTGGTGTTGGAAATTGAACCTGGCTGACTTTTATTGGACTTGCTTGAAATTCTTGGAATCAGGTTTCCAGTTAAAAACATGCGTTTGCAAATTTAGCATTGGCTTCCAGTGAGCATTCCCCATTTTCATTAAAAAAAAAAAAAAAAAAAAAGCCATTTCTGCACACATCCCTGCCAGTAAATCCTTGCGCTTCGTTTTACATCAAAAATGGCAAGACTCTGACTCAATTTAGAGTATTGCAAACCTATTAATTGAAATAGAAGTGCAACTGCTTCTTCTGCTCTTGGTATGATCCATGTTCTTGGAGCAAAGGGCATTATCTATATATCTGCTGTTAGGGCCAATGAATTTTACAGCCCCCTCTCTTTCGCAGGTGGTTAGGAGTGCACATCAAAATATATAGCATTTTTCAGTAAAGCCAGCTCTTTTCTCAGTAACTTATGGGATTAAAACAATTTTATTCTCCTTAAAAAGTGCGTCCATCTGTGATGGGATGTGAAAGGTGTCTAGGCATTAACATCTATTGCTCTGCGCTAGAGGGGAAGAATTGGAAGTTGTTAATTGGCCTGATTTTTGGGGGGTTTAATGGTGGTAGTTTCTATGATGTGGGGACACAGCTCACATGTGGAGCTAAAGTATATTTAGTAAAAGGGGAAGAAATTCTCAGTTTTAAGAGTTTCCAGATTTCTTTCTGGTTACGAGGGTATTCCTGCATTGGGGCTGTCAGGCAGAGGAGGCCAGGAATTAATCCAAACGCTTCCAAACTGGCCTTTAATAGGACATTGTTACTGTTGTCCAGGTCCTGAGCTGGCTTTTTCATATTCGACAGAACCCAGACAGCAGGCACTCCTTCCTCCGGAGAGAAACTTCGGAGATAATTTAGGGAAAGGTGCTTATTTCAGCCAAGGGCAGGAGCCGCAGTAATACAGTTCCTTTGCTAGATAATATTTCTTTCCTAAACTCTCGCTGCGCATTATCATGTGTCGGGGAGGGAGAAGGGAGGCTGCACCGGGACCCGAGTTGCCTAAACGCAGTGTGGGATTTTAGGAAAAGTGTGATGAAATTGACTTTGAATGCTAGAAATGTGCATCTTAGCTTGGCTTAGCATCATTTAAAATCAGAAGTGGCTGGTAGTAATGGCCTGCGGTCTAGGGAAGCTGGGGATTTTGAGAAAGTATATTTATATATATGGTATCATATAATTAGATACATGCTTTATTGTATATGTGCCTTTTTCAAATGCATTTTGGAAGTTCGTGATGTCGTTCATGATATCCTCCCGTACCTTTTCGAAATGCAGGACAAAACCCAACCCAAAGCTCTGATCCCTTCTCCGGCGGCGTGGCGAGGCAGATCCCGCTCCTCTCCCGCACCCTCCTAGGCACCCTGACCCCGGGCGAGGGCCACCCTAGTGCTTTGCTGTGGGGTTTCCTGGGCTCAGCTGGCTTTTAGGAGCAGGAAGGGCTGAAAATTACCCAAGCAAAGTGCATTCCAGCCAGAGCTGGTCTCGGAGCTGGTGCCGACCAACACGGCGTGCCCAGAGCGGCCCCGAGTCTTGCTGTAGAAGCCCCCCGGCTGCACTGTGCCCCACTCCTCGTCCCCGCCGCAGCTTTAAGTAAATCCTGCTTGAAAATGGACTTTGCTGCGCTTGTAAGTTCCCACGGAGGAACGAGAGCAGACTTTAAAGCATCAGCTGCTTGCTTCAACCTGGAAAAAGAAATCCAGCGAGAACAAAAGTCCTCTGGAAATGGTTTGCGGGTTTGACTGTCGTGGTGCTGCCGCCCTAATGACTGACCTAGAGATGAGAGAAACCCATCGGTAGGAGGTGTTATTGGCAGGAGGGGGGGACGGTTATTAGCTGGAACGCTTTGGTGAGAAGCGCAGTCTTGTTTCGGTACTTTCCTGGCAGGTTGGTGACCTAGTTTCAGATCTGCTTATTTACCCGGCGTGGCTGCAGCGGGTCAGGCTCAGCCATGGAGCCCCTGGCAGGGGAGAATTCCTGCCCAGCAGCCCCCTGCAGCCCCACGGCTCCTCGCTGGGGTCAGGGCCGCGGCCATCACAGGGAGCAAGTGGCAGGAGGAATTAGGAATTGGGTAGAAAAGAGGCAGAATTTGCTTCATGGTAAATATATTTCTTTTTATCCCGTTAAGAGTTGTCCTGCAGTATAGGCCCAGGAGAACGTCCCTGGTTTCTAATGTAGGCTCCTGCAGCCATGCCTGGAAGCGCGGGATTTCTGTCCTCCTCCTCCCCTGAGGCGGACGCGGGACAGGCAGGAGGAGGTGGTGTGCTGACATCTTGCTGTGCTGCACGCTTGGTAGGCCAAGTAACATTAAAAATTGTATTTATTTAAATCGTTCAGCTTTTCAGTTGATCATGCAGACAAGCATTCCTAGTTCCTGTTTGCTTCCAGCCTTCGGGAAGGTGGTTCTCGGTATGAGGTGGATCCTCATTTGGGAGGATGACTGCCCATGCTCTCTCCTTCTATAAAAACTTTTCCTTTCCATACAAATCATGGGACCTAATTAATCTATGGACAGAAATGACCATTTCGACAGACTTACATTGCTGTAGTAAAGCCTAATATTATTTACAGTTACAAAAAAAGAAATAATACTGTGATATATTTACTAGCAGCAAGTATTTTAACAGAGTGATGACGAAGTTAATGGAATCATGTCCTGAGAGTGGCTGGCATGGTGTGTGCTCTGTTGGGAGACCCAACACTTGGGCTGATGCTGCTCCTTCCTGTGGCGGGTGTCACCTCAGGCCACGGCGCTGCAGCCCGGTAAAACATTTGGGCGTGCGGTGGCTCCTGCCGTCCCTTTGCTTTGATCTGGAAGCGCACAGGATCTTTGCAGTTAACCGCGTGCTTAATAATTACCCTCCTTTGCCAGATCAGGGACTTACTTGCGAATTGGTGGGGCAACGGCAGCTCTGGGTAGGTCTGGCTCGTCGGCACCGGGTGCCGGGGCTCTGCGGCCGAGGCGACTTCGCTTACGTTTGTGTAGTAGCCTTAATCCCTTGCAGCGGGTGGTACGTGAATACTGGCAGCCTCTCGTCTGTGTTATCCATCCCGGATAAAATACGGGCGCCTCCCGCAAGGTGTAGTTGGAGCGCAGGACTCGGTTACTGGCACAGCGAGGCCAGTTTGCAGTAAATTGGGCCATTTAGTTTTACCTCAAGTGACATCGAATAAGAAAAGCTTCTTGAAGGGGTGGAGGTCACCGAATCCCCTACTATGCACTTACTGGGATTTGACATTGCTTACTGGAAATGGATGTTCGTTTCTGAACACGCTGTAACAAGGGAAGGACTTTTTGGTTATTTTTGTAGTCGTTCAGATTCTGAAACTGTGATCAATTATTTGACGAATTGTCAAGTGTCCTCAGAGCTTGAACACATTCACTTCCTCGACCATGTAGCAACCTCCTCTGGCTTTCCGTGCTTTTCTCCTTCTCTCTTCCCCCTTTTCCTTCTCTGAGCTTTAAGTCTGGGCCTGCTCTTATCTCCTGTAGCTTCGGGCTGTCAAAGGGGTTTGGGGGTTGTTTTTTGGGGTTGTTTTGGGGGTTTTTTTTGGTTGTTTTTTTTTTTTTTCATTGGCTGTACAGTCTGTTTACATATTTTTGTACTCAAGTGTAGTTTTATATTAAAAACAGGAAAAAGAAAAAAAGATAGTTGATTTGAGAAAAGAAATAATATTAAGGTACGTACTCTTTGTAACACTTTAAAGATCTAGGGTACCTTCCGAGATGACTCCACAGTGATGTAATTATAATACTGTATATTTGCCTTCCTTTTTAGTTGGTTTTATTTTCTGGTTGTATTTTTTTTTCCTAAAATGTATATCTTTTTATGAGAAACTGGAAACTTTTAATGCAAATGTTTAGAAAGATTTAAAATTGTAAAGTAAAAAAAAAAAAACATATAATTTTTTTTTTTTTCCTATTGGAAGAAGATGCTTTAAAAAAAGTTTTACTACTGTTGTATTCCAGGGTGGGGGTTACCAACCCCAGATTTACTTCTTATGCTTCATTCTTGGATCCTGCTTTCTAAACATGCTCATTGCAGACATGGATGATTTGCTTATATTAGTTTAAAAAAAAAAAAAATCACCAACAAAACCACCTTTTTGGGTTCTTTTTCTGTTCAAGTGCAATACTTTCCCTGGCGTCTTATTAATGTACGATGCTTTCTTTTTTTCTTTCCTCAGTCCACACAAATGAGTGAAACAAAATGCTCTTAAATGCATTCAAAGATAAGGTTCAAGAAACTATGTAAATTAAGATTGTGACTGACAAAAGGTGAGAAGCTGTACGTTAAGGCTAAAGCCCATCCCTTAACTCCTGGTTTTATTTGACATTGAAGCACATCCAGTGTATGAATTAAGGACATAACCCGTTCTTGCCTCTTTCTTCCTTTTCTTTTGTAATTGCAGCTTTCTTTTTAAGAAAAGCACTTAATAGTGATGTTTATTAAAAATAACAAAAAAAAAAGTTGGTTTTTTTTTTTGGTCTGGTCCAAAACCCACTCAGTGGAGACTCTTGTTGACTTTGATAATGGGTTTTGGATTAGGCCTAATCTCTTAGCTAGGGCAAAACTGCCGTTTACTCGAATGGGAGAGATTTGCCTGTGTAAGAATTACAGGACTCGTGTCCTTTATCTACCTGAGAGACCAGAAAAGCTTCTTTAGAGTTGTCCTTGTCTTATATAAGTTTAGATGGGACTTGTTTTACATATCATACATATTTATATATAGTGTATTTTTAATGCCTCCCCCCCCCCCCCCAGTAGACTGAAGCCGCTGTTCTGTAAATATGTATTTAGGTACGTAATAAAATAAAAAAAAATCCCGTTGAGATTTCTTTGAAAGGCAGTTACTGCGCATGCACAGTAGCCACTTTGGTCGTTTAAATTTGTATTTAAGGTATTTCTTTTTAATCATAACTGTATCCCATTCTAATTGATTGCCAAAATTATTTCCCAGACTCTTGCATTTGAGTTCAAGAGGAAAAATGCATTTGGTGGGCGAGTGTCATGGTTCCTGTGGGTTTCATGCTCCTAGGGCCAAATTCTGGTGACCTGTGGGTTGCTCAGGTCTTCCGGCAAACGGGGCCCGTGCTGAAGCGGTGGGATCACAGCAAAGCACGCACCATTTTGTGAGCATCGTTTCAGGCTGTGGGGTCTGACCCATCTGTCCCGACATCTCCCCTGGCTTGTACGGAGTTCCCACTTTTAGTGCCCTTGTCCTGAACCAAGCCAGGTGAGTAATCTGGCAAATGACCCCTTTTCTCCCAGGTTACAATTTTTTTTTTTTAGTTCCGTGACTTATGTTCTGAGCTCAAATTGAGGAATCTTTTAAATTAAATAAATAAATAAAAACCAGAGCCTATTCCAAAAGCCAGTGAAGACAATGGGAATTTTCCCGTTGCTTTACGTGGTCATTGGAACAGGCTTTTGTAAAAGGAGTTCAGAAATGATCGCTATGGCAGTGGTGTATATGAGCAACCCTGATGTAAACCTGTATCCCCCTGCTAAAAAAGTTTTGCCGCTATAGACTGAACTATGGAACTTGTTATTTTTATTTTTTTTCTTAGTATACATGCATACATATGGTTCCACATCTGTATGTGTGTGCCCTGTACATGTGTGAGTGTTGTACAGCCATGTGAGAGTGTGAGTCCGTATGTGTGTATAAATAAAAGAAGCTGCAGAAACTTTGTAATACTTTGTGAAAAGGATTATATTATAAAGGTTTGTACTGTCTTGAGTGCACAGCTACTGGAATAAATGTAGGGAATCTCAGGAACAAGCATATAATTTGTCCAAGAATTATTTCTTCTCAGAAGTGTAAGTGCAGTTTTTAATTCTGTATATTATTTAATATTTTACCAATAAAAATAAACTTCTGACATGAAAGGGTTTTCCATTCAAGCTTTCTGGAAACACTGGTGTATGCATACATTTCTCTTTCTTGCAGCAGGAAACACGCCTGGCAATTTGGCACCTCAAAGGAATCGCGTTGCTACCTGGTAACAAACCCTGTTGATGAACTGGAGAGACTGAGTGCGTTGTGAGTTGGGGTTCTGAGTATGGGTTATGGGACTGGCGAATTGGGCGCAGATCCACTTTTAGTATTCATTGAAGCTAATGACATTCTTTTCATCAGCTTCAGTGTGAAATTAGAGAAGTATTCCCCCTAAGGTCCTACTTTGTGAAATGGTGGCATCGGTCACCTGCCACTTGGTCTACCGTGATTTTGAAATGAGTGGCCCGAGGTCCAGCTTTTTCTGGAAAACGCTCAGGCCACATAAACAATTCCTCAGAACCCTTCCCTCGGCATGGATTTTTGGCTGAGTTCCCCTCTGTTGTATCCAGAGGTGATCTTCCCAGTAGGGATTTACTGGGTAGTTCACATCACCTAACTTGGCCTTTCTTTCGTAAGGCAGCTATCAATCTGGGCGCGTTCACGGTACAAACTCTTCAGAATAAAAAGGAAGATCTCACGAAGCTTTGTAAGTTGTCTGTTATTTGTTTTAAGAATCTCTTGTAAATTCTTGGTTAAAGATTAACCAGCCTCTCCCCATAATAAAAGTGTTCGTCATTGACGTGAGAATGAAAACTCTTTCAGATATCATCTGAATAAAACTTAATCTTCCTTTAAGTCATGTTTGATGTATGTTGTCTCCAAGGAATGCTTCTGTCCAATGAGCAGAATTTCCGGTTTTCCTTTGCTCAGGATTGCCAAATTACTGGGTTTGCTTCAAAAAGACCCAAGATGCAGCTATTGGGACAGTCCAGATATTTAATGCTTGGAGGAGAAATCACATTGGGCCGTTGTAAGACAGAAACGAGTGGCTTGACCAACTCAAGGTCCTGTCCCAAAGCTTAGTGGAGATGGTGATGCTTTTTTCATTGACTTCAGATAAGGGTCTGAGAAGACAAGGGGAGAGCTTATAGGCAGAAACTAAAGGACTGGTACTCATTAAGGCTGCTGAGTCCTTTGCAGGAGTGAGATTCTGTGCGTGGCTTCATGCTGTTAAGGAAGGAGAGTCTTGGAAATCTCCTGGCTGTGATTCCAGGCCACTGTGTTGTTTGTGCTTGTTGAAGTGTCTGGGTGCGAGTCACACCGTGGTGTTTCATCGCCGCCTTCTCTAGCACGCCCTGCCAGCAGCTGCAAGCAAGGGGCAGGTTGACCTCACCCACTCGACTCTACCTGGGCAACGGGGAATCGTCTCTAATCCTTCCCCTGCAGCGCTTTTCCTGGGAAACTCTTACTCTATCGAAAGTAGCCTTTTGCTGCTTTACAGCAACAGAGGCTTAAAAACTACTCCAGTGTCCAGTCTCTGCGCGTGCTGTCATCGTCAGGTCTTAATTTTGGTCTACGGGAGGCAACTGGTTTCAAAATATTTCATCGTTTTCTCTGTTATTGGGACAAAATGATGTAATCGCAGCGGGTCTTTCAAACTGTGGCATCGCCCTTTGTGTTGAGTGACTGGATCAATCTGGCACCAGGTAAGTGGCGTACGCCGGACCCGCCTGTCCCGCGCCTCGGCCTTCAGCTCCGATTCCCCTTGTCCCCAACAGGCAGCGACAGCACGAGGGAATTTTGAGCAGCGTGTGCTCAAGTGCTTTACCAAAACCAATATAATTTTCTCAGTTAATAAAGATTAAGTGTTGGTTCCTGGCTTTCGCCTTTCTAGCGCTAATATTTCTATTTTTATGCGGTACTTTCAAGAAATTACTGAAGCTTCATCTGAGGGTGAATTTGTGTTTTTGAAATGTGGTGAATCAAAGTACGTTTTTCTCTGTTCCCGTGCTCGCCTGTCAAACCCCAGCCCTCCCGTGAATCATTCCCCACCCCGACACCGCAGAGTATCTCACAGGACCGAGTTAATGGGAGGCAACGGTGGGCCCTCAAAATCGCATTATGAAACTCACAATAATCGAAGGACTAAAAATAAATTTTGCTTGGATGGCAGTTTTTGAACATGCTTGATTTTTTTGTCTTTTTTTTTTTTTTTCTTTTTAGTCAATCCTAATGTAGTTGGTCCTCGATAAACCCAGCTTTCCCCTTCTGCCCTTCAGTATTTATTTTTGTCTCTTCTTGGTGCGTTGTATAAGCATGTCATAATTTCCAGCATGCAATTATCAGTGTTTATTTTTTTTCCACAGCAGAGTACCTTAGGAGCTGCAGCGACTTCTGGATTCGATGAAATATGAGTTGAAAGGATTACTGTGTAAGTATTCGGGTCACTTAAAATTTAAGACTAAGAACGAAAGCTCTTTTGAAAGGAATAGCCTCTTGTGAAATAGCCTCTGTGTATCCTATTAGTTCCTGGTGCAGAGATTAGGGATGGAGTCCCAGAATACAACATTTCCCAGGGATTTCTGTTGGTGGGGAGACCGAGCCCTTCTAATGAGACTATATAAATGCTCAATATTATCTCATTATTTTTCATTAATCCGCGCGCACCAGCCCGCCTCCGCACGCTGTAATTCCATGTTACCACCCATGTTCACATTAAAATAGGAACAGATTATTCAAGACTCCCACACAAATCGTGAACCTCTATCCCTTCTGATCTGTCACCCGCCGTCCCGGGGATGGAGGAGCCTCTCCCCTCGGCAAGACGACGTCTCTAACCCTGGCAGCCTGGCCCTTCCCAGCTAAACGCCTATTTCTATTCCTGCCAAACGCTCCTCTGGCATCCAGCGTCTGAGCCCGGATGAAACTACCCTGTCAAAACTGATTTTGAACAGAAAATTGCTTTTCAATGAACCCATTCTCTATGGAAAGTGTCTGCTTTTCATAGATTTGGGAGGATTTGGGGATTTTTTTCCCTCAATAAGAAAGCCTGAAACTCTAAACCTTCCAATGGTTTCTGGGTTATTTTGTTTGGTTTCAAGAGGAAATACTTCCCTGCCCTCAACTCCTGTTTTCATATCAGTTCAAATAATGTCAAGACACTATTTGCTGCTCTTTCCCATTATTTTTGTTACTTTTCCTGTTTCAGGCTGCCTGTGTGTAGTTTATAGGGTGTGGTGAGGAATGTAAATTATTATTTTCATGTAGGTGTGGTAGCTGTTCAGTTGTAAATCCTGTTTTCAATCCTTCTATTTTATTTGCGATCTGTAATATTGATCTGTCTTCAGGGCAGAGAACGTTGCAATCTGTCAGGAGCAGGGACTTCTATTCCTTGCTAAAATAAAGCATTCAAAGCACTCACAGAAATCTCAGAGATGGGGGGAAAAAAAAAAAGAAAAAGCAGATCTTGCTTGAAGCCTTTCTCTCTTTTTTTTTTTTTTTTTTTTGCTCTTTGAAATGAGTCGAGGAATTTGTTTCTGTGGTTGATTTGTTTTTGTCAGTTGGTTGCAAAACCTGACTGGCCTCCCTTTTCAAATTCATCTCCCGTGGTAGCCTGCCACTGGCTGGCTCTTGATAACTGACTTTAAAATAAGTAAAAAAAAAAAAAACCACAAGTTTAAAGTTTGGCCTCTGAACGCGATTCATGGCAGTGCCAAAACAGGACTAATCTGCAGACGGGAGCTCTGTGATCGCCGTTGGGCTGGGGTAGAATTGTCCGCCTGTTTTCAGTTCCACGCGAGTCGTGGCAGGCACGCCTGAAACGACGCTGTATTTTCCCAAAAGCCGCGAAGTGGCCTTTTGACACCCTGCCGTCAGCGGCGCCACCGCTGCTCTGCTCTCCAAACCCCTCTGCTGAATCCCTCCCGTCTTCGGAAGGACGAGCTGCTGTACAAGAGGGGGGACATCACCTCCAGGAGCAGATCCTCAGCTGTCCCAAATCTGCCTGGCTGAGCTGATTTACCCTCTCTCTGCCGGGTGCGAGGGCTCCTCCGAGCCCTCTGGGCTGTTGTGCGGGCTCTTCCGGACACGCTCCCATCTCTGCGCACCCTATCGTGCCTACCTGTGCCGGTGACAGCCATCATAACCGCCAAAATGGGTGATCTTGAGACAGCATCTGCCCGTGGTAGGGCAACTTGACTTCTAGTTATCAGTTCAGTCCTTATCTCATTTACCGATTAAATCCAGACATCTAGGAATAGAGTCATTGCGGGGGGGTATTTATTTATTTATTTATTTATTAATGGTTATCTCGAGGTGTGCGGAGTCCTTGTGCCTGAGGTTGGGGCAAGTATCAGTCATTGGTCTCCATGAAAACTAAAGTTTAGGTGTCACACGCCGCATACTGAAAACAGATGGACGCGCTTGACCGTTTGGGCCAGTGTACTCAGAAAAGCGTGGAATATAGTTGTCCCTGGCTAACTCTGTATACTGCTATCTAGCCAAGAGGTGTTTGGAGGGCTGACCTGAAAACAAGCCAAGTCCTACCAGCTTGAAAAGCTTCTCCTTTCACTGAAGCGTCAGAAATGTGTAGCGTTTGGGTGATGGCTGCGTTCCCCGAGCAGGGCAGGCGCAGCTGGATGCCTGCAGTACACCGAGCCGTACGCTGCTGCCGTGTGGCCGTGATAAGGCATTTAAAGTGCTTTTTCTTGGGAGTTCTGTTTAAAAATTAATTTCCTCGGTCAAATGTTCTCTTGATTTGCCTTCGACTTTTCCCCCCTTTCTTCCAGTAAGAAAAGAGAAGTTGTCGGTAGACATTAGAACACAGCAAGGTTTAATTCAATGCAGGTTGATATTGATTATTTGCATTATATTAGTTCTTAGGAGCCCTTCAGAGCTAGGTGGTGTTCTAGCACAGAGCAAAAATAGGTCCTAGCTAGCACTAAGGGTTTTATCACCTGATTATAAAAAGAAACCAAGCTTCCTCTCATTTTCAGAAGTCCAAAGATATTTTTGTAAGGCTATTCTGACTCCTTTATTTGTCAAAGCAGAGATACCAGACTTGGAGACAGTATTCCAGCAACTGTCCCTCTAACATCTTGCTGCTTCTTGAGCCTGTTCCCCATGTTACGTAGATTATATATGGGTACATACAGAGATATATGCCCTTGGGTTCCCATGAATGGCTTTTCGGTGTTTGTGGAGCGGAGAGCTCTGCTTGCAATCGTGCACTTTTGCCTTGTGTTTAGCTGACCTCTAAGCTTTGGCTGAATCACTGCTTTTCAGAATACAATATAATAAACGTGAGCAGCGCCGCTGCTCCTTGGCTGCCTGATCTGGAGCTGAGACGTACTACAACGCGCGTTGTTCAATTGAGTCCAGCCACCCAACGGATCCTGACGGCTTTGGATAACCGACATCTTAATCTTTATCACGTTCTCACAGATCTGCCTCATCTGTGAACGTTACCGGCTCTGTTTCTCTGGTTTTTGGGTTAGATCTTTTGATAGGATATTAAACGATCTGGGTCAAAACCAGGTCTACATGGGACCTTGCTGGAGACACTGCAGCTGGGTGATGTCCTCTTGGCAGTTCCTACTGAAAACTCTCCAGTGCACAGATCGGGCTGTGATCCATTTAATATACGAGCGTTGATTTTTTTGTTTTCTCCAGAGAGGGGGAAGTGATAACGGGATCAATGGGTTACCATTTCTGTGCTGGTCGTCTCCGCTGGAAAGGAAGTTTTTAAGATTAAGCCGGTGTGATGCAACCTGTACAAGACACTCCAGCTGCTCTTAAGAGACAGGTTTATGTGACAGAGGAAAGGTGAAGGGCTTTCTGGGCTTGGTACAGACTCGGTTATAAAAGAAAACTTAAGCTCTCAAGCGAGGAGCGGCTGTGATGGTAACCTCACCAGCCCGTTCATTCAGCATCACGTGAAATTGCCGATGTTTTAGTGACCTCTGGCTCTCCTGCCCTGCCAAATTCAGATGACCACAATACTGCCCACGTGCTTCATTTCAACGTGTGTATTGCTGCGTTGCCAAGACTTCTTTGATACCCAGGCTGTTAACGGGGAAACCTTTGCTGTTCAGGCCGATCCATGCAGGTCTAAGCCAGGCTGAATAAACCCTGGGTGACCTCTGATGCAATTTTATCTTTAGTCCTTTGCTCCGTTCCGCTATCAGGCTTACACGCTGCCAAAATCCCTAACTTGCAGTTTCTTTTTAGGGGGAAATGATGGTGGAATAAGCCCAATGGTGGTTTTACAGCACAATAGTTCTCCCGCTGCTGCTCTCTCAGGGCACCCCCTAATTCGTCGTTCTCAGAGCCTTTGCACCACGCGGCTTGTCCCGTTCCCCACTGGACCGCAAAGAGGGTTTGGTGCAAAGCGCTGTGTATCTGCCTCGGGAGGTGTTCAGGCAGGGGTATTCCACAGCAGCTATTTTGGGCTATTTCCCCACATAGAGAAGCTCTAGTGCTTATCTCGATGGAACAAAAGTCAGGCCTGTTCTTCTAGATAAAATGCTTTCCCCTCCAACCGCCTGATGGCTTATCTCTGGTCTTGCAGCATCACTCATAACCCTTCTCCTGACCCACTTAACTTTCTGCTTTTAGCAGGGCCGGGGTGGGGGCAGGGAGACGTGATTAATTAATATTATTTGCTTTCTTTTAACGCGAAAAACTCTTCAAGTGCTCCGTGCTTGCATAATTAGGAGAGAAATCTCTATTCTTAATCAGCTGATAAATTATCTATAGGCAATGCTTTAAGAATGTAGTTCTGGTGCGTTTTGTTCCTCTAAATTATTGGGGTTTAAGCATTTTTAAGAATTTCCTGACAAAGAAAAGAACTTTGGTAATATCCTTTGACACTTGTCACCTTGTTTTCTTTGCCTGTTTAAAAAAAAAAAAAAACCAAACAAAAAAACCCAACCAAAAAAAAGCGTTATCTCTTTTCCATATGAAACCAATATTTTAGCAAGCGTAGCAATCGCCTTTTGAGTTTCAAAAAACAGATAAGGGCTGAATGCAGGTAGTCAAGGCAGCGAATGCCGCGTCTCTTAAATCTGAGTTTGAGCCCAGCGGCAGGTACAGCCCATGCAAGCTTGTCTGTTAATTTATTTGGAATTAAGCTGGTACTTCTAAGCCATTTCCTAGTGAATGATTATCCATCAAAATGTTTTCATCAGCTGGAGCTGACTGGTGTTAATTCAGATAGTTTCTTGAAGAGCCACCGCGTGTGTAGTTAAGCAGAATTCAGGCCGGTTTCCTGTTTGAATATTAATTTTTGTGAGCGTCTCTGTTCTACGCGGTGTGGCAGGGACTGCCCAGATGTGAATCTGCGCAAACAAATCCAGCGGTGTGACAGAGATGATCCTCTTCACGCGTTGCCACTGGATGGTCTGGTGAAACAAGGAAGGTTAAAAATTCTGGCAGTTGTGCGTAAGATTACTAAATGTTGGGACTCTGGAACCTCTTGACTGCTGGGGAGGAAGCCGTGGACACTGCCGCTGAAGACACGGCTATGGAGGGGGGCTGACATTGGGGTTTTCCCCTTTCTCCCAAGAGCAGTTTGAGGGCCTGGTTGGAGGCTGCCAAGGTGCAGGTGACAAGGTGCTTGTTGGGTTTTAGAGTTTCAGCTCCAGGGAGGGGAAAGAGGGGTTGTAATCGGGTGCACATCCAACTGGATTGGGAAACGGCGAAAGAAGCAAGCCAATCAGTTAGGGAATATCTTCATGTGGCACGCGGCCTTTTGCGTTCTTGCTTTTTCCTTCATTGTTTCCATTAGTCATATGCAGCGTCACCATTACGCTCACTGCTTTCCAAGGACAATTGCACCACATCACCTTTGATTTTCTCATTTTTTTTCCATGCATTCGTTCATAGGTGGAGAGGAAGAATGAAACCTGCTTTATTTAGCCAGCGTGGAGCTGTTATTTCTCTGTGCTGGCCTATTGAGATGCAGCCATGTGTCACAGATCTTTTGCTTGTCACCTCCCGTGTTCTTACTATGGCCTGTCACTTTAACATTAATTTGTTGCTAATCACTTACTCCACCCAGACGATACCCATAGTCTTCTCCTCACCAGGCACCACCTGATGCTTCATGTGGGGAGGATGGAGAGAGGGAAAAACAAAACCTGGCAATTGTGCTGCGAATCAGTATAATTAATATATCCTATACGTGACATTTAAAGGATATTGATAACGAAGCTAGCTCTTTGATCAGAGCGTTGCTTCTCCAGATACTGCGATGCAATTTTGCCTACACAAGGGAGCAGAAAAAGGAAAGGAGTCAAATCTTCCTTTCTGAGTTTGTACAGGATCTACCGCTCCCAGGTCTTGAGGGATGACTGAGGCAATGTGGCCTTAACACCGTGCAAATCATAGTTATAAAGAGTAACCATCTTCTCTTTGGCCATTGCCAAAGACCCTTTTGGAAGCTGTGCTCTGAGTCAGGCTGGCGTTTTCTGACGCAGAATGGTGGAGGTTGGCAGAGACCTCAAAAGATGACCTGGTCCAACCCCCTCCTCAAGCAGGGTCACATACAGCGGGTTGCCCGGGGCTGTGCCCAGCTGCATTTTGAGTCTCTCCAACCATGGAGTCTCCGCAACCTCTCTGGGAAACCAGTCTTTGACCACCCTCCCAGTAACGATGTGTTTTTCTTGTGCGAAGGCCGCAGGGGCGTTGGGAAACAGGATGCCCGCGTGGAGCATGGTGGGGCGTTGCACGGGCTCAACGGATAAGATCAGGGCAGAGCTCCTTTTTCGGTTGGCGCCAGTTGCTGGGCTCCGCTCCCTGCTTGCAGCACGTGTAGCGACGGGCAGCCGCCTTATCTACCGGCCCTGAGCAAGGAAGCCTGAAACCACGGCTAGGAACATTTTGAAACAGATTTTTGTCACCCCAGAGAAAACATCATGGGGAATAACAGACCCTTGTAGCTGTAAAGCAGTGATGATAAGATAAAGGCACCCAACTTGTCCTTTGAACATATCTGATAGTGCACGAGCAACTAATTTTAATGCCTTTATTTCAGGGTGGGGAGGAACAGGGATATTTCTCTTTCTCCGCTCTTCTTACTATTTTGTTTCCGAATGTAATGTATGTGTACACCTCTTTTTTTTACATATTGTAGGAGGCCTGGAGGTCTGGTCTGTATGCACATACAAAGAAGTGGGACATGCTAAAATGGTGAACATTAGTATGGAGTTTGAGGAAACACAACCACGAAAGTTGAAAGTCAAAAGTCAAAAGGTGGATTCCTACTGTGTTGCGTGGAGCATCTCAGGTACCACTCAGAGCCCAGAGACACGGCACTGAGGGCTTTGCTGGACTTTTTAGACGTGTGACCTCAAGCCAAACTTACAGAATTAAATTTTGACCAAAGGCAGTACCTTTCCCTGCTCAAAGGATGCCTTATGCTCGCAGAGGGGTTCTAGAAACGTGTGGACGGTGGAAAATGCCCAGAGAAGGCAAAGTGTGGTTCGGGAAGGGTTCTTCAGAAGATAATTGGGTCGTTCTGGAGGTTGTCATCAGGTAGTTGATAGCTGTCCCTGCTATCCTCATGAAAATAATGGACCAAATATTAAGTCTCTGTGGAGAAGCAAGGGAAGGGAAGCCAGAAAATCACCCACAGGTGGAATGGGATCCCATACAAAGCTGCAGTATTCCAAACAAAATTGATTCACCCCCAAATAAGCACCTGAATCAGTATGAATCAATACTAATGGAATCAATAAATGTATCTCGATTTTAGTTTAAAATCTATTTTAAAAAACCCAAAGGTAGGCTCTTGGAAAGCATTTTAATACAGTGATGCATGAAATACTGCGGCTGGAGAAATTCAGATGGCCCTGGATAAGGGTATTATAACACAGAACGAACCCAGGCAGCAGAGATAGAAAAGCAGAGAAACTGTTGGTGCCGATTTCTTGAGAAATGTCAAAAAGGGTGATGTGAGAAGTTGTGGTGTTCGAGTCCCGGCACCAGCTAATATTTGTATTGCGTCTGTTTGCCCTATGCTTCTGCAGCCGTAAGACAGACTGCTCAGTCTCCAGCAGTGCCAAATAATACTATCTTGTTAAACTTTTTTAATTTTACCAATAAATGAGAAGTATGTCTTGTTTTTCTTCAAAACTTAGTCATCTCTGACACACCTGGCACCACTTCTGTTTTGAAAAAGGTGGTATTTTGTTTCCCAAATTGTAATGACTCCTGAATTCTTTGAAACCTAATTGCGGAGTACGTTAATCTGGTTTTTACAGTGTTTTCTAATGTGAATTGGCATCAGTGCATGTTTCTGCCCACTTCACAACGTGTGCCACCCAAAAAAGGTGAAGTTAACTTGAAAGCCAACCAAAAGCTGGACTAATGAAAAGGTCAAAAATATTATTAAGCATTTAAGTTCTGAGAAGTCCCTGTTGTGCAGGAGATCGTAACAAGAAGAGGAAACAGCACAGCACGAGCGATCTCTCGTGATAAAGATCTGGTGAGCAAAGAAGAGCGGAGGAAGTAGAGCACGTCTGATGATTCCTGTTACAGGACGTGGCCCTCCTCCTCCTCCCCATCAGGTGGTGTGCTCAGGGCTTTGGCTGAAAACTGCTGGAATTTGGTTAAACTCACAAACAATGTTACCTTTTTGCTTATTTCATCAAGCGAATGGGAACCTTTGTTTTCGTAGTTACAGAAAGGCATCTGAGGCTGAAGTCGTCCGATCCTAATAAAGCATCCTCTTCTCCTCTGGCCCTCAGTGCACCTCGGGCCTGACCCGGAGGGAGCTGGTGCCGCGTCTCTGCAGGATCACCATTGCTGTACCCTGCCTTGGGTGTAACTCAGACACCTCTTTTCTGAGACCTGGGGTGAGACTAGTGGCACTGTCCCATTTGGGCACCAAACAGGTTGGCACCCAATTGCCAGGGCAGGTGACAAAGTAGGGCTACCAACAAAGGCTCTGTTTGAGCTCTTCTTGTGAAAAACTTCAAAAGTTTTAAAGCCCCTGTTATTGTAAGGCTTGAGCGGGTTTGTGATATTTTGACACATCATCTAAGGGATGAGGAAAAATTGGTTAAATGACCTGAAATATAAAGAAATGAATTATTATCCCTGTCACTCAGTACGATCTGCTGTGTACCTCCACCGTGGAGGCTTGTTTTTGTGTCACGTAATGATTGGCCTCTGTTTTTACCCGCAGGCAAACCCAATGAACAAGGCAAGGGTGATAGAGGTCCATCTACGTCCACCTGTACCGTAGCTGTAGGTCGTCCAGTGACGTACAGATGCCGAGGGTCGGAGGATGGAGTGAGATGTTGGACCCCTGTGGGTACCATCCTCCTCAGACACCCTGCCTCAGGCCAGACCGGCGCTCGGCTCTGCGGGTCGGTGGGGAGCTGAATTTCCTCCTCCGATGAGGATGCCGACCAGATCACAAGGAGGATGGTCTTCCCCACGCCAGCAAGTGTTGGGTTTGCCGGTGGGGGTGTTGCAGCCCTGCTGAATTGCAAAGCAGCAGTGGGGGCACTGGTGTTTCTTTTGGGTTTTTTAGCCCTGAGGTAGGCACAAGAAAGCAAAGGGAGGAGAGGATGAGAACAGCCAAATTTCACAAAGCTTACCAAACGGCCATGGGGGGTTCACAGCTGGGAGTTGCTCATGGCAGGCTGGGTGGGGTTTGCTAATTCACCCGCGCGTGCGGTTTCACTGGGGGGTGACAAGAGCCGACGGCGTGGCAATATGAAAGGCGTTGGGGAAAGCGAGGGGAAAAAACTGCTCTGTGCCCCGAGGGGAGAGGAATCGCCTCGTCTGTCACATTTGGAAAATGCTGGGGTATGCAGAGAGACGCAGGGACCCCTGTTGGCTTAGGGGAGTTTTTGACATGAATACAGTCATTCTAAAACTTGATTGACAAAAAGTTAAAAGGTGAAAAATGTGATTGCATCACCTTCCCTTCCCGTACGAGTTTGTGTCTAGCTCCAATAATAAGTTAGAAGCACAGAAACACAGAGCTGAAACGGGCCATAGGGGATCAAGCAGTCTAACACCACTGTGCAGAGACGAGAACAAGTTTAACTCTCGTGGAAAAAAAAAAAAAAAAAAAAATTAAATCAGGATTATATTTATTCAGGCCTTTGTGCAGTCCGTCGGCAGAGGAGATTTATTGTGGAAGGGGAAAGAGGCCCATCCTCACCCTGTACCTGCTCAGGCCACCTTCTCGGGCGGAGACAGTCTTGCTAATTATTCAGCACTCATCAAAATAACTAGAAAAATAATTTTGCAACTTGTATCAGAATAGCTTGCGGTTGGCTTGAACTGGTGCTTTATTCTGTGGGGACTGAAACAAGCAACACTTTTAAAGGCCTGGACTTTTCAAAAATGTTGACATAAGGGTTTTTTTTTTTTTCATTTCTTTCTTTCCATTCACAACAGAATGAAAACAAAATCCAAAGAAAATCCTAGCTGATGCCTGTTGGTTTGCTTCCTTCCGTGCTTTTATTTCTCCTTGTTGCTTGCTACCTGGCATTTTCCCTGCCTTTGGAGATGTTGGCGAAGAAGCGAAAGGGGAAATGAAACTCTGGCAACGCGATATTTTCAAGACACGTCTACGTTTTGCTGGGTGGAGATGAAAAGGAAAAACTCAAATCCATCCCTGAGAAGTTTCAGACACTGTGTCCCTCTCGTAAGCGCTTTGGGACGGGAACTGTCTTGCTCTGTGCATAGACAGCGAAGAGACGATCCTTTTCTGATCGTACCATGGGAAACCCTTACATTAGGATCATAGAATCCGTAGAATTACTCTGTCCTATCAGCCATGCATCTGGTTTGAAGATTTATGTAATATGTCTTCTAACAAAAAAAAAAAATATTTCCAAAAACAAAGAGTTTCCTTTTACCCCCTTCAGACGCCTTTCTGGCGAGGACTGTTTTTAGGTCAAGAACCTGCCTCTGGTTTCAGGTGGCAGCTTGTCAGGCAGGATTTTTTTTTTTTTTTTTTTCCTTGCCCCATGGATGAATGATTGGCCTAATTCAGGAATTCTAAAATCATTATTATTCTCTCTGGGCATGAGAAACACGCCTGTAATTTCTCACGGAACATGCTTTGTGGCGGAAAAATCGCATTCCCTCCCTTGCCGATGCGTGGAAAGCATCCTTATGTGCGGCGCAGCTCAGCTCAGCGGTTTATTGCTCCGTCAGTCGCCGCAGCCGCATGCAAACGCTTGGCGTGTTTGTTTGTGTGCCGGTGGTTAATGCTCATTAAGCGGAGAGACTTAATAGCACTGCCTGGAGCCAAGCGAAGTGGAAGGCAGTTGCCGTATGAATTTCCCCAGCTTGGCTTGGCGAGCGCGGGCGGCGCTCAGCCTGCGGCACCCCTGCTGCTCCTCTCGCCGCTGCCGGCTGCGCGAGCGGTGACAGGGCCCGGGATGGCTTCATGAACGGCGTCTCCCTGCACAAAAGGCACCAATGGCCGGGCCAGGGGAGCGGTGGGACGCTGCTCTACCAGGTAGAGCAATGGAGCCATCCCGGCGGTTCCTCTCCGACGGGGTTTCCTCTGGGTTTCCCAGCTGTGGTCCCCCCTGCGTCCCGCCGCTCTCCCCAGGCATCCTCCCCTCCGTTTGCTTTAGGGCTTTGCTGGCTGAACTCTCCCCCGGCTTTTTTTTTGGCACTCGGGGTGTTCTCTGTGCGTGACAGCAAGGGGGAAACTGAGGCACCTGGCTGTGTAGCGTTTTGTGTGAAATATGTCAGTGGTGGCGTCGTTCTAAACCATGAGAAAATATCACGCGGCTGACAGGTCAGAAGGAGACCAGGCTGCTGATAACCCTCTGCTCTCTCCGAGCAGGCGAGACGCACCAAGGCTGAAAATCTGGCATGGCACCCAGGGCAATATGGGTTATCCCAACCTGTTTGCATCCCGTGCACTTAGAGAAAAGGTTCGATCAGGGAGAAAGATGAGCAGCACTTTGGTTTTGTTCTGGAGTTCCATTCTCAGGGATAAACAAGCCGTAGGTATCCAGGGTAGGTGTTTTTCCTAAAAAATTGTACCTGTGAAGTTGGGGTGTCCACTGAGCTGGCCCATACCTGTCAGTAAGCATGAGAATGGCTGCGATGAGAGGTGTCCACAGGGACAATGCCTGGGGGATGTGCCTTGTTGAAGGCATCGGATCCCAGCTCTGACAGCTATGAAACCACCTTGTCAGCTGCACCGGGTGGAGGAAACGCAGTCCAGACCCCGCGAGTGAGCTAAGGTGTTAGGCGGTTATCAAGGAGCCGGGTTCCACAGGGAGTCACTCATTTCTAACGTTAGCATTTTATTAGAGTCATCTTGTTTGGACTTGGCAAGATTTGAAGAAGCCTCATCTCGTGACAGGAGGGATCACAGGTGTGTGCAGCAAAGGCCGGCGTCTGGCTTTGGGCAGGAGTTTGACGGTAGAATGTAGCGTGATGCTCCCTGCTATGGCCGGAGGCTTCCGAGGGAGGCTGGGGGGACACCACCGCAGAGGAGCCTGGGCAAGGGCCGGCAGCAGGGTACCGTGTCTGTGGAGAGAGGGCTTGAGGTGCTGCGCATCACTTTGAACCAAGGCAGAGCTCTTCTCCAAGGTCACTTGGGAGAAGAAGAGCTGAGGGCGTCCTCACCGAGGTTTGGATGCTGAGGACTGGGCTGGGTGCAGAGGAGGTGGATGTGGCAGGGAAGCTGGTAGTGCCCGCTTCTGCCTGCCCTGGGGCTCTGGCCATGGCCATGCCGAGGAGGCCACGCTTTGGCCCAGGCACGCACAGAAAACCACACCTGGGTAAATGTCATGCTGATTTAAAAAAAACCAAACAAACACCAAACCACAAAAAAACAACTAAAGAAAAGTTAATCAGTCTTGGTGGGTGTGACTAGGGATTCTGCCATATGTGGTGGAGCATCTGGCTTGAAGTCTCTTGGGATAAAACCCATTGCATTTTTCTCTTGTAGAAAGGGGAAGATCTCAAGTCCATCAAGAAGGACTCTGCTGGATGGTCAAAGAACACACAAATGAGATCTGAAGGGGATTGTCCTCAACACTTACGGTTAAGCAGGTGGTCAAAATGGAGAGTGTTAATACTAGAAAAACTAGGCAGTGCTTACAGCATCCGTGGGGTATTTCTCTGATAAGCTGTACAAAACTGCCTAAGGAACTTGCGCACCCAAATCTCACCACTCTGGCCTTCTCAGCCTTCTGCAAACATTAACATCATTTGTCGGGATGATAGGTGCTTAAATTCAAGTTATTATCGTCAGGTAACTTTGAGTCTTGCTGAGTGATGGTGGCTCCATAGTAAAAGTCACCTTTTCTCCTGGATGTGTTAGTTTTGAGTGACAATTTCACTCTTCCACTCTGCAGAAAAGATGCATCTGATCTTCAGACAGAGGTTGAAATCTGGTCTCATGTGTTAGGTGAAAATACTTTAACCAGTGAGATATTGAATGAAGGCTTTTGCTTTTTGCTTTTTCCTTTTCCTTTTTCCTTTTTGGAAGGAGAATTATCCTGCTCAAATTCTTACTCTGAAAGATTGAAGCGCCACATTGAGGAGTGAATCTCGAGCATGACGAAATCCCAGGAGCGCAGAGTTACGGGGAGGTGAGATGAAAGATACCTCCATTCTTATCCTTCCCTCACTGAAGGTTTCCTAGTCCTTTTTGTTGAGCTGGGGTGACTGCCCCTTGCTGTGATGATTAAAAGGATCTTGTCTCGAGACACGTGGCTCTTCCTACCCATTCACAGCCCAGGGAACATCTCCATCCACTCCAGGCTCAGGTTTCTGCTGTGGGTACCAGCCTCCTGGGAGCTCTGGTGAGTCTTAAGGCTGCAGCCCTTCAGGCCCTTTCTCAAGAGCTTGACCAATGAAAGTGTTACCATGGCCTCTGAGAGCGTTTGGACTCACAGACGTCTAGAAGAGCATCCGTAAGGATTGATGTACTGAATGCAAAATATAATAGCACTCATTCTGGAATAGGAGTTGATGTATTTTAACTTGACTTAATACATTTTCTTATTCTGGCTTAAGAGCATCCAGAAAAGCTCTTCTAGTCAATTTTCAAGTGTCAACAAGCTGTTTTTCTTGGTCTCACAAACTCATCTTTGAAATGGGAATAACTTAGTCTCCCATATGGTGTTGAAAGCTACTTCATAGCGAAAATCTCCTGTATATTCATACAGAAATTTAGAGGAGCAGGTGGAAATTATCTGGCAATTAAAGTTAGTGTTATGGAGCTAGGACTTGGAATGACAAAGTCAATCTATTCAAAGTTCACATCTCCCACTGTCAGCAGTTGGTTACGTGACTGTTTGTTGTGCTGCTCCTCAGGGGTGAAAAAGGCCCTTGAAGAGATGGCGAAAGATTTCAGCTGATGTCTGATAACTGCGTTTGAGCAGACGATTACATTTATCTGAAAGGAAATGGTTAAAAGCAGTCCTTTAGCAGTTCTGGTTCTGACGTCCTTCTGCACTTATTGGGATATTAACGAAGAAAGGTAGCTTTCTGTGAATGCAGGAAGCAGCATCCAGTAAAGCTTACAAAATTTCACAGAAAAACTGACATAAAAAGGTCAAGACTCTCCTCAGCCGTTCATGTCTCGTTTTATTTCAAGCAGCACATTTCTCTACTCTCTCGAAATACTCATGTCCGAGCAGTAATACGGGACGGTGGCCATCATCATGAAGGGGCAGTGTTCATCAGCCTCCTGAAGCTGTATCAGTCACCATTTTTCAGAATTGTACGGTATTTTCATGACTGTTCGTAGCTGATGTTAGATCACCAATGAAACATTTTTCTCCATTGCAGAAATGGCAAACTTCAGGATTATTTTTTTTTTGTTCATTTCTCTGGCTTTTTTCAATTTACACAGAACAAATTCTCCTAACTCCCTGAAAGGGTTTGCTGAGACTTTCCAAACTCGCTGGACAGGAAGACCCGATGAACTATTTTGGCTCCAGAATGCATGACTTGTAGGGAGGAATAAGCGTGTATAAACAGCTGGTTTGGCTGGAAATTGGCTTACAATATTGTTTCAAATATATTAAAAAAAAAAAGAAGGCCAACACCCCAGCGAGATCCCATCAATGGACAGGACGAGTTGCTGTCTGCGTCTGGTAGACACTGCTCCTGTTTAAGTTTCTCTCTGATGTTACGGTGAGGAGCATCGCGGGGATGCCGTGAAAGCGCTGACGTGCAATGAGAATCCCAGAGAGCACCCTCGGCAGCGTGGACGTGCATCCGCTTCTGCCAAAACAGAAGGAAATAATCCGTGTGGCTGGTCGGAATGGAGGAGGAGGTCCCATGGGGTGGCAGCACGTGCAGGTGCAAGCGCTACTGTTGGAGAGAAGTGCTTCAGGGGCGGCCAGGGAGGGTTTTGAGCATCAGCTGGGGGACGTTGTTCTAAATACATAAAACTGCACGTTCACTTCACCGTGTGAGCAGTAAAAGTGGGTGGGACTGGTTCCCGGGGGATGCTCAGGTGAGATCCTAGAGGCACCCGGGGCCTGGTGCTCAGGCAGCTGAGGGCTCTCTCCATCCCGCTGGGGCCAGAAGGTGAGCGGGGAACTCAGTGCTTGGCATGAGCAGCCTTGAAAGAAGTGACTTTAGCTGGCTTAAAATTAAGCAATGAAAATTAAAAGGGAGCCCGATCGATATCAGCTGGAAGTTCGTGCGTTTTAAGTACGGGATGGTTCTTTATTGCAACCTGTGTAAGAGTTTGATAATGCCCCTGATTTATTGCAGAAGCTGAAAGAAAGAGCTTTGCACAGCAAGATAAGCATGCATTTGACTTGGTTCTAGGTATGACAATAGCTAAGAGCCATCAAAACTAGGAAGAAAATAGTTGCCAGCAGTCCTGTCCAACTCAGATGATCCTGACTTTTTACTTGCTCTGTCAAACCCTGCTCCCTCGTTCCTTCCTGATGGAGACGAGGACAGAATTTCCCTCTGAGACTGGATTTTATTCCTATCAGCATTAACCGTGCTTTCTCTGTAGGATATGAAGAGCCTTGGAGAGAAAACTCTCTCCTCTGCCTTTCTCTGCTCTAGCAGCTCTCCACGCGTTTGCTATTATTTGAAGGTTTGGGTCTGCTCTGGAATGAGTTTTTAATGTCAGTGCAGAGCGTCACCAGTCAGTGCTGGTTTGTGGTTTTAAGGAGAAAAGCAATGGGTTTGTCAGTCAGCTGCCATCAACTGGATCTCAGGGCAAAGGGGGAGGAGAGCAAGCTGTGTAAGTTTGGGTGATGGACCCCTTTCAAGACTACTCTGCCTCAGCCAGCAGTTTCTGTCTCTTTACAGCCAGTGTTTAGCGTGGGGAGGAGGGGGGTTTCTTCCTTGCTCTCCGACAGCCTGAAAGCAGCCAGGGCAGCCGGCGTAGACACAGTCATTATTTTGTGTCATGTCGGAGAAAGGCCCATGGGAGGAGGCACATGGAGTTCCCAGTTCTCTGCTCCAGCTTTTTGCGCATCTCTGTCCTTAGAAGCACAGCCCAGGCAGGCGCAGAGTCCTCTTCTGAGCCCACAGCAACAGGTTCGCAAGCTCAGCTCCTTCAGGGACCCTCTCAGGTGCTTGTCATTGGTCTTGAAGACACAAATTGGCGGTAACTGGGATGATTTTGTTTTTCCTGAGGTTAAAAGTCACGTTTTGTCAGCAGTGGCTTCAACTCTAAATTAAGACAAGTTTCGTCTGGGCGCTATCTGACACACAGCTTGCCACTTGCTACGTCTGAAATCAAGATGCCACTCTGGATCAAAACAAAATCCTCTGATACTAAGATACTCTAGCTGCGTCTCCTCCTGTAGGATACTGAAGCTGCTAATTAAAAGTGTTTTAGTGGGAAGCATCCACCGGTGCTGATGGCAGCGCTCTCTGCTGTCTGCCTATAGGCCTCAAGGCATTCTTGTGCAGTTTCCAGACGCCACGTCCACATGCTAAACTTAAAGACTGAGTTTTTCTCAGGAGCTTTTTAGGTCTGTGACTCGCATTGGTCAGAGATCATGGTGCAAATTCTGCTTCTTTTGTCAAGATCAGCACAATCAGGCCACACGATCTGGCTGTGCTCTGGACTGAGTGGCCACAGTGTTTGTCCCCGAGTACCACTATCTCATGGCAGAAATGAAATAGACACTTTTGGGTTTTGTAGGTGACAGTCCCTGTTCCCCAAAGACCACGAGGTAGGTGCAGGAGAGTGTGTTTGACATGGATCTAACCACACTTTTGAGGAGAATTCCCCTGGGGGTTGCAGTTCACACTTGACATTACTTACTGATATTTATTTTCGAAAGCAACACATCAGCTCAAAGAGGAGGCTCTTAATGTGGAAAAAGTCAAATGTGACACTGGATCTGACCCAGATTTCTGGCCAGAAACCCTGATCGGTGGGAAGCAGCTACCCTGAAGTTCTTGCTCTCCAATTAGGGAGATAACTGCGAGCGCACAGCTAAGCAGCGGTCTGGTAAACATAGGGATGTTTTTATTAAACAGCTTTGGGATACGAAATTATTTATATTGACCTTGTTTTCCAGCTCTTCAGAGGCCCAAGGAGAAAGCTTGAGACTCTGTAAGAGGTAAGGCTCCTTCATTATACTGCTTCCCATCTGTCGGGTTAGTTGTTAGGATCTCTGTGTGTTCGTGTCTCGGGGAGTAATGGGGATTTCACAGGCAGGAAAACACATGAATGAAACTTTGTTTATCAATGAAGGGTCTAAGAGAGCTTTCGTGTATCGTATGGACATGAACTTAACGCCAGGTGAGTGGGCTGCAGGGGTGCGAGCAAGCTCAGGTTCACACCATGCTGTATCGCAGAGCGTGTGACAGGTAACTGTGGTATCCAGCAGCACAGATGGGTGGGTCGATGGATGGATGGATGGATGGGGGGAGTGAAGTGGGACCTCAGGTTCGCGTGCAAAGAAATCAAAGCCTTTGGATTGCGGGAGGAAAGAGAGAAGATGGAGTAACCTCTCCCCTTGGTGTCTGTGATGATAATTTCCTTAAGGCAAGGATGCAACCTTATATGATAAGGTTGCAATTCTCTTCAATGACCGAGGGGATGACAAGCTGACAGTATAACCAGGGAGAGCAAGCCCTAAGCCTGGATAAAGGGTATGATTTACCCAAGCACTTAAGAGACTCATTTCCACTTCAAGTCCTATGATAAATTAAGGGGAAATGTTTCCCTTTTTCCTTCTAGGTGCCCAGTGAAATTTCCAGTGGGTTAAAGGAGGAGTCTGCAATGCAGAGCACCGTGTGTGTGCATCCTCAGCTCCCGCCATGGAGCCAGGTCCCGGAGAGCATCGGCCGGGCGGGAGTCTGCGAGGAGCAACCTGAGCATCCCAGGGCTGCTGCGGCAGTAAGCGGGGCTTCTTGCGAGGGCTGACGTGACACCAGGCTTGAGGAGCGAGCGCCTGGTGCTTCGTGTTCCCTTTAATAGAACTATTTATTACCCTTTGGAAAATCGTAATTAAGAGTGAAATCACCCGTTTGACATATGGTTTATTGGCCCCGTCTAATTAAAGTCTGCCAGTGCTGCGGCGAGTGCAGGTGGGATCTCGGTGAAATCCTACGCCTGAAATGCCTTCCCAGGGCATGTGCAGACCAGGGGAAGGGAAGAAGGAATAAAAATAAATAACGCTGGCTGCGGGGAACAGACAAAATGACTTGCTCTGGAGGAGCGTGCTTCTCTGCGTTGCCATCCCCGGTGGATGGAGGCAGGAGTGGGGCAGTGCCACGCGCAGGAGGTAATTCCCAAGCTGTGCTCACAGCTGGAAAACTCCAAATGAGTTTTTACCATCCTTCTGCAGCACAGGGGCCCCATGTAGCTGTTTGCCTCTTGCGCTGCCGTTGACAGTCTTTCAGGTATATTCTTGCGATTTCGGGAAGGTGAGTAAATTGGAGGCAGTCTCTCCCGCGCTCTTGCTTGGCGTTGGTGTTGGGTGGGTTAAAACATGCCCAGAAGTCAGATGTGTCGATGCTGATTTCTCCCTGCGCAGGGACGGGGAGGCGCATTCCTCCGTGCGCGGAGGGGGCCTGGGTGGGCATTGCGAGACCAGGCGCCTTCCCGAGGCGGGGAGGCAGCTCTGGCTCCTAAAGCACCGGCTCTCATCCATGCAGCGGTTACAGTGTCTCGCAGGAGGAAGGTCACTAGGAGTATACATGCGCGTCACTGGGAGTCTTTGCAGCCTGGGTAGGTCGGTGGGCACTGAGTAGCATCAGGTCATGTCCAGTGAAGCCTGGTGGCTGGAGGCTGTGCTGCCATCGCTGCCTGTGCTAGCTGGCGTACAGCAAGCCAGCTACTGTCTAGTCAAGATGCAATGACCTCTATGTGCTGCAGTATTGATGTTCTTGACCTCTTTTATTGAGGACCTTGAAATGGAAGTAACTCCTGAGTCCTTTAGGCATAGACCCATGTAAGTTAGGAAGTGGTGTCAAAAACACATCAGTACGCATCCCATTCTGTAGTTTTTCTTACCCAAACTGGAACGTTATTTGAGTTTAAACGAGCAGTGAAGTACAAGGTGTAGAACCGCGCTCAGGGACATGAAGCCCATCTCTATCAGCCTTTCCCTCAGCCCCCTGTACCTATCTGGGCCCTATCTGAGCTTTGGTGTTGCTCTGGCAACTGGGGGGCTGTTTGTAACATGCATCACCAGAACAAACTAATTTTTATTTCAGTGTTGCCCACATGGGACTTTTTTTTTTCACTACTCTGTCAATGCTTGGTGTTTCACTTAGCGCCTGTCTTCAGATACCTGATGGAGCACAGAGGACTTCTGAGATATGGGTCTTGCTCAGGTGGCTGCAGCTGCAGCTGCCAGCCCGGTGCTCTGCATCACCCCTGGCTCTGCTTCTCCCCAGCACCTTCCCAGGCCCTCCCAATGCCTCCTGAGATGCACCTGGGTCTCTCCTGGGCACCTAGGTACCATCAGGGCATGTCCCTAAATGGCTGTGCATGAGTGGAAAACCTTGAGAAAGCAGGAGACAAATAACCTTTCTTCCCCGGTTCATGAGTTTTGAGGCAGCGTTGAGATTCATTGAGGAGCAAGGGGTTTGTCAGCTCCTAAAAGCTAAGGGAGTTACTCTGTTTGGTGTGATGACGGTGTGCCCGCCTTCTCAGAGGCAAAGTAGTCGTGGCATCTCATCCTCCAGTACCGAGCCGCGTTCGGCCTTTCCCACAGCTCCTTCCAGTGCTCCGCGGCCAGCTTGCTCTGGACTGGAGCAAACCTTGGAAAGTGGTGCCTTCCCTGAGCTGGCGAACGAGGCAGAGCTCTGCAAAGCTGCCATAGCAAAGCGGGGAGAGCTTTCCTTCTGCTTGCTGCAGAGCTGGGCTCTTTGGCACCCCCCGTTTATTAACCCTTGCTCTCACACCTGTTCTCGCTCTCGCACCTCCAGAGCTCCGGAGCCACTTCTTGCACCTCCCACAAGTGCACATGCTTTTGCTCCAAGAGCGTCCCTGGATTTCGGACCTGTGTGTGATCAGAACGAATTAGACTTGGCTGAGGCATGGGATTATTGCAGACCTGTCACTTCACAGTATGTTCCTGTTACAGCCCACACTCGTGTCTGCTAGTATTTTAAAGTAAACCTTAATTAGCATCTTCCAAAGAGTGTGAATAAATTGTTTTGTTGTTGTTTTAGGTTTGGTTTTGTTTTAAGGAAAAGAGTGTTTACTCACCGAGGACATGTTTCCAAACTCTTCATCCACTCTAATCCCAGTTTTCTGATCTCTCCCTGTGTGTATTACTGTGAAGCTCTGCCTGATGCTATTGGCGCGAGCAAGGTTGCTCAGTGGTGGGCTGGGACGTGCTCTGGAGGCACATGCGAGCGCTGGAGTATTTTTGGGCCGTGTTGGAGCAACGCTGTCAGACTCCTGATGGCTACGTCTCACCCATTTATCAGCAAACTATCCCAAGGGAGTCACTCCAGGCTGAGTAGGTCTGTGTCTGCGTAGGTCGGTGTAGCAGCCCTTTACCTATAGTCCGATGGGCACAGCTTAGGCTCAGTGCCCTCAAAGCTCTTAAATAGCATAGGATCCTCTGTCTAACAGAGCTGCAATCCAGCAACACTGGAGAGATCTCCCCTGTACTGTAAATAACATGTCTGAGATGCTCTTTGCAAGGAGCGTTGAGCATGTTTTCCAGCCTTCGCTCCGGAAAGGGTGAGTTAGGTATCTGATGTGGTCCGGAGATCTGCTCACAGACAGCAAAGGGATGCAGAGGAGGTTTTGTACATGGCTGGGTTCCTGCAGAATTACTTTACTGCTGAAATTAATTGTATTAATACTGTGTAAAATTTTCTACGCACCCAACCCATTTACTAGACTGAATTTCTGAAAGTGGTGGGATAATGGGTTGGAGGGGGGTGAGCTACAGACCTGTTTGCCCTCTTTACGGGGAGGGCGTTAAGGAAGGGTTGAGAAGTTGGGCTGGGGCTGGGGCGTTACCTGCTGGGGCTGGCATGGAGTAGCGATCCCCACCCCATACCCTCTGTTTTAAATGTGGTGTGTGACGTGAGGAAGGTAAAACCCACTGTCTCGAATACTGAAGGCAGGAAGGAGTAAACTAGCAATGGGGAAAAAAAGGCTAAATTTAAAGGCCTGGCAGGTGAGCAAAATTTTTCAGAGGGAAGAAGGTGTTGGCTTGGGTGAGCTGCAAGGACTCCATTGGCTTTTGCTTTGCAAGGAAATGTACTTGAGCAAATGTACTGGTATGAAGCGTTCGGGCGCATAGATTGACTCCTTTTAGTTTCACCCATGCATGGCTTTGGTTCCACCCATCTTGTTTAAACAAACATACTCGGTGGGGATGAGGCAAGGAAAATCCTGTTCTCTGCTTGTGTTTGTTCTTCCCTCTGCTCCTCCAGCAGGGACACTCGAAACACAGATGGAGCTCTAAGCGTTAGGTTTTAACAGATCCAAATCAATTTGATGCGCCCTTAAAAAAATCCCACAGTCATTTCCAGCGGCATCCGCAGAGCTGCTAACAGCCAAGCATGTGCCCAGTCACTAGCTGCTGCATGTATTGGGTTTCTCGCACCGAAAACCATTCTTTTCCTGTCATGTGAAGCCTTCAAGTGTGGCTTTTTGGTGGCATCAACACAAGAGCATCTTTAGAAGTTACAGAGTGGCGCTATCTGGAGTACCACCATGGGGGCAGCAGGGCTGTGGAGACCGGGTTGTCACCTTGTGCTTCTAAACTAGCTGTTCCCAGTTTCCTGGCGAGACCTCTGTCAGTGAGTGCCACATAAAAGGGCTCCCTGTCGGTGGTCAAAAAAAAAGGATAACATCTGAGAATCGAAAGACCCAATTCTCTGTCCCATCAGCAGTGGAAGTGGGCTACCTGCACAGCTCTGCCCTCAGTCCCTTCCAGCATTCCCCAGAAGACATGACCCACTGCTCGAAGGAGGACCCTCTGCGTACTGGGAAGGACTGGAGAAGAGTGGTCCCTGTTGCTTCCCAATAGGAGATGGAGGGGGTGCAAGAGAACTGGCAGCGCATGCTGTGCTTACCCACCGGTGTATGGCATTGTCCTTATTTGCATGAAAATACATATTTGATGACTTGCAAAAGTAACAAGAGGCTTCCAAATAAGAAAGATTATTCTATTTATGCCACTTCTGTTTTATTTCTTCCCCCAGGTTCTCATAGAAGTGATGGTGGGAATGGACCTCGGGAGGTCTGTAATCCAAACTCCCTCCCGGAGCAGGACTGTCTCCAACACCAGATCAGGTCAGCTGGAGCTTTGACTACCCAAAGGTTGACCACTGCTGTGGATGGAGGTGTCGCCACCTCTCTGGGTGGCCTATGCCAGGTCTGTGCTGCCCTCCTAGTGCATTTTTTTTTTTTAATTATTGTCCAATCTGAACCTCATAAGCCACAATATGTGGCCGTTGCCCCAACCTGCCATTACCACGAAGATTTTTGGCCCTGTCGTTATCGTAACTCCCCTTCAAATTCTCTGGGCAGGGGCTTGACTGTAGGAGGTGACACCAGTTTCCCTTTTTTATTGGTTTTGTATTCGTGAACGACTCTTTGTACTGCTCAGCATTGCTCCTGGAGGAGAAAGCGGTTTTCTGTGGTCATGACCTCCCCAGATGGGAAAGGCTGGATCTAAGCCCCATGGGAAGGGTAGGAAAGTCCATCCCATGCAATTCCATAGGGCAAACTGTGTCTTTGAAGAAGAGTTCACTTTCTTTCTTCCATGGCTTATTCTCCTGCAATTAGAGGTGGGCAATTCAGTAGCTATTAACATTGATTATCAGTATAAAGGATTATAAGGGGCTGAGCTCTGATCGGGAAGCTCTGATGCGAGTTCCCAGTCTTCCCTATTATTTTCCCCTTCTTCTGACTCACCTGGCCTGGTTGCCGCCTGTTGCTCCATCCTGGGGGAAGCAAAGTGCTCAACGCATTGCTCACCTCTCCTGTGACCTCTCCGGTGCCGCACCTTTGTTGGATGACAGCAACAAAAACAGCACAGAGAATTCCCAAAAGGGTGAGGACTCCTTAATCCCTTCAGAAAACCAACCCAATACTTCGTGGGTGGGTCCCTGCTACTCTCAGGGTAAATTAACGTCTCCTTCCTCATCCACAGCTCTCTGCCTTTCTGATCGCACTGAATGCAAGTGCCAATCTGCCTCCCTGTTTGCAAAGGCCGTGCCTCACGGGGACAAGGGTCTTGCCCTCTTAAAGTCCCAGCCATTTTCCCTTCTTCTCGTTCCACAGGTGGCTATCTAACCATGGATCAGGTTGTCTGCCCAGCAGCCAGCGAGGCAGTCCCTCACAATCACTGGTTTACATTAGTCAACAGTTTTGCTGCTTCTTCAGTGACCTCCCTCAACGTTTTCCATAAACGTTTCTCTCTGGACTGAATCTTTCATCTATTTATTTAACATCTTTCTTCCCTCCTGTATTTTGTACAGTCACATCACATGGTATCGAGACTCCCTGTGGTCAGTATTAGACGTTAACCATTGAGATGTTGGAGAATTTGCCTCCATTTTCAGACAAAAGGGCTAATGAGAAAGACACGTTTCCTAGGTCAGACCCCAGCTTACAGTCCCTGTCTTAAGAGATCTTGACGTTTTCCTGCCTTTCCCTGGATTTGTAAGGTCATGATTTATCAAGCAAGAACACAGCAAACCAACATCTTGTTCTACAGCTTCACCAGAGGGATGATTCATATGGACTGCTGATGGCATCTGGCCCCAGGTTTTGGCTGCTCTCATGGAAATAGTGAGCTGTTTGTGGATATCTGGTCATTAGATGATGAATTTTTGTTTGCTCTCACCTGAACTGAATTGAGACTGAGGTGCCACACATCTTCATTAATCCTCTTAGCCGTGATTTGGTTGCACCCTCTTACCTGAAAGAAAGGAATTTGATAATGCACCGATGAAATGAGCTGCAGTGATCTGACATTCAAACCCAGACAAACAAAACCCTCTCGACTCGCTTGGAGAAAAACCACATCAATTACACTGTCAGTTGTATTTACCTTGCGCAGTCCTGAACCATCCCAGGGTTGAAACGTGTGCTGTCAATCGCCAGGGCAGTGCTGCTGCGGTCGGGGATGCGCCCCGGTCGCTGGGATGGGCTGGGGGCGCAGCACGCAGGGGTGCATCCGTGGGCTGAAAGAGGCTTCAGGGACGGCCAGGAGCGCAGCCTCTGACACATGAATGCCACGTTCGAGTTCAGCAAAGCACCTTTTGTAAGCTTGGGCTTGTTTAAAAAGAAAGGGGGGAAAAAAAGGAAAGAACCTACTGGAAAGGGGGGGTTTCCCGAGTTCCTGCAACATTAGACACTGCCTGCATTCCTGTGCTATGAGGACAGCGTAGTCCAGAAATGCTCACTCTGTTTGTTTTTCCTACAGCCTTTGCTTCTTGCTTAAGTCCGGCAGTTTACACTGTACGGCAGTGCTCTCCTCTCCGGTTCCTGGGGTTAGAATGGAAACTTTGCTCCTTATGGAAAGCTGGGAACAGCTGCCCGTGTGCCCGCGCAGGGGAGCAAAGGGCAAGTGCCCTGCTCGAGCCCTGGGCTTGCAACACCCAGGGCTCTTGTGTCTTTTCCCAGCGCCGCCGGTGCATCCCTTCCCTGAGCTCGGGAACCCGCCGTGGCGGCTCTCGAGAGCGGCTCTCCTCCCCAGACTGACGAGCAGCGAATAAGGAGGGTATTGTTTTGCTGTCGTCTACCTCTGCACGTTCGATGGGGAAAATTAAAACAGACACATGAGTGGATTAGGTGTCAGAAAACGTCTAATTATGGCTTATAAAATTACCGGCTCAGTGGCTTATGAATGGAAATGTGCAGGGAACCCTGTATCAGTGTAGTCTCTGGCTTATCCCTGAAAGCCTCATCTCCGGAGAAAAGGGAAAGGAGGAAGCCTACCAGAGCCGTCCTCTGTGGCTGTGGAAGATGCAGCCAGTCAAGATCCCATGGTGTCTGGTTCCTTGGGAGCAGCGTGTGCCTTATGTTTCAAAACAGCCCATCTCCTGGGGGACAGCAAAAGATACACTGCTATTCATTACATGGGTCCTCTCTGCCCACTCGGAGCTCCTTGGAGCGCTGGCGTGGTTTCTGTCGTGATTTTTGCTAAATGGTGGGAATCACAGAATCATCACAGAATTGCCCAGGTTGGGAGGGACCTTTCAGATCATCGAGTCCAACCGTCGACCTAACTCTGACAAACCCATCACTAAACCGTATCTCTAAGCACTGTGTCTGCCCGGCTTTTAAATACCTCCAGGGATGGTGCCTCAACCACTGCCCTGGGCAGCCTGTCCCAAGGCTTGACAACCCTTTCAGTGTAAACATTTTTCCTAATATCCAGTCTAACCCTCCCCTGGCGCAACTCAAAGGGTCTTTGCCTACATGTGCCTCCGTGTGTAATGCTTCAAGAAATTTAGACAGAGGCCTTTGCCCCTCCGAATTTATAATTTGATGGCTTAATAGTTATGGTTTAATGATGCAAAATTTTACTCTCACTTTTAACAATTTTCCGTGAAATGCAGGGATGACAGCAAATACATTTTGCTCTGAGTTTTGAGCATAGTATGTTTTATGGTATAACATCTGTGTGTTTGTAGCCTATATGGCAAAGACCGTCCCCAGAGGTGTCTGCCAAGGCATGGCAAGGCAGAGGTGTGCCTCCCCGGTAGGTAATTACTTGCTTATTTGTTTGCCGGTCTTTGTGTGCATGCAAAATGCGTACGGACAAATAGGAATTCACAGAGTTTTTTTTGCAGCGACCTCCTAAACCTTTCAAAATGTGTGTTTCAGTGAAACTTTGGTGTAACAGCAGGAAAAATATGAAAATGTTTTGGTTTTTTTTCAAACTTTCTGCAAGGTAGCCAAAATCTGTCCTTTCATAACACACCAGCTCATCCCTGTGGCGAATGGCCTGGAGAGCCAGTTTGCCTGTGTGATGGTCAGTGCCACTTTCGGTCAACACCGTGCAGTGTTTGACATCCTAAAGGAGGAGTCCTGACCCCAACGCGGGGAACAGCAAAGTTCCCGTGGGGCTGAGATTTCACGGGGCTCTCCCAGAAATACAGCCTGTCAGATTTATGGTGCCGCTTCCTCTTTTCTTCTGGTGCAAAGTTGGGGGGTTTTGACTAAAAATGACCTTTTTCATGTGCACATCTGCTTTCCACCCCAAATCTTGGTATTTATATATCATACTACTGACAACTAAGTTGTCCTGGCTGAAAACCCAAGGATTTTTGTGCAAAATGGCATTAGCGCGTCTCATGGGAATTGTGGTTTTCAGTACCTTCTGCTTCCATTCTCCTTTCTGGGACAAGTTTTGATGCAACCTGCAGCTCCCAGGGTGCACGTGGACAGCGAGAGCGTGTGTGCTAAGCTACAAAAGTCTTTTGCTTTCAAGGTCTTATGAGTTCGGGTGAAAAAACTTAGGCTACAAAACAAAATGTGGGGTGAAAAAAAAAAAAAAGCTTTAAGGGACAAAAACTGAAGCACGGTGACACATTTTTGACTCATGATGTTTCGCTGAAAAATATTTTTCTCCCATGGAAAATTCTGATAAAACGAAAACTGCGTATCAGCACTTCCTAGAGGAAAATGTCTTTTCCTCTAATTTTCATTCTAGTCCACTCCTATAACAAGAGAAAAGTTTTGACTGTAGTTAGCTTATGTGGGATTTTAACAGCCCAACTGAACGTATCCAAAGCCTTCAAAATACTTCATAGAAAAATTCTCTTGAGTTTCATAATGTTTGTCCAGCGCCCTCCAATTCGGGGAAGTATTTTGATACCTGTAAAGTTTATTTGCAGAATTACGGAGTCGGCTGTGTAGCTGGCTGAAATCAATCTAACTGCGTTGGCTTTAGCGCTGCGGTGATTTACAGCACCGGCAAGCGTTGCTCCATGATTTGAGCTTGCAGTTTGCCGTGCGGACAGCCGTCAAAATCTGGGGTGCTCGATATGCCCAGTTTGTGCTGCTTTTGGTTATCCATAGGAGAAAAGTGGTATAATGTGGCTGCAACTGTTTATATGAATGTGCTTGTTTCCATGAAGCGATAGGGTTTTTTACATTTTTTTGTGTTTTTTTTTTTTTAATTTGTTTGTGTTTTGTTGGTTTTTTTTTAAATTTAGTTGTTTCCACAATAGTGGTCTGCTGGTGTTAATTGTGGTTGATAAATTTTAGCACCTCTGCTGAAATACTGAGATCTGGGTCCCATCTGAGGGAAAAAAAAAAAGAAAAAAAAAAAAAAAAGAGCTTTTTTTCAGTCAAGAAGTTCCTCTTGGAGCCGCAAAACAACACGTTCAGCTGTACCAATCCATGGAAATCACTGGTTGTGTTTATACAGCAATTAAAGGGGGATTACAGCTGCGGCAGAGCTCAGCGCCCCGCTCCCATCCCCTCCCCTGCACGCACCGGGGGCCTCACAGCCGCATTGTTCCCCGCAGCCGTCAGTGCCAGCCCAGGGACAAGGCGGGTCGCGAAAACGGGAGAGGGTAGTTTCTGCCAGGGAGTGAGATTTAAAAAAAAAAATAAGAACAACAAAGGAAAAAGGGTGGGGGAAGGAATGATAGTTATGTTTTCTTTTTCCAAAGGTGTTTTCCATGGCCATCCTTCATGCAGGGCAGCAAGGAGGGGAAACGTCCTTTCCAAGCACACCCTGGAAATCATCCTTCCGGAATGTGCCGTGCGAGGTGCTGTCACAGCATGTGGGCAGAGTGTGTCCTTGCTCCGCAAGCGCTGGCTTAGTGTGAAGGACTCCATTTGGAGGTGGCACCTGGAGGCTTTGTGCCCCTGCCCCACTCAGGGCTCTTGCCGAGCCCTCATGCCGGGGATGGGGTGAATCTCGGAGGCGACCGCGCGGGTCCGTGCCGGCAGGACCCCTCAGGGGCAGCGCAGCGGGACGGCCACCAGCGGAGCCGGATTCCTGCTCCCCATGGAAACAGCCTCCCGTAGCGCCCATCCCTGCCCAGACAGCCCTAATCCTCCCTGCGAGGTCACCCTGGGAAGCCTCCCGGCTCTCTTATCAGCAAGGATCTCCCGTTGACAAATATTTGGGAGAGGCAGCTCTGGGGGGGGGGGGTGGGCACTGAGCCAAGATGGGTGACGGGGGCCCAAGCCGCAGAGGAGGCGCTGGTGGGGACAGGATAGGGGGCACAGCATGGTCGTGGGGTCCCTGCGGCACGCAGGGCCACCGGAACCCCCTGACACCTTCCTGTGTAGGGGATACTTGGCCGTGCTCCCCCCACCTTGCAGCATCCTGACCTCTGCAACCAGCGGGGAACTTTTAAAACAAGTGTTAGGGTGGGTCCCCCAGGAGGAGATGATCCCTCGGTGACAGAGAGCGTGGTTGGAGGTGGGCAGGTGTGTTTTTTGCTCAGAAAAGAGCATATGGCTTTTCTTGTGGAGAGGGGAGGTCGAGGGGGGACGGGCAGCCCTGCTCCATGCCAGGTACAAGCCCAAGTGCTGAGGAGCCACAGGCTACGGCTGCAAGACAACAGCTTTGCAGTTAATGGTCAGACAGTTCCATTCTCACTTCTCAGAGACTTTTTTAAGACCCACCAGGAAACAAAATCCAGCATTTATCCTGTCTGCTTCACAGGCGATGGATGGAGAGCGGTCCAGAAAACATCCCGCAGACACAGCAAGAAGCAGGAGAGACATCGGTCCCTCCCCAGCGTAAGGTGTGAATTCAAGTCCGTGCATGGCTTACCCCGACGCTCTCACAGGTGTTTATTTCCACAAGTATGTATTTGTACTGGGCGGTGGGGCAGGAGCTGTTTTGGTGGTGCTTCTGCAGAGGTCGCGAGGTGAAGTCCCCTAGGAGAGCCAGTGTGCGGGCTGGGCGACCAGTGCCAGGCAGGGATTTGCAGCCCTGGGGGGAAAAGAACACAGGCTGGTACCAGAGAGGGGAAGGGAGGGCTGTCACAGCAGCAGAGGAGGGGGCCTGGGTGCTAGGGACGAGGAGGCGATGCACGGGTGGTGCCACCGAGTTTTGACACGGGGACTCAAAAGTGTGGGACTGTGAGAAAAGCTCAAGCAACCGATGAGAGAGGATCCCGGCCACGGTGTCGTGTGGACGGACCGGCAAGAGTCAAAATGAGTCAGGAGGCACTTCCTGCCCAGCCTCCCCATCCGCGGGAGGCGCGCGTTGGTGCAGGTCAGGCTGCAGGTCCAACCCCCAGGTCCCCGTTCCTCTGAGTGCTCAGAACTGCGCAGCCAGGTTTGTCGCTGAAATTCATAGCGAAACCGGTGCTCGCCCCACCCATGGGGACACACGAGGCCTGGGTAATCTCCGCAAAGAACATGGAGATCTTCAAAGGAATTGAAAAAGAAAACACTACCACCACCACCAAAAAAAAAACCAAACCAAAAAACCCCACAACCCCAAGAAACAGGCTTTGGGGAAGTAACAAGTCCTGTCCCAGCTTTTGGTGGTCTGACCTTGACGATGGCCAGAGATGCACCAAACCTGAGCGCCTCACTCCTAAATAGGTCCTAGGACTCCTAGGTCCATAAATACCTGTACATAAAGGTGTGAGCTCACCTCTTCTTTCTTTTCCCTCTGCAGCATGCAGTCGATCGTGCCTCAGGAAGGAAAGGTGACTGTGAAAGCTGGGGGGACTTTGTTACCCTGTTAATGGTGTGTAAAATAAGTGGGGGCCTGGGAACCATTGAGCTGAAAGCACTAATCAGCCTGTGCGATAACATCTTTCTCGCTGGACAGGCAGCATGGAGAGCATCTGTGGAAATGATTTGACACCACATAGTGCATCACAGCAAGTACACGATATTTGGAGGCTTTTGCAGCATTTGTTGGCTTTTTACATGTCCCCATACTGCTCTTTTGCACCGTACAAACTGGCCAGTGGAAAAGGAGACATGCCTTCACTTGTTCAATGGCCCAAACACCAGTGCAGGGGATGGTCGAGGGCCATTAAGGTTCTGGGTTGGTTCTGAAGCTGTTTTGCACACACATCCCATGTCTCTTGTTATAACAGAGTGATGCTGGTTAAAGAGGTCAAGAACCCTGGCAAAGAAAAAAAATCCACCTTCTACTTGTGTTGAGCCTCAGCTTTGTCTCTTCTGCCTGCCGAAACCCTGGCGGTGCCCAGCAGACTGCGTGGCTTGCAGGGGCATCTAGTGGCTGAATGCTGTACAAGTGATCGGGTATTGCCATGCATTCTATACCCTCCTCTAATGTCATCTCCAGCCACCCCTCTCACCCTAAACAGGCTAGTGTCCCTCACTGCACAAATACAGTCAACACCTCGAGGTCAGAAACGTTGCCAATAATCTGATTTAAAAGATATCCCTCTCGCCATTCGCCCACCCTCCTTCCCAAAATACCCATTTCGGATAAGAAGCAGAACTTCGCATGTGGCTTCAATCCTCCTTCCGTTGAACATGTGGAAATAACACTTCGTGGCTGTAGCATCCCTTCATACATCGCTGTGGCTTCCCCAAGCGCACGGAGGAGCTGCTACGAGGAAGCCTGGGTGCAAACATCAGTTTTGGAGGAAGCCTGCTACTACTCCAACATTTTTGGTTGCATGATTTATTTAGCTCAGGCTTGTCTCAGCTTCAAAAGATCAAGAAGACATCCCAGAACTGGGTGGGAGGAAGAAAAAAAAATAATCTTCACGTGTAGTTTTACAAAGACAAAATTTCTTATCACATTACAGGTGTTCAGGACCGAATCTGCCGCCACCAGCAGTGAGGAGTCCGGGGAGAGTGTGGCACGGCAGTGCCTGACGACGTCCCCAGCTCTGGAGATGGGGATGGGGAGGAGCAGGGGACACCACAGTGACACTAAGCGCTGTGTTCGCTTTCTTTAAATCTTCAGAGGATGATACCTGTGGCAAACACGGCCTGAAAGTAAAAGTGCAATATAGTGTATTCAAGGCTGATAAACAAGGCTCCTTTGTAAGGACCGGTGAGTCATGTCTCCTGGATTTTATAAGAAAATGTACACAAAAGCAATTACTGGGGTGTGAATTATTTTGTTTCTTAATGGCCTGACAGTTTTGACAGCTCCTAGCTTGTTATCTCTCACAAACTCTCTTGATCTCCCAACTTTAACGTGACTTTTAATTATACTTTCATATGTGCAAGAGGACAGACAGTCTCTAGTCTGGTTTCCATTCAGCCTAACATATTTAAACAGTAAGGGAAGCTTTTCCTCCTGGCAGGGTAAGAAGGGTGATTTGATTGTCTAATGTGGCAGATATATTCAAAAATAAATCACAAATGGTTGAGGGTTTGTATGAACGGAGGGTGGATCAGTGCTTTCCTCCCCTCCCCTTTGGAGCTGCTGGGAAAGCCTTCTCCTCCTAGCCATGAACCTGTCCGTGAACCTGGTCAGCTCTTGTGGTTTGGGCCGGGTTGGCCAATGACAAGACGGCAGACGCTCTACCCTACCTCTCGCTCCTTTCTATATATTGTATCTATTTCATTATTTCCTTTTTTATTTTATTATTAACATTTCATTAAAGTAGTTTAGTTTTTTCTAAACTCATAACTCTCCTTATCTCTCTTCTTCCGCTCCTTGGAGCGAGAGGTAGGGTAGAGCGTCTGCCGTCTTGTCATTGGCCAACCTGGCCCAAACCACGGCACCGGCCGTTGCTGTGCCTGCGTTTGCTGATGGAGGTCTGAGTTTGGGGTGTTATTGCCAGGCAGTGTCTGATGGGGGAGGGGACTCCTGGGACGGAGATGGGGACGTGAGGAGGTCCCTGAGGGGCTCAGCTCCACACGGGGCACAGCAGAGGCACGGGGATTCCCATGTGTCCCAGGCTATAGGCAGGCTCTAGAGCTCTCTCTGGAGACTCCAGTTTAGGGCAGATATTTTTTCATGGTGGGAGAAAAATGTCTTTTTGTGAGCCTGGTAGAGCTTTTGGTTTCTCACCCAGTCCCAAACACGCACAAGGTTCCTCGGTGTAACAGCAGTTGCTTGCCAAAATTATCACAAATCTAGCTAATTGTTCTTCATAGTTAAAAAAAAACAACAAAAAAAACAACCAAACAAAAAAAACCAAAAAAACTTTTAATTCAGAATTTAAAAAATAAGAAATCATTTGATCACCATAGGCTGGAGTTATCAATGCTTTTGCCATGTACCTTGCTGCAAGGGCAGTAAGCTGCACTACCTGACCTGGAAGACCGTTTTCCTTTCCAAAACGTGGGCTTGCCTTCCCCATCCTGCCGATGTTCAGCAGCGTGGTGGATCTTGGCCCCCATGGCCCGTGTTCCTCCTGCTCAGGCCCCAGTCCAAGAGCAATGCCGTTATGGGCCAGCACTAAAAGGCTAGATATATAAAGGATTGCAAAGAACTTGGGAGCTGTAGGGATGGACATCACATACACTGAAAGAGGTAAGACATGAGCTGTAAATAAAATGTAAATCAAAGTCAGGAAGGTTACACTGAAATTACAATAAAAGCTACAGTGAACAAAGTTACAAAATAAGTTTACTATGTTCTTCCAGATCAGTCACTTAAAAGTTAGGAGGGACCAGGGTTAGGGATGCTTGTTTTGGTTTTTGGTTTTTTCCCTTGTGTATGTGCATTAAAACACATTCTTTAATGCCATCATCATATATTAATTTTTCCGTGTGACCTGTTATGAGCATCTCTTACAATATTGGAAAAGAACAGCGTATATGACCAGAAGGCCTCTGGAGTTGCAGAGATACTAAATAGATCCCATACATCAGTTGTTTTTTGGTCTGTCTAGTGACAGGCTGCTGTTTATCTTATGATAAAATAGCATGTTAGGGAAATGCCTCTCTCAACTGCATTTCTATAGAAAATGTTTTTTGTAGAGAGAAAATATAAGGAAAAGGTAAGATGAAAAAAGTTAAAAAAAAAAAAAAAGTAACTTGAGAAATTCAGGGGCAATAAATCACCACACCAGATGGTATTCATCTGTGAATGCTGTGCAGAGCTATCAATTTAAAAAATTGCACAGGAGTGTGCTATTAAAATGCAGACATAATATCTGCCCATTTTCACTGCCCATCTTCACCGTGCCTGGGCAGGTAAGAGGTGACTTGGCTCCACCTGCCAACGCCTCCAGGTGCCTTCAGAGCCTATCCGGCGTCCCCACCGCAGCCTTGGAAAATTTGACTCAGTGGGTCATGTGTGTATTACTTACTAATTCTCTTAATTATAGTGAGGAAGTGCAACTAAATAGGTGTATTTATGAATATTATTTTAAAAATCCATGAGATATTGATTTACAACGATCCTTCTGCCAACTTAGACTCCTGCAGATAAAAATGCTTTACGTTGAGCTCACATGCCTTTTGTCCTAGGTTTTAGAGGGCTTTTGAATATGTTGGCCCCGTGTATGGATGAGGAGACAGGCTGTGATACACCTACACGTGGTTCTGAAGATCAGGAATGAATCAGGAATGATGTTCCCATCAACGTGTGATCCAGCAGAGGCTGCTCTTGCTGTCAAGACCACTCTACAGACCCATCCTGGTCACCCTCAGTGGGGCTTTTCAGGTAATTCCCATGGTTGGGGGTACGATGGATAGGAAATAATATGCTTTAATCCAGTCCTGGGTCTGCAAGATTATAGCATCATCAACGAGAAAGCGCTCCCAGGTGGGAGCTACCTGCTCTCCCAGAGAACAATATTATGTAGAGACCGAGCTATAGAATACTGGGAGGGTGTAATCAGAATGTCAGCTATAAGGAAAAAAAACAACCCAGCTTTATCTAATTTGGGGTTTTTAGGAAATCTTTGAAAGTATCATCAAAATAATGGACATAAGGGAATCCAGGAAAAGGTGCAGGGAGAAGGTAGCGCATGGATTCTGAAGGTCACATGGAGAGCTTGGGAAATTTTGGTCTGCACCAGCTGGGACTTCAGTGATGTGAAGCAAACCCTTCATCTCCTGAATCCTATTTTCTCTCTCCCTTACCTTGTGGATCGCAATGCGAGGATAAATTTAGTAAAAGCCTGTGGAGGTATGGCAGTTACACAGTGGCATAAAATAAGGGAGTCTTTGCTCTCGGTAACCCGGGATGCGGTTCTGCTGGCCTTCCAGATTTGGTAAAGAAAGGCAGAATAAAGGCTAGAAGCTGCAGTTGTGGCAACGCACAAACATTTCTGCTCATTGCTATCGGAGCTCCTTGCCGTGCCGGCGACACAGCTTAACGAGTGGACCGGCTTAACGAGCGGACCGAGAAACGGGGCCTTGGGGATCAGCTTTCACCTGGCGGGAAGGGAGGGAGGGAGGAAGGAGCGGTATGTGCACGCGAGGATGGAAGCCAAATGGGGTATTGGCTTGTGACTGGGGAAATATTTCCCCTCTTTTAGATTAAAGTGAGAGATGCTGGCTTCATGCCCTGTGAGTCCTGTTTAGAATATATTCAGAGTGTGGGTACTTTTTTTTCATACTTAATAAAGAAAAAAAGCATTGTTTCATTTGCCAGTCCTAAAATGATGATTTATAAAGAAAAGAAAATTGATTTAAAGGCAACAGGAACAAATTGAGGGGTCAATTTTGACTTTAATTCCAACAATTAATTAAGGAACTCTTCTGGAGAGGTTTGTAAAATGAATATTGATCTCAGATCTCGGGCACTCTGCAGTCATGTCTCCGTCCTGGTTTATATCCTCCCGTTTTGATTTATGGGTTGGGTTTAGCAATACTGGAGCTACATGACAGGGCTGCTCAGCAGCACCGTGCGAGCGCCCATCCTGAGAGCACAAAGCTCATTGCAGTCACCTGTACAGCAGAGCCGGAATAATTTAAGGACATAGGTGATGGACGTGTCACGTTGGATGTGTGCTTTGATGACCAGGACTCGTCTACTGCTGTCCTGCCCCAGCTCACCCTCCTGGCTCCCAGTAAATGTTCGTCTGCAGCAGCATAAAATGTACTAGATTCTGCATTGTTGGGAGGGCACAAACACATTTGGTACTGGAAGAATCAGAAATAGTTAATAGACTTTATTTTAAAAGAAACTTGTCTGTAGAAGGAGCGCCAAGGTTGGATTAGGTTTTTTGAGTTGTTTTGGTCAGTTGGGTTGGGATTTCTCCACGGCAGGGCTGGGGTCTGTGGCTACCAGGTATCTGTGATTGCTGAGGAAGCGGCGCTCGGGGTAGGTGTGGGCACGGGCCCTCCTGGTACCTGCTGCGGGTGGGTTTGCTCCATTGGGATGTCCCGCTCCATAGCACGGGCACTGCCGCGCTGGGCAGAAACGTGACATTGAGTCCCTGAGGACTGAATGAGAGAAAAGTGCCTTTTCTCTTCCTGCCGATACCTCATCGCACCCTGTGGTAACAAAAAGAAAAACCCTGAAATACTTATGGGGGAAAAAAAAAATTTACAAAATTAAAGCTATCTCATAGGCAAAATTTTCTCTTTTGTTATCTTGGCTTCTCTCTCTTCTTCCTACTCCCTGTGAGCGCTTGTTTTAAGACAACAAATTTCGGAGTCAAGGACTGGGGCTGAAGGGCATAGCTCTGCTTTCTGTCAACCTCAACTGTGCCGTAAACAGACAGTTTTAAGATGGGTTAATCTGAACAGCTGCCCATAGCACTTTACCAGCTCCCCTTCTTCTTGCAGGTGCCCTTTACACCGACTACAATGCACAGCTTTCTCCAGCTGAGTTTTGCCAGGAAAATCGCCTCTGCCCGGGAAAAGTTTGGTGATACGAAAACTGCCCCAATATTTGCAGTCCTACAGTAAGTGACAACAACAAACGGATTCCCAGTGTCACCTGGGCCTAAACCAAGCAGCATCAGATTTAATGCTGTTGATGCACGTAGGAGCCTGGGAAAGAAATTTCCAGGTTTAGAAAATGTTTGTACCCACTCGGTGTAAATCACGTTCATTTTTCGTGGGAGGATAATCAGATTAAACAGGTGAGAGATATTTAGCACGATTTTAAAAGATTAGGTGTGAATTCTAGTCACAGTGTAGCTTAAAAAGTAAAAATCAAGGTTTTTTAACATTCAGAATTGCCGCATGGCTGAAAAAGTACCCCTGACTATGAAATACAGCTGATATTTATGAGTCTTATTGTTTTATTTACTACTGAATTTACGGCACCCCCAGCTAGTTAGCCAACTACTTATAAAACATATTTAATGTTTGGAGGCACTCAGTACGGCTATAAAATGATTTTTAAGGGCGTGCAAAACTAGTGTGTTAACAGCATTATGCGCACTCAAGTTCCCTCTGGAAAAGAACCAAGCCAAGCTCCATTTTCCAAGTAGACTCGATTGTCTCATCCTGAGTTTTGTAGATGGGCTACACAGCTCAAACAGGTTGACTTCCCCACACTTGATGGGAACCACTTAAAGGGATAAACTTGAAGAGATCAATACCCCTTACGTACTATAAGTGATGTAACATGGAGTACTCTGGGGCTGTTAAAAATTGTGCGATAAAGGACGGCTCAGAAATTAAACAAGAGGGGAAAAAAACCCCACGCGGTGGTTGTAGGGACTTAGTCCCATTTCATTGCATGGGGGATTTATCTGCAGAGCCAGGGGCTGATGATAATCTTTCAGGCAGGTTTTTCTCCGGTTTTATTCCTGATTTATACCGGTAGCAACGAAAACAATATCAGACGGAAAGTCTGTTTGCAGGCAGAGATGAGAAGAGGCGCCGGAGAGAGAGGCACCCGCTTGCGTGTTTATCCATTTATGAAAATGGGAAATCCAGAGGCAAACATGCTCAGCAGTCCCTCGGTGCAGATAATTGGAAGTGAGCGCTGAAAGCAAGCGCTCCTGTTTCATGCTCCAAGGGTTAATAGTCTTCTGGGGCACTTAAGACGAAGCTCCTTTGAGAGTCCACATGATATCTCCTGCCTATCCCTCAGCCATTACTTTGTTTCTCCTTTCAGTAAATTCTTATTATTTAGGACAGAGTGGTGTTTTTTTCCTTGGCAAAACCCACGCTGGCTCACCCTTCGCATATTATACTCATCAAGAGGCTCTACAGCTTTCCCTAAGGATCTTTGCTGCTGTTTTTCCTGGTAGTGTGGGGAGGGACTGGGAGTCCTGGGAGAACCATTAGTTTCTTTTGAAAGGATTGATATGGACCTGGCCTTCTTCCAGTCCCTCCACTGTAGAAATTGTAATTTATCATTAAAAAGCATACATTATTATTGTTAGCAGTTCGGCTACTTCATTCTCAGTTCCTTCAACTTTTCTGGACGGGCACCATGGAAACCCAAGTGATTTATTATACTTTAGTGGTTGGGATTGAACGGGCACCTCTTTATCGCTCCCCGTGCCTCTCCATCAGCTCTGGGCATGGCGCAGAGCAACCCAGCCCCGACACACGGTGCAGGAGGGATGGTAGGATCCAGCACGCCTTGCGTAGGTGCGCTGGGTTTGTGAACAGGAAGGAGTAAAGGCAAGAGACACCTCTCCTTCTGCATTGCTGTGGTACGAACACACATATTCGGGCATGAATCAGGGCTGCTGAAAAGTGTTACTCTCTACATTAGTCATTTTGCTGTCACACGGAGGAGCACACAGTGCCCCGTGTCTAGCTGGCTCCCAGCCTTTCCTGTAAAGCTGACATATAAGGCCTGGTCTTAAACTTGTTTCACATTACCTAAACAGCTCTCACTTCTTTGCTTTGGGGCACTTCTTGCTCTCCTATTGGCATGGGAATAGAAATAAGAACAGAGAGACTCATCTGCATCTTTTCAGTGAACCCTCCCTCTTCACTGATGTTTACAGATCTTTTTTTTTCCAGTTGCTCCAGACATTTTCTTCAACTCAGTCGAAGAATCTCAGCAGAAAAATTCCAGTAAAAGAAGTGATGACTCTTTACTGCCCTATTGCATGTAGGAATGCTACCCGTGCTACGCCAACAAATTTGTAAGCCGGAATAATGCAACAAGCCTGCTGCTGCTACCTCACATCTGCATGCACCTACGGACAGGTAATATATAGCACACATAATGCTGCCTTACATTAACAGCAGGCTGGCCAAATAATACAGGACAGCAAACTTTCTCTCCCAAGATTATTTTGCTGGTGCAGACACCAAGACCGAGACATTTAAACGAGAAGATGCAGATCCCTGAGGCTGAACATAAAATATTTATATGAAGAGACCGTGGACCAATAAATTTCGGTTATAGATGTTTACAGCTGAAGGTAGTAATAAATAACCTTCCAAAAGCAATATTTCAATTTGCACTTATTGTACTTGTACTACATGTTATATTTTCAGGAAACAATAATAATTATAGCAGGACATGGAATTAGCTCATGTTTAATGAATGATTACCCAGTTTAGTTGTGATCGTTATAACATCAGGACACAATTAAAACTGTGAAATGTTGTTTATTCTGGAGAGAGACGGGTCTGTTTCTCCATGGCTACCATTTATATGTCCAACCAATGCATAATCTGTTCATTAAATTGTGACAGATGCGGGTACGATTTAATAAATTTGTCAGACGACTCCTAGTTCTTGAATTTCCTGTCATCTAACATCAGCTGTGCAAGCTTCACATGGTCTTTGGCAACAGAGAGTTAAAGGCAGGAGAAAATTTACTCTTCAGGGAGTTTAATGGCAATCTCCTACTGATGTGGAAGAACCGAGGTTCAGATCATTGTAGGTTGTTCTCCTCCTTCCCCTCCTGTGCACTGACTACCCGGTGCGACTGCTTTCCCCTCATTACTTAGGACAATACTGTCATTGTCTTCTTTAACCTGTGTATCTCCTGTAGGGCAAGGCATAGCTTTGTTTCAAGTTGTCATCTCGCAATTAAACGCTTGGGATGGGTTTTAAAGAGGAATACCTTATCTGGTGACAGAGATGTAAATGCTGTGTTGACATCTCTGTCAGGTTGATCCAGCGTTGCCTGGTGCAAGTGGAGTGGTTTATGCTCCATGAAAACAAGTCATCTTGTTGCGAGGCAAGCACCTGTTAATCAATCTGGTTGTCTATCTCACCTTCTACTAACTGCAGCTGTCCCGTGGCAGGGACCAGTAAGCTCTTTCCAGAAGGAGAGACCTCTTGGGTTGTCCATCTGGCCCATCAACCTCCGACAGGGAAGGAGATAATAGAGTAACAAATAACTCTGTATTGACTTTGCATGCAAAGAACTCCTATCTCACCTGAACCTCTAGCAGATGGGCTTCGCCTTTCGTTAGGAATGGCAGCTGCACAAAACTGTCAAGCACAGTCCTTAGGCTCCTGTGGGGAGTGCAGAGAGCAGGAGAGGCATCTACTAAGGACGATTTACCCTATCCTTGTCATAGGATGCCATGAGTCTTCTCCTAGGGAGGCTTATTGCTTGTTATTGCCTGTAGACAGCATTCTACAACCGTCTCTGACTGATCAGCTTTCAGTAGACAGACAGCTCTTGGGTGGCTAAATATGATGAGATGACATCTGTCCTCTAATGTTTTTTATATCCTTTGTTTCCTGACTAGTTGCATGCTGTGATAATTTTTCCCTTCTCTTTTTTTCTGTCTTTGTCTTTCCCCAGTGCTCTGTGTCTGGCTGCCTTTATCTAGCCCACATGTCTCTGTGGAGAAAAGACTGACTTTGGCAGGAAATATGTTCTTAGCCTTTCCCGGAGAGGACACGACTTACTGCAAGGATAGATGGGAGCTGAAGACAGGCTGAACCACAGCGCATGGTGCCTCCAAAGCCCTCTGGATATGGGTCTCAGACGTGTCTTGGCCAATCTGGTATTCAGGATACCCCAGGGTACATGGAGATGCCTGAGGGGTGATGCTTTAGAAGTGAGGCAACTCTATAACATCAAGGCAAGAGTCTTTATAATAGTGCTGTGACTGTGGTGGTTTAAAGATACAGGTGAAACAAGGTCTGCAAGCACCAAGTACCAAGTAATGCGTTGAACAAACTACCATAGCTAGCAGGGAGAAAACAGAGAAGCCTCGGGTCACGCAAGCATGGAGTAGAACAAGCTTGTCAATAAAACCAGCCAAAATTTCAACGCTAAATGCAAGCTGAGCACAGTTCCTCCAAGTCTAGTTAGATACGCAGCAGGTTAGCTGTGAGAAAATGTGATGGGCACAAGTAGACGACAGCTATTGGTAGTATGGGAGAGGTGATTAGTTGGCTTTCTCCTGAGTGAGAGCTACTGGCAATTTATAATCTGGGCAACTTTTTACTGGTTTTGCAGTTAATAAATGTTACATGTATTTCCCAGGCAATGTCTAGACGCACTCGGTGGGCGTTGGACTGCTGCGCTTGCTCCTTGTGAAGTTTAGCATCACTGGGAAGGCTGTTTGGAGGCTAGGAAGGGGCAGCGCTGGAAAAATGGTGAGGCAGAGTTTACTTTTCTCACATTCTCCCTGGTTTAATGCGCCTGGTGAGATGCCTTCTCTCTTTCTTTTCTTTTCTAAGAGAGTATGAGAAGGCTGCCAAATTTCCCCCTCATAGTTTGCATCTCCCCTAATAACTGCCTGAGATAAATTTAGCCGGGAAACCAAACCGGTTGGGTTGCCTTTTGGGGGAAAGCAACCAATTTGCAGGCTTTGATCTTTGCTACGACGTTTGGAATGTGCAAGGAGACAGAAAAAGGAGAAACGGGCAAATATTTGAACACAGCCCTCCGTGACAGCTCCCCTTAGCAAGCACTCCACCCAAGAGCCCCTCGGAGAGCTTTCAGCTGCCTTATCTCAGGATTACAGAATCACAGAATCACAGAATGATAGGGGTTGGAAGGGCAGACAAAGACGGCAAAGGCAAGACTAAAAGTAATGTCATGTCTGCTAAGGATGCACTGCATTTCCACGCTGCTCTCCAGACTTCTGAACAAGGTCTTGCATGAGTTTGCGACCCTCATACCTAAAAAGAGTATTTCAGGCAAATTTTTCCCATTAACAAAAGCAGAAGGAATATTTCCGAAAGTTCTAGCGGGAGCTGGACTGAGCTCTAGCACCCAACGCACGCAGGTAGCTCTGCTGCCATCGATGGAGCGCTCTTGCTCTTCAAGCCAAGGGCGCAGTTGAATGTTTCGGTGTGTTGGGACCTTGGAGTAGATACGAGATCGTGTGCTCTGCACCTGCCCTCGCAAAATGCATCACTTCGGGCTCTCCTTCACCAGCTTTACGGTAGCTTTGCACGGAACAGCTAGACAGATGGGCAAACTTAGACAAAATGATGAAAATATTAATGCATATTAAGATTCCCATTAATAATTGAATTACTAATTCAATTATTGAAGAATAATTAATATTTATAGCATCCAGATTGGTGATGATAGATTAACTGTGATGGCATAATTTAACAAATATTTTTAAAACAAAACATTCAACAAATAACATTTCTACCATTTTTCCATCTTAAAAAAAGCGTGAAGAGTTCATGAGTATAAGCAACCTTTACTGATTTTAAAACATGGCTTTGTGTATTTTATTTTTATTATGGATTGCTTTATTGTAGATTTTATCCTCAGGTTGTTTCCCAACAAACTACTTGTATACTCTCTGAGACAGAAAGAAACCTATGGCAAAATAAAGTTATTGTAACAGCCCTATAAATCTATGGTGTAAGTGTAGTAGTAAGTACATGTATAATACGGCTCCATTTCTTTCTTCCGATTTCCCTTTCTGAAGTCTCTATAACACAGTGATTGATGTATATTTAGCACATATTAAACTGGGGAGTCAAAATATTATTTTAAAGTTTTCCAAGATATGTTGATCCAAATTTATGTAAAAATCTCCTGAAAGGTCACGTTGGCCCTTGTTTTGCAATATTCATTTTTCACTGCAAAAGTTCCTACGTGACATCTTCCACGGCAGTGGTATTGCAGTAAAATCTAACATATGTATGCATACCAAAACGGAAAATTACACTAAGAAAATTTCTGAAACAAAACAAGTGAAATGTGAAGTTTCTGCAAAACGTCAAATTTGTAAAGGCTTGTTTAGGCTTCTTTGTCAAAAATGATTTGTGAATATTTTTATCCCCAAAAGGTTTAATCTATTGGAAAAAAAGGTTTGGGGGGAGATCACTCCACCTGATCTTGTGATGAGCCTATGCCTGCCAAATTTTTAAGGCTCCTCTGTAGGAACTCTTTCAACAGGTGTTTGCTGTGTGGGATATTATAATGTTTTCTCTAAAGTATTTAACTGCACTTCGTAGGAAAAAATGATTCTTCGACTTCCTTCACAATAACATCATGTCAAAAATAGACTTGAGATCTCGTTATTTATATTACTGAAGTACTGAATGACCTTGTCTGAGAACAGACTGTTCTAGCGTCAAACAGAGTACCAAATTACAGTGGGAGATGGTCTTTGCTCTGAAGAACTAACACTCGAGGTAAACAAGACGGACAAGGAGCAGAAGACAAACGGAGCATCCTAAAACTGCTGCACAGGAGTGGTGGAGTACAAGTGGCAAACTTAAGCCATTTTCCAAAGTATCCCACCATTTTCTGTTTACTCCTCTCTCCTCCCCATCATTCCTCTCTGGCAGCCGGGATGGGCTGGGATGTGCTCCTGGTGACAAGAGGTAGAAAATTCCTACTTTGCTTGAGTGTTTATACTGAGAAATGAGCTTATTAAGGAAGCAGCTCTAGAAATGCCCCAGGTCGTACCTTGTAACTCAGCTGAAGATGAGCCGATAGGGAATGAGGATGACTAAATTTATTCACTCAGTGGGTGGACATTCCTGTCTTGCAAACCACAATGACTGATCCATCAGAAAAAGTTGGGCTATTAAATTTCAATTCAGCAAATACAAAGTGAAGCACCTCCTGTACATCTGAAATGATGCAGCTTCGCAAGGTGTGGGGGTCAAGCTTGCCCAGATGCCTCTGCGATTGCTTTAGCTACCTCTTCATAGGCACGGCTAGTGAGGCCAGTCCTTTCAGAGGTCATCTACCCTGAGGCCCAAAAAGGAAGCTAGCTTACAGGTTCAATTTATCTAAATGTGTCTGTTATAATTTATTTATTTGGGGGGAAAATATTAACTGACAATGTGCAGTTTTTCCAAAGCATTGGAGTAAGTTTCTAACGTCTTTGTTAGTGCCCTTTTCAGGATGCGTGTGCCACTCCACGGGGGTGCTCTGGACTTCAGTTTCTTCTGCCCTGGGTGATATCGCAGCCGTAATCTCTCTGCCGTGAATTTATTGCAGAATACGTAGAGTTTGCAAATAATACTTCCTTGCCTAAAAGACAAAGTGATGCTTCTTTAGCAGCTGCTGTTCTTTGAACTTATCGGAGGCTTTGTCAGCAAGTGAGCTCTCTTCAGGATTCTGCTTCCTCTGATATATCGGAGGCTATTTCTTGGCACGAAGTAATTAGAGGCAAGGCAATTTTACGGCGGAAGGCAATGGGATGCTCGCTAATAACGGCCTTCTCCCTGCTCAAGTGCTGCGCTTGCTGACGAACCCCTCCTTGCTGGAGGCAATTGTGTTTTCTGGGGCAAATCAGGTCACCGAGATCTGCAGGCTTCCTCGTGGCTAATGCAATAAGCTGGAGCTACAGGAGACAGCTCTTCAGGGCAGCACTTGCTACGGGGGAATGTGGGCACCCTGCAAGGTGGAGGCCGTCGTTAACTGTCCACCTGGTAGAGTTTGGGGACGGGAGCTGGTCTGGCGGGGCATTGATTTGCAAATAGGTACTTGTGCTCATCCAAGCACGAAGGGGGAATGGATGATATCTTCTCCAGAGTTTGTGCTCCACTTGGAGGCAAGCGATCTTTCACAACACCTGAGCACCCCCAGAGGGAGAGCGGAACCACGCGAGGCTGTCACATGTCCCACAGACAACGCAGATGTTCCTCAAACCACTGATCATTTCGGAAATGCCTCTAAACGAGCAGCATCGTGGCCTGAAGTCTTTTTACTGATGACTGCAAATGGAAATGGAGAGTTTCATTGTACAGGATATAAGGGAAGCCCAGATGTGATGCACTAAGTGTCTGAAAAGCCTGGGTTATTTAGCTTCCTCCACAATTCAGGTCATGATGGTCTTCCAAAATGGAAACTCTTCTCACTTTGACACGCAGAGTTTGAAACTGCTGCTTGTCTACAGCCACAGGACCAGGATGGGTCTGTGCCATGCAAAGAGCTTGTTTTCTCTTAAGTGTTTGTGTAGGGAGACGTAGTTTCTCCAAAAAGACAGCGGTTCCCTTCCTCACGTTTGTCACCACAGCTGGAAGCCAAAATGGATTATTTCTTTTTTTCTTTTTCCAAGTATTAGGTTCCTGCAAAGAAGACTCAAGTGGAGCCTCACTTGGTGGGGCTCCTCCAAATGGTCTTATTTCAGGTTTTCCATGGAGAAGCTGCACACAAAAGTGTAAGCTGTCTTTTGAGATGTGCAGCTCCTCAAGGGCTGGTGCTCAAGGGCAGATGGATGGCAAAACAGCCGTTCTCTTTGACAGGAGGTATGGGGACAGAGGTAAATGGTGGAAGTGACATAGCAGGTCATAGCAGGTGACATAGCAGGTCATAGCAGGTGACACAGCAGGTCTTCCTTCTTGTGCCTGCTCTTATTCTCAAAGTTAAAATCTAGCATTCTCACAGGAGGAGAAACGCAGGACGGGATCGGCGCCTTATCCTTTACTGGTAAAGTCACACCTGGGGAGGAGAAGCAGCAGAGAGAAAATGGTTTTCCTGGAGAAAAAAATGTCTTCCCGGCAGGTGGCTCAGCCAGCCAGGGAGGATTACAAACCTCTCTGGGAATGCTTTCTTTATGGCTAGTGAGAAGGTGATATTGCTAGTGACAGCACAGAAAGATTGGCTGAAATAAAATAAAGAGGTTTCCATGGTGATCCCTTCATATTGCAGTAAATTTCATCTTGCAGTCAACTGGGTTGTGTTTCTTCCCCTGGAGGAAGAGTCCTCGGCTCCCCCCGTGTTATTAGTTACTGCTGGTGCGAAGGAAATGCCGGCAGACCCCGAGCAAAGCCAGAGACGTGGACGTCTCTGCCATGGCCTCGTTAATTATCCCAAAGAGGTCGGACTGCCCAGGCAGCCTGCAGGTGCTTTAGAAATAATGCCACTTTCTGTTTTAAACTGTAAATAGATAAAGTGTAGATATAATGATATAGCCGTGGTTAAAGATAAGAGAGGAAAGAAGCAGGTTTCTTCCCATTTTACAGCTGGGGAAAGAACCATAGTCAAATGGTGTAACTGCCCCCAGACCAGAGCCCAGCTGCTGCTAGAGGAGGGAATTGAATGTGTAATTCCCAAGCTCCAGCCCAGAAGACGCCTTTTCTCCTGAGGTTAATGCCAGGGAAGGCACTGGCCTGCAGGGAGATGGCTGGCGGGGAAGGGAAGCTCCTTGCACTTGTGTGACCGATGCAATATCACCTCTGGGAGCGTTAGGAAGGGAAGAGGCAAGGAGTGCTCCCCGGCTGCGACAGGGTGAAAACTGTCTGAGGAAAATGTGGCCGTTCTTTATGGGAGATGAGGAAACCCCTCCAGCTGTCGTAGCTGATTGCTCACCAATTCCCTGCCAGCGTCATCTCTCCTATAGCACTGAAGAAATGAGCAGCCGCCAGACGTGTCTTGCTGTGGGTAAGCTCAGCAACGAGCTTCCCGACTCATTCCTGGGATCTTTGCATCTGAATTCGAGTGTCACGAACGCAGTGCTAGTCAAGCTTTGCCACCCAAAGCATGCTTAATAAGAAAGGCGTTTCCCTAAGAAGGTGTGTCATTGAATGCAAATGAACGCTGCCTTAGGATCGTGCTAATTTATGCTACAGAGCAAGTCTCTTCTATCTGCTTCATGCACTACACCACCAAAAGAAACGTTGCTCTACCCATGGCCACACTCAAACCTCTGTTAATGGAGTGTCTTTGGGACCGCTTATTTTAGATGATATACAATTCAAATAATACACTGGAGACTAGAGAAGCAAAGAGGGACGTGCAGGAGGGATACCCTCCTTACTGCTGTCTGTAACAGCTCAGGGTGCGCAGGGACTCTTGGGAGAGCAGGAAGAAGGTGCACGGGGCTGAGCTGCTCATAAACATCAGAATTGCTGTGGATGGCTACCAGCCCCAGCTGGGAACTCACCATGGAGAAGCATAAAATGAAGCATCTGGAGGCCTTTTTCTTTTCCTTTTTTCCCCTGAAGTTAATCTTTCTTCCAGAGCTTGGGAAAGCTGAGATTTGTTTCTCTTGAAGCCATAGTTCTCAGCTTTAGCAAAATGGTGGAGTAAAAAGCTGGATCCCACCTTCTGCTTTCCCATTTATAAACGCTGTTGGGAAGCTGGTTGCTGTGATTGGAAAGAATCAGCCCACCCAGCCTGGCAAACAGCCCGGTCCTCGTGCTGTCTGCTCCCCGGGCTCTGCAGAGCGGCCGTGGTGGCCAAGGTCACAAAGGTGAGGGTCTGCTGGCCACCAAACCAGCTGGCTGGGCAGGCCGATGCACTCAGAGGTAATTTCACGGTCTGCGCTGGGACACATTACACCCAGAGCCTTGGGATTAACGTGCTCAGGTTTGTTTAGACCCAGCCGCTTTTCAAGACAATCTTTCATCAGGTGAGGCACTTTTTGAGACAACCTTCTGTCAGATGGAGCTGAGAGAGAGGGAAGGTCATCAGAAGCTGCTTGAACAAAGGGAGATTTTGTTGGATTTTTTCTTGTTTTGCTGTTTGGAGGAAAACTGTTACATCCACCTGCTGGAGGAGTGGATCGGTGCTCCACAAAGATGTCTTTGGGGAGGACCCAGGACAAATGGGAGCTTTGGTAGGGAAAGGAACTGGCAAGAAGTTGCCACTCTGAGCAAGAAAGTCATCCCAAGTGCTAATTTCCTGCTGTTGTCGATCTGAACTGGGGCTCAATTCTCTAGTTTGCAGCAGGGCAGCTACAAAAACATTTTTGGCAGAGCCAACTTCTAATGCGCAACCAGTGATGCTCATACTATCATGTTAAGGGAAGGCTGTGATTCTTTCTGCAAAGAAAAGAACTACTAAAAAGAAAACACAGAAAACAATGAGAGATAAGACACATGCTGGCTGACTCTGCAAGGAGAGCTTGAGGAAGTCTTACGAGGCAAAACAAAAAGACGTAAGCTGGCGGCTGTGATTGTTATCCCAGTTGAGTGCTGTTGAGCTGCAGCACCCCGGCACCAGGCAGGCAGCCTGCTTGGGGCGCTTCCTAGCATCTCCCTCGCTTCTCCCCAGGAGCAGCACCTCTGTATCAACGGGGTAAATTTGCTTTGCAAATCTACCTTTGTCTCTTCAGATTAGCTTTTATTTGCTCAAGGATTTTGGAGGTAATGTGGGGGAATATTCATGCTTCTATTCGTTAAAATGTCTCCTTTTTGTTTAACATCATACCAGCACGTCATTCAAGGCAAGCACCTAAAGTGGGTATATTGGGGATTAGAAACACATTTTTTTCTTTGCTTTTGAATAGTTTCTCTTGAAGTTACCGGCTCCGTCGTGGGTAAGCCTCCGCTGTGCTCACTGCTGTGAGTACAGCTCCGGTTGGCCATGGGCTCCTGCTTTTGGTAGGTGGGGGTGCTGCTTACAGCACAGCTGGAAAACCACTGAGCCCAGTACATACAGCAAAGTCCTCCAAAGACGTGGGTAAGCATTAACTCTCATCACCACCTGCGTAGGAGTGTTTTTGCTGCCCGGTGCTCTCTGCTCTGCCAGCACTGCTGATAGCACACCCTTCATCTCCGTGCAAGCACCCCTCGGACGTGCGTCCCTCTGCTCAGAACCCGACAGCGACACACGAGTGCAGTGCGTGGTCTCCTGGCTGTGAAGGCTCAACAGTCATGTCTTGCCGCTTGCTATTCTGAGTGACCCAGCATTAATTTTGGGTGTGAGAAATGGAACCTGGTCGCCTATGCTGTCACAGCTGGAGAAGGGGAAGCAAAAGGTGCCGGGTCATGTTATTTAGTCGCCTGCCTGTGCCAGAGGAGCCTTGTGGTGCTCTCCCACCAACCAGTTTTATTCCCAGCATAATGGTTTATCATAGGCTTCTTTATTTAAAGCAGAGAGAAACTCCTTTCAGTAGGAATTTTTGCCTCAGACCAGCCCTGGCCCACATCTCCTGCGTGTCCAAATTACCCAGGACATCCTAACAGCCACAGCATGTTCCACCTTGTAAATGGCGGATTTTCAGTCAAAGAGCACGGGCAGACTCAGAGAAGAGTAAAGCATCTTCAAAGCATAGGAAGAGGGGAAGAGAACCATTCAGAGCACAGTACAAGTTGTACAAAATTATGAGTTCTGATCTCAAAACTATCTTTGGCTACCCGGCAAAAAAAGCTTCAGCTTTTTCACCAGCAACACTTCCTGGAGATAGGGTTGAGATGGTAGAGCAGAAGGACAAGAGACGACAAGGAGTGGGCTATTGCCAGAGAGGCGGTACTGGACACCACACGAATCTTCTTGGTATGCTTAGGCAAGGCCAAGAGGGTGTCTCCTTGCCCTTCCTCAAGCTGCAAAGCAGCAGAGCTCTGCTTGGTCTAGCACCAGGCTGGCTGCCCAATGTGCCGGCAGACGTGGTGGCAGGGAAGCAGGAGAGCTGCAAGAGAAGAGCACGACACAAAATGTGCCGCCTGGATGGCCCAGACCTCAGGCATCACCCAGCGTTCGGGAGCAACGGAGAACTAAACAAGGTAAGCAGAGTAGCTTTGCCTGAATCTCTGCTGAGGTTCAAAGAAGCGCAGAAGTACATTCAGATGTCTCAGTCTTTGCCCCCGCAGGCTCTGAAAGTGGAGCGGGGCTGTTGGACCTGCTCTGCTCTGCGGCAGGGCTCTCGGCAGTTCACAGACACACAGCCGCACGCCGTCAGCGTAGGTATCCATCCACCAGAAAGCATTCGCAACATGCTCAGGAATTGCGTTGAGGTAGGCAACCACCAACTCCAGCAATGTGGCATCTGCAGGAATTTGTTACTCTTTATTTAAAAAAAAAAAAAAAAAAAAAAGCGGAGAAATTTTTTTACAATTCCCATTTGTTAAAAACGTGCAAGCACCTCATTAACTCTGATGGTATGATATTTTTGGCTAGCTGCATTGCTAAGCATGTGTTAAGCTCTGATGAAGTGCAAGAAATTACCTTTGTAACAGCAGTGGTGTCTTCTGAATGCAGTTAGCGCCTCCCCAGCGCCGATAAGGTGCGAAAAATGATCTTCCCATCTACAGTTGTGTCAACTGAATGCAATTAGCACCTCTACATGTGTTCAAAATCATGACCGCAGGTTATACGTTTCAGCAGCCTGCAATACATTAGCACTTAATCCCATCTTTGTGAATCGAGGAAAAAAAAAACCACTGCAAAACCAGTGCAATGAATACAATTAAGTGCCATTAACATTCCATTAACTATTTTTAATTAAGTAAATCCAATCCCAGATTGGTGAACAATGGACTAGGGACTTTTCATAGCTCCCGGACAGTAGTTGCTCGCTGTATAGACATGTGTCAGAGGAAGATCTCTTTACTCCTGCTACACCTTGCTTAAACAGCTGTGTTAAGCTGCGGTGGCAAAGCCAGGCTTTTCCCTTCCTCCTCAGGGCACAGGCACCCCAGGATGCTGCAGAGAGCACAGGATGCTCCTCCTAAAAATGCTGCCTTCTCTGAAGGGAAAAAAGAGAGAGAAAGAAAGAGGGAGAGAAAAAGCACAGTAGGTTGTTTTTTTCCCTGTTGTGCAAGTAGCCAAGTTCCAGTGTATTGATCGTTTATTATATCCCTCTCAGGCTATTAATCTCTTCTCTAGCAGCACTAAGAGTGATCCTGTCTGTGTCTCGGTGTGGACACCTCTCTGTGTCCAAATAATCATTGTCAGCAGTCTCCAAACTCCCCTTTTCCCGCTGTTTCCCTTCCAAGTTTGACTGACTAAAACTTACTAGACGGAGGATTAGCACGACTCACACAAGAGCTTCAGTAATTCTTTTTTTCATGCAAACACAGTGCGTATACCAAATGGTCGTCGTCAGACGTCAGATTCTTACACTTTTCTTATGAATATTTGAAAGCTGTGAATAAGAAGGTTATGCAGACACACACCTCAATGGGACTGAAAAATACTTTCATCCCAAACACACCTTTACGATATCTATTGAACAAATGATGAGCCCGAGCCATTTTCTGTGCTGGGATTCGTTACGACTCTCTTTGCCCAGCCATACTTTTCAAGAAGTTTTGCTGAAATCGCCAGCAGCACCCCACAAGAGTGAGCATCCCCACGCTGGGGCCTGGGGCAGAAGTTGGACACGACAGCAGCAGCTTCTATATCTCACCTCTATTCATTTTTTGAAAAACAGCTGTCGATTTTTCACTTTCAAGAGGGATTTGCCACAGCCATTAGTTTATTTTATTTTTATTTCCATTTTTTTCTCTAAATTTGTGATTGAAAGGGACAGATCTCCATGTGGGACGCTTGACAGCAGATGCACGGGGGTTCTACTGCTGCTGGCAGCAGCCCCATGCCAGGAGAAGGCTGCACGGAGACCACCTCTTGTTAGGGCAGAAGGAAGCACCATGCCCAGTTCGTTTCACTCCCCACATAACACGGGACATAAAGCTTTACTCAGTGATTCCTGCGCGGAGCCAAATAACTTGTGGCTGAACTAGGGCATATCTTTGAGAAAGACACACTCAGTCTCGCTGTAATTTATTCTTGACCATCCTTTATTTTCTCTGTATTTCCACAATGCCCAGCACTCTGCACAGGAATAACTGCTCTGAGAAAGATTAACATCTGAAAAGAGCTCTCTGAGAGTGATATTGTCCTGGTTCTGAACCTAAATCCAAACCCTGTCCCCGTTAATAGAAATGTCTACTGTGAATTTAGATGCTCATGGTTTTTTTCCTCTCGATGAAGCAAAGGTTGCTGCTGCAAGTCGGGGTGGGGGGGTTCCTTCCTGTCCCCTCTCTCCCCTGAACACGTGAGATGAAGTTATCATACAAGATGAATGTCCATCGAAAAAAGTCCTTCTCACCCCCGAGAAGCCTTCAAGGCAGCTGGAATGTGGATGCCTGGGAAGTGCCTGGGAAGCTGCTGCTGCCTTTTGCCCTCCTCCTTTGCGTCCTTCTGAACACTGCCCCACAAAATTCCTTGTGCCAGCTGTCAATATTGCGTTTTCACAAAGGGGTGGGCACCCACGTTCTTCATATTGCTGTGAACGCCACCTGTGTTCCTTGGGGCAGCCAGGGCACAACTTCCCATACCAGCATCCACAGACTTTCTGGTGCCCTTGGGGAAGGGTCACCCTCTTTTTCCAGGTACAGAATGCTGAGGTATAGTGGTGTTCAAGGCTTGAAGTGCTCTTTTGGTAGTCTGGGGGGAAAAACAAACAACAACAGTTTTAAAAGTTACCTTTCTGCACCCACATCTTAAGGCACCATGAGAGCTTGGGGGTCTAACTGAGTCTTCTGGATCAAGAGCATTAATGGAAAGGGGCCTGAGCTGAAGGCTGCTGAAGGCAGTGGGATTTGTGGTTAGGTCTGGCTGATGTTGGCTTTGCCGGTTGTTTCTTTGACTTTATGGTGGGACTTGTATGAGATCTACAGGTCCCAGCATGGAAATCAGGTCTCGGGGGATCTATACCTGTACTTTTTCTTTTATTACGTCATATCTTTTAGCAATTCCCTTACTGCATTGGGATAAATGCCTCTCTGCTATGAATATCTATGAGTAGAGGCTTAGCTAAAAAGTAAAAAACTGACCAGAAAATGGGTTCTTTTTTACCTCAAACCAGGACAATACCCCACCGTGTCTCAACGCTATTTTTTGCTGGCCTGATGTTGCCGAGAGCTGCAACATCGGTCTGACCATGCTCCTTTTCTCAGGGCAATTCCTGCTGGCTCCGGGCTCTAGGATTCACTCCGGCTGCCACAGTGAGAGCTGCTGGGGGAAAACACCGTACCAGCAAGGTGAACTTACACCTTGTAGGCAGTGCAGTGCGTGGGTCACTGCTGGCTGAGGGTGGATTTGGGGGACAAAGTGGCTGTGCTGAATTGGTGCCTCTTTGCCCCTCTGACAGGCAATGCAACGTTGTGGTTGACAAAGCAGGTCAAGAAGAAGTGAATCCATTTTAAGGAAAAATCCTGAAGCTGGAGATGAGAAGAGACAATTCGGCATCACCACAGGTAAGTCTAGGTCCCCGTTTCAACTGAGATAGAGTTAATTTTTGTTCTAGTGGTTGCTGTGTTTTCAGATTTGGTATGAAAGGAATGTCAATAATGCATATGGTTTTGGTTGTTGCTAAGTGATGTTAATACTAGTCGAGGACGTTTTTCAGCTTCCCGTAGAAGCTGAGGAGGAGCATAGACAGAAGAGCAGAATGGCCAATGAAATACTCCGTACGCTAGATGTCATGTTCAGTACATACATGGGGGATGGCCAGGGGGTGGGGAATCCGTGATCCCTGCTCAGGTCGGGCTGGGCAACCAATTCACCAGGTGGTGAGAGTGACTTGTGTTTGGTATGTTCTTTCACCATTGTTACTATTATTGTTGTTATTTTCCTTTTCCGTTATTGTTCTATTGAACTGTCTTTATCTCAACACGTGAATTTGGGGGCAGAGGGGTGTTTCCCCTTTCCCCTCCTTTTATCCCCATTGTCCCTGCCCTTCTAAGGAGGGGAAGGGGGGAGTGAGCGAGAGGCTGCGTGGTCCCAGTTTCTGGCCGGGGATGAGCCACGTCAGTGACTCTGGGGCTGGCTGGAGCTGCAGCAGCCTCTCTCCCGGCGCTGGAGCATTCTGCAGTCCCGCTTGGATGCAGCCGGGAGGATGCGGCACTGACAGCCATCCATTCTGTAAATTAAATTTCACTCCCCTCGGTCGTCCTCGGCTCGTGGCCCTGCTCTCTTGCCGAAGGATTGCTGATCGCGCAGATTATTATGGGCTGAGTCCAAAACCTGTGAGATCAGCGGGAAAGGCTTCGGCAGCCCCGGGAGACGTGAGCTAGGTGCTCCAGGAGTGGGTTTCAGCTCACACCTCATCTCCAGCTGTGGGCATGAGGGGTGGGATGGAACCGGGGACCTCCTTTGCTGCAGGTGAGCATATAAACCATGGGATGTTGTGGGATGCAGGAGCTGACCCTGGCTGTACCGCTGCTGTGAGCGGGACAGGACAGGCAGAACTTCCCCGCAGCCTGCCTGGCTTCCCTTTTTCTCCATCCCAGCCTGAAACCTGTCAACAAGGACTGAGCAAATGGACCAAAGAGTCCAAACCGTCTTGTTCAAAGCAGCGAGAGGGTACTGAAATCAGCCGCGGGGTCAAGCATCTCTCCTTGAACCAGGGCGCAAATCCCTGTTACAATATCCTACCTCCGTGGGCTGAAGTACCTGCCTCTGGGAAGGGGAGAGGAGAATGTGAGCAGTTAACTGGAGCTGTGAGAGCGCCGCTGTGTCGGCAGGGTCCGGGGGGACTTTCTGGCCTCAGAAGCAGAAAATGCCAAAAAACAAAAAGCATGACCCTTGCTTGTGACTCCTGCTGGGTTTTCCAGTGATATGCTGGCGGGGAAAAAACAGTCTGCTTAGGTTATTGCACAATGCAGATATTTATGAAATTTTATCTATTTAAACAGAGGAATGTGCTTTTTCCCAATGAGGTCTCTGAAAAAACAGCAGTATGTCGCTTGACCCAGGCCTTTAACTGGAACTGTCTTGGCAATTTAATGAAATTAAATGGCTGGACTACGGGGAGTTCATTAGTAAGTAATCCAAAGGCTGAAGCTCTGTGAGCTAGTTCAGCTCGCAAACGCTTATTTGTGTTTGCCAGATTCAGTAAAGCGAAACCCCTTAATAGGCGCTGGCAGTATTTATAACGTGCTCCCCTCTGATCTGGAGATGGTAACACATGTACTGGGGTGACTTCATATTTTTGCGTGATATTTTAATAGGAAAAAGCACCTCCAGGATGGCCACAGGGTCCCCCGCGTTTCACTGGGCAGGCTCCGGTGGATTTGTAGAGGCGTTTCTGCTGCTCGACATCTCAAACCTCTTGCTTCTGGCCGAGCGAGGGAGGGAGTCTCAGTTCTTTCCAAAAAAGCTTTCAGAGATGGCTGCTGCTGAACCTGTGTGGGACTCTGGCTTTCTTGTCACGCTGGGCCACGGGTGGCATTACGAGCTGTTTTATTTCGTGCCATTTGCCCAAGGAGAGGGACCAAGGATGTAAAGCGCCTCTAGGATTTTGGCGGGTTGTAAAAAAGGAAGCTGAATTGCTGCTTATTACCTTTGAGTGGGGATTCAGAGGAGCGAGAAGGGTGAGGGTCTTCCTCCTGCTGCATAAAGGATTGCTGCGTAAAGGCTTCTGCATTTCTGGAAACCCAGAAACCAAGTGAATGTGCTTAAGTTTCACACCCTTTAATTCACCAAGTATAAACAAGATTTACAAATAAGTGAGCTGCGGCACCACTAAAGGCTTAGCAGGGAGTTCTCTAAAGGGTGCCTGAGGTAGTCAAAGGAATATCCTGACTCCAATATACCTGAATTTATTTTTTAAGGTAGCATGTAAAGACCAACCAAACCATGTGCTGGCCCTTAAGTGTTGTCTGCCATGAAAGCCCTTGGGGAAGGCTCTGTATGCCACATCCTAGAAGCAGCACTCATTTTTTAAAAAAGTGAGTAAAACCTCTTGGTGTGAATTTGGTAGAAGCCCAATGCAATCATGTGCTCAGCCCTTGGGCTGGAGTTGAACGGCTGTGGGTTAGATCCATGCAGGAAAACCTCCCTGATCTGAGTTAAAGCTGGTGGCGTCCTGGGAGGAAAAGGGCTTTTCTGTAATTTAAATCTATTTCATGGAAAAATTCTTGCTGGGCTTTAGCGTAGCTGCTGCGCAAGTTCTTCTAAAAGTAAATAATACCATCTGCCAGGTGCTTCTTGCAAAGAAATTGAGTATTGAAAGGTATGAATATTACAGAGGGGAAAACATCAATCTGAGGAACAGATATCCCAAATATTGTCAGATCTGCAGCAGTTTCAGCAGCGCAGTTTTTGTTCTGGAGTGTGCAAAACACCCCAAGATTGAAGTGGATTTTGAAAGGACTGTCACTGCCAAACATGCAGGGGACCTGCGGCTTTTAACTGGGGGTGCCTGAACCCGTCTTGATTTACCCCATGGCACTGCATCCCCAAAAGAGCCTGCGCTAAATTAGGCATTTCCAAACGCAACCTCCATCTTAAATTTACAGTATGGGAAAGGACTGGAGATTTTATCCAGAGGTAGGATGTGAAATGTTTTGCTGCAGCTACAGGAGATTTTTTAAGTCCTGCTGAAGCCCACGTAGTCATCCCGTCTTCTCTTCTATGCATCGGGCCGGCTGCTGACCTTTGCAGGCACCTCTTCTTCTCCTTCCAGGCTTTTGCCAGCCTGGCTCGATGAAGTCCAGGGTCTGACAAATAGCCAGAATTAGTCACAGCTCTAAAAATCTCCAGTCCCAGCGTGGCGTTGGGGAGAGTGGTGATGTGCCCCTCTCCACGGGTGCCGTACAAGCATAGGCTTCTGCCCTACAGCAATGAGGGGTGCCTCTTTATTCCTAAACCCTTCTTTCCGTATAAGACAGAATCTCAGCAATCCCACCCAAGCAGCCTTTCCGCACTCGCTATGCCTGTCCAAGGCAGCCCTGTGCTCGAGGTCCAGGCAGGAGAGAGTCCATGCATGACCCAACCCGTGCCTCACGGTGCTGCTCCAAGTCCTGCACGTCCATGGTGCAGCCGTGGCACTGGGAGAGACCCAGGGACGCTTCTCACGCACTGGGATGAGCGGCTAGAGCAAAAGGTGGGTCCCTCTCTGCAAGGCTGGTATTTTAGCAAGAGACAAGGACGGGCCGGGTCTGTACCTTCAGCAGCGTCGAGCACGTTGTGTCGCCGGGGGCTGCGGGAAGCCTGTCCGTGAATGTCGCCAGAGGCGTGGGGTGCTCCCCAGGAAACGGCCTGGAGCGCTCGAGCTCGGGTTTGGATGGGAAAGGTGGTGCGTTTCCCTGCGAGGGAAGCGGGGATGGGCGGGAGGGACAAAAGCGGCACAGCAACGACATCTTGCGATGCTCAGCGACGGCTGCATGCGCCGCCGGCCGCGCAGCCCCCTGTCCCCTGCCCAGCCGCAGCACTGGCAGTGTCACGCGTGTTGTGATGAGCCAGAGCCAAAGCAGGATTTTCGCAATGGCAGAGCAGGGGTAGGAGTGAAAAGGCCACGAAAGAAAGTCCCGCTTATTGCATCCTCTTTTTTTTTTTTTTTCTTTTAGTATGGCATTGCAGCACTGAAAGCCCTCTCAAGTCCTCTGTGGAAACCTCAGCTCCACCCGCCTTCAGACACCTGCTGAAATAGGTACACAAGTAACATTTAATTTTCTTTTTGCAAGAAGTGTGTAAGTGCAAATATTCTGTCTTGTGTCGGAGGATCGTTGTCATTTCACCCCAAACGAGGGCAGTAGTACCCATCCCTTCCCACTCCGATTGCACCAAAGAGGAGCAGTGGCAAAAGTTACTCCAGACTTGCACCCCGGGACTCAAAATTCAATGTTTCTAGTGGAAAGCAGCAGCAACAGCTGAGGGCAGGTTGAGCCGGTGCCCCACAATTGCCCAGTTGCTGAATGAGCAGCCTCTTTAAAGTGCCAGCCCAACCTGGCAAGCGGACAATTCTTCTTAAGGCCCTTTAGCGGCAACCCGAGTTGAATTAGGATCACTTTTATACTGAACTCAAACGAAATCAGAAAGTTTTGGAACCGTGGTAGCTGAGTTTCTTTTTGAGATTTTGTCTTTGTTCACACCAGTGCTTCGGTACAGAGCTGGCAAGGTGGAGGTCGTGCCCTGAGGTGTGTCAGAAATAAAGGAAAACCTCTGCGTGAAGCCCTGCAACGTCAAACTGCTGTGCTTAAGGTAATCATCAGCAGAAAGCAGCAGGCTGAGCTGCACACTCCTGTCCGACCTGTGTTGCCTTATGTCTCTGGGTAGGACTTTTGGAGACACCTAAGTGGCAGCAGCAGTGCTACTGAAAGTCAATGAGACTTTGTTCAGAAGAGCCTCAGGTGCTTTTGAAAGCCTTGGCCTCTTGTGCGTTGCTTTAAAGACTTGTAAATTATAGTTAATTCCCATGGCTTAGGTGTATTAGCTGGTAGAGCCCAGGATTACATTCCTGTCCTCCTTAGGATCCCACTGCTGGGGCCTCCCCTGAGACAGCCTGGATTGAAAGGTTGGCAGGGCTTAGGAGTGGCAACTCCTGCCTTCAACTGCGTGACAGAGCCATGAGTATTGCTCGAGTCCCAGTGTCCCGTTCCCCAGCCTGAAGGGACAGATCTGCATACCGCAACTGGGACAGTGCTCCTCCACCACAAGAACTCAAGCTTACTCAATGCAAGCCACCGGGGACAAAATAAAGCAGGTTGAGCTTTGGTCGTCCTCCAGGTCACCTCCAGCTGAGAAACTGTGCTACTCACATGGCACCTCTGCAAGGAAAATGAGAGTGGCTGCAGTCTTGTGTGGTTTGTGATGCCAATTTCTCTCTTTCGCGTGGAACCGGAGGTCCCTGTTGCACTCTGACTGAAATTGATGCCAGCAAGGATTGCAACTAGACCACAGAGCCATGGTGCCTTTACATGTCTGTGAGAGCTTTCTCATTGACTTTGGTTTGGGTTTTTTTTAGGGAATATCAGTCCTTCCTGTGTTCTTCACAGATAATCAGGAAGGAGTACCCCCCCATAAATGAGATAGATAGATAAAAACCTGACAAGTTCCTGTCTGACCCGTTATTCACTTTGGAGAAACTTCTGAAATTGTCTGCATATGGTGGACCAGCTGCAAGGTTTTGTCTGCTTCATCACTGGGTTTTCCAACCCATTCTGATCAGAAACAGCTTGTTGCCTCCAGAGAGCCTGTCTGAGGCCGTTGGCTTCGGACAGATTAAGTGATCTTGTCTTATAGGTCAGACAGGTAAAACATGGTCTGCAGGAAATAGTAGATGACTGAGGGGAGGGGGGGGGGTCATAACAGTCTTTTGCAGAAAAGTCTCTGGTTTTGACCAGAAACCAGTGTCACAGCTCAAAAAAATGGTAGGCAAGGGCTGGTGTTTGCATCTGGGTGCTTGTGCAGCATGTGGCTGCGGGGCCACCAGACTCCTCAGTTTTCATTGTGGCGTTGGGCTTTGGTGCTGGACTGCCTCAGAAAGGAGGCGCAGTTGTGCCTGTCTGCTGGCTCCGAGGGGAGGGTTCAGCTCTCGCAGGCAATTTGCAGTATTGTGACAGCATGTCTCAATTCTGCTGAAATTTCACAGGAAAACCTCAGAAAAACCTCAGCTGTCTAGCTAGCTCCGCAGGCAGATTCGAAATGAAGACCAAGGTTGTCCTTGCTATGCGTACTGCAGGAAAATATAAATTCCAAAATATATCCAGGTGGTTTTCTGCTCTTTCTCCTCTGGACTGGAAAAGGTCCATATACTTTACTTTGTAACATCCTGGGGGGAGCTAGAGTAAATGGCGCTGAGCAGAAGCCAAGGCCACGGCTGCAGACGGGAGCTCCTGTCTGCACCTCAGGTTGTAGATCAACTCCTTGAGATGACTGTTGGGTTTTGTGGGACTTTCCCAGCGTGGTTGTCACGGCGCTGAAGGTGACAACGTGTAATGGAGCTGTGAGTTGCCATTGGCATCAGACCATAGTTTGGAAACTTTTTTGGAGGCTGCCTGACCCACCGCCTCAGCAGAGGGAGAGCGATGGCCATGGCTGCTCCCTCCTCTCTTGGCTTTCAGAGGATGCTCACCCCAGAAGGTGGGCTGGGTAAAATCGTACCGGAGACGTGCAGTAAGGTTAGCCGTGTCGCCTTCTCTTTCTTAATGCCCGCAGACAGCAAGCCCAGCTGCTGATGAATCAGGAAATGGTGATTCATAGTGGAAATGCCTCTTGCACCAAGAAGAAGCCCATACTGTGTCTTCACCATACCCATGATGAAGACTAAAACCTTTTCATTGAAATTGGGAAAGACAGTTGGATTGTTCTTAGTCATCTCCAGTGCCTGTGTGGATGAGGGTGGAGGTGGGTGGCGGGTGTGATTTTTTTTTTTTTTTTAAATTATTTTTCTTTTTCCCTTGCGCCTACAGATAGAAGTGTCTGCGATGCTGTTGCTCGCAGCAGCTGAAGGACCAACAGCGCTCGGAGGTCCACGAGTGCTCAGGCTCGCTCTCGGGACTACGGGGGCAGCAGAAATAAATGAGTAAAGACGGGAGAGCAACAAGTGAAGCTGTGAATCAGCCTCGGCACACAGGGCGTTGTGGAACCAAACGGGGCTCGGCTGACCCTGGCACGCTTCTCGAGCAGATGCCTATCTGGGGGCAGTGGAAAAAACTTGCAGAGTGAAGTGCCTGTGAACTATTTTGAGGTTGCAGCATTGTTCGTCTTACAAAGATAACTTAAGTGTGAAACCCGTTGTGGATTTTTAATCTCTTAAAATAGATCCTTAGGTGCTAGGTTTTCTGCTAATCGATGCACAAAATGGTGTTGCATTAACATATGATACGTCAGCTAATATAAAAGAGGGGTTTTCCATTAAGCCGCGGCATTTGTGCAACATCTGGCGCTAAGATTTTTGTAAACAAAGAGAAATCTCGTGTCCTTATGAAACCGCTCAGGCAGTCCCTGGGAAGACTTGTACTCTTTGGCTGATTTCTGTCACATCTCATAGTTTGTCCAGGCCTTATGAGAAGAGGTTGTGTGAAGCAGCGCTCCCCGCAGAGGCTCCCCAGGGAGGGACAGGCTCCCGGAGCAGGTTCCCCTTTTATTAGTTTCCAACAAATTCAGCAGCACACACAAAACCAGAGAAGAGGAGACTTCAGTCATTTTGCTGCTCGTGGAACTGACTCCTCATATCAACTAGCGAACTATTTGTATAACTGTACGGGAGGGAAAAACCCGCTCGAAACCTCTCTGTGCTGATTGCCGTCTATAAAAAGATCTTGACAACCTCTCCTGTGAAAAGCTCTCACACCTCCACTCTGCAGCATGCCTTTGATGCTTTAGCAAGTGGGTAGTCCTCAGGCTACTGAAGTGCCTTTCCTTCATCTGCCGCACTGCTCAGCTCCTGCCCGCCCACCCACACGTGTCCCTCCCGCCGTGGAGGTGGACTCCCTTAGAAGATGATCTGAGGGCTGGAGCACCTCTCCTTTGAAGACAGGCTGAGAGAGTCGGGGTTGTTCAGCCTGGAGAAGAGAAGGCTCTGGGGAGACCTTAGAGCCCTTTCCAGTCCCTGAAGGGGGCCTACAGGAAAGCTGGGGAGGGGCTGTTTGCAAGGGCATGTAGTGATAGGACGAGGGGCAATGGTTTAAACTAGAGCAGGGCAGGTTTAGATTAGACATTGGGAAGAAGTTCTTCACACTGAGGGTGGTGAGACACTGGCCCAGGTTGCCCAGAGAGGTAGTGGAGGCCCCATCCCTGGAGACATTCAAGGCCAGGCTGGATAAGGCTCTGAGTGACCTGATCGAGTTGAAGATGTCCCTGCTCACTGCAGGGGGGTTGGACTAGATGGCCTTTAGAGGTCCCTTCCAACCCAACACATTCTGTGATTCTATGATTCTCACCTTCGGTGGTGCAGGAGCGAGGAGGTGCTCGGAGGGGCCCTTATTTTGCTTGGGTACCACAGGTTTGTCAGCTGCAGTGGCTATAGCCTATAGATCATTAGATTTCTAGAGGAGGGAAGAAGATATTTAGCGCTGAAACTAAACTTGGGCCAGATACTCCTAGGTAGGGGTTCAAGAGCAATCCTTGCTCTGCTCCTCAGCTCCTATTTCGTATTTGACTGGTATAAAGGAAGCATCATCCATTGGTGTAACGGGATCACAGAAAAACAATGAGGCACAAAATTATTTTCCTTCTTTCCCAGATAAATCCCGTGTTGTAAATTAAGCAGTTTACCCATTTAACTACAGGTGAACCACCAATGCCTGTGCAAGCTTACCATTAATAAGGAGAGAGACTGTCCAGGACAAACTTTCGGACCTTTTAGGTCTCTCTTGCTAACGATGAAGTAATGTTCTTCACAAGTTGTATTGTCACCAAGATAATGGGAAAGGAGCACAGCGTCAGCTGCTGTCAGTGTGTGAGATCTGGATGGGGTGATATCCCCATGCTTTAAGTATTATCCAGTTCTCCATGCACAAAAGGAAGTTTCCATTGACATGAAACTTGGGATTAGCACTGGATCAAGTTGTCCATGCAGGCAAACCTTGGAGCGGGTGGACACACAGCTTTCACGGGGCCGGCAGGAGCACCCCCAGGCTGGGCTCTGCCAGCAGCAGCGCTGGAGCCCAGGGTCCTTCCATGGGCTGTGCTAAGCGACCCTTCACGGTGAGCTTTGCATTCCTGAGCCCCCCGGCAGGATCTGAAACTACATGCACACCATAGCAAATGCAATCAAGTATAACTAAGCCAACAGAAAGACAGGACTCATCCTATTTTTCACGGAATTGCCTTTCAAAATGAGTTGGAAATACTGTTTGTTTTACACGGTGGATGTCAATTCTTTTTCAAAAGGCTTGAAGCGCGGTGTGAGTTTTGTCCCCGTGGTGTGGGGATCAAGCCCTGAGAAGGCTTGTCTGTGTGATAGGAAGAGTTAGCGATGGGAGACTTATTAGCAAGGCTTGACTGCATGATAGGAAGAGTTAGCAATGGGAAACTTATTAGCAAGATGAGCAAGAGTGGAGCCCCTCAGGCTGCCGAGCGCAAGGTCGTCTAGTGCCAGCTGCAGCAGCCACTCGTGTTTCTGACCCGTCAGCGGGGTCCTAACAGAGATAACAGAAAATGACTGCGAGCAGCAGCCTGTCATGGGAGTAGCAGGTTCATGTTTTATCCCTGCAGCCAAAGCTCTCCTGCCCCCCCCCGCCCCCCGCCCTGTGGCTCGAATTGGCCATCCCAGTGCTGCAGGAACACTGCAGAGGGTGACACTTCCCACTACCATGAGACAGGGCTTTAACCTCTGGAAACTAGATTTAGAGCCGATGTTATATATTCTCTTAAAGCCATGCGGGGACCTCTTGCTGGTAATTAAAGATACTTTAAGTCATTGAGGCCCAAGTGCATATGAACCTCACAGTGTCACCACCCAGTGACAAAACCTGCCCCACTTTATGGGAGAGCAGAAGGGACACGGAGCACAAAAGGACTGTCAGATTTAGGAACTGAGTCTAGACCCACTGAATGCTCTTCAGCCTTAGCAGCACGTCCTGCTTCTGAGGGATGATATCGATGGGCACGCAACTTCGAAAATTATTTACAAAGCTATTGTCAACGTGCCTGTTCAGGCAAATAAGTGGTGAGCCTATTGCTTAATCCTGTTTTCAGAAGCACCAATATGATATCAGAAAATATCAGTTTCATGAAAGCATCAGCTTAAGATGTGATGTTAGTTTTCCTTTCCATTACCTTTCCTTTTTAGAAGCAAAAAGGTTAAACACCAAGGAGAAGCAGTAAGTTAGGACTTGTATTCTAGTTTAGAGGAATAAGGCTGAACCAAACATTTGTTGGAGTTAGAGCTTAACGCTGATATTAACTTTTTTCCTTTTTGGTGACAGAACAAGAGGGAATGGGTTCAAGCTGCAGCAGGGTAGGTTTAGGCTGGACATTAGGAAAAAAAATTCTTCACAGAAAGAGTGGTCAAACACTGGAATAGGCTGCCCAGGGAGGTGGTGGAGTCACCATCCCTGGATGTGTTTAAGACTCGTTTAGATGTGGTGTTAGGGGATATGGTGTAGGGGAGAACTTTGTAAAGTGGGGTTGACAGTTGGACTCGATGATCCCAAGGGTCTTTTCCAACCTAAATGATTCTATGATTCTATGACAGGGATGCTGCTATAACAGCCTCATCCGCAGCTGAAATGCCCTCCAGAGTATCATGCTCACAAGAAATAGGATGCTGAAATCATAGCCTTCTCAGGGGTCACCCATTCCCTCTCTCCTAAGGCAAAATCAGTCGGATCAAACATTACCAGAAACAGATGTGATGGAGGTCCCTCAGCATCCCCAGCCACCCAGTGTTTCTCACTTCCCATCGTCAGAAAACTCCTCCTTAATGTAAGCTTAAACCTCTGAAGTTTAAACCACTGTGAGCACCTTGAAGAAATCACTTCCTTCCTGTCAATAGCAGTGATGGAAGGATTTTTATATTGTCTCTTCTTCAGACCCCCTTCTCCCGGATCATGTTTTCTGGATGTCTGCTCCTGCCTGTGCTCTTCTGCAGTCCATGTCTTTGCCTTAAAGCCAGTGCAGCGCTTATCCAGGGACTGCTTTGTTTCTTACTGATGATATTTAAGCGGCAATAATCCTGCAAGGGCTTTTTCTACCTGATATCAAAGACAAATTGTTCGAATTTTGATCCCATTGTAAGGACCAGCCTACCTCCTTCACAAAAGCTGGAGTCAGCATGAGGGATTTAAGTTCAGCAGCATTTTTCCTGTTGCCTAAGACATTTTTCCTTTGGACTGGGAATAGAATTAGTTCCACAGTTATCACCAAAATAATTTAATGGTTCTGCCTAAGTTAGCAAAAAATGTCTGGTTAGTCCCCTGAAAACTCCCAAGGGCCTATAACTCATGGCCATAGCTGACAGCGGATCCGGATCCAGCTCCGTAACAAACTGTGGTGGAAATCCTGCCCCACTGCCTCTGACTGCTTTCAGATCATTCCCCGCATCTCCAACTTAATTTGATCTAACTATAGCTTACTGGCAAACGACAATCCATAGTTAGGCGATTTTCAAAGTCTAATTGCTCCGGAGTTTTCTCAGTACTTCAGAATTTCTTAATTGTATTAGCCAAGGTGAGGATAATTGCTGCTTTCATATCCTTGAAACTTCTCATACAAAAGAGGCTTATGCAAGAATCTGCTCATTCTCTCCAATAAATGATCTCTCTGTTATTAAGGAGCGTGCACTGGGGGACTGCTGGGAAGCATTCCACTGCACCATTATGTACTTGAACAAAACCTGAAACTTGCAGATACAAGACTAAATTATAGTCTGGGGCAATCATCAGAACACACTTTTTCTTTCTTTTTTTTTTTTTTTTTTTTCCTGGAGGTTGCTCTTTCAGAGGAAGAATAAGCCCCACATCTACAAATAACCCAGTATTTTGTATTTTGGGGATCTTCTGGGTGGGGGAAATCTATTTATAGGTCACTGGTGCTCTGACATTGTCCCATTATCTGCCTGGTCACAGATACTGACATTGTCCTGTTTAAAAGCACTAGTCTGGGCCGGTCAGCGGCCTCATTTTTTGCTTTGTTCATTAAATCCTCAAGCGGGGACCATTTCCTCCCCCGGTTTACATCGCTTCAGGATCTTGAGCAACACACAGGGCTTCTAGCCGTCTGGGTATTTTAGCTGTGTGCTTGTGCATAAAGTGCAATAAAGCCACTCTGGCAGAGAATTAGACATAATGTTCTTTCTTAAGCTCCAGCAATTAAACATAAACATATGCACGCACAATAAAATGCCGTGTATCACTTCTGAGGCGACAACTACCATTAAAAAAAAAAAAAAAGAGGATGAAACATGTATTTTCCAACAATCCAATTCGATAAACACTGACTGTGGGAAGGAGGCATTCAGTGAGTCAAACACTTAATCCAAGAAGCAAGTTCTACACAAATTGCTGATAAGGTAGACAAATTTCACAGCCTGTTCTGGGGAAAATATTACATTTCATGGTGCTTTACAGAGGACAAGAAATCCTATTTTCGTGTGTTTTTGGATGCAGGATAAGAAGTAAAACGGGCAGGAAAAAAAAAAATAACAAGTGTCACAGAGGTTTTACCCAGGGTCCTCAGAAGAAATAATCTTATTATAGTCACAGGACTAATTTCTCTTGCGCCATGTGAAATAATGCTCAGAAATAGTCTAAGTATTTCTTTCAATTGTTGGACAAACTGAGGGAATAAATAAGATGGAGACTCTACTGGTGAGTGTTTGAAGGACCGCAAGAATATCAAACCTTTCAGGTAAGCTGTTTCCTCGCTCCAGGGCTTTAATTCAAGGTGGGCTATGCCATCATTTTGAGGCAGCTGAGCTATAATTTAGGAGCTTTTTCCAGTTACCTTGACTGGCTGAAGTACAAGGGTATGAGCTTTGCAGAGGTTTAAATGGTTGCGTTTTAAAACCAGCTGCCAGTGCTCTGGCTGCGGAGCTACGCGGCTGCAGCAGACCAGACCGTGCTACCTGCGGTGTTAATTAATGTGTGCGTTAAGTGGACCCACACCCATTGGCACCCACCTTGGCTGCCATACCTTTTGTGTCGCACATTTTTGTTGCACATCCTTTTAAATCCTCCACCTGGACTCTGTCTCTCCAGAGCTAGGTAGGTCTCAAAGTAGCTCTGAAACTTTCGGTAGCAATGTAAAATTTCTCCAGGTGAGGAACGGGCTTACCCAGAGTGAACCTCGCTCTACAAATACCTCACTGTGTTTTCCCCCACTATGTTGCCTGATGGTGTTTGCTTTTAAAAGCACCTCCAGCGTCAGGGTTGCAACAGGACCTGGTTTCTGTGGAAGTGGAGGATAGGCTCTGTACCAGCGTCTTCCTAGGGACACCTTGACCTCTGGTGCTTTACTAGCATTGTGCTCCAGGGGGGCTTTGCTCTTCTCACGCATGAACCCATATAGTTGCAAACCTCCTGACCTTGTGGAGTACCGAGTGTCCCCTGAGAGGAGATCCTTGTGGTATTTGGAGAAACCCTAACTCTCCTGGGAGCTAGTGCCACATAATGACCCAATGAAGGAGCTCTGCTCCTGGGGGACAGAGGTTTGCAGAGGCCACAGCAAGCGTTTTCACTCACCTTGCCGGTGCTTTCTGACCACCAAGTGATGTCAAGCGAGAAACTCTCCTCTAAGAGCGTGGCACACTTTGGATGAGAGGAGGAACACAGACCCAGTCCAGCCATGCCCCATTTCCTTGTTATGAACCAGGTACTGCTGAGTTCTTGCGTTAGTTTCTTTTCATTAGCTGTAGTACTTACACAAATGAAAGAATGTTTTGAGGCGTGAATCCTAACCGTGTGACAAAGAACATATCAGATGAACGAGATGGCTCCATCTGCCATGGATCCAGGAGAGTCTGGTTTCCCACAGGCACCTTGGCACCTCAGCGTGCTCCGAAGTCCAACCAGGAGCTGTTGCTTTCCTGTGACCCAATATGAAACTAATAGTATGGAGTATTTGGTCCCGGAAACTTAACGCCAACTTATTTGCTGAACTTCAATAAGAACCATCACTTCTTCATGACAGTTAAGTACTGGGAGGTGCTAAAATGGTCATGAGTGACCTTCTCTAGTGAAGGATGACAAATGATTAGCTTGTGGGGGCTGTGTCAGTTATCAAACACCCAGAAATATTCGAAGGGAAAAATTGCCTCCAAACACAGATTAGTTTACTAAAAATAGCACCAAGAATGACTCTTATGTCAGAGAGTGTGAAATGATGTAAAAAACAAAGCCTTTTTGAGAGCTTCTATTACAAGGGATGTATGGGATGCTGCTATAATAGTCATTTATATGGTTGCCTGCCAGGAGGTCCATATATTTGTTACCGGCAATGAATGTCCACCCTCTTGGAGGGGAAAAATGTTTGTCCTCAGACTCTGACAAGACAGGTTTCTAACAAGAAGCACTAGAGCTGCCCAGGTGAGGCGGTGGGGTACAGAGGGGCGGTGAAGGTGGCTCATCCCCAGCGTGTTGCGGTTCTGGAGGAGCAGGAGAAGGGGAAGGAGATGCCAACAGGGTGCCGCGGCCAGAGGGAGCTCGGGGTAGCAAAGGGTCAGTGCTTCCTCACTGATCTGCCCGCACGACTGCTTATCTTATCCATCTATCACACCAGGAACATGTTTTCATTAGAAACCTTTTAAGAAAGGAGATCTTCCTAATACACTTTTTATAATCCCAAAGAACTAGAAAATCATGTTTGAAAATGAAAAGGAGACTTGAAACAATGTTCAGGCATGAAAACTACTTGCTATTCAGGTGTGAAACTGTACAGCCACCGTGAGGAAGCATTTTTTGATTAATATTTTTGACTGAAAACTAGCTCAATGATGAGTGACAGGACAAAACACTGTGATAGAGCTACCAATTCTATAAGTACGCAATTAATGACATGCTCGTCTACACGAGGCAAAAGAAAAGGGAGATGTGGGTTGGCATAAAGAAACAAAAAGCTGGCATGTGCTTTTTGGTATGGGAGCTGTTGCCATCATTATTTAGTAGAAAACCTTAGGAACTGCTTTTGCTCTCAGGACGTGTGAAGTCTGTTCTTATAAACATGGCCAGAAACGTGTTTTAAGCTTTTTTGCGTAAAGTGAAAGGGGCAACTGTGGGACAAGCTCTAAACCTTGTTTTAGAAATCTTATTCCTGTTTTCCAAGGGAGCTGAGCGCAAAGCGGGACCGGAGGAGATTTGTGGCTGAGTTTGGGTCCCAAGGTGTGCGCTGGAGCAAAGGCTGGCAATATTTGCTAACACCAGCTGACTCAGTAGCAATGCACAAGATTTATGGAAAACCCCCTTCACCCTGCACGGTTCTGGCAAACAGAATGGATGGGTTAATTTTCTTGGGACCGAGACCCTAAATTTTCTGTGGCACTTCCCTGCAAGTCTTGAGACGTTTCTCAGGTGCAGTCACCTGCCGGAGAGGCACTCCTGGCTCCCCACCGCCAATGCTGAGAGCTGCTTATGTGTTTTAAGTAGGTTGCAGCTGCCTCCCCTTTCGGGTGCTCAGAAAAATCCACATGTTCTCCTGCTAAGAGTGCTCCTGAGCCCTTTGCAGGACTGCTGGAGAGTTTCTTGAAGCCCAAAGCAGGGCTGACAGCCTTCCCACTGAAGCTTTTTATGCTGAAGAAGATGGGTTTGCAGCTAACCAACCCTGCTATTTTAGGGAGTGACATTCCTAAGGGTTTCTTCTTTTTGCCTTCTCTTTTGAACAGCATTTTTCTTACTCTCCCAGAGGTACGTTCTTTGCTCCATTAAATTTCCTGTAGTTCCATTCTCCCCAGGGTGAGGCAAGGAGACCCTGGTGGTATGTGTCACTGGCTTCAGGAGACTTCACATGGGCCTTACAGCCCTGCCATGCAATAAGACATGTAGAGGTGGCGCTCAGGGACATGTTTTAGTGGTGGGCTTGGTAGCGTTAGGTTAACAGTTGGACTCAATGATCTCAGGGGTCTTTTCCATCCTAAATGATTCTGTGATTCTAAGACGATGGGAGACCACCTCTGGTAGGAGAAGAGGAGGAAAGGCCAGGACTCCTGACTAGGAGCTGTTTGCAGGTGAAAGCGGTTTGGAAATTACCTAATGGGAAAGGTCATGTGTGGATAAAAGGAGAAGGTGGGGCTGTTTGTTGGTTCTTGGTTGCCTGTGTAGGTTTTAAGCTGGGGGAATCTGGTTGTGACCTTTTCTTGGCTGTTATTGTAGGCTTTCTGTCTCTTTGTGTATGATTCTCAAAGCTAAGAGGAGGCACCTTCTGAAATGTGGGTCCTTCACCACTTAAAACATTTCTGTCCTCCCATAGGAGCACCTCTAGCAGATGAAGATGAGCTGATACTGACTGGCTTTTCCCAGCAGCCTGCTCAGGAGGTGCAGCTACAGAAGCGGATGTATCTCCTTACCTGGTATGAGCTCTTTATGCTATAGGGATACAGGTTTCTCTTCTGTTTGTCATCAGCCTCAAAGGCTGATAGAGATAATGTGTTCTGGCTTGATGTTGTTGGGGGAAGCAAGCCCATACCAGACCTTATAGAGGTACCCTGGTGAGGCTTCCAACGTGGCTGGCTGCTTGCACCTTGAGTGCCTGTTTGTAATGCTGTGATTTGCAGTGCGCTGAGATGCTTTCTGCAAGTGTTTAGATAACTTAATGGGTGCCTTATGGCATCTGAGGAGATGAGATTTGGCATTCCTTAGTCAGCACTTTGACAAGGAGAACTTATGTATTTAATTAATGCCGCTCTGCAGTAATGAGTATGAGGCTGTGGAAAGCCGAGCGGGGATGAGAACAATGTTGCCCAAGTCCAGCACTGCAGAAAGAAATTATTGGTTTAACGGGGCATGAAATTATCCATTCTGTTTTCTTCAAAGTTAATCGTAGTTCACAATATAGCCCGCCGTGGCTGACGAAACCCTGTCAGGGTTGCCCATGCAAGAAACCCAAAACCATTTGCCTTTAGTGTAGGACTCTGATGTGCAGCTCAGAGGAGTGTTAGCAGGTTATCTGCCCCCGGATACCCAAAGGGACCAAAGACTGTTCCCTGGCGAAGCTCACCTGCTTATTCTTTTATAAATCCTTTTTCCTGTTTTTCACCCTCTGTGGCAGGGCGTTTGGAGGACTGCCAAGTATAAAGTTTTTATCAGTCATGAGTTTTCTGCAAGGGGCAATAGCCAAGGATGGGTTTGCTTCCTGTGCCTTGCAGTGGCCATGTGGCAAGTGGGAGCAAATGCTCCCTGCCCAGCCCAGGAGCGGCAGATACAGGTGGAGAATCTGGAAAATGCCGAATTTGGTCCCTGAAATAGCTAATGGCTAAGACATGGCAAATGAGAAACCTCACAGCTTGCTTAGAGTTGACAGATGACAGTTGGTAGTAAATTGATGAATGACAATACAAGGCTCTACGGAGCTGTTTTTAATTATTCCCAGGGAGGAAAGCTTCGTGGCTGTGTTCCTGGGCTGCTTTGAGCATACAGATGTGGGAATGGGACAACGCTATTTCTCCAAATACTTGAACAGTCTTTTGCATCCTTCTTTTGTCCCATTCAAAAGGTTGAAAATTTGTCCAAACCCAGAACTGCTTCAGAGTAAAATTCACTATGTCCAAAAAGTCTTAAAATGTCGCTGATCACATGAATAGTTGAAGGTGCAATGGTGGATGAGTGATAAAAGAGCAAACAGAAATTCCCCCAGCTCACCCAATCCAACCAGTAGCAAAATCTCAGACCCTTGCAGTCAATTTGTGACTGAATATGAAGTCAAAACAACTTTTCAAACACTGTTTTTCAGCTGAGCCTTGAAAGCTCTCCCATTCCCACCCTATTTTAAGTCCACAACAGCCACTCCTGACTCGGCATCCTTCACCTCTGCTGTCTTGTCTGTGGTGTCAGAGCGGGGCTCTTCAGCAGAAACGTGTAACGACATGAGAATTTACTTCTCTTGCTATTGTGCAGATGGGAAATTGGCTGCTCATCCAGTGTTAATTAGATGTGGCTATGTGGCAAGTGGCCCTTTTCTGAAGTACCGCCATAAAGAGAGATGCTGTCGAACGTGATAGAATGGGGCAGAACCTTTAAAGATAAAATATAAACATAAAACACTTGCAAATATGTAGCAGTTGGCTGAAATTACAGCTGTTAATGGCCTTATACGAAATGATTGAAAACCCGTTGCCTAACCAGCCCGTTGAGTCTCGCAGTAATTGTTCTGGCATCAGAATCAATGACAAAACTGTCGCTGGTTTCCTGGGGACTGGGCAAGAACGCAAATACTTTACAAAGACTTTAACCAAATTATGAGCAACACTTTAAAAGGAGAGAATAAAACCCTGGGGCTGATCTACATATGTTTTCACACAAGCATAACTTGAGTTGCACGGAGCAACACTGATTTCTATGTGCTGATGATGTGGAGGGCTTACCAGCTTGTATTTCTTTTATGCCTTAGTGGTGTCCAAACAAGGAGCCCTTCTTATGAATGATGTCTTTAGACAGTAGTGGGATGGCTGAGGGCTCTTGATTGATTTTATCCAGTCCAAACTAGCCCGACTGTAAGGAAAAGCTTATGATGAGCAAGTAGCCTGCAGTATGTGGATTAATTCTGCGTTGCCTGCTAGCAGTGGCTGCAAAACCAAAGGCGTATGGCTGGTGGCTTATTCCTAAGACTTCAGAGGTTCGGATGCTTCATTTTAAAAAGTGAAAGACTGACAGTGTCACGGTTTTCCTTCAGCAGCACTTTGTTCTGATCTTGCGTTTCTCCATGTCGGCGGGAGCTGTGGCTGTAGCAAACCACGCACCAGGTGCTGACAAGTGGCTCCTGACACGGTTTAAAAATAAACTTCTTGTGGACTGTTAAACTCTTGCAGCATCTGTCTGCTGACTCTCCTTTCCCTCCCAGTAAGCCGACTTGACTTTTCAATGGAGACTGGATTTCACCAAAACAAATTGATATTTTGTCCTACGATGTAAAGTTGATTTATGGTTGATTGTATGATTTATTGCTTCCAGCCAATACAACTGTTGAAATGTCAATTTATATTATCTTCCCTTCCAACCTATATTAATTGGGACCCTTTGAGCCATTGTTAAAGCAGCAGAACGCAGGCAGCCGGGAGAGATCTCTGGTAACCCACTGTGAGAATGGGGACATCAGGCTCCAGAAGGCATGACACAGCATGCTTTCCACCTATTTCTTTGGAGAAAACTCTTCTTTGTATCAAAAGCTTTTTAAATGAAAAGCCAGGCTCCATGTTAAAGAGGGAAGCGATTACTGTTTCCTTGAGTATGCCCTGTCCTGCTGGTCCTGGGTCTGCCTGGCACACGCTTTCCCCCCTGAAAACCCCCTCTGCTAAGCATGAGTAACGGATGCCAGTCTTCCTCAGCATGTGTTGGGATATAATGTATCCCAGAGTGATTGGATTCGCTTTGACTTGCTCCTAACACGCTGATTCAAGGCCCGGATTCATGAGACTGCAGGAACACTAATGAATTTCCAGAGTCTGAGATGAGATGGATCATTAGATGGTCACTGATAGTTTTGTTTTGGTTTTGTTCTTACTCTTCAGGAATTAGACCAGAAAATTGGATTATTTTTTTTTTCATTTTGGCCAGGCTTTGTCTAAAAATAAACTATAAATGCAGCATTGCATTTGTCTGTATCATTACCTGAAGTGCAAAGATCCTTGATATATTCTTCTAGGGTGCAGTTTAGCCTTAGATTTAGTTTCAAATAAGAGTGTGTCCCTGTCCTTTCAGAAAAGTTTTACAATTTTCCATACTTGCTTGGAATCTGTACGCCCTTTGCAACACTTCGTTTATGACTAGTGACATAACAAGATTAACATTGATCTTTCTGCAGCAAAGGTACTCCCCTACCTTTCCCCTGAGGCCCGTAGGCTGCCATCGAGTGCAACTAGCACTGCATACTTGAAATTCCATATTGAGCTTAATGCATAGGTAGCCTGGAAAAAAAAAGGGGGGGGGACACTTACTTATTTTGTTATGTTTTACTTGATGGTGCACAATTTCTCATTCAATCAACACGTGCAAAGTGAGACAGAGCATATGCTTACTGATGGGCAAAAGATAACACAAAATCTACCTTTAAAATTTGCAGGTGTTCTTCTTCTTCCTTCAGTAATTTTTTGTTTGCTACTCGTTATTGGTGCTTCGTTTTTTCTAACTGTACTCTGAACAGCAAATGGCAGTTGGTTGCAGTGTCCAGCATGGAGCACCTTTGATGGTCAAAGAGGGAGTCAAGAGGTGATTCTCCTTCAGCCCTGTGCTGAGGGGAGAGTGGGAACAAAAAGGATTTGGGAAGAGGAGAGCAGAAAGGTGATACACCAGACAGGACCTTCCAGTCCACCTGGAAGGCAAGGAGATCTGCTAATTCCTGCAGTTGTTGGCACCTCAGGAGGTTGCATGGGTTAATTTAACTGCATTTGTGTTGAAGTCCAGTCCCAGTCAAGCCAATTTGCATGGCAATTTGCTCCAACCTTTGTTTTGGAAATGGTCCTCTTCAAGGACTGGAAAACTTGATCTCAAGAGGGTATCGTTTTAGCGGTGTAAGGCAGCCATGCATGGGATGATCTGCAGGGAAGCTGGAATTAAGCAGTAACCTCATTGAGAGCCAACAGCTTCGCTTTAACAAGATTTTTTTTTAACTTTGGACTTAAAAAAACATAATCCAAATATATGCATCCATCCCACTCTTGGGACCCATCTCTGCTGCTGGCTAACAGCAACACGCTTAGTGGAAAATACGTGGCCATGGAAGTCTCCCTGGGGAGATCGCTGCAAGGGGGAAGGTCTCGGTAGATCCACCTCCCGGCTCTGCGTGGCTCGTGGTTGCACAGGCTTCTGTTTGGTCTGTGAACAGAAGCTCACAGCAGTTTCAAAATCCTGCCTGAACTTCCAGAAAAGTAAAGACGTTTCCTTTCACCAGGTTTGTAGGCCGGCTGAGGCCGTAGCTACAGGCAGGCCTCAGGTTAATGCAGTCCCGCTCCTGTCTGTCACCGCTCGACATCCCAGACGACACACCACCAAGCACGTGGGAGGCAGGGTGCTGATATGTTAATTGAAAAGTATGAGGAGTCATTAGGGTTTGAATTAACAGTGCAAGTTTGGTAATGCTGGACTGTTTTCTTTTGTGCTGGGACAGAAGCAAAAAGCTTATTTATGAGCTATTTTCCTCCCCTCCCCTACTTTTCTCCAAGTTTTTAAAATGTAAGTTCCTTTAAGAGTGCGTTGTGCAAACAGACTGCGTGTGCATGAGGGGAAAGGGATGGGACTGTATTTTAAACCATGTAATGTATTGCTCATATGGTATTGAGATGACAATGGGATACAATACACCTGGGTTAAATGTTTCTTAATCACTTGATTTGAGAAATTTTCTTGTTTTGCAGTTCAAATCTAAATGAAAGGTGGGTGTCCTACTTGCATGAACTAAATGTTGAAGACGCCAGCTTTGGTTAATGTTGTCAATGTGTTTGAACCCATTTTCTTACCTGAACCTAAAAACAGTTTAAGATCTTAGTAAAATTGCTTCTGACAAAAATAAGAAACGTTTTCATATAGATAAAAAACTATTAAATTTCTTTTTCCAGGTCAAACCCTTGATGAGTGTTATACAATGTAAAAAAAGGGTTTCAAAGAAATGGCAGTGTTTCCTTCCTTATATTAAAAATTCTTTTCTAGGTGTTGTTAAGCAGCTATTAGCAAGCATAGGCTTATTTTTATATTTATTTTTTTTACTCTGGGTAATACTGGCAAGAACTTTTGGTGTCATGCATCTGTTCGATTCAGCTCCTCTTCTTTAAACTACTACTTTCGTGCATAAACAAACGGCAGAGAGGTGAAAGTACACCTTTCTTTTGGAAACCTTTTGACCACCTGAGAGGAAGAGAGGTTTGCTGCTGTTTCGACGGGGCTTTGGTAGTGAAGATGCTTTATACTTTTATTTATTTATTGGTAACTCTTCATTCACTGGGAGCGGGAATTTCTGTAAGTGTAGGTAAAACACTGACATCTAGTGCCTAAAACAAGGCATCCAAACACTCACCTAGACTCCAGTCTTCGGCCTCCTGGGCTGGGCATTGAGTGTCCAGTTACATGGACTGGAGGATATTATGGGTATTGTATTAATATTATGGTTCAGCTCAAAAACTGGAACTGGTTGGAATCGACTCTAACTGGAAACAGCAGATGTCCAAGAGAAAGACGAACTTGCTCCTGTTTTGCAGCCTTGTTCCTATACGCTGGTTGGTCAACATGGGGCTTAAAACTGGTCTGGTCTTGCCCACCAGCTCCCCTGGCCATCTCATCCACGGCCAAGAGGAAAAGGCTTAGCTCTTTTCCCGTGTGAATGCAAAAAAGAGATCAAACTTGCTTTGTTGTACCCCTGCTATGGTACTAACTTGACTTGAGCAGGAAAGTAAGAGTTGTTTTGGCAACCACGAGTGAGACAGGACTGGAAGGTGCCTATCCCACAAGAACGCCCAACTGGTTAAAATATGTCTTGGATGCGCGGTCCAGAGCAGCTATTTCTTCATTATTGTCACCCCGGCTGTAGGAACATTGTGATGCTGGTCCCAGTTTGCCAGTGGTCAGTACTTGGGGTGATGGCAACATAACAACATCAGTGTTTGGAGGTGTAAATACGCAGGGCCTGATCCCGGGGCGGTTTGCTGTGGATGTTGTTCCCCTATAGCATTTAGTGTGGGGGAGTATGTAGGAAAGTGTTAGTAAAATCTGGGGACCTCTTTAGCGGGTCTGTCTGAGTGAGTGGTAGGTGAAGATGTGCAGAACCCAGTCGCAAAACACTTAATCCTTATCTTAAATTTGGAGTATGTTAATTGACGTTTATTATTCCCAGGTGTAAAGATTAGTAGATCCCTAAGTGTCTTGCTGGATTTAAAATAAGCAAACAACGAGTGGCATTGACTAGCCTGGGAGGACATGACGAGGGCCGCCTGCTAACTGGCATTTTAAAATTAATATTTTTTTTTTGTATAGCATTTTCAAGGCCATTGTGAAAATGGCGGAAGAAAGCTCTGGTTTGCTTTGGTACCACTGGCCCCTCATGCCCTTACCCCCTTCCCCTCTTTTTATGCTCAATGAGATTATTGTTATTTTTTTTAGTAATTCTGCAAGAGGAACGGTGCAGACATGCACAGCCAAGTCCGCCAAGGGAGAGCGAAAATGCAGTGGGCTTTGCAACGCTATTTTTTGTAGGGCAGGCTTTAGTGGCTGGACCACATAAAAACACAAGTTCTTTTGCCCCTGCAAGGCCCCAGATCATAAAAGAGCTTTTGAAATTCACATTCAGGCTGATAAGGTACTGATATAAATGCCTTTAAAAACAAACAAAAAGCCCCAAAGAAACAATATTTCTCGGGTATTTTCGCGTGCAGAAACCAGCAAGGCGAATGTTAACTCATGCCTTATTTCTACAGGTGACTCTGGTGTTTCCAGGGAGGACAATGAATGAAGCCCTATCACTTTTGTGCAGACGCTTTCCTAAAGAAGGTCCCTCAGACCCCCCAGGTGCAGCCCTGCAGAATTCCCTCCCCTTGCTCGCGCTGGGCCGCGCTGATGAGCTGAGAGCGGCCAAAGGGCCAGCCCATAGCGCAGGCTGGGAGCCACGTTGAGTGGGCTATTAAAAAAAGTATATATGCCAATAGTTGGCTCTACTTATTTCTCCAGAGGAGGTAGCTAAGCCTTTAAAATCAGCCAAGAAACCAGCTCAACTGCCTGGAATAGTTATAGGGCATTTCTCACTTGTTTTTATATAATCCATTAAGTATATCCTAGGTTTATCTTCCTGTTTCTACCGTTATGTGTCATTTGCAGTTTCTGGTCTAAATAACTATAATTACGGGATTAGCCGACAGACACGCTGCCCCTCAGACGAGATTTGGTATCTGGGATCTAAGCTCAGGAGCAAGGATTTATTCTGGTCTGCCACGAACAGCCCATTTTGTATTTGTTTTGCATCTCTTGTCTAAATGAAATAGTGAATACATTCTAGAGATTTTTCTTTCATTCTGGCCACTAAAATACAGGAATTGCAGAAACTTTCCATCCCAGCCTGTCTTTTACGGAGCCTGAAATCATATCTGAGTTATTAAGGTTTAATAGCTGGGGGGGAGGGGGGAGAGGGAGTAATTACTTCCAATAACATCTTTCTCTATCAAGAATTTTGTTGTAACCCTTTATGCAAAATTATTCCACTGACATTATAAACTGCGGTGTAACGTCGTGTAATGTCACCTCTTACTACCACGGAGAAACCTTTATGTTCTGTCTTAGATTATACATTCATAACCTACACCCAAAATGAAGATGAATATAATGAAAGGAGATAGTTAATGTGTAAAGGTGGCATTTGAGCTGAGAAATTTTTTTTTTAAATATGTATGTGAGAACATGAAATAAATTAGCCAGATTTTTGTCTTGCCAAAAAAGGAGCCAAACTCAATTGTTTTCAACAGTGTTTTGCCAATTTACCAGTGTCAGTAAATCTCAGATTTGCTTTTGGCTTCACTGTTAGCTCTTTAGTGGGTTGTTTTGGGGTTTTTTTGGCATGGCTGCTGGTAACTCTCTTATGCCGTTTCTTTAGATAGAAGAAGAAAAACCTGAAACTGGGTTTGTCCTTCTCCTGTCAAACTGATTGTTCCTAATTTAAAGTCTCCCTTCACCCTTCCTCATTCCCCACCAAAGACCCCACAAAGGCTGGTGAGGGTGCAGAGAAGCAGAGCACCATGTCCTACAACCTCTCCTTCTCCAGGGGCTCCTCGGCATCTGGCGTATCTTGGATCTACGTCAAATATCAGCCCCATTGTAGTGTATGTTTTATAGTAGCCGGAACACTGACCTGAATGAATAAGACCTTTCCGTGCCCACACACAAATTTGCATAATACCAACGCTCCTGTGTTTCAACCTGGTCGTATCAGGATGGATCGACAGCCTTCTTCCCCGGTAGGCTCCACTTACTAGGCACGGTGGGACCTTATAGAAGATGCATCAAACTTCTGGCAGACTCAAGAGTTTCCAGTTGATCCGAAATTTAGAGAGAGCCTCTTGCAGCAGGTTATGGGGATTTTTGAGAATGTTGTGGGGCCACAAGCAGGTGTCTGAGCTTCTATGAATAGGTTTGTTAGAAACTATCGGGAAGTCCTTCCGGGTCTTGTTCCCATGAGATCGCATCCCATGGGGAGTCACACTACTGGAAGTAATGTTGGGAATAAATAGTGCTTATGGGCATGTCTCTTGGCAGCTGGGTCATCCCCCTCCAAAAACAGATCTGGTTTTGATCTGGTGACTCTTCTTTCATGAAGGAGATGGAGGTATAGCAGTGGTAAGCAAGTAGGCAGCTATAAATAGCGCCGGTATAGTCCCCAGCACGTTTTCAGTGAGCTGCGAATGATTCTGATCTCCAGCTGGCCAGAGCCAGGCTAATATTAATTTATTTTGGATGCATGAGAAGTGCAACTCCTTATCTGACTTCCTCAACTTCAGAGACAGAGCTGAAGTCAGAGCAAGCCTGGGTATCTTGTTTAATTCTGAAATATCTTCCTTGGCTGATCCAGGGAAAGGCTTATGCTGGCAAAGCCTTTTTCTCTTTTTTTCTTATTTTTAATGGAAGACAGTCCTTGCTGTGGCAACTCAGGAGGAAAGACAGCGCAGATATTAGATCCATTCCCCCGCCCCCCGCCTTTTTGCCGGTAATAACTTCACTGGTATGAAATTTGTATCAGCACCACAGAATTTCAGTGTCCTCCCTCTGACATAAAGTCTAGCCAGCCATGGGTAGGAGGCGAGTGAAGAGAGTTTCCCATGAAACATTTTGCTGTTGGAAAAAACAGGGTTTCTTCAAATAAAACACAACGCAAGAATGCGTCAGACGGACAGCGGTGGACAGAAGAACATCAAACCTGAAAACTCCGTTACCTGCTCCTTTTGATGTTGAAACGCTTCGCTTGAACTTTCTTTAATTTAGTTTTGACTTTGTGCTTTTTGTTTTAAACTTAAGTATAGGATGTTGTACTCAAGAATTCATGAGGGAGGGAAACAGGACTATTTGTATAAAACTTCAACTTTATTAGAAAGAAATTACTCAGTATTTTTGAATCAGATTATTTTGTGGACTCCCCGCCCCCCGCCCATCCTTGGGGGGGGGATTTATCCTTAAATGCTATATTCCTGGGATGGAGAGTTAATTTCTGACTACTTCTGGACAACCCCACCCACATGGGACCTGAATTGTTTTAAGGCCATCAAAACCCATTGACTTCAAGTTCTACAGACCCAAAGCAGCTCCCGGCTCTAATTGTCAGCTACAGCCTGAACTGCTTTTTCTTTTTTTTTTTTTTACTTTTTTTTTTTTTTAATAGCAGCAGTCATATTATTATAGCAAGGTTGTTTGCCTCGCCAAAAAATTTCCTAAAGCCCATCAGCAGAGACAGGTTTCTGACACATGCGGTGGTTCTGCTGATTGTATTTCAAGTGACCCTTGTAATTGGTGAGCATCAACCGGCAGTGAAGTTTCAGCATTAAACTTTAACTTCTCTCATTTGGGGTCTTAATTCTGCTTTGAAATGTTTGATGGCTTGGTTGACCTTTTTCTGGGTTAGCTGAGGAATGAGATTTGTCTGCCAGGAGAGAAGCTGCCGAGGAAACCTTGGAACATAGCACTTTATTGGTTTCAATTAGGCAGCGTGGTCTAGTATCTCTCGGTTTAGAAATGCCTCCAAGCTTTTTATGGGTTTTGAATGGAGGTATAGGAAAAAAGGAGACACTGGGAATGCCAAGAATTTTACAAAGAGTAGGCAATGAGTATAAGTTGAAGAGCTACTTACATGAAATGCCGGGATTGGATGCGGTAATCCCTTTTTGTACTTTTAAAGCATTTCTAAACCTTCCTTTCCCCGCAGGAAAACTCCCAGGATTGCGGCAAATTTCCCCTGCTAGTGGGAAAAGACCAGCATTGCCGTCTACCCCAGACTGCTTCCCTGCCACCATGGGGACGGGCACCCTGAGTCCCAGCTCTGGGCGAGGGCCCCCTGGATGAGGCTGGGTTGAGACCTTTGCCAAAAAGCTGTACGGTTTGCAAAAACCTCCTTTCCTGACCTGAAGCTGTTTCAGAGACCTGCAGTTTTCTCCAAAACTAGCAACACCTTTTTTCTCCTTTAGGTCTGATTCGACACCATGTAGAGGGACGTATGATGCATACGATGCATGCAGATATTGCGTGTGCAGATGTTTTCCCCGACCCTATGAATGCTCTGGGTTTCCGTGCTGGCCTTATGGCTGTGTGCTGACATTTGTTCTGCTGGTCCCCGTGGACACAGTAGTGCATTGCAGACAATACTGAACAAAACTCTGACCTGTGCAGAAACACCTTTTTAATTCTTCTCTTGCTGTTTATTTTCTTATCAGGAATAAGTCTCAGTCTCTTGGCAAAACCCTGCCAGTTATTTTTGCTGCTCCGGCAGGCCTTGGTCCTCAGCTCACTGGTGATGCTCCATTGAGATTATGGTTTAAGCACCGTCCAGTGGGAGCTGCTGTGGAGAAGGGCAGCGACAGCGGCTGATGAGCAGAGGAGCGTGGAGCCGGAGGCCACAAGTCTGCAACCAGAAGGTAAAAGCTGGGGCTCAAATTTTTTTCAATGAGTCTTGCAAAGCAGGGGAAAAAACTGAAGTGGAGAGACGGAAGCACCATTGTGGATGGCTTACTCTTAGGCTGGCAGCATCCAAGCGCAGCTCGCGTTTGTACCTGCATGTTTTAGTTCCAGCTCAGGAGCCTGAGCTGTGCAACAGAGATGTCTGTATGGTCAATTTTTAACAGCATCTTGCACCTTTTTTTTTTTTTTTCCCCCTGAGTGCCTGAGGTGCCCAGGGAGTTATTTGTTTGAAAAGTGAATCCAGAAATTGTTTATACAGAGGAAAGCTCCAGGACTGGAGCTCGGGGGAAAGAGCTACCCTACTGGGGGTGCAAGCATTTGATTTCCAGCATATGTAAACTGGAAACCCACCATTTGGTACAGGCACAACTCATACGCTCGGGCCAAAGTAATGCACGCAAGCTGGCAGGAATGAGACTGAGCAGAAGAGCAGCCACCCAGTCCTCCGTGGCACTGCCAAAGTCGGGCTTAGACCCCGTGGGCAGTGTGAGGGAGAGACCATAGAGGGGGAGAAGGATGGGCAATGCCACGGGGGCCTCTTACCCCTTCTTGGTGCCAGCGTGAAGGAGCAGTGAGACTGTAATGCGTTGTGCTTTCCCTCCCCCCCTCCATCCCAGCCGTGTCTGCTGTCCACACACCCTGAGCCATCCTTCAGGGGCCTGGGGCAGCACCCAGCTCTACTTTCGGGGCGCCCACAGCAGCATATCCTGCTGCCTTGTCACCCACCGAGGACACCTGCTCTGGGCAAACATCTCCTTTAGCCTGAGCTTGGCACGGACTTGATGTTACCAAGGGAAGGTTTTCCACGTTAAGAAGGAAAACCGTCTCCTTTCAGGTTGCAGGGCAAGGTCAAAGCCAGGAGAACGCGTGGCAGCAGTAGTCGATGTGGTGATATGCGCTCCTGTGTTCATGGGGTTTTTTTGGGGTGGGGGCGGGGAGGGGATAAGCCTGGGGAGAAGGCTCAGGTTGGCACAGAAGCAGGGTGTTGCACCACACCAGAAGTTGGTGGCTCAGCTCTCCCTTCAGTTCCATCCCCCCGTCTCCGTGACGAACGGCTGCGGAGCAGAAACCAAACCCACCCGTCCCACCTCCGGCCCGGGGAGCGGACGCTGGGTCCCCCGCCCTGGCAGCAAGCGGGGTGCACCCCCCGGCGATGCCAGAGCCACGGCGGGTATAACCCCGGGATTTTAGGCCGGGATTGCCCGTGTGCCGCCGAAAACGCTGCGTGCGGGCGGCGGCGGAGCCGTGAGAGGGCAGTGTTGTACCGCAGGAGGGGGACGCGGCGGGGCCGGGGCGGGGGGGGGCAGCGCTTGCAGCATCCCCCCTGCGCTCCAGCAGCGTCTCCCACTGTATTTTGTGGTGCCGAGCCGTGGCGCTTTGCAACACGCTCCCTGTTGCAAAACTAGATTTTACGTTTATAAAGGAATTTAAAGATGTCAGCAAAAGCCATTTCTTTTCGGAGCGGGCGCCTGGGCTGTACGGCAGCACTTACAGAGCACCCGAGGGCTGGAGGATGGCTAGTTATCGGCTGAAGGTCGCTGCCACCGGTGGCTCACGGGTGGGCAGGTGCCCCACCGAGGTGCTGACGATGCCCCGCCACATCCCCTGCGCTCCTCAGCTGCCCTTCAGCCAAACCTCAGCATCACGGACCACGGCCACCCCTGCTGCGTGCCCCCCTAGGTGACCCTCTGGTGGCCAATTCCCCAGGGAAGTCGTTGCACCACAAGGTTTCCCTGGTTTAAAACAAATAAAAGGCCTCACCGGCAGCAGCAATTGAATCGGGTGAAAATATGCCACATCATTTTGGCTTACGCTGTGCAAAGCTGCTCGTTTCCCTACCCTGCTTTGTTTGATGTCGTTTTTCAAATGCTAAGTGATTGCAAATTATCTTCTCTTGTTTGCTTTCCTTTAATTTCCAGGAACCAAAAATGTCTGGGAGGTGCAAACTATGGCACCCAAGCGTGTATGGTAGTGGGCTGCCTTCACCTTTATCTGATGCTGTAGGACAGGTGAATCCACGCTATGCCAGAGAACGCGCAGATAATTACCTTTCTTGCATGACAATTTACTTATCGGTACAAATGACATCTCAAGATGGGAAAACAGCAGTTCAGGTACTTCACCTCTCTTTCACGAGGTCAAACAAGGAGGAGATGATGATTTTCTTGTACTACTGTAGCAAAGCCACTGGCCCATTTTAGGTTCTTACTCTATATGATGAGAATGATAAGAGTGGGAGGGAAAGGCAGTTTTGGGGAACCACCTCTGCCCCTTGCAGTCAACAAGGAGGTGTCTACCAAGCGGGGTGGAAGGACAGGGCTTGCCAAGGCAGACAGTGTGATCATCTCTGTGCTCACGTAGACTAAGTGGATCCTTAGTGTTCAAGCCAGCCTCTTATTTCACTGCAGTTGCCTGTATTGTGGACGTTTTCCTTAATATGTCAAAAAACTGAAGGACTAAACAGCCCCAGCAACGACTGGAACAGGAGTTATTCCTTATCTAAAGCACATGCTGCTGCAGGTCACTGTTTCTGCTATGCTTGTCAGGATAAGCAAAGTGAATGACCAACACCAGATGACTTTTTTTATTTTCTTGGACTCCCTTAGGTTAAAGTTTTGAGAGGATGAAGGTTGTCCCTGGGACTGAATCTTGCTTTTGAGCTGCCTGACCTACTGCAGGTGGAACACTCTGCTCCCTTCGCACCCTCAGCCCCCTCCAACAGCAGGAGATGCGTGCGAACAGGCAAACCAACCGTCCACAGCCCCATGTTGTTTAAGATGCAAAGGCGGTGACACTTGTAACATCACCTTCTGGCGAGGTGGCTCTCACACTCTGCAAAGCTGGAGGCATGTCCAGTCCTTCATGGCTCCCCAAGCCTTGCTCCTGCAGCGGAGCTTAGCACTGAGAGCTCATCAGGAAAAATGGGGTGAAGCCGAGTGAAGGTCAAGAAGCTGCTTGGAAAGAAGCCCCTTGCAGCGCTGAGTTTTACAGGGGTCCAACCATCTGGCAGGTGTGGTTTGTTTTACCTGGTGTCTGATGCTGAGCGGGAAGGAAGACTTGCTCATTTTGATCTTTGATCTAGACTGACTAGTCTAGTAAATATTTAAGAAGAAAGCAGTCCACCTGTTCTGCACAGTCAAAAAAATATATCTACTCCAAAACATAATGGAGGGAATATTTGTCTGTCTGTATCGGTGATGCTAAACTGGCATTTCAGTGGGAGAGGGCCTCAACCCCGGGCAGGTTTTCTGGGGTAGTTAAAAGAAACACGGTGGTATCAGAAATGCTACTTGCTTCACATGCTCATGGCTCTGTTAAGCGTGGAGATCAACAGAAGTGAATATATAACGTTTATCTTCACGCCTGAGCCTGTGAAGAGAGGATGGGATAGTTTAATGACTCTCTATTTTTATTGAAATCCATCTTTGTTGGGTATCTCGGGGTTTACAGTGACTAATGCCTTTCCATAACGCATCTCTCTATCAACGGAGACAACTGTGTTTACAGGGCAACATTTTTCACCTGCTTGTCAGCGTGTCGAGCACCAGCAAAACACACACTCTCCTTTGGAATCCCACAGCTAATCATTCATTTATTTAAATGTTGTGTGGTGTCAGCAATGGTATCGGAGATGGGTTGACACAGCCATGCTTCTGCATACCTACGGAGCGATGGAGATGTTCAGAGCATCTGCCAGAGAGGTACCACCCAATGCCAACCTTTCTTGGCGTTGGGTTTGTGTTTTTTTTTTCTTGCAATTAACTTTTTTTTTCCTTTTTTCCTTAGGTGTATCTATAGTTATCTGGCTGTTAACAAATTGGTATATAATGTTGACAGCAGAGCTTTTTGGCATAGTGGGAGGCATAATCTACTTAATGTCGCACAGCAGAACAGCCTTCAATTCACATCTCTCTTATACGGTGGCAGCAAAGGTTCCCCCAGATATTGCCAGCCTTGCGTTTCATTTCTGAGGAAGGCTTATTCATAACGAAGGAGGAAAAATTGATCAGCCGATCAAAGGGAAGAAGCACGCTAGGGGATAAGTCACAAGAATTAGGACGGGCAGACAGATTTCTACAACTTGTATACGTAAAAATCCGTGCCTGGTAGACTTTAGGTGTGTTAAAGGTCTCATCATTTTAGCTGTATTTCTCTAACCCACATAAATATTTCTGTCTATTGGAAAAGAAGGAAATTTCATTTTTCATAGAAGCTCTACAGTGATCCCGTTATTAGAAACAGAGGGAAAAGATATATCGGCAAGTCAAAGCAGTTGCAGCCGCGGACGATTGTTTTCGATAATCCAGTGAGTCACTACATCTGAACAGCCTTTCATTTCTCCCTGTGGTTCAGACTAAATTGTTTATTAGAATTTTTGTGCATTATTTAAAATAAATAAAAAAAGGAAATTGTAGCTCTTTATTTTAAAGACTGCTGCAATAAAAATTCAGATTATTCAAATTTATCAAGTGTATTGTGTAAGGCAGTAACCACAGTTATTTTTTTCTTAATACCGCAAGATATTCGCTGGCTTTTCCATCTCGTTCATAGTCATAAATAAGCAGGCTGTTTACAAGACATTGCTACAGGGAGGAAAAAATACTATAAAAATGAAAACTTGATCCAGCCAATGGCTGGAATTGTAATGAAAGACCTAAGTGGAAGGTAAACACCAGCTTAACGTAATTCTTTAAACATAATTCTTGAAAAGTGATGCATAATAGCTGCGAAGGGGATCTGTATTTCAGATCTTTGCCCACGTAGAGGTGTGGAGGAGAAGCGTAGCTATATGCATATAGAGCTACACGTATAGCTATAACGCGCACGAGAGCTGCCAGAACAGACAAGCATAAATATTTAAGATATTTCATTATTTTTAAATCACAAAGATAGTGAGCTTGCTTTTTTTTTTCCTGGAAACTGGATGACTTTTAAAATTAAAGCAGGCTGGCTGAAAGTGTACCGGAGATCTACAGGGATTTCTTGTGCCATTTCAAGGGAGGATCCGCTGTGTTCTCCAACGTGTAAATATTGTTTAGGGCTTGGTTTGGCTTTGTTTTGTTTTGTGTTTTGTTTTTTTTTTTAACTCAGATGCTTGCCAAGCAAATTGAACCTTACAAACATAATTAGCCAGGGGCTGAACGTTTAATCTTAAATTCGAGAGTCTTCATTAAGTCTTGATTTAAACCTTAGGAGGGAAGCGTGCAACCATGCCCTGCTCGTAAGGATGGATGCGATTCGTGGCAGGTTTTTCTGGCAGAAAAGGGAAACCGTGCAAATAAGGAAAGCTCAGAAAAACTGCCCCGAAGGCAGGAAGTGGTCAAGCAGCTGTATCATGGATACCGGGATGAGACCTGGACTTGAGTCAGCTCTCGCGTGATCACGGCAGGCTGATGAGGAAATTAAGAGGGTGATACGGGAGGGCTAGAAGGCTTGGGGGGTTGAAAGGCAAGGGTTTTCCCTTCCTACGAGGGTTACTCTAGATCAGGATGGTTTGGGTGGTGGTTTTTCTTCCTTGGGTGATCTTACGGCAAGGGCAGCGTTAGTTTTACCTAAGGAGGGGAAAAAGTGAAAATTTCTGAATTTGGATCATTTTTAGTCTATCTATTTGAGATAAATCACTATTATTGAACTTGAGATAAATTTTTAAATTAAAGATGCTGGGGGGGGGGGGAGAAAACGTGGAGGGAGAAAAATTAGTTAAAACAGGACCTTGTATTTCCTTCTGCAAGGGCTTCTACAAGCCAGGGAATCATGGAGAAATGTGAAGGGGCTGCGATTTTTCCTCCAGCCCCCTTTCAGCTTTTTCAGTGCTAAGAGGCATCAAGCAACATCTCTCTGAAGAACGTGCCTGACCCTCTGCACACAGAATAAGGCCCAAAAAGCAGCAGAATTAATTCCTGTGACTGCTCGTGCCAAATCTGTCCTCCTGTTCAGTGGTGTCAGGGTGGGGGGACCTTCGTCATAACTTGAAGTAATGTTCGTTGTTTTTTTTCCTGACTGCCAAATATCTAGAGAATCAGTAACAGAAGTTAAAAATTTAATAAAAAAAATAAATTAAAAATTGCATAAAAATATGTATATAGTGCCTAGGACTTGCTGAAAGTTTATTTTTTTTAGTGCATGCTCTTAAAAAAAAAAAAAGAGAAAGAAAAAGCAGTGCAAGAAGAGAGCATTCACCTCATGAATGCTCTCTGAGCATTCAAAAAAGAAATAGCAAAAAAAAAAAAAAAAGGGTGGAAAATTGGGGCGGAGATTTGCACGCTGGCTGCAGACAAGGCGACCCGCTGGCCCCCTGCCCGCTCCCGCTCTGCCAGCGGAAGTTTTGCCCTCGCCTTGGCAGCAGCGCCCTGCACTCCCGCTCGGCTTTGTGTTGCGGCTCCGGGGGGCTCCAGGCCTGGCCATGGGCGGGTGGGGGTGCCCTACATGCGAAAGCGCCCGTGCGTGAGCCGCCTGCCAAGCAGCGGCCGCAGCCCCAGGTACCACCGTGGCGTCAGTCGGTGCAGCCCCCTCGCCCCTGATCCTGTCGCTTTGGGGAGGACGAGCCATTTCCATGGCCAATGTCACGCCAAGCCGGGTTTGAAATCCTCGTTGGTGCAGTTTGTTACGTTATTGAGTGCTTCCGCTCACACTGTCAGCTTTGTGACTCCTACAACTGTATGGAAAATTAAGAATTAATGGAACTATTTAACACAGGAACAGCAACCTGGAAGGATCCGACTGGTGCAGCCATTCCTACAAATAAAGTCGGCATAAGCCTGCGCTCAGCTGCTGATAAGCAAATGGGCTGGTCCCCTGGAAGTGACCCAACATCTCGTCCTGGGCACGTTAAGGACCAAGCTTGAAATAACAGTGATTTTCGGAAACCAATTTTAATAACGAGGGTCTATTTGTAAGGTATTTGGAGCTAATAAAGCTATTGTGGTCTCGGGAGTGCCCTGCTCCTCGAGCACAATGGGAAACTCTTCTCGGTGGGATTGCTATAGAAACAATGAATTATCAGGCAAACGGGACCATCCAGCAAATTGTGCCAGGCCGGGGATGTGTGCTGATAACGCCACGGCGTTAATTTTCTCTATTTTGCTATATGTAGAGCTCGCGATGCTGATAGAAATGTAAAGAGGCAGGTGAGCTGGAGTGTCTGTTATTTATAGACACATTCTGTGCTGGATAAATTAATTCTTCATAGGAAAACTTTGTACAAAAAAAGACGTCAGAAACTGCTTCATAAATAATAGTGACTGGGAGCTTCAAAGATGCTTGGAGGAATGGGTGGATAGCCTTTAGTCCTCCTTAAAATTTTCCAGATGCAACCCAGAATGTGTTGAAAATGGGGGGATGCTTCGACCCCAGAGCAGATCCTTCAGCCCCGCTGTTGTCAATCTGTAGCACCAGGCTTGTGCTGAACCGCAGCTTGTGTTGCCTTCCGTTGTCTTGCAAAATTGAGTCCTCCGTGAGCAAATGCTTATTCGCATCAGTATTGGCTATTAGTACGTTGATATGCTTGCAGCGCATGGCTTGAGAAGTGATGTATCAGGACCAAACTGAAGCATGATCCACCAACTACAAGAAGAAACAAGAAGAAACTCCACCGGTATCAAGCGAGTGACTTCTGTGTGGTCTTTGCCGCACTCTGTTCAATGTCATTTGGGAAGAGGCTCTTTTATTTTTAAAAAGAGGGAAGACATGAAATGCAGCAGGGTATCGATGAGCTGCCAGGAGTTGGCTGCAGGTAGGAGACCCACCACCAGGATGACGAAGAAGGCAGGGGAGAAGTGGGAAAGGAGGATGAGTGAGAGAGGCGGAGGCAAGAGGATGCTGCATTTGGATGTCGTATGTGACTCTGGCATGAGAAAAGCAGAAAAACACCCACCTTTCGGCAAGTGGACAAGAGAAAAAAAAGGGTCTGTACCTTCTACTGGGCTGAGAACCAGAGTGCTTTAAGACAAGGAGCTGTAAATGTTAAGTAAGACCCTGGAAAAGCAGGTTACCAAGGAAACTGATATATACAGGAGGACCACAAAAATTAAAAAAAATAAAAAAAAAAAAGAACGAACTTGATGCCCTAATTCAGAGAGGACCTCGTGGACCTGTCTTAGGTCTCCTTAAATTGAGAGTGTGGTTAAATGCTTTTGCTATGAATGAGACACGAACACCACTAAAAACCAAGCGTGGTCTAAAATGCCTTCTTGCGCTCAGTCCTTAGCTCCAGAATATAGTTATGAAGTCTGTGTTGTATTGATTACCTATTACTTCTGAAATTTCATGTTTTATAGTTTTCTATGATCAAATCGCCTGGCCTCTTTCAGGTTCCCAGAATACACTTCTTTGTGCTCCAGGGGAATTTTTGTTACTCCCCAAACAATAATTCTGCAAAAATAAAAAGGCAAACTAGTGCATTGCACCACCCTACAATGGGCCCACTGTTGATGCTGGATTCGCTGGTGCCGGTGAATGGCTGAGCTCGCATCTCGCAACCCGCTTGGATCTCCACTCCGCTCCTCCTCTGGGGTTATGATATCATCTCCAAAGTCCTGCAAACACAGCTGAGCTCCACACTGCTCCCATTGTAGGTCCCCAGCTTCTCTAAATGTGGAGCTGGGGATCTCAGCCAAGCGGCAGAGCATCTTCTCTGCAGGAGATGGAGGAGGTGGGGATGCTCCCATGACACTCTTTTTCTCCCTACGGATGTTCACCGCCGTTATCTACAAAGGCAATGGGCTTCCAAAGTGCTGCTCATGTCGGGGTATGGATATAGATCCTGTATTTATTGTCCTGCTTGTCCATGCGTGAAAAGAAAAGCCTGCACCTGTAAAAGCTCCTCCATGATTAACTGTCTTGACATCCATCTGAGGTGGGCTAGTTGGCATTTCCAATGGTCCCGGCTGTCTGGAGGTGAGAAGCCATCTTCTTCTTGCACAAGCTTTCTTCTTGCATGAGGTTTCGGCTGCTCATCACGCAAACGCAGGGCTGTGCTGGTAGACAAGGCGGGGGGTACCTGAGTGAATATTTCTCTCATGCAATGCGTTTGCATTTGTTTCAGGGTGGGCTGCAGCCCATTTGCTGACCCGCTCCGTGCTTCATGCGCCCCAGCACGTGTTGCCTGATGACCAGGGCTCCTCACCCGGCGCGGCTGACACGGAGCGTCTCTGTCACCACAGCTGACACACACTTGCTTTGTTAAATGCCATAGGATGACGCTGTGCAAGGCACAAGCTCTCTCATGCTCTCAGCTGAACAATTTACTACTGTGATGTATATATCCTTCTCCAGCCCAGCAAGCAGGAGGAGCCCAGAGTTTGTTCTACATGTGCCAGCTTGGCCAGCTCTGTCCCACTTGACATTGCGATAAGCAGTGAAAATAAAGCGAGGCGTTGACCTAATTGACCTAATGGCTTACATGTGTGATTCAAGCCTCCTCCGCGTGACACCTGGGGAGGTGCTTTGCGCTCTCAAGCTGCCTGCTGAGGTTTAGCCCAGTGCGGAGGTTTTTGCTCTGCTACACCGCAGCGCCTGCAGCCCTTCTGCCTCTGCGCCATCCCGGGCGCAAAGAAGCCCAGGGGTTTGGAAAACATGTTTGTGGCCAAAAAAATGCAGTATTTTCTGCAAATCAAATGCTCATCAGCACCTGGGAACATAACCAAAGAGTTAGGGGAGGAGAGGAGGAAACCATGCTTGATCCCACGGAAACCACAAACCCAATTTCAGACGGAAGGCAATTAGCCAGGCACTCGTTTGGTTAGGGTGGCTGCGCTACTTTGTAAGACGTGACCTTTTAATGAGCTTGGATTTAGATCTGGATGCTGGAGCTGAGTTTCTGCTAGTCCACGCTGGCCAAAGGGAAGCACTGGCGATAAATTATTGTCAGGGTGGGTGAAGCAGCCATCGAAATGGGCTCTGTGTGTGCCCAAGTCCCGCTCTGCTCGACGGGATCATACGCTCAACCCTGCACTGTCACGCTCAGTCTCCGTCCCAAAGGCACCGGGATGCCGCAGCATCCTTGGACCGGCAGCGCTGACGCAGGCGACCGGTCCCGTGCCCGCTCCCTGGCACCGCTCTCTCCCAGCTATTTCACAACCAAATGTAAAAATCCCTGAGTTAGGCGTTTGCGGCCACACTCCCTGCAAGGGGAAGCAGTAAAAGGCTGATTTATGCACTGAACCACAAAAGACTTTTATTGCTTCTATTTTCTTTTTAATGTAACTGTCTTGCCCTTAAATGTCTAATCCCTTTTGAACAGCCCTATGGAAGCGGCGGGGCTCAGGTATCTAGGACAGGGCTTTCCATGGGTTAAACGCGCTGTTTTCAAGAGGACCAAGATGTTCACCAGCTCCCCAGATCCCCTGTTCGCTGCCGGCATGGTCCAGCATGCCCTCCCAGACGGCAGCTTTCTGGGTTCTCAGAGGGTTATTCCATCACTCGGAATGTTCCCTGTCCTTCCGTTTGTGTCTCACCCTGCTGAGACAGTCATGAGAACCGCTGCTCCTTTGGGGGAGGGAAAAAAAGCCCAGGCTGCTCTAACTGAAATGGGGATTTAGGAGTTTGACTCCAGGCATATACATTTAAAGATATTGCCTAATTATTTCCTCATTTTTATTAATTACCATTAGTCATTTATGGTCCCTTTTTAATTCAACCTCTCAAGGAAAATATTACTTTAGAAAGAAAAAAAAAAAAAAAGTCATTTCATGAACAATTAGCAAAAGCTACGGCTGTGCCATAAAAGAGAAATACTGGGGGGAAAGGCATGTTTCAAATCGACCGGGGCACACGAGTTGTCAGGCGGATGGAAAGCCAGCCGGGATCCTAACCAAAGGGTGATGCTGCGGAGGGGTGATTCGGACAGGGGAAAGCACGCAGCGTGGCATTGCTGGGTTCATCGGCAGGCCTGCGGTTAGTTACTGGCTTTATTAATGATTTGGAAGCAATGGGAAATGTTGTGTTAATTACATCGGAAAACGACACTAGGTTGGGAAGAGCTGAAAGCAGCGGTGAGAGCAGAGGAAAGAGCGGCGGGAGATACCGGGAGGCTGCAGATGGGAGCGGAGGGCCGGGGGTACAACAGCCATATTTCATTCCATTCAGGCTCCAGGGTATCTTTGCGTTTTTTCTGTGATAAGAGGGCACTGGCAATGTTTGTGGATGTGGAAGGGATCCACGAGAGGTCAGACAAGAGGGTCTGGTTCAAGGCAGGCACCATGAGAAGCCTTCTCACTGCCCTGGCGGCAGGGGATGGAGCATCACCCATGGTATCAGCCAGATCCCTGCAGTACAAAAGCGATGGGCTCGGGGCTGGGGGGCGGGGGTTGATCTCAATAGTCCTGCCTGCCTCTAGATCATACAGCGGAGCGCAATCTAGCGTGTTTAAAAGAACGCTGCAAAAGTTAACACATGGCTCTGCCTGCTGTGCAGCCCAACTGAAGAAAGAGGAGGGGAAACAAGAACCTTAAATCCAGACAAATTTAGAAACCGTGTTTAATGATAATCCAGAGAAACCATACGGCAAAACCGAGGGAGCGAGCTGCCGCAAGCTGTCAGGGAGGAAACCCTCTGCCCACCGGATGCCACTGTTGCTCAACATTAAATCACACTGAGAGAACTCCTGTGGCAAGAGAATATTTGGCGCTTAAGGAGAGCCAGCGCTCCGGCCACCCAGGCGCCGCCCCTTCCAGCAACGCGCTTGCACCTTGTTCGGTGGCAGAGTTAAATCTTTTTGCAACTCGTCGTCCCAGAGGTAGGCAAAGGTGGCAAAGCCAAGGACGAAGGACTGCGTAAAATTTTACTTTTACTAAGCGGGCCCTAAAAAGCCCAACCAGAGTTTTATTGCGTGGCTCCTCAGGCTGACAGTCTCCATTAACCATCGGCTAATACTGCAGAGTCAGAGCGAACCCGGTGTCACGGCCCTGCGCTATTAGAAAGCGTCCTTCGTCCCAGCAAAAGACCTCAGGGTGAGAATATTTTGCATGAAGAGCTACAGGCACAAAAGCCGAGCCTCCCGGCTCTGCATTGCAGTCGGCGTCGCGCACGCCGTCCCTCCACGCCACAAATAAATCTACAATTTCTCAGCTGGGTGCCTTTGGAAGCCACATGCTAATACGCTTATACGGGAAGAGAGACCAGACAAGGTTCAAATAAAGAGCTCATGTAATAAATAAACATGAGGTCAGTTTGGGAACAGCAATAATTGCTTTGTATGACAAGATTTGCATAGCAAACATTTGTGATTAATGTACAGCCAACGTCAGGTAAGGAGCCTTCGCTATCGTTGCTCCATCTGCACCTTCCAATCTTGAAGGTACGGCAGCTCCAGCCAGAGCAATTAGTCACTGTTTACTGAAAGGCAGATAGAGCAAAATTTTTCTGGTTCAATATTTGAGCGAGTTTCGTCCCACAGCCTCCCGTTGGATCCATTTCTGCCACAGAAAGGAATTAACGCTTTTTTTTTCCTGGGGATGGTGAGGAGGAATGATTAGCATTGCTGCTAATCCCATCGGCAAGTGCGCTGGCCGGCTCCTGGCCTCTGCCGGCTGCCTCTGCTTTCCATGTTCTCATGGAAAACCCTAATGAAGATGCTAAAAACCCTGCACGTCAGGGCTCTGCTTCCCCACTGCCTTTGCTTTCTCCCGCCTCTGTGCTGGCTGAATTGCCCCCTTGCCACTGCTGCTGTATGCCGAGCTGCCGCGGGGCGCTGAGATGCGGAGCCGAGGGCAATAAGACCTCCCTCTTCACAGCCTCTTTGTGCTGAGCCCAGCTAATTCTTTTCAGCTCAAACTTTTGGCTCTTTGGCGAAAGAGCTGTAATCTCACTTGAAATACCATGTTAATTTGGGGATTTTTTTTTTTTTTAAAGGTGAGCAAGACTCCAGCATCGCTGGAAAAGAGGCCATTTGGTGGGAGGGGGTGGGGTTGATCCTCTGAGGTTGAGTTAATTCCAATGGGAAAACTCTTCTGTTGGGGCTGGCTGGAGGGAAGATGCTTGCTGCTGAGCTCTTCCACTAAATCTGCTCACGGGTGCCAGGGAAAGCCATCAGGGACACTGGGAAGAGGAGCACTCCAAGAAGTGTTGAGTAGACCAGACAGAAAGGGGTGAAGAGAGCTCCTTCATGTTGAGGAGCTCCACAAAGGCTGGATCAGGGTGAGGAGGGTTCAAAAACTCATCTCAGAGCCCAGATTTCAGGGAAATAAAATGAAGAACTGAAGATGCTTCTACATTCTCCTCTCGCACACTTGCAGAGTTCAGTTAAGCTGTGACTGGGGCTCTGAGGACGCCAATCGACTCATCAAGAGTGATAAATGGCACCTACCGTCTCAAACCTGTGATGAGATGTTGAGATTTTCAGCCGCTGTCTTGCCAAGACAAGCTTTGCTGAGTTGCCAGTCCCCTGGACCTGTTGATGGGAGGATGTCTGTGTTGGCCTTTCAGCCCTGTGCCGGGATGGGCGATAGCAAAGGAGATGCCGTGGCAACTTGGCTGGTGCTTGCAGGACCCCTGCACTCCAGCTGTCCCCACCCTGGGTGCATCCAGGAGGTGCCACCAGGCTGGTGGTGGCCATCAAGGTGGTGGATACTTCACGCACTGGTGGGAGATGCCACCACACCTCTGAGCCCCGGGGCTTTGCTGGCGGGCTGGAAAAGGTGGCTGCTCATCGGCTGCTCCAGTGCAGAATCCACCCGCCGCGTTGGAAAGTGGGCTCCAAGGTGCCACCTCCCTGCCCCACCGCCCTTAAAACCTGGCCCTCCTTTCCACCGCTTCCACCCCAAAGCTTTCCAGCTTTTGCAAGCACCCAGCAGGAGAAGGTGGGTGGGGGTTGGGGGGTGCGGGGGCAGCACCCAGGGAGCACCCAGGGAGGAGGATGGGGAAGCTGGACCAGGCGTTCTGGGGAAGCCCAAAAGGGAGAGGAGCCTGAGGTGCTTCATGCAGTCCCTGCTGCTTTTCACACCTCACCTCCGGCCACAGCCGGTGCCAGGGGATCTATACTGGGATCGGTACCATCGGATTGACACTGGGATTGGTACCGCCAGGATTGGCACTTGGGATGGGTACCGCTGGGATGGGCACTGGGATCGGTACCGCTGGGATCGGTTCTGGGATGGGTACCACGGGATCTGCACTGGGGTCGGTACTGAGGGTTTGCTACTGGGATTGGTACCGCCGGGGTCGGCACTGGGATGGGTACCGAGGGATCAGCACCAGAGTCGGCACCGTGGGATCGCACCGGGATCAGTACCGAGGGATCGGATCGGCTCAGCCCAGCCCAGGCTCTCCATCGCCTCATCCAGCTTCTGCCTCCGCCGTCTGCTGGGGGCTCCCTCCCCTTGGCCGCTTCGGGAGGTGTCCCGGTGCCCCCCAGGGGGGCCCTCGCCACCGCCGGACGGCGGGAGAAGGGAAAACTTCCCTCTGGGTCCCCGCACGCTCGTAGACCCGCACCCGCCCGGGATTCTTCCCAAATTTCCCTCTCCCGCAAGCGCGCGCACCGCCACCCCTCACTTTTTAAAATTTTTATTGTGTATTTACAGGTGAAAAAGCGGGGGCGCACACGCGTTACTCCCTGCGCCCCCCATTTTCGGCGGGGACAGGTGAACGCTGCACCAGCGCCCGGGTTTTGGCCCCCAGAAGCGAGAGCGCGCGCGCCCTCGCGCACCTGCCCCTCATTTTCTTTGCAAAGGCTGGGGCGGGGGGTGACGGGGACGTGGGAGCGCACGCGCACCCCCCCACCCCACCCCCGGGCACGCGGCAGCCCCCGCCGCCCCGCGCGGCTCCGCAGGTGCGGAGGGGGGGGGGGGGGGGGGCGGTGGCGCGGAGCGGGGCGGTCCCGCGCGGCGCCGGCCCCCGCCCGCCCCCTCGCTCCGTCCCGCCGCTCCTCCTCCCTCTCCCCCCCCCCCCCCCACTCCTCCTCCTCCCGCTCCCGCCGCTCCGCGCCGCTCCGCTCCGCGCGTACTGGCGGCGCAGCGCCCCGCGGCCGGCAGCGGCGGCCGCCCCGTCGGCGCCTCGGCGCGCCCGCGGAGGGGCGGCGCTGGGGGCGGCGGCTCGGCGGCGGGCAACTTTTGGGAGCCGGCGGCGGCAGCGCGGAGGCTGCGCGGGGGATGGCGGCGGCGGCGGCGGCGCTGAGGCGGCGGCGCTGAGGCAGCGGCGGCGGCGCGATGCCGGCGGCGGCCGGGGGGCTGCTGTGGTGGAGCTGCTGCGTGCTGGCGGCGGCGGCCGGGGCCCCGCGGGCCGCCGCGGCGGCGCAGGCAGGTGGGTGAGCGGCCCGGTGCGCGGCGAGGGGCGGAGGGTGGCGGCGCGGCGCCCTCCCGCCAACTTCTGCGGGAGCCCGGCGGGGCTGCGCGTCCCCGTCCCCTGCGCGGGGTGCGGGAGTTTGTTGGCGGAGTCCCGCGGAGAGGCGGCGGACAGAGCCCCTTGCGGGAGCGGCCGCGCGGCGGAGCGGAGCCGGCGGGCGCGGATCTTCCGCGCAGCCCGCCGCTTCCAGGCAGCGGCGCGGCTCCACGCGCTTACTTTATTATTATTGTTATTATCGCTGTAAGCGACAGGGCGTTCCGCGCTGGGGCTCTGCCTCGCAGCCCCTCGCAGGGCAGCCGCCCTCTCTCGGCGGCAGCTACCGGGTGTCCCCGCTCGGGTGGCGGCTGGCCGGGCTCCGGGGCCGTCCGCCGGAGCCCCCGCGGTGTCCCCGCCGGTGGCAGCCGCGCAGGTGCCTCCGCCCCGACGGGGCTGCGCGCTCCCAAACTTCGCGCTGCGCCGGGCGGAGGAGGAAGCTCTGCCCTTGCGCGTATACATTATATCTATAAGGTGTGTCCAAACACTGCTACATAAACTCCGGTCACAGTGTATTTGCCCACGGGGGAAAACGAGCAGGCGGCTTGGAAGTTAAAGCCAGAAAAGACGCATTTTCCTCTGGCAGGGTCTGCCCCCATTTTGTAACTTTCTGCAGGGAAACTTACAGCCTTGACTGGAATTGTTTTGTTTTTTTTTTCCTTTGGTATCGGAGCAGCGCTCGCCGCCGCCGTAGTACGGGGCTGTGCCGGTGTCATCACCCGGGGAGGGCAGCGGGATCGCCTCCCGCTACATTGCGCTTCACGGGAGCCTTTGCCGTGAATAAAACATTAAAAGGAAATCTCTTCAATCCCTGTAACTCTTCTCTTCCCCCCCCTCCCCGGTGATGCAAAATTTATGATGTTTGGGCGGTATTGGTACAACAGCTCCGCGTTCTCACAATTCAGTTTATATTTTGGGGCTTTATGTAACTGAGATGATGAGATGTTTGATGAGAGGCGAAAGCAGCGTGTCCCGGCTTTGCTTGCCTGGTTAGGCTTCGCAGGCAGTTTTGATCTCGTTGCACAGTTTACTTTTTCTGTGTGTGATTGTTTCCTAGTCCTTGAAATCAGGAGGGGTGAAGCGTTGGGCTGCTGCTGCTTTCCCTTACGTTTTCTTTTCCTGCGGTTTGAATGGGTAAATCCTAGCTGATGGAGCATTGCATTCCTTGTTTCACAGGCTCTGGTTTGTTCTACCTTTTTGCCTGCCTCCTTGTTTACACGCAGCCTCTCTCTTCCCCTGACTTGGGACTTTTCTGTCTCAGACTTTCCCCGTAGCCTGCCCTGGTTTCAGGCAGCAGCTGTTCCTGCTGGGCTGCTCCCGCGCTCCCCAGCCCTCCTTCCCCACCGCTCGGACGTGGCTGTTGGAGTGGATGATGGTGAAGGCGCGCCCTTGCTGGATTTATATCCCGGTGAAAATAAAAGGCATCAGTCCAGGGCCGCTCACCTGCCGCCTCTGGGGAAGCCTCCTGGATCTGTGCTGCGGAAAAGCCTCTATGCCCTGCACTGTGCAAAAAAGAAAATCTCTTTGTTACAGTTATGGGGTTGGAGTGACATTTCCTATTTGGAGGGGTTTGTGCGCTGCTGTCGGCAGTGGTAGCTATTAATGGTTGGCTGCGTGGCGCTTGCTGAAACAGTGAGCCAGGCTGGACAGGTGAGCCTTGGTTTGCAAGTATTTAGGACCCCTCAGTATTTGGGCTCTCCTGCTTTTGGGAGCACCAGGATGGGGCTCTGGCTGCTTCTTTCATGTTCAGCGTGTCGAGGGAGATGATGACGCCTTTGCTCCTGCGAGTGAGCTGTTGGCCAAACTTTTGATTTCATTCTGTTGATTAGGATGCAAATACGTGAATACATTGGGGTTTTTCAGTTTTTTCTATCTCCTTGGCATTATGTGTTTGGGCATATAATGTTTGCAGTGCACAGCTCAGCCACGGTCACGTGAGCCAAACAGCTTGGGCTGTTACCTGGAAGCTGGCAAGTCTTTGTTCTGCTTGGAAATAGCTGATAAATTAATTCCTTTTTCTGATATATGGGGCTGTTGAGTTGTTAAGTAATTACAGCCAAATTAACTTAGTGCTGTTTGAAGTATTCAACTGCTCTGAGAAATTAATTGTACTTCAAATATTTTTGCAGCTTTTTTGTTTGGGTTTTTTTTTTTTTCAGTGAGGTGCACGTTCAGGCTGATGTATGTGCAAGGCTTTAATTTCATGCCGCTGCTCCTCTCCGGGCCGTGTCGGATGGGACGTGCCGCAAGCCTTCGGAGAGATGCAGCTCCTCTCCTTTGCAGCAGCCCTCCTTGGCACCTCTCCCGTTTATTCCACCACGATGTCTATTTGATGGTTAAAATTAGGCTGAGGCTTTGCAAAGGCATGATAAATATTGACGGGGAGTTTCAGGCTGTAGCTGCCGTCAGATGACTCAGTCCCTGCAAAGGGGATGTCCCGTCTCGGCCCTTTTTCCAAAGGGGAGCGGGTGCTGTTCCAGACCCCGTGTCCCTCCTGGGAGTCCCACTGCCCCCCCCTCCCCGTGCATGTCTGGCTTCAGGGCTGTGCCGCGGGGGGTGTGTGCCTCAGCATGGTAGCCAGGGCAGGCTGCCACTGTCCCTGCGTGTCCCCCGAGGTCATTGCGAGCCAGTGCTGCTGCAGGGCAGAGGAGGCTGGATCTGGCCCTGCCTTTGGGGGCATCCTCGGGGAGCCTGGGGCAGCGTTGGCACTGGGTGCACCCACCCTGCTGATACCAGTGCTGCAAAGTGCCCGAGTGGCTTAGTTGTGATTTTTTTTTTTTCCTTTTATTTCCTTTTCTTTTAAAAAAAAAAAAAAGAGATGGTAATTGAAGTATATGTGTATGGATTCTGGCATGAAGAGCTGCGCTTGTAATTAACATGAAAACAGTAATAATAAGGACCTGAAATACATGCCTATGAGTAAACCAAATGAGACTGGCAGGGCGAAGCCCTTCTCCTGAACCCGCAGGGCAGTGGAGCGGGACCGGGGAGCCGCGAAAGCCGTGTTGGGTCCCCTGCGAGCGTGGCAGTGCCCAGCGCCCTGCGGGTGCCCCGAGCTGGGCTGCGAGTGCTGCTCCGCACTCCTGACCTTCGTTTGTAATGAAGTTGTTCTGAAATGTGCCCTCAGTTTTCTCGCAGGGAATAGCTACAGCCCTTAACTTAACTAAAATGTTTTCCTCTAGTTTGCAGGGGATGCTGGAGTTCTTTAAATTTTTTTTTTTTTTTTTTTTGTAAATTCAGTAAATTTAAGCAAACCACAGCCAGCTCTCTCTCACTGTGTGGGAAAGCGCAGCCTGTTGTCGAGAGCGCGCGCGTGTTCCAAGGCTTTATGGAAAAACATCTTTACGCGAGTGGCTGCCAGAGCAGGTGAGCTGCTGGGGGGGGTTGTGAGCCGTTGCTGCGGGGCGCACTGGGGCACACTGGGACGCACTGGGCAGCATGCCTGCAGCCTTGCAGCCCGAGCATCTCTAGGTGGCAGCAGCCCCCAGGAGCTCCCAGGCAGCCGGACGAGCAGCCCGGTGTTGGAGATGTGATTTCCCAGGCTCAGCACCCCTCCGCACCCTTCTCCCGGGCCGGGTGCAGCTTTTTGGGTGCCTGGAGGGGAAGGGGGGGGGTGCAGGGAATGGGCCGTCCCTGGAGTCCTGTCCTCACTCCCCCTGCCCTCGCTCGCAGGATCGGGGTGTGTAGTAACGTGCTGGGAGAGTAACTCGAACGCTTATGAAGTGCTTCATATCAGCAACCAAAGGAGTTGAGGTGACTGCAAGGAGTTAAGGATGATTTGATCATACTCAGAAGCGCTTAAAACAGGGAGCGAATTTCTAGGTTCATATTCTAGAGGACTCGTTAAGCTAACCAGTGAGTCAGGACCAGACCAATGGCTGGGTACCGAGGGGAGGGGGGCAACAAGTTCAAACTCGCAGTGAAGGGCATGCTCTTAACCGTGTCGTAACTGTGGTGGCAAGCTAGGGAGGAAAAAAAAACATACCCTGTCACTCAGCGCTGTCAGCTCGGATCAGATGGTCCTTCTAAAACACATACACTTGCTCAAAAGTACGGTGTAGCCCATAGGTTGTTGTGGTGTTTGTTTTTTTTTCCTTTTGTAAAAATGTTCGTTCTGGTTCCTTTTCTCAAAACGCGGGTGCTTTGGCATCGCGATGAACCATCTCCTGATTTCTTTAGGCCAGTAAGGGTGAGCTGGTACGTGGTGGTTGGTGTGGAGCAATGTGGTGGTTCCCTGGAAGCTTCTGAACTTGCTTTGTGTCCTGCCTGCGCAGGTAGGGGTTTAACCTCTGCAACTGGACGGTTGTGCTCCAAAGACTCCCTGGTAGGTGATGGCGGCTCTGCAGGAGCAGCTGAGCCAGCTCTGCCCCGTGGAGCCCGCTCCTCTCACTGCGCTGAGCCAATTTGCTCGGGAAGGGAGTGGGGGCTTGTTCCTGGGATTTGCTTTTTGCCAAGGCGGGAGGAGGTGACCGCGGCTGGGCTGTTCACCGTGTGTCACACGTGTGCTGACAAGTCCTTGGGGTGTGCGACGGGCTCCTGTTTTCACTGACTTAAAAGGTTTTCCTTTTGCAAACAAGCACAGGCTGCCGGTGGATTTTATGTGTGCCCACGTAACGGAGGCTGAATTGTCCCACGGGAGCGCTGGAGTCTGCCAGAAAGATTCATCATTTCAGCAACTTTAGCTAACGTTTGTTTAGCGACTTCTTGCTTCGGCCGAACAGTTCAAGCCGTGCTCGGTGGCAGCTTCCCTGTGATGAGCCATGTGTCCACGTGATAAATGCTCTTGTTTCTGCACTGTCCACCACCTCTGCTGGGCACGTGGGCACATGCCAAGCCTCCTGAAGTCTTTGAACAGCTGCTGATATATCTATATCTATATATATCCCTTTTTTATTTTTCTCTCAGCCTGCCAGGGAAACTCGTCCTTCTTCCCACTTGGCGTGAAGGGGGTGTAAAGTCCAGGACTGATGTGTATTTGCTTGTGCATCAGTGGTCCCCGAGGGTCTGACACTGGCAGGCGTTTGGGCAGCAAAGTCTGTAATTCAAGCTACAGGAGCACATAGCAGTCGCACTGTAAACCTGTACTGTAAGAATAGTGAGAATGCAAATACGTACAAGGAATAGAAATTCATGCTGTAAGAGTATCGAGAAGTATTTTTGTTTTCCAAGGGTAAGTGCTTTTTGTTTCCATGCCCGAAGCCCATAAAAATCTAGCTCCTGACAACGGAAGAGGTGGGAAAATAAAGTAAATAAATGGGAAAGTAAGCCCCAAATTTTTAGCGGATGCAGTTCTTCTCAGAGCTATAAAAAATTATCAGTCATTGCATGCTGTTTCCTTAAAGTCCTTTTTAGAGATTTCTAAGATATACTCATTTTGTGTTTGCTTCCTCTTTCTCCTGATGTCTGTGCCGCTAGGCGTACAGTGACGGAACGGGCATTTATAACTTGATCTTTCTTAATCTTTTCCTAATGAATCAGCGTGGCAACGTGGGCTCTTGTCACATGGTGACACGACTCCTGTATCTCGCCACCAGCTGGTGTTGAGCTGAGAGAAACACCGAGCTTACAGAAATCTTTCCCAAACTGCCCTGGGTTGGGCGCTGGTCTCGGGGACCAGCCCGGAGGTGATGCAGGAAGGGGTGAGCCCTTCCTCCCCAGTGCTCACGGCTGGCTCCCAGCCACGCCAGGGTGATGCTGATGTACCTGCGCCGCTGAATGTGGGGAGCCCCTTGTCTCCCTGCCGGTACGTGGGGTGGCACCTACCCACCATAAACCTCAGTGCCTCTGTTTTTTGGAGCGTGCACCAAGCCATTGGGGCAACCACGGGAGTAAGAAAGTCAGGGACACGGGGCCGGGCAGGACGTGGCGGGGGCCGTGCCCCGAGGCAGAGCTCAGCCCCGTGCGGGCAGTGGGGCCAGGGCTGAGCTGCCCCATGGCAGGCAGGTCTCCATCCCAGGCTGTGTCCCCAGCGTGGCTGGGGAGGATGCTGAGCTGAGGAACGTGTTGCTGACAGGTTTTAAATTCACGTGGGGAGGCTGCTGTGGCACTGCAGGACGTTATCTGACCCTTTGCCCGCAGCTGCTGGGCTAAACTGCCTAATAAATGTCTATTGAGAGCTGCGATACCTGACCTCTCTCCTTTTTTTGCCCCTACCCTGAGTGTTGTGGCGCTGTGATTCGTGAAGGGAGAGGGTCGAGTCGGAAGGAGGTTGAAGAAGAAAGTTTGCGCGCTGTAAAAAGAAATAAACCCCTTCTGAACGAACTTGTGTTACGAACAAGTTGGAGAAGCCCGAAGCTCCATGAAATGGCACGGCCGCCTTGGCTGGAGCATTGCTGCAAGAGAGCATAGGGCTCTTGTGGATGGGGTTGGTGACGGTACAGCGGGTAAAGCTCTGAAACCTGTCCCTGTCCTACTGCCTTTCGGCATGGCTTGGCTCCTGCCGCTTCTCCCGGCCTCTCCAAATGGTGCTTCCGCACCTTTGTCCCCGCTTTTCCCAAGAAAGCCCCTCCTGTGGGGCAGGCACCTTTCGCTGGTGTGTGCAGCCTGGTGAGGAGCCCAAGCAGACATTGCTTGCGCGCTTTGCATTTAAACGTGCCCTGAAATACCTCGCCGTGCAGAGCTGAATGTGCTGGGAAGAGATCCGCGGCGGCATTTTGGTGGCTTGAACCCCAGCGAGCTGCCGAGGACCTTCTCCCGTGGACGCAGCTCTTGCTGCAGGAGCCAGCCCCGGCGGGATAGAGCTGTTTTGGTGCACGAAGGAAAAAATCATCACACTTAACTTGATACACATCCTAATGTTCAATTTCCATTAATTGAAATTACGTTGAAATATTGAACGTTTTAAGCATAAAAGTTTATGTACCATGGTTAGTATGCTAATGGAATATTTTAGTAATCTTTTAAGGTTAGCCTCGCAGCAGATGCAATGCTAAGCGTTTGTAAGAGTTACTTTGCTTTAACCCCTTTTCCGAGAGCATCCATATCCTGGCGACTCTTCATGGGCTGCTCTGTGGCTTCCATCCAGCTATAATTTTAAGCTTTTATTTATTTATTTATCTGTTCTGCTATGCAAAGTTGAATTGTGGATATTTTTCCTTATTATCTTTGGCAGTAAAAATGTATATATCTAAATTTAAATTGCTGTTTGCTGAGGATATGTGACAGTATTCAGAATTCAGTATTATTTTATTATCTCTTTGAAAGGATAAAAAAAGGCTCGTTTATTTGAAGAGATATTTCTGTAGCGCATAAAAATACCAGTGAAGTAGCTAACGTTTTCCAGTTGTTGTTGACTTCAAATTTAGCAACCATTGTCCCTGTTGATATATTTGATGCTCTAAAAATGTACTTGCCATTAAGTAGGAAGCTGAAGTGATTGGTAGGCAGATAATATTCTTTAGTAGCTATTAATAATGCTCGGAGGACATACGCATTGGAGGGTATGGAAAAAGCCATGGAATTGTGTAGGAAGGAGGCAAAAATAATGTATATGGCTGCTTTATTTGAAAGCCGCCTTTATTACCCTATCTGTCTGCACCGCAGCGATCGCTGCCCGAATTAGCGCATCGCGAGCGGGAGAAACCGATCCGCAAACAGAATGGTGTGCAGCTAATTTTGTTTAGCAAATTGAGATCTGATCCCTGCTCTTTCCCAGCCTCCGCGAGCTGACTCCATGCCCGTGAAAAGCCTGGGGGATCTGGTTCTGCCGGGGGCGGCCGTGTGCTGTGAGCTGGGAGTCGTTCCCCCCCACCTAGAGCCAGCGGAGCTCATGGGAACGCGGGAATTAATATCCCATTTGGGGAAAAAGGAAATTTTCAAAAGCAACATAAATCCTTTGCAGCTTTTTTCTCTCCTTTTGCCTGTTCCTTGGGGCAGGGGAGGGCTTTCGTGCTGGCGCCGGTGTGCCCCTGGTTGCTGCAACTTTCTCCCTGGATTCCTCCACGCGGAGGATTTTTTTTTTTGGTCTCCCAAACCAGAGAGTTTCTGGGCAGCTCTGCCAGTTGCGAGTGTTTGGGTCTTCTTGTGCTACACGTTTAAAACTGCTCCCAGCTCCCGCAGCCCTGCCGTCACCGGGGGGGTCTGCTCTGGATCTGGAAGATCGTATGAGAAAAATGTAAAATTATTAGAGTCTATAAATAGCGGCGATAACTTCTACGGCATTTACATCACCCTCGTGCTGCGTCACACGCTGAAGCCACGGGCTGGGTTTGCTTCTAGTGTTGCTTCACGTGTCGCTGTGGAACCTCGTTATGTCGCGATATAACAAGCAGCTGCTGCATTGATAATTGCGGCGCAGGTGTGTGTGGGGTGTCTTTCTGGAGTTGCTGACAACTGTAGTGATGCTTTACGGTGTCTGTCCCTCTGTCCAGCTTCTCAGAAAGGAAACAAAATGGGGTCTGTGCTGAATATTTCTGGCTGCCCAACTCGAACCTTTAATAAAACAGCCTCTTAAATAGCCTTTTATTAGCATTTGCTTTCTTGTAGTAACTAAAGATTGGGCACAGAAGGAGAATGCTTTTTTTTTCTTCTTGGTTTTTTTTTTTTGGAAGATTTACAAATAGATACACACAGTGTTATTGGCCTCAAATTTCGTCGTGTTAATTTTATCCCAAGATCTTGAAGTTGTGAGAATCTCAGTCTTCGCATGAAGAATAAAAAGCATCTTTAGCTGCCCTGTGTGCAGAGAAAAGTTAAAACTCCTGTAGTTTGAGAAACAGGGGGAAAAGTCCAAGAATTTGTTTCATAAGCCATAGTTTTAAACTCATTTGTAAGATTTTTATGCAGGGGCTGGTTGCCTTATGGTTGTGCAATGCCTGGCACATGTTGCTGGTGATTTTGGAGATGGAAACAGGGGTTTATTAAGACTCTTAATAGCTTTAGTCCAGTTGCTGCCATGACATGTGGTTAAGGCATTAAAATATATGGGTTATGCCTCATGCTACAGTAGAGCAATTACTGTGTAGGTGTCCTTCGATACTGGAAAATGATCTTGCCAAACTTTTGCTGTGAACTTGAATAATCTCAGCCTCTCTGAGGGCCCACAGAAATGAGGAGGGCGGGGGGGAGTGTCATGAAGAGCAGCTTTCTCCAAGTAAAGGCCATATGAAGGTGCGTGATTTCTGTAGGTACTGTCTGTCCCAGATGGATCCTGTCCACTTGGGCAGAAAGTTTCTGCTCCAAACACTATTTCCCTCAGTCTTTTCCTGGGTTAAAAGTGTCTAAATTGTCCTAGGTTATGTGAGAATTGCTGTGATTTGTGTTTTTTGGGTCTAGCCTGACTGTTTTTTGCAGTGGTGTGATAAAATGACATCAACTATTGGTACCTTCATGACGTCAGTGTTTGTAAGAGCGTCCTTTTTGGCTCACTGATGACTGGACACTTCCTCAGCATGGGGAGAGCTTTGGCTTGGGTAGCCCCTGTCAAGTTTAGATTTGTTTGTGCTGCCTTCTGGGGCCAATTTAAGGTTTTTATAGTTTGTCCTGAGCCCTAATGATGCCAGTGTCTCCCCAGGGCATGGATGGCTCTTAAGCATCGCTGCTGCTTCAGGCTCTTGGAGGATGAGCGCTGGAGCAGAGCCAGGCGAGGAGGAGGGACGCCCTGCTACCTGGGTCGTTGCTCTTCGGAGAGTGCTGGTGTGAGCCAAAGCGCCAGGGCTTTTTGGGATCCCAGCTAACTCTTGCAGAACGCACCTAAGAGCACCAAAGCTCATCTTACGTGTGTTTCTTAAACCGGTCGTTGATGAAAGTCTCTGAGAACTTGCATGACCCTGAGTGTGCCTGCGTTTCTAGGAATATCTGGAATAAAACCACTGTCTATTTGGTGCCGCAGGCTCAGAGGCTTATTACGCCAGGTAAAACAAGGCTTTCCCCGGGACTCGACAGTATGAGGTGCTGGAACAGCATCGCTTCTCAGGTCACGCAAGCTTTACGTGGTAGTATTGGGCAGAGTGTATCTGGGCATCAAGTAATAGAGGGCCTTAGTGGCATGCAGGGGTGGGGCAGAGATAAACATAAGCAGCGGGTACCCAAGTACCAGGGGAGGGTGGAGAGAGGAGCAACCGCTACCTCAAATCCTCTCTGTGGCCTCAATATAGGTGTGATGGATGAAATACAGGCTTGAGGGCATTGGAGTTGCTTTTCCATAGGTCTCTGCAGATGTACGGGTGGCTCGGGGACTGATAGCAGGTCTTCCCACCAACATGCATCCCAGGGAAGCTGGCAGCTACTGCCTTGGCGATAGTCTTTGTTTTTAACACTCTGCTTCATTTCTTTCCCACCAAGTTTGGGTCTCCAACAGTATGATTACTTATGGATTTATAAGTTAGAAATAGCTCGGTAATTGCTGTATCGCTTTGCCCGCAGTAGCAACAAGCGTCTTAAATTTAATGCACCATCCACACAGAAAATTGATATTTGGCCAAAACTCGACTCTGACAGCTAATCTTAAACAGCTTTTGGTTGACGTGTAAAATAGAGACCTGTGGATGACATTCACAGGAAAATTGATGGTCTTTGGGATTATTCCATAAAAGAAAAATACTTCTTACGATTGGCTGAAAATACTTGAGGATGATGAAGCTTATGTGGCAACCTCTCCTCAGTGATCGGCGATGTGAAGGCCTGGGACATTAACCATGTGGATCACGTGCAAAAAACCTGCATGATCTTATAATTCAAAGTCTGAATTTTGCCTAATCTTTGGAGTTTGTCTGATGAAACTGTACTCACGAGGTGCTGACCAGCTTCTTAATAGTGTATTTCTTTTAATGTGCTTTTACTTTGATTTTCCTCCCTAGAATACACCCTAAGCAGCAAGAATGCCCCAGAACAAGTCTTCCTCTGAAAATATTACAGAAAGGAACTTGCCAGTGTTTCTGATGAAGATATCTGGCATGTTTGTACGGATATGTGTGCGTACATATATAATGTATTTTGCTGTCAGTCACAATTTAAAGGGCTAGAAGTTTCAGCAGATAAACTTGTGGCTCAGTTTGGGAAGGTGCCGCTCTATGCTAGGGTTACGTGATGCTCTTTTTTGGGTGAATACACATTTCAGCATGTTCTGTCAATGTTTGGTTTTGAGTCAGTAGGTCTGGATGACTTCACTTCGAAACTACTCAATATCTATTTATTAAATACAGCGCTGGTGTTCAACAGAAAATGTAAGACCCAATTTCAAAATTAGGCCCACACAATTATGCAATCAGGTAATCGCGCGTGTAATTGCTTGCACAAATGGTCAGTTAGATGTGTAACTGTCCATTTGCATGCAAAATTAACCAATTCTGCAAATTGGACTTTGAATAGTCATGGTAGAAAACACGGCTTTCTGGAGATGGCCGTGTTGCGTGCCTTCCCCTTCCATTGGTGTCCTCCTTTTACGAGCCTCCTGCGTTTTGCCTTGGCTGCGGTGTTAGTGAAGAAGCGGCTGGAGGTGAAGGCAACAAGTCTTCCCTCTGAAACTTAATATATATTGGCATGCTTCCAAATAAAGGGTGACGCACCCGCCCTTCTACAAGTGGGGGGCAAAGCCAAAAGCAGCCCTGGGCTCTCCTGAGGTCAGTCCAGTCGCTTGGGTTTTGCTTTGGCTGCGGCGTTGGGCTGCGGGTCCGTGGCAGCTGTTGAAAGGGCCATGGAGGGGGGCGTGTGTGTGTGTGTTACACCTGTGTGACACTGAAGAGCTGCTGACATACGTGCTGCCTCATTGCTCTGGGATTTACTGTTTTGAAAACACGTAATGTGATACTTCTGCAATGGTAAAAGCAATTGTTTGGTTTATAAATATATATACACACACTTCACAGTTACTTTTTTTTGTTTTGCTTTTGTCTGGTGTGCTGCCAAAATATTTCTTTTCAACGAAAGCGTTCAAAGCTGTAGCTGAAGAATCTGTAGAAATGGTGCCAGTCACCACTTCGCGGTTAGTACAAGCTCTCGTTCCTCCGGCACGGTCCCCGGGTGCTTGCATGAGCGAGGTTTTAGGTATCTGTGGCTGTTACCACTCTGTGTGTTAGGACAAGGAGAATTAATGTTATCTCAAAAATAAAAAAAAAAAAAAAAATAAAATCAGAAGACTTGTGTAACTGGCTCACGCGTGCGGGCTGTCACCCCCGGAGATAGGCAGTGATGATTTGTTATCAAAATTTGGCGCTGCTTCCCAGGAGGGAGTGCTTGTTCGTGCCCTCAGAGCAAGGTGTGTGCTTAGGCGTCTCTCCAGGCTGGGATGAAGGCAATACTATCATCCAAACTGTTCCCGCGGAGCGGGGAGCTGCGTTCCCATCCGAAGCATCGTCCGACTGCACCGTGCTGACCAGTGCAAAACTCTAGGGCGTGTGCCCGTTTTCAGGCTCGCTGTGGCAGTTTCTCACGTGTGAGAAGGCGGATTTGGCTGAAATCTTTCAGGACTTGTTGTCTGGGACCCCAGAGTTTTGAAAGTCTGAATGGGAGAAGCCAGAGGCTGGCAAAGCCTTCAGGCCTGACCTGGGGCAGTGGGGTGAGCGCAGGTGGGCATTATAAATTAAATATTTAATTTTTAAGTACTTCAGATGGAGTTTTTCCTTGCAGCTTCAGCAGCCGCTGTGCCCCTGTGCATGCCTGTGGCAGGATGGGCGCTCCTGCGCAAAGTGCCCATCGCTGCTGCGTGGGTGGGTTGAGAAGCAAAAGCAGTTTCTTGCGTGAACCTCCTGGCTAAAATCGAGCCTTTTGAGCCCCAACCCCCTGACTTTCTGCGGGAACCAGCTGTCTTGAGTGGTTATCCTCAGATCGTGTTGTCCGGGAATGGATGGAGCTGCCCCGTTCTGGGTGTGCTTCTGCCCTGCGCGGGAGAGGGGTTATTCCACAGCCCTGCCTGGCACCTCCGCTCCTGCGGAGCTCCCTCCCAGCAAGGGATTTTCCACAAGGAGACGTTTTCCACGGGGAGGCACCTGATGCGCCCATGGGGTGGATGCTTTCCTTGGAGGGTGAAGTGGCACCTTGGTTTCAGGCTGGGTTGCCTTCCCCAAGTGATGGTAGGCTGAGCCCGGGAAGGATTAAGCAGGAGCGTATTAAGGTCATGTTTTATTCCCGAGCGAGAGGTTTATGTCCTCTGTGCATATTAATTTCACAGCCTGGGACACGGTAGAAAGGAGAGCAAACAAGAGTGCAAGCGTGTTGGGTAGCCTTGGCAGTTGAACTGGAAGAGAGCGCGCGGACTGAAAAGCCGCCTTTATCTTCCACGCTGCTTTAGCGTGACTGCTGCAAAAACGGGGAAAAGGTCCAAGCCCAAAACTCCCAAATGACCAACATTGTATTTTAATTTTGTTTATTCCTGTGTTGCTTTTAATTTATTTTGTCTGGTGTTCATGGGAGGTTACAGGGAGGAAGAACAGGGGGTTGCAGGTTGCCGTATGCAAAATTTACATCTTTCATGTCTTATATGCGTATAAGCCAGAGCTTGCAAAACTCTTCCTCATGCCTTCCCAGTGGCCTTGATGGGGATTACACATCCACGGAGGGGGAAGGAGATGGTGTCAGAAAAACAGTTTGTAGTTGAGGTGCAGCCAAAACCACGGGTGAACGTTGCCCCTGGAATGGTGTTTGAAGGAGGCAGCCGGGACGGTGTTGGAGCATGGGAGGCTTGTTGTGCTCTGTCCTGGCACACTTTGGGAAACTAAAAATCTTTTTGAGTTTTTGTGGGATGCACAGGCGGTCCTTCCAAATCCCAGTGTGGGTGACTATTGTATTTTCTTTATTCCTCTGTGTAGAGACCCAGCAACCTCCTGCCTTTGGAGAGGATGGGACCTTGGCAGGGGATTTGTGGGTAGGAGCTGGTGGCTCCTTGACAGTAGCTGTGAGGTTGGGTTGCTGGACCCCTCAGAGCATTTAGACACTGCTTGAAAGGCTGTGGTGGCCATTGGTGACCACCAGTTTGCCTTTCTGCTGTTGGCACCCTGAGGATTGGAAAACACAGTCCTGAAGACTTGAAAGCTCTCCGAAGGCACGAGTTTCTGGTCCGTGTTCTTGGTTCAGGTTGACGTGATGGACAGCCTTTTGAGTAATGGTATAAATCCGCCAAGCGTTTCGGGATAGGAAAGGATAAAAAAACACGCCGCGTAAATTATAGTACTAATTATATTATCAGCAGAAATAGCTATCCTTGCTCCATAGCAACTGCCGTGCCGTGTTACAGGCAGTGCTGCGAGGCAGGGCAGGGGAAGGGGTTAAGGTGTGTTGTCCAGGGATAACTGATGCGCGGGGGGGATACGGGACACCTCTCCTCAGAGCTGTGTGTGGGTCCCGTGGGTGAGAGCTGGCCATGGGACTGACCAGCGCTGTGGGGTGTCAGGCTCAACCCCACGGTGTGGGGGGGAGTGGAAGCCAGCCCCACAGGGAGCTTGCAAAAGCTTTTCTGCGTTCATCTTCGGGTCCCTCTGCCGCCTCCTGAGCCACCGCTGCAGCTCCCACAGCCTTCGGTACAAATTCGCTTATCTCTTCATCTGGCGGCGCAATGAAATATTTAGAGGTGAATTAAAAGATCTTTTCATTAAGGCAGTTCTGGCTTACTGTTAGTGACCTAAAAATAGGCTGTGGGTACTCTTGATTTTTAGAGGCGTTAGCCTGCCTTTAAAAAAAACAAGTAAGGAATGTGGTATTTTATATACAGCTCTCAGCACTGTATGAAAAAAGCAGACTACAAAGCACAGCGCAGGAAAATTGATTTATCATCAATTTATTGCTCGGAGCTCTAGGCAAACTCATCTCAAGACAGAATAGAGATCTATAAAATCTTTTCATCTGAAACTATGAATTAAATTGGGAGGAACTGCTGATGAGAGACCAGAACAAACCCTTAAACCAGAGAGGTTTTTGGGAGCGGGTGTCCTGGTGCAGCAAGGGGAGTTGGGACGATGCTGATTTACACCACCTGAGGATGTGGAGCCTGAGTTCTTACTACCCAATTTTTTTTCCTCACTGTGAATCTGGCTTACGCAGGAGGAAGCCTACAGCACTCCTCCCACTGCCCCCCTTCATTTCGGTGTAAATTTTCCTTTTTTTTTTTCTTGGCACGTCTTGTTAATCTTGCAGTTTCTTTTCCCGACGTGTACTCTTTTCTTCTGTTGTGTGTGTGTGGATTCTTAAACCCCCTAATAACAGGGTAACTTGCCTTTTTCAGCAGGAAGCCTCTGAAAACAAGCTGATGCATCTCAGTTGTCAGATCGTTATATAAATAAATAAAACCTGTTCATATATCCTCTTCAAAGAGGCAAGTGAAATGGTGCTAAAGAACTCTTGCCCCCGCTTTTTTTTTTTTTTGGTGTGTGTTGGAGGAGGTGGGGGAAAGCTGTATTATGTCAGGGACCTGTAATAAATAGCACTGCAATGAGAAGCGACAGCCTCATTCACCTTGCATCCATGCAGAAATAACTAAGCTCTCTTCCCATGCCTTGGGAAAAAAAAAAATAAAAAGGAAAAAGAAGGGAATTAAAGCAAAGAATTGACCTTGGCTTGCAGTTGCTTCTGTACTCCCGGGGAAGAGTCTACCAGCAAGGGACCGAGGTTCCGCGGGCTGTTCTTGAAGGCGGCGTAACCCCTGTGCCGCTGCCGGCTGTTCAGCCCTCAGTGCATCGCGTACAGCCCGCACCTTTCTCTCGCTGCCTGGAAGTGTAGTTAGCTGAACTCATAGTTGGCAAAAGGCAGGGGTTTGGAAGGCTTAAATATTTTAAGGGGAGGGGGGAAGTAAAAAGAGAGAAAGGTTTATACAATAGCAAGGCAGAATGTAGTCAGAGCTTTTTATGTCCTTGGCTTGTCACAGTTCATTATGAAGTTAAGGTAATTTGGAGGCTTGCTTGTAAATTAAAGTGGATGCCAAATTAAAGGAGAAGAATGCAGAAGGCCTCTAAGAGAGCTGGTGTAAGACAGACTGATGGAAATGTACTTTTGTACATCTGTCCATTTGAAAAGCTTTCTGTTAAATTTGTGGAGCGTTTTCTTTCACCTTGTCATTGGGGTATTTTGATTTTTTGAAGCTTGCAAAGAGCGTTGGTGGGGGAGCGGGATGTTACTTTGCTAGGGTTATGATGTGTTGGTTTATATCAGCAGATGCCTTCCCTTTCCCCTGTCCAGACTCTCTCCTCCTCTTCCTCTCTCTGCTGGGATAGCGAGAAAGTTTCTAGGGGTGGGAATGGGGATGCAGAAGGAGAAGCAGCGCTGGCACCATTGCTCTCACGTTTCCCCTTTGCCCCCTGTGGACCAGGCACACGTAAGCCCAAGCTCTGCCGGCTCTGGGAGCCTGTGCCCCCCGGTGTGGGTCCAGATCCAGCCTCATGCCGGCCTCTTGGAGTGTCACAGCCACCCCACGTCCCCCCTTTTGGTAACCTTCAGCGGGAGCTGCTAATCCCCCAGTAATAGCCCAGCACTTGCTGCGGTACCCAGGGGGTCGGGATGACTGAACTCCTCCTTTGGTTTGCCTGGGAAAGGCGAATGGCAGCTGTCATATTGTTTTAGCATCAGGTTACTTCTGAGTGCTGTGCTGGTGTTATTTTTAGCGTGTGTGTGTGTCCCCGCCTGTCTGTTGTTGATGTGTGACCGCACGGGTGCGTCTTGGAGACAAGGGGGAGAAGCTGTGGCCTGCGAAAATGTGGTTTCCCCTGGCAAGGTGAGGAGGGTGCAAGGATGCAGCGGGAAGAGAGCAACAGGGGAGACGAAAAACCACATGCCACTTCTTAAATTTTTTTTTTTTTTTTTTTTTTAATGAGCCCTTTGAGGCAGGCTTTGCTTGCTGAACGTCGTCATTGGCTGGGGTCATCCTGAAGTAAATGCAGTTATTGGCGCTGCCCCTTGCTGAGGAGGTGTGCCTGCCTGGTGGGGTGAGATTGCACTCGCTTATCTCCCCCGGCAGCGCGCCTGGGCAAGGCTCTGCGGGGTGCGAAAATGCAGGTTGTGCAGCAGGAAAGCCTGGCTTACCACCCCGGGAAGGGCTCTGGTCCCCGTCCAGAAATAGATGCCTGCATCCCATCAGAAGCTGCATCCCTCTGAAGTGCATCCTTTTCACTTCACAGAGCCGCCTCCCCCAAAAGCACACAAAAACCCATGTGGAGGTTTTGTGTGCGCTGCCCAGGGTGGTCCCTTCCCACCGGCGGGGATCAGAGATGCTCTGCGGGGAGCAGTCAACGCCTTCCCAAACTTCAGCGGGGAGGGGAGTGGCACAGGGTGGTCCGGTGAAAAGCCGGGGAGCGGGATGCAGGGCACGCTGGCGGCATGGTCTGAGGGAGGCTTTGGGACAGAAATGCAGGGAAGAAAAGAGCAGTGTGTTGTTTTTTTTTTTTAATGAAGTCTCAATATGAGACTAGTAGGACACTTAACCCTTTCTTCTTGTGCTTTCCCAAACCCAGGGGCTGGGAAGATGCGCAGTAAAAGCAGCTCTTGCCCTGCTTCTGTTTCTTGGTGGGGTAAAATTTTCTTGCAGTAGTCTCTTTATTATAAATTTGTTTGATATTTGGTGTATAAGCAGTAAAAACGATGAAGCCATTTAGTATTCCTGGGGATGCCATGTGTACTTATGAAAGTATTTTACTATGGTTCAGCGTTAGTTAATGGATGCTTACAATAAACCGTGAGCACTCAGGTTGCCTCTCATTTCTTTATACTGGTGTTTTTCTTCTTTGACACAGAGTACCATGCTGTTCTAGTTCGTATAACACTTAAAACATTGTGTGGTGGTATTTTAGAGAGACAGAAGGATAAACACACACAAGTGCTACTGGAGCGCTGCTGCCTGCTGGCCGTCCCGTCTCCGTGGCCAGGGTGGAGTTGGGGCGAGGAGCTGGTCCTCGCTCTCCATCCTGCTTTGGGGCCAGGAGGACGTTGCCCGTGTTGTGCTGAAGATGGGTGTCCCTCTGTCCTCCGCTTCCCAGCAGGGTCTGGTGGGCAGCCCGTCTGAGTAGCGGGCTCTTCTCTCCTGCCGTGTTAGCCCTGCACCAAGTTCAGCATCGCCGGGGTCAGGGCTGGTTTTGTTGAACTTGGACAAAAAAGGCAAAGATTTGGAGCACTTGGACGGATGCAACGCGCTCCGCAGCCATCCAGAATTTACTTTCTAAATAGAAGAGGTTCTTTATGTCTGCCTATTTTTTTTTTTCCCCCTTTTCTTCTATACAGCATTTTTGGCAGGTCAAAACCCTTTTGTTATCTAACTACTCCTTCCAGCGTTTCATTGTTAAGTGTTTGTTAATTAACACTTAACGACTGGGTTATGATGGAACTACGGGAGCCTTATCTGAAGGCAAAGTAATTGGCAAATGGATTCATTATGATCAGAGCAACTCTAATGAATGTTAAATTAATTCATAATAATGTGACACTTAAACGTTAAGCATGTTGTTACTAATTACAGATGCACTTTTACCTTATCCACTTTTGGTATTATTGCTTTTTACTACATATACTGGAGGGCCAGCTTTCCAGTACCTGTCTTTTCACACTGATAATTCCAGACTTCTATAGCTGCAAATAGCTTAATTACCTATTTGTCTCTTTCACAGTAATTAGATACATGAGTGTGAAAGCCAGGAAGTTGATGTAAATATATATAATTTATTATGGAGATCCTGTAACTGTGGGTTGTTACACAAAAGTGATGGTGTAATTAATAAGGGTGGGCTGCTGCGTGCCATCTTTCATGGGAGAAAGGGGAGGGGAAAAATGTCAAACATTCCCACACTTTAGATTAATACAACATCTGTGGTTAGTTATTACAGTTATTTGAGAACACAGAGTGATTTTTTTTTTAAATAAAATTATATATTTGATGTTTAGATTTAATAAAGAAATGCCTAAAATTGGCTAAACCCAGCTCTGACCCATCTTGCTGGCCTTTGTTGCTTTGCAGCCATCTTTAGTTTATCGAGTTAGTTTTCTTGCTTACCTGGCACTTTATAAATGGGAGGTCTTTAAAAAAAAAAAAAATAAAAAGCCTGATTGTGCTAATGTCTGTGAGATACAGTAGTGGCAGGTGGGAGGGCAGCAGGCACATCTCAGTGAGGTGACACAGGACTGTGTGTCCCATCAGGTGCCTTCACTGTTTAAAACCACACATTGCACCACGCTTTCAGGATTCAAAGGCGTTCATTAATACTCGCTCTCCCATCCAAAGCACTTGAGTATTCTCCTTCCCCTACTCTCAAAGTACTCCCACTGAGGCTGTTTGCCAGTAAAACTTCGATGGAGGTGTCGCGTCTGTGTCTCCCAGCGTTGCTTGCTCTGGCTGCCTGGACAGGGAGCCTGGAGGGTGTTGCTGGAAACAAGAAAGGAGGGGGGGAAAAAACCCAACAAAACAAACCCCAAACAAAAAATGAGGGGAATTTCAACACGCCTAGAGTGAACAAAAAGTTACCTCAATGGGCATTTGGTACAGTGTTTAGGTTTTATTTAGTGCATCATTGCGGATCTCGTGCTTTTCTTAAAGTCTCTGTCGATATGCAGATTAAGATTTAATTTTGCCATGGTGTTGGGGCAGGCTGAGGTCCTGGTGTGATTTTGTCTGGCCTGGGAAAGTGATTTTGGCACAGAAGGCATCGCCCTCTGGTTGTGCCGCTGTGCCGCAGCCACGCTCTGCTGGGAGCAGCGGGGCTGGCTTGTGCTTTTAGATACCACCAACAGCAAAAGGGGGTGTGTGTGTGTATATATATAACTTTTTTTTTTTTAGAAAGAAACAAAAAAAGTGAATGTTCATTCTGTTGGTGGAAAATAGTGATCGATATAATCAGCTTGCGGTGCCTTCTTTCCTTCCCCTCTGCGAGGAGCACGTTAGTGCTGGGTTTGCAGAGCCGCCGGAGGTGCCCCCCGCTCCGACACCTCGTCCCTTTTCAGGCTTCGGCAGCAAAACTTCTGTTAGGAAAGCGGCCGTGAAATCCCTGGAGTTGGAGCTGCTGCCAGGCAGCGCCTTGGAGGGGTGTTCCTACTTTTATCTTCTTTTTTCCCCTCCCGTGAAGAGCGGCGTGGAAGCGAGAAGGGAAGCTTCCGTGGGCTGTGCCTCCAAAGGTCATATAACACTTCATGTCTTCCCCGACATGACACAGCGTGACAGAACAAAGTATTTATCTTGTGTACTTGTCAGCTTCGTTCTGCCGGCTCTGAAATGATGAAATACTACCGAATATGCTGCTGCTTGTTTCCTTTAGGGACTTGCGCTGATTTGTTTAAAGTGCCGTCTGCACCCAGTAAATGCTTCATTTATTACAGCTGACACCTGAAAAATCTCTGAGGGAAATGTATCAAGGCATCGTGCAAATATTACTTTCTTTATTTGCTGTTGTTTACTTATGTCCTTATATAAATGCAGTCTGTAATGATGAATTGTGTTTCTTGAGGGTGCCACCTCTGTGTGTGTGTGTGTTGAACTGCTCTGGTGAGGTTGCTGGAGATGCACTCGGTTTCCATCAGAAAAATGCAATTTGACTCTTGATGGGGCCAGCTTAACTGTTAGTTATCGCAGTGAGTCACTAATGAGCTGTTGCCTCAGGAACTTGGTACGGCTTCTCCTCAAACTTTTCCCCATTACTCGTTCTGATGCTTAAGCGAAAATAAAAATAGATCTCTTGTAAAAGGGGCGTGGGGAGAAGTGAACGTTTGAGATGGTGATGTGACTCTCCTAACTATAATATTTGATGCGAAGGATTTCGGATTTAACTCTCAGTATCATGTTAGGCTTCGTGGGTGATTTTTTTATTTATTATTTTTTTTTAATATTACGCACTTCCCCTTTGTCCCTGAAGGATAATGGAGAATCCAAATTCCTCCCTCAGCAAAACAATCAGTGCAAAAATAACGAACATCAAAGAGAAGGGAGGGAAGCAGCTTGCCCACAGTACTAATTGCTAACGTTACTGTGTGTCAAAGTAAAGAATTAAAATGTGGTTCCCGAGTTCTTGAAAGTGTGCGTGCTGTGAGTTTGAGGGCTGTGTGCTCCAGGGGAGCAGCTTTTGGTGCCTTTGCTCTTCCGTCCCCTGACAGCTGTGTGAGCTAGCAGAGGTACAGGCGGTGTGGGGTCCCCCTGCACTTCCCTGCTAAGGGCAAAAAGGACCTTTGGGCACATGGGGAAGGACCTTTGGGCGCATGGGGGAGCCCCTCTGGCTCCCGCTCCGGGGGCACAGCTTTACTTCAGCTTAGGAAAGGCATAACACGGTGTGTCTGTGTTTTCCTATGTCCTGCTATGTGTCTCTACAACGCACGCATGCGGCTGTGCGACACACTGACGCTGTGTGTCAGCATGGCAAGTGATGGGGCCTGTATTTTGGATGCTTTGTAGCCCTGCAGCCATCTGCATGGGTTATACTACAGAGGTTATGCATTCACTGGAAAAATACAAACCTAGGAGAAAAACAAGCATACTTTTCCTTCCCCTAGGTAAATAAGCAGTGCTGGGGAAGGAAGGCGTTCTCTGTACAATGGGAACTTGTAAAAGGCAAATATACTGCGTGCTTTAATGTTGTTTTGTTTTACAGCCATTGTTACAATTTTAACTGGCTAAATTAGATTCCTTGCTCGAATGGTGTCCTCATTTTAATTTACTGTAGCGTGCCTTCCACGTGGTGTGTGCAGGTTGGAGAGGAAGAAGGGCCCCACTCCTCTTCGGGTGCCATTTCTCCCTGCGGCTCTGGACAGGGCGGCTGACCAGGGCTTTGCAACGATGCTCGGGAGCCGGTCCAGGGCCCTGGGTTTCCTGGCATCCCCCTCTATCAGCCGCTTCTTCTCTTGGTTCTTGCTCCTTTCTCTTGTTTTCTTCTGGTAAGGTTTTGGGGTGCGAGGGCTGTTTTCTCCTGTGTGGCTGTGCACAGTGTCTCCAGGGTTTTGGCTTGTGGTGGGAGCATTAGGGAGACAGTTGCCACGATGGTAGCATAAAGATAAATCTCATGAAGATGGAGTTGAGGAGCTCGACTACTATGTTGAGCGGTTCTGCTGTGGTGTTCTAGTGGGCGATGCTAGGTGTGTGCCCAAGGTGCTCCTGGCTTCAGGGGCTCCGCGTCTGCCTTCGCTTCCAGAGGCAGGGTGTGAAAACGGGGGGGTTGACTGGTGGCTGCTGGAGTGACCAAGTTCCCATCCTGGATGGGGAGGATTTGGCTTGAGTGGGAATTGCAAAGAGAAGCAGGTGATCATCGCTGACCCCGCCTTGTGATCCCAGATAAAGCGGGGATGGTGTTTCTGTCCCCTGTTTTACATGAGCCGGCCAGAGCTTGTGAGAGCTCCTTAATCTCCCGAGGTTTGGTTAATCACAGGGAATTAAGAAGTGACCCTAGGTGTCGTGTATGGGGCTGTGCATCTCCTCCTTGGAGAGGAGGACCCCAGTGTCCCTGCGGGAGGGGTGGACACTTGCCTGAGGCGGTGAGAGCCAAGGAGGCCGGACCCATTAAATTGCCGGTACTGGGAATGTCCGGTGGCTTTATGCTCAAGAAAGTTTGGCTACGTCTGTACCTTAGTCCCTTGGAAGAGAAATTGCCTCCTGTCATGGGGAGAGCTTCAGTGAGGTGGTGAAATGTCCTCTATGTTAAGGCAAACTCCTTAAAAAAATAATTGGTGTCAGTCATTTCTATGTTAATATTTCACCGCAGCTAATTTAGCAAACAGATGGTGGTCCATATTATGGCATATGAACAGGACTTTTCCCTGGGCCAAATAATTACCTCCTCAGTTTTCAATTAGCAAAGCCTGCCAATTACCTGGAGTGGTTTTCCTTTTAATTATGCAGCTATTAGGGCGGTAGGTAGCCAGCCTGTGGGGAGGAGGAGAGAGCTCAGCGGCGTGGGTGAATCCTTATTAGGAAAACCCATAAAAACAAACCAAAAAGGAAAAGCTGTACGATAGGGAAGAGGAGGAGATGCACAACAGGGCAGCAGGACGCACCAGCCCTCTTTCTGCTGGTGTGAGCATTGATAAATAGCTTTAAAATGCCCATCTGGCAGGTTGTGACACGTAGGAAAGGTGAGGGCTGGAAGATGCTGTGGGTTTGCGGTCTGCGAGCTGTGTACTTACCTTAGCTTGACGGAGGCGGAATCATAGAACCATAGAACATGTCTCCAGGGATGGGGCCTCCACCACCTCTCTGGGCAACCTGGGCAGTGTCTCACCACCCTCAGTGTGAAGAACTTCTTCCTCATGTCTAATCTAAACCTGCCCTGCTCTAGTTTAAAACCATTGCCCCTTGTCCCATTGCTACATAAACTGGAGTTGACCAGTTGAACAAGACAAGCCACGAGGGACCGCCGTCCCCAAGCAAACAGCAGGATCCTGCTGACCCCGGCGTGCCCAGGCAACTGTGTTTAATGCCAAGGAGCAGCAACGTGTGATGTTGGCTGGTTTATGGAGTCTCTGGTTGTCATCTTGTTTCCTATCCCAGCTAATAACAGTCCAGGCAACGAACACATACTTCTTTTCATAATTATAGACATCTCATTTTCCCTTTGAGCCCCACGTTTAAATCATCAGGTGTCCTCTTTGCCTGAATTGTTTCCTCAAGCTTATCTTCCTCTGCAGATCGGTCTTTTATTGTATTTTGTTTTGACGAGACAGTTCATCTTCCCTCGGTTCCACCGCTACCAAACCCATTCCCCCATTGTCCTCGAGGAGAGGGAAGGAGATGGAAGAGGCTTTGGGCTTGAATTAGCTAGTGATGAGGTTGGGTCTCCTTTGGGATGGAGATATTAATGCAGCATCATGAAATATGAGATCTGTCTTCACTTTGGGTGACTCTGATAATGAAAGAACATAATTAATCATATTTGGCTCTGCGGAGGATATGTAATCTGGGAGAAACACCTGCCCTAAAGGTGGCAGGAGTACGTGAGAGGAGCACCGAAATGGAAAGAGGAGCCGCAGCAGCCCGGGCTACCTCTGTAGGAGGAGTATTCAGCAGTGTGTGTGGGAGCCTTTAATTGGCAGGATTTTGTTGTGGTTTGATTCTGCCTTTTTCCATAGTGTGCTCAGGAAAGGTTCTGTAGGTTTCGGTAAGATGGAGATTCATGGCTGGGCGGCTGCGTGCACGCTGGGGATGAAGCAGGGAGAGCAAGGGCTCTGTCACCCTTCTGGGGTGGGACTCCTGCCCCTGCATCCCTGCGCAGCCTTCCCCCTTGGGGTACTGGACTGTGCAGCACGTCCGCGGGTGGCCACGCTCATGTTCCTGGGCTCCCACGGAAACCACAGGTGTGCTGGGCCCAGGGCACGAGACGGAGGTGGATGCCATTGGGACAGAGTCTCGGCTGCTGGGAACGTGCCTTGGTAAAGAGGCCACTCATCACAGAATAGCCCAGAAAGCGTATTCACCGTTCAGACGGCCTGTGAGACTGCCAAAACACTCACAGACTATTATCCTCCTTTTTTTTTTTTCTTTTCCTTTTTTAAGCTGTCCTGTGTGCGAAGCCGTGGCATGTTGCAAATGTGTCTTAAATCCTGTTTGTTGTTGTGCGGAGCTGTTCGGCATGCATCCTCCTCAAAGTCTCCCCCAGCGCAGCGGAACTGTTACTTGGTGTGCAGTAAATGGCATATGAAAAAAAAAATAGTAGCATTTTGAGCACGAGCTTGGGTTTATGCTTTTTCTGGCTGCTGCGGCGTGCGCCGTAGCATCGCAAAATAAAAGGAGCCCCTCTAACTGAGTCAAAAGCGGTTGCTTTGCTTACTCAAGTAGCTGATTTAGCCCCAAAATAATTAGCCTTTATTTATTGGTGCGTTAAAATGCCTTTAATTAGGTTTTGGTGCAGTGTCTCGAATCTTTTGACTTGGAAGTTTTCTCACTCATAACTTACAAGTCGACCCTTTGGTGTGGTGTTACAGCTCCACAGATTATGTGTGGAGCTAATTAAGTAATAACGATTGAGGTACAGGGTATTTCCTTGGGATTAATGACTGTCTGGGAGGAGTTGATGGCCCAAGGTGTAGCCAAGGGCCATTAACACCAGCCAACTATTAATTCTAAGAAAATGCCATGTGCCAAGGTCATTGCTGCTATTAGAAGTTGAGGGCAGTGAGGAGATAGGTGTGGGGGGAGCTGAAGTAACATAAGAAGTATATGGATTTTGAGAAAATGTAATATGGTTTTAATGGGTATCTGCACGACGTACCTGTTGATGAGCCAGTCTGCTTCTTCCCTCCATTCCTCACTGGTCTGTCCAAAGCTTAATGGCCAGGATCACGGCGAGCAAGGATGGCGCTTTTCTCATCTGGTGCCCTTTTTCTTAATGGGGCCTCATATTTTGTCCACTTAGAGGACACTTTATGCATATTACTAATGCCTCTTCTTTTTTTTTTTTTTAATTTTCTTTATTTTAGGAGAAGTCTTAAAAGCCCAACCTAGCAGCAGCCAAAAGCATTGAGCATCTCATGGTGCAGTGGGATGAGATGCTAAGTTGTCTGTATGAGTGGGAGGGAGAAGTGTGGTGCGGTTGAAAACCCCACAGGTTGGCCAAGTGCTAATTCAGGATTAACCACAAACAGCATGCCAATGCACCTCTTTCGGTAGCAAAAGGTCCGTATTTCAAAGCTGAACTGTAGTTGCAATGTGGCGTACTGCATTTTGGGATTTTGGTGGGCAGCTAAACCGATCTGCTCCCCAAAGGCTGCAGGACAAAGATAAATCTTCAGATGATTGCTGTGTATATATTAAGTTAGAAGCTTAAGAGACTTGGCTTCACACAACTTGAATTGTCACAATTGTTGCTTAACTTCAATTACAATCTTAGGATCTCTGGCAGAGAAAGAAACCTATATTGAACGGGTTTTTTTCTTTAACTTCATATTCCCAGCATCAAAGGAGTAGGGCTGTGTGAAGCTGTTGTCCACCAGTGAGTTTTCTGTGTGCTGTTCCTTTCCAGGGTAGGCTCTAATACGAGCACTTGCCTTTTTCTCCCAGTCCCAATGTCCAGTCACTGATCTCTGGCTGCTGACACCTGGATTTATATTTTTGAGGGTTCAGAGTTACAGGACTGGAATTTCCTAAGCTGGCAATATTGGAGGCAGTTTGGAGAAGCCTTTTCCTGAGTGACGGGTATCTCATGGGTGGCAACATTCGACCGTCTTTATCTCAACGTGAAGTTTTGTATGAGTGAGTGATTAAAAAAAAAAAAATAATAAAAAAAGTTTTATATATTGAAGATGGGGGCTGTAGGGAAACCCATCAGAGGGACCATCTCGCCTCCTGAAGGAAGAGATGGACGTGTTGGTACCCATGGTGTAAACAGCTGAGTACTCTCTCAGGCAAGCCTTGGCCTTCACTGCAGTGATGTACTCACCACTGCTTCAAAATTAGCTCTGGGAGGCCTCTCCCAATTGATTTTTTTCATTATTAGTCCTTGTGAAACCTGCTTTTCCTATATTTTCTCATTTGGCTGGAGCTCGGGAGGAATGAATCTTTCAGAGGCAGGACTTGAAGGTGTCCCTTTACAAAGGGGGCCTGCTTGAGTTTATGGTGGGGCTCCGGTGGTCTCGGAGGTGTCGAATATCCCTCCTCCCGTCCCTGCGAGAGGCTCCCAGCAGCTCAGGTGATGGGCAATGCAAAAGCCTCCTTGGGAGACTCCCCGCTGCTGGCATCCTTCTGCACTCTCTTGGTGTGTCTGGCTACTGAAATGCATTTCTTTTTTTTTATTTTTTTTTTTAATTTTTTTTTTGTATTTGTTAGTTCAGACATCTAAGAAAAGTTTTGAAACAGGGTGGGGAAAGATGCAATTGAAAAATCATGTTTTTCATAACTTTGTAATTTTCTTGCACATCATTGTAATCTTAATAATGATAAATAATCTGTTAAAAGCAATTATGGCCTGAGTAATAATCCTAACTAATAAACAGAATGTACTGTGTAATTTTGGTCGTTTGCAGCCATCTGGCTCCAGTCTCCCTAATTGACTTAAAGCACAGTGACAATGTCAGCAACATATAGTGTTCAGCTCGGCTGAAATTCCTGAGCAGGCATTCCTTACAGAAATCCAGTGGTGTATTTTTTTTTTTAAAGAAAAAAAAAAAATCAATACATCATGATTATTACTAGCTCTATTACAGCAGCACAGATCGTGAATCCATCAGTGTTGTCTTCCACTAAGCTCAAAAAACTTTATTTATAATGATTTGATTGTGTACGGTTTCATTGTTTTCTAGTGAAACTGAAACTGGAAGACTTTGAATGTACCCAAGTATCTAAATTCATGCTGGCGCTTTGTTCTGAAGCTGCCAGAAAGTAAATGCTTTCAGTGTTGGCTGGGCTTAAGGAGTCTCAAGCGCTCCTTTTGGTTGGTTGCTATTTGTGTTTTTTGTTTGTTTTTTTTAATTAATGCACATAATTGCGAAAATTTCCGAGGTTTGCGTGCAGTCTTTCAGACCCCTCAGTTCCATTTGCCGAAGCGAAGCGGCGTGTCCATCTCTGGTTTTTCAGATGCGGTGGTTTGCCAGGTTGGAGCTGGGTATTTCTTTATATGTACTGCAGAGCTGACTTTTCTTTCTCATTTTCTAGCCAAAACTGCAGCGTAGCAACTTTGCGGCTAGCTCCGCTCAGTCGAGGTGCTTGCAGTCCGTTATAGTGACCGTGATGAAGCTGAAGCGCCAGCCCCCAGTTTAACTTCCCTTCAGTGCTTATTTCTGGGAAATAGGGTGTCTGCTCCTTTGCAGTGGGTGGGCTTGTGGGCTTTTTTTTTTAATTTTTTTTTTTTTTTAATTTAACGAGGACGGGTTGAGCGATGGAGTGGCATCAGCCTGCGGGGATGCAGAGCGTAAAGCAAAGTGTAATGGTGCATATGAGAACGTGCAACTTGGCTGGGTCAAACCATGGTTCTCCTTGCCCAGTAGCCTGGCTCCGAGGGCGAGGAGCGCTCGTCCTTTGGAGAACATAAGAGCAAGACCCACATATAAAATTATCCCCAGAAAACTTTACCCACTTGTTTCTGGCTCCCACTAATTTCTGGCTCAGGCCCCTGAGCGGGAGGTGGAGACCTGTGTTGAATTGCGATCGATGGAGGCTTTTCAGCCAAGAATTTGTTTGCTTTTTTGAACCCATGCAAACTTTGGCACCTGCAGCACCCTGCGAGCTGGCTTTCCGCGTGCATTGTGCTTTGTGTGCGATTTCCCTATGCTCCCCCTCGCACATAGCGGTCAGCATAGCTTGCATGCTACAAAACGTAGATTTTTGTGCAGCTCTCGCTGTGTTTTTTTGCAAAGCTCAGGTGGGGCACCTGAGCAGAGCACAGGTCCCTGTGAGCCAGACCTTTGCAGCGCTCCGTGCTCCCCTTTTGTCGGGCGCACAGCCACTCCATCAAGTGTTTGTTCTTGGGGAGGACACGGTTTATTGTCTGGATTTGCTTAATGGCAAATGCCTGGTTTGCCATTCCAGCTGTTGACGCTCTCTGCGTAGTTTGCTAAATTTGATTATGCCGTTTGGGCAAGGTTTAATATTTACACGCTGTTAGAGGGATCAATTTAAATGGCTTTAAGAAGTGGAAAGATATGAATCATAGTTTCTACCCTTAATTTTGTGGGGTACTGGTGCAGTAAAGCTGTGGTTAAACAAGTTTATGTACTCCTACTGAATACACGGCATACTGACTTATTGTTTATTTTCACCTATGCTACTGTGTATAATCACAGCTGCTCTGAAATACTGGCCGCTATCCCTTGACGTGTATCATCAGGTAACACTCACCTGTTGGAGGGGTTGGATGTGTTACAGGCTTCCCGTAAATAATGATGTGAAGAGTTAGCGAGGAAGAAACACAACTTCTGCCAGATCTGATGAGGGTGCAAGGGTAACGACTGGAGGTTCAGAGGGAGCTTTGCGGTCTGATCCGTGTTCTCGGATGCCTGTTTATTTATGGATCTAGAATAATTGGTGACTCATCCCGCACTTTGCAGCCCTCAGAATGGGAGCAAAAAGCTGCCTGGGTTGAAGCAAAGCCGTTGGGTTAAGGCCGGCATGGAATGTGTGCCAAAACCTGGGGTGAACATTGTCTCATCTTGGGCTGAGGCATTAAGGTACTCCCTGGTGGATTTTTAAACAGCTTTTGAGTGAACCGGTCCTCCCCACTTTGCAAAGAAGGGTGGGCTCTATTACGAGTCTCTTCTGGGTTTTGTGGAAGTTTTTTTTTTGTGCTTTGTTTTTTTTTTTAGCAAGCCCTTTAAAACTACTCCCTGCTTGAGGAGCAGACTTCACGGGTACGTTTCTGATCAGTGTAAAACCAGAGATCTGCTGGCAATACCGTATTAACATAAATAATTTTATTTTAAAAAAAGCAGCTGTATTTGCAGTATGGAGCACTCAGTCTGCGTCTTGTGGCGGCTGACAGGGAGATGTGAAAGCCCTTGGTTAGGTTGATTGCCTTCATGATATGCTCGATATGAGTTAACTTGTTTTCTGTACCTTATACCATTTCATTTTGTGGTAGCAAATAAAGCTCAGATGTAGTAAACGTAATGTCTACTGCCGCTTGATTTTACAGGCCAGTGAATAAATTAACTTCCTCTGATATTCCATATCTCCTCCTAATAAACAGAAATGCCATAGTGGGATTGCATGCGAGTGACTGGGAATTACTTATCTCTAGCTCGCCTCCTTAAAGTTGTTTTTCTCATGCATTTACATGTTTGTAGTTTACCAAGAAAATAATTTTTGACATCAGATTTAGGATAGGTGGTTTAAAGCTGGATCAGGGCACCCACCCATGGGGTTGTTGAGTCGGGGCCTGCGATTCTGCAATGCTGCAAAACCAGAGGCATTTGAGAATGAAATCATATGCCTAATTGAATCTATTGAAACTAGAAATGGTGAAAAATAATGAGGAATTTTCAGTGTCAGATAGTGAAGGCGGTAGCAACAGCAGCTTTTTAGATGGGTCTTGATCATGCACTGCTGCTTACAAGTTTTGTTTTCAAAGCGTGTATTTTAAATATGGTGTGGGAGGCAGGAGGGAGGCAGAGGTGGTGAAGATTTTGATGCATTCCTAAGACAGTCACCCTCCAGATGGGTGCCTTCCCCGGTGCTGCGTGGGGAGCTCTCGGGGCCAGGAGAGCCCCGCGTTTGCCGCCGGAAAGCAGAGCGATGCCTTGCAGTGGGGATGAAAGTCAAGAGAAGAGGGAACTGGAACGACTTCATTAGCATCATGCATTTAATTGGTAATAAATCCCACGTGCCAGTGCTGCGGCTTGCCAGTGCTGCGGCTTGCCCGTGGCGTGAGCTGGGGTCGCCCCTGGGCCACCTGGCTGTGCTGGCAGTGCCATGTGCCCGGCCCCGCTGCCTGCGAGCTGCTCGGAGAGAGACCAGGGCATGTAACCCCTCCGCTCCTGGCTGCAGCACAGAGCAGCAGCATTCATCACGGGCACATAAGTGATGAGAGGAATTGGGGGAGAACCTTTTGGGATTAATGCTAAAAATATTCAGGGAACCATCTGAGAGCTTGAAGTCTTCCCCCCCCTCCCTCCCCGAGGAAGGAAACGAACACTCCTCATCTGTTTGCTGTCCTCATAGCACAACCTGCCCGCAGAATAGCTGAGTGACGGGCAATCTGGCCTATCCATATGACCATATTGTTTTCCTCCCCTAATTAGCCTGGTCCTTACTGTGCTGATGAGGAAACAGATGCACCGAGCAGCAAATTACCTTCATCTCGCCTCCGAACGAAAAAGACACAGCACTTAATTGACTCATTTGATCTCCGGCTATTCAAAGCAAGTAAAGTGGAAATATTTAAAAGTGGCACTTCATTTCTGAGAAGGGGGGAAAAGTATGTTGGGAGTGCGTATACATGCATTTGCGTGTGTGCTTATGGATTTAAAATGTCAAACGTGAAGGTGATGGTGAGGCTCGTGGTGTTGCTAGTTGATGCCTTTAGAGAGGGGCACGGGGCCTCCTCTTTCCACAAGGAAGAACAAAGAAAAAAACACCCTGTTATTGCCTTTGCCAACAACAAAATATTTGCATACTTAACTGCACCGATATTTCTTTACGGTGCCTTTTCCGTGCGGCATGGCATGCTGCGTGTGGTGGCAGCCGAAATGGCTTGCTCCCACGTCCCTGAGCTCCTGCCTCTGCTCCTGCCTGGGCACTGGCCGTGCTGCAGGGCTTCTCTGCTGTCCCCCTTTTCTTGGGTTATTTTTCCCCCTACATTTATATTTAAATATATTTTTTTCTTTTCCCTGCTAGTTTTTTGTTTTGTTGGTAATATAAATAGATATATACGGCTGCGCTTTGGAAGTTGCTCCTCGAGGCTTGAGGAGCGGTGTGACCAGCTGTGTGCGCAGCTGGTGCCTGCTGGGCAGCCTGGCGTCGGTGTGGCTGCTGTGTCCTGCCACCCTCTGCCACCTCTCGGGGTCACTCGTGACAAAGATGCAGGGTGCACCTTCCCAAAATTCCTCCGTGGACAAAAAGGACGCATCTGGCACAAAGCAGCCCAGCCTTAAAGCCTAAGAAGAAATTCGTCTTTTATTTTACAGCCTGTGCGAGCTTACACCTGCAGCTGCTTCTTGTGTCCCCAGGGTGGAAGTCATCTGCTCGAGGTGAATGGTCACTCCTTGAACGTAATGGCTCCTTGTGGCCAGAATTCTCTCACGGTGCCTCCTTTGTTCTTCAAAAGCTGGTTTCTCCCTCGACTCCCCGCAGAGAATGCTCTGCAAAAAGGGAATTGTTTCCATGCAGCTGTTGTGGTGGCCGTCGCCTTCACTGGGACGCTGTACCCTAGCAGATCCTAAGGGTGGTTTAAGGTGCAGATGCTTCTTCTGCTCTTCCTCTGACCTAAGCCGGCGATTGGGAAGCATATGATGTACATCCCAGTGGTTTTGCTCTCTGCTTCAGTAAAATCTGTCACTAAGCCTGCTTCCATTTCCTTTTAACTTCTTTGGGGGGTTTTAAGGTTAGCATAAGCGCACGGACAAGGGCTGCTCAGAGATTTGCATAGTAATAGTACCCAGTTGCATATTGTGAGGACATAAATGAGTACTGCTCATGCCAGCTTGCATTTCTCAGAGGAGGCATTTGACACCTAGCAAATTAGAAATATTAAAGTTTCTCTTTAAATCACTGAAATTCCATATTCGCGCCTGTAGGATGATGAGTGAAATGCATTCGGGCAGTACTGACTTCACCGAGTGGACTTGGCCTTACCCTGCGTCTCTTCTGCTTCTTCCCCTTTTCCTAACCTTTCCACGTATGCGTTTGTTACAGATACCTATTCAATGGATTGCTCATGCTGTTGGGTTTGGGATGGGTTTTTTAAGACCTTTTTCTAGTTGCTTCCCAGTTTCACCTAATTATTTTCCTCCGGTTGATAAAGTGCGAGCGTGGAAGAAAGCTTTTGGGCTGAAGTGGGCCGGTTCAATCAGGAAAGCTCTCAAGCATGCACCAGCCCAAACGCGCTGTGCTAATTCACTAATCAAAGTAAACCATGCTGTAAAGGAAGAAGAGGGTTGACATAATTAGAAGGACTATTTTGGATGCAACGTGAATTCCGCATGCTAGATTTGCCATGGATAAGAATCCTAACACATCTGTTATCTTGGTGATTTATTTATTTTTTTTTAAACTGTGAGGTAATGAATACTTTTTCTAATAAAAAATTAGATATGCTTATTCCATTTTTATTGAGTGTTAAACCATCCAGGGGGAAAGAAGTGGGCTCGGGTAGAAGAGTCAGATTGTCTGTAAGCATCGTTCTTGCAGGTATATTTTCCAAGCTATTTTTTCCTCTGATTATATAAGGCTGAGTGTCCTGTACCTGAGCAGCACGTAATCATAGAATCACAGAATGGTTTGGGTTGGAGACCCTTAAAGACCATCCAGTGCCACCCCCTGCCCTGGGCAGGGACACCTCCCACCAGACCAGGTTGCTCCAAGCCCCGTCCAACCTGGCCTTGAACCCCTCCAGGGATGGGGCAGCCACAGCTTCTCTGGGCAACCTGGGCCAGGGGCTCACCACCCTCACAGTAAGAATTTCTTCCTAATATCTAATCTAAATCTCCCCTCTTCCAGTTTGAAGCCGTTATCCCTCATCCTATCACTACATGCCCTTGTAAACAGTCCCTCCCCATGTCTCCTGTAGGGACGTGCTGGGTGGGATTTCAGGCCAAAGGAGCCCTTGAAACTGTCTAGTTCCTCAGTCCTTGGAAGCCTGTCCTAATACAAGCAAAGAGTTGGAGATCCTGGGGTGATGCTGGAGGCAGGGGCTGGTGCACATCTGGAGCTGAGCGGGCAGAGCAAGCCTCCGGTGAGGGGTCCGTGGAAAGATCAGGATCATTGGGACAGGCTGCCCAGGGCAGTGGTTGAGGCACCATCCCTGGAGGTATTTAAAAGCCGGGCAGACACAGTGCTTAGAGATACGGTTTAGTGATGGGTTTGTCAGAGTTAGGTTGATGGTTGGACTTGGTGATCTGAAAGGTCCCTTCCAAGCTAAGTGATTCTATGATTCATCATTCCTTAAGTTCATTTTATGTTTCTCTTTATTTTCCTCCTGCTCCTCAGCCCAGGATGAAGGAGTGCCCTGAGCAGCCTCAGTGGCTTATTTGTTGAAAAGCACTCAGATGTATGTTCCCCCTCCCATCGGGATGGATGGACAAGGGAAGAAAATTACAGTTGCTAAATAACATAACAAAATAATGAGGGGGAAAAAAAAAAAAGGGCAGTAAGGGCAGGAAAAAAAGCTGTTAGGCTGAAAAAAAAAGAATAGTAATTTTCAAACATGGGTAAAAGGATCAGCTTTTGGGTGCAGTGGTGACCGTCCCCGGGGCTTGTCGGCATTACTGGCAGTACATCATCAAGGAGCGGTTTTGATGCTCTGGTACCTTACGTGTGGAGTGCTGCCAGACAAGTATTTGTGAGCGCTGCACCATGGGGTCGGTCATCTCATCGCAGAGTGGGAAATTAATTGTTCCACCACGGACAAGACGTGAATGCCGAGTGCCTTCCTCCTCCCCCCGCCTCTCCTCTCTTTTCCTTTCACTATTTAGCCAGGGCAGCTGAGCTTAAATCTAAGATTTCCCCATGTCTTTGCATACATCATGGAGGGAATGTAATTCCATAAACCAGAATAGGCCTCAATTAATCACCTTTTGAACTCAGCGGTGCAGCTAATGGAATGGAACTTGCTGGGAAAGACGCAAAACAATTACTTTGTATGTGTTTGGTTGTCAATGTGTGGCTTTTGTAACAAAGTTTTTCTCCCCCCTCACCCCCCCCCTTTTTTTTTTTTTTCCTCTCATGACTACAGTTTAAATATTTTTAAAGTGTAGTTAACATAGGTAGCCAGAAAATACGTTTTCTTGTTTGTGCTGACAAGGGCTAGTTATCAAGTGTCAAGATATCACGATTTCAGGAACGGGGAGATAAATACCTCGTGTTTGACGGAGGGCTTCCCAAATGCATTTCCTAAGCGATCCGAAGTTTCTCCAGGGCTTGGGGGGGTGGTGAAGCTCGGGGGAAAGTGTGGCAAGATGGGGGGACGGCGATGACACACACCTTTTGTCCCATTTCTTGGCCGTTGGTGAGGGGTTTCCCTCGCCGCACCTCCTGTTTTCTGCAAAATGGGGAAAGTGTTAAAAATGAGGTTTCCTTGTGTTTCCAAGATGTTTGAGATTTGTGGGTGAAACTCATCCAAAATGGAGTAGTATTCATCGTGAAATGTCATCTAAGGTATGAGCCTTGCAGTCTTGAGTAAAACCCCCTTGATTTGCCGGGGGCTGCACCCAAGCAAAGACTGCCTGATGGTCTTTCTGGCTCGTGTTTCCCGGTGTTTTATCCAATAGAAAAAAATGCGGAAAACCCCTAAAATGGCATTTTTTGTAAACTGGGTGGGAGCACCTCATGCGTACAGATCCTGTCCCGGTGCTCAGTGCTGCAGGGGAAGGCTTCGGTGGGCAAAGCAGCCCAGCCTGTGCTGAACTTCAGCAAGTGGAACGTTTCCATCTCTACTGGGGGGGCTGTAAATGCAATTTCAGAGGACTTTTCTCTGTAAAAGAGGGATCGAGGAGAGAGGGAGTTTTTAACTTACGGATGATTTATTCCATGCAAGCGAGATAAGCTGTAGTTATTACCCATGCCTGTTGTAAATCGCAGTGTTTGGAGTTTGCAATTCCACAGGATGATGGTAAGAGGCAGTTTTCTGTCTGTGAGCTAGGGAGGAGGTAAATCCTCTCCGGGACATCCCCCGGGATGCTCAGCTGGAGCTGGCTGCATCGGGACTGCCCGGATGACCTGGGGCTCTCTGGGTGCATCTTTCCATCCCACCAAAGTGTGTTCGCTCGTAATTCAGTTTCTCTCCTCCTCTTTTTACAGAAAAGCAGATCTAATTCGGGTGACTACCCTGAATGTTACGCGTGCACACAGGAAGGGTGAATATGTGATCCATCCTGTGGTGGTTTACAATATATGTTTGCGCCGTGCGAGATGCTCGGAGGGGGTGAGCACCTGCAGGTTGGTACCCGCATCATTGAGCAAATCTCTCAAGAAGGCAGTTATTTTGTTCATTTGAAAATGGGCGCCTATCCTATCCTCTAGCTCCCTAAATGATTTCTGTGTCCGCAGGCGCTGCCGAAGGGTCCTGGGCCCCTCACAGTGGGCGCTTGCAGCATGTTTGCTTGTTTGCCTCCCAGCGTCTCAGTCCCCTCCACCTTCTCTCAATAGCACTTTTCTTTGCAGCCTGAAAGCTTTGCATAGCAAGGACCCCACAACACAAGAATGAGTGCTACTTCCTTTTCTTTCTTCCTTTTTTTTTTTTCCCCTCTCCCCGTTCTGCATCCACGGTTTTTGCTCTCCGCTGCCAGGCCAGAAGCTCCTTTGTTCCATCAATGGGGCTGCCCAGGCTGGGGGGCTGTAGCCCTCTTTTACCCATGACGGCTCACTAGGAATATGTGTGTGTTTGTGTCTGTCTCTTTTTTTCCTCCCATTAGCCTTTCAGAGTAATTAGCGTGGCTTTATGGCTGAAGTCAGTGAAGAGCGTAGCAGTGAAATCTGTCTGCACTGAAGTGCAGCAGAGGCTTTTATTAAGCTTATAATCGAGGAAGAAATTGGAAGGGGAAAAAAAAAGTAATGAATTACTTTGCTGCCCGTTTCGTTTTTGCAGGAGGGCAGGCTGCCCAGAGGTTGAACCCCGTCTCTTGTCACGCTTCTCTGATCCTCGGCAATTCGGGGCTACAAGGGAGGGAGGTGCAGCCTGGGCTCCCTTTGGATGCCCCCTCTCCCCCCTCCCTTCCTTTCTCTTTTTCCTTTCCTTTTCTATTTCCTTTGCCAAACATTTATTTGCAAAAATTTCAGTTCAAAGTGTTGCACAGAGAACTGTTTTCAAATATCGTATTGAAGGCCCTGTGTGGTATTAAAATGTATTCTTAAGGGGGGGGGGGAAAGAGAGGTACCATGCTGAGACTGGACTTCGGGAAGATTTTGGCTCCCACTGTTTCCTCCATGTCTGAGAGCTCGTTCCTGTGCGAATGCCAGCTTTGGTGCCCCTGGATTTGAAAACCAGTGTGATATCTTAGTTCACTTTATGCTTAGGTAACTTTCTTGTAAAATGCTTAATTTTCATTAGCTTTCTTATTAGACAGCTTTTTTTCCATGTAGAGTTTCATGTAATAATAATTGGACATTAGTTGAACAAATGTAAGTCAGCAGTTTTCAGCCTATAGAGCGCTTTTTTTTTTTTTTTTTTTTTTTTTTTTTTTTTTGGCAAATGAGATGCTTTTTGGTAGAGGGACTTTGGTAATTTCCTCTGATCTGCTTTTTGTTGTGATACTCCCAGAAAAGGGCTCTCTGCAGGTACCCGCCATTCCCAGTAAATGCCCGAACGTGTCCCTCCACTGTGGGGCTGAGCCTGGTGTGGCGGGACGGGAGACGCGATGCTGTGGGTGAAGAGCTGCGAGAAATGAGGCGCAGGGTTCCCTGGGGTACACCAGAAAGTGAACATGGGAACTGGGGTGAGAGGTGGTGGGTTGGACGCTGAAGATGACGAGCGTTCAGCTTGTGTTTTCACGGCCTTGAATAGATTAATGCCCACAAATCTGAATTTAAAGAACGTCGGCTGCCTTCTTCATTTGCTTTAGCATCCTGTTAGTATATTTCAGCTATTTCTAGAGCTGGCCAAACTGTTTCACATGAATAACTTTCCCACTTGTGTGGTTTAAGTCAAAGTTTTCTAGAAAAGAAAAATACTCTTACTGCGTTTGTTTATTTTTTTCCCTAACAGTTGAGTTTTCAGTTGAGTTTTGAGTTAACAGTTGAGTTTCACCTTAGCTGGAAAGAGGCTGTTAATTTCCCCTCTTCTCAGTCAACTTTTCTATATCTTTCTTCTTAAAGGAAACTGGAATAAAACATCTTAACATCCTGAAACGGAGACCCAAATGTTCTGCAAAATTGTAGAACAAGTGGTGTTTGAAAGTAAACTGAAACTAGGAAGGCACCTTCTAAAAAGGGAGGGAAAAAAATATTTGTGCTTCTAAAAGGGAAATTCCTTATGGAAAAATCAAACTTTGGAAAAGGATCTTTTCTTCTTTCTCTGCTTTTTGTGTATGGTAATATTCTGCAAAAAGTCCCAAATACCTCTGGCTGCCTGGTGTTTGGCGGTAAGGGAATAAAGGAGCAGGATTGCATCCATGGCAGCACTGAAGGGTGCAGAGGAGGTTATTCTGGAGGCGCAGAGGAGATTATCCAGGTAGGAAAAGGGGAGGCGGTGACAGTGCTTCCTGCAGTGAGGCAAATTGAGGCAACTTCATTTTGGGGTGCAAAGTCGTCTTTTATGAAAGGCCTCTCCAGCAGGCAGTGCCGCGGCAGTGCTGCCGGTGGCTCTGCGGCCCGCCGTGGTCTGCCTGGACCTGGTGCTGGCCCCAGGAAATCTGGGGGAAAAGGGTGAATACAGCTCCATCGGCTGCCACGAGGAGCGAGGGCAGCCAGCGTAGCCTGTGCTCCAGGTTATACATTTCATATATTCTTTGGAGCTTAAATTTAATTGCTTCTTAAGTTTGAGCAAACAACTACAGTTCTAACCCAGAATGACGTGTTTTGAGGTGTATATTTTATAAGATTATTGAAATGCCACGAGAGTAAAATCCAGATTTTGTCAACAGCGTGGAGTTGCGGTATTTGGCTGCTTACCTGTTGGGCTTTGGAATCTCCTTGTTTGTTCATTATCCGGGGGCACGTCTCCGTACAGCCTGCACAGGGTCGTATATGATTTTCAGTGCCGCTGATTTAAATGAGAACTTTTACAAAAGGACAGGAGTTATTACAGCACTAACTCCGTGTGTAGTTAGGAGAAAAGTAAATAAAATAAAAAAAAATAGTCTAACAACCCTCATCAGTCTGTAGGAGTTGGGATGAAAAGAGCTAACGATCGCTATCTAAGTGATAAATGGGCGAGCGTCTGAGAGGGCTTTGGCAACAAGAGAAGACAGATGAAGGCAAAATGGCTGCTGTCTGGCTGCCTTTCGTTCTTTGAGGAATATTATGATTAAAGCATATTTAGCAATCCTAACTTGGGTCTAAATGATGTTTTGAATCAGACAGTGCAACAGTAATAAATTAGACCAATTAGCGACTACGTATCGCTTTTTCATATAGAAGCGGTGTGCCACAGCCTCACGTGGAGAGGGAGAACCTGACTTTGGGGTGTGAGAGGAGCACATACCTGTGGGAAAAAACTGTGTTTTCGGTTGATCGCTCCATGCTCCTGCCCTCTCCAACAGATGGGCTGTGCATCATTGTCCATGGGATTGGGATGCCCGAGGTTAGGAGTGGCCCCTGTAGAGCACTCTGCTACAGTCGTGCTATAGAAGGTGGCCGAAAGCGTTGGGATGGGACTGCGGGAGTTCATTTGGGGAAAATGTTTTATCAGCTCCGAGTACATTGGATTTGCTGTGTTTAGGCTGTTGTTGATGGTTCAGTTTGTGGCAATCGTTTTGGGGGTGAACATGGTCCTTGTTAATGCCAAACCAGTCCAGTTCAGCGAGCAGTCAAGTACCAGGTTCTCCAGAGGCACCTTGTGAAGTTTCCGTGGTACGTAAGACAGTGCTTAAAGTTCATCATAAGTGCTTTAATGTGGAAGGATGAGCTTAAGCGTGTGTAAAAGCTTCATGGGATTGGGCCTCAAGCAGGAGAGGGATGTGCTTTTTCTTCTCCACGCTTCTCCTGGAAAGGTCACTGACTTGTGGGATCCTGCCCTTGCAGAAACTACAGCTCCCGCCTTTCACATTCACCCGGAGCAACGTTTCTGGAACAAGGCGGTCAGATAAGGCGTCTTGGCGGCGTGTGGCGTTTGGGTGGCATGCTGCCCGGTCCCATCAATGCCAGTAAGCGGCGTGGGGCTGCACTCGTCCCGGGGGAGGGTTGTGCGCTGTCTCACCCACTTTGTCACCAGTTTGGAAATTGCCTCTCACGGGGCACGTTGCTGTTGCCTCCAGTTTGACATGTCATTAGTGCTGGTCTCCCAGCCTCTCCGCCGCTGAGGACGTAAAGCCGAGTGCCTGCAGTCTCGCCATCATCCTTTGGCTGATAAACTGTGCCTGCGCTTTGCTTTTCCCTTGTTCCCAGAGCCTATAAAACTAAACTCCTGGTAAAGAGACACAGGTGTGAAGTTTTTAAACTGGTGAGAGCGAAACTCATTCACTTCAATATTTGCAGAAGGATATGCAGAGGAGACCCGCGTGAATTGGTGCATCTGCAGAAGTGAGGACTTGGAACAGATTTTGTCTGGCTGTTTTTGCCCAGACGTTGCAATTTCTGAACATACTACTTCTAAGCTTATTTACGGTGCTGGCGTGCTGAGCTGTGAGACTTGGAGATGTAGAGGAGAAACTGCCGTGCTTCTCTCTTTGTGATGCTGGGGTTGAGGAGAGCAAAGCGAATTTGTCGTACGGGAGCAGCCAGGGTCTCCTTTCCACTTTTTAACGTATGGGGAGAGCATATACTAAAAAGTTCCCTGCCTTTTCTTACGCTACTGCTCAGCAGCTGCAGCAGCGAGAGAGGTTTGGACCGCACTGGTGTCAGAAAGAGGGATGTGAAGAAACAGCCGGGGTGATGTCCTTCTAACAGTATATCTTCCTGAAGGGGGTACCTCCTGCTTTTCAAGAAGATAAAAGGCTTATATAAAGAAGGTGGCCAGTAAAGTTTAACTAAGAAATGGAATACTAAATTAAAAACGCGAGTGCCAACTCACGGGGTGCAGTGTCAGCCTTCTGGTAATATGCTGGTACTTTGAACTTTTAGTTGATTAATTAGTCCATTATTCCGTTCCTAAATAAGCAGTTATATACTGGACGAAGGCGGTAGAGTGGGGTTTGATTCTGTACATCAGTTATTCAGCTTCATGTTTACATAATGATATCTAGGTTATAATTTTATAAAAACCTCTGATAATAGCAATCATAAGCGTTAATTAGTTGATACCAATTTTGTCTATTAAATTTTATAGCTGCTTCTCTAATGCGGTTGGCTCATTTCCTTAGATAAGCTTTAATGCTGTGCTACTCTCCTGTCACAGTTCCCAATTTTAGAAGTAGCTCAGTCTCACCAGATTGGCGATGATCTGCCGTCATGCTCAAAGTAGATATTTTGTCGACTTGCAGTGAAAACAAAATAAAACAGAAAAAAAAAAATAAATCAGTGCTGTATGGGGAATTTTTAGTGTTACTGGTTGCTCCTGTATAGTTTGGTCTACAGTGCAGTTCTCAAATTGCTCGAGCTGCCCCGCGGGAAAGTTTTGGATACCCACCATAATGTTGGATGATCCTCCTCATGTTTCCTTAAATTTTGTCTTGTCTGTGCAGCTGACTTCTCTCAAAGTGGTTCACCGGCTTCTTGCCACTTGTGTGAGGTGAGAGCAGGAGGGGTGTGCCGTCCCCCTGGGGGGGGTTTGGATGCCTCTGCGGTCACAAAGATTCAAAGGAGTGGAGAACGAGGTTTGTTGTGTTGTTGGGCAGGGCAAATCAGGAGCGAAAGGGCTTGGTTTTACCTCCTTCCAGACTTCACGGGCACTCGGGGTTTTATCCAGAACCCAGCCCGAGCCTTCGGCTAGTCTCAGTGGCCCTCAGCTCCAGTTCTTAAGAAATAACGGAGCGGCAGCGAGTGTCTGTGCTCTTCATTATCTCCAGTGATAAAACGGCTGGCAGATGGGATCTCTGAACTGTTCCCAAATTCGTGTTGTGCTCTGGGGGACTCAGCCTGCTTTGTCTGGGGTCAGATCCCCAACTTAAACGCAAGATGCACTGTCCCATCTCAGCGATTTTGGGGGGATTCAGTCTTAACCAAAATGCATTCATTTTGTCGTCAAAATGAACTCATGCAAATACGCAATTGATTAACACCTCAACTGAGATGGTGTATTTACTAGCCGATTACTATTTTTGAGATCTGCAGTAAATTTCATTTCTCCCCAGCTTTCTTTGGGAAAGGCCCTAAGTCTGTCAGGACCTGTTTAATTAATCTTCTGCATTAATGATGTGCTTTAAGAAGGTAGAATTAACATTATCATTCTGTAATGAGTCGGCTCCTCTGTTGTCTTCAAATTTCTCACTATCCTATCTGAAATTACTGCAGGCTATGAAGTCATTATGTAGAAAAGACATAAACCCTGCTGTCGGCATTTATGACGTCGTGGTGCCCTAGAGCATGGCTGACTTCTTCACCCTTCAGTCAGGAGGAGGACTTCCCTGGCTGAAACTTCTTGTCTTTTAAAGAAATTCATCTCTGAGAGGAGTCACAAGGAGGGACCAGGAAGGGGCAGTCAGTCTGATCGATAATGCAGGCACAGCCCTGAGGAGGAGCCCTGAGGCTGAAATTCATGAGATCATGGCCACCTCCTTGAGGAGCAGAGGGACAGGGACCAGCTGGAGATGCGGGTTGGGGGCAGTTGGGCAGAGCTGAACGCTGAGCAGGGGAAGAAGGCGGCTGTGCGTGAGAAAAGGCTTGGATACTTGATTAGGCCTGGACAGCAAGAGGGGTAAGGTGATGCCAGAAGGAAGGAACTAGAAGCATTGTTCAAAACCTATGGGTTTTGAACCTATATTGTTCAAAATGCATTGTGCAAATTTACTAGGTCAAAATTGTTAAAAATTCTTGAATTTTTAAATTCAGGTACGCCCAGGTGCGTATTTCTGGGCCAGAACTTACATAACCCTTCTGGCCCAGTAGGTCATATATGTTGATGAGTTGCAATCCCAAACTGGTTTTTTCATAGCCTGTGATGTCCTTCTGGGCACTCCAGCCAGCGGTGGTCTGCTCTGACCTCCCCTCCAGCGGCAGGGAGCAGTTGGCGAGTGTCGGTGAGCATTATTCTCTGCAGCCTTTTCGGGACTGAGGCCTTCACTGTGAGCAATTATCTCCTTAAGGAGGAAGTTCTGAGACTCTTAAATTAGAGGCATCTTATTAGCCACACTTCATATGCCAGGCATTAGTTATAAAAAGATGCACCTTGCTGCTAAGACGGAGTGATTAATTTGCAAGCCAGCGAGTTGTTATATTATGCTAACAATTACCATATTTGATAGATTAAAGCTCACACTAGGCTATCTGTTGCCTTGGGAGTTTATTTACAATTCCTGATCTGTGTCAGGCAAAGAATTCATGGTGTGACGATTACTATATAATGTCTGGATGATCCTGTCACGTTTAAAAATAACGTCCAACCAGAAAATGTTGCCCATCTGTTTGTTACGCGGGGACCCAGCCCTGCCAGCGCTTCCCGTTGAGAAGCTTAGCTTCTTCCTACAAGAAGTCATCAGCCAGATGTAAGTCTCTGCAGAAAACTTCCCTTCTGCGAAAATAACGTTAATAAACCAGGAAACTTGTGGTTTGCCCTGAAATGAAATGAAAATGTGACCTTTCGGATTATAACTATATATACTGTGACTACATTTGCATATGTGTATTAACTATATATAACTTCTGGTGTGCACAAGAAACTTCAGTTTCTCATGTTGGAGTTACTCCAGTTTGGCACCAAAAATGCTTGATTATTTGTGCAGATAAAGAGCACAATTGACTCGATGGTCCAGTGGTCTGAGAGTTTCATATTCTTCAAAACAGAGGGTGAAACAATTGGGGGTGACGGCGGCAAAAGACAAGGAGAATAAAATCACTGCCGCGGCTCTCTTTCTGGTTGGCAGTGCTGTCCTATAAAGTGACAATGTAATTCCCATTGCTTTTTTTTGCTTGTTTGTTGTTTTGTTGGGTTTTTTTGCAATCCGATATCCAGCCGGCCAAGAGCTGTTGCCCTCCCCAGGTCTTGGCGTGAGCGTTGTAACTGGTGTTAACAGCCCTCCATTGCAGCAGCGTCGGCCACGAAGGCAAAAATAGACGTGCCCCAAAACTCCTATCGCCTTCAGGAGATGTTTGACCTGCATCCTTGCTTATGAAAAGTTTTCATACCTTTTGTCTCCCTCTTCTTCCAAATGGCTTTATTCGTTCTGACTAGCGATCAGGCCCTGTTTTAGTAACTCATGAGCCCCTGTTGTCCCCGCAAAGCGGAGAGGAGGACTTTGCATGTCAGAAACCTTTAGCGGCGGGCAGCGCGGGAAAGGTCATCGTCCAGCCGGTGTGATTTATGGGCCCTGGGCTGTGATTTATGGGCCCTGGGCGGCTGGGGTGCGTCCCTCCTCCTCCTCCTCCTCCTCATTCCCTGCATACCTTTGTGCCCATGTCATCATCGGGCACTCTCCCTTGCTCCCCCTGTGGTATTATTACTATTTTTTTATATATTTTTTTTTTTAGCATGAAATGAATGATGGTAACTGCCTCCTATAAACAAGTTTTGGGAAAAAGAGAGATGTGAACTCCAGCGACCCAGGCGATGGGCTGTGGGGGCAGAGGGAACAATGTCACCCTTGTCCCGCTCTCCCTCTTGGGCATCCGCAGCTCTCCTAGCCCCGGAAACCCGGCTCCGTCCCGGGGACACGGGGCAGGCACGAGGGCACGGCACACTGTGCCGGCCAGGGTCTTGGGAGGTCTGGCATGTCCCTGGCATCCCGGTAATGTGGCACTCGGGATGGCACCGCATCCTCTGCACAGGTTTAGCGGCTGTGAGGGTCGGATTAATCACTTTGTTTTGGCATTTTTGTTGTTGATGTTGTTTGTTTGCTGTTTTGGGGCAGTCCTGCAGACCAGCTAGACTTAACAAGATGATTCATAGCCCTTTAGTCTCCGTTGTCATCGTATCGATTCTGCAATCATCACTAAGAGATCTCTATTACTATCTTTTTTTCCTTTGGCTTTCCGTAGGTTTTCTGCCGTCTGCCCCTCGTAAAGCCGGTAGCAGGTGACAAGAATGCTTTGAAATTACGTTACAAGGACAGCAGCCAGCATAAATAGATTTTACTTTGATGAAGCTGCTCTGATTTACATTACCTGAAGATGAAGCCTTAACTGTTTGCTTAACTCCAGTACTTCTGTTAAAAAACAGCCCTCAGTGATATATTCCCATTCATTATAAGAGAGAAGAAAGGAAATGAAAAGGACAGCATCTTTCCACCTTTGACATTTTGTAGATAGAAAGAGGGTGGTTTTTTTTCTGGTTTAAAGCTGCATCGTTCCTTACTTCTTTCACAGGGGTTAAGACTTTTGTCTTCTACTTTCTTACACAGGAAAGGAAACAGAAAAGGAGCTTGGGCTTGGCCTTGCAGGTAGCAAGAACGCTTTATCTCTTCCTCACCTGTGAGGACTGGGGTTTGATGTTTATATTCGATACATGGCTTTGGGAGGGTTGGCAGAGCCGCTCAGATGAGAGAGACACTGTATGAGGCAGCTCCTCAGGAGGAGTATCAAAATGAGCTCCTTAGTTTATAGCAGGTAAGATGATAAATAGGATGGATTTTCAGTAGGGTAATTGTAATTGAACAAGGAATGTGTTTATCAAATGCACATGATGGCAGAGAAAGGAATTAATGCATGAACACAGATGGAAAGAGTTGGGTTGTTATTGCAGAAATTTAAATAAATTAAAAAAAAAAAGTGGCGCATCCGGTTGTGTGATGAGCCACACGAACAAAACAGTCTCCAAAGAGTGCTGCTCAGATCATAGGGTTTGGGGCAATAACAGCAGACGAAACTTAGCATCTCAAAGGTCCTTTCCAACCATGAAGATTCTATGATTTCAGCTTGAAAGGTTGATTTGTTAGGAAACTTCCCTGGTCAAAATGTTTTGAACAGATCAACCCGTGGTCCTTCTCCTTTCCATGAAGGTGTTGGTTTTGTCCAAGGAGGACAGTCTGGTCCATGACAAAACCAAGTACCCGACAAACCAGTGAGGACTGTCCTGAACAATTTGTGGAGAAACCAAGAGGAAAATTGCCTGCAACAGGAAAGGAAAATGGAAAATTGGGTGGGATTTTTTTTTTGTGACAAGATATGGAGTGAAGGTAAAAGAAGAGAAGACTGCTGTTACTACTAAGGCTTAGCATTAGCTGACTATAGTAGTTAACAAATAGGGCTAATGTTATTGCTAATAACTTGCTGTTAAGTAACAAATAAAAATCCGAGCAGGAGCACTAATTTCTCCTCCATGCATCTGACCACTCCAGTGGCGTGGCACGCTTTGCACTGGTACGTTGTGGGTATCCACAGTAGTTAAGGGAAAAAAGGTGGAGATTAAATCGGAATTCGGACAGAAGAGATGCCTGCAGAGAGAAGTGTCATATAGATTTTGGTATTAAAAAAAAAATCTAAGGTAATAAAGCTAGACACAGAAGTGGAACAGGGGCTATAACCTCAGTGGCCATACACTACAAAAAACAAGCAGGAGGAGGATGAGTGTAGCGCAATATGAACTGCAGACCCTCTCCACTGGGCTTAACGGGACTTAAAATAAATGGGAAGATAATAAACAGTCCAGCAAAATACAACAGAAAAGAAAAATACTCCAGAGCTGCTGAAGAGGTTAGCCCGTGTCTGCTTTAAAAGCCGTGACAAACAATAACAATCCCTCATTTTCTGAAGTTGTGATCTGGGGTCCTGGATTTGTCCCAGGGTGCAGCACAGAGCGTGTATGAGCTGCAGAACTGAGGCAGGGGAGGGGGAGAGGTGTAACATCCCTTAGCAGTGACGGAAGTGGATATTCGTATTTCCTTCATTTAAAGAAGAAGAGCCCACGGCTTGATAATCTGGGGTTTTCCTATTGCAAGCAGGAGTGCCTCAGTTTCCCCAGCTGTAAAATTATACAGGCTTCTTCATGAAACGTGCTTTGGGATCCTGTCTATAAAAAGCTGCAGTGGGGACAGAGGAGGTGCCTGGCTGCACCCAGGAAACATTTGGGAGCAGAGCTAACGTGTCCTCTTGAAAATGTAACCCAAATTTCTGTGCTGCCGATGTGCCTGCATAAGGGAGGTTGCGCCTTTCCTGAGAAAGATGGTATTTCTATTAATTCCCCACAAGGGACACGATGATGTTTGCAGCATTAACGGGATTGTCTATCCGAGTAGGAAATGTAGGACTCTTAATCATGGGCCCTTTTTTCCCCTGCTTTTACTTTGGTCCTCGATTGCTGCACCGATATTTAACATTTGTCATAAGTTCATTTTAGCTCTGTCTCATCTCATGTACTTGTTACTTGCTCTGTCGCTGATTTGAAAAGCACTCCCAAAATCACGGGGATTTTTCTGGCTTCGTAATGTTCTTTGAATTATGTGTTCTAGGAGACTTTTATGCATCACAGACTGTTTTTTTGGCTGTAAGTCAGAAAAAAATGTTCCTGGGGATGATGAGAGTTCACTTCTTCACCAATTTGCTTGTCTCCCAAATGCAGCAAGAAGCGTTTTTGTCGAGTAGTTGATTCCATCCTCCCACTCTCATCTGGCGTAGAAAAACGGCAATTACCCAAAATTCACACTTACCTTGTCACCTGTAGACAAGGCACCTCCGGTGCTACTCTGCGTTGTGTGACGGGCCGGTCTACACCAACGCTGGGGTGGGGAATTGCCGGGGCTGGGAAGGACCCCATGCATGGTCTGGGCTCCAACGTACCAAAACAATGCAAGGCTTGTGAATGGGTATGCAAGCAGGGGTTGTGTACGTACAAAATGGGCGGATATATGTATGTGCAAGTTTCTGGGATCCTGTGCAAAAGCCTGTCTAGACACCTCTGTGATACCTCCTAGACTTGGTAGTAGTGAAGCTTCCTACCACCCACTGCCCTCAGAGCCGGAGTGCTGCTTAGGGAAACGCAGTATATTAAACAACAAATAATACATAAGGGGTTTTCAAGTGTGCCCAGGTAGCTCAGAAGTTGTGGTCTGGGGTCCTTCTCTGGCAAGAGGCAGTGTTTGGGGAAGCCTTCCTCCTGAAGGCACTTTTGGTTCCACTTGCTGCAGTTTTGGTTCGGCTCTTCCCAGCTGCTCTTAACTAGAGGTCAGCACATGACCTGAAGCGAAAGCCTTTGTATTTCTTCCAAAGCTTTTAATCATCGCGGTGGTAACCCTGCATGCTTTCCTTTTAATTTGTGGACTATTCGCACGTAGTAAAAAAGGCAAAATGTGTTGAATAAATTTTTCATGATTAATGGTTTTGTCCAGAGTTATTGCTGGTGAAGATGCGGGCATAACAGCAGTGTTTTATTTTTTGGCTGACATATAAAAGCAAGGGAAAGCCAAAACTTTTTTTTATTATTTTTTATTTAATAGAGAGTTCAGAATGTGGAATGAGCAGGTTGTAAATTGTGAGTAATTTAATTTTAATTAGTTCTACTAAAACCTTTATTACTCTTCCTTATTCTCATTCTATGAAAGTGATATCAAGGCAAATGTTTGTGATCCTGAGTGCTGTAAGAAGGTGCTGCTTTTCAGACCTCCTGGCACAGCTTGCCAGCATCTCCAAAATTCTTTGTGATCCCAAAAGCCTGCACTTCTGAAGTGCTCAGCTCTGCCCAGAAAAGCTGTGGCAAATGTTATCCATGCCAGGCAGTGGAGGGGGGTGGGTTGAGGTTATTAAAGAATTGGTTTTATGGTTACTTTAGTGGTTATTTTAGTTATTTTGGGTTTTTTTCCCCTCAAGAACCTTGTTACATGGAGACTAGCAGTATAGAATCACAGAATGGTTTAGGTTGGAAGGGACCTTAAAGATCATCCAGTTCCACCCCCTGCCCTGGACAGGGACACCTCCCACCAGACCAGGTTGCTCCAAGCCCCGTCCAACCTGGCCTTGAACCCCTCCAGGGATGGGGCAGCCACAGCTTCTCTGGGCAACCTGGGCCAGGGCTCACCACCCTCATAGTGAAAAATTTCTTCCTAATATCTAATCTAAATCTCCCCTCTTCCAGTTTGAAGCCATTACCCCTCGTCCTGTTGCTACACTCCCTGATGAAGAGTCCCTCCCCACCTTTCCCCTAGGCCCCCTTTCAGACACTGGAAGGCTGCTATAAGGTTTCCCTGGAACCTTCTCTTCTCCAGGCTGAACACCCCCAACTCTCTCAGCCTGTCCTCACAGCAGAGGTGCTCCAGCCCTCTCATGATCTTCGTGGCCTCCTCTGGACCTGCTCCAACAGGTCCATGTCCTTCTTATGCTGAGGGCTCCAGAGCTGGACCCAGTCCTCCAGGTGGGGTCTCACCAGAGCAGAGCAGAGGGAAAGAATCCCCTCCCTCGCCCTGCTGGCCACGCTTCTTTTGATGCAGCCCAGGGTGCGGGTGGCTTTCTGGGCTGCAAGCGCACATTGCCTGCTCATGTTGAGTTTCTCGTCCACCAGCACCCCCAAGTCCTTCTCTGTCCTCCTCCGCAATGAAGCGCGTTCATTCACTGGCTCCGTTCCGTCCTGTTTCACAGCCCTGGTGAGAGGATGGGCCCCCCCCCAAGGCCCCGAGATGCTGTCCTGGTGGGCTGCAGATAACCCTGCTGGGTGGGTAGCCTTGGCTGTTCCTCCCAAACCGGGCTGTGGTGGATGTCTTTCCTCATATTAATGATATTTGCTGGCAGTCCTGAAATCATCTAGTCTTAGTCTGACTCTCACTCTGTCTTTCTCACTGAAGAGTTTGGCCAGGGGGCAGGTTTTGATACCAAAATAACCTGTTCATCCTGTTATTTGGATCCCTGCGGTTGCTGGGAGGTTGGTGTTGGAAGGATGGATGCTTTGCTTTTATTGCTGCCGTTCTTATTTACTTGTAGTGGCAATACAGGAGGTCTCCCTCTTTCTGTTGGTGTTTTGTCCCGGAAACTCGTTTTTCATATGGTTCTTTTGGGGGAAAGCCTTTGAACCTTTCTTGTCCGGCCCAATCTGCAGCGCCGCTGCCACCGGCGCCCCAGGGCTCAGCCTTTACAAATGGCACCAAAAAAGCACCCCCCAGCTGACAGCTTGTGTTTAATGAACTCGGTTGCCCAGCACAAAAACACAGCTCACCCGTGTGCCGTGATGGCTTCAGAAAAACAACGGGGGGGGAAAAAAAATTTCCGTAATTGGATTCTATCGGGTAATCTCTCAGTGAAGCAACACGAGTGCTAATTACTGCTATTGGTGACAGGTAGAGTTATCGAAGCGTAATGCTGCTTTCAGGTTAAAAAAAAAAAAAAAAGAAAAAAAGAAAGGACTATGCTTTCAGGTTCAAAAAAAAAAAAAGGGACTATATTTACAAAAAATAAGTTATTTAACACTCAACAGGGTGCATCTCAGATAGCATTGCAGTACACCTATTAAATTTTTAGTGCCAGATTATGATTCACAGCCAGGGTACAGAAGTTGCCAAGCAGCATAACCCAAGCAACAATTATTAATTAATCAGGTGCTAAAAGTGCCTAAAGAGAGAGCAGTCGGCAAATGATAAGAGCCTCCCTGGGATACAATATTCTATTTTTTTCTTTTTTTTTTTTTTCTGAGTTGCAAATTAGTTAAAGCATGTATCATAATGTGATGTCCCCTTAGCAGATATTGGATCCATTACTCTTTCTACCTATATTAATAAACCCATTGATGAATATTCTCATTCTTTAGAATGTTTCCAAAAATGATTTGCAGTTGTAGAACCATTTAACTTGGCAACTGTACGTACTGCAAGGAAACTTTGGGAGATACTATAAATTATTTTGACAGATTTGAAAATGCTGTTTATATCCATTAGTTGCTATAAATGCCAGGATGTTGTGATTTGACTGCCTCATTCTTCCTTACTGAAAGAGGATGCGTGAGATAATTTTTGAAGTCAGTCAAGAATGAGAAAAAACTTCTTGTAGGAAAAAAAAAATCATCGAGTATGTAGGTTGTGTAGGTAGTTTTAGTTTTCTCCCAGGGTTATCAATTAAATTTCCCTCCAGGGAGGGACTGGTGGGTGTCTGGAGCATCCCCCCCACCATCCCCCGAGCACAGTGCTGTGGGTGCATCCCCTGGGAGGGGAGAGATGCCATTTCCCGTAGGGACAATGGGGGTGGGGGGGGGCCGAGCCCAGCCAGGGCTGCCAGAGCTTTGCATACCTATTCCTTTATAAATGCCATCACTGACAGGATTATTTTGGCAAAAATAAATCTGTTTTTTAAAGCTGCCCAGTCTTACTTTAAGTGAGAAATAATGTATGTATTGGAGCTTATTCGCACATCTTGAATGGTCATTTCTGGTGTCACACTGTTTCTGTTTAGCTCATCATTTTCAGTGTAATTAGTTTGCTTTCAGGGACCTCTAATGCATATGTGTTTAAGAGTGGCTTGACCTCCTCTCAACTTGGTTTTCTTCTTTTTTTTAACCACTGAGTCAGGAGTATATGTGGGAGGACAGGGGAAAACCAGAACACTGAGGGAGAAAGTCCCGTTCCTAAAGACCAAAGCAGCATCTTTGAAGGATATATTAAATATAAACACCGCTAATAGCAGTAGCGCTCTTGAGGCAGAGCACGGTGCTGTTATCACTCTGGCTGGACATCAGTTGGGGAGTTTATGACTGTCCCGTCATGCCTGTTGCGTGCACTGCCATTTCCCCTTGCTGGAGGGGACATGCCTGGAGCCCTAGTTCCCAGGTGAGATGTGCTGCTCCTGTCGGAGCTGGGGACTGGCCTCCTGGTCCTACCTGGTGTTTGTGTTGCAGAAATGCAGAAAAACCTGACACCTCGCTTGATGCAGTATCAGAACATACCGTTTTATGTTTCAGGGTCGATGTCTTGGTTTGGTTGCATTTTGGGTCTTTAGTCATTTTGGGTCTTCAGTTGCGGTTTGGGTCTTCTTTCAGCCCATCAACTGTGCCCAGCTGGTCTTATGAAGGCATCGTGTAGCTCATGGGTAGGGATCGGGACTCAGAACTGGAGCAGTGTTGGGCATGCCTCTCTTGTAATTGATGGTTTGTACGAGCCCCTCCTGATGCACAGCACTTGTTTTGCTGCTTCTCCACAGCTTCGTTGGGAAACTTTAGTCCATTGGTATGTGTCACAACTTGGGAAGGCAAGTATGTAAATTTTGTAGCATAGTTTCTCAAATACTTTCTTGTGATATGTGAAACTTGGTTGGGAAACCTCCTATGTTGAGCTTGGAGATGGTTTGGACCACGCTCTCGGTGTATCATCAGTAATTTTTGGAGCCTTGTCATGAAGCAGGCAGGATTCAGAGCTGAGAAACTTTTGTGGTTGTTTGATACCTGGTATTTCTGTGTGGGGGTCCTGGGAATGGCAATATGATCAATGGTCATATCGTTACTATCCAGCTGTCATTCTTGCTTTTCATTTGCAAATGAAGATGCAAGTAACCTGCTTTTTAACTTGTGGCCCATTAGCTGCCTCCTCCTATTCAGATGGTAATGTTAGTGGGCCATTGGTGATTTAGCGCTCTGACTTGTATGGAAAATAACAGATTGTTTACGCTGGTAATTACACTCATTTCCATATCAATTGGTCCGGCTAGACCAGTGCCTTAAAATAAAAAACTTATGTCAGGACAGTACATACCTAAACCAGTTAATGGAAAAGCATTGTGTTTATCTTGGGTACTACTTTGAATTGTTAGGGAGTCGGAGAAAGGGGGAAAAGGCGGCTACAGATGAATCATGTGTATAAGGAGTGAAGACTTAGGGCCGTTTACAAAGTCCCAGCAGGCACAATGGACATGAAGAATTTGATGAGGCTGAAAAAAACAATGGGTTTGAAGGATTAGTCAGAAAATACCGTTCTAGATCACTAGCAGATAAAAGTCAGCAGGGGACTCTGGAGATCTATATATTTTTAATATGAACAGGGGTTCTGGCCTCCTGACTTCCCTGGAGCGGCAGTGATTCATGCCAGTTGAGTATCAACAACTTCCATGAATTATTTGTATTGTAGCCATATCAGAAGCAGCTGAGATCCTCCTGCTGTGTTTGATAGTCAACAAGAGTTTGTCATCAGAACAGAAATGGCTTTTTGGCTTTTTTTTTTTTTAACGGTTGAATAATAAATGGCTTATGCCCATTGCAGGAGTTCTGGACCTGTAGTTGGCAGTGATTGGGTGGCTTGTGAAGATCACACTTGATGCTGCTATCTGAGCTGAAGCGGTCAGAACAGAGATTGTCAGAGTACGTGCTTTAGAAGGGTCAACAACAGCTGTCGGGTGACAACGTTAGTCCATCCAACCCTTTCCCTTCTTGAACACCTTGCCATGTGGCATTAGTAAAGGTGTTGAGCCTATGAATTAGTCAGACGCGTAGCAGAATGACAGTGATATATGGGACTACAGTGCATAGTCTGCCCGCAGAGGTTCACCAAGACTGCCGTTTGAATATAAACAGTTGGACTCCACTTTGCCATCTGATGTACTGCTCATGAGACTTCTTGTTTGTTTGGGTTTGGTTTGTTTGTTTTTGTGGTTTTTTTTCTTCTGACCTGGTCAACATGTGGCAGGTCTCAGCCCAAGCACTGCTCTCAGATGGGCATTGAGCGTCCTGATGGGAAGGGGGCAACTGAGAATGGGAGCAGCAAGAATGATCAGGAGCTGGGGGATGGGATATTCGGTGAAGGCTGGTTGCTTAGCATGCAGGGGTGAAGGTAGACCTGGTGACAGCTTTGAGGTTGCTGCAGAGAGGAGGAGGCAGGACAAGGGGTGACAGCCTGAAACAGTAGCAAGGGACCATTGAGTTAGATATTAGGAAATACATTTGATCGGAAGGAGAAGTGACACGTGGGAGACCCTACATTGCTTAGACCATTCAGGTATTTTACATTAAACTTTTAGTCACTGCTAGTCCTCCTTTGTACTGTGGGGCAGTTGAAATAGATATTGTCTTGGTGTCCCTTCCAGGTCTATCTTAAATTATTCTACGTGTTGTTGTTATTTTAGGCTTGGAAGGGAACAACACAAGGAAATGTGAACATTTATCTTTAAGGAGTTAGTGAATGGCATGGGAACAGAGAGATTTCCGGGATTTTGGAGTCACAGTTACACTCTATTATACAGAAATCCAAATGCTTCTTGCAGGTGAGAAGAGGTGAGAGAGCAGACTGGAGGGGTGAGTTGGTAACAGACTGAGAAAAAGGATCCCAATGTTAATGGGAGAGGAACAGAGCCAGGAGCAGCGCACGTCCCGGCTTTTCTCTGAGCCAAGAGCCACGTGGAGCTTTGCAGCACTTTGCGCGTGGGACACCACGCGCTCGCTTGTGCCAGAGCTGCCCGGCAGGAAACTACTCATGTCTCTGTCAGTGAAGCTGGTATTGGTACAGGAGAACTCAGGATTATTTAATAGCAACCTATTCCAAATGAAAGAAAGAAGCAAACAGTGCCCAAACGGGCCCCCCCAAACCAAAGTTGCAACTCAGCGTTGGACCAGAGACAATAGGCAGACCCGCTGCTTGGCCGAAGATGGAGGTCGGCGGGGTACAAGAGAGACAGGTTGTTGCTGCGATTTCCTGGTACGTTTAGTTTCCTGAAGATCCCAGGGCTGCCTTGGCTACGGGTTAATATTTGTTACATACCTTGTATGCAAAACATAGAAATTACATATGTATATTCTAGACGTGAGGAGCACATTATATTTTGAAATGGAAATGATCTAAAAGAGAAATAATACAAACGAAATAGGTATTACAGTACAACCATTACAATTATGTAACATGCTGCGTGGAGATTCTTCCTTTTCCTCCCCATTTGGCTTCACAGCCGTTTTTGGGAATAGAAGACAATGACTCAGACTGAATATTACTGTGAATGGAATCAAGACACTTTGTTATTAGAAAACCCAATAGAGTACAGCTGAAATATCAATAAACAGTTGTCCTGTGGTATAATGGCACAGGGGTGTACTTCTGAAGACGTGCAGAAATGCTCTTCAGCATTGCAAATGCGGGAGCGGGTTTTATTTTGTTAAACACTGGAAGGTGGGCAGCATCCATCGGGGAATTTTCCATAGTAGAATATCTGGTCTTTTGTGGAGCTCGTAGAAGACTTAGCTCAAGGTACAGAAGCGCATAACACGATGTTTTGGACTCCTGCTCTGGTTTTGGACGATACCTGTTGAGGAGCTGTCATCTCGGATTTGAAATGTACGAGATTTGGATGAGGTTGGGTAAAACTGATGTTTGTAGCGTAGTTAGTGGTGCAGGTTAAGGGTTGGCGGTTGGGGCACTGGTGTTGCTCTAGCAAGGTGATGTGGTGCTGGGTGAAGCATTGTCGCTTCTCTGTGTCCTGTTTTATCACTCCTTAAACAGGTGAATTTGAAAGATGTTGTTGGAGAAGTACCAGAACTGGGAAAGGGTTTTATATAAAAGGTTCCATTAACTACAGCTAATTAGGTAAACATCCAACCTTCAAATGCTGCTGCCTTGCACCATAAATTTGAGGTCTAAAACAGAGGGGGGGGAAGTAAATGCATTCCTTAAAATGAGTTACTGAATAAATACAAGACTTGCTAATCAGGAGGAGCTGGAATAGTTGACTGATTTTTCTAAGAAATACTTTTTCCACCCATTAGTATATTGTTTTTAGTAGAAAAAGGCAGAGGAGAATTTGGTTCTAGGAAGAGTTGGATAGCACTTTCTGTGGTAGGTGGTATGGTGGAGAGAGATTAACTACCTATTGCACCACAGAACAAAAGGCAAATCGCACCATTTAATAAAAATCAAACCAGAAGACGATAAGGATCAAAGTGAAAGCGTGAACAGGTACAGACTGCCGTACAGAGCCGGTGCTGACTTACAGCGTGAGGACGCGCTAAGGTATCTCACCCAGCGTTTACTCTGACAGCTTGTACCTCACCTTTATCCCTGTCTCAACTCTGCCGCAAAATGCCTTCCCGTAGTTACCACTAAACTTATCTCACCTTCCGAGGAAAAGCTCTCAGCTACAGCTCCCTATAAAAAGCAGCCGATTACAAATAATTTAAAGATAAGTTTCAAACAGCCTGTTACCCCGAATGTCTCTGTTCTCAAGATACGCGGGTTATACGGTGGAAAATGCGCAATAAAAAAATCTCAACGGGAAGGTACAGTCTCTCTCTACAAAAGCAATGTGTTCCTTTTCCTGCTCTCAGCTGGCTCTTCGGGAGCAGTGTGGCAGTAAGGACTCACGCCTTTTCGCGTGCGTTTTCCCCACTGTCATCTGCAGCAGCCGAATGCAACGCTCTGCAAAAACCCTTCAACCTCGGTGATCAGGCGCTCGCAGCAGAGGAACGCTCTGGAGCTCATTGTGGGCTGACTCGTGCGTTCCTGTGTGTGCTTAATGGGGTTTTGTAGCAACAGCTTGAAAAAAGTGTGTTTAATATAAATTATTAGTCTTTACTTCTGTGACTCTTCTGCAGACATCAGGAATGAGGACGTTGTGTGCTCAGTTCTGTCAGGTATTCAAGAAGAGATTAAATCGGGTTTAATAATCTTTAAATTGTCATAGTGATCGGTCACGACTGCCGTGCTTGCCGGGATGTTTGCGGTGGCTGGTTGGACATTGGCACTGCAGGAGGGGGACGCGTGGTGGGGCGGGACGCTGTGCCGTGGGACGTGGGGCAGGCTCATGAATTCCGAGGCGTTCCAGCAAACGGGGCCATTCACCACTCCCGCATCCGCTCCTTCAGAGCTATAAAGGAAAGGAGACAAGGAGATGCAGTTGGAGTTACTAGGGGTCTAGAGAACCTTTAAGACACAAACACGGAGCTCCCAGTGCGATCAGCCGCTCTTTGTGTCCCCGAGTATGTCCCTCCGACATTATCATGTGAGAATTACAAGTTCTTTTAATTTCCCTGTTAGCGCAAACAATGCTATATTTTTCTCCCCCAGCCTTGCTTTCCCTGCAGGAAAAATAATCTGCGATAAAATCTTATCGGGACTATTCCAAGTGCTGTGTGGACCAAAGGAACCCGAAACAAATCCAGCTTATCGTTTCTGGTTCGGAGTCAGCAGAATGCCAATATGCCGATTTTTATCTTGAGCATTAAAGAAACTGGGAAATGCTACTAGAAAGCAGTTTTCTCCAGCCGTCGTTTAAGAGTCGCGTTTATCCAAACTTTGCAGTTTCAGTTCAGGTGCTAATACCGGGATGGGGTGATGGGCCCTTTGCCTTTGGACACAAGTTTGTGCTTGCCCAGCGCTGGAAAACAGCGCGGTAATGCGTTTAGTGGGATATTTTAAAGCCCACTGCGTATTGCATTCTGCAGGTGTTTTCCTAGAATTGCACGGGTTTGTGCTTGTCACCGTAACAGCTAATGTGCAGAGTGCTGACCACATCCGAGAGGCAGTAAATTGGAAAAACAAATACTTGTCAGGGAATATTCCCTTAAATAGACTGAAAGCTGTTGAACCCCCTCCCCAACACATATTTTCCTGTTTTTTTTTTTTATTTTTTTCCACATCAGACCTTTCAGTGCCTTTTGGTTTAGGGCTTGTTATGCTCCATTTCTAGGTGTTTTCAGCAAAAACAGAACTGTTTTTTTCCTCTGTTTTTGTTAGGAGAGCTCTTTGCCAGGATGAAAGGCTCAATGGAAATTTTCTTCTCAATCAAGTACTTATATGTTATGGTAAATTAATACCTGCGTATGTTCCTTGTAGGTATTTATATAATCTCTATCAACAAAGGATTTGGGCTATTTTTCCTGCTTTGAGCTTAGCGCACGTAGGTATTTCTGCTGGGGGATTAAAATAGAGAGGTGAAAGGCTGAGGCGGAGCGTTCCCCTGGCAGAGGGGCCATCCGGAGCCTGACCCTCAGCAGATGGGTTTGCTCAGAAAAGTTGACTGTGTTCGGGCAGAGCCAGGGGTCACTCCCAGCTTGTGGAGCCTCCTTCATGCCAGGGCTTCTCTCTTTTTTTTTTTTTTTTTTTTTTTTTTAACTTTTATAAAATGGAACAAAATGTGGTAGAATTGGCCGGGCGTTGGGAAGGTTTACCTGCAGCAGGATGGCCACGTGGACATAAAAACCTGCATCGCGGCTGTTTGCTGTGGCATCGCACCATCCCCGGGCATCAACGTAAATCCACTCAACATGCTTCTCACTTCCCATCCGTATAAAGTCGTTGGAAAATGAAGTAAAAATGCTGCCCTGATTTCTAGTAACTTTACTCTGCGGGAACCAATTTGTAAGCATTAGAGTGCAGATTTGCAGGAGGATCTGAGGATGAGCGCTGCAAGGTCTCCAGCAGTACATTACCTTTTAAATACTGTAATTGGAGCCTTGAAATTCCTTTAAGCGCTTTATTTTAGAAATAGCTGAGGTTTTGGAACGAAGTCATATAAAGTTATGGTGGCACTTCACAATTTTAGGAGACTTTTAGCCTGCCAAATTGTAGCTGCGGTATCGGTATGCACGGAGCTTCTTCCTCAGCGCGGCAGCAATCATGCCGCCAAACTGCGGGCTCTAAATCACAGCTAGCGGCTAGAGCAGCGGGAAATGAGAATACAGGTTTTTATGACCTTTTGCGAACAGGACTATGAACCTGTCGCTTGTGAAGTTTTACAAAACATCCCCTTAAGAAAAGGAGTCGCACTGGTGACATTTTACGTGAGCAGGTGTCATTAGCGAGCTCGGCTGCTGGTGGCTCGGGGAAAACTCTCACCATGGTCTACGTAGAAGTGAATTTCACAGATACTGTTGGTGTTTTTCCCCTGACAACTGCCTCTCTTATTACGTAGGAATGAGTGCAGGAAAGCAGGGCGTGAGGAGCTGGATGTTCATTCTTCTCCTTATCCCACCCTGGAAGTTACCACTTTGTGATTCTTTTACAGGTATTACCTTGAACTACTGATTTCTTTTTTTTTTTTTTTTTACTGATGGAAAACTATTACTTGCTAATCGTTTCTCCTGACTTGTCGCCCCACCCAGCGCCGCAGGCTGAAACTCGTGCTCAGGACTAGAATTGACATCAGCTCCCTGGGAGGTACCAGGGCAGAGCTCAGCACCAAAGAATGTCTTCGTGTCTTTGGGTAAACACAAAGCAAATCCTTCATATTCAGCTGTCATTTATATTTCTTGCAATAATTTAAGGTCTTCATAAATTGACAAACCGCCCGTGAAACCAAGGTTCTGTTGACAGAAAACAAATGGATCAAACGCATCAGTCACATCCTTCGGTTGTGCTTCATGGGGAGCAGAACAACAAATAAATGTGGAGAAGACCCAGGCTCACGTGTGAGCTCTCTCCCGCAGGTGTATTTTTATCCAGAGGGAATTTTTTTCTCTATAGGACGAGAAAGCCAAAAATCAAATCGGAGAGAAAGAATCGGCAGCTGAAATATGTTTTTAATAAAACAAAAAAGCACAGATACCCTCTCAACCCAAAGGATCGTTTTGACTCCTTCTGTTTTGTAAATGCATTTAAGTCTCTAATGACTTTGCAAGCCTGTGTGCAGCTATAAATCTGTCTCCTCGATGTACTCCATTAGCAGGCTTGGTTTTCCTGCTATACTATAACTTTTGGCGAACGTGCTGTTACAGCTTCCCCATAGTTCATATCCCAGTAGCGCACAGGGGAGCATTTTGGTTCAGAGCAGTAGCACACTGTTAGGGCAGACCCTTCCAGCATGCCGGTTTGCATCACAGCACGTTCTCGGAGCAGATATCCAAAATTTCCTTTGCAGGACACCAACTCCAGCGCTCCGCTTCAGGCGTGCGCCAAATGCACTCCCAGAGAGGCTTTCCATCCATGCGTGGAGTCAGGCTGATGGGCTCGTGGACCACCCTGAGCCCTCCCCTTAAAATTTGACACAGTTGGAGTGTTCGATGGTTTTGACCTACTGATCTGCTCCTCCTCTTGCACCAAATTACTTGCCCGTGTGGGCATAGCCTCTGTTGTCCAAGTTGGTCTTCCTCATTCCTGCTTGCTGTGCTTCCCTGCCACACTGTGGGCATAACGCTTTAAAAAGAAGAAAGGGAGGGTGGAAAGAAAAAAAAAGCCCAGCATGTGTCATGCCTCATGTCCGTTTCAGAAGGCAAAAGTGCCTCCCCCTATGTGCTGTTTGAATTTTTGGCTGTTATTACGAAGATAAATAAGGCAAAGCATTTAGAACTGGGCAGGGTTTTATCTGGAAGAGCCTTCCCTTTCTCCCAGGTGGCACTGGGCCAACGAGCTGTCGAAGGGAAATGAAATGTATCAACATTTCATAACCACAGCTCTTCAGAACTTTTGTTCCAAGAAAATAATTAGGCTAAGTTGACATTGCTGTCTTGATCCAGGATGTACGCCCTGTGTCTGGCTGGCTGGCTGCGGCACCGGCATTGGAGAGCTCTAGATTTATGATCCAGCGTACACATCCTCTTAGTGTTTATATATGGGAAGTTTTAAGCCATGTGGTTTAAATTTTTTTTTTATTGATGAAAATTTCTGGTGGTTGGGTTACCCATGGTGGAGGAAGTGGAGTCTGAATTACACTTGACATCTTTAAGAGTAGTCAGGAAGGTGCCTCACCACATCATAATATTTCCGAAGTACTTTATTTCATGTCAGCACTGTGGTTGATATTATGTGCATCTCTTTTCCCTTTGTACGCAGCGTTTTCTTCGGTGGTCAAAAGAAAAATGATAGGAATATATTTCTATAGTACAAGTGACTTTAGGAACTTGTAAAGCCTTTTTTTTTTTTAAATATAAAAGAAGAAAAACATACTTGACTCTGAAGCCCTCCCTCTCTTCAAGAAAAATATCAACCCTTCTTCTGTATATGTCAGATTTTGAATGCTAAGATACCTGTCCCTCAAGGGTCAGAAGCCTATGTCTCCTTATAACCAGAATGATGTTTTTCTGTCTTTGTAAATGTTTAAAAGTCTCCGTTTCTAGGTGTTGGTGGGTTCCAGCATGCATCTGTTGTGTTTTCCCAACTGAGGACAGGTTCCCTGGGAAAACATCATTTAAAATGAGCAAACTCGCTGGGGAAGTTGCCCGGTGGCGTGCAGGGTCCTGGCACAGTGTTGGTGGGAAGGGCAGAAGTGAGTGTTAAGTAAAGTCTACATTTGTTGCTTGTGTGATAGAACCGCGAGCTGCCATGGTACAGTCTGGTCAGATCAGCTCAGATCGCTTGCCTCACATGAGATTTATCTTATTTCATAGTCAAACGCTCTGGCTCTGATCTTAAACCCATCAGGGAGGTTCCATCTGTGGGCACAAGCAGCTCTCTCCTGAGATCAAGCTGTCCTGCATGCTTTAGGATACCAACGTTGGCATGGGATCGGACACCTATAAGGTGCTGACTATAGAGGAGCCCACCTGACCGGTTCGGAGGAGGAGCACAAGCTTTTGATGATGGGTATCAGGTGAGGAAAGTTCCTCCTTCTCCCACCTGACAATGTCTGGAAGTGACTCGCTGCTGCTCAAGGTCCTGCATTTTTCGCAGACTTTTCTGAGTCTCCCTCCCTTGATTTATCTGTTGATTTTGTCCAGGAAGTCCCAGTATTGGCCCAAACCCCTTCCAACACCTCCGTTTATTTCAGCAGAATTTAGCCCGTGTCAAGATTAATCTCTACTGACCTTGCTAAGTCATTCACGCATTAACTCGGCTCCTCCTTCAACATAAATCTCGTGTCCAGCTTTTGGGGTGGGCAGGGGAAGGAGCATGGTATGCTCACTGAAAATGAGCAGATGCCCTTGGGCTGGGGCTTTTGACGCTGGGCTGGCGCTGGGAAGCATTGCAGGAATAAATTTGAAGTCCTTTTGCGTGAGGCTGCACTGCTGGTTTGGGGAACCCGGTGGGATGTGCCTTTGGATACGGAGCCTGGCTGCCCATCGGCCAAAGTACGTCTGATGTAAAGCATGGCACCATTTCATACTAGTTAAACACTTAAAAGATCTTTAGAACCTTTGTTGTTGTTTTTCCTTACTTATTTCTTCCTTCTAGTAGCCTGTATCTTCAGTGTTTCTCAAATACAGAACAGGGCTAGTTTTTCCTGACTCAAACCCCCAGTCGGTTATATTTATTCCAAAAAAATGTAGCGTGTAAAGCGTTGGAGTGAGGCCTGATGGAGGGAGGTTGTTTCTGCTCTGCGAGATGTCTTTAGACATTAAACAAGGTTTCAGAGTTGGAAAGGAAATGCAGTATTTTAAAATGTACAGAATAGCTAGGACTGAAAAAATAATTTGGAAATAATCATTGGGTGTGTATTAACAGAGTAGTATTGAGTAAAATAAATAGAAATATAATTCAATTAATACATGTGTCTAAATAAAATGACAATGCTGACACAAAGCTACTCTGCTCTTACTGAACAGATGTGTTTTGACAGTGTTGAAATGAAAAAGCAGAAACAATTATCTTGGAATTTTACCCATTATGTTTTTTTTTCCAAAAATTACATATTCCATTGAAATTCTCCTATTTTGGTGAAGATGGATTTTTTGCAGTGGATATAGTACTTCTTGAAAAAAGTTTCAAAAACGCTAGTGGGATTTTAAGCATTTTTGGCATGTTGAAGTTCTGCCACAGGTAGAATAAACCTGTGCAGGATAACCACTGAGTTTCTGCTGTTGTAAAACATGAAATACAATTACCAGTGTACCATCAGTATCTTCGTGGGTAGCAACAAGTCTTGGACCTAAATTAAAACTTGTCCAAATATTTGTATTTTAGAGACACCTGGATAAGGATCAAGATTCTCACCTGTCTCTTTAATAATGCCCTTAATTGCAGAAGAGATTTAAGTGTGTTGTGAAGCCCAGCCCTTTCTCAGTGAGGACTTTAATGAGACATTTCAAGTCTGCTTTAGCTACCTAAAGATGCGCTTGGGTACTCAGCAGGGTTTGCAGAAGCACGGCGGTGATCTTGCTGTAGGTGTTTGTGCGCCCTTGGGCATCCGAATGTTCTTAAAATCTAATCCTTGCAAATGGACGGGGGGACACTTCCCTGAGTCTCACTGATACCGGGCATATTTTGTGTTAGATCTGAACTTCGTGGGATCCAAAGTTCATACCTGATGCTTAAAACAATTTTTTTTTTTACCTGAATAAAGCAGGTCACATTTTAGATTTTCAAGTCCACCTGGCGCATCCTCACCCAGGAGAGCCGGTGCTGGCTGAGCTCTGGAGAAGGACAGCAGATGGCTGTTTGACCGCACCTTCCCCACCAGTTCTGGGTACAAAAGGATTTCTGAGCTCCAGGGGTTAAGCCTGGAAATAATCTGACTGGCAGTCCCTTAGTGAGCTACCAGTGGGAAACCTCGCTATGCTAATACGACGTGTCTTTCTCTTTCTTTTAGGCTTGACTTTTCACGGGATCAATTAATGATAGTGAGTTTGAAAACTGGTTGTTTTACAAAGTCAATAAATGGTGCCAGCATTGAATGATTTTGTTACAAACCTCTCATTACTGGGCTGAGCAAACAACACAACTTCCAGTCCTGACATTTATTGGCAGCCGGGACCCATGGATAACCCAGTATCTTTTTTTTCCCTAACATAAAAGACGTATAAATAAAACAATGGGAATGTGCAAAACGATGCAGGCAGAATGAGTTTGGTTAACACAACTCGAGGCAGCTTTTGAACGGAATATAATAAATTAAAGCTCTGATTGCGTTCAATGCCATTTATCTTTCATGGCCGCTCATTTCTGGAAAGAACAATTGGAGGACCCCGACACGTGAAGGTGTTTGTGTGCATGCACCTTCCATGCTGCTGATTTCCATGGGATTGCCACCTAGGCAAGTTAAGTGTGCACGCCAGTTCGTGCAGGTTCTGTTTACTCATGAGAAACAAATATTAGTAATAAGTGCCTGCTGGTGGCACAGTCCAGGAGATGACACATCCATTGCCTCTTGCGTCTCGCAAGTCATTGCAAGGTACGGTGCCGGCGTATGACATGGAGTGAATCTGTCCAGGGACAGGGGTGGCCTGCGGGGGAGACAAGCGCTTTGTCATCTCAGGAGGGTATTGCCTGTGAGCGCTTCCTCTGCTGTGTGCCCCGAGGCCTGGGGGGAGAGCGGTTGGGTGGGCTCGGCCAAGGCGCTCCACTGACGTCGCAGGGGTTTGCCTCCTGTAGAAACAGCGGGGCCACAGTAAGTAGGAGACTGAAAACCTTTCTCTCGGAGAGGAAGGGTCTGCTCCAGTGTGAAATGTCCTTAAGGGGATCTTACCTGTGCATTTTCACACTGCAGCCTTTAAATTGTGCTCCTGCAATTGTACCGAATGTACCCATCTCTAAAGCCCTTTATTAGCTTTCCTTGAGCTCGCCACCGTGCATGGGGGCCGTGATACGGACCTGCTTTCTGCCTGTACAGAGAAAGGCACCAGTAACTGCGGGGTGAGCGTGCCATAAATACCTGCAATACATATTCAGAGCCGTGCTTTCTGCCCTGGTTCAGGAGATCTGGTGACATTGGAGTTCAGATTTATCCTGATCAGTATTAGAAAAGGTCCTGTTGGCTGTGTTACGTGAAAAGGAATATTTTCAAGGCTACTTTTGAAGTCTTAAGGTCTCGATGCTCTTAGTCCTTCTTAAATAATACTGGAAGTGCTAGGTGTTTGAAACCGTAGCATAAAAAACTACAGGTGTAATATCAACCTGATGAGCAGAGAAAATCCACCCCGTGCCTGCAGTCAGGGGACTGGGGGTCTTTGCAGTCCCAATCATTACGGCCTCCTGGTGTCATCCCTCCGGGGACTGAATTCCTGTTTTGTTTCATTTAATAGATATATATCATCCTGTGCACCTTGTCACTTTTTGCATGCCAGATGGTGGTGTGCTTTGTGATCCATATGAAAATGCTTAAATAAAAAGAAAAAAGTCTTTGTATGTAGGCATTAATTGCTATCAGATCCTCACGGTTCGAACCAACTATGTCCTGAACAGGCACGCATTTGTTTGCCCTGCTTAGGCACTGGCGTGATGCTTTAGTATCTGTCGTTAATAGCAAAGGAAAATGGTTGGTTTAACTGGGGGGAAAAAGGAACAGTGGAGGATGAAGGTCCAAGAGCGCTTGCCAAATTTCTTTCAACCAAATCGGCTGCCAGTGTGTAGTGTGAATGAAGAAAATTGAGAATGGCAGCTAAGGCTTAACTAATGCGATCCTATTTGGGGCTGCAAACAAAGGCTTTGGCCTCTGTTCACAGGGTCCGACCTTCCCGTTGTGGATTGAAAGCTGAAATGATTGTGGGATTCAGTTTGACCAAGAAGGTACCAGGAGAGTGAGACAGAAGCAGAAACCCCAGCCAGGTGCTGCTGAAAGGACATTTTGTTTGAGGCTGGAAAAGCAAAAAGCTCTGTCTACATCCTCAGGTGTAATTTATAAGCAGACTGAACGAAATCCCTCAGGATTTTGGTGGGTGATGGTGTCTATCTAATGCCACGGGCATGCTGGGCTGTTAAATAATCCCCAGCCCTGACGGCCTCAGGAATTATTAGCCATTATCACAACTTGCCTCCAACTCCGTCTCTCAGGGGCATCTTTTTCCCATTAGCAGTTATTCATATGAAGAGCTCTTGGGTCTCGTCCAGTATTAGCTCTTCGTTTCCTCTTTTGTTGGATGCCCAAGGAAGGGCTCTCCAAGAGGGGTCTGTCTTTGCTGTATTCACAGGCCACTCTTGGCTGATTTACTTGGAAATACGCACACAAAATAAGCAAGCCCATCTGTTCCCTTAAAGTAAGTGATAGGAAAATCAGCCACGCCAGCAAAGATAAAAGAAAACTAACTGGCGGTCTGCGGCAGGCAGGTACGAGCTCACACCTGCAGACGCGCCTGTGCAGCCTCTGGGGATGGTCAGACCGTCCCAAAACCTGCTGAGACTGCAGGGCAGGCTTTAGTCCCCTGGGGAAAGAAATACAAGTAATTTTCTGGGCATGCCCCAAGCCAGACAGGCCGTGCCGCGTGTGCCTGGGCAGGGATACGCATGCGGTCGTTACCATTAGGGGTGCTCTGGCAACGGGGCTGGATTCAGGTCTGGTGTTGGGTCTGAAACGGTAGCGTGGCTGACCTGAAACAATGTAGGAGCCGGTTTTAGCAAAACATGTACAGTTTTTGAGTGCTTCCCTGCCCTTTTTTTTTTTAAATTTTATTTCTTTTAACAAAGCTAAGAAAGTTAGAAAATGTGGAAGTGCTTAAGAGTGTTGCTCATAAAAATTGTTTTAAGAGGCTTATAAGTGTAAATACACGAGCAATTAATAGCAGGAATGCGTTGCGTCCTCTTTCTAGCCAAAGCCTGAAGTTGTCAAATGTGGTTGCACTTAAAATATTAAAACCAGCTTTCTCTTTTTTTTTTTTCTTTAAACTTTCACCAAGGTTTTACCATCGTATTTGCTGGATGTCTTTTAATATATGAGGTACCGGGGAGGTGCAGGCGGCCTGTACGTTGCTATTCCATTCCAATGTTGAGGAAGTGGTTTGCTTACCTAATGACAGCAAACTGCTGCTTCAGCAGCATTTAAGCGCCAGGGTTATCCCCGCTGGGTTCGGGGGTGAGCAGTCAGCCCGTCTGCGGTCGTCTCCTTGCTTGAGGAGGTCCTTCCACGGATCTACCTGTGTTGGGGCTGATGTTTCTGGGCTGTGCCGTGAGCTCCGTGGCATGGCCGGGTGTTAGTGGGGATGGCGTTCCCTTCCACAGAAAGCATTAGGAAAGAATAATTCCCCTGTACACGGTGAGGGAGTAACTACTCGTAAGCAAAAGTTATAAATAGAAGACACCCTGGCTGCAAGCAAGTAGTGATAACCCATCTGTACGTTTAACAATACAGCATTATGTTCGGAAAAGATGAAGCGTCTTCTCCTCCTGGCTTTTTGCCCTAGAACACAGTGTTTATGTGTGCTTTCCACCGTGGTGCGCTCCAGCTTCACAACCATTACAGGTGTTTCCAGCAGCTTGGAGACCCCCATTCCATCCCTGCAAAAACAGAGAGGAAGACAGTTTCGGTTTTGCAGAAGAACTGACTGGCAGCTCCAGCAGTCAGATAAAAGAATTGAAAACTGAACATTTTTTGACTCAAAAGTACCAGTGGGGGTGTCCCACGCTCACCCAGGCCATTCCTCCCTGGTGGCCCTGCCGGCGCTGGGGGACTCTCCTCGAGAAACAAACGATGAGGCATTGCCAGCCCTGTGTCAAGATCTTGACGGTTGGGTTTTGGGGTGTTTTTGTTCTCTTTTTCAAAGAAAAACTGACATTTTCCACTGGGGAAGCGTATTTTTTTTCCCCCTCCAGAATGTTTTCCTTTTAAAATCAAAACAGAAGCAAAACGAAATCTGTTTTGACAGGAGAGGGGGGAAAAAAAGTATTGGCTAACCGTATGCGTGCTGGTTTTGGCTTGACTCATGGAAGACGAGTCTCTGGAAGTCTCCTTAGAAGCCCTGTGCGTCATGGGAGGGTCCCTGGTAGAAGAGAAAGTGGCTGTCAGACCCCGAGCACCTGTTCAGGGTGGAGGCAATGGACAGAGATGACACCAAGACGGAACACTCTTGGGTCCTTGCTTGAGGAGGAGGGAAGGGCAACGGTGAAGGCTTCTGTAAGACATACCTGAACGCTTTCTGAGAAAGAGGCAAGGCCCCGTTTCACATTGAGTAGTTAGGGGTTGCTTTTTTTTTTGCCAACTGCTGTTTCTTTTGAAATTTCTTGGAATATTTAAAAACTAGAAATGTAAAAAGCTTCAAATTTACGCTTGTTCTTTTTCTTTAACGTTTCCCATTCTTTGTTTTCCCAGAGATAAAATTAAGGAAGAAATGTTAGTAGCGAGAAGCATTAAAAAAAGAAAAAGCAAAGCAGTATTTGATTTTCCATGTAGAAAACCACAGAAAATTCTCTTTAACCTCCCCTTACTTTCCAAGATATGAATCCAGAAAAACTACTCATCATTTCTTAGGTCCCCCTCTCTCCCCACCCCCGCCAAAACGATCACACTTTCCGCAATATTACTGTATTTAGCAGTAGCGTAGGATCTTCTCATTGCATTAAATGTTTTCTGATGGGTCTGGAAATGAGATGTTTGTTTAACTGTAGTACACTTCCTTCATTTGCTAATTGCTTGTTTTTTTCCTGTATGACTGAAGATCTAGGTTTTTAAATAGTTGGTAAATACACGCGCGCACGTGTACGCACGCACAGGCACTAGCACGACAATCTGTTTTCTACACGCTTGCCTTTTTAATGCTTTTTTGTTGTTGTTGTTTGAAAAATCATGTAAGCATAATAGGGATAATTAGCTTTGACTATGAGCAAATCTAGCAATAAAACACATTAGCTACAGCTTTAAATCAACATCTCAGCCTGCAGCCTTGACTTAACTCATAGTCCTGGTAAAATCTAATTAAAATTGAAATGATCATTTAGGCATTTGATTTTAATTGCGTATGTGTGTGTATGTTTGGCTATTCGGCCTGTACAGATGATTTTCTTGAAGTAGCTGAGTTTGCGGAGAGATGCTTTGAACCTTGTGCTCTAATCATAGGGGAAAGACAGAGAAACTTAAGAGATGGCTGTTAAGTTCAAGGCCTGCTAATGGTATTTTGAAAAAATACTCCTATAGGTAATGTGTCTGAGTTGCGTTATTAGATGCCTAAGAATATTAGTTATGCATTGGCTAAGACTTGCAGAAATCAGGAGTGTGTTTTTAAGTCCACGTTCCTAGAGCAAGAAAAATACGCCAGAAACTCAAGCTGAAGTGTATAATCGCAGAGCCTCCGCTTTCCCCTACCCTTGAAAGAAGAGCTCTGGGTTGACTTCAGCCGTGAAAAGACATTTGTAATGCAGATTACATCTGTTCACAGGGGGAATTATGAACGCATGTTAAATTTACGCTCTGGCTTACTCGGCACTAATTTCACCTTGTAGACCAGCCCTCCATCTCGGTAGAAGACAACGGGGGTCAGGCGCGGGACCCCTCACGCCATTTGGAAAACCTTGCTGGGTGCCTGCCAGCGCCTCCCTGTACCTCCTGCCTTTGGAAACACGACCTTAGGTGCTCGCCTCCGTAAATGTGTGTGTGCTGCCGCTGATTTATTCTGACTGGGAATGTGACCTCGGGTCTCTAATAATAAACACCAAGAGAACAAATAAAAACAATGCCGCTCGTGTACTTTCAGAAGAACAAAGTCTAACGCTTTTCATGCAAGCCTGTAGTGGTCAGGGGAACTTTTGGGAGCCTGATGCGTCCTTTGCATCCTTGGAAATCTCCTGGGGTGTTTCTGGACACCCTGAAAATAACGTAGGTTTACACAGCCCCCGTGGTTGGGATTTATGCAAAGTGCAGCTTAAACCTCAAAGCAAGGACATGGCTACTTTGGGGGGACACCATTGGATTTAAGTGGGGCTAAGTTGATGAGTATTACTCCCATTTTATTTCCCAGTGCCACCTAAAAGAAAGCAGAAGGAGCTAGGAAATACTCGAGTGTTTGGGAAACCCTGTGGTGCGGTATTTTAATATGCGCTATCCGCAGCTGGCTTGGTGCGCCCTGAGTTGTGCATGGCGGCAGAGTTGGGGCAGTTCTGCAAAATGCAAATAACCCCTAGATTATTTGCAGTGGCCGCAGCCGCAGTGACAGAATATGGGTTTGAGCTCAGACCGACTGAAGGGTACACCTCTCATGTTTCTGCAGATCCTGAAGGGTCGTAGTTTATAGGAGTGTAGCAGCTGTTCTAATGTAAGCAATGGCTTCAGTTGCAGCGTGGGCAGAGTATTTGGTGAAGGCAAGAGCCCTGGGCTCTGCTCCCTGCTACATGGAGGTTGCGCTGCAGTAACGCCCTGACACCAAATGCAGGGTGGCTTTTGTTCCGTGTGGGGTGAGGTTTTTTTTTTTTGTTCATACGAGGTGCTCAGTACCGGCTGGAGTTTGGTTTGCATTCAGAGCTGCTGTGCCATCTGCCTCGTGCTCGTTCGGCAGTGCCGGTCCCTGTCTCCTTCCTGCCAGGCTGAGTGGCCTCGTTGAGTTTGTAACATCATTTTACAAATTTGTTGGCCATCAGTAGCGTGTTGCCCTTCCTAGCTGGGAGTGTCTGGGCTTTCACATCTCACTGACTTTAGGGTGGCCGCCAACCAAGACGGTGCGATGCGAGACCACGCTGTTGACAAATTTGGCCCAGCAGACAGGCCTGACATGTTGCTCCAAGACACAGCATTGAGCTTAGACCGTGGTCCTCGCTTCCCTTGACCAAAGGTAGGTAGGGAAGTTCAGCCTAAATTCAGGGACGAGGTAAGGTTGGGCATGGGGTATACCCAGCTCAGCCATGGCACTGGTCCGCAGTGCTGCAGAACAGGCGTTGTAAGAAGATGGGCGTTGACGGGCACGGGGAGAGTTAGCTTTTAGAATTAATTTACCAGAGCAAACTGCTCGGAGCATTTCAGCTGATGGTGCAGGGTGTTCCCCAAAGAAACAGTAACTCGTTGCCTAAAGCCAGCTTCAGCGCGAATGCTAATGATTAATGCCTGGAGATCCCAGTGGTCTTGGAAGCAATATAGTTAAGTAAAAGGCAATGGGTTGGATAAAAGGTCTTAAATCAGACTAATGTTGGCAAATGTCACTTGAAAGAGAGGGATTTTTGGAGGGAAAAAAAGAAAAAAAGGAGAGTAATTTAAGAATAAATTCAAAGGAGGGAAAGCAGACATTCCCACAAACTAATAAAATCTCTGCAAATGAGAAAATGAGCCTGCTCAGATTGAAATTTAATCACAGAAAGGATTTTATTGTAACAAGGAGAATTATAATTACCACTCGAAAAAGGAGAGGTTTTTCTGCCTCTCAGCTGGCATGCGGCCGCCAGAGCCCGGTGCCGAGCGGGAGGGACGGCTTCGGGGAGGGAAGGAAGGGCCACAGCACTTGTCCTGCCAGTAATTAAAGCAGTCTCTGCCAAAACCGGATTAATTTGGAGGCAGTTGTGAACATCTCATGGGCGAGTACTGTGAAAGCATTGCTCTAGCAGCGAGCATCTCTCTTCCCCAGCGGTCCCCGGGGGATCTTCCTGGTGCTCCCCTGTCTGACCTCCTACTGAGGCATGGCCTGGGGAGCACTTCGGGGCATTGGAAACACTTGTGGGGTGCTGTCACTACGGTATAACCGCGGTCATACTTCAGACTCATTTAAGGCCACCCAAAAGGTCAATAAAAGCAGAAATGAAGTGCAATATAAATACAGAAGTATTTCAGTGGCCGATAAGAGTACCAGCGCACACACCTTATATTTCCTTTTAAAAATTAGCGGGCATTGGTATTTTTGTTCCAAGAGAAAAATCAGAGGAGAAACAATGATAAGAATCCCACCCGCTGTTTGTAGTTCAGCGGTACGAATCCTTTCAGGAGCAGGCTGACCACGCAGTTGGACTTTTAGCTTTATTTAGAAACGATTACAACCACCCCAGAGCTCAAAATACGTCCGTAGTTTCTCTTTAACAAGTCAATATTTTCTCTGCTATTCCCCTGCTGAATAGGCTGTTGTTTCCTTCCTTGTTTTTGTTATAGATGCAATTCAGGCTGGGTTGGTTTGATTGATATGTTCTGGTTCTTTTTTCTATTTATGATATCGAGCTCCTGGAGTCTCCACTGACTTCATTAGAGTATTTTGGAAAATAAGTATCCTCAGCATTATTTTCTCTCCCTGTCCTAGTGGGGAAAAAAAAAAGAAAAAAAAAAAAAGAAAAGCACATAGAAGCATACTTTAAAAGAAAAAAAAACCTGTTAGCTTGTGCATACAGTGGAGTGGTGAATGATACCGACTACACTTAACAAGTTCCCTTTTTAGTGTTCTATCAACGGCAAGGTTTTTAAAAGAAATTAAGACTAACACTAATATTAATTTGACAGCTTTTACCACGTTTAAAATTGCTGCTGAAATGCTCGGTGGGCAAAACTCGCATTCTGCTTCCTTAATTTGGTTTCTTAATAATTATTTGACATCCGCTTCTCTCCTGCTGAATTTCAGAAATGTTGTTCTCTGCATCTGGGATGCTCTCGTGGCTGATCGCGTCAGGAGGAGGGGATGCGTTTCCCATGGCAGGGAGCGAGTATTGGCGTGCGCCCGCGCCAGCCATCTGACACGGGGCGAGACAGGACACGAGTTACGACCGTTTCTCTCAAAACACACACGGTCCCGTGTCGGTGGGTGCTCCCAGTCCTTCCCTGAAGGCAGCGGGTTGTTTGAAGAAAAGTCCCATTAACTTTTAAAAAGGAGAGTTTAATGAGAACATACGTCTTTGTGTCAGCGCTGGAAGAGTTAATAAGAGCAGGTTGAAAAAAACTAAAATAAAATTAAAACTCTTTATTTGGCCAGAATCTGCAGTGTAGACACAGCCTGTGCTCCGTTTCCGGCTCTGCGTGCCGGCAGAGGCGTTTGGCTAGTGGGAATTAAGCAAAGAATTGTGCAAACATTGGGGAGCGGCGCTGAAATTATTCAGCAGACGGGTTTTTTTGCTACTTTAGGATTAATTTGCAAATTTGCTCTTGACAGTCATTTGTAAGATAACCATAACCCTGAAATATTTTAGGTCATGGCAAGATAGTGGTTTAAACACGTTGAGCCTGGTAAAATGAAAAGTCAATCAGAAGAGAAATATGATTTCTGGGTTATTTTATATTGTTTTGGAAAGGATAGTTTCAGAGAATTAGAAAAGAGAAGCGAGTCCCTGGCCTTTTACGTTTGTGTCTACTGCTGTTGCAGTCAGTGAGCTGTACTTTTAGGAACTCTCTGAGAACATAAATACTTGATTATTTTTTTTTTTAAACAATACTTGGAAATACTGTCTTTTTTTAAATTATCTCATCTATTAAACAAAGAGCAGTGAATCATGCTTTTATTTACAGCAAAGTGTTTAAACTGGTCCGTTGAATAATTTCATGCTGCATTAAGTTCAGTAAGATCTTTTTGTATGTATCATTTTTAGTGCTTCCTATATCTTTGGCCATAAGCTTTTTAATTATCCTGTGAAGAAATGTAAAATGAAATTTAATAAGGAAGAATTTTTTGATGGGTTGGCTTCATCTGATGCAGTGTTTTTCAGATCATAGACTCATAGAATAGTTTGGGTTGGAAGGGACCTTTAAAGGTCATCCAGTCCAGTCCCCCCTGCAACGAGCAGGAGCATCTTCTACTAGATCATGGAGTCGGCATCAGTTGTGTGTTTTGTTTGGAAATCGTCGGGTTGCCTTTAGAGTGACTCTGCCCATCGCTCCCCAAAGGCTTCTAAAGCAGCCGCCATGTGAAGAGAAGAGCTTGGATTAGGGTAGAAAGTTCACCCTCTGGAACCAGAAGAGCGGTTGTAATTCTAGTGCTTGTATTGATTCACTGAATTGAGATGTTAATGGTCTCCTGCCTGTGCGCTGCTCCTGTGGCCAGGATTTGGGAATGAGCAGCTGACGGCGCGGGGAGCTGGTGGGCTGGGACTGTCCCTTGTACCTGTAGCCTGGTCTCAGTTTCCTCCGCAGCGGGCAAGGCTTTCCTCACCCCACCGCCGGTTTTGGCTGTCAGGTGCCTTTTCATCTTCACTCTCTGGTTTTGACCAGGCGTTGCGGTAGCGAAATTTTGGGCTTTCTCTAATGAAGTCTTCCTCAAACCCAACGTGGCTGGGTTTTGAGGTGTCACCTTTTTCAGCAAAGGAAAAAGAAAATGTTTTGTCAAAAAAGATGCCTGAGTTGGGCTGTTTTAGAGCTGCAGACTTAAGCTGGGCAGTCTTGGGACCTTTTCCTTGGAGGTGTTTTTTAGGTTGGAGCCTTACATAAATAATTACGGTTAGGTTTCTAATGCTGACATTCCTGCAGCCTTTATGAATACAAATAATGTGCTCGTAAATTCAAGGAAAGGGAAACGAAAAAATGGAAGCCGATGAGCCTGTTCTATGTCTTAGAGAGAAAAAGGAAAATGAAAGGTGAAGACCTGGTTTTCCTCCAGCTCTGAGCTGCTGCAGGTCTCCTTATGCCCATTTCCGTGGCTTTCCCAGCGCCCACGGGGGAACGCCCCTTCCCCGGTAGCTGCTGTCTGAGGGGCAAAGCAGGGATGCTCTGAGGTTTACCCACATGTGTTTTAATGTAGGGTTAGGACTCTGGCTTGGTATTTTGCCATCAAATACCTTCCCACCCCGTTTTAAAGGTTTCAGACTCAATACTTACCCACTTTTAATTATTTTTTTTTTAATGTACAATTAAAGATATACAATACTGGGATTTGCCCGTGTTATCACTTATGAACACTACCTGTTTATGAACCCAAACCGGAGTTGTATCTGGAAAGCCTTTTCTTTTTGTGAATTTTGGTGTTGCAGATCAAATGTGCTTTTGAGATCCAAATTTAACTTGGATCTTGAATTTGCAAAGACTTACTATTGCCCCCGATCCTGCACGTGATCCGACATGTCTTAGGAGTTCACCTGTGAGGACAGGTCCTTTTTCGAGTCAAAGGTATGGCGCAGGTGAGCGAGCCTCACCAGGCTTAGCAGCGTTCCTTGGGAATGGAGTTAAGGTTTTGCAGGTTGTCAGAGCTGAAGATGCACACGAATGGCTCCCCCATTGCCTAATTGCATTTTTAATTGGATGATAGCAAAGGGCTCTCATTTTAGCAATGCATTTCCTAACTGCTGAGCATTGTGGCTGAGCTGATGAAGAAATCAAATCTGAAAGAGCCGGATCCTCCCCGGGCTGAAATTGATGCTGGGTTGGTGTTAAATCCAGATGTGAGTTGCTGAGCTTAGAAAAATGAAATGAAAACTAGGATCTTCTAATTGCTTTGCATTTTCTTTGGGATCTGTGAAGACATTTTGTGAGACAGGCTGACCAAAACACTTGTGAGCTGCTGGGGGCACGTGCATTTATTTTAGCCTTCTCTGTGCTCTGAGACCCAGTCCCAGAGGACCATGGGTGCTGCTTCAGCACCCTCCCCGTGTCATTAAATGCATATTAGAGGGGAACATGTGGCACCGGTCATGATTAGTCTTCTACGCTGAACATTAAAAACGTGGTGAAAAAAGCCCAACTGGGTGAAACTTGGAGACTGGAGCTTGGAGAACATCACCTGCACTGTGCTAAAGGAAAACTGAACCGTGATCGTGGCTATGGGACTGGAGGTGGGTTAAGCAGCGCATTCATTTGGGGATTCAGAAATTCCCTTTCCATGGCTCAACGGTCCATGGACTCCGTGTGCACCCCAGGAACATAAATCTCTGCTGCTAGCTTTGTCTCTAAGTAATTAATCAGTGGTTGGTTATAGACTTGTTGGGGACGGACAGATATTGTTTTATTCCCTTTTAGTGGTTTGGTTTTGTTTTGTTTTTAAATTCCAGTTCAAGTAAGTGGAATATTCCTCATTTTCTTTTATTATAAGGTAAACAAAATTACCATGATATATCTTCTCCAATTTCTGTTAGGACCGCACTATGAAACTATAACCTATTTTTAGCTGAAAATCCTTAGAAAAGTGTAAGAAGCCAGAAAATGCTTTAGTGGGTAAGTGATATGTTCAAATAAACCTTACAGAGATAGTGCTCACCCAGCAGATGAAAATATTAAGTCTGGGGATTGTTAGGCAGAAGAGTATCTCTGAATCTCTCTTTTCTTTCTATCTAAGGTAACCTGATTATCACGGTAATCTCTTTTGCTCTGTCAGTTTGAAAAGACAGTATCATCTGTCATTCTGTAGGAAAAAGCAAAATCCCCAAATAATTGTAGGCAGAAACAAATATTCCTTATTTGAGCTTTTGTTTTAAAAATTAGACTAATATTCATACAGCCAGAAGCATGTTTTATATATATATATAAAAAAAAAAAGATACACACACACACACATATGTATAACTATATATATATGTAAAATAACAACCCCGCTTTTTTTGAGCAAATGCATGGTTATGCTCTGTACAGTTTCTGCAGGAGATATCTGGGCTGTTGGGCCGTTACCTACTGAATGCTTTTCTTTTCTTAGTGGAGATCTTCTGCAGAGGGGCGCTGGCACCGCCTGAGCGTGTCTAGGCGTGTGTGTGCCAGCACGTACATTTGTCTTCCAGAAGCGGGCTTTGACCATGCATAGGACTAAACCACTGAAGAGCACTTGGGAAATACGAGATACATTGTTCCACCTGCTAAGATGCTTACGAAAATAAAATTTAGTTGGGAGAGATAATAAATAAGAGGAATCCAATTATTTTTTGGCTTGTCAGTCTGTCCTGAGGAAACTACCAGTAAGTCTATATGATGCGATAGCTGATTTGGCAGGGAACCCGTTGAATGGGTTGGGTTAACTCAGTATCTCTATCCTCAAGATGACCCAGATCAGCCCTGAGTGCCTCTCCCATAACCAAGGGGTGCATGAGCTGGGGGGCGGGTGCAGACATATACACAGATTATCATCCTCCGTGAGCATCCAGATGGTGCCATGTCTCTCCTGACCCTCCTCTCGTGAGCATCCCTGGGTGCTGGGTGCAGTGGTGGGGGCCTGGCGAGGCATGGGGCTCTGGCTGCCCCGGTGGGGATGAGGATGCCCAATTCAGGAGGGCGGGTTTTTGGCCGCCGTCGGTACAGCTGCTGCCCTTGCTGGCGGGGAGGGAGGACACCTGCGTGCCCCTCTGAATGAAGGCAGCCTTTGGTTTGGGAGAGACGCCGCCGAGGTTACCACAACAGCGCTGCCCTGCACGGAAGCGCCAAGAAAAGGCCGCTGCTTTCTGCCACGCGCGCTCGGTCGCATACTAAGGAAGCGGCAATGGGGGGATAATAAAAGGCACTGGCTCGTCGTCCGGCTTCGACGCTATTCAGAGCTTGCCCGAATTAGCAAGGCTGGTGTAATCCATTCTGCACACCACAGTAGTACAGTAAAGTTTATTTTGCAGGGGGGGAAACATGGCCCCACTACATTCGTGGGAGCTTTTTCCAGTGAGGTCAGCAGGGTTTTCATCTCTTATGTTCAGTAGTGGGTAGAAGAGTATTTCCTCAGCATCTGAAACCAATTTTGTTGAAGGAGGAGAAATAGGGGTTTGTTTGTTTGTTTAATTATGCATGGTAAAATAAATTGTGATTTTACAGTCAGGAGCAAAACTGGGATGGCTGCTGCTTGGTTGTTCGCAGTGGTTACAGCTGATGTCAGCGACTGGGCGATGCCTGTCAGAGGGAGCTGGAGCACCTGGGAAGGGCTTTGGAAATCAGTGAGGGCTCCCCTCTGCTGCCGCCTCCGATCGCTTCCCTCCGGCTGGAGGAGCCTCCTCCTGTTGGCAGAGTTTCTGTGGCAGAACCCTGCTGATGTCCAGAGGGGAGTGGAATGGCAGCTCCTACGGCCACATTCAACCCAGATGGTTTCAGGTCTCTGCTCTTCTACGTTGGCCATAAATTCACCCTCGCAGGCTCAGGGCGCGCGGGTGAAATCCTTGAGCTGCGGCCATCGCTCGCTAGTGCTGCCTGACTCTGCTTTAGCCTGTTGATGGAGGGACACTTCCCATTAGACTTTTATAAATAAGAATTTAGCACAAGTGAGTGGTCTCGTGATTTCCTAGTAATTTCCTCAAATGCTTAATAATAGACATGTCCCTAAATATCTTCTTTGTCTCAGTATTAAGACTTTTAAGCTGTTACAGCTGCTTCAGGATAAGAGTGGTGTATATAGAAGTTTTTATTTCTTTTTATAAGAAAAAAAAATTATATACGTTTGTCTTGTGCTTTGTCCCATGTGTTTTCCCACGCAGTACAACTGGACCTGCAAGTAAACCACGAGACCTCTGAGACAGACCTTTTTACGTGTTACATGTTTTTCAAGTCTTGGCTGCTGTTTCTTTACATCACCTCAGCAGAGCCAAAGCATGCAGAGAACGATAATAATCATAATTAAACAAAATCTAACTTGCAGGAGCTTAAAACCCAAAGGCTACCATTCCCCTGGGGACAAGGGATTATAACTGGTTCTGTGTCAGCTCGGTAGTCGGTGTCGCTGGAGGTCTCTGTAGGCTGCAGATAATCATGTCACAAATTTTGCTGGCAGGTGTTGATCTCTCAAGACAGAGAGAAAGCTCTCTCTGCCCACCTCTCAGCCTTTGGAGTCTGGAAAATGGCTTTCAGCAGCACTCCAGACAAGTTTTCCCTCTTCATTCAAGCCTGAGCTTCCCGGTAAACTGCCTGCCTAAATATCTGGATGACTTACTTGAGGGAATTAAATAGTGTGTGTGGCGGGGGGGAATATATATATATATATATATATTAAAAAAATATTTGTTTGACCTGACTGTATTTTTTGCCTTGCTTAGCCATATAGCAATTTTATTGGATATTCAAATGAATTAATTCTTCTGTTCTAAAGGCACGCGTGAGCTTGTGGGGGCGTTTGCCAGTTTGTGATGACATGCCCCAGTTACATGTATTTCCTGAAGGAATGCTCCCTACTTGGGAGGGTTTCTTGTCCTCTAGTTCTTACCCCAAGTCCACAGGATTTGGGAGCTGGCTGTCCTTCATGTCCCCCTGAGGTGGACTCCTTCTCGGAGTAAGTGTGATGTGTTACTTCTGGTCTCAGTTTGTTTAAAGAAAAACAAAAAAAAGTTGTGTTCTGCAACATCACGGCACTTTAGCCAAATATTTGCAATGCAATTTGTAATGAATTATAAATGAATCAACAATGTGGCATGAATTTAATATTCATATATATGCAATCATGTCACACTATCTTCATTTTCCCCTCTCTTTCCAAGGCCTAGGCGGACTGGTGAGATTGGCAGACGCAGAGTGTGAACGAGGTAGTTTTCGATTCAATGGGTACAGCTTGAATTCCTTCATGAAGAACGGTCTCCCTCATTTTAAGCTGTCAAAACAGCACTTGATCGAGGCTGCAGTTAGCACAAGCGCCGTGAAATGCGGAGAGTAGCCTGAGTATTCGAGTCACGGCCACCTGGGCTGTGTCTTCTCCCTGGGCTGCCTGTGGGCCTTCAACCAGGGATCGCCTCCATCCTTCCTCCCCTCTAGTCTTGCACCAACAAGGTGTCCAGCTTAGGTTGGATGGGACCACAGGAGCTCATCTGGTCCAACCCCAGCCCAAAGCGGAGCTGACATGGACATCGCATCAAGTTGCTCAAGGTCCTGCTGATCACTGGGTAACTGTGTGACGAAGGCACACCTGGGGATGTGTCCAGCTCAAAATGACTCCTCAGAAACCATAACATGAACACATGAACATTCTTAGTATGTTGTTGTGCTGGGTAGTTTCCTGATAAAAATTAGTGTGGTTTTTGTGCTCTGTCATAACTGATTGATGGCTTTAGTTGGCCAACCCATGCAGTGGGGACCATTGGGTTGGTCCCAGACCATGCATTGGTGGTGTTAATAAGCAAAGGCATATCACCAGCTCCAACGTAGCTCACCAAGGGCATGCTCAGGTAGTGAGACGTTTACGGTGTCTATTCGTGCAATTGAAAACTAGCTGAAAGTGGAAATCCTGTACTGCTAACTCCAGTCTCTGCTGCAATATCCCAGTGATCAGTATTGGGCTTTCCGAACAGCCTGTGAGGATGATCGTGTTTACCTAAACAATTCAGCTTCTTTTTAGTGTATTGTAAGCACAGTCATTAGCTCCTGTGCTTTGCTAAGGAAAACGGAGTAAAGCAGAGTGTTTTCTTTTCTGCTTTGTTTTTTTAATACAGTTAACTCCAGCTTGGGTGAAAGGCTGAGTCTGGGGTTCAGACTTTTCCCAAAGAAATGGGAAGGTCAGAAACTCTGAATATTGATACTTCTTTTGGTGATGCGAGTTCAAAACCGTCGTGATTTCAGGATGTGGAAGTTGTTTGGAGTCTTGTCGTGTACTTCAGGAGCAGGAACAGGAAGCTCTTTTTAAGGGATGCTGGGCTAGCACTGACTTTGCTTGCAAGGGAAGAGCCTGTTGAGGAGCGGAGCCATCCTGGTAGTGCTACAGATCTGAGTATATTTCAGTGTTTCCAGGTCCATTTTCTCCCCATGAACAACACTGGATTGGTTAACTCATTCCCATAATTAATCCAAACCATGTTTTGCTGGTGTAGTTGCTGAGGTGAATTCCAGTGTGACATTTCCACAAATCCTACTAAGTTATCTTGGAAGGATAAAGCTCGTGTAGTTGCCCATTTTGTTACTGCTGCGTCTTAATCTAACCATCTTGTGTCATCCACAAGATTTGCTTTCTGCTCTCAGATAACAGGGAATCCCAAAAGCTGGCATTTTTCACGTCGTTTATGTTAGGTACAATCATTCTTGACCTTAAATTTCCATGCCTGTATGAACTCCATGCCTTGAGAGTTGGGGAAGGTAACTCAGAACAAGCTTTGACGTGATGCTCCAGGTGAGGATCAAGTAACAGTTAGGCGTAATAATTATGAATGATTGAAAGGAACTTGTCAGCAAAGACCTTTTTGCTGCTGTTAATGCCGGAGGAGCTCTGTGTAGGACTTCGTGGGACTCTTTGCGACTCTCGGGCAATTTCTGTTAGAGAGTAAATAGATTCTGCTGCCTGAAATGAGATGCTAAATGTTCTGTTTGTAAGGAACCAAACTGTTAGGTTAACGGAGAGAGTTCTGTAAGGATGTTCAGGATGGCCAAGAAAATGGAGAAATAAGAGGGGGAAAGAAAGAAACGACAAACTGATGCAGACTTAAAACTTTTTATTTTATTTTCTCCGTACAGTTCTTAGAGTTCCTGACAGACTTGTGTGCAGCCATGAAATCAGCAGACAGGCAGCTTTGAACTGTGCACTGAATGCACAAAGAATATCGATTCATCCAAGCTTTCACTAACTTGGGTAATAAAATACTTCGGAGTCCAGAATTTCAAATGGTCAAAGTGTTCTTCAACCTTTTTCTACAGTGTACTAATCACAAACTGGCTTTTCTTCAACAAAAGGCATCAGGACTTTTCTTTCAAGCAACAATTCTTATTAACAGAGAGATGTAGAAATGATCTTCCTTCGTTGTGGCCAGGCTTGAGGTCCTCTTTATGCCCCTGGTCTGTCTAGTGCTGTTTATTTGGTTATCTGGAGTCCTTGGAGGTTGATTCTTAAGGAAAAAAAAGATCTGGTACACTAATGTAGCTTTTTGTTATCTGTCTTCTCCATAATAGCAGCTATTATGTGGCTTTGCTATCATTTAGATTCATTTTTTTATATATAGAAGAAAGACTTCTTTTCATTAGTTTCCCCCAAGAAGAGAAGAGCATCATTGTAGGATGTTTTTGTGAGGTTTATTTATACTCTGACATAGCAGGTCAAAGGCAAGGATACAGTGAAAAAAATCAGGTTTTTTTCCTGAAGCAGTGTAGGAATTCCCCTCGTCCAGGTTTTAGGCTGGTGCCCCATTCTTTCTCATGCAAGGTGCGCGCTCAGCTTTAGATCCAGTGGTGCAAAAAGAGGTTATTCAGTAGACTTTTCTAGGTCAAAAGTGTTCTATAGTTCCAGGCAGCTTTTCATTATCGATTGAAGGAATTGCACACATAACCTGTGATTTGTTCTGTTTCCCTGCTTCAAATGAGTAATTGCTAAGTGCTTCGAGTAAACTTTTAGTTGGTTGCCTGCTCTGTGGTGGGAGGTTTGATTCCGGGCACCAGGATGTATTTCAGCATCAGAAAGGGCTTGGGAAGGGGGAGCGAATGCAGTGGTGGTTAACGGGATCCGTTGCAAAATGTCTTGCAGGAAGGTTGTTTCTCCTGCGCTTGCCACCAGTGATGCTTACCAGGTCGTAAATCTCTGCTGGACTGTGCCGCACCAGAAGCACCCTGTTGAGTTTCTCTCCTCCTTGGGTTGAATTTGGCCAGGGAAAGCAAGCCTTGCTTCCCGGAGAGCCTGCCGTCGGCAGCGTGGCTGGTGCGGGTGCGTGCCTTCGCCTCTGCAGCAGCGTTGGCCAAGTCTCTTCACAGTCATCGCGTCTTCTGAGCCTCTCCCCTTGGATTTGCCTGCCAGATATTTCCTATTCAAGCCCTATTGGTTTCCATTACCAGCTTGAAAATTGACTTGAGGTAGAAATGAATATTGCAATTATATAATTTATTTTTGCATAAATTAGTGTCATTTTCTCTTAAATACCCTGCCATTTTGGACACGTGTAGTTTATTAAAAAATAATAGTAGCAGTTCGAAAGCATCGTTTCTGAGTTCAGGGAAAGGCTTTTTTTTATTTTTTCGTGGTTTTTAAGCACACGGCTCCCAAAGCAACGTCCTTGGAGGGTGAGGGGGAGCCCTGCCGCCCTCGGCCCGCCTGCCCTGGGCATCCCAAGATGCTCTTTGCCACGGTGCTCCTGTGGCCGCCCGCGCAGGGAAGGAGAAGTGGAGGCTGAGTGGAAGGTGCAGAAAGCAATTAGAGGGCACAGCTTTGCGGGGAGTCATCGTTCGCGGCAGCCTAACGCAAGTGCACAAGAGTTAAATCGAACTATGTAAAATCCTTAATACGGTACTAGATGTTTTCTTTAGGAATCATGAAGCATGTAATGTCCTTATGTTCTCCAAAGGGTTTATTTGGCAGCCTGTTAGCATCTCACTGTGACATGACTGAAGGGGGAATAACCAAAATAACAAGGAGGGGCAAAGAAGGCAGCAGTCACCAAATTGGAATAACAACTTTGTATCATAGTACCTTTGAACCTGTCACTCTTTTTTTTTTTTCCCTTTCCCTGGCTGGGTAGCAGGGCTTAATGCCCTTCAAGACAACGTTATGCCGGTCAAATTGTGATTGGGACTCAAGTCATTTTGCCTAAGGCTCCTGGTCGCTGCTGGATTCCAGTATGTCTGAAGATGAGCCAGTCCGTGTAATCCGAGGCAGTGTTTGTTTGCTCATTCACTTTGGTTTTCTGCAATTATCCAGATTTTAGGCTGAGAAGCATCTTTGCAGCTAACCAGGAGCAGCATGAAGTTGCAAGGTAAATATTTCCGACAATGGGAAAGGAGATCTGTGCTGTTGGCAAAGATTGCTGCTTACAAAGAGTAAGTAGTCAGGGTAAGAAAATAAAAGAAAGGGGGTGAACAAAGTAAAGGATTAGGGTGTTCAAATAGCTGGTGGATTAACAGGGCACAGTACATACCTTTGGGTCTTCATTTAAAAAATGAAATAGCTTCCAGCTCATCTGTGATATTAGTTTTTATACAGATACCTTTAATCCTATAGTTTCCATTTTCAGAGCAAACAAAGATGTGTTTATTTTTCTTATAAGCCCTTTTCCTGTTCTCCATGCAGTATCTTTGAAGCTAATGGCCTAGATAGACAGAAACCAGAGGGAAGCAGGAGCAGGATGCTAATGACAACTTGTCGAAGGCAGCTTTGAGCCACACGCTGGGTACCCTCCCCCCCTGCCCCGGGAGCATCCCTGCCCGACCCCTGTGGAGGGATGCTGAGGGCTGGCATGGTCCCCGCACCTCCAGATGGGGGCTCACTGGGCTACCCCAGACTGTGCGTACTTGGGGACATATATATTTATATTTTTCTAAAGAAGTAACCATTTTGCTCTCACTGTTGTAATTTTCCACCTGTTTAATGGAAACAGCACAGCCATGGCCACCCCCAGCAGGTGAGCATCTCGCTGCTTCAGAGCAGCCCCTCCCGGCACATCGGCCTTGCTCTTTAGCTTCCAGGTTGTGGATGGCCTGGAATGCCGTGGGGAACCCCTCTGTTTGCGAAAGGTGTTGCGTTATAGAAAACCAAGATAGGATGCAATGCTGTGAAAGCGCTGCTAATGTTACGAAAACATGGTACGTGTTCTGTGGAGAAATTCCAGAAAGAAGAGCGTGGGAACCGTGGGAAACCTTTCAGTGCTTCCCCTGTCCTCCTGCTATTCTCTTTTATTTTAAATGTGTTTTCTTGCTCCCAGTTTGCTGTGGTTTGCATTGGGACAGGTTTCTCTTCCTTCCTGCTTCCGAGCTTTCCCTCTCCCCTTGCCAAAAGCAGCACCATTAGCTAAGGGATTACAGAACTGGCAGTTCTGGGGAAGGGTGCCGCCCCTCTCTTATCAGCCTTTTCTGTGACATCTATGGTTTTCAAAGTCTGCATCCTTTTAGGTTTTCTCTTCTTTTAACATCTCTAAAATTAATGCAACAATTCAGTGTCTGTGTGGTGCCTAAATATATATACCTCTGTGTGCATGCGTATGCATTTATTTGTGTGTAAATATAAGTACACATATAATCTGCCCAGTCAAAATAGTTTCCCAACACATCTGTCGCTGAACAGATGCTCTCTGTATCGGTCGGTTTGGCTGTTGCTGGCTCTTTGTGGTTGGTGTTAACATGAATATTTAAAGAATAATGAAGATCTGATGGCTCTGGTATAATCTAATGCAACGCAGGAGAATCCCAAAGCTTTGACTCGCCTGAGGAGTGCCACCTACCCCTAAACCCACGTGCAGTTGAGTTCGCTCCTCTGAATCAAGGAATGAGCTCCGTGACTTTGATTGCTGGCACATGGCAGCGCATCTCGGGCTGTTCCAAAGGGGACGTGTATGCAGATTAACCTCTGTCATTTGGAATGCTGCCTGGCAATGGTGCGTAGGCAGCATTTATAATAAAATATTAAAACAGTACGGTGAAATATTCAAAAAAGCGAAAGGTAATACAAGAGATGGGTTGTAAGGTCCGAATTTTGCAATATTTAAGAAATGTATACATATTAAGCATCTACTTGCCTAACTCCAGGGTGTCTACTTTTAAAACCTTTAGAAAGTAATATTTTTACACAAATAATGCAGTTATCCCTTGCACTGGCATTTACGATGCGGAGACACTCCAACTCTTGTTAACTGAAAATGATTGTGCGGGTGGAGGAAAGGGTACCAGGCGTCCTGCAGGTGCTGGTGGCTCAGGCGTGGCTCCTTATTCGTGGATCTCCGGGAGCTTCACCAGGAAGAAGAAATCCCAGTGTCCTCGCCCTGCGGCTCCTCTTTGCAGGGGGAAGGTGTTGGAGGAGGGAAGGTGTGCCGAGCTGCTCCCCGGCCTGGGCCGTGCTCTGCATCCCAGGGTATCGCGTGCGTACAGCAAGAGTCTGTTTTCTCTAAGCGTTGCATCCATTTTCATGGCAATAACGGCTGGGAGGCATTAGTCTTGGATTTGTATGTTATATACACCGTGTGTGTATAATGTATATACCGTACATATATATATATATATATAAAAATATATAAAATATACAGCTGTCATTCCAGACAGAAATCTTGCAGATTCATCCCTGGAGAAACACCCAGCCGACTGTAATCTGTGCAAATACTTATGTTTGCAATAATCATGTTTATAACATAATAATTAACGAGCCCTTTTCCCCCACCCAATTATTTTATGCAGTGCCTCATCTGATTTAACCAGTGCCCTTTCTAGCAGGTCTGTCCTTTTTAAGACTAATGGATTTCCAGCAGGATCAGATTTTCTTTCCGACTCTTGTTGCTACTTCCTTCAGAGATTATTTAATCGCTGTAAAACTGGTCTCTGTACTTGCCATTCTTGATTACATTACTACTTAACAAGCTGTATTAACTACATGAAAAAATCAAATGAATTGAGCACCAGGCAGTAACGGAAAACTTTTTTTTTCCCCTCAGTACTGTTGCCACTGATGGGAAGTGTGTGTAATCAAGTTATTTTTGAATTATCTTCAAGCTGGGAGAAAAAGAAAACTTAGGATAATGGATAATTTGAAAGTAGCTGCACAGAAATGCCACTAAAAATGATGGCCCATAACTTTATTTTGTATTGCTCCGTCCCTGCCTTCTCGGCTTTACATGTGCACGCAACGGGACCTCCTTATTTGTCTGGAGCATGCCACAGCGTGGAGGTTTAAAGGTGGTTTGACTGAAGTAAGCGTGGTGGAAGGGGACTCTCCTTCTTGCTCTGACCTCGGCAAATATTCCCCAGAAACAGCAGTTTGTAGGATCTGCGCAGTAGATCCAACCTGCAGTGGGCACACGGGCTCATGGGCAGCTGCTGGTGCAAGTTTTGGGTGGTTTCACAGCCCTAAAAAGTGGTTATAACCAAGAAGAGTTGGGGCACGTGGCTACAGTAGTGTTCTCCGGAGAGGGGATCCCTCTCACATCACAGCACCTCCCTGAGAACGGAAATCAGGTGCCTCTTGAGGACCAGAAACAAACGTGCAGCTGAAGGTAATGGCGATGCTCGTGGGGCTTCCTCGGTACGTGGTTGGGGCTGGAGAACCACAGCCTCTTTGGGCCGTGGGGTCTGAGCTGCTAAATATAAGTAGTCCAGTCCTCTACCATGGTCCTCGTTGTGACCCCCACGTGCTTTTCTGCAAGGGGAAGGGCGTGCAGGGGCGTTGGGTACTCGGGGCTCACAGGCGCGTCCCCAGGGGAAGGGACGAAGTAGAAAGACCAGGTCCCACGTGCCAGGTAGGACGCAGGGGCGCATGGGCACAGGTGGGCAGTGCCGGGCAAAGATGATGTTCTCCAAGCAGAAAACGCAAGCGGCACTGTCAGGACATAATAACTTGCTCACAAGGAAAGTTTCTTTCTAATGTCCATCATTTAATGGTTGGCTTATGCCCTTGAAGTGAGATGTCTTACGTCCGTAATACAGCCACGGTAATTTCGTTCTAAAAGTACCCTATTTGATTAAGAACCAGCCATGAAGGCAAATATCAAATCTCCAGGTGGAAACTTGGCCTGGCAGAAGAGGATGAGAAGTTCCCATTAAGCGAGGCCGGGCCGGGGCGTCCCCTCCGACCAGGGACGCAGCGCGGCACGGCCCATTTGTCACAGGAGGAGTATAAATTTGTTTTCTATTGCTGACATGTATTTGTCCTTTCTTTTATTGCAGCAATAATTTCTTCAAAATACCTTTAAAGAAAAAAAAAAAAAAGAAGAAAAGGAGTGTCGAGAACATGAAAGTTTAATCTTAATTTTGTCCTAACCTTTACAAAATCCATTAAATTACTCCGGCAAGTGAGACCAGCAGCCTTGCTGAGCCTGGGCGGCCATGGCCCGTCAAGGTACACGTGGGAGGGGTGAGCTCTCCACCTTCTGATAGTCCCTAGAGCGGGAGATGTTGGGTGCGTTTAAACAACAAAAAAAGGTGATGCGGTGTGGTAGAGAAGCACGGAAACGTTAAACCAGATGATGAACTGGAGATCTCTCTCTCTGCCACTACGGGGAGGCGGGTTCACTCATAAATTCTTACGCTGCTGTATAAAATATGGAGATGCTTCTGTGTGATGATGTGGCATCAGAGAAAACGGAGGTGTTTTATGTCAAGAGATAAAGAATTGCTTCCCTGGAAGGTGTGTGGCCCAGCTGCACGTCTGGCGGCGGGCAGGAGGCTGGCATCGAGCGCGCTTCTGGTGGGGGTTTTGTGGAGCAACCTGCGCCCGTGAACACTGGCCCCCCCAAGCCATTGGCCACGTTTTAAGGAAAGTGAGAGCAACTGCAGAACGTCGGGAGATTGCCTGGCTGCTCGCACGGTCTCAGGGTGAAGGAAGGCGGAAAACGTCTTTTTGTTTCTGATCCCTTCTGCAGGGGTTGGGAGCGTTTTCCCATGGGCTGAGTTACCACTAAGGTGATTTTATCCGATATTTATCCCTCCACCCGGAGGATGCTTTTGCCAACTAATAATCAGAGATTATTAAACTGGGGGGGATGTGGTTGAAGGGGCTAAGAATAAGGTTGTTATTTTTCTGGAGTCAACTCCCTTCAGTAAACCTGCCTTTGAAAATAAGATGCCTTTTAAAATAAGCCTTCCTAGACTGATGTTCTGGCTGTACTGTCCGCTCACAGCCTTGCATTTGTGGTCTTGGCCCTCTTTCCAGCCTAGAAGAAGCCACACGACTCTTTTGGCCCACTGTGAAACATCTACGGCATATTTAGCTGTAATAAATTGGGCTGGTGCCCTGGTGCTGGAGGAGCTGATTTCAGCTGGCTTTGCAGAAAAAAAAAATAATTGGTTTTGTTAGTTATTTTCTTCTCTCTCTCTCTTTTTTTTTTTTTTCCTAAGGGAAAAACAAAACAGAAATCTCAAGGGAGAATGTGTATTTGCTCATCAGAGTTTTAGGTCCTCTCTGCGGTGCTCTCCGCACACACCCCCCCAAAAGCAGGCTGCCCCATCCTGCGAAGCTGCGGCCACGGCTGCCTTAAAGGCAGGAGTCGAAAGGCATGAGACAGAAATGCACGTTGTTGTTTTTAATAAATAAAAGTAAGAGCTCTAGTTGGAAACACCTAGGAAAAGAGCATTTTGTGCATTTGTAAAAATTCTTGGGCAAAACGGCTGGTGAGTCAGTGCCTGGGAAGAGGACGGAGGCAGCGGAGCCGGGGTGGCCTCAAGGGACAGCTGAGGACGTGGCAGCTCCAGCTCGGGCACTGGTTTCTCATCCCCCCTTCAAGCTGCTCCAGGATATTTCTTTAACTCCTTTGCTTTAGAGCCTGGTCCACGGTTGCACTGTTTTAAGCATCTTCTATATAAAAAGTCAAGCTCGGTGCGTGACGCTCTAGTCATTAGAAACAGGTGACCGGGAAGTTTGGCAGCAGCACGAATTGGTGACTCCCCCCTTTTCTGTTTATTGTCATTCATCTGCCCCTGCTTGCCTTCCAAGTGAAGGGCTCAGGGTTACCCTCCGAGCTGGCAGTGCTGTTTTACTGAAACGTGCTGCCTATGGGCCGGCAGGCATACGCCACCGTGCTGCAGGAGGGGTAAAAATACGTAGGTGATCACACAGCGGCTGGGCAGGATTCACCAGCACAAAACTTGCAGTGCTGAAGGGTTGGTGGTAGGCGGGCAGGATTTTGAGGCTCTTCATCACTGTGGTGTTCGCCCGGTAAAACGCTGCTGTAGGTTGTGATCCTTAATCAGGCTGTAGGTTGTGATCAAAACCGCATATATATCTGCGTAAAACGTCCCTGGTGTTGATGCTTGACTATTTCTTAACATTTTAAGCAGGGAGGTTAATAAATAAATTAATTATTCAAACAAAGGTGCAAAGCGAGGGGAGTGGGCAGAGAAGTAGAGATATAGAGATGGGTTTCTTCTGCCTCTTGGCTTGCTCTTGAGTTTCATGCCGTGGTCCTCGTGTCGTTCCGAAACTGGAAAAGGCGGGACACAGCACTGGGTAGGAAGTGGTGTTCGGACATTTTTCCCCATCTTGTAATTGAATGGTTATTTGTATCAGGTGTGTATGGAGATGCATGGACATACCCATCCTGGTCTCTCCAAGAAAGTGGCTTTTCAGTGGGGCACCTCTGCAGCGGGCACAGGGGATGGGGCTCCTTCCCCATCTCCCCATGGCTTTCACAGGGCGCAGAGCTGTGAGAGGGAGCAGGAGGAGGTTGGACTCTGCCGCCGTGCTTTTGCCAAAAGCAGGAATTGGCCCCAAACGTGGGAAGGCACAAAGTCCAGCCGCCTTTTCCAGGAAAGCCGGCTCGTCTGTCTGCAGTGGATGGCGGGGGACAAATTAATCCCTAACAGGAGGAGGCACAACTCATTGCTGGTATCAATCACTTATTTATGGTGGTGACAGCTTTAAGCCCGAGTTCCCAAGTTCATTTAAACACCACTCAAATCGATGGCATGTTTTGAAATACAGTGAGGAACACGTTCCTAAAAAAAAAATAAAAATCCGTAGAGGGTTATTAAAGGGGAAGAAACAACCTGTGGCTGGGGAGGTCCCTCACCACGAACCACTGGGGACTGGGGGAGGATTCTGAGAAGTACGGAGAGGTGAGTGATGGTACTTGCTCCAAAGGCATCCCTGGCAGACCTTCATCGATGGCGAGTCATCACAGCAGGGCCAAGTCTCGCCCCCGACCCTGCCGGTTTGGAGCTGCGCGTTGCCCAGGCTCACCCCTTCGCCCCTGGGGTTTCCCCACACAAACCCCTCTTCCAGCAGGTCCCTTACCTGCCATCAAGGGAGTGTTTACAGCAGCTAAAGCTCTTAAGCGCCTTGTCTCAGAGACTGACGGCGATAATTAAAGCAGTGCTTTCCAGCCCTCTGCTCTTCTTGCTGAATCGCTGGGAAGCGGGGCATGGGGCTGTGCCAGCCAACAGGAACCCTGGAAATCCATGGGCAGCGATTTGGTGTGTGTTATTTCTTCGGCTTGTTAGTGTGTCCTCGCTGCCAGGTGCATGTACCGAGCTTGTGAAAACCTCCAGGTAGCGGGGAGAATTGCCCGGCAATTGCAGGTCATAATTTTTTTCCTTCTGTGCTGAAAAAAAAAAGTGCATCGTTATGTGATGTAATTTAATCAACATAAACCCCCTGTGTGTTGATTTATGAAATGGTGGGGAAGGGTAGTGGGATATTACCTTTTGAGATAAAAAATAAATAAAGAATGAAGCAACTGATTTCTCCTGTGCTACAATTACGGATGAAATAGCACAAACCAGCATCCAGCTAAAAAGACAGATGCAGAGATTGTGGCTGGTAATCACAGTGACACCAGGATGAGTTTTTCTAGAACTGCTGTGAAATTGTGCAGTAAATTATGTTACACGAGATGTATTATTCCCGCGTTTAGTAAATAAGCCTCCTGACAGGAGGCCGCAGCGAGGCAGTTGCGGATGGCTTCATTGATGTGCCGGAGCCGGCGGTCGGTACGGTGAGGGGCAGCTCCAGCGCTTTGGGAGCGGGGTGCTCCGGGAAATGCTGCCGAGGGCTCGGGCACTTGCGTGGCTGCTGTTGTCCTCTTCGTTCTCTTTTCCTTTTGCCATCTCTTCAGTCAGGCTTCTTTCTTCTCTCTCCCCAGCTTATTCCAAGTTTAGTGGTGTAACGGTCCTGCATGGCCCATTCCTGCAGGTGAGCGAGGGTGGCCTGAGCACCTCGCGGCTGCTGCCCCATCTGTGGCTGTCGCAAGGCCCCTGCGTGGAGGATGTCCTGCTCTCTGCTCCCTTCAGCTGCCCATGGTGGGGGCTGATCCCTGCTCAAACCCATACTGCGCTTGCAGTGCTTGGCGTGGGCAGCGTGCTCTTGCCCCGGCTGTTCCTGGGCAGGAGATCAGAACTGCTGCTCCTGGCTGTGGCTGAGGCTGGAACCTAGGACTTGGCTTCATTTTTTAACCTGGGAAGCACGGGCTAACTATTAAAGAAACTGAACTAAGGCCATCAGAGTCTGACCTCTGGATAAAAATAAGCCAATTTGTTCTGAAAGTAATAATGCAATGAGAGCATCCAAAAAGTCAGCTCATGTGTGAAGCCCCAGAGTGCATCAGGTGGGAGCTGCTTCCTTAGCCTCCAGTGCCCGTATCCATTACCCAAATTAGCACTCAGCAGAAGAGGGGCTCTTCCCCCTGCTGTGCTCAGCAGCCTCTTGCTCCCGCCGGGAGGGGATAAGCGAGCAATCATCTGTCTGAACCCGTTACACGCTGTCCTGTGCGTAATCACTGCTGCGCGTCGCCTCTCTGACAGTAGGTGCTCTCCAGGAGCTGAGGTATGCGATTACAGGAGCTGAGGTGTGCTATTACAATGCCTTCAAGCAGTGTAACGATAGCGTAAACAATGTGATCAATATTCAGTGGACTGAAAATCTCAGTATTCAGTTGCAGTGTTTGATTACACGTGGTAGCTTTCTTCTCTGCAGTAGCTGTTTGCATCATTGGCCATGGCATCCTCTTGGTACAGCGCTGAAATCTTGGGCTCTAGTTTGCTGTCCAAATTCTATTTTCGCTGAGATGCCCCCATAAGCAATGAAAATAAATGTACTGATATGTTTATTTGGAGATTTCTTTAGTGAGGAGGTGTTTAATAAGCACCTACCAATGTAAACAAACTGAGTTCCTCGAGTCACAGCTGGAGTTGCAAATTTTTCTCCCTTGATTATCAAGGAATATATTCTGGATGGAAGAATTCAGAGTTTACAAAGACATCTGGTTGCTAAATAATATAATTAAAGTAAATACAGCGTAACAGGGACCTACTCTGAGCAGAAAGTAGTTTTTGGGTGAGTGAAATGCATTGGCTGGACTTGTGCTGGTGGAGGGAAGAAAGAAGGAAAGAGCAGAGAAGAGCTATGGGGAGAAACCAGAGAGAAGGGGGAAATGAATGGAGAGGAGTGTGCAAGAGCGAGGAGATGGGAGGTGCCTCTGCACCGGAGCCTGCTTCATGCCGGAGGCAGATGGTGGTGGTGTAGGTAGCTGATGGTGGGACCATGACAATGGCAGTAGGTCCGGGTGGTCCCTCAGAACTGGCAGGGTGCCATCTTGCGGGACACCTAGCTGTGTGTTGCTCAAAGATTAGAGGCTCCTTTCCTCCCTGTGTGATTATGTAAAGGGCATTTTTCTTCCTCAGAGATTGGCTTTTCCCTTTTACTGTTTTAATAATTTTGGAGAGCGGAAAGCCAACTGTCGACAAATCTGTGCAAAGTTGCTATATTTAGCTGTTGAAGACAAACTGCTCACAGGAGCAGCTAGGTGGAAACCAGTTAGCTGGGCTCAGCTGCCCTGCTCTTCGCAAGCCACAATGTTTGAGTAGTCCACCTGGGCAGCTCCAGAAAGGCTTTTCCATTCCTTCCAGCAAAGGACCAAGGGTGGAGGTAGTGGTAACCTTGAGCCATCATTTCCTGAAGGTGTCTTTTCCCATGGGCAAAGCCCAGGCACTGCCATTGTCTAATGCCAGGCGACGAAGGTGCCTCCTTTGCTCCATGGCAAAGCCAGCGTTGCATTTGGGAGGGTGTTTGTGTAGAGTCTCACCCCCAGGGCTTGGTTGCAGGAGGGTCCTGGTCCTGCTGCGTGACGGGTCTTGCTTTTGCCATCTGAGCTTTCTGCGACTCGGCAGCTGTGGTGCTTGTGGTGGGGTCCTTCTCCTGCCGTAACTCATCTCATCTGAGCGATCATTTTGAAGAAATAGTCTGAGGTGGTTACTTTTTGGCATTACTTAAGGGTGCACGCTGTTCAGCTGTAAGGGTAAATCCAGACTTTTCCAGAAAGTTTGTGGGGAATTGTCAGGCCAAGGATATTCTTCCTGCTCCATTGTTATTTCATCAGAAAAGCATGTTTGGAAGATCCTGGCAGGGCAGACTATCCCAAGGGTAGCGTTTCAGGCACGGTTTGGAGAACCTCTGCTGAGATAATAAACCCCACGTCTGTTTGCTTGCAAGCCTTGTGCTGCCCGTTCGATCCTCATTGTCTCCAATATTATATCCGGTAGGAATTAACGACAGCGGTAACTTACCTTGCTCTGGCATCAGCACGTCTCTGCTGTTCCCCGAGCAGGCAGCGGTTGCTGTTTGTGCGCGCTCGCTGCCGAGGGCGAATGCATCACAGAGGTTTGGAGAGGCGACGCGCGGAGAGGCTGTCGGTTGGGGCTGCTGGGGGAGGCAGCGCGGGGGAAATCGCTCGTCCATTTTCTGTACCGACCACAAACAAATTAACAGCGGATAAAAGCGTGAACGTGGGTTGGTCCTGTTCCCTTCCTAGCTGCATCTCCCACAAAGTGTTCTGCGGCTACGTTATTACAGACCTCTTTGTGACAAACCGTCCTGGGCTTAAGTGATGGACCAGCTGGGTGCAGAAGCTGGGCGAGATGATAGTGTCAGAACAAGGATTCCGGTTTGTGGAAACCAGGCAATAACTCTCCTTACCTCTTATACATTACTACATGAAACCTTTTATCTACGCTGCTCTAAGGAAGATTTTCCCATCTAATACCCCGCTACCAAATACGTTTTCAATGCAACCTAAGATAATATATTTCTTTACTTACTCTATTTTATGTTATTGTAATTTTTGTATGTCTGGTTGCCTTTAGTGATCTGTCGGTGCACGGGCATTGCACTGACATATGGGTTCCAGGCAACAGCAGCGTGCAGGAGCGCGCTATCACAGACAGAAATCTTTATAGTAAAACTCTCCCGTGAACTTCTAGTAAGCTCTAGTATGTAACGCAAAATGACCCAAACCAAAAACCCCAAACATCCAACTTATCTATCACCCAAAACATTTCATAGAGGACGTTTTGAGTTTTGTCCGCTGTTCTTGAGCTGGAAATCTTGAGCTGGAAAAATTCGTAAGGTTGTTCATTTTCCTCCTATACATGCGTGATTTTGTACACGAGAGAGCTGCTCAGACCGACGCAGGAGCAACAGGCAGGCAGAGCAGGGCAGGAACAAGCAGAGGTGTTGGGCTTGGCCTTCCGAACACAGTAGCCACACTGCCAGACTTCATCCTCGTGTCCCTGGCTGCCACGTGCCCTGTTGCTGTGTGGTGGCTGGTTCCTGAGAGGAGCAAACCTGAGGAATCGAAGCTTTTCTTCCATGTTTTTGACTACCCAGACCACATACCGAGTAAATCCTCTATTAGCGTGTTCCCACGTTGAAGCCTTTATGTGAGGAACTGATTTATTTGCAGCTTAAATGTGCAGAGCAGCAGTGTATGTGAAAACACATGCAAGAAACGTAAGGTGTAGGTTTTGTATTGTTGTGTTGTTTTTTTTAATGGGGTTAGTTGCCCTCGGAATGGAGAGCATTTGTTTAGATGGCGTTCTGATAGCTCCGTGAGCTGCACGGGGAAAACAATTTGCCTTTGGGGACAAGTATCTAAAGATAAATTGATTTTTTTGTGATGTTCATACCTGAGTCACAGAGGGGTGGTAGTTCAGTGCACTGCCCCCAGAAATGACCCCCATGAAGTCAGCTGCCTGCTGCAGAGGAGGATTTGGACGGCATCCCGAGGCTCCCCACGCCTTTTGAAGAAAATTCAGAGTAAAGGACAACACAACAGAGGAGAAATCGGAGGTGCTGGCACATTTGGAGCCCGTGGATGGCACGTGGGGGCAATTTCCAGCCCCAGCAGTGCAGGGAGGGGAAGAAGCAGCACCTTGCAAATCCGCGAGCAAGGAGCTCTCGGAGCTACACGAGCCCCATTTTATGAAGTGGGCAGCTTTGCAGGCCATCTAGACTTATTGTAGGTACTGGCTTTGTAGCATTAGGTGGCCTTTTTTTGGTTTAGTTACTTTTTCTTTGTGCGTGTGTGGGGTACAGAGGAACGGCAGAGGTGGTGCAGTGTGGTGCAGGCAAGGTGGGTGCCTGAGGGGGACAGAAGCCAGCAGGGACGGCTGTGCGTATCCAGCGTTCGCAACGCTTTCTCTCATCTCCCTCAGATTTTCCAGTGCTCTTCAAAAGGCTAAATTTGGAGTAAAGTGACAGAACAGCAATTTAAGGACTACTGGAGGTTTTCAGTGGCATAGAGCTTTGCTGTGAAGTGACGTATAGAGACAAACACTGGTCCTGGAGCCAGTCTAAATTTATCACTGTGTCACAATAGATAGTTAAATTTAAATGTGTGTCCAGTACTTGCCATTTCAGTAGGTTGCAATCAGCTTGAATTGATATTACCTGAATAAATCAAAGAGCTGAATAGCACATCCATTTCTTATACAACAGAGCGGTGCACATTATCCGAGGGTGAAAGGAGTTGGTGCGGTGGCTCTGACTGGTGTTATTGTAACCACAGCTCAACACTGCAGTATAAAAGAGCAAATTTTGGTATATTGTGGTCTCCTCCAAAATGGAAAGTGCTTGCCACTGCAGTGTCCAAGCTGGTAAATTACTGTGAATGCTTGCACAGAGCTCGCATAATCTGTTGGATGGCTACTGAGCAGCCGTGTGTACCATCGTCTGCCCTGACTGGTCCTGTTTGCATCACTGTGGATAGGGCATTCTTCATCATAATTAAAAATGACAACCAATTTGGTGTGGCTGCATTCGGTCTTGGGACAGGTCAGCCCAAGGCTGTATCACACCTCCCTGTGATACATCTGTGTTTTTTCCTAGGGAAAAGTTTTTTTTCTTGTTGCTATTCCAGGTCGCACCTGGAGTGCGCTTTTGCAGTGGCTTTCCTGGCTGTCCCCACTCGCTGTGCTTGGGTTCGTGCTGTGCGGCTGCCTTGGGGGGCCTGTGCGGAATTTCTTTGGGCTGAAACTCTGCTGGATGATGCGCTCCAGACCCCTGTTAAGGCTCTCTGCTCACAAGCATTTAGTCCACAGGATTCGGTTGGACCTAGTCTGCATTAAAACTCCCCAAATGCACGTGCTGCGAGTGTCAGGCCCTGGGTGCCGGTGTGTTTCATTTTTCAGGTCCCTTGGCATTGCTGAACTCCGTTAGCTAAGGCAGGTGCAGGGGAAGGTGCCTGGAGCTGGGTGGTGTACATGCACCCCAGGACAGGTCCTATGTCTCGCGGGGGAAAAGGAGTGACTCCGGTTGTCTCTGCTTTTCCCGCAGCAGGATATTTCCGTCCAACACGGTATAAGAGTGTCGGATGGAGGAGGAGGTCTCCTCGCGTGCTGTGTGCTCGCTGTGGACAGCCTTGTACTGCTCGCCGTCCTCTCTGCTTATTGCTACTTGCTGAGATACTGAGAACACCTCCATACTAAATCCACCTGATTTGATTTTGTGTATGGAAAAACAAACCGCTTCCTGTCTTACAGCTCCATCAGCTTCGTAACGTCTTTCTTTTTGCTCAAGTTTGCAGTTCTTCTTACAGACATGTAGGGAGATAATCACATCTCTGCTTTCCTCGTCTCTTTTCAACCCACCATGAATCTTCTGTTGCTGTCCTGCCTCATTTGTTTCTTCCTCTGATTCTCCTCATTAAATAAATTGCAGCCAGAATGTCCTGTCAGACGAACAGCAAATTAATATATTGCAGCCCAAACTTCAAAGAGGAGAAAAGAATTTAATTACAGTGACCCATGTCCTCATCCCACCAGGGTCAGGGATAAAATGACTATTGACTTAATTGGGAACAAGGCGCTGCTCCCCCTAATTTTGAGTTGCTTCTTTATTATCATTAATAATGTGGGTTTCCCGATTTGTATGGTGGACAGTCACACTGGCTGGCCAAAATCTGCCCTCTTTGTTGGTATAATGGTTGGCCATTATATAGGCCAGCGACCTTCTTGATCGAGCTGGTACAGGGAAGTACCACTTCCATCGGGGGAAATCAAAAGAAACCACAATATGGGGTAGGAAATAACATACCGAGTGGATATAAAATGCATTCATTCAGCTCTGACATTTTTTTGGTGAAGTTCTGAAGAGAAAGCTACACAGAGATTATCTTTCTGTTTTATATATTGAAATACAGGAGCTCGGGGGCAGAATTGTAAATGATGCGGTTATGAGTTTACTCTGCACTCATAGGTATGTTCCCGTATCTTGTTATATGGCTGCTCCTAGGAATCAAATATTTAAGTTTACATTGCACTCCTTTCGATGGCTGGAAGCCTTCGTTTTTTTAGATGATGCTATACATCAGGTTTACAGTTCTCCTGGTAGTTTAAAGGAAAGCGAGAACATGCTCTCATGACTCTCAACAAGACCTTAAAACTCTCTGGCGCTCTCTTTTCCTGGAGGACAAGATATATTCTGGTCATCTACAAGCGTATGTTCTTCAGTGACTGCAATTTTTGGTGCTGTCTGGAAAGCAAGGCTACTTATTTTGATAGAGAGAGGGTTTCCATCCTTCCTGACTGTAGGACAAAAAAAGAAAAGAGTACTTCAGTTCTGTTTCCCTCTTCAGCACACACGCTGTGTCATTACATAGTAAACGTGTTATTCCCTTTTGCTCCCGAAACACCTTTTCCTTTCAGTTGCTTTCTGTTGCGGAAGCGTTTCTGGCACTCCATGCTGCAGCGTCTTTGTTCTGCAAACAACACTGACCTAGAGGCAACGCTGGAGCCGGATTCCAGTCCCTTCACTGAAAAAAGGGAAGGGCAAACTTTACACTTGTATGTTAGTGCATGAGTCATGATCTAAAGCACATCGCAGTCTGGAGTTTTGTTTGGTTTTCTATCACGCATCCTGACTTTGTCACGTTTCCATGATCCGATGGAGCAGAAATGAAGAATAAGTTGTGTATCTGGAGGGCACCTCCGTCCTGGCTGAACTTTGCTGCACGCGTGTCCACGTTGCTGGCAGAAGACATGTGCTTGTGTGCACCTCCATGGCTTCCACTGGGGCTGTGGCGTCAGGAGCCGGCCGATGTCTTCGTGGCCTATTTGTCACCCTGAGACCAAACCAAAGAAGCGAGAGGAAATTAATAAATGTTAATATATGCAGGTTTAATTGAGAAGCACTGTTTTCATCAACTGCTGTTTGAAGAACAGGCTTAAGTATGTTTGTAAGCTCAAACAAATGTTGGCTTTTTAAAGCTGTTGCACAAATACAATGATCTTGTTGTTTAGAGCTGTGAACTGTTCAGAACCCAAAATCTATGGGTGAATAATGTGGCTGTGATTCAATAAAGCCTATTAAAGATAATATTTTTCCATTCAGTAGCTTAAGCCAAGCTTAAGCCAAGTCAGCCTTCAAATCCTGACTTCTGCACCTTATTCTGTGGGTAGTGCCAGCACTGCAGCACCCAGCCTTCTGCGCTATTTGGAGGAAGCAGAAGCAATGTCCATCTTGTTCCTGTTTTCATGTGCATGAATATGTTTTTCCTCCAGACCTGGCGAAGGCTTCACCCCTGGTTTGAGGAGCAGGAAGAGCTTGTTCCACACGCTGCTGAGGGAGTCTGGCTGTTCCTGCTGCTTTTCTCACCATCCTCAACACAGAGGAGTCTTGGGGCAATAATTATAGTTATCACATGGGAGGATGTGATCTCTGAAAACAAAACTGAGAGTTATGTTTAAAAATATTTGAGAAAACTCCTCCTGCTTTCCCAGGGAAACCATCTGAGACGTCCCTGCATCCTGAGGCTCAAGTGACATTCACCTTAAAAACATTTTTAAAATTATTTTTTAGGTGAAATCAAGGATGTTTCTGTAAATGAATTACACTTGAGCGGTAAAGTGCAACACAATTTAAAAGTTATAGACCAGAGGAGCTTTTCAGGATTGGTGGAAACGTCTGAAGGCTGTGGACCTGTTTTTAAATGTTGTTATGGTTACTTGGCTTCTGTCTTACAAAAAAGTTTGTGCCTAATCCAGCAGGCAGGTAGAAAAGATAAGACCTATTAACTCCAAGGAGTAGCTGGAAAATCTTGAGCAAGTGTGCTTTGGGAAGGAGTGCATATTAATAAATAAACATGACTTCAGGAGGTGAGTTCATGCACAGCAATATGCATACCGAGCCTCACTGCCTCGTCCTCCGCACGCAAACTCCAAATAGGGTTGTTTCTTCAGAGATGTTATGGTCGAGGTAGGGGAATTAGGACGTCCTTGAGTTCAAAGTGAAATCCCAGCTTGAAAGCAGGATATGAAGGTCCTTATGTTCTGGTTAATTAATTCTTGTGATTTCCTATGGAAATGGCCCTTTTGTTATTTCATCGGTAGCAAAATTAAAACGTGGCTCCTGCTTAAAAGCAAGAACAATAAGCTCATTGTGATGTGCCATATAACACTAACCTTTCTTACATATAACCACAGATCCAGATCTCTAATATTAGGCGTAGCATGCTGATTATGCTGTCCGAGACCTTTGCAAACCAATTTTCTCTAATTGAGATAAAACCTGGAAAAACAGCCCATCCTGTAGCTCTGATCTCCCAGGAAGAGGGGACAAGCATCCCTTGTCGCAGCTTGAGGATGCTCGAGGCGATGCATATATTTGCGTAGCGCCTTCCACCCTCCTCCCCGCCCTAACCAGGGTTTATTTTAACCTACTCGGGGCTCAAGAGCGAGCAAAAACCTTTTCTGTGTGAAGTGCAGCATTGAGCCACCGCCGCTGGCTCTGGGTTTGGACTGACACGGGCTCTGTCTGCGCACAGACCACCATTGATTTGGCCGGCACAGATGCCGATTCACGGGGAAGGGGCTGGCTAACAGCACCCGTGGCTGGGGATTGTGCCGAGCGCCCGCACTTGGTGTCTTTCCCCTGGGGAAAAATGGGCCACTTCAAAAGCGTTTGTATATCAAGCCCCAGCTGAGGGGCAGGGAAACAGAAACCCAAGTATGGGGGCTTTTTTGGTTTAAAAGTGTGCAAGAAGGGAGTTTTTGTGACTCCGGGCAGATTCATTTCACTTTTTTGTTGTATTTTTTCTTCTCCTCTTACTAGTGCATTTAGCAAGGTTAAATCAAAATGCAAGAAACTGCTTCGTGTGGTCTTGCTGCATCAGATATTTCAGGCAGCCCCGGTTGCGACCAGCAGTAGCTGCAGAAATCTAAACTGAGCAAAGCCCCTCTGTCTGCAGAGACTGTCGGCATCTCCCGAGGGTAGTCATTTTCAAGTAAATAATCCCAGACAATTGTTTATTTTCATTAGTCGTTTTCAAGTAAATAATCCCAGATAATTGTTTATTTTCATAACAAAACATCAGGAGACTTTAGAAGATACATCAACCTCATTTGCGAGATGCTTTGACTTGCAGGATATGGAAAAACTGGCAGAGAAGCAATTGGGTGTGAGTGCTGCTTTTCAGAAATCGTAGCTTTTCTTTCTTTGGTTGCACATTTACGTTGGGTAAATATTCTTTATGCATAGGCTTTTATGGCCAAAGGAAAATCTTTACGAAAGAAGACGATAGAATACTAGATGGTCTTCTGAAGTCTGTAGATAACCCAAAGCCACGGTGCTAAGGTGTGTGCGAGAAGGGGGGAATTGGGGGCTGGGGGCAGTTTCTCTATATGCACAGGGAGGGTCTCACTTCACTGCCGGAGGGTGCTGGGGAACGGAGAGGAGCTGCCATCTTAGGAAGATTTCGGCCATGCTTCCACCAGTAGAAGAGGTGGACAGGCCCAGCTCCGGAGGGCAGGGAAGGTGGGGTTTACGTTGCTCAGCACCCACAGCATTCAAGGCCAGAGAACGAGAGAGTAAGCACTGGTGTAAATTCAGCAAATAGGGCGATGTGGATGTTGAACAAAACAGCAGTTCAAATTTGGAGGCTGGCAAGGGTCGATTCTGTCTAGGGCAGCCCAGAGAACCTGCGGGATCTCCTGGCAGGGGTGGTGGGTAAAGGGGACGTTGGGGAGGAAGGGTGAGGAGGGAGGGAGGCAGCAGTCTCGGGAGGGCTTTCGGGAAAGCAGAGCAGTGCGCAGTATTTGGGGGGTCTTGTAAAAAGACAAATGAGCGTTAAACTATACAACTCCATGACTACTAACAGCCGCCTGCCGCAAGCGCTCTGTGGAGAGCCGTGGTGGTGATTTTCCCACCCTGTTTTTTTTTTATTTGTTGTTCCAGAAGGAGGAAGGCAATGCCCAAAGTGTAATGCAAAATAAAACAGCAGTTTTTTTGATTGCGCCACACAGTCAAGTGGAAAAATGAGATAACTGGGATGGCAGTTTGAAGACACATGTGAGCCAAACCAAAGAGGAGTCTGGCTCCAGGTCGTGTGGCGGAGCACTTGGGGCTCCCTTCAGGAAGGGAGGTGACTGAGGTCTGCTCAGCAGCCTCCAACAAGGAAAGCTGATCAGAAAAAGTGAATTTTTTGTAGACTTTAGAGTGGCTGTGCTCTTTCAAATCTGCCTTAAGTGTCTGAAGTTCAGCTGCTCGTTAGGGTGATGGGCAGAGATCTACGTCCTTTACTTACAAGAATTGCTGGGGCTCATACAAGATTAGCTGTGCTGGTGTCAGAGAAGAAAAATTGGCAGATCACATAACTAGATTCTTTTAGACATGTTGGTGGGAAAGACTTCCAGTATTTTTTTTCCTTCCTCCAGCACCAAATTACTCAGGATGTCTGTGAAATAAAACTGAGTCACAGTGTTTACTCCCTGTGAAAACTAATGCTCGTTTTTCCCCTTCCCTGAGGTTATGGTTTTGCAAAGGCTGATGCGTGAGTGTAACTTGCTCCTTCGGCCCCCGTGCGTGGCAACACGCCAGCAGAAACGGCTGGGGGCAACGGGGGCTGCTCTTCCCTCCGATGGCCACCCATGGCCCCGCTGCTGAGCCCACTGGCAGCGGAGTGCGGAAATAAGGATGGAAAGGGAAAACACTGCCTGTGAAGGCTCTGGTTAGACTTTGGGTAATGTGCTTTATTTACCGATTTTGGTGTAGAAATAGTCAGCAACAGCAGGAGAAGCAATACGCTCTTTCAAAAAGATAGAGACGGCTGTAGCCGGGGCTGGGAAATAGCTGTGCTCCGGAGAGGCTTCCCAGCCGGCAAGCCCAGCCCAGCACAGTCGCCCGCTCCGCGCTCTGCCTGGGCTCCTCTGAAGAACGGCAGCACAGCCCTGTTCGCAGTGCAGTACTGACTGCTCTGAGGTCTAAAACCCTGCTCAGACATGAACAAATATTTCCTAAGTTAATAGGCACCAGCAGCATCTGGTGAGTTGTGCTAAATTGACGCTTGAAATGAGGGGCAGCATCAGAACTGGGGCAAAAATAGGGATTTTTTTGGAAGGACTTCTTTGAAAGTGAAGTGATGCACTTACCAAAACCGAAGTCAGAACAAGGGCACGGTGCCTCGGCAAGGGCTGGAGGTCTTGCGGAGCTGTGGTCTCCCAAAAAGTTGTGGGCCCTCTGGTTCCTGGAGAGAAGCAGGGTGCTGTGCGTGGGGGCTTCCCCCCACCATGGGCATTTGTACTTACGGCGTGTGCTCTCCTCTCTGCAGTCTTCCTTCCTTCCCCTTCTTAAATTAGTACCATCCATCCACAGCGCGTCTTGCCCTCTCACGTGTTGTGCAGCATTACTTCAGTCTATGGGGAAATTCAAGGGAACAAAACGCCGTATTTTTCATGAATTCTCCCTGAAAAAATACTGTCCCTTTTTTTTTGGCAAGCTACCTTTTGCAGGGCTGCGGAATCCTAAGCAGTGTTTGTGGGTGAGGCAGGTATTCCCCAGAGGCTGATGTTTTTAGTGTCACTCCTATTCTAAGCACCCAAACGCGCAGAAAACCAACGAAGCCCAAACACATTATGCAACTTTTGACCTTGATCAGGTTCAAAATTATCTTAAACATTAAACAGTAGCAAGTGTGACTTTTATTGTGGGAAGTATTTTATGCTGCATTCAAGCATGATTGCTGTAGTCTGGGGTCCGGGTTTGACTTTATTATGCTCCAAGTCTTTCAAGTTAATTTATCAAAATGACATACAGCTCTTGGGGGCAGCTCTGTGGTATATGATTGACTAAATAATACTCTGAATTTCTGAAAGGCTTTTAAAGTTCATTGCTTTCACACCAGGTGTATTTGTTGTTCTAATGCAGGTCACTTCCTCTCGTAGTCGCGCCATCCTCCAAGCAGAGCCCAGTACAAACACTTTCTAATGACATAAATTGGATTGCAGGGTCGAACGGCTACGGCTGAAAAGGTTTTTTTTCTTATCTAAATGCTATCGAGCCAGTTGTTTTGTTTCTTTTTGACACGCACATCCATTTTCAGATGTGATTAACAGATTAAATGGCGAATTTTGGTAAGAGGTTTGGAAGCAGCTGTTGTTTTGCGGAGTGGCTGCAGGCGCCGTAATATCCTTCTCGCTTGATTTGAAATTCACCTGTCTCTTTCAGTAGAAAATGAAATAACTTTTTACAACTTTAAAGTATTACTCATGGCACGGTAATTTTAATTGTTTTCAGTTCCTGGCTACTAATGAAAGAGCATGAAATTTGGGAGTCCCGTTATAAACACATTTGTATTTCAGAAAAAAGCTGAAGAGGAAAGGATGAGGAGGAGCGGTAGCCTGGGCAGCGCCGGTGGGGGCAGCAACACAAGGAAGCCCACTTTGGTTATTCAGGTGCCCTATCCTCTGCATTATGTGGACTTTTTTTTGATCAAACACTGTTGGGTTGGGATTTTTTTAGAGAAACACCTGTTTTTTGAAGCCAGACACTTTGTGGCAGTGCATCAGCTCTGATGGATTTCCAGCGGAACAGAGGTCCCCACCCAGTGCAGCTGGAAGGGATGGCTATACTGGGGCCAAACCTCGAGCCCTGCCAGCCCAGTGGGCAACGGGCACCTATACTGAGCTTTGGGTTTAACAGATACCACTGACATGGTTTTGGGATGGGGCTCACTTCTGTTTCTTCCCAGGGAACGTCAGCATTTCTAGCTCCTTAAATTCCAAAATAGGACTTCAGGCAGAAATTCCAGTTTTTGACAAGATTTTTGTCTTTACACCTAAGAAAAGGCAAGTTTCATATTGTATTAGGGCATCTGTCAGGAGTTTATTCCCCTTCCCCAGTGGTCCTTGGTTGCTACTGTACTTCACTAAGCGATGATGTAGTTGTATGAAGGGTTTTCTTCCCTCCAAACCCTGTTTGCTAATCTTTTTCTAGCAGCTCGCCTCAAAAGAGAATAGTTATCTCATGAATGTGCCAAAGGCTAGGTAAGGGCCAAAGGGAGTGGAAAGTCGGAGAAGAGGCGCCTCAGGAACAAAGTAGGTTAGACTGGGGGGAAGAAGTGGAGAACAGGCTCAAAGGTGTGGAGAAGTGGAGTTGCCTGAGCCCCGATTTCCTTTTTACTCTAAAGTGGAATTCACAGCCTGGCGTAGCTCCCATTGTGTGTTATATGCTGTATTAGCAGACAACACGCTGCAAGCATTGGCCGCATACCGTCGAAGGTCGGCACAGCTTGATGACTGGGTGAACAGCTGTATTGCTGTAACAATTTCTATTTCAGAAAAGATAATGAAGCGTTTGTGAAGGCTTGAGAACAAGGTTGAGAGGAGAAGCTGTTCACGCCAGGCGATATGCTGAGCAATAAAGGAGCTTGGGGTACGGTGACACGCTGCTTTCAAACCTTCCCAGAGCCGAAATGAGGTGCTGAGAGCGCTTGGCACTAGGACATGATGGTTTCAGTTTGGAGGTCTGTGATCATATGCAAGGTGACTTGGAACTGAGACAAGGTGATGCGATATCACCCCTGCCTGAGTGAATACGTCCTGGGTTTTGTAACCTCGACACGCATAGAAAGCCAGAATCGCTATCACTTGCAAACAAATACGCATGCTATAAGCAACAGAAAAATATAAGCTCAGTAAGAATTGTGGGAGTAACTTTTGAAGACCACACAAGGAGATTAAGGTGGCTCCAGCTGACATTAATAGGAGGGGCGTAGTCATTCTTTTCATCCCTTCTCCTAATTGCAGATGCTTTTTGAGATACCCTGATGAACATTTTTGCAATCCTCCTGAGGGTGACATCTGCTCCTGGTGGGAGCCTCCGAAATTGTAGGTTTCGTTTACTACAACTGTGCATTCTGTAGAGTCTGCTAAATCTTGGTTGCTTAGTTGAAAATGGGAAGTTTTAGTTGGGTGACTGCAGAGTGTGTGGGATTGGTGATGTAATAGAAGGAGCCATGCGTTGTGTCAGTCACACAAATCTCTCTGACCACTTTTCAAGCAAATTTTTCGATGTCTGTGCCTGCCGCAAGTCTAAAAGTCAATGCCCCGTGACATGCTCCACTTAGGATCCTTTGGCATTTGCACTGTCTGCAACTGCTGCAGTAGATTAGAGCGTATGCTTCTCAACTGGGGAGTGGGGCTAATCTGACAATAAATGTGTATTTTAAGCGTAGCTGTTGCATTGCATTAACGTTGTTTATCTTGCGATGGTAGCCCTGCATTGGCACGTGACATGGGCGATATTAATGATGTGTGAAAGGCAGGGCTTTTTAAGGGGCCATGCTGGTGCAAAGTCGAGTGTGGTATAATTAGAGCAGTATCTGGTCTGCTGATAAAGTAAAGGCAGCTAATTGCCAGCATTTTCATTTTCTTAGTCTCTCTTACTCATCAAAGACCTTGCTCAGCTTGGTGAACATATCCCTTTCAGGATAAGGTAACTTGTGTGGAAGCATTTGCAAGATTAATGTCCACTTATTCTGAAGAGAATTAGGGAAGTTAAAACAAACATGTAGATTCCCGTTATTTTTCCAGGCATATTTGTCCACTGTGGCTGTTTCTAAGATGCAGAAGCCGTAGGTAACGTAGTTGTAGAAACAGAAAAACTTCAAACTGTCAAAATATAAATGCAGAAGTTGCATCGCCGAGGGAGGAGGGTGAGCCGAGCCGTAGCCGTGGGGACCCCAGGGGCTCGGTGTCGTGCATTACTCGCACTGAGACAAGCCCGTGGGCAACTCAGCATCGCAGGACGCCAAAGCCCAGCGCCGAAAGGCACAGGCATGTGGAGCGGGACGGGCAGCTGCTCTCGCTAGATGGGGGCCGGGAGATGCGGTGCCAGAGCAGGGGAGCGATGCTGAGATGCAGCGACGGCCACCTCCCGTTGGCACCCTATAGGCTGGCTTGACCTCTAGTTTTCGAGAGAAAATAACGTACGGCACACCACTGTGGAAAAGCTGCCAAGCTGCAGCGACGACAGGTGCAGATAAGGAGGCTGAGTGAATGAAGCCTCTGTTTTTTAATGAAAAAACCATGCAGCGTGTTGAACAAAGCCAGCCTCTTCCCACGTACAAGGCCCATTAGGAACTTTTCAGCTATCATTTATTTAGACAGGAAGTACATTCTCCTTTTACAGTAATTTATTGGCCGATTTATAAAGGTTGCTAGTTAAATTTGTTGGAGTGGGAGGACTGAAAAATGGAGGCGAACGAGCAGCTAACTGAAAAGCCAGCCCTTCTCACATGAACCATGGTCCGTACTGTTTTCCGAACAGGAACGTTAATAACAGAGTTGATTATTTCTGGTTGTTTTTCTTTCAGCTTATTGGAAGCCACATCGTTCCTGTGCCACTCCACAGACTCTTATGAGATTCATGAGTTAATCTAAATTTTGAAGTCGGTTAGTGTTGTATTTGGGAGGACTCATAAGCTTGGGTTTGAAATCTGTTTAGAGGCATAAATTTAGTAGGCTGATGAAATAATGATTACATATAGAAGAATACTGTTATGTGGATCTCTATGGGTTTGTAAAGTCAGTCCATTTCTATGGAAATAACCTGGCATTGTTAGCATCTTCCTCAAAGATTGATGCCAAGGATCTGTTATTTAATTGGTTTTTTTTTTATTTTAAAAAAAAATAGAATATAGGATTTTTGCCAGCCTGTATCACGTTTAAGTCTGTTGAATCCACTGTATGCCCTGTATCTCTCAGAGGCAGAATACCAGAGGCTTGGAGGAAAGCGTTAAACCCATGAAGCTGATGTATAAGGTAATATGGCCATAGGCTTCACCCTCGTCTCTAATAGCAAGAGACTGCCTTTGCCACCAAGGTTTACAGTTTAATATCGCTTCCGAGATGTGCTGTCATTAACTGTGACTTTGGAACTAAATCCTGTGTCTTGTTTTATCTTTGGGACACTTGGAGGGCTTCCAGCGTTTATAGGCTGGAAAGCAGAAGTTTCAAGGCATCACAGAGATTGCAGTGACTTTGGTGCATTGATTCTCACGTTCCGTCAGCTGTGGTGAGGGCAGGCAGACCTCCTTCACTTCTACCGCACTGCTACCGTATGAAACGCCAGGAAAACTAAAGAGAGCCTACTCAGGATTAGTAAATTTGGGGAAAATTATACTACTTTTAGTAGATGCTACTGAATTCCTTTCTGGGTGCTGCAGAGTTTCTGTCAGTTCTCCATATTATGTGGTGGTGCCATGAAAATTGATGTTGACTCCTTGGGTTGTCTTTCAGACCTTGTTCTGTGATCTTGGCGGACAATTTCCTTCATAGGGGCCTGTGTACATTTTACCTGTCGTAGGCTCTGATGACCCATTGGATATGTCAAAGAAAATAAGAAGGGTCATAGAGTATTATGGAGCAATATTTTCTGCCTTTGTAGAGCCCACATTACAAATTTCCCGTCCCTCTCCAATCTTTTTGATTGCAAGAAGAGTAAGGATCAAGTAATTTTGGGGGTGTAACTAGGTTTGAAACTGAGAGAACAATTTGCTAGGAGGCAAAAGAGGGGCAAAAGTTTAATTGACTTTAAAGTGCTTAGCCTTCAGCCTGCTGCGGATCGCGGACTTTCCTCATTCATGGAGGGGTGGCAGCTGCGGCTGATGGCTCCCCTTGCTCTTCTGCTCCTGTGGAGAAACAGTGCTGGTGTGGTCTCTAATTCTGTGTCTAAGTAAAAATTAAAATTCAGTCTGCCCTTACATAACTGAATAGGAGGGGCTGAAAAGCAAACCCTGGGTAGAGCTGAATGAAAATTTTGCGCGTGGGATGTGGAGCTCTGCAGTGTTTAGTAACAATAACAGACTGGAAAATAAAAATAACCAACTTGTGTAAGCTAGCACCTGCGACAACTATAATTTTGCTCTGGGCATCAGATGATCACCATATAACAGGCCTTAACTCCAGTTTCTAATTTTGCAATTCCTAAGCAATTGCAACTGTCAAGTGAGCTCAGTGTTAGCTATTGTATAAACCATTGCAACATGGCTGGCAAAGACAACTTGATGGTGCCAAGGGATGCTGGAAGCATAAAAGATGTCTAACTGTTGCATCTCATATTTATATCTACCTAAACCCTCTTATTAACTTCCCTATGATGGATCGTCTGCTGTTCTTACTCAGGAATGCATTGAGCCTCGTGCTTAGCTTTGAACACATTTGCAAACCTGACTGAGCTCTGTGGGAATTAAATGTTGCTTAGCTGCTGTGCTCAACCGAGACCTTAGTTCAGGGGCCACTCTTTTCTATCGACAAGTTTTTCCTCCTTGGTCATCTGGATAATGTTATGTCTTTGATTCCCACCTCTGACAAATGCCCTATATCCTAACAAAGGTCTGCCAGACTTCTTGTTCCAGGTGTACCTTATCCTTTCTCAGTCATATAGGCTACGGCCTTTCAAGAGAAGGGAGGTTATCCTCAAACTTGTGTTTAACTGATGCCAGTGAGGAGCCCTCGCTGGTTTATGTGGAAGGCTTTTGCCCACAAACATTGGGTTTTGCTACCATCTGTGAAAATTTTTATATATACATATCTATTTATATACACACAGGTATATATAAGATATAGATATACATATATTCATTCACACCTGTTCATCTGTAAACATCTACATAAAAATGCATATATATGTGTACATACTTAAATATATATGTACTGTTGCGTGGTGAACAGCATTTCTTTGATATGTTTCTGAGCACAAGGACTAGAAATGTCCACCCCAGCAGGTATCTACTTAGAGAGACTTAATATACAGAGGCTATAAATTATATGAAACGTGTTTGTTGTTAAACTGTGATAAACTTAGCTACAGGGAAGCAGCTGGTGCTTTATTGCCTAGGAGTTCCTTTGTGTTTCCCTAAAGCTCTAGCCAGACAATGGCACATTTATAATTTTTTAAAATGAAATGTAGAGTAGAAAGAGCCATGTTGGATTTGAGATGTGAGGCGCTCCAATGGGATTGCTTCTAGGTCATACAGCTTGTTATCCATCCACTGAAAGCCTTTCTCCTCCGTTTTATTCTCTGTTTGGATGTCTCTCTTTCCTTGGGAAAGGATAGTGTAAATGAGTGATCCTCAAAGAGCAGCTCAGCACCTTCAAGACAAATGGTTAAGCCTGGAAGTGGAGATACCCATTAAAAAACTATTGGTGATTCCTTTGCATGGACCAGTGGTGGCCACGGCCACTCACACTCAGTAGTTGCCAGACTTAGCCATTGCTACAACCCTTCTGCAAAGTCTCCCGTTGGAGTTTGGGACTACTCATGTAAGTATGCAGAAGCATCCCTTAGTCCAGAAACAGACATTTTGGTTCAGCAGAACAATCTGCATAATTACCTATTTCCATCCAGTTTGACACTGAACTCGTTATTTTTTATTTGAATTCATATTTTTAAAGTCAGTGTATTTTCTCTTTGCATTTTCAGTAAGCCACGTATTTTGCAGTATCTACAGATGACTACCTGATAGAAGCCCTTGGTTGAGGCTCTTAAACAGAAAGAAAACATACTTCCAGAGGCACCTAAATATCTCCCAATAATTAAAATGTGAGCTAACAAGTCTAGGCAGAGGAGCGAGGTGCAAGCCAAGCAATTGCCCAGACAGTGAAGGCAGCGTCGGGAGAGCTGAGAACTGGTCCTGCAGCCCTTGAGACATGAGCTGCTGCTGCATTTATCCTTCCCTCACAACTCTGTGACAACAGCATGAGCTGGATGTTTTCCACTAAAATAATCAGAAGTGAAATGGCTTATAACATTGTCATGTAAAATATCCATCAGTAGGTTGGCATCTTAAGCTGCCTGTAGATCTGAGAAAGATGCCATATTCCCAACTATGCAATGGCTGTCTCATCTCTGTCCTTTGATCCTTCTTGTATTTCTGCTATAATAATGATAATATACTACGGACAGTCAGTCTCCAGTTAGTTACTATGATTTTTGCCTTTATTATTAGCCGGAGAGCTGACTAGCACAAATACATATTTGATGCAAACCTCCTGGAGTTGGAGTGAGGAAGCTGCAGTGTTTTCATGAAGAGATACAAGGCTAATGTGAGGAAGAGGCAGCACATTGGTTATGGGAGTCACGCGTGTCTGAAACCCACTCTAAAATGAATATTTAATGGTACACCATCAGTATGCTGCTAGCAAGGTCTAGAAAATGCTCTGTTTATTCCAAATTCAGGATCTGTGTGGACACTTCTTATGGACTTGCTAATTCCTCTTCAAAGGGAAACGAAAGCCAGCACTGGTGTCTATAAAGTGCTATGTGTGGGTGGGGTTTCCCTCGTAGTTTTGCAGCGGGTGGCTGTTGTGGGGCTAGAAGTTCAAGCGAGAGCAAGGCTGAGCAGACAGACTGTTGATGGGATGCCTTCTCCATGCCAAGCTCTCTTTTGTAGCCAGTTCAGCTTCCTTGTGTAAGGGAAAAGGCTGGAGAAACTGTGTTTTTGTTAGGAGGGTGATGGGCGTTTTACGGGGACTGGTACTCAGACACACCTGCAGCCAGTCAGAGCCCTGGTCTCAGCTGGGGGGCATTTTCTTTAATTGCTGGTGGGGCTGGAGAGCACATATCTCAGCCCAGTTGTAGCAGGAGGCCTTAGTTCTCAGCTTTGGAGCGTGGAAAGACTTTGCTAACTTGTTTTGTGCTTTGAAGCAAAGGAAAGCGGTCCTGGGAAAACAGGGAAGGATGAAATGGGAAGCAGACTTACTTGGATTGGTGGTAAGTCCCAGCAGCTATGGAGCAAAGATCTCTATGGACAAGTGGGAGATAGTTGCAAACTCGAGGAAGAGTTGGTTTCTTTTCTAACTTGTGTGGTCATGGGCTGTATGTGTTTCATGGTGTGGTTACAGAAAACTCACCTGTGCTCTGGAGTGTAACTCACAGGTGTTGAAACTGGGGGTAGTGGTAGGAATAAAAGCAAAACTTAAGGAATCCTATTTCTAGTCTCTAGCTTTGCTATCTATCAGCAATTAAATAGAAAACAAAACCCAGCAAAACAAAACAACTTGCTTCAAAGTAGATGTTTGCTGTCAAGTAACTTCATGAACAGGTTTTCCTCTCCTTCTGATCTGCCTCCTGCATTAAACTTCTCTGAAATCCTTCATTGGCACTTGGGTTGAAGTCTCAAGGCTCAAGTCACTTTTTTTTTTTTTTTTTTCAGTAAGAAATGCCAGGCAGTGCAGTAACCTTCAAAACATATGAGTAACACCAGCTCTTTGTCAGAGAGCCGTATAGCTGAAACAGCGCGGCCAAACTACCTGAAGTCAGAGTGCAGACAAAACGTGCTTGGTCACAACTCAAGTTTTATAGGTGTGTAAAAAGAATGGAGCGCTCTCTGATGTGTTTTAAAGGCTGGTGGAGTGAGTTACTGACAAGTTGTCTTGGTACTACAAAGCTAGGTCTGGAAAGTACCTCGGAAGGGAGGAGTCTGTATTGAAGTGCTTTTGCGTTGTGGCCAGCAGTGAATGATGATGTACTCAGCTGTATATAGGGAAGTGTGATATAGACAAGGTCATCTTGAAGGCATTATTAAGGAGAATGAGCTAGGTTTTGACTAGTAAATTGAATTGAGGGGTTTGATTTTATGACACAGTATTTGCCTTTTTCTTTGAACAAGAGTGGGGCTGTGGTGATAAAAGTGTGTTTATATTTGGAAAAATCTGAGATGTCACCTGATTTAGAGCACAAGGCTGTCTAGAACTGCAAGGTCCTCAGTTCTTGCAAACTTGTTGTATCATGTAATCCCTCCTGTAAAATTTACATGCCCTGCCTTAGAGTGCTAGGTTGCCATTTTTGCTTTTGTTCTAGGATGATATTTCTGGGATTCCTGGGGTGTTATGAAACCCTTATTGCCAACCTGAGTCTACTCTGCCTGCATTACTCTTGTTTGTTCTGGTGCCAGCACTGTATTAAACAAGTTTTGGTTTTGGGGGTTTGTTTTTGTTTGTTTTGTGGAAATATATTCTATCTCCTTGGTAATGTATGTGTAGTATACAACTAAATGCCTTCTTAACCTTTATTTTCTGAGTCTAAGTAAGTGCAGTTTCTGAGTCTGCCCTCTGAAAGTGGGCTCCCTCCCTGGTTATCTGTGTCTCAGCCTCTTTGTGTTTGAAACCACCTGTACAGAGGAAGGTCCTGTGGCTTTCTTACCAGGCAGTAGCACAGATCTTTCTCCATCTCTGGGGAGATCCTGCTTGCGATACTGCCTGGCTGCCTCATAGTATTTTCATGAAAAAATGCTTTCTCTTCACTTCTGTGCAATTTTGTCTTTGGTTTCTCAGTGTGCTCTCCTGTGCAGCAAATTTACTCCTCAATTCATTTTTCTGGGCAGTGTTTTTGCTTCTTTGTGGTGCTACGCTTATATTTTTCTTGTCTAAAATCTGCACGTAAGTACCTGCAGGTCTCGCATTGTCCACGTTGCTTCTCTGCTTTGATATCCTTATTCCTGCTGTCTGAGCTTTAGCATTGTTCCCAGCTCCATCTCTAGTATTCGCACCATTTTGATACTAATCTGCAAGATATACTTCGTGCATCATTTCTTACAGATATTTACTCAGTGTGCATCCTAAAGATTCTGTATCCTTTCATGTCTGTTGTAATTCTCAAATGTTTTCTCAATACTATAATCTTTTTTTCCCTGTAGTACTTGCTTATCTTCAGACAGAAATTGAACACAATCCTCATATCCCTTTCCCCTACAAAGGGTCCTGTTTTGCTCTCTTGAAAATCTCGACGTTCTTGGGTTTAAACCCTTCTTGCCCTCCTGGTCCACCACTTATGCTTGTCTCTGTGCTATGGCAGAGCTCAAAGGCAGGAGGATACCTTCATTTCGTATAGCCACCACCTTGAACGCACCAGCGATCTACAACCAGACAGCACAGTCTCCAAGCAGCAAAACCCCAACCATACAGCAACATGCTAACATTCATCCACACCAAAGGAATACAAAATGGGAAAGGAACAAGTCCTGAGAAAACTCCCCTGGTGATTTTGTTGTTTTCTGCTTTTTAGCTTCTCGGCAGGGATGTTGGCTTTTTGCATTTCTGCCTGAAAGCCAACAAATCCATATTGGTAGTTTCAGTTGAGAGCAAGCCCCTCTGGGCCTGGGAGGAGCCCTGGAAATCTTAGCAGGTACCATCTTCGAGATGCATATAGCTATACGTCTCAGTTCATTTCAAAGTGTCTTCCGTAATCCGGATAATAATCTACTATTCACAATTAGATGTAGTTGCAATTTCTTGAATGCTCAAGCAATCATTTTCTTTGGTAATTGAGTTCCCTGTAGAATTCCACTATTCTGATCTCCTGCTCAGAAAACTAAGCATATTAATTTGAAACACTGCATGAATGCCTGGCCAGGATAATGGCAGCAGAATAACTGCAAGGAAATCTCTTACAACAGGCTTATTTTCATCTAATAAAGCTTTCCCTGATGGTTGCGCTGCATGCCATGAATATGATACGAGCTTTAAAGTGTGCATGTGTGTGTTTGCATGTGCAACTCGGTTGAATTTTAACATTTCGAGATCTTTGGCTGTTGGACTAGGGAACTTTTAAAGGTCCCTTCCTTATGTTTTTTATGTGTTTTAAAGATCTAATTTTTAAATATTTACTATTCTGTCTTTCTTTTCATGGTGAATTTTGGGTGAGAAAGGGAAGGGGGCTGAGAGGAAAAAGTGACACCTTCTGCCTGCAGGATTTATGCATCTATAGTATGCATTTACACATGTTAGCATAAAAGCTGCATTCCAGTCTCCAAATGAAGCTGAGGTTGTCTTCCACTAGATGTGGAGCAAATGCTTAGTGAGGGACTAGAAGCCTTTACAAAGAGCAGAGCAATGAGGAAGAAGAGAAGCAGAGGTACAGAGGGGTAAAACAACCCCCAGTGTCACACAGCAGGCTGGTGGCAGAGCTGAGTTCTCGGCTGTCTGGGTCTCTGTTCTCGGTGTTTGATAACACTGAGTATAAACCTTGATCCGTCATGCCTGGCTATAAGCCACAGCGATAATGCTGTCTGGTTTGACTGGGTAATTTACTTTTAGTTCAGCAGTTTAGGATGGCACTAAATAGCTTTTTTCTGATTTTTTTTTTTTTTCATTGTTCAGACCAATTGGTATATGCCATTATGATGTAAGATATGTCTAGAGAATGGTCTTCAAACCTTGAGCGCTACCTTATTAAATAGTGCTGTTGAGCTCTGGGCTTGCAGTTGGTGAATGATGGGCCTGCTGTGTTTCACGTTTCTGGAATTATTCTCCCCTGTTTTTTGGTGGTGTTATTGTTCCTCTGTCGTCTCACCTACTGTAGTCTTTTATGAATTGGGTGCTTAAATAACAGAAGATGTGAAGTGAGGCAGTTAGCAGGGGGTCTTGCATTTCCAGAAGAGCTGCGTGGACAACTCTCGTTGAAGTTGACTGGATTACATGACTCTCTGTCTCTTGTGATCCCAAATGCATTTTGGGCCCATTTTCCTTTCATGTGTCTCTTGTAGTTTGATAGACTTAATGAGATGTAAGAATGCAATAGAAGTCAAATGACTTGAATCAATGTAAGAGAAAGTACATCAGAAATATGGCCCACAGTGGAGCTGAAGTACTCTAGGGATGCACAGCTAGTTATGAATGAAAGAGCTGTCCTTTTCAGATTTGCTGCATCCCCCACTTTCCATAAAAGTTGGCACAATCTATAGATGCATGCCTCCATAAATATTTGGTGTATGTCAGCTCTTAAGTAGCACACTGGTATTAGCTTTTTGTTATATACAAGTAGCTGCTGTCGAGGTTTTGCACAGTAATCCAGTGGCAGGAGCATTTCATACAGAGCTTTTACTTTCAGATGTCAGATTTTCAAAGGAAAACTGAATATGCAAAACCCTGTTCAGGACACCCCCATTTCCATGCCCAGATTGATCAGCTGAAACTATTTCAGGAAAGAGTCTTATTTTCATAGTAAAAATTTTAAGCAGCACTAGAGAAAACCATCTTCCTTACCATTGTCCCTTTAATAAGGTCGGTAGGTTGGCACCTGGGGCACGGGCGAGCAGATCCCTGGGCTGACTAGGGATGTGAACTCTTACTGCCGTATCTGTATGGAAAATGCTGTCTGTAATTCCTCGGATGGGAGAGGTAGGATTTGGGTCCTCACTTCTGGAGTTTGTTCATAAGGAATAACAGTGCTTTGCCTTGTGATATGAAACCGCTTTCTTCAAATGTCTTGACGTTTGCCTTTGTCTGCTGTGCTGTTTTCATACAGTGGTGTGTGTTCCTGCTGAGCTATGTTTGTAGTGATGTAGAGACTGGCTGTGTGTCTTTGCTGATGATGTGGCATTTTACATGGCAAGAAGGCAAATGGGGAATACTGGCAGGGGAGATCTCTCTGTTACTAACTCAGGTAAAAATTCAACTGTATGCAATGGCAAGTAATGCCTCTATGCCTAATGCCATTGCCTGATGCTCCCATCTAGGTACCATGGTGTACTGAGGTGCAGCAGGACCAGAGGCTGAAAGCAAAGGACAAAGAATTGTTGGCAGATATGAATAAATAAAAACAAGGAAAATACAGTGTAGGTACCTAGCCACAATTTTGCTATTACATTTCCACTTGCCGGGTTGGCTTTATGTGACATAATGGCAAGAGGCTGAATATTGAGGCACTTCTCTTCTGCTTCTATTGGTGAAGTCGCTTTCAGTTTCTGCATTGCCTCCCTTCTGCCAGTTCTTGGCAAAATCACATTTATTATATATACAAAGAACAACCCATCCCTGGCATATTTATTTTCTGTTTCCTACCTTGCTTTTTTGGATGGTAGAACAAGTTCCCTGTGTCCGCGCAGGTATGTGCATAGATGTGGAATCATAAATATTTAACTAATATTGAAGGTAGTGTTTTATGTAAAGCAGAGGGTAAGCTGCAAAAGCTAAGTTGCTGTTTTTGCCAGTGCGTTTTCCCTAGTTCTCTCTGGCAGCAATGCTGATGTTTTTCTTGGTACATTCCACATCTCTTCCCTGTTGGTGTATATGATCCATTGCTGCCAATCTTTACAAAATGGTTTTGTGGGAGGATTTGCAGGCTTTTTTAGTGGAATCTTTATTTTTGTTGGACAGCAGCATCACTTGTCTTGCAGAAGGCTCTGAAGGTGATGGTGATCTTGAGGTCTCTCCTGCTTCCTTGTGCCCCCTCCCCCTTGCAGATCCAGCTTGGGGAGGGGGCAGCATGTTGAAACACCCAGGGACCTTTCCCTCCAACAGTGTGAGACATCTGAGGCAGCTGGCTCTGCTCCTTCCCCGCAGTCTCCTTCCTCCTTCAGCAGGAGACATCTGGGCAGCTTGGCTGCTCTCCTCTGCACCGGCTGCTGACCTGACCCTGCACCACCAACCCCTTGCCTGTGGCAGCACCCTATGGCTTCCCTCCCCTTGCCCCCTCCTTTGTCACTACTTTTGAGAATTAACCTTTTGGATGGTTTAATTCTGTTTCTGCATGGATTGCAATAACCTGCACGCCTGTCAACTTGTATGTGTGCATTTTGACTCAGGCTGGTGGATAAGCATTTTGAGACTGGCAGTAATGGTCTCGAACCTCCTGTGCAGAACAGCTCTCTGAGTGTAGCCTTCATGTAGAAATGGGATTTGGCATCCTTTTTGGAGAAACTGACTTTGGTTTTTATGTGATGGACTCCTGCAACTCTGTCTCCAAATTAACGGAGGAATGAAACGTTTGCATATGCTGTATTTGTAGACCCAGAGGTCGTGATAGGTTAAGGAAACTTTACATTCCTTCTCTCCCATCTCTAATGTATTTACCCCCAGAGAGTAGATCAACTGCGTCCTTACAGCAGGCAGCAGCATTCTTTAAAAGAAAAAAACCCTCTATCTAGTTCTTAGAAGCTAGGCAAAGTACGTCATGTGGGAAGGGGAATGACTGGGCGGGGAGGAGGGGAGAACAAATTACATGTGCTGAGATAAAAGGACTAACAAGATGAATCAGGCCAGCCAAGAATTCCTTGATGTCATCCATGGTTGTGTCAGACCCCTGCGTTAAACACTTGACCTTAGTGATGGACTATGGAGTTCAGTTGGGTGTTTGGTTTGTTCTTTTTTTTTCTTTTTTTTTTTAACACACTGGTGTGGTTTTTCATAACAAACACCAGAAACTGAATATGTACGCTGCACCAACAAAATATATTTGTTAATATATTTTGGCGTTCAGAAATAATTTGTGTCAAGCATTGAATATCTGTTTTCCACTCCACTGGCAAGTCCAAGGAAATGGCAGGACATTGGAGATGCATTGATTTCTAGCTTATGTCATTAGGAGTGCATTGTAGAGCTTGGCACAAGGTTTGTCTTAATCGATCTTTTCATATCCTTTAGGGAAGAGAGAAGGAGTGTGGTCAAATCACCAAGTGCCTCTTCTGCTCAAAGCTCCTGCATCTGAATGCAGGTGTGCCCAGGCATAGCTGTTCTTCTGAACTTGGGTTGGTGATCAAAAACAAATGGAGCCACCGTCCTTCCAGACATCTGCTGGGGTGAAGGATGGCCCTCAAGACCTATCTTCCCTTACTTCTTGTATGACAGGGAATGTCATCTAGCTCCCTAGCGACAGGTAGATGTTGATTTAGCTGACCGTTCACTTTCTGTATTCTAACAGTAAGCACTACAAGCGTGATGGAAAGAAATGCAGCAGTAAAACTGAAGGACGAGTAGGGTGGGGGTGGGAAAGAGATGTTCATTACTTTTAAAAAATCACTTGTTTTGCTTTGGCTAAATGGGGTTTAGTGGGATAAATCTTACTGGATTTAAGGAGAGAAATCCTGGGAGCTGCGCTCTTCCTCTTGGCGCTGCCTAGAGTGAAGAGCACAAACTTAACCCTGTTCAGTTATCTGAGGCAACTCAGGTGGTTTTAAAATCAGGTTAATTTCCGATTTGTTGGGTTTTTTTGTATTAAAAGTGTTTTCCTTTCCTGCTGTGTGTTTTACAAGCTGCTCCTTAGAGGTCTGATGCTTTCAGTCATGTCTTGCTTGATATGTAGTTGTGTATTCATTGTTTCCCATTTGAAGAGGTATAATGTCACTTCTGCCAGCATTTGTCTGCCTCACCTGAGACTACAAATGTTCATATTGGAGTTTCCTTCTCACTGTAGCAAGTACCTAAAATCAGTGAGATCCTGTATTGACAAGACACTTAGCTGTGGTGTGTTAATACTGACAATAAAAAGATGACCTTTGCGTGTATGTGTGTGCATAAGCATATACTTAACTGTATGCATACTATATATGTGTATATTTATATAGGATAAATGAAACGATGATTTAAAAAAAACAAAAAGCAAAAAACCCGAACCAAAATTGCAAGTTGTGTGCCTTGCAAGGGTTCTAGGCAGTTCTAATTATAAAAAGACAATGAGCTGTCCCTAACTAGACTTGTGGCCAGATGACATGGTAACCTTAACACTCCTTGACTCTGTAGATCCACAGCAGTTGTAACTCGGAGTTAATGCAAAGACACAGGGCTTTTGTTTCAGTATATAGGGTTAGACCTAGGAATTTCTGGAATGCCACAGTTAAAGAAAAAGCATATTCAAGCTGTTAGTAGCTTGAATAATAATAATGCCTAGAGCTATATAACCTGTTAAACATCAACATCCACTTTCAAACCAAAAAGAAAAATGTCCTGCTCTTTAGAGAGAGGCCAAGCTGGAATGCTGAATGAAAAATTAATTTTTGGGGAGTATTTTAAAAAATAAACCAACTGGGCCTGAATTCTTTCCTGACTCTTAAAAATTATCCTATTTTTGTCAGGATAAGCTAGTTGCTCAGTTCCTGTCCATTAGCTGACACTACACACTCCAAGCAGGCAATTTCTTTCAGAACTTTATTGACAAACCACTTTTATCCAAATGCCGGGGGCAGTGTGGGTGCAATTCTGAGAGAGAGTGATGGGGAACTTGCTCACGATCACTGGGGACTCCAAGGTAAATTCGTCTGAAAACTTGTTTCAGCGTGAGTGAGAGTTACCATGCAGCTTGTGTACACCAAGTAGGAGAAATCTAATGATAAAAGAAAGAGCCTGAAGTGGGAATTGGAGTAAGTATTTGCTTGCTGCAAATACGCAATCATTGAATCTGATGAAAGTGCAACTCTGGGGAGCCTGGGTGTTTGTCATAGCAAAAGGCCAGGCAGCTGATTTCCATCAAGAGAGGTGGTGTTGGTGTCTGGGTCATGTTTTCCTCAAAAGTTCAGGTGTGGTAAAAGTTATTTAAATGCAGTAGTTTGCTGAGAAAGGCAAGTGTTTGTCAGCAGCTTTTGCTTATTTAAAAAATTGTCATGACAGTAAAAATAGGAATTCAAGACCTAAACTAGAGAAGTTGGATAATAAAATATACACAGAGGCCTCAGGGGACCTTGCATCTCTTGTAGAAGCTGAGTGCTGCTGGTTTGATGGTATTCAGAGTTGATTCAGTTTGCCGCTAACCAGTGTGCACAACTGGTACCACATTAGCAGGGTGCAGTGCTGTTTCCCAGTGCTGGGGCTAAGTACAGACCTGAGCTTAATTCGACCGCAGGATGCGGAGCGGAGATCGGCTTAGCCAGGGGCTAACATGCTGGTTATGGGCTGGCCTTGGGGTTGGTCTCTTACTTGTATGAAGGTTGTACCTTGCAAGCAGGCTGTACAAGCACTGGGTACTGTGGATAGACCCTTCCTGAGCCGGTCGCATGGAGAAATGGCATTTGGGTTGGTCTTCTGCTGCCCTGGTGTCTGTTTAAATGCTCTTGGTTGATGAATAATTATCGCTGTAGTGATGATGATGGATCAGAATCTTTTCTTGTTATACGAGATCAGCTTTACAGCAGACACGGCATGTATTTGTACTGCAGTATTTTATATATGTGTGTGTGTCTCTCTCTCTTCTAGAGGGCTGGGGTAGCTCTTTTTGCAAACACATGTGAAAATATAGCAGGAGGCACTCTTTTTTAAAAAAAAAAAAAAGTAATTGGTAGTGAATTTGGACACTAGAAACTGAGAGTTCAGAGATGGGACACAGCCTCTTTCAGAAAAGCTTTTCTTACTTTCAGGTAAGTTTCGTACCCCAAACTGAAGCCCCCAAAATAACTAACTAGACACTGAAAATGTAAATCTTGTTATTAATCTCGAAAGCTGTGAAACATAATCATCTCATTGAGAATTATTGCCTCTTAAAAACTCCATCCAAGTGCATTATTAGCTGAATAGCCTCATTTTTGCTAGACATTTAACCTTATATACATATAATTTATGGTGGATTAATTTAACATTTTAAAACTTCCAGAGTAGAACAGGAGTCGTGATCCTGACTGCGAACAAGCTTTATTCATATTTGCTCTTCTTCCCTTTACTTTATGTCGGACTCTTTTGTGGCAGTTGACAATACCTCCAGCGAGTGGCCACCTGTAAAAGCCAGCAGCGTGCTTGTATAGATTAGCGAGGTGTTATGGCACTATCTCCCTGTCGGCAAAGCGTGTAATTTGTGCTATATACTCATCCTGCACAGGCCCAGGCCATCTGATCCACATCTGATCCGGAGCTCATCTCTCCCGGTTAGCAGTTCACTTACAGTTGCCTGAAGACCGGGGTGGCCTTGGTCGTTTTCGTTGTCCTTGAAATATTCTGTGTTTTGTGCACGTGTGATTTGTGCGTGTTGTTCTCCTTGGTGGAAGGCATCTGTCTGTTGATAAGCAGGAAGCAATTAGATAGGTGAGCAGACAAGGAAGAACAGGGTGTATGTGGGGGTGGGAGACGAAGAAACTCAAATGGAATCACTCTACCGTGCTCCCAGCAGGGAAATTTAATTTCTGGCAGTACTGCTCTGCATTGACTCCATCTACTATCTGAGGCCTGTTGCCACTAAGAAAGTACTTTTTGTGGCAGTGGGTCCTTCAATATCCGGCCTATTCTCTTTCCGAAATGCCTGTTTTCTCATTGGCATGCATGGCTGGCTCCTGTGACAGAGCTGGAAGCCCGCAAGAACACCTCCAACCAGAAGTAACCCCTCAAAAACCTGCAAGAAATTAACTCAGATTTTCTGTTGTAACTTGGATCATTAATTAATTCTATCTCTGCCCCCATTCCACAATTAGAAATATTGCCAGTGTCCAAATGTGTGATTACTACATCTGTTAGGAAAGGGAAGAAACAAAAGAATTAATGTTGATGATAATTTATACTGACACACCAAGGATGGGGCAAGCGCTCGGGGCATTGAAGACCTGGACGGAGATTTCAGCTGAACATTTGGAATGATCTAATGATTTGGGCAGGTTTGGACATTGTTCGTTCTTCCTTCTTTTGTTTTTCCTTTACTCGCTGCCACCCAGTGACCCAAATGTCTTTTAAAAAAAATTATGCTAGTAAACCTTAAAACAGCAAACCCTCTTCAGCTTTCTCCTCCTGAAGCTCAGTAGTCTGAACCTGTGTGCTCTCATCTTGTGCAAGGTGGCAGCTCCGTCCCCTTTATCACATCAGTTGCCCATCCCTAGCTGCTGCAGCCTTCCCCGAGACCAGGACTGCAAAGGATGGGGGCATGCCAAGGGCTTGGGAAGTGTCAAAACAACACCTGTCTCTTTCACAGTTTCCCTCCAGATGATTCACAGCATTTTGTTGATTCTTTTTCTGGAGGCCACTGCACAATGAGCTGATGATTTCAGATAACTGTCAGTGATGACTCCAGGAACTAAAGTGGTGAATTGCATGAGTTCAGCATCACATAGGCATGGTTTAGGTTATTATCCCTATATGTATTACCTTTAAGCTTATCTAGTGAGGCTTAGTTGCTGCCTGTGCCTTCCCCACTCACTCGGCTTTTTGACTTTCTGCTGGTGTTTTTTACCATTGCTGTGCCATTTGACTACCTAAAATGGCTTACTTTCATCTGCAGGCTCTGAGATTTCACAGTTTCTCTGTTCTCCATGTCTGTGATGAAGGTATTGAATGAAATCCTCATGAACGTGTATCGCTGGGGGACCCCAGTACTAGCTTTTCTTCATCCCGAAACCTTTTGCTTCCTAACCAGGTTTTGGTCCGTAAGAGAGACTTCCCTTCAGGCCCATGACAGCTTAGTTTCTTTAATAATCTTTTGTCGAAGGCTTTTTGAAAATCCAGTTATTTTGAAAATCCTTTTCGTTCACATGCCAACTTGACCACCATGTATGACTCCAGGTTTTAGAGGCAGGATTTTCCCACTCTGCCGCTCTCTGGTGAATGCCACCCTGCTTGCGTGGTCTCGTGCTGCCCACAAACTTGCTTTGGCTAGACCTAGCTTCTCTGGTATTTCTGCTGCAAAGACGCCCCTGCCCTTCTGGGGGGCGGTGATGGGGACCCGGCTGCTGTGAGGGACGGCGGTGCGTGGAGAGGCCCTCGCCTCACCGAGGAGCCATGAGTGAGGAGGGACCCTGCCTCAGGGGTGGTGCCTGATTCTCCTCAGGAAGCATTTTTGACTCAAAATGGAGAGGGAGAACGTTGGATCCTCTGGCAGTGCCTGGCTCGTGGGTGACATTTGTGCTTTCCGGCGGGTACTGGGGCAGTCCCTGCTGGCATTTGCTGCTACCTTGGTGGTTACCACCAAAAAAATACTTATATACAATCAAGGCAGGCCTGGACCCTCTGCTGGCTTTGGCAGCATTTGTGGAGGTTTCCGTATCTCCTTCAGGTATGTCTGTTGGTCCTTTTTATTCTGTTTTTTCCTGTGAAAGGGCTGCTTGGTGTCCCAGGGAGGAAATGGCAGCTGTGCTGCGGTGGGTGGCCGGCTCCTCCGTCACCTCAGGGGCTGATCTGAGGGGCTCAGCAGGGCCGGGGGTCGCCCTGTAGCCCCTTCCTCCTGGGGGGAACATAGCTGTGGCCGGCTGCCAGTGTCCCCCAAAGGGTCCTGGGGGTTTTGGGGCCCTTTTGAGGCGTTTCTGCCCCGAGGACATGGCGCTGAGGAGAACAGGGCGGCTGTGGGCGGGCCCTGGACTGTGGCAGCTCTGGGGGGACTGGATTTACAACAGATGGAGGACAGTAACAAAACCATGCGTGTTCATCTACTGGGGAAGGAAACCTTTTGAATCCATCCTGGAAAGCATATAAGGAGCAAATTTAAAAAAAAAAAATCTATTAAAAAAAAACCCACAAAACAAACCCAAACGGTCTGGAGAAAAGGGGTCGTGTTTCCGCATAGTTCTTGCTGTGGCCCCAGGAAACATGGGGGGCCTGCAGAGCAGAAGCCACAGTGTCTCTGAAACTTTGGAGAAGCTCTAATGAAGCATCACCAGCTCTTTAGCACAATAGTTGTCAGAAAAAATTCAAATGTGGCAGGTCTCGCGTGTCAGTAGCTCAACAGATGCTACTGTAAACGCGATGTCCCAGACAAAACCGTGTAATTAACACTGCTTAACGCGATGGTGTTTGGATAAATACAAATGCAAATTGAAAAAGCATTAAAATAATGTTGTTGTTGATGCATTCTGTTAATAGCAGGGGAGGTGGCGACTCATGAAGTTTCTAATGAGTTATGCTCATACGCAGTTGATCCAAAAAGGGATGGTGTGGGTAGTTTTGCTGTGTTGCTCCCTTGCAGCCTTTTAAAATATTTGGTAACCAGAGGAAGGATTTGTTTAGACTGCAGAGGAGGGCAGGTGCCTGTTGTTTTACTGCAGGCAGAGCATTTTGTTACGTTGCCACTAAAAGTGGCTTGTGGTGTTGTGCTGGACATGTGTGTGGGTTCACAGAATCATAGAATGGTTAGAGTTGGAAGGAACCTTAAAACACATCTAGTTCCACCCCCCTGCCCTGGGCAGGGACACCTCCCACCAGCCCAGGTTGCTCCAAGCCCCGTCCAACCTGGCCTTGAACCCCTCCAGGGATGGGGCAGCCACAGCTTCTCTGGGCAACCTGGGCCAGGGGCTCACCACCCTCACGGCAAAGAATGTGTTCCGCATACCGAATCTGTCTCCCCTCTTTCAGTTTAAAACCATTACCCCTCATCCTATTGCTACACTCTCCATCTGTCTTGTAGCCCCCCTTTAGGTACTGTAAGGCTGCTATAAGGTCTCCCCTTCTCTTCTCCAGGCTGAACACTCCCAACTGTCTCAGCCTGTCCTCACACCAGAGGTGCTCCAGCCCTCTCATCATCTTGGTGGCCTCCTCTGGGCCCATTCCAACAGGTCCATGTCCTTCCTGTGTTGTCCGTAATGCCACCATTGCTGCTGTGCCTGTGGGGTTTGCCAGGTGCCAGTGGGGGAACGTGCCTGCGGTGGTGCCTGTTCCCCATCGCCTTTGTCTTAATGAGGTGCTCTCTGTTTTCAGCCGGGGGGGGTGGGAATCTCGATGATTAAAGACGCTGTGCTTTCTTTTTGATTTCTCATTTCTCCTTATCAATAACTCCTCACAATGCTGTGGCGATACGTACTCCCTGTGAAAAATTAATAGCTACAGGCTCCTTGTTACTGAGGCAGCCTTCTGATGCCCTGACAAGGGAACAACACATCAGCTAGTAGGCAGCGGAGCTGCAAGTTGGAATCAAGGTATTCCTCTTGATCTGAAAGATGGCTGGCCATCTTGTTCTCTTTTTACTTTAATTAGCGCATCACTGCCACACATGCTTTTAAAACTACAATACAGCTTTATATCTGATAGCAGTGTCATGGATCCTTCGTGAGTTGGTTTGTACATCAAATCCCTTTCTTGCTGTTTTAGTGGGTTTAAGTAAAGTCATACCCTTTAAGGAGCCTGTCAGGGAGATGATGGAGGTTCTTGCACCATGCTGGCCTCTGCAGAATGTGCTGGGCTGCAATTCTGGCCGCACTGAAGACCGTCTCAAGCCTTCCGTTGATTTCAATGGAGCCAGGATGTTACCTGACTTGTTAGTACAAACTAGTATGCTAGCTCATCGCTGTTAAAATGTACACATGCTTTCTGATCATGTGCATGTTCTTTGCTACTGTACATACCAACACACATATTAAGTCAACCGTGTCATCTCTTGTAAATCAGTGATACAGCAGTGTGCCTACTCTAAAGATGAATTAATGCTGCATTGACTTGGCTGTAGTATTTGCTGTATAGGTGAATTTGTTACATGCATAGCTGAAATTAATCTCACTGAGGTAGACTTAGTTGGGATAGCTTTCTTGTTTCTTTCCTTTTCTTGGTTTCTTTCCTGAAAATGGGAATAATGACACTACAGAATACTTGTTTTCTCAAGGTCTACTAGATCAAAGCTCTCGGGGCACTCTATTTCCTTTTGAAACTGAACATGAGATTGATCTGTAAAGCGTGTTTCTTATCAGTGGAACAAAGATGGGTATCTTTATTCAAACTGAAATTCTGATCAATAAAAATGTTCCTAATTTTAGATGGAATACCATTGATTTTGGTGTTGCGAAGTCCCACTTGCTTCAGCAGTGAGTTGATGCCTGAAATGCAACTGAGGAACATCTCTGTAGGTTTTCAAGGATTAAGAAAATATTTTCCCTATCACTGGCGCTTGTTTCCTTGTTCCCATGGTGATGGCTATTAGTGGAGGGCCTAGCTCTGAAGTTGTGAGAAGCAACAGCCAAGTTGTATGTTATATGTTGCAAGATAGTTTAGTAATAATAGATTTTCAAATGTATCTGCAATTTTTGGGTGACCAGCTGGAGCCACTGTAAAGAGATTTTATTTGCAGGGTCTTAGATACTGTGCAGACTTCCTAAAGGAAATTCCTTTAAAGATGCTAAAAAATCAGACCTTCGAACTTGCCTATTTCAGGTTTTTATATGTGATGTAAGCTTGCAAGCAGACATATTTGGAGGTTTTTTTTTTTGTTTTTAAATCCTCTTGCAAAAAGGCGGTGTTTGGGGGAAGTTAGTCAAAAGGAGGAATTACTTAGAGCAAGTGTTTTGCACATCTATCACTGTATGTGCTGCCAGACAAAGCAGCTATTTTAGAAAGGGAGCATTTTATTAACCTCAGACAGATCTACAATCTGGCAGACACAACTGACTGCTAACTCTGTTGCTGGAGAGTCTGTCAGGAACAGCTACTCAGGGACTGAGACCAACTTGCTAGATCTGTTCAGAGCAGTACCTGCTATTGAAAGGGTAAGGAAAGGCTTAGGCATAGGTTAACATACATAAATAGTGAAATTTATCTTGAAATAGTGGGGTGCATATGCTCAAATTTAGAACGGGTGTAATCTTTATGTTCTGGTGTATCTGTGCTCCTCCTGCTCCAGACCTCCTCGAGGCAGAAGAGCGGCACATGGTGTATTAAGCACTGACTGTTTTTCCTTGTTCCTACAGGGTCTGATATAGGAGAGTCCTGGTTTCCTAAGGAGTGTCTATGGGGGGAAAAGGAATGGCATGGGTCTTCAGTTTCAGTCTGGAATCGGATAAAATGTTGACTTGCTTAATGTCTAATTGATTTTTTTTTTTACAAAGAAAACAAGCGGTAAACTAAACCTGGTACCCCATAACCGTAGCTGGCATTTTCAGTGCAGCAGAAGCAGGGATAAGCTACCCATGTGGGAAATGTTCTTAGCATAGTGGAAAGAAATCCTCCCTGCGGTGTTACACGCAGGCAGGCGCACACACATCCCCGCAAATACTGTCTCAGCACTGCACTGGCAGGAGGCAAGGCTGTGATGGATGGTTGCCTTGCTAGAGAAGTCAGTCGTGGATGCCCCTCACCCGTTTCATTATTTAATAACACAGCAGTCTGAATGCCGGGCAGTAAAACTGCATCTTCACCCATAGCTGATTTCCATTTAGTCTGTCATGTTAATAGTGAAATAAATTGCTCTAATTGCCTGTAAACTTCATCAAATTCATATTTCTTCCTTTTTTTTATTGAATATTTATTAAACTTCATGTCATGTCTTGCTTGGTTGGTAAAAGTGGTCTGGTCTCTGCATAACATTATCCTTTAAAATACAGGGTGTCACATTTTCCCTCTTCCTCTTGAATTTTAATTTAGATTGTGAAGTTTTGCATTTGTGTTCGTATTAATCATGCCATTTGAAGACAGAGGAATGAGTTTGCAAAGCATCCTTGTCTCTACATAGGCTATGGTTCTGATTGTGCTCCTTGTTAAAGGAAGAAGCCCTGTCAGGGCCAAACCTGAGGCTGGTGTGAGTTTTCCTGACAGAGGGGTCTGCTGTTGGTGTGGACTGGGAGCGAGAGGCTGTTTTCAGAAGGCCCGGGTCAGTTTAAATATGTGAAATGCTTATCCCTTTTGAGCTAAATGTGTTCATGTACATTTCAACTGCAGACACATGCATGAACAGGACCAGTGGCGTAAGGGGGGGGGGAAAAAGTAGCAGTGGAGTTTGGGTGTCCTCCAGGAACTTTAAAGATAAGTGACACAAGCCTGAATCGACTTGGATTTACTGTTGGTTTAATATTTGGGGATGGAGGAAGAGGGGATTCCCATTTAAGCATCCTTGAGAAAATCAGTGTCATGCTAGCATTGCTACAGCTCAATATTAGTCTTACTTCCTGTTGTTAGTGTTTCCCATTCCGTTTTTCATACATGTAATGATATTTAGTTTTCTTTGAGAATCTTTGCCACGTAGATAAACAATTCCAAGAGCAATCTCTGTTGCGACCTTTTTTTTTTTCTTTTCATTTCTTGAAAGTAATTTCTGGACTTCAGGTTCATGTGGAAAATGTAATAGAAGTGAAAATGAAAGGCTCCAAAACCATATGGCAAAGAAAAAAATTATGAAAGGACTAAACTAATATTTTCAGTGATTTCCCCCCTCATCCCCCCCACCCCCAATCATTTTAGTCTCAATTTGATGGCTTAATGTATTTATTTTTTTAACAGCTTGACTCCTGGTTTGTGTACTGTGTGCATTTGGAAGACTGTGACTTTAGAAACCTCTGAATAGTACCATAATTATTGCATAATACTCACCAAATGGATATCTTTCTTCTAAAGATTCAAGAAGTCAGACAGGGTCAGATATTGAGGGGCTATTTTAGGTACCATAATTCCAATTAAATATTTGCCTAAGAGGGAGGGCAATGCACCTTAGCTCTCATGAGAGTGAAGAAGAGGATGTTGCAGTGGTTAGAGCATCACTTAGCTGCTTTGTAAACTACCTTTTGGTTATTAGGTCCTCCAGAATTTTTCCCTTTTCAGTTCTCTCTTGCAGGTGATAGCACTCCTCTACCTCTTAGGTCTTTGACAATAAGCGCTCACCAGCTCCTCTTTCATGCACTGGTAGCGGGGGTCCGGTGCCTCAGACGATACCCGTCAGGTTTGTTAGTGCTGCTGGGTAGGTGGGTGTCCACATGGGGAGATCTTGCTTCCTCTGCTTACCTTTGTTAGATACCTTGGAGGAGTTTTAAGAGCAGTTGCATTTGTATCCTCTATTCCTTAGATAAATTATTCTGTCCAAATATGTATTTAGATCACTATATTTTGCCTCCCTTGTCAGCTCTGTCACTTCCAAAACTCACAGGAGGTAAAATTCAGCCTGCTCGGGCTCAGAGGAAGGCAGATTTGTGCCAAGTGATCCTTCTACCAACTGCTTGTAGGTTTAAGGCACTGCATGCCTTCTTCCTTTTCCTGCTCTGCTCTTTAACCATTGAAAACATATCCTTAAAAATTAGAATGAACTACCTGTTTCTTTGATTTTCCTCTTTGGTGGTTTGTTTGGTGTGGTGGGTTTTTTTTTGTTTGTTTTGGGTTTTTTGTTGGTTTTTTGTTGTTTTTTTCTCCACTCCCCAAGCTTGGAACCGCACTAACTGGTATTATTCTTTGTGGGATTTTATCAAAATATGGTATTTGTACATAAATAAGGTGCTGATTTAGACTGCATTTTCATTTAAATAAAACATAAAAAAATTAACCAGACTATTGATCAATTCAAGTTGCAAATGTGCTGAAGAGGGTTTATCTCCGTGTGAAAGGCTTTTGTCAGAACACTCTCGGAATCGTATATAATGGTTTTGTGCACCGTTCGTAGTCAGTGGTGGTGTTACAATGACACAGACTTGCTGAAAGAGTCCTAGCCCATTTAATTAAAAAAAAAAAAAAAAAAAAGAAAAAAGTTTAAAGTATGTTTTGTATTCCAACTAAAGAAATGAATGTGTAAGTACTTATCAACACAGGCACAGCTTTCATGTTTATTCATGCAAGGACTAGAAGCACATATTTTAGCATCTGAATGATTATAAATATGTTTACTAGCTATCAAAATCAGAGCTATTTAATTTGAGAATACCAATTCATATTCAGATGTGTTTTGCTTTTCACTACTAGTGTTAGTTATCCTGTTCAGCATTCATGGTTCTGGCATTCATCATTTTTAGCTCACAACATATCAAGATGTAACTGAGGACCGGTGTCAAAGAGGTTAAGGGACATGGTTGTATGTTTTGATTACTCTTACGTCAATGCGTCTTGTCAGAAAAATTGGGTGGATACATTATGAATATATGCAGTAATACCCACCATATCAGAAAAGCAGCATTCTTCAGTTTTTCCTATTTCAAGTAATATACTTGTCCAAGGGAAATAAGAAGTACGAAGTCAGTAAATAAGCCTGACTCAATTAAAAATGATTAACGCCTGCCTTGAAATAGCCATCTCCAAAACACACCTTTTGTGGCTGGAACAAAGCTGCTGATGATTGTGATGTAAGAACCCACCAGGGCACCCTCGCACGATGCTGCATTCATTTCCTATGTTGTCTCGCCCGACGCCACAAAATGTTTGTTTGCTGCAGTTCCCCGTTTTTGTTCTCTCTTTTTTTTTTTTAATGCCTGTTAAGATGTTTTGCCCAAAAGTTCATCCATCTGGAGCTTATGTCAGCAAAATAAGCACTCCCCCAAAGTTTGCTGGTGTCAAAAGAAGAAAAAATAAAAAAAAAAAAAGAAAGAAAAAAAGGAAAGAGCAGACAGAAAGGGAACTTTGCCAAATCCTCCCAGGTTGTTTATCGGGTCCTGACAAGCTTCAAAAGTAGGCTCTGAGGCTGTAACCAACCTGTTGAAAAGACTGGGTAGGAAGCCCCTTCCTCACTTTGCATGAGTGGGTTTTTCTGTAAGATTTGGTAATTACCTAAACTCTCATTTTCAAAAGTTAGAGGCAAAACACTCTATGGGAAAAGGTCTGTTTGAGGTATAGTTTCATCCTTCCTGTCTCAGTCCTTTCCGTTCTCTTTTCTTTCGTAAGCCCTGTAACAGATTATTCTAAATTATACATGGGTGTAATAATGTTCAGCAGCTCACTTTCTCCCAAGCCTCGGGCTTGCCTCACGCACCAAAGCACCAATCACGCTCAGATGATTGCACACTGATTTGTGAACATCACTTTTCATTTCAGCAGCTCTGCGCTAGCATCTGACCCGGAGGGTCTTGGCAGTTCCTGCCACTCTGGTACTGATTTTTCCAGTTTTTTGGGCCTGGTGAAGTTGTAAGAATGTGTGCAAGCGTGTGTGAAGTTTACCATGGCTTCCCTTTCTGTATGCAGGATAGCTGGGGAACAAGCTCTCCCTGAGATGTCATCAAACTGAAAGGTCAGTCAGTAGTGTGGTACTTGCTAAGTATGGCAAAGCAGGTTTTTTGCACCGCAGCCAGCCCTTTGGTCTTCTTCCATTCCTTTCCTGGTTCTCCTTCCCCCATCTCTGACTTGCTTTTCCTGATGACAGATTCTGCTCCTTGAAATCTTCTTTTGCTACTAATGTTGACAAGTAACTGCTGTAATCTGTAATGCTGTAATCTGTAGTCTGCAATTGTGGGCAGTTCTCCGTACATTAGACCTGGTGCTGAGTCTCACCTGAACCCTCAGAGCAGGGCGTCAGACGAAACGAAAGTTTTCCTTATAGTGTTCTGGCCAGAATTGCCCATAATGTTTCCAAAATGCTTCCCATCTCTTGCAGGTTTTACAGATTTCTGTAGTGCCACATTGTGTTTCCCACTGTATGCTAACTCAAAATTAAAAGATGGGGTGGGGGCAAAATAGTGGGAGTATTTTCCTGTCATATAAGGAAAAGTTCAATATTTTTTTCTTTCTCATAAGTTTGTTTATTCTTACCCAGGTCCTGCATTAATAATTTTGTTTTCCAGTGTGTAATATCCTTCCTCATGAGATTTCTCCCTTCCTCCCTATCCCTGGCTTGCGTACACTCTGTTTTTGTATTTAGTGTGATGCCAGCAGTGGCTGCAGGCAAATACTGTTAATTTGAAATCAAGACATACTGTACAAAGGCAATGGGAGGGGAGGTCTCCAATATACTTGTGGGTTTTTTTTAAAAAAAGTATGTTTATCTTGGAAAGTGTTGTTATCATGCATTTGTTTTACAGACTCTTCGGGGTTCACATTTTCCAGTGCCTTGTAGTTAACAGATGGTTGTTTGGGCTGAATGTCCAAAAGCACTTGGCATTCTGCAGCTCCTGTTGGGAACAACTGTGGTCACTGGGGGTGACCCCTGCTGTGATGATAGGCAGGAGGATCACCAGGGCTTTCTGTTGTTACCTTGGGTATGGGGCATGTAAACTTCTCGCTGTAACGTCTGTCTAGTGACGCTTGGGGAGACGGCTGATTTGATGTAAACCTTCACATGGGATAATCCATTGAAATAGCCATAACTGCAGCAATGGTTTAAGTCCACTGGAGTCAAAAGAAATTAATTTTGTCCTTTATAATTCCCAGTAACTGCTGTAATTTTGATACACCAAGAACTATACAAATTCAGTAATCGTTGAATAAACCTCCAGGTGAGAGGAGGGCTTACTGGAGGGAGGGAAGCCTTCAACTTTGGTGATAAATTTAATTTACAAGAATTGTTGTTTTGCCAACAAAGCTTTCAGCGTGTTTTGCAAGTTCCATCTGTCCTCTAAAATCATCTTCAAACCGTAATAGTACGGTGTTGCAGTACTGCCTTCCCAGAATGATATCGATTTCCATAGTCCTGGCTGTCAGTTAACGGGAGAATTGCCCATAATGTTGGGGTTTAGCTTCCTCCTCAGGCGAACCTGTTAGTTTGATCCAGTTAGTGGTTCTGAAGTGTGCAAATACTCCTAAATACTGAAACACCCAAATGCGGAGACATCTATGAAGTACCTGCTTTATTTGTTTGGGGTTTTTTTTAAGGCAGGAGATCCTCAGCACTTTCTGAAGATTGGTCCTTTTTCTCTGTGTGGGTTAAAGTACCAAAAGTGGCTGCTACTATACGAAAAAATTATTTTCTTTGATATTGCCACTTGAAAGGGAAGTTTCAGTATTGAGCTATAGTTATTCCCCACGTTATCTACTTTCTTTTTAGATGGAAAATATGGGAGGAAAGTATCCAGCATTTATAGAGAAATACTTGTGTCCTTCCGCCAGAGGTGTGAAAGAAAGCGTTATGCATAACAAGGTATTCTCAGGAGATCTGTTTAGCGGAAGGGCACAGTGTTGAATGTAATTTCTTTACTGACAGTTTCCAACAATGGTGCAATGGACCAGGAAACGCATGAAAGTAATGAGTCCTTTCCTTTTTTTAAAGTGATTATGTTTGAACAGTGCAAATTAACCTGCTTTTTGAGGCTGCTGCTTAGGTGAAGCAATTTGCTGATGTAAAGACATTCCCCAGCTTGCTCTAGCAGCCCAGGTAGAAGGTGCCGAGTCTGCACGTGCATAGGAGAAAAGCTGTTGTCTCTAAATCAAATGCAAGTAGCAACCAGGCCATCTAATCTAGGACCTACTGTAGTTAAATTGTGAGGCTAAAAATAAACGCGTTATACTGTGTGTAAAGAAACTTCTGTAAATAAAGTTAGCTCAACTGGAAGAGCAGCATACTTCCTGGGGGAAGAAAAAGAATTACCGCAAAGACTGCGTGATCTCTTCACACAACAGAAATATCTGTCAGCTATTCCTGCTCATTTGTGCCTGGAGTCTGGGATTTCTGCAGTCCACTGTTCATCCTCGTGGCTTACTACACTGATCGGGCACAGATATCATGGGGGATGTTATCTCTGAATAATGCAGTGTCATTACTGGTGTGTCTCAAACATCGTTTCACATAGCTAGCAATAATGAGCCGCGATTTGAGCTCTCCAGAGAAATCATTCAATATCTTGCAAAGGGCATGCAACTAATAAGTGAACGTATAGCGTGTTTTAGGCAGATGCTATTGGTTATTCATGCTTGACCGAAGCGGAGATGCACATTATAGCATTTCTAGCCAACTCTGATTGTGGACTGTCTGTAAATGGTCTCTTTCTTTTTACATTGTGGGGTTTTTGTTAGTAACGAATGCAAGAAGAACCATGTGCTCATCTGAAAATAACTCTAAAGGAGTATTTGGCAGTCCAGCGTAAAAAGTCATATGGGAGATTTCCATATGCCCTGCTGAGAATTAGGCTCGAGTAGCAGTGGGAACTCGGTGCCCAGCTGCCATTTGTCTCTCTTAAAAGAAGCCTTTCCATAGAAACAGTGCTCAATAGTAAGTGAATCTAACTTTTTCTTTCATCTGGTCAACTGAAGGTTCCTCTGAAGGAGCAGTCTGGTTTGTCCTCGTAACACATCCTTACAAAATGATTTGGGCATATAGTTTTGATTTCCTTAAACAGTGGAGTTGGGCTAGAATGACTAAAACCAGTGTAGTGTTATCTGATGCACTTGAGTTGCCTGATGGAGACACGTAACTCAGCCCTCCAACACAATGTTTTGTTAGAAACTACTGTGCCTGCTGGTTATAAAGCCAAGAGGTACCATTCATAGTAATGCAAACACCTTGTTGGGATTATTGAATATCCTCCAGGGAGACCTGGTAACTTGAAATGATTACCTGTTTCAGAAGAACACATCTGTTTTAATGACTTCCAGTATTTCTTGCTTAGCTCTTTTGGTGACTATTTCCGTTTCAGTAACTAATGCTGTTAATAACTGTAATTGGAATTCTTTGTGATGCTATCCTCTGGTATAACTAGTAACACTAGTATTTTTGTTTTCCATCATTAAATGGATTTTCTACATAAAAATTACACATGTATATATTTTTCCAAAGCAGAACAAAGCTACCCAGGATTAAGTTCTACAGCTTCTGTTTCAGTGTTCAAAAAGCCAAATATTAACACACCCTCTTTTCCTCCTCTTGGCTGAGTTACACAGGAGAAATCAGAAGGCAGGCGTTAACCTCACATGAGTGAGCCTTTGAAAAATGTTCTGCTTCAGGCTGAACCTGGTTTCCTCCACCTCCTGGCATACAGAAGATGATGGTGACCTCTCAGCAACCTTTGGAGTATTCAATGACATTTAATTCTCAATTAAAAACTTTGTGGTTTTTCTTGTTTGCCAGCAGATGATGTTACCGCAGATTTCCCTGCGCTTAGCCTAGGGGCTAGCTAGGGAATACCAGACAGCATCGTAATGTTAGTTCTCTGGAGTGATTTTTGGCAGTAGGTGTTGTAAGCCTATACAACTATTATGTTTTGTAAACTCATCCCCTAATCCTGTTCTTCATATTTTCTTCATTTTCGTGACTTCAGTATTAGTTGGCAGAGAGCTATGAATTAAATTTGTGAGAAAACCAGGAAGCTGGCAGAATAAGCACATAGGAAAACAGAAAGATGGATTGAAAGTATGCATTCGGTAGTTCACTACCAAGTCCAACAGCCTATTGTGATTCTGGTATGAATAGATCAAGTACAGGCATGAGATTAAAACTAAAGAAAAACGCTATGACGTTTCCAGCAATAGCTAATAGATCTTCAGTTTGTTCTACTCATGTCTCTTACTATGAATTTCCCTGTCCTGCCTTTTGATAAGAAAATCTCTTGAAGGCTAGATGCTTACTGAATTCCCTACCCTTAATCTCAAGTATGTGACATACAGCTTTTTTTTAATATATATTTTATTTTATTTCCATGGCATTGCAATATAGAAATGATTATTAAAAAATCCTCAGGAAAAGCTAGCTCATTCAGAAATAACTTATTTTAGGGAAGAATGTTTCATATAGCCTTTAAAATGCTGTTTTGTTCACAGATAGACAGTGGAGGTCAACAGTGAATTATAAATGCAATGGATATCTGGAAAATTAGCCTTGTTTCTTTTCCTAGTGGTGGTGATGTAGGCCAGGCTTTTGAAAAGCACCAGTGTAACAATGATTATGCCTTTATGTCTCACAGTACAAGTACTCCAAAATGTTCACCGATATTGGTGTGATAATTCCCAGGGAAAAAAATCTCTGTTTATCCCTGTGCATTTAATACACGGTGAAGGTGTACCCGAAGGTTTGATTATTATTTTTTTATTTATTTTTTCTTAAAGAAACTAGCATGTTATATTTATTCTGATGTATGCTAAATTACATCTCTCAGGAGATATCAAAGCTTCTTCCAATTACTGATGCCAATTCTCTTTAGCGGTAGCTCATGACATAGCAACATAAAAGTGGTATCTTAGATTAATCTGCAGTAGAGCTGTTCAGTGTCCAAGGGTCTAAAGAAAATACATTTCTTCGAGTTTGATCATTTCTCACTTCTGCGTGCAGAAAGACAAGGAGGATTATGGAACCAGTTACAAAATACATCAAAATATTTCTTGCTATTAAAAGCAAGACTTAAGTGATACCACAGACTTAGTTTTGAACTACTTTGTTTTTTCCTTATTTAAAAAGGGGAATATGAGATGGCATTGCACTGTCTATCAGGAAATTAAAAAAAAACAAAAAAGGGCAGATTGGTCAACCAGTAAGATACTCAGTACTTCCAAGTTAGGGATCAGTGATTTAGGTCCTATATTTTATGGCATTGTCAATTGCAAGGACAATGCCATAAAATTAGGTTCATTCTGGATGTAAATGTTATTTGATTATCTATCTAATGCATCACATTTGGCAACCAAAAAGGTAGCAGTATCTTGTTTCTTTGCCCGTGTCAGTAGCTGTTTATTAGGAGGCTGTCTCGTAGAAACTGATTTAAGTTTTCGGTTTTCCTTCCTCCTTGTTTGCATTGGCAACTCAAAGGGAATCCGTAGGTACAGCATTTCTCTGTGCTGAAAGATCTGCGTATCATATTACAGATTGTGCTAGATACATGCCAAGGGTTGGGTGGGAGGTGGCGATCGCACACCATAGCATGGCAATGAAAGATGTTCATTGGCTCCAGAGTCTGGGATCCGTTAGGATGCTACTGTGACGGGAGAACTGTTTCTGCTTACTCTTCTGTAGGCACCCGCTTCAGCTGTGCTTAGAGCCCAGGCAAAGGCTAGCAGGCCCATTAGACAGTGCAGAGGCTGCTGTGTAAGGGCAGTTTCAGGAAGGGGTAGTACTCCCCTTTCTCAGCTCTACTGCAGGGTTTTCCAGTCTGTGTGTTGACCTGCGTGGACTAAGGACTGGTAAGGCTGTGGGAGAAGAATGTGATGGAGGGTGTGAAACTCTGCTTACCTGCGTTTTACAGTTGTCCAGGAGCTGAGTCCAACCAGTTGTGTCCAGGGCCTCTGACTGCAGGACTGATGGCTGTTCCACCAAAACACCAGTTATGGGAAGACGGGATGGGTGTCTTTGCTTATGATTGTAAATGGAAAGATGGAAAAAGACTCAACCCAGTGTCCCAGGAGTAAGGGAAATACAATAATGAAATTTATAACAACTTGTTCTGCCATGGATGATGCTTTTCCCCCACCCCCTGTCCCAAGTAATTAAACCTATTACCAAATGTTGAATGCTTTCCTGGATGGCAGTAAACCATGGACCTGTCACTTGAGGAGTTGTTCAGGCTGCTTTGGTGCTTTAACTTTGTAGCTAATGACCTCCATAGTGGTCATGCCACCAAATGTCACACTCAAAAGGCTGGAAGTCAGTGAAGCATCCGGGCCACTCAATATATCAGCATTTAATTGACAGTGTGCAAGACCTGCTTGTGATTTATAGCTCGATAAAGGGATGCACTTTTTATGCTCTGCCAAAACAATTGGCAGAATATTTTAGGCACAGATGGCACATTAGCCTTGGACAGCTGGTTCCCTCTCTGCTGTCACATCCCAGGACCATCTAACTAATACTGTCACACACGACCCAGTTCACTGGGTAACTGAGAGGGGTTCTCACGCGTGGCTTTGTGTCAGCCTGAAGGCACATGAAAATCAATCTGCTAAAAGACTGCCTCTAAGAGGTTTCCAAGACTTAGCACCCTACTATGCCCTTCTGGCTGTTCACTTGCTGACCTCCCTCTTTTAGCTGCGTGAGTGTAACCAAAGAGTTTCTTCCTAGTTGTGTGATGTGCACATGTGCAGCCTGCAGAGTGTGGTTCTCTCCTTGTAGTGTCCTCTACTTTGCATCTGGACAAATGTGCATTATTTAAAAAAAAAAAAAAAGGAAGAAAGAAAAAGGCGAGAGGCAAAACACACCTACATAGCGGGTTTTTTTCTTTAAAGCTAGAGAATGAGTAGGCATCACTGAAAGGTGTCTATTTTGAAAGGTTTATCTTTAATACTTAGCAGAAAAAAACCTCACGAATACATGGTAGAGAGACAATATATAGTGACAGTGTAAATTATATGTAGATGATAGCAAGGATAAAAGAACAGAGTATGAAGTAGAACTTCAAATGCTTTTGGAAGGAAAAAAAAGCCACAAATGTTTTCTGAAGCACAGTCAGGCAGGAAAGGTCTGAGGTGGAAAGCTAAAAGCTATGTTTGTTGGTAGATGAAACACGTTTTTCAAATCACAAACTTAATATTTCAAGGTATGAGCCCAATAAAAATACAACAGTTTTATTTTTCCAAAGCATAGGGAATTATGAGGTCCATAATTTCTTACTGTTCTATCAGAGCTTCACTGACTTTGCTGCAAACAAACTGCTGTGGAGAAAGCCTTTAAAATGTATTTTGCTTTATGACATCAGATGCAGAGTCTAAGAAGTTGTAATGGGATTAGGACTAGCTTTTATTGATGCCACGCAACTAGACCACGGAAACTGGAGTTTTGTGTTTGTGTTTAAAGCTATAATTTAAATAAGGCAGAATACAATTTGTCATAGAATTAACGCTCTTGGATTGTGGAGAGGTAACCAGCCAGGGGATGTGCGTGCACTGGGATGGAGGAAACATCACCCTACCTATGCTGGAAAAGATCCATTTACCTTATCCCTGATCTCTTCTGTGAGCAAAGCTTCGCTGTCTGTGTCTGGAGAGCATCTTGCTTTGTCTTGGAGCAGGGAACGTGTGGATGTCCGTATGCAAGATGGTGCTCACGATGTTCAAGGGTATCTTGATCCCAGTCCCTTGTAGCAGGATTTCAGTTAACTGCAGTTCCAAACTGTTTAGGTTTTGCTTCGTAAAAGTTTGTGGCGTTTTTGAGGCTAATTATAGCAAAAGGTAGGCTGAAGAGCCATTCAAGTTCAGTTATTTTCCAAATCAGGACTATAAATAAAGGGTTTGATTTGGATGTTTCGTCAGTATTATCTGCTGTTTTCATGATGGTTTACCCCCAAAGGTGAGAATCTCACTAGGCTGGATGACTGTTTAGTGAAGAAAACTCCTGCCTAAATATACTATGAAGCTCTTCACTTAACATGACATGGAAGCGGATAGCAGTAGTTCAAATCTTTTAAGTGAAATTGGCAGTAAGGTTCCTATCTGTAGCAGCGGGGAGCAGATTTAGGACATCTCTCTGAGCTATATTGCATGTTACGTGCCTCTGTAGAACTGCTATAGAACTTATAGGCTTCAATTTTTATGGATTCTTAGATATTTCAGCATGGGATGTGTAGAGATGGGTTTGACCATGGTGTCAGATTTGATGCATTTGAGTCACTTGCAGGGAGCTGCAGATGAGATGTAAAAACAGCTTTTAAATCTGCTTTTAGAGGCAGTGAAATATATTTCTCTGTAATATTTCTTGTATACATCTCCTGCGCATATTACTTGACTGACCAACTGTCACTTAAGAGTAACATTTTCGAAGTCCGTGTCTAAAGACTTTGTTGTTATAACACAGTAAAGTACATCACACCAATTTAGTATCCCGAAGGATTTGGTAATCTATAGCTAACAAATTAGTGCCACTCAACAGCCTGTTTGGACATTAACGATCAATTAGTGTTGGGATTGACATTGATGTGCTTCTGAGTCCTGGTATTTCATTCACCAGCTGAGGACCTTTGTGCAGTGGCGTGTGAGAATGTGCTGTAGTCTTGACAAAGTGGGGAGAGTTGTCAGCCACAGGTAGGAAGGAATCAATACCCAGTTGTTGCCCAGCTGAGCAGGTGGGGCTGGAGGTGCCCGTGAGGGAAAATGGGTGTTTGAGTCACCTGTGAACCCTGCAAGTGAAATGACCTTCCCTCCCATTCCTTTTTTCTGTTTCGCTCCCGCCTGCTTCCCACAGTATAAACAGGGGGTAATGCTGATCAGCTAGATCCATCAAATGTGAGCTATAATTTCAAGTCAGGCCATTATCCAAAATTAAAGCATATGTGGCAAAGAAATTAGCAGTCTGCCATGGAAATGCAGGTTCGTACGGTACACCTGGAGGGGATATCTGCCTTTTGTGTTTTCGCCTTCCAAATTAGGCAATGGGTAGTCTGAAATAAGCGTGGACATGGATGCAAAACATCTTTTTGAGCTTGTTTGTTTACTTCTGATGCTGAAATGAAATATTTAATCTACGTTGAAAACTATACGTTCCATTTGGTTTAATTACATAATGGTACTTCTGATTGCATGTGAGCCACAGACAGAATCATTAGCAAATGGATACACTTCTCCTGTATACTTACTGGCGTGGTAGTTATTGTTTCAGCTCATGTCATCATCCTTGCAGATCACTGAAATGAAGACAGAGATCATGAAAGCACTTGTCCTAAGCTTTTATGCAGGAAAGGAGTTGTGCTTCTTACTTGTAATGAAGGTTGATAAGAACCACGCGTCTAAGTGATGCACTTGAAAATACCGATGTCTTAAATGCTCGCCGTTCTGGCTTTTTCAGCACAAGTAAGTGATGGAATTTCCATTCAATGTCCAAGGAAAAGTTTACTTAATATTGAGAGTGATTGATTTTCTGATGCCATTTTATTCTGAAGTTATTTAATCCTTTAATCTTACCTTTTCCTTAAATATGGCAGCTTCTAAATGAAAAACAAAAAAGAACACCAAAAAAGCCAACAAACCAACAATTAGTTAAAAAAACTCTTAAAGCTTCAGTATTTAGAAAATTAAAAATCATTTACATGAAACATATTTTAGAGCTCCTTCACTTTTTTCCCCTCAGAAAAGCTGTTCAAATAATTAAACTTGAAATTGTGCTTTTCAGCTAATTTTTGATGCAGCTAATGGGAACTTTTTTGTCTATTTCAGTGGCCATAGTAAAACCGTTTTTATTAAACTTTGCAATTGTAACTAATAAGCATTGGACAGCTTTTGTTGTTAATTTATTTCTTTTTTCATTGGGACAAAATTGCAAAAGAAAAACGCCTGTGCTGTCTTTGGGACCTAACTGAATTTCTTGTTATGTGAAACTTGTCAGTTATCTACGCAAATATTTTTATTTCTAGCTTCTGAGTTTTGATTTAGAGGTTTTGCTACAGTGAGAGAAGCATGTTGGCTGATGAAACTGGTTCCCACAAATTACTCTACCAGGAATATTACTGCTGTTTGAAATTGATATTTGCTGAACAAGACTTTTGGACAAAATGGTGTAATTCCATTAAATTACACAGACCTGTCCCGGCAGAGGACTTTTCAACTGGAGGTTGTACAGAGTGTGGGCTCTGGCATATATTGCAAAATAGTGTTGCTGGTTTGGCCTCTAACTAAGGAAATGATGGGTTGGGCTTGGCACTTTGGGAATATTCTGGGTTGTCCTGTGTTAATAGAGCAAGGAACACTTCCCTTCCTGAAGAAAAACTCAAACAAGAGTTGACTCCAGCCACGTTGTTAAGACTTTTGGCAAAAGGGAGATTGTGTTTTGAATGAAAGTTTACTCCAGGTGAAACTTCAAAATCATATTGATCACCTCCATGAGTTTCATACTGACTTGTCTTTCCTCGTGCTACGGTAGTTAGCTTAGGAAAGAGAGTGATGTGTTGGGGTTTGTTTCGTTACAGTTGGACTGCTTACCCAAGTATTCTTCTCAAACAAAAAAAATCAAGTAAAATCCAGAGTAGACGTAGAGCAACTCCTAATGACAACTTTAAATCACTGCTCTAATTAGTGAGCACTCCCTGGGGACTCATTAGAATTATAAAAGCATTATTGTTGATTATGCAGTGGTTGGAACGTGTTGAGTTTTGGGCAGTTCAACAATACCACCTTGAAGAAAAGAGCTTTGCAGCCTTTAAGAATTTTTTGTAGTTTGGGAGAAAGCACAAATTGCAGTGTCCTAGAAGTCCTTTATGAATTGGGCCTTATGTTTGCTCTTGTAAATAAGGAGGGTTTTTGAGTTTATATGCCACAGTCTAATAGGTACATAGTGACTGCTTAATGGGATTTACATTCACTCAAACAAAATTAGGTTGGTAAAAGACAATGCAACATGCTGTAATGTAAATGGGACTGACGGCAGAATTAAATGTTTGTGGAAACAGGGCAGCAGATCTATCAAGAGCTAATTAGACAGAGAGTTCAGAGGCAGACTTGGGAGTAAACAGCACCAACAAAGAGAGAAGGAGACCAAGAAAGAGAAAATGGAGTCTTTGTGCGGTGATGAAAAGGAGTTATAAACAAGGTTATTTAAATTGCAAGGTCTGATGGAGCCTATCCCGTGAGAAGGACTTAGTCCTATCCAAACCTGTTGATTAACAGGAGTTGAATGGCAACTTTGATAACCACTTTTATGTGTAAATAGTTCCTCTTTGTTGCAGTTTGCTATTCACGCTATCTTCCTCTGATACACTTTTTCATCACAGTATAATGTTTCCATTTACTGTTCAGCCTTTCTCTCAGACACCAGTTTAAAAACAGACTTTGGCCAAAATCTTTCCAGCGTGGGAGGAAGCCTAGAGAGCGGCAGCGGGGAAGACAAAGTTTAGGTCTTTCCTGTTCCCTGCAGGCATGCGTGCATGGGAGGAAGGCACCCCTGCAGAGAGCGATCAGGTGAAAATGATGCCGTCGGCACAAGGGCAGACTATAAACTTGGCATGTGAGGGATCCTGTTTGCCTGTCGTGCAATCAGCTATGGTATCTTTGCCATTATTGCTGCATTTGGCACAGCTACTGCGCTCTGTAGGCTCCTATTGCCAGATGAAGGAAGCAATATCTGTTTAAATAAAACTCCCCGTATATTTAGTTACGAAGGCCGGTTCCTAAATTCAGTGGGACTAAGGCTGGATTAAAATTAATTTATTATAAGGAAACATGCAAAATCATTAATAAATCAATTACTGAGGTATTTAAATAATTTCTGTTTAATCTTCATAATTTCTTTCTTCAAACCTAGCTTAAGAAGTTCTCCCTTGAGATAAGAAATAACATAACTTGTTGTAACTTTACATTTATAGAAGAATAGTTCAGAGCAGGCAACTGCATTTCAGTTACCGTCTTTGGCAAATCCCAATTTGGGTTTACTTTTGTTGCTTTTATTTCTTTGTGCTGGAAATAAATTGGCATTGCTGAATTTTGCTGGTGGGTGTTGCAGCACAATGATGATTATACTTGGAGGGTATGGGGGAAGCCCTTGTGCTTTTTGGGTTTTGTTTAAAATGGGAGAATTGCCCTCTCTTCTTTTGACAGCAGAGCTGTGATTATAAGCATATAGGAGTTGGGACCAGAAGCCGTGCTGGTTCGTCTGACAGAAAGTGTCATTTTTTCAGAGGGTGCCATGAAGCCTTGTTACAAGCAGTTGGTGAAGCAGGAAGAAGGTAGTGTTGTGTTTCAGGGCTTTTCCCTGAAATTTGAGCACAAATTTCTGTCTGAAACGAAATCCAGAGTAAGTACTCTGAAGGCCAGATCAAATAGGAGCAGGGTTCTCTGAGTGTGTGAAGCGTTTGACAACGTAACTCTCGTTTCAACAGAAATAGACGGCAGAGTCTTGTTTGCTCAGAGATGCTGACTCCGGTAGGTAGTATTATGTTATCCCTCAGGGAGTGTTATTTGAAAGATGTCTGGGTTTGTGCCAGGAGGATGGAGCCCATGCTGGGTCCTGTGGGATAGGGAGGATGGCTCTCTGGCTGCAGACCTGGCTCAGGCTTGGGTTCCCTGCTGCTGCCTGGGGTGAGCTTGGTGCAGGTCATCTCAACAGGGCTACTCCGGCAAATCCTCTGGTGCTTCCTCCCTTTGCCCTTAAAACAGGCGGGAAGAAAGCAGAGGATGCCACACCAAAATCCCCAAAGAGCTGGGCTCTCGCCCAGCTACCAAATCTAACTGGACACCCATTAGGACTGAAGTAACCCCTGGTTCAGTTCGTTCTGTGATGTGGGAAGATAAGTATTGTTTTCGCAGGGAGGTGCTTCGAGATCTCGGGCCCAGCTTTCTATACAGTTGATATCTGTAGTCACTGGCTACTGCAGGCTCCTGGGGGGCTCTCAAGTTGTTTTATTACAGTGCTTTGAGGTCTTGCATGGTTTGTTTCTGTGGGAAGTAAATATTTGTCCTAAACTTTCATCTTCCTCAGGGTTGGTTTTTTTTTTTTGGTATGTTTAGAACATCATGAAAAGCATCAAGAAATTACACTTTTTAAATTTTGCGCTGTTACGCGTGCTATATAATTTTAACGCAGACATAGTTTTCCAACCTGAGGTTGCTATTTTGTGTTCAAGTTTCATTTTATTTCACGGTAGGAGAATTTTGAAAAGTAAGACTAAATTCTTGGATGTAAAAATCTGCCAGTTTGAAAAATCTGACCACGTTGAGTTTTGACTTCACAAGGCTGCACTGTGCCGAATGCCTGGGTTGCTCCACTGTTATCTTCTGTGGTGTTCTAGTAATATGAAATTGTACTGATTGATTATAGTTGCCAGATGCGACTACTGTACAGGCATACTCTTGTTTAAAATTTCAGGTGTAAGCAGATTTTAGCCCATGGCTCCTCATCTCCCTCCTAGCTCATTCCTTATCCACCCCCTCCCACCTAGCATCCTTGCCTGCTCCCTCACGTGATAAATAACACTGTCTTATCAAGGTCAGTCAGAAAGGCCCTTTTTACATATCTCATAAATTTTAGCCAGGTGCCACCGATGTGAGATTAATGTAATGCCACTACAGCAAGCACTCAGGCTTGTCTTAATTATGCTAAGGTTGCCGGTTCACCGTTTCTCTTCATCTGTCTCCTGCTTTAGGGAACACTAAACACTATGTCATTAGATTGTCTGTTCCACAACATTGGCCTTTTGCATTTACAAAGTCATCAGATGGCTTATGACCTAGCTTTTCTAAGAAATTAAATTAAATAAATAGTGAAAACAAAAAATTAAGCAGAAAAGGAGCCTGCCTGGGGGTGAAGGTGGAAGGGGAGAGCTGCGAGGGCTGGGAAGAGGGTTGGGGCAGCTTTTCAGTGCTGTGGGTCTTGAGGGAGCCGGGCTTGCTGGCAGGACTGTCATTTTTTTGGATGCTGTGCAGGGCACGGCTGTCAGGTGCTTCCTTTTAATGGTATAAATGCACATGCCTTCACATGTGTCACAGGGTTGGCAATGGAAAGGGCTGCAAGCTTGGGGTTTTTTCTTCCTGTTTTATTTTGCCCATGGAAGTTAAAAATTCTCTACTGCAGAGTCGGTGTTTGGGGAATCTTGTTGACAAGGGGCTCCTGTGAGCTCCCTGGGGCTCAAACCAACCTTGGATGTTTCTTCCCTCGGCTCTGGGAAGGGGAGAGAGGAAAGCAGAGTTCCGCAGTAGCGTGCCATTAAAGCTGTTCCCTCATGCATAAAGGAGATTGAGGAATGCTTCTTGGACATTGGTTTTCTTCCATCTGCAGGCTCAGTTTAGCAGCCTGGAAGAGGCTTACCTGGGTTTTTATATTATTTATTTTGTGCTTTATGGCTGCATTGAAAGAGACTTTTGTTTCTTGTCTGAGCATCCTTTGCTGGCTTTCCAGGGAGGAGAATTGCAAGGTAATCAGATAGGACTAAATTGATGCACCAGTTTTAATTTCTATCTACTGATAAAAATAAATGCCTCCAAAGGGACTGTACAAGGCTTGTGTTAGAGCAGTTGGACTTGTTGGCTGTACCAGCAGTGGGGGAGTCTCAGACTATACCAAGAGAAAGCATATATTTGGTGTAGATTGGAAATCTGTTAAGATGGCTCACCCTTCCTCCAGCAGTATATGAAAATTAATGTGGGCATTTGTTACGGTTTCAGCTGGGATGGTGTTAATTTTCTTGCTAGCAGCTGGTGTAGTGCTGTGTTTTGGATTTGGGATGAGAATGGTGTTGATAGTGCACTGGGGTTCCTGGTCGTTGCTAAGCAGTCAAGGCCTCTTCTGTTCCTCACGCCACCCCACCAGCGAGTGGGCTGGGAGTGCACAAAACATTGGGAGGAGACACATCTGGGACAGCTGACCCCAACTGACCAAAGGGATGTTCCATGCCATATCACGTCATGCTCAGTGTATAAAGCTGGGGGAAGAAGAAGGAAGGGAGGACGTCCAGAATTCTGATATTTGTCTTCCCAAGTGACCATTATGCATGATGAAGCCTGGCTTTCCTGGAGATGGCTGAACACCTGCCAGCCCATGGGAAGCAGTGAACAAATTCCTTGTTTTGCTTTGCTTGTGTGCGCTGCTTTTGCTTTACTTATTAAACTGTCTTTATCTCAACCTGTGAGTGTTTTCTCACTTTTGTGATATTTTTTTTTTTTTTTTGTCTCCCCCATCCCAACTGGGGTGAGTGAGTGAGCCAGCTGCACGGTTGTAGTTCCTGGCTGGGGTTAAACCACAACAGTGTTGTGGATGAGACAAGTTTATCTGTTGGTTGCATGCTTTGAGTACCGGTCAGGTCTTACAGTTTCTGCTACCACAGCTAAATTGGAGGATTGTGCTCCCTATACTTCTTAGTACTTGTAAGAATGTTTTAAAGAGAAAATAAAAAGTATTCTTCATAAAGAAGGGCATTATGTGAGGCACAGAAAGCCAGCCAGAGCAAAGCAGTCATGCTCTGAATAACACAGAGGACCCACTCTCTTCCAAGCCCACTAAGCAAAGACAAAGGACCCGATGAAGAGGTAACAAGAATAATTTGAATTTTTTCCAGCATTGTACACAGAGCTGCTGACTTATGGCACCCATGTGCTTGTGGTGCTGGCCAAAACCCTCCACGAAGAAGAGTAAGTCTGTTGTGGCTGGGATTCAAATGGGAAAGAGCGCATGTTGTGCTAATGGGCGTTTCTCCCTTGTCAGTGCTACTGCTGTGAGAAGGTAGTTCTGGACACACCTGGTCTCCTCTAGTCAGGTTTCCTGAGGTAACCCTCCTACAGTCAGGTCTTCAGGCACCGGAGGGCTTGCCAGGGCCTGGGGATCCCTGCCTCCATTTCCCTGCTGCTGGTAATTGATGCAACTGCTACAGGTAACGCAGAGCATTTTCCTAGTAGGAGGGAAAGCGCAGGTGGTGCATATCTGGCCTTCTAAAAATCAAGTGCAAAACTTAAGCTTTTCAAAATACACCAAAGCTAATCTATTCAGTCTGAAATTAAAGTTGCTAAAAACTTTCCCGTAGAGACTCTGAATCACTTACCAGTTACTCCAACTGTCGGTGGCTCCATGGCACAGATCAGGTATCTGACACTTTGGAGTCTAAGCTTCGGGTCAATGAGTTAGGCATGGGATGTCCGCAATTACCAGTAACGTGAGAATTACTGCTGTCGTTTTATTAACATAGAATAAAGAAAATCTTTTTAAGTTTTGTTTAGCCAATAGACTTCCTATAGTTGAATGTCCAAGGAACACTTATTTTTTTTAAGCCTTAAATATTGTTTTAAATTCAATTGCAATGTGCGTGTAGGCATCGTAATTGAAAGTATTTTGAAGATAGTATTATCACCTCTGTTCAGGTTCAATCTCCTGCCAGCATAATTCCAGTGAAAGCTCCTGTCTGCGGTAGAGTTGACTATCTGCTCCCAGACATGATAACTGGAAACGTGGTATCTAACAATGATCTGTGCTGTTGCATTATAGTGAAAATAGCTCCTGTCACCACAGTAGGGAGCACATCTATGACTTCCTCTAAAACGTCTATGAGATAAACATGGCTATGACAAATCCAGTCCTGTGATATCAACTTGTCTTAGCGGGAAAAGATTTATTTTAAAAAGTGATCTATAAGGTGAAATTAATGTGCTCCTACACAGCTTGAATTTCAGCTCTGTTTTGTTTGCTTGCTAGATGAGGAGAAATGCCATTTTTTTGTTTCTGTGAGTAACACTATTGGAAAAACATTTAGGGGACAGGCTTAGATGACCATGTTCTGGCAGGAATTCTCACAGAAGCCAGACCACTGTGCCAGACTACCAGAAATTGGGGCTGGATATATTGTTCTCCTCAGAACTCTTGACTTTCCTGCAAGCGCTGTTGATAGGCATGTGAGCATCCATCCTTGGAGGAAGACTGAAGCAAAAACATTGACTTCCTTGCCCAATCTACCTGCATTTCTCAGAAGTGAAGGGATGGGGGGAGGCAAAAAGTTAGGAGAAGTAGTTGTAAAATGAAAGGGAAATAGTGCGTTCCCTTGTTTTGGTAGAAGTCGAATTGTTTAAAAATCAAGTGCAAACGCAGTGTGGACAGATGTGCTTTAAAACACCATTTATTTTTCACTGGAAGTTTTTAGTCTTGTGGGGGTTCTGTGTTTACCCAGCTTATTTACTGCTTTGAATGAGTAACTGCATGTTTAAAAAAAGAGAATGGCTTCATTTAAACTGAAATTTTATCTCTGTGTCAAACAGCCTGTGAGCAAACTTGGTGGGTCTGGCTCTTCTCTTTGCCCACCACCGGGCTCCCATGTTGAGCAAGCATTTCGGAGCTCCTTCCCCTGACAAATGGGAACTTCTCTCCCTGCTATCCCCAGGCCCCCTGATGACAAAGTCAGCCTCTTTTCTGTTGCCGCATCTTTATTTCCAAAGGGAGACTGGGAGAAGTTGTCACTGGAGAAGCCGCTGAAATGCTTCCTGTGGTCCATGGTGCCTTTTTTGGCTCTTTTAGTGAAAGATGTGCCACGCTTAAGCATTTTAGGGAAAAGGGTGGGGAGGGGAGGAAGGAAGTGGAAAGGGCACCCGCTCCCAGTCTTTCGAGCCACGAGATGATTTTGAAAAGGCTTTATTCGCTTAGCGGGCGTTGGAGTTAAAAAATGAAAATTGCTTTTGCAGCATAGTGCACCATAAGGTCTGCAGGGACTGATTAGCACAATGGCTCTGTGTGTCCTATATAGTAAATGCTGCTTCAGTGGTTACTGTAAGATATGAAGGTGACAGAAGTGAAGAGTTGCTCTGTGAACCCTGTGGTTCACAGTTATCAGTATATTAAAAGATAGAGGAGCTCTGGCTTTACTTAATTGGCAAAGACAGCGATCGATCAATTGGACAGTTTAATGCAGAGGTTTTTGTTGAACGGCTCATAACTTCATGAGGCGTTTTTGTGCAGCTGTCTCATAGGAAGCTTTATTTTCCCTTGATAAGATGTATTTAGTCAAAACTGTCTGAATGATAGCCTGCTTTGATCCTTGCCATGCATGCCCGAGAGGGAGGGGAGGGGGTTAATTTTAAACAGGCTGGAGAGGAGCAGAGGCAGCAGGGCTCTAGATTTGGATGCAAGATGCTGCATCTGTTACGGGTAGGGATGGCACTGGTCTTCAGAGGCTGGTTTAATTCACCGTGGTACTGAGAGCAAGCCTTCAGCCCATGAACACCGTGATAATCCCAAATCAGGGCCAGAGTATGGCAATCAACTTCTTTGAGGAGATCAGAATTACCCTTCTGGCATCTGGTGACTTGAGTCTTTTTGTTTGTTTGCGTGGCGTTTTTTGGTTTTGGTGTTTGTGGTTTTTTGTTTGGTTTTTTTTTTTTTTTCTGTACAATGATGGTTGTTTTAGAGCTGCCTCAACTATACTGTTTGACTTAGATGTGAATTTGGCACTCAAACAGAAGCTTTGTTCATGTATTTTCTGTGAACAGTTTATCATCATCTTTGGTAACACAAATTTGATTTCACTTGTGATCGTAAAGCAAGAGCTATATAAGAAATACCTATGAGAAGAAACATTTCCTTTAAAGTACTCATGTTTCAGCTTAAGTTGGGAAATAGAGGAGGGCTTTTAACTGGCTAAAGAGTGAAGCTGTAGAATGGTTTCCCGTTAGGAACGCTGGGAAGAGGCGTCCTGGCAGGCTTCCATGTAAGCTAGAAAAAAATGAGGCAGGTTGTGTAGCCTGATGATCGGTTGTGCCGGCGACTTGCCCAGAGCACTTCAGGGCCTTCAGTCCTATTTGAACCAACTATTCAGAGCTGGGAAGGTGACTCTTGGTTTTGTGCAAATTCATGCGAATGCAACTTATTTTTGGTGCAAGTTACCCAAGGTCCAGATGTCTCAGGTGGCCTAAGAAGCCTCTTCTCCTCCATTGTCCTCTCACATAGAAGCACAGACGGCCTGAGCAGGCGCAGCGAGGAAGAGGAGCCAAATCTCAGCCGTGACGTGCCATCGATGGCCCGCAGAGCCTCCGAGAGATGTCACTTCAGGAGAAGTGCTTGGTTAGGCACTCTGTATGCTAAAGAGATTCGTGTCCACCCGCTTTTGTCTGCAGGCTGATGAAAAGGGGACTTCTGTACGTGCAGCGAGGTCGTGTACATCTGAGAAAACTGAACAGCCGTGGATCATTTCCCTGAGCAGCCCTGGGGTAGGGCAAAGCCTGCTTGCAGAAGAAGAAAATGAGTCCCCTAAATGGGTTTGATATTATTAGCAAAGAGGGCATCGGAACATACACGCAGAAGAAAAAAAAGATCTTGGCTGGACGCGCTATCTTAATTGTAGTGCATCCTGGCTTGATTTTAGCAAAATGTCTTTTTCAGTGGGGAACATCTATTAACACATGCATAAAAAAAGAGACAGGAATGATAAAATACAAAGCAAATATATGCATTTCTGCATTGTAAAAAGCGCTACTACTGCTTATTTACCATCTGTGTCTGTGTAGTGGGCTCCATGTTTACAGGCTGCCTCTTGCAGATTTTACTGATGTAGAGGCAAGCAGCCTCTGCTCAGGAATAGATTTTCTTACATTTTCCAGGTCACAAAGACAGTGACCCAATATATGTTAAAAATAACAAAAACCTGTACAGGGTAAAATGATGGTATAAGTAAAATGATGTCTGGAGCATGCTGAAATTGGTAAATGGCCAGCGAGAGACCCATCTCCTTTTAATTTCCTTCCTCTTGTGTTCTAGTGGGCTACGTGGTGGGTGCCTATTCCACCAAGCTAATGAGGCCAGTGCTGCTGCCTTTGGCAAAATCCCTGACTTGTGCTTGGTTGGCCATTTGTGTGTCAAAAGTAAAGCTCAGTGTTAAATGCTTAAGGTTTTGCTGTGGTGGGCTTGGGGTGTGGAAGGATGTATAAGGTAAATAACTGTTTGGGAAGATATGTCTCTTTCCTTTTGACTTTAGTAAGACTGAATGAAGTGCCACAGAAAAGTTTTTGTCTGGGACTGGAGTTACCAAAACCAGCTGATCTTGATACTGAGTTCTTGCTGATTTATCCAGGCTAAACAATTGCCTCTTGTTTTCAAGAGTTTGCATTTGCCTGCAGATGCAGAAGAGGGAGGGAGTGACTTAATTTAAATAGACCTTTTGTTTTAAACTATATGTAGAGAGCCTTCCTTGTTGTTCACTCCTTTAATCAGGCAACTTTTTTTAATCTTACTTTGACATTTGTGTTGGAATTAACGTGATTGGCAGCAGAATCCAATAAATGAGAATTTCAAAGGTGTTTCTGTGCTGCTAAATGAATCTTTGCCTGCAGTTTGACTTGGCAGCACTTGTAGAGTTCTGCATCAGCTGGATTTTATTGTGTGGGGAGATGGATAATCAAAAAGGGAATCGCACGTGCCTGCAAATTAAACATTTTGTTCAGAGTGCTCGCTTGCGGCTGAACAGCAGTGTAATGTAGGGAGAGGAGGCGGGGGTATGCGAGCCCAGTGCGCCGAGTGCTAAATGCCTCGTCGTACAAAAGCACAATGGCAAATGTTCAACAATGCAGTTGTGTCAAAACAAATCAGATCATGAGCAGCACCGGCTTGCTTTGCTGTATTTGCAGGGAAGTTTTTATCATCCCTGCCTCGTGATTAATGCTGCTGATAAGTGTAGGGGGAGTTACTGTATACAGTTATTGTGTGCTTTAATACCTGTTTGAATATTAATTTCCTAGCAGAGATGTTTTTGACATTTAGCCCTTTGCAAGTGTTCCTGAATAAGTCATGATAACTTCTGCACAAATGCTTGTCACCGATTTAATCGTGCCAGTGTATACTTTTTTTCTGCCTGTTGCATTCAGAAGGCATTGCACTGTGTAGGGAAGACATGCATCCAGAAGTGGACGTGACCTCTCTTGTGTTGGGCCAGGGAGCTTCACAATCAATGAGTCACACTCTGCTTCTTGGATACAGAGCCAGTCCTACTGAAGCATGTGATGCTAATTTGTCTGAATATTGATAATATCTTGGGAGAAGTCCTCCTCCTCCCACTCCCCTACCTCGATGGACCTATTGATCTTTTTGTTGTGATTCTGTAATTTATAGACCCTGGTCTGGTCATTAAAGAAAATTATCTACTGAGCAAGCTGATTTTCAGTGTATCTTTTTAATACTATGAGGGAGTGGAAACAACATAAAGCAGAAGTGTTTTTCAATTGTGTGTGATGGGACATGGCATGAGCGCCGTAGCTACCAAGTTGATTTTGCTTCTGATGTGTGGAGAATGTAGGACTCTTTGTGGGGATGAGGGCAGTCAGCCTGTGCGTGTTTGTGGGAGTCAGGCACTTGATTTGTTTGTTTTGATTAAAAAAAAAAAAAAAAAGAAAAAAGGCAGGTGGTATTAATGCAAAGCAATATAACTCAGTTTTGCTGTTCATATCTTGTGTGTGGACAAGCTTCACCTGGTGTTTGCTGCTTGTGTGTTTGCCTGAAGGTGCTGAGCCGGGCTTCTCCCGAAGCCAGAAGTGGGGTTCAGCAGCTCCCCACGAGGGGGAACGGCACTTCCCCTGCTGCGACTGCGCACACGCTGCCTGTTTGCTCGGTGCTGCTCTTACCCGTAGAAAAGCTGGTGCTATTAAAACGTGAGCTCTCTCAGGTTGCCGACGTTAGCAAATACCACGGGAGCGTTGTTGGAAGTGCTGATGTGTTGCGGGATTTCTGGGGGAAGTTTTGTGGCTATTTCTGAAGGGTACATCAGAATATTCCATAGTTCTGCTTTGTCCACGTTCCTCGTGACAGCTACTCTTGTAAAAAGAATTGTACGTTTTAAGGTAGTTTTGAGGTTTTGGACTTCATTTTCTGGAACTTCTGCTTCTTAGTAAAATGGCTAATTATTAATAAAACTAATGAAATAACACAATTATTGTAATACCATGGCTCAATGAAAAGCTCCAGGGCTCTCCGAAACCTGAATATCTTAAGTAGGAGGTGTTTGACTGAGTTGCGATTCCTGAAAACAAACAACATCTAAATTTTATTAAGGGGCTCCAATCTTCCTTGCTGCTGTCATATCTGGAACACTGCGTTCCAGGAAAATGCCGATAGTTGTTGTTGCAGCCTCCCTTGGGATGGGACAAGAATGGATGACTCACTCTTTCGGTGGTTTAAGCCTGCAGCAGTCAGTCTGTAACCAGAATTTTTTGCTTTATTTCTGGAAGGCAGTACTTCTTTTCCTAAAGATACAACATTTGCAATTACTTTTCAGAATAACTTGGTGCTTTTCTGTGTGGCAGGTAGATCTGGAAATAACCCAGATCATGTTGCCCCACAAACTCTGGGTCTAGAAGATTGAGGGAGAGACCTTTGCGTGTTGAAAACTGGCTTCCCTTGCTGCTGTACCACCATGCCTGCTTTGGGACGGGGTGAGGAGATTTGTGCTGCTCGAGTGCATGAGGGCTTGGCTGTGCAACGTAGTAGGGGCTTTAAGGCAGTTGCCAGTTGAGACCTGTGCGAGGTCTCACCTCCTGTTGGGTGCTCCAAGAGGTGTTGCTGGGACAAAAGCAGGGTGCTGACATGTCCCCTTTGCTCTTCATGTGGACATACTGCCTTCCTGGGGGTTCCCCTGCTAGGGGGAAAGAACTGTGTGAGGAATTAATGGGGTTGGTCCCACAGCATTCACTGAAGTTTGAAGAAGGGATGATGAATCAATAAATCATGCCAGGACAGGTTTTTTGCATGAGTCTGTTTATTGAGAGGACACAGGATAGGTAGTAGAACAAAGACGCTCCACAAACCTCATTAAAAGAGCATTAGGGTTGTGGTGGTAAGCATTTAGAAAATATTTAAGGAACTGGATTGACGACAGAGCTTTAATTTTTTATTTTTTCAAATGCAATGTGAGGTGGTCTTCAACTGCATGATTCTTTTTGCTTGAGAGACTTCTTTCGTGGGCAGGCTCTGATTCAGCAAGGCATTTAAAGTTATTGGCAAACCCACTGAGTAGACATCAGTGTATGCGTATATCTGCTTAAATAGGTACACGAACATCCAGCATGGCCAGCAGGTCAAGGGAGGTGATTCTTCCCCTTTACTCTGCTTTGGTGAGACCCTGCCTGGAGTACTGCGTCCGGCTTTGGAGCCCTCAGCACAAGAAAGACATGGACCTGTTGGAGAGAGTCCAGAGGACAGACACAAAGATGACAAGAGGGCTGGAGCCACCTCTCCTATGAAGACAGACTGAGAGAGTTGGGGTTGTTCAGCCTGGGGAAGAGGAGGTTCTGGGGAGGCCTTATAGTGGCCTTCCAGTATCTGAAAGACGCCTATAAGAAAACTAGAGAGGACTTTTTACAAGGACATGTAGTGATAGGACAAGGAGTAATGGCTTCAAACTGGAAGAGGGGAGATTTAGATTAGCTATTAGGAAGAAATTCTTTGCTGTGAGGGTGGTGAGCCCCTGGCCCAGGTTGCCCAGAGAAGCTGTGGCTGCCCCATCCCTGGAGGGGTTCAAGGCCAGGTTGGATGGGGCTTGGAGCAACCTGGTCTGGTGGGAGGTGTCCCTGCCCAGGGCAGGGGGGTGGGACTGGATGATCTTTAAGGTCCCTTCTGACCCAGACCTTTCTATGATCCTGGTGACGCATTGCCTGTGTACACAGAGTCTGTAATGGAGAACACTGTTGTAGGTGTTATGGTTCCCCATTTATTTACCTGTGCCGTTTATACACACACACACTCTCACTCTTCCATTCTTCCATCAAATGCTTTGAAATAATCAGTCTTAATCCTTCACCGAGCCCAGACTGGAAGCATCTGCTGAGTGTTACCAGGAAGGCTTGATCAGGTTACCTGGGGCCTGGTTTTCATGGCGCTTTGCCATGACAAGTACACTTTACAACGGGTAAAACAAAATAAAATAACAGAATGCATGCCATGGATTACTTTCAATAATATAGTTTCATTCAAAAGAATAAAAATCACATCCCAGCACTATTCTAGCCAATGTTTTAATCACATGTGATGCAAGGGGACTGAACACTGTTTTTCTTACTACTTTTTTTTGTTTAAACTTGCAACAAAAACCTAAATGACAAGCAGCAAAATATAAACTGAAGCTGTGTGTCTTACTGTGTATCCAAACAAGCAAGAAAAACAGTCTCAAGGAAAGCCGTAGGTTTGAAATGTGAATTTTCCAAATCATAAATAATGTATTTAGTCTGGGTACTCTGACCAGGAGTTTCAGCTGTAATGGGTCTGCTGGGCTGAGCTGCTGGGCAGAATTGAACAGATTAGACATGTAAACAACATGAGCTGCAAAGAGGATTTCATCTTTTCGGAGGTGGGGGAAGGGACCTTCATCAAATGTGTAAAACTTCTTTAATAATTAGACCTGGCAGGGAAATGCATGGAGTTCCAGCAGTGATAATTGGTGCTTCAACTTACTAGAACAACCAGCGAACCAAAAGATTTGTGTTTACCTAATTCCTTTGGGACTTGGACAAGGGAATGTCATTGCCTTTGTGCCAACTAAGGGCACATACAGAGAAAAAACAAAAGAAAGGCTGGGTTATGTCTAGAATTATTTTTTTTTCATGGTTCAGGGACTGCCTTCTACAGATTTTTTTTTTTTTTTTGGTGCTGAGTCCAACCAGCCCAGTGTCCCATTGCAGACAGGAATCAGCCCTGGATCCTTTTGGATGCTCCCCAGAAGCTGGTGTTTAGCCCAAATGCCCTTTCTCCCACTACACTAGCCCAAACTGCATGTAAGCACATATTTACCTCTGCCACCTGCCACACCCAGTGGCATCCAGTTGAACTGGTATTTGTCGATCGGAGCTTTGAATTGCTCACTCTGCGCTCGTGCTCATTTTTAATATGCAGACCTTTGTGGGAATTAGTCAAGATGGGCAGACCTGCCCTCTGAGGTCCCCCTCTTTGGATGCTGCAGTTTAACGTAGGGAAAGAGCAGTTCCCACTGTCCCATGGTGAGCCACCGCTTCTACTCCTGCGGGGTGCAGGCGAAGGGTGACTTCCTCAGAGTAAAGCCCGTGCATCAGTTGTGTCCTGTTTTGTGTTTGGATACAGGATTTAGGAGGTCATGTGTCACTAGTCACAAGTTATTTTTCACCTGAGGATGTGCTTTGCTGGAATGTGCGAATACGTGTAAGTCCCACCTACTTTCAATGTGTCTTTGGCTGTAGTTGCTGGTTTTATTGATCTCCCTTTGGATGAAAGCTGTCTCAGAGCCTCCCGTCACTGGAGGAGGCTACTGGAAGAAATGAAGTTGAGCATGCCTGATTTTTGAGGCTAACCATGCTACAGCCCTGGTGCAAGGCACAACCAAACTTCCCTCTCCACTCCGTCAAAATACATTCCGGGAGACCTCAACACAAAGGTTCATACAGCAATGAAGAACTGTAGCACTTCACTCTGCTGCTGCAGCTGGGCTTGGGGGCACTTGTGAAGAGCAATCAGTGAGGAAATTTCTGACCTCTTGTATGAGGAGTAGGAGGTAAGAGAGCCTTCAAGGGGCCGAGCTGAGCTGTATTTGGGATATTAGTACTAGCAGCCTGACCTGGGAAGCAAGCAGGAGCGCGGCTTTCTCTCCAGCCCCTGCAGATGCTGCGCAAAGGCTGTTCGCTGCGTGGAGGGCGATAGACTAGACCTCAGATTTAAAGGCAATTTAGAGCTCCATTGACTTGTAAGATAAAATGGTGATTTGAGTTTATTTCATTCCTTCCATGACTAAGGGATGGTGAGCCAGTGCAGGGGAAATATGAACTGCCTTAACCCAACCTCAGTGTTTACCCAAAGCTTAAAGACGAGCCAGGCCTTTGCTGTGTCTAAGGAAAACATCCCTCTTCAAATGCAGCCAGGCAATGCCTGTAGGGCAGGAGGCTTTAACCTGTACCAAAAGGTATGAGTTGGGATGGCTGAAGGGGGGGGATGGAAGTTTGCTGAAGAGAGTTTGCTCCAGACTTGAAATGCAGTTGTAGGAGCAAGAACATGGGTGAAAAATTGCAGATACTTTGAAAAAGCTTTATGTTGTACTCGATGTTTCCCTTGCTGTGGAGTTGGGAGAACTCAGCTTCTTTCCTACCGGTGGTGTCACTGTATTTATTTATTTATTTTCTTTCTCAGGGCAAATAAAAGTAAACCTCAGCAGTGACTCCAAAAATCCTGTGTTGTTGAATCAATAGTATCTCTGCTTTCCTAAAAATATGAGCAGCTTGATTTTTTTTAAAAGTGTGATGTTCAAAAGCCAGGCAGTCCTGCATTTCTTGGAGCTGCACAACAGGGACTCTAAGCAGCACGAGGTCACACTTAATTAGACAGCCTGGGGTTGGGATGGCTAAATGCCGCCTCCGCTGAACCTGATCGCGGTGGATATGAACCTCACCAGAAGTCTCGCCTGCTTTTATCCACCCTGGCAATGGTATGGAAGGGGATTGTCGTAAATGTTGCAGGGCTGCTCCTTGTGAGCCGGCTTGCAAGATCCCATGTCAACTTTTTTCTGCACCAGAGATGTAATGATTTGGGACTTAGTTTGGCACCAAGTTATCTTACGTGGCAGATCAACCTGGATTTGTGCACTGGTGTCTCTGGATGTGCACAGTGCTGTGTAACCTTTGCTTTTGTCAGCTGTGTAGGTTTGTGCTTTAGGTCATTTATCTTGATAATGAGTTCTGTTTCACACCTCTTCAGACAAGCACAAATGTGGAAACAAATACCATTAGGGAAGGAGGAGGATCTGGAGGTGGAAGTCTCCAACAGATAAATTGGGTTTTTACCTCTGGCAGTACATAGAGGTCTTTCATTTAAATACCTAGCAAGCAGCTGATGTCCTTGCTACCAAGGAGGAGATGCATCTTGTCCTTCTTCTGCTCTTTCAGAGAATGCCAGGTGTCCATTGCTAGCCCAAAGTCTGTGAAACACGTGGGAAGGGTTCTGTTCTTTACAAAAGCACATCTGTTGTGTTGAGTGGTGCCCAAGATGGGGGCTTGGGAGAGGTGGAGTCTTTTTCTCCTTACAGTTACAGCCTCAGTTGTTCAGTTTAAAGCAATGTGGGCATTGTCTTTTAGGGTTTTTTGTTTTCTTTAAGCTTGGAGCATTTTAGAAACCCAAGTCTGAAAAAGGAAAACTCTCCTGTGTAAAATGTTTTAGCCTATAACCAGAAAGTGCTGCAAATCAAAAGGCTTGAGATTTTTTTGGTGAAATGAAGCACATTGCTGCAGAGCATTTCCAGAGGACAGCTGCTGTTCCTGGTTTTCAGAGAAATTTTGTGGGGGAAGAGGGTGGCAAGAAGGGCTGGAGCAAAGCCCTTGTTTACTTGTAGTACATGCTTTCCTTTTCTCTTTCAAAAGCTGCACCAGAAGCATACAGGAGGACAGGAGCGGCTAGGATGAAGCTTGGCAGAGTGTCGGTCGTGGCTGCCGGCCCCTCTCCCAGGAGAGGCGGGGGGATTTGTCCCCTTGGAGGTGCCTCCTTTGGGAGGGTGCTTAGATCAGGGCTCCCATGCGGTGTGTGAAACACTTCTGCCAGTGCCGGGCTCTGAGATGGGTTTCTAGTAAACCTGGATTATTACTCTGCTTTTATTGCGCTCTTTGAAGCGTTCATTGATCTATTTATTTTTATGGCAGAAGACTTCTGTTGCATTGTCTCTGTTGGACTGTGTTGTGGGTTTCAGTGCTAATGTGCCTGATGTGGCAGATTTTTGTTCAAGGGACTAATCCCTTCATATCAAGGTCTTGCTTACAGCCTGTTAGTCCCATAGTTAGATGTAAAGCTCTTTGAGGAAGGACTTTATATATATCTATATGTGTGTGTCTGAATGGGGTGTACCTGATACAAGAGAGCCATGATCTGGCATCGAGTGTGTAGCTGTTACTGCAATGGAAATAGCTCCTCCTTTCTCCACTTGCATGAGCAAAGACATGCGCAACTAGGAAGTTACGCAAGAGGGGCCTGAACTTGCCTTGCATCTTGGGCACCAAGTGCCTGTCCCTGGCATGTTTAAGTATTCCAGTGGATCCAATGGATCCTTCATCCAATGGATGAAGAGAGCGCTGCTGGTTGCAAGTGGCTGAGGATCAGCCCCAGCACTTGCTTACAGCATGGCGCTGGTGTCAGCGTGGAAGCCGGAGAGACAGATCTGGCGCTTTGGGAAAGCTGCAAAGCCTTTCTGGGCCTCCGCTACCCGAAGGAGAAGCAGCCGCCCTGTGCTGTGCTGGAGGGCATAGTGCAGCAGCGCTTTAGGGACTGAGCTGTTGAGGTGCGCTGGGAATGGAGGCTTAGGAGCGATGCGAAGAGGGGTGGACCCTGCACGAAAGTGGACTGAGTGCTCTGTGACCTGGCTGGTGTTGCAGCTGCTGGAAACACTAGAGATGTGGGCAGTTCAGAGTTGTGGATGTTTCATCACCCTGAATACACTAGGTTACCAAACAAAACTGGGCCTTTTGATGAGAAAATAGGCTCCTGATATATCATTTTATTTTATCGACTCTTCTCAGTATTGAGTACTCAGGGTCCGTTTCTGCCAGTGTGCTGATTGTTGTTTGCAAAGAGTCTCCTCTCCATGCAAAGTAGGAGAGCAGATTCCTGGAGATCCTTGGATTTAAGAAGCTTTGCTCTTCTCTGTGTAAGCAGTTTGGCCAAGCTCGTTTTCCTTATGCTTTTTGCGGTATTCCAGGCAGCAACATGGAGGAAGAAAAATATAATTACACCTTAAAAGCACGGAACTGTGAACGTAAACGTCAAAGCACTTGACACCCTTTGTACCTCAAGCTCAGTAGTTTCAAGCTGAGGCTGGGGTTTTTTGTGTTGGTTTTTTGTTTGGTTTTGGTTTTGTTTGTTTGTTTTTAAAAAAACAAACCCCAAAACAACAAACCAGCACACTGTCAGGGTAGGGATACTGTATATTCTGAAAGAATTTCCAGGGCTCAAGCGTAGCTATTAGCTGCCTCTTTTTAAACGAGCCATTTCAGGAAGATAATCTCTCCCTATCAGATCATGATTTTGAGCAATTGGTGTCTCTGATACTAGCTTTAACCTTTCCTGTGTAAACTCATTAAGATGGAGAAAACATACTCAGGGGAAACCACACAGTCCTCATCTTTCAGCGAGGAGTCCTTCCTCTTTAGCAAGAGAAACAGCTTAAACAACTTAACACTCAATAGTTTGTTGTTGTTTCTCCTGTGAGCGCACCACGGAATAAATGAGGTTGTGGATTCATGAAAAGTCAGTGTCCCATGCCACACAGCGGTGTCCTCGGGTGGCTCTGATACTGTCACCTGCAGGCTTTGGTTTGGGCTGTTGATCCTTCAGCAGAGGGGACTGAGCTGAGCAGGTGAGAGAGAGCACAGCAAGGAGGAGCAAGATGCTTACTGGTACTGCTGAATGGGTGATTTTTAAGAAAAAAAAAAAAACACATTAAGAAAAAACACATAGGGCTTTTGTTTCCTTTGTGCAGTGATCTCTACAGGCAGATCCAGTGCTGCTGTTTGGATTTCACCCTCATCTGTACAATGTTGATCTAGATGTTTAATGAGTGGGTTGGTGTGAAATCAGGCTTCAGGCTCCCAGACAGTGGCTTAGTAAATACAATAAGCAGACACTCTCCTAGCCTGGAGGGGTTGTTATGAATTTTTTATCGCTGATTTTTATGACATGTCATTCTGACAGCATTTGGATTTGTAGAAAGAAAAAAAAAAAACCCCAACCCCTCACTGTCCCAAGAAATCTCCATTTCAAAGGTTTACACACTGCAACGACTACTACCTAATCGTTGGTGGGTAAGCCCCTGCATGATTATGCAGGTGGGGGAGACAGGCAGTTGAAAAAATCATCCCGATATTTATTCTGACAGGCAGATAGAGAGGTCCTGTGAGGCTGGTCAGAGGGTGTCAGGCTTGCTGAGGAGCTGCCTGGGAGCCCAGGGACAGGCATAACCCGCTGAAACCCACATCAGTCTTCTAACTCTGCTTGGCAGCTGATGCTTAGATTTTTGGCAGTGGTGTTTTTGCCATCCCTGTTATTTAATGATGCTCACAATGCCTCCCGGAATAGCAGGTGGACTGGTTCTGTATAGTTGCCCTATTAATTTGGTTTGAAAATTGTCATCTTGCTCTTAGTCTCTTGTAAAGACTAAAAACCCACCAGAAGACCATAAAATTAAAAGCAGCCCCTTAAAGATAGTTGGGAAGACTTCTTTAGTAGGAGATCTGAAGGGAGTGGAGACTGTTTTCCAACTTTTATGATGAGATTACTTGCACTACAGGGACACACAGTGCTGAGGGCTGTGCAAATACAGCCTCAGAGCACTTCTGCGCTCCGTAAACAAAAATTCCCTTTTGGCAAAGCAGGGAGAGGGGGAAGGGGGTGATTGTGGACAATGAGACCCTGTGCTGGCACATGTGGGAAGGAGCCAACCGGGCTGCCCTGCTAGTGGCCATGAGCTTGCAAGCTCCCTGCTTGCAGCCCTCCCCTGGAGACCTGCCCTGTCCCGTGGGATGCTGGCGAGGCTTAGCGGGCTCCACATTGCATTCAGATATGTGCCAAGCTGCCGTGGTCCCAGTGCGCTCCTCAGCATTTGTCAAAAGTGGGTGCAGAATGCCGAAAACTCCCTTTGCATGGGCGTAAACAGCTGCTCAAAGGAACAAAGCAATGCGGAGGCAGGTACATAGCTCAAAAACACCTGTACCCAGCTGTACGAGCAAAAACCTCCTTATTCTCTGCTGCTCAATGCTGGCAAGTGGGGGGAGTGGGACAGCCGTGGGGCTGGGGCCACTCCTGACCGTTGCAGGAGAGCAGAGTCTGCTGCAGCACACACAAACTGGAGAGACCTTGGCCTGCTATTAAAAACAGGTAATGGGCCGTGACGTCCACCAAATGAGGTCTTGTGATAGTCACAACAAATGCCGTGTTTCAGGCAGATGAACGTAATTCTGTCAGTGGGATTAAAAGGAAATGCTGCAGAATTACACAGATGGTTTTCAAGATGTCATAAAAAGTTAATGTAAATGTTTTGTGGTTGGAGTTTTTTTTGTGGTGGTGTGGGGGTTTTTTTTGGTTTTTTTGTTTTGTTTTTTTTTAGTGGTGTGTTATGTTGCCATACAGCACTGGGTGCGTGGATTAAAAGGCTGGCTGGATTTTTAGGGAGGCAAGTTGAAGTAGGAAGGATGCTCTGGGACCTGCTATAAAGAGCTCAGGCGAGGTTTTTTGCTGCCTGGTCCTGTAGCTGTACATTTGCCAAAAAGGAGGATGCTCCTGTTTATACCTTTTAGTAAGGCCAGCTGAGAGGGAGAGGCATGAGCATATCGTGTCAGAGGATGTGGCGATGGGACAGGCATGGCCACTAGGGCGCTCAGGGCAGCGAAGGAAAAAAAAAAAAAAAAAATTCCATTTTAAATTGTGTTTCTTTGATCCTTGACCAGCCAGTGCCATTTTGCTTGTGCTGAGGAGGTGGCCAAGTACGCAGCCCCCTGGCAGCTTGCGCAGGAGGTGGTGGTGTCCAGTTTGCCCAGCAGTCTGACTATGAAAAATTAGAGTAGTCTGAGGAAACCTAGCATGCATATGGGCTTCCTCATCCGAGTGCTTCAGCTCCAGCCCTTCCAGATGAGCTGCAGGCCCTGGCTTTCAGCCTTCACAGCCAATTTGATTCCTTGAAAATTGAGTGTGTCTCACGTTCACAGTGCAGATTTCAGCAGAGCAAGTGCGTGACTTCCATTGCAAAGGTTCCTTTCTGACAAGGTGTGCTTGCTGCAGGGGTCTGCGCTAGAAATTAAATAAATACTCTCTGCTCTTTGCAGAGCAGGAATCTGAAAGCCCGTGGCTGGGTTTCTTCTTCATTGCAGATCCAAGCCCTGCAAAGGGCAAGCGATGGTCGGGAGTGACGGCACTGCCTGTGTATGGTGTTTGCATACCTGTCGGCTTAGCTTGGCCAAAAACCAAGAGTGGGTTTTGGCAATCTGGCAAGATAAACGCAAAGAATTTGAAATATGATTTATTGCCTGTTTTAAAAATAACATGCAAGCACCCTAACTAAGATGTGAGCTCCTTGCGCAGGAGGAGATGGGTCTTCATCCCAAATGCATTGCGGGCTAGTTGGAAGGCGAACCAAAAACCAGAGGCACAGAGTCCAGGCAATTTACTCAACATCACAGGCAGAATTTTCCACCTCGGTGCTTGGATGTCTTCACAGATGGAGTTTTTGGATTCTGGACACCCTGCAAATGTTGTCCCAAATCTGGGATCTTTACCCACTGTGCAAAGAGCCAATCCGCACACAGAGTCGAGATGTTTATTCCATGTCTGCGCAGAATGGGTGCTAGGTGGAAACTCCACAAAGCTAGCACACGTTGGCCTATACGTTGTAAGCTTTGATATTTTACAAAAACTGACTAATTGCTATACTGTATTTTTAATTGGCAGCTCATGATTTCACAATGAGCTCCCCTTGTCTACTTGTATTCTCGCTTTGAATTATAGATATAGTGCATTTGTAAATTACTGCCCACGCTCAGTGAGTAGTGCCCTCATCTAGGAGACCGATAGCTTAAGATTTGGAGGTGTGGTTTTCACATTATAAGGAGCTTAGTTCACCTAAAGGACGCATACTTTTTTCTTTTCAACACCTTGTAACAACCAGCAACCTTGCAGTTTTATCAGAATGCCACAGTTTTCCCTAGTTAGGTTCCTTGTGTCTCTTTGCTGTCTGTGGGCTGATACAAAACACTCCTCATCTTTGATTGCCCAAGGTCTTTTCTACCACAGCAGCATCTTACCTGCTTTGCCTTCATCACAAATGCTCACGTGGTGGTTGGTGCCTCATAGCTGCGCTGAGGGGACAGGGCTGTTTCTGTGGAGGTTGCCAGCGTCCCATGGACTGTCCTGCCCTGCCCTGCCCCGTCCACCCCGTGTGCATGGCTCGGGGGTTCAGCGTCCCTGAGACGTGCCAAACTTGTGTTCCCTCCCTCTCTGTGGTTAGCAGAGGCCTGAAGTGGAAAGATCTCATGGCTCCTGAGTCTTGCATAAAGAGCAAGGAGCGAGCTTTTTCTGCTGAATATGTGCTAGTACTAGCATATGTGAAATGCTGCTATTGATTTTATGAAAGCAGTTAATGTGTTGACTGTAAAGCAGGAAAGTTGGGAGAGCAACAGCATGGGAACAAGCTGTGTATGGAGAGGTTTAGAAGAAGAGGGATGCAAAAAATCATCGCCTACGCTTGCTGAACGGCAAAACCGAGCTATGACATGTGCCGTCTGTGTTGGCACCTCCTGGGTGGGTGGGGAATGCAGTGCAGCGATGTCCTTTCCCAGCACAGCGAGGTGGGCCACTACCGTGGGTTTCAGCACAGTCACCTTCCCCTCGGGCACGTGTCCATGGGCTGAGGTGGTTCAAACCTGCAGCACAGTCCGAACGGGGCCTGTGCACTGTTGCGGGCGGAGTGAATAACTTCACTGGTAAGAGAGTAGTGAAATGTTTAGTAACATAAAACAGTGATTTAACAAAGTTAGTAGTGAATGCAACAGTGTTTTACAAGATTTGATGCCAGGGTACACTTGATTTAATGCATAGAGGCCAGGGTCAGGCAAGCTCTCAGGGAGACCCTCCCGTTGAGTCACGAGGTTCAGAAAGGACCCCCTTGCTTTCTAAACTCCTTCTCAGAGAGGAGTCTAGGTGCGGCTGGATCTAATCCTAGTCCCAGACCTGGTCAACGGTTTATGTCTAAAGGGTTATATATGCGCAATCAATCCTTGGATCACTTAGCTAAGATTTCAAAGTTTAGCATGCTATTAGTCACTTACCGAGAATCTGTTGCGGCAAGGAATCTCTCAACCTCGAGGAGAAGAACCTTAAGCGAGCATCCCCGCTCAAGGGGAGATCCTGTCGTGCAGCCCGCTGCCGTGCAGGAGAGCTCAAAGGGCTCTTGGGCTGTCCACTATTTATGGAGTAAGATAATTGACCTATAGGCATATTCTCATGGGAACAAGATACCTAGGTTCCCACTCCAGACAGTGTTTTGGTTATGTTGCCAGCCATCTCCCACAGTTCAAGTGCCACTCATAACAACTCCCGCTGATGGCCACGGCTTGAGCAGGAGCCGGGGGGGAAAAAGGGAAGAGCACACGGCCACATGCACCAGCGCGTAGCTGGCACCTGTGTCTCATCCAGTGGTAAAGGGTGCAAATAGAGACCAAACCTAAGTGCAAACAAAGCCAAAAAGAGGGCAAACAAATACTGAATGTGGTTGGAAGAGGTAGGCAACCTCCCTCTAAGCTGCTCTATAAATGTCAAAATCTCAATCAGGGCAGAAATATTGTTTCTGCAGATGACAAGTTACCAAGGAGGACAGGCTCCATCTCCATTCGAGCGGGCAGTAAAGACCTCTGCTAACATGCTCCCGTGTTCATCTCCACAAAGGCGATGCCATGGGAAAGCTTAGTCCGGTCAATGAAACATCTCCCTCTGCAGATCTGCATCTTTATTTAATGTTTTACGGTGACCTCCTCGTGCATGGTGATTTTCTCCAGTCTGTGAATTCATGTGTGGTATTTTAGAGTTTACTTCTTGGGGAGGGATTTTCGACTTTCACGATCTGGGTGGGGAATTGTGTTTCAAAGACTGCCGAAATGTTACAGCGTTCAGCTCCTAGGGTGTCAGGGAGTTAATTTCTTCATTTAATCCTTATCTGACATTGCTTTGCCTGTTGTACAGCTGTGGGAAACACTGAAGAGATTTGCATCGGATTTGTTTGGCGCTGCCATGTGGCTAGTAGGATCAGGTTTTAGCGGTTTTATCAGCCTGTCAGCATGCATAATTTTCTTTTGGGGGAAATAAGTGATCCACTTGCCTTCCCTGCTTATTTCACATTTGAGTTGATGCTCCCACTGACAAAGATACCCTGAAGTCGTTTAATCGTGCTCCTTTAGACATGGCAATAAAAAAAATCTGCTCTCTGAAGACACTTCCTCAGCCTGTGGGCTAATTGGGGCCACCGGCGATTTGAAGTAAGCATCCTTGTAAATGAGCCCCTGACCAGGTTTTGCGTTTCTGTCTTGCTAGTCTGTCCTTACCTTTTAGGGATTTTGATCATCAAGACCAGGTCTGAGGCACCAGACGTCAGTCATAGCTGTGCTTAAAGCAACTCTTTTTATCTCTCTAAAGCAAACTGTCCTAATTGTAAGCAGGTAAGGAGGATTAACGCTAGTTAGTAATTTGTCTCTTACTTTTTAATATGCTTGTAGCCCCACAGGGACACACACTGACTCTGGTGCCTCAGAGGAGGCAAGTAGCTGTGTGAACAAGGCAGCTGGAAGGCTCAAGTGGGCCTTAGGCAAGAAATAAATCCTTGTCCTCTGTTCAGGTACTCATCCAGGCTTCCCTCTGGCTTGGTAGCTTTGAAATCTCCTGCTTCAGCAGCCTGCAGCAGTTCTGCTGGAAACTATTGAAATCTACAGCCAAACGCTGGGCAGAACTGCACTGTTTTGTCAGAAATTCGTCCTTGAATATTTCCTGTGTTCATGATATACCTGGGGGATAGGTTTCAGATTTCCCATTGTAATTTTGTCAAATTTGCTTCCTATGAACTGCTTTGAGACCGAAATGGAAGACGTGGCTTTGTCAGACAACTTGCTTTGTGATTTGGGCTTGTTCCAGCCTCAGTTGGTAAGGGAAAAACGTAGCATGAAACCACCCTACTTGACTTAAGCACATGAAAATGTAAGATTGAACCATCCCCGCTATGAAGCAGCATCGCATCACACGCTGTGGCTCACAGGGCCATGGAAGATTTTCTCGGATGGTGTCTGTTGTGTAACCATTCAAAAGCAGACCGCAATGCAGGAAGAGCGTTCTCACCAAAATCTGGGGACCTTCACTGAATAAACAGCCTCATTAAGACTGAGGAGGACTTCAGTGCTCTTGAAACACTTGTGAAGTGTGTTTAGTTAAGTAGGAATAGACTGAAATAAAAAAAAACTAGGATTTTTTTTTCCTTTTTCTTTCTCACGCACAAACACTGGCAAAATCAATGGTTTCATCTTTGCAGAAATTCAGGTGCCAGTGTACGTAGTCAGAATCAAAACACTTCAAATGAAAAATTGCCACATTTAATAGGGGCTTTTTAGACAGAACAATTGGCGGCTACTTGCTCAGTTTGAATGATTTGATTAGTATAAATTAGCTCTCTTTCTTTCAGTTTCTTCCACTATTGTGTTATGGTTTTATGCTCAACCTCCTATACATTCTTGTGTATTTAAGATCTTTAAAATGGATATATAGAATCTGTGTCTATTCCTGACAACGTGAGCAATTAGTTGTAATTTGTTGGCAAAGAGAAGGCAACTTTCCTATTTTCCTAGTGAGAACTGAGCTAACTGATTTCTGTGATGGTACATAGAAACTGCGCCCCTCAGAAGTAATGGCTGTCTGGAGACTCCTCCTCACTCGGATGCCCACTGGTGGTGCCAGTTTGCTGTGCTTCAGTTGCGTGGAGTAAGAACAACTCTACTGGGTCAAACCAAAGAATCCCTCTAGCCTTTCTGCCCGTCTCCACAATGCGTAGAAGAGCGTGTGTGTGGATCAGGCAAGCATACACCCCATGTCCTGAAGGGTAGAATATATTGGGTTACCCAAAAGAGTGGTATTTTCCAGAAAGGCAAACAGTGTTACGCTGCTGCTACTGGGGACAGACATGAGCTGATGGGTTTCTGCAGTCAACTCTATAAGATGCAAGAAGCCAATGCCGTTAATGTAGGAGAAGATGACCCTGCCTCTGTTACAGCTTTCCTTTACACTCCCAAATCATGTTGGTCTCGGGTTTTTTAAATTTCTTGATCCTTTAGACCATTGAAGTTTAACTCGACCATCCTCTTTTCCAATGATTGTGATCTTTTCTGCTTTCCACCATAGAGCCTCAGCCTCTTGCGTAGCAATAGCTGAGCTGTGAGAACACTCAAACCGTTGCCAGGAAAGTTGAGTGATGGTCAAAAGCTGCATAGAAGAAATTATTACAGATGCTGGGCACTTCATTCCACTGTTTTCAGCACTGGCTGATCCTGTTGTTTTCCCATGGCTTTTGAGATGACTCTGTTCTAGCTAAGCTTTAACGGGGCGGTGCTAGAGAGCCCGGGAGACTGCAAATGGGAACTTAAACAGCTCAGATGGGCTAATGTGTATTGAAGGCAGAATAGCCAACCGATAGTAATTATCTTGAAACAGCAATTAAGTTGTCTTGGTTCACTGTTGTGGGCCAGTGGTTTTTCAGATGTCAGAACAGGAGCTGGGCAGCCGCAACCTTAGGTTGTGTCACTGATCATTTTTCCTCCCCTTGTGCTGTCAGCTTCCATTTCGGGCTGTGTCATGTTCAAGCAGGCAGGATGCCTTGTGAAAATCCTTGCCCACGTGCTTCATTAGCCACCTTTACAGATTGTGATTTTTTTCTTTTCTTTTTTTTTTTTTTCCTTTTTATCACATCCTCTTAGTACCTTCTGTAGCACAATATGTCGTCTGGTCACTTGGCCACCTTTCTACAATGCTTTCTTAGGCAATCCACTGCCTTAAAGTGTTTTGGGCTTCACCTGCGTTGATGGACAATTTTTAGCTCTTTACCTGTTTGCTTTCCTATCACAGTTGATATTTTTAGGAGGTACAACTTTTGATTGATCTTCCGCAGTGGGTCATGAAGCCCTCCATGGGGTGAGTGGAGGAGGAAGCGTGGCCGGCACTGGTGGAGCATCCTTGAGGACACTGTGCTTGCCCTGACTAGTGTCACTATAGGGAATGCGCTTGTGGGTGCTTCACCCTTTGTAGCTATGGTTGCTTCTCCTTTTAAAACAGATAAGGCTTTGCCTGCATTGGAGAATGTGCACCAATTACAGCTAATGGTGGGCAATTAGTTTGAATCCAGCAGAAGCTCTGCCGTCACAATTTGCAGCTTAACTTTTCTTCACCTGTTCTGCTGTCGGCAGCTGTAATTGGGTCAGATGCTGGAGCACAGACGGGACTGCCGTTCCCCGCATCCCTCTCGACAAAGCGCCCGTGCTGCCGTCCAGCACGCCCTAACGCAGCTGATGGCTGTTGAGCCCACACAGGGCTGGGACTGCGTGTTGCACTAACCAGACGTACCCAGTGTGAATTGGTTTGATGACAACCCGAGAAGCAGGAGGGGAGAGGATGGACCACCTGGTCCAGTGTTTTTTATTTGCTCTTTCTGTTGTGTGAGATGGCACTGACAAAGAGGAAAAGGCGCCTGCCTCGCTTTCTACTGTGCTTCTGCGTAATTAGAGTCCATCCCTGTTCTGAAAAGTTTACGGTTTTATGTAGGTTAAGTGGGAGAGAAGTACAAATTGTTTCCATTTTTCCTGATGAGGGAACTATGAGACAGAGCAGTGTTTGACTTGCCCACATCACATTGCTGACATTTGGCACAGCTGAGTATTTTGAGCACAGATTTCTTGAATGTCAGGCCAGTGCCCTATAAACACAGGTTGCCTTTTGTTGTTTGCTGGGCACAACTGTATGGGGAAGCAATAAAGGGGCTCTGTAGGCAGGGCACTGAGGAATGCTTGCTCAATTTGCATATGAAAACATTTATCCTAATACTCAGAGCTTACATAGCTACCAGTGAGGGGTTTCCATGGGCCTGAAGTCTGGCAGAAAGAGGGTCGCACCACCCTCTCCAAATGAAATGCTTTAATTTTAATTAAGTCCACTACCTCCTGGGAAGTTGCAAGCTCCCAAATTTCTTAATTACCTACTGTGCAGCTGAAGCTCAATTGTAATTTAGGGCTTGGAGAATTTTTTTTTTTCTTTCCTTTTTAATCGTAAACAGCAGCAGAGAAGGAGCGTGTACTGCAGTAGATGCACTGGCAGTGATAGATGAGCCAGTGCAGAGAGAGACGGAAATAACATGGCAGATTGGCTGTGGTTTTTAGCTGTCTAGGAACGAAGCAGAAGAGCGCTGCCCGCACACCATCTGGATGAGACAGCGAGAGATGGCGAGCTTCACGTGAGCGCAGGAAGAGGAGGGTGCTTTTCACTTGTCAGAGATCAGAACTGACACTTCAGTGTGTTCAGTGTGCCATCTACCCTGTCTAAATATTTATTTCTTACGCTGTGCTCAGTCTAATGCAATCAGACTACAGTGTGGAGGGCTGCCATATCCTTTTAGGTCTGAATTTGTCTTGCAGTAACAGGCTCTACTGCCCCCAAACTACGCATGCATATTGCAAGCGAGGACAAAAGTTGGAGCACCAGCTCGCGTTATAGCACCTCGCACGTTGCCTCTCTTATTGCTATTAATTAGACCCGGCAGAGCTTGCTGTATGTACTACCTTAGGGTTTGTCATGCAGAGCTAGAGAGACACTAACCAAGTTACGTGCAAGCTTGAGTCCCTTTATATTAGTAGGAAGATAAATTAGCTAGTATTTTCTCTTGAAATATAAAAATGTAAATCGGCTTTTGCTGATATTAATTTATTTTAATATTTCCACTAAAAATGAACAGTAATGCACTCTGCATGTTTTCTGTATGTTCCCACTAGTTGAAGAACAGTGTGCTGTGACAAAATCAGCCCAAACAATCTCTCTGCTAAGCTGAAACCTGCTCAGTTTGAGCATGCTATTGCACTAAGTTAAATCATCCAACGCGCATGCACTCCTTCACCCATGCACACTGTCCTGTAAGGGTAGGCTGGCTTAGGAGAATTTTGGGGTTTTTTTGAAAAAATCACTGGGGTCCCTTGGGGCCTGGGTCAGGTACAGGGTTGGATTTGTTGAGCCTAACACACCCACTGGTGCTTGTTGTCTGTGAAGCTCTCAGTAATAGACCTGCACAGAATTGGTTGCATAAACACATGTTGCATAAGGAGGGTAAACCGTGTTTTTCTTGGAAGAAGAGTGCTTATTCTGCTCAGCTCAAGCATGATTGGGATAGTTAGGTTTGGTCCTTCGTTCTTACAGACTTTTTTTTAAACAGGATGGTTAACTTGAACTCACAACTCTGCTATGCCTATAGTCCAGACTAAAACGGTTTCAAATAAATAGTATGGAGAACAATTTTCCAAACTTCTCAGTGTGGAAGAGCTAAATCATTGAGGAATGGGCTGTGTTGTTACTGCAGGAAGGGAGAAGTTGAAATACAGTTAAGGTGTAGCTTGACCCCGTACAAGAAATGCACTGTTAAATCAAGCCCTTTCCCTGCTGCCCACAGCTGATGTAGGTAGTTGCAGAGATTTGGAGCATCCGTGGACAAATCTTATTTTTGGGTGTGGAGAAACTCAAAAGGTTAAAACAAGCTTCTGCTGCCTACTAGACACCTTAAGGTGGCCCAGACACTTGCTGAGAGCTAGTAAATGTGACGCTGGACCCATAGGAGACCTTCAGTGACAGGCAAGATGTCTGAGAGTATGTAAAACGTCCCTGCGTGCTGATATCTGTGCACCTGCGTATCACCTGACCTTCCCAAGCCACATTGTCGCTGTGTCACAGAGCCGACTAGTTGCACCCACGTGCCCTGGGTGGATGGAGGAGCACCCGTGGGCTCCCTGCCCAAGGTCTCTGTGAATGAGTGCTTGTACAGTGCTTTCCCCTCGGCTTTGTTTTCTTGTCTGTCATCTGTAAATGCCACAGGACAGAGGCACCTTTCTGCATGTAGATGCATACCTACCAAACGGCTCGCTGCTGCTGGCATCCCGGGACCAGGATCCAGCCCTGCTCTGCCCTCCTCATGAGTGCCACTATGTGGTAGGACTCTTTCACCTTCCTTTCTTCTCCTGGCGCAGGACTGGGCTCAGTCTGTGAGACTGAGACTCTCAGGCTGTGGGAGCTCAGGAATTACACTGAAACTGGGAAAGTATCCTGATTTTAAAAAAAAAAAAAAAAAAGTAAAACTTGCCTCAGTTGGGTTTTATAACCCATCCTTATGATCTGTCACAAGCATTTCATTTAATAATCTTAAAGAAACAATGATGGAGAAGAGATACTCTTCAGTTTTACAAGGGAATTACAAGAGTAATCCCTGAAAAAAATTGTTTGCATATGTGTACCTATAAATAAATTTTCATGATAATGTATAATTTATATATGACTACATATATTCACTGCAGGATTTATAGTATTTTGTTAGTAACTGTGTTGAGCAACCTTTAAGTTGTGCTTACAGCTTAATGCCAGATAAGTAAATATGCTTACGATTTAAAGGCACCATGAGCTGAAGGAGATCTGGGGAGCTCAGCAGAGGGAGAGGGGGATGTCGGCTGTGAACGCGCTGTGTGTTTTGTTAGGGTGGATGCATTCATGAGATGCAGGGCCCGGGGTGGAAGATTGTCCCCCTTGAGCACTGTGGTCTTACAGCCAGCCCTTCCCAGGAAACTTTTTTAAGATGGTATATTTTTTGTTTTGGTTTGGTTTTAGTATTGGAGAATAAGCAGTTTACAATAGCAAGTCAGTGCCCACTGTGATGTAGGGGCAGGTTACTGGGCAGGCTCAAACCCAGAGGCTCATCTGTTGCAGCACGACAGGGGAGCAGGCTTGACAAGCTGTACCTTCCTCCTTCGTCCTCTGGTGAGAATGAGGATAAGAGACAATGGAAGCAACAGTAATACTTAATTAAAAGATATGTTGTTGGTCCCCTGTGTATAATGTAATTAGCATTACTTTAAAGATGCATGGAAAAATACCTGCTCCTTTGGGGACCTGGTAAGCAGCTAAAGGACTTTGTGTGCGATGCCACCTCCTTTATTTTTATGAAGTAGCTAAATGGAAAATAAGTGTGAAGCAGAGCAGGAAAGCTTGTTAGGTTGTATAGCACTGGTCTGTACAAAGTGGGTTGTATTTGTCTGTGTTGGAGTAGAGGGGCAGTCTGTAGTCTTCTCCCCACATCAGCTGTCTTGGACGATCTTTGGCCACGCCAGGTTCTGTGACCATGGTGGCAAGGTGGATCCTAGAGTCCCCTAGGTGCTGGCCCTGCCCTGATGTGAGCCAGCGCAACCCTCCGGCTGCTGCATCCTGCCTCGCCACAGTGCCTCTGGGACGGCAGGGCAAGATGCCCCAGCTCCAGTCATCAGGAGATGGCATAGGAAACTTGCTGGGTGCTCTCCCTTATCTTCAGCAGATAGCTAACAAGCAGGATCAAAGAGAGGGGACGGGGCCGCAAGAAAAGCGAGGGAGACTTTATGGCCGCAAATTTATTTTATGTATCTTTGAGAAGTTTATGCAATTGTGTCATTGCATAGGTCTTACAGAAGCCCTGAACCCCAGCAAACAAAACTCTCACGCTCTTCAGCTTTGTTAGTGGAGCCTTTTGTGTAGCTCTCAAAGGAAGGTATTCACTTTAATTGCAGATATTTTACCATTCCAACATCTCTGTATTATCTTTGCTTAGTTTAGCCCTCGGAGGTTGTTTGTAATTCTTCACTCTGTTTGCATGAGAGGTATTAAAAAAAAAAAAAAAAAAAGGTGTTATTCCTAGCTCTGCATGAGATCTCCTTGTTTATGAAATTGTACCAGCTTGAAACACAATTACCACAAATAATTGCCAAGAATATTTGCTTCAAAATCTAAACTTAACTTTCTGGTTATTGTTATCAATGCTTTTTACAAACTGAGATTGGCTATTTAAGGCTGAATATTGTGTTCTTATACTTGGTAATCAGGCAGTGAGACTGTGCCCTACAGTAAGATTTTATTATCCTTAAGTGGCATTTTATTTAATTGAAGGAATGAGAGGAGCAAGGTTCTGGTCCTTCAGGTGATTGGGACAAAGTGTTTGGGAGTCACTTCAGCCTTACCACCCTGCCGGGGAGGTGGACAAAGAAAATATGGCCAGAAACATCTGCCCTTTCTGAGAAAGGAAAGGTAAGAGGATGCAGTCCTGTCATGTGGAACCTTCTTTAAGTTATTTCTCTGCTGCACCTGGTGCTGATGTGTTGCCCCGTTAGTGCTATGGCCACCTTGTCCCTTTGCTGTGTGGTGGGTGAAACGCGGGCCCTCCTTTGGCAGTGCTTGTGCCGTGCCGCAAGGAGGGCTGGTGTGCCAGCGTGAAGGACTAATGCTGCTTATCGCGTGCCGCATGGCAAAGTTGCTTTCGTTTCTTTTAGTTTACTTCTCTTCAAAAACTTAATGTCATGTATAAATAGACATTTTTCAGATTTTTATCAAAATAAGAAGTAAATTACTATAAGCAAGCAAAAATTTGGGGGTGTTGTTTTAGAAGAAAAATGTAGGGGTTTCATTGACAAACAGCGATATACTTTTCCTCTTTCATCAAAATGCATCTCAGGGCTGCAGGGGTGGCGTGAGGATAAGAGATGGAAAGTATAGAAAGGGCTTCCCATTAAACCCACACCCTTGAGAAACAGAGGACATCACAGACGATGCTACTAATAACGGTGTGGGGTCACGCCTATTAAACCCATCCGGTCAGATGAGAAACTAGCCTTAGCTGAGGATGCGGGGGGTGCGTCCCTGCTCTTTGCAGAGGTCCGACGTGAAAGGCTCTGCTGCGCAGGCCAGGCGCTCGCCTGCTGCCCTGTGTGCTCCGGAGATCAGCGAACGGCTGAATAATGCCGCACTGTGCTCTTTCACGGGTTTCTGGCAGGGAGTCAGCGTCTCAAAGAGCTCATGGCTTTAATCTCAATAGCATTTTGTTATCATTTTCCCCAATGGCTGGTGTATGCTTTTATTTTTAGATAACGGGTGCTGGTGGGGCCATTTTTCCCACCACTCCCTTCCCTCAGGAAAACCTTTTGGCTTGTCAAAACTGCCTTTAAAACCAGGGTTGACTTGTTTCCCATGAAAGGGAATTTGCCCTCAGCTGTTATTGATGAGTGAAGTCGTCACTGGAAATGTGGGATTTTAGGGAGAATGCTGATGAAAGTCAAGGAGATTGGGAGAAATACTGACTGCCAGGGATGGTCAGGTTGCTTTGCTGCGTGCTGGGGAATCTGGCTTCTACGGAAGGCGGTGGTTGCTTGTCCTGCCATCGCAGCTCGTGCTGCTTGAGGAAGGGGTTGGATGCTGCGATGGTAGAAGTTTCTGTAATTTTAAACAAACATGAAGCAGAATAACTGCTCTTTTATTTTAAATTTACTTCCAAGATACCACATGTGAGCTCTCTTTTAAACTGTGCAAAATCATTGTGTAAGCCACTGCTTTGTCATCCCAAAGCATCAGGTCTAATATTCAGATGCTGGGTATCTGCAGATTCCCCTAACTGCAGCTGGAGTTTATTTCCTCTTAAAATCTATGTTGTGATGTTTTGCATTCCTAAAGCCCAAACTCCAGGAACTGTGTGATTTATGAGAATTTCAGCTTTGATAAAAAGAAGATCAGAGAAACAGGAAAATGTAAACGTTAAGTGTAGAAAACAAGCCAAGGTAAACTCCGGCTTTTATTTTTTTATATATATATTTTTTTTATATATATATATATGTGTATCTCTCTATCTATATCTGTGTGCATGTGTGTTTGACGTAAATGATTCTGAGTAAGTCCATTCCATGATTTTTGGATGCCTGTGTGGTCAAATTAAAACTGTAACAAGCTCCCATTATAAAGTGCACTGCAACTATTCACTGAAAAAGCTGTTTTCATGTTAGAAAATACATTCTCTTGTATGTCTGTCTACAGATACTTCATTGAGTACAATTCCAGGACAGACGTTCTTTTTCTCTCACAAACAAAATGTAGAGATGCAGCGGGATGTCCTTAAAAACAATTCCTTTGTAAAGAATAACTAACTCAATTTACTGCAGAAAAGCATTACTTACTGTCAGAAATATTGGCAGATCTTTAGATGCGTGCTTTTGGTTACTGAGGTAATTGAGAAAATGAGAGGATGATGCTATTTGGCATGAAACACTCGCTTGTGCGTGGGGCTGGGTGCCTCATGCAGCCTTCGCGGAGGTCCCTGGGAAGGGAAGGGGCTGAGGTACCTGTAGGGCTGGACTCTACACGCACAGTTCCTTCTGTGTTGTTTTCGGAGTTCAATCACTTGAGTTGTTCTGTTTGGAACTGGAGGATCAGTTAACAAGTAATTCATTAACTGAATGGTTTTCTCCACTTTTAAAAACTTGCTCTATGCCTACGCACGTCTGGCCTCTGCCAGCTCCAAGGCATTTGTACATCTTTAAACATGTGAGTGTCTCCCAGAAATCAAGGGCACCACTCACGTGCTTTGTGCGTTTACAGGACCGAGACCTTAAAGTAAACTTGGTCTAAATAAGAAACAAGTATCTGAGACTGCTGCTGCTGTGAGTGATCCCGTTATATCGAGTAGGAGCTTTATATGAACATTACTGCAGGGTGAGGCTCTAAAAAGAGGGAGGAAAGAGTCAGACTGGTGTGCTCAAAAGTAGCATTTGATTTGGGATGACCTCACCTGTGGGCTCCCACCTTGGAGCTCCCCTGAGCATACCGAGAACCAAACCTTCAGCGTCCCTAATGTGTATGACCCTAAGGACTGCAGATCAGTAACTGCATCTGGAAACGGTAGCTGAAAGAAAAAGGAGATGGGGAAGAAAAAGAAAGGAAGAAATGCCAGGAAGAAAGAGTGCAAAGGCTAGCAGGAGTAGATAGTTTTAGACAGAGACTGCAATAAGTGATGGACAGTTTTCCCTATTTTTATACAAGCTCTTCATCAGTGTAATAACGCGACTGGTGTGGCATGGCCTTTAGCTGGAGTGGGCTGGCAGGGAGCCACCGAGCCTCACTTGTTTTTGCTTTGACAGCGCAATGTCAAAGGACACGGTGGCTCATTGCTGTAAATCTCGCTGCTATTTATCCTGCACCACCGTGCGCAAGTCTTCAGGCAGAAGTCATCTTTCATAAGGAGTTTTTTATATACTGACCAATAATCCATAGGGTCTGAGCACGATCTCTTCCATCTCTAGTCAACATCAAAAGAAGGTCCCAGTGTGATGAATAGGGATTTTTCCGACTGCTGCTGTGGTTAGGGGCATAGCGATGGGAAAGCAGAGCACAGTTCAAAGATCTGCGTTACTGAAATTGCCTTGTAATGCTTTATTCATGTCTTCGATACTGCCTGACAGAAGGCAAATTTATTCGTTCTATTGCCTGGCTGTGATAGCGTAAGTCCTAGAGTAAGCAAGATAAGTAGTTTGCAGAGATGCTGTTTAAAGCCTTTACCTGTAGTTTTTGGGCTGCGGAATGACAGAAATGACCCCAGAGGGGCCCTTTAGGAGGTCACCCAGCTCAAGCTTCTGCTCCAGGGGAGCCCCCAGCACTGGAGCAAATTATTTTTGCTGGTTCGAGGAGCATTGCCGCACCCAGGGATGCGGTCCTTCTTTCTTTTGGGGAAGATAGATGTGGATGGCTGGTTGCCTCCTCTCCACCAGCACAGGGAGCCCCATAGACAGCTTGGTGGCCCCAGCAGCCCTCCAGCCCTTCTCTGTGGCGCTACTGCTCCACTGGTCTCTGCATGGTGTTAGTTTGCAGCCCCAGGCAGAAATTAGCCCATTTCCTTATCAGACCCCACTAGGTTTCTGATGGGCCCCATCCTTGGGTTTGCCGGGATCCCTCTAGTGCTTGGTTCTAGCTGCTTCTTAGGTTGTCACCTCCCGTGGTGTACTGGCACCCGCAGATTTGTGGAGGGTGTGCTCAGTGTCAGCACACGTGTCACTGATGATGGCTCCGCTATTGACCCAATTTCCTCCTTGTCCTTCACTGCTTGGAGATGGATGCCGGGAGGATGGGCTGCCTAGGGGAGTCACCCAGTGCTCCCCATGCTGCCCCCACCCTTAGGGAAGGGAGGGCATCAGCCCTTCCTCACGTGTCAGGGACCTCCCCTGAATCACCAGTTTTTCACAGATGATTTTCCCATTTTCAGTTTTACAGGTTTGGATTTAGTCTTTTTTTTTTTTTTTTTGTTGTTGAGTAAGTGATGTGGCACATACACAGAAGATATATTACAAGCCGTAAGGTTTTATGGTATATCAGGAATGGAAGCAAGCAGATCTAGCTTTTGGCAGCAAGTATTAAAAATGAAGCAGGTTTAGAGAGGATTATTTCTGCCTTTTCATTTGGAGAAATAATCTCCATTTAAAAGTTAGTTACTAACATGCCCCATGACTATACATTCATCTTTACCCCTAATAATGGATTTTATCATTAATACGCATGAAATTTTACTTATGTTATAATCCAATCAGCAGCAAATCTTCCTCTTTAAATGCAAGGTATTCAGCAGAACAGGGACTCTCGGAAACTTTGCTGTTGAGTAAGATGGCTTGAACATAGTGAAGTGAGTTTAAATTTTGTTACGCTATCTGATACAGCAGAAGTTGTCTTTTGCTGTATAATCTGTGTTTTCTTATCTACAGTGTAGGTGTGCGAATACCCTGTGTAAACTTGGAGGCCGAGGTGGGGAAACTCAGCAGTTGGGGATTTGTTGGGTATGGGGAAGGCAGCGGTGCAGGGGCAATGGGTAACAGGGCTTTGGGGACAAAAAGTAGACCACAGTCGAGCCAGAGACTTCTGGAAAGGAGAGTGCTCTCTTGCCCTTGATTTGGCTTATCTTGTAATTGCAAATATGTCCTTGGATTATCTGCATACTCACCATGAGCTGCTCTTGAACCTCAGGGTCTTCTACAAGCACTACTGTAAAATTGAGTGCTTGCTTGGGTGGCACGAAAAGGTTACGGAAGCATTGTTCCTTCTGGTGTGGCGTGGCCAGCGTTGGCCGCACAGGGCCAGCAGAGCTGCTGTTCTCTCCAGCTGGCAGGGACAGGCCTGAGAGAGGTCATGGTTTGTAAAGCCGCAGGGAGGGTCCTTGGCTGCATGAGGAGGTTTCAGTGTGAACAGACATCTTGATGGATTTTTTTTTTTTTCCTCCCAATTCGATATCAACAAGGTTTTTGTGTTGGTTTTGGTTTTTTCTTTTTTCTTTTTTTTTTTCCCCCTAGCGTTGATGATGTATCATAGACATTTTGTGTTTTTTTTAATGGAATGCCTGTTTTCACTATGAATTTTTCCCAGTAGAAACCCCTCCTCGATCTGGGTTTGCCAGCCTTATTTCCGTTTATGCTCAACTAAGGTATTTTTTAATAAATGCAAAACGATACTAAAGATCACCTGCAACTCTGGGGTGGTAGTTTTTTTCCTTGATGTGACTCTCTTTCTCCCCAGTGGTATAGTTTTCAGCAAGTCATTAAAATCAATTCAGGCTTCACTTATTGACACAACAGCCTGAAACTGCATTTCTTTTTCCTCTGTCGTCTGCCACTCTGGCATTTCTGATGTTTGAACGTTGAAGTGCAGCTGGTAAAATAGGCAAAGCTCATGTGTCCACCCCGTTGGGAAGCTGAGGAAAGCCCTGGGAGCAGGGCTCATCCCAAGCGATGAAGTGATACTGCTGTTCCTTATGGTTTCCAGCAGCTCAGACATAGCATGCACTCAGGACCCATGTAGCGCTTTGCAGTCTCAATTGTGCTTCGTTAAGTGGTGATAGAGGGGAGGAGTAAATGCCATTCAAAGAAATATTTCCTTTTATTAGGGCCTGACCTTTCTGCCCCTGAATTAAGCCGAAGGGGACCCATGCAGAGCCAGGTACAAAGCTTATTCCCTCCTGCTTTGCCCACTGGGCAGGGAAATATTGCTGGCACGGGGCAGACATGGTAGCAAACACACTAGCCTGCGATAAAGCACAGGTGGTCACAATTTCCTGGAGTGTGTCACTTTCTACCTTAAAATTCTCCGGGTTGGAAGCGGAAGGGAAGAGCCCAGTCCTTTGCTTTCTGTCCACCTTGTGCGTAGCGCGCAGGGGGAACCCCCCACCACCGCTGCTTTGTTAATGGATTTGCATCTTATTCAAAGGCACGCGCAGGTGGGCTATCCATCACTGCCGCCTTTCATTACACCTCTCCGGCAAGCAGTGTGCTTGCCACGGTCACTGCCTCTCCCATTGCCCACTGCCACGGTTTAATTGGCCCCTCAGAGCTATTTGCCGGGCCCTGGCAGGCCAGCAAGATTTCAGTGCTGATTTTGCCTTTTCTCTTTCTTATTATTCCTTGAGCAGAGGCTAACATTTGGGTCTCTGTTCTCCCCAGTTTTTATGCCCTCTTGTGCTGAGCTAGCAATTTAAGGTCATTTTATTTTTATTTATACTTATGGCCTTGGCTTTATCAAGTTGCTCTCTGTTTTCACCGACTAATGGCTTGGGTAGAAGCGTTGTCAGGTCTTACGGGAGCTTATTGTGTATTAGTTGCACAGCATGAATAACTGGATGTCTCATTTACTTCTTGCATACGGGTTCTGCTTTAAAGCCACCAATGCCTAAAGAGTGAGGTCAGGTGCAAAGCCGGTACCAGACCTTCCTCATAGGTAGGCATCTGCTTCCCAGGCTCTGGGATTCAGGCAGCGTATGTGTGCTAGGACACAAATGAGAAAACATCGTGAGCCTGAAGTGAGAATCGTTTAAGTATCCAGCTGTACAGAAAGCTAATCGAAGAGGTGCTTTGGGGAACTTGTCCTACCAAAAGGTCCTCTTATAGCTCCTGTGGAGGGTCCTGGCCTGGAGGGGGGCGGGGGTGTGTGCGAGGGTTTCTATTCATACAGAATAACCCCCAGTATCTTGGGAATGAAAAAGAAAACTAAATCCCCTGCTAAATTATGAAAGCCTAAAGGTGTGTGCTGAAATGTTGATAGTGCCACAGGAGCTTGGGGCAGAGATTAGAATTACGGATTTACCAGGTCACGTAACGCGATGCTCTTTTTCAATTGCTTGTGCCATGCTAATGCCTTTTAGTTTGTAGCATTCAAAGTCCTTAAATATGCCTTACGGTGAGGGACCCAGACTTACAAATAGGCGAGCTGTGCTAAAGTCAGATGGACTTGTGCCACTTTATACAATGGGGTCAAAATTGCACTCTGAGAGCATTTAGAAGAAAGTAAAAATAAATCTACTGAATATTTGGATAAACCTGTAGCTGTTCAAAATGGCAATGGCTTGATTATTTGCCTTTGTCTAGTTAAATGCTGGGGTTTTTTTTTAAATCTCTTGCTACCAAATGACTGATCTCCAAGAGACTTACAGTAAAAAATACATATTTAATTTGGAAAAAGTCTTGCAGGGAGGAATGTATTTTTGCTGGTTTGCACAATAAAAGGGCAAACCACTTTTCATTCCGGCCTGATTTTTTTTTTTTTTTTTGAATTGGAAAAGGCAGCTTTCAAAGACAGAAAATTGTCATTTTGCCATGAAAGGCTGTTTTTGCTGACACAATTGGTAGTTTAGTTCAGCTTTAATTTCCTATTCTAAATATGTTGTGAGATTATAGGGTACATCCCGAGAAATATTCAGCATTTTTTTCCCCTTTGAATTGCTTAAAAATTAAAAGAATGATTATGAATGTGGCATAAGTCTATGCAAGATGTATATTTTTCTCTCCTTGACATTCAGTGTGTGCACTCTTGGGTTGATGTTTTATTACAGGACGTTGATTCCAAAAGATATTTTAAGTACATAAGGAACGAATTGAAAAGTAAACGTAAGGCCGGAGTCTCAACTGGTGTAAATCAATGTCACTCTGTTGAAGTCAGTAAAGCCATGCCAATTTATCCCAGCTGGAGATGTGCCCTGTGGATATTTTGTCCGTTTGTCCATAGGGCAGGGCTGATTTTGAGACCGTAGGTAAAATTTGTACATATCTGAGAAAAAGAAGAGGAGCTCAGTAATTTGAAATTGTAAGGGAACTCAAAAAGTGATTTAAATACTTGCATCTCCCACATAAGGCAGAGACGAGGGCTATGTTAAAGAATAGCTTCTTTTTCCTTTTTCCCCATGTGTCTCTGAACTAATAGTGATTGTTCATAAGAAATCAAGATATCATCTAATGAATTGAATTACTGGGTATTTCCTCAGTGGTTTCCCAGCAATATTGAAATTTTACCCAGCGAGGGAGAGCGTGACCCACTTGTAATTCAACTGGCCATCTGCTGGAGAGGGGGGATTGATTTGGGACTGTGCCGTCCCTGCTGCACTCCACAAACCCAGGCTTACAGGCCCAAAAATTGGCCAAATCGAAGCTTGTTAAATGATTGAAACCCCTGCCCCGTCTCTTCTGCAAGTGGTACTGTTCATTCCTTGCCTCGCCAGCTGGGCGGATTCAATTTGTCTTTTCTGACTTAGTCCTTTTTCTCGGCTCCTGCCACCATACCCTGCATTTGTGCTGGCTCCTTACCCCAGGCAGCCCTTCTCCCTGCGGCTGTGGGGTGTCTGCGCCCCCCATGCTGCCGTGCTTATGGGCTCGTGGCCCGTGGGGAAGGAGCCTGTCTCCAGCAAAAAACGTGGTAAGGACTGACCCTCTCAGTAGTTTTCCAAATTGCAGTACGTCTTTACAGTGGGCATAGGTTGGGCTGTACAGTATGGCCAGAGTTATATATTTTTTTTAAACTTGAAATTGTATTGCCGATGTGGCAGTGACCTCTCCAGTCTCCCTCCTCCCCAGATTTAAGGACCTATGCCAGAAAGATGCATGCGGTGCTAACTTATTTATTTTTCATTTTTTTATGAGTTGGTCATAAGAATTATTTTTACAGACGCAAAACACATTTTTTTTTTTTTCTCTAAATCTCATTCGTGCAAATAGCGAATCTGTTTTGGTATTTCCACTGTCACCCTTTCAAAGGAAATAAAACGAGGCAGGCGCCCAGCAAGGGAGGCAGGAGCCTGAGCGATGCTATTGGATTTGCTCTTATAGCAGGAAATGTAGAGCAGTCGTAGAGTCAAGGCAGAGGTACTACCCCATCCATAATACCTCTATCACTGTGGCATTAAATTAACCTTGAGGTTTGACAAGTTCATTACATGCAGCTGTTTACATCAGCTTTTTACAAGAGAATTTTTATTCAGGGAGAAATCCATAGTTGTACTATTTTTTTATGGGCAAGCAACCCCTCGTGGTTAGGGTTGGGTTTTTTTTGCCTACTTATTGATGGCAAATGCTTGCAAAATGTGATACAGATCGAAAAGTCCAAAAATATAGCTTTTGTGTGTATGGAGTCACTATTGCAAATGTCATGTTTGCATATTTTGAAATTAAAAATCAATATACCATTACATATCAAGAAAGAATATTTCACAGCATCTGTTGTAAAAAGGTTATGGATTTCCTCATTAGCAGCTTAGTGGTAACAGAGCTGAATGGGGAGCAGGGCCGTTGCCAGGTGGACGAAGCGTCTCAGGGCTGTGCCGGCGCTGCCAAGCGTGGGGTTTGGGGAAGGCATCGCTCTGCTTTGGGCAAATGAGTCGTGCTCTGAGTTGGTGCCTTGTGTATTTCTTTTGTAAGGCCAAATCTTGAACTGCTTATTCTTGTCCTACAGTGTATGTGTCAGGTAGGGGATTAATTTTTTTTCTTGTAAGTAGCTGTTGATGCAAATCTTCCAGGACAAAGCTAGAGAGAGGTGAATCTTAAATCCATTTAAAAAAAAAGAAAAGTAGCGCAGCCTGGGAATTAGAATGATAAAACTTAAAAGCTTTTCCTTTTTTTCTTGTCTTTGTTTAACCAGTCAAGGCAACTTAGTCATAACAACCTATTTTGCTTTCACAGAGATTCCCTGTATGTCACTAGGTAGACACAGTACAAATCTGAATCCTACCTACAGCTCTTCAGTATGTATGGATGTGTATGAGCATGTTGTTATTTAAAACCATATACAAACAGCCCTTTAAGCAAAAGAAAGCCAGAAATAAGTCCTTACTGGGAATGAATTATTCTTCTTCGGTCAAATGTATCGAAGTAAGAATTTCCCTATTGTTACAAGCACATAAGATTTATGGTATGATTCACCTATTCATTTCTTTAATTTTATGAACACGGATTTTCTAAATAATGTGCCAGTAAGTATAGAACTCACTAGCCCTAAGCTTCCTGTTAAATAAAGGTATGTGTGACTAGTTCACAGTCTGGGATAAAGCAAGCCATTCTCTTCATTAGTCATAAAGTCTCCTTATGGACCACTAGTTCCAAGTGATCTCATTTTTATTCCCTTTGAAGTTTCTGGAGTGAGCCGATACATAAAGATATCTGTAGGCTAAGTGCTGGATTAGGTAAACTGTTGGACAGATAGGTTTGTAGCACAGCATCTCTGTTTGAACTCATCTGGGGTCAGAGTCAAATGTATCTTTTTTGACAAACACTACATATCTTATCAGACTTTAACAAGTTTATGGTCCTTTCCAGGGCCAATCATCCTCTTTTGATGTCTGTAGGAGACCATTCTGGAGATGCTCTGTGACCTGTTAAATGAGAGAAAGTGAAAAACAATTAAATAAAATGCTTGGGTAGTATTTTGTGCAACACCCAGGCTTGCAGGTTGCTTTGCCAGTGTTACAGTGAGCTCTGGGAGGGCTCCAAGGCGCCCATGGGAGAGCTCGGAGCTGCTGATTGAGTGGGGTGGGGGAAAAAGCACAATGAACCAGGAGTCTTGCTCAGAGTTGCCATTGCCCCATTATGTGTATTATTACAGCAGTTTGTCATGGTTCGACACTGTGATGGGCTGGGTCCTGCACAAACGCTGGGTCAAAGCACGATCCCTTCCTAAAGATCTCAAGCCAGGCGATTAAATTCCTGATTTCCTAGGAAATGGTGGCCTAAAAAGTAGGGTGAAGTAGATTCAGGTGGCCAACTGGCTCGTAAGCGCTATTGCACTGGTAGGTTTTTCTGTCTTTTATTTCTAAAATGATTTGACGAGTCCTGTAAAAAATGCAAGAGTTTGAGCAGTTCAGGTTCTTCAAAGATATGTCTCCTCAGCCTGAGATAACCTGGCCTCGTTTGGTGGGTTTGGCCACTCCTCTTCTCCATGGCCATCATGATACGGAGATGTGCCAATAGGCTAAAGGAGTGGCAGCGTCTGCACTGTCCTGTGGAGACTGTGGTGACAGTGAAGCCACATCTTTAGTCTCCACCATAATCACTACACCTTTCCAGGAGGGCAAGAAAAGCGGAGGTGAGTGATTATATACCCATCCAAATCATATGCTTCCTTCTCGAGCAGTTTGAACCAATAAATCCCTAAGCTCAGCTGTCCTTAACTTATTCTGTCTGTGCGACTCTGTGCTTCTGGAAGATGAAGTAGTGTATTAAAAAAACCTCCCAACACAAGCATGCAAACATTCCACTGATTTTTAAATATACATTGTCAAAAAAAGCTAAGTGGAAAAGGTGAATTATTGCTTTTTTTTGTTGTAGGAAAATAAAAAGCACGGTCGTGCAAATGGTTTTGTCAATGCTGAACACTCTGTAAAGTAACAGAGTTTGGTAAAATGCAAATGGCCATTACTCAAAACGCTGCTGGAAAGATAAAATGACTGCGTGTGTTTGGATAGATGGTTCCGGCATAAAGATCTATTGTGCACTAAGTCGTGTGGCAATAAAGATAGGCAGATAAATGTGGGTCAGCAGAGAAGATAAGACAGGCTATATAATGATGAGCCACTGTTTGAGGGAATGTATAAATCTGTAGGAGCCTTTGGAACAGATGACGTGAAAACTTACAGCACAAGGGTTTTACACACAACACCAGAGCAAATCTTTTTTTTATTAACTGAGTTGAACTTTAAAATTATGTTATGACCAAAAATCAATAAAGAGAAACTGATTTAAGTTCATCCAAGTGTGAAGGGGTTTATTACCAGTGCTACATCACTCTAATGATGTACTCTTAAAAATTTGTTTTTGTGATATATTACATCTATTATTGCTAAAAGGATAAAACTGCAAAGCAACAGTGGACATTAATAAATCAATTTAAAGAAAAATGGGCAGGTAGCCAGGGGAAAATGAAATCCAATTTGCAGTTTTTAAACGTTGTGCAATCGCAATGTATGCAAATGGCACCCACAACAAGGCCGTGGGTTTTTGGCCGCTAATGGGATTCTCTCCTGGTGCTTATTTTGTTTGTTTGGTGTAGGATAATCCTCCTCGGTAACTGCTGTGACAGTACACCGATAAGTAATATTTCTAAAGCTAATTTTCTCACTTAACCTTCTAGATAGATCCACACTATAAAACCAGCCCATAGGGCTTTGTTGATCGGGTTGCATGAAGCATTTCTTGGAGTTGTTAAAATACAAAACATCTGTCTTCCTGTCTCTGTTTCCATATGAATTTATTTTCCTGGTTGTCAAGCGTGTGCCACATGGAGAGGTGCTGCATTGGTGCTGGCTTTGTGCCTCTTAATACAAGAGGTAAAATAGCAACCTATGCTGGTCTGTCTTTGAACAATATTTAGGCAAAAGTTTCTGAAAACGTTTAAAAAAAAATAAAATAAATTTGCTTGTTGTCTTCACCTAGCTGTAACCAAAATAAATTTAGTGGTGGAGTATATTTTTTTTTTTGTAAAGCAAACTGAGAATTTCCGCTGGGAAGCGGTCATTGCCATGTCTGCTAATGCTGTCTGCTTGCAGACTGTGTTCCTCACAGAGAATTACACGAGATCCCTCTTTGCTTCTGACCTTTCTTATTCTAATGGCACCTGACAGTGAAAAATGGTAGGATTTTCAAAGGAGTCTGGGAATTTAATTGGACATCCACCTCTTTAAAGCTCTTTTAGCAAGCCAGGCTTATTTATTTTTATTAATATGCTCACAACTCTGGGAGAGGGTGATACAACTGAAACCAACCTGCGTACATAATTATAAAGAATTTGTGAAACGCGGAGATTAAAATAAGGCAGTGGTGAATAAATACGCTTTTGTCAGCCCTGCTCTAAAAACTCTTCAATCTACGTTAAGTCCAGGGGCTTCTTCATTAGGGTGACGTTGTACATGGAGAAGCGATGCTCTGACAGTACTAGCGTCAATCTCCATGTTGATTATTTCCTAACGATTAACACACCAACTGTGCTCTGGTCTGGGAGGGGAGGAGGGAGATTTGTGCTTTGAAGTATCAGGGTTTAACCTCCAACGATTTAACGTAACCTTGAGAGGAGATGCTTCGTGCTGGGATGCGCCGCTCCCTCGTGGGTGAGTGTTCTCTTGTGGATGTGCTGACCTCGTAGAATGGGCAAGGACGAGAAGTTGTGAAAACGTATTTGCCATTTTTTAATGCACGGAATATGAGGCAGACTGCAGAGGTTTGGAGACAGGTCTGTTGAGGATGGGTATCTGTTATTTGCTGAGTGCTGGGCAATACTGTGAGACGACTCAGTGAAGTTAAACGGTTAGGAGAGGATTGGTTTTTTTCTTAAATAGGAGCTACAGTCGCATATAGCGCTTAAGCAATGTATATTCAAATTAATTTCTGTAGCATCCTCTAAATGCTTCCTATAAGCTCAGGGAAAGCTGAAAAAAATAGATGCTTTTGGAAGTCATTTTGCAGCAAATAAGATGGGGATCTTTGCTTTCTCTTACTTGTCACGTTGCTTTACAAGGTTGGCCCCTAAGTAATCTTGAGCTTGTTAGCAGCCACTTTCACTTCTTGAATCAATTTTGAGTTTCTTATAATCTTGTGCATTACTAATGTAAAGTACAGACTTTGGGAACAGGCAAGTTAAAATGCTTATGTGCTCAGGAACTGGATCAAGTGTTGATTTTTGGACAGCCAGTGGCTCAGGCTGCAACAATGTGGAGATCACCTTCAGGAAGCTGGAAGGTAAACGCATGCCAGCAGTAAACAGAGACATCGCAAAGCTATTGCAGAAGGATCACTACAGCGATACTTGAGCACACATCATTATTAATATTGAAATGTCAGTGGTATTTTTAGCCCAGGGTTTATTACCCCTTTGAGTAGGGTGCCTAAATGAATCCAAATGTCTTGATAGATGTCTTTCCTTGGTGCCTGCCCCAGAATAGTTGAGAACCAAACAATAATTACAATCACTTCTATACAGTCAAGAGAATGATAATCTTGGATCTTGCAATTTTCTTCTGTCTTTAGCTATCATGCAAGTCTGTCATTCTTGCAAGTTTTAATTTCTGGCATCTGCTTGGCAGGGGTAAATTAGCTTAATTGCTGTAAGATTTTTCAGAAAGCCTTCCAAGCGTTACTCCAGCAGAAAAATTGTGTCTGCCTTTCCACAAAGAGAAGCAGCGATAGTACGTGTCCCAGAATGCATTACTAACCTCACAGTCAGAACAGTGGTAAAGCATGGCGCTGGAGGGCGGTGGCAAAGTTATCAAGCAGAAAACTTCTCTGTGCGTAGTGATCTGTGTTATAACATCACGGGACACATTTCAGTTGATTAAAATGTGATGACACTACAGGTGATGTAAGTACTAGCTCTCTCTGTTTGCTGGTGAGAGATGTCCAGCGAAGTGTTGGACCGCTGTTTGCTGGCAAGGATGGCTAATGAAAGACGAATGTGGATCTAGTCTTTCCCAAACCTTTGGGGTGTTGAAGCCTCTTGGGGCCCACTAGTGAGAACACAGCAAAGAGCGTACTAAACGTGTCCCCATAGGAAGAGGCGAACACCCACCTATCTGCAAGAAATTACTAAGAAATTTAAAGCAAAATATTTAATAACTTTACACAGGCTTGGGGGGATCCTTGCTGCCATGTCAATTCAAATTATTAGCATGGCTGGTGGTTTCAAAAAAAGGGTGCTGGGTCCCTAAATCCTTGGCATGATCTCAGGCATAGGGTAATTGAAGGAGTAAGACAAAGGAATGTTGCCAAGATTCCTTCTCCAAGTGCTTGAGGAGCCAATGAGGAGAGGTGCTATGCTGGACCCTTGTTCTCAACAACGAAGAGGTGCTGGTGGGGAATGTGAAGCTTAAGGTCAGCCTTGGCTGCAGTGCCCATGAGATGTTGGAGTTCAAGATCCTTAGGGCAGCGAGGAGGGCACCCAGCGAGCTCACTACCCTGGACTTCAGGAGAGCAGACTTTGGCATCTTCAGGGATCTGCTTGGCAGAGTACCATGGGATAAAGACCTGGAGGGAAGAGAGGCCCAAGAAATAGGGTTAATATTCAAGGATCACCTCCTTCCAAGATTAGGAGCGATGCATCCCAACAAAGAGGAAGTCAGGCAAAACTACCAGGAGGCCTGCATGGATGAACAAGGAGCTCTTGGACAAACCCAAATGGAAAAGGGAAGCCTACAGAGGGTGCAGGCAAGGACAGGTTGCCTGGGAGGAATACAAAGAAGTTGTCCAAGCACCCACGGATTAGGTTAGGAAAGCTAAAGCCCAAACAGAATTAAATCTGGCCAGGCATGTCAAGGGCAACAAGAAAAACTTCTACAGGTGCATCAGTGATAAAAGGATGATTAGGAAAAATGTGGGCCCTCTCTGGAAGGAAATGAGAGACCTGGTTACCTGGGGATATGGAGAAGGCTGAGGTACTCAATGACTCTTTTGCCTCCAGCTGATGAGGGGAGTGATAGAGCCGCTTTGGTGGGCACCTGGCATCCAGCCAGGGTCAATCCACCACAAAAGGCAACATTCCCTGTTGCCTTGAATGAGGCTACATTTCATGCTATCTTGCAAAGGCTCAGAGCTTCCAGCAAATGTCAAGTGATTTTTTGGCTGTTTCGAGAATCCGTTAGGTATCTGTTAGGTTACAGTCCTTATTTCATCAGTCCTTGCTGTATAAGCACTGCTTCTAAAATTGGCGATAAAGGGGAAGTATCTAAAATGGTGAGATAATTACTTTGAGCAAGCAAGAAGGAGAGTCGCTCTGCATTACGCAGGACAATTTTATTGATAAAGACTTCTCTTTTTCTGTGTTTGTTTCTGCAAGGGCATATTGAGTGAGAATTAGATGGAGCCAGTTTGGCTGGATTTATATTGGCAGGGGATAAATACTGTAGATGAGAAATATGTTTGTCTGGGCCAGAAACCTGGTGTTGCAGAGAACAGTCCAACAACATTCACTGACGTCCAGTTTTCTCGGCATAAATCAGCGCAGTTGCTTCTTTCAAGGTACCTTCTACTTCCTGCGGTAATTTAGCATGTTTGCCTGATGATAGCCATTTAGTGTTAACAGACCCTTAAGTTCAAAGTCATTAGCTGCAACAAACTCAAAAGAGAGCCAAGATTTATTTAACCTGTGTTCTCTGCCAAATTAGGTGGTAAAAAGTAAGGTTGTCAGTCAAATAAAGCATTGCCACTTGTCAGATTAAAATCTGATGGGTTCTGGTTGATGGGTTAAACTAAGCTGCTGATTTGGTCACTTCTGAAAGGACGCGTTGTCTTGTACTTGAGAGATCAGAAAAACTGTAGATGTCATCCCTCTGAGCCGTAAAGCTTTCTTCTTTCTCTCTGTTACAAACTTTCATAAGCCCTTCAAAAGCTCCTCAAACTTGTGTAGTTTGACGCTTCTTTACCTGTCATTTTGTTTAAGCTTAAATACTTCATGGAGACAACAGACTTTCCACAAAACTTTTTGGAAGTAAATGTGCTTTCATAACCTGAATAATGGTCTGGGATAGAAGGGACCAGAGTTCCCGTTTCTGGCTTGCCTGATTTGGCAGCTTTTAATGGAGTTTTTCTTCCCTGGGGCTACGCAGCCTGCCATTTCTCTAAGAAATTCCCAGTGGTCCAACCTGTGATGTTTCAAATGAAATGTTTGGTTTATGGAGCGTAAAGGCCTTTGTTTGAGTAAATCTGACCAGCCCTAATCAAGAGTGTCTAGAAGTGGGTAGTTATTTTCCCAGCATTTGTGTGCAGCGGTTTATTGATATGGGGGTAAGAAGAGATGGTAAGCGGACAGCCCGGTGAGGAGACCCAGGTTGGAAGCAGTGGGCTCAGGACCTTTGATGGGAGTCCCCTAGCACTTGAGCAGCTCCTAAACCCTGACCTCCAGACTGGCCAGTGCTTTCCCGAGTTCCACAGATGAAATCTATCTGCTGTATTTAGTGCAAGTTCACAAAAGCTCTGTCGGTGGAATGGTTAGAAACAGACTTTTAAAATACCAAATAGCAGTACCTGCCGTTGCTCATCCTGACCCCATCTCTCACCTTCTGCCCTGACCCCTCTCCACTTTTATATCCCAATAAAGCAGCTGCACATCTTACAGTTTCTGGCTGCTGCTGCTTCAGGAGGTTTATTAAGGTTCTTTTAAAGAATTTGTAGTTCTTTGATGACCTTTCCCAGTTCACTGTTGATTAATTTCCAGGCTTGCAGTCTGGGAGGGTAAGAGCTGGCAGTGCGTTTTCTGCCTTGCTGGCACATCAGGCCCAGCATTGCAGGAATCATTTTGGTGTCTAACACACCATGTCTGTTACCATTTCCCATCTAATTTTTCTTCCTTCTGTACTGGGCAGATGATGCCAGAATGTAATCTGATGTTACTTGCATCTTTTCATCTTCAAACTGTAACACGTTAGAACATCCTTCATTGGAGGGGTGCAAGGGAAGAGTTATTTATTCTTGGGAAGAAGCGTAGCTTCACATTTAACCCCTGGTCCTCGAGTCCAGCAGCTCTTTAACTGCAGTAAGTCTGAATGTCACACTTAGCAAGGTAGCATCCAAAGAATGTTGTTTAAAAACAAAACCTGGCAAGGATTTTGCAGTCGGTTGCTTTTGGCCAAAGTCTGTTGATGTAGGTGATGTTGTTTTCATAGAAAAGAAAAATAAGTTTAAAAAAGCAAAACAAAAGCCAAAGTCTTTAATAACCTGTGAAGTCTCACGTGGGATCAGTGTGGGAGTTTGCTCATTTTTGTGCGATTAGAAAAAGGCAGAAATTATGTCGTGTGGTTTTTTTGGGTTTGTTGTTTTTTTTTAATTTTTCTTTTGGTTTTTTGGTTTCTTTTTTTAAGCTGGTACTACATGGCAGAAAAACAAATATCATTCTGCCTTGATCTCGAGGCCAAGTGATGCCTTGGCATTGAGCCAGACCCAGTCCTGCCAAAATAACCTGGCTAGGACACCAAAGGCAAGGCCCGCAGCATATCTGAAAACAAGGACTAGCTCGGAGTCAGGATGATGAAATGATGAGGACTATGTGATTGCAAGCATCTTGGCAATGATTTATAGTTCCTATGTCATCTGTGCTCTTACTTGTTTCTATTACTCTGGTTTTCTTCTGAATTTTTGGCTAAGTGGTTGTGGAGACTAAGGCAGACTTGGCGAGGTGGACCGGGAAAATTAATCTCTGCCCAGACGCTGGGTAGACAGATTTAGCAAACTGCAAGTCTGGGAGCAGGAGAGCTTCTAGGAAAACTTTTGTCCAGCCTTTTAGACTGCTTGTGAATGTATATCTACTGTAACTCTGTCCTGGCTCGGATGCAAAACTGACCTGGGTTTAGTCATCTTGGGCAAGCCCTTACACACCACCTAAGCTCTGGGTTGCGAAAGTGGCATCACAGCGTAGGAACTGTATGATGGAGGTTTGTGTGCTGTATCTAATGAGGTCCATGGATGACAGTCAATTAAATCCACAAGCCTAGGGAAATAAAAATGTAATGGCTGCCTGCAAACAATATCTTAGGCTCATTTAAAATTTTCTCCGAAGATAATCAGCATTTATTAAAAAAAGACATAGGTAGCTGGCCCCAAGACCTTAGGATTGTGCCGGTGTGTGCTGTGTGATGTCTACACCACTTCTCTGTGGCTTTGTTGGGGCAATGGGATACAATAGATGCTGTTGAAGTATATTAAAAATCTCCTTTGTTATTTTCTTTTCATCAGATGTGCTTGGAAGCATGTAGTATAGGGCAATAACTATCCTCTGGTCCTGATTAACTACCAGCAGTCTTGGAAAAATGTTTAGTAAGCATCTGTGCAGGTTTCTGCAGATCAGCCTGATCGTCTGATACTAAACTGCAAACTCTAAAGGAAAACAGGGATCAAGTGCTATGTCATTTATTGATCCAGTGCATTTGCTAGTCCTGGAATACAAAAGAAGTGAAGAAATGAAGAAGTTCAGGTGTTTATCTCCTAGGATGTGTCTGATACTGGCTGTGTGCCTCGTTCAGGCTGCGGTGAACACAAGGGAGAGCCACATGCTGGCGGCATTTGACGTAATGCTGCTATTTCCCCTCTCTTGAGAGAAAAGCTGTGGTATTTTAGGAAAAGTGCATGTTTGCAGTGTAGTACCTTCCATTTTTGCCATGAAGATCACTGGTAGAAGGTTTTTTCTGGAGCTGTGCATTCGTCACATCAGAACCGTGTCCACAGAGTTCACTGTACTGCTGAATCCCACAATGGACCTGAAGGAGTCTTTGAGTATCACTGTCTGGTTTTGTTGTTGTCATAACCTTAATGTAATTTTAAATGTGCCTCTGTATATTTTTGCCAGCCATATAAAGTATGTATATCTGTCAAAATCCCATTAATGTGAATATCGCTCCTTTCTAGTTTGTTTTAATACAAGGCACTGCCAACAAACTCCTAATTTGAGTTGTGTAACTTTTCTGTTCCTGTGAATGAGTTCAAATAGAAGAGTTAGCATAATAACTAAATTAGTTATGGTCAATTTATCTGATACCAAAACGAGCTCTGCAGTGCTGCAGCTGCTTTGCAGCAAGAACACCAGGAAATTCTGTTGGTGTGTGTTTTGCAGCGCGTTTCCTAACATCAATATACTTATTTCTCATTTACTTTATGGAATTACTTAAATATGAATGGCATGTGTAATAACAGATCCCGTCTTGCTTCAGAGCCTAGCAAAAGAGAGAAGGAAGTCAGCCCCAAAAACTTGCACCAAACTACTTTTTTGTTCTTGAGAAGTTTGGTTGAAGGACTTTTCAAAGCACGACCAGAATCAAAATGAATAATATCAGGCTCTGTGCGGAGCAGCCATCTCCTGTGTCTTCCAGAGGTGTTCTGGTATCATTCTCAGGTATGATTTCGTATACTGTAAAGGGGAAAACCAACACACTCCATTGATTTTTATCATTTTAAGGTAATTTGACGTAGTAGGAGCTGCATGTTGATTAGCTGACGATAAAGAGGGGAATCAATCAACAGAAATTAGGTACTTAAACATTATGACAAGTGAAAAGAGAGCTTGTGGAGGAAAGTCACAAGTCCTCTTTCTCTCCTTTTTTTTTTCTCCTTTGTTTTAATTCCGTTTTGCTGTAGTTGCTTATTTCAGGGTAAAACAAACGTAGGTAAAATCAGATTGGATTAAAAACATACAACCCTGAAAATTTATTTTGTGCACATTACAGAAAAATATTCCCCTTAACACTAAGCCTATATGAGCAATTAGTATTTACCAACACGGACCTCTGATTTTTTCAGTAAATTTATTCCCAGAAAGCAGGTGGGCTTTGTCCATTTCTGTGTCTGTATTTGTGGGGCCGGCACTGAGCGGTACAGGAGATGTCGTGTTGGGCCGTCACCCCTTTACATGGAGAGCTGGTAACCTCTATTACCCTTTAGCCTGAGTTCGCAGGAATTCAGAGAGGAAACATTCCTGGCAGAATATTGTAAATTAAAAGAAAAGACATTGTAAAGAAATACACCAGCTTTTACAGTAAGGGTGACGTTGTACGAAGGCACTGACCTGTGCGTCAGCCGTGGTGGTGTTGTGGAGAGCAGGGACCATGCTGCTGTGAGGAGCTGGTGCTGGGGAGGAGGAGATGCGGTGCTGTACCTCAGTTCTGCAGTTGCCCCCAAGACCAGTTGATCCAGCTGCAAAGCCACGTAGCGTTTCACACTCAACTGTTCGATGCCGTGAAGTGAGTATCTGTCCAAACTCCTTCCTTACTATAGGTCTACAAGGTTTATGTAACTCATGTTTTTGAGGCCCTTTGAAATGGTAATCTACTATTGCTGTGTGTGTAATATATGGTTTTATGAAGCGCTATTCAGTTTGCCATTTACTCATTCGCAAGGGGAAAATAATGGTATTTTTAGAAATTCAAACACTTTTGGGCTGGATCCTGCTTTCTTCAAAGCCTGTTGAAAAAAAGAGCGAGATGGGGCAATCAGCTAGCGGGGAGTAGGCAGGAGGAGGGAGATAATTTGGGTTTTTTTCTGTTTGTTTTTTTTTTTTTTTATAAGAAACCAGTGATTTAACATGACCTAGAATCACAGAACATAAAACCAGATCAAGCAATCTTTTATAGGCTTAGTTATGTCACTTTTGTTGCGTTCTTTAGCTGTGCATTTATATGAAGATCTTGAATTTAGAAATTCAGTTTGACTGGCACTTTTCAGTGGTGTCACTCAAAAGGGAGAAAACCAGGAAGTTTGAAATGTCTTAACATTTACTATATCCAGCATAGGAATTTACACTGCTCTGAGGGTGGTGACCTGAGGCCCATGGAAACTGCTGCGGAGAGTCCCGTTGATCTTGGTGCCTTCTTGATTTCTCATGTGATTTACGTATGGAAACTTTGCCTAAGTGACATGTAGTCCTCCTTTAATTCTGTAGGCGTTTGGCATCATGGCAAGTCTTTACAATATCGTGATGGAAAGCAAACACAGGAGTGCTGTAGGGGATCCATGTCTCTTGTTCGTGCTGCTCTATTTCCTGAGGTTTCCAAGCACATGTGTGTTCCTTTAAGAGTGATACTATATACATATAATTTGAAGAAAACTCGAGGACAAAAACCACTTGCTCCTTCACCCTTAGCGAGTCTAAAACCTTGGAGAAACACTATCTGATGGGACCTGCTGCAGAGCCCTCCAGGCGTGTGGTGACTGCACAGGAGGGTAAGGTGAGGTGCTTTGCAGACTTGGTGTGTGTCCTGCCCTCAGGAAGGGCCAGAGGTGCACCGGGATGGCCAGACTGTGTTCCATGAAGTCCTTCATTGGTGATGCATCTGCATTCTTGACCTTGACTTGTCCCAAAGCAAGTCTGGGGATTTTTTGAAGAGCAGGGAGGGAAGAGCTCTAGGTATCCGTGCTTGGCTGAATCACAATAGCATCACGTTTTCCTCCTCTTTTCCAAAGGAGAAGGTGAAGGAAGGACCAGTGGACCAGGGGAGTTGTAACCACGTGAGCATTTATTGCCTGTTTCATTTGGTTTTTTGTTTCCGTGGCAACGTACCCCCTGTGGCCTGAGATCTGCAGTGAAATGGTACCTGTTGTGTCTGTGAGGGGCTGTGCAAAAAACAGATTTTTGTGAAGCTAATATAAAATAAGGTAGCTTCAGGCACAGTTGTTTTTTAGCTAGACTTACATGTCAGGCATATGGCTTATATGGAGAAAGATACTCGGGGAGTAACTGAAGCATGCTATGGTTGGGTCTTAGTTCAGTGACACCAAGAGGGAAAATGCAGAGTAAAATAATCCCATTTAACTAATTTTCCAAATAAATTAATGAAAAGTGCTATTTCTAATGCAGATTTTGAAGTGAATTGTGATGACTGAGGGCTATGAATGAACCACTTCTTGTAGAAGGAGGTAATGTTTAAAGGGAGTCCATGTAGAGAAAATGGACACAAATCTTTTGGGTTGTGCCTTCCTTTTTCAACTGGCTGGCTACTGTTTCTTGCTGTTATCAGTCACTCCATTGAAGGTACGACTATTTTTACTACTGGGTAGGAGCTGAAAACCTCCACACAGAGTACTGAGTTCAGACTGAACAGCTACTCAGCACCCATTAATTCACTTCAACAAAAGCTGAATTTTCAAAATTGCATGGCTCTCAGCACTTCCCAGATCTCAGACGGCTCTTTGCTAATAAGTATTTTTTTAAAAAAAACTCAACTCTGTATTCTAGTACCTAAATAGGCATTTATCTCATCTGAGAATGTGTTCTGCAATGTTTTTTTTTTTTTTTTCCCCAGCAGCGTGGTATGGGAGAAAGTAAATGCATGTACTTGCGATGGCTTGGAGTGGGATGAGGGGTTCAGCTGGCTGGTGAGCAGTGTCCTGTCGAAAGCTGAGCTCCCCAGTCCTGGGCTATGAGACTGCACAAAATGATGAGGAGCCATGAGCCCAGTAGCGCAAACCCAGGCATTTAGCAAAGCTCTTTAAAAGAACGCTTTTTAGTGTGGGTGAAGCCATTGCTACCTCCTGCAGCAGGGAGGAGGTCTTCTGTTGCTGGATCTGCCTCTGTCCTGGGTTGTGCAATGTGCCTGTCTCTGTGCCACCCATGCTTCCAAGTGCAAGTGTGAGTCTTTCAGTGCAGGAAAGGTTGTGCAGTCTCTCCCATCTCTTGTAATACCATGTTTTTCCAGTATTGGACAAGGCACCTTGAAAGACACGCTTCGGTGAGCAGCTGGGACCTCCCTCTGATGTGTTTGGTGATTGATGTCAGCTCCCTGCAAGTTCCAGGGGGTCATCTCCCCGGTGTGCTCTTCTGGTCCTGTTTCTGGCTAACTTGCCTTGGTTTTTCCATCCTGAAGGTTCGTGGGTTTTGGGTGTTCAGTTGTTTGCCCGTCGCTCTGCATTCCCAAACACTGAGCTGGCAGATTGGTTGTTCCCCGAAATATTAATCCCTAAATCCCTCCTATATCACTAAGTCTGAAGCAATTACAATCTTTTTCCCTCCTCTGCTAATTATATTCATTTGGAAGCAGACGTAGCGGTCTCAAAGGACCATCCTTTTAATTTCCCTTCCACGTGTAGCAATTAGCCGGGGGTTGTTACTGGCTGAAACAATGAGCGCACTGAATAGCTCGGTGTGTTAAGTACAGCAAGAAAGTTGTAGGGCTCTAATGGGCGAACGCAGCGTGTTGTCAGCCAGGGCTTGACATAAACGGCTTATTGTCGGATAAGCGATGCCTGGGGAAGCCCTACCTCTCGGGCACATGCTGGCGGGATCCTGCTTTAATCAGCTTTTAAAGCAAAAGTGAAATTCTTTTTTCACTGCCCTGGGGAGACAAGCGTGGGGGTTTTTTTAGGGATGTATGAAGAATTCATATGGTGTAAGTAACTTTTGCATTGTCTGGACTGCTCAGTTTTTCACTTTAAAACGTACATCTATAGCATCTATAGCCTTTTTAACGTCTTTTTTTTTTTTTAAGTCTTCATCACTTGGCAGGGATATAAAAAGTTAATAACAGACTTATAATTTTATTAGCATTTATGCTGCAAATGCAAGAGAGTTCCCCAACCCAAGTTTAATGCATCCTTAAAGTCCTTTTTATTAGCTTGTTAATTCCCAGCAGTACCATTTTATGGAAACGCGTATTACATTTTTTCTAGAGGAGAAACCATAGTTTAGATCCAGATGATGAAAACATGGAGTTTTTTTGTTTTGTTTTGTTTTTATAAGGGGAGGGCATAATTCTTTATTTTTACCTTCCCAAATGTGACTGTTCTATTGTAGCATTGCAAGTACTTTGACAGATATAGGTGACAACACAAGGAGCGGGCACCCAGGATCATCCTTTCTGAGTGCTGGGCAGTGTACTCGCACAGTGGGAGTGAATGACAAAAGGCCCCTTGGTGACCCAAACCTGCTCATTCTCTTCTGTTTGCCATCAGGCTTGGCCAGGTCACACACAGGTTGGGTGCTTTTTTCTTATTTTCATAGATGTGTCTGTCAGAGATGAGGTCCCTTATCGATACATTTATTTTGACAAATGCCCTTTATGTTAACAAGGTATTTTGACTGACCTTGGCTTTTTCATATCCTGAAGATGGGGAATTATTTTTAGAATAAATCTCATTTTCTCATTCCATTGGCAAACTGAAAAATAAATTACTTTGGGGGAGGAGCTCTGCATATATTTCAATATATTTGAACCGTAGAATTATGCCCGTGTTATTTTTATTGTTCATTCATGTAATGGACAACATGGTGTAAATTAAGGTGTATAGTAGCTGTTGCACCCTATGTAAGCCCTCTCCATTGCGTGTATAGTCATCCATCCATGCTTCCACGTGGGAGAAGAAGAATTTGTGGTTATTCTGTTTTGCATATAGCAGGAGCTGGCAGCAGACTTGTGCAGTAAAATAGGCTTCAAACATTTTCCGTATCACTAATTGTAATTTCCAAGGCTTCCTCTGTGACAGAGTGTACAAAAGGGAGCTTTAATAAAAACTATCATTAGCCTCATGGATCAATATGGTTTGGGAAATACAAAACAACTTCAGTTGTTTAAAAATAGGAAGTGCCAGAGGGGGTTTCCACCTCCCTGCTGAAAACAAATCACAGGATTGATCTGTCTGCAGTGTAACTGCAAAATTCGCAGAAAACAGGTGAACTAGCTGGGAATATAAATGGAGCCTCTCTGCAAGCCAGTACCTGCGTTGTTCTTAGCCCTCCTGGGCAACCCGTGACAGGTCCTCCGTAAATGAGTCACTCGCTTTCGGGGGAGTAGGAGGGGAGCTAATGCCAGCCAGCGGATGCCTCTCCTAGCGTAGCATTGTTGTATTTCTTTCTATTAATGTTTTCTTTTCATCTCTCTCCCGCTCTCAGATCAGAACAGTTTCTCAGGTGAGTCACAACCCAATTTCAAGAGATCCACCCATGAACACAGCACAAGTCATGAGAAGACCCCAACTGAAATGACACTGGTAGCCTAGCCCTAGGTCGAGGAAAATGCTGAGAAGAAAAGAGGACAGCTGACCTTCTGAATGTTCAAAATACGTGGAATAGTCCTATGGGGCTCAGTAAAATGTTCCCCAGGTAATTTGCTTTGGGGTTTCTGAAATAATCTCTGTGAGTTTCATCTCTATTCTTCAAGGTTAGACTTTTAGGTCCTGCTATGAAACACATTTCCCCTTGTCTCCTTGCCAACCAGCCTCCAAAATTACTGTAGGCTGCCGTGTGTCAGCCAGCCTATTCCCAATGCTACTTCGATATGAGGAAGAACTTAGAAATTTGATGTTATTTTGAAGCGTGACTATTTGTCTGTGGCAAAGCAGCAGAAGGACCACAGGAATCGTCCTGTGAACTTGTCTGGGATAGCCAGATATGCGCTTTACTGTTAGCATTTGTTGCATGCACTTTTTATAGACAGGGTAGTAAGAGCCTTCTTAGGATCACAGCTATGTCATTCGCTGGGCTTTCAGGGATTAAGGTCTGTAGACTTTCTTTCTGGTATTTATCAATGCGCAGTTTATGAAGGCAAGCGCTTAGTCCTCCACTGTTAACTCCATATCATATTACATTCCTTCCCAGCCCCCAGGGATAGCTTTCAGGAAACATGCATTGGTGGTTGGACAACAGCTCTGAGGTTGCTGCATGAATTCCTCTTGTGAGAATGAACGTGGCCAGCTGTAGGTGTCTAAAAAAATTTGAATCACCTGGGTGGCACTGGGCTCCTGTATTTTCTTGACCATAACCCCCTGGAACCAAAGTTTCTCTCCTAAGTGTCACGTTACTTCCAGGCAGGGAGGAATTTTTGACTGTTTGACTTGCTCTATTTCTGTCTCAGCTTGCCAGTACTGAATCCACGACTTATTTTAACTGGTATTTTAGCTTGCCAGTAGGATCCCAAATTAAAACATTAGGGTGATGAAAGCCATTTTTGTCTTGACCAGGAAAGAAACTGCGGTGTCCTGGGACTAAAAATGTAAATTTCTGTGGGCTGAGCACATGTCTGAGAGAGTTTATTTAAGCAGTGGCCAGTCCTCTGAATGCAGGACTCCTCCTGCTCCGGTAACGAATGTCAAACCAGTGCGTTAAATCAGCTTATGGGGAGACTATTCTTACTCAGCTGCAAGTCCAACTTGGAAAGTTGTGTTTGAAAGATGCTAATTAATAGTTTGCAGTGAGTATGAAATCAATTACAAATTACTATAAAACCCTGATAAATTCATTACAGCAACCTGGCTTCCGTAGTGTTCATGTCCCTTTGCAGACCACTTCGGGTGCTGAGTAGCCGAGGATGCAATGAAAGGCTGACCTGGGGGCTGGGCCAGCGCGGCTCCAGGCTGCTGCCTTCCCGGCAGGACAACCTCCCTCGGGCTCAACCTGCCTCCTCCCTACGTGAGAATTTATAAACTGATGAGGGAAACCAAATTACCAAGACGCATGGTCATGCTATGGCATCACAGCCAGACGTCACGGTTTGAATCTATCCCTTTCAAAGAAGAACTGAAATCTAAGTAAACCTATATTCAGAAACTAGGAAGGTTGACTTCAATTATGTTAAAAAGATGATGAAATGTAATTTCGCTTAAGTACTAAGATAGTGTACCAGTCTCCCTCTCTCATCAACAGATATCTCTAAAGGTGATTTTTATCCCAACTAAAACAATCGCTTGAATTACCCGCTTTCAGTAGTGTGCTCTCTCCCAGGCTAGAGGCGAAGCTTCCTGATGGCACCTTCCTGGTGTTGCACATTTGGATGGCTAGAAATGCACAGGAGGAATCCCACCCTTCTATTATTAAGATCTCTCTGATTGTATTATTGCATTTTAAGAATCGCTAGCCTAAAGATACACAAGCAGGCATGACAGTTTAATCCATAATTAACCTCTTTACTGAAAGCTTTCTATAAATTATAGTAAGATATTATGGGGTTTCTGTGGTTTCTCAAGGCATGCTTAAATACCATAATCTGCTGTTCTGCATTCAGTGAACTCACTGGCATTTGTGCAATAGGGAATAGCTCAGGGAAATGGTCTTATGTTGCAGTTTAGTATCATTCATTCACTGGAAGCTGCCAGGGTTTACATCTGAAGAAGACATCTTGCACAACTGTTTCTTTTTAAACCTCTTTTTTTAATTTTTTTTTTCTCATGTGTGTTCAGTCAGTGCTGTCAGCACATTTCTCAATACTACAGCATGGTATTTCAAGACAAAAATTCAGACTTCTCTGAGTCTCTGAAAGCTCTGCAGATGATAAGTTTTGCAGGTTATTGGGAAAGATACCACAGATCAGATAGGACTTATTTAAATATCAGTGATGTCCCAAAGATTTGGGCCTTTGAAAATAGTTGATGTAAGAGCATCTCGTCCTAAAGATCTAGTTTTCATGGCATCAGTTTTCATAGAGTTGTTTTAAAGTGTGAAATGGTTACTTCTCCTCTTTCTAATTTTTCCTTTGTTAGCAAAGGGCAATATAATAAATTATTTCTTAAATTTTTTTCCGTTTGTTGTTCTAAGATGTTTCCCCTTTTCTCAGTTTGACCCTGCAGAAGAAACAACAAAACGAGCCCTGTATCTTATACCTTTTTTTATGCCTTTGCAGTTATTGGCTAACAGAAAGAAAGGAAGGAGATATTTCAGTCCTACACCTTTACTTGCCACAGTAAACTGGGTGTGTGTGGGAAACCTCTAAACTGGAAGCATTTAATCAAAATTCTTAATGTGAGTAAAAACGCCTGCAGTTTTATTTAAAAAGAAAAGCTTGATTTTTAATAGATGGGCTGTTTTAATAATGGTATGAGAACACAAATATGTGAAGTGATACTTTATGCATCCGTCCTCTGATCAAACATGGCACCCGAGATACAGAGCAGATTTTCGTGGGACATACTATTAAGTGCATCTCGGGATCTGGCTCTAAGTGTGCGCCTGGTTTAAAGCACATTGTAAGTCACTGTGACGGTGGAGTGACTCGCGTGCTTTAATGTAAGCACCTGCTGGAACACTTCGCTGTCTTGAGAGCTCCGTGTGCTGGGTCCAGGAGCTGCCCTCCTTCATAGTTACATTGGAGTGACTAGATTCTTCATTTCTCTTGAGCAGCCTCTGTTTCTGGTGCCTGTGATGCAAAAATACACTGTCACAGAGAGAAAATAATAGCTCTTCCGCAGCTGGGAGGGTGGCAGAGATTCCTCTTGGCGTGCTGATTATTGTAGCAGAGCACTGGAAGAGACAGGCGCTCCTAACGTCAGTGATGCAGAGTATTATCTGAACTAGTCAAAGAACAGCTGTGGTGGTTTGGCTATTGCAATCTGGATTGTGTCAGCATAGATAGATTTCTTTCTGTTTTTCCTGGAGAACATAATAGTCAAATGAAACCTAGCTAACTACGGCCTTGGGGCTGACTTGGTGTTCTTTACCTGGGATGTGATTGCAATTTTTGACAGGAAGACTAATGCGTGTTTCATTGTTGTGTATTTAAATTTGATTTGGTGGTAGAGGGAGAGAACATTTTATTAAAAAGGGAAGGACAGTAACTTCTTAAAATATTTGCTGTTGCTCTTCAGGCGGCTTATGGAAGAGGAGACAGGGAGATCTGGGCAGTGCTTTTTCGTTTGAAGGGGGTTTGGGCACAGCAGAAATGTTTCTGTAATAATTCCAGTCCAATATAGACCTTGATTAAGCAAGATTATTTAAGGTAAGGGCTTAAATCCACCCTGGTTCAGGAATTCAATGAAGCTGTGAAGTTAAGCACTAGATAAATGACACCTATATTTTACAGCAATGAAATTTAGAATCATGGTGTTCCCCTGTCCAAGCAGCTTGGAGCACGGTGGAGGGTATTTGCGATGCTGATCTCTTGCACGTGAGGTTTGCGGTACTGTCCCTACTGTATTCAGTGACAGCCGTGCCGAGAACCCCTTTGATGTCCCACTTGCTGGATGGACCTGCCCGTCTTCGCCGGCAAAGGCAGGGCAGGACACTCCTGGTTCTAACAGGGGGCTGGGACGCAGTTTCCTTCTGACTCTGCCAGAGCTCTGGCAAAGCATAGTTTCGTGGCTCTTTTCTCTTACGTGTAGAACAAGGATGTGGTTTAGCCACGTGAAGTCATTTGAGTCTTACTTGTCATAGACTGAGCAGGAGGAGATTATTTCTCCCATGGAGTCTCTGAGAGGGCCGGGACATCTGAGGTTGCTGCCATCCAGCATAGTACCTGGAGCTGAGCTTCTGAATCAGCTGGGAAAACTCATGAGGGGTTTGGGAAACAGATTTTGAATTTGCTTTCAGTTCTTTTCTTCAGGAGAACATCCAGCTTCAGAGAGAAGAATGGGGTTCAGGTCTCTATATTATGAAATAAGCACGTGATATCAAGGTTACATATGTAAGGTGTGCGGTATGTAGGGACAGCGTCCCTGGAAACAGCTCAGGATCCCTTTCTAACAAGATTTTAAAGTTGTGATCTAGTATTTTAGGGGCCTGTGTGCTTTTTCTAAGAGGAGGTCCATAAAACACAGGTAAGAAAAGAGGGTCGCTGTTAAGAGACATACGTTTTCTGTATGTCATTGCAAGCTTTCACTGTGGAATTTCTGGAGCCTGCAAATTGAAAAAGATTAAACCTGCTTTTTTGGTAGCTCTGTCTTATATCGCAAAACCTTGTGACAGCCCTGGGTATGAAAATAATAACAATAATAATAATAATTTGTTATTATATAAGAGGAAAGAATGGGCAAAGGGATTCCAGTGTCACAGTTTGGTTTGTATACGGCTGGGAGCGGGCTGTCTTTGCCTCGCAGATACATATGTACAGGAGCTGAACATACGTGGCACTGACCAAAATCACTGCAATGTTTTTATTTTTAATTATGTGAAACTCCTGTAGGTCCAGTAAAAATAAAATACAAATCTTTTGTGATTTGACAAGGTGGGAGCTGGTGTGAATCATGGTTGAGCCAGACGTGAGCCATTGAAGTAAATGGAGTTTCAGCAATTTATAGCCCGGTTCGATCAGCAGTTGATACCCTCAGATCTGTAAGAAGTGCTGTCAGCTTGGTAATAACTGCAGGAACGCAGGCGGCTGCCCTGCTCTTTTTCGGGGTTTGGAGTCACAGTATGGGTCATGAGGAGGAACTGTGAACTTTTCAAATCTTGGTTTTGGGTTTTTTGGGGGGGAATGCGGATGGGGGTGGGCTGGAGGGGTCAGGGAAGCCCCTTGTATTGCATGTGCCATTTCTCTTTCACTTTCCAGGATTTCCTTAGCCCTCAAGTCAGGGTGACCTTTAGCAGCCCAAAAATGAAGGAGTGTCAAATGATTTTTCATTTTATGAGATATATAATACAGATGGATAATAAATATAATACTGTAATGGGTAGAGAGCTCATTTGGACATAAGGCAAGTGAAGAGCATCATGCCAGTTGAGGGCTGCTCTGTGGAGTGTTTGTCCTTGCTGTCAGCGGCTTACCAGTGTCCGTTTGTCCCTGTAGTGTGTGGGGGATAATGTAAAATAGGGTGTCACTGCTGAAAATCATAAGGAGAGGAGAAATGGGCGTTAACAGCCCTGCAGGTTGTTCCTGCCTGGGCAGTGTGCTCCTCTGTCCCACTTCTCCCACCCCCCGGTGAGCAGTTCCCCCTGGTGGGGCGCAGGGCCCGCATTCGGAGCTGTACGAGTCACGGCTCACAGCAGCATCAGCCTGACAGCAAGCTGCGAACTCAGAAGCCTTTGTGAGCATGTTCAGAAGGGAAGGTGGGATTTGATCCAACTCTTTGCAAATTTGTGTGTGTTCATTGTTTTACCCATTGTAAAATCCTGCAATTCATCTGTAGATCCTCCTGGACTTAGATTTATATTTCCCGGCCATGAGCCATAGGAATTTTTGCCTTAAAAACTACCAGCAGTTGAGAGTTTTGTGGATAACTAAGAGAGATTCAGCTACTCAGCTGCTTGGGAGTCCCATGGGTGTACCGCCTTGGTTAGCTTTCTGGAGCCGGGCTGGGAACTGTCACTCTCGCTAGAGCTGAAGACATCAAAGAGAGATCCCGCCTGACAGGTCTAGAAATGAGACATTAAAATCTAATTATTAGAACTATTTAGTCACCTTTGTTTTTTAGGAGAAAGTAAGTAGGAAAATGCTAGAGTTAGTACTGCAGATAGGGGGGGGAAAAAAGAGGCAACCCAGATAGAGTGTGCTTGTAGCTATAATGGATTGGAAAAAGAAAAATGCCTCCGTTCTGCATGAAATCTTGGTGCTGAGCTGGGTCTGATTTATCCACAGCCATTGGCTTCAAGCTCCCTGTGTCCCCTCCGCATCGTTGCCTGCAGTTGTCAGCTTCTGGCAAAGCCCATTGAAGTTGCTGGGATTTTTTTCTTCCCCGCAAGAATTGTAAGTGCCTTATAGACCAAACTAGGGTCTGATGCAATTTCTGTAAAATCTGGATATTTTGATGATGGAGGAAATGCTCTCCCTAAATATAATTTTTGTTGTCTGTTATTTGGTGTTTTCCTTTAGTCCTATATCAGGTTTGGTTTTTTTCAAAAATGATTAGGGATTTTTTTTTTATGCTTATGCTGTCGTTCTTGGGGCGGTGTGGCATGCTTCCTGGTAAAAGTCTAACACTGTGAAGACTCCTCTGTAGGGTGCCCCCTGCATTCAGCATCTCTCTTCCATAATAGTGATTAATGAATAGCACAACATTAAATTAGTTTAAGGCTTATTAGCAGAGCTGGTCGAGTGCAAAAACATTTAAAGGTGTATCATCATTCAAGGATCAAATTTACGATTGTAAATTGAACTTGCATTGTCTTTGGAGTTATGTGTGATCTAGTAATTTACTTCAAGCTGCTAGCGCAGCGTTTCCTGCCCCTGCGGAGTTCAATATCTGCTCGCTGCAGCTCCTGCCGCGGGGGTTAATTGCTGGTGGGGACACCCTTTGGTCCCGCGGGTGTATGTGAGCCACCCAGTGCCCTGTCCCTGTGCAGCCTGCCAGTGGAGATGACACCCACACGTGGGCACGGGCTCAGACAGACACTGGTGTGGGCACTGGGAGCCGATCTCTGTGCGTCAGTCTGAACGTGGTTCTGGCCGTGTGCCGAAGCAGCTCCTCGTGGTGGCCTCCCTGCTGCCGGAGTAGGGCATGCCAGCAGGCTCGCCTCCTGCCAACGCCGGTACGGTTCCCTTTGGAGACACAGGCACAGTGGGTTTTTTGGTTTCTGTTTGTTTTTATTTCCCCCTGGCGCACTCCTGCTTTTTTAGAAATGTGCTGTGTTGTTCCTGAGCCATGCTTATTGCCGGAGCTTGGTTTGGATGTTCCTATTTCAGACACCACGTGTATACGTGACAAGCTGGGAGTGTTATGAACCCTGCCAACGTGCTGTGTGTTTCTGTCAATCTCTTAAAATCGATGGATGACGCTATCCCACCTTGGAGAGGCCAGTTCAGCAAGAATAACGTAGAGGACAGTGTCTTCCTGTTTAGAAATATACAAAGAAAAATAAGGCAAAAATCTGTGTGGTGGGTTTTTTTTTTTCCTTCCTTTCTTCCCCATCTCTTACCTTGGGAGCCTGCAGGCTCTCGAATGATTGTTGGGTCTAATTGGAAATTGAGTCCCTTGCTTTTAAAATCTTTTCATAAGACTCTCTCCTACTTCATTAAATCATTAAATGAGTTTAGCAGGTATTAGTTTTGAGCTTTATTAATTGTGACTTGTTTTTCATTATGAGATAATTGTCAGTCACGAAACATAACTGCTGTAACGTATCTGAGCAGGCAAAAGTTTCCAGGAGGCAGGCAGAGAGGAAACGCAGAAAGGTCGCTTGTATAAAAACTTATTCAGATAAATTCTTGCTGGAGGTATTTAAGGATTCCTGGGAGGAACCTTGTTTGGGATGTAAAACCAGCAGCTTAAAAGCTTCTCTAAAGCATCAGGACCTCTGGCAGGAATTTGGTGAAGGACATGATGTGTTTATGGGTTGGACTGATTGTGAATGTAACCAGTCCTGATCTCAATGGGAAGTATTTCCAATTTCCAAGCTTGCTCAGGGTGATTTACAAGCATGGCAGAGCTATACGGCTTCTTGAAGGCTCGGCATATACTGGGGGCTGCAGAGGGAGAATCAGCTAACTTTGAGACCTGGGGCTGCTTGCAGCCAAAATTGCTCTTTATTTTCACAGGCTACACAAATTCTGTGTTTTCTGTGGGTCCCCTCAGGCTGGTCAAAAATGCCCCCCGTGTCGAGGATCGCAGAAGTGTGTACGAGTGTAGCGTCCTGGGGGTTCGGGGGCTTGCCAGGCCCTGTGGTACGGCGATAGAAGTGAGACTGGTACCGAAGAGCGCGAGGTCTGCCTGGTTTGCGTTGACAAGAGCTGTGCAATTTATCTTGAGCTATTTTCCAGGGACTTGTGGGAAACAAACTATGCATCATCTTAAAGATGCTTCCGTGAAACAATTAGGCTGCATTAAATTATGTCTACTGTAGTGTGAAGCGCTTCCTCGGCGTAGACAGACCTCGATGCACAACTCCAGGGAATGGAGAACAAATCCAAGCTGCAAACCCAGTTTGGAACTAATGTCTGGTAAATACAATTTAAAGTTTTTGGGAGTCTCAGTTTTTAATCTAAACATAATTCATTCTTCCACTAAGAAGAAATTACAGTTGTAACGCTAACGTTTGCAGGCAGTAGTGAGTGATACTAGTAGCCTCTGAACACCCATTCTTTACTGAAAATAGATTTGCCATTGCCAAGTGAGAAGATAAAATCTTTTCCGCAGATGATGGCTTCTAGAATATAAAAAAAAAAAATACGGTTTCTGAGAATCCTGAGAATAAAAGATATGTGGTCTTTTAAGGGCTGTGTCTTAGAAACCACACCGCTGCTGTGATTTCAGTAGCCTGATATTTCATCTGTTGTTTAATGGGCTAACAGAGTAAAATATCACCCTGTAATGATTCTTGAATGTGTGTGGGTTTCTTTATAGCCTTTCGTGGAGACGCAGGCTTCAATTTTGTCCTGAAGAAGCTCCTAATATAAATGGGTAATAGATCAGTAAATCAGATGAGACCCACTGGCGGGGGTGGAGGGATGGAGCTGAGGCGGGAGCGGAGGAGGAGGTGGAGGCCGGTGGCTGGGAGCGATGGCAGCAGTGTCTCGCCGAGCCACGCTGCATCTCGCCACTCTATTCCTCGCTGGGAGCCTGGCAGCTGTTGGGCAAGGGGAGGCTTGTTGACTTTCAGGTGAGGCTGGAGGAAACAAGTGCGTCATCTCTAAACCGAGTAGCTCAAACTCATTTTTTGAAGCATTCACCAGGGTTTTCACACGGTAAACTCTTTACCTTCTGTTCTTTACTATATTAATGGAAGTGGTTCATTCAGGTGCTGCTACTGCAAATGTATTCAGATCTAAAAGCCACTACATAGAGCAAATTTCAGAATTGGAGCCTAATCCTGTGTGTGGCAGGACCTTGCTGTAAGACATGTAGCACATTGTGTTGGAATGGATGTGAGAGCAAAGACTTTTCCTGTAACAGCCGTTATTAACGTGGAGGTTATGGGGGATCATAAGCCGAAAGCTAGGTGTGAGCTCCTGCAAATAAAGCTAGCATCGTATTTGGTGTTATGTGAAGTCACCCCTCAGCCATAGCATTGCGCCCAGTTTGGGGCAGATGGAAAGAAAAGGGAGAAGGAGGATGAAAACTTTGGTGTAGAAGGGACCTGGGGCGAGGGAGGTGACTAGTGTGGTGTGCAAAAGGATGCTGCAGAGAAGAACACTGGATGAGTCACGGTCTTAAATACCAGCAAGAAGGACAGAAGTTGGGTATTAGGGAGAATCTTTCTAATGCAGAGGATGGCGAAGAATTGCAATAGATTAAGTGGAGAGATTGTGGGATCTTCATCACTGGAAGATGTTGGGAACAGAAATGGTTTAAATAGGGCTGTTTGCCTGTGAGATGCGGGATGTCTGTGTCAGATAACCCGTAGGGGTGAAGGTAGATTAGGTCTGGCTATACGTAACCTGAGAAACACTTGAGTTAGAAAAGACTGCCTCTTGCTTCAGCCACAGTCCACAGGAACCATTTTAAAGTTCCTTAAGTGTCACCACAGGATAATAAAATCTTTTGGCGATTGTTCTAATGTAGCCGATGAGCATTTTTTGGACACGGAATTTGCTTCTTATCCATCTGGCTGCTGACAGAAGCCAAGTTGCTAGTTTTTTGTTTGTTTTTTTTTTTTTAAACTTTCTTTTCATCTGTACTCATTCATAAGCAGATGCAGTTTCTTCTTCTTCAAGCTGGTGCTTACTTCTTCAACCTTTTGCTTACAACCCCACGAAGAGAAATGGCTATTCTCCTGTGTGTACTTGGAAAGCTTCTACCGCAGATTTTGATTCACTGCACTCCGTGGAGTTTGAGATTGTGCAAAGCCAAACAGCTCTTTTATGGAGTAAATGGAAATGTTGGTTTTAGGACTTTTTTTATGTAGCGTCTTCCTAGGCAAAATCGCCATTTCCCTCTCTGCTTACAAACCGCACCAGAAGCAAAATGTTACGTGCTGGAGTTAATCAAAAGGCTGGACTTGGAGTCAGCCTGTCATTGTCTTCAGCTCTCCCGAAGGGATGAAGACAGCAGCATTTAACTTGGCAGAGAGAGAAGAAAGAGCAAATGCTGCGTTAGGGTTATTGTCCGAAAGATCTGTGCACCTTGGCAGACTGATTTCTTTATAATCCCGTGGCAAGAGAGCGAAGTGAGAGATCTGGCTGCAATGCTAAAGCCGTTAGGCAGGAGGATTATTGTAATGAGCGCAGGTTGGCATGGAGAGCTTCTGTCTCTTTGCACAGCAACTGCGAGGGATCCCCCCAAAATATGTCCACTTCTGGCTGGCTGTCAAATCCAAGAGGAAACACCTGTGTGCAAGATAAATTTGTGGATATGACTGCTAGCTAGTCATCTCTGGCACTGATCGCCTGCCAGGCTTTACCAGCTTGCATTTATTTGTGTGCGTGTGTATATTTATTTGAATAGTTTTTTGCATTTTTTTTTCCCCCGAGTCATCTGTAGTGAGGGTCAAGCAGTGCATGAATACATCACTTGTACACAAGATGTCGTGGTAGGGAATGGGAGTTCACCCTTTGCTTATTTACATTTAATCTAGACCCCTCTGCTAATGTTTCAAGCAAGTGCCTGCGGCAGTTTTGGACTTTGCAACTTCGTTTTTGTTTCAGTGAGCTTGGGTTTCTAAGAAGTCTTAAAACCATTCCCTGCACAGGTACTGGGCTAACCTGGATGCCACTCCTCTACACAGAGGAGAGTATTCAAGGTCAGACTTGGTGGTACTACCTCATTTTCTGCTAGTTCCATTAGCATTCACAACTGAGACTGTATTGTGTTTCAGTACTTACCTCCCTGCAGAAATATATAGGCTCTCCATGAAGATAGGATTCCATATGTACTGCTTTCGGTGAAATCTGTTTATCTTCGCAGTTGGCCAAGAATAAATAAAACAGCCTTATGGTTCCCATGAGTATACACTATATGCCTCAATTATTGGTGCATTATATTAGTAGCAGATGCTACATTCCCCCATATAAAAGGGAAGAAGATTTCTGAACAGTAAAACCAAATTTTTTGCTTATACACCGTAATTATCACCGTTCTTTCATTTCAAAGGCATCTGTCTGACATACCCTAATTGTGATGTGTTGTGTTACCATTTGCATTACGTTTTGTTCCTGAAAATAACAGTGATGGTTAAGGTTGCAGGAAGGTTTCTGCTGGGTTTAGGTGCTTTGAAACTTGCTATAGTATTTTCCTTTTAGCTTGAATTGTTTCAGGCGTTTCTTCTGGGCAAGTCAAATAGCCGCCTGGCCCTCAGGAGAGCTGGTGTGGCTACAGACCCCCTGGCTTCAGGCTGCTTTGTGCTGCTGAGAGTTGCCCAGGGCAAGGGGCTGGACAGATGTACTGCTCTGGCATCTCCAGCCATAATCGCATTTGCTTTTGCTTCTCTTAAATATTTTACCACCTTGCATTTTTGTCTCCATAAAGAGCTTTGGTCAAATGAGCCTATGGACTCACTTGTTCTCAAACCACTTGACAGAAAGATTATGGCACTTGAGGTGGAAAAAAAAAAAGGTGAGATTGGGATGGGCATTTTTGCTGACACTAGATGCCTCCTGCAGGCTATGGTATGAGATAAAATAGGCAGTTTTCAATAATCTTACCAGGTTTCCTCCCCAAAGGTTGTAAAACTCACTATTTCATCTTAGCTGCGTTTGAGTTCACAGGTGCAGAGTGTTACCCCTTGTCTCTTGCAAAGCTGAACTGAGAACTGCTCTGCAACGTCGCCCCCCTTGCATTGTGGGCAGTACGATGGTGACACCAAGAAAAGGTATTTTATCTGTCTCAGATTCTTGCACCCATAAAACTTTTTTTAGTACATGTCTAGCCTCAGCACACTTCTCCCTGACGTGTTCTGGCCCCTAGGAGATCAGCCCTTGGTGATTTTTCAGAGTTCACCTGCATCCTACGTGAACTTGAACGAGGTCCTTTCCGTTGGATTTCATCCATGTTGTCTTTTGCAGCTTGAACCTTACTGGAGCAGGCTGACATTTCCCCCCTCCCCCATTTAATGCATAACTGCACCCTCTCCTGCGTCTCTCCCTGCACGAGGGCTGGTGTGACGGAGGCAGCTTTACAGGGGCACAGGCGGAGAATGGGGGCTTGAGCGTGTGAGTGGCCTCAGCCCCTCCCAGAATTGCCACATAAATGTTGTTTCCCCGAAAAACCTCTTGTGAGTCATCTTTAGAGATGTTGTTTCACTCTAATTCCCTGCCCTACCTGCAGTGTTCAATCAGAGCGGCTGCAGCAGGAGGCTGTCTAATAGCAGACCTTTTCAGAGACAGGCGGTTAATGGGAACAGTAGCAGGCCCCGAGGTGTGTTTATACAGTCGGTCTCGCTTCCTCCGCTCCTGTGATATATTAACTACTTCGGAAGTTTCCCAGCTGTTTCAGGGGATAAATAATGGCAGTGGGAGCCCATATTTAACCTTCACCGTTCAGGCTGTGTGCTTTGTAGTTGTCGTCTTTCATCTCCCTGGCTATCTGGGAGAGACTTCAAACACCTTTCTGCTCTCTCGGCTGCGCTGTTCCTGCTCTCCCGCCTGCTGCCGCGTGCACGGGAAGGCACCGCCACTCCGCATTTTCGTCGGTCACAGCACAGCCTTCATCCTCTGTGGTTACGGTGGGAGGCAGGCTCCCCCCAGCAGCGGTCAGGGAGTTCCCGGAGGCTCTCCCATCAGTGCCTTTGCATCCTTCTCTAAGCTGTTTGCTTGGATGTAGCCTGTCACGTGTTTTTTGTTGTGTGTTTGTTTTCCTCAAGCTCAGTGGCTGCTAAATGGCGGTGATTTGGGTTGTTTTTCTTTATTTCAGTGAATGATAAATAGAGGTGGTTTGGGTAAATATTAGCGAAGGTCAGTTGTGAGATTCCCCACACCTCTTACTCCCCAAAAAGGCTCCAGCCTGGAAAAGTCCTGGCGTGGCATGGAAGAATTTAAGGTATTAGCCGTGACAGTGTTGCACTGGGAGGCAAATGCAGCTATGCTGAGACATCTCAGTGATCCCTGCTTTCACCCAAGTGTTATTTACCTGGGATTACGTTTTCTGGGTTTAAATGGGTGGAAAAGAAAGAATCGGCTGAGGTGTTGTGGAGGCTGAGCTCCCCCTGGGTAAAGCCCAGTGGTGACCGTGGGTGGGACTCTCACTGAATGACAGACAGGGATTCTATGTAGCGTGGGTCTGTAGCAGAGACACATGGGTATACGTGGTTATTGCAGCAGCACCCTCGCTGTCCTCAGGTAGTCATGTGGCCGTATCGTGAACTCTGTCCTGCAGTCATCTTGGTCTTCATAAGCACGTGAGAATACACAGAGAATTTCAAATGATATTAGGGAGGATTATGTGGCTGGGCAGGGGAGGGTCTTCTAGATCTGCTTTTCTGATTTGGCGATGAAAAGTTTCCTGAGAGTTATTTTGCTGCAAAATTCCCTGGTTTTGCTTGTCTTATGCTCTCTGTGTACTTCTGTGTCTGCTCAAACAGCCTCCCTAACCTGAGTGCTGAGTGTCTCTGTCTCCTTCGTTTCGCCGAGGTACTGGCTTAAGGAGCCGCAGGCTGAGACGTTCACACTCTTCTAAAACTATGCTTGAACTTTAGGATCGTTTGGAAGATACAGCAATCTTGCATTTTAGTTTTTGTCTGAATCTGAATTTCAAAGTGGAAACACTTTGCTCGCAGCAGTTCAAGGGTACTCACCTTTGTTACGTTCCCAAAATGAAAATATGTGCTGTTCCAGAACAAATTGACTTCTGTCCTTGATACAGAGATGAGCAAGATATTATTTCCTCATGTCTCTGACTTGGAGGCTATCGAATTATTGTTGCTGACTGTAAACTATAGCCTTGACTATAAACAGTAGAGTTTATTCAAAACCAGTGCTGAAACCCGGATTCTGGCAGTTCACTATGGACAACTTCCAGCTAGACATAACCTCTTGGTTAGTGAAGTTATGGGATGAGCAGTGATTTACTGAGAAATAATCCGAAGCAAACTGATAGTAGAAAGTTTTTATGCACTTCATATTCTTCTTCGTATTTCTCCCTTTAGACTCTCAGCAGTATCTGGTGAGGGAAGCTCATCTTTGAGTGACTTGTGGTCAAAGGTACGTGGCTGATTCAACAAGACACTTTGTCCTTGGCTTTACACATTGCTCTGTTCCTGGTGACTTCAGTGAATTTGTACAAGTACTAAATGAAAAAGATCTTTTCCTTCTCGCCTGGAAACATAGAAAAGATATTGGGAGCAAGTTTACCTTGTTTGAGCATATTTGGTGTCCAGTCTTCCTCTAAAACCAAGAAAACCTACTAGCATCGTCAGTGTCCCCAAATCATTTCAGTAACCCTGGCTGAGGAATAAAGGAGTCATTGTTGTCTGTTCTTCTCCTTATCGCACCCCCTCAAACAGGTGAAAGTGTGCCGGTGCCATTACATGTCTCTCTGAGGTGTCGGTTCCATTTGACTCCAGAGGGACTGCAGTGGAGGATACCTGTTCTGCTAATGAGCAGCACTCAGAGCCATTTAAACCCCGTGGAAACTCGATAGCTGAACATGTAGCCCCCGCTGCTGTCTGCAGAGCTGCTGCCGCTGCATCCTCCCTGCTGCGCCTGGCGATAAGGCACAGCTTGAATCTTCAAATGCCACCGGGAGGATGATCAATCTCAATCCAGCCCTGTCCTTCTTCTCTCCCCCAGACAACTTTTACTGAGGAAGAGAAGAAAACATAAAAGCAGCGGCTCCAGGGCGTGGGAATTTTGAAGGTGGTGGAGTTAAAAATCAATCATGACCAACAGCAAAGGGCTCACAACTTAAATCTCGGGGAACGTTACTGCTGTGGGATCCCAGAAGCAAGTAAAAAACCATAAATGCACACACAAGCAAAGATGAAAATTTTTGTATTCTTCCTGTTATCCTCAGTGGAGGAAAAACTGTGTATTCCATCCGCTCACCAGACAAACTCAAGTTAAAATAAGATAGAGGGGATCCTACTTATCTGATGGTTGTGACAATGCTATGCATATGATATACAGCAGGGAATTCGCATAACACAAAAGAAAATCCAACATTAATCCCCAAGAAACGTCTTACAGAGCTGAACACAAGATGCTACGCATTCTAATCAGGGAGGGGTTTCTTTGAGTGCTGCATTTTGGACCTTTTTCTTTTCTTTTTTTTTTTTACTAGTTTTAGCAAATGGAACATTTCCAGGCATTTGCCTAATTCTGTCTCCTCCCTAAAAGGGAGTAAGATTTAATGTTTTAAGGTTTGCGTTTGTTTGGGTTGTTTTGTTTTGTTTTGGTTTTCTTTTTGTAATTTCAGGAAAGGGTTGAGCCCCAAATTCTCTCAAAGGTGTCCTTCCTTTTGCTGAGATTTTCCATCACGCTTAGAAAGTGCTTGTACCTGTTATAACTCTTTCAGATCTGACACTCTGAGGCAGATCTTTTAAATATAGGACCTAAAATCCCCGTTTTGGCCTGCTATCTGTCAAAACGTACTTTCAGATAAACCATGTTTCAATCTGTGGGATGCAGCTCTTTGCACTACCTGAGATTCAGGCAGTGATTAAGTGCCTGACTGCTCCTTAAGTACCCAAAGAAAGGCTTGGAAGTTTTAAAATTAGCTGTGAGTTCTTACGGGGAGGTTAATTAAGTTGATGCTGTTTAAAATAAGAAATGTTCTTACTGATTGCCAGGCCACTGAATAAAAGGCTTCAAAACCAGTAATCGAAATGCTCTTATTTCAGACTTGGTAGTGGCTTGCTCCTTCCCCACTTTAAAGCCATGTTGCCGTCTTGCTTTCTTGTCGAGTATTCCTCCACTGGCTTTTATTTTCCACCTTGGTTTGGCAGATCCCACTTCTTGGTTATTTGGTATCGAGAATCCCACGTCTGTCCCTCTGAACTCTTTTCCAGATGATGACTTTAGGTCTGTGAGTCTCCCCTTTGCAGTAGCTCTCTCTTCCCTCTAGTTTTTGGAGACCTTTTGAATTCAGGGCACTCGAAATTGGGGGTTTGCTGAGGTCGCCCTGCGAGCGCAGAGGTGGATTTGAGCGGCCGGGGGACAAGTGGGAGCCATGTGGGAAGAGGGCTTGAATTCAGCACAAGATTTGTCCCGGGTGAGATGTCTTCTGACATGCATCCCTGGTCAGACAGCCATTCTGCACTGACACACACGGCATAAAGTCACAGTAGTCTGCAGCCAGATACCTGAAGGCTGAAGGCAAAATAACAATCAGCAGGCATTGTTAACCCAGAATACGCCTAAAATGAACAAAAGTGTTACCAGGGGTGATTCCTCCTAAGCTATAGACTCTTTTAGAATCAAGTGATCTAGCAATAACAATGATCCGACGGAGAAGAAAGAAAAAATGTCTGAGTTTTCAATTAAACTTCATTTTTATTAAAGTCAATGGCCTGCAAAACATGCTTTTACAGCAGAGCAAAGGCTTAATGTCTGCCTGTACTCCAGGTCTGGGCTTTGCAAGGTGATTCATCTGTGTCGAGTTTGCTGCGTGTCTATAAAATCAGGAGCCTGGCTGAGTAAATTAGAACTGAATGAAAACTTTTTAGTCTGGGGACCAACAAGATAAATCCATCATACAAAATGAATCTGAATTTTTGCCGGGTAGTGTTGCTCAGTATTGTTTCACATTATTTCTTACAAGACTTTATGAGAATTGGAACAACTTCTCCCAGCTGGGAAAAAAGAGATTTTCGAAGTTCATGCTTTTGCATTTTTTCAAGACCAACTGAACCTTTACAAATAATGGCGTTACCTCCAGATCTAGAAATCAGTTCTTTTCTGCCTTTCTGCGCGCTGTCACTTGCAGAGGTTTTATTTCAGGATGATTAAAAAAGTACATGTGCTTTCCCCTTGCGCACATGCTTTACATCTATTGTATTGTATCTCAGATCAAATGCTGAAAAGCGATGCGTTTGGAAGTCTTCACAGTAGAAATGCAAAACGCAGCCTTTGTTGGTTTAATTCTGAGTTGTGGTTGTTTGTTGTTTTTTAAATTAATTTGTTTCCTGAAGTTGGGGTTCGACAGGATACTCAAACGCAGTGTTTCATTTGATCTTCTCTGATTTCTTCAGCAGCAATGAGACATGTTAGGAAACCCTCTGCTACTTTGCCTTTTTATGGTTGAGAATGTCATTGATTTGTGCAATTACAAGGTTGGAAAAATGTGACCGATGTTTGCATACAACGTAATAGCAGCCTATAAGAGCGGGAGAGGGAGGGAGATGGTGAGATGGTATGGCAAAAAATCAATCCTTTCAGTCACAGTTCACCCCTATTAACTGAGTCTTGAACACTTGCAATTGAATATATGCTTCTGTAATTTGCTGAATTGGTGCCTTGGCGCTCGCTCCTGCCAGCACTGAAATTAGCCCCAGCGCGGTATTTGAATTCCCCGCCGAGGGCACGGGGCTGCTGGCAGAGCGCTCCCGCCTGACGGTGCGGGTTGGGTCGGTTGCCGCTGTTTGACAGGTTCCTCTTACCTCGCTTCAGTGGGTTTGGTTCCGTGTGAGAGGAGATGGGGGCTTTTAGGAGACGTGTGAGCAGAGAGTGGCCTTGCAGATGTGGGCGTGCAGAAGGTGCAGATGAACCCAGCACTGGGGCATCGCCGGAGAGGAGGGGCAAAAGGAAAGGTGATGAGGGAGAAGGAAGGAGAAGCATTGCCACGAAAAACCTTGAGGGCAAGGACCAGGCAATTGCATTGGTGAATAACCCTCTCCCTGGAGCGCTGTGCTCAGTATTACCGTGTAGCAACCGTGTGAATATATAACTCGGGAATCCAGGCCCATCAGTGGAAATTATCTGCTGAACTGACAATTAAAAAAAAAAAACCACCTTGCAAGGTCTTCAGATCCTGTGTGAATAATTCCGCTTCTCTTTTCCCATCCCTTTTGGTGGTGTTCTCTGCAAGGTGGTACGGGCGGTAAGCACAACAACAGAAAGGAAATCTAAAAGGCAGGGCAGTCCTCAAGGGTGTGCATACAACCCTGATTCTTTAATAAAGCAAAAGTAATCTGTCTTTAAGGGAAAGATTTGATTTATTCAATGGTATTGAACTGGAATTTGTTGATATCTAATATCCTGTGTACTGGGAATAGCTAGCGATGGAGTTGCAGCCCCAGCCTTTTTCCAAATGTGATTTTGAGGGTGGTTCTGGGGTTCATGTACGTTTCCACGAGGAGAAACAGTGTGAAATGAGAAAGAATTCGATCAGTGTTCTTAAAATCTATGAGAGGCCATTTTTTTTGATGTTAATATTGAGTTTAGTGCTTTGTAGTAAATGGCAGAAGAAAATCACAGATAGGCTGTGAATCACGAAGCAGGATGTTTCCCCTGGAAAAGCCCTTGTTTGCAGTAGTGGCAGAGCGCTGTTTGTGGGAAGCAAGTTTCATGGAGAGGAGGAGAGTAAGGATGGTCCCGTGGACATGATGCAGGCGCTGCGGTCTGCCAACTCTGACTTTGTCTTTGCTTTCTCTGCTGCATATTCCTGGTGCATTGAAGACTGAGATGTGCAAGTGCCGTAGTAAATCAGAGATGCAGTTAGTACTTTTGCTGTTTTGATAACAAAAGGCAGGTGCGAAAGGAACTGAGTTGCAAAGCGTACAAGCCTCTGTCATCCTTTACAGCCACGCTTTATGTTACCTTTCTGGAAAGCATTTCATGATTCTCCTGACTAGTGGCCCAGAATTAGGGAGGACAGTTTTAAATAAAAAAAAAAAAAAAGATATAGGAGGAGCAAGGGATGCAATTGGAAGAAGACTAGGAGAGGGAGGAGCTGCCCAGGTGGGATTCCAGATTGCATAAACTCTGTTTTACGGTGATGCATCCAGCTTTTGTTCCAGGGCTCTGTGTGTGACTAAAGCATGTGAAAATCCATGTGCTGACAACACCACAGAAGGGGAAGAGGTTTTGGGAGATGCATCAATCTGACAGCAGGGGCGTATGCGCTGCCATCCCAGGTGGGCAGCACTGTTGGTAAACAGGATGCAGAGAAGATAAAAAGGAAAAGTAATTTTGGCACCGTCATTTCCACTTCTCCCATTACAAAAAAATTGTGAACAAGATCTGCTTTGAAATAAAAAGCAAGCAGCTGTATAATATTACTACAAAGTACCTGAAGGAAGGATCATGATAGAATCAAACTGCCATGGAGAAAAGCAGTTATGGCTGTAGAAGAATAATCTTGGTGCTTTTCCTACTCAAATACAGGTATGTGGAGGAACATCACAGCATGGCAATGAGGTGGTACTTGTCATTTGTGTGACAGAGACAAATTCGAATCCAGCCATCTCAGGGTGGGAACGATTTTCGTGAAAATTAATGACTTGATTAGAAGGAGAAATGAAGCTTCTTCAAGGGGACATGCAAATAAAGGAGGAATCACTAAAACTGTCACCTGATGTAAAGTGAACATTACACAAAGAAAGATTGGTGGGATATTGTACAAAGACAAATTTGATGTGATATTAATCATATAGCGCTGGCAGGAGCAAAGAGGAGAGGGAGAGGCAGGATTCAGCACGGTACGTGTGTGACTTAGGGAGGTGTTTCTGCTGAAGTCAGGGGATGAGTGTCCCATTCCCAGACGAGCCAGGGGCATCCTCTGCACCCCCGGGACAGTTTGCTGCTCTCCAGTGGGTTTGCCAGGCCCTGTGTTTTTCTGGGTGGTGCTTCCCACTATCTCCAAGCCCAAAGGAAGAGATTTTCCTCCTTTCATCTAGAGGCAGAGCTAATAAAGAACCACTAATTTAAGCAAGTGCTTGTAGTTCCCCAGTGGCAAATTTTCAGAGCACAGTGGGGTCTGTATTGGGCGATTTCTCCAACCTTTTGGGAGGAGTAGGGCCACCGTATTTTAAATGACAAACAGCTGTAATCTCTGTTGGGAAGAAGTATATCAGGCTAAAACTGATCAAGTATTAAACCCAATTTTGAACTAAGGTTTGTTGTGTTAAGAACCAAATCTACATGGGCAATTAGTTTCAGGCCCAAGCCCAACCTTACCTTCCTGGGGAAGGAGCATGTTTGAGGACAAGCAAGGCAGCTAAACGAAAAGGGATGCTTTTCTTAAGCAGGAATATTACCCACATTAATGGCTACAGACATGCAAGTAGTATGTTCACAGAAGGTCTTGGTTTGACTTTGAGGAACACCCGAGAGATTTTCCGAAGTTTTCTCTTAGTTCAAATGATCTGCAAAATATGTTTTTCTTCTGCTGTCTCCTTTCCTTGGGTGTGGAGAGCCGTAGACCTTGCAGCCTGATGTAGGTAACACAGTAGGATCCAAATCTGTTTATCAAACACTGTTTTTTCTCATCCAGCACTACCAGTGGGAAGGACACTGATGCCCAACTGGTTCTCTTGATGACACATTTTGTCAAACTTAAGTTTGATGGGAATTTGTCATGGCAAAATGAGGGATCTTGCAGAGACCTAACAGAAAATAAAAGTCTAGTGCCATGCTCTAGCTGCATGTGACAAAAAGAGGGGTGGAGATAAGCTGGTAAATTCATGATGTGGTCATCTCTATTTCCTTGGCCGCTGAGCCGGTAGCGCCGGTGATGTCGAGCCAGCTTCGTGCTCTCGGGATGGTGATGCTAGAGACGAGTAGGATGGATTCGTGCTGCTGGAAGGCATGTTTTTGGCCAATCTATCTGCAGGCTTTGGCAGAAGCCCTGGAACAGTTTTCATACATTGAGACACATTTTTACAACAACATGACTTAGATTTTTTTAAATTATAAGGAAAGTTTATGTTACAGAGCGTATGATAGCTTTCCCCTGGGAAGCAGCGCGCTGCAGGGGTAGGATTTGTTGCATGGCTTTGAGGCAGGAGCCACCCTCTTTCATTTCCAGTTTCAGCCCAGATGTTCTTGGTCTACCTGTTTTAGAAAGTGCCATTTTACTGTTGGTAAGGAGCCTGAAACGCTTGGTTTTCTAGCAGCATCACACCTGTATGACAACAACCTCCAAACATACTCCCTCCTGGCCAGGCATGGCCACCTGGAATTCCCTCCGCCTGCAAGATGGCTATAGTATGTTCTCTCTTTTCAGAAAATACATGTACTTTACTGGTCTGTACAGGACGCTTATCTCCCTGAGATCAGGGCGATGGCTCCATGCGACACTAGGAGAAGTCTTGTGAAAACCGCTCGAAGCACGTGTGTGCAGTTGCCACGCCGCGTTTCACAGACGTCCCTGGAGCTGCCTCGCTTGCCTTGCACAAGGGCTCTTTGTGTGCTCATAATTAGCATGCAAACTGGATGCATGTTTCTGTGCTTTTTCAGGCTTTCAAAACGTGATCCTGTAGGGGCACTTGATCCTTTTTCTTCTTTTTTGTTTGTTTATTTCTAATAAGATGAAGCCAGCTATTGTTGTCCCTCCAGGAGTCGGGAAATACTCTCTGTTACTAGCAGGGTCCACTCATTCTCCTGCTAAGAATTTCCCTTGTTCTCCATCAAAAGCCTTTGAAGCCTCCACCTTTTTCCTCTCGTTTGAAAGTAGTCACTGGGACTGTCTTCATATTCCCCATGTATATTTAAACACAAATTGCATCTGACTGTGGTGACACTAATTAAGGCGGAGGCACTCAGATGCAGCCCCCCTCGCGGGGAGCGTGGCCAATAAACCCGCTGTGACTGGCAGGTGTTTCGACCGCTTTAGACAACCACAATTTCATAAAGTGTCCTTCCCCATCGCCTTGGCGAGGAGGGGACTGCCAGGCCCGCTCCGGGGAACCTGCTGCCAGGCAGGGACCGGGTGGCTTTGGTGCACGTGAGGCTGGTGGTGGCTTTGGGGACCGTGGGACTGGTAGCCCACGTGTCCCCCCAACCTGCTGGCATCTCGCCCCATCAGGGGTCTTTTCAAGGCTGCTGCCTCCCCTTTGCTGTAAATAGGGATTTTTCCCTCCCCGCTTTGTAAAATATGAAAATATTTTGTATTATCCCAGTGATTTTATGATATCCCAGTTATGTGCTCCTGAGGTGTTTGACCAAATATTATTAAAACTCTGCATGGGCTAATAATCCTGGAAGTAGTGCGACGCCTTCCTGTGACATTGAAATCATTTAGTAATTTTACAGTACATTTGAATTTCGGCGTCGCTCAGCCGCTCAGTTTCCATTAACTTTGCCTGGAATTTCTTATGTCCGTGCACACAAGCAAAAGTGTCAAGTTTCTCCTTCATGCTCCAAAACGCCACCTGAATCACAATTGTGCTGCGGCTAATTGTTATTAATTAAGCTGTTCCTAGCACTCCTAGCTGGGCTGGGCTTTTTTGTGGTTGTAATAAAAAGTGGATGCGTTTTGTAAGTGCGGTATTAAGGAGGGAAAACAAGGGAGCCCTGCTCCTGGGAACTTCTCTGTGCCCCGCGAGATGGTTTTGGGGCGGGTGGGGGTGTTTTTAAGGACAAGGCCACGGTATTGGTGAGCGGTGCAGAGGCTCGTTACCGTCAAATTAGCTTCACTGACCTTCGATGCCATTTACCCGTCACAGGCAGGCAGCTTCAAGGACATTTTGCAACGGGTAAATTTGCACTGAGCTGCTCCAGCCGCACGTGCTCCCGCATCACTTAAGCACGCAGCCGTGGCCAAAGCCCCCGGCACACGGTTTGGCTGGGATCACATGCCGGGGGCCCCGTGCCCCCCACCGGGGCTCCCCCTCCCGCAGCCCTCCCATTTCCCAGCTTCTGCTGAAGCGGATCATCCAGTGGAGGTATTAATGAAATGGGGACCCTGAGAGCAGGCTCCTGACAGAGGGCTTGCGTTGAGAAAATTGTTTCTTGGCCTTTTCTTCTTAATGAAGCTGTTAATAACGTGCCTGTTGCTTCCTACCCGGTGCTGAGGAGCAAGGCGCCTGTCATTCTGCCGCCTTTCTCAGTGTTTGTTTATGAAAATAAAATCAGGTGGGGAGGTCTTCAGGCAGAAGCACTGTCATCTTCTTGTGAGAGGCAGGAATATGAAGCTGCTTTTGGTCTGTGGGAATATGTCATCTGCGTCTTCAGAAAAAAAAACAACCAGCCATCTGCTGCGTCTCTCCCTCTCTCCCCCCTTGCTTTGGGTTAAGAACCACAAAACATTATTTTGGCACATCGCTGGGACATGTTATTTTAACAGTGAGCTAATGGTTACCACTTGCAGGATAAAGGTGCATGTAAATGTCCTCTTAAAAGGTCAGGGATAGTCTTGGGAATTTTCCGAGTGTAAAAGGATCAGGGAATGGCTTGTGCACAGACATAAGAAATAAGCCCAAGGGCATGGGCTGGTGTTTTCTCTGGGTTACTCATGTGTAGCCTTGTTGGAGCAAAGCAGCGTGGAAGGGGAATCCCTTGGAGAAGCCTGTGGTGGTGGTCAGGGTGGGAGTCTTCTGCACCACGCTTGGTCTCAGAGCGATTTCTCAGGCCATCCTCTCCATCTTCTACTGGCTGAAGCTTTAATCTGTCGGTGGATCCTCCCGGTGCTGCCACCACTGTTCCTGGGGCAGCTCCAGTGTTGTACAAGGCATTGCCTTTCCTTCATCCCAGCAAATTCCTTGTTATTTTGCTGTTACGTGTCCATTCTTCTGCTGGTAGCGTTTGCAGAAAAATGACCAAATATCAGATAGCAGCCTGAGCTGGGGCCTTGGAAGTTGGTGGAAGGCGTTATGGCCATTTGCCAAGTTAAACCCCTCGCTCTGCTCTTCCAGAGTCTCTTGCGACTCCCTCCCAGGACTGCTGTATTCGCCGTGCCTCCTTGATCCCCAGGCAAGACTTGTGCCTGTTATGTATTACTGTCTTTTTGTTAAAGCAGCTTTCTTTGCCGTGTCTGCAGAGGAGACCTGGCTGGCCACCCTGGGGTGGGCATCTCTCTTCTTGCACGTAAAACAATAATCAGTCCTCCGTGGTTTCTGCGTTGCAGTGAGAAAGCGCTAAAAAAATAATTACCCAGTCTCCAAAAAGACCAACTGTATTTATATATATATAATGTATGTGGGGAATAAATATACGTGGTATGCTCCTATGTTCCACGTAGAGTTAGCGGCAGGCGAAGAGCCATGGGATGAGGGTGTTACTTCTGAGCGGTGTGAGTTGGTGCGAGCACAGCCGTGCATTTGCTGTCTCTGCTTCCTCCTGCCCTCCCCGATCCCCTGCCCAGGGGTGCAAGTTTGCCTGAATCCGCAGTTATTAAGGGAGGCGAGCCCCGGTACTGATTGCTCCAGTGATAAACCAGTCCTGCTGTTGCCGAGTCGAAGATTCAAAACTAATGGTGCTCCTGCTCCTGGGATTTACCATTTGGAAGATACTTTATTGCTGTCTTGTGACATTTCCCTGCACTTTTATGCTCATTTATATAACTGTTTTCTTTGATTTATGGCAGGTTTTCTTCATGTATAACAGTGCCATAAATAGTGCAGCCCTGCTTTCAATGGTTGTGAATTTGAGATATTCGGTAAACTGTTGGATGGGGGGAAAGGGCAGAAGCCTTTTGAAGAGGCTTTTGATCACAACCCCAGATAAAATAACCGGTTTTCTCTGTACAAATTTGAAGCAGGCATCAAAATAAGTTGGCACGGTCTGTTTCTTGACTAGCCAGGCAGTTGTGTTTTGGTTATGTTTTGGATGCACAAGGCCAAGTCCACACAGCGGTGACATTTGTGGGGGAACCCTGGGAGCTCTGGTACTTGGGTCTGCAGAGGTTTTCAGAAGAGCAGCAAATTAACGTTCTTCTTTTCATTAAAACTTTCTGTTTCTCTTCATAAACGTGCTTTTTCACATGTTGTTATTTTTTAAGACCATCAAACAAGCTCAGATTTCCAAGGAGTGTTCAGCGGCCATCAGACATCCAAAGCCTATCAAAGCCACTGGTCAGGCCAGTGAAATAAAAAAGACCTAGGGTTTTGATTTTGTTGGCGTCTTGCTTTGTGGAGGAAGAGAAACAGCTCATTTAAAATTGCCTTCTGAGTTCAGCTGTCAGAGAAGCTTTCTTTTGACCTTTACAAATGGATGCCGTCACAATCAATGGGCAGAAGTTTAAGGACAGTCTCTGGGGCGGGGGGGGGTGTGTGTGGGAACAAACGCAAGCATTTATAAAATATATATGGAGTGTATTTTAAAAAACCCGACAGAAAAAACAGACAGTATTAATGGGGAGGATATTTGAGCAAACTTACCTATAAAGAATTCATAATACATGATTTGGACAAGTATGGTTACCTAGAATTTACCTTTTGGGATGATGTCTGAAAATAGAAACAAAAACTAACAAATAAAAATGCCTTAGGTTAGTCCAGTGCAGCAATATGTTGGGCGAGGAAAACAATTAGAGATTTTTGAAGTCACTTTCCCAGATTTGACTGCAGGGGAAGTGTGTTTGAGGAGCAATTTCACAGCAACTTTGACTCCCCCCGTGCCCCCTTGCAGCCTTGGAAAGGGAAACTGTTTATAAAGGCTTAGTGGGAATTGTGTGAAGAGGGGCAACTCGCTCTGTGATTGCAGCCTCTGGCTCACTCGTTTTTAAAGCATCAATGAGACGAACCAAGAAGCTCATCAAACGTAGCCGTGCAGTCCTCCCCACCCAGGTGAAACAGGCAGAAGTTTCGGCACTGCAGGTGTTTGTCGGGAATGTACGGCTCGCGTGCAATGAGGTTATCAATTCAAATGCAAGTCCTGCATTGGCCCGCTTTGCGCAGATTTAAGAGCAGCTTATGCCAACAGCCTCAATGAGGTTAAAAAGTAGTTCCTTTACTTTCTTAATGGGAAAGCTTCTCAGTGGGAGAGGTTTGGTTTTGTACGCCATGACCGTACCCAGAAATGGCCACTGTGCTGCCGTTCACTAGAGCTGAAGCCCTCAGCAGCCTTGGAAGAATTTATTGGGTGCTCAGGCTTTTATTTAGCTTTTTATTTTTATTATGTTTAATTTAAATTGTGCAACCCAGGGACTTGGTTCAGGAGATGCAGGTTTGAGAGGGTGGGAGTTGGGTGCTCGCGAGCACCTCCCCTCCTGAGCGGGCCCGCTGGCGATGCCCTACGTGCTCGGCATCCTCCATGAGGCTGTTCATCCGAAATGTGCACGGACTGCAAGAGATGCAGGATTGTCTGTGGCAGATGATACTAATTTACGATTAGGCGGTATGTTTTTATACATAGCATATGGAAGTAAAAAGGTTATTGAATAGACTTTAATTATTGAAAGATTGTTTTTCCTGCCTGTAAACTGATATCTGAAAGCACTTGGTTTACTAACATGGGTTTTATCACTTAGTTTAGCCACAGACAATTAGGAAAACACAACCATCGGTTTAAGGAAGGCTTATGTAAGAGAGCACTTTGGATTAATTTTTGACTTGATGACCTTAATGTATATGACTGCCAGAGACTCCAGGAGGTGGTCCGAATTCCCAGATCCAGCGCGTTGTGGCTCCAGACGAAGTGCGTTGATCACCCCCCTGGCCCGGCCAGCCTCAGCGCAGCCCCTGCCCCTCTCCGCAGCTGCAGCACCCATCCCCTCATCTGTAGTACTTCCAAGTTTAAATAATTGCCATTTCAGCTGTCTTACCTGAGCTGAATTCTCCCGTCTACTTGACAAGGTTATCGTGTTGCTTGAGAGCCTGTTATTTTCATCAACGAAAAATAAACTGCGTGCTGCTTCAACTTAAATAGGGCTATGCATATGGGCTAAAATGGGGGAGTTCCTTTAATCGCCTTCTCCTGCATTGCACGGTGCCCGTGAAACACTTGGGCAAAGCAGCTCTGAAATGCTGGGTTGGCGCTTGCCCGGTTGATGGGGACGCCCCAGCCCTGGCATGGCATCTCAGGTGCTCCTCGTGAGGTGTTGGTTTTCTTTATTTCTCTGAAGTTTCTCCCAGGACTTTTTGCGTAAGCCCCTCTGCAGTTCTGTCTTGACAAAATCTGGGGAGGTTGCTCTCTCCAAAGCGGTCCCTTTCTTTGTGTTTAAATTTCATAGTTATTTTAATCATTTTATTAGGTGGTATTTGGGTTATGTGATAATTAATGCGAGAGAAATTTCTGTGGGAGATCTTGGGGAAATACCTTTTTTTTTTTTTTTTTTTTATGTCACAGGTGGCTTATGCTTACCCTGGAACGACGCAGCGGTTGCTGTGTGTTTTAGTGGTGACTAATTACCCGCAGTTACATTAGCAGATATAAAAGCACCTGTCCCACCTACTCTGTCTGAGCTGGATCTTTTACATAAACGGTGCTTAAATACTAGTAAGTAGGATCTGAGGGCTTGTGCGCATTTTGCCAAGTGTATTTTAAATATTGTACCGGCAGCGAGGACTGCAATCCCATTCCCATCGCAGCGGCTGCCAGCGCTCCCACTGGATTTCTTGGGCTGAGAATCAGGCAGAAGCTGAATGAATGCGCTCCCTTGTGCATGCACAAGCTCGGTGTGTTTGTACAATGTTAATTAAAATGCATTTAAGTTGAGTGAATGCTTGCCGGTATTCAGGGGCCCTTTGGGGAAGGAAAAAAAAGGCAGGCAGGCGAAGGCCCCCGGCTGTCACGGAGCCGCAAGAGTCCTGGTGGAACAGCAGGAGCTGGTGGGGAAGGCGGCCACTGCCACAGCACCATGGCCATGCTCTGTGCGAGCGGAGCACCCCTGGGTGCCAGGAGGGCACTGCGGGGGGGGGGGGAAGGAGCCCTTCATGTCCCCAGCACAGCAGCCTGGTTTGTGAGCTGGGAAGCAATTTTGGACCAACCTCATAGCAGATGTTATTGGCATCCCTTGATAAATTGATTTGCGGTGAAGGCACATGTACAAAAACCAGTCTAAGTGCCTGGCTCCCTTCTGCTCCCCCTGTTCCTACCCGTGGATGTGTTCACCTGGGCTCATGGTTCGTGCTCCATCATCTTCCCCCCACTTCTTCCATTGGCATTGAAAATGCAACCCAAATCCTTCCCACTGCTGAGTCCTGTAGAGATTTCACAGAATCACGGAATTTTTCAGAGTTGGAAGGGACCTCTAGAGATCATCTAGTCCACCTCCCCTGCTAAAGCAGGATTGCCCAGAGCACATGACTCAGGACTTGCATCCAGGCGGGTCTTGAAAGTCTCCAGAGAAGGAGACCCCACAACCGCCCTGGGCAGCCTGTTCCAGTGCTCTGTCACCCTCACCATAAAGAAGTTTCTTCTCATATTTGATCAGAACTTCCTATGTTCCAGCTTGTGCCTGTTACCCCTTGTCCTGTTACTGGGAACCACTGAAAAGAGTCTGGCTCCATCCTCCTTAAACCCACCCTTTAGATCCTTGTAAACGTTAATAAGGTCCCCCCTCAACTTTCTCTTCTCCAGGCTAAAGAGTCCCAGCTCTCTCAGCCTTTCCTCATAAGGGAGATGCTCCAATCCCTCCATCATCTTTGTTGCCCTGCACTGGACTCTCTCCAGTAGTTCCTTGTCTCTCTTGAACTGGGGAGCCCGGAACGGGACACAATATTCCAGTTGTGGCCTCACCAGTGCAGAGGAGAGAGGGAGAATGACCTCCTTCGACCTACTGGCCACAGTCTTCCCTGTGCAGCCCAGAATTCCGTTGGCCTTCTTGGCAACAAGGGCACATTGCTTGCTCATGGATAATTTGCTGTCTACCAAGACCCCCAGATCCTTTTCTTCAGAGCTGCTTTCCAGCAGGTCCACCCCCACCGCTTTGCTCTGGTAAGGAGTCAGGATACACCGTGACGGAGAGAAATAGGTCGCGTGAGCCATTGTTGGTGTGCTGGAGCGGGACTGGGGAAGGGTGAGAGTTGGAAAGCGGGGAGAGCAATATTTGCAAACTCTTAGGCCTTTGCTCTGCATTTAGCAGCCCAAGAACAGATGGCCTTGGATTACTCACGATTGTTTATCTGCAGATCTGGTGATGGTCTATACTTTAGTACTGTAGGGGAGGATTTGGGCTCTTGACATTGAGTTAGATTCATAAGCTTAATTCTGGGTGCTGCGCTCAAGAGGCTGAACTGGAGACTAGTGCAGGAATTCACCACCAACAGGGAGAGCGATTCCTTCATGTGATGGCTTGGGCAACGGCAACATGTGGGTGGACTAACTTGCACTCTGGAGTGGTATTTAATTTCCTCGGGGAGGAAACGTAGGTTAGTTAGGAAAGGGTGATATTCTTGATCGTACTGGGAAGACCCAGTAAGGAGCCCAAACTGGAAAACTGGTAATAGACAAAGGTCCCGCCAATGCTCACAAGTTGGAGGGCAGAGGAGATTTGCATTGTATTTCAGAGCTATTTGAAAACCTTTTCACTGGCTCAAAACAAGGCCTACCTGAAGTAAACCAGGTGCTGGAAGCCTAGACCACTCAAATCTTTCTTAGAGAATGTCTATTAATTGTTTGCTTAGGTTATGTACTTTGTTGGGAACTAAATTGTAAATGCTGAGGTCATTTCAATAAAGTAAGTTATTTCTTGCATCCTGCATCCAATAAGAAAATCCCACACTCCTTCTGAGCAACCATGCCACATAACCGGCTGAAAAAGCAATTTTTAATTTCAAATGCTTTTCTATCACTTTTGTGCCGGTAATTTGCCGGTTTGACCGCTGGAGCCAGCAAGCACCTCTCAGAGCTGTCCCGACAGGGGTGGTGGGGAGCGGCACAGGGCCACGTGTCACCCCCGTGTCACCTCCATCCCTTGAGTTCCCTGCCAACTTGGAGGCTTATCTGCTGCCTCCTCATCAGAGCAGGCGCTTCCAGATTCACAGCAAGACCTCAAGGAGAGCCAGATGATAGAGCAGATGGCAGATGACTAATTTGGCAAAGTTAGATGAGTGGAAATTGTTTGCTTTAATTGCTTGTCAAGTCCGGTACCTACATTATAGTTAAGAAGCAACTATTTACCCTCAAAATAGAACGAAATGAGTAAAGAAAGCGTGGATATGTGTGTCTGTGAAGAGTAGGGAGAAAAAGGGAAGAAGTACCCAGAGAAAAATAATTTGGTACAAAGGCTTGGGTGGGAAGAGCCATTGGCAAAGTCTCTGGTATTAATTTCTGCTTTTTTTTTTTAGTGGTAACTGTATGGTATAGGTCCTGCAGTAAATTTTTCCCATCTTGTTCTGTCCGGTTGCTGTATTATAATATATATGTGAGGAAACGAAAAGAGAAACAATGCTGGAAATACTGGCATAATGCAGGCAGGTGACAGTGGCTTGACATGGTCGGCACCGGCAATTATCCTTGAAATGTTACAGTATAAATCTAGTCCTTTGATGCCATTTTTTGATTGGTATGGACAGGAGTGCTACATCAATAAAATATGCTGTGTAGCATCCACCAAACAGATTTTGGAGAGCTTGGTGCAAGGAGAGGGTGCCATCAGCTCCGGAAAGCGTTATCACACATAACTAATCCTTCTTGATGAAGTTACAATCACTGTCAGTCTTTCCTGTGCCTATTTGTGTTCCTGTTCATAAAATTGGAAAGCTCTTCCCTTTGTAGGTGGCATCTGATGAGCCTCTACTGGAGGTGGGAACACCCTGATAAAATGCATTCCTACAACTTTTCTGGAAGTGCTGGAAGGTTTCACAGCGGCATATGAAACGCTATTTGGGGGTTTAGCGAGCAAATTTCAGGGAATTAATACTTTTGATACCAGCTGCAATCAACCCAGGGACGTCTTCTCCACACAAAGAGAAGAAAGGCTATCGAAGTGTTTCAGAATGTCCTTTTAGCATTGCACATTAAAGTCTGGATGACAATTATAGTTTGGGTTTTGTTTGGGTTTTGTTTTTTTGTTTGTTTTTTTTTTTTGTTTTTTTGTTTTTTTTTTAATTTGACTTTATTTAGCAGTTGTGGGGAGCTTAACATTGAAATAAAAATGAATAATAGCACTCCGGGGCTTGTGTCTCTGGGCTGTTTGCGTGCAGGTAAGGAGGGATTACAGCTCACAGCTGCTGTGGGCCAGCCCCTTCTGTGTCCCCTCATCATGATGGCACCCTGAGGGACGGAACGGCGGCTGGGTGGCAATGCTGAGCTTCTCCTCTCCTGGCCGTGCGGCCGTCCAGGAGTTCATGGCAGTTGGGCTGATTGCACGCAACTGGATTCAAATGGGATGATAATTTTCTAGCGTACAGCAGACCTCACGGAAGGAAAACACTTGTGCCAGCTGAGCTTTTAATTAGGAGTACAGAGAAAATTATGCTCTCCTTCATTACAGTCTCTCACCTAGGGAAAGCAAGCCTCTAATTTCAAAACATTCTCCAAAACCACTGGGTTTATAGGAAGGCGGCTGGTGACCGCAAGGAGTGTTTTGCCTTCTCCCAGGAGACATCTGCAGGACTGTAAGTGCAGGCGGTCCCTCCTTTCATTAGGATGTGCTTAATTGCAAGAAAATTCGAGGCTTTTACCGCTTGTTCAAGGAGAGCTGTAAAATAATAATGAAAGGATTAAAAGTGTGTTTACCCCTTCTTCTGTGTGCGTACATGATAGGGTGCCCAGGCTGTAGCTGAGAGCGCAGAGCATAATGAAATGAGTGGGGACTGCTGTGGCATTGCTGGTAATTAGTTGTTCCTTAAGGGGCTCCAGTATTTCCCCCCATCTGGGGGCCTTAACAAATTGCCATGAGTGTTTGCAATTATTAATAAACGGTTATGTTAGCTGCCTTTCAGGAAACCCTGATGATGGGCCTGTCTGTAAAAACACAGCTAATTAAGTAAATAAGTGGCAAGTATGGGAAGAGAATGTTAGAAAGAGGTGCTGACTGTTGTTAGGCTTGTCCTGACTGGGGTGAAGGAACGTGTGATTCTCTTTTGGTAAGCATGCTCCTGAACTAGTGAGTCTGGGAGTTTAAGCCTTCTCTTGCGTTTTTGGCCCACTTAAACCAATGGACAAAGGGAGGTCGTGTTGTATTCAGGCAGAGGCTGGTGCGGGACAAACGTGCTGCTCTCTCATGTCCCTGCCAATAAATGTTTTATGATTCAAAAGAATATATCCAGATGCTCAAGATAACTCCCTTGGGATTGGTAACAAGGATGCCTCGTCGCTGCTACGCTAAACGTGCTTTGGGAGAGGAGGGAGACACCGGTATTTCAGGTGGGGGTGACCATGCCGGAGATGATGGGATTCGCTCTTCCTGAATAACTCCAAATGTAGGCAGATCCAGAGAGGAGTTGAATAAGAAATGGAATGAATGAGCTGAGCTCCTTCCAAAAGTTAGTTCATCTTGTTGAGCTGGGAGGATTATAAAATCCATTAGTATTACAAGAAACAGAAATAGATTGAGTCAAATGTGATTTCTTAATTTAATGTATAGATTTATCATCAACAGAGCAGAGCAAAAATAATGGCCTAAAAAGCAGAAGATAAAGGATGTTTTTAAGTGCCTCCGTTATTTGCTACCTATGAGTGAGCATCTGAATGATTCGGCTTTGTTATGAAAAAAATGTCAATGGGAAATTAATTTCCAAGTCATGTGCATGAATATTGATGAAAAACGTAAATTCAATTCAATACAGATGATTATTACTGCTGTAATTGGGGCCATTAGGAGCTGAAGCTCTTCTCTGTCATTTTGGGTAGCTGGTAATAAGTAAACAACTGAATGTGGAGTGTGAATGTGTGAGTAATGCCTGAAATCCACTTTTGTGATGCCCAAGCAGGGCTCTGCCCAGTACCCACCCAAAACCGCCCACGTTTGAAGTGTAGATGGGAAGAAGCCCCAGGCTGGCAGCCTGGCTGGTCACCGTCACCACCGCTTTGGGCATTCCCAGATAGGAAGGTGCACATCCTTCAGCTTTGGGATAACATTAGCAGTGGGTGTCACTGGGCACGGACGCATGCATACATGCGAGGTTTGTAGCCAGAATATGGGAAGAGAGGGAATGGCCAAGCCTGTGTTGGTGGAGAGATGTGTTTGAGAGCTTCATGGCATGCCGGTAACCTGGCACAGGCTGTCAGTCAACAGCTCGCTGGGGAGTCCGTCTGGGAAAACATAAGGGGACATCAGATTTTCCTGGGCATGCATTTAAATGGTGCTGAAGGGTTCCCCTCATTGAGCCGCCTCTGTAAGACCTTCTGAGCAAGCTGGGAGTATACGTGCTCAAAGGCACTCAATAGCGAGAGAAGCTGCAGATTGTGGAGGCACATCTTAAACTGGTACTTTTTTGACCTCTGTTAGTGGCAGGGGAATTAGTGTTTTTCATTAACCAGGAGAGGTTCTGCTGCAGGGACTGCTTTTAACATGCAGTCTTTATTTTCTTGCTGCTCATCTGTTTCTGGGGCTATATAAAATAACGTGTCTGACAATATACAACAAAGTGCTTTGAAGAGAGTTTATGAAATATAGATTATGGTAGTTTAGCATGGCATGACAAGGAAATGTATTTCGTTGTGCTCATGTTTTTATGCCTTTATATGGCTGGAGCATCCCTGAAAACACGTATTATTTTGGCACTTAATTTTAAAGAGCCGCTACAATGCACAGGTGCCTGTTGCTGTTCCAAGAGATGAGCAGGAGGGTGAGAGGGATGTGTTCGTGCTCGGGGGCAGATGGACTGGGCATCCTCTGTGACCCTTGCTCAGCTCCCACCTTGCATGCTTTAGTGCTTCTTGACTGTTTTGGCAATTCAGACCCAAAATGATTGTATTTGCCCTGGAGCAGCTGGAACTTGCCTCCTGTGGATCAAAATGGGAGCTAAAACTTACTGTTAACTCCCGGTTTGCAGCCTGCTTTGTGCCCCGTGTCCCTCCCAGGTTTGGCTCCCTGGCACATGCAGGCAAGCGGGAGCTCTGCTGGAATTGTATATGGCAGCAGCATTTCTCCCTTGTGGCCGGAATAACTTTTTACCCTGTTAATTGTATTTTTCCTTAAAAAACCCAACAGCATATCTAATCTCACTGTTTTAAAGGACTCTGTGAAGGGTGGAGGGTACTGTCCCAGCCCTATGCCCTGGTGAGTGAGAATTGACCTAATCTGCTTTTCTTGAATATTTGCATCGTTTTCTCTTTTGTATTTTGAATCTGGTGCAATTATTAGGTGCATCAAAAGTATACGTACAAAACTTGTGCTGTAAAGCTGAGGCAGAGAGAGATTAATGGCTTATTATGGTAATGCATTATTAGTGATCTATAGTTATACCCACGTTGGCTTTGGGATTTCAGCTCATTCCCCAGCCTGGGGCTCTCTCCCGCTCTGGGGGCAGGTTCTGCTCCAGCGGCACTGCGGCTCGGGTACCCATGGCAGAAAATCTCCACTGCTGCGTTCCCTGCCGATTGATGGAGGATAAATCCCACTTTCGGTGTACTGCTTGATTTGAGCAGTCTGTAACCAGTTTCTCTCCTCTCCCTCTCCCTCTCCGCCTGTCAGTACAGTGCAGCGCTGTAAAAGCCCAGCCATGGCTGGAAGGATGGACGCTGGGCACTGCATTCCCTGGCTTCCCAGATTTTGCAGCGGGAGCAGGCTGTGAGGAGCTGGGTTGCAGGGACCTTTTGCCGTGTATCTTGCAGGCAGCAGAGGCCCAGCTGTGAGCTGGAACACAGAGGTGTTTTGTCTAACGGAGGACCAGAGGGGATTTTTGTTTTTAAGACAGAAATTAAGTGCTTGGAATTGCTCTAGGATAAATTTAAAAGACCAACATGATTTCTTCTAAATTTGCTTTTAAGATTTTATTCATCTGAAAGAATTGATTTCTGTAGCGTTGTCAAAACCTGGGAGCAGTTACTTGCAATGGTTTGGTTGTACAAAATTAATCTTACTTGAATAAAATTTGCAGCCCCAGCTCACATCTGGGCTGGCTTCACCCCCGTTGAATCCTCTTGCAAGAGCAGGCTCCAGGTGCTCTGCCTCCTTACAGCAACAAATGGCTAAATCAGCTTTCGGGAAACGTTTAATGGGTGTGTAACATGAAATACCAGTGTTGCAGTGTATAGCTTTATTAGCTGAGCTGCTGGAATTGTTTTCTGAGCTATGGTGATCCTTAGCACCGATTGCGAAATGGAACAGAAATTATTTATTAGTCCTCGGGTGCCTTAAGACAGAATAATACTTATTTGGCTGGAAACATAGTCAATCTTGTTATAGATGCTGCTGCTGCTTTTAAGGAAAAAGCAAACAAACTAATTTTGTAATTGGGAGCAAATATTTTTGAAGTCTGCTGGCAGGGACAGGCACGTGTCTCCCTGCAGGGTGGAGATGCTGGTAAGCAGATCTCGAGGTTGTTCCAAATAAAACTTTCAACGTGAGCTAGGACACGGCTTTGTATTTCAAAAAGACAGACGTGCCATCCCCGAGCAGCACTGGTTAATCCTTCCGGGTGTTCCCAGTCCAGCAGAGCTGTGTCAAGCCCAGTGGGATCACGTCTTTCCATCTTGGGAATCCCCCAAAATAGCTATTAAAATATTATAAACAGAATTTTGTTTAGATATGTTTTACTCTAAGTGGTAAGGTTTGGCAAGAAAACTTTCAAAATGGGAATGTTTGTGCTTCAAATTAAGCTTTGAGTTGAGGTGGTAGTTTTTATTTTAAAATCTGAGCAAACCAACCAGTTTTGTTTTTCTGAGACACAGTGTAATGAATACATGCAAACATTTCAAGTTTTAAAACGTAGTGAGGACTTCAAAATTTTACTTCTATCAGGTCATAGAAAGAAATAAAAAAAAATTTACATCCCTTAGAATATTTCCTTTGGTATCTAGACCAGATGTGTATTTGGAAAATCAGCCCTACGTAGCGCCTGTTCAGTGTTGGTCCGTGCTCCTTAGCTGCGGCAAACATAAAACCCGAAAAGGACGTGAGAAGGCCTTCATCCTGTGCGTGGCTCCCCATGAAACCAGCCACTGCTGTCCCTCCCCACTGGGCAGTTACGGTTTGGGAGGGAACAGAGTTCTGCTGCCATTTTTAGGGCAGAGGGAATTTCCTTGGGAGAAAACTTTGGGCAGTTTGTGGGTTTCTGGCCACTTCCCGAAGGCCTTGGCCAAGAGGCTGCTTGAAGCTCGGATCGCCCTGGCACAAGAGCAGATTGCTCTGCAGCGGAGAACTGAGATGAGAATTGTTCCTATTTCTATTAAAAAAAAAAAAAAAGGGGGGGGGGAATATAGTAAGTAAACAGTCAATAATAGTAGTACTCAAAAACCTAATTACTTTTGATATTTATGAAAAGGACCTGCATCATTCAAAACAGCATATTTTAGCCAATTTTACTGATTATGCCTCCAGTCATGGAGAGTTTTGTTTGTATTGATTTAATCCAGGAGCGGGAATGACTCCAGAAATGCTATTCCGGTCTGGCTCATGTTTTGCATGATATAATGCTCATTTCAAAAGTTTTGGACGTATTCAGATTAATTTGCTCACAGATGAGAACAACCCACAAAGCTGTTGGTAGAGAGGAAAAGTAAGTGCATGCAAAAAAACCCCAAAACTAAAACCAAAAAAGCCCAGCCCTACACTTGACCATTTCAGTCGCGCTGCTGTCCTGGCAGGCTGAGCGCTGCCTGAAAAACTGCTGTTGGAAAATGCTGCTTCTGTGTTTCTTTCCCGCGTTCATTTTTGTCATTGCTTGATGCACGGCAAGCTGATAGATTGAGCCGAGCTGTGACCCTGCAGTGGCTTTGAATCTGACTTCAAAATTTAGAACGGAATAGTATAATATTAAAGGGCATCTTCCAAAAACTAACTGTATTAGGATGGTGTTTCCTAACTCATCTGAGACATCTCTGCTGCATATTCAGTCTGGTGACTAGCTGAAAGACATTGTGGTTTTTGCTATTGTCTTTCTCCTATTTAATTGCGTAAAGCTGGGAAGGGCTGGGATCTTGAGGAAAGTGATGGGGAAAACAATGTTGGGTATAAGCCTTCTGGTCAGGTTGCTCTTGGCTTGTCCAACAGGCCGTTCTGAGCATCAGCTGAATAGGGAAAATGCTGGATTACCCAGGTCAGCTTGGATGCACGGGTCTCTCCAGCCTTACGTCCTTTAGTCTGTGATTGGCACATCCCTGTTCAGTGTCCCATTCTGTCGTTGGCAGAACTAGTAGTGACTCCACTGACACCTGGCCTTGGCCCTTTAGGTTCTGGGGTCAACTAGTTTTGAGTTTTTCCTGCATTTCTGCGTTTTCAGCCTTTCTGCATTTGGTGGTAAATACCAGAACTTCATCCCGTTTGGTGAGATGTGTTTAAATTGCTGAGATGATCATGGACCATATTTCTTCCTATCTTTACTGCTGACGTTCAAATAACCTGTGCTGGTTTGGTGTGGTTTTTTTTCTTTTTTTTTTTTTTTTTTAGTACCCAACCCTGTGAATAATTTAGGACTTCTGTTACAATTACCCGTATCCCTGTGTGCAAACTTTATTTCCTTCTCTGCTCCTGTGGCCCTCTTCCACACTCATCCTCGTTGTTTGTCCTGTGGTTTCTTGCAGTGTGTGCCGGCACCGAGAACAAGCTGAGCTCCCTCTCAGACCTGGAGCAGCAGTATCGGGCCCTGCGCAAGTACTATGAGAACTGCGAGGTAGTTATGGGCAACCTGGAAATCACGAGCATTGAGCACAACCGAGACCTCTCCTTCCTACGGGTAAGAAATCTTTTTCCTTCCCTCCATCTTCTGTGCTTAGTGGGGAGTAGCTATGGGTACTGGGCTGGAGGAGGGCAGGTCTCTTTCCCACCAGCTCTGCTGTCATATTAGAAGAGGATAATAAAATGTCACAGATGTGCAGAGAACAAGAGCAATGTCATTGCTGTGACAGATGCTCTGAATATGTGTCGTTTAGATTTATCCAGGACTTGGGGGAGAAAACCATGTCACTACACAGAAAGGTGACACCTTGCAGGACTCTGTCACTGTGTGGTGCCAGCAGGTAAGGTAGGGTTTGAGAAGGTCAGAGAATCATGCAGATAAGCACTGAAGGCGTTGAGAAGCTAATCCTAATAAAATGCTATACATGGACTGATGGATAGACTTAAGCAAGGGAAGAACTCTGGGCAACGTTTGTAGAGCATTTAGGAAAAAGAGGAAAAAAAAAAAAAGGTGATTGCTGAATGAACATCAAACCATCTTTGTGCGTGAGACTGGAGTTATGAGCCTAATTGAATCTCCAGCATCCAAAGGAAGTCTGTGATAGATGAAGGCTGTCCTGCCACTGTGGAACCTGGGTTGTGCACTCCCTCAGCCCTCCTTACTTCAAACTTTGAGTAAATATCAAGCTTTTGGCCTTTGGGTTTGTGAAGGAACATTTCCGTGTGGATTGTGCATTCCTTGTTAACGTGCTAGTGACCTCAAGGAGGGAAAGGTGAATGCTGAATGAAAAGAATTTAAGCCCATCGTTATTTGGTGTTTCAAAACTGGTTATGTTTGAAGAAATAACCCGCAAAGGAGTGATTCAGTGCACTCAGGTGGGCATCTGAGCATGCTGCAGACAATGTGGCTGCAACATGGGAGAGACTGGTATGTAGGTGTGAGGGCCACAGTAGAAAAGGCAGCTGTGGCAGTGCGGTTGCAGGCTCTGCTGGCCGTACTCTCTGTACTCTCCAATAAAAGTAGTCATGCCATGACACAGATAGGCGCGTTTACACCACTGGTATCGTATGGTATCGCTTGCATATGCTTCTGCAAAACGCTAGTGTCGTTTTTCAAGATGCGTGTCTGTATGTAACTGGCATTTTCATGAAAAGCATGTAGAGGGAGCGGCAGGTTTAAATCCGGCAGCAGGAAGAGGGCGGCAGGAGTCAGCCCTGGCAGGTTGTGTTACGCTGTCATTTGGTTTGCTGGGTCTCGGGTGAACCTAGTGCTCAATTTCAGTTTGCAAAAACGTGAACATTCCATTATGGGTTCTGACAAAGGCACGGCAGATTCTCCAACAGCGTGTTTAGCTTTGCTTCATGTTAAATTTCTTGGGGATTTCACAGGATTTCCACTCTCTGCGTTGGCCTGTATTTACTCAAAGCGTACACCAGGCTGCTTAAAGATTTGCAAGCAAATTTCAGCTACCAGATACGTCTGGAGTAAAGTTTGGGGTGCTAATTGCACTCAGACTAACAGGTTGCCTGTTAATTTGAGCGACGAATGCCTAGGAAGTAAATGCTATCTATACATTTCACAGTTGTGACAGGTGGGGAAAACACATATGCTCGTGCTCTGAAATAGATACAGCCTTGGTGCAGCTGGACTAACTGGTTTCCCACCACGTTAGGCAGCAGATAGATACATCCTGCGCAGGCAGGATCCTGCACAGATTCAGGCATCGCTGGAGTTTCAAATGCATCCTGAAACTCCCGACTGGGCCACTGTGCGAGGCTTGAATTCATCATGGACGGTTCTCCCGCTTTGGCTTTCCTTCCTTCCTGTGCTGCCTGCTGGTAGGTAGGGAAAGGAAATTATTTGGAAATTGGGGAATTAACATTCCTTGCAGAGAGCTGCCATATAAGCAGAGTAAAATATTAGTGGAAAGCGGGCAGTAAAATCAGCAAATGAGAGGAAGAAAGAAGTGTGTAGTAAATGAAGGTGGTTCGGTCACTTGTGCTTTTTGGTGACAGTTACTATCGCTTTTTTATTAGTTTTATTACTTCTCTTACCTGAGACTGCTGTCTTGCAGATGTCTCGGTAAAAAGCAGAACTTGAAACAAAACCTAGCAAACTGGAAGTCTAGTTAATATGATAAATTGTAGTCATTAAAATGGAAAACCAAACAGAGGAGAACATGTTCTTGGTGAGGCAAATAAATAAAAAAATGTTGGCATATTTACACTGATAATTTGACATTCATTAGTTAGGCAGTATTGCTTGGTTTATCATTTTAAAAATGGTTTTAATGACCAATTGAAAGTGGCAGATGGGAGATAACTAAAGGAAAGGCTATTTGTCTCTCTCTGACTTAAATAAATTTTGACACTGTCCGGCAAAACATCCTTGTCTCTAAATTGGAGACATGGATTTGACGATGGACCACTCGGTGGATAAGGAACTGGCTGGATGGCCGTACTCAAAGAGTTGCAGTCAATGGGTCAATGTCTGAGTGATGTTCCTCAGGGGTCGGTACTGGGACCGGTGCAGTTTAGCATCTTTGTTGGAGACATGGACAGTGGGATTGAGGACACCCTCAGCAAGGTTGCTGATGACACCGAGCTGTGTGGTGCAGTTGACACGCTGGAGGGATGGATGCCGTCCAGAGGGACCTGGACAGGCTTGAGAGATGGGCCCGTGTGAACCTTGTGAAGTTTAACAAGGCCAAGTGCAAGGTCCTGCACCTGGGTTGGGGCAATCCCAAGCACAAATCCAGGCTGGGCAGAGAATGGATTGAGAGCAGTCCTGAGGAGAAGGACTTGGGGGTGTTGCTTGATGAGAAGCTCAACATGAGCCAGCAATGTGCGTTTGCAACCCAGAAAGCCAACTGCATCCTGGGCTGCATCAGAAGAAGCCTGGCCAGCAGGGCGAGGGAGGGGATTCTCCCTCTGTACTCCGCTCTGGCGAGACCCCACCTAGAGTACTGCATCCAGCTCTGGAGCCCCCAGCATAATCAGGATATGGACCTGTTGGAGCAAGTCCAGAGGAGGGCCGCCAAGATGATGAGAGGGCTGGAGCACCTCTGCTATGAAGACGGGCTGAGAGAGTTGGGGTTGTTCAGCCTGGAGAAGAGAAGGCTCCAGGGAGACCTTACAGCAGCCTTCCAGTACCTAAAGGGGACCTACAGGAGAGAGAGGGAGTGACTCTTTATCAGGGAGTGTAGCAATAGGATGAGAGGTAACAGTTTTAAACTGAAAGAGGAGAGATTTAGATGAGATATTGTGAAGAAATTCTTTGCTGTGAGGGTGGTGAGCCCCTGGCCCAGGTTGCCCAGAGAAGCTGTGGCTGCCCCATCCCTGGAGGGGTTCAAGGCCGGGTTGGATGAGGCTTGGAGCAACCTGGGCTGGTGGGAGGTGTCCCTGCCCAGGGCAGGGGGGTTGGAACTAGGTGATCTTTAAGATCCCTTCCAACCCAAACCATTCTATAATTCTATGGTGAACTCATCGTGCAAGGTGATGTACCTCCAGTCTGCTCTGTTTTTTCATAGTCTCTATTGCAGTTGCCCACTTTGTCCACCAAGTGGACTTCAGGTAGGCAGTTGATGTACGTCTGGATTATCTGTACATCTGGCTGATCAGTGCCATGGCTTTGTACGCCTGCCTGCCTTCTCGTTAGTGCTCAGCTTAGCTGGGCAGGCTCACTCCAGGACAGAGGGAAGTCCTAGCGAGCTAGACATGTTGAGCCTTTTTATCATGCAATAATAGACGAACGCCATAAATGAATTAAACTGGAAAAAAAAAACCCAACCATAATTTTGTTTACCCTGCAGAGGAACATTAAAAGATCAGCATCCCATCTCTCATACTTATTTAGACATTTATTCCCTAAGTAGATTTGCTTTATGTCTGTAAGTTAGCTCTCTGGATATCTGCTGATTAAGACTTAAAAGGGCTGCCTGTCACCTGAACAAAATGCTCAACTACTTAAACATCTTGGCCTGCCAGCCCGGTGCGTGGCTTTAAGGTCATGAGGAGCTTCATTCATATAAGAAGGGATTATTGTATACGCTAGTGTTTTTTTCCTATAATTTTCATACATGTGCAGAACAGGAGTACAAATCCGCTGGTTTAGTTTTACGTATTTTATAACACAACCAGAAGCAAAAATAGTCGTGGTATTGCTTGCCTGTGGGGGGCCAAAACAAGGTTGAGCAATTGCAGTGTGAGGTTGTCCTCTGCGTGTCCTACCCTCCAGCTCCATCAGCTCTGTTCCTGCTTGCGCGGTGCTTCCCCGCACCGTGGCTGCAACGGGAGTCCTGGCAGAGGAAAGGAGCGCTCCAGAGGAGGAAAAAATGTGTCTACGCCTGAGTGTGGGAAAAGCAACATGTTTCTGACCGTGGGCTGACAGCCGGCTCTCTTTGTTATTCTTCTAAGGCTCAACCTACGGACAAAAAAATGTACACCAGGGTAATTCAGTTGGACCCATCACTCCGAGCTTCAGCAATGAAATGAGGCTGAGGCTGATGTAGCGCATTGCTGCTGCAGTAGCACCTCCCTGTTGTGGCCGAGGCACGTGGGCTGCAGTAAGAAAAGGCACTTACTCTTTCCAAGAGCATTATTGAACTGGACAGGACAAGTAAGTGAGTGGAAAGCAGACCCCGAGAGCTCCCGTGTCCCTTTAGCCTGTCCAGGCTCGCCAGGTCAGCAGTGATGGTGTGGGAAGAGGTCGGGCTCCGTCTCCCAGTGCTTCCCAAGCCTTCAACTGATTGCACAGGCCAGGTTTTTGCACTGGGACTTGCTCTGTGGAACTAGATAAGCTGGCCGAGCTGGTGTGTGTTTTGAGTCTCGTCAAGGCTAGAGCTGAGATTCATTTTCCGGGTTTGCATTTCAGAAAATCTTGAGAAAAGCTCAGATCATGCATACCGGTTTATATTGCAAACGACTGTTTGGTTTCAGAAGCAGCAACCTATTTTAGTTTTGCTTGGCAAAGCTGGCATTTTGTATTGTGGACGATTCTTATTTCTTAATAGCATCTCCGTATTCAATTTTCGAAATAAAATACACAATTAGTATACCACAAAACAATCTTCTGCAAGCACTCTTGTTCTGTTAAACACATTTGGTAAACGAGAGTTATCTTTGACTAATCCCCAAGCTTTTAGCAATTCACAGTCAGTAAATTGTCTTCTTGTGCCTGGATTTTATTTAACCAATTCAGATTATTTATTTTTGAAGACATGACCAGAGTTCTGTGCTGTTCTCTGCAATAACTCTCCCAAATGATTATGAAAGTTATTTCTAACCGCAATCAACAGCCTTCGAAAATTATATACCACCGCTTTATAAATTGTTTTTTCCTTTACCTCTGTAGTGCCTCCGTAGCACCCCGAGCCACAGCTACGTTGGCAGCTATCTGCCTGCCCTTTAGCAGAGTGGGCGTTTCATGGTGGACAGCTTTATAGCTGCTGCGGTTACTGCGGAGATGTGTAGCCCCATACTTATCACTTTCCTTACCATGTTTAGACTTTGGGGCAGATGGAATTTGGGGGTTTGGGTTTTATGTTTTTTTGCTTCTGGTTGTGTTAATAGCCTTCGAGGAAGACTGGGTCAGACAGGCTCCCTCCAAGGGGGGAGGACTGCCAGAGCAGCCACAGCAAGAGCTGGTTTCAAACCGTGCTGCCTGGCCCCTAGGCGTTCGGAGCTGCTTATGATTTATTTATTTTTTTTAAATAAAATAAATATTTTTTTGAAAGTTTTTTGGTCTTTTTTAGCAAAACGGGTCTAAGCAGACCCTTGTGAAAGCTCTGGTGGCATGGAAGAGAGCCTGCAGTCTGAACAGAGGTGTCAGGAAAGGGAGCACAGAGACAGAAGCGTATTTGCCTTTTCTAGTGTGCTCGGCAGATCACTGTGATGATATGTATGGCTCCCGAAGGCTGGCGGCAAAGCTCTGCATCCTCTTCTGCAGCAAAAGGGTATCTCAATTCCCAGCTGACAGGCTTCAATGAGGTCCCAGCTCAGCAGAAAGGGAGTGGGATGTGGAGTGGAGTGCCTGCCAGGAGTCCCCAGAAGGGGGTTATGGGCTGGCTGTGCCTATGTGGAGGGGGATTTTCCCCAGAAGTGCTGGGAAAACATTGCAGTCTGTCCCTACACCAGCATGGGGATTTTGGAGGGGTTTGCTGGGCAAAGCTGCCCTGTAGCATTTGTCCCGGAATGCACTGCATTAGGAGAGCCTCGCCAGCATGTGTTTTGTCCTTGGCTGGCAAGAGGCAAAGTGGCCTCCAGGTAATTACAAACCTGGAAATCGAATACATGTGTTTATGTATTTGTAATTGCCTTCCCAGGACCTTACCCGTTAGAAAATGAAGCATAAAGAGCCTAATGGTGTGTCAGCAGTGGCATGAGGGGCGGGCCTGTGTGTGCCACACAAATCCAGGTAGAAAGAGGACACCCCCGACTCACTGTGTAAACCTGGCTAGGGCATCCCGCGCACGCAGCAATAAACATGGCTGCTCTGCTGCGTGGGTTACAAGAGGCCAGCGGCACGCCAGGCCATGCTTCTGGCGTGGGCAAAATGTTTTATGCCAGCTGTGATCTGTTGCCAACTGTGTTGGACGAACCCGAGCTGTGTAAGGTGAGTTGGATCCCAAACTCAGAGGGTGGAATGGGAGCAGAGGCTAACTGCAGAAAGTGTGTGTGACACAGCTCTCCTCTAGGAGGACAGCTTCTTCTGCCGTTTCCCGTCGCTTTTGCAGAAACAGTAGCTTAAAATAATCCCAGCGGTTTAAACTGGTCTCAAAATGGCCAGGGTGTATTGATTGCCCAGGTGAGGAATGGCCCAAATTTGTGGGATCTTCCAGACCTGTAGTGTGTTCAGAAGCAGGCAGTGAAATGGGAAGCCCGTGCTGCAGCAGCAGGGAAGGAGCAGGGTGCCAGATGCTATTATGGTAACTGGTGAGATGGTGATAACAAATCGGTGGTTCCACCAGCCTCGGGGCAAGGATCAGCATTGTCAAAGCAGCACTTGCCCCCTCTTGAAACATGATGCCGTCCTGCTCGTCTCCCTTGCCAGTAACTGACCAGCGGCATTCACGTTGCCCTTGGCCCTTGATGTGTGGGATTGTGCCTGGTCCCTGCTACTGAAGATGAGTATTAACATGCCACATAGTCCCCAACAGAATCTCACCCAGCTCCATCCCGACCCCACGGCTCCCGGAGCCTCCGCAGCTGGTAGGTAGAAGGCCTCCAGTGCTTTGTGGCCTAAATGTGTTCAGAGGTATTACATTATTTTTGTGCTTTCCATCTTCATGAGATGCTGATAAGACAGCATGCGTGGCTCTGCAGCATCTGCTTCCCTTGCTGTCCCAGTGGGGCAGCTGTAACGTAGGTATGGCCTTGTGCTGCAGACCGCCCTCAGCTGCCTCCACGCCTCCCTCCCGTGGGTGCTCAGAAACCCCTTTTCAACAGCCTGGCTGGTTTCAACCCATTTTTGGTAGATACAGGACACAGTACCGCTCACTTCGTGGCTCTGCCAAGGCCTCTTTGGTGTAAGCCTCTAGCTGCTGCTCGTGCGTCTCCGCCGCTAGATGCAACGTGGCAGAATAGGGACCCTGCTCGCAGCTCCCCTTCCTTCCCCCCCAAAGAGCTGCCTGCGTGGCCGCCAGCCTCCCATCTGCCTCCCTCCCCGCCCTTCTGCCAGCATCTCCCCCTTGCAGCTGGCCACGCTTGCCTGCTCTGGGGGGCAAATAATGCCAGGCGGCTAACAGCCACCCTGCGCCGCGGGGCTGCTCCCTCCCGCCGGGCCTCGGGGAGCTGCAGAGCACCGAGGGGTGACCCCAAAGCCCTCTCCCCACCTTCCACCTCCTCCCTACGCTGCCGTGGTGGCCTCGCCTGCCGCGCAGCTATTCCTGTCCAGCTCCTGCACAGCCTTTTTTTAACGTTGTTTACAAACCCGGCAGCTTCATCTCTCCAAGCAGCTAATGCTTTTGCTAGTTCCCCCCAGCCAGATTTTGTCTCGGGTTTTATACTCCTCCCAGCCCTGTTCTTTTATTTTTATAGCTGTCCAGGGCATTGCAACAAGCAGAATAACTGGGCCAGGAGGCTGCTGTCTCTTCCATACACAACACCAATCTCCTGTCCCTAAAAACAACTTAAAAACCCACTTGCACAACCTCTCTTTCCCCTCTCGTCCTTTCCCTACCAGCAACACAACACTAGCAGGCAGCCCAGATCAGCTATGCCGTGGAGCTTGGTCTTTGCTTTCGCCTGAGAGAAACTTCAGGACTCTGCAAGCTGGCACTCTTCTGCTTGAATTAAATTTTTAGCTTCTGCAAAACAAACATAGAAGAGAATTAATATACAATTAATCCTAGAGCTGGGTCTGCCAAGCCGTAACCAAATATATGAACATTAGCTATTGCTCCATTAATTTAGCAATTATTTTTTGGTGCCTTTGTATGAGAGATACAGTTTGAAATAACCGCTTGTGTTTAGGCGGAGAGTCGCGTGCTGTGGAAATGCAGGCTCCTGTTTTGGCGCAGGGATGGCCTGTGAAGTGGCCCTTTGCCTCTGTGTGTGCCAGGTGCGGGGCAGCCCCCCCCAGGAAGCGGGTTTTTGAGAGGGTTGTGATGGGCTGCGGATGATGCCCTTTTCCAGGGGAGCCTGGGCCTGCTGGGGACGTCACTGGGCTGCTCCTCACGTCCCGCCTGCCGCAGGGCTAGCTCTTGGGAGTGCTGCCAAAGCCGCTGGAGGCAGGAGCAGCTACATTCCCTTGTGTCCGCTTCCCTGGGATCGATTTGCTGTATAAAACACGTGTTGTCATCTGTGTGGAGCGATTAGCAGGTGGTGTCCACAGGCCCTTCATCGACACACATGCACGCAGGTACAGGGAGTTGGAGAGGATCCCCCACCAGACTCCGGAAGGACATGGGGACGGAGCCCTACCTGGGGCTTTTGTTTCCCCCTTTGTTGTGTTGGCAGCGGCCCAGAGCTTCCCTAGCTCTCCTGCAGCCTCTGCCTGTGTCCCCTTCGGCTGGGGGGAGCATCCTTCGTCTGTATCACACTTGAGATGAGAACTAAAGATTTGAAGTCCAGGATGATTAAGGAGTCTCTTTAAATCATCTTCTAGCATTTCCCCTTTAGCTCCCACCGTACTGGAGGCACCCCACCTCCAGCCGCTCAGGAAGCCTGTCTGATTCATGTGCGTGGCAGTGGTAGCAACTCTGGAGCAGGAGAGAGATAAAAGAAGCCTGACTTAAATTATTCAGAGTAACCCGGACCCATGCACGTGCTCAAGATCAGCAGCATCCTTTTTGCTTGCTATACCATTTTTGTGGTTGCAGCGAAGCCGCCCTTTGTTAGGCAGAGCAGAGCACTGGGGAGGTGATGGGGGGCGGCTCCCTCATTCCCAAAGGCTGCAGCAGTGGTGCTTGCGACGTCTTTCTTGCTAGTCCCGCTGAACCTCGTGAGCCTCTCCGGCAGCTTTTGGGTGCTGCAGAGGTGCCTGCAAGCCTAGATGGATGTGGGAGGCATGGCGTGGGAGTATTCCCCCTTCCAATGGGGTGCTAGCCACAGCTGCCAGTAATTTTTGCCATTCAACAGTATTGCCACCACTTTCCTGGTCCCATTGTTGGGAGATTATGAGGTGCAAGAGGCCCTAGTACCAAAAATATGGCCAGGATACAGGGTTCACTGTTCCAGGTGGAGTACTTTCAAGGTTTGGCAGAGGTAACGTGGTGGATGGATGCCAGCTGGCAGCAGCTCAGCCTGGGCAGCGTGTGGAGGATGTTAATGGTAGGGGAAAACATTTGGAGGAGTTGGCAAAGTCTACCATCACCCTGGGAATGTCACAAACGGGTCTGGGGGCTCTTTGCTTAAACTGTTGAGCAGTCTGCAAAATGGATGCATTCCTGCGCTTTGGTTGTGCAGTATCAACAATAGCCAGGAAGACCTTTCTCCTCCTCCACTCTAACACAGATCTTGTTCTCTTCCTAACAGCCTGCTATATAGGGCTGTATCTGGGGGCACATAGAATCATAGAATTGCTGAGGTTGGAAGGGACCTTTAAGATCATCAAGTCCAACCTTTAACCTACCCTGACAAAAGCCACTTCTAAACCATGTCCCTAAGTGCCCCATCTACCCTTTTTTTAAACACGTCCAGGGATGGTGAATCCACCACCTCCCTGGGCAGCCTATTCCAATGTTTAATAACCCTTTCAGTGAAAAAATGTTTCCTAATATCCAATCTAAACCTCCCCTGACGTAACTTGAACCCGTTTCCTCTCGTCCTATCACTTGTCACCAGGGAGAAGAGCTCAGCCCCCATCTCTCTACAACCTCCTTTCAGGTAGTTGTAGAGGGTGATGAGGTCTCCCCTCAGCCTCCTCTTCTCCAAGCTAAACAACCCCAGCTCCCTCAGTCGTTCTTCATAAGGTTTGTCCTCCAAACCCCTCACCAGCTTTGTAGGCCTTCTCTGGACATGCTCCAACACCTCAATGTCCCTCTTGTAGCGAGGGGCCCAAAACTGAACGCAGTACTCGAGGTGGGGCCTCACCAGTGCCGAGTACAGGGCGATGATCACTTCCCTAGTCCGGCTAACCACACTGTTCCTGATACAGACTAGGATGCTGTTGGCCTTCTTGGCCACCTGGGCACACTGCTGGCTCATATTCAGCCGGCTGTCAACCAACACCCCCAGGTCCTTTTCTGCCGGGCTGCTTTCGAGCCACTCTGCCCCAATCCTGTAGCGCTGCATGGGGTTGTTGTGACCCAAGTGCAGGACCCGGCACTTGGCCTTGTTGAACCTCATACCATTGGTCTCAGCCCATCGGTCCAGCCTGTCCAGATCCCTCTGCAGAGCCAACCTACCCTCAAGCAGATCAACAAACCCACCCAGCTTAGTGTCATCTGCGAACTTACTGAGGGTGCATTCGATCCCTTCATCCAGATCATTGATAAAGATATTAAAGAGAACCGGCCCCAGCACCGAGCCCTGGGGTACACCACTTGTGACCAGACACCAACTGGATTTAACTCCATTTACCACCACTCTCTGGGCGCAGCCATCCAGCCAATTTTTTACCCAGCGAAGAGTACACCTGTCCAGGCCATGGGCAGCCAGTTTCTCCAGGAGAATGCTGTGGGAAACAGTGTCAAAAGCTTTGCAAAAATCCAAGTAGATAACATCGACAGCTTTTCCCTCATCCACTAAGTGGGTCACCTTATCATAGAAGGATATTAGGTTTGATAGGCATGACCTGCCCTTCACAAACCCATGCTGACTGGGCCTGATAACCCTGTTCTCCTGCATGTGCCGTGTAATGGTACTGAGGAGGATCCCCAGCCATTCCCTTCATGATCTACGCGTGCTGGTGGAAGCACGTTATTCCTTGGGCAACGTCTGCTGGAGATCTTTGAGGCGCAGGTAAACCTCCTGCCCAGCTCTGCCCTGTGTCAGTCCAGGGTGGTGCCTGGGCCAGCACTGTCACCTTGTGTGTCTGCTGTGTCACCCGCCTTTGCCTGGGCACAGCCAGCCAAGTGTCTGACAAACCAGTTGTGCTTTCCAAGTGGTCCTGGCACCCAGAAGCTTAGCCCCTGATGAAAACACAGGTCAGGAGTCAAATTCTTCACGTATACAAAAGCAACCGTTGAGATCCATGGTTTGCTCTGGCTTGGTTTCTGGTTTGGTTTTTTTTTTTGATGAAATAGAGACTATTAATTTCTTTCTTCTCCTGTTGTTTAGCGTTGCATCAGACTCTTCTTTCTGTCTGTCCCTGAAGGGGTCTGATGCTGTCAGTTCCTGCGTGTTTGCAAAATACATGTGGCTGAGCCAGAACTCAGAAGCTGCTGTGATGGGTACTATAAAAACACCGGTAGCGGAGGGAGGACATTATTAAAAATAAAACAGTGCAAACCTTCTTAATTAGGTGTTGTTTCTCTTAGAAGCTGATCTTCCCTCTAGGCGAGTGAAACCAATTATGCCCTCCCTTTCAACCACCTTATGCTGTTAATGGTCTTACTCTTGTAAATGTAAACTTCTCCCCTACCGATGCATTGGAAATGCTGGCCTAATTGAAGCTGGGCTAAAGCAAACAATGGAGTAAAGTTAAACTAACCAACAGAAAAAAAATAAAATAGTTTCAAATGCTTTTAAATTATAAATGGATTTATTAGATTATAAAGCAAATGAGTAGTTTTCATCTAGCCGTCGAAAGAAAGGTCATTTGGTGTAAATGGTGAGTGTAATGAGTTTTCAAGCTCAGTCTTAATCCTCGCTGGGAGATGGCATGAAGTCCACTGTTTCACGCTGTTCACTGACAAGCTTTCCTCAGGTGTCGTTAAGGCTTATTTATTCTCCTCTTTGTACACCCGCCCTCTCAAATCTTTCTGTGGAACAGAGATTGAAGTCAGAAGACACAGGTAAGGTATAAATAGGCATATAGATACATATGTAATTGCGGTATAGCAGCCTGCACCAAGTGGAACTATTTTATACTTTCCTTGGACATTTTTCTGTTTTCCTGAGCATTTAAGCAATGCGTTGCCAGTTTTTCCTCTAGCCCTCCCTCCCTCCAGTCCTATTTTACTATTGAATAAAATGAAATTGAACAAACTGACTGTCAGAGAACTGAATAATCTTGCATTGTAATACACTGACTCAGAGTCCTGGATCAATGGGCTTGAATTGCTGTTAAAAGCCGTATGAAAGGGAAAGCAAAGTCTTTTGCTGTAAGCTGTGTCAAGGGGTGGAAGAGCAGAGGGACGGATGGAGGCTTAGCCAACAGTTTTTGTGCTAAACTGGATCAATTTTAAAGGTTTCCTCTGTTGATGCCTGCCGGAGGGCTTTTATAGTTCAGAAATGTCAGCACAATCGTGCAGATTGCAGCATTCAGCAACACTCCCACCCCGAACCTGATACTAGCACTGGGCCGTCTAATTGCGGTCCTGCGTGTGTCACACAGGCATCTCACATAGGTACCCAGGAAGGCTGGGGTGGAGGGAGAAGTTGGCATTCCTGAGTGTCCACCTCAAAAATAGCATGTCAATGGAGCATTCACAAGGATGTGTCCTAGCAAAGGCCGCTCCGTTGTGTGGGGCTGGTCGGAGGAGCCAGGGAGTCTGGAGCTGGCCGGGGGTGATAGTGGATGTGTCTTTCTGGGACTGAGGTTGGGTGTGCTCAACCCAACGAGCAGCCAGCAGGGACATCTCTGTTAACCGCGTGCTGGCTCCCAAGTGCTGAATCCTACGGGATATGAAATCAAGGACACTGACTTCTCAGGTAAGATGTCCCCAGTGTCAAACGTCATCACAGAAAGGTGGAACGGAGAGGTTTTGGTTAAAGCGACGAGGACCTAGTAGTTCTGCGGGTGGTTAAGCACAGCTGGTCTCATTGACTTCTAGTACTTGTGTTTGAAGCTAAGTGGAAGGGTAAGAGTATCTGCATGCTGTATTGAATAGCATGTAGTGTTTCTTTTCCCCCCTTTGGTGGTGATTATCCTGCCAGAGAGGAAGAATGAAGTGCTTTGAGGTACTGTCTGAACATAATAAACTTGAAAATGTCAAAAGGCAAGGTAGAAATATCATGCCAGTTTTGACAAACCTGTGCTGTTATGTGCAGGAAAAATAATAGCGATAGCTTAATGTTGCTCACTGGAGAGAGAGGTTATAAAAAAAATGCGTTGCGTAAGAGAGTTTATGCTTATGCTTTGAGAAAATAAACCTTAGCAAGCCCAAGATGGAGACCAGAGACCCTCAAAGTAAATGCTGTTCAGATTTAATAGGATGGAAGGGATGTAGCCAAATGGTCCAAGAGCTTGAGTGGCGGCCAGAGCCTGACAGTTCCACTTATTCTGATTACTGATGGTTTGGGATTGATTCAGACCCTAAGTGCCAACAAAAGAGCTGTAAAGCATTATAAATTGCTTTATAATTCTGAATAATCATGGTGATGGTGGAAGTGCCTGCATTTTTCTGGAGGAGACAGCCCTTGAAAGAACCCACAGGGAAACCCATGCCTTCCTGCAAGTCTATTGCCGCTTCCAAATGGGGAAGCCTGAGATGTGGAACATCATTGCTTTAAACCCATTTCATACCAGCGTTGCTAATTTACACTCAGAAGGACACCTCCTACCTTGAATTTGGAAGCGGGTTTCAGAAAACAACTCCCCAACTCCGTACTCTTCGGCTTCCCCTCCAGAAAGGGCCAAAGAGCAGGGGGAGAGTGAAAGAGATGGTGAGGCACGTGTCGTATTGCTGCTGTAAATCAAAAGCAACAACCCCGTGTAGCATGTAGTTCAGGAATGATAATGACAGCTCATCCTTCAAAAGTACAGTGCAGAGTGAGGGCCTAGGAAAGGAAAATCCGTAATGAGTATCAGGGAATAATGGCTGTCTCTGGAAAAGCATGGAGTAACCTCTTAGGGAAGCAGAAGACGTTACTGGATTCCTTTCAAACCTGCTGAGTGGTCAACTGGAAGAAAATACATTTGTTGTAAGGGACTGTCTTGCTTTGATAAAGGTGTGGAAAATGTGACCTAACAAATCTTGTAGATTGCTGTCATACCGTTTTTAATTTCTTTGGAGCCTGGTGAATTTTTAGGTAAAAGGAAGAAGAAAGAAAGTGCAATTTGCAGATGGGTTACCCTCCTGCTCTCCGAGTGGCGAGCTCAGTGCACAGAACCTCCCTGCTCTGGTGGCCAGCCTCTGCAGCTCCTTTGTGTGGACGTGTTTGTCTCTCATCTGCTGTGCAACCTCCGTTGTCTTCGGGTTATTTGGAAAAGGCTCTTGTAGTTAGACACAGAGAAGATGATTAGGGAAAAAGGAAAGGAAACTACAAACCCCTGTCCTCCCTGTATTTCTGTCCTGTTTGTGTGACGTTTGCGTGAGCAGGTGGTGCCTTACCCTGCCTAAAATGGGGAAACCTCTTAAAACCAGGCATTGCAGGAATCCCCGTGGAAGGGCACCGCAGAAAGAGATGGGGTGGATTTCAGTTCTCAGTAATTGTCAAGAGATGTGCAAGCAGAGAGAAATAAGAGGAAAATATTTGCAGGTGTTTATGCTGTGGGAAAACTACTGCAGAGAGCAGGGAGAGCCACGAAGCTTAAACCTAAAACGTTTTGCTGGCATTTGTTGCAGTCACAGTTATCGCACTGGTGGACGAGTATCCTCCTTCCGTGCCTCCTCTCTGCCTGTTTGTTTCCTGAAAATGCTGATATTTGTAATTGAGGCCAGGTGAGGTCCATCGGTTTAGCGAACGGCAAGCTGAACCCAGCCGTGCTGTCAATTAGCGCTGGTGCCCGGCATCAGCGTGGCCGGAGGTTACGGCAGCGGCGCCCGGTAATGATGGCGGATGCTGAAACACGCTCCCTTGTCAGCTAATCATTTCAGTGCCAAAGTAATCATTTGATCTCAGCAGAACAGCTGGTTTTAAACTACAGATTATCCACCACTTCATCTCCTCACTTAGCTGCAGAGCTGATTTGTTTCAGCTATAGATCAATTATACCCCCAAAACAACATTCAATTCACTTGTATCGTGTGAAATGAAGATAAAACGGGTTCAGGCGCTAACGACAGATCTTCCATTACAGACCCTCCGTCCCCGCACATAAATACCCATCACCGGGGAGTGAGTATTCATTCATTCCCGGAGCCAGTTGTGCTCATTTCATTAGGATACAATGCATTATTTTAGCAGAACAATGCATATATATAAGAATAAAATGCGGTTAAAAGGGCACTTATTTCTCACACTGCCTATAAGTGTCCCTTGTTGGGTGACACCAAAATCACTCAAACTGATCAAATGTAAAATCAAAGACGTGTCGTTAGAGCCTGTTGGGGAGCCAATCTGTATTGCGTGAAAGGAAATCAGTCATTCCAAAGCAAGTGTTTTCATGCCATCTTTTCCTTGACGTTATTACGGCCTTTTGATCAAAATTTCTCCATTATGGCCGCTGAAATTGAGAAATTTTGCTTCATTTGCAATGGAGACCCCTCACACAAATCGATGTGGCACGTGCTCAGCCGGTGCAAGCCTAAACTGTGCTGATGAAATGGCAAAGTCCCAAAATTGTGAAATAATGGCATCACCAGAGGTGTTCCTAGCAGGCAAGCCAGCTTTTCCTTGGGCAGGGTAGGTCCAGCACAATTAAGTCTGTACCACCATCAATATATTTGCACCTTTCACTGCAGCCCAGCCATTGCCTGCCGTGGGACCCCTTCCGCGCGTGCTGGTGGACGTGCGGCTGCGCAGCGTGGGGCTAAATAGAGCTGGCTGGAAGCAGTCAAGATGCAAATTTTGGTAAAATGTTAAAATACCATTTTGCTTTGGCTTTGTAATCATTGTGTTTGACAAAAATATGTTGGTTTTATTTAATAGGAGTGGTCATTAGTAAGTACGCTTTTTCCCCCAAAGGGTTGCAGCGATACAGGTATCTCATGCTGATTTCCATTGGGAAGTTCCCCAATTCTTCTTGTCACAAGCGTTTGACCCCCTATGCTTGTTGTGTTCTCTGGTGTTCCCGAGATGGAGTGAAAAACTTATTCAGCGTTGATGGGAAATACTGGTTTTATGGCTCATTTACCTCAATATTATGTTTTCAGTATGCAAAGATTTAACGTGTGTGGTTCACGCAGCTTTTCTGTGTGCTCGGTTCTGCGCGCTTTCGGTCACCTTTTCCAGCTTCTGTTAGAAACGTGCCACTTAGGAAAACAGTGTTTAAGGAGACCCAGGGGTGCTGTTGGGAGCAGGGCAGCGCGCTGGGAGCTGACTTCCCATGCGGGGTTTGTCTTCCCTCAGGCAGGCCGTGCTGTGTCCTGCAGCACAGGCGCCCGCACCCCAAGGGCTGGATGGAGAGGGAACAGCTCAAGGCAGGAAAAATACCTCTTCACCCAACCATTTTGCACCTGGATTGACGTCTTTGATATTGTTTCTTGTTCTTGTTAGATTTCCATTACAGCAGTGCGAAATACCTGATTTGCTCAGTAGAGATCCCGCTGCGGATCCAGAGCCGATGCCTGCATGCTGTAGTGCACCAGGGAGGAGTAGAACTACCTACGGGTGTATTTATTTTCTGAAAAAAGATTTTTCGGGTGGCATTGGGAGCAACCTGCATTAGGCAGTTTTCTGTTTCTCCTTAGGCAGAGGAGAGGGGAACATGGTAAGGGTGGTTTCTTATGGCCCGGTGGTGGGAGGAGCGGAGCAGCTGTTTCCAAGAGACCTTGTGGCACCTGTTAGTCCTGGGGCTCCACCTGACAAGGTGAATGTGAGAAGTGCAGCACTGAATGGAAACCGTTTCAGATAAGGTAATCTGAGCACACTTGCACAAATGGACAGAGCCAGCTAAGCCCACAGCCACGAGTTATAAAATTCCTATTTATTTAAATGACTTTGAATAGAGTTCACGCACTCCTTGGGATTTCTGTTTAAAAAGAAATAATTTTGATTGTGTTTCTGCACTTCAGCTCCTCCCATAAAAGGTCACCTTTCTCCAAACGTACCTCAGACTGTGGGACATAGTCCTGGTTTTTCATTTTGCTCCTTTTAGTTTTACTTTTTCGTTAAAGCCCTTGCAGAACTGCTGTACCTTAAGTGTTGCGTTTTAACTCTGACCTCTGGAAGGAACTTACATATCTTTTTATGTCGAATAAGGGCTGAAATTTTGTTAGGTGAAGCAACCAGCAGTTTTACAGTGGCTGCTGCCTGTAACTATCCCTGCAACTGCGTGGAGCCCAAACCCAACAGCTCCTTAAGCAATTTTGTGTTTTTTCTTCTCCCATGAAATTTTAATGCTGCATCATGCCATCAGTTTGTAGTGGATGCAAATATTTACCAGATCTGCTGCAGACAGCATCCACTGGCCGTTAATTTGCCAGAAGGATGAATCCTGTCGTGCCTGGCTAGCAGGCACTGCTCAGAACAAAATAAGGAGGCCTTCATCTGGGGTTTCAGGAAAGCTCCCAGTAAAGCCTCCTCTTGTTTCCTTAAATAAACATCTTCAGCTCCATCCTCCAGAGGCATCTCCCAGTGCCCCTCTGGAGCGCTCACCAAACAGAAAGGACCCTTGTCTGATAGCACTTTTAAGAGGCAATGATTTTTCTTACCCCTCGCATAACTGGCGGGTAATCGGCCATCATCTTGCTCAATGCAAGGCTTTGTTTTTATTTGTTTATTTTTTAATTGAGCTAAATGCCTCTTCTCCTTTCCCGCTGCCTCTGATCTCTGCTGGAGAGAGCAAATCTTAGCAGCCTGCAACATCACATGTTTCTCTGATGGCTTTCGGCTCCCATATGCTCTGGTTCAGTAACAGTTTTGGCTGATCACTGTGACAGCAAAACACCTTTTTTTATTTAAGCTACAGCTTTCTAGAAATACGTCTTTGGGCTTAATCAACATAACCTTCAGCAGTTCTTTGAAACACGGGATCTAAAAGCCATGAATGTCAGAAACGCTTTATGGCTTGTGGGAGTCTTTAGAGCTTCTGACAGATGAAAGTGGAGGAGGGAGGAGGAAGCCATCAAAAAATACACCAAATACAGGCTGGAATGGGATTTTTGCAGGTAGCTGACAGTTGGGCCCCTGCATTGGAACGGACAGGCTACCGAAGGAAAAAATTATGACTAAGAAACCAAAGGGTAACGTAGCGCTGAGCGTAATGTGATGAGCAGCCGGTTGGGTTTTATACAGTGTATGCTCCGCAAGTCGACCGTGTGCGCCGAGCTTAGGCACCCTTTGCGGGCAGAAATAGTCCTCTACTGAAAGGTCTTTCGGATGTGAGAGCCCTTGGTTTATTATTAGAATAGTAATGGTGGTGTTATTTTTAAGAAGGAGAGGAGAAAATGAGAATAAATTACAGTAAAATGCCAGCAACTGCTGAAAACAGGAGTAGTGACAGTGTCTCTTTGGCGTTTTTGCAGCCAGGCAGACACGCGCAGCAGGAATAGTGCCAGTGTGCAATTGCCATCAGCTTCAGTTACTACTTTCACCTGTTTTTAAATATTTAAAGTTTACTGTTTAATTTTGGATGATGCTGAATAACAAGAATCAAAATATGAAAATTCACGTTAAAGTACCGGTTGCAGCAAGCGTGTTATCAATAATGTAAGTGGGACGGGACTGAATGGCCACGGTCTTCCAAGAAATCTTTTCCATTTCTCTTGTGTTCCCTGTCTAGACAAGATTTATTAAACAATCCTCTGAAGGGATTGTCCTTCACCGCTACCTTTTATTATTGGTGGAAGCCAATTTGAGGCTCACTTTGTTGTGTGAGGGGCCGGTTCCCTCATGTGATTGATGAGCTGGATGGGAAGTGATTAGACTTTTACAAGCCCACGCTCCTTGGAACAATACTAACAGGGGAAAAAAAAGGCTGTTCTTCAAATTTCAGATTCATTGCCTATTACTTCCGAGCTTCAGTTTCTCTTTCCTCTTCGAAGTCTCCTCATTTTTCTGGCTTGCTTTGCAAGATAAGGAGAGTGGAAGATCTGGGTGGTGCAGCCGACAGAGGTGACTGGAGGAGGAAAAGCTGCCAGCTGTTGTGGGCAGTCTTGCTTTTTTGCTTTATTGGTGTTATTTTTCTGAAGACTGATTGCGATTCGCTCTTGATACACTTCCCCAGAGGTCTGTCCCCTTCAAAGAGAGGCAATAAACTGGGCAAGCTGGAACAAGGCTGGTAGGAGGAGCAGTAGGACAGGACAGACGTGCTCTTTCCCTAAATACAAGGGGGGACAAACCACAATCCCTTACACTGGGGCTGTCAGTGTGAAACCCCTTTGCCCTCCGCCAAAACGCATTTACTGGGTTGCCCCATGGTTTGCATGAGATGATGGTGGAGCAGAGACTTTTCTCCCAGGCATCCCAGCAAACCTGATATCTGACTGTGCGTAATGGGCACACCCTAGAAATATAAGAAGGTGCATAATCATCCTTACCTCTAAGGCTCCTAATTTAATTCCTCTTATTTTCATTCAGGGGTTTCCACCTTTTTTTTTCCTTTTTTTTTTTTTTTTAAAGTCTTCCTCAGGAGATGTCTAAAACTTCTCTGCTGGAGCAATGGCAAATTTAAACCAGATGGCTGTTTTTCTTTAGCGCCTCTGCGCACCACTGATGCAGGCTGAAACACACGCTCTATGCAGCAAGCAGGTACTAAGGTGTTACAGTGAATGGGGGAATCCTGTTCCCCTGGTAAGTCAAATGAATTATTCCATTTTAGCTTTAAAATGGAGCTCTTTATGCACATGCCAGAGCCTCGGGGGACTGTGCCCTGTCGGGAGCGTTAGCTGAAAGTTGTCACTGGGGGCAAACTGAGGTGACACCCAGCCCAGCGCCTTTGGGGAAAACCATGCTGGAGAGATGGGCTGTGAGCACCTCTGCACCTCTGCTCATGGCTTCGTGGCATCTCCGTGGCCTGATTTAATCTTGTTAAGCTGGGGCAGAGCTTGGGGTGTGGGTGCTGTTTCGCTGGATTGAAAGGATGTTCCATCAGTATTTGTCCTGCTGTTGATGATAAAGCTTTTGCAATGAGGAAAAAAGGTGACGGATGATGTTTTATAAGTGAGAGACCCAACAGTGACAGCAGTCACCTGGGTGAGGAAGGTTGGAAAGGAGAATTTGCGACCAGGAAAAGCAAACTCCTGTAAAATCCAGAGCCGTGCAAATATTTGACACTTCGGCTTGGTGTCTGAATTGGGAAAGAATTAGGAAAGTCTTTCTGGGTTGACCCAAAAGAGAAGTTTTTCTCTTTTCTTTTTTTTTTTTTTTTTCTTTCATCAAAACAAACATTATGGAAAATGTTGCTCTCTGACAACTGATTTTGGTTTTTTTGATTTTTAGGTTTTTTTTGTTCTTCAGCTCAAAGCAAAGGAGTTCTTAATTTGTTTTAAATAATACATTCAGGCAAACTGCACAACAATGAGCACCTTGATTTTTTTCAAGTGTGTTTTTCCGTCTCCTCCCCAACTGGAGCTATTTGCCACGTTCAAGATTAATACTCAATTTACTTTCGTCACCCAAAAATTGATCTTTTTTCCCACATGCTGATATGTTTATTCTTTGAAAACTTTCTCCAACCTAATAAGGATAGATTTTTTTTTTTTTCATGGCGTTTTATCAAATCTGCCTTCTCTTTGCTGGGTTAAAATTTGATGGAAACAAGTTATTCATAAAAATGCAGGTCAGTTTTTGTTGCACTGAAAAGAGCTCTTGCCTCTGGAAGAAATATAATAAATGAAACAAAACGGAGATCACAGATGTTGTAATAAACTTAGTAAATGTGTATATCATTGAATTCCATTGAAGTTATTGTAAACGGTGTTTTTACATTGTTTAATTATGTACAATTAGCCCAGGAATTGCTAAGTCCCTGCTGGAGCCTTTTCTCTTAGATTTACAATAGGTCATGACAGAGTATGTTTCTGATTACTGTCATGGAGGCACTAATTGAACTGGATCCAATCTCCCACATTGACTGGGTTTATCCATAAAAGAATAACTCATGTACATACAAATTTTTCTTCTTTGCCGTATTTAACTGGAGCCCGGAGCAGGCATAGAAGAGATGGCAGAATTTATAGTCTGTTAAAGCATTTTCCATCAGGTGTCATCTGTGAAAGCTGTTCTGGGTATATAAAGCAGGAGCAAGATAAATGTAGCTTTGGTAAGTCTTGAAAAGACTTTTCTTGTGGCCTGCAGCCAGGCAGCATGGCAGAGCTCCGGGGAGTTGTGCACAAGAAGTCAGCAACACCAAGCGGGTGTTTACATGCATATATATATATACACACACACATATTTGCATTGAGAATCCTTCTCCAGAAAACCCGGGAAATGCACTCTTTTTGTTTTGCTTCCAGAAGGGTTTATGGTTTCTCTGGGAGAGCAGAGGCGGAGCGGGGAGCTGCAAGGCGCCGCAGAGAGGTGTTGCTCTGGTAGGTGACCCTGCGGGCACAAAGGCCTGCGGCGAGTCTGGGCCTTGCGAGGCTGAACTGACACTGTTAAGTCACCCACACAGCAAAGGTAGCAGAAGAGCTCATCATCATTCATTTCCAACCTGAAGTCCCTCAAATGCTGGGGAAGAATCCAGTCCTTGCAAAGACTGGCATACTGATCTGGTGGATCCAAGGATTTTGCCTTGTTAAGCATTTCGGAGCATTTGGGGGGTTCTTCATATTGATCATCCAAGCCAAGCCCGTTCAATAATATGATAAATAATTTATTTGCTGACACTTTTCCCAGCCTGCTCTATATGCACCTCACACGGGTACGGTGTGAAAGCTGAACATGTGCTTCCTGGAGGTTAGCTTTGCTGACAGGGAGGGCAGCAAGAATCAAGCACAAAGTTCAACTGAAGCCTTTTCTGCGAGCTCAGCTGCCTCAGGCTTGTGCCAAGGAGAGAGGGTGGATCTGCTGCAGAGCCTGGAGAAGACTTCAGGCATCGGGGAGAACTTTTAGGGTCAGAGGTACGTGCATGGCGCTGTGCAGGGGTAACAGCTTGCACCTGGACACACAGCATCTCTCTGAGCTCGAACCAGATGGGACTGCGGGGTTTAGAAAAGGCAAACCCACTCGAAATCTTTCTCTGCCCTTCTGCGAACACAAATTCAGTGCAATTTACCACGTGCGTGCAGTACCCGTGGAGGTTAGTGGTGCGACTGGCTCACCTCTTCAGGCCAGGAGATCCCTTTGCCTCAGGTCCCTTCCCCTTGCTCCTGGAGCACCAGGCGCTGCGTCAGAGGGTGTCACGGCGTTCCAGGCTCACATCGCTGGTCCCTGGCAGGCGCAGCACCCGGGGACGTACCAGAGCCATCCCAGCAAACACTGCCCGACGTGTGCGAGTTTATTCAAAACTGTTTCCATCAGTGGAGGAGTACATTATTTATGATTCCATTTTCCTCTCTGTTTGGAGAGCATTTATCAAATCAATCAGAGAATTCATTAGGTAGTTATTATTATTTCATTATTTGCCTAAGCCTTGGTGTGTTTACCCCACACAAACAGAAAAGCCACTAGTAAATGGCATTAGGAGCTTGAAATACCCGTTTTCCTGCCCGTAGCGCAGAGGAGGAACGCGGGAGTGGCTCCGTAGTGTGACAGCTAGCAATGAAGTTGTGATATATAAGAAGCAACGGGACGCTGTCAAGTGTCATTTGTCATCTGTGGCCCGAACCAGATCGCCTTTGCTCCGTGCTGGTGGACGGCCAGAGATAATTCGTGCCCCGTTTCACAGGTGTGCCAGTGAGGCACCAAGAAGTTATAAGTCAACGTATATGGAAGGCCCTGAGCAGCTGTAACCCCCCGCCCAGCTTAATCCTGTTGTGCAGGGTCCCCCGTGTCTTTGTTAGTGTCCCATTCCGCATGGTGCCACCTCCACCATCATCTGGTGGTGGCTGTGGTTGGAGCTTCCCATGGCAATACTAGCCACCATTCCTCTGCTCTTGCCTCTAAAAGGGGTTTGGTTTTTTTGTTCAGACTGGCTAATTTGGTGATTTTGCTAAGGACAGCCAGCGGTGGGTGGCCTGGCTGGCCATCAGGCTTGGGGATCAGGAGCAGTGGGGACAGTGCTACTCCTGACACCACATTTGCCATGGTGGCTGGCCCTCCGTGCTTTCACGCCCCACGTCAGCAGACAGTTTCTGTAGTTTGTGATTTGCTGCTTCCTGACATGCAGTGGCAGGGAGAACACATGTTCCTGCAGGATGAGATTATCTCAGGTTCACAGGGAGCTTCCTAGTGAATGGGGCCACCAAAATGGGGTTCTTCCCATTTCCGGGTGCAGGGAAGCTCCTGGGCCAGACCTTGATATCGGATGAGAGCGGGTGATGGCGAAGTGGACGGGGAAGTTATAGCAGCACCACATCGGGTCGACTTAAACTGCTGTAAAAAATGCATCAGTGCTTCAAGAGCATCCCGAGGTGAGGGGCCGGGGTAGGTTTGGGTTTTGGAGTCTTTTGCCGGACGCTGAGCCATGCAGGCTGAGGGGATTGCTGGGAAGATGATGCTGCAGCCACCTGCATGACCTGTGTACCCCATGGCACCTACTTTGTGGGGTTTGTTTTCAAGTGAACGTTGGGTTTCCTTCTCACCAGCTGCTTGCAGTGTCTGAGGCGTCCCTGTCACAATGGTGGTGAGAAAGCTTTGCAGGGTGGTTTTTCTCCAGGTGACCCAGCTATCCTGAAAAGCACTAAGGGCCACTGAACAAAAATGTATAATGTATAATTAATGCAATAATTGTATAATTTTATTCCCTTTTTCATCAAAGTTGCTGTACACAGTGCATGTATTAAATATGACTACAGTGCTGTTTCCCAAGACAACTGCCGAAGATGAGTTAGGAAGACCTCAACAGACTATTCCAGTTAAACATTTTTCTTTGCAAAATAAATACAGGCTGTCTTGTGAATAAGGATGAGATTAGCTGAAGTCATTAATTAGTATGACTTTTTAAAAGGAAGCTGTAAATGGAATAATTCACAACGCACGGCATCTTAATATTCTTCACTGTGAAACAGTTTTCATTTTTTATTATTTACTCTCTGTTGCCATTAAAGACCGCTTGTAAGCTCAGAACTTCTTTTTTGGTGGGTCCCTCCTGGTTTTTTGCCTTGTCTCTTTCACTTCCCTGTTGTCCGTTTTCCCTCCCAGGTTTTGGATAGAGACAATACTGTAGTTGTGCCCAAGTCACCTTTGCCTCTCCAGCGTTGTCCCTGCCAGAGTGTCCCGTCGCTGTCGGCTCAGCTCAGCGCCCAGAGCTCAGTGCGCGGGTGGCCAGCTGTGACCTGCAGTTATCTAAGGAATTGGAAAAAGAGATTACAGGGCTGGAGGGTCGTGGAGCTCGGTGAGCTCGGCACTGCTGCTGCTTTGCTGTGGGTGTGCGAGGATCCCTGGTGCGCGCTGGATGGCAGGATCTGTTGTCAGAAGTCCTGACAGCGATCTAGAGACCTGAAATCATAAAATCGGGCACAGAAAAGTGCAGGGGTTCTTTGCGTTAGCCTTTTGGCCTCATGTTTATTTGTTTTCCTTATGTAGTTGGGTATGGAAACTCTTAAAATACATGTTGTAGGCAGATTAAAATGATCCTTTATGACAGATGGAAGGGGTTAAACTGAAGTTTCAAAAGAAAACTTTTGAGAGGTTGTCTCAAAAATTCAGAAACAGAAAATTGGATGGTTTATTCTCATAGCTTTTCCCTAAAGCTTGGAGCAATTTGTTTAAACATTGATTTTTAACATTTATTTTACTGCCTTTTTTTTTTTTTTCTTCCAGTGGCTTAATTTCCATTCCTTGTCTGGTGTGCCTGTTAATTTTGCACGCTATCACGAGCCTAATTCTTCTCTGTTTCAAATGAATATCATATAAATTAATTGCCATATGATTACCATGTAATTACATTGTGACTCATGACAGTTTAGACAAAGTATCATAGCTACATTTTAAGAAATGATAAATGTTTGACTAATGTGTCAGAAAAATGTAAATATATTGTGATTATTGTGGCACTTTCAAATGCATTAATTCTCTCGCTAGTTTCTGTAAGCTGTCAGTCATTCTGTAGCAAAGAGCAGTCAATCCGAGCACCTAAATTTATCCCTCTTTAGGCAACATTTAGCGTTTGGGAAGGTTTTTGCACCAAGAGCCTGAGAGGAGGTACGTGGCCTGAGTCGTAGTGCAGGATCATGCGTGATGGTCTTGAGAGACCCGTATCTTCCAAGTAAGCTCCTTATTAAATAAGTTTATTCAGTGACGCAGTTCCGGCTACTGTTTGCTGTATTTCACAGCACGTGCACAGTTTTATGGCAGCTCAGCGTTGGGGCTGTCGGTTAGTTTTTACTGCCTGGAGGCTCTCTGCTTGTAGGGGCATCTCCGCTGGCCGGGCCCTCGCTGCTGGCCGTGGCACCGAGTGTGTGGTTGCTCTTAGTGATCGCAGCCATTTGGGCTCTCTGCCTTTCCCCGTCTCTGCCTCTCTCCTGTCCTCCAGAGGTGCAGAAAAATATAGTTAATTATTGTTCAAGCACGCACCTTGGTCTGTGGCAGGGCACTAACTGGGAGCTGAGCCCAGCCCGTGGCCCTGGGGAAGCCCTGTGGGCTGGCAGGGGGATGTTACATTGCGGCTGCCCGGCGCTGGGACGAAAAGGGATGCGGTGGTCCACAGCTGTGGCTGTTGCCTGGCTGTGAGCGGTGTGGCTGCTGGTGCTCACAAAGAAGGCCTGGGTGAAATGAGGCTTTGGCTGTCCACCTCTGACGATCCCTTCCGACACCAGTCAGTGGGAAAGCGACCTGCTCTATTAACGATGAATAAGTGAAGTTCTGTCTTCAGTTGAAGATTAGGATGTTTTTCATCATATTAACTAAGTTGCTATTCAATATGTCTTACGGTCAGCGTAGACAGGGAAAAACCTTTTTAACAGCTGCCATGAGGTGTCAGACAGACTCCTGTTGATGGCAAAAACATGTTTAGCATCAAATTGCTTAAAGTAGCATCTTAAGTTTAAATCGCTCTGAGCTCTGTAAAAGTATTAGGAAAACATAACAGCCATGCCAAGGAAGTCACAGAAAGCCAGATAATGGATGTTTGGTTTCAGTTATGAATACCTTCACCACTGATCTTGTTGTATCACTTAGAGTGAAGTGTCCTTAGCAAGACAGCGAGATTACCAAAGAGCACTTTGCTGTTTTTCAGCCTTCTTCCGTGCTTGTATGTCACCACTGTACAATAAAGTCAGGATAACGCGTGGTTATCTAGACCTACAGTGATGCTGAAAGCTTTTTGTCTGTGCAGGTGGCAGCACACTGCTGCAGGAATTCGGGCTGGGGACGTCTCAAGGGCTTATCTCGTCCTCTTCTGTGTGCCAGTGGCTGCTGCTCTGCGCTTGGTCCTGCCCCTGTGCTACCCGAGGTGCTTGCCAAGGAGTTAGAAGGGCTTCCTGAACAATTTCAGAGAGGGACAGATCTGGTTATAGCCCCCCCACCGCTTGATCCTTTGCCCTAGGGATTTATTTTAGTCTGGATAAGAAGGCCAGTTGCTGCTGCTTTCCCACCCAAATTCACTGAACTGAGCCAACGGGACAGTGTCCTCTGCTCATTTAAGGCCCTTCTGCAAGACTGGTAGCAGCAGACAGCAAATAAACAGGTAAATCCATAAAAAAGTAAACTGTGGAGTTTGTGAGAAGGGGAAGGGAGGTATTTGTGGTGAATCTACAAGCTGGAAATGGTCAGCCCCATGACTTGGGATCCCCTTCCTTGCTCATGAGTGACAACCAACTTACTCATCCGCCTCTGGCGGCCTTTGGGAGGGAGGGAGCACAGCTCGCTGGGCTGCCGGGAGCTACCGAGACTGCGGGCATTCCGAGTCACCCATTTACAGCAATCCAGCTGGAAACCGGTGTCCCAACACCCTATAAACCCGCCTTTAGAGAACTGTTTCCATTCTGTAGCTGCTGTAAAAATGAAATCAAGTCGCCCTAGTTCTGGGAGGTATTGAACTTGAAAAGCCTGTGCAGAGCTCCTTTAAATATTAACAGTGTTGACCATGGGCAGTTTCTTTCTTCTTCCTCCTTGCTCTCCTTTTATTAGCTGAGAAAAGTGGAGAAGAAAATAAATTGAAAGACTTGGTTAATGCAATGTGTGACATTAGAAATTGCCTTAATAATGAAATGCGTGATTAGACCAATTAGAGAGGTAGGATGGAAAAGCTGTGTGTGTAGGTAGTGCATGCTTAGCATACACAGCCCTTAAAAAGGGAGCTGTTAACCATCAGGGAGTCAAGTAAAGAATCGTGCATTTCCTTGGCTCCAAAACTCTGGTTGGATGGCCTTTGCTGTGGCCAAAGCCAGGTCACCTTTGTCCTCCTGGCTTTAATTTGTGCTAAGATTGATAATCCTCTTCTCTCTCACGCTATTCTTATTGTAAATCTAGCGTTTCATCCATTTCTCCCTCCTTGTGTTTTGCCTTGCTGTTTCTCCTCTGCTCCTCCCCCAGAGACCTGGCAGCGTAGCCCTCAAACGCCAGCACAGGTTCGTCTCGAAATTAAAATCCCGGTTTGCTTTCCAGAGATGTGGAAGCTTTGCTCAAACGTAGCGAACACAAGGGAGCTGCCAAGTGAAGTCAGAGGGGCAGATCCTCGGCTGCTGTTCATGAAAGATGATAATTTAGATCATCTCTGTTGCATGATAGATAATGGGCAAAAGCTCTACTTGCAATCTGGTGATGCATTGCACTTACTCAGCCACCGTTCCCATGTTGAAATCTTTATACTCACAGATATTTTTAAGATGTATGGTAATGCATGATTTCTGGCATTAGTGCCAAGTGTCTTAAAGAGATTGCATTTAGATAAATTATCAGCCAGATATGAATACGTAAGAAGCAATAAATCACAGAAAACCAGCTATTTCAGCCAAATGGGTGTTTTCATATCTACGGTATAGTCCAAAAGGAAAAATCTGTTTGTTCTGTTTTCTCAATTGAATGAGGAGGTGGTGCTAAGGCATAGTAAAAGACATAAGCCCAACGGTGTGTTTAATTACAGTTTTGTGAGCTAAGTTTTAAATTCTTTTTTATCTATACCTTTGAGAAAAGACACGGCTGTTTCAGTGAGTAAACTCTGAACATGAGAATTGCCGGTCTGTCCTGCTAAATGTGGTGTAGGGCTTCTGGAAGGTTCAGAACACGTCCTGTGGTTGGTGCCACGGATGCGTGATGCCCGCCGTGCGTGCCTGAGGTACGTACAGCAACTGTGTGCATGAAAAAGTAATACTGAGAGAACACTGATGTTCTTGTGCAGCGTGTGCACCTGAATCCTGCCGGAAAGTGACTCATCTCTCCCATCCCCGTAGGATCACCCATCTCAGCAAACCTCTCCTTCAGTCATCAAGTACCAGAAACTTAAGAAATGCTGAGCTGCACCTCGGGAAGTTTTATCCCTCCCCTCCTGCTGCGCCAAGCGTGTTCGATGGCAGTGTGGTCCGTGTGGATCCTCTCCAGGAAGGGGCTTCTCCATTTGGACTCCATTTGGCTCCTCCATTTGGACTCGATGATCTCAAAGGTCCTTTCCAACTATGAAGATTCTATGATTTCTGCTCCAAGGGCCATCCCTTTCTTTCCCCCATTTTTTCCCTATATGCAGCCCATGTCCTCAAGACTCCCTTTGCTGGGGCCCATGCCCACAGCTCTTGCCTCAGGAGGCTGTTGCCATTCCAAATGACTTTTTCTGTTTCCTCCCATGAAGTAGTGAATTAATCATTTTTTAAACTTCTGTTGTTAGGAAATGCTGGTTTTGCCCGATCAGCATTTTTCACAGAAACTTGTCAATATGGGCTGGGGATTTTGTCAGTACAAACTGCAAACTGAGTTTTTTGATCTCCGAGCGGCTGGAAAGTGGAAACACTGTTTTCCAGCCAGGTCTATTCATGTTACCTGATATGAACATGGTAGCATGAACATCATGGTAAATGATATTAAAATGCAAGAAAAGGCTATGAAAGTTAATTCAGTGAGGTATGCTGGCTAGCTTTTTTTAACCTTGCTATTAGCGTACACGATGTGAAATACACCTGCTGCTCGCCGTACGCGAGACTCAAAAGTGGATGGCTAATGAGGAGGGAAAAGCTAAAATCTGGGGCAGTTTTTAAGATATCCCTTTGTATGAAATTTGAGTGTTCAGAGTGTACAACTATACATTTTTTTACATTGTTCCTTAAGACAACATGGTTTCTGGACTGCCATCTCTCGATGTCCTGTACTGCTTACTGGTTAGTCCCTGCTTCTGTGCAAACTTGGTATTTTCCCACAGTATGGGTGAGCTGGCGGCCGCAGCAAAGTTTTACTCACAGAGCTCTTCTGTGTCCCCAGGAAGGCACAAGCATTGTCTTTGTCACGAGCCCAGCGCTGGTGGCAGCGGCAACATTTCTGCTGTGCTTCTCATGGAGATAATTTACTATTTCCACTATTTCCTATCGCTTTGTGATACCGGGCACTGTCAGTTCTCTCTCTGTTTTCTACCATTGCGTTTTCAATTACAGGTGCGTGTTGGTATGTTCTACTTGAGGGCTGTTCTTTAGATTGCTGGGGGTTACGCATAAGCAGGCGTAAAGGAAGATGCTGTATTGAGTAACATGATATTCAAGGGCCTCATTTCAGATTTATGACGATGAATGGAAGAAGGGTTACAGAACAGAATAGAGCTGGGAGTCAGCTCAGCCACAAGAAAATACTTGACACAATAGGAAAGTAGGGATTAAAAGTAACATGCTTACCTCAAGTACAGTGCTTTCTGCATAAGAGCCAGCAGTTGTTTAAATAGGGGGAATTTAAATTATACTGCCATTTGGCACAATAGTACTTAGTCTAATTTTATCAATTACAGTATAAACCTGTCAGAAAGAATGCTGATTAGGGGCACGCTGTTTGGCTAGGGAGTGACGTGGCAGGTTCAAATAGGTGCTAAGCGCCTGCTTATTACCTTTATTAAGTGGAATGTTTTGCTTATAATGTTGCCCAAAGGCTTCCAGGTTTAAAGCAAGCGGTGCGGTATGTGTGCACCTCTGCGCATCCATGCAGACGTGCATCTTGCTCCAGGAGATACGGGTAAAGGTAGGAATTCAAGTCTGGAGGTGCCCCAAAAAAAGTGGCCCGACGGCTCTAGTTTCACTTTGCTGTCTGCGGTACAACGCAAGCCCTGATGCACTGTGATGCGATTCTTGCGGTACAGTTAATTTTCCTTTCTGGACTTCTGTTTTCCTCTGTGCCTCGGCAGCGTCAGTGCACACATCAGAGTGAATCCTTGGTGTTGCTGCCCTTCCTAATCTAAGCCATTGCCCAAACTTCTGTCTAGCAATTTTTTGTCCAAGCAGAGTGATGGATTTTTCAAGACAGGCATTTTTAATGCTTATTTCCAGTTACATTTATTTGTATGGAAATTGCTGAGCATTTAGACAGCCCTGTTAGGGTGCACTTTGCTGTGCGCTGGTTTAATGCGTGTCCACCTCCTGCTTCCTGACCCCCCAGCAAAGTCTCCTCAGGGCTTTGTTGGCCAACATTTGAGCGAAAGCCCACCTCTGTTGGCAGCTTAAGTCAAGAGCCCTCATTCTCCACCTGGGATGTGTCTGGGTTGTGAGCGCTTGGCCCCCGGTCACCTTCTGCTGACGCCATTGCTGCAGGGCTGTAGCACAGACGGGCTGACCGGACACGTCCAGAGCCTCAAAGTGACGCAGCAAGACTCAGGAGGGGCCATCTGTCACTGCCCAAAGCCCTCTCTCTCTGAACGCAGGAGGAATTTCAAAAAATCAGAGGAGGTAATTGCTTTAGTTACTCGTCCAAGCTTCACCCAGCAGTCGCTGCTCAGCCCAGCGCGTGCCATCCTTGCATGGGGCCGGGCTTTCTCCAATTACAGGGGCTCTTGCCTTGTTTTTCTGCTTCTTCCTCAGTTTCTCTGGGGTCTTCGGTTTCCCACACACATGCTGTCCCTCACCGTGCCAGCAGACCTTCCCCCCACGCAGCCGAGACATGCACATGCCTTTTCTTTCAGTGGCATCTGCCACACTCCGGACACCGTCCCCAGTTGCTTTTCCCGTTTATCCCAAAGGAGGGGCAGCGTCTGTCCCCACTGGTTTCAGCATTTATTGTCTCCGGGCCTCCTGCCTCCCCCGCGGCGGGAGCTGGAAGATACGGCGTTGGCCAAGGCACGCTGCCATACATTAAATGGTGGAGATGGAAAGAAATGCCTGACAGGGCCAGCTGCCTCTTTCTCCAGCTCTCTGTACAACCTCCTAGACTTGAATGGGCATTGAATTCCTCTGCCTTGGAAAACAAAATGTCTGGCACGCTGGTGAGGCCTTGATTTTCTGGTGGAAATCATGCTAAATGCTGAGCATAGGTGCCTGTGTCAGGATGGTTGAGATTTTGCCTGCGTTTTTTGTGTGCTATGTAAAGGATGAGATTTCTGCTTAAAATTAATAGTACTATGGGAAGTGTTGGTGGAAAAAGAATTCCCTTTGCACGTCAGGTCTAAGGAATTCCCCTTCTCCCGTGTTGGTTATTGGAAGGAGTTATGCATGAAGCAGTAAACAGGGCCCCTGTCGATGATTTTGCTCGCTTCTCCTGCTCCTCAATTACAGCTTTACAGTAAAAGGTAGAAGCCATTTCAACATTGTTTTTGTTTTTTCAGGACAGAGTGTGTGAATCTGATGACACATGAGTGTCATCTTTGAAAACTATATTCGTTTATTTGCTCTTGGAATGAGTGTGGCATGGCGACTCTCTTGCTTGACCACAGCCCTTGTCAAAGAAATGGTGCCATGACCAAGAAACCCAGTAAGCAGTTTGTGCTCCTTCAGGAAGGAGTGGTAGCTGGGATGTAAAAGGAGGAAGGACTGGTGCAAGGATGGATGTCATTTTGCCGCTTGTCACACCTCCGTAAGTGCCAGCTGTGCAGCTGAAGCGCTGCTTGCCATGCTCTTCACTGAACCTCTCCGCATGGGGTGCCTTCTCCTGCCTTACTGACCCGAAATGGGATCACAAAATTCTAGCGGTGATTAAACTCAGCGTTATTAGCCCATTCTTGTCCTTGCTTTGGCTCATTCGTGCCCCTTGAGGCCTTCATTACCGGTAGTGGAGTTGCTGGAGTGTGGTTCGGTTGCTGTTGGTGCCACGGGAAGGCCCCGGAGAGCAGGAGAGGTGTGGTGGTTTGGGGATGCACGGGGCTGCTGGTGCCGCTCCCGGGTGGTCTGACAGCCCCAGCAGCACTCCAGGCTACGCCCGTTTTCTGGAGCTGTAGGGCAAGAGGTGGCCCCCTGAGATCGTTCAGTGACCTGCTCTGTACATGCCTCAATTCATCAGTAGTGCCTTGCTGGCTATGGGGTCCCCAGCCAGGTCTGGTGCAGGTGTTGCATCTGGGGTGAGATGCACAAAACCCCCAAAACTTACTATTTTATTAGAATCCTTTTAGTATGAATCACAAGAACTTAGTGTATCCTAATTGTATTCGGGTGTCTAACAACCCTGGTCCCAATACTGGGCATATTAACTCTGTCCAATCTAAATAATTTCTAGAACGACAAAAATGCATATCCTGATTTTATTTGGATGTACGACAACCCCTATCCTAATATCAATACTGGACATACAAGCTCTGTCCAAACTAAATAATTTCTAGAATTTCATTAAATACCTTTAGGTGCTAAAGGCCAAAGATGCTGTTAGTGTAAATTATCTGAGCCTGACTGCTGCCAGTGGCACTGTGCGAGGTTTTGTCTGCTAAGCAGCTGGTTTCTTGGAGCTGAGACCCCGCAAACTAGCCTTCGGTGTGATTTCAGAGGAGCCGTGGTCCCTGTGCATCTGTGAGTACTGACAGTCTGCGCCCGAGTTTTTCCTATGTCGTGTCAAAGGGTTAAGTAAATACAGAGGCGCACTTAAGCTTTGCAACCTGTGTATTTGAAGAGACCGTTGTCGAAACTACCACCAAGTTCACCAGGAGCAAAATCCACAGCTTTGTGAAATTCAGTGGAAAATTGGCTTCAAGGAGCATTAACTCAGCTTCTCGGTGGATGTCTGTCTTCTTTATTAAAAGAGGGGAAGAAAAAAAAGAAAAAAAAGAGCATCTTTAGTTACTAAAGTCACTTTTTTATTTTCCCTACAAGTTTGAACTTGCCCACTACATGGAGTATTTTACTGTTTTTTTTATTTCTACTGAGGCAGAACTCGATTTAGGCTTAGTACTAGGCTCCAGATGGTTTTTAGAAGGTGATCACATTTACAGTCTCAGGATTTGTGCATGGCTGTTTCCCCCTCCGTGCCTTACAGCTAAACCCGTCTCTCTGAAATGCGCGCTCCTGGACGTGCTTTACGGCATTTCACAGTTCCTGTAAAGGAAGAGATCTCTTTGTGCAAAGCCTTTGGCAGGATTTTTGCCTCCCAGATTTCCCCCCACCAGTGTGAGATGGCAGTGTAATTTTTCCCAGTGCCTGGGCCTGCGTGCGTGTCTGAGCGGCGCGGAGCGGTGATGGCCAGCTCTGCAGCCGCCTCTGACTTTGCCCTGGGCTCTTTGGAGAGGTGGATTTTTTCATCCAGTCCTCCAAGGTCCGGTGGGGCCGCAGTTCTCCCAGGCTGACAACGGGGGCTGAGACGTTTGGAATATCAGGCATCAGATGGTAGAGCCAAACGGCGGGGGATTGGAAATGGGGAGTGATACTCTGAAATCATTTTGTTTGTGTTTTATCAAATGGTTCTGAATTACATGATCTTAAGATGAGAATTTTTGCTGCTCCAGGTCAGTTCACTGCCAGAGGATCATGTGAAAATGGAAGTGACCCTCTGGTTCCCCTCCTTGGGGCCTGGAGCCCCCGCGCTGGTGCAGAGACAAGCCATAAACCCGGCTTTTTACAGTAATGCGGGAGCGTCAGTGAAGTGCCCGAAGGGCAGGATCTGCCCGTCCCATGCTGTCTCTGTTCCTGTAACCCATGCCGCAGAGGTGTGCGTACACTATTTCTCACTTGCAACTAGAAAACTCTTGTTTTAGCAAAACAGTATGCGGAAGCTGTTGGTGTGCAGAGAGGTTTAGGCTACCAAAACCTCACTGAGTGCAGGTACCAAGGATGGCGAGTAGCATGAGGAAGTACGTGTTCCGTCGTTTCTGTGTACGTTTGGTTTTCAGCTCACTTCTGTTAAGCTTTTCAGTTTTTGCATCTGGTATATTATTTTGCTTTCATTTTTAAAGTTATGTTACAGCTAAACTCACATGAGGATGATTTGTTTTCTCCTTTTTGTTTCTTTCCAAGGCAATAAGACATCTGGCTGCTACTAGCGTGAATTACCAAGTCGCATCCTTTTAACCCTCCTCATCATTTTATTTGTAAAGTGCTCACCCGCTGAGATACCAGGGGCCATGTGCAAACAGTTTAAAACAACATTGGGAAATAATGGCAAACATGGGCAAAAATGATGAGATATTTTTTAAAGCCGAAAAGCTGTGAATGCTGAAAAAAAGTATGTTGTTGGGGAGGGGAAAGAGGGAGGTCAGGTCAGTCCAGCGTAGCTGCAGAGACTGATGGTGCCCCTGCTTCAAAAAATTAAGGATAAAGTTCAGCTCTTCAGCCACGGGTGGTGACCCCAGCAGCACCGGGATGAGCCCCTAAATCTTTTTCTGAATTTAGCCAATGCGAGAAGAAAAGCCTCATCCCTGAGCGTTTGGGAGAGCGGGACCCCAGTACTGCCGGGGCGATGCTCACTGTGGGGGGAGACTACGGAACTTCCAACAGCCGCGCTTCTCTTCTGGAGGCAGCCGGGGGGGGACCTTTGCGTGCAGGGGCCGGGTGCGTTGGTGTTCCGGATGTCCCTGCGCCAGCTCCGTGTGCCAGGGCAGTCTTTCCAGAAGCTCTGCTAAAAATGAAATTGCGGTAACAAAGCCAGGCTGACGGGGGGCATATGTTGCTTGTGCAAAGGCCTTGGAGGATGAGTAAGGGTCGAGGGTACACAAATGAGCTGACTGGCTACGTTTGTGTGCCACACCTGCCAAATGGCTTTTTTTGGAAAGAGCGCTGCCAAAAAAAAAGCCCAAAACAACAGAACGTTGCCAAGATGTTGAACTTTCTATCCCCGCTCCAGCAAACAGAGATACCAAGAAAGAAAAAGCGCCACGCTGATTGCTGCCTGCTTGTGATGCTCCTCTTCTCACTCCATTACGCGTGGGGTGTGTGTGTGTTTGTGTCCATCCGTGCGTCCGTGTCCCCAGCCCCAGCCCGGAGCTCCCCCGGGGGTGGTGGCACGAGCAATGCGGTGACCTGCCTGGGCAGAGATGGGGCGGTGGGGACGGATCAATGAATGGGAAGGCAGCAGCCCCTGTGTTGTTCTTTTCAGTTCTGTTTATTGTCGGGCAGCACTGCCTTGTGCTTTTGCAGTATCTCTGTAAAGAGCTTTGTAGAAAATAAATAGGAGTTTTAATGGAAAATAAGAGGGTGATAAAACAAATAACACATCCTTCATCTCTATGATTTTAAAAGAACTTAAATGCAGGAGAGTTGCCAATAGATGAAAAGAAACTTCTCAAATGGATCACCCGTTTGAATGGCCATGTGAACTGAGCTTTCAGTCCCTCTGTTTGAGATTAACGCAGCCTAACTACCCTGAGCACTGCGGGATGCGGCGGTAGCATCAGAGAGGATAAATGCTGATTTTCCTGGTGCTTTCCCATCTGACGAAGCCTTCAAAGTCTCACACCTCACCCAGAAGCGTTAGGACTAACACGGGGAGGAGGTGAGCAAAGTCCAACCCTTCGTGCGAGCAGACTGCTCGCGTGGAAGCCTGTCCCTGCGTTGGCGGGCGAAGAGCCATAGCCGCAGGGGTGTGGGTGAGCAGGACCAAGGCAGGCTTAAGGGGATGGATGCTGAATGCCATTGAGGGCATTATTAGTAATGAGGTGGATGCAGGTGTTGCAGAGACAGTGAGCCTTCAGGAAGGAGTAAAAAAAAAAAAAAAATTCCTTCATGCCAACTTTCCATCCTCTGGATGTTTATTCAGATGCCATACATTTTTAGTAATCCTCACTGGGACACATTTAGTCAGGTCCTTCAGGGTTTTCTTGGGTAAAGATGAATGCAAGCACAGGCTTCAGCACTTCAAGGGCTGGTGCCTACAGCAAATGAGGAATTTTGCCCAGTAACAGCTTGAGCATGAAGACGAGAAATTCAGCTTTGCTTTGGTAGGTGGCAGAAGGCTCAGTGGGTAGGTCTGAAACTGAGGAATTTAATCAACATAGCAAATGACGGATGTGATTTTAAGCAGTTTTCTTCAAATGGGAATGGAGGGTTCTGGTGCTAAGAGAGACGGAGAACCCCTCTATGGAAAGCCTGGTAGGTAGGTGGGGAAAGTCAGTGCTGTTTGGTGACAGACTTCTCCCCAGGCGCCTGGGGTCGGACTGCATCACCAGGGCCTGCCCTCTTGTCCTACAGGAGTTTTGCTCATGTTTCTGTGTCATTACATTGAACAAACTGTTTGATTACAAAGCGTTGATTGAAGAGTAACAGCCAGGACAGAAAAGTGTGGCTGAAAGACGGAAAGGATCCCAGAACGGAAACCAGGCAGCCCAGTGCCGTGTAAAACCAATGCATTTGGGATTTCCACGGGTGCGGTGCTGTAGAGATTTTCTAACCATGTTAAAATGATTTTAGCCAGGAGGGTGAGAGGGGAAAGGCTATACAATAGCATACGAATCACTTGCACTGATTGAAAGCCCGATGAGCAATTTTCAGCCACAAAAATCAAGTGAGAGGACAAAGCAAATGAGACCTACAAGGCAGGCTAATAATCAAGATAAGTGCTAGAGGTAAAAAGGTCTAACAGGGAGGTATCGTTTGCTGTGCAGTGTTTGTGAGGAGGTTTCCTATATGCCAGGAGAATTTGCCAGTGCTGCTTGTAGATCGAGTCAGGTTCTCAAATAGTTACGCTGAGCTTATTCTCAATGTTTTTCTTCAGGGTGTTACCAAAAAAGTGCAAAAAAAAAAAACCATCTGATTTTTTTCCTTCAGGTATAAAGTAGCATAAATATGGGGATAAAAACAAAAACAGTTTTTTTGTGTTTTCTGTTTCCTCCTTATTAGCATAATTCTGTGATGTGGCTCGAAGTGTTTTAAAGGAGCAATTAATGATTCATTTATTTTTTTATACAAATATTTTCTGATACTTTCCTATTCCAGGCAGCTTTTGGAAAACAAAACCAGTTTGAACTCGAGAGGAAAGAAGTTTGAAATACTTTAAACAAATTATCTTCTCCTAGGACCTTAACTATGGTACTCTCTTGGAATTTTAAACGAAATTGTTTGAATAAAGTATATGAGGTCCTTTTTTAAAAAGGAGGAAAAAAGCCCAACCTCTGAAGCAAACCAGAGAAAAAGAAGATAATAGCACTTGGAAAGCAACCTCTTGGCAGAGAGGAACAAGAGCAGTGGAATAATTTAATTGCTCATCAGCTAATTATACGGTATTATAATGTTAATGTGTCTTCATCATGACAATGTAATAGGTATAGATTGAAGCATATGAAAAAGAAAGTGTTGATGCAGTAATTATAACTAAGAGCAGAGCTGTTAGAGTAATTATAACGCTTCATCAGGTAATTAACGTATTGTTCAACTTGAGACAGAGAACAAAGAGTGAAGAAGTTAAATATTGAAGGACATGCCTTCCCCTCTTGGGGGCCGTCTTTCTGCTTTCGCCGCCGAAGGTGATACTCCCTATTGATACTGTTATTTTCTTATTTCCTTGTACATATTTTACTGAGTGGGGGAAAGTTGTTGGGTCGCGTGCAGCAAGATAGACTGGCAGCGTGGCAATCGTTATTTAAGCTGTTTATCCTGAAGACCCTCCCGGTCCTCCTTGCTGCGGAGGCAATCCATTAGTGGAGGAGTCCCTGGGACTAAAGGGCAGCAGCTGCAGCTGCAAATTAACCTCCCATCAAAGGCAGCTATTGAGCATGGGCAGAGCTGGGTCACAGGAGAAGTCCTGGAGGGAAACCACTGCCCAAAGTGCGCTCAGGTTCCTCCTGGCTGCCCGTGCAGCTGCGTTTGGGGTGCTGGGGGATGCTGGGGGTATCCCTGCTGGGGCACAAACGGAGATGCAGAGCCGGTGCCCGGCAATTCTGCTGCTCCTGCGCCTGCATCTGGCTCCTGCTGCCCCCAAAGCCCTGGGGGCACTAGCCTGGCTCTCGCTAGGAAGTTCCTGGGCTGGCAATTTTGCTCAATTTGATGGAATCCAGCAGTCTGGTCTCCTGTTGGGAAGATGTTGAGGTGCCGCCTGGTGCTCCGCAACTGACAGCGTGACCCACCCTCGGGTACAAGGCCGGGGCCACAGCTGGGACTGGGGGCTGCTGCCACACAGCGTCAGGACTAATTGGTGGGTTCGTATTGATGTGCCCGGAAGAGGGATGTGAGATCTAGCCCGCCTGTGTAATTTGATTTACGCTGTAGTAAAAAGCTGCTCGGGATTAAGGAACTGTGCTTTGAGGGGGGTTGATGTATCTGCGTTTGATTTTTCATTTGCTGGCGAAACAGACCGAGTTTTGGTTTCAACTTTGTACAAAACTAATAAGGAAGCCCTTGGGTTTTGGGTAACTCCAGCAAGTTGTGGCAACATAAACATTCTTTTAAAATACCCAGCTTTGTGTCTATTCCCTCCCCACAAAATGAGGGAGTAGGAGTTTCTCCCCGTCTCCACATCCCAAAGCAGTGCTTTAAGTCAGTAGGCCAGTGTTATAAACATGTGGCTGAGCTTCACCACGTATACTTACGCATGTGTTTACTAACCTTGGAAGATTTTATTCCCACCTCAACGTGCAAATTTTGACGCACCAGTAATTTTTGTCAAGGTGTCTCCCAGTCAAGTCTAAACCTAAGCTATGGTAGGTGGAGAACTGGCTGATGGCACAGGGCAGGTTTGTCCCTGTCCTTGGACCATCAGGACACCCTCAGCACCAGTGCCTTTTGCAAGACTGCAATTTGCACGCCTCCCTGGAGAGCTAATGATATTGTTGATGGCGTTTTTTTAATTCTTTTTCTGGGGGGTTAACTTCCCTCCTTCACCTCAGGATACTTTTCTACTGAAAATCAAACCACCTCACATTGATTGTCATCAGCAGCAGCATAATTTTGGATGAAATTAGGACAACGATGGTTGTCCTACAGCTTTGGTCAGTTCATTTAGTGATGTGCTCATTTCTCATTCAATTTTATGCCTTCCTACATTTTATTTGAGTGTTACATCATTCTGCCTTTTGCAGGCTTTACAGACATGATGTTACAGTATTATACCCAGGTGAAGTGCCGAGTGCTTGGTCAGTAAGAAGTGAATGAAATGCTAAAATGCTATTTTAATGCAAATAATGTCACGCAGCAGAATGGAGGGTGTTGTGCTTCTGGTGAAAGATGTAGAAGTAAATACTGTATGGAAACAGAAAGGTGGGATCGCTGTAGCCAGAGACATTTGGATGAGCGGAGCTGCGAGGCGCTTGGCTGCAAAGGTGGCCAGCACTTGCTGGCTGCAAGCCGGGAACCTCTTTGGGCAAGTTGAAGTTACTTATGTGCAGTAAAGAGCGAGCTGAAAGGAAAGAAAATTGCTGGTGGGGAGGGAAGAAACTCAGAGGAGTAAAAAGCGGTGCAATGGCTAAAAGGACAGAGTTAGATAAGGGAGAATGGACTAACTTGATGTTAAAAAAAGGTGTCTGAGCATCAGAGGGCAGAGGCTTTGGAGCAGCCTTTGGGTCATAGCGGTGGGTGGAGTTTCAGGATGGAGGTTGTTAAATGTCTAAGGGGGATTACATGCTGTAATGCCAGCAAGAGGAGGCCACTTCGGGGCCTGCACTCAAAGGAACCTTGTTCCACCTTGATCCCAGAACAAGCCAAAAGCTCCCGGCAGACAATGTTGGGTTTTTTGGTGGGGCAAGACGAGGAGCCGGAGCTCTCGCAGCTTGCGGTGACTGTGCACTGGGTGTGCGGGGGCGTTAGGTTTGCTCTGCCTTGGGAGGCAAGTAAATAAATGTAATTAAAGTCTCTGATATCTTCATCTGAAATGCCATTCTTTGGGACCTTGATTCATTATTGTTTAATAACATAGGGTATACTAAATTCACGTATTAGCAGCATGCTGCGTTTCAGTGAGTATATACTAAGCCAGCACAGTGTGCTTCCTAACTGAGCCTTTCAGCGGGGCTGAGTAGCGTTTCAGTTACTCTTAAAAATGAATGAAAATCAGACACCTACGTCTTTTGAATATCTGTGAAAAAATTATCCCTAAAATAGAGTTAAAATGACACATCCTATATGCAACAAATTATAGGCCAAATGGAATAAAGCTATTGCATCCAAAAAATGATTTTAATACACTGTAGCTATTTTCTAGAATATATTTGTTGCAGAAAATATTTTCTAGAATATATTTGTTGCAGTCTGCAGAAACATGTTTATTGAGCAGAATGGCGTATTCTTTTGGTTGGTCCTTTCCTGTTAGAAATTCCCTGTTTGGGAAGTTCGTTCCCTGATAAAAAGCGTGTTCCTTTGTCTTTCAAGGATGTAATTGTATTTCCGTGAGCACCTCTGTGTCAGGCACAGATGATGTGTTGTTTTAATAAGTCTATTCGTTTAGGCTTCAGCGTGTGAGTTAATTGCACTCTAGAAAAGTTCCTTGAAGTGAAACAGGAAAGCTTAGTCTGTGACCGTGCAGCAATGACGGGTGGCCACGGGGTATCTTCTGCAGGATTGTGGCTGATGCTGTGCAAACAGCTCTGGACGAACCCAGTACAAGGTTTACAAGAGGGGGAATCCAGGTCTCTGGTCACGATGGCGCCCCTTGAGAACTGCCACCGCTCATCTCAACTTGAGGATGCTCTGGGTGTCCCAAAATCTTAACGGGATGAAGCCAGCTGCCACATTGCAGCTGCTTCAGCTGATACCAGCGTTGCTTTTGATCCACCTGGTGTCATTTGTCGAAACTTGAGTGGATTATTTCTGGAGGATTCAACTTGTTTATTTTTAAAATATTCATCATTCATTTCTGTACCTCTGCCCTCCCGGTTTTGGGCCAAACCTAGCCCAAAAACTAGTCGTGCCCGTCTCCTCTGTCCGTAACCTCGCCACTCGCGCTGTGTGTGCGCTCGCCTGCGGCGCTGTCGTCCCAACTCCACCCCAAATGCCTTGCAAGGCAGCCTGGGCTGCGGGCTATCAGAGACCCTGCAAACTTTCAGGACTTCACCCGGAGTCATACTGAAAATCTTTGGGGGTTTTGCCTGTCATGTCTGCTTTCACAGAGACATTCTTTTGCATGTAATGATAATCAAAATGTGGTTTTTTTCCCCAATACCACTGCATTCCAGACATTTTTCCTTCCCGTTGATCCATACATAGAGTTTAAAAGTTTGTCCGGGGAGATTTTGTATTGAGGCAGAAATACAAACACATCGGTGGGCCTTATTTCCCTCTCTAAAAGAGCATTCATTCTGCTATCGACACCAAAGCCAGGCTGAGACTATGCCTCGCTGAGTTAAAAACTAAAAAGCAATTAGAAGAGCCCCTTTGGAAAATGTCATCCAGTACAAGCATGGCCTAATATTTGTCTCCTCCTCCCCGACACCATACACATTTTTAATTTCTTTTCTTTTCTTGCAAGTCATCCATTCAGATTGCCTGGGAGTGGAAAACAGTGTTATTGACTGTCTTTTCATGAGCTGTCGTGAAGCAGTAAACAGAAGCAACAGACAAATGTAGACACATCAAGGGAAAGAAAAATCATAATTAATATTTCAGTAGAATAAAGTGCCTCTATAAGGCCAAGAGTGGAAATGAAAGGAGAAAGAGATATTAGCTTGAAGTATATCAAGGTTTTAGCTATATTATATGTATTCACATAAATCTATCCTGCAGTTGTGCCTAGTACACGTGTTCGACTAATAGTGAGCATAAACGCAGTATAGAAATGAAGCCTTTGAACGAGTTCTTAAAGAGTTTCCATCGGTTGTCAGAGATGGGGATAAGTCTGGGATGACAAACTTGCGGGAATCATGGAGTTGCATTTCCTCCTGTCTGGGAACGATGGTCTTGTGTTGTCGGGGAGGCCCGAGGTGTGGATGTTGACATTACAGGAGCTGTGACGATCACAAACTTACACCTCTAAGTTTACAGGAAAGAGTTCAGATGGGAATAATACGAGGATATCAACAGAATATTTCTTAGGAGTCCAAGAATAATCTCAAGCCCATGTTACGACTCAGTAATACCTTTCTAAATGCCAACAGGAGCTGCCTTTGGTGGTGTGTGGGCTTAGGGACTTAAAGCGTAACATGATTTAGAAAATATTGTCAAAGTGTAGCCCGCGACACAAAGACACTACAAGGAGCACTTTCTTGCTTCTGAGACCAGCCAAATACTTGCCTTTGATTGTACCTGTGAAATCCCATTGATGTAGGACACCAACATTTTGTTTTGCAAAGTCAACTGTTCGAAGAAGCAGGACTAGCCATAGCTGGACTTGTGTCCACTAATACTGTGTGAAATGGTTTTAAAAAGGGTAATATTAATCCCTTTAGTGGCAATTTTCACTTGCAAATCAGTTAGGAGCGCACATACCCCTTGGCTGTTTGCAAAACCTCAAGGCACTGAAGCACTCCCGTAAGGTTGTTTTCCATTTTCCCTTTGAGCTGCCCCTCCTGTTGCTTTCTGGCTGACTCCTGCACCCAGACTGATATTTTCCCTAAATCCAGCGGAGGGTAAATGCGTTTTACATGAGCTGAGTCTTTGCTTGGCTTTCAGGAGCTTGAAGAACAAACTTGCCATTGTGCCTCTCTATTTATATATGCACTTAATCGAAGGTATTACACAGTCACCCCGTATAAACTGTAAAGTGTCCCAAACTGTTTTTTTCCTGTGGAAATGCGCACGCTGCTGTTTGTTATAGTAGGTATCTGCTGATTTATGCTAGCTGAGGATCCAGCCTGGACCTCCTCCTAGTCAGATGGGTGTGAGACTGTGCCTGCAGGACCTCGATTGTCAGTAAAAAGCCGATGTTAGCAATTTTCATCAGGCAGCATGGAAATTAATTAGCCCAATTTTATGGAAATTAGCTCATTATAAATAATTTTAGCTGGCCCATTCACAAAGCACTTTTCACATTAGGAAGAAAAAAAAAAGGAAAAAGCAAAGCTCTGTGAATTGGATACTGAAAAAAACCCCTCTTTCTCCCCTCTTGCTAAAAACAAATGCTTTGCAGCAGCTGTGCCGTTGGGCGGGGGGGGGAAGCGGGGCGGCACCCACAGATTGAGCCTCTAGACTTCGCTTTCCCACTCAGCGCCTGCAAGAGCAACAGTGAGTGATTTGTTGGGCTGGGTATTGTTTGGGGCTGCAGATGGCCTTGCACAGCCTGAGTTTGCACATTCTGCTCTTGCTGCCTTTGGGCTTGGCTGGGGGAGGAGGAGGTGGGGGGAGCAGAGACAGGCATCTCCAGAGGCATCTCGCTGGGGACACTCTGGGTATTAAGAAATAAAGCGGTTCAGACACAAACACATAATTACAGGGGCGAGAGCCAGGTCTATGTGCTGGAAGAGCTCTGCTGTCTCCTCAACCTCAGACCTTCTGGGCTGCAAGGTCTTGCCTTGCGGAGTGGGAAGGGTACCTGAGCGTGGAGGGGTCTCCCACGTTTCGGTGTTTATCAGCATCAGAAGGTCCATGTGAAATCTCCAGACAGTCCAGGGCAAATGATCCTGAGGCTGCTGTGTTTTAATCCCCACCTTTTCTAAGGATTTCTTGGTTCTGAAGAGGGTATAGCACAAACCTCTGTCTCCCATTTCAGTTTTTGTTCCTTTCAGTGCTTTTGCCAGAGGAGGTTGTTAATATAATCTGTCTTCAGACCAGTCATGAAATACACAGGTCATGCAAGGGAAGCAACACCTTCACCCCCTGCTCAGTCTCAGCTTCATCACTTCTCTTGGGAGTTTTCAGGATTTACTGATCTTCAAGGTCTCTAGAAATTTGCCTGGGGCTCATAATTTTCCTCGTGACTTACAGAGCATCTCTGTCCAGCAGCCAGTTTTCTCCCAGCCTGGACTGAGTTGAAGTCCAGTTGAAAAATTGTTTTTCCTTCTGAAAGTGTTATCTCTCAGCCCCTATTTCATTATTCTGTCAGATCTCTATGTTTTTTGAACTCTTGTCTTCTCTCCCTTTGGCAACTGCCGTTCTTGAAACCCCTGGAAAGAACCTGGGGAAAGAAACCCTCATTTTATTTAGGGTGTTGTGTGTCCTGTATTCCAATGACCCAAATGTGCTCGGGTGCTGTAGTTCTTCAGCCACCGACACCGCCTTTTACGTACGTAGGCGGTCTACAGGAATGGTTCGGAGCATCTTAGGAGATGTATTCCCTTTCACTTCTTATGTATCTCTTTGTCTGAGTCTATCCCCCGCAATAATTAGTTGTCAACTGGAGCACCTACATGATTTTCGTTCCCTATAGCCCGTTATTAGGTGTCTGGCGGTGCTTTTTTCCCAGATGGTGACTAGCACTCGAGGCAGAGGAAGGAGCAGAGCACCCCGAAAGGCTCTTGGACTGGTGCAATTCAGGGGGCAGGAGAGGGGCCACCTCCTGAATGGGGAACGTGGGCAGCTTGCAGGGGGGACCCACGAACATCGGGAGGGGATGAAAGGTTTTCCTGTATGTTAAAGTCTCTCCCACCTCCCCCATTCCTGCCCCAAATATTTGCAAAAGTCTTTTGAAAAGTTGCCATCTGTTTTGCAACAGGGATTCATTAACGTGCCAATCAAGCTGATGGGAGAAAGGAGAAGGTGTGGGAGGTCTGGATAAATACGCTCCATCAAAAATTTAACGGAGGGGCCTATTTGTAATCAGTTGTGCTGCAACGAGGCAGGGAGCGTATTTGAGAAAACCGGTGCTGGAGTGGCGGGCAGTTCTGGCGGGGCAGCTCTGAGCACCGCTGGCTCCTTTCCCTCCCAGAGAAGCCCTTCCTGCAGCCTCACCAGCCTGCGACGATGCTCACGAGCGTGTCATGGTGCATGAGAAACAGTCACTACCGTAACGCGCATCTTTTAAAACCCACTATTTAGAAGGACTTACGGCACAGAAGATGCTGGTTTGTTTTAAAACGTGAACTTTAAATAAATTGAAGCTGAAGGAATGTTTTGGAGGTGAGAAAAATCTTTCTGGCAAGTGACAAGATCAGAGTTATTACTCCTCCACAATTTGCTTAAGCAGCTACTATAAACAGCTACTAATCAGGCTCCCTCGGTGTTTAGAGATATCTGTGGATTGATTTTAATTAGATTGGCACCTCTTTGTTAATTCTATAATGTTTGTTTGCTTATAAGTTAGAGTATTTGGGTGCTGTGAAGCTCTTTGTTTAACTTCTTTAGTTAAATTCAAATTAGTAGGTTCTTGGGCATGTTGTTCTCTCTGCTAGTGGGATTTTGCAAGAAATAGAGTATGGGCTGATACTTTTGACACCCCAACTGCAATTTTTTTTTAAAGCACCTTAGGCAGCTCCACTGAATTTACCAACGTTGCCAATGAAACACAGGAAAAGGCACAGGCACAAAAAAAATTATCAACGTTTGGGTGTCTTAGAAGGTAATTTTTTGGTGGTTATTCCAGAGCAACAGGTTTATGGTACAATAGAATCCAAAGGATGGAAGAAATACTTGCAAGGTGTTTCAGACCCAGTAATCCCCTGGCCTAAGTTTTATCTGGAGCACCCACTTCAGCTTTCTACGAGCACCCATCTGCTGCTGGAGCCGCCTCGGGTGGGCTGGAGACCTTAGCAAGCAATTCTGGAGTGTTTTATTCCAGACTGAGGAAGGGTTTAGATCTGTGTCAGCAATGAAGATGATGAACCCACAGGAACCGAATTGAGTCTTTTAAAGTTGGGAGTCGGTTTTTGCTTTTCCTTCTCTTTCTTTGGTGTGAAATTGTTCCTCTGCTATAATGGCTGATTATCTCTAATCTGCACTTTTTCTATTACGATTTTTGTTGATTTACCTTGATTTGAGTTTGGTTTTTGTGGTTATTATGGATTTTAGCCTACTTCCCACAGGTTGTCGGAGCCCTTCCTATGCTGAACCCATTTCTGTCTGATTATCCAAGGGTGCCCCTGATGTGATCCTGATGAAAAGTAGGTAGGGGGCTTGTAAATTGAAAAATGAACTTTAAAACAACCCAGCTCCCCCCCCCCCCCAAATTGAGAGGGTTCTCCATGAGAAGAATATTCGGTGATTAAAAGACATTTGTGCTGTACTCCCTTTATAAACTTGGGCTTAGGAAATGAGATGGGTCGTGTTTTATCATTGCTGTAATCAGGTTCTGCATAATTGCGTGCGCAGCAGCCCCCTGTGCAACCAGGCGGAATTTGTTTAAGCCAACCAAAAAAACAACGTGGGAGTAAAGGCTGGGCTGGAGAGAAAGTGGCTCCTGGTTTGCAGGGGTGGCTGTGGTAACACAGCAGTGTGTGTGGGAGAGCCCGAATTCCCTGGGGCGCCGAGCAGAGGCCCCCCAAGGCACAGCACAGGAGAAGGGGCTGCCAAAGCAAAGCGGGGCCGTCTGCTGGGACAGCCCAGGGTCTCAGTCCCACCTCAGGGCTGATGCGTAGTTAGGGTTAAGTCTCCAAAACAGGAGAAAGCTAAAACCTTCAATGAAAGTGTTGCTCAGGATGAGCTGCCAAGGGGCAAGGGAGGGCTGCAGCTAGAAATCCCCCGCCAGAACCATAAATTTGGGATTAGGGTTAGGCAGAGGCGATGCTGACATTGGGGGTGGAGGGATCCATCCCAGCCAGCACTGCATAACCACCCTCTGGCTCTTTCTGGTGTTTGTTTGCATCCAGCTCAAGGCATATATGCTGGAACCAAGCCTGGTACCATGGAGTTATCCACGATTTTCTCCCAGCACCTTTGTGTAGTTATTTTAAATCATCTTTGCGTTTCAGTCTTTCATCTGGCGCTTCTGCCTTTCGTCCTAGACCATCTCATCTCTTCTTGATCGCAAATCTGATGACAAAAACAAACCAAACTTTCTCTTGCTGCAACAAGTATTTAATTCAAAGGCTATTTCAGGATCGAGGGAAGAAATTTCATTTTTTTGCTGGACTAGTTGGTCCAAACAGCCAAAGAACGCTCAGAGTCTTTTCTTTTTAAAAATTTATTTTTATTTATTATAACAAGCGAGATAATTCTCTTTGGGTGGGAGAATTTGGATTCTTAATTTTGAAAAAAAAAAGCACAAAGTAATATATTGGGTCTATAAATATTTGCACACTATTTGTGTGATGATACAGTCCAAAGAGCCTCACCTGAGTACCGTTACAGGGAACTTCGTTTTGGAAAGGCGCGTTCTGCTCTGCGGTGTGTCGGTGCAAAGGGTGCAGGGAGTTGGAGAGGTTGGGGAACAGCGAGAGAAGGGCCCGAGAAGTGCAGAAGACCTGGCAGGGGACGTCCGGGCTGGTGCTCTGCTGGCTGCACCAAATGGCCTAGGAGTCATGAACTTGCAGTACAGGGGCAAAAAGAGGTCTTATTTATTTATTCTTTTATTTCATTGTTTATTTTCATTAGAGGTGAGCATGTGTATGTGAGTGGTAGGAGGGAAGGTCGACAAGCGCTGGGAGAGGACTGACTGATGCTGCGTGGGTAGGGTCAGCGTGAGGATGGCAGCACTATGGTTGCAGATAGATAGTGTGATGCACGCAGCCGCCGGCAGGGTTAGGGCGGGCAGGTTTATCTCCACCGAGGTACAGTGGTGGATGCCTGGCTTAAAATGTCAACATTTTAGCCAACAGAAGCGGTGATGTTTGTTGTTTCTGAATTACGTGCAAAGCAGCAGCTAAGTCCCCTGTCGTGGGGGTGCTGCTTTTCCAGGTGCCTTTGCCTCCCTTTTCTTCTTTTCAGCGGTGGCTTTGATTGCACAACCCTCTGCAACCTTTGCGCTGAGCCTCTGAGTTGGTATTAGCACGAAAATCCGGTGCGCTATGCCCCCTTGGAAATGTTTACATGCGATGCCCGCTGGCTTTACTGGTAGCAGTACGTACCTCTCCAGTGAAGGCAGGCCCGCAGCTGGGATCCAAGCCGTGTGCCTTTTGTTTCATGCGGGCTGAGCTTGCAAACGTGTTCATGTTAGCCATCGACTTCGAACTAGACACACAAAATTGCTGCAGAGACTCATGGTGCCTTCCTCCTGACTTCAGCCATTTCTGAGCCCCTCTCTCTGTGAAATCCCTGTTGCAGGGTTTCCGTGCGCTTCCGTAGCCCAGTTGGAGGGGAGTCCCATGTCTTGACACAAGCAATGCCTGTGCTTCCTGACTTACAGCCCAAACTGATTATTCACCAGCAGTCAGTCAAAAACGAGAAGAGGGGTCTTAGAGCAGCTGTGTCGAGCAATGGTTAATAGCAGAGAGGGTTAGCTGGTACCTGCTGTGGGACATATATACTCCCTCCCACATGAGGAGATTACCTTAAAGTCAGTTGTAATAGTCTGACTTAAACCTCTAAATGCAATTAAATCCTGAGTTAAGCCTGAAAAATGTGACCTGACATTCTGTCTTTGACTCATCCGTTTTGTGTTTCAGTATTACAGCGAGTGCGCTGTAACGGCTCACACACTCCGAAGAGTCTGCTGAAATAGCCGGGGTAAATTAGGGACAGCACATCAGGCTGGATCTTCAGTCTCAACCATCAATTTCATTTTTGTAATGCGCGCTAGTATCTGACAGCTGAATATGTATTTAATGAGATTTTAAAAACAACAGAGTTTTGATCTGTTAGAACAACATGCCATGGGAGAAGGTGCCTGTGCTGCTGCATAGCTGAACGCTTTAGGAAAATTAACTCATTTGAACACTAAATAAGGCTGAAAACCAGCTTGTTAGCGGGAGGGATGCTGTCCGCTCGTTCCCAAAGCGTTGCCTCTGCTGAAGGGGGGGACCCCAGCCTTTTTAAAGGCTCAGAAATGTTTAGTTAACCTCACTCCTCCCGTTATTTTTCACTTTATTATGCCATGTAACCTGCCAGCCCTTCCATCCGGATATCCTTTGGATGCTGCCTCCCATCCGTTTGGTGGGAGAGCTGCTCTTGATGAAAGCAAGCTGCAATCTGGCCGTAATTCCGATCTCCCTTTAACGCTCGCCTCCTCCAGGCCACTGGCAGAGAAGTTCCCTCAGCATGGGGGAGCGCGGGTGCTTCCTCCCCACCTGATGGTGCTTTTTGGGTTCATCCCTGAGCTTTGCTTCTGCTTCTCACAAGTGTGCGTTGCATCTCATGGTTTTCTCATGCCTGAGTTTGGCTATCAGTTGTCCAAATGAGGGACTTTCTCCTGGGGTGGATGTTGCTCCCAGCCGCTGCTGCTGTGCAGGTAATAAATACCATCCCAGAGAACCAGATCAACAGGCTGAAGCTGAGGGTTGGGTTTTCTCATCTGTACCTGTATACCCTGTACCCGGTATAGTAAAAGTCTCTGGAATATATCAAAGACTGCTTGTGAAGAGCTGCTGCTGCAGCCCATCAGACACAAGAGGCCAGGGTAATTCGGGTAAGCGTCTAAAACACAGGGTTTTCTCTGAACTTTGAGCCTCTCTGCTGCTTACCTGTTATTCGTGTGAATCAGCCAACACCAGGTTTCAGTAGAGTAAACTTAGCCCTGGTATCAGAGCAGTAGCTCACAGCTATTGCTTTAAAGCTATCGTTAGTCCTGTACGCTGGAGATTTGCAACTATTTTCAATATCAGGAAGGATCCTAATTATTAGCATCCTCCTGTGTGGAAAAGCACGATAAAGTTGGCTGAAGCGCAGTGCCAGGTCTATCAGTTTCAATAAATATTTAGAGGTGCCGGAATAAAGGAGAGCGCAGAGCAAGGTGATGTGCAGTTCCTCCATCCCATTTCATGGTCATGATAAGGGCTGATGTGGTGCGTGGCCGTGGCCCAGGCTGCTTTCACCAGTGAAAATGGGGTAGCGCTGGAGCCATCTGGGGGAATTTCTCCATTAATTCCCATTGTGCCTTGAGATATCTTTTCCTTCTCCGTGCCTCTGGCTGTGACTGAGCCAGTGTAAATCCATTTAGCTTCAGTGACAGGCTGGCTGCGAAACAGACACCTGCATCCAGCCTGTTGCAATTTTTTAAGCCCCACCAGCAAATGTTTTTTGGGGAAAACAGTCAATAGAAGCAATGCCGAGCTGCGAGCTACCTGAATCGTGCGGCAGTAATTGCAAACAAATGGTAAATCATATCGCCCTTCACCTGAAATGCTTCCATCTTGGATAACTCCCGGTATTTCTCCTCCCTGACTGCTTTCTGTATCCCCGTTCATTCTGCGAGGGCTGGGAGCGGGATCTGAGCTATTGCGCGTGCGGGTCAAGGCAGGCTGTGAGCAGCCACTTGCCAAATGGCCACCCCAGCGCCCACAGGCGCGTGTGACAAGTGGGATTTCTCTTGCTTTATAAACTGTTCCTTTGTCAGGGTTGTGTCTCACAAAACGGTATAAAACAAGAAGCTAGCAATTGCAAAACAGGTGTAATTTAAAAGCTGGTGCTTTCCAAAGGCAGGGAGTAAGGCTGTGTGGAAAGATAAACAGTGAGAAGACATTGTAGTGGTGTCATGTAATGAGGAGATGATCCTCTTTTTCTTTCAAGCACTTTTGTCCTTGCCAGAGTGGGTAAGAAATACTTATCAAAAGCAATAAATTTGATCATTTCTTAGGTCCTGTGAGAGGACAGCGAGTAATCACAAAAATGGGTCAATGAAAGGCTCAGGGTGGTCACATTATGCAAGGGCGAGGTCTCATTTTTTAGAGGATGCACTTTGATGCTGGGCAGTTGGGAAGAAAATATTGCAAGGTATCCTACTGCAGGCAGCATTTTCCAATCCTGATTTTATTTCTTTGATACAAAATGTTTTCCGTGGTCCCCAGCTATGCACCTCCACGGTGCAGAGAGACAGGGGGCAATTTTTTTGCGCAACGGAGTGTGGGACTTTCCATGATTCCTTCCGAAATGACAACGTTAGAAATTGTAATTCCCTGAGAGATGCCAGGCTAGCAAGAGACAGGGATCCCAGCCATTACCGAAGTCAAACCGCCTGAACTCAAGCGTGCCTTCTACATATAAAAAAGCATTTGTGTGAGGATTTAATACTTAATTTTATAGACAGTATGACTTCATTTTCTCTTTCTTCACTGTGTTTTCATATGCAAGTCTTCGCAATACAGAAAAGCTTCTTTATAGATGCTGACAGTGTAGTTATCTCTGTATCAGGCCCATAGAAAACTCTCTGTTATGGGGTTTAGGACTAGGTTGGAAATGTGTCTGCTGAAGATAGGGGTACCGAAGAAGTCTCCAAAGAGTCTTGCTTTGGAGTCTCTGTCCCTGTAGGTGTGACGAGACCTCTCAATTATAAAACAGTAGGAAAGATTAGAGCTTGCGTCAATTGTAGTGATCAGAGGAGGGATTTCAGGGTAATCGGTTGGTATCTACAAAGTCTAGGTCCCCACTTACCACCTCAAAAAAACCAAAACACCCAAACCCTGAAAAAATGTGAAAAGCACAAAACTGACTGCGCAAATCTCCACAGATTTTTAAAACCAAGGGGAAAAAAAAAAAAAAAAAAAGAAAAAAAGATTGTCCGGTGATTTTTATTTTCTTTTTAAAGTGTCTTAACCCAAAGTCCAAAAGGCAGGCAGAATTTTCGCGGAGGGTAATAAAAATACTTAGCTGTTTAACTACGGAAAAAAATCTTTAATTGATGTTTGGGTTTATTTTATTTTTTGAACTGTGTCTGTTTGCAGTTCTCTAATTCTTGCATCAATTTTTGTATCAACTCTGTTGATGACTCCGTTGGCGAGGGTCCTGTGTGGTTGTCTTTTGCCACTTACCAAGACAAAGAGAGTACCGGTGGTAGCAAACTCGGATACCTGCACGATGGTCCTGGGCCAGGAGGTTGTGGTCCTTCAGGGAAAGAGTCAGACTAGATTGTGTTAGGCAGTTTGAATACCCTTCAAAATACCCCATTTCTGGGGGGCTCTTCTAATTTATATTAGTTTTTGTGATGGTTTTGTGCCAAATGCTATGTTAATTCACTCTCTGATCAATTTGCATCCTTAGAGTTTGCGGGCTTATGGACTTAATCAGAAATCCTATTTCAATGGACACTCACAGTGCAAAAGCTGCGTTCCACTGAGGGAGATATGTCAGCCTATGAAAAAGTTGAGCTATAGATTAAATCTCTTCTTAGTCTTTTTTTATATACACCTTTGTGCATGAGGTCTCTTACATCCCTGTGAAAAAAAAATAAATTAAAAAATAAGAGCTTACTTACCAAGCTGCCAGCAAATAGTTGCACAATGTGCTTTCCTGTGCGAGTGGTTTAGATGTTATTTCTTGCCTGGTCTCAGAAGACTGCTCTGGTCAGTGCAAACCTAATCAAGGCAGCCCTTTTCACGAGGGCCAAGCCAAATGTCAGCCCAGTCACAGATCTTTTCCCTGGAGTCCACGGGAGCAGCTGGTGTTTTATGGGCTTGGGCTGTCGGAGCCAGCAGCTGTGCCTCAGAGACCGGGGCAGTCAACTTTGCTTCTTCTAGTTTTCCACAGATTTGGCAAAATGAGTCCTCAGATGGCTGCGGGGACTCGCCCTCAGCTCAAAACCGCAGGGCTACTGGAGAGGGCACGGACTGCATTAGCCTGCGCTCTCTGCGGGCTCAACCCCACTGACTGCGGGCTTGGTCACGCGTTTCGGGGCAGCCAGCTTAATAGAGAGTGAGCGGTACGACCGGTTGTGTGGGGGTAGCAAACCCCGGTGGAACCTGTTGGGGTTTTTATTCTTGTTTCTCATGTTCTGCGTGAAGGTGTGTGACTGTGTGGGCTGCACAGGCGTTTTACGTTCCGAAAAGCTGCCTCGTTTCCTCTCTACCATCACTGCTGGTTTTGCTGGGTTTCAGAGTCCAAAAAGAAGACGATGTATTTGGAGGCAGGGGAAGTTCCCGCAGGTACGTCTTGTGCCTGTCCTGTGCCACGTCCCAGCTTCACTGGCCTCTGCCGGGTTGGCTTTAGTGACAACTTTGGGCTCAGCATAAGCAGCGGCCATCAACTTTTCAGTACCCTTGGCTGATCTATATGGTGTTTTAGGAAAGATTTCTGTGTCGCTGACTTTATATTTCCCTTTGCCCAGGCAGGTGGCTTTGTATTTGGTCTAAAGCTCTACAAATTGTGTTGAGGTTTCATGTACTCTGTAGGGCTCGGTTGAACCTGTTTGCTTGTGGAAGCACAAGAGCTGCCTTTTGGATTTGTGCTCTGAGCAGAGCAAATAGTAAGCAAGTCTCTGAGAGGCCACAGGGGATTTTCTAGCCGTGCCAGACCACACCAAAGCATGACAAATGGCAGGCAAGGGAAGGCCAGGCCTTCCTAATTTAAGCCGAAGCCAAACTTCTCGGGGGGATCTGGAAAAGTGAGATTATTTACCCTTACCCCTCTGTATTCTGGCAGTTGGAAGTGGTACACCAAAGAGAAAAGAAAACGTCTGGTCATTGTGGTATTTCAGTCAGCGTTTGGACATGGGCACAATTACGGGTTTTCAGGTCAGGCCCTTCAGAGATAAATGGGAAGGGAGACTTTTTGCCCTCGTTTCACGTAAAAAAACTTGAGACCTAGAGAAAGTGTATGACTTTGAATGATCTCGGGATATAGCTCTGACTGTCAATGTTCATTTTTATACTCTTGTAGTAAGTTAACAAGGCTATGAACAAAATAAAATGCAATTACCTGTGTTCGTTTTACAAACTAATGAAGAATTCAGGAGGCTGTGAGAAGTGGCAGTGAATCATGCAAAGACATTTGTGATCAAAATCAAGTTCTGCGCTTTCCAAAGTGCCTCTAGACTTTAAGGCAAGACCTAGGGAAAAGACATATGGTGCGATGTCAGCAACGGTTAGGCTGATTGCTGGAGGTCTAGGTCAGGATTCATTATGTGTGATGATAAATCAATAAAAATGAACCGAGCTCTTGCTCTTGGGTTATTCATTGGCTGGAGCTAATTTTTGGCATTTGGAAGGAATTTAGCATTGAAGTGACTCCCATTGTTTAGGAAGGCATGCTCTTTCCCTAAGACTGTAAGAGAGGAGTTGGCTGCTCCTGACGTGACCTGCTGCAGAGTTTCATAAGGTACGTCCCAGGGAAGTCTTTTGCCTTCCACTTTGGTGTTCCTGTCCGAGCACCTCTCTTGGTGCACTGAGATAACCTTCAAGTAGCTTGAGCTTGAGGCATTGAGAAGACGATAACGCATAGCACAGATGATGCTCTCGAATCACTGCAAAGATATTTGGGCTCAGGGAGCCTTTGGATATTTTTTAAAAGGGTATGACAAGCTGACGTTTCTCCAGTAGGATTTCATGGCTTGAGGGAAGACCACATCCATCAAAAGTTTCACAGGACTGGCTTGGTTATTGTGTCTTATATTCAAAGCTTTTTTCTGACCAACTTCAGCTTTGAAACCATGCCAGCCTCATAAATCTGGTTGTTGGTGGTTCCCCCCCGCCCCAGTTAAAAATAAAGAAAAAATGCAAAGGCTTTAAAGCTGTGCTATAATGACACGAATAAACAGTCTTTGTATACTTGATACCAAAACATTTAAGACAGCTTTCTTTTCCCACAGATTAAAAAATAGCTGGAAAGGAAATTCATTGAGCAAATGTAGTGCCTTGAAATATTTCAAAGAACCTGCAGGCAGCGAACACTTCCCCGGTGTGTGCTGATGACCCTTGTGGTGCCTGAAGGAAACGATAGTGTTGAGAGACAGTTTGAGGCATTTATGAAGAGCTGTGGACTTAAATGTTACTCTCTACTGGTTTTAATTGGTAGGATTGCTTTCTTACTTGAAGGTGAGCCCTATCCGTGGTATTTTGGGAACGTACTGTGTGGAGCCTTAATAGGCTTTTTTAATACTATTCAAAATTAACATTTTCCTTCTGACAAGATATAGTACTTTCTTACTCATAGGCTTATTTTACTAGATAACGTGTTCTCTATAGCAAGAAACCTTGATGCTTTAACCTTCTTGCTGAAAATTACTGACCGTCGAGGCTTCTTGAAATGCTGCACGAGATCCCTGCGCAGGACCAGGAGACTGCAGGAAGTCACGCTTTGTAAGGCTCCAGGTTGTTTTATAGGCTTGACCATACATGTCCAGAAGTTGAAAAAGTAGAATTGAGGGAGGATTTTCCTGGGTCGCGGCTCTTCTGGAGGTGGAAAGAGCTTTCCTGTTAGAGCACGTCAGCTGGCTGCGCAGCCGTCAGCTCCCACATGTTACTGCGACAAACTCCACCGGTAAAGCACAGGACTCACAGAGCTCTCGCGTTGTGAGCTTCTGTACTCCTAGAAGGGTTCGTTAATTTGATCCCGAATGTTTTCTGTCCCCGTAAGAGTTATATTATGTGGAGATAAGGGTTCTGCATGAATTAGACGTAGTTTAGAAAGCAGAGGTAGTAGATCATCGTGTAGATCGCCAGGAAATTCCCCAACACATTTGGCTCTTGAACACCATTTTTGCATGTTATTATCTTTTCTTCATGTATTTGTCACTGTATTGCTATTTCCCATCACTGATCATACCTGGAGTCTGTCTCATAGATGCATCAACCGTTGACTCCAGCCTGGACTCCGTGGCAGCCCATCCAGCAAAGCTTTTTGACATCTGTTTAACTCAGAGCATGAGGGTAAATGTCTTTGGCTTGTGGGACTTGAGTGCATGCTTCGCTATGCTAAATAAAGATGAACTTGAGCACTTGCTTATTTAAAGTGATCATTTTCTAATGGTCTGAGGTTTCTTCTCCTAATGTCGTTAGCAAATTGCTGATGGCCAGTTTCATATTCACCACACACTACTGGTATTTACAAGAATTTGCCATCTACTGTACTTTGGAAAAATATTTCCTGTACCACGAGTTGGCAGTGAACTGCGCTGAGGGATATTTCACTGGTTTTTGCTGGTAAGGTGCATTCAATCACACCAATCTTTGCTACCATCTACATGTGCCGTCCTTAATAATTTCTGTTCTCTCACTGGGTGACTGGAACTATTTTTAAAAATGAATTTCATGAATTGCTGAAGAGAAATAATGTTTGTCGTATGAATCATTGAATAGAGGTTTGTGTGTTCTAAAACTCATGGAAGTGTTAAGCACGCAAATAGATTTTTTTGGCATTATTCAAACGCTCTTAAAACTTGACTCAATAAATGAAGGTGAATCAAACTCACAGTTATGATTAAATTACATGCAAACCTCTCATTATATATTTAAACCGTCCACTGTTAGGAATAGAAGTCAAAGCGGAGTTGCAAATTGGTTTCCAGAGAGCTGTGATCCAAAGTGATCAGCTTCTCTTGTGCTTTGTCATTTCTACCTGAAAGGAGGTTGCAGACAGCGGGGGGGTCGGTCTCTTGTCCCAAGGAACAGGCAATGGGACAAGAGGAAACGGCCTCAAGTTGCGCCAGGGGAGGGTTAGACTGGATATTGGGGAAAAATTTTACAGTGAAAGGGTTATCCAGCACTGGAACAGGCTGCCCAGGGCAGTGGTTGAGGCACCATCCCTGGAGGTATTTAAAAGCCGGGCAGACACAGTGCTTAGAGACATGGTTTAGTGATGGGTTTGTCAGAGTTAGGTCGATGGTTGGACTCGGTGATCTGAAAGGTCCCTTCCAACCTGGGCAAATCCATGATTCTATATAAATACACTGAATTATTCTTGCAGAGCACTTTGAAGCACAAGCGTGGCTAGCCTGGCATGGGCACGGTTGCCTGCAGGTTACGCTCCTGCAGGTTGATTAATCTGGAGCCTCAAATGTGAAATTCAGTAGCTTTTCGAATTGCTTTAGTCCTTAAAATTTCAGTGACTTACTAGGGCCTGTAAATGTAGATTTAAATACCTTGCATCATCTGCTGCGTTACAGACCCTGTCTTTTAAATGGTCCTGTATGGGCAGGGAAGCAGAGCCCGAGTGGGGTTGGCTACAAGCTTCTTATTTTTCCCCTAAAAGAGTTGTCACAACTAAGTCTGCCAAACTGTTTCTGTAAATCCGTCTGTAAGTTCCATATTGAAGGATGGCATAAATAAATGACTGGCATTCACTTGTTGCTGCCTGGTAATATTGAACCTAAATCTTAATATTCAAAGGGTGAATAAATTATGGACACATTAATTTTATGTTGTTTCCAGCTTGCTGGTAGCAATCCCATCGTCTTGCCCAGCTGTTCTGCCTTTGTCTTGTTCCACCAACAGTGACATCCAGTGCTGTGTCTCATTATATTCCTTTCAATCTCTTTCTCCCTCCAGCCCTTTTTAATTATTTCAATCTATTTCGACTAGTGTTGTGCAAAATTTTTTCTTCTTCATGTACTCGCCTCTTTCAAGATGTGCTATTCCTCTGCCAGCATGTGGTACAGGTTTGGGAATATCTACATGGTCCTTGTCTAGGGCTCGCTGGTGACTTTGCCAAGAGCCTTCTTGAAGAAGGGTGGCAATAAGGCCAAGTGATGGTAGCTATGTCTGTGCTGGGTGTATATACAGTTTTGGTGAGGAATCCATTGGTCAGGGAGCTGTGCAAAGGGAGGAGGACAGAACATCTGTGTAATTGTCATGGTTCCTTTTTTAAAGCCATTTCTGCTTGGTAGAAGGAGTCTAAAATCTGTTAATTTCCCATAATCTCATTAAAGACTAATTTGGAAAACTGGAAAAAAAAAAAAAAAAAAGACTGACTTTGCGTCTAACTACAGTTAAAATACTTCTGGTTGTTGAGCTGGCCAGCAGCTCTCCACTTCAGGTCAGTTCATCAGTAGCTTGTGTTTCCGTGTGTTTAGCAGTCAGGGTGGAGAAAGGGGGGAAAGGAGAAGGGAATTATTCTTTCTCCTGACATAATAAGGCCTTGATAATTCTTGCGTGAAGCAGATTTTATTTATCTCCTTGAGCATTTCATAGATTTTCTTTTATAACTAAGGTAGAGGTACTTTCTCATCTTGTCACAACTCATTCCTCCTGCCATCACCTTGGTGTTGATTTTTACTAGCTGCAGGGTCAGCAGGACCAAATGGCACTTTTCTTTCAATTCTTTGGCCATTCAATCTTGGCAGGATTATTCTGGGTTTTCTATTTTAAGTATGCATTGCCGAATGATTTTGGATAATGAGCTATTGGAGAGCAGCAGAAGACTTCTCCACTAACAGCAGCAAAATAAACTGCAAGGCTAAATGCCGCCTTGGTATTCCTGCCTTATGGGGAAATTCTGCTCTTTCAACATTTATGGTAATCCTGATTTGGGATGACAAGTTAAAATGTCCAGAAATTCAGCAGAATGAAATACCCACACAGAAACGTATTGGCAATGACAAAATGAATCGTGTTGTGAGGTGTGATGGTACCAGCTGCACCACGGTGGTGTCTGAGTTGCAAGTTCAGCTTAAAAATCAGCAAAGCTATAAATCATAAGTGCCATGAAGCAACACTTTGGCAAATTAAAGATGAACTGAACCAGGGTATTCCAGTCAGCTCATCAGAAATGTTTCAGTCTGAGGTCAACCAAAACATTCTTTATTTTCTTTCAGGATTTCCAAACCTACAGCTAAAGGAAAAAAAAAAAAAAAAAAAAGAAAAAAAACCAACCACCAAAAAACAACAACAAAACCCAGAAAATAAATATCAGTTAAATAAAAAGATAAAAGGAAGAGACAGAAGTACTGCCGGGAATTTAGGCTTGGATCAGTGGAGCGTTTTTAGCTCAAAGCTTGAAATCCATCTCCACTGCCTCTTCCCTCCGCAAGGAAAGCTGTGACTGTCACTTAGGGCTGAAGAGCCGTGGTGTGGTTGCTGCAGTGTCAGGGTATGAGGTTTCTATCGCTCTCATGCTATTTACATAATCTGTAAGAAAGCAGAAATAGATTTTATTGTTCAGAGGAATATGTTGGAGGGTGTCAAAACTGAGCAGAAACAAGTAAGAAACGGAAGGTGAAACCATCGTTTGTTCACCATCGAGACAAGAAGAGACCGCACAGTGCCAGGCTCCAGGGCTTTTGTACGCCCTCCAAAGACAGTCAATGGAAGTAATGAAAAAATACGAAACTTGTGCAACAAAAGGCAATGGATTTTCTATGAAACTGCCTGCTTTCGTGGTGACTTGATTCAAATGTGCCCAAAATTCTGGGTTATACCTATCCAAACTGGCAAGCAAAGCCTTTGGGCTGTGAATTCTTGTGTGATGAATCAGGGACCACTGATGAAGTCCTCCAGGGCAGATTCTGGCCGTAGCAAGTGGCATCCTGGAGGAGACAGCCTTTTACAAACATCTGTCGGTCCAGGCGAGCTGGTGCCAGCTGCTGAACACTGGGCACAAACATCAGGAGGTCTTGAGAAAAGCAGTTGAAAAGGGAACTTATAAGTTCTGCGGAAAGACCTGAGCTGGCATGAAATTATATTCACCTTTGGGGTGTCAAAAGTTCACAATATTAGGCAAAGACTGCTCTAGATCTAAGTGACAGATAGAAATATGCCTGCATTGAAAATGAAACAGCAGCTTGAAAACAAATTTTTAGAATATACAAAAGCATGTAATAAAAATGGTTGGTAAGGTAGAACAGTTCAAAGGAAAATATTAGTGCGTAAAGCTCGCCGATACCCTGACCACAGGAACTAACTCTAGTGTTTAATATGCTTTCCTTTTAGCTAAGCTTGCTTCATCATAGGCTGACAGTCAGTGATGTGTCGGGGGTCGGGTTTGGATGCTGTCAGTGAGGGGATCACAGCGCTGCCACCGGTCTCTCTAAAGAAGCGTCTGCTGCCAGGGAACCCAGGGCATTTATTCTCCATCCCTCAAATTCGCAGCCCCCGCGGCAGCGTCTTCTCCTGCGCTGTGGTGCTTCCAGCCGGCCTGGTGATGGGTTTAATTCCTGCCACAGATGTCTGCAGAGGTTGGGGACTGCTTTGCACCTTCAGGTCACCTTCTTTCTTCTTCAGTGTGTTACTAGCTTTAGAAGCTTTCATAGTGCAATGCGGAGGGGTTCCTACGTGAAGGTTCCTTGGTGTTTATCAGTAGTCCAGAGGATTGCTTAGGATGCATGGTTTCTGGTAGCAAAGACTATAAAATCTGTTCTGCTCCACTTCACACCTACCAGCAGCAAAATCTCCCTCGGCCGCTGCCTCAAAACAAGATTTTCAAATGGAAAACTCACAGTCCTCAAGCGCCTGCTGCGCCGGGGTCTGGTCCCTGTGTTTGACACTGCATTAAGAGGTGCCGTGCGCTTCTAAAGCAATTTTCTTACCCAGCGTTCGTAGGCTGTCTTTGCCCCCGGGGTCACTGCTTCCCAGCCTGCAGCACTGTGAGCACTGACAAAATGCCTTTTGGAATGTTATTTGCGTTGGGCATCGCGCAGCACGTCCGCTCCTCCCTGGCTCGCCTGCCCGCGCGGATCCGCGGGATGCGCAGTTCCTGTTTTCAAACAGCATTCGGCTCTTGAGTTCACTTGGAAGCCAAGCGTTATTTGAGTTGTTGTTGCGGAGTTCACTCTGGAAAAAAGGCACGAGGCTCTATGTAATTTTAGGCCCGTAGGAAAAAGTAAGCGCTTGACATGAGTTTGCACCATGTGGTCTCTCTTTGGAAAAATCCTTACGTACTTCAGGGATGCGTGCTTGGTCTGAGACTGACGCTGTGAAGGTCCGGGAGGGAGAAAGATGCTGGGAATAGGGAAAAAATTCCTTCATTTTATAGGGTGCCTATGATGCTCTCACATTCTAATTGAAGAGAGGTTAATTAAAATGAAGTGTCGTCGCGTTTCCTGGGCAACACCCCCATGAAACATTTCGCCATTTCTGTTAGAGAGAGGCTGGGTACCTTCCCTGGCGAGCACTGGGCAGCGATACAGGTGTTATTTGGGGCTGGTGGAGGAATGCTCGGAATACCAAGGAGCGTCCGCAGAGGACTGGAATGAGGGGAAGGGATCAGCATCCTCTGTGGGCATCTGGATTAAGATCCGTTTCTGTTTTACCTCTCCTGCCCTAAGGGCATGGCTTCCGAGAGGCAGAGAATGGCAGCTGGCGGAAAAATTACATATGCTAATTACGTCAAAAATGAATTAATTGCTATTAATTATTTTATCACAAAATCAATTAGTATTGTACTGCAAGTCATTTTAATTAAAGTAGTCGATAAAAATCAGATAAACTGTAGACACAGCAAATTATGGCAAAACTCCAAAATTAGTCTCTAAAAAGAAATGAAGCCCCAAACAGTTCAGCACTGGGATTGAATTAGCGGTTATTTTTATTAAAAAATTACAGCCCACAGCAAAAACATGAAAGCAGAAGCTTCTTTGCAAAGGAGAAGAAAGCTTTTGGTGTTCATGAATGAAGTTGAAAAGGACAATAGTAACGATGATTTTATTTTTTTTTGTATCTGCATATTTCTGAGATGATTTTCACCTTAATTTAAAAAAAAAAAAAAAGAAAAATCACCATTTTCCAGTGTTTAGGTTATTGTACTTAAAGGGATGCTTTAAAGGGACACAATCTTGACTATTTCATCATCCCCTTAAATAGAAACATGCTGTCTGTATTTGGCACTGCTACTTAAACAAACTCAGAGTGGTTTTGGTCCTAATCTTGGGGTAATCAGGTTTCTAAGGGGAAGAAAGAAAATCAAGAAAATTCAGGTGTTTTGAACTTTTTCAGTAGAAATGTGGTTGAAGACATGGTATGCAAAAACCGAGGGCCAGATCTTGTGGTGGCACAACTCAGCACTGCCCTGTTGGCATTTGTGGTGCTTCGGCCTTGCCTGCCATCCTGCAGACGCAGCCGTCCGCTGAAAGAGGCTTCTGCGAATTTAGGGATGCCAGTCTTTCAGAATTGGATAATGGTGAGAACAAAAAAACTGGAGAACATCACAGGCATAATTAATCCGCTGCCTTTGCTTTTTGAGTCATTATGTGTGGTATGTGGGTGGGTGGAAGTTTGCATTAGAAAGGAAGATGTTGTACTGCTGTCTAGAAAAGGACGCGGGTGTCTGGTGTGTGGCAGAAACATGCAGGTGTTTTGGATGCTGGTATTTTATTATCGGATGATTTGCTCGCTGGTTAATGACAGCAGCCAGGAGAAATGGATACGGGCCTTCCGGAGCGCGGGTGGCTTTCGCCGGGAGCTGCGGGAGTGCTGTAATGCCTGCGACTGATAGAACCACACGAAAGAACATTTCTGTTCTGACAAAAAAAAAAAAGGCTGCAAAAGAAAAGTTATCTGGACTGAATTTTTCTAACTCATGAGCAGAATTTAGTGTTTGGGACTTCATTGACTAATGCACAAAGCAATTTGAGTAATGAAAAACTACTCTTTGTCAAGCAGGAAAACAAGAGGCATTGATGGAAAAGCTAATTTATTTACTCTTTTATGGAGACAACGTGCTTTGCCCAAGTTCAAAACTGACTGTGCAGCTATTGATGAGTATTCCTGTGAGTAAAACGGCTAATGACAGCACTGACGCTCTCCCCATGTCTCTTTTTTGAGACTTTAAAGTGCAACTTCACAGCACGGCTGTAAAGGAAGGGCTCACGAGTGTTCAGTGAGCACTTGTCAGTGTTGCCATATGGTAAAAACTTGCATTTTTCAAGGCGTTAGTGCTAGAAATAGCTTGTTTCAAAGCACTGAACGACGAAATGGCTGGAAGGCATTTGGTGATTACTGACCCCGTCCTGGCGGTCCCCATCCTTCCCTTGTCCTGCCCTCTGCAAGCTGCTGCAGCTGCGGCTCTCCAGCAGCATCTCTGATCCACTACTTAAGGGCAAAAGAAAATTTGCTCATTTTTCATCTAGTTGACAGAATACAGTAATTGCTATAATTTGCCCTGCCCTGCGTCTCACAAGCAGTTCTGATAGCATTACATATTTATCGGTCCCCATCTGAAGTCTCACTCCTGATGTGCAATTTAGGAGTGGTTTGATTCATAATTCCTGGGTTTAGGTCCTTGTGAGTTTTCGTTATGACTGGTTTGACCAGAGACCACGTGTACTCCAGCTGGCTAAATTCAAGTCCGTCTTCCTCTCCAAGAGCTGTGCCCATAACCTGGTTACACCAGGCTGGTTGCCTGAGCACAGTAATGCTTTGTATAAATTGCAGAGTAAAATCAGAGTATAAATCATGAGTTTTCCTGAAGCTTGAGTGAGGATCTGTGGTTCTGCTGTTCTCTGCCATAAGTCTGCATTGAGGTTTTAAGCTGCAGCTTTTGTGCAAAGCCACTAAATGGAAGATACTACGGATTCTTTTGCTTAAGGGAAGGGAAATGCTGTTTGAAAGATGGAAGGAGAGGAGGGAAGGAGTTGAGATCGGGGCAATTTAGTGCCTGCGCTCTCCCTCCTTGCCCTAATGAACGAGGATTTGAATCCTCACCCGATCCCCTCTATCCATCTTCTCTTGGACTTGCTGTATCACATCCATGAACTCTCGTTGCTTATAAAGCTTAAGAATTCCTACACGTGACAACAAGGATATCCCAGCCTACGTTAAAAGTATCAGCTTCATATAAAGACAGAGAGGTCTTTTAGCAAAAATCTTAAAATGCCGGCAGTGCTCCCTCTGAAATCAGTGGGCGATTTGCCTGAATAGACATTAAGCTCTGGTCCTGTAAAATTAATCTCCCCCTGTACAAACTCCTACGACTGCGTACAGAAAATGAATGCCAGCTAAACAGTATTCACATAGGCATGCGAGTATGCTGAAACGACACTAGTGCCTACAGCTTAAACTATGTTGATCCCACAGACATTTTTGGTGGGACTGTGTCACACTAAGCCTCGATGCATTCGCGCAGACCTCTGCGGCGCTGCCCACGCTGGAGAGTCACACGTGTGTTTGCCGCGCGGGAGGTCCGTCCGGACTCCTCCACGCCATGCAGTGCCAGACAGCTGCCTGCACTGGAGGGATCAGACTAAAAAAGTGTGTGAACATATCAACGTAAATCATACCGATGTAATTTTAGCAACACGGTATTTCTATTGACCTATTAAAAATAAAATTGCAATGTGAGCTACCAGGCATGAATTTTGGTGATGGGCCTTAAAACCAATAGCAAAACTATGTTATCTTCAGTGCCTTTCTAATCCCACAGCTGTTATAAAAAGACTGAAGAAAGTCTCACCCGCCCACGTCCCCATCCCTTTTCCACTGCCAGGTGGAAAAGCCGGTACCAGCAGCAGCCGCTGTACTGCAGTCTTCCTCGCCGTCAGCAGGGACATTGCGTGTAGATCCCAGCAGTGGGCAGAGGAAAATGATACGTGCCTTCTTCCTTGCCCGTCCTCCTGAGACCAGCTGCAAGGCTGTTACAATAACCAGGTTAGCTTGGACTCACCCCCTGGTACCACCGCCGTCTGCCACTTCGTTACCACCCCTGAGCTGCGATCGGGGAGCACCACGTTTCACTCGCTGCTTACCCGGGTTGTTTTCATGGCACCTACCCTGAAGTGGGAAACTGCTTGGTGTCTTGGTACCCTGAGATCTGCACTTTCTGCAAGAACAAGCCTTTTCAAAGAAAGATATGTTTAGAGCTTTCTCATTTTGTTTTACACGTCGCATCATGTTGATATCGATGTCTTGTTCCATCATGTCATGTAGCATAATGCAAGAGGACAAGTGCAGTACAGTGTTCACTGTGTAGGTGGAAAATCTAAAGAGATGGAGTTCTCCCCAACATATGGCTGGACTTTAATCATAGATTTTGTATTTTTTTCAAACGCTTCACTTTTTTCAAAGGTCAGTCTGTCTGCAGGAAAGTGACATTTCTGTGAGAGGTGCAATCCACTAGGCATGTACAGCAAAAATAAAATGCAGAGCAAACCAAATCAGCCCTGCTTGTGCTCTCAAGCAAACAAACTCAGCCTTGAAAACCTCTGATGTGGGTGACAGCGGGCTGCTGCAGAAGAATCAGGACCCTGCTTGGCATGTACTGAAGCATCCCTTATCCAAGGGTCTTAGGTGTTACACAAAATCCTCACGTTACAGAGAGGAAACAGGCAGAGATGAAAAGTGTTGACTAACCATTTGGTGAAGGTGGGGCTAGGAAGTACCACTTCAGCTTCCAGGCTTTCAGACGTTTGCTCGCTAAAGAGTCTCCAAAAAGTACATCTGAACCGGTCTGTTCTGCATGGAAGACTGTCCGTGTTTTTGATCGATTTTTCTTGAGCTTTGTGCAGAGGGTGACTTATGTCCAAAACACGAGCACATCTGTTTACTACCGAGACCTGTATGTGCTTCCCAGAATGTTTTCTCTATCTGTTTCCATGGATCTGGCAGAACTTGCTTTTATCTGTGGAAATGTTTGTTCAAAAGACGGAAGGTTCTTGGGAGAAAGCAATCAGGGTACATAACATTTTTTTCCTTATTTACACACCACAACGTCAAGACCCCTTTACCATAGTTTTCTGCATTAAATCCAGTTAGGATGGAGATGAGCAACCGAGGAGAGCTACAGGTGCTGCGCATCATTGCGGGGGTGCTAGTGAAACGGGGGCCAGAGGTTGTCCCCAGAGCAGGATGTCTCCTGTAGCTTTTTCTCCCTTGAAAATAATGCTGGGTTTCAGCATGGTGCCACAGGCAGTGCTGCAAGGAGTCAAGGTGACACACTGGCTACGCCTTGGTTTGGGGAGAGGGAGAGTGGCAGTGTGTTGTGCCCAAGGTAGTCGCTCCTTGGACCTGATTGTTCCTCTAGGGTTTAGCCACTGGTTTTGGTGTGGGAGGGTCAAATGGTGGCTCTGAGAAAATACAGCATGTTTGCTATTCTCCAGACCCTAGGTTTTGCATGTGTCTTGCTGTGACTTACGGGAATGCTGTGCGTATTGGTGCCAGAGTAGCTAGCACGTGATCACAGTGCTAGCGTTCACCAGCATTCACTAGTGTTTCTGTAGCGTCTTGGTGTCCGCTCGTGGGCCCTTAGCAGTCACTGGCTGGAGGGCATTGCTGTTGAGGGTATCCTATTCCTGAAAATAAGGCAAATATCCTCTGTGTTCTGACTTCTGACCCGGCTTTCAGCTTGGTGGGTCAGCAGGCTGCCTGTGGGGCTTGCTAACCTCGATTAGAGCTCCCCATAAATGGCCCCGTATCGCCTGCTGTTGCCTATGAAGGTGTATTCTTATGGAAACCAGGTGGGTCTGTTAGTCCAGGGATCGAATGCTGTCTCCTGCCACGCGCTCGAGAGAAGCCTGAGAGCAGCAACAGGCGCTGAAAGCCTCTGCTTTGCGGTGGCTCGGCCAGCCCGCCTCGGGAGCCATGTTTATAAAGCGCTTCCTGATGGAGGGAAAAGAAGCCGGAGAGTTATTTTCTAAGAATAAAAATTCCTTTATGGTTTTTTGAAAACTACTTCACACTTTGCACAAATGATCGCTTAGCATCTGGCAGGCTGGGTTTCTGCCATGTGTGGCAGAGGATACAGTTTGTGTAGTTGCAAGCAATCTACTCAGAAAGCTTTTGTGTCGTCCTGGAGCCCAGGAACTTGTTAATTTTGAGCAGTCATTTTCCACATTTAGCCCATTAGAGACTCTATTTTTGGTGACCTAGTTTGAGCTCTTTAAAAAATAATCAAGCAGCATTTTTCAGATCTGATTTGTAATAGGACTGTGGATTGGTTTCGCAACTTGAAATGAAAGTTGGGGGGGAGGGATAGAAACTGCTTTTTATCTGCCTGGTCCTTCAGAGCTAACATTTGCAATTGATTTTAGAAGGCCTCTAGGAAGGTTAATCTGACAAAAACTATGGCTTGGCTTCACCACTTGAAGGGTTATTGTTTGACATGCCGCTGGGAAAATAATAAAGTAGCTAGGTTTAAATAATACTTTCTGTGTGATGACCTCCAGGAGTGCTACCAAGTATTACTGGGCATGATCCCAATGCCGTTAAAACCTGTGGATTCGCTCGCTCCCCGGTGTGTACGATGGGGTTTGGATTAGAGAGCGAGCAATTGGGGCACACGCCAAAATGGCTTGCCTTGGGTTACGTGCTGAATCTGCTGCGCCAGAGCCGGGATTAGGGCTCGGGCCCAAAGATCCTATTTCCATGCTCTAGCTCGGCTGTGGGAATTAGTACCCTGCAAGAGAACTACTGGCCTCCGGCTTCTTGTGCCTGCAAGGAGGGCCTGGGCAGGCACAGCCCTTCAGTTTTTGTAGGAGAGGAAGGACGCGCACGGCCGAGAGCTGCCCAGGGCCCAGCACCAGCTTGTTCAGGTAGGCAGTTGTGAGCAGTTCTAGCAAAACTAAAGCAAAGAAAAATACCTGAAAAGAAAATCTCTGTTTCTAATTTTATGTAAGTGAATTGGTTTTGCATTTTGTGGCAATGAAAAGTTACATTCCTAAATTTAAGGTGACCTGGAGTGGTGGCGTTTTTCACCACTGGTGGGTGGCATTCACTATTTTCACTTACTTGTCCTTCATTTTCTCTGGATACTCCATCCCACGCCCAGGGCAGCAAGCTGCCTTGCTTGGGGAACACACCCCAACTTCGGGCTCCCTCCTGAGATGAGGGAGAGCAACCTAGCAAAGCAGACATGGCAAGGAGAAGCACAGAGTGATCCTCCGGATCCCCAAGAAGAATCTTTGTGATATTTTTAAGGATCTGCAAATTTAGGAAGTAAATCTGCCAATTCAGTAGAGGAAGGGAGAAGACAGCCCCCTCTCTAGGAGATGCAGCAGTGCGAGTGTCCCTGCTATTGAAAGGCTCAGAGGTTCTTGAGATAACTGTAGGAAAAATGTGCAAACACCGTGTGTCATGCATGGTTGCACCTCCTGTGTCATGGATGTTGGCACCTCCCAGCTGTCGTCCTTGGAAGCTCCTTCAGTGGGGCACGTGGAGAGGGAGAAACGGAGCCAAAACACGCAGAATTACAGCAAAGGTTTGGAACAGCTGCAAGACTCCTGCTAGGGCCAGCAGGACCTTCCGATTAGGGAGGTAAGACTGCTCCTTCATCCCTCTTGATCTGTGCTCGAGGCCCAGCTTGTGTGGGGCTGACCCACAGAGCACAACTCTGCTGCGAATTGGAGTTTCTCACTGCTGGATGCTCTGTGCCTCTGTTTTGTCAGCGTAAATACAGGGGCTGGGAGTTGGCAAAGAAGATCATGTAATTCAACTGAGATCAGATTGTTTGTAATTAAAAATGTTTGGCCTATTAGAAATAAGAGACTCCTATATTTAATTTATATTTGATTTTTAAAAAAAAAATAAAGGAGGAAATCAGTAATTTACCAGTTCCTATTGCCATTTTCATGTTTCTGTAGCTCAAAAGTATCTTGATCCAGCAAATGAGATATGGCAAATGTTCTAAATACTGTTTAATTTATTATTTTTTTTTAACTGAAAAAAATATGTAAATGCCTGAGAAATTATACTTTGAAAAGTGGCTACTGCAAATTAACAGCATTTCACATGGATCTTACTTCGCATTTTTAATACACATAATGCGTGTCCCAAATTACATGATTTGCATTATAAACCAGAACAGCTCCTGTGTCGCTGCTGCTGTCCAACAGTTGAATAACAAGGCTTTTCTTTCCAAACTGTATAAATACATATTTACCCAAATGATGCAATTTAGGGCTCTTTTATTTACATTTTTCTGGTCAGTCAATCACGCTGACATCTTTCATAGTCAATGCTTTTTAAAAGTATCTGAGTAAATCTAGCAGTTGAGGAATGGAAGTGCCAGACATACGCTGGAAGTAATCCTTTTGTTACTGCGCTGATGTTTTGGCACCTCCTCTCTCTCTGCCCTCAACTTCTGTAAAATGTTGTGTTACCGTGTTGTGCCATCTTCAGCGGCAGTGGTTCTGCCTCTCCCTGCTGGGCCCACAGCGTTAAGCGTAGGGCTGGGGACACCCTGGTTCCTGGGGCCAGTCCTGTCCCAGGCTTTACTTTGCGGCGGGCCCAAAGTAAGACCCGGGGTACTGAAAGCGTGTCGAGCCACCGTCCCTTCACCACTCCAGAGCGTACTTTAGGCAAGGGTTTGGCACCTTTGGAGTCTTTCTCCTCCTGCTCCTGCCCTATTTCTCCAGCCTTCTGCTGTCTGAAGCATCTGGAGAACGAGTTGGATGACCTCCGTCACGTAATCTCATCACTGTCAATTTGCCAGTTGTTCAAAGCCCTGACTGAGTGCTCATCCACACGCGTTTGCAGTAGTTTTCCAGGATTGCTGATCCTCATTGTCCAAAGAAATTCGGTTTATGGGTTTAATATTCCTGCACCATTAGTGTGGTGTCCCCTCTGCTTGAATTTCATTCCAAGCTGAGGGTCAAAATCATAAATGATCTTGAGTCAGCTCACCCTGCTACGTGTGTGGCTTCTGGCTTGACTGCCAGGAGGGAGAAGGTAGATGGGTGGTTGCCTGTACCCAGTCCCTTTACAGACAGGTTTCTGAAGCATTCAAGGGTTGTGTGTACCTGTTACTCAGTTGCCTTCCCTTTTAATTTTTATTATTTGGTTTCAAACAAATTTGTTAGTCAGGTAGAGTTTCTGATGACAGTATGTTCCAGCCTGGAAAATGATCACAGGGTAGACGACAGGGACCCAAGTCAGGGCCTCCCCATAGGGATTTGCTGCAGCTCAAGCTTCACCACACTTCTAGTCTTGAGAAAATTCCCCTACGAAGCCTTAGGAAAACCAGAAGCAGTGCTTTCTGCTGCTCATGAACCGTTTTCTCTCCCTCACCTCCCACGCTTTAGCAGAGCCCTGCAGCCTCCTGAGCTCTCGTTGTCTGTCTGTCCTTGTGCAGCTCATGGCAGAGGCTAGAGGTGGCGGACGAGGTGAGTTAAGTGAGCAGGACAGTTTCAATCTCTCTCGCTTAAATGGTACAAACCCCAGAGAAGGTTAGGAGTTGGATGTTGTGTCATAGTACCTAATAAACAGGCATAATATCTGCTGAAATTGGGAACCTGTGAGTTTAACCAAGAGTTGTCTGAATTTCAGAGCGTTTTGGAGCTGAATGTAGCCATGTCTGTGGTGGCAGCGTCACTGGTAATATTTGCTTCGGTGTTGCTCTCTGCTTTGCTCTGTGGAGAGGGTTCCTGCTATTTTGTACCTGCCCAGCAAGTGAATGGTAAGCGCTGTTAGTAGTTTTGTGTTTCTGGCTCCTAAGACAGCCTGTCCTCAGGGTTATAGCTGCACACTACCGCACTGTGGGGTGTTGGGTGCGACTTGCAAACCCAGCTGTGGGCAGCCCCGATCCGAACTTTCAAGCTCGTGGGGCTGTGTTACGGCCAACGTCGTAGCTCTGTCTACAGCTTGTGAACTTATGTTCACTCACACACGGGCTTCAGGAGGAGGAGAAAAGGCCAATGCCACAAAACTAGCCATAGCTGAAACGTCTAGGACCTGGAGGCTTTTCATGTAAAAGAAATATGATTATGATAAATGATCGAAGCAACAGCATTTTGTGCTGTTCTAATAATATCTACCCAAGTGAAAAAAATCCAATAAGTGCCTGTGGTATTAATGGGGTCCTGGTTAGCTGGCTGTGCAGGACCTGCACCGGTGTCAGCCAGTGTCAAACACAGCCCCTTCAGCTTGTGAAGGATTGGGGATGAGACCTGGTCGATGTGTTGGCTGCTCAGGGAATTATTTCCCATGCAGGAACCAGGGATGGCAGGAGCTCCGGCACAGCACCCACTTAGCGCCGGTGCCTCGGGAGGGCTGGTGGAAAGCAGCTGGTTTGTGTCAGTGAGCAGCAGCCGCTCCCTTCCAGTACGAGGGCTGAGTGCTCCCTGAAAGGAAGCCAATGCAGTTTTGGGTTTGCCAGGAGCTGCCATGCTGAGATGCAGGAGAGTTAAAGGTGGTAGGTAGCAAAGGAGTTGTTGTAGCTCCACTGGTGGGAAGAGAGAGGTGTGCTGGGCAGTCTCTCGCCAGTGTGACACACGGTGAGTGCCAGGGTAGCTGCTGGCTTCAAGGGACGTTCACCGTTGCCACAGCAGAGGATCGAAATAGGTTTTCCAGCACTTTTCCCCTGCTGATCGCCTGCATTATGCAAAATGAGCAGATTCTCAGCTCACTCTCAGTACGCATCAGGGCTTTTTCGAGAAACAGAAGCCATGTGCTGCTTCTCATCGACATTTTCACAGCATCCTATTTATTGTGCAGGTCTCAGTGCAGCATTGCAGGCTGGAGGGATGTGTCTCCGTTTGCTACTTTGCGATTGCATTGGCATTACCGCCTTCTTCCCTTGTGCCCCACTCCCTGAACGATGTTTCTCGCCTTGCAGTAGTTACAGGTGTCTAGTAAAAGGCTGTGTCCTGCATTTCATGCATATGCTGCTAATGGCTGTGTCCTTTTGGAGTGTATCATTAAATCCATAGCTACCAAAGTGGAACCATGCCGTGGAGTCACCACTAGTTACATCCCTATTTTCAGGACAGTAGGAACTCTTTGTAGTCTGCCATACTTTGTCCCCAGGCTGTGTCTGTGGCGTGGCGAGCAAAAGGTCGTCTGCTGAGTGATACGCAGGAGAAGTGCAAAGGAGCAGAGCTGTCTCAGCAGCAACACACGTGCACCTCAGAAGTCACCTCCGAGATGAGGAGAGGGTGGGAATAGCAGCAGCGGGATACTGAGAAATTGGGAATTGAAGACACGTAACATAAACAGCTCTTTTGCCAGCTGAAAACCCAGCAGGATGATGATAAAGTCCACAATGATTATTGATATCTGAATGACTATTTGTTGCCAAAAAATGCATTTTAGAACTTAGCATAAACTCAGTTATCTGATTCTAGCACAGCTTAGTATTTATTAGGAAATATATGGCTTTTTTATAGCCATTGTTCACCTTAGGGAGAAAATAAAAAAAGGGAGAAAGCCATTTTATTTTAATAGCACTGACTTCCTAATCTAAGCACTCTGTACTAGCGGCTTCTTTGCAGAGTGGAAAGAAATGGTGGATATTACCATTTATCCTTTGTTATGGAACACTATCACCTCTCTCTGTCTCCATCAGCAGAGCCAGGCAATAATTTACTGCAGCGGACGCTGAGGGATATCGGCTCCCAAGCTGCTCCAGTTCAGGTAGTTTGTCATCATGAGCTTTCAAGAAAGTAAATAAGTTGATTAAGGAGGAAGATTTGTCATGTCAGCATTTTTGCCCACCTAGAAGGCAGCGTTCTCTCCCCCCTTATCCTACCCCTGTCTGTCTTGCACTGAGTTCTCTTGTGTTCATAAGTAGCTTTAATAAGGAGTTACTGTCTTAGCTGTGCCTCAGAAATAGCAAGTGTTTTTATATATATATATATATGTGGAAATGTAAATATTGCTGATTAGCCAAGTGTCATGGTTTCAGGAGTAAAGTTCAATCACATCATGAAGAGCAGGAAGAATATTTGGCCACCCCACGCACCATCAGCCCTTCAGCAGCTGCCAGAGATTCCTACTAATGCTTGAAAAAGCAGGACTTAGGAAAGGCAGTCAGTAACTGTGAGAGATGAGGACACATGCCTGGTGTTACACAATCTTTCTAGAGTGGGTTTTTAGCACTTGCTACATTTCCTCTGACAGTTTCAACATTCTGTAGTTTGTATCCAAAAAATTGGTGAACGTGCTGAATAGGGCAAGTGCAGGGGGCCGAGGGGCAGAGAGGAACTCGGCACCCCAGCCATCTCCCAGTGTTGCCTGTTTCGTAGTGATTAGGATGTTTAGAGAGCTGAGTGCTGTGCAGTGATTGCTGGAGCTGGTCATAGTTAGGCTCTGAAGAAGCCCTCAAGGCAGAGCTTGTGGCTCTGATCATTTCCAAACGTCTTGACCCATAGCGAAACTTTACCATCCATCCCAATCTGCTTCAGGTGGAGCCTGTTTGGTTATGACCCACCACAATGCATTGTGCTATGCTGGGATTAATTTTCAGTTCTCGGGGAGTAAGACAACAGTTCTCTTCCAGCACTAGGTAAGTCAGATTCTGGAGGTGGGAGACTAGGGATGTTCCATGCCTTAAGCCAGGGCTGCCATCTAGACTCATTCAAGGCTTACACCAAGAATTTCTTCCTAACAAAGCAGGAAATGTGACAAGATAAGAAAGGACTAAAGCCAAACGTCTGCACTATGGCAATCTTCTGAGACACTGGCCTCCAAAATATGCACCAGCCAGAATTTTGCATGAAGCACACCTTCAGAGAGAGGTATCGGGCACTTTTTACCCAAAGATGCTCTTCCGATGAAATCGTTTTCCCTTCAAAGTGCTGTTAGCTTGGAAAGGCTGATGGGGTTTGACGTGCCAGCATCACCCAGAGAGGACATCCTGAGGCAGAAAAGAAGACATTTCCATCTGCCTTATGACAGCAGCAGCTGCGTGTGGTTATGTGCTTTGCAGAGCAGGGACAGGCCCATGACTTGCAAGGTTTGCAGCATGTGGTTCTTCGTCCTCCTGCCGGAGCCAAGTCTGAGCCTCAGCCGAGGAGGACGGACATAGTCGTGGGGGAGCTGGCTACAGCTGGGGTAAGCACAGCAAAGCTCTGGGGACATGAAAGGGAGTTCCTGGTCTTACGCTGCAGTTCAGGAGCTCTGTGGATCAGCCCTGAGCCTGTTTGCTTCTCTGAAAGGAAAAGGCTTCCTTCTACTTGGCATGTCACATAATTCCTAATACTGAAATACACATTCAGTGTTGTCAGTACAGTTGAAATTAATCCCAGCACCACTTTCCTAGAAGGAAAATATGTGCTGTGAGGGGCCGTGCAATCTGGCAAACTTCTTTGTATGGCCCCCTGTATCTGTTTTGATTGATTCAGCTTTACTTAAAAATCTCATCAACAACAGCCAAAGCAAAGGACACGTTAATTTCTAAGAGTCCTGTTAGTTAACTTTGACTCGGGCAGAAAAGGAAAGCGTAGTTTTCCTTGGTTTTGGAAACAGCAGAATATGAAGTTACATGAGAGTGAGCCTCTGGTGCCTTCCAGATCCTCACCTCTCATCTGTATCTTCAGTCTAATATTTGCAGTGAGGGTGGCAAAGGCTGCCATGGTGGAGTTTCTCCAGGGGACATTATCCCTTAGCCCATGGTGCTGTGCTGAGAGCCAGGGGGCCAGTTCTTTGTTCCCTGAAGTTTGCTGCGAATCTAGTCATTTGGGTTACTGGAGTCCCATGTAGCTATTTGTACCATTTTGATAATATTGTGGCAAGGCAAAGCCGTCGGGGTGCCAGGGCTGTAATTGTCTCTTTAGATAGGGAGCGCCTGCTGATTTTTAGCTGCTGGTGAGACAGATTAACCTCAGTCTTTGGGCTTCACGTCAGCCCAACGTGAATTGTTGGAAAGACAAGGTGGAAAAGTCCATGAACCTTCACTGGAAATGGAAGGATTGCTGGGATTTGTAGTACAGGGTGTGCAGATGTTATCATCGGCTCTGTTTTAATAAGTAGTTTGAAAGAGAAGCTTATATCAAATAGCAACTTTTCAGCTCCTTTCACTAAACTCTAGGTATTGACCTGCAGAGATCACAGACGTTTTTCTGTAGCTACTGATAATTTTGTGTTTTATTCTTGACTTCTCAACTTCATGTCACTTAAGAATTCCATTACGCAGCATAAGGACATGGTATGACACAGACCTTTCCCTTTTCTGGAAAGCTTACAGCCTAAACGGACAAGAAAGGGGAAAAAAAAGTGGCAATTTTATGAAGGCAGAGGAAAATTTGCTAAATCCTCTCTTACAGATGAGGAACAGAGAAATGAACTACTTGGTGGAAAGGGAATAGAGAGCCTCTAAAAGAAGAGAGCAGAAGAACTGAGTTTAGCTGGTTTAGTGGTAACAGAACAAAACCTCAAATGTTGTATTAATTGCTGTCAATACCTGGGAGCAGTTTGACCTGAAGGACGGTGCCGGCACACAGGCAAATGTCAAGTAAAATAAAAACCCTTTGCTTTTGAGAAGGTGTCGGCAGGTGACAGTTCCCTTCTTTCTCAAGCTCTGGTCCAACAGAAGGCAAAGCCCAAAGCTCTTAACAATGACAGGCCTTTAACAATCACACTGGCAAATGTAATTAAGGTCTGTGAGGGCTGCATCCTGGACAGAATTTATCCCTTGGTTTGTAATGCTTTAATTTAGTATCCAATATTCATGGACTGGCAGGGTCAAATAGGGATAGGAAAATACTGTAACAAACATTGGCAAAGTGGGATGCTGATGTATCCAGCCAAAAGGTCAGCCATCCCTGGAAACCCGTCAGGAAAAATAGTGTAAATATCTTCCCTGTATCTGTGAGTCAGAGAGCTAAACATGAGCCGCTCCTGCCCACAGCGTGTGGGACTTCCAGAGTACGGAATGCAACATGTGCAAGCTCGCACACACGCAGAATTTCAAATGAGCAGCCAACCAAAGGCGCTAGTGTTTGCTGGGCATTTAGCCGCACAGGGAAACTTTTCCAAATGTTGAAGCATGTGCTGTGTGGTCTGCACATAACAAGTCTGCCGTATCTCATGTGTTTAAGGGACAGAAAAGGCTGGTTTTGAGACATCCTGGAAATATCTATGTAAGGTTGTTGCGTGACCAAGTGATGTTTTTGGGCCCGTCCTGGCCAATTAAGACATGATTCAAGGCCTGTGAAATGATGTATATTGACTTCAAAGGATCAGGACTTAGACCGTCCAACTTCTAGTCAATAAATGAAATTATTGAATTAATGCAATAAAACTGAATGGATTTATTCGTTCAGTGAGATGTTTTTAAGGCCTGAAAGGTGTTTTTGGTGCGTCTGGTGTGGAGTTCTCAGGTCGGGAAGATTGGGTCAGGAAGCAAGGGCAAACACAGCCCTGGGCCAGTGGTTCCTTGCAAGAAAGTAACTGTAGTTCAAAGTGGTTGGGAATAACGATCTATGAGAAATCAAAGTGTCTCATCTGTCTAGGGCCATGTGAGAAAAGAGAGAGGAGGAAAGCTGGTAGCTAAAGAGGCTGTAGAGTAGTATGGAGAGAGTACTCCTGCAACATTTGGAAAATCATGGTACTTCAGGAAATAGCGTGTATGTATCCGGGCAGCTGGCGCGGCATATACTGACTGTGTGCTCCATCTCCAGGAGTGAAATACCCCTGACCTGCCATCTTCTGTTTTCCCAATTCACTCTTAAAAGCACTGGTTGCTACAATGGAAGAGGTAAAGGAAGGGTAAAAAGAAAAATTAAAAGTTCTCTGGAGCCAGAAATGCCCGCAACTTTAACATGATATTATGCCTGCTGATTGAGCCCTAAAGTCACGCTGGGTGTTGTGAGAATGAGAACAGGTTTTGGTCAACTGAGAAAAAAAATAATTTTAGCCAGGATTTTTCTCGTCTCACAGCAGCATGCAATTGAGTGAGGAAACTACCTAAAGATTGCATTTTTAGACACCCAGAATACCCAAAGACAAGAAATCCTGCAGGAATACAAACACACCGACTTTTTTTTTTTTTTTAAGCATATATGCGTATTTTTAAATACATACAAAAGCTAAATATAAATATATATACAGATACGTGTATGTTGTGCAGAAGGTAAGAAATTTCTGAAAACTCCAGAGTGGCAAAACTTAATTCTGCAAAATCCTCAGGCACTTTTTAGACTCAAATTAATACTGGTATAATTAAAATGGTAATACTATTTGTTAAAAGAAGAGTATTTAAATAATTAATTTTCCTATTGGTTATATGGAGTGTGCTTAGGCTCAGCAATTTTGTGCTAAGTAAAAGCAGCCCCTCCTGTAATGATTTCATGATAATCTGACCTTTGATAGTCCTGGCTCACAGCAGCTGGCACTTTCTGTATAGTTTACAGACTGTAAAGTAATTAATATCTATGAAATGCCACTGCTGGCCTTCTGATGTAGTTGGGTCCTTGAACACTCCCTTTTCTCTCTCTCTTGAGCCATCTTTTCTTTCCTTGTGTCCCCGAATATTGAATGACGGACATGTTTTCAAGGCCAGTACCAAGCCAACAGCCGGCTGCCAGCTTTGGGCAGAGACAGCCCTTGTTGGAAGAGAAACCTCTGCTGGGTATGCTAAAGCCTGGTCTTGAGTCTTGGATGACCACTCTACCCCCTGGCTCCTCTTCCTGGGGGAGGGAGGATACATCCCCACCGTGGGCAGTGGGGTGAAGGAGGTAGTAGTGGACAAGTTCAGTCCACTCAGCCCAGACTTTGCTGTTTCTGTAGTTTTTGTACACAGGCTGCCTCACTCGGGTGCAGCGCTCGGTGTCTCAGGGTTTTTGGGGGTCTGGCCACTGGAACCCTCCTGCTGGAGGGCACATCCTGGTGCAGGGATGCACTGCTGAGCACCCTCTGTTTAGGGGTTCAGAAGACATAATTCAAAATCTGCCACGGTTAATTTTATTTTATATTAAGTACCATAATAGCTTGTGAAAAGCTGTCTTTCAGGGAAAGGTAATAAGGGTATTAATAAAAACAGGTGAGTGAGAGGCCCTTTTTTAGCTTGCTGCATTATTGTACCATTGTCAATCAGCTGGGAACTCCTTTGAGATTATTCCTGTACAGTTAATAACATTGTTTCTGTAATGACTTTAATGATTGAACCTTTCTTCCATCCTTAGCTATGACAATAACCACTCTGCTTTTTCTCCTTCAACAAGCTATTGTGTGTGGTTCAGTACATTAAGGAACATTATTAAATATAGAGGTTTCCTCTAATTAAGCCATTGGCAAAAGATTGCTTGTCCAATCATTTGCTGGTGATAAGTATTGAAGGAAATTATATCTTGTACAGAGTATTACACTTTTCCTGCCATGCCTCCCCTAAAAAAAGAACAAAATGATGTAAAAATAAAGCAGTAAGATTGCAAACTCAAGCGCTCAGAAATGAAGTAACGCCAGAATGACAGCTGCCTGAATCTGCCTTGTGTTAGGAAAGACACATTCTGTCCTTCTCTGCTCCTGATGACGAGCGGTTCCCCTTTCCTCTCTGATCTCTTGCGCTGTTCCCCATCTTTTCCTTTCATAAAATTACCATTTATTCTGGACTCTTAATTCTTAAGTTTTTTAGAATTTTTATATCAAGAGCAAACCACTTTTTCTAGTCTTGTTCTGGAAGAGAGAAATAATTTTACGTACAACTTTTCCAACACCTCCCCCTCCCCCATAAGCTCACCTAAAATTTAAACAAAAAAGATGTTGTTTGTGAACCTCGAGGGAACCACAATTTTGTTCATTGTTTCAATAATTGCATGTAGGAACAATGGTGTATTTAAGGTGTCTGGTTATTCTATGCATGATTGAAAAAAGCTCCCGTCTCCTTTAAGTTTGTGCATTTTACTCGGTTCAGGAACCACACAGAAAATTTAATGAGTGGGAGAAGTTTTTAACGTGTCCCCTTGAAGAAAAGTCGTGGAATTAATGCAGAGAAAAAATCTTATCTCATGGTTGCTCAGTCACTGCAGATTAGAGGTTGTTTTCCTGGTTGGTGGCACCCTGCATAATCTCAAAATCTGGAGTTTACATGTCGTTCATAAAGAATATCTCTGAATTGGAAAATCAGGTGCATTTACTAATTGCTCACATCTTACAAATTATGGATCTGTCCTTGAAGGAGAATTTAACAATCTATTAAAGCCTGAATAACAGCACTATTCTCCAGCTTCTAGATAAATAAAACAAAAACACAGCTTTAAAAACAACAAGAAGCCTCTTCACTTTTTATCTTAATGGAAGTAAACCTAATCAAAAGCCCGCGATGAATGAATCTCTGCAGGGTTTCTGTTCTTGAAGAGATTAGAGTTACAAATGCTGAAATCGTTTCAATAGGTAGGTGTGATGTTGAGCTCAGATCATGTATTTGTATGTGCTCAGCTAGAAATAAGAGTTGCTAAAATCCAATATTTGGATGAAGATTCTCCTCTTCAATGAAACCCGGCAGCCGACAGCTCCTCCAATATTCACTAATTTGTGTGTGTGTAAAGATGTCCTAGAGTGCCAATAAAGTCAGTTCCTCCCAGGAAATGCATTTAAAATACTCATTAAGGAGTGGTTGTTGCACATATGAAACAAACTGAAAGTATGTTTTTAAGAAAGTATTTTCTTGGGAAAGAAAAGCAGAGCTCTCTAAAAAGAAGCTAACTGCTTTTCCCGGATTGGACAGACGGCCATTTGCTTCTTGCAAAAACCTAAAAGCTCAGACTGGGGTTGTTTAGCTGAAATTTGGCAAGGTTAACACGTTTTTACTACGTGTAGTCAGTCCCTGTGTCCAGAAATAGAAGCAGCCTTTTGATTTCAGGAGTGGCCTGACACCTTTGCCTGCAGTTTGAATAGAAAAATATAAAAGTCCTGTTGTTCAGCTCCACCTCTGTACCAGATCTCTGGGATGTTTAATTCATTCTGCATCGCTCCAAGGAGTGGGAATCATGCCAGCCAAGGGCGCCCATTGCTTCCCCAATGGATGGTGGAGAAATTTTAATACATGCATTTAATTTTTCTGGCTAATCATAGACTTGCCGGTAATTCACACGAACTAACCTTGTTGTGTACTAGGAAAAAAGAAATCACAATGTCTGATGTACAAAGCCTGTCACTCACCATATATTAAATGAACAAATAAATCCTCCTTCTGCTGTTAAATGCCCACAAAATGTTCCTAGGATCTTCACAGGCAGCTTACGTACAGCAGTGTGTAATTCTGGGCACCCCGTTACAGCCTGCACTGCATTTGTATTCCTCCATTTGACTTCTCATCAGACACCTGACCTTTCATAACCATCGTGGGGAAGACATCCTTTTTCACCTCCTTTTTGTTCCCTGTACAAAACTTCATCCACTTGCTGTCTCAGGCTGCACGTACTCTAGAGAAACTGGGAGTGCTTCTGAGCTGTGAGACACTGAGAGCACCGGTTCTGCTACTCCTCCTCCTGTTCCGTTTTCTTTCCATGGGAAGGCGACTTGGGCACGGATGGGCTCCCTGGCGTGCTCCAACCAGCTTCATGATCTGGAGGACCAAGTAAGCAGCCTCTCAAGGCGTAGTTCAAAGCTCCCAAGCAAAGATGTTGTGGGGATTTAGAGTGTCACAAATAGGAACAACAAGGAACTGAATGCTTTTTTCTTCTTTCATACGTGATATCTTGTTTTGCCAAAATAAATACACCAACTTAGTTGAGTTCACTGGTACCTCAGGATGCCTGTGGCAGCGCAGTCGGCACTTTGTGTAAATATGACCATGAAGCATTGTGCAGTGAAGGTAACAACTGGGGTTGAGGCTTCTTGTGTTGTTAGGAAAGCACCTCTGCTCTGAGGAATATACTGTCTAACTACAAAACAGAAACGCCAAAGCCGATAGTGGGCACTGACAACCCAACGCAGTGCTCGTGCTGCTGGCCCGCGCTGCCTCTCTAGAGCAGTTTCAGGCGTGGGTTTGGTGAGACAGCCCTTGCTTTGTCTTCCTGAGGAGAGCGTCTCGAGCCCCTTGAACGTGCTCACAGCTTCTTGTAGGCTTTGGCTGTCTGGGGGAAATTGATAAAAGGGGATGTGTTTTCCCATGGTTATTGCTTTCCTAAAATCCTTCCAGAGTGTTGTTATTATTTGGTTTATGAAGTAGCAGTTTGTGCAATTTTATGTTGCCTGGAAAGAAACGATGATTTACTTGATTGAAGCTCCCAAAAGCAGAGAAAGCAAAAAGCATCAATCTCTCCAGTTAGAAATTCTGTAACTGGGCAGCTATAAGCTGATGTGCTTTGAGTTTCTACAAAACGTAGCTACTAGTGAACAGCCCAAATGGTAAAGCATTTTGTAACAGCATAATGCTCTCATTTTAGTCTTTCCGATCTAATTTATGACCAAGTTTTCCCTTGGGAGATGATACAATCAACTCTCTGGGAAACCACTCTGCAAATATGTTGAAGGCCAATCAGGTATTACAGATATAATGTCAAAATTCTTACTGACTTGCTAAATATGTACTCATCCATAGCTTTCCTCAGGACAGAAAGATGTTAGCTGTGAAGATGGGGCTGTTACAGAGTGGAGTCTTTGTCTAGGTCATAACATCGCTCAACATAAACAGCTTGGCATTTATTGTGTGCACTCAGGCAGCCCGTGTACCTGAAAGTTAGACACTTCCTAAGCAGATACACAAACGGAGGAATTCTGTTTTAGACAAGAAAACATTAGGAAGTCTCTCAGATATTGTTGAAAGCCTGATCAGTTTCTCTGTTCGGATGATATTTTTAACTGAAAAGCAGGTGCAGACACCTGAGCTTAGACTAACTCAGTCAACAGCAAGAATACTTCGATACATCTTTAGAAGCTGTATTTCAAAATTTGAAAGCAAAAGGGTTTGGGTTTTGTTTTGTTTTTTTTCACTGTTACTTATCTATTATTTCTAGTTAATGTTCCCATTCCCACATCACGTTATTATTTTGTTTATTATTAATGTATTTTTCACATCCTGCATTGTTTTCCCAGCAATACTCTGCAAAATGAGTCAAAATACACATTTCAAAGGCTCCCCACATTTTTGTCCATCACTTAGGCGTTATTTATAGGGCTTCCTTTCCAAATGCCAGATTTGGGCATTGATGTGCAGTTTAACGGATTCTAGACCGGTATTTTTTATGGCTCCAAGCCCTCTGTAGACCCCTCTGTGATGTATATTAGTTCAGACTCAGTCTAACTTGCCTCATGTATGCAACAGCGCGATTCCTACCTGAAACTCGGTAAATAACTAACTAGACAGCTAATTCTCCTATTCTAATGCATGAAAGGTCCCACTCTTGGAATAACAAAATGTAAACCCCAACCATTCAGAAAACAAAGGCAACAACTCCCTACAAATTATGTGGCAAAATCTTCACTTAGAAATTTACAACAGCTTTAACTAAAGATGCTTCTAACTGACTCTTACTTTAAATTTGAGGGAATGAAATGCTATGCTCAATCCATTGATCTGCTGCTCAGGATATTATTAATATTTTTTAAGCATATTACCAAAGACGACCAGATGTCTGTAAGGACAAGAGTATGATTTAAAGTTTCTACCAGCTGTCTTAAATGACTGAGTCACAGTTTGATTCTGCAGCCATAGAGCAGCGCGAGGCTCCTCAGGTACGGCTCTTAACAAATTCCTTTACCTTTAATACGTCTTAAAGCAAACTGAAAGACTCCCAGAAGTTCCCGTGGTTTTTGGTAACAAGTTTGAATCTAACCTGCAACTTTAGTGTTTTGGACAATAAATTCTCTGCAGCTGCCAAGGCAACTCTCGTTACAATACACGGCTTGCTTCTGGATCAGGCACCAGAAAAATGCTTTTCACAATCTACGTTCTCATATTGATCAGCCTGCTCAAACTTCAGGGGTTTTTATTGAAGCTTGTACAGCGTATCTGAAAAAGCGCTGGTGCTCAGAAGGGCTTAACATCACAATTTCACAAGTGTTGACGTAACTGAAGGATGCACAGCGTGGAAGGAGACAAGACTCGAGCTTGTTGTGGAACAAAATTCTTTCCATGGGTGCTCTGTGTTAGCTTTGTGTCGTGTCTAAATGGAGCGTCCTCTTAGACGTGAGAAATGTCAGTATGTACTATATATTTCTCATGGTTATGGATGGGGCTTTGAGAGAAGCTGGCAACAGCCATGTGCCTGAATCCCGTGAATGTGTCTCCTGAACTCCTTTGAAAATCTCAGTTTGTCGTGTCATTAAAAATTCCCAACCATCCATGAGCAATGCATGGAACAGCTAATTGAGCTCCATAAATTGCAACAGGCTGGCTATTGCCACACTTTGGATATTAGTGTTTGCCTTAGAATTAGCATTGCAAGTGCCGTGCCTGCTTAGGGGCCACTTTGTGGTTATTCAGTAAACATTAATTTCTTAATTATGACAATGAAAGATATATTGCATTGCATGGGTGAAAATGCGTGAACAAATAATGAAAATTAATTGATGGTGTTTTAGGTCAGCACCACACTCACAAACGTGTCTGACTGAATTTTGTGAAGGTGGATATTACGATTGCCTTGAGAACTTGTTTAAAGTTAAGCAAGCGTTGTCTTTGCAGTATTGTGTGTTTTCCTCATAATAAAAATAGGAAACAAATGTGGCCACTTGGGTGTTGCACGGTTCCAACCAGATATAAAAGCGTACCTTTTAATTGATCAAAAAGCAAATTGTGAAATGCGCTGTTCAAGTCAACTTGAGATGTGAAAAGCTTCTGAAGGAGATGACGTGGTGGTGACTATTCACATTCGTTATTTTAATGGTGACTTTGCTGTGGCATGTTAACCTTGTTAAAGTGGAAAAAAGGACGATGCACTTAGGAAATATTTTCCCCTTTGTATCACTTGGGAATCTGACTTTCTTAGGATTTAATGTGCTGCCGCAAAGCGCACAGGTCACGTTGGAGGGTCAGCCCAGCTCCTTGGATCGGAGTCAGGAGACGTCTGTTATCTGCTGGCAGCTGAGCCGCGGGAGGAGCCTTGGTGCCGCCGCCTCGTGAAATGGATATCCCCTGAAAATAGAAATTACTGTATTTGCAACAGATGGGATGAAAAGCGTTCACTCAACTTATTCCCTGTGTATATCTAATTTAAAGTTCTTTGTTCTATTTCCCTGCTGGGCGTGGCACCCTGGATTCCCCTGAGGACCAAAGCACCTCCATCTCACTGCAAATAGGCGCTGGAAAAGCCAAGCCCTTTGTCTGTCTCTCAAGTGACTATGATGAATATATATTCTTTGTTTTGTTTGTTGGGCTGTTTTGTTTTTTTTTTTTAATGTTTATGATCACACTCGTTCTTCAGGTGATCCTCATCTCCTGCGCTTGTGTTTATTGGCACTTTCGATGTGAGATCAAAGCAGACCCGAAATGCATTTAGCTTTTATGGAAAAGGGGAAAATTAACCTAAGAGATAATAATTAATTGTCTGGGGTCCCACAAGCATGGGCTGACCCCTGCAGCGGGTTGCCGTCGCTCCGACTCCCGTGCCGGGGACACGTGTCTGGTCAGATGAGGCAACATGGGCTTTGCCGGATCGGGTTCAGCGACTGGATAAATAACGCATCTGCAGCTGAAATAAAAACCCACGATATAGCTCTCTTCGGTGCCTTCGCCGCAGCCTGACCTTCCCCGATAGATGTTAAGAAGACGTGGTAATGTTGATGAGAAACATCAGCTTCCCTAATCGTTCATTGATCTGTTGTTCTGAGCAGAACGATGAAGTTTTCGCTGTTATTTTGCGCTGTTTCACACAGATTCGTTTGACTTGAGCCGAAGGACGATTTAAGATGGCAAGGAACAATCTTGCCTTTTACTCCCAGCTGACAGGATAATTCAGGCTTTGCTGTTGGGAGCTTAAAATGCTTTATCTGTGCTCAGCTAATATTAGTTGTAATTAAGGGAAAGGGGTTGTCTAGAGCTCGCTTTTACAGTTCATCACCTGAAAAAGAACCTCTGAAAATAACCTCTTAATTTTTGGTGTCACTTTGGCCCCCTGTTTGTCTGTTGGCCCCGCCCCCGCCCCTTGGCAGTGTCTGCCCCTCATGGCTGAGGGAGCGGCGGCCGCCATGTTGTGGCAGCCCCTGAGGCGCAGCAGCCGCCCGGGGCAGGGAGCTGCCTGGAGGCACCAGGAGTTTTGGGACATACGGCCTTGACTAGGTCCATTGTCATCGAAGGGTAATGTGGTTTTAGGTTTAAAAACAAAATATTGGCTCTGTTGGGGATAGTAGAGGCTGTTAGGAGACTGGCTTATAGGCTACCTACCATGCCTGGTTGTCGGGTGCGGGGCAGTGCTGGGCCGTAGGGACAGCAAGCTGTGGAGCACAGCTGCTGGTCTCCTGTCCAAAAACGTAGATGAAGAGCTTTTCTCCGGTAAATATATGAGATTTGAATCCTGTGGCTTGGTGTGGCTCTAAAGCAGCTTGCGAGGCTTTAGGATTGTCAAGAATTAATACTTCTCTTCCCCCCTGCCCTCCCTGTTTGTTTCCTGCTAGAAGCATGCCCTTTCTTATTTCAGGATCTGAAGCGAACAGGCCCAGTCAGAGGAGCAGACACCTTTGGCTCTTGCATCCTCAGAGGTGTCTTCTCGTCTGCTTATGAACAGCCAGGTGTCTGCTTGGGGGGCTTGATGAACAGTGTCCCTTGTCCCTTCGCAACAGGGTCTCTGAGTTTCAGCCTTGTCCTCATTCAAATCTATATGCTCATTCCCACTGCTGTACCCAGACGACTTTGGGGAACCAAAATGTGTTTACAGAAGGAGCAGGAGTGCTATGGGAGTCTGAGCCTGTCGCTGCCTCACTCGATGGCTTCTTCACATAACAGGTCATGTCTCAGGAGCTGGAAAGGTGACAAGGAAAGGCAAGATCACGCTGGCCAGAAATTCCCAGTCGAAATAATGCTGCAATGGGGTTAGGGGGGAGTCCCACAAAATCACAGTAGTCAGCAAACAAGACTGTAGGTTGCCAGAGTTCATTTGGTTTTCCCCATCGGAAACTTTTAGCTTTAAGTCTGTTGTTGATTAATCTGCTTCTTTCCATTCCAGTTTAGGTTATGGGAACAATTGCATTTATTGGCACCCTTGTCTCCTTTTTTCTTTCCTGAAGGACAGACTCATGAGAAATGTGTTTTTGCAAGGACCTCCAGCCCTGGCAGAAGAATCAAACTAGGAGGTGACACTCAAAGCTACCACTGCTGTGAATCACTCCACCTTCTTGGTGGGACATAAATTAATGTCGAAGCAAAAGCAGCTCAAATAGAGCATTAGGATACCTGAGCTTCTACCTGAGTTCAGGATACCTGAACAGGAAAGTGTTCAACCTTCTATACAAAGGATGGGAGGTTCAAATCACGTCTAACCTTGGCATGAGTTGAGAGGAGGAGATCAGGCTGTCTTATCCCGTCTGGCATGAGGATTTGTGAATCTGCATGGAAGACAACAGGCATCTTTGCAGTGACTCCAACAGGGCTTGGAGTGAGCTCCAAGTGGGCAGGCATCCATTTTCAGTAAGAATCACATCAAAAATAGCAGTGACTGTCAAAGTGACACCATTGCCCATGAGTGGCCAAAGCCTGAGCTGCCTGCTGCACTCCCAGTACGTTTTTTCAAGCTGTACCAATCAGAAAACACACCATGCTGCAAAACGTGTTATCGCTCTGCCTCTTTCATTCAAATTTGAATTAAAAAAATATAATAAACCCCTTAGGTTTATTTTCAGAATTTTGATTTGCAAGGATTAACATCAAAGTTTCTCTAGCAAAGAATAGGTGCTGCAATAGTGATGGAAGCTATGGGACTGGAAAGGACCTTCTGGCTTTCAAAATACATGCCATAATTTGTCATTTCAGTTGGATAAACCAAACAAAGAAAGTACGAAGGCTTCTGAGTTAGGGGTGGCAGTTCACAATTATCAACAGCAAAACTTTGTCCTTTTCTCCTCTTTTTTTTTTTTTATTTAATATTTTAGTTTTGGAATGAAGATTTGCTGGTGAGGGTGTGTGTGTGTAATTTCAGTGCCATGCTGATTTAGGACCCTTTCAGGTGGACTTGCTGTACAGCAGTAAATAAGGCATACTCTAAAAATAGAAAACGTGGTTATAAATGACAAAAATTGGTAGGGAGGACTTGCTCAGATGCAGTTTTGGAACGGCTTTTAATTTTTTTCAACTCCATTCCAAGTTAAACATCCCTTTAAATTAATTAGAGCAATCATAGTATACCTAAAATATCAGTGGAGAAATTGAAGCTTTGAGTATAATATTAACATTACCTAAATTTTGACGACAGGCTAAAAAAGCCAGCTTCAGGAAGTTCTTGCGTATGATGAAAAACAAATTCCTGACCAAACTGGCTAAGCTGAAATGTCTGAAAGCAAAGAGCTATCATGAAAGTGCTGGAAAGCTTCTGATTATAATGGAATCAGTGTCCCAGGGTATAATGCAGCTCTACATTTAATATTGAGCTACTGAACCGTACTTCTCAACCTAGCTCAACTCACTGGGTTCTCATCAGAGTCCTGTAATGACACTGTGCTCTGTTTAGATGCCAAGCAAGTCTTGAAATAGTTCCAGCGCTTTTTCAGAAGCTTCAGCTGAGTACAGACGTCTGACTTTAGAAGGACAGCTAGTGCCTAGAGTTTGTGGCATATAAATCCTTCCTTATGTATACTGCCACACTTGTTAATAATCTTATGAACTTTTATAAATGTAATTAAAAGGTTCTTACATGCTTACATATGAAATCATGGCAACAGCGCTGAACCAGCAAAACAAAAGCCCGTCCTTTGTGCTGCAAATCTGTGTTGCCTTTCTTTATTAATGATACATACACATCACATTTAATTCGATGCCTGCTATTGTTTGACTGTTTGTTTTTATTACGGTATTGACTGGAGTCCCCATCACGTTAGTTATAGTCTGTGCACGTTACGCTAAGCAGAATTTTTCTTTCTGTGTATTATTTAAGGTATTGACTTTGCCAAAGGGAAGAAAAAAGTGCATGCGTTCACTTAAGCACACAAGTAGTTATATCAATTTTTGTCCATTAAATATACATACCCACATAAATATCTGCATATACAGTGGTTGCAGGCTGTTGTAGGCATGGAATTAGGTGAGACGTGAAAACCGTATTGGAGAGAGCCTTTCCACATGGAGGTGCTGTTTCTGGGAGCAGCTCTGGGCAGAAGTATCCCTCAGCCTGTGTGAAGTCCTGCTGAGGATGGTGTTGAAATGACACTTTTCAAAGGCATTTGCAGATTTCTAGGCCATTTATTTAAATTGCTTAGAATGAAATTTGTTTTCTAAGAGAACATACTTTTAAATCTTTTTTTTCCTTTCTAAAAACATCTTAGTTCAGTTAACCATTTGTACTTCAAAAAACTGTGTCTAATTACTGGGTTCGGGGTGTTTTTGTCCTTTACAACCCAGGCAATCAGTTTCTGAGTATGAGCAGGAGGGTTATTGAGTAGCTCATCTAAAGCAGACAGATTTCAGCCAACCCAAAGATGTAGCCATCATTTTGCTAAAGGTTTTGATACCTGTTTCGGTCAGAGTCTGGGATACATAGTATGTACAGTTCCAGTACTTCCAAATGAAACTTGGTGTTGAATCTTGGTAAATGTTCGGTGATTGATTTCATTAGAAGTACAAAAGTGGGTGCTAATACATCTGTGCTTTGTCTTTATTTATTCTTGCAAACCTGCCCCTCCATTTCAACCATCCTTTCCTGTTTGATAGTGTCTCTCTCACTGCGTGTTGTGTCCCTTCAGTCTCACCCTGGAAAGAGCCGTTACTTGCAGACAATCTTATCTGAACTGTGGCGTTGCCCCAGTGGATTCTGATCAGGTCCTGCAGAGGCCTTTGACCTGGTCTCTGCTTTGAGTTGTGCAAAATCATCCTTTCATGCGTCTTTAATACTTACTGTGAATTTCTTCTCAAGTTTAATAAAACTGAAAAGAATATCTACCTCTTTATCTTCTAGTTTTCCAACCAGTATCTGTAATAAACTGTTAAATTGAAACAGAAATGTGGTTAAGAGGTTGAAACAGAATTTGTTTTCCAAAGTTTTGGTTTTTTTTTTTCTTGGATACCAGCATCTCATACTAAAGCATCCACTGCATGAGAAATTCAGAACAATTAAAAATGGACCATTTCTAATGCGTTTGTTTAATTTTTGTCTTTCAGTCTATCCGAGAAGTCACAGGCTATGTTTTGGTGGCTTTGAATCAATTTGAATACCTGCCGTTGGAGAACCTGCGCATCGTTCGTGGGACCAAACTCTATGAAGAGCGATATGCTTTGGCGATATTTCTTAACTACAGAAAGGATGGTAACTTTGGACTCAGGGAACTTGGCTTGAAGAACTTGACAGGTAAGTGAAACTCACAAATGTTATGGATTAATTGCAATAAAAAAATGAGCTTGTTGAATATTTGTCCCAGTGCCCTCAGTCACTTGCATTCTGCAAATAACAGAGGTACCCCAACAGGCTGGCAGTTGTACATTGTTTGAGAGGCTCGTTGATACTTCATTTAATTCCTTTTTTGGTTCATAACTGTACTTTTCTCAGTGCTGATCAAAGGCTGTGTATGGAATTCATGCCAAGAGCACACTCGAAACAAAAACAGTAGTTGAAAGAGTAGATGAGCTTTTTTCTTAGTTTCGAGAATGTTGGTTTCCTTGTGATCCTTGGTTATTGCACATGTGTTGCCTTAGGTGTTAGGTATTTTCTGCCAAGTTAGCTCAGATGTAGCATCCCCTCTACCTGTGCTCTTGCTGCTGCTGTGTCACCACCCTTGCTGCTGCACTTTGGTGTGGGAGGAGGGAAAGAGGGTGGGATGGGGACACTGTATTTTCGGTGTATTTAATTTTAGAACCCCCTTTTCTAAGCAAAATTAGTGTATTATATATAGTGAGAAAAGCGCTTATTTTCTTGAGACAAAAATTTAAGCCAAGTCCATGGTTTTATGTTCATTTGTAAATTCAGGGCTGGATCATCATGTGGGGTAGATCAACACTTCATTTCTCCCAGCTACGGATCTACAGTCCAGTGGTGTGGGAGATTAAAAATTGGCTAAATATCACTCGACTGTAACTTAAGTGCAGGCAGTGGCAAACTCTTTTTAGGGAGTTCACTGGAAGTATTTTATTTATACCTGATTTGTCATCAGCTATGATCATTTCTACCCTAAGCTTTAGTGATTATGAAATTGTTTCTGCTAGTGGCTAAACGCTGACTGAAAATCACTGACCTGAGCTGGATGTGGAGTGTGAACCTGAATACAGAGAGGTGGGAGCCTTCTGAACTATATTTAGGCACTCTTCAGTCTCTGCTTTTTTTCATGTCGCGTATTCAGAGCAGCACGCAAATGCTTTACAGTTCCTTGTTGTGCAAGCCTCACCAGGCCGTACAGCTGAGCTTTTCAAAAACGGGTGGGAAAAGGAGGCTTGAAATATTTTACAAAATAAAACAGTTTGGGCTGACTTTTTCTGATCAGTCTCTTTCTTCTGATCATATTTTTAACAATTTTCTTTACTGAGACCATCACAAGACCATCAGAGTGCTTCCCAAGGTCTCCAAATCCCTGCAATCTACTACTTTTCTCTCTGTCACTGTCATAATCCAATTTCCTCCTCTTCTGTTCCCACATTTCTTCCCATCTTTCTGATTTAGGGCGTTCACTGTGACTGTCTATGCCTTCACATAATACAGAGCCATGGCATTGGGTAATAATAGTATTATCTGTATCTTCATATACTTTTTCTTGTCTGTGGGACAAAAAATGCTTTGTAAAAGACATGAGGTGGGTGGAAACTGAGACAGAGGTGATGCGAGGCCAAGGCCAGGGAAGGACTGGGACTCTTTCCTCCTGGGTCTGAGGCTGCTGTTTTGCCAGGAAGCGAGGGTTGTATTTTCAGTGCTTGTTTAGCTATGTCTTTGCTGCTCAGTAAGGTAAAAAAACCTTATCTTGTAGGCCCCAGCTCAAGATTTTCTTCTTGAACCAGCTGCCCTGCACCAATAGGCAGTTCCTCCAGCTCCAGAGATTCTCTCTGGAAGCTGCTTTTACGTGATAGGCACAGCACCAAAACTGCCCTGCAAATAATTAGACTTTCTTTTCAGGTGTCACGAGAAAACCTGCCTTAGCTCAGCCTCTGAGTCTTTCCTAACATGAGATCATCACAGACACTTCATCTGATTTAGGTGTTTACAAAGCCCTCTGATGGGATTATTTGGCTCAAAATGTATTGTTGTCTCTTGGAAGAGAAGTGCCCTAATAACACTAGCTTGTCTCCACTGAGCACTTAAAATAGCTTCTGGGTGCTGAATATGAGCCAGCGTGTGCTTCAAAATACTCTTAATATTTTCTAGATAGCGTGTGCCAGGGCCTCACGAGTCTCTTCAGCAGCTGTTCTTTGACCATTTTGTATACTGGCTAAGATGCACCTGGCTATTTTAACCCATAACCTGCTTCGTGTTGCAAATGCTCTCCCTGGAGCATATTAGTTTATTTTCCTGATACATCTTTATCATTAGGAGCTGCATAAAAATAACTGGTGGATGTGCGAGCCAGTGATGTTGCAAGGCTGCAATAGATCAGCTGTGCCTGAACCTATCCTGTGTCAACTAACTGCTCTGTATTTGCATCAGAAAGAACCAGTGATTTGTTATTAAATTAAAGATGAAGCAGACCCTTTGAGCTTGCATCCTTCAAGCTTCTAGTCCACTGCAGATTTCAAGAGATTGGCTTTTGAATGGTGTATCTCTTCCACTTGCGTAAAATGTAAACACAACTCTTGCCTTTCATGTGAAGAAATGTCTTTCCAGAGCTTATGCCTTGTTCACAGAAGTTTGGAAAGTTCTGTTCTTACTTGTGCAGTGTCTGGCTAATGGGATCCTGAGGGTATTTCTGCCCAGTACTGCACAGTATACAAATACAAATGCTACTTCCTGTGTTAAATAAATGAGGAAGCTGCTCTCACCTGCAGATTATCCTCAGACTTAACCAGAGACAGGGTTTCAGCCTCCACAGTACCACTGCATTATTTTCAGTGTGTTGTTAACAGCTGTGTTTTTATTGCCAGATATTTCTCTCAAATTTTCATATTTAAATGTAACTTTAAATGCTTGAATTACCTCCCTTACGCTATAAAAAAATGACAGCTATGAAGGCAGTAAGTTTTATCTCACACAGAAAATAAGATGCAGTTCTTACTTTATAATGTCTGTCAACCCAAAAGGGAGTTTTGTTTGTGTAGCTCAGGCCAGGACTATGTCCTAAAATTCATGTGACACTTGCAGAAACTCTTACCTATAAGAACCCTTTTCTCACTTGTTTGAAAAATTTAGGCAATGGTTCCACAGAAGTGTCAAAAACAAACAGACACTGAACTAATGAAGTGGCTGCTGCCATCTCAGCTGGATGCATCTCAGCTTGCAGATTCAGCTGCCAAGTGGCCTTAAAGTAAAAAGGAAGGTTTGACATACTGAATGTATTATTCAGCCTGAGATTAGCAGAATAGCCGATGCTGAGGGAGAAGGTATGCCACCTTCTTCCATTCATTGCCTGTGAGCTAGTGCAAATCATCCCTGTCTTCCCCAGGTAGCTAGGCAGTCAACCTTAACTTACCCAATGAAAGGGCATAATCATTGTTCACACTTTGAGTACTCCAAATATAGAGAATACCTGATGGCTGCGTTTCATTACGGCATTTATCTTCATGAGTGGGGAAAGAGGGATAACTCACAAGTGCCAGAACCACTTATGAAGTGTCCCATATTTTCCTCTGAGTGAAGATGAATAAAAGAGATCTACGGCAAATGATGTATCTTTGACTGAGCAGTGATAACCTCATCTACCCTATTAGCCTTGGGGACAGAGGCTGCCCTGCGTGTGCCTGTGCAACCACTGAATTCCTTTAATATATCAGAATAAAATGGGCTCAGCAGTGATTAGTTCAGTAATCCAAAAAAGCAGCAAAATGGGTAGTTTCTTATCTGCTTGTTTTGCAGGAATGCAGGTAGATTCAAAATTAAGATAACTGAGGTTCAAGTGACAAATGCATATTGTAGCTGAAAGGATTTGGTTAGTGATAGCCAAAGAAAGGAAATCTGATTTGATGGGCAGGAGAATCGTAGGGAAAGGACAATCTTCACTGCGTGTAGAAAGTGATCTGTTGTAAATTTCCCCTTCTACAGATTTTTGTAGTAGGTTTTGGTTTTTTAGGATTTGATAAAATTTATTTTTAATTGTTCTATAAAACAAAATTTTCAAGTTCTATGGTCATATCTATAACATTTTCATTTTCTTTTTTTCCCCCACAAGAAATAGAAAATGCTTAAGGGGTGCTTTAGAGGAGGGAGAAAAAGAATATCTCTTACGAAAACAGATTGCTTTTCAATTAGTTTCTTGGTTGTTTTTTTAACGAGGACTGCACGTTCGCTATAATTACATTGCGGCTTGATCAGGTTGGAGGGAGGGGCACAGTAGGAGTAGAATTTCCTTTCAGCCTTATTCACTGTGCACATTTTGGACTTAAAGTGTTTTTGGAAATCTTATTTTGATACCCGCTCAGGGCTTGTGCTGTGTGACTGCACATAAAGGATTTTTGCAGCAGGAATTAAGGCCACCCCCTTTTTATTGCCTTGATCGCAAAGCCCCCAGCTTGTGTCAGCAAGACCTTTCCTTGGAGCACACACACACTGCATGAGCCACTGCTCAGTTCCTGGTGTTCAGAGAATGCCCGTGTGTGACACCCAGCCTTAGTGGACGAGAATGGGCTATGCTGATTGTGGCATATTCCATAATCAGTGCAACTTCATACTAGTGGGGCAAGCTGGGAAGAAAGCAATATGTAACTTGCCTCAGGCTTCCTATGCAACAGGTGGGCAAGGCACTGCATCTCTAACCTCAGAGAGGTGTTGCTAGGATACATGGAGGAATGAGGAATTAGTTTAAAAAAATCCCTTTGGTACCCTCTGCGTGCAGGGCTGCTGCAGGAGTTATCTGCCCTGTAGAAAAAGCTGCAGTGGCTCTGTGGCTGCCCAGGAGGGCTCCTTTCCTTATGTCCTTGGAGCTGCACAGGCCACAGAGGCATTTATATCCCAGCACATCTTTGCTGACCAGCCACTAGGTAGGAGAAATGGGAGGAACACTTTGAGCAGGGCTGTGCTTCTCTTGGGAAAGGAGGGCTCTTCTGTGTGGTGGCACAGACCTCATGGGCGTGGTGCAGGACCTGCCACGGGTTCCCTTTGCTCACCTCACCCTGTGGAAAGAAGGGCGAAGGCTTGTGGCTGCCCCCATGGTCATAAATGCAAGTGTGCCTGCTCGTGCATGTCTGTCTCCTCTCCCCCAAGACACCATTAGGCTTCTTCCTTGAAAAAAAATTGCCCCATCCCAGCTACTGCTCTTCTCGAACATTGTAGGTGTGATTTGACAGCCAGGAGAGTCCGCAGACTGATCTCCGCTGGCAGTCACTATGCAGCCACCCTGTGCTGAGCACGAAGGCAGTTACTAGTGCGGGTTTGGGCTGCTCCCTGCCAGTTGGCATCAGTGCCTGGGAACGCTTCCAGGCACTCCCTGGCTTACGGCTGCAGACGTGGCCCCAAGGAATCCCAGTTAAGGGACCTGCAGGCTGAGAAGCAACTGCCTCCAGCTAGCAGAAAATTGCTCACAGGTGTTATCAAGGCAAATAGGTATATTGTATATGGCCAGAAATAAATACTGATTTTGAGCCCTATGAGATTTATACTCATGAGTTTATTATGTTCAGTAACAAGGGTAAGACATATTTTTAAAATTTCAGTAAGGTTAGAATTTTGCGCAATCTCTCTGAAGGATTTGGATGTGCTTTTGTCATGCTAAATGGCGTACCTAATGTCTGTGATTCTTTGCAACTTGTTAATCAACTTTATGCTCAGTTTTATTTCTTCCAAAGGACTTTACTGTTTTCAGTTCTGTCTCTAGTGTTAGAAATGCTCAACCTTGTTTGGAATGATTATGGCAAGGAGTTAAACAAAAAAACCCCATCATAGTAATGATATATTGGTAAATGTTTTGAATTGGAAATTCAAAGGATCCCAGAGAAAGTTTTTTACTGGTGTTCCCCGGTCCCCCAGTACTTTCCCATAAAATATGAAATGCATATAGTGGATTGCAAATGGTCTAAAACAGTTTAATGAAAGTAATACGCAGAATGTTTGACGTGAGCCTCCAGTGTCATGCAGCAGGATAACTTCACATCGCACAGCTTCTTCTGCAACAAAACAGGGCTTAAAATCATGGGGAGGAGAAACTAGGCCAAATCCTTAGCTGGTGTAAATTGGCTTGCTTGCTTTGACTTCATAATGAATTGAAATTTAAATTGCCCTTTACTTTCTTCAGTGGATAATTTAATTCACGCTTTAATTTATAAGTTAACTAGTGCCTAACACCCACTTAAGCCCTTTTAAGGATGTTGTGTTCAGGGTGCTCTGTCAGGATTAATACCAGTTAATGACAGCTGACTCAAGGCATGTCTACACCATGCAGCGGAGCTCTGTACAGGGATCCCTTAGCTAGAACCGAGCCTAGCTAGATTTAGGAACAGTGTTAACCACACCACTGGGTCATGTGCTTGCGCTAAATAACCTGGCAAGGTGGGCACGGCCGATTGCTCCTGTCTGACTATGGTCTCTGCACACAGAAGCACGTTGTCCTGGGATTTCAGGATCTTAATTGTATGGCTGCTGGGTGAAGAAGGGTGGTGGACTGGAAGGAAGGACTGGGGTCTAGAGTAGATAGAAGAAATCCTTCCTAGCCCTGTGGTAACCTACACCTCTGCTGCTTTCTGTTGTGAATCACCACTTCTACAGCAGAGCCGATAATACTTGCGTACTTTAATTAGTCTAATTTTGATAGTTTCGTATGAAAATGCTACTCAGAGAGGACCTGATACAATGTGGACTTCAACTTTTAACACTGACAAATGTTAGTTTAAATGTCATTATGAAAAACATCCAGGTATGCTGCTGCCATTGTCACCTGATAATGCCATGTAAAATAATAATGCCATTCATTCTCTTTTCTTGGCAGTTTCTCGTTTTCACCTCTCTGCAGTCATTCTCTCTATCTGTGAATTTTTCAATTATGAAGTAAGAAATTCTCTGTGTTCTGGAGGTGTGAAACACCCTTTAGCTTTTTAGAAATATGGGCAATCAAGATATATCCAGTAATACTGAAGCCTTCTAGTAATGGAGTAGCTTTGCCTGACTTCAGTGACTCGAGAGCTTTAGCAGCATAGGGATTTCTCTGGCCACATGCTTCACAGGGAGTTAAACATCTGAGCAGAGTAATCCCTCCATTTCAATCACTCAGGTCAGGAATGGGTGGCATTTCAAAACATCCAACTTTGGCAGACAGATCTGTGTCAGGCTACACTATAACTTAAGTAAAATGCAATAAGTATTACAGTGGGGAAGAAATTGTACAGTTTATAGCGACAGCGCTGCTGAAAATATATATCCCAGCTCCCCACCTGCTTGGAAAGGAAAGAGCGAGCTGGATTGTAATCCACAACCCAGGCCAAGTTCTGGTCTTGACTAAGCATTTTAGAAATTAAAATCCTTGCTACTCCAGTAATGTATCTTCTTCAGTTCAGGTGAATGAAAGAAACATTAATTTCAGTGGGTTTTATTATTTTTTTTTCCCCCCTCTTTCTCTCTACAGTCTTCTGAATTCATTGATTTTCATAGTTCCTTCTGACAGGCTGCAGCTGACAAGGAATTTGGTGCTTTTGTAAAATAATTAAAGTCTTGCGTTACAAGGGGAATGTAACCTATCAGCACTCCCTAGCAAAAGGCAGGTTACTGAGCAAGATAGTTCAGTTGCCATGGGGTGACGGGCTCGCTCTGTCAGCCCGCTGCTGGGATGTGAGCTGTGAGCCACTGGTGGGGCAGAGGGACCAGCTGGCAGCAGTGTGGGGCTGCTGATGTTTAGGGCTCCAAATGGCATGAAACTCTGGGGATCAGGTGTCAAGTGTAGTGCCTTTGCTTAAAGATCAGCAAAGCTCAGCAAAGGCATTTCAGTGGCTTTGCAGCATATGTCTACAAGGCAGCATATGCTTACAGAGCTGGATTTAAACCTAAATCTGAGAGTGAACTCCCTTTGCTAGCTTTTCTTGCCAACCTAGAGTTGGGGTTTGGACACCATTCATTGCAAACACTAAAGTTCCACTGAGTTCAAAGAAGGTTGGATGAGACCCCTAGGTTTGCACAGTGGAAATAATTGGTGTTCCTAGGATATTTTCATGCCTGTTCATTTTCATGTCATTTGCTGCAGAGGAAAATTCCCTAGAAACTTTATATGGAGAGACTAGAGAGGCGATGAACCAAAACCTGTTTTATTTACTACATTTAGCTCTAGGGAAGTCCTTGCAGACAGAGGAGGCAGAGAAGCCTCAGCACAGGGGCAAGACTGTCACGTAGCCTTGACTGCCTGCAGACTGACAGAGGCAAGTGCTCCCACTTTCTTGGCCAACTCCATCCCAGGCTGCTTGTTCCTTGCCTACACACAAACCTGTTTCTTGCATTGTCACAAGTCTCAGCCTGGCCTGCACTGGAACTATTCTTGTCAAAACCAACATGGGGTAAACTTGGCTGGGTCTGCAGCAGCCTCAAGATGTTCAGCAGTGCAGGGCCAGGAGTGAGCAGCAGTTCATTAAGAGTTCACCTGAAACTGAGTTTGATCACACAAGCTTTGTATGTTGGGTCGTGAAAGGGAAATGCGGCTGTTATGAGGATGCATTGTGTGTTGGTCTACGAAAGAAGAGGTTCCAGCAGATTGAATGTGTCTGCAGTGCTATGCTGACACATCCTGCCTGCAGTTTCCAGGGTGAGGAAAACTCTTCTGTTGGCTTATCCACATAAGTACTGCTGATGAATTTGCACACAGATAACAGCACTTCCTGATGGGGAGCAAGGACTTTGCCGGCAGGAGCTTTCCTTACATGACTGGGGGAAGTAAAAAGGACCGACAACTACAGCTGTCTCCAGAGACCCTTTCTGGCCTGTCTCATTTGCTACCCACACCTTGCCCCCCAGGAATGGATGTGATGACAGGGATGCATTCAAGGGCAGCAGTTTAGGCAGCTGGGCATGCTGTGATTGTGCTTTGTAAACATTGAAACATGCAGCCACCTGCCCTGCACCTCTGCAAAGCCACTGAGGCAAACGCAAAGATGGGCAGGAAAAGGTAACCTTGAGTGGAACATAAAAATAGAAATGCAGACCTGTAGAAGAAGGGAAATCACTGTGTGAACAGAGGTAAGAAACTGGGAAACACCCAAGTACGTGCCCCACAATCTAATGGCAGAGCAGAAGGACTCATCTGAACTGTGACTGCATTACGGATGAAAGAGCAGACAGGCTGTGCAGGAGTGCTGCTGATACAGAACTGCTAGAGTGCCCTGGGACTCGAGACTGCCCGGTCAGTCCCACCTAGCTTTGCAAGAGCCGCTTTCCATATAAAATGAATTTTGATTGGTCTGAAGTGACAGCGTGAGGTAATCAGAGCAGGAGGCAGGTAATGTGTGTGGACGCAGAGCTGTCCGTGGGCTGTAGGAGCCTTTTGTGCATCGCTAGGAATGTGCCTGCAGGCATGGAGTGGGGGAACAAAGGTATCAGATGAGGAGAACACGCTGGAGGCCTTTTTCTTTGATGTTTGGAAATTGCTCAAGGGGCTGTCTTCTCTGAAACCCCTTTGCCTTCCTTTTTTTTCTTCTCTTTTTTTTCTTTTTTCCCTTTTTTTTTTTTTTTTTGTCTTTTTCCCCTTGGTGAAACTTTCATAGATGTGCTTTTGTTTCTTTAAGGCTTAGAAGCAAGAGGGCGTCCATCTGGCCAATCATTGTACAAACGTGCTCATGCTGGAGTTCCCCTGAGAGCCAGCTTCTGCTTCTGCCCATCAGAAATAGCACAGCACGTGCTTTGGGTTTGAAAATGCTGATACTCCCAACCCGGGGGCACAGAAGGAAGGGCAGCATCAAAGACAGCTCTGTCTACTGTGCTGGAGAGAGGAGATCATGGTGTTGGTTTGGGGGTTTTTTGTGGTGGTGTTTTTTAACTGGTCAGCCGGGCATGCCTTCAGATTGATGCTAAAGGCTGTGAAAGCTCTGGGAGCTGGTTCCATCACAGTGTGGGGTCTGTAGAGTCAGTCGGCTTTGAAAATGGCTCAGGGGCATGGGTACCTGAGGGCAGGATGCAGAGGCCGAGTTTCCATGGAGAGGTTCAAGATGTTCTTGCCAAAAGTATTGCACAGGGTGAAAGAAGCTCATCTGCTCTGATCTTCTGTATGTAGACTTCAGTTAGAGCTAGTAGCAAATTTTTTGAGAAATTTTTTTAAATTGAAAAATGTCTGTTAGGGAAGCTTTCTTTGAGAAAGGAGTAGTTTAAAACAAGGGGAAAAGTGCTGAAATTATCAGGCACCATCTTTCATTTAAAACTGTGTGGCGTATGATATTTAACAGCTTTTCATGCTTTCTTCTATAAATTAACTCACATTTCAACCAAACAAATTGAAATAATTTGTGTTAATTGAGCAATAATAATTGAATCTGTTTTAGACGGAGTTTTCTTTCCCATTGGATTTCAGCTCATTGAAGTGTCTGTCTGGTGTTGGCTGTTTACCTGGTCTAGGAAATGAAAGGTTTTAAAAACCCTTAAAAAGGGTTGAAAAGTTGTTTTCTCTCATGTTTCATCCCAGTATCAGTCATGAGATACTTCCTTTCTTGTGAGAGTGTGTCCAATGGAAAATAGATATACAGAGCAAGTTGTAAATGAATCAGCTGCTGGTTGTGGCGCAGGTCGATCACCATGGTTTGACATCAGCTACCTGCTTCTGGGCAGGGTAAATTGTTTTTTTTCGGGAGCTGCTTGCTGCCATCTTTGAACTTGCCCACTAGCTTCAGGCTACTGTGGATGTCCCTAGAGCAGGTGGCAGTCACTTCTGAGGTTACACTGGATGCATAGCCCTAACTTCTGTGCATCTCTGCTAATTTTTAAGTGATATGACAAACTCTGGGTTCACAGTATGTCTCTGTTTTGTTCTGGAGTGCAGAATTAAATGCAGGAGCACATTGTGTCTTGGAGTGATGCCCTAGTTTTACTGTTGTTGTAATTTCTTTTAGAAAAGCATGCTGGTTCCTTTTATTTTTAAGCCAAAGCAACGTCAAATAAGTACACCTGAATTAGTGGTGACCTTTGCAGTGAGCTTTAGGTCATGACTGAGTTCATTCCCTGGCTTGAGGGCCCGGTCCAGACGCTACTGAAATAAGTCTTTACTAGCTTCACATGAGAAGAAAAGTGGATGTGTAGCCCAGGAGATGGGTTTCACATCTCTGGTGGAGTTAACTGAGTTTCATTTCCATGAAATAGTAATGACTATCTTCCCCTAATATTTGAATTCTCTACAAGCCTCAGCCAGCTAAAGATACATTACCTGAGCACAGTGTTGCGAACGCTAATAAAAACTGTAATGTGGAAGAAGAGAAAACATTAATAACAAAGTTGTAATGCAGAAAAGGGCAAGACAAATATAGGGAGGATAAAGGCAAAGCTCCCTGTCCCGTATGTGGTCGATGGGGAAGCTGGGATGGACATACCTGAATGTGGCCTAGGCTGTAGAAGAAATGGCGGTGGAAGAAGCCCACAGGGGTTGATAAAAGATTTTTCCCTCATGTTGAATCGATGTTACAAGCTATGTTCTAGGAGAGTCAGACATTGACTGGCATTGGCAGGGCATCCAAAGTCTGGTGTACCCATAGCGCTGGTGCTCTCTGCCAGCCTCACTGGGACCAAGCAGGAATTGCATTTTGTTCTGAGATGGTGATACTACGCTCCCTAATTTTTAATTTATTTTTTTTTTCCCTGAGAAAGAAGCACACTGCTGACTCTTTTAAAGACCAAAGTGCTGTGTATTTATTTCTTTAACAGGAGACATATGCTACTCTTCAGTTAGCTGTCAAAGCCCTGCTACCGAGAGTTGCCCCCGGCTGGTGTTTGCTCCCAGTATCATGCAGGTGCAGCCAGCCAGGTTGGACTAGTGCTGTCAGCATGGCTGGCCGAGCTCCCCCTTGGAGGCTGTGTCAGGGAAGCGCCAAAAGCGGTCGAAGGTGGAAGGGATTATTCTGAAATGCTCCAAGTACAAGATGAACTGGGCAGATCAGGAATGAAGTCTTTTTTTTTTTTTCTTTTCTTTGCCTGCGCAGGGTGTGTAGGAGTTCTGAAATGATCCTGTTGTGACCGCATGGCTGTGGTTTTCTTCGCTCCTGCTGAGTTAACTATTACTTGTGGTAGCCATGCTTCTGGCGGTCACACTTAAGTGCTGATACAGGCCAGTTCCAGGTGTGCGCTGTAGTGCTGCTGTCACGTGAAGGTGACAGTCATGAAATGCTTCAGCAACAGCTGGACTCAGAGGCTCTTCTGCTTTAGAGAGTGATGGTCTTTAAGCGAGACTTGATGTCTTAAAAGGAGGCACTGAGCTAAAATATGCATAGGGTAAGGTTGCGAGGGCAGCCTTCTCCTCTGTGTGTGTCAGAAGAAGAGCTGAGAGGGATATTTTAATGGCTGGGGCTCCGTAACGGCTTAATCCCATGGGCTGTATCGTTAGCCCCGTGCGAGCTCAGTAAATCTCACTACAGCCCCTGTTGCATCCAAGAGCAAGACTCCTAGATGTTCAGAGCTGAGTGATTTTGATTTAATATTCAGAAGCATTCAGCTTCCCAAATAAAGATAATAGTTTTGCTAGTTGAGCGATTTATTAATATCTTAACATGCCCTTAGTTTTAGCCTTTTATTCTTCCTTTTCTAAAAAAATTTCTTACCACAAACCAGCCTTGAAGTTTGGAAAAGTAATCAAAGCTCTGCTGAGCAAATTTGACTATACTGATGGGTTGAATGAGCTATGACCTCTACTGACCTCATTCTGCTCCATTTCCCCTTCAGGCTGGTAGCAGTGGCTGGAAGTAAACATTAATCTGTTAATTTAGCCTCTGGTATAAATAGAAAAAAACATATAATTGCAGTCACTGTTTTGTCAGTGGGCCTATCCATCCTTACTGCTTTGCTTCTGAGGAAGAAGTGGCAGTGCTGCCCATGTGCTTCTCTGCTCAGGGCACTTTCCATCCCACAGTATGTGGTAGAGCAGATTATTGCGTGCTTGTTGCAGCAGCCAGGGACCAATGGGGCACCTGTTTCCTGGGCATATATCCTCCAACATCCCCGTTTAATAACTCTTCTTTTTTCTTGCATCCTTCTCTGGAGACAGCTGCCCTCCTTCTCATTTTTCTTTGGGTGTTTCTGGGAAGAGGTTGTTTGTCTGTATGGAGACAAGTTAGTTGTGACAGGCTACCTTACTGTGCCAGTCCTAGGAAAGAAATTATGGAACATGGAAATAATGTCCTTTCACTGAGGAAAGGGGGGCCGGAAGGGACTACCTTCAGTCTGTTTGAGTTCAGATAAACATTATTGCATATGTAGTCCTTTTACAACCTTCTGAAGGGCTAGACGTGGATTTACGAAGGGGAGGAGGGAGCTGGGCAAATGGAGTTGTGGCTTCCTTCCCGCTTTCCACTGGGACGGTGCATTTGCATGCTGCATGGCACACTGACAGCAGCAATTCTGGTCAGGATTGTGTCTCCTGGCAAACACCAGCTTACAAACAGGTAGAGGGGATGTTTGCCTATGCCTTACAGGGCTGTTTCTAAACTCTTTTGTGCCCATCTGTTGTTGGTATCCAAACCAAGTCTGTCTTTCCATAAGCAGCAGGAGGAAGCTGCCTTGCTGCCTCTGGCTGGGCACAGGCGCAGCCTCGAAGACAGAAGCTGTGCTGTTTGCAGCATCTCAGAGGTTACTGGAGGAGGTTGCTGGCTCTCTCTTGGCATTAGCATGTGACTGGTGTTTACATGCTTTGGCATTGCGTGACGGTGGTTTCACTGACCCAGCAATGGGACGTGTATGATACAAGGTTCTGATGGCCGGTTTTACATCCATCTTCTGTGGGATTTGATACAGAGACTCAGGTTAGCCTGCTCAGAGATACAAGGGTTGCTTTCCTCTGTGCTTTCTTATGTGGGTAATTAGTGTCATAATCTAGGGTTTAAGGATAGACAACAAAGAAAACTTACTTGGATTTAACTAAAATTGCTCCTTAACACGACTTGTTAAATTGAAACAAACCCCACATGAATGGTCTTTTAAATCCATTTACAAGTGCCTTATATTGATTTAGCCTGCTTTAGTAACTCAGATGAGCTAAATTGATGTCTGTGCACTAAGTTAAGTGCATTCACTTGGGATTTCATACCTGAACTGACTTGACTTCAAAACTGATTTTAGTTAAACCAATGCAAGCCTTGTGTGAAGAATAGGCCTTTCTTATTTGTTGCTACTGGTTTGTTCAAGAGCGATGTGACAACTTAAGGGAAAAGGTGTCTTTTGCTCTGCTGACTGTAATGCTAGGGTGCCCTACTAACCTTGTCCCTATTTTTGACCTTGAAGTGATACAAGCATTGTCTAAATACCTTAGTAACAGTCTTCTTTCTGCAAGGCACTCTTTGAAAAAGACTGTTTATTTAATCCTTTTGCACCCAGGTGCACTGTTACCTAGTATCTGGAGAAAGGAAGATGAACAAAAGGCTTACAGACCTACTTCTCTACCATCCTGCCTAATGCCCCCCCCACCCCCGCCCAAAGCCAAGCAAGAACAGTTAAGAGCCCTTAAGCAAAGGTTTCTTTCCTTTTTCAGACAGTGTCTTTCAGCTTTGGCTAAGCTTTGTGTCTCTTTGTGCTATATACCAGTGTTCCTTCAACCATTGAGCTGTCAGGCTTTTTTTATCTCAGCCACCAAGAGCTAATCTTAAGTGCCCAAACTAACACTTGTGACCAAATCTCTGCTCCGCTGACAGTGTGGAAAGGAATTGAAACCTAACCTATCATCTTCCTGAGCTGGCTACTGGGCCTGCAGTGAGGGTCATGGTTTCCCTTTAATCCTCTGTGAAGACAGAATGTGGAAGATGATTGCAGGTATGCAACTTACCACAGATTCATGAGTCGCTTGTTCATAAATTATCACTCAATGGTTGAGCTGTGATAACTGGTGATGTATATGCCCTTTGTGCTCTACATGGATTACAGGAATGTGTTTTGCCTTATTTTTACATGCGATTACTGGACCTATTACCAAGGTTTAGATGGTGGGACAGTGTTAAACGGTGACAGCACAATATCCTGAAAATACGACTACTACTCAATAAACATTGAACTTTCTCTTACCTGTTGAGAAAAGCGTTCCTGCTTAGGCTTTTCTAAATTAGGGGCCGTGTTCATGTTTTAAGTAATGAGTTTGCAAGCATAAACTCTAGTAAATGTAGACCTGAGCTACTTTTTTCTATAACACAAGGGTCATCAGTTTACAGAGGATTCATCTGTAAGCAGCACTTCCCAGTCATGGCTCAGAAACTCATAGGAGAAGAATCGGAAAAATAGCCCCTGCCCTAAATAGCTTGGTGTGATTAAGACAGGAGGCCGCGAGTGGACCCAGAGAGGTGGGTAAAGCAAACACAGGGAGACAGAGCAGCTTCTTATGGGCAGCATCAGTTCTGCACATCCACAGCTACCAAAGCAGACAAGTTTCACTTCTATATGAAGGCAAAGAAGGTTTGAGGGGAAGGATTTGGAAGAGGTCAATGAGATAACTTGCTGGACGTCCACGTCTTTGAGATACAGCACAGAAGAAAGAACAAAAGATGTTTGAAAATCTTGTATCTTGTGTTTGATGAAAGGTGGCATGACGGGCTTATTGAAAGTAGGAGAAGACATAAATAGTGTATGAGAGAATGATAGGCTCTGGAAGATCCTGAAAGTGAATAAAATTTGCTTTTATTTGTTGTCATGAGGAGACATGACATGGGGGGAGAAGAAAAAAGCATGTTTGGAGGGATAAGCTAGAGAAGTAGTCACACAGCGGGATTTGGAAGGAAACAGAGAAGGGCAAAATTGCTTCTTAAAGGAGAGATACTGTTGTCAAGACATGAGAAGAGCCTGGACGGGAGCTCTCGATTCAATGATAGACAGAAAAGGCCGTGTTACAAAGAGAAAACAGAGGTGGCATCAACTGTGTTGCATGGATTGAGACTCTGGAGAAGAGGTGAAAGGAGAAAGGACTCCAGATCGCTGGAGCAGTCGGCAGCAGCTGCCACAGTGGCTGGGGCTGAAAGAGCGAGGGCAGAGTGTGTGTGGGAAGGAGGCGCAGAGTTTGTTCTCTTCGACACACATTTGTGGAGTATCTAGCCTGGCATTTAGAAATGTATTGTCTAGCTCTAATCTGTGATCACCATCTCCAGGTGTATCTCCACGTGCTAAGTACCTCCTGGGAGGTTTTGTTAGGAGCTGTGGATGATGAGCGGTTGGGGAAGATTGTCCAGCCTCACCTACCATCGAAGTCTGTGCTTTCTTATGTCAACAAACTGTCATGCTCACGGATGTCGCTGTGAAAGAAATGCTCGCTTTTGTAGCACAGACCCATTTCTGATGAGAAACACGTATCCCAGAAGGGAGAGTTTCAATAAATACACAAAGAAGTTGCAGCGGTTGAAGTTTATATTGTATTTTTCTTGCTATCGTACTTGGTGTATTATCTAAAGGGATCTGTGAGTGAGGTGGTAAAACAGGGCTTTTTTAATTATACATCACCCAGCAAACTGATAAGGCAAACAAAGGCAACCAAATAACACAGGCATGAGCCACTTCAAAATAATAAGGTAGCAAGAACAATAGGGGAGTAATTCACAGCTCCCTAAGAAATTTTTGCAGTTCAGAGGGGGCGAGATAGCTAGCAGCTACTGACTCTTCCTTTCATGTTTTCCACATGGATGCCATGTCATTGGGAAGTACATTACCTGATGGCTGAGGAGGAGTGGGGCGGAGCCAGCACCCCCGGCAGCAGGCCTGAACGAGGAGGGGGTGGGACCACTCCCCCCTCATAAAAGAAGCCCTTTGGGAGCAAACAAGCGGTGAGTGGGTGTTCCCTGGGTGTCACCCGCGGAACTACCTGGGAGCACCAGGGGAGGGTGTGCGTCGGCAAGGTGATATCAGAGACGGGCAGCCACCGCAGAGTGTGGTGGGGGATGGGTGACCGTGAGGGGAGGAACAAGAGGAGAGCAAGCAGGCAGGCTAGGTAGACCGCAAAGAAAACACAGTCTCCACTCGGTCTATAGCCAAAGTCAAAAGGAATAAAGTGACCCAAACCGACCTGACGGAGAGACGTGCAGCCGTCCAGGCGACGGGCTGCATGGAATGTCTGTCACTCTGGCAGGAGGACAGCAAAGACAGCGCCTGTGTGCGCTGCGACCAGGTAAATGGTCTGCTCAGGCTGGTGGCTGAGCTTAAGGAAGAAGTGGAAAGGCTGAGGACCATTCGGGAGTGTGAAAGGGAGATTGATCGGTGGAGCCACAGCCTGCCATCCTTAGGGAAAAAGCAGCAGGCGGAGGCTCCACGGGAGGCAGAGGATCCCCTGCCCTCTTGTCACCAGGCAGAAGGAGGGGAACTAGGAGAGGATGGGGGGGAATGGAAGCAGGTACCTGCTCGGGGCAGCAGGAGAGCCCCCTCCAGACCTCCCATGCCCCCCCAGGTGCCCGTACAGAACAGATATGGGCCTATGGAGATAGATGATGAGGGAACTAAGGATGCTGATAAAGCCCCATCCAGGGAGTTGCCAAAGCAGCCAGCTCGACGCATGAAGACTGCTTCTGTGAAGAGCAGGAGGAGGGCAATAGTCATAGGGGGCTCCGTTCTGAGGGGAACTGAGGGTTCCATATGCAGGCCGGACCCTTCCCACAGGGAGGTCTGCTGCCTCCCTGGGGCCCGTGTTAAGGATATAACCAGGAAGCTTCCTGGCCTGATACGGCCCTCAGATTATTAACCTCTTTTGATCTCACAGGCAGACAGCGAGGAGCTGGAGAGTAGAAGTCTGAGGGCAATGAAGAAAGATTTCAGGGCCTTGGGACGGCTTGTCAAGGGTTCAGGAGCACAAATTGTGTTCTCCTCTGCCCTTCCAGTTTTGGGGACTGAGGAATGGGTGAACAAGAAAATCGGACAGATCAACACCTGGCTCCAAAACTGGTGCTACGAGCAGGGCTTTGGGTTCAGTGATCATAGTTTGATCTGCAGGACACCGGGCCTGCTTGCTAAGAATGGGAAAACCCTATCCCGAAAGGGGAAAAGGGTACTAGGCCAAGAGTTAGCAAGGCTCACGGACAGGGCTTTAAACTAGAAATGAAGGGGGAAGGGGATAAAACCAGGCCCACAAGTAATGAGCCTAGGGATAAAGGGCCAAGGATGGGGGTGAAATCGGTAGCCAAGCTCAAGTGCATCTACACGAATGCACGTAGCATGGGCAACAAATGGGATGAGCTGGAAGCCATTGTGCAGCCGGACAGCTATGATGTAGTTGCTGTCACGGAAACATGGTGGGATGACTGTCATGACTGGAATGCTGCGATGAATGGCTATAAACTCTTCAGAAGGGATAGGCAAGGAAGGAGAGGTGGGGGTGTGGCTCTGTACATTAGGGAATGTTTTGATTGTATAGAGCTAGATTCCAGTGATGATAAAGTCAAGTGTTTATGGGTAAGGATGAGGGGAAGGCAAATAAGGGAGATGTTGTGCTGGGAGTATGCTATAGACCACCCGACCAGGATGAGGCGACAGATGAAGTATTCTATAAGCAGCTGGCTGAAGTCTTGCAATCACCAGCCCTTGTTCTGGTTGGGGACTTCAATCTGCCGGGTATCTGCTAGAAATATAACACAGCAGAGAGCAGGCAGGCTAGGAGGTTCCTCGAGTGCATGGAAGATAACTTCCTGACACAACTGGCAGGTGAGCCTACCAGGGGAAGTGCCTTGGCTAGACCTACTGTTAACAGACAGTGAAGGACTAGTGGGAGATGTGGTGGTCGGAGGTCGTCTTGGGTTTAGTGATCATGAAATAGTCAAGTTTTCAATACGTAGTGATGTAAGGAGGAGGTTTAGCAAAACCTCCACCTTGGACTTCCGGAGGGCGGACTTTGGCTTGTTCAGAACACTGGTTGAGAGAGTCCCTTGGGAGACAGTCCTGAAGGGCAAAGGGGTCCAGGAAGGCTGGACGCTCTTCAAGAAGGAAATCTTAAAGGCCCAGGAGCAGGCTGTCCCCGAGTGACGCAAGTCTAAAGGGTGGGGAAAATGGCCAGTCTGGATGAATAAGGAACTTCTGATGGGACTTAGGAACAAAAGGAGGGTTTACCACCCTTGGAAGAAGGGGCAGGCAACTCAGGAGGAGTACAGAGATCTCGTTAGGTTATACAGAGAGAAAATTAGGAAGGCAAAAGCCCAGCTGGAGCTCAACTTGGCCACTAACATTAAGGACAACAAAAAAAGCTTTTATAAATACATCAACAAAAGGAGACCCAGGGAGAGTCTCCATCCCTTCCTGGATGCAGGGGGGGAAAGTTGCAACCAAGGACGAGGAGAAGGCTGAGGTATTTAATGCCTTCTTTGCCTCTGTCTTCAATAGTCAGACCAGCTATCCCCAGGGTGTTCAGCCTCCTGAGCTGGAAGATAAGGATGGAGAGCAGAACAACCCACCCATAATCCAGGAGGAAGTAGTCAATGATCTGCTTCTGCACCTAGACACACATAAGTCTATGGGGCCGGATGGGATTCACCCAAGAGTACTCGGGGAGCTGGTGGGAGAGCTCACCAAGCCTCTCTCCATCCGTTATCAACAATCTTGGTCAACAGGGGAGGTACCAGATGACTGGAGGGTGGCTAATGTGACACCCTTCTACAAGAAGAGTCGGAAGGAGGATCTGGGAAACTACAGGCCTGTCAGCCTGGCCTCGATACCAGGAAAGATCATGGAGAGGATCATCTTGAGTGAGTTTTCACGGCAAGTGCAGGGCAGCCAAGGGATCAGGGCCAGCCAACATGGGTTTAGGAAAGGGAGGTCGTGCTTAACCAACCTGATCTCTTTCTATGACCATGTGACCCACTTTCTAGATGCAGGGAAGGCTGTGGACATTGTCTATCTGGACTTTGGTAAGGCCTTTGACACCATCCCCCATAGCATTCTCCTGGCGAAGCTGTCGAATCATGGCATAGACAGGTGTACTCTTCACTGGGTTAAAAACTGGCTGGATGGCCGTGCCCAGAGAGTTGTGATTAATGGGGTGAAATCCTCTTGGTGGCTGGTCACCAGTGGTGTCCCTCAGGACTCAGTTTTGGGGCCAGTTTTGTTTAGTATCTTTATCAATGATCTGGATGAGGGGATTGAGTGCGCCCTCAGTAAGTTTGCAGATGACACCAAACTAGGTGGGAGTGTTGATCTGCTGGAGGGTAGGAAGGCTCTACAGAGGGACCTGGACAGGCCGGATCGATGGGCCAAGGCCAACTGTATGAGGTTTAATAAGGCCAAGTGCCGGGTCCTGCATTTTGGTCAAAACAACCCCAAGCAACGCTACAGGCTTGGGGCAGAGTGGCTGGAAAGCTGCCCAGCAGAAAAGGACCTGGGGGTGCTGCTGGACGGCCAGCTTAACATGAGCCAGCAGTGTGCCCAGGTGGCCAAGAAGGCCAACAGCATTCTGGCTTGTATCAGGAATAGCATGGCCCAGCAGGAGCAGGGAAGTGACCGTGCCTCTGTACTCGGCACTGGTGAGGCCTCACCTCAAGTACTGTGTTCAGTTCTGGGCCCCCCTGTACAAGAGGGACATTGAAGTGCTGGAGCGTGTCCAGAGGAGAGCTACCAGGCTGGTGAGGGGTCTGGAGACCAGGTCATATGAGGCTGAGGGAGCTGGGCATGTTTAGCTTGGAGAAGAGGGGGCTGCGGGGAGACCTCATGGCCCTCTACAACTACCTGAAAGGAGGTTGGAGAGAGGTGGGTGTTGGCCTCTTCTCCCAGGTGAATAATGACAGGACCAGAGGAAATGGCCTGAAGTTGGGGCAGGGGAGGTTTACATTAGATATTAGGAAGAATGACTTTACTGAAAGAGTGGTCAGGCACTGGACCAGCCTGCCCAGGGAGGTGGTTGAGTCACCATCCCTAGAGGTATTTAAGAAACGTCTAGATTTGGCACTTCAGGGCATGCTCTAGTGGCAGAGATTGTAGGGGTTTGGTTTTTTGTGTGTGTGTATGGTTGGACTTGATGATCTCAAAGGTCCTTTCCAACCATGAAGATTCTGTGAATACACTTGCGAGAGATTTCTGCACTATTGTCTTAAAAGCCTTGCTCTACAAAAAATGATCCTAACGTAAACTGAGATGCAGGTAAGAAATGCATACAAGGAATGGAAGGAGAGTGACAACTAATTTAAATATTGTTTAAATCCTTTATGACCTTTGTTACGTGTGGATGTACAGGGGTAGCTGTGGCATTTCCCTGGCCCCTTTGGGCTGCTCTGGCACTGCAGAGTGGGGTGAACTGGCAGCTGCCCAGCACAAGGGAGTGTGTTCCCTTTGGGGTCAGGCGCTTTCTGCCAGTGCCAAGGCTGGGAGGCAGAGGGAAGGTTGGTGTGAGCCAGCAGTGCACTTTCCGTGCGCGCAATGGCCAAGCGTTAGTCTAGCATCAGGCCGGGTTTACAAGTGTGTATGGTTGACGCAGGTGTTTGCTAACACACGAAACGTGTAGCATACACAACATGGTGCTGCCTCACAAAGCAGCAGGCCAGGTGAAAGGTGAGAGTGACAACCTCAGCGTGTGAAGAATTTAGCAATTCTGTGGCAGTGCAAGGTGGTTGTACGCTCTGCCTTATCCACACAAGTGCTGAAGCGCATGTCTGCACTGCGGAAGCCTGGGATTTAGACGCTAGCTAGCTGCCTGGCTCAGCTGCTCTTGGCAGTGGAGCAAGGGAACCCAGCATAGGCCACAAAGGCTTCCCCAGATACCAAGTGAACATTTGGGCTGCAGGCCAAAAACGATCTCCGTGCTACCCAAGTCACACTGCTCACAGTACGAGATTTAAGTGGTCTGAAGCCAGCCCAGCACATCTACTCGAGATATTGTGTTTGCAATACAGACCTAACCTTTAAATGAGAAAAGACATTTTGAAATCCTAATCTGCTTCAAAGTTCTGTAGCAATTCACATTTGATCTGCAGTTCAAACTGGGGAAGAAAAGAGAGTTCTCACAAGCTTGTTTGTTGTCCTTTCAGCCTCAAGGTGAACAAAGAATTAAAGGTGTCAGCCCGCAGTTAAGTTTCTTCACCTTTGATTTCAGCATCTTTCTTAAGAAAGAAACATTTACATGCTGGAGAGATTTAGTACAGGTATTCATTGCAAATACACTAAGGCCTGGGATGTGTTTTCAAATACCAAGTGCGGTAAGAATCCTGACTGGGTTGTGTGAGTGTGAGGGCACAATTGCTTGCTGTTTTTGTAACAGACCGAAGAGGACTGATTGCAAGACAAAGCTATCACAGTCTGGGATTTGTAGGGGTGAGCTGTGCTATTTGCCTTGCCATTTGCAAGACTAAAGGGCATTCCTATGACTCTGTCTTTGAAAAGCTAAAAACTTTTTAATACACAAAAGACTGGGGCAACATTCAGTTGTTACACTTACCAAGTTTAGTTTGATTCTGTTAAGTGTTAGAGAGGTTTGGAGAAACAAGTTCTACTTCTCCAAGTCTGCTCAAACACAGATAGAAACAAATTTAATCAGTGCAAAAGAATGGGAGGAAGAAAGTTTTCTGGTTTGTTACTTCTTTACATGTGTCCATCTGTCCATCCTTTCAGCTTACCAGTTTTCTCATACTTTTTTGCTAATGTGGCAATAATATAAGTACAAGTTTCAAAAGCCAAAGACCTAAAATAGTAAGCCCTGTTTTCAAAAGGTGGTGAGGGCCAGATATTTAAAAATAGAGAAGCATCTAACTCAAATTGATAGGAGTTAGCCATCTAAATACCATTTAAAATGGTATGCACTCTAGGAACACAAGTCCAGTTTGGAAAGGGTAGGACACACAATCCTGAAGTCTCAGGTTCCTGTGGTAATCTGAAAAAGAGATTGAGCATCTTCACTTGCATAGACAGGTTTGAGAAAGTCGATTTGGGGATTCTTCCTAAAACCTTAAATGCTCGAGTTTTGTCATGGCCTGAGAATTTCAGCTTCCATTCCATGTCCAGCCATCACAAATGTGGAGTGAAAATGAAAAATATGAATGCTGAATTCCAGAAGCTAGAATGGACGTACAAAAAATAACATTGATTATTTTTAACATCTCAGCATTTTTTAGTCATGACTTCTTGGGGGCTGACTGAGATCCTGGAATGCTGTGGGCTGATTATCCCACATTTGTAAAAATAGCATGTCTAGCAAATGCAAAAAACTTTTTCACACCGCCTTTTATTGTATGCTTGCAGGGTGGGGTAATATAACATACTTTTGCTTTACTTTTAGAAGGCCCAGGTACTTACTAGGAATTGCACAAGTCGTTTCTTTTTCTGTGAATATATTGTAGATGATGAAACTTTCTGTTGCTGGCCGCTTTCCAGCCAGCGCTATCTGTTTATTACAGACCATGTGTGGGAATGGAGTCATAAACAACCTCTTACTTTGGCAAAACGAGAACACTAATCACTTTTGTATTAGCTCCAATAAATCCTGAAAAAGTAAATGTTGTGGATTAAAAAGATAATAATGTGGTAATCTGTTCTGTGGTCACTGACCATTTTAAGCTGTTTCATCTCTCATGCCTGAAGGATAAATCCTCTGGCTCTTGATGAAAGGCTAGATAGTGAAGTATGTATGCACATCAAACACCGGACTTGTTATCAACAAATGCATTTTTCTCACTATTGCAGATAATTTTTGATCCACTTCTACCTTCAATCTGAGAGCTCACTTTTCCTCCTCCCACCCCAGCCCCTGGTCTTCTGTCACCAGGACTCCTCCATGGCACACTGATGAAGAGGTTGTCTTACAGAAAGACCTTACTCAACTTCTGGCTGATGATGGGGGTTCAGAGCACCTTCTGGCAGAAACTCTCCTGTACTGGAACAAATATGTGAAATGCCTATAGAGGCAAAGAGACTGACAGACTTGAAGCAGTCATATGAAGGTCACACATTTTATAGAATAAATGGATCAAAAATTAACAACCCATTGAAGTCAAGGGAGAGGTTCTTCAGCCTTAAATGGATCAGGCCTTGCTGGGGTGGGATGTCCCCTCTGGGAATGCAGTTACCCTATGCTAGAGTCAGAAGAGGGGGAGAGAAGGCAGTGATACAGCTGAAGGCTTGGAGATGGTGCAAACAGTTTTCAAACTTTATTCCTCCTTTTCAAAAAAATAAAATAAATCACAGCTTGAAAGGACTTCTGACTTTAGGAATTTCAGTAGCTGGTTGTAGAAGTTTGTTGCGCATGCCAAGCTGAGACAATAAGGTAAAAACATTCTTCAGATCAGTTTCTGCTATTAATTTCCACTAAATATTTTTAATGGGTGTATCAAACAAAGCCACAGCAAGCGCCAGCATGGTCTGTAAGCCATTAGCTACAAGGTAGTTCACATTATACAGGGGTCAACACACCTCTGGTTTTTCAGGTTTTGCACCAGAAACGGTATATTTCCTTTGCCAAGCGAATGTTGTTCTTCGCACAGAATAGTAGGAACCGCGTAGTGCGTGGAACAAGCAGTTGATTAAAGATTAGAATAGTAATGAATGTTTTAAAGTGCAATGTACTTGGATAATTGATTAATTGGTGCAGTCTAAGCTCCTTGCAGAGCATTACATTCATTCTCCGTTAAATCAATCTCTGTCTTCTGTCCAAGCCTTGTCACTGAGAGCAGAAAGGCATGAACAACTTTAAAGTCGTCCAGATGGGTTCTACTAGAACAGGGGGAGCTGGTCAGTGCCCAGGATTCCTTTTGCAGCCTGTTGCTTGTGCTGGATCTTGTGCTTACATCTCAGCAGGATCACAGGCTTGCAGGCAGGTAGAAGATGTAATTCGCAGTGCTCTTATCTTCCCGTAGCCCAGTGTTGCATTTCTCCCACCTTGTTGCTGTGTTCTTCTTAAAAACAAAACCGCCATCTCAGGCAGAAAGAAATGACACAATGGCATTTATTTAACATGTTCGTCCAAGGGAATATATGATTGCTGTGCGAAACTGCAGTCTGGGATAGGAACCATACATTCCTTAGCAACACAAGAATGCCAGAAAGGACTCCCTTATTACAATAAAAATTGCATAGCAACTGCAAGCCACAGACTCATTGCTCTGGGGTAACACTCTGTAAAGCTGAACACCCCGTGTTCAGGACTAGTTATTGAGAACCATGGAGGACGAGATGGAATAGGACAGGCTTCCTAGAGAACCTGCTTTATGAAAAGCTTCTGTTTCCTAATTTTAATAGCTGTTTGTAAGGAATGACGTTTTAGCTCCTTTCAGGGCCTAGTACAAGAAGGTCAGTGAATTAGTGGAGGTACATAAAATGGATGGCAGACTTTGTGCCTTTTGTGAGTTTTCTTTCAGGCTTTTCAAGATCCATGCTCTCTTCTGCTTTCCTCTTGCTGTGCCAGTTCTGGTCTCATCTGGTGACTGACACCGAGTCAAATAGATCAAACCTCATTGTATGTGCATGTACGGTGTGCGTTTAGAGGGTGTTAGGATACTTATCAGCCACTCACTAACTTCGATCTGTCAGATGTCCTAGAGAGGTGGGAAAGGTTTTCTTCTTTTGGGAACACTCCTCCTCTGATCTTCTGACTACTGTGAAGAACTGCAGCTCTTTGCTCTTTGTGCCATCATTCTCCTGGTGATTCTGTCCCAAATGGAGGTTTCAGGCAGCAGATCTGTTTATCCTGCTCACAGTTTGTTGAAAACGAGTGGATCTTTTTGTAGCATTTAGCAAACACAGGCTGGAGGAAGGGGGACCCTTTGATTCGTAAGCAGGGCACAGACCCATCCCAGAGTAACTAGTAACTCTTCTTTTGGTTTGTTATTTGCTTAGGGTCTAGGGTCTAGAAAACAGTGCTGAAAGTGAGGTGCTGGCATAAAATAATAATTTCCCAAATATTTAGAGAAGCATGCCTATAAATATTTGTGGAATTAGGCCCCTGGAGTATTTTGTTTGTTTCTAAACCCTACGAGTATGCAGTTGCTTGAATGTGTCTTATTTTGATGCCTAAACATGACCTTTTTTAGGAGGCTGCCTTTCAGATGCTGCTTTAAAAATGGATGGTGTGTCTAGCTTTTTATTTCCTACACAACCTAAAGCACTACCAAAGCCCAATGACATTAAACATCGACTACTGTTAGCATCCAAAAATTACAGCTTAATTTCCCACCATGAATATTCGGAGTTGAGAGCCTATAACACTGTAATATGATAAACACCAAGGCTGGAGGCTGCCACATTCACTTGCATAGGAACCATTTATTATCAGCAAACATGGTTTTGACAACCACTTTGAGGGAACACTGCTCTATATCAAATATCAACAGAATTAGCATGCGTTTTCATGTTAATTACTGTAGTGCACCATGCTGTGCGATGGCCAGGGAATGCAACAGTGAGGTCTGAGCTTTGCCAGTCACTTGTAATGTAGAATTCAGCTAATGTGAGTTTATTAGCTCTGAGGAACAGCATTTAATGAGCTGCTAACCTCACGATAGGCCTGCTTTCCAAATGGTTAACAGGGCCTGCCAACTCATAAGTAATGTATGAGAGAGAAGGAGGACACAGCAATAGGCTTCTGGTATTCATTAAGCGGGCCCGCAGAAGTCACAAGTGGCAAAGTGGGTGACCCCATGTCAGTCTCTTAGAAATAAAATGTGTATTCCACTGACTGGATCTTGGGCAATTATGTTTACAACACTATTAACCAAAATGTATGGGAAGGAAGTGTGAACATGCTTTGTTTTTAAGCTTCTGTTTTCTTCATCAGTCTTTGAAAACTTTATGAAGGTGCTGTTCATTAATAGCACCATGAGAACATGGGTGTTTCCATGGGCGGATACTTTTCTGTGATAAAGGGATAATTGTAAATTAGTAGATCAGGTGCTCATGTTATTGAGTGGAGCTGGAAAAGAAAAATCCTTAATAGTCTTTTCTTCCTCATTAGTATGGTGTGAATGTGCTAAATAGCGTCACTGTGAAACATCAATTTCAAGAATACTTAGTATAACATTCAGGGTAAACTGCTCCTTTCTTGGTGCTGCTGTTAACTTTGATTTATTCCTATAGTATGGCTGCTAGTTTTGACTGGCATACCTGCTTCCCCACTCTCTTAATTGATTGTTGCATTGGTTTATTATTTTAATCAGGACTCTAAGCTACACTGAAAAATGAAAAGAAGCCCATTTCGCAGAGACAGAGAGTCAAATCTTTTATCTCTAGTTTCTTTAGGCGACTGTCTTTAACAGACTCTCCGATACTGCAACACTGATTGGCAAGAACAATTTACCGCTAAGGCATAATAAGGGAAAATGTAATAAAATGTCACCAGGCACTGCTCATTTGCAGTTGTTTGGCTAAAAAATAGGTTTCATAAAACTTAGGTGAACCTGGAAATCACCTGAACGCATTGCTTCCCAGATTTATGGCTCAATAAGCCTGCATATATGCTCATAGCCACTTCAGAGTACTATGACGATTCATCTCACCTGCAGTCAAAAATTGTGCAGAGGGTTGCCATCAGATATGTCAGGGAGCATCACCCAGGCAGCAGACAGTGGCTTGAGGCTCTGGAGACGTGGTTGCTGTTGCGGGTACAAGCATCCCATTCCTGTACCTTTGACAAGTTGCATCTCTTTATTGCGCCTTATGCTGTTCATCCTTGTTCAGCCAGCAGAGTAAATTCAGCCTGTAAGTTACTAAAACTAAGTTTTCTGTGAGGTATGTAGGACACAGGTTTCCCACAAACACATGAAGTGGCACCCAGCTATAAGAGTCTTCTCCAAAATACGCGGCAGTATATACAAAACCTTCCTCAGTTACCAAAGCAGTGTTAAGAAAGGATAAATACGGCTCTATCAAAGGGATTGCCAATACAAAAATGTCTCAAAACTAGTTTAATCCAATGCTGTCCAATGGCTTGCCTCATAAATTTTAATGCTGGTATGGTATGGATTTATCTTCAAAAGAGGAACAAAAGTAGCATCCCTACTCAAGTAGTCTGCTCAGATTACTGCTCTGGAAATTATTTGCTGCATGTCACCAGCGCTATAGCTGAGCAGTACGCTCTGTCCCAGAATAGCACTGGAGTTACACAGAAGAAATTGAAGCCTCTGGCTTGTGTTGCAGTTTCAGGCACCTGTAGCACTGTCCTTGCTGTTTGCAGAGAGATGCCTTTCTCGTTTCTCTTCCGCTCTGAAAAGGCAGCTTCTCACTCCTGTCCACTTGGGAGTTCCTGGAGTGGGATGTTGTCCTGCCTGTGGCAGGAGGAAGGCATGGAAGTACCTTGATGGTGTTTCCAGGATAGGCAACGGGTAACTGAGCCCCACACCAATATTTCATAATTGTTATTGATTATAGAATCCATGTTTGAGAGGACCTTACTTAAAAGTAAGTTGCTTTCAACAGGTATAAAGTGGCTGCTTGCATTGCATGGATATTAAGAACAGAGCAGGCATTTTGTAGTCAGAGACGTGATTTCCTGGTACTGTCTTTAGACAGACACACTTCTAGACTGTTTCTGTGTTTAGTGTTGTAAAGCTGTGTCTGGTTGCCCACAGCATTCATGTGTTCAAAGGACTTTCTTGCTTTAAAGATTCTATTGCCTTAAACTTCCCCCTGCTTTGTATAGATTCCTCCTGTTCCTACGGTCTTTAGGACCACGAGGGCCCATAGTTAGTGTTCTGGCATATGTATGAGCTCATTACCTTACAGGTTCCTATGCTTACAGTTGCTTTTCTTTAGAGAAAACAGTTTGAGCTGGGTCAGTTTTTGTGTCAGGAACTTGCTTTCTGGACAGCAAGTCTCGCCTATGAATGGCCTGAATCCAGTTAGAACCTCCTTCCGTTAGGCCTGGGCTGGGCTGGTTTCACCAGCGCCGTCCTGCCCATCATCCTGCCCACCGCTCTCTGCACACCCCTTCTCCTCTGTTTCTTTGCTTGTGACAAGGCAGATAGTCCTGAAATGGAGTGACACGTCTGAGAGGAATCCAAACCAAAATGAAATTAATTGACTTTTTCCATTGACTTTAGACGAGACCTTTCATCATTAGTCTGTTATATATTGTAACTTCATAAGTTGTTTTACATTTCCCATGACAAAAGAATGATTTAAAATGAAAATGAGGAATTTCCTTATACACCATCAGACCCTTTAGTGATTTGCTCTATGAAAATTGTACATTATTACAGCGTGAATCAAATAAGATGAACATTTGCCCAAAAGCAAGGTTCGTGTATATGTGCCTAAACACACACAGCCTAAAGCCACAGGTTTTGCTTTAAAGTTTTTGACTTACTGATCATACTTAAATTAAAAACCTTATATATGTATTCAAAGCATACATATGCATTAGATGCAGTATTTCCCCTTTTCTGTATATATTGTTTCTGAAAGCCATAGGTACATGAAATGTGAAGGCTCTAATGCAAAATAAAGTTGTGCTCGGGAAGAGTGTATACCTGAAGTTTCCAAAGCTAAAGTGCTCTACCGCTAGCTGGTGTCCCCATCACTTTTTGTTGACAATATTGCTGCTAGCTTATTAATCATTTCTCTTGTGAGGAAGCTGCTTTCCTCTGGTTTCTGTGTGCTGTGCAGGGCCGTGGTGGTAGCTGATTGGTGGGATGTGTCTGGGAATGCGTTTGGCACCTGCACTATGCCCCTGCCAGCCACCTACGTGCCATGAAGCTGCCTCTCCCTTAGCGTTAGGCAGTACTAAGCTTCTGAACCCCACAGTTCAAAAAGGCTTCTTTAAAATCTGATCACAGGAAGGGAAGCATTTATTTGAGACTATTCCTGGAAAGATATTTTAAATAGTCCCTCCGTGTACAGTTCCATTATATTTAATGTGAAGAGCCAGAAGAGCAGAGAAGATGGAGTGCTGGCTTGCAGACGCAAGCTCGAGTTGCTCACACAACAAGCTGAAAGGAGCTGGGTTTAACTGTTTGGTCAAGCGGCATCATGTGAATCTAATAGGAATTTTGAGCGCGTGGGGCTGGGAGATGCTTCCTTTTGGTTTCCCACCTTGCGCGGATGCACTTGTGTGTGTAACTGTACACAGCGTGCAGCTCGGCTGTAAATGTGATCCAAGTGCTTGACACTGAGCTCGGAAGTAACATTTTTCAGGACAGTGAGGTAGTGTAACTTGGGTAAGCTTTTAAATTATTTGAGATAGAGTTTCATAAGTCTGCATGATCGTTTAAATTTCAATAGGAGAGGGATTTATTTAACAGGTGAAGACTTCCCCAAATTTCTTAAATATCTAGTGAAAGACACTACTTGTATACCCTGTGTAGGCCCATCCACAGAGCCTGTCCTCTGGTTTGATTGTATCACCTTAAATTCATACCTTAAATGGTGCTAGCACAAGGTGGATATACAAGCCCTTAGTCAGGATGCTGCCCTTGCTAAATACACTGTGGTGCAGCTCCACTAAGTCTCTAGTTTTTAAGACAGATAAAGCCTTTTGCTTGTAAACAGGGATTACAAAACAAATGGTTGGTGTTAAAGTCACAGCTTAAATAAGCTGCAAAGTACAGTACCGAGTGAATGGAAGTTCCTGTGGGCCTCAAACACAAGGATGTTTTCCTGCTGTTATTTTAGGTTTATAAATACTTGAGGTGTGAGTGGTGGACTTGGACTGGGACTTGGACGCTGGGTAGTTATTCAGGTGCAGACTCAGGGTTAGGTGGGGTGAGGGAACTCCTGAAGGAATCTCATGTGGAGATGTTCCCGATCCCTTCATTCCTTTATAGGATCTGCCAAATAATTGCCTTTTTGATCTAGGAGTAGCAATTACAATTTGCTGCTGGTCAGGGAAAGGTTAAGGCTTCCTCCAGGGCTATTTTTAAATGTGGCAACAACTGTCTTCGGTGTTTGTAATCTGTCCAGAAATAGATGCCACTTAGCAAGAGCACTAAGCAAAGAGAAGGGCCTTTTTCAGGAATTCCTGCTCTTCGCAGGCATTTAGTTTTTGAGATCACTTTCAGCCCAAGGACACTTGTGGCTGCTGGCGGTCAGGTTGGTGACCCTGGGCCCTGCCAGAGAAGGAGCTGCGGGCGAGAGCAGCACCTTCTGGAGCGTGGGCTGAACCACAGCGGCTCGGGGAAGGGACTGCGCACAAAAACCTGCTCTCACAAAAGCAAAGGGCTGTGCTGAGATCAGGGTGTGAGGGGGAGTTCCCCCAAATCCAACCAGAGTGAAGCCAGCGTGGTTGTACTGCGTGGACATCACTGCCACTGTGGAGTCAGCATATCTTCCTTGTAGTTTGTGTCTGCATCTTATCGCTCATGGCATGTTAAGCCCAATCACTTGTCAGGCAATTCTAGTGCGAACAGCAGTTTTGTACTTCATTGGCAGGTCCCGTTAAATTCAAACCAGCCAAGCCAAACTTACTGCGTCAGGAAAGAGGGGAAAGTATCTCCACAACTAGAAGGACTTCCCCAGCTTTCTCACCTGCTTCAAAGCACTTCATTCTTTGGGGGTTTGATGATGTTTGCAGAAAATGCATCTGCTTTTCCTGTTCCTTGTCATATGTATTGGGTTATTCTTGTGTATCGAGTGCTGCTACATTACGTACAAAAATGAAAAACAGAATCTGCAAAATGCGTAAGATCAGCAAATGCCTGGTTCCCTTGGTCAGTGCCTGTGATGGGAGAGGCATCTGCTCACTACTTGTGATAGCTGCGTACCACTGTGGGAAGAGACAGACTTCTCGTCTTCAGCATCTCTGTGTCAGTATCCCATTATGTCCAGGCAGCTGAGCTCTGGACCTCTAATTTTAAGCAAGCCAGAGACCTGTATATGTGCATGCAATGCTGGGTTAGGTATGGTTTTGAGTCTGTGAGTGGCATCAGTTGCCTTTGTGGAACCGTGTAAGTACGGGAAGGTGCTTGAGCATAAGACAGCACAGTAGAACCGAAGGGCGTGTTTGTACGTTCAGCATGCAGGGAGCCTGGTAGGTTTTCAGGTTTGAAACTACAAAAAGCTCAGGTGCCTGTACCAAGGTCTCCAGGTAGAATACGGACCTAAATATTAGAGGCACTCTCATGACTCATTGAATCCAATGTATGTTTTGCCTTACTTGAGCAGGATTGAGGCCTTTAAGGTGTTATCTTCCTCAGACAGAGGAAGCTGGCAATTTTTTATTTTAAATAGAATAGAAAACTACTCCGAGTATGTAAGACATTGTCAGTTGCCACAGATATTTCTGGCATATTGGCAAGAAGTAGTACTTTTAGCAGGTATTGAAAATGTGTTTTTCTCTGCCAGGGTTTGAAGATTATAGCTGGATGTGATTTCTGTGTCTGATAGTTCTGAGCTGTGAAGGGAACAGTTCATTCTCAGCCAGCTCTGATATGTGAGAAACCTGGGATCTGGTTTTAGAATATCCCTGAAAGCTTAATTTGCAATACCAAAGTTACAACGCTTTGTGAGCAATTTAGCAGATACAGCTGGGCCTGAATTACATGCATCAAGGTACACGCTAGCTTTTAGCTGCACTGTTCTTAGCAGGAAGGCAAAGAAGTCACTTAGCAAAAAACAGTGGCTTGCTTTTGGTTAACCAAACACACACGTATATTATAATAATTTAATAATGACTTTGTGATGGCATGTTTTTGCTTTATGTTGCCTGTCAGCATTCATTCCAGTGTTTCTTAAATCATTAGATACTTAATACAAGTGGAAAGACTGACTTAAAATTAACTGGACTTCAAAACAATGTTACGGAAAGTGCCAGGGACTGATAAGACATCTGTGAAACTTAATACACCTCCACATCAAGGCCCTGTTTAAGAAAAACAAAACACACAACCCTGTCGCTGTTCTGTTGAGGGCAGAGATTTAAACCCTTACTCCACAGGTGTGTAATGAAGACGCAAGTGGATGGCTGCATGTTGAACAAGTACAGGAAAAGAGAAATGGAGAGGAAGTAGTTATGAATTCTAATCGTGTTAGTAGAAAACCATAAATTAGGTAATGATTTATTTTTCTCACCTTTGCTGTTTTATAATTTAATAAAAATAATAGTTTGGGGAAGGCGGAAAGCTGCGGAGAGAAGGGGAATGTCACCATGGCAAATGAGGGACCCCATTTTATCACCTGTCTTGTCACTGCAAAGGGGTATTTCCCCATGTAATTTCCCCACATGATTTCTCTGATGTGTCTGTGACTGGGGACAACATTGGTAGAGCTAAGGCTAAGCTGAAGCTTGAGAGATGGTCCTCACTCCATCCTTTTGCGCATCTGGGGAAATGGGCAGGCAAACTGTTGGTTCTTCTGTGTTGCTTCCCTGCAGTTCCTCTCATCGCTGTAGTTACACACAGAAATGGAAATGGAACACACACTAAAGTTTCATGGGGTTTTCCTGCCATGTGGTAAATCTACTAGCATTTACCAGATTTGACGTTGAGGGGGTTGTGTAAGTTGTGCTTGGTCACCATAACTTAAGCATTCTTATTTGCTTATTGGCTGGAGAAACTGCATCTAGATAACTTGGGGCGAATTGCTTTTGACAGCCATATGTAATTGGATTTCCATTTATAATGATGCATAGACACTTTGGAGGTGATCTGTTATGCCTCTTCTGGGATAGATCAAGTATTGATCTTTGGCAGAGGAAGAACTCCTCATTCCTGAGTGCTGCAGGCACCAGAAGGTATCTGATGAGTGAGCTAAGTATTGTTCCCACTTCAAGGCACAATATATTCTGTTTACACAAAAAAAAAACTTTTAGCAAAATACGAATAGTGTTTGAGATGAAAAACTAGCACCCCAAAGCTGCCAGCTATTAAAGGGAGTTCAGTTCGACTTTCTTCACTGGCTCCAGCCAAAGAACTAAAAAGAACAGAAGTGAATTGAGATGAAGAAATTACTTTTGTTAGGTCAATATGCTACACTATTCATTTTTAATAGGCCATGACAGTGAGTCTCAGCCTGTCTTGCACTGATCATATATTCAAAGATCATGCAGAATATGCTAATGTGAGGCTTTTAGTATCCTTTTAGGGATACATTTAGCATATTAAAAGCATACTCTGAGCATTAGCAAAACATACTGTACTGGTGGTTCACAGTCAGCCAGACCTGGAGTTTACTTAGGCCATGGTATGCTCTGTGTCCTGTAAATTATTACTGTGTATATTTTTTAAATTGAAAGCAGGTCACTGTTTTCCTTACTAATTAAGGCTGGAAGCTTATTCCACTGTGCCCATCTGCTTTAATGTGCTGCTCGATAAAATCTCTATCCTTAACGGATTTATTCAAAACATATGGATACTTCTTACGTTCTTTGAGGTCTTTTCCATCAAGGCAATCATGACTAAGTAATCATAAATGGGTGAGTTTATCATTTAGCCACTGATAGAGTTTGGACTTTATAGAAATTCAGGCCAAAGGGAATAACTATGTCTGCTGGTCTCTGGCCGTTGGTTGTGGAGCCTCTCAGCAATTAAGACCAACCATACAGGGTTACTGCAGAGTTGGGGATTCTCAGTCATTTCTCCTCCATCACTAAAAGCAGGCAAGCATTTCACCTTGTCCTGGTTTGAGGTAAAACAGAACCAACTTTCTGCTCAGTAATTTTACTTCTTAGCTAGGCCTCTTCTAACTCTCTGAAATTAACAGCATGTTGTGTCTGAAACGGTTCATGTAGAGTGATAAGACAGTTTGTGCCAAGGAATGGTACACAGAGAGGCTCTTGCTTATACTTATTGCTGTAACAACCAAGGTCAGCTAATTTCATTATTTGCCCCATTAGAGGGTCGGAATTGGAAAAGTGTAGAGAGGTCCCACCTGTGGGGAGGAGTGGACAGGACAGGTGACCAAAATTGGCCAACAGGGTATTCCATCCCATCTGCCCCATGCTCAGTATAAAAGCTGAGGGATCAAAGGGTCAGCTCTCTTCCTTCAATGGCCGACGTCCGAGGAGGACCCTGTCTGTTCATCTGCCTTTGATCCCGATCCGTGTGTTCCTGACTCCATCTCTGGAACCCGGTTCCCACCCGTCGCTGAGTCCAGCCTGGGACTTCCCCAGTGCCTGCCAGTGACATCATCCTGGGAGCTTAATATGGTTTTGTATATACTTTCATGTATATTTTATTTATTTTATATATATATATAATGAAATTATATATAATAATTTCATTATTTCCTTTTTTATCTTATTATTAATATTTCATTAAAGTAGTTTAGTTTCTTCTAAACTCGTAAATCTCTTTATCTCTCCTCCTCCTCTCCGTGCACAAGAGGCTGGGAGGGAGCATCTGTCGGCGGCCAATTTGGCCAAAACCACGACACACCTCCTCTCTGAGTGGCGTTTCCCTGGCTCTTCTGTGGTGCAGGGAGGGCTCCCATCCTCTTTCCATCCCACTTCACCACTGACCTAGAGCAGGCCACCTTTGGACGAGCAGTGGCTAACAGCAAATCTGTCTGAAACGGGGATATGTACACAGGCAATATTTCATATCAGAAACAGCAACAAATTTTGTACAGGCAGATCTCATTGTATTCTATTAACATGTTTCCTACGCACCTGCTCCTGGGGTACCTGTTGTGAAGTTGGCTGTGAGAGCTGGTTTGAGGATAGTAGAGGTACAAGCTTTTATTATTCACTGATTTCCAGTCCAAGTTAGCAAATGGTGAATTTAGTTTTCCAGGGGAGTTAGGAAGTCGATAGGAAGAGGTGCAGAAGAAGAAAGTCCTGTTAGAGAAGTAGCTGACCACCTGTGCCACCTCACTGTGGTGGTGGTTGTTTGACAACAGCGGGTGAGACAGTGAGCCCCATGTGCTTTTGCTCGCAGCATCCCTTTACTCTTGCACTTCATTTCTCTTGTACTACTGGACCCTAATGAGCAGTTATGGCTTCTTGTCCTCTGGAAATGCTTCAGGCCTCTTAGAAGATGTGCGTTTCTTTCCCTTTGTGCTTTTGTGACATTGTGTGAGACACTGTGCTGCAGGGTTGTTCCAACACCTTTCCTTCTTCACACCTCTGAAGGAGTGTTTCAAGAGCCAACTCAGAACAGGACACTAAAAACTGCAGACATTTTATAGAATTAAGTAATTTCAAAATTAACATAGCAATTTGCATAAATTACTATGTAATCACTTTAATATTTTTTCAGGCTCCCCAAGGCAATGTCTTCAGGCATGTTTCATAGTAGAAGTGGGATGAAACAAATGAATGTTTGTGTACGTAGGGCAGGATTTTCTAAGCCAGTCAGCAGTGGTGGTGTACTGGCAGGATTTTGCTTCACTTGGTGAAAATCTCGCTAGATCCCTGCTGAAAATCCTGCCTATATAGTGTGGGGATGTATGGGTGCTGGCCCCAGTGAGTTCTGCAAGGTATGAGCACAATCTAGCAAAGAGTTTGCCTACAGGAGTAGGCTTGTAGACTTCCATGTTATTATTTGCTTATTTTATTTCAAATGCTCAGGCTCTTAGAGGACTAAGCCCCATTTGGCCCTGTGGTTTCCAAAGATCATGTCATTAGGAAGCCTGAAAAGGTAATGTGATTATGTAGTTACAACTCCTCCATGAAACAGCCCAGAAAATGCCATTGATTTGTATGTACTGGCAATGGCCCCTGTGCCTTTGGAAGGTAGACTTCCACGAAGGAGCTTTGCCTCAGCTCTGGCTGTTTGCTGGGCTGGCTGGTAATTTTTCCCATTCAGAGCACATGTGGTTTTTCTTGCCTAAATTCCGGTAGCGTTACTTACCATGTCCAGGATATTTGTCTGCTAGAATGAAGAGCCTTTTCCTATCCAGTGTCTGTTCCCTGTGTTGGTATGTGTGGACTGTGGTAAGGTCAGCTCTATTTCAGCGAAGAAAATAGATGGCTATTCGGAAGCCCTTCACTATAAATCATGACTTCTAATCATTATGGCTCATTTCTGAACCGTATTCATTTAATCTTTATTCTGATTTTATTACCAGAACTGGGCACAATGCTCCAAGGTCTGATGCCAAACACAGCCCCTACTCATGAGCCATTTTGGCCAGAGCCCTGGGCGCAGAGCCTGCCTTGGGCTCCTGCATTGAGAGCCCGGCGTCCTGCTGCCCCTGTGTGCACAGAGCCCCACCTCTTCCTGCTTTCACACCTTTGGCTTTATTAAAGTTGTTCACTGGACCATCTTGTAGGTTGCAATGTGTGGTCGACTGTTGGTTGTCCAGGTGGCATTCGGCACTTTGAGGCCCCATAGTTAATGTTCTCTTTTGGTTAGGCCAAAGTTTAATGGAACTTTGTCAGAAGGGCAAAGAAAATTACTTGCTGATGTCTCTTTGAGCTTGATTAGTGCCCTGTTTGTCTGCCATCTTGTTTAAATTGTTTTTTCTTTTGCGTGTAACTAAAGAAGTGCATCTTGAGCACTGTAAAAAAGTTCCTGTATGCAAATGTGTTTTGGAACTGATTTTGCTGTGCATCACAAGAGTTATTGAAGATGATCAAAGTCATACTAAGCGTTAGAGAAGATTACAACAATTATTTATTTTATGTGTCAGTCTCTTATTTTCCTTTTTTCTAGCTGCCTCTTTTTAAATCTGCACATTTTCAAAATGGTTTCACCATTTTGTCAGTAAAGATTCAGCTTTTTTAGTGAACCATCAAAGAATCAGTTATTGACTTTCTTTCTGTCTTGGCAGAAGAAGTGCTTACCTTTCAGCTTCTTCTCTGTGTAACAAATCTACTTCATTTTTCCTTTGCTAGGCTTAAAAAGGGTACAGTTTGGTAGGGCCTACTGTGCAGTAAATTAATTCCAGGCTGGAAATGAGAACACTTTCAACAGGAAAGAAATTTTAAGAGCAAGAGATACACGACTGTGTGTGCACTTTTTTTCTTTTTCTTCTTTTTTTTTTTTTTTTTAAAAAGAATTAAGGCAGGCATGAATTGGTCTCAACATTGCATGTTTATTTCTGTTGTAGTTTCAATAGAACTTTCTATAAAATAAAATTTGTGTACACCCAGGCATGTATGTGCGCACACATGCACATGGCAGGTACTTTTATGTATGCTTACAAAAACTCCTACTGTAAGTTTAAAAGTCATCAGTGTCAAAGTGTGAAATGCATTTCCCTTGCTTATTTTCTCACAAAAGGAACTGGCACTAGAATCATTATGGGCCAAATTTTTATGATCATGTTTATACTGATGATATTTTGCATTGTGAGGATTTAATGGATCTTAAGGAAAAAATAGCGCTAGCATGTTTTCTTTAGTGATTAGTAGATCCGATTTGAAATCATTGTAATCTGAATTAATTTTCAAACACAGGTGGTGTGTAGTTTATTTTTGGACAAAGGCCTATACAATTTGGGGTATTCCAAAGTAGAGCATGCTCAAAAAAAATAAGCACGAAAATATGCATAGGAGAGCCATAGAAATAATACAAGTTAGGTAAGTACTTTTGTATGAAATAAGTTTTTGTTAACAACCGGAGAAGAGAACAGTCTGGGGCGGAAAGTTGGGAAAATCATCTGCAGATAAAGAAATGGGAGGCCGTTGAAGCATTTCTGTACGTGCTTATTTGGATTCATGTGAACAACCGTTTCATAAAGCGTGTTCATATATGCCGTAGTCCAGAGCCTGCCAGGAGGAGCATGTATCTCCTGCAGATTCGACATTGTGTGTAGCATTGCCAACGTGTACATATATTTTTAAGGAAACATTAAGTATCTTTCTTCTTTGTGCCGCTTCATCCCCTTGCTGTAGTTTTTTGTGTAGCTCATGCTCGTTAATTGGTTAATTGCCATGTCATTTCTATGAGCAGACCTCAGAAATGCTGTTTGCTTCTTTTCTTGTTTGGATTACTTCTAAATCTAATAACTAGCTATTGGCAAAATTTATATTTTAACCTGAGAAGAAATAGGATTTAGCTAATTGAGCAATCCCATCTTTTTCTTTATCTCTGAAAGATTTACCGCTTTGGGGAGCATTGAATTCCCTGTGAGGTTTGTATATTGGTGAGGTGCCTCCACAGTCAGTGATTTGTGCCGGGAAGTTTTGCTCAAATCCTCCCAGCTACCCTCCATAACGCCTACAGGCACTTTCATTCTTCTTCCAAATAAAATAGAGGAAGTCGGGGAAAATCAGAGAAGTAATTAAAACGACAAGACCTAGGAATCAATAGACCCTCATCATCATCAAAGCTTTAGTTTATACAATTCTTCAATTTAAAGCTGGTGCTTGCGAAGGTATAGCACCAAGGTAATTAAACTTGTTTTGTAGTTTGGTCACTTTGCCTGTTATCTTGCTGATTTGGGTGGTATTTTATTAATGATCTCTCAAGGGAGGACTACTGTAGCTGGGAAATTAATGAAATATTAATAACAACCAAAGTGATGCGCATGATTCCACTTTGGAAAAGCCTGACCTGAATGTGCTCTGCACTTACTGCGCTCTGTGGGCAGAACAGTCAGCGCAGAGTGTGTGTGCCCCACACTGACGTGAGCGTGCTGAGCGCGGCGTCCCTGGGGGCACCCTTCTGGATTAGCAAGTAGGAATCTGCAGGTAAAGCAGAGTCAGGGTGGGCAGCAGAGCAGGATCTACAAACCTGCTGAGCCGAAAATGGACCTAAAAGAGCACACCAGGCAAGATTAAACCTAAGTGAAAAAAATCTCAGTGGAAATCTGGAGGAAAAATAAAAAGGGACAGAGCTGTAAACATGACTCAAAGAGGTGGAACTGCCAGAGAAGTCTGTCTTGGTCCTGAGAGGACAGAAGTACCCAAGTTCAGCAGATTCTCCTTCAAGTACCTTCCCTGATTTTTTAAAAAATCCATCTGCTAGTGCAGGTGAACAGTTGCTATTCCATAATAAGTGCCAAATCCCCCTCTCCTTGGTGTATTTATCACGGTACATCTTTGACTTTGGCCTCTTCAGCTCAGTTGAGGTGAAAGCTGCGTCTTGGACATGTCTTCCCTTGGTGACATTAGTTCCTTTGCCCTGGTCATGATAAATACATGTTAAGGAACTGCTACTTTACTGGAGCAGGCTTGAGGCAGATGTGTAATATAGTAACTTAAAATAGCCCAAAAAAGGTTCATGAAACCTGTTAGCTGAAATTTTTGCTAGGCCTCTGGCAAAACAGAAGTTTTTCAGTCATTCAGCCTTATTAGCTCTGCAAGTGTTTACGTACCTTCACGTACATAAAACAAGAACTGTTTAAAAATAACAGCATTCAGAGGATGGCCCAGATTTTTTAAGAATAACAAATCGTTTCCCATTCCTCTGAACCCTTCCCCTCTTTCCCTGAGTGTGCAGCATTTTCTTAGTTTAGAAGCTTTTTGATCATTTAGGAAATTAACATTGCAGCGGCTTCTGAAGGGATGTGCTCATCAGGGAAACCAATTCAGATAACAAAAAGGCACAACTGTTAGTTGTCTCTATCATTATGGGAAAAAAAGACCCTGCAAGCTGATCAGAATCCTCCGTAGCCTCTGGCTCCCAGATATCATCTTCCACCCTCTCCTTCCCGCCCTGCCTTTCCCAGCAGCTCTGTGAGCAATATCACCATGAAGATGCTTCCTTGCTGTATGGAGGCATGCAATAGGAAACGTGACGTTGGTCATTACAGAGCCATCTGGAGTTCCCTCATGGAAAAACTGTGCTTCCAGTTGGCCAGATGCCTGTAGATGACAGTCTGAGGAAAGGAGAGGTCAGACAGGTAATGAATGTGCATGTTCTGGAGGGTTTTCCTATGCTGAATGGGATAGATAGACAGACAGATAGATAAATAGACAGATGGACAGACAGATAGACAGATAGATAGATAAGAAAGTGAAAGGAATCATGCAGCCTAATAGGTTTCCCTTGTGAGATCTGGTCTCAGACCTTACTTCTGACCTGGGTAAGTTATCTCTACTGTCATTACCTTCTTTCCCCATCTGTAAAGTAAAATAGCAGTACTCCTCTTTGGATTTTCCTTTTCTTTTTCTTGTGGCACAGGAGTTTGGGGATAAAGGCTGTCTCATCCTCAGGGTTCCTTACAGTGGCTGAAGGCTTGGATTGCCGTGTAATCAGAAATAACCATAAGGTTGAGTTGGTGGGTTTTTCCCAATTTTGAATGTGAAGTCACAAGATGAAAGGCATTTTAGCAAGGGATGTGTTTGTGCAGGCACTTATGTGCACACACCCACTGGCATAGTGAGTGAAGCTGCTGCAAAATAAGCCATTGCCAATACTGCCTCTTAACGTGTCTTAACACCCAAGTGCACACAGCAGCGTTATTGACTGGTGATGTGGAAATGTTCTTTCAAACTAGGCATTCATAATTAAACTGAGATCAAATACCCAGCCTTTACTCTAGTGCTAATGATGTGGAGTATCTTCCTTTTCTTGTATTATTTTTTCATGTTTGTGTGTGTGTGTATTTTTGCAGCAAGCTGGAAATGATATTTTTAGTCAAGAGGACTAATTAATAATTCATTCATGAATAATGATGAAAGTAGCTGATTAAAATGTATGTCTAGCTTCAAAAGGAATAATCTTTAGAAGTTATAAGTGTTTATAAAGTCCATCTTGCCCCCCGTCTTCTCTTCGCAGCCTGTCTGCAACATCTGTTGTTATTCCCATTCACAGGCATCAGGTAGTAATTATATGAGGGAATATGATCCAGAGTAATAACGCCTAGTTTTCTGGGGAGGTGGGCAGCTCCCGTTAACTTGGCATGGTTGGTGCTCAGCTGCCCCGGGCTTGGGAGAAAGCTGGACTCCATCTCCTGATGGCAATAGAATGTGGAGCTTCAAAGATGGAGTGCTGCAGCTCAAATGATGGTGTGGTGTGTGTGTAGCACAGAAATCAGAAATGCACATGGGCATTAAATGAGTTCACAGTCAGGGCTCCCGCAACAAAAGGGCTTACCTGAAGATTTCCTAATGACCCCCATTTATGAGAGTCATCCTGCCAGCGTCTTCAGCTGTTCCTGACAGCACAGGAGATGGCCTAGGGCAGGGAGCATTGAAGTGCAATGGTAGTGACCTGTCAGCAGTGTGATTCCTCAGAGGGAGTAGCTCCTCTCTTCAGTGCCTTGTGACCGTCAAAGGATCATATTGAGTGCCTGCCAATGACCCACTGCAGTTCTAAGAGGTGGAGATGTGAGGGAAGTCAGCTGCGAACCTTCCTTTAGCCTTGTATTTCTTGGTTTATTGGGACTGTGTTGTATTTTGTCCTACCTACGAGTTCCTCAGTGTCTGTTTTTCTCTCCTTTAATCTTTCTTTGGAAGGAAAAAACCCTGAGAACACAACACAAGGAGAAAAACTATAAAGAGAAGAGGGATAACAGTCTTTCGTGAATGTAGTGTGTGTAAAACCACCTGCAGGGGCAAATTTGTCATGGTACATTTTTTGGAAAAATCATTAGCTTGTCATGGCAAAATGGGAAAAGTAATAAAACAGCAGTAAAAACGAGTTAAATTCTGAGCCCAGAGGATCAGCTCATCTAAAATAATTGACACTTTTTTTAGGGGTCAGCTCTTACTTTCTCCAATCCTGTGGACCATTGCCCTTTTCCTTTTAGCTTAGCCCCTTTCCAGGCCTCAACATTTCTGCAGTATTTTGTATTTGACATGTTGAAGAACACACATTATTACCCTTTCCCCCCTGGATGATCTTTTTTTTTCATCCTGGTGATGTAGTGGTGGTAGTACATAAAATTATAGCTAATTCTACTGGCCTAGTCCTTTCTGCTACTCTCAGCTTATATCCTCAGCTCAAAAGTACTTGAAAAAGTTCCAATAAGTTTTTAAGGAAAAGAGTGTTTACTCGTTAGATTGCTGAGGCCTCTCCTGTTGTATCATGTCTTCCTGAACTGTGAGTCCTTATTTTTTGTTAGTGCAGATATGCTTATTACTCCTTGTGAAACAGAGTCACATTACACGCACAGTTGGCAATGTTCAACTCCTAATAACTCATCTGTGTTTGCATTCTGAACCAAATGACCTGAAAAATTGTAGGTTAAAATGGAAGGGAGAAGGAGAGGGGGGTAGGCACATTAGAAAGAAGAGAGTTCAGGAATGCATTTAGAACTGAGAAATCTTAATTTTCCAGCCCATCTAAAACTGTAAAGCCATTGAAAGTGTAGGACTAGATGTTCATCTGGTGTAAATAGACATGGTTCACTGACTATAAGGGAGCTATGCAAATTTATATCTGCTGAGGATGCAGCCCACAATTTAACAAAAGGCATTTAGAAACCAAAGGGAAAGCAAGAGAGCTGTTTATCTCTCAGTAGCTGTGCCAGGTTCACCTCAGGTCAGCAATGAGCAGAGGGTCTGTCAGTGCTCTCTGTATCTTTACCCCCCCGTTCAGCTGAAATCCCCATTAGCATTTGGTCCTGCAAGAAGCTGGCTGCCGAGGATAGTCTGTTTCCAGGCTGACAGGTAGCCGACTGCTGCCACACATGACACCTTTTTTGGTAATCTTGGTTGGAAGAACCAGATGAGTTACCCCTTGGGGTGCTGCCTATGGGGCAGAGGCAACGTGGAGGCAGCCTCTGCTCTATGCTTTTTCCTGCTCCTTGACTGATGTCTCACGTGCTCCATCCTGGCTGGGACTCATTCCTTCCTGTTGCTCACTGAAAATCAGGGAAGAAGTGGCATTGAATAGTACTGCAGGCATTTTGCTGGAGTGGCACTACCTTAGCTAGTGCCATTACACATCAGACTTGCTCTTGTTTATTAATTGGCAGGGTTTTTTTTAAATATAAAAATTTCTATTGGTGAAAGACCAGCAAGCAGGTAGTGTGATATAATGTCAGAGTTGGTAACAAATTCAGGAGCCTGCAGACATTTACACACACAAAATCTATCAGCCCCTTTAAAAACAAATGTTTTTCTGTTTTTTTGCTAATTTATGCCTCAGGGGTGGAGCTACAGCATGTACTCTTGCAGGTGTCAGTTCCACATCCCTTGAAATTCAGTTGCAGAACTCCCCTTTGCTGCTGAAGGATTAAATGTTGCCTCTGCATTTCTGTATTTAAACCCTCTGGTGCAGTGACATCTTCCCTGTGCATTGCGCTCTGGGTGTGATGTGACAGACTGGATGGTATTTGAAAATGGATTGTGGTTTTATTGTACTGGGGCCCTGAAGTGTGTTCAAAAAGCTTTTGGAAGATCTCAGGAGCAATAGAAATTTGTATGCTGGGCTCTGGGGTTTTGATAGTCGATGTAAAGCAGTTTTCTTTGAACAAGTGGCCTTTTTCTTCTGGTGGCTGTCCTGATAATGCAGAGGCAAGGTGAACTCTTTGTCTTCAGGCTGAGGAGGCTGCAGAGACCTGAGCTCACCAGTGATCAAAAAGCCGATTTAGAACATGGTGGTGTGGTGGTGGTATACACATGCACGCATATATTTTAAAATGCGAAGACAACATTACCATGGAAGATGCCCTTTAGTACTGAGGGTGGGAATAAATTTGGCTATTTTGATTCAGGACCCTAAAATTCTGAAGCATTCCCTTAACTGATGAAAGCAGCACTTTACTAAAAGCAGCAGAGAAATATTTGACATCCCTTTTAGCTGTTGTTTTTGTGTTCCTAGCTTGATCATTTCTATTCTCTTCTTTCAATTATCAGTCCTGGCTCCAGTCTTCAGCAACCTCCTGCCCATCTCCTCAAGCTGGCTAATCTTAGCCCTCTGCCAATTTTTCTGTGAAGACAATACTTCATCTGTTTCCAACTCAGCTCTGTTTGGGCTTTAGCACCTCCTGCCCTGTCAGCTGGGCACATGGACTTTCATTTTCATCTCTTTTCTTGGTCTCACTAATGAAACAGTCTTGGTTGCTGTGACAGCCCAGTGGTCAGAGGTGGGTTTGATATCTGTCAGTCCAACAGCTTTCTTAGTTAAAACCGTAACCTGCAATATATTGCAGTTTCTCTTACTGTGAGAAATACAGCACTTTGGGGCATACCAAAAAGAGGAATGCCCTTTGCTTTACAGTGTTTAAAGCAAAACTGAAGCACGGTTTGTATCGAATTAGCTTTTGCATTTCTCTTTCGATCACATTGCCAGGTTTTTCTTTTGTTCCCTTGAATCTGTTTTCCCTCCCTTCTCAACATCTCCACCCTTTTTATTTTCACAGCTTTGCTTCTGTTCAAGCTTCTGTTCAAGCTCAAACTTCCCTTCTATTTAGCGGTGATCCTTAGGTGCCCATAATCTGGAAAATGCTGTATTGCTTGGCGTTCTTTTAATTATTAATATTTCAGTTGTTAATATTCAATAGTAACTCATTATGCAAAGTTTACATCATCCTGAAGAGCCAGAGCCTTAGCAGGGTCCAAAGCACCAGAGGTTTCTTCTGAGAAAATAAAAATTTATGATATTTACTGTCAATAAACTTGTAAAATAAAATTGTATCAGCAAGGGGGCAGAAAAGCAGAAAATTGCAGACTAAGATGTGCGAAGAGCTTACAGGATGGAGGGGTTAGTTAATTATTTATCTTAGATGGGTAGGACAGTGTAAAATCCACAGATAACAGTAATTGGGGTGACTCATTCTGCATTTGCTTTGTTAACACTTGAAAAGAACAATCTTTTTTTTTAATCGAAAAATTGGACATGAATAAACTGGTTCCATTAGTTTCCTGTAAAAGATAGAAAACAAAAAGCGATGAGCTGGGCGTTTCTTCCAAGGAGGATGCCCGTTTAATTCCTCCACTCACGATTTAATGGATGGGATTCTGGTCTTGCTCAGACCGCCTGTAAATCAGAACATTCCCCGGCCATCTCAGTAGATGTTAAATGGGAGGTGAGACCTCACCTGGTCGCTGTAAAACAATCAGCAACCTGCCAAATGATCAGGAGGTAATTTGGGTAATTGAAGAAAAAAGCGTGATATTCATCAAATCACGGAGACACTGGGAAAAGACATGATGCCTTTGTCCACTGCAATAAATCCAGCAGCCCTAGATTCGTATTATCTGCAAGGGCTGCTTTTGACAAGATTGTGACGTACAGCAACAATCGGTCTGTGGCTCCACATTTGCTGCAATGGGAATCCAAATTGTTTTTTGACAAATCCTTAGGAAGGCTGCCAGAAGCCTTCTGGCACACACTAGCAACCAGTTTATGGTTCCACACAAATACACAAACTCCTGACAAAGGTTAAATGTACTGCATTAGCAATTGTATTCTATTTTATCATATGACAGGAAGAGAGATGTTGTGATGAATTAATAATTCGCTTGAGAGTAGTTTGAAAATATTGCAAACTTGACAGATGGCAAAAAGATGGCTTAGCAATGTTGCATTATTCCTATTGTGTTTTAATTTTTAACACCTTTTCTCATTCCATATTAAAAAAAAAAAAAAGCAGTAGACCAATAGTTGGCATGGCTTTTTGTTGCAGATTTGTCACATACACAGTTTCTCAGTTGCGGAATCCTTACCTTCATTTCCATACTAGAAATCACAATATTATCTTTATGGAACAAACAGTGAACACAAGTAGGACATTGCAACTCCACTGATTTCAGCGTGCCAGAAGAACCCAACTACTGCTTGGTTTCTTCATACTCTACATAGTAGCTGAAATGAAAATGTAGAAGGTGGCACATGAAGCCACTTTGTCTCGTAGTCTGTGTTCAAAAAAGGCTTTCCCTACATCTCTTGATGTGGGAGGCTTTGAAGGTGTGTTGGTGGAACAGGGAGTCACATAACGCTGTGTTTTTATGCAGGATCCCACCACAAAAGACTACTACGTATGCAGGTCTCATTGCAGACAGCCCTAAGGTACAAAAAGAAGGAAGAGCAATCAAATTTGCCCCAGTACAAGTGGGGACAGAATGCGGCTGGGACACTGCTCTGAGCAGCCCGTGGGCTGGCCAGGAGTCCTGGTGCAAGTAAGAGCCATTTCAAGGCAACTTAGTCCCTTTGATGACAGTGAGCTGACGCTAACTTGCTCTTGGTCCCTTCTACCCACTTCAGGCAGTTTAGTGCCCAAACGGAGGGGGGAAAAGAGGGCCAGACAGTGTTAAACTATGTCCCAGTGTTGTTTCAGTCAAGGCTTTCTCACTTTCTGGGACTCCTCACCTACCTCTGCAGTGCAGCTTTAACATCATAGGCAGAAAAGGGTCCTGAGAGAGGACGGTCCAGCCCCCACGACCACCACTGAACTGCCTCTGAACTCTCCTCATTCATGGTTGTGGAGCTGGACAAAGACCCCTGGCAGTTTCCCATTCCTAAAGCTAACAATTTCTATAAGCTGTGCCACCATGCCCATCATGTTACATTTTGAGATCTGTCGTTCATCTTTTCCTTGTTCTTTGCACTTAGTCTTGCTTTTGCCAAAGGAAACATTTTCTTTTCTCCCATCTGTAACAGTTTTTTGCTCTCTTTGCCTCCCTTTTTTATTTCTTTCCTCTTTCCGTCATATGAGGCAATGCTAGTAGTCCTTTCCATATAAAAAAATATACCCAAAAAAGGAAAAGAAAGTATGTTTGGGTACTTTGTGTTATGCAAACATATTCTTCAGGACAAGCATATTTTATCCATTAAGGAAGAGAGTAACTTTTTTTTACCCTGTGACTTGCAAGCTGCTGTGGGATGATGGAACAAGCAGTTTTCAGATATGGTAAAATTGTCCATGTGGAAAACCAGACTGTTAAATGTTTCAGACAAGATAGCTTTTCAAACTCCTGACCTGAAGACTGGTAAATAACCAGTAATTTTGTGACCACCGGTTGTTTGGCTAGAAGGAAAAAAAACCTACATCAACCCGTTGCCTTAAAGAGATGTGAACTTGGTGGTGTCTTGTCAGTCAGAAAACCCCAGTGAGCTGTGGTGGGAAAAAAGGAAGGGGTCTGCTCTAGGGTGTATTTCCTGGACTCTGGGGAAAACGGGAGATTCCTTAGCATTTGTGTTTCTTCCATCCTTTTTGTTGCTGTGCATATGCCTTATCTTCTGAGAGGCTGTGTTGGGTATGGGTATGTCTGTGTGTGATGGGAGGTGATACCCTGGAGGTGTTTTGGGTAATGGCGGGGGGTGTTACATGCTTTTTTGAGGAGAATGGCTCCATCTGATTTTCTGCCTGGTCTTTCAGTGAAGGAGTGCTAGAGAATTAATCAGACTTGACTCCTTAGGAGGGGATCTGCTTACACTGCTAACTGCAGGGTGGCTGAAGTTATGTCTGCAGTCTTTTACGGGTCAGTATGAGTTTGCTTTGCTCACGCCCGCAGCTGAGTCTGAGCTGTCTGTCTTCAGTAACACCGTGCTGAGTTGTGCATCAGAATATATTAGCCCTGGTCTAGCACTGTACTAAAGCAGCTATAAAGCTTTTAGGGGACTCGGAGCGTAGATAAAGCTTGCTTATTTGTATCAGAGGAGGACCTACTCTGAAAGGTACCTGAACTAGCTCAAAATGAACCAGCTTAGCTACCAAGCACAGCCGAGCTCTTGCAACGTAGTGAATCACCCCATTTGAAATGCCTGCGTGTGCGACAGTTTGCCAGCTCGCGGTATCCCTGAGCTGGTTCCTTCACTGCAGCCCTGGGGAGAAGCGGGATGTTTCTGTGTTTACGTTTCAGGACCATGTAATCTTTTCTGATGCTCTGTGAAAGAGAAAAAGCGTTTGGTCTGTACTCCACTGCTCTGCGGAGATACATCAGATAGGCATTTGGAGGGAATTTCACTTACCGTTTCTTGGGTGCCTTTGAGAGGCTCAGTGGGCTGCAGGATAAGGCCTTGTGTCGTGCAGCCAAAGACCATGGCTCTGGCCATGGTGTTGCCTCTGTCACTCTGTCCCACTGTGCGATGCCTTTTTGCACCTCCATGCCTTTGTTTCACCTGCCTTACCCATCCTCTGTGCAAGCTACTCAGGGCAGAGACTGGGCTGTGTAACTCCATGTGCAGGAATCAGGTCTTTATGGAATGCAGAGGAGCTGATTTTATACTATTATTGATAATAAACAACATCACAACATAGCAACAAATCGATTTTTTTAATAATTTCATCTTCTTCCCCTACTATTGGATGGGATTATTCTGTCTGTTAACCTTTAAAGCTATGGTACTAATTTGCTTTATTGCTTAAAAGCCAATGTGAATTTCCCTGAGGCTGTTGCAGAAATCGCTTGCTTTGTTATCAAAGGATCAACAATTCAATGAAGACATCTGGTTTTTTTTTACCCAAAGCTATTCTAAGAAAAGAATATTGAGATGTGTATTGAAGTACTGCTGCTTTTATAACAAGCTGTTCACGGCGCTGTGCAACAGTTGTACCGTCCCAAAATGCTCACTCATCCCTAGAATGGTGTGCATTGTTCCAGGCACCTCATACAAATCTTTGCACAGACTGATGATTTGCATTTAATTCTATTTTGTGCTATAAACGTAGCAGTCCCAGGAAAGTTGTGCCGAGGGAGGTTTCCAATGGAAGTACTGGGGCAATTGTTCAATTTGGTGATGGCACGTGTGAGTAGACAAACTAATGCTCTCTTCAACTCCTCTTCATTGGTTTTCACAACAGAGATGAGAAAGACTAAAACTACAAGTGTGAAACAAAGAATAATAAATACTTTGGAGACAGCTGGCTGATTTGCGGAACTCACTCACTGCAGTAGCTGCTGCAGCCAGAAGAGCATCAGGCTTGAGTAACGGGGCAGCCATTGGTGCAGGTAGCACCAGCTTTCACCATTACAGTTCTCTTCAGAGCATGAAAATGCCGCAGCTCCCCACTGGTAGGAATTGCATTTTCCTTAAAAATGTACACTTCTTTCAAACACTGTGTAACAACAGAAGAAAGGATATAGAAGAAAACCTAGTCTGAGCTGGGTTGACTACTTTTATGCTCATATACTTCTCGTGCTTTGTGACTAAGTTTTTGCATTTACTTGTGTTTGACCTTCTAAGAGTGCACCTTTGACTCTGAAGCTAGGTTGTTTTCCAGAGATAGCTGCAGGAGCAATGTTTTGGGTACAAGCTGTTCTTCCTGCCTTTAGATTTATGTTAGACGGGGAGTTTTTCTGCCATGAAATACTATCCTGGGTTCACTGAAGGCATGTTTTAATTAGTTCGTGTGTTTGACATGATACTTTTAAACTACCTTCTGTGATAGCTCCACTCTGCAATTGTCACCTCCTCAGGTCTGCATTGGTTGTGTTGCTCTCCTTTTTGTTCTCACTCGTTTTTATGATTTAATTGGAATTCAGCAACAACCCCGACGGAAATGAAGAGAAAGACTCAGGCAGGAGAAAGCCAGGTATGTGAAAATGAAGCACAAGATAAAGGAAGTTTTTGTAAATTGGATGCCATGGAAGATTAAATCCAAGCAAGTTAGTTTTCCAGGGAGCATCTGATTTCATTCTTCATCTGCTTTCTATACACATCAAGTGTGACTGTCATTAACACTGAGGCTATTTTGCACGGCCCGTTTTGGCTATCATAATACTTCTGGGTGGTGTAAACTTGTCTGCTGGGGAAACGAGAACGTTGGAGATCAGCTTTAAGAGCATGGCAGAATCGCTCTCCCAGCTTGAACCTGATGGCAAGAACGGCTTGTTAGGTCAGGACCGCTACTGTCCTGCATCTTGTGCAGTGATTTTTGCTGGCAGTGAATTAGGCTAGCATGGATGCTGCTTTTTGGGTTTAAGAACATTTTCCAGTTTCCAGGGGATGACTACAGGAGCAGAGGGCAGTGACTAACAGAGCTGTGGTGTATGTGCAAGCTGACCTCCTGCACATTTAGATCGCGCTGAAATAAGTGTGAAGTGGGCCTAAAGTGCTGTCCGATTGCCGGCTCTGCGGTCATTGTGGAAACACCTACTTAAGGGGTCAGGAAAGTGGAGCGGCTGACCTCGTGATGGACCTTGATTGCCTCCTTATTGATCTTACTGTAAATCAGCAGAGAAGGAAACGGCACAGGCAAAGGTAAAGGGAAGCAAAGGGAACTTGCTGCATCTTGTGGGGTTATGCAGGTGAACAGCTAAAGCTGCAGTGTAAGAAACATGCATATTAAAAGCATTAGTATTATCTGTCTCTGTGAGGCAAGCAGTATAGCAAATTAGTTCCTGGTGCATCACCTTTCACTGAACTCGGCTGAACATTTCCCTTTGAGTTGGCTCTGACATCTAATGCATTCTTTTGGCCTGTCATTCTGGTTTATGAGACTGGCCTGAAACCCTGCTACAGGGGTTTCCATGATGTGAATCCTCGCGTTTGAAGAGTTCGCTGTTCCAGCACATCCTTATCTCCCCCAACAATGTAATGAAGAATCGCGATGGGTTGTGCTCTATAAGCAATCCACCAACCTAATTGAAGAACCCTGATGTGATATTCATGTTTCAGACAGACTATTTTACATATGGTTTTCAACAGTCTATAACCTTCTTTGGTTAAATTCATGGAATATTTTAATTTTTTAATTAAAAAAATTAACTATTTTCGCAAGACAATTTTTTAGGAGTAGTAAGTACTTTACTGTGTCTATAAATTAGGAATAGCCCTTTCCGTGTGTGACAGTAATAACCTAGCAACTGAAAAAAAAGTTAAAATTTTCATCATAGGGGAAACAAATCAGACCCTCTGAGCTATTGGTTTTAGCTAAGATTGTTTTATGCCTACTAGGAACCAGTTTCTTAAAGAACTCTTTCCATATTTAATAGATTTTCTATGTGTTATATTTTACATTTATAAACATGCAGGAATATATATATTTAATACTGGTTTTTTCTGCATTTCACTTACACTGTTCCTGATCACTAATACATCTGTGTTGGAAAGAAAGCATTCTCTGTCTTCTTTATGTATTATTTCAGTTATGAAAATAGAAAAACGTCTTTATCATGCTCCTTGCAGAGCTACTGGCTTGGAGACCTAAGTTCTTTTTCTAATTCTGTGTCTTTGCATCTTCTGGAACAAACAAAAGGAAAAAAAAAAAAAAAAAGAAAAACAGAAGAGAATTACAGAACAGCAGTAGTTTCTTTAACTGGAAGCAACATACAGATTGTTCCATCTGGTTACATTGACACCTTTTTATAGTTTATTGTTCATTTGGAAATGAGAGTCACGATTCCCTTGTGCAGAATGGTCTCATCCTTCTCGACAGAAGAGCTGACAAGAAAGGCCAGATCTCCCAGGGCTTCGGGGCAGCGCTGTGCTGCGGAGCTCCTCTGCGTCCCTTCCCTGCAGCTGGCAGGGAAATGTGCCTGGAACAGGGTGACACAGTGGTCCCACCAAAATTGTCAGTGTGACCAAATCAAAATTTTTTGTAGACTGGGGTTGATTTCGATGTATTTCCCTCGCTTAACTGGGGAAATTTAGTTGTTGTCAACGAGTATTTTAAATGAAGAAAATGAGCGTCACCCAGAACGATTTGACTAAATTGTTATAGTAGATGAAATGGAAATGCCAATAATGTTAATTCAGGTTAACAAAACACTTGGTATCATTATTTCAAAATAATTTATTTCAAAATTCATCTCCCAGTTGGCAAAAACCCTTTAATTACATTAATGCTGTATTTTTGGGAAACCTCTAAAATCTTCTTCAGAAATCTCTATTCCAGTATTCCCAGTTGGTAGTGAGTTACAGTAGACAGCCCAGGTAGAGAAGCGCAGGTTGTCTCCACTGGAAGAGGGTACGTCAGTGTGCATCTGAGAAGTTGAAAATATGACTCTGCAGCTTTCTGAAGGACTTTTTAGGACTCTGATACTCTGCCTCAAAAATGATGGTGGGAGCACTGCTGGTCAGTGGCGTGTAGAAGGAATGGAAGCAGTTTGGTGAAGTGTGCTCAGACACAACTATTGCGCAGAGATCCCACTCCCTTCCATGATGCCAAGCTGAGATGTTAGAGACACTGAATTGTGACAGCCATCCGTCAAACTCAGATGAATGTCAGCTGGTAAAATACCATCGTACTTTGCTGCATGTAGCAGGACTGAATTTTACCCAGCTGTCATAAAAGACAGCAATTTTCAGGCATCTAACAACATCACAGCTTCATTTTGTAAGAAGACCGTTGGAGGGCAGCGTGTGGAGCTACCAAGGCTTAGCAAGTTATTGCCTCTACCTTCTGGACCGCTGCACGACTCAAATCATGATGGGCTTCTTAATATATATGCGGGGGGGACCCCACTCACTCTGCTTGATGTTGTCCAAGCCAGTCATAAAAACACTAACCCTGTCTGTCTCAAAGCACTAAAGAGACTGATACAATGTTAATTAGATTAATTTCTGAGCCCTAATTTGCAGATTATCCAAATCATTAAGCCAATGCCATCCCTGGCCTTCTCTGATTGTGCACAGCACGCTCTTGAGTGCTTGAACCTTTTTGTTGATGCACTGAGCGTGATAAGAGCTGCTGAAGGTCTGTCAGCTAACATCTGCGAAGCAGTAGAGACAGTCGTCTTAAACCACCACCCAGCAACGGAGAACCGCCCCTTCCTTGCAGCAGAAAGGTAGTGCAAGGCGTCCTGTGTGCTCTGAGATGAAGGAAAACCAGCCTTTTACTTGCAACCCTTTTGTTGTGCTTGAATGCTGAAGAACTTGATTGAAGGACAGGAAAGCAACTGTACGTGCAGCAGGTTGGGGCTGGCTGTGCTGGGGGCTCTGTGGGAAGCTAATGGTGACAGCCTGCTGGGCGTCTGTACGTTTTTCAGTTTTACCTCTCGCTGGGAGGAGAAAAGAGGTTTCGGGCTTTCGTTGGGTTGTAGACTCCAATAAAAACAAAGCCTTTCTGGTAGGAGGAATGGGGAGGAGGGGGGGCAGGAGAGAGAGCGAAGGGGATGTGTTACTGCCCCTTCCCCAAAAGAGCTGATAGGTCAGTAGCCCAGGTGATGGTCCATGGGACCACCTCACTCCTTGCTCTGTTCCAGAGGAGAGAGCCAAATTCCCGTGCAACCAAGCCGGAGCGCGAACTGCTTGTGAAGACATTGGCTGACTAGGGTGGGTCTCACCCCAGAGCTCCCTCCCGAGCCTGAAAAGTGTCTGTGCTGAAAGACTTTGTTGAAGTTGCATTTTCACAAAAAGTTTTGGGTTAAACAGGTTGGCATTTCCCCAAGAAAAATCCATTGGGTTGGAAAATTTCCAAATAGCTCTGGTGCAAAACAATGTGATTAAATTTCAGAACTCTTTTAAAACTGCAAGATGGGGGGAAATGCTCACAGAGAGGTGCAAGCAGATAACATGGATTTGCTTTGAAAATGGAGTTAAAGAAGGAACTCATTTGACAACTACTTATTAAAGCCATAACTGCAGAATCTCAAATTCTGAAATTAGCCTCCCTGCTTCAGTAGAAATGTCTTTGCTCACTGTCTTATTTGTCTCTTTCTTATGTCTCCACCGGAGCGATCTTGTGCAGGATTTCTAACCAACTCTTTTTCTTCCCCCCCCCCCCCCCCCCCCCTCTTCCCTGCCTGCCCCCTCCCCCTCCCTCCTTTTCTGTATATGTGTTGGGCAAAGAGGACTTTAGCCTAGGGATCAGATGATTTACAGAGTAGCAAAATATTGCTTTATAATAAAAGGAGGATATTGAATAAAACCCAGATTTAATACCCAACCTAACAGAACACCCTGATGAATGTAATTGCATTTTAAGCATTCTGATTGAATTTTTGATCCATATTGCATTTGTTTTGCTTGTGAATCTTTTATGGAAAAAAAAAAAAGTATCTGGAGATTAAAGGATTACCGAGTTCTTAAGAAGCCCAGGCAGCTGCTAAAGCATCTGAATATTCTTGCCTAAATTTGGTGGGAAAGCTATATTAATCTTGTCTATTCTAGCAAGCAATATGTCTTAAGCCAAAATAGCCCAGGGGAAGGGGGACAAGTGAGAAGAGATGTAAGTGACAATTGCTTCTACAGGTGAATAAACTGCAGAGCATTAGCAAGAACTGGCACGAAACAGTGCTGTAATTGAAAAAAGAGTTTACCTGAAATTATTATGGGGCAGGATGAGGTTTTTCCTTTTTTCTTTCAATTTTCTCATGAGGTGGAAAGAGTGAGCAGTAACTTGCATACACTGGGGTTACGAGAGTCACTTCTTTCTGTTCTCCCTTAGTGGCAAGGACTATGGGCAACATGCTGGAGCCTCTACCTCCTAAAAATAAGGTTCCTGCAGGAGACGTGGAGACAGCAACTATGTTTGCAAAAGGGGTTTCAGCAGTGGATGTAGGGCTCCAGCAAGCACTTTCAGCACAGACAGTAAGTCCCTTTAGCCAAGGGAAGTGATTAAAGTCATTTAGGGTCAGGGTTTGCCTTTAGGCAAGCCAGAGGGCAAGTGGCTCTGCTTTTACATACATAAACACAGCTATGGGGAGCTGTGAGACTGGTGCTGACTGGAAACTCATTGTCTATTTGTGCAAAATGCCGTTTATTATTAGGTCCAAATGACCATCGTATGTGTATGTAAAAAAGAAGCAAGTAAACTTCTTAAAGTTGTCTGCACACAGAAGCAAAGGTGTCATCTCCCACGGACAGAAAAAATCCTACCAAGTGCTGTGAAATCGAGGGAGGTCTTTCAGGTTTTAAAAGGCTCTCCCAAATCTGTAGCGTGTTTTACCAAATGCTGGCTGCCTCTCAAAATCTTCTCCTAACTGAACAAAACCTCACAGCAAATCTTAAGAAATGACTTCCAGTCTGATCAGGGTACACGGTAAGCAAAGGGCAAACTCAGCAGTGCTAGTGGGGAATGGCTTTTGGCTAGTGGGTTTTGATCTGTGTGAGCAAGAGAACGCCACATGCAGTTGTGGCTGAAATGGATTAACAAAATAAAGTGGTAATTGTTTTGTTGTCCTGAAATAATACAAACAATATTTATTTCTGTTGTTCCAGAAGTGCAAAGATAATATTTTACAGGTAGCACCACTTTAAAGTATGCTTAGCGTAATTTCTGTGCTAGTCAAAGCTTCACAAATCATTAAAAGGAAGAACAGAACTGAAGAGCTGAACAACAAAAGCAGCACTGGGAAAAAATGCCTAGGGAAAGAACTTTTTAATTTCTTCTATCTAGTGCTTTTGATTAGACACACAACATGGGGTTGGGGGGAGGCTTTTTCTCCAAGTCTTGAGCAGGTGGATGAGGATTGCTGATATTTCTAAATACCAGTCTTTTCAAATCCATCACAGGCAGGTAAACACTGCAAAGTCCAAAGTGGTTTTGTTCAGGACAAAGAAGCGCCTCAGACATGGGAGCAGGGGTAGAAATCTGCATGAGAAATGTCGCAAGGGGAAAACTGATGCCTGCGTGAAACCTCTGGCTTGATTTAGAACCAAGCTGGAGTGAAGCATTTTTAGTCTTGTGCAGGGTTCAAGTTAGGCATAACCCGTAACCAGAGCTGCAGATTCATGTCTGTTCCTCCCTTTTTTCTTAAAAGTTCTGTGAGGTGTTTAGAGTTGGATTGAAATTTGAATTTTGTGCATAATTGAAATATCTAAAGTAGTCATTCCATATACACCTGACTTTGGGCAAATTTCATATCCCTGTGCTATGTTGTTCGGGCTCGTTTGTCATTTTCTGGCAGCAAAAGCAGAAAGACAGATATACCCAGAAAAAAGGGATTGCTTTGGTTGTAGCTGGAATCTTAAATGCTGTAATCATGTGACAGTCTTGGTTTCTGTGGACTTTCCAAGCTAAGTGCAAGAATTTAAAATGGCTTTCTGTGTGTACTCTCAGTCTTGAACCAAGCTGAGCCTGTGCTGTGAATGTGTTTCAGGTACCATTATATCTAACCAGATCTCTTCTGTTTGATGAAGTGCACTGGCACTTGGGTTCTTTGTTTGTTCTTTTATCGATATACAGCAGAAAGTGGTGGATGCCTTTGAAACTGTTCACACCAAACAGTGCATCAAATGAAAGGAATAAAAAGGTCTGGCTCGATCTGCCAATCTCATCCACAGCAGTTATCTCCTGGCTTAAGAGCTGCCATCTTCGCTGGTCACCTTTCTGCCATCTAAGCCTTGTGGGTTGACCCTTTTCAGCTCCATTTCGATATGAGGGGGATCCAGTTCAGCAACACTCTGGGTACATTTATGGTCTTCTTTTTTGAGGTTGTTGATGGATGTAAGTAATCAGCTCAGAAAACTTTAGGCTTCACATACAAAGGCCAACGCTTTTTGATGTTATTTGAGTGGAAAAAAAAATGCCATGCTATCAAGGCATTGGTAGCATCTGGACAAGCCCTCCTTCTAGCCTCCTGCACCGGTCTTTCCTGTAACCAAATGGAGAAAAGGTTTTTTTAAAACAAAAAAAGGAAAAAAAAAAAAAAGGCGGTAACTTCTTTCATTATTTTTTTCCCCTCCTCATTATACGTTCTCCTTCCAACACAGGGGTGAAACTGTCTGGTTTTTGCTGACCAGTATGCATAGATAGGGCAGTACAAAGTCAAAGCCCTACCAGTCATTGAGAACGCAATTGTGGACAGCCACAGTCCTCTGCTAGGCTCTAATAATTCATATTTGGATTTGCTTGTGTCTGTCATTGCTTTGCTTATGATGATAATGCTTATGGAGATGGAGCTTAGCATCTTTTTTTTTTTGTTAGAAGAAAAAGATCCTTAAGCCCCAAGTATTTAAATGAACTCATGTAATTCATAGGAGCTAAAGGATGAAAAAATACGGGATCATAATTATTTTTGCCCAGAAAAAAAATCCATTAATCCTACCGTCCCTTCATTGCTAGCGGCAGTCACAAAAGCAAATCACTGAGGCCCTTCAACAATAATTTTCTAGCGAGGCTTTTGCACTTTCTTGACCTCTTCTCTGCTCTGCTGTGATGGGAAAGAAAGGGCAGAAATGGGAGATAACTGAGAGTGTTGCTCCATGCTGGGAAGTAGGTATGTGTGAACCGAGCTGTCATTGTCATGCTCAGAGCAAAGCCAGCTTAGTGATCGCCCCCTGCTTCCGCGGGCTGAGGAGCCAGCCTGCTCTTCAGCTTCTCTCTGTTTGCAGCAGTTGCATGTAGCAAACAAAATCAGCTAATCGCCTAATTCTTATGGGTCAGGTAGGTTTGCTTTTGAAATCGCCGATTCCCTCAGTGTCGATTTGCTGGTAATAAACAATTCACAGTATATAGTGGTCAAATGTTAGAATTGAACCATTTTTCCGTTCAAAATAATACTGTAGATCCTACTGCATATATTAATGCTCTGTGAAGCAGTCATTAATAGGTTCAGAATGCACACTTGGCACTGTGACATGTATTAAAAATTGAGATTTGCCCAGGCTAATGTTCTAATGTTAAACTTTTTCTAAATAGAAGTAGATGTTTGTGTTCAACAAACAAGTGAACCCAGTGTATAATTTGGAGTCACAGATCACTGAAGTCAGTGAATGCATTTTATTAATTTCATATGGAAACAAGAGGGTCGGAGGGAACAGCACGGGAAGGGTGCCCAAATAATACATTTTTTAAACAGTGTGATACATATTCACGTCAAAGTTTGCTGTGAGAGAACTGTGAAGTTGGGTCTCAAAATGCCTTCTGCAAACAATCCCCCTCCTTGTTGCCTGGACCCCATGATTTTGTGCACGTCTAGTGCTGGCTGGGGCATGGTGGTAGCAGTGAAGCCCCGGTGGCAGTTATGGGACTGAAGTGATGGTGCTTAGCTTTGGCATTAAAAGAACGAACAGGCTTTGTGGTGCAGAAGGAACAAAGCAACGTATATCTCAAAGGTTCAAAAACAAGACAAGAAACAGAATCTGTCTTCAACGAAAAGACAAAAAAGAACAAAGCCAAACCCTTTGAATTTTTGAACCATTCATGGGAATTAGGGGGCCTTTTTACACTGAAGAGTTAAGCTTGGCCTTGCTAACCCTGTTAATGGGTACTGTTGCTCCCGGGGCTTATCTTGTTCAGCAGGAAGGGAGGAAACGTAGCAGGCCAGAGGAGAGACTCTGTAGGAAAAGGGAAGGGAGCTACGGCCTCGCTGGGAAGGGAGAAGGTAGCAGTGCCTATCAGTTCTGTGCAGATTTGATGCCTGCCCTCAAATGTAGTCTGAAGTCTTCAAAACATCAACTTTGCAAAACAACCTTTCGCCAACTTGCTGCCTTCTCATCTGTGGCAGGCAATGTGGCATTTATTCTTTTTATGTCTTTTTATGTCACAAATTCTAATACAGTTAGGGTGAAAAGAAGGAAGAACATTTAATTACTGTGAAATAATAAACGTCCATGAATCAGAGTATTTAACAGTTCCAGTCACTGTTTTACAGGAAACTAGTTTCTCCTTTAAAGCCTTTGTCGCTTCCATAGATGTGATTAATCAGACGCCTTACTCATGGGCAGGTTCCTTTTGCTTCTATGATAACTTGCTTCAATACAAAATATGCTCATAAGAGCACCACAAGTAGCATATTTTGGTCCTAAATGTAATTCAGTTTACAGGAAGGATAAAAACCTGCTATGGGGAGAGGAGGTCTTGCAGCTGAGCGCATATTTGCTGAGGGGCTAGCCTTGATCCCCTAAAAGGGTTCATTGCGAACTGTTGAAAAGCAATTACGCGTGGGTAGAAAGTCCTGTATCATTTGCTTCAATTACTATGCCTGAATTGTCCTGTGATATTGCTGTATACTATGGGCTGTGGCCTCACTTACCTTGAGCTTGCTTATTGAAAGGAATGGTTGCAAAAGTGTGATTTTCAAAATTGTTTCACCTGGAATATCAACTGTTCATCATTCAGGACTGATGCCAGGTTTGCGGAAGATTTCATTTCTTGTTTAGGCATGTAAATGACAGCTATTCTGTTCAGAAATGGTCACCAAACCTCTGCTGTCATGAAGCAGAAAATATGTCTTTTCAAATACCTGAACACACTGACCTATTTTGGGATTCTGTTTTCATAAGGTACTTCCATTTTTGGAGGTTGGAGTTGACATTCCTCAAAGTAGTTTGTTTTTCCAAGAGCACTTGTTATTTTCCCACTAGCAACGGGTCCCTTTCTCAATATGTCAGCTTTCCCCCTTCTGTTATCATTTATCATTCTGAAAATTTCAGCCCAATGGCTTAAACAAGAATTCTTTGAAAACTTGGCTCTAACGAGGGATATTAAACAAGTTTTTGCCTTAAGCTCTTCTGATCACAAAAGAGCTTGAGGAAAACAAATTAACTAGACAAATAATAATTAAATTAAATTTGAATAAAGTTCAGGGAAGAAAAAGACATTATTGCTGGTTGCTTTGGAAAGTCCTTTTATGTAATGCGCTGCTAACAGTCCCCTTTCTGTTTGGAGGCTGGACCTTTCCGCGTGTTGATTGTGCTGAATAAGGTGTTGCACTTGGTGTGTATAATAGTAAGAGATATGAATTACATACTGTAATTAACACCCTCTAACCTGCCGCTTGTCTCCTGGCTGTGCAGAGGTCCTGTCAGGAGTGGATGGCATTATACTTGATAGTTGCCAAAAAGTCATTTGAAGGCCTTGCCACAACGTGTAAGAAAGCCTGCCTTGGCTGTACAGCCATTAGTTTCCTTTGGTTGTTCATTCTGTTATTTGCAAGTACTGACAACTCCAGATAGAATAAAAAGGAATGTGTCACCTGATTTCGCCTGTCAGATTTGTACTCTTTTATTTATAGATGTCATGAGTCAGTGATTTTTGACCTTTTGATGGGTGAGGTTTCATTCATTGGAAGCACCGTTTTGCTTCATTTTAAGCTTAAGAGGATGGGAAGCTAAGTGCTGCAGAGCACACCAGTTAGCCAGGCACTGCATCTCTGCAGCAAAGAGCTTTGAGTCCCCGGGACAGTAGAAGTGGCTGGTGGGCTGAGGAAGCATCTCTTACAGCAAGCTAAGTGATCTTGAAAAGGGTTGCACAAAGAAATTGCTGTGTCAGCGTTAGAAGTGAAAGTAGCTCTTAGATTCCAGATGACTCCTCAAGACAAGTTGGAGCTGGTCGCTGTGCTTCACTTCTTCCGTACCTTGCTTTCCACTGCTGTAGCTTGTTGCTCCGTGTCTGTTCGCAATGACCAGGGGAGGAGATTATTCCCTCCCTCTGTACAGGAATGACTTTACTGACTTTTGTCACCATCCTCCTCAATCCTTTTCCTTAGACCAAATAACCCCCTTTCTTTCTACCTACCCATGTAGGTCTCTGCTCAATTCTCCTTTTTTTCCTCTGGATTTTCCCAGTGGGTCCACCTTGGTTTGAAGTGCAGTGCTCAAACTCAGCTAGTGTTTGAGCTGCCACCTTGCCAGGGATGAGCAGCGTGAAAGGATTATCTCATAAATGTTGCAGCCTCTGTGCCTCTCTGCGCACTGCAGCATGGTCTTCACCTCTCTTCGTGACAAAGTGTCACAGCTGGCTCGTGACAAAATCTTAGGTCTGCGGATCAAAATGTTTTCCTGAAGAACTTCTCTCTCCTCTTTTCTTGTTCAGTGCTTGTACAGTGGATTATTTCTGTCTAAGGATAGTCCCCGGAACTTGTCTCTGAATTTTGCTCTTTTCAGACCATTTTTTTTATTTGCCATTTGAATTCTAATTTGATTTCCCCCTTTATTTGAGGTCCCCTACTGCTTGACATTGTCTGAAAGCGTATGAGCATACGTTCTTGTCAATCACCCAGGCTGTAGTTGTAGAGAATCAGACAGGCTCCTCAGCACCGCTCCCTGTAGGGCTCTGTTTTGGCCTCAAGGCAGTGGTAGCTATTCCCTGCACACAGCTACTCATCCAGCTTTCACCCACCTCCAAGTTTTCCCAAACTGTCTTTCTCTAGTTTGCTTATGAGAATATTAGGCAGGACAACCTTATGTTCCATCTCAAGTAGAAGAATGTGTATTTTCTAAAAAGATGCTCATGTTTTTTTAAAGTTTGGGCCTTCTGAAGTGAGCCAGTAGCTCCTGAGGTGAGCACCTCTGTGATGTTTTGAGCTCTCCTGCCGGGCTGGCTGGCGGGAGATGGTGCTCCAGGCACAGCAGCTCTTCCCGCAGGTACTTACAGAGAATAGAAATGCTTTAATCAAGGCTGAAGAAAGAAGTGCGTTGGTAGAGCACCAGTCTGGAATCAGCGCTTCTGATCTCCCACAGAGTAGCAATCCTAATTGAGATGGCAAGCGTGATTTGACAGACCTAATGCTCCTCAAAATGGGCATATGCTTGCATCTATATGAAAAGGCAAGCTACAGGTGTTACGGGGTATCTGCTTGGGTAGGGACACGTCGAGCTGATACCAGGCTTTTGCGAAGCGCTTATGTTGAGAGCCTCGAGGCACCTCTTCCCACTGCTAGCATAGATCCAGATTGCAGTAGGCAGGGCAGCATAAACCCACCTAATCTTTTTCCCAGCAAGGGACATGGTGGCTTCTTCTCCATAGTAAATGTTTTTCTCATAAAGACCTTTTGAAAACACGGTAAGAAACACAACGTGAGAATCTAGCCTACCTCACAAGGCCATAGTATATACCAGAAAATCAAGATGCTGGCTCTGCACTAGAAGTGGTACTGCGAGCTTTGTAAATAGAGGAAAGCAGGCTGTTATTTCATTTAGTCCTTGTGAGAAAAGTGGACTATTTTGGTATGTATGGTACGATGCTGCTCTACCATCTGGCTATAACTATTAGACGAAAATATGAGTAAATGAAAATATTAGGTCTGTCAATTTCCTACTTTTGCAGAGAGTTTGTTTGCTTTGGTGGTGAATTATAATTATCAGCACTGAATTCCTTGCAGGGAGAAGTATTTCCCTGCTTTAGACCACACGAGGCTCCAGCAGTGGTGAGAGGACATTGTGCTCTGCTGTCTGAAGCAGGTATCTAAGTTTACATTGTTCTTTTCCAGTATATCCCTGTTGACAAACACTTAAAAATAATGATGTTAGAATTGTGGTTCTCCAGTCTTATGGCACGTGTCTGTATGGTGTGTCCCTTTGCCTTGCTGGCACTGAACTGTACTTCCTGAAATCTATCGGTTGGAGCTTTTCATGCTTTGATACCTCCTGTGATGTGGTGTTTTCACACTGTAAGCATCTGCATTGCTGTTTACACCAGCTGCACCCCTCCTGAGTTTCACTGAGTAGATAAATTCAGTTGCACGGCTCATTATGTTGGACTTTGAGCAGAATCTGCCCCACCATGGACAAAGGTTAAATGTGGGAGGTTGTGCTGAGCAGATGGGGAAAGGTGGGCAGTTTTCATGTGGAAGCCTCAGAGTAGCTTAAGAAAATACCAGTCCTTTCCAAGAGCCATGGATTGTTCTCAACATTGAAGCCTGGGTATGAAAAGTGTCTTTTGTCAACAGCAGGTTAAGGAAACAAAGTGCTTGGGGAGCTGATGAACACTGAAAAACGCTGAAAGCAAGTGATGCAGATCAGCCATTAGCCAGTGTTTGCTGCCTGAAGTGTTTCTGTGCTGTGCCACTACCATATACAGTGGTTTATTTGTGTAGAACAGGATTACTCTCTCAATTTTTTATCCTTGGACCAGTAATTTCAAGGAGTCTGGCGTCACGTCCCCGATTTGGGAAGCTGAGTGAGCATTGCTTCTAGCCAAGTGCTGGTGAAGCTTTTGCGGCTGAACCTGTAGAGCTGTGCTGGGTGGGATGGTGTAGGAGACCCGCACTGGAGGGCTGCATCTCGTGGGTTGGCAGAGTGCTTCTGGAGCCTACAGCATTTGCCATCTTGCCTTACTTGGTTCTCACTGTGGCGCTGAAATATGTTTATCTGATGACCTACCTTAATTGCAGAGGCTTTTCCCTTTTGAGGGGCACCCTCTGGGTCTTGCTAACGTGGTTAAAGATGGGGAAAGCCAAAGGTTCTGGCTGTGCAGCCTCCAGCTCTTCTCAGCATCTAGACCTGCTTATCAGCTCTGGAGCAGGAGCCACAGGTGTTCCATGTGGGGATGCTGCTATTACGTACTGCATGTACGTATTGCACGTACACTGCTAGTAACAATCTGGTAAGGAATCGGAAGAGAAGAGAAATAGTGGGATTTTTCATTTGGAAGGGACTTTGCTTCCCCTTACATCTCATAGTTCCTCCTTACTATGTAAAAGCATTAGTAAATATGATGAATACTGCTAGACTAGCACACAGATTCCTGAAACACTAAGCTTTTACTAATGCAGCAGGTATTGCACTGAGCTGCAGCAAACAGGCTGTTGAGGTTTAGCTTTTGGGTTTTAAGTAGAAGACTATTTTTTTCCTTTTTCCTTTTTTTTTGTTTGTTTTGTTCTGATAGCTTTTCTCTATCTGGTTTGGGGTTTTTTTCATTTTTCTGCTCGTGATTATTCTTGATTTTCTGAAAAAGCATCGGAGGATTTTATGTATACAGCAGCAAAGTTAGAACAATCAAAACACTTAGTAGGATTTAATTACAGGTTGGCAAGTCAATGATATTAAAAAGAACGTACATCTGAGGCAAACATTGTACCTGTCTGAAAGTCATTCCTATATTTCCAAACCCTGTCTTAGCCCTGTGATCGCAAGCTTAACAGTTTTTATTTGAAGATTATACCAATATACTACTTTTCTTTCCTTTTTTTTTTTCTTTTATAGGCACAAAAATAATACTAATACAAACATTTTAGATTTACACTGTTAGCAGCATTGGTTCATTTCTTCTGTAAGAACTGGGGAAAGAAAGACAGAAGCATTCATTTCAGACTGTAGCCCCTGGGGTAGCTACAGATTATTGTCTTCGATTAAAGAAGAAAAAGGTTTGAAATTCCCAAGGGGAGTTTCTGTATTTTTTGGACTGAATCATTGAAGTGGGATATCAGAGTCGTCATTCTTTAAAAAAACCCAAAAAACCACAGAGCTCAAAACCTTCAACTAAGTAAAAAATCTGCTAAATGTAAAAAAAGAGTAAGGACTACTATAAGCACAATAGTCCTAATTTAAGTTCAACTTTATAAAAAGGATATTTTCTTCAGTATTTTGATTGCATTACCTCTTGCTCCAGTAAATGATCCTGCATTTCTCCACTTCTTGTACAAACAACTTCAGAAACTGATGTTTATGCATATATCGGATTGCAGCTTGCTTTGAGGTGGAAATCAGCTTTTGAGAAAAACTGCGAAATGCTGGGTGCCTGTTTGGCAGCGCAAGTTAAAGGGGATATTGCTTGTTAAGGGAAAGTGCAAGAGGTGCATTATTTCTCATTTTTGGTATTGGGAAAGAGCTATCTCATATGCTGCTTTAAGGCAACTTTTTTTTGAAAGGTGATGACTGCTTTTTCTCCTTTGATTTTTAATATCTGATAAATGCTTTACCAAGAGTAAATATGCATGTAGTTCATAAAATAGCTTGCTGTTATGCTCTTCTGTGCACACAAACAAGTAATCAACCTATTTAAAAAAAATAAATCAGTGACTTTCATGTAATGGTAGTTAGCTTTAATCAAAACTTCATAAGATTAATGCTATATTAAAAGCAATCACATTTGCCTTTACAGAACAATGTGGGTATGAATAAACCAGTTTCTTAGGGAACTGGAGAAAGCAAGATCCCTCACGGGGCAAGGAGCCAAGGTGCACATTAGCTGTTTAGCCAATGAGCAAACTTGCAAGTTAATAAGACCACTTAATAATTCTGTTTTAGTGCTGAACCTCTGTTGCACTTGTGGGAGCAGCAGGGTCTCGAGACACTGCGGTACTAAAGCCCCTACACTCGGAGGAATATACAGCACAGAAGATGAAAGATCTTCCCCAGAGCCGCTGTGACGTGCACTTCCAGAATGGAAACAATAAATAATTAGTAGGTGGCTCTTACATAGATATCGAAGTGCTTCATGAAAAACAGGGGATGAATTTTGTCCGTCCCCCCCCCCCGCCACCATCACACACACAGTGAAGCGTATTTCTTCTTCCAGCTCTTCAGTAGCCTATGGAACAGCCTTTCCACAGCCAGAATGTAAAGGAGCACTTTATGATTTGAGGTTAAGATAATGTTCTTTGTTCTCCTGGCCCCAGGGAGTAGTCTTACACCTTTGACAAAGGGTTTAAAATGGGAGCCTTCCAGGCAGGAGGGTAGTCTGTGCTTCTCTGATGAAGCAGCTGTTGTTTTTTTAATGTACTGGTTTCTCCTGACAGTGGATCTCGTAGTTGTTAAAGTCTCGTAGTTGTTAAAGTTGTTAAAGATTTACAGCATCCTTAGGAGTTAGAGACTTGTTGCTGTCTCCATTGCACCGATGGGGACCAGGACAGGGATGTCTTGTCCAAGGGCGCAGAAAATTTTGTGGCACACCAAGAAAATTACAGCTGGATCTTCTGGGTCCCAGACTTTGATGCAGTCACCAACACATTCTGCACTCAGGACTATAGCTCTCCTCTCCTCTTGTAGCACAGTGTTGAAAGTTGACTCAACTACAAGATGTGTAGGAAAGAAAATTTAAAAAAAAATAATAATTCAGGATAGGCTTAGGAGTCTGTAAACCAAATGCCTGCTGGAAAGAACTGGGGGTTTAACTCAGGAGATGAGGTTCTCTTATCAGAAACATCCGAGAGGGTTTGGCTTTAGTAGATAGAGACTAGGAATGCAGGAAACGTGCATCTGTTTGCCCCGTGGGACACAGTCCGTGATATAGTTTGTGCCATACTTTTTCAAAGGCAAGTTAGTTTGAACTGGACCATGTAAAGCAATACTTGGCAAACAAGCAGAATAGTACATGCAGGTCCTGGTCGTACCATTTCAAGCAGGCTATTGTAGAATTACAGCAGGTACATAGCAAGGCAACTAGAATGATTAGGTACATGAAACAGCGGCTTTATAAGGAGTGTCTAAACAGTCTGAGACTTCACTTTGGAGCGTTGAAGGCTGTGGGGGGAATATGATTATGATTTGCAGAATCTGGAAGGTGAAGGATAAGTTGGATATAGAATTGTTCACCAAATCCTGTGGTACTAGAGCAAAGGGCGCTTGGTGAAATGAGTAGGAGATTGGATTGACTTGTAAGAGATAAAAGAAAGAATTTCTTTGCACAGGAGGTGGTGAACACCTGGAGCTCGCTGCCCTGCGAGGCACTGCAGGGGGCTCAAAAGGATTGGACAGGCTCATGGACAACAGGCCCATACATTGGCAGGCCAGGGACCTGACATCCCCAACACAGTGTCTGTGGGTGGTGGGGGATGCTGGAGCAGAGGCCAGGCTACCTCCTCTCCCTAAGCACCAGCCCTTTTGCCGTGCAGAGGGACAGACCGGGCCGGCTGTACCACTGGTCTGTCCCAGCAGGACATTTTTGGTATTAAATAGACACACTGGCAACCTCCCACTGGTGCCTGATTCATGTTTAATGTTGCAAACACGTGCACCGCTTTCCATTGCATTTTCTCTGTGAGATTATTTGTTTTACAGTGGGAAGGAGACAGAAACTGCTTGTGAATTCTGAAAGTTTTCTGATTTTCTGCGCAAATGATTATTCATTCCAGAATTCATCAAGGAAGCATGTTACCCGTTAACATGCTTTGGCAGAAATGTTCCAGTTACCGAGGCAGGGAGCAGGAGGTACTAACAAGTCTCTCAGGTGACTCCAGCTGCCTCAGGTGACTACAACTGCAACTCTTGTTCTTTTAGTAAAAACAGGTGAATTTAGTGGTAGTGAGAACAAGTTACTCTGTAAGTTATTAGGGCTAAAAAGGCAGCATCACGTTAGGAACTTTTCTTACCTGGACTGACAGCTTTCTTGGCTTCTCTCCTCGCTCTGGCGATAATGAAGACGTAGTAGTGTTCTGAAAATAATGTCTCCTTGAAAACTTGAAACCTTGCTGTTTAAAATTGGTGTCTATTATGTGTAATGAGTGGCTTGGAATTTGCCCAGAGTGAACATGCCAAACTTTCCACAGATGTGAAAGTTTCAGGCAAATACCATGAACAGCACCTTGAAAATAAGAATTCATCATGCAGTGCTGTCATCCCTCATCTTAAAGACGATGGGAAGCCCTTTCATGACCTTTCTTGTGAAGGTGATGAGGAAAACATTTCTTGGCTTTTTATGCATTTCTAATCAAAATGGTAGTGTGAAAAAGTAGACTTTCCTATAATATGTTCTGTTTCAGTCATCTTTGCTGGTTTTGTGCATCCTCTAATATCTCGTTCATCATCATATTCTCTTGTCAAGATTTCAAGGCAGGAGGGAGCTTTCTGACAGCATGACCTTACTATTGCCTGGGGAAGCGTATTTTTAGTTTCCCAAGGTATTACATGTTTTCTTTTTAGATTCTGCATATTTTGAGACAAGATCTTAATTAGAATTAGTTCTGAACATGATGGAACTGTAAAACCTGTTCATTTCAAATTGCATAGTCTCCATTATTTTGCAAGACATTTTGAGTGCTGAAAACTAGTAGCAAAGAGCAGAAAACACTCTTCTAATTAAGTAATATAGTTAATACTCCCTTACATTAGCCCATTGTAGCAGTTATCTCTTTTTTTCAGTCTCACCTGGGAGCACGTTCTTCTGTTCTTCATTGTACCCTAGAGAATGTTTTTAGCCTAATTGATGGAAGGACACAGCTTTTCAGGGCTTGTCCTATGGACTTTTTGAGTGCATGAGACATGTCTAAGTGGGACCTTGGTAAAGGTGCAGCTGAACCGTATTCGGTGACAATATGTACTTCTGTCAGAACTGGAATGATTTTGTGGAGGAGGCTGTTTCAGCAGAAGTTACTTTGGGGATTTCCTGACTCTCCTAAGACAGTTCTGACGATGTGCTATTTCAGCATTTCATTTTAAAAGTATGTTTTGCTTTGAATATTTTCCTTTGTATTATATATTAAATTTTTCTAAGGGCAAATCAAAAGGAAATATTTACATTTGCTGATATGAAATGCTTCAGGTAATCTGAGAAAGAGATCTTTTTGCCAGAGGAATTTAAATTTTTGACTTTCGGCTTAAAAGACATGAAGTCGGACTTCAGAATTTCAAATCCCCTGAAAACAGGTCTTGCAGTCTTCACGTAACATGGTTATGAAACCATTGCCCATGTTTTCTCTCTGTAGCAGCTCTATAACTGGATTATTTTCTGATCTAAAACAACATGTCTTCACTTACTGGTTCAGGAAACTAGGCCAGATAACACTAATGATTTAATCCCAAATCAAAATACCACTCATAGATTTGTCTCCATCCTGCAGCATTTCAGTCCCATGCGGTGGAGATATTTCGTTGGCTAAACTAGTTAGTGCAGAAAACAGTATTGGGTGAATAGAATTAACGTAGCTATTTTGACACTCTCTGCATGCAGCAGGATTTGTCAGAAAAGCTTGTAAATACATACTAATGATAAAAATCTCCCATTCCTTTGGGGCTATGGTTCTCCTGCTGCACCACTACATTTGTTGGGGCTTTAGCCAAGCCTGTATCTTCTAGTGTTTTTAAATCAGGTGAGCCCTGCGTAATTCCACAGTGTTGGTAGCAGTAAAACTAACAGAATAGCCGTATTTCTTGCTGGGATGGCCGGCCTGGGAGTTCCTGGAAATGCCATCGCATGAAATGCCTGCGCTGATTTATTGCTTTGGCCAAATCTTCCGAGAGGTTTGTGTAATTGTCCCTGCTTTCTGTGGCCATGTTGCGGGATTCAGCAGTCAGGGTTGGCCTGTGCCTGGGCAGATAGGATGTCTCTGTTCTTTCACTATAGCTTTACTGTTTTCACTGTAAAGCCCCCAGAAAAGTACGTTGAATTGTTTATTTGTACTGCAGTAGTACCCAGAGATGTACTACCTACTGAATATCGGTCGATTGCTGATCAATAGCTGGCGAGTACTTGGCTAATAAATAAAACACTGGTTATCGCTTATGTTTATTTTAGAATTTGGCTGTCCACTACAAATAAGCAAAACTTACTTTACAATTTACCATATGTGGATAAGCCCAAAAAGAGGAGTACCCATTGCAGTGTGTGCCTTTTTGGTGTTTTGTCATCTCAGTTGTTATATACTGTTCTGCGTCTCTCAGATCTTTCACTGCTTTGAGGATCTAGACCTTTGTGCTTCCTGCTAAGCATTTAACCACATGGGTGTAGGTATGATTATGCCTTTTTATCAGCTTCTTTTGCTTTTCTGTTGTTTGTGTAAGCATTTTTCATTTGCCACCATCATTTCTTGGTTTAGGAGAGACATTCTTTTCTAAGAGAGTTTCAAATTTCCTACACCTTTTTTTTTTTCTTCCCGGTGTTATAATTGATTTCAGGAATTAATCATCTCAAGGTGGGTTGTCATCCAAGTGATTTGTTGGATTTGAATCTCCTGTGATATAACATTGAAAAAGTTAATGAGGAGTTCATCCCAAATGTGCTCCCTTCTGCAGCGAGAAGCGAGCACGCAAACTGCATGGTAATGGTAAAATCTCCCCTTCGCTGGGGTCTGCAGTGCATGGTCAGCCACTGGGTCCTGGGGGGGCCTTGCATGGACCATCAGATCCAAGCCCGTTTCTCCTAATATTTTGCAGGATTCTGCTAAATCCCACAGACATCCAAGGAAAGCATTTTCATATTGCTTTTGACTTTTACCACAGTCTTTCGAATCCGCTTTCTTGAAGAACCTACAGTTGGGCACAGCACACACGCTGTGTGGCATTCTCAAGGGATGCTCATCAGGTTTTTTGGCTCTCGAGAGGCTGAAGCACTGGCAGTCTGCACAGACCCTTTCTACGAGCGACCTCAGCCCACCTTAGATTTCACCTTGTTCTTCCTAAACTCTGCAGGGGCAGAGACTACAACGGTACAGCTCTCGTTCTGCTTGGTCCGGGGGCTTGTTAGAGCTGAAACATCCTGCAGCACTAAAATTAGGTATTTGTGATTACTTGACAGGAGCAATCTCTCTGCTGGTTTATTTCTGACACCATGTCATCAAAGCTCTTCTGAAACAATATGCACTCATGTGGGAACAGCAGCGTGTTCTCAATACATGGGCAACACTTCTAGTCCTGACGTGCTGTGGGTTTTGTTCTGGCTTGTTACAAGAAACTACAAAGGAAGCAAGCCTGCCATTACAGAAATAGGGCGGCAGCAGGGAATATTAGAAAATGCTTCATGTTGGTATAACTTTTCCGACTCAAAAAGAATCCAGATTTGGAAGGTCTTAAATTTTGCACAAAATACTGTGGAGGGCTGTGAATGCCGCAGCAGTGAAAGCTTAGCTTGTTTCTTTGCTTTAATGCAGAAAGATAAAGTCCAGGCACGGGGCACAAGCTATAACTAGAAGTAACAGAATAAACTGGGCACAGAAAAATTTCGGTAGGGAAATTTTTCAATAATAAAGACTGCCTAGGCTATGATACAGACTTCAGAAGCATCAAAAATTCTTTGTCCCTAGTTACTTGAAGTTAGCCCAGAGAAAGCCCTCTGGCAATGGACTGTTAGGAGTGTTTTGCAGATAGGAGTGTTTTGCAGATCGTAGTGTGATGCAAACTCCAACTTCTAAATGGCCTTTCTGTGCAACCCTCTGTATGAAGCCTGTGCACATCCAAAGCAGGAAATTTTCGTGTTCAGTCATGATGAACGGTTAATATTTGTTCTCCAGAAAAGTGTTTGTATGAACCATTAGGTTGACACTTACTTTGCATAGCCCATTTGATTGTAAAAAAACCCCAGAAATCAAAAGCACTGTTGTTCCAAGCATAGCATATTGAAAAAAGTGAATGTGTTCAGCACTGCCTCTGATGCGAGCAGGTGTGGTGTAATGCAGTCCTGAGCCGGAGTGCACTTCCAGAAGGCATGCAGGAACAGCCAGCGTGAAAGCTGCTTTATTGCAAGTATCTCCAAAGGGCGGCTGGCAGTTATCCAGACGGAGCATCTTTTTCCTGAGTGGTGACTTGTGAGCTGTCACAGAGAAGGCTGAGTACATTGGAAGGCAAAAATATGTGCTTAAAGGGCAAAGCAAAAGATGTAAGGCTGAATTTGCACATGCGGTAAATCAGCATGGCTCCACGGACTTAGCCATGCTAAGGCCCCAGCGCTGATAAAGAAAGAGCACGCGGGTCCTCTTGGTTTCAAAGACACTCTGATTAAAGCTGCATGTTGATGGCCTCCAGTGGCCCAGGTGGTAGCCAAATCCTAGCGAGCCACAACAGTTGTCTCCACAACCCTTTTATCTGGTGATAACCCTCAGTGGGCATATGGGAGGGTGAAGGGTAGGGCTGCCCTGGGAGTGTTATACCACACAAGGAATCCCTGTGAAAGAGGAATCTGCTACAAGATAATAACCTCTACTCGGACAGCCCTGGCAGCCAGAAGTGTTTAAGGGTGGCCTAGACACAGAGCAGAAGGTCTTAAAATAACTCTCTGGGCTTTGCAGGCCAAAGTTCGTTGCTTCCTAGCCCCATGGTGTCAAGACCACAAAGTGTCAACTGCAACTAAAGTGCAAAAGCAGACTTGGAGGTTTGGAGAAAAAGTCGATCTGTTATTGATAGTTAGCAATCCCTTTCCAATTTCACTGATGGTACCAGCTCTGGGGCATACGGGGTGCGAGAAGGTGATAGGGGTCTTTGTTCATTTTTATTTAAACTTCATTTTACATTAAAAAGTGTCACTTTTGAACCATAATTTCTGGGAGAAACTGAACACCCCATGACCCTCATAGGAATAAAAACCTCAATTAGAATGAGCGATATCAAGAGAGGAAATTGAGAATGCAGTATCACATCTTCCAAGTGGCAAAGCATTGAGGCCAGATGGCTTCAACTCAGTTTTACACGTACTTACAAGAACATCTGGTTCCTTGAATGCATCAGCTGTTTCACCTCTTTCTGAGCTGCAGTAGTTACTAGTGTCTTGTGTTGCTACCTCTCCTATGTATAGTCCTAAAGAATGACTAAAATCAGTGTGCAAGCTAGTTTTGGTTTCTAGACTAGAAACCTCACAGGTCTGCCAAACACAGTGTTAAGCAAAAAGCCTTACAGTGTCAAATACTGTAGTTGTAGTTTCCTGTTTTAAACACGTTGTCTTCGGGGATAACTTGAAATGGATTTCAGATCTCCCTGGGCTGAAGTTTTGCTGAGTCAGCGTGTATAAGGGAGAAGAGAAAATAGGATGTTTTATGATTTTTGAGTTTTGTTTTATTTTGCTTCACTGGTCATAAATAAGTAGGTATGGTATTTGATCCAGCAGTCTGTAGAAAGCAGGAATCAATGGGAGCTTCATTGTGGAACTGCGTCGGAGAGGCAGCAGCACTTGCACGGTGAGCTGAAAGTACACCATGTTACCATTGGGGAAGAAGAAACTGGGTCTTTCATTATTGACCGTATTATTGACTCTAGCATCTGGGATGTGTTTCAGGGACTTCAGATTTTATCTCAGCCTTTTAAAGCTAACGCTCTGCATCCACTGAGGAAAGGGCAGCTTTCACAAAACGTGGAGCCTGCACACAGAAGTGTTGTTGCATGAGCTGGTAGCACTGGGTGCCTCTGGATCCCTGCTCCCACTGCTGGAAACGTATGGAGTGGAGGGGGGACCTGAGCAACACGGCAAAGCTAGTTGAGTGCCAGGACTCTTAGCTGACCTTTGGCAGCAGAGCGATGGCAAGAGAAGCAGCAAAGTATATCAAATAGTTCACGTGGTTCTGTTGCATGTCCATATGTTTATGGCAGATATGATCTGAATGGATCTGTCCCGTTACAATGTGTTGATCATGTAATATTCCTGGATTATGGGAAGGGGAGGTGTTAGGGTTTGAATCCTTTGGGTTTCCCCTGTCTACATAATATAGATGTGGAGTATTTCAGAGCCCTGGCTGCCCGCACAACTGCCCTTCTCTCTCCCTGTTTCTTTTGCCTGTTGCTGTTTATGCTTGTGGATATAAATAAACTAAAGAAAAGTGTAGCAATTTATTTTAAAGGCTTAGGTGTCATATTTGGTTTACATATTTGATAAAAGGCATAGTTTTGCATCCTTCGAACAGTATACTTTTATCAGGGCTTATGAAGTTTTGGGTTTGTTTTTTTTTGAGCCATGCGATTTACTTGCTGAATATAGCGGAGAACTAAGTTATTAATACAACGTGGAATTGATCCAACAATTTATGAAGGTAGCAACACTGGCATGTATAAGTGCATTTCAGCTAGTCCATTTGTTACAGCAATAGTGACATCTTAAACTGGGGAAGTTTTGGCGGAGGTTCCCAAGCACTAGATGTTTCTTAATTCTGTTGTTATTTCTCCATTATTTTTTTAATGACAATCTCTGGCACTCTGACAGATGCCTTCCATTTGCTACTCCAGAGAGCAGGCATGCCCCTCGAGAGCTTGGCAAGACAAGAAAGTGGATCTGTGACAGGTGCTAGAGCAAAGGACATCGTGTCTATACCAAGGTTATCTCTATAATGTGGAATCCCTTACAGAAGTAAAGCCGGGGAAAAGACTGCCTGCCTGCATTTACCAAAGATGGGCATTTAAGGCAGTGCCTTAGGCTGCTGTCCTAAATAAACTAGTACTTGTGTCTTCGCATGTCATTTTACATCTTCAACAACTTTTAAATTAGATCAAATCCATTTATCTTTTTTCCTTGCATAGACTTTTTAGAAGAATGATTTTTCATTATTCTCAGACAGCTGAGTTGGAAATGGACTTTTGAAGGATGATGGTCCTGCCAGTGATGGAGAAATATGAAGTGTCAGGGCCTGGTGATATATCTTCCAGTTAGTCTGGCTTTCTCTGTGGGAAGCTGGCAAAAGGCCAATTGCAATAAACCCGAAATATTCCCCAAGGATAGCCTGCGGCTCCACTGGAGCCTGCTGAAAGTTCCCATCCCTGAGCAGAAGCACCTTGCTAGTGGGTCACCAGGCGTGGTGTAAAATCCGTCATAAATGAAAATACTGTGTGCTTTCATAGATTTGTGGATGTGCTACGTAGTCAGAAACTTTTGAGAATAGAATTTGAAGTCACCGAGAAAAGGGGCCAGTTTCCAGAGATTTCATTTTGACATATAAATCCGTCAATTCATTGTATTTTCTATCTGCACCAGATCTGAGCAGCTCTGAAACTCTGGTCTGCAAACTGATTGCCACTAAATAATCAGCAGCAGCTTTTAGGGAGAGGCAACTGAAGTTTTCTATAGCTTTCACATCCCATAAACTTGAAAACTCTCTGGGATTTATCATTAACCAAGTTGGCATTTTAATGGGAACTGCCACGTGCATAAAGAGATGAAAATCCCTATCAAATGAACCCCATTTAGTAAACATACTGAGGCACAACTGAAATCAAAACAAATCAACTCTTTTGTGATATAATAACATGCTACCTAGACCCTTTCTAGGTTTTTCGCCTTGATTATAGGTGTTATCTGCTTCATTAATTTAAGTACTGTTATTGTATTAATCAAGTACTTTGCCAATTTCTAATTGCCAGGCTGGGAGCTAAGTCTCTAAGTTATCTTGGCTAAGAAACAGTTCAGGAATGACAGTTATTTGCGTATTAATTTGTTTTCCTAAAGGCCTTGATTATTTTAAAATTCACATGAGTTTCTTGTATTTTTATTTGCCTTGCTGCATTTTATTGGCCTTTAAATAGGTCACTCCATTTATTGGCCTTCAAATCCATTTTGTACTAATAAGTAATATATTAATAATACGTACGAGCACTGATACATTTCAGCAAATAAAAACTTCAGTGGTGGTAGAAATATTTTCAAGTGACCCAGGATTACTTTAGATTTGGTTCAAATCGAAATACTATAAAGAACATTTGAAATGGTAGTTCCTTAGCTGTGCAAACAGAGGTGAAACCCAGTGGGCTGGGAACACAGAAAGACCTGTACTTGGTGTAACTGTGGCTTGGAGTAGTTTGCAGCCAAGTTGATGCCCTCTTGGTGTATCACTCTAAAACTTTTTTTTTTTTAAACATTATTTTATCTTTCAATCAAAAGAAGACAATAGATATTTTTGCTGATCAGGTTGAGCTAGGAGGTGTGGATAAAACCATTGCAGTGGAGTTAAATCTAGTTGTTATTTGAAGGGCACGGTGGCTGGTCGTGCTGATCATGGCATTCAGTTCTGGTCCTTGGTGGAGTGATTGAAACTGCCATATGCCGAAATAGGTGATACGCAGGCTCTTTAATGTGGGTGTCTGAGACGTTCTGGTTTTATCTTGAGCAGGAATTTACTTGCGCAAACAATCACAGCAAATAAATGAAAACATCTGGTAACTACAGCAAAACATGTTTGCAGGCTTTCAGAAATCTCACTTTGCATGGAGAGTGAAGAAACTGTAAGCCTAAAAGTTATTTTTTGCACGCAAGAGAATGGGTAAGGTTCATTGCAAGTTTCATCTCTTACCACTGTTTAGTAACAAACAAAAGGCATATTTCGTCCTAAATATGTCCTGTAATAACTTCTGTAATTAGGCCAGGCTTTGCTTTTTACTGTTGCTAGTACAATACCGTTTAAGAACCATGAATGTATTTTATTTAGAAAGGCTCTGGCACATAACACAGGGTTTTTTAGCAATTCATTGAGTTGTAAGCACAAGGTTAATTACACAATGAATCAACAGACAAACAGAAACTTCTGAAGTCAGTACATCCTTCTGCAAATATATAGCAAGGTTAAAAGTTAAAGACTCCTCTCTCTTTCTTATGTATTTTTCAAGCAGTGAGGGAAGAGCACAGAAGAAAAGCATCTTAACATCCCGTCCAGTCTCTGCCATACCTCCTGTCTAGCCCAACAGGCTCTTCAGAAGAGCCCAGTGATATATTCATCCCGAAGCAGCCCTTGTCCCCCTTAGCAACGGGAAGCACATGAAAGCTCGCAGGGCAGGTTTGCGCTGTTTCTCTTCAGAGTTTCTTGTGAGTTCAGTGTCTTGCTTGCTCAGGCAAAGAGCATTGGTTATTTAATGAACAGTTCAAAATTATTGGAAAAAAATCCGAGGTAAAGAACAGCATGGTTTTGGTATCCCTTATGTATAGAGTGCTATCTACTCCAACTTCTCTGCAGCCAGGGTACTTGGCGTTGAATTAATTTCTGAGATAGGTATTACTGGAATAATGATAATATAGCATAGGGAGTACGTCAGAGGAAAAAGACCTCATCCGTGAATTTGCCTGTATGGAACATAGTTCTGTATTTTGGGGAATAATGACAGGTGCTGCTGATAAGCAAAACTTTCCTACATCAGTGGGGTGTTGTTTTATCACTTTCTGATAGGGACAGTCAATTTGTGTATCCGTGTTCACAGCTGATTGATAGTCTACTATAACAGCTATACCAAGGGAAATGCTTTTGCCTATGGTGGCTTCTTCTTTATTGGATTTTTAAGTTACAAATTTAATAAATCTCATTTTTAATTAACAAAGCAAATATAAAACTGAGTTATGGGTTTAAAGGCAAAACGTATGGGCATCCCATGACTGAACAGAAGATCTGAATTTTTTTTTCAGCCTTGAGACTCACTTAGTCTTCTGTTTATTCTTGTCTGGCAAGAAACATTTCATATGCTGGGAAAGGTTAATTATTTCGGAAAGGGAATCGAAATCACCAAAGAAAAAAATTCCTAAATTTGTAATTACGGGTGGTTGTTTCATCATCGTAAGCGTGTTCTCCTGTGTATTTGGTGTCTGGCCATATTCTCCTTCTGCCTTCTAGTAAATGAGTGCAGTGAGTACCTTTATATTTTTTTCTTAGCTGAGATTTATTTAAGACCCCTCCAAGTACCTATATGCCATTTGGTAGGTTTAATTTACAGTATGGGTGCTGCTGTGGGCTGCTGGCACTGCCCTTCTGAAGGATGCGAGTTCAGGTCTCAACAGGACACACTGAGCGCTAGGTGCAGGTAGGAGCTGCCAGGATTTCTGATTTCTGTTTGTTCTGCCAGAGCTGTAAAATAGAGGGTTTGGCTCCTGAGTAAGACACAGTTACCAGTGTACTGTGTGGTACAGGAGGAGTGGGCAGTGTCCAGGAGCGTTCAGCCTGCTGCGGTGTTCCTCTCCAGTACGGCACACGCTGCGCTTGGGAGGAGCAGCTGCTGTTTTAGGGGTTGCATTTCTCTGTTGAACCAGCTATCATCTCCATGTCAGATTTAGGCAACTGTGAACAGAACCTTCAGGTTCAGACTTGTTTGGACTTAAATCACTGCTTCCATAACTAGAAGCAGGTGAAGAAGAACAAGTGCAAGAAACGCATCAGCGCCAGTGGCAGTGGTTGTCGGCTCCTGGTGACACTGACAGCATAATCTTAGAGGTGCTCAGAGCTATATTTTGCATCCTGGACCAGTAAATGTGTGAATCCAGAGATCTTAGAGCGCCTGCTGGAGCCCTGAGTACTCTGTCCCTCTTGTGACAAGTGCTGGAAGGCAATCAAGGACATTTTCTTCTCTGTTGACATTATGGGAAGGGGCAAGGCTAGAGCTGTCTCGGACTGAGATGACGTTCATGCAGGTGGAGTGCTTTACAGCACATGAGGAGGGAGATGAGCCTGAGCTGAACTTGCTTATCCAAATTCTTGCTCTGGCCCAACTCTTCCTTCCCAAAGCTGTCCAGCCTACCCCCTCAGAGACAGTCTCACGCAAGGCAAATTCCTGAGAGAGATGGATGGAGTGGAGATGATGCTCTTCCTTTCTTGCGTGTCCTCAGCCGGGATCTGCTTTGGTTGCGACACGTGCAGTGCTGCTGTGCTAGGCCTGAGCACCGAGCCCCATTGGAAAGAATGTGCTTCCTTTCATCAAACCACAGTGTTTCCTTGGGAAAAGGGGAGGAGGAATATTGCTTGTTGTTTGCAAAAAGTCCCTCTACTGTTCTTAGCAAGCCTAAGCTCCCCTGGAAAGCACCTAGCAGCTTTTGAGTGAAAAACAGCCAAATGGCTAAGAACTGCAGACCAGAGTTGGCAACACTTGTGTACCCCTTGCAGCGCCTAAATGGGAGTTTTGTTGAACCATTGAGTTGGTATTAAGTTAAAAGGATGCTGAGACAGGAGACTGACACAGTCCGGATTAGGAAAAATTTGCTTGCAAAAAAAAAATAAAGTCTCTTTTTTAAAAAGAAAAAAAAAAAGCCCCAAACCTATAATTAAGTCCATAATTACTAGTGTGGTTTTAAGTGGATACTGGTCCAATTCATTTGAGAGCAATAGGTCTTTCCAAAATGCACATTGATTTCCAGAGATGACTCAGGCATGCCTCGCTTCTGTCTGTGGTACCTCTTGCTCTGGTACATCATCAGAGGTTCGTGTGTCTTATGTTTTAGGATTTTCCCCTCTTTCTATGTGCGAGGAGCTGGTTTTGTTCGTACGCAGGCTGTGATTTGTGCTAAGGGTACGGCTCAGAAGACCAATGTTGAATTTTATGCTGTGCCTCATGAAGCCCGTTTTATCTCCTTCCTCCCCTGCTGGGTTATCCCAGAGGCAGAGGGGCTAGAGGCAGCCCCACGAGCTGCTCCGCAATGGGATATGCCGGCTGGCCTGTCGGTGGGGATGGCCAGTGATGCTGCGTGTTGCGCTGCAGGCTTGGCTCTCGGTGGGATTTCTCTGCAGGTGTCTGCAGAGATCTGGGTGCTCAGGGGATTGTTTGCTTGTCCCTTAGTAGTGATTTACAGATGTTTCCATCTGACACTTGGGTCATTCACATGACCCTTTTCTAAGAATTTCATTCTAAAACGGTGCAAAACAAAGGAAGAAGGGAAGGGGGACATCCTCGCATGTGTTAAAAAATGAAAGCCAGTGCTGAATGGGGTTAACACCCTGGAAGAGATTTTGCTCACACCACAGCGCTCAGCCTAACCACCCCTTCCCATCTTTTCCCTGCAAAGCTGTCCATGAGTTACCCCCCTTCACTCTGTCCTCTTGTCTGATGTGCTCTGCAACTCCAGGATTCCCCAAATTACCGTAGGGCCCTTGCCCTGCAGGAATGCGAATCTTCATTCGAGTTTGCGATGGGAAAGTGACAGCTTTTAATATGGCAGGTGAGACATTGGTGATGGCGTTTAACAAACTGCCTCTCTTCTCTGCAGGTGAAAGCATTAGGCTTTTGCTGTCTTCTCTGGCACAGAGAACAGGCAGAAACGTGCAGGGTGCCACAGGGGAGGGTGCTTTGGCAGCAGCTCCCGTATGGGTGCCACATGTTGCATGGCAGGGGCTGCAGTGGGGCAGGGGGAGGAAGGTGGTGGTGGGCAGGGGGAGGAAGGCTGCTTCCCTGCAGCGTTCTGGGACCAATGTGGTCCTGGCTTCAAGCCCCCAGTGCTCTGCCTCTGTGATTTTGGAGAGCAGGGTGGGGCAGGCAGGGAGGCTGCGAGCAAGCCCCAAAGCCGGGAGAAGACCCTGGAGAAGATCCAGGAACAGGGCATACAGGGAGATTTGGGATGGGAAGGAGGAGATTGTCCTATGAACTCCAAGACGCAGCTGCTTGTAGCCACTGAAGGATGCTATTGGCCTTCTTGGCCACCTGGGCACACTGGTGGCTCATATTCATTAGGAGAAAGCCTCTAACAAGTTGTGGGAAGGATGGTTTGGGAGCTGTTTTATTTTCCTTTCCTGTCACTGTGTGTGTGGAATCGGTTAGCTGCTCTGAGCGCCTGCCTGGGTGCTCGGCATGCAAGGAGCTGTGTCTGGGAGACTGGCTAGTAAATTTGACAGGCTTTTTATTTTCTTCATTTTCATTTAAACATTTACGTCGCATCCCATTACCTTCCCTTGTCTGTAATTAGAAATCCTGTGGAATTAAGAACCATTAAATTCATTGAGATTTCAGCCTTGGGAATTTGCCCAGAGGCACACAGCTTACAGGGCTTTACAAGGCTTGACTTTCCTGGAGTTGTCTCCCCTCCCCTGCTTCATCCAAGCCTTTGTAAAAAAGAACCATCTTTTCAATTTTGCTAATTAATTGCTCTTGCCAACCAGCAGATGTTTTGTAGCCTTTGAAGACCAGGAATAGCCAGGTATATAACTTCTGCAGCCTTACACTGACTGCCTATGCAATTTGAGGAAAAACTTCTGAAGCTCAAGAGAAAGACAAGCTATTAAAGCCAAATAAGGAGTTATAATAACTCAGAAGAATATGTTCCGACCCCTGCCCCCCTCCCTCCCCCCCATATTTGATTGGATGAATATTCCTGTCCCTTTACCAACATTTATTTAATTCTGGAACACAGCACTCCATGGACTGAGAGAGAAATTATAATTCGGGTTCTCTTATTTATTTATTTATTTATTTATTTATAAATTGTGTCCGAGATGCATCGACCTTAAAAGACAATGGTAAGAAAGGCTACAAAGCTGACCACAGGCAGTGCAGGGGCAGACATTCAGGCTTGAACCCTACCGAGCCAAGCCCTGAAGCTGGGAGAAGAGCTGCCTCATTCCACCCTCGGTGACCCTATTCGTAGCCCATGGCCTGTTCGTGTGCCCTCTCTCTTTTGTGTAGGGTTTTTTGGGAAGCTCTTTGGCAAAAAATTACTAAGACTTATTCTTAATACTAAGCATAGCAGTTAGTACGACAGAATTGGTGGGTCCGGGCACTTACTCTTCCCTCCTCTTGTCTACATTATTAAAAATGATCTCACTGAAATAAATATCATCAATCAGTGCCAGCTGCAGTTTAGCTAGAGTGTAGACAAGGACAAACTGTGCACTTTCGCTGCCTGCAGACAGAAGCTGTTTGGACTAGTTTAACTGCAGAGCGGTAAAATGCTGGAAGCAAACCGATCCTTTTTCCAGGAAGAAAGTGTGTTCTACTATCAAATATTACAGGGCAAGCAACCCTCGTTCCTGCCAAGGTTGCATGGGTACAGAGCAGGAACGAGTCAGAAAAGGGACCGTCCACCATGTGACCAGCCACTACTGGGAGCAGAGTGTGTCCTCTGTTGATGGAGGCATAGATCTCACTGCAATTCTTCTATGTCACTCCAGCCCACAGTGTCACTCCTGATCTACTGCATCGTAACTGAGAGCAGCTCGGGTTCAATGCAGTTCACCTGCTGGGAAAAGAAAGAGATGTGTTGGGAGAACGTTTGTGACCACGTTGATTACAATCAAAATACTGATGGGAAGAAAGAAGAGGATGTTTTCATTGTGGCTAAATGTGTCAGATGAGGTGTTTTTAAAATTAGGATTGGTGGGAGATGAGAAGGGCTCATAAGGCTGGCATAAGGCTATTTAAGAGCAGGCAGAACTGGGAAAACTTGAGGAGAGACGGTAGTCTTAAAAAAAGTGAATGAACTAATCCTGAACTGTCTCATGTGCTGAGGACCTTGTCACCCATTCCTTTAGCTCCCACTATCCAAAGTGGTTATTTTGGCATGAATTCACATGTGCCACACCTAAGCATCTGGTTTGAGGTTAATAGTTTAGGGAAAATTGGCCTGAATTCTGTTGTTTGTTTTTTTTAATGTAACAGCCACATTTTAGCTCTTGCCACTGTTTCACTACTACCTTATAATAGATGCACAGAAAGTGGGAATAATTAAAGTCAAAAAGGATGTGGTCAAACATGATGATCACAGAAGGCACGCGAGTTTTTTGGGGGGAGAACAGTAATCAGGAACACGTTGCCTGTGTTTCCACAGGGCTGGCGGCTCAGCAGCACGGACAGGTTCCCTTACATCCAGCTAGATTTGAAACCTGAATTAAGCGCGCATGCAAAAGAAAGAAGCAAGACCGATAGTGACCTCTTAGCAATTATAGCAGTTAAAGGGGAAAAAACATGATTTGGAATACTTGAGGCTCAGACTTTATCAAACTCATTAGCTTCCAAAGAAGGCCTTACTGATTGCTGTGACTAACATGCATGTTCCTCAGTTTACAGGCCTTCTTTTGGCTATCTGGCTGTCCCCAGCCACAGCACTGGGAGGGCAAACGCAATCCAAGGTCCTTGTAGGAGCCGAAGAAGAGTCACTTCACAGTCCTCTGTGCAGGAGGAGGATTTGCAGCATGTCATTCGCACTGTTTCAGTACAGGAGAGCCAGGGAAAGGCACAGGCACTTCCCACCTCAGACAAATTTCAATTAAAATTCCTCTTCGAAGAGTCGACACCGTATCTCAGGAGAGGTTAACAACGTGGCATAGAAATGTGAGAGCGTACTTGAACAGATCCCATATAGAAATTTTAAGCTCAGCGGACACAGACTCGTCTTTCAAGCCCAGAAAAACGATTAGTTAGGTTATGCAATTGCTGGAGCTGGCATAAAACCAGCTGCATGCCAATTACCAGCCCGTATGCAAATGCTTGTACTGAAATGCAGGATGCAGCTGGACGTGGGTCTGGGCACCCTTCCAGGATTATTCCAAGCCACATTATGACAGTTTTGAAAGAGAAGGGCTCTATGGAGCCAGTAATTTTTACAGCCTTTCAGAAAAATGGAGGAAATTACCACTACATCCAGATCTTAACTATTTTTTTCAAAGGGAGAAGGAATTTCTGCATGTTGATGCCAATCAGGATGTACTTGAAACACTTACACTCCAAGACAGAAGGCCATCAGTCTGTTTGCCAAGTGTGCGGCCTGAGTGCCAGATGTGCTTGGGATAGAAAGCAGGCTTCTGGAATTTGTCAGTGGTTGTATGAAAAGAACTGAAAAATATACCACCAGATAATGCCAGAGTTGAAGCTCCTGGGGATGCTGCAGGGAAACCCTGCTGCATTCAGATGCCTCTGGCCCCGCTGCTTGACTTCCATGTGAAAAGCCCGCTTGGAAGGGGGGCCCTGTTCCAACTGCAGCTTGACTTCCATATGAAAAGCCCGCTTGGAAGGGGTGCAGCAGCAACGGCAGATAAACTACCATGCAATAGTTACTCGCAAGATGTCTCTTATAAAGAGCTGATGCCAGGAGAGACACGGTAGTCTCACAGTTACATATCTCAGCAGATGGAAAAGATAAACTGAGGGCTGCCACCAGCGGACATGAAACATTACAGGTGTGATCAAAATACTGTATAGCAAATGTCCTGACAAGGAGAGGCATTTAAAATGCTTGTGTCTGTCTTGGCAACATAGAAGTGAATCAGTCAAAGTCTGTAGCCTCATCCTGGGTGGCGAAATGATATGAACATCCTATGAGTAGAGAACTTTGTAAAACGTTTAGGGGAAACAGTATAAATAAGTACTCCCAGTGACATTTATCAAATTTGGCCCACACAGATGATATGAAATGTAAGGTGGTCTTCAGTGGATAGCTGGTTTGGCTCGGGGAATGTCATATCTATTAGGTGGCTCCAAGCAGCAGCTCCCACTTTTTCTGGCCTGGAATAAGATGCTCATGCTCTCTCCACCGCTGCCCTGTGTTTCTTCAGATTGTTGGTTTGCCCTTAAGATCAGGGAAGGAAGAAGGTGGGATGAGTCCCTGTAGGAGCAGTGGGACAGTAAGGTTTAGGTCCCAGCATGTCCAGTAGTTCCTGGTCATACACCAGGACTCTGAACTAGCAGAACAGCTGGTCACAGGTGAAGGAGGATGGTTGAAGGATCAGTCTGCAATATTACCCCTAGGAAACCTTGACTGTGGAGTTTGTGGGTGAAACTGCAGCCAAGGGCAATGTCCTGGATGCACCACAAAACTCTGCCAGAAGCCACTCATGTTGCTGTAGGGCTGGCAAATAAACATACTGCCCCTCAGGAGCTGAAATCATTCATCTGGATAATGCTTCAATCACAGCAAAAGCTCTAGAGAAGTTCTGAGGAAAAATGAATGTGAAACCATCATGGTGAGCCACAAGTGTGGCTTGGTTGTCTGTTGTTGCTGCACCTTTGCAGAGGCTGATGAGTGTGACAGATGAAGGAGTTCTTGCAGCTGCAGGGCATTGGCAGTATTTCAAGAGGGCAGAAGAAGTGACACTGGGGTCTGTTCGGTCTTCACTGAACACATTTGGAGGATGCCTGACACAGAAAGCGGGGACTGTGTCATGAAAGACTGCAAGGCAAGTGCTGATACAGCTGCTTTGGGTTATTGCACCAGATTATGTCCCACAGGATGCTCACCATTAAAGGTGTCCAGACAGCAGAAATGAATTCCAGTAGTGGGGTGTCTGTCAGAGCCTCCAGACTTTCTGGAGCCCACTGGGACACCAGGGGAGACTTTGTTTGCCCTGTTGGTGTACCCAGTCTGCTGCACATCATCTCCCTTTCTGTGCCTTCTGCTGGCTTTCTGCCAAAGAATAAGAGCAGGGCAGAGGAGTGATGATTTGTTTAGGATTCAGCAGGTTTTAGTAACTTTTGAATAATCAGATGCCCACAGAGGTGATTCCTTGCAGAAATCCATACTCAGAGGTCTGGGGTTCGGAACACTGAAAGGTAAGCACTACCAAATGATGGTGTGTTATCAGAGGACCCACTGAAGAGGCACATCCCAATGCACTGCAGAAATGGCTCACCTCTTCCTGAACGTGGGTTGCTGCTGACTGGGACGCACATATCCCCATCAGGTAGAGCTGTGCTACCTGAATGTTAACTCCTGGCTCCTGTGAATGAAATGACTGCTCATTTCTGACTGCTGCATATTGCCGCTCTTACTGAGCTCCAGAGCGTGCCTTCTCGGGTGAGCTAGTGATGTGTCATGCTCCCCATAGCCAGTAATTTGAAACTCATCAGTGATTCATTACAGTGACTTAAATGAATACAATTTTCTTTTTGCTGAGAAAAATCAAAAGATCGAAGGGCAACAGTTCTTTCATACTGGAAGCTGTAATGGTTCTTAGTTCAGATGTCCCCTTTGCATTAAATGGGGGGCAGCGACGGTGGCATAGGTTCTGTATTTCAAATACTGTAGCACTTCTTCACACACGCACGTGACGTGCTTTTAAATACATGTTATTTTCCAGCTGGGTGTTTTGCATCACCAAATGCTTATCAGTAGATAAAAGTTTAAAATGAAGTATGCTTTTATAAAAATGGAGAGAATGGATTACTTATGGAGTGTTGTAAGTACTGTGGTAGTAGATGATTAATAATCATAGCAGGACAAAATAACTTCAGTTGGAAGGGGTATCTGGAGGTCATCTGGTCCAATTTTCTGCTCAGAGCAGGACTAACTTCAGACAAGGATCAGGTTTTCATTGTTTATGGAGATCTCTACAGATAGAGATAGCACCACTTCTCTGGTCAGTCTGCTCCTGTGCTTAACCACTCTTGCTGTGAAGAATATTTTCCTGATGTTTAATCAGTGTTTCCCATGTTACAGCCTTGGCCCATTGCCTCTTGTCGTTAAGCTGTGCACTTCTGGTAAGAGTCTGGCTCTGTGTTCCCGTATAGCCCTCCTTTAGGTAGAGGCAGTCTGCAGTTAGGTGTCCCCCTTCCCCAGTCATCTCTTCCAGTCTAGAAAGCCCAAGTCCTCTCACCTCTGCTCATGTGACAAGTCCTCCAGCCTCTAATCACCATAGTGGTTCTTTTCTGGACTCTCTTTTAGTTTGGCAACAACTGTGTTGCACTGGGGTGCCCAAAATTGACCCAGTACTTCAGATGCACCTTCAGGAGTGCCCAGCAGATGGGCATCATCACCTCCCTCACCTGCTGGCTCTGCTTCTGCTGCCCACAGTGTGATGACCCTTCATCACTGCATGGGTGCACTGCTGACTCATGTCCATTTTACCACCCATAAGGACCGCCAGGCCCTTTTCTGCCTCTCTCCCTGGTTTGGACAAACCCACAGGAAGCCATATGGGTTGTTAAAATGTTGTTTTATATCTGTTAATATACCTGTCACCCCCCAAAATTATATTAAGAAAACAGTAAATCAAGCGCTTGGCTGCTAACATCAGGCTCAGAATTTGACTGGTCAAAGAAACGAGGCAATTAGCATCTTCTTCTGAAAATTAATATCCCTGTAACAGAGTCAACATATTACATGAAAGCTCCTCACCTGCAAAGTCAACAGGGTCAAACAGCTTTCAAAAGCCAGTGATGGGAAAAGAAGCAAACAAATGAGGTGGGTAACATCGTAAACAGCTACTGCTGCTTGTGCAGTTCATATCCGCAAAGGAAATGCTGGAGCTAACGCTGGTCATACAGCTTTTTGTCTACCCTGTTAATTAACATCAAGGATGTGTGATACTGATGGGCAGGTGTATGGTTAACGAAAGTAGTGTTGGTTGGAATCAGTACATCTTTTTGTTCTCCATCGTCAAAGCGGAGTAATTATTACAGGAGCAGGAAGCCTTCTCCAGAATGGAGGGGAAGGAGATGATTTAAACATAAACCTGGGCCTAAGCACTTTGGGGAATCAAAATCCAAGTAGACGGAGGCTGCTGTGATCATTGCAAGATGGGTTAAATTCAGCAGCCACCGGGAGAAGTCAATCTAGCTGGATTATGGAGAGAGACCAACACACTTGGAACGTGTGTTGTAACTCTGGTGTTTACCGCAAAGAGCTGGGATAATTTGCAGTGTTTATTCCTTTTACAAAGTAACCAGCCAAATGATTTGATGTCTTAATTTTAATACGGCTGTGAGAAGGAAGAATTCAGGGCATGCGCAGGCAGAGGAATAATCCGAGCAGATAGAAATGTCTTCTTTCGGTTGGTTTACTATGCCTGAACACGTTCATGAAACAGATACTCACTTTTGGGAGATCACTAAAGAAAGACTTGACCAGAGCCTGTTGTCCTTTGATGAAGTAGCTGAATGACTCGCAAGGACCCTGTGGGCCCATCTTCACACACATTTGTGGTGAAATGGTGAAAAGGGTACCCCATCAAACTCAGTGAAAGGTAATCAAATGACTCCATTTTTATTTAAGCAGCAAAATAGGTAGCCAGGTTTAGAAGATTTATGCTCAGGTGCTACAATCCAGCGTTCTTAGATATTTAGCAGCTGGAAGTACAGACCCACAGGCTGCACATAACACTGATTGCTTTTGATAGAAGTAAAGAATATCTTGCTGTTACCATCAAGCCTTGAAACTGACTTCCAGCTAATGACCCAAATAATGACCCAAATAATCTTTACTTGAAATTGTATAATTGAGATCGAAGGCTGTCTGGGGCTTCTAGCTGGTACACAGATTCCACATCCATGAGCTTTTGAGTATGGTCATTGAGCTGAAATGGAGAAGGTTAAAACTCTCATTTTCATTACCAAGCTCCCCCCATCTCCCAATACAAATGTGACATTTCAATTTTACACAGTCCAACTCTTCTTAAATCATCTGTATAAAAACTTCAGATCTTGATTGATGATGGATGAGCTATTGTCTCCTAAAGCACCCAGTTCTCATTACCCTTTAAGACGTAGCTTATTAGTGATGGACCTGAAGTGCTTTCCCAGTGGGTCATCAGCAATCAGCTGTGGTAAGAGATCAAAAGACTTGGTTTGGCATGAAATTTCCAGGCCAAAGCCATTTTCAGATAGTGCATTCAACATCTTGGGTGAAATATGACAGTGTTTTGAGAGTGATACAGTGTCTGACAACAAATCCCCATCACCTGGGCGATGATGGCGAGGGCGCAGCACTGTCAGCATACAGAGATGCTTCAGCTCTAACGGAGGCTGACCTTGGAAGTGAAGGTGTCATCAGCATGCATTGTGTAATACGTGTGTGCAGAGTGTAGCTGTATATGGTGTAGTGTAAAAGACAGCTGTTTCCTTAGCAGACAATCAACTTGGAAGGTATAAGATATCTTCTGTTTTGATTTTGAAGTGGTTACGGTGGACATGTCCCACAGTTTTTCTTAATTAACTCCTTTGCCTTTCTCTGTCCACTTCAGAGCTAGTTCTTTTCCCTCTCGCTATGCTGCCTTCCAGTTCCTCGTGCCAGCTGGCTTCACAGCACCAGAGAAGAGCTTTTAATTTGCAACCTTGAATAGCAACAGCAATTTTATAAACAATTTTATAACTGTTTCAGAACTAGATTCTACTGCTAAACAGGTGCCTACAGCCCCCACTGCATGTCAACACACATGAGTTACTTGCACTTCAGGATACTTTGCAGAATGTAAACATGTTTTGCCAATTTAATCCACATTAGAAATGAGACAACAGACCATGAGGGATTACACTGTACACAAGAAAAAGTCAGCTGAAGAAAATGCCCTTTTAACAGATGGATGAAGAAGAGTTCTTTCTGTCTCCACAGACAGCACACTTGGAGAGCTAGTGTCCCCTTGCCTTATTTACAGTGAATTTACCTTCTGCTGGCTGGTGATACGTTTTCACTGACTCCAGTCAAACTCATTCTGTTAGAATAGATGTTACGAATGTAGCCCCTTTAAGAATTTAGCAGACTAAGTATAAATTGTGTGTGATGTATCTGTGTTCCATGGCACTTTATGGAAAGTGTAAGATACTTGTGTTTCATGTTGCCAGAGACCTGTATGTTTCCATTTCTCCTGTTAGTATCGCAAGTATTATATCGTGGGTTGCCAGAGTAATGTGGTAGTGCATACCGAGTTATGTGGTAATGGCTCTGCTTCATCACTGGGCTAATGGAAGCCAGAAAATAACAGATATAATGGATAAAACATTTCTGATTTAGCTTCCTGAATAAATAGCCACTTAATAGAATTTTAGTAATACGCAGATATAAGTTCCCCACAATCATTTGGCAGCAATAAGGAAAATAATGACAGAAGTCAGTGGTGAGCGCACTTGCTGATTTATTTTCATATAATTTTGGTTACAGAATTATACTGCTTTTAAGCCAGTAAAGTAGCTCTGATAAGGAAGATGATAAGATTTTGCATTCACTTCAGAATCAAGTGGCAAAAGACCATGGAGCTACTTCTTTGTTCAGAGGAGCTGCAGCCCTTGTGCCAAAGTGGGAGATCGTGGTACTCTTAAGTGTGGCCATCAGTACCTTACGGGAAGGTGTCCAAAATTGGCTGACACCTTTACGAACTTTTTTCCCATGAAAGCTAGTGGGACACGTGCTTCAGAATCCCCTTTGGTAACTCCGTGTCCCTGAGCAGCGTAGAAGTCCAAGGGCAACGTTTGCTGCCAGCGTGGCTCGGTAGGTGTTTCAGGCAGCAGCTGATAGAGGTGGGTGCTCTGCCTCCCGTCCCAGGCAGCAGCATTGTACTTAGACTAACAATTTTCCAATGTCACAAAAATTTGTTTTAAAAGACAGAAATACTCTCCCCAAAATGGTATTTAAAATACATTCCACCATGAGCAGTCCTTTTTAGCGCTTCCTTGGCAGGAACTGGCTTCTTTCTTTGCAGTAGAAATCACAGAATTCACTAGGGGACTTGTCATTCTCTTTCCTGCTCCAGCCTCGGAAGGAGTTCAGCAGAGAGACGCCTCGGGTGTTGCAGCAGGAGAAGAAAGCTCTTTTTGCCTGGCTTCCTTTGCTAGCTGGTCTGCATAGGCAGAGATGCCTGCCTTTCTCCTCCTGCTTATTGTTTAACTTTATCTCTCACTTTCAGCGCTGTAAATTAAAATGAGATGATGGCTTTATGATGATGAGTTCATTATACAGTAACTCTATTGTATATTGATTACACTTGAGCTTCATTTGCTTAACATGTAAGAGGGTTTATTAGGTCTTTCCAGGCATTGTTCTTGCTAAGAGAGGGCAGAGAAGTGCAAAAGGCATTGGAGTTTAAGTCAGTGAAGCCAACGCATCTGTGCTGGTTTACACACGCCGAGGGCTCGGCATAAGGAACAGCAGCATAGCAGCTTGGAACGGGGAGGTAGAGAGGGAATGGGTCTGGATCCCACAGAGCAGAAAGAGTCAAGCACAAGTATATTAAGGATTGTACTAAACTTTGAACTCAGGGTTATTTAATATCTGTAAGAGCCCATCTTTGATATTATTACGCAGGTTTATTAGCGTCTCACCACATGAATAGACCTGTAAACTTTAATCCTGTCACCTCTAAAAAATGGTACAGTGCAGGGCAGGTAATACATCGCATTTTTGGGGAAGGGCAGCAGGAAAAACGCTTATTATTCAGTGATGAGGGAAGTCAGAACATTTTCCATGTTTGCTTTCAGTAAATCACAAGGAAAGCTGTCAGCTTTCCTTACAGTACAGAGGGGACACTTTATGGTTACTTTTATGCTGAAAAAAGTCTTTCTCCACAAAATGAAACTACTAGAATTAGGTTTAGAGTGAGATGCTGCCTGCTATATTAGAATGCATCAAAGTTCCTAGCAGAAAAGAAAATGTTATAGGTATTGTCATGAGTGAATGCTCTAAATCCCAGAAATTATGCCAGTAGCAGGTGTTCAGATGTACCAACTGATAGTGACACCATTTGGAATCGTGTGTGTGTGTTAAAGAAGCTATGAATGTAGATTTTACAGTTTTTGATGGCTTACTCGTTGTTATTTTTAATCAAAATCTGGGCCATAATGAATTAGGTAATCCTGTATAGCTGGGACAACACAGAGAAATCATCACTAGTCATTTTTCCAAGTGTTCTTCTAAGTCCCATTTTTCCCCAGAGCAGAATTGCTAACAGATGCTGTATGGGTTTTTTCAGGGATCATAAGAATATCATACAGACAGATCATTGCTATATCTCTAATCTGGACTCTTTTCTGTGTAAGATTATTATTATTGTTTTCATTTTTAAGCTCCTTTTCAATGAAAAACCAAGCTTTTAAACCAGCGGTTTCTAAGAAATAGTAATACTCTGAACCTATTAATATGGTGGAAGGATGTATTTACAGATGAACCTTTATTTAATACGTTCTGTTCTTGGGGGCTACCTCTCCTACATGCTGTGGCCTGTAAACCCTGAAATGTAAAAAAAATAATGCAGTAATTCCTTCCTTGTTGTTTGTAGACATTAGCGTTCACACTAAAGCTTTTAAAGGTTTTCTTGGGGGATGAGGACTATCAGACGACCTTAATCATTGCTACCGTAGTCAAGATTGACTCTTAATGTCTCTGTGAGAAGTGTGACACTCCCGGCTGTATAGCACCACTTAATGTCATTCTAAGGTGCCATTAGTAACTAACCTTCAACGTTTCTTTGCTGAGGCTCGAATCTCTGACACTGAGCAGAGCAGAGGTTTTAGCTGCGTGGGTCCTGTTAACTTTAATGAAGGTCACATGGATTGTCCCCTGCTTTGGAAGTACGAGAGCCAGGTTAAGTAGCGAAACTGTGAATTTGAAGAAGAGTTTAGAGGGTAAAAAGCCAAGCTATTGCTAAAGCAAGTTATTGCTAAAGCAAGTTATTGCTAAAAGTCATTTTCATGTTGAGATTTGACAAATCAACAAGCCATTTTTTTAAACAAACTGATATAAACATGAAAATATAAAAAAACCCACTCAACTTTCATCTGCTCAGAAACCATCTCCTATTGACACAAAGCTTCCAGCAAGGCATGCCAACGGTAGTTTTGGATCATAGTAGTTGAGATTTTGGGTCGTATATATTATTTGAGTATTTGGATCATGGTATTACGGTAGCACAGTCTGGCCAGAAAACATGCTTTTCCGGACACGGTGATGACTGGACCCTTCTCATGTACTGTGGGCTTAGAAAATTCCTACCCCAGTGGAGCACGTTAGTTTAGTGTATGTTTTAGGTGTTCATATGTATTAATGAAATACAGTGTAGTGTGGTTGATTGCTTGTGTTTTTAAAGTCAGGTAAGTCTTGCAGGTTTTTCACCCACAAATAACAGTACTGTTCCATACTTGATTACACTGGAACAACAGGTAAACCCAGTAATCATGTAGCGGCTGTGTGGCTGTCCTCATCAGGTTTCTTCTGCATACGAATAAATGGTTCGTGTTTACAAATACCATAAGCCTACTTGCCCTCCAGTTTTCAGAGTATTAAGTGAGATTGCAGTGAGAATTTTTTGCATTTAAATTTCATGCCCTCTCTCTCCAGTACACAAAGCAGCAAGAGATTCAATCAGCTGTATGTCTAAAGTTTTACAAGTATGTTCTCGTGTTCTTTTATGCAGAAATACTGAACGGAGGCGTGTATGTTGGCCAGAACAAATTTCTTTGCTTCGCAGACACCATTCATTGGCAGGACATCGTGCGTAACCCCTGGGCCTCCAACTTCACTTTGGTTCCAACGAATGGCAGCTCAGGATGTAAGTACCGGTTTTATTCTTAGCCTTGTTGTCTCCACTCAGCATGAAACAGTATAAATATGGACACAAGTCTTCCTTGATCCTCTGTTACAGAGAATTGTATTTGTAAATTTTTCCTGCATTTTTCATTACATTCTTCAAAGTTTGTACACTGCTTGTAGGAACGCTTAGTCTAATCTCTACTTTGTCTGTAGAGGGTATTTGAGAAAATCATATCTTTTCAGAAATTCCTCTCATCTGTTTTCTCTCTTCTGCATATTCTTTTTTCTATTTATCACTAAAGCCACTGTGCTGCCTTGGAAGCACAACCGTTATTGTTTGCTTTGCATTTGTTCCTGCTGCTCAGGCTGTTCCTTGAGTCACAACGGTCTGTCTATGGCATCATAATTAGCTGCTGGAGTAATTACGGTACAAGCTCACGGATATTCTGACTTTAGATGAGAAATGAACCTCAAAGAAATAGTTATCCTGTTGTCTTGTGTATATCTGCGAAGAAAGAGAGAGAATTTGCAGAGGATGGGATGCTCTTTACAATATAACCAATATTTCTCTGGTTTTAATATGTTCTCTCTATTTTAATGCTCTCAATTTCAAACTTGGAGTATCCGTTTACTTTGATTAATTTGTCTGATCCATTTCTCTATTTCTCTTCCCTAGGGTTAGTCACTTTTGATAGTATTTTGATGATTTTTGCAGCAATAGTGAATTCTAGTGAATGGTGGTGACAGTGATATAAAGTGTTTATGTAAAATATTCTATATTATAGTAAAGTGCATTCAAAATTAATAACATGCTATTAAACAGTACCCTCGGGATTGAAATTCAGGTATAGGCTGGGGGGAAGTTTATATCTGATGTCAGAAGTGACACCGCAGCAGACACGTTGCTCGGAGCATTCTGGATATAGGGACATTCTGGATTGCTTACCATATCCCAGGGTGTCCCTCAAGGATGTATAAATGACGGATTGTCTCTTTAACTTCGGCTACAGCCAAGAAACAACTTCAGTTCTTTAGCTGTATATTAGGAATTCAGGGGAAAAAAATTAGACTCTGGGTAAAGACCCTTTGATGAGTCCCCATAATTTCTAAGCAACAACTTGTTTTTAACCAAGTGCTTTGTGGAATAATATATTTTATATAAGGCCAACTTGCTTTTGTATGTCACACCTGCTGCGCTCAAAACCAGAGCACAGCTACTTGAGAAACAGCTTCCTCTGGGAGCCTGCCAGACTCCACTGCTCCTCCAGCTTCCAGCCCTGGAGCTGAGGCTTGGCTCGGCTGCCTTCTGGTTGGAAACCTGACAGAGTTGTAATGCAGCCAGCTATCTTATTTGCATAGTAAAAAACCTCATCACGAGTGATGATCAGTTCTAAGCAGGACTGATAAAACCTTTGAAGGTTAGGGAATGCCTGTACCCTTTTATGAGTCATTGCTTCAACAAGAAAACGACTTGGTTGTTACTCTGTTTTGTTCTGTTATTGGGTTTTCTTTTAACCTTTGCCAGTTCTTCAAGACAAATGCTTCTGCAACACCAAGGTAATAAGCTCCTTTAAAAAAGCAACCAACATCAATTCTATGTTTTTGAGCTAACAAAAGTTTCAGTGGTGACTCCAGAGGAATCGGTACAAGATCAGTGCTGAGTACTTTTGGAATCTCACCCTGAAAGTAATAAAGGCAACTATCAGCTCCCATAGCAAGACGAAAGAATGTATGTACCTAAGTCCAGCGTTCTTAAAACATTTTAGGATCCAGGATTGGAGGATCCAGGAAATACAGGCCTGTCAGTCTGACCTCGGTAGCAGGGAAGGTCATGGAGCAGATCATCTTGAGTGCCATTACAAGTCATATAATGGACAAGCAGGGGATCAGGCCTAATCAGCGTGGGTTTATGAAAGGCAGGTCCTAACTGATGAACCTGATCTCCTTCTATGACAAGATGACCTGATTATTGGATGAGGGAAAGGCTGTGGACATTGTCTATCTAAACTTTCGAAAGCATTTGACACTGTCCCCCATAGAATTCTCATGGAAAAACTGGCGGCTCATGGCCTGGATGAGCATACGATCTGCTGGATCAAGCACTGGCTGGATGGGCGGTCCCAAAGAGTGGTGGTCAATGGAGTTAAATCCAGCTGGCGGCTGGTCACAAGTGGTGTCCCTCAGGGCTCGGTGTTGGGACCATTTCTGTTTAACATCTTTATTGATGACCTTGATAAGGACATAGAGTGTATCATCAGCAAGTTTGCAGATGACACAAGGCTAAGCGGGAGTGTTGATCTACATGAGGATAGGGAGGCTCTACAGAGAGACTTGGATAGATTGGACCGATGGGCCAATGCTAACGGTATGAGCTTCAACAAGGCCAAGTGCCGGGTCCTGCACTTGGGCCACAACAACCCCATGCATCGCCACAGGCTTGGGGCAGTGTGGCTGGAGAGCTGCCTGGCAGAAAAGGACCTGGGGGTTCCAATTGACAAGCGGCTGAACATGAGCCAGCAGTGTGCCCAGGTGGCCAAGAAAGCCAATGGCATCCCGGCTTGTATCAGGAATAGTGTGACCAGCAGAAGGAGGGAGGTGATTGTCCCCCTGTCCCCCCTCAGCACTGGTGAGGCCACACCTTGAGTATTGTGTCCAGTTCTGGGCACCTCAATATGAGAGAGATATCGAGGTGCTGGAGTGAGTGCAGAGGAGGGCAATGAAGCTGGTGAAGGGCCTGGAGAATAGATCTTATGAGGAGCGATTGAAGGAGCTGGGACTGTTTAGTTTGAGGAAGAGGAGGCTGAAGAGAGACCTCATCACTCTCTACAGCTACTTGAAAGGACATTGTAGAGAGGTTGGTGCTGGTCTCTTCTCACAGGTAATTAGTGATAGAACAAGAGGGAATGGGTTCAAGCTGCAGCAGGGTAGGTTTAGGCTGGACATTAGGAAAAAATTCTTCACAGAAAGAGTGGTCAGACACTGGAATAGGCTGCCCAGGGAGGTGGTGGAGTCACCATCCCTGGATGTGTTTGACTTGTTTAGATGTGGTGTTAAGGGATATGGTGCAAGGGAGAACTTTGTAGAGTGGAGTTGATGGTTGGAGTCGATGATCCCAAGGGCGTTTTGCAACCTAAATGATTCTATAATTCTGTGATTCTATGATTTTTTCGTTTCTTTTGAGTTGTTTTGAAACACAGGGAAGGAACAACTTGCGCTTTGCCATTTGTGCTTGATAAACCTGATAAACAGCATTATTTCAATTATTTGATTGAGTTATGTACCAAGGCAGCTTCATTAAGATAGCCACCCAAATTTTACTTTATTTTGCCTTATTTGGGATGGAGCAGAGTGCAGTTGGACTGTATTTCATTTAACAAACAAGAAACTGGATTCCACCTCAATACCATTCCTAAATCCTGTGAAATTTGATTAAATTAGCTAATCCAAACCATTTCTGTCTTCACAATTTACATAGGTGAAAATCTAAACCCCGTTATACAGAAAGCCAAGAAATGGCTAAAACGGTTTAACAAAGGTGTTAAGGCTTTGGGAAACAATTCAGGTACAGAAATCATCATTTAAAATAGACTAAAGTTAAATAGCTGTCTCTGTGTGTGTGTGCGTGCGTGTGTTACACACACATGCATAGGGGGGTGTGTGTAAATATATATCTATGTAAAGCCCTCAAATGAAATCACTCAAAGGTGGAACCTTATTACTACCTGTCAAGAGGTAGGAGAAAAAGAATGTGCTACACTGGTAGTTTACGAAAGAATTAAGACACGTTTTTTGTGCTGGTGCAGAACAGACTTGGAGAAATGAACATTGAATTATAACCCTAGAATGGAAATCAGTATAGAGTATCATTAAATAAGGGAAATACTTCTCAAATTTGGCTCACATGTCACTTTTCATAATCTTCTGGGCACTGTGGGTGCGTGCTGGGCCCAGCCGTGCTGGTTTTCCGCTGCTGCAAATGATACTCAGTCTTTGGTACTTTTCTGCATAGACTGCGACTCATGCTTTTTTAGATCCAGCATGTGTATGTATTTACTGTTTATTTTACATGACTGTATTAAATTGCCTGAAGTCTCAGGTGCCTCCCATCAAATGCAAATCTTGGTGAAGTCCATTGGAACTGAGTAAGTACACGTTGCTTGGCATTACCAAGAATATCCTAAATGGAAGAGATGTCAAGGAAAGCCCTCTGGGACTTTCCATGTCAGCATCTCTTGAAAAGAATGAGTGGGTTTTACTGCTCATCTAAAAACCTTTACAGGAGGGGGAGAAGGTCTGTCAGAGAGGCTCCATCAATCTGGGAAAGTAAACCAACCAAACCTTCTGTGTCAAGCATAACAAAGTCCATACTAGTAGTAATTTAGGAAAGTCTGTGTAAATGCGTGATCATGTAAGACCTGGGTAGATGCATCGGCCTATGGGCCATGTTTAGCTGTGACTGGCAGTACTGGAGGGTAGCTTATGCCCCAGGAATTGTTAGGGCTGTTTCACTGTAACAACTTCAGTAGCGCTCCCTGGCAGAGAATATTTCGGGACAAAAAGCTGTGACCTGCCGTGAGTGTCAGAATCGGATACTTCATCATTCCAGCAGGTCCTAAAGCCTAAGCCACGGTTTGGTGTTTTGGCATCGCTAGCATTGTTTCCAACAGTCAGTAGCGAACATGAAATCTCCCCCAAGGTGTCTACATGTCCGAAAGAACAGGGGCCACCTTCAGAGAAGAGCCCAAGGCTTGCTGGGTTTTCGCCGATGGCAGAGTGGACTCCAGCAGGTTGGTATAAATGCAGTGCCATGCTGGGGGCACCTGTGCCTCAGCGGGGGTGTGTGTGCTCAGGGCTCAGCCCCGCTCCGCCTGCTCTGCCCCCGCGAGCCAGCTGGCACTGCAAGCTGCTGGTGTGCTCCCTTCCCCAGCCAGAGAGAAGAGCTGATAGTGATCCCACTTCAGAGATAATTTCACTTGCAACCTTCCCTGCTGCTCCAAGGCAATCAGCAGAGGAGGAAGACAAAAGGGCGGAGTGAAATGAAGATGCTTTGAAATAAAATCAGTCTCCTGCCTCTGTACTTGTTTCATACCTTGGATCTGCCAACTCTGGCAATCCCCTTCATTTACATCAGTGCTAGACAGAAGAGAATATGGCCAGTGAACTCTGGGAATAAAGCTTTTCTGATTCCCTTCTTCGCAGGCTTTCATTGTCACATCAGCGTTAAGAAGCCAGTTGAAAAAGCCATGGCATCTTGACTACTATGATAGAAATCCTGCAGATGTATGGATCCTAAGTGCTGCTTCTCCTTTTTTCTTTTTCTTTAGCCTGAAATGCGTTCTACCCATTGCTTCGTGTTCTGATCAAATGCATGCAGAAAAGTTTGTGTTAGAAGCTTTTGAATTACACGGTCTCCCTGTTCAGCTGAGTACAGCCAGTGGCTGCCGGCGCAGAGCTCAGCGTGTGCCGCTGCAATGTAATAAATGTTGTACCAGGGACCACGCGTACTTCAACTCTCCCAGGACAGATACGTCTCTGCCTTTGACTCAGATGCTGAAATATTACTAGTATTTACTGCTTGCAGAGCCTTCCTATACTGGTATCTTGTAGCTGAAGCTTTTAAAATTAATTGTAATTTGAAAGCAGCCTTTTTCATTTACCTGAAATCAGCGCTATCAGCCTGGGGTTTTTAAGCTGGGCACCTTGCAGTGGGAATCTCAAAAGTGCTTAACTCTCTAAGGAACAAAATTTCCCCGTTAGGTATATGTTACTGAATTTGTTTCTGCAATGCTGAAGATCTGTTTTCTCTCCTTCCAAAACTAAGCCATGAATTCAAGCATTAGCCAAGCATGCTAAAGCCACTCTTTGCAAGAGCATATTCCCCTGTTACCACTTGTTGGATTTAGTATCTTAACTGAAGAGGCAGAGCTCTGCCCTTTGCAGCTAGAAACCTGAGTGGCGGTTCCCAGCGATGGTGCAGGAAATAAAGCAGGGAATAAGGATTACACTTCTTGCCTAAAATGCTTCTAGGTTGGTAAGCAACTCCTCTCTGACCAGCTTTAGGGAAAGCCCAGTGAAAACCCGTCTGCTTTGATCTGGGTCCTCACCGTTCTCCGTGGGTTTGTTGTTAGCAGGCTCTGGACTAGCCCCTCATTGTGCCAGGGGAACTGTCTTGCAGGATTTGACAAGGACTGTAGTATTAAATCAGAATTTTCAGGGGACCATTACTTGGAGATTTTGTTTCACAGAAAAGCTGGAAGGAATTACTGCATTAAGGTCGCTTGCATAGCTAATAGCATAGGTTCAAATAAATCAATAACGCATTTACAAATACTGAAATTATATGGGTACATGTTCATGATGGAGCTGGTAACTGTTTGGGTAATAAAGATTAAAAAATTACTTTCCATTTTCAAGTTTAAAAAAAAATGGCTGCTTTTCAGGAAATTATTCAAGAAAGATGCAGTACTGCAAGTTGGCATGTGCCCAGAGTTGTGGAAACTGAACCCTGTGAAAATAAAGCCCATTTTAAAGTATTCTCCTGAACTGAAATTTCTGCTCTGACTCTGAAGTGCAGTGAGATCTGTGGAAAAATTTCCCTTGACTTGATTTGGCCTTTCAACTGAGCCCCTGTCAGCTGTGCAAAAAGCTGGAATTTTTGGCAAGATATTTTTTCAAGCAGAACAACTTCAGTTAACTGCTGTTCATAACATTGTACTCCTCTGTCATTGCTTTGAATCTGATTGCACCCGGTAATGTAAAAACACCCAAGTTCTGAGCTGGACAGAAGTGTGTCTACATTGTTACGTGATACGTTGGAAGAAAAGGCTTGGTCTTCAGCTGTGTACCTGTGATTCAATAAATCCCATGATGTATTCCAAGGAAACGCTCCTTTAAATGACTTCCCTCTTTTTTACCTATTGATTCATAGATTTTCCAAGGGCAAAAGAAGCCTTGAAACATCATTAGCTCTGATTTCCCATATGCGGAGGCCCTGAATTATCATCCTCTTGCCTGGCGTTGAGCTCAGGAACTTTCCTAACCACAGTTTTGAGTTTGAGAAGCAGCCGCAGCCCCAGTGTGGCTGGAGCTGCTGCCGCCGGTGGATGGGCGAGCGTGGGGCTCCGGTTCCCTGTACGCTCTCCTGGCACTGCGCTGAAGTTTTGCAGAAGTGCAGCCGTCCCTCAAGAAGCTGGTTACTTCCCTAGCATTAGAAGAAATAACGCTAGCTGCCTTTATTTCTAATTTGAACACCGTTTTAAATTGCAGATGTCGTTGCATCTTACGCCTTGCCCAGCTAGCTCCAAGAGCGCTCTGGCAGCCAGCAGTTTCTCCCTGCAGAAACGGCAGGTACCGTGTAGTCAGCTCACCTCTTGAGCTTTTCTTCATAAGCTCAACAGATAGAGGGGCTCACGTCTCTCATAGTGAGGAATTTCTTTCCAGCCCCAGAATAATTTTCGTTGCTTGTCAATGTAAAATATTTTTCAATATGCTTTTAGAAGGCAGAAACCAAAGCACGTATAGCTTTTTGTTACTGATTTAACCAACATCCTGTAGACGTAAAAATTGTGTCCTTTGTGTTTCAGCTTCACATGAGGAACCTGGTATTCAGGCAGTTCTGACACCTGCGCGTTTTAGAGACCCCCTGTTTTCCAGAAAATGTAGCCTGTATGCTTTATTCCAAAATATGCCATCTTATGTTTGGCCACATAAAAGACATTTGGTGTGAGTGATCTTTTAATAATTTCTAAACCTTTGGCTGGAATATTAAAAAGCGTTAGTCCTGCAACAACCCCTGGGGGGAACCACACCCCAATTGTGTTATAATTGCTCATTTACAGCTACGTTTGCAGAGCCCCCAATTAGCTGGCTCTTAATGCATTTGTCATGTGTTTTATTAATATTGAAACATAGAGACAAATCTAATTAAATGTTTACCATTTAGCCAGCTCTTTGCATTTTAATTAAAGGACCAGAAAATGGACTAGCCAGCTGCACGGTTGCTTATGAAGTCCGCTTTCTCTTCTGCTGGTGCAGACAATCCAGGCCGTGATTGACCTTACCTGGGTGCAGGTGTGTTTGGAAGCAATAGAGCTTGGTTTGACATACTTATCTCTGGAGAGTACGTATTTGCTTGATGGGAGTCCGTGCTGGCTTCATTATTTTCTTTTCCTTTCTTCATTTTCTGCGTTACACTGTCTTTGTGAGTTGCTTTGTTTAGGTTAACCTGCTACCTCATCGGCCCTGATAACTGAGAGTTTGCTGGGCCATATTCTACTGCAAGTTTTCCACATGCCTAGCAAAAAAAGTAATACAGTTTCTAAAGAGGTACTTCTTTAAAATATTGCAGAAACGGGAATAATTTGGTAGAAACTTAGCTTAGTAGAAATGTATATATCAGACTAGTTTAAGGCCAAAAGCTCCTTTTTTAAATTGGTATAGGAGAAAATCGACCATGTGGATACATGTACGTTCCCTTCAGCATACATAGTGTACTCTTGAAGTGTGTTTCACGACAAATGTACGTTGATATTTGCGTGGAGTTTTGTATAAGTGATAAACTTTGTTCTCCTTTGGGTGTTAACAGCCTGTGTTTGGAGTTGCTGGCAAGTGCTGTAGGTGAATTTTTGTAGGGCCATTTGTCGCAGCTGCGGAGTGAGGTGTGACGGGAAGCCAGCGCATTGATTTAATGCTCAGTAGTGGCCTTGTAATTCTTCAGTGGGCAGTAACTCATTTTTTGTACCAGTAGTCGCAATATTAGAAAAGGATCGTTTTTACACATAGTGGCTTATCTGGAAATTTATACTCAGGTCAAACGATTGGCTATTTTATTCTGAAGTAATTATGTGATAGTTTTGAAGAATAGGCGTTCCTCAGATCCTTGCAGTCTCTCCCAAAAGTCCCAACCTTCCACCAGTTCTCAGTTACGCCGCACTTAAATTACATAAAATGCTACAGATGTACACACCGGTGTTTCCAACTGGACCATCCAAAACAGGCTCTTGCGCAGACCAGTCCTGTTCCCATCGGGACGCCACACTGGTGAAGCAGGGTGTCTTCCGCCAGAGTGGGAGGGAGGACAGAGTCCTTTCCCACAGTAAAAATGCCATCGGTTAGTAAAAAATCAGGAGAGCTGGACGTAATGTAGATGCAAGCTTGTGGAAAGCTTTCTAAAGCCCAGAGGATGCTCTGGTAACAGGAGACAATTATGTGTAAATCAAACCCCTAGGCCTCAGTACCAAGACACAGGTGAGCTGACTGTGTTTTGTCCAGTTACTCCCCCAAGATATTTTGTGCTTTTTCAAAGCACAAGGATTTTGCTCTACAGAAGGCCAGAGTAACAGCGGTATATTTATGTATACTGGCAAAAAGAAAAGAGGGAAGTGACTAATTCATGCTGAAAGCCAACTTTCAGAATAGCTAGTGTATCATTTCTGGTGTACATCTAAATGGGAAACTACCTACGGAGAAAATGGCATTCCAGAAAGTATGCGCTGAAGACATTTGTTATTGCAGTTTGTTAAATTATAACCTTTCATTGAGGTTATTACTTGAAGTTCAATTAACATTTTAAATGTACGTTTGGAGACCAGGGAGCGGGGCCTCTGCAGAGAGGTGGTCTCAGTACAGAATACCTTCCCTGCCACCGGTGTCACCGCGGCAAAGTCAGGAGGAAAAGCTGTTCTTTTTGGTAAAAAGCCACAAATAACTAAACAGTTTTGTGAAAGCTCCTTCCGTGTGGAACACACTTCAAGGGCTTGCAGCAGTGCATTTTAGCAGCAGTTTCATGGATATCTCAGTTGGAAAGGAAACGTATATCAGAGCTGAATATAGACAGCCAGAAAGTCCCGCAACCGTCTTTTGTTCAGCATACGTGGAGGTTCCTTTTCCTACTATTAGGGAATCTCTAGTCAGGCCAGAATTTATTTATTTACCTGGAATAGAAAGACATATATAGGCACAGAATAAACTGATTCTAAAAAACAGTTTTTCCCAAGCGTATGTACCTGAAGATGGAGGAGTACATGAAATCCAGTGATATAATGAACTTGTTTTGCATTAGTACGGCAAGCTGAACTGCTTGAAGTTGCCACTAATGTTTTTCCTCAACCCAGAACACTCTGTTTTGAATAAAGGGAATCAGTTTATTTTCCTAATAAATATCTTCAGCAGCATTTTCAGAAGGGATTTGTCAGTTTCCAAATGCCCTTGAAACAGATTTGAAAGGCAGGCAGTGCGGCATTTGATGGAAATACAATGCCTCTAACAGTTGAGTTCACTGAATAAAAAGTAAGTAACAAACACAAGCATACGTAGCTAGTACAAATAAATAATGCCGTGAAGGACAGAACCCCTTAGGCTGCCAGAGCTTAATCCAGGGATCTAGCAAAGCAACTGCTACAAAGCCAGGGATCTTTAGGAGTGGCGGACACGGAAAGGAGGGCACTGCAAAAGCCAGCATTAACAGTTCCTGAACCTCTGACATGGGCATCTCTCTGCGGTGAAAAATATATTCTTCAAAAAGATAAACAAAAAATACCCAACCCCAAACCCAACTCCCTCCCTGCCAAAGTGCTGACCTTGTTTTACTGAGTATCTCCCTCCCTTTATATAGCAGTTACAGGGTGAAAGTCACCCACCAAGTGGCACAGGTTCCCATGCTCATGTATAGAGATATCACCAAGTAGCGCTAGTTCTATAGCTACAGAGTTTAAGCAGTGCTCCAGGTAGTAGCGTGTGGCAACTGTTGCTAAATGCTTGTCTTTTAATGGCAACCTGTGTGTGTATAATGCATTACTCTATACCACCTGTTTATAAGCAGATTGGCATTTATGCAGAATATTGCACAAGGGAGAGACTTTCAGTTTACATGAAAGCATCCCTTTCCATTATAAGCAGCTTGCTTTATCACAAACACCAGTGTTTCTTGAAAGTAGGAAACAAACTCCAAATACTCCGAATATTTAAAATAGTCTAATTGAATGGTAATTGGCAGATTTGTACTGAGTGGGTGGGTGGGTGGAATTGGTCTTTCATAGCAAGCTCCAGCTGCTCTAGCTAGCTGCCTTTGAAGAGCTGCTTAGGGAAAGAGGAAGAAAAGAAAAACTATAAAATCAGCCACTTAATTGCATCTACTGGTTCTTGAAGCTGCTGTGTGCCTCCCACCCTTTTGAAGTTGTCTGTTGTTAGATCTGCAAGATGTACGTGCCAGCCACCAGCTCAGAGTGGCCTTGGTTGGTGCTGCTGCATGGAGCAGGGAGGGTAGGTGTGTATCACTCAGGGGCAGTGGGGGGTGCAACGGTGGGACGAGCCAGCTGGCATGTCCCGACAGACTCCTCTGTTGCTTGCATAAAACACAAAATCACACCAAGTCTTTATTGCTATCACGTGCAATTTTTTAAGGGTTTCATTACACATGCCTGTTTCGGCAGAAATTCCCAAAACTGTCACTAAAGTTCCTGCCCTGCTTTTGTGGACAGCCTGGCTAAAGAGCTCTGGCCACTGCTCTGCTCAAATCCAGGGCTGTTTCGGGGTCTTCTCTCTCTTCCCTTCACACCTCCTGCAAGGAAGAGGACAAGTGTTGTGGCTGAGTGACTAGAAGGGAAGTTTCTGTCTGCTAAACAACGGACAAGGTATAGGAAGTAGCGAAGCAAAAAAAAAAGAGTGTATTTTATGCTCCTGCAGTCCCTCACACTTTCTGTCCCTGTGTGTAGGATCTCCGCATTCCTATCTCCTTGGGCTAGTATTGAAAGGAGCTTTCACATCTCCAAATTTTCTTTCTGTTCCTGTTGTAGGAACTTGTAAGCTACTTTCAAAGCTTAATAAAAGCCATCATCAATGAAGTGTTCTAGCAGAGGGGAAATGTTGGGAATATTTGCAGAGTAAGATGCTCAATCCAGGGCTTCCAAGTGGTTTTATACAAATTGCTACATATGAAACAACTTCATACTGAATTCAGCATATTATGAGAATATGATAATATTCATCATATTATGAGAACATGAGAAGTCACAGAATGTCCACAGCATCACCTCTCTGCAGATCTCCGAGAGCTGAAGATTTTCCAGGAAATTGCAGTCTTCAGTTTGTTTGTATGATTATTTTCATTGAATATTTGTGTATAGCAAACACTGAATCTAAATATCCGAGTATATGCATTGTTTTCCAACAGAGATAGGGCTTCTGTTGTCCAAGTATTGTTTTGTAATAATCAGTTTTGTTTAGAATAGCCAGAGATACATTTTGAATAAGCAATTACATTTGAATAAGCATATTATGATACTTTTCCGAAGTTTGTCTAAAAACGGACTCCAAATTTCATGGGAATAGGGAGTTCCTTTCTACTATTTCCATCTAATTGAGTCAAAAGTTGGTTACACATTAGCACACCTAACTGTACTCAGGCAGACTCTAGGAATATCACATGGCACCAAGAAAAGGTAAAATGAATTTTAAAAGCCACTTCAATTTTGACTTCTCATTTCCCTTCTTGGAGGTTATTACTTTGCTTAAAAAATGAAAACTGTATGCCCCTCTGTTCGAACTTTATTACTGCTTTGGCAGCATTACAGGAACATTATTACAGGACATTATTTTGACTTATGTGGTATTGACTGCCTTGATCTGTGTGAGGGGTGGAGGAGTTGGTATTAAGCAAGCACAAAAACATCCCCAGCTTTGGCACTTTTCTATGTGTCTTTGAGTTTTCTGTGCAACTCCTTTGAAAATCTCCTCTAACAGTGCTGACATTTCTCACTGAGAGCTAACGGGCAGTGTCCCGGAGCAAGGAAGGGTGTGGGTGTCACAGCGTTAGGCATCGCAAGGGCTGCTTCTTAGATATGAGATCCATCTTCTTCAGGACACCCCCATGCAGAGGAGAGAACCCATTAAAATAGTACCTGCCAGGAGGAAAACAAGGGGAAATGTTGAAATGAATATAAAAGGCATAGAAGATGTTTGCTTTTTTGTCTGCTGGGAATCTGCAGTGCCTACTTGCCTGCTGCCTTCCCCTCACAGACCTGTCTTCTGCTCACACTCAGATTTCCTCAGTGAGGACTTCTCTCCCCTTTTACGAAATATATTAGGAGCTTAGGAGTTGCCCAGGATGCGGGGAGCAGGGTTCAGTTTCCTAGCTTGCTTGAAGGCATTCAGATCTGTACCTACTGTCTCCCACCTCCCAGTGGAAACTGCCCCAGGTTCGTCTGAGCTGAGGTCTTTTCTACTCCTTCTGTTTAAATACTGAGTATTAAGTAATCATTGGGTAAGATACAGAAATAGCTGTAGGGGCATGGACTGATCCTTAAATGTATCCCTTCTCCAGTGGTCATAACCACTAGCTGTGGGGCGAGAAGCTGTGTCCAGCTCTCTCCCTTCAGGGCTGGTGAGCTCCTGTGTCGTCGGGAGAGCTGTCGTCATCAGGGATGGCTGCCTGCGCTGTGCTCTCCCCTTCCAGAGAACAGCCTGTAGGCTCTTTCTTGGGTTGCTGTCCTGGGAGGTGAGAGTCTTCATCACAGGAAGCAAAGGAGAAAGTGGAATGCGTAACCCCACATCCTAGGTGAGTGTTAATGTCTACAGGTGGTGGAATATTGCCCTCTCCTTTCACACAAAGGAAAGGGAAAACTAGAGGTCCCCCTGTGTTTTGATGGGGTTTGGGGTTGTTGGTCTGTGTGCTTTGGGGGTGTTTCATTTCTAGTCCCGTGTAACCTCCCGTTAGACAGAGACCAAGTGCTCTGCTGCTCAGGAGCAGAGTCCTGCTGCCAGTGTGCGAGGATGGACAGTTATCTGTGGCTTACTGGAGGTGAATATATTTTTTTAAGAATAATGATTACAAGGAAAGATTCCTGAGGGCTTGTTGTTCCTGATGAGCCTGCCAAGCAGCAGGTAGGACTTGACCTATCCTTTTGGCCTTCCAGCTGTGTCTCCCCATTTGCTCAGGATCCCCGTGTGCGTGTGCAGAAAGGCATTTGATGCTGATTGGAACTAATTCACCACCACAGTGGGGGGAATTCACTTACATTGCTCTGTGCTAACAGCTATAAGCAGTGATAATTAATAGGTCCTAATTGCTTAATCAGTTTAAAGTTTTAGACTATGTCATATGTGAAGGTTTTTATTTTTGTGGATGACTAAACCCCCAATTAATGTATCGAGTCATATGGCCTTACCAGTGCTGTCTGTTCCAGGCAGAGAAAAATAACCAGTGTCTTCATTACCCCCCTCAGGTCCCTTTCTGTAGTTGTTACTGTGGCCTGAAGACATTTTTCTGTAGCAGCTGAAATAACGCTACAGTGAGCCTTCCTATCAGCTCCGAGCTGTCAGCGATAGATATGAATCCACCAGCCTGAGCCCGTTCGGTGCTGCTGACATATTCTTCTTGACTTTCCATTTATTCCTTTACCTCTGGTGGCCAATCTCTCTTAAAACCAAAACTGTGTGCCACCAGCGTATCTAGCGAAACTGTAATTTTGCAGTTCTCAACAGATCCCTAGTCCCTGTGCACATGCGAGGGTTGTCTCCATCACACATTACTCAAGAAAATGCGTCCCCCTTTGGTATTCAGTTTTTGTTTTCTTCAGTGCTGGTTCAGTTTTATCTCTGTTCCCTCACACTGTCCCCATACCTCTCCCTCTGCCTGTCTTTCAGGGCGTATCTCTTGGATTGTTTTTATTTCCCAGACCTATTTCCCGTGCCAGTTTCTTTTCAGCTGCCTGTTCCCGAGTCCCTCTCCATTTGTGTGCATGTCTCTTCTTATCTACTGAGGAAGATGAGGGGAAGATAGAGGCGTTGAATGGCAGAGCTGGAAGTCCCTGTTGGAAGCGATCTTTAGAGGGAGTTTGCTTTCATCATGATTGAGCCCCAGTGGAGCCCGCGTGCTGGATGCACACACACGTGGCAGTTAGGGGCTGGGCGCTAGAAAACTTTGACTTAGGGATGATGGTAGCATCCACAGAAGGCGCTGTGCTTTTCCACAGTGTACGTATTCCTCATTGATGAACACTGTGCGAGTTTCCACTGTAAAGGGATCCCGTTAATATTTGTGCTCTCTATTGGGCATGGAGAATTTGGGGTAGAAGCAACAATACAGATACGAGACAGAAAGGTCAGCTGAAGTGCTGCTATTTACCACAATAAAAGTAACAATATCAGTGCAGTTACAGCTTGTTAAAGAAAAGCCTGCTTTTTATTGTGGCTAATGCCATGTTGGAAAACTGTTTGGTGATACATCCCAAAGTGAACTCATCTGACATCAGTGAAAGCAACATAGTTTGATAGCAGCAGAGGAATTGACCCTTGGATTATTGTATCCCATAATACTTCCATGGAAAGGAAGAGAAAATGAGCACTAGATATTTCTATAAGACTTTCTTCTTTTACAGAAAGTTTTACTTTCTCTTGCGACATGTGTCTCTCCTGCCATGAAGAAAGGAAATCCTGAAAAGTGTGAGTCTCTGTTAGGTAATTAACTTTCAAATCAATAGAAGAGATCTGAAGGCTAGGACGGGGCTGGTAGGAAACGCAAAATGATTTTTATTTAACAAAGGAGTGTGAATGAATGAACGTGTGACAATAGGAATAGTCAGACAAGGACACGGAAAGCATTACAGCCTGATAAAGGCAGAACAATCCATAACAACAATAGTATCATTAATTCTCGTTAATGCTGTGCTGCAGTGTTTGAATTATATTTTGATTTTGTTATCTCTTAATACATAAATCTAAGGAGCTTCAGCTGCCTAGAAAAACAACGTGCCAAGTGTATTTAAACCTTCTGTCTGTTCTAAGCAATGGCAAGAAGAGGCTGCAGAGTATACCTGCAACTCCTTGGACCTTAGGGCTAGTTATGCCTAGAAACATCTATATGGCATCTGTAGTGTTTTTGCAGAAGTGAATTTTTTAGGTGAAGGATGAGTTTATAAGTAGCTTACAGAAGCTAATAAATGATTTATAGATGTTTTGATAGTTAATCAATTATTTCAGACTGTTAGATAAGTAAAGAGGCTGCTTATAACCATGGCTTGTAACCATCAAAGCCACTTTATTTTGCCTGTGTTTATTCACACTTCAGTATCAGTGTGTTGCAGATATACTAACATTTATTAATGATTTATTAACTTGGTAGAAACCATCTGTAAACACAAGCTTTGTGCAAAGTGAGACTATATCTTCTCTTATTTCTGCTTTCCTTCTCCTACTGAGAGAGGTCTGCTTGAGGCAGCTGGCATAGCTGATGGGGAGAAGCAGCGTTTCTTCTCTGTACTACGCTGAGCTTAGAACTAAGAGGAGGACTTCATTTTTCTTGTCTTGTCAGTAACTTAATCCTTTGTGGTTTTACTGTTCCTGAAATAATAAAGTCAGTCTGGAGCCAAAGGAAAGCCCTTCTCAATTCTCAGGAAAGCACAAGGATGAAGTAACCTTGTGCTAGTGAGCAAACATTTTCTGCTGGTGACTTCCCCTGGCTGGGCGAGCAGAAGCATCGCCCACAATAACTCTATCCTGGAAGTTACCGCAATGATACTCTGCACTGGAGCCCATAATGAGGATCTGTTGCAGTAGTATTGGCTAAGGGAAGATGAGCCCAGGAGACGAGTCATTGGTTTTCTACGTGGAATTTGCCAAAGCAAAATTAATTTTCATGTTCCAGTGGGAATCTGCCCTTTCTAAACTTCAATTTCATAACAAACCCTGTAAAAATTACGTAAGCCTGCTTTTAACTCCTTCCCTCCACCTCTGCAATCTAGTGAATAAAACGTCATTGTGTATGCAAAACAATTCTACTATTCAGGAGCAGAAATGTACTCTAGCGTGACCCCTGTAACAAGGAGAAGACTTTTCCAGGTTCTTCCTCTCCATATCTCATTTAGAAAAGAAAAACAAAAACAAACCTTTTTTCTTATGTGCCTTCACTAGTGTGCAAGAATTAAGTGAATGGGCTAGGTAGAGCTTACAAGGCAGAGCCCTGCAGAATTATTTCTCCTTTTTTACACCAGTTCCCGCTACTTCTTGAATCCCTGTATGATTGTAATAGGAGCATATCTGATGAGTTGTTGCAGATGGGCTGTTTCCCTGCAGCTGAGTGCTCCTAGGCCCCCGCAGTTGCCACCAGGACTTTAGGACACTCAGCATCTTTTGATGTCAAGAACCAGTGGAGGAAATCCTAGGAAGGAGTTCTACCTCTCTACTCTTTGCTGCATCAAAACAGAAGGAAGAACGCTTCTGTGGTTTCTTGGTTTGCCATTTCTTCATTAGTTGTTTCTTTTAGCCCTTACTGCTGTATATTGGAGGGTTTTAGAATATTTTAGAGACCAAAGGGAAAACGGGAATAATTTATTCTATGCCAAGAATTGATTGATAATTTTTTCTCAATTTTTTCTCACTTTTTCTCTGTTGGCTCGCTACATTCTAAAAGTCCTAAGAAATATATACAGAAGGATCTGTGAGAAGTAGTATAATTATTTCAAGGACCTCATCAATCTTAGGGCCAATAGATCTATTAGCATTTAAGTCTGACATACACATCTAATCGTGAGCCCTGTTCCTCACATGAATGCTCCTTATGCTCCTGGCTACTTATGTTGACTTCCGTGGGACTATTTTTGTGTTAGATTTACAGAGCTGTTCTTTAATGGGTAGCGATCTGTCCTTATTACAGTGGGGAAAAACTGCCGAAATACTGAGTTAGGTGAGGGCAGAATTTGGACCAGTTCATACTGAGAGCAAAGGAAGTTATTTTTCTTTTTAAACAAACAAACAAATATAGACACACTATTTGGAGGGAGTTTGGTTTTTGTTTTTCTCAGTATATTTGACCTTCAAAAGGACACATAAGGATGCAATTCAGAGGTGTGCTGCCTACAAGCTCAGCTCCTTGTTGTGTCTGTGCAGCTGAGAAAAGTGAAAACAATGAAGCAGATACTTTGAGTTCCCAAAGAGAAAAAAGAAAACTGGCAGCCTTTGCTTGCTATATTGTTAAATATCTCTATTTAAATGCAAATGATCATCTGACACTGTCAAACAAAGTCACGTACCAGGAAGCAGGCGTGCAAGTTAAAAAAGTTTTTAAAATTATTTTTGAAGATGCTGGATTGCATTTATTTCCAGGAGGGGTAGAGTTGGCTGAATACGTTTTTGTTTGTGTACTGAGGGTCAGCTCAGCACCTACGAGTTTCAAATATGAAGGGTTTTATTTTAAGTGTAGCTTTTGCAGAAGCGTGGGCGGCCTCTCCAGTTAGAGATCACTTGGAGGGGTGCTTGAAGTTTCTTTTGTGTTACCTCACTGCAAGTAAGGCAGTGGAAAGCCCAGTGCATACAGTATGTTTTGGAAGGAGACAGAATCCAGGGACAGAAAGGGGAAGAAATGGCCAAGCTGGTGCCGTGTTCTGCATCAGGTATGTGTGGTTACAAGTGATCCGTGCAGTGCTTTAAACTGCAGCCAGCTGCAGGACTTCTGGCTTTCTCCCTCAACTCCAGACCCCTTAAGCTAGACAGGCATGAGATTTGACCGCAAGGAAGGATTGGGCATAAAATAGAGCATTGCAAGAGGAGGCTCTGTTGTCCATGGGTTGTGTTCCTCCCTAGCCGCCCTCAGCAGGGAAGCTCCTGCTCCGCTGAGGCCCAAGCAAAGCAAGTGGTGAAAAGGTTATTGAGCGTGCGTGCAGGGCCCTGCTCTTTTCCTTCCCTCTTCTGGTGGTCAGGGATAGCCAGCTTATAAAACCCGCTTCCCAGGGATCATTTTTATTTGGTTGGGTGAAACACCAAAGCCAACAAACAGTATCTTACTGAGTCTCCTCTGTTAAAATTCTTCCTTTAACCTGCTGCTTACCTCACCTTCTTTTTAAATCACCTTCTTATAAATCAATATGGATGTATTTGCTTTCTGCACAGGGTTCCAGTAGTCTCTTAATAGTCATAATAATCGTTATTACTGATTAAAGTTGCATTATTCATGCCAGATGGAGTCCCCTCCCTGTCAGCCAGAATGAGTTTGCATTATGTAGTTATAGTACATTTGTGATCTAAATAAACAGATGGCAGAATGTGACAGCAAATTATGTGCTGGTGATGTCAGCAACAACGCTTCCCGAGTATAATTGCTTTAAATGAACATGAATGCAGCAAGGAGCTGGTAGTTTTAACAAGGTAGTTGGCATGCAGTGGGGTAATTACCACATAACATCATCAATAGCGCCATGAATGCTGTGCGAGCGCTGAGGGAAGAACGTGAGCTTTGCAAAGGTAGTGACAGAAAGTCCAACTTTACACAACTATCACAGTGGGTTGCTCAAGTGTATAACGTCTCTGAGGTATAAGCACGCTGCTAGCAGAGGAGCAGTGTTTTCTTTTGGGGTGATCCAACCTTTGCCGAGAGACATTTTGCATTTCCTCCAATGCTATCTCCCATCAGGGCGCATGGGAAGGATTTGATTTAGTGTAACGGAGCAGTGTTAACAGCAGCTGCTGTTAAGGCAGGATTCAAAGGTAACCTTCTGGATCGGGTTCAGAGGGGAAATCTGCCTAATAGAATCTCAGCAGTACTCAGTGATGAATAAAAGTTTGATCATAAATGTGGTTAGGTTCCTGTGGTCCAAAAAGCAGCGATAAGAACTGTGCATAGTCTTTAACGGTGCTTCTTTTGGGTTTCTCAGCTCATCCCTTCACGTCCGCCTGGGTGCAGAGGGCTTGGCTGCCTCCCCCTCAGGCACTGCCACACCAGGGTTTGAGCAGCAGGGTTCCAGGTGCGGTAAGGCAGGCTCCCCATGGGTGCTCGGGGAGTGTTCGGCATTCAGGAGGGAGAAGCTCCGTGAGCAGGAGCGTGACTGAGTTCTGCCCACGCCTGGGTGGGAGCTGCAGAATGAGGTCTCCATTCACTCGCGGTCAGGACTGGTGTGGGACTGTCTGAGTGTTTTCTTGAATAACATAAGATACATCCAGAGGAGAAGGTGCCAGTTCTTCTGCCTGCTTTCCATTTCCTTGCACAGTGGTCAGGGTGAACTCAGGTCCCTCTTCAGTCCAAGCAGGTTTCAGTCACTAATTACTAGGCAGTTTACAAAAGGTACCATTGCTAACTCTTCCTCTTCCATCTGTATTTCACAATGAAAGCACCTACAGTTCCTTTTCTTGAGGGACTAAACCTGTCAGCGGTTTAGGTCCGTGGTCAACAGAAGGACCGTGTAGAACATCACCTGTAGGTTCTGAAGGAACAAGTCGTTCCTTCAGGAACCCAACTGCAGGCAACTGGAGAACCAACCGCCAGAAAAGGAAATGTCCTGTGAGCTTAGTTGTCACTGGGGTTAAGTGGTTGCACAGGGCACGTTTCCTTTACCGTGATATTGGACATGAAGGCTCTGCAAGCTTTTGGGGGAGAGGGGTGGCTTTTAATCACAGGCATTGAGTGTATCGCCCAATTGTTCAGAGGGAATTGAACATGAGATAGACAGACAGACAGAGACAGATAGATAGATAGAGATCCTCTCTAGCACAGCCATCTCTTCTTCCGTGGAGGAATGAGTGGGTCACACGTAGGATGCAGAGAGCAACAGTAGTAGCACTGGGTGATGAAATCGTTCCTCAGTCTTCCAGATTTGTTCATCTTTTTTGGTGTTTTAAAATGTCCCAATTGTTATATGTAGCAGAGTGGTATTTAGGGTATAAAGCACTTTTAAAAGTAGCCATATTTTATGTATGTTTGACACCAATTCTGGCTATTTATCTGGCCCCTTTTTACAGGCACTGTTTCAACCTTGGTAAAGCATAAAAACTCTCCAAAGACAAGATGGATGCTCCTCTTCAGCAGTTGTTGGATGTTGAGGAAATGAGAGGAAGCCACCTTTCCAATCTTTCTCTCTTTCTGTCTGTCCTGCAGGTGGTCGATGTCACAAGTCTTGCACAGGCCGATGCTGGGGACCCACAGAGAATCACTGCCAGACCTGTAAGTATGCAAGATTCTGAGAAACAAAGGGCTGAAAAATGATGTAACAGAGATACTACTTTTTTTTTTTTTTTTTTTAATTTTGAAGGGATACGATAAATTCTGGGTTTAATATAATTGTAAAATATTTGAAATTTTTGTCCGTATTTTTTTACCAACAGATGATCTCCTTTTTTTTCCACCCATGTGAATTTATGTTTTTCTTTCTTCCCTTGTGCTTTCTAAAAATGCTTAAGCTAACTTGAATTTTCTTTTCACTTCTTGGCGGCAACATGGAGCACGACTCCTGAGAATATTGATGGTTATTTTGGAATACAGGGAAATGAATGCTGCAGGAATAGAAAAAAACTACAAGGCAGATTTGGAGATCTTTAATGACGGCCTGACGCTGCAAAGTTCCTAATGCCAAAACACTCTGTTAATTTCAGTGGGAGCCTGGGAATATTAGTTATCTTGCAGAATTGTTCTCTTTATAATAACTTCAGAATGTATTTGAGTTGTGCTGAAAGAGAGAATAATAGGGTTTTTGTGAAGTAGTAAGTGAAGCGTTGTTCAGTGTCTGTCTGTCTGTCCTCTTGAATTTAGAGAACATTAAAATGAATAAAAAAGAACTATATTGAGAGAGGTTTTTCCTTGTGTGCTTTCAGCTCCTTCAGATAGGCACTAAAGAGCTAGAAGTGCAGTCACAATATTAGCAAATACAAAAGAGGGGAAAATGAGAGCTGTCTTTTCCTACAAGTTTTTTCTTTTCCCCCCCTTACGGGAATAGAGCTATCCTTTACATATCCTTTCTTTGAAATTTAGGAGCGTGGAAATTGGTTGCGTTTACCGGAGTCACTCTTCCTAGGAAATGAAATGGTTGCTGGTATGTCCCCAAGAGAGCACTGCCCTAGCTTGCGCTTGGTTCCTCGGCTGAGTTGTAGATAGGAGGAAGGGATTGTGACAAATTAACCGCTATCAAGCAAGTACACCGACTAACTGCCTGAACTGACAATAGCCCAATGTCATCTGCCTTTTTTGTTGGAAATATTAGGAACAGTGCAACCATGACTTTTTTTTTTTTTTTTGACTGCTCAGAGCAAGAGATAAGAGGAAATTAGAAATAACAGACAGCTTGACATGAACGTTTTACGAGTGAGCACGAGCAGGAAATCCAAGCTGGCCTCCTGTCCGTGGGAAAGCGAGGGGCACACACGCCGCTGCTGCGTGCCTGCAGAGGCTCTGCCACCCTCCAGGCGCTGCTTTCCGTTCAGGAGCATCAGCCGATGCTGCTGGCAAAGCTGATGACAGTTACAGCTCTGCTGCAGTTAATGTGTCCTTATATTACTGTTTCATATTGAGCTTTATGTGCGGGTGTAATTAAAAACACTTTAGGACAGGTTGTAGGAGTAACTGCGTAATGAAGCAGGTACAGTGATGCTAAGCAGATTCTTCTTTATCTGAATTGAGCTAGTATATCTTCTTCCTTTGCTAGCAGTCTTTATGAAAGCCCCAAAGAAGTCAGTGCTCCGAAATCCTCCTTACATCAGGGTTACGTGCTGAAGTAGATAATGGAAAGGGACTTAAACCCAAGCTGACCAAATTTTTCTATATCGTGGTTAGGTTGGAATCGATTAATGCTGGTTCTTTCTCTGTCCCTGATGAGAGCCTGTTTGTCTGTTAAAACTAGTAACTCTGTAAGAAGCTGGGTAATTCATCCAAACTTGAGTAGACTTATTCAGGCCTTATGTGGTTAGCTTATGCAAGAATACTGTAAAGCCTTGGCAGTTACATTCTGTAAGGATGGTACGATCCTGCCTCAGGCCTTTGTGCCCGCAAGCAGAGGCTCCAGCCTCGTGTACGGTGGGAAAGTCCAGCTGGACTCCGTGTGGCTGCAGAAGGCCACGTGGCAGGATCAGCTTCCGCAGCCTCCGCCTCTACAAAGCACTGCTCTCCGATAAGTGAACTGATTTGGTGGATTAATGTAGTAATACCAGAGAGAGAAAAACTTATCTGCAGTGTTGTGAAGCCAGAAGCTTAGCGGGGCTGCACGGTAGGTTTGCTCCAGGAGTGACAGCTATCTCTCTCTTCACAGTGACTGCCCTCTCAAATCCAAACAGTGGGGACAGGCTAAGGCACAACTGTGGATTTAAAATAATAAACTATGGAAAGACATATGGCATCTAAGTTCCAGGGAGATACACAGATCGCACATTTCTAATTTGAAATAGCTACTCTGTGGCCTTTTACCTTCAAGCATACTGTGCAGCCTCTGATTGTCGAGGACAGTAGTTTCATGTACTTCTTCTTTGCCTCCCGCACCTTGGGTAAACAGCAGGTTTTAAGGAAAAAAATGAATATTAGTCTGGCAATGGGCATTTCTTCATTGCACTTTCTCGAAATGTGTTTTTCTGCAAACTGTTTGAAGCAAAGAATAAGAATACAAGTAGGGACTCGAAAAATAAAAATGCAAGTGGTGGTATGCTTTTGCTGCCTTCATTTCTGACTTTAAAAAACATGCCTGGCTTTCAAGCTCATAAATGTTATTCCTAGATAGAAGGCAGAGATAGAATGAATGGTATCACAAACACAGCGTATACCTTAACCTCGTCACCTTGGGGATGCACGTCGCTCAAACGTGTGCAGTACTACATCCCAGTGTCAAACAATTTTGTTCCTAGAAACAACTCAGAGGTATGTCTGCATTTTAATAATTTCTTTTTTTTTTTCTTGAGTCACTGAAGCAAAAAATTCTAATGAGCCCCCCTCCCAAGATAAGATTTAAATTATTTTCCTGGAAAAGGATTAAAAATGAAAGATCTTAATCCGTGTCTTTCATTTCAAATTACATACAGAAAAAAATCAAAATCCTTTTGTTTTTTGCATGAATATCATCTACCTAGCTGCTTCTTATGTTGCCTTCTAGCAATGTTTTTCTGTACTTCTAACTCTGTCTGCAACACCACCTGCATCTAACTTTGTCCTAATGTCGCTCTGAATGTGACAAGAAAATTTACGTATTTAAGAAGACAATTAATAGGAAATTTAAAATAAGCTGTTCTGTTGGAGGTAGAGAAGATGTAATTGCAGGGTACTGTTTTATGCAGTTAACAATCCATTTTTCTTTTACAATTAAATTATTAGTAAATATTAATATCAAACATTTAAAGGCTAGACTGTGTTCTTTGTTCCCGTGTCAGGAGAGGCTAATGTGGAAATACTTTAAAAAAGAATCTATTTTTCAAAGAGTATTGGGCACCCAGTAGATAGAATGTAACCAATTGTAAAAGAACTCAAGAACAAACGCTTTTGGAAGTTACTAATCAAATTTGAAAATCTGTGGTTAAAATCTATGTTACTATTTTTGCTGTTGATGTCTGTTAAGAGTTCGGGGTTTTTTTTTTTTACTTTTTGTATGAAAAAAATTGAAACTTTTACAAATTGCATACATTATTTTATTAAAATGACAGATTATGCACTTTGTCCTAGAGGAATGCAATTGAAACAAAAGAAAAAATCTAAATTAAAATACAGGCCCAACTAAGGGAATGCAAAAAAGGCAAAGCGCCTTTAAATCAAACCCAAAACATATAATTCAGCAAATGTGAAATGCTCCATGGCTGTGTATGTGTACAGGAGTTTGGCCTGAGCATGATTGTATTTATACAGTCTTTGTGCAGCTGATGCTGCTGAGAGAAAGAAGGTGCCGACGCAGGAAGTACCCAGTTAGAGCCGCAGAAGGCAAGCGGGAGTCTGGTCGGGGGAGACAGAAAGAGCTGAACCAGCAGCTTAGATCAATCAGGGTAACCCAGCATTTTTGCTCGGAGCCAGCATCTTTAATTAAAATCCTTGTATTTCTCTAATAACTTTGCATGTTCATAAGACTTTTTTCATTGATTTCAGTTACTTCCCATTTTTTCAGTCATAGTTTTATAGCAGCCTGACATAATTAAAGATTAAGGGAAACAATAAGAGCGACTGATTAATTGCACACGTATATGAATGAAGTGCCCATTCCACCCCATCCCAAACACAGCTTATTGCTGTATCACAGTGAAATACTAGTAGAGACTGACAGTCGGTGTTTGCACTCACAGAAACCCGTCCCAACACATGGTATGTTTTTTCAGGGCCTTGGTGTTTGCTACTGTCCTTTGCTGTCTTGGCCCCGGCTGCGACTGTTTTGTGCAGCCAATTTTTGTGATCCCACAAAGGCTCAGCAGGCGTCAGGACAAGTAATTGCACTGACCCTCCAAAGTCTGGTTTGAAACTTGGGGCCTCAACTGTGATTAGTGAAGGGTCTCTTCACTGTTATGTTGGGTGAAGAAATGATTATCTGGCACCTAAAATTCCTCTCAGGTCCCAGCTCAGAACTCCTGGATCTCACGTGTGTGTCTGGGCTGCAAGAAGGATGTGATGTGAGGGCTGTGATCACCCCTGTCCGTGTGTCCCCTCTAGGAGCCACCCACCAACATTCATCTGCCTGAATACACAGTTTGATATTTTGGATAATATTTATCTTTACATTTCGCTCTTTCGGACGGATCTTAGGTCACGGCTATAGAATCAATTGATTGCATTTGGAGGAAAGCTTTTGGGGAAAAAGCTTGCTATCTTTTTTAAACCAGTGCAGCTATGTACAATTTCTGTAGTGTTACCCCGTGGTAATGATTGCAGGAAGCTAACTGTTGAGTTAAGTTTATTGGAATCTGAACAATCAGATTGTTTTGAGACTTCAAACAATACGTAGTGTTGCCTCGTGTTTCTTTTGCTTTGGGGAAAACCCTTCATTGTAAAGTGTTATGAATATGAGTCCTTAAAAACATCCAGAGCCCACTAAGCTCTTTTCTGTCTTGGTGTGTGGTGCCACTGAAGATAGCTGGCAGGTGCTCCTCAGAGCTGGACCCTCAGGAGCAGTTCTGATCCAAATACACATGCAATGAACCAAAACATAAATATAGTCTGTTGTGGCCTTTACCTAGAATTAAATGTTGGCATTTCTGTTGTCATGGTTTGCTTTCCCAGCAAAATACAGGTTTAGGGAAGAACAGTGACAAACCTTTGCTGTAATTGTGAATTTTGCAAACCACTTTATAACTTACTAGTCTTCAGGAAAACTCAAAACGTTCCCTATCCTGAACAGCGTGGGAGAGGCCTTCGTTAAGGGGTGCCTAATCATAAGCAGAGTATGCTTTTTGAAGGCATTCTGTTTAAGTATTGTGCTGAAAAGGGGGCCATATCCCTCCAGGACAGCTCTGGTGCGGGGGGTGCTCTTGTTTTTTTTTAAAAGGCCAACGTACTCTGCAATAAAGTGTGGTAGTCTCTTAAAAAGTTAGAATTTTTTTTTAAAAAATGTCAATATCTGTAACTTTATACATTGCACAGGCCTTACTGCGGGGCTCTAGAGGAGGGCGAATGGTTTAGATGATTTAGTCCTAGCCTAATAGTATGAAAACTGCTGAAAAGATGTCAGTAAATTGCTTAAATCCATTGTTGTTGTTGGAGCTCGTTCCCCACCGCTGTTTAAACTACGCAGCCCAGGGAAGTGCTATTATCTGCAGCTCGGCTTGAAACAAGTGTGTAATCCTGCAAATACAGATCTTGGCTGGCTAAAAGTAATAGCTTGTGAGCTGACAAGACACACGTGCCTCTTCTAAATATGCCCGGGGTGGTCAGTGTGTTTGTGGTGACGGGCAGCAGGGACCGGAGCGGCAGGTCCCTCCTCCCCTCGAGGCGGGGGATTCACCTCCTCAGGGCTCGGTTTTGGGGAGGCAGCGGTGGCGGATCCCCAGTACCTCTTGCAGGAGATGGTAAGGGACACGCTGCTGGGGCTTGACATCTTTGCCCTTATAGAAGTCTGCCAGCAAACCTCCTCCACGGGGAAGCAATGGTTGTGTAGTGGTGGTGGACAGCTTGACCTGCTCCCAACAGCAGCCGGCACTGAGGTAAAAAAATTGTAATTGAGTTAATTAGGTGGATCTTACTAATTGTCTGCACAGAGGAGCTTTTATCAAAACTTCCCAGATTTAAGCAAAACATTAAATTGCTGTGGAGCACAGCAAGCAATCCTTTTATACTGCATTCTGCCGTTGAGCAGCCGTGGTGTGCTATCATGGCCTCTTCTCTTTTCCTGATTGTATCCGCCTGAAGTTTGGCTCCTTGGCTCTCTGCCTCTAGTGCAACTAAAAAAAAAAAGGATATAGAGTGCTGGTGTACTGTAACTCTTTAGGCCGTGGCAAGTGGGGTGGTGCTGGTGAGGGGAACCCCGGATGCTGAGGAACCTTCTAGAAGGGGGCAAAGGGCGTGCTCAGTGCGGGGGCAGCCATTTTATTGCCCCTGCGCTGCCGCCATGAGGAATGGTGGGGTGCTCGGCCTCGGGGCTTGCCCGGCTGCAGAAGGCGGTGGGAGAGGAGAGGTCATGTTAAACAATGGGGTAAGCACGGTCATGAGCGGTTGCTGTGTAAAAGGGAGACAAGGGAGTTTGGATGGTGCCCCTTCCTTCTCTGAGGAGTGACACAGGTGAAGACAGAGGATTTGGGCTGTGGGATGGAGTGAAAGAATGTCTTCTGCTTCTGTGCCTCTCCGCTGATGGCAGAGGGGAACCTCTGGCAAATGGGATCCTCCATCAAGTCAGGAGAGATCTGGGCTTCACCTCCCTTTGAGGTTGAAGCAGATAGTGCCCGTTCTAGCGCAAATAAGGCACCGCGGACCAATTTCTGAAATGGCAGAAAACAACATGCAGTCACTGAGTAAATGAGGTCTTTGTTCATTTCATGAGATGAGACTCTGTCCCTGTCAGCTCATGGTGTGATGGCAGCATGCTGTGACGGGTGTGTTTTGCTTAGCATATGCTACTGTTTCCTATCTCTGTCCTAATGTTTATCAATACTGTTACTTAAATAAACAAATCCTTGGAATCTGTTTCCCTAGCAGTGTTGACAGCAAGTGCATTTACAGAAATTTCCCTTATTTCTTAAATCAGATTGCATAAGGCACGAAAGTGTTTTCTGTCTGGGGGTTTGCCTCTGGTATCAGCAAGACGGAATTACTCTAAAAATGCGTTGCTTTATTCTGCTGATTATGAATGATGACTTCTCTTTGGTTACTTACATTTTTATGTCCTAAATAAATATTGTGTATGTCAAGAAGCTTTGGCATTACCTTAAGTATTTCCAGAACTAGCGGGGAGAATTTGGATCGCAAAGTACTTACAAAGAAGTTTAGCGATAAGTAGAATCGAGCAGAAAGTTGGATGGAATTTTGCATTCTCTGGCTTCTTGGAAAGCGTTTTCCATAGAGAAGCAATTAAATGCTTTTAACAAAATAAATGGTAAGAGTTAATTACAGAAATGTGACATCCCTGCTTTTATCAAAAGACAGGTGACAGCACAGCTTCCTGGCATTCTGTAGGCAGTGATTGGTATAGTCCTGCACATAATATTAATCCCTTTTGCCATAAAATAAAGATAGTGGCTATAGCCGAGTGAGGGGAGGAAAATGCTGCACTTGTTGACCGTTCTTTGCGCCAGACTAAGCCCTGAGGTACAGTATTATGGTACCAGTTAAACCACTGTGCGTTCCAGTTGGGACAATATAGTTTCCCTGGGAATGAAGGCTGGATTGTGTTACTTAGAAAAGGTAAGTGACGTTTCCAGATGTGTTCCAATGTGCTGGTTGTGTTCTGTTATCTCATTGCCTATTTGTCACATTGGTTGCCATCAAGAACAGCATTTGGCTCGGAGATTGCTGGCCTCGGTCTGAATTTCACACATTTACTCAGTGTTGCTGCTCTTCATGGGGGAGAACTCCACAGAACTGGTGGGATCTTGTGTTATTTTGTGGGAGTTTTTTTCATATCCTTCCATCAGCTGTTTAAAAAACCTAATAATTTGAAAATAATATTCCACCTGAATTTCCGAGGGTGAGAGAAAATGCTTTAAAAATTCTTTCTCCACAGTCCTTGAGCAACGTATATGTTCCTAAAGAGAGTATTGTGAAGGTATTCTGTGGAGGATGTAAGTGGCCAGTACCATTAAGGCAGTTACCTTAAAACTTGAGGTTTTCTTTCGGTATGCGCTTCGATTTGTTGTTTTCCTCAGTGTGCGGTTGAAGAGCTCTCTCCTTAGTTCTGCTTCTCACATGCTGATTTTCCTACCTCCTCCTAGTGACGAAGACGGTGTGTGCAGAGCAGTGCGATGGACGGTGCTATGGGCCCTACGTCAGCGACTGCTGCCACCGGGAATGTGCTGGAGGCTGCTCTGGACCTAAAGACACTGATTGCTTTGTATGTGTGAGACTTCTCATTTTTCTTCTTCCTAGCAGTCACACTGCAAATTCTTAATGCTTTAATCCATGAAATTCACAATTTTGTCCCTTTTAACGTATTGCATGCACACTCCCGGATTTAGACTGCAAATTTTAGCATTTAATATTTTTCACATTATATTAACATCACTTATCTACTTAATATTACCCATTAACAGATTTATGAGATTTGTAAATGCAGATTGGGAACCATTAATATGCTAATCTCTGTGATTTTTATCTTTTGCTTTTCTAAAATTAACTTTTAGAGGTGATAGGGAATTTTTAGAAGTATTTATCATTACATTTGAGCATGGCTTTTTTTACTGTTCTGTGTGCTTAGTGTTTGAAAGTCAGGAACGCAATTTAGCTTCTCCGTGAAAGGTGTCCCCTATTACTGACAGGCTTGATTTCAACTCAGCATTTTCACTTGCCATGCTGCTTAGTGGAGATGGAAGGAAAGTGGTTTCCAAAGTATATTACCTCAGATGCATGCAACTATGTGTGCTTAAGTTAAAACGAGAAGGCTAACTTTTTCCTTAAAAAAAAAAAAATCATATGAACATACAGGCCTTTAGACAAATTTGTCTTTGTAGTCATTATTTATAATCATAGTGTAAGCAGCTTCAGAACCCAACACTGATCTCAAAAAACATGCAGCTCATCCCACTGGGTTGCAGAGACAAGTTTTGCTAATGTTTTCAGGGGAAGCAAACCCAGGCCTAAAGAAGCCTAGAACTAGAACATGTACAGAGAGGTGGATTTTCAAAGGTACCCAAGTGATTGAAGAGACAGATATCTAGGAAGTCGGATAGGCTCCTTTTAAAATCTGCCAGGTAGGACTAGGAGGCGGTATCTTATGGTGTGGACGACTGTAGGTGTTTTGATATTGTAGGCAAATGGATTATAATGAACCAGCAAAAATTAATCTTTCCCTGGCTGAACCTGAAACTTTCTCATTGTTCAGGTATCGTTTGAGAGTGGTAGGTGTTGTGCTTCAAAATCGCATTCTAAATGCTCTTCTTTCGCTGCTGACGAAATGCAGTGATGGCCTGATGTAAGTGCTACCAGGTGTTACTAGAACTGTTCTTTGTGGCTGGGGCTTTGCACAAGTAGGTACTCAGCGTGTGTGGTACACCTGCTCCAGTGCCCACTGGAAGTTCTGCGTTGGCTTTGGACTAGAGAGATGGGAAAATGACATTCATTCCCGTGTCACGTACAATCCAAGTAGGTAAAGGAAAGAGGAAAATGCAGTTATCGTTCCCATATGACTGTTGCGGAACATTCTCAAACCTAATATGTTGAACCCACATCTTGTGTGTCCATTTTCAAAGGTTAAGGACGACTTATTTGCAGCATAAGTTCTGTAATACTGTGGCTTGAAAGAAAATGAGTTAGACTTTCTGAACTGTTGCAGTTATGGAAACATGTACGCTAAAAAAATCAACTAGCGGTTTTGTTTTGATCCAGCAGAGAAGCACCCAGGGCTTTATTCTCATTCACTCCTGCCCTGAGAGCAATGTAAAAGAAATTCAGCGGGGATCTGGCAATTTTCAGGGCTAGTCATTACTTGCTTAGTACACACTGGGTGAAAAGTGTAATCCTTTAGGCTGTAGACAGCTGAGCTTAGCTTTCAGCTGAGATACAACTTTGTTTTCTTCCTGTGTGTGTTCCTGTGCTTTCATTCACAAATTAGTGGCATTTAGCACCAAATGCTAGAATTTTGCATATATTATTGAAGCAATTACAGATCTATACAAAGCATTATAGTAATAAATTAGAAGTTCCCAAATCTTCTCGGCGGGCTTTTCCTGAGAAGTGCCATCTCTCTGAAGAGTATCAGTGTGCTTCACCTTACGAATTTGCTAAACCATTATCAGAGGATTGTCATGTACATGATAGAGTACCTTCTAAGTCAACAGTGGATGTAAAAAAATGCGTTGAGGAAACAAGCTAAATTAGTATTTATTAATAAGCAAAAGCACAGCTTATATGAAGCATTACAAATCCTTTAGTGTATTATGGCAGCTTGCAACAGCATCCTGTTGTAAATATGGTTTTAATATTTCTACATAAAATTCATCCATCCTCCTCCATATGCTGCCATACTCTCATTTGCATACTCACTTCTAAAAGCAAGACAATAACCATCATCTGACATAACTGCAAGCAAACATGCTAAAAGAAAGTTTTAAAGATATTCTTATCTTGCATTCAAAACCAAACTGGGTCTAAACCTTGAAATGCATAGCAGGGCCTGGTTGAGTGCTCATTGGAACCAGAAAAGTGACACAACCCTGTTCATCGAGTGGGCGTCCCATCCAGTTCTTAGTAAGAAAGTAATGCTCTGTATTTATCTTCGTTTTTCAAAAAAACCCTGCCACGCAAACAAAGCCCTGTTTCTGTGAGAAACTGACAGGTTTTGTAATACGCATTTTAAAGAACCAGAAAAGACAGGATCAGTTTGGGCTACCTGCAAGCTCCTGAGGACTGTGGAAGCTCGCGCTCCACATAGGACAATAGGACAGTGCCTTCATCATGTAACACCCAGTTTGTCCCCTTCAGCAGCAGAGTTTACCCTTCTGCCCTGGTTACGTTATTAGCCTCTCCCTTCTGAAACCTCCTGAGGTGACAAGTAACCTCCCTCAGTCCTGCTGGCCCTGATCTGTGTGGAGATAAGAACTGCTAGTAAAAGCAGCAGAACAGAGGAATCTTTTTTACTTTTCTCTCATTTCCAGCCCTGGAGGGGAAAGGACAAAACACACATATTGGTATACTTGCTGACACATTAAAGACTCAAAACCGACTGTATTTTTTACAATCTGGAAAAGGACCAGAAGGATTCATCCGTAGACTAAACCTTAGAAAGCAACCTGGCTTCTGGAAGGCAGGTTAGTGGGGAAGCAGAATCCAGCAGCAGTGGTTGCTTAAACTGCTAGAGGATCCAAACCAGGCTACAGCTTTCATATTCAGATGAAATTTAACATTTACAGTACGCTTTGTGAATATTGCTCCCAACAGCTTTTTATAAGCTGTGTTTAAAACCATAGACACGATATGTGGTGATAAGGATTGTCAAAATTGGTGGCGTTTTTCTATTACTAATTATCAACCTTGCATGGTCAATTATTTTCCCTGCATACCATTACTCCCTTTATCCACACACTCGCCTCTTCATTTGTCAGGGCCCTGTCCTCTGTCAGCTGTGGGTGGCTGAGCTTGAATGCTAAGTGATACAAAGTCTTATTTTCTTTTCTCAGTGTGTGAAGCAACTGACCTTGTTAAACTTGCCACTTAGGGAAATGACCCCCTCCTGTGCTAGCTCAAAAGAAGCTCTTATCCCTCTTGCTTTCTAATTGGGAATTTCAGTTTTCAGCTGGATGATGTAAGAAATCTAAAGGTTGGACCTCTGAAGGAGTCATTAGCATTTGTTTAGACTGACTATGATAAATAGCTGTTCACTTTTGGCAGTTTTAGAATGTCCTATCGAGTTGTGAATTAGCTGATTGCTAGTAGTAACAATAGTTATGAAACAAATTACAGTGTTGTTACGTTTTTGTAAGAAGTGCTGTAACAGTCAACCGCGTTTCAAATCAAGGGGGTTCTTTGAGCCCCCTTTTATAAATCATGTATTTGCTAAGATCCTAGCAAGAAATCTAAGTAGCCAAAGTGAAGGTTAGAAAACTATGTATCACATTCCTCACTGTTGCAACACATCTGAACAACTAAGACTGTATTTTAAACTAAAAAAAAAAACAAAAACAGCTGTATAATTTAATTTAATATTTTTTTCTCCCTTGCTTTGCAGGCCTGTATGAATTTCAATGATAGTGGTGCATGTGTCACGCAGTGCCCCCAGACTTTTGTATACAATCCTACCACCTTCCAGCTGGAGCATAATCACAATGCCAAGTACACCTATGGGGCTTTTTGTGTCAAAAAGTGCCCACGTAAGTGCTGTGTTAGCTGCCTTTTCCTGTAGTGATGGAAAGTTTGAGTTGCATTTCAGGAACCTTACAAAACAATGTAAGAATGAGAGCAAAGTGCATAGCACAGTATCTGGAATCACTCCACATGTGCTTGCAGCCGGTAGTAACTCAGTCACGTGTTAACTAAAGGCAGTGGCACTGCCCAAGTGACCCATACTATAGCGATTTTCTTAAAGAAAGGAAATTCACTAGGTTTCTGTTTTCATGGTCACCACATTACAGTCGTGCCTTAGGTCAGCACGTGTAAATTTCAAAATGAACTATTAAAATAGTTAGTGGGATTGTAAATGGGTATAAACTTCTGTTTCAGAAAAATAACAGTCCACCACCAGTAGTACCTGGCACCAAAGGCTTTCATGATACTGATGCCCTTTTCTTAGCTTGGAGTAATGACGGTTTGACAGAAAGTCACCGTAACTATTTTCTGAGCAGTTCTGGCCAATGAGGAAAGACCATGCAATACCGACAACCATACAGTCTTAAAACTCCAGAGTAAAATTAGAGGGGAAGAGGAAGTTAAAAAAAGAATAATCTCATGCATGTAAAAACCGCATGCTTCTGAGATACCAGACAGATGATGACAAGTAACAGAAAAAATCAGAGGGTCAGCACTTACGTAGTCTTTGATACTGCCTTTTTAGTTAGAAAGAAAAATAAGGGAGACAGTAATCTTGCTCTCCCTTTCGTTCCCACCAAGGTTTACAGTTGTGTTGTGCATTAATTACTTTATCCATAAATTACATATAACAAGGATGGGTAATCTATAATACATGGAAATATAATTCAACCCAAACCAAAAATCCAGATTTTTAATCTCTTGGAGAACTTCAGATGACAGTAGGCTGAGGCTGTGACTGTCAAGGCTTAGTTCTGTCTGTAATAGGGTGGTGGGTTTTTTGAAGCAAGATAGTATTTTTTACAAAACCGGTATAACATGCACTGCTTAAGGGATATGATTCTTTGTCAGCTACTTCATTGAACTTTTTTTCTTTTTTTTCCCTTTATTGGCCGTATTAAGCTTTCAATTAGGTAGGATCAGTCTATATCCCCTTTGGCAGTTGTTTTACAAGGCAAAATTGAAATACTTGTCGTTGTCTTGTGCAGTGTTTTATCCCAGACGTATATATTTGTATGTGTATGAAAAAGACAGAGCAGAGCATCTTGTTTTATTTCTCCCAATTACTGTAGCTTTTTTTACTACAAATAATAATGAAACCAAATTGGGGGAGGAGGGGGAATCAGGCCTGACAATTCATGGATTTTCCTAAGTCTCCAAAACCATGCCTAATTTGCTCGCTTCTGAAAACACGGAACATTAAATGTTAATGTCAATGAGGAATTAATAATTAATTGTGGTAATTAATGTGGTAATTAATAATATGTATTGACACAGCATCCAAAAACATGTGTCCCGGTATTACTCACTCCAGTGGTTCAGTTACTGCTAGTATCTTCTTTCTCTTTTCAGACAACTTTGTGGTGGATTCCAGCTCTTGCGTCCGTGCATGTCCCAGCTCCAAGATGGAGGTTGAAGAAAATGGTATTAAGATGTGTAAGCCCTGCACTGACATTTGTCCTAAAGGTAGGCAAGAGTTTAGCATAAATTTTCTTGAATGTAGTCTGTGCTGTAGTAGAGCAGAGCAGGGTGTTATTTTGGCATGAAATACCCTTCATGAGTAGGTTGTAGAATATCGATAGCCTTTGGATACCCACAGAACTTGGAGCTAAGTAGGCCGTGTGTGAAGCATATAAAATAGAACAAAAATTTATTGAGCTGTAATGGTAATATAACCAAACCAATTACTTTTGGTTAGATAAAAGGGAAAGGGATTTCTCAGTTGGTTTTAGAGAAATCTGAAAGAACTAATTATTGTGTTATTTTAATGTCCTTTTGTCATTGCATAGGGGGCCATACTAAAGCCCTGATGTCAATGTATGGCACGTCGCATACTTGTAAATACAATGTCAGGTTTCCATTTATTTACTTTGTTTTTTAAAAATGTCTCTGTTTTCCCAGCATCTTCCACCTCCTTTTAAGTGTCTAAAACATAGACTAGAAGTTTTTCAGTGGTGGTGGTGTTGAGAAGACTGAAATCTATAGGTTACTTTGCTGTCCCAAGCTCCACTAGGGAGTCTTTCTGCTCCCTGCCTGAAGGTCTCAGAAGCAAAGCAGCATCGGTTTTGCCAGGTGGGCCTGTGCCACCTTTCACTCCTGGTGGAAGCCGTATCTGGAAGGGAATTCACAATGAAGCTACTGAAAAACTCTGTAAATCAACAGTCACTCCACGCGGCCGAAACAGTCCAACACAGAGATCTCTGCCAAGGCAGGGTACTGACATGCTGAATTCTTAAGTGAAGGCAATGTCCAGCCCTTTCATCTAATTGCAGTAAATAACTTTTTTTGCTGGATAGTTTTGTGCATGAAAATACATGTGTAGTGTTCCTATCAAGCTCTTAGCCTTACTCTGTGAGACGGCAGTGTTGGGACCCCCCAGCTTCTGCAGTGAGTAGTGCACAAATAAATGGCAAGGCCACCAGGGTAGTCTGAGCTAAGTCACCAACTAGCTGTTTACAGCTGGCTTAAGTGGGATTTTGTGTGGTTCACACTTGCCTTTAGATCCACTGTAAAATACCTTACCCAGTGTGCCAGGATGTCCTTCTCTGGCAGGTACTCTAGCTTATTGCTTTTCTCAAATCAGCACCTGCTTCTTTGGGAAAAGGGAAAGAGTGCCATTTTAACACCTCTCTGCCGCTTCATCTCTGACAGAAATGAAGACTGGTGTCTAGAAGAACTTATTCTGATTCAGGAATCATTTTTCCTAGTTCTTTACACACACTCCTTGTTTTGGCAGCATGTGATGGCATTGGAACAGGGAGTTTAGTGTCAGCTCAGACGGTGGATTCCAGCAACATTGACAAGTTCATAAACTGCACCAAGATCAATGGCAACCTTATCTTCCTTGTTACTGGGATTCATGGGTAAGTGACAAAACGTTAAGACATTATGTCGTGGTGCCAGCTGAAACAAATTGCGTCCACCTCTTAATGATGGCCACTGGCTTCTTTTACGGAATAGCAGATCCAGGATAAATTAGTTTTCTGCCTTCCATTATCAAGGAAACTGTTACCTTGATTCTTATGACTCAACATCTGGGAAAAAAAGGATGAAGTAGACTGTTTGCACTAGAAAAAGACAACTGTGATATTTCGTTACTTTATGAGATCGTCGGTACTGGCTTGCAATAATGGCTAATTAGAGAATAGAAGGGAGAAAGGGAAGTTGCTTTCCATTAGTTTGTTTAAATTTTGTGTGACCAGCAGTCTGACGGGCAGAATATGCGGAGAGTGCCTCACCTAGCATAAACCGGATGGCTGTCACTGCAGATACTTGCAAAAAAAGCTGCCCTCTCTCAATCAGTTTTGAAGTATATATTCAAGTTTCAATTGCAGAGGTGCACAAAACTCACTGGTATTTAAATACAGTATTTTGGTTTAAATAGGGCTGTATATTGAATAAGTCTTAGTCACGGTTGAAGATGTGGAGGTACAGAACCAGTATTTAAAATTCTCACCAACGTCTCCTTCTAAAGGAAGATTTACCAGGCAGATAACTAGTGCCTTGCTGTTTGCAGGTCAGCGCACTGTGCATTTGCCTTTGTAGCTAAGTTGAATACATGGTGCGGATGCCAAGGTGGGATGCATCCTGGGAAGACAGACATACTCTGCTTTGATGGTCAGCCGAGGTCCAATGCAACTAGCCGCTTTCTTGCATTGTATTCTTTCTGTCATTGAGAGAATACAAATACGATTGTATCTTCTTACTAATTCAAGCCTTCATGTTGTAATCAACCATGGTGAATGTGACACTTGGATGTATTTTGGGACCTATTAAAGTGAGCAAAATGCTCAAAACGTACAAATTAGATTTAACCCTTTTGCCCCTTTGTTGCCATAAGTAGGCAGATACTTTGTGGTACGCTAACAGTGAAAAATACTCAATTGCTTCTACCACTGTGTAGGCTTCAAATTTGAACTTGTTTTTTAGGTTCTTTGGAGCTTTCAACATTGCTTGCTTAAATACAGTTCCCAAACCAAGTCCATGTTTGCAGCTGTATGGCATAATGAAAATGTGATTAACTGAATGTCTGCAGATTGATCTGAAATGGAATTCTGGTCTGAAGTAGTACCAGCATATTTTTCTTTAGCCCTTCTATAGATTCTATAGATTCAGATATGTTTATATTGTAAGAAGGTGGCTGACACTGGGCTGCCTGGCTCAAATGTACCCTCCGCGGAGTGTACCCTCCTCAAGTGTACTCCTCAGCGGAGTGTACCCTCCGCTGGATAAAAAACTGGCTGGATGGCTGTGCCCAGCGAGTTGTGATTAATGGAGCAAAATCTGGTTGGCGGCCAGTCATCAGTGGTGTCCCTCAGGGCTCAGTTTTGGGGCCAGTCTTGTTCAATATCTTTATTGATGATCTAGACAAGGGGATTGAATGCACCCTCAGTAAGTTTGCGGATGACACCAAACTAGGTGGGAGTGTTGATCTGCTTGAGGGTCGGAAGGCTTTACAGACGGATCTAGACAGGTTGGATCAATGGGCCAAGGCCAATGGGATGAGGTTTAATAAGGCCAAGTGCCGGGTCCTGCATTTTGGTCACAACAACCCCAAGCAACGCTACAGGCTTGGGGCTGAGTGGCTGGAAAGCTGCCCAGCAGAAAAGGACCTGGGGGTGCTGCTGGACGGCCAGCTTAACATGAGCCAGCAGTGTGCCCAGGTGGCCAAGAGGGCCAATAGCATCCTGGCTTGTATCAGGAATAGCGTGGCCCAGAAGGAGTAGGGAAGTCATCGTGCCCCTGTACTCGGCACTGGTGAGGCCTCACCTCGAGTACTGTGTTCAGTTCTGGGCCCCTCACTACAGGAAAGACATTGAAGTGCTGGAGCGTGTCCAGAGGAGAGCTACCAGGCTGGTGAGGGGTCTGGAGAACAAGTCCTGTGAGGAGAGGCTGAGGGAGCTGGGCATGTTTAGTTTGGAGAAGAGGAGGCTGAGGGGAGACCTCATTGCCCTCTACAACTACCTGAAAGGAAACTGTAGAGAGGCAGGGGTTGGCCTCTTCTCCCAAGGGAATAACGACAGGACCAGAGGAAATGGCCTGAAGTTGTGGCAGGGGAGGTTTACATTAGATATTAGGAAGAATTACTTTACTGAAAGAGTGGTCAGGCACTGGACCAGCCTGCCCAGGGAGGTGGCTGAGTCACCATCCCTGGAGGTATTTAAGAAACGTGTAGACATGGCTCTTCAGGGCATGCTCTAGTGCCCAAGATTATTGGTTGGTGGTGGGGTGTTGTGTGTGGGGTTGTGGGTGTGGAGTTTAGTTGGTGGGTGCTTTTTTTTTTTGTGTGGTGTTTTTTTTTTTTTTTTTTTTTTTTTTTTATGTGGTTGGACTCGATGATCTCAAAGGTCCCTTCCAACCACTAAGATTCTGTGATTCTGTGAAATTTCCCTACTAGGTGAGGTGGAAAGAAACAACTTGTTTCCTTGATTTGATATAGTGATTGGTTATAATGCTTCACCTGCAACTTGACTCCGGCCATGAGACAGACAGTTGAAAATCCGCTTCACTGAGGCCCTACAGCTCGGTGATTCTCAGAAGGCCAGCAAATGCGCGCTTCCACTCTGCAGTTGGTCTTCTCATCTCTCCAGCAGGGAGTACGGTGTGAGAGGTTAACAGAGCATAGGGAGGAAGAAGGACTTTGGTTCAAGTGGTTCAAGGAAATGCTGCTCTGAACTTTTTGAAGCCCTGAAGAAGGTCACACAGGAGTCAGCGCTCAGGCTGTCACACTTTCTGATCTGGCCATACGGCCGACTGAGAGGCTGGATGTAAAACTATTAAGTCTCACAGGACAGGAAGTATTCTAGTACATGCAAGACAAACAGCTAGAGGACATGAGCAATTTGGTGTGGATTATTCCAGTGCATTACATGAAATGTACTTTTGAGTATTAGAACTCCTTTTGTTGCAAAGGTTATATTAGCTGCAAAGTTACGAGATGAACCTTATTAAAAAATCTGTTGAAATGAAAGGGACCAAAACCAACCTTGAATAAAACCGTATTGATCTGAAAAATATTTAAATTAAGGACTACAAAGCAGAGGGTTAAAATATTTTGTTCTATTTTAATAGACATGTAATGTTGAAACTGTGTGCCACTTTGTCTCTCATTCTATGTAGAAAATTCACTCCAACAAGTCTTAAGTATGAGGACACTGAGTTCTGCAACCCTAAAGCTTTCCACAGCATAAATTGCAATAGTATATATTAAAAGAAGAAGATTTGAGAGTTAATGAAAATAACTTTATACTTCTGGAACCTTTTTTTTTTTTTTTTAAATTCTATTAAATTTTGCAAATCAGTAATACAGAAAGGAAATTTAAACAATGACACTTGCTACACAAGTAGTTTATAATATAAATGGACAGTATGGAGCAACAACAATAATACATATTTCCACTCAACATTTAGTTGACTTCTGTTATGAATCTGTTTACTTGAAGTGAACGGTAGCTTTTAAGCATATGAATTTTCAGTGTTTCAGATTGTAGGGACTTAAAGGCTAGCTCTCCATGAGGAACTGAAAGACTTTTTGTAGTGGCACACAATAACCTCAGTGGAAAATGCTGAGTGGATTTTTTTGTTGGTTTTCACTGGTAACTCTGGGGTTACAGTTGATCCTGTCATATTTTTGCTCCTGTGGTTCTGTAGCCAATCTTTTCCTTTCCTGAGTACTTGAACTTTGTCTTTGTGAATTTCTAATAATTTTTGTACCAACTGTATATATAATTATGAATTGTTTTGATGCACAATTATTTATAATAGTTTATATATAAATTAGGTAATTATGACTTTGCTTTAATTAGTGTCCAGAGGTTAAGTGAGATGAAGGTAGACCTAATTTTGGTAAGTCAGTAGTTCTTATTCTTTTAAGGTGATGCTCTGCTGAAGTGTATGGATAACGTGATCTTCATTAGGATCCAAATCTGCTACCTGAGACAGACAGAAAACATGTTGGCTGAAAAACGGGTGGGAGCTGTATAGGTCAGGTGCAGCCTTCTCTCTACTGTTCCCTTCTGGCTGGGACGCTAAAAAGCCAAGCTGCCTTCTGCTCGTCTTCCTGCCTGTGAAGGGGTGGGATATACCAAGGAGAGCTGTAGTTTAAGGATGGACAGCCCCAGCTCACAGCAAATGCTGCCTCCTTCTTCCCCTCACTTGCAGTAGGAGCAGCAAGCCCTCAGTGCTCACCAGCTTTTTATCTTCCCTTTAGTTGTCCATCTCCAGTTTCACAACGAGCTGAAACTCTCATTCTTGGAGCTGTGCCTGTTCTACTGAGAAATCATGGCTTCGCTAATAAGAATGGTAGAAGATGACTGCGTTATTCTACAGTTTTATGTGTTGATAAAACACCTGAACAGACATTTGGCTGTATTGTATTAAAGACATTGTATCTTTAAAGACTGCTTTACCATAGGATTTGGAGGTGAAATTCAGCAACCTCATGTTTACTACAGGCAGGGGTTTGCCTTTTTAATAGTAGCGCATTTTAAAAGCAAAGTGTTGTGTTCCTGTTAAGTAGTCAAAACTTGTTATCCAGTTTTCTGAGAGCCCCAAATTGTTAAAATTAAGTGTATATGGTGCTTCGTGGTCGACTGGGCTTTATGTTAAGGTTCAAGAACTCATTTGATCACTGCTAACGTGGAGTCGCTTCCAGGATGTTTAGAAGTGACCTCATCAGTCTGTCCCCCCATAGACTTGTGAGGCCTGTCCCCAAAGACAGCCTGGTTGATTACCTGCATGTTCCAATTCCAAGAATATTGTCTCTTGGAAAGCAGAAGGAGGTGAGGTAGAAATGCATGCTCCATATTTACTGAGGATGTTTCCTACCATTAGAAAAAACACAAAAATACCGTAACATGGTGTGCAGAAGAGCCTTTTCCTGGATTTTTAAAGGATTTTTGTTGGGGTTAGGCTTCTAGTCGTCTTCTTAAATAGTTGGAGAGTCTTTACTCCTTTAAAATTAGGGGGAAAAATATTTACTAAATGATGGCACTCTCAAAATCAAGGTCAGCTTCATCTTTTTGCATCGTAGCATATCTAACTTTAAAATTTTAATGTTTGGCGGGGGTCATTTCTCAGGTGACAAACTTGGTTGGCAAGGATCTGTGCTTTTTGCTGTTCCCTGTTCAACACCTTCTGCCAAGTGTACCCTTTTAATGCCACGTATCAGGAACAGCTGGCAAGCTCTTAGTTTTGCTTTGCTTAAAGCTTGTCACTTGTTTCAGTAGCAGTTGTGTTAGTTCTGGTAGCACGGTATCACAACTGTACCATCTGAGCTAGCGTTCCTGGAAAAAATGTTGAAAATTTATCTTTCCTTTATGGAGGTCACACATGGTTGTTTAGAATCTGTTTGTTTTCCATGAGCAAAAATGTTTGCTAAAACATTAATGATTTGAAACTTAAAGATGCTAAGCATCATTATTTTCCTTCAAGATGACTTGGGAGAAGTTAGGCATAGGTTCTGCAGGAACAGCAGTCTGAAGACACTGGAAACAGTCTGAAGAAATCTGGAGCTGCCTAAAAGCAAAGTGTTGACCTCCTGAATGCTGCTTTCTATATGGCATAGCTTTCATGTGCTGATCTTTTTTTATTCAGAGTATCACATTTTGTCTTTTTAATCTTTCAGGGACCCGTATCACACAATTGCCGCAATCAATCCAGAGAAATTAAATATCTTCCAAACAGTGAGGGAGATAACAGGTAACATACTTCTGATTTCCTAGAATCTGAACTTCTCACTTTGCGTTTATGGTTGTCATTTGTTGGGTTTTCTGAAGAACACAAGGTGGTTTTTTCTTTAAACTCTCAATTTAAACTCGTGAAAGTTTAATACACAACGACTTCAGTATCAGTTGGCATTTACAAATGTGTTGTCCTCTGCTTATGAATGCAGAACATTCATTATGTTGGGGGTACAAAAGCATCAGGAGACCAAGACCTTACTGTTGAGTGGGTGAGGGGTCTTGGTCCTCACTTGAAAGTGTTTGAAATATGCCTTGGAAAAAACCAGACCAGTCAATGTGGTTTTGCAGCGACTTCTCTTGGTCTAATAGCAGATGCTGCTGCAAATTAGCTTCTGTAATTTAAAGAAAAACATATGCGTGGAGAGGTAGTACTATATTTTGTGACTTTTCAGTGGGGTCGTGTAGCAAGAACACAGTACTTTGTTTTCTTGCTTCTTCTTGTTTCACCTTTCGGAGGCAGGGAGACAGATACTACAGCTTTGAGTTCTTGATTGATTGCTAGTTATGTATAGATAGGGAAATGCAAAAAAAATCCTATTCCATGCACGCAAAAAAAATCTTTGGACATTACAGCATGATTGTTGCTGGGTGGAACTCAACAAGTGTTTCGCATTTGAAGTAAGTTCTCTCCCATGTGCTTCACCTCTCAGAAGCTGTGTATTTCGGCAAGCCACTGGGATTAAAAAATGAAAGTAAACTCTAAATCTCTCCCTAATTAATGTCAAAGATAATCTGGCATCTGGGTGTCTGTGATTTGCCATTCTTAAGCACACTGTCTAATTGACAGTCTCAGCTCTACTACTTAAGTGGAATTATCGCTGTGCTTAAAGATGTACTGCATTTCAGTCCGGTACCGAATCAAAATCAGAGGGAACTGCGCTCTGCAGAAGATGGGTAGCACAAAACAATACGTAGCTCCACTTGTGCAGAGAATGCTCTCTGGTGATGAACAGTCCTCAAACACACTCAGAAACGAACGCAAGTTCTTTGTTTTAGGAAAGTCTTGTCATCTTCTAATTATGGATCTCTCAACTTCATTTTAGAACCGAATGTCCCTAATTCAGGCAAATCTTCTTTTTTTTTCTGCTGCTGCTGTTTTGAAAAGTCTGGGAGGCTTTTCAAGGTTCCAGCCTGGGTTTAGGTGCCACCCTCACTGTGGCTGTTGACAGTGGATGTAATGCTGCTGTGACTGTTAGAGTCCTCCTTCGCCTTCCTGGGGAGGAGACAGTGGTGAGCAGGCTGATGAACTCAAAGACGTTAGTCTGCAGCATTCATTACCTATTTATTTCTTTTTCTCAAAGCAACGCTGTCTTTTATTCATAGGCTGAGCCTGTCCTAATTCATATATGTGATAAAGCAGTCTTTATGGCTGAAATCATTGACATTCCAATGCTTGCCTTTTCTTCTTCAGGGTATTTGAATATACAGTCGTGGCCTGAGAATATGACAGATTTCAGGGTGTTTTCTAACCTGGTTACTATTGGTGGAAGAGCTCTCTATAGGTAAGGTGCTTCCTCTGTTGATGGAATAATTTTTTAATAGTATTCAATGATTCTTTGTTCAGTAGCACAGAGTGCACCATCCTTTGGGAAGGGCATCACAAATTGATAGGTTTTTCTCTGTTAACAAGGTATTCATTAACAGTATCTTTGCTAATCATTTGTTTATAATAGGTAATACCTTTTGAACATAATAATTCAAAAAAAAAAGAACATCATCTTGGTTGATTGCTGTAGCTATTAACGCATTGTCTAGAAAGTATATTTTATGCTTTAAAATAGCTTTTGAATGTGAAACATAAGTTGAAAAGACATTAATAGTAGAATTTAGTCCCATTATCAGGAAGTTTATGTGGTTGCAATTGGAAGTGCAGGCTCATGTGCCCAAAGAACATCGTCGTCTTAAGAAGTGGTAAAAAATAAATCCAGGTAAGGACACTGAAATCGCTGAGGTACCTTCCAGGTGAGGTGTACATTAGCTCTGTAGCACCATTTTTACCAGAGATGTTTCTGTATGAAAACTCATATGGAGGAATTGATTTGAAGAGAAGAAAATGTGGTGAAAAATAATGAAGGAAGCACAAGAAGGCATCTGAATGACATATACTGCAACCCCTGGTTCCCCATTGTGTAAATATAGTAAATCAGTCGTGGGATTCTGCTGGCATCTTAAACAACAACCCAAGCAGATTATGAATAGCAGTGAAACCTTGAGATTGAATTACAGCCCAGCATTCTGCTTGGAAGCAGCAATTTTTATTTGGAACAGCTGGAAAACAATTATAATAATTAAAATACAATAACCTAAAGGATGCCCAAAAACTGGATATTGTCTTCACCAATATTCAGTCATAAAATATGTGCAGTCATTTCCATGTTGCACAGACAATCATTTACCGTTCCTTTCATGAAGAAAGGAGATAACCACATATTACAACAAAAAAGAAAAATGAAATATAGAAAGTGGGTTGGAAAAATTTCCTTGAAAATAACAATTTCTTCCTGTATTACTATAAATGACATTAATTTGATGCCTGACAGAAGATGTTAATACATTTTGCATGACTTTGTCAGTTTCTCCTTAGCATATAAACTATCGTAGTATGAATTCTGTTGTCTTAGAAAAAAAATCAGGATTTTACTCAGTTTTCTCAACAGCACCTTATCTCAAAGAATGTGTTAATGGATGAAACGTAACTAATTGACATGTTTTGCTGACCTGGTTGGCCTAGTTGTGTGAGCATCACAGCTTGCAATATCGCAGGGCTCATAATTTTCCAGGCAATAGAACTGGATGTTGACTCATAAAATATTTGTGTTGCCTCAAAATAAGTTTTCTGACCAAATTCCAGTTTTGCCAAAAAGATCATCTTGACATTAGGAACTAACTGTAGCGGGAAATTCCCAACTAGCTCTAGTAAGTTCCACCTCCTGGAGCTAATTCCTGTTCTCTCTTACTTTTGTTTTCATCACAGTGGCCTTTCCTTACTCATCCTGAAGCAACAAGGTATTACCTCTCTGCAGTTTCAGTCCTTGAAGCAAATCAGTGCTGGCAACATCTACATAACAGACAACAGCAATCTGTGCTACTACCACACTGTTAACTGGACCAGCCTCTTCAGCACACCCAGTCAAAAGACGGTGATTCATCGAAACAAAAAGGCAGAGAACTGCAGTAAGTACTGCCGCTCAGTGACAGTCTTCGTGCCTATAATTGTCTCACTTGGGAGGAAAATGGTACAATTACTGACAGGATACAGTGCGGTGAGCAGGCCAGGAACTTGGCTGGTGTCTCCTGGAGCTCCATGGACGTTGGTGGAGCTGTGATCATTTACAGAATCTAAGGATTTGGCCCAGTCTGCCTCTGAGCAGATTTATAGGCAAATGAAATGTTTTAAAGTAGGAACAAATGAAACGGAGAAGAGAGAGGACACTGCTTCCTTACCATGATGTGAACTTTCCAGATTAGAGATCCAGTTTCACGAATATGAGTTTTGAAGGCCATAATTGTAGAGTGAATGTAGTGTTCATGAAAGGCACTGATTTCACAGATTTGAAAAGTACAGCCCTTTCCTTATGGAGTGAGATTTGCATCTTTTGATTCTTCTGCCCTGCTTCACCACAGTGGCTCTGTCTCAATCCAGAAAGGTCGCTTCAGGGACTGGTTTTGATCACTGCGTTCCTCCTTTCTGCATTTGACCTGTCTGATAAAGAAGATTACTTTTAATTGGGCCTGATTGTCTTTCAGGAAAGCATACTTGCCAGTACCTGGGCTGAGATCATAGTACTGAAAAGCAAATAAATGCTATGTAGCAGATGAAACAATTTGGTTCTGCAGAGATCAGGCAGCAAATTGCATTAATACAGTCATGTTGTAGCAGCAATACAGTTCATTTCAAGCCTCTGTTAGACTGCTAGCAAGAGAGGATATTCATTAAATTGCTGTGTGTTTAAGAGCTATTTCTGAGTTTTGTGCTTTGACCGTCCAGAAATGTTTGCTTTGTGTTTTTTCAGGCTATGGTCCTACTTTTAACTTATTCTTTTAGTTCCTTCCCCCTCCGCCCTCCCTTTGAAGTACTATTCTGTTATGTTTTGAGAGAATTTTTGGCTGTGCTCATCGCTGTAGTATGAGTGTACCTTCCAGTGTTAGGTGAAACAAACTGTACACTTATCACTGCTGTTCAGTTATTTTTCTAATATTTTCTGCCACGTAAGAATGAAGCAGAAGGTCTTGTTTGGCCTGACTTTTTTGGGGGTATGATGACGATGATAATGATGTGTCTCTACACACAAGTTAAAAAAGTGAAGGTTAAAGAAATGCCTGTTGCAGTTGATATAGATAGTTTAATTGTGATCGTGCCTGCAGGTGTAGAGGGAAAGGGTTGTTTCTTAACCTCCAGCAGACCACTGTCCAGTTTTAAACTGCAGCATACTTTATCCTTTGATTAAGTATGCTTCTCTTACGTGAGACAGAAGGATGTGTTGAACATAACTTTTCTTGGTAGAAGTTTATCATAGAATAGTTTGGGTTGGAAGGGACCTTTAAAGATCATCTAGTCCAACCTCCCCTGCCATGAGCAGGGACACCTTCAACTAGATCAGGTTGCTCAGAGCCCCATTCAGCCTGACCTTGAACGTTTCCAGGGATGGTGCATCTGCCACCTTTCTGGGCAACCTGGGACAGTGTTTCACCACCCTCACTGTAAAAAATTTCTTCTTTGTATCTAGTCTGAATCTTCATTCTTTTGGTTTAAAGCCATTACCCATTGTCCTATCGCAACAGGCGCCTCTAAAAAGTTTGTCCCCATCTTTCCTGTAGGCCCCCTTTAAATACTGAAAGGCCACAATAAGGTCTCCCTGGAGCTTTCTTTTCTCCAGGCTGAACAGCCTCCTGACTTCCCATGAATAACTAGTGCCTTCAGTCTTGCCAGCTAGAGCATGTGTAGATGGCTTGTGGTTCCGCTATGCAGCCTGTTTTTTTCTGCCTCCACATAGAAAGCCAACTATGAAAAATGGTGTGTATTATTTGAGAAATAAAGGTGTTGCTAAGAAAGAGAATCACATCTGCTCAGGGATGGTGGGTTGCTAGTTGCTTTTCCCTGCAGCGGGGTTGGAATTTAATAGGTGGTGGGGAGGAACCTAGTTCTGTGCTAGCAGTCTAGTAACAAGTGTATTTTGGATGTCGTGACAAGGAGAATTAGCTCTTTGAGGTTTCACGTACGGAACAGAATCTGTCTGAAGAAGCACAAGGTCTTGATGACTATGCAAGAATCACTACGGTTATATTCCAAGATCCTAGTGGTCGCATCTTGCTCTCAGATACATGAGCCTGTGTACTTTCCAGAGAGCACAGGTTTCCTCTCTACCATATGAAAAACTGCTGAGTGTGGGAGAAAAATCTTGCTCTTGGTGCTCTTTGATGTTTTCTAACAGCAGATTGGCTATAGCTGACTGATAATGGTGCATCATTTAATCAAAGAACAACCAGCTCTCTTCCATTCCTAGACAATGAGTATAAAAGCCAAATAAGCAGTAGTAGGGTGGAACATAGGCCCCGTGTCTCATACAGTAATGCCTCCTCTTTGCTTCAAGCTCTCTATAACTTACAATATGTTAGAAGACAATGGAAAGCCACCAGAGGTGAACTTGGCAAGGCTCTTTTCCCTTCATGGAACAGTAGCCCATTTGTTTCACTGGTTTTGAGAGCTTGGGGACGTAGCTGAACATGATGATTTGGAAGATATTCCCATATTAGTTGTCAGGACTGCTTTGTCAAATACCTCTTTGCCCTTTCCTCTGATCGCTAAGTTTGAGTCCCTTTGAGTCCCAGCAGCCAGAGCTACTGAAACACGGACTTCCAGGGCACATGGAAGCTTGGAGGTACTGTCACATCATCCTCTTGCACTGTACATCTTGTCACTACATTTGCACACAAAGGGAAAATGTAAACTTTATTTGACTTTTAGCTTGTTAAGGATTTGTTATGACTGAGACTCATAATTTTCTGGAAACAAAGATACTCCTAAAGATATTTTACGAAATTTAACACCAAGGGAATCTTCGTGATGAAAACAATTCTCATTCATTTCATTTTAAGAAGTCACAATGTAAGCTACAGTGCCAAGGGGCTAGTTTTAAAAATGGGGTCTAACCTATGTTCATTAAATGGACTGTATTTAATTAATGTAGGCTAGGGGCTAAGTTACTCTGATCAGAAGGCAGTATCTTAGCAGAATTCCTGAATCCTAACAGGGAACAGTGGTTTTCTCTCTCTATGCATGTCTGCGTGAATGAATTGCTTAATGTTCTGTGGCCTTTTGAGAATCAGCATGAGATGAGAAGAGCTCTACTGCTGCTTCAGCTCTGCCTGTCAGTCAGCACCTCTCTGGAGTTCAGTGGGTTCTGATGCAGGTTAGATTTTAACTAAAATCTTCACAATTGCTTAGAGCAAGGCAGAATTCTTCCTTACGACCAGATGCATTTCCCCAGCGTACTCTGAAACATCTGTGATTCTCAGGATAGGCCAACAGGCTGGGCTTTAGGAGAGTTTTCTCTGAATCTTCTTCCACTGCCTGAATGTTTGGGATCTGTGGCAAGCCTCGAGGGTTTCCATTGCTGCCTTTCAGTTATTTTGCCTGTTCTGCACCCCGATCCTGCAGATGCTTGGGGATATGCCCATGCCTCTCTGAGTGACAAAGACGACTAATCAGAATGGGGAAGGCAAATGCATAAGTAAATATTTGCAGGATTGGAATCCGTCTTCTATGATTGAAAAACTGTCTGCTTGCATGGTAACTAGCAGGGTATGAACTGGTAATAAAAACATTAAAGATTTTTTTTCACATGGTTTCCAGTGAACAAACCAGCCTAGACCATGGTAATTATTACAGCCACTCTCGGGTATGTTTATTGCTATTCCTTCGTATATTTTGAGTCACTGTCGGCTTGTTTGTGCTTTCCACACTACCTAGTGATTCTTAATGGCTTAAAGCAAGTTACAGCAAACATTTAATATCTATGCGTAACTTTTCTTAAAAATCATGTAAGAGCTTCCAAGACCTAGTAAGCATCATATTGAAGTGACTTAGGATATATCACAAGATAGAAGTATCTTTTCCATACCGTTTAATGCTGTGTTCAGCTGACCATATAAATCAGTGAGGCAATACTTAAAAAACTGTTGAGGGAGTAAAATATTTTTTGAAAAGTTCAGTCTGTAGTGATGCTTCATTTTTGAGATAACACTGACATTGTAGGGTTTGGCAGAACTCTGATTTATTCTTTTTTTCAATAAGGAAGATAAAGACAACAAATTAAAGTCAGTGGAAATGCTACAGAAATATCCAACACACAAAATATACGTTATACTCCTGATATCGTCAGTTATTTCATCTTGTTATTTCTGCCACTTCTTCACAATGTTAAAGTAGTCATCAAATATTTTTTGATGGCACCATCAAGATGGTTTTTCCAAAAGCTGGTTAAAAGCTTGGGCAGACTTCACTTTTTTGTAGAATGTTGAAAATACAGGAGCAAAACAGATGTGTGTTTTTTGAATTTAAAAAAGTAATCCATCAACCCCATAATGCTCTATTGCTTTGCGTTGTCTTTCTAATATTGTCCGATGCAGGGCCAGAGAGGGGTGGGTGGCTGGAAGGAATGCGACCTCTCTCGTCTCCACTTTCCCTACACACATTCAGGGATAGAAATATCAGCATCCAAGCTCATGTACACAGGGAACATAGAAGAAAGTGGCACCTTTGAGGCTGAGCACCAAGGAAAGGGCAGCAGTACGTGATCATCAGCGGGAGGCTTCTGAACCGTGTGGACCCTAAAAGATGGCTAGGCTTGGGGGCTGGGTACAGGAGGAGGTTTGGGAGCAAGGCGCAAGTTGAGGCTTCAACAGCTGTTGCACCTTCAGCACAGTCCGATAGTGTCTCCCGAGGCTGTTTAAGAGTTCAGGTAGCAAATGGGCATCTTCAAATGGATGAGCTGAGTGGAAATTAATTGGAGAGCATTTATCTAAAATGCAATGCATGAAGCTCTCATCTAATGTAGACTTTTAATTGTCTACTGCTATAAACTGTAATGTTAAACACAGTTTGTGCATAAAACTTATTTCGTTATGAACATTACTAGTGCAGAATGAATGACTATAAAGTTATTTGCTAGAGGATGTGCTCTGGTAGTTAGATTTTACTGTTCTTCCGTGCTGAAGTGAAGAATCTGCCATTTTTTGCGAGGATGGTATTTTTTATGGAACAGTCAGAGGTGGCTCATGTTAAATATGAGTGCGCACAAAATAAATGTAGAGAAAATATTCTTTTATACAAAGTTAGTTAAATAATTACTTTCAGCTTTAGTGACACCTACAGTGTATGGTGAATCCTTTCTATGTGAAGGTTGTTATAAATGTGGTTGTTATGAATCACATCAATTTAGCCACCAATTAACAACTTGAATAAATGATTACATTCATTATCAGGTGTGATGCAAAGTGAACTGAAGTCTGTGGGAGCTTTTCTATGGAGTTCATGGAGCTTTGGATCAGGCCCGTAAGTGTATAGCCAAATAACAATAATTTTCTTTTTTTAGGTAGCTAATTTTCTTATGTTCTATCCAGGCTGAGGAAAAACATTGAACCTTTCTGCTTCTAACCTGTGTGACCCCATTAATAAAGAATGAACACTTGTTCTAAAACTCTCGATGAAAATGAGTTCCTGTCAAAAGCATTATTGTTCTTTCCTTCCAGATATGGCCATGTGATATGCTGGAGCTTCAGAACATTCTCAGCCCATGGGAATGCCAAATAATGTTTCTAAAATTGAAACATTTATTTAGCCATCCCTATAATTAAGGAAGAGGAAGAAAGACAAGTGTAATAGGTTTTTATAAGTTGTCAGGAAAACCACTCCCTTCTTGCCAAGATTGATTTATGAAAACATTTCTATGACTTAGAAATAAGCAGAATAATGATTTTTTTTTCCCTGTTGCTTTTTTCATAGACCACAGGCACTGTGTTGGCTAGATTTCAGTAGGGTAATCATGACTTTCTTTACTGAAGAGTTCTTGTTTTATTTGCATAAAGTTACTCAGTTTATTTTCTGAGCTATTTTATAATAGTGTTACTTGCTATTGGAAGGGATTTTTTAGTGCAACACTGTGTGTGTAAATAAATTCTGATTTCAAAGTAGTCTGACAGCTGAGAACAGTGAAAAGGAAGGAAATCAACTAGTAATAAAAGCACAATTGCAAGGTACAAAAAAAGGTGAGAAAGCAAATAGGAAACTGCCTTCCAACGATGAGAGTGTGTAAAACAAAATCAGAATTACTAATGTTCTAAAGATTGAAAATGAGAACAAAGGGATCTCCAAAGCAGAGTGGTTTTTTATTGTTCGAAAAGTACTTAAAGTGAGTCACTGACTAGAAAATAAAACTACTCATACAAAAAGTTTGTTTAATTAGAACTGTGATACGTTCTGGGTTTCGGGTCTCTTGCTGTGCTGGAATCTCTGAGAATTAATAACGCTTTAAAGGAAATTAAACGAACACCTGGAATTACTCCTAAATTTAATTATTTTATGTTTGGCTGTACCTGATTAGAGCTTTGTGGTGAAAGAAAAGCCAAAAAAATACTTGTGAACACCTTCTGGATGTTGTCATTAAGGAAGTGTATGTGATAGAAAAAAATAAATACTATGTATTCAGGCATTCCAGCCGTAATAACACATGAATGTGCAGACTTTTCATGTATGAGGTTATCTGTGGTACGGTATTGAATAAGGCAGTGCTCATCTACCTGCTGAATTACGTGTCTTGTACAGCAGAGCCATTTACCGTCTCCTGCGTCAGGGAATTCTGGAGCTTGATCTATACTTTCTATGAAGAAAAATCTCAGTTTTGAACCCTGTTGGGTTCCTGTCTCCTTGAATGCCCATGAGGGTCTTGGAAGAAGCAATGAACAACTGTTTCATGCTTACTTTTCTTCCTCTTGTCATTCATGATTTCTTAGACCTTTATCGCGTCCTTTCTCACCCATATCTAATGCTACTTGTCTGTTTGTTCCTGGTACAGAAGCTCTTCTCTAGTTTTGATCATGCAGTGCCCTTAAAGCTTTTTCTCGCTCTACCGTATCCTTTCTGAAAGGAACAAACCAGAAGTGTGTATAGTTTTCAAACTGTCAGTGCACAGTGTGCTTCTGTAGTGGTACGATGATAATTTTCTGGGTTTTCTCTATTCCGTTTCTAGAAAACCTGAACGTTCAGTTTGCTTCCCTGAGTATGGCAGAATGCTGAATGAAATGGTTTCCCTTGGGTTTCAGAGGACTGTGTAAGTTAATGATAGTATCCTCTCTCTCTGCAGCTGCTGATGGAATGGTGTGTAACGAGTTATGCTCAAGCGATGGCTGTTGGGGGCCAGGGCCAGACCAGTGTCTCTCCTGCAAGCGCTTCATCAGGGGAAGGACCTGCATAGACTCTTGTAACCTGTATGATGGGTAAGATAGTTCCCTTGCACTTTTCCCTAAGGTTGCTGACTACATTGTTCAGGACTTTCATGAATAAGTTATTTTCTTTTATATTGATCAATATCTGGTTCCATTGCCAATATTAGTGATTTTGAGTGAAATATATTGTGGGATAAGTTTTAGGTATTTCCAAATCTGAACTTCTGTAGAAAGGCTTTATCTAGGATTTGCTGACTAAAATTTCCATGCAACATGAAAAGTTTGTTGCACCTTTTGCATTCCTGATGATGTGAACTATTTGATTTAGGTGAACACTAAAAAACTCACCACTTATCCCTACTTGAATATTGACACCGCTATTCAGAAACACATACAATTATGTTCTTTCACATTAGATTTAGGCATGTATCAAGAATAAGGACCCCAAAGTAAGAAAACTCTCTTTTTTCTTCATAATGCCCTACGTGTGTGTACCCACAAATAATAAAACCAATGTGAGTTCTCCCGCTTCCTTCTCCCACTCATGCATGTGTCTCATCTTTTCTGGAGCATGGGTGGGGGAAACCCTACCCACAGCACAGCCAAGGTGTCTGAGTCTGGCTTACGACGGAAAGGTAGAGCTGAGCTGAGCTGCTTGTATTGGCTGCAGCAGCAGAAATTCATCATTAGGCTGTGGAGTGAAGCAGGTGGAATTTCCCTTCCTGTGTAACGGTATATAGCAAGGCCCCTGGCACCTCTTTTAAAGTGAAGATAAAAAAACTAAATTATTTTCATTACCTTTTTCATGTCAAACTGCTAATTGAAAATAAGATCACTGTATGGTTTCTTTTTCTTTCTTTTCCTGCCTTGGATGCCAACTCGTGTAACTGTTATAGAAAGAATATTGAATGAACTCCCATATACATGTGAAAATACTATAAACTCCTCTATCTGGACAATGCATGTAAAAATATCTTATCAGAGTACAGTTTTGTATGCTTAAAAGCCCTTCTCCTCCCTGCCAAAGAAAGAAAAAAAAAGTAAAAAGAAGAGTTGCAGGCCACAGTTGTGTTCTCATACGCACTGCAGTATGTTGGACCACATTTGGTGGCTGGGGTCCCCATGAAGCCTATCCCAGTAAGATCACGAGGAGGCTGTCATGACCAGCCCTCAAATTGGGATGTTCTGATCTGTATTGATTAGTGAATGGTATTTACACTTTCCGTAGGCTCAGTTCCTTCCTAAATATGTGAAGTGATTTGTGACCTGGGCTTGGGGAGCAGTTTCTCGTTTGTTTGTTTGAGAGCTCTGCACATTCATCTCTCAGGGCAGCAACAGTATGTCAGGGTAGGGTCAGATGTTTTTCGCTTCTGTATTAGTCCTCAAGAGGACAGCTCTCACTCCAAAGCCAGAGAAGGGTGAGCTCACTCGCTGCGGTCAAGTGAGGTTTTCTCCAGCTATATTGTTGTGACAGATCCTAATGGCTTAGAGGAGCAGAGGGAGAACATGGATAAACTAGGCTCAGAGGCTTTCACCTTTACTTGAATATTATTAATGCCAGCTAACATGAGTGGGCAGCACATCTTTAACTGGTTAGTGCAAATATTTTAACTGGTTAATTCAACAAGGTGGGATCCATCTGCAAAGCTTAGGTGCCCAGCCTGAGATACGTAGATTACATGGATTCTCTCTGTGGCTAGTGGGAGAGAAGCCACCTGTTCAGGTGTTAACTCATCTCAGCCTAGAAGGTGGGATGAATTGTGTTGAGAAGGTGCTGGAGGTTTTTTTGTGAGTGGCAACTGAAAGCTGGAATGAGACACCTGGTGTTTGGTGGAAGAAATCCCACCAACTATCACTACTGTTTTCCCCCCTTATAAGTGGTTAATAAAAAAAAATTAGTCGCTAGGGTGACAGTTTCTTGTGCATGCATGAAATAAATGAGCAAAAGGATTTGTTTTGACATTTTTTTAGATTCAGACCTCAGTCTAGAATTGTTGTTGAAGAAGTTATGAAGAAGCCTTTTGAAGAATGGGCTTTAAAACAGCAGTGTGTGCAGAGGCTGAACTAAAACCAGAACAGCACTGTGATCAACACTCTTCCTAATCCTTCCTATCGGATGGTGGTGTCTCACATGTAACAAGTGGCTCTCTGAGTCTGAGCCATGAGGCACAATTCCATAGATAAAACTTGAGAAATAAGTTGCTTTGTCCTGTTAATGAGGTCCTTATTTCTTAAGGAAAGGAGAAAAAAAGCACTCTAGTTTTAAACTGGCAAACAAAATGTCTGTGTGTCTATGAAAGAGGTTGCTGATGGGGCCTGGTTTTCAGCTGGTGTAAAGCAGCATAATGTCGTTAACTGAAATGATCTCAGCTGGTGCAGTGGGCTGACCTTAGTGAAGCTGAAATGATTCCCACCAGGTGAGGGAGGAGCCAGCCATTTTGTCTCAGTTTCAGTCTCACTCTTGCTTTCTCCTAACCTGCTTGCAAAATATTTTCCTAGGGAATTTCGAGAATTTGCAAATGGTTCTGTCTGTGTGGAGTGTGATCCCCAGTGCGAAAAGATGGAAGAAAACATGATCACGTGCTACGGGCCGGTAAGAACAAAATTTGGTGTGTTATGGGCTGCGGGGTGAAGTGTGCTAAAGCATAGACATTTTCTGCTTACAGACTTTAAAGTGGCTAGTGAAAATCGATGTTAACAAAAGCAGAAAATACGCATATTCTGCATTTAGGTAAAGAATTCTGTTCATGTTAAGTTGGTGCTGGGAATAAACGTCCTTGCACCAGCCTCCTTAAGAAGGTTGCTTAAAAAGTAGTGTCCTCTTATTTCCTGAGTTGTCTTAATGCCTTAGCGGTACAGATGCATGAGATTTTTAAATGACAGATAGCACATAGTTATGATTTGAGTGCACTCTTTTATCGCTATTTTCATTCTTTATACTCAGTTCTGTCCTGTTCTACTACAGCGTTAGTTACTTTTCCACAAAAAAGTGTGGGAATTTGTCTCAATCTCTCAGCTCGAACAATATGTTGAGGTTTTTTTTTTTAACTTAGCCTTTTAGGTTGTTTTGATGGAGAATTTTTTTCATGCATCCTAAATGAATGGTAACTGTGTCTGTCACCTTTATAATGGCCAGTGAGTCTTTCAAAGATTATTGCTCTGTTGTGAGATAGAAGCTGTCTCTTTCTTTTGGTCTTTTGTATATTGCCAAGATTAAAAGTCACAAGTATCCTGGGCAATGAGGAGTTGTATTTTGGGCTCTTTATCATTGAGAAAATTTAACCCATAACTTATTTCCTTATTTTTGTTAACTTACCTACTGAATGGAAAAAAGACATCATCATTTTTGTTGCAATATTCTGTTTTCTGCAACACAACCATAAAGCAAGGAGCTAGTGTTTCAAGTATTCAACCCATGAGGGAAATGCGGACTTGTAGCAGGCTCCTGGACATAAAATCCTAGACCGGTAGTCAACCTGAACACTGTATTTGGTTATACACTGGCTCATCATCACAGCTTTAAAATTTTACTTCTGCAATGTCCAGGAGCCTTGGTTTGTAGTTCATAATAGTCTAGTCTACATAGGTATTAGGAAGAAGGAGACCTCGTAGTTCTTCAGTATTGTTGTGACCAGATACCAGAGGGAGAATGCAGTGTGGAAAATAACTGTGGAGTGCAGAGGTGGAGGATCCCGCTGAAAGGCTATTGCAGTTGCCTTGCAAATGTGGTTCGGTATTGAACAACGTTGTGGGAAATTTCTCAGAGTTACAGTGAGCGTCAAGTCCATCGTATTAAGCACACCAATAATATTGAGAAACCTCTTTAGAAGCTGGAATTTAGTCTTACTCTACAGAATAAATTTATGGCCAAAAGCCCCAGGATTTACACATCTTACTGCTCCTTAACAGAGACTGGAACCGTACAATAACTCACTGTTCATTGGGAAAGAAATGCTACTAGAGCTATCGCTGAGATCTAGGAGCTGCAATTCTAGTGCAGCAGGAATAGATGGAGTAACTTGAATGCACTGCATTTCTTTCTCCCACGCTTCCCAGGGACCTGACCACTGCACAAAGTGTTTCCATTTTAAGGATGGTCCAAATTGTGTGGAAAAATGTCCTGATGGCTTACAGGGGGCCAACAGCTTCATTTTCAAGTACGCTGATGAGGATCGTGAGTGCCATCCATGTCATCCAAACTGCACGCAAGGGTAAGTGCAAGTTCTGTGAAGTGAGCCATCCTATTTACTGTTTATAGCACAGGATGGTTTACATACAGTTTGGCTTGGCAGAGCACTTGTCCCACTCCTGAAAACAGAGCATGTGCAATAGTAACGTAACCTTTGATTTTCAGGTCTCTCGGGACATTCAGGTTCCAGTCATGAATGTCCGGCAGCTTATAAGAAATAAAGCTTACGCCCCTTTTGAAAACCATAGAGAACAACTTTTCACAGCAACACTCTTAGCTTTCCTTCTAGCTAGCACTCATTGGTAGCAAATGATGCCATTGATACTTACTTCAGTGTAGGCCTGTAAAATGACTTTATTTTTAGTATTTATGTGTTCACAGAATATTCGTCTCTGCTCCTTGGTATCGGTGAACTAGTCTGTCAACACTACCGTGAGACAAAAGCGTTACTGCGCTCTTTTTCATACGGGGGCTGATGCAAAGGGTTTCTCTGAAACCACACTCTGTACAGGAGTCTGAGTCTGAGCATCAATTTCTCAAGTCCTGTCTAAGTGCCCAAGATCACTTGTTAAATTTGGAAATATACAGCCCATGTATCTGAGCCAGAATTAAAAATCTGTGCAACAAAATAACAGTCGTCAGGTATACAACTGTTGTTTTGCATGGGCTACATAAGTCATAAATGTCTTTTCGATGAGACGGTTAGTGGTGTCCAGCATACAAAGAAAGGGAGAGGCAGCCGGGGGAAAAGAGAGAAGACTTCAGCCAGTGAAATAATCTTTGACAAGAGGCTCTTATTGTTTAGCAGCTAAAATTAAACCAGTAAATTATTCAATGTAATCTTGATGTCAACAGCTGTTGCTATTCAAAATGAGACCTTTTGCTGGTTTTGCAAATCTAATTACAATAGAGCCATTAGGGAAATGAAAGTGAGATCGCAAAGACACAGCCAGGATCTGTTACAGATTTGTCTTCCCCTCAGACCCTTTAAATCAGTTACACAATAAGAAAAATGCTGCTACTGTGGAAGAAGAGTTTAAGGAAGAAACAATGTGAAAAGATGAGGTCACTTCACAAGCTCTGGTCCTGGTTTTAATATATGGTGGAAGTGCCAATTCTCATTGAGTCTGACAAGCCCAGCTATGGATGATTTACTGTCCACCCTGCATAGAAAGCGCCTTGAATCTCTGCTGGCCTCTCAGAAGACCACGATACAACATTTCTTCCCGTTCCCTCCCCTTTCTGGGGGGGTCTGATCTAACTATTACTCATCTTTGTGGCACAACTGTGTTTCTCCTAAACCAGGAAGGGAGCAGGATGTTTTCCATGACTTTACATTTCTTCATATGCATCAATATTTTGCAAGTGGTTGTTTGGTTTTATTTCCCTGGATAGAACGGGATCAAGAAGGGAGGCTTCTATGCCTTGTGATGAAAATCTGACATGCTAGTTCATAAACACATAGGAACAGGCATTAGGCAGTTGTAACTGAACGTGCCGGTGTTAATTGGCAAGCCTTGGTGACACAGGGTTCCTTTATGCTGAGTTATGTTGTCATTTAATCCTTGAGCTTTCAGTTTTCCCTTCTTTTCTTTTTCTGCAGCTGATCAGGTGAAAGAACATCTTGTTTAGCATCATGTGCCAATCCCCAGAGAAATGACGAAGTACCACTAGTAAAAGGGCCAAAGGCTTCACTGGGTTACACGTGCCAAGGTGTGGTTAGTCCCTGGATGAGGAGCTATCCCTTTCCCATGAGTCAAATACTATTCCTGACAGAAATCCTCATCCTCTTATTAAAGGGCTAATGTGTCTATTCTTAGGTATTTCGTTACCCCTCATAAAAACAACACCCCACCATCCCCCAAATCTTGGTGTAAGCATGGGTATTCTTTTCTACTGTTTCTGAAGACTTTCTGGCATGTAATTATGTTAATGAAACTGTTAATGATGGCCCCAGATGTTTGGGGTTTATGGGTTTCCATCTTCTTGCCAACATTGTTGGGGCAGAATATGCTTACAGGGAGAAGGGAAATCAGTTACTCTCTTTCCTTTTCTCCTTCAATATCGAATTCTCTAGTTTCATATGCTTCCTCTAGAAATTAATATTAACCCCTTCTATGACGGGTTTACAGCATTGATGGATAAGGGAAGAGCAACTGACATCATCTACCTGGACTTGTGCAAAGCATTTGACGCTTCCCCACACAACATCCTTGTCTCTAAATTGGAGAGATGTGGATTTGATGGATGGACCACTCGGTGGATAAGGAGTTGGCGGATGGCTCAAGGAGTTACTGTCAATGACTCGATGTCCAAATGGCAAGCAGTGACGAGTGGTGTTCCCCAGGTGTCAGTATTGGGACTGGTACTGTATAACGTCTTTTTCAGCAACACGGACAGTGGGATTGAGTGCACCCTCAGCAAGTTTGCTGACAACACCAGGCTTTGTGATACAGTTGATATGCTGGAGGGAAGGAATGCCATCCAGAGGGACCTGGACAGGCTTGCGAGGTGGACCTATGCGAACCTTACGAAATTCAACAAGGCCAAGTGCAAGGTCCTGCACATGGGTTGGGGCAGTCCCAAGCACAAATACAGGCTGGGTGGAGAATGGATTGGGAGCAGCCCTAAGGAGAAGGATTTAGTGGATGAGAAGCTCAGCATGAGCCGGCAATGCGCACTCACAGCCCAGAAAGCCAACTGCATCCTGGGCTGCATCAAAAGATTCTGGGCCGCATCAAAAGAAGCGTGGCCAGCAGGTCAAGGGAGGGGATTCTTTCCCTCTGCTCCACTCTTGTGAAACCCCACCTGGAGGACTGCGTCCAGCTCTGGGGCCCCCAATTTAAGAAGGACATGGACCTGTTGGAGCAAGTCCAGAGGAGGGCCACCAAGATGATGAGAGGGCTGGAGCACCTCTGCTATGAAGACAGGCTGAGAGAGTTGGGGTTGTTCAGCCTGGAGAAGAGAAGGCACCAGGGAGACCTTACAGCAGCCTTCCATTGTCTGAAAGGGGGCGTACAGGAAGGGTGGGGAGGGACTCTTTATCAGGGAATGTAGCAATAGGATGAGGGGTAACGGTTTTAAACTGAAAGAGGGGAGATTTAGATTCAATATAAGGAAGAAATTCTTTGCTGTGAGGGTGGTGAGCCCCTGGCCCAGGTTGCCCAGAGAAGCTGTGGCTGCCCCATCCCTGGAGGGGTTCAAGGCCAGGTTGGATGGGGCTTGGAGCAACCTGGTCTGGTGGGAGGTGTCCCTGCCCAGGGCAGGGGGTTGGAACTAGGTGATCTTTAAGGTCCCTTCCAACCCAAACCATTCTATGATTCTATGAAATTGCCCTCAGTTGGGATTCTACGGTGAAATAGGTTTTGGAAGGATCACGTCTTGATATTTGGCTCGCAACTGAATGGTACAGACAAACCGTAATTCTACTTCATCTAGAATGTCTATTCTCCTCTCTGTCAGATCAATTGCTGGAATAAAACTGATGCTCTTGCAGCATAGCTTGGATTATTGTCAAAAAATGTTGAGTGGCTGCAGAGCAGTACTCCCAGTGTGGTATTATCTCATTCCTGCAGTTCTGCCCTCTTTGAATCCTGCTGCTTGCTAAAATGGGTTGTTGGTTCTCATAGTTTTTTTTCTATTCATCCCCACCTGTTGTCACCAACGAAGATATCTGTCCCACCTCTGTGTTCCCCGTGAGCATTTTGCCACATTTTCATCATGCGCTTACAGATGATTGCTTTACACCCTAGAGCACGACCTTTGATAACACCATTCTTCTCCTTTATTCAAGTATAATGGCTGCTTCTCTTAATAGGTTTGTAATTATCCAACCCTGATAATGATCTTATATTGACTAAGAGAACTATCAAGGAGTGACTTCCTTGGATGCAACATCCCCATGATAAACATCAGCTACTTGAAGCCAGTTTGGAGGAGATGAGAGGCACGTGAGACAGCTATCCCATTTAATTCAAGAGAGTCAGAAAGCATTTGGCACCTCTTCTTGCAGAGCTAGCCCAAATGGAACTCTTTCACAGAAATGAAATACTAATTATATCATAGTATTTAACAGTCTGCTTCATCGCTGGGCAAGACGCAAATGGGAGATCTCACTGGACACCTTCCCTCATCATAGAAAGGCATTTTCTTGCACAACGTTTTGAAGGAAGTGTATTACTCTTCACCAAAACTTTGTTTTCCTTCGAAGCCAAAACCTGAGAAGTCATGGGAGCTTTATCAACACGTGTGTGGTCCAGAAGGGATTTCAAAGCAGAAGTACTGTCTTGCCTCTAAAGCTTTGGTGTATTTTTAGGAAGGCATTATGAATTCCAGATGAAACAATAGTGCAAATTCAATGGCAACAAACTCTGAATAAGAAACTGTTACTACTTTGTTGATGCAAAATTTCCTCCTGCCCCCGTTCGTGTTTCTTACTATCACCATCAATATGTGCTTCCTGTTAGCTAAGTAACCCCCTGGTTTTGAGTTGTCTGGCTTTATCCACAGCAATAGTTCGATGACCAGGTCATTGCCACAACTAAGGTTTTCTCCTGTCCAGACTTAATCTATTTATGCCATTGTATAATCAGTTTTGTTTGTTTCCAGTGACAAAGATTTTTGAGAATTCATCTGACTAGAAATGACTTCACTACTCCACGCTTGTGGACAGCTAAGACCCCCCTTTCAATCTTAAGGAAAACTGATGAAAGACAGTATTTGTGACAGAGGGGAAAAAAGGATTGTTTCAGGAAAAAACAGTTGTTACTCCAATTTTCAAAACTGTTTTAACTCATCATTTTCTTTCTGTAGAGCTAGAATGAGCTCCACATGTAATGTTCTGTATAAACTGCGTTGGACTGTTGTAAGGTACTGAATTTGTCATTAATAAATTGGCACGGATCAGTTAACCAGTTCATTTTACAGAGCAAACTCGGAAATGGAAATAGCCAGACTCCACACAGAAGAAGGAACCCTGGGGGTGATTGGAGTACCAGTGTGATGTACGATTGTGTCATGCTTGTACACAATATGTGTCAAAAAGCCTGAAACCAAGGAAGTTACTTCCAGGGGAAAAATAACTAATGACTTGGTGGTGCAAATCAACTTGTTAATAGATATCGCCATTACCGGCACAGGATTGTACTTTACTGCAGGTAATCAGGCCGGCCAGGCAGGGAGTAGGGAACTGTCAACACGAGAGCCCAAACCATTCTGTGATTCTGGGAGTAGGAGTAATGGAAATTGCACCTGGGCAGAGTCTTCTGTTTGGGGTTGGGAAATCCACTGAAGAGGATTACAGGTTTAAATAAAAATCAATGATATTTTAGCTTGGAGTGGGTGAGGTCCAAACAGCGCTCTCCTCTTGGATTCAAGTCCTGTTCTCCGAAAGTCTGAGAGAATAAATGTACCGATGTGAAATGAAGCCAAGGCAATAGGCTCTTTAGGTTAGTCTGCCAGTTATCTGAACTAGTAATGGGCTCTCAGACGTCTAATTTGAAGAGGGCCTTCTTTTTATTTATAGCAAGAGTCTGAGCTTAGCTTCTCTTGACGTGCCAGGACATGGAAGATCTGAACAACTTATTTTCAGCCTCCTTCATTACTGCAAAGAAAACCGTTACTGGTTTCCTGCAAATTGCTGGGAATACCATGAAAGGAAGAAATGTTGTGTATGGTTGAGACTGGTTAGATAGAATTCAGGCAGTCCTGAATTCTGAAGTCCTGGAGCCCAGGACAGCTGAAAGTTCAGAAAACACCCATCAAGAGTTCTTTCTGTAAAGTTTTTGAACTGCGTGTAAATCCACCTTTTCCACTTTATCCATTATCTGGCCACCTGGGTATTTAATGAATCCTTTTTATGTCTGCATATTTGCTGAAGGAAACCATTATCGAGGAAATCCTTACAATTTGTGTTTGCACATCACAGTTTTTATGTAAAAATAAAAATTGAAGTAAACAAACAAGAGGTAAGGTTCGCTGTCATTCTGCTCTCCCTTACGGGCAGGTGAGGGGAAATGGAATTCACTGAATTTACTTTCTAATGGCAGAGTGATAGCTAATTTAAATGCAGCAAAAGCTGATGAGTGGCAAGTGATGGTGAAGCGGAGAGGATCTCATGGGAGCTTATTTGGACTGTTTCAGATTTTTGACAAGCATATCCCTCTATCAAAGCCAAACTGAAAGCAGTAGACTTTAAAAAGAGTTGGGGATCCTGCCTTATTTTTAAAACTCGTCAACAGAAGTGAGTTTCAGTCTACTGATGTGTCAGATCCCCTGCTCCTCTAGTAGACATCCAGCTGAAGACCCTGTTCATAAAATGGTTCTGAAATCTTGTTAAAAAGTTGAAATAAGTGGTTTGGTTTCCTTAAAATTCTGAGAGCTAGATACTTCCCCATGGCTACAGAGGGACTAGCCAGGCATTCAGCACTAATGGACGTCAGGCTGTCTTAACCCCTAAAAGCTTCACTTTACGTGTCTCTGAGGACCCCGACTGCTGTGTACATGTGTAACTGACTTACTATTTGACTGCCCTGGACCTAGGACACCGCTTCACCTACGGCTCTTTATGAGGGCAAGGAAAATCCATGCATATCCGTGTTTTGCAGCTCTTTCCCTGTGGTTGCGCTTTAGTGCCGCTGCATAAAGCGATTCCCTGCATTCACCATTTGGTGAGCACCTGCTGATTTTGCAGGTGGAGGACCTTTGGCAGCATCTAAGGAAAGCAGAATAAAATGCCTGAATCGGCAGACACCATTTTGCTCTGGGTTTTGTTGTTGGAAGCTCATCCTTGAGCTTCCCTGCTAGAAACATAGTCAGCTTCCGAAATATTTCTGCAGTTGCCCTAGCAAGGAACTTAGAACAGAATGAACAATTGCGTCAGTTACAGAAAGAAAAAAAGTTTTGTATTGCGCTCCTAGAGGTCTCATCTTGCGAATGAGCAGCTTTTGTGCAGTAATGACTGGTTTGATGATTCAGAAAACATCCAGAAAAAGCAACTCTATTGTCAGGACTCCCACGTATGCAGGTGAAACCTGCCTTAAGTGTTGTTTGAGCCAAGATATGTCCAACCTTAGAGTGCTGTTTATGTTGCTATTATTGTTCCTGTTGCAGGCTTGTTTTTGTCACAAGCTATAATTTTGTGGTGACTTAGGTCTCTCTTGAGAATTATAATTAAGAATGTGGCACAAAGAGGGGATTCCTACTTCTTGGATGTGTAAATAACAGATTTCTCTCTTTCTCTCCCTGTTTTCAATTTGGATTTGCTGCAGGTGCATAGGGCCGCGTATTGAGGACTGCATCGGCCTGATGGATAGGTACTTGCTGAGTGATCGTTCCCTGTGTGTCTTCCATCCTCCACGTGTGGACAAGGGCGCATGCTTGTGCATGTCCTTGTGAATGGCAAATGACATCTTTTGTTCTGTAATTGCCTGCAGGTGTAGAGGTCCCGCTAGTCATGACTGCATTTACTATCCATGGACACGACAGTCCACTTTACCACAACATGCTAGGTAACATCCACCACTATTCCATTTTTCTGCACAAGGTTCTTCCCTGGTTTCCGTAGGAATGTTGTACTATCCAGTTTGTTCAGAAATGCAAGTTACGGGGAGAATATAATTTGTCCTTAAGTAATATATGCCTCTGAACATCCAAATCTACTTTTCCATTTGAAAGCCAACTAAATATCTTACTCATTTTGGCTGATTAGAAAGTACCTCTTTTTAAATTACTATTTTTAGGTTAAATCGATAAGGATTCAATTCTGAAATTTTCTCCAGAAATATGTGTTTCTTGATGAAATTTTACTAGATGTTAACGTGGTGAAAACTCTGGTTACATTGGAATTATTTTTTTTCCATTTGTTTTTTTTGTTTATTTGTTTAAGACAGACCATAAAAGCAAATGAAGCTTTTTCTTTCATACTACTTTCTTGGAAAAAAGTAAATGTTTCAGCAAAACTGAATTTCTTCCTTAATTCACATAACACTATTATTTGATTTTTTTTTCATTTTCTGTTAAAAAAAATAATAATTGTAAACTTGCAGCAATTTTTTCAGTAATGGCAATTGAAACAAATTAATGTAGGAAGACTCCCAAAATGTTCCAGTTATACTCTGCATTCTTTTACATCAAAGCCCTTCATTGCCATTGAGTTTGTTTATTTTTAAATTCAAACTGGTTAGTATGACTTCCAGGCTTTGGGATTACCGTCCTCAGCTAAGATTGGATGAAAAATGTATCATTTCAATCAACTTCACCTCATTAAGAATTTTACTTTGGTTTTTTTTATTGTCTTTAAAGAAAGTTCTTAAGGTTGCCTTTCCTTCCTAGTTGTGTACCTAATGTGAATATTCCTATTTATAGCTCTTGAGGGAGAACACCTTTAAAGTTGAAAAACAGTACTCTATGAATGCTATCAAATGGTATACGTGTTTAATTAAATCAGTATCAGTTCTGACAATTTATGGACCAATGAATAAGCAACAGAAAACAGATTTTCAATATTTCAATATTTTGTTTTAATCTTTCTGATGTGGGGTATCCAGTTTGAGATATTTCTGAGGGGGACTCATTTTCAGATGTACTCATCCAAAATGAGTTGCCCAAAACAAGCAATCAGTTTTAAAGGTCTCTATTTGATCAACTTTACTCAAAGCACAAATACAGAAAACTTGTTATTATTTGCATAAGTTTAAGGGGCTTACCAGACTACAGAGAATTAATGCCATGCTGAAGTTCTTTGCTTAAGTAACCAATTTAAAAAGAACATGATTTCATCAACTGACTTTTTAATCAGCTTCTTGAGGGAACATTGAGAGCTTCATACTAGGAAGACAACTTGTGGGCTGTAGTGTAGCTCTCTTGGAGCGTTACCGGCTGCTCGCTCTAGCTTCCTCTGATCGCCCAAAAGCCAGTCAGACCTTGGTCACTGTTTAATTCAAGTAGTGTAACTCCAAAACTTAGCTTTGCATTGAAAATGTTCACATAGTAGTAAAGTCTCTGTAGGTACTGCCAAATATCCACTGAATTTGATATCATCACAGTGGATGTTAGGTTGGGCCCTATATTTAAAAGTGGAGTTAAAGGAGCGGAACCTCGAACATGATGACACAAGACTAAAGAAGTGTTGTCTATCAGGGTGCCAGGCTTAAGCCATGTGTTAGCAGGCAATGCTTATTTTGCTTTTTACGTTGTGTAAATCGTAGGTTTTGTCTCCTTGAATCTACTGTGAAGGTAGTAAAGCAAATTATCAAGGGGGGCGGAAATGAAAGCAATTGTTTTACTCTGCTCAAGTGAATAATTTCCTGCTCCATTCAGTCTGAGGGGGAAGACCTTCAAATGTTTCCTTTAGATTTGGTGATTTTTTTTCTTGTCTCAACTTTGCTGAATTTATTTTAGGAAAATTACTGCACTGTGTTTAAATGTCAGCATGTATGTGTATTCTTTAACTTTCAAGCCGAAGAAGGAATTTCATACTTTTATATTTATTAGATTAGTAAAATTGTGCCTTTTTTTTGTTAAAATGGTTCATTTTGGGCTAAAAATAGGCAAAACTGCACTGGCAAAGTGATATTTTCTTATTACGGTTGGGGTGTAAATCAGCAATGGATGTGTTTCACTTTAGATAGAGCCTTCTTCGTGTCCCTTTAACAATTGCATGGCCTCCCTAGACTTATAGGCCTTACAATAATTAATAATCAGTTTTACCCTTATCCGTTTATTTGAATTTCTTCCATTGATGTGAATTAGCAGTGAGCTGAAGGGCACAGTTCTCGGCTGTTCGGGCAGCTGAACATGAGAGCAGGGCTCTGACCACAAACAAGGAGATATTTCTCATCCACCTATTTCCATTTTCATACCAGTGTTGCTTTTCTTTCCAGTTTTGCAGCTCGCAAATTGGTTTTGCCGTGATCCATTGACTTGACGGCTTTTGTAAGAGTCTGGTAGAATAGCAAAGGAATTCTTACTGTCGTCTTTAATAAAGATGAATCAGATGTGCATCAGTGGCTTGTTTTCCGGATGACCGCTGAAAGCAGAAAAACTGAAGTTATGTTTGGTCCCTTACATTTTGTGGAAAAAGAATTGTTACTTTTGGCATTGTGTGTCTTTCTGCATGGATGTCTGGGTTTTTTAAAACCTTTAGCTTCAGTAGAGTTCTGTCCAAAAGGATGCAAGAAACGCTTTTCCTGTTTCCAGCTCAGTGCCACGTATAAAGGCTGTTGTAGCCCTCTTCCTCTAGACTACTTGAGAGATTTTCTCAAATGACTGTTAGGTTACTTGCTGGATCTCATGTGTCTTTTTTTCCCTGCAAGAGCCCACATTTATTTTTGACATGTTCAATTTATCCTCACAAAGGCTTTCATTGTATTCTTAACTGCCAGGAAAAGTTCAAACTCTAAAGGAGTTAGAAGTCCCAGGAGAACTGAGTGCCTCTTCTGCTTGTGGTTAGTTGCAAATTCTGGTTATTGTCGTTACAGCTCTTGATTTACTGTGGTTGAAATCGTACAGCAGGGAAAGACTTTCCTCACATCGGTGACACACGTTCTGTCTGTATTTATACAGTGTTTAATTCACAGCGTCCCGATCCCAATGTTGTCTGATTGTAATTCCTGTGAGCCACAGTGTCAGTTTGCTGAGCAGATTTCCTGGCTGGCCTCTTTGGGCTGCTCAGATGGCAGAGAGGCCAGCACAGAATTCCCCATGCAAGGTGGAGTCCTCAGCTGGTGTGTTACTAACATCACCGCTTCTTTGTCTTCCTCTCTGTCTCCTTCCTTCCTTCCCTGCGTGCGCAGAATCTCAGCCCGGCAAAGAGAGAGGAGACAAGAGCCTTCTGTCCCGGCTTTTCTCAGCCATTCCTGGCTCCTCCTCTTGTTCTCTGCCTTTTGGAGGTGGGCGAGTAGGTACTAGATTATTACTGTAAGGCTTCAGTTTGGGTTCCTCCTTCTATATCAACCTTTCCTAGAAGTTACCAAAGCAAAGATGGAAAGCAGACGGAGGCTGGAGTGTCCCAGGGTGCCCAAAGGAGGTAGCCGTCCTCCTTCCCCACCCCTTGCTAGGATGACACTCCTCCTTTCACTACCTTCTGGCAACTGTAGTCAGTGGTTCCTTTGGGTGGAACAGCATACTTTCTAGGAGCTCTGGAACAAAGAGTGAAAGGAGCGTGCCTGCTTCAAAGAGTTGGATAACAATTGCCTAAAAGGAAGATTGAAAAACTGTAAAAATAATACTCTTCTGTCCATAAAGAAAATTACTCTAGGCAGGAACAAAAGCCTGGTTCTCCTAGGTTGCCCTGCTCCCAAGTCCACCAGAAGGGTTTGGCTAACTCGCTTATTGAAGCTAGGCTGTGGACAAAGTTTTTACTTAAAGTATGAATTTTAAATGTGTTCATCCTTCCTATGATCCATTCAGCTTAATACTAAGAGATCATCAAAGGAGTGAAGTTTCTGGTTTGCAGTGCGTGAGAGATTGCAAAGCTGAAGATGTGATCAGAAGCATGTGTTGGATATGATAGGAAAGAACTAGCGCCTTGATGTTATTGGTCTGAGTAAGCTGTTGTCTCTCTCTATTTGTGCCCTAAGAAAATTTCATTCACGTTTCCCTTTTAACTAAAAGAAACTAAATAGCCAAGACCACTGTTGTCAAGTGGTTACATAAAATGATGTGTAGATGTTAACTTAAATTACAAGCCTAATGCTAGCTTTAGATCAGCAAAGGATGTCCTCTCTACAAATCATCACTTCCTAAAAAAACCCACCTGTTTTTATGTAGTGCGTGTGTGTACAAGAGCTAATTAACAGTAAAGCCTATGTAATGCAGGCAAATCCTTTCATAGCTGTTTTGTACCCCTGCACAGTATGACTTCAATAGAATTTCGCAGCAGCTCTGAGGAGGTGATGGGGAAGGGAAACCACCTCTAATAAACTGTTTATGTTCATTGCTTTTATGGCACTCTGTTCCCTTGCTTGGAGGAAAGCTTTCCATATGCTCTGTATTTTTATAGAATAATTATAGGCATTCTGGAGGGGAAGACGAAGAGAAACTCTGTATAAAATAAGAGGAAAAGTAGGATATGCGAGTACAAACTAAGCTACATTACCTGATTTGTAAAAGATGCTACTTTTTAGAGACTTTTAATTTGGAGCTTTCTGATACTGTATCAAAACAGAGGAGTTGAAGAAACAGAGTTATATTTATTTTTTAAGAATCAAGACTAGAAGAAGAGGCGGTTTTTGATCCTGCTTCTGTGGGTTGGATTGAGCTTCCGCTTGATCTGTTTAGGGAGAGACTGATCAAGAAATCCCTGTTCTGTTGAGAACTTGCTGCTACTGAACTGGTTCTCAAACAGACCTTTGCTGTGGGCACTTTTGTTATCACGACATTTCACTGCTTGGAGCTTTAGGAGGAATACGTTTTGAGTACCCCTGTGACATGAATGAAAGTCACTGCAGTGATTTCTTGAGTTCCCCCACTTTTTATGGCTCCCACTTAGTAGAACTGGTCTAGGGGCCTAGGTGGCTTTTCCTTCTTTTCTGCTGCACAGATCTGACCACAGATAAAAAAGCTTTTGTATTTAATCTTTTGTTCTAAAACACGTTCAGAAAGATTTGTCTGGGACCTGCGAGGGTTTCTGCTTCATCTGCTTTACTCAGCAGGGTTGGCTGGTGTGGTTCCGTAGCATGGAAGGATTTGGTAGCATCTGCTGCTATAGGGAGAAATAAACTGTTAAGGTTGGTAGAGTGAAAGAACTAGAAGCAACTGTCACACAAGTATTTTTAAAATCTGTTCTGTGGTTCCAGTAGTTTGAGGATCCTGTTGAGATTGCAGCGGATAAAATAAGGCCAGAAATCTGATGTTTTGAGTGGTTTGTTCCACAGAGAGTGGAATATGAGTGAAATACTCTGGCAGTATATTAAGATTATTGATACTCATAGACCAGGTTTCTCAGCAGCTGTGCTCGTTTGATGGGTTTGGGTAATATTCATGATTGCACAGTGGTGCACACCAAACAGAGAAATGCCACGGTGAGGACACAGAAGTCCCCTTAGCATGTCTCCTTGTGGGTGTCGGTGTGGCAGTCCTTATTCAGTATGTCCCAGCCCTCAGGCCTTCTGCAGCTGCTGGGCTCCGAAGGCCCATGAGTGTAGCACCCAGTCTTAGAAAGCAAGCGAGCAGGTTTCTTGCAGAAATGTGCAGGGACTTGTATTTGGTCTGCTTAGCACACAAGGTAACATCGTGAATTTTGTAGTACATCTCTTATTCCCGAACTTCATGCCAAGCGTTCATTAAGTCCTGCCCCTTTGTGGCTTGAGTACAAGGTCCAGCTTGGTGAGCTGTGTGTTCAGCCCCACCTTAACAGCAAGCTGCTTGGTTTTATGAATAATGTCATGGAAAACATACAGAACGCACTAAACACAATATTTAGCAAGCACTGGAGTTTTGTCAGGTTGTAACCAAATTTCTTTGAATGCAGAGAGTTCTCAATAAAAGCTTTTTTTTTCCTTTGCTTTGCTACCACAAGTTGCAAAATAAATTTTCAAATACATTTAAAGTAAGAAAAGTCTTTCTTCAGAAAACTGACTAAATTATTTTTACTGAAACTGTGAGCAAAAAAAATAAGAAGCGATTAGGCCAGACATGATGGGTCACTGCTGAAAGACAAGAAGCATTAGGAACTTCCCAGTTGAAAATTGTTTGTTAGAATGGAAAACAACACACAGCCCTGTTGCAGAGGTCACTGCCTGTATTTCTCATCAGGCTGCATAAGCCTTGTGTTGGGTGTCTGGACTGGTTTGGCTACACAAATAATATACGCAGAAATAAAATTGTGCCATGAAGAAGTGACCTTATTATACAGCAACAGTATATATCTCACCACTCTCCAATGGGTTTCTTTTATGGCTTGAAATGAGGATTTAATTTAGATTTAATGTTGTTATAAATTAATTATCTATTATTAAAAATACATTTGTAGAGCTTTAGAAATATGTGAGATGTAGAGTTGTTTAAACCTCAGTGAATGGTTTCTTAATAATTCATTAATATTTAACATATAATAAATCAGAACTAAAGCATGCAGTCTTACTTCCAATCTACCTGCGTAATGCAGGATTTGTCGCTCTTTTGTATTTAGACAATTTACATGACAAATGCGTTTGAGTTTAGAGGCCAGCCAAGACTTCATTCTCTGCATTCTGGCTTACTCACCGTGACCTGTCAGGTGAGAAAGGAGCTGCAATTCTTGCATAAAACGGGAAGCTCTTCGTTGGAGTTCTTTACAACGGTCCACTGATAGTGGTGTGCTTGTGTTGTAAGCATCTATACAGACAAGTCTGCTTAATTAGATCTCTTCTGATCAAAGTTACTGTCTCAAGCAGTGCAATCTACTGTAGCCGGGGACTGCGTTTGCGGTAGATTTATTCCTTTATGGTATCTATGAAGTAATCTTCCAAGAATTTCCCCCCCTGCATACTGTTCCGTTGCCTATTTAAAAACAGTTAAACATTTGCTGGAATGATCAAGCATAGAACACTTGATGCAGATGAGAATTTGTGTTTGAAATCTGCAATTGACATTTCCTTTTTTGTTTTACATACAAAGGTATATGTTCTACTTCTCAGTTTCTTTGCAATGGTTTTTCCAGCATTAGATAAAAAATAGCAGATAACTCGTTAATGATGATAATGGTGTTCACAGTTGATCTTTTTCATTTCTTTTTGCAGAAATGGAAATACCAACTTTGAATTTGATAAGACATTTCGCAGTTTTACTAGTGTGTAGCATGTAAACACAATGGTAAGCTAATAAAACAAGCTACAGTTTTGAAGGAATTAACAAGCTTCTGCCTTTTGGTGCATCGTGTGGAAAGTTGTATGGCAGCAGTTACCAAAGGTGGGAGCATTACCACAAATACCAGCAACCGTGCAAGAATCGAGCATTAGTAAATCGAGCCATCAGACCAAATTACTTTATCCTGCTTTTTTTTTTTCCCTGTCATGCTGTGAAGTGAAGTTACAGGGTGGGAAAATGTCATATAAATTATCTGTACCCTTGGGCTTTTTGGATGAAGAGTTTCAAATAACTACATTCAAGTTGTAGTGAGAAAAGGGGGCCTAATACTAAACTCATTTCCCATGCAGTGCTCCCTCTCTGGTACTTCAGCATATTTTGCATCTCTTTTCTGTAAAGTAGAGGTATTTTGCTTCTTTTCTACCTCGTTATAATGGCAGTGGATAGAGTTGAACAAGGATGTAGACCCTGTACCTTCAGAGAGACTGACTGTTATCTCAGGACTGTATGTTAAAGAGGCTTTAGAGAAGAGCCACCAGGAATAATTAAAGCTTTGTACATTGTGCCTTGTAGTGAAGAAGTTTGGGAACTCAAACAGCTAAAGCTTATTTTGGCTGAAGGTTAAAGTGTAGAGCCTGATTATCATCTAGAAGGACATAGGTAAGGAACAAAAGTTTGCTGAAAGATGGTGCTAGTCTAGCAGACTGCAAAGGGGGGGTAGGGTGTCTGTCTGGCTGTGAGATAATTATATGGATGAAATCTGAGGAGAGACACATTCAAAGCAGCAAAATGCCAGTGCATTTCTAATGAGGATTATTAATCCCTGGAACGATTTCTCTTGGTAATGTTTTATTCTCCATCACTAAAGCTGTAAAATCAAGACCGGAACTTTTTCTCGCAAGCGCGATGGATGGGTGCCAAGCCTGTAGGCTGTGCTGCACAGATTCTCAGGCCAGAGGATTCCACTGGTTCCTCCTGTCGTTTACAGTGTGTGACAGAACACTTTCATGTCTGTGACGACAGTTTCCAGCTACGATCAGCTCTTGGCTTATGCTCTGTGATGAGGACCGAGTTCCTCCTTTGAATTTTGGTTCCTAGTACTGAGTTGGACACAGACAAGCAAATCTACCTGCCGAATACTGGGCTTTGGTTCCTGTCAGCTTTGGTGAGGCACGGAGTGAGTGTTCCAGGTGACTTTACCCAGGGTTTCTGATATCCTTGTTCATTAGCAGTTAGGTCAGTTAAAATTCTGAGGTTTCAGACTCTCCTTCAGATCTTACCTGTTCGACTGAACTCTCTTGCATCATGCCTGCATTCGCTTGAATGAGACATTTATTTTGAATAAATATAGTTGCATTTTTGTGTGTTAGTGGTTCAGCATTATTATTTGATGTCGTACAAACGAAGGCAAATTGTTTCCCATGACTGAGTTTCTCCACTAATGACACAAATTTGAAGGTCTGATTTATCCATCTCTATCAGGTTTTCTAAGCCTTAGATAACTAGTGAGGTACTTAAGTATCTTTTCTTATTCTGCAGTGCAGAGTCCTTTTATCTTTTTTCTTTTTTGTCCTCTCCCTCTTCTTATTGTCCCTCCCTTCCTTTCCTGAAAGATGCTTTGGTGGAGCTGTATCTTTGGTACTGTGAAGTTTTAGAAAGCGTGTTATCTAGGTGGTAGTTTTATTTGTATGTAACCTTTGAAAGTGAAGGGTTTTTAGGGATGACAGTACTTTTGTCAAAAAACTTCAGACTTTTTTTTAGTCTGATGTAAATTTCTAATGACACCATCTTCACACACTGGTGAACAAGCTCTTTTGCAGATATTGGCTGTTTAATCAATAGAAGATAGTGCAGATAATCATTTCTGTTGTTATCTGAGATAGAGCAAATGATCAAACAGGCAAGGAAAGATTGCGGGACGATGTGAAAAACGGGTACTGGCTAGTGCTGACTGAGCTTTTCGTTGGCAGAGAGTTGGGAGGAGCTTTGTAATTGCCTGTTCTGGTACATCTCTCGACAGAGCTGGTAATCCCTCATCCTGAAGAGCTGTGGCATTTATGCAGAAATTTGAGAACAAATTCAACCTTGCCATCAGGACAAAGGCCAGACTTTGGTTAAATGTGGTCCAGTCATGATGTAATCCCTGATTTGTAAATTATATGAAGTTTTTCTTGTGGTACCTGCAAGGAAAATCTTCTGAAATGCAATCAACCTTTTAAGTAAGAAGTGTGCACTATTTCCTCAAATAATTTGTCTTAGACTCCCAAAACCCTGCCTGTGACATAGTCTATCCATTAGAAACACAGGCCATCAAAGCAATACACTTGTTACTCGCCTCTTAAAATGCTCGCTTGGGTTTACATTACACGTTCTTATTTTACTTGCTGTTCCATTTTAACGCATAGTCGTCTACTTGTAGTAAACCTAATGATGTTTACAGATGTGACTGAAATGAAGTAGCATGGATACTTCTTAGAAGGCACAGAAGCCTTAAAGCAGCATAACGTGAGTGAAAATAAGAGGTGACAGTGGAAAAGTAGAAGCAAACAAAAGGACAGAAGATGTGCTTTTAATTATTTGTTACCATTTGTTTTGCTTCGGGTAATGCTGTTAAGGTTTGGCCAAGTTAGAACCCATAGGCTTGATGTCAGTGTGGCTAACTATAGTCTTACAGATCATGCTGAAGAGGAGAAAAGACGTTTCGATGCCTACTTTTGGCATCTTTTTTACTTTTTTAATCTTACTTTTTTAATCTGCAAATTAATCTGAGATCTGGGAGCATGGACCATGATACAGGGATCCTGTAGGTTGGTTGTATAGAAGCACAAAATCGGCAGTGACCTGGTAGACTGGAGTTCTACCAGGACTAATTCTAGTTGGGCAATTCACCAGCGTGGCAGTGGCCAAACTGGTCTCTTCTAAGTTCCCAGTAGGCTTGAATCAGCCATTGGGAAATTTTCAGTTCATTTCAGTGGGCTCTGTATCAGTGGGGATTGCTTTGTTTGATTGAAAAAACTTCCTTGAAGAAAATGTGGAAATTTCAGGAATAAATTGCCTCCTTCCCTGCCCCTCATGGTCTGATGTAGGGGGAGGAGGGAAAGTAAAAATTATTGCTGCATTAAAAACGGACCACTAGTTGTTAATATGCGTAGTCTCAGTCACAGTAAGGATAATAGACAAAGAACAGATTGAAGAGATAATATTCTAGCTTTAAAATAGTCCCATCTCCTGTAGATATGTTTTTCCCTCCCTGGTGGCAGCGATACCCTCTGCATGTCAATGACTGGGATGGGGATGCAGGGTAAGCTCAGCGCTGTCTCACTGCTGCAGCTTTGCTGAACTCGCTCTGCTTTCATTTCCTGGATCAACCAGTGCATCAGGCGCCAAACTCCGAACTTTGGGATGTTTGAGTCATCTTTTAATCAATGGATTTTTACAATAAGGGGGCTCTTTCCCTTTCCAGGAAAATTCCAGTGAGAAAAAGGCAGTTAATAAGAAAGCAAACCCAAACCTATAGCCGTAGCAGTATGTTTGTGTGTATTCTCTCTAGCTGGTTTCATCTACCTTTTTGTGCTCTTCTCACTTAAATACTTGAAATACATATGTTTTTGAAGTGGGACGAGGGGCAATCCATCTGTCCCTTACGATAGAGGTGGGGAAAAAAGATATCTGAGCCTTCTCTCTCTTTTTTTCTTGAGCCAGAGAGGCTGGTACTTAGGTTTGGGGATTTGGTGGTGGGGGAGAGGAAGGGCTTTGTGGCTGAAAGAGGAAAAAGAGATTTATTTTTTTTAAAGCTGGATCACCATTTCCCTGTTTGCTTGGCCTGCTCAGTTCCGGGAGTTTAGCAGCTATTGGAAGAGTATTTTTAACATTTGGAAGATAAGGTGGTATCTGCAATAAATTCTGGAATGTACTATCATACTGCAATTTGGGAGAAGGAAAAGCTGTTTTACTAAACTATCATTTGCCTTTATGTGGGCCATACTGTACTGCAACATAATCATAATAAAACAGCTGTTGTAAAGTCTAGGTTACTCTGAGCAGTATCCATGCCATGGACACAAGCTGGTTTTCTAATCAAGTCACATCTGTGACTACCAAGATGATGGGAGGTTACTGGGTACAGAGACACAAAAAAATCATCAGTGGAGCTGAGACTGGAAGATGAGGATAATATTCCCAAAGACTGGTTTCCCTTGGCTTGCTTTACAGCCAGTGAAGTGAAATCGATTCCTTTGGGTGGCTGTGGGTATGGAGGAGAGGAGTGAAGGTGGGTGGGGTCGCAGCTTCCGAACGGAACTTTTTTTTTTCTGAATGGCCTCTGGGGAAATGCTGGCAGTGGGATGATGACTAGAATTAAGAGGAGTTGCAAGATACACCAGAGTTTCTCTCTGCTCCACTTGGTAATATAAGAAATACTGGGAGATGACTGATAAGTTATGGACATAGAAGAATTTTTGGGGATATTATTGTATAGGGGATGACCGTGTATAAACCTTGCGTGAGAAGGAGGATCTCAACTTTACGTGAGTTTTTCCCCATAATCAAATGGGATTTTCCAATGACTGATATAATTTGTGTAGGGTGTTTAGATCAAATGCCGTCCTCGTAAAATAATAGTGATAAATCCAAAAGCAGCATCAGGCATACTCATAAATAAATTCCTTATACCCTGCTCTTCATCTACCATTGATTCTACTTGATAGTTATGAGCATTGGCTGCATTTATTCCCTGCTATGCTCCAAAAAGATAAATTCTGCATATTTATAACTCAAATGAGGAGTAGGTAAAATGTATGTTGAAGTTAATAGCATCATGGCCATCACTAGTATTCTAATAAATGCCTCAAATGCTATATTTATAGATACATTTATACCAGTGTGGAATGACGTGTTACTATGTTGAAGTGTTACTATTTTGATTTAGAGTTTGAAGGAAAAATTTTTAATCCTATGTGTTCGTGTGTATATCTACGCATGAATGTATGTAATACATGCACAATACATGGGTGCATATTTCCAAACCCATTCTTCTACAAGTCCTCCATGCACTCTAGTCTTAAACATAGGGTCAAAAGATGCTTTAATGCCACCACTTGTTAAAAAGTCTTGTACAGAATCTGTTCTTACAAAGGAGAAACATAAAGTCATGAAGACTTGAGGAGGGAATCCGGGACAGAATCTCAGATTTGATCCCCAAATACAGTCAGTGAAGGTTCCCTACTGTGAAATACTCCTGGAGCTGGCGAAAGCAAACACTCACTGCCCCGTATGAGTCCAAGCTGGAGCAGGAAGGCGTCCAGTGTTCACAACCACTTAGACAAAAAAACTGCTCTGCGCTCCTTAAATCTTCTGAACAATTGACTACTCAGGAAAGACTGGCAGTCCAAAAAACAATCAAAAGGGGCAGGTGTAAAAAGAGAGATCAATGCATTTTCAAAAAAAGGCAATGATTTGTGAAGTAAAGTAAAAATGAGAGGCATGGGGTAGAGAAACCTTCCTCTTGCAGCTCCGTAAAGGTAGGCAAACCACCAGTGCAGTCCTGCAGGCAAGGTTTTGCTTAGTCGCGTGTGGGTTTGGATTTTGTTCCGATGTTGAATAGCTCACCTTCAGCAAATGCTTAACTGGAACTTAAGTGAGTTGCAAGCACTTTCCACCAGTGGAATTTGGAAAGTGTTTTAAAAAATAGCAGAAGGAAGAGCCCAGTATTCAGTTTTTCTCCTGATGGTTATTTAAAATACTCCTGAACATTCCTTCCTGTCCTCTATTCTTTATGGTTTGATTTATCACCCAACTGAAGTGTATTTCCCCTCTGTCCTGTACCAAATATTGAGTACTAAAAATTTTAGAGAACAAAGTAGTGAATGTCTAATTCATCATGAATACATGTCCTCAGAGATCCGATTGTTTGTCCAAGCTCTGGAGCATACACCTATCTACATAATTGTTTGCTAACTGTAAAGAAAAAATGGCATGCATTAGCCTGACTCAAGCTACCACCTGAAATGTTAATGACTTCCTATTAACACTGACTGCAGTATTCGCTCATCTGTGCCATCACTGGTGGCAAAGCTGAGGGCAGGTTGAAATAATTTCGGAGCCATTTAGTCTCCAGTTCAGCCTTCTGCTTGAGAAGTTGTACAGGATGTAGGGTGAAGGTAATTGGCCTGCCCGTGGCTGCTAGAACATATAATAGAAACCAAAATGTAGCAATGAAGAAAACGGTATACAAATCTGCCCTGAACACCTATTGCAGAGGGAGGGAGTGTTCCTCCTCGATTTCAACGCCACTTCTGTGCTAGGTTTTGTATTCTGTACGTGACCCAGCTCCCATTGAACGTTTTGGCTATCTACTGATTTAATACAGGCACTACCTTGCATTGCTCCAGCTCCTCGAGCGATGTTACAACGCTCTGCCTCAGACTGTGCTACTCTGTGGTTAATGAACAGAAAGCACTGCCACCAAAGTAGTCTCGGCATATAATGTCATACAGGAAAATGCGCTTTATGTTTCTAGTTGAGAAAACCATGTTTTCTTATTAATAATTTCATGTACACAGACGTAATGGTAGAGCCAGCTGACTGCAACTGGTTGCAGAGAAGCAGGCTGCGCTGATTGCTTCTAACAGGAATGCTTTATGCAGAGAGGAACTCTTTGAGCTAATGTTGATGCGTTTAGTTTCAGAGCAGTCTGTCAGCACCCGTGGCCATTACAGGTCTAGTTTTCTTTATTTAAAGCAAAATACTACTCTTCCCAAAGAAAATGGGAAATTCGACAAGTTTATAGAGAGGATTGTTCTTTTACTTGATGACCTGGCTTCACCTGTGAGTCCAGTCTAGTGGATTTAACTGGCTTTCTGTCACAGATAAATCAATCTATATCATATGGGCCTGACTTGGCATATTTTACAAGGAACATTAATCTGTTTACTTAAAGCACAAGCCTCAAAACAAAGTCACTGTGCAAGTTCTTAACAATAAAATTCCTGTTTTATGTTGTGGCAGAAGAGAAAAATCTTAGCATAAAAATACCAGGGGTGCAAGAGATGTCAGGTGGGCTTTTCAGTGTTACAGGGAGAGAAGCCCGTGAAAAGCCTCCGTATTGATACTGTAACCCCAGAGAGGTCACAATTTATTCCCAGTTGACTGTATTAAAGGGGAGTTAAGATTGAGAGCTCTTAGTAATTTGTGGTAAACACATAATAGAAATTTGGTTATTCTGCAAAATGACGCCATTCAGTTTTAAACTAGTTTTAAGGAAATCCAGTGTGCACTGTGTGTGCTAAATAATACTAAAGATGTCGTAAATTTATAATCAATACGTATTAATGTCTAGAATTCTAGGCTATATTAATTTTCAAAGCTATACCTAATATTTTTTTTCTTTGTCGTCATTTATTTTCTGAGTGACATGAGGAATCCTACCTTTAAAAAAAGAAAAAAGGGGCATGAGTAGGACACACTTTTATAACTTAAGAAACACATATAATATATTTGCTTGCATCTGGTTAGTGTTTTGTTTTCAGTAAACACTATGGTAACCAGAATATGTGCAAGCCTTCAGTAAATGATGTCACTGTACGTTAAACATTTTGAGGTATCCAAAGAGCACGGTCGCTCTCAGCACCACGTCCTGGCGCGTGGGGCACCGGAGGAGGGAAGTGTGTTCGCTGCCAGTCAGAGACCGCAAGGCTCTGGTCTGCACATCTGCTTCTCGCTTGGCAACAACGGTGAAAAAACTTTGAGCATACAGATAATTTCATTATAGTGATCTAGAAATGTCCTCAAATACTTGGTTCAATAGAGGACCCAGTGTGAGTAAGGAAAAAGCAATTTCGTCTGTAGGTACCTGTTTGTCAGCATTTGCCTTGTCCAAAGCGAAAACTGTGTTTGATGTTTAAGTGCTGCATGGACCCAGACGCAGGCTACGACATTGTGGTCATTTTGCATATTGAAAAGTTGTGGCTAGAACCACCTGCCACCAGAGTTTAACTACAGCTTGTTGACAGTACAATGAAATGCTGTTTGCCCATACCTAGATTAAACGCGGAATTGGTAGGAATTGTGAGATCAGCTGTGAGTTAAAATTTGTGTTTCCGCACGATAAAAACTCCTAATCTGTACATAAATGGTGACATTTGTCAGTGTACAAACACCCTCAGATTAGGTGGAGAAGGGGGGGAGGGAGCCTTGTTCTTGAAAAAGAAAAGGATGACGCAAAGCACATCTTAATGTGAGTAATAGTAGATGAATTCTTCCCACCCTGGTGAACACCAGGCACCCTGGAAGTTGTGGCGGTAGAGCTCTGCCAGGGGAGTGCTGCACAGCAGAGAGAAGCTATTAAAACATGCACAGATCTGCTTCCCAGTCTGGTTGTTTATCTTGTATATTTTAAATACTAGGATTATCATTCCAGGATTAGCAGAATCTGTCAGATTTCTAAAAGTGCAGCTGCAAAGTCAGCTGAACTCCCCACCGATGGAAGGGGTGAGGAATGCAGAATGTAGGAATCGTCCATCAGGAAAAAATAATGCCTTGGTAACAAAAATCTACAAGAAGCAACTACTTCTTGTAGCAAATATTCAAGGTTGTAATGAATCCTGTTTGGCTATAAATATAAAACTCAAAGGCAAGGAAGGTGGGGCAGATCGGGGCAGACACTTGAAGCCCTCTAACAGCTCATCTTCACAGCTCCGTTTATTTCCCCCCTGTATTAGGTGGGTGAATGCCAAGGAGAAAAGCAGGTGTTCTCTCTCAGTGTTACGCCATGGATCACAATGCCGCTTCCTTTCCCCCTTCTGCCGCGCTCTCTTTCCAGTCGAGAGTATGAGACCGTGTACTCATCTAAATCAGTAATTAAGCTTTAATACCTGGTCTCAAAGCACCATGGGATTGCAGATGTTCTGATGTTTTGGAGTGGATGGACTGATACAGGGCCCCCTCTTGAGCATCCTTGTCCATCTTGGATTACTAACTTTGAACTTCTTGTCTCAGTTTTGGTGTGTGGGAGTGGGTGTTACATACTTCTAAACATGGAAACACAGTACACATTTAAAAGGAAATATATATTATTCATTTCTCCTAAGGGAATACTAGAATCTTACTTTCATCTTTTAGCCACAGATACACCATTTTCAGTTTAAAAGGCAGGATTTTTCCCTCCCGCTTCCTCCCCTGCTGCTGCCTTTTCCAATCATTAGGAATTCTGGCCTCAGCTGAGGGCAGGGCTGGGGGATAGCAAATTCGTTATGTAGGGTTGAATTATGATTCAGGGCCACGTTTCTTGAACTGCCAAGTCTATTTTGGTGAGCATGAAGTCCGGAAACATGTAGCAAAGATTGTTTTCATCCTCTGGGGTAGATTTTCAGTGTGTAAAGGAGAGCAGTAGCTGTATCAGGAGTTTCCTGTTGGGTTCGTGGTGGAGCTGAAAGAAATGTGAGCTGGGATACACTTCTGGTTGTCCATTATTTATGCTGGCTGGGCAGGACTGACATGGAGCTACCTCTCCTTACTTGACTTCAGCCTTTTTTGAGCCCTAAAAACAGAGAAATGGGGCCTCCATGCTTTTAAAAATGACTTTAACAAAATGAGGTTTTTTATATAGCGGAATTTTTGTCTCTGCATCAACATTGCTCCTGTTAACTTTAATGGAATTATTTTTAAGTGGGCGTGCCACCAGAGGTAAGGAGATCTGCGTGTCCGGGTGTATATGAAGCTGAACCTTTGCTTAGATGCATATGCAAAAAAAGGAGTGGATTAAAAAGGCAAAATGAGATAGATGTTTCTTGTCTCCAGCAGCATCTCTGGCAGCGCCACCTTGCAGGGATCTGTGTTAAACAACCTTAACAATTAGGTGAAAGAAAGGCAACAGCATGCTAATGAGATTCAGCGGGGTATTAAAGATAAGACACTGCAAACACAAAAATAGCAGAGAAATGATAAAGGAGACTTGAAGTTGTTGGCAAAATAGATAGAAAAGCAAACTCAGCCTAATGAACATAAGTAAAAATAACCTAAATGAGGCAGGTGACATGCAGAAAGCTGGGCTTAGAGAATAATCTGTGTGTGTGGTTGGAAAAAACAGTGAACTGCGCTGCTGGTACCAGAAAGCACCAAAAGCAGTGATTTGTCACTCGGTATTGTGGCAAATAAAACACACGATTGTGGACTTCGGGGCTCAGCTCAGTAGCGGAGTGAGGAGAAGCTGTGTGGTGTGCAGTCGCGTCCGTTTAGGTCTGTGATGTTTGTGTCTGTCGTGACCGTTATGTGAGGAGAGTGAACTTAGGCGTGAAGGAAGCTGATCACTATTTGAGTTCAAAATAAAATTTTTTCCGCATTACAGTTATTTGTTTAGCATTTAAATACATTTTTTCCCCCACACCTTATATTATTCCTCTTACACTCCTTTTTTATGCTTGCTTAATACTGCGTTTAAATGGTACTTCCTGCAAATTCAGATATAATGTGCAATTACAGCACATTAATGACTAAATGCTTGTTTGGTGAAGTTTTTGAAAATTATTTGCCTTTTTCTGAATTCACTACCAAAAATGATGAGGACTTTCTTTTAAAGTCAATGAGAGCTAACGCAACGGATCATAAAGAACCCCCGTACTCTATAACAAGAAAAGGGCTGCAAGGAATTTGTAACTTCATTTTATTTTCTTCACTAGTTGTTGTGTCTGCTTTGGAACTGTTTCCTTATTGTGGTCTGTCATGTAAATATTGTTTGGACCATTTTTAGGGTACACAGTACCATGAAACTCTAACTATTTATTTTGAAAGCTGTTATGATAGTTATTTAATATCCACTTTAAAGCTGAGAGGTCTCCTGCCTGTTTTTGTCAGTCTGTGGTTTGGTGGTGTTTGTTAAAAATTATATGATTGTTCATACAGCATAAAACCAAAATAATATTCCTCTGCTCAAGAACATTAGTCAGCACTAGCTCCATAGAAGTCTTTTGATGTCCACTGTTTTTCATAATTGCCTATTAAAGAGTTTCTTGCATCAGCATCATGAAAAGCACATGCAAATGAAGAGGAGCATTGGTTTGGGTGGATATGCCAGGCCTTTCATCTAAGCTCTGCAATCAAAATCAGCAGAGTAAGCAATGGGATGAGAAAGGGGAACGTGTTCTAGGGCCAAAGTAGATGAAGGAGGAGTGCCTCTGCCTGAGGAGTTGCTGATACTGGACTTGTATTTCCCAAACTTCATAATCCATTTTGCAGCCAGACAACGCTCAGCTTCCTTTCTTTGCAGGCTTTACAGTTTCCATTGTAAAGTCTTTGAACTGTAATAGGCCTTACAGTGTTGTGTAGCGTTAATGTGTTTTCCCTGGGCAAACATGATAGTGGTGCTTTAAACACGGTGCATTGATAAGTAGATGTGGGAGTCTGAGGCTTTGTCTCTATTAACATGAACTGGGTGACGTGGTGGGATTGCATGTGGAGGATGAAATAGGTAATGGTCCCAGTGTCTAGGCTATGTTTGCTGCAAGGGATTTTCCTTTGGGTTAGCTCTAGTTTGATCCTGTGGACCTCAATGCCAGTTAGATGTTGGAGCACACTCAGAAATGTATCTTCTGGTTGGTATCTGAAATGAATCCAGCTTGTGAGCTTTGAGACCAATCTGAACCAACTGCACTGACAAGGGACGGTTAGGCCAGTTTAGAGATGGGCTTCAAAGCAGTGCTCAGCGTAGACACACCGTAACATACCAAACCAGTTTAGATGGCACTGCTTTCCACTGCTCAGCATTCAGACATGACCGAGGAAGGCTGTTAAAGCAGAGCAGTCTTGACAATGGTTGACCTACTTCCTGTAGTTACCAGGCAGTGGTTTCAGCACCATTTATACTCTGCAGTTGTCATGCTGGCTCTTCTTACCCATCTTTTCAGCTATTGTCCAGCTGATGTTGGAGGGATCTTAAATGCTGTGAGTGTGTTTATGCTAGGAAGTTGTTGGTATTCTGTGAAAATCCCTAATTTAAAGGTTTGGTTTGGAGGCTGCTACCCGCCCTTCAGAAACAGGGCAAGGAGAGAGAAAGAAAACTGAGTCAGAGCCGCTATCGCTTTGACTTGTTCTTTGGAAGGAGCCTGCTTCTCTCCACTGACTGTGTAGGCGACCTCCAGATGTGGGACCAAAGTCGAACAGTGACTCTCTGAGACAGTCTTTTTGTTTTGTGCTTGTATAGGATCTGCCACGATGCCAGCCTACTGTATCTTATCACTGTGGAAAATCAAGTTAGTAATTGTAGCTCATGCTGCTCAAGATCCTGGAAAGCTGAAAGGAGTTTTAAGGAGTAGTGGGGGGACAACAGGCCTTGTGCAAAATCTGAGCCTCACTTGGCGTCATTCACAGGAGTTTTTTGGTCTGGAATTTGGTTGTGCTGAGAAACCACAGCAAAACCAGATGGGTGCAGCCATAACCCCCAACCAAAATGTTTGTGTGTAATAGTTATGAACCGGGAGTTCCAAGAGGGTGCATGGTCCTAATAATGAACTATGTTGTTTGTGTATAAATATCCTCGCCTTGAGGAAGGGGTATGAGTATGACGCCTCCAGATTTGTCTGTGAAACACCAAGTTTGAAGTTGCCCGTCACTCCCTCAATGCACAAGCCCATGAGTTAATGTAGATGGAGCCAAAGAGTAAGCGTAGTTAAAGCTCTTGCAGGAAAACTGCAGATACCTGTATCCTCATTTTGCCATTGCAGATTTGCGTTTGCCATCAAAGTGCATGTTGTATCTCCTTGTCCACACGACTCCTCACATGTGCATGGTGGTTTTGAAAAAAGTAGAATTGGTATATTGATTAAAAACGAGAAAAGTCGTACCATATGTTAATGTGTTTCCCCTGACCTCCCATTTGGACTGACTTAGAAATTCTGGTCACAAGACAGTTAATAAGCTTTCCAAGTGATTGTGTTTTATGTACCCAACCATTCTTTGGTTTCTCACTCTACCTAAAAATAAAGTCTCTGATTCTGGTTGCTAGAACCCCTCTGATTGCTGCGGGAGTTATTGGTGGCCTCTTCATCATCGTCATTGTGGGCTTGACATTTGCTGTGTACGTTCGGCGCAAAAGCATTAAAAAGAAGAGAGCGTTGCGAAGATTCCTGGAAACTGAGGTGAGAGTGTGAAAAAATATGCAGAGCTGTTACGCTTTTATATTGTATTGATGTTCAGGTCTTCCGTCCAGTTACCAGTTCTATAGAGGTCTGTAGAAATCCTTTTGCCAATTTCTGCAGGACTGAACTGATGGAATGAATGAAGCTGCTGCTGAGGGACCAAGGTCTTCCACTGAACGTGTGGAGAAGCTGTTGTCTTGTCTTAGATACTGAGATAAACACACAAGTGACTATAGCTTCAGCTCAAGTCTCTGTTTCTAGCTGGAGGCTGTAACAGACCTATTCTTTCTGCAGATCATTCTCGGTAAAACTCTACAAGCATTTTTTTAGATGCCCACACCACCTCTCCCTGCCATACCTGTGTTGGCGGACTGTGGCACAGAAGCTGTTTTCAGCCTTCACAAACTGAAAGTGTACTGCCAGTCTGTCTACTTTTCTTTTACAGTAAATGTTCTGTCTTTCACCGTGTAAGTGCCGGACATCTAAAGTGGGAAGGAGGAAAGAGAAATCACTCTAAAAAAGAGCTCACAAATTATTTCTGTGATAACCTGACTTGTTGCTGTTTGGTTTTGTGGTTTTTTTACTCCAGTAATTTCCAGATACTGGTATTTTTTACCTGAACCAAAGTACTCTGGACAACTAATTAAGTAGTTCATGATGCTTAAAGAGCCATAAAAGTAGTTCTCAAACTACAGAGCATCGTGCATTTAGCCTTGTAAAGAGACAACTTTGAAATACTGCAGTGGTTTCAAACCAATTTGGGTAGGAGTAGCCCTGAATTACTTTCCTCGTCCCATAAAGGAACAGACTATTTTTCGTTGCTTAGAGCATTGTTCTTTTCGTGTGTTTCTAGTTTATTTTTAAAGATGCATTATTTTTTCTGGCAGAGACAGTATAACATTGAGATCTGAGAACATTTTTAACTGAATGTGCCATTGTGGCTCATTTACGCAGTTTCTTGGGGCATCTTGAGCAAATGGTTTAATTGTGCCATTTTGCAGTAAATCAGTGGCTGTTATAAATTAGTCGTCGGCTATAAGGTGTCTTCTCCTTAAAGCTGTCCTCCTGTGTGGTATAACAGAAGTTCAGAAAAATAGTCCCTTACCCAAAACAGAGTAAGACCGTGATGACCCATTAAGTCGGGGCTATTAAAAAAGAAATACGGCCAACTTAAAAGGCACTAAAATGGGCAAAAATAGAATGTGGTGCACTGATAATAAATGCTGTATTTCTGTCATGTAGAAAATATTTATACTGCCTCCGTTAGAAAAAGTCCTTGGGTGTGTTATTATGGTACCAATTCAATTTCCAGTTCATAATTCCATCATGCAATTCCTAGTGGAAATTACTACATGTTGAGTGAGGATCTCTTTTTTTCTTGGATCTCTTGGTTTCTTAGCATTACCAATTTGCTTTTGAAGGTGAGAAATCCCTCCACAAATTGGCAGGTCAATGGTCGATAGACTCTACCCCGGTCTTATTCCAATATTTAGTTGGATTGGTTGTTTTCATTATAAACTTCTGATGGGTCTTCACATTTTCAAATATTTAAGACTGTTGGATTTTCCTTCATAGCTTGTGGAACCCTTGACTCCAAGTGGCACAGCACCCAACCAAGCACAGCTTCGTATCCTGAAGGAAACTGAGCTGAAAAGAGTCAAGGTTCTTGGCTCTGGAGCCTTTGGAACTGTATACAAGGTAAGAGTCTTCAGTACACAGCAGTGAGTTCTCTCATTTAACTTTTGAACAGTCAAATTCTGCATTGCCGCAAAGCACCCTGTACCATGAATGGGATCATAAGCCCTACATGTCTGGGAAACTCGTAGGATAGTGGAATTGTGTGGGAGGAGCATGTGTTCAGGCTTAAACATTAACTTCAGTTTTAATCAGACGTGCAGATATTATTTCTTGGTGAGAAAAGGAGCGTCAGCTGCAACATCTTTGCACACAAGAGGACTATACAAGCTGGGCTGTCTTGATATTAAAATGCTGTGTCAAAGTTTGTCATTCCATTCTTACATAATGGCTTTACAGTACACTTTTGGAAAGCTAGATAAACTTTGTCTCTCATTTTGCAAATGTCATGTGGGTCCTGTAGTAGTAATCATACCTTGTAAAACAGTATCATCGTTAGCTAAACTGTGATACTTTTTGTTTCTTCCATTTAAATAGAAAAGATGAGTTATGTCAGTGCACCCTTTTAACAACCAGGATGTAAGAGCAGAACCCGCAAGGGAAAAAATACTTCAGTTAAAGGTTTTTTAAGATCTGTTGGTCATGTCCAAATCTCAAAGGCGTGAAGTAGGGCTTAATGAGCAAGTCAAACCAATCACCCAACCCTTTGGGAGCAACACAAACCTGCCGAATCGAGGTGGTAGGTCTGAGCAGTGGAGAAGGACAGAGACTACATCTGCCTTCAAACTGGGGAGGAAATGGAGGAAGAAGAGGCCAGGTGACTACAGCTGCAAAGTCACGGGAATACATTTTTGAATAATCAGTTTGAATATACTTAGACTTAATAACGTGGTAGAGATGGGTACCATGAGGTTGCCAAGAGGATAGAAAAGTAGCCCAAGAGACACACAATTTGTGAATTTTAAGTTTTAAAGTTTACTTTTTAGCCATCTCAGCTTTTAATTCTCAGATATCAATTAGAAAGTAGTTTTGTGGGATTTTTATTATTTCATAACTGAACTGCCTAATGTGACAAAATGCATGAAAAAGAACTGTAATTCTGAAACTCTGAATGAAGTTTCTGTGATTTTTGTCTTATGTCTTTTTTTAAAATCTTTCTAGGGCATTTGGGTCCCTGAGGGAGAAACTGTGAAGATTCCTGTGGCCATTAAGATCCTTAATGAGACCACTGGTCCGAAAGCCAATGTGGAGTTTATGGATGTAAGTAAGAGATGATCAGTGGTTTTTCACTGGGGAAGTATCATGGACTCTGAGATGCCTGGAGTTTTCTTATAAACGGTCTTCCCATCAGTGGAAGGCTGAAACTCCTGTCTCATGTGCCAGATATTTTATCCTTCCATGGCAGAGAAGCTAGAGACAAGAGAGGGAAGGAGTTGCAGAGGAGCACCGTACCATGTATGCAAGTCTGCACTGGTGCAGAACTCACAGGAGCAGGAATTTAGCCTCAGCTCTCTTCTTCTTCAGTGTCCCGGAGAGCTGAGCACTGAGTCTGGGAGCTGTCTGCAGCAGCAAAGCGTAACAAGGAAACAAAAAAATTCAAATACGCTGGATTTTAAAAGCCCTTTTGCTTTACTAATCTGAAATATTATTAATCAGAGGTCAAGATCATAATTGTCATGAATGTTCTATGTTCACAGAGACTATGCACTCAGTTTTTAGCTCCATGTCAAGATCAAGCTTCATTGACACTGTGAATGCATATGTCTTATTCAGGGCCAATTTTTTGACAAATCGTAGAAATTTGCCCTGTTCCGTAAATCCTTCTTTTGAACTAGAAAAGTACATAGGACTTTTAAGTCTTGAAGATCTGTTCAGTGTATGGGCTTAATTTGGTTAGCATTAACGAGACTGTTAACCACAAGCAGAATGTACTCCTGTTATATAGTCTATATTTCCATCTATAAATGAGTAGGAATGTACAGTTATTTAGCTGTTTCAGACAAATTATCACGTGTGAGTTCTTAGGGAATTGAAGGAAGGCTGTACAGATGAAGGAATTTCCTATGCTTTTTACAGAGCACTGCAAATTATGTGTTCAGTAGTCATGTACACAAATGAATTTTAAAAGGCGCCATTTTGGCCCTGTTCAAAAGGAATGAATTGCACTAAAGGGATAAAGAGTATTAGACATTTGCTTAATGGACAAAATAATGGTCAAAAGTACTGTTAATGGTAGAGCGCCAGAAAGAGGAGAGCTGGTGCTCAGCACCCTTTTGAAGTGATGGTGCAGGGAGGCCAGGGCTGCGGAGTGCGACCTGCGCTCCATGTCTGACGCCGGCGGTCAACGATGTAGATTCCAGCCTCAAGATGAGGGAATTGTTGTCTCCGTATGAAAGTCAGTGGAACTGAGCAGCTTGCACCAGCTGAGGATCTGACCCCTGATCTGCCAGGGAAATAATAGTAATATCTCCTTCTCTGATATTGATTAACCTTGAAGCACTCCACAAAGAAAACGTAAGGTCCTTGTTAAAAGACAAAGTTACTTGTCTGAGGTTTCATAGCTCAGCCTGATCAGCTGACTTAATTCACTGGACCACATTTCTTTCCAGTGTATGCATCGTAACGTCTGATAAATGGCTCAGAAATTAGGAAGGTTTTTTAGAAACTTCAGAGATTTTAACTATCTCTAGGTACAGCCACACTAGGAAAGTTTTCTCTTGAACAGTTTCTCACGAGTCTCTGACCCAGTAGTAACAAAGTGAGAGAAAAGTTAAAAGTCACTTTTAGTCCTAGAGGTTAACAATAATCTACGGGTTATTTTTAATCATAATAAAAAAAGAATTAGACTTCATCATTAGTTGATGTAAGTGACAATAAGGAGAAATAAGATGTTTTGTGTCAATGCTGCATTTGATATATGTACAGTGGTCTGTAACATCCTTTGCTGTGCTGCATTGATGAAGATTTAATTTCATGCTTTTGAAATAATTGCTCATGCAATCATACAGACATTCCTGCCATCCTCACCTCCTAACCCAGTCATTTATTTCCTGAAACAGGCCACATTTTTGAAGAGAATGACCTGGACGTTGTTTGTGATTTTAATGTGACTGCTCCTGTCGTCCCAGAAAGGACATAAACTTTTTAAAATGTTAAGCTATTATGAGGGGATAACTTTAATATCTTTCATTGAAGAGTAAGTTATAGTAGAAAGCTACTTTTCACTCATTCTCACTCCAAGGCTTTGGTCAGTATACCTATCCTCATAGGACTTGGTACTGTTTGCTGGTGGTATTTTATGAGGAAAATTTAAGCGTACATATGAAAGCACAATGCATCAGTTGTGATTTCAGTAAAAAGAGTATATCGAATAGTCGTTGTTGGTTAAAAGCAGTTGTATCAGATTTTTTGAAGGTATTTAGGTGGCTAAGTGCCGTTATGAACGTAGTGGGGATTATTTCTTAAATAAGTGTCTGACACGTTGGTTGCGAATGGGAAGAGGAGGTTAGTGGGAAGGAGGTGTCATTATATGAGTCACACCCTTGACTTGAATTTTTTTGTACTTGTCAACTACAGATGTGCTTTTATCACCAATTACTTCTTACTCGACTGTGTACGTCCTTGTACTTGCAAGTAAGACTTAGCATTCCTTTTAGAGAGGCTCTGGAAAATGTAAAGCCTCTCGCAGACAGCGGTTTGCATACAGAGCAAGTACCTGGCACACTTCAGTGTCCACAGAAAGAGCTGGTATAGATGTCAGGGGCATTGTCCATAGGCTCTGGTTAAAACTTCTAAAGTTGGCAGAATGTAAGTCTAAAAGCGCTCTGTGAGCTCCTGAAATTCTGCTAAATGTTATGCTAAAAGAGTAAAGAACAACAATTTGGCTACTGGTCTGTCATTTCAGCACCCCGAACCCCCACTAATGGACCTGTAATGGCTGTAATGGGATAATGCGTGATGTTAGCACCTGCTGTGGCCAAACACCTCCCACCCTCCTCCCACCAGGGGATGATGAATTGGCCATCATCAAAAAGTACATCCCCTGTTTGGAATTCTTCTTTGGGGGTTTGCAGCAGTCTGTTTTCTGGGCTCTCGCCACACATTCCCAGACAGTGCTTTTTCTTTTACTCTGCTCCCTACTTTTTACGCAGTTTTTATCGCTGCAGCAGTCCATGTCTCTTACAACGTTGCAAGCTGAAGTCTGCTGAGTAACCCATACTGCCTTCTCCAGGGCAGGAGCAGATGTACAGGTGTGCTTTCACTGTGCAGAGCTTGTGGCTACTGCTTTGTAAAATGCAGGTTTACCCTTTTTCTATGTATTTCTGAATATGTATTATCTCTGGAATAATTTCACAGTCTAAAGAATTTCCCCTCAGGCACTGAAGTTGTGGGGTGTAGTTTCTCCTCCCTGCTTGGCGGGTCACGCTTTGTCCTCCCGAAAGGGTGCTGGAATTTGAATTCAGAGTACAGGCGTTGTCGCTACTGGTCTGCCTGCAAGCGGGTCTGGGAGAGGAGGGTGTCTGGAGGGAAGGCTGTCCTGCTCCTCCCCCTAAGTCTGGTAACAGAATATAGGTGGGTTTGGAGTTTTAGGGAGGGAAGAGAGAGGCTTGTTGTGAGGAAAAAAGGCAAATAGACATGTAAGAGGCTACTTGATAGTAGAACAGGGACTTATAATTTCACTTGTGAAAACAATTTCCCCTTCTTAGCCTCAAATTATTTGACTGTTGTGATTGTCTGATAAGTAGCCATTGGCCTGATAAGATGGTTTAACATCAAACCAGATGCTTGATTGATAATGTAATACATTCCGAAGTCATGCTGCAGTTGGAAAGCATTAGCAAACCATCTTTCAGGCTAAAAATATATATCTTTAAACTAACTTGTCACGGGGAAGCAGACAATTGATGAGGGCCTTTCCTCTCTAGCCCTCTAAGCTTTGTGTTTCCAGAAGTAATCCTGTGAGCCACGGTTCTGTCCAGGGTTTTGATCCACTTACAAGTTTAATCTATCCTCTCTGAACTTAAATGCTCCATTATCTGTTAGAAAATAATTAGAGGCTGCAAGCACAAGTCTGCATACACAGAGTTCCTTGGGAGTCCCTGAGCTCATTGAGATGAAGACAGTTTGACTGATGGTGGTCAGCTGATATTGGGCCAGAAGCTAATAATAGAAGGCGGCGCTGCTTAGCTAGGTGAGAAAGTTAACTTGGGAAAAATTAAACTGAAGGGTTTGGGATTTATGGTTGGAAATAAATTTCCCATTCTCATTTGTTTCCTGGTAAGAGAGCTTCAGAGGCAGTTGGTTTCTTTTACGGTTTTATAATTAAGATCTAGGGAGCTTCTTGACTTCGCCTGGACTGACTGTGGTTCCCTGCCGTCTCTAGGAGCAGCAGTCAGTGTGCTGGAGAGCATTTGTCAAGCAAAGTGTAAAGGTAATAAGTGACAATGACCTCCACCAGGCATGCAGCAAACAAATTAAAGCTGTGTATAAGAGGCTGATACCCACATCTTTTATTTATGTCTGGCCTAATTAACTAAATTAATAAAGCAGTCAGATGTCCTGTACTGCAAAAAGAAAGAGAAACACCTTTTCCTAAATTGGAAGCCTGTCTTATAGTAAAGACAAGTCCTCCAGATGTATTGAACTTACCTTTGGTTCAGAGGTCTTAAGAGGAAAAAAATCATGTAGCTGACTAGCAAAGGAGAGTTTTATCTGCTGTTCAACTGAAAACCTGCAGAGATGTGGATGAGTCTAGATGCTTGCTTTGTTTCTTCAGGTATGTCTAGATGCCGTTGTGGAAAGTACACTGGAGCAACAGCTAGCTAGCAAGTGGGGAAGGTGAGAGAAGACTTACCTGGTTTTGGTTTCCACCACTGGCATTCGATGTAGGAAGGTCCTAAACTGAAGCTTTTTGAAGCTTCCTTCCCTGGCCTACAGTGACTTTCCTAGAGTCCTTGGGGCTCCCTATGGACACGCTCCGTGATGTACAGTTTCTCACTTGACACAGATGCATTTACAGTGAGTCTCCTTGTAAGATCCTGCCTTAGAGAACTATGTAAGTGAGTGGAGAAATATTTTTTCCTGTCCCTTGAATTATTTTTAATTCCTTGTATACATCTCGTGCTTCCTAGCCAAGCGTTTGACCCAGGTTTTCAACAGTCCCTGTAGATGCTTCTGGCAGTTGTTGGATAGTATGTCCAGGTACCCCACAGTCATTCCACTGACTGCATGGGAAATACAGCTGAGTTAATCTTGAACCTCAGTTTAAAGGGCAGCTTTAGGATCAAATGAAATCCTTTATGGCAGCAGTGAGACATTTTTCCTTATCCTCGTCTGCTGTCATTTGTGTAAACATCCTCCTTTACAGCTGTCATGAGGGGTCTGTGTAAGAATAGCTGATAGTGCACGGCAACGTTGCTGCACTGCCTGGCAGCGTGCTTCAGCTGCCGTTCAGACAGGTTCTCACTCCGTCATGGGAAGCTGCTGGGGTTGGGTGGCAAGGGGGGACCTAACTCATCTGACTCTAGACTGCCTTTTGTGTAGCCTCCCCTCTTCCTCCCACTTAGGCACGCTGTAAGTATAGCCACTTAGGAGGGGGAACTGTTTGCCTGTCAGTTCCCGGCACAGAAGCTCACTGCGATTGCAATTACAATTTCCAACTTGTCCAGAGATGGCAGAAATCAAGCTGTCCTTGAGAACTCTGCATACCATGCACAAGCCCCGAGAGTGATCAGCCTCTACAGAAGCTGGAAGTCTGATCACTGCTGAAGGTTAACTGCTTTTAGTCATCTGAAGATTAACTGCTTCAAGGCCACATTTCTGGTATTTCCATTTTAAGTAATAATTTTATCTATGTTTCCTTACTGCAGTAGTTTTTCCTTCCATAGTATGCGAAGGTAAGACAGGGGTACGTGCAGGGTGTGTGTGTGAATCTTCCATATGCGAGAGCATGTGGCTGTACGGAGAAAGTATGTACAGAGAAAGGATTAAGTACAAGCACAGACAGACAAGCCAGGCTGTTGGGAAACAAATCTAACTCTCTAATTGAAAAATACAGCGAGGGAAAGAGGGTTTGCCTGCTATTGGTGATGGGGGACATCTGAGCCCAGCTGCAGTCGGTGGGAGCTGTGAACTCACCAGTGAATTCAGCAGGGCCGGGACTTCGCCTCCAGAGTCATCCCTACGAGAAGGGAGGGAGGACTCCCTGCCGCAGGTTTAAGAGAGAAACACATGCTTTAGTGAGTGACTGACATTACGAGTTATTCCTTAATGAGTTAGGAAGTATATTCATAAGCTTTTTGTTGATGGCAGCAGCAGAACTCCTTATTTAAAGTTTGTATTGCATTATGACATGGAAACCCTGCATAAGGTTGGGTAAATCTGTGAGTGGGGAGAAGATTAGGAAGGAGTGTTAGTTTATTCCCTGGGAAATATAGCTGTGGATTAATTGAAACCAGTAAAAATTCTAATAAAATTCAAAAAGTAGTTTTGGCTGTAAAGAGTGTGTGTGTGAAATAAACATTTTGAACAGATGTCTGTCTTTTTGAAAGTATGAGTTGCACCAGTAACATGGTTAGTACTTGTTGCTTTGGAGTGTAGATTTGAGCTGACAGACGAAGTCAGGTATTTGCTTTGCTGTGTGTGTTACTGGTCTGGAGGTCAGGATCCCATAGTTGCCACTGTTTTATCAGGACATAGTAGGAGAGAACTTTTTTGAAAAAGCGTTTGGAAATTGAACAGGCAAAAGATGGGAATAATACAAAAAATTAAAAAGGCAGCGAGGTGGTGCTGTGAGCATCAAAAGTGGTACGCAATAGTTTAATTAGGAGACCTAATCAGTAGCTCTTGGGATTTGTATTTCCATGATGAGTTTTCTGTTGCTTACAGTACCATGGATCTCTAGTTCTTGGCATTGTGCTTTATGTTGCAACCCTTTACTACATGATAGATCCAGACCTGAGCCAGACTACTCTCCTCCAGCTTCCTATTTTCCCAGGACTTACGTACTTTTTATCTGGATATGGGCTTTTAGGAGAGTGATCTTGGGCACTTCAGTAAAAATTTCTGCTGGCTACTATAAGGCCATGAATTATGAGGACTCGCCTCCCAACATGATAGTGCCTGCAGGTGCTAGTCTTTTTATTTGCACAACCAGCAGACGGGGTGATTTAAGGCAAAAGGGAAGGCGTTACCTGTGTAGGAACAGATCTTGCTGGAGTGGTAGGCTATAGCTGGTAGACGTGTAATTACACGCATGAGAAACAGCCTTCTTTAAACATAAGCAAAGTGACTGGGAACACTGGAATTCTTTGCAGAGTCTTTCTGACATTCAGATGCAAAGTGCCGAAATAAAACTGACAAAACTTGGTAAAGTGGGAGATAAGATTATTCGATAATGCTTGATTTGCTAGGAGAAGAAGCTAACCCAGATAGCCGTTTTTAAAGCGGACTTCGGCACCAAGAACTGGGCGACTACGGCTGACTTACCACTAAAAGAAACCAAAAGCCTATATTTAAGAAACTTCCTATTGCTTTTCATTTTTTCTTTGTGCCTCCGTCTCACATTAGCAATATAAAATAGGTACATGTTAATGTTTAAATTCCTAAAGGGCAATGCTATGCCAGAATGTTGCCACACTAATAAAAATTGTAGGTTTTTATGGGACCTCTGTTAATAAAAAAGAGGAACTGTTCCCACAGGCTTAACTGTAATGCATACCGAACAAGCCATCGCTAGGTGGAGGTTAACGGTGAATCTGGTGAGGTTTGCGGGCAAGACTGAGGAAGAAATGCCTTGATATTTAAGTCAGAGGAGCTGGCTGTAAAACTGTACATACACGCTGGCTGATCATTTTTGAAGTACACTTGTCTGTGATTTAGGGCAGTGCCAGATGGGTAGGCTATTACGTAGCAGGTTTTTCATGAGAGCAGGGCGATGGGGCTGTGCGTGAGCTCCAGCACAGGCTGCGACTCAGAGCAGCGGCACCGCAGGCAGTGGGCAGGGGCAAAGGGCCCTGGAGCATCAAGGCAATGTATTTGTCACGCCTGTGTTTGTACCAAGTCAACTTGAAGTTAAGGGAGAACAAGGGGTTTTGTGTTGTAGTGAGGAAAAAGAACATCCAGGACCGTTTCATACATACAAATACACAAAAACGTCCATTTTTAATAGCAATTGAAGGGTACAGAAACACAGGTTTATAGTGGCTGAACTGTCAAAATTCGAACCGTTGAATGTTTCACTGTAGAAATATATTTTATCTTCAAGTTATTTATATTTTATTTATATTTTTTATATTTATTTATTATCTTTCATTTATATTTTATCTTCAACTATTCTAAGGAACTGTTGTTTGGAACACTTCTCCCTTAGTGCTTTGTTGTAGATAACCCTTCAAAAATTAAGTGTTTTCCATGTCTCAGTGCTAATCCAGACACCTCTGATACATCAGCGACTGTCATAGACTTATAAAAATGGAATAGTTAACATCCGTTCATATTAATATTCTACATACTATTCACAAGTGATAGTCAACTGTCCCTATCGCTGCTTGTCACATAGTTGTAGTGGAAGAAATAAGACAGGGAAATGTGGTACCTGACTGGCTTGCTGATAACCTTTATAATATTCTGCCAAGGCCTTTTAGCCTTCAGTGCAATAACCAGGATAAACAGAGACAGAGCTGAGGTCGCAGTGTGGCTGGCAGTCCGCAGAGCAGTAATTGCTGGTTTGAAATGCTTGGTCCTTCAATACTGAACCTGTACTGCCAAAAATAAAACAATTTTGTGGAGCAATATTTTCCATATTAACTTTGGTGTTGCTTCTCGTAATATAAGGCATCTCTTGGACCTGTTAAGATCAGAAAACCTTTGTGCTGTGAAAACATGGTCAGCTTTTCCCTGCCCTGAAAGGCTTTCAGTCAAGATAGACATGACAGATAAAGGGTAGAGGAATGATTATTATTATACCCATTTATAGATGGGACTCTGTGAATTGCAACACAGATCTCATAACCTCTAAGCAAGTTATTTAATGTTTTTAAATTAATTTTTAATTTTAATTATGTTCTGGTTTTAAATTGGCTTGGAAAAGCAGATACTAGATGAGATTTGTTTTCAGACAAAGCTGGTTTATCTCGTTACCCACTGAGAATGTGTCTAAAATGTTCTTTTCGAGAATCTGTTAGTCAGTGCTTTCCCCCAAGTCAGGTATTTTAAGGAAGCTGGATTATGCTTGATAGAAGGCGAACTGTGTATTAGCAACAAAAGAGAAATAGGTGTTCTTACCTCTTAGAAGGTGATTACAATTATGTCCTGAAGGTTTCTGCTGTACAGAAGGCATCAGGTTTTTAAGTGCATAGACAAATACGCATTGTACGAAATAGAATGAGGTAGGTCTCAACTAGACCAGAGCCTGTTCTTATCTTAATGCTTTACATGACAAATGATATAAAAATGTTTAAGAAAATACGGTTGCGCAGATTTTTGAGCTATGTTGACAAATTGCAGCTGTGTTGCATTTGCTCAATACCAGCTTCAAAGGCATTCATTGACCGACTCGCATAGGGACATCCTGTGATGGGAAGCAGTATTGATGCAATGGTAGGAAATGGCTGAGGTACAGTCAAATAACAGTTCATCGGGTGGAAATGTAAGATCTCAATAAAGTGGGGAAGGTGGAAGAGGACTAGCTAAGGGCAGTTCCTCAGGCTTTGACGCTGAGCGGAGGTAAGGGCAGTGGACAGGCAGCCCCAGGTCGAATGTATCTGGAAACGGTCTCCAGTGTTGAGGATGCTTTTTCTGGGTAGACAGTGCCCTTGCGAGTTCAGTGGGTGGTTTGTAAATGTATGTAAAAGCAGAATTTAGCTCTGTATGTTTTCTGAAGCCAAGTGAATTGGGTTTTGTTTTTTTTTTAAATGAAGCATTGCTGGTTGAGGTCAGTGGCTAGAGTCACCTGCTAAAGCTACAAGTCCTCTGAGAGGTCATTTTAGTAATCAAGGTGTTTGGAGGAGATTTGGAAAGAAATGGTGTTTGAAATGGGGAAAGAGAGTGAGTTTCCTTGGTGAAATACTTTTTTGGCAAAATATTGAAAAAAATTTCTTGATAAAATATATTCACTTGCTGGAATGAAAAGGAAGAGTTTCTGCTGGAGCTTTTCAGTGAGAGAGAAATGCCAGTGAATTCCTCAGCTAGATGTTTAAGAAATGTGTTATAGTGACTGAAATACCTGTCTTGTCATTTTCTGAATGAACTCTGGTAGATATCTGTTTTGAAGGCATTGGTTGTTTCAAAAGTCAGTCTGTGTTTATTAGACAGGAATTTGGTCAAATCCAAATTGGAATGTGGAACATTTTCCCATGGATTCAGGGGGAAAGAGTGGGAGGGCTGGGGAATTTTTTCTTTAGCTGAGTAAAGGATGGGAAACATTTTCCAGTGCTAGGTCTTTTCTGAGGATCTGGATGCTATGTCCTGTCTGATTTTAAGAAGAGCAGGGAGACACTTCTGGTTCCTCTGTGACTAATCTCTTCCGTCTGCTGAGAGCACAGTTTATGTACGATGAGAACACAGATCTGAGTGAAACAGTCCCATGGTTATTGATGTTGATGTTAATGTGACAGCTTGGTGAGCTCTCGAAGTGTCCTATCTTCAGAAAGTGGCTTAAACCACGTTGTGTCACCATACAAGTGTTTCTAGTTCAACTAAAACTTGCAGATCAGCCCTCTGCTCTAGAGTTGAGCAGGTGCTGAGCGGCACTCGTTTTGTGACTGAGCGGTTTTATATTTTTTTGGTATTAGCAAACAAACAAAAAAACCCAACCCACGTTCAAACATTTGTGGAAAAACCCCACCTTCCCTCTCCCTTTCCCTGCTCCAGCTCCCATCAGCTCTGCTCCCAGCTGGTGGCTGCCTGCGGCAGCATGGGGTGGCCAGAGCTTGGGGCATCCCCTTCCCACAGGGGCCCCCCTGCAGCACCCCTGCTACCGCGGCCCCACCAGTCACACCCAGCGCTCCCAGTATTTGCTGTGCCGGGAGTGTCCTGAAGCTGGGAGGTATCTGCCCAGCAGCTGGGGGTAAGGAGCACATCGCTGGGCGCAGAAGGACTTGGCCGGGGTGGAGGTTCTGCCGTGGCAGGAGAAGCGCAGGGCAGGGCCCGGCCACCCCGCAGTTGGCAGAGGTGATGCAGTGCACAGGAAACAGGAGGTGTTTGAATTTTGGTGGTGGCAGTGATGTTCCTTCAAGCATTTTTTAAGAGGTTTTTTTATTTATTTAAATATTATCTTCAGGAGAAGAGTAGGACAACAGGATGGTAAAAGAAAGAACAAAGAAAGTAGGAGAGAAAAGAGAGGAGGAAAAACTGCAGAAACTCAGGAAAAAATAGCAGGCAGAGTAACGTTGAAAGGAAGAAAGTGCTGTAACACAGGAAATGTGTTGTAGCTTTTGATGAATTTGGGGCTCATTGATGCCAGCTTGGTAAAAAAACAAAAAAAAATTTAACACTGAACCAAACAGTCCCATGAAACCTTTTTGTTTAAATATCATCATCCCTTTGCAGTACTTGAGTCCCGAGTGTGATGCTCTTAAGCAACTGAATATAGGTGAGGAAAGCATGGAGATGAGTCTATTTTGAATTCTCAGTTGAGAGAGTTGAAATACCTGGGTTATGGGCAAAATTTATCTCTGATTAAAACAACTCTTAATGTTGATAGTACACTTGATGAAATTAGGTTTCAATCTGATGCTGTCCTTTTAAATTGATCCTGAAGGAGAAAGAAGCTCTGAATGTGTGATTATGGACCTGTTGGAGCGAGTCCAGAGGAGGCCACGAAGATGCTCAGAGGGCTGGAGTACCTCTGCTGTGAGGACAGGCTGAGAGAGTTGGGGCTGGAGAAGAGAAGACTCTGGGAAGACCTTATAGTGGCCTTCCAGACCTTATAGTCCCCCTTCCTAAAGGGGGCCTACAGGAGAGAGGGGGAGGGACTCTTTATCAAGGAGTGTAGCAATAGGACGAGGGGTAGCGATTTTAAACTGAAAGAGGAGAGATTTAGATGAGATCTCAGGAAGAAATTCTTTGCTTTGAGGGTGGTGAGCCCCTGGCCCAGGTTGCTCAGAGAAGCTGTGGCTGCCCCATCCCTGGAGGGGTTCAGGGCCAGGTTGGATGGGGCTTGGAGCAACCTGGTCTGGTGGGAGGTGTCCCTGCCCAGGGCAGGGGGTGGCACTGGGTGGGCTTTAAGGTCCCTTCCAACCCAATCCATTCTGTGATTCTATGATTACAAAGTCAATCTTTTCAGTGATAGCAGCAAATTTCAAAGCAACGCCCGAAGACTTTTCAGAAAGGAGTGAGAACTTGATAGCTTTTTTTTTCTCTTATCACTCATTTTTGAGACCTTGCCATCATTCATCTTAAATCAAAAATCAAAGCAGTAACTCCCTCCATCTGAAAGGAATCTGCGGCTAAGGCTGAAAATGTTCATAAGCTGGTCAGTGGTAAGGTCTGTTTACGCTCCTGTTCGAAAAATGCTGGAATGATTGCTCGTTTTAGACCGCACGTTTAAAACTTCAAACATTTTTGCTGGTTGCATCAAAATAGTAAGAAACAAATCACTTTTGACAGACTATTCTGAAATAATGATGTGTGTCACAAACTGTAAGTAAAACATTTGTCAGAATGATATGATATTTTTACAGAGAGGTGTGCACACTGTTAAAGCACTTACACCCAACAGGGGGGTGGTCAGCCTGAAACCCACCGTTACTTCTCGTCATGGCTTTCAATGGAAACATTTCTGGTTGCTGAGGCCCTGAACTCTTGGCCATTTATGCATAAAAGCGAACAGAAAATAGTCTAGATTTTACTTTCTAGTCACCAGAATCAATGTTTTCAGGCAAGGTTCACAGAAAGGCTGGTGGGAGTTGTCCCCTGACTGGATGTTTGGTGGAAAATCTTCGCGTAGCTTGTTGTGCACTAGAGGGTTGTTCCTTTAGACTTTGAGATTCCTCCTCAGCTGTCTGACACAGGCTCTGATGAATTGGGAGACTTAATTCGTACAAAGTCAGCAGGGAGAAGTAAGAAGTATCTGGTGTGTGCGTTCTTCAAAATGTATCTCCTACACTTTCAAGCATTTCAGCATGTGCTTAACTCCAAGCATTTGACCCTGCTGGAGTCAGCATGGTTACCCATGTCCTCAGTGTTTGCAGGACAGGGATCACAGTACTGCTTTTCTTTTTTTTTTTTTTTTTTTAACGTAGTTTATATTGCTCCAAAATCTATAGTGAGCCACATTTGCTTCTATAAGCACGTGAAGGTATCTATTCCTGCATGAATAGGAGCTACTGTTTCTCTAAGGTGGGCACGGAATGTTTGACCCAGCAGTCTGTAACCTTTGTCACCTTTGAGAGGGAGAGCTTTCAAATCCTTGGATAGTGCCAGTTTCAAGTAAGGGTTTGGAGGAAAGTGGGGCATCTCTCGGATGCATTTGAACCGCATGGGGCAATTGCACGCGTTTGAATTCAGTGTCAGCAGTGCAGGCTGTGCCTCTGCAGCGCCGAGTCAGGAAGAGCGCATCCCCGCTCTGCTGGGTGCTGTGAGACCCGGGAGGCTCAGAGGGTTTGCCTGGTCTGAGAAATGCCGCACACTTAAGCACGCAAACCACCTCCAGAGAAGGCTGTGCAGTGCCGCAGCCAGAGACCAGCTCTGCTCCTGGGCTGTGGAGAGCACATTACTCAGGTGTTGTAGCAGCCTTGCTGATGGACACACTGCAGCCTGGGTGCAGGAGGGGACGCTGACCTGGAGCCAGCTTCTGCCGATGGCACTAGCTCGGTCACAGCCAAGAGAGTGGTACTTGCCTGATGCTGGTTACATCACATTTGTGCATGATAGACCACAGTGTGTGGTCCCTGCTGTGGAATTTTATTTTCTTTTATTTTTCGGTCTCAGTTTTTATTCTAGAAAGTTTTGGGTGTAGTGGCACACCCGGCAGCTGGATTTCCAGACCTTTCTGAAAGAATCTCACCATTTAATGGTGCAGCACACTTGTACTCCAGTCTGAGTATGCACTAACTCCACTTACTGCCCAACGGACCTCTTCTCAAGCTCCTCATTGGCAAGTGAACTCAAAAAAGCTCACGTCTCTTATGTCCCAAAGAGATAAAGTCCGAAACCACCCATTCAAAGCCAGTAGTCTCTTTAATCGTAAGGGTTTGTCCTAACTCTGAAGAAACACACATTAACAAGACTCCTACTGTTATCTTTTCTGTTTGGTCCCATACAGCTTCCTTAACATGGCTTCCTAAAGCAGAACAAGCCCAGGGGGAGTTTCAAGGAGATGGTGGACAGTGCAAAACTCTAGCTGTTAGACTTCCTTAATAACAGGGCCTGGATTTAGACCTCTAGTTATTTCTTGCTGTGCCAGCTAAACTCGGTGTTCCCCCAAAGAAAAAGCGGTTGGTTGTGTGAGTGTGCCTATAGGATTTGGAGCTGAATGTGCACTGTTACACCTCTGTGCAACCACCAGCAATGAAACTGTACCTACTGTAAGTACTCATCTTGCTTTATGCTTGTAGTATGGATGTGGATGTATAGAAAGATTCATTTTTTTAAAAAAAAATACCTTCATTTCCTCCCGAGTCCTGCTTCTTCAGTGAGAAATTGAGAGAATTTGTAGTACGCAACCTAGGAGGTTGTATCCCAGGAGGATACAGCGACAGAAAAACCTGTTTTGTTACAGGACACTGGATGTGCTACCATACTCGTATGAGCCAAGTTAAAGTGCGTAGCTCAGTCCTGCAGTAGTGACCTCGAGCTTTAGTCTGCCCTTGCAGCATTTAAGTGTCGTTCGCTGTATTACACAGCAGTAAAATGGGTTATAGAAGCTGTTGCCAAGTCCCAAATAAGACTTTTACCTAAAAGTGCCCCATTAATGTGTCTGCTCCTAATGACTATGAAACGGTTCATGGAAAAACAGCTGTGGCAATTGATGCTGCTACTGCCCTGCCTGTGTTTGCTGCTGTCCCGCTGGGGGACTGACGTATCCCTTGGTGCTCCCCATGGCTGCATCTCTCATTTCATGTTCAGAAATTTCAGACGTTTCAACAGGAGCTTCCTAGAGGATATCTGCCCAAGCGGTGAAAGATTGCAGCCCAAGGGTTGAAAGTCTAGCGATACTGTAAAGCAATTGAAAACAGCATCTTGCACAGGAAGTACGGGGGAAATACAACAATGGGTGTCAGTGCCATAGGATAAATGTGGGCGTTGTTGAGTGTATGTTGCGCTGTGTCTCAGCTTAAGTAATGGTGCAGACTGCATAGGCTAAAACATTTGTAAGACCTAGCAGACAGACAAAAGGCATTGAAAATATGTTGGACAGTAATTGGATCTGCCCCGAAGCAGTCAGACGTGCATTCCAGACAGGTGTTTGCCCTAGCCATTGGAACATTGTAAAATGAATGTAAAAAGCAGTGTACTCACTGTAGTATCTCTCCTGTTACCGCAGCACAGCTTGTGCTTTCAGAAAAATGCACAGCACAGTCTGAAGTCAGCTTTTAACTACATTTATTTACTCGACAATGATTAGAAAAAACAAATGGATTGTTCTTTTCTGGCTTCTTTTGTTTTGTTTTGTTTGAGGGCATTTTATGGTGAGAATGGTTAGAAGCCGAAGGTTGGGAAACCAAAGATTTTTCAGACTTTGTCCCTGCTTACTGAATACTTTATCGGGTATATATGTTCATCTGGCTTAACTGGAGCAGTAAAATTTACCCTGGACTTGCTGAATTGGGGCAGCAGATGTGTGATACTTCTCTGGAACAGGGACTGTGTTTCTCCTGCAGTGGCTCTGAGGGACAGCATGTGTCTGTGGAGCACTGGGAAGGGATGTTGGCTACCTATAAGTGGGCTTCTCCCAGGGCTCTTGGTTGGTGCCTGGGAAGCTCATGTGTTAAAGAGCCAGTCTTCAGAAGGAGCATCTTTTCCTTTTTGACAGATACTTAAATCTGATATAAGGAGATAATCAATATTGCTTCGAATGCTAATTCTCTTGTTAAGTGAAGTCTTCAGCACCAAGAAGATGAGGTTCTCAAACGCTGCAGTAGAAGGTGCCGGGATCCACCACGCGGTACAGGACTGTTAATGACACAGCCTGTTAACATGTTTCAGAGCCTCCATAAGCAGCCGAGGGAAGGTCTCTTGACCCATTCTGAAGGTCAGATTGGCAGGGTGAAGGTTCACTGTCAGCCCTGCCCAGTTCCAGGACCCCAGGGGATCGCAGGAGTTGTCTGTATGCCATGTCCAGCATTTCAGGAAGAGTCTGGCCAGGGATGCTTGGCCGGGTACTTGAACTGGTGTATTAATTAATGAGGACGTGTCCTGGAAGAGAGTTGTGTCCTGGACTGCTCTGGATGGCTGTCATGGTTTAGCCGCAGCTGGCTGGTATCACATGGCTGCTGGTCACTACTGCCCACTGTGGGATGGGGAGGAGAATCAGGAGAAAGGGGTGAAACTCGTGGGTTGGGATAAAGACAGTTTAATAGAACAGCAAAGGAAGAGAGAAATAACAATAATACTGATAAAGGAATATACAAAGCGAGTGATACACAGTGCAGCTGCTCACCACCCAGAACCCAATACCCAGCCTACTCCCAAGCAGCGATGCCCACCCCCCAGCCAACCCCCCCCCAGTTACTCACTGAGCATGAGGCCATATGGTATCAAATATCCCTTTGGCTAGTTTGGGTCAGTTGTCCTGGCTGTGCCCCCTCCCAGCTTCTTTTGAAAATTAACTGTATCCCAGCCGAAACCAGGACAGTGGAGAATAAATTTTCAACGTAGGCATGAGTATGGCGTTATTTTACTGCTAGTGGCACATGCAGCTTGCTGAGTCCACTGCTTTACAAACTAACTGGTCAGAGGAACATAACCTGTATCAAACGATGCTCTTCGGGGACCGTCATGCTGGCTAATGTTTATGTTCAGTTGTCAGTTGTAATTGTTAGCAATAACACATCAAAGTAGGAAATGGGGAAGTTAAATACCATCTTATAAAACGTACTGTAGGTGTTACTCAGAGCACTGTGGAAACTCCTTCTTCTCAGAGTCTTGAGAATTGTTTTTATTTCCTCATCCTCAAAGGCTGAAACGAAAATCCTGCTTTAGTTGGATTTTGAGTTACTTTTCGGAAACAGCAGTCAAATTAAAGGCATTTCAAACATGACTGCAGAGTATGGATAGATCAGGAGACAATTTTAGGTGGGATTTTCAAAGCCATCTAAGGAATGAAGGCGACTTAAGTGACTGGTGAGAAATGAGTGGCTGGTTCCCTTCATCTGTGTTGACAAGTGCTTGCAGCCTGGATGTGACTATGCATTGATCGTTACAGAAATGGCCAGTTCTTGTGACTTAAATTAGCTCTACCTACTTAAGTGTGTTTTGGCAGTCTAACTGAGGTGCTCTGAGGCTTCTGCTGGCCTCTCGCTGTGGGTAGCGCTTGCACCTCCTCAGCCCCTATTTGACACAGCTGCTCGGGCAGAAACTGCACTCCTAAGTCTAGTGATGGCTCACTGGGACCTACAAACCCACCCTCTTCTTGGGTATGCTATTGTGTTACTAAATGCACGTGACAGATCAGCGTAAAGGATTAAAATGTTATTGTTTAATGTAGGGTTGTGTATATAAATCACAGGAGTTGAGCTTAATGTGGCAATAATTCAGCCACCTTCAAAAGGGATAGAAGAGAGGAAAGATCAATGTGACATGATTTCTTTATACAAAATAGCATATCTAAGAAGTATATTACTGAGCTGAACATGGAAGGCTCAATTAAAGTCACTTGCTATTCTGTCTGTGACGAGGCTGGGGGGACACAGCAATGGCCCTGTCAAGCTACCTGTGGGATTAGCTGCCTTCTGCATCAAAATCTTTCTTTACCTGCCTTCCCTCGGACATATTAACACTGTAAGCACTGAGTGAATAGAATGTACATACACAGCCTTGGTTTTAAGTAACTCATTTGAGATCTTGTAGCCTCAGCTGGTCAGGGCTCACCGTAGTCTGCAAAATACATCTTAGAGGCAAGGGCAAGCGGAGCTCCACAACTGCTACCTGCGTCTGAGCTGGCTGGTTTGTAGCTGTCCTGGCTGTGGCTGCCGCGCACTGCTGGGAGAGTTAATACCTGAGCAGCAACAGTAGCATAAACAAACTGCAGGAAGAGATTTGGGTTGGCTGGGGGGTTACTCTTGTGATAATACTTCTTGCTCCTGCAGACAGATGAAGGAGGGTGCCTGATGTCCGATAGGAGCCTTTCAAAACTGTCACCACTCCTGTCGTTTCTCAGACGCTAGTGTGAGCATGTGATGTTACAAAGACTCTGACTCCTGGGGGAAAGATAAAGTACCATAACATAATAATTCCTCTCCCCTCCTCCCCTTTTCTATTTCAGCCTTCGAAGGGGTTTTTTTCAGGAGGGAAAGATAAAGTGGTCTGGGGCTCAGTTCGCACTTCGGCTCTAGGCTTCCTGCGTGACTGTGGGTAGTGGGTTGTGCGTTTCTGTACCTCGGTTTCCTCTCCATTAAATTAGGCACAGTTTTAAAATCATTCATGTAATTGTGCCAACTGAGACAGAGGTCTGCAGACATAAGAGATGGGAAATTGCAGAGGCCAGTTTTAAAAGATGCCAGTGTCATACAGCCAAGTCAGGGAGTTTAGGTGCTTTACCTGTTTAAACGTTATAGAAAATTTAATTGGGAACCAGGCTGCAGAGTGCCTAAGTGCGATGGAGATTGTAGCTCTAGGGTCTTTTGTGTCCAAACAGATTTTAAAATGGGGACCCGTATTCCCTATTTGCTGAACAGATTTTTAAAATGTTACTAAGTCATTATGTTCCTGTTGTTGTTGTTTGTCTGTTTTGTCTAATTAGGCTCTAGCAGAACAATTGCAATCTCTTTTACTTTGTGTTTGTGCTGTGCCAGATAGGCATAACCCTGAATTTAGTTCTCCTGTAGATGATAGTTCAATAAAAATAACAATACTTTTACTAATGAGAATAACTAGGTGAAGCCAGGATTCGTGCTCACTTAGTATCCATTAGTGACTTAGATCTATAATGAAGGCTTCCCTGCTCTCTGTTACGTGCCTCAGTTTGTTACAGAGCAGTCCATAATATTTTATTAACAAAATTTTAATTTTTTCTGGAACCATTGCCCAAAACTGTTGGAAGAATATGTGCTTTCCCGTAACATCAGAATGAGACAAATGACACTGCTTGCTTTTTTTACCGTACAGAAGTGTCTTTCCTCTGGACTTAGACTTGTAAGTGGCAAGTAGCTGGAGACTAATGGAGCGCATGCTTCAAAGCTTTCCATCTAGTCCCTTGGTGAGCAAAAAGAATGTATTTTCTATGTTCTAATCAGTCCTCATCACAAAGAAGAGGCTGAGTGAGTCCTCATCACTCCTGCTCCAAGTTCCTGGAGAAACTCTTACCTTTACTCAGAGAGGGGGAGGGCAACAAGTCCTATCCCCCTATGCACGTGCAGGAGAAAATGAATGGGGTAAGAAGAGAAAATGAGGCCAAGTAATTTTGTGCTCTGAAACTGGGTAATGCACCTGTCAACAGGTATTTATTCTGATGGCCCTCAGTGACAGTTTCTAGTGACAACAGAAGAGAGGCTAAAAAGGAAAGCCTGTATATACCCGTTGAGTGAGCAAAAACTATATTAATTTGAATGTGAACAAAACTACTTAAATTAAGATCCCTTTTCTAATTTGTTACATTGGAATCTTCCTCAGAGCTCCTCCTCCAATCATCCCATCAAATAGCCCCTATTTATTCATTTATTTATTTTATATCTTCACATACATTTAGGAAGAAAAAGGAAGGAGATGCTCCCCCCCAATGGAGGCCATCTGCTCTTTTCTTATTGGGGGGAAAAAACCCTACAATTAGTGTCTTGTTCATCTTTTCGTTTTAACAAAAAAAGAGAGGGAAAGAAAGAGAGAGAACTATTATGCAAATACTCTGCAATTTGGTTTCAAATATTCTTTGTACTATGATGAGCAATTTCCTTTAATACAAACTCAGCCTACTTGCCAGGACTTTTTTTTGCCTTAATATAGGGAAAGAAAAAACCCCACTTTTGTGAGTTGGGGGGGGCATGCTGTGTTCCTCTGATGCCAACTTTTTCTCATTCTTTTTTTCTATCTTTCTTTCTTTGGCGCTATTACAGCTGTTATTCTTTAAGTTGTCAGAAAGATGTCATATGGGTTTTTTGAGAAAGAGAGAGAACTAAAATAGCTTTACAAAGCCACAGTTTCATCTCACTTTTCATTGTTCCATTGCCATGATGAAGCGGTCTTGAAATGGAGGACTCAGCTCGGTGAATGAGAGAGAAAAGCTTTCTCCCTGCCTAAATGAATGCCAGTTGCTTGTGATGGCAGCGTTACCTCTAGGAACGGATAGGTAGCTTTTTAATATGGAGCTCCAATGCTGTTTGTCAGTGGTACAAACTTTAGGGCCGACTAGTGTAGCCAAGAGTAGGGCCTTCTGGTCCTTGGAATGGGACAACCCAGCTAGCCAGCTGAAAACCTCTGAAAACTTATTATTCGAAAAAGATAAATATAGAAGAAAGGAAGGAATATAATCTCCTATTTGTTATGTGGGAAGCTGAGCCATAGAAAAAACAAAATAACTCACCCACGATCTATTGGTGGAGGACTTTGGAAGAATGAGAAGCGGAGCTAAGAGGCGCAGATTTAGAGAAGCGCTGCTTTGTGTAGTGCTCTGCTTGTGGCAGCCTCCGGAGAGGCGGGACCGGTGCTGCAGCTGCTCGCTGTCACGACCGCTGCTTTGGGCTGTTGCTGTACAGCAGTCATAGAGGCAGTAGCATGGTCATATCCTAACGGTTTAACAGATCTCCCGATTTTCAGTAGGACTTAGGAGCACTGGACACATTTGAAAAGCCCACAGTAAACCTTTTGTTTCTTAACCCTTTGCAGGTTGAACTTTGGGAAGGCTTCAATTGACATATAAAAGTTACATGCTTAAGCCTATAAAATACTAAGCATAAAATCTCTGATCCAGTAAGGCATTTTAGCCCAGCTTAATCAAATATCTTGTCAAATAAGACCTAACATCAGACTATACACAAGCAGCATGGTTTGCTTGCATTGAAAAAAAAGTGGATGACTAATGGATTAGCCACAAATTGGGAAAATATACTCAAGAAACAAAATTAAGGGAACTAAAACAATACCAATGGGACCTTTAAGTAAAGTCAAATGTGTCACACTTACCTCTGCTTCTGTGGCTGTATCAGGACAGGAAATATAGGGCCATTCGGAATTTCTGATCTGAGCCTTCCCTGGATCTGTTCAGACAGGCTGACCCGTTGCTTGGGGCTCCTTACATCAAGTGTACATCGGTCTGGGTTCTGCCAAGCACTGGATAGACAACTCGGGAATTCATGGTACTTAGGGGACACTGATCCCCTTTAGATGCTCTATGGGAAATGGGAAGTCTTCTCTGCATAGAGTCATTGAGCACACTGGAGTAACTGGGTCACTTTTGTTGTTACAGGAAGCCCTTATCATGGCCAGCATGGACCACCCGCACCTGGTGAGACTCCTGGGTGTTTGCTTGAGCCCGACCATTCAGCTAGTCACTCAGCTGATGCCTCATGGCTGCCTGTTGGATTATGTTCATGAACATAAGGATAATATCGGCTCCCAGCTTCTGCTAAACTGGTGTGTCCAAATAGCTAAGGTATGTGGTTCGTGTTGCTCTTTTTTTTGTCATTTTCATAACTAAGTGAAAAACGTGCCGTGTAAAAAAAAAAAAAAAGAAACAAAAAAATTGTTGTTTTATTTTTTTTCAGGTGTGTTTTTGTTTTCAAGAGGGTTGGGTAGTTCTTGAAATACATGCTATTTTGGCTGCTTACAGTATTATCGATTACTTGTTACTATGCAAACCAAAGTTTTTCTTGACTGTCTTTCCAACTCAGCATTAATGGGGGGTCTTTTGGGGGAAAAAGAAAAAAAGGTAGGGGAAGAAGGCCCCTGTGTGACATCTGGGGCTGAGTACAGAATGATTTTTCAGCCCATTCTACTGTTCACTATCTATAGATACTGATTTAACCTGATTGTACTTTTCAACCTTTCTGAATCTGCATTGCCAGTTAAATGCTGATACGCCATCCATTGGCTGCCCCCACACTGCCGAGAAGATAAATATTCACTTCATGTCACTCCTTTGGGAACCACCGTGGTTCTGCTGTTTTTAAGACCGATCACAACAGCTGAGGCTGGAGGGTAACATTGCTCATCTCTGCAGAACGGGAAATCTCAAGGGCTGGATCCTTCTTTGCTTGCTGTGGTGTAATGCTCTCTGCCTTCATGTGGGCTCTGAGGAGCAAGAGTGAAGCCATTATCGTTCATATCCACTTCAGCTGAGGTGGAACAGAGTATAGGTCAGAAATGCAGCCCTAATGTAATCCTTGCAAAATGTTGTAGGTGTGTTTAGGTATACAGTGTTGTGCTAAGTCCCAAGTTATTGATAATCAGTTGCACAGAGTAACAAGATCTGGGAGTGTAGGGGGCCGTAGTGTTTATCCATTTTAAAGGCTCTTGCAGCTAGGGTTGTGTACAATGATGTTACCAGAAATGAGAATCTGGAACCCACTTTTTATTTAGAGTTATTTAAAGTTTTAGATTATTTAGGTGCTTGTTACATACAAATTTGTGCCACAGACTGCCCTCTTATTTTTAATCTGCAGCCTTAAGTGAATTTTGCTACAACTTGTATTACGAAATCTGAATTCAAATTGTGATGTTAAACTTCTAGCGCTGGAGAGAAACCTGGAGATTCAGCAATTGTTTTGCTGGACCGAAAAGCAGCCATTGTGTAAACATCCACTTCTTTTAAAATCTTAAACGCAAAATACTGTCTGACAAATTCAGCTAGCCCTGCAATTTTCTTCAAGGAGAGGAGGAGTATGAGGTTCATCATTAACAGGGACTATTTTCTCCCCAGGATCAGACCTGTTGTCAAACCCGGCTGAAGGTGACAGTAGATGCCATGACCATAATGCTGGGTAGAGGGGTTGATCCGTGGAAGGGGTGGGGGCAGTCCCAAACCCACCTTCTGATGTGGGTGATTGTGCTGCGCTGTGGTGGTAAAGCAGCCAGAGCTGCACGGAATGTTGGAACACACTGATGGGGATTGACTGTATCTGGAGATCTGCAAGGGTTTATTTAGGGCTGTTATCAGACCAAAGAAGGTGGGGGAGAAAATACATATTCCTGTTTGAGTCCTCAACACAACCTCCTTCCCATCTGTTCTCCGCTCTCTTGATTGATAGTGGCTGTTATTATTTATTACAGAACATTTACACAGTGGCATACGTGAAAAGATAATCCACCTTTATTTTCAGCTTGTAAATGCATGTGGCCATTGACTCATTGGACTAATGTACTTGCTGATGGACAAGGAGTACTTGCTTTGCTGTGGGCTTCGTGTGGGCAGCTGATTCAGTGCAGCAAATAGCTCGATCCATGCCAGAGGCTGACAGAGCTGTGGGAGGGTCCGTGGAAGGCAGGTCATGGTTTTCCCATGGTGATTCCTATCAAAGTGAAACAGGTTCTAAACTGATTTCCATTGTAAATGGTTTCAGTGTAACGTGGGGATTGGATTTAGGTACGGTCATTTGAAAATCATCGCCTGCTGGTTTTCTTGATCACCGTGTGATGTGGGAGGAGAAGATGAGGTAGTACAGATACTGGAGTTCTGAGATGGTGGATAACCAAGCGGTGCAAAGAAGTGAGATCGTAGGCCTAATATTAACTGCTGAAGTGTCAGGAAGAGAAAGGGAGTTTCTTTGTAACAAAAGGTGGCCTATTATTGAGGGGGTGTTTAGTGAAGCTTAGTTAGTTTATTAAAGTTTAATTAAATTCATCTTCTTCTGCATCATAATAATCTTAAGGTTAATTTTGCCTTGGCCTCATGTTACAGCATGAAGCTCGTCCACTCAGCTACAGCTTGGAGACAGCAGCAAGTGACTGTTTTCTTGAAAAAGTGCAGTTATTGGTACATATGGCTGACCTCTTATCTCTGGGCTAGCGCAGTTTGGATTATTTTCTCCTTGGTTTCTTCATGTGTCTCTTCCCCTTCTCTTATTTTTCCTGCGGTGGTTGGTACTGGGCATGGAGAGAATCAGTACGTTTCTGACAGGGAGTTCTGTATTTTGCTGCTTTTGTGTGTGTGTCAGTGGTGTCTGGTAGGGGATGGATGGCTTGGTAGAGCTGAGAAGGTCACCAGAGGTACTGACTGCCTGCGTACCATGCCGCTGTGGTGCAATCCCATTGTGGAGGTAGACTCCAAAGAAGTAAAATGTACCTTTAACTCTTTATTTTTTTTCTTGTCTTTGGAGATTTGAATGACAATTGTGTGTTGGAAATCTTCCCCGCCAGGTTGTATCGATGCATAAAGATACATACCTTAATTGTTATATTGGAGGCTATCAGTAAAGGCAGGAAAGCTGTAGGGACATGGGGCTGTCCACACCACATAACATGTAAGAGTAAGGCAAATGCTGCACAGAATTTTCTGCATTGCATTGTGCTTTCCGATGGGACCCAGGAATGCCTTTTCCCTTGCCATCTCTCAGACTGTAATGTTGATTGGGGTTAGAGGATGTACACAGGAAAATGTTTCAGAAGTGCTAGGAAGAGTAATCTTTGAGATCACCAGGCAAGGAGATCCCTTATCCCAAAAAGTGGAATGAACATGCTTGTCTCCTGCTAGCAGCAGGGGAGTAGTAATACTTGTTTTCCACTCATCTGTCGCATTTAACAGTGACTAGGAATCAGTCTGCAGCCTGCAAATAGGAAAGATTCAATTTGCCTACAAATAGCCTGCTCTCCAGGGGGATGAATGCAGAAGGTGGCTCTTGCATCAGGCACTAGTTGCCGTTTACTGCGGGAGAGGTCCGTGTATCCCACGTACCTGTGTCCACTGTGCTTACATTGCTGGCTCTGCCGTACGGCTCGGGGATGTCTCTCCACATCTTGCTTCTCTAGACTTTTGGGAATGATTGGTTGTATCTTTCTGAAAGCTACTAGAAACGTGATTAGCAATGTAATAAGAGGCAAGAATGATCAGTGACCACCCAGTCCTATTCCCTGCTCCCTGAACCGAGGCAGCTTCTGGTATCTTTTGTTAGATACATCTTTCTACGCGTATCTTCCGTCTTTTTATGGGGAGAATTTTCCCAACAAGAAATGCCTTGATTCCGAAGTTCAGTCTGATTTTTACGAATCATTTAAAATCAAGTTGCTGCTGCAATACAGTTCCTCCCTACTGCGCTTTTCTCCATCTGCCAACGTGCAGGCATTTATTTATCGAAGTCATTGCTTCAGACTTCACTTGTGCTGCCAGGCTGTTCATTTCCATATGTCTCCACTTCTGTACAACTAGATGCAAAAACTAGTTAGGCGCTATGCCTGGTTGCCAACCTGCATATGGCTCTGGAGATCATTTCTGAAGGTTGACGATAGGGCAGTTATTAAAAGTATTATCTACTGCCAATTGAAAAAAAGCCTGGATGCTTTTTTCTTTTTGCTTATACAGATTGTGTTGAATTTATTCTGACTGTTATATCATTGTAGGGTAATTGTGTTCTTTTTCCAGAAGCTTTATCTTCTTATTTTATGGATGAAAGTTATAAAAATAGAGTAGCCCCCCAGTATTCTGCCTAAAACATGGTTGTTAGCAGCTGTGTCTAAAGGGGCTTTTCCTTTCTGCTTTGCAGATGCACAAGGCGTCTCCTTGTGTCTCACTTCCATGTGTAGTGTCGCACCCAGGGACTGAATGTTTAACCTTTTAGCTCTGAGTTCAGCTCAGCAATTTTACGTGGAGTTTGATGTCCAGTAAAGCAGTAAACTATGCTCATGTGTCAAGATACTTCCTAGAGTGGCAGCAAGAGTGGCAGCCCTGGTGGCCTTAGGGTATGGAAGGATGGAGTAATGCTTCATGAACGTCCATAGTGTTGGCTACTTGAGAAATGGATTGGGAATCAAATTTTGTAAGGTTAGCACAGGCTTAAACGTGAATTCTCAGTAGGTGAATTACGTCCTTGTCAGGCGGTGCAGATACATGTACATCAGGAACATTTAACAAACAAAAAGAACGGTACTGTGTGCATTGATATTTCAATGTCTTTGATATAATTTCTCTCAGCAAGGGCTGCCCAAACACGCTCCCTGGCAACTTGGAGGTGTGGGAGTGAGGACATTCTTGGGGAAATGCATTCAAGAAGAGAAGAAACATCTTGAGGTTTGTAGGCAGAAAGAGTCGGTTACACTCCGCCATTAGTTGAGGTTAACTATAAGGCACCTGTATTTGAGGCTGCATCCTCTCACTGTTACTCTCGTGGAAAAATTAGCCTGAGTCCTGTTGGAATTATTTGTGCTGTGATAGGCTCTGTCTCTCTCAAGGGCTTATAGAAATGCATTTTTGCTTCTGCAACTTCGCATACAGCACTTGCTAAATTCAACGCGGAAGTTCAACCCAGGCAGCCCCAGCTACTGTTTTACTATTTTTTCCGGTACAATTATGGTTTCATTCTGCTGCTGTTGATTTGTGTTACACCTGCAGCAGTTTGGTTGAGCCGTGTTCGAGTGCAGAGGAACTTTTCCTGCCCCAAAGAAGACAAGGCAGAGGAAGAGCAAGAAAGGAAGCAATCTTCCTAAAAGACAGCAGCTCTCCGGGATCGCCCAGCCTGTGGAGGAGAGCTCAGCTCTCCTGGCTCTTCGCCAGCGCCCTGTTCTGTTCTGCCCTCTGGCCCCCAGGGGCTGCCAGGCCTGGGGTTTGCATTCTGAGCTATAATAATTCATTCACAACCCCTCGGAATACTAACGAGCTAAAGCAGAAGTAGGTTGATGTGGAATGTCATGGAAGGAAAATCGAGTACTTCAGGGGATTACTTTTTATACTTTTTCAATATAAAAAAATTCTCAAATTACCGCCACGAAAGCCCTGCACAGCATCAGTTATCCAGGTACGCAGGAAAACAACATTTGAAAACACTCTAGGAAAGAAAGGGAGAGAGGAACTTGAGGATCGAATTTTAATGAAGCAGATGCACGTCTTCAAGCCTGTTGAGTATTATTCCAGCACACTTGCAGTCGTTGCTCTCCCCAGGGATTCTCTGCCAGCAGTGCAGATCTGCAGCTGGGAGTCTCGGGGAGCAATCAAGGCAAAGGTGCTTGCGAAGCCTCCTTTACCACTTCTTTCTGTTATCTCTCCCTTTTAGCTGGTTCGCGTTACGGGGCTCAGTGCCCTTCTGCAGTTCTCTCGGCAAAAAGGAGGGCCTGTCTGCTGCCTGCTCCTGAAGCCTCACTCCATGCCAGGCTTTTTAGAAAGGGGTGTTTTATTACTGCCCAGGGCAGTGCTTCTCAACTGGATGGAAGTGCACGGACTATGTGAAATTCAAAGGATCCGTGTTGATTTATGCAACTGAGAAGCTGATCCAGAAGCTGGTTCAGCACTCACTTCACGTCCGAAATTAAACGGGTCTCAACCTGCGCTCCTCAGGTGTGGAGGGAGGGAGGCTCTGAGCAGGGAGGGCCGGAGGTGAGCGAGGTCCCCTTGGCTGTACTGTGAGGTGAGGAGCCTTTCTCCTCCATCAAGACTTGATGGATTAGGAATGACTTGTTAGAGACAGCTTTTGTTATTCTACTGCAGATGCGCTGAGAGAGAAGCTGTGTAAAGTGGGAGGAAACAGGGGTGAGCGGACGGGTTGGGAGGAGGTGGAGGATAGTGCTGTGGTTCAAGGTCTTTCTTTTTCATTAAAGAAGCCTACCCTACAGCTCAGTGACTGTTCCATCATGGAGTGAACAAAGGCGCTTAATGACAGTCATCTATCAGCTGTCCACGTTTTAAGCTTCAAGATGTCTCTATTCCCAGAGCTCCTTGCCATGACAAGGCTAATTGTAGAGTTATAATGCTATACCAACCCCTCCTGACACGCTTGCACTGGCGAGGGCCAGGGCTAAGGCTGTGATAATTATCACTGCAAGCAAGTACATTAGCATAGATGTAGTTTACTAATGGGGCTGCTCTATTAGGGAGTGCAGTATATAGAAGAGTAGGATCTAGACCAAGGACTATGAAATTAAAGCCATATTGAAACAAGGTTTTAATTGTATGCAGGATCAAAATAGGTAGGGAAAGTATCATTTTACTCTCCTGAATCCCTCTGTGCAGTTTTCTTTTCTTATTCCTATTCATCACGACTATTTTTCTCACTCTGCTGGAAAGCTTGGATATCCACAGGTGGCAGATTGAAATGAAGGACCCTTGTTTCTGGTGTGGCTGGAGAGCTCTTACTGAAAGAGGGTACGGCATCAAGTCTCCGGGAGGAATTACCCCACCTTGTCCATACCCAGGGACTTTTCTGGGCAGCTCCCTGGATTACAAAGGTTCATACAAACCTGAGAAGCACCTTGCAACAAAATTTAGGTGGATCTTGCAACATTCTGCGTCCTAGCTTTTAACTTTTAAGTGGTGGAAGGGGACAGATTTCTTTTTTGTTGTGGTTAACTGGACTGCCTTGGGCTTTTGTGAGACACTGAAGAAGTTTTTTTGATCCTTTCAGATATTAGGAATTTTTTTTCCATCCAAGGCAGGGCAGGAAATAAATCTTAGGACTTTGGTCATTGTGTCTGATCTGCCGTGCTCTGATGAATGTGGGCACATTTTGTGCAGCCATTGCTCGTACGGCTGAGATACAGGATCAGAGCCTGGCCACTCTTCCCTTGACTGTTAGTTGCTGTGGCTGGAAATAATTCTCCAGATAAATCAGGGAATTGGATCCTATTCACAATAATTCCACTGTATCTGTGCTTTGCGTGTTTCCTTGGCAGGCACAGTATTCCACATTTTCATGCGTAGTTATGTACCTATTTATGGAGACTTTCAAGCAGTTTCCCCCCTTTCTTCACCAGTCATTTCATCTGGAATCTTGAACTGATTTAGTAACTTCTTTATCTTTTCTAAAAACCCAGTTGTTCACAGGCGAAGTTTGTTGTAAAAAGCGAGAAAATGAAGGAACGCATGATAAAATTCATCAACTTAAATGTTGAACAAGTTTTTTCCTTTCTTTTTTTATTTCTCCTTTCATCTTAGACTGACTGTCTGCTCAGCAAATACACGCTCTCTCTTTATCTGTAATTTTGTCCGTTGCTTTCTTTACTTCTGTCTTTCCCCTACGTTTACAGTGTTTTGCGTCAACCTCTGTTGCCTGTTGCTCTTTCTCCAGTGTCATCATTTCTCCTTCGTTCTCATTCTCTGGCTGCTTGGCTCCCTCTAGCTGGTACCCGATCAGTGCTCTGAAGAGCACAGGAGCATCATGCCTGTCACCCACCTGAGGTTTTATGGTCTTGGGTCTCATTACAGGGTTTGGAGAGGACCTCAGTTTCCTCATTTCTCTCATAATAAGGCATTTGGTTTTGAGAGTTCTAATACCGGCTGATAACTGCACAAACCCCATGTGCTGTTCTAGTTTGTGGGGGAGGGATGTTTGAATCTAGGGAGACTGCATCAGAACCACAGGAACAAAAAGGTAAGATTGGGTTTATATGAAAATTATAGAGATATCTTTCTTCCAGCTTTGTGCTCTGACCTCTGATTCTCTAAGGCTCTTCTGCATGCTATAATAACTTCAGTATTTGAGCTGTTTATGGATCTGTGTGTGGGTATAGATATATATTTGGTCATTAGCTCTAGAGCTGGGTGGAATGACTCAACCTTTGAAGGTGACTACCTCTCCTCTGACTACGCTGTCTAGAAGACAAGCGTAGGCTAACCTTGTAGCTTTCTGACAGCTTAATTTACAGGGGGATAAATGTGAAGGGTGCGGGTGACAGCAGGGACACACGGGGAATCTGGGACAAAGCAGTTCCTGGAGGACTGAGCTAAGGTCGGAACCACTAACACAAAAGCAGTTAGATTTCTGTTCTGCGCAGTACGGTACGAGCTGACCCTTCTGTACCGTGTAAGGGCCTGTGAGCAGGGATTTTAACTTGCTTTCAGCTTGTCAGCAACCAGGAGAGGTTTATAGTGGGTAGTAATCATTCTTTCTCCAGTCTTAACATGACTCCTTCTGGATTATCTAAGCTTCCTCTTCCCTTCCCCCCAAGAAAGACAGTGTTCCCAAAAACAGTTCCATGGTTCGTGGTTGCTAGAAAAATAGCAAAGAGGCAGATTTTTCAGCTATTTACAAATCACATCGGCGTTTGCAAAAGCACAGAAGTGAGCAATTTATTGCACAGAGATAGACAATTGATTATTTTGTTAAATGGAAGGTGCACTTAGCACTGATGTTTGTAGGGTCTCTGATACTGGGGCCCTGACAGCTGCAGGCTCCCTAAGCTCTGCCTGAACACAGCAGCGTTCTCACATGCTCATCGAGTACACTGAGCTGCACCAGGGGGAGCAGGGGGGGACACACCACATTAGATTTTTCCTAGCAGTCCCCAACAGACTGGCTTGGGAAAGCATTATTGAAAACCACTCCTAAATCAAATTCAAGATATTATAGGAGCACCTACTAGGGTCTGTCAGGATTTCCATTATAAGCCCATATTTTTCAGGTTTATAACTCAACCATAAAATTCTGCTCTGGACTGTGACTTGGCATAAAATGTCTCAGCCCAAAGCATTTTTTGTATTATTTTTCAAGAAATATATGTATTTGGCTATTGTTAAGTTGCTGAAGTTCAGAAACAAAAGCTGGATTTCTCTATATATAGACCCATAAATTAAAATGCTTTTTCCCCTCATGAGTGCCTTTCTTTCAACATTGTATTTTAGAACGTAACTTATCCTACTTGGATAACTACAAGAAATGGATGGCCAAGGCATTGATGTTTAAAGTTAGGACCCCCCCACATTTTTGCAGAGTATCACGGTATGCACATCCCCCACAAAAACCTCGTCAGAGCCTTCAGGAGACGCTGCAAGGCCATTTGCAAAAGGTGCTGGGGCTCTAAAGGATGTGCCTGTATTTGAATGGAGCTTAGCTTTCACAGTTAGCTACAGCTCCAAGTTCTCCTGTGTAATCCAGTGCTCGGGCATAAATCCAGTAGCCTTTTGTACAAGGAGAAAGAACTGGCCTGTTGAAAGGGAAGGGGGATGTTCGGCAGAAATTGTTCCAGGTCAGGGCTGTGGTCCATGAGTATGAGATCAAACTTAGCAGATGTCTTATAGCAGGAGACTCACTGACCACGTCCCAAGTCCAGGTGTATCTTAAAAAACAAAACCGTCCACTCTTCATGTAGAACTGCTGCTCTGTCCAAGTGGGAGCCAGGAGTTAGCAGTGGACTGAAGCCTGTGGTCTCCCTCTCCTAGCGTGACTTGGTATCTGTTTATGAAACCTTGCTGAGGTATCTCAAACCATGAGTGAGCCCTGAAGAGAGCACCTTACATCCTGGTATTTTTGCGAATCCATTCCTTCCATCCCAAAGTGAAGTTTTACAGAAACAGCAGAACAGGATACGTGACAGAGCAAATCTACTGCAGGCGAGTTGCCCTGGGGCCCAGCAGCGAGCGCACCTGCAGCCGTGAGCAGCACTCTCTCGAAGAGCCTCTCCATAAACGGGCTGGAAGGGCAGCCTAGCTGAAAGACTCCGCTTCTCGGGGATGCCGTGTAATCTCTGTGCCTGCTCCGGGGCGATGCAGAAGACCAAGGTGAGTCTGCTTAATGAAATGTGAGAGGGGAGAGGGCAGTTCCAGGCAGCTGCTGGCACTGTTTCGGGTGCCGTGCCAGCCCCCAAACCTCCAGGGTCATCTGGCAGTCAAGTGTCATTAGTCACCACTCTCCCGCTTTCCCACATCCCATCTGTTTTTGTCTGGCTCGTTTCTGCAAATTAGCTCTCAGTGTGCAGCAATTCTCACTGTAGTTTGGTTTTCTTTCTTCATCCTGTGACCTTCATGCTTCCTTAAACTTTACCGTTGTTTGTGGGCCAGAGTAAAATCCTCGCTGCTTCTATTTTTATTTACTGACCGTCCATGTTAGCAAACAGAGGGGGTCATATTCTGACAGCGCATGACTTAAACCTGAAGTCCTGCAACATGTTAGTATCTTCTGATGATAGAGGAAAGTGGATTGGGTTATGTATCCCATATATTGAGCTAAAGGAATGCATTGTCCTGGACCGAAACAGTTCTGAACAGTTCTGAATTTTCCAAATGAAGACTTTTTCCAAGATCTTAGAAATGTCTAAAAAATGGGTTTGGGGTTTTTTTTAATTAATTTTAAAACAAATTGTTTTGAAACAAAAAAAGTACCTATCACTTTCATAAATATTTTTCTTCTGTTTTGGATTTTTTTTTTTTTCAAAATGGTATTTTGTCAGGTGGTTTCACATGTATAACCGAACTCAGTTTTAGAGAAGGCAACTTTATTTTAAAAAAAAAAATTGTTTTGACCAACATTTCCTAGGAACCTGTATATAACTAAAATGCTTCACTGTATATGATTTTTTTGTGTGTTTAGGCTCAACTTGCATTACTTGCCTCATGAATTTCTTTACGTAAGGACTTGCTTACAGCAACATCTCCCGTGTCAGCATTCAGGAAACCAATCCAAATTGCACGGTGGAGTAGACGGGGAGAAAGAAATGAAACATAAGGTATCAGAAGGGCGCTTGAAAAGGCCGAAAGTACATGAATTTCCATATGTTTGGGAGCGGTGATAGTTGAAAAGCTGTCACTGAAGGAGGAGTTTGAGGCTGTGAGTGGCCTGGAGCAGTACGGTGTGACACTGTGAACGATAGGTGACAGTGATTTTAGGTTAAGGCTTTTGGAGGCGGCGCAGATAAGAGCCTGCTGCCATGCTTCGCTGCCTCCTGGGAATTCCTCTGTCAACTCCAGCCGCCGGCACATGTGGTGCAGCATGTGGTACCGCATCGTCGGTGCTCCCTGGGAGGGGGTGATGCTGGGATCCACGTGCATTACCTTGGTGTGCGCCACTGGTTCTGGGGGCGAGAAAGCTTGGTGTGGAGTCCTGCTCTGTGCTGGCTGGCACGTTGCTGCCTACACTCACCTGCGCATTAAGTTGTAACAAAAACTTGCAGGTCTGTGATGTGAAGCCGCTGGGACTCGGTCGCAAGCATTTCTGAATGTTGTATTTAAAGCAGCTTAACTTGGAATCATCTCATCTTGTGCTCATCCTGTGCAACATTATCATTATTGCACCCCTCTGTCATACTTGGGCACCCTCAAAATGGTACCGTCTTCCCACCTTGCAGCCCGCATGTCTGCTAAGCATGGGAATATCATTGTCCTAGTAGGTGAGGAACTGCATCGTCAAAAGACCGGGTGATGTGTCAGCACCCTGAGGTTGGAGCCAATGTCTTTATTTTCCAAAACTGAGGGTTCATTTCCTAACCTTCAAACAATCTTTTCTTTCCACAAGGCATAAATGCTATTTATATACACAAGAAGAATAGAGCATTTGGTGTTTCTGAATTGGCAGGAACATAGATGACTCTTTCTGCAATTGTGTTATTTTAAAATTTGTTTTGCACGTTTTCAGATTTAAATACAAACTTTGGAGTCCCACACAAAGATAAGTCTCAAATAAACCAGCCAGGACAATTTCAATAGAGACGGGCTCTGTCGCTATCACTATAGGAAGATCTGACTTTATCTCCTCAAGTTCAGAGTGAAAAGCACCCACTTGTACCCCAAAAGTGAAATCAAATTGCAACAGATGTAGTCATTTGGGTGTATGCAAAGTTCATCATAGGAGAAGAGGTTAAATGCTTGGGTGTATTTAGTTTAGCTAAATGAAGTTTTGTATGCTGAGTGTTAGCTATAAATTTAGCATGGTTAAATACCCAAGAGGAAAACAAGCACGTAAGGTAAAGGACAACACCAGCATGAGAATGAATGAGGCTTAACTGGCTATGAATAAATTTAGAGTGGAGATTAGAAGAAGGTTGTTAGCCACTCTAAGTGGTAAGGTTCTCAAACCTTCTAGTAGAAATAAAGGAGGCAAAATAATGCATGACTTTTAAAATGGAGCTTGATAAGTTTATGAAGCAGATTTGGACTGAACGGTGCGGTTGCTTTCAAGGGGCGGGATTTGATGCCACAGTTGCTTTTAGTGCCCTGTTTGGAAGCTGAGTAGTAACCGGGCAAGAATAAACCATGCAAGGGAGCATTCCCACGCTTTGCTGGGAGGCAGCCCAGGTCTGAAATTTGGAGCTTCTGGCAATAGAGATCAAATTGCGTTTTGCGCTTCAGATTGTTTCTTGCTTTTCTGTTTCTTACTTGCTCACCTTACTAATTGTTAATTCAAATTACATCAGATTCTGATTCCATTAGCTGACCTGAATAATGCATTACTCTGAGTTTTCATTGAAATCAGGAAGCCTATTCATGCAATGATGATGCTATTCTTGTGAGCAAACATACCAGAATCACTCGTGTGCGTTCAGCCTGCTTCACCCTAAGAAAAAAAAAAATGAAGCTTTCACTTCAACTCTTGTTTTTCCTTTTGCCTTTGCCCAGGGCTTGCTATCAGTAATTCGTGGTATGTGTACAGTCGGTGGAAAACACACATAATGGAATTATTTAATGAAGACTTTATTACATTTAAACATAAGTGTTCTAGTTTGTGTTGGAGACTAATGACCCGCAACATTTATTTTGCACAACTGGCAGTTCAGGGCAAAGATGAAATAACAGTGTCGTTGATTTTGGCTACATTTAAAAATACTTCATTATAGTTCAGAGCTCACCCACCTGGACAATATTTCATTGATGAGGCAATTTGTTCCATTTTCTCCCGGTCTTTTCCTATCTGCCTTGCCTTCAGCTCTCTTTGTTTCTTGTGAGCTATTCAGGCCTACACGCCTGTTTGGACTACCAGTATTCACAGAACAATGTCTCATATTTTGTCTGCCACAGTTCTCGCGTCTCTCCCATTAGTTATGAATTCTTTTCTACTCTGCTTCTTACAAGTAGAGCTTGTTACCTCCTCCTCTGTAATCTTTCCAATTTTGCCCTTACTTGAATTTCTTTCCCATATACTCTTCGGTCTTTTTAACGGTAAAATCTTAATAATGGTGTTATGCTCCATACAGTTCTGTGTATCTTGAATTGGAAGACTAATAATAATTCTTTTTACTTCTCATTTTAAAACCCTGAATGTCAGAAAGAAAGGAAATTTAATCATAGAAACAGTAGAAAAAATTTGTTTTGACAGCTCTATGTTGGTACTGTGTTGTGGGTTTTTTTGCTTTGCCTCCCAAACTGAGGTAAGCATAGATTTCATTTGTGGCGGGGTTTTTTGATAGAAAATTGCAAGGGCATTTGTAGTCAGCACTATGATAAACAAAGCAAAACAACCCTTTGCCTTGAATCAAGTCCTGTGCTTCTGAAGCAGATCTTAACAGTTGAGAAGGTATTTCAGATCCCTTAGTGCCTTACACCTACTTGGTCCCGTTACTCGTTGCTGCCGAGAGGCTGGATTCAGATATTAGTGTGGATCACATCAGTAGTATTGTATTTAGTAGCGTCCCAGGCAGCTGAGCAGTCACAAGCTGTACTGTACTTCAAGGATGCTCTCCCTTTCCTGGCCAGCAAGCCCAGGAGGTGAGTAGATGCAGACAGTTCTTGTTGCCCAGCCTTCTCCTTCCTGCTCCCCAGCAGCATTCCCAGCGGCGGCAATGTTGTTCGCAGCCCTGTATTCTCTTATGCATGGAGGTTTCAGTTCTTGGCTACCTTATGCAGGATTATGCTTCTGTGCAAGGTGGGACATCCAAAATAGGCTCCCTAAACCTGAGGGGATTTTTGTTTTGGTTTGGGTTTATGTGGTCGTTGCCTCTCTTGTTGCTTTCATCTTCCACGCTGTTCTGAACAGTCTCTTAGCTGGGGCAAACTGGCTTTGAAGTCAGTGGAGCTCCAGCGAGTGCTGCTGCCTGAAAGGCTGGCATTCAGGGGCGTTCCCATGCATGTTAGCTAACTGAGCTACTTTCTTTAAATCTGCTTCCTATAAACATAAAGAGAAGGGAAAAAAAAAAAGGAATGTTTGGTACCTGTGCATTAAGCAAAGCCTTATTTAGGAGCACATTCCAACTTGAATCAGAGACTTGTGACAGATTAAGAAGCTGCTTCTCATGAAGTTCTGCTCAGTTACAAACCAGGCGTTGTGAGATCTTCAGCCTCTGTAAAGCTCTTCCACTTTACCACGCTGATCGTTAAAGAGCCACAGTGCATGTATTCAAAAAGTGTTAAGTCTTGTTACTTTAATTTCATTCATCAGAGCTTCCTTTCATTGTTCTGTTAGTTAAATCACAGTCTCCACTTTAGTGTGTTAGTTAAATCATCTTATTTTCTTTTTAGTCTTTACCTACCTTTGAATCACTTCTTATTGTAGGAGTTCTGACTGTGTTTTAACTAATCTTGAGGTGACAGTTTTTTAAAAAAATTTGTCTTCATGGAAAACTGTTGTAATACAGTCCTTCAGAAGCAAGCTGAGGAAAACATTCAGTTACCCATTAATAGACTCTTCTTTTTACACTAGGGAAGTGTTGTTTGGGTTTTAATCTCGATGTAAATCCCAGCCTCATCAGCACTCAGCTGCCTGCTGCCTTCCAAAGAGGCAGGATTTTACCTGGGAGCGGTTCTCTCGTACTTTTCATTAGCGCCTATTTCATTGCAACACAAACAAGGAGATGCTTTTAACACAGAAATAAGCTGTTGCAGTTTTCTTTAAGTGGTATCTGCTTTTAATACTTGTTAATGTCATAAAATTTTATAAAAAAGAAATTGATACTTCCATTATGTATTTTATCATGATATGGTGTCACATTATGATTACGGGAGTAGATGTGTCATAACAACATAAAATAATATACAATTATTTGAGGAAAGGGAGAGAAATAAGAAAAAAAATGTTAAAAGCTCTTAACTGTATGAAAAATTAATATCAAGATTTTCCCACGGATGTAACATGTGCCAGAATAGTGGTAATATTACATGAAAAGCTGCTTGGAGAAACAAAACAGCCTGCATTTGTGTTCTGGGGGAGGCTGAAGCCCTCAGACGCTGAGCAGCCGATGCTTTGCGGGGCCAACTCATCTCCAGATTGTAGAAGACGTGAGATCCTGCCCTTCTGTGCAGGTGCAGGCTGTGCAGCGTGTCCAAAGTGCAATGCGTTCAGGATGGGTCAAACCAACGGTGTGATGATCTGAGCATTCACAGGTTACGCACAATTCATGTCAGACGCGTTGGATTTACCATAGATGTGCTGCAGAGCACACGCGCCTGTATTTTTGTCCTGGAAATCCTGATGGACACATGGAGTCCAAGTGCATTGGAATGTTTGCTGTAGATTCCAGGGGCTAATTTGCTGTAGCTTATCTTCGGATCCTCTTTTAACTTTCTAATTAGCTGTACGTATCAGCCTGTTGGGTGTTTTTTTCTGGTGCAACCTCTTTCTTTTCCTTTTTAAGTGCATGTACATGCACATTTCCGTATTGGCCACAAAGTGTTAGGCCTCTTGGTATTTTGCCTATCAGACAAAGAAGGAAATTATATGTGACATTCTTTAATTTATTTTCTTGGTAAGGTCCAGTGTTGTGTTGCTTGATGTGATGAATATATCTAAACTGGAAATCCGCAAAATGACAGAAAAGCAGGTGCATTGCAGAGAATTTTGGGTAAGTGCCAAGTGCGTGTCTCCTGATTATGCAGGATAGGAATTCCACTGAATGGATAGTGGCTTGCAGCTGAAGAGTCAACCACTTGAAGTCATCTGGCAATTACAGTAAAGGTAACCTCCGACCATTTTTTATTCCGTAGTCAATTTGTGCGCAGAACCTCTCAGGAGGTGCTTTCTAGTTTCTCATCGTTTTCATGAACGCTAATCTCTCGCTTCATCCAGGCTGTGTGCACGGAGGCGAGGTACAACTTTGAATCTTGAATGTTTGCCCCAGAACGAATTAAGGTGAAGAAAAGATACTTACATTTTAAAGCAGTAGATGACAAAATGCCATTGATTCTTAAGCAAAAGCCTACTCTAGCCAGTTGCTAGCATTCTTTCTTCAGCGATGCCTGCGCTCAGTCTTAGATTGGAAGGCAGTGGTTCAAATGGGAGGCCCCGTTTTTATGGTAAAAGACAAGATGCAAGGTTAGAAAGGGCAGGATTCTGTTCCTTGCTGTTTCATAGAATTTTTAGGTTTTTTAACGGTGTTTTGACACATCAGTTAAACTCTCTTCAGCAAATGGGCTTGCAGCCCTTAGTGAAATAAAGCATTTGGAGGCACAGTACAAGTGTAAAGTGTTATTGCTCGACTGCTTCAAATTGAGAGAATTTTCTAAGATTACATATGCCAGACCTGTCACAGGTTTGTTTATTTGAGTTAACTTGAAGATTAGTGCAATAGTTAGATTCCAGTTTTCAGACAAAGCATTTACCTTTGTAGTTACCTGAAAGTATGCGAATTGGCATATCTTAATAAATCTCCACCTGTCAGCTGAGGTACAGTAAGTAACTATATCTTATAGCTTGCTTTACTTGCACAACAGTGTCATTATGTGACGTCCCTTTTTGGTAAGCTTTTTAGATAACGGTGGTTTATGTTAAGCAGTTTTACTGTGCGTTCTCAGGGGGTTGTAGCAGACACACACACTGTTTTATCAAATCAGAGCTGACAGGTGGTAGGTCTGAGATGTGATGATATCTGTCTAAATAAATGTGGAATATGGATAAAAGCCAGGATGAAATCTTTGTGTTGAATGTGCCATGTAGCTAGTTTTCTTGAGTTTCATGGACATACTTTTATTTCCATCTCAACCATTTTTTAATATCTTCCTATCTTTTTGTTTCCACCAGGAACATTGCTTGGCAAAGTCAAAAGTGTTTGAGCCGGTTCCAATACTCCCCAATACTGTGAATGAGAATGATTAGGAACACAGATATGTGTTACACCATCTAATTTAAATCTTGAGCTTTGCAGATGCAGTTGACACAGACAACAACACGTCATGTATGGCCTCATGTTGGTTTATGAAGCCAAAGGAACAAACTTACCAGAAACGGATAGCAGAGATTCATAAGCAGTCTGCGTTATAATTGATAATCTCATCTTTCACTGCCCTGAAGAGAGCTAATGGGTATTTTGAGCCCAACATCAAATTGGAGAGTGTTAGGAACAGCAGGTATTTTAGCTTCAGCAGATCTGAAACACACTACTTTTTCTAAAGTTTCTAACAGTCGCTACAGGTTCAATAATGGAAAACACATCACTGTGTAGGTGTTGCCTGTACAGTTTTTAAAACAGAATCCCTGGCCTCTGGCCAAGTACCTTTTGTGATTCTTTAGGAAGAAAGAAAAAAAAAAACAAGCAAAAAACCCAAAGGAAAGACAAAGACAGCCCTTCTTTTCAAACATCAGCAATCTCCAGCAGAGTCAGACTTTTTGCTGTGCCATGTAATGAGTCTGGTGATCCTGCTTCAAGGCTGCCGATGTACTTGCCTACCAGATGGAGCTGGGTGGCACTTCTCTGCATTCTAGCTAGCAGTCAGAGGAAAACTTACTCCAAACGTTTATGTATCCAAAGCTATTCCTATTCCAGGAAGCAGATTTTCCTGGCCAGCTTTAATCTTTTGAAGGTGTCTGGGCTTAAGTATGTTGATCTAATAGCAGGACTGGAACATAAGAGCTCAGGTAAATGTTATTTAATTGAATCTGTATCTATACACTGATGTCTGTCTACAGCACACGTTCCTTTTTTCATCCATCACCTTGCTGATGCTCATTTACCTTGGCATTTGGAAAGGCTTCTTCTCAGACAACATCACAATTAAAGAATGAGTTCTGAAATTGAACTAGCCTTAGTGGAAACTGGTAAAAGGCATGTAAAACCATTTCATTTATTAGTACAGCATGCCATTTAAAAGGAAAGTTATAGATGGCTTTCCAAAGCTTGCCATTTCTAATTAGGTTCAGCGTGATTCAGACTTCAGTCTCTTGGCTTGTATTGTCATAGAAACTTGAACTGAAATTACAGCCCCACAGTACCCCCACAGGGACTAATTTATCTTTTCTGTAGTTCCTGGCTGTATTAGTACTGCCTAAGTGTATTGTTACTGGCCATTGGCACGTGTAGGTGGTGCCAGTGAGCTAGTGGCACTTCTCTAACACAGTTGTGAGAATTTCAACAAAATTTTTGTGCCTTAAATAGCTTAGATTTTGTAAAAAACTCAGCATAGAGTAATAGAAAGTGTGGCATTCTGAACTTAAGTCTGCTCTGTCGTCTTGGTGCAACCAGTTGGTTCAGTCCTTAGTTTTATTTTGAGCAGACTTTGGTAGAAATAACATGACCGCAAGTGGGAGTGTTGTTTTTCATAGAAATAGTTCTTTCGTTCATAGAAATGGCCCACTATGTATTCAACCACTTATTGGGGACCTGCTGGGGAGTGATTGACCCGAAGATACAAAGTTCTCAGTGGTGTAGCCTTGTCTTTCTTTTTGGAGGAATGCAGGATTGTCTTCATACTGATGCAGTTGTGTGCCGTGACCAGCTTTCCTGGGGTTGAAGGCGGCCAACCAGAGGCTGGTCTATGGTTTGAGCTCAGTGTCAGATAAAGTAACAGTAACAATTGGTCAACTCACAGATCCGGTGCAAGACCTTCTCACAGCTAAAGATGTGTGATCTCCTGTATCTTCAGGGATGTTTTTATTTTTCAGTCTTTTACTCGTTGCATATGAAGAAATTAATCATTTAGAAAACAGAATGTTTTGCAAATTACCAGTTTATTTTAAAAATACTTGGAGAAGTAGAATCAGCACAGGCGATACTCTTGCTCTGAGGAGATTGGACTAGGTCACCTCCAGAAGTCCTTCTGACTGACATTTCTATGTGTGTTCACAGCTCTCCGCAGAGAAGATGTGGGCTGGTTTAAGTTTCTCAGTTCTGTAATTGCCTTATTCCTTTCCAGTCACAAATGAAATAAGATTCTGTACAGGCTTTTTCTGGGTCCTTGTAGATACTGACTTGTGGCAGGCGATACCCCTTCTATTATAAATAGAGTCTTCTAATCAGTCATTTCAGGTGAAGAAAGGGCAGTTCCAGACTGAGTAATTCTGACTGCTTTGTCAAGGGCAAGCAAATACTCCTGCGAGGAGCACCATTAGAAATACACATTACCATAGCTACAAAATAAAGTATAGAAAGTACTTCTGTACTTTCATGCCTTACATTGGCTCCGCATACTGAACTGCTGGTCTTTCTTTACCTCTATCTGACAGCAAACCATATGTGGAGCACAAGTCTCATGATGAAAATTAGGGAAGAGCAAGTGAGGAACAGTGAAAAATCTAAGCGCCAAATATGCACATTTTCATAGGAAATGTGATTTTCTTGGTAGGTGTTTGAATTCCAAGGACCAGCTCGTAATACCTGTACTCATGGAGCAAAGTGCTGTCCATCATAGGAAGTCATAATCTGGCTCTTGGTGATCTTGCCCTAGTGTCAAACAGGGGTGCAGTTGTTATCGTTCTGTAGCAATTTTGCCATCGTTCAACTTCTGCAAAACACAGCATCAGCTCCCAGGAAAGATGCCCTCATATTTCTCTTCTGCTTCAGGTGCCCCCTCCATTCAGTGTACAACCTCTCAAGCACTAACAGAACGTACGAAAAATAAGCCCCTTCTCTCTACTTTCTGGGTTGTGATTACAGATCCCTCGTACACTGTGTACAATAGGCAGCAGAGCGTTGGAAAGGGAAGATAAAGAGTACTTGAGTGATGCAAAGGGCCAGTTAACTTCACGTCACAAGCCCATCCAGATGTACTTGAACAGATAATGGTCGTAAACAGATTTTTCTGAAATCTCCTAACTAATAACTAATGGGATCTCTAAGGTAGGAAAGTCAGTCAATTGCAGCAGTAAATTCTCCGCTGTCTCAGTTGTCCTTTGCCCGTGCCTGATACACATGTGCATTCATTTCAGTCTTGGAAAGAAGAACATGCCATTCTTCCCCGTATGTTTGCCCACCCTTCTCCCAGAGCTAATTAAAAACCTCGATCCGCAAGTACTCGGAAAGTCAGAGAAGCATTTACGAACTTCCAGAGCTTCATATGCTGCTGGCCAGTGACTCCAGTTGGAAGGGGACACTTTGGAAGCAACTAATATATTTGGACACTGAGACAATTTTGAATCATAGTCCTGATAGGAGGGAGTCTTCTGGGTAGAACGGAGCACAGCGTTTGGAGTGTATAACCTATTAGATTAATTAGGACCTTCCCCCCCCCCCCCCCCCCCCCGACTTTGTGATTTAAGAAAAATAAGCAAATTCTGTCCACCTGTCATGTTTTCATCGATACTGTAATGCTCCAGCTCCAGATGCAGAGGAAGCCTGCAGCTCCTCTCTGCTCCATGTGGCTGCCTTTGGTGTAGGGGTTTGAGATGCACATTCCGGGGCTGTCCCTGTGGGGAGCGGGGTGTCGGAGGCAGCAGAGCCCCTGCAGCAGGAATAGCCTGGCTGCTGGAAATGGTGCGGGAATTTTCATCCAGGGCTGGCCGTAAACATCAGTTGGTAGATGTGTTTCATCCTGTGGCTCTGAAAGCTATTAGACTGCTAGTATTTCAAAAGTAGTGGTTGCTTTTGCTTTTCCCAGATTCTTTAGGCAGCAAAGGGTCTATAGAAGGTAGCATACATTAGATCATCCTCTTTGATCTTCCCTGTGCTTTGTCAGGCAGTCCAGTAACGACTGGTGCAGACAAGTCCACAAAATAACCCTTTCCCAGTTAATCTTATTCCCCCCACCCTTGTAAATGTATCTGAGCAGGGGGAAGAATCTGTCCTGTCATTTGCATTTATTGTGTGAGTTTTAATTTACTTTCTGTTGGTATGCGGGTCACCAAAATACCCTGTTATGTTTCTTGTTCTATTTTCCTTCATATAAAAATAAATGTCAGGATGATAATTTGAATAATCTTTTTTTTTCCCTGAAAGGGTAGGTACTTTCCTTTCTGTAGTCTCCTGTGTGCCTTCTTTCTGTTTAATGTAACCTTTCGTAGATTAAAAAGGCAATGATGTTAATAGAATTGCATAATTGTCAACAGATAATGTTCTCCCGGTAAAATATAGCTATTGAGGCTTAGCTAAAGCATTTATAGCAAACAAGCATGCAGAAACAAAACAAAGATGTTTGTTTTCAAAGTGACACAGTTTTGCCATCACTGGCATGTAAATCCTCTGATAGGTCATCCAGCCTCTGCAGGACCGGGACCCTAGCGTTCCCAGTGCAGCACTTGTTACTGGTAGGTGCGATGACTTCCATCGAGTCTTGGCCCCGGTCATGACCAGAGAGAAGCAGAAATTTCAGAATTCAGACACAGACCCAGCCTTTCCCAGGGATCCAGGGATGTCTAGGGGCTTGGTTCTAGTGGCTACCTTTTATCCTAATTTCATACCAGTTGTGGTATGGAATTAATTGCACTTGTGCCATTGCAATTACACAGGGGAATAAGGATAAAATGGGAGCAACTGGGCTCACACCTCATCACTGCAAAAAATCCATCCAAGGCACACAGTAAAAGGTTAGATTTCAAAGGTAGTGGGAATGGTGACCAGTCACTGCCAGCTTAATTTCTGAGTGTAAAGTACAGGGCGGTAGTGGATAATGAAGTTGTACAGTATATATAAAAATATTTTGCTAATGGATGTTGGTAGCGAGAGCGGGAAGGTCTGTCAGAACTGAGCAGAGGACTACCAGCATGGAGCAGTATGGTCTGTAAGGAGAGGAAACACGAGAATAAAGGCTGTGCGTGTCTGGAGTGTAAAATGAAAAATGAGTTTTGACTTTGATTGTGATTGAGGAAAGGGCCTACGCAAGTGCTCAAACTTAACCATGTCTTCAATGTGCCCCTGCACATACAGGGAGGTTTTCCCAACCTGGAGTCTCTCTTGGTGCTTGCAGGGAGCGCCGGTTGCAGACAGATGTGCCAGCTGTGGGCTGAGCCGGACACATGCTGGTAGCTTGAAATGAGGACGACACCTACCTCCTTCTCTGGAACAGTAATGCGGAGATGCTGTAACCCGAGTTGTTAGACTGTGACATACTTTTAGGAAAGAGTTTTTGAATTGGATTTTGATTTAAAATACTCTCTAATATTTTTAAGATAGTAAGATATTTTTAAAAAGTAGTAAGGCTGATCTGTTTTTCAGCTGTGCACATGCTCTAAGCGTGTGTATGATCAGCTTTCTGTCAGGAGGGTTAGTCTTGGATCTGTGGAAAGGCTTTGTGCCTTTGGTAGGATGAATGTGTGATACATTCGGCATTCACTGAACTTTCTTAGTCTCATTCCATACTTTTGCTGTCAAGGCGCGAGTGCTGGATGTGGTGGCACTGCCTCTCAGTGCTGGTGTTGCACCTGCAAGCTCTGGTAATGCTCCCACTAGAGGGACTTCACTGTGCTTTTCAGTGCAAGCTCTTAACATCCAGAACTACTTGCAGTCCTTGGAAAAGATTCTGTAGGAATAGCATTGTGGTATTTCAAGTGGTTGGCAAATCTTGTACCTGTGTCTCTAGAAGCGGAGAAAAGGGAATTTGGTGTTGTTCAGAATTGCAGCTGCTGAAAGGCAGGGATGTGGAGGGGGGTGTACCTGAAGACCGTCCAGTGGTACAAGGCTGTTCCTAACGCACTAGTGCTGTCTCAGAAGAGCCTAGCGTGTTTCAGTAAATAAAATCACTCTCAAATGCAAGTTTCCAACTGCAGAAGAGAAGGATGGTTGTGTTTATAATAGAAGGGAGAATGTTAAGTGCAAGTGTTGTCTCCCCAGCTTATATTAGGAGGATTTTAAATTTCAGACAAAGCCTAACAATAATAATAGGAAGTTGCATGAAGGTTAATGTTGTTTAGGCAGATGGTGAATTGCAGATTCAACCTGTTGTCACAATAATGAATGTGTTTGAAAAGACGTTCCTGTGGCAAATGGGAGCAAAATGAAACAAAACACACACAAATTTAGCACTGCTGGCTACGACTCGTATGCACACGTATATATATGTACTTTTTTAAGGATTCTGTATTGACCCATTGCCACAAATCAATACGAGAAGCAGGACTGTAGATTCGAAGGAACCCACCGTTAATACTGATCTGCCATAATTTTGCCTGACAGCAATGACAGAAGCATTTGATCTGAGCCAGGCAGAATTTTATAGCCGTATTAAATGCAATTTCCACCCCCGTCCACCACATGCATCTTTTACCTTTCTCTCTTTTTCCATTTTAGAGCATCATAGCAAAAGTAACCCACAAAATAAGTCTGGTTTACTGGGACCCTGAGTGTTCAGCCAAGCGTTTCTCCATTGCTTTGAAGTTCTGTAGGTCTTTGCTCCTTGGGAGTCATCTTAGAAAATGGAGTGGCTTTAGAGAAAGGTGAGAATGAAGTTGTATCTGCCCATTCAGTCAGGGATTTAGTTAAAATAGTACAGACTCAGAGCTTTACTTTTTATTGTAAATCCCTTTGAAAATATGTGAGTGAATTCCCTCTAGGTGCAAATCCATTGCAGTCAAAGCATCTATGGGGATTTGTTCAAGCTAAATAAGAGTAATAGGGGCGGGTAGCTCTACCAATGGTGTTAAATCATTTTGCTCGTTATGAAGAACGCTGCTTTTGAAAATGGTTCCTGATCACACATACTGGGTAAGTATTCATCTAGATTATCTGGGCTGGTTGTCAACACCTGGTTCAGGACCTTATACACAAGAATTCTTGGTGAGATTTTTCGCTTTTAGGCTTGATAAACCAAGGAACAAATGGTCGTCCCTTTACCAAATTTGGAGATTTCTGGATTAAGATCATTGAAGTCAATGACAGAACAACTGAGATCAGCGTAAATGTGCAGGAAGGGACATGGCTCACCATTCAGAGTTTATATTGTATGTGAAATCAAAAGGAGACTTAGGGTCCTTGCAGCTTTTTCAGGCTGTATCAGTTGAATATGTCACTGGCACACCTATATTTTTCTACAACTTTCACTCAAAATAAAAGTCTCGGAGACATCGCTACTGAATGTATAGGAATCATGTAGAAAACACCATCTGATCCGTAGAAACCCACCAATCCGTAGCTGAAGAAAAATGTCTCTTGCTGTAGACAGAGGCAAAGAAAAGATGTAGAGGAAGCCAAAACTCTTAATACAGCCTTTGCGGGGACTGCAACTCGTATGAGGCAAGGTTGTGTGTCTACTGCAGAGGTAATTCTCCATTCAGACTTTTAACAGATTTTAGTCTTTTTTTACTATTCTTGCAATAGTTCAATGTCAAAATTAAAAATACTTAGCCCTTCTTCCAATAGCCATTAAAAAAGCCTTACTTTTTTCTACCCCTTCTTTCTGAACCTGCCCGTGAGGAGTTGACATTTTCCATCATTTCCATTTTCTCCAAACTGTGTATTCAGCTCTTTTTAAATATTCATTTTTCCATTATATTTTTAACCTCACTGTGATTATCTTTTGCCTAGTTACTTACCTGATTGGTTTCAGTGGTATCCTGAGGGGGAATGACAGACTAAACCAGCAGTGTCACTAGATAATGTCAGGAAATTGGGAAGCTAGAGATAGCTAACAGGGACCCATCAGGCTCCTTTGGAGAGTGACAGTTACTGTAATCAGTGGAGGCTGAAAAAGAATTTTTTTTTCATTTTCCCCTCATTCCTTCAACATGGCGTAAGCATTCTGTATGTAATCGTGCTTGTAGAAAAAATTGCTTAGAATCTCAGAACACACTAATCAATGCTGTATTTCTGCCTAAAGGTTTACAGAATAAAACGCATGAGTAGTGGTAGCGACCATGGGTTGTACTGGTGTCTGAGAACCCCGAGCTGGCAACCTGGGCCTTTTGCGCTGTGTAACGTGGAAGCCAAGAGACACCTTTTCCTTGAAAGTTTCTCCTCTCATCCTTTCCGTTTTATCAGAGAAACAGTCTGGAATAAACAGAAAAAGCAATCGTTACATTTAAACTCTTGGCCGTCTGCTTTCCAACTGCAAATGTTTACCTCCAGTACAATACAAATGTGTGGTGAATTGGAGAACCAAAGGTATGTTAGCTGTGTAGACACAACTGCTTAATTTCAGAGAGCAGAGTAAACAACCTGGGATGAAATTTGGGGAAGGAAAAAAGTATTTGAATTGATCAGCCTCATTAGCAGACTGCTGCATTAACCCTTTTCCTCTGAAATCCTTGCTTGTGTAATTAATCACACCTTTTGTAAGGGGATTTCTGGTATTTATACTGGTACCGCGGTGACAAGCAAGATATCTTTTAGCTCTCATGCATTTCCAGTGGTACACATCTAGTGGGCAGGGAGAGGAAGAGTGACAGGGATGTTCCTGGCTTCCTCAGTGACTCCTGGCAATGGCCTTTGCCGTGCTGTCTGCCAGTACGTACTCCCAGCTTGTGGAGTTCTCTGTTTTGCTCCCCAGCAGCGTGGAGTTCTCTGAAAAATCTTTATTAGGAACCTAGAGGTGGTAACCTTTAAGGTCAGTTTTATTTATACATTTGCAGGCATGGTGTCAATTAACAGGGTCAGTCTTTTATGGCTGACTGGCAAAGAATGGGTACAACACAAAGGTCACCTAGGAAAGGATGACATGAGTCTGGCCCAGTGCTGGAAGAGTGGCCATTGTCTTGTTGATGCTGGCCTGGAAGCATTGCTGTTTTTCCTGCGTATCGCTGCTGCCCACCGCTGCAGGAACGCCGCTCTTCGGCTGTAGTCAGACCCGAGAGGACAGTCCTGCATTGACTTCCCCATCCCTCGGACAAGGGCTGTAATGCTGCCTTTCACCAGATCATTCAGTGCTTCTCAGACCCAGAAGCTTTGGAAAAGCCTTGCTCTTTGCAGACTTGACTTCATATGATTTTGCCTCTCTAGTGCCAAACACCTGAATTTTAAATACTCTTTTTAGTAGGGATGCCCAACGCAGATCTGGCTTCACCTGGTAATAGAGACTTGGGGAGTGCGTGTACTTGCTTCTAAATCTTTGTTTTGGCTCAGCCGGCAGCGCTTTATTTGGGTTGATGTGCTACAAAAGGAAGAACAAAAGCGCAGTTAGCTTTGAGTGCATTGTCACGCGTTTTTACTCTCCACCAAAACAAAGAGAGGAGAGAGAGAGAACAGGGCTGTTATGGAGATTATCATCATTCTTTTGAGACGCGATGGTATTTTCCCAAGGAGGCAATGACATTTCTTAATTACTCTCTTCATGGGTAGCCATGTGTAGAGATTACCAGAGGCTCAGCAGTGCATTGTTCTGCCGAAGCCTTGGAGAACGATAATGCTGACGGTACAGCGCACTGCTGTCCAATGCTCTTCTCCTTTTTCTCGCTCTTCATTACACCGGCTAATTACTTCTACTGGTGGCTGTGCAGCATTGCTTATCCCATATAACCCCAGCAGCCCTCCACTGTCAGTGTAATTTACAGTAATAGCGTAACGCTCTCTTACTGCTCCCGCTTGCCCCACATGGAATTAAAAGGCGCCATTGTTCTTTTATCAGGCTTGGCTGCCAGATCACCATCATTCGAGTGAGTGGCAGCCTGCGCTCCTAATCGGGAAAAAGATACCAACATCTGGTGACTCTTTCAAGTTGTGGTGTACCAAAAAGAGATCTTCAAGGAATTTTGTTCTGTCTCTGCCTTAAAATATGTATGTATGGGTTCATTTCTGCTCTCAGCTATTCTTCTCCATGTCAGTAGTAAAGAATAAGCAATTTTTTCAACTTCCCACTACCTCAGCGTCATTTCCTAGCAGAAAAGTTTGAAAGTGTTAGTGTAATGCAGGTGTTGCAGATAATTTTTATTTTTTTTTAATTATGTATATATTTTTCTCTCTAAAGCAGTTAAGTGGGCAGTTATTTTTTTTTACCGTTTCTATGATAAATACATATATACTTTATAATGGAAGGATACTGGGCAACTAATTTCTGTTTGTATCTTTGAAAATCTCACTTCCCTCCTTCCCTCACTGTACCACAGATCCATATATCTGTGCCTCTGTGTGTTTAGAGAGGATGAAAATAAATCCTGCTGCTGTCTAGCGATATATTCATATTTTGACTTCATTGACAGCACACGGTGATGTTATCGTGTGATATTAAACTTGCAGTTGATAAGAAGTCTGAACGCTAGTATCAGGACTGCGTGAAATATGGTTGATTCTGGGTGTATAATAGAAAAACTGAAAATAGACTTAGATCGAGCCATGGTCTTAACGGCTTGGTAGTTGCAGACAGAACCAGGGTCTTAAGAGCTTGGCAGTCGTAGCATTCTCCACCAGAGTCATTCGCGCACTGTATTAATAGAAGAATAATTTTGAATATGTAAAAAAGCAAGTCTTCCTTCTTGGTGTAAATAAACTTAAGCCAGAGTGGTTTTTTTAACAGATTTATAACAAAATATACATTGTGTAAAAATACTCAAATATTTACATAACAGGATATAATTGTATATATACACGTACAAACGAAATATAAAATGAGCAACATTGTTTATTTGAATGTATTCACTGCTCAGAACCAGGTTTATAAGTGGCCTGTGATCCATTTCTGAAGATAATCTTGTAAATGTGGGGTGCAGAAGTTTGCTTTACAGTTAAGTCACCAGTCTCTGTCCTGCTGTTCTTGGAGCCACGAGTGTCCTCTCCCCCTCCACTTCCCAGTCCAGCAGGCTTCAGGATATGCCCCCCTTTCCTGGCAGATGGAGGTGTTGCATTCACAGGCTAACCAGATATAAATACAGGCAGCTAAATCAAGGTGTATTTGATTTCTTTAGAGCATCCTGCCAGAGGGGGATGCATTTTTGCAGTCCTGCCAATGGCTGGCTGGAGTTTCGGGGCTGCGGGAATCCCAGCCCTGCCCTTCAGCAAGTGGTACCATAGATGCGAGTTCCCTTTGTGAGGAAGCCAGCATCCTTTGTTGCCATCAAAATTCCTTGGATTCCTGAAGAGCTGGGTCTGCATTCAGAGTGACTTCAACCAGAAACATCCCTGTTTGTCTTGTATGAGCTTCTTCCTCATAAATCCAGTCTGAATTCGGCCTGCTAGACACAGTCAGGTCCGACCACATGGCTCACAATGGCAGCTGGTGGCAGTGTCCCTTCTAATCATCTGGATGCTGCTGGAGTAAGAAGTGAAACAGGAGCCCTCTCGCATCTCCCTTCTCCCCAAAGGTTGCACCACGCCGTGTATGAGTTCCTGAAGCATAACTCCGCTTCATTTGTATTATCAGAATACATCTCTGCCCTCTTCCTAACCTGGGAGTGAGGGTTATTACTTTGTCTCCAAAGAGACAATGAGCTGAACGCAATCACAATGGAGACGTGAGCAATGCGCAGGAGCCAAAATGGCTGGGAATTTCTTTGCTTTCTGTGGCTGCTCTTGCTAACCCTCCGGGGGAGTGGAAAGCCAGCAGATTTGGCTGGCTCCCTGTCATGCCTAGCCACTTCTTGCGGGCAGTGGTCTGAGAGCATCACTCTCTTCCTCACCTCTCTCGCCAAATCTGAACGTGTCGTGCGTGGTTCTCTGTGTGGCATTTCCCCTTTCTCAGCCTGCTTCTGACTGACCGAGAGACTGTGACTCTGGCTGCAAAGTGAAGGCGGTCCCGTTGTTTGGTCTGTTTAGGATAGAGCTTTCTCCCAGTAACTTCACTCCATGTATCTGCTTTTTACATTGATTAATGAATGCTCAGTCGGAGGTGTAACTTTTAAAGCATTTGGCAAAAACTCCGCTCTGTAAGGAGTGACGTATCTAATAGAAGACAGACCTGGGAATAAGTCCTTACTGGGTTGGCAGTCGTGGCGCTAGGGAGTTAACTGCCCTTACGCTTGCCTGAGGCTCTAATAACAAACTGGGTGGTAATGAGTGATTTCACGGGGACCATTGCTTAATTCCAAAACATGGAGGCTGTATAAACAGCTCTGCAGTTCATTACAAAGTCAAATGTGTTCTGACATTTAAAATGGACAGAGGTGACTGTGAGATTTAAATGTTTCTATTTATTTCAACCAACTATGCTGTATGTAGCAAGATGAAGGAACATTGAATGATTGAAACATGGGATTCATCTCAGACAATGTTTATTTGGTGCCTGGGCTTTATTAGTGTGCTGTTTTGTTCCGTTTGTTTTGTTTTTTAATCTGATGGCCATGAGGAGAACAGTAGAGTCAGGCAGGAAGAGAATAGCCCTATTCCCTAATGTAAAAACTTGAAGCAGTACATGTGTTTGAAGAGGAATTTGAATACACTGCCACTTAGTAAAGCGTTAGAGGAAATAAAAAACAAAAAGAGGAAGAAGTTTACAGTCTAATTCATAATTGAAGTCCCCTGAAAATAGTATAAGCCTCCTGTTAAATACTGTTGAGTTGGTGAGTGTGCTGTGAAAGCAGATAGTTATTAAAAAGGAAATTACAGTCTAAATCAAAAACAAGGATCACATTATTTATTTATTTACTTGCTGTAGAGGCAGTTTTGCAGAATGTACAGGCAGTCCCAGAGGGGTTTTCCATAAAGCAGCTCTTTTCATCAGCCTAAACTGGCAGCAGCGAAGCCTTGGGAATGCGTGTGCATGCGTGTGTGTGTGTGCGCGCGCGCGCGCATGTGTGCGTGCCTGAGCGGGGAAGGGAGGTCAGTCACGGCACAGGCAGCTGGGCAGGCTCCCAGGAATTACCAGAGGGTGCCACAGAAGGTAACTCATGTCGAGGCCTAGAGCTCTCCTGGCCCTCGTTAGTTAATGGAGAAAGGTGATACTTCCTGAGGGGCATAAGGACACAGAAAAGAGAGGTGTGCTCTGAGCAATCCTTTGAAAGTGCCTGTCGCTGCTGGCTTTGAGAAGAGCAAAGAGAGAGAAACCACCTTAACACACTGTCAGCGTTTGAGTGACCTGCTAAGTCAAAGGAAGGCAGAGAACCATGTGGTGCAGGTGAGGAATAAGCCATGGTCTCCACGAGCCAGGAATTTCACTCAACATGGCCCAAGCACTGCTGTATGGCAGAGTGGTCTGGTTGGATGCTGTGAATGTGAGAAGAGGACGAGCATATTACAGCTTCTGTCGTCAGTTTGGGGGATGCTGAGGGTGAGTGTCTGAGATCACTTGACCGCGAGGGATGGTGACATCGTGGAAGCGTTGTCTTTGTCAAAATGTTGTCATCACCATTGGTACATTCTCCCATGCAGGGTGCTCCAGGGAACATCTGCTCTAGAGGAGTGTAAATTAGTGTGCAGAGTGACGTTTAAAAGGAATAACTCGTATCTTTCCAATACACTGTTCCTTCTTAGTTTGCATTCTGATTGCTTAGTTTTGCTATAGTTCGTGCATTAATTAATTATCTCCTGGAAAAGGAAACAACGGGATAGAACAGCAGGGCAGAAAGAGAGAACATGGCACATTAGCAAAAACGAGCAGAGCAAGAGCAGACGTGCGAATGGAAGCTGGGGGTTTAGTTTCATGATGTGCAGTAAAAAGCACGTGCTGGGTCACCTGCCTTAGTTGGGTCTTTCAGACTGAGCAAAGAGTGAAAATTCCCTTTCCCTCCCCTATTCCAAGTCATTCTGCAATGCTGCTAAAAGTTCTTTAATGGAAGTAGAAGGGTCTTGCTCAGCGCTTTGAAAAGTGAAACTCTGCATCCTTTCTCAAGTGTTTCTTTAGTATTGGAAACTCTTGATGAATAAAAGGACTCTTCCCCCTACTGCCTTTACAGACTTCTGGTTCATGCGCCTCACAAGAAGGTGCCTGTGGCGAGAAGGTGCCGAGACGTGGGCAGCCCGTGGCCCGCAGGATCGGTGTGGCTGTCCTGCAGAGCAGCCGCAGGGCTGGGTGGGGAGTCAGAGCTCCGGCTGTACTCTTTCTGTCTGCTGTTAGAAGATGCCGGCGTGGTCTGTTACCGTCACTGCGTTATACTTGAGTAGTGTGTTGTCTTTCCCCAAATTGCACTGTGACGATACCTATTAATTTTGTCAGAATTATCATAATCCTCATAGATATCCTACTCACCACAGGCACGAGGCTATAAAATCATTCTTTTTCCTGTTGGCGTTTCTAGTCTTTTTTTATTGTTGCACAGTGACTGATTTTAACTGAGGTATACTGGACATGAAGGAATGCCAATGAGATACTTTCCTTTGAAAATCTGCAAGCCAGCAGCATCCATTCGCTGCTGACTTCTTAAACTTCTTATTGTCACAACCGCAGCCTTTCCTGTGGAATTCACGCACCTTGAAGGAAAGCAGCACTACTTTGCAATGCAATCGGAGAGATCGCCTGTCAGAGCAGGTGCAACCCAAAGTCACATCTCTGAATATTATGCAAATAATAAGATGCTCCCTCTCTTTCTCTTTCTGTCTTGTGTTGGTGCTCTCTGGGTCTGTGCGTATACATATGCGTGTGTATTAATGTACAGCTGTGTGCTTACTAATTCCATCGTGCGTGGAGGCGGTACGACCATCCTGCAGGACGGGCCCCTTTTTGCGTTACTGTCAGAAAGGAGCATGAAGGTTGCAAACCCATTCCTGTTCTGCACCTTTTCCGTCAGCATGCCACTGATAATACAGAATGCTTTATTGAAGTAGGGATGATCTGACGTCTGCATTGCATTAGGGTGGCAGTTGTCCTTTCCGGTCTCTTGTGTTGAGCCTTCATCCTGTTAAGTCATAAATGACGTGATGATATAGCAGGAGCCCATAGGCAGCAAACACACAACTGTCAGTGTCAGCTTTTGGCTTGCTATCTCTTTTTATCTTGCCGGGAGTCCTACGCCAACGTCTTCCACAGGTTTACTCTGGGTTTTCAGAGTAACTGACCTGCAGAGGCAGGGCATCTGTTTTAAATGCAGATCAGAGAGACCCTGAACTTGCTGAGAGCACAGCATGGTAGCGGTGTACGTTCAGTAAGAGAAGTCACGTAGTGTTGGTCGGGGTTGATTGTTCATTGCAGGTAGTGGTGAATGGCAGCAAATGGTGAAGCGCCGGTACATTGTTTCATACAGCAACCGCAGGAAGTTGTTAGCTACCGACAGGCCACCCCTCCTCTGGCATCTGACATGGAGCTTACACTTTTCCAAGTTGCCACCACAGCCACGTTTTCCGGAGTGCCTCACCTGCTGGGAGGTTGTGAAAAGTCTCTGTCTTCCTCTGGAACCTTTCTGGGCTGGCGTTGGCGGGAGCAAAGGAGAGGGTTGATTGTGTTCGCTGTGTTCAGTGGTGTGAAGTCCATGTGTCTGGGACGGTTCCACGAGGAATGCAAGACATCAGTTACACGGATACCAATTAAAGTGGAATTAGACAAACTGAACGGAGCATTAGAGTAGCTATGTTTGTTCCTTTTTTTGTTTTTTTTTCTTTTTTCTTTTTTTCCTTTTTTTTTTTTTTAATTTAATGAGGCCTAATATTCTCAGCCAGCCTGGTGCACAAGACCTTCAGCTAAAACTGTCACTAGTTAATGAGGCTTTTCCAGTGTGCTTAACCTGAGGCATAAAAGAGGAGCACAGATATGTCAGTATTTCTTTGATTTGACTGTATATTCTCTGGATTCATGAGTAAGACGTTGCACATTGAATGCAAGTCGTTTTGGTTTTGTTTTGTTTTTTTTTAATGTGATATAATTTAATGCCTTCTTGGTGTGCATTTATGGCAAACAGAGCCTTGACTTTCTGGTTCCCCCTCCCCAGGAGGATGCCTCCCCCGAGCGAAGCCGGGTGGAGGGAGGGCCGGTGCCTGTGCCCGGCCCAGAGGCCCAGGTGGGGTGGCAGCCAGCCTGGCCGCTGCCTCCCTCCCGCGCAGGGGGAGCCTTCCTTCCAACTCCCTTCACTCTCATTACATGCGGGATCAGGTCTGTGCCGTTCCAGCTTCTGCACAGCGGCTTCAGCAGGGTCCTCTGGAGAGCTGTCAGCTTTCTCATATCTGCCAGTCGGGTTGACAATGCAGTGCATGAAGTTATGAAGCATAGAGCTCTGCTACCTTAAGGGTTGAGGTTTTTTCCCATTTCCTTTTCTGTTTTGGTTTATGGGAGAGAGAATGTTTAGCAGGTTTTCCCCCCCCCCTTTTTTTTTCTTTTCTATTTTTTTGCCAGGAGAAATATTTTCTGGAGGAGAACAGCCTTTTTCTTATTCGCTTGCAGGTTCTAAATTACCTAAGGCTTAGAAAATCAAATTGGTTTAGTAATAAATCCCCTCATGCGTTATCTGTTATTTGCTGTATTTCATGTATACAAGCTATTCATCTGATTCTTTTTTATAAATCTCATTTTTAATCAGTCAGTCAATATCATTGACCTTCCTCGTCATTTGGCTTATAATGGTAACCTCTTACAGGCTACCTTTTTTAATCCGTGAATGTCATAGATACCCCTTCTGTCCGACAAATAACCATAAAAGCAGACATCCATATGCTCTTTCACACCTAGGAAAATGCTAGTCCTAGCAACCAGATACCTGAAGTTATTATTGTTATTGTTATTTGGGGAGTACTTCCTGCTTTTCATGTGAAACACCTACTAGCACAATGCTCCTTATTGTCAAAATAACCTTATTATTTGAACATCTTTTCCCAGCTCCGTATCATGGCAGGAATACCACGCACAACAGGGCATTCTCTGATCCTGTTGTGGTTTTTTTTCCTAGTCTCACAGGCAAACGTTTGATCTTTACTTCTAAAGCTTAATGTTTTTCAGCAATACTATTTTTTTCTGTCATTCCTGGTTTTTACTTCTGAGTTTTGTCCTCTGGGAGGGCTGTGTACGTTCCTGTGCATGTTTGTTATTTGCTGCGTGTTTTGCGCGCGCGACTAAATAGAATTAACAGCCTTTTGTCTCTCTCTGAGAAGTGACTTGTCTGCTGTGCATCACTTCAGTTGGAAACAGACATTTACGTAGGCTTTGCAGACTCTTGGCTAGGGAAGCCGTTCTGTGGGGTGTTCGCAAAGTTCAGATGCACGGGACCAATAATGAAGAGAGCAGAGGGGAGAATGCTGAAATGAAGATGCTGTTTGATACTCTCACTCTTTGCAGAACTGGCTACTTAGATTACTCAGGTTTGTAGAAGCACAACTCAAAAACTGTTTCAGGTTAGTCAGCTGCCCAGGGAGCCCGTTGGTGGACCAGCTTCTTCCTAGGAAAGGGATGAGCTTACCCATGCTATTTAAATGCATTGCTGCGTTTTTGTGGAAAGTTTATATAGGGGGATATCAGCTTAAAAACGCTGTCTTCTCCCCAAAGTATAATTGTGATAATGGCCTGCTTATCTCTGCCTCCTCTTTCTGATTCTGCGAACTGAGGAATTTTGTGAGTGGAAACAGAACCAAACTTAAATTGCTCAAAGATATAAGGTGAAATCAAGGCCCTGTTGAATCTCACTCTTACTGCCGAGGAAAGGATTAGTTATACCCAGAAGCTGTAGGGACCGGGTGGAGGAGCAGGCAAAAGGCAAAGCTGGTTGCGTTCACGGAGTTTCTGTATGCTGGCTCCGTAACCTCAGGCCCAGCTGAGATGAGCCCGTCAAGCCAAGGAAGCCACAGACGCACCGTTTCCCTTCCGAGCATGGAATGAGTTCACAAGACCTCCGAGTTGCGTTACAGCTGCACGTGAAGTGCAGGGCATGAAACCACTCATATGTCAGTGCAAGGAGGTGTTCTCTCTTTCGACTAAAACGTGTTATCTACTTAACTCCATGTAGTGCTGTGAGGCACCATTTTTACCTATCACAAAATGACTGCTGACCCTTGCCTCCTGCTAAGTGAAGGCCATTGTCTGGAACAACACTGCAAACTTGTAACAGGAAGGCAATTCTGTGTAAAGGTTTATAAAGTCTTTCTCAAGGGCTGCTAAGCCTGTCTTGCTGAAATGTTGGGGTTTTTAATTCACGGAAAGATGGGGAGAAACCCCCCCACATTTTTACGATCACGCATCTTCTCACATACGAGTCAGCCTCGCAGCTTTCAGTCTTTAGCTGAATGTCATGAAAAACATTTTTGCACAGGTCAGTCCTTGTGCAGGGCCGGCTTCCCAGGAAAAGGGGGTTGACCTTTACTACCTGAAGCTGGAGTTGTAAAGAGTCAAGCCTGAAATTCTAATCACAGAATCTTCATTTGTTGTTGCTTTTTTGGAGGTCCCCATTGCTTTTCAGAATATTCATATGTCAAAGAAATAGCCTTCCTCAGAGGCTGAAAGCCAAAGTGCACTGCCGAATTCATCTTTTCTTAGCATAGGCCATCATTTGACCAGTCCGGTCAGTCTCCGTCAGATCCAACTTTAGGTTCTCTCTGTGAACTATTTCATTACTGTTTGCTGATTTAAATGTAACCCTCGTGTTCAGTTTTGATAGTAGCATGCACAAATATACTACATGGAAGTGGACAGTGGGTGTTTGGTTCATAGTAAGAATGATAAGCGGATACTTTTAGAGGCTCACGTGTTGCCTGTCACTCCTTTGGCTCAGAAGCTATTGTTTATCTGCGATTTCCTCACTTGCAATAACTTGGCCATTGCAGTATTTCTCTTTCTGTAATTCAAGTGATATCAAAGTCTGCTAGCTGTTGCAGCTTAAGGGTGATGTTCTGTTTTAACGGGAGGTGGTGGCTAAAAGCAGAATACTGGGGCTGGCTTGAGCTTGGTTCCTGGTCCATGATAGCTCTTGGCCTCCTTCTTTTGCAGCCAGGATGGCCTGTGATTCTTCAGGGGAAATGTCTATAATGGATCAAATTATAAAGAGAACAATTTGGGGGTGAGAGAGGTGGGATAGACAATATCTTCTTTTAAATCATAGCCCGGCAGATGAGAAGGATCGCTCTTCAGGGGTCTTCTGCAGATCGGCAGCACCATGCCGCAGCAGTTCACATGGACTGTGGGGGACAAATACGCACGGGCAGTCCCAAAAATGAGAGACACGTTTTTTCCCCACTCCGTGTTAGTCACACACCGAGGAGGGCCATGCTCTGTGTGTTTCTCTTTTTTTTTTTTTTTTCCTCTCATTTTTTGGTGGACGTTCTGCTGATGAGAAAATGGGATTAAGTGACTGTATGAAGCATTTCACCTTCCCCATCTCACCAGTCAGGCAATCTGCCAGGAAAAGGTAACAAACACAGAAATGCAAACAATCTGGATGCCTCCTGCTAGCCAGTTGAAATTCCCCTTCTTGCAGTTTGTGGCCATTGCCTCAGGACACTTGCCTCTTGGTGCTGTGCACCTGTGAGAAAAACCGGGCTGTTTTCCTCTGTAACCTCCCCTTTGGTAGTGGAAGTGTGCAGTTGGACTCCCCCATTAGCCGCCTCCTCTCCAGGCTAAACACAACCCCGTTTCCTCAGCCTCTCCTCATATTTTATCTAGTCCATTCCCCTAACCATCTTAGCGGTCCTCTGCTGGACTCTCTCTGGTCTGTTGACATCTCCCCTGTACTGAGGAGAGGTACGTGAGGTTTCATATGCAATTTCAAATAAGTAGAGGGGAATAATCTCTCCCCTTGGCCTGCCGGCTATTTCTTGCTCATACAGCTCGGTGTGCGGTTAGTCTTTGTGACTCCAGTGGTGCGTCGCTGCCTGCTTTTCAATGTTGTGTTCAGATGTACACTACAGGTTCCTACTGTCTGAACCAAGTATTTTTCCAAACTCCCAGTATTTTGCAATTTGGCATTTCTTTGCAATGGGCATTTTTTTCCAGGTAAGAACATACAAAGGACAGTGAGTTCACATCTGGAGGCTGTATGTGCTCTCCTTTCATCTGGAGGGGAGAAGAACCAGAATGATGTGGTGTAAATAGTGTTGGGGGACAGCCCTGATGATAAAACTGTCTTGGCAGCATATTCCTTTTCTGTCTCCATGTCTCCAGCTACTTCTTAGCTAAGGAACACAAAAGGGAAAAGTAAGATGAACTGTACTTTGGCACGTATTCCTACGGCAAAGTGAGTGAAAAGCCAGAGGGTTTGGTATTGCTGCTGAGCTTTAATATTCATCCTCTGTCTAGTGGGACAGGAGTGCCTGTGATTCTGCTGGGGATGCCTGGCTGGCTGTCCAGCTCGGATGCCTTCTCCAGCATCGGGTTTGCAGTCAGCATGGATCTTAGTGGAGAACACATTGGAGGACAAAAAGGAAATTGCCAGCTCTGGGTCCAACATTATGTAGTTTAACTTTATTCTTCCTGGGTTTGTGGTAAATGAAGAATTTCATAATGCAGAAAATGCAAAAAAAACCCACTGAAGTTGAATTTGTGATGGAGACTCCATTATTTCCGTGCTAAACTTTTACAAGATGCCAAATTCCACAGAGCCAGCTGTGTCTGAAACACCTTGTAAATCTGAAAAATCAATGTCCCGGGTTGTTTCTTTATTAGCCTTTATCTGTCCTTCTCCCGAAACAGTGTGGTAGGATTTACCACCTTTTGAATGTGTCTGCAGCTACGTTCAAGTAGCTGTTGCGTTGATTGTTTAAGGGAGGGGACCAAACTCCCAATCCATCAGAAGACTGATAGCCCCGCTGCTGATTCAATGTTGTTAACATCGTGCTGTATCAAGAGCTGATAATAGTGTCCTGCAAGCACGGGATGTCTTCAGACAGTGATAAGAGCACAAGATTGGGAACAGTGTTCCTGATTATCTCATGAACTTTCTGTCTCACCTTTTGCAGGCCTCTTAATCCCTCCTGTGTTTCGTGTTCCCCCCTGTGCAATGCCCGTGGAAGTCCCTACCTACTTAAGATATAAGCGTAATGAAAGTGATTTATTAGGTGGGTTTTTTCACGTTCTCTGAACTCATTTGCAGAAGACAATATAGGAGTATAGTATTGCTGCCAAATGAAATAATCTGCTATGTATTTTAAAACTAGATGTATTTGGAGCCTCATCTCAAAACAAAACTCACCTCCATGCACACAGGAGAAAAAAAGAATCTAGCTCTTGGTCCCCCCTTCATTCCAGTTGTCCCTCACTGTTTGAATGGTGCGTGGGTCAGAGCCGCAATGGGCATTTCTCTCTCCCTGTGTCACGTTCTGCTCATCCACTTGGCATTTCATCCAGGGACTTTTCCCAGTGGCAGCAGATGTCTGGCTGGCAAGGTGGCTTTAAGGAGAGGGAGAAGCAAGTTCCAGTCCCAGCACTCAGTTCTGCTCAAAGCCAGAAATGGTGAGTGTGTGAGGGGCATTCGCATCGCTGAGGTGCTGGGAAGGCACGGTACGATCGTTATCATAAAGGTGCAGGTTGTTCGGGGGTGAGGTGCTGTTGGCAGTACGATATTTTTAAATAGATATTTTCCTCCTGTTATTTTTGGTCAGAAATGAGAAAAAAAAATTTAGAGCAATTTTTTCTTTAGAGCTTAACGCTGTCAGTTGGGCTTGTGTTGATTCAAGTGCTCTTCCTCAGTGACCTTCATCTCCCCATGCCTGTGAGATGTGAAAGATGCTGTTGACACAAGCAAAGGCTCAAGCTCCCTCAGCTCATATCCCAAACACCGCTTTAACATGGCATGTTTGATGCCGCGTGTTTCTGTCTCACCGACAAAGTGGCAGTGAAAGTTATTGCATCCTTCTGGGAAGGGGAATGGAGCAGAATGAAAGCCACAGTAAACAGCAGTATCTCCCCTTCCTTCCCTGTTCTCGGTCTCTACCATAACACCTCTGAATGCAGAAGGCGAAACAGAGAGGTCTGAGCACTTAAAACAAGGCTTAGAAATGTACCCCACAAAATATAAGACCTAAAATTAAATCAGCAGGTGTGCACTTTGAAAACAATCCCAGGTCTTCATTTGCAGGAGCGATGGCTTCTGCATTTGTACTAAGAAATCAGCTTATACACACTGAAATGATTGCGAGATAGTACTAAAGTAGTACTAGCCCTCCCCAGTCACGCTTGCTGTGCTGTACCTTCCTCAAGTGCGTTACGCTACCACAGAGATCTGGAGGAAAAAGAAAACAGCCTGCGTTGCTCCACGCACGTATCGGGGCCATTGCAGATCTGCTTAACGCCTTTGTTGCCAAATCGGCATGAACGAAGGCACTTGAGGTTTGAAAAGGCAGTATTAGGAAAAGTTTAGGATATGTAAGAATTTTTAAAATTACAGGTTTGGGTCTTTTTGTTCTCTGGTTAAAACCAGGTCTGCCTCCTGCAGTGGCCGTTGTTAGCTAAGCCGTGGTTCATCCTAGGTTTGGATTTACAGCACTTTGCCTCGTGCAGAGGCATCTGACAGACAATTGCCGTGTGGCGGCATACCCTGGCATTTCTCTGTTACTAAACGTGTGAGCTCATCTTCATCTTTTCTGCAGGTTTTTATGCTGTCTCTTTCTTTTTCTAAGGACCTTAGTGCTCCTATCTCCATATTGAAGATGTCCAGGCGATGTTTTGGGGGAAGTGTGATGATCCCTTGTACCACAGGCAGTAGCAGAGCACGCGGGGGAGCATCCCAGGTGTTGCCGTGGGTGGTGGGGGACACGCAGTACCCGGAGCAGTAGCTCTGCTCCTTGGCCTGCCAGCCACAACAGCCGAGGTGGGGGTCTTGTGGGACACGGTCCCCTTCGGCTGTGCTTGTGCTGTCTGAAGAGGTCACCCCCTGGGGTTGTCACTGCGCCGCTTGTGCCGGTTTCAGTCTAAATCAGCCCTGTTTCAGTCTAAATCAGCTGAGCTGGCTGGAACAGTTTAGCAAGGTGATGGTTACTGTTCCTCTGACTCGAGAGAGATGTGGGAGCGTCTGCGTGAGCTGCACAGGTGTAAGATGTCACCGGAGGCAGGCAGGAGCGGGGCCTCGGCGTGCGCAGCCACAGCTGGGAGGGAAGCATGTGAGGAGACCCGGAGCTGGCACAGAGCGAAATGTGCCCCTTTCCCGGTGCAAACGAGCAGCGGGATGCTGCTCTGCCAGAGTGGGAGAATAATAAAGACAACATATGCTGTGTGGACACTTCACAAAGCTAAGAAGGGTTGCTTGGGGCTCATTCCTCCTCCACATGGCATTTCCTTTGGCCTGTAATCTGTGTTAGCATTACCTGTTACTGCTCCTCTGCTTTCGCTCCACAAATGTTGCAAGTGCAGTACAAAGCCATTTCAGTTTTGTGCCCTGAAGAATATGTCATATTGTTTTCTTTTTAAGGGATGAAATGTATCTGTCAAATAAGAGAGTTAGCAAAGGGCCGGGTTCTCTCTTCTGACTCTGCTTGGAGCCCATTTTAGCGGCACAAGCTGAGCATCATCGGCTCTGATAGGGGGGATGTCAAGAAAGGCTTTTGGAAGGAAAGCCGAGGTCACTACAAGCAGGGGCAGGGCAGGGAAGGAGGAGGACATCCCTGTTGTGGAAAACGTGTGGAAATTAAGAGCACAGGAGGAGGGGGCTGCTGGAACAGCCTGGCCAGCTGGGAAGCCTCAGAGCTCCTGGGTGCTGCCATCTACTGTAGAAACTGCCCCCGGCTGGAGCTGCGGCACATTCCTCCCTGCCAAACGTGGGCACTGCAAATCTGAATGTGCATTTTCTGTGTGCGCCACCTAAATAACAGCTCTGTTGGGTGAAGTACAGAAATAATTTCCCAGGCCAGCTGGTAGGAAATCATGGTTATAAGTCTATCAAGGAATTAGAGTTTAATCGCAGTCTATACTAGAAAGTCTGCACTACAGTTTAGTATTTTACATGAAAGCCTGCTATTGAAAAAATGTTACCCCCTACTTCAATAGATCTGTGCCGCCAACTGCAAGCAGTTTCAGCTCTGTTTAGCTGGCAGAGTTCATTGTTGACAGACTAAGAACTGGAATTAAAATGTGTGACAGTGCATTAAGGAAACACACTAAAGGGGATTTAAAATAGAGTCAAAGAGAAGCAGAGAGGGGTGGGAGAGGAGTGCGGGCAGCCCAGCGGCTCAGTGGCTGGCTGGGGTCTGGGGGCGGCAGGGACAAGGAAGAGGTGAAGGGATCACACTTTTTTCCCTTTGGAAAAATGTTTTATAAGCAGCTAGCAAACATTGATGGCATTCTTCTGCCAGACAGCCAGCCAATAACTTAAGCAAAGGAAGGAGACAGGGCAGCTCAGGTGGGTCTCACAAGCCCTGTGAGAACTGGTGGCTCTTTTTGTTTGCCTAATAGCTGAAGTGATTACTTCTGCCGCTCATCCTGAGAAAGCTAACGGGGCTCCCCAATAAACAGTGGTGATTGCCATGGTCCCAACCAGAACTGGAGCAAGGGGAGAAGAGGAGGTCGTTTGAGATGAATAAGTAAATCCTGGTCTGTTACCTTTCCTGCTGGCTTATTCAGCCTTTAAATTCTCCACATCCAAGTTCATTTGTGAATGGCAGCTCAAAACCAGGAACAAAAAACAACCCCAACAAAAAGAAAACCAACCCCATGTGATATGGAAAAAGGGCAGGGAAATAGTTGTCAGGAGGTACTTGCTGTGGTTATGTCTGTCGTCAGGCAGGCGCCTGATGCCTCGTTTGTTCAGAGCCACGTGCAGGGTGTCCCTGGCACAGTGTAACACCCGTACCCCGTCAGCACGTGTCCAGTTTGCTTGTTTTACACGTACTTCCACTCCAGTGGAAGGGCAGAGTTACATTTTAAATGCCTGTGACGGTCCCTGGTCTGGTGTATCGCCACAACAGCTGTGTGCTGCTGCTAGAAAAGGATAGGAGTTCCTTGTCGGTCCCGTAGACAGCCACAAGGGAAGCCAATATTCTTCAAGTTGCTGAAAATCGGTCATGAGCCCTGAGATGCTAAATACAAAGTAAGAAAGAAAAACCTACTTTTACAGGAGAAAGCTAAAAAGAAAGTCTGTATCTTTTTCTAACTGTTGTACCTTAGCAAATATAGTTATAAATAAGGCCATGGAAGGCTCTCTTTGCTATTTTTTTCCGTGGCTGAAAAACTGTGGGCTGTTTGTAACTGTGTCTCTAAAAAAAATCCTCTTCTGTTGGTACCTCAGGCTTCAGGGTTTCTGAAGTAGTCTCTTCTAAGTTTTGTTCCATGCCAGCCTTCCCGGTAGCTGCTTATTTGTGAACAGCCTCACTGGATTTTGTGAAACAGGGAGCCCGTGGAAAGAGGTGAGCAGCTGTTTGAAATACAGGCAGAGAGACAGCTCAAGGCCAGAATGTTTTTTTTAGCAATTACCTCTCACCAAATGTGGTCACTGTACAAACTCTTGCTTTTTCTGTAGTAAGTCTCTATACTAACTGTCATCCACTTTCCATGAAAATTTCCAGAAATCAGTCTGGGCTACAGAATTTTGTTCCTGTCCAGAAGGGGATGGATTTTGTTCCATGATTTCAGTTGCTGTTATATTCATGCTGGAAATGCAGTCACATGTCTTCTGTGTGAGTCTTGGCTGTTGGGTCTGATCAGCCTCTTGACCATAGAATAACTACAGGGAATTGGGATCAGGAAGGAGACCAAAGGTGGTCAGCCCTAACAGAGCTCAAGTTTCTGGAATTATTGAATCATAGAATGGTTTAGGTTGGAAGGAACCTTAAAAATCATCTCATTCCAACACCCTTGCCCTGGGCAGGGACACCTTCCACCAGACCAGGTTGCTCAAAGCCCCGTCCAACCTGGCCTTGAACCCCTCCAGGGATAGGGAAACCTGTTCCAATGTATCACCACCCTCATAGTGAAAAACTTCTTCCTGATATCAAATCTAAATCTAACCTCTTTCAGTTTGAAGCCATTATCCCTCGTCCTATCGCTACATGCCCTTGTAAAAAGTCCCTCTCCAGCTTTCTTATAGGCCCCTTTCAGACACCGGAAGGCTGTTGTAAGGTCTCCCCACAGCCTTCTCTCCTCCAGGCTGAACAACCCCAACTCCCTCAGCCTGTCTTCATAGCAGAGGTGCTCCGGCCCTTTGATCATCTTCGTAGCCTCCTCTGGACTTGCTCCAACAAGTCCCCATTCTTCTTGTGCTGAGGACTCCAAAGCTGGACACAGTACTCCAACTGGGGTCTCACCAGAGCGGAGTAGAGGGGCAAATCACCTCCCTCAACCTGCTGGCCACGCTGCTTTTGATTGGCCTTCTCGGCTGCAAGCACACTTTGCTAGTTCACGTTGAGCTTCTCATCCACCAACACCCCCAAGTCCTTCTCCTCAAGGCTGCTCTCAGTCCATTCTCCGCCCAGCCTGTATCTGTGCTTGGGATGGCCCCGACCCAGGTGCAGGACCTTGCACTTGACCTTGTTTCTGTAGAAATAATTTTTTGTTAGAAAACATCTGTTTCATGACACGCTTTTTCTAGTCTTTACTAGCAGATCCAACTGCAGTCCTACCAGGCTAAGCTCTTATCCTGCCTAACACCAGCCAGTCTCCGTGCAGGTCCTAGCCCTTCGGTCCTTGCCAGACCTTGCCTTGCTGCTGAGGGTTGCCTGAGGCCTGAAGTGAAACTCAGGCCAAGAGGTGCTGCTTTATGCATCGTCTTCAGTCCATTAGTGATCTCCAGGTGGGCTTTATGTAGAAGCAGAAGTGACTTGAGGTCTAATTTGTCTCCATCTTGTGAAGCCAAAGGAAGGACCTGTGGTACCACTGCGATAACTGGCAAACATGATTGATATCTGGAGCTCTTGTACTTGTCCAGTAGGGATCTGAGTTTCTTGATGCCCATGTTCCTGAAGTAGTAGAAGCCAAAGGAGCAGAGGCAGAGTACAGAGAGTCCAAATGGAATTTGGATAGCCAGCAAAGATGCCAAAAGCAGTGAAGATGCTCGTTTCCTTACGCAGCAATTCCCATTAATAGTTTTGGTCACTGGTGATACAGTCAAGCTTGATGATGATTTTTATAAGGGGTAAAGCCCCAAGGTAAAATCCACTGTGGACTTGACAAGAAGTATCCAGCAGCAATGCAGAACGTGAGGATTTTTTTACTTTCAAATATTGATCTGTCAAAGCTGGACCTGGTAATTATGCTGTATTTGAAGGTCACCGTGAGGGTACATTATGCTTTTGCTCAACAACTCTCTGTGTTTTTCACTTTACTCACTTTACTCACTCTTTTTGTTGATGTCAGGTCAAGTTCTTAAGAGATTTTCTGCATCACAGTAAACATTTCATATTTGCTTTTTTGCGTGTGTATGTATATATGTATGAAAATAGTGAGTTATTTGGAATAGTCACTGTTGCTCCAGATACTACTGCTAGAATCAAGTAATCAGCAACGATACATGCCAGAAGCTTTTCCCTTTCTGTCATCTGAACAAAATTCTACTACGTCTAATAATCATTCAGTAGTTGAACTAAATACAATGTAACGAGGATATGAATAAATAAGGTGTGCTGGTGCAAGCAGTGGTTAGTTGTAAAAAGTAATTAACTTTGGTGGATAGTAGAAGAAAATTTTATTTCTTTTAATAGAAGAATCTATTTCTCTGGTCCTGGTTTTGCTTTAATTTGTGATTTGATTTTGCTTGAATGTATTATTAGCATGAACGCTAGGTGTTCTTGTAGCCCTCTTTGCTCCTATTCGTATTCTTTTAAAATAGTCATGAGTAAGCAGGAACCTGTGACCATTAACAAAATCCCTGGAGTTTCTTATCTATTTGTCTCATCACATCTCTTTCCCAGCATTGGAGGACTTAATGGTTGGAAGCAAATAAATTTGAGTCAGGTGGAACTCTCAGCCAGAAAGTCTCCAGGCTGGATTAGGAACGGACACAAAAATCCTTCCAGTTTGCATGTTTATTGTGTGGGCCTGCGAACTTGTTGTTTCTGAGGTGCCACGTGTGTATGTACTGAACTTCAAAATCCCACTCTGGAAACGTGGACATGTAGTTTCCGTGCTGTGACACTTCTCTCATGCTTCAGTTTGAGATCCAAAAGCCCTGAGGTCAAAATGGTCCTAATGAAGTCTGTCCATACCTTTGAAAATCCCATCCATCTTAGATGTGTAGCTTATCTGTATTATGATAGATGTTGTCTGCAAGCAGCGGGTCTATCGATCCGGCTTCGGTTGTGAAAGCAGCTGAAGAAACCAGCCTGAACTAGACATGCGTCCAAGTTCGGATCTTCATCAAAACTTTCCCTACGTTGAAGAGCTGTTTGGAATTAGAATCCCAATTCATGCTCATTATAGAAAGACGTCTTTTCTACACCATTTAGAGCTGACATTTCCCTGAACTTTGTCACATTATAAGATATGGGGATATGGTTTGAACTCATTGTTAGGACAGTTTTAAGGGCTTCATTCTTCTCCAGGCAGATGCAATGCAGCTAATTTCAGTGGGTTTAGAGCAGCATAAGAATGGCTTGGCAGAGTCAAACATTAAGTTCCTACCAAATGAAATGTGATCTTTACTAGAATCTTACTTTAGCAACTGACTTGTCTGGTTTGTACTTTACAGTTTTGTGTTAGGATTTGTATTTAGTGTCATTATGCACAAAATCTTCCATAGAGAATTTTTTTCTTTCTCTTAATTAAAACAGTAGGAATTAATGATGGACTGGGGAGGCTTGCTGTTTCTGCAGTAATGAACTGAACTACTTTGAGTGGGTAAGAAAAAAATGTTAATACAGTGATTATTTTGGTCTGAACCAAGTCCTGTCATAAAACATAAAAGTATTAAAATTGCATTAGGCACATTAAAAAAATGCAGCCCAGAATAGTAAACACATTGCAACTGTGTAAGTAGTATAGCTTTGATTCTAATGCTCGGCTAATTACAAGAGAAAACGTGATAATTTCTTCAAAATTGCAGACATTACATATGACCTTACTAGAGGTCCTTTGAACTGAGGGCACTGCTCTTGTAAATTCACCTTCTTCTGTCTCCCTCCCCATTTTCATCTGTTTCTCTTTTCACCTAGGAACTTTTAAATAAAAGTTACAACCTCTTCTGCTGGCTGTACGGAACCACATCGCTGTAGCCAAAATGGTGAATTCTGGTCCTGGCCTTTCATTTCCCAGTTCTTTATCTCGCACCATTTCCAGAGGCACTGACGCATCTCAGATCAGCAGGCTGAGCACTGCCTGCGGTAGGAAATCCAGCAGTATGGCAGAACCAGGAGGAGTCTAGGTCCCCAAGGAAGGAGAGTCAGCAAAGGTGGGGAAATTGGGCTGGGACTGTTCTGCTCCTATCATCAGGACAGGGGATAGCAGCTCACTGTGAACTCGGGGTTTGTGTTTGAGAAATCCCGTAAAATTTGGCAGCTCAGGCTGTTTGTATTCAACTGTTTGTCCCTTTTGTTTCTGAAAAGTATTCTTGTCCCAAGAACATTGTTCTCCCAAGAATAGTCTCTCTTGTGTCGCAGTGCTTTGGAAACACAGGGCCATGCAAAGATTGAACACCAGTAATTACTAACTTACACAATCAGCCAAAAATTGAGATGTAACACTGTCTCCATGAGCCTAGCAGAGAGATAATGTGTTCAAGGCTTTCCTTAATGAATGTTACTTAGTTTAGGAATATATGGAAACATCCTCCTTCCTTGGAGACAGTCCCTGACTTCCCTCTGCCTTGGATGCAGAAGCCGTCATTCTCAGGTTTTCCTTCAAGTCTTGCTAAAAGTCATCTTCTTTGTCCTTCTTTCTGGTGTCATCTTGTAGTATCCCTTGGTCTCTTACGGACATCCAGGTGGCGTTCAGGCAGTTCCCTTTCTCCATGGCTGTTTTTTGACCCCCCAGGAGACATCTGAGCTTCCTGGTTGGGCTCCTGGGGTGGCCTCTCTGGCTTCAGCCATCAAATTAACTCATCAGACTGAATCCTTCTCACTTTAATACGGAATGAAAGCTGGTTTTCACTCCCACCTAGTTCCATGTTGTTTCACACGACTTCTGGGATGATATATCCATTCTCCTTTGCCACTGTTAATTCTCTCCTAAGAAATGTACAAACCCAACTTCCTACTTAAGATACACACAGTGTGATGTTTGGAAAACCTTTGGTGTTTGCTAGGTCAGCTGCTTATCGTGATTTACCTGTTGTTTGTTCAACACACACTAAGACTCCGCTGTTCAGGTGCCTAGCACTGTGGGGCTAGGAGATAGAAATTATAAATTGATAGTATGATTACTGCAATATAAATTATAATAGATTTAATGGGTGAACTAAGCTTTTAGAACTTTCAGAAGAAGTTTGAGAGTCAGATGTTTGGGAAGTATCTTTCTCTTAAGTCTTCTTGCACATCCACCCTCTTGCCAACAGTTGTGTTGTGAACCACCAGTCCTCAGGGTATTCTGAAGGCTCCAGCTCCGGTCAGACTCTGTAAGATTTTTTGCTTTCATTTAAAGCAAAATCAAAGAATGTATGAGGCTGCACACAGGGTTGAAGTATAGAAGTATACCCTAATGTCTCAAAGGTCAAAGGGCAAATGAGAACAGAACCCCCTAAGTGTTTTTAATTTCAGAATTTAGTAAGTAAATATCTTTTTCTTTTTTTTCTAGAGGCTTTGGCCTTGATTTTTCAGCATTTGAGGTTAGCAGTATTGTGTCTGTTATGATATTTATCCGTATGGTATGTGTATTGGTGAACCTTCTGGAGTACTGATGGACTTACTTCTGTGACAGTCTGGCTTCTGGGGAATTACAGCATTGCTGCACTTACAGAAAAGATGAGAAAGATATCCCTGGCAAAAAAACCCTGGATGCTGCCCAAGCTTGCTGGCCCAGGTGTGCCAGGGAGCTGGTGGTCCAGTTGGTGATACAAAGATGCTCCAGTACGGTCTCTCGCCTCAACAATAACTCACAGTTCAGATGAAGCAGATGGTAGTTCTCAGAGTTACGTGAGGTTTGTCATCCATAAAATAAGGCTCAAGGTGTATTTATGTAGTTCATATTTTTTTCCCCTCAGGACAGGACTGGATAGTTATTTTAAATCTCCTTTAAAAAATGGAAGGGAAGCTATTTTCCTTTAAAAGTAAGGAATGTGTAAGGGCTTGAGTTTTCTTAAAACTTTTTGGACTTTGCCTGGTTTTCTATGGAAGTCAGCCTCACTGCAATTGCTGTGTCTGTCTTCAGTTTCCCTTGCAATAACTTTTCAAAATGTTGGTTGAATTTATTCAGATTTGACAGGGGAGAAAAGGTCTCACAGATACTATCTTTGTATGAGTTTCATAAAAATAGGCATCTAGATAGATGAAACTGTGATTAACACTCCCACCAAAGGAAAAAAAAGGCACTGTAGGCTCAACCACATTATTAAACAGCTGTTAGTCCATGCAGGAGACTGCCGTAGAAAACCTACCTTCAGGCTCTCTCAGAGTCTTCCCTGCTCCTGTTTCCATTTCTTTTGCCACCCAGACCACCCAGCATCCCAGTGGTAAGAGCAGCAAAGTAAAATGAACCCGTGTCTTTTTTCCTGGATGTATTTGTAGTAGGATTGCCTCTTATTAAAGCAGAATACCAGTGCACCTGCAGCATCAGTGTGACACGCGAGGGCCTTCAGAGAGCGCTCAGTGCTGGAAAGCTATCGAATTCCCCCCAAACTAGCTGATCTCAAGCCCTCTAAAGTTCAGATGGGGCTTTCAGTTGGTTTTGGAAGAGGCTTCAAGGTCCTTGAAGAGGAGTAAATTAGTCTGTGTTAAGCTTTGTGAAGCCTTTTTGTGGTCTGGGGATGTCATCTTTTTTGCAAGGTAAGCTCTACAGGTCACAGCCCCACTGTAGACTGGAAGATGGTGCAGAAACGTACAGGTCAGTGGGAACCTGTGACCTGCAGGGGGGACTGTGTAATGCAGTAGCGCGCCATACAGGACTTACAGCTTGGTCCAGATGCAGTGTCCTGGTTTGCTGCCATGGTATTTCCAGGCTAAGACGACCTGGGCTGCCTCCATATCGACATGCAGCATGCAGCTCAGAGAGCTGCACTGCGTCCAACCTTGGCCTTTGCAACATGTAGCCAGCTCAGCCTTTCCTAACTGCATGTTCCAGCCTGTGCTTCCAGCCTCAGAGTTAGTGAGAGGAAACTGCTTGGTTGTGTCTTTCCCACTCCTGAACACCTACTGTCCATAGGGCACACCACTGCACAGGGGACCATAGTTATTGTAAGTTTGAGGCCAGGTAGCCTTTAGTCTTCAGTCCCTCATGGGCTAAGTTGGGTGAGGCTATGTCACAGAGATTTCCATGTGAGGGAAATGTTAGTAGTTTTCCTGAAAAAAGGCACTCTCTGACCCTGTTACCAGCATCCCTTTAGTGTCGTTAGCCACTCAAAGGTAAGATGGTTCAGCATCCCCTGGGTAGTGTCCTGGTCTGCAGCTCCCCAGAGCAGGTGAGCCAAGCCCTAGTTTTAGTGTAGATAGGTATATGTAAATAGGGCTGCATTTTTTCCTCCAGTAGAGCTTCATGGAATTTGTGATCAATGAGGCCCCCTGGAGCTCTTTAGAAAAGCAGTTTTATGAGCAGCAGAGCTGCTGAGAGCTGGTTGCTTATGATTTATGTCTCATGATTAGGTTATCTGGAATTTAATATGTTCCTAGTGCTAGTTAAAGTATCCTCAATAATGTGTCTCTCTTATGTGGAGTCTCTAGTGCCCAGGAAAGACTGCAATCACAATAGCAGGAAAAGTATTACAGCCTTTCTCCTCTCCTTGCCTACCAGCTTTCAGGAAACTCATAAGAATGCAAAACTTTTGAGACAAGTGTAGTGCCAAATTGGGCTGAAAACAGTCAAAAGCATCAAAAATTTAGAGGGACAGATAGAAAGATAAATATGCACGTCATGATTGCACCAGCCTGATTTCTTAGGGACCAAAGCTAAACATACCCGAAGTGGCAAAAAAAGAGTAAACGTCAATTCAAAAGAGAACCGAGAGCCGTCACTTCTGAGCTCTTGCGATATACAAGAATTGCAGCCTTTGCATCCCATCCCAGCCCGTTGGCAGGACTCTTCGCAGATGCGATACAGACTCTGCGAAGCTGTTAGTGCTGTTCGTTCTGTATGTGCTAGAAATGTATAAATGAATTCTAATATTTCTAGGCTCTGGGATTGGAGGTACACACAGGATCTGTGCTGCGTGTGCTGATGTGCTAGAGTAATAGTTACAGTGGTGCAATTTGGAGAAGTTGCGCAAGTCGTCCACAGAGACAGAATTCTGTGTGGGTATGTTATGTTCTAGTACTAATATCATGGGCAGGAAGCTTGTTGATAGGTGTCTGTGTGTGATCTCAGGCATCCTCAGCCATCTCCGTGCCTCTGGAAAAGCAGTTCTTTCCATTACAGTCCGTGCAGCATTTATTGACCTGATTTTTTTATGTTTTCCTCAGTGACAGCTTGATTCTCCTTGCCATGCTCCTACAGAACCCCTACTGCAAAGACCTTTTTAAAGGTATTTCTGTTGGGGGTCATGTTATGCCTGTGCCTATGTTTTAATCAGTGTGTTTCAGTCAAGACACAGGAACAATTTAAGCCTGATGCCAGTTAGTTTTAATTGAAGAGGAGAAAAAAACCACAGCATGATTGGGTCCTTAGGGAAATGGTGAGTTTCTACAGCTGAGCCTTTGAAATATCTAGGCGGTCTGAAAGAGAGAGGGGAGGAACTGTGAATGAAGCAGCCAAGAGATGGAGGTATGGCTGAAAAATTCCAGCCAAGAGACATGTGGAAACTGTGCTCGGAGATTTCCCATATGTTTGGATCTGATCCAAATGAACCAAAATCAACAGGAGACTTCTCTACTCACTGCAATGATTTTACTATTAGAAGACCCTTTCTTTTATGAATCTTCTCATTTCAGCACTAAGAAAAAGAAGGTTCATGTGTCTATATGGCAATCTGGCAAAACCAATTGTGGTTATATGGCAAATCAGCAGTGCTGGAGCAATAGTCCCAGCATGGAAATGCTACTGCAGAACCGCAGGAGGAACAGGGACAACTTCCTAGGCAGGGTGTTAGCAGCCAGGCCCCAGAAGGTCTTGGTCACAGGTTAGAGGAAGAAGTTGATTCCTGCTGAAAGGCCTTTGGCTGCTCCAGGCAATGCCCCACGCATAGTCCATAGCCAGGGCTAGCAGTTTGTCACTGTAAATCATAGAAAAATTCATGGCTATAGTTTACAGTGAGAGGCAAAAAGGCACGGGTTCATAGCTGGGGAGAAGGGTCAAATGTGAGTCTCTCAAAGAAGACTTGGGATTTTAGAGGAGCCCGGGGGTTGTTAGGTTTCCTCTGCTTCCCTGGTGAGTTACTTTGCCAGTGGTTAAAAACCATTTCAACCTGCTTTGCATGTTCCAGCTGGGTGCTGTGCAGTGGTTGCAGCACTGACCCGAGGCTTGAACCTGTCTCAGTTGTAATTAATGGAAAAACTCCCTTTAACTTTAGTGAATCAGGAATTGAGTCTTAAGACACTCGAAATGTTGTATCAGTGGAAATACGCCTGCCCTGATTCCTCTTTGTTCTACTCAGGTCACCTGTTTCAGCTCAGCAGCTCTCAAAATTTCCAATGTATTCACCCACCCACATGCTCAAATCTTGAGATGTCAAAGTCATGAGTCTTTCTGTTTGAATAAATCACGGCATCTGTGGCTCCGGAGACAGCTTGACAAAAATGTAGCTGTAACTGAAGTATTTGCCGTAGCTGGGACGCGCACAGAGATTAATTAAATAGCCAGTTCTCACTTGCTGAGAAGTTTCTCAGATTTGGGAACTGAAACCTCTAGTGCTGGGATACACCTTAAAAATTAATGGCTTTTGAAAGCTTGAGCCAAATCACATTTAGATATTTCTGGGATCTAGGCAAAAAGAAGAATCAGTTTTGTTTTGAGGACATAATGAAGGTTTCTTTTTAGGCATTTACAACTTCAGAAGTATTTTCTGCTCTATGTAGGATTGTAGTCCCTTAGTAAAACAGTAGAACCACTTTGCCGGGTGAGTGAACTGATGTCTAGCACAAAATACTTCTGCAGTCAGTCTCCATAATGACCTGAGTCCATATACCTAAAGGGTAGAATTATACCTCATTTTGTGTGAGTAACCTGTAAAAAAGTAACGTGGGGGCTTGTCTAAACTTGCCCGGGATGCGTTATCCCATCTCCGTGGAGCCGGTGTTAGCGTCTAGATAGGGCTGAGCTGGGAGCAGCTGGGCCGGGGCTCCAGTGCGGCGGGCCGTGCTCAGCTGGCCCTTTGCCGCTGCAGTCACTGGCTGTTGTTTCAAGGAGCATATGGACCTTTCATATATTGTTGGGTAAATCATCTGTGTTATAAACATCCTCCTCCTCCTAAGAAAACGTGACAAGCTGTATTTAATGACTAACCCCCCTACACGCGCTAAAGGCTATTCAGTCTGAATGCACGTAGCGAGCGGGGCAGGGTGGCGGTTTGACTCACATGCTGTGGGCTCTCACTGTCAACACAGCGATGCTCTGAGCCATTAATAATAATGTGACGTTTTAGCTGGGGGGAGATATGTGTCTCTTGAAACCGCATTTCTGTCTTCCACCCACCCCGCTCTAGCATTCATCTGGATTTATTGAATAAGGTTAATGGATTATTTAGCAGGTTTCTCCAGCCATTATCAGCTAGCACACTCTGTTTATGTGGCTGGCCTCTCCTGTTCTGTCAGCTGTCATAAGCTTCTCAATTAGAAAAGGGGGGGGGGGGGAAGTATGAAATAGGTAACTATGGTTACCTGTGATGTGGGTTTTTAAGAAGTGCTCAGAAACCTAGTGCCAACAGAGTTTGGAAGTTCAAAGCCTTAATTTATTCAAGAACTCTCTTGAATCAGAGTATCAAAAGCATTTAGAATAAATTCAGAACATTTTCTTTTGTAGAACAATATTGCAGTCCTAAGCAGAAGCCATCCTACAGACCAACTGCTCGCTCTGCTCACGTGAGAGGAACATGGGAGCAGGAGAGGGAACGAGTGGCCTCTCTTCTGCAGAGCCCGGTGGCCCTTGCAGTGGAGTAGCTTGTGAAAGTGGTGGTTTCCTGGAGAACCGGTGCTTCCATTGTGCTGTTGTATTCCTATTTACACTGAAATGATGATTTTTAAAATGGTGACACAGAGCCCTGAAGTTGTGTGTGCTTCAAGGGCATCTTTCAAGTAAAGGTGCCTGCCTCAGAAATTCGGCCCCAGTCATGCTGTCTGCTGAGAAAAAAGAATAAAATCATCCAGGCTTAATTTAATGGGAACACAGGATAATGCTAAAAGCTTTTCATTGGACCAAAAGTGCCCCATGGAACATGTATGTTGAGGTCAAAACCTTCCCCTCTCAACTATAGACAGGTTTGCCTTTTGCAGAGCAGGGAGCTGCCGTGTGCCCTTCTCGCAGGATTTTCATCCGAACACACAGGACAGCAGCCACCACCGTGTCCCCTGTGTGCTCGGTGGCACTGTCCAAGAGAAGGGCAGAATAAGAAGTTTGCTATCCAAAAACATTGTCTCATCTGAACCAGCCAAGTGCACAGAGTACAGGAAGGACCTGGTTTGTCACATATATTATTATCATAACATGCAACATAAGGTGAAGACTGGAAAACCTTGTACCCAGCGCATGACATGTCAGTTTATCAGTGCACTTCCAGTGGAAAATTATTTTCTACTACTGGGTCAGTACTCATTTTACTCGTTTCCCAAGAAAGCTCTCTGGAAAAGGTAGGTTTGTAACTAAGGGAAGATAAGTGTTGTATTGGACTGCAGATTCCTGAAACCTAGGAGCAGTCCCTGCCTCTGCCCCAGTGATCTTGGGCAAGTCATTTCATCTTCCTCCTTCTAAAACATAGCTTTGTTTATGCAATGGTTTATTTATTTATTTATTTATAATTTATATATTTATATATAAATATATATATTTATATATTTTTTTAATATATATATAATTTATATATTATTTATTTATTACATTGCTATTAGCACGGGGGGAGTGTCAGACTCTCATCTCTGGCAGCAGGGGAAAGCTCCTGCGATGGTATGAGCTGTTCTTTGCTCAGCAGGGCCCTGCCCTGGGCTGGCGGCCGCGGGGGTGTCACACGCTGCTCCGTTTTGCACGTTGCAGGCTGGCACTGCTGGCCTGCGGAGGGTAGTGGGGGTCCTGGCTGACAGAAACCACCAACAAAAAGGCTTTTCTCCAACCCCCTCCTAGCTGCTCTAAACCCAGGCAAATTCAATCTTTCACAGTAATTAAGCATTCATCAGGTTGCAAGGTATAGTCTTCAGGTGTGGGAGAAGTCAGATAACTGAATTTTTCAGTTATTGCTGAATCCCGAGAGTGACCTCCAGGAGTTACAAAGTGCACTTTTCCCCCGGTTAGATGTTTGCTGGATCCGATCTTCACACGGGTGATTTTGCTTTGTCATAAGACTATTTTCTAGAAAGCCAGCACAGTAATGCTGGAGCCTCTAAATGCTTACCTCGAGTCCCTCTGTTTAACCAACTTGAAACAAATAGCATATAATTTATTAAGGGTGCATAAAGTTGCAAATATTGCAGTTCAGTCAGATGCAGGGCATAGCCATGAAAGGTCACAGTTCTTACGGTATTGTTTAAAGTGCTGGAGAATTTCTAACGCGTTTGTGCTGTGGCTGCGTTCATTCCGAAACCGAGGGAAGGCTGTGCTTCTATCTGTTAATCTGGACGTTCCTTATTAATAGGCTGCACACTTCATTGATTTTTAATTAATTTCTGAAGAGACACAAAGGATAAGTGCTGCAGCCCACAGACGTCTCTGTACTTATTGCAGTCCACATCTGTATTGATCGCCTGCCTAAGGAGCAGAAGTAATCCATTTTAAATACACTTTCTTGGAGAGAGCGAACGCAGTGCAGAATATACTCTCCCCATTGTAATTGCATCGGCAAGAGGTCAGTGGCTGGGGCGGGGGAAGGGTAGCCCGTTGTTTAGTATGCTGCTGGCCTTCCCAGCGCCGGCGTCTCTGCAGGCTGCGTTTCAGGAAAGCCAAGTTATCTCCCTGGTGGGCAGTTTATAACTACAGAGTATTAAGAAAGCGCTGGTCGCGGCTCCGCTGTTAAAGCTGCACTGGGAGCTCCTTTATAGGAACACATTTAGCCTGCCTGCCTCTTCAGAGGAAGGAGCTGGAGCTAGTCTAACTGTAGCAATTAATCTCAGAGAGAAGAATAGCATTCAAAAAGCTCTTTCAAATCGCTAATGCGCTGATACCTCTCTCTTTGGTTGCCACTTTGAAAAGCATCAAACGCTTTCCAGGAGTATGTTATCCACTGGGAGCTGAAACCTGAAGTCTCTGAGCGCTTCCCAAATCAGAGGAAAGGTACGTTCTTCCTGCTGGCACGTGTAGCACAGGTTACCAGGATTTGCTTTTGAAACAGTAATTCACAGTCTTTGTCGTAAGGACTGCGTTCCTGACAGCCTCTTAACTGTAGTTTCTCTACAATGAGTGTTTATTGCCCAGCAAGGAGAGTTTTGCAGTTGTAAGTTTGTTATTTAGGCAGTTAGTTCTTATTTAAAGGCCCCTTTTACAGAAAAAAAGGTGTTGACAACACGTACAGTGCTAAGTAGTTCTGTTCTTCCTGCACGAGGTGAGTGGTGTTTGCACTCGTGGACACGGCAAGCGGTGAGCTGTGGCTCACAGAGCCCAGGCCCGGTGGTACAGCTGGGGAGGGCGGAAATCCGCGTCTGAACAGTCAGTCCTTCTTACACAGGGACCATCAGTAGATTTCTACCTTGCCTTTCCTCTTCCTACATGGGGCAGTGCACCCAAAGGACAGTCTGCCTGGTTTGTGTGCTCTCCTTCAGAAGCCCTTGTGAGAAGCAGATACTGCAGCGCCAGCAGGGAGGCATCAGGTGCTCCGTGCTTTGTCAGAGTGTTGGGGGTGACCCTTTACCCACGAGTCCCTGACTTTATTAAGTTTTTCCTATTACAGCTCTTGGTCCTGTTCAGTAATTGCAGAGTCAGAAACTCTCTTGGCGTGTCTCTGTTGCAACGTATATTTGTGCATCACTTCTATGTTGGCCTAATGAGGGTAGGAGAGGAGCTGCAAAGCTGTATCCAGGTTACTGTGTCCTTACTGGTGATATGCTTATTGTAAGCGCAGCTACAAGCTACAGTTTCTCTCGCTTCTTTGGGCTGCAGTAATGTAAGCTGAGCTGTGATTTTCTTCAGAGATTATAAGAGAACAGCCCCGTCTTCCTGAGCACTTTGGGAACAGGGAGAAGGTGCCGGGGGAGACTAAGGTAGCCTGTGCCCACGCAGCCCAGGAGGCTGGGACAGCTGGCCCAAGGGAGGTGGTAACACAGCCAATACGAGCCGGTTTGCCATTGGAGGCACTGAGGCTGGCGCAGGAGAGCGCCTTGCACCCAGCTGTCTTAGGGAAGCACTGTACAATGGTCTCGAGTTAATTGCAAAATGGAGATAAGATGTAAGTCCGCACCTTCCTCCCTCGGGAATGTCATGCATAGGAATGAACTTTTTTTCCTCCCGTTCTACGCATGCCGTGTCGCAGCTGCACAGATGTGACTGTAGGTGGGACCAGAACTTGGAGGCGCATGCAGTATGGGCAGTGTTGAAGTACCTGTTTTGCATCTCATTGCTTATGCTACTTCATATATTTATGTAACATCTTTCATCAGAAGAACATGAAGTGCTTCACAGGCTCTTTTTGTTCAGCACCACCTAATCTAGGTATCTGCATAATTTGAGGGAGCCAGGGAGGCAACTCATGCTTTTTGCAGGAGTTCAGACAAAGGACATGTTTGATGGTGACAGTGGAACAGATTCCGCTTCTGGTGATACCCGAGGAACTTCGACACCCACCCAGGATAGATAGCTTCGTTTTAAGGACTCCACAACCTCAGAGTCCTGAACCCGTCAGTTCAGCGGTGACCCATTTATCTGTTCTTTGAAGGGGTGAGGAGACACTCCTTAGACTTTAATTTAGGATTGCAGTGGGTCTGGGCCCATCAAAATGTCTGCTCAGTCCAGTCAATTAAGTCTTGAAATGTCATAAGCTTATGAACTTGCTTCTCCTCTCTACTTTCTACTCTTTCTCCCTTTATGAATCACCTGTCATTTTGGAGTAGCCTGCATTTTTCCTGTAATTCTCATCTAAACCTTAGCCTCCTAGCCTCTTTCCCTTCCCTTTTGCTTCCTGACTTTGTTTTGACCTGTTATGCTTTAGTGTCTTTTTTATTCTGTGTCTTGGGCCATAGCTCAGCAATGCAGTAAATCAAGCTTTAGGACTCCTGTTACTGGAACAAATATACTGCAGCAGACACACGATGCAGGGCAAAGATCTGGTGTAGACTCTTCTTGTCCATACTTGCTCTTCTGATGAGTAACTGGCATGTTTATCCTGCCATGGGTAGCATGTGTCCTGCTGTGGGTGGTATGAAGCCAGCTCATCTCGATTTGGCGGTTCAGCTGAGTCAGCCAATGTGCGATCACACTCCCCTGTGTGAGCAGGCGGAATATGTACTTCTGGGCAATCCACAAGTGGAGAGATGTAAGGCTAACCTGTGTGCAGAACATCACCTCTAGCTCTTTTCACAGCAGAACTGGCTTGAGTTACCTGTGCAGGAGTTGTATTTGCACTGCTATCTTTCCTCAGGGATAATAATTCAGCTGCACTGGGATCCTGCCTCTTAAATCAAGTACAGAAAACTTGGGCTTGCTTCTATGTACTCAGAACTGTTTAGTCAGAAACCATTTAGCAGTGTCACAACAGGACTGTGAGAAAAGGGTATACTAGCAGGCATGAGCACGCAGCATCCACACTGCTCGCGCCCCGCCAGCTTGGAGTGCAGGTCTGGCAAAGTTTCAGGTGCCTGGGCCTGGCCGGGAGGACACGTCCAAAGCAGCTGTAGGAGAATCCAGCTAGTTGCATCAGCTTTGTATCCCAAGCCTGCCTCTAAAGACAGCCAGCTTGAGATAAAAGCGCTTTTACCCCAAGATATGGGTTGTTACATGTGAGTAGCACATTGTTTCAAACTTAAGTAAACTGTAGAGAAGAGAAACTTCGGAAGAGAGCGAGCTTACTCAAGGGAACAGAAGATGGGAAGAAATATATTACTATCATTTTCTTTGTCTACCCTTTACCAAAGAGAGAGAGAGGTATTAGTTTACCCCAGCAGCATTAGTTTACCCTGTATAAATAGTAAGTAATTGAACTCCTGAGTATTTGGGATGCAGGAATGGGGATCCCTTGCCAGCTCTACCAGAGTTGGCAGAGCTCTGGCCATTTTCAGAAATCCATGGCAGCTCACCTGTGGAGGTGTGCGGAGCACAAGCTGCCCGTCCCCAGCGCAGCCTGGCAGCTGTGGACTGAAAGAGTAATTAGCATCCCTGGCTTTGCCTTAGCTGCGCAGGTGACCTCCGGTCCCAGCGCCCAGGCAGATGCCCATAACGATCCCACCTCTGCAGCTGAGTCAGTGTGTTCCGGAGCAGTGTCAGTTTTCCCTCCCACAGCTCTCTCTGGAGTAACAGCCACTTAGATTATTCTGGTTGCTCCTGACAACAAAGGGCACTGCGTTTTCCTTGAAAGCTTATTTAGCCCCAGGTAAAATTACACTTTTTCCATGGGGTAAGCAGGGGAAAAGATGATCATTTCAAGCTTTCTGTAGTGATTCCTGTTATTAAGCTGCCTCAAGTTACTAGGATGAAAAGAGGGCAGTCTCCAAGGCTGGAGATTAATGTCCATGAGATTTGAGTTGGCTTGAAATTTTCTTCCTCCACGTACCTGTTTGAGGAATCTGCCATGTGTGCTGGCTTTGGTTGGTGGAAGTTTTTATCGAAGAAAGGCAGGCTGCTCCTAATTTCTGGATGGGATAAGATCAACATTCCCTCTATGTAGGGAGAGAATAATGTTTATTATAGAAACTGGCAAAAAGTCACACTTAAAAAAATGTGTTTATAGTACATCTGCTGTCTTGCTGAAGTTCTTGGGGCAGGTAAAGGTCTCTATACTTATTTTTTTAATTTCAATTGTCTTGCAAAGTGATGTCTTGTATCGTGCGAAAACATATGTATGTACTTAAACTGCAGTTAGTGATTCAGCACACTTCAGTTCATCGCTGGTAATTATCCCAAAGGGACTGTGCGTTTAATGACTTACATACCTGCTTAAATTCTGTCCTGAGTAAGGAATGCCTTTTTTCTGGAAATGTGGTAGAGGCACCTAATGGAAAGAGCTTTCAGACAAGGCTCATGCAATTCAAAGAGTTGGACATTCCCAGAATGGCAGCTGCCACTTTTGAAATGCATCCAGAAGCATCCTCAGTGGGGAGGTGGGACTCTGAAAAGTCCAGAAAAGTGACGGAAATCAAATAACAGCATCTGAACCAGTCTGTGCCTGCAACTCTTATGCTCTGAGCTGTACAAATGGAGGCTGTGCTCAAAAACTGCCCTCAGGAACTGGGAGACAAATGACAGCAGCAGAAAGTGACACTGGTAGGAAAGTAAGAAAGCAGCAAATTATGGCCACGTCTTAAAGGCAGGAGATCTTGGGGGGCAAACCCATAACTTTCCAGAAAAACTTCATTTTGCTTTTTAAAAAAATCCCTTTAGTCTCTTATTTCCACCACCAGCCTGCCTTTGATGATCTTCCTCTGTAGACGTCCGCAGCGCTGGAAGTCCTGTGAACCTCATTTGGTACTTTCCACTGCAGTGCAGCACTTGGAAAGAACAGAACACTGTCCCATCTCATTGTCTTCTCTCCTCCCATGGGATTTTTTGGACAGGGAGTCTTCTTTCCACTGTCCCACGTCAGTTTGCTGCCAGCACATGTTATCTCGTTTTCAGGTCTGTCATTTTGCTTGTGAAAAGAGCATGAGCGTTCCTGACTGTACCTGAGATGACCGTACCAAATCTGGCTATCCACAGTCCCGGAGACTTCACAAACACTCCATAATAAAATTGGGAAAGACTTTCTTCTTTTACAGCTCTTGATGACTAACTTTTAGTCTATTCAACAAGATAATTTTTGTTCTCTTATTTCTAGCCAGCTCCAAGAGTAAACTGATGGGTAGAGAGCAGGATCCACCTCAGTTAGTAAAACTGTCGATTACATGCACACCCCCATTAGTTACTACATAGAAAACTGCCAAGGCTGAAAAGTGACATGCACTAAATTCTTTCTGGAGTTCAGCTCCCAGTGGCCATTTACATCTTTCCTGTCCACCTCCCTTCCTTGGCCTATTCTGCCCTTCAGCATTGCTATTAGTTTCCCTGGTGCTGTTGGGAGCCCTGCGTGAAATGTATACACACGTGGGCAGGGCAGGTTAGGAATTGTGTAGGCAAGGAGAAAAGACCTTTAACACTGATCGAAGTCCTGGCAAGGGCATTTGTGTCTGCTTCTGAAGGGAGAATTTACATTTTCACGGTTGCATGGTCGCACAGGTAGCAGGATCAAGGCTACAGCTGTGTCTGTCCAAGTGAAGATCCATGGAGCACAGGTTTGTCTTCATACGTGACCTTGGCACTGGGTGAGGGGCGCAGCTGGGAAAGACAAAAGGCTATTCCTTGCTCATCCTGAACTTCCAAAGGGACTTCCTCAACTTATCTGTGTTACAGCTGTTTGCAGTGGCTGTTTGACTTCTTAATAGCGTTAGGCACTGACTCAGAGAGTGATTTTAAGTTAAGGGACCCTAGCAGTAATTGCATTGCTAATGACATTCTCTGTGAGGAAACCTCTGTCGTGACTGTGAGGAGGAACTGCCAGTGACGGGGGGGTCATGGCTGATTCTTGTGGTCGTGGGAGATGAATCTGGGCTCAGAGGTAAATGGACACCTGGTGCTTAACGGCTTCATGTTGAGTATTTCCTCTCAGGGGGTTCATCATAAAAGTCCCATCCTATGGTGGATGTTCTAATACGTATACTGAAGTATGGGGTTTCTTATTACCTGGACATTTTATACTTTGATAATTATATGGGATCTGCAGAGCCCTAATTTGGACAAGCCCTGAAGGGTGCCTCATTTCCCCAGCCTCCCAGATCGCACCCCAAATGGCCCAGAATAGTGTCTTTTGGATCGGGCTTTAAAGTGTCATTTTTACAAAGAGATCTCTTTCCATTGTCCGGGTCTAGAATCACTTGTAGTTTTGTCTCGTAACTCATAAAATGTCCTCTTGCTATTTGACTATGGGCTTGTTGGGTGGTGATGGCACCAGCTGTGTAATGCGGAGAGTATTTTTTTGTTATCGTTCTTCTGTGTCATGTAAAAAGATGAGAGATGCATATAAAGCACTTTTCCTGCCAGTTTCAAAAATGCCTTCAAATGATGATTCTTGGCATGCTGTATGTTTAGACAGTATTGCTGCAGTGAGTACTGTAGGATTCCCATTTTTAGATTGTTTTCATTCAGTTCATTGTATAATCTCATTTACTGAAAATATATGCATATATACCTTTCCTCTTATACTTGCACCATCCACCTTTAAAACTTGTTGATAGGATATGGGAAAATCGAGCGTGTTTACACTGGGTATTCCTCAGAGGATTTACATTTATGCAGGTCATGGACCCGCAGAGGATTTTGTAGCTGTCAACCCTACATGGGTTGTTTTTAGCTTTGCAGATAACACAGGTGGGAAAAAGCCCTGAGAAGCTTGTTTGACAGAGGTGAACTATTAAGTGCAGTGATTCACAGACAGCTATCCCTACCCTCTTGCTGGATAGAAGAGAAAACCAGGTGCGGTGTTGATTAGGCACAGTGTTGGGGTTGGTGATTAGACATCTTTCTAGTTTGCAGGAGAGTATGAGGTTAGGTTGAAAAAAATCCAGCCTTATTTAGATGATATTAAATAATAGCACGAGATTGAAATAAATGGAAATGAATGAGTAGAATAAACAGTGAAACATGCTGAAATGTTTGCCTACGTGTTTAAAAAATGCTTGGAAATTAAATACGTTGAGAAGGTAAAATAGGATCAAGGAGGCACGGTTAAGGGTTTGATTGTTTATCTCTTTCAAAGGAGGATGTTTCTGGACACCTTAGCATTCATTCCTGTCATCATTAGCTAGAGGTGGGAGGCAAAAGCCTTGGTACAGGTCATCTGTTTTGATTTTAACAAGACAGAAATTCTATTTCTTCATTTCTGCCAAAAGAAATCTTCAGTATCTTCATATCATTTCAGTGCAAATTAATCCATTAAAAATGACAATTTTAGTTGGGCCTAATGTATTCTAATACCAACAGAATTCTCTCATCGGATTCTCTGGGTTCTTGTGTCCTCATCGGATTCTCTGGGTTCTTGTGTCCTCATCGGATTCTCTGGGTTCTTGTGTCCTCACCAGATTCTCTCCACAAAACTTGTTTGCAGGTTTGGGCCTTTCTTTTCTCCCCATTTTCTCTCTTTTTGACCAAATAAGGCATTGGTCAAATTGACAATTGACAAATTGGACAAATTGACAAATGGTGTCAAATCTATGAAGTTTTAGAAGTGTTTCTGTTCATTCTAAAAATTTGAGATGTTTCCTAAACTGATGTAGAAAGGAAGTGCAAAGCACCTTGAGACATTTTGGTCAGGGAGGAGCTCTTTTGCAGTGAAAGGTGCAAGACTGAAGAGAGTGTTTGGGGGGAGCAGACAGGCACCTGTCTGTTTGCACGTGCCTGCAATCCTGCCTTCACGGGCAGCACTTCCAGGAGCTGCAAAGAACCAGTATAAGTTTAGATGTGTGAGGAATGACTATTTAAGGGCACCCCGAAGCCACCCCTCAGGTCAGATTGACTCTCGGTATCGCAGCACAGCGGGAGGCGAGGCTGTGGGCCCACAGAGTCCTGCCTGCATGCCTGGTCCAGCCCGGCCCGACACAGGCATGCTGCTTGTGCGGTGGCTGCCTGAGACCCATCCGGATGGTGGGTTGATACCGACCCACCAACGTCTCATCCCAGGTGCGAGGGAGGGAATGGGACTGGGAGGCTGCTGTAGCCACCTGCTTCCCAGAGTGCTTGGTATGAGCAGCGTTGACGCTGCCTGGAGGCACTTTCCGGTTACTGTTCGGTGTTAGAGATGTGAACCAGGATTTATATAAATTCCCAATCTGTTTGAATTTTACAGGGCCACTTTTGTGGGGTTTTTTTCCTCTATTAACAGTGTCATTGCTATTGACTGTGTTGTCTTTTTCTGGTTGGATTTCTTCAGATGGTAATTCTTGTGCTAAGTCACGGTGCCTCTGGTTTCATAGTGTGTTTGTTGTGTGACTCACAATTGTTTGACCTGTGGGATTTATTTGTCCTTTTTCTACAGGTTTTAATTTGATGTCAAAAAACATTATGCTTTCAGAGACTTACAGTTCTGATGTTCAACAGCCAAAAGTATTGATTTACAATTGGCAGGAGGGTGTGTTTGCTTCAACTAGCAGTGCTTTTAAAAAATAATTCCATTTGCTTTATGCCAAAGAGTCCCCGTGTCCCCTTTCAAACCACCTCCGTGTTGACTGCAGCAAAGCCTACCACATTAAAAATGAAATAGTGTTTATGCCAAATGTTCTCCCACATAGTTTCAAACCTTTTAGCGGTGTTTGCACTGAAATTTTTCTCCTAAAAGCTACAGCAGTTCGGAGCTCCATTTGATGCTTTTTCTAAAGACATCCACTTTCTGTCAAGAAAGGGCTACGTTCTGGCCCAGTGACCGTGAGCGGTGGCTTACCCACACGCGCTGCCCTCCTGGAGTGTATGGGGGTGGGTACGTGTGAGCTTCTTGCGCTGTGAAAGGGAATAAAATCTGGCCTATGACACTGAATAATCTGGTTATTTTAATCACTACCTGTGACTCTCTGAATTATCATCTGTGTTATGGGATAATACGATCTCTTCGGTATTCAACAATGACTTTTAAAAATTACCATATATATTATACAGAGCTAATATATTAAGAGATACCTTAAGGGTAATTATCAAGTGTGTAATTTCATCTGTAGGTTCTTATAATGATGGTTAATGTCATAAATGCCTTTTAATGAAATTATGGGCTTGTAACCCTGCCTGACTATCCTTTGTGTGTCATATAATTAATAAGACCAAGCTTTGGTGTTCATCTCAGTGTCACAAAGCATCACGTAAACTTCCATACTGGTGGTGGATGGTTAGTCTCATATCAGACTAAGAATAAGGTTAAGGCCAGGCTTGAGTGTATGGGCTTGTTAACAAAAGTACTTCTAACAGAACATATATGCTCGTAAAAAAAAAAAGGCCATTGATCTAGTGTCTTATTATAATACTACATGCCAAATTTTAAGGGAATGAAAAGGCAAGTGGGTTGCAGCACTTGGCACAAAGAATTGTTTTCCTTCTAATCCACTGAGGGTAGTGAAAATTTGTGTCCAACTGAAAAGCATTTGGAGATGGATAAGAAGCTTCATCTTGAATTGAAGACACTTGCCTGGAACGTAGAAGAGCTGGGATTGTTTCCCAGTCTGGCCTAATGTCTGTGGGGCTCTGGCTAAGTTGATTATTTTTTATGGTCTTCAGATTTACTGTCTGAAAATTGAGGCCATAATATTTCTTTTCTTTGTCTCACATTTCCAGGTTTTAAACTTGCTGGAGCAAAGGAGATATCTATATGGGGTTTTGTTGTTTTGGGTTTTTTTCTTTGGCAGTTACCATAGAATCTTACAGAATCGTTCACATTGGAAGGAGCCTAAGGTCATCTAATCCCACCTCCTGCTCAGAGCAAGGGCAGTGTTGAACTTCTGCCCTCTAGGCCACTTTCTTATTGTGAATACTAATAAGAGAACCAGCAATTTTACACGTCACCAGTGAAAAGTGGTTCTAAAAGATCGTGTGAGACTCATTAAGATTATTTTACTGTTCTTTGTCCTTCAGGGAATGATGTACCTGGAAGAGAGGAGACTTGTCCACCGGGACTTGGCAGCCCGTAATGTGTTGGTGAAATCACCAAACCATGTGAAGATCACTGACTTCGGACTGGCCAGGCTTTTGGAAGGGGATGAGAAAGAGTATAATGCTGATGGAGGGAAGGTGAGTGCTGTACATGTCTGGAAGTGAATGTATCACTGTGGCAAACCTGCTGAAGTTACTCTTTAGGGCAGTGTATCCCTACGGGACTATTAGCCATGTAAGAGTCTGTCAGTGACTTAGCAAACTGTGTTGTGACAGCACGCATAAAAGCTGCTCATTTTTTGCTCAGTAAGCTTCTCCAGGTGCCAAAATATAATTGTCTGAACAGTTTTCACACTCAGAATTAGGTTTTGTTCCTATGCTCCATTTTGCGTCTTGTTTTGAGGACTTCTGAAGTCAGTTCAAGGAGTGACAGATGTTCTAGTGCATTTCTGCCAAGCCCCTTCCTCTGGTCAGTATGGACCTCAATAACTTGCAGTCCCATTTTCCCAGACAAGTAGTTTTCCAGAAAACAAAAAAGAAGACAACAGAACACGTTTGTAGAGCCACCTCTTCTGTCACAATGCATATGCTATTTCTTGTATCCAAACCTCCAATACCATGCTGAGTGCCAGGCCACTAAAAAGGTAGCTTGAGGATAATTTTGAAACCAGACATTTTCCCATATTACTTTTCAGCATACCGCACAACATCCATGTAGTGCCTCACCTCATTTCTAATTCCTTCAGATTAATGCATTACAAAATTCAGAAGGCTGTAAGTAAAGGCTGTAAGTACATACTACTGACAGCTGCTCCCTAAACATCTTGAAGTTCCACGTTTCAACCTGTCACAAAATCCCAAGGGATTCTGCCTCTCCTGTCATTCCTTTTCCCGAATGTTCAGTTTGCTTTCTGTCTAGTTGCTATCTCTGTATTTCTGTGCTCACTCGTGCCCTTGTCTGGGACAAGCAGCTGTTGCCAGCGTGTGCTTTCCTCCTGGATGGGCTGCGGCTGTATTTGTGCGGCTGCTGCCCTGGGCAGCTGCTGCGTGGGTTACGTCGGCATTTCAGGCAGCGAGGTGAATTGCTTGAAAGGAGTCACTGGTTCTTTCCCATTTCCCCAGTAAAGAGACCTCCTGGCAGGGAAGGTGTAGTTTTGGCAGTCTTCCCTGATTCCTTCAGTTCTCTAGTCCCCTCTTCGGTAACCCCTCTGCCTCCTCCCTCCGTCAGCCAGGGAATGACAGAGAATGAGCTGGTCCGTGCAAACCCACTGATCCCTGGCAGCTCTGAGGTGGTGTCTTGCGCTTGTGAGGCCAGTCACACTGCTGGGAGTTCTGGAGCAGGATTTACACGTCAGATGTGTCAACTTCCCAGTTCCAGAGAAGTGTCCTGTGAAATCCGACAGACATTTGCAGCTTAAAGTTGTGTTGAGAGCATGCTAAGACAGATTCAGACTGGGTAAAAGGAAAAACTTTTTCACCATGAGGACAATCAAGCGGTTGATCAAGTTGCCCAGGGAGGTGGTGCCGTTTCCATCCTTGGAGATTTTCAGGTCCAGACTGGATAAAGCCTGGAGTAACTTGGTCTGATCTCATAGCTGAACCTGCTGTGAGCCTGAGGTTGGGCTAGAGACCTCCTGAGGTCCCTTCTGACCTGATGAGCAATGCAGCTTTGCTACTTTAGCAGTTGCTCAAGTTTGGAACAAGCCAGTCACATTTAATGGGGATGAAAGCGATATGCTTCTGCAGAGTTTGGTGGAGGAGGACGAACTGTCTTTGCAAGTGCTAAGCCAACCTTTATTTAAGAGTGCTATTTTGCTATAGCTGTATAGGTTATGTTCATTAGTCAACTCCATGGAAGGTATTTTCATAAGGGTTTGAAGGAAGACGCATCCTCTGCTTTTACACCCACCATCTGTTCCGATTTTGCGTGCAGTTACATATCTCTCCGGTTTATTTTAGTACATCTCCCATAGTTGCAAATTCAAGGAGACCCATACAAGCCCTGCCAGGTAAAAATCTGTTTTTAACATCTGTCCATTAGAAATTAACGGACTGCAAGGCTGTGCCTAACAGGCCCAGCTCAGCAATAGGAAACACCGTGAATCTCATTTTAACACAAACTCAAGAGGGCTAACCCCTGTGCCAAGCCTAGGTTTGTGTTTGCCTACGCAGCCTTCTCTGTGTGGTTCAGAGCCAAAGGCTAACTTGGGACTTTTGACTTGCTGTCAGGAGCAACGTCTCTCACTGCGGTAATGATACAGAGAACTGGGAAGGCTAAGTTCCTAACGAGTACTAGGAGTTAGAAATTCAGCACTGTAAATTCTCCCCATTGCCTGTTCACTCTGATGAGGATGATGTGGACAGTGAAGTATTATGGACACTGCATTATTAACCAGCCTCATTAGAGAGCAATCGAGATGGAGATAGCAGCGTCTGGGTTTGCAAACTGTTGAAGCAGAAGAGCTTCTGTACTCCGCTTTCTCTGCTGTACTTCAGATTTAGGAGGATTGGACGTAATTTTTGCATAGGTCCCATCTTTGTACGGAATGATTAAAAAGTGAGTTGTTCTACTTCATCTGAATCAGTAAAATTTGGGTGGCATGAGAAGTTCTGCAGATAAGAGAATTTCTCACCTCCATAGGTTTTATGAGGCAAAGCCCCATTCTAGGGGGCAAGAACAACCATTTCATCTACTGGGTAGTGCTGCTTGCAGTTGAAAAAGGGAGTAATCTGATGTCTACATACAGCATCTCTCTGTATTGGTTTATTATTCTATTTCTAAGGTTACATTTCTGTTGTTTTTCCCTAGATGCCAATTAAGTGGATGGCTCTGGAGTGTATACACTACAGGAAGTTTACCCATCAGAGTGATGTTTGGAGCTATGGTAAATCTTCATGTGATTAGTTTAAAAATTTGTCTCTTGTAAAGCATTAAACTGAGTTGTGTTGCTATGTTAAAGATATCCTCTTTTCCTAGAGGAGTTAATTCCAGTGGTTTTTGCTCTTCATTTTTTTTTTCTTTTTCTTGTTTGAGTTTTGGTTTTGTTTTGGGTTTTTTTGATGTGTAACTCTAAACAGCACTTGTTACTTGTCGGCTGCGTTACTTCCCTGGTCACTAAAATACATTATCGTGATGTCCCTGCTGGGATGATGCCATAAGGTCTGGGGTGGTAGCAGTTTGGCTGATTATTATGATGGAAGAAGGACTCTTTCAGCTCAGCCACAGATTCATAAAAATACAGCTGCAGGTCATAATTTTCAGCAGTCCTTTGAAAATCTTAACTCTAAAAGCTATGAATGTCAAAAAAGATTTTCAGGCTTATGGGACTTTCTGTACCTATAGTCAGATAAAAGGGAATTTGTCGTAATACAGAGCAAATACAGCAAGAGAAAGAAGAGAAAAAGACAAACTGTCCAAGCTAAACAAGTTAAAACAAGCATCCATTTAATTTCACAGGTAACTTGGGAATTAGGTAGACAGGTCAGGTCATGTGGATTCCACACACACCAAAGAAAATTTCACATTTTGGAAATGAGATGTTAATTTAGTGTTGCTAATTTTGTTATCCAGACGAGCTATTGTGCCACATCTGCCTGTTCTTCTAGCATAGCTATTGCTAATAAAATCATGTATACCTTTGTAAGTGGAATTTTTCAGCCGTATCTAGGGCTATGGCCTCCTATTTGCATTTCCTGTTGCCATATCATTTTGAAATAAAAAGGTGTACAATTCTATTCATTACTCACTTTTACCTGTGGGTAGCAGCAAAAGCCACTGTTTGCTGTGACTGGCTAGCTGCCCTCCTCTTCAGCTGAGAAAAACACATGAAAGTTAAATTGGTCATGTAAAGCTGCTCTTTCTCCTCAAATTCCGTATACCCCATATCACTGAGGGAAAAATATGCCTCCATTTATGAAATTCATTTTAAGTGCAGGAAACCCAGAATATCTATAATCGGAAAGGACAAGACCAAAAAACAATTGGCAAGTTACAGTTATTGAACATCAACAAAGAGGTGAATGAGGGTGAAATAAATACATGTTTTATCCATATGGTAATTTTGCCTATCACCTTTCACATTAGCGTGACAGCTGGCAAAATATGGCTACTGATCTGGAGGTGTGTTTAAAATGACCTTTGCAATAAAAATAAAAGTTAAACTGGTGTGAGAGCAGCATTTTCAATATTTAAGATTTTGTTCAGGGGATGAATTCTGTTACTTATGATATATGATCTTTATTCCCAGCTCCGATGCCAAAGCAAATCCTATGGCTATTCAAAAAGAGACTCTTGGTTTTGAAGCACAGCACTATCATAACTCAAACCCATAAGGTGATTTAAAGAAAAAAATAATACAAGTGGCTGTGAATGACTTCCAAGGCAAAGACAATGACATAATGTTACTCAGAACTTTACCTTTGTGGGAAATTGATGCTCTAAGTTAGGGAACATCTGCAGTTTTTCCCCTTAAAATAATAGCGTGCATCAGCCATTCATTTTCCCTTTTGATATGATAAAAGAGGGTGATACATTCTTTTGTTATTGCATCCATTTATTTTACCACCATTTATTTGTCTTAGACCTTTCTCTTGTGTCTCCGGTCTATCATGCTGCTTCTTACACCAGTAAAAATGGGGGAAGTTGCTTTTGAAGATTACCACAAAGTGCTGTTTCACCATTTTCTGCAGCTTTTTAAATGGCAGACCGGACTTCAGTGTTTTTACAGGCACTGGTAATGCAGAAGAGATTGCAGTCCAGAACTGGGCCAGAATACTGCGCTGCAGGAAATTGTGAAGGAATCTGAACAGTACGACTCAAATATTAACACTCTTCTTCTCTCTCTAGGAGTCACTATATGGGAGCTTATGACCTTTGGTGGGAAGCCGTACGATGGAATCCCAACTCGAGAGATCCCCGACCTCTTGGAGAAGGGAGAGCGGTTGCCCCAACCTCCAATCTGCACTATTGATGTTTATATGGTGATGGTGAAGTGTGAGTAATTGTCGCTCTTGACATCACTATGCTCAGCGCAAGAGGGGCTCATTTTAGAACATTTGCGCCTATAGTCTTTGACAGTGCTGGGTACTAGGGCAGGCTGCTCCAAAACAAAAGCTTCTCAAGATACTGTACATTCCATTTAAATACTGTGTGCACATTTTTTGCAATCGCAAAGAATATGAATTTAGTCACGAAGGGTTGAGTTAGCTCAGCTTCTTATTACTGTCAGATGGTAGCTGATATTCTTGCTGTGAAGTCAAAATTGTGTGATTGTTATTGTAAATCCTTGTCATTTCCATGACAATTGATTTTGATGTTAAAAAAAGATAGTATTAAACATAATTATGGTACACAGATACCCAGCCAGTGAAGGCTGAGAGGAGAAATGCTGGTTCCAAATATCGAGGAAAGAAAGCATGAATGTTTTATTGTTAGTAGTAACAAGAGTGATGATTGCAATATAATAATAAGAAGTAAAATTAAATTAATACTAGAAATGCTGCAGAGAGGATAATTTTTTATCATTCTTAGTCCAGGACAATAATTTATGAATATTTTTACTTTAGGAAAAAAGGAAAACAGTCTGCCTACCCTTTTATCTCCAAGATAACCACACTAGTGACAGTATCCTCCAAGGCTATGCTTCTAATTTAAAAAGAATTAGGAACATCTCTCTGGTATTTCTGGCTTAATTTAAGCGAGATTAACATACAGACATCTCATCCATGTTATATAGTCCTTTCCCTTTTGCTTTGTACACAAAAACACTGAAAGAAAGAAAATAAAACTAGTAGAGGTAAACAACGTATCTTCTGAAAACAGTTGTACTGTGCGTGCAGGTATGGCAAGTGGCTGAATAGTGCAAGGGGTTCGTGTGGGTTGGGTGCAAAAATGTTCCATCTGATAGGATTTCTAGTGATACGAGGCGAATCTCAGTGGACAAAAGGAGGTCCTAGTAGATGGGGCAATCTGGAAGACAGAAAGTTACAGCTAGACGTACAGACTTACTCCTGTAACGTCTGCATGAAATTCTTTATAAGCTGTAGTAGCTTTGTTTTTCCTGCATTGGTCACTTCTTCAGTTAAAGGGCACGAAGGAGATGAGGGCTGCTTCGTTCAGCCTCCCTGGCAAATGAGAACATGTGCTTGGGAAGCTGCTGATAGACTCTTCCGTTAGGAAAAAGCTGACACCGAGATAAACTAGTTGCTGGTGGCAACTGCCTATACTACTTGCTCGTTTTGCAGGAAGCATTAGCAGGAATTGAGGATTGTTGTTTCTAATGAATGTTTCTTGGAGAGTGAAGGACAAAATAATCACCCTTACTCAATTAAAATAGCGTGTAATGCCTGTGTGAGGTCTGCGTTAACGATGCAGACAGGTGAATGCAGAATTACCTGAAAAGCGGATGCAAGGTCAGTCATCCTGTAGATCTGTTGAGCAGCTCTTCTTAATCTAAGTCACCATGGAACGGTAGGTCAGTTAAAGTGAAAATGTATTTAGCAGTAACTTTGTAATAAACCCACTAGACTTGGATGAGATGAGGTTCATTATATTACAGGTTAGACACATCCATAATAAAGGACAGTCAGAGCTGACATCTAAGTGGGCAAGAATGAGACAGAAAATTGCAAGGCATTGTTTCTGTCTCTGTTTTGGGGATGGGAAACAGGAGCTTAGAGCAAATTAAGAAGAAATCCATGCGGTGTGGAACATCTAGTCTTCTCTGGGCAAGACCAGATGTTTTCCATTTTAGATGTATCCTAGAGTTCTGGCTTTCCATTCTTCCGGGCTCTTCATTGCATCTTTTCTTTAGGCCCGGCTATCAAGGACATCTTTTCACTTCAAACTTGTGCATTTTTAAAAACCGAATTTCTTCCCTTGGCAATTAACTGTTTTGTTTCTCATCTTTCATCTGTCCCCAGGCTGGATGATTGATGCTGACAGTCGGCCTAAATTCAAGGAGCTAGCTGCGGAATTCTCTAGGATGGCTCGAGACCCTCAGAGATACCTAGTAATTCAAGTAAGCAACTCGGCAACGTGGGGTGGGAAAACAGAATGCTCTCTATCAAACCTGTCTGTTAAGGGTTGCCTTTGAATCTCTCAGCTTCAAGGTGCTCTTGAACGTAAGGCAAGCAGTGACCACAGTACTAGACAAGAATGAAATAGAATGGCCAGTGTCAGTTTCTCGAAAATAGTAACAATAAAATAATCTGAAATTCACTTCCTAGGCTTGTAAGTATGAGCACATACACAAGATCTGGCTTTGCAAGCTGCTCAGTGCTTTGCATTCTCTCATGAAACTGGGGCGAGATTTGTCTATCAGTGGACAGTGGACCTACTTTAGACCAAGGGCTTGCGTGGTTCTGCAGTTGCTTAGGCTGAGTGTCAGGGCATTATCCTGAAGGACTCTTCCTGCACTGCTGAGATTAGAAGAAAGTTTCGTTTCATAGCCTAAACATAAAGGTTTCTCAGAAGACAGGGAGTTGTGTCACATTGGTACCTCTCACGCTAGAGAGGAGCTTCCCTCTGTGTCCTTAGGCTGAGTAGGCTCGTAGTGCTTTGCAGCCACAGTGATAGACCCACACCAGCACGATTCATCACGTGAAACTACAGTGTGTCAGCAGGGCAACGCCAGTATAGTCATATCTGTTGACTACATCTAGCTGGAGCTGTGTGTACACCCCGAGTGCAGGCCTATGTGGAAGTTTTTGTCCTTTCGCTCCTACATTCTACAGAAGCCTAGAGTTGTGCATGCGTTTATTACAACTCAGACTCAAGTTACAGAAAATGGACCTGACCATTTGGAAAGGTCCTTAAATGGTCCCAGTGTGTGAACAGTTCAGACAGAAATGAAAAATTAAAGGAAGTAAGGTGATGTTGAAACACCAGAGACCAAAGCACGGAATTAGTTTGATCCAGGTAACGATACGCTCATGCTGTATCTCATGCTCTGTCTGCTCCACAGCATGGAGTGCAGAGCAGAGGTGCATCCAGCTGGTCCTTAGCTCCACACTGACATAAGAATTCTTAGCTGAAGAGCCTCCAGAAGTACGGTCGCTGCCACTTTATGTCCCCTGATTGCTTCTGGATCTAGTGCTAGTCTCAGCGTATGGTGTTTCATTTCACCGTGAAGACGTGCTGGCCTACTCATGGGGCATAATTGCGCAGGGTGAATGCAGGCTACTCTCCTGCAGCTTGAGGAGAAGTAAAATATATCTGAAAAGTAAAATAATAGTCAAGAGGATCTGTGGTCGTGAACGTAGAATTTCTCTCGCAGTATTCCCCACCGTGTTAAATTTTAAGTTCAGCTGATAGAAGTTATTCTGGAAAAATCTGTCTGATGAAATTACTTCATTAGAATAGGACGTTTCCCTATTCCAAATACCTCTTCCCTCCCTTTCTGTCCTGTGCCCTTCCCTCCCCTCTCGTATAGGCTGGTGGGTATTTCATCCCTTGAGGCTTCTTCTCCAGTGATCCTTGCAGACAATATAAGCCATGAGCTTCTTGAGGGGAAAGCAGGGTAGCTACATTGCACTGGTATCTCTGCCGTTGTGACTCCCTGTTCCCCCCATTCCCAGTGAAGAACGACAAGCTTGCTGTTGAGCTTTTAAGCCCGTCTGTATGCGCCCCATAGCACAGCCATCGTTCCCTGCTGGATTCCACACATGGCATAATAATTCCTGCAGAGTGGGAGGCCATTCTTTAGCCACGCAGTTGAGTTTAGCATCATTTCTGTGGGTTGTTAGGTGTCTGGGGCATGGGCTGCCTTTTGTGATGTTCTGTGGCACCGAGCAAAGTGCAGCCCACATTTGCCTCTCCAGCTTGCGGATGCTATTTCAATAAAAATACTTATCATTGTTGTTGCTTTTGTTGCCTGGTTTGATTTTTATTGCTTTCAGCTCATTCTGCAGAACTTTCCATATGGAAGAGACGGAAATTTAGCCTCCAAGTCCCTAAAAATACAAATGAAAACAAAGCAAACACCCAGACACAGCAGGTTCCGTGTTATTTCTCCCCCCTGTGTGAGCCTAAATAGCGGACATATTTCACAGAATACATCAGGCCTTGACAGAACTTGGGTCAGGAACTGAGCTTGCGTGGGAAAAAAGAGGGAAGAAAGAATAAAAGCTCCATCACAAGAATGCCAAAAAATGACTTTGCTTGATTTATTCAGTTATTCCCTTTCTGTCATCATAGTCCCAGTAAAAAAAAAAAAAAAACAAAACAAAACAAATGATGTGGATGTGGTGCTTTAGAACAAACAAGCAGCATGTGTGGTCCCTGCAGCCTGGCTGCCAGAGCATGAAGAAGGCTGAAGTTTCCTGCTGGGAAATTAATCCATCTTTTGACCGTTTTCCTCTCTCAATACAATCTATTTAGGGCGATGATCGTATGAAGCTCCCAAGCCCAAATGACAGCAAATTCTTCCAAAACCTTCTTGACGAGGAAGACCTGGAAGATATGATGGATGCTGAAGAGTATCTTGTTCCTCAAGCCTTCAACATCCCTCCTCCCATCTACACCTCCAGGACAAGAATTGATTCCAACAGGGTAAGAGCAAACTCTGACAGAAAATACTGGGTGTTATAAAAGCACAGGTGGAGATTTAAGTACACTAATCAAAGACGGGCCAGGGTTGCCTTGGGAATTATAAGCTCCCATTGTAAGGAGAGCGACTATAAAAACGTTGTCACTGGGTTCCCTATTCATTGTGCCTCAGTGAATTCTAAATTAATAGCTCGGCCTTGAGTGAACAAAGGCTTGACTTGAACTGCCTGTCCTGAAAGCACAGCTGAAGCTCGTGCAGTCAAGCCGTGCTGTTTCTCAGTTGCGTACCGTCCTGGCCAGGAAGTGCAGAGCTCTGATTCCCTGCAATCCTCTCGTCTTGACAGGGCTGGCACCGATGTAACTGCGGGCGGCTGGAATATATAGATAGTGCTGCTTCTGTGTCTTGAGCCAGATTTTAGACGCAGCCCCTTTTCCTGTTTGTATGTGATGCTTTCATGGCCCTTCCTTCACAAGCACCTGGTTTTGCTAAGCATGTCACAGATTTCAGCATGTTGGTCTTCGTAACATCCCTGTCAGGGGAGGAAATGCTGTGCGTTTTACAGGGGGAGTGTTCAGGTGGAATTCAGCTCACACACACCTAACCATCAAAATGATAGGGACATAATCTAAGCCTTTCGTCTAGATTTCATTTCATGTCGTTGGAGAAGGGTGGGTGTGCCCAGGGGGTGATGAGTGCTCCCTGCTCTGGACATCTACAGTGGGTAAGTCACCTTCTGGAGGTGTCTTTCTCACTGACTGCTGAGAGCTCCAGAGCAGTCTCAGACCTGGGGTTTGCACCCTGGTGGACTGGATCCTGTCCTGAATGCCCGAGCCTCAGTGCCACAGGAGCTCTGCTGCAGCTGGGGCCTGAGTGCGGGTTTCCAGAATTCCTTTTCACTCCTGAACTCCCTGCCCACAGCTCTCGCCTCTGCCTCTGCCTGCACTTGGCTCCGTCCTTTCAACAGTTGAGGTGCCACCCCTTCTCACAAAAATAAGAGATGGTGAAATGCATTGCGCATGTGAGGACATTCGCACAAGCATCAGACGTATTTAGTAATTAGGGGCTTGTTTGTTTGTCTTCTCTTCGTGCTCGTTCCAGTGGAAAGTCACATTTTAAATACTAAGTGGAGTCTCATGGAAATGTTGGTGTTTATTCTTCGTGGATTAGAAACCTTTTGGACATACATCTTTAGCTGAGGTAGTTCCAAATTCATCCCCTGGTCTGAAGTGATGACGCCACGTGAGGCAGGGAGGGGGTAAGCAAAGGAGCTCAGAGTGCATGAACTGGCTCAGTATTCATGTTCTGACCATACGCTGCATGAAGTTCTTTCACCCCTTCTGAGTAAAGCACTGCTTTTCTGGAATAAGGAAGTCAAAATCTGATCTTATCCATTCAATTCATAAGGAAATGGCTACTCTTTGTAAAGGCAAGGAGACTAGAGAGGGCTTTGGAAGAGGCTGGGTGTAGTCTTGCTGGCCGAGCAGGATTCAGGTAGCATTTCTCCTGCATCACTGGAAGGCAGTGAAGGGGGGATGACACAGGAGGGGATGATGCATGATTTAGGAATAAGCAAGAAACTTCCTCTTTATGGCAACAAGAGTTAATTTTTAGTGTTGATGCTGATCTGAAATAAGTCAGTTTTATTCCTAGCTGTCTCTGGAGAGGTTCTGTTTCCTTTGCTGACAACTTCTGAGAAAAGAAGGCAATGACAGTAGTTACCTTTGAAAGGTGCTCACTGGCCCACTGTTGTAAATCACTCTAGCTTAGTTTTACACAGTTTTACACATGTACACCAACATAGGGCTGAGAGAGCAGAGTCAGACCCATAAGGTTTGCTATATTCATCTCAGTCCCGTATTTGCTGGAATCACTGTGGCACATTTAAAGGAGAAGGGATTAGTAGGAAAATGTACTTGCCTTTTCAACAGTTCCTTTTGTCCGCTGTTTTTAGTGCCAGCCAAGCAGAGGAGTCCACTAGAGCTGAGGGAATTAATTCCAACAAAAAGTCCCAGAGTAAATATTCTGAAAGAGTTATTTAAAATGTGTTGTTTGGGCAGCCAACATGCTCACTGTTTGGGCAGCCAACATGCTCACTGGGATATTCATGGAAAGCAAACACAGGCATTTACTATTATTATTGTATGAAAATTCAAGTATCTTTCTCACAGCCTTTGCCCAACTTTAAACCACACTGTTGCAGCTGCTTGCACACATTTGATCCTCTTGAAGTCAGCAGAGCTGCGGAAGGAGACCCTGTGCCTTTATTTTTGCCACCCAGGGGCTCCATCACGTTCTTGATGTGACGTCTCTTCTCCGCAGCTCACGATTTCCCATCTTGGTTTGAGACTGTGATCTGGTACCACTCAGTGGCAGCTTTGCTTTGCGATTCAGTTTAATGACAGTGGTGAGACTGTATCCTTCTTTCAGTAACTCCGACTGCTGGGAATTTTTCTCTGGCATCATACAACAGTCTCACACTTGAACAAATCTGGAATGACTCCTTGCTAAAAGTTTTCAGATTCTGAGCCAAGTTTTCAGACCCAGGTCACCCCGGAGAGGGCAGCTGGGGGACAGAAAGCTTGCACCCAGTTCTGTAGTTTTACACCCCTTCCATCTTTGTAGTGTTTTTCTTTATTGCAGGAACCCCTTTGTGGAGGGGTCATTTTTAAGCCCAGCTGATTTACAGTAACACTTGCTGGTATCATTGGAGACCGATTCCTGCCCCGTAACAGGATTACCAGTAGAATTTTGATGCTTGTCTGGTGTCTCAGATTAGCTTCAGACTCAGCTTTGTTTGCCAACAGTTGTGCATCTCCCAAATGCCATATAGGCGAGTACCTCGAGATTGCAGGAAGGCCACAGCACTGTGTTGCTGGAGGGGCTTGGGGACAAGCCGGAAGCCCCATAGCATCCTAGCATTCCTGGTTTCCTTTCCAGAGAGGCTTTTGCTGGATGTAGTACTTTTTTTTTTTTTTTTCCCCTCTGTACAGAAAGCAATATACTTGTCTGTTGTTTTTCTGAAGCACTCAGGTTCTTGGTACATTAACTATTCTTCCAGTGAAGATTCATGTTGATTTAAAACAAAATACATACTAGCTCCTTTAAGGTATTAGTGCATCTGCTGTGCATCATTCAGTGCAGCTGGATGTCAGCTACAGGTATCACAGAACTGCGGTGCTGTCAGAGCTCCCTATCTGCAGTTTGTCTGATTCTGTCTTTGTGTTTCCTTGGATGGTTTGTGATTTAGGTTTGTTTGGTGTAGTGAATGTTAATATTACACAAAGTCATTATGGTGCTGCTACAGCTATAGATGCCAAATGAATTGATACAGCTTAGGTAGTCTGCGCTCCCTGTGTCTGGCAAATTAAATTTTATGGGGAGATCGCCAGGCAATTTGGTGAAGTAAACCACACAGATAAGACCTACATGATGATCTCCATGTCAGAGACCAGAAGCACGAAGGATACTGCATTTCCCATCTTAGTTGTTCTGATTGTTGTTTTAGTGAATAAAGAGCCGGTTATGTGATGGCAGAGGATTGTGCTCCTTCTCTGGGCATGTCGTCCTGACAGCTTTACTTGAGCGTTCCAGCAGCGCAGCTCTACTGGGGACAAAATTTTGCAGGAAGAAAGCAGGGAGCTGGTGAGCCTCCTCACATTTAGGCTTTGAAGTCACGGAATCACGGAATCACGGAATCTTCAGAGTTGGAAGGGACCTCTAGAGATCATCTAGTCCAACTCCCCTGCTAGAGCAGGATTGCCTAAAGCACATCCCTCAGGACTGCATCCAGGCGGGTCTTGAAAATCTCCAGAGAAGGGGACTCCACCACCTGCCTGGGCAGCCTGTTCCAGTGCTCTGTCACCCTCACTGTAAAGAAGTTTTTCCGTGTATTTGAACGGAACTTCCTATGTTCTAGCTTGTGCCCATTGCCCCTTGTCCTGTCGCTGGGAACCATCGAAAAGAGTCTGGCTCCGTCCTCCTTAAACCCACCCTTTAGGTACTTGTAAACATTAATCAGGTCCCCCCTCAGCCTTCTCTTCTCCAGGCTAAAGAGTCCCAGCTCTTTCAGCCTTTCCTCATAAGGGAGGTGCTCCAGTCCCACAATCATCTTGGTTGCCCTTCGCTGGACTCGCTCCAGCAGTTCCCTGTCCCTCTTGAACTGGGGAGCCCAGAACTGGACACAGTACTCCAGTTGTGGCCTCACCAGTGCAGAGTAGAGGGGGAGAATGACCTCCCTCGACCTACTGGCCACAGTCTTCCCTATGCAGCCCAGGATGCCATTGGCCCTCTTGGCGACAAGGGCACACTGCTGGCTCATGGATAATTTGCTGTCTACCAGGACCCCCAGGTCCTTCTCCTCAGAGCTGCTTCCCAGCATGTCCGCCCCTAACCTATACTGGTGTTTGGCATTCTTCCTTCCCAGGTGCAGGACCCTACACTTGCTTTTGTTGAACCTCATTAGGTTCTTCTCTGCCCAGCTCTCCAGCCTGTCCAGGTCACGCTGGATGGCAGCACGGCCCTCCGGAGTGTCGGCCACCCCTCCCAGCTTGGTATCATCAGCAAACTTGCTGAGGATACACTCTGTCCCCTCATCTAGGTCATTAATGAATATATTGAACAAAATTGGTCCAAGTATTGACCCCTGAGGGACACCACTCGTTACAGGCCTCCAACTGGACTCTGTGCCGCTGATCACAACCCTCTGGGTTCTGTCACTCAGCCAGCTCTCGATCCACCTCACTGTCACCTCGTCTAGCCCATACTTCCTCAGCTTCCTAATGAGGATGTTATGGGAGACAGTGTCAAAAGCCTTGCTAAGGTCAAGGTAGATGACATCTACGGCTCTCCCCTCATCCAGCCAACCCGTTATAACATCATAGAAAGCTATCAGATTGGTCAGGCATGATTTGCCCTTGGTAAATCCATGCTGACCACTTCCAATAACTTCCTGTTCCTCTATGTGTTTGGAGACGACATCCAGAATGAGTCGCTCCATTACCTTCCCAGGGACAGAGGTGAGACTAACCGGCCTGTAGTTCCCTGGGTCCTCCTTCTTGCCTTTTTTGAAGATTGGAGTGACGTTAGCCTTCCTCCAGTCCTCAGGCACCTCTCCTGTTCCCCATGACCTTGCAAAGACAATGGAGAGTGGTCTAGCGATAACATCTGCCAGCTCTCTCAGCACTCGCGGGTGCATCCCGTCAGGGCCCATGGACTTATGAATGTCCAGCTTGGCCAAGTGGTCTCTGACCCGGTCCTCCTCAACTAAGGGAAAATCTTCCTCTCTCCAGACCTTCCCCCTTGCCTCCAGGGTATGGGATGTGTGAGGGACGGCTTTATCAGTGAAGACCGAAGAAAAGAAGGCATTCAGTAACTCTGCCTTCTCTGTGTCTTCCACCACTAGGGCACCCGTCTCATTCATCAGTGGACCTATATTTTCCCTAGTATTCCTTTTTCTGTTGATATACTGGAAAAATCTCTTCTTGTTGTCTTTAACTGCAGTGGCCAAGCTGAGTTCTGATTGAGCTTTGGCCCTTCTAATCTTCCCCCTGCATAGCTTTGTTATATCTTGATAATCCTCATAAGTTGCTAAGCCCCTTTTCCAGAGAATGTAAGCCTTCCTTTTTTTCCTGAGGTCCAGCCAAAGCTCTCTATTTAGCCAGGCTGGCCTTCTTCCCCGTCGGCTCGTCTTTTGGGACATGGGGATGGCCTTCACCTGTGCTTCTAAGAGCACCTGCTTGAAGTATGACCAGCTTTCCTGGGCACCTTTGCTCTTCAAAACTGCCTCCCAAGGGACACTCTCAACCATGCTCCTAAACAGGCTAAAGTCTGCCCTTCGGAAATCCAAGGTGGCAGTTTTGCTGGCTCCCCGCCTCCCTTCACCAAGAATTGAAAACTCTATCATTTCATGGTCACTCTGCCCAAGATGACCTCCAACCTTTACATCCCCCACAAGACCTTCTTTGTTAACAAACAGTAGGTCCAGTAGGGCATTTCCCCTAGTAGGTTCCTTCACCAGCTGTGTTAGGAAGTTGTCTTCCACACACTCCAGGAACCTCCGGGACTGTTCCCTCTCTGCTGTGTGGTATTCCCAGCGGACATCTGGGAAGTTGAAATCCCCCAAAAGAACAAGGGCAGATGATCGCGAAACCTCTGCCAGCCGCTTATAGAATACTTCATCGGTTTCTACATCCTGATTAGGGGGTCTATAACAAACTCCCATCACGATATCTGCCTTGTTGGCCTTCCCCTTGATTTTTATCCATACACACTCAACACTGTCATTTACAGTGTTGAGTTCCAGACATTCAAAACCGTCCCTAACATAGAGGGAATTAAGTGAGAGCAAGAGCATTTACTTTCTAAGGAAAGCTCCGAAGTTTCTCTAGGATGATCTCGATCCTAAATCCTTGCAGCTTGTTGCCTGGGAGAGGCACCACTGGATGAGGTTTGTGTAAAACACTGCCTGCCTTCTCCCTCCCATGCGAAGAAAAAAGCTATTTGTATATGAATTCATAGCACAGAGCTGCAGTCCATGCTGCAAGGAAAGAGGGAAGCCTTCTGGGGAGTTTCCAGCTCCCTGGGAAGTGTCACGTCCTTCTTCCTCCAGGGATTACTGAGGTTTATGAAGCTGCGAGGCTCAGACACAGCTTTCGCATTCCCTTCACACCCACACTGGCTTCATACTGGCAGGTCTGTGGGACCCGTCCTGCCAGGCGCAGAAGCTTGCACGTGCTCTAGCCCGTAACGGTGCCCTCTGTTATGAAGTCCATCCTGAGACTGATGCAGTTTTTAAATAAAAATTACCATCCTAAGCTAAATTGAATTCTTCCGTTGCATCTGAGACTCTTCAGTTGCAATTTCAGTTCCTCGGCTTTTTCCAGCTTTTATTTTCCGTTGTCTAGAGATATTCTGGAAATACGGAGTTTTAGAAGCTCTGTGCTTCTGAGAGATAAGCAGAATCCTCGGCAGTGTTTCCGTGAGCACAGGACCCAGCTAGTGCTCAAGTGTCCTACATTCACAGCCATTAGATGATTCATTCAGGTATTTGTAACGAGTACTGTCCTGTGTGCACAGAGATAATACTAATACAGAAATCACTCTGTGTACCCTGTGATGCTTTTTGCTCTAAATCCTTGGCTAATTCCTACTGAAACCCATCTGTGCTGTTTATTACTCGCTGATACTCTACCTGTAATTTTATTCCATACGCTATATATCATGGAAGCACCTGCCAAACCTGCAATTAAATATTGAGCTTTTTTTTTCAGAGGTGTCTAATTCTTGTGTCCAGGGAGACTGTTCTGCTTTGCTAAAGCAGACTTCGGCATGCCAAAAGCCAGTTTTCAGTTCCCTGAGGGGTGTCTGTTGTGCCATTGCAGCCGTCCTGGGGCAGCGTTAGGTCTGGTGGTGTCTCGTGCCTGACAAGCTGTCTATGTCTGTGTATAAAAAGATGATTCCAGAGAGAAACCAGGCAAGAAGTTATCTTCATGATTAAATTGTTCTGGTTTCTAAATTTGAAAGGTAGCCATTTTTAAATCATAAGATTACAAAGGAGATGGTTGTTAGTGATTTCCAGACGTGTTTCACATTGGTATGGCGTACAGCATCTTTCTTTCCAAAGCTTATGATGGACAACAGGGACTATTCACCCAGTGGGATCACTGCCAGAATTAAGTGACTTTTATTAGATTTTTAAGTTACAGGGCTGAATTTCTTGGGCACCTGCAGTGCTCTAGTGGTACAAGATCAGATCTGAGGTCTAATATGACCTCCTCTACATACTGAAATAGAGCAGACTGGGAAGGCAGGGGACCGTAAGCTCCGCTGTTTCCCAGTTACTTCCTGGAAGGGGAGTTTTGGAGAGCAGTCAGAATTTGGAGGGGCACTTCCCAGTGCGTCAGCACGGCTGAGCTGCTATGAGAGGTACCGTCATTACAGATGGGGAGAGCTGGCAGTTGGTGACGGCATCCTTTCCTCTTGCCAAAGAAGGCGGCATGATTTGTCCGTGATTCTCCTTGTGCCCAGGGCTTTAGTAGCAATCTGTGCCGTCCTGGCCCCCATTTCTTTTCCTGTAAGAAAAGGCAGTGAGCTGTTCCTGCCCAAGCTCTCCAGCTAGTTATTTTTCCAGGTGTGTCCCGGCCACGAGGGGCTGATGGCAGTAAAACTGCTTCATGCTAAAGTCAATACAGAATTTGTGTGAAGAGATACCAGGGCTAGATGGGGCCATTGCAAGCATTTGTCTGGCCTTCTGGCATAGCGTAGGCCAGAGTCTCTTGTCTCCTAATTTCTGCGTCAAGTGCAGAAATTCTGTTTGAGGTGGAGTTTGTCTGTTAGAAAGATTGTCTTGATTGTATCAGGCGGGATGGAAGATACATCACAGTGTAGAAGAGTCTCACTGGGCAGTTAATGCTGGCTTTTCGGCAGGGTTTGGAACTGCCGCGCGCCCTTGGTTGTGCTCAATTAAGGAGCTGCCAGTTACCAGAAATCTCTTCTGCTTAAGGGGCTGCCTAGAATAGTACCATTTGTACGTGTTTGTCGTTAAAGGACAGCACTGATGTCTCCTTTATGTTTGGTTTATTTGTGGTGTTTGCCACTCCTCTGCTTCTGCAGTATCTTCCCAGAAATAATACAACCAAATCTTCCTTTAAAATTGTTGCTTATTACTGCAGCCTGTCAGGTTGTGGACTTCTTTATTTATTTTTATCCCATTTCTTGAATTCCTTCTCCTTAAAAGGTGATCAAAAACTTTCTGAAAATCTTAGTAGTCACTTTTTGCCTTTCTACTAACCTCTGTCACTTCCTTAAGCAGGTGTTGCAATGAAATCTCCAGTGCCAGAACAGATGAACTTGTAAATGTAGTAGACATCGTATCAAAGGGTTTCGTAACGTTTCAGAGGATGACACTGATGCTGTCTCTGTGTTAGCTCTCTGGCTTCTTGAAAAACTGCTCAATTAGTTAGGAACGTTTGTATGAATGCATTCTACTTGTCTTTCATGAAATACTACGTTTTGTGTGTTTTCCAAGTAGAGTGTTTTTTCCAAGTAGTGTGTTTTTCCAAGTAGAGTGTTTCCAACAGTTGCTGCCATCAGACCTTCAGAGTAATTCTGGAAGTCCCACCAAGCTCTCTTTCAAGATTTCACCTTCCCATTTTCTGCTTCCTTGAGTTTCAATGACATCCTGGTGGTAGGAGGCTCCTCTCTGTTCTGCTCTGCTTTTTACATTAAGCACTTCTCAGTAGCTGTGCTTTGTTGGTAGCTAGTCGACCATCACAAATATTTTACCTACTGTAACTTTTTAATTCTGGGAAATTCTTCCGTGTCTATTTCAAGTCTTTGTTGGAAATGCAGATAGCGCAGAGCCCTCTTTGTCCATGAAAAGGAAGAGGTGAACCCAGGCTGATACTCGTCAGCCTAATTTCATTACTCGGGGTGATTGAAGTAGGAAGAATAAATATGCAAAAATACACTGTAAAATACATTAGGTGAAAAATTATTTCAGTCTTAATAATTTACATTAAAAAGGAAAGCTTCTCACAAAATATGTATATTTAGAATATGAGTATTTAAATACCTTTTTTTAATGTGCTAAGTTTGCCAGAGGAAAAAGGAAGAAAATTCATATGGAGGACTCGAACAGAATAGATGATGCCTGGCTCTTCACAGAGAACTTTTGAAAGTGCTTTATGGCAATTAGTCCCCTGCTTTGCAGGCAGGCCAGCTGAAGTCAGCGGTGTTTCCCAAGGAGTAAGCCCTTCTCAGCCCGGATGGATTATCAGGACCAACTTGTCAAATTGCCTCGTGGTTTTGCAGGTCAAGTACCTTAAACCAGGAATTTTTTAATGCATTAGCTGTTTTCTGTCACATTCAAGCTCCTGAATTCAGGCATATAGACTTAAGAGTCAGACTTTCCCAAAGTGTTGGATGCCATTTTGGTTTCTACAAATTTAATACATATTTAATTACAAATGGCCAGCTGACAGTGCTTCCTGGTGATCCCTACTGCAAGTGGTATCAGTGGAAGAGTCTGTAGCTGTGTATTGCTTCAAACCTTGATGCATGACATGTAAATTTATCGAGCTTTAATATAAACTGGTTTAAAACCAGGCAGCATCTGCTTAATCCATGAATAGCTGCTGGCTGTGTTAACAGTCAAAAGAGCTCACAGCTGATCCATTTTCTTTTCTCTCCTGAAAAGAGAAAAAGTCAATAGATCTAAAGAGAGTAAGTAATAAATATTTCTACACTGCACTGATGAGGCATTCTTGGAAAACAGCAAGCTAAACAACTCTACATAATTCAGTAGATGGAAAAGTGGACTAAGAGTCAGGAAATAATTATGAGAGCTGGGAGAAAATTTTCCTTTAGTGACTAGGTTTGAAACAGAAGTTGTTAGTGAAAAGTGTCCGAATCGTATTTTCTTAAAATAATAAAAGCACCTGAAAATACAAGGGGCCGGCATTTGGAAAGGCACCGGGCAGGGCTCCCTGGAGGTGCCATCTGAAGACCTGTCTGCCTGCGGGGGCTGGGGCTCCCACGCCAGGGAGTGCCGTCTGCAGCGTCCCATGGCGGTGGGACTCCCAGGATCACGCTTCCAGCGAAAGTGGCAGGAGGACTCTGGAGCATCCTGTGCCAAATACTGTACTTCCTAAACATAGGTGGAGTGGGGAGAAATGCCAGCGCAGCCTAAAACGCCCTTTGTTTGCCAGAGCAAAGAGTCTGTCTGTCTTGTTAAATGCTGTGGTAGGGGAGGGAAAAAAAATTCTCAAAGCTATAAAAAGACTCTCCAAAAGATGTGGTGGGAGATGTGGGAGGAGGCACAGATGAAGTTTAGATTTAGAATGTTAAAAAATGATTATTTTATCCAAATCAGCTGGATGGTTATTTCTTCTAGCGTATTATTGCTACCAGAACCTCAGCCCTGCTCTAAATCAACTCAGCATTTCATCAAGAAGCCTATTCTTTGCTATAAGAGACCAAGAGTGCACAATTATGGGTTTCTTTTCCCCCTTGCATAATAAAATTGGGAGATTATCATCAAGTTTCTATTCAGATTTTAGGAAGGCTTTTTTATTTTATTTTTAAAACCCATCTTTGTCTGTAAGAGCTCCCTGTTCAGGCCAGCATGCTGTAATGATTACTGCTGTAAAGGCTTCAGTGGAGATGTGCTCTATTTCATTCTCAATGAGGGCTGATGGCATTTTGAGAGGCTCAGAATATCCTTTGATTACTGTATAAAACAGACTGGGGAAGATGGCAGTGCAGCGTGCGGCATAGGAGGGGGCTGCTGCTCCGAGTGCTGCTCATCAACTTTCTTCTGGGCTTTTTGTTTTTTTCTCTGCCATGTCGCAATCACAAATCATGCCCGTGTTGCGGTTCTGATCCCATTCCCCATCCTTTCCCTGTTTCGGGGTTTGAAGCTCGAGGTTTGCACAGAAAAGGAGCTGCTGCTGCCCCTGTGTTTGGGGCAGATGCTACAGCACGAGCAGCGGCGGCGCCTGGACCCTTCTCTCCCCCGGGAACTGTTAGAGGAGCCGGGAAATGGTATGTTGTCTCTTCCAAACTGTGGGGAATTGGCTCGGTGTTAGAAGGTGCCATTTACTGTAAAACGTCTTGGAGAGTGTATTAAAAAAGGAGTGACAGAAAGCTAGTCACGGGTGACAGGAATGATGCGGGAGTAAAAGAGATTGAAAGGGGAAGATAGACACACGCAGGCTGCCTCTCTTCCTGCTCCCCTGGCTGCTTGACACTCACGGGGCCTTCATACAAAATAATAGGGAAACGGAATTGTTGCATCTTCATTCTTGTGTCATGCTTAGATCAAACTACGTATTGTACCAGCCGAAGTCTGTTTGCCAGCTGTTCTGAAGTCAGGAGGACAAAGGTTTCCGAGGTCTGGAGGATAGGGGGGTCTCCAGGGGGAGTTTTTGATGCCATGCAGCAGCAGAATGCTTTTATTCCGAGCCCAGGAACAGGAGGTGAGTCTATGGAAAAGCATTTCACCTGTGGTTCCTTGGCAGTGCTCCTGGATACTGACTTTTGTGTCCATATCGTACATCTCTTTTATAGGTTATTTTCATTGGCCTTCTTGTAGTCTTTGACTCCCCTTGTTGGTGCCGTGTTAGACTGAAAATACATGGTGTATGTCTGGTATTGTCCAGTAACAGCACAGGAAATACTCTGTGCAATATTTAGGTATGTCGTTTCCTATACCAATATGCCAACATCGTTGGGCATGTTTTGTTTGTGATAGATGCCATTTACTGTTCAGAGTCCACGCTAAATTACTCCTAGAAGGCTGTAATCACATTTGGGCATCTCGCTACGTATGGGCTGCTCTAAAAGAGTTTGTAAGTCTGAAAACAGACAGCTGTTAGGAGAGAAAATTGTGCAAGAGGAAGTTCAAATGGCTCATCTGAAGCTATGAAGTCAGGACTGACCCAAACCCAGGTCACCAGCGAAATGTCCACACGGATATTGAACAAGTTCAGGGATGTCTTAAACCCACGGTAGTGCCAGGACATGATCTGGCACGTCCAGATGATACAGGCAGCCTGTGTCAATTCAGAGCTCAGGCTGCCTGCAGATACAGTCATAGGATCGTCTAGGTTGGAAGGGACCTTTCAGATCACCGAGTCCAACCATCAACCCGCCACTGCCAAAACCACCACTGACCCATGGCCCTCAGCACCACGTCTGCCTGGCTTTTAAACACCTCCAGGGATCTTGCCTCTCTTCTGACAAACAGCGACCAGAAAAAACTTAGGTGCAGAAAAGAGTTAGTCCTTCATTCTTCTGTTTATTTATTTTTTCCCTCACTGATCTACACTGGATGTTTTGTGTCTGGATGGTGGAAGGAGCAGTCATCAGAGACTGGAGCAAACACTTTAGCTAACACAGGATGGTGCTTACATTCCTTTCCATACTTGTGTACCAACATTCAAGTTAAAATGTCTACACACATTCTGAGAAAGGGTGATGCTGGAAAGAGGACTGGGACTTCATCATTTCCTATAAAGATTCATCAATCCCCAATGGAACTTTATGGCCACTGAACTAAGGGCATTGTCAATTGTTGCATAGCTATTGTCCACAACCTGTGTATATTATTCCTACCTTCTATTTCTGTTGTTGAATAACAGGCTGCACTTTCCTCTCACTGGAAAAATGGGTGTCATGTCTTGCTGCATTAACTCAGGTGGGCCACGTTGCTGTTTGTGTGCCTGAAACAGGTGATGTAAGAGACACACACAGGCACATGTCCAGACCAGCTCCCGGGGTTGTGCATCTCCAGTGTGCTGGGATTGGTTTTCTGTGTGCTGAAGGGATGCACGGTGCCGGCAAGGAGCCGTACCTCGTGCCGAGCCATTACACTCGGCAGTGGTGCTAATGGGAGCTTTTCCTCATAGTCCTAGAGGGAAGTTCCCGGTGGGGAATGGAGTTTTCTTAAGTAGCGTCAGGAGCCCAGGCTGAGCAGAAGAGAGCGTGAGGAACGCCAGACTCGTGCCAGGTGCTGCGAGCTGCAGGGACAGATATGCTTTAACTGTAACGGCCCGGGGGGACGTCTAATCCTTTCTTTTTATATATGGCCCTGCTCTGAGCAGGGGCCGGGGCCAGGAATCTCCAGGGGTCTGCAAAGCCTTATAGCTATTACTATACAAACAGCATTTCATTTCCATTTAACACTGCACAGCAATCTCGTGGTACACGGTTTTTCTTTGATTTTTGTCTCAGCCATGTTTGCTGTGGGCTCTCTGAAGCAAGGCAGAGTAAGCTGTCAGCGCGGCGGGCAGAGGGAAGCAGGGCAGCTCCTGAACGGAGGTGGCTGCTCTCCCGGGGTGGTCTTTCCTATTTGAATTTCAGTTCAGACCAGCTGTAAATACCAGGCTGCTCCCTTGGAATGTGGCTGGAGTTTGCTCAGGGCTGATGGGGCAGCTCTGGGTTATGTGCTCTGCCCGCAGCCCCACCACAGCATCCCAAATGTATTATTCAGGTCCCCTCACATAAATCAGCCATCCTTCTTCCGAGAGAACTGCTGAAATCTTGGTGCTCGCAGCAAGACCTGCTCAGCCTGGTATGTTGGAAGGCTGCAGTTTGGTGACTCGAGCCTGGATACTCACTTGGTTTCAAATCAGGTAAACAGTTTCTAGGGGAAGGAGGAGAGTGAGCTATTTCTGGGGGCGCACAGCCCGGGACTGAACGGGTACAGAGAAGTGATACAAACAGATAATCACCGAGTTGCGTGAAGCACGGACCCTGAGACGCCCCTGAACAGGACGTGTGAGAAGCATCCCAGTGAGAAGGTGTGAAGAGCATCCCAGTAAGAAGGTGGGAGTGGTTTACTCCTACTTTATGGTTTGGTGCTTTTTGTGTAGGAGAGCAGAATGAAAGGGAATTGGGTTTTCATGTGGGTACGAGCAGTATCAGAGCGGGTTCAAATGTGTGTGTGCGTACATTGATGTTGGCAGAGCCTGGCCTTTAGTAAAGAAAAATCGGTCAGTCCCATGAGCCTAGCAGGCTGCTTAAGAACAAGAAACAGTAATAATTATGCAACCCTATCAAATGTGTGTGCGCGTCTCGGTGGGTGACAAGGAAAACCAGCTCTGTGGCAGCGAGGGTGCTGTTGGGAGGCTGTGCTAGCAAGCAAAGCATGGGGGTTCCAGGTCATGCTGTAAAATAAAGTTGCATTTATTTTCTAATTGGTGATAGTCCTGTACCACCCGTAGTCCCACAGCAGCATCACATCGCGGAATACCTTCAGCTTTTCTTCCACCTGCAATCTGCTGTGGGCGCAGCGTCAGAGGCAGCTGTGGTGACCGCGGGGCTGGCGTGGGCTGAGCTGTAGCGCGGGCAGGGGGAGGGACACGGCTCTGGGTGCCCTTTGGCAGGCATGGCGCTGGACGCAAATGAGCAGAGACAGGGCAGAGGCAGATTCACACAACTACATAAACATGAGCGGCAGGACCCAACAAGGCTTTGATTTCATTACAGTTCAACATGCAGCCAGAAAATATTATGTCCCTGCTATAAAGGAGGAGATATTTACCTTTGGGAGATTTTAGAAGCAAGGCATTGGAAAATGAAATTAATGAATAGAAAGCAGTAACACAAGCCAATATTCACAAAATTTTTATTTACCTCTCTTTTATCAAGGCTCGTTTTACACAAACGTTAGCGATTATAACAGCTGATATGTCACTGGTGTTTAATACCAAAGGGCTTCTAAAAAGGCTTTAGGGGACATTTGCTTGGTTTTTATCTTTTCTCCCTGATGTCATGTTTGTGCCTAAAATTCAATCATGTGGTATAAAGAATGAAATGTCGGGCATTTCTGGTTAGGGCTGCTCCTGGACAGTTAAGAAGGCTAGGCTCCTTCTCGAGGATGCTTCGAGCTTAAATGTTGATGGATGCATGCTCTCAGGAGCTAATGGATATAATGCATATTACACTATCAAAAGGGGGTGATTATTGATTAATTTTATTTTTTTTTTAGTATGCAAGTTGAGACTTTTTAAGTAGGTTATGTAATGTGGTCTGTGAGCAGCCAGCCTCTGAAGTCTCTATCTGTCTCAACAAGCTGGAGATCTTGATCATTCAGGCCAGAATTTCAAGATCAGAAATCCAAAAACCTAGATCTTCTCAGTAAAGGAACAGCAGCTCTTTTTTTTCAAGATAGTATTTAAGATCCAAAAACAACAACAGCAAAAAAATCAACAAAGTAAATTGGATTACACATACAAATCAAGCTATTTATGTTTTACTTGGTAAGGTCCAAATGTATTTTGTGCTACGCGTGCTGACCAGTAAGAGCTGGCTGGGCCTTTCGGTACTTATCTTGGAAGCCTAAAAATGATGACATCACATTGCAATTAGCAGGCAATTTAAAGACTTTCAAACAATTATATCACATTTTCAGCCCCACTAATTGGCACCACAGCTGTTTTCTTTGCCTCCTTTTTTTGGACTAGTGGCCACAGGGTATTAACTCATGGGGAAAAAAGGTAAGGATTAAAAAAGTGTGCAGGCACGGTGGTTTGGAGAAGAGCCGAGCTGTAAGGTTCTGTGGTAAGGGGGTTCGTTGCAAGACAGCTCTGTTTAGTACAGAGTTAAAGGGGGGGCATGAAGAAAATACCATTACTGTGATCTGATTTGGCAGGTCGCTGACTGGGAAGCGTCTTGTCAGAAAAACAGCAATAAATGCATTAATGCTAATCCATTCTCTCCTGACGTCTTGGGGCAGGACTATTCTAAGAGAGCCTGTTATTATGTTGTTATAGTTGCATAGTATGTATTTAAATGTTAGAGTCGCAGCCAAGAAAATCTAAAGATAGGATGGTGGGTTTAGCCTTTTCTGATGAGGGTGGAGCAAAGCATGCCCACAGACAGATAATGCGGCCATCCTTGAAAAATATTTTTTAAGTTGCTAATCATCTAAATATTTACTGGGAGAGGAATATAGCCCTGCGTACTGAAGCCAAGCCTGTTAACGAAAGACTTGCTTTTCTGAGGTTACCCTTAGGAGATCACTGTGGGCTGTGAACTAAAAGTAGTTCAAGATGTATCTCCCCTTATTCATCCAGAATCAATGAACCACAAGTTGAAATTCATGAGAGTGCCCCTGCAAAGATAGAAAGATGTAAATTAAAGGTGTGTAATATAGCACGGTGTAGTACCAAATGGAAAAGGAGTGGTTACAGTCACTGCTTCAGCGTCTGTGAAGAGCGTCAGCAGCGACCTCCAATACGCTGCATCTAATACTCACGCAGCATTGCTGCAGGGTTTTTCACTCGCGTGCAGTCTGGAGGGCTGTAGCCACCTCGGAAAGCAAAAGAAGCAAACCCTCTCTCTGGAGTCTGGCAGCCTGCAGGCGGGAGGGAAGGGAGCTGGGGAGCTTTATGAGGAGGTGGAGGATTCCCAGCAGAGTTTTGGATTCTTCACTGTTGAGAGTTGACTCTCTGTAGCCACCACTTTGTACTTCTTCTCCGAAAGAAATACAACCTGTAATCATCAGTTTGCCTGAATCTTCACCACCCTCCATGGACCACAGTTCACTACTTACCTGTCTTCAGTCTTTCCCTCTCTGTCTTTTTGGAGCATACAGAAAGCTTCCCTGAATTCAAGTAAATATGAGATCAGAGGGCAAGGAGAAGGCAGATGAAGTCTCCTGCAGTGCAACATCCTATAGCCATCAGTACTTCAAAGTAGCATCTGGCAGACTCAGGGGATAGTTTTTATCCATTTACCTAACACATTCTGGGTTGTACGCTGTCTGTGTGTCATTAAAAGATGGCAGTAAATCTGCGGCACAAAAGAAAGGTGAAGGGGTTCAGAGAGGATCTGACCTCTGCGATCAGGGCATCTCCGGTTTCCACGGTGCTCCCTCTTTAAAGGGACCTTCCTAGTTGTCCCAAACAAGCCTCTTGCAGAAGACGCTGTTACAGGCGTGCTGCATAGTCTGTATTCAGGTGTGTACTGGGGACCTTGATGTCTGCTCCCTTTTTAAAAAAAAAAAGTAATCTCTGGTAAAGTGTCTTCTGTTCCCTCTTCTGTTATGATCTTCTCTTTCGAGTGTGGTCATCTCAGCCAGGCAACTTTGGCAAGAAGTTTGTATGGAAAAGATTGGCTGTAGTACATCCAACCCTTACGATGTGAGGATGCGTGTTGTCTTGTCTTGCAAGTTTTCTGTGTTTCTTGGTGTGGATGTGTTTTTGAAACAGATTTTGATGAATGAGATATCTTCTAAAGTGGAGTGTTCTCAGGGTGCTTAGGCTTCTTTCCTGATGCAGTGGAGTTTTCCTTCTAATTATCTCAAATTTAGACCTTCTTTTTTCAAACCCTGACTTTTTCTTTTCCTCAGAGATAAGGGAGATACAGTAACATTTTTGAAACAAAATGGGAAACAAAATGAGTATGAAGAACTGAACTTGTAGTCTCAAAAATAACATTTTGGCAGTAGAAAACCAAATGAAAAATAAAGAGTTGTTTTATTTTTATTTTCCTCCAAAAATCAGCATTTGCTCAGTTAAAACCAGGCCGGGTTTGAGCAGCAGTAATAACTATAAATGCAGCCGCTGTGCTGGAGACCTTACAGCAGCTCGGGGTCCACAGGGCAGCGTAAGGTGGTTCCAGAAACCAATATCAAAATGCAGATCTCTGCAGGGGTACTTTGATGTACAGCCTCTAGACTTCTCGGTAAAACCCCTTAGCTTGTGATAGAGAGGTGACGTTAGAAGAGCGGTGTATGTTGAGAGCAGGACCGGGGCATGTTGGAGTCCTGAAATCCAGCAGCTGCTGTGCTGTGTGGGCTCACCCGAGCCTAGGGACTGTTCGTCCTGTGACACATAGGCTGGCTGTGACAGTCTAATGACAGTCCTGCACGCTCCTGCCCTCTCGGTTATCCCTCTCCTGCTTTGTCCCTGGGGAAGGAAGCCGCGTCTTGGAGCTAGATGCTTTCTGCACTTCTGCCCTGTATTTCCTTTGAAGTTGAGTGCACCATCTGTCATTCTTTCTGTACAAGCTGCCTTTCCAAAAATTAGGCACGAGACCTTTGCAGGATATACAAGTGTCAGCAGGTGTGACATGGCACTTGCCCTTAGCCAGCAAGAGGAACTCAGTAGCCCGCCCTAAGGCTGGTGGGGCACATGGGGCACAGAGCTTGTTGATGTTGGTGAGACATTTGCCATGACTGAATTCTTTGAATTTTGGATTCAGTTAGGAAGACTAACTGAAGTGCATGTTTCCCCCCATTAGCTCATACAGCTCATGTGACTTGTTTCATTCATGTGACCTCTTACTACGTATCCATCATTCCATTTTTCTTTCCTATTAGAGTGAAATTGGACACAGCCCTCCTCCTGCCTACACCCCTATGTCAGGAGTAAGTATTTCTCATTCAACCTTCATCCGTTAGGTTTTCCTCCTTCCTTCACTATGTGTTTTCTGTTTCAAACTCCTTTTTCCTACGTAAATTGTCCCAAACCCAACAGTGAATGGAGTGTGTATGTAAGTAATGAAATAGTCAGGATTTCTACACTCAGCCTGGATTCGTGTGCAAGCTCTATGGACCCACACCCAAAATTTTGCCAACTGACAACCTTTCTTGAAAAAGCATTTAGGAAACAGTCTTGGATGAATCTGTACATTTTTCCTTCCTATTTATAGGTCATGATGTCAAAATTTCCTTGCACGCCCTTGCTGACAAGCAGAATGGTAGGTTGAGTTGAACCACTGAGTTGAGGTCCCAATACAAACACAGGTCACCAGCCTGAAATGCACTTGGGTGACTGTGTGATCATCACTGCAGGACACCCTAAATGCAGCCCCCCCAGGAATAAACAAGAGTTCAGAGATGCTAATGTCCTCTATCCCCAGTCCCCTTTGCAGAAGGAGATCTCCCCAGCATGAGGCTTAAGGGTTTTGTTTAGAAATCAGGGGAGATTGCCAAAGTAATAGAAGAGGAGATACTGTGTGCGCCCCATGCAGCTGCGTATATCCAACCTCCACATGCCTAGGTAGGAGACAAGTTTTCCTGCCCCATTTCTAGCCCCTTTGCCAGCCCTGAGCAGCCAGCCCGCTTCCCTGCTCCCCTGGCTGCCCCGGTGGTGCCTTCCCGGGAGGGGAAGCCGGCTCAGCACCACCGGGCAGACGGATCCTCTGCCGCTCCACGACAGAGCCTGTGCTGCTGCCAGCCCAGCGGCGCTGGGAGCGCAGTGCTCTGCAGGGTGACAAGGCTTCACCTGCCCGGTGAAACGCATCATTGAGCAAGTGTGGCAGGAAAGGCGGAGGAGCCACAGAGATGACTTGCTGTCGCGTCTTCTCTCCCCTCGGAGCCTCCTTTCTCACGCTGCCTTTTCTTTTTCAACAGAACCAGTTTGTGTACAGAGATGGTGGCTACGCTGCAGAAGTGCCGATGCCGTACAGAGCTCCCGGCTGCATTATACCAGAAGCCCCAGTTGCTCAAGGAGCCACAGCAGAGATCTTTGAAGATACTTGCTGTAACGGCACGCTACGAAAACAAGTGGCAACCCTGGCAAAAGAGGACAGCAGCACCCAGAGGTACAGCGCCGATCCCACGGTCTTCATTCCTGAGCGGGTTGTCCGGGGAGAGCTGGATGAGGACGGGTACATGACGCCGATGCGAGACAAACCTAAAACAGGTAAAAAATTGTCTTTCTGGAGAAGCTCCTGCTGTAGTCTGACTGCATTGTCTCTTTTTCTACATCAGCAGCTTTTCACCAAAAATGGCTTTCTCGAGTAACTCAGCAAGGTTGAAACATTCTGACTTGGTTAATATTTCTTTGCATGGGGATTCGCTTTTCTTGGCTTAATTTTCTATTTGGAAAAGCTCAAGTGTGCCGAAGTGTCGTTTGGTAATTCCCCTTTAACTTTTCTTTCTGGAAAATAGTGAGAGAGGGGAATGAAAAAAAGCCAAACCCCCTTCTTATCCAAACACAAATCTTCAGTTATTTCCAAGAAAAGGATCCGTCTTTTGCCAGCTGTAGTCTCCACTTTGCTGTGTTTATTGATCTTCTTTATCTTCATGGCATTGTGCTTGGTAAATGTCACGTTGAACATATCACAGAAGTGATACACACAGTTGGCATTTTATACCCAAGAGAAGTTTAGGATTGAAAGAACAAGATGTGCTTCGGAGAGACCATCACTGCAAGGTGAAGTTTGCCTAGATCTGTGCCAGCTCACAGTGCTACTCTTCCCAGTTCGCTGTCATTTGTTTCTTCCTATTTAAATAGTGACAGCAGTCATTTAGGTGTAAGGGGATATGCCATTAGCAATTTGCTTTCAGACCTTTGCGTTAGCTTTAAAGAAATTAATTAATGCAAATGTAAATGCCAAGTAACCACTGAGTTTGCTTCAGAATTTGGAATCCGCTTACCCTTTGTGTTACATGGTGGAAATGGAGGGAGGGAGTCCTGGGGCCTGACCCACAGCAGTAGCCGTTGTGGGAGCGCACACGTGCAGTACGCTTCAGCAGCCACCTTGCAGTAAGAGATGTGATGCTGTGAGTTTGCTTCGGCGTGAGCCCATGGGTATCTTCACGTCCAGGTTCGCCCTAGGGATCCTCAGAGTGCTGCAGGAACTTACACACTTCCCAGGTGCCACCGGAGCCCTCGGGGATGTGGCAGATGAGAAAGGACCTCCTGCCTGCCTCACTGGGCGCAGACACAGGGATGTCGCAGTGTGGCCACGATGCTGCATGCTGTCTGTCAGCTGGGGGATTCAAATCAAAGCTCTGCTTGGCTGTCATCGCTAAAAAATAGTATGTTCCCACTACGGTCTTGGTACAGGCACACGTGCCTGTTCACTTCAGATCCAGCAAAGTTTTAGCTATGTATTCAAAGGTACTCGCTAAGTCTTGAACTTACACACTTAATAGTTTTTTCCCCATCCTGGATAAAACCAGAGCTGAAGGGGACCATAGCCACCCTCTTACAACAGGCAGGGGCCTGTCTCCTTGCAGGCAGGACTCTGTCTCCAGAGCCCATGACCAGAGCCACGCCACCGGAAACAGAGGTCTCGTGTCGGCAATCCCTGTGTGACATGGGCAGGCTGAGAGATCATTCCTCACTAATGGCGGGGGCTTGGAGCCCCCGTTTTGTATGCAACCTCTAGGCTGTGAGATGAAAGGCAGAATTAATAGTGGAAGTGATTTGATCTGACCTTTTCCAGACTTGAGCGAACTGGGTGCTTTTGACGTATCTTGCTGCAGGGGTCCCACCCCCCGTCCCTCTTGTCCCTGGCTCACCTCCAGGCCGTTCCCTTGCAGTGTCAGTGTCAGTGACCCCCCTCCCGCCCAGGCTGACTGGCTTTCTGGTTTGCAGCGAGACCTCCTTATACACAGGGCAAAGCAGGACATGACACTCAACAACTCCATTGCCCCGTGGCTTGGTCACCTGTGTGTGACCGTGGGAGAGACCTTACTAAGCGTGTGTTTCTAACCTAGGACAGCCAGTCTCTTCATGTTTCTCTTCCCTCCCCGCGCCCTGTCTAGCTTTCCACACAAGCTCCATATGCTTTAAAACCTTTCTGCAATTCAGCTACAATTTTTTGTGCTGTTAATCCACAGAAGGTAATTTGAACCTGCTGCAAGTCCTGTTTTGGCGCTGATGTAAGGCTCTCGTGTACTCTTTCCAGGGCTCATTTGAATAATTTTTTCCATAATGCTTCGAGGCCCTTTGTCCTTCAGGGATGGAAGGTTTTTAATCAGGCAAATTGTTCTATTAGAAATGAAGCTGTCTTAGAAGTTAGCCCTTGGGGATGGTTTTTGTACAGAGAGGCTTAACTAAGATTTCTACAGAGCGTTCTGGAGGGACTGATAGATATGTCCAAGGTTGCACAGAGAGTCAGCAGCAGAGGCAGGAGTCGCTTGGCGTGTTTGGCTCTGTAGATCATACACTGAGAGGGAGCCCAGTCTCAAGCAAGACAGGGTATGGCTCAGCAACGGCTGTAGTTTAGTTTGCCAGTATGTTTGATGAGTCCCTTCATCTCCCAGGGTCTTCACTTTAACCCATATCGTCTGTTTAGTTTGTAAATTCTTCACTTTAGCAAGTGCGTTCAACATAGTCAGCACCTGATCTCATCTGCAGTTCTAGGAATGGCTGGGGTGGAGGACAAACACGTCCAAGTACTGCTTCTGGTACAGCCTGGTAGTAATGTACACGTGATACTTGCTACATGGATGGATTACTCCCTCTCTTTGCTCATTTATTTTTTATCTTTCCTTAGATTACCTAAACCCAGTGGAAGAGAACCCATTTGTCTCCCGACGTAAAAATGGAGATCTCCAAGCTGTGGACAACCCAGAGTATCACAATGCTCCGAACGGGCAGCCCAAAGCAGAGGATGAGTACGTGAACGAGCCATTGTACCTCAACACTTTTGCAAACACCTTGGAAAATGCTGAGTACCTGAAGAACAATTTGCCGGAGAAAGCCAAGAAGGCCTTTGACAACCCAGACTACTGGAATCACAGCCTGCCCCCACGAAGCACCCTCCAGCACCCGGACTACCTGCAAGAGTACAGCACAAAATACTTTTACAAACAGAACGGACGGATCCGGCCCATTGTGGCAGAGAATCCTGAATACCTCTCCGAGTTCTCCCTGAAGCCTGGCACTGTGCTGCCCCCGCCGCCCTACAGACACCGAAATACGGTGGTGTAGTGACCGCGGTCTTACGGAAGTGGAAAGGCAACCCCTTCTAGCTGCCTCACTCCTCCTCTCTTGCTCTCCTTTTCTCTCTCTCCCCACCCTCCCTTTCTTTCTCCCATGAGCTTCCTCCTCTTGCCAGTTCACTCATTTTTGCTATTTCCAAGTGAAAGGATGTCTTGGAGTCGTTTGCAGATTGGGTTGGGAACCTGGAAGGAAGGAAGGAAAGAGACTGAAAGAAGGCGCGTACAACCTGGCGTTTCTCACTTTCCGCAGCTCTAGAGGGTCGGACGGTCAGAGAAGCCAGACAGTACCAGTAAAGGCCAGCGGCAGTGTTGCCTGCTGTGGAGCTAGTTCTCAGTGATTCAACCCAGACGCTGTAGGGAAAGCCACAGAGGGGCTGTTTCTGTCAGCAGGAGCTGAGGAGAGTCCGTACAGCATTCCTGGAAATCTCAATGCAGTTTCCATTAGGGGGAAAATGGACAATTTTTATATCATGTGTGATAGCATAGTAATTGAGATTGAGAATCCAATTTCTTTCTCTAACACTTTCTATCCCAGCAACTGAAAATGGCTAACCTGGCGTTTCATAATCGTTCAGATCTTCATCGTGGCTTTCCAAGAAATGATGATGTGACTCTAATATACAGCTAAACAAACCCTTTTTCTGAGCCACACCATGATTTTGTGCCAATTCCTAACCACAGAGACTCCAGCTTAGAACTGGTACATGACACGGCCATTTTTGTATATGTGCCAACACGACAAACACGTTAAACACAAAAACCCTTTCAGAAGAGTAACAAAACCACACCTCCAACATCTTCTTTTTGAAGCTAAAAGACAGGCCAAGAAACCAAGATTTGTATGCAAAAAGCTTTGCTTTCCTGTTTTATACCTGCTGACTATAGGTATAAAAAGACCCAAACAAATTCTTCCCTCTTTTTCTTCTTCGTGATCATGAAGGGAGTTGGGGATGCTGTCAGGCAACACTGAGGACAAGATGGAGAACCGGAGAGTTGGGTATGGGTCATGAAGTCTGCTGGTGTTCTGTGGGGTGGTGGTGGGAAGGGTCCTTGAAACTGGAAGACAGACACTGGACTGGAGAAAACGCACATAGCGGTTCACTGGAAAGTTTGTTTGCACTTAAGCTCCGATTTTATTTGAACTGTTTTCTGGATTTTGAATGAAGCAATATGGAAGTGACCAGCAAAATGCAAAACAATAATTTTAAATTAAAAAAAAATTAATTATATGTAAAGGATGACTGTGGAAATGCCAAAATGAAGCAAATCAAGTCTTTGGAACAATGTCCACCAGTTCTGACAGGCCATTGCATTGACTGCTTCAGAGAATACAGTGACAGAGCAGCCAGCTCTTACTGCTGCCACGTGAAGGACAGCAGAGCAAGCCCTGAATGGCATCGGAGGAGACAAATGGCTTGCTCTGGCTTGCAGCACAGGATGGAATACTTTTTTCTAGAAGGAGGAGTACTCTGGCACAGAAGTCGGTGCATATGCGGTTTGAGAAGCCAAAATGTGCATGACTCGCAGAGCTTTCGGTCACAATTGTAAATAAGTCAGTCTCCTTGCACTTAGTTCTGCTTTCATCAACCTCAGTTTTTAGGTAGACACCCCACCCCCTGGCCTGCTCCTCTTTGGAAATACCCTTCAGCCAGAGTTCTGGACGTTTTTAGCAACCTGAGGCAGATGTGTAAGACCCATGTGTGTAAGAGCATTTGCATACCTAGTTCCCACCGAAAATCTTAAGGAACTCTTAAGTACCTTTGAAGATCTGCCTATGTCTCTATTCATCAAGGCTTTTTTAAAGGGGAAGAAACAATACCCGATGGATGGCAATCTTAGGTGGTACAACAGTATTTCAGTTTATGCACTTCAGTACTGGTAAAGTCGAGATCTTTGGGGTGACCTAACCTAGCAACGAAACCAGCAACAACCAGTGTTCTGGAAATGGCATCAAGCTCCTCCAGAGTCCTGCCATCTGAACAGCTTGCCAGCTGTAAGCAGAGGAAGGAGTAAGAAACGAGCAGTAGTTACCCAGATCTTGGTGGCTGAGGGTCAGCTTGACAAAGGTATGAAGAGATTTCAAACCTGGGTTGGTTGTAGATGGGGAACAAACTGTGTGTGATCACTAGGTCAAGGTTGGTTCAGCCAACAGCCTGCTTCTGCATCAGGTGTGTTCAGGCCAGCTTGAACCAGCTGCGGGGCAGGTATTAAACCTGTAAACCGAGTAGGTAGCTGAAGAGTCTGAAAACAGCAAGAACAAGTACAGATCTTGGAAGCTATTAAAAGGAAATGCTGGGTCAAGTGGTACCAAGGTGGTCTGTGGAGGCTGCGCCAAGTGACCAGCACACCACTCAAGTGGGATAGATGGTTACAAAAAGCCATGAACGTGAGAGGCCTTGCCTCTTCCTGGTGCCCTCCCGTAACTCCTCATGACTTTGTCAGGACACAGAAGCGGGCATTGGCAAGCGGTTAGGGGCATGGGGGGCGGCCTGAGGTCCTGGAGATCCCATTCCAGGGAAGGTTTGACAGTGGCAGCGCTCACAGGGTGTCGTCTGAAGCACGGGCAAAGGTCTGCCAGGTTGGGACACAATTGCCAAGCTGCCTGGGGACAAAGACTGGCATAGGGCTGTGGATGTCCTGATTCAGTGCAGAAGCAGCCCGGGTTACATAGGTAGGTGGAGAAAAACGGGTTGATCTGTCCCTGAACAAGTCTTGTAACAGAGTAACTCCTAATGGAGAAAAAATAAAATAAAATCCTGGTACAGCTTACCAGTTTGAATTCAAAGAGGTGCGCCCAAAGGCTGCTGGGGCAGAAGCGTGCACACCTCCAGACCCGGTGGGACAGTGCTGGGATGTCGCTGCTAACGGAAGGTGAGGCTGTTTCTTTCTCTGTGGTACCAGTGTTGGAACAAGCCTGTCGAATAATCAAAATGTAAATAACTGTGGTTTTTAACAATTTAACATTTTATTTCTTACAAAACTTGAATTATTTATTCATTTTAATTGTTGACTGTGGGTGTGATATAATATATTAAGTAGTGTGGAAATGCAGAGGTTCCTTGGAGCGAGACAGCAGGAAGGCCAGGAGGGACGGTACCTTGCGCGGGGGCCAGGCCGTGCTGGCTGTGTCCCGAGCAGCAGGGGGCAAACAAAGGGTTAATGAACACAGTGATTCCTGACGATGGAAAACTCAACAGACTGCAGCCTCACAAATGGACTTTTTTTTTTTGCCCCCCTGAGCTTCTGATTTGAGTTGCAGTTGCCAAAAAATGGTCATGTTTCCTGCTGTGCCAGTAGCTGACTTGTGTTGCAGCCTACGGGCCCGCGTGGGGCTGGGCATCCCGTTAACTGGTTCCTTTCCCCAGTAGGAATGGTGGTGTTCTGAACACAGCCCCGAAATGTGCACATCTCCTCTGGAAGAGCAGTGCCCCTGAGCTGCTACAGCAGGTTTTTGTCTCTCTGCCAAAGTTTAACTACAGTTAAAGAAAAACAGGCAGAACTAAGAGCAGAAGTGTTTGGCTGCTTTAACCTGATCAGCAGAAATACCTGGCTGGCCCTAACTCGCGGATCTGCCTGCGTGGGTATGGCCGCTGGCTTGCTGAAAGGAAGGGGGGCAAATGCACGTGGCAAAATTGGGGCAAATATTCAACTGATGATGTTATTAAAATGTACGAGGGTCAGGCTTTAAAATGAATAATCACAGGTTTGGGGAAAAAGCAGGTATTTCCACACAAACTGCATTTTGTCAGCACAAAGCAGTAGGTGAGAGCATCAGCAGAAATGTTTTGTCCAGGTATAATTAATTCTCTAGCTCTACCCTGGTATCTGTACACAGCACCATCAGGTTTTGTGGATTTTATAATGCAGTCTCCTATTTGTGTATGTTTGGCTCTCCCTTATCGTAGCCTGCGCGACAGAAGAGCAGTGACTAACTTTTCAAGAGCAGATGCCCAGGTGTGTATCAGCCATTGGCCAAGGCACAAAGCAATGCGCTAAATGAAAGACAACAGCACCTTATTTTTTCCTTATTTCCTTCGGTGATACCTGTCTTAGATGTTATTATCGTCCTGAGGGTTATTTCAAACAGATGTGGATGTGGGATCTGATTGACTTGCTGTAACATAATTGACTGAAACCAACTACTTTTAAGTTTCAGCTGTTTTCAAATTTTTCTGCAGAATAGCCAGGAGGGATTCTTACAGGGCCCTTTGCTCAGATGTAGCCGCGTATTTACAGCTTGCTTTCAGACGGGCCATCTCTCACAGGTAGCAAGAAATGGAAATAAATCCAAGTGAGCATCACCAGTGTGGGTCTGTGTCAGGTACCGTAAGCTCAGCCCAGAAATCCTTGCCTTTGTACAGCGGAGGGTTGCATTAACGCTCCTTTGCAGCATTTATTTGGTAGAAAATGCGTTTCTTGACTGCAGGAATTGTATGCAGTGATCTCTTTTCATTTATTCCTGGGGGTTGGAACTAGATGATCTTTAAGGTCTCTTCCAGCCCAAACCGCTCTATGATTCTATGAGTAATGGGAAAATACCTTTCCCTTCCTGCCCCGCTGCTGTGTTCCAGGGGCAGTTGCGTAGTGGGGCCTGGGGCAGGGCAGCCTGTGCACGAGCTGATACCAACCTGCTGCACTGAGGACTGAGAGGGGGTTACAGGGGAGCGTTCCCCCCCCCCAGCCACCACTAATCCCAGCCTAGAAGCAAAACCGATGGCACCTCTGAAAGACCAGCTTGGCCCCGGCTCTGTGGATCAGTTCTTTCCGTAGCTCCAGAGCGAGCTGTGACAAGCACTAGCTGTGAGGTGAGCCAGCCTAGAAATATAGACTGGGGGGGAGTTGAGGATGGATCTGTATGGGAAACTCAGATATTAAACAAAAAATCTTTTTTTTTTTTCTAATGGGGTGTCTGCATAGGTGTCCTGCATCATGGTGGCAGCTAAAGGAATGAAGGATTATTTGGGCTCCTTTGTACCACCCGGGAGATGAGGAGGCTTTGGCACAACTCAGAATTAGGCTGTTGGTCATGTAATCCCCAGGATAACTGAAGGCAATCCTGGTCAGCCTTGCTCCCCCTGGGAGCCCTGGGCACCCTGGGCGGGCATCTCTTTATGGAAAGGGAGCAGCCACTGCAGCACCCACACGGACACTCGCGCCCTGTGCCTGCCGACCCTTTCAGTGCGGGGGGAACGGGAGTAGCATAAAAGCCACAGGCAGGGACTGACGGCAGGGACATCGCTCACTCACTTGTTGGGATGGAGTTTTCCCTCGCTTTGCACAACTGGCGTGTCGGGGCTTCCACCCTGATTTCCGAATCCCATTTGGAACTGTTGAGCTCAGGTAGGTAGCGACCTGCTCTAAAGACTGTTCAGCTTCAGGGTGGCGGGTGGAACAGAGGCTGTAGCATGAACCAGAGCCCACCCTCTGGTTATCGGTCACCTCTTTGGCTCCTGCAGAGCACCTCGAAGGGGACAGTATCGCCTCGAGTTCCCTTCAGCAAATACTTTTTAAAAGGTGGCGTTCCTTGCAGTTACATGAAGACTGTTCATTTCTAGCTCTGTCACTTGCAATATTCTCATTCCCATGGATCTTGGACCTCTGCTGCTGACACAACAGCTCGTCTGTTGTGATAGAAAACCTTGGATTTGGGTTCAAATATTTATTGGAAAGCTGGAGCTGTGCAGGGCGGGGGTGGTTGACTGCAATATTCACGTTCCGCCCCGTGCAAGGAGCCACACTGTCCTACAGGGCAGCCTCTGCAGCGCTGCCGTGTTTGCAAGATTCCCTCTCTTTTATTTTCTTGCTCTTGCCAAGTGTTATGCAGGTACAAAAGGGCATTGTTACAAATGGGGTTTTCAAATTCAGAATAAATAACAGAAATAAAGTTCCACGGCTAGAAGCACCACTCTAAAAATGTCCAAAAATCACTCGTCTCCACCTTTGCTATCATTTTATTTTAGCACAGGGTCATGTTCCCGTACCGTTGTGTGGATGAGTAGGTGTAACGCCGGCAGGCTCATTGCTCGTGGGACAATTCCTGGCGGGTGCGGCTCAGTCGATGGTTCTGCGCTGGGCCTCGGGTTGCCCGTTGGTTTGGAGGCACAGAGCGCCTTTCGGGGGGTGCCTGCGGGTGTTCAGGTCTGAGCGGTGGGGGGGGGACTCGGTGGGACGTGCTGGAACTGCAGCCGGTGCAGCTTCTGAGCAGAGCGTCCTGAAGAGCTGCTTCCACCCAGGGCATCCTCCAGCTGGGCTCTGTGCCGACAGGCCAGGAAAAGCCGTGCGGGGAAACCCAGGGACATTCTCCTGATTAGGAAACAAGAGGAGTCAGAGCTGCTTTTTTTTTCCCCATTATTTAATTTTGAGAGCGAGCATTGCGGACCTTGGTAGAGAGGGGTTTTACGGGGAGATTTGTAAGGCGTTAACGCAGTGCGAGTAATTACGTCCCAGTCCTTCACCCTGCCCCCCCCATCCCCCAATAAAAAAGCCATGAAATCGTGCTCCGTACGTGTCGTGGGTGAAACTGCCGGGGCAGAGGTGCGTCCGCACGGCACCCTCACTGGCGGCTGGGGGGTGAGCAGGGCACACACGAACATGGAGCCGCGAGTGCTGGTCCCCCAGCGCCGCCATCCCCACGCCCTGCCCAGCCTCCGAGGCCTCTTAGGGAGAAAACACTGTATTGTCCATAGCACTCCGAAGACTAAACCCTTTTGGGATAACCACAGTAATAAACTGTGAATGGTATTTTATAAGTAAGTGTAGATATGTATGCCGTTCTTTTGAGGTAAGGTACTCTGACATATGTAGCATAAACTGGTACTGCTGTTAAATGGGTCGATTATTAACTGAGCAGCTGTGTAAGGGGTAGCTAACTTTGAATGCACTACAGCACTGTTCCTTTCAGCAGGGGGACTGAAGGTAGTTGCTGGGTACTTGCCTTCTTATGGTGGCGTGTGTTAAGAGGAAAATGCAGGTCAATGAAAACACATTTTTTATAGCATTTTAATGTTGGAAATTGGTACATATTCAATACATTATCCACTACGGTTTTAATCCTTTTTTTGGCCCAGTTTTTGCAATTTCCCCAACATCGTAAGCTGGAATTTCTGAAGAGGTAGCAGCCCTCGCATAGGGAGGGGAAATAGCAGTCTCCTCCTGAAAACGGAGACATCCAAAATGTATTTCCTGACCTGGCAGTCTTGAACTATCAACTTTTGTGATGAGGCTCCAGTCCCAGGCCCGGAGAACACTGTCCCCTCAAAATCACAGGCTGAGCCCCCTCTGGGAGGTGACGCAGGAGCAGTGCCCAGCTCCTGCCCCACGCCGTGGGGGCGGTGCGGGGGGCGGCTGCTGCCGTGGGCCACGCTCCCTGCAGCCAGGGTGGCCCAGGGCAACCGGCCTGGCGCAGGGCAGCCAGCCCGGCCACCTGCAGGGAGGCGGGTGAGAGGCAGAGATGGGGAGGGTCTGAGTTTTAGCCAATTCTCCCTGGTCTCAAAGGGCAAAGAGACAAAACAATACTTCTGCCTTAGGAAGTACCTTCAGAAGAAGAGAAGCGTCAGCACGTTGGGGAAGAGACTCATTTCTCGCAAAGTGATGCATTCAGAGTTAGCTGCCTTTCTGAAACAAAAAAAAAAATACAAAAACTACTGTATGTTACTTTGAAAATGTGAATAGTATTTTTATAGCTTGTTAAAGACACAGCTAGTTGCATTTGTAAATAAGGATAATGTTGCTTTTATTTTCCTTGTGGACACCATTATTTGGAACATAATTGTCCTTAGGGTTGATTTGTATATAGGTAATTTGCTTGTGATTTAAGCCGCTCCTCCCCTTTTCTTTCTCTCCCTTCCCACCCTCTGGTTTTGGTTAGAAGTACCATTTTTGGCATTCTGTGTGATTCTGTGTTTTAGCACTATTGTGGTGTGTTCAGACTTTCTGCACTTGCTTACACAGTAGGGTATGCCAATTGCGTGTGGCGTAATGTTACTTTAACCTTTTGTTTCTCATATTTTAGCTATTGAGGATTATGCACTGTTAAAATACATACTGACCTGGGTTAATATTAGGTACATATTTTAGCATAATTTCCCTTCTTTTCATGGTTTCTTGTTTTTTCTTTTTTTTTTCTTCCCTCCCCTTTTGTCTTGTTTGGAGACTGGGGAGAAACCTGTGGATCTTCTCTTTGTGTGGTTATATTTTCCGCCCCGTGTGCAGTCCCGAGTTTCTCCTCATGGTCCTTGGGGTAGAGCTTTATCTGTTTGTTAAGGCAAATGTAGACTGCGACCCACCTTGCATCAACCCGCGCTCATCCCAGCTGAACAATTTGAAAACTGTTCTGCCTTTTTGTTACATGAATCTGTCAGAAATATATTTTTAATTTAATATAAATGAAATTCAATAAAATATGAAACAAAGTCTCTGTGGACGCGTGAAACTTCTTCCCAGAGCTTGAGTGCTTCCAGCAGCACGGGCTCCCTGTGTTCTGGCAGAGCCAGTGGCTCAGACCCTGCCCGGGCAGAGCCTGGCGCTGTCACCTGTGCTGGGCCGGGGGGGACATCTCAACCCCGATCTACCCCCTCCCTGGCCCACAGTGCCCCCCACCATGGTCTGCTAAAACATCACCCTGCCAAAACCCAAAGTCTCTTTCTCCCCAACCCACCACTGGAGCCGTAGTGCCCCACATGCCCAGGGTGGCCAGGGACAGGCCGGTGAGGAGCCTGTGGGGGACGCTGGGGGGGACATGACACGCCACCCCAGGGAGGTTGGCTCCAGCTGTTCCACAGCTGGCTGTCACCAGAAGGGGCAGCGAGGGCACGGCAGAGGCTGAGCAGACCCCGAAGCTGCAGCAGCCTGGGAGCAGCGTGTCCTTCCTGAGCCCCCGGCTCTGGCACCCCGGGGCCGCCCCACTCCACACCGGGGTGCACTGAGGCTCCCTCCTCCAGCAACGCCCTTCTCTGAACGCCCCCACCCCGCTGTGTGTGTCGCACCCCCCAACTTGTTACGTCCCAGGGCTGTCCAGTTCTGAGCTTTAAGTGTTTTAACCAAAAAGGGACGGTTTCTGAGCGGTCTCAGTCCCACGGCCCAAGCCCCAACTCACCCAGTGACCGACTGCAGCCCATTCACCCACACTCACCTGCCCTGGCCCAAGCCAGGTTATGGCTCATTAACAATTAATTAATTGTTAACAATGTTAGCTCATTAACAGCTTTGTTGCTGGAGGGGATATTGGGGTGTGGGGGTGACGTGTTTATTAAGGCACAGAAACTCAATTCCATAAATTTAAACAGAAGAGTCAAACCCCACACCGTGCGGGCACGCGTCCCCGGGCCACACACGCACTTGCTGGTGTTAGTGCCCTCACTCTGACACCCCCATCACCAGCCCTGCCCAGCTGACTCCGGCTTTAGCAGATCCACCTTTAAATCCAGTTAGAGGTGTAGCTGCCCCCACCCCCTCCCCGCCGAGGGGCTGAATAAGCCCGCGGGTGACACCAAACGTCCACCCTTGTCCCACGGCCAGCTTCAATCCCATGACCTGCACACCATCCTGCGACCTCGGGACTGAGGGGCTCCAGCCCGAGCACGTGGCACCTTCCCCAGTGCGGGAGTCACTCCAAAAGCCGTGTTAATCCCAGGGGTCTGGCACGCACCCTAAATCAAACTGCTCTGGCTGCCTCCAGCCCGCCTCACTGGCTAACCGCAGTACCAGGCCTCTGGAGAGCATTTTAAATTTAGCGAGAAACAGTAAAGGTCATTTGGCTCTTTGAGGCGCATTTTAAAACACTCCAATCTCCCTGGACTGCAACTATTTGTTTCACGAATGACCTCAACATTTTATACCCAGCAGTCTGGAAAGGTCATTGCACAGACACGCACAGCTCTCCTGCCGGCCTGGCACGGTGCTCGCTTGGCCCCGCGCTGGCAACGGTCCCTCCAGGTTTGGGTTCGCCAAAGCACCAGGAACACAAGCTGCTTGTAACAGACGGCATGCTGAAAAGGGGTTAGTTGTACCCTATTAAGCATTCATGCTTTAAAACTGTAGGTATTGTAAACTATATTTTCCCGGGGGGGGGCACCCAGGGTTGAAGCTCCGTCCACCTCTGCAACACAAGGCCCCTTCCACGGCTGGTCTGCACCTGGGGCCATGCACCCCGGGAAAGGCTGCAGCCGATTAAATACGTCGCAGAGGAAACAGTGTCTGAAGCAAAAGCAGAGATTTGACATAAAAACTAGTGACATGATCATGGCAGAAGTTCAGCAATGCTTCAGAATAAATAAAATCCAGAGACAGGGACAAGCATCACCAAATATCCCTCTTCCCCAACTGGATTTTACTTACCTGGCCGAAAAAAGGTACCAAAACATTAATCAACCAACTATATACTAGTGAAACAATATTAATTTAAAGCTCTCTGCCACTCATTCAGAACAGCTCGGCAAAGGCCGTTGAATTCAGGCATTAAAGCTGCTACTGGAAAAGCACAATGGAGCCTCAGTGAGCAGTTCCATGCTGCGCTGATGGCAATGAAGTTCTCTGCAGCTCCATGTCACTCATGAACCAGATGGACATGAGTCTATGAAGCTACTTAAACCTGAGGACTCACTTCTGCAGAAAGCTGAACTAGCTAAAAAAAAAAAAAGGCCTGGAACCTTCCAGGCAGGAGAGGCTCTTTTACCCATTTCAGTAAAACTGGATCAGCCCCAAAACTCAAACAAATTGCTTTATAGCTTGTGCTCAGTTTGCAAACCCTTATGATTGTAAAGCTACTAAAGGAACCCCATGACCATCCTAGTGAACACACACCACCACCCACTCTCACACACCCCACCAAGCATTAAAAGATGGCATCGAGTAAAACCCATCAAACATCAGCTCAGCCCCACTGCCGTGGCCATTGCCGTGGCACAGCAGCTGAATGCCTGGCTGTATCAGAGCGCAAGATTTTATGCTCCTGTGCAGAATCTGCAGGTGGGTTCCTGGGGACACCCAGCAGTGTCTGCGAAGCTCAAGAGGTGTCAAGAGCACGTTAACCATGACTTTTAACATAGGCTACTTTTTCCCAACTATATGCAAAAAGAAGTTAAAAAAAAAAAAAACAACCCACCAAACACCACCAGCAAGGCGAGCTGTGCGGCAGCCTGCTCTTGGCAGAGCCCCGCTGCTGTCCTCCCTCCGCCGCGCACTGCCCTCCCCTCCTGCGCCAGCACCCACCTAAGAAAGAGCTTCGCCCAGCCTTTGAGCGCTTATGGCACCCTCTCCACCATGCTGAATCAGGGTCATGATACAACATTTGGGAAGCAGAAAGTGATCATTTCGTTTTGCATAAATGGCATACACCGTTTCTGGCAAGGCTGCGTTTGTCTCTGCGATAAATAGTCCCTCCCCCTTCCCCCCCCCCGCTTTTTTCTGGCAAGAAAAGCCTTTACTATTACTATGCAAAGAAAACCTGTATGAATTTCTTCCTGCAAAGCTCCAGCATGTCAACAAGATTGTAGTAACAAGAGAACGAGTCGTGGTTTGCTTTCAGCCATCCCCACAGTCACCTGCTTTTGTCCCTGTCACACAGGGTGCGTTGCTGTGCCCCATGCGAGGGCCTTGTGCAGAGCTGAACAGAGGAATTACAACAAAGGAAATCTTTTCTTCCCACAGAATAGACATGGTCTTGATTTTTTCGGACCTTTGTACGGAAGTGTGCTCCTGGCAAGGCAGGAGCAGGACCGGGGAGGGCAGGCGGGATGAAGGAACAGCTGTACTCCATGAAAAGCAAAATGATCTCTGCTATGACCTGCTGCTTTGGCACCTGGCTCTTTCCCTGCTTCTCTCCCCTGAGCTCGCTGGTCTGGCTGGGGCTGCAGGACTGTCCCGCCTTCCTGGGCAGTTGAGCCATGGCTGATTTATCACAGGCTGCAGCACGGCACAGGGAAGGCACCCTAGAAAGCAACCATGGACATGGCTCCACCAAAATCCTGCTTGCCAGCAATGGGCCCTGACTACTCAACCACCGCACGGGTCCTGCGGGAACGACCTGCCCTTCGCTCCTCCTCTGCTCTGTGTGGAAGCAGCTTTCCACACACGAGCTGGTCGCTTCTCTTACTCTCTAACAGCAGCCGAGGGGTTTGGGCTCCCCTGTTGATGGCTGCACTGGATGCTGCTTGTTGCTTTTTGTTTCAGAGTTGTGGCACCCCTGAATCTTGCCAAACCAAGGAAAACCAGCTATAATTAATGAATACGTAGTTAATGCTGAATAGTAATATGTCAGTCTTACCCAAAGGCCACCCCACCTGCACTGTTGGCCATAAAACATCATTTACAGCTGTGCTGCCTGGACAATCCAGATAACCGCCGTGGCACCCGCAGCCCGTCTCTGTCGGGGTGCTTCCTCTGCTGCAAGCGTGCAGGAGAGAAGGTCACACTCCCTAAGAAGCGCTGAGCGTGCTCCAGCCACTCAACAGCAGAGCCAGCGTTTCGGGAGAGCCTGAGAGCAGATGGACACACGCGCGCACCACCCCACCCCCCCCCCCCACCAACCCCCCCTGCCCCACGAGCAAAGCCACCTGCCAACACACGGTCATGCCACGCAGTGTGCCCGTATGAACAGAGGAGAGAGCAGGGCAGCTGGAAAAAAGAAATTGCTCCAGAAATATTTTCTTGTCTGAATTTGCTGATTTGCTAAAATGAGAGTGTTACATGGGCAATGACAGCTTCCAACCAGGAACCAGGAGCTGTGGGAGGACCAGGGGACCACAAAGCCTCCCTGGACCCCAGCACAGGTGATATCAGCCGGAGTGAGACATACATTGCATATCTGGGGCAGACAGATTGTGCGTCCTGCCATTAGCTGTATTGTCTTGGCCAGAAGAGAGAATGAGGTAAGAACTTTCTTTCTCTACCATTTTATCTGCTCTGTGCAGAATTGCCAGATTATGCAGAAATACCGAGCCGCAGACAGTGAAATGTTTGCATTGTTTGCAGAGTAAAACACGCTCATTTTGATTGAACGTACTCATAACTATGAGGGGGAAAATGCTCATGCATGGAAGGCAGGAGTAACAACGGAGTAACCTCCCAGCGCTGGTCCCCAGCAGAGCTCCCTGGCCGGAGCCGGCCCCGGGTGCTGCATGGCAGCAGGAGCACTGTGCTAGCCCCGGTGAGCCCTGGCCTGCCCACACCAGCACACCCACGGCTGCTCACTGACTCCAGGGCCACGGCGCAGCGGCGGGCAGCCACATCGACACGCTGCACCGGCCGGGATGGGAACAGATCCATTCAGACAGCCCCGGCGAGCGCGGCGCTGTGCGTGCCGGCCAGGGTGGGAGTGAGGGATGGTTTTGTCCGGAGGAGGCTCAGGCGTCCTGCCCAGCGCGGCTGCTCCTCACCCACAGCCCCGCCGTCCCCAGCTATTTTTAGCCCCGCGGTGTTTCTGTAGCAAGGCCGGTGGAGCCCTCCAGCACTCACAGTTGTGTGAGACGGGAAAAATAATGCAGTCTCATAACTTTACTGTTCCTGCATCATAAAAGGCTGTTTTCTTTGGTTTGGTAAGCCATAACCAGGGGCAAAGGAACCAAAATCTGTGAGCAAGGAGCTTCATTCTTCTGACGGGTTTTGCAGTTAGACAAATTTACAGAGAAGTTTGCAGGTGCCTTATAGTTGTGCATTTACAATGTAAATGGGTACAGGCGGCTCTTTGCTCCGCAAGGCACAGGCTGAAGCACCCGAGGCGGAGAAGCTGCAATGCCCCCGGCGCGGCAGGGCTCTGCCTCTCACCCACTCCTCTCAGCCAGGGGGCTGGCACCAACACCATGGGTCCACTTCTTGACTCGCGGTGATACGCACCAGCTTGTTCTCAGCAAAAACTTGCTGCTCCAAGTCACCTGTACCCACACAGCAGCTTGGCTTTCACCTGTCCAGTACCTCGCGGACTGGCAGGTCTGTGGGAAAAGCATTCGGCAGCATCCCTAACACCGTGGGTGGGATGGAGAGGTCCAAGAGCATTTGCACAGCGCTGCCACAGCAATGCGTGGAGAAACATCTCTCCCTGTTGGAGGGATGCTGGTGCACAAGCTGCGTCCAGGGATGGGGTTGTGGGATGAGTGTTTGTCCCCGGCCCTGCAGTCGGCCAGCTTCACTAGGCTTTGCTGGGAGTGCTGCAAATCCGGGTCTGGGATCTCCTGGGCAATTTAATTTTTTCTTCTTACTACATCTATTATCCCATTACCTCTAGCTAAATGCGTGATGGAAAAGGAGAGCGCAATCTGGTGGGCAGAAAGGATCTCAAAGCATCCAACCACCAAACACGGGAGAGAGGATGAAGAAGTTAATCTCCTAATTGAGTCAACTGTAGGCTGTATTTCATCAGAAGCCAGGTATTGTTCTGGGTCTGTTATCTGAGAGCTTTAATGGTGTGGAAGAATGTTACAAGACGGGCTCTCTGAGACTGCAATAGTTAAGTTAGGCTCCAAATTTAACAGGGCTCTGAATAGCGAGCTATTCAGAGGTGGTACCTTTGTGCAGGCGAGCAGCTTCGCTTCAGTCAAATACAGTGGAGAAACAATGGAGCATGTTTCCTGTCACATTAGAAATATTCTATAGCTGCTAATAAAGACAAAAATAGGAGGAGGAGGTGATTATTTTAGAAGCTATTGTTCAAATACCAGTTTCAAATGGTATCTACAGTAAATTGGGACTAAACTTGAGGAATAACATCCATAACACAATGGAGGGGCTATGTCTCCTGCTACTCCGTGCAACTTGGACAGCAGCTGGAAAATTTGGAGGCCTTGGATGGTACAAAGGGCTCAGCCATCCCTGCCTTCAGTGCCTTTCTGAATAACAGAGTCAATGCGCTTTTGATGCTACCAGCAGAGCAAGGACTGGAGGGGCGTTGGATTACAATCATGAGGCAGGCAGAAGATGGGAGGAGATGCCTCGGCTAACCTTCCCTGTACCAGAGCTGCCAAATAAATCCCTGATTCCCAGGGCAGGTCCCTGCCGAGCAGGTGAGCGCCCTGCACTGTGGCAGGACGTGCCGCCGCAGCCCCAGGGCTTGGCCAGCTGCCTGCATGGGGCAGGGGGGCAGAGGAACGTCCCTCCTGTCCTACACCCCTCATCAACCCCACGCACATCGCTTCAACTCATGGAAGCTGGTGACAGCATTAATATTCAAAGATGTGCCAGGAGAACGCAAAAGGGTGAGAAATGGGTTTTCTACACTGCTAAGAAGGTATTCCAGCATAAAGGAGAAGAAACAATGTGAAATTCAGACCTCTTCACATATCATCCTATTGTGCTTACACTCCCCATTGTCAGACCTGATAGCTGGGTGAGAACAGATGTGAGATTGCCCTGAATTTCATTATTTTTTTAACTCATTCAACATTGAAGATATCTTGTTGGTTTTCACACCACTTTGTCAAAATCCGCCTGCCATGCCCCGCTCCTTGGCAAACCTGCAGCGAGACCTCAGAAGACCAACCCAGCCATCACCATCCCTGGGGGGCCTGCCTCAGCAGGACAACTTTGCCCGTCAGGTTAGCCATACCCCAGCCCCAACCTGGCCCTCGGCAGCAGCTGCCCTCGCAGCCCTTTGGACCAGTTTCCCACCTGGCCCCATGAAGCTGCTCTCACTGGCGTGCTGGGCACTGTATAAAGCCTTGGCACACGCTGATTTTCCCTCCTGGGAAACTCACAAGCAAACCAACCTGAAGACTGGAGTAGGAACAAGTCCGAACAGGCGAAGGGTCGCACGTCAGTGGCTGGGACTGCCCTTGGTTTGCAATTGCCTGGGCCATGTTGTCTTTCCTACCTGTAGAGCCTCCCTGCTCTCGTGCTGTTGAGAGAGGGCTTAGAACTCTTCAGAACACCCCAGCAGGGTTTTGTTGTATCCTAGGTTTTGGAGAAAGCAGGGAAGTGCTAAAACCAGTCCTGCTAAATTGGATGTGGAGAAAGGAGAAGGTCACTGCCACAGTCCCTTTGCAAGTCCAGCTGGAGACCAGAGAGGAGACCTCAGGTCTCCTGAGGAAAAGAAATCATTTGCTCTTCATCTGTGCCACTAATGACAACAGACACTTTAGATTTATTCATACCGTCCTCTGGGTGTAGACAGCCCTCTGAAACCATCCGAGCAGACAGCTCTTCTTGTGGTCGTCACTGGCGCAAGCTTCACCGTGTCTGCAAAACACATCATTGTAAACTCATTTCCTCCCCTGCCTCATTTGTGGCAGGAGGCTGGGACTGCTGCGAAGGACGAACACAGGGGCCTCCGGGGATGCTGCCAATCCAGCACAGCTACAGGCTTTTCTTCAAATACCAAGAAATGCATTTTTCAAGACCAGCGGTGTATGGGACATTACCCCAAATGAGAATCCCTGCAAGGTACAGTGCCTTGCGCGTTGGAGGACCTCCAGCTCGAGCTAGAATAAAATCTCTCCCCAGCTGAAAAGCACAAGTGCTTGGACTCGCTCAGTGACAGCAGAGGTCACCGTGGCCACCTGGGGAAGAAGAGGAATGACTCAGTGGGGTTCCCGGCCGTCCCTCTGTCCAGACACACCATCCAGCTCACAGAGACGGCAGCAAATCCATCCTTGCTTTGAGAGGGCTTATATATCTGGAGGGAAGCGGCTGAACAAAACCTGCCTGCAAATGCTACACACCAGCTGGAAGGAGGATAAGGCACGCAGGGAGCAGCAGTCCCGTAAGGCTGAATCGTTTTGAACCAGCAGCACTGGGCTGCAGGTGCTTGGCTGGACCCACCTCCCCTTGCTCCGTGCTGCGGGCATGATTGCTCTTCCCGCGGCATCGTGCCCACTGCTGTGTTCCTCATCCTTGCCCCAGCTATGCCCCGGCCTTCTCCTGCTGCACGGAGGCAACAGCCCCTGTATGGCCGAGCAACACTGGCTTCCACCATGGCCCACCCTGCGCAGGCAGGAGCCAGAGCTGTATCTTTCCCCAGAAGGCCTTTGGAAGGCGACATCCATGCAGTCTGCGGCGTGCCCGCTCATCATCCCGCACATCACCTGTCTTGGCAGACGTCACCCCTGCAGACCATACACACTGTGCAGCGCATGTGGGGTTATCGCTGAGCGTTAAGCAGCGTGATCACACAGACATTTCCTGATACTCTGGGCAGGCGCCTTTTTAGTAAAAGCTGAACTTTGTACATTTAGCTGTAAGTTTCCTCCCTTCCTTCTGGAGCTAGGCATGAAGAAAACAGACACATTTAGGATCCCTGACATAAAACTAGAAGCTTTCTGGTCAGATAAGGGCACTGATAGCCCACTCAGAAGATGAGAGCAAGAGGAAACGACCTTGCCTGGAAAGACTGCATGCCACTTGGTATGCTTGTGTGGTCCCACTGTGCCCATACTGGTCCTGCGATCAACAGCTACTTTTCCTTTAAAGCACATCCAGAACCACCCTGGCAGCACAACTTCCCCACCACGAGGCCAACAAAGGCACCTCCAGATGGGCAAAAGAGGGAGATTCTCAATCCTAACGTTCATCCAGGCTTCTGATGGAAAGGCACTGATTGTTGGACGGCAAAGGGCTGCCTGTTAAATTCATCATTTCTCTCCATGGACACAAACCAGGCCACCAGACGCAAAAGCCTGTGACATTTATGTCAGAAAAAAGCAGAGGAGTCTATTTTCCTCTGTGCCGCACACTACCTAGCCTGAAAAAGAGAGAGATGACTTTTCAACTTAATTAATAATGCAAAACCCGGGGAAGGGGTGAGTTGCGCAGAATCCAGAAAAAGAGAGATTGCAAAGAGTGGAATTTGCTGATAATACACTACTTGCAAAACAAGCTTCTGCTATTCCCCTCTTGACACAGCGTCTGTTGCCTACCAGGCCAATCATATCCAAGTGTAATTGTCTAACAATTGTTCCGCACTGAGAAAATAGTTCTGATTACAGACATTAACACGTTTAGGCATTAAGCTTCCTCACTGTAATTACCCTTGAGCTTAGTCTCACAAATGAATTAATGTGCTGATCGCTTGGACTAATAGAACCAGCAAAAGGGTGATGAATTGCTTCCAAATCAGATAAAATCGAGCGTGACATCATTTAATTAATTTCAGGGCTTGGGGGGAGGAGAAAGGGGGTCAGCATGATGCTGAAAAGAAACCTATCTCTCCCTCAGTCATTTCTTTGGAGACAGAAATACGCAAACAGGGGAGGATGGGGCTGGGAAAAGGAAGATGCGCATGGGGTGGGAAAAGGGTTGCTGGAGAGGGGCTGTATAATTTCTGTGCATGAGCATGCAGCTCTGGGTGTCTGACATAGGTGCAATGCTGACATAGGTGTAATGGATGGATTTCTTCTGGGTATGAACAGACGCACTGCCCACCTTGCTCTGGTTTCGAGTCATCGTCCGAGTGCCGGGGCCCACTGTAACCCCTGCTCCTCCTCCAAGCAGAGAGACAGCTCCCGGCCTTCCACAGGATCAGTTCCTCCATGGGAGCCGAGTGCCCGAGGGCGGCATTGACAAAACCCCCCTCCTCTGTCACGTTTCCTGGCAGGGGATCATTTGCCCGGCTGTCAGCCAAGAGCTGGCCATTGCTGCTGTGAGCAGATATACTCAGTTACCCTCCTTGACTTCTCCTGTGAGAAGGGGCTCCTGATCGTTTTTTTTTAGAAAGGAACAAAATGGGTGGATGAAAAGGACATGGCAGGGCTCTGGACTACTGCTGTTAAGTACACTCTCTCAAATTAAAGTTTCCCCTCGGATGGCTGCCCACCTGTAAAATAAAATGGCATCGTATAAGGAGCTTGTAGCTGAGGGGGTTACACGCGGAGCTTTCTCCTTGCAGCCCAGCAGGTAACAATCCATCACCAATTTCAGATTTCACATCACATGGAAATCCTACACAAAGAGTCACCAAGAGAGAAGGTCTTGTAAATCAAAGGTCTCCATTACAGCTTATGTCTGGAACTGGCTTCTGCAATTTGAAAGCAGACTAGCTTTTTCACTACACGTACAGGGATACACACTTTACAGACACACACTCCTTATACCAGTATAAACATACCTTGGCAGCACACACACAAGCATACACATCTACACAGACACACATTTCCTGCCTATAGATAAAGAGGTGCTCATCTCTCCCAAGCGCGCACACCTGTATAACCACATGCAGCACAAAGTGCAGGTGCATGAGCGCACACAAAGAACGCGCATCGTGTACCGATGCACAGCCAAGTGCACAGGCCTGATCTCATGTCATTTAAATGACAAGGAGTTTTGCCACTGCTGATTTCAGCAGGAGCTGCACAGGGCCCACAGTATTTTGCTGCATGTTTTTATCTATATTTTATTTTGCTGGATTTTGGAGCAGTGGAGGGAAGGAGGTTATGAGACCTGTGAAAATTGAAGATATGAAGCTTTTCATTCTAAAAGCGTGGAGAGGCAGCATGCTTTATCACAGAGCCTGGCTGCCCCTTTGACAGCAAAAGCGGAGGAAACAGGAACCTGATTCCTCATGGCTGCTGAGAACGAGAACTCTGGAGTCTCCCTGCGACAAGTCTGTTTCTTGGGCTTTCCAGAGACCACAGATCCAGCAGCCCCATATCAACACCCTTTGTCATTGTCTTGGATATTTTAATTCATCCAGTCGCCCTGGGGACAGTGCAGCTTATGACTCCATTTGTTTGATGCCGCCTTACAATAAATCCGGTTAGCGGAGCGGAGAGTGCAGGTGACAGTCACTGTGATATAAAGTAGTTTATTTCCAGAACCTCATCCTGCAAGGCACCAGGCATCTCCGGAGATGCCGATAGCTCTATTTGCTCTATTCTAGAAATTACAAGCCACAAAAAACAGCAAAGTGCACCAGCAGCCGGGCACTAACCTTCCCGCATGCAACAAGTTTGAACGCCCTCAATCTCCTTTCCTAGCGGTGGTCTAGCCATGTCACTGCGGTCTCACCACTGGCACCTTCGTGGGCAGTCAGATGAGAAGCTGGTCTTGGAGAAGCCCCAGCTGTCCCTGCCTTGTCCATCCAACTTATGACAGAGGCGCCAGTTCTGCCCCGACACCTCTGGCTGTGCTGAGCGACAAGTCTCACTCTGCTCTGCTTCACTCCTGGTAAGGGGAGTAGCTCATCACACGGGTCTACGGGTCTTTCTTCCATGCTAATGAGCACGTTACACATGCTAGGGCCCCGTTTCTTTTAAAACCAAAACAAACACCAGATCCAAATGGTGCCAGATGTTCAAATAATTGGTGCTCACATCTTTTGGCAATCTGGCCATGCATCGCTTGACCCAGCTCTGTGCTCCGGGGGCAAGCCAGCTTCGGGGCTACAGAGAGGTGGAAGGGGATGCAACGAGGCGATCTGGTGCTCCAGGACTGACTTTTAGGGGTAACTAAACTTCCAGCACAACCCTCCCATCAGCCACATCCTGAAAGCCAGGTGGGATGAACTCAGAGCACCACAGGGGATCTGGGGCTTTTCCTGAACTGCAGTTCTCCAGGTTTAAAGTAAAGTGTGAATAAAATCATCTCCTCGTCTCTGAGGGATGCTTTGCATGGAAAGGTTTATGAAACGCTCACAAACTGTGCTACAGGGAGGGTGCTCTCATAAGCATCTTGCAGGCGCTTTTGGCAGCAGGAGAATGTCACGGTACTCAGTAAGTGCAAGAGAGGGATTTGCTTTTACAGTATGACATTTGACAAACAATTAAGGTGAAGAGCAATGTGCTATAATCACTTTTAGTATTAAACACACACAGTAAAAATAAATGTTTAAAAGGCACGTGGGGTTTTTTTTATGAGTATAGGACATGTTGCTTTGCGCATTATTGTAAGAATCCTTGCTGCCGATCACAAGCTTCAATTCAAAGTGTGTAATTATTATCAGGGACTTGCTTCTTCTCCCATGATGTATTAACTGCACCTGGGAGATCTGGAAATGAAAGGATCTGAGCTTTCCCAACTTAACAGTTGTTTGGAGGATTTTCTCTGTGAGTTTCTTATTTTACTTCTGTCATAATTCAGCATAGTCTGAGAGATTAAAACAGATATATAAAAATGCATTATGCACTTACTGCCCAGTGACTTAGAAATCTGCATTAAACTCATGAACTATGGGGAGAGACAGGAAATCGTATGACACCGCACATACCTTTTCCTGTTTCCACAGGACTCTCATCACTTCCCAGCCTGTGTGTAACATTTTGCAGGCAGCCTCCTCTGGCGGCTGCTGCCATCCTCCAGCCCACGTCACAGGACATGCCATGGGAGCGTAACCAGCCAGTCCCATGCCACAGGGACACTCCTTTCTTGTATCCAGAGGCTGTGATTTTATTTTTGTTATTTTTTAACTCACCCCCAAGCCCACAAGATTGCAGGCGGGGTGTTTTCTTGTCTAGACAGGCCCTTTCTTGTTTCAGGAATATAAACCCAAAATGGGTAATGACCTTTGAGGCCCTGGTCCTGAGCCCGAACTAAAACACCACTAGTTTCCTACCAAAACTAGCTCCCCGAGATGAAACACGGGCTTTGGCACCACCAGCAAATGCCATAGCTGTGGTGGGTGAGGTGCTGGCCCTACCATGAAAGAAAGACATGTCTCAGACCTAGTTTCTAACTCAAACCATATGGGAGGTGGTTAATCTGGACCTGCAGCCCAGCTCCTCATCACACGGGTACTTCTAGACACAGCCCTGCCTCAGTAAGTCCAGGTGGAAATGCCCCCAAAACACAAAAAGCCGTCGAGGCAGGAGTCACGCTGAATGCAAAGCCCTAGCCTTGCCAACAGTACACACGATGTCTGCATTTTTGCGTGCGGGACATTAATATTCATGTATTTGTACGCTGCCAGCCTTGGGAGCAAGCAAATGTCCTCTAACTGCAATTTCAGCCTGGTCAAGGTAACTGACCTTTTTCATTAAGTGCTTCCAAATTTCCAATCTATCCCTGAATGTGAAAAATTTGTGCTAATTACAGGCCTGTCGTGAGGCCAAAAGTGCAGAGGGGAAATAAGGGGGTTTCTGAGCATTATTTAAAGGCACAGCATCAACATCAGTGGGGTTTTTGGCTTGCACTAACACAGTGTCCTGGTCTCTGCTATTCAGGTAGGGTTATTTAAAAACAGAGCCAAAAATTTGGGAGGGCTTGAGGTATTGGGACCTGCCACTGACTCAGATGGGCAAGGTGAAGCCCCTCGGCCGTGCCCGGCAGCACAGAAGCCACCCTCTCCATCTGATATTTGTCCAGTCCATTCTGTGTGCTGAACAGCTGGTACCCTCGTGTATGGTCTAATGACATCCCAAACTACGTGTGCCCAACACTTACAAATAGTGCTTAAAACATAATGCCTTATTAATATAACACATATAATTTGAGAAGTGATACAAGCTCTTTCCCTTTTATATCCTTTTTAATAAAGCACATTTGGAAACTCACTGACCTTTTTTCTTTTCTTTTTTTTAAGTTCTCTGGCATTATGTAGAAAAACCCCATCAATGTGAAGTGGAATATAATGCGGTTTATTACCACTAACAAGGGAATGGCCCATAACTCTAAAGAGACAAAGCCTCAAGTGAGCTATGAAGGTCATTTTCTTGCATCCAGAAAGAAAATGTAATACTGACTGTGTCATGCTTCCCATTTCAGAAACAATGTGGGCTGCTTTCAGTTTTATTATAATAAATAGCAAAAATGAAGGTTTTTTTCTTTCAGATGGAATTTCACGCAGTCAGCCCTCCCCACTTTGGAGGGAATGAAACTGAATATCTGTCTGGATTTTCCAGCGTTATTTATACTCCTCTGGATTTGATGGTTGGTTTGTTCATGTACTTTTAGGAGACACAACCCCCCCGACTGCATACCCAGCCACTGCTTCCTGCTGGGAATACTCAAACAGCTCAATGCATAAAGGCCCAACAGCAAACTCACAGACTTGATCATTTCCAGGATTACCTCCAGAGGTCTCCAGTAATATATTGTTTCAGTTTTTAGGAAATCAGGCTTTCCTGTGATACCCCATCCCTGCTTCATGCAGCCATGAACCTTAGAGCAATGTTTAAAGATGGCAATGCTGCGCCAAAGCCAATGTGGCATCAAGGGGTCACTGGAGGGACCAGGGTGTAGATCACATACTGGACAAACGTACAAGGCTGAAGAAGGCAGTTTAAGTATTAGGTCATGAATGAAAATAAACATCAACCTACTTTTCCAGCTGTTAGCATATCAGAGTCAGGCCAGGCCCCTGCCGTTACACGCTCTGGGAAAAGGCACTGGTACTGCTCTCCAAAAACATACCTTTTCTTTTTGTCCCTTGAAAAGACAAATTTGTGCTGTGCTGCAGCTTTTGGGTGAAACCAGCCTGAGGTGGAACCAGGATGAGATACATTTTTCCATATTCCCATTCCCTGGTCTACCTCTCTACAACCCACAGAGGGGAGATGGGTTGCACCTTCCTCCTCTGCCCCTGTCCTGAGGGTTTGTTATTTTGGCCTTGCTAAATGGCTCAGGTTTTGTGCTTTACAGCTGTAGTACTTTGCAACATTTCCCTTGAGTTTCACCCTCCTTGGGTGAGATGATGCAGAAAAGTAAAACCTAGTTTCTTCCCTCACATCACCATCTTCCCTTCCAGTTGCAAATAGCGTCACATAAAATGGTGTCAGAAAGTGTTGTGGCATTATCAGCAGCGACTCTGTTTTCAAAATGATGACAATGAAACACTGCTGATGAAGAAGTTCCTGGACTCCCTATTTGAGGTAGGAAGAGAAGGGGAACGTAAAATCACTGGTGGCAATGTCAGGCTCACAGGAGAAAAGCACCCAGCAAACAGCCAATGCTGAAGCCCAAGCCAGGTCCAAAAGGGAGAGCAGGCTGGCTGCGAGCAAGCTGTGAGCTCTGCCTGCACGCACACGGGAAGCTGCAGGGAATCGGCACCAAACACACTGGGTATTCACAGCGAAATAACTCTCCTAGGCTCTGATCTTGCTGCTCATGCACCAGGAAATAAGTACTCTTTTGAGGTACGTAGATGGCAAATTGTCTTAACCCCACTTAAGTCAACAGAAGGATGCTGATGCGGATGGGTAAAGGATTTGACCCTATCTGTTTGCTTTGGATATTACCCAAATACCTGAACACCAATTTCTTATCAGTAACTAGTTCATCACTAACTGGTGAACATTTAGCTGCTTTGACAACCACTGCAATTTGTCTTTCCTACTTGAAGTGTCAAATGTCCCCTTAGCAACGCATAAACACCAAAACCCAGGGAGTGTCCTCAAGACTGATATTTATCAATGCAAGGAAAATGTTGAGGTTTTGTGAACCCTAATCCTGAATTCTGATGCCATCCTTCAAGACAAGCTTGGCATGTACTCCCATACACCATTCCATTCACAAAGTTGTACAAGAATAACTTGGGATTTATCCCCAAGGGAGAAGGAAGAGATGAACCATGCTGCCCACTCCAAAGACATTTTGGAAGAACCAGTCCTTGTATCACAGTAATTATGGCCAGTGCTACAAGACACAGAGGTGTGTGCTAGGGCTAACATCATCACAGGCTTCATTAGTGTAAACACATCTGAAGAAACTAGAACGGAAACGGTGGTGGATCAGCATCTTTGTGCCTTCCTAGAAGAGCTGACCCAGTGAATCTGGGTTTAAGCTAATTCTTCTTGTGCAAGGGCTGGTAAGAGGTGAGACACAGCTCCAGCCTCTGAACGGCACCCCTGGCATCTCCCAGCTTGCCAGCCCAGAGCTGCACAACAGCGTTACTTGACCTGAGGAGAATAATGCTGCCAGCAGTGCTAATTATCCGGAGCCTTGGACAAAAGCTAGTCGCAGTGAAGGCAGTGGCAGTACTCAAGAAATACAAGCAGTAGAAAGCAGTAGAAAGCTCTGCCAAATCCAAAGCTTTGGCCATTCTTTCCCTGTTTGGCCACATCCCTCACCCACGCTGTGCTGAGGCCAGGCTGGCCTGAGGAGTGACGAGAGGAAATGCTAGAGACATTGCTTTAGTTTTCTAGATAACAAGCAACGCTGCCATTGATTGACAAACGATTGTGGTCCTGGTGTATGTAGACCCTCTCTCTTTCCAAAAAAACCATCATGCCCTCCTAGGCGCTCTGCAGGTTTCACTGCTCTGTGCCAAGCCAGGCTGGGATCCAGTTTTGCAGAAATTTAATACAGAAAATAATGCAATTTTTTTCCTACAAAAGGTTGCTAATCATGGGTCCTAACCTGCCACCACTCTGAGACAGACACAGGAAATACTTCCAGTACAAAGTAACAATGCTAACACTAACTTTCTTGACTTACCAAAGGTATATATTTCATATGCTTACTTTATATCCTGATGCATAGTAATTTTTTTACTTATTCTATACTCACACCTCTATCCGCCCGAAGTATTGATCCGGCACTGAAAATCAGTTCTCTTTCTCTCAATTCTCCTTCTTCCTTAGTCAGGAACAGAACTGATGGTCTTTGGGGATAACAGGGATGTTTCAGCTACAAATTTGAAGGGAAAAGGCAACAGTTATTATCCCTGCTTCACACATAGCTAGCCCTATGAATGCTCCCTGGCTGACTGGTTCATCCCCTTGGTGCTTTTCATTTTAATTCCTTTAAATTACTGCTAAGCAACCCTGCAAATCGTCTTTCCTCCTAGGGAAGTGAGCAGGAGTTTCACTGGTAGGGTTCTCAAAGGAGAGCAGAATTGGGACTATCATGCTCAGCACTGAAGCCAGAGCTCCTCGGCTCGTGACAGGTTGTTGGCACATTCCCTTGGTGCAAAAGAAGAAGCCAAACAAATCAAGAGAGTATCTGTATTTGCATTTCTGTACACTTATCCTGTTTGCAGAGTAAAGAGCAATTAAGCTTCGCCATCACCCATTTTGACTGACCGTCCCCCGATTTCGATTAAAGGCGAGCTGCACGTATTGGAAGAGCACCTCTCCTTGCTGGCCCTGTGGCAGCCCACTTCCTGGCACCAGCCTGGCCAGGGGAGAGGCCAGCTCCGGACCATGTGCCGTAGGGCACCGGAGCAGCACCCCGGATCCTGCACCAGCCTCCAAAGGTGTGGGGATGTGGTGACTTCAGGCCTGTGCGGCACAGGATGAGGCAACTGTGCAAAGCAAGCCAGAGCACAGGCTCTCAGGCTTGGCCTTCAGTAATACCGCACTTCCCAGAAGACTTTGCCGAAGACCCCTGCAGCTATCTAATATTCATTCTATGCACAACTGTAATTTCTTTTTAATCATATCTCTTCAGAAGTTTTGCAGCCATGTGGGATTCTGCACCCAAATATAGACTTTACTGTGTCATCACATATCCAAACAGCGAAAGAGAACCAGTGTTCTGGTAGCATCAAGGAAGGAAAGCAAACACCAAAACATTCAGAAAATCCCCATGCAGGTGCAGGCAGCATGCAAGTGCAGATGGGAGCAGGTAGACTGAGAGGAGATGCGGACAGAGGAGCTGTGAGACAGAAAGATGGTCTCTGAAGGGTGTTCACCACTAGGACCTACCTCCCCTGACAAAGCAGGACAGAAACAGAGCGCTGTGATCTCCTCCGCTTGCCACCGCACCCCACGGCTCTCCTTCAGCAAACCCCGAAGGCGCTACGGGGGCTCTGGGCAGCTTTCCTGCCCCACTTCAATGTCTGGAAGGTTATATTTGGCAGTTGAGGGTTTGGGTTTTTTTCTTCTTTCTCCCTTGGTCTTAAGAGAGAGAGACATCATCTGAGAGACACAGAGCAGCTGTCAGTTAAACATGTAACAGCACCCCATTTAGGTGTCAGCTATCTGAGAGTGGTGCCCCAATGCTGTAAATCCGGCTTTATTTATTTACACATGGCATTTCCGTACCTATTACTATTCTGAACAACCCAAATCCGTCAATCTAACGGAGATATATGGACAGTAAAAACATGCACTAGAAAACTACTGGCAGGTTGTACAAAATTATCAGATTTAATCAGCTGATAAATTATTCACCCCAATTGAGAGTCAAACATACTATTTCAGTCTATTTATGGATGTCCGATTAGTGCAAGTAATTTTCCATCACTTTATTACGTTTGCTAATACATTATGAAAACCCTGTTGTGATAATGGTCTTACTTAAGTCATTTTGTTGTATGAGGATATACCAGAAAGCTCGTTCCACCAAAGGCCAGGGACACGTTCCAGTGTGCATCAGTCAGTTACACACCGCTCTGCTATTTCCAAGGGCTTCTGCAAAGAGCAAAGCTGCCAACAGAGTGGAAATTTCATTTAAGGAAAGCCATTACACTGCCAGGCTCTCTAAGTGGCACCACACTATTTCCAGACACAACTGACATTGCGACGAAGTGCCGGAAGAGGACTGGGCTGGTTGCTCCCCAGACCTTGATGGATGGCTCTGGTGGCTGGATGGGGGACGCAGCAGTAAATTGCATCACATCGTTGAGTATTTGTGCAGTAGCACAAGGATGCAAGGTGTAGTACCAGCACCTAATGCAGCAGCTTACCAAATCAAGCCCTTGAGGCTACAGGCAGACCTTGGAGTCAAAGGAGAGCATTACAGGCTGTCACATCCGACCTCCCATACGAGAGTGGCTGGAGCATTTCATCCCGTTAGCCTGTACTGAGGCAATCTTTAAGCAATTGCATCCCGGTATAACCAAGTAGCAGCCACAAGCAGCATGATGGAGAAAATCCTCAACTCCATCACTTCACCCTCCAGCGCTCCAGGCCCACCATTTCTCCATAAGCAAGGCTTGCACCCCAGAAGGTCCCAAATAACTATTTCTGGCTTTGGTGGGGGTTTAAAGCAGTGCAGCAGCACGTGTCACGTCTGCAGAGCCCCAGGGCCTCTGCCCTGGGCAGTGATGCATTTTTGGAAAAGACCAGTAAGGAAAGAAGCCAGAATTGAACAAAAGCTAGATGGCATAGGCCTGGTGGCCAGGTCTGCCACCAGTCCCGCCCCAATGCATGATTTTGGAGAACAGTGTTGAGTGGGGCACTGTCAATATTCATCTCAGTAACCTGTGTCTAAAGGCCAACTGCCACAGAGTCCCCTGCCACCAGTTTAACCCTTCCCTGCCCTCCTGGCCCCTTCCCCACAGCTCAGAGCCCCCGCGTACCACTACCCTTTCATCTCACACAAGGTGTCGGTCCCCCTTTCCTGCAGCCCATGGAAAGCACTGGCTGCTGGAACTGCAATAACTGCACTTGGAAGCAGCAGGTAACTATAAATGAGAGCAACTGGAGTAAGCAGAAGGTGAGGAGCCCAAGTTCAGCCCGCTCCTAGGTCAGTCCCGTGGCAGGTACTTCCCGGCCATAGGGCAGGGTGAATTTCTGCTAAACAGGCAATGCAAAGTTTACCTGTTTTTCATCTCTCTGCCAGGAGAGTCAAGCAGGTGATTCCATCCAAATTTTAACCTTGCAGTGGCATCACGGTACTGAAGAATCCTGTGCAAGACTGGGCTGAGACTCAAGCTGGGAAAGGCAGTAAGGTCCCTGTCCCAGGACCAGCTGGAGCCATTGTCATAACAGGAACTTGAACACTCTCAAATTCCTACTCAGTTTTGGGCATTATTTAATTTTTAGCAGTTATCCCCTTCTCTCTGTATTCTTTGGCTTTTGCAAATGTGCTGAAGCAGCTGGATCCAGCTGTGCTGCGAGCGGGGATGTGTCTGCACAGCTGCCCCGGCACCCACAGGCAGACAAGGCTGGCAGTGCTTCATGTAGACACTGCTCCCCTCCTTTCCCAGCTGTAGCACTGCTGCAGGGCTGTGTGTGCTTTTAGGGGATTGTGAAAGGTGCCAGACCGACCGACATCCTTTTCAGACCCTCAGTGAAACCCGTGCTCCCACACACCCTCCATCTACCAGGAACCAACCTGCAAAAGGTGAGAGGCAGCTCAGCTGCCATGTGAGAAACGCAGGCAAAAGCACGTGTACAGCCTATGGCTAATGGAGGGGGAGCTTCACACTCACCAGCTCATTGCCTCCGGCTGTGAAAAGCCCGGGGTCCCTGCAAACGTGATCTCCCAGCTACCACACTGCTCTCTCGGCCATGGGTCAGGTCCAAGTCCCTCTCTCAACATCATGCAAATGCCATTAAAGGAAGAAGGAGGCGGTGGGAGTGAGGAGGCAGGGGGGAACCTTTTGTTAAGACTGCGGAAATTTTCAGTAAAATGAAAACAAATTGCTCTAAGTAAACCATTTGTCACAGTCTGATTACTCTGCTGCCACTCTGGGAACACCAATTTGTCATGCTAGATCAGGATAACAGCAGGCTGACTGTACGAAATGGCACGCTGCCTTCTGGCTTTTTTGCTCGCAACCGGTGAGGACCGTGGGGATGTCCCACAGCTCCTTCCCAGCACTCCATCCCTTCTGACACACCGGTACGTACTGGGGTCTCTGCAGCCAGCGCCGCATCGCTGACAGCCCCCCACCTCCCCACAAGTGCCTGCATCTCCTGGTACAGCGGCTCCACCTCAGACCTGCCGAATATGCTGCTGTTCCCTATTAATCCAGTGTGTCTACCAAGACTACAAGATGTTCTTCTCAGGGATTACCTCTTGCACCAGTGGTCAGCATAATACGGCCCCGAACTGAATTTTGGCACCTGTGTCCTGGCAATACACCTATTGGTCATCACTTCAAAAGCCCATGTCTCCTGTCCGCTGTGACTTCAGGACCGCCACGGCTGAGCCTGCAGCCCCTGCTGGCCCAGTCCTGATCCATGTTTCCCTTTCCTTGGCAATACCTGAACTTTCCAACAGTTTGTAGGTGGAGCAATTAAAATAAAATAAACACACCCAGAGAAAACAAAAAATTGCTTAGAGATTCACAATTAGAGAGATGCTTAAAGAAGGAGGGTTAATGCAAGGGAGCAAGAAGCAAAGATTAGCCAAAACACATAAAGCATGGGAAAACAGCAGAAAAAATCCCAAGTCTAAGCATTAATTCCCTTAGCTTCACTGTCCATAGCTAATAAACAATTATTAGAGTCTCCCCTGCTCATGTCTCTCTGGAATTACGCAGCAGTCTCTAATGCTGAAACAAAACAATTAACTGCAGTCCAAATAAAAATATCTTTCAGCCAACAAAAAGAAAAAACTTCAAAATGCCATTTTGGGTAAAATGCCCTGTTCAGTCCAACACAAAATCCTTCATCTCATTTTCAGATTATTGATCCTTTTTCTGAACCTCTTCTTTTAAATTGGTAGGTCAATATTTAAATGAAGAAATGCATTTTTGGAAGGAAAACAAAACAACTAAGAAATTTTGTTTGCAAACCACAGAAATGAACTAGCTGAGAATTTCCTATTTCTTTAATAAATAAAAAGGGGAAAATCAGAAAGATTTTGCATTTCAGAAATTCCCCCTCCCTCTTTTGGGGCTATTAGGGCTTGCCAGGTCCCCACTGAACTATTAAATGATGTCAGTTCTCTTCCATTTTCTGATATATTCACTATTTGCCCAGAGCTTTTCCCAATGCTACCCTGGGTAGCCTCTGGCTGACCGGACCAGCCACCCGCCAGCACCCTTCTCACCCACAGCCCATGCACAGCCCTGGCCCAAGTCCTTCTTGAAAAGCTACAAAACCTGTGAGAAAGAGGTCAGGAGGGATGCTATAAACACATCACCTCCGCAGAAGCGCAGAAATCAAATCTTCCTTTCAAAGCCTAAGAGTCCTCAGTGAAAAAACTACGGTATAAAACAAAAAAAAAAAAGTATTTTAAGGGCATGGGAATATTTCATGCCAAGAAAAGGCAGAATGTTCTCAAGATGATATAAAAGCCTCTTCGTTCTCACTCAGAGCGCCCAAAGCCCCCAGGAGTTGCACTGAGCCTGTAACCCCAGCAATCCGCTCTGCCACGCAGGTCCCCGCGACACTGAGCCGTCAGGTAGCAGTCTGGTGGCGCTGGCTACGCTGGGAAATGCCACTGCTAGCTATTCTAAGCATTTTTTCCCTCTGTTTTAAAAACTGTAATGTACCTTCAATATTAACAATTTCTGTTTTAACTGAAGGGAAAGGCCTTTAAAAATAACCTTTCCCTGGGAAAAAATGAGAGCTGTCACCACAACTAGCAACCACTCGCACAAGAAATGCTCCCTACGCCAAGCACAGTGTGCTATTGATGCCTGGATGGCTTTGCATCCCCCCTTCACGCTCTCCATCTGCATGGAAACAGCCTGACTAGTAACAGAAGACAAAACGACGACTGAAACTCCCAGAGACTGGTTACTGGTCCTAGTGGAGGTAAAGCCATGCTGTGCAGAGTGAGATCCACCTCAGAGACACAAATAGAACTGGAGCTTTTAGCTTTAGTTTCCCTCCTGTTCTCCGCCATGGTTGGCCAGAACAAGGGCATCTCCGGTTGGGTATCTCAAGATACCCAAACTCTTGTGAGGGCTGCCGTGTGGATGCATGTACATGTACAGAGCTGAGGAGGTCTAGAGGGAGATAAAGCTGGCAGTGCAGCGCCAAACCACCACCAGGGCTTTCTGCAGAGCCTGGTGCAGGCAGCATGCTGCAGTGTGGCATCTCCCCAGCGCCAGGCTTAGGCAGCACAACCGCTAACTGAAGAAACAGGCACACAAAGCAGAGGTCCCCAGAGCTGCAGCAGAACGTCCAGCTAGACCCTGCCAAGGGGTGAATATGTCCCAGCCCAGCAGGACCAGGAACATTACACTGAGTACTGTGCACAAGGTGGGAAGTCTGAGGCTGAACAGAGAGCAGAGATGGGGCAGCACCCCCTCAGAGACCTGGTGATGTTCTGGGGCTTTCACACATACACACCCACCCACCCCTAATTAGACACACAACAGGGCTCTGCCGTAGCAAGACTACAGCTGATAGTCTTGTATGGGATGTGATTCTTGCTGTGACATTTTGGATTCAAGGCAGACAATGTGGACACAGTGCATTTATCTCAGGGCTTCCAGGGGCTGTAAACATCAGCATTATCTTTAGTGAGGGTGGCAGCGAGATTTGAATTTTTAACTTGTCCTAGGAAAAACCCGACAGCAGCTCTCCAGTGTAAGCTGTCCTCGCCACCAAACTTGGGGGTGTGGGAAGAAGAGGCAGAACCCAGCGCGTTTTGCTGCTTCAGAAGGACGCTGAGACACAGTTCTGGATTTACACATCTGACATCTCCCATGTTTTAAAAGCATGATCCAGTCCCCGGTGATTTATCCAGAGATAAATAGGACATCCAAAGGAATAGTGCATGAAAAACTTCAGCTACTCTCGAAAGCTGAACTTGGTAGTAGCTGTGGCTTTGTTTTGTTGCTGAGCAGTATGGTCAGCAGCACTGTGCAGAACAAAATACCGATGTAGCAGCACATACAGATTTGGGACTTGTCTTCCTCCCAGCTGAATACAGTGCCTCAGGGCTATGACACACCACTCACTCATGGTGTAAAAAACTATCATCACCACCCTTTGACATTGCCATAAATATGCCCATTTGCACGTCATCTCACCTGGTGGTATTCCACCAGGGTTTCTCAGCCTGGCAGCTGAACATGGGCCGAGCAGAGCTGCACAGTCCTCTGGGCTGCTCTTCCTCACTGAGGAGTTCCTTCACAGCCCCTTCACATTAAGCCCAGGTAGGTGATGGCTAAGCAAGTAACCAACCCCCCCCCAGCTTCCCAGCTGGGCACAGGCACTTTCCCCTCGACGACAGGATTCAGTGGCGCCTGGTTTGTACTGTAAGAGCTGTTTTACCCCATGCTGACAGCAAGAATGAAGGCGAACTTGAAAAGCTGGGGACCAACCATTTGTGCTATGTTATTTGCTTTATAGGGTGGGATTTCACTCCTTGTATATTTCAAAAACTTTTAGCAGAAAGGGACAGAACTGTAGCTATGGCTAAGTATTGCATGGCAGTAATAATAATAAGGTATTGCATCACTTATTACGGCAATTGTATAAATGAAATGCACGGTGTTTCAATGCACGGGCAAACAACCTCTGGGACCACTTCTAAGAAAGCCACAAGAAGTCAGAAAGGAAAGAAAGGGCATATATGCTTTACAGCAGTCACTGCACTTGCCGTTTCCAAATGGGTACACAGCGCATGTTAGATACAATTTTCAGGGCTCGACAAGAAGTAACCCTCTACTGATTTAAGCATTGATATTAATGACTGCAAGGTAGTAATAACAAGGAGATATTAGGTAACTACAAGGGGATCATAATTTCCTAAATCTTAATAGCTTTCTTAAGCCCTTTTTATAAAGCATTAAGTAGCCACTTCTCACAGGGATGAACATGAGTCGTTACTGCAGCCAAGAGAAGAAGTCTTACGGGAAGGAAGGTAGCTGATTATCAATAGTCCTTTAAATCCTAACAAAAGAGCAAGAACTGGTTTCTTCATCGCATCTCTGGGTCAGTTCCAGAAGGCCACACATTCAAACCAACACGAGTGAAATGCTCGCAAAACCAAGGGAGTAAATCACAGCAGTGGGAGATCAAACTACAAAGGGGATTTCTTTTCCTCCACAGAGACCATTAGCTATATCATGTTAGTCACCAGCCTAAGTCATCAATTCACCTTCATCATATTAGTCGCAATCATCTGTCAACAGTTGAGCACAACTCTTGCAGGGAACACACTGCAAGGTAATGGAGAGAGAAGTGCTCGTAATTCAAAAGGCAGGCACAGTGTGCACATCTCTAGTTCAAAGAGCGCAGAGAATTTTCTCTTTACCGTGGCCCTGCAAATTGCAAGTGATCTGAAACCAACTTGCATTTTCTAAATGTTGCTGCTGAGTTTGAACTTCAGTGAAAAATCCATTTGCTAGAAATGAAAGTTGCCAATTAAAATCAGTCTGTTTATGTTGCTTTGGGGAGCTGAGGGGGAGAGAGAGAGAAAGGAAAAGCCAAATAATTTATTAAGTGATCTATATTGTGCCAGTACAGTTGGCAATTATAATTATCCTAATAAGACTTTCTCACTTATATAAGCCCTTCCATTCAGGGATCTCAAAACACTTTGCAACCATTAATGATGTTAGCTTCATAACATTCCTGACCTCGTTTACAGGAGAGGGAATTGAGGAAAAGAGAGAAAACAACACCATTTTCTGTAACAGATAGCTTTCACTTTGTAACTGCCTGTAAAGTTTATACCTGAAACCAAATCACACTTAAAAATCAGGGTCAGTTTTGAGCTCTTAAGCCAGTAGAAATCCTTGGCTCACAGTATGAGTGAAAAAAACACCCCATAACCCAAAAAGGCTAGTGAGAATTGTGTGAGCAGGGAAGGCCTATCTGCAAACCTTCGGCAAAGAACCTTGGGTCACTGAAATTTATCACGCTGGAAATGTGGCAGCCTCAAGGAGAGCTTTTGCCTCAGGTCCTCACCCAAAACCATCCCTCCCCCGGCCTCAAACAGCACTCACACGCCATCAGTGTCCACATCTCCAAATCCATGGGTCTTGGTTTTGACTCCTTCTCTGAAAGGAAAAATGAAATAGAAGCAACATGAAATCCCGGGAAAAGAAAAGAAAAAACAAAGGGGACCAAACAGTTGAACACATTGCATGCATGCACCTAGGAGAAAGCAGTACTTGAGTAGCAGCCACCATGGATTTCTCAAGAACAAACTGTGTTAAACCAATATAATTTCTTCCTGTGAGAGCGTGGCAGGTTTTGTAGGTATAAGAACAGTAGCAGATGTCATGTATCCCGACTTCAGACATCGTTTTTTATAGCAGTCTCGTAGCTGAATTAAGGAAGCATGGGGGTTTCACGTTGCAGGGAGAATGCAAAAGTAGTTGGAAAGCAGCACTTGGAAAGCAGTTATCAATGTTGCAGCATCAAAATAGCAGTGTAGACCCGTGTGTTCCACAGGGAGCTGCCCTGGGTCTAGGACTATTCAATACTTCCACTAATGATCTGGATGATAAAACAGAGAGCATGCTCATTAAGTCTGCAGATGATGCCAATCGAGGAAGAGCAACACATCCTTTGCAGAACAGACCTGGAATTGAAAATGATTTAACAGATGAGAGTTCTAGCCCCAGCCACCAGAACGCTCTTTAGCAGGACTGGGGGCTTGTTTGGCCTGGGAGGTACATGAAACAAGCCTCCTGCTCTCTTCAGCAGGCAGAAGGCCTTACTGAAGCGCCACATTTGGGCTCTGTATCTCTAGAAAATGAGATGCCATCTGGGAATATGTTTAGACTGGAACACTAAACAGGATCAGAAGTCCAGAGAACAACACTTACGTGGAAAGGATTGCAACAATTTAAATAGTTTACCCTAAAAGGGTAAAACTGAGACAGGACCGAATAACAGCCTACAGCTGTGTTAAAAATTCTGTTTCCTACTTTTGTGATGGATGGGATAAGGCCTTTCAGAGTGGGGTTCAGACTGGACAAGAGAGGCCCTTGCATGGGACTAACGCAGTAACTATTAACCCAACGACCCGTTCCCCACTGAGCTCCTTGGGGAGAGTCCAAGTTTCTCTCCATGGGCCATACAGGGCACCTAGTGAGATTAGCTTTATGAAGCTGAAATTGGCCTTTAGAAATAACTCCCCCGTGCTGTATCTGTAAGCCCATTTGAGCCTGCTGTAGGGCTGTGTCGGAGGAACAAGGCCAGCAGGCTTGTGAAGTAGGCTGGGACCAGACAAGGTTCAAAAAGACAGGAGAACTGCAGCTCCCACATGGGAGCTGAAAGGAGAATCCAGGCAACAAAGGGCAGGGGCATGGAGTCAGTTGTTTCATGCCAGAAATCCCAAATCCACAATGTGCCATATTTGCTAACTGCTGTTTTACTTAAAACCAATTGCCAGGCATGTCACAGGAAGCTGGGCACCCATTGAGAGCACTGGGGACAGGGACACAAAGACGACATGAACCACAAAACAAGCTGCCCGGTCAGCCTGGAGAGCCCCAGCAGCAGAGATGCCACCATTCAGCACTGCAAACGGCTCTGCTCATTTCTGCTGAAGCCCTGGAGAAACTGAGGCAGGGCATGGCTTAGCCCTTCCATCACCACTAATCTGAGCCTCTAAAGAATCTACAAAAATGTGTCTACATTGGCAGCCCAAATTTTAGAGTTTAACAGAATAAGGATGTTACTTCTAAGGCAGGGAGGAGCTTGTTGGGGTTTCCGAAACTTTTCTTCTGCAAAAGAAAATAATTTTGTCATTGCAGACCACTTATGAATCTACTAGAGCGAAGAGCGATCCCACCAACACTGCTTTGTGTGGCTCTTCTCCACCCAGTAATATTCTTCTAAAAATGAAATTAACTTTCTTGCTCACATCATTGAAATTCCCTACACAACCAGATAGCCAAATAATGTTAATACTAATTTTAATTCTGAAAAGCATACAAAAAAGGGAAATTTTTCTCATTATTAATGGAAGAAAAAACCTATTTAGCATATCTAAATGAAAAGTGTAAGATCTATAACCCGTACAATAGCAATCATGAAAAAGCTACAAGATGGAATTATTCTCCCAGGGCTTTTATCAAGGTAGTTATCATAAGTTAAATGTGAAATCCACCCAGAAATCACTCAGAGAATTTGGTATTCACACACTTCTCTACTGTAAATAATCCCCCACGCAACAGTAAAAGTTCTCTGTTTATGACTCCGTAACTGAGGTTGTGTCAGCAATTGGAACTCGAAGTTACCGCACTGTGCTACCTTTGTTAGGAGCTGGAGGCAGCTGTGCGTTGCAGGCAGCCAGCCTGCTGCCTCCCTTCCCGTGGGGGTGGAACAGAGGTGGGGGGGCCTCCTGGCCCCACGGACACCTGGGGAAGGGGATGTGGACCACTCACACCCAGCGCTCCCTCAGCTGCAAGAGGTTCCGACTGACCTCAAACGAAATAAAGGCATGAAGCTCCTTCCCACAGGGAAAAAACTGCTGTAACTTCAGGAGAATTAAAATAAAGACTTCCCCATACAAGTTTAAAAGCAGCAAAGTCTGTCCCACAGTAACACCTTTGACAGAGGGAGATGGCATTTTACTCCTTCTGTTTCAACAGTTCTCCTAATTAGTTATTATAATGTGGTTTTCTTTGTGAATAAGCCATTTGAATTACTCCTGACGCTCACTGGGGGGAATTACTGAGTATTCTCCTGCCTCATACCCATGACAGGAGAAGAACCATGTGCCAGGTTGCTGAAAATACGTTGTGGTATTTATCAGCTGGTCTTCTACAAATAAGAGATGGCCCATGTAACGTCCAGTGAACTCCAAAGTGCAAAATAACCTCCTTCCTCTATTTAGCTCTTGCAACACTGGCTCACACTCACGGCAGACCAGAGCACACAGCACGAGCGGGGACAGGAGCAAATCTTCGTTCATTCCCTGCCTGTCTCTGCTTCTACCTCCCAGCAATTTTGCTATGCTCCTGGAGCAGGGAACGTGCTGGGGAATAAAGTGAGCAATTGGATATGACCTAAAATTTGTCTGATCCCTCCATGTCCAGCACTAAGCTATATTTCCTAAGAGATGAATTTTGAAGGCGATATATTTTTGTGTGCCCCAATTTTAATCTATCTGGCCATTTTAAAATCACAGAAGTGGAGAAAAAGCACTTTAAAAATGGTACTTTGGAAACCACATAAAAGGTAAGCCCCCCCAAAGACAAACTCAAGTCTTCTTTCAATGGAGCCAGAGGCAAAACTCAGTAAATAAGAATATCTGAATAGGAACAGACCCGATTGCTAACTCCAAAGGTGGTATCATCTACAGCAGGTACATCCTCCAAAGTTTGTTACTGGCATTAGCAGACAATACAAGATGAGCGCAGTAGGACAGATGCAGTGATACCCTTGGACAAGTCTGCAGGGTGCTGGCAATGCAGAACACCTGTAAGATTCAGCTTTGCTCCACGGGATGGGCTGGAGCTGTTCCCATCGCTTAATGCCACAGATGTACCAAAGAAACCATGAGAGTGGAGAATGGAAAGAGTGTGTTGGGCAGATAACACACATCTATTAGTTACTTCAACATTCAGAAGTCTGACACCAGGAGTCTGCATTAAATAAATGTATCGTTTTCCATATTCATTAACACAATTGCTATTTTCATCACACTAATGACATGAATTCATTACTACTGCACAGCGTCTGTATATATTCTCAGAAACTGTTTTTATGCATTGTTATTTGTAACTAAATTAGCAATAACAGGCAAATGAAATCCCAGAACTTGTTACGATAAGCCTGTTTGGAGTAGTCACTGATATCCTTCTTTAAAGATATTCTCAGATGTAGTGCGTCTAAACTCCATTTCCAAACGTGTCTGTGGTTGTCATTAATTAGATGCTTCTGCAGAACGGGCGGTGGCTGAAGCCAACAGGAACAAGGGTTCAGGTGGAAGCTGGCCAGGTAAATATGGGCTGCACGGTCTGCTTTAAAGCTGTTTAGCCTGTTGTCTTGGGAAACATAAACTTTGGTAAGAAAGCCTCAACTGAAACCTAAAAGCTTAAGCAAAACTTGCTGGTCTCTAACCAAGCACGCAGGGAGAACATTTCAGTTACCAGCAATTCCTTAACCCAGCACACAAAGACATAAAAAGACCGAGTGGCCGGGGATAAGGCTACATGAATTCAGGCCACATTAAGCGTTATTTTCCTTTAATAGCAAGGAGTAATTAACCATTGACACGACTGGCCTAGGGACTTGATATAAGCACCTGATGTCTTCAAGACTAGGCAGGACATCTGCCTTTTAAAAGTGCTGTGGTAACTCGAAAAAGGTTATGAGCTTAACACAGGAATGAGCACGGGACAAAATACTATGGGCTGTTTTATTCATGAGGTCAGTCTAAAACCACAGGGCACCATTGTTATGAGCAGCAATGTATGAGTCTGTATGAAGTCCTTTGGTTCTCCTGCAACTGGTCCTCCTCTAGCAACATATTAAGTGTGCTGAATATTTATTTAAAAGGTCTTGGATTTTCTAAAGAAGCCCACGCCATGCCCACTGCATATTCACAGCTGATTTTACAAACCACATGGCCAGATCCTTAGCTAGAATAAATCAGTGCAGTTCCACTGAAGTAAGTGGAGTTTGATCAGTTGTCATGAGATGAAAAATCTGAGTCCCTTATCACAGGCACCTACATATTTCCCAATTTTCCACATTACTCACATAAATCTCCCCCTGATTTTCATCTAAGACTAATGACTGTGAACAGACATCTCTGCATCTTCAGCGCTGTGTTCTGGACTTTCTCTAGTATTTCCTTGATAATTCTGTTTATCCAGATTTTTGTCACGTGTACACCTTGTTTTCAGCATGTTTTGTCAGTGCTTAAAGGGAATAATCAAGCCTAGAGCTAATCAGTAAATAAATAGACTTAGTGAAGTTACAGCAACAGGATAAACCGGATTAGCACTTCAGGAGGACAGAACGAATACAGATGGGCACTCAACGGGCAGGTTTCACTATCAAGCCAAGAGTGCCAAGTTAAGCAAGGACAGGGGAGCTCTTAATGCTTTTCTTTCTAAGCAGAGATCTTCAGGAAAATACAACACTGCATGGTGGAAACTGAGTATTTATACATATTTATACAACAAGTGAATTCAATAGGAATGATGACAATACTGTTTTAAGAGTTCATTCCCCTTTGCTAAAGGTCCGTACACAGAGTCTAAAGCCCACATAACTGTGTGCAATGCGCAACGCACACACTGCATGCAATCACGCCACCACAGAATCATCCAAATGGGAAGGGGCCTCCGGAGGTCACCCCCTGCTCAGAGCAGGGCTGACTTCAAACCTGGATCTGGTTGCTCAGCACCTTTTCCACTCAAACGCTCAAAAATTGCAATCATGGAAATTGCACCAAAATGGGACAACCAGTACCAAACCTTCTACCCAACAAGAATTGCTCTTGTTGCAACCTGTGCCTGCTGCCTCCCATGCTGTTGCTGCGCACCCCTGGGAACAGTCTAGCACCTCTGTAACAACCCCGCTTTGGGAGTGACAGTCCACAGTTAGTTCCCCCCATACCCAAAGCCTTCTCTCCTCCAGGCTGAACAAGCCTGTCCCCCGCTTCCCCGGCTTGTGTGCTCCAACCGCCAAACACCTTCATGGTCCTCCACTGGACTCACTCCAGCTTGTCAGCATCTCTCTTGCAGCCTCCAAACCAGACACGCTCCAATATGGACCAATCCCTAATGGTATTTGCGATGGAGGGCTGAAATGAATGGCATCAAACACACAACTACTGTCTTTTGAAATCCTCACCATCTTTCATTGCTAATGGTCAAAACCAAAACTCACCGGTCCAACACAACAAAAGCTGAGAAATTAAAATAATTTCTGCCAGTCCTCATCAATAGCCATCTACATTTTCAAGCCTTATGGCCCATCTTTCTACCTGCTTAGGAGCAGAAATAGCTTGTGCCGCGTACTGAAAGATTGAACATACAGAATCTATGGGCTCAAGGGAGGAAGCATATGACAATTCAAAATGCTTTTGAGAGTTTTTCTAGCATCTCCCCCGTACTGAAACCAGAGGGTTTTCAGCCTGACAATGCCCAAACTATAGCAGAAGGACGTGGCCATGCTCTTTGAGAAGTGTGTCCCAAAGCCATGTGTTGCCTTCTGCAGCTGCCACTCACAAAATCAATACAGAGCTTGCCGCTTCCACATGGGAATGCATAGGTTGGGATAGGCTTGATAATAGAAAGTAATAAATCCTTTCTTGTGATAGAAAAGGGCTTGAGCAAAAGTGAATTAGGTTCAAAGGAGTGAATTGTTAACTCTTCCCTTAAAAAGAGGATTCATTTGGCTGCAGGGAAAGAGTGGGGTTGTTCATCCAAAGGATCCAACAGGATTTTTTTGTTACGTGCCAGACATTTGGACCTGTTCAGAGATACTTTGTCATTCCACAGCCCCAGCACAAGGAAGACTCTCTAGTGCCACGTCTTCACCCAGTGCCAGAGAGGAGAATCCCTTGGCAAATGTGCTCTCCTCTTTAATTTCACAACCAATCCAGGGATGTGAAAAACCACCGTATGGGAAGAAAACCTGAGGCACTGAAGGACTCTTTGAGCTAATGGAAAAAGGCAGAACAACAATCTGGAGTTTGAAACAGCAATTCCAAACTGCAAATAGAAACATCTTTAGAAGTTACGTATTTACCATAAGAAACAACTGACTGATGTAAGCACTGGTCTTTCAACTTTTTAATGTTTTCCAATTAGTAACCATCATATTGCAAAACACAGGGCAGCACAACACTGAGCACATTACAGAGCTACAGCCTTCCTATAGCCTGACTGTTTTTTAATTACAGAGAAAGGATTCACTCTACCCAGATATTCTCAAAGTTGACAACCTCACTGGCAGTAGGACGAGAAGTAGGAGGAATATCCCCACATCTGCAGATTTCCATGCAGAAACCAAAACTAATAGAAATGTTACAAAATGAGTGCATTTCTTCACACTTCACAGGCAAGAGAGGGAAGGAGAAAGAGAAAAAATAAGCACTTCTGTAGCACTAAGTGATCATTTATCTTTGTACCCTAGTAGCCTTTGTGAATGCAATTGCTCTACTGAACTTGGCACATTGCCTGTAACATTTGAGGACTTTGCTGCCTTAGCAAAGTGTCCCTCCTGAATTCATTCCATTCACAGGTTGCCACCGAACAAAGGAGACTGTCCTTTTTTATTTTTGTCATCTAAGGAAGCTCACAGGATAATAGGTGCAGAGCCCCTAGCCCTTGAAAAAAGCTTTTGTAAATAACTTCCACCCTCCACTTTGGCAATACCACAGTTACAATTTTGACAGTGCCATAATGGTATTTGCATCTAGCTTTTAAATTAAAAAAAAATTTGTTTGGGTTATTTTTTTTTGCTTGATGTCCTAATAAAACCTGAAATCTTAATGCATAGACTAGTGCTAACATCACCACGTCAAGGCATGGCGAACAACATTACTGGAGTCCAAGGCTCTCATCATGCTAAGAAGAAAAAATTCCTGGACTTGCTTTCCCTTTTCCCCCACGTACCTAATTGAGGGCAGAGTATTCAGTGACAATACACTCCAATATGGGTGTTTGATCTCCCTCTGCTTCCCCTGTTGCTGGCTGCTGCAAGTAACTGAACATACTTATTACCCTTATTTCCCTTTTAAAGCTCAACTCATCTATACCACAAGAACCACGTGGAGAAACGCTTTGACTATGCCTCCCTTTCCTGCATGACAAAAAGGGCTTGACCATGTTTCACCATAGAGAAACCCCATTCCCTGCACAGCCACCCCTGAGGACAGAGCAGCTCCTCTGCGTGGATGGCAAAACAGCCTTCCCCCCTGTCACCCTGCTATACAGTGACTTTTTTTGAGTTTTCTACCTGTCCTCCAGGAGACGGCTTCTTATCAGAGGGAAAAGGTACTGAAAGAAGATGGTTGGTTTATTGTTCAAAGAGCTCTGCAAATACAGCCCTAATTCTCAGCTGGCATGAACCATTGTGATTGAAGTCAAGAGAATCGCCGTTATTAACATCAGCTAGGCTCTAGGCCACTGATATCTCTCCAAACTGCCTAGACACAGAGAGAAGAAAAATACTATTATTCTCAACATGCATCAAAATTATTTATTTTCCCAGAGCATTCTCCCCTCTCCCCTGGGAAGCAGATGAGTATTTAAACTTCATTGCCAGCAGCAGAGGAGGTCTGGGCTAGGTTGCTGGCTCTCCAGGACAAGCCACTTTCCCTCTCCGCAGACCGGATTCTTCCCTCTCGAAATGGGGATGCTCCTGGCACCATGAGGCACCCTGAAACTTCCTGCTGAAAGGGCTGAAGAAACCCCGGGCATCGTTACTACTGCTGCTCCTGCTAGTAACGTTTCCAGTTCCCCACACCCCAACCAGTCTTTGGCAGCTGTGTTCAACCTGGAGTCATCTGGTCAGCCACATCTGGAGGATGGTACACACGGCTGGATGTGGAGAATCTCCATCCCTTCCTGGATGCAGGGGGGAAAGTTGCAACCAAGGACGAGGAGAAGGCTGAGATATTTAATGCCTTCTTTGCCTCCGTCTTCAATAGTCAGACCAGCTATCCCCAGGGTGTTCAGCCTCCTGAGCTGGAAGATAAGGATGGAGAGCAGAACAACCCACCCATAATCCAGGAGGAAGTAGTCAATGATCTGCTTCTGCACCTAGACACACATAAGTCTATGGGGCCAGTTGGGATTCATCCAAGAGTACGCAGGGAGCTGGTGGGAGAGCCTCTCTCCATCCCTTATCAACAATCCTGGTCAACAGGGGAGGTACCGGATGACTGGAGGGTGGCTAATGTGACACCCACCTACAAGAAGGGTCAGAAGGAGGATCCGGGAAACTACAGGCTTGTCAGCCTGACCTTGATACCAGGAAAGATCATGGAGAGGATCATCTTGAGTGAGTTCTCATGGCAAGTGCAGGGCAGCCAAGGGATCAGGGCCAGCCAGCATGGGTTTAGGAAAGGGAGGTCCTGCTTAACCAACCTGATCTCTTTCTATGACCATGTGACCCACTTTCAAGACGCAGGGAAGGCTGTGGACATTGTCTATCTGGACTTTGGTAAGGCCTTTGACACCATACCCCACAGCACTCTCCTGGAGAAGCTGTCGAATCATGGCATAGACAGGTGTACTCTTCACTGGGTTAAAAACTGGCTGGATGGCCATGCCAGAGAGTTGTGATTAATGGGGTGAAATCCTCTTGGTGGCTGGTCACAAGTGGTGTCCCTCAGGGCTCAGTTTTGGGGCCAGTTTTGTTTAATATCTTTATCAATGATCTGGATGAGGGGATTGAGTGCACCCTCAGTAAACTTGCAGATGACACCAAACTAGGTGGGAGTGTTGATCTGCTGGAGGGTAGGAAGGCTCTACAGAGGGACCTGGACAGGCTGGATCGATGGGCCAAGGCCAACTGTATGAGGTTTAATAAGGCCAAGTGCCGGGTCCTGCATTTTGGTCACAACAACCCCAAGCAACGCTACAGGCTTGGGGCAGAGTGGCTGGAAAGCTGCCCAGCAGAAAAGGACCTGGGGGTGCTGGTGGACGGCCAGCTTAACATGAGCCAGCAGTGTGCCCAGGTGGCCAAGAAGGCCAACCGCATTCTGGCTTGTATCAGGAATAGCGTGGCCAGCAGGAGTAGGGAAGTGACCGTGCCTCTGTACTCGGCACTGGTGAGGCCTCACCTCGAGTACTGTGTTCAGTTCTGGGCCCCTCTGTACAAGAGGGACATTGAAGTGCTGGAGCGTGTCCAGAGGAGACCTACCAGGCTGGTGAGGGGTCTGGAGACCAGGTCATATGAGGCTGAGGGAGCTGGGCATGTTTAGCTTGGAGAAGTGGGGGCTAGGGGAGACCTCATGGCCCTCTACAACTACCTGAAAGGAGATTGTAGAGAGGTGGGGGTTGGCTTCTTCTCCCAGGTGAATAATGACAGGACCAGAGGAAATGGTCTGAAGTTGTGGCAGGGGAGGTTTAGATTAGATATTAGGAAGAATTACTTTACTGAAAGAGTGGTCAGGCACTGGACCAGCCTGCCCAGGGAGGTGGTTGAGTCACCATCCCTAGAGTTATCTAAGAAACGTCTAGATTTGGCACTTCAGGGCATGCTCTTGTGGCAGAGATTGTAGGGGTTTGGTTTTTTGTGTGTGTGTATGGTTGGACTTGATGATCTCAAAGGTCCTTTCCAACCATGAAGATTCTACGATACTATGTCTCTTATATACACAAAGCTAAAAAGAAAAGGGGATCTGCTGCATTTATTTTAAAATATTTTAAGCTTATTCCTAGACACTGAAGAGAAGTACTCCCTTCAGGTTTAAATTAATGAGAGGAGTTGATACTAGCTGAAATAAGATCAAGAAATGTAGGAAAGCCTTTGATGTTGCAAAGCAGACTAACTATCGCTGTTTATCTAAGTACTTGGTAATTATACTTCATAAGAACGTATATCCTTTAGTCAAGACTACTTTGCACAGGCAGATGGATTTTGTTTCATTTTTCTTAGCCTTTGTGTTTCAAAACTTCTTCATTTTCTTTTTATTTTAATTGTTTGTAGGGATGTTAGCTGGAGCCATTTGGAGAAAGGCGCTATAAAGGAATCTCAGTAAGGGAATGAAAAAGGTTATTTCTTTCTTCTTACGCTTCTAAGACATGCTTCGGCAGAGGAACATGGGGCACTCCTGGTGCTGTTCTGGAGTCAGAATAATGCAGGCAAAACACAACCCTCTGCACACTACCAAAATACTGGATACTCGAGTCAGCTGTAACAATATTTCCATAGGCCTGTGACATGTGTGGGAAGAACTATTCTGGTCACAAATGAAGACCATATACTGGTCTTTTAGAAGAGAAAACTCATCCCTGTCTTTGTACTACGCTCCAGAGGTCACACTAAAGAAAAGCCTGTCTGGATTCAGAAAGTAAAATGAAATGCATCCCAAAGATAGTCCTCTTAAGCTGCTGTTTTACTGTGGACCAAAACTAAACAGATTCAAGAACTGTAACTGAGATGAAGAAGATGAGCTTACCCATGTAACTGCGGGGCACTAAGGGCCTCTGGGCAGGGCTGAGGAGCCACGAAAACATCCGCTCGGTTCAGTCCCACTTTGCATTAAACCCATATGCTCCTCTAGACAGCCTTGTTTTGGAGGTCACCTTAAAATAAGACACAAAACCCTGCATTCAAAAATGTTTCGGTGTGCATTGTCATTGTGGTAATTTTAATGTGATCACCTGGTGTGCGGTTAGCACTTCTCTCAGCTCTGTGCTAACCCAATGCGATAGATAGAACAACTCCAAAATACAAGCGGTATGACAGGTTTCCAAAATTGCCTAAATATATAGCTAGCCCACCGGCTGTTTATTGCAGCATGTCAAATTTCATCTCTCCATGAGACAGAATTTCCCCCTTCAAAAAGGAAAAAAAGAACAAACACTAATACTTTTAAAAAAGAAAAAAGTACGCACACAAAATGAAAGACAAATATCCTTTCCCAGCACTTTCTATTACGGCTGAGGTATCTTTGTAGTTCTGATGCACATGTTGGGGAAACGACTCACGGGGGCTTCGGCACAGGAGGGCACAGGGAATATTTCCCCTCCTGGCCTCCAGTGCCCTCCTGGGGGAGCAGGTCAGGGGATTTATCTGATTGAACATTACCCTGCTCTCCCACCCCAGGAAGGTGGGCTGCAGACGGTGGGGCTCGCTGTGCCCAAAGCACTCCGAGACCCAGTTGCCTTTGAGCCTGGGGGAGCCTCAGGATCCAACACCCAGTTGCCTCGAGATGGGATTTTTCAGGACCTCGTGACCCTTCTTCATGTCCTTCTCACAAATTCCTACAGCAGGAAGCACGCGCACCTCCAAAGCAGACAGATTATACTGACTCCCGTGCCAATCCCAGTTGGACTGATATAAACAAACAGGAACTGTGCTGAAGTTCTGCTGGAACTGCAGCTTTCCTACGTGCAAATGAAGGGTTCATCTCCCAGGTGGAGAGGCATGTCAAGAGACACGTAGGAGATGAATGTTTACAAGGCATTCAAGTCCAGGCAGTGGGTCCCACCTGAGATCTTTTGGGCTGTTTTGTGAGCTCCAAGATGGATAGAAATTTGAGAATATGCATGTAAAATATATATGTACATTAAAATACATATATATATATATATAAACCTGTAAATTTCTGGCCGTATTTTGTATTATCAATGATTCAGATTAATAACACCTCATTGCCTTCTTACATTCAGCCGTCTGCCCGCACCCACCTTTCATGTCTCAGGCTTTAACACCCAGTTTGCACACGCACGAACAAGCTTTCAGCCCGTTTCAACCCTCCTCCCCAGCGCCCCTGCCTGCATCATTTCACCCCAAACCGCTAGAAGGCACAATACCCCAAAGAATAACCTCACACCAGGAGTCTCAACCCGCAGGATGCAGGACCGCCCAAGGGGGCTTGAGTAGGTGCAACGTGCAGAAGGGCTGATCTCTGACTCTGGACCGTAGGAGTTCACATGTCACAACATTTCATGCCATGAGCCTGCAAAGGAGCTGCATGGGAAAGGTTTCTTCCACTCCTTCCTTCTCAGGGTATTTGCTAAAATCCTGTCTAGAACACACTGAAGGACACAACTGACTGGACTGGGCACCAAATGCACAAACACAGCATAGTGCATTTGTGACCATGCCCTGACATACAGATCACCATCAGGAGCAGATCAGTAGCATTTCAATGTCCATATCACTGCCTGTGTATGAAAAGATTCAGGGAACCTATCTTCAGTCAGTGATGAACTTCATCTCCAGAGCAGCAGGGAACTATGTTCCCTTTAACCTCAGTCAACTATGCAAAGAATGTTTTCTACTATATATGCATTGTTCAAATATTCCTGCTCTGTATCTTTCTCTTGTGGTTCACACTTTTCCCCCAAAATTAATTAATTAGCTTTCATTGGATAAATCAATATTTCTCTCAACAAGCTAAAAATGCATACTGTGCAGAAAATAGAGTACAAATGTACTGAATAGCCTAAAGATAATGATATGTCCAGAGGCTGCGGTCATTTGAAAGCCCTAAAATGTAATTTTGAAAATTGCTTTACCGAGTTAATAAAAAGAGAATCACTGAGAAAACACAAAGATACGTATCTGTTAAGTTCTTTTCTCTATTTTTCCCAATTGCTGCAGGTTAGAGCTATGTCTTATTTGCCAATAAAAGATTTTCTAGGACACTTCAGGTACACATCACAGAGCAGTTACCCAAATGATCACAGCCAAATGAGACATCTCTGAAATAGACTCTGAGATGTATAACTAACACATTTAGTATTATAAGTAAGCACTAGCTTCCAGCAATTCAAAAAACATCTAAGAGAGTTCTCCATCCAGAATTAAAAACTATTTACCACTGCGCAAAGACAGGCTGAGATGGTACGGGCTGAAGCAGGACGTGACATGTCTGACAAAACAGAGCCTCATCTCTGCCTGCCCTGAAGAAGGCACCAAGCAACCCCACAAAGTAGATGCAGGGTGGAGAACGACACAGAGACGAAGTGTCCTCGAGTGCCATGCGCTGGGGACAGTGGACAGCTTTGCTCAGGGAAAGCTGCCCTTGGAGTTCACCAGCCCACAGAGCAGCCAGCAGGGCTGCCAGGTCATTTTCCTCCAGGCTCCTCCTTTGCCCCATAAAGCACTTCTTTGTAAGAGCTTTCCACTCAGAAAAGAACAAGGTGCTTTCCAGATCTGTGGAGAATGCAAAAGCATAAATGCGTTTTCTTTCATCATTGTTCCAGCCCTTCATAGCCTTGAAGGAGGAAATTCATTTCACACAGGTATGATTTTACAAAACCCCGGCCAGTCTCAAAAGGAAAATAACACCAATCAATATTATCCAAAATAATATCCAACCTCTATAGAAAACCAACGGCATAAACTACACAAAATCACAGTCACATTTATCTGCCTTGCTCATGCGTTGTTGGGGCAGTCCTTGCAAATTCCCATTAAAATACATAAAAACAGAGGAAGGGAATGTTGTTGTATTAAAGACCGCAGATGTATTCGGCACTTCTGTAATTCCTAAGTAGGGCTACCTCTAACAGGAATTTCCCAGTATAATATGAGAGGAGGCCGAATTCCTAGCTTGCCCTGGGGTGAGGAGCACACTTCAGCACAGACTGGGTGCCCCCGCCGGCACTGAGGGCTGGCTCTGCCTGCACATCTCTGCCAGGCTCCAGAAGCACCACTTACCTTCTGCACAACTGACAAGTCTCGTGCAGCAGGAAGCAGAAATGCAGGTCCCCTGGCAAGAGATTTCCCACTGCGGAGGATCCAGAGTGTCCATGGCGCACAGTGTCACCACCCTTTGCCCTGGTAGCAGAGCACCCTGAGCCAGGCACATCCCAGCCCCACGCTTTGGCAGCAGCATGCTGCCACCAGGGCTCTTTCAGACACAGCCTATATGTTCGACATATTTTGTCTCTCAACTCCTTACTCACATGTTTCCCCCTTGGATATATTTTTGCAATGCTGTTTGACCCTTGCCAGCTGGTTTGGCAGGATCTTGCTGGCAGGCTGGTCCACTGCCCAGCTCCATCCTTGAGAGCTCCTCTGACCTCCAAGGGGTGAGGAGGACTGTGCTGACAGCCTTCCGACGCAGACTGAACGGTTCTGGGCAGGCCACATGCCTGTACCGCACTGTACAGGGCTGCCAATCTCATACACACCGCATCTGCCTCGGCTTTTTTCTGTCTCTGAGGCATTTATGCCTCTGCTTCACTGGTACCACAGTCCCTCTGAATGAGTCTGTATATGCTTTAATTTATGCAGAACTCAATCATCAGCATGGCTCTGGGGAGTCATTTCCAAAGGGGAAACTGTTGTCATTTCCTTCAGAAACAGGGCATAACTTTACCTTTACAGCATTTTTTTTAAACGACAAGCTGTACCGCTACCAAGCTCCAGCAGCTCCCATTAAAAATGACTACCATTTGTGAGAGCTCCAGATATCACAGGCTTTGTCCCCGGATCACCCCGCTCATCTTTACTGTAGTTCTCGCAACCTCCCCAGGCTGACAAATCTGCTGCTGCTCAGTTACAGCAGGTTTTTTTATGATCTCATTTCACTCCAGCACATCTTGATGATACTCTACTGTAATCACAGGGGTTAGGACAGGGGTAAACTCAGGATTTCTCCTGGATTTGTTTTTTGATGTACTTTTTGAAATCTACTGCCACGTGGAAGTTTTACTACCTCTAAGCTTTTAAGCATAGCTGTGATGGCAACACAGCTTCCAAGGTCTCACAGAGTCCCTGCATAAATGGGATAGGATTTACCGAACCACACTGCCCATGTTAATAACCCAAGAGCCAATTAATAATCTAACAAGAGTCCTAATAACTAACAACAACTGTGTCCAGCCATGCCGTGAGCCTAACACATTTGCATCTTTCTGTTCTCTGGCCTTCAGCTCTGGTACAGGCCAGAGCATCTTAGTGACTCGTGAGAATGTAGAATCACAGAATCATAGAATAGTTTTTGTTGGAAAAGATCTTCAAGGTCATCGAGTCCAACTGTTAACCTAACACTGCCAACGTCCCTCCGCGCTACATCTACACACCTTTTAAATGCCTCCAGGGATGGCGACTCAATCGCTTCCCTGGGCAGCCTGGTCCAATGTTTGACAACCCTTTCGGTGAAGAAATCATTATATATATATATCTCCAGTCTAAACCTCCCCTAGCACAACTTGAGGCCGTTTCCTCTTGTCCTATTGCCTGTTCCTTGGCAGAAGAGACCAACCCCCCCTGGCTACACCCTCCTTTCAGGGGGTTGCAGAGAGCGAGAAAGTCTCCCTTCAGCCTCCTTTTCTCCAGGCTGAACACCCCCAGCTCCCTCAGCCGCTCCTCACAAGACTCGTGCTCCAGACCCCTCACCAGCTCCGTTGCCCTTCTCTGGACATGCTTCAGCACCTCAGTGTCTTTTTTGTGGTGCGGAGCCCAAAACTGGACACAGCCCTCGAGGTGGGGCCTCACCAGTGCCCAGTACAGGGTGAAGTGAAGGATGATCACTGCCCCAGTCCTGCTGGCCACACTATTGCTGATACAGACCAGGATGCTGCTGGCCTTCTTGGCCGCCTGGGCACACTGCTGGCTTATATTCAGCCGGCTGTCAACCAACACCCCCAGGTCCTTTTCCACCCAGGCAACTCTCCAGCCACTCTGCCCCAAGCCTGTAGCGCTGCATGGGGTTGTTCTCCATCCACAAAATTTTTGGACACTATGTGCTCCTGCTTGCCTTCAGCATGCTACCGAGGTTGACAGGGCACACAGAGCTCACCTGCTTGTATGTCACTTTAGGACTCCTCGATAGCAATCCCCTCCAGCCAGCTTTAAGACAAAACACAGGGCAAACACACTTCATCTGAGTTTTGTTTTCTTCTTTCTAGAAGCTTAATCTCACACTAATTCTAAACCTGAGTGGCTGATATTTACTTCAAACTAAATAAATGCAGTTTACCCTGTGAACCATGGTCCTTATCATAACTTGGTGGAACATTCAACAATTAATAGGAAAATGAAGTCCTCCCTGCTCCCTTTCTGAAACTCTAATGTTAATCATAAACCCAGTGTAAAACACGTTGCTCACAGAGCTGAATCAAAACTACTTCTTCCTTCCAATATGATTCTTCATCCTAGACCTATGTCTTTTCTTAATATTTGCTTTTCAAAATGTTACAGGTTAATGCACACAACCTAAATTCCAAGGAAAACAGCACTCGGGTAACCATTGTGTGCAAAAAATAAAGACCATGGTCTCATTCAAAATCCGTCCCCGCTGTGGGCCAAACAAAGTATCAGTGGAAAACCATCCTCCTAATTGCTTCTTTTCCGAAACCTGATCTGTACTGTGAACTTTGACCAAAATGTACCAGCATGAATAGTATCTATACAAGAAATAAAGAGTACATATCCAATTCTGTTAAGAATTGTTCCACATTCTAACATCAGGGTAAAGAAAACAGAAGAAAAATGTACTCTGCATGACATCGCCTTTCTGAATCCCTAACCTGACGCGTATGAAACTTAATGAAAGCAATCCAGAGTCTACACCAATACTAATACAAAGCCAGGCACTCCTGCAGACATATTCCCCCTTTCTAAATCTACAGACCGTGAAAGAATTTGAGAATAACTGCTACAGTCAGAGCTGCCTTTCTAAGACCAGAAACCTAACACTAGCAAAACAAGCAAACAAAACCCAAACCAGCTTTTGCCCCACTGGAACCATGAAACCCTCCCCACACCCGCCCCTAGGCTGGCAGCAGGCCCTTCTCTCCACTCCTCTCTCTAACCAACACAGCAATCCAGCGCCTGCTCCTCCAAACACTCTTGCTCCAAATCCAGCAGAACCAGAAGAAAACTGCTCTCCTGACCGTTTCCTTTGGAAAGCCTGCCCTACATCAACAGAGCTTTCAAAAATCCTGCTCCCTGGGCACAGCAGCTGTGGGGTCACCCTCCTGAGGGCTTTCTTCCAGAAAGCTGTACGCCAGCTGAACCTGCGACTGCAGAAAATCATACCCAGCTGAGGTACTGAAATGCATCTGAGGCCGTTTGCTCCTACCAAACACCAGCCTCCTTATTAACCCCAGGGACCGTAAAATAATCAGTAGGAAACTGCACACCTCATTGCTTTCTTTCTAAATCCCTGGCAAAAAACACATCCAGGTAAGGAGTGTCTACACACACAAAATTATATAAATTCATTTGCTTCTACAAGCGCTGTTCTTCCACTAGACAGTACTACGCATGGATGAAAACAGCTCTGCACATGACTTTCTTTTAAATATCTTGTTTCTAATTACCTAGAAAACTATATCCACGATAGTAATATCTGTATCTAAACAAATGAAAAATTACTTTATCTTATTTGGCCATAAAAGAATATGTAGAAAACAATCTCATCTGCTTTCATTCTAACCACAACCCCAGGAAAAACTACATCTGGGATGGCAGTGCCTCTACAACAACATGGAAGAAGTCATTCATTTCCACGAGCCGTTGTTTCTCGTGCTGCCCTTACAGCTGGCAAACCCACCGCCAGGGACACTGCCTCCCTGGGCCGGCCCTTCTGGAGGGGGAACTCTACCATCCACCCTTGCCTTCAACTACACCACGATAACCAGCCTCTGAATCAAGAGCACTGCAATTCTGAGGACTAAATGCATACCTATAAATATATATTTATGGATGTTCTTTGATATATATGTATAATTCCATATGGAGATACACACAGACATATAAACACATATGGGAAAAAGGCCTTCTTTCTTTTAGAAATCCTATCCCTAAACCTTAAGACATGGTAAATGAAGCCTAAGTGAACAGTGCTGTATGAGAATCCACTTCACGTAAAGCCATTTTCTCTCACAAATGCCATTTCCCAGCTTAGCTTTTAGGGTCACAAAAAATTATGGAAAATTTTTTCATCCAATTACTTTCTTTCAAAAACCCTCGCCTTACCATGATGGACACATGGGAAACTGGTGTCTGCTGTAACCCTAGAAAAAGCTTGTCTCTCCTCACGGCTCTGTGTGCCACGACACACTCAGAAGAAAACTACTCTCTTTATTCCTTCCCTTCTGAAATCCTAAATTTACCATGTCTAATCTGAAGTGTCTTGCTGATCTGTTGTCCATTGCAACACTAATCTTGAAAGATTTCCCCTTGCAGAGATTCAGCCTTATTTTAGGTCACTTGACCTACATGATAAAGTGGTAACTTTTTTCTAAAACCCAGCTTGAAAGGAAAGTAACTATGCCAGCCACATGCTGCCGCCACCCAAACCATCCCAAAGCTACTCCATTAATCCTTCCCCCGATAGTCTTCATCCTTTCTCCTGTCCTGGCAGTGATTAAGATGAAACACCTATTAACACTGCCTTATACTTCTAAAACTTCAAAATTAATATATTTAGAGTTTCTGCTGGTATGTTAAACACAAGCCAACCATCCAGTCTGCCACCTGCCCAGTGCAGTTTGACTCAGAGATACCTGAGGAAAACTGGAAACTCACAGCCAGTGTTTGCCATTGGGAGGAGGCAGATAACAGGCCCTCCTAGGAAAGCACGTGCACGTGCACTTGGGAAATTTTAAGCAGTCAAAAGTTATTACAGGCTTTGTAAGTGCTAGAAATACTGTTTCTGGTAAAAGAGGTCTTTCTTTGATTTACATGCTCTATGTGAGATTGAGAAAAATTAGTTTCCTGCATTAGTTTTAAGGCCTTTGTGAATATAAAAACATGGGAATTTGTGTTGCACATAAGTAATTTATGGTATTCAAATTTCCTAGCGACTCCTAAAAATGGCTTTAATAATCAAGATTTTTTATTTGCTTGGGGTTTTTTTTTCTCTTCTCCAGAGAGGGCCGAAAGGCCCTGAGAGATCTCATTCTCTGATCTTTTCCTCCCAATTAATTAGATTTTTAAAAAAATCCATAAAAACAAAAAAACCCCAAACCCTAACTCTTCACAAAATTATTTCATTTTCTTTAGAATCTTGCACGCTATGTGAATCAGGTGTCAAGCGTGTGTCTGAGGAACTGGTTTGCATACGCACACTAATGTTCAAAGGTAATAGGTTCCTATCCCACCCTGGCGAATCCTGTTTGCCAGTCTCAGATAGGAGCAAATCTTATGCTAAAAGCTGAAAAATATTTTCCCAGACTAGCAAAGAAAACAGGTGAGAGTTCCCATATAGCTGAATAAGAGCCTATTTCACTATGAGTAGGTGTCTTGCACTTAGATTTTTGAAGCCTGAGGAGGAAAGGGCTCCATCCTGAGCTCTTTCGTGGTTCACAGTTCCTGGATGGCTATCAGGAGGGGCCCACTGCAGCCTGTCTTTTGTAGTAGGGAACGGTTCTACATTCTTTCTCCTTTATCCAGCTGTTCATATTCATTATGCTTGTAGGAATATTATGCTTTGAGGCTTTTGATCCCTTGGGAGACGTTGCAATGAACAACTTCAAAAGTTATTGGGGAAAGAATGACAGAGTGTCCTATCCAGAGAGACATTTTATACAAGAAGCCAGGCTAAAAGAGCCAGGAAGAGATCTGGTTTGGATTCATATAAAACTTGAAAGCAGAATTAACAGAGTCTGACTTCAAGACCTCCCTGAATCCTCAGGAAATCTGGATCTAGGTGTTCAAATTTGGGTCTGGTCTCATAACAGCCCAAAGAGGGTCTCATAACAGCCCAAACCCCACAAATGTGGGGAAGTCAAATTTACATTTGGGACCTCTTCTCTGTTTAGGAATAGGTTTTTTTCTTTTTTGTAGGGTGCTTCATTGAAACTTGCTGGAAACTGGACACAAAACAGTTACACTTAACTGAAGACGGAGCAAAAAGGCAAGCCAGTGTATTGACTATACAGTCAATTCATACATGAATATTAAATGTGTTTTCCCTCTTTAGCCCTCTTATTTTCACATAGGTTTTGCCAAGGGGCATTGTATATTGGCTGTTCAGATGCATTTCAATTCCATAATGGTTTTGTAGTTGAAGTCATGCATAAAAGGATGGAAAACGTAGCACGCCTCACTGAAATAAGACCCTGTGAGCACTGAGGAGTTATTTTTAATATTCCTAACACATGAAGCCTATGCTACAAGGCATTTATGTAACTCTTCTTTGTTTAGTACCACCTCCATCAGAATATTCATATTTGAAGCTCTCTGAAGGCAGCTCTCTTGCAAAAGCATGAGCTACTTCAACCACATTATGAAATCTGTAAAAACTTTCCAGTTGTTTAAAGAAAGAATTAAGGGATTTGACCTCATTTGAAACAAATTAAAGAAATGTCAGAAATGTCTCAATGTAAATTGTTTCTTTTTATCAGAATTTGACTCCTTCGGCTCCTTGTCAATAAGTTGCTTGGCTTTCATTACAGCTGCCTATGCTGGCATGTTATTGTCTGAGACTCGTAGGCCTTGTAAGACACACAGTATGGCTTGTTTTATTTTTCCTTACATTAGCAGGTAGATAGAAATCATTCCTTTAACTTAGTCAATGCAACCTAACTAAGCTTTTTTTTTGGGGGGGGGGGTGGGGTGGGGACCATAAAACTCTTCATCTGAACAGGGCTGTGAACTTCATCTGACTGTTTGGTGCTGCGTACCACAGATCTTAGGAGCCGCCAGTACTGGTGAACTCACGGTCTGTAGAGTTCCTGGGGAGCATAAAACCAGCCTGGGACGGGCTGTGCAAAACTGTATTGCAGATACCACGTTAACACTCACACCCTAGTTCAATTTGCTAAATTGAACATTTCACGTTTAAAGTTAGGATGCAACTTGGTGACCTTTCACTGCCCAGCACCCTCTATACATAAGGCAAAGACAGGAGCGCTCACACGCTGGTTTTATGGATGGGGAAATGAGACATCAAAACATTTCATCCAAGAGACAGAGGCACGGAGAAGTGAAGCACTTGGGGCAGCACGTACTTATCTATTGCTTTCAAGCTCTTTATGAGGGCTGGTTTTACACCCACTGAAATCAACAGCAATTTACACCAAATACCTCATGACATTAGTTTAGGTACGAACCATTGCCACAGGAGGTGTTCAGCTCTGCTCTTACGACAGCCGATGGACTTTGCCGCTGACAGCAATCGCCTCTGCTGACTCCTTTGGAAATTTTGCTTTGGAAATTCTCCTTGTCAGGCAATGACAGATAAGGGCGCGCCTGGCTGATGGTCTCCAGATCGGATTACCACAGAGGGAATTTCACAATCACACTAGATTCCGATTTTTTTTTCTTCCTTACTCTGGCTAAGAATTCAATTTTCTTTTATATGAAAAAATATTGCCAGCATAACTTTCTCATCTAAGCTGAAGGTAACTTCACTTAGATTGGCTTTGCTAGAAGCCCTTCTCCTAAATGCAATGCTCTTTGCAATAAACTTTGCAGCTTCTTTCTAAGCTGCGGAATGCCACCCATTTGAGCTGGCTTGTGATTAGACCTCAATACTGGCGACTGACTTCCTCTGAGATTTTTTTCCATGTAAGTAAATAAGGTGGCAATTTTAATAACACCATTCTTGGATGTAACGTTATTCACAGGTCTGCACCAACTTCTGTGGCTACACTCTTGAAATTACCCACTTCAGCTATACCTATTAATTTCCCATGAAGTTTAAGAGTTCTCCATAGGTTAAGTCCCTAACCTGGAGCCACATCACATTGCTTTTCTAAGCAGCTTCTCCTCCAGTTCATCTCAAAACTCAAACAAAATGTTTCTTGAAATGTATTTTACTTTTCAGCTATTTCATGTTGGGGATAGGGGCAGGCAGCGTTTCCATTTTTTTTTTATAGGCAGTTTTCACCTGCAAGTAGAGTCAGGCTTACTTATGAGATTTAAGCAGTACAAGGAGATCTTTTCATGAGACTGATCTGAATTTTGATTCTCTAATAAAAGCTGGAACAGGAGACAAAATTGGTTTGATTTGATTTACAGTCTCTGAACCATGTTGGAAATGTAGCCCTCCTTTTCTGCTCTCAAACCAGTTCCAATTTATTCCTGTGTGTTGTTTATGCAGATACACTTACTGAATAGTTTATCAGGTGATTTTCAGATTGGGCTTGCTGCTTGGAGTTCTTTTACATAAATTGATCACCAACTACTGGTTTATTATCCTGTTTAGTATACACGCTGTAAGGAGGAACATCACCTAAAATACACAGTATTATTTCTGCTCCATCAGGGCCTCACAGAAGATATTGTGCTGTCAGAAGAAAAATGAAGAGGAAACACTGAAATCCCAGAAAGATAATTCTTAATAATAATCAGTAACAGTGCTAGGCACTGTACAGGAGCAGCCCGTTCCTCCGAATAACTCAGCATCTCAATCTGCAAAATGCTGGACATGGAAATGCAGACATGTAGGACAACTTGATCTCTGAGGGTGCCCCGAGTCCCAGGGGAAGCCAAGCCTCCCCCAGCACCTTCCGTGGCTGACCCCACGGTCATGGCAGCTCGGCAGTAAAGCACTGCTGGCATCCTAAGGGGAAACGGCACCAGCCAACCCTGGGATCAAGAGCGGGCAGAGGCCATTTCACAGGACACGTTCAAGCCCAAGACAGTCCACAGAGAGCTCCTGAGAGGAAAAGCACAATGCTTCTGAAAGCTGTTAATCCATGGGCACTATTTTAATTACTCAAATTGTAAGAAATATAGAAGGCAAAATACTACAGAGGTGACTCTAAAAAATATCAGCTTATGACTCTGAAATATACAGTGAGGAACATTACCATAATAAGCTCTGAGGAGATACAATGAAAACTATTACAGCTCCAGGAAAGACACATAAAGATGAGCATAACAATTACCTGCCTGACAGAGAAAAAGGAAGAAAGGTACATAATTTAGAGTACTGCTGTTACTGGCTTTAAGACAGATATATAATAAAGAGTATTGCAGCTACCCAGTTCTGACAGAGATATAATGGCAATCATTAGTTAGGAGGACATGTAATGTGTAGTATTATTGTTACCTGTCCCTAAAAGAGAGCACGAAAGAGGGGGGAGAGAGATGATGAGAAACCTGGACCGTTACCTGGCTCTGGAAGGCAGAAATTATGGAAGGATTTGCTGCTGCCCACAGCTGTGCTTTATGGCTACTAATTCACGGAGGGAGAGGCAGGGGAGAATGGAAAGCAGTCTGAGTTATACCGTGGTTATCTGGTAACAAGACCAGATTTCCACTGGCCACAGCTGATAAACTTGCTCACGTTGGCTGCAGTTACTCCGGCTTTGGCGGTGTGGAGAAGGAGGGGACAGGGGAGACGGGGGCTGCCCTGTGAGACACAGGCACCACAGCCCCCCCAGAGCCAACACGGACCATGCAAGATTTCCGAGGGTGGCTGATCCCTTCACGGACCCCCACGTGGCCCCCCAGCCGAAGACACCTCCAAGCAGGCATCATTTCTCCATGCACTCCCAGGAGTGGGCAAGAAGCCCTGGGCAAGAGTGAAGTCAAGAGAAAGGGATGGCAAACACAAAAGGGGCTGTAAAGGATGGAAACACGGCTTTTGAGACCTCTGAGCCATGGGATGTAGAGATGCAATATATTTACACTTTTGCAGAGAAAAAGATGCTTGGAACTTTCTGTAGCCTTCAGTGTCTATCCTTTCCCCTGGATGAATGATGTCTACCTATCCACCCTACCTTCAGACCAAAGGGACAACTGGGGAAAAAAAAAAAAATCTTTTTTTTTTTTTTAACTCTGAGGGCAGAAGAGAGTAATAGCTTACTGAAAAAAAAAAGGTGGGTCAGTTAACCAGGACTGCAGGAATGAGGGAAATCGATGAACTTTATCACAAGAAACATACATGGCACAGATACTAAGCGGTCTACCTCTCCAACTCCCACCGCACTCCTCTGCCTGGTTCTCACACTGAGGCTTCAAATTTATTTCCTAGCATGTAATACTGACAGGGCTTGAGACAAGGTCCAGTGAAGTCTGTTTTATTTTAGCTCCCTCAGTCAGATCCCTGATTAAATTCTAGGTCAAGGAATGTAGGAGAAACTCCAGTGCAATTCAAATTAATCCTTTTATTCCTGTTTTGACCATTTCTTACTGTCCATCTGGTGGAAAGATGCAAAGTTCAGCTGAAACAACTGAGTCTTGTGGTGATTAATTTGTAATATTCCAAGGAGAAAGACACTCCAGAAACCCTATTGTTCTATCAAAGCACTTCCGTGCTCGGGAGGCAGAGGGAGGGAAATGTGGGCAAAGAAAGAAAAGCAAGGAAGAGAGCACTGAAAGGGAAGGGAGCACTTGCCTACTTAACCTACATTCAGAACAAATCCACCCCTTCCTCCAACAGCATAATGTCCTCCAAAGCAGCAAAATACACCATGCAGCACCTTGAGACTTCTAGGAAGAAGCTGTCAGGCTACAAACATCCTCCAGCATGCTGCTGCCCAGCAAGACCCCTTCTCATTTACACTGTGTATTAATAAACGGTGCCATTAGCACCAGGGTGTGACTACTCATTAACGCCAGAGTCTTATTGATCCCAGTGTGCGTATACACGGTCTTTGAACCTTCCACGTTGGAAAAGGCACCTGTGTTCTTTCCTTCAAGGGGGAAGAACAGGCTCAAATTAGGACTGTGCATTGCTTCACTTCCAACACGGGCACATTTCACTGAGCAGGAGTAAAGCACTCATGGTGAGAGCCATTTGCTTCTCTTTGAGGAGGACAGCTGGATGCAAGAAATCAAGTTAATGTGTAAATTACCTCAATTTTCACTCAAAAGTCCGTAAGTAAAAAGGATCAGTAATTTTTCTTTTAATACATTTTTGTGTGGGTCCCAATACGGACCTGAAATGGCAAGGATGACGTGCTGTAACAAGGCCTGCCCTTCAGACACTGTCCCATGTGAAGTCTTCGACAACAACCTCTCTTGGAGACATTCTGAGAGTTAGAGACCTTGAGACATGCAGATCCACAAACACTCGTCTTTGGACACCGAATTCCTGCCCTTAATGCGATTTTACACTCTTGCCAGGCAGAAGACCAGAACCTCTGGCTTACACCACATATAAGGCTGCTTCCCTCACCCATATTTTGTGGGTCCCCCATTACTATTCCCAGCACTTTGGAGGTGTTAAAGTGGATCCACGTAACTTCAAAAGGTTCTTTACTCTCCTGGGTTGATGTAAACCTTAGAGTCAGTGAGAAGCAACTTCAGTAAAGCTGTTCACTTGGTGCAAGCAAAGTGGCAGGATCCAGCCATCATTTATTAATAAAAAATAAATATATTTGGTAAATATCTACTTTGGCTAGTACATGAAAAGGTACAATATGCAGAACTGAACTTCTCCTGATACCTTCTGGGAATATCGTGTTGTTCTTTCAATGACTGTTTTGCCTAACTCTGAATACTAGTTTTTTTAAAAAACCTCTATTACCTCTCTCATCTTTCCCCAGGCTTTGTTTTTTCTTATTCAAGTTTGCTTTCTAATTTTTCTCTTTTGATGGCCTTTCCTTTTTAACCAATATACTAGGCTAGATGGTAGGATTTCTGGTCTGCAGAATATCTGGATATGTCAGCATTTGTTTTCTTTCCAACACAGACTGACAACAAATACATCCAAAGATTATCAGTTTCGGAATGCCATGTTTCTCTTTCACTTTTATATTTTTTTCTGCATTCTACAAAATATACAGGCCATTACTGCGATGTTTTAGTGGAATAAAATGATGCACTGTTTAAATAATTCTCTTTAAAACAATTTTGGACAGCTACTACTAAAATATTTCAATCATCACTAAGTTTCAACTCTCTGCCAAGAGCAGAAAATATAAATACTACAATTCTATTATGGAATGACACAAAATAATGTAAAACTATCTAACAACCAGGCAAGAAACGAATTCAAGACAAATTTCCAAGCTTTCTAGTTCTGCTCACAAACTTCCCTCAACAAAAGCTCTGTAAAACTATTCACGCATCTATTCAATTTAAAACAGCCCAAATACAGCCAGCGAGCCAAGCCCATGCCCAGCTCACAGCACACAAATACTCCTGCCCATGTAATATCACCTGCTTGGTGGTTTTACCGGACTGACATCTTTGATGCTAGGATATCGTATCAAGGCCAGAAATGAGGGGATCACCTACCTCCCCTCCTCCGCCAAGTAAAGGGAAAAAACCCCTACACTCATTTCGGTGCCCAGTCCTCACATTAGCGTTCCCTGCAACTCTTTGTGCGTGGGTCCTGCAGGAGTTATGAGCCGACAGCTCACTGGGAAAGAAATCACGGGTTTCTGTTCACTTAAGTTCATAGTTTTTTGAACTCAATGGCTTGAGAGGCTGTTGTGGTTTTCCCCCAACCACTCCTCCACTTCTCTGGCACCAAAAAGTGACAAAAGGACGTTCATTCAATGCAAAAAAAAAATCCCACCTGTTTCTTTCCAGTTGTCTCCAGCAAGATCTGCGCTCACCTGTATTGATCAAGCAGTTATATGCTCACTCATACATATGGGAGAGGGGAAAAAGAAAGAGGGGAGCCTGAATGACCTTGTAGAAGTACGGGAAAAAAAAATTCAGGCACTTTTTGCAGATTTGAAATATAAGAATGACCTTAGCTTTGGAGGCAACTGAATTAATTCATAAATAAATGTTCCTTTTGCATCTTTGTTTTCATTTATTTCCTGCTTGATACCAGCAATAGCAATACTGAAAACTAGTGCATGACAAAACAACCAAATGAGATATTTGGCACAATGGCTAATTTGTACTCTGTAAATCTCCCCTACAAATTCTATGAACTGTTCTTCCTGCTTAGCCGATGCTTTTTTTTTTTCCTTGAGAGCACAGTGAGTCCTACAGCCCCAGAAAATCTCCAGTTTCTTTCATCTCCTCTGGGACCGCCGTGCCTTAAGCCCCCGCACTACCCACATGGGAGACCCAGCAAGGAAGGCGAGGGATATGTTGTTTTGGAGCTTTTCTAAGGGTGGCAGCTACTACTTAGCAAAGCCCATTGCCGAGTACGCAAAAGGAGGAGGTCAGAGAAGGACTTTGGATCTATAATTCAAAAACATAAAAGGCGATAAACTTGTTTTCAGCTTCCTTTGGAAGAAGCATGACCAGAAGAGAAATATATTCACAGTCTTTGCTTTTCACCCAGGCAAGAATAGGGAGATAATAAGATACAGCACCATTCGTGACACGGGTGGATGCCCCAGTGCGTGGCAGGTTTGGAGGCAGGAGACCTAAGCCCAGGGAGGCTGGGCAAGGAACTCCAGGTGAAACAAATCCCACAGGACTGCTCTGGCTTGGAGCGGAACTCAGGAACAGCACTAACCTTCCCTTTGAAAAGCCTTTGAAATCACTTGAAAGAAAGCAACAAAAGCAAAACTCCTGGAAAAAAAAAGCTATGTGACTTCCTGCACCCCACGGCTCCTTCAGTGTGGGTTTAACTATCAGTTTAATTACTTCTGCTTCCAACTTTTTTTTTTTTTATTTTTGTATTAGCTGCACTGGAAATTCAGGCAGATTATGAATGCTTCCCTCAGCGAGCTACCTGAATGAAGATCCAAATAATAATCCCTCAAACCTGTGATCATTTCACTGCTAGACTCATCACAGAGCACATGCAGCACTCTCACATCGTATATTGCTATTTACTTAAAAATAGAATCCTTTGGATTTCAGCTGTGTAGAAGACATTCAAAGAGAAAGACAGGAATAAAGTCCACGTGTAAGTTCAAGAATGAAGCCCCGTGCAAATTCACACACTTTCATGCACAACAAATCAAGTTCTAATGAAGATCTATTCACGACAGACTGAGCTTGCGCTCTTGCCTAAAAGCAGAGGGGAGTGACTCCTGGCAGCCCCAGTCTGTGCAGGATGAGAACGGACAATCCGTGACTCGCTTCCCACCTGTGCCTTGCCAGGCGTGCCCGCAGCCTCGTGTGGCCCGCGCAATGCAGGGAGCCCAGCCGGCCTGTGCCTCCAGTACTGCTGCAGGTTTTCCCACCCGCCAACAGTCACTTCCAGCAGAGCGAGGAAGGGAACCCTTTAGGGAATACGTGCCTGTTTTCCATGCCCTTCAGATCTAGCTCACCCCTACACTTCAGGTGAAAATGTTAAAGGAGAAAACATGTTCACAATAAAACAGAAGGGACTGGCCCTTTTTTCTAGTTTTATGCTACTTTTTTTTTTCTTTGATTGACTGACTCAGTCGTAATGCCAATACAGAATTTCTGGGTGGGTAAGGAGACTATTCTATTCCACATTATAGCAATTATTTGAAACAAAATGTCCAGGCTTAGTCGTCTCTGTTAGGGATTAAGACAAAATTCAGGGGGAGCAAGTGACAGTTTTTCCCTTGTTTCCTTAGTTTAGCTCCCTCTGCAGCAGCCCATCAGCAGCTGCGCTGTGTGACAGAGATGTACCTCAGCCCACCAGTGTGCTCCCATGCAACAGGAGCACCTCCACATGGACAGAGAGCCCGTGGTGGTGTACAGCTGCACCTCTGCAACCAGTGACACTACACAGCAGCTGAGGATTGACCCTGTGAATCCAAGAGGCATGTGCGCAGAATTTTTTTCATGGGGAAGGGTAAAGAGCAGGACTGTGTCAGAGCTGCCTGCAGGCAGTCACCAGTGAGGAGAAGGAAGAGAGGGTGGGAAGGGGACAGCGCATGGGACCACCCCAGGTTAGGGACCCCTGGCAGGCTGGGCAGGTGCCAGGGTCTCATCTAGGAGGGACTGGGTATTCTCACTGCGGAACCACACACTTTGCCCATCAGATGGGCAGAAAAACTTGTGTTGAGGGGCACTTTGTCCATTTCTGTGTAAACGTTCATCAAAACTAAAACTACAGCTTCTGCAGAGCAGCTGTCAGTTAATATCATGCTGTTAGTCAGAACTGAGCTCTAGGAAAGGCAGGCACTTCAAACCAATCCCCTCTTTGGTGCCAACAGAAGCAGAGGGCTCCCAGAGGCGTAAGAGGTGGGCAGGGTGCCCCTGCTTCACAGGCTACAGAGTTCCTGGCTGATGCAACACTGGCATTGGGTCTGTATGGTTAAAGCAGTGATGGTCAGTCCGCATAAAGAGCCCATTACCTACTTCTTTCTCCTCGTAGAGAGCTATAGGTTCTGTCGTCTTCTTACCATCTCTTAGAAACAGCCACAGTTTTGGTTCTTCAAATTTCTGCTTCAAGCACATCACTGTCTTCTCATCAGGTTTTGCCAACTGCTATTTCAAAGGTTCCTATATAAGATCAAGTAACTTTCAGTTAAAGTGGATAGGATAGCATAACAAAAGAAACATATTTCATTAAGTAACACAAGGTAGAAATGCAACATATGTCACCTAAAAAGTTAGTTTGATTTTCTAGTCCCTTTTTGCCCTTTAAAACACACCATACCCCAAAGTGTTATTTCATCCACTGCACACATGCTGCACTGAAACAAGAACTTAAGGCCCCTTTCATGGAATACCATCTGAGAGGCAGTTTGCTGCAGGCATGTTCTCCTTGAACCACCCTGTTCCGCTAACTACAGTCATCGAGAGTGGAAAAGATAAGCAAGATGTATGTGGCTATAATATAATAAGACTTTTTATTGTCTGTGCATCTCCACATCCCCAAGAACTCAGCTAGAGTACGTGGAGCACACAGTGTAGAGTACACAGTCCTCAAGCAGTCTCTTAATAATGGGTTTAGGAAGGGGTAATACATGCTTAATATATGTTTCAATAAGTGCTTAATCAATTGTTATAGACCAGGAGATCGCTTAGAACCGTTTAATTCTCAGGGCTGTTCAATAGAGGACAAGAGGGAACAGTGTATTAGAAATACTGATTTTCAGTGGCAATTACTCCCCCGCCACCAGCCTGCTCACCACAGTTAGTGTCTCCCCCAGCCAATATATGTTGTCTTTGGAAGCTCAAAGGAACACTGAGATCCTGATACACCTCCTACATGCTGCTCCTAGTACTCCTGAGGGGGCAATTCTTGTTATATATATATAAAAAGCAGAACATTAGCCTCGTACCTATTTGTGCTACCATTTCACTTGGGCTAAGTAGTCCCTTACTACTCGATTCTGTCACTAGTTTTGGCCGTCATTCACCATGAGAGATTCGCAGGACAGACTGTATTACAGAAAACGAACATATTCACTCCCTGATATTTTGCCTTCATTTAACCCTATTCATTCTGAACTGAAGTTGCCTGATAAAGAAATGGGTATCTTGCGTGCCACACAAATTCAAACAAAAGGTAGTATCCTTAGTTTGAAAAGACGCCAGTGTTTGCGTGGGTCATTTTCCACTTGCTACATGGGCAATTCCAGGCTGACCGGCAGGGTATGAAGCCATGCACCCATCAGAATTCCATGAGGCAAGCATAGAAAGACAGAGGACTGTAGAAAAAGATTTGACCTCTGCTGAGTATACAGCATGGCTATTTACTTGAACATCTCAGAAATTCCTTTCACAGATCAAAATTACTGGTCACCTTTTCGTCTCCCTCCTTAGTATTTCTTGTAAATTTGTACATCATATCTGAACTTCTGAACTTTTCTGCTTCGTACTCCTGCCACTTTCTTGCAACCTCCTCCTTCCGCCCAGCCTGCGGATGTGGGATGAATCCCTTCAGCACAGAGGAGGAAGGCTGGGCCGAGGACGCTGTGTAGCTGTGCCAGCAGAGGTTCAGGACACGCCAATTTGCTTTGTGAACGAGCTGTCAGCATAACCACCTCTCTTGTGTTTTAAAATTTAATTCCAGCTTGCAACAAATTATGGTCCTTTGTGCAGGAGCTTCCCTTTCCCCAGTCCCAGCTAATGCACTTAAGCTGTTCCTTGTTGCTAGTATCTGGAGGTCCTGCTGTCTGGAATGCATTTATTTTTGGAGTGCTCCATAGAGGTGGGACCAGAGCTATCTTACAAGGAGGACTGGAGTTATATAGTGTCCATATCACTGCTGCCTGCCTATCTTTGACTATTTGGATCCCCACGATTTTCCCCAGGTCAAACAGGAGGTTGGCGCTTGTGGGAAGAATATAATCTGGTTACCCCAATGAAGCTGGAATACCCAAACCACTAATAGTCCCTTATCTTCTTAGTCCAGGCTTTCGAGGCTTAGTCTTTGAACTCCTCGGGGCAGAGATTTCTCCTCTGCCAGGAAAGCAATTTAGCTTCTCCCACAAACAAATGCCATGCTTGTAAACCAGCAGTATTACTAGTGCACGGAGAATCAGAGACAGAGAAAGGCTTAGAGACGAGTTTGGCAAATGATATAGGCCTGAAAGGGAAAGGAAACAGGCCGAAAAATATGAAGAACATGAAAACTTTGGAGAAAGTCACACTTGTTCCTGGGAAAATTCTCATTATTTGGGTATTGACAAACAAAGCAGTTTGGAAGCACATGTTATGTTAGTCAAAGAATGTTAGTTCAAAAATAAGATTCTCATTTTCCATGCCAACAGATGCAACATATTTCATTAGCAAGACTCCTCAGTTTTAGAGCACAGACATTCAAAGCTGCCAACAAGAGCCTCTCTCTTGCTCTCCCAGTTCCCTTTAAAATGAACAGAATGTGTCCATCTGATTCCACAGCGGGCTTTGAGACTCTACACCTTGAAAATACCACGGTTGCCTTTGAGGCAGCACTTTGCAGTGTCCCAGAGAGATCACTTCCCAGTCCTAAAGCAAATGAGGACCTTTGCAGCAGCTCTGGTCTGCAGCAATTAGCGCAGCAGACATCCACTCGGAGGCGCAAAGGAGGGGGGCAGCTCTGGTAGCAGATGGGACAAGCTGAGACACTGAGGCAGCCCCAGGGGATGCGCTCCCTGGGAGCTGCCCACATCTCGCTTCCCCAGTTAGCGTCTTTGCCGGAGCTCATGGAGGAGCCGGATTATGTTTTTCCACAGGTTGGCCAGGACTGTGGGCTGGATTGCCATGGACGAAGCACAGGCGGAGAACAAAGAGGTCTTCCTCAAATACTGCCTTTCGAATGAAGAGATCTGGGTTGCTTTTAGAATTTCAAGACTGTTACCACCATGGAATAGGCAAATAAACAAAACAAAACAGAAGACACAGACATACTATTTTTAGTTACATTATATATAAGAAGTTGAATTCAGATGTTCTAGAAAGGATTATGTAAATCCCAACAACTGTAACAGCAACACCCAGCATTTCACCAAACACGTTTAGCCAGCATAATATCCTTAAACAAATCGGTACAGGGGACAAAACAGTGACCTTTCCCTTGACAGTCATGTGCACTTTGTCAGTGCCTCATGCTATACAAGAAGCTGGGCCAGAACTTTTTTATGGCAGCGTCAAACGTGAATAGTTCACAATCAGCCCTGACCCTTTGGCCTCTGATTCGGCCTCTGATTCGGACTCTGAAACCTCTGCTGCCCTGAGCAGCAAGTTGTGGCAGAGAGCGGTGCAGTGGTTGAGAAGCGTGTTACATGTCACAGGGAGCTGCCACCTGGCCCCTCGGCTCTTCAGAGAGCAGGGCAGAAGGGGACTTCTCAAATGTGGAACATGTCATTTTGGCCAAAGCTCCCCATTGAAGACACAAAAGTCAAGCTAAACCAAGTTGTGACATGGAGGCAACATGCACAATTCTACACAGAGCAGCCGTGTTAGAGGCGTTTGGGCTCCGTATTTGCTGCCTCCAGCCCCACAACTTTTGGGGCAGGCAGCCTGAGCTCCCCGCCACACGCCAGGGACTGACCCCTGCAAGCCTACCAAAAGGCCACATTGTGCCAACAGTTACTGCTGTAAAGACGAAAACAAGCAGTATACTGAGCTGATCGGACCCTCTACCTGGAACACGAGGGGAATAACAATCCCAAACCAAGCATGTTTATATTGCTAGAACCCTGCTCATGGCATTTTTATTATTACAAGCACCTGGCTAAGCACTTTGCAGCACTTTCCTCAGACGGTCCTGTAAGCCAAAGCAACGTGCTTCCTAAAAGCTCTGGTGGTAACTCTGTCTACCTCCATCCAGGCTGAGTTCAGCTTTTAATGTGTTTCAAAAAAGGATTTGAACACATAGATCTGTAGGAACTACAAGAATCATTGTAAAACAGCATGGAATTGAATGGGATTGATCTGGGGAAGTCTGTGAGCTTATCTAGACTGCAGCCCATAATGCTCAGTTCCAAGCTGCAGTTAATACTGTTATGTTGAGGCTTTTTTTATTATTGACCAACTCTATAAAACACTGTATTCCAAGGGAGCTCAGTATACATTATAAGTATGCCAGGTGGTAGTCCCAAGCCTGCAGCCCCATGTTTTCAGCTGAGAAGAAATACTTTTCTCCCATGCAGTAACACTGAAAGTGATGGTTTTCCAATTCTAGGGAGTGAAAGCAAGGGTAGGAACAGGCTACTTCTTAGAAGGCCACAAAAAACAGCTACTAGGTTGTAACCCTCAGGGAACATGTCAGAAACCTGGCCAATTTTCTAAATGCAGAAAAAAAATAATCAATTTTCAATATTTCGGTTTTCTAAAAATAGAAGATAGGTCTCAAATCCCAATGCTACAGATGGGATTAATGACTGCCATTCTCTGCCATGTGGCTGCCTTCTCTCACCCCCTGAGCCCTCCCATCCCCTCCCAAAGCAGAGAAGGATGATGGTCTCCCTCACCCCCAGCCCCCAATTCCCAGCTAGTGCAGTATGCTCGGCCTCCGGAAGGGCTTTTGGACAACACAATACCACATATCCTGGCAGGCTGGGAGATACCATCCATAGTTAAGGCACTTCTGACCCATAATCTGCATTGACCACTGCCTACAAACAGGGTCTAACCACCCTGCAGGGCCATCTGCTCCAGGATCCAAGGATGGACCACTCATTTATCACCAGTGGGGCAGGATGCTGCTGCCTGGGATGTGCCGGCAGGCTGCTACCCTCTCCCAGCTCCTGTACACACGGGCACAGCACACACCACTTTTGCCCTGCCCTCCTCTGGGCACCTGCCCGGCCCCTGGCAGAGCCCACCCTCCGATACATTTGTCTATTACTTATTTGAATGTGCAGTTTCCATCAGAAAGAGAATCAGGTCCCGTGCAGCAGAACTCCTGTGCCTATGCTGAATGTTTAATGTGGGATTAAGCCTGATTGCTTGTACAGGGTGGTTTGCTAAACAAGGAGGAGCCAGGACTACTTAACTGACCCAAAACCATGCACACGCTGATGTTTAAGCTCCACCAAAGTGATCTGCACGCAGCTCTTCACATATGATCACTGTCCTCCATGCAACTCAAAATGGCACTTGCCCAAAGAGCTGTATAGCTGGAGGGAAATACGGAGGGGGAGAAAGTTACAGCATAAACCCCTTACACGATGCAGAAAGCAGAGTTATCTCCATTATTACTTTGCTATTACCAGCACACGCTGTAGGGTTGGGAAGCCGGCACAAACCCACAAGTGACAGTCTAACTGATAAGACAGTTCTCACTGCACACCAGCAGAGCTTATTGCTTCTGCCACATGGAGCCCGTGCTTTCCTCGCTAGGGTTTCTAAGACAAAATCCTCACTATTGATGTCTGCTATTATCATCCTCCAACAGATCAGATGACAGAGGAAGGAAGAATACTAAACATCACTAGATAAAGCAATCGAGAAAATACACAAAGAAGACAGACTCTTGCTTCAGATTGATATAACATTGTACACTTCTTTTCAAGCTTGATGGCAAGCTTTCCAGCCAGTGAGGTGACAGTTAGACATCAGGCAGCTGTTGTCATTTTTCTTTCTCCTGGTAATACACAGGGAAAGGAAAGTGAGTTAGCAGCCCCGCTTGAAGAGGACTACAATAGCAACAGCAGCAATGCCCTTTGGCTGCTCCCTTTTCAGGGACGGCCCTTCAATGGGGCAGGACCCAGCCCTACAGCTTCAGCCCCCGACGCTGCTGGGGCATCCCAGAGACTCTGCACCGAGTTTTAGCTTCTCCTTTTTACGAGGACTGGCCTCAGCCTGCTCAGCTCTCCTGTTTCACCTGGCAAAAATTGATTGGCTTTGGTCAAATAAGCAATCCCAAAGTTTACAAATTACTACAGCATGCAGTGGAAGAAAAGCACATCGATCACAAAGCCAATGAGTTCACTAGAGAGGACAGAATCTTTACGAATCCTTTTATTTTTACAACCTTTCAGTAGTAAACCCTTCCCACTAGGCTTACAGACGATGCCTAGTATTATATATGCAGCCAACAGAAATACAAACTCTATCAGAAATGGTCTCTCTTGCATCAGATTGGCATAACATTGTACACTTCTTTTCAAGCTTGATACCACGAAAAAGACTCCCAGAGTCTGTAAAGGCCATTTTCTCAGCTGCATGCTTTCTGCAGACAGTGATTTTTTTTTTTTCCTCCAGACTGAGAAGTCTGTTATAATCCAACAGGCTCTGAATAAATTCTGACTCAGTTTTCCCCAGGTGCAGCTTGCTACGCAGGGCAGGGCAGGGCAGAGGGCATTCAGCCCACGGCGCATAACGGAGCTCCCAGCTCGGTACAAGGAAGAAGCCCGTGCAGACAAGGGATGGGTGCTAATGGAGAAGCTTAGTCCTCCCCTATTCTTCATTTGCTTAACAACTGCTTTTTTCAGGATGCCTAAAAACTTAATTTATTGTATCTCTTTTAAAGGTTGGACTGAAGGACTTCCACTGCAGCTAACTTAATAACATAAGGGCCTTAAAGGAAGTTGCAACAGCGGAGAAAGACTGTGGCAACCAGCGCTTGAAGGAACAGGCCCTCCCTGTGAACATTAGTAACATAACTAATATGATAGCATGACTAATAGTCATTACCAATTTGGAAAAACACCCAAAGATCTAAAAAAAAAGAAAAAAAAAGGCAAAAGCAGAGGTGATTTTGAGACACGCTTTCAGTGGGGGATCCCTCTTGCAAGAGTTCATGAATGATTAAGAGACTTTGCAGATAAGCAAGTCTTGCGGGAGACAGCAACAAGCACAATGTTACAGATGGGTTTAGGGACCCAGAAACTATTGATTAAAATGTAGTGGCCCTTCACATTCCATTACTGATAGCCCTCTGAGATATTTATAAAACACACCTGCACTCTCACAAAGTTGTCACATAGGCAGAAACAAATCAACTTATGATGTGTTGCAAGATCTCAGTTAGCCCATATTGGGCCAGTCTACATCCCTGAAGGCTTTGATGAATAGAATTTATTATATTTAAAGGCTTAAACATCACCTGTCATTTATCCACCATGTGCTTGTCACCGGTTGCCACTTGGACATTGAGCCACTGACAGCAACTCTTGGAGTGCAACCATCCAGCCAATTCCTTATCCACTGAGCTGTCCATCCATCAAATCCATGTCTCTCCAATTTAGAGACATCCTCAGATGGTATCAAACCTGACCATCTCCTACAGTGGGTGGTCCCTCACTCTCCCAGTCCCTGCCTTTGCCTTCTGCGACTTGGGCGATGTGGCTAGAGCCCTTGCCAATGAAGACTGAGGCAAAAAAGCTGTAGAGTGCCTCAGCCTTCTCCATATTCCAGGTGACCTGGTCTCCCATTTCCTTCCTGAGAGGGCCCACGTTTTCCCTGTTTTGCAGCAAAATGGTGTTTGAGAGGTGTATTTGTGAAGGCTGTATTCAAAAATCAAATGCTTATGACTGACATTACATTTGCTTTGTCTATCTCTTTGGAGATGCCAGATTTTTAATAACATTTCTGCATGTTTCCTACTCCAGTAACAGACTTAAACCCCTCTGACAACTAGATGGTGATGATAGCATTTAGTGAGTGGAAAGCTGTATTAAGTTTTCAAGCCACTAAATAGAGAACTGACATATACAGATTCTGAATAGTTATTACTCTGCGCAACGATGTACAAGAGCCTCAAACTGTATTGCTCGGCAGTTACTGAATCTGGATAATCAGTGGTTGGAGGTAAACCGGAGCAGTGACGGTAATACCACTGGAATTCGGAGTTGCTTAAAATAACCAAAACATAACTGAGAGTTTAACTACTATGCATTTTTTCAGGTATTTTGAGACCCTCACTTAAGATGCTTTTGAACACAGAAAAGTTTTTAAATAGTAAAACTAAGAGGACAGAGGGAGAGCACTTTTTGAAAATTTAGCCCCTTGACGTTTACTCTATTACAGCAGTTAGAAAGTAGGGCACCAACAGAAATTTCTTAGCAAAAGCATAGGCCTGAACACCCTAAAATACTCCAAATTTTGCTTTTATTTCATATCTGAGTTTATAGGCTAAGGCTCATCTCAGTTTAAGCCAGTTTCATACCTTCTTTTATTACCAGTACTGCCTTTCTTCCAGCTGGGAGTGGACATGGTTCCCAAAACAGAGATATAGCAGAGCAGCCTCCATGCAGACACGAAGGTGTTACAGGACTACATCAACCCACATTTTCAACCATGTGCAAACTAATCTTTCTCTGAAGAAAATTCAGCCCACACCAGTTCTTGGCTCTCCTGGGATAACTTCCTCTTGAAAACAAACTATAGCCAGAAGAGCAAGCGTGCCTGCTGTTCACAGAGGCCCCTCTCTCCCAAAGCTGTAACCCAAAGCCAACAACGCAGCACATCTTCCCAACAGTCACAGCTTGCTCACACACTCAGAAAACTGAATTTAAAAACAAAGTAAAAACATCAGTTGGTGACATACACCCAGACAGCATTAATCCTCCTATACAACACAGTACAAAAGTTTGGAAGCTGATGGACATTTTTGCTTTCTGCTTGAAGAATTCATTTATTTTCTTCCCAAAAAGTAGCTGAGTATGAGGGGATAGCCTGAGTGAGGGTGGGGAGATGCCGCTGCAGGATGGAGGATTATCATGAAGGGAAATGTCTGGGGTTAGAGAACAGATCCCGGGCTGTAGCACCTCCCACCCTTTATGTCTGCCCCCCAACCCTTGCCTCTCACAAAACCCTCTCCTGCTAAATTACTGACGCTCAGACCTTTACTGATTTTTACACTTGCCTTTAGCATCCTCTCTGAGCACTGCTTTGGTTTTAAACAGTTACTGGACTTTTTTTTTTTTCCAGTAACAACTTACAACCCAGATGGATGCAGCATCACTCACATTCTGCAGCCTGTAGCCAGCAAAAAGGGCTATGGACCATGGTCTCCCACCATGACTTTCCCCAGAGTCACATTGCCAACACACTCTACAGCTGTGACCCCACAGAGTGGCAGCCCAGACGGGTACTTCTGGTCTGCCCCAGTACAGCTGACATTACAATCACTCATTTTTTGTCCCTGTAACCTCCGACCCAGCAGGACCTGAAGCTCAGATTAACTTTAAGTATTTCAAATCCGCTGAACTCAAAGAAAATCATTTGGCACTTTAATCAGTTGATCTCACTGGTAAATCAGAGACTAGAGCCAAAAGCTTTCAGGCCCAGGACATGGTACTGCACAATGGGACCCCAATATCAGACAGGATCTCCACGAGCTGTCACAGAGCCAATTTCTATGTCTTCTCCCAACATTACGGATCCTGCTACTTCGCAAAATCCCAAATATGCATACCGGTAACCTCATGATTTTTGAGGCTGCAGCCCCTCCTGGAAGAACGTCTAATTCAGATAACCATTTAATTTCACTCACCTCCAAATCTTTTCTGCAAGATGCTGTTAAATTGCTGACCTCCATTTTATCAGTGATATTGGTCTTTGATTCACAACTGCAAGGAGGAATAAAATCAGAAAATATTTTATTAAAAACACATACACAAAAGCAAGCATATATTTAGCCGAGACTTTTCTACTAAGATCTAGGGTCAAGAAACTAATAAATGCTTTCCTCTGTCTGTACCACACTGTGTCCTTCTGCACGTGTTACTCTGACATACTTGCCGCCTCCTCTTTTATCTTTTTTGTGGACTGAATTTCTATTCTCCACTGTTTGTTCATCCCATAAAACCAGATTATTTGCTTTTGTAACAGTTTTAATATCATGAGAAAGGAATAGAAAATGAGGTTATTAATCTCCATGTGAAATGAAACCACTAATGACAGCTTCCCGTCACTAAACCCACCCGTTTCCTCCGGTTGGACTCTGCAGCAGCAACCGCTCCCCAAGGGACAGCCAAACTGTTTACCATGCTTATTAAATAACACTCCCACTCCTGCTTGTTTAGTTTTTTTAAACAATGAAGTTAGCATTCCTAAGAGCACTGGAAGCTGAAGTGGTCTCATTAGCTATATTTTGCTGAGGAAAGCGTAAGGAAGCGTTAATAGCACAATATGTTCTATAGTTGTAATCTCCATGGACTACATTTCTACCACAGAATTTTAAAGGGGTTTGTTCACAGAGGTTTCTAAACATGACCACTTATTTTAAACACTCTTGCTGAGGGAAAACATCTTATACATCACATCATAAGGTCTGGTGTTTTCGTTTTCCTAAATGCTTAAACATGCCTTGGAAGACATTTCAAGGATTGCTGTTACGGCACTTTTTTAACTAAATACATTAATTAGATGAGAATTTTAAATTAAAATATAAAACAGCAATAGAACCTTTAAGATATTCAATGCACTTTCGTACTGTCCTTTGTAATCTCAGAATAATGCAGATCCCTCAAATTTGCATCCAGTGTCAATTCCCTGAAATTTGTTCACAGCTTTGTGGGCAACTGAACTTTTTCTTGAGGGGGGTGTCTCTCCCCTCCCCTCTTCGCTACTTCCCTTTTTACAACACCTGCCATGAATCTCTGAAAACGAAGTTAACATGTACTCAGTGCCAGGTTTCTTCAGAGAGAATAGGAGACATCCTGACTCTTCATGAAAATCTGCAAATAATCATCACGCTTATCATGCCTCGAGGGCAGGCTAACATCAGCCCACCCCTGCTGCCCCTGTGGCCAGGCCACTGCAGGGCACAGAGGATTCCACCACAGAGATTCCACCAGAGCACAGGGAGTGCTCCAGCAGCACCAGCTCTGCCGGGTCCTTCACCATGGTCCCACATGGGAAAACAGCACTCATCTTGGGCGTCTCTTCTCCATCTTCTTTAGGTGGCAGGCAATGACAAATACCGTGGAGTATTTGCAGGAGTTCAAGAAAACTTTCATGCTATTAAAAATACAAAAAAACCAGCATGGAGATCTTAAAGACCTTCTGAGAAGCACAGTTTTAAGAGGCCTCTTTAAAAACAGATAATTGTCTGCTATTAAAGTTTTTCTCCCCCGCTACTCTGCTCTGGTGAGACCCCACCTGGAGTACTGCATCCAGCTCTGGGGCCCCCAGCGTAAGAAGGAAATGGACCTGTTGGAGCAAGTCCAGAGAAGGGCCACCAAGACAATGAGAGGGCTGGAGCACCTCTACTATGAAGACAGACTGACAGAGTTGGGGTTGTTCAGCCTGGAGAAGAGAAGGCTTTGAGGAGACCTTATAACGATCTTCCAGTACCTAAAGTGGGCTACGGGAGAGAGCAGCAGGGACTCTTGATCAGGGAGTGTAGTGACAGGACGAGGGGTAATGGTTTTACACTGAAAGAGGGGAGATTCAGATGAGGTCTGAGGAAGAAATTCTTTGCTGTGAGGGTGGTGAGCCCCTGGCCCAGGTTGCCCAGAGAAGCTGTGGCTGCCCCATCCCTGGAGGGGTTCAAGGCCAGGCTTGGAGGAACCTGGTCTGGTGGGAGGTGTCCCTGCCCAGGGCAGGAGGTGGCACTGGATGGTCTTCAAGGTCCATTCCAACTTTAGCCATTCTATGAGAAAACAGGGACTTGCTAGAGGTCTGTGGCAGCAGGGAGAGGGTGGGTGCCCATGGATGCTTGGGAGGCTCAGACCCGCACCGTTGTTAAGGAAGGTGAGACATCTCATCGCATGCAGCAAAGACACTCCTATGGTGCTGTGCTCTGCAGCCAAGGCGTTGTCCACACTCAAACTGCCGTTACAGGTTCCCACCTGACTATGCCCTGACCTGAAAACATAACTAAACACACTGTAAATTTGAAAAGAAGAAAAATAAATAAAAAAATTAAAGGACTAGACTAAGTATGACAAATTCTACACTAGAGCCTCAGACAGCTGTTTTTTCCCACCTCCATTGGCTGCTCTATTTAGTAGGAAACAAACAAAAAAAGGAGGTGAATGAAACCATAGTTTGATCACGTTGAGACAGAATGCCACAAAGAGGGATTTGTGGGAAAGGAGAGAAGGTAGAAAAAATGGTTTGATGTTTAAGCTCCTGCACCACCTTCTATCAGCGACAAGAAATAGGATGTTATTTTTATGAATGTGATGTCAAACGTTTTTTGCTCACCTCAGACACCAAAGAAAGAAGTTACAGCATTCAGTTTGCTAGATCACAATCTAAAAACTTGGGTTCAGAGGTATTTACAACACTTCTGTTCAGTTTACTAGTGAAGACGTGTTGTTTCTAGCGTCATTTTTATAGGGTGATCTGAGTTTAAGAAAATCAAACATTTCTTTTTCCATTGTTTCACCCATTAGCCCGAATAAGAACAAACAGTGGGAACCAATGATCCCAGAGAAGAGGAGTTTTTTCAGAAACAGCTGCTAGAAAAGGCAAACTGGCAACATTCAAAGTGAAGGGTGAGATTCTCCCTTGGATAGAGCAGTGCACACTTAGCAGAGGTCTCATCACATCTGCCCGATGCTTTGCCTCCCTCCTAAACCAGACTACACAGTCCAAGACCTGCTCAGCTCTTGCCAGGAGACTCTGATCACCAAGGGATTTCTTTCAGTGATCATATAGCTCTCATCCAGAGGCAAGCTTTTGTCCGTGAAACCTGAATAGCAGTCCCTCAATTCCCCATCCATCTGCTGTGTCCGATTCAGCTTCTTAATACGTCCCCAGGTGCTGTTTTTCCATCCAAACAAAGCCAGGTTCTGCATGCCGTATCTCTTGAGCGCAATGCTGGGGTTCAATTTCACCGTAAAACCTCCTGGATGCATGGAGGAATTGCTGGAACAGGCCAGCAGAGGCTACAGCTGCTAAAGAAGCATGGCAGATCCAACTTGTAACAATACTTTGCATAATGCAGTGAACAATGAATTATTTCAAGCAAGTCAGAAATTTTCGTTAAAATCTTTGGTCTCTAAAATACCAAAAGGAATTGACTAAGTGCATTTCATAAATCATGCATTTCAGGACAGAAAGTTTGGGTCAATTTTTAAGACTGTGATTCTTGCTGATGCCATACTATAGGAGTTTATACGTAATGCCTATATCAAAAAACGAGTCTGAATGACCTTTATTAGTCATTTATACTATTTCCATCTATACTACAAGTCATGTCTAGTACTGACAAGGGTGAAGTAAATAGCTTTGCTCTAGGAGAAGTGGAAAGTACATGCTCAGATCTCACTGCAGGATTCAGAATGACTCCAAAATGAAGGTCTGCAAAATAACTCCTACTCAAGTCCGTTCACTGCACACCATACACGTCCCTATATATAAGTGGGTGGGGTCACATGTTTATGGAGTTACTGTGTTATGGGTTACTATATTTGCCATCCTACGTTGTTTTGAAGCATCTTCGACAGCTGTTTGCAGAAGATGATCCTAGGATGATGCTTATTATTTCTTCAGCTTCTTTTTCTGCAATTTGATAGCAAGATTGTGAAGAACACTGATTTCGCTACACCTTGGACCAGAGCTTAACTATGGAGCAGCCTACTGGAGAGGAGAAAAAACCTCTCCAGTCCTATAAGAAAGGAAGGGAACGACAAACCAATTAACTTTGAATCTATAATATTAATAGGATCTTCACGGACTGACTTCTCCTGGTCCCCGGGACACGCCAGGGATGGATATTTGCTACTGTCCTGCCCCAGTTCTGTGATCTTAAGTCTTCCTGACAATACAAAGAGTAGATAGGGACAGATAGACCAGGAAGAAGCAATGGAGAAGATGTAAATGGACTTTCCCACAAAACACCAGCAGAATTAGAGCAAGGACTTTTTGTACGGAAAGCAACAATAAGAGAAAGAGAATGTCCTACTTTTCCTGTCTCACAAGGGCCACAGGAGAGGGAGGGGGAAGCAGAGGACAATTCACTGGAGTGGCATTGCACCAGGATTCCCTACGGCTGAGGAGGAAGGCAGCAATGGGGCTGTGAGAAGGACATCTGAGAAGTCCCTTAGTGTAAGCAGTGACAGGAAAATCCTTCACAAGCGATTGAAAGAAAAACCTCAGTTCTGAAGGACACGGAAACAGCTGAAAAAGACGGTCTTATTAAGAGGTATAAAATATGCATATTCAACAAAGAAAATCAATAACAGGGTTACTCCAGTTACCACAGCCTCAAGGCTATATTTACTTAAGTACACAGAATTTACCAAGATTATTTCATTGATACAGTACTTGATCAGTAATTCAATTACCATGCGCAAGCCTACATCAAACAGCTACACATTCAGAAGATATCTTTGGCATGCTTCCCAAAAGTGAACCTTCATGCATCTTTCATATGGCCAATATAATTAAATTTACGTGTACATGTAGCAGAACAAGCACTTTAAGTAATAGGACATAATCCTAACAGCCGTTTTTCCTTTTTTTAAAAAGAAGGAGAAGGACTCCACTCCCTGACAAAAAAGGAAAGTATGGAAGGAGAGAAGAAAATACAGGAGTGAGAACATACCATGTACTGATAGTAATGAGGACTGGTCCAAAGCCTGCAACGGAGCATGGATATCCTCACACCGCACTGGGATAAGTTTTCCTAGCCCACCACTAAGTCTGCGAGAAGCAGACATCCTGCATCCCCGTGTGACTCTCCCAGGGCCCCTGTAGATCCGTAACGTGGCTCTGCAGCCTGGTTCTGCATTGCCTCCTCCTGCCCTGGACCCAGGTATGCTCCAGCCCTGCACATGCTTTGACAGGACTCATATGGACAACATGCAACTTATGGGAAAAGGGAAAAAGGAGCACAGAGATGCAGAATCAAGGTTCCAGTTACCGATTCCTTCCTCATGTCAGTCTAGCGTATTTCAACAGCATTATGTCTTACATTCTTAATTGAGTTAAATTCTGGCAAGAAAACCATTCAATTCAAGCAGTGATTTATTTGATACATATTTTATTCTAGCAACCCTGCATTTAGGCAATTAGAATTTAATGGGAATATCCTCCTTCAAATTCCTCCCATCTGGGTTATATAATCTTTACTACCAGGCCTTAGTCCACCAATCTTTGGACCTGAAAGGGATTTCACTACCTTGATCCAATGAACTAAATCTTCTCTTTCCCTTTTCTTTAGGGTTTATTTTCTCTCTTTCTTTTTCCCCCTATAAGGCAAAGGGTGAGCAGAGGGTTAATAGTAATGATAATCCACATGTAACACTAATAACAACCTGTGATTTTAAAGGCCACACTTGATAAAAATTTATAAGGGCTGAAGTGCTCATAAATTTTACAACCCACTACACATTTGCAGATTTATATACATAGAAAGGACCCAGTCATCCACATAGTTGAAGCAGTTCAGATGTACAGTCCCCATTAAGTAGATGACTTGTTCAATATTGCCTCTGACTATGGGAGATATCTACAGTCATATTTGTTTCCAAAAAATGACATGCACTAATGTAGTCATGGAACTGAACTGTTAAGAGCATCTTTTCCTCTGTCTTGCTTGCATGACTATCTGCACTAAACAGAGTAAGGGAAAAAGGACTGAGCTACAAGTAAGGATTGTGGTGACCTTCCACGCTGAGAGAGAACAGCTACTTCCATGTGGATGCTATGGCTGTTCTGCTCCTTGCCACAAAAGCTTGCGAACGCACCCACTTCCCTTGCTTCTTTGTCTAAACCACAACTGCCTGAATAGGAAAATCAATAGTTACACTAGGACTTTTAAACTATCTATTTAATTCCACCATTCTGCAGTAACCTGCCCCAAAGCTACTGCTAGTCAAAGAACATGTATTTATCAGGGGAACAGACTAGATGTTCTCTCCTTTCTGGTTTTATTTTGCAGAGGTCTTTGACAATATTAAATGCAGCATTTTGGAGTCACACTTCAGTGTATGCCCATGCAATGTTCTCCTCCAGGCAAATCTATCATGGGCTGTAAAGGCAACAATGCGAGGCTTTGAAATGCCAGACACAAGGAGTACCACCGTGATTTAAAACAAATGCTGATAGAGCCAGTACACACCAGCTTCTCCAGAGCAAAGTAAAAGAAGCGCTGCAGAAAAAGCTTCTCCAAGGGAACTTTCTTCTTTATAAAGGATCTTTCTTCCTTTGCAAAATTGTTCTGTAGCCTGAACCATGAAGGCTGTCTCTCCAAAATCTCCCTGGGTCCTCCCATTTTCCCCACTAAGCATTTTGCTACTCATACAAAAATTTAACTCTTCTCCTTATCTTGCTATGTGCTTGCTAGCCAAGATATCTGATGGCCCTGAGTTCTGCCAGGTAACCCTGAGAGGGCATCCCTCGTCAGCAAGTTTGAACACTCCACTTTTCCTTGCTGTTCTCTTGTATTTTCCAGGAAAAACGCTTGGTGTGCCCATGTACCAGGGAGATGAAGGAGATATTGCTGGACAGAGCAAGGATTCCAAATTCCCCAAACCTCAGAACTTTTATTAAGCAAAACAAGTAAGATAATACCTTTATGTGTCTATATTGGTCATCTGTAGAGCAGATATCATTATTCCTTAATGGGTATAATCCTATGAACTATTCCTATTCTACTCTTGAGTCTTCCCATTCTATAATGAAGACCCCTAAGCGACTAATGTGGGCTAGCCATGCAATATTTACATGTCTAGAACAATTTGTAAGAGAATTATTGTAAAATTTATTTCACCTCATATTCCACCTTCCTATTAAAACCCTGCATTTAGGGGATCTTGTTTTAAGCACAGTGGTACTCCTTCATTGTTATTCTAGGTACTAGAAAGGCAATAATCAGTTCATTAGCGGGGTTCACAAGGATGACTCCAACGTCACCTTTGCTTTCTATTTTGCAAGGGCATGGTTTAACTGTGTGCATCTTGCCTTCTAAGAAGCCCAGAGACACTACGAAATCCAGCAGATGAAATAGTGCAGTGGTGAGACCTGCACTTTCTTTGAAGTTCACAGAGTAAGAGCTAAGTCAGTGGCCCAAACTCCCAAAGCATTGCAGGCAGAATGATGATCAGACCTGGGAGATGGGGGTAACATCCTCATTTAACTGGTGATGTATGAGGCTATACTGCTTTTGTGTCTTTTGGTATTGGAGAGAACCAATTACGGGCCCAAGAGGTTGTATGGTCCAGCAGGCAGAGCACTGCGACGAGGAAAAGACAATCCACAGAATTCATTCATTTTGCACATCTGCTGCCTATGCAGCCTACATTTTTTTCAGGGCAGGCCTCACCTCTCATGGTACATTTCTGTACAGCCCAGTATCAAAGGGCCATCAGTCTCAGATGACAATACACATACACAGCAAACTCGGCTGGATCCCACAGTACCTTGAAATGAATGTAAGCCAAAACTTTCAAAAACCACTAGAGATTTCAGAGCATCTCAGTTTCTGTATTTCTCCCTTAGTAGAAAGTGACTTCAGGAAGCACAATGCACCCAAAAGTGGCAAATCAGACATATGGGACCATTTCTCAACAGGCACGCAAAACGGAGGCAATCCAACAGTACTGATCATAAGAGCATAAGAAGATCCAGTACATGATCAGACCAAGGGTTTCCTCCTGAGCCCCTTTCTCCATCAGAGGCCACAAAAATCTCAAGCCAGGAAAAAATAAATAACCCAGTCATGTTACCCTCCACCCTCCAGCAAAAAGCTTCTTCAGGCTGTAGCTTCACCATACAGAAATGCTGACGACAAGGCCAGCTGAAGGAGCCTGTCCTCTCCGTCCTATTCCAGCACGTCATGCTGCTGTGCAGCAAGACTGTCCCAAAGTGTTCATGGACCTGTGCTGTAGACAGACAGGAAAAAACCATCCCTCCAGAAGGATGCAAAGAGCCAAGAAAAAGTAAGGCGTGTATTTGCATTTTACTGCACCCTTTGTACTGCAGTACCCCAACTTGGTCTGCAGTGTGATGTCACACATGCTTGTGACAGCAAACCTGAGCAAAGAGCTCACTGTGGTAGAGGTGGTGGAAATGGAGTGAGGGCCAGCAGGAATTCTCCAGGTCGATATAGTCCCTGTACACTCTGAATTATGCAATTAAAGCCCTATTTGTTCTTCAGCGAGTGAAGTCTATGACACGGTAGGAGGAGCCTGACCACAAACAGACAAATGAGAGGACACACGGTCTATGGCATTGATAGCTGTACCTGCCAAACTCGCACAACAGCAACAAAATACTGTCTCTGCTCTTGCAAGCTGCTGATAATGCAAATGGTGCCACCTGATAAGAAGTCCCAGACATGTCAGCTGAGAACTCACCTCCTGATCAACGCTACCTTGTGTCCCTAAGAGTGCAACCCGAGCCCTTCCCTCAGCTTTATACTGAGCCCCCCCATTGGTCAGTTTGGGTCACCTGACCTCGTTGCGTACCCTGGGCAGGTCAGATGACCCTGAGGAGCCTCTCCCTGAGCCAAGGTGTTCCTGCAACCGGCCCAGTGCTTGGAGAAAGGAAGGAGGGTGCCTCTCTCCTCGCGTATTCTTAAAGGGTTTACTCCAGTGTGGCTCAGGTTTCATTCGAAATGTGTAGCTGATGCTTAATTTCAGGCTCCCTCTGTGAGCTCCTCGCCTCCCTCCCTTCGGCAGCTGCTCCACATGGATTTGCAGCACCATGTGGAGCTTTCTGTTGCGCTCCAGCTTACACCTGGTTGAAGAGAGTCACGGGGCAGGAAAACTTTGCTCAGCAGCCCTCCCAGCAGGGCCATGCTGAAGGACAGGCTCCCAAGCTGACAGCGCAGAGCTCTCTCCTCTCCAAGAGCACGTGCCCAGCTCTGACAGGAACGGGGCATCCACACTCCTCACCACACCTCCCAGCACCAAGACTCCCGCCCCAGCACCCAGGGAAGTGCCACGTCTGCACAAGCAACAAATAATCACTCGCTCGTTCCTTGTCAACGAGCCAAGAACAAAGACTTACCGAACCCGGACTGTTTTCACCTGCTGGGCCCTGCATCTCTGCATCACGTATCACACTGGGTCTCAGGACCTCAGTTGTTCCCTGGAAGAAAAAAAGGAAAAGTCTACTGAATGCCAGCCCCACTGGAGCATCCACGTGCTGGAATCAGCCTCTGACAGCCGGCTGCAGAGACAGCCATGACAACCACAAGACAGCCGCCCAGCTGCATTGCTTGCTGACCTTTCCAGATAAGTCAGGTATTACAATTTGTACTATTAGCCATGTAGCATTGAACATATGCTTCACACGCTGCACTGAGCCCCAGCATGCTCTATAATTACTCCATTTTTGGTAGTACAAACCTCAGCAGCTAGATGCTAGCTAGCTACCGGTGTGCACGTTATGCTCGGAGTTGTTGCTGTGACAGTACCTGTCTCTGGGAGTGTTAACTGGGTGGTCAGATTCCCAGTGATGTGACTATGCTTCAGCAAAGCCTTAAAGAAAGAAGAGACTGCTCTATAGGAGGGACTGCTCTATAGAATGCTCAGCAAAGCACGTAGCCTTAGCTTAATATTCTTCCCAGTTACCACCCCTTTAGCAGTTGCTCCTTTGCTAAAGGAGCAGAAAGAGTGAGTCGCCTTATTTCCTGCAAGGGACACATGGGTTACTGCAGCTCAGCGGCTGCCAGGCCGCTCACTCAGCACCATAACTACGTCTGGAGGCCAAGGATGGGGCTGGCAGCCTTATGACTTTATACTTCCAGCTTTTGCCAAGCAATAATTGCTTCTATGATAAGGGAGAAACAGGTAAGATGGTGCAGTAATTCAGTGAGAGTCCCACGAGCCAAGCTGGCAGGCAGCATGATCACACAGCAGTTGTATTTACCATCGAAGGCAAGGGAGCCAGGCAATAAAAGCAACCACAGCTCAAAAGGCAATTTCCTTGTATTTAAAAATAAATAGTGAAGACTAATTTAGTGACGAGCAGAGACTAAATAAGTAGTTTTTTCTCTGATTGGATTCAATACCGCATGGCTTGTTTGCAGGTATCTAAACTAATGATCATTCAAAACCCAGCTTCCCGGGACATGCCGCTGCGATGGAGAGCAGTGCCTGTGAAGCCATCTTGCCCGCTGCAGCTGCGCGCCTCTGCTGAGCCCACCACCACATTAGCAGTCCCACGCGTGCCAAGATTTGCATAAAAGGAGCAGTTATCAGCAATTACGGCTTGCCGAGGCAAAATTCTTCAAGGCCGCTTTACAACTAGTGACAGATGTAGCATTCCCAAGTTTAAGCTATAATTTATTCTTAGTCTGGGCAGAAACATAAGGAAAACACACTGTGCATTTTGCAAAGCCGCTCATTTAGGCATCTGAAAAATAATTTTAAAAAAGGGGAAGGACGGACTAAAGGAAAGAATAAACTGCAGGCACAGAGACAGAATTTAATATTCAACAAGGGTGACAAACATCCAGACTTATTCGCCCCTGAACAGTTCAACTTTTACCTTTTGTTCACATCAGAAATACCAGGACCCCATACTTCCCAACTGTCCTGTTCCTTCAGGGCTCAACCACAGGTAACAATCGCAGTGTGCAGGCCCTAATCCAGCTGCATTACGACGCTCCAACCAAACACCTGGGAGGGAAGGGAAGAAGGGACTGTAGCAAAGAGCAGACCCATTCCCATCTAGGACGTGGAGCAGCACTGGAACCTCTCTTCCCATGCTTCCCCCGTCTCTGCCATAAGCCCAGCCCCAGAGGGAAGCACAGGCTGAAGAGCCACCACACTCTGCAGGATGCTCCTGTGGCTCTGAGTGCCAGGACATCCAGGACCTGGTGAAAGTCCCTTATACCTTGCCTGCAATTCCAGCTCTCCTCAGCATCATTCCAGCTCAGTATATAAAGCCTGTGGCAGAAAAGGTGAGTCAACTGGGACAGGAATTTCTGAGGCAGCTGTTGCATGCAGTAATCATAGGATAATTCAAGCTGGAAGGGACCTCAGGAGGTCTCTAGTCCAACCCCTGCTCGAAGCAGGGTCAGCAATGACGTATGAAGAGGTTGCTCAGAGCTTTAGGATGTGTAAGTCCACGTCAGCATCTCCATTCTGCATGCTTTCCAGAAAGCATTTCACTCTCTCTTTCCTCACAAGAGGAAACAAAGCTGGGATGAGGAGTTTTCTCTCATCTGCTCTCTTTAGAGAAATGTGGAACCTTGATGGCTGCCCAGGTAGCCACGATCTGAGGTCAAAATTCTCAGCTCATGCACCCACAGATCCTCTAAGGCCAAGTCCTCCTCCTGCTCTACAGAAGATCCTTTCTGGTCCCTGTGTGGATTACAGTTTGCATGTTCCTGCTTTCAGGAGGGTTTCCAGACGTAGAAGTGGTGTGGCCACTGCTCAATTCAACAAGCTGAGCTGGAACAACCAGCCCACCAGAAGATGGCACCCAGGTGCATGTGGCAGGAATTCGCATACTCATCTCACCGCAGGCACACGGCACTTATGATCCATAGTGCAACTGTGTTTGAAAGTTCAGTTCAACCCATCTGCAGTGTTAACAAGCAAATCAATAACGAACGGGAGCAAGAAGACAGAAAATCTGGACGCCTTCCTAGTGTCTTTAAAATTTAACCAATATGTGTTCGGGACCTTCTCTGGGGAATCAGAAACCATTCTGATCTGATGATATAGAATGATAAGTGAGATGGGTTCATTGGTTTCTGCAGGCTTTGGACATCTATAATTCAAAATCCACTGCATATTTCAAATTTTTTTCCTATTTGATACGTGAGTGAACCCCTCTGCAAATGAAATGTGGTTCTGTAGCTGTGAGAAACTGTCCCTTTCCTAGTCCCCGCTGTTTTAAAAAGGAGCTTCAGCACCGTGGATGCTTTGCTGAAAGCTGACTCCAGTATAACTCTTGTGTACGATCTCCAGATCACGGTAAATATCATTATTAGTACTGCAACATCACACACTCAAAGGTCACAGAACACCAGCACTAAAGCATAATTTTCTTCGCCCCCCATCTGCTCTGCGTTTGAACAGGATGGCTCCCCTGCCTGCACTGTGCGAACACAAGAACGATGCACAAACGCAAACTCACACGGCAATGAAAGCACCCCCCAGGGCGGACAGGCTGCAGCAATCTCAGGCACTGACCTAGCACGGTGGGCCTGGCCAGGCACTGCGGGGGCAGCCACTCGCGGGGAGAGAAACCTCCCCCCAGCACTCATTGCTAGCGGGTAGAAAGGGATGGCACGTGCTCCAAGAGTTTTGACTCTTTGGAGGTTTTTCCCTGCTAAAATCAACAGGTCTCTCCACCACGTACAAACTTTATTCCCCAAGCACCTCATCAAGCTTAGTCTAACCTTGCACAGCGGAGCAGAAAGCCACATGCTGGAAGAAACAGTCACCACCACCCAAACTTTTCAGGAAAAGGTTTCCAGAGTTTTTTAGTACGCACAGATCAAAGCAGCATTCTCAATCACTTGTTTCCAAAACCAGGTGAACAAACTTGGCTAAAATAACAGCAATTTCAGCATACCAGCCTACAGCTGTGTTTGTAGAGAAGCTCAACCCAAGCAATTAAAGTCTGACAAAATTATCAGCAGCTAAAAACAGCCTCACAATTTCCAGGAAAACACGGTAAAGAAAGCACTATCTGACACATCTATTGCAATTCACACACAGTTGTTCACAGCATTCTTCACACACTGGATAAATACCAAAGCTAGTTTTGCTTGCATGGCTTTTGTTACCCCCTCATCAGTGACTGTCTCATTTTGCAAAGAAAACAAGGCAACAGTTCCCTTACAGGTAAGACACTATGAAGCTCAATATACGTAACGTACATTTAATTTTTCCTGGTACAAGTAGCAGTTGTGTACCTTTACAATGGGACAAACTATCCTTAAATCTTAGAGTGTCAAAGGAAGAAGAGGAGCTATGAAGGGGGCAAGTACCTCTCCCCATGGGGCAGCAAGCAGCAATCCCCCTCCTTGCTACACAGCAACTTCTCAACACGCGCCCTGGCACCTCCAGCATCCCAGGCTACGCTGCTGCCTAAGCAACAGCCTCATCTTTCCACTCCCCCGTTGCAAGGGTTTTTTTCTTGCTGCCTTTCTCTGTACTCTTCATAAAAAGAAGGAGCCGAGTCCCTAATGAATTTCCTGCAATCCTGATCCTCTCTTACAAGGCCAAGCCTTGCACAGGATCAAAGATGTTTAGCTTGTCTCTGCAAGTGGGAGGCAGGAGTCCTGGGAATCAGCTGTGGGACTAAGAGGTCACTTCTGATGTGGAGGTTTTCTCCAGGGAGATGGCTCTGCACCCTCCTTTCACTCACGGCACAGTCAGATCCCACTTGAATAACTTTGTTTCTTCCCTGCTTTCATATATTCCCTGCCTATGTGCTGGGAGCGGACACTCACAACTGTGAACAGGCGCCTCCGACAAGGCCTTCAGAGCTACCTGTCCTCCTCCTGTGCTCATACCACCTGCAGTTTTCCCACTAAGGCTTGTCTTTTCAGATTTCACCTCCCTTTCCATCCTGTATTATTAGGGCCTTCTACTCATTTATGCTAAGATGGTAAATACATCATTAAATTATATGGAGGCATAACCACTTCCTAGGAAGAGAAACAGCAGTTATGGCTTGAAAATATTTTGTTACTTATGTAAATATATACATGCATGAGTTTATACGTACGACATGTGAATTGTACGTAGATGGTAGATTCATGGTCTGCCATATTGTGAAACCACTGTGAAATGCTTTAAGCAATCAGCAGGTAAGGACAGACTTTGAAGTCACTGCTTACATGACTACGTCCAGTGCAGGCCATGGGACATGAACAGTTCTGTATCTATATCTGTAAGACCCACAAAGATATGTGTGGCTCTGCTTTCTAGCTTCACATAATCTAAAAAAGTATTTGTGCTTCAGGAAGATGCAGTCAAGGAACTATGAATAATAACAGAAAAGCAATAAACAAAAGATACAGCAAAGAATGACATGCTTTCAGTGGAGATCTGGAGAGAGATGAATAGTGGCTGAGACACGACAAACACGTTTCAGCAGAGACAGCAGAAGATGATCCAGTTTTGGTCCAGTAAAACCAGGGAGGTACACAGTTGCTGAGGTTGAGGCACGCCATTCAGAAGAGGCGCACTTCTAGTATCCATTTGCAATCATCTCTGTCTTGAAGTTCTTGCTTTCCACATGGTGAATTTCACGCTGCAATATCATCTTCTGCTTAGTTACATATCCTAGAGTCAAAGAAGGGAAGTACCCAGTAAGGAAGAGGCAGCTGGCTTCAAACGTACCTCAAAAATAGGACAGTTGGATTACCCATTGAGTTAGAAAACTGGTCAACTGCAAAAAGTGACTGATGTGTTGGGCGGATATTTTGGGATAACTGCTAATCCCTCCTCCTGCAATGATCAGGTATTTCTTTGGGACACTGAAAAGAAATGAGATTTCATTCCCAAAATAATAATTACTCATCTCTGAAACTCCTGGCCATTAGTTTTTTCTTCTTCTCTCTCAATCCTTTTGAAGTGCTGCAGAAATGCAATAAAAAACCAGTCCATCCTCAGCGTGTGTAGCATATTCCTCATTAATCTTTCTGTATCTGTAGGTTGTAAAGTGACAATAGACGGTTTGTACCTCAGTGAACATGACACTGATTTCTTCTGACTTCAAAGCCCTTCAGCCACCCTCACAGATACAAACAAAAATTCCAATGTCAAGCATCTGCCACAGTAAGGGTGCTTATAGTCCGCTGGGCCTATTTCCATCCAGCACAGACACAAGGAAGTTTGGAAGACCTCAAATGCAAGCTGCTGAATTTTTGTCAGGCACAGTCCTCTGGCAAGGCAGAAACAAACACAAATGGCTACTCTTCTGGTTGATCCTAGACAGCGGATACCTGCTGCCAGCTCCACATCAAAGGAGGAGAAAATTGTCTCTCCGTTTTATTGTCGCAGCTGGGAGGGCTTGGGAGGTGTGAATGTGATCATCACAAATCTCTGTGTCGTGCATCGTAGGCAGGGTCACCTCCTGACAATGCCACAGACCCTCATGTCTCTTCTGTGGTGGTTGGCCTCGGCCATCTGCCAGACGCCTACCCATCCGCTCTCTCACTCACCCTCCCCAAACAGCACAGGGGGATAAAATATGATGAAAAAGCTTATGGGTCAAGATAAAGATCCCTTACCAATTACTGTCACGGGCAAAACAGACTGGACATGGGGAAAATTAATTTATCGCCAATTAAAATAGATTTGGAGCACAAGAAACAAAAGCAAACCTAAAACACTTCCTCCCCGCCCTTTCCCAGGCTCCACCTCACTCCTTCAATCCCAACTCCTGCTTGCCCAAAGTCTCCAGTAAACAGCCAAGAGGGAGGATGAGAAGGTTACATTGCCCGTTACCAATTAGGGAAACATCTTGTTTAAATTTTCAGGAGCCCAACAAAGTGTTTCATCAAAACTTCTGCTACTGCCAATTATGCATGTCTCCCTTACAAAAGCATGAATAGCATGAGTGGTTTTTCAACAAATTCCCTACAATAAGAACCATTTTTTCCCCCCACCGTAACCAATTCTAATGATTAAAAATGGGCTGGAACTGAGTGAGGAAAAATGTGGGATAAACACCACGAAAACCTTCCTGCAACTAACATCTCACAGGGCTGTGGCAGCGCCTCTCAAAGGGAGCAGGAAAAGCCCTGTTTCATATGGTTAACACCACAGTAAAAAATACTCATCTGTGATGGAAAAAAATCAAGCCAGCTCAGACTGGCACAGTTTCAAAACCCTGCCAGCTACACACGGACAAATTCCTAGTGCCAATTTCCACTCTGAAGCCAGGAACCGTGTTGAGTTGTACCCCCACCTTGTCCCGATTTCACCAGAACAGAATAGTTCACTTTTTCCCCACCTTACATGTCCAACTGCATGTTTAGACACAATTAAAATTAATACTTTCCCCCAAAAAAAGATTTGTGCATTCACTCTGATCTTTTTAACTCCTGCCAAGATCCTGGATCTCTTGCCAAGCCTCTTTTACACTGTTAATATAGGCTTTGCTTATTGATCTTAGTACAAGCAAGAAGGAATGAACTTGTGATTCTAAGCTCCAAGTATCAAGCTGCTGGACTCCTGTAGTTTGTAATATGGGGATCTAATATCTGTCACCTTTTCCAAACCATAGTTACCACGGAAAGCTACCTTCTGTGTCCTGTAAAGTCTCTAACACATTATATTTGCTATTTGTAAAAAAGAAAACAAAACAAAAAACAGCCCCAAGGAAATAGGGCTTTTCCTGTCACATCCTACCCTCTCCCATCTATGCAGATCCTCAAGGTGGTTTATAGTTACGGTGTCAGGCATAACTGCATATGTCCCTAATAAACGAGGATGTCACACACCCAGCTGTTCAGCTGCCCTAAGTACTTCTAACAAGGTGAACCAGACTTACCCGAGCCAGCCGCCAGGACTTGCACCTCACTGGCTGCAAGCGCAGGAGCAGCTCCCGTGCGAACCGCTGGGATGAGCAGCCCGGGGTACTTTCCCAGCTGAGAGCAGAGCTGCCGAGCTCCCGAGCTCCCACCCTGCACCCCGGCCGTCTGTGCTGGGCTCTGCTGGGCTGCGCTGCACCCTGACACCTTGGAGACAGGGAACACGTTCACACTGGTGGCACACACGTACCCACTTAACTCCATCTTTATCTAAAGGTGGCAAATGTAGGCTATGTGTACAGAGCTCTCTGATGCTGGCTAAATCCCAACCTGAGCACAGGTTTCTGCTGGTGGACAAGTCTGGCGCTGGACGCACACATGGCTGAAAGGGTTAATTTATCACACAAGGATTTTTCAGAAGACACCCTGTTCTCTAAATATCCATAGTTGGTATGTGCACGCCTGACCGTAAGCACCGCTGCATGGACCCCAGCTAGAGCTGGGATAAGGGCTGTGTGCTGTAGAGGGGAGTGACAAACCGTAGCTTCAAAATAGGCTAAGAATTTTGGAAAGAGTTACACAAATCCATGCTCTTATTTTTTTCCAGGAGGAAAATCCCACCCAAAGAAAGCTCGCTGTGAGAATGCATGCCTGACACCACCAATAATCTTTGATGTCACATGTTAACGCTCCTCTGCAAGTTATGAGGCAGTTTCCAAATCTCACACTTAATCCTGGTGTCTGCTGTTGCTGAACATTTCAGCCTTCTGTCAACAGCTGTCTCTGCTCCAGTCACTGAATGGCTCATATTCGGCACAACAAAGCCATTATTTATAGCACGGCACGCTTTCCCAACAGCCTCTTCACATTCCTTTTGATAAACAATTGCAAGCAGAGTATGGAGAGAAGTGATGATCAGTGCTTGAACACACACCCGTAGTACACTGGGAACCACGTCTAGCAGGTTGGGACTCTGGGCTGGTACAAGATTCAAATTTCCCAATAAAATCTTCTGACCTCTGATCTCACATCAGCTGATTTGGCGGTGCCAGAAAATACCGAATACCTCCCTCTCCCACCCAAGTGTGTGCACAGCCCAACATGCAAACATCATCTTGGAAATGACTGTCACCTGGGATGTGGCCCAAAAGACCAAGTGAGCTATGTTGGCATTTTCCCTTCCACGCCACCTGATTGCTCTTTAGAACAGTGAGAAAGCAGGGGAACAACTCACCTGCCTGCAGCAGCGGCGAAGCTGCTGCAATTTCTGAGAAGGTATCCCCACAGTGCAGGTTAAACAACCATATGCGGCACAAGATGCACATCAAACTAATCAATTTTAAATACAAAAGTATGCCAAAGTTGTACTCCTTTAGTTTAGGCTGTTCAGGCAATTCAATGACTGGAGCATGTCAGAGAGTTCAAGGGCAGTAAGGACCTGGATGCGTATGAGGAAAAGCCACTGTTTTTGCTACGTGCAGCCAAATAAAGGAAAGCATCAAGCTGGAAGGAGAGATCTTTCCCCATGGACTAATGGGCCCCTGCAATTCAGATGTGTGAACTATCTGTTCTTTTAATGGGATCTGTTCTTTTAAGATCTTCATATTCTCCAAGTTGCAATTTAATGGGACAAGATGCCACTACATGTCACAGTATTGGAAAATAATGTTGGTAGGCGTAATCCCAAGAGCTTTCTTCATTTTAAGGAAAAAGTAGCTTTGGTTATGATCCAGGAGAACAATGCAGGTACAGAGGAAACTCATCGATAGCTTACTAGCCCCATTCAGGCAGGCTTGTTTCATTAATTCATTGCGTGGTAACGAAGAGCTGCAAAAGCCTCCTCTGGCTGGGAAACTGATGAAGCTCCCCAACCAAGGAGCAAGTGCTCATCCAGCGGTGACCCTGAGTCTTGCTCCAGGGGTCCAGGTGAGTGTCTCCACTCAGCTGACTGCAAGGACACCTTTGGCAGAGGGAAGGCAAGTGACGTATTTCTTTTCTAATTGAACAGGACAGTTGATTGATCACAAGGGTTTGTTAGAGAGGCTGTAACAGTGAAAGCACACATCTTTGTCACTCAGGGATACTTGGTGCTTAATTGTGCTGCTTAGAAGGACAAGCCATTAATCCTCAGGGTGGCTGTCCCTTGCACAGACATTCCCGAATCGGGCTTTCCTAGTTTTCAAAGCAAAATGGCAGAGCCATCGTCAATCAGTGCAAAATCCCAGGATGACACTGGGGCTCTTCGCAGCCAAGCCTTGGTTTGGGACCCTTCCTTCCTTCCCAGGCTGCCTCTAACAAAAGCTGGTGATTTCAATTTCTTTAGAAAGTTACAGTTCCCACTGTGCCAGCCATCAGCCACAGCCTTCCAAGTTAAAGCAAAGGATGTGAAATGTGTGATTAATTCTGGATTTCCTCAGAGAGTGGGAATAGTTTAGAAAGACCACTGAATCTTATAAGTCACATATACAATGGCAAGGAACGTGTTATTTTACATCAGGCACATCTCAAAATACACAGTAAGCATTCTTCTTCCAGTTATGAAAAATACCCACACACCCCCCCCGCCCAAGTCTCAGTGCATGTATATGTACTTCAAGTCTCTGGAATAATCTCACATCTTATGAGTCATATACAGTCATCCCTTATGAGTCAACCCTATTGTTTCTAAGCATCATTCTTATGCTTTTTCATTAGGCTATAAAAAGAGAAGAAAGATAACACTGCCCCTCTAGCTGACATAATTGAGCCCTCTTTGCCAAAAAAGAAAGGTAGGATTTGTCTTTGGTCATTAAGAATTAAATCTGATCCCAAAAATGGATATAGTGGGGCCTCAATCAGGCTAAAGGTGAGCTTAAAAAAGTAATTAATAAGAGTTTAACACGATACATCTCTCACACCTCAGTTTCCAGGTACATACCCTCTACCTGGTCCTTTCAGATGCAGGGATCTGGTGGTGGGACTCTTGTCTGTCACTGAGCAGTACAGAGAGGGAATCATCTGCTTCGTGATGGGCACCATGAGTGTTTAGTGGAGGGATGGCCCTGCCAGTCAGGTAGCTCCAGATAAGTGGGAGGCTAAAAGCAAGGCTGCTAGAGAGTACAAGGTGACCAAGAGATGACTTAGAAGCAGCAAAATGAGCAAATGCAACACAGAAACCTGGACATGCACAAAGGCTCCAGCATGTTGATGAGTGAGGACTTGGCTCCAAGGCCACGGGAGAAGGGTGACCCTGCTCTGAATCCCTGGCTGTCCCCAAGACCTGGCATTGCCCATCCACAGGCTGCCCTCACCCTAGGTTCAGGCTACCTACAAATCCAGTATGTCTGTGCAGCAAACCAACTCGGGTTTCTTCCCAGAAGGAAATCTTGCCCCCTTTTTCCTCTGTGCTCCCCCAGCAGAGTGCTCAGACCATCTCCTCAGCCCGTCGTGGCTTCTGCAAGGACAGGCAGGGTAGCCAGGCCATGTCTTTAAGCCAATGTGTTCGGGGAGGTACTGTGAACCGCTCTACACAGAAGCCCCTGTGGGAATACCACACAAAATTGTCTCAGAGCCAGAAAAGCTCTCCAGCACAGATTGAAAATGGTCACCTGCACAGACTATGAAGTATACATATATTTTATTTTATTTTCATTTGAATTATGGGAGCCCCACCGCATTCTGATTGATTTCCTGCATGTGACTAATGAGATAGCTCCAAACAAGTGCTGCTCTGAGTCATGTATCTTTCCCCCTTTATAAGTTAGCTACCTGTCAGATTACATTGACAGCTCCATTAGTTTGGGATTCTGTTGGACAAAACAAGAGCAAACGCCTTGAACAGCAGAAACCTCCAGTGTCCTGCACGCAGCGAGGGTGATCTAACCATCCTTTATCGCACTCTACTTCGAAGCTGTAAACCACATACATCTCGATTCTTTTTGATACAGGTGGAATAACTACTGCCATTTATGTTCCTTATATCAAAATACCACACAGCCTTTCCAGAAACCATTTCTGCAGTTTACACTCAAAATAATCCTATGTGACCTTTGCAGACAGACCTTACTAAGAATCTCTAGTCATTCATGCACTTAGTTATTAGGGCTTTAAACGAAGCTGATAATAATTTACATACTGAGAAGGTCTGTTACATCACTGCAACATACTAAAATGACACTTATGGTTTCCCCTAGAAAGCGAGATGTAATGTAGGCCAAGTCATTTGGGAGATGATTGTGCCGGAGCCAATAGCAGGAATAACTACATTAGCAAAGAAAATTCACGTAGGCAAAAGAGAGCAGGGTTTGGCCTTTCTAGTGGCTCAAATTTTGGTTTTATTATATGCTATGACATTATAAGTTTAATAGCAAATATTTCCTTCTCTCCTCCTTATAGCACATAGTACAGACTTTTTATTTCTTCCAAGTGTCCTGCCTTTTCCTGCATTAAAATCTCACTCTCCTCTCCCTAGCCCTGAAGAGTTATTAGACTGCACAATCACTTTTATGAACAGGTGTGACTTTGAATGCCTACACCGCAGACTTGACCTCAGGGTAAAATGGAAATGCAGTGTGATCTGCTGGGAAGTATGCAAATGTATGAGCTGGTGAGCAGTGAGGCGGTATCTGAAATACAGGGGTGACTAAAGCCTTTTTTTGTCATTTTGTTTTTATCAGGTTATTTTAAAAATGTGGTCTCCTGGCTTTACATTCATAGCACAGTGGCCAGATTTACAGACACGCTACAGGTACTGCATCCTTTTGAAAATCCTGGCTTTGGAGAGGTCCCTTAGCACTAGCACTGCAGTTTTTTATTACCTGGACAATTTATGCATGCAGCCCCCACTGAGTGCGTCATGAACCCATATTAATGTAACATCTGCAATTTGCAACCTTTTTATTTCCAGGTTGGGATTTCTGCGAGACACTTGCATCATTTGTGCATTACAGATTAGCATGTCACGGTCCCCAGTTGTTGCTTAATTCTCCCTAGGTTTCCCAGTATGCCCTCTCTGGCATAGTTCCCCTCGGGCTTCATTGCTGCTGGCCTGGCACCAGCTACCACCACCGCGGTTCTGCTGACTAAGTGCACAGGGATCAGGGTATTGACAGTCAGGACTTGGCTCCTGGAGGAGTAACAGATGCTCTGAGCTCCCAGCGGCCTGGGAAGCAGCAACATATGCTGCAGTCATTAGTGACTGCTGGGCAACAAGGGAGTCCGACACGTCTTATTTGCTTTACCTTCCACAGGAAGAGCAATGGTGGCTCTTTGCAGGACACAGCATAATGTGCTCAACCAAAAAAAGCATGAACAAATGGTATAATCAAACTGCAAACCCCCGTTGCTGCTCCCACTCAGCCCCACAGACCAATTGCTCTCACCAGAAAGCAAAAGGCAAAAGCCAGTAGGGAAACATTTTGGAAACCCTGTAAAAAATGCACATAATAAAGAACAATGGACACTCAAGCCCAAACAGCGTTGTCACCTCCAGGTATAAGTGAGGCCAGTTGCTCTTTCTGTCCAACGTTAGCTGGCAGGCCCCACTGCCAGCCGAGCTCCTGCCAGCGCTGCTGCACGTGTGCCGTGTCTGAGCAGCCTTAAACCCTCGGGTACGGGGCTGCATTTCTCCAAAAGGTCACATTCTGCAAAAGACTGTGAAAACGGCATCTCACATAGTGCTCCTGACATAAATGTTCCCTTGCAGAAAGCAGAGATGATTATGCCCTTGTAAATGACAAACCTCATTAGGAGGAACAACTTTTGTGCCTTTAACCTCACCTCTCCATACCCAATGTACCTCTCCGTAACCTCAACACTCCGGCAGTGACTAGAATATTTAGAGAAAACACAGCTGAAAAGGGACTGCTTTTCTTTCCTTTTGGCTTTTCTGACAATTAGCAGAGCTGAAAGCCAGGGTACTTTAAACAGTATAAATGAACTTGGGGATTAGTTGGTTGTTTCCTCCTGAATGAACATGAAAACATATTAGAGGGCTGAACTTTTATGTTGCACTATGACACTGTCATATTTCTTCATAGCTTTATTTCGTATTTTTCCTACCCTCCATTGACTTTAACCCTCTTAAAAGCATAAAGGAGGAGAGGGAAAAGGAAAAAAAAAATTTTGTGCAATTTTTATGACATATTTAATGAGTGACTATTTCCTTTTTTTCATGTTTCTTTCCAGATACTTAATGCTAAGCAGACCGCTCCAAAAGTATAATGATATTTTCATAATAAAACACACAACATTTTTTCCATTATGTTCCCATGTCTACCCAAAAGGTGCTCAGAGCTGACACCCCAGATGCTATCTTCAAAACTGAGCCCTGGGAATACTTACAATCACACCGTATCTGCAAAAATATGAAAAAATGAAAATGGCGAAAGAAAATGAAGCCATCAGTGGGCTTCAGATGAGCCCAACTGTGCTTAAAATCAAGGTTTAAGTGAAATTTCCATGTTGTATGGACACATGGCTCATGCTATAGCATCTTAATTCGTGTCTGTCCAGAATGAGAGAGGGTGGTTTATGTGGTCAAGAAGACTTAAATCTATTCCCGGTCTCTCAGAAGTGTTTCCCCACAGGACTTCAAACTAATGAGTTTGTTTCATTATGCCTCAGCTCCCAGCCAGCATGATCTGAATACAACACATCCTCTCTCTGCTCCTCATCTGCCACATCTATTTGTGATACAATTCTTCAAGGTAGGAAACCCATGGCACCCCCATGTGTGCTTTTACCGTACCAAGTAGAACTGGAATTAACACTCACAATGGGAGGCCTTGAATCCCCGCTAGAAACAATATTGAGGGCTTCCCAGCCCCTTGTTTTGCATTTCTACGCAAGTTTATTCCTTGTGATGCTCTCAACACGAACACGATATCCAGATCGTGCCTTGTCCCAGCTTGGATTGGACACCATTCCCTGCCAGGTACTTGGTTTGCGACATTTGGACTCTGACAACAAAGCAAGTTACACAGCTCCGTGTGTTTGTGTACACACACACACACACCTCCCCCATACGTTTTTATCAGTGTTCAACAGAGGATCATTTGGCTTTGCACTCTTTATCGACAAACAATTAACACCTAAGTTCATTTTGTAGACAAAAGGATTTTGCATTCATTTTGTTGACAAACTGACTTGAAACCGTGGAGGAAACCCTGTTTGACAGTCCTGGCACATACTTGATTCTGTGGAGAAAAAGCATTCAGCTAACTGTCCAATCAGTTATGTAGACAAAATGAATTTCATCATAATTCTGTCAACAAAATGCTAACTTGCTTAAATTATTCTCTCAACAAAATAAATTAACTTAAAATCCTTTTGTCCACAAAATAGATTTAAGTGTTTAGTGAAGTCTTGTAAATACTATGGTCTGTTAGCTTAGCATGTGCAGTTCAAACATATGGCTTAGCTGAGTCAGCAGTTCTCCTCTTATCAGGCAGGACTGGTCTTGATTCTTTCAGCTTTTCCCTTCTCCGTAAGGTCAGCCCCATAAGACGACCAGTCAGCTGGTATGTAATATATAAGAAAGTTGACCAGAACCATACAAGGGAATCTTTTCCCTGTTTTTATCTAATCACTAGCAACTGGCACGAAGAATTTGACGTAAGTGTAGCAAGCCTAAACAAATCAGTCTGTTCCTCAGAAGAAGAGAGGCTTCATCCTTAGATCTGAAGTTTGACATGGGGTTTCCATGACAAACCTTCAGATAAAATAGCAATTTAATGAGGGACTACAGCTGAGATACCTCAGTAGATTTCCTGTGAAGAGCATGAAAATGTAATTACCGTGCTTTTAGATATTATGTGTCTAAAGTCCATTACGCCTATGGAAAATTTCCTTCTTCCTTTTCCGTGTTGCTCCAAATTCAAGTTTAAATTCACATATTCACATCTTGCTCAGAAGTGCCAGAACCTAATGCTGAAAGAATTGAAAGCAATCAGAGTACAGGTATTGCTACAGGGAGCAAAGTGCACCAAGTTCTGCTCAAGCCAGTGTAAGTGCAAAAGGAACTGCAGCAGAATCAATGCCTGCCCTTGACTTGATGGTAACATTAATGAGGATGTTTCTGGTGTGCCTTCATGGTGCAGCCAGTGCAAGGGAATTCATGTGGTCCCTCTCCTACCTCACATCCCCCTGACACACGTACGTGTCCCACTCCAGCCTGCAGAAGAATCAAGGACAACACACCCTGCAGCTCAAGTCAAATTTTCACCCTTGTCTGGACTTGCCTCTGGAGACTGAAACTCCCCAAGACAAGACTGGTAAGCAGGTTTTCACGAGTTCCTTCTCTGTGCTTTACCAGGCACTGCCTGCCCTGTTCTTCTGCTGCATTTTAATAATAAAGGAACATAGATATAGTCATGCCTGTATCTTAAGTGATGTCAGTCAAGGAATTTGGCAGGCTGGTGGAAAAATGAAACTCTTCAATCTGCTTTTGCAATATTCTTCCACTAATATAAGCTGGGGAGTTCGTCCTCTTTTAGGGGGTTATTGTGGTTACAATGGAGTTAATTTCCAGGTGTGTGGAAAGTGTACAGTAACACAAGAAAAACACCATATTAATATTTAATATAACACTTTTTATGAGCATGAAAAGAATAAAACCCATTCAAATGCAAATGCAGCCTGCAAGGATGGATAAAGTTTTATGTTTTTCCAGTAATATCTTCATTTTGCTAAAGACCGACTTAGTCTTGAGCAAGCTAAGAGCGCCTGTGTGTGTGCAGTTCCAGACACTGAAAAGTCTGCCTCTGGCCAAAGTCCTCCTCAGCATCTGAGACACTTTTGCAATACCATCTTGTTACAGCACTCATTGAAATACAGTGGGTTTATTAATCCCTCAGAACCACATGTTGTAGCCCCAGAGGGATGAAGCCTGCTGCAGCGTCTATGCTGCCTTATGAGACTTTAACACAGCAGCCAAAACTGTGGGATTGTTCCCTACAGCTCTTACGGGCCACAACTTCTTTTTTCTGTGGCATGTTATGAATATACCAAGTAGAACAAATGGCCTAGCCTGGGATTTTCAAGGAAATGTCTATGTGCTAGATACCTAGCTCCTCCCAGATTTCAGTAGGTCTGGGTCTCTGACCACCATGAAGCTCTTTTGACATCTCCAGCCTGAAAGAATGCATTTTGCCAACTACATTTCAAGCACAGCATAGTAGCAACCAGCTGGGGAAGCTTGTAAATGGCACACAAATATTTGCAAATAACTAGAAAATAAACATAAGCATCATCCTAGCTAGAAGATTCCCTGGCAAACAGCAGCAGAGGTTTGGGGAGTGTGTGGCAGGGAAATCAGGTATGCTATAGCTGGTGTCACTTGTAGCTATCATAGAATTACTTTTGATCAACCCCATCTTGTAGAGCAGAACATTGGCCAAGGCCATGCCACTGAACCAGCTTAAACAATTTCCAATCTAGTTCAGATAGATTTCTTCTTTTGTAATGGCTCTGCCATTGTGCGTGTCACTACCTTGTCTTCCAAATGGGTCCAGATGGAGTAATGCATCCAAGTGGAAAAAATAACCCTGCAGCAAAGGCTAGGCATCATGATAACCGAGTTCAGCACCTGAATGCAGCACATACATTTGGAGTTACTTAGAGCAGGTTGCATTGCCAGGTTCATTTCACTTCATGACAGGCTTCAGTCTTTCTCCAACACTGCTCCCTCAAGGCTTTAACAACAGGGTTTTTTCTTCTACTCCGGCCTGGATTATGTTAGACTCGTCGGTTTTACTCAAATATAAGCAAAACCCAAGACTATGGACTAGAGAACAACTCTAAGGCATGGAACACTGCTGTCCTGGGAGGGTCACCCCTTCGGCACCTCTCACCAGGACAACCTGCAGGGGACCCAGCACGTCTCTGCCTCTGCACCAGCCCTTGCTGAACCACACGATGGCAGCGAAGTGGTCAAGGACCTTGGCTTGCCTTCGCCTCTGCCAGAACTGGGCAATGCTCCACACCCAGACCTGAAGTAGTTACCTGAGTCAAAACCACGTCTGCAATGGAAACGCACGATAGCGATAGCTCAGACAAGGCGAGCAAGCAAGCATTGGGAAAGCAAGTAAACAGGGAAGTAGAAAGCTGGAAGGCATATGGGTTTTGTTTGTTTGTTCTTTAACTCGGGTATCTCAAACTCTCCAACACCTTAACTTGGGAATTCCCCTTTGTGAAGGAGAATTTCGGAGGACATAAATAAATGGAAATTTATATGGAAATAAACATCCAAATATACATGAGGAAGGGAGGGGAGGGAAAGGAGTGATTCATTATTATGGCTCACATATCATTACGCATTCATAAATTCCAAGGTAATATATTTTTCTTCATTGCTTGGATAATAAATCATCATTCGATTACAAAAGGGGAGTACCTGGATGGAACAGCAGCCTTTCTGAAAAATACTCCTGGCAGATGAATGACAGGAAAATTTATGGAGAATTCAGTTGCCTGACTGTCCTGCCTCCAGGAGAGAAGACTGTGCCAATATCTAAACCTTTCCTGACAATTCATACAGCAGACACTGTCCTTGATGGAGTGAGGTTTTTAGACCTCCCTTGGCTTGATTTCCATTATCCCTGCTTTGGCAGCCTGCAGAATGTCTAATAGCAGTGCAAAAGGGTTAGAAAAGAGCCATCCAAGCTGCTACTGAGCCTCTGCTAGCAGGCCTGCCTCTAGGATCTATGAAAAATATACTGCTGTGTTCCCCACTTAGCTGGAGTTGTCCAATCAGTCAAAGAGATCCTTCAAGGGTCACTGGTATTCATAAGAGCAAAGAGTTTTCAAGAAAAAATGACCACCCAGTCTACTGACTGCTTGCTGTTTTCTAGTTTATCTTCATTTCAACTCCCAGCCTTTTTTTGTAGACCAACTCTTAATTTCTTTCCCCCTCTACAAACAAAGCTATTTGGCTCTTCTTTTTAGTTGGTGCTTGGAGTCATTCTTCATTTTTCTCCCATTAGACTCACACGGCAAGGGGTAAGTCTGAAAGTCTGGTCACCCAGGCAAAATGTCCCAAGGCGGAGGTGGGCAGCTGAAGTCTGAAGCAAAAGGTATGGCAGAAGGCTGCCATGTGCAGAGGCGATCCTTGCTGCAATAAGGCCAGAGAACTGGGCATTAAGCCCCAGGTTTTCTTTTCACACCCAATTCTAAAGGAAATCACCACTTCTTTTTAGAAGCAGCCAAAGGGAACCAACATCCCACCAAGTCTTGGGTCCCACTTTAGCAAAGGGTAATTCACCCCTTGCAGAGCTCAGTGCTTCTAGTAGAAGACCATCACTGAGCATTTCTTCCAACAGGAGCAAGCCTTGGAAACATGTAGGTTTTAATCTGGGAATTGCCTGTTCTAAATTGGAGGACGAATTATATCCCTGCATTGGGCTTTGTATTTTTGCACTGCTCAGCTGCCAAAAACCACACACACAGAGTCTGACTCAGAAGAGGTCTTCTTCTCTAGAAGGGCCAACTAAGATCGTCAGGGGAAGGGGCCGAACATACGGGCTAGGATCTCTGTCAGCTGAGATTAGACACTTACCTCTGAACTAGACATGGAAGCCTCCCTTCACAGGTGGCAGAGAGAAGCAGTGCATCCCCCTCCTCCTAACGCAGACATCTGAAACAGATCAGATGAATCATGCTCTAGAAATGCCTGTTTCTTAGCAGTGATTATAAAGAAAGTCCGGATGAGTAGCTCATCTGCTGCCATCTGAAGTAGAAGGAACTGGATACAGTAATTGGAAAGCAGAGAGAGAAGGCTTTTTTTCCTGCTGGTCTCCAGTTTCGGCTGGTACTACAGAAAGAACAAAGCTGGTGTGGTGTCGTGAATTTCTGTATGGGAGGTGGTTTATGTCCTGCTCTCAGTGCCCAGATTTCAAGGGCTGCACATGAGAGAATGCTGTGAAAAATCAAACTCAAGCTTCCCTCCAAATTGCATTCCTATTGGGCACTAGCCAGCACTATCCATCCAAAACATTAAAGACCCCCAAAGGCTCCCTACACAAATGAATTTGAGACGTTTTCCAGGGGAATCTTCCAAGAATACCAATAGTTGTAAAATACAGTTTGTCATTTGTTAAAAGGGAAGACATTTGGGCAATAAATGCAACAGAGTAACTCCATCAATAACACGAGCACAAATCTCTGATGGGTCACATTAGTCTTGGAAAAATCTAAGTCTTCCAGTCGTGCTGCCATACAGACACATGCTCTCCAGGGCCCCTTTTACTCACCAACTGCTGCAGTACTTGCCCAAAAAGTTTAACAGCCATAATTACACTGGTACATGAGAGAATGATACGGATTTTATGCTAGCTGAAAATCTCTTATCAAGCCCTCTTCACTGAGGTGCATTTGATGTTCTTGAATTCCCTGGACTGTTTGCACCAGTGAGACCAGCAGGGCTGGGAACACAAAGAGAGTCTTAGCCCTTTAGCACTCTGTACTGTGTACAGACCTTAAAATCTGCATTCCCTGGGTGCCAAACAGCATTTTACATCCACTTTGGCCTTCCTGCAATTGCATATAGCTTAAGGATATATATTTCCCGTGCCCTCATCCCCAGATGAAATCCCTTCTGTGGAATAAACAAACCTTTTACGCATCTCTCCATTACCACATCATTTGGCAGGATTAGGATGGGAGTGTGTTTCACACCTGATGCAGGGAAGTATCTGCTTTGAGTTTTCACCCAGCCATGATTTGTCAGTGGATAGAAATCTCATCTCTGAAGCCCTGGGGCCTCAGCTGAACACAGTAATGTAAGAGATTTTATTAGCAGTTTCAGAAAGGTAATCTAACACTAGATTAGCATTAAATGGTCCAGCAAAGTAGACACATGAAGGCATCTGTAAACATCCTCTGCTGCCCTTGATAGCAAGGATATCTGTTTTTTAGGCAAAGAGACAGCATTTTATTTAGATGCTTCGAGGCACCGATTTGCTTTATATACAAACTACTGAGTGATTAATGTCTTGGTGAGCTCTTTTCCTCATCAAAGCTAAAATGACTTGAAATATCATATGACTTGCTAATAGATGACTAGATAAAGCTAAATTGTAAAATGATCATTGCGCTTTGGTCTCTTGCTGAATACATAGATTTCCTAATATGAGAAATGTGATCAGGAAATAATCTGCTACTAAGAAGGCAATCCGAATCCCCTTTGGGGAACAGGCTGCGAGAGTACAGCAGTGAGGATGATATATTAGCATTTCAAGAAGAGCCTGAAATCACTACAGAGGATGCCACTGAGGAATTGCTAAAATTGCTTTATCTTTATCTGCTAATATTTCTGGGAAAACTGCAATATTGGGAAACTGCAGAAAGACCAAACACCTCACTTATATTGAATTGGATCTGCAGCTGTGCTGGACCTATTCAGAGCCTACACTATGGGATATTCTCCAATTAAAAGTAGGAATTTCAGTCCAGGATAGGGTTCCTTTGTCAATGCTACTGATAAGTTTTAGGGTGAAGAGAGATACCGAGGTCAGTATTTTTAGAAGCAGACAGAATGTTGAGTGACCCCCCAGAGACTCCTTACAGTGGCGTAGTTTACTAAAGACGGGTTTCCAGCCTTGCCTATCATCTGTTTGAGGGATTGGATAGCCTCAGAAACCTTGTCCAAAAATGCCCAAAGTTGGGGGTTTTTGTTTGGTTGTTTGGGTTTTTTTTTTTTGTTTTTGTTGGTTGGGGTTTTTTTGTTTGTTAGGGTTGCTTTTTGTGTTGTTTGTTTTTTTTTTTTTAAGTGTGCAATATAGATCCTTCATGTGATATCTCAAAAGTTTCCTCCATGAAAACAGACCAAATGATTACAAAGATCTGCATTTGTTTTTCATAACAATGAGGAGTTATAGGGACTTTATATATACGATAAAATACTGCATAATAGAGAATTTTAGGATGGTAAACAAAAGAGCTTAAGCAACTTTGTAGCGAGCTTGAATGATTTATCGCTTCTTGAGCTCTTGAGACCTATTTGAAACTCTGACGACTTTCTGCTGTAGGCACAGTTAATAAAACTTGAATTTCTAATCTTGGGTTTTCCCCTAATGGAAGTTGTAACTAATCAAAACATCCAGTTGATACACCAAAGCAAGTACTGTTGAGTGCTCGAAATACCTGCACAAAACCAGACAGGCTAAAGTTACACAGAGCAGTCTGAAAAATGCATCAAAAGCATGTACCAAACTGTTCTCGTTTCACTTCTAAGTGAAAGATATGTTCTAGTCACCTGGCATATGAATAAGTCTCTTGGATATCATACAAGAAAGGAAATGATCAAATACACCATACTCTCTTTTAAGCGGAAACAAACATTAAGGAAGAATTACTTTTGGAGAAAAATGAAAGCTTGCCAACACTTTTTGAAGTTATTTGCTGTGTTTTCCATCATGGCAATGCAAATCGCCAAGTGAACTATGGCATATGCCCGCGGTGAGGTATGGTCCCTGAACCAGGCTCACAGCCGAACAGACAAGACAGAGGATTAGCTCGCGTGGAGCTACTGACCCCCCCTCAGGCACCGCCGGGGAACACGCGGGCACTGGTGGAGCACCAGCCCGGTGCCCCCACAGCCTGCCTACACCCCACGCTCGGCTCGCAGCACCCTCTGTCAAGCACACTGTCCACGGACAAAGCATCCAGCACAGCACTGCATCCCGTTTAAACAACTATTTTCCAACTTATAACAGACTGGGGCCTTGCCAAAGCTCCCCTATGCAAAATCGCTGCTTAAAAACTTCCCGACATCGTTATTGCATATGCAGTAGTTCTCCCTCTCTCTCATATGGTACATACCTCTTTCTACACAAACAATGATTTATTATTTTAGCAATAGAAAGCTGCAATAATAGGCCAATGGAAATAGCTAAAATTGTAGCCACTTTGCCTAGCAATTATACATGTGACAGTTTCATTTATCTGCTAGTCCAGCAGCTTAATTTACATCCCCGCTTAACGGTTAATTGTGGAAGTGCACTTCACTGCAACAACAGCAGGGGCGAGCAAAGGCTGGATCAAGTATCTCGCAAGAAAAAGCCCCTTGTAATAAATACCTCTGCAATTAATTATGCAACCAAAATAGCCAGCAGCAAGCAAGAATAATGAAGAGAGAGAAAACATCACAGTATTTACAGGTGGAAATAAACCACCAGTGTGGTAAGATGCAGGTGATGCAGAAGACATACAGAGTCACCCAGCTCCTACTTCGACTCCGGCAGGAGGTACGAGGATGCGGCCCCCGTTAGGTAATACCAGGATCTACATTTAAATGTTTTAAAGCTGGCTGAAAAGCCCAGGGGAAGAGTTCGAATTTGTTCTTTCTGTTTGTACTTTGGGTTTTGCTCCTTACTGTTCAACTGGGTTTTAAAGTTTTTTCTCTTTAGTTGTAAGGGTAGAAAAATTGCTTAAAACAAAACAAAAATAAAAAACCCAAACCCCAAAGCAAACAAACAAACAAACAAACAAAACCCAAAGAGAGAAACCAAGCCAATATTCACAGGAATTTAGGTGAAGGAGATTCAAAACAACAATTACTATGAGAGGCCTGATGAAAATTAATCGGAAGAGATGGAAGCACTGTTTCTGCATCAGGAGAGCAGAATTTTTCAATGTCTGCAGTAAGCTGATGATTTACAACTCTGCAGTGAAGAAAATTTACACACTGACCAAAACTTTGGTAAGGTTTAGATCAGGTCAGGGATTTCCTGATCACATTTTGCTTTTGTCAGAAAATGTTGACTCGTTGAAATTGCACCTGTTATTTACCACTAAAAGTTTGAACAGTGTTTATTGTCTGGAATCCTCAAGGTCCTGAATGAAATACCTGGTCAAAACCAGAGAGTGCAGAAGCAGCAGCTAAAGCCCTTGCCTGCTATGTATGAGACCAAAACACTGAGCCTGGGCTGACCCACACAGGTGGGAAAGTTGAATTTCATCGTGTAACATTCAGGCAAAGGGCTCTGACTGCATGACCCCTCTGGCATCTTGCTCAGGGCCTAAGGGAGAAAGCACAAGGTCCTGCTTGCTCTCTGCATACAGAATTAGAGGTTTTCCAATATCTTAGTAGGTCACAAAGAATGGAAAAACAGCACCTCGCGTGGAGGTCTTGCGCAGGGATGGCCCAAAAGCCACCAAAGGCAATGGCCGAATTACTTTTCCAGTAACTTCGGCCAGGGCTGGCTTGCTCTAGTGTTGGTGACTGTCCTGCTCCAAGCAGGAGGCTGGACCAGAGACCTCCAGAGAGCTCCCCCAGCCAACACTCCAGGCATTCTGTGACCTCTTGTTTTTTTCATGAGACATCAAGAGTCAGACACTGTGAAGATAAATTGTACACTGAACTAAATCATCTGAGAGTGTAAGAAACACGTTTAAGTTATTTCATAAATATGAAATTCCCTGATGCAATCTAGACAGCTGATCACTTCTGGGGCTAATCAGACTTTACATATTACTGAGACACAAATTTAAAGAGAGAGACAGAAAAAGGGTCTTGAGGGGTGTCTGGCACGACCAACCAGCAGTAGCAATGACTCGCTATTGGAAAGCCCAACAGCCATTTCTGTAGAGGAGAAATACTTGGCCATGACACTGGAGTCGGGATAGTGCAGATAGCCAATGTGGAAGTTGTAGCACAAAACCAGAGCCACCTCTTCTTGGGAACAGGAACAACAGAAGCACAACATTATTTTTTTTTATTTCATGATCCAAAACTCCTGGTCTTCCAGTATCACCTGTGCTATTCTGACTCGGTACTGTCTAAGGATAACTGGTGCTAGACAGCATACATGCTTTTCTGAATGATTCACAATCTCTCTTGAGATAGACTGTAATTACTGTAACTGTACCAAAAGATATCATTTTCTATCTTACAAGAAGAACATGCAAGTGGAGATAAACATTTACAGAAAAGACTGAAATCAGAGGGCCCAAATCCTCTCTCACGGCCGAGTTTGACAGACATCATGTGAGAGAAAACCATCGAGAACAGAATTATCGGAGGAATTTTGGAAACCAACTGGAAATGAATTCCATCTGAAATCATTCTAATTAATTAGCTGTTTTAATGGTAAAACATTCAACATTTCGGGGGGGGGGTGGAGGGGAGCTGAGTACAAAACAAAAATGGTAATTTATTTAGTCTATATAGACTTGCTCAGCTGTAAATCACTCATGCATCAGATAATACTTTCTTGAAAAATCACACTGAGTAGAAAATATCAGTTTTTGTGTTATCAGGAGCAGCGGAGGCAGCTGGCTCACTTTTTCTAATCCTTAGTAACACAACTGCATAATCACCTCACTGAGCACCGAACCTCAGCTCAGAGGGCTCTGTCTTCTGTTGTTAGTCTCTAAAAGCGCAGGGAAGATCCTCCCCAAGTGGGATTTGCATCACTAATTATTACGGAATAATTAGGAACAACAGATGCCAACTTTTGAACTCACTGAGCCTGGTAAAATTCCCAGGAGCTCAGAGTTTTGGAAATGCTGCAATTTTACTTTTGATTTGTGAAGGAGCTGGATTGCTGTCACCAAGAACCATGCGATCATATCAGGATTACAGTGACCCACCACTGTAACTACAGTTACGCTGGCCCATCTAAATACTCCGAGTTAATGCACCTCTCCTAGTGATTTTTTAGACAGGCTCTATAATTTAATATTTTAATGGAGACTACCCATGAGTCAATAATAGGGCTTTCACTGCATTATACATGACATAGTATTCTTCTAAAAGATACTGCAAATTTTCAAGAGAGACATGATTTTTTTTCCCCCAGTGTAGTTAGACAGTAATGGAAGGTTTTTAAAAAGAACAAGACCCTTTTGTAAGTTAAGGAATACAATGAATTTTGATATACTTGGGAATATTATATTGCATTAAGTATGCCTTACAAACAGGAATTGCTTTTAAAGATTTAAATAGTTGCCTTGGAATATTTAAAGAAGCATTTCTAGACTCAGATGAAAAATTTAAGTCAGCATTGCTTCCACTACAAGCCATTGATTAAACCATACCTGCCTATGAAACCAGCGGACAGCAATGTGCTTTCCTCAGATATAGCTCAACTTGAGCTGGAAAATGTTAAGAAAAACAAAAATTTAGCTTGTGTATGCTCAAGTTTTCATTTCCAAAAAAAAAAAAAAAAAAAAAAAAAAAGAGGCAGAAGTTTCACTGAACTCAGAACAACCCCATGAGACACATGCAGTGCCCACAGCACCGCCAGCAGCCACGGGCACCCACAAGGCACCCACATGTGCCAAGCAGACTTTTAGCAGTGACGCTTTGTGAAGTTGGTCGCCAACTGGCTGCTTGGATAAAGGTGTTTAATGGTGTGAGAAGGGACTAGGATAAGGGTAGATCCCAGCCTCTGCGCAGCTTTGGGGCCAACACTTAAAGGCAGCTCCAGAAAGTCCACATCAGTTGTTGGGACCAGCAGAGGTCACCGACACCTACGTAAAGGGAGGATCAATATGATTTAGACTGCATTCCAGTTTGAGTTAGCTCTGAAGTGCTCCCCGGCAGCAAAACATTCAACAAGACTATAAAAAGCGAGTACATTGACCTGAAACCCGGTGAGACTGCTCTATCCTTCAGTGGTAAAACTGTTCAGGAAAGTTCATGGAAAAGTAATACAATAAAGAGCAGGAGAAGGTTGGTCTGGGGAGTGTTCACTCAGCCTGATGATGCTTTCCCTTAGGCTACTTCCATTGTCAGTTGACAGAAATTAGCTTCTTTCTGAAAATGAATCACAGCCCCAAATTCCCTTCTGGAGGATCTTCTCTCTACAGATTACGCTAACAGCCTAAAGAGATGAGCTTCTAAACCAGTCACAAAGTGGCTGTAAAAGAGGGCCAAACAAACATCTGCACACTTGCAATGAAGCCACAGATGCTCGGGATCAATTTGTCATTGATTAAAAGGGAACCTGTGCCTCTGGGACATCTGGATCAGTAAGTCTTGACTCCCACTGCTCCAGGGTTGCTCCAAGGCTGCATCACTTAGCTCTTCGGGTTATCAGGCTTTTCCAAATGAATATTATGGCTTCTTCGTCATTATTACAGAGCAATTATGAAACTAACAGCAAAATCTATACAAGGTCAACCCTGATCCTGTCTAGGAAACTAACTCCTACCAGCCCCATCCTAATAGTGCCTGGGGAACTCCAGACATTTCCAACTCTATCCCTAAAATACACAACCCCGTGCTGCTCCCAGCCTTCGTTTTACCCTTACCCACAACACGCATGTGTCTTTAGCACATCCTTTCTCCCCATAATCCCACCTGCAGCTCCTCACCATCCTCATCCTTTACCTGGCCAGGGTCCCACTTCTGGCCCCAAACACAGCGGCAGGGTACGGACCCCAGCTCAGTCTCTCTGCTCCATTTGTTGCAGAGACCTAAATAAAACAATATTTTGCAGAAACACCTAATTTCAGTGCCTAACCACCGTTTATTGGGTGGGTTAAGCCATGTGTGTGATCACAATCAAGTCAGATAACGGAGTCTGTGAAACTAATTTAAATTATCAGGATCAAATGCCATAATTCCTATTCTAAAATGTACAATTTCTGTCTGGTTTTTATATGCAATTAATCTCTGAACAAATGAAAATTATCCAAACACTCATGTTTCTATTACTCTCTTTAAAGTAGTATTTAGACATTTGCATATCTCAAAAGAGTTTTCAGTGCCACCTCTAAATCATAAATTTAGATTAAAATGATATGGTTCTGGTTGCATCTGTATTCACCCTCTATGCAGGGACTGTAGGAACAATTGGTTTTCTGGTTCAGCTGCTGCACCAAAAAATATAGAGTGAAAATAAAAAAATTAAACGAACAGTCCTGGATCATTTTTTTTTTTTCTCTGCAGAACAAAATCCCCCCACCAAATAATTTCACTTGACATTCCATTTGCACTGAAAAGAAATGTTTTGTTACGCATGCCTGTGTGAAAAGGAAAGGAAAGGAAATACTAACTTAAATAAAGCAGATCGGGGAAACCTGGCTTCAGGCCGGGAGTCTGCCTTTCGTCTGAGTGTTTGAACCTCTGTGTGGCTGACAGTACTCTTCTGAAAGGTGGGCTGGAGAGGGTCTTCTCCACCACCTACAGCCACCACCCTGCGCAGTGCACTGGATAAAGCCACGGAGAGAGGGCAGGAGAAAGACTCCGTGCAACGGGGAACAGGACATGGCCCTAGAAGCCAGTGCATCAACTGCAGTGAATGTCCGCTGATTTACTGAAGAAACAACGCCAGAGAGACAGGCTGAAGACACCTCGCCCCAGGAAAATAAATTCCTCTGGTAGTGACAGCAAAAGGAGAACATAAGCCAAGCTGGAAGCCACCCTGAGACTTGCTGAGGCTGAGTCAATATGCTAACTTCTAAACTTCACAGCAGCATATTTACTTGAGGAGTTTCTGTGTCTAGTTCAAAGAGAATCAAACCCGACTTCAGGGTGGCTGAAACTGCACATTTGCCCCAAAATATGGCTGCCTACCTGTCTTAAACACTCAGACACAAGCGATCAACTGAAAGTGCTGCTTCTTGGGGAAACTTAATCCTGCTGAAAATCAATAGTAAGAAAACCCATGGGAGATGCAATGTCTAGGGGATGTGGAAACACAGGCACATGTAGCCACGACCTGTAAATGGAAGGGTTCTTGGGAGACCAGAACATCCAACAGCTGCCGACAGCTCCCTGCGAAGCTCCTATTTCCCAGGAAATTTTAGGTACAGCTCTGCCACTGGTGTTATAATGACCTCAGTCCTCAGCTGCAGCCACACAGCTTGAACAGTATGGTTTTCCTTGGGGGAAGAAAGAACAAGGAAAAAACCTTATGACTGCCATGATGTCAAACACCAGTTAATGCCTGGTTCTTCTTCTGGGTTTTTCACTGCCTGAGATATACATGTTTCAGTGCAGGGACAGACCTTGGTTACGTGCTGTTCTCTTTACAGGGAAGGTTGCTCTTTATAGGAGCTGAACACGCACAAAGTGATCACAGCTGATAATGAGTGGTCCTGATTGCCACAAATTTAATGCCGGTTCTCAAAAAAGTTTTGAAACCTCAGCTCCTAGACTCACAAGATTAGGAAATTACGTTTTCATTAAAAAGTAGTTTCTAACATCCATGATGATGAAAGAAAACCTAGAAATGTAATTATCTCGTATCCCAAGAACCCATTCCCCCACCAAAAGGCAATGAAACTTACATCAAGTTACACTTTTAAATGCCCACAGCATTTACCAGCTAACAACCTCTGCCGTACTTGCAGCAGAGAGCACAGTATCACTGCTCCGGAATTTCTCTTAGCAGCCAGGGAGACAGAGTCCTTGTCTCCTGCTTAGGCAAACCTCTTCCATGGGAGAAGCTGTCTGAATTCTCAGAGTCCACAGGCAAAGTTCAGAAAAATCAGGAACTTAAAATATTTTTTTTCCATTTCTTCTCCTGCAGAAGCCCTCATTTCAGCAGCTCTGCTGCTATTTCCACTGCCTGTTTGCACCAGCAGCTGAAGATAACCTTTTGATAACATTCGCAACTCACACGTTAATGTACCATCTATCTCTCATTATATCTCCTCACTGCATGTTTTCCTGTTCACAGCAATTATTCAGATTATTCTGTCTTGTTTTACCAGCTCTCCCTGTGCATACAAACAAACTGAAGAAATTAGCAATGCAGAATTAAGAGAGATGTTTTGGTTTCGAAACTCTTATCTCAGCCTCCTTCAGGCAGATTTCCCCCCTCTCCCCCCACCCCGAGATTCGCCTACCATTAAGAGCATCTTATGGCATTTTGCAGCATAGAACGGTGCACTGGAAAACTGTGAGCACTGCCTGTATTTTCCATTGTTACTGTCCCTTCAGTAGTGAGAATTTAGAGGACACGTCCAGTCAATTTCTGACATGCTGACAATTCTACAATTCTTCATCTGAACCACAAAATAACACAACTTTTCAAAGGTGCTTTTTTGTGCGATATGAAGTTCACTTTATGATATTTTTTCCATAACGTGCTATCAAAAATCCGTCTTTCCAGGAAACTAACACTTCAGTGATAATTTTGTGGTCCAGTATTTTTGTAAAAAAATGATTTAGAAAAGTTCATTTTTGTTTAAAATAAAAAAGTATCAGAGAAACATTGGCTACAATTCCTTTCTATATACAGCATTTAGGTCAACAAGCAAAATTGCTCTGGCATCTTGGGTGGCAGTGTTTAAATTCCTATTCACTGGAAATGGCATAAGACAAGGAAAAAATTATTGTTACATATACATGAATTTAGAAATGACATGAATGAATTTAGAAATAGCATATTATTTACTAATATATCAATAACCATTAAGCGACATCAAGCAGTGCACATCCCAATGAAAAGAAAGTGAAACAAACCAACCCCATTAAATCAATACACGTTTCACAAAGTTCAGTTTGCTCCATACGATGGACTCCTCTTGAAGCAATTCAAATGAAACTCAAACCAACGCTATGAAACCTCAAGAGTGAAGGGCATCAAATACCAGACTTCTCTCCCTGTGTTAAATTCTGCACATCTCTGGTAATTTCCACATCCAAACCAAAAGGGAACAACCTCTTTTCACTTTACGGCATTCATAATGCCATAAGATCAAAGCAGTCTGTTCTCAGATCGCTACCTTCTGATTTCTTTGCTGGCTCTAAGGAGGACTTTAAAAGCCCCACTTCAGCATGTGCTTTAGAGGAATGACCAAACTCTTTCCAACCACCACACCACACAAGCCAGGATCCATCTTTTGTCACCTTCCAAGTCCCATTAATCTGAAACCGATCCTATCATGAACTCATGCCTGGGAGCTTTGCTGAAACGTGTTGGGATGAACACCTGTATTTGATTTGACGCAGATTTGCGTGTTTTTCAGAGTCTGCACCTGCTTAAGTCGAGCAGACAAACCCCGTGGATGATGTGATCACTGAGACCTGCTCCTGCACTCACGGGACGTGAATGCTGCTTCTACAAGGGTGACAGAAACCTTGTCCAGGCCAGCAACCTTTCCCAGGCTGGAAGCAAAGCAGCAGGTAAGGAAAGCAGCTTGGGTGCCTCCTTTTGTCTCATCCCACAAAAGCTGTAAGATATTCCTGAAGTGTCCTGTTGCTTGGGAACTCCAGGTGTAACAGCAGCAAGCCTAGCACATGGAGGGATCTGGTCAGCCTCCCCTGCAGCTGCCCCATTTCCCCCATTTCCCAGGAACCTCCTGCCCTGGCATCAGAGAGGGAAAATCAGCAAAAGAAGGGTTCTGGCCACTTCCCCCTTTTTCAGATTGAGTTCGATGCAGAAAACCCATCTGAACAAACATCACAGCATAGGATGAACTAGTACTAATGCTTGTTTATTACATTCATGTCTCTCCTCCCTTTCTGATAGGTCCATAAACCTGATAATCAATACGCTCATTAAATAGCTATGCATCTGACCCAAATACAATACACAAATAAAATATATATGCAATAAAATCTAAATCATCATATAGTTCTGATAGATGATGAAGACCTAGGCTGTAAAATTATTCCACCCCTCTCCATCTCCCAGAATCCTACATATCGATATCCATTAGCCCTTGGGAACATTACCAGACAAGAGCAGAGTGGAAAGTTGTACAACAAAAAACCAGCTTCTCGCTCAATATTTCCAATGAAAACCATCGGTAGAAAATAATAAAGTGTATAACGGTGGTGCGAATTTACAGACCTGGATATGTTCTTTTATAGAAAATGATAGTTACAGATGAAAAGATAAATATCTCTCTGGATCCAAAAACAAAAGCATTGTTAGTTTTATTCCCACAAGATCGATAGCAATCATGCACTGTAGCCAACCAGGATCAGTTGATAACAATCAGGAGGTGCTACATTCAATTCTGCTTTAGTGGCAGGGCTGGTAAGTCAATAACTTCAAAAGGCAGTTTTAAAAAAAAAAATATGTAATTTTTAGAGAGGCATATAATAGGAACTCATTTGTAAGTCAAGATTTTAGGCAGATATAAAAACAGAGCATGGCCCTAGTTACCTTTCAAAGGATATTTTTGCTTGGGTTTAGCTGAGAGCCAGGAGAGAAAACCTGTGCCCATGCCAGCATTGTCAGCATCTTCTTACCATTTGCTGACATCCAAAATTTCTCCCAAAACAGGGATATCCTAAAGCACTAAAATGAAAATTGTCCACGTTTCTGCAGATATGCCATGGATCACTGCGGGGCAGCCCCGTCCTCAAACGAGCAGCCCAAAGCCCGCCATGGACTGGTGTGTCCTATCACCCTGACGGCAGCTACGCCTCTTTGCACTTGCTGCAGAGTCCCTGCGCATCACCCCAACCTCGCACCAACAGCATTTCTTAGGAAGTGCCTTAGAGGTCTGCCTAGAAATTTGACACGAGCACAGCACAAAAAGGCCCTTGCACACCAACACCCACGTCTACCGTTTCTTGGTTGCAGTTTGCCTGAAGCTGCAAGGTGGCCTTCGCTGCTGGTGCCTGTCTGTTTGCCAGAACCCCTTTTTGCAGAACTTGTTGAAAAATTCCTCTGTGTACTCTGACTCTTTTGCCAATTCAGTTTACTTTCATGAAATCTGGCTACTGCCTCCGTGCAGTAGCTCTGATAGGAAGCGGCATGGCAGGAGGGCTACAAGCTGTTGCAGTACCAGACTCCTCAATACTGAGGATTTTTGCATGCCCCAGAAAAAAAGAAAGGACAATGATGAGGCAGTGGAAAGCTGTGAACTTTGTGGTGGCTGTTCCCACACTAAATTTCTACAAATTTACATGTTTACGCTGAACATAGAAAAGACCTGACCCTGGGTCATGTACATATAAAGATGGAATGACCGAGGTTAATGTCAGGACAGCAGCAGAATTAAAGGCATTGGGATCCTTAAATACGTATTTCCACGTGCTCATGTTTCTGGATGTGTTACCCTCCTTCTGTATCTCTGGATTCTAATGCTAAGAAATTCTCAAAAATAAGACAATAAAAGTATTTGAAGGGCTTTTTTTGAAAGGCTCAAGTAACTAAAAAAATATTCCAACTCTTGACCCCGCACAACTGTAGGCAATGTTCACGCGTTACTACTGTAACTCAGAATCTCCCCACTACAGGATGATGTCCCAGTTTGGTTATCAGCTCTGTCAGACTACCTCCAGTCAGACTGAAGTGTCCTCTCAGAGGTGCTGTACAAGGCAGACTTTTTGTTTGGAGGAAGAAAGGGGATTTCAGTTTTAATGGTTTAGCTATTTTCAAAATTAAGTGGGGTGGGGATAGGAGGGGAAACTGTTTTCTGGATTAAAAAATAATAATAATTATTCTGGAGATGTTTCTTTTCCCTGCAGTAAATTCTGTTACCACCATACCAAAGAACATGGATCCTGCAAACAGCTACTGGGGCAGAGACACACAGCTTACCGCCCACTTAAATTTGGCAAAAAGATACACAAAGTCTTCGAAATAAAGGACAGTTATTTAAGAGCAACCTAACTTCTGATTGCTGACCAGCTCTAATAACAAAAACAAATGGTTACATGTCCAACTGAAATTTTTAAAATTATTTGATGCTACCGATACTGTAACATGCATGATGGTTTTGCTAATTAACCTCGTCGTGAAGGTTTGATATACAGCTTAATTTACCAAAGCTTGTGCACTCTGGGCCACCAAAGCCAGGAACCCAGGCTGTGTTTGTTCCCTCAGCCAGTCCTCACAGTGTTGCGATACGTAGTCACAAGCACGTGAAACTTGTCTTGCTGTACAATCAGGAGAACTACCAAAACATTATTTCTGAGTTTAGGCCTGTCTTCTGGATTTTGAACCATTCATCGGCTTTCAGGCTTCTCTTCACAGCCTAGAGATTTAGTTTCCTTTTGTTCCCAACCTGAGGTTTGCTCATAGATCGCTTGTCTTTGGGAGCTGGGATGCACACACAAAAGATCTCAAACCTAACTTTGCATGTATGAACATACAAAACCACTTTAAAAATATATTAAGAAAACTACTGAAGCATCAAAACCAGAAAGTTTGCCATACATGCTGCAGATTAAACTTCTCAACACAAAAGCCAGCTCAGTCGAGTTTGTTGGCAGCAGAGACACAAAACTTCCTTTTCAAATGCTCTAAATGAAGAGCGCTAGCAGAGCCCAAGGAGATGGGGCATTTCAAACACCCATTCCATACCCAGCAGCTCCACACGAAAAAACTGGGCATATGTGGGCAGCAAGTCTCCACCTGCCATCACACAATGGAGCTCCCTGCCAGTGGCTGCGGGGCCGTCATCCTGAAAGCAGTCCAGAACGGCTAGTGTGCAGTCGTGATTAGCCATATTGGCGATGGAGCAAAGCAGAATTCAAGTGTTTCCATACTGAAGAAATATAAGCAGTGAAATCGGAGATTTGATATGTCTGGGAAGCAGTACTTCCCAGTCACTCAACAAAGCGAACCACTTATGAGGCATGAAATACCCGATTCACCTTGAGGCAAGGTAGCTGAGGATTTATGTACAGGGAGCAACCAAGAACACCTCTCCGTGGCTACTTTGACTCTTGGGAAATATGGCAGATCCCTCACGTATGATAGCTGCTGCCTCCGTTAAACACTGCAACAGCAAACAAATCGTTTTGCCCGCCATGAAATCCCAGAGAGAGCAATCAGAGGAAACAGACCTCCATTTGCTTGTCAGCTATTTGTAATGTCAGCAGATTTTGAACGAGTCGCAGTCTCTCTGCGTTGCAGCCGGTGTAGGACAGAAGACGATGTAAAAACCGGCTGGAAGACCCGGGATAAGAGTCCCGGAGGGTGCGAGACGCCCCCCCACCCCCCTGGAGAACCAGCCACCGCTGGTACCCCAGAGAACAAACATCTCACATCGGTTGCCAGGTGCTGGGCTGGGTGCAGCCACGGGGCGACTGGGTTGCTGCAAGCAGGAGGCCAGCAGCGCTCCACCTTGTGTAACGGGGAAGGTACCTCCCCAGCACCTCACAAGCCTTCAGGAAAAGCTGTGGGAACTGAACAGCATGTGCAAACAAAGCGACTGCAGTAGGAAAGCGGCAACAACAATGACGTGAGATGCATCGCTACCACTATGTCCTTGATGCTGCCATTTCTTTGCAAGGAGGGCATTTCTACCCAGGAGGAGGGAACCTTCCAGGAAACACTGATGAGAAAAAAGCTCCCTCCCCATGTCCCAGCTAGCAGGGTCCTCCTATGAAGAGGCAATTAACTCTGCAGCCAATTCGGTAGTTAACTGGCACAGGAAATGTAAGGGGGAGAAAAAATAGCTGTACAGTGAAGTTGTCGAAAACCCTTTGAAGATAAACCTCAAAAAGAAAAGAAGTCCAGAAAACAACACCACCTGAAGAGGAGTAAGGGGAAAGGTTCCTAGCAATTTCCATGTTATTTTTCATTGTTAACTAAAAACATCCCACAGCCAGAACTTTTGAACTATTTACTCTAGCTGCAAGAAGAGCCGTTCCTACTGAAGATTACACAGAGCCCACCACAGGGACATGCAACGGGCACTCAGGCAGCCCAGTGAGGCAGTGCCATCTACAGGTCTTGGAAAACACTTGAGCCTGTTATTTTTTGAAAGCCAGTAAAGCTGTTGTTGGTGCAGTGGAGGAGCACACCCCCATACAGAACGAGGGCTGCCCAACAAACAAACCAGGTCACATCTTCTGACTGAAATTTGGACAAACAATAAAAGATCTTTCACCAAAAACAAACAAACAAACAAAAAACAAGGAGAGAGAGGTGTCACTACAGAAGAAGCATGAGACCTTTCAAAACACTGAAGTGAGGGTTATGAGTTCATTTTGATGTCAGATCATCTGAGATCACAACATAACCATTTAGGGAAGGGAGGACACAGCACCTGCATAGGAAAAAAGGGGAAAACATCTCAGACCGTTGCAGCAGGGAGGATCTGGAACAGCCTCCCAGGCAGGGTCAGAAAATCTACCTATCCCCAAGAAAAGGGACTGCAAAACGCAGAGCTTGTATTAACAAAAAGCTTCACTGTTGACCCAAAACATCTTACCGAGTCCGCTATTCGTATACATGCAATGTTTACATTGCAGAACAGACTGGGAGAAGGTGGCATTTCCTGGAAGGTGGAGACTCACCAACCATGCAGTGTTAGTATTGCAAAATGGCTGGCCCTGAGCATAGAGGGCTCCCACACCACCGGATGAGTAAAATGGTGCATGGAGAAGGAAACATTTACTGATGCTTTTCTTTTCATGCAGTAACACACAGCTTTAAACTACTTGTCTTCCACCAAGCTTTTGGACCAACTTAATTACCAAACAGTTGTTCGGCCTGCAGTGTGTTTAGAGCCTAACCCCAAAAGAGCGGGTTTTCTGTTCATTTCCCAAGTTCATACAAAAATAGAAATGGAGAAAAAGATATCTGCTGCCATGTTGAGACCAGGAAAAAAAGTATTCTTATTCTGTATTCTCCAGTCCGCTGTCCTGTTCAATTTTGCATTTCAGCTTTTCGTTGCTCTTCAGGGAATGTCTGAGATTCAGAGATCTTGGAACAGAGAATCAGGGCAGGGAACTATTTCAGTACACAAATTCACCCAGCTAAGTGCAGTGCTGAGATTGCAGATTGAGACAGAAGGCTGGAACAATCAGTGTTCTCCAACTGCAAGGACTTGAAAAAGACCTCTCTATTAATTGCAGATAAGTACAATTATGCTCAGTACCACACTGGGCTGTCCACCAGCCAGATTACTAAATAAGTGATAAAATAATGCACTTCGAACCTCTTGTCATTCAGAGTTCTGCCCATTCATAAAAGCCAGTACAACTTTTTTTTTTTTAAACTACGTTTGTGCAAAGCAGTTTACTGTTAACTGGAGTGAAGAACGGGCCAAGCTGAAAGCCAGCAATGAAACAGGTCTATTGCTGTGCTGTGCAGCAACAACCCACAGTAACACCAGCTTATTAATTCTGGCCCGCAAAGCTCTTTGAAGTTGCAGAAAACCATTGCCTGAAAATGCTATTATTTTATTGAAATCAGCATCTGTTGTTTTCAGTGTGATCTATTCATTGTCACAAAACAGCATCCGAGCATCCCTGCTGCCTGTTTATGAGAGAATCACCGCCCCCACGTTAACATTTGTTTACTCCCAATGCCAGAGCAACTGCGGCAGTGAGAGGTCAATACCCTGCCATAACATTTCATCCCATTACCGTTGAATCATGCCAGGAGGTGCAAATTACCACTCCGAGTCCTTGCTGGCCCCACACATTGGCTTGACTAAACGAAGCCTTCTGGAAGCAAATTTTGGTGGGCTGGGAGCAAGCAAGCTCGACACGCCTTGCTGCATATGCCTCTTGCTTATCTCCACAGGCAATTAATAGGATCTCTCTTGAGTGATGGGTTTCTGATGGGCTGGGAGGATGGGCTTTTGAACACTGCACAGTTGCTGAGATTTAATTACAGGGACAGACTTCACCTTTCACAGCACTGGCACTCAGGTGGAGGATCGGGGGCAGGAGAAAGGTGGGTGCCAGACAGCTGCCTGGGCTGCCGCAGCCCGTTCCCAGCACCCCACTGAAATGCGTACTTCCCCTCCCACACTGCGGTCCCGCTCGCCTGCACAATGGGAAAGAAAACAACATATAGGCCTTTCACCCCTCTGTTGGCTGCTTTTGAAAGGCTGCTAAGCTGCGAAAGCACACAGGGAGGCTGGTGGGAACCTTTGCTTGCAGCATCTCCATGAATCAGACCCAGGCGGGCACAGTTACAACTGCGGTGCTTCCATGCACGGTGGTACCGGACTCCTGCTGTTTTCGTGGGAGCTGAGAGAAGCTGCAATATTTTGGGGCAGAAGCAGTCTCTGATGTGCCTCTCTCCAAGCCCATGACTCCTGTGTCCTACCACCTCTTCCTCTGTCTCAGCAAGGAGGTGACCTTTGCTGAGAATCTCTGGGAATTCAGCTTAAGCTCAAGTTTGCGCACATTCTCCCTATCCAGGAAGAAGTCTAACACAAACTGGTGGTTGTTTTCCCGTGTGACTGAGAACCTGCCATAGCCCTGTTTACCAGTTCTCCTTTTTAATTACCTTTCCAGCAGCAAAGAGTACATGCTGCCCGAGGTCACTCCAGCCCATCGTCCCCAGAGACGCACATGAAACATGAAGGACTCAAACCTTCTGGCGAGAGAAAAACATCCAGGCCATCCATAAGTAATGGCTGTTCATTACAAATTTCAGCATGTCGGTGCCTAAGACCTCATGCCGCAGAGGTCCATGAAGAGCCAGCAAGCATGACAGACATCAGGAACCTGGCTGGAATTCAATTTTCACAGATTGAGTAAAATGGGCAATATGAAGTTAAAGGTACTGCAAGTTTTCTAGTGGCTTTTTCTGTATTTCGGAAAAATACAATTTAAAAAAAAAATAAAGTAATGTGGAATGGAAAAAATAAAAGCTCAGAGCTCTGTGTTAATCGCAAATATTTACCAGCAGCAAGAGACATCTCCATGCTGATCACAGTGGCAGTAGCCATCACGTTAACACAGCAAATCATCAGAATTATTATTATTACTTTATTTAATTACATTATTACTGCAGATGCAGAGGGAAATCTTAATACTCTACTGCCCAAAAAGAAGAAATTGGTTTTGTGACGAGATCACACACGTTCTGCTGTGTAAGGAGAATACTGGACATTATAAAAAGAGGGCAGGTGGGTGGGAAGGCAAAGAGGAAGAAGAAGGTGGAACTAAATTAGAATGAAGTTATAATACATAAATTATTATCGGAAAATAATTTTGGAGCTATAATACCTCCTCTTATTAGGAGTCCTCAGTATTACTATTTCATCCAGCCTCAGACAGTCCTGCTGAAAGGGAAAATGAGTAGTAAATTTAAAAAAGGCAAAGGCAAAGAACCCCCACCCAACACTAGATGCAAGCATAGAGAAAACAACAGGAAATGTCTTTGGAGTCATGCACAGCGAGCGATGAAGGAGCTGGAGGGAAAGCAGACATGGCATCACATGAACACCGAGGAATCTAATCTACTGAGCCCTGTTTCATAACCCTGCCATGAGCGTGCTCCAGAAGCCTGACACTTTTGTAGGCATGTGAATGCATCACATGAGAAATGAAACAGTACATTTAGTAAAACTACGCACACTCCCACAGAACTGGGAATGTAAGAAACAGAAACTAAGAAAACCCTACATGAAACCTGTTCTTCCCATTCTAATATACAAAACTCTGGGCATATATGTTTCTAGCGCTCGCAGGCCGGCTGGTCCCAAGAGCTGCACATACATGTGTGCACGTAGGCATCAGCCAGCCAACGCAAAGGACACTGCACGCTGGCAAGAAACGATGCAGCGTTCCCAACTGGTCAGCAAATTCAGCAAAGTTGCTGTCGCAGTCAGTGGTTGCCCAAAGCCCGGTGGCTGTGCAAACACGCTCACCTGGGCACTGGCCCCATGCAGTGGAGGTTTGGAAAGACAGAAAATCACTGCATATCAGGAGGGACGCTGCCGAGTGCCCTCTGTGCAGGCGGCAGGAGCCGCTCACCCTACACTACTGCTTCAAGGAGTTCTGTACAGTCAGTACCCTCTGTCCCTAGGGATGTCGAGAAAGAAAGGAACAAAAAAAAAAAACAACCACCCACAATTTGGCCCTGAACAGCAATATATTAAAAAAGAAATAGATTATTTTGACAGAAGTCCCACAACCCAAATATAGATAAAAGGCTTGATGCTGTTGCACAAGGGTGAACCAGAGTAACGCTTTTGGCATCCGTGGAGTAACACGAGTATTAAGCTCATGAACACAAACACAGGATGCAACCCCAAATCCACAGTAGTTTAATCAAAAGAAGAAGAAAGGAGGGGGAAAAAAATGCCACAACAAAGAAGAAGTTGTATCACATAACTTTGAAGATGTTACGTGAAAATCAAAGAAAATTCATGAGACAAAAGTCATACTGCAGACAGAGAGGGTCAACTGACGTATTATAATACCCCCTGCATCAAAATGCCTCCTGTGTACTTCAAGGGAGTAGACAGCCTGAAATCCCCTTAGCTTACTACACTAGGAAAATCACCACAGTGCTCAGATCTGTACAAGGGATGGACCAGATGCCAGGATCTGAAACACCCCTCCTTCAAGCACCACGCCATGCTGAAGAGCTGCATCCTCTCTGATGAGCAGGTCCCTCCATTCCTCGCCACCTCTTTGCGCTGGTGGCTGGACAGGTACCCAATACACCTGGCATAGCAAGGCAGGCAAAACCACAGCACAAACAAGGACACCAGCCATGCAGAGAAACCAAACACAGATGAAGAAAGGCCAGGAGTAACAGTTGACCTGGAAAGTGATGTTTTCTCCTGTTAAATGGAGGACTGGAGATACCTATCACAAGCGTCCTTGCTGCCCACAGCACCCATCCCTACCAGAGAGCCCTGCTGAGTTCATAACATGTAACATCAGTGGAGGATCCAAGCCAGACCTCAGCTGTTGTCTTCCCCAGCAGCTCAATAAGCGACTGAATTTTACCTGTGCTGAGTTCCCTAACAGTAGGTCAGGCCACCCATAACCAGCACAGAGTGGTTTCTCTTACACGAGGCCACATTATTATTAAATGGGTGGCTGAACCAGCTGGGTGGCATGAAGTACCACAAACTTCTGCTCATTCCTCAGAACAGACCCATGAACCCAACACAAATGGTTGCTTACTCCTTAAAACAAATCTGAGCTGAGCTTTTCACTGCCTCTCCCTATTGCCTAAACTGAGTGGACCTGAGATGGCCCAGCTGCTCAACACCCAGCATAAGATGAATGCTTTCTCTCAGACTTTTAAAACAACCTCCATTGATCCTCAGAGCTGCCCTTCCCCCTTGCTTGTGCTCGCCGGGCCCTCCAGCTGGCTGGAAGAGCTTGTCATTAGTCTTTGCTTCCTTGAGACATACCACCCTTGGAAAAATCTGTAGATGAGTCCTCAGACATTTCCCCTCTCTAGGGCAGAAGCCGCTTGAGAAACTAACGTTATCACCACACATTGTTCTGAAATTACCTGTATATTTTCTAGGAAGCTTTAAATGAATGTAGTCAAAAAGCTTTAAAAAGATCTCACTTTAAAAGCCTGTGCGCTTTCTGGCTTTAGAGGGACACAAAGCACTGCAGAAGACATCTGCAAAACATTTTTGGCCTTCTCCCATACAGAACGACCCTTAATGCCTTGAAGTTTGCATCAGCTTTGAACTAACATCTGCATTTCAGAGGTCTTCTCTACCCGAGCTGCACAGCTGCCTGATCCAGCTGGTTTGCTGCTTCCTGCTCCAGCAGTTACCAGCCCTCCCACAGCCTCTTGCGAGCCCCTGGCAACACCCAGGATACAATCTCCTCCTGGCAGTTGTAGAGAGCAGCTATTATTGTGCAGACGGAGCTGTGGGATTCAACCCTCTGCTTATTCGGCCAACTCTTCCATTCACGGCTTTGTTGAGCTTATTGATTTCATTGTATCCAGACTAAAGCTGACATTTCCTTATCAAAACGGACTAAACACCTGCTTTATTTCAGCCCACATATAACTCCCAAGAAATAACACAGTGACCCAGAAGAATCAGAAGTATCTTAGTTATGAACTACCCTGTTTTTGCTATACCTAACACTTCAGAATCACTTAGGACCACATCTTCATCAGGCAAGGTTTGTGGTTTTTGTTTTTTTTTTTAAAAGATTACATATGTTGAAATGTTTGGCATACCAAACTGAAATAAAAGTGAAAAAAAAGTCCTGGCATGAAAAAATTAAGCAACGTGACTCATGACAGACACCAGACGTAGCCCTGCCATCCTGGTTTTGCACTGGGGTAAATGCACTGACAGCTGTAGAGACTCATTATCCACATTTATGTCAGCAGTAACCAGACTGAATGGAGCCATATGTAGTTTTCAAGCCGACATTTTCAGCCAGGTTCTCCCAGCTGCCTTTAACCGGATTCTGAGTTAAGTGTTGACAGACACTCTTCTGAAGGTGTGCTAACACTGAAGCAAGATTACAAGCTTCTAAATGACTCAGAGGTGCACTTGTTATGGGCTCATTCCTACCTCTCAAAATGCTTGGGAAGCCCTCTCCCCCTGCATGACAGTTTACGGGATCAAAACCTCCCTTTGCAAACACTAACACACCTAAGTAAATTTACTTTCAGGACTAGCTCTAGTAAAACCAACGATGCACTCAAATTCCCAGCAGTGCTCTCATTTGCAGGATCAGAAGCTTCAAGAGCCTTTAATTTTATAATGGAGGGGGAAGAAAATCAAGAACAGTGATTTCCCCGGAGCTGCTTACCTTAGCACCAGGCGTGGAATGTGACACTGAAACAGAGAAAAACCAGCACAAGACACAAGGTCAAAAGCTGACCCTCACTGCTTGTCTATCACTTACTGAAATCACCAGGCGCCCAAGCACGCAAGGGTTGAATGCCTGTGCCAGGAAGCAATCATGTATGAGGAGAAGACAACTTGTATCTTTCCACCTTTTGTCCAGATGACCGACAGGTCCTGAAGGAGGGTGTCCAAAGCACAGTCAACACCAGTAACACAGACATAACATGCAAACCTTACTCTGTAGAACCCTGTCATGAGCTCATAGTGCAGAGCATTAACAGTCTCATTACTAGCACATACGGCATCCAGTGCAGAGGAATATACAGCAACACCTAATTTTTCAGAAACTTGTAAGTTTTTGAGGCCCCTGCTGACTACAGCATAACAATGACGAACTAGTATCAGCCCAGTCCATCCAGTGTACTCCAACTGGAGCACTTCTGAGTTCAGGAACACAAATGGTGCAGAAGAACTTTGCTACCTATCATCTCTGTGAAGCAACATTTCCAGAAAGACCTGCTTTATCTGAGCCCATCAGAGTGCTTTTTATTTTTGCAGCATCTGAATGTCACAGGAGAATCAACAAGTAATAAAACAGCACATGCCAGATCCTCCACTGGTGGACATTAGCTGTCAGGGGAGGTGGGCTGATTTACATCAGGAATGTCTAGTGCAGTTTGCTGAGGCAATTCAGACTATGCTCCTCCACAAGTAAATGGGCATCATTTACAAAAATTAATAAAGGTTAAATTTAAAATAAGCAGAACTGAATGCCATCAGGGTTTTTCATACCTCTTCACTTGCAAACAGGGAACAAAACTGTATTCTGATGTCCAAGTCATTCTAGCCAGCATCTGCTAATCAGAAACCGTCCAACAAATTGGCAATGCCGTTTTGGTCACAGAAAAGAGGACACATGAACGTGCTTTGCTTTGCCTTGCTATCAGCTTTCTGCATCCAGCAATGGCAGGAAAAAAGGAATACAAATCCACAGCACTGCTTCACTAGCAAGCTCTTGGGAAAAGTCATCAGAACTGCCTGAGCTACTGATCACCTTGCCATTGGCCAAGCAGCAGGAGCCATGAAACTATGCAGAGGTGAGGAGGTAGCAGACATTTTCAAATGCACACCTGAATTTTCAAAATTTGGATAACCGGCTATTTTTCTCACTTTCTTCCCACTCCTGTTAGTAACTTGGGCCCTTGCACTTTGGTAGAACCCCCATGCATATCCTTATAAATCCTCCAAGGCAGGACCATGTCCATACCCAGTGTGGAGTACCTGCAGAATCTCCCTTTGCATGAACATCATGGGAAATCTGAAAGTTATAGATTTAATAAGCATCAAAAGTCCACACAGATGTTAGAGGCCACTAATCCTAGCCACGTAAGAGGAATACCTTCCAGCCCTGAAGCCCCGACACAGGAAACTTAACCCCCACTGCTAACGGTGGTGGTCCCTCAGGTGGTGGGGACTGACAGAACAGTCTAGAAGAAATGCAAAAAAATTATGCGTGGCTCCTAAATCACTTACTCTAGTTGAAATCCCATCTTATGATCCAACATCACTTTTTTAAAAGTCAAACCATCTAGGATCTAAGCAAGTTACTTCTTCTGTGCCCATAGGCAGCCTGTGCCAAGGTCAGGGAAGTGGCACGTGGCAGACACAGCAGCCCCACACCGTACATGCAGACAGGCAATGCAGTGGGCACTTTCTCACTCTCAACTGCATGGCATATACGTGTTCTACAAACGCCTTGCAGACCCTGTTTCTTTTTTTGGTGTGAAGTTTATCTATTTCACCTTCAGAGCTTGCAGCTAATGAGTAGTGCCACTCCATCATTTTTATAGAGGCACTCTCCTGTGGGCCATTAAAATCACCCAGCGGCAGTCTCTCAACAGCTTCCATCAGGGTCTGAAACCACCAAAGATGTCTGAAAACATGAGACTTGATTCCAGACTCATTCACACTGGATTTACTTTATTTAAATTAAATTGACTGACTTTGATGAAGTGTTGCTCCAGAGACTCACATGGATCACCAAGTGAGGCTGGCTCCGTGTGGCTTTTCACACAGTGATTCACACTGAGTGAGTCCACTTAACTGTGAAAACATCTATTTTAAATGACTAATTTCCACGACGAATTAAAAGCTGTTCATCTTAACACATCCAGGCTGAAAAATTATCAACTGCCTTAGCCATAACAGCAGAAGGCTCTTTCTAAGAACCACATTTTCTTTTGCACCGAAATAGCAGGAGACTAGCAAAAAGCCTCACCAGTGACAGAGTGTCTCCATTACGAAGTATGAGATGTGAGAGGGACTGAAATTAAGGACTTTTCCCTGGAAAGCTTTGGACTCTTTATGACAGTCCTAAGAAATGTCCCGTCTTCTGCAGCTGCATAGTGTCCCCTCAGATTTAAGGTGCTGCTGCGGATGGAATTGAGCAGGCTGGACTGCAAAGGTCAGACATTCAGCTGGCATAAATCAGCACAGCTCTGCTGACTTTCATGGAAGTGCAGGGATTTACCCGAGGTGAAAATCTTGCTGGAAAAGATGTTTTTATACAGTGCAAAGAAAGGTGCCCAGAAGCAGATGGTCAGCTGGCTAAAAGCAAACTTGCTCCACTGAAGTCACTGCCAGATGCCTCAGAAGTTGATGGCAAAGCTGAGAGTGACCGACGTGGATGTGCTCGGAGCCCAGCATGCTCTGCTTTCAGAAATGAGCTTTGTTCGTGACCACCTCTTGCTGAGTGGCAGTTTGTAATTTACTTCCTCCACCAAGCTTCTGGGCATGGTAGAACAGCAGCAACAGAGCAGTAAATAAACACATCTGCAAGCTTATCTGATTGGTATGCTTGAGGAGAGAGCAAATGTACTGAAAGATGATGAAAACTGTGTTTACCCAAGCTTGCCCCCCGTGACTTTGCTGAAGGGAGGAGCCCTCAGTTTCTGCAAGCCCTCAGCTTGCCTGTCCCACTGCCCGCTCGCAGCCCAGAAAGCCAACTGCATCCTGGGCTGCATCAATAGAAGCGTGGCCAGCAGGGCGAGGGAGCGGATTCTCCCCCACTACTCTGCTCTGGTGAGACCCCACCTGGAGTGCTGCATCCAGCTCTGGGGCCCCCAGCGTAAGAAGGAAATGGACCTGTTGGAGCAAGTCCAGAGGAGGGCCACCAAGATGATGAAAGGGCTGGAGCACCTCTGCTATGAAGACAGGCTGAGAGAGTTGGGGTTGTTCAGCCTGGAGAAGAGAAGGCTTTGAGGAGACCTTATAACGATCTTCCAGTACCTAAAGGGGGCTACAGGAAAGGTGGGGAGGGACTCTTGATCAGGGAGTGTAGTGATGGGACGAGGGGTAATGGTTTTACACTGAAAGAGGGGAGATTCAGATGAGGCCTGAGGAAGAAATTCTTTGCTGTGAGGGTGGTGAGCCCCTGGCCCAGGTTGCCCAGAGAAGCTGTGGCTGCCCCATCCCTGGAGGGGTTTCAAGGCCAGGCTGGACAGGGCTTGGAGCAACCTGGTCTGGTGGGAGGTGTCCCTGCCCAGGGCAGGGGGTGGAACTAAGTGATCTTTAAGGTCCCTTCCAACCCGAACCATTCTATGATTCCGTGATTTGAGCTCCCGTATTGTTTTACAGCCCCAAATGTAAAGTCAAACTGATGGCATAACTTCCAGAAGATATAACCTTTCTCGGTAAAGAATTTTCCTTTAAAATATCACTATAAAGTAGCAGTGTTTGGCTGGGAATTCTGTGCAGCCAGCTAGCAGAACCCGATACTTTAATAGTGGGTGGCTTGGGACTTTCTGAAAATCAGCCCTATGAACACGTCAAACTAAGCACCCAGAATTTAAAGCACTTACTATATCAGCCACTTTAAAATGCTGGCCCTTGATTATGAAGGAGTACTGCTGTAGGAGAAGAAACAGAAGCTCCTCATGGGAATGATTTGATCTTCAGACTAAAAAGGCAAGAGCCCAGCAATATTTACTTATTCAGCTTTTAAACAAATTTAAAAAAAAAAAAAAAGAAAAAAATAGAGGCCGTGGCTAGCCGCAGCAAGGAACAAACTTCTCATTAGTGGGCTGTGCCAGATTCTTTATCTAAAAATAGTCTGTTCAGCAGCTTTTGAAAAAACACCATGATGTTTAATTGAGATGCCACAGCATATGCAAAAGAACAAACACTAATATATTACATCTCTCTCCTGCAATAGCTGTATTTCACTTGCTAATTGCTGAATCTGATCTAGGTCTGAAAAACACCGCAATATTAGAACCAATCGTCCAAGTTAAGAACAGAATGTGAGGACAGGAAGGGGTTTCTACTCTCCCCCTCTTTTCTGGGAATGTCTCAATAAAAACCAGAATCAGCATCAGTTAATATTAATCTACACAATTAAAGAGGGAATCAGGGAACAGGCACAGAAGATGACCAAAACAAGAACCTCAACAAGACTGTATGGCAAAGCTTTATTAAATCTAGGTCTTTACCAATAAAATACAAATAAAGAAACCTCCCATTTTCCTTCTCAGTGCTATTCCAATGGAGATAACACTGATCTTCCCCAACTCCGAGAGGTGAAAATTGCTGCAGGAGCTGGTTATTTTTGTGTTAGAGTCATTTGTAAATGATGACTTCATTTGTGAGCACTGAGTTAGCACAGAGGTTGATGTTGTAAAGTAAATAAAAATGCTCTTTAAGTGCATCTTTCTGAAGGCATCAATACTTTGCAACATCAATGTCTCTTTCATTCAAGAAAAGCTACAGGTCACGTTTCAGCTGAGCAGTCCTTTGCTGACATTTCCCAGCTGAAGGCTCTAATGGACAGAAAGCAGAGGGAATTTTCATATATTTGTTGTTGGAGTGAGCTTTTGTATAGAGGACTTCAAGATGTCACATAAATATTGCAGGCTCTTATTGATTTGTAGAATAGGAACTATACAAGCAAAAAGCAAGGAAAGTCCCTTTACTCTAGTAAAGCCTGGTATTGCTTCTCAGCTGGATTAAAGTGGAGTCACTTAAAAGAGAAGAAGAGATTTCATTCTTTATGACCTTACTGCTAAAAACAGCTTAAGGAAATTATCTATTTTGCTGTGCTTCCACACCAGCTTGAATCTCTAGCAAATACACCTGCCAGCATGCGCTCAGCGTTACTGTATACCACAGTCAGCGGTGTGTCTGCCAGGCATGTCTTTGTGGCTCTGAAGAGAGGCACCAGCTAGAGTTAAGAAGTTCTCCACGCTCGTTTCTGGTACAACGACCATTTCCTAACCTTTATTTTCCCACTAGCCCAGTGACATCCTAACTAACAGTCTTCCAGGGACACTTAACTATTTTCTGTCAGGTTGGGCTAGCAAACACAGGACATAATTAGTTGATAGGCTAGCAGCTTTACTAGAGGAATTTCCTAAAAGAACCACTCTCCTTTACCCCTGGCGATGAGGTTTCCCACAAGAAACAGCAGTATGGCCTGTTACAAGCACACTTCAGCTGTGGCAGCATTTCCCAGCTCTGCTAATTGAATTAATCTCCTGTTACAAACATCTAAAATAGCTTCACCAGAGCATTTGCATTCCCAGTAAAACCTGCAGCATCTTCAGATGTCTGGAGCTTATGTGATTTCATAGGCTTCCCCCGGGTGACTTAGATTTTCATGCTTTATCATGAATAGGGAAAAATCTATTTTCTTTTGTCACAGCCATCCCTGTTGTTAGGAGTTACAAGGAGGGGGTGAGAGGAGATGGGGGAAGGGGATACATGAGAATATTAAATACTTGAGAAACATCCCCAATACATTTGTGCTATTACTGAGCTTCAGGAACGTCATCTGTGTAAATGCTTTTATAACACTTCTAAAGAAACCTAATTTATCATTTTCTGCAGCAATACAGCTGTGCCGAAACTATCCTGCTATACACCATACCAGGTGAAGCACTGCCTACAGGAGAGCAGGCGGGAACGTACCAAAGGCAAGGACACGTAACTTCCCACTACAAGAAAGCATTTCGTAAACACATTTATAAGTGCTTTGTCGAGTGGAAAAGAATGACTGAAATGGGGTTTAAAATGCCAGGCTGATTTCTGGCACAGCACCGAGCTGGCACATCTCCCAATTCTGTTCAATCTGGTTCTTTATTAGGCTGTGGATGTATTGTAATTAGTGATTATACAAGATACTGTCTCGTTAAATGCCTCAGCCCCTGGTTTGTGTGTTTGCCACATCTTGACGTTTCTCCTGGCCAAATGAACATCCTTTCAGGGGGCACCTGAATAGCACTGACAACCAGCTGGTGGCTCAGAGAGCTGGAATCAAGTCTCTGCACCCTCCCTGACCTCCTGTATGTGCTCAGTTGCCTCCACTGCACAAGAGGAGTCAACAGCTCTGCAGCGCCAGCCTCAACTTTGGTGGGGAAGACCAGTGAAGTACAGTCAAACATCGAGTTTCCTTGACAAGTTGGATGGAAAGGAAAAAAGAAAACAAATATTTTCTCCTTGCTTCTACAGAGATTTTATCATGGAGAAAGACTTTCCTATGGAAATACTAATGGAAATTTGAAGAGCTCTAGAAAGTAGCACCATCCATAGCACGGGATAGTTGGAGGCTGAAATCATGCTCTAGAAATCATGCAATGTGAAAAAAAAAAAAAACCTCCAAGACTGAGATGTGCTAAAACAAATTATTTGGAAGAATATAGAGCCTTATATATCAGAGACTCCACCGTTTACTGCTATACACTACAACATTCCCCACCAGGTGACATACACTGTAAGACTCACCAGTCCGGTAAAGTCTGAGAGGACGAAGCTTCAAACCGTGTTGCTGACCCCCTCTAGCTGCTGGTACCTGAAATACAGCTATTGCGCTCGGCTTGGCACAGGCGCTTTGTTGTGGTTTTCCTTGCAAGGAAGAGATGCCTGAGCTTGAACACATGCAAAAATAAATTAAGGGCAAAAAAACCCCAAACAAATCAGAATAAAACTACCAAACTAATGCCCACCTAACTGGGCAAGTTGTAGATCAAATACATTTTCAGGATGCTGGCAGAATTTTAGGGTCAAGGAGTACCTTTTTGCAATTTAGGTGGCATGTGCTTCAGCAACCATTAAAGCGAAGACATGGGCATGCACTTTCTGAAAGCCAACCATTTTTGGGGATACCATGTTTATTAAAAACACACCCCATTGCAAATACTACTTGCTAACATTCTTTGGGCTTGCTGGCAAGAGGAAGACAAGACAGTAACAGACAACGGGCAAGGCATTTTTGATCATTAGCAATGCAGAGGACTTGCCCCCCGGTATCTTTTCAGTGTTTTAATACAATTGACATCTAATGAACTTACGCATGCCCTTCACAGGTAGCACTCCAAAAATGCCTTTCAGTCTCATTCACCCCATATACCACATTTAAACACAAACACGCCAAAAGAATTATAATTACAATATTGCAGTAAAGTGTTTTCAAAAATAGCCAGATTTACTATTCTGTTCTGAGGACACGTGCAGAGAAATGAGCTAACTGTACACCCGCCCATCTGAACGCTGACTACGGAGTTTATTCATCCCGGTTGCAAAAATCATAAATAGAACAGGAAGGTGAATCAGAGGGTACAGTTTTACGGCTATAATTTTGCTTCCCTCTTCAGATCAGATGGCTGAACTGAAAGAATTAAAGCCCACCAGACATCACACCGCATGTGTGTGCTCAAAATGCTCAGCAAGGATAATACTGAATACATGACGAACCAAATATTTAAAGGAAGATTTTGTAGGCTACTGTTTCTTATGCATATAACCACGCTGAGGAGCGGGTTTGAAGAACAAGTCTTATTTTAAAGAATTCCTGATTTAAATGCATAACTGTACAGCTTTAAAGTTTTATCTCCCTAGAGTTGCTTTTAACTAGCTGGGGCATTTGAACTTAACATCTCCAGGTTTGCTTTCACCTGTATTTCCAAAAATTTGCTGAGAGTATGAGAAAGAATCACTAGTTTTGCTCTATCTGTGATTCACTCAAGGAACGGCACACAGCAAAATCAGATTCACCAGTAGGCTGCAATTGCCAGTTACTTGACAGGTGGGTTTATTACCAGACATGGCAATTTACAGACACAATCTGACATTTTGAAATGCCTGTTCTGATTCTGCTGTAAATTTCTCACAGCAACTTACATTGCATTTAGGAAACAATTCAGAAAGGTCTAAAATCAACCTGACTCCAGCTGCTTCAATGTCCCTTAAATCAAGACTATTTCATGTTAAGCAAAGAGCCAATGAATCTGAAGGGCTGGTATCTTGAGAAGGAGCTGTTTCTCTTAAGCACCACAGAAAGGCTCAAGAGAAGCAGGTTGCAAGCCTTCCTTCCAGCTCTCGGTTCCTTCAGCTCCCTGCTTGGAAACCAAATGCAAATCCTGGTCACTCTGAAAGTACCAAGGGTGAAATCCCAGCATCGGCACTAACAGCCCCACTAACTGCAGCAGAGCAGAATTTCACACCAAGAAACGTGAGCAGAGTACAAAACTAATAAGGGGCAGTGAAGTCTCCCTCCCTCCATCAACACTTGGATCTTGGGATAAAGCATCAATAACAAACAGCTGCCACTCTCCCAGCTCTCGTGAAAGACATCACAGAAAGACTAGCCCCTTGTCTGGAAGCGCTGCTGCATTGACATAGTGCTTAAGGATTGACCCAGCTTAAGGATTTCTGCAATCTGTCAAGTGGCACTAACTGCCAGTGCCAACGCATAAGGGTGCAGCCTTGGTCGTCATGAAATCTACGACAAACTCTTGCAGAGTTGAGTGGGAAAACAAGAGGTCTTTCTGGTGCAGGCTGCCAAGCCATTGGTAGTCCGCAGAAAGGGGGATAATAGCCAGATGTGTCTCGATGGAAGGATCTAAGTATACCACTGCCTGGGGCAGGAGGGAAGGCTGGCGATTCATGATTGAGTCTTTACCTTCCATTGCATTACTCAGTCATTTTATTATATGAAATATTATTTGCATTATACTCATAGTTTAGTACCTATCCTGGTTTGAATGACACAGGATTAATTTATCTTTCAGTAATTTTACTTTTCAGTAAGGTCTCTTCTAATGCTACGGAAAACTGCATTTTTAGAAGATTCCAGTGTCTGAATTTGTGAAAATACTTACTTTATAGCCAGCTATGGTATGCAGATTTCAAGGTTTCAGTATTTTTGAGTTAGCCAGGTGCAGGGATGAAGAAGAGAGAGACCCGGGCATTTGACCCAAGCTGGCCAACAGAATTATTTCATGCCATAACGTCACATTCAATATAGATTAGAAAGTTTGCTGAGGAATTTTCCTCTTCCATGATGGCTGCCATCCTGAGAACTCCTTGCCCCAGTGCCAGACCCCCAAGCCTTTCCCTTCCTCCTGAAGACGTAGAGCTTGCAGTGTCCGACATTTGCTGTCCCCTGCTGGGAGTGCGTGGCTTCCTACCGGTATAATTTGCTGAGTATAATCCTTGTATATCTTATATTGGTATCGGGATCAATATTTGCTCTTCTTATAATAAAAGAATTATTATTTTTTATTATTCTTAATATTTAGCGTTATGCTATTATATTTCAACCCTCAGGTTTCCTTGGTTTTGTCCCGATTCCCCTTCCTGGGTTGGGAGGTGTCATCAGGTGACAGAACAATTCTCTGAACGCCAATAAATTTTTGTGGGTTCTTCAAACCGTAACACTACCATACTAATAATATCCTGTTGCGTTCAGCTCCATTGTCTGGCAGTTGCCTACAAAGGACTCCCAGGAATTGGTGTGTGAAGTGGCAAGCTAAGACCTCTTCATTTCAAAGTTTTGGATCACTAGATTACGTTGCCTTGTCCTTTCCCGAGCAAGACGAGTGGAGGACTCTGTGTTGTCCTGCAGTTGTGCTCTGAAACCACATCCTCAGCTGGGCAGTGGTAAGACAGCTCTTCATTTACTCAGTGCTCAAGGAACCAAGGGCCTGATGTTTGGGAGGGTTTGTGGAGCACAAAGCGCCACAGTTACTATCTAGTGGGCGTCTTTCGTTAGGAGCTTTACAAGAGTCAGCATCACTTACCCCGTTTGGCATAAGGAAGTAAAGCACTAAACATAAAAGGAACACCTACTGCACTCAGCACCCGCCTTGGCTCACTGCGAGGCGCCTCCTGCCTGTCTCTGGGAAAGGGGGAGGCAGAGGAGCTCCCCAGGCTCGAGGAGAGGCCAAAGGACTCCTCTGAGCCTTGTGCAATCTTAGGCCTGCAGTTCTGATTCTGCTGCAGGCTCCTGTCAAACTCGAGGGGATCATCATACATCTCCGCATCTCCGTTTCCCCTCTATAAAACCATGAGAGCATTTCCCTCCTCCCATGCACTTTCTGCCTCACCTACTTTACGACTCTGGTTCCTCAGAAAAAAGGCACCCCTTTCTGCAGCATTTGTAGCACCACTGAATCCAAATTGTGACTGGTCCCCTAGGTGATGCTTTAAAACAAATACCAATATAAATATTTCATAAATAATAGACTAATTTCCCAACAGCCCCCCCGCCCCCCGACACACACACCCCAAACCCCCAGGTACCAGGAACATGCTGCAGCCATCCCCCAGAGCCTCCCCAGACTTCCCCAGAAATCCAGAGAAGATGAAGTACTCGGAGCAGAAAGCAGCAACTGCTAAGATGCCAAAATTTGCCTTCCTGACAAACGAAAGAGAGATATCTTTGCACATTTTTCTAAAAGAACATGTACGAAGATCTGCGATGCAAAAATCCCATGTGCAAAGTCCCAGGACTGCAAATTATAAAGCACTTTTTTATTTCTTTTTTTCCCTTCATCCTGAAAAAAAAGGGGTTTGAACACAAGTTCTTTGCAACTGAGGTCAGTGTGTAAAACACTGCTTTCTGCCGCAGACCCAAGAGTCTCCTGCAAGAGGATCCTAGAAATAAATATGCCTCTGCAAAACCCTCCAGCTTTGATAAAATAATATTTTGACTGAATTGTTATTTTACTCAGTGTTCTCACTAACTCCGTTCCAGCTACAATTAAGTTAAAAAACATTACATCTCCAAACCTTTCGCCTGTTCTGTAACTGTCATAAAGAATTTAAAAAAAGAAAAGACACAGCCTTTTTTGTTCAATTCTTTTAGTAAAACACTCTTAAATCTGCATTCTCACTCTATATTACAGTTAGAAGCAATTTTGTTAAAGTATGTATAATTACGAAGGACATAATGTGAAAATGATCCATCTCTCTTTCAATATCTTTATCAACAACCTGGACAAGGGGGTTGAGTGCACCCTCAGTAAGTTTGCAGACAACGGCAAGTTGGGTGGAGTGTTGATCTGCTTGGGGGTAGGAAGGCTCTACAGAGGGATCTGGACAGGCTGGATCAATGGGCCAAGGCCAATGGTATGAGGTTCAACAAGGCCAAGTGCTGGGTCCTTCACTTGGGTCACACCAACCCCAAGCAGCGCTACAGGCTTGGGGCAGAGTGGCTGGAGAGCTGCCTGGCAGAAAAGGAGCTGGGGGTGCTGCTCAACATCCGGCTCAATATGAGCCAGCAGTGTGCCCAGGTGGCCAACAAGGCCAACACCAACCTGGCCTGTGTCAGGAACAGTGTGGTGAGTAGGATGGGTTAGGGAGGGACTTTTTATCAGGGAGTGTAATGATAGGAAGAGTGGTAACATTTTTAAACTGAAAGAGGGGAGATTTAGGTTAGATATTAGGAAGAAATTCTTTACTCTGGGCACTGGAACGGGTTGCCCAGAGAAGCTGTGGCTGCCCCATCCCTGGAAGTGTTCAAGACCAGGCTGGAGGAGGCTTTGAGCAGCCTGGTCTAGCGGGAGGTGTCCCTGCCCAGGGCAGGGGGGTTAAGGTCCCTTCCAACCCAAACCATTCTATGACTAGGGCAGTGATCATGACCCTGTACTCAGCACTGGTGAGGCCCCACCTCGAGGGCTGTGTCCAGTTTTGGGCTCCTCACCACAAAAAAGACACTGAGGGGCTGGAGCTTGTCCAGAGAAGGGCAACGGAGCTGGTGAGGGGTCTGGAGCACGAGTCTTGTGAGGAGCGGCTGAGGGAGCTGGGGGTGTTCAGTCTGGAGAAAAGGAGGCTGAGGGGAGACCTCCTTGCTCTCTGCAACCCCCTGAAAGGAGGGGGTAGCCGGGGGGGTCAGTCTCTTCTCCCAAGGAACAAATGACAGCACAAGAGGAAACGGCCTCAAGTTGTGCGAGGAGAGGTTTAGATTGGATATTAGGAGAAATTTCTTCATCAAAAGGGTTGTCAAACATTGGACCAGGCTGCCCAGGGAAGTGGTGGAAACACCATCCCTGGAGGTATTTAAAACATGTGTAGAGGTGGTGCTTAGGGACATGGCTTATTGGTGGACTTAGCAGTTTTAGGTTAATAGTTGGACTTGATGATCTTTTCCAACCATAACAAGAGAACAGGAGTTCAAGCAATGAAGTTACGAGCATACCAGTGTCAAACAAATGAAAGATGCCGCTTTGCACAGCACACGGGCACCTTATGGAATTTCCTATTGCAAGGTGTCTAAATGTCAGACAAGGCTGAATTGAAATGCAACCGGACAGCAAAGTTATGAATGGTGCGAACACTGCACAAGCATGGAGATGCCATTGCTGCAGTCAGATACTCATGATGTTTTTTCCTGGCCGTGAAGGTAGAAGACGGACCTGCACCCCTCATCCATTCCTACAGCAGAAGGTCTATCATGTCATAATTAGAAAATTGCTCAAGCCTAAGGTGACATTATTTCATGCATGCACAATTTTCCATCGTTTCTAAGATGCAAAATTGGACTTGGTTGGCCTGATTCCAGAGTCCCTATCTTCAAATGCTAATTACACTAGATAATACTGATAGCACTACTGCTACTCCGTACAGCAAACTGCATACCACTAAGTAATGAGTAATGAATGTGCAATCAAATCTGGAAGAGAGGGCGTTTTGCAAGCCTTGATACCTCAATGTATTCCACAAACATAGAAACAAATGCATAATCAGAAATGCAAGACACAATCTAAGGCACCGTTCCCTTAACTTTTACATGCAAGTAGATGCTCTCAGTCCCTAGGTACACCTTTGGGGCCTCAGATGAGGTCGGCGAGGCAAGGCTAGTATCTTAACAGCAAATACTGAAGAAGTGATTGCATTCCCACTGTATTACAGTGCAGGTCACAGGCAGAAGCTGGGCACAGCAGAATGGGATGCTGCTGCAATGGTTAAAGCACTTGACTTAGCGAGTATGGAATCAGTGCTTCTAAACCATTTTTTAAATTCTTGGAGTACTTTGCTTGCCCTGAAATGCAGAAATGAGAAACGATCTAGTTGATTTCCTCTTGTACGTTTGATTCCAAAGGATGTAATTTACTTCCTTCCGAAACAGCTATGAGGAGCGTTCAAGAGGCTCAAAACTTTAGGACAGAAGACACAGCACCATCTGGTATGTGAAATGAGGGACGGCAGCCCCTCCAGATGGCAGCTGCAATGAAATGAAGAATCATCATGGTTGCTACACAGCTCTTTACATTTCCTTCTCTACTGCTGATTGCCAAGAACCCCCTGAAAACCAAGTGACAAGCTCTGATGAAAGTTTTCATCACGTCCTCTAAAATACAGGGCATGCATTTCATTATGAGGTGGGGAGCTTTATGGTATGTGTTGACTACAAGACTTACAAGGACAAACACATACAAAAAAAGAGGTGGAGCTCTAAAAGTGAGAATCCCCCAGTTTGCTCAGTATCTGACAGAAACCAGGAGAAGAAATGCAGCTAGATGAGGTGAAAAATCATGATCACAACCACACAAAGCTTTCTTCATTCCTTTAAACTAATAGGTGTTCAGCTTCCACATCACATTAGATTTTTCATGAATCTGCACTCTGGAAAAAGAATGTAATGAATTCTTGCAGTATCCAAGCCAGTGGGCTTACCTTTCACAGGGAAAATACTAATAATTAAAAAAAATAAATCACAAGCCCAGTATCATGATGTTTGCATGATAATGCTTTGCTTTTGATGCTTGCCATTTTGCTTTCATTGCATCACTTTTTGTTAACATGTACTTATGCACACTAAAGATTACATAAAAGTCATTCGGCAAGGATAACACACAGTAGGATTTGGAAGAGTGAAATCAAATAATCCCATCAGCTTTGCATTTAGTACCCAGCTAGAAAAAGGGACAAGATCTACAACATCCTTTCTTGTTTACCTAGTGTAATTGCTTTTGAGCTTTCTTGAAAGTGGATTTGCTGAGAAACATTGCTTTCTCTCCAGTAAGGTTGGCTTTCATCCCAATACACAAAGTTCTGTGACCAGAGACAATAAGGGAGATAGAATCAGATAACCTTAAAGGCCAATGCCTCTGCTATTTCTTTCCCTGTACAAAACAAAACGCAAGTTTCTGATCATCTTTATAAATCATATGACCAACATTTTGCGGAATAAATGCAAAATTGTGGATTACAGGCTCACAAAGCTCATAATTACAGTAAACATTAAAATTGATTGAAGTGTTATCACTGAAAGTAATTCTCAAAATGTAAAACTTAAGCAGCAGAAAGCAGATTATTGTGAATAACTCATTTCAAATCTACTTTTCTAAACAACAACAAAAAAAGAAATATTACCACTGGACACTTTGGAGGAGAGAGAAGTGGGGTTACTGGTGTTTTCAGACGTCCAGCTTCCTACTTGCCCTAGCACCCCTGCTGGATCAGAGCCCCACTTGGGGATCAGAGCGAAACTAGAACATGCGAGATTCGCTTTGGGTTTTTTTGATGCAGGCGGCTGGGGGAATGAGAATACCAATAGTTCATGCTTCCCCAGAAATCACAAATCCCGAGCCAAAGCTCCTAGAAGCCTGCAGGATTCTTTTCACTGACTTCAGCAGGACTGGACCAAATCCTTATGCATGCTGTGGCTCCTGAGGTTGAAAGTACTTAAAGCTTACTCTGTTCACGTTTACCGATTTGCTCTGCAGGGACATGATTTATTTATTGCCTCAAAATTCTTCTTCTGTTGTTTAATACAAGTAGTTTATCATTGTATCGAGGAGTTCACTGCAGGCACGAGAGGAGGCAACAATGCCTTGTACTGTCTCATGAAACTTCTCTTTCTGATGCAGAGAAGGTGAGCTGGAGGAAGCCTTGTACTAGGACGTGCAATTAGGCCTCAGAGAGTAGGGGACAGGAGAAGAAACAAAGAAAGACAGAAAGAAAAAAAAAAAAGGATGGGTGTCTTAAAAAGAAAATGACAAAGAGACGCAGAGAAAAAAAGAAGGTAGAAACAGATACTGAAGTCAATTCTCAGTTATATTAAATCATCCTTTCAAGAGAAGAGAGTCTGGCACCAATTTTGTGGTGATCACGATCCTAGGAATAAGGACCTTCTGACCATTTATGCTAGGGCTGGCACAGAGAGTGTCCTTCCTGTTTTATGTGACTGGCCAGTCCCCGGTGGGCTCGCATGGCCAGGTTTGGCACTGCAAAGCCTCTTTGGCAAGATTCAGCTTCTGGCAATGAGTTGTAATGATGTTCAACAGTGTAACAAGTGATCCCTTCTCCTCCAGCTTATTGCAGGGATTCCTCCATGGATTACATCCCACGTCTACTAGATTATGGGTTTGGCTCAGGTAAAGATGCTCTTTATCTACGTTATTAGAGCAAGCGAGGAGATCCAGGGCAGCAGCAGTTGAAAACATGCTAAGTGCATTTTAGGGCTCTTCTAGCTGGAGAACAGCCAACTGAAACCGAATCACACGGGTATTTTCCAATAAAATCACATCAGAAAGCCACGCGTAAGCTACATCTGGCTATATTTTCCCAAAGACATAAACTGCATTTGTTCCTCAGGCTATTGCCCCTCAGGATTGTTTCCAGGGTTTTCAAGTTACACGAGTAACTACATTCTTCTAAGTCTTCGCATCTTCTTCCTAATTAAAACATCTCTCATACTTATCAAAGCAGAGATATTAGCATTCTGGGCCAGCTACCTTTCATTCCTAACAATTCCCTGTGTACTCAGAGAGAAAGCCAGGGAAAGAAAAAGGGAGGGGAAAAAAAAAAAAAAGACAAAGAGAGAGGCTCCACCGCATATATTCCAACCAAACGTGTTTTAGCAGGTCTCTTCTAAGCTCCCCCTACCCTTACTGGCCATCTCACTATTTTACAAAGCTGTCATCACATGCGAGATATTTGGCTTCAGGGAGAAAATGATCAAGATGAAAGAATTACTTACTCCACTTCTACCAACCTCGTGAATCACTCATGTTCCTTACCTGAATCACAGCAAGCTGCAGTATCTGTCACATTCTGGATTTAAGCCATGTATGGTGTAACATTTACCAATGATAATTCAAAATATTCTATTAACACCCCTTCAAATGCAGACATTGTGTGTTGGCACACAGTACAGGAAAAAACAATTTATTGTACAGTTCAGCATCTTGCTGAAGTGCCATAGTTTTAGCTGAAAGCTATACAGCCTTTACAGGCAAGGAGTGACTTTGTTTATTATTTTTCAAAAGCTGTATCTAAGAATAAGGCACCATTTTCCCCTGGACTTGAGTAACAGCAGGGTTTAGATTCTCAAATGAAAAGTGCAATAGATGGAACCCAGGAGTAAGGAAGCCTGTACCTATGACCAGACTAGCAGAATAAGCCTTACCAAGGATGCTTGCGTACCAACGAACTGTTGTCAGCTATGCAAGATCTCATCTAAAGCTCACAAAAATTGCTGGGAATGCTCCAAGTTCACCTTGCAAACTATTTAAACTCAGTTCAGCAGAATCTGGATGAAGTTTTACATTGTGTAACAGGAAAACCAGCACTCTGGAGGATGCTGTGCACAGCTCAGTGTCCCCCTTTAAAAACCAGGTGTATATCCTCAGAAATTCTCTCTCCAAACAAAAATTACCACCCAAAACCAGATGGATATTACTTTGAAGCTAATGAAAATGTTTTATAACTAAGATGCTGCCATATTTACATGCCCCAGCAGGTCAGTTCTGCCCCTGAGGCTTTTGCGTTGGTGCCAGCACAGGTCTCACCATGGCAGAGCGAGGCAGGCACGTACTCAGCTACCCAAACTTTTATCGCAGTAATGGGATTACAGTGAGGATTGTTTCAAAGACAAAATAAAGTGTTCATTTAAAGCCATTAAAAATAGTTACTTTGCTGTCAGATTATTAATCGTCTGTCATAATATTCTTAGAGGTGATTATAAAAAGTATATTTCTGTGTAGTCAGAACGCCCTTCTGTCAGACGCCGCGGTAAATGAAGAGCCAGCAATAGAAACACTGCAACTGCACAGAAACACTGCCACCTCTTGTTGATCACCAGCTGCCAGGCACACGCTCAAAACCTGGCAAACACCAGGTTACCCATTTTAAACCTTAATGAATAGATGTTCTCTAACGTGGCTTTATCTCACAATTTGGGTAAAGGCACACATTGTTTATCTAACGCAGCATAATTCATTAAGCCACAGTAACCTGCTTTTGCACCTGAGCTGTGTCGAACCCAACCTCTTTTCTTTCAAGTGCACAATTTTGGTATTTCTTTTCTGTAACACCAGAGATGTCAGCAGTTACTCCTGCTGCCGGCAGCACAAAAGCAGATTTAGTCCTGGGAGACCACGGAAAGATGCAGCGTGAAACGCTTGAAAGCCTGACGTGTTTTCTTTACGCAGAAGTTGTTGCTAAACCTCCTGTAAAAACACAGAGCACAGCCAAGGCCCCACGTCCAGGCCTACCTGCGTGAAAGCTTCACCCCCAGGCCCCGGCAGGGCTGGGGCGCAGCACCCACTGCGACGCTTTGGAGACCGTAAAACACCCATTTTTACTGAAAACTCCAGCATCTCGTGTACTGGAAATGAATAATTTCTTTCATATTCTTTGTGAGCCAGTTAATAGCTTCTTTTCCCCCTGATTAATACCAATACGATCATGGTAAGGGCAAGAGTACATTTTATGCCTGGGCCGGTTAATTTTCATGATTATTTTGCAAGGCATCTGGGTCTGCTACTGAGGCATCCATGTATTCGTTACACTTCAGCAGCACATAATGAAGGCGTAAATGAATACTGCAAATTTGGGGATTCTAGTTCAGTGGGAATAAGAAATTGTGTCAACGGAAAAAATGACCAGTTCCAAGTTTCTGGTTATGATACATGGTAGAAAATGTAAAATAAAACCAAAACCAACAAAACAAAAAAAACACCCCCCAAAAAACATAAGGAATATTAAAAGATTAAAATGTTAAAATAATTAACAGCTATCTTAAATGATTATGTCCTCAAAATAGAGGATGAGAGAAAAATGTTCATCCGTTTCAGGTAAGACTTCCACTCTATCAAAGACTATGCTAAACACCATCTCCCAAAAGTAAATCCAAATAAACAACACAGTTCCAGCTCCTGAAAGTCTGAGTGTTTTTGATGTACCTCACCACGCTCCATCTGTCCTGGAAGGAGCTATCAACAAATGCCCGTAACACCTTGCCACAGGCTATAAATTCACTGAGATTCTGGTTTCCAAACATTTCTGAACTTGCAAACCTGGCTCCTTGGCAAAACGGCTAGGTTAAAATGTTGATTTTTTGAGAGGAGTACATTTCCCCTCCACTTGCAAGCAGCGTTAGCAGGCTGATTCGAATAGGGCGTGGAAGGAAAATAAAGCTGGCTGATAGCAAATGCCCTATGTCATGTTGTTGTTTGAGGAAAGAAACCAACAGAAACAAAGAAACTTTCACCTCCCCTGACAGAGTATTTTTCACACCCTCAGTGGGCAGCTTGCTCGCAGACCTCTGCCATCTCTGGCCTCTAACGCACCGCGCGACAGAAGCCCGCCATTTCTCACTTCTTCACAGCAGCCCTGAAATAACCATGGAGCGGCCCCAGCACGACACAGGTTGCCAGGGTGCCTGTTTAGCTTTGAAAGAGCATTTTTACTTATCCTTCTCTCCTCAGAAAAGCCTCAAACGCTGTCTCACCCCATGGCCCCCCACACCCTTGGGGCCAAGGGCTGCTTTATACCCTTTTGCACCAGGAAAGGGGGACTCACCTCCCTGGCCTCATGCCACACGGTGAGGAGATGGCCACTGGCCTCAGGGCTGACTGACCTGCACACTTGCACCTTTCCAAGCCCAAATCCTCTGCGGACACGCTAAGTCAGATCAGGAGAGGCAGGAGGAAGGCAGAGGTGCTCAGCATCTTGACCTGTAGGCCCACACAGGGCTCCCCTCAGGTGCCTACTGAAGGGATGGGGCTCCCCAGGCAGCCCACACCAGGGACTCTTCCCACAGCACCCCCAGCTCCTGCCTGGGCAATGGCTGCACTGAGGAGCTGAGGGCTGGGTGAGGCAAGGGGCACACCTGAGCCCACTTGGGCAATCAGGCAATTAAGCAAGCTGGGAGAGGCCCCACACCTGCACCGGCTCCTGTTCCCAGATCCAAACCATCTCGTGCTCCTGCGTCCCCCCTCCTGCGCCCACACCCCCTCCTGTGCCCACATCGCCTTCTGCTCCTGCTCACACTCCTGCATCGGCACCCAGAAATCCCGACTCCATACACTGAAATTCAAACAAAAGCCACCCTCAAGGTAGACGGCTGGAGACCACCCGTGACACATGGGGCCATGAGGTGCCCCTGCCCAGGGGAAGTCCCCTCGCCAGCAGCTGTCCCCTGAACAAGTCCGCTCCGTGGCATTCCCGCAGCCGCAGGGGAGCACCGCTGGCAAAGCAGCTCACTCCTGCAGAGGAAACATGGGGTCTCGAAATACATGAATGACTACGTTTCTCTTTTGTATTTCTCTGCATTCAGATTTTACCTCAAGAAGCACACTGTACTTTTTGTTACTCAAAACTGCAATTAACTATCAAAAATGACATTTTTTTAGTCATCTTTGCTGACATGTCTTAACCTCCTTAATACGTATGTAATTCTTATCTCCTTCCTGCACTTTCATTAATGTGACTGGCATTACAGCAGCCACGGGGAATCCCCAGCCTTTCCCCTACCCTGCGAACAAGCATCTGGGGCTCTGACACGACCGGAGCTGCCACGCTGCAAAGCGGGTCCAACAGCCCCTCAGATCCACCCCGACCGGGGGGCCTTCTGCAAAGGGACCGGCTACAATGCCGTCGCAAAACGGTGCTGCTCATTCCCTGCCTCAGAAAAAAGAAAAGTAAATACTAATGAGCAGAAGCGGTGCCATTATTCCAGGTCTGTGTGGAAGTCACAGTCAAGCTGGCAATTAAATACCTCAATGGAGGTCTGCTTACCTTCTTGTTGAACACATGCAGCAGACAGGACTTTGAATCTCTTCTGCACAGACATGACTTGAGGGGTCAAGAAACAATCTTGCAGGTTGAAGCTGACAGAGGTAGAACCACTTATCTAACTGAAAAAGAATATTAAGATCTGTAAGCAGAAGGAGTTTTGGTTACTAAAAAAATCTTTGGGCTGGCAGGAAAGGGCATAACAAGTTCCAGTGAAGTTGTTCTTGAAACAAAACTCAATTTAAGAATAATTTGCAGTTTTTTGGTTTGTTTTGTTTGTTTTTTTTTATACCAGGGTAGTCAACGCTGGGAAAAATGGTCCAGGAAAGCAATAGGTTATTTGTGTCTTCGAGTCAAAAATAAACACTTCTATGGATTTATGTAGTTAAGCACAAGTTATCAGGCTCCATGCAGGCCTCAGTGGATGAAATTTAGTAACTGCCGCACGCAGAGGGTAAGAGTAATGGTCTCTGCTGGCTGCGAGAGCCATGTGCCCCTGTGGCGGCACGCTTGCTTTCTCTACAAAGCAGCTCCTGATCAGATCAAACACCTTTCCCATCAGCTGGGGTCTCGGTGCTGGGGTGGGTGAAACAGGGCAGTGTTCTTGCACAAATCCCATGTCGCTGTCATTTCCCTTGTCACTCCTCCTCCCCCTGTCCCGCACCACCGAGGAGCACCAGGACCTCAGCTCTCTGGCAGGACCCGGCTGTGGCGTGCGGGCTCCCCAACAGGCGACTCCCCGGTTAGGGGCAGCAGGAGCAGGTCCACGGCACTGCAGGAACAGGTCCGCAGGGAGAAGCAGCCAGCACTGAGGATGCGGCAGCCCCGTCATGCGTGTTTTGCAGGGTAGTTGCTCCAGCATGGAGGAGGACCGACCCTCATGCACCAGGAAGGGAGCACGTTAGCAGCTCTCCCAGTTGGGCTTCCCCCACATCCCGCTGGCGTGCCGTGAGGAGGCAGAGCGATGGGAGCTGGAGCTGTGCGAGCGCCGGCAACCAGGAGATTCACTTCCGAAGTGCTCTCATGACCCCCGGCTGAAATGCTCATGTAGATGTACCCAGAAACACTTTCAAAGTGGAAATGAATTAGCACTGGTTGAATTAGTCTCTGTGAATAATTTAGCTGCTACATTTTGCATTAATTGTTGAATAATTTATTCACAAATACATTTTCTCCATTATTTGACCTCTGCTGCAAAGTAATGAATGCTATTTGGCAAATAATTTACTGTACAATATTTATATGACTACATTAATTCTGAATATATTTCCCTATTACCCCATTACTTCCAAATTCACTGTTTGAGTGATCTCAGCATAGACAGCAGTCAGACATCTTTTATAAGTCATTCCTATTGCCTGGTCTGGTTCATCCTAAGTCAAATGTCTCAGTGCGTATTCCAAAATATTTCAGCCTGTTCTGGGCACGTTCCCTCTGGATAAAGCCTGGAAACCTCTTGGAATAAACACAGTGATGTGCGGGCAGGTGCAGTCGTGGGTAGCTGGACCAGGGGGAGCAGCAAACACGGGTAATATTCAGACAGAGGTTGTTTGGGTTTTTTTGGAAGGCGTCTGTGAGTATCCAAAATCTCACTGAAATTTGACAGGGACTAAACACGTAATTCCAAGGCTCTTAAGAAAACCACGGCCTTTGCTGAAATCCTTTTTATCTCTGTAGTACAATGATACAACCTACTTGTTATATAACACCAGGGCAGCAGACTTTGCACAGTCAGAGTCATGGTCCAGAAGGTGGCCAAAGCCCATGCTCCTTTACAGGCATCTTCTTACTTGGGTATTTAAGATTAGCAGGTGGGAATCTGGCTGTAAATGTCTCCTTGAAGTACATGTAATCAACACATTCCTTGGAAACCTCTCTGAAAATAACCTTTGCTCTCTCCTCTTGGACATGAGCAACACACCAACACGCCATCAAGAAATTGTGCTGGATTCAACTCTGCCTTCAGGACAGCTACAGCAACGGAGAATTAGCAAGATACTCCTCTGCACGTCCAAATACGATGAAAGAGCATTAAAATACCTAGACAATACATAGTTGAAAGGCTATTTGGTTCCCAGATTCATGGCAAACATATAAAACTTATTTTTTTCTAACCATCTCTCATGACTTTCAGTCCAGCAGGTCTCCGAGACAAAATCCACAGGTGAAGAGGAGCTACACGAGCCCTGTGGCTGGAGGGCTCCACATGACTATTTTGCTGTGATTCTCAGAACCAAGCAATGCAGCAGCAGCAAAGCCAGGGAGAAGTTCTGCAGGATTTTGTCACGCTTATCTTCCCACTTTTTAATGAAAAGCTGAAATAATAGAAAATCTTTACTGCTAAATTTGCTTAACCAAATTGACAGTTAAAGGGAAGAGTCCCCTGCTGTTTTCAATCACACTGACAGCTGATTTTTTTTCTGGGGGAGGACAGCATATTTGATATAAATATTTAACAAAAAACATCCCTGTAAACATGAAGAGTGGTAATTTTCAGCCTCTTCTGCATTTAACCAAACAAACTGCTTGTTGGGCTGGCATTGGTTCGACTTGTGATTTTCCGTGTTCATAAATCAATCAACCATCTGGGACAAGGAACACAATCAAAGGGATTCACACTCTTCTAAGCCCCTTTTCAGCAGCACTACGTGTGGAAACTATGGAGCTTATCCATGCTGCAACAACCTACTTGATGGCCTACTGTTCTCTGCTGGGGAAGGAAGCACAGGAAAAGCCTCGTACTCTGTAATTTAATACCACCATTGCAGGCTGAAATACCTCAGACGGCACCTCTGGGAAAGGGTATAAAGAAGAGACAGAGCACTGTGTACATTTGGGATGATTTCATCTCCTTCATCCAGAGAGTAAATGTTGACTGAGACAAGACCTTTATCCTGCAGGGATCATATATATTCTCTGCCTTTCTTTTACCTTTTCCATACTGTGTCCTGAGCAGAGAAAAACAATCATTTCCTTCCCAGATTTTGAGCTTCTCTTTCCCTGAGTTTGAACAGATACCTGCTTTTGCACCATAGCCAGCACTGCTCAGGAACTGAAAAGCTCCCCCTGCCTTCCTTTGGTTTTTTGGGGTTTTTATTTTGTTTCAGTTTTTTTTTTCCTTTTTTCAAATGCAACTGTTTAATGAAAATTTTTTCATTTTCCTGTGGGGAACAAAAATCAGTCCTTCTGGTGAATTTCCATCTGGAGAAGACTTGCTCATATACTGCCTAGAGCCATGCAAGAGTAAGAGAGCCATACAGCTATAGACTCACTGCAGTTTGTTCAAGCTGTTGGGCTGTTGCTTTTTCCCCCGGGAATCCCTTCCCATTCCAATAATAGTTCATATGCCTTATTCAATTTCAGATGGAAAACAAAAGACTATCTATCTACCCCACATACACTCATAGTTGGGCTTGGCTGCAAGAGACGATTGCCAGCTTGCAGCCATCTCTGAAGATGGACACAAGGTTAAAAACTTGGGGAGCCATCTCCAGTACCATCCCTTATACATACCTCAGGGTGTGTAATTAGATGACGGATCTTGATCATCACACAACAGGAGTCAGATGTATTTTTCATTTATTTTCCTTCCTGTGCATTGCTTTTCTAGTCTTTGTTACTTCAGTTTTAATTCATCATGTCTGTTACTCCCTTCCAAACAATTTATCTTATTTACAGGTGGAGGAAGCTGAGGAGAAGCAGAGGGATCTGCCACTCTCATTTTTGCACCTGCTTGCTTACACCTACAGGGCGGTCCTTTTCCATGTTCATTCTCTCATGTCTCTTTCAATTATAGGCAGTTTTCTTCAAAACGTCATCTCTAAGTAGCTTCCCAAGGAGAGCCAGTTGCTTTTTCTTCCTGCATTCCTCTCTTCAAAGACACCATTAATGGTATCCCTTGGGATACCTTAGGATTACCTTAGGATGCTCTTCCCCTAATACAGACTATCAGTTATCTATTTTCTGGATTTCTTATTCCCTGTATTTGGTTTGTGTGACATTCCCCAGAAAATATTTTTTCTGATTTACAATTTTTACATAAAGCTGCATTTGTTGGAAAGTTTGCACCAGTGACAAAGGCCACAAAAGAGATGGTACTTACAAGATAAATAGATCTTGAGATACTCCAGTAAAAAGGGACACAATTCACTGACAATGAATTAATTTCTTACAGTTGTTCAATTCCATTTGCTCCCAGTCATGGCTACCAATGATGCACTGATCTCGGTTCTGGATCTGTGGTGAGCTAATGAGTAGGAAGTCCTTGACTGAGGTTCCTGGCTGCATCACAAAATAGTCTTTTTTATAAACCAGAAATGATTGCAGAGGGGTGAACAATTTTTTGGCTGGGTTCGCTTGACCTGATAGTGCTCACTCTCACAGTGGCAATGATCGTGGACAGTGTACCACCACGTAACATCTCCTTCCTTCAGTAACCAGAAAACATGCTGATCCGCTTCTTTACCTGGCGCGAGCAAATCCTGGGCTAGGAGCTTCATTGAGTAAACAGTCAGAATTACTCAGTCCTTATTTTTTACTAGCTGGGTCTTTTTCAGTTTTGTTTATTGAAGACACTTGGAAGTAGCCATCAGTCTCTCGAGCGGCTTCCTTCCTTCCTGGGAAGGTCAGGATGCCCTTGGTCCTGACTGCACCTACACAGGAGGCTTCACAGCACTCGGCATCTATTTCTCCTTCCCACATTTGTCTACGTCCTTCCTTGTTCTCCCATAACTCTATCACCTGGGATGGTTTTGACAATTCTTTCCTACATGCTCAATCTGATTTAGTTTCCTTATATTTCCCCAGAGACTTGAATTGCTGTTCATGCCCCATTTAGTTTCCTTTTAGAGAGAACACCACTCGGTGTAAATGTAGTGTCCCCAGCCCCAGGAACAGGAAGAGGAGTATGGAGCAATTTCAAGGCTGCTCGACTTCTTTGGCTCTTACTTTGTTCCCTTTCAAACTGCTCCTCAAGGAGGATCCCCCAATGGACCTACAGAATTTAGACAGAGCCCCTATTTGATTTCTCTCATTTCATGCATTCTTGACAGGACAGCAACGGTCTCTCATTACTTTCAGGGAGACAGGCACTACTCAAAGCAGTGGCAGCAAACGCTTTGCCCATGTCTAAAAGCACTGAGACCAGAAATGCAGGTCTTCAAAGTCCCACTTGATTTCCATATACATGCAGCTCGCCTTGTCCCATGGTCTGGCCTTTTCCTCTCTACTTCTGCCTAGTCTGCTGTGTATTTTGCTTCAGTGATACAGCAAACACCTGGAACGCCATGTGATAGATGGCATTAAAGAGGCTTATTTACAAATGCTTACATTTTCCCGGGTGAAATTTCTTTATCCAAGATGGAAAATAGGGTGGAGCCTTTTAATAAATACCAAACCAGTAACTCTGGAGTGTTCCCAATTAAGGCCGGTCCCGCACCGCTCTTTTGGGCTGCTCTGCAAACGCCATAAACCATTGGTGTAAACAAGCTGGACTGGACGGTGTTGTAGAAATACACGCTTCTCTTGGTGGCAGGCTTGAGGAACGTAAATGCGTGTAGGAAGATCTATGTTTCAGGCTGGCTCCTCTAAACAGAGCAACTTTTAATTAATTTTTTTAAATACTGCCACAGGCTCCTCTTAAATTGATTAGAAGTGCATTCTACTTTCCTTTGCAGAAAGGCATTGTATATTACATTTAATCTGATTAGGTAGGAAAAAACCAACAAGCCAGCTGTGCTTCTAGGGGCTTTAAATACGTCCTTTTAAACAACACTGTTTATATCAACCCACTTTAATATGAGGTAAAGCACATTTAAACAGTCGTTTTAAAATACCACACAGTTGTTATATTATTGCAGCCCCCTTGTTATGAAGACACCTTACAGAGGAAAAAATTTCTGAGCAAAACCCGCTGTCACCAAATTGTAATTTACTGACTCTGAAAGTGTTAAAGAATTAGAGCAATAGAGATTTAAGTTTATCCACCAAGGAAATGAGCCTTGAAACCTGTATCACAGTGTATTTGGTTACAATTTCATTTCTGAGGGAAATTATAACAAAAAAAAAATCACATAAATCTTTTCAAATAAGGAAAGATATACTGGGGAATCAGGATGGGATTATGTCTCCTGGCCATTACTTCCATCCAGAGGACTTTATTTTGCGAAGCAGATGAATAACCTTACCCACATGAGCAATGAAAAGCCAATTCATCACTTTAAATCAATGGTCCCAGTTGACTTAACTGAGCCTTGAAAAAGGCCCCTAGGGGCACACTGCGATGGTGAAGGCTGCCCTGGTAACGGTGTTTGGGCAAAGCAAGGATCAGAACCTCAGCTTCGCTCTTTTTCCAAATTGCTATAGTCCATGTTTGTTCGCTAATGGAAGAAGGTGTGAATATAAAGACTGCCGTTAGTGAGAGAGATGAAATTGTAACCCAGCCTTGTAGCTTGAGTATTTGTCCCATGTAAACAAAACCAAACCCAACATGTAACTAATGACTCTGACACACTCTCCTCAAAGAGGCCAACACTGGATGCATGAGGAGATGGCGAAGAGAAGGTTAAAACTAAGAGAAAGCTATAAGTAACCATGAGCGTTTAGGAGAAGAATCCCACTATGTGGCCAAGCTGTATGTGTCGTAGCAGGGAGCAATGGAACTGAAACTAAAAAGAGGTAAATTGTAATTTGTATTAGGTAGCATGAGTAACCGATCAATAAGGAACTACAATAATTTGCCAAAGGATTTACAGGCATCCAGAAGAAGATGAAGCACTTACAAGTGTGTCATGCCAAGGAGAATCCTTCATTTTTGCAAATGGCTGGACAGTGGCATCCAGGAGCATTTAGCCAGCTCTATTGTTTGTTTCTTCTCGGTGGCCTCTGTCACCTGATATTGAGAAAACCAAGGCAAGGTTATATTTTGTTGCTGCTTTTGTATTTTCTTCTTTCCCGTTAGCTTCTGAGCTCCAAGACCTGAGGCAATTTGGGGTATCTGGTGTCAGCTGGGGAACTCTTAAGATAACTGTTGCTGCAAAATGCAGAAAATCTGGGCCCTTTTCTATACTCTCAGTCCCACCCAAGCTCTTACTAATTTCTTCAAAGTGAGCTTAGGCCGTGACTCTGAACAGCTACGCACAGCGCAGTTGACAGGTCAGTGCCATGGAGGCTATCAGATCGTCTTATAAAGGATAATACCCGTAGTTCACAAGACATCCACATTTCTATATACTTTAAGCAGTGCAACATGACTCATCAAACCTTATCATTGATAGCCCAAAGACCAATAGTAAATGAAGATAATAAGCAGCAATAAAAAAAGCCCATCTTCCTGGAAAAATATAGTGCTTGTTTCACACTAACCACCATAAGGTGCATGACATCTACCTGGCCCTGCTCATGTGGTCAGAGCTTCTGATCAGAAACCTCCAGAACCAACTCCTACCTCTTAGAAAAGGATATTGATTAACTCGTTACAGACGCATCCCACTTTCTAAAATCATGAAAATCTAGAACAGTTGAAACCTCCTCACTAATGATTACAGGAGTTTTAATCACTTCCATTTTGAAATTCAAATTGGACATAACACTTGAGCACCTATAATTATCTTTATGGAAGTGAAGATTTTCATTATGTTAAGGCACTTTACATTTATCAGGCAGAGAAATTACATGATTCAGGGACCAAAACCTGAAAATGTACAGACTCTGATTCAAAACAAGATTCCAGTGATGAAGACGATTAACTACAGGAACACAGGAATGTGATGGATTCAACTCTGCGGTAAGTGAAGATTGGATGACCTTCCCAAGGGTCTGTTGTAGCTCACACATGAGACAGGAGCAAAACAGGAGTTATTAAATGACATTTTTTGTTTTGTGTTATACATGATGTCCGAACAATTACAATGACTCCTCCTGCCTCTACTGTTAACAAAATTTGCAACTGTTGTCATCGGCAGTCCATGTTTAGATGCTTCATCACAGAATAAACTTTAAAGGAGGAAGTGATACTGTTAAACTAGAGCTCAGCTGAAAACTTCAGTGCATGGCACACAGCTAGTTTTAAGATTAAGTTGTAAAATTGGTATGTAAATATTGTACTATCATTCACAATTTAAAAAGCAGCCAATAGGACAGGAACCAAAATAACAAAAGGTATGAGCTGTAATTGTATCACTAGGCTTCCTTTATATCTCTAATAAAGTACGGGAGTTTAGTTTCTGCTGAGAGGAGGAGAAGCCGATACTACTCTGGTTGATGTTGCAGTACAAAGGTAGCAGAGAATCCTCATCTGCAGATAAAAGAGACATAAGCTCTAATGAAGACATGCCTAAAAAAAGAGAACCCCCTCCCAGTGTAATAGCCTGAAGGCATCTTAACTAAAATGTCTGAGAATGAAAACCGATCTGTTTAATTAATGCTAAGCTCTAATCGTTAACAGCAATTACATAACAAAAACTACCTCAAGACAGGGATTCATGCACTCAGAAATTAGATACAGTAGACAAAACAATAATTAAAGAGCTGAACATACATGCTTCTGGAACAGTGTCTAGCACATTTATGCTAGTGTAAATGAAAGATTGTACCTTTCAGCTGTGGCACAGACAAACCATCTGGGCCGGCGATCTGCATGATGTTGGGCTTCCAACATGATCTGTGATGTTCACTGCCATGGCTTGCTTCTCTGCCCATGATGAAGCTAGAAGCTGCTATTTCCCATGCCTTTTGTATAACTATTTTGACTGAATGGGTCACTGAGTTGGCATTTTGACTAGCTCGAGCCATAGCATAAGGAGCAGCTGCTCACAGTCTCTTCTGAAGCAGCATTGAGGAGGCATCAAATGAAGTCGGGAAGTAACAAGTTCAGAATACATGAAGGGAGGTACGTACTTCAAATATTGCAGAAGGCTATAGATACTACAATATACAGAGATTCCGAAAGTGATGAAATGTCAATACCATGGATGCAAAAGGAAATAATAATACTTTCTGAGTTTGAAGATGGAGCTGCAAGTGCTGGAAAACAGCATGAAGACTGAGGAAGTAGGGAATGATTGCCTTGTTCCTGAGGTCTTACCCACTCCTGTTGCCTCATGCTGGCTATGGCTGCACACAAGACACAAAGTCCTTTCAAGGGCATCATTTTACCTGCAGATTTTGACATTGTGTCTGTCTTTTTTTCTTTTTCCTCCTTTTTTGGGGGGGTAACATCCTATTAGGGTTCACTATAATGCTTTTGGACAGCTAACACGGTTACTTGGTGCGTTTATGTACTTTCATGGCAAATGGCAAACACTGGAGCCACTTCCCTCACCAGTGGCACACTTCCAGCATAATGACACCTTGAGCCCTTCGCCTTCCGGAAAGGGTGCCCGCTGCAGCAAGCTCTGCTCTCCTGGCAGGGCTGGAACTGCTGTCTGCCTGCAGCCCAAACCACCACATCTCTCCCTTGCACCATAACATATTAGGCACGATTATTGGGCTTGCGCAATCTGGGCCCCCTGAGCTCTTCTTAAAAGAGCCCATCTATCTGCTGCTACAGCAATCTTCACTTCCAAATATCTGCAGTGCTCCCTTGCTCTCCTGTTTGCTCCCAGCCCCTCGGTTCCCAGACACTGTTCTCCCTCCTTTAAGTCCAAGTCTAACAGAAAAGACTGAGCCGTCCAAAAGCAAACAAACCAAATGGGTCATTTTCTTGTCTGACTCAGATCTCTGCAATGTGCAAAGCTCACGCCTCCCGCTGACTGCTGGTCCCCAGGCATCAAGCTTCAGCAGCGTCTCTGAGAGATATAATATTTGATGTTATCAAGAAACTGCTGAGCTGCTGTGGCTGATACACTACTCACAAAGCAGCCACTTCCACCCAGCCTAAGGCACCACCCTGGCTTAGCTCACGCACTCCCTTCTTAGCTCTTAAAGACGCTTGCTCCATTTAGGTCATTTGGCCACAACCGTTTGTCTCAGCTCACTCTGCAAGGCAGAAGCCCTTCCTCTCCCTCCCTCTCCCGTTATATTTTCTCAACCTCCCCCCTCCCCCCAGGAAAATCAGAGCAGAGTTTTGCTTAGTCCATCTTCTCCCTTCTGTCTCCTGCTCCCCGTTCACAGCACAAAAGCTTTCCTTTGTCAGATTTGTTGGCCTTATTACTGACAAGCAATTACAATAAGTAATTTCATTTCAGTGGAAGATAATAAAACGTGATACCATAACTACCCACAGAGCCTCCAAAGTATTCGTGTTCACTCTAATAACCTGGTGAGATGCTGTTAATCTTGACAGAGGCTGCCCAGCAGGTGCCGGGGAGCTGAATTTTCATATTCTTTCACTGTTTGCTGATCCTTCCACAGGGAAAGCTCCAAGCTGTTAAAATGCAATGGCCCTGCTCTATTTTTTAATTACATTTAGTTTATTAGAGGCACAATCAGATGCATAACTAATCCTGGAGCCTGCCCTACCTTACCGAAGAGGGAAAGGCAGGTCTGACTCACTCAGGCTCTCGCAATCTCGGATGCGTGGAGCCGTTTCCCTCTGGGAGACAGAGGCGTTGAAGGGGAATATGCGGTGGAGGGGGAACTCTGTTGTTTTCAAAAGCAGATGATCTTCACTGATACTTCCCTCCCCTGCCCAGGGACCCCTTCTATGCAAGTTGCCTTTGTTTTCAGGTTTTCCGTCTAAAGCCAAGATGTGCCAAGGAAAGATCGGTGCCGATTTGCCATTTAAAATTCAGTCTGCCTGTCCCCTCAGGACCAGAGTGCAAATAAGCTGCGTATGGGCGAGGGGACAGATGCATGCGGTGCCAAAGAATTACAGGCCTTCCCCTTAGAAAAACCGCATTTACCGGCACTGCAGAAACAACATTAACTTTCCCAGAGCTGCCATCCTGGGATGCGCATCAGCACAAGAGGACCAGGAGGGAGAAAGGAGGTGACAGTAGGGAGAAAGGCGACAGCAGCTGCTGCCTAGAAATGGAGGCCACTTTTGCACATCTCAGCTGGGAAATTAATTTTGCCCCGCCTTGGAAGCACAGTGGGGGAAGCTGAGGGGCATTAGGCCCTTATGGCCAAGCATCAGGCATACAGAGCCTCTGCTCCTGTGTCTCACGGCTGCTCAGCACGCCCAGCCCTAGGGCCTCAATCTGGGAATGGGCACCAGAAGCACGTCAGCGTCCCGACAGTAAAATGGTGATGCTCTAACCTCTTTGAAAGCCTGGGCATTTCTCAGGATCTCAGTGTGCATCACTTTGGTGCACAAGCGGCCCGTGGCCTCCCGCTCCTGAGGGAGCAGAATCCCGCCCTGCTGCCCGAGCGAAGACAAACCGCCCCCTCAGCATCCTGCCGCGCTGCAGAGGGGGTGATTAATAACAGGCATGGCTCCCTGCGGCCAGAGAGCAGCTCATAACCGGGGCACGACAGTCTGAACTGTGGGCCTTCCCAGAGACGAACCTGACCCCCCCCGAATGCAGCGCTGTGCAGAGAGGGCAGGAGAGAATGAGAGCAGGGCTTGGTGAGGCAGGTTTCCCCAGCATCACTGCTACGTTTTTTGACAACCCTATTTTCACAATTTCTGTAACCACAAACACACCACAACGGAGGTCAGAGGGCAGAGATCTCTCTCAGAGAGGGCCAATTCAGGGACTAAAGTGTGAGGAGGCTCCCTCTAAAGAGGGGAAGCCAGAGCAGCTGCTTCCAGCCAAGGGCAAAAGAGCTTAAAGGCTGCTGCTGAAAGTTCCCTGTCCACCTGGGAAGCAAGAGTCTAGCTACAAGATAAACTGGAGGGCCAGCATGTTCCTCATTCAAATCCACCTGGATGCTGTTCAATACTGTCTTGTTCTTGTTAAATCCACAACTGTAATTAAATTGTTTTCCAAGCTCTTGAGAAGTAACTGAAATGCTTAGAAATGGTCTGAAGGAAATGACAATAGCTGCGATGTGGCTGCCTCCATTTTCCAAAGATAACGTGCGGATCTCTATCCACCAGCAGGCGGGTTCCAGGCTAAAGCCTATGATAGTAGCTCTTTAGAAAGGAAGCTGTATTTGTCCCAGACCTCACTCCTTCCCAAACTGAGAGGTGGGAAAGGCAGGAGCATAGTTTCAGTCTTCTATTCTCCAACTGATATACCTCCAGACCTTGCTGAATTTCAAAGGAACTCGGTATTCATGGTGGGGAACAGTCCTCTGAAACACACTGCATGGACCTCTCGGAGAGTTAATTCCTCTGCCCTCCTGGCATTTCTTTACAGCTAAATGAAGCTTTAGAAGAGAGGAGTAATATATATGTTGAAGATAGCTGAGCTGTGCTTTTCTCCAAACATTGTTCAAAGCAAAACTACGAGATGTTCCTGGTATTGCCTAGAAATCTACTCGTATTACATCCTTAAACATACTTCCCTTTATTCCAGAGGGCCTTCTTGAGTTTGCATAGTGAAAATGAAAAAAAATGAAATTCTGTATTTTTTTAACATTGAGAACATGGGAAATAAATAACCTTGGGCTTTCTCTCCTCCAAGAACAGAGGTGATGTAGGAGCAAGCTAAGTGCAGCTGACTTACCTGCACTCAGAAGTATGGTCCAGACCAATAAGAGAGCCTCTTGCATAAAATAAAAAGGTCAAGAGTATAAAGATGTGATCTCGATGGGGAAGAGAGCCAAGAAAACAGTTCGCTATTTAAATAGCTGATTAAACAAAATATAATTAGGGCTAACTTGGCCCCTTTCCCAGAGTTCATAAACCCACACAAGGAATTCCCTCTGGGGGCAGTACAGCCTGATGCGTGCCCTACTTAAATCAGGCCACTTAAATAGCTGACCTTTTTTAGTGTCCGCTTCTGCTTGTTCATACACCCACGTCTCTTTCTGAAGCTAACCTTTTATATTGCTGCCTGACGGCTTGTGTCATGTCTTCCCCACCTTTAGACATAGCAGAAGCCAAATTAAATAAACCGGAACTACAACAGAATGAGAAGTCGCAGGGAACCCTTTGCTGCATTTTTATTTGCTGAGCAACAGCCGGCCTTGCATGGCCTGGAAGGGCTTGGTGAGCTCCCCCCAGACTGACAATCGCAGGCTGTAAAAGACAAAGCTATGCGCAGAGCTACTCCACGTAGGTATTTGCCCTGTTCTCATCAAGCTCTCAAGTACATCAGAGACACCTTTTGCACAACTTCAGCAGCCTGATGTGCTCTCTGCTGGACTGGTACCACTGCTCTGCTAAGCCTGAGGAACAGAGTTTTAGCAGCAAATTAACCCATTTAGGCCCAAGCCCACCCTAACCTGTTTCACAGCTTCCAGACAGGTGGCTTATATTTATATTAGCCCATTGCTCAGGTAGACTTGGTTTTCCATTTCAGTACTGACCAGATGAACATGTGGTCCGTATGGTATGAAGCAGAGGGAATCCCTCCTTTAAAACGAGAAATTCACATCGGAAAAGCACCTGTGGACTCATAACCATGAACACCAAGAGAAAGAATGGGGAAGAGTGGGATGGAGAGGCTGTAACTTCATTTCTCTCTGTCTAAAAAACTCACTGAGGTCTGATTCAAAAACCTTGAAGTCAACAAGAGTCTTTGCATTGCCTGTGGGAGGCTTCGGATCCCAATTTGATTTGGGAGGAAGGGGGAGTATTGCAGCTATCAAGAGCTTTCATTAAAGTGAAACAATGACTCGAGCACAAGAGCTAGAGTTAATGAAAAGACACATTATGATGCACTGCTCAGGGAGACACGTGTACTTATCCTGCACAATGTGCTGTGCAGAAGGCACCTCCCTTCCAGGTTGTTTGGATGCTTTTGCTTTATTCTGATTCCTGTCAAAGTTTTTTTGCAGGGGAACAATATAAATTCAGAAAGTGACCTCCCAGGTATACACATGGAAAATACATCCATCCAGTATGTCCAAAAGCTAGTCAAATACGACCTCCCAGGTATTTACAATGCTGCAAATATTGATTAAAATTTATATAATGATACTGATTTTAGTCTGCATTGATACTCCACATATTCTGCACACATGGCTGTTTTTACACTCTTTGGAGGAACACCAATGTCAAACACTTTCAGAGGAACAGAGTGAGCACAGTCCTAAATGAACAGACCGATTCCAACAGTGTCGAATGAGGTTGATGGGGAGGAGTTTGTGGCTTTTGTATGAGACCCTGGGAAATGTCTCAGGAGTCTTTATTATCCCCATTAGGGTAGGCAGCACAGATGGATCTGTGAGATGGAAGGCCATGAACAAAATGCATATAAATATTGTGGAGCTACCCAAGGTCAAGGCGTAACTCACAGCAGCCTCACCAGGCCTGCTGGATTTACCATTTATATCCCTCCTGTAGGAAGTTCCTTTAAATTGTATTTGTTGCGTGTCAGGACCAGAACACCCACATGAAAACTGACTCTCCTGGCTGGTAGTTTCGCATTCACTTAAGTCTTCCTTTCAGAGAATTACGGCCCCAAACTGGAAAGACGAGAGCCCATTAGTTTAAAGGTAAAGAGCAAGATGAATGGAAAGTCCATAAACCCTTTTAAGGGATAAAAACATATGTACTTTCATTGGCATCAAGATGCTGGTACTGTATCATGTCTGCAACGCTCCGAGTCTGCACTGCATAGGGCTGGAGATACGTTTTTGCTGCACTGATGCCGGGCGTAATCAGTAGGTTTGGCCAAGTCATGCTGAAGGCTTTGATTTTTCTCTATCCAGCTGAGTTAGAGAGCTCATGGGTTAAGAGGAAATCTTCCAGCTGTCCAAACACAGAAAAGGCAGAGACCCCAGCAGTGTAAAAAAATGAAACAGCAGCCAACCACCTTGTCCCATGCTTTAACCACCAGCCAGCCCATTTCCTTACATAGGTGTGATTCTTTTGAATTACCAGCTGTGCCAGCTATGAATTAATGACCACAGGGCTATTTTTCTGCTAATTCCCCTGCTCATTTAGACTCCTTCTCCTCCCCCTCTCTTCCACTTGGTTATTCTAACATGTTTTTCGAATGCGTCATAATTAATAACATTTTCTCTATGATCAAACTCTCCTTGTGTTCCTATGAAATTTTTTTTGCTGTCTTCTCTCCCCTGTTATACTTTATGAGGGAAGGATTTTCTTGAAACCCTTACCCAGAGTTAATAACCTAGAGACTCAAATGCTCTTAAGAAAACTTACCTCCTGCAGGGCTGAAGGAGACTGATTTCCCTGAGGGACAGGGGCTACCCTGAACATGAACAGCCCCAAACAGTCCATTCAGAACCATCCCAATTTTCCTGAATTTCCATGGACCCCCTTCTCCCACAAGTTTCATTTGTCCTGGTACCCTGTGGCACTGGGAAGGGGGAAGCTGCTATCAGACTCGTGAAAGAATCAGACTGTGTTATCCACCTCCAGTTCAAGCCAAGCCTTTGCCAGGCTCCCGCTCTCCCACGGGGCAGTTACAGTTCCGACACCCGCCATCTCAGGGAGTACGGGCGGGTGACAAACCTGCTCAAAATACCTGACATCAGTCCGAGGCACTGCTCAAGGTCTGACACAGAAAGAAAGACACTTTGCTTCCCCCTTTCCTCCTTGAGATGGAGGTAATCCCATCTCCATTTCTCTGCCCGCCCCGAGAAACATCCACCCCGGCAATGACAGACTGCAAAATATAGATTCAGCGCATTTTGCAAAGTATCTCGACTTACACATCAGCATAATGGTATTCCTCCTCTCAGGAAAAGATTCTGGTAGCCCAGATCAATCTATGCACAAAGGTGGGGAGGATTTCCTTTCAGCCCGTTAACAAAATTATCTGTCATCAGAAGATCGGTGGTAGGAATTGGCTTGTGCCAAGCAAATTTGCAGAGTCTGCTTTTTTTTGCATGTGTGGTTTGCTTTAAACCTCACTTATATAACACTTATTTATCACAGCCGCACAGGCTAATTCATGTATATGTATTTAGTATAAAAGCATCTGAATTAAAGTTCCCAGCTTGTTTACTTTGAAGGACTGAATGCCCCCTCAGGAAGACATATTGATCTTAAAGGAGGCTGTTCTCTGATGAACGCTGCTTCCTGCAATATTTATAGCATCTGGAGCCTTTTCTCTACTCTTTATCTTTTGGAAAGAGATCCCAAAGGAGGGCGACAAAGCTCGGAGAGTGGAGGAGGGAGAGAAGAGGCACAAGAGGGGTCCCTTTGCTCCGACTGCAACGTCCAAATGTAAACAGGAAGGTGATCAAGGACTGTCATCATTTCTAAATTAAGCATTTAAAATATATATTAATGAATATGAGAGGAAAAAATCCATTGAGGCAACTTTATCGAGAATGCTAAGATGGAAAAAAATAAAAGATCTGCAGCTTTTCTCAGTTTTGCAGCTCAATTCTGCTAATTTAGGCCATATCAACTGTGATTTTGAGGCCAGCCAAAAGAACTGACGTCAGTGGAAACACCAGAAAGTAACCCCTTCACTGTCTGGCGCTTGCCGTCTTTCTAATTACTCCACATGGCCATATCTATTATTAAAAATAAAATATTAAATACTTTTCTGGCTTCTTCTTCAGAATGGAGTTTGCACTCCATATGGGCTGAGAGAATAAGGAGAGCGCACTTGCTATCCATGTGATGTTCTCCCTCCTCCTTTACCCTGAAGGGAAGTCGTCGTTCCTCAGCTGGTGTTTGTTTTCACGGCATAGTAAGGAATAGACAAGGCAAAACACAAACAGAAGGATCTCAGGGCTAGATCCAGCGCTCCGAAGCATGAGTCGAAATATATCACTAACCCACTATTTTGTCTGTGCTCTTTTATTCCCTCTAGCATTCTGCCTCCTTACCATAAACTGAGGTAATTTCTTCTCCCTCTGTCCCTGGGCTAGCTGTAAATCCCCAGGTGCAGGAGCAGGAGCAGACTTTCAGTACGTTTAGCACATGCCTAGGAGTGGGATCCTCGCTCTCAGCTAATGCCATTTTACCGCACCACAGAGGGTGGACACACATGCAGATCCTGCCCAAACTCCGCCAGGAGCTATTATTCCTATCCCTAACGATCCCTCGATGGGCAGGAAACATCCAACGTCTTGTGGGTCAGGTTCCTACAGCAGGAGAAACTGCTGCTGTGAACTGTGGCCATATCCCAAATTCATTTGCCCCTGTTCGTGGCTATAAAGACGCCCCAGAGCAGCAGCGGTTGGGAACAGGCAGGAGAGACCCCCACGCTCAGCCCACAGGGGCGGGGAGCAAAGGCCAAGACAGGCAGCAAGCAGTTTTGCTGCAGGGCTGGTCCCCAATACCTGGGGGACCTGCCTCCACGCTTTTAACTTGCCTTATCACATGCTATATACAATCATGGGGATAACCCAACCCGTACATACAGGTTATCCATGGATACACATACATATTTATATATGCTGAGAAAGGACAGGGGGCAGGTATGCTGCACCGTTACCAGCCGTTCCCTTCACATGCTGCTTCCACATGGGAAGTGGGAGTACAGGTAACGAGTAGAAAACCATCTGTTTCTGCCATTTTTGGAGGATGCACTACGATATTCTGCAAACCAGGTAATAAGCAGAGTCATTTGCTCTGAGCTGTTGAATGGATGAGGTCTGTGAAACTGCCAGCTTTGAGCTTTGCCTCCCCCCGACCTCTTCCCTTTATTGGGAATTTATTTTGTCAGGAAAATCCATGCTAGCATCAGAAACCAAGGCTGAGCCACAGCTGGGAAAAGCTGAGGCCAGGGGCCAGGGTTACATTGTAAAAAATGCAGTTTTCAATCAGAGGGCTTTGTTGCATCTGGCTAAAAATAATTTGATGGAAGATTTGACCAAAACAAATTATTTGTGGGTGTTATGTGATGGTAAAAGCAAAGATTCAGAAAAAAATAAAAATAAAACTGATTTTAAAAGCGTTAGCTTCAAAACAGGTCTGGAAATTTTGACTCCTCAAAAGCAACCTGTATCTGACTCTTCCTTGAGGGACAGAGGGTACAGATGGGATGGCCAAGGGAGACAATAAGGGGACGACAGAGGTTTTGAAGATCAAGTGCAGGACAAAAAAGTTGATGATGGCACATATGCTCCTATTTGTACCTTTTCCACACAATACCAAGGAGATGTATCTGCCTGCTGTATTAGGCTGAGCTACCAAAAGAAAATTTCTCCCCAGAGACTTACCCAGTGGGACTGGTTGCCCCAAGGTATTTTGGTAGCCAAGAGCAAAAAATTTTTAAGCAGCTGTTACAAAAACCATTAGTCATTTCTCTGGGTGACTGGAACCTGTATGCAGTCGTAGCCTGTGTGCAATATATATCCTCCGCTACAAACCTCCTGGTGAGTCTTATTAAGAAAATCCCTCTAATTAGGCAGCCAGAGCTGTCAGTTGTCTCAGGCGTCCTGCACTGACCTGAAGCTCTGCATTTCCACAGTTCTCCCCACCGTCACCCCCACTGAGCGGGGGCTGCAGCACATGCATCCAAGTCCTCTACCTGAAAGGTCCCTCTCGGCTTGGCAAAACAATCTCGATCTCGGTGGCTCCAGATTGAGGGGGAACAGCAAAGACCAGACGCTGCAGGGCCAGAGCCCGCTGCCTGCCAAAGCCAGCACCAGCACTGCCCCCATCTTGGCAGAGCTGGGATTTCTGCATTCATTTTGTTCCGATGTCACGATGAGGGGGAGGGTTGAGATGTGCTGTCAAGATTTCTACCTGAAAAATTTAAACAACCAATTTCAGGTTAGCTTTTTGTTTAGTTACTTGTTGCAGCCTGTCACCAAAGGGCCTCTTTGGGCTGTATAAACCACTTCCCTGGCTTAGTCGCATGGAAGATAGAAGTCAGAGCACTTCTTTCATCAAAATATTTGTTTTAAAGGGAGATCAGAAAACCAAACCACGGCAGAGGCTCAACAGGAAAGGCAGGAAAAGTAGTGTTTACCAAGTAGTTCAGCAGTGGAGAGATAAACGGACATTTGAGCTCATTTCACTACATAATGTTACTAGTTATATGAAATTGGACTGTCAAATCGAGCTCTATAAAATGCAAGGGGAATGTAAGAGGGCAAGAAGGAGAACGAACACACAGGGGACAAATCACTGTCACTCACAAAGGAGTGCCTGGCAGACTAAGAATTAAGTTCACTTCTCAGGGCAAGCCATCCCAGCTGTTATAAATACATTTTAATGCCCCTGTCAATGTGCAGAAAGAAAGAGCCAGCCTTCCCCAACACGGTGTGTCAGGTGTTCTCTGTCATTCAGAGAGCTTGAAAGAGCCACATTTAGATGCAGTTTTGTCACTTCTCCCTCTAGCAGAGCTACAGCAGCTTCTCTGCCGATGGGATGGCGCAGGCAGAGGTTCTGGAGCAAAGCCCGGTGCGGGCTGCTGGCGACCCTGGGGAGCGGCAAGAGCCGGGCTCTGCAGTTGCTGCCAGCTGCTGCCGCGCTCCACCTTGCCTGGCTAACGCAGACAGGGAGGTTGTGGATTCCTCTGATCATCGTTTAACAGGCTGCTTGGCTGTTCCTCGGGGGACTGATGCGGCAGGAGGACTTTGGCCACGCTTGGCTAGTAGGGGTGGGCGACCCTCCCTGGCTGACGGCCGACCTACAGGAGACTTCACGCAAACTCACACCGGGAGCTGTTGCGTCCCGGTAGAGCCATTCCCAGAGGGCTGAGGTGAGGTCAAACCTCAAGCCCTGAGCAAAAAGCAGCGATGCTGCACAGTCCCCAGAGCATGGTGTTAGTCCAGTCCCTTCTCCTGTCAGTCCAGGTCCTACTGCCTTCCCTCGGCTGCAGCTCAGCTATGAACAGCTTTGGGGGGACTGTGAGATAGATTGGAGCCAATTATCTTTGCTGCTGCTTTATTTTTCATTTCTGAAGAGGTCTGTAGCCCTTTCTTCAGAAACAAATGCTAGGAGGGGACCTTCCCCTTGTTGTCAGACAGCTGTGCGGTGTTTCAGCTGCCAGCCCCAAACACCATCTCTAGCAAAACTGGAGCCAGCGTGGGGGCTCCTGCCAGGCTCCAAAATGGAGACTGGCTCTGCTCGAGATGAGCAGTCTTAGACATGGCCCCATCAACCCGAGAGGAGTGAAATCACATCCTACCTTGCATATGTACTTTTGGATTTCTTCTGCCTTTCATTTCCCACTGAAACATAAGTTTGGCCCCAGCTCATTCTGATCTCTGAGCAGGTAGGAAATACGCAGTGTTTCGCACACAGGAGACCAACCACAGGGACAAACCAGGACACAGCCATGAAGAGGCAAGCCAAATGGGAGACTTGGGAAGAGGAGCTTCTTTTCAAAGAGAGCACTTCCATGAAATGAATGGGCTATTGCAAGGCAGCCCACATCCAGCTGCCCATTGGAAGGGGCAGGCTTACAGGGCGAGACAAGCTTCATGCCCTCCTTTTGGGCTCGAGTCAGTATTTTGTTCTCTTTCTGGCATCAGGCCCATGGGTGACATGGCCCACTCCTCCCTGTCCCCCCCAGTTATACCTGTACAACAGCTTGCTAGGCTTTGCTCTAACTAGAACACTGAAACAAAACAAAAACCCCAAACCAACAAGCCTTTGAAAGTCACTGAAGCCATTATCACCACGCTGTTATGACTTGAGAGCATGGCCCCATGATTATTTGGATGACAAGAAGCGGGAGGTAGCAAACATCACTTTTCCCGCCAGCAGTCAGCAGGAGGCACAGATTCGGAGCCACAGCCTATCCCTTGGTGGGCAGATGTTGCCAAGGTCCCAGTAAGTCACTGCTGAGGGTGACAAAAATGAGCTTGCTGCTCTTGCATCGCTGCTTCTGTTGCTCTGCCGACGTGAATATCTGACCTCGGGTCTGGACTGGTACAAACTGGCATCACCTGCTTGAAGCCAACCAAAAAGATGGACAACGGCAGCAGCTACCGACCCGATCCACAGCGACGCCCAGGGCCACATGACAGAAGCATCCTTTTGAAACAGAAAGGCTTTTTTTCTATTATTTGTTTCATTCTCATTTTATTTCTAAATGGCTCTTGTTTGCCTGCAATCGCCTCAGCAATAGTTCACGTACAGTAACATGCCAACCTACTGCAAAACATCTCGGGAAGAGATATTTCACTCAGCTCAGCAGCCCTTAAAGGGAAGCGTCTGCTGTCAGAGGCGTGTGCTCGTCACCCCTTGATGCATGGGCCTGTCTGAGAGCAGACTTTGGTTCAGTGCCTACCCCCTGCGAGAGGGAGATTTTATCAGCATTACTGTTGTGGCAGTTCTTTAAAAACCAACGTGGGATCTCGTATTTCTGGAAGAACATGCACGCGATTTACAACGTTACAGCCAGCAGCACCACAACACAGATTACTTAATCCATCATTTCCTGGGAGGGAAAGGCGGTTGCTGAGGCACAGGGAGGTTCCAGTTGGGTGAGACCTGGTCATTATCTACAGAAATAACTCCTTCAGAGAACACACTCTGCTTTCTGAACTTCAGCTGTAAATAAAATTGCACCCCCAAAACCAGAGTTCCCATCTTGTCCCACCCTTAGTGATACATGGCCAAAGACTTCCATCAGAAATGTCACACCACTAATTCCACTTATAAATGTTCACGAGACACACAGAGAAAAGTGGCAAGTCTCAACAGTCGGCCTTATGCTCCTGAGCTTAGGGACACAGCATTGGGACCAAACTACCGTGATACAAAAGAGAGAATCTCCATGTGTCATTTTACTGTCCTTATAATCAAGAGGTTTTTTCTAGTAGATATAAAAAAGCCACCCCGATGACAGCATAAAAGCCTAAATCTTTTCAAATTGCATCTCCATTTGCTATGATTATTAACCAGCAGCACAATGAAAAGAAGAAAACGTTTTCTAGGTACATGCTCTCTATCTGAGATACCTGTCCACAAGGCTACACTAGGTCTTTCAGAAGAACCCACTGATCTGATCAGAGATGGCTGATAACTAGATTAAAAAGTGAGTGTCTGCTCGTTATTGGTGAGGGTCGGGGATGCTTATAGTTGACTTCACCGAGTCCAGGTCTTCTGTCTAAACTAAACTTGAGATGGTGCCACTGCTGGATCATCAACTTGACACTAAGCTCCATGCGAAGCATACCACAAACAAAATTAACATCAGGTTATGCAAAGTTGTTGTTTTCCAGCTTCTGCATTCCATGTCCATTTTATTCTCCAACTCCCAATCCACAGACATCCCATTTTCTCCAGGAGTTCTGCGGGGGCCTGCACGTAGTGGGTGCCAGGAGCACAAACACGGCTCTTTAAACAGCCATCAGTACAGGACATTATGTATGGTCTTGCTCAGCACTTCAAAAATCCTGTCCTTGCCTTCTGAGAGATGGGTGCCCACAGCTCCCACAACCTCTTTCATCACACACAAAACGACATCATCTTCATGACATCCAGGGCTCTGATTTGCTAATGTATAACTTACCTCTTTCACATGCAGCTGAAGAAAATATCACACACCTCTCCCAGGGCTCGTAACCACAAGGTGTAGGCTTGCGCTCACACACTGCCAACCCCCAGCACCACACAGCACCCCATCCAAAGAGGCTCCATGAAGCCTGCAAAGCAGCGAGGGGGGAATTAAAAACGCTTCATTGCATTTACAGCTCAGCAGATTGCATGGGAGACATGTAGGGTTGATTAGGTTACATGTCCTTAGTGATGTGTCATCAATGGTGGTTCCCCTCCCCCCCATATTATTAAAATCTCAATATTATCAAAATCTTCTCCACTGAAGTAATCTGGTATCAGTGAAAGCACACTCATTTACTTCCCACACTCAGCACTTCCCACTGAGGGGGGGAAGGTGGTTTTTCTCTGGGGCACAGCATCACTTGCTCTGCCACATTCCCTGCCTTAAAAAAGTTCCCTGGGATGGTGGGGACCAGGAACTCAAGGTTTCAGTGTGGAAATGTAGGAGGAAAGGGAGAAAGGGAGAGAAACCTCCACTAGCCTGACTTTGTCCTTATCTTTCAGCATATCAATGCAGACCTTAATAGAGTCATAACGAACATATTCTCGGGTACAAGTGCTTTTCCAGCAGGCTTCTGCAGCTCTTGGATGAGACAGAAAGCTCCATCTCCTGGGATATAGCTCAGTCCCTGGGCCATTAACAGAGTCCTTGAAAGGGCTCATTCTTTTTATTCTATTTTTTTCCCCAGCATTGAAGAATCCCCTGTGAAAATATTTGGTGAACGTGTGGGAGTTGGGGGAGGAGAATGTCTTGTTTTGCTTGTTTTTAGACTGCAGACCTTTGGAGATGGCCAACACAACACTGTCAACAACCAGCTTGCGGCCTTGGGGCTTAGAACGCCCCTAACGCGCTGGTTTGCTTCAATGGATGCTAATGTTTGTCCCCGAATTTCCCACTCTTGAGGTCACTGTTAAGCAGCCAAATCCCTGTCCTTTCCCTGGAGCAAGTCGGCATCCCCGGCAAGCTGGCACTCCTGCTCCCAGGGAAGTGCCCTCTTTGGTCTCTGCTCAGAGCGGGGCTCCTGGCACCGTTTCCCATACAAAATCAGAAAAAAGGGAGGTGGGCTTCCAAACTGGAAACCTCTGGGGCTTGGGGTTTTTATCACTTATGCTGCAGCACTGAAAGGCACTTGGCTCCTGAATCTGGGGACTGATGCACAAGACTCACAAAAACCCACAGGGTTTGGTAAGAATTTTTCACTGAAATCACAATAATAATTCAAAGGTGTGGTGCATATAACTGTGAAAAGCAAAATAATTTAAGAAAATACATTACAAGAGTTAATACCCAAAATTAACAACAAACTCTTGAAAAGCAAGCAGAATATGGTCTAAAAATACTTTCTACAAGTACTTGTAATGAAATAATGACAACATAAAACCGCAGCTATTTTTATTAGAAAATATTATTGAGTTCTTACAAGGACAGTGTCTAGCAGCTTCAGCCAGGGCTGGGCTCAGCTAACGGAGCGCACATTACGCCTGAGGGTATATAAATTCCCACTGCAGTCAATATCTCTGCAGACATGGCCTGAGTGGCGTTGCCAAGGCCAGCCCGTTGCGCAGCCCTGCAGAGGACCCGCCGACCGGAGCTGTGCGCTTTCTGCCACGCCAGCGTGACAGTCCCCACCAGCTCCGAGGCAGAGCTCGAGACTCCTGAAGCATGGACTGGCGCTGCCTTTCAGCATTAACAGAGCCGGGCTGCAGCGGGGCAGGCCAGGCTGGCAGCCGACGGATGAGCAAAGGCATAACGCTGGAGGACATTAAAAGGCAAATCATAAAAAAAAATAAAAATTACTTTATAGCTTTGCAATAAAAATGGGCGTATAAAAGAGGTTCAGAAGAGATTGCTGCTTCGTTCTAAACCAAGCCTGGAAATTAGCTAGAATTTATCAGACAGCTTTTGGATCAGAGATGCAATAAATGCTGATGTAGTTGTTACTGCAGGTCTCTGATCTATTGTTCAGAATAGAAAATATAAACTTATCTACAGTTCATCTTTTCCCTTTGTTTTGGGGGTTTTTTCTTTTCATTGCTTTTCTCTTTGCTTCAAACAATTAAATGATCCTATAGATAGTGCCTGCTCGATACAGGTACCCCACAACCGGCGCGGTGTTACTCTGAACTCTGCAAAAATAAGCTGCTGCATTCTATGCCGCAGAGTGCTCCTCAGCTCCTGCCAGCGTGAGTCGGTGACATACTTGGGTCACAGGAATTGCCCCTAAACAGCCTCAGCTACCCGGGGAAGGAGGGCAGAAGGTAAGAGGAAAGTGCGCAAATGCGCAAGAAAAAAATTTATCACTTTCCCCAGCAAGTAACTGACCACATCTCTAACAGCTAACGATCTGCTTGCTGTTTTCTTATGCTGAAGTTCCATCTTTTGTGGAATAGGAATTAATTTCTACTGATTTACTAAGCAATATTTTAAAAATGTGAGCTCCTCTTTCTCATTTCAGAGCCAAAGCAGATAGAAAATAGCAGCTCCAGGGTGAGATTTTTCCACAAGTTCCCATCACTGTCACCTCTCTGCTCTTCACTGACCTTGGTTTCTACATAGTTAGCTCTCTCTTTCCTGGTTGCTGTTGCACAGTTGGGTTTTTTCCCCTTCTTAAACATGTTACCACAGAGGCTCCATCACCATCACTGATGGGCTCGGCCTTGGCCAGCGACGGGTCTGTCTTGGAGCCACTGCACGGGCTCTGTGGGACACAGGGGAAGCTTCTGGAGCTTCTCACAGAAGCCACCTCTGTGGCTCCTCTGCTGCCAAAACCTGGCCAGGCAAACCCGATACAGCACAAACCCATATCTGATTGAGGCATGGCTGCTTCTGGTGCACGTTGGTGCCTGTACATCTGTGCAGCCCAGCAATGCAGGACGAGGGAAGGAAGGTGCGTATCCAACTGCATGTCAAGGCGAAGAGCTATTTGGAAGGAACATTAATTTTGGCCAAGAAGACTGTTTTAGCTAATAGAGATTCCATAATGACTTTTAATGTTCACAGGGGAAGAGTTACCCTTTAATTTCAAGGGCCTGTCCAAGATGCTGCTTGGCAGTAAGGCATGTGGGACCGCTCACGGTAGGAGCAGCCCCTCGCCAGGACTCAGGCTGAGGTTTCAGGGAACGGAGGTCTGCTCAGACAGGCCTTCGCGCATGAAGTCTGGCACACTGGGACAGACCAGGGGTATGTATTAGTCCCTGTTAACCCTAGTCTTTCTCATAAAACTCACTGCTACAGAGAAAGGCGACATTCCCCACACGCTGGCCGTAGGCATCTGTGCATAGCCACATTGGCCAGGGAGAGTGGAGGTGGGGAGGGAATAAAGCCATCCTGAGTCTGCTGCCAATCATCTTATATCCTGAAGTGTGAGGTTTAATTACCTGTGTCATTAGCTTAGCCTGCTTTAAAAGTAGTGTCTAACAGACACCATAAAAGATTATGATACAAGCTCATTATCTCATGGCTAGATGGAAAAAGAGGAGGTTAATGTGGTAGAAATTAATAAACAAAGCCGAAAACAAACTACAATACAACCACGACCTAAAAGCAAGTGGGTAAAGCCAAATGCACTCCTGTGTTGGAAAAGGTGAGTTTGGAACAAACGTTTAAACACAGATAGTGAATTTCCTTTACCCTGCTCTTTAATAAGGGAAATTGTGAGAGTTTTTCAAAACAAGGAGCCATGCATATTCCTAACACAGACAAACATGTCTCCAACAAGAAACCTCTGTGTGTGTGTTCCTCCCTGGCAGTGTGTTTTGTGGTACCTTTAAATATGAAGAGTGGCTCCTTTGCTCTCCTGACTTGGACAATCCTTCAGTGCCTGTGCAGCCCCGGTCCCCGTGGGCTTCTACCACAGCTCATTTCCCGTGGCACCAGTTAGCGCTTCAAATGCACCGCCAAGAATGAAAAATGAAAAAATAAATTGGATTTGCCAGGGCTCCTCGTGCCAGACAAAAGGAGCAGGAAAGAAGAAGGGAAGGGAAAACCATTACTGACCTTCCTCCATTGCCAGGACGCTTGCTGGGGGAGAAAGGAGCCGAAATGTCTCTTTTTATTTCCTTGGGAAGGAGGGAGTTAAGAGGGAGACCGCGAAGTGGTGCTGGTGCCAGACGCCATGTGGACAGGGGCTCCCTGCTACCGGCTGGGTCGGATTCACTTCTGCGCTGCCTTGCCAACGTCCCCGATGTTTCCTTCCTGCGGACACAGAGCCAAACCACATGAGATGGAGTCAAATTAAATTACTGGGTGATTTCTGTGGCTTGGACAGATGGTCTCGGGGATGGGAGTGAAACAGTCCCACGGAGTCCCCCATATCTCAAACCGGTTGGGAGCCCTAAGGCAGCAGGGTCCCTGCAGCCTTCACGTGGTGCCTGTGGCGAGAGCCTGGGCCCCAGGAGCCCCGGGGGAGTGGGAAGGATGGGGAGCGCAGAGGGAAGAGGGGCAGACTCTCAGCAAGGAAAACCCACCTTTTTCCAGCCTTTGCAAGGCTGTTGGCGTCAGCTGACCTCCTGTTTTGAGCGCTTATCCACAGAACCACTTAAACCATCAAAGAATCCCCTTTGCTTCCTGAAGGTGCTTCACCCCACTCCATAAAGGCACATATCCGTTTCCACTCCCTCTCCCCTTCCAACCTCACCTCATGAAGTGTTTTTTAAATGCATCCCACTGTGACAAAAAAAACCCTCAACCCAACAGCCACCCCACCTCCATCTCTCCTCTGCTCCAAAGAGCAATTAAATCCCATTACCCTCCAGCTGGCTCACTCAGGCACATCGCTCACTGACACCCTGTGAAGCTGCCATGGAGCCATCATCGGCAGGGTGGCTCTGAGCTGCTGTTGCTGAGTCACCAGCACCGCTCGGGGAAGCCTCAGTCATAGGTTTGCTTAATCACGGAATCACGGAATCTTCAGAGTTGGAAGGGACCTCTAGAGATCATCTAGTCCAACTCCCCTGCTAGAGCAGGATTGCCTAAAGCACATCCCTCAGGGCTGCATCCAGGCGGGTCTTGAAAATCTCCAGAGAAGGGGACTCCACAACCTCCCTGGGCAGCCTGTTCCAGTGCTCTGTCACCCTCACTGTAAAGAAGTTTTTCCGTGTATTTGAACGGAACTTCCTATGTTCTAGCTTGTGCCCATTGCCCCTTGTCCTGTCGCTGGGAACCATTGAAAAGAGCCTGGCTCCGTCCTCCTTAAACCCACCCTTTAGGTACTTGTAAACATTAATCAGGTCCCCCCTCAACCTTCTCTTCTCCAGGCTAAAGAGTCCCAGCTCTTTCAGCCTTTCCTTATAAGGGAGGTGCTCCAGTCCCACAATCATCTTGGTTGCCCTTCGCTGGACTCGCTCCAGTAGTTCCCTGTCCCTCTTGAACTGGGGAGCCCAAAACTGGACACAGTACTCCAGTTGTGGCCTCACCAGTGCAGAGTAGAGGGGGAGAATGACCTCCCTCGACCTACTGGCCACAGTCTTCCCTATGCAGCCCAGGATGCCATTGGCCTTCTTGGCGACAAGGGCACACTGCTGGCTCATGGATAATTTGCTGTCTACCAGGACCCCCAGGTCCTTCTCCTCAGAGCTGCTTCCCAGCATGTCCGCCCCTAACCTATACTGGTGTTTGGCATTCTTCCTTCCCAGGTGCAGGACCCTACACTTGCTTTTGTTGAACCTCATTAGGTTCTTCTCTGCCCAGCTCTCCAGCCTGTCCAGGTCACACTGGATGGCAGCACAGCCCTCCGGAGTGTCGGCCACCCCTCCCAGCTTGGTATCATCAGCAAACTTGCTGAGGATACACTCTGTCCCCTTAATGTTTCCCCCTTACCTGCCCAGCCATCTGCCAGGACACCCATGGATGTTTTCTCGTTGCACAAGAACCCAACGCCCAGGGGGATCCATGGACTCACGATTAGGTACCCACCTCGAGAAGCAAAACCCCCCACCACAGCAAAGAGGGAAACCCAAAGGCGAGGCTGCGAGTTTCGAGTCCCACGGAGTCCCCCACATCTCAAACCGGTTGGGAGCCCTAAGGCAGCAGGGTCCCTGCAGCCTTCACGTGGTGCCTGTGGTGAGAGCCTGGGCCCCAGGAGCCCCGGGGGAGTGGGAAGGATGGGGAGCGCAGAGGGAAGAGGGGCAGACTCTCAGCAAGGAAACCTTGCTGAGGTTTCCCGCACTGTCACCTCTCTGCTCTTCACTGACCTTGGTTTCTACATAGTTAGCTCTCTCTCTCCTGGTTGCTGTTGCACAGTTGGGTTTTTTCCCCTTCTTAAACATGTTACCACAGAGGCTCCATCACCATCACTGATGGGCTCGGCCTTGGCCAGCGACGGGTCTGTCTTGGAGCCGCTGCACGGGCTCTGTGGGACACAGGGGAAGCTTCTGGAGCTTCTCACAGAAGCCACCTCTGTGGCTCCTCCGCTGCCAAAACCTGGCCAGGCAAACCCGATACAGCACAAACCCATATCTGATTGAGGCATGGCTGCTTCTGGTGCACGTTGGTGCCTGTACATCTGTGCAGCCCAGCAATGCAGGACAAGGGAAGGAAGAGCGTATCCAACTGCATGTCAAGGCGATGCACATGCAGCGCATGCGGCTGCACATGCGGCAATGCTACCAAATGTCCTGCTTTTCTTCTCCTTGAATTACTGAAGCAGTTTTACCCCATTCATTTTGCAGCTAGGTTTGCGGTAACATCTTGAATTCCCTTTGACTCCTCTGGCCTTTCGAAGGGTTTCCAGCAGGCCCTGCAGCCACATCATCTTTATTAGCCCCTAACACATTGGCTGTTTCCATCTGCCAGTCACACAAACACATCCCGAGACTTTAGTAGCGCATCACCACATCTCAGTCTTCCTAGTGGGAGCAAAGACTGCCTTGCAATAAAGATAAAACCCATCAGCACAACACACGACAGAGAATAATGAAAACTGGATCTTGATCAGCCAGGAAATTCCCCAAAGGAAAAGGAGAGCTAAGGGTTTGGAGCAGAGTCCCCAGAAGATGAATCTCAGCCGATCTATTCAAAGATCTGTGGGTTCAAAGGTGGCTTTGCTCTGAGTCACAAGCAGAAAGAACTCCAAAAAATACCTCACTTTAGGAGTACATAAGAAGAAAGCAAAAGAGCCACCCGGAGCACCAAGTCTGCCCCACCTTGTTTCAGGCAACTCTAGGCATGGTATAGGCCTAGCTTAGAGGGTTGGGACAACTTACCCATGGGCATGTTAGAGGGTCATACCTAGAAAAGACCTCATCCCTTCCCAGCCCAGCCTTTCTAATAAGAAGTTGAAGTATGTTCCCTTTGCACTTTTCTTTGGTCCCTATACACGACACAGTAAACAGCACAGTGAAGACAGACAGCACTTCTCTAAAACCTGCAGCCCTTAAGATTTACCAAAATCATGTATCAAACAACGGAGACACCTTAAAATCACAAGTGACTTCTGAAAGCATTGGCTTCTATTTTTGGAAGGCAATTCCTTCCCTTTAAGTATCTTCTTTAAAAAAATAACAGTTTTTTCTCCCTTCTGTTGATACTTGTGACAGAATGATCGCAAGGTCTCAATTACTCTGTTTTCGGTGTGCTAATCCCCTGGGAGATAACGTGTTGCAGCCACTGTGAAACCAGGCACTTACTTAATGAGATGATTGAAAATAGTAATCGGGCACTAGGTGAAATGCCTGACCTCTGGCTATTTGGGATTACTGTCTCTAAAGGACAAGTTGAATTATTTTTCTATTGCATTTATTAACAAATCCATACAAGCTTTTTATCCTTACTTCAAAAATACATAAGCAATGTGCTTCACTTCCCAGCATGACATCACTGTCACAGCTGAGACCACAGGTCAACGTGGCTGAAGCTGTAGATATCAAAACTCCAAGGAAGAGGGTGGATAGACTTGTGAATGCAGATATGGAGAAGTTACTCAGCAGATCTGTGCCTCCTGTACCCATGTCCTGGTGAGGGACCTTTCCCTCCTTGACTTCCTCCTTTGCAGTCAGTTCACGTGGTGGCGGGGAGCTCACAGACAAATGTCTGCTACTGAACAAGCGCAACTTCCCCATAGTTTCCACGCTGATGTTTTCCCCGGACGTTTTACCTGGTGGGAGCAACTGTGTCTGCAGCTACAGGGGAACAGCCAGTTTCTCCACAATTCCAAAGCGTTGCGGTTTCATGTAGGCAGAAAGCACTTAGTGCCTGTCAGTAGAAGAGTTGTTGGCACTGGTGGAAGCAGGTGGGAACTGAAGCTAAAGGGCAACCGCCCAGGTCCTGCAAGACAAGGAGTCTCATCCAGAAGCTTTCACGGCATGTCAGTGAGAAAGGGAAAATTTAATGAAAAGCCTAAAACTGGTCTGCATGCTAGAAGATGCTTCTCCTATCTCCTTACCATGAGATATGACCTGAAAGGAATCCCAGTGAAACACTATATGGTCTCTAGGAGAAGTCTTGATGAGAGAAGACAAGCAAAGGAGTCTCCATCTCAAGCTGAGGGGAAGCGAAGTGTGAGAGGCCAAGATCAATGCTGGACCACCTGAAAAAGGGTTGATTTACATTCGATATTAGGAAGAAATTCTTTGCTGTGAGGGTGGTGAGCCCCTGGCCCAGGTTGCCCAGAGAAGCTGTGGCTGCCCCATCCCTGGAGGGGTTCAAGGTCAGGCTGGATGAGGCTTGGAGCAACCTGGGCTGGTGGGAGGTGTCCCTGCCCAGGGCAGGGGGTGGCACTGGATGGTCTTTAAAGTCCCTTCCAACCCAAACCATTCTATGGTTCTATGATTTTATGATCTGCCTTAATGCCTTCATCTGTTTATATCTGCCCCCACCAGTCGAGACCTTCTGAGTATGTTGTTTTCCTGGGAAGACTCCACTTTTCAGATTAATACCATAACAGAAAGCCCACACTGCAATTCCTCACGTCACCCCTCCACAAAGCAGGGCATTGCCCACTCACAGGTAGGACTTGTACCACAGCTCCTGCTCCTGGAGCCTGCACCCTCTACACAGTTTTCCTTTCACAGAAGCGAGAACTACCACCACGTATATAAGCACTACATTTCAAGACATAAACAAGAACCTAGAGCAACTGGACCAATTTCCCCATTAAATGCATATTGCCACCATGAGGGTGAAATGAAGGCCTGGGTGTGAATGTATTGTTGACAGGAATCCATTTCCAGAGGCATCAATTATTTACAATTGCAATAAATCATTTACAAAGCGCTGTAAATTCCAAACAGGGTTGAACAAACACAAGGCTTCATCATCACCCATTTCTCTTACAGCCAGAGCCGGGCTGGGAAGAGGTGCCTATCTTAAACAGGATTGATTGGAGGTATTGTACTCAGGGTATTGTACTCTGAATAAGGGGTAAACTTTATAAAATAAAGGGAAAATCAAGGTTAGTTCCAGGGCTGTAGCGTTAACTGGTAGCAACACTTGAAGCTGGTAATTTACAGCTGGCTTGGGGATGCCTGGAAGAAGAGGTGTGTTTAGACCTCCCAAACACACCTCTTCTGCCACAGAGACTTGCGTGTGTGGAAGAGGTTCTGACACCTCTTGAGATGCTCAGGAAATGCTCCATGGCGTCTTCTGCCTGACCCTGAGGGTCCCTGCATTGACCTGCAGCTATTGACCATCTGGGTAAGGACAGCCCAGACCAGTGGGAGTCTGCACACCAATATTAGGACTCAGAATTTCTCATTACACCTTTTTATAACCAAAACTTGGGACAGACCCTGTGAAGAATGCTGTGCGCCTTTCCCAAGGCATGCATTAAGCAACCTGCTAAACAGAGTGAGCTTCTACCTGGCATAACGTGAACCCACAGGGAAGTGCTGCAGCCAGCTAACAGGGGTCAGATCCTGCTCATACTACCGAGTGCTCCCCAGCTGAAGTCTCATCCAACTGGTGGGACCCACTGCCCTGAGCAACCTTTGCAGACTTTGGGAGCTTCTATGGCTTGGCCATCATCCTGCAAATCCCTTCCTTACAAATAAATAAATAAAGCAATAGATAGATGGCGCTGACACAAGAGAGCAGCAAAATCAGCATGACTGCTTAAATAATTTGCTGTTTGGGATATATTTTCTCTGCCAGACTGTTACTTTGAGCCCTGTGGTTCACTTTGCCTTTTTTTTTCTGGACCGAAAACCTGCTACTGTTTTCTCTGAGAGTCGGAGTGCTGCTGACTCCTTTGTCTGAGCCAGGCGCTATTACTCATTTGGGGCTAATTCCTGCCAGGGTTTTATTCACTGCAAGACCCACAGAGGGATTTACAGCTTTGCAGCAAGCTACAAAGGCCTCGCCGATCATTTAGCCGAACCCAGGGCTCTCTGTCACCTACCCACATCAGCCCAGAGTGACTCAAGCAAGATGAAGGGTGACACGACACTGCGGTGGATCCAGCCTAGTGTCAGCGCAATTGGAGCCTGGCCTCCAGGTTTGAGAGGCCATCTGGCCCAGGAAGGAGCCACAGGCTTGACTTCTCTTCACAGGGGCATCGCTGGCAAAGTAACAAAGCAGATTCGGGCCGTTTGGAAGCAATGAAATCTGTGATCCAATGTCACAGGATTTGGCGTTGACACTGATACCGCTGAGCCAGCAGTGATTTTCCCATACAGACTTACCTTGAAAACATCCCCAGTACGCTGGCAGCGATTTGGAGAGACGTGCTGATATATTCTGGACCAGTGAGTATGCCATATATCATATTTCTGTGCAGTTTTAAGAATTGTAGTATCAGCCAAATCTCCACAGAATATTAAAAATATAAAAGAATTTATAAACATTTCACATCAAAATTCACTGCTAACAGTTTGCAGGCTTCCTGCTGTAGTCAATGAGTGATTCATTTTGCACAGGTTTTGGGGTATGTTTATCTAGTCATGTAATTTCCAAACTGCCCATGTGCCTCAGGCAGTAACGGGCTGCTTTGGGGTCCACGCATGGCAGGTAGCACAATACGTTCCTGGCCCACAACCTACCCGTTATCCTTGAGATTATGACAGACAATGAACTGCTGGGAAAGAAGCACGAGGAACAGCAATGGAAGGGTGGGCTCTCATGATAAACAAAGGCTACCAGAGACATCAAGAACTGATTCCCTTTCTCTCTCTGATTGCCTAATGGGAAACCTCTGCGCGTGTTACATCCAGCCAAGCTGTCAGTCCATGCTGTTCACATGGGCCCTGGCAAAACAGGGAGCCTTGGGCCACGCATCCAGTCCGAGCCAAGGACCTTCACCTTGTCAATGGGCTTCCAGCTAAAATGAGCGAGCTGTGCTCTCCTAGCATTGTCTGCAAGGGGTCTGAAGTTTTCCCCACTAAGGGCAACAAATGATGCTATTCCCACTAGAAGAGGACAGAATGATAATAAACCTTCTGTCTGTCTGATTCACATGAAAGCATTTGAAAGACATTTTGGGTTTTCCCCCCTTTCTTTCTGTTCTGCTTGATCCGAGAGCATGCCTTTGCATTTTGCCAGCATGTTTCCTTACTACGATATTTCCAAGCTGTGATACTTAATTATTTGTGAAGGGAAAAAATGTACAACTTGTCTTGCTTCCCTAAAACCAAAACAAATTCTAAACACATCAGTATTCCTCTGAGAGACACTTCACTCTCTGAATATACACAATTGCATGCATCTCTAAGTGTACACCTGCATATTCCTACACTATTCTTAGAATGCATCTATACAACCTTTTGTAAGCAGATAGAAGGCCACCATGCCTATCCTAAAACCAGACAAATTCCATTTACCTGTGCAAGAATAACATTAAACCTGCATTATCATACCCATCACTGCCCGTGGGAAGGCACTCTCCTAGTTCAGACTTTTCTGGGCCCCCTCCTTCAATCTTTCTAGCTGAGTTTAAAAGTTACAGAATTAAATAGCTGCACCTGCTTTGATATTTAGCTAATTATCACTGTCTTCTGGGTGACCTGAGATCACTCGGGTTGCAGCAGCAGCAGTCCTGGGAGTATTTCACCTCCCCTTTGAAGCAGCCAAATCTGCAGCCTAGTAATTCTGCCCAAGTAACAATTTCAGACTCTACACTTCAAATGTATTAAAATGAGCAACCTTTTTTAGAAAACACTATGAAAATATGGCCCCTGTGTTGAGCCTTCTGGCAGATGCCTAAACATGCAGGCACCTGAAAAGCTGGGTGAAAGCCTTTGAAAAGCTTTGTCTCTGGTTTCCCAAACTGTTCGGTTTGTCATCTACCCACAAGAGGGCATCTTGTCAAAGAGCTGCTCTTCACTGGCCCCACCTGGCACAGGGTGGGAGAGAGGTAATATTGACCTCCTGGCTCGGAGATGTGTGGCTCATTTGGCATCTGTGGTCTTGTTCCCCTTTCCTTGCAATCTGCCCACGTCGCGGGGCTTGGGGAAGCCTGCAGGGAAGCAGCAACAAGGACATTCTTCCACCTTTCCCCGCCAGGCTCAGGAGAAGAGGTCAGATGCACCCAGTCACCCTCATTACTCAGACGGGGGACCTTGTGAAAGGGAGGTAGGCTTTACCCAGCACGCACATTAGCTCTGGGGGTCAACGCCTGTAGAAGGTGTACACTCAATAACACTCCTCGATTCACCTGCCCTGGTATCAGAGGTGTGTTTTGGCAACCCAGCACATTCAAATACCACAGAATTTAGCAGAATTTGGGCAATGCAACGAACCAATGTAACCTGCTGGCAGTACATCTCCCTACACAATTTGCTACTGCCCTCCAGCTATTGGCCAAGCTACTGATAACCTCTCGCTTGTCCTCCAGCTCTCATCTGCCCTGGATCCCCAGGTTGCATGCATTTGTAGCTTAAAAATGAACAATGCATACCTATGGCAAAAGCCAGACCATGGCCCATGCAATTATTTGCAGATGACACTCCATCAGGCAGATTTTGGATACTTCTCCTGTTTGGAATCCCATCTAAACACAAACCTTCTGATTTTGCACAAACCCTTTGAAATCATGTCCCTTCAAGCTTGTGAAAAAGTCCGAACATACGGAAAAGTTCTTCTATCCAACTCATTTAGCAGGAACCCCTGCAGCAGAAAGAAGCAGACCAAAGCTCTTGCCCAGAGATTGGGAATTTTCCAGTTCAGGCTTTTGTGGCTCCCACCCATCTGCACTAGTACAATAGCGGGGCCAGGTTTGGCTCTGTGGCAAACTCAAATGCAATTGGCAGAAATGGGGAAAGAGACATAATTGTGTTTCTCCAGGGAAAGTGGTGATTAGGAGGGTATTATCTGGGTAGTGGTTATATAAACTGTGGCTGAATGGGCTCTATTTACAATAAGAAAAATTGCCAGAAAGTGATCAGAACATATGCGATCTGATGAAAAGGCTGCACTTGAGCAACATGAAAAGCCAATAATCTGTGAGGAAGTAGCTGTTTGATAGCTAGGAATTTTAAGCAGGGATAGTGCTGGGGGAGGGATTTCAAATCTAATCAGACTTTCAGTTTCAAAATTTCTCTGTAGTCCCAAATTTTGTCTGAAATTTGGAGTAAGGAGAGACGGCTGCTGCAGCCCACGAGCCAGGTTCAGACCTGATTTACACTTTCTGCAAAACCACAGTGTTTACAGTAGCGCATCCCCTGCCCTTTGGTCCGTAACCTTTTCACAGAGGCAAAGTCCTGTCCTCACACATTCGCTATCAAGGATGTCATACACACCTGAAAGAAGGAATCTGTCCCTTTACACCACAGTTTGTCCCATTAAGCCAATGTCAATTGTGACTTCTCTGTAATAACTTGTCACAGCCCCAAGACTCAGCCCCTCAGTATCTCTTCCACACTGGCAGCCACAACCTCCTGGATCAGCCCCAGTCAGATCCCTCGTTCACACCTTGCTGAAAACGACCGTGTGAATGACTACAAGACATACACCTTTGGTACCTGCCCGCACTGCGCATATCCCAGCATGGATTCAAGAGCACCATTTTATTCTTAAGACAACACTTTCTAGAAAAAGGCATAATAATTTTTTGCATTATCTTTGTGAATTTGGAAGCATAGACTGGGATATAAAAAACTTGGTCTACCAGAGGACCTTAATTCAGCTTCACGGGTTTGAGACCTTTCAGGGAGAATTCCATAGGTATCCTAAACAGCTCAGTGGAGTCAGGCATATACTGAGGTTTCTGCTACTAGATCCTTCATGAACTATAAGCCACCAAACCACCACAGACATGTGTTCCTCATATGGGAGCACAACCTTATCTGCCAAAGAATCAGCTCACTATGAGTTTTTGCCATAATTTGTAATTAATGTAAGAGCATGAAGAAAGATTTATATCTTCCCAAGACAGACATTTCAGATAAGCAAAATGTGGAATTTTCTTTCTCTCCACAAGATGTGTAATTTTTAGACAGCAAGAGTGAGGCAGGATGAATGCCAGCGTGGAGCTCTAACCCCTGAGTTCATGAAGGTAGGCATAAGAAAGTCCGGTGATCTCAAGCCCCTCTATATGCCCTGACAGAAAAGTGGGCCTGGCAGAACAGGATTAGTATTAGAATTAGTATTGCAGTAGGATTCCAAAGGCACAAGTTTCAGTCCTTTATCTCTACAGACTTTCCCTTCTCCTCCCTTGCTGTCAGCAGTGCTGAGAACCACAAGACGCAGCACAACATGCTCTGCAGACACAGCTACTGACCTGACACCAGCTCCGCGACTATGGAACTTCCACTTTTGCACCAAGTGTATGTACCTTCTGGGGGTTTAGTCTCAATCTCTTCCTGCTCTTAAATTTCAATCTTAAATTTAAGGTCTGACAAACCTCTTCTCTGTAGATCACTAGCCATAAGTCCTCTTCCCATATCATAATGGCCACCTGCAATTTTACACACAGCATATGGAGGGAGACAGAGCTGTATTTGTGTGAGCCTCATTCATTTGGCGTGATTAGCCCTAGATCCTCCAGTGCAGGTGTTAACACATATGGCCACTATCCTCACCACACTCATCAGACAAGCCAGACCAACTTGTTCCTAACTTCAAGCTTTAGAGTACTTACTGACTGACAGACCTAACCCTAATTTCCCTGCTTGTTATTTTCCTTCTCTGTTCAGCCAGACAAATGAACGCTGCACTCCCTGAACTGAAGAAAGAAGCACAAAGATTGTTCATTAGGAAATGAGGACTCTCCTCATTTGTGAGAAATGCAGACAGTTTTGCTGGACTTCTTTTTTTTATGCATTGTTCTCTCAAAAAAAGTCTTCCAGCTGCCCTGCAACTATATATGGTTGCACTTACTCGATATGTAGGTAGGTGACCTTTAAGGCAAAGATGGGGCACCAATGATTCAATAAAGTGTCTGCTTTCCTCTCAGAGTTGATGGTGAGCAATATCCAGCTCTGCAGCTGGCTGGAGGCTGGTTTTGGTAAGAGGACAGTGAGATGGCCCAGCTGTTCCACCTGTTTGTATAGTTTGAAGATCTGATACCAGGCATAAACCACTAGGCATAAAAGAAGTAATTTTTATAAAGCTGCTTGAAATTGTCTTTAATTTATCAGCTTTAAAAATAGCCCCTCTTTTTACAAACACTCTTGCAGCACTCATGCTAAGAGATTTGAGGGCTTTTCTGCTGCATTTGTAAAACCAAAACCATTTTCAAGACCACTATTTGAAGTTTGATGAGAACTGCAATTTCTTCTCAAAATAAAAGATCAGGCACATGCAATTTCTAAGATGTTGCCAAAACCAGACAAAAGAAGCCCTCACAAACAGAACATATCGATCAGCCATTTGATTGCTGCGGAAGTGTTCTGGTAAAAGTCTGGTTAGTATAATTACACCCTACGCAAACTTCCCCACCAGCTCAACCAGAAATTGGATGCTGTTTATCCTGTCTTGGCAAAGAGATGTCTGGCAGCACGGACCACATCTTTAACTGGATGACGACCTCATTGGTGCTACTTGTTTCATAGCAAAATACAGTGAACACCTACTATGCCATTCATGAATGCATTACACTCCCATGGCGGCTGGTAGCCATTGCTTACATCCTAAAATATTAGGAGATATATATTCTTGCTTCTTTTTCCAGATGCAAACAATCAAAAGAGAGCCAGCTCAGGGAGAGAAGAGAAACTACAAATCTATTTGATCCTTTCATATCTGATCTCCACAGAAATTAATGGAAAGTCTCCCAAGAGGATTCACCAGGCCTCAAGTCAGAAGCTTCATCCCTGTTGTGGATATTCACAGATGTATTCTTACAGCACTCTAACAGAACAAGGCATACCTGCTTTTTCCTCTTTATCAGGGAGGGACTGAGATAAAAGGCAAGGTTTGAATGGGATTAAGACTCCTAAAACGGCCATTGGTACAAAGTATGATTTACAAAAGCACGCAGCTATGACACTTCCCCTGATCTGCACCTTTACATACCTCATTTCCTGAAAAAATTGGTCCTAGGCGAGTACTGCTCTGAATGCTATCTGCTCTCCACAGCCCTTTCCCCCTTTTAGCTGTCCGAACTGCGGAGGCACCACAGGTAAGGGAGCAGGACGGAGCTGCTGCTCCGCACGCGTTGCTCACGGCTCGTACTTCAGCAGCAAGTGGATGCACCAGGGCAAACCAGCAGCCCCCAGCAGGCCACCAGCACTGCCGCTGGGCATGCGGCCTGCCTGCAGAACAGCTACTACTGGAGATGAGGCACACAAAGTAAAGAAACCAGCACGACCCTGGCAACTCAGGCTGGATTTGCAGGATTGCCAGCAAAGGGGCAGGGCAAGAGGGAAGCACAATGGTAAAAAATAGATCGGCAAAACCTTTTTGCTTGTAAGCAGAGCACGTTTTTGGTTGTGTGACTGAAAGGCAATAAACTGAGAGGCAAAGACACTGAGCACAAAGGCGTTTTCACAGAGCCTCTTCTCAGATTAAACTTAATTTCCCACTAGCTTGTCATTACTTTGGTTATAGGACTATTGGTGTATTGTAGCCTGAGATGTAACACTGCCAACAAGCGAGCACATTGCAACCTCTAACCAAGCAGCATTCCTAGGATGGAGCACTGGAAACACTCTAGAAAATGGCTCCAACTTGCAAGATGCCAGTTTGCTAGCAGGCGTTAAGAAAGGGAAATTGAACGGGAACTCCACAGAAGGAAAACCACGGTTAGGCTTGGTGGTGTTAGAATGGGACTCAAAACCCCCAAGTTTGAGTCTCGACTTGACAAGGGACTTGGTGCATGAGATGGTGTGGGGAGGCTGTCCTGGCCTTTTCACCGCTCCCTATGTCCACCACAGACACCAAGGGAAACCAGAGGCAGAAGAAGGAGATGCTGTCAGCTCGCTGGTCTGCTACCAGACCTCAGGGGCTGGAGATGCTCCAAGGAGATCCATGGATAAAGCACATTCACTTTCCTCGCAATCACAAACATCCGCAAATCAGCACTATCAATCTGCTTTGAACAAGCCACAATTGACTTGACGAGGCCAGCACTGTAACAATTGAGAGTACCTGCTGCCAAGCTAGCTACTCACTAGCTGGCTATAAATCTTGACCTGCCATATGCATATGCTATGTTTTCCAGCTTTCTGGCTTTCTATCCTTTGTTTTGTAATCCCAGAATGATTGCAATTAAGGAATACTATCATCTCATCAAAATGCCTATCAGCACACTAGCTTGTAAACACTCGTAATAAGTATGGCTAATAAAATACAGTTTATTAGCCAACCTTGTACAGTATTTTTACAGCCTTTTCCACTCATCGTTGAGAAAAATAAATCCTTCGCAGCTGTGCTGGAGCTGGCATTGCTGCCAGCCTCCCTTGGTCTCACCTGTAACGAGGTGAGTAATTAAAGTCCTTATAGGAGCAGCAGGGTTTTTTATTGCCTGCCACAATCCCATCCTCTGTTCTGACTGACTCAGAGAGGAACTGCTACAAATGTTATTTCCAAAATACACCAGCAACAAAACGTGCTTTTGTTGTGTTAAATGATAGAAAAATTCAAGATCTCAGCTGTTTGACAGTCCTTGTTTCCTGTCCCAGAATGCCAAGGAAAAATCTGGTGGATCCAAGTCCCTGGTCAGGAGTGTGGGAGAGCCCTCTCTGCACCATTCCAGTCAAGACGGTAACAAGCAAATTGCTGGAACCAAGCGGGGTGAGGGGAAGCCCTCACTCCATAAAGTTCTCAGGAATCACTTAGTCTGGAGTGGTGGTAGACAAGTGATGATTTGTTTGGGCTTTAAGGGAACTATAAACATTTTGCCTTTGTTTATGCCATGACCTTGCTTGCCCATCTTGTTTGCCCACCAACTGGGCAAACAAACCACAAAATAGGAACACTGTAAAAAGCCTAAACCATTGATTTAAAAGATAATGTCTTACTTAGTGGCAAAGCCATGCATAGTCTCCTCTAGCACAAGATGCTGTTTCATAGCAAAGCCCTTTTTTCCAGAGGAACTCAATTATCATGATATACAGAGTTACTTTCCATGAGATAAATGTAAAACCAAACGCTTGGCAGTAAACATAAACTTCCCAAGTTTTCCTCCTCCTGTCCTTTTATCTCTTTTTATTACCACATTCAGAAGAATAAATTGGTAATTTATTGAAAAATGAAGTGGCACTCTGCTACCTGGTTTACTGTGAAGAGAGTCTGGTTTTAGGAGATTCTTTCTTTATACATTTTAACATAAACAAAAACGATCCTGAAAAGATGATTAAATATATCCCCTCTTTTCTTGCGGGTGGCTTTTGTTTGTTCTGTTGGGTTTTTTAACAGAAACACTGGAATAAATGCAGGGGAAGGAGTAAGATTTCTTGGTGTGGCCGCTGTTCCTCAGCGGGCGGCGATGTGGCTGGCCAGCACTGCGCCGGCAGGAGGTGTCACAGGCGGGGACTGGCCAGGGCACCGGGGAACCAGCCAGCAAAACACCCCAGCAGCTTCAGGCTGGGGTCCTGGTCCAGAGTAACAACAATCCCTTTGCCCCCAGGTATGAATTTAGACTATTGACCCGCTTAAGGCAACAAAGTCACCAAAGGGATTTACCCCTCATGAGCACCCAAGCTGCTGGGTTACACCTACCCCCAGGTACAGCCGTGGGAACAGCAGATCACTCCTTCAGGTAATGCTCCCAGTCACTTGCCTAGAGAGAGGTTTGCAGGGAAGGCGAACCACTATTAGTGGCACAACTGGCATCCGTGGCGGGGAAAAAAAATCCTTCCTCATGTTATAAGGCAACCCTGCGCTTAGGGGGCGTGTGAGACAACCACTGAGCAGCAGCTCTGGGCAGACACACCGGAAAAGGTCATCGTCCAGCCTGCCCCACCTGTTTCCTGCTAGAGGGGGGTGACATAAATCACAGCATCCCAGAGGAGGAGCTGAAGGTCATAATCCCCTCCAGCTGGGATCAAAGTGCTACGTGGTGCTGCTAATTATAAAATGCTGTAAATACGTATTCTACCATAAAACAACTTTTCAAGATTCTCTATAAAGCAGAACCTCCTGGTCTTCCTGAGGGTCTCCCTTCCCCAAGCGTCTATAGACAGATTAGCTGCTGAACTGAGCAATTGAGGGCATTCCTTGATGCCATTAGCACATTTTAATAAAAAACGTTTTATTAATATTTTCACATATATAAAGTAATTCAGCTGGACTGGAAACTGTCCACATAAATTCTCTGTGACTACACTACTTCTACAGAGCAAATCACTCCTGCCTTCTGCTATGTCCTAGAGCTGAATAGACAGTGATAATTTTCCATGGGATGGATAATTAAATTAAATCCATTCAATTCCAGAAGTTATCACAATTCAGAGGGAGCAAGACTTTGTCTGCTAAACTCTCCCAGTTTGAAACAAAGGGCCTAATACTCTACATAATTTGTATAATGACAAGTGTATGAAAATTGCATAGGATTTTTCCATTAAAGCAGCATCCTGCATTGAGAGAAAACATCTCCTTATTATAAATGCATCCTCTAAAGCACTCTAACCCTCTAAAAATACAGCCTAAGAGTGAAGTCACGCTGTATTAAGCACTGTAGTATTCTATTTTATACAGTTCTTATGCAACCCCATTCACCAGATGCGTTACACGGTGCCCCCTAAGGATTCAGGCATCCTTTAAGTCATCCTCTCACCACATGCGAGTGGAATTGGGGGTGGAGGTGGGTGACGTTCTCTGCCTAACTGGGTTTTATACTGCTGCCCATTGCTATGGGTTAATATCAGAGAGGGAAGGCCAAAACCCTCCACTTTGCACGGCAGGGAAAGGCTGCAGGATTTGTGTTTCAGAGAGTGACCCACAAAAGACATTATCAGGAGCAGCATCAGGACATTATCAGCCCTGCTCTTCAGTTGAGCCCCAGGAGCAGTACCGCTGAGCACGGCCCTTAGTCTATAGCTTTTGGAAGCTGTTGTGATGGCTTAGAGACAGCTGGACATGAGCCTTGAGACCTTGGCCCAGCCAGGTAGTATCTGAGAGAACTAATGTGGGATAAAAGCAAATTCCTCTTCCAAACACCTGTGGATGCAAATAGTTACTATGTGGGAAGGGAAAACAAACTCAAACCCTGAGCAGTGAAGGAAGGTCATGTAACAGGTGAAGACAAGGGGTTACACCTTGATCCCTTCCTGCTGGCTAGAAAAGCCCTTGGGAAGATTAAAGTAGGTATGATACTGCAAGTCCAATGGCCAGGGGGTTTTGCTTGGGCAAAGTCCAACCAGCAAGGAATGTATATGGACAGAGAATGAGATGTGGCTGGTCTCCAACAAGGCATACCCTGGCTCTTTAGGAGGTCTGTAGAACTTGCAAGTCCCACCCAGTGTCCAAGCTTAATAAAAGTCACAGCTTTAATGGTCAGAAGGTCAGACTCACATCTAGCAAATTGGTGAGAAGAGGGTCTTAAATCATCGTAACAGCAACTAAAGACAACTACCATTATTTCTGGTTACACATGAGTAAATCTGTAATACATCCTCCCCTCTACACAGAATTAATTCTCAGAGTAGCAGCAGAAAACCATTTAATAAAGAATTCATACACGGCCCACAGTCTTAACGCATGAAAAACCTAACCAATGTGGAAATGGCTTTCTCCATCCTCTTCTCTGACAAACATAACATTTCTCTTTAAACACTAGGAGAGGCCATTCTGTTTAGTTAATCCTGATGTGTTGAAGAAGATACATTAAATCAACACCTATCACTTTTTAGTAATTCCTTAGAGTGAACAGCCTTTGCACTGGATTTTCTCTGGCAAGGAACGTAACAGAAAAGGATTGTGGTAAACGAAGGAATTCTGCAGAAAAGCCACTCCCAATTTAAAGCAGATAATGAGCACCAGAGCTAGTGTGGAAGCAATTAATTCTAATCACTTATGAGACAATAAAATTTAATTATGGGTTCTTTGAAAACTAAAAACCCAGCAATTATTGTTAATAGGCTTTTCTTGATGGCAGATAGTGAACAGAATTTGTTGAGGCTGTTTTTTCTGCAGTTAATTTAAAAAAAAATAAATCAGCTTTTGGTTAAGGATGCCTAGGCTTACACTAATATACGAAATAGTGCTATTGCGCTAAGTTTAGATCCCACAGGACAGAAATGCAATCTTTGAGGAAACTCTTGGATATGCTTTTATATAATTGGCATTCTCCTCTCTGCTGAGGTCTCAGATCTTTATTATCTGTTCAGGGGTACTTTCATCTCAGAGCAGCTGGATGTCTCCAGCTTCATTTCAGGTACATTCACGCTAGTAAGAGCGGAAATTGCAAGCGGTGGTTTTGCCACACACTCATTTAGGTGCTGTATGAGTGCTCTCGTTGGGGAGTGAGTGGTGGCAACCCAGAGCACAGCAGAACCCGGTGACTCCTGCTCTGTGCTGATGTGGCCCATATTCACTCTCTCCCTGCACCAGGTGCTGCTGCAATTTCAAACAGAAAATGAAGTACTTCCCCTCCAGTCTAGCAGCATATCTGCATGAGGATGGAGAAGGACCGTCAGTTAAGTTCTTCTATTTCTCCTTTCGATGTCCCACTCACCTGTTTCTCTCCCAGCTAGCTACAGAACATGACCTCTCTCACACTTGCAATAGCTTCCAGCCCTTTCAAAGTATAACAACCTCTGAGGCTATCGTATCTACCAGAAATTACTTAAAAGCATTTACTAACAAACGTAAGCTAACGAATCTGGAATTTGCCCAGTGACTTAAACGTCCGTCTTTCTTCCCCTGTACTCTCTGCCTGTGCCCTTCAGGGCCAGTGCCTAAGTGTCCGTAGGAGTCTCTATTTTCTGTCTGGTTTGCACAGTGTTCAGCTGCTGAACAGCACTACTATACTACCTTGCATGGTAACGTGGGCGTACACCTCCTCCTCACCACCATCACAGGACTTATCTGTGCCAAGCTCTAACAGCCATGTTTTGCCGTCCATATGAAAACTGCATAGCAGAGACTCCCCACCAGACGCTACTGCTGAGGCACCCTGTGCTTGGGTACCCACATAGCATCTCCCAACAAGATACAAATGACACAGCATTGCTGAGACTTTCGTTTCAGGATCAACAGCTCAGGCTAAGCTGCAAAATGGATAAATCCTGGTACTTTTATAGCTGTTGGAAGAGCACCACAAAAGATTTCAATGTTTATTTCAGGCTATACCAAGAACTGAGACCTGCTGGCAGTAAGAACACACTATTTGCTTCCAGCTGGCCACATCGATGCATTCAACATTTGACTAAAGGCTCAGGTGTAACCCTCAGCAAAGGTCACCTTTTGACCGCTTCACCTCCACTATTCTGCCTCCCATGAATCACAAAAAGCAGCAAACACTTCATTCCATGCCCCATGATGCTTAGTCAGAACATAACACACTTTTCTAAGAGTTGTTCCAAGTGCTTCTGTCATAAGGGGATGGATTTTAATGCCTCTCAAAGATGGTGAATAGCAGAGGGCCTTTTTAAGCTATAATGAGGTCTCATTACTACAAGAGATCTTGAAGGACAAGAGCCTGGCAGCATTTAGTAATGCTCAGGAAGTCAGAAAAAAGAACAAGATTGTCTAGAGCTGGAAGAGCAAATGTTTTTCCTGAAAAGGTGCCTGATTCTCTATGATGAATATCTTGGGCAATCATTTACACCAGAGGCTAAAAGCAGTGTAAAATCACCACAGCAACATTATGCTGGCTTTGCACTAGTGTAAGCAACTCTGCGGAGACTGACAAAACCCCATATCCATGGAGATTAGGAAACTTCTTGCTACAGGAGTAAAAAATTGACCTTTAATAACAAGAAACTTTCCCTGGGAGAATGAATTCTGCCAGAACTACGAACTCTTGCCACTTCTTTTAGCTCCCTGCAAAACAGCTGTACTTGCTGCTCCTGGATACTGTCTTAGACAATCCAAAGAATTCATCCAAGCTTATGGTATTCCCAAAGCATCAGCATTACTCACCTTTTCCCCTACTCATCTTTTCCCCAAAGTACTTTATCATAAAGCTTGAACATAATTTGCAACAAATGCTTTTGTCTCTCAGTTTCATCTTTACAAACTTCCCTGAATTAAAAGAGTTTATCTCAATTGGTATTATCAGTCTGCAGAATTCAATATATTTTAATTATGAGGATGAGTGAGAGTTTAGCCTACCTAGTTAATGACAAAATCTCATGTTCTCCATTTAAATAGGACCCATTAAAAGGTTCATATTTAAATTCTCTTCAACATAAGGGTGAAACAAATGTTACAGCGTAACTAGATTATTCCCTATAAATTCTGTTATGCGGTGTTAGACATTGAGATGCAGAAGGAAGAAAACCAGAGGCTTGGGGTACTATTTGGCAGCTGATTGTTGTAGTACAGCAGATTTCAACATCCTGCAGATGACTATAGCAGTAGCATTCATATGCTTCATGTGGCATGGCAGCACCTCCTGTCCTTGCACAGACAACAGCAGTATTAATTACGTCTGCTGAAAGCTTCCCAACATCCAGGACTGCTCTGACTACGATTTGGTGTTATAAATACTATAAACAGAAGGAGCCAGAGGTGCTCGTTCCTTTTACCACCTCCTGTTGGTTGTTGCATGAGCCCACCCTCCTGCTCGTGGTCGTTGGCATCCAACTGGGCTACAGGCAGCAGGGGGTGTGTATGGCACACACGCTGCGGTGCGGGTTTTCATACAGTGCTAACTTCCAATTCCTTCCCTACTCTTACGGGTCACTTTATTATGAAGATATAGAGGTGCTAAGCTGCCAGCCAGACTCCTAGATGCCTGTGATGCAAGCACAGAGAACCAACACACAACTAGGCTTTTAAACCTCAGGAGTGCAAAATATACTTAGTATGTGGAGGGAGGAAAACAAGATGCCTTACAGGCTGGTGGCAACATCTGGTCCAGGAAAACCCCGCAACCTGCAAGCCAAGCAAGGCTTATTTCTCTGCCCACTGCCAAGAGCTCCTGCAGATTGTGGAATCTTTCCTACTTGGCTGCTTCCTACGACTTTCAGAAACCTGATTTCAACTCTTTTGAGTGGTCTCAGAGCAAAGAGGTTCCTTACTTTTTTTCACTTATATAAAGCCTATGCTTTCATCTCACTGTGTTTTAAGACCTCTACCAGGAAAGAAGAAAGTGGTAGCAATAAATTATCTTCACTCTCTTACGTTCTTTTCTTCTTGCTTTCAACGTGCCAAACTACCACTGCTTTGCTACTAACCCCTGCAGGGGCTGCCTGAGCAATCTCCAAGTGATTTAAATGGTGCTAACTGCAGAAGAGTAAATCCAGAAACGTGATCAACCGGATAAAGAGCCTGACCTCAATATTCAGCACTGCCTCCTAGGAAATCAAGCCTCTAGAGCTTCCCAGCCCTTGGCACACTTGGAGAGCTATGGCCTCGGAGAGTGGCTGAATAGACTGATTACTGAGAAAAAGCCCACCTCTGTTCCTAAAAGTTAGGTCCCTTCATATTTCATCATGGCTCTTGCCACCTTTTCTTGTGCTTAGCAAAAAAGCTGTGCTTTGTACTTTCTCTTATACCTTCACATGTCTCTCTATCAACCCTCTCTTAGAGACAGTAAAAAAATAACTGCTCGTAGATTAGCAAGTTTCTTGCTCGGAACAGCATCCTCTTTCATCTGTCATTGTCACCCTCCCCAAGATTAATAAGAAAAAGAGCTTGGTACAAAGGATGCTAATTGTAATTTTGTTTGGGTTTTTTTAGACCTGCATTGATCCCAACAGCTGTAGATACTTAAAGATCTTTTCCTACAGTGTCCACATCTTCATTACACAAAAGGAAAAAAAGCGTATCGAGAAACAAATTCAGCCAGCATTCAGTGTTTGTACAAGGTAAGCTGGGCGATGATTTCTTGGCTCCTTCTGACCATGACAAGACTTAGAGTTTCACCTTGCATCAGTACGAGCAAAAAGAACTTTTTTTCTTCAACAGGGAAGGGGAGGAGACACCAAAAGGAGACAGAGGAAAAGACAGCTCAGGGGACAGTATCTATTATTTATATATATACACACACACATATAGATGGGTCTGACAAAGTGTGGAAGGACATTAGTGTCACCTGCTTCACAGGAGTGGGGAAGGGACCAGTGCTTAGCACTAGCAGCAAAACATTAACACGACTTCATAATTACAGAGTACTCAGCATATATTCAGCCCTGGTGTGTTTTTCTACTAAATTCCACTCTAATTCTACAAGAGTCTGTGGACACAAAAGAAGCTGTGGTTTAAGTACCTGCGGCTGCTGCAGTGAGGAACGCCAGGAACGTACAGATACCCATATACCCACTCTGTGAGCTAACTGGCAGGCGCACTGGTTAAGCTGAATTAAAAGCAGTAAAAGTCTTCCTGTTCTCCAAAACTGGTAGTCCCTTCTTTAAAGTTCCCATCTCTTTGATGTTTCTTAGCCCACTGCTCTGTCACCTGGCTCTTCAATTACATTTCCCACATCCCTCCTGGGGGCTCAGGCCTTCTCCTTTCTCTTGTGCAGCCGAAAAGAAAGAGCACTCGCTTTGTGTCCTGCTGCTCTTTTCCCACCACCTCCTCACCTCTGAGGCACACAGCAGCTCCACATTAAATGATGCACTCGCTGTCAAACGTAAGAATGATGGTTTCCTAAGTGTTCATCAGAGCTTTAAATAAAAATAAAGTAAAAAACTTAAAAAAAAGAATGGCAGAATCCAGGCCACGCACAATTTAAGGAGGAGTAGCTGTCACAATCCAGGGCATTTATTTCATTTTCAGCTCACAAGAGAAGTAAAAAAATAGAAGAGGAAGAACAAGAGAATGCAGATGTTTTAAGATGTCGCTTTGTTCACTACTAGAGGTAAAAGCAGGGTGGGAGGATGTGAGATGACACCAGTTGTTAATGGGATTTTTGCCACTGAAAAAAAAAAGGTGCAGGATGCATTTAGAGTGTTGCTTCATTAACCACCATTAGTCAGCCATTTCACAAATGAATGGGTGAACACTTGATGGCTTCAGGCTCTTCTGGAGTTTTGGCTGGGTGTTTTTTTGGTTTTTTGTTGTTGTTTTTCAATAATATTGCTATTGCTAAAAGTGCAAAACTCTTCCTATGCACAGCAGGCATAGTTGTATTAATCACAAAAGTCAGTACTGAAGAAATGCCCATGACAAGAGCCCTTGGGATGTCAACAAGATCAGAAATAAAAGTCCACACTTAGTTCAAAATTTGGTCTTGGCACTTTGAAACAATTGTTCAGAGAGTCCCATGGCACCCAAAGACATCACAGCCTCTGCCCACTCCTTTGCACTTTTCAGTAACAACTCTCATCAAATTTTATATCCTTCCTGAAATGTTTTAGCATTAATTTTAAAACCCCCAGGCTATCCATCTGCCCTTATTTTCTCTCTCCACTTGAAGCTCCTTTGCAGCAACTCGAGAGCAAATGCAAGCAGCAGCCTAGGCTTGCTCGTCTCAAGACAGCCCAGAGTGCACTACTTTCAGTGTTAAAAGCTTCAGAAAAAGCACTGCTGGGTGGTACCCAGCTGCACCACCACGTATCTAGCACTAGCTGGCAGGAGTATTTCTTGGCAGAGCCTGTGGCTATTGGGGGATACATAAGACGTGGGTAGCTACAAGCTGGCAGTGCCCTGGGTCCATCACCTCAGGCAGAGTGTGGCTGGAGGAAAATCCCCCAGTTTAGTTTATTCTCGCCAGTATCAGAGAAATTGTCCAACTTTGAATCTTCCTGAACCCAGGGTGTGGTGTGTACATGCTGCAACATGGGGGAAAAGAGACAAACACATGCTGTTTCTCAGCTGATAAACCGTTAGAGGCCGGCACTGTAGACCCCGCTAGATGCAGGGCCATTGGCCATAGAGCTGCTGACGTCTTTTGCCATGCAGACAGCAAGTGATAACATGCACCGTGTGGCACAGTGGACAGCATTTGCAGGTGTTGCAAGAGTTGAAAAAGCAGCAGAGAAAGCTGGAGCAAAAGTGAAGAGGTCACTTAATTGGGGGGGGGAGGGTAAAGCACTGCAACACTTCCACCTCATTTTGAAAGGGTTCAATTTTAATGCCCACAATCACGGCACAAACCATTGGATAGCAACACACAGGAGTCTTCAGGGAGTTCTCCACTTTTGAAGCCAGACACAAAGCTGAGAGACAGCCTTTGTGATACCCGGACAGCCGCCTGAATTCAGAATGTTGAACCAGAATTTAAAAAATAGTAATAGCCCGAAGGACTGACCAGAACTTGGAAGCAATTCCAGGACACACACATACAGACTTCCTCTCCCACCAACTCTACCGGCTGAAGATGATGATTCTTGGCTAGGGTTAAAAACCAAACAAAAAGTAGCTGCATCATGCCTGTCAGCTGTTGCAGGGAATCGTGGGGAATTCATGTTCATCTGTCTTTAAAGAGCTCCTGTCACACTCATCACCGTGGCAGGCATCCATGGTACCACTGGGTGGGTCAAGCAGGAGGATGTTTAATTGTTACATCAAGTCGTAAAATCCTCAACAATCAGCAATGGAAAGAGAAAGCTACATGTCTTTCTATGGGAGTTTGGGGCAGGATCTAGTAGTCCAGCATGAGAATAGCTGGGATTATGGACCCAAGGAAGGTGTTTCTAAGGAGGAACAGGTTGGGTTATGAAAAGAAGGAACAACCCCCAGGTAGGATCACTTGTATCTCATTCATTTCCTCTGCTATGGTGGTGTCTGGATCTACCCATCTAGTAAGTAACTAATATCTGATCCCATGTGGAAATGGAGAGGCGGGGGAAGAGGACAGCTTTCCAATGAGCCATCAAAAGTATCGGCTAGGAATTAGTTTGTGTGATTTGGAAAAACAATCAGTGCAGATGCTATAAAATACATGGAAAAATGGTTAGGTGGATGATCAGATATGCCCTCTCTTTTGTGATGCCAGAAGCAGTAAGACTGCAGGTTGGAGATAGTTCTTCTACGCAGTGTTTCCATTGTCAAATTGTCTGTAGTGGAAGAGACTCCTGGAGTCCAATTTCCCAGAGTATTTGATGGCTTCAGCAAAAAGCTTTGTCACCTGTCAATATAAAGCAGAGGAGGACTGAGCATTGCAAAGCCTTCTGCATAAGGCTGAGTAAGAGAGCAGGCTCCGCGCTTCGACACTGTCACCCCGAAACTACCCTTTGCAGGTCCAGTCCTTGAGTCCATCCAAATCAACACAAGTTTGAAGGTGACTGTGCATGGGTGTTGGCTCCAGCCCTCTCAGCCCTCTGGAGCCTACCTGTCCATCTGGAGAGACACAGAGGTGCCGGGCTTCTTTGGCAAGACAGCTCTGTCCCATAAGAGATGGGTTTTACCCAAGCCTTTAAGAGAACATGGTGTTGTTTTCCTCTCTCAAAATCAGAGATTAAAACTCTGCTATCAAAAGGGTTCAATGAAATGCATCAAGCGGGTGTGGTAATAAATTTCGGATGGGAACCCCTGTTCTGGTTGTCAGTGTGTGTTTTGCTAGTAGGCAAAGGATGTGTCTTCAATTTCCCATTCCTGCTAATCATGTTTGGCATTATCCTGTCTCTGAACCTGCAGCTTGGCATTCTCTCTGCTCTCCACTCACTCCAATCACAGCAGAAGATTCTGCACAGCTGGACCCCGGTTCAAGTCACCAGGTTCCATGTCAGCGCCCACCAAAATCAACAGGCATTTGGCTGCTGTGCTTAACAAGAGGGAGATGAGGCTCTTTTGTGACAGTTAAAGCCCCTTGCAAAGGAAGTCAAGGTACTGCTGGCAGCAGGAGTCCCACTTTGCATTACCAAATATCTCTTCCCCTGTCAGTATGGGAAAGTGCTTTGTCAGGAGCTACAGACACACAATGACTGGCAGTCGGGGACTACAACAGGACAGGCAGCAATTCCACTTGGATGGCACGTTGGAACTGGATTGCCCCAAGGATCATTCAAGAAAGCCCAGCTACTTCCTGCTGTGAGGTTTAAGGACCATACTGGAAAAACATCCCACTAAAAATCTCTTCCCATGCACAATTTAAACACGTTCCAGGCAATCCTGTGCAAGAAGTTTGCTCTGAAGTGAAAATAATACAGCAACAACTTCAGCTGCAGTACAGGACTCAAGATTTTCTTTTTTGTTGTTGTTTTACTCTGAGCAATGTTATTTTGTACAGTAGCAAAAAGAAAATACATTCAAACAATTGTGTTGCCGTGATTTTCAGGCACATAGTTATTTGTCAGAGATAATGAGGGTCCAAACAGACTGGAATCTAAGGTCACAAGTGCTTGAAAGCTCCGAAGGCTTTTATGACTAAGAGGAGAAAGAACAACATGGGAAGTACCTGGAAATTAGTGAGCAGAGCAATCCCGCTGTCAATAGCCATCCTCCGGATCACATAATTATCATGGACAAACTTGGTGCTGCTGTTAGGCAGGTTAATCACCAGATCTATTTTTCCATCCTTCACCAGCCTGAAGAGACAATGCCCAAGACAGTATCACAGTGTGTCTTGCTTAATGAAAATCTATGATGAATAGCACAGGCGTGCAGGTAAACAACACTGAAAAGTTTCATCTGAGGTTAGTCTTACATCCCAAGAAAGGATAGTTGAGGGGCTAAGGCACTAAGCTGCAACTCAGGAATTTGGGCTTCATTTCTGTTCTATTCAATGATGCAAAGCAATACTCAGCCTTCATACAGCTCCGCACTGTTAAAGGCATGACTGACTGTCATTAAAGGCTAAACACTCAGATCCCACGTATCCTTGCGTGAAAACGTAACATGGAGCAATACATCCAAGCCATATTAAATAGGTCTGTTCAATGAGATGTTCATTAATTAAGCTGAAACCTCCCTGCTGTGGCAACTCCAGACAGAATCAGGTAAAACAAAACTTTGATTGAATCCGAAGTCCCATTAAATGACTATCATTGATCTCAACAGGGCCAGCAACTTGCCCTGGCTGCCAACACAAATCTGACAGGGTAAGTACTGCTCTTACCTCCTGACCAGGGGGAGGCTCGGGCTATGGTTTTCCTGGGATGGCCATGCCACGGGAATTGCTGGGATACCGTTAGCATTGAGCCAGTCTGAGGTTGCTTCTGTGGCATAAAGCTGTTAAGGAACAAAACAAAATAAAACAAAAAAAAAGGTTACTTACTGGACGCTCCACAATACCAAAACTTTTAACTTCATTCACATGGGTCTGGCCCAACACACAGTGTGGTTGTCACAGCTGATTTTGGAGGGCACTTTTCACCAGGAGGGTATCTCTCCACACAGAGAAACACAGAGAGCAGCAAGACTTTCCCAGCTTTCTGTTATCTGTGATTTGCTACAGATGACAGTCAACGAATGGTAGTAACACATCCAGAAGCAGTTAAGTGGCTTAGGAAAACCTAAATCCCTCTGACTTTCATTAGTTCAATAATTCTTTTTTTTTTTTTTTTGGGGGGAGGGGGGGGGAGTTGCCTTTTTTTTTTTGCCTAGCGCTAAGTTTTGAAAGGCAGATGCCTTTCAAAATGCCACTGAGGAAAATAGTACTTAAATACTTCATACTAAAAAGCTCTCACCAGTCTTCTGTGCCTGCATTGTTAGTTACCTTTCCGTAGGGATACGGATGCACAATAATGCAGAAAAGCTACAGGAGGGATGTAAACACCACAAATTTCATGTGTCTGTGGCTCGTGAATATCACTGAAGATGAAGCAGTGTAAAGACCTTCTCCATAGAAACGGCTTCCCCTTCCTCCCCTCCTGTCGTACATGGCATCCTGCTGGCGTTTTTGCTACTTGGAGAACTCCGAGGAGTTTATAATGTGACATTCCAGCTGCACGCTGATAGTGGAGCCAGGGCTGTCCTTCCCCTCATGACAGTCCCATATGTTCAATTAAACAACCAGGAAAACTTTCAGTTGGGTGATACCTACTGACTTTACGGATCACTCAGCTAAAAATCCCTGATGTACTTTGAAAATGTCCTTTTTTCTCCACCTCCAAATAAACTCCAACGTTCCCCATTCCTGTAGCAGGCCAAGTATGTTTCAGATTTTGAAAACTCTCTAGCTTTAAATAACTGAAAACACCTACCTTAAAACCTTCCTCATGCAGCAGTTCTGCTATGCTCAGGAATCTGGGGCGGAAGGACTTCTGAAAAAGGAAATTTATTAGATACAGCATCAAAGCTAGGATTTAGAAATGGTGATTTTATTGGGCAACATGAAGCCTCTCCAGACTGTGCTGAGGCAAATAAACCTTCCTGTGCCAAGAGCGTGTGTGTGCGTGCAGAAATGCCTGGATGTGCCTGCACAGTGCCATTCCAAGAAAACTGTTTGGCTCCTGAAGCCTAAGTCCCTCCCAGCTAAGACATGTTTTGTTACAACACCAGGGTAAGTGTTCTTATACTAAGTCTGACTGCAGCTACAGAAGAGTTACTACTGCGTATTAAATATCTGGGCAATTGCCTTCTCAAATACACCAACTAGAGTCTCCTCTGCTCTTAATTAAATTTTTTTTTTTTTTTTTTTTTTTTTTTTTCAATCATTGCTCAAACATTTGGCCTTCTCTTCTGGCAGATAACACATACGGACAGGCTTTGGGCTGCCTTTGGATGCTCTGTTTGCAAATTCACATGAACAAGAGCCCGCGTATGTGTTCATTTCTAACTCGCACGGGCATATGGAAGTGGAAAGCACAAAACCACTCAGGAGACTGGGACACCCTATTCCCTGAATGCCCAGGTACTTAGGGCACCTTTGAAAGACTCTCTCATAATGTATACCCAGATCCAACATGATTTAAAAGAAGATAATATGACCTCCCGTAGACATCTGCACTTGAACAAGCCACTTTAGAGTAACAGCTGAGTAAAAATTTGATACCAGCATAATTTTGTTTGGGATGTTGAAAGTACAGCAATGCAAAGACCAGATGCAACACATGCCCTTCTCACCACCGAGGCAGGCCAAACCTTGCTTCTAACCTTAGCCTGCTCTGGCCATTTGCAAGTAAGATTATTGCAGGCTCCCTTGTTGCTGCTGAAGCTACTGATAGCTTAACCTTTATGAGTGAGCGCGCAATATTCTGAAGGGTGAACAACTTCCTCTGAGGAAAAGGAGTCAACACGATTTTTCCCCAGCACTCAGAAAGAACCTCATTCTGAAAGCCATCTCGTTCTGTATGCTAACTGGAAAATATAAATATACAATGTGACAGCGTTGGCAGCTTCCCAGTCTGAGAGAACGGTTCTGCCTTCTGGTCAGGGGGACTGGCTTTCACAACAGTATTATAAACTTCTATCAAACATGTACTGAACACTTGTGACACATAAAACAGCCTCTCCATGAAAAGAAATTACAGCTGTCAGCTTGCATCGGAGCAGCCTCAGATTTACAAGCTGACTGAAAGAACCTGTGTAAGAAACCATTAGTTACTAAAGGTGAAAAGTACAAGCAGATTTATTTAGTGGAAGATATTTATTGTAGGAGAATTGTACTTTTTTTCCTTTATTGGAAAAGTTCTGTTTCCTATAACCTCTCTCTCATGTTTGCTAGCATGCCTTACTATTTGTAAGGGGCTACGTCCTCAGTTAATTCAGTACAGCTAGACTAGCTCTTACTAAAACCAGCTCAAAACGAAGCCCCATCATCTCCTGTGATAATCTTGAGTTTTGTACCCAAATCCACTGTGGAGCATGCAAAAAATCTGGTATCTAAGGAACCAAGGCAGAAGGTTACCTTGAAAAACAGACTTGGAGTGCTCGGATTTAAAAATAAAATACTCCATCAATGCTTTCCGCATCTCGTGGTCACCAGCACAGATGTAAGACAGATGCACTCCATCCCAGAGATATCACTGAATAGCCCAATCAGGAAAGAAAATAAAACGAGCTTTTCAACTCCTCTTGCTTAAAATATAAATTATTTAGTGGCAGGCTCAGGGTTTCAGCATCATAGATTTCCCCAAATTGTGACAAGAAAAGAGGTCAGATTATCAGCTTGCATAAACTGGCAGAGACTCATTTGTCTAACACGGGAGCTGTACTCCGTTTACCCTGGGAGCATCAGGCCTTCAAAACCCTGGGGACCCTCGACCTGTGCAATGTCGGCGTGCTCACAGCTGAAGGACGACCCAGGGAGCCTGCAGTCCCGGCTGGCTGCCAGCCTACCTCATGCGGTCCCGCAGGTGGCAAGGAGTGCTCGTCTCTTTGACCTTGAGGAGGATTACTTTGCTCGCAACATTTCTGGGTGGCCCCAGTAGGTTTGCCACTGGAACAGCGACCTCTAAGTACACCAAGGTGGAAGCCCCTCAGCAGCGCTGGGTTCATTACCTGGGCATACTGGAACCTGTTTGGACGGCAGATTGCAGCACAGCCATTTGACTCCTGATTTGCAAACTAATCCAGAGCGAAACGTTTGCAAGGAAACTAAGATCTCCCTCTCTACTATTGTTAACTACATCTATTTGACTTCCACCTTCAAGAAGGAAGCCTCCTCTCACCCCAACATAATTATTAGCAATGGCATAAAGATGCAGTGTACCAAATAAACTAAATATGTTGCGCCTAGATACTTTAGAGGGAAGCAGAACTCACAACCATTTGGCTTCTTATTTCTCTCTCTGCAAGAGCCAAAAGTCCAGTCTAAAAATCAGAGTGAGCCGCTAGTCACGCAGCAACGAAGCCTTTGAAAGCGGGGTATGTTTTGAGTTCACCATCCACTGCAGACAAAACACAGCACCTTCCTGAGAGACAACCACGTGGGCTGGTGTACCTGTGCGAGAGCCAGCCCCGAGTGCACCAGAACAGCTCGCAGAAACCATCCTGAAGGTTAAAAGCCAGGGGCCTCCGCCCAGGGAGGGACCTCCACCTCGTCACCCCCTCACAGCAACGACATTTAAACATTATGGGGAGAGCGGCAACCTGGTTATCTGTCCTTCTGAGCCTGTATCTCCCCGCTGAGGACACACTGACAGCGTTGCCAGTTTGAGGCAGATGACCTCATGCGTGCGATTAACAGGAGACCGATGCTGCCGGTGGTGACAGCCCGCTCCCGCCCCGGCCCGCAGCGAGGGCTCCCCCCTCCTCGGCCCGCGGCGCCCGGGGAGGCCGCTCCAGGCCCAGGCGCCAGCCCCAGGGCGGCCCCGCACCGCCCGGTCTCACCAGGCCCCACCTCCCTCTGCTCCCAAACAGACCCCTGGAGAGCAGGTGGGCGACAAACTCCAGCGTGGTGAGGGAGCAGCACGTGGTTCTCAGCGTTAACTTTACACTCCTTGTTTTGGAGCCTCATTATATAAGAAATATGCTAAGATGAAGAGAGACCTTCAAGCGATTGATCCATTGTTCTCAAGTCTCTTCTGCAAGAAGATGAACTGTAAACCACTCATTAAAATGGACGGAATCTTGTTACTTAAAAGTTTGGAGGGGGGTTGAGGGGGTGAACTTTTGGGGTTGTTTTGTCTTTTTTTTTTTTTCCTTTTTTTTCATAAGACCTTTTTACAAAGAACATTTGGCTCAGTTTAACAGATACTGACACAGAAGCTACATAAACGCTTTCTACAGCTAAAATTACTCTTTGCTGCCAGTTCCCTTTTAGTTGCTACCGGGAAAATAGACTTAAATTTTAAACTCTGGGCTCCCTCCTCTTTTCTTCTCCTGACTTTTCTTTTCCCCTTTTTAAAATGCTGTTTTAAAACGTGCAATGATTAGATACACAGTAGACATACAGTACCACCTGCCCAAAGTTCCATACTGAACTTTTGAACTTTATCTAGGTAGCAAGCAAGGACTTTTCTGCGAATTTGAGCTAACTAAGGGCAACAGCTTTAACCCATAGATGTGTGTATATATGTGTATATTTAAGGACTAAGCAGTAATCTGTGGTAGCAGAAGTCATGTTCCTTTCTGGCCACTTTTCACACACTTCCTTCACATCCTCTGCTGGCACAGACCGCCCAACACATCTTTCACACCCTAGCTGTTCGACAGGAAAATTCATTTATTCTATTTTTTTTTGTTGTTTTATGGGCTTTATGCAATCATGTAGGGCATACGTTTATTACAAGCACAACAGGAAAATGGCACGAGGCAATCAGTTGTCTTTATGGGGCTCAAGAATGTTCTAGTTGCAGTTGAAATGTCTGATTTTTTTTTTGAGGAACATACACACATCTCAAAGTTTACAAGTGTATCTGACTTCAGCAGCTCCTGCAGTTGGTAACTGTCCTGAGATAAAGAAACAACTCTTTTTGTTTTTCTGCCTAGCTACCTTTTCGTCCTGAAACGCACATCCTCCCTACAGATACAGAACTGCGAATGGTTCCTAAGGCAAACCCATTAGGAGCTCCCTCACGTAAAGGCTGTTTGCAGAAACCATTGCACTGGAGGACATTCCCATAATGACACCATTTAAACTTTCTGTCACATATAGCAACTTCGAGGGATGCTGACAGCAAGAGATGAAACCCTAAAGTCCCAGCTCTGGTCTGGAATCACTGGACCTGCAGAACATGTGCCTGAGAGGCAGTCCCCAATAGGAGAGCGCTCTGGCAAGATACAGAAACCGGAAACATTACTAGCATTGGTTCTTCCTTTCTGAGCTACTTCCTCCTAGCTGATAGGAGCTGCATGGTAGGCAACAATACTGGCTGTGCACCATCATCAAACAGGGAAAGGAGTAATGGCAGCCATGCCTCTAGGCAGCCATGCCAGCAGGCTGCAGGGTGAAGACTGTTGTCCTTTAATCCCTCACCCCATTGCACTCAAGTATATTCCCATCGTGACTCGGATGAGGAGAGGAACACAACAGTGCCATACCTGGTGGAGGCCTAAGAGCGTTACACCAATAATTACCCCACAACACCTTAAGATCATCATGTTTTCTACACTGTTGGATGATGATACAGCTCTGCCTGGAATGAAACATATGCCTCTATGGGGAAAGCTTAGCAGGTCCCGCTTTGCAGTACCGAAACTGTCTCACTCTTTTGGGGGGAGTGGAGGGGAACCGGTTTCAAAAGGCCAAGAGTCAGTGTACAAGTGAAGGGAGTTTATATGTCAGGATTGGAAAGTAGCATCCCTAGGGCTCCCACTTCGGAGGGAGCAAGGAGGGGCTCTGAGCGATAACTGGGACGTCTCTCTGATCTCATCGTCTACGAGCTTTGTTCCCCACAGGAAGGTGGCTTCTAACTCTCTGATCCCATGCCCCTGCTTGCAGCAATCCCTGGGGTTTGGACCCCAGCAAACTTCTGCAGCTCCCAGTAGAAACTATCAGGAGCCAGAGGGAAAAAACCCAGGCCAGCCCCAGGGAATGCAGTAAAGATCTCTCCGTGGTGTTTGTTCCCCACTGTCTTACTGCACTTCAAGCTGCATCGGACAGAAACACATTTAAACCATAAAGGCACATGAATGAAAACATGGCAACAGTTAACGAGTTCCTCTGTGTCAGTCCTTTCTCAGCTTTGATTTTTAGGACTCACCTGGATTCCAATCAAAATTCCTTCTTTAGGAAACGTAAACCCCGTGGCAAGCATAGCCTTCTGGAAGGCAGAGTACACATCCTCCCCGAAGCATGCGACCTGGGGAAAGGCATCAAGAAGGTTGCATGAGGGGAAAAAATGAAAACGAACCCAAAACCACTGCTTTAAAAAGAAACATGAATGACATTTTAAATAGGCTCTTTTGACTTCTTCATGCAGAATCAGACTGCTTTTGCATGGAGTCTGCAGGCGGGGGGGGAAATGAATCAGAAAATCACTGCAGACAAATCTCATAATTTTAATGAAGCAATAACGAAGGAATAAGCAACGTTTTAGTTTCAAACAGCACACCAAAGAGTAATAAGAATTGATTCTGCTGAGTTATGGAAATGCTGTACACAGCCTCTGCTCCAATGTTTGTGAGTGCACTGCAAATTCTTTAAAATTATCTAATGCTAAATACCAGGGAGGGTTCTGCGTGCAGGCAGGTTTCTCTGTGCGCACGCTGCAAACTTGGGTGAGACAACACTGGTGCTGTCATGCACTTCTGGCGATTCTTGGGATTATAAACCATGGTAAAGGTGCATTTCTATTAAAAGTCCACAGATGTACGAAATTCAAGTAAAACATTCTTAGGAAAACAACAAAGCAATCATGCCAATTCATAATAATTTGTTTTATATATACAAAAACTTGATAAAGAAATCAATAAAAATCATTTAGCAGTTCTCCATCATTCAAAACTGCCTGTGGAGCTTGGCTGCTGTCATACGGTAATGATCTTCTGAAAGAACTAAACCGTGTTTCTTACCAAAATTTGGAATTCCGATGACAAGAGGAAGAATGCATGTGCTTTTGTGAAAGTTAAAAGAGAAAAAAAAACCCAAAACCCTCACTTTTTCTGGCCAACTCCACACTTGCTGAAAAACAGCCAGAAGCAGAAACTGCCACAGTTTTTCCTCTTTGAGATAACAAATGTACACACATATACAGATGCCATGAAGGGGATGATTGAGAATTGCTCTCCCCTTTTCCTCTATGGCCCTTCCCCTCACAGAGCGAGCCCTCACACTCATGGTCTCACTGTTACCATGGTGAGCAGAAACCAGCATTTCACGTAAGAAGAACAAATGATGATTTTCCAGATCTTCTGCAGTAAAAAAAGAACAACCAACCAAACAAAAATCCCACAAGGGCAGGGATAAAAAAAAAAAAAAATCATGACAACTAGTATATCTCAGCTTTTCTCTAAAAACTCATCCTTGAGTGTTCAGTGTGTTCCACAGTGTATCCAGCTGAGGGGTTTCCATGGGCGGTGGACAGCTGCTGCCTTGTAAGCTTGGACCAGGGGTTTCCAGCCTGCCAGGAGAGGTTTAGCCCTATGGCATGGTCAAAACAGCCCCGATGCTCAAAGGGATCCCCACCACTGTGTCTTCTACTACTGTGGGAACCACCACTTCCAGCTAAATACTGGAATTTGTCACTTCCAGATAGATGTGACAAATTCAAGCCCAAATCAAGCCATGTGTGGGAAGAGCGTCTTTGAGGAATAATTGAGCATTTTACCCAAAGCAAGTTATTATCCTTACTTCACTCATAAGGAAGACTTCCATAACTGTCACAGTTTATGGCATTTGTGAATATGGATCTTTCCAACTCATAAAAGTTAATAACCCCTCCTTTATGACCAAGGTAATCTCTAACTCCATATAAAGCTCAGAAAAATAATTCTTGCCCTTAGCTACATTTTTTATCCCGTTCTTTTTTTTTGGGGAGGTGGGGAGTGGAGGGTGGTGTCTGTGTAGTCAATTTTGTTCTGAAAGTAAGGAAGTCATGGAAGTGACTTGGTGTTTTTCTGCCCGTTAACTACACTGAAAAGAAATCTTCTGCAATACTGGTTTCCCACACATTACGAAGAGCAAAATAAAGCAATTCTGGAGAGATGTAGGAGACCGAAGGCTGTTCTTACTGTGTATGTGGGTACAGCGCTTTGTCATACTAAAATGGTAAGTCTGTCCTAATGAAAACAGCTCAAGTAGACATACCCAAGCTGATATCAAACGGAGCAGTCCAGGCTCTGACACCTGCCTAGCTGTGGTAGAGCAGAGTTAAGTCTAACCCACTTGCCTCAGTATTTAATCACCTCCCAAATGCGCTTTCTAGCCCAGAATAAGTTTCTTGCTATTGCAACTCTTTTCTAGAGTAACAGGGTATATTTACGGAAGCTATTGACAGCTCAGCAATAACTCATAAACAAACCTCTTTGTGCCTGATGATTTAATATCTCTTCAAACGCCGTAGATGGAAACCTCTACCCCTTGAGGGGCGAGGGCTCCCATCAGTGCTGAGCCTCCACAGGAAGAGGAAGAGCTTTGTGCCTTTACAGCTGGCCACGCGCACGCCAGAGAGACGTCGCAGAAGCCCCTCACAGCCCTGCTGTAGAAGAGTGGGTAAAGCAGCCCAGTCTCCCCCGCATCCTACCAACAGTCAATACTGCAGCCATCACATTTTATTCACTCTTTCTCGCCTTTTGCGCCTTGGGACCTGCCTCAATAGTTACCAGGCAACAACAAAAATATCACTACACACGTTTGTTGCCTTTAAATAACTAGCACGTTCCAAGACCAAACGCTCATGACCTGGAGTCTCGATATTGCTATTCTGGCATGTGTCGATGAGGGGTTTTGAAAGCTGTAAGCGCTTGTCTGTCTAGAAGCAGGTGATTCATAAAACGGACTGATGCACTGAGAACCTCCCAGAACCCAACAGCTCTCAGATGAACTCATTTCAGGCTGTCACACAGACCAGGTCCAATTCAGGGAGCCGACATGCAGGTAAAGAGGGACATCCAGTGGCTGAATAAACTGGGTTTTCCAGGACTACGTGTTTTTACGGCTAAGAAAGATGTTTTCAATTTTCTGAAGAAGCTACAGCTGCCATCATGATTCAGGCAGCATTAAGATCACTTTCAAAGATTCACGATGTTTAAAGGCAACTTGGTTTAAAAAAAATAGCAAATCTAAAAGATACCTCCCCAGTAGAGGCCATTTCACATCGGAGAACAGGGTCAGCATCTCTCAGCCGGGACCAAGAAAACATTGGGGCCTGGTGAAAGAACAAGGCGGGAGGGAGAGAGAGAATGAAAATTTAATGGATCATTTAAAAAAACCAAACATCCAGCTACACTTGGAAGTGACAGAAAGAGACAGAAAGAATTAAGGGTGATAAGCAAAGGAGTACTTGGCAAATGAGTTCCCGCAGCATCTTGATGACGGACTGGAACAAACAAACAAACATGTATTTCCCCAATAAATCATCTTTCCAACTCTTACAGTCTTGCTCACATTCTGATGTCAGATTTCTAATCTGTGGTAGCCCACTATCACTATAACTTTTAGGACACATTTTAAAACAGAAAGGCTGCAAAGCACCTAATTCATGAAACGAGGAGAGAAATTACCTGAAGTCAGTTTTTCTGAGACAACTGTTCTCTAACAGAAATTTTTCATTCACAGGAATCAAACCAATCCACAACACCACACTCTTTTGGCGTAAACCAGATGAAACTTTGCAAATGATTTACGTATTTTCCCTCCCTGCCCCCCTCCCCCAAAATACACACCCATAACTTTTTTTTTATCATTTGTATGAAAATATTAAAACCGCTGATTATTATATGAGGACTTCGGTCACTGCGGTCTCTGAGTTCTCTTGTCTAATTTCACCTTAAAATAAAAAGGGTGGGGAAGTGGGGAGAGAGAAAATCTCTCTGTTGAAGAGCCAACGACCACATGTAGCAAAAATGAAACAAATTTTCTGCTAAGGAGAAATTTTCTATGGGGCTAGAAAGACTAGGGAAAATATAGGCCCTTTCTGGAAGGAAACAGGAGACCTGGTCACCTAGGATATGGAGAAGGCCGAGATACTCGATGGCTTTTTTGCCTCAGTCTTCACTGGCCACAGTGGCTCTAGCCACATCACCCAAGTCGCAGAAGGCAAAGGCAGGGACTGTGAGAATGAGAAAACCACCCACTATAGGAGAAGATCAGATTCGAGACCATCTGAGGAACCTGAAGGTGCACAAGCCCATGGGAACTGATGAAATCCATCCGCGGGTCCTGAGGGAACTCATGGATGAAGTTGCCAAGCCACTATCCATCGTATTTGAAAAGTCATGGCAGTCTGGTGAAGTTCACACTGACTGGAAAAGGGGAAACATAACCCCCTTTTCAAAAAGGGAAAAAAGGATGACCCAGGGAACTCCAGGCCAGTCAGGTCTCACCCCTGTGCCCAGAGAGATCACGGAGCAGATCCTCCTGGAATCTCTGCTAAGGCACATGGAAAATAAGGGGGTGACTAGTGACAGCCAACATGGCTTCACTAAGGGCAAGATATGCCTCACAAATTTGGTGACCTTCTATGACAGGGTTACAGCATTGGTGGATAAGGGGAGAGCAACAGACATCATCTACCTGGACTTATGCAAAGCTTTTGACACTGTCCCACACGACAACCTGGTCTCTAAATTGGAAAGGCATGGATTTGATGGATGGACCACTCTGCTTTGAGCAACATGGTCTATTGGGAGGTGTCCCTGCCCAGGGCACGGGGTTGGAACTAGGTGATCTTTAAGGTCCCTTCCAACCCAAACCATTCTATGATTCTCTACATCTTAAACTACCACTGGCATTTGCATGAAGACAGCATCCTTGCTGCTTAAAAAATAACCTATTTTTAAATCCAAAGACATAATTCCATTTTTGGAAGTCTCCAAGGGTAACACTGCAGACAAGACAGCTACTGTTTCATGACACCTAACAACGGCCAACTAAAATGTGACATCAGAAATTCATTGCGAAAGGTTTCTCAAAAAATGTCATGTGTCTTTGGGACTTCTAGATCAGTTTTGCTTCTTCTATAAGAAAAGAGAAAATATTTACGGTGGTCAACTCTACAGTCTCAAGCTGAGATATGGCAGTCAAGGTAGACTATTTTTAATGCACATATTGTCTTGACAAGTAACAAGCAACAAAGCCTTCCACCAGCTGCCTAACTTTTGTCTGCCATAAATGTGAAAAGGCACTGGCAGGAGCAGACTCTGGTGCTGGAAATAAATCCTATTTAAAACTTAGCCAGTCATGCTCTATCCAGGAATTAATATTGGTCAGGCCATGATTCTTGCATCACTCTGCCAGCAAACATGGCAAGATAATATTTCAGTCACTAAAGCTAAAATGGTGGAACTCCGAATCCACAAAGGAGCAGCTATGTTGAGAAAGAAGAAAAGAGTTTCATATTCTCTTTTCAGAGCATTTAAGAACTACTGGAGAAACAAAATCCCATTTCCATGCAAATATTCCTAGCAATAAAAATGTAAGAGGACAGAAAATATGATGCATGAATAATGAGAACCAGGTTTAACTGGAATATTTTTCAAAGTTTAGCATTTCCAAAGGTATTAGCAGGTTTTTATATTTGACAAATCCACACAGAACACAAGGAGTATAAAAGGCTTTGTAGTGAAGTTTTCAAGAATATAGTTGGGTTTTCCACTCTGTAGCCGGCATTCCCAGGAGAGACAAAACTCTTGACAGTTTAGCTAACAACAGTGCAGAAGCCCCAGGTCTAAATAGTAGAAATTTATAAAAATAAATAAGACTCACAAAAATGAAGAAGTCTCAGATTAGAATTTCAGATAATGCCTGTCAGTAGCACCAAAATAAAATGTAAAAGCTACTTATAGACCGAGTGGTTTGCCAACAACCTGAGCTGGCTTGGGCCACAGATTTGGCTTGCATTTTAATAGGTTTGAACATTTAATTAGTAGAAAGATGTTAGGTGTTTTCTGTTTCCTCAATTTTCACTCGATATGGAAGCTATTAAAGCTTGAAAGTTTCTGTATAAACAATTCTCATTATCCATTGTATTTTCTGCACTGCTGTTCTAGATTTTTATGATTAGGAACTTCAATTAATTTTTTTTCTTACACTAAGCATTCAAAAATATCTACCATACACTTTGATATCTTGGGTGCTTAATAGCTCAGTAGGGTAGCTTAGTAATTATGAAAAGTAAAATCTTGGCCCCACTGAAATCAAAGGATCCAAGATTTTCACCCCCATTTTAACTGGTGGGGCAGATAAAGGGGATTCCATACATTCAACAGCCCATGTCCCAGATCCTTAAAATAAAATCTGGGGGGCACTCAAAACACAATCTTCTATATGTCCATACATATATGAGGTAGTATTATGAAATAGCTTGAACTTCAAGCTATTCTGAAGTTCAATTCTGCAAGTGCATATTTATTACGCAGTTTATAAACACGATTCAGAGAAATAAAGGAAGATTAATTTTATTAATAATCACTGGATAATTTTCTTTTGATTTTTCTCTAAAATTCCCAACATACATTATCTTGACAGAAACTACAAAATGTCATTTTGGCTTTTAGCCAATGAGTCAATTGTTCTCTCTGGGCATTAAAGTACTAATTGCCTATTAATGCACCAGGTGCTGGCTCTGTTGTGGGTTTTTGAGTGTTCTTTTGGAAACCATACCTTAATTCCAACATATTTGGATGGAATAATGGGATGTTCCAGTGTGGGGAGGGATGACTCATTAATCTCTTTTCCAATCATCACTTTTGTAGCCACATCGATGAAGTCCACACCCAGAGTCTTTGATACAAAAGGGAAGGAGCGTGAAGCCCGCAAGTTGCACTCTATCACCTGATGGGATTAAAAAGGAGAAATACCAGGGTCAGGCACTGTGCAGGGAAGAAACTCGTTCATATTTCTGGAAATCAGTCCTTACTCATCTTGGCAGAGATGCTCTTCAGATTGCCAAATAAGAAATACAGAAATTGCGCTGAATATTACAGACAGTGATGAGGGATGAGTAGTGGCCAGCTTGACATACAAGGAGCCTGATGTTCTGCACCTGAGTTTCATCTCTATTGTCTGAAAGTGAGAACTGAGAGCAATCCAGAGTTCGCTCTGTAGAACATGTTGTATTACACCCTAAGTTAACGTGCAAGAGGCACGAGACCCTATGCGCAGGCATTAGGTACAGCCTTTAGAAGCCCACCTTGTTCTTTTTCCACGGCAATGGCACTTCATGAAGGACTGATCTATCGTTACCTTCCATCTACATCCAGAAGTCATTCAGTGACCCAAGGAAGAAACAAAGAAGTTGTGCATCCTGCTTAGAAGCACACTATGGAGTTCATTACCAAAAGAGGAACTGCTGTAAGTGAGAATGAAGGGGGAGCGGAGGGGAGCAAGAATAGGTAATTTAAGACCGGATGGAAAAGGGGGATTATCCAGAGACAACTGAGGAAAAGCAAGGAAGGAAAAACTCCGTTCTGTCCCTCTTTGTAGTTTCTAAATAACTACATGTGAAACAGAAGAAAGGTAAAGAACAGTAAGTACATTTTTCTCAACTAATAACCCGAACAAGATTTTTCACCAATAATACATCTCTTCTATACCATGTCAGGTTTTCTTTCTGTTCACCTCTTCCTCAATCGTACTCTGCTCACTTTCCTCTTACCACCTTCCATTAGCAACAGAAAGCCAACTGCTACTACCATAAAGAGTCTGCCATCTGCCGTACTTCTGTTACTGATAGCTACTAGCACCACACTATTTAGATAGCCATCTTAATGGCTTATATTGAAGGCTTAAACACTTAAATTGTTTTGCTTTCTTTACAATGCCTTGGAAGGCTTATTCTAACGATTGAAATAGCTAAAGATGAGAGAGGACATTGGAGATCTAAAAGCAACGATATTCAGTTCACAGGATGAGGCGCAGGCCCCAGTGCTGTCCATCGTATTCCAATCTGTTAGGTTTGGGAAGGACAGCAGCCCACAGCAAAACAAAGGCAGTGTTGACAGGCAATGCCACCGGGCTCACCCACCCTCAGCGTGAGGGCAGGGAGGACGCTCCCTCCCACGCAGGCAGGGAGAGCTGCCTGACTCGGGGTGGCACAGGTGAGCCCCACATCACCAGACCAGGCAGGTTAGGAACCCACAGCTGCTCCTGCCACAGAGCTTCCAGGGCAGGGAGCGCAGGAACCACGCACCTCACTATCCAAAGCAGGGCCTGACTGCCTCCCACAGCCACACGAGCTCTTACCAGCACGTTGTTGCCTCGCACCAAGAACTGAATGTTGAATGGACCAGAGATGGCAAAGGCATTTGCAATCTTTTTTGTAGCCGCTTTTACCTATTAAAAAAAAAAGTGTCTATATAATAAAGAAATAAATTCCACAAAATAGCATCATGGTAATAAATCACCTCACATGTGGATTCCTTTACGTGTCATATTTCTCTACCCCAGCCTGTTTTTTCTCTATACCCTTATTTTGGCAGGAGCATTATCTTTCAGAAGCAAACATGTTCTATCTGCCTGGTTACCGACAGTTCAAAGAGCTATTTGAGGGCGGAAGTAAGAATCAGCTTCATGTGTGAGAAAGCAGGGGAACGAAGGAGAAAGGGAGAGAATAAAAGCCTACCCTGTCTCTAGCAATTCCTGCCCTGCACACTGGAGCCTTTATACCTTTCTTGGTGAAATAATGAATAATGATGTTTTGCCATTTGAGATTAACTAGTCAGTTTTACAAGTGTCCCAAAAGTCTTTCACCGGCATGCCTGTCCCATCACAGACCAGTGGGAGGTGCCTCAGCAGATACACTCTGGAACAAAATGGGAAAAAACACTATGATCTTCTTTTCTAGGTTTGTCAAGAAATACGTGCCATTTCAGTACAAGCCTTTGAATAGCTTTGCTCCAGAAGGTGACTGTTTTCAGAAACAAGGCCTTGGACATTGTTGTAAACAGAGTTGGAGCACAGAGCCCTGCATTACGGCTCTTGCTAGCTTCCAAGCAAACCCTTAACAGGGTGACATCATGGGGGATGGCACATTTCATTTAGAAAATTCATTTTGACAACTGACTCTGTATCGTTAAGTTTATTCTTGAAAGGGGAAAAAGTTAAGATTAGGTGGGGTTCATTCATCCTAATATCCTTTCTGGAAAAGGAAGCAGCTAGAAAGTCATACACCTGATCTAATCATTCAAGGACTGTGGGAGAAAAGGAAGTGGAAAGTGAACTGTGGCATATATACGAATCAGGCAATCTTCTACTGCTATGGAAGCTGGTTCTAAACAAATGAAACAAAAAATCCAATGGCTGTGAAAGTGTGTACATCTATTGCTGAAATTATAGATGAAACTAATGGGATACAGATTGAGATGATCCTATGTACAGTACAGCCGGTCACAGGGGGCACACTGACATCCTACACTTGCACATACCACACTGGCCTTTAAAAAAAACATTGGTGATTTGATTTCTCCATTGGTGATTGAGTTCTCCCAAGCAAAGGGGGAAAGCAGATTCAAACTCTTACTTTATTTTCTCTTTTCAGTGCTAGTGCAACACCTACCTTCTCCAAGGCTCCCTGGCTAATCGTCTGTGTGGGTAACACGAGGGTGGCGTCTCCAGAGTGAACACCTGCATCCTCCACGTGCTCTGAAATAGCATGTGAAACAACCTGCACACAGTCAGAAGAGAGCAGTTAGTCACCTCGCCTGCTCTCGGGACCTGCTCCCCCGTCTCCAGCCCAGCGCAGTCCCCTGAACAGAGCTGTATCCGAAAGAGGATACAGACAGGGGAGAAAAAAGGGAATTTCCCAAGATTTTGGGGAGAATAGGCCTGAAGCAGACACAGGCATATGAACAAGGGGAACACATTAGTGTCTTTTATAGCATGGTTAAGCAAACTGCGAATGTGATAAACATCTACCGCAGCCTGGAGATCCTAAGGCTTGCTTCCTCTCGCAGAAGGTAAAAGCTAATTAGGCTTTAAACCAGCTCTCTACGTTCTGCTTGCCACGAACAGAAAAAAGTTGTCATTCCGCAACAGAAACAAGTATGGACTAATGTCATTTGTATATTATTGTTCCCCCCGCTCTTTTGTGGTGTTTAAATCGTGGAGAAAAGCAAGCAGAGGAAATTCAGGCCTAAGGATTTAAATGGAATGAATTGCATCAAGGCGCACTACCTGGATACTGAAAAAATGATCTTGTCTGCTGGTTAAAAATGAAGATTGAAAACAGAATATTTCTGTTAAATGTGAAGTTTGTGATTTTTTTTTGCAAGAACTGTCTTTGATTAGTAATGAAATGCAAGGTGAAGTTGCAATAATAAAACAACTGTGGTAATATTGTAACACATGCTGATACTATTCTGATGAAAGTAATTTGTGAAGGCAGTGACTTGTGAATCCAGTAAAAATGACATTCTAAGAGATTCATCCACATGGTTAAGCAATGCTTAAAAAAATAGCTATTTAGATGTATACAATAAGGTAGGTTGAGCTTTTCAAGCACGATGTTTTTGAACCTAAGATGAATTCATCTTTTCTTGTTTCTCTGCTCTTCTCAGCACGAATCCATGGCTGTACAGTAAATCATTCAAACCACACATTTTTGCAAATCTCCGATCCCGAAAAACAAGTTTAATATTAAAGCAAAGCTAAGTTCTTACTCTTCCTGCCTTGGCTACAGCATCCATTTCCACCTCACGGGCATCTTCGATAAATTTAGTGAGTACCACGGGGTGATCCTGTCGTCAAGACAAGACAAAAGACGAAAGTTTTGATTTGAGATTATTTAGGGACCATCCAAGTGCTCCACTATTCATCACTGGAAAACCTTTGCAAGCAGAATCCCACAAGGCCAATCAATTCATAACCTTATTTCCACAGATAAGTGAACTTCGCGAAGAAATAATGGGGGAAACTTGGCGTGATTTCCCCAAAGCCACGGGTGCATTAGTTTGAGTCTTCCATAATGTCACCATGACAGGAAAATTTGGGGCAAGACCACAAAGAGCTTTTAAGTGAGATCATGGCAAAAAGACAGTGGGATGTGTGCATGGGTCCAGTGACCTCTGATTCTGTCTCCCAAAGACAGTCCCTGTCTCCAAGATCTCCAGTTCTTCCTCCCTCTGAGCCTCCCAGCCACCTCACTAAATGTACGGCTTCACAAAGTAATTGATTCTTGCCATACTTAATGACTTTCTATAGTGGCTGTTTGCTGTTTTAGAGAGTCTCATATTTTAGGCAACTGATCCATTCATTTCTCATTTCTCTGCCTGGTTTCCTAGGTCTCCAAGGGAGAGGTTGCCACTAATTACAGCTGGCCAGGAATGACCTGCCCTTGACTCTCAATACCTTCCCTGGTATACATTGTTTTCCTTCTTCCCTTCCTCTTCTTCCTGCCTGTCTCTGGGATGCTAGCACACACTTCCCACTCTCCTCTAATGCTTTCTTCATCCAGCCACCTGCTCCAACAGACAGTTAAAAACCTAATCCACATTCCTCCTGGCCAGCTTTATGTCTCAACATTTTACCTGTCCCATCCACTATTAACTGCCTGTTATTTATTAGAGAATAAAATGGAATAAATGGCAGTCTGTGCATGCTCAAAAGGCTCCTCTTGAAAAAATATAAAGCAACTCCAAAAGTTACAAGACACAATTCCTTACATTTATCAGTACAAGGGTAAATTCACAGGCAAGGACAATGCCGCAGCCTACACTGTTTCATAAATTTAGTGCCTTGTGTCCTGTAACTTTCTGTCTTGATGCAGTTTTTCATCAGGAAGATTTTATATGTGCATACAACCTTGTTTACTCCAATTTGTCTCAACTTGCACAAGAAGTTTTGAACATTATTGACAACATAAATGCCATAATGACACAACACCATAACGGCAAAGTAGCTAGAACAACAGAATAACACTGGTCAAGCACTTTACCTGGAGATGCTCCATTGGATGGAGCAGAACTGGGTAAGGCTTTGTAACCAGAAAAATGAAGCCTGTGTCCCACTCACGTTCCGTCGTATGCTCACAACTAATACTGCTACGTGGAACTACTCACAGGCCAGAAGAGCCTTGACAAGACTAAAAAAAACCTCCCTAATTTAAAAGCAGAATACAGTACTTTTGTTCTGCTTTGCATCAACTGTATTATAGCTTTTGTCAATATAAAATGCTGGATGAAGAAAGAAGTCTTCCCTTAGCAGTTTGACTACACTAGCAAATATTAAGCATGTCAATCTAGTGTAAGCCTCTGCAAGATCAGGGCCAGAGCACCCAAAGCCTCATGGTGTGCCACCGCTCATGTCTGCAGCAGGCGTCAGTGCCTTGTTTGTGTAGCAGAACTGGACATCATAAGGATCCCATGGGAACACCCACTCTTTCCCCTGCGAACGCATCATGTACTGTCAAAGACTTCAACTCCCAGCAGGGCCTCCTGTACCAGTGATGAGACCTCTCAGCAATGAAGAATATCATTGCCCAATTCAAGTCAATCAAACTGTGACAAGTTAAGGTGACCAAGGGTCGCTTTCCTGGGCTTCAGCCTCCCATAGGGTACCCATTGCCATCATAAAGCCATCCAACGGCATAAGAAAGTGATCTGTCCCACTCAATGTGGCTTGAGGCTACTGCCTGCTCTGCTTCCGCGAGCGGGTGGGGAAACACAAGGCAGACAACATCACCAAGCAGAGAGAGAAGCCAGGTGTTCTGGGAGGCTGAGCACTGCTAAGGACCTGGTTTCTACCACAGGCTGGCCCTGTAGTCTTTTGAGGATTAGTTATAGAATTCCTTCTGATGGAAGTAACAGTGGCACTCTCCCGCTTTCCAAAATCCCTTTAAAGTTATTCAGAGATGATAGCAAGTGGTCTGGCTTGCCTCCACACTACCCTGTCCTTCAGGATATTATTACTTCGCAAGGTATCTCCCTTTCATTCCATTTTTCTTGCTGAAATGATAAACTTTCATCATTTGCCTCATGCACCTAAAAACCACATTGTTGTGTTTTCAGAGAGTTCCTCTTTGACTTAGTTATTTTTAAGTCCAAGATTCCTGTGACAGTAGTGTTTATGGTGCTACAGTACTGTTCTGAACGGTCACCATTCCAAAAAAAACCACAGGGGGGATAATAACCCGTGGAAGACAACAGACCAAAAGGTGAGGCCAAACTCAGAGACTGTTGAAAGGTCAGACTTTGAATTCTGTATGTTCTTCATTCAATCTCGATCATTTAACTTTCTCCTCCCATACTCGCATCTTTCCGAAAATCCCTTGCACAATAACACTGATAGAAGGCACAGAAGAAATTCAGGCTTTGAGTTGTTTACTATGTTCTGAAGTATTCATGTCTTTGGGAAATTGCTCGGATTTTTCTTTTCTAAATTTCAACGTACTGGACCTTCCCTTTGCTAGAAAAAAAAGACACTTTTAAAATTCCCAAATTAGCTTTTGAAAAACATTTAAGACAGAAACTAGCGCTTTCATCTTCTGCATTACATACTCTGCAGATCAATAATCCCACTGGATTAATAGTAAGCAGGCAGCAGTCCTGCTTTTGTATCTGAAGAAAATGGAACTCAGTAGATGATTTGGAGTTAAATGTCACAGCGAAATCTTGCAAATGTTCCTGCATTTAGGAGGGGGAAAAAAAACAGGTCATTTGTGAGAGAGAAGTTGCTAGTGTGAAGCCAGTTCAAAGAAGCCAGGCAAAACAGTTTCGGAACTGAGTGAAAGATTCTATCCGTTCCATGCTGGTTGCTGCTACTAGCAAGCTCGGATGGGGTAGGAAGGGTCTCAGCCCACTAGCCAACATTTATTGATATAATTAACTGGTCAGAAATGGGTGCCTGTGTACAACCACTAACTGCTGTCCCCGCTCCGTGCAGGCACGCCAATGGTACCAGTGAGGATGCTTGCGCAGGCTCCCATGGTCTGCCTCTTAGGGAACAAACCGAGGAGTCAAACTCTAATTTCACTGGCTCCTCCCCAAATGAAGAAGGGAAAGAGGGAGGAAGACACAATACAGAAACAAAGAGATGGAAAACACAGTAGAGATGAAACAAATAGAGCAAACACAAAAAGAAAAAGCAGTAGCAGCACAAAGACTGGTACCTGAGAGACTCTGGTGGCTTCTGCTAAGAACTTCTTCATTTCCTCTTCAGAGAAGACTACATTCATTGCAGACCCACTGTGAGAACAGCAAAGAAAAGAAAACAGGTCAGCTTCTTTTATGACTTCAAGGAGACGTCAGTGTTAGACATCACAGCACAGGATGGTCAACTACCCTTGTATGACAGGCTAGCTGAGCAAACCCCTGACTCAAGCTACTTGCTCCTCTCTTGGCTGAAAGGCAGAGCCGGTACCTAGTGAACCTCCATTATACCTCCCAGAGAAGAGACGTGACCTCCAGAACCATAACAAAGAAACAAATAAAGAACTGTGGCCATGTAGCCTCAGCACTGCTGCCAAATTCCCTTTCTGACCCAAAATTTTAACGCCCCTCCTAAGCTGGAGGAGATGGCTACTCAGGCAGATAGACCCACAAAGGACCCAGACTTTTACATACATTTGGGTCAGCTAGGAGCTCAGGACAAAAGGGATGCTTTGCTGACTTTAGCCCAATTGCTCATCAGTGACAGATGATGCGAGGAACACACAGGCCACTGGTGATGGTTGTGACAGTGTAAATGCAGATGAAAACAGGCTGTTCTTTGCTGGCCATTTCACTGTGCCCCTCCCCTAATGTCCTAGTCCTGGAGGGAGAGGCACAGCAGGTACAGACAACTGTGTCTGAAACCTACTTTGAAATGTAGCTGTCAGTAATATCAGAGAGGGGTGTCTGGGGGAACATGGGTCAAGAGTCAGTGACTCAAGTCCCTTTTAAAGACAAGAATCTTTTTAAAAAAAGATGTTACATTGGTCCTTTTTACCATTGATGCTCGGCTTCCCCTTTGCTTTGGTGGGCAAGCCCACAGAGGCTGTGGGGAAAAGCGGAGGAAGAATCTATGCCATGAAATCGGTCACTTTAGCCTAAGATAAATAGACACAAGCACCTGGGTGATTATACTTACCAGCCTACTTCTTCAGCCGATGTAAATCAATAGAGTTCAGTTAAATCCATGGACCTATGTCAGTAGCACCACCAAGGATGTGAGCTGGTACACACAGTACACAACTAGCGGGGAAATGCATTTAGTTTTCTAAGGCAACCAGCAAACATTAAAGGCCATATCTGTTCAAAGGATGAAGTCTAGCTGCGGACCTGCTGCTGTTCGGCAAATAGAGGCCAGACGGTGTGCTGTGCTAGGGCTTTTCACTTTCTGTTTCCTCAGCTCTGACATTCTGCAGTTTCACCTTTCTCCCTGCAGTCCCCCTAACCTGTCCAAACACCCTTTAGCAAATACTTACTATGGAAAGGGCCTGTACTGAATTTGATACAGACAGAAACGACAGGCTAAAAGAAGTGTTCCCTAAAAATCTGGAGAATGACATCAGGAGCAGTTTCTAACTTCTCCTCCTGATTTGAGTGCTGGTATTTAACTTTGCTTTGCAAGCCCACTGCAAGCTTCAGAAACTGGATAGAAAAGTCATGTGCAGCAGTCTCTTCTAAAGGAGGGCTGAACACACAAGAAATCCTTTTCTTCCTTTTAAAGAAGAAGATATTTTTTTTTTTGCTCCCCTGAAAAGTAATACTGTGCCTCTTCATTTTGACATGTGTCTCTTCTTCATATGAAAAGGATCCTGTCTCAAATTTATTTTCACTGTCAATTGAGCCCAGCTAAGTGCCTCTCCATGCCTAGTCATCCAGCTATGAAGAAACTCCTTGCAGAGAAGTGATCATTCAGAACGTGTGAGTTTCCTGTGTGTATGCACTGGTGTAACTTTTCTGTACAAAGTCTATTTAAAGAGATGCAGCTGCCACAGCATAGGGACATAAAACATGCCTGTAAGCAGAGAAGCTTAGCAAATAAGAAGCTGAATTCAAAAGATGCGCTGTCATTTTCTGAAAACAGATGCCAACCCCAATGAATGGTCTCAGCATGTTCCCTTCTGTTTTTCCTGGTGGCAAACAATCTTCTAACTTAATTGTACAGGTAGAAGTGTCAGGAACCTTAAGGAATATCCCAGATGGTTCATGTTTTTGGCCTTGAGAGATGAAAAAAGATAATGCAGCTAAACAGACATCCTTATGACTATATTCGACCTTTGATGGGTGCCCGATGGACATACGGGCCCACTGGCTTCCTTTATTGACTTAAGCACTTGTCCCACCTTTTAAGAAGGGCAGCTTCATGCCACATGCACCTCGCACAGTGTTTTCCACACGTCCCCTGAAATGACTCTCCTTTGCCTCAAAGAGCCTTTTGCAGTTCATCCCCCCAACCTGATGCGCTGAGGTTGAGCCTTACCTCAGAACATAGGAAGGCCTCAGCAAACATGGGTAACTCACAGACCTCGCAAATTCGACTGCATCTCTCTAAAGACAGGGGGGAAAAACATGCTGTGAACAAGAACATATTTTAAAGTCATACCAAAATTTCAACTCTAACTGCATTTGCACGTTACTAGCCATTAAGATCGGAGAGGGGATGGGGGAAGAGGATTTGAAGCAGGGGACTACAGCCTGGGCTGAAGATAATACACGATTTCTCGGCTCCCGAGTTGTCATCTTCAGACCTTCCCTGTCCATAGAGCTTCACCAGGAAAAAAGAGCAGTGCCAACACCTCTCTATTCCTCTGCAATCTCCACCTGCTCAAACAGTTTTCAAAGCCAGCAGGATAAACGAGAGTAGCCTGACAGCAGTGCTAACTTTTGCTGGGTATACACCCCATGTTGTGTAAAGGTGATTTAAAGACACTTCCCTTCCAGTTTCCATCCCACTCCCAGTGATGCTATAGCATCACCTTACAGGGATCAAAAAGTTCTTCAACATCAGCAGTAAAAAAAACTGCCAAATGTCTTTGGAATCTTCAAAGGTATCAGTAAGTCGGTCCCCTCTGAGCAGGTTCTCATAGCAACCCCCAGCCACTCCATCATTTTTCAGAGGCACAGCCCAGCTTACCAGTGTGCTGACTGCCTTCCAGGGAGCCTGGGCCACGTGCAGCTCATCTAAAACAGCTGAGAATATGGAGCGATCTTCTGCCTGGTCAATCTGCAAAGGATTTGTGCCCAGGATCTTCACTCCACTCTGGTGCAGTGGCACTGCCAAGTTATTGGGAATCTGCCCACCTACGGAAATAATGCACCCGCTGCAGCCCTGTTGGCAGAGAGAAAGGAGTGCAGTCATGTCCAAGTTAGCTTAACATTAAAAGCTGCTATAACCAGGCAATCAATATTTGGATTACATCACTTTTCAGGTTGCTGTGAGTAAAGGCAGATCATAATTGTGCTGAACCAGAGGCCCCCAGGCTGCAAAGTGCGATCCAGAGGGTGTAGCCTCTCTAAAACAGCAATATCCTCCTTAATACCCTCAAAAACCAGTAGTAATTTGAGGTCAAATTCCCCAGGAAACTAAAGAAATCCACAATGTTCACATGCCTTTTGACATCAAGCCAAGATTTTAAAACTTCTGCTAGAACCACTGACTGTCACCTTGTTTTCACATCATGTTTATGTTCTTCTGCCTTCCCAGTGAGGACAAGCACCGAGCTGCCCCAGGCCCCTTTGCTCTGCAGGGGCAGGTCGCTGGGAAAACGTCACACCTTGCAGCAAACCCCAAAACTCCACGCGGTGGGGTGAGGTCTCCCTCCTGTGTTCACATGGGGACCATCACGCCAACCAAGCCCACTCCCACCCACCTGCTCTGACCTTTGGACACAGTAGCATGAACAAACACAACATTTTAGGTCCCCTTTCTTTCTCAGCCCAGGTCTTCCAAGAAAACAGCCTCTCCCATGCTCGTTGACAGGAATGCCAGAGGAACAGGCATTCACACAAACTCTTTTTTATTAAAGACTTGCAAGGCAGTAGCCTCCAGCAGAAAGGAAATGGGAAACAACTGGAATTTTTAGTTATTTTTCTGCCAGCACCATTATTTGCTAAGCAAACACCCCTTCCCAGCCGCAGAAGCCAGCCCTTAAGGAGCACTCACTGCTGGTCCCTTGCCGGCCTTGTACAAAGCAGAGCAGAGCCCGATCCCTCCGACAGCCTGTGGTAGGGAATTACTCGGGATACGCTGAGCCCTTTATTTTAATTCATCCACATTATTCCTGACTAGCTCCTCATTTCTGGTAGTGCACTCGATAGTAACAAGTATTTCAGCCAAATTCTCATGTATGCTCCTCTCTACACATGTTATTTGCAAGCGCTTCAATTCCAGAGTGGATGAGGTGGGAGAGATGGCACAGCATCCTCCAGCCACAATGGCACCTTTCGTGTTTGTCACTGGCCGACCACGACATTTGAAGTGAGAAAAATAATAAATGACAAACAACAAAAGACAGGTAAGCTTCCTTGCAAACACACATCCTTCTTCAGCTGCAAATATGGGCACTTTTGCTTTTTTTAATAGAACCCCTAATGATTTCAAGTACAATCTAGTGTGGTGTGAAATTTTTCAATAGTAAAAATAACAGGCCTTAGAGTACCTGCAACAATCATGAGGACGTGAATTACATTTAGATTATGTAATAATTGAGGGTAATTAAATAATGGGCACTTTACTTCCAAATTAAAGCTGGTGAAACTTTGCCCAAAGGAGAATCAGGCCCACGGCACAGCTGTAGTCAAGGGCTCTTTTGAACCAAATGTGCTTTGTGCAGTTTTACCCACCTCTGACAAGAGAGAAACATAAATCAAGTGATCCACGGTTTGGCTCTATCTTTTAGAGTATCAACGTTCTTTTAGTTAACAAGTGTGTTTTTCCTGAAGAAGGTCAGCCCCACTGCCTTCCTGGAAGAGGAACGCCTTAATGAGGGATTTAAAGGGATTTAGAGTGGCAGATCTGCTCCGGAGAGCAGGATGGACTAGAAGTGACTGAGAAAAAACAGATGATAAATGCTAGCACAAACCCTGCTCAACTTTCATGTAGTTAATTTCCTACCATAATAAAAATCCACTAAGAAAGTCTGGCATTTAAGCAACACTTATTAGCCCAAGGTCTACAAGACTGTTATTTGCTCAACATGCTAATATACAGTGCTAGAGGTTATTTTTTTTTTTTCCCTTTTCGCTCTGCAGTCACTTATGGGATGACACACTGCTGCTGGCCAAAAATGACCAGCTGAAAGAACATAGAAGAGGGAGTGAAAAATGCCTCATTGGTAGAGGGTGGCGCAAGGACAGAAGCCCCTTTGTGCCCACACGGGGTTGTGTCATGACATCAGAGCTCGCCATCTCCAACTCAGAAGAAGAATCTGTTCCTTACTGCTTTCAGACCCATCCAAAATAAGTACTTATCTCTAGTCCCTGGACCCCTTATCATCCCACGCAGACAAGAACCAGCCAGTGAAGGAGCAAACCCCTTCTTGCAGCTTGGCGTGGTTCCTCTTTGATCACAAGTCAAGCTAACTTTGCTGCCAAGGTCAACCAACATCTTAATCTATCCTCACCATATTTGAAATGTGAATGTCCTGGCTAACAGCTTCTCTTCAGCTGCCGCTTGTTTCTTCCTTTAAAAGCCTCTAAAATCCAAATACTGCCTACATCAAAGTTGGGATGGCATTAGGGACTCCAGCCCCAAGGAGACAGAGGAGATAGCTCATTCAAGCAGATAGCAAAGAATCATTTACTCATTTTTACTCCAAAAGATCCATAAATTGAGACCCAGCTGCTGCTTACTTCTTCCTCTAAAATTCTGCTGTTATTTCCCAAAACATGTTCTTGCCCAAAGAGTAGACCCTGCCCTGCTAGGGAACAGGACTGCTTGTCCGAGAAACGTGGGCAGACAGAAATGAACTCCACTGCATAACACTTTGTCATCAGCCAGTTTTTAATTATAAAGAAAATTAATAACATCCTTGCCAATAGATACCTTTAAAATACACGCTATACATAATAGAGTGAAAGAAGCCTAGAGAGAATTTTCCCTTTTATAACAAAAATCACTTTTTTTATTACTACCTTACTTTCACGTCATTAGTAATAGAGTTGGGTTTTCTTTTTCCCTGAGTTTGAAAACAAATTAGACCATTAAAATTGTACCTAAGAGCCTCCTTTAGTTTTATGAATTGTTTCAGAATGATCCTAGGAACTGAAAACGAATCAGAAGAGGCCCTCAAGCGGATAGATATTAAAATAAAAAGGGAACATCTTCTCTGGAAACAAAAAGCCAATAAATCTGAGGGAAGGAAATACATTTTTTTTAAAATGATTGTCCTCACAGACTACCACCTAACTTTGCACATTCACAGTAAATTAAACTTCCCTCCAAAGCCCAGCTCTGTTGCGCAGAGCTCAGTTGCCGCTGAGTCAGAGCAGCTGTGAATGCCGACAGGAGAGGTAAGAGGGACACAAGGGAAGGAAAGAGAAGGGACAGCCGAGTACTCCTCTGGGAGAGGACTATGGGAAGCTGTGAGCAGCTCCTGGTAGGCAGGTCCCAGCCCCCTCGGTCTCCCTGGTAACCTTGCTCCGCAAGTTAGCCTTATTTGTCTCATCAGAAAAACTGGGACAAGTCAGTGCATCTATTTATTTGAGCTTAATAGTTGCCCCAGCTTTGATGCTAATCCTCATAACTTTATGGGGAGTTGACGTATCATCTCTACTGAGGGCAAAGGGTTGTGGCCATTGTTTGCTGGTGGCTATACCTATGGTTTGCCAATGGTCCAGAATTTGTCAGAGTATTTGCCCCCGTTCATCGTACACTGAAACGCTAGAGGAGATGAAGGTGCAGGAGAGTTTAAAAGATGGGTCTGAAATCATGGCACTATTCATGCTTTGTAAATTAAGCTGGTTACGAGCGGGATTGGTGAGGGATCTCAGGCACAGATCCTGAATTTTTAACTTCATCATTTCCATAGGGACTGACTTCCAAGTGCATTTGCCTGAGGAAGTGCTCTGTTAACAGGATATTAGCATTTGGCTCACTCATTTTAAACTATGACACATAGCAAATAATATAGTTTAGACCACATTCTGCTGAAGGCCTGGAGTCTGTCCCCAGGCCTGCCTAGGTCCTTCTGCATGACTCTCTGCAGTCCCTTTACTCCTCGAAGACTCAGTTTCCCTACTTGGAAATTAGGCGTAACAATACCATTCCCTGTTCTCACTAAAGAAAAGTGTTCTAAAGTCACTGAGTATTTATTATTCATCCTGGGGTTTATTAGACAGCACAACCCTAACTTTGTGTGTTTAGGCTCACGTCCTGATGGCTTTAACACCTCCAGAGCAAACATCAAATCGGTTGTTTTCACACCCAAGTCAGAGCAGCAGAATCTTCTGCAAACTCCCAGCATCTCTCTTCTCTCCCTCTTTATTCCCACCACCTCATCTCCTGCTGCCTCCTCCCTGCCTTCTCTCCTCTCGCCATCACGTTTTGCTTTACTTCACAAGCAGGACAGGCTAAAAACGTGCCCAGAACCACACGCACCGTCCAGCTGATGAGCATGACTGGCTGAGCTGGGGAAATTCCCAACAGAGTGCCCTTCCACTTCAGCTCTGGGTACCACGGGATGCTGCTATTAGACCTTGAGATCTGCAACGCCGCCCATCAAACCCAGCATGCCCTGCTGTGACAAGCAGGATAATGCAAGCTTCAGTACGTATGCATTATTCTTTTCACATGTTTTTCTTATCCAACTTGCTAATTACTAGCACTACATGTTTAAATGAGTAGTTGCTCCCTCATCACCTACCTCTACCTTCTCTTTGATCCTGCAGTAATTAGATGCTGTGTTTCATCAGTGTTATTTGTCTGACAAAGTGTCACACCAGTTTTCTCCACGCCCCAAGTTCAGAAGTTCAGTTTTGCTTAAGTAAACAAGAGTTCAATGCTTATAGAGCTGAGCCTCAGGAATATTCCTAAAGCATTCAAAAATCAGCCTTTAAGACTCCGGAGAGCCACCAGAGTCTTTTGGCCTGTCCAAAATCTTTGCCTTCCAGTAACAGTCTGTTTACATGAGCATTTAAAGAAAAGGTAAAACAAGATGTACAAATAAGAAAGCACGAACATACAATCGAAAAACAGTCCTAGACAGTATTTTGGAAATGGTTTAAGAACAGAGCCTACAGACTGGGAACTTGAGTGCTGATGTGCTTTTGCCTGGTTCCAAATTTGGGAACCTGGCTACATTTCAGAAATTTGCACCCGTTCACAACAGAGATGAGCTCAAATTGTCATATACTGGGAGGAAATAAAGCTAAGAAAAATAATTTTAACGTGACCTGGGTTCTGCAAAGTTGCTTCAGCAAGTTACACTGCCAACTCGCACTGAATTTCAAGGGAGTCAAAGTTCCCTTAGGAGCCTTTAAAAGCCTCATCCCCAAATCCAAGATGACGGTGTTACCAGGTAGAAATCAACATTTTCCATATTGGGACCAACTGTTCACATTACACATCCTCCCATTACCAAATCTGCCTGGGATGCTTCTCCATCTCTTAGTATCAGCACTTCCGAGCACTTGAAAACTCCAGACAGACAAGTGCAATGTCTGGATCAGGAGCTGGAACGTGTTTTGGTTTGACAGCAATTACAGTGCCCCTTCCTGACCCGTCTACCTGCATGCTGACCACATCCGCCACGCCACCGCTGTACTGCACAAGCAAGACTGCAAGCTCTCGAGCACAGGTTAGCGTTATACACAGAACTTGTTCTCCTGCTTCAGGAGGAGTACTTGTGCTTAAAGTCAAGGATATGCTTAAGTGCTAAAGCTCAGCACCACAAGGGCAGAACAATTTGTGCAATAAATGACTGTGCAGCAAATTAAATCTGCTTCTAAGTATTGCACAATATGGCATCTTGCAAAATAATTTAATATTTATTTGGCATTCATTATTGAGCAGTCTGCTAGGAACATCAACGATGTGTAAAATGCAACATCGGGATCCAAACTAAACAGCTTTTGCTAGCAAGCTCTCCCCGCTCACCCCCAGCTGCTCCGCCAAAGGAAGTGACATGAATTTTGAAAAGTTTGGTTTGCTTCATGGATTTTGTTGCTGCTTCTGCTTTTCTTTACCTCATATTGGTAGATGTCCAGGATCCTTTCCAATGACAGCTCCTCAAAGTACAGTCTGTCACACTCATCAAAATCTGTACTCACTGTCTCCGGGTTGCAATTCACCACGACGGTCTTGTTGCCAAGCTGACGCAGCGTGCGGATACTGGAGACAGCACACCAATCAAACTCCACGCTGCTGCCTGCCAGGAGACAGAGAAGTGGGCAAGGAAAGGAAGGATGCTGAGAAGAAAACATAAACAGACGTTCTCAGCACTCAAGCTTAAAAAAGAAAAAGAAAACAGCCCCGCATTGCCTGCTGTCAGCTCAGAGCAAGCAATCTAATTGTCCTCCCACGGAAACTAATCATCCACAAACGTAAGGCTCCAAGCACAACAGGTCAGTGGGCTCAGCTGCTCCGGAGGGACAGGCCTCTGTAACGCATCTGTCATCCTGCACTCACCAACACTCACGTCTGCTCTTGCTGCCCGTCCAGCTACTGCTGCCTCCCAACCAGCGCGCACAGAGGTAAACTTAAGAGGCAGAGGCTTAGAGGTGAGAAAACTGAGTGCCCATTATTATGAGACAGCACTATTTACTCCAGGAAACACAAAGCATTTGTACAGCTGTGGTTTAAAAACCAGAAGACTGCAGTGTTTTTAACCCTCCAGCAGAGCAGAGTGTGGCTAAGCTAACAACAGAAAAATTACGACTCGGTGGCTTTGCCCTTCCTGCGCGCTGACTCTAGATAAGGCAAATCAGTAGAACAACACTTCTGGAGCCATGCTGTGATCCTTTCATCTTGCTTTAAAGGCCACAGTGACTACAGCAACACTGTGGGACAAGCACGTCCTACCGTCCTGAGCAAGCACTGTGGCACCTGTAAAGGAAAGAGGCACAGAGGGAGTCACCTGGCGCTGGGGCGAGCGCTGGCACTTGGCGCTTGGTCCTAGGCACTGCAGGCCTCGCGACTCGTCAGCACTGCAGGCCTCAGGGGTCCAGACTTGTGCTAACAGCTACTGTCACATAAATTTCTATGCTCAAACTTCTAAGAGGGGTACCATAAACAGAGAATCATACATATTAACAAACATCATTAAATGGTTATGCTAACAGTCTACAAGAAAACCTTGGCCTCATCACGATGTGTTCACAATCATTACATGATCGTTAACCACTGATGTCAGTATTTATATCTATTTAATTGTGCGACAAGATACATTGGAAATTCAGGCTGTGCTTAATTGCTGCCTCTACCACCTAGTCACAAAGAGACAGCTGTCACGGGTCACTCACTGACAGGCACACAATTTATCTCCCTACTTCTGTCAAACAGGAACCTGAGAACATCCCTAGGCCTCAGGTAAAACCCCACAGAAAAGAGAGGGAAATCAAATCTGAGACTGGATGTTTCACAGAAGGGTCACCAGATGCTCATTCGCTTTTTATATTCCACCTCCATTATTCAGGTATTCTTATAGACATAAGAAACCTCAGCTTTGGAACGCAATGGTCACCTGGAGTCCCCATCTAACTGCTTTAGATATAACCTGGGAAGAGGGATTCTTCATCAGGGAGTGGAGTGATAGGATGAGGGGTAACGGTTTTAAACCGGAAGAGGGGAGATTTAGGTTTGATATCAGGAAGACATTCTTTGCTGTGAGGGTGGTGAGCCCCTGGCCAGGTGGCCCAGAGAAGCTGTGGCTGCCCCATCCCTGGAGGGGTTCAAGGCCAGGTTGGATGGGGCTTGGAGCAACCTGGGCTGGTGGGAGGTGTCCCTGCCCAGGGCAGGGGGTGGCACTGGATGGTCTTTAAGGTCCCGTCCAACCCAAACCATCCTGTGATTCTATGATATTCCAGCCACATCCAGTGATGGTCATGTCTGAACAGTGGGAAGACAGCAAATAATTAGTAATACTAGTAATGACTGCTGTAACATAACCAGACACTGCTCCTCAGAAGGTAATGACTACATCAATACAGGCATGGTTTTGAACTCACTTTCAGGTTTCAATCATGTTAATTCTATGCACACACCTTAAAATTTACAGAGCACCCTGCTGGTCCATGCAGTTGGGTGGAATGGCTTATTTATACTGCTTTCAGGGCTGACTTTCACGCAGACAGATGCCTCTCCTAGGACAGGAGATACCCTCCTGGCAGCAAGTGAAGAGCAAGCATCGCCTTGAATATCCGAGCGATACCCCCACAGAGCACGGGTCACACACTCCAGCTCTTTTAGAGGTGCAAGTAATGGTTTTCTTTAGCAGCCTTTATTTAGTTGCAACCTCTTCCAAAGATTGCCTTGGTCTATCAAAGCCACAGAACAGGTAAGACCAAGATGAGAGCTGTACAGCTAGTCTAAGCAATTAGGAGTTCTAGGTGAACAGCGCAAAATGTATTCACATACATTGGATCAAATTATTAAACAACACTGCCACACTTTTTATGTTCATTTTTTGTAACCGTGCTACACAGCATGTTGACTGGCAGAAGCATTCACAAAAAATAAGCATAATCATGGAGTGTTCCTCCTGATTTCACTCATCTCAACATTCATACTGGAAACTGAGTTCCAAAACACAAGCTACAAACAGCAACAGGAGCGTCGCATGTGACCCACCCATCCAAGCAGAACAAATGGATGCAGTTTTAAATGTCAGCTTTCAAAAGTCACCACCACTACTTGTGAGATGCAGAGCAAAAATATTTCTGAATAACAAGCAATCTTTTTCTTGTCAATAATTGCAAGCTATTTAGAAGGATCCATGAAAAGAAAAAGTGAAAGTCATCATATACAGAATTTGGCAGTCTGTCTACCCGATAAGAGTTTCCATGAGGAAACTCTTATGCTGCATAACCATCTGAGTGGGCTGAAAAAACAGCATCCAGAGAATTGCTTATTCAAAAGCAGCTGAAGATATCAAAATATTTTCATAGTCACCTACACTTACAGTAGTAAAATGCACAGTATATAACAACATAGTCATGAGCTGGCAGTAAACATATAAGATAGGTGTGGGAGCAACAAAACTCTATGCAAGGTAACAGGTTCTCAAGACTTCACCATGCGCAAAAAGTAAGATTAAAAAAATTCCCTAAAACTTTGTGAAAATCACAACTGACAAGTGAAAAGTAATAAAATTTTTCCAGGGCGTGAAATGAAGTCTCCAAGCAAGTGTAAAAGGCAAACCTTGTGTTAGGAATTGATGTCCTGCGCACTGTGCTCTGGAGGGTTTTGTCACCATATGAGAAGAGGAACAAATGAACCACAAGAATATCCAAAGAAGGCTCGAGGGTGCAAGGAGAACAGAGGAGTTGTAAGAAAGATTTACCTATGTGATACGGTCCGCAGCCCAACACCATCACTCCACAGTCATCAAATTTTACATCATGTTCCTGAGAAGAGAGGGAGAAAAGCCATTAGGATCTGTACTCCACAGCACCTAACCCCATGCTTTTCAGAACAAGCAGTTTCTGGTGCTCAGACCATATCCAACAGTCTGGTCCTTCAGGGCTCAAGCCTGGTCTTGGTTACTGCAGTATAAGTCAAGTGCAACATTACTGGAATTAGTGGTGCTGCACCCAAACCAAAGGAGACACGGCACCTCTGGTTTGGGTATTCGAGCAGCCTAAGGAGCTGCTAAGCTGCACATAAAAATGAATGCCAGGATGACATGAGTGAAGCATGAGTTCTACATTCCCAGCACCTGACCTGTGCTCAGAGGATGCGAGTACAGGTGATACAGGACAGGATCATAACAACGTAGGGGCATTAACACCAAATGCACTGGATCAGTATTTGCGCAAGAGAAAGTTCCAGGCCTGCTGTAAGTGGATTATAGTTAACACCGTCCAAAATAATTGCTATAGAGACTGACACATCTGCAAGATCTCCAGAACTAACGTAGCACAGGGGAAAGAGATCAAACTAGACAGCAATGAGACTGTTGTTTCCAAATGTGCCTACCTGCCCGTTGTACGTGACATAGAGGTAATTAGTTACCGCTGGGTATTCTGCTGCCAGTGTGTCGATCTGTACGGGGAAGAAGAGGAGGGATTGTGACTTGGCCAGTGCCAGATCTTTCTTACATGCAGGTGTTCAGGGGTTTTTCTTTTCCCCTCTTTCCTTTTCTACTCCTATTCCTGTCCTATTATCTTCCAATCATGTCTTTCCTCAAAAGGAGGTGACCTGAACTGTCATATGCTGGCAACGCAGCGTACGCCCGGCCTTCCCCCAGACCTTACAGTTCCGTCAACAGCAGAGTCTCCCATCTCTTTCTAAGCTGCAGTTTTAGCTCCACACCTCTTTGATAAAATACCTTCACAGCCCAGGAACCTTCTACATCCATCCCTTCTTGCCGAGGCCCTCATTCTCTAGTTAGTTTGGCAGCGTTAATTACACAGACTTCCATTCCTCCAGGTCTCCTGTCCTCTTTAGCTGCACCGTCTGGGGTCTTCACACCATACTCTTGACCCCACCTCACGCCCACACTGAACACAAACGTGCCCACAACGTCACTCTGAGATCTGCCGAGCATCAGCCAGCAGTGCAAGCACTATGTATTTATGTTACAGTATAACTTGTGCTTTGATAATTAAACGGTACACAAAGCAGGAGTGGTTTTCAACCACCCCTTACATGTAGTTTTCAACAATTTCTTATGTAATTAGTCACCAGAGAGCCCAGAAGAATAATTTGCCTACTAGGCTGTTCACAAACCATTTGTGTCAACTACTTATTGCATGTTATACATGGCAACAAGTCCATCTAGGTCACAGCCCCTGCTGAAGTTCCCTGAATGAACAGCTGAAACACTTCCACACAGAATACCGAGCAGGGAACAACGTTAAAGCAGTCCTGACATGAATTTTTACATGCTATACCATTTAAAAATCTGTCCAGTCTTCACACATTTTCAGGAGCCCCCACTGGCTGTCCAAATCCTGGTGAATAATGAAGAATGTGACCTTACGTCATTAGCACGATGTAAGTGTCTGCTGCTCATTACTGTTGCTAATGCCACAACTGGTACTTCATGGCTCAAGAAGAAACATGTGCTCTGGAGCCACAAACGCAGGCGTAAGTAAAACGACCCTATTAAGGGTACCTCAGCACACAGATCAGTGCAGCACTGCAGTGCCATCCGCAGCGGACAGAATGCAGTGCAAGACCAGGCACACTTCTGTGGGCCAGGTGAGGACATAGAAGGAAAACAGCAGCTGGGGAACAGAAGGAGATTTGGCACCTGGAATTGGGCCTGAGGATACAGATGGGCTCTTTCAGAAACATCCAGTAATTTGGGTTGGGTTTTTTTTTCCCCTTTAAGGACAAAAAAGCCAGCTGGTGGCAGTTTAATAACAGCATACCTTAAATGCAGTAGCAGAACACCTAGCAAAGCACCAGTGACAGCCATGAATACTAGATGAGCTCATTACACTCGTGCTATCAGAATGAATAGCAAATGAACCCATAACAACAGCACACTTCAAATAAAGTATTACCCTGTAAAAAGTTACTACCGAGAAAAGACATTACACTTTTCATGGTCACATTGTGGTGGGCCAGAGTTTTTCCTCAAGCCAGATAGCTGCATTTCCCCCTCAGCCACACAGAATATGAACAGGAACATTCTGAGTCGCGCTTTGGGGGTGTTCATGTCATTACATTGACACCGGCAGTGCGGAAGTAACAGCTACGTGGGTGAAATTTGTTCTCCTCTAATGTCAACGTCAAAACTCCCATGGCTGTTAACAGAGATGGGGCTTCCACTTTGTTTACCTCAGCTGTTTCTAAGGGCATGGAGGTCTCCAGTTCCTTGCACTCTTGGAAGCCCCCACCATGAAGAGCGATGTTTCTCACATACCTGTTTCACCCAGGGCACTACATTCTTCCTCAGTCTCAGCCGACGGCACTGGACTTCAGTCAGCCCCAGGCATTTCCCCATCTGTTTGTCTGAGAACCCGATCCGTTTGGCTCTCCTCAGAGTCTCTTCTGGAACTGTTTCACTGGGATTAAATAAGAAAAACACCTCTGCAAGAGGCTTTACAGGGATACTTAGAAGATACATGAGTGCTTTGTGTCTTCCATACTGCGTGGAGTTGCTATAGGATCATGCACATAAAGGCAAGAAAAGAAAGAAGACCCAGCTAAGCGATGCAACCCTCACACATAAATGAACTTTTTTGCACTGGATGCCCCCCGCAAACATTTATAAGGTAAAGTCTGTAAGCAGACTGCTGATACTAGGAAGCGAAATACTTTCTTTCCTTGCATTTTTGAGACAGGAATGAGTGACTCATGATGAGGTCCATCATCTTCCAGGCAGCATTTTCCGTCAGCCTAGTACAAGGTCACCGTAACCACAACTGTATGGTCACTTACCATTACATGGTCTCCATGGAGGACCTGCAGTGATTCATCTCTTGAATTCAGTATCCCCACATCTCCATATCCAAACTTTAGCCCAATCTCTCCCTTACATTCCTCTTCCCAGTCTAAGTTTTTAAATATAGGCCTCACCAGAGTGGGCTGGATCAATAATTATTTATGTACTCATATCTCCCGCCTCTCGTTGCAGCCTCCCACTCCACACAAAGGCATGAAATTCCTGAAGCTCTGGGATGTGCCATTCAGAGGCATAACTGGGGGACACCTTGCCTCAAAACACTACAATTTGTCCCAAACAAGCCCTTATTTCTCTTGTTGAGGATGCTCTGTCTACCTTCAGAAATGGCCAGTCTTTTGAAAAAAGCATCTGACTTCAGAGACACACAGTAGAAATGCCCTTCAGGGGCTCACACACAAGGCAGGCTTTTCACTCTGACAGTCTCAAGTAGACTTTTTTCTATACGATTTGTGCTGCTTCTTGCATTATGAAAAACGGGAGAGGGGGATATAGACAGGGTAAAGCAGGGGCACCTTTTCTGTTTTCCTATTTGTAGTCACTGCCTCTCAATACTTCCATATGTTCCCATTCTCCTGGGTTTGCTTTTCAGGAGTCCAAGTTTTTGCTATTCATTTCAAATGCATTGCTTTCCCCGGCCATCTCCACAGCTCAACAGTTTCTTGCCCATTTTGCTTTTGATTTTTTCATCTTCTCCACTCCCCCTTTATTCCCTCCACCTTTTTTCTCTCCCATTCTTTGTTCCACTTTGTTTCGACTCCACCTATAACCCTTACAGTTTCTGCCTCTGTTTCTAAGCTACCTTTTCTAAGCCTAGCTTTTGCAAAAACATTAAAAAAGCCTATGTATTTTTATCAGCACTTCTGCTTTTCATCTTCATTGCCAAGAGCATCCTTGCCTGCCCAATAAATCAATATTTTATGAGCTAGTAAGCTCTGAATCAGGAAAAAGGAAATGATTAACAAACAAGCAATTTTCCTAAATCAGAGCTTTTGAATTATGTCCTTTGCTTGATGGTATTTTTAAATAAACAGCATTATGTTAGTTGAGTGGGAGGAGAGGGGTAAGGCCACTTTATTGGAATGCGTCAGGAAGCTGAAGCATGAAAGAGTCGTTCAACTGGATTTTCCACTCTGGCTTAGGCCCAGAGCTGCCCTTGGTGAGGTCAGGCCAGCATGAAACAGGTGAGAGTCACAGAAGTATCAAACCAGCTGCTCTGGGAGCAGAACTGGGGACCAGAAACCTTTGAGTTCAGATCCCTGAGTAGGTGGGTTTTCCTCTATGAATCCCCCGATGCCACCCCTCCTTCCCCTGCGATACAAGATCGGAGCGCTCCACCTGCCTATAGCAGCAGAGCGGATGGCTACCGAGGATGTGCAGAAAGGCAACGCTGGCTGTCACTGCAACCTCCTGCCCTGTGCCCTGGCGTGGCACTGCCAGCCAGACCGGCCTGCCGCAGGGCACCGCCGCAGCAGCACCACCCGCACCCGCCATCCTCTCCACAGCCCGCCACCCATCACCCCTCTCTTTCCAGCACTTCCCGCTCTTTGCTTGCGGAAGGAAACATCCTGCCTAATCCAGCAGGCTGAGCTTCCCAGGTTTTGGATTGAGTTCTGGGTGCAGAAAGACTTCCCAAAATAAGACCCAGTTTGCAACACCGCAGTACGTTACAGCCTGAGGTTCCATGCTCTGACTCCTCCACCGCAAAACTCCTCTGCTCCTCTTCAGCTCTTCCTACTTTCTGATCTCAGCTCAGAGGCAGGACTTCCTGCAGAAGCCGCGAACGCCAGAGCGAAAGGCATGGATGGGTGTTTTACAGGAGGAAACACAGCAAGCAAAATCTGCCAGTTCTCAGGCAAAACAGATGCTAGCCGCTGCTGGCTATTAGGGAGAACACAGCCACGTTAGATTTCTCTCTTAGATTCAGCACTCCCTAAGCACAAGTGAGCAGACCCAGTGACCCCAAGAAAATGAGCCTGTTTCAGTGCAGTTTGCTCCCTTGCTCTCCCTCCCTTCTGCCTCAGAAACACACGTAGCTGCCTGTCATTTGATTACTGACAGAGAAAGAAAATTGCCTTCATTTGCAGCTTGTTCCAATTCAGTTTTTTGTACCTCATTATAACAGTATCATTCATCGTCACCCCCCCCAGCAGGGTGGGTAGAAGAGAAGCAGTGATTATTTGGCAACATGAGTCATTTGCCTTGGGCTAGCAGCTTAAATTAGGTTAGGACACTTATTAATCCCTGCAAAAAGGTAACCAGCTGTGTACAGGATGACCAGTGTGCAAGAGAAAAGCTGAGTACCTAAAGGGGAAACAAAACCCTGCATTTTTTCCTCTGCTACTCTCAATGCATGATAAAGAAATGAAGAGAGATGTAGCTTTCAATGTGGCTAATCAGAAAGACGCGGTGGGAACCTCTACTCAAGCAGCACCTCTACTCAAGGCAGGAAGGGTTTTCTCATGTCTCGCTGCCACGGAGGCAACTTAATAAGGAGGAAACACACTCAGGTCACCGCGAGGCGGGAAAGGTTAGAACAGACAACCCAGCCCCGGAGATGTAACAGTTCTGCCATTTAATATTGTCACAGAAAATCGGCAGAAGTCAGACACCCAGCAGTGCTGATTCCCAAGCACTTGAAACCACAGTCTGCCATGAGATGAGGAACTGCCCAAAGCCCCCGAGGCAGCTCCCAGGAGCTGGAAGCAGGAGCAGAAGGAGCAGAGTCAGGCAGCAGAACTGCCCCACCACGCTTAAAGGGAGCTGGCTCACAGAGCCGCCAACCCTCAGCACTGCTGTGAAACCAGGCTCCTCCATTATCCAGGAATGACACGCAGCGTCATTCCTGGATAATTTCCATTTACTATTAAGGGTAATTTTTAGCATTTATATCTCAAAATTCATGGAAAGAATGTAAGAAACACTCAAACAGTAGGTAGGGTGATGCTTATCTCACAGATAGCAAAACTGAGATGTGCAGAAGCTAAGGGGTTATGGTTTCTAAGATCCAACATTGACCTAATTGTGTTCCCACAGCCTTTGCTCAAAGACAGCCCTTTCGACTTGCTGGAGACATTAAAGCCAGCAAGAGCAGAATCAGGCTGATCTCTTTGAACACTGGAGTGCAAATAACCCTTCCAAGACCTCACCAGAAATCCAGCACTAAAAAAAGAAGAAAAAAAAATATCTTAGTTCTGGCTATTCCCAAACACATGACCCAGTCCTACATCATTGCCTCCCATTTTCCCCTGGAGCATCACTTACTCTTCAAACACAGAGCAGAAAGTCTTCCAAAGATTAAACTCCCTCAGTGGTTTATAATCAATTCTGAAACAAGGGAAGATTTAGCAGCCATGATTCCAGACTCCTATAATACTCCTTTTTCCTAACATTTGCCTTTGCAAAACGACGGTCAGAAGTTTTAGAGCTTCAAAACCAGACGATTAGACTTTTGCACACTGCCATATCATTTAGTGGCTGTTCACTTCCTCGGAAAGCTAGAGTCCCCTGCATATGTTGCAATTTATAAACAATACAAGCTTTTCCCGAATGTTGCCTGTGCCTCTGTTTCAGCTTCCAGTGTTGATTTGTTGTTGGTTTTTTTTTTTTAAAATTCCACCCTGTCACCTTTGGAACTCCATCCACTCACTTTTTCTTCAGTAATAAATGATAAAAGGAAATTGAATAAATTCCACTTAATGAGGAAATTTTCACCTGGCGCAGAGGACCTGGGGAAATCTATTAACTGACTGGAGGAACACTGGCAGCATTGCAATTATCAGGAGAGCCTGCTTGCTTCAGCACGGCCCTCTCTTCCACTTGACTGGCTTTCATCTGATCCACCGCCATAGCAGTAATGCTAAATAAACGTGCCGGCAGAGAGCCCCAGCACCATATGGGAAGGAACACTCTCTTTCTGGTCTCCCAAATCAGGCTCTGCTTCATTGTAGGTACGTTGTCGAGTTTATGCCCATCCACATATCACTTAGGTGCATGTTAATGGGTCTTGATCAAAAGGATGAGGAATATTTTGTGAACTGGGAGCCAAAGCTTGAGCTGGGAGCATTTGGGACACTGCTATTGTGCCAGGTAACACCTGCCCTGCAAGCTCACAGGCTCACCCCTGCAGGGCACCTCTGGGCTACCTCAGCAGTCACTCGCACGGCTGGGACACACACCTGGGAGCTGCAAAGGTGACCACGCTCCAGCTCAGCCCACGCGTCTGAGTTCAAGACTGGCTCCTCCTGAATCCAGAGGGGGGCGGATTTAAGCCCAGACTACAGTTTCAATATGGCAAACACGGTGGACCGAAAGCAAGAAGCGCTGGAACTAAAATGCCAAATACCCAATCCTGAGAGAGCTCTTCCTCTCTCAGTAGTCATAGACATGGAAGGTTTCAAAAGCCTACTTGATTTCAGGCTGGATCATGTACAAACACATATTGTTCTTCTTTTCCTCATTGCCCCACTCTGCTTCAAGGCTCCTAGTGGCTTCCTTGATTGCTCCTGATGCTTTACAAGATTTTGAACATGCCACAATTAAAATAATGAAATCGGTGTATAAATTCTCTCCATGCTTCTCTACTCAAGAAGACAGACTGATACCATTTTCCCCTACTGAGAAGCTCGTGAGATGACTGACAAAAAGCTGTCAAAGGAGCGTTTAGGGAAGCAGGAGCTGTAAGCCAACAAATCTCGCTCACTGAACAACTATCACTCCAGCGCTCTGCATCTTCAATGTTCAGGTCCCTGGGCTAATAAATCTCCCTGTGGACATCTTCACTTCAGTAACACGAACCTGACACGGTGCCCTAAGACCCAAATGACTCACACCCAGGATTTAGCGATGCGCTGAAGCAGCAGCCCACACCAAAACACAGCCAAGAAATGGGTCATAGATGCTCCCTCAGAGCTTTTTTCCTACCCCTGCTAAAAAACAGCTTTGAGGTCTTTGCTGGGATGCCATGGTACAGCCTCCCCTGCTTCTGATATTGTTCTTATCATTTACAGAGATTCCCCAACGGCTTTTAAAGGGCGATGCCTATCTATCCTCTGTATCAGGAAAAAAAAAAGTATATTGTGTTTTTACAAATGTACAGATGCTGTGAAAGAAAATACAGTTGTGAAATTATTACCAATGGCTCTATAAGACAAATAGAAAGTACCTTATGTCAGATCCACACAACGCACAAACAACAGTGCTAAATAACTGTTTATATTATATTCTTCTCATGCACTGAATTCCTAATTTGTTCCTGAGTCCTCCCTGCCCCACAGTTCACAGGGAAGACAAAAGTAATCTTCCCAGTTAGTTAAAAGCAAGTACAACAAATATGTCAGTGACAGCTCCTCAAACACCACAAATCAGTGCAGCCTCACTCAGCATCACCAGACCTGCTCTGCTTTATACCCACACAAGATCTGACTTCTCTCTGACCTGTCCCAAAAGCACACAAGTCAGCAGAACCATTGCTTTTGAGAAGAGTGGGTGTGCAACACCCGGTGCGGAAGAGCACAGGTTATTGATAGCCTGTCTCATCTTTCCTCCCGGCATTGTTTCCCACGTCACCTGCTGGAACCAGGTTTTAACTCCAGCACCTGTATTTCTGCGGCTGCTCCACCAGAGTCATGTTTTGAAATCAAGTCATGCTTCCAGCAAGCGGCTTTCACAGCAGACCTTTCACAGACCCAAGGACATGAGCTTCGAAAAGGAATTCACAATAAGCAAATTCTTCCATGGGCCACTGAGCAGAGCACCTGGCTACAACCTGGCTACAAATGCTGGGCTGAAGTGGGTCTGCACCCTCCCACTACTCTCCGCTTCGCCTCTATTAACCTGTCTCTCCTTAAGAACGACAAGGGTGACACTCAGGACTGCACTTACCCCTTTCCAGCAAACCACAGGCCAGGCGGTGTTTTCAATCAATGCCCACAGAGCAAGGACACATTCTCCTCCAAAGCAAAGGTCTAAAGAACGATTGGTGCCACCATTTCCCACTGCCAATGGGCTGGCTAGTTTGGTATCCACCAAAAGGAAGATCTCCTGTTTTCATCAAGGTTAATTTGAAGACTTGAGCTTTAAGAAGACAGAGTTCAGTTCACTGCTCTTCCAGACTGTCTTTGAGACTGGGCAAGTCTTACCATCTCTATGCTTTGCTCCTCAACTGCAAAACAGGAGTTTCTCGTGCTTCTCTTTTCTCACTTGAATTCTACTTTACAGACTTTTATCAAGATTGAAATGTTCCTCTTTGGAAAATACACTCACACTTCTTCCTGTTGCAAGATGGTCAAATCTTCCTTGGGTTTTCCTCAAATTGTGCTCCTGGGGATGATGGTGTTACCAGACCCTACCGCAAATCTGGCTCAATCTGGTCCATAAGCCCGGCATTAAAGTCACATCTCACTCCTCATTGCCTCAGGCAGCTAGACACGGTCTGTTCAAACTTCCATCTCCTTCACGAGCCATCAGGGTGATGAACAGCCAGTGGGGTCACTTTGGGGCCCCTCCCCTCCATTTTATCTCATGGCACAGATGAGGCCAAATCTAGGGAGAGAATGTCCTGGAAACAGCATATCCTATTGCACTGCCAGTGCTCCATACACCATCGCCTGTTCACAGCCTGACAGCATGGGACAGTGCTTGCTTTTGCCATCTGTGTACGCATATGTGGTTTTGTTTGTGTGTGTGTGGTGGGGAAGGTTATAGTTAAGATTACATTAATGAAGGTATGAAGGTAATTGGTCAAAAACCAACAAAAAACCCACAATGTAAGTTCCCACTTAAAATGAAAAATACGTAAGTCACAGGAGAAACAGCAGAGGCACATGTTTGACGTGTGTGATATTACTGGATATTCTTGCAAGCACTCTCAAAATGACTTTCCTTTCCCAATTCAACTCAGGCCATTCGCTTTCCTGCAGCCAAATCATATAACCTGAAACAACTCTTTCTCCATTTTAGAGGGCCCAGAGGCAGTCAAATGGGAACACTGCTGCAGCATGACAAAAGCTGTACAGTCTCACCAGCCCCAGGTCCAATCATCTTTGGAAAGTTCACTGGGACAAACATAAACGGGGCAGAGCGTGCCCTTCCCAGTCTCTCCTGTCTCTGCAAACGGCTGCAATGCCTGTACACCACTGGGAATGGACAAAGATTTATAGGTCAGAAAGGATTTTCCCCCCATAACATTATCCCATACAACTTCCATGGATGGAAACAGATTCCCTGCACAAACCTGCAAGGTCTTCTGCTCACCTCAATCACTCCCCATGGCGAGGATGCAAGGCAGCATGCGGTATGTGAACACTTTGCTGAACTGTGCCCAAAGGCCTCCACCTGCCTCTGATCCCCCTTCCCCAGCTGTCTGCCACATCCCCTTGCTCTAGCTCTAAATGTCCTCTTGGCAGAGACCATCTCCTTGTTACCGGTCTCTGCAACAACACTGCAGGGCCCAAATCAAGACTCTTGGCAGACATGTTACTCCAACCGCACCTAAAACATCATTGCAAAGAACCCCCAAACCAATCAAGAGGCAAAAAGGAAGGGATGGATTTGACTGAACAGAGAGCAAACGTAACCAGCAACAGTGCCTGGGAACAGGGCAACTGCCTCTGGTTCTGGTAATTCTGTTTCAACAAAAGAAAGATTTAAAGCAATGGCGGTGCCACAGCCCATTCTTTTCAATTGGAAATACTCCCGTAGCACAGGTGAAACTCATGCCAGGCGTGCCGGGGACTGGGAACAGCTGGCTGCAGGAAGAGCGCACACGTGCCAAGGCTCATTTGCACCACTCAATTAGCTTTCCCTCGGCTCTTGCAGAGATGTGTTTCCTGATGTGGCTCACTGGACTAGTGTCTTAGTTCAGGTCAGAAGTGTTTTCCCCTGGCTCCTTGTCTTTGTGCCAACGTGCCTTCAACATGATGCAGCTGGAGAGTCCATCCTCTCCCTCCAACACAGGTTGTGAGGCAAGAGAGTTTCCTTGGGAAGGTTTGAACAAGGATATCGGAGTTAAAATCTGCACTGGTGAGTGAATGAGACTAAGTTAATTTATACCACCTGCAATCTGAGATGAATTGCATGAATCTGCTTACCCAGGACACAACATTAGTTGTGTATGACACAAATGCAAGGTCGGATGCTGCAGAAGGGCTTGCTGCAGCAGGCTGGCTACACAGTCTGCTGCCCGGCCACCACAACGATGGAAAAGTTTGTGGAATGGTAGCAGCTACTGATCACACACTAGTAGTAGTATCACCTGCCTCCCACAGTGGAGAGAGGGAAAGCGACCTCAGTGATACAGGAAAGTTCGGCATGATTAGACTCTGTGGAGCAATACTGGATTAATACCAGCCGAGGATGGGGCCAGCCTCTGGCGTCCCAAGTGCATCATTCCACAGCATGCCAATCCATCAGTAAGGAAATAAAACTGATTCTGGATATACTGTTTTTCTTCCTCAGGAGCTGTACATAGATATATTTAAGGCACTTGAGACAAATGCAACATGACACGGATGTTAGAAGGCAAAAACTTGCGCAGCCAAACAATAGATTTCTGTAAATAATCAAGCTACTCCTTCTCTTCAACATCTCCCTCCACACTTATTTTTGTTTAGCTCCAGATCCAGCTTGTTCCGGAGGCAAGGGAGAGCAAAAGCTGCTCAATGAAAGCTGCGAAGCTGGTCACACAACAGCAATCTCAGCCGAGGCACAGCCAGCGCCCAGCACCACCCTGGCTGCGGCGCGCTCCCAGTGCCACCCTGTGGCACCTCAGTTCCTGAGGCTGGAACTGAAATACAGCCCAGCGCTTTAATTTACTGCCCTCTTTCCTGCTTACTTTTATACGGTCATTTTTCATGAAGAAAGAAGAAGATTTATATTTAAATATGTCTGGAATTATAGATGTTCGAAAGTGCAGTACAAAAGCAACACATACTGCATGATCACAGCGAGGCAGAAAAGCTTAAAAATCAATTGGCCAGGCCGGAAAAAAACGCAGTGCAGTAAGTTAGGGCACGTCCTGCACCTGAAGGCTGACTCTGCCCTAGGCACCCACACACAGCCTGCTGTTACTCAACCCAGGCCATCCGCCTTCCCAGCCTCAGCCTCAAAGATACAGGGAGGATTTTCCAAAATACGCTGGAAATTCCATAATCCCCGAGAACCACCGAGATGCCTAAACACTCAAAGAAGTTCTTTAACCAAAAAAGAGCGTTCTCTGAAATTTCCTCTGTCCTGCTGAGGCAGTGAATTTGGTTTTAAGACAACACTGCTTGCTCTGAGCACCGAAATAAGCTTCTAGCATTGACCACATCTGTGCTCAGGGGTCTGTCACAGGTTCCCCAGCAGAAGGATCCCCAGAAGGACCACTGTATCCTAGGACAAGGCTATTGGTTTTTCTTACCTGTTCGCTTCCTTCAGGATCTTCTCCATGTTCACAATGCCACGCATCTTATACAGGAACCACTTGTCAATGGCTGTGAGTTTGTGAATAACATCCACAGGGATGTCGTTCTCCAAAGCCTGCCAAGAAGAGGAGAGCACCAAACAGACCCTTGAATACATGCTTCGCAAACATAGATTTAGCCTGAAAATAGGTAGCAGCAACTATATCAAGACATAAAAAGTATGGTAGACTATGCTGGACAAATCAAAGGTTCATCTTTGAGACAGGATCCTGTCTCCCACAGCAACAGAAAACATGCCCCTCAAGCAGTGTCAGGAGGCACCAGCCTCTTCCGTTCATGCTTTGGTACCAAAAACTGGCTTCTGTTTGAGCAAGAGAGACATAATTTGTTTTTTACAGACCCAGTAGCCAAGCTTAAACTGATGGCAACAAGGATTGGTGGCCACTGAATACGTGCCTTAGCTAACTACAGAGAGGCAAATTCAGCCTGAAGTTCTGACCCCTCCATCTGCACCCCTTATCATCTCACGTTCCCTAAACCTCAGACCCACTGCCTACCTCCCAGCTGCAAACATTAAACAGGAAGGTCCTGATTCTCAGCTGTGGAGGGACTCTGCTTTGGAGCATAAACCTTGTTTTACCCTTGAAATACAAGGCTGAATCAAAGCACGTAGCCTTGAAATACCTCTGAAGAAAGGGGAAGTCCAGTCCTGGGTGGCACTTTGCAGCTACAGTGTAACTCCAGCTTCTCTTACTGTATCTCAAGTTCACGTTAAGATTGTACAAATTCCCCTGCCTTATGTTGTCAGGGCTAGTTTTATTTTTTTTATTTTATTTTCATCCAACTATTTGCAACCACGGGATAAAAAGGAACCCCACAGAGCTATTATTCATAACACAGTGGATTACAGGACACTACAGTATTAAAATATCTCAGATGAATATGCCAGAGCGCTCCCCGGTATGACACAGTTGTATCTTCTATCACTGATATTTCCTGGGTCTCACCAGCGGTGCACAGTTACAAGTCTCCTGATAAAACAACTATAATCAACCATAATGATAACACCGGCACTGTGTTTTTGCTGAGCCGAAGTAATCAGGCTCATTAATTTGTTACCACGCTTAATTGTTTTCTTGCAGGGCAGCATCCCTGGCATGAAGCCAGAGCAAAGCCACTGAAGAAAGCTCCAGCATTAATCCAGGAATGAGCTAGGCCCACTGCACCCTGGCATTATCCCTCCAGATTATCAAGCTGTGGACACACTGTTGTTCTGTCACTGCACACTTCAGCACAGTGACGAGGAGCCTTCGCGCCGGCTGAGAGAAATGCACAGGTCACTCCAGCGCTGTGCTCCAAGAGGGCACCACCCGCACGGACAAGGGATGGGTAACAGCCCTCATCGGGCACTGCAAAATACCGACGCCACCTTCTACCTTTTCTAAAGGATTTCCAGGCAGCTTGCCGTGGTCTCCCTCTCACAACTATTCTCCTGTCCTGAGAAGTACTAAGCTGCTGACTTGGATATCCTTGCTTGCTCACAGCAGCAGTGAAAATCTCTACTGCACATTTTGCTTCTTTAGAGTAACGGGTCGCCTCCACACCAAACCTTCATCTGGCGCTTGTCACCCACCAGGCACTGCTCTTCCAAACACCTGCAAAGAGAAGCCTGGGGCCATCACAGCAGTCCCCGAGCAGAGGCAACCACAGGGCTAGGCTTCTCACACATTCCTGGTATGAGGCAACTCATAAGGGATCCCTCCCATCCTGATTCCTTAGTGCTTCGAGGGCAAGGTCACGCTGCCACATTAGAGGGACACGAGCATGTCTTTCCTCTGCACATCTATTTTCACAAGACGCGTGCAGACTTGCACGTCTTGAGGATCTCCAACCTTCAGTCAATGGTCCCTGAGCCACACATACACACACAGGTAGCCCGACCACACACACTTAATCTGCTTAGGACACTTTATTTAAGAGTCCTAGGGATCCTCAAGGGAAACTGAAAAAAACAAATGCCTTCCCCTCCTTAATCAGAGGTGGGGCAGAGAAGATAAACCATCTTCACCCCTGTGGCGTAAATCTGGAGACTGGGAGAGAAGAATGAGTTCATAGACAGTTCTTGCTCCCAAATCACCACACTACAGGGGCAAATCAGGTTTCCGGGAAGAAAATCCCTGTAGGATTTGATCAGAAGCCCTGGACAGCACTCGATGGCTTTACTCTATTCAAACAGCCTAAACACACCAGGGAAGAAGGAGGAGGGAGCCACAGCAGGACAGCATGACTTTAGAGCCTTGCTCACTCTCAAGAGTGTCCCATCCAGTAGACACTGGTCCCATGCTGGGAAGCCAGGGGGGTTATAGGACTGCCTTCACACCGCCAGACAGGGAGCAAGCCTGGTCTCCAGGCCAAGCAACAGAAGGCAGCAGAGCCACCTGTGCTGTCTCTAGGGCTCGCACCCTTCTTCCTTCAGTCCCTCGTTCCTTCTTTTACATGACAACAGGGAGGCCCATTACAACAGCAAGAGCTCTGAATGGCAGCTGAGCTCCCTTCCCTTTCCCCTGAACCATTACTGTTCTCATCAGCCAACAGACAAAGGCGAGAGAAAAGGCAAAAAGCCTTGGAGAGTTGACTAGTGGGGCTTGTGGGGGAGGAGAGGACATACAAGGAAGCTCCATCCTGTTTCAAACAAAGCTGACTGCTAACGGGGACTAACTGTTGGCTTTTAAATGTCAGCAAGCTGGAAAGGGATTTCCAGGCAGGCAGCCCCAGCTGCCAGGAGTACTTCTCACTGATATTGCTTGCCTCGGTTATTAACAGGGACGAATTAGTGCACTGTGTCAGGCAGAAGCAGCTCTTTACAGAGAGGGATTAAGACTTTGATCTTGCTTTTTTCAACAGCTCCCAGTGAAAATGCCACCAGCTGGGAACACCCAGAGTGTTCAGTGGGGCCCAAACTCACCTTCATCTTCTCAGATCCCCTGTGTTAACATGGGGCTAAGATTAACCTTTCATAAAAGCTCTCTGAGACACTCGGAGACAAGCAGCAAGATTTTTCTTTCAGTTACAAGAGAAAGCTCTAATAAAGACCAAGCACAGCTGCTGAAGGATGTTCTACACTTATGAAGACATGCATTTCCCCAGCTTGAAAAGCAAGAGTCAACAGCTGGACAAGCCACACGTTTATAGAACATCTTGTGCCTTTTGTTCAGGCCATTTATAAGAGGAACAGCTACGTGAAAACCTTTTTACAAATACAGCACAACCTCAGCTCCCCACACTCATGTGAAGGATGTAATGAGATGTTTCTAAACGTGAGCACAAAGGGCTTAAAGACTCCACCACACAAAGTCAGGGGCACAAAGAATAGTAACTGGGTGATCCCTGCCAGGAAGGTCTGGATTCTTAAAAACCCCCAACAGGTAAGTATGAGCTATAAAAGATAGCTGTCCCTTCCTCCTCATAGAGGGCATGGACAGATGGACAAGCTAGCTGCAGCAAAACCAAAGTGTGAAATTGCACCTACCTGGTGAAGTAACTAACCCCACGTTTACTAAGTGATATACACAGGCAAACACCACGGAGCTGAAGGAAGAAATAATTTCACACCCTGACTTCCCTTACAGTAACAGCCCCCGTTACCCAGCCACCTTGAAAGATGATTTGCCCAGTGTGACAGGAGGTTAAAAGAATGCTAGGGAACTTGAGCCTATTTTCAAAGAACAGGGGATTTCCTGTATGCTAAATTTAACATAGAGCTTTATTTTTTTTTTTTTTTTAGTCTCAGGCCCATATCAATGCAACAATTGCAAAAAGGCAGTGCTCTCTGACTGCAGCTTGCCATTCTTTATCATGCTTTGTTTCAGTTCTCAAAGGGCTCTTCATTTTTTTTCCTTCTTCCCTTCCTAGAAATTAATGGTAATCTGAAAAACTGGCCAACTTTGACACTTACACTAGCATAAATCAGGGCAGAACATTAGCCAATATTTAGCAAACAATTATAGGAACAAGTGAAGGAAAATGATCCAGGTGTCCACCAACACTCAGCTACAAACTGAAGTTTCAGGACACAGGAACGCACCTGCTGCTGAATGCAATGAGCACTGGCTAAGATCGTACCAAACACATTACCTGAATACAGAAGATGCAGGAAAATACAGATGTCAGCAGGAAAAATTAAAGTCATATACCCACCCAGCTATTATGTTCTGCAAAGGAAATTACACGCGATAGAGAATATCTGTACTTCAACAGCAAGGATCCTACACAAGGTGGTCTCAGCGCGCTTGACACAGGGAAGCAAGTAGGTAAAGAATGTGTCACCTCAGTTGACCCAATCTGGTAGATTTAACCCAAGGGACATAAGTCAAGGGCTTTCTATCTTTTGTTACCTTGGCTATTGCATATATCCGAGTGCTGGACGGCTCGGAGAGTTCCTTCTGGACATCTATGATGTCTGGCCAGGCTTTATTCATGGGCAGATGTGAAGTGAAGCCATCTACAGATGGATGACACATTCTCAGGGCCTTTTGGAAGCTCTCTTCAAAAGTACGTCCAATAGCCATGACCTGTAACGGAGAGCACTTCCACATTAGCTACGGTGAGCTGTTGCCCAGCTATCCTCTAACAGCAGAGGCGTGCAAATTTAAACCACGAAGATAGGCATACAGAAAGATTACAGCCTTTGGACCTCCTCCGTAAGACAGTCCTGCTGGCTTGAAGACAGGCACAGCTGACTGAGCCTTGGAAGTCCCACTTCCAGGCCTGACTCTGATGATACCATCAACAGAGAGTTTCAGACAAGTGCCTGCTTTCTGCTTTCGTCTCCCTGTCCGTAAAACACAGGAAGGCACTGCTCTCTGCAAACTGCTTTGAAGCACTTTAGTAGAGAGAAGCATTACGGAGCAGCACGGGTGTAGTAATATAGCAGGATATTTCTGTTTAACAACCTGTTAGAGATAGAAACTCACAGCGGGAATTCTAAGGTTCAGAAGAAATCTGCTCCTCTTCTTTAAATTACATTTAACAGTGACTCTCCCCTGTGAGGACTCTCTTAAAGGATTACTCCTCATTGGCATAGCAGCACTGGGGTTTCCCTCCTTCAATCTTGACACCACATCTAATATGAAAACAAGCCTTCCTCTGTGGAAATCTGTGAGGTAACAGAGCCCTTTCTCAAATTTCAACATTTTTATTTCCCAGTGCAGTGAAACCCTAACAGCATAAAAATCTTCTCAAACACAATGCTGAAAAATGTCAAAGAAAAAAATAACATTATTTTCTCTTTTCTCACCGCTCCAGGCCCACTGCCCAGCACAACAGAGCTCAGGAAGAAACAGCCCAGGCCAGACTGCTCAATTGATAAAAATGCGGCAGGTGCTGTGGTCTGGCTTCAAGCTCAGGGCCAGGGAGACAACCACGCCATGCTAATAGAGACACCACGGCAAGAAGCTCTTTGCTTCAAAGACACCCTCTTCTACTCACAGGTCCTGGAGACTAACTTCTTTTCCAAGTGCTTCTCCCCGCCGCCAACTGCATCTCTAAACCTTCTCCATCCCTGTTTCAGTTCACCCCCAGCTCACAGACCTGCACGGGTAGAGCGCTGACTTTTCCTGTATCTCCCCCCTCCCTTTACCCAACATCCGCCTTGAGAAGGCCGGGGGGTACATGCACTTCTGCTTGTGTGACATATGACCACTGGAAGGACTCAATTCTTCCTCCTGCAAATGTGTACGTCCAGGAAGCATTTACAGCTGACAGTGCCCAGGACAACTGTATTTAGGAACCCCAGCTCCACAGAACAGTCCAAAACCCCCCATATTGGTAAGCATCAGCTCACTGAAAAAAAAAAACCAAACCAAAAACGACACCACCTCATTGCCATTAAAAGCCAAAACCGCCACTGGAAAATCAAGTTCTAAATAATCCTTCCAGTTGTGATGAAGGCGTGTTGTCTCAGCAAGACAGAATTGATGTTAGGAAGGTCTCACGTGTCAAAATAACTTAATAAAATAGCTACTTGAAAAGCATTAAGAAAAAAAGGCAACTGGAAAAAATACACAATTAATTATTTTGCTTTGGGAGCTGACATGTAATTAACTAATTCAGTGGGTAATTTACCCATTTTGCTTCACTTCTCTCCTCTTACAACACGGTCTGAAAAAGCTTACGTTAAAAGGTAAGGGTTTAAAAGTCACACTGCCATGTTCCAGATAGAAGAGACTTAATCACTAAGAGAAATTATAACTCTAAAGTTATAATCTCTATAAAAAGATTACAGGTTGTGTTTGTATTTCAAGAGTCGAAGTAGGCTGAGATTTGGCATATGGTTTTAACAGGATAAATAGCTATGGGAACAACTGAGAGCTGTGGCATATTGGCATCACTGAAAAATCTTAGACTACAACTCCTGAAGTTATGCTCTAACTGACCACCACCACAGAACCCACACCAAAAAGAATTCTGAGCCTTGTAGTGAGTGTGAGGAATGAAGCCAACCTCAGGTGATCCAAAGTGGGGGTCTTCCCTTAAGAGTAAATCGTTTACGAATCTACACTGTGATATCCAAGATTACACACTCCTAACTCATTTCAATTAATTACAGTACTCAATAAAAATCATTTGAGCTGAATGAATATCTTCAAAAGCCATCAGGCCCCCCAAAATAGATCTTCTGAGAGTTTCCAAGAAAGAAAAATGATTTTCCCAAGCAACGGGATGGAAGGGAAGGAGAGGGTCTTGCACTCACCTCTCCCACACTCTTCATGGAGCTTCCAATCCGGTTGGACATATGCCGAAAACGGTCCAAATCCCAGCGGGGTATCTTGGTAACGACATAATCCAGGCTGGGCTCAAAGCAGGCAGAGGTTTTTCCTGTCACCACATTCTTGATTTCTGGCAAGGGGATCCCCAAGGCAATTTTGGCTGCAATGAATGCTAATGGATACCTGCCATAGAGGGAAGGTAGAGAATGGCAGAGTGGGAAGTACTTTGCTTTTGCAAATCTCCCAGGAGTGGATCAAATTAAACAGATGTGAGGCGTTTGTCTCTCCTCAATGGAACAGAAGGTTACTGTGCTCAAGCACAGCAGGGCCTCTCCAGCTTCCTACGAATTGTAGGGCTACCTAGATCTGGGAATTGCTTTATTATCTGCAAACCCACCACTTAAATATGTGTCACACCCACAGTGCTACCACAGACAGATATGCTTTGCTTTAAGTCTGTCATCCAAAAACAAAACAACCAAGCGCCCACCGTCCAACATCATGGTTTATCTCCAGTCTGCTATGGCACTTCAACAACCACAAGAGCTGTTGAGAACTGCAAATTAGAGATTAATTTGTGCCTCTCAACAGCATCTGCAAAGTACAATTAAGAAGCCAATTTTTAAACAGCCTGCTCTGACCATCCTTATCTTGATTAGTTTATGATTAGCCAACAAAACAAAGGCAGCTCACAATGCCATTTGCATCAATCTGACAGACAGCTCATTAATAACTATGTCCTCTGGGTCCCAGAGGTGATTTGCAGCCAACATATGGATACGGTGGACATGCTTTGTGAGGACAGCTAGAGGCTCCCCACACACCTCCTGGGAGTTTTTGAATTTGTAGTAACAGCACCTGCAGGCAGGAAGGGACCTGGAGGGCTCACTAACCCCTTCTTCCATCTCCCAGCAGGATTGTCTCCCCAGGGGTCATCCTAGCAGATGCTGACAAGATCTGCTCTTAGAGGCTTCCCGTGCAGAAATCTGCGCCTTACTGCCCTCACTGCTCCAGAGCTCTTCCTAACAACCAGCTTCACTCTTCCTTGCTGCAAATTAAGCCTTCGTGTTTAAACTGCATGGAGAGCAGATGCAGGAACTCTTCTTCCCTGCAGAAGTCACATATTTAAATAATACACTGGACCAAGTCCCTTACTGCAAAATTCTCTCTTTCTGTCCTCCTCCCCTCAGTGTTTGTTTGTTCACTTGTTTGTTCTGTGGTGGTTTGTTTTTTTTAAATAATCTTACCCTGTTGCCTTGGATGCCAAAGCTGAACTTCTCGAGAGCCTGGCATTAACTTCAATGATGTAGTACTCCAGGGAAGTTGGATGCAGAGCAAACTGGATATTACACTCTCCCACGATGCCCAAATGTCGGACAACTTTGATGGCACGATCCCTCAGCATCTGAAATTCCTCATTAGAGAGCGTCTGGCTTGGAGCCACTACAACCGAATCTCCTGTTTGTCACAAGGCAGCAGAGAAGGCAAGTGAGCAGCAGTCCAGCAGCAGTAAACTACAGGTCACTTTCTTTACTAACCCATTCCCAATAACGAGGTTACCACAGACATTCAAACCTGTGGGTGCATGGCTGATGAGAAGCACAGAGAGAGGCCAGGCAATCTTATGGAAAACGTGGTCACAGGGGTAGGTTTAGCCTAACACTACCTGTTTCACACCCAACTGGCTCCATCCAAGATTTGAAGAGTATTTCTAGAGCCCACTGCGTCAATCACAAAACTATGTCCATAACAGCAGGCAGAAGGGTACTGCATGAAAAAGTTAATGAGCCATTTCCAGTGAGTCACCCTGTGCCCAGGCCTACCTGTGTGGACTCCCATAGGATCGATGTTTTCCATATTGCAGACAGCAATACAGTTATCAGCAGCATCTCTCACAACTTCATACTCTATCTCCTTCCAGCCAACAACTGACTTTTCCACCAGAATTTGGTTAGTCATTGCAAACGCCTGGGAATACGTTAGGGAAAATGAACAATAAGAAAGAAAACCTTATTAGAACACGTTCCCATATTTAAGACTACTGCGGTGTATCTCCAGACATCCCAGATGAACACAAAAATCGAAAGATGGAGATAAGCAAAGTTCATAGCACTGATGACAAGTACTTCATATTTCTCATTTAAAAAAAAAAATTAAAAATTGAATTAGCTTAATTTGAAAGGCACAGAAAATATTTATGTGAGCTTGCAATGGCATATAAATAACAAAGAGGAATATAAAAATATCTAAGGCTTCAATCATGCAACAGACACATGCTTTGGTTTGTGTATGTGGGCAGCCCCCCAGGCTTCGATAAGAGAACTCTGCAGAAAGCTAAATGACTAAGTGATGGGGAGCGTGGGTGCCAGCAAACACCACGTAATTAATAGCACTAATAATGCTGCTTATCATTGGCATACTAACCAGAAGCAAGATTCGTGATTTATTCTTAAACTTGATCTTGAAAGCACTCCTCAGCACAAGGGACAAAAATGAAAAATACAGTCTGTTGGTAAATGAGCATAATCTAAGTGAATAAATGGCCTTAATATTAGCAGATAAAAAACATTAATCAATTCTCACTTAAAATCCTAGAAAGTAACAGGCACATTATCAATCCATCCTTTAGCAATGCTTCTTGTTTTAATGCTGCCCATGAATCAGTCTTCAGCCTGGTCCCCTCTGTAGTTAGCTCAAGCCGTTAGTCAAACGTTGCCCTTAGCACACTTGCCAAACTTGCACACACACACACAAAAAAAAAAAAAAATGAAAAAAAAATATTTTGAGGAGTGGCACTTCACACCCGGCCCGAGCAGGCACTGCATTTGCCGTGATGGAGCAGGAACAACCAGCCACACTCATGAAACAATCCACGCTGCTCCCGTGTCCTGTGTTACCATATCTTGCCTCCTCTCACTAAAAACAAGCAGCGTCAGGAGACGTGAACTCAAGGGCAGATTACCTGAACCCACAGGTGTTCAGATATCTGAGTTACATACAGGTCAGAGTCCAGTGTCTGAAAATCCAGCTCACAGAATCACTACAGATCATCCTCATAACTGAAAAGAGCGGAGTTTCTGCTGGGCTGTGGAAACCAGCACCCAAAATTGAGTTAATTCAACAACACTGAAATTGGTTTATGCTGTAAATTCTGAAATATTGTTCTTCATTCAAAATGCTGATGGTCTTTTAGTATCATTTTTGAGAAAATGAAAATATTTACCTAGAAAGTGGAACAGAACCAGACTTCTGGTAGAAAAAAAGCAAAGTTTCAGAAACATGAAAGTTTTATTAAAAATATGAACTGCCCCACTACTAAAATTTTACAGAAAATGAGATTTTTATAACATGCTATTGTTTTACAGATTTCTGGGGAAAATGAAGATTTTCAAAATGACTTTTTTTAAAAAGAGAACACCAAGAAATGGTGATCAAAACCAGGTTTTCCTACTGAAAAAATGTTTTGATATAAGCCTTCCAGACAGCCACACTCCAAGGGTTTCTGGGTGAATTCCTGCTTTCTCTAAACACAGAGCATGCGTGAACTTGGGCAAGCGAAGTGTTTCCAGCCTCAGCCATCAATCCGTAAGACGAGGTTACTGCATCCACTGCCGCCTCCGGCACCCATCAGTCCTGTCCCCTGAGCCTCCCTGCACAGCCACTGCCCGAGCAGGAGTTTGTCCAGCACTAAGCTGGACCCAAGTCTGTCTGCATGACAGCGCGGTGGAGGAACACAAAAACCTCATTTTCACAGACAGCTCTTTCTGGCATCAACAGTATTTCTTTCTAGAGCTATGTGAAAGATTAAGAGGTTCAGCAAATCAGGAAAAGGCAAACCCAAAAATTTTAGAGACCAACTGACAGAGATTTATTTCCTGAAATTCTGCATTTTGCCAAGGAAAAAAGCTTGCGTTTTGTCTTCCCCAATTATCTGTTTATTTTCCACAGCAAATTTATAAAAAACAATCCCAGATTTCCTACAGAAAAAAGAGCTGTCTCCTTATAGCCAGTGACAGCTGTTGGATGTCAAATTATGAAGTATCATCCCGTTAAATCTCTACAAGAGATTTTGACCTAGCAAAAATACAGTCTTCAGACAGAAACAGCAGAGGCCCAAAACCTCCCAGCTCTTCTGTCCCTGATACTGCATTATCAGTCAGCATTTCAAATGTTTCAACTTCATTGACATCCTTCACGTGCCATTTACTCCAGAAAGCAGGTGAATATAGTCCACAGCGTTTCTTTTTAGACCAAAATTGTTGAAACACTTGCTCAAATTCTGACCCATTTCTCATTGATTTAACAGATCTGTCATTTAACCATTTTCATTACCCAAGTCAGCAGGAATTATGAAAAGAGAGCATTAGAAGGAATCGGGATAACATTTTACAGCCAAGATGAAAGGTAGGGTATGTACAGTTCCAGTGTCTGTGACTATTAGAAGAATATCTAAGAAAATCAGATGTTCAGCTCTATTCCCAGAGCTTGCAATTGCAGACATACCTTTGTACCAAGGTCCAGCAAACTTTCCTTATCAGGGCATATGCCTGACCCCAGACCACCAAGGGCGTAAGCAGAACGTATCATGACTGGGTAGCTAATCTTTTCAGCTGCCTTCAGAGCATCTTCAATCTTAAAGGAGAGGGGAATACATTTCAGAGATCTGATAACAACTAAGATGAATACAGTCTTCAACACTGGTTACACGGTTAACTGGCAATCCCACCAGTAAGACACTAAGCTATCTAAAGACAAAATGAATAAAAGTTGGCTTTGTAACATTGCTTCTTTTTTCTACCTAACAGCAGAAAACTGGAACATGGACTCAAGAAGGTCACTTCTTTCCTTAGTTATGCATGGACTTCCTTGATGACTTTCCATAGACAATGTCCTTACCTGCTCTGTCTTCACAGACTTTAGCCCCTCCAACAAGACATCCTGGTTTAAGACCTGTTTGGTTTCCTCCAAACCCAAACAGGCCTTCCCGCTGAACCAATTTTTTGTTTTCACATTCCCGTCCTCAAGAAGGATTTCTGCTGATTTTGAGGACCTGAAATTCTATGTCTACAATGATTTTTTTTTTTAAAAAGTATCTGCTGAAATGTTATATATTTTTGCACTGCAGCACAGAAGTCACCCCAACCTAATTTACTTTTCTTGTCAATAGATAAATTAGCTTAGGCTTTCAAAGTGCTTAATTGCACTTTCCCTCATTTTAAATCATGGTGAACCAGCATGAACCACTGTGGAGTGCTGATGAAAGCACAGAAGCTATAGTATCAACAGGCGTATTCAGCTTTCACTCAACAAAACCAGAATATTTTTTTAATAACTCAAATGGGCAAGAGTAATAGTAATCACATCTTCAAAATTGTCTGATTTACCGATTCCACTGCAAAGCTAGGAGCAATCTTTTCATTTAGCTCAGTCAGTTTATCGGAAAACAGCTTTCTGTCCTCTGTAGCCATGATGGATTCAACTGATGTACCTAGGACCTTCACACCATACTCCTGCAGGACTCCTTGCTTGAAGAGTTCCACACCTGCAGAGTAAGCACAGACTCAGTTTTGAGGACTGAAGAAGAAAGTATTCAGAAGGTATCTAACTAGCTGACAACTGGTCTGGCTTCATCAACAGCTAATTTTATTATTTGTAGCCAATATGAGAACTCAGGACTGTAACATGAAAGTTTCTGTCCTCAAATCTATGAAGCTTGGGATATCAGTAAAGCTACTGCTTGGCCATCATCTGCAACACAAGACAAAGCAGTGCAGGTGGACGCTGCTACAAGACGCTAAATGAAGCTAACTTTTCCGTTTGATCTCTACCTCAAGGTGGCCTGGATATCCCCGATCCAACTATGATAATTAAGACTTAAGCTGAAAAGCAGGATATACAAATGACTTTTAAGTATCAAAACTAATACTTAGATGTTATGTTCCCCACTTAGCAATTACTCACTCCCCCGTGGTCAGCATCTCAGCCTGTGTTCCTCAGTACCTGGGCAACATACCAGGCACACGGGTCTTGCACGTCTGCACAAATAAAGTCTGCTGAACATGCGGTAAAAACCATGATTTTGCCTGCAAGGAACGCCAAGGCACCTGTAGTGTACTCACCACAGTTGAGAGCAGTCTGGCCACCCATGCCCAGAATTAATCCGTCGGGACGCTCCACCTTGATGACCTCTGTGACAAACTGCGGAGTGATGGGCAGGAAGTAGACAGCATCAGCCTGCTTTAAGCCAGTCTCATTGGTCTGCACTGAAGCGATATTGGGATTCATCAGGACAATTTTCACATTTTCTTCCTGAAAAATGAAAACCTCCATTAAGATGACACACAGGTAGAAAGAGAGCTAACAGCAGCAGCAAGGAGAGATGGAATTCAGCAAGCAACTCACCACCAGCAGGACTGAGAAAGCCTGGTTCCTTATGTACTCTCCCATAAGGGATTTCTGGTATCTCGTACCAGGCTGAGCTAACGCTAGTTCTTTACTTTTGTGCCTCTGCTTCTCTGTGAATCTTGGGGGAATGGAGATTCCCACCTGATTGAAAAATTTGGTTGAAATTTTTTTTTAAACATGTATGAATTACACAGGGGAGACAGGAACAAACTCCAGCATAATCATGTCTGTCTTCTCTTGGAAAGCAGACTAAAAGTGACAATGCAAAAAAGATTTTCTTGACAAGCAGTAGGTCTTTGACGATGGGTGTCCAGGTAGTTCTGAGATTTTTGTACCAACTAGTAACAGTACAAGAATACATTTTTGGTTTTGACTTTCCATAAGGATACTTCAATTTTCCTGGTGTTATCACTTAAAAAAATCATGTCCCATAACCTTATTATTTTATACTGCACATACTAAAAGATGAGCTCTGCCTCTATATGCAAGACAAAGGTTAGCCAAAACTTCACACTGTTTTTTCTCTGTCACACATGAGAAATTGAGATAGAGTGACAATGAAGCGTGTATGTTTCCTGCTATACCAACAGGAGCTTTGCCACCCTCCTGGCTACAGACAGGAATTCACTACAGTTTGCTCAATACCAGAAAGGGCTGAGTCAGAGCTGGGCAGATCATCTCTCCTCACTCTCGAAATATTAGTGTGGAATGAGGAAGCCAACAAAGTTTTGCTAATAATGATGAGACCAGAATGTGGTCAAGCTTAAAAAAACACATCAGCCACAAGCAGATAAAGAACAATGCATTACCGCTTTGTTGAAAAGGTGAACTGGGAATTGCAAAGGCTGTGGCCTTATTTTTACAGGAACTTGTTCTAATCTCTATCACCTTTTTGTAAGGCAATAAACTTCTACAAACAAACAAACAAACAAACCATTTGCAAACAATGCTAATCATAGATGCAAAATACATTTTAAGAGAAAGATTTGCTATATGGAAGTTGCGGAGGTTAAGAAACAACAATGATGACTCACTAAAAACAGGAACTGGGATGATACTAAAAAAAGCATAAAAAGAAACAGGAAAAAGGTTTGCAGCCTGAGTCAGCCATTCCTCGAGCAAATGCTATGGAAGTGTCGCTGGGAACAGTATAGAAATTGCTATTTTTCCCCACTTCCCAATAAGCATGAAAATGTCATAGGTTTTTCTGTGTTTGTTTAAAATTTGTGATCACGTGACCCATTTTTTTGGGGGAACAAATACATAGCTCACCTGGAGCAGTGGGATTCTCACTCAGAGCTCTGACTGCTCAGTTCAGGTATTGGATAACATTTCTTCTCCTTCCTTTGATAACTTAAACTACAGCCTTAAAGACTGGCTGTAAATTTCTGCTGACCTTTTTTCCCCATGAAAAGTTGGATTTTTTTCACTGAAGCACACTTTCCTTGGAAATGTGTGGAACAGGGAAGGGAAAGAAGAGATAAAATCCTTTTAGAACGTATTTTGGATTTAGACAAATGACCCCAAACTGGGTAGTTTTCAATTAGGAAATTATACCCCGAAACCCACCATGTGAGTACACCGCACAGGATGCTTCAGCACAAGCACTGTTTTAAATGCATGCGTTTCTCAGGCATGTCCAGAGGTCCACGTGCATTTTTGCTTGCTTCAGAATAATACAGCTCTCCAGTCTCCAGAAAGGGAACATCAGAAACCAGCTAATAAGTTTACTGGACAAAATTCATCCAAAGGAACAACTTTTCATTCATTCCTTTCAAGATTATGAATCTATTCTGGAAACAAAACTTGGCATACATGAACTTTTAAAAGCTAATCCTATTTAAAATAAATACCATTCAGAAAAACTGCCTCGATAAGGGGTTCACAATCTTTTGCGTAACAGACTTGATAACAGCCAACCTTTCAGCTGTTGATATTATTTGTCCACCTTGCAGTGCGTTGGCATATCACAAAAGTTCCCATAATTTCAGCTCAGGTGTAGCTGACCCTATTCCTCCTCTTCCTTTCATTCAATATGACAAGCCTGGAGTGACAGTCACACATCACAGATAACAAACTGCTTGAAGACTGCAATGGAAACCTTGAGAATGTCTCTCTTCAGAAGATAATTGCGAGTGGTTAACTCACATCACTCAACCGACAAATTCACAAACCAAAAAAAAGTTTCCTAAACGCCGACAGTCATTTATTCTCACCAGCTTCCCTGCCCCACTGATACCATAGCTGGATAATCATAGATAGCTGGGAGAAGGGAAAGTAAATTGCATTAGGTTAGTACTTGCAGAGTATCCTCTCACCTTCATGGCTTTCACAGCCTGGGATCCAGAGTAATCGAATTCCCCTGCCTGGCCAATCGACAGACCCCCAGATCCTAGAATGAGAACTTTGGAGACCTAGAAGTGTCAAACAGCATGAAAAAAAAAAAAAATCAGTCCCATGGTAGCAGATGTTGAAATACCAGAGACTGTACAGCACTAAACATCCCCAAATTACAAAACATAAGTTCTAAAAAGAGAAGAGTCACCTCCAAAACCACTGCAGTTTTACTTCTAAGAACATTTCTAGTGGACTTCTCCCATCTATCTCTGGTTAGAGAAACACATGATTTATGCATAGGGTATACAATAAACGTGTTAATTGTATCAAGTGCTTATAGACAACCATGCCTCACTTTGGCTGCCCACAAAGTCCAGCTGCCTTCTAAGATAGCAGAACTGTATGAAATTCAGCTCACGTTAGGAATTTCAGGCTTATTTGCTAAGCAACTGAGCATCAACATTATGCTGCTAGCACGAAGTCTCATGGTCAGATTACCCCAGGGCACCTCATGCAGTGCTATGAGAGTGCCCTGCCTGGGAGAACTACAAAGGAAAAATACACGAAACATCAGATCTTAAAACTTTCTCAAAGAAAAGGGAGTTAATAACACAAGAGACGCCCCATGAATGTGAGACAGGCGGCTGACAGGCTTTTGTAAGGGAAGCCTCCTTTGACTTCCATGGCCAGCTTTTTGTGCCATTTTGTGCCCTGGGTTCCACAGGAATTAACTGGCTCCTTGCCTCACCGAGAAGCACGAGGAATGAGTACCTCTACACTCACCTCCACTCTGGAAGCTGCTGCTCCAGCCTTGGGCAGGACCGAAGAAACGGTAGTGCCTTTCCCTCTCTTAATCAGTGAAATAAATGAATCAAACAGGAACTAGGAAAAATAAACACATGTATTTAATAAAGTGGAATTAAATAAACATGAAGCAAAGGAGGAAAAGGCAGGCCATTTGCGAGCTCAAGCTATCAACTCTGCTCTGCTGCCTTCAGAAGGCAGATTTACACCACCAGAGAAGATGGGATCATTATTTGAAATTTATTTAACTTTGACATATCTGACAAAGCTGCATTCAGGAAAGTGAGGTCATATCAGGAAGAAAACACTTATCAATCATGTCTGCGTGCTCTGCTTGTGTATGGCTGGCAGTGTAATGAATGAGCTTGCATTAAAAGCTAAAATACAGAAGCCCATACACTTAACTAGCTCAGGGGAACCACCTGGATGGAGCCTGCTACAGAGCTGGGACCTGAACAGGTACATACAAACATCAGTTGTGCTAAATCAGTATTGCCCTTCCAGAGGAGATCCCAGATCAGCTGAGAAAAGCTCTCCAGGCGGGCCAGGCAGGGGCGGCAGCGCGACCACCGCCGGCACACAGGTGCTGCAGAGAGGGGACGGGCACCTCGCTTGACCCCACGCTTGCAGAGCTTCTCCCCTCATGGCCCCTGCAGCTGCCTGCGGGGAGTCCCCTAGGGAAGACGTAGGGATGGGTCCCATGAGCCTCACAGGAGAGGCACTATTTGATCAAACCCATCCCAGCAGTGGGAGTGCACAGCCTTGGAAAAGACACAGCTGAGGGGTGCTTTCAGTTCTCTGAGATTCACTAGTCAATCAGATTGCTAGGAAACTTCTTCATATCAAGAGATTTACTTGCAGGTTTAATCAACATCATCAAATTAAGATTAAAATAAGTACTTCTATGTATTCTTCCATCTTCCTCTCTCAAGAAATGCTAAACAGTTTATTTATGTCCAGACATGCCTCCTCTGCCTTCCACATCCCCTGTTGCTGCTTAGTCATACTCTCTGACTACGCAACCAGTTGTTATAGAATTTGTGCGAAGTCACAGATGGGGGATTAAAATTTCATTTCACTTAGGAGAACCAGAGTGAAGAAGTATGAATCCATTTACATAACTCTACAGTAATTATAAAATTTGAAAGTGGAACTAAAATGTATCAGAAAGTTAATGATTTTATTACAAAGCATCTGGCTAGTATTTTTTTCTGTTAAGATAAAATCCTTTTCCTTTTGCAATCACCCCAGGTACAAGAGATTTGAGCCCAATCCTGCAAAGGCTTAAGCACTTCAGTAACTTCCAAGACACAAATAATCCCACCAGGACTCAAAGCATACACGTCTAATGAATGGAATCATTGATCCAAAGCACACAGAAGTCAATAGATGCCTTGATGCTGATTGTAATTAGCTGTGGATCAAGCTAAGCAGACACAAGTTGACGCGTAACTAGGCCCTCTGTTAGGATCCCAACATTTCCAAAAGCAAGATTTAGGACCATCAGCAACATAAAGACTCGCCACTGTAGCTGATACATATCTGCACTCCTTACGCCACCTGAACGCAAGCCCAGATCAATTCTCATACAATACCTCTGCGTCTCTTGGCCCTGGATTGGCATCTGGGTAGAACTGTGCAGTGAAAATCGGTCTGGTCTCATGCATAATTCCCTGCAGGAATAAAAACAACCATCTTAGATGCCTCCTTGCCAGCAGGCAAAAGAACAGAAACCCACGCCTCAGCCCTGTAAGCACTGAAGGCCAAAGGAGTGGGGTGTTTCTAGGGGCTGACAAATTAACTTCTGTTTCATTCCCAGTCTTCAACCAATGTCTTATCTGAGACAGTGAGCCTCTTGCTTTTCTGCTACCACTCCAATGTCCCCTGAGCCGCGCATGGACAAGAAGCATCGTGGAGACAGTTCACTGACTTGTACAACACTGGGCCTAATGGACAAGATTTAAAATGGGTAATTACAAAACCCGAGATCTGTCTCAGTGTCTGTCTGACCTCAAAACTGAGCTGAGCAAATATGGGATATTGTTTTCCTTCCTATGCTTTGCTGTGTTCAGCTGTGAACTACCAGAGGCCAGGCATTTTTAAAAGTTTTTTTCCCTACATGGATGTCACTTGACACGAGACCTCTACCTTATGTCCTGTAAGTTGTTTTCTTGAGGTAACCGCCTCCCTCTGGATCATGACTTTAGACCTTGGAATTCTATTTACAATAACAGACTAAATTAGACTGCAATAATATTCCTTTTCTGTGCAGGCAACACAAAACCAACACAACAAAACAGCGTCACAGGCTAGCGCACCTGCGGCACAAGCCCTAAGACAACGGTAACTGAGCGAGCACCACTAATGGCAGGGAAATCACAGACGTTAATAAGGCAGCCGTTCAAGGGAAATCAGAAGGTCACTGTTGCCATCCTACACTTTGGGCTAGTATGGAGAACAGTGGTAATGGTTCACCCTCTTTTGGGGTGTAAGGCAGGGCCCCCCGTAAAGTAGATCATCAAGTTTAGTCCTGATAGCTAATTGTAATCTGATCGCAAGCTTCCAGGAGGTGAAATAAAGTGAGACAGAGCCTTCACTCACTACAGTGAAGGCAGTGAGCCTTCACTCACCACGTGCAGGTATCTGGAAAGCATGAGCTCACCTCATTCGTTTGATCGTTGGCATTCACAAAGAGAGGCGCCCAGCCAGGCGGGAGGGTAGAGCTGTCGATGGCATAACTGTGGTTCTGAGCAGTGATGACAGCCTGTCCATTCACTGCATTGAGGACAGGCTGGTTCTGTCCTCTGAAAGAGAAAGGATCAGAGAACAGGGGACAGAAGTGCTAGATGTGTCCAAATGCCACAATTAGGAGGAGCTGATAACTGTGGGGCTATATGTAGCAGTCCAGGAGTAGCTGTTCAATACTGGCAGCCAATCTCAAAACGGTAAATCCTAGGAGAAACTTTGCTATCTTTCAGTTTGATGGGGGTCTATTACATCACGTACTCTCAAAACACCCTCAAAAAAAGCAATGCATGACATGGCAGTTTAAATTAAAGGCAAGGAGAATGGCTGTAATGAAGAAGTAACGTTACTGCCATGCTAGCTCCCGTCAAGGCATTCGAGAGCAAAGCACTGGTGATCTGTGGCCTTTTGCAGTGCTGAGCTGGTCTATCTGGGCCCGGGAAGCAGAAGAGCTGTCGCACCTGTTGGCCATCTGCATCCTGTAGGAAGTAGCTCCGGCTGCTATTCCAGTAATTAGACTCCCCATGCTAATTCCAAATAACGGCTCTGGGCGATTACTCTCCAGGACCTGAAACAGAAAACTTTTCAAGAGATACTGGAGTGTCTCTGTTCAGCAATTCCAGCATAAACCATGCTAGTTCCCTCACAGCAGCCACACAGCCTTGGGAAAAAGCTGAATGCAGGGGTGGCAACAGCCTATAAAGGAAAGTTTCCTCCTCTCCTCTGCGTCAAAGGGAAACCTCAGAGCACAACTTGGTGTCTCGGTCTACTGGAGGGGACTAAGCAACGACGCTGCACCATAGCCGTCTAGTGCATGACATTATTTCAAATGGGAGCACTGTTGAGATCAGGGCTGTTCTTTCATAAGGTCACAGAGGTCCTAAAGGAGCACAGGGTACTTTAAGGCACCAGTAATGTAATCGTGGTAATCATGGTTACTATGTATTATTCACCAAGGTCTGAAAAGCCTTATTGTAAATACTGGTCTGGAGACCACTTCCAGTGGAACGAGATGAGGAATATCCCAGGCAGCTGAAATGGACGAATGACATTTGGTCCGTAATGTTAGTGCAACCAACTGTTTAGATTTCAGGCACTTAAAGAGAAAAATAAACAAGAATAATTGGCCTATGGCTATTACACTGTACCTTTCTGACATTCTGAATCACCTCCTGGGCCTTCATGGGATCCCCCGGACCTCCGGAAATTATAAGCCCATCATACTCCATGCTGGTGAAATCATGATCCCATGGAACCAAATGCACTTCTGCACCTCGCTGGGAAAAAGTCAAGGGAACAAGACATGAAGGGAGGAGAGGAATGAATGAATTTGTGTCAAGAGGTTGTTCCCACGCTCTCACGTCCCAGAGGGTGAGTTTGGATTTCAGTCATTCCTTTGCCAAGGACAGTAACGACACTTCTCTCCACTATCTGCCCAGGTTAATTTCACAAAACTGGTAGACTTAGTCTCTTTGAGCCGTCTCAGTGTTTTTCAAGTTTGTCTGAAATTCACTAATGAGATCAAAACTTAGTAATGGAATGCAAAATAAGTGTGTATGCACACACGTAAGACATGTTCACTTTTACATGATGCATTCATCCTAACTGCTAAAGTGAGGCTTCACAGCCTCGTCCTATGACGTGCCAGAAATAGTTCTGCACATCAAAAATGGGATGAACATCCACATTAACTAAGAAACAAAAACAGGGAAACCCTGTACATCTAGAGAATGAGAGGACACCACATTCCTTCCTCCTGCGTGCCTAGAGAAGCAAGGACTGCTACGCCACTGCGCTAACAACAGGAAAAGATTTTCACAGAATCATAGAATTAAAGAATAACTCAGGCTGGAGGGCCCTCAGGACATCATCTGGTCCACTCCCTGCTCAAAGTAGGGGTAACATCAACTTTAGGGCAGGTTCCTGAGGGCATTGGTCAGCTGAGTTTTCAGTATCTTCAAGAACGGGCATTCCACAACTTCTCCGGACCCATGTCAGCCATTCACCACTCTCACTTTGAATTTTTTTCCCCGTTTATTTATTTTTTACAATGTTGGGTTGACCTTCCTTGGTCGTTCTTTAGAGAAACTGTGCCTTGTCTTTTTAAAGCTCACATTCTAGGAATTCTTCTCATGGCTGAGAAGTTGCTGCACAGGTCGTCTTCCTTACACCCTCAATACAGCGTACCGTGTTCAGAAAACACCTCCCAGTCCATAAAAATCATCCTAAACATTGTACCTCATTTTAGGGGGGAAACTGCTACTAGAATGGATGTGTCCAGGTGGAAGGAAGGCTAGTGAATTCAGGCGAGGCTTTTAGCAAAGCAAAACAAGAGATGAAGGACATAAAGCACTGACCTACCTTTACCAGCAGACGGATAACATTGTGCTTCAACCCACAGTCCACAGCTACAACTTTAATTGGGTTCCCTCTGCCATAAACCTTGACTTCCTATAAAAAGACAGACCATGCCATAAATGACAGATCATCCCCTGCCCCCAAAACACAGGGAAGAGGAGAACAACTTTTCACCAACACACAGCAGCTGGTACTTAACAATCAATTTACATGGAAATCTCCGTAAGTACTGCAGACATTAGCGCTTCCTTCATTTTTCTGTGAAAGTCAAAGTTCCAACTCTCTTTTATATACTGTTGATTACAGCAGCAACAGCAATTCCTAAGAAATTACTTGTTTCCATAGCTAATTACAAGCTTTTTTCCTGTATTTCACCTCACTAGCAGTGAAGCAGCGAGCCAGTTCTCACAGATTATTGCAGCCCAAGAGAAATGCCAGAAACACAGTGAGTGATTTTCAGCTGAAGAAGTGAAGTTATCCTGCTGATGCCAGTGGATCAAGGCTACTTCACACTGGCTACAGGTCCACCACATTAAACACCACCCTGACCCCCCAGTCCCAGTAAGACCAAAGCATAGCACAGCTGGAGATATCCCATGCCTGACCTCAGCGCATCACAGCAGTACAGACCAGGCCAAGTAGGCCACTGCCAATGACCTGTGTTCATACAGACCTGTCAGTTTTACATATCAAACGTTTCTCCTCCTTTTCCAGCTGCTGTTCCTTTCCCTACTCCACAAAATAAACAGCCACCAGTCCCAAATCCGTACCACTATGCTTTGCACACCCACTTACCTATTGGTCGCAACCAGCATGGAAGACAGTGAAGTCAAACCACCTCATGTTACACAGGCCTTGATACTGCCACATGCAGACACACTGACAGACAGCCGGAGCCCTCATGCAAGGTTATTTATGGACAGCTTCCATAATAAGCAATTATTTCACTTGTTACGTGACTGCAGGTAGCACCAGGCTGGGACGTTATTCATCAATAAGCACGTACAGCAGCCTTCTTCGTTCTAAAAACAAACTCTGTGCTTACCTTCAGTTATGGTCAGCTTCTGGAAGCTGATACTGGTAAGTGTACTTTATCCAAAGTGGCTTTTTTCTTGTGCAATACACCACCAAAAAAAAAGTCTCTTTTTTTTTTGTAAACTAAGAAACTCCCTTTCAATCAGCTTCCCTGGTATTCATATTTCACAGCTGGTCCCCTTTATGAAAAGATGCTAAAATCCATGCCCAATATTCCCAGTGCTGGGTGATGGACTGAATCTTTTCATAGGAGGATTACGACCAGCCAGAAGGAAAAATATCCCCCCTACAGGGAACTCAAGATGAAGTTTATTAGCAGAATATTACAACTCCTCCCTCTATGTTATCCTAACTCAGTTCTTGTTTTAACTTTTATCTTCTCAAAGATTAAGACATTTTTAGGATGCAAGAGCACATCCTCTGTAAGGACAGCTCTGATCCTCATCAGGAGTGACACACTGCCATGTCAGGAGCAAGGATGGAAGTGACGGGATGCAAGGAGCCACCTCCCTTCCTTACAAGGGTTCAAGCTGCACCACATGAACCACCAATGGTCCCTAAACCACCTTTGAGGACATGGCTCAGCACAGAGCCACTCGTGTTACCACTGCTGTGCAGTTCCTGCTGTGTAACGTTGAAAGAAGATTTTTTTTGTATCGGAACGTATCTCATAGTTCACACTACACAATCAGATGGCAAAGTACCCCACAATCCCTTTTTGAGAATGAGGAGAATGGAAATCATACTGAAAATGGGTCTTGTTAGATCACCTAAGACTTCTGATATGAAGCTGCATTTGACATCAAATCTAATAATATCTTCACAGTCACCAACACAGGTGGATTCTACTTCCCCAGTCCATGGTGGAACTGTATCAATGCACAGGAACTGTATGGGTCTTCTACCTGCTGTCCTTCAGGCTTCTGAGAAATGGGTTTCAAAAATCTCAAGAAGGGTGCCCAGTGCTCACAGAAACTGCCTTAATGCCTTAGTGTGCCAGATTCCCTTAAGAAAAACTCACTCTCCTTTTTAAAAGGGCTTTTGGAGACCTCTCAGTTCCTCACAACATCCATACTTAAAAACCTGCAAAACATTATGAAGCAACAACCTCCCTCAAAAGTTCTCCTTGGCTGTTCTAATGACCAGAGAGGGTTGTTCTGAGGTACTTATTGCTTTGAGGTTCTTTAGTTACCGCACTCTCAAAATTCTTCCCTGTCCAATTATTAGGCTATGATTTGTTACACCATTTCCTTCAGCAAAGGACTGATTTTAGGTGCTGCTGTCTTCACAACCCTTCTCACACTTATTATTCTGCTGTACCGCAGAGCACTGACCCCTGCATCTGGCCAAGAGCATGTCTAGATTGAAACCAGACTGGGAACTGGATCCCAGAACTGTTAACACATATTCCTTCTAAAGCCAGAGGATTTCCCTCATCTGTTCACTGCACAGCCTGTAAGACACTCTCCCAGTCTGAAAGGATGATGTGGGAAGGCTGCGAGCCAGCAGTCAGGGAGAGCAGAGACTCTGCTGGCAACAGTGCTGAGAACAAAAAGAGCATGTGAGGTTGTATGTGTGGATAGAAGGGACCTTTTAGCTTCAAGTAGTTAAATACCTCTCATCTGCACTGGGACTCTGACCATCACACGCACCAAAATCTATCTCCGACAAAAGTTCCTGCAAAATACTGGCAGTTTTCTACATTCCCTGCCCTGTACAGGCAGTGTTAGCAAACAAAGTATATACCACTAGCATCTAAAGAAGGGCCGGGGGGGAGAAGGGGGGAAATAATAATAAAAAAATCAATCACTCCTAATGTACAACTGATAAGCAGATTCCTGATCTTACTGTATCCTGATTTACATGAAAATAGCTCTTTGGCAACAGATAGATTATCATGTCCAGTAATTACCAACATTGAACAGCTTACTTCATTTACAGCTTTATTTGTGATGTTGCTTTTTAAGCCTATAAAATGAAGTTATAAACATAATGAAACCACCAAAGCTCCGTTAATCTTATTATATCTCCCTTTTAGAAGCTATCTGCAGCATCTTTACAGTAATTCTGTCTTAGTAATTGCAGAGTTTAGCATCAGCAGCCTTACCTACTTCTGAGTTACTTCTCAAAATGGCTCCACCTGCATCTTGCAATCACAGATCACAACCTCGGTAAGCAACTGCCATCCTTCTGTGTAGCGACAAGGCCCTGACTCAAAATACAGAGGAGGCACTGGCATGAGTTGGTGGCCTATGTATTCCAATGGCATCCCAGGTAACCAGTTACTACTGTAAATCCAAGCCTGGCTGGAGACTGCGCTTCAAAGTCCCGCTTGCTCACTGAGCAGTCTACTCAGGACTACTTTGCACCTGTCACACCAACACACCAGCCTGTGTGCAGAACAGTAGACAAGCAACTATTTGCAGAGCTCTTCCACAGCCTCACTGATCTTGATGGAGCTGCAAACACCACAGTGAGCATGGAATTTGTAAAAGGGACTCGTACGCTCAGTTCTCACTTCAGCCCATGGGATTAAGCACTCAAGGCACTCTTTATCCCACAATTAAATCCCCAAAGGGTCCACAATTTAAGACATTAGCCCTTGCATTGGAAAAAGAATAGGTCCTATTTTTAATACGGGCCTGGTTTGCTACATGTTTGTGATTTTTAGTGTTCTCCTCAGCTTGTGCCTGAACATAGTTTGCACGCCCAGCTAAGAGTACAAACCTCACTGCTGTTCTGTACATACCTACAAACAAACAGCTAGTGCCACTAATATTAGATCCAGAGGATTCCTAAGTTGGTCTCTTTTTGAAATCTATAAATATCTTCTGGAATCACGTCAACAAAATTATGCCTGAACACAGAATATCAAATGTTATTGTGAGCTTTGCTGATATTTATCTAAGGAAAGCAACCATTCTGTTTATCATTTCCTCTTGTGTTTGAAAACATCCACCATATACTAAATCTAACTATATGCTCAATATTTCTTCAGTCCTGTCTTTGTAACACACAATCCTCTGATCAGAGTACTGTTCAGACTACATACTGCTCAACACAGCTAATTTTACATCTTCAACAGTGCACCTAAGGAGCCACAGGGATTCTGTGAGGCTGATGTTGAGAAGACAGCCCTTCAAAGGTCTGGAAAGGTGGTTGGTCTAGAAAAGGTGCCCAAATTGTTTGTTTAGAAAGCCTGGACAATTCCCAGAGCAAATGGGGAGCAGTTACTACCTGGAGCATACAGCCCTGGGACTACAGAATAACTTCTCACCTTTGTTGAAACTTCTGCAATTAAGTTTTGCTTATTTGGGTCTGCAAACTCCACGGGTTGACCTTCAAATTCAATCTTCCCAAGTACCGTGCCCTGTGGAAATACACCAGTAAACAACAAAGCATGAGCAAAAGGGAAGCTGTGAACACTGGGACAAGGTGCTGACAGGCACAGCAACTGGAACAGCTGTTTAGAGATGGTTTCTTGGCAGCTTATAACCATTTCTAGCATCTTCAGAAGTTTACAAGCCTACGACGGTATCAAAAATCTGTTTAGAATCCTTCATTCAGGGGAAAGGCACTGTCAGCAGTAAAATTTGTTAATAGGCAGTTTGGCAAGCTGTCTAGTGACAGTAAAATGGGTTGCCTTCCAAGAGGATCAGAATTCAGATCCCCAGATAATGGCTGTGTAGATCTGGGAGTAATCCACAAAGCAGTCTGAAGCTTTTTGGTTTTGGAAACCCCCTGTGAGGTCTTCAGTCACCTCCTGTGGCCAGCTACAAGGCAGCAGAGCTGGGGAAAGGCAAAGCCATGCAGGAGGCAGGGCAGCACAGCTCTTTTCTGAATAAGCTGTTAAAAAAAAAAAATAAAAAAAAAAAAAATCACTTCCAGCAAGCTCTGTCCTTAGTGCTCTTACCACCTCGCAGAAGCTAGGACACTCTTGCTCTGCCAGCAGTGTATCCTTCTCCACCTTCTGCTCATTAAAGTTCTCAGCGGAAAAATCCCTGTTTTGGCTTTGCCCCGCTCCTGGAATAAGTGGGATTAACCTAGGGTTAACCTCTTCTCAGCGTGGGGACAGGGTGTGTGATACAGGACTTTTGAAGGATTTCAAGAACTTTTTCCAAGGGAAAACAAAAACAGAGTTCGTCAATGCTTTGTTGAAACTTTTAATCCACAACGCTTTCACGATAAACCATGTTAAACTCAGGCCGCCCTGTGGATATCAGACCAGTATGCACACCAGCATTGCTCATTGGGTTTAGCGATACTTCCCTGAGATACTTCCATGGTTGGCCATACCTGAAGTATCCTTGCCACTTTCCTAAGGCAAGAAAGAGCCAGCATCTTGCACTGCCATGCGCACTACTAAGGGTAAGTTTTAAAGACAGAAGTTTGCTTTTAACAGTGTCTGACATCCTCTCTTGAGTAGCACCCTACACCAAAAGCTACGCCAGGCTGCTTCGTGTGGAGCAGAACTGAAGAGGTCGCACCATCTTAAGTCAGGTTCTTGGGAAGCACAGAAACTGCTGAGTGCCACCACGCAGTCAGTCCCACAAATGCTGACGGAAAAGCCCTAAACCCATTGCTCTCAAACAGGAACCCCGTGTCTTACCTGGCTCACAAGTTATTCAGCCAAATGGTGCCCTGCGTTTACCTTTAGAGTCCAATTTAACAAGCCACTGCTCGTTTCTGCCTTTATCATAATGAAGCCCGGTTCTCACCCCCAATTTATAAACTGACATGGAGTGAAATAAGCTGCTTTTTTCAAGCTCAGAAGACTGGGAGAAAAGGCTACATTATGCACAATTTTAAAAGCCATAAACCAATACCACTCAGAGTCCCAGTATAATGGGCATTACTAACATACACTGCTAAGTTACAGGATAAACATTGAAAGCGTATTTACTTTGGATGAAAGGAACCCTGATCCATTAAACAGTATGTCTCCAGAAAGCAGAAAATGTATTGCCATTTTCTATTGTATTAAGCTGCACTTGTCTGCTGTCCATAAGAGCAGGACAACACCCTGTCTTCCCATAAAAACTCATTTCTACAAATATTCCTCTATTCAAGCTGGGTTGCTGATATTTTGCTCTGTGGAATGAAAGGGAGGGTGGGCTTGGACTGCAGACTGCAAAGTGATCACCTAAAGAAAAGGGCAGCTTCAAATAATCCATTACAAAAGAAAAGCCTCCAAGGCACATTTACATTCAGACTGGCTTTGATCACCGTTTTAGCAAGTGTGAAATGGACCTTAACATTAACCTCCACTCGGTAACATAATCCTGCTGGTGTCCTTCAATTGTCGGCGCTTGGAAACCAGAGAAAAGTAATGACTATTAAAAATAATAACAGGCTTCAGCCAAAGAAAACCAGCCTGAGTTAGAAATCCATCTTAAGTTATCATAGGCATTCCTTTGTCTCTGAGAAGCAGGAGAATTTCCACTGACCAAAGAGGGTGCTGTCTGTGAGCTGTTACCCACAATATCTCACAGAGTTGCTGCTCTTTCTGACTGTTACTATCTGAGGCAACAAGTAGTTGACACTACCACCTGTGATGTCTGACACATCCACCTGAGGCCTTTCATTTACACCAGCTCATGCTGGTTCACTTACATAGAACAGGAAAGCCAGAGCTAAGGCAAAGAGAGGGGGCTCCCTGGGATCAGAGCATTGCCTCAGCTGTGCAGAAGACACAGAGCCTTTGGAAGAGCCCAGTGACCTGAGCAGCACCTGAGGTGAAGGCGGCCCAGCAGTAGCACTGATAGGCCAGGTTTGCTGCACTGTTAGCAAAAGGGCCCAGCAATAGCAAGGTTAAAGCAACTGGATCAAGGGGAGCTGATCATACCTTCTCACGAATTAATTTGGAGAGCATTCTGGTGTCAATCCCGTACAGTGCAGGCACCTGAAGAAATCCCAAGAGAAGGATAAGTTAGAGACCAAGCAGCTAAGCCAGAGGACGAGGGCAGCCGGATCACTTTGCTGAGAATATGTCCTCATTTATGGAGCTCTGGCTCCTAGCAGCACTATTCCCGAGGCTGCCTCACCTCCAGCTCTGCCTCTCCTCCCTCTTCCCACTCAGAATAGTTTAGCTCTTCAAATCTAGTTTCTGCACTAAAAAGCACAAAATAAAAAGCTCATGTGGCAAATAACTGTCTCATTTCTGAGCCCCATTTTGCCTTACTTATGAGCACCTAGCCCTCCCAGCTGTCACAAGTCAGTGACGGTTTATTGACACATCCCTGACTCCCACGGCTTCAAGCCAGCGGGGTTCTGGCAGCAAACATCTCTGGAGGCTACAACCGCGTCAACCACTAGGAGCAGCACTACAGAAACGTTTGATGAGAGAATAGAACGTAATCTAATGTGTATCACTTTTATGGAGATCCAAACATCCCCATTTAATTAACATTCCTTCTGGACAGGTCTTGGAAATAGCATTGCACCCTGAAAAAGAGAAACTGGTGAAGAATTAGAGCACTAAGGAACATAGGATGAGCCCAGTACAGACTGGTGAAGGCATCTGAGGAGAAGCGTGGTTACAGGTTCAAAGCCAGCTGTTCTTTCCCCTGTCCCCGTACATACAGGTCCGTTCCCATAATGCAGTTACCCCTAGATTGCTCACCTGTTCCTCCTTCAACCACTCTCCCAGGCTCCCAGCAGCCTGCCAGTGGCTGTGCTCGCTGCTGTAATCCAGCACCAGCAACCCTGAGACCTGCCGAGAGAAGAAATGTCTTTTTGCACTGAAGGATCACTCAGAACTTGCCCTGTACTTCTGAGTTTTCACTCTTCCTCCGCTGCAAACCACACCCCAGACAGGACACCAGGTTAGGCAGACACGGCGTGGCTGCTCTTATACAATGGAACGGTACCAAACCTGAGTCTTCCCAGACTTCAGTACTCTGTCGTGATTGTACCTGGGCCATTTTACCTAAGAAATTCATAGAATAATGAGGCTTCCAGGTAACCAAAAATTGCACTGAAGTCATAAGAAAACACTTCTCATTAGAAAGAAAAGGGAAATTTAAGACAGGACAAAGTGTTTTATTTTGATTCACTTTTGTTGTTTAAGAAAGCTTTCCACTTCTAAGTGGCATTTCATTTCAAAAGTCAACTCCATTTTCCAGTGGAGTTAGATAGCTTATAAAAGAGTCATTTCACCTCAGGAAGGACAAAGCATCTCACTGGTCTGCAATTACATGGGCTTCTTTCATTTTTCTGTACTGCCACTGCTGCATGGGCACAGCCCTGCTGCTAGTCAACATCCCCTGTCACCACAGGCGATGTTCCTGCACTAGTCCATGTGGCCTTCTCCACACAACTGCTCCCTTCCCTGTTTGTGGCAGTACAGGCATATGGAGAAAAGTCTCAGCACACAGAAACTTCTCATTCCCACTGGCATTTGATCTGTCTGTGGCAACCATTCCTGGGCAAACACAGATAAATATGAGGCAGAAGGGAATGTAGAAAAAGAGCCATCCAGGACAGCAGTTCACAAAAACTGCAGCATGTGTATCGCTGATGGGAAACACACTGCTTTCAGGCAGCACACGGCCTGGTACACAAAGCAAGATGGATTATCTCCTGCCACCATTTCTCCAAAAGGCAGTATCCAGAAGAAGAAAAAGAAAGGCTGAGTATCACTGATTCCCTCTAACTTCTATGAGGGTGCCAGTAAACTCTCGCACAAACACACACACTCAGGCTGCTAGCATCATCCTTTGATCAGCTCTGCATTTCCCACTGTTACCTTGATCCCGTCAGACTCCAGAAACCTCCTGAGGCCCATTTCATCCAAAGCAGCCGTGTCAGGCACTCCACCATTCCCAACGATGGGGTTAGCCAGTGTAAGAATCTGTCCTTTGTAGCTGGGATCTGTCAAGGCTTCGGTGTATCTAGATGAAGAAGCAATAGAAGAAAAGTACGTTGGTCCAGAAATCAAAAAAGCCAGCAAAACCAAGACAGGTCTGAATTCCCCCATGACAAAAAGACAGAAGTGATATTGCTGTGAAAGCATTCTCAGTATAAAAGCAAACACACCTGTGAATCTGCCGCAACTTTGCCATCTGTGATTAAACATTTGACACTGAGAACCAGGAAAGGCTTTGGCTTCTCATGTTTTGTTTAAGAAAAGCACAGGAGCTATTAACAAAGTCAGACTCCATGTGTTTTAAATAAGGTAAAACAACGACACAAAGCACAGAGCCATCACAGAGCTGCAGTAAGTGCATCGCATATCATTTGACCCATAGATAACCACTGGGGCTTGGTCATTCCCTGGGCACCCCATGTGGGCAGTGCTTTGTCATTGCTGTCCCCTTCCCTTCACGCAGTGTAAGAATTTACTCCTCTCGTGGCAATAGAAAGCCCAAACTGAAAAGCCAACAGACACCAGCGCTGTTTGCCCAGACTTGGTCACTCCCGACTCCGGAGCTTGCAGGTTTTGAGATGTTCAGGGTTGTAACTGCCCTTTCTATGGGGGAGCAGGCGGACAAGTCTATGCTTATCTTTTTGTCTGGGGATCAGAGAAGCAGCTATGAATCATCCTTGCAATTCCTTTCTACTGCTCTGGGTTCTTCACTCCTACCTGCTCTGTCAAACCCTGCCACAGTACCACTCCTGCAGCTTCTCCCAGCAAAGGCCTGGCCTCCCTGCTAGGCGATCTCCTGGTTCCCACCCACAGGACACCACACATTTCACCTGACAAGACTCCTAAGTGCTTGGAAGTTGGTTTGTGTATCTCAGAAGGCGGCAATGCTTTGGGATCCAGCAGTCCACCCTGGTCACAAGGCCCCAAAGCACGTCCCTACACCTTTAGCCCAGGCAGAAGCCCCCGGAATGGTAACTTCGATCAAGCACCTCTCTGAATACCCTGCTCAGCAAAGATAGATCTAAAAGCATGGCAGAACATTCTTCTGCAGCGGAGGACTGAACCTAGGATTTCGCAAAGCATCACTTTCCAGTCTCACTTTCAGCCCCAAAGAGGGGGACAGGGTGAACATCGCCTACATGCTCCTGTTCTTCAGCTAAATTACACATGGTCCTTCACGTTCTCCCTTATACTGCAGCATGCTGTTGCAGCAATCCATTAAACAATTGCTGTCTTTCAACTCCAAAGCAGCTGTAATTTAGCAACACATGAAGTTACCCAAACAGATAGTTAGCCAAATGCATAAAGACACTTCAGGATGAATCTGCCCTATACAAAATATAATTTATTGTTGCCATCATTGTTTAAACAATACATAATTGGCAACTCTAGCAACCTACCAGATACCAGCAAGTCACAAGAGACATTTTTATGGAACATCAGACTTACTGCCAGAAGATTAATTGTCAAACATTGGGAAACTCTTCACAAAATCTGGAATGGTTGCAGGAAGATATAGACAACGCAGCACACCAGCCAGCTCTGAGAATGACATGTCGAATGAACAATGGCCATGAAATATTTCCAGGTAAGCCTCTCCTGCTGTTCCAGCCTACCCTTCCTGCTGCAGGTAAACAACCGCACAAAGCGCGGTGTGATCACAGAACTGCACTAAGCGCATGGCATCTGAACATTTGCCATTGCTCTCTCCTTCTGAGTCAATCGCTTATGCTTCCACAAGACTCTTTGTTAATGACAAAGCTAATGTAATTAACCTTTGCATGTTATTTGTAATCAGCAAGCAAGGACAGAGCCATTGGGTTTGGCTGGGGTAGGAAGGCCCGGCTCTGCACTGAGACGCAGTGCCCTTTAAGCAGGCACGATGCCTTGTGGAGCAGATGGGAGCACGAGCTCCAAAGAAGCTGCAGGGTCCAATCCTTGCTGTGCCTGCCCAACGGCCTGCCCAATTTCGGTAAATTCCGTCAATTAGTTCTCTTGCTGGAATATCATGGGAAATACACACAGACGTATTGGAGGCAAATGCATTTACTGAGCTGTTTCAAACATGGGAACATTTTATGGCTTATAATTCTTCTTCTTTCTTAATTGGAAATCTCCTCTCTTCTTTTTTGTTTCCTATACCAAACAGATGGATGCAATACTAGGATGGGTTTTTTGAGCAAATGTTTCTGAAAAGTTCATCCTCATGCTTTTCTAATGAAAAGTCAACATTCCACCCCAAAAACAGTGCGCTCTGCCCTCTATTCTAGAGTAATATGACAACACTTCAGTCAGCTTTAGCTACTTCAAGCCTGAAAGCTGTACACACAAAGTGTTTTGCCTTGCCATTCTATGGCATGAATCAGAATGTGGGAGTCCAGATGAGGAGACAGGGTGCAGAGCAGCACATTCACCATCCCAGCATAGAGCCCGTGCTGATCCCACTCAGCATCTAGAAACATCCACTTGCTCCCTATACTGACAAATGGCTATGTGTCCAGACAGTCTGTAAAAGGCCCCAACCCCAGGCTCCTCCTTCACTCACTCACTGTGTCAACGAAAAGAGGTAGCTGGGTTCCTCTGGACACACAAGGTTTTGATGCCTGTGCTCAGCAGCATTAGGCAGAGCTACAGGGCTTCTTTCACTGGACAGCAATCCCTGCACTGGTAGCAAATCTCACTTCTACCATCTGCAACAATGCTGCAAACTCTTATCTTCCTCTTCTTCGAATCAATCAAGGTCATGTTCCTGGAGAGTGCTCTGAAGAATCCACCTTATATTTTGAATGTTCTCTCCACGTCCATATGCTCCCCAGCATAGAAGAGATCTCTCTCTCACAGGCATCCTCTCCAAATCACTAGAAAATGAGCAAACACAGCTTCTGCTGCCACAGTAACATGTGGAGAGGAAATTAATCCATCAGGTCCTCCTTGACTTTTGTGATGTGACAAGATTTATTGCCCATAATCTATCACCGAGAAGAGAACTCTGGTGCCCTCCATCATTCTGATCCATATTAAACAGTTGCTTGTTGGCAGGTATATTAACACAGCCAGTAATTAGTGCTGTCACAATTCTTAAATAATTGCCTCCTAATGCAAAACTTTGCAAACAGATTCCCCTCTGCAGCAATTTAACATTCTCACCAATGAGATCATTTAAAAACTCATCCTGTGAGTACTGGTTTCTCCAAAGGAGAGCAGAATTTGGGGAATGCAAGGCAGCTGGGCAAAGACAGCTATGAATGACTGCAGAAAAAGCCTCAGAGCTGTCTTATCTCCCCAGAGACATGTGCCTCTCCTAGCCAAAAGCCTCACTGCACTGGGCAGATTTACTCTGCTCGAGCAGTTCAACAAAAGCACCGGCAGCATTTGGCTGCCATCCTAAGCCAGCCACTGGCTTCTACTGCTCAAGAGGACAGAGTCATGCTAGGTTAGGCATGAATCTGATCCTTCCCTCAGAGTTTAAATGCATCCTTAACTGTGGTATGAGCCAATAAATCTCATAAGGGATGAGTCATAAAGTGACCAACTTGGGAACCTTGGGATTTAAAAATTTTGCACTCAGAAGCCAAGTTCCATTACCCAGAAGGCTGCAGACGCTTCAAACCTCTATATTTCATCAGGGCACTGGAGGGAGAACAAAGAGTTCCTGTGCTCTGACTCAGCAATGGCTGCATTTCAATGGGAAGTGGTCAGATCCCTACATACCTCACTATCATGGTTAGTTATATCAGTCTTTAAAGTTGCTCATCACCACAAATGCTATGACACAAGAGGACTGCCTGAAATCTCTTCACTAACAGTATCTCTCTGTATCCTTGGACTACAGTGTCTTCTCATACAGGACACTACATGTTTAGATCAGGACCCCAGAAGCTTGAAAAAAAGCCGCTTTCACACTTCAGCAAGCTCCCAGAGAAGTTTTGGTGCTTACATCTCATTTGCTTTTGCCTTACCCAGAAAGACCCGTGTTGAATATGACTTCCCCTGCTGTGGAGGATGGATAGCCAAAAGAATAGCCCTTCATCTTCGTCCCATCTTCCAGCACCAAGTTCGCTGTCTGCGCCTAGAGAAAGGCACATGAAGAGACTCAAACACAGGAAAAAAAAGGCTTGATGTTTACACAGGTAACACCTGGGACACCTGCCTCATGCTGTAAGTATTCTTGCCCCTCTGCCATTCCCAGCTGCCAAGATACTGTCTCTTTCACTAGTCTCCTGATGCTCTTTTTCTTTCTAACACTTAGGAAACACTGTGCTCCTAATGAGGGCAAGGCAGCTGGCAAACCTCACCACAAGCAGAGCACGTGCCGCTATTATTGTGGGATCACCCTCGCTCCTTCCCTATCACTTTGTTCATTCCTGCCCCCCATTGTGTCTTGCAATGAACTAATATCGTGACTCTGCAGGGAAAGGATGGCCTCTCTCCTCAGTGTTTGCTCAAGGCTTGCTGCTGAGCGTGCTGGCTCTCATCCAGCTGTCACCTTTGACAGCTGCTCAACTGCTGTTGCAGCCGTACAGCTAAGCCCCTAAAAGTAAGGGTATGCTTGGTTGGACTGGTGTCAGACAGCAAAATTCAATTTACCAGTCCATTCCACTGTAGGACACAAGGAGAGAGGACCTCGTGGATCAGACAGACTTTTGTGGTCTCAATTGCCTCAGGGATAGGTATAAGTTGTCCTGGAAGAGGTAGATATGGAACAAGCAGCCTAGAGGAAAACTTCCCATAAAACTGCACCTCTTTCAGAGAGCGCTGAGCCCAGCTGAGTCCCACGCTAGCTGTGGGATGCCTTACAGGATTAACTACTGTTTTACAGCTGAGGAAAATGGGACACAGAGAGTGACTTTTGCAAAAGTCATTAAGAGATTCTGTGGCACAGCTGGATCTTTGCACATACCAGACTAAACACCCCCTCTTTTGCCTCATTTGGAAACTAAACCTTTCTTAGCCTGTCTAGGAATTGGATGGGAAACCACCTGAGAACTCCAGCTTCTGCCAAAAAAAATAACAACTATATGCACAACAGAAATGACAATGAGTTGGGAGATTCCTTCAGGCAGTAGGATGACCGATGACATGCAGGGGAAGAGAGAGAGAAAGCAAAGCTGAAAATAGATTTGCCAACACATTTCTGGGCTTAAAAGAATTTGGACGATGAACTTTTTGGGGCCCGAGAAACTTCCACTTCTGGAAGGCAAGCCCAGCTGCCTCCTGGGCACAGAGCTGCAGCCATAGAGCAATGACCAGTGCAAAAACCCCAATGGCCCGTGCCACAGGAGATGTGCCAAGCTTGTCCCACCAGGCAGCAGCTCTCACCATGATTTAACTTCAATATTGGGTTTTTTACAGAACAATTCCTCTTACTGGAATTTTTTTAAAGAAGAATCAAGATCAATTTGCTGTAGAAAGGAGTAGGAGAGCTACTTTCCATTAGCCGTAAATCAGATGAACAGTCACAGAAAGGAGAAATTTCATTCCCAGCATTGAACGTTTTGTAACAATCATGGCAAACATTCATCTACAGCTCCTCTGCAGTTACAAATACTGCACAGATCAATTACTAATGTACTGCAAAATACACTAAAAATCAAACTGCACTGCCAAGTAATTGAATTCTGTGCATCTGGGATGCTTTAGCTTTGCATTTTTTCCTCATTAATGTCAAACATCCAGTCATTCTCAGAAGGCTTAGCCATCATTTTCTGAACCTTCCCACGCCATTGGATGGGACAGTCTGCAACACCAAAGTCCTCCCCCCCTCCAGTTATAAATATAGTTTTTGTGGCTAAATCCCCTAGATTTAGCCCAAATAAAAATTATGGTTTGATCAGATTCCTAATATCACTAAGCCTGTCATTACAGAAAGCTGCCACAGACTCAAACAGTTACAAAGCACAGAGGTCGCCTGGGTGCCTCAGGCTGGGCTTGGACAGGACCTCTACCCTTCCTGAAGCCTGCTGAAAACCCAGCCCACGCTGCCGATATGGGAGACAATGTAGGAACCGGTTTCTCTCAGCCTTGGTTTCAAGAGATGGATCTTTTCCCCCAGCAGGCCATGTATTTCAGTCCACCCAAATATTAACTCCAGTTCAAGCAAGTCCTACCACTTGTTGGAACAAGTTGGGGTAATCACCTGAATTGCAATCTCAGCTGAAAACACAGTCTGGGAGAATCCTCCACGCATCAAAGTCCACAACTGTGAAGTGATCAGAAAAGTTAAGGTCCATCTACTTCCTGGGAGCCAAGATCCAGAGCAATCACCATGACCTTCAGAGCTTCACCCCCACTATAGTGAGGCTGCCCAGGGAAGTGGTTGAGACACCATCCCTGAAGGTATTTAAAAGACATGTAGATGTGGCACTTAGGGGCATGCTTTGGAAGTGGTCTTGGCAGTGCTAGGTTAACAGTTGGACTCCATGATCGTAAACGTCCTTTCCAACCTAAATGATTCTATGATTCTATAGTACTTGACAGGAATCTGCATGTCTTTCCTCCCACCACAGACCACCTGCCCTTCTACTCACCAGACCAGCACAGAAATAATTTCTGTTGAACAGCAGTCCCCATTGTACTATTAGAGCCCCTACACAGTGTTCAAGTAATGCAGAAGAATGTCTCCGAGCAACCATAACCTGCCTGCCAGTTCAGCTATAGCAAGGGATAGATGTTCAAATGTTTCCCTCCCTTACTTGATTTATTCTTCTTAATTAAGTGGTTGGTTTGTTTGTTGAGCATTCTAGAAGCAATTATTCTTGCTTACATTTCCAGTGGAGGTGTTACCATATCCCTAAGCTGACAGCCTATCTTGTCTTTTCAGTTTTGTTTTTAATGTGAAAAGTGATTTACAGGCTATAAAGAAGGCCAGTTGGCTCAATCAGGGATTAGTTGGGAGAGATTTTCACTTTCAAAAAAACAACAAGCAAGAAATAAACAAAACCCCCAGAGCTTCCATGAGGTCCTTTTGTCTCCACCCTTCTCAGAAGCACTCCCATGTAGTTGCGAATAAATCTCTGTTTACTCTCAACTAAAATGTTTCTTCTACACTCCCCCCCCCCAATGTGAGACACCGTTTGCAATCTGATTTCTCCTTCCTACACACCAGTAGCTTTACCTTTAGCAGAGCTCCCTGTGCTCCAGAGAGACTGCATGGCTCTGTGAGGATGGAGATGGCTATCAGAGAGGGTCATGCTGTTGCTGCAGTATTGCTAGATTTTGTGCATTTTGTCAAAGCAACTTAGAGAGTTAACTAGTTCAGGTCCCACTTCACACATGACAAACAAAGCACTGAAGCAGTTAAAAAAAAAAAAAAGAGAGAGAAAGTAAAAAAACAGATTAATTTATTTCCAGTTAGGTCCCTGCTGTTACAGCCCTTCCTATCTACAGGATGGATGACAAAGATCTGCAAAAATCTCAGAAGATTTGCAGCAGAATTTGTTTTTTAAAGCATGTCTGCTATGAACCCCTGTACTGGAAAGTGAACAGGTAATTTTTCCTCTTTTCTACTTGTCTCATAGGGCAGTCAAGGCAGTCAAGTTTTTCCCCTCCAAAGAAATCCCTCAGTTTGTCTTGGCAAGGCCACATTGAACCCTGAGCGCTGGGCTGCCGGAGGACTATGAGCATGCCAAGTACTAAAGCCAGGATGGGCACCCATGTATGGCAGAGACAAGCTGGGACTCAGGTTCAGTGCAGGCCAGTTTATTTCCCTCCAGTAAGAAGATGATAAAAGATCTTTCTCAGGCAGGCCATGATTCCATGCAGCACAACAGCCTCTGCTGATTTTCTCGGCACACAGATCTGGCTGGCTACGTAACAGCCAACATATCAGAAGTGCAGAAGCCAAAAGCCACCAGATTTCTTTTACAGTAGAAAGCTGGTGCCAGGACTGTGCTACAACCACTCTCCCAAGACCCAATAACCAGCAATAAAGGAAGAGTTTTCTCTTTGATAGAAAAATATCTCTTCTTGTGAGTACTATGCCACCGCAGGCTGAAAATCTATCTGGACATTGCTAACAGTCAAGACTTCCTTTGCCAATCTTATATATATATAAATAAAAATTTATTTTAGCACATTTGCTTCTGGCTAAAATTAAGAAAAAAAGAAAGAGCAGGAATAAAAAAATGAATCAAAAGCCAGGCCAGTGTCTTGGGATACAGCAAAGAAGATTCACACTTATGCTAACTTTAGGGAGAAGCTTCGGCTCAGTTCCTTTACTGTCCAAGCCAAAGAACAAGCAAAGCCAGAAACACAACACAGGTACCATGGTGGAAGAGTCACAGCTCCTACAACTTGGACTCTTCTTAAGGCTGCTCGCAACAGTGACACGAATATTTGTTCATGACAAAAGCCAAAGGAAGCGGGGTGAGGCAGCTAGCAGAAGTCAGTAAGCACCCAAGGAAACGAGCACCTCTTCTCCCCCGCAGCAGCAGCTCACTACGTTCCCCCCATCTGTGGGGGAACAGGCCCAGCTTCACCTGCCCCTCCCTGTCACCTCCAGAGGGAGAGGAATGCGGTAGCTTGTGACTGATCTGTCAGCTCCTCACCCATCTCTCTGCTTCCCATGCAGTCATTTTCTCAGTTACTTTCCATCTGCCTCAAAATGTCTTTGAAGAGCCCTTTTACAGTAAGCTGAAATAGTTTCTAAAGCCAATGCTCAAAAATTTTCCTCCTTTCCTCTTCATTTCTAACCATATTTTTAGCTTGCTCCTGGTGGTTTTTATAGCTCTCCCAATCCTCTCCTTACTGAGCCAGCTATACTGTTACAAGCCACCTATTTATTGCTTGTACTACTCTTTACATCTCCATTTAACTACATCGGCCTCAGATGAGCATTAAAAGATACAAGCTTTGAGCTGCAGTCTCTCTGCCCATTCCTGAATTATAAAGAAGCTTGATTACCCCAAAACCAGTGATGCTAAGTACCCCTACAGAGAGCCCACAGGGCTCTCCCATCTGCTCTCTGTGCCCCTCTTTCACCCATGGCTGCTCCATCTCTCCTTTAGAACTGAAGGATGGGATGCAATAGGGAAATGTGGACCTGTGAGTCCCCACATCTCAGACTGCGCACCTACGATGGTGTTTCCCCACACGCATTGCGTTTAACTGGACATAAAATAGTCTTGGGAGAATTACTAGGCACTCTACTAAAACTACCACCTCTCCCTCATGCTCTCTAATACTTTACTTAGCTTATACATAGGTTAGAAACATGTTTTCATTGTATTTTGTTATGCTACCTAAAATAGCCCACTAAGAAAAAGCAATAAAAGGCAACTAAATGCTCATTTCAGCTTGCAATAATGGGAGAATGGGATCATTACCTACACTGCCATTAGCCCACACACCTTAATTACTTCACATTTCACTCTTTCTTCAAACTTCTTACAGATATTCGTTACCCCTAATGATGGCTGGAACACCGAACCCAGCTGTAAGTCATTACTTGGTCAGCTGTCTCACAACTACAGTTAACTTCCCCACTCGGACGCAAAGCTATCCACTGGGTACCCCCAGCCCAAGTCTCGAAGAGCTCTTCCCCACCACCCACTGAAACATCACTCCCCCAGTTGCTAATTCTATTACACTGTTGATTCAACAGGATACGCACGCAAGGGTCCCTTTTCAACACGAAGCGCCCAATGACAAAACACTGCAAGTGCTACAGAACTCACCCAGAAAGTCCCATTTCACCACTGTGCTCTGCCCAGTTACACGAGCAAGGCTGGTCAAATGCAGCTCTTGAAACAGAGCAGAGGAAAGTTGGGGAAGTGAACTAAGGGGTTCCAGCCCCTGTAAACCAAGAGCTGATCCGCTGATGCATTCACAGAGTTGTCTACCTCTCCTATTAATCTCAGGGCCATCATGGTTTTCAATACATTGAAAATGGATCCTTTGTGGATCCAACAGGATTAATCACATGCTTCAAGTGAGGCATGTTTTTAAATATCTAGCTGATTCATGCTTATATGGACTGAAAGATCTGCTCTGTTAGCTATCAGTCCTATAGGAGGGTGGGGTGTTTCTAAAGAAAATACCACATAATAATTAACTGAAACCCTGAACTTCCACCTTCTGGTGCAATTTACCCTATAATTTCCATTCCAGACTACACAAAAAGTGTGTTTGCTTAGCTAATAAAACCATTTAGCCAAGCAACCCCCTTGCTTAGGGTTCAGACAAATCTCCTTTGGTTCAAATTTGTGTCTAGGTAAGCCCTGTTATCTGCAGCAAGCTATCTCTCAGCATGCCAAACACATCTATTAAACCACAGTAGCTCAGTTACTGTTACCTTGGTGCTCAACAGTCTGGTACCAGTCCTTGAGAAACTCCGGCGATCAGCAGACACATTGCAAAACTCCAGTCTGCCTTTCAAAGTCTTCATGACTTTGCAAGCTGTCAAAATTCTTGTCATCTTGAAAGTTGCTGATCAGTAACTAAAGTTTAAAGAAAACAAGACAAAACAAAAATCTGCTTGTATGTATTTCTTCAAGATTTGGCGCAGACAATATTGCAGATTACAAGGGAAGACAACCGAGACACAGCAGGTGTGCTGGACTGACTGTACAGCGCTGCCCTACACCTTCCCATTTATTCTGTCAGTAAAAGGCTCTGGTGCAGCCCCACCTCCTCCCGCCCTCCTTGGAGGGGTGCTTGGCTAGGCACCCTTGCAACACTTCTTCCGTTGGTCTCTGAGCACTGCCGTAGGGGTTGCATCACAGGCCAGACACCAGCTCTGCCTGCTGGAAGGCAGCAAAACCTGCTAGAGAAATCACACCCACAGCAACAAGACAGTCCTCATGCTCTGAAACCAGCCCTACATTTCAGTCAGAGACAAGCAACAGCACCACTTTTTCTCCTAACAGCACGTGGGCTGGGCCAATTAAGCCAGTCTGTTCCTACAATGCTTTTGAGTGCTCTCCATCATGTGATCTGGGGCCCGCAGGTTAGCTAGTGGGACAGCCTGCCACTGCCTGCAAGCAGGCTTCTACTAAAAGTAGTAAAGTGGGAAGACCAAACTCTGCGGAAAGCCATAGGCTTTTTATTTTGTGTTTGGAGAGTACATAGTCCCTAGAAGCCCTAGCGCAGGTCCCAAAGTGCTGCCCCTCCCCACGTAAATGAAAAGGACATCACCAGCAAAAATAAATGGCTGCAAGAGAAAAACATCTTTTGGTAAAATTTCAATGAACAACAGATGAAATAAGGTGAAATGTTCCATATGCTATTTCTTAACTGACTACAGACCTTTGTAACTGTCACATATTCCCTATAACCCTACACAATAGTCTTCAAAAAGAATCATGTTCCTCATTAGCCAGGCCTGAAAATGCCTAATGAAGACAAAAGCTGTGGGACAAGCATGCACATTATTATTCTTCAAGAACTAAAATGATGAGGTGTCTTTTGAACCCCAGGTGATCAAAGCCTCAATTAGCTCAGAGCAAGAAAAAAAAAAAATGTACAGACTACTTTTTAGCAGCTGGACATAGACTGCTGTAAAGGATTTAGATGACCTTTTCTAATCACTGACAGTAATAATCAGGACTTCTTTGTATACAGTGGTTTGAGATTAGTCTAAATTGATGCCAGTATCAAATTAAATATTTCCCGCACAGCTCATTATAGCACCAGGTTGAACCATCATGCACGTAACAAAAGGCAGAGAAGAGAACACGATGGGTTTGGGTACCCTCTGTGATGTGGAGAGCTTACTGCAGACTGGGATGAGAAACAATCTAGATGACTGGAAGAGACAGGCAGAGGTGGGGTGGAAGGCAGACGGGGTGTACAAGAGTTCACTGCTTCACAGGAGCTTTGCAAGTGTGCAGGGCTGGGAGAAGCAAGCCAACAATGTTCCCTGGTAACTGGAACGTGGTTTCGGAAAGACATAACCATTTTTCCTACAAGAAGATAGCTGATAATCATTCTGATCCACAGAAGGACCTTGAGAGACACGGATTTCGCTTTTTGCAACCAACCAAACAAAAAAAAAATACAGAGAACCAGGAAATGTTTTAGTTAGCTATTCTTCTGTTCACTTGGCTCTAGCCTGTAGTGGTCCAGGTTGGAGATACAGGTAGGAGAGAAGATGTACAGAAAGCAAAGGCACACTTAGAAGCAAATGGACTGCAAAGACCTATACGTTGGACTAGAAAGGTCATCTTAATACACAAAAGAACGTGAAATTCAGAAGCCAGCTTTCTTCCAAAGTCACATTATGTTAGCTTTACACTGCACGAATGCCATACATAGCATTTGGAAGGTGACAAGCACTACCCTCTGTTACAGCTATACTGAAGGACAAATTCTGCACTCTGTTTTATTCTCTACCAACGACAGAAAGTTACTCTGGACCCTGGGTATACACGTGTTTGAACCAGAACCAATTCACACTGCCAGTTTCAGCCCCGTAACTGCTAATTCCTAACCACCCCCTTCCACCACCTGCGTTTCAATGGTTTCAACATGGCTGCACAATGTGGCAGATGATCCAGCTAAAAACTAACCCTTTCACCACAAGAACACGAACACAGGGGGACAGGAGTGCGCAGAAAAAGGACCATGCCATTTGGCAGATGAAAACAGCTGCATAAGCACATCATGAACTGGATTCTGTTTGTCATGGATCTGCAGTACGCACACACATCTCATGTGGCAGCTGTGTATCACAAATGAAATGCTCTATGGGGGAACAACAGGCAAAGACCTACTCTCCTTCATCACCCCCACAGCAAGGATGCCCCATTGACTACTGCTGTAGATTTGACCCTGCTGTCTTCCCTTTTTTCATCCATGTTTTCTTATCAAAATTGATTAAGCCCACCCCAGACCTTCTGAGATTAGGAAGGTTGTTCTTGCAGTGTAAGAACCACTTTCCTTTTCAAAGCTTCCACCACCATGAGGGAACTTCCCTCTGCCAAAACCAGGGAAAAAAATCCAAGCTATTTGTCTCACTGCCAATGTGCTAAAAAGAAGTGATGAACTGTTGACTCTTTAAGGCCAGAAAATATATCAGGTATTCCAAAGACAAGCCTCAGTTTAGAAAAAGCTGTCAACATACAAACAAGCTTTCTGTGGTTTGGACAGATCTTAAGTATATGCTTTGCTTAACATAAAGATCTTCAGAAGAGGCAGAATCACTAAGAAACAGGGAATCAATATGGAAAAAGAAACCAACCATGGAAGAGTGGAAAAAAAAGAGAGCAGACACCAGTGGTTTTATGGAGATGCGACCACCCTGTGTGAGCTTAAAACCTGCCTTAAAACTTGCAATTGTATGGTACCTTCAGGGAAGAAAGTTTGGGCAGGGGCTCTGGAGAAAGGACACGTATCGGATAAATCAGGAATGCAAAGCCATGAAGGCAGATTTACTAAGACAAGAACAGTTCGAGTACTGGGGAGAAAGGGGGGGGAGTACCCACAACTCGGGCTTCCTTACCATGGCCTCAGAGCTGGCACAGCCGTTTAGAGAAAGGCAGGCTGCCTTTTGTTTTGTACATCTACGCTATATCATACACAGAGAGGGAGCAGGACTAGGAGAGCAAAGTGCCCATTAAAATGAGGAGCTTTTTCTTAGTGTTTACAAGTGAAAGCCACCAGAAATGAAATTCATCACACAGTCCCACTGTACCATAAAAACCAAACAAAATCAGTGGTCTGTGGCGTTATAAATCCCCAGGGCCAAGATATTCAAAGAAAGTTAAGTGTCTACATTTTCAGAAGCTTAACACAAAACAGCTTGGTTTTCAGAAGAAAAGTGCTCAGAGCACTCGAGGCCCTGCTTAGGTGCCCCAGGACTGACACCCCAAAATGGAATCTCCCAAAGCCGCTCGTCACAGCTGGGAAGCTCTGCTATAAGCAACCAAGCTATGCAGGATTTTTAATTTTCAAGTTGTCTGTAAAAAGCACGAGGTAGTTCTGCTCTTACTCAAAAGACAAGAGATCAGACTCAGTTTGTGGGCATGTTGGGCCAGACTCACATCAGTGCAAGTCCCCAGCTCCAGCTCAGTGGAGCTCCAGCAGCACAAGTCTCCCCCGGACTGGGATCAGCGTAACAAGCAGTGCAGATGAATTGCTTGGACTCTCCTTATAGCTGAGATCAGAGAAGAGTTTTTTCCCAGGTGTCCTTCAGATGCTTTTGGAAAACCCTCCTGCCATCTGTCAGGTTGTGTCTGATTTCTGACCACCCTGTCATACCCCAACTGAAACACCTTTCAAAAACTACCAAGTGGAAAAGCAGAATAGTTGAAGGTGCCAGCAAAACTGAAATTCTCTGCTGCTGCAGGGAACATGACAAAGACTCTCCTCCATCCCTACAGCCAGCAGAAAAGCCCTCAGAGTGACTTGCAAACCCTGTCTTCCATTTCAAGGCGAGCTACACTTGCTTCCCAAGGAGCTTATAGTAAGAGTTTTGAAAGCACCTGAAAAAACATTAAGATTTGCCCTACGTTTTCTAATCGGGTGTCAGTTTATCAAGCAAGATCATTGCAGTGGATATAACAGTAAGTTTGAGCTAGATAGCAGTTTTTGTTCACAGCATATTGCTAACAAGTCTATCAACCCCATTACCTCCGAGAGCATACCTTACTGGTTTTGCAGTATGTGGGGGGAATAAACTGAAGTTATCTTGTTCACATGCAAATGAATTAACAGCATCCAGGCATGCTCCATCACCTCATCCTCTTGGATTGCTGCAGGATAGAAATCAAGCTCAGTTATGCTTTCAGATCTGCTGCTTTGAGCCAATCTCAGATCAAATGAAGCATTTCAAGCAAACCCCATGATGTTTAGAAAACATGGTAATTGTGATGCGAACTGTGACAAGCCAAGAATTTCAAAACTAAGACTGATCTTCGCTTGAGTATATGTAGAGGAACGGAACGGAGTAAGAATCAAGTGCAAGCCTTACCCCTCCGCTTTCCAGAATTATGTTACTTAAGCCACAGCCAGAATGTGGGGCTTTTTTCCCCCCCAGAGTTTGTTCTATTTTAGAGTAGGTCCAGAGGAAAAGGATATTTTAAATTTTAATGGGATAGGTCAAAATACGGTCTTCAGAATTGGGTGATGCATTTTGATTCACCCTTACGAACCCACATGATTGTACATCCTGACATTTTTCCTTCTTCCTGAAGTCCAGCCAAACAGTAGCAGTTCATTATTAGAGAACTTCAGCTTTCATATATGAAGCAAAAAAGGTTTGTAGAGGTGATACAAAAAAATTTAAGACCTCAGCATAGAAGACACATTTTAAAGAGTTACATTTCAAATTATAGCAAATTCAAGTCTTGCCAGATCCTGTATTTTTCCAGACAGAAATTCTGCATTAGCCGAAACTGATGGTTTCATACATTCATTCAGAATTTCTGGACAGCTAGAAATACAGGCTGTGTCTGCTCTGCTGGCATAGACTGACTCTAGAAGGCACACACGGAGATACAAGTTTTGTGGAAGCATCAGATCTTCTCCGTGCGTGCAGCTGCATGGAAGGCAAGTCTGGCATGTCCCTGCAGTTGGGAATCCACCTGACACGAACCACACTGCACATCCACAGACACACATGACTGGGGAAGTCCACAAAACCCGGCAGAACAAGACATGCAGGTTAGTATGAAGCATGGTTTGGGGAATGGCTAATCCGTTCTGCAACACCTGGGATCTGACACCTCCTGCAAACTGGTACCTTGACAGAGGTATATTACAGATATCTAGAGAGATAGAAAAAAGACCAAAGTTTGGCCGTAGCAATTCCTCTTCCCTTTCAGTCTCAAATTTTGAGTCAATCAGCAGCCTGTATGCTCTCTTATTGTTTCAGAGTGCCTTCATGTGGCATAAACATTGATAACCACTTTCTTTGCTCGCCTAACTTAGTGACAAGCCAAATAAACCTTATTAAAAATCCACCTGCTTGATTCCCCAGAGATGGAGAGACTGGTTGTTATCCAAAGAGCCAAGCATTGCTGATTGTTGACTTTTATTTTACTAATTATTCTATCATAGACCTGAATCCATTTGGATAAAACTGTGAGCTTTCATCCTGTCCGAGTTGCAGCAAAGCACAGCACGGAAGTGACAACAGTCCTACTACACTAGACTTCACGCTAAACAGTTTCCCCCATTACTGCTCACTTACAGGAACACAACAAAAAGTAAGAATGAACAAAATAATTGTTGCATCATTATTTGTATTATTTTTTTTTTTCTGCGAGCCCTTGCTCACAGAAAACATGCATGTCTGGGTGAAGAACTCTCAAATCTGAGCCCTGAGCCAACATAAATTAATGGAAGACACAACGTGCAAGTGTTCTTTGAATAAGCAGCGCAAACCTCAGGCTGGTGAGGGCCTGAGATACAGTGCAAAATGCAGCCTCTTCTCATGGGTGTTTGGCTGACAAAAGCCCACTCTGAAGAAAACAAGGATACATTAATTTTTTCAGATGGAAAGCCCAGTAACTATAACTTGAAACACCTCCCTAATTCTGATTGAATGTCACTTTTTGTTTGGGAGTGCAAACAAAAAAAAAAAAGTATAAAGAAACGTTTTAAACAGTTGCTCAAAACCTGATTTTACGAAACACTGCAAGTCATTATCTGAACTACTGCAGAATTATTTTTTTTGTTAGAGAAACGTATTTTTCTTCTCTTAAATTAAAATTTTCCTTCTGTTGTTTTTTTTTTGTTTGTTTGTTTTCAAAACCCAAACCAAAAAGCAAATTTCAGTTAAAAAAAATATACGTCTTTCATTTTGGTATTTTAATTGAAATGTCAAAAAGCATCAGAATCAAACTGAGATGCAGTTTCACTTTTCTTCAAAAATATTAGTTCAGTCCAGCCGACAGCTACTAGTAATTTAGTTCTGCAAGGTAAATCCTTAGCTGTGGAAACAGACCCTCGCACCCAGCACACAGTTTCATAAAATGAAGGAAACATGCCTCAAAACAAGCAAAGCATCCAGTGGTGGTAGCAAATACCAAAGGGATTCAGGATGCAAAAGTGTTAACGATCAATCAAGAGGCCCTGTGACAGTTTCAGTTAACATCTTATATGGTAGTTTTAAACGCTAATAAAGACTTTTCATTTTGTAACAGGAAAAAATACTGTAACAAAATAATTTAAAATCTCAACCCAAAGCCATGTGAAAGATGGCTTTAAAAAAAAAAAAAAGGCTAATTTGTTGTTAATTCTGAGTTGTCTACCTTGGCACCTCCCTTCTTTTCCAGATTTTGTGTAGAAGCAGTAATCAAGACAGCCTTTTGACCAGAAAAGTTTATATAATGCTTGACAACAAGACTGTTAGATACCTATTCCCAGGTTAAAGAAAATCCATTTTCAAGGAGATTAAACTTTTCTTTAAGGCTTGAGCAGCCCAGGGTACACTCATCTGCTGTCTGGGATGCGGAGCCCATGCTTCACCCAAACTTGACAAAGATAAGGCTCTTATCTTCAGCAACAAAAAAAGAATCAACGTCTTGAAAATGGGTCAAATTCCATTGCCACTGGGATTAGCAGCTCCTCTTAGATCAGCTGACTTGGAAGAAATACAGAAAACCCCTGCAGTACCTGAAAGAGACTGACATTATTCCAAAAGGCCAACTTCAGAAAACCCTTAGTGAGCTAAAAGTGAGTGCCGCCAGAAGAGCGTTGCTGAGGGGTAATGATGGCTCCACGAAGAGCAGTTTGCCCCCAGTGCCGGACCGAGCACCACCCCTCAGCCACGACTCTCACTTCCATGCCGATGCCGCCAAGGGAGACTGGCCCCAGGAGTCTCAGAGCTGCCCGACAGGTGTCTGCCGTGTCTGACTTCAGTCCAGAGCTGAACTCTTATTTATTGGAAGATGTTTGAAGGCAGCAAGATTTCTCATTCCCCAACATTTTCTAAAAAGACATTTTTACAAATGGGGGCCAGGATTAGGAGTCATCCCTTTTCCCTTGTAATTCCAGAGGCTCGTACATTCCACTTGCTTGTTCCCAGTGGAACAAGCCTTAAAAAGGGCCAAGCTGGCTTTACAAAATAAAACCAAATCAAAAGGGCTGCACAAACACTGTCTCCCACATGCTACACATTTAAAATTACACAGTTTAAAATTAAGATGATCTTACAATGCAAGATTAGCTGCATTCACTCAAGATTCATCTTAGGCTTGCTTCCTTCTGCGGCAGTTCTATCGTGGGTGAATATTTGATAGGTTATCATACCCCCGTGTGTTTGTCGTAGCAAAGGAAAACAAAATTGCCTTGCCCTTGATTAGACTATAAATAAACAGGCTTTTATTAGAATGAAGGTACAACATAAGCTGTCCCTCAGCTGGTAGTTTATGCATACAAAACTGTATGTGCATTCGCACAGGCACACACTGTGTTCACTGGGCAGTTCTGTTATTTTTCTTTGACTTCATAGTCCATTCCTCCCAGTCAAATACAACTTGGCTAAGATCAAAGCTTCTATGACCAAATTTTTTTTCATGGACATTTTGACCAGTGACAGACCATTTGATCCAACCTTCTTGGTGAACATCTACAGAGGATCTTGGACAGACCCTTCACACACCACCCTGTGGTCTGGGACATCAGATCCATGACCAGGAAGTCCCAGAAGGGAAGTAAGGAGTTGAGTAGAGAAAAAAAGCATCCATCAGAAGAGATAAGCACCAGATCACAAGAGCATGTTATAGACATATATATTTCCTAGAACAACAGGCCCTCACAGCTAGGCACTCTGGAAAACTGCCACTGGTAGGAGAACTGGCCGTTCCCTGGACTACAAAAAAACCCCAAATAAAACTGGCTCATTGTTCCCAGCACGTTACTGGGTCAGGTTAGAGCTAGGCTCATTTTGAGGAAAAAGGCAGCTCCACTGAAATGATGGAACACATGATGAGTCCTCACAATTAGCTTATAATAACCTTATAATAAGGTTATGTTATATTATATATATATTATATATAACCGCATAATAACCTTATAATAAGCTTATAACAAAAAGCTTATAATAAGGCTAATAATAACCATAGCTGCATCAGGGTATGTTCAGACTTGACATTAGGAAGCATTTCTTTACCGAGAAGGTGGTCAAACACTGGAACAGGCTTCCTAGAGAGGTGGTCTATGCCACAAGCCTGTCAGCGTTTAAAAGGCATTTGGACAATGCCCTTAATAAAAATGCTTTTACTTTCGGTCAGCCCTGAAGTAGTCAGGCAGTGGGACTGGATGATCATTGTAGGTCCCTTCCAACTGACGTATTCTATATGAGAAGGTATAGAAAGTTTTCTACAGAAAAGTCCTCCCTAACTTCCAACAGAATAAAGTGAATCAGTCTTCCCTTTGGTATAAATATATTTACTCTTTGAAAAGGAAATGCACAACATTTATCTCCAGCCTAGTTTCTTACCCTTTAGCACCCGTCTATGCAGTGCTAGATGTTCCTGGGTTCGGTGGGAGCGGGGGTTAACATTTCATAGGAGTTACTTAACATGGCCTTGGTCTCTAACCATACATACAGCATCCCTGGTCAATCAGCATTTTCCTTGTTGCTTCATGCCTAGTGCTCCAGCTTGGAAGGATTTGCAAAATCTGTTTGTCTTTTTTTTTTTCTCCTCACTCCTACTTTTTTTTATTTTTCCTTCCCGTGGTTACCCTGGAGGAGGAAAAAGATAAAAAGCTTTGGCTGTTGTACACTGGGCTATGCACTGAAGCACTGGCTTTAACTTACAGATAGATACGCATTAGGCAGAGACATGCCTGGACATCTCTCTTTAAATATCACCACAAATTCTTGCTATATGGATCTTCAGTGTCCCCAAGCTGGGAAGGTGGAGAAGGGACAGGATTTTGACTAACAGAAAAACACTTTTAGGGCAGGAGAGCAAGGAAGTTTGAAGAAGTAATTGATGCTGTCGGGTAACTGTTCAGGACTTTAACCCCAGAACTCCAACACTGTCTATTCAGCTAGTATTTTTATAAGAGCGAGGAAACTTTATGAGTGAGTTAATTATAAGACTATATCATGTTCCATGGGGGCGTGAGAGTCACTTGATACAGTTTTATGCCCAGCGATACATACTGCTGTACTTCAACAAATACAGCCCTTTATGCTAGCATCTTCCTTAGCAAAACCCCCAGAACTAGGCTCCTCCCCACCGCGAGCAGTGGCCTTAAAGAGAGTCTGTGCTTTCATTGCACACCTTAAAGGAGGGCACACAACCCCGGCAGCTGTGTGAGTGGGACCAGCACCATAGTCTTTAGGTGCAGTTAGGCTGCCTTTTCCCTGAGGATATTCTGTATTGGGATGTCCCCGTCACTAATTTCACTCCGACACTGTTTGACAGGGTTTGAATTAACCACCCCACGGGAAGAAACCACTATGTATCCAAAGGCAGCAGGGTTCTAGTTTTGCGTTCATTTGAAGAAGGCAGGATCTTAAATGCCAAACCATTTTGTCTCATTCAGCTTTGGGAAAGACAAAGCAGATGATCACTGAGGAAAATTAGGGAGCTACAGTTCACGTTGATAAAGCCAAAGTAACACAAGATGCTTTTCCTTCCTCCTCTAGGCATCCAGACCTCCCCCCCGAGAGCACAGTGACTAACCACGGAGCTGGAGACACCAAAAAGGCCTGTCTGGCCGATGGTCCTCCAGCAGTCCTCTGAACCGGCTGGTCTGGAGTTCCTTGCACAGGCACAGTCGGGACAGTGTCAACGGGGTTCAGTCCTACCAGAAAAACACACAACACCCACATCCGTGGATTTGCTTTGCTTAGCCCCACAGAAGTCAAAGCTGGGGCCTGAATATATCAAATATATGGGGGGAAGGGTTTATGCCTACTTCAACTAAGAGCCCTAAACGCAGGCATCAGTGTTCAAATAGTTAACTTCATGAACAGATATGGTTACAATATTATCAGATTTTAGTAAAATGAGCAATCAAATTGTAAAGGAGAGTAGCACAAAGGTAGCTTATTCACTTTCCTGTATGGATTAAAGTCATCTAAATACTCAGTTTTACATCTTCATCCACTGCCATAAAAAAAAATAAAAAATTCTAGTCATTTATTTCTCCTTCCTATGGATTCCATCATGCTACAATCCCTTATAACCAAAGCAATCAAACTCCCACACCCAGTGCAATGAAATGGCACTGACCTGATAAAAATCCACAAGAGCTACATAAAACTGGAAAGTTTTCATTTCGTTGCTCTGATCACAGAGGTCTCAACAACAGCATATGCTTATCACAGCAAAGACGAAGAGTTGTCTTATATAGGCCACAAGGTCAAGAAGGATCACAGAATCATAGAACGGTTTGGGTTGGACCTTAAAGATCACCTAGTTCCAACCCCCCTGCCGAGAGCTTCGGTTTGACATTCCTGACGTGAGGGAGGAAATAAGGCTTGAAAAATACAGACCCCTCAGAATCGGGAGCACTTAAAAAGCACATATCTATACAGTGAGGCATCCAAGATCACTGGCTGTTATCATCCATGGTAAGCTGACATGCTGTCTGTGAAACTCTGGTGCAAGTCTAGCACGGGGTTGTTCAAATATGGAACAAAAATACATTGAAGTGCTGCTTTGTCTGAACAACTGCATACTACTGCATCCGCTCCCTGTAACACAGGCTCTCAGTCTCCAGAACAGGACCACCAAAGCTGATACATGGAAGCTGAAGTGAGGGAGGAGGTAACTCTTTGAAGCGTTAGCATCTGAAGCGTGCAGAAAAAAGAAAGAAAAAAAAAAAAACAACGAACAAACAGAGTTCTCCAAACCAGACTCCTAGGGGTGAGAAAGCTTATCAAGAGACAACTTTGTAAAGAAGCACCACTGAATTCTTCCAAGCAATGCAGAAGGGCCACGAATAACCAGGATACAACCTGCTGCTGTCTGAGCCTCACACACTCTGCCTCTGAGCAGCAAGAAGTCACAGAAACAGAAAGCACCGTTTGAACTAAGCACAGGGTATTTAGCAATGATATAGTGGAAAGAGCGTATCAGCTGGTAGGCAGGGTGGATGGAAATGATGTTAAGGACATCATCCGCAAAGAGTGCTTCACACAAGCGTTACCTCTCTCCTGTTCCAGTTGGGGAGTCAGCCAGCCATGCACGCCTGCAATCATGTTTAACCTTTCCGGACAACCTCATTCTCTCTCTCCTTCCCTTCTGCCCCTAGCAATCCCCCTGCAGCTGTGGCACGCTCAGGGGTGTGCTTTGAAGAATTTGGAAGCTCATTTCGGGCAGCATGGGTCCGATTTCCAGCATCAACAGCAGAAGAAATTGGTCTCAAGCCATGACTTTGGAAAAGACTCAACCTTTTTATACTGCTAATTCACATGAAGCTTAAAACCTTTACACATACAAATTTCTGGCATTGCTCTAGCCCTCCTCCTCTCCTGACCCTTACCACAACGCCTCATCCTGGCAAAATACAATCTCTTCATTAGAGCTCTGACCCTAATACCCACAATCCAGCAGGTAGAACAGCAGTGCTGGTACACTGTGAATGCTTCCAGTTTTCTGTTTACACCCATCCTCTCATTATCATCTTGCTACAACAGATGGACTGCGATTTCACAGGCACAAGAAGATTCAATAACCGGGTGGGAGAGGTAGGAGGTTCTTGTGGCTTCAGTAGCAAGAACCCACAGGAAAAAATAAAATCTAGAAGATTTTGCTTGTGTTTAAGCACCAGCCCAGTATCAACTATGACTATAGCTGCAGCTAGGGCAATTCAGACTGCCTTCTATTGCCAATTCTGCCTTTTTTTTCCAGGGAAATGGGTTCCATGAGATGCAGCTAAAGATGTGATAAATCTCTGTTTCAAGGTACTGTGTTCCTTCCGTTGGGATGGCACCCATTTTGACGACATTATCCACAGTGCTCTGCAGTAAATGTCCCTAACAGCATTTCCATCCATCCTGCCACTCAGCTAATATATACTCACTCCAAATTTGCAAAGGATCACAAGGGGAACTGAGATGAATTTCATCCTTTCACTGCTTGCATCCCCCTGGAAAAGTCATGACGCAACCCTTTTCAGGCTTCTTCAGAGGGCAAATAAATAATAACCAAAAATCATCCAAGCAAAATAAGGAATGAGAAATTCTTTATGTTTTGACAGTCATCAGCTTTCAAACTCACCACACTGGAAATGCTGCGGTGTTACGCACACCCTTTTCCTACCCTCCACGTGCCTAAAATAATACATACATAATATGGGACACTTCCATCATAGTGCTCCAAGGCTAAAGATTACACAAAGCCACATCTGTGCCATTTAGGGTAAGCCTACGCAGTCCTTCACAGCCAAACCCGTGGCTGTTTTGCCTGCATTCAGAATCCATTCAGCACAAAATAAGCTCAAAATAGAAGCTCATGAACTTCATGGCTTGAGCACTGCACCGCTGCTGGCCAAAGGAAGGAATTTCTGGTTTCACACTTGTTTTTTCTCCTGCCTCTCGGATAGGCCTGCCCGTAAGGGCCACATCAAAGTCTCTTCAGTCACTCAAACTGGAAACAACATCAACTAATCTAGCCAAGTGAGCACATGATAATCTGCAGACTGGCAGACATTTTAAGTGCCAGAAATCTGCATCCCCATATATCCAAGAGCCTTCTTTGGGAAGGCTCCCTCCTTGTGCACCAGGTTTCTTCTGGTTTGCATTGTACACTGGTTTCATAACTCCTTGAAAGGAAAAATTAGAAAGTGAGAAACTGGAAATGAGTTAATTGCAGAACAGAATCCTAGAGGAGGAATATCTTCAATATAATATGTACACCTATACTGTGAGCAATTAATTTCTTTTCCTTTGATCTGTATCATAAGAGAAGTCACAAGGAAGCGAACTGAGGTGAAACATTATTCTTGCAAGGTGGAAAGCCGGGAGGTTGAGACTGTAGCAAGGAAACTGCCCCTTTGCTTTGAGCAACATTGTGAGTTGGCAAAATATTTTCAATCCTTAAGGGCTAAGCTTTAAAAAGCTCTTCTGAAAACAAAAACATGGCAAAATATAGAAAACACAAGGAAAGCACACAGCAAGCTCTGTTCCTATGTTCCAGGCAGCGACCCATCAAGAGATGTCACTCTCTGGAGAAGAAAGCATAGCGCTGTCTCCTGGCACTGCTAGCATGGCTTGTGGCCAAGTGACAGCCAGCTGTGCTGGCCCTGGGCCAGCCAGGATGAGTCCTCCCTCCAAAATCCTCAGCACAACAGCTTGCTTTTTTTGAAGGGGGAAAAAAAAAAAAAGCTTGCAGAGTTATGGACACATCCAAGGTATGAAACGGCGTTCTCTAAGGTCAGGTGCACATCCAAGCCTGCATTTCTGCAGTGTTCTGCTCAGGGGCAGCTCTGTCCCCAGGGACTGAGGTCCAGCCTCAGCAGAGCTGTATGAGGGTCACCTGGGAAAAGCCCTGCTGATCTCTTCTCTTTTTGTGCTATGCATAAACCTCAGGGCTGCACACTACAGCACCAAACCCAGCACCACAGCTGAGGAAGAGGAGCTTCACTGCACCTGCCTATTGAGATACCCACCACCTAAAAAGATTCTTTACTACCATTTCTAGCATGCTTATGTTAATGACTGACTAACGTTCTAGTCCCTGTTCAGTCACAAAACTGTCAACACAATTACACATGTGTCAGAAAGGACGATGTGACCATCTCCATCTTCCTCTACGTTCAAGGTAACTCTGAGCCCAGCTTCACTCCAAGAAGCACCCGGCTGCGCTGGGGGATACCAGACACCGTAAGCCTTTGCAAAGAGCCATTCTGAACGTCTGAACCAGGAGAAGAAGAGTTCAACTGAAGTTCACAGCTTATTAGCCTCTGGAGTAATCAACGGGAGACAGAAATCTATAGGAAATTAGGATCATTAGGTGGCATCAGACATTTATAGGGGGCAGGATTTAAAGTAGTTTATTTAGAAGCTGTCTCAGGGCTTCTGTGTACTGACACTGTTAATTACAGCTATTACTAGCACAGGGACTGTGTTAGGTGATGCTAATGAATACCTGCCTCTTGTAGGTGTGTGACTCACCCACTCTACCTGCAAGAGGGAAGGGTGGCTGTAAGAGCATCTGTAAGCTACAGGAGACTTCTAGGATACCAGTTGCGAGGCAACACTTTGGGCTAAAATTGAGACACAGATTTTATCAGAGCCAATCTCCGAGCAGTAGCAGTCAGTGCACTACCTGCTCTGACTTGCTTTCATCAGAATGGGAATATCTCCTTCCCCACCTGCTGCCTTCCCTTCGGGATCTGAAGTCTGAAAATGCTGGCCACAGCAGTCATGAAATGGACTGATCTCTACCAGGTTTCCCTGAAGGAGACAAGAAGCTCTGAAGAAGTTCCTCCTCAGAGCCAGCTGCCACCTCCCTCTCCAGTGGTGGGAAGAGCCACAGAAACACATCAGTCAGCAGCGAGCTTGGCAGGGGCAGGGGACAGGAATCGAGGTGAGTGATCACAATGGGGAATGCAGGAGCAGTGATCTTCAGAGAGCCACAGAGAGTGACGGGTGCTCTGAGAAACAGCAGATACCTGAAACCTATCAGAATGGTAAACCTGGGACCTGACGGCACGTATTTACTGACCACAACAAATCTAGACAAATTGTTACCATAAAGGTGGATGTGGAGAATGAATATCAAGATACTGGCACAGGTGCCAAAGCATTGCTGGATCAGAACAGACCTTGCAATGCTGCCTGGGTGGCCCAATTGCCAATTGTATAGACACTCAAGATTGAAGGGCCTCACCCAACAGCTTCCCAAAAAAACATTTGCACACTCTGAGCAATAGAAGAATCAATTATAAAGAAGGGATAAAAGGTACCTTCATAGGGTAGCAAATGAAACAACAGGGTCCTTTCAGTGCCCCTCAGAGTCCTTAGATTACCTGTAAAGCCTAATTTTATTGCTCAGTGTCACAAAGACCCTGGTCACTGCCACCCCAAACTGTTCACATAGCTAAGCAAACAAGTCAACAGTCACGCTTGTGCACTGCTCATCCTGTAGACGTGCAAAGGTGAACGCAGGGGCAGATAGATGTCAAATACAGGGTCAGGGTGAGCAATCAGCCATACCCACATCATGTTTTCATTGGCAATCACATCCAGTCCTCACACTGAACTTCAAAGACAGCATTAGGGATCCAAGTGCCCTCCACAGAACTGTCATTGCATTAGTCATTACAGCAAAGCAAAAGAATGAGGATGAAAATCTATCAAAGGCTCAACAAACCCTACTGTCTTCCAGATAACCTCATCACCAAAACAGAGCGCTTCATCCAGCTCTCAGCAGTTTCCTCTCTGGTTTTCTTTGCGCCTGCCCTCAGGTAGCCCTTACTGATCTCCTATTCTCAATCAGCTCTGCTCTCCAACCCCTCCCTTTCGTTTGCTAAGAAAGGATGGATTCCCATTGCATTGGGGGTCGATATCTTATGGTCCACGAAGAGGATAAAATGGCAAAACGTCAGCGAGGATTGCTAGGTGCGTTTCTCCAAAGCACAGACCACTGATCTCATTACTGAGGACAGAAAAGGGCCAGAGCCCCCGCGCTGAGCAGCGCAGAGCTGCCTTCTGCGTGTGCCGCTCTCCTCCAGCTCCTTGCTTGTGGGACAGGGGCATCTAGTGGCGGAGCCCCAAAAGAGCAGGGCAAAGCCACAGCAGCACAAGTCGCAGCTACACTGCAATTAGGTTGGTAGCGGGTAGCTTAAGTGGGATGCAGCTGCACACAGAGACAGATCATTAGAAAACTATTAGGCTATTAACTGCTCTACCCAGGCTAACATGTCATAAAGCAAAATATAAACACATGGTACCAGACAAAATTCGGCAATCCCACCTTTCACTGATGCTCGGGCAGTATACTAGCAAACACATACTACGTCCCCTAACACAGTCTCATAACTCCCAGGAGTCGGTGGCTCAGGCACCTCCCGTGCACAAGTAGTGATGTCTTTTTACTTGACAGCCTGTCACAGCTTAACTATATGAATAATCTCCTTCGCCTTTGAACGTTGCTCCAGTCATTTCAGTTGATGTCTGCTAGCTTTGAAAGCCAGTGCATCACCCTCCCCATTCACATTAGTGAACACTGTTCAAGACTTTACAGACATCTACTAGAGCCCTCTTTAGATGTCCCTTTTCCAGCCTCAACAGTGCTAGCCTAGGGACTTAGTCCCTGCACATAACTCATTCCACACAGTTGATGAGCTTTTTTTTGCCATGATCAGTTCTGCAACTTGTACCCGTTCTAATTCTGCTATCCTGTTAGAGATGAGATCAGAATCAAGCATGGTATCTGAGACGCAGGTGAGCTGCAGACATAAATAACGGCATTCTTAGTTTTGTGCTCTTTTCCCTTCCTAGTAACAACTGACTTTCTTTTGCCTGCTAGTGAGCAGCGAGCTGGTGTTTTCACAGAACCACCTACCACATCTCTGAGATCTGAACAGGAATCGGTAGCTCAAAGCCCACCACTGCCTGTGTAGAGTCTGGATTGGCTTTTAGTGAATACTTAGCTTAACACCTGGCCACCACAACAAATGCAGGCAGGCCATCGGTGAGCTGTGCCCCAGATAGACTATCAATATAATCAACTAGCTTAGTTCAGCTTCTGTGACCAATAGGCAGGCTTTGATCTCTTCATAGAAGCGGCTAAAAGAAAAACAATCAATGCCATCTGCAATCATGCTTACTGCGAATTGGAAAAAAGAATCCAATAAAATAAGATGCTTTACCCTTCTTCTGGATATCCTTCCAAAATGAAAAATTTTGCCATCATAATGCCAAGATATAACACTTCCTTTACCTTCCAAAAAACAAGTCTACTTAGCTTCAGAATGGCACTAAGATCTTCAATCTCTTAATATAGGTTTGAGTTTTTACTGAGATCAAATACAGTGAGCCGCGGCTCTAATATTAAAGAATAGCAAAGTTTCTAGAATTATCACTGGTTTATACATAGCATTACAGCTGAAACAACAGATGATATTTGAAATTGTTATATTAAAAGAGGAAAAGGACATCTTCGACTTTGATCTTTCATGTGTCTTAGGACACTTTGGACATCAACCCTAAATATGTAGTATCTTTAGCCATGCTGCTGCTGAATAAATAATGTGTAGGAGAGGCTATAAAATACAGCTGAGAAGCTCCTCACTTTTACTCTGTACTGTCTGAAGCTTTAACACAAAGCAGCCAACACAAAAAAGAAACAAAAGAAAGCAGAGCTGGGGAGATAAATGCCACAACTTGGATTACACCTCTTTACTGTCCACAAAACTGTGTATTGCAGTAGTTCTGCAAACGCGCCGAGGGGAGATTTTTCAGCAGGCAAAACCTCTCCCACTGCCCAAGTGCTTTACCTGTACGGTTTTCCAGAACATTCTCACACACAGTGAGGATGACCATGCCCTGTGGAGCATTTCCACACACAGCCTCCCAAATCCCCTTTCCATCCCACAAGGCTATGAAGGACACCTTATCCTTGCTCACTGCTCTCCCTCACATGCAGCATGCAGTTGCAAAGGCAGAACAAGCAACCCTCACTTTTATTATTACGGGATTACCATGCCAAGCCCATCTGGTCCACAGCATGGAGGCCACTGTCTGAGGTCAATCTGACCCTGAGAGGAGGCTATGGAGAGGGGTGGATGCCAAACCACCATTTTGGAAAGACCACTTGCAAGTCCACATCTACAGTGCCCAACTTGGGCACCCGCTGACTGGAGATTAGTGGTAGGTGAGATTACAGAATTGACAGACACCTCCAGTCAGTGAAGGACGGTGACCCCAGGAGGAGGCATCTCCTCTCAGGTAGGAGGTGTTTCAGTAAGCCCTCAGGCAGGACACCAAGTAGTCTGTAGGCAGCTGTAGCATCTGCCAGAGATTCACATCCTCACTGGAAGGAGGAGGGAGCAGACACCCAGGCATCCTGAGGTTTCCTCCAGGGAGGACTATGAAACATCAATTTTATCCATGTAACTACAGGACCCACAGACATGCTAGCAGTTCAGTAGGGACCACCAACAGCCAAAATCTGCTAAGGATTTGTCTTTTAAACAATGCTGTGGAGCAAAAAATATTACACACTGTTCTTTTCTCACAGGTAGAAAGATTTTGGAACGCCTTTTCAACCGTTGATTGAGAGTCACTTCAGAAACAGATTTTTCTAGGGCTAACTGTTATGGGACTGCCAGGAAGGCTACTGGAGCCTGTTTTCTCACCATTTTCTCTGTCTACTCTGATAGCTGCTTCCACACAAAATTAATCTCTAGATGTGTTCTGAACAGATTTGCCTTAATCGTTTGTTGGTTTTTTTTTTTTTTCAGTGAATCTAGCATCGCCCTTTTCAGATAAGGTAAACGAACAAGCCCCCCATCCCCAAGCACCCCCAAAGTAACTGGGATTGCAATGAGAACACAGGAGCAGCTTCCCTCTCAGCCTCATTTCCTTCTTTCCTTCCCTATTCTGCATGGTTCAGGTTACTAAGGAAAAATCATGAGTCACTTACCCGGGCTCTGGGTGACAGCCACAGTGAGATACTCTGGATTTATCCTGGGCAGCAACAGGTCCATGAAAGCCTGAGTGACCGTGACCATTTAGAAAATAACATACTAAAACATAACTCCTTGGCAGGGTGGGTGAGGAGAACAAGTAGGATAATTTAGGAGAAGCATCTTTGTCTTTAAGTGATGTGGAAAAAACCCCATAATATGGGGGGAATCAAAAACAAAAGAAAGACTCTGAAGCTGAAATGGTGTGCCTTATGCTGGAAGTTAACACTGAACTGTGCCTGGGGGAAGGAGAATGTTGTTTTGACCTGCAGATGGGAGGGAAGACCATAATACAGGGCTGTGAGTTTGGACATAAGCAGAAGACCCCACGTTATTTTTGCTGATGCTAGAGCTGCCTCTCTGAATACTGAAGCTGCACAGCTCATCTCCCTGCCTTGAATACAAGGCAACGTTAACATGATTGAAATTCACTAAACAAGGAACAGCTGAGGGAAAAAGGAACTGAAAGCAAACATAATTGAGATTCCCTCTTTTCTGTCTCTCACCATCTCCTGCAATAATTTTTTTTTCTTTTCTTTGGGCACTGATTTTACAGTTTGTAATAAAGAATGGACACATGGATGGAAAACCAGAATCCCTTATATTATACGACTGGCCCATGGATGAATGCAGCAGCCTAATGTATTCCCATGGGTATTCTTGATCACCACCAAAAGGTAAATTCTTCTAGCAGCTGTTTCCCTTAAGCCAACTCAGATGGATTCAGCTCCTACAAGGGGCAGTGACACTGCACTTGAACTCTACAAGCCACCAAGAGCTTCAAGCTCAGCCACATTCATTTGTGCTTCCCTGATAGACACACAGGCAAGCCTGCAGAGCACCAAAGCTGCGTCTGTTGTGCACTTCAGCCAGCCAGCCCCCAAGCAGGGATGTCACAGCCTATCTCAAGCCTATGGGGTCTGGGAAAGGGGAGCTGGGCACAGCGTTACACCAGGCAGCAAGGCCTAGATTCAGAAATACAGCACTCAAGGACAATTAGGCCCAATGAATGCTACCCCGTAGCCCAAGGTACACTGCACGTGGCTGGTTGCACAGGGCACACCACCACAGGACAACCGCAGGGAGACACTCAACACCTGGGCATCACAGCTATATGGCATCTGGGATGAAAAGCACTGCTCAGGCCTATGAGTCATGGGGACCTACCATACATTCATGAGGAGGACCTGGCGCAGCCAGCATGGGTGAGACGCAGCAGCTCAGCAGGGGACAGCGAGGAAGAGCCCCTGTCCCTCGCCCAGGCCCAGCCCCAGCGAGGAACTACCGCTGCCGGAGGGCTGCGGGACTCAACACGTGCTCCTTGGACTGACCCCCTGCACACCACAGCCACGGGGCCACCAGCCCCACAGCGCCGACCACCTGGTACCCATCCCCACAAGACCTCAACATCCCCAGCACCAGCTGCAGGGGGCCCCAAACCCCACAGGGCCTGCAAGTCCCATAGGGCCAGCATAACCAAACTGCACGGGGCTCCTAAACCCCACAAGGCCAGCTGTAAGGGGCACTAAACCCCACAGGGCCACCTAAAGCAGACAGAGCCAGCCACAAGGGACCTCTAAACCCCACAGGGCCCTCTAAATCCCACAGGGCCAGCTGCAATGGGTCCTTAAACCCCACAGGGTCAGCAAAAAAAGAGGCCCCTAAACCTCCCGAGGCCAGCTATAAGGGGCCCTAAACCCCACGGGGCTCCCTAAAGCATGCAGAGCCAGCCATGGGGGACACCTAAACCCCACAGTGCCCCTAAACACCACAAGGCCGGCCACAAGGGGCTCCTAAACCTACAGGACTCTAAATCCCACAAGATCAGCATCAATAGGCCCCTAAACCCCTCAGGGCTGAGCCCCACAGGGTCAGGTACCAGGGGACCTGTGAGTTCCCTAAACCCCACCAGAGCCAGCTGTAATAGGTCCCTAAACCCCATGGGAACATGCAAAAATAGGGCTCCTAAACCCCACAGGGCCGAGCCCCACAGGGTCAGCTGCCAGGGGACCCGTGAGCTCCCTAAACCTCACCAGAGCCAGCTGCAATGGGTCCCTAAACCCCACAGGAACATGCAAAAATAGGACCCTTAAGCCCCAGCTGTAAGGGGCCCTAGACCCCACAGGGTCAGCTACCAGGAGACCTCAAACTGCACAGGAGTCCTTAAACCCCCACCCCAAACTAGCTGCAATAGGTCCCTAAACCCCACAAGGCTCATTATACCCCACGGGGTCAGCAAGAAAGCGGCCCCTAGACCCCCCCCCAAGGCCGGCTGTGAGGGACGCTGAATCCTAAGAGGCTCCCTAAAGCAGGCAGACCCAGCCGAAAAGAGCCTCCAAGTCCCAGGGAGGCAGCTTCCGAGGGCCTTTAACCCCCACCAGACCACCGAGGCCGCCGGGAAGGGGAGCCGCGGGCCGGTAACACCATACCCGCTCTCTTCCGGGGCGGAGCCGAGGGGCGGACCGGCGGCAGAGCGAAGCCAGAACGGCAGCACCATGATGGCGCAGCGGGCGCTTCCCAACCCCTTCGCGGACTACGATAAGTCCTTGGCTACTGGCTACTTCGATGCTGCCGGGAGGGTGAGTGGGGTCGGGGTGAGGCGGCCGGGGCGGGAGCGGGCCGCGAAGCCAGGCTGGGCAGGCAGGAGCCCAGCCTGATCCTGAGGTACTAAAAGGTTTCTAGCCCCGGTTCCCTGGTTCTTCACCCTCTGGGTTACCTCCATCTTGGTAAAGGCCTCCATCTGCCTTGCCTGTCAGCCTTTCCCTTACGCCGCGGTGGTTTGCTGTTTTCTGTTCTCCGTAGCTGACCCCGGAATTCACGCAGCGGCTGAACAACAAAATCAGGGAGCTGCTCCAGCAGATGGAGAGGGGCCTCAAGTCTGCCGACCCTCAGGACTGCACTGCATACACCGGCTGGGCAGGTAGGGTGGCCCCTGGGATCTCCAGAGCGGAATGCTAGGTCAAGCCAAGGCAGACCGTGGGGTTTTTTGGCTGTTTGAATGATCACGGTAGATCCATGTCAAGAACAGTGCTTCTTCTGCATGTTTTAATCTGTTAAAACAAGGGCCTGTCTTTCTAGGGACTCCCCGTTTTTGAAGCAGGTTTCAAGCTGCAGAAGGAAGACCATGGTGTTGCAGGGCAGGTTTGGGTCTTCTCTTGGTTAATAATGCCAAATTTATACAACCGAGAAGGCCAGCACCTGCTTGAGGGCAAAGGTAGGAACGATTGAAGGGACTGGCTCCAAATCTGGCCATGTTGGGGATGGTGACAAGTGAACTGGTGCTCCATGAAGTAGGTAGATGCATGCAGTTGGCCGCTTACCTGCAAGAAGGTGTTGCATATGGCAGTGGTGAGCTTATGGCCTGAGTTAACGTCTGTCCTTTCTGTTTGGGCTGAATTTCATCTTACGACGTTGTCTGATTGGCAGGTTGCTCCATTCCTGTTCCTCAGGTAGTGCCCCTCCACTTAGCCAGGGCTAGTTCTGCTCCAGTACCTGCTGGAAGGAGCAGAAATGCAAATGTGAGTATAACGAAGGATGGAAGCCTTTCTCACACTAACGCTTGCGTGCAGAGCTTCCAGGAGCTTGTTTTCTCCTGTTCTGCATTTTCTGCCTGGTTTTCCTGCCTTGGGAGTGTGCCCTGCCTTCCCCTCCCTATTCCTACGCACTGGAGCCAGGGAGGACACACCTTTCTCGCCCGCCTCATCCTTGGCTCCTGCTGCGTGCTTTGTCAGCTTTCCTGCCTTCTGCACCCTGCCAGGCTCCCGGGAGGGACCCTGGGGTAGTTGCAATTAATCTCATGCTTGCTGCAAGACTTTTTTGCCGCTTTTTTTTTTTTTTTTTTGTAATACACTACAGTCCTACATGGCAACTTTCTACATTATAATCTGGGTGTGGCTGGCTTATGCTTGGATGCTATGGAACACGATGCCAACCGCTTGCTTGGGAGAATGGTGTTCATTGTGTTGGTGCTAAACTAACACTGGAGCTTGATGACAGCAATGCCAGAAATGCCTGCTAAAAACTAGTAAGGCAGACAAGCACTGAGAGCACTCCAGAGCAGTTCATAAGAAATGCTAGGATGCCAGTATTACATTCCAGCGTGGGAGAACGTTGATTCCATCAGTTGCTGCCTGACAGCACTCTGCTGCTGCCGCCTGTGAACATATGCGTTTTTGTTCAGTGATGGCTGATTTCACCTTGGGAGCCAGGTTCAGTCTTCCAGTCTGCGTGACCCTGCTCTGAGATCTCCTCAGATGAAAAGCATTCTATATGTAAAGATGCTCCTCAGTCATGAGGGTGCTGCTTGGCATGATGGTAGAGCCTACCTCTGGCCAGAATAACTCAGGAGATAAAGCAGGAGGACAATTAGCTGATGTTAGGAGTACTCTGAAAGTCCGTGGGGAGAAGGTAAACTCCTTTCCCCAGACACCATGTTCCCTTCCTTAGGGTGGCCTTAAGGAGCTTCATCTTGGAAAGTGACTGCAGCTGTGAAACAGTGCTTGAGAGCTCTGGTAGGATTTCTGTTCGTTTTTATTTGGAAGGAAGTTTCATAAGAGGGTTTCTTCTTTTTTTCCCCAGCATCATAGCATCATTCCTCATTGGGCACACAACCTTCTCACCTTGGCTAATAGGATTAGAAAAAACCCATGGACAGATTTCCTGCAGGTCGCAGCCAGCGAAGTGAAGTTTGCAGATATTACACTGTATCGTTGTCATCCTCCCTTCTTTTCTAATTCTAGCTATATTAATTTATTCAGTGCTGGTTTCCAGAGACAAAATTAATTGGGCCAAGAGCAGCTTTTTCCTGTAATTGCTTATGTAGAAAAGGCTTGTTGAGTATCTTCTCATGTAAATCATTGCCCAGCAGTCTGAAATCAACCTGCACTCTTGTGGCCGCTAATAAGAGAGATTTGAAATGGGGCTCTCTTAGCGCAAGCTCTGCGTGAAATGTAACGTACTTCAGTGTACTACGTTACACTCAGTAATACACAGCATATGCTGGCATTTTACTTCAGTGCCTGTTTCTTTCCCAACACACTTGACAGAGCCCTGATCCCCTGGTCTGCATTTGTGCCAGGGAAGCCACAGCTTCTCGGCACCTGAAGCTGGAGCAGAGGGAGGGAAGGGCTTACATTTTCAGCTCAGAGGCAGTGAAAACACACTTTGGATCAAGATTATCCAGAGTATGGCTGAATGCCCTCAAACCACATTTGAATTGGCTTGTTACAGTTTCATTCCCTTCCCCAGAGAGATCAGGGTCCTGTAGGCAATACCTGGTACGTGCCTGGGTATAGACCAGGCTCGGCTGTTGTGTTCTGTTTTGTCTTTTAATCAGTTTAGCTAGACTGCTGTAAGAGCCTTTGTGGTCTTACTCTGTTTCATTGGTATCAGAGTGTTGACTGAGGGAAGGTAAACTGCCGTAAGCTAATTCTGAATTGGAAGCAGTTCAAATCCTGGCAGAAGTACAACTGCCTCATCCATTTTCAAACAGATCAGCATGAGGATGCCGAAGAGTACGTACATGTGTGTTGGTATTTCTCATAGTGCAAGACTGCTTGCTCCAAAGACTGCCTTGACTGGGAGGAGAGAGGATGGAAAGGGAATGGAAGGAGACTGACTCCTGTCACCTCTTAGCTGACCGCAGAAGCTAGGAGGCTCTTGAGTCTGGAGCCTCCTGGGCTGTTGTATCCTTTCAAGATTACAAGGTGATCTGCCACCTGAAACAGTATATAAGGGAGAGATTTCCCTTCCTCTACCTTATGACAGTGCCTTTGGAATTTGTTTCCCATGTGAGCATTCCCTTCTTAGCAATGTCATAGTCGTGGCTTTCAGGGCTGGAGCAGCCCGGTGAGTCCGGCTGGCCTGTTGGTGAGTGGCGACGAGGAGCGGGGCTGGGTTGCCTTTTGAAAGGACTCTTCAAAAGACATGCCAGATGAAAGAAAAGCCACGTAAGCATGGATAGAAATTCTGACCATACCAGTTCAGGAACGCTTCTGGAAAAACACCTTTCATCTACTTTAGCGCAGTATCTTAGTTTTAACCTTCAAAACCCAGAGAACTTGGATCTCCTTAAGAGAGTTCTGTTCAGAAAAACAGAAATCCTCAGATTATCTCTCCCGAATAAGAGGCAGTGAGGCTGCGTTTGATGAGGGAGAATAGAGTGCCCTTGTGTCACCCACATAAACCCCATTCCTGCCAAGTGCTTGGTGGTTAGTTTTTGTGAAATCTCTGTTCTTGGAGAGAGTCAGTATTTGACTGGACAAGGCTCAGAGCAATGGGATGTAAAATTCAAGTTGTCCTTACTTTCAGAGGGTTGGATCAAATCACTTCCACGGATCCCTTCAAGCCTAACCTGTTGTGGGATTCTGTGATGGGGTAATCGGTAGCTTTGGTTTGGGCTGGGCTGGTTTTTTGTTTTACAAAAAGAAAGCTTTATTTTACAAAAGAAGCTTTGTTACCAAGGTTTTAAGGCTGGAGAAGTTGAGGCATCCTGAGAAATGTGCACTAGGAAGCCAAGCTGCAGAAAAATGCACCTGTTGCTCCACATACAGTTGTGAACATGGGATGGTACAGCCCTCTGGAGAAGGTGTCTCACTGTCCCGTTCAGCATGGCTTTGGCATACCATTTATGAGCACAAGATAACATCCCACGAGCCTGCACCAGAAAAGATGCTTATTATCCTTTGGACTGGGCAGTAAAGCTATGCCACCCTCTCTGTAACTTTTACCCCATGCCTGACTCATTAAAATGGTATCAGGTTTGTCACTAGAAACCATCAGGCTTCATCACTATGTGCAGAGATAGGTTTCTGCTTCTCCCCTCTGTGTTTGACACCCTGCTCTGAGGGTGCTGGCTGACTGACTTCCCTGGGTCAGTGCAAGATCTCAGAGCTCTTTATTACTGTAGATGGCAGGTTTGGGACTGGTCCAGATTAGGTCAAGAAATCTCCTCTTGTGGCAACCTACTGTCCTTTGTGAAAGGACCGCATCACAGCTCAGCTCCTGGTGGACACGGAGGCGTGTTCAGAACAGTCTAATGCGCTTCCCTGCTGGTGCTGTCAGCAAGGGGACTGCAGCGGAGCTGACACTGAGCGGTGCGTCCTCTCGCTTTTGTCCGCTCTGTTCAGCATGAAGAGGAAGCTTTGTTTCTCTACTGCTCTCCTCCCACCAGCAGAACTGTTTGCAATGGTAGTGCAAGTCTAAACTTGCAGGGAAGCTGAGGCACAGCTTTACTTCTCTTTGATCCACAGAATGGTCATATGGATGAGAGATTCTTTCAGCCTGCTGCAGTGTTTTAGCTCTCAAGCGAGAACTTTTCTGGTATCTCCAGTGATGCCTGCGCTGTTGAAAGCAATGGTTGCTAAAGTTACGGCCATCAGCGCTACCCAACTTGTGCCAACAATTCACTTCTACTAGGTGCATTTAAGTCTGCTCCTCAGCCGTGCTCAAAAGAAATCTCTAATGCAAAGCACCCCCCGGGTGACTGCATTTTGTCTCTCTCTCTATACCTCTGTAAACGTTGCCTCTCTAGGCACGGGCCTGCCCTCTGCTGGCCTTCCCTACTTTTGGGCTCACAGATAGCAACAGAGCAAGCAGCAGGCTGAAGGCAGCACTGCATTGCGCCTTTCTGATCAGCTTGGGAGTATGAATTCCATCAGGAAAGAGTTGAGAAAATTGTCTTTAGATTCAGTTTGTAAGGCCTTTAGGTTTTAAAAAGAAAAAGGGAAAATGAATGATTTGGGGAAGCAACTCATCCCTTCCATCCTTTAGCATGGGTCAGTGGTTTTTTGGAGTCTTTTCCAAAGGTGCTTGGGCCTTGGAGGAAAGGGAGTGAGAAATGTTTTTAAAGAGGAGAGACAAAGAAGTCAGAGGAAAACAATGCTGAGACATTAACTTTCTAAGAATCAATCCTAACAGTGGTCTTAGCATGATAGTTATGTACATAATTAGGGAGGAATGATGGCAGTGGGAATAGAAGCTACTTACAAAGCAAAAAGTTGTGTATTAAAGCAGGTAAGTCGAGAGTGCAAGTTGTGCTCAGACAGCTATCAGGCCTATTAAAGTCTAGCAACTGTGCTAGGTGCTACATAAATCCAGGATAGTCACTTGACATTTGCTATCTGGAAGAGGAGGGTTCCCCTTTAAAGAAGGGCTTCATATCCACATCCTTATAGACTTGAGTGATGGCACCGTACATCTGAACTCTCTCTGGAAATACGAATGCTGAGCTGCTTAAAGAGAGGACAAGGTTATTAGCTTCAGCAGGAAATGGAAATTTGCCCTTAATATACATGTGGAATTGAATTGTCTGTAGCACGAAGGTTTGGAGATTACCCATGCAAAATGAGAAAACGATCTAAATTTAAAATTGTCCTCAGAACCATGGAAAGTAATTTTGCAGCATGCTTGCCCCCCTCACTTTACTACATCAAAATCTGCAGAGATTGGTTCTGTTAATTTAGGCGTAAACGCAGGACCTGAGTCGTCTTAGAAATGGTTACCAGTAAGAGGAGAAATAAGCTTTTCTCAGAGTGATGTAGGCCAGTAGCTTTCTTTGGTACATGTCTGAGGATGCCTTCCAGATCAGAAGGATGGTTCAACTGTGGCAGACCTTTCAGACACAGACCTACTAGGACTCCTCAGTTACCTACTAAAAGCTTCAAGAGCTGGATGAATACAGGGCAGACGGAAGCAAAGGACAGCAATTGATGTGACTTCTTAGTAGGGGAGTTGTTTCTGTAGCTGGCAGGCCCATTGAAAACCTCCAGGGAGGACCACGCAGCCTTTTCCAGTGTTCCTGGTAGCTGCTTATGTTTCAGATAAGGGTTGATCTTCTAAATTATATGCTGCAGAGGAGAGTCAGGCAGCCCCTTTCTTTTCTAGGGTGCACCAGTCCCTGGTGTAGGGCTTGGGACCTGCTCAGCAGCAGGAGATGATGTCCAGGGAGCTGTAACAACCTTGCTGGTGCTTCCTACTGGGAGAGAAGACAAAAATAAAATAAAACAAAACAATACACCCAAGTAGGATGTCTTAAAGCTGACGCTTCTCAGTGCTGATGACGTGTCAAAATCAAAATGACGTGACCCAGCCCTTTACCTCTTGGCATGGGAAAAAATTAATGAGATCGGGTAACAACTCAGCACTGCTCTGCCACAAGTACCACTTTGTTCAAAAATTACTGTGGTTTGTTTTTTTTTTCCCCCCTGTTTAGCAACAGTCCTAGATTTAGGTGGGTTTGTCTAAGTCTCACCTTTTGCTGCTTGCTACTAAAATTGTATGTAACGCGTGTCTCCAGAGCTCTGCTGTCCTCCAGGAGCTCCTGGGCCAGACACTGCTCTTTGTCTTGACCTGCAGTCCACTCGTGAGCAGCATCAGGTACAAGGAGGTCACAGAGCAGGAGAAGCTGTGGATGCTGCAGCTATGGGTTATGTCCCTGGATGTGCCCGAGAAGCCTGTCTAGAAGGCTTATGCCTTAGATGAGGCTGAGGGACATTGTTTTAGGTTTGTTAAAACTGCCAGGGCACAAAATGGGAAGGGTAAACTTTTCTGGTGGGAGCAACCTTTATGTTCCTTTTGCAGGCATTGCTCTGCTGTATTTGCACCTGTATGATGTGTACGGAGACCCAGCCTACCTTCAGGTCGCCCACGAGTACGTGAAGAAGAGCCTGAGCTGTCTGACAAGACGATCCATCACTTTCTTGTGTGGAGATGCCGGGCCTCTGGCAGTGGCGGCTGTCGTCTATCACAAACTGCAGAACCAGAAGCAGTCAGAAGACTGCATCACTCGGTAAAACACTTGGTTATGTCTTTGACCTAATGGTCCTCTTGCTCATAGAGCCGGGCACTCTCCGCCAAGCCTGAATACATTTTCTTGCAGTCTTATGTGAGAGATAATCCAGTAATTTAGCAAGGCAGTGCAAACTTGTTCTGCCCTGGGGAAAGAGCTCTCTTAAGGACAAACACAGCTGCCTGGCAGGCCGCAGGCTGGGGAGCAAGGATGTTGTTCTGCTGGTATTGCTATCTTAAAAATAATTCCAATAAACACAGGAAGAAAAAAATGCCAAAATTAAGCAAAAAAACCCAAACAACCAGAAGGTGAGGTTTGCTGTTTTCTCAGAACCCTTAAATTTAGCTTTACAGCCATTTTGGTGAAAAGGAGAAGTGTGGCAGGATTATTAGATTAATTTTGCCACTCACTTCTACTTGCTATTTGTTATTTGACTTTGACTTAAACCTGAGATTGACAGCATCCCTTTCAACTGCTGAATGCAGCTGGTTATGATTCATTTATTTCTATTTCCTGCCTTTCCTCAACTGTTTTCAAATGTATTTTTGTTGGGTACTTAAGACAAGAAAAGGACAAACGAGCAGTCCTCCAGTCAGACAGCATGTGGTAGAGGAAGGGAAAAAGTTAAGGAGATGCAGTTGCAAGCTTTGCTTGCTTAAGGGAGATCAGCTTTGAGAAGGTGAGAAACAGCCCTGTAAACAGTTTCCGTTTACGTGTGGTCAGCACAAAGCCAAGACAAAACTCCTGACACGTCGTAGCAACACCGAGTGCCCTTAAACAGCCATAAGCAAATGATGCATAATACCAATTAAAAAAGCCACGGGTGGGAGTCAGAGGTGCCTGTATGGTTTGGACACCAAGTTCACACTCCCTTAACTAAGAATAGCTTCTGGTTTATGTGGATACGGTCAGTCTGAGGACAGAACTCTCTCTTCTTATTCTTGAAATAATCAGGGGTTTAGGTTTTGCTTGATACTGTGTCGAAGTGGTGAATCTCACTATGATTAATGTATTTGCTAACAAAAAGGGAACTAGTCTGTCAAACAGTACTGGCCAGTTGTGGTCAACGCATAAGCCCCAAGTTGTGAAAAATCCCTAATTTGTGTTTTCTTGCTGTAGCTCTCCCCTCCCTGTGTCCCTCCTGTTCTGCTTACAGTTTTGTGGCAGAATGGAAACCCATGATTAATTCTGCACTGCCATCTAATGGCATAATAAAGGCAGAGCCTTGGAAATTGGTTTCTTCATACATCTGAGAGGAGGAGAAAAGAAAAATGTGGATTTCTCAAAGGAACAGTTATACTGTCCTTACTCTGCCACCAATTCCCAGAGCAGTTAGCCTGACCGTGTTACCTCTAAAAAGAGAGTATTTCTTTGAGAAATAGCTCCCTTAATGGAAACTCTGAAGTGGGTTTTGAGTATGCTATTTAGTTACAGAACAGTTGCTAAGTTACACGGTGCAAGCGCATAGAAAGTGCACTCTATTACAGCTGTGGAGAAGGGGTTCCTCTCTCTATTTTGTTCTCAGTCTTTTAAAGCACCTCATCTTTACAGAGCCCAAGGAGAGACTCCATCAGCCAGGTTTTACCTGCAGTGGAAGAGACAGAAACTTGCTTTTTCTTAGCTCCTTGCTCTTAGCCTAAATGAGTTCATGACCAACAAATGTGCTTTTATGCTCTGGAGAGACTTAACGTTTCAGGGCAGCCCATTTTCCAAGAGCCTGTGAAAATCTGAGCCGTGTTCTGGAAGTCCTCTTTTCCCTGCCATCTCCCACCAATTCAGAAGGTCAAAGGTTTGCTTTTAGAGCCAGTGGTATACAAAAATCCCATTTTGCTCTACAGTTGCTTTGCTTTTCCTCTGTCCAGAAAGTACTCATTTTTGACAGTTGAGGTAATAGGTGATATGTGAGCAGGAGTGGCTCTTCCTTTCAGGGACCTCGATTTACCCCCTCGCCCCTGAGAAATGCATTCTGCGTGCGATTAGTCCAGCAGCACCCCAGGCATGTCTTGCCGCACGCATGCCATGCAGCCCTGCCCCACATCTCAAAAACAGAAACCACTGGCAGGCTTCTTCCCCGATTATTCTGGCTGGGAAAGGAGCTAGAGGTAGAAGCAGTGATGCATAAGGAGCAAGAATAGTAGCTCCAGTTGCTCCTGATTTCCCCACGAAAAGAAGATTTCCCATCCAGATCTCAGAAAACCCACACTGTGGGTATTACTATTTATCCACCCACCCATTCCTTCTATTGCGCCTGACACTTCCCTGACATCTCAGAGCTGAACAACATCACCAGCTGGCATCTCTTCTGGCCAGCCTGCTGCTGGGCAGAATCCATGTGTCAAAACACTGCTTTTCTCCTTGGAAACCTTCCTCTTCATCTCCTTTCCTTGTATTTGGGGCCAGGGGACATGAGGAGGCAGCAGGGCTTTCCTTTCAGCCCACGCAGCTGCGAGCGGGACCCCTGCTTGGAGAGGGACTCTGAGTCTTGGATGTAAAGTCTGTCTCTTGGGTTTAATCTGTAAATCTCCCCCATGGAACAATGCACATCTCAAGTGGTACACGAGGAGACGGGGCCAATCCACCTTCAGTCACTGCTCTTTCCTTTCTCCTTCAATATCCCAGCCCACTTTGAGTCTAGCACCAGGGGAAAGCTTCCTGCCGTGGGGAGTCACAGCCCAGCATCCTCTCTCTGCTCTGAGGGTACTCTGGACGTTTGGTCACTTTGCTTTGCGACACGTTGTTCTGCCCAGGAGCAAAGGCTGCCAAGGCACCTTTTCTGCTCCTCACGCTGCTGTGACAGGGAAGCCTTGCACATACATAGCTCTCCTGGCTGGTTTCTTCACCCTCTCCCTGTTGCAGCCACAGCAGGAAGCAGCTGAGGGAACAGCTGTGAAGCCACTTATGCTGGTATTTTAAAAGTGATGACATTTTTCAGATTGCTGTCTCGGGGTGAAAAGAAAAATAAAGCCAAAACAAGTCACATCCCTGCTTGTGATGAGAGGCAAAACAAAGAGGCGTCGAGAGTGAATTGGGCTACAAAGCACCAGTGTGAAGAGCTGTCAGTCTCTGTTAGCGCTACAGGAATATCACCAACTTTGCAACACGATATTAGAAAAATGGCAAGGAAAATACCTGACTCCAGCAGACCTCTCGCTCTGCACTTGTGGGCTAAAGCCTGGTGCCAGCCGAGCTGTGCTCCGCAGGGGGTTGCACCACAGACAGCCCGCAGCACTCATGCACTGCTGAGCTGCCCTCACTACTGGTCACCTCTCTCTACATGTGCCTTGACGTTAAACAACATTTACAGCTGCTTCTGCCCACTTCTTACCTAGATTTTTAGCTCATGAAGGCACTTCTTTCTCCACAAACAGTGCACCCTGGCCACTTGCAGGCATGGAGAGAAAGGAGCTTTTCTATCAGGACTTCCGAGATTTTTCCACATACCATCAGTGCTAGTTTGACTTTCTAGCATTCCTTGAGCAGACAAACAGATACCAGTTTAGTTTGAAAATAGTCATTTTTGGCAGAGAGTGTGATGTGCTGACAGCATCACAGGGAGGTAATGGTGGGCAGCCTTTCCCGAGCAGCCAGCAACTTTATGCTGACCGTTTCCTATATCCCAGGTTTCCCCACAAGTAGCTTTCCCAGAGCTGGTGCTCAAAACCAAGCACATAGCACAACTGCATTGTAAAGAGCTGAGCGGACGAAAGTAATAACCCAAACAAAAAGCAGAGGGGAAAGAGGGATTCTGCTCCTTGTATAGCTGGAATGCTGAGACCCAGAGACTGGTCTGACATCTCCCGGGGTGTGGGCAGCATGAAGGAAGAAATCATCTCACTGCTTGGTTACATGGCTTTAAGCGTCCTCTAATCTCCCCCATGTGAATTTTTCTTTGTAGTTTGCTCCATCTACACAAGCTTGACCCACGAGTGCCAGATGAACTGCTGTACGGGCGCATGGGCTATCTCTATGCACTGGTATTTGTGAACAAGCACTTCGGAGAGGAAAAGATCCCTCTGAGTCACATTCAGCAGGTACTGTGGTGTCTGCTGCTTTGTTAGCTGTCTCCTCCCATGCAGCTTAACTTTGGGCAAGTAAAAATCAATGCCAGATGTAGAGAACTCTGGCAACAAGGGAGTAACTACATCATGGTATCCCTGCTGCTCTTCTTCCAAAGGGACAAAGCACCACACGTCCTCCCACCATCCGTATAAATGCCTAGGCAGCACTGAATTGGCATACGCTTCACTCCCTCACCCACACTCTTCCCTCTGCTCTTTGGTTCTGTGTCAGGTTACTCACTGTGCTGTGCCCAAGACACCAGCATTTCCCTCACCTGCATCTGCTCCCATCCGCAGGTCTGTGAAGCGGTCGTGGCCTCAGGAGAGAGCTTGGCCAAAAGAAGGAACTTTATGGCAAAGAGCCCACTGATGTATGAGTGGTACCAGGAGTACTATGTAGGGGCTGCCCATGGTTTGGCTGGCATTTACTACTATCTCATGCAGGTAGGAGGCACTGGAGGGGAGGGGCCTTTAGCAGCTCTTTCACGTTTCTTTGAACAAGGAGCAGCTTTCTATTCTGTTCTGTTCTGTTCTATTCTATTCTATGATTTGAATTGGTTCTTGGTGATGTCAAGCTGGGCAAGATCCCTTGTCTGATGGACTTACTCCTGTGTTTGGTCACATATCCCCACTTCTAAAGGTTTTCTCCAAGTTTGTGAGCTTGAATTTCCCACCTCCATGGAGATCTGTAGAGGAATGTGAGCTGCATTATACCAGCAGTTTCACATAATGAAGGCCTGTAGGTCAGCTGGGTCTGAGCTTCCCCAGCTTGTGTTAATTGCTTATAAAGTATTCCCATTTGTTGGTATCTGTGGGCTTCCTGCATTTTTTGAGGTGGTTACTTGGAGCAATCTCAGATCATTACAGAGTGAGAATCTGCACAAGAAAAGCACAGTGAAAGAGACTGTGGTCATAGTAGGAAAGTGGGAAATGCCTTTGTTTCCGAATCAGGGCCTATATCTAACTATGAAAGAAGTGGGACTTTTTCCTTTGATACAGCAGCTAAGTTCTGCAGTGCCTGAAGTAGGCAGGGCAAGACAAGAGGGTGGGAGCTGCAGTGCCCCTTTGCTTTGATGCTGTCTTTCTCACAAATTTGCACAACTTGCTGGAGCTCTGGGAGTATTCCCTTCCCCGGCTCTGAAATGAGGGTCATAATTCCCCTATGTGGGTCACTTTGTGTATAAATTCACAGTGCTTAAGCTCTTAGAAAAATAGCAGCAATAAATAACATTGCATTTTCAAAGCATTAAGGGCACCTGCTGGGCAACGCAGATTATTTTAACGTAGCAATGTTCATAGAAATAGATGGTATCTTTTATTAGATCCAACTCTCACAGCAGGCAGAAAAAAAGCCACCAGGTTTCAAGTGCTTCGGCTTTCCTTCAGGACCTTCAAAGTTCAAGCCCATATAGAGGATAAGGGGAGCTGCTGTGAATATACCCCTCATCTGTGACTCAGAGGGGAAGGGCTGGTTGGTGGGTTTTTAAGCAGAAGGAGATTTGGCAGGAGGAGGAGGCGAGGTGATTATTGCCCAGGAGTACAGAACTGCTCATTTGGAGCAGGGGAGACAGCAGTGTGCTGTAAGGCCAAATTTGCACCAAGTTCCCGAGCTTCTTCCTAAGCTGATGTTTTAAATAATTTTAAGTGTAAGTCTCCCATAAAATACTGCATGGGCTTCATGCTTCTCTGCCGTATGAAGTACAAGGAGCCTGGGTCAGCCAAGCATGATGCATAAAAAGCCTTGGGGGAAGCAAACAAGGGAAATTTGGAGAGGAGAACATTGGACTTTTATCTCTAATGGTTTTACAGCAAAAGTATTGATTTTTAATTTTCAAGTCATCAACCTGGGAACAGTGTAATCCTTAGATGAGAGTGCTCGTTGCAGTCTGCCATGGGAAATTAGAACTGCACAGATTTCATGTCGGGCAGTGCCATTGGAAGAGGACACTGAAGCCACTCCCTTGCTTCTGTCTGAGGTCAGCGGTGAAGTCACCCCTTTGCAATTACCCAGAAACATCTGTGAAAATGCAGTGTCACAGCTTGCCGGCTGGGCTGGCCCAGTAGCTCAGAGCTAGCTGAGACATTCTAGGTGCTAGGAATCATTCCTGGTATTCATCCTTAATATTGATTTTAGACAGTTTATCTCTTTGCTCCAGCTCTGGGTACCTGAAAATATTCCTACTCATCTTCAGGAAAAGCAGCAGCAAGCCCTCTTGCTTAGAGAAATGGGTGGCACGTCAGCGTTTGTTTCTGAGGGGCAGCTTTTGTTTCTGAGGCTGCAAAGGTATGACTGGAAGTAAGTCTCTGCCAAAGGGCAGAGCAGCCTGGGGCCAAGTGGGTATTTGTGATGTGTGAAAGCCTGGACCAAAGAAATTACTTCATTTACAAGGAGCAAGAGGGGACATGGCCATAGTTGGCTTTGTTTCCACCTTTCAGGCAGATCTTGGGCTTCTTAGGGAGAGGCAGAAATGGTAATTCTCCCTGGTTTAATGCTTTCTCTTTCTTAGCCTGGCCTTGGAGTGAGCCAAGTAAAACTGCACAACACAGTCAAACCCAGTGTGGACTACGTCTGCCAGCTCAAGTTCCCATCTGGCAATTACCCTCCATGCATCAATGACACCAGAGACCTACTCGTCCACTGGTGCCACGGGGCACCAGGTATTATCTACATGCTTGTCCAGGCATACAAGGTACCAGAGATTTCTGCAAAAACCCTTTGGGGACTCCTAAGTGTGGAACTTCATCATGGAGAAGACTCCGTTGAGTCCTTCCCCCTGCCTGAGAGTAGGATGGCTTGTTACAATGCAGTCACCTCATAGGGACCACTGACCGAAACGGAAATTAGCCTTTTAAAAAATTACTTCTGAAAATACCCATCAGCTGCGTGGGGTATCCTGCTGCAGGTGACTGATGGTGACAACTAGTTGTGTGCAAAGTAATGGTCATACAGCCCCATTCATCGTATCAAAACCATTCTCCTTCAAAGTAGACAGCAAAGTCAGTGTTAAGACTTCAACAGGAGAGAAACTGATTAACCCAGGCCTCCCCACTCACACAGGGATGCTCTTTGTGTGGAGGAAATTGCCTCGGCAAGAGGGAATATTTCTTGTCTCTGCAGGTCTTTGGGGAACAGCAATACCTCAATGATGCCCTGCAGTGTGCAGAAGTGATCTGGCAGCATGGGCTACTGAAGAAAGGCTACGGGCTGTGCCACGGGACAGCTGGCAACGCTTACGGCTTCCTAGCACTGTACAACCTCACTCAGAACATGAAATACCTCTACAGGGCCTGCAAGGTGAGAGCCTGTGTAAGGAAGGGAGAGGGGATTATGCACTTTTGCCTTTTATGTCACCACCTTTGCCTTTGAAACCTAATTTCTAGTGTGGGAGAGATGCAGCTAGATCTGGGCGGAGTAGTCCTTCAGCAGTGTCACTTGTCTGGCAGCCTGTACAGAAGGAATGTCCTGCAGGAGCCTTGCTCTGCAAGGGATAATGTGAGGATGAGGGTGGTATTTTTTTAAGATCCATCTTTAACAAAATTTGAACAATTTTTATTCCTCTTTTCTCAGTTTGCAGAGTGGTGTTTAAGCTATGGTCAACATGGGTGCCGGACTCCAGACACGCCATTCTCTCTCTTTGAAGGTAGGCTCCATCTCTATGCTTGTGTTTTGCTCCTGGAGCTGAGCCAGTCCAGCACCAAGGAAAACCAAATACAGGCTCCACTGAAGTCTTTGTGAAACTCAGTGTAGAGGATGGGAAGGAAATTGTATTTGCTGGTTTTACCCTTTCCCAGAAGCAGTCATCTTTTGTAGCACAGGCTCATGTCTTAGCTGGAGCATCTTGTCCTCTTGGGCTTCCTGCACAGATTGTGCACACAGGTCTCAAGGGGAATTCTTTAATGGGTACAGGCCAAAGTCTGCCTTATGGTAGTTTGTCGCCTGACTTCTCAGACAGTCTCTTGTCTGTGCACTTTTAAGGATTAAAGTCCTTCATGGGCTTTCCAGTTTCATTCCAAAGGTGAGCGAGGAACATATGGGGCTGCGTTTGTAGGCCTTGGTGGCTCTTACGGCACTTTGTGCCTCCTGCTAAAGGCCCCCCCCCCAAAAATCTGCCATCAGCAGGTATTGCTGAAAGAGCCAGTTCCTCAGCCACCATCAATCTCCCTAGCTTTGCTGCAGGCCAAGGAACAAGGGCAGGTACGGCAGTGAGGACCTGCGGCAGCAATGTCACAGCATCCCAAGTTTTGCAAAGGTACCCAGATTGTTAAACCCGGGGACAGGTAAAGCAGGAGGGAGGGAGCTAGAGGGGGGAAGGCCCATCGTGTTTTCTCAGGTGCTTTTCAGCATTTGATTAACTTCAAAATGCTTTCCCCACTGGAGTACCTAAGTTGCTTGGGAAACATGGGTTCAGACCATGGAAATTATTTAGGTCCTTCTGAAAATGTTTTCCTTTCCTCTGTCTTCATGACTCATTCGCCCCCTGGATAGCTGATCAAATGGGTGCCCAAAGGGAATCTCTCTGAAGCACAGTGTGTTTTCTTATCCCCAGGAATGGCTGGAACAATTTACTTTCTTGCGGACCTGCTGGTGCCAACCAAGGCCAAGTTCCCCGCATTTGAACTCTGACTCTGAGCTTGGCAGTTTCCTGCCTGAATCCTTCTGCACTTGGAAAAGCACTTCAAAGCTGCTTTCTCCTTCTTCCAAACTCATCATTGTTCACCTGACCGAACGTAAATCCATCCTCCTGAGGGCATGCTGACGTCTCTAATACTTCCAGTCATCTCATTGCATTGTTTCAAAGACAGAATGTAGATTTTGCTGGCGTCTCCTAAAAACGCAAAGCTGCAGGTGGGAGCAGGGAGAAAATGTACAGTATTTTGTCGGCTATAGAGTTTTGCTATTTTCTGTATCCCATTTCCTGTGAGAAAGTTTTCTATTGAACGTAACTTTTGGCCATTTAATTATTGGGTTTTTTGTGCTGACAAATAGTTGCAGGAATTTAGTTGCCTTTGGAAAACAAAAGATGAAAATCTGAGACTATTGCCCTGCAAGTTGCTTTTAAGTGTTTTCTTTCTGAGCACCCTGGGAGTGGACACTTCAGTAGGTGAGCTGCTCCACATGAAGCGCACATGATGGGCTGTGGAGTCTTTGTATATGTTTTTTTAATGTCAGAGTGCAAGTGGCACAGCTGGAACTGACTTGCCAAAGCCTTGTCCTGAATTTCCACCTGTCTGCTTTAAAGGCGAAGGCTATGTATAGCTCTTTTCTGCATTTTTTCCAGTGACAGACTGGAATCCTCTAGCGTTTGTGTTTATTTGCCATCTTATGCTAAACCTTGCAAAAGTCCATTGATCATCTAATGGAAAACTCCAATCTAGAAGTGAGCTAAGCGTGCTTCCTGGGGTGGTCTCTTCTGTTTAGCCTTGAAAGCTTATTTTGCAGTCTTTATTTAAAATTATGTATGACAGTTATAGGTGTTAGGTGGTGCCAGGCCCACCAGCAGCAGCATGGGAAAAGAAATGTATTCCACTGAGTTCTGTCAGTGTTTAACCTATTACCTGTATAGATGCTTTGTGTTATAAGCTTTCCTGAACCTGGATAATTTACGTCACTTGTTTGCCCTGTTACTGCTTGTTGTAGTTTGATGTGCAACCACTGGAAAGTGTGCCCTAGGTTAAATAGCTTTGACCTGTCAAGCAGACCAGATACTTGCAAGGGGGTAGATCTGCTTTTCCGTCCTTAGCTGATGCTGCGATAATTTGCAGCAATTAGGGACCTGGCCCTGTAAACCACTTCCTTAGCACTGAGCATGAGCTAAACACTAAGCGCAGTGGAAGTCACTGATGCAGCCGTACCGCGTCGTGCTGTTTGAGGGCAGCTCCTCAGCCTGGGCAAGAGTGGATGTGGGTTCTGATCTTTTAAGGGCCTACTTGCCGAGTGCCTCAGGCCACCTAAGAGCTGGTGAGCAGCTGCAGGGCAGCACGGGCAACCTCCAAGCTGGCACGTTCCTGCACCAACAATAGTGAAGCAGGAGAACCAAACTTGGCACGCTTAACACAGTGAGATCGCTTGTGCCTGAACGCAAGGCAGCCTAGCCACAGTGGCACAGGCAGACCCTCCGGAACCTCCTGGATGGGCTGCTGCAGCAAAGAGTAGAAGCCATTCCTGGAAGGCTGCCTGTTCTTCACAGCCCAGGTTCCTGCTGCCATCACATGTTTCTGGAAGTTCATCAAAAGACAGCCTGAAGTGCAGAGAAACTCATCTGCTTTGGGGCAGGCATCCCTGTCAAGCTCATGCAGACTCAGCGGTGCTCATCCCCCATCAGTCATGGGGCCTAAACAACACAGGCTGGTGTCATGGCAGCATCACATCCCAGGGTTCGTACACTGATCAGGGATCGTCAGGGGCTGGTGTACAACTTCTGAGTGCAGCACTGTTTAATAAAAATAATGAAATGAACAAGCTTTGGGTTATTTTTACCTTTTGGTTTGTGACCAGGATTCACGTCTGAAGATCTCAAGATATGCTACGACAGCAGCTCTGGTGGCTCCTGGCAGCTCGCTGACCTCCTGCCTACCCTGAGCGTTAAGTGTATTTCACATATTTCCCCGTCTCCAATCCATTGAGGCCAGTCCTGTGCTTTCCCTTGCACGCTGCGCTTTTCTCCCAGGATGTCCTTTTGCAGCACTGTTTCCATTCAAGGCTGCGTCCTCCCTGCTGTGACTTCCACTGGAGACCACAGTCCTGCAGGTTAATCTTAATTGCAGCAAAATACACCTGTGTGCAGCGCTGGCCACCAGAAAGAGGATGTGGATCCTCCCCAAAAAAGCACCCTCCTGCCCATTGGAAGGAGGAACAGGCTGCCTCTGGGAGCCTGTGACTGTCCAGCACCAGAGGCTTTTAAGACCATACTATGAGGAATGGTAAGGGTAAAGGTGATCCTGCCCTCCAGCACAAGCATAAATTAGGCTACTTGAAGTCCTATACAGCCTGCTTTTCTACAATTCCTGTTTCTATTTAGGTTTGTGGTAAAGCTTTTCAGACGGGGGCCAGCAATCGGGAAGGGAAAGGGAAAGAAGCGTAGTGCAGAGCTGCTCTGGTTGCCCTTCCTTTCTCCTGCGGTGGGGGTGTTGCCCACTTGCACCTATCTTCCTGCTGAGTGGAGGGAGCGGGAGCAAGATGAAGCCTGAAAACATGCAACTGCTCCTGCTTCAACAAGCTACTGACAGGGCCTTTATCAGAAGCGTAGACATTTAACACTTAGTTCTTGGTGATGGTTATGTTTGTTCACGGCAGTGGTCTGTTTCAAAAAAATCAAGTGCTCCCAAGAAATAAGCAAAAACCATTTTGAATGCATTGTCATCTGGCTCAGTTTGTGTTCACCTCCTGTGTATACTAGTGTCACCAGTAAGATGAAAAATGTCCCAAACACTTTTAACCAAACACGTCACCTGAAGCCGTGCATCTTCCCCCAAGAGCCTGCTGTGGTTTCAGCTCTCGAGAGCTGACAGCAGCTTCAGCTATGGAAGAGGTGACAGAGGGACAGTGCACAGAAGAGGTGTTATTGCTGCCTCTGCCCAACTTATTTAATTTCCCATTCCTGCATATTAACTTCTCAAATGCCCACAGACTGCCATCAGTGCTGATGCTAAATCCATCGCTAATTCTACGCTGCCAAACAAATCCCCCCCTCCCCACAAGCGGTCCTCAGCCCCTACAGCATCAGCAGTCAGACACACCGCTCACCTGCTAAATCAGTTTACAAATTACCACTGCAGTCGTCAAATGCACACCGGTTTCGCTTTGAACCATTGCAGAGGGGGCTGCGGGCTGTGGTGTGGCAGACGCCCACCTTGTGTTGATGGGGAAAACGCAGAAACCCCAGCCTGGCCTCCTGCCCCCAACAGGGATGTTGTTGTTCCTGTCTGACAGGCAGGGGGCTGGGTGAGATGGAGAATTAAGGTTGCGTGTCCCACCTGTGATACCACAAAAGCAGCTGTTGGAGAAGCAGCCGCGTGGGGCACAGAGCTGCTGGCAAAGGGCTTCATTTCCATGAGTTATCCGGCCAGACCTCACTTCTCTCCAGCATCTCATCTAACCTCCGTCCCTCTGCGCCATTATCTCACCTTTCCTCCATCCCCTCTTTTATTTTGTTCATGTTTCTCCACCATAGTGTGATACCTTGGCCAAATTTGAGTGGGGGTTTCTCATGGTAACACCCAAGGGAATGTGGCTGAGCCCAGCGAGACCACAAGTGCTGCTCCAGGACACCAAGGTCCCAGCACATACAGCTGATTTATTGCAAGATTATTTTCTTTTTAATTCAGTTTTTTACGTTTGGAAGAACAACACAGGTACCTCACATCTTTCTGTCTAGAATGGCCGAGCCCTTTGGCCAAAGTGTCCCCCCACATCTCTTTAGCTGCACCTGGGAAAGAGACCTGAACCGAAGGCCAGTACCCAGACCAGGAAATCTAAACCCCAAGAGCTACAACTTGCAACGCTATGAGGTGTCTGGAGACAAAATCCAAGAGAGCAGGAGGCAGCAGATCTGCTCAAAATAAGCACCTGAGGAAACACGCTGGAGCCCAGCCAGGCCTGCCCCTGGCAGGGGAGCTGGTCTGGGGACACCCCTCGCCGAAGCGTGGGTGGAGGTGGCCTCAGAAAGGGGCTGTGTGCCCCCAGCAGGTGGCAATGCAGCCTGAAGCAGAGACACCCTGCCCTGGCCCAGCACATGCCCACACCCTCAGCTGTGACACCGACACCGTACCTGAGAGAAAAGGGATTCAGCTCTTGGGCAGCCCTGGGAAAGTGGCTCAAACCAAAGAGCCCAGTCGGGTGAGGCTGTATTGGTACACTGTGTGGGATGACAGAGATGTGGGAAATGTGGAAGCCCTTCAGAAGTGCACGGCCTCAAAGTGAGTCAAACACATCCTGGAAAACAAAACAAACCAAAAAAGCCCATCTTTCCCAACCCTGCCTGAAGCCACCCAAGCTTCTCCACAGGGTCCTGCAGGGGAGGACAACTCATGCTCTGCAGCCACACGGCCAGGTTTTCAAGGAAATGCTCCGCACGTTGGGCAAAAACGCTCTGTGCCTCCCCATGTCAGTTTTACCAAAGTTCTGCCACCAACTGCTCCCAACTTCCAGGCGCTAGAGAGCCGACAACCGCCCTCCCCAGAAGGCTGCCCTTGGCTCTGTGAAGTCTCCTGCACTGACCATGCCTCCCCTAGGACACCACAGGGCTTGGGGGCATCCCCAAAAGGGCAAGAGCATCAAGAAAATCCAGCTGGACACATGTGTAAGGGTGCCAAGGCTCACCACTGAGATATTTTGACATCAAGGGAAAAAACAAGCCTAGGTAGGGCTGAAATGGCTCCTACAGATGGGCTCGCAGTGCTATCTCCATCAGGACATGGTCTTGGGTCTCCCTGACCCTGATGACGGGCAGTCTTGGGAGTTTTCAGGCAACCCCTTGTTTTGGCCACCCGTGGGGACTGAGGAACAGGGAACTGGCCCCCATAGAGTGGGGGAGTTTCAGGCCAGTGGGTTTTCTCAGGTTTTCAGGGGGATCCCTGTGCACAGTGGGTGTGCAATGGTAGCACCCAAACTCGCTCTCAGCGCAGCGGGGAGCAGATAACTAAGTTCAGGCCTGCACAGACACAAAACCCCAAACTCAGTATCATAGCTGGTGTGGTGGAGCCTCCAGCATCTTTATAGCCGGGCCTCTCAACTTACCAAGCATAGTTCATTAACCCTGGCAAATGGGTAAACATGGATTTCTAGAGTATAGCTGAAACTGAGAGGGTTGCTTGATTGGCTGTTCTCCCTGAATCAGTCAACACAGCTTATACCTTCTCCTTGCCTTTTTTGGTTTTGTTTTTCCTCCTTACCTTTGCTTTTCTTGCTGGCAGTAATGTTCTGGAAAAACTGTTTATGTGGCCAGATCTGGAGCTGCATAAAGCCCATGGAGTTAAACTGATTTAGAGCAATTTAGGACCCAGCCCTTCTGCAACAGCTGAATATAGGAGTCAGGGGGAGTTTATTAACTTTGAATAGTTGATCAAATGTCAGGCCTAGCTGATAAACCTGTTTGTGTCTGACCTTAACAGCAAGTCTTGGTATATTAATTAAAGGATCCCAGCAAGATCTGGCAGATGATAGATAGATTTTTGTTCTGGGTTTTGTTTGTTGTTTCTGTTTTGCTTTGTTTTTTGTTTTCCTTTTTGGAAAGAACATGCAAAATCTTCCACCATTCAGGATGTCCCTCATCGAGCACTGCCTTACCACGAGGTAGAAACAGATACAACACCACTTTCCCTTTAACACAAACTTATTTCCATTCCTCCTGTACCTCCTGTCTTTGCCAAAGATTACAAATATCACTGGGCTTCAGAGAGCTCCTTCCCAGCTCTGGAGTGAGGATCAGGGATGCTGCTACTGCAAAAGTGCTGTTGCTTGGCTTGGGTGATGCTTTGCAAGCCCAGCAAGGAGATGGGGGGCTCGCTGTGCCGATGGCCATGCTAACACTACTGTGAACATGGTGTTTGGTGTCTGGGGAGGAACATTGCCCACCATCCTAGTACCACCCCATTGGCACAACTGACCTTTGGCAACAGGATGAGCACGAGGATCTCTGCCTGCCTGGCCAGGTGCAATGCACAGCTGCTCTGAGACCTGAAGTGACCATCACATCTTTGCATCCTGCGGGATTTTTGCTGTTTCATAATCAAAACCACTCCCTCAAAAGCTGTTGGGGAAAAGCAGAACAAACCAGCTCTCAATACAGCTGCTGATTCAAGACAAGAGCCTGCTATTGCCTCACCCACAAAGCTTTGTATTCCCAAGTGTTGCTGGAGTCAGCTTTCACCCTCAGCATGGTGGTCCCTGCTCTTTCCTCCTGCAGCGGGGCTGCCTGAAAACCCTTCTATTTTACCTCTCTCTCCCACCTCGCCCTCACCCACTTGTTTCAGTTGCCATGCTGCCCCTTTTGGGGTGGTGGCTTACTCTGAATCATTTCACAAATCCAGTTGACAGCATCACAGCAAGGGGAAGTCTAAATGCAATGTGGGAGGAAGGCAAAACCAGCTTAGCACAAGGAAACCTGTGCCCTCCCTGCTGCTCATGGGGTGGAAGCGTTTGAGCACAGCCCAGGACCACCCGAGAACAACCTCATCCCCAATATTTGGTCAATCTATGAGTGGCTAGGATGCTAAGAGTTGCTAGCAGAAAGGGGAAAAGAGGATTAAGTTCTCTTTCATCTAGCCCTCAACTCCAAAGGCACAAGAGCCATTTGGTTTTGCCACCCTCTGTGCTGGGTGGAACACCTTGCAGCCACCCTTCACCCTCAAATGCTGTGCATCCCCTCCGCTTCCCCCAGAAGGTGTAAGACAGCAAATATGGCCAACAAGTACAATAGATCCGGTAATGAATGGTCACCCTTGAAGCCTGAGGATGACATTACACTGCTCTGCTTCCTCTGCAGCAAGGAAGACAGCCAGCAAGGGATAAGGTGCAGAGGCGGCACTAAAACCAACTTGAAAGCCTTAAGAAGGGAAAAAAGAGTGTGGCCGTTGTGAGCCATTTAACTCCATCTCCTCATGGCTGGGGAATTTCTCGCTGGCAAGACACACGTCAGGCAGCCCTTGTGAAAAGCTCATTTTGTGGCCGTTGCAGTTTGCTGCAGCATTTGCAGCGATCTCGGGCAGTAATCAAATCCACTGGTAGTACCTCGCCATCCATAAATCCCATTGGAGCCAGGCCCATAAATAGTTACACGGTAGTACGCAGCTGCATACAGGGCAGAAGCAAATGTCCACATAACGGCTGTTGGCTCTAATCATATTAATTGAGAAGTTGATCATATTTCCACCATTTGGACGGGTTTTATTATAGCTACCCCTGGCTTAAGGATACCCCTCACTGGTGCAGGGGAGACCACAGTAGCGCCAAACAGCTTCCTTGCAGGGGAGACCCAAAGTGCCCCTTAGTTGCAGGGGTTTGTCCTGTTCCCAGAAGCTTTTAGGAGCTGTTTTGAAGCACTTTGCTCTGTCACCAAGGTGCTCCTCCTCTGTACTGATGCTCCCAGTAGGGGATAGGAAGTGACCAATCAGATTTTTACAAGCGGCTGAAAAAAATGAGAGACACCTCAGGAGACAGAGTCTAAGAGACTACGAGAGCGTCACCATAACATACCACCTTTGGATGAGAGCATACCCTACATTCAGGGGTACCCTTAGGGAAAAGAGGGAAAGAGGACAGACCCCACCTGGGTGGCAGCTACACCGGGTCACAGTTAGGTGAAAGCCACACCAAGATGCAGCACAGCAGTTCCCAGAATAGGGCTCGCCATCCCACCAGACTGTGGTGCTTCATATTTACAAGCCTGACATCTGCAAGAAGCTGGGCTCTGGACCAGAACTGGGAAGTTGCCAGTGGGGGCGTTTGGGAAGCCCTGGTGGTTCATCACCACAGAGGATAAACTCCAAGGTGTTTATACCACCCAAAGCTGGGAAATATCCCGTTCCAGCAGGGCTGACCCCCTGCTTTACAAGCAGATGGAGAAGACAAAGTCTGCTGTAGGGATCCCAAATGAGCACAGCTGTGTGCGGGTTTGGGGAGCACACAAACCCTTTTTAAAATGGGACAATCATCTTCCATTATCTTTCCCCTTCCCTTTTGTTATCTTCACAATACCAATAGTTCAAATTCCCTGGTTTCCATCAGCAATAATCTGATTCATTCACTCCAATAACCACTTAGCCTTCCACTGAATAGTCTATGCATTCAAGTGTTAAATTACTGCCTTGTAAAACCAAGGGGCAATGATATTAGCACTTACTTCCCATACCCCTGATTTGTGACAGGCGATATCAGCAAGGGGGAAATAGAGAGACATTCTCTGTAACAAGAGAAAAATGGCCCAACACCCTTCCTTGCTTTTATCACTTTAGGATTTACATATGATATGTCGTTTATAATAAGAGGGCCTGATCCGGGACTTCACAGCTACAATTTTTACAAAGCCTATAGAAAGGTGACCACCTTCCTACACTTCAGTCCTTCTTTCTAATTTTGCTGAAATAGTCCAAAAGAGTCAGAAACCCTGATCAGGAGACGCAGCGTCTACACTGGACGGATCAGTTTTCAGGTGTGCTCCAACAACTGTCTCCTCTGTCTGATCAGCTCAGGCACCTTTGGCAGCTCCACTAGGAGCTGGAAGAAAGCCTCCATACACTTGGGACCATCAAAGTGTTGGCCTCAGCCTATGAAGTCTCTACATGACACCCCAACAATTCTCTAAACATAGTTTCATCAAAAGGAAAGAAACTTAGAGAACGGGGCCTGGAGGAGATGTGTGAAAGCTGCTCAGACAAGACAGCTCGTTCCAGTGGACATGCCTTGCTTTGGACTGGGACTTAGCAGATGAATCTCCTTCCTCTGTCTGCAACTGCCAAGCTGGGGCTCTTCCAACAAGTCATTTGGCTGCTCTCTGCTTTGGTTTTCTCCCATTTCTTTTGCTCATCTTCCAGCATCTGAGGCAGGGTTTCTCATTATTTCTTGGTGTGGCACATCACATAGGGACCCCAGCTAGAGCTTCAAATCTGAAGATGCTTCTTTTGCGTTTGCTATACTGCAAATAGTAACATTTTTACAGCATTTTCAAAACGCTCAAAAGCTGCTGAGGAAGAAATCAGTACCAAAAACCCCAAATGTACAAATATAGACCTGAAAGCAAGGCAAAGTTAATACTATGTCCCCAAAATTATGTCTTCCAACTCTTGTAAGGGAATATCTGGGGGAAAAAAAGTGTTTACAGAAGTGCTTCTTTTCCCAGACAAAGGAACATCTGAATCGTTTCTCCTCCGATTAACCCATTACCATCGTGCTCACAGCCCACCAGCAAGGAAACTGTCATTAGCTCTTCAAAAGGACCATGAAAGTTTGAGGTGCTTTACCTAACCGCTGCAAAGGTCATTTGCCTGCGCGGAAGCTGAGTTATAATGAAGTGTACCACGTTTGCTGGCCGAGACTGTCAGAGAACTATTAAAAACAGCGGGGATCTCTCAGTCATCTATTCTACAGCCAGGCACCCCAAGAGCCCCGCTCGCTGTTGGGCACGTTCTCTTCAGCTCCAGCTACATCACTGGACATAACCTTTAGAAATGACACAGGGCTGGGAGCCTTACATGGACACAGATTTAGGGCTGGGAGAAAAGACAACACAGAGAGAAAAATCCAACTGGCAGTTTGCAATGGCTCTGGGAAGGTGAAAAGCTCCATCCCTCAGGAACATACAGAAGGTGGGAACAAATGCATAAAATAAAATTAAAAAAAAAAAAAGGCATACTACAAGTCTCTTCCGACCCTGAAACAGGGAGCTGGAAACCACACTGAACTGCATTCTTCTTAAAGTGAATTGGAAGTAATAAAATTCCCCAGATCTTTGCTTTTGAGAGGGGTTGTGCACTTTCTGTTTGTCTGTGACAACACTGAGATGGGAATTCAGGCCCCATGGTGTGGCCACAGCGCAGACTGGTCCTGCCCCCGGAGCTCAGAAAGGGAAGGTGTGCCAGACCCCTGCTAAAACTGTTCCCATCAATTCAGCAGCCAAGCATTTGGAGGTAATACCACTTCCATGTGCTGGGTACCAAAATCCTATTTGTATGTATTTTCCTAGCTCTCCCTATGCCTTGAACTGACCTATCAGATTGCCTGGCTGTATTTATGTCTGCTTTTATCCTCCTCATACCATTGTTTCCCATTAGGTTCTTTTTCTCCTTAATTTGAACCCTAATCACACAACACACAATGTACAGTGTACTACACATTCTTGTGGCCCCAGAGGCATCATTAGAAACAGACTTAGCTATGGCTTGCTCTTTAAAAACCCATCGGTAGTAACGGATTTTCAAAGTGAAGTGAGACACCTTGACTTGGAGGATGTTCAGCTTAAAAATCCATGAAAGGATTTTTTTTTTTTTTTTAATAAAGAGGACTGTATTTATCACTTTCTGAAAACCCAAAATTGGTCTCTGTCACGTGACTAGTGAAATCCTTGGCCAATAAATAACAATTATCATCCTCATTACTGACAGGGAAAGCAGGTCTGCATCAGAGCGCACAGAAGGGAAGAGCAACCCTCTGCCGCTGAAGCTGCCAACAAAACACATTCCTCCTGGCAGATGTCTTTTCCCAGGAGCTGCCCCTGACACTCTCTGCTGGACTGTTTTCTCCAGCTGCCTAATCCTGGCCGCGGCTGTGGAAGCGCGCGGCTCCTCTCCTGCCAGGGAGCAGACAGATCTCCAGAGCCGGTGTTCACAACCAGGCTATGGCTTTAGGTTTCTCCTTCCCTTTGGAGGGACAGGACTGCGGAACAAAACACACTTGCTGAGTTAATTTGGAATCGGGGAATGTCAGTTTTGAACTCTACTGTGAAGAAAGTGGATCTGCTAAATTAGCTGTGCTGGGAGTGGGGGCAAGGTGCTTTCCAGCATTCCCCACCCTCAGGTAGAGAAGCAAATGTGCTGCCCAGGATTAGCAGCAAGCTTGTATTAAATGTTAAAGCCCACAGCAGACTGAGACATCTGATTATGCTTCTTCTTTAAATACTGTTAAAATTATAAAAACGCCATGCAAAATCCTTGTGGAAATTGAACCTTTCAGAAAAGGATATAAAAATTTTGCCTCCATAATGGCAACAAAAGGGAACTGTGAGAAGTTAAGAAAAAAAAAAAGCAATGCAAAGAGAAGATGGCAGGGATTGCATTCACACTGCAAGCTTCCTTGGGAACATCTCTACAGTGATGCTCTAAAGGAGCAAAAGGCCCATCTAATTTTAGAAGAGACTGACAGTCTGAAATAATTTCAGATCGCAAATACAAATGGGAGAGAGATACTCCCAACTCTAAAAGCAGCAGGCACAAAATTGACATTCCGGCCTCCAACTTCACAGGCTGGTAACTATGGCATTATTAAACACACAGCAGCCCCCTCCCCAAACTGTCCTATAAAAGCTGTGCTAAACTGCCATTCCACTCGGGAGAGGGAGCAGGGAGGCACTGGCAGGAGGCTGCTAATGCCACGCCACTTCCCACCCCTCAGGACAGGCATCCAACAAGGGGAAGGGCTCACCCATAACCACAGACAAATTTCCAAATGACTTGATTCTCAGATTCCTCAATTCTCCCAATATGACTCTACCATAGCAAGAAACCTGTACATCCATTGCAGGGAACAGCACTGAAACTAGGAGATCGTAGCTTTTTATGTAGCTGCTATACAAATGCTAAGTCCCCAGAAGCTTATCATTTAATTCTAAGCAATCTCCTTTGCCCCTGCCAATTCACTTAAGCCCAATAAGAGAAGAATTAATAAAACATTTTCATCCATCAATCATTATCTGTAACATTCACAAGGACAAATCAAAACACACACAAGAAATTATTTCACAACAGTTTCTGAAGGAAAAGCACTGGCTTGTGTTTACTGCAGCACATAAAGTTTCATGTCATTGCCAGTTAAAAGTATTCAAACATTGAGCTAAGTTGTTTATTTTAGACATTTACCAGGAAACAAAACCAACTCCATGTGCCCCACAGGGGATCAGCCACAAAACACATCACCTCCACTTTATCAGAGCCAAACCAAAACATTTGGCAGTACCCACCAGGCAGAAACGCTCCACAGCAACAGATAGCGGAGACAATGTGACTCCGTGGATCCCACGTCCACAGCACGACGCCTGACAAGGATCGTCCTATTCTCCTCCCGAGGCGGCTAATGCTTCCACAAGGCATTGGAGATCGCAAAGGTGGAGGAAGCTCCTTTGTGATGAAGCCAACTTTATTTCATTTTACCACACCAGCTGCAAAAGACTACTGGAGCTCTGCTCTCCTGGGACAGGAGAGGTGCCACAGACTATTGCTGAAATAGCAGGTAAATACCACAAAGTTGTGTTTCATTTCTACGTGAGAGATGAAAAGCACACCTGAATTTTGTAAAAAACACTTCATGGATAACACTGTTGTATGAGTACAGAAAAAAAACCAACTACAAAATAGACTTGAATTTCTAAATCACTTCCGTTTGTGGATATCTTCTTTGGCAAAAGTCTTTACCAAATCTATTTACTTTACAAAAGTTTTTAAAAATATTTGCTTAAAACTAATGATGAAATTGCTATTTCCAGTTGTTTGTCAGCATCACATTCTGAGAGTTAGACAAACCAGGAAAGAAATAAAAATACTATGTGGTCTATTTGTTAATCAAGACTGCCCAGATTTTAAGTTGTGAACAGTTCCGTTAACCCATCTTTGACAAACCCAGAAACTAAAAGTCATTTGCCAAAATGAATGAGTAAAAAATTTCAAATGTGACCAATGTCAAACAGAAAGGGTGGCACAACTCATTTAAAGAAGTCACGAGGCTGGAGTCTGTGTCAGGCGCCTCAGCCTGGCAGCATCACCTGTCAGGATGCGATTTCCCGCCTACCCCAGAGCTCCCCAACCTACAGAGGTGAAGACTTCTTCCACTGTTCTTCCACTGGCATTTAAACTGCCCTTGCTACAAACACTCATCCAAATCAGCTTTGGCACTTAGGGTCCAGCTGCACGTGCTGTTCCTACTTCTAAGATCCAGTATTTCTCAAGGAGAAAGGTAGAAATGACCTTATAATCAAAAACGGTTAAAAGTGACACCCGCACGTACACACACGGGAGCCCACGGCCAACTGCTGCAGTTCTATCAGCTTAACAGAGCTGCTTGGGAGAGATGAGATTGGGACAAAAGTATTTAATAAAAATAACAGGCATTTCTGAACTACCTTTGGGGTAACAGTCTTCGTAAAGTATGTCATCAGCCTCTCGCTGGCAGCTCTGAAGGCATCTCATATTGCAAAGCAACTGACTCTGACAGAACTTTAACAAGCAGGAGAAAAGCCCTCAGGGCTGGCTATTCAGGCACAAGTGGCTGACATGGAAGCCTTGTTCATGTTGCACTCTGGAAGTGGTCCTCCAGAGTCCTGATTGCATTTATCTTATAGAAACAGCAACTTTAAACGTAATAGTTAAAAGAGCTGCAGGTGGAGGCAGAGGCAGCTTGCACTGGCTACCAAACACCGGGCACACAAAGCTTTCACAGGGCGTTTAAGGTGCTCAGTCACTCCCTGTGGCCAGGGATTCCCCCCCCAGGGGGTCCTTCAGCCCTTCTGACACCTCGCCCAGCCCTGCAAGAGTTCCAGATGGTCCAGCAGCACCTTCTGTGAGGGGCACTGTATATCTCCTGCTAACAACCTCTGATCTCATAGGTCACACAAGAAGCAAAATGACATTCTTGAGCATAACCGTGTCACTTGCCTCCCTACAGCTAAATAAGGGGCGTAGCAGCAGCGGGCTATTTAAAGAAAGCCAGCATGGCCACTTGGCAGATCCTGGAGGAGAGACGTTACATGTGTATACATCGCTGCTCCCCAGAAAACGGGCTTGCACCCACAAGCAACCTCAATGGGAGGGAACACAGAGGTGCTACAAGCACAACACAAAAGGCCAAGCTCCATGACAGGTATATTTAAACAGCTTGGCCAGGTTTATCCAGTGTATCGCTGGCAGCGGTGAGACCTTCCTGCCCCCTGTAAGAGGCACCTGGCAGCTCACTGTGTGCTCTGTGCCCTTGGACGGCAGCACAACTGCTTGCTGAGTCTCCCCTCTCCCACTAAAAGCATTAAGCGACACACATCATCCCCTCACGAGATTTCTAAAAGGAGGGCCTTTACCCCTGACTGGCTAGAGAAGCGCAAGGAAACCCTGCCAGGCCCTGCCTACAGCCTGCTTTGCCTGCTGGTTGGAGGACACCTCTCCAGCCATAGGCTGGGCACTGGGAGTGAAAATCCTGCTGGGGTGAGAGGACACAGTGCCATCAGAAAGCACCTGTTAATGCTATGGAAGAAAGCAAGTCCATAGACAACATCGAGCTTAGCACCATGATGGCCGGGAGGCTGGACCAAAGGTGTGGTGTCAATTACAGAGGGATGCTACAGCTGCGGTGCCACAGGGCACACACTGCCACCAGCCACAGCAGCCTCACATCCCTGACCCTCCAAAGCAAAATGTCAGCTCCACTGTTCCATGGCAATTCTCTACATACAGACATTTTTTACACAGGATGCTCAGAAACACTCTCACAGTGATTCACGGGAAAGGAGGAGCTTATCAAATGCTTTCTGCTCATTTGTGTCCACTCAGACAACCATGGTAAAGATTATATTCTAGATATTTGTATAGATCTCTATCAGGGCTTAGTAAGCCTTGACAATGCTAATTAGAGTCTCAACACTGTTTTCTGAGATATGTAAAATACAGTTGATCATACGATAGTGTAGTCATAGCCCTCTCTCCCCAAAGAATGTAACCTTCATGGTAAAGCGTCCTGCCTGGTGGGATTTGATACGCACATTCTGCCGCAACCGCAGCCCTTGCCAAAGGAGCTGGGAATAGGAGCAAGACACAGCCCTGCTTATGCACATTTTGGTTACGTTTGGCCAGACATTTGCATTTCAGAGCGTGGTTGCTCAGTGATCTATAAACTGATTCTCATGTAGAGGAAACTGAGGCACCAAAAAAATGATCAAAAGCTTTACAGGACAGTGGAATGCAAGCTGTAAAGAGCACTTGGGTGACACTGTTTCTTCCTCAGGGAAGAACAGCATTGGGAAGATGAGCTGCCCGAATGCGAGCTGAAGGCAGCCCCCAAGTTGTCCAGCAGGAACTGAGAAGCAGGCACACCTTCAGGAAGCTGCTTCCCCCCTCATTGGCCCTCCTGGAGCGAGGCGGGAGGGTGAGGGAGATGCTTGCAGGCTCTCCGAGGAATGCCTTGTATGTCTCGCTGCCAGTTGCTGGGGGACGCTGACATCGTCTGGGACAGAATTAGAAAACCTTGAGCAGGAGGGCAATGCGGCACAAGTGCTAAGTCAGCCACAGGCTATATGTGGCGCACCAGTTGGTGCCTTCTTTCCCCTTCTTCAGATACTCATTCCTTTGCTGCTCCTTCAGCATGGCTTTACTTCAGCCCACACTGCGCTGTGACCGTTGTGTGCCTCTGGCTGCATTCAGGCTACCAATGCCTTACACAGCACTTGGAGGAACCAAGTGGCAAAATCCTCCCTTCAAAACACACCCATCACTTCCCTGGAGCCAACAGAGCCCTTCATTTGTGCATGTACTCCAACCTCTGTGCCATTCTATAACGCTGTCTCCAGTGTTCATCCATCATTGTCCTATTTCCCACCATGTGCAAATCCCGTGGTGTCCCCTGGCTGTCTGCTGGTCACATTCCTACACAGTCACCTCCAGGTCTCCTCCCGTGCCGTGCCCTGCTCCCAGACCACCTTCCCAAGGACTGGGCACCCTTGTTGGACCAGGACCTCTGAACATGCTGACCTTGCCATTTATTGGGCTTGACTCTCTTCTGCACGAGCTTCCACAGCTTATCCGGGTGTCCTGCAGCTGAAAGCATCTTGGATAGAAAACAGCTTTGCGTTTCTGTGTTGAAAGAGTCTTGCACATTGTGAGCACTGACAAAGCCAAATCATTAGTAGATTAATTAGGCACCCTCTTGCACAGAAGTCAGCATTACAGCCTGAAGCTGAGATCCTGAGAGAATGTGCTGGCAGCAGATCCCTGGCTTGTTACTTTAAGCCTGTGGTGAAACGCGTGAGAATCAAACCAGCTGAGCAGGCCAGCCGAGGCATTCATCTCTCTCTCTCATGGCCAAATCCATGAGTTTAAGATAGAGCACAAGGATTTCAGCAGCATCTTGATGTGGAAAAATGCACCCAGCCTCTGTCAGTTCAAGAACCGCTTAAGCACAGTGGAAGGAATATATAATCCATTTCAAATTTGTTATGAATTACAGTAACTCTTATATTCTTGATAAATACCTAAATGTTTAGTTCCTTTCTACATTTTATTAAGTTCTAGTTCCTCAACTAGTCCCCCAGCAACAGCTTTAACAATCTAAATGCAACAAGTTTCACAATCTAACCGGTGTTGGAAAAAATATCATTCCCACCTACTAGTTTTGAATTTCACTGAACCTTCCTTGTTTGTGTTCAAAAGGCTTCTCCATGAAATTCCCTGTACTTCTTGTGACTTTGGATAATGGGATGACTTCATATTTATGGAATGAATAAATTAGGTGGCTGTACCAGGGCACAGCTCCAAATCATTGCAATCTTTCTCAAATCTCATTGCTTGCCAAATGGTACATGTACACTTGCAACTTTTCCCGCTGACATTGCAGCCACCCAACCTTCAGAAGAGGAACACGGCAAATATTTAACAGCAACAGGTGTCCTCTCTTTCCTGTGATCAGCTCCTATCTGACATGTCAGACAGCTGAAATGATAGAAGGTAAGTGTGCATGGGACAGCAGAAATGCTCCAAGAAGAGAGTGGAATAGGCTGGCTGTCCTTAGGTATTTGTAAACACTGTCTATATTCTCAGTGTTGCCCACCTTGCCTGAAACCAAACTCCCACCAGAGCCTTCCGCGTGACCAACACCACTTCCCCCACTGCTTGATCTGGCATCCCATAATGAACTCACCAACACTTTCACAAAACATAGCAAGGAAACCACAACTGAAGCAGGCACTCAAAACAGAGACACACTAAACTCGCAGTGGCCCTTTTGGTCACAGAGTAGTAGCATAGAAATTAGCACAGTGTTGCCCAAGAAGTCTCTCTTCCTCAGTGGCCTCCTAAACCAGCCGTCTGGCAGCCCTGGCTATTGTGAGCAGAGTTGAGCACCCAGAAGGAAACCACTGGCCTAAGCTCTTCTGAGCAAACTTAACCTGGAAGATTCTGACCCCCACGCAACACCACAGGTACACTGCGACTAGTAAAAATGTCCGTTGGGCAGCCATTATAGCATATGTGGCTTGGTGAACATATCAAAAGTGCAAAAGGAAAATAAAGTTCCTGTGTGGAAAAGTACCTTGTTTTTAAGTTACTGGCAAAATGGGAAGTTAATTGTATTTTCAGGCATTTTAGACAGCAAAAGGCTAAAGTCTCTAAGGGAGCTCATTGTGAAACACAGCTGAAGAAACAGCACTCACCCTTTCACCCAACAGCTCCATGGCTTGCATGCTCCCTTGAAATATGGGAGATCTAGTCTCCTGCCTTCACTGTATGGATTTAAACCATCACCTCCCTCCTCCTGGTGGAGAGCCTGACTCCCTGGGCTATAGGAAACCCCAAGACAGAGCCATCCTATTAAAAAGGAACCAGAAAAGCAGAGACTTCAGAGTAATTGCGCAGAGGGCAGCCCAGGGCAGGAACTCCCACTTCCATTCTGGTGCTACAATCAATGCCACCTCAATGTGACTTTAAGAACATATTCCACTTCAGAAGTGTCAGAATGAAATCATGTCAATGCCACATATGGAAAACACACTTCCCTTATATTAATTCAAGTAAGCGCAGCCCAAATGCATAAAAGTTTTGTGTTGGCCAGAGCTGCATCCTCATCAATCAAACTGTTTGTAAAGAAGAGGCAAGCCCCAAGCAAGCTGACCCATTTCGTGAGTAGCAGGACTAACAGGGCATGGTTTCCAAACAACAGCTTTCTCACTACTGTATTTTCTGGGGCCTTGTGAAATCTGAAGCTGCGTCACCATTCATTATGCCTCCCCTCAACATGGATTCTCCTGCAGGAGGGAGGCATCCATGAACTCCCCAGGAGCCGTGTGCCTGACCAGGCAGATGCCAGTGATGATTTGCATCCCCAGTTGTTGCCACTCTCTCTTAGAAGTGGATCTCATCAAGTCCCAGCAAGCACAAGGGAGGGGCAGAGGGTTTGCTCTAGTGTTCCTCCTTGCATGAAGCTGCTGCTAAAAGTGAAAGAGGAGCCTTCCTGCTACAGCCCCCGAAATCAGCTCTGCAGCCCAGGGCAAGACGGTACCGCACCGCCAGAGACCTGCAAACAGCAGCTCCCGTGCAAGAGCACAGGGAACACATCTCCTCTGCATCACCTGGGACAACTTTGCTCCCTAGGGACAGACCTGACACACTCCCAGAGATGTCTTGGGACACATCCAAGCTTGCCAGGCAGATAACCCCATGGTGTTCTGTCCCAGGCCCAGAAAACTGACTGGATCCAATCCTTAATCCAGCAATTGAAACAAGGGCCTGCCACCCTCCTCCTCCTTTGCACCTGTTTATCTTCTCACCTGATCAATATACAATTATTTTGTGGCAGCTCCTCACAAAACCTCCTTTTCTGGCAGCGTGAAACATGTCCAGGTGTATCTGCATTCTTAGACAGGCCACACTGTGCAGAGCCAGCACTAAGTTCATGCTTCATTTCTGAAAGCCTGTCTTCCTTTTAAAATATATTTGATGGTGGCTTTCAGGCTTATTTTATTGCAAACCTCAGGTGAGCACAGAAATGATTAAATTATCATTGGTTCTTTCTTGCAATTAGTTAAAGTTCTCATAGATGCAGAGATGCATAAAAATTATTTTAGACTATTTCCACCCAACTTATACCTCCAGCATCCATTTCCACTGGTGAATTTTGCTAAAGTTTGGTTTGCACAATGTAAAACATCATCAGCACTGGTGATGCCCTCATCAGGCCCCTCGGGGATGAGAGCCCCCGGGCTCCTGCTAACCTGCAGTGGAGCAGGAAGGGCCATGCCATTGTCTTACCAGACCAGCAGAGAAGGGATCCCTCCATCAAGCACCCTGAAGGCAGCCAGCAGAGCTCATAAATCACAGGCTCTTTGTCCCAAAGCACTGACAAAACTAAAGGCAAAAAAAAAGTAAATAAAATCTCTCCTGGTCTGTGCTCCCTAAAGCAGAGACTGAGCCAAGGCTTCAACTTGTATGCATCAGTATAGGTCTATTGATTCAAGAGATGACTCAACTTCAAAAAAGTCTCCTGCTCAAGGTCATGGGCCGTAGCAAAGAAGAGCTCTGAGCACAGGTTTTCTTACATGAAAAATACACCTTTAGCCACTCTCCATCCATTTTTTTTTGAGTGTGTGTTTTTGTAAGTTTACCTTCCTTATAACACATTAAGCTAAAATGCAAGTGCTTGGATACCCTGCCAGACTTTGGATGCAAAGTGTCCATCCAGGCCTTCAGGCTCTAAAGTTCTAATCACAAAACACTCCACAGTATAGTTCATGAGGCAGAAATAAGGGCCCCATCAAAAGCCTTGCACTTACTAGCACAGAACTTCGGGAGTCTGGAGAGTAAATGGGAGAGAGATTGATGGAAAAGGAAGGAACAATCAGCAGTCCTGGATTTTTCTGCAGAAACTCTCAATTGTACGGACCCAAGGGAACCAACAGGTTTGAAAGAGTTAGAAGATGCTTTGCTGTGCTGGATAAAGTCTACTGAAACAGAAAAGCCATCTTCTCCTGAAATTTGTATCTCTTAGAGAGCACGGGGAGCAGGGAGGTCCATGAGGAGACTGAGGGGCAGAAAGATAAACAAGAGACATGGGATGGGCAGGCAAACAAGGTGAAAACAGAAGCACCTCCTTTGCCCGACGGCTAGTTTCCAATCATAAATACATTACAAAAGGAAACCTTTTGTGGGGGAAAACATAACAGCCAGCTGATCTCCATTCTACCAGGACACAGCTTATCCCTAGGAGAGGAAAAAGAAGATCAAAGGAAGCAATTTTCAATATTAAACACAATCTTAACATGATAGAAAGGAATAGTAAGAACAGCTGAAAGACACTCAGGGTCTGGCAGAAACGTCTTGGCTGAAGGTATTGCAGTGTTTTCCATATTTGTCTGCTTTATTTTTAAACACCCAGAGCCTTTGCTTGATCAACACTTCCTTGTAAAAGAAGGAAGCAGAGGAGGAACGAGGGGCTGTGGGAAGAGAAGCAAATGAGGTTGGAAATTGATGATCCCAGCCATGAAAGTCAAAATTCCTACTTGAAACCGAATCCTCCTGGAACGCTACACAGGCATGAGGGAAAGGGGGAGGGAAGGAAAGAAAGAAGATTTATTACTTAAGCAGAACTGAAATTCTGATGAGAAAAGGGACTGTTCAATCTATGCCTGAATGTCAACGGCAGATCTGAAACTGGGTTTGTCACATTTCTCTCTCCTTTGCACGCATTAAAAAAAAAAAAAAATTGCAGGGGAGGTGGCTGGGGTGGTTTAAAGACAAGGAAAAAAGCCACTGAAGTCCCTTTATCTTATGAAGCCCTGAACTCTTATATTCCATTTATAGCTCAAGCTGGAATGACATCCCCCTTGATTAGCAAGCTGTCCAATCCAGCTGCATGTGTCAGGACTGTACAAGGCACTAAGTGAAATATATATATATGCCCTTATAGAGTTTAGCGCATTGGGTCCACCTCCAGGGCACAGGCTGTAGCTCATTCTGACCACTGCTTCTCTCACGGGAATCACTTTTAAGATTTGTTTTGGGGTTTTTTTTTAAGTTCTTTTGGGGGGGCACCTTTACTTGCAAGTTTAAGCAACACAAAATGGCACCAAAGAAGGATGTAAAGAAACCAGCAGCAGCTGCAGCACCAGCACCCGCGCCAGCACCTGCACCAGCACCTGCACCAGCTAAACCCAAAGAACCCGCCATCGATCTCAAGAGCATCAAGGTAAATGGATGAACGTGTGCTGATCGCGGGCCCAAAGCGCTCCCAAAGGGGAAAGTCAGCAGAGTCCCAGCTGAGACCTGCAGGGAAACGCTGCGTGTGTCTGGTTCCGGTTTGGGGACTGCAGTGAAATGAATGAGTAACCTCAGTCGATGGGTTTGTTGACCTGCCTGAGATTTTGATTGTTTGAGTAGCTGGACGGGTGTAAGGCATGGTGCATGATTTAACACAAGAGTGAAGCCTGGCCATTTTAAAAGTATTGTGGAGTGTGACCCTCAGAACTTTTTACCAAATCAGTATCAGTCTGACCTGTTTGGTAAAGCTATATTTAAAAAGAAATAAAAACCAATCCCCTCACCCCCCACCCCCCCCCCCCCCCCAAAAAAAAGTAGGTACACGAGGACAGGAAAGTGTTATTGAAGCTTGCAATGCAATGTTTTCCCATAGTGCTGTTTATTTTGGTACTAGAACCAAATCTTATTTTGCAGTTTCCCCTCAAATTCCTTTCCAAATTTTTGCAACCACCTGATGACTCTTTGGTCATGTGTTTTGAGATCAGCATGGCTTATCTTCAAAAACAGAAACAAAACAGTTTAAAAAAAGAACGAGGGATTTGGCAGTTTCATCTATTTTCTTTTCATTTGCACTGTACAACAAACATTGATAGAGATCATGAGCTGGAAAGCCATGGATGGAAGCATTTCAAGTGATCTCCTCTCACCTTTACATTTTTGCTCAGAATTTGCAATTTGCTGCAAATTAAAAGCAACAAAGAGAAAAAGTCTTTCGGAGGTTTCCCTCTGACTATGCTTCCATTTGATCTCATACTGTCTTTAGACTTTGCACGCCAACGAACATCACTAATTGTTGCCTTGACACTGCGAAGAAAACTCCTTCATGTTGGGAATTTCTTTACTTAGGAAAGAGGAGAGGGAGGTTAAGCAGTTAAAGAGAGGGAGAGACAGACCAGTTTCTCCGGGTAGCACTATAAATAGTTATTCTCCACCTCTCTGGCAAGCTCATTGGTCCCAGGACCAATTTGCTAAATTCTACATAAGGAATCATGCCTATTATGGAGAAAAGAAGGAGTACAAAAACTCCTAGTAGGACCTACTCATTTTCGTCTCGTGATGAATTCTGTTTCAGGTATCTTAATACGTATAGTCCCAAGATCATGACCCATTTCGTGAAATTTCTTGAATTTTACTTTAATTTTCACAATCAGGAGTCAGTATTTTTCTGAAACAGTATGTAGCTTCTCATAAGACTGAAACTAAACCCACTGGCAAAGCAAAACAAGAGCAAAAAAAAAGACATTTTGAAATACTTTGAGCGATCATCATAAAGCTACATGAAAAGCCCACTGTTTTTGAGAGTACCGTCTGAAAATTAGATTAGACCTCACATTTCACTCATCTCCTGAGATGAAGGGGAACACAAGCTAGATTTCCTACTAAATAATTTAATATGATTTGATAGCTTTCTATGTCCAGTTCATTAGAAGAAAATAGAATTTTCAACTCCAGTGATCCTAGGTAATCCATCTGTACACAGATAGACTTAATAGTATATTACCAGCTAAAAAATGGCCAGCTGCAGTCTGAGGCATCTCTGCAGTTCACTCCTTTACTCAGACAGCTCTCTGTAATGACAGGAAATATATACTGGTAGCACAGAGAGAACGCTCCAGGTTTTGTCATATTCAGACTGATAGAAGAAGATAGTGTCCCTAAATTCTCTTTCTTTCAAATGACAATATCAGACAAAATATTTTCCTCTTTGAAGGGGGGGGGGGGGGAAACCTGGGCTAGTAAGACAAAACTATTCTTTTAACACTAATGGCAGCACATTAGCATTACCATTCCTATTTGCAAATAAGTGAAGATATGAGCAGCATGATGGAGGTCACAGGACTACCCTGCAGTGTGGTGGGTGGCACAGCCCCTGCCCTGCGTGCTTATCACTAACATATATCTGTCTGCAAGTATCTCCTCCACTCTTCCTCATGCCCTTACCAGGCAAGGAGCCGGGTGCCTCAGAGGCGCTGCACGGGTGGACAGAGCACCCCCCTGCAGCGGGGGAGCCAGCCCAACCACACGCCGTGGCCGCAAGTTAATGCAGAAACCCTCGCTGCTCGTGAGGGTGACACACATCCCCTCTCACTTGAGACGCCACATGGGTCAAGGACTGCCCAGGCAGACTGTGGCACCTCCAGTGCTGGGCTCTTTGAGAAGGCACCAGGAACAACCACGGTGCCTTTCATCCTGCCTTGGAGCAGGGGCAGGGACTGGACGATCTCCCAAGGTCCCAACAAGCCACCCTGGGTTATCCTTTTTCACCCTTTGAGAGCTCAGGCAGCGAAGGGAAACAATGTCTTCTTACAAGTGATTTGCCTGGGAGATGAGGCAGAGTCAGGAATCAAATTTTCTGAGTCTTAGCCCAGTACCTTAATAAGCATTAATTGATCCTGAATCCTTCCATTCACCCACCAAACTCTCAGCATGGGAAAAGGCACAGCACCATTTCCAGCAAAACTCTGGAGCCAGGGCATACTTAAAACTAAGCTTTTGACCAGGACCCAGTGAGAAATCCTGTCCTGGGGCTCTTTGCACTCATTTTCCAGGCGTGGAGTCAAAGCCGAACAAGGGCATCAAGTGGACTCCCCTTCACCCCTCAGGGGAATTAGTGGCCATGCCAGAGCTTGCTACTAATGAGAGGTGACAGGGAATGCCAGGCTGCAGCACCATGATGATTTGGGGAGCCACACAGCAGGCAAACACGCAGACTTTGTTAGATTTAAAAAAGAGACATCCAAGCCCCTTCTAACTATTACAGCTGGAGTGGGTAAGGGCAGAGCTGCCTAATAAGTGGTTACAGTAGCCAAATAAGTTACATTTGGCAGTGCGCTTCATTTTAAATTGCCATCAGAGATCATAATATTCTCCAAAACAAACAAGAAGGTGGTTTACAAACATGGGTAGTGATTCTTTTGGTGGTACCCCTCCTCCCAGATGCCCTGCTTGGCCCATCTTCAGTGAGCCTTTTGGGGTGCACACTTGGAAGGTTAGGCTTTTTTTTTTCCTTCTCCCCTTAGGAGGTCTCAAGCTGGGTCCTTGCAAATGCAGGCACCCCAAAATTGCCTGTCACCATCAGAAGTTGTTACAGGCCTTTCACCCTCTTCTGTTCTTTTTTCCCCGCTTTAAATTAACCCGATTAAAGCAAACATTTGGCTATTTGCTAGTACGAATAGCAGCTGGTATGGCATTTTCTATTTTTGAGCACCATCTATTGACTATAAAACTGAGTAACAGGAATACCCAACTGCTGAAGACTCAAACCTCTAAAGTCAGCCCTTTCTCAGCTCACCTTAGGTTACAGTACAACAACCACAGGAAGAGAGTCAAGGCAGGGAGAAAGAATTTGTTTTCAAATGGAAATGCAAAGACCCTTTTTCGCCTACTCAGGAAGCAACATAAAACTCAATCTGCTTTGCACAAGCCTTTCCAGCCCAAACTTATATATTTTCCTTATTGCTAGCATGGCCTGGATTTGAACAATAGGTACAAAGGTTAAAGATTAAATTATAACTGAAAGAGAAGCACAGGGCGATGGAGGCATCTGAGAGTTACCACCAGGAACCAATCGTGATTAAAAGCAAAATGTCCGTATGGGTCGTTTTCTCAGCAGACCCCCAAGAATTCTGTAGTTACAACTGGCCTAGGACACTCCCAAAAAGATAGATTATCTCTTTTGTCAACTTTCTTCTCCCACACAAGCCTGAAGTGAGAAGAAATGTTGAATTGACGAACGTCACTACCATGGGTCTATGTCTGCAATAACTGGGATGAGACATTAATGATGAGAATGTCTCATGCTTCGTTTTGCAACTGAGGCAGTGGGAAATGCATAAGCTTCGTATTGCTCAAATCAGTTTAACTCTGTCCCTATCACCAACAACAAAAGCATGGGCTTTTTTTTTTACTGGAAATCTAAAAGCCCTTCCCAGCACACACAACCAGTCCTTGGACTGAGGCCAGGTTCATAGCATTAACTGCGATGTTCAGGGATCTGGGTGCCGAAGACCTTGAGTGCAGTACTTCACAGGCTTCTGCTCTGCAGATGGTGATCTGAACATGTAGCACCCTGATCCAGTGTCACACCAGGCCCTTTACTTCAAGGATACACCTGAGTATCCTCTCTCAAGCAGAGATAGAGATTGTGTTCTTGCAAGTATCCGTGGTCTAAGTGATGTTCATTTGGTACACAAGGCTTCCCATGCTGGTGTTTTCAAGACTGAAATCCCAGGACACCAATTAGGCCATGCCCAACTGCAGATAAGCTACCTACGTCTTTAGGGGAAAAATAATTAGAAGCTATCAACTAGTAAAGACTTGCTAAGGCCTTGTGTAACTGTGTGATGCATGATGAAGCTTGCTGCATGGAAGCAAACCTGTGTGATCATTTGTTTTTAAATACAGAGCTCTTAAGGCAGTAAAAAGTGTTTCTCCAAGTGTCCTTAATTCTTACTACATTCACTACTCAAGTAGGTCACCTCTGAACAGACATTGCGTTGGATATAACCAGAGAGAGATAAACTCACTAAAATGCACTGACAGAAAGCTTCTGGGCTGGAGGGCAAGCAGGACTGCAAATGTCAGCTGAAGCGCTCGGAGAGCTATTATGCTGCAGACAAACTCCATGTGAAGCTGTGGAGTGAGAACAGGAATGTTAACAGCAGCTTCACACATAGTGCTAAGGGCTTTCTTAGGAACTGGCAGGTTTTTGCCTGAAATTTTTGGCACAGGCCTTCAGATTATGCCTGACTCCAGTGACAATTCCAGAAAGATTCCCTAGGACTGATAGACCCATTGGACAAGGTCACCAGTCCCAAGTGCCCTTTCAGGTAGGAAGGGGACAAGTGCAAATATGACTTAGCCTTAAGAGATGTAAAGGTGCCTATCTGAGGCCCAGCATCCTGCTACCGCTTTGACCACGGAGATACGGCACCATTCGGCATCCACCCCAGAGCAGAGCAGCCCCAGCCACATCCCTTGCCCCTGTGAACCCCATCACTGATGCCAGACCCACGTTGGTGGCAGCTGCTAAATCACTGCACGGGCAAGGCAAGGCATAAAGGCGTCCCAGCACAGGTAACTTGGACATTCAGACTCAGCTACACACCAAGACATCCCTTCAGGATACTGTTGAAAACCAGAAGGAAAAGCAAACAGAAAAGCCACCGCTTAGTTTTCTTTGCAAAGTTTTCAGAAGAACTTTGCCTCTTTTTCTTCCTGAAGTGCCGCCAAGCAAGGAGTCCCTCAAAAGTAGGGACTGTCCATATATATTAGTAGATGCTTTTTCTTATGTCTGCTAACCTGAAAAATTATTTGGAAAATAATGATTTTTGACAAGATTCTTTCTTTATAATTCACAGCTTTGGCAGCATTTAAAAAAAAGATATCTATAGCCTTTGGAGGGTGTGGGGAGTGACAAACTTTGGTAGAAACAGTGGAATTTAAAGCAAATTACACAGACAGTAACATTTCAAAAGCTCCCAGGGTAATCTCAAGTGTTAACAGCAGTTCTGTGGCAGAGCCTTTTTCCCCAATCAACTAATAAAATCAAAACAACCCCACAATATCTCTAAAAGACTGTTTAAAACCCCCTTAGAGTGCAGAGGGATTGTAACAGATAGTAACAAGATATTTGAGCTTATCTTACATAAGGCAAGAAGAAGGTGACTAATTTAGCCAATGACCAGTAAAGAAAGAAGTTGTCTGTAAGGAGATATGAAAAAACCAAGCTGGAAGTTTGCCCCCACTTCACTGAGGCTTTATTACATCTTACACCCATTGCCAAAAAGCACTGTCAACTGGCTGGTTTACCGCAGAGCACTTAAATGTCAAGTAGCAATAGCTTAAATAACGTTAATACTCTAAGACTGCCGCTGGGAGGCACATTAAAACAACAAATCCCTGTGAGAGCGGGGCCCTGAGCTCTCACAGTTCCTCACACATCCTCTCGGTTACACACATTCATGCAAAACTAAGTGCAATTAGAAGAGGGACACTTTTATAAATGAGCACAACTGAATGCACTTCCCCCCATAAAGCTGATGAAATCTGTTCAAAATGGTGGGATCGACAGCGCACATTTCACTCCCAGACATTTCAGAAGGGCACATGAATGAATTGGCGAGGCTCATCCAAAAGTCGCACAATTGTAAAGCAACTGTGAAGTTATGAGCTTTAAAGTAAACAAACTGGAAAGTTATAAAGAATGCTTAGAAAAAATTCAAATTCATCTGCAGTTAAGTCCATTAAACTCAAAGAGATTTTAAACTATTCTTCCAAGCCTCGTGCTATCTCACACACACAATTTTCTCTCCTATATTAATGGTGGTCATTTTTATTCCTTTTTTCAATTGTATTTCCAGGCAGCTCTGTTCTCAAAACAGAGCGCTCTTTCCCAAGAGCTCATCTGCTCCTAATGTTTCTCCACCTCATAGAAGACATGAGGCTAAATCCATCAGGCTGTTGATTCTTACTTAAATGAGAAGTAGCCTCTCTAAAATCTGTGGCATCAATCGCACAAGCTATTGAACTGGGGTGAGGGACAGGAGAATGATAGCCTGCTTTTCAGAGGGGTTTGAGAGCTGTGTAATCCTGCACTCAGTGATGTCTACTAGAAAATATGTGCAGCTGTATTAATCAAGGAGCCAGCACTAATGGTGAGCAGATATCATATGAACTGCTGTAGGCACAATCCTGGTTTATCTCCACCCAAAAATAAAAAAAATCCCTCTAGTCCTGAACAGAAAGCTAAATATACAATGAACATCCTAGGAGACTCTCCAATTTTCTCCTCTCTGATTTTCCGAGACATCTGATATGCTCAGTCTCTTCTACAGAGACAGTACCTTGAAATATCTGGTGACTCCTAAGATGATTCCCTTCTCTGTAATTCACCCAAAGGGTTACAAGCAGACAGAGCAGCTGAATGCTTTAACTCCCAGCAACATCTTTTCCCAGGGCTTTTCATCCTGTCCAGACATTTACACATTTACAGTGAGCACAAAGTGACTCTCACTCAGCACAGCTGTACTCAGTCCCAGTACCCACCAGACTAAATAGGTGAGCACAGCACCACGCTGCAAAAGTCAGGGCCCTAAGCCCCATGAACCAGTGATTTGTTGGGAAAATAGGAAATTTGGTAATAATTTGGAAATAAAGATCTGTGTGGATTGCGTCTTCTGCTTAGCTGGTGACAGAGTTGCATACAACTCTATCCACCCCACCGTACGTAACCGGGACCTAGTCAAAATGCCTCTATCTAGCAACAAGATGACTAGAAGGTGGTCACAAACTATACAGGGAAAAGGCTTAATCTTAAAACCAAACAAAAACAAAAAAGCCAAACAAAATAACCCAAAACACACCACCTTTTTCTTTGGCATAGATAACCTTCTGGATAACGACTTTGTCCGTCCACAAATAAGGGCTAAGCCAAGTTAGAGAAATCCAGGTCCTTTTGGTCTTTCCATATGTTGCAGTTCCTTCAACCTTTCATTATTTCTACTGGGGAGGGCATTCATTCTTTTTAAACCAAACTCCCTGAAATTTCAACATATTCCCTAAAGCCCTGAGACTCGTCATGTCCTCTGACAATGCAGAGAACACTGCCAGGATCAAAACAAAGATCAGGTCACTGCAAAGTACTTCTTTCTACCTTTTGAAGTTTATGAAGGCTCCTTACAGAATCAGAAATCTTACATTTAATTTCTTTTAAGGAGTGTTTGAAATATTTTCTATACTGAGGCCGTTTGTAGGTGCCCTTGCTCAAAACAAGTAGCACTTCAAGCCCCCAACAGACCCCATTGGCTTAAAGCAGGATGATTCTTAATTCAAGGGAGTGCAACATGCCCACGCTAGAATATTTCTCCCCAGCAAAACTCTGTCTAGTGAGCTTTTAGTCAAGAATCAGTAATAAAATGAAGGGCTGCTGTGGTGCACTAGTATTTCCACATCTAAATTCTGAGACAAAGTCTCACATAGTCAAAAGATCAATGAGCTTATATGTAGACCCCTCTCAATTTATAAGTATTTGATAGCCCATTCAAGCCAGATGACTAATCCACGTATCAGTTTTCTACATGCAAGACAAATGCACCCCAATTATTTTCTGCTTGGCATCTAAAATCTTTTGGGGTAAGTTTTGTTGTAGCCAACCATAAAGCTTATCTGGAAGTAAGAAAAAATGTTCAGGAAACTTAATCTAAGTTTTCCTTTAAAAAAAAAATAATTAAATCCTGTTTTCAGGGGAACATTTTCCCAGTTGCCAGCACTGCAGGGCAAGAGGCTAAGGGCAGAAGGAAAATTCCACAAAAGGCAACACACTGCGTTGACCCAGGCAACATTTCAGCTCTGCCAAAGTCTTTAGAAAGCTCCTCTATTAATGCATTAGGACTGATGGCCAAGATCTATATTAGTTTTCTCACTGCTCGAGCTCCAGCCCCAGCCCGTATTAGTCAGGAAGCCTGCCCTGCGCTAAACCTGTGGTAGCTAATTGAGAGAAAAGCATCAACCCCCTCTTCTATGCAGCCACACCTGATCACGGCTACACTTTGTCCCGAGTACATCCCTGCTCCCACAGGCCAAGAGATCACAGACAGCAGAAGAACCAAACGTGAAGGATTGGCAGTGAAGTGTTTTTCATACTCAGTATATTTTCCAGTTATTTCTCCAAAAATGCAAATAATCTGTTTGGACAGAATGTTTTCCAGCTAAAATGGCAAGCTTAGAAAATTCTTTGCAGTTGTATCTTTAGCTTTTAAAATAGGAAGTAGGAGGTTAATGTCTCAAATCCAACCAAATATTTTGACATATTTTGATTGCTCAGGGTTTTTTTGACCTATTTTGATAGCTCAGTTTTTCTAAAAAACACAACAAAACACGCCCAAAAACACAACAGTAAAGTCTGCTTGGATTTGATTCTTTCTTTCAGAGCCCTCAATATACTGAAAAGAGACATTCACATGCTTATCTTCAGGGTAACTAAGTGAGCTACAGGAGAAAATTTCCCGCACTAATCACATTTCATCATTAGAAAACCAGGAGCGGTGAATGCTCAACAAAGGAAATAAATAGAAATTGTAGAAGGAACTTGAGTTTGCAACAGGGAGTCTGTTGTTGTCACACAACCATTCCCACCCTGGCGCCATGACACTCTTGCCCCAGTTGAGGTGATGGGGAAAGGAAGAAGTTTGGAGCAAAGTTTTCTAATCCTTTACAATGTCTCATGGCATCAATTTGGAGATTTGACCCGGGCTTGGAGGATGCTACATGGAAGGACTAGAACTTTGCTACTGAAGAAGCTGCAGCCTCTACCTCCTGCAACCTACCTAGGAACTCCCCACTTGTAGTCCCACCATGACCCCTCCTCTCTGCAACCCAAAAAGCAAGTACCCCCTTCCCCACCATGAACAGTCATCCTTCCAATTCACAAAGCCTTTGGGGGTCTTTGCTTCTATCATGGCTTCTCCCTTACTGTCACATCACAAAAACCTCAGCAGCACCTCCTCTCACCATACCAGTGAGCTCTGAAGCTGGCATACTGGGTGTCCTGGAGAGCACAGGCTACTGTGAGTACAAATTTCCCACTGCCCTGCTGGGTACATCTCCACATCAGCTGCTAAACAAGCAACACAGCTGGATCCAAAATGCACGGATAATTTTTCCCTTAAAAATGTTCAAAATCTGGAAAACGTGAGCAGTGCAGAGGAAGAGCTTCACAGTGAGACACCACCTCTGTCAACAGGTTAATCTGTTCATTGCCAACAACTGGACCACACCGCGCGGACAAGCAGCAGCACCACTCATCTGCTGTTGAGAGCTGTATCATCCGTACAAGGGGTTGGGCAAAGCCCAGGGAAGGTACGAAGACCATCCAGCTGCATCTAAAACACAACCTGCAAGCCACGTGTAAAACCAGCCAGCTGGGCAAACACATGGCACCTCTCACCCTCAGCGCTCCTTGTTCGCTGACTTTATAGCTTATTGGAGAAATAGAATCCTTCCCTATAAGGAAATCTTGGTAGGTCTGGACAAGGAATATCTGCTCTTGATGGTATGGACCCAGAAAGTGCTGACATGAATCAAACTTACTGCTTGCCACTCCCTGCCCTCTCCAGCCTCCTAAAAATAGCCACCAGAAGATGTCGATCAAGACATGGAGCCTCCTGTCACTTTGCCCTAAGAAAGCTAAAGAACTCGCCAAGGGGAGGGACCTCTCCTTCTGACACCTAATCCAGGCAATGCCGTCAGCGCTGCTGGATAAATAAGGGGAAGAAAGGCCAGGAAAGCAGGACCACTCTCGAGACCTCTCAGCTAATCCCTCCTGCCCGTCTGCTGCTCTGCTTTTCCAACTCTCAACCATGGTGGGTCCACCGGAAAGCTAATGGTTAGCAGCGAGCCAGTGTATTTTACATAAGTAAATCAGGCTTCTCGCTCAAGTTAGTTCTAGGGGAGGGAAGGACAATCCATAAGACAGTTTAGATTTGCTTGGCTTTCCTCCTTAAACCTATGCGAGGTTTTCCAGTGAGCCTCAAATTCTGCACCAGGCAATGGTAGACGTGCAGCTCCTGTAGCTTCAGACAGAAGGGTTACAGTTTGCTAGTGCTGTCTGCTGAGCTTTTTCTTTTTAAATCGGATGCAACCTGCTGAAGTGGCAAAGGAAAATAGTAATATTTTTATATGAGAAAATATCATAGTTTAGTAGTTTATGAAACAATGTTATTGTCAGAAACTAATTTGAAACACAAACTTTAAGGGATTGGCTTAATTTCTATGTTAATGGAAAAAAAGCTGCTTGTTAAGCAATACTACTTCAAATGGTCTTAATAAAATGGGTCTATACTAAAACAGAAAACAGTAAATGACCTGATGATACAGTAACAACTTCTTTGTTAGTTAAGAGACTCTAGATTTTGGTCGGTTCTAGCCACAACCCTGACTTTCCCTGGGATGCAGATTTTAACAGAATCTTTAAGAATAGACCTGGTGATGCATTTTTGCAAGGGAAGTTGCTAGTTTAGTTTGCTATGGCCTAATTACACTAGGCAAGACAGATATGAGAGCGCTTAGCTACTTTGTGCTATTTGTTTTCTCTCAGTGCATTTTCAGCAGTACTAGTTCTCTTTTCTCTCTCTTTTTCTTCCCAACTGCAGTCCTTCACTCCTGACCAAATTAGTGGTAAGTGAAATAAAAGTTAAACTTTAACTGGGGGGCAGGAGGTGGAACATAATGGCTACCAAATGCTAAATATTCACTAGTCTTAAGAGCTCTTTTGCTATCTGCATTACTTCTGCACATCTGACAGGCCACATTTTTGCTGTTTTGGATGATGACTCATGGATTGAGCTGGATGCTTTAGAAAACAAACAGGTTCTCCCCAAGCCCCCCCTTCCTAAGCTATTTTTTATGATTGATTTCCTTTCAACAGATCGAGTTCTCCCAGGAGCAACAGGATGGTAAGTTACAAGAGAGCCAATGTGTTTTACATGTACATGGGTTCAGAGAGGAGCTACAGGCTCAGAAGTTTAACCTTTACGAAAAGATGAGCTAGGACTCTAGCTGGTATAAATCATCACACTCTTGGCTTCAGGGGAGCAGTGCTGACTTATGCTGAACAAGAATCTGACCATGGATTTACATGTAATTTATCTGGGTGCTTACGTGCTGCCCAAGCTGAGACGTTTCTGCCATGGTACGAAGAGGAAATACGCTGGTTTTACCAGCTTTACCTACAGAGCAGTTTTCAGTTGTGCTCCTGTACTGGCCATTCACAAGGATGCCAAAAACGGGTCTTGCATTTGAAAGTCATTGGGGAAATAGGCAGATGAAGGATGACAGAACGAGGGAGCGGGTTGAAAATTTAACTTAGCTGCAGTGACATTGCAATTTTACATGAATGGAAGATGCAAGAGGCCTACATGTCACTTTTGCCAGGAGGTGTTGTGGAAGGGAAGGAACAAAGGCTGTTTTACTGTAAATATATTCATGAAGCATGGAAACAGTTAGCAAATAAGTGACTTGTGTAAACTGTTGCTTATAAACACAATAGACTGGATATGCTGCAATTCTTGAGCCTCTTGCTGTATTCTCTGATTCACAAGTCACCAGCAAGTTCCAAATTTTTTTCAATCTGCTAGAAAGATCCAATTAAAAACTCTGACATGAACAAAAATCCCCACTGAAGTTCTTGAAATATAAATTGGCAGGTTTTAAATAACCTAAGAGATGCATTTGGGCTCTATTAAATAACATAGGTTTAAAAAATGTCCAAAATTCAGAAGCAAATATAGTAGACTTCTCACTGTGAACAAAACATTTAGAATGGAAGATACAGGGATATACTAGAAGTCCAGAGAGAGAAATAGCTAGAAGCAGGTCTTAAGAGACAGCCCTAAATTCCCTGAACACCAGCCTGCTCTGGGTTACACCATCAAAGCAATAAGGAGAGGTATAGTGCAGTAAGTGAGATTGGAAACTTCTCTCTTCCTGCAGTCCAAACGCTCCTGGTTACAAATAAAATCTTTTGGACTCTTCCTCACTTTTTTAATTCTTTCAGAATTTTAAACTTTTAGAAAAGGGTGGGGAGGGTTTATGGAAGAATGCCATCAATTCAAAGCTGCTGGCATGTGTAACAAAGCAAAATATTTCTTTCAGCTTCCCTACATTTTTTGGATCATCCAGCTGCTGTAATGCTGTGATGACTGAATCAAGCAGTAGAGTAATTAAAGGCTGTTTGGGAGAGGGAGAATTTCCCAGGAACAGAGATGTCCCACCCGCAGTAGCTATTTCCATGCACACAGGCTGACACACCAGCAGCTGGTTAGTATCCTCCTCAGAGAGGGATTTTAGATGTGCTTGTTCCAGCAGAGGTAGAAACTTGGACTAGCTATATATATATTAAAAATAAAACACTAAAAAGAAAAATCCCACAGCAAAGATATACTGCAGTGAAATGCATGCCTGAGAGACAAAAATAAAATCAGGCCTTTTCTGTGAGCTGGGGAGCAGTGTTCAGAACCCAGTGAACATAAAACTTCATGGGATTTACAAAACAGAGAAACTCTCCTGATGGCTTTGCTAATAGCAAACTGGCATTGTTTTATACCTCACTCTGGCTAAATGTCATTAACGCACCAGATGAAAGATTGGATCATATGGTGTAAATCACTACAGCTCTATCGACCTCCGCTGCTAGAGCAGGAGCTGATATCAAGTTGGTATATTGGAAGGGGAATCTCTACACAGGTCCAGAAGGCCTTGATTTCATACCCTGCAATAAAAGTTGTAAGGGGAGAGGGTTAGCAGTAAAGGGTTATAGGTCTCTCACATCAGACAGTAAGAGGATTAGTTTCAGATGTATTAGGTTACAGCCTAGCAGGCCAACATCCTGTATCAGCAGTTTTACTGGGTGCCAGCAACTCCTCCACTAAGGCAGTATATGGATGGCTAAAGCAGGAACCTAAATACCTCTGCGTCACACATCCCCAGCACAAGATGAATGAAGACATGATTTGAAATGTGGTTTATTACTCCTAAATCTGCCCCAAGGCACAAAGAACATTCCACATGCACACACTGTGAAACAGAAAGCCTGTCTAGCTGCTGGAAGCGCATCATGGCCAAGGGAAAAACATTTCACTTGGTTTACTTGGAGCTAAAACACAGCATCATCAGACACTGCAGTGCAGAAAAGATCAACAGCAGAGTCAAGATACTCTTGATATACGAGATTCAAAGATGGCTTTTTAGCTGGAGCCTTCACTTTCTCCCCTCCCTCTTTTTTTAAAAACATATTTCTTTATTCATTGCAACAAATACTCTGAAAAGCCTGAAAAATATAGTAAGATGATTAACATGGAAATTTGCAATAGAAGATGAAGATTGGCAATGCAATGAAGGCAACCATCTGTGCTGATTTTTGTAGGAGAAATGTCTGTACCCCAAGTCCTTGGTCAGCAGCAAGAGGGAAATAAGTGAACGTTGACCACTTGTCAGCACTGAAAGAAGAGAAGTTTCAAGTACTACCACTGGAAAAGCCAGATAATATTCTTGCATCTGTAAGAAGCAGGGCCAAGACCACAAAGGTCAGAGAAGAGAGAGAACAAGCATGGGTAGAAATGTCATTGTAAGGCAACTTTAAGGGTAAACAAAAGTAGAAGCATTTGTAATCCACCTTCAAATTTCCCATTAGTGCTGTGTAGTTGAGATGCTGGGATTGCAGGCAGGACCCACTGAAGCAGGCAGATGGTTTGCACTGCTAGGTACTTTGACAGAAGAGTCCCAGTCCTCTGGCAAGATAAGGTGGAGTGGATAATAACATTTTTAACCTCTGCTGCTATGTCATGTAAAGAAACCTGTTCTTGAATGGCAATGTTTATAGAAAGCTTATCTTTCCACGTGCTTGAAATAACTACGGGGTCAATCACAAAGCTATTGATGGCTATTGGAGCCAGGAAAGCTATGAAAGGTAGATATAAAAGTTTAAAAATAGTGAAACCAAAATGTCAGAGGGGAGGAGTTTTTCTTGGGATTGTGGGCCAAAGATTCCCCTGGCTAACTCCCCTGGAGGTGGTGGAACAGTGCCAGGAGACAACAGGCTCACATCTCTGTCAATACAGCTTGTCAATAGGGAGCTACCTGGCTCAATTTAACCGTTGTTCTTCCCTTGCAGAATTCAAGGAGGCCTTCCTCCTCTTTGACAGGACTGGTGATGCCAAGATCACCCTGAGTCAAGTTGGTGATATCATCCGGGCGCTGGGGCAGAACCCTACAAATGCTGAGATCAACAAGATCCTGGGCCACCCCAGCAAAGAGGGTAAGTGCCCTACAGTCTCTCATGGGCCCTTCTTGAGGCTCGGGAACTGTAATTAGGCAACATCAACAGTCATAGCAGGAGGGTGAGGAGCTTTTGCTCTGATGGGGAGCAAGGGGGACTCTGCAGCAACAATACATGGGATTTCTCCCATTCCTTTTGAAGAGGATGATGGTAATGGGGAATACATTGCTCAGACAGAGGAAAAAATTCTTAGCATATGGAGAATTCTCTGTAGGGACCATTTTGGTGTCAGCTTGGTGTGGTGTAACACACACTCATTGCTGCTCACAGTCCATTTGTGCCCCTGCCCTTGCTGAGGAGCTGTAAATCCATTTCTAACAGCTGATACTTAGCTGTTCAGGTCCTTCCAGTGCAGGATTTTCTGCATAATCCAAGACATGCCCTGGGACTGGAAACCCACCTGCTCAAAGCTCCTACAAACCTGGGCATGCTGAGGCGTATGTGGGCCATAAATTATAGTGGCCATTTTCCATCGCCTTTTCTCCCCTCTTAGAGATAAAAGAAATGGTAAATACTGTAGTCACCTCCTTCTAACAAGGACCTAGCTGCAGGTGATCCCTGATGTCAGTCACGCAGAATCATGTTAAGATGGGCTAAATTATATCCAAGCCCTCAGGCCTGGTAAAGGCAGCTTTGAGGAACAATTCAGAAGACCTGAGTTAAGCATTAGCACCAGCGGGAAGCACCAAGCAGAGGACTAACAGGGAGGTGAGACCATGACAGTACTTTAAGTGACTACAGCAATACCGACAGTGATTTTGATACAGCTGGGTAGTAAAATAGCTTCTGTAACAACTGTATATTCATAGAATGATAGAATTATAGAATCACAGAATCTTCATGGTTGAAAAGGACCTTTGAGATCATCGAGTCCAACCAAATAACCTACAATCTCTGCCACTAGAGCATGCCCTGAAGTGCCAAATCTAGACGTTTCTTAAACACCTCTAGGGATGGTGACTCAACCACCTCCCTGGGCAGGCTGGTCCAGTGCCTGACCACTCTTTCAGTAAAGTAATTCTTCCTAATATCTAATCTAAACCTCCCCTGCTACAACTTCAAAAATCTCTCACACTTTTCCATCTATTATATTTCATTGCTGCCCAGATGAAGGCTGCTCTTTGCAAAGATCCATGAGAAAAAAAAGAAAAAAAGAAAAAAAAAGAGCCTTTTATTTGACAGCCTTGCTCCAACAACAAACATTTGGGGAAGGCCTCACTGAGGACTACAACTTCTGGCTCATGACAACAAAGGGGTTAGATGCACCAAGCTTCTGAGTCCTTAAACCTCCACGCTGAACGTGTCAATAGGAAATCTGGACACCACCCCCACTAGACATTCCTATTTTTAATTAGTTTATTCTTTTGCTAATAGTCTCTGCTGCCACATCCAAGAGACCCTGAAGAGTCAGTAACATGTCAGCAACGTCAGGGGCTTGTCTAAGTCGCAGCATCCCCCTCATTACCTTTTCTCAGTGTTGGGGCTCAAGATTTCTGTTTTACTGTAAGCCTTAGTTCCCCCCCTCCCAAAATCCTTTCAAAGATCAACTCATACAGCAAGTTGCATTTCTGAAAGAAAAATAAACATGCACATAAATATGTAAAATTACATGAGAAGAGGGCTAGAGCAAGGATATGAAAAGTGACTTCCACGATAAGAGAGAATCCAGATTCTGCAAAGGAACTGCCAAATCCCGAGGCAAAGACTAGAGTAAAGCATAGAAAGAGGTGTGCAAATGGGGTGGGAGGCTCTCCCACATTTCAGGGCAAGTATCCCAAAAGAACACACATAAAAGTGTCTAGCATGTAGCAACTGTGCTGTCTTTCCAGAGATGAATGCCAAAAAAATCACTTTTGAAGAGTTCCTCCCCATGTTGCAAGCAGCTGCTAACAACAAGGAACAGGGTACCTATGAAGACTTTGTTGAAGGTCTGCGTGTCTTTGACAAGGAAGGCAACGGCACAGTCATGGGGGCTGAACTCCGTCACGTACTGGCTACTCTGGGTAAGGGATTATCATCTCTGTGAGGACTTTAAAAATTGCTGCTGTTTGAAGGCATGAGAAGGGGAAGAAAGATACTCAAACCACTTTGGAAAGGTAGGAGGCTACAAACCCAGAAAAGACTCCGGGTTTCCTAACTGGGAATCCAGAAGGAAAGCAAACACAAAACTCAGTAGAAAGCCAAAAGAAAAGGTTTGGTTTATTATTTCTAAATTCAGCCTAGTGTCTGTTATTTGAGGACTAGAGAGAAAAGGCTGTACACCTCAGTGACGTAACACATATAGACAAAAGTAGAGGATTTGCTGCATTATTTCTTTACTCTGTAGGAATAACTAGAATCCCTGTGTTTATACACACGTGCAGAACTTCTAAAGGAAGTTAAAATTAATAAAGCTCAGTTCATATATAGGTCTTTTTATTACTAACTCAGAAAATAAGGGAAGCCTTTGGAAAAGCTGTAGGGTTCAGCCTCAGTTGTGTGTTTGTGAAAGACTTAACCAAGCTCTCTCCACTTTCCAGGTGAAAAGATGACAGAAGAGGAAGTAGACGAACTCATGAAAGGTCAGGAAGACTCCAACGGCTGCATCAACTATGAAGGTAGGTGCAAGAGTTCAACACCCTCTCATCCTACATTTCTTCTCTCTCTCTCACAGAGTGTCATGGCAGTTGGCTTTTAGATTCCCAGGCAAGTCAGTTAGACAAAGCTACAGCTGAGTTAGGCTGAAAGGCTTGTGCATGATAATGACTGTTGCAATATGCTTAGCCTGGAGTCACACCACTCAAAAGACTAGATTCAGCCACAGCAGAGAAGGCTACTTGAGTCAGCGCCAGATCTCTAGACTCTCTGGCCTTCTGTAGAGCAGTCACAGTGATTGGAACCCATCCTATAGCTAATGCTTAGACAAAGTGCTCTGTTGGTCATATCACACTTAAGCAGGAAGAGCATTTGATTTGTACAATGTTAAACACTCAGAACTCTCTATCACATTGTTGGGTCAAATCTGATCAGGAACATGTGTTTTTAATGCCATCAGCTCATGAACAGCTGTTATTTTTAAAGGTATTTCTGAAAGTAACATTTGCTGCTCCTTCTCACTAGCATATCTGTATTTTTCCACAGCGTTTGTAAAGCACATCTTGTCTGTCTAAGTGGATTTCCCCAGATACCAGTGGTATGTCATTCTCATTTGCACACTTAACCTGGTCTGTTTGCTATCCTTAAAGACTTACACATGCCCATGGCCAGATATAGGTTATAAACCAACATGACACCATCTCCCCAATGATACAGATAGAACGAAATGAGACTGTTGTCCAAGAGCAAAGAAAACAGGAATGCAGATTCCTGGGGCTTGTTCACAGCTCTATAACCAGTTGGAAACTGTGTTTAGTGGATTTTTCAAACATACCCAAGCTGTGAAAAGAAATGCTCAGTTTATTCATGAGCATGGAAATGCTCAGGCTTAAATATCACCCTAGAACTCTGCTGTCAAACAAAATTTGAGTTTAAGCTATGCAAAAAGACAGCCTGAGACATTTACCCTATAAGCACATTGAAATTTGTGGGGTTTTTTCCAAAGAAAAAAGGAAATCAAAGCAACACCTTCTGATAATTTGTAGATTTCTGTAAAGACAGAGTAGCCTGAATACTTGTGTGAACTACTGAGAACAGCTCTTCAAACAAAATAATCATCTGAAAAAGAGTATTCTAACAGACATGATCAATAGTCAAAAGCAGACTTCGAAAGTACCCAATCATTTAGCAGTTCTTCTACAAGTAGGAAAAAAACAACCAAAAAACCCACAACCTTGATATGCTGCCATTTTCTCCAAAGAAAAACCCAGCAGCTGTCTTTAAAATGCAAACATAAAATATCGTGGGTCTGTGGGCTTATTTGAACTGTTATTCTATCCCAGGAAAGACATATTCTCAACTCCTGTATGAAACAACAAACACCCCAAAATAGAAATCAAGGGCTCGGTTTGTCATTTTGCAAGTGTTTCTTCAGCCAACATTGACTTCAAGTCCAACTCTCACATTCCTTCCCAGAACAAGTCAAATTCAGAAAGACCAGATGGCACTCGAGATTTGCCTGAGATTCTCGCTCAGTCTGTCACCATCAACATGGAAACTGCATAGAACTGGATGATGCGCTTCCAACCCCACCACTTTTTACCAGTGCATCCATAGTTATCACCTCTGGGTCACTACACTTTCACTTGAAAAAACCAAACCTTCACCAAGGCAAGCTAGACGGAATAAACTGCTACCATCCAGGACCCATCCATCCCAATCATCTCTTTCCATGTTGTTTGCATTGAAACAATGTAATCTCTTGGAAAAATAAAGCATCAATAAATCCCTGTAGTCATTTTGTGGCTATAAAGTCTTTTTTTTTTCCTCTAAAGCTGTTCAAACCCACTCAGAGCAGCGCCAGCACTTAATTTATTTTGTCTGTATATTGTATTTCAGAAAATAAAGTTTTATGAAAAAAATAATAAAACAGACATCTTCAGGAGGTCACTCTATTTAATCGGAATGCAAAGTGTTTTCTTTGGGGACTGGGAGAAGGAGTAATTAGGGATCTACCACCTACATCAGCACTTAAACATTTCTGGGAGAAGGAGACCTGGTGGCTGGTGTCAGAGTAGCTCCCAAGGTGGCACCTGCCCTGGCACATCAGGCGAGACCCAAAACCAGCCAGGGTGGCCCTGCTCTGGGGGGTCATGCAGAGCCACTCTCCCCAGCAAAATCTTCTCCGTAATGCTTTCGCAGCTGGCCCACAGCACTACTAGGAATCCATTCTAGATACCGCCTGTATTTATAGCTTTGTGGATAATTAGAAAAAACAATCAGAAATATCAGCCACGCCAAAAGGGTCTGTATCTGGGAAGCGGCACGGTGCCATAATTGCCTGGGCCATGGCAACAGGAGTCCAGTCACCTCTTCTGCAGTGACAGTGGGAATAGCCATCGCTCAGGGGAGTATTGTTACCTGCACATCCCTGCCCTTAACTGTAGCTCCTCTCTCTTTTCCTTAAGTGTTCATGAAACTGCCTTAATCCCCATCTGAGTGTCAGCTTGTTCTATTAAAATCCGACTTTGCCTTATTAAGTTACTATGCTCGAAATGACCATAATTCAAGTGCCAACAGGTGCAGCAGGGCGCAGCGGGGGCAGCTGGCACCAGAATAAACCGCAGCCGTTGCAACAGCAGCTGCCTCTTTTCTGAGGCTTACCAAAAAAATCTCCCATTTAAATCCACAACATGCTGGTAGACAGGGCCAAACGAGTCTCTGAATTATACCTGCCCAGAGACTTACGCCAGCAGGTAGCTGCAGTTGCTACATGCACAATGGGAAAAACCCATGACAGAAGAAAGGGGGGGGGGAGAAAAAAAAAAAGTATTTGTTATTTAACCTTATCCTAAAAGGGCAAGAAAAAAATATGTGAGATGATACATTAAAGCAAGTTATTCATAGGGACTCAGCCTGGAGGGCATTTCTCAAGGGACTGTTAGACATCCTACTGTTCTTCAACATACTGCCTATATGCACACACTCCATGTGGTTCCTCTTCCCAAGAAACTGCAGATCTCAGTTGCTGGGAACAAGCAAACAAACAACAAACAATACAACACTTCACCATATATGCTGTCAGCCTCCTTTGTACGCTGCCCTTTCCCACTGCATTGACAGATAGTCACAGAACCAGCCTAGTCCAAGGTTGCACGCAGCCCTAAAGGAAAGGCTGAAATTTCTATCATATTTTCCTTTCTGAAATTGCAAGTTTTATTAATTTCTAAAATATCTGGGGCCCAAGCCCAGATGACTAAAAAAATGGAGTGACTTCTCATCAGTGCAGGATTAGACAGATTTTTAAGCCACACGTTTTTAAAAACTCCCATTCATATTTTTATTTAAAACAAAATGCCAGATTATGAGACATAACCAGCCTAAGAGTATTTCTCAGAACTCTAATTGTTACCTTGGGAATCAAGGTAACACTACTCTTACTCCCCAAAAATTAAAGCAGAAATTATTCTTAAAGACAAAATAGATGAAAACAAAGAGAATACTCCTTTCCCATTAAACTGAGACTGAGTCTTAAAGTATTTCATAGAGCTGCACAGGGAATGGATTTTTATGCCATCCAAAGGTTTTAGTAATTTAAAAAAAATCTCCACCCCAAATTTGGACAGAGACAAATATCTGAAAAAAATATTCATGTTCTCATAAGACAAAAACATTTTGGGGTGATCTTAAATAATTCAGCCATTTATAAAGAATGGCAAACTCCTTACATACTAGCCTCTTTCAGCTAGCCCCAGTGACAGCTTCAACATAAAGCAAGTTTTTTGGTTTTTTTTTTTATTGAAAATGTAGAAACAAGATGTTTTGGAAATTTAATGACATTTTTTTTGAGAAACACACCAAAACCCCTTTTACAGTTAGCTTAATATCATCAATAAATCCTATCCAAAAGATACCTAAAGCAAAAGCACAGTTTGGAAATACCTAACCAGCTCTGGTGCCTCATCTGCAGGAGAGAAGGGAAACCTCCTACTTTGCCTCAAAACCACTTAAAGGTTGAACTTGTTTCAACCTACTGCCTCCATACTAGTAACACAAGGAGCCCTCAGAGCTTTGATCCTGGGGAATGCACCTCAAAAAAGGCTGCTCCCTCTTTTATTTTTTGCTCGCCTAAGGAAAGAAATATTCCATACAAGAAGTAACACTGCGTTCCCATATAGCACATGATGTACCATGACCGAGCTCCTTCTTTACCCGCAGAGAGAGACGGAAGGCCCCGGCAGCTGGGGAAGGAGACCCTGCATCTGCTCAGGCTCTAAATGGAAAAAGTAATTCTCGGTCCCTGTCATCCGACACCTCTTGCCATCATTACATTTGCTTTGTATTTTAAATAGAACATTGTTAATGAACATACTTTCCATTACTCAATGCAATTGACCATTTAACTCCTTGGGAGCACGGCTAAATCCCCAGAGAAAGGTCAAGCTGATCTTTGGTATGCAACACGAGACACAGCGACCAGCACCGTGGAGCAGGCACCCTACAAAACCAAGGTGGAAATGTCAGAATGATTGAGGAGAGGTAGTCACTGAACCCAAGAACGTAATTCTGCTCTTGGCACAGGCTGTACTCATTAAGAGCAAGCCACCACCACATATATGAGCATAGACATCTCCACAGCTGTTTCTGCCAGGCCAGGGATAGCCAAGAAGGCCCTCCAAAGAGGGGGATTTGTATGCACTGAGCAGGATGGGTTTCACAGCGGGGATCTGCAAAGGGAGCAGTGCCCCCCGTCTAGCAATGCTCGAGGGTCTGGATCCTCAGCTAGCAAAAGAGAGGTTTTGTGCTACTCACGGTGCTTTGCATTGGAGATATCCCAGACCCACATGGGCTTGCACAGCCGTCCACAGTATCAACACCACCAAAGAGACCATCGGGCACAGGCTCCCATCCCCATAGCCCCACTCACATTACAGGTGCTTTCCTCTACATGCAGGAGTTAGTTGAGTGTCAAAACCATTGACACTGCACTCTTAAAAGGAACAACTGTTTCTGCACTTCATCAATGTTCTTCCTAGTCTTGGCCTAGATTTTAATTTATTTTAGAAGAACGGTCTCCAGCCAGTGGTTGGTGCAGTTCAGTGAAGAAACAGAGATCAGATGAACAGAACGGGGCATTTATCCAGGACAACAAAGCACAGCAGTCAGGCGTGCCTGATGTGTCAGGAGTGAGTTACTGGTCTTACAGCACCTGAGTGTTGTACACAGCACGCTCCACCCACTGCCCCAAGCTCCTTTGGGCAAGGGTTGTTCAGACATGACTCCTCACAACGCTCTCTGGGTAGCCTTCTTTTCTCACTCCTAGGAGCTGCTAAACACTGGTCATTTATCCTTCCCACCTACAGACTAAGAAACCAAGGAAGCACAACAACAGCCGCATCACTCTTCCCTAGAGCAAGAAGGAACAGAAAGTGCACTAATTGACCCTAACACTGTGTATACTCACTGACACATCACAGCAGCAGACCAAGGCTCTGAAGATTTGTCATCTATTTGGAGACATCTCCAACACTTTAACACAATAGCAATATATGTGTTATAGCAATTATTTCCTACTACTGAGGTGCCTGACATCACTATATAACATCACCTGGGTCCTTCACACAGATCTGCTAGCCCCAACCCTCATACCATGATGGTTTCCTATGCTCTTGTTGCAGAAGACGCGCATATCCTAAACTGGGTATTCTTCAAGAAACAACACAACCATTGTGTGTGTTAACATGCCATGTACACCAGGGGAAACTGGGGATGGGCATTTTATGCACACTCCTTAGGCTATTCCACTCCTCAGCTCTATCGATTCAGAGACACAAAAACAAAACAAGTTTTCTCTTTTATCTTTCCAAATATCAGCTCTCCAGACTGTTTTCTCAGCAAGGCATTTTCTTTGGCTCTTTGTGAGACAAAAACGGATCCATTTTTTACTCCATGCTATACTGAACACTACCATTTTTCAGATTGTTCGCCTCCATGCAAATGACAGTACTTATTAACTGCCTCATTAGTTTAAAAAGTGGTTTCAATTCAGAGTTTCTCATCTGTAACATTCCTGTATATCGGAAAAGCTAAGTTTGTTTTTAGAAGACAACAAATAAAACACCTCTGCATTTGTTTAACTTACAAGGTTTCCTCTGGTCTGTTGCTTAGTCATTAAGGAACATATCTGATCTTCTGAACAAGGGTTGATGTTATCACTGTATCTCTTGCACACCACTGAGGGAATAAAAAACAGCAATTAGTTGAACCCACATAGGCCATGCCACACATTGCAAGAACACATTTTCAGAAGAGCGGGACTTATCTACCTTCTTGGCAAGTTTGCTAAGGTTGTGAAACAAGCCATGCAAGGAAGACAGGCCAGTATCTACACAAACTCAGAGTACAGCCCTACAATTTGTTCAGCGAATGCCTTTATCTGCCTTTTATATTCACAACCTGCTGCTCTGATCTATGTTACTTGAAAATTAAGCATATTTTTAATGGTCTGCATCTGATTTACGTAGGACAACAGCTCTGATCAAGAGACAAACTTTGCCGAAATTTTGAATTCTTCATAGCCATCTTTGAGAACTTTTATCTTGTGCCACATGCTAAAGTGAACACAGACTAATGAACACCTGAGTAGCTGAAGTTTCCTTCTTTGGTACCAGACTTAACAAATTCTCCCTGTAGAGGAAACCAGGACTTCAGTCTGTAACTTCCATCTTTACTGGGAGTGCTCCCTGAAACAGCTGCTCTTCTTGAGTTTTGGTAAAAGTGAGTTTGAAATAATTTACTGAGCAACTCATACAGTCCTGCTCCAAATCGTGCTGAAAATGGCTGACAGCTATCCAACTAACAAAGACGTGCCAGCACAGACTTCAGGCCAGCATCCTAGATTGGCAGTTGAAGTTTCACGTTAAAAGACCTGGGAAAACAAAATCTTGTCCCATGGTGAGAGATCACCTGCCACCATCATCTTCAGGCCCGCTAAGCCACATTCTCAGCTCATGAGACTCATACATTTGACTCCCACATCCCTTTGCTTGCTGATACTCAGCTATTGCTGGACCTCATATGCAGGTCCTGGAGGGCTGTGGCATCTCTCTGGTGCTCCAAGGCACACGCTGAAGGAGCTGGCTCTCCTGGTAGTGGTGTGCCTATATGCCACATGTGGTCAGAGAGCGAAAGCGCAATTGTGGTGCTTCACCAGGAATGAGAGCTGGTCACCAGAGGCCTGTGCCCTAAGGAGGCCCACTTGAAGGCACGGACATCAGCTGCAGCCCGTCTCTCTGTCACATCGTCTTGCACCCACATGACTAACACTGTGTGACCCCACGCAAAGGCACACTAAGGAGAGTCACATATCAAGGGAGAAGTAAGCTGAGAGCTCTGTGTCTTATTCCAGCTTGCCCTGCACTATAATGCCAACATAAAAAAGTTGGATGAAGAACGTGCAGGTCCCCTGATGGGCAGACGTGTTACATTGGCAACTGGGTTATTCTAGAAAGAAGACAGCACATAAGCTTTAAATAACCTACTCAGAAAACAAACCTCTCAGCTATTCATATCAGACATGAATAGTTGGACACACTCTTTGCAATACAGACTGAAAGTCTTAAAAGGGGATAAAGTGCTTTGTGAGAGGGGTCAGTGCCGTCCCTTGCTCTGTTTTCAAAACTTCTGGTCAGATTCTGCAGCTTGGCTTTACAGACGGTATCATCATCACATGTAGCAAGACAGAGGAATACACATAACCATAACTCTTTTAACAGGAGTCTCTATTATCCAAATACATAGACAGCCATCTGGCAGAAAGCACCTTCAGGGCTTATACATGGTGTTTACCAGCTGTCAGAGGATCTCTTTTGAATGACAGATCAGCCAAGATGAACATACCTATAAGCAGTTCTTCCACTGCAGATTTGTACCTTGGATATCAAAAATTACTTAAGAGCCAAGTACATGCCAATGGCACAGGAAAAGCTCTGGGGAAAATTAGGAAATTTGCATCCAAGGGCTGCATCAACTGGTAGTTTTCCACACTAAGCTGTCTGTTATCAAAACGAAATCCAACACACCTAGCCCTGGAGAACGTTCTTCCACAGCAACAGATGCTGCTGGAGACATAATAAGACTAATAATGCCCCAGCTCAGGAACACACATGGAAAGACGTAGGTGACTTATTTGACAGAAAAAAATGCATGCCCACTGACTTGGTGTCTTTACATCATGCTGGCAACAATTCTAATATGAGAGGGGTGGATATTGTTAGTGCTGGGTATGACTGGGGGATACAGTGTTTACCAGTGTAACACAGAGATCTCTAGCAGTTTGGAGTCTCAAATGAAAGAGTCCACCACTAACCACACAATACGAGAGGAGGAGAGCTACTAATTTGGGAAAATTTACACCCAATAACATGGGGCAAACCATATCCCTCTCCTGAGCCATCTGTAACAGAGGTCAGGAAGGATGGACAGGCCATTTACTGGTATGGGAGATGACCATAACAAAGAGAAAGCATCACCATGAAGAGGGGGAAAATCAGAATTAGAGACTCATGCTATGACTATGCCCACAGGAGGAATGGAGGTGCAGGGTCCAGACTGTGCTAGGAAGGGGTGCACCGCTGTCACTTCACCCTGGCTATGCTGTGTCTCTGTAAAGTCCCATTAGGCTGCTGTAAGAAAAGCACAATCCCAAACTAGAATCAGCATCTAGAAGGAGGCCAACAACACATTTGCACTCTCTGCCCTTCTGCAGTATTTATTTCTACTCTGTTTTTTGCAAGCACACAAGCATGTGCAACAAAAATATCATTGATTTTAATATCCGATTTTTTACAATCACCCTTCTTTCCCAAAAACCTGTTTGTTATGAAAAATGTCAATCTGTTTGCTGCTGTCTGTTTGAGGCATTTCCTGATCCCAGGAACTGATACTTGAAGCCTGGACAAAGTTTGCTTTTCTGTGGCTTAGGGCAGGATCTACCACCTCTCAGCTCCCTTATCACTTTACCCTGTGCGTGGGTGATGGGAGATGTCCTGCCAGATCTTCTTGCTGCAACAAAGACACAAAGACTGTAAACTGGGTGACCAGGGCATCCCTGGGAATGCAAATGTCCCTCTCAGCCTCCTGCCTGCTAACAGACACGAGACCAAGGTGCTGAGCTCACCCAGGAGCCTATGCCAGCCCGAGGAGGGCACCCCCTAGGAGGCTCTACCTGAAGGGACCCTGTAAGCATGCCCAAATCTTACCTCTGGGCACCCAGACTCAGTAATTCCTACCAAACTCTGTCTTACTTCTTTCCTCTCAACTGCCCCTGTGTGCTTCCCACCTGCCTGCTCCGATATGAGATCAGACTCCCAAATGAAAAATTAGTACAACTTTTCAGGCTGCAACTGGTTTTGTAACGCAGGTGCTTCTGGCTGTAACTACAAGCAGCCAGACTGCTCTCTGCAATTGACAGTGTGTCACACTGAAAACACATTCACTCCTTGAGAGACAAGACTCCTTTCAGGCAGGCCCATCTATAGGAATAAACTATTCCTGTAGTGCCATCTTCTGGCTTATGGTGTAGGAACACTATAGCTGAAAATGGGACTGATCAAAAGAAAGATAATTTTTTTTATCTGTCACAAAACATTACGACAGGTTTAGACTATGGATCAATATACAGAAACACCCAAACGACGGGAATTCTCTCAACTATGTAAAATTCACCTCCCAGTAAAGTATTAGTTTTAAAATTACAAGATTTTGAAAAAATATCTTCTGGGCCGATCTGCTTTGCGTTTTGCGCCATTGCAATCTGCTTTTCAGGTTTGGGTTTTTTTTAATTATTTCTCAACAAACATCAAGGCTCAAAACTCACTGTTTGCTTACAATTTTTGTGCCATCTCATGCCTCCGGAAGGTAATGCCTGAAGGTTCCCCAACACCACGTGAGGAGCGAGGAAAATCCCATCCATGGGGATTGCATATTGTTTTAACCCAGTCCCCATCACAGTGACAACTGGTAACATCCATTTTCTAGCCAAGCTTGTATCTCAGGGTTTTGTTGGTAAAGGAAGTAGATAGGAGCGCCCTTCTCAGTGAAAGATGCCCATTTACAGCTCAAAACTTTTCCAAATGGCTGAGTCAGGAGAGTACTATCCATCAGGGCTGTGCCCCATGTGGGATGGCGGCCACAGGAGCGAAGGGAGGGTGGGCTACGAGCAGGCTGTTACATCTGCATCCTTTCCCCCACATCCAGTGGCTCTCTCTTCCTGCAAGGAATGCTCTCTCCGTGGTTTGGAAAGCCCCTGCTTTCCATAATAATCATAAAAATCCTTATTTAGGGAAGCAGCCCTCAAAAAAAAAAAAAAAAAGAGTGCTAAAAGACTTTGGTGTGCAGTTTCTTCTGCAAATTAACCGCCACCGCCACCGGGAGGCCGTGGGGCGGTAGTTTTCTCCCGATGCCGCGAAAACGGCCCCTGAGGGGAAGGAAGCTCGGGTACCCGTGTGTGTGTGTCCCGCCCCGGGTCCCTCGCCAGGTCTGGGGGCGCCAGGCCCCCCAAAAGCCGGTCTGCCGAGCCGGGGAGGTGTGACAGCCCCGGCCCTGAGGGGGGCGGACGGAGCGGCGGCCGAGGCGGGAGCGGTGACGCCCCGCGCCAGGGCCCCAACCACCCCTGAGCGCACCATCCCTCCGTTCCGGCGGCCGCCCGCGTCCCCCCTCCCCTCTGTAATGTGATTTCAAAGCTACATTAGAAAAACAATAGTAACACAGATATTTCATCATAATCCTGTTGTAAGCGCAGATGTATTAGAGGGGATTTGTAACCGCAGGGAGGCGGGAGCAGGGCCGACTGCAGGGCTGCGCGAGAGAGGCTCCGGCCAGCCGAAACCCCCGCCTCGACACACGGGGCGAGGAGAGGCGCAACGCCGACGGACCCGAGAAGCCGCCCGCTAAGCGACCCGGAAAGAAAACAATCACTACAAAAATAATAATAATAACACGTCCAGCCCATATGCCTCTCAGCGCGGCCCCGTGACGGCGCGATGACCGCACCGCCCCCGCCCGCCGCGGCTTTGAAGGCCGCTGCCGCCCCGCCCGCCCTGTCCCGCCGCGGCGCAAGATGGCGGCGCGGCTGCTCCGCCTGCGAGGCTTGCTGCGGGCCGCCGGCCCCCGGCCCTTCTCTGCCCAGGCCAGGTTAGCGTTCGTTAGATGGTGGGCATCGCCGGGGCTGGGGGTGCCGGGCGGCTGCGTCTCGGGGCCCCGCCGCGGCGCGCCGTGAGGGCGGGCGGGCGCCCCCGCGCCTGGGCGCGTTGAGGTGTCTGTGTGTGTTTGCCTGCGTGGGGCTGGGGGTGTGCGTTCTCATGGGCTGTGTGTGCTATATGCACACATAGATATACACAAATATACACAGGTGCGAACATGCACCACATATATATATATCTGGAGGGGTATGGATGCGTGCTCTGTGTGTGTGTATCGGGAAGGTGATAGGCACAGGCGTGTATGTGTATATAGGCGTGGGTCTATACCTGTGCGCCTACGCCCCCATCGCAGGAGGCTGCTGGGGTCTGGGTGAGTGGCCTGGGCCCGGCAGGTCCGGGAGCTCCCCCTGGGCCCGGGATGCCGCCGAGTCCCCGGTGTCCGCCAGGCCCGAGAACCCCCGCGCGTCGTCGTGACGGGCTCGACCTTTGCCCCAGTTGCCGCCGGCGCTCGGGGGACGCCGAGTCCCGCGGTGGCGGCAGGTGACGGGGCCGGGCGCGTCCTTGCCTGAGCACCCTGATCACCCCTGGGGCCCTGTGCGCCATGGGGTTGTGAGCCGCAGTGGGACAGAAGGGTGGTCTTCAGCAGAGCTCGCCGTCATCGTAAACAGCGTTAAAAATAAGGTGGAGGTTCTGGGGGAGTCACTGTGTGCCTAGCGCGGGAGGGCTGTGTTTGAGGGTACAAAATGCCAAACAAGCAAGTTGCAGTAGCCTGTTTCTTCCAAATATCACTAAACAGAGTCTGTGTTTCAGATCTTAATGTGTTTCAGGCATTTAATCCTTTGCACCAGGAAGAGTGTGAGTTATGTCACAGTCATGGAGTAAATAACTGCAGGCTCAGCTCTGTGGGACTAAGCACAATTACGGTGCTGTGCTGGGAAACTGAGGAGAGATGAGCAAAATAGCTTGAGAAGGAACAGCAAATGCCTTTTCCGTTTAGCATAGCTCGGCTCTTTATTTATAATTTCACATGTTTTGTGGCAATAAAATAAAAGCAAGTCAAAGAACCTAGTGCACAAATGTAAGAAGTGAATTTTTGTTTTCAGCACTGAAGCAAACCCTTCCCTGTTATTTTGTAATTATACTTTACTTGTGTGGTTTCAACTGCTGACATCTACCACTGTTTCAGATTTATTTTTTTTTTGTTAAAGAAGCATTTTATTTGTATGTATCTTTTTACCAGAGTTTTGGGAGGATTAGCCTTCCTGTACAACAAAAATACTGGAAGTTCGAAGGAATTAGAAAGTATTGTTTTCAAGGTTAGAACTATGCAAATATATGTGATAATGCAGAGTGTAGTACAGCCCTCAGTGCGTGCAAATCTGTGTTGTATTTGCTTTTATTTTGAGTGCGTGAACCTTCACTGTCATGGATTTGTGATCTTGAGACTTTTGGGGGCACGTACACAATGAAAAAAACACACAAAAAAGTTTACTTGTTCAACAAGTTACCCCCTCAGTTTAAATTGAGCTGAATTGCATTTTGGAGGCGGTGCGGCAGGGAGAAAAGCAGTGATGAGTTTTATCAACTGTAATGAACAGAACTTTATCCTTTGACCTATGTGTGTATTATTATTGTTTTTAATTTATTTGAAGCATTAAGGACGAACCGATCTTGTCTTACCTCCTTTCACAGCCCAGTGAAGTACAGTGTGCGTTACATCTTTATATTTATTGTAGGTATCCGTTGGAGCTAACAGTGTGGTAGCCTTGGGATGTGAACTATGTTTAACATCACAGGTGTTTCCTTTTTCTTAAAAAGGTTATGTAAATGATGGGTCTCTGTGTCCTCACAGATGCTTTCACTTGTCTTTTTTAGTCCTCTGCAAACTGAACAGCATGGCACAAAGCGCCCAGAACCATCCTCTGCTAAGAGTTTGGTTGATATAGGCACTCGGAGGATCTTCTCATCAGATCATGATATCTTCAGGGAGAGTGCCAGGAAGTTCTTTCAGGAAGAAGTGCTGCCTTTTCACGCTGAGTAAGATACCTCTTAAACATTCTAGTTTGCCAAACAATATGCATTTTTCCACCAAAATGCTTTTTGGAGTGTTATGCTTGATATGACAGGATAAACAGGATACTTGCTTTCATTTACAAGCTTTCTATTTCAAATTTACTGTATTAAAACAAACCTGCCTATGAAAATCATACATGAAGAAAAATCACACGTAATTAAAATTTGCTGCATTTTTTGAGCTCCAGTGTAGGCAATCTGGCATCCTTGTCTTAGGCCTATAAGCAGACAAATGGAGTTTACAGAGTTGCAGTGAAAGTATCCCTGCTTATAGGTATTAACTCTTGACGCTGATGTCTTGGGCGTAGAGTTAGGGAGACAGTTCAGTTCCCACACTATTGAACTGCTGTCATCCAAAATAGCATTGACAGTGTGTCTAGGTTACATTGCAGTAGATTTTGTAAATACATTACACATGGGATGGTAAACTGGATTACGTATTGCCAAGAAAATTGCACAAAATATCTTTGTTTAAATTTCTGTCTTTTTTGCTTCTGTGGGAATATGTGTGGTCTTCCGCACAGAGTAGAAGTGTCGTACTTCCATTGGACTAGAGCTGGAGGGTGTTTTTTGCCCTTATTTTAGCTGATTCCAATCATGTTATAGTTGGGAAAGAAAATAAGTGAACTCAGAATATGTTTTTGAACAGAAAGCGTTAAGCTGCAGTAGTGTCTTAAGCAATTTTTACTTTAGTTGAAAAACATTCCTACAAAAACACTGGGGGGTGGCGAAGGGCTTATTCTGAAATCCTGCTGCTAGATGAGTTCCCTGGTGTAGCTCACAGTGTGCATCCACAAACAGTTGAGATGGCACAATTGAGTGGGTGGGGTGTTGTGGCTCTGGGGCAGAAATGAGCAGCAGGAGGCAATGGAAACAGCTTACATCAGGCTTGTTGCCAACTATTTTTTCATCCTCAAACCATAACCTCAAAGTAGTATGCTTTTCCACCGTACAGTCATAATCTGTCCACAAAACCAGATATTTTCCCTCATCTCTTGTTGGAATGACTTCTAGTGCAGGTTTGTGAACAGGCTCTGGCTCTGCTGGAGGTTACTGAGGATCCTGTTCGCTAGCTTGCTGACACAATGATTTCCTAGAGAGCCTGGAACAAGTTGGACTTGTGTTCTTGGTTCACTTCAGCGACCTTTGAACCATTCTGTTCTCACACCTTTTAAGTAAACAAGGAGGCTTCAGGCAGAGTATATTAATAGGCTGGGCTGATGTGGAGAGACAGCTGTGGCACCAGTGAATGCAATTGTGGATTATTGCGAGGAGAAGCTTTGGTGATGGGTGAAGTAGAGCCTGGAATGGGTGGGATGTTCTAGCAAAGCAGCAGCCATGACAAATAAACAGTAGCACATGGGGGTTTTAATGCATGACTCTGTTCTTGTGTTCATTTTGCAGATGGGAGAAGGACGGCCAGGTGAGCAGGGAGCTCTGGCAAAAGGCTGGACAGCAGGGTTTGCTGGGTGTTGCTATTGCTGAAAAACATGGAGGCATCGGAGCAGATATTCTCTCTTCAGCCGTGGTCTGGGAGGAGCAGTAAGTACTAGACGCTTCAGGAACAATTTCAGTGATATTATCAAGAGATTTTTTTCCATAAGATGTCCTCATTATGGAATATGTTTGCTTACAGAAAATGGTGTTATCTTCTTCAGGGAAAGCATAGTTTAGATGCATGTAAATCCCTCTTAAGCATTATGGATGGTTATTTAAGTAACAAATGTCATAGTGCTCCACTGTTAGGACTCTGTGGCTGGGGGAAGCATTTTCATTAGGCTGATACGCTACATACCCATTTGGCCGTGAAAGTACATTCTATAAATAACAGTACAAGTGCCACAAGCTCAGATTGTGGGAGACTTCTGTGTGGTGGGGCTTTCTTCATTGTTGGGTCTATGTTGTAACGGTGTAAAGTTCAATATTTAGATCTCTGTAGTACTTCTATGAACACCTTTTTTTTCCCACTCCTCAAGGATGTATGTTAACTGTACGGGCCCAGGATTCAGCCTTCATTCAGATATAGTCATGCCCTACATTGCAAACTATGGCTCTGAAGAACAGATTAAACGCTTTATCCCTGAAATGGTTGCAGGCAAGTGTATTGGAGCTATTGCCATGACAGAACCCGGGGCTGGCAGGTAAGCTAAATACTGAAACGATGGTCTTAACATTATGTGTTCTCTATTGACTTGTCAGTGAAAAAAATTCTGAGCCTTCTGGTTATATAGTCGTTTTAGTGACGAGACAATATCCTAGATTAGGTAGGAACTCAAAAAACCTGTTACATATAGATTACTTTATTACAGCTTTGTCATTTATGGATATTCGCTCAGAATCCATTTCTGTATTGTCTCACTGTGGGCAAATACACTTTCTATTTGCTTTTATAGTCTGAGTTTATAGTTACAAACTTGCTTGTGGTATGAACATACTTTTAATATGAAATGTAGTAAGGAGAAAATTACATGCTTTGGTAAAGAGGGCTTGGCATTATTATTAGCTCTTGTGAAACAGAACACCTTATTTTCTTTGCCCTGAGTCCTTTCCAACAGAGGAATGTCCCTCCTTGCCCATCATTATTGAAGGGCAGACAGTGCATGTTTGGAGTAGACACAGCTGATCTGCCCGGTTTCCCAAACAGAGAGAGACAGGTGAAGAGCAAAACCTGTTGGTGTCATAATTCTACAAATGGTAGATGTTGCCAGTGGCTTTTTACAGAGCCTCCTGATCAGGGGTGAGCCTGCTTAGAGGATGTCGTTTTGTCTGGCGTTTGTCATCCAAGGCATATTGGCGTAAGGGGATGCTGACCCATTGGTGTCAGTGCTTGTATTTCACCACTTTCTACAAGCAGATATGTTAAAATGGGACCTTGTGTTCTTGTACAGTTGCATAGGTTTATCATCCCTTCCCACAACGTGCTTGTGGTTTCTGTGTTATGCTCTAAGCTATTTCACCGTATTTCACTATCCTCCTATGCGTTTTCACTGAGCCCATATCTGGGTGGTGTAAAATCCACCTCATTTTACTGGGTAGAATTAAAGATACAAATTGCAGCTTCTGAAATGGTTTCTTGAAGGACCTTTTGTATTTCATTTTAGTGACTTGCAGGGAATACGAACATATGCGAAAAAAGATGGAAGTGATTGGATTCTTAATGGGAGTAAGGTAAGTGAACAAGATGTGTATACCACTCATAGGCTTTGGGAACTGAATGCATTTGGGCAGTGAAGGATGTACATCAGCATTAGTATCTCCCCCAGTCCTTTCACTTTTGTTTTTTTGTGGGTTATGTTGTGGGGTTTTTTTCCCCAGTTACTATCTCATTTCTGTTGCTGTCAATTTATGGATGGGCTTGAATAGGTTCTTTTTATATCTTTAAAATAACCTTATCAAAAGGCCTATTTTCCCTTAAGCTGGGAAGAAAAGGGGGGGGGGTGGGGAGAAGAAAGAAGTCCTGCATAGTATGAACTGGACCAGGGCTGGTTTTTTAGTGCTGAGGTTGAACAACAAAATATATATACTACTACTGTAGTGGCCCGAGTAAAACCTTGTGTGACCACAATGCAAGCCGTGGAATCTGTATTCATGAGCCTGCTGGTCATCATGTTGGCAGTATAAAACCCAACTGCATCAGATGCTCTGTGCGTGTTGTCAAGCTGTTGCAAAGCTGACAGTGTTAACCTCTTCTTTCATTGCCATTGTAAAAAAGCAAGAAGGCAGAAGTAGCGCTCAAATGGAAGTGTGGGTTCAACAGGGTGGTGTGTGGTTTGTTTTTTTTTTTTTAAAGCTATGAGAAGTCTTTATCTTCTTTCTCCCCCCATTGCTCTGTACTCGTGCTGATAACATGGTACTGAGAGAGACTTCTGACCTTAGCAGAACTTGTGCAAGCAGGGAATGTGAGAATGTGTGCAAGCAAACATGCAGGTAGAGGTGTTCAAAAGGATACTTGATTATGCTGCGCAGCTGAAGCCAAGCAGGACAGATAGCTCGTTTCTTTTGCTGGAGTTAAGATGGGTCACTTTGGCAGGTTCATGAGTCGTTCTACAGGATTATAGTAAGCAGTTACGACAAGAAGCAGTTCATAGTTTTGCATGTTATACCTTGCTAATTTAATTTCTAGGAAGGAGAACCTCTGTGTTCATTTGAGACCAAATTCCTTCTTTATGATGGGACAGACAAAAGAAACTGATCTGTGCGTTCTTGAACTTCACACTTCTGACCCACACAATACTTCTCAAACTAATTCCTACTTTAATAGACCTCGTTCCAAAACACTTAATTCAGACAGCTTAAAGCTTAAAATTCTTCTGGACACTTAAACCTTACCTTTCAGTTCACCTGTGAAAACATCAGTGCAAGTTTTCTTTATGCTGCTTGAAGGTCTTTTCTAACATCTATCCACCCAGCTCGTTGGTTTTGTTACAGGTATTCATCACTAATGGTTGGATGAGTGATGTGGTGATCGTGGTTGCGGTTACAAACCGGGAGGCCCGATCTCCTGCTCATGGAATCAGCCTTTTTCTGGTGGAAAATGGAACAAAAGGTTTCATCAAAGGACGCAAGCTGAACAAAATTGGCCTGAAAGCTCAAGTGAGTTCATACAACCCCTAACATGTAATAGACTTGGAAGAAGTCTAAAACCACTTAATGCCTGCCATTAGCTAAATAAATAAAAAATGGAACTGTGGTGCTATTCTAGGTCTTAGGCTTTAGAGCACAAATGATATACATGCAAAGTATGTATGCTGAGTGTGCCTATGGAAGTTTGAAGCCTGTGATGTCCAGGGAGAAGCCGAGGAAGCTCGTTTCGTTCACACTGAAGGAGCCTGGAAGAACAGGATCTTATCCATGTCTTTAGCTACCTAATGGTTGGCTGTAGAAATGGAGCCAGATTCTTCTTAAAGGAGCGCAGTGAAAGGGAGAGTGGCAAGGGACACCAGTTACATTAAGGAAAATCCTAAGTAGGTGTTAAGAAAAAAAAAATTCACCACAAAAGTAATCAGATACTGGAAGAAGGTCCCAGAGAGTTTGTGGAGCCTTCAGCTTTAGAGCCTTGGAAAGCACAATTGGACGAGGCCCTCAGCTGCTTGCTTGGCTGGAGCTACTTTGAGTAGGAGATGAATTGGATGACCTCTGGAAGACCTTGCAACCTAAATGATTCTCTGATTTCAAGTTAAAGTGTACAGTAGCATGAAAAAAATGGGGCAAAAAAAGTGGGGTGAAGAGACGAGAATGTCAGGCTATGAACTGTTGCATTTAAAATCCTTTTAGGACACAGCAGAGCTGTTTTTCGAAGATGTGCGGTTGCCAGCCGGTGCCTTGCTTGGAAAAGAGAACAAAGGGTTCTATTATCTGATGGCAGAGCTCCCTCAGGTAAGAGGAATGTGAGGGTTTGTAGGAAGAATACAGAGACAATTTTTGTCATGGCAAGATCTGTCTTAGTCTTGAAGATTACGTTTCGTGGGGAGCCACCTTGGGCTCAGAACTGGGATGTCTGTAGGCAACATTGTGTTGATACTGCTGCTTTTTAACTGAAGAACACAGTACCTAGTGCTAAAAGTGCTGTTCTTTGGGCATTGGTAAAAATGCTGATATCCCACCAGCTCAAAGACAGATCCCTTCGTCAACAGCCCAGCTATTGAGGAACCTGAGGGTAGTGTATTTAAAAGAAAGTATCACGGTTTTCTTGTATACTTCTACCATGAAACCACTTTGCTTAGTGAATTAAATATAGCTTGGAGGGCTCCGATGCATTTGGCATTCTATTTAAAGAAACAAGCAAGCACTGCTGTTCTAGCTCTTCTACCGATAGAAACATACTAAAGATATAAGGAACTCTTTCTTTGTCCATATAACAAAATACCCTGCTAGTGGAAATAACAGTTTGTGAGCTAGTTTACGAAGTTTGGGAATTATTGGGGAGGACAAAGAAACAAAGAGGTTTTTTAAAATGTGACTGTGCTTTGTCAAAACTATGACTTTGTATTTGCCTCATCTGGAAGGAATCATGTTTATTTAATTTTATACTGTGAATGAATACGAAACCTCATCAAAGGAAATCTTTTACTGCTTTAAAGAAATAGATGCACTCCTGAACAGGTTCAACATGATGCATCAGATGATTTCAGTGGTGCTAGAAGTATTTCTGTACTTAGTTTCTCTTTTTCAACATGTCACGAGGAAGGAAAAAACAGCCAGGGTTTTGTAGTAGGTTTTGTTTTTTTCTAGAAGTGTCCTGTTGAAATTTTTAAATACAGTTGTTGTTCAAACTGAGCGGTGAAGACCAGTAATTGAAACAGAAGTTGATGTGAATGTTTTGGTCAGTAAGAGTTGTGTGGTTCATTTGTAGCTATTTTTTGTGTCATTGTGATAGAACATCACCCCATCAAAGACTTACAAGTGAGCTTCAGGCAGCAAGGTGTTTGTCCCACTCATTGATTTCAGTAATGCAGTGTGTCTGGTTTGATACTTAGTGGGACTTCTGTCCCCCTCCCTTAGTGAACAACACTGACCATCTGTGTCCCAATTGTGCATCTGATATGGAGAAATGTAGGACTAATTCAACTGGATTCTGTAATTTGTGTTTCAAAAGGAAAGACTGCTCATTGCTGATATGGCTCTTGCCAGTTGTGAATTCATGTTTGAAGAAACAAGGAATTATGTGAAGCAAAGAAAAGCTTTTGGGAAGACAATTGCACACTTGCAGGTGAGTTTGAACTGGGAGACTTGTGTATGTATTCCAGTGTGCATTTGCTTTACATCTGTGCATGTGAAATAGTGAGCAAATGAAAATCACTGGGCTGTTTTCAAAGGACTGTTTGCACAGGTTTCACTGTTGGACTGTGGCTGTTTGCCTCCATACCCATCGTTCATTTTTGAAAAACAAAAATAATAAACCCCAACATGACAAAAGTCTTTATGTATGTATTTTACAATTCTGTTACTTCCCAGCAGTGCTGTTTTTGGAAGTGAAATATGCAAGCAGAAACTATACTGGCGTTTTGCTGCTGATGAAGAAAAATTACCTGGTTGCCCTTAGGCTTGTGTTTTACTGTCGGAGGGCCCTAATCACAGGGTCTGTTACACCTGCACGTATTTCTGTATCTGCCTGGAATCCTGCAGACTGCAGAAGAGCTTGGGACATGTGCAGGTGCTGCGTTCCTCTGCACATTATGCATTGCAGACAAATGAACTTTGAGGCTGATGCTGGTGGGGGTTCCCAGGCAGTGACCTTGCTGCCTGAATGCCCACGGAGGTGCTTGTGTTCAGCTTTATGGACATTGTAATGAGATTCCTCAGCTAGCAGCTAGCCGGGTGTTTAAGTGAATGTAGATAAAACTGTTGGGTCATTCTCTGAGCATATCTCACTCCTGACAGTGGTAGTTAATTGTATTTTGAGACATTTATGCCTGCGCTCTTTAGTTGCAGTCATAAAACAGATGTTGGTTTCCGCAGTGTTGCGTTGTTACAGTTTTCGTGAAAACCACATTAGTTGTTGGGGCTGAAGCAGACCAAGCTCCTGCATGTTTGGTTTATAGGATAGAAATGACTCATGCGTTAGAGGATGTTGGCTGCCTCTTTTTTTTTTTTTTAATATACTTTTGAGATAATTAAAAATCCATTTCTAAATCTTGAGACTTCCTTTGTCAAAACCAAATCTTTAGTTGTTAATAGCAGCAGAATTGGGCCCTTTAGAGGCTGGAATGCTAGGTATCTTTCAGGAAATTATGATCTTTATCTCTTTTTAAAGCTAACAGTGACAAATCCGTAATTACAGATAGAATTTACTTCATAAACTTCATAAAGTGTATTATTTTTGCCAAAATAATCCATTCTTGCATACCTTTTCAGTTTCCTTTTTGTTGCTGATGGCTAGAATGTGCATATAATCAAAAATCCTTTCTGAAGAGCTCTCCCTTGCTTAATTAATTTAGTCATGCCACAGTCCAGTGTTTGAAATTAAATCTTTTCTTTGTAATAGTAGACCGGCCCGTTATATTTATTGTCAAGGGAAGCAAGAAGACTTATTTTTTTATATTCCATTTTAGGACTGTGAGATTAGAAAAAGCTTTTGTTACTGGGTGGTGTTTTAACAGCTCCCTACCAGAATTACAAGAAGATGGTTGACCACTTGCCTGGTCTGGTTTTACATAACTGTAGCAATGGGTTTCACCTCTTCTATCTAGAAACTTGGAATTCCAACGCGGCAGACCTCAGTGTTGAAAAATTTTCTGACAGTCTAAAATTTTCCTTTGTGTCTCTTTGCATGTTAATTAAACTCTGAAGAACTGAATGCATAGAAAAAGCATTCAACAGATGATAAAATGATATTTATTGGGGAAATAAGTGGCTCTACGATGTCAAAGGATGTTCCCCCACAAGAGGGAGCTGAGAGTGGCAGAGCACCCAATGCCTCTGCTCTCTAGGAATTTGTTTTTAGGCTCTTGAGGTTTTTCACTTAAGGTCATGTTTTGAGTTGACCTTGTGAAGTAAAGGGCAGTAATTTCCTCTAATAAGATTGGTAAAGACATAATTGTATGGAAAGTAAGCTGTCTTCTGGTGTAAAGAGCCAAAGTATTTTGAAATAGTGATTTCTAACAGAAATCCTTTCAGAAAATGCTCCATTTTCTACTTCAAATATCACTTAAAAACTGTACTACTTCTTTCTTTCCTCTGCCTCCTCTGTCCACTTCCAAAATAAGACTGTACAGCACAAGTTGGCAGAAATGAAAACACAGATTTGCGTGGGCCGAGCTTTTATGGACAACTGTTTGCAGCTGCATGCAGATAAACGTCTGGACTCCTCCACAGCTTCTATGGCAAAGTATTGGTATGCAGTTAAAGTCATTTGGAAGTGTTACTTGCATGATCTCGACAGGAGTCTAATGATAAAAACACAGAACTGTTCAGATGCAATGAAAAGATAAAATTACTGCCTGATTAATAATAACATTGCCAGCTTCTAGTAGAGACCACTAGGTTTAACTTTAATCATGTAGTCAGCAGAAATCTTAGTTAGGTTAAAAACCAGTGCTGGTTAAACAGATCAATTTCAAAATAATAGTGTACTTTTAAAAACAGGCTTCCATTAGTAACAAGATCAAGACTCAGCTTTAGCTTCAAGTAAAAGTGAGTAATTCAATGGTATTTAGGTAAATATTTACCATTACTGTAGCAAATTGTAGTTGGGTGGGTTTTTTTTGGGCAGGATGTTTGGTTTTGTTTTTTTTAAAGGGGGGATGTTTGGTTTTTTAAAAGTGCAGGTTTATTTGAAGCCTGTATGATACTTTTTAGTTAATGTTACTTAGCGATAGCTGTTTGACCCAGCCAGTTTTTGAAGCTCTCTGGTTTTGGGAGGGAATAGTTGGCTACAGCTGTTGCTGCAACTGAGACTAAATGGTGCTTTCCTTTATTGGCCAGAACTCCTCCTCCTCTCCCCGTACTCGGTGGTGTTATCTGTTAACTTAGGCTTAACCAGAGAATGCTGGATGAGTAGAAGCCTCTAAGATAGTGGCACATGAATTTGTATAGTTTTGCTTTGCTTGCAAAGATGGGATGAAAAAAAAACACATCAGACATGAACAAATAATTTTATGCAAGATGCACAGGTTTACAGATTCTAGCCTTTTAAAAATAAGCGTAGAGGAAATGAGCGGAGAACACTAAGGGAATCCAGAGAAAATATTTACAATGAAAGGAAGGGTTTTGATTGAGTGCTGTTCCTGGCACTGATTATGTAGAAGTACCAGGTACATGAGCAGAGGCATTCGATTCTGAGGAGGAGGAAACAACTAGTGCCGGCTCAGACTGACTTCCTCAACACATTTCCCAAAGTGAGGCATTTGAAACTCCCCCACCCTCCCACAGTTTAGCACCACAATTTGTTGTGGATTCCCCCTTTCCCTAGTGGAGTCCCAGTGACTCCCTTCCATAAAACTTATCTTGCATGGTCTAGAAAAAGCTTCAATGTAGAATTGCTTTATTCCTTAGTGTTTCAGGAGACTATCTCCAGTTAATTTTGCTTCAAACTTCTGTATAGTCGATGATTTGAGTTAGAGCTTTGAAGGATTTTAAAACAGTTTGTGCATCTCTCTCCTAATATCTGATGAAAGGTCTGTAGATTTTATTTTTGTGGTGACAGGTTGTATTATATACCTAAATCAATTTGAAAATATATTTAGGGAAGACAGTTGCAGTAACTTGCCACTGCAGACTTAAAGTTGGTATAGCAAACTATACGGATTTAATTGGATGAGGGGATTGTCTGGAGAAATGGAGAGGCGTGGTTTGGGGAAAAGGACTCTTACATTCCTCCATGAGAAGCAATTGACTTGAATCATCACTTTCTTTCCTTCTGGTACCACTCTGAAAGTTGGGTGCTTAGAAAGTGGGTTTTTTTCCATGTCTTTTAACTTTAGCTTGAGCTTCTAGTGCAGTTAAAATCTTATTTGGCAGTTAAATCCATGTTTTCCAGTGAGCAATTCTGCTTAAGAATTACAGTATTTTTTTAGCGTTGAGAACTATAAAATCTATTAAGGAAAATGAATTATCCCCAGGTGATGGCTAAACTCAAAGAGCATCCTGGTGTGTTGCTAGTGGGGGAGGTGGGAAGCCTGTGGTGCTGTTAGTTTTTGACAAGGCTCAGGGATTTGGTAAGAAAAGAGTCTATATCAGCCTGCTTTACAAAAGAAATCTCTTGGCCTGTAAGAAAGGTGAAGAAGCTTGTCTGTTTTGAAAGCTTTCCTTCTCTGAGAGCTCTTCCATAAGGAGAACAAAGATTTAATACATTAAATTGAACGGTATTTATTTACCGACCATGTAAGAAGAAAAAAGTCCCTCAGAATATAAAGTATTTTAAGGGCCGGCATTTAAGATAAGTTAGAGAGAGTAAAAGGTTTGGTTATATTTTTGTCTTGCTAACTTATCTGTATCTCTAGTAATGTTGCACAGCATAACATCTTTCTGAAAACAAATTTCTTTTTGGCCGTTTAAGGTCTTCTGATCTCCAAAACAGCATAGCCACTCAGTGTGTGCAACTGCACGGAGGATGGGGATACATGTGGGAGTATCCAATTGCAAAGTAAGTGTAACATTTCAGACTTGAACGGTGAAAGATTTCCACCAAAGTAAAATGAGGCATTTCCTTTACGTCTGCTTGTCAGTTATTTTGTGTTAGTTCTGATTTACTGTTCCTTTTCTCATCATGTTTATTGAAAGGCAATCTACTGTACAGAGGTCTGCAGGAAGGCTTTGTTTTGATTCTCCAAATAACTCATAAGCTGTGGAGCAGTTACTGTCTGTTATTTCACGAAATAGAAGTTGCTTTTCTAGAAGAAAATGTTAACTGAAAAAACAAAGAAGCAATATAAGAATAAAAATGAGGGGAGCTAGTTTGAACGTGTAATCTGAAATTAAATGCATACGTATGAAGGAAAGAAAACATGTTGGTCAGCCTAAATCTTGTGTAATACCACAAGATAACAAATTGCCTAATCAAGAGCATGACTGGCTACGTTCAGCTTTTTTACACCTTTTTAAATGGAAGAGCGAAGAGATTTTTATGTAGAAAGAGGAATTTGCCATTCCCAATTTTTTGCCTACTTTGAAGTTTATGGAGTTTTTATGTATTTTCTTGTGTATTATCTCTGAAGATGTATTTCCTTTTGTGTACATGCCATACTAAATGGAGGTTTTGGTGCTGTTTTTATTATAAAAAAAAAGGGTAATCTGGTAGTAGAAATAGCAAGAACACGACTGCTGTGCAGTTGTCATAAGCAGATAAATTAATTTTTTTAACTGAGTAGGCTTAGATTTTTTTTTTTTAAATTCTAAATACAATAACAGTGTGAAATGTTGCTTTAAAATAACTTTCCTGCATGTTTTAATGGCTGTAATTTGTGAGTGTGCTGCACCCTATCTTACTAAATAGGAAGGCCAGCAAGCCCAGTTCAGGGTGTCCTAGAACCGCTGCTTATCTGTGCATGCGGTAGTTGTCCGTACAGGGTTTTATTATCCCCATGGTTCAGCAACATGCGTGTTTCCAGAGAATGCCGCATTGCTCCTGGGCTGCTCTCTGTATAACGAAGCAGAATTAAGATGGAAAAAGCACACTGTCATCGTCCTGTGTGCCATCACCAGCTGTGCGTGTACTGGTGCTGGTTCCAGCGTGAGGATGGAAATGGTTTGGCTGGATGTGGCTTTTCGGCTGCTGGCCCACATGTAGCAGGTGTCGGTAGAAGGCTGTAGCCAGCTGATGTGAAACCAGTCAACGCTTTCTTTACCTGCCAAGGTGTTTGAGTCCCACCTCAAAGAAAGAGCTGACAGCACCGTTACCAGTCCTCTTGACAGGATCACCATTAGAGCATTAGAGCAAATTACTGTGATAACTATCAGTTTGGCTCTGCAGAAGTTGTTGTTTTTTTTTTTTTTTTCACAACAAGGAGGCACCTGGGTCTTGCAGTTCACGCAGGCTGTGCTGCGGTGCAGGATGTGCGTGGTGGGCGAGCGGGGGCTTCGGTGTCCAGAGCTGAGTTGGTGCTCAGGGGTGTGAGGAAAGGGGAAACAAAAACGGGGGGAGGAGAAGGGGAAAAGGTAGGAATCTGGTTTTATAGAACTTAATTTTATTCTGGTTTAATAAGGGGGGATAGTGGAGACTTTACAATGTAAACAAAAAAAACAGGGAAGAGATACTAACCAAATCCCTAGTTTGGCCCAGTACCTTGGAAAGATGAAATATTTTTGGTAGTTGAAACCTCTTTGAAAATGTGAACCTCTTCAAAAATGGGAATATCAAGGGATCTTCAAAGATAAAAGTTGATATCTTTTTCTTTTGATTATGTGTCCATTCTGAGGAGTTGTTTTTTAATCTTGCCTTGTTTTATTATTCTTTTTTCTCCTCAGAGCTTTTGTGGATGCCCGTGTTCAGCCAATCTATGGCGGTACCAATGAAATAATGAAAGAACTTATTGCTAGAGACATTGTCAGTGACAAGTAGGGCAGATGCTTACTCCTTTGGAGAGTCTCCCAGAATCCTTTTGTATTAATATATGGCATAAAATCAGACATCAGAATGTAAGTAAAATGAATGTGGTGTATCATATTCTTTCAAGGAAGTGACACTTAAAAGTAACAACAGTGTATGCATAGGGAGGATATCTAATATTTAATGAACTTTCATTTTAAATATCTTTGGATGACACAGAGTAATTTTCTGGGTGCCAAAAGTTCTGTTAGCGAAAGGCAGTTTTGCATCTGGAACGTTATGGGTAGCTCAGTCTTTCAGACTTGATGCCACTATGTTGAATCCACCCCTCGCTTTTCAGAAACAAGTATCTTCTCTAGGGAAGCCACGTTCTTTACAAATAAACAGAAGTTAAATGTTAATATACCTTCGAATTTGTATTTCCCCTTGACAAGTATCACTGTGTCCAGGTAGAACTTGCCGCCGCTACTGTGCCTCTGCTCGCTGGGCTGGGGGGGAACCTACCACTGGCCGCTATGTTTACATGTAACCCTGAATGCCTTATTTTAATCACTTTGTTCAGACAAACACAATAAAGCATTTCTATGCAATTTAGTGGTTGTCCGTGTTACTTCAAAGCCCGAGGGAGAGCCGGCGCGCTGCCTCTGCCCCTGTGTTCACCTCAGGGCTCTGAGGGGGAGTTTCGGGGAAGGGAAGGTCATGATACTGGTGAGTATTTTCAGGTATTTCCAAGTTGTTATTCCCAATAAACATGCTTAAAAAAAATATATTTTTTTTAATATATAAATTATTTATACAGGCAGGGGGTTCTATCTTCACTCCCCAGGGCGCGGCACTGTGGTGTCCGTCCCCCTCCCGCCTCTTTCCCCTCAGGGCCCCGGCCGCGCCGCGCCCGGCGGAGGCGCGCGCTGGCGGTAGGAGGGCCGTCCCTGCCTCAGGCGCCCGGCCAATGGCGGGGGCCGCCCTCGCGCCGAGCCCCGCCCCCGGGCGCGGCGGATTGGCCATGCTCCGCCCCCCCTGCGCGGGCCGGCCCCGCCCCTCCGCGCTGCGCTTTAGCTGGGCGCGGACTCTTCAACAGCGGCAGAGGGAGCCGCGCCGGGCGCCGCGCCGCGCGGGCTGGAGGCGGCAGCGCCGCTGTGGAGAAGCCGGCGGGCGGAGGCAAGCGCGGGGCTTCGCGGGGTCACCGGAGGCGGGCGGCGGGGCCGGTTCCGGCTCCGCGGTGAGGCGGAGGCGGCGGCGAGGGGGGGGAACCGGGGCCGGGCGGCAGTTGGTTCCCGCGGCGGGAGCGGCTGTGGCGCCGCCGAGCGCTGGTTCGCATGCGCGAGGAGGAGACGCGGGTGGGGGCGGGGCAGGGCGGGGGGGGCCTAACGGTCCGGGCGCGGGGCGGGGCCCGCGGGGCTGAGGCGGGGGTGGCCCGGGCGCGCGGGGCGGGGGGAGCCGCCGGGCCGCGCCCCGCCCCGTGTCCGTCCCCTGCGGGTTCTCCCGTCCTTCCCCGCCGCTTTCCGCCGGCCCGGGCGTGGCTTCTGGCCGCGGTGCTGCCAGGCTGGCCGGGCCCCGCCTTGCCCGGGGGGTCTGCGGGCGCGGGGGGCTCACTCAGCCCCGCCGGAGCGGGTGGGAGGTATTTGTGCTGCCCCGTTCTTTTTACTTTGTTTTCAATATTTAGGTCAGTAGCTGAGTGGAAAAACTTTAGCCTGCGTTTTCATGTGTGATTTTTTTATATATTTTTTTTTTATTTTTTTTTATAATTCCCGGCTTAAACCTTCCCTCTGATAATCAAGCTGAACAGATTGCCACAGATTCCTTTGCCTTTGAGTGACCCAGACCAAGTTGGCTTCCCAGACCACTTACTCGTAAAATTGAATGCTTTAGATAAAGTAGATAGTAAAGCTCTGGAGAGCAGCTTGCATCCAGGTGCGTCCCTCAGCCTTCCTTGATATTTCCTGTGTGGTCTTGAGCAAGTCTTTTAATCCACTCTGTGCATCAGTTCCCTGGTTGCAAAATGCTGATGCACTTCCCAAAATAAAATGTAGCAGTGACAGAGGTACTTGATACTCCTCAGCAATGGGAAGCAAAGTAACCTATTTAAAAAAAAATAAATCCAAAGTCTGCTTTTTGTCAAAGCATAGGTGTTTCCTTTTTGTGCTTAATTTAATAAAAAGGAAATATTAAACTGCATAAAGCGTGGTTATAACACTAGTAGGTGTACCAACTGAGAAAGCTAGTCTGTGTGCCTTAGGACTCTCCTTCCTTATTGGTCCGCATTGTGAAATCCTGCAAATGTTTTGGGGCGTTTAAATTCCAGTCATCTTACTTAATGTCAAAGAGCTGAATGGTTCTTGTTTAAGACCAGGTTTTATGGCCCTCTCTTCAAAGAGTGAAATTCAAAAAGATAACTGAAATGTTGATATGGACCTTACAATGGATCTAAAAGTATTACAGATACCGATATTAGAGACATATGTACAACCAACTTATAGAGGCACCTGTACTACAAAAAGTGTTTAAGTTTAGCATATGCTAAAAATGACTTCAGGTGGTGCATTACAAATATATGACATTGTAGACTGAACAGGAATTAGTCGATGGTAGTAAACTTGGAAATAATATATAGTTCTCTGTTCAGAAGCAGTTAGGAACAAGGAGAAAAACAACCCTGCTCAGAGATTTTAATGAGTCATGGGTTTTATCGTAAATGAATACCAATGAGTTCCACTTGAAGTATGTCCTTTTTGATGTTTTTAATGACTAAAACTGTTTGGGTGGTCTGTCTTAAATTCAGTTCTCTTACTGTTCAAAGAGAGATCCTTTTTAGGTGTATGTGTGTTTTGTTGTTTTGGTTTTTTTTCAAAGAGGAGGAATTTGTGCTTATATCTTCTGGGGAATGCAAAACACCAGCATTCACAGTTTTATCTACGTAGTACTGCCTGCGCAGTGAGTGCTGCTGAAAGCTGAGACTCCCCACATAATCCTGTTTGGGTTTTTTTTTTCCCAGTCTATTAATAGAATAAAACACTAAAATGCTTAAATACTCTTCATGAGTAAGTGGGCTGCTTTCAAACTGAAAAGCTGCCTAGTGAGATATTTTTTTTCCCTTAAGGCTAGTCCCAGGTGCGTTAAATATGGACTTCATTCCTTTTTCTTTCATACTCCTAACCAGAACATACCCAGTGGGATCAATATCTCTTTTGCGGTCATTGCTGCAAACTATTCTGTGAGAAAATGCAGATTATGCTATTGAGCTGTTCTTTCTGTTCTTAGGAATTACTATGATCCTGTAAGTTTTGTGAAAGTTGGGAGAGGTGGGTAAGGTATACCCAGGTGGGTGCCACTCGCCAGGCGAGGCTCGGAGAAGGTGGCCAAAGTCAGCTCCTGCGCGCTCAGCTCGGCGGCAGCTCTCGCTCCTGGCAGCACAGCTCAGTGCCGCAGCAGCGCCTGTCTGCCAGAGCACCGCTTTATTTTTGTCCAGCAATTATTAAGAAGGCTTGTCCGAGAGGAGCTAGGGATTACAGGGCAAACAGCACAAAGCTGTAGGAAACCAGGTTTTGTCAGTTGTGTTGTAGGCAGATCAAGCTTGCTCGTGTAGCTGCCATCTCTTCTGCAGGTTTTTTCTAAGAGGCCTTAAAGCAGCTCTTTTCAATTTTAAATACAGTATTTTTGAACGTTCTTGCTGAGCTGAATTTTGGGTGTTTCACCATATGCTGCCTGCTGCCAGTGACTTTGCTTTGCTTTTGAAATGCCTTCTAGACAAGGAATAAACATTGGAAGTTTGCTTATCTGTAACACTGTTGATCTATGAATATACTGTAAACAGCTGTATTCATTTGAAATGTTATTTGTAGGCCTCTGAATTTGAAAGCAAAAAAAAAGGAAATGTGAAAATCTTCTTAACAAGAAAGTTTCGGGTGTTTGGGATGAGGAAAGAGGACTGATTTTACAAGAAGAGAAGGCTGGTACAGAGGAGCCTTGCAAACCCTCACGCAAATTGAGTTCTGTTGTCATCGAAAATGAAAAGATCACAAACAAAAAAGCCACTAAAAGACAAAGCAATCCTCCCCCCAAGCAAAAATCCCCCCAAACATTGTCTGCAGTGTTGTGTAACAAAAGTGATAGTGTTATGCAAGGGGGGGAAGAGTCAGAAAGTGAAAGGACTATAAACAAAAGCCGGGAAAGGAATGCCACCCTGTGAGCAGGCAGGTTTGTGGTTGGGTTTTGTTGTGTTTATTTTATTGGTGCTGCTAATTACCAACACGAAGACGCTAGTTTCAGGATTTAGACAAATTCCGTTTAGGTACGTCTGGTAGAGAAGGGTATAACGCAGAAATGTCGAGTAAGGACTAAGAAATAAGCAGAGGTATCGTGGGGTAGGGGGAGAGGAGCTGGGGTCATGGGGGGATTAGGGACCCATAGCTTTGGAGAGAGAAGGGAGCAGGGTGCGGGTGGGTGGGCACTGGGGCTTCCGTAAACTGCAATCCCGGGCTATATCCTGCTGGGTAATTAAGGCATTAGGGGAGGATAAGCATAACTTTAAACATCAGTTGCTGTACTGTGCATGTCTGGTACTTGTTTCTTCCATTCTCCGGTACTTATTTTACGTCACCTTTTCTTTTTACAATACTTTTTAGTCTTTCAAGCGTAGTGCGTATTCAGCTGATGAAAAGCAAACTGTTTGCCAGTGTAGTAGCATTTCAGCTGTTCTGGTTTTGAAACTTCAAGTAGTACACAACGGAAAAAAATCCTTGAAATAGTTTACCTATGACAAAAAAGCTTTTCCCAGAATGAAAATACAGGGCCTTCCTGAATACCATGTTGCAGTACTTGTCTCCCCTCCCTCTGCACACTTCCCCCCCAGAAGATAATAGGTTTTACTCTGGAAACTCACTTCCAATAAGGGAAGAGTGAAATTAATTTACTGCTTTCTGCCAAAATAAAATGAAATGCGTCAAAATGAAAATTGTACAATTCTTGTGGAACTGAGTACTTATACTAAAATTTGTTTTTAATTTTTTTGCAGCTGATGCTTTGTTTTGCTCATATACCAGTGACTTTTTGTGTGTGCGTGTGAACTTCTTGGAGAAATGCCAAGGACAGGAGACTGGGACAGTGCCAGCTTCTGTAAAGTCTTCTTGATGTCACTGAAATGAGAGGAACACACCTGAAGTGTCTCACACGACTGTCTTCAGGGCAGAAACATCGTGTGAAGTTTGCAAGTTGCCTGGGTAAGGGATAATTGAGCGATTTCTCTCTTCAAAAGCATTTTATTTCTTTTTTTAGCTATATTGTAATTTAAGTGTCTACTGTCAGGAACTCCTGATTAGTTAGTGGCTTCTTGGTGCTCTTTAGTTTAATGTTTGTGGTTCAATTTGGGGATACTTTGATTTCTTCCCCTCTTTCCCCTAAAAGTGGGGGGAAAAAGCCCCTGAAAGTCAAAAAAACCCTTAAAATAATTTACTAATGATATTCATTGCAATTTAGGGAATTTGAAACTGTACCAGAAGGCTATATAGTATTGGAGGGAATATGATCACGTTAAAACACAGTACTCTGAAAATTTTGTGCTGCTATTTTTTTGAATAGCCTCCCTCTTCATATAGGTATGAGGTATACTTCTCCAAAACTCTAGTTTGCTTGAGGAGCACCTCTGCTGTGTGTGGATATTTCCTGGCTTTCAGGAATGGCAATCTGTGATTGTTAAACCACTCAGGCTAAGGAAGGTATATAGTAAAGTTGGAGCAGTTACAGACTCCTTGCTCAGTGTATGTAGGTACCAGGCTGTCAGCGTTCTTCTGAAAGAGCTTCTTGGGGTTCCCAGGGACAGTTCTGTTGTGGGGACTCCCTTCAGTTCATAGTAATGCCACAGAGAAAGTGTGGGCTTCGGTTCTCTCCCCCTTATGTTGTAACCATGCTAAGTCACTTTGACTTCCTATAGTTATTTGCCATATGATGAGAGAGGAGGAGGCATAGGTGTCTGAATCCATGGTCCTTTGGATTTAAAAATTCTTGTGCCTGCTAGCTCTTAAAAGAGTGGAAGGACACAAAGCCACAAGTCAGACAGATGCTGAGAGCATTGCCGAGTCACCTGAGCCTTTGCGATTTAGGGCTCCAGCTCTCATCAGTGCATTTCCCTGCCCTTACTGAACTGCTGTCCACTGGGGAGGACTCTGTGATGAATTCCTCTATAGCCTGAAGTTACTGGGTCGTTGATAAAGGTTAAAATTCTGGGGATTTTAATAGCGTCATTTAGGATTAGCGCTAGGACCACCAGACGTGGTCCCTGTGATGCTGGGTAGGTGATGCACAGAGATGAAAACCTCACGGCTGAAGTATATGTGGAGCAATGAAAGGTGAATCAAGCATACAGAGAGTGTTAAGGCAGTACTGGAGCATGTAGCTCTTCGTGGTTTTTCTGTGTTTTGAGGGTTAAGGAGAAGGTATCCAGACTGGTACTTCTCAGCTCCTTAGGTTTCCACATCTCCCTTTAATGATTGCACCTTCAGCATAAAACCTGTAGTTATAAATAAGCTAAGGCTTCAGACAGGGAGTTTGCTTTTCTTAAGATCCATACATGGCAGACTTAGAATCATTTGACCCCTTATGGGATCTGTGCATTGAAAGTTGCTGAGCTAGGCAATTGCTGCGGAGATCAAAGCAGCTGGAGACATTAAAAGGAGGGCAATGGAAATGCTGCTCAACTAGTACACTGGTTAGAGAATTTACTGTGGAATTACTGTGCTATGCTCACTTCTGTTACTACTCTCTTACTGTTTCTGGTTTTGTCTCTAGCTTCTTAACCAAGAACTGACAGTAGCTTATCTTTCAGGCTTCTGCAGGCCACGTTCAATTAAGTCCTTCATTGGGTTTATTTAAACATCTCCTAAACCAAGCTGAAAGTACAGTGTAAGGCAGTGATTCCTGCTCTGTAGGCTGTGTTGTAGATACAGTACGACATGGCAGCATAGCTGCTGACAGGAAGTGGTAAAGGTCGACACTGGTCTTTTGATCCCAAAGTTTGGGAACCCTTCATTTAAGATACAGCACGCCACAGGCAAAGTGAAGGAAAACTGTTTGTCTTTATGCAAATTGTTATCAAAGAATATTGTGTTTGTATCGTGCAGACAGTGCCTGATGAATAAAGAAGAACTGGATACAAAAACACAGGAAAGATTTTTTTTCAGGAAACATTTAGAACTTACAGTTCTCTGTTTTTAAAGCATTAGCCTTGATGGTTGGTTTCTAAAGTGTATTTGTGAGAATATATAATAAATTAATTAATCCAATGCTTGCTTTATATAGATTTACATTAAAAATATTTATACCAATAGTGCCTCTGAGCTTATTTCAGAGTGTTTCATCATGTGGTAGGTGTTCTGTTTTGGTGAACTTCTAATAGGTAGCTGCATAGCTCCCATTTCTGTGGTACTGTTGATCTTGACTCTTTTAAGTATAAAAGAAATACTTGAACAAAAACTAAATGCAACTCCAGAAGAAATGTATCTCCGGAACAGATTAAAATAAAGTCCAGCTGGAGTTTCGGGGTGGGAGTGTGTAGTTGTGTGTTTCTGTGCGTGTGCATATACGTACACATATTTTAAAATGCATCCTTCCAGTCACAGGCTTATGGTCATGTTTTTCAGTTTGGGCAAGGTTAGATGACATTCTGGAACTTTGTGAGTCTTATTTCTCAGACTGATAGCATCAGAAATGCAATGAGGTATGAACACTTACTCCCCTGAGAGGTAAAGGCTTTCATTGCACATAGAACAACCTCTGAATGAAATAAAAACCAGAAAGAGTGTTCTTGTTTGACTTGGGAGGGAGTGTAGTCTATTTGTGTTCTTTAGATAATGTCCTTTTTTATAGAATCTTTGAATAATGTTGAAAAAACGAAATATTTGACAGAGTTGTTGTATTGTACCGTGTCGTGAAAATGAGAAAATTTACATGGCCCGTGTTATTTTCAGGTTTGCTGTAAACTACCTACCGTAGCTATAATGACACCAGCCCTCAGAGAGGCAGCAACAAAAGGTCATGGTATCCACTTGTCACCTTCTTTGTCCTCTAGAGCTATGGAGTCTGATACAGCTTTGTGCATGGAAAATTCCAGAGCAGTGGAAGAGAAGATAAAAGAGGACTCCATCGCACAGATTACTTGCTCAGTCCTGGGGTTCCCCACTGCTGACCCCAACCTCAGGAATGATATCTTCAGTGTGCAGCGTTTTGGTTCTCCACCATCCTCCAAGCGCTATCAGTCTGTCTTGTTAATGAGTACAAATTCTGCATTTAGCAACAAAACTGGTAAGCAAACGAAAGCGGGAGAGCCTGACTGCTCCAAGATGAGAAATTCATTACATAATGGTGCTGACACATCATTTGGTCAGATTAGTCATTCAGAACCTGAGGAACAGGTCAAAGGGGAAACATTTTCAGAGACCACATCTCCGAATTTGGCAGAAATGCAGAGACTTTGGGATTCAAATGTAACTGAATCCAGTAATGCAGAAGAAATGCAGCTTTTAAATGGTAAATGGTACAAGAAGAATGGTTTTTTGGGTAGGGCTTTGGAAGTCTGCGCTGAAACAATAAAAGGGGATTTATTACACCAGATTCTTCACAGGCCTTCAGAAGGGATTTTGAGCTGCACCCCGGAGGAGGTGTATGCTCGCTTACTCCAGTGTGTCACTAAGCAACAAATGGAAATCAGTCGCGCCAAAAGAACTCAGAAACGTTTACAAATGCTCCTGGCAAAGCATGTTATCAAACACTGTGATCAGCAGCTGAAATGCTTCGTGAAACATCAGCTACAAAGAATGAAGGTTTTCCATGAGCCAACCAGATTTTTGAGCGGTAGCTCCCTCAGGTGCACTGAAGGTTGGCCAGAAAACAACGCAACTACTTTGGAGAGTAGTGTGAGTACAGATGTACAGAACGGAGTTAGCATTGCACCAGGTGAAATCCGGGGGTTTGCACTTTCCACTGGAGGGCTGCTGTCTCGCGTGGAGAAGGATCTGGACTCTGATGCAACATGTAGCAGCTCAGATGAAGATGGTGAGGAACAGACTGTAAGAACAACTGTGGAAGCGTAAGTGTTAAATTCCTCATGTGCTTCATGCTTATAAATCAAGATGGAAGGGTCTAGACCTGCAGATTCCTTCTTGTGTGAGTAACCTCACTCAATAGATAGTCCTACTGAAATCAGCAGGACTGCCTGTGTGAGCAAGGCTCGGCATGGGCCAGGCAGAAAGTAAGAACTCCTAATTACAGCATTTAAGGAACAATTACTTTACTAGACTGTAGAGAGCTAGATTTTGTACTGCACTCGTATCAGTTTGCATTACATTAGTACCGTTAGTTATTCAATACTCAGATGGTGCTGTAAATCAAATAGCGATAGCAGTGCTGTAAATTACAGTTTTAGCTGGTATGAAAATAGTTTTAATTTTATTCTGGAGTTATTGAGAATTAGTCAATATTAGGATCTTGAAATCCTCTACAATGTGATAAAGAGTAAAAATGATCGTCTGATGCAGGTGTCATGCCATCCAGTATTTGGGGGGTTATATAGTGAAAAAGTTTTGTACTTTGGATTATGATTTAGAAAATGTTTATTTACTTATTGAAGTTGTTCTGCTGCTGTGAATGAAGCTATCAGTGGTGGTTTTGTTGTTGCTGGTATCTTTTTCAAGAAGAACCAGAGGGAAATTAATATCATTAACTAACACTGTCTTGACTTGTCAGGGATCCTGTCAGTAGACATTATTGTAGCTTTGGAAATCAGTGGAGGATAAGAGAAGAAAGACAGTAAAATTGTTCCCTGATGGTAGTACAGCATCCTCTTTTTGTTCTTGGTTTGAGGTTTTTTTTTTTTTAACCCTGCCCTGCTGCAGTATTGACACAATCTCTTTGGTCAAGAAATTTTAGAAAGCATTGAAGACTGCTGCTTTCTCCTTCCTACAGCTGGAGAGGGCAGAGTATGTCTTAAGGTATGTTAGGATGTGATAGTCAGGACAGGGGCACATGGAATAGAGCTTCACACAAACACAACAGCTTGGTAGGAGCTTCATGGCACCTATGTTTCTAGTACTTGAAGTCAGAACTGGTTTTGTGTTTCCTGATCTGTTCTTATACTCCCTGCTGTCAGGGAGCATCTAGAAAGCATTAAGAGTGACATGGGTGTTTGAGGAAAAATATATATTTAAAAACATATATTTCTTGGTCTGTTTCTTGAAAAGCATAATGTTCAGAAGAAGTCAAGGAAGGTTCATCTTAAATTGGAAAAGAGCTATGCCCTGTAATGTGTTTATAGCTTCAGTTAGGGAAGCTTCAGTATAGCATGGTTGTATCAAATTGCTGCTGTGTTTCGTTAAACTCTGTAGGCTTGTAAAACAGAACGGAGAAAAAGTGCAAAGTAAAAAATAGTTTTCATTTTCTTTTATATATTGTCAAAATGGTAAATACTGTACTAAAGTCCAACCAAAGCATAATGACTTGCCAGCTAAGTTAGGATCGCTTTAAGTATTTGAGTTTGCAAAAGAATTATTCTCCTTTTGAAATATTTTAATGAAAAAACAGCATTTTTGGCTCTTCCCAGCGTAGCAGAATCCACATTCTTCTCCTAGCTGATATGTTTGAACTTCTGAGTAATAGCTCTGCCTCTAGGATTCTTATCTTGTGATTACATGAGCTGAAAAACTGATGAGAAACTCTTGATTCTCAAAGGGTAGTGGGTAATGCAAAACTTGGACCGAAGTTCTGTACGAGGGTTTTCTTTTGTCTTTGTTCCAGGGACAGTCAAGTTTCTAACTGCCTGCCAGTGCTTTACCTTTATTTCTTCTTGTGGCTTTTGAATTCCTTAAGTTATCTTTCCACTTAAGGCTTACTCAGTTTGTTTTGCTGCACTGACGAAAAAATCCACAGAGGATTATTAAATACAAAGACACCCCCTTTGGCTCAGGAAATCCCCAAGCTGCTGTGGCTGGCAGCTGAGGGAGTATTCTGGAGAAACACTGCTCCCTCCATGCCTGCCTGCTTGTAAGACTCTTATCTTGGCCACTGCTGAGAGGCAGGAGACTGGGTAGGTCATCTGTAGTCTGACTCAGTGCAACCCTTTATTTGAGGGTTATTCTTTTTCCTCCCTTTTTTATGTTCTTAGCGCTGAAGAGCAGTGAAGCAGCAGCAGTGACGAGGTTAGCAACGTGCATTAGCCAGGGCCTTGCTGGATTGGCAGTGCAGGAACCCCTGGTGTTTGAACTGCTGCTGGGCCAGCAGGCTCAGAGTTAAAGTACTACCCAATTTAAGCAGAAGACTCTTGTTTGTGTGCATAGGCTAAGGCAATGCTTGAAATAACATTACAGTGAGGACAGGCTGTCTCTTATTTGAATTTATCATTATCTTCAGCTTGGAATATTTTTTTTCATTTCAACTTTCCTAAGATTTGTCTTTGTGGCTAAAAGGCTGCACTTTTTCTTCTGGGTGACAAAGGTAAATTGATTATTCACCAGTGCCACTGCTGAGATTTGTTGTTGCCTGAGCTTTACCACTTTAAGACTCTTTAAATTGCCTTTCACCTGGTCAAAAGAAACAAAGTTAACATCCATTTTTATTTCTGCTGAGTGGATTTACATTCTTTGAAATGCCAGGGAATTGACTTATAGTGTTTTCCAGAAATAATGTGATCGTGTGGGTGAGAGAATACTCGTTTCCTCGCCTGTGACTTATTTTTCATAGTGAAGACTTTTACTGACCTGGAAAGACTCTTCCTCTGTGATATTCTTCATAATACTTAACAGTAGGTGTTATAAGGTTCTATTAATGCAGCGATGAATGGGAAAATGTTTTAGTTTTCCCTATATCACAGCATACTGATCGCATTTAACTTGAGGGTATAATCACGCTGGTGGCTGATGATTGTTACGACTGCAGTGCTTTTTATTCTTTTTGGTGGGGGGGAGGAAGTGTCAATCCAATGTGGAAGGGGGGAGAAGCCTGCAGTTACCGTGTTTACCTGAGAACAGTCTGTTTCCCATCAGGAGAGAGAAGTTGATTCTGGCTCCAATTCTTCACGGTAGAAAAAAACCTGGAGCTATTTTTAGCATTTTGAACCTGTTCATTCTCATTATCCTGAAAAGAATTCTACCCAATGAGTGTTGACATAAGCTCTTCTGAGCTGTATCTCAGTGCTTTGTGTCTCAAGTAAGATTGTCTTTATCCATCTATTTCAATACCTTTGTTGTTTGGTAGCAAATAGCTGCTGTAAGGTATTTAGACTGTTGTTCATTCCTTGTGCATTACATAGGTGCTGTCCTTAAGACAAGAAAGATCTTTGGTCTGCTGGTGAAGGCATTTCTTCTAGCTAACAATTCACAGTACTTACTGAACTTCCCTAGCTCCTAGAGTAATTGGAAAGCCTCATCCCATTTCAAGAGCTTAATCAAAACACATTTGGTCCTTTGAGTATTTGCTAAAAAGAAGTATGAAAGAATGGTTGGTTCTTTTCAGGAATTTTGTCATTTTGCTGCTAGCGTCAGCTCATGAATATCTTTAACCTGTCAGTTTTCATGGACGTTTTCTTAGGCAAAGCACCAAATTTCCATCAGTAATTTGTAGTGTATTCTAGTACCATTCCAGCCTTTGGGTGTAGGAAGTTCCTGAGGCACTACACAGGGGATGTGGTAGTACTTCTCTCTGGTTTCTCAAAGGCAGATGCTAGTGGCTGTTTGCTATCTCCCTGTTAGCATTAGCAACCAAAGCGGATGGAGGGCCTGAGAGGAGGGCATCACAAAGCTGGCCGTGAGTAATTCCTTCAGGAATTCACAACTAACATCAACCACTTGAAATGCAACATAGACAACATTTGACCAGCTGAGTTTGCTTGGATCTTGTTGATCTTCTTTGTGGTTCATGAAGGTGGTAGAGTATCTGTAGAAATGGTCACAGTTTTCAAAAAATGAATTGGGGGAGGATGTGAGCTCACAGCTTTTTCAACAACACAGCTCTGGTCTGGAAGCTGTGTATTGTATCCTTCCAGGCCAGCTCCACATCCTTATTCGTGTATTTTGTGTGTTCCTGATGTGGTTAGAAGTTCTGGTTGTTTACAATGTACTACAGAGAAGTCTGATTCTGAGGTGGTTATTTGGGGAACCTTTAAAGTTGCAGGGCACAGAGTTTTTCTTCTACATGTGCTACTTGTATGATCTTCCAGAATCAAAAGATACTGGGTTATCAAAAGAACTGGGGTTCTTCGAAGGCACAGCTGCTCACTCCATCAAATAGTAATACACGTACCTAATTGATTAGAGAGAAAAGCTGCTTACAATAGATTTTTCTGCAAAATAAGTAGCTCTGTCTACTCATGAAAAGTCCTGTGCGCTGTTTCCCTAGTTCTCGTTCCCCCATTTGAATATAGTCCTTTTGCATCATTGGTGGGATTTTTTCCTTCTGAAATATTTTCATGCTTTTCCTCTGATTTTTGAAATACATGTTTTACTGATTATCCTCCAGCAACCTCAAGCCTGACGAAGAAGCACTGTTGTTATTTTTCCATGCCCACAGGGTTTATTGTGCCTGGAAACTTTTATAATGAATGTGCAGAGATAGTAAATATTTTTTCCCTCCTTTGCCCCCCCCCCCCTCCCCGAGCTTGCTAGCTGGAAAAAGAGAAGAGGGGAAATCTGCTTTCAGTACAAATACTTGGTGGGGAGGGGAGCAGTAAGGCGGAGAGAATACAGGAAGGAAGAAAGTATTATGACTACTATCTCCAGATCTAATCTGTTTGTTCTAAATTATTTTCCATTTTTCCTAGCATTTTTTCTCATGGGTAATTGAGCAACATCAATGTAGTTCTGCAGGCCTCGCTATGGAAGGGCACTGCTTAAGCGCTGAGGTTTATTGCATGTCTTTGAGCCACATTATAAGGGGAAGCTGTTTGTTTTCGCAAGGTCAGGTCCTAATTTTCCACTCTGAACTGTAATTTTACTTCATACCTGATATGAGAACTGAATTCTGGTTTTGGGATGGGGAGGAAGAGAGTCTGCCAGGACCAAATACTGCTCTCCATTTTTCTTAAGCACAAAACCCCAGTTGTTCCCAGTTTTTTAAGACCTTTTTAGTTTACAAGTCTGGGAAATGTCTTATTTGCATAGAAGATTAATGTGAGAGCTTTTGAATAAGTGTAAATTCATAGGTGCTACTAATATGCTGATTTCAAAATGTTTTATACGTTGCTTTTTCATGAATTCCATTCTCTCAATTCTTGGCTACCGTCACTAGGATGTGGGAGGAGAATTGTTACCAGGGAATGAAAGAAAAGATAACTTTATATTACCTTGTGTTTTCACTCTAGGGATACATGTATTATTTCAGAATATATTCAGCCTCACTAGGTTGGGTTTCAGTAAGATGGATTTACAACTTCTTTAGGGTCCCACATGCATTTACTGTTTTTCTTTAGAGATTTCATGTACAGCAATAATAACTTGCTTTTGAGCAAGACTTCCTTCTCACGATACCAGAGTAATGTTCTTGTTAGTGAGGATCCTGATTTCTAACCTGTAATTACATTAATATTTTTGCAGCTGCTGAAAGTAGACTGAAAGGTTTTAGTGAAAGGCAGAAGGTTTGACAAGTTGCAACCTGCAAGGGAATCTCAGAGCCGGGAATGCCAAAGCTTTTGAGTTAGATAGCTGTTGAACGCATGTTAAAGAAAAACTTGGCATTACTCTTCTGAATGACGATTTAATACACGGTCAACATAGTATAGCAGAATAGCAAAGCTAATAATCAGACACGTGTGTACATGATAACCTCACATCCTTAATTAAATGGTAGACAAGAAGAGTTTGGTGCTTGATGTGAGCTGCTGATTAGTCAGTGGTTTATGGGTAGCTTTTTTCTTTCACTAAGCTGTGAAAAGTGGGATTTTTTTCATTAAAAGATGTCTTTACAAAAAACGAACTGTTTTTATTAACATCTTGTAAAGTGAGGGCAACATTATTTCATTTTATAGATAAACAGTGGTTTCATGAGAATCTACTTCAAAGGGATACATCCAGTGCCTTTGAAAATTGCCGTACGTGGGCCCCTGATACAGGAAATCATTTAAATGCCTTCCGTTTCATATGAAATAAAAAGTGTGCACAAAGACTTCTCAAAATAGGAATGCTCTCCTGTAATGGGGTTTCATTCATACTGCTAAATATGGGTTAAGAATGTAACTTTAGATGTTGGATTTAAATATATTGACCTGTGCTCTTTTTTTTTTTTTTTATTGAAACTGAAATAGCTGTAAATGTTTTTATTTTCATCCAAACATTTTACCTAACTGTCGTGTCTCAGAAAAAAATTTCTGTTGGGGAATTTAAATCAATTTAATCTCAGTTAGGAAACTTTTGATTACTTTTCCTGCTATTGAAAAAAACCAAACCTGAACATCCGCGCTTGAATATATGTGCATTATGAACTCCCCTTCCTCCCAGCCCATGGCAGTAGACTGGACAGCAATAAAACTCTGTGAAACTCCACACCAAGCTCCTACAAAACACCCAAAGCAAGAAGGCTGCAGCTATTCAAACTGACATTCATTACACTCTCCCCCGTGTCCCTGCAGACCTGACTGCAGGATTCAACCTGGTAACAAACTCTGTCCCTGCCCTGCAAAGCAGCCAGCCAAGTACTGTTTGGTTATTCCTCTGCTACTTAATCACAACCTGCTTACAGCAATGGCGGGGGCCCAAAGGGCTGAGTTTCTGACCTACCAGGGTGTCCTGTGTCCCCAGGGCAGGTCCTGGGGTCCTGCTGGGGCAGCGCTGACGGGGGCTCACCCCGACCGGGCGTTTCATACTCAGCACAGCCCCTCTGCAGCTCCCTTTGGGTCCCACGGTGGGGGAACGTGTCCAGACCTTGGGACTTAAGGCAGACCCATCCCAGCTCTGCCCAGCTGCCCTCTCCCCCGGAGGAGTGCTCTGGGGTTCTTGCAGCTCTTTCGTGAGCCCCTTCCCTGCAGTACCCCTCCATGCCTGGTGGGCGCACATTCCCTTTGGTGGGGCGGGGGTACCTTTGCTGCAGCTCCTCATTTAGCTGATTGCTCTGCTGTGGGCTTCCCTGCCAGCTACAGCCCCTTCTGAGTCTCCTCTCGGCCCCTGTTCTGCAGGGCTGCAGCCCCTCTGCTACCTGGAAGCTGCTGATGGTTTCCAGTGCATCAAGCATGCGAGTTCTGGATCAACTGCTACGTGTCTGTCCAGAAAGTCTCAAAAAAGATTATGCTTCATATCCATTTTCACATTGAAATCTAATACTATATACAGCTGGAATGAAATTAGTTACAAGCTGGAGTTAGATGTTACACTAATACCATCCCCACCTATTCCTTGTAAGAATATATATATACAAATTTTGGGACCAACTTCAGTGGCTGGACAGCATTCTCTGCTTTTATGCTGTAATAATGTTCCATTTGCACATATCTTTAAAGTGATATTGTAAGCTCTGTCTTGATTTATGCTTAGCGTGGGATCCAGGCATAGCACTACTTTCTTGATTTCTTTTTCAAGGGCAGTTGTGTAATACTTCCAGAGAATTTCTAGTCCTGTGTTCCTGGTGTTTTGTTGTTGGTCTTTGTTGATGTTGTGCCATTTCAAAGGCAGGAAAAGAAGCTTGTTTCCAGGCAGCCCTGGCGCTCCTGAAGTTTCTTTCTTTGCATGTTAGCATTACCTGCTTCTCAGTTCCGTGTTGGTCTGACCTACAGCATCCTGAGGCTTAGTGGAAGAAGCTGGGGTGCTGGGGGGGCCAATGGAATCTGAAAAATTAATTTTAAAATATTTTTAACAAAAGACATTAGCAGATACGCATTTTGCAGTGTATTTTTTAAATTTATTTTACTAAAAGAGGAAATAGTGCTGGTGGTTTACCTTTCACAGGTTTTCACTTCTTGGGCAGTTAATATTCTAACTGACCCCACCTGCACCGACCGATTTGGCCTTTTATCATTAACAGCTCTAAAGAATTACGTAAACGGAATTGAAGATGAAAAGCACCTACCATGTTGTGAAGCCAGCTGTTGGAGAAGTTCAGTACTGTAAAAGTTAACGCTGCTTTAAGAAGCTGAATTTTTAATTTCTTTTGTTGAGACCATAATTGAGTTAACAGTTCAGTGCTAGTATAACAGTTTAGTTTCTAATATAAAACCTGATAGTAGTAGTGTGATTCTTTGCAGGAACCCTGTAGCAGGCAAGTACTGGCTGCGGCATCTCATCGGTTTGGAAGATGTGATTTCTCAGATGAGGGAGCATATAGAGCTCCAATATGAAAATCTGACAAAATTTCTCCTTTGCTAGGGTATCCAAGCACAAAGGCTTTCCCTTTTTATATTTTTGGTTTTCTTCTACAGCATTTTTATTCCTGAATATTGATTTTCCTTTTCTCCCCTTCCCACTGTCCCTTCTAAACTTACTTGTGGAAGATGTAAAAATCTTACTCTGTTGCTACTTATTTTTTTCCCTCAGTCTAGTTCTGTACCATGAATTTTGTCTTCAAGGGAAAATCACAGTTATGATTGGTAATTTCAGGTGCTACTGCATAAATTCCTCAGGCCTGATGGCTTAGCAGAAATGTTCAGCTGGATAAAGTTTTTTGGGTTGGGAAGATAAGATATGTATTATGTGTTAGTATCAACATATGTTATTGGATGCAATTCTGAAAGTATTAAATGGCAACAGTATGTCAGAGACGGTGGGACCAGGCGTGGGTGCCAGAAGTTGTGATAAGCAGTTGCCAATGTCTGTAGGTGATAGGGAGAACTGTAACCCATCTGTTCTGAAGCCGTGTAGTGTTGCAGAGGAAAATCTCTGCCAGGTAAGAATTTCTGCTAAACACCAAAGATAGCAACCCCACAGACTCCAGAAGAATGACCTGATTGCAGCTCTTCTCAGAGACTGCAGTATAATTTTGAGTACCGGAGAACTTCCCGTAATTGATTGGTTTGCGGTTTTTTGGGGGCACAGCTTGGTTTAGTGCTAGTTGTCACAAAACAAGCAGCATATTGCTCTCTGCAGCCAGTCTGCGGCAAGCGCTCCTGGGTGATCTGCGGAAAGGCTGATAGTTAACTGTCAGAGTAAATAGTGTTTTGTTGTGTAGTGTTGATCGGATGTGATACCAGAGGATGATATTTGTTGCAGTTTGTTTTCATCTTGTTTGCACTCTGGAATGCATAGAAAAGATTGAGTTCGTAAAACAGTGTTCTCTATTTTTTTAATTATGTGGTTGTTATGGCTTTAACTGTTAACTGGTCCAGGGGAATTAATACTCCAACAGTAGCTGAAGTTAGTTCATTCTGAAAACAAACATTAAGTAGGTGTGCTGGAAGAATTAGTCCTTGAGAAAGCATTTACGGGTCATTTCATAGTTGGACTTGTTTGTTCAGCCATTACAAGTGTTGGAAGTTTTTGTTGGGAGTGGGCATTTTTATCTCATGAGTAAAATCTAGATAAGATGATGTAAAATATGTGCACTACATATCTGAATTAACCTAATTTCAATGTTTTATGTGATGCGATCTAGTTTTCATAGCTGATCTCTTATTTACTGTCAGTGTCTGCAGAGAGAAGAAAAACGGACATGTTGAATTTCACCAGCGTGTTGACAGAAGGTGTCAGAAGCCTTGCGCTCACCTTAATGGCTTGCAAGAAAAGGCTTGTGTTCAGGCCAGCTGCGTTTTAAGCATTACCATGTGCAGTCACAGGAAAAATGACTGTAGTGCTGGTGTAAAATTAGGGGCAGCTCAGGAAGTTCGCAGGCTTGCAGCTCTGGTCCTGTGGGATCCCCACCATACTAGTGCCTGTTGAGTATTTGTGATGAAGTGGTGAATATGTGGTGAATATGAACTCTTTTGTATTTTTGTACAACTGAGGAGTTTCCCAAGAGAATTGGGGGATGTGTGACTTTTTTTCCAGTGTGTTAAGTCTCTTGAATTTCATTGTGAGTCATACAATGTCTGGATGGGATTTAAGGATCTGGAGAACTTTCTGATTTTTTCCTTTTCAGTTTCCGGACTTGAGTCCTTCATCAAAATGATAAACTTTTGCCATTGTTTTCAGTGACTCCCACCAAGGAAGGGGATTAACTCTTTATCCTGAGGGTAATCAGTCTGTAGTTTATGAGCTGCTGCTTGTTTATGCTGTCGCATGACTGGCGATAGATTTCTGGTAGCCCAGGAGTTCCCGGGGAGAGGAGGACATGAACGAGCAGGGATGGTAGATGTCAGGATCACAGGGTCACTTCAGGACTAAATTATCTGAAAACTGGATGCCAGAACAATGTGGATTAAACTGAAGGGGACCTGGCCTGGCAGAAAGAGCAAAATACACTGTGTTAGGAAACTGAGTGGAAATGTAAGTGTGAGGGGATGTCAGGAACAACTGCCGTTTTTAGGTTTAATGCAGAATTTTGGAATTGGAGTTTTTCCCACCTACACTATGTGGGTGCCTTGCTCTCTGGCTTGTTTGTGTTTAAGGGTGTTGTAACTTGAAAACGTTGGTGTTCTTTGAAACAAACCTTTGGAAAGAGGCTGTTTTGGGTTGGCAAACCTGCCTTTTGGAGTTTTAACGTGGGTCTGTTGCAAGCATCCTCCTTTCCTGTTCAGTAGGAAGCATCCTGTTATTGTCTCTGCAGATGTGTCATAGTAGGGGCATGTTACTTGTTCTCACTGGGAGTTAAAAAGGCCTCAGTTTCCTTTTAGTTTTCAGAATTTAAGGTACTTGTGGAGAATCTTGCCTTGGGCACAGGGCTGCATGCTCTAAAACAGTCTTTCCTGTGATCACCATGCCCATTTGAATCAACCTTCCTGGAGACTTGCTATCAATCCCACATTCTGTATTTTTTGTGCACTTTTAAAACCACTGTGTTTCTCCGTCATTATTTATGAATTGTTTTTCAGGCTTCTTGTTTTGTTTGCTTATAAAAAGAAAATATGCCTAAAAGGTTTAAATTCCACCTCTTCTGCTCTCTTGTAAACAAAAAACCCCACCCATGCACAAACCCAAACAACAGTGTGTCTAGCACAGCAATTTTATCTTGGTTAGCAGTTGCCCTTTGCACTCAGTTAGGTTGCCTGGTTTTATTTTTGGGGGTGGACTGATCTTAGCTATTGGGAAAACATAAATCTCACCCGCAACATAATGGAGGTCCTGGAAATACTTCTTATAGTGTGTAGCATTCTCTGATGTTGGTTTGGCTACATAAAAGCATGGTTTGTTCTCAATTCTTTTTTTACTTTTGGAGAAGGTGAGAGTGCTGAGTGGTTTCTCTGTATATTCTGTCCACAGACCATGACTAAAACCTCTTTCAGTTCAAGCAATGGTACTGACTGTAATAGCAGTATATTATTTAGTTCTCTTCACTTGCCTCTTTGGTATCAGCAAAAACAAGTAGCTTTGATGAAATGCTTATACTGCCTCTGCTGGTGCTGACGATCCCCAGCTGAATTTTTTCCCATCCTTTGGGGTGACACAGTACAGCCCCAACATCTGCTTCCCAGTTACATTTTTGATCATACTTTGACTGTGCTCCTTGTGCCTTGTTTGTTCTTCAGCATTTCCTTCTTTCTTCTCATGCAAGTTGTGCAGGATTGGCCTCCTGCAGTTCAATCAGAACAGAGGAAATGCAAGCCAGTATCTCACAAATTTTGCCTCTGATGCAATTCCAGCATGTTTTTCCAGGGAAATTTAAATGAGATGTTTTATTCGTACAAAATCAGTATTGCTCTGTTCTCTTCCAATTCTAATAGTCCTGGATGAGTGCAGGAGATTATCTGCAGATTGAAGAGTCCTCTCAAGAGCAGTAAGTTTATGTGTAAGTTTTGTATTTCACCATACTATGGTACTGAAGATTAGAAACTTTTGCAAATGTGATGTGGTTTATATTGAGTTGCCAGTAGAAGAATGGATTTGAAATTCCTGTGGAGGATGTATGATGTTAGAGTCAAAAGCACAGAAACCAAGTAAAGATGCTTTGCAAAAGGAGCACACAGGAAGCGGGACAGACAGAAACTTTTTTTTTTCTACTTTCTTGTCTCGTTCCCAACAGAGAACCAGAGCAGGAGCTTCTACGTTAGCACCTGCTCTGACTTCCTCCTTCAGCAACAGGCCTGGTTATTTTTGTAACCCGTTGCGTTTTTTCGTTTTGTTTTGTTTTGTTTTTTCTTCTCTGAATTTGCAGAATTGATGAACTCACTGGTGCCTCTTTGAAACAGCTTTCTTTACTGAGTGAATGTTATGCTGTACTCTCTAACATCCCAGGAACAGATTTACAGATTTTTTTAATTTGTTTATTTTTAATGGCAATAGTAGGTTATCATTTGCACTTGAGTGACCATACTAGTTGCATGCAGCTCGCTTTAGGAGTGTGAGGATAGCTTATAGTGATTTTAATCTTCCTCTGAGGAGTTACGAGGTTTACTAAAGCATTTGTAGCGAAATAGACTTAGAGGCAAAAATGGTAAATAAATAATGCAAGATCAAACAAATATGAGTGACAGAGATGGGAATGGAATTTAGCAGTGCTCTCGCCTCGGATCCTGTAGATGCGAGCTCACACTCGCCATGAGCTTCCTGCCCTTCCTGTGTGGCTGGCTGCCTGCAAGGCATCAGCCCTGGGGAAGGGAGCTAGCCATTACCTGGTTTCATTTGCCTGCATCCAAAGTTAAAATGACCATGAGCAGCTCTCAAATCCATGTCGCCGTGCAGCTGCCCCAGTGCTCATGCAGCGTTGGGCAGCCTCGGCGGACAGGAGAGAGAAGCTAAAATTGCTTCCTTTGGCCTGAGCTTAAAACGTTTGTGCTTCGTTCAGTGGAAACTCTTCGTTATAGAGGAGCCTAAGGACATCATTATTGCAGTGTCATTAAATCCTGTTAGTTTAATTATGTAGTATGCTTTAAAGCCTTAAGAAATACTTGCATAGTATTTTAAAATGAAGCAAAAATATACATAATATATTTAACAGTGAATGGAATTAATTCAAGATTTAATATTGTGTTTAAGTAAAAAAAAATGCAGATGTTTTTGAGACAATAACTTGTAACTTTGCAGAGGATTTTTTTTTTAATATGTGGCAGTAATATATATGGGACATGATTTGTTTGTCTTAAGGTTACAATATTTAACTGTTCTTCTGTTACCTGCTGTGGTTTGGTATTGATTATGCATTCCCTTACTGCTGTGCTGATTTCATATAGTGTATGTATATTTTTTTTCTCATTTGCTTCCCCCTCCTCCTTGGTCTGTCTGAGGATAGCTCACCTTTCTCCCCAAAGTAGCATCTAGCTTGGCAGGCAATTCTGTCAGTGTGATTTATTTTCTTTCACCTGGGCTTTCTTGTTATAATGTCCTGGTTTGGGGGGTGGGTGGGTTGGTTAGTTGGTTGGCTTTTGAGAAAGCAATAGAAGTAAGCACCTGAACACTGCTGTTGGGTTTTTCTCAGTTATCCTCTTTGTTCCTATTTACCTTTTTTTTGTTAAAATTATTGACTAAGGTTTTTGTTACAGCCTCATTAAGCTTCTCTTGTTTAGGATTAGCTTTTTGCTGTCACAGCGTCCTGAGACAAATTCTAACTATTCCAGCCACCACAAATGTGTGAGCACATTATTTATTGGAACTCTGACTTGGGCCAACTAGGAATTTGGATCCCTCCTTTTTCCCGCAAACTGCATTTTATGACTTCCAGAAGCACAAATGTGCAAAAAGTGCTTCAATCCCACAGAAGTTCTTGGCAGGATGACCTGGTTAAAGCCTAAGTAACCAGGGCTACTTACTATGTACTGGTGAGAATGGGAAAACAAAGAGAAATAAGAAGGGGTTGTCAGAAAAAAGGATATTCACAAGATTACTTCATATGTCTCTTTTCCTAGCACAAAATCACTAATAGAATATATAAAATGTGAACAATTTATTATGGTACATGTTTGTAGAATTCTTTGAGTTTTGTTTTGATGGTAGTTCGCTTTATTTGCTTGCACATAGAATCTGGATTGAAACAGGACATTTCAATCTCATAATTTCTAATGTTCATTTTATCTGTGTAGGAGAGAGTTTAAGCTGGGTGTAAATTAGGTGGGCAGACAATTTATGTTAAAAAGGGGTGAAATTAAGTATTTTAGAGGTAACCGATCGGAGACTGCATCTATTCATACTACTTATGGTAGCTAAAGTAGACTGAAAGTTCTGAGATTTTGAGTTACATTTTATAATTTTTGCCCTGAAAATATTAGGATTCTCAAATTAGGTGATTCTCCGCTCATGCCAGGAAATGTCTAGCATCTTCTGCAGGGTGATGTATTACCTTTCTTTCATTGTTGAGGTAGTTGACACAAAATTCTGCGTGAAAACAGTTGTACTTGTGTGATGTTCCTATGCCGACTCACTGGCATTTGCTTTTTCTTATCTCTTTTGTGATGCTTCAGTACTCTTCACGGACTGGGGAACAGAGGATCACATATTCTGCCTGTGCAGAACCTACATACAGTGTCATCCAGGATTTAGATCCAGTAGTTATCCCAATAACTTAAGTAAAAGCACTTATTTTCCAGACGAATTTTGATTTTTTTACAGTTCTTTTAAGCTACCTGTGGCAAACTCCTGTACAACTTTAGTGGGAAAAAAACACCAGTCCTTTCTTTAAACAAGTAAGCTCAGTTAATGGTAGGATACTAGTGGAAGTTGCATAAATACTGCATTGTGTCGTCTCTGTTGCTTAAATTTACTGGATATTATTTGTTGAGTGGTACTGTTATGTCATTCATTTATTTAATATATAGATCGAGTAAAGTTTGCTGATAGCAGTGATGAGTTCAGCATTATAAAGTTAAGTTAATCACAATGTCATGTACTGGGAGGCATATCTTTTGTGTTACAAAATACGCCTGTTTGTAAACAGCAGTAAGATACATAGTAACTATACTATACTGACACAACTATATTTATAAAATAGCTTGAGTAAAAGAAATCTAAACTACTTAGTTGTCTTTTTGGGCACTGATTTGATATCTAGCTGGTCATTGCTGGATGGTGTTTTATTAGATTCCAATTGTTAGCAAACGATATTCATGGAAGCTTGTGGGAGGAAGTGTGGAGTAAGAACTTGGTTTCTTGCTGGTGAAGTTACTGGAATTCTTTACAAATCTGTAATGTGCATTAACTGATAGAGTTTGGTAGTTTCTCCAGCTCTGGGCTTTGTTACACAGAACAGAACGCCAGCTTAGCCTGGGAATAGCCAGTGAACATCGATTGTACTGGTTTGGGCAAGTTCTGTAGTTACAGAAATAAGCTGATGTGAAACTGGATGGGTATAATCAGATATCTTCTGAAAGCAACTGAGATGCTTGCAACATGAGGCAGAGCAGCTGTCAAAAATGTTCTTGTGCAAATGTGGTTATCTTTATTTTTGGACTAACCAGCATTTTGTCTTCACAGCAGCTATACTTCTGAATGGAAGTGGCTTGCAGACAGAGCTAGAATTGGCAGCCGTTGGACATGGCTTCAGGCCCAGATTTCAGAACTAGAATACAAAATCCAACAACTAACTGACCTTCACAGGCAGATACGTGCCACCAAGGTATTGTCTGTAAGCTCATAAATGGGCTTTTCAAATAATCTTTTGACAGTGTTTCTTGTAATATTTATTTGGTTCCTTGTTGTTGTTGTTGTTGTTGTTGTTGTTTGTTTTGCCCTAGAGTTCTTGCATCTGCACAGGCTATCACATGCAAAGGTAATGAGAAGGACATCAGGAGCTAAAAAGTATTGTACCCTAGAGGCACCAGTACAGGACTGGGAGTCAGGAACTCTTACCTTCCTATCTGTTACAGTTAGTGACTTTGTTAGTGACTTCCAGGGGCCCGGCACAAGGTACTGCATTTATCACACTAGTTTTTTCCCTCATCAGAAGAGGCACGATTTGGTTTTCAGGTGGGGTGGTTGGTTGTTCGCTTTTGTGTTGTGGGGTTTCAGGGTGGGTTTTTTTGTTATTTACAGTGCACGTTTATTCCGAGGATTAGTTAGTTAATGTTTGTACAGCGCTTTGAACAGGTCAAGGATTAATTATTACTAAAATTCCAATGTGTGTAACTCATGTACTAGTTTTTGTAAATCAAACTGGCTAGACAGTGGGAAAGTCACATTCCTAAAACATGAATACTCTATCTGTCAATTTAATGGGTTCCGCAGGTCATTCTCGTGTGCAAGAAGCCAAAACCTGTGATAATTCTGGTGGTGTGATAGTGAGGGGTTTTAGAGGAGAGCTCTTTGGCTCTCCATTGATGAGCGTCTTGTAGACTGTCTGATCTGTGCTGGGGTCAGATAAGCACAGATGGAGAGGAGCCAGAAGATGCTTTAGACTTTGTGTGGCTGAATGTGAGACTTGGAGGGAGTTTAAAAGGAGAGGGAAATCACCCCAGAGAGCATTTCCCTGTGATCATGTAAAGAAAAATTATTCCCTCTTCTCCTTTTACCCTCAAAGCCTTTCTTTTCATATCCAGCTTCGTCTCTCCTGCTCACAACTTTTCCCCAGTAATTGAAGAGCCTTTGTTTGAGGGTCTGCTCTGTCTCTACCCACAGAAATGAAAGGAGATTTTGTATTTTGGTGAAGGGTGAGAATGCTCATATTTTAATGTTGTCCTAAATACCAGGTACATGCACACTGTTACACCCAAAAGCTATCAGTCTTAAAGGTGACATAGGTCTCATGAGCTGCAGAAGATGGAGAAATAAATAAATGAGAGAAAGAACATTCTTTTAGTCATGTATTTTCTTTGCATTAGGTGGTATGTTGGCTTGGAGCCTAGTGGTCTTCCTGGTAGAGATCTTTAGTGACATTCCTTTTTGCAAACTTCATGCCCCTTTTACCAGCTGTGGTATTCAGTATTTGGCATTGTGTCCCATAGTGAAGGTAGACACATATTTCTTCGTCTGTGATTTTTTTTGCCTATGTATTTGTAGTACACCAGCGCAACAGCTACGGAAGGACACGTGGGCTGATAGAAGAGCTCTTTGTTTTCATTTAGTGGCTCCAGAGTAGTTACACAATATCATTAGAATGTGTGTGCTGTGTTTAATGGTTTCAGAGTGATTTTTATGTGTTTTGAGTGGAAAAAAATGTGATTCATAGCCAGTGAACAATGATTTCAAGCAAAATGCCACTCCTTTAGCACCATAACGCAATAGGAAGGGAGATGGTTAATTTGTGGGCAGTTTCCTGGCCTTCTGTAATGATTATTGTGTCTTCTCTGTCTCTTCCCTGTGCACACAGAAGTAGCAGCTCTGGATCTCTGAGAGTCTTTTCATTTGGAAAAAAGTCTATCTGCAAAACAAAACAATTCCGTTAAGGCGGGGGGAGAGAGTTCATTGCCAAAGCCTACTGGTTGTAACCCATTTAATTTATAATTCCTCATAAGTCATTATTAGTCTTTTAATTCTTTAGTCTTCCTCTTTTCTTCTGTGTGTGTTCCACCTCTCCCTTTTCGTACAGTCTGTCAATGTTCTCCTTCCTTTTCTGCTTCCCTCTTTCCGTGCTTGGTCAACAGGATTCTCAACTTAATAAAATTCCAGTGAAAGTGGGGGTTGCATCCCCCTCTTTTCACTGCTTTTCCTGTGTGCCTTCCTCCAGCTTCAGAATTTGTGGTTTAGACTTTAGCGAGTTATTTTCTTCGCTCGCTCTGTTGTCATGACCTATGATTCATTTACTAAAGAGATCTAAAGATTCTAAATTCTAAAAGAGCCTAAGGCTGTTGAGCTAGCTTTTCCACCTGTTGTGGCACATAAAAATTAGATCTATACTTGAATTTCCTTGAACGTACTGCCTAGTTTTAACTACTGTTGGTCTACGCAGTGTAGTGTGATCCTGTCTGGATTTGTTTCCATCTGCTGTAAATGGAAAAGCACAGATGATGGGCTACTACCTGATAAGGAACGCAGAAAATCTAGGGTTGACTTGATGGAAATTCAGAATCTCTGTGCCCTTTTTGGGCACTAAAGCAAGTTTTCAAGCACCTACATCTGGTTTTGGAGAATATCTTTGTTCTCAGTTTTGAATTTAAAACTCAAACAGGGAATAAGTTAGAGACACAGTGAGAACAGGACAATGTCATGTTTTCTCCCAGTCCCCCCTTTGGAGTCTCTTTGAGACTTGCTTTCGTGGGTTAGGACAAGTTGCTGCTGAGGAAGGAGTCAAGATATGAGTAAAAGAAATAATATAGTAAAAAGAAATAATATAGGTGTTCCTTGTGTTCACATAATGATAATCTTTATTGTTTTTAGTGGAATATTCTTACTAGAAAGAGAAATTAGAAGCAGTGTAATTGAATGGTCCCATTTTTCCAGTATCTGCTTGATATTTGAGTAACAGTCAGTACTTAAAAGCAAGTAAGTTCTTTCCCTTTTTCTTTGGAAAAAGCCTGCAGAGGTTTGATAGCCTTTTCTGAGTGTTAAATTTATTCGATCAAGATAATGACAAATTAAGAGACTATTTGAGGAACTGTTTTTAACTGTAACTGAGATGTTACGTAGGATTTTATTTGACACACTTCTATTTTTCTAATCTGTCATGTGGAAAATGCAATGGGGGTATTCTTTTCCTAATTCTGTTTATGAAACTGTTACTTCCCTACCATATAAAGCTATATTTATCTTATTAAGTGGCATTTTCGATGATAGACCACATCTGATACCACATTTGTGCAGATTGTCTTGAAAAGCAGTCAGATTGCTAGAATATTTAGGATAGTTAACTCTGTAATTACAAAACTCTAAAAATGCTCACCTTAAAAAAGTTAATTATTAAATTGTAAAATGCTTTTGTTTTGAATTGTATACATCTCTGCTACATAAAAAATAACAACCTTCATGTTTTGCTTAGAACATGGATAGGAATAAGAAAAATAGAGCACTTTCTAATTCCTCTGCAAAATTTCTTGGCTGCAAAGACTATAACCAACTTCAAATCAAAGGGTGGTTGTTTCTTACAGAAAAATCTCTTCTTAAATCAACAGGCAAATGATCGTATAGTTGCTCTAATAAGTATGAATTTCTGATTTGAATTTTGGCACAGATGTTTTAGCAGTGGTATAACACTAGAGTGATTGCAGTTATAAGGAGTAGCATAAATGGTACAGCTTTTCATTAATGAAGATACCTACTATTTCAATATTTTAGCTGTTAAGTGTATTTAAAATCTAGTTCAGAGAGTTACTGGGAGGATTTAAGGGGGATGTGCCAGGTTCTACTGCCCCTTAAAAATGATTTAGGAGGGTAAATCCATTGTCAACCAACTGTGTTCAATTGCTGTTGTCTAGGGGATGGTGATCTTAGAAGAATTCCCATTTCCAAAAGACATTTTGAAGAAGCAAACACAATTGACAGACCAAGAAGCTTTATTAAACGCTACAGGGAATTCGCAAGCTGCCATTGAAAGACAGGATTCTTTGCCGGAGCATGACTTTGAAATGTCACCCAGCAGTCCTACCCTGCTTTTACGAAACATAGAAAAACAGGTAAAGTAAAATGAGAACTGAACGGTCAATGGAGCCAAATGATTTGCTTCAGAAGTAGGGCAGGTTCCATGGTGATGACTTCCAAAAAGGAAGATATTTCACAGTCCCGAGAGTGGGTGCTGAGGAACTGAAGGGCTTAAATAACTACATTGTACACCAGGTTACAAATTAACCTTTTATTTCTGACGTGTCTGCATTACCGCTTTGTTTCCATCAAAGCGGCCACATAACAACTTCTAATAGCTATCCACAAACCTGCCTGTCCTTTCTAGTTAGGCTCGATGTGGAGTTGCCACAGTTTGTTTCAGGAAATACTTATGTGAGATGAAAGAGTTCAGCTGAACATGGAGGTATGTTGCACTTGAAAGAAAACAAAAAAAAAAGCCCCAACAGAATATAATTGTTGGCCTGCCTTTTCAAGCATCATAGGCCTCCAGTTCAGAGCTGAGGAATTCCAGGTACTTAAGTGCCATAGCGTAGGCGTAGCTGTGAGCTGCGTTTCAGTTCACGGTGTTCAAAACAGTCATTTCCAAGGTTAATTCCAGGAAATACGATATAGACTCCAGTAGGGCTTTCTTTTACTAGAAAGTACATAAAGAATGTGGCAGGATCACATTGCTGAAGGAGATACAGGAAATTTGTTTTCAGAATGAATTTATGCAGTTAGCGTAAAGCAAACCTGACAAAGCCAGTATAGTGCATTAATATGTTGCTCTGCTGCTGTACATAAATTCCTGGTCATATAGACGTGTTTTAAATGGGGTAAGAGTAGGTTTAGATACTAATGCCTGTTCCTGAATCTCTGTGCCAATTTTTCTTATTTGATAGTCATACTTTCCTGTTCTTAAAATGCTTCCCCTGTTTGATAGATCTTATCCACAACAGACAGGAGTGAGGAAGCAATGAAACAGGAAACTTATATACGCAGTGCTGGCAATTGCACAAGGTAAACCGAAGAGCATTTTTAGAATGTGGTGAATATCCCCTCTTTAAGTGGTTATTTGGGGAATTAAATGCACTTTTCAGTGAGAATTTGACAATTAAAGTAATAGTAGTGTGTTTCCTGGTCCCTAAGTAGCTACAAACAGAGGTCCACCAACTTTGGTGATCTAAAAATTACTTGGAAGTAAAGGAGTTCTTCATTTAATGCATCTCGCAGATTACATCAGATTTCTTCCCTTTACACCACAAAAAGCTTTGTGGTTTGATTTGCTTTTTGACTATCAGTTCTGTAAATCAACCTTAACTCTGGAGGACTGAGTTTCTTCTTGTTTGATGTCAGGAGCAGCGATGCTGTAGGCTGACATACATCCCCAGATATTCCCACAGATTTCTTCAGTCTTTTGTTAAAGTATTTATTAGTTAAAAATAAATAATTTTACTTGTGAACAAAAAAAATTCATAATACAAAGTGACTGAGCCGGGCAATTTTTATTAATACTGTTTTCAAGTCCTTTTCACAGCTATGCAACGTTTTAAAAACATGTATGTTTTTCCTTGCAATTTGGAAGTCTGCCATTTTTTCGATCCTTTTATATTCAGTAGAGACTTTGCTCCTTACAGACTGAATTCTGTTGAGATTTTTAAATCTATCTGGCATCTTGTTTGCTTTGTCCGGACCCTTTGTAATTTGCTTTCTATTTCTGTGCTTTAATATCTATCCCTGAATATTTTATTCTGACAAGAAATTTTTAACTGACTGCATCACTTAAACATGAACAGAAAAGACATGAGTTGTAATAAAATGGAAAATACTTTTTCTGCCTCTTTCTGCATAAATGGTAGTGCCTCAAAATGTGACCAAAACTTACTGGGTAACCTTTAGCAATTTTTGTTTTAAACAGTCTCAGTTCTGAATGAAAATCCTACAAAATAATGTAAAAGTTTACCAAAAAAAGTATGCTATTTCAGATACATTTAATTTCTGGTTAGCGTGCAGCACACAGTTTCCTCTAAGAAAGCTATGTTTACTGTCAGAATAGCCTTTAAGGTTTGACATTTAAAACAAAAAAATCATTGTGAAATGTTATCTGGAGTCAGTCCACAATTCATTGCTTTATAAGGAGTAATTCTTAGTCTTAACAAATTAGCTGCATTTGGTTTGGGGCAGTTCTGAAAATCTGGGCTTTGGTGGGCTTGGGGCTTCTTGTTGCTATTTTTGAGGATACCAGAAGATTTTAGCCATTCCGTCTGTAGTTACAATAGTCCTCCTGTAGTTACACTTCCTTTTATAAAAACCTTTGTCAATCTACAGTGAGCAATGAAGAGGATTCTTTTAACAAGAAAAACACTTGGAGTGAACAAAATGTACAATGAGTAGACAGCAGACTTTTCCCCCGCCCTGATGAAATGCTTGCTGAATAGCCAGTTAGCAGCTCTGGGCTGCAGCTGTTGGAACATCAGCTGTAAAGTGCTCTGGTTTCTTTTGCCTCTTAAAAAACCTTTGGTTAAAATTCTACGGTCACTAATGTGTTTTGTGTACTACTTATTCAAACGTATCAACAATGTCCTTGGCTGGTTGTTCAGGGTTGTGTTGGCTTTTTGTTGGTGTTTTTGTTGGTGTTGTTTGTTTGTATAGTTGAACATAACACTTGTGAAAGAAAAACATGCCACACTTGATTAGAAGAAACTAAATATGATTATTCCATGATGTATGCGACTGGAATCCTGAGTAGGAAAACAACAAAAACCCAGGACCTTTGAGCTCTTGAGTCTGAATGGAAGTCTGACTACCTTTTTATTTTTCTTATTTTTTCCAGAGCGCGCAACTAAGTGAAATCATCAGCAGCCTAATTGCTCCACTCAGTCTGTCTCCAGCTTCTTCATCTCTTTCATCCAAGACCTGTAAGCACAGACAGCTGGTCAATGGCATCTCCTTCAGGTAGGTGATAGCATGGTAGCAATTTTTTTGAGAACAGCTTTTGGTTATGTTATATAGATGAAACTGATAATCATTACAGTAGTAAATCAAGAAGAGAGAGCTGCTTTCTGCCAGCTTCAAGAGAAGTCAAGTCTTGCTTGTAAGGTTGAAAGTAGTAGGGTTTTGTTTTTTTCTTAAAGACATCATAAAAGTATGCAACCACTGTAAGTGCACTGAAGTACTGGGAAGATGAACATAGCTGTGAAGTAGTGAAAGGATACAGTAAGTAACGCACTACTCCAGATTATTTCAGACTTAATGCATTCTGTCATCATGAGTGCGACTGTATTTCTGGAAAAGCGTCGAACTAGACTTCACTAGTACAGTAGAATACATAAGCAATGTCAGGTGTGCCTCAGCGTGGGTCAGTGTCAGGTTTTTGTGGCAGCTTCATTCATTTTAAGCACATCAGTCTTCAATACAAGGCCAAATTTATCTTTTCCAGCTATTTTTTCAGGAATTTGGAGATAATATTTTTCCATTTGTGGTCTGTTTTTCTGGATGGATATACCTTTCAGGATGACTGTAGCAGCTTGAAATTAATATTGTAGAAAAACGTTTCTCAGTACTACTCCATGCTTCTTAGTAGTTTAATCTTTATTCGAAGATTTTAAAATACAGTACAGGCTGTAATCGGTATTAGTCTCAAAACTGCATTAAGGTAATTGACTACAGTCCTGTCTTACAGAAGACCTAGGCCTGTATGCTATTTCTCCAGAGATACTGGTAACGTGATTTTTGAGGATGGAGGGGTTGCTGTTATTCATAGGTCTTAATTAAGATCAGGCGGATGAAGAAAGTGTTCCCTAGTAGAGCTGGGGGCTTTATGGCAGTGTCTGCAGCACGAGGTAATTCCCTGGCTCCCAGCTCCAAGAAGAGCTGGCCACACCGTCTTTGCCGCAGAGGCTGTAGCCTCCCACAAAGAGATTATAATGAGCAGCTTGGATGCGCAGCTTATTTAACTGCTGTCTGTTCCAAAGCAATTGTGTGACTGTGCCCTAAATTTAAGGATGAAGGGGTCCTGTCATGTAGCATTCATACTCCTGACATATCAGTTGTTTGCAGATAATGTAGGGGAAAATCAGTGAATTCCTCTGAGTTTTGGAATAAAAATAGTCTTGAATTAGGAGTTGCTAGTAGAGATGGGTATGTGGAAGAAGAGAGTAGTTCAGGCTGTTTGAAGGCTGTGTCTTGAATCTGTGACTTTTTCATGAAACGGGTGAGGAAGGGTTCCTGCTTTTAAAAATGTTTTTAGGAGCCTATGAAGTTGACTTCATGATGAGGGACTCTAATGATGTAACTTCAAGCTGTTTCTCTTCTGATCTATCAGGCACTGTCCAAAATCAGTCTTACTTCCATTTTATGAGCAACACAGTGTTTGCTCATGGACCACTCTTTCTAAGGCTGTTTGTTTTCTACTTATGATCTATAAAAGCCCAAAGAAAAATGGGAAGAATTGGAAGATTTTCTCAGTGCTGTAGCTCTAAACTGGAGTTGGTGAGTTAGGTGTTGGAAGGGAATCTGAGAGACTTGAGAGCTTTCTAGATGTCATCTTAAAAATCAGTTAAATCATTAAAATTAATTTTCCACTTCTTGTGAAGTGTTTTGAAGTCTACAAATAAATACTGTTCATTAAATATGGTAATTAAGCATGATATAGAATGGTTATCATGAGAATCCTGCAGGGAAATTCATTGCCTCCTACTTCTTGGTTTTTTGACTGAATTTCAGTTTTTTGTGGTATTTTTTTTGTAGTAGTTTTGTGTGCAATTAATTGAGACAATTACATACTACAGTTAACTTCATTTCTTGGCTCCTTCTCCTCTCGCTCTTTCTAGAGCTTGCTCTGACTGTATTAAATACTTGAGAAAGTAGAAATAAAAATCAAATGAAAAATAAGGTGATTGATTTGTTTCGAAGAAGGGGAAAAAAGGGATTATAGCAATTTTTACTTAGGTAAATTCTTGAAATTAGTTGTAGGCTCTTGATGTGAAAGATATAATAGTCCATGTTTAAAGTAGGTGTAAGTGTGAGATGCTTTGGGGTTGGTAATCGTGGGGTTGCAGTGTGGTTGGCTACTTGGCTGTTCCCAGAGGAAGCGGTGGTGCGTGTACGGTTCCTGGTTGGTTAAATGTGGGTAGCCTTGCATTTGTCAAGGTGTAATTTCATTAGTGACTTCCTTTTTCTATGTAGCTTTTCTTTGCTCGATTGAATCTAGATGCCAAGATTAGCCAGACGCCTTGTATGAAGGTAAATGTTCATAGAAGCAGTTCCCTAAGCTAGCGATAACCACTTTCTTTGGAGGGGACAGGAATGAAAAAGTTGATTACTTCAGTACAAGTAGTGCCGGTCTGCTGGCTTGCTGTGCATGTGTGTCTGTGAGTAAGGTCTCTGCTCTTTAGCTAGGCTACAGAGCAGGGAAGGCCAACCTATGAGCTTTGAAAAGAGGGTTTCAATAAATTCATCAATTTTACATCTCGCAATGGTCCATGTCACTCTTCTGTAGAATCATGTTTTGAAAACCACTCAAATTAAGATCAAAATAAATGGATAACTCAAACCTTGACTGGGAAGCCTATTTACACAAGTGGCAGGAAAGCCATACTGCTGTGTGCTGGAGCTCCAAGACACAGACCTGAGATCTCTGCTTCTTCTGAAAACGGAGCTGTGCGCTGCTGCAGGGCACAGGAGGGTAAATACAGCGGCTGGCAGAGAGTGAAGAGACGGGGCAGACCACCAGAACAAAGACAGGAATCACAGAAGTTGAGGAGCCAGACTGAGGAGCTTTTTGTTCTAATTTACCTGTCCAAGTTGTCTTTCACGTAAAAGGGAGGTATGTGGAAGTCTAGAAGTTGGGCTTGGCACCATCTGACTTCAAGGTGAATAATTACAGATAAAACATTTTTGAGAATTTGGAGAAAGTATTCTAAGAAATCTTTTGTGTGGACTTTAAACGTTGCATTTCTCTCTCAAGCCTTAAAAATGCAGTGTTAGCATTAAGAATGTCATGCTTCAGTATTTGGGGCTTTTCCTTGGCACATGCTAGTACGTTCCTTTAAATACTTTGTACCATCCCTCTTTTAATTAGCACATTTTTTTCATTGAGTCTGTGTTGCTTATTGGGATTGTTCTGATGTGTCGGAAGGACAGCTCAAATTCAAGCCTGTAAAGTCTTGTTACCACACCAGCACAGCATGGGATGGTGTTTAATCACAATTTCATAACAAGCTCTTCTATTTAATAAAAATGTATCGTGAGAATCATACTGCTTGACAAAAAAGATTGATTAAATGTCCTCGTAATAAATTCAGTTTCATTTTTTGTTATGTGTTTCAACTTTACTAATAAGACTGTGACTTGCCAGGCAAAGTTCTTAAGAGAAAATAATCATTTGTGCAGGTAGATGACCTCTTATGAACCAAGACCAAAATATCCCCTAAACATGCACTTCTCAGGCAGTTTAGAGTTGCAGTCAAGGTCTTCAGCATTGTAAAAATAAAAGCACACTAGAGTGCTTTTTGCAGCAAGCCTTCAGCATTGTGGGCAGATGTTGTTACACCAACAAAATAAAATCAGGATACCTATAAAATCTTAGTGCACCCTTCCCATTGAGTCATTCCCACCCAAATGAGACGAAGTTTTGAATTCTTAGCTTGTAGTGTTCCCTGTTGTGGTTAGCAGACAGGCGGTAGGCTGGTGAGAGTGATCCAAGGTTGTTATGCGTGTACGTATAGAGTTTTCTATTGCTCTTGGCCTTATGCTGTCATGTAACTTTTGTGATTGCATACTGAATTACTAAGAGCATGAGTACAGCAAGTGTGTGTGTTGGTAAGCTTGTGGAGGGGTGATGCTGTAACACTGAGGAGGATTTGAAAGGGATAGACTTCGGGAAATGCAGGTAAGAGTGAGATTTCATTTTAAAACGAAACTTTTTGTGAGTTCATGTAGACACTGCCACATTGAAACTGGCGCTGAGTTTGCATTCTTCCAAATCATGTGGGTCTAGCCAGCTTCTGGGTCTTAAAGAGGCTGGGCTTCCCCTCCTCCTTGAGAGCTTCCCCCAGGCTGGGCTTGGGCTTGGGCTCTGTTGGAGAGCTCTATTGGCATGTCCCTGAAGTGAAGGTTAATGGCCTTGTGTTGGTTAAACCAAGTGTGCAGAGTCCCTAACTTTGATAAAAATGCTTCACGGTGAGTTGCAAGCCCTACACTGAATGGACAGTTGTTTGTAAAGCTCTACTTAAGTTTCAGTTCTTGAGTGAAAAAAGTTGTCGGGAAATATTAATTGCAACTTAAAACTCATAGGTGCTAGAAGTGTTAGAAAGAGAGTTCTTCAATTTGGAAAAACCAAAAGCCATTATATGCTTGACGTTTGTTTTCATGAGCAGAAAGGTGAACAAGAACAATAAACTTCCTTTCGTGACCTAACACAGAATTAATCAACAAGCAAACAAAGCACATGGTTTTCTGAAACAGCGTGCTAAAACATTTTAGTGTTAATAAAATTCTCTTAGATAGCTAATGCTAATCAGTGTACGAAATCCTGGCCTGTGCATATGGAGTGTATTTAACATTTTGTATTTTGTCGCCCCATTAATCATGAAATTGCAGAGCTTCAGACAACAGAGAGGTATCGTCTTCGAGCAGCTGGTTGCTTGATCATCAGCACATCAAGAAAAGAAGAAGAGACAGAACAAGACTAAGATCTCTCTCTGTGGCTAACATGAGCACATCTGCCCGAACACGGCCGCTTCATAGTTTCCAGAAGAGGAAACTCTACAGAATGCACGGTGCCTGTTACTGGAATCAGCAGGTAGGCCTTGCCTCTCTCTTCAGGAGACAAAACCAAAGGGTCCTGCTGCTGGAGTCTGCGTGTGTCTTGTCTGGTATGTCAGAAGAATAGTGCATGCTGTGCTAGTTATTTTTCACGTTCAGGGAGCATGTAGTGTACGTGGCAGGAGTACTAGATGTGTCAGTAGGAGATCAGAGTTGATGAATTGAACATAAAAATTAAAGACGCTCAGAATCCTGCTTATCAAATCAGTTTGTTGTATAGCTATCTTGAAAGTCTTTGTACGGTCTAAGAGAGAACTTGAGAGCTTCCTTGGGAGGCTTGACTGCTGAGGAAACATGCTACAGTGTAAATCAGCTGCCTGCTTGTTTTCAGAATATTTGTTTTAGCTACAAGAACGTTTACACAGCTGGTGGCACATTATTTTCTCGGAAATTAAATTGCAATATCTTAATCTTGTTTCCGTTTTTGCTGTTCCTGATTAGTTATATTGCCTTTTTTTTGTGACACTTTATGAATGCTTTAAAACTCTTAGAAGTTTCCGCATTACAAAGGAATTAATATTTTAAAATGGGAAAAAAACCCATTGTTTGTTGTGCAGGGCGAGGCATAACTGTTCATGTCTGATATTAATAGCATATCGGTGGTACGAATATATAACGGTGCTTAAAGCAACAGTCTAATTTGGGAGCAGAGACGGTATGAACTCACTGTTTAGGGCAGTGTTAATCCCAAGCGGTTTTAATGTCTTGATTTTACTTTGCCTTTTAAAAGTGTGTTATACTGACAGAAATCTCCATGTCTCCTCAGCTAACTCTCCAGGGTTTACTAAGTGTACCAGTGGTCTGGGGAGAGATTTCCCCTGCAAGGAGGTTCTTTGTGAGTGTGCTGATTCAGCATCCTCTGCAAAATTGCAGAAGTGTCCTAGTTTTAGCAAGATTTTATTGAAAAACTGCGCAGTTTCTTATTAGCTTGACTTCCTAGTTTCCTGGCAGTGGGACTTAAAGACTTGGCAGCCTGCCTGGAGGGTTGGTGGTGGGGGTGGATTAGAGTTTGGGAGCTCTACCTTCTAGACACTTAGGCTTTTCATCTTCCTTGCATTAACCAAGGAGACTCTTGCAGACTTGGACTTCCTTGTTTCCCATTCAATCCAATCCAATCTAATCCGTGTCCTGTTTAAAGAGGTTGGAGGCCTCATTCCCTGACTGATGCCCCCAATACCACAAGTGCTTCCTCCAGCTGTGGAGATGGCTCCTCAGCAAGAGACTGCAGGACTTCCCTTCCTTCTACTTAAACATGAGGGGTTTCCACTCCAGATGCAGCTTCTAAATAACAGGCTCTACTGTAAGCCTGCGTCTTTCAGGCTCAAGTATTTCATATTTCTACAAGCGCTGCCTACATCTCTGTCTTTTGAAAACTGGGCCAGGCTTAGTGCAGTTCAGAGAACAACAGTAGAAGCTTGTGAACAGAAACTTCAGTTTGGCAGCCTGGCAGCTGGAGTACAAAGCTGAGTTTACATTTTTATCTTCAGCCAACCATAGACCTGAGCTGCTTTGCACTGTGAGTAGTTTACCTTGACTTGCAGTCTAAAGAGATAAATTTGTAGTTTACCTTTGATTTTAGACTGCAATCAAAAAGTACATTTTTAAGTTACTAGTTAAGGGTTCACATACTGGAGCTGGTGCAACTGTGTGTCTGCGCCATGCTCACGACATTTCTAGTGCTGGGTTACTATCTGCTAACTGAGCTCTGGTGTCTCTGTACCAAAAGTGCAGAGATGTCCCAAAGACAGGATGGTAAAAAAACCTATAGAGAATGCTGTTCATGCTTACTGCAGCTCTCGGCTCAAAACCCTATGTTTAGACTCTGCTTTCTAATACCCTCTCCATGGGAAGTTAACCGAGAGCCATGTGGAGAACTGCGTCGCATGCTACAGATAGATTCTGCTCGTGTTCCTGGAGAAAATAAGGGGTGGTGGCAGCAATCAAGCTGTCAGCTTCAGACTTCACACAAGTGCCAAACTCAATTAAAGTTTTCAAAATTAAGGTAAAGCAGTGAACAAAGGCTCTTAAGCAGTGTTGGCTAAAAACAGTGTATCAGGGATCCTGCTGGGGAAGTAAGTGATAAAAAATTGGACTGGACATTTCCAGTACATTCTGACAATCAAACCTAAATGGGTATCGAGTCTTTGAATTAAGAGGCATCATGAGTGTATTGTTTCATTCAAGAAATCTTACTCTAACAGGTCCTGTCACTTTCTTCGTCCTGCACTTGCTACACTTGGTTACCCGTCTGTTGATGAGATTGCTCAGCCTGTAATGGAAGAACCCTGGCCATCAGCCCAGGCTGACTGCTAGATTAGGCAGATGTCTAGGGGTAAGCATGCAAAATGGGGAATGGCCTCTGGGATTGATACCTAGTTTTCTTTGAAAATGCATTTATATTCTCAGTAGTAATTCAGCAAATTTCCTCTGGCCTTTCATAGAAAAAAAAAAAAAGGAGTTACTTCTTAGCAGCATGGAAAATAGTTGGATTTTTAATGTAACCTTAGTGTGCCAGCTCTAGCAAGTGCTTCTCCCATATTTCTATTAAGTTTTACATACTTATATAGCTCCTGGTATCATGGTCTGTGAGGACCTCCATTTCTTTAAGGTCACTGGCCTGAGAGCAAGCTGGAGCTAGGGCAGACTTGCTACCTCCTGCAGCAGATGTGGAGTTAACAGAGACCAGCTTGCCAAAGTCTGAGGAGAAGATTGCATCTGCTGAACATCGCAGCTCCAGCGGCAGCTTCCCCACAGTGCCTGGCTGAAGCAGCCAGTGAGCGAGCGCCTGGCAGTGCTGGTGGGTGATGCTGCTGTGAGGAGTAATCTGATCAAGATGATGACTAAAGAACTCCGACCGGAGAATCACAGCAAAATGAAGGCTTCCTGTGTGTAGGAGATTAAGAAACACTGGGATAGTTTTGAGGAATTTGGCGCTTTTTGGGTGATTGGTTGTACCCTTTGGACATGGAATGGCATTCAGAGTATTGTCCTTTGCATCTCTTCAGATTCATTTGGGAAGCTCAGCTGCCCTCCACCTCCCAGCATCCATGTTAGGAAAAGCAAAGTATGAAACTGTGAACTGCTGTCCCATCTGTCAGTTCATAAGGTCACTGGGAAGGCAGCCACATTTTTGCTCTTATCTACTGCCATGCTACATACATTTACAATGCTGTCAAAAGTTTGAGTATTTAGTGACCCAGTAGCCTCCCAGTGCCTGTTGAGAGATGCCCTATATTGTCCTCTGTTTGCTGTATTTCTTTTCTGAAGAGGACTACACCTTCCTCTGCTCTGGCGTTTAAATAATGCTTACACAGAGGAGTATCTAAAAGAAAACACAGAACTCTTATGAGAAGACCTGCCAGATCTATAACTGCAGGGGGATAAATAAAACAGGATGCAGGGTGTTTGGTTTATCTGTCACCATCCAGTATCCTCAGGAACTTGAAACATCCTTTGGGGCCAAAACCGCTTGTCCCCGAATTCAGAATGACTTAAGTACCACAGATGATCTGTGAGTCATCTTTGGCCATGGAATCTGTTTTGTATCTGTCGTCTTTCATTATCTAAATAGCTTGGTAAGAGCTTAGGCCATTTCGCGATTGTGAGTCAGTGCACAAGCCACTCAGAATAATCCACATGCACAGTATCCCCTGGGACTGCAATCTGTGCTTCAGACTAGAGGACATGATTGTAGAGCTGCATTTCTTCAGTGTGATTTTTGAAAGAATATTAAAACTTGCATGCATGGTAGCATGAAGGAGGACCCATGCGGGCAGGGGCTGGAAGTCTGAGAGGGCTTCGTTCAAAATGCTGGATCTGCCACTCGTTTGCATTGTTACAGCTGGCAAGTCAGCCAACCTCTGGGTCAATGTCTCCTCCTATAAAATGCACATAATGTAGTTTTAACACTAAGAAAGATGGCCAAGAGTATCAAAACAGTAAAACCAAGGAAGTCTGTAAGTAGCAGAATGGTGTCAGGGCTTTAAGACGTGACCTCCAATGGAATCATTTCCCAGTGGCTGTTACATTCATAACTGCTTCCCCCCACCCGGATTCTCCAAAGTCCAATGCCTGGGTTCTTCTGCAAATGCTTTTCCTATAGTGAGGACCTATAGCATCTCTGTCTCTGGCTATTTTTGGACTAAACGTGAAGGAACTGAATTATGTGTGAGATATCAAAAGTTCTATTAAGTTTCTTGTAAAGCAGACAAGTGTTGTACTAGTCAGAAACTGTCTGAGAGGTCTTTGCTTAGTTGACACGCCCTGATGTTTTCTTTCCTAGTTTTTTATCTGTGTGGCTTGCTGCAGGGTTTTTTTAGTAATGAGGAATTTGTTTTGCCAGTACATTTTGTTAATTTCTCATTTAACATCCTAACTAATAACATTAGTTTCACTTTTTTTTTTGTTTTCCAAGCCAGGCTTCACCAGGACATGTCATTGAGGTAATGTTTTAATCTATGAAAACTTTATACAGCTATAAATAAAGATAAGAGGCCATAGAGCAGTGAGATCTGAGTGCTATCAATTTTGGTCCTACCCATTTTTTTTTAATCTGAAAATTCCTATTGTATTTGTGTCTCCACTTGCTGGAAGAAGAGTTGGTTGTGTGGACTGAGGCACTTGGAGGAAACCAGAATTCAAATTTGCAAAGGCGCCAACACCCTCAAAGTTGGGAATTGAGGTGCAAAAACTTACAGTTTAGATACCACAAGCAAACAGTTGGCATAGTGTTGCCAGCTCTTTCAGTTGAGTGTTGCCACATATTTTTCTCTTCAGTCACAAACGTGAGTTAAGTAAGAGCAGAAGAATATCTGCTCTGGTTTAGTGGGTGGTGCTTTTTTTTTAAAAAAAAAAAAGTGAAAAAAAAAGAAGTGAGTGCTTCTCCAGAAGAGTCCAAAACAGATAGTAAAAAAGTATTTAAATTCTAGGGTTTGGATTTCTTATTTTAATCTAGTTCTCGTGCTGGTTCTGTGATTTATTTATTTTTTTTGTGTGTGTGCTGCTGTGTTCCCAGTGTATGCTTAGGCCTGGAGTACTTTTTGTAGATGCCACTTAATAAATACATATGGGTCTTTCACCAAGTCTTGTTAATTTTCAATTTTTAGGGAGGCTATATATATACTTTGGTAATTTGTATTATATCCAGCATGCAGAGCCTTTATCTTACTTGCTAAATGTCTGCTATCTGCAAGTGGTGCGTAGCTAGCAGGAAAGGAGAATAAGGGACAGGGAGAAGGGGGGGCGTGCAGACAAGGTGCTTAATCATAATACTGTGTATAATGTGGAAGTTGTACCATGTTTTCTGCCAGGTGATATGTTTGTCTGGGGACAAATATTTTAGCACCTTCTTCCTAGAATACAGTCACATTTCCTGTACCATATTATCCAGTGTTGTGATTTATTTGCGTTTAAGGAGATACAGGTGAATCCTTTGTGGCTGTTATCAATTACTGCTGTCTCTAGCTCCCTCGGTCTGTAAATTTAAAGAAACAGCAATGTCTAGAGCAGCAACTATCAAGCATGTTATTCAGTAGCCAGTGAGAAGTTTTGCCCTTCACACAGTGAAATAGTCATTTCCTCTTAGTTGCACTGAAAGGAGTTTACTGGTTGTCATCCCCCTCCTTGCAATCCCTAGATATTGGCTCCACCTCCTTCTGCATAGCTTCCTGGCATTACTGACTTCCAAAAAGCCACGAATACAGGGAATGTTGTTGTCTTGCCAAGTCTCCTGCAACCTGTTTTCAAGAAGAGGATGCATCCTGCTTCAATGAAAATGGTGTAGTACCTCTGTGGATATGTCAGTCTTCTGGTCTGGGGAGGAGAACCACTTGGTTATGGTTTAGCAATTTTGTAAATTGATAAAATTACTTTTCTATCACTTTCCAGTTTTTTTTTAAAAAAAGTCTTCTATTAGTTAAAAATCAACAAAACCTGAATGGGGGAAAAAAGTATTCTTATGCTTTCAGCTGTTCTGAGTGTGTGACAAGACTTCTCTGATGGGGAGGAAGGAAGGGAGAAGACCTTTAGCTTTGCGATACAGTGATACTGGCAGTGGAACTAAACCCATCCTTTGTGAGGTTTGTGGCAAGCCAGTCAGCCTGCAAATTCTTTTTTTCCAGAATGAAAAACCTGAAGTGGGCTTTTCAGAGTCCTGCACCTTTAGCTTGTTGTGATATTTCTGTAGTGTTTTACTGATCGCATCTACTCTTAATTTCTCTATGGCGTTTTTCAGAATACAATGAATATGAAATACTGTGGGTTAACATGTCTTTCCTTCTTTTGGTTTATTTAACTAGTCAAAGATTAAGCACTAGCCTTGATTTTTCAATTGATTTGCTAGTTGAACAAAAGGCCTTTGTTTCAGGATGTTGAGGATAGTATATATTTCCCACAGAGCAGGTGTAAGTCCGTCTCCCATTGTCTTATAACAAGATTAAAGAAACTAAACTCCATGTATACTTAGGAGAGGTTGTGGGTGATCTCTGAGGACAGTAGAAGCTACGACTCCTTTTATGACACTAACTAAAAATATGAATTTGAGACAAGCCTGATGCCAAGTAAGTTATCATTAGTGTTTTATGAAAGTCTCGTTTCTGTTCCTGAAAAAAATGGTCTCTGCCCCAGGATCTGCCACTTTGTCCTTACCAACAGCTTCAGAGGGGCCAGAGGCAGACAAATGGGTTTACGTCCCTGGGCAGCTTGCTTTGCTGGACCTGACCTGCGTATAGGTTTGCAGTGCATGGGAAAGGTCCGTCTGGCATCTATAGAAACTTCATCTGGGAGGGAGGGTCTGTCACAAAAGGTGTATCATTGGCACCATCTGTTATGCACCTTCCCATGTAGCGGTGTCTTAGGTGCTTTGCCCACCTTCTTCTCCCACTGCCGACTGATGAGAGTGTTTTTGGGGCTTTCGGATTACCCCTTCGCTAGCTGTGTATTGTATGTTTCCTAAAAGCACTCTGTAGTGAAGTCCTGCTTAGGGAACCCCTGATGTTTAGCTTGTGAATGTTTAACTGTACATTCTGCCAGAGGGACGTAGCTCTGCCTAGAGCAGATCATTGTGTGCAGAAGAGGGAGGCCAGGGAGGAGGGGGCTGGCCTTTAAGGCAGATGCTAATGCCCAGAAGCAAGCAGGTAACACACTGCTCTGTTGGCTTGAGCGATACATAACGCTTCTGGAGGATTAAAAGTTAGCAGTGTGTTTGGTGTTCAAAGAGGAGGCATCAGCCACCAACACAGTTGTTCTCTTGGATCCCATAATTAAATTGCTGTGATTTAGTTGGCTACTCATTTACTGGAGAACAGTTTTTAATATGGAGGAGGATAGGTCTTTGATATTGCTGGAAAGTTCTCAGTGTGTGTGTGTGTAGGGAGAAGAAATGCTTGTTCCTTGCCTTTTTTGGCTTATAAGAGTAATCAGAAGTAGACATGACAGGTATTCAGCAGAGTGTATTTGAGCTAACTTAATTAACGTAATTCATACACATTGTGTAATTGAGCTGTGGCTCTCTGTACTGTTACACTTAGGCATGTTTCCAAAAATGGTAGGAGTTTTAGTCATCAGTAGCTGAAACCACAAAGAGAATATTCACTTCAGAATTTTTAACTGGAAGCACAAATTATTTTTCTTTTCAATTATGACACGCTTTCTTGACTCAAACTAGTTTGGTTGGCCGGTAGTGTTCAGCCTTCTGGCCCTTCTAGAACAGAGGCATGATCTGGCCCTGCTTTGTCTGAGGCATCAATTTATCGCAAGCAAGTGCAAGAATTGTTTTGGATATCAAAATAAATTGCTTAATAGATTTTCTGTGTCCCAGTAAAACAGTACTAAGGAAAAAAAAATTCCAAGATTAAAATTAATAATACTCTACAAAGTTAGATTCTGTTGGTGACATCATTTCTTATGAAGTTTAAAACAGAGATGCTATTTTAGTTGGATATTTAAAGCTTGCACAGTTCTGATTTCATCTTAAATATAGTGTATTTTCTTTTCTATAATAGAATGGATTTAATATAATGTTATTCTTCGTATCTACTTAAGCTCAGGAAGCATGAGGTTTTGTATTTCAGTCATGAATGTCCCAGGAGATGTGTGAGGTATAATACAGTGGGGGGAAACTGCTAAGAGTTCAGTAATCCCCTGTGCTTTCTGCAGGGCTGGCGCTGTGGTCAGGCTCGCTCTAGAGGCCTCTCCGAGAGCTGTGTGCCTTGTGTTTCAGCAAACCCCTTAGCATTGCGGTGGCTGAAGGGTTGTATCTGTGGGGCTGTGTTCAGATGAGTTTGGTGGATTGTTGTTGTTGTGCTACAAAATCAATAATTAACGTCTGGAAAAGCCAGTCAGGTTGTAGGCTCTGTTCTATACTGAGCTGGAAATGGGGGGAGTTCACTTTACCAATAAACAGTCCTTCAGTTTTGTTTCAATAAGGTTGAAGCACTTCCCTTGCCTGAGCAACGCTCTTTCATTCCAGAATGAAGGGCTTCAGAAATCTTTTCATCGAGAGTTGATTAAATCAACATTCCCGACAAACATCGTGATTTCACTAATTCAGCATTTTCCAGTGGAAAACTATTCCATCAGAAATTTAAACCAGATCCAGTAGCTTGGAACACAGACACTGGCGGATTGTTTAGCTTTTTTCTAGTAGCTTCACAAGCATTTAAATAAAATTATTCTTGCTTCTATGTAAGTCCTTGTTTTCTTTTGAATTACAAACTGACTTAATGAAAGATTTAGTTATTTAGGTGTTGATGCCAGAGCATTCAAGGAAAGAACGTACAAATTCAGGCATAAGGTTTTATAACTCCCACCACGGATAAGATGAGGAAAAGAATTTGGCATTTACCAATGCTGGCGATTGGATTTTAATACTGTTTCAAAATAGATTGAGATTGTGGAGGTTATTTGACCATGTATGCATGTTTTTGAGCAGGCTTGGCTTTAAGCTATATTCTGAGTGTGTTTGGGACTAAAGTAAATTAAAGCAAGAAAAAGCGAGACAAGACTAAAAGACTGGGTGTCCATATGTGTTGGTCTTACCTATATATTTTCTAGATCTGATTTTACTGCTCAGTGTTTGGGGATTTCTTTTTAAAGAATGAGAGATTTATCATTTACTGTAATGTGGATTGATTTCTGTAAAAAAAAAAAAAAAAAAAAAAAAAAAAAATGCAAAAAAAGGAGGCTTCAGTGGCAGCTTAAATAGTGAAGATTCAGGAAGCTAGTTCATTTCTAAAAACCAAATATCAAGAGGGAATGCGCTTTTGTGCATTTTTGAAAAGCATGCCCTTATTGCATCAAAGGTGGAACAACTACCTTAAAGCTTTAGTTTAATGGTCTGTGTAATGGGAAACATTAAATTTGCTTTAGTGGTTTATCCCTCTAGTGTTTTCAAACACAGGTCCCGGGTCTGCCAACACTTCGTGGATGTTTGAAATTTGATAGATGAAGAGTCCCGTATGTCTGTCACAGGAAAGTAACAGAACTTTGATTTGGAAGGGTCCTGGGCTAGAAAAGAATTCTTTCCAAATTAAGTTGAAAGTACTTCTGCGTACACCTGTGTATGGAGATCAAGGTGGATTTAGGACGGTTAATGTTTTCCTGTGGAAAAAAAAAAGTGAAATACAACAACCACCACTACCACAGGGTCTCCTCTGCGCCATCATCATAACGTGCTTACTTGATTTTAATAGTTGCTGCAGCACAGTGACAGCATGGGGAATTCGTTGATTGAGAAGAAGGGAAGAGATGGGAAGGGGAACTTTTTAATGGGGTATTTTCTCCCTTAGCGTGGGTTGTGAATACTGATGCCATCTGACAGAAGAACTGATTTCAGTAAGTGGAGGGGGATTTTATATGGTGGACATAATCCCTGCATCACTGACGGATGAGTGACACTGCTGCCAGCTGGAATATTTCAGACAGGAGGAAACAGCAGAAAGAGATTTCTTGGATTGAGAGAGTAGAAGTACTAAAAATACAAGTAACGTTCGTTTGATCGTCCTGCCTCTGATGCAACTGCTAGATGTTTTCCTTCCATTCCATTAATATCATAAGAAAAATCTAGAAGACCATTGTTATATCCGTTCTTACAGGGGTTTTTTTATGTTGAAATCCTTTTCCAGGAGATGATAAATATGGCAGTTTGCACAGCGTTGGGCTGAGAACCTCAAATTACCCCAGTGCCCCCCTTCCCTCCCTTACCCTTCAGAGGATTCTGCAGCATTTGTCAGAGTATCAAAAGCCAGTGGAAGCCTTTAAAAGTGTCAGTACCTTTGGGGTTAATAATGCCAGTATCCAGTAAGGCTGAGAGTGGCATAAACAGCACTGTTTCCCTGCGGTGTTTTTGTAGCTTGTTCTGGAGCACAGACTACTGTTGGCTGCTGCCCTGTAGTGTCACATTCAGTTCTTTCCTTCTGTCTTTCAGAGCTCAGGGTATTGCCTGTGCTCTGCTGCTTAGTCCTGCCCATTTTCACCCTGCCTTAGTGTCCTGCTACCTCACACCTACCAGTTCTGGGCAAGCCTTTATCTTACCTTCCGTACTTTCACAAGCCTTTCAAATAAGCAGCTAAATCAATCTTTCTCTGCAGCTCTCCTCTTTCTAGTAATTCCTCTTACTACCTATTAATCAATCAGTCCTCAGTGCACCCCTCTGCATTTATAGCTTTGTACTTTCTTTTGTGTGTGTTGCTTATCTGATATTGAAATGATAACAAGGTAAAGACTTTGCTTTGTTTAAGTATACGGTGTGCTCAAAATGTTTAATATTGTGTCTTGCATTAAAATGTAGCAGTTCAAACTTCCTCGCAGTATTGGTAGTAAGACTTTTACTAAAATTGAGGGGATAAATGGAGGAGACCACTGTATTTAGTCTGGTATTAGTTTTGTTTGTGCATCTATATCATTGCTGTTGTGCTGGAATGGAACTTTAAGGGGGGTGTGTTTGTCATAGGATATATCAGCATAATGATACATAATGTTACATTTTCTCTGGAAACTTCGATTGTTTCCTGGCCCTAATTGAAGGGTATTTTTGGATTGTTTGTATTGTGTGCCATAGTCCATGATAAGTGGAGGTAAGTCATGTTTAGACTCTCTGAAGTTTGTAGGAATTTTTTTTTCCTCTTCTCATATTGAAGAGTGTCACTCAGATTATTATTTTTCTTCTGGTCTAATGTGAAGGAAGTGAGTAAAGGAGAACTTAACCTTTATTTCTGTGTATCCTTCCAGACTTCGCCACCTAGAGATGCCTCCTTTCCATATAAAACTCAGTTGCCGTGTATGGTACCAGCCCCAGCTTTCAGCAGGAGTGAGTACAGGGCAGAATCTAGAATACTAGATTATGTGCAAGAGCTGGACTCTTCCTTCCATCCGGTCTTATCATTCCCTTCAGGTAAGTAACTCCAGTGCAGTGCCCCTAACAGAGGGTGGTTGTGCTTGCGAGAGCTGTAGAGTTTATGGACTAACTTTGCTTTTGAGGGACTTAGTTTTCTTACAGAAAACCTTACTCTGGCAAAATATGAGTTTAGAATAAATGAAAATCTTGACTTCATCCTGACATTTGAAAAATGAACCTAGATTTCTAATACCAGTAACGTGAGTACAACCAAGAAAAACTGGTCAGGGGAACGTTTTTGGTTAAGGTAGTTTTTGCGTGTTTCATGGTGTGTCTAATTGAGTCAGCATTAGCCCTTTGAATGGTGCTTGTGCCAACACATCACCATACCTTGGTTGTGTTCTTTTCATGAGCAACTTTCAGTTCAGGCCCTTTGGACTAGGCTGAAAAAGCTTTATTTAGTTTTTGTAATTGTTTTTGTGATAATCAGCCTTTTTTGGTCATCTTTTGAAGTTTATGGTTTCTGTCATCTGATTCTTTAATCTTTTTGAACGATAATGCAGGTGGATTTTCTGACTCTTATTAGTTCTGAAACTAGTGCAGGTGCAACCTGACAACGCTTGGTGCTCCCAAGTAGTATATTAAGTGCTGTTACCAGCAGAAGGGACTGGATGCCAGCAGATACTGTTGGGATTTTGGGTGTTTTATTTTAAGAAAATCCCATTGCCAGGTAGTTGCTGACCAATACAAGAATTCTGCTGTTCTGGGGGGCTTCTTTGCCACAGAATAATCCTGAATGTGAGACTGACTTCCATGGAACTGCTTAAGTCTTTAATCAAACTCACCGTCTTCCCAGAAGGACAGTGTATACGCTCAAGCCTGCTATTAGGAGGTCAAGCATTAAGATAAGTCTTGGGTTTGGAGAACTCATCACTGGCCAGTAGAGAAGACCCAAGTGTGGACATGGATTCCTGAGAAGGTCTCAACTCTTGCAGGTTTACAAGGGTTTACATCCCATGTATGGGATAAAAAGGAGTTTATTTTGAGGAGCAGAAAGGGGGAAGGAAACACTCACTCCAGGAGTGCCACAGCAAATATTCCAGTCTTGTGGAGAAGAGAGAAAAACACTTCCTAAATCTTTCTCCTTTACGCACACTCTCCATCACTTACCCTGTGGCTCTGACCACCCAGCTGGGCAGGAGCCGGGGGGGGTTTAGATGGTAGTTCCCAAATCCCTTGCAGAGAGCTGTCCCCACACGTGTCCTGGGGGACTGCCAGCTTGGCTCGCTCATCACACTGCTTCCTTGCTGCCGCTTCTATGCAAGGTTCACTCTACCGCACTGTAGATATTTTGGTGTGGGTTTTTTAAGTGTTTCTTTAGAAGTCTGTTGAAGGATAGTCATATAAGACCATACCCTTTGCATTTATTCCTACCTTGTAAGGGAGACTAGGAAGTTTAGCAAGAAAAAAAGACTAATCTAATCATCGTGAAAAGAAAAAAACTGAAAGGCTGTGGATTGCATCATGGTTACTGTTGGTCACTTTGTAAGGATGGAGGAAGAAAAATAATATTTTAGCTTCATTCCAATACCAAGAACATCTTTCTTTTGAGGAATATTTATTCTCTTTTTGGGCAGCCTTAGTCTTGCTAATAAGAGTTGAGAGAGGAAAAAAGCGCTAGACTCCTATCTCCTGCTCAGGTGCAGTCCTTGCTTTTGAGGGAGGCTCTAGTCTGTGCTTCCTCATGAAGACCACTAGTCTATCTGTCACTTTCTTTCATTTGAAAGAATTACTGTGAATAAATGCACGCTAGAAAATTTCCAACTTGGTCAGGTAGGCTGATTCAGGTTCATGTTCTCTTTGCAGCTTCCTTAGTTACCCCTGTCAGAGGGATAACTTCTCTCAGAATACTACTTGTGGTGTGCCCACATCTTTTACCACTTTCTTCTGAATAAAAAAAGTGTTTCAGCAGTGTAGAAAAAAAGGTTCTTGGTTTAATTTCCTCTGTTTTTTAAAATATCTTACTGGTATTTGTTCTATTTTGAAACTCTGGGAGTTTGATTTTTCAGTTTGTGAGGAGGGATTCAAATTCAAGATTCCGATCTTGTTCTCTCTTGTACCTATTTTTTACTTTCAGAGGAGAATTTGCAAGCAACGTAGTGATACAGTGCAGTGGGACTGGCCCACTAGTACACAGGAAGTGTAACTGTCCCTGTGGTTCTAAGTCGTGCCTTCAGAGTTTCCATATTACCAAGGGTCTTACCCAAAAGTATGTCAATGGTTGCAGCATCCCTTGAGCATAAAAGCATCTCTTTAAATCTGCACCCTGATAACTGGAAAATTGTAGTTTGCATTGAAGAAGTTTGGGTTTCTGGTATTTCTGCCGATAAACTGGAACAAATGCTCCTGCCCTTTTAATTAAGATATAGGAGCACTTAATAAAAAAAATCTGAGACATCCATGTGATTTCCCAGGAAAAAAAAACAGGAGAAATGCTTTGTTTATTTCTTTACTTAAATGTTGCAACTAATAAACTTTTCAGACCTACTTTAGGTTTTACTCAGAAGTACAATAGGAGACGCAGCAAAAACCTTGGGGGGAAACAATCTTTTCCGGGTCATCTTTAGTCTTGTGACAAAATATCTAGTTAGGTCCATATCAAATTGTAATAAATTATTTTTTTTAGTTAACAAAATCTATTGAAAGTTTCTGTCCAGGCAGGTCCTGAAGGCATATAAGGCTAAGGTTGTATGTAAATAAAAATTGTTTAATGCCCACCCTTTGTCCCTGCCCTCAGACCTCTTCTTGTTCTGAATGTCAAGCCTGCTTCTTATGTTCACATTATTTCTTTCTACTTAATTTGTAATTGTAATGTCTTGTAATGTTTTTTCTGGAAAGGCTTTTCAGACAGAGACCTATTTTTCTTAAGCCTTCCTGCCTTACAACAGCGGGTAAATTCCTTACCACTTGAGATGTTTTGCAGACTAACTCTTGGTTAGAGCTCCCTCGGAGAATGAATTACATTGCCCTGCTGTAGCCTTTGCTGGAGAGGGAAAGAAGAATGTACCTTGAAATTACCTCTAGGTTCCCAGCAGTAACAATTTCCAAAAGCATTCATTACCTGTACCCGAAAGGCTGAACTGAAGGCTTTGCAGATTACAGGAGAAGTGCACAGTGTGCTCCCCACCATGTGGGGTTTGTGCAGGAGTTGGTCAAGCGGGGCAGATCCCAGACTCACTCTCACTTGATACCCTCTAGAGCTTGTTTTGACGAAGAACAATTCTGGAGGAACTGTGAGTTTATTCCACAGAGTAAGACAACCTTGCTCTTTCCTGCTTCAACTTTGAACACCAAAAAAAGTGTTGTTAATCTGCAAAGTGTGTGTGTCTGCACTGGAATTTGTTTGGGAACATTCCTTAGGTTTGAGTCCTCCCTTGATCTGAGTTGTCAGCCCTTAGAAGCGTGTAGCGCTGGAGAGTTCGGAACCACTTAAGCGTACTGCCTTGGTCAGTATGTATGGCAGTGTCGCTTCACAGCTGAAAATGGGTCTGGTTTTACCATGGCATAACTCTCACTTCCTGTTAATACAAAGATAGGTACCTCCAGATCTTACCTCCAGGCAGTTACTGGAAATTATCTTGTATACTACTTACGTAACTGACTGAAAAGACTTCAGCTCTTTGCCTGTAGCAGAGGATGGCATTCATACAATAACTGTCTTGCTGAGAGTATGATATGAGATACTCATGTGAGCATTCATACAGTAACTTACCTTGCCTCAAATTTTCTTACTTACTCATGCAAAAATCACCTCTTTGAAATGTCTGGGTGGGCTTTTTTGGATATTGTCATCGAGTTTTCCTTTGGCTCTCAGCAGCCTCAGGACATGTTTTTCTATATTGTCTTCAGCTTGACGGTGTGAAGACCCTGCTGCTCTACAGACAAGCGATGGGTCCTCGCAGCATTTACTCGGTGCTGCCGTTCTTCATGAGTTGAAGGCCTGGAGGCAGCAATATTGCTCATAGATCATATTACATAGTGTTGTGTAATCGATTCCTAGGCCTTTAGTGATGATGCATAATTCATTGGCACGTAGGTTGCCATCTTTCTGATGTAGACTCCATTCCCTTTGGATTTCTTTTTTTTTTTTTTTATTAGATATTCCTCTTCACGTATATTTTGAAACATTATTAAGGAAGGATGACATCAAAGGAGAACCTGTTGATACCTCATCATTGGGAGTGGAGTTTAAAGTATCTCCAGACAATGGTATGTAAAGAAAAATACTTTAATATTTGCAAGACTGTTTTTCATTCATTTGCCCATGCTGTCTGTGCTGAAGAGGTTCAATTTATAAACTCACCACAAAGCAGGTTATCAGAAAAGGTAACCGGCTAAGGCTTTAGGTGGAGGAGGAATCTCTTCCCAGACCATAGTGTCAAGTTCTCTTGTTGCACTGAAATGATCCCATCAGAGTCGTGGGAGGGCAGTAATACAAGCGGGGGGAGTTTGGACCATGGCTTCTCTGCAGACACAGGTGCCTGACGGCAGTGCTGTTTACTCTGGATTCCTATCAGAAATCTGTTTTTTTCCATTATAAATTGTTCAGCAGTTGAGATTGCCTGTAAATTGCACCAATGGAAAATAAGTTTTCAACTCAATACGTGCTTTTTCTGTTTTAGACTATAATCAACATAATGTTTCTGTCAAACAATGGAGCAGTGCCTGTTTATCTAATTCCAAATCTCCGTCAGTGTCAGGAACATCTGACCCGCTGTCGGAAGGAAGAAAGAAAAGACATCTAAGTGAGACAGCAGTAGGTAAGAAAAAAATGGTATTGTTTAAGACGGCACTCCTTCTTTAAAAATATGTTCTGTATAAATTAGTTTGTTGTCACTGGGCTTTTGAGAATTAAGTTGTCTCCAAAAAGGCTACTGTATGAAACTTTACAGAAATGAAGAAATGTAGTTATGACACCATGAAAATAGCGTACTATTTTAAAGCATAGTAATCTTTCTCTTTCTTCTTGAGTATATATTACAAAACGAGACCAGCTTCTGAATTTTATTTTTGGAATACTCTTAAAGGAAACTGCTCAGCAGCCCAGCTGTGTTTTTCTAATACTGGGTGTCATTATTTCCAATATGAAGGGCTTTTTTTTATAGTAGTCAGAGAAACAGAGTGAATTGCAAAGTTATCTGTCAAATCGTGTGCCCAACCAAACATTTACTATTCCTGGCATCTCTGGTCAGCTATGTTTCATTTGTTGCATACTGCCATTTGTGGTTCTGGTTTCCTTCCAGACTGTTAAGAGGACTTGCAAGTAGTCAGTGCATATAATTAGTGTTTTCACCCTTGTTAACTTTATATTTTAAGCCATTAAACCTCTACTTCAGCACTTGGTAAGTTAATAGAAAGTGCCCTGAAAGTTCTGTAGAATAATGTGATAATTTTAGGGACAAAAAATTCAGTGTACCATTGTAAAGAAATAAAACGTTATGGAAAAATAAACTTCTGTTGCATATCCAGGTAAAACTGCTAGTTAATCTTGCAATAGAGGTGGAGTTCTGGAAATTACTGCAGAGATGATTTAACAAAAAATTACAATCTGTTAAAAAAAACCCCAAAAAAACCCCAAAAAAACCCAAAACCAAACAAACAAAAAAACCAAACCAAACACAACCCTAAACCAAAAAACCCTATTGATTAGAAAGTTACATGAGAGAATAAAAGGTGGTTTTGGACAGACTGAAAACTGTCTCTGATTTAGATGAAGTTGTTTGTTTTTTTCTCTGTATCATTCACCTTGTGCATTACGGTCCTCCCCTTTGCTGCAGAGTCTTCTCTTAGGCCCTGTGCCTGTCTGCAGGGGGTGCTGTGCCCTGTCCCCTTCTCACCATCAGAGATCCTTTTTGCCACGCCACCCGCTCCCGTAACCAGTCTCTGGTGCCCAAAAGGTGGATGCTGACACTGCTTCTGGCAACCGGGTTTCCCTAAGTGTACTATCAAGCACACTGAAATCAACAATTGGCGTTGCTTGGGAGCATCCAGAAGAGAGAAAACTTCTTGCTGTAAACCTTTTGAAGTTACAGTTAGTCTTCTGCCAATAGTATTTAGTTTTTTGAGTTAATGAAAGAAAAAAAGCAATCTTTTATCATGAGGATCATCGTTTCCCAATGCCAGAAAACTGCTGTGTGGTGTATTCATGAGTTGCAGCAGAAGTTCTAGTTTATTAGTGCTACGGGTGTAGTACTACATATTTATTCCTAATTTGGGCTCTGTCTAGGAGAAATTATCCATGGGGAAGGTCAGCCTGATGAACCAGGCCAAAAATAAAAGCTGTGTGCCAGGGAGTTGCAGAGCTGCCTGGGAGATGAGAGTTCATGTCCTTGACCCAGCCTGTGCGACACAGTCTTTAGGATCAGTCTTACCTCTTTTTCCATGTTGGAATACACTGATCCTTTTTACTAGTTGCATATTAAATCTGAGTTCTCTTTTCTTGCTGGCGATTAAGGTAGAAGGAAAGCAGAACACAGGTGGTTAAATTCCAAGTCCCCCTAAATGCAGTTTACACTGGGACTGAATAAGGGAAAACAAGAATTACAATTTGGCTGTAGCGATGGATCACTACTAGAAGAAACCACACATAGGTGGTAACTAGTTTGATTTGTTACCCTTGCTGCCGGTTTTGTTTTATCAAGGAAGAAGCCTCCAGTGAGCGCTTGGTGAACAGGCACATCAGTGAGCTGCAGGCCCAGGTCAGGGAGCACCGTTAGGGACACTGGAGCGCTCCGCTAACTCCAAGTGATTGCTTTTGCTGTCTGTGCAGTCTACGGCAGGTTCCAAAAAGAGAAACAGGATTTGCCCATATGAAGCTGGTTCCACAAGTAGAAGTCCTTCATAGAAGGAGAGGGATGAGTTTTGTGGAACAATGACAGGATGAGTAACAAGTGTTTATTTAGATGGCTTTTTTTAGTATTAGTTAAATCCTAAGTGGTTAGCTGTGGGCTTCTAGAAATGACTTTACTATTACTGTATGGAAAAATATCTTTAGTCTAATAGACAACAGCCAGTATGCATTTTTGTTGTTATTATCTCTTGTGACAGGCGAACGTAATGCTAGGTTTGAGACATTCTCCTTTCAACATGCGGAACCAGAATCCCATAGCGGTTTTACTGCCGCGACCAATGTCAATGCGATGTCTAGGCCCACTCACAGCACTTCATCACAGGTAAACCAAAAATGTATCGCTGTCCTAACTGAAATATCAACAGAGAGTTATGCAAACTAATAATCCACAACCACATGCCTTTTACATCTAATTTAGTGTTAAATTACAGTACAGAGCAATTTTACAGTGAATTAAGTGTATTACATTAAGTAATTTATTCCAGATTGAGTATGTGGTGTTCCTAAAACAGATTCTTGCTTGTAAAAGAATTTTGCAGATCATATAACTGGAGTGTAAGTTTAGTTTATTGGCATTGGGCCTTTCATTTTTATTTTTTATTCCAAATTTCATTAATATACTGTGATTTGTGTTCCCAATTTTACGCAAGGGCTCTTATGACCCTTTTTTCTTGGTGCAGCTACATAAAATGGCCTCATGGTGCAAATATAGTCACAGAATTTGTTAACTCTCAGCTTCGCTATTTAAAACCTTTTCTGCAGAGTTACAGGCAAAGTCTCTGGTATATAAAATTGCTAAGAGCAGCACAGCTCTGGTTCAGTGAAGTCCCTGCAGAAACACACTTTGTTTTATTGGAATTCATTAAGAATTTCATAATAATGCTCAGATTTCAGTCCCACAGTTCTGCCAAGCCTAGTGTTGTACTGGTGCTCTCCAAGTCATCATGTTTCAATCTGGTGATGAGTCCTGGAGAGCTGAGTTTAAATCCCCCCCACATTTTTGACAATGCACACTCCTCCTTTTTTTCCCTTGCTTGAGCAGACCATCGTCAAAAACCACCTAAATGAGCATTTTAGAATAGACTGCTTCCATTAACATTCAGCTAAAAATTGAGATGATGTAATATGGAATGTACCGTGGTTTAAAACTAAGCTTTCTCCTGCAATCTAGGAATTTCAGGTTTTGACCCATGTAGGTTCCATGCACTAATGGGCAAAGAGCTCCACCAGGAATCCCACTATGATCATGGCAAAGCAATTCAATTTCTGTCTTTCGCACGTCTTCCAGAAAACCACTTTCCATGTAGGCTGTTCTTCACTACTAAATGTAGCTTCATTCTTTTGGGATTCTTAATTGTATCATACCGAAGCACCACTGGGGCTACGGGTTAGTAGATAGATTATAGAAGGTCATCTTCGTAGACTGAACGTTATGAAGAAGGATGCATTAACTTCAAAGTTCACATAAGTATTCAGAATTAACTGTAACCGAAATCAAGAAAGGAAAACTCCCACCGATTTCAGTAAGAGTCATGCTAGCAAGAAGTAAAGCTCAGAGATGAGATAGCTTTAAGATTTGTTGAGATTCTGTTGGGGCGGGGGAAAGTCAGAAGTCACAAAGCCACTAGAAAATGTGTTCAAGTTACAGACTGTCTCCTCGTGCAGTTCTCATGTTTCTTAGCTAACATGTAGATCCTGCGATTTGAGCTGATGAATCTCATCTTGTATTGACTCTATTACACAGCATAACTCCAGGAGGAGGTTGAGAAGCGAGAGCTCCTATGATATAGACAACATTGTTATTCCAATGTCTCTGGTGGCACCATCAAAGTTGGAGAAACTACAGTACAAAGAAATCCTTACCCCAAGGTTTGTTCATGGCCTCCTTAGCTGCAAAGAAGATACCAAAATGAACATGAGAACATTAACTAAGAATATCTTTAACATGTAGTTAGATAATTTTAGACTATTAAGATGATCTTTTCATGCACTCTGGGTTTTTTTCTGTGCACTTCACTGTGTGTGACGGGAGTGGTGGGAAGACTGGACAGCTGATAGCACAAGTCTGATACATGCAGGGAGGTGGCAGATGCACAGACTGGCTAAAAATAGAAGTGGGTTTCTATCATTTTAATTGTACTGATATTCGTGGCCTTAAATGTGCCATAAGGCTGACATGCTCTGAACAGTTATTTGGAGGTTAGTGTCTTTGTGTGTTATGTTTCCTAAGAAAATAGTTAACTGTTTTCAGTGAATTAAACAGAAATGGTTTTAGCATAAATTTTTAAAATTTATCCATTCTGATACAGTAGAATAAGCTTAATGTATTTTTCCATACAGTGTAAACGTACCATCCGTGATTCTAGAGATACTTCTTTTTTTTCTTTTCTTTTTTCTTTTCTTTTTTTTTTTTTTAAGAAAAATAACATCTTTAGGTTGCTAACACAGGGTAATTGACCTCCTGTGCTGTAATTCTGTGGCTTACTAGCAAATTGCCTGAAATGTCTAGATGCAGTTGTTCCATATTTTAAGTCTCTAATTTGTATTTGGTTTTATGTTGTCTTTAAAGTTGAATATTATTAATATTTAATTTTATTAGCTTAAAGACTGTTGGGAAGAGGAAAGGTTAGATACTGGGTTGGGAAAGGAAAATCTAAATTTTGGGCATCTGTTATCAGCACCTTAAAATTGAAATTATTTTATTTGAAAGCAATTTTGAAGCACAAGCAGTGTTGAAGAAAGAGTCATGAACAATATAGTGTAGAAATAGAATAGTTGTCTCTACTGTTGAAATAATGAAACAGCATTTAGATAAATTAATTTGACTCTTCTTGTCTCATTTCTAGCTGGAGAGTTGTTGAATTTCAACCTTTAGAAAGATCTCATACAGATGAAGAAGAGGTAGGCTGTATTTTAATTAAACCACCAGTTTCTTATAAAACTAGATATAATATATAATTGGGATAATCAGTGTGTGTATATATATATATATCAGTCACTGACTTCATGCAAATCTGGTAAGTTTCAAATTTCAAAAATAAAGTACCAGATTGTGAAAATGTGTCTTATCCCAACCTGATTGCCCCTGTGTTGGATGACGGAACTGTGAGTGTCTCCATTAATAATCGTTGTTCGCTCGTTCGTTTGGCTCTTCTGCCCCTGGCTGTCGGCACAGTCAGCGCTCCCAGAGGGTCCCTTTGGTCAGGCCTCCGCCTCCCCAGCTCCTGGGTGTGGTGATGCTGGCTCTCTGCAGGGCTGCCTGTGCTGTAACGCCTGTCCGTCTCTCTCATCCTTTTCCTTGGTGGCCAGTTTCCGTGGCCTGTTTCTCTTCAGGAGGTAATTTGGCATTTTGCCTGCGCGCCCAGCAGGTTTCCTCAGTTTTCTTCTCAGTGTTCATTTTCCTGCAACTCTCCTGTTGGGAGCAAACTTTTCTTCTTTCTGCTTTCTCAGGAACAACGTAACCTTCAGCATTTCCTGCTTGCCTCTGGAGCTAAGTTTGCACATCGTGTGCTGCTGTTGCTTCCTCCAGACATAAGAATCTGCCTTTTTCTCCCAGGGAATGTCTGTGGACTTTGCAGCTGGGGGTCCCTTTCTCCCCTAAGTAGGGCTTTGAGGCATTTCATAACCCTAGTGTGAATGTACCAGCAGGTCTGGTCTCTAGGCTGTTTTTCTGTCCTTCCAATCTCTTTGTGGCTCCTTTTCCAGAAACCTGCCCGTTTTGCTGTCCTTTGGACATCTCTCCAGTCTCTGCTACAGGCCACTATCAAGTGGTGTAACTGTAGGACTTGTATTCATACCTTTATCCGCAATATCTATTCTTGAGCTCCTTATTCAGAGAATCTCTACAAACGGTGTTTAGGTGCCTTAGTAGTGGAAAAGATTGCATTTGGGTAGCAGTACAGAAGGTTATGCTAAACACAGTCAACAAATTAAATCCTTATGCCACTCCCTTGGGGTAGAAAATACGGTCTCCACAAAGACACTAGCTTCCCTGGAGTTGTACTAGGTCTGTAGCTGCCTGCTGCATGGAAATTAACCTTTCCTTTCAGAGAGCATCATGGTGTCAGGTCCCTAGCTGCTGGAGTTGCACTCATTTGGCACCATACTCTTGGGCTGGAAGGAAGAGGAAAACTTACTCTGTCCCTGCGTTTTCTCACGTGCTTCAGAAATTCTTGTGAAATCTGGTGGTCAGGTTTATGTCAGCTCCACCACCGCCTTTTGGTTTGGTACCGTCTCTGCTAGCAGGAAACATGCCTGAGCTTCTTTTGTAGTGAGAAGGTCAAATTACATACACAGGAGAACTCTCCTGCAAGGATATTTAATTAAACCATTTGGAGAATAAATAATAAGGCAGCAAGGGCGCTCCATCCCTTGAGAATCCACTGTTCATTGCTCTCTCTTCCTCCTGGTGTCTGTGGGGGGAAAAAAAAGAATTTCAACAGTGGTTTTGCCTTCAGGGCTTCAAGGGACTTGCTTGGAGGACTCCGTGGATTTCTTGTTTAGCTTTCAGATCCCATACACGTCTTACATACTTTTAGCATATTTTGCTGAAGGGACTTCAAGGTGTCCCTCTGTGAAGCTCATGGGCCAACCACTCCTTTAGTAGCCCTCCCAGTGCATTTGTGTTTGGCATGATGAGTTGATCCTGGATGATTCATCCTTTGGCCAGGAAATAACTTGAGTTAACAATAAAGCAGCTTTGCCTCCTGCTGTGGTCCACTGCTTCTGTATTGTCTGTCAGCCACTGGGTAGCATAAGAGAGGAGAGATGTCAGACAAGAGAAAAACGCTAAAGATCTTGTTTCTCTAAATAATCTTTTGCCAATTTTCCTCCTTTCTTTGGGGATCGTGTTAATTGGTTTGGATGTTTTTCAGAGTACTGAGAAAAGGTGGTTGTCTGTCATAATTCTTCCACTTCCTTGCTGTAGGTTTTAGGGTGTTAGATTTGTTACTGAGTAAGCTTGAAAAAAAGACATGCGAAAACAACAGTATTACCTTTTCACATTTTCTGCACTCACATTCTGACACTGAAATCAAGGCAAGCTTCAGGAGATCATTCGTGAAGGACAAGAGAGGGCAAAATGTGCTCTCTGCTTTTATATAAAGTAAGCTTTTTGCTTTCCACTGCATAGCAGCCTGTGGTGGTACTATATAATAGTTCCTTTTCTGTCTGTCTTCTGCATGGCTAAATTTAAAACTTGTGGAGTTATCCTTGTGTCAACCAGCAGTTCGGGATTTCTTCCACTTGATATCTTTTTTTTTTTCCCCCTTCTCTTTTCTTCATTTAAAGGCTTCCAATGCAACAAGCCTCTTTATTTGAGTACAAAAAGCTTACCTTTTTTGGGTTCCTCATTTTTGTGTCTGGAAAATTTGCCTTACAAGGACAAACGTAACAGTTGGGCATTGCAAAAGTTAATCTACTATCTATGTCTGCTCTATTACTTGCTCTAAAAATACATAGTTTTGGAAATGGCGCGTTTGAGTTTCCTGGTTTGCATGCATGAATTTGCAGTCTGTTATTGCTTTAAGGCATGGGAGGGTGTGGCATAGGTTTTCCTGTTTTATTTTAGTTTTAATTTGTTTTGTCCAGGTTAAAGTTTCTGGCAAGGCATGGTTGTAAAGTAATGTCCAAGTTTATTTTGTAGTTGTTCTAGTAATGACAAATACTGTGGAATAATTCTATGTGTAATTAGTTTTGCGTAAGTGTTTTCATGGCTTATGACTCAGTGTTTCCCATGAAGCCAAAGACTGAAACACAGACTTTGTTGTTTTGAGAACCTTTCAGAAATATTCCTGGTGCTGTGCAACATCAATGCACAGTGTCTTGTAGCTTAACTAGATGTGATGGGGGGGTGTCCAAATCTTAGTTTGCTTTAAGTCTTTTTCTTTGAGTGAAATCATTAGACATGCCTCACAAACGGGCCTTCCTAATAGTCTTTTCTCTCAACATCCCTGCCAGATCCATCCACTGAGGAATGACAGTTCTTTTGTCCTTTTGCAAAATAACCTTAGTGGGGGAGAAAAACAATATCAAATTTCTCCACTTACAGCAACTTTAAATTAACCTGAAGTTGGTGGAGGAAATACATGAAGTGTTAGAAAGCTGGAGTGGGGCAGAGGCTGTACTGACCTGAGTAGAGACCTTTTACTCTCATGTCATGTGATTTTTCTCTACAGAACAGAGAGTAATTTTTAAATACGAAAATGTATTACTTGTTAGTCTTCAATGGAATTGGGTAAAACTCATTTTACATAAACAAGTAGTTAAATCTGCTATCATCAGCTATAGGAAAGGAACATTAAGGTTTATTTCTGTATTTTTCAAAACTTTTCATTTGGAAAGGAGTGTGGACTTTGATTTTTGAAAGGAAGCTTGTTAAAAATGAAGTTTCTTCCCAGCATGAAAAGTTTTGGCAATTTGCTAAGAAAAGTATTTTCAAAGTCTAAGTTTTTCTTTCAAAATTATCTTTTGTTTCCACTTCAAAGGAAATCTAAGCACACAGAAAAATCCTGAATTTTCCCTGAGGGAATAGCACTTTTGTAGTTCATAAAATTCTCACTTTCACGCTATACATCACTGACCTTAGAAAGACAGAATCTGAACTGAGATGCAGCCCCTCACCGATGCCATCCAAGTGACAGAGCTGGTGAATTCCAGAGAGAGGAGGAACCCATTAAGTTGGCTTGCATGAAAGGAAACCAGCAGCTAACAAAGTGGTTTGTGTTTAACATAAATAAATAAAAGCAATGAGGAGTCTTCAAAAAGCAGTCAGGAGATGGGCAAACAAAGCAGGCCTGTTTGTCTGAAGGTTCCTGTTGAGTGCGGGGCTGGGGAGGAACCGGGTAGCTATGGTTTTAGCAAGCAGGTCGTGTGGCTTTTTCAGATCGTGCTGAAGCCTTTGGGACCCTTTTCACTGGCACAGTCACATTTAATTGTGGGGCTGTCGTTCACGACCAGCCGCCTGGGTTGGAGACGTGCTCTCTGGCAAGCTGTGTGCCACTACCAGCTATGCTTACGGCAGCATAAGTGCATTGTAATATTTGCATTTGTATCCATAATGGTATGAACTACCTCAGTGCTACGAGACTTGATACAAAGAACGGCTTCTGCAGAAAACGTCTGGGCCGTTAGTGGAGTACTTCCAGCTGACAGCGTAGCCCATATTGTGTGGCTCTGTCTGGCACTGCAGTGAGGACTCTGCGTTTAGTTCTGTATTTTGTCAGACTCAGAAGATAAATAGTGTTCCTTGTATAACACCACTGAGGATTTTGCTTTATAGAAAAAATTCAACTTATTTTCCATGACTCCCCAGGTATTGGTATAATTCTTGTCCAGAAACTGATCTGGCAGTTGCAGTTTCACAGCTTCTATGACCAGGAATTGTTCTTTCCTAGAATTTCTCTGCTGTTGATTGGGAGTGGCTGGCATAAAATCCATGGCTGCAGCACTCATATGCTCTCGCCAACTGTAGCTTTTTAGGTGAACTTTGAAGAGGTTGAATGGTTTGGAGCACTTGGAAATAACTCTGAGCTGTACTGGAGGGGCCCAGCCAAGAGCTCATCCAGCCGTGTGGGGAGCCGAGGGGCAAGGGCAGCAAAGTGCTCCTCGGACAGCCCTGTCGAAGGAGCAAACTTCCCGGTGTGCTGCCAACGGAAAAGTGAAGATGGCTCTCTGAAAGTGAAGGTCGGATGTGATAGCTCAGCTGAGGAGTTTTATCTAAAAAGCTGGCTCTTGTTTGACTATGAGCAGTTAAAGTACCCACGTTAGGGCCGTTTTTAAGCTGTACTGGGGTCATGCAAATTGTTTGCTTAGAAACAGTCTCTTCAGAGCAGAAACCATTTTCTGCTTGGTTTCATAGCAGGAATGCGGCACCTCAGGTTTGCTGAGTTCTCTCAGTGTGGGGCTATCTGCATCCTTGGTGATCTCAGACCTATTTCTCTGTGCCTAAAGAGCACCTGGCAAATCCTGCTGCCTCCAGCCTCCTTAAAGCAGTTTCTGGAAACTCCTGCAATTTTTGCTTGTCTTTATTATGTGCTTTTAATACTGCCTTGATTTGCAAATGAATGCTTGTCCTCTTAATTTTCTGCCTCTCACCATAGAGAAAAATGTGTTAGTTGCATGGGGGGTATAATTTCTATATCCATTCAGATCAAGCACAGACGTGTACAGAAATAAAGCGAAAGTGACAGCGTCCCATATACCAGGGTTGTAGTGAGAGTGCAAGCTGAATGCATATGTTTTGATGTGCCTTTATACCGCGAGCATGCATTGTGTTGCCTCCTCTCATTTGGTGAACAGACCTTTGCAGAATTATGTATAATATTGGCTGCCTTTGTTTCTAGTGATGTTCGTAATTATGGCAGCAGCTATCCCTGTATTTCGTTACAGATAGAAGATCTGTCAGATGAAGTTTTTTCCTTACGTCATACAAAGTATGAGAAAAGAGAGCGAGCAAGGTGGTCGCTGTGGGAGCAGAGCCGCTGGCCCAGAAGGAACAGCAGGCAGGTGTATTGACTTTGATAAGAGCGTTCCTATTGAACCACTGGTGTCAGCTGTTGGGGCAGCAGTTTCAGAAATGCTGTCAGAGAATTTTGAAAATGAGGGCCCTCCTCATTAATTAACTCGACAGGGACAGTACCAGGTATGTTTGGTTGCGTGGCTGGAAAGGGAAGGCTCACAGCCTGAAGTTCTGAAGCATGTATACTTCCAAAAATTTGGCGTGTTAGTGACCTTGTATTTTTTAATGCAGGATAAAATTAGAACTAAACCATATTAAGGAATTATATTTTAAGCCTTTTTGAACATAAAGAAAACTTTAGAAAGTGTACTGAAGAATACAAGTTCTATATGTACCCTTAATTTTGAAACCCTATGAACTCTTCAGTGAAATCTTAGTGCTATTTGAATTCAGAAGTAAAACTGATGTTGACATGGGCAAGATCAGACTTCACCTGGCATTTAAGATGTGTGCCAGTATTTTATATCTACCTCAAATTTGCATTAAAGGCGAGGTCAAAATTTTTAATCTTTTAAATTATTTTGACTGCTTTGGAGATGAGTCCAGAGCAGAGGTGGGAAGTGGGAGCCCAAGGACCTGCTGTTTCTTCTCGAGTTTCATTGGCACGGTCTGCTGACAGTGCAGTTTGGACTCCGCAGGCTCCTGCAAACGATGCCGTGTTTCCCCAAGTGGGAACAGCCCGCGGCTCGCTGACTTCTGTCCAAAATTCCTGTTCTGGTGAGCGTGCGGAGCAAGGCGCAGGAGTAGGACGAGCCACCAGCTGTTCTGAGGCCAGAGCGCGCCTGTTCCCGCCCTGTTTTATCCGGTTAGCTCCTCCGCATAGCACTCTTGCTTTGGCCTTGCTTTGGCTTGTGACAACAAGGTTGTCAAGAACCATGTGTGTTTTCATCTGCTCTTTTGATTTACATAAGTAGAATGTAGGTAGTACATATGGAGAAACTGAATGCTTTGAAAAGAAAATCTAAACTGTTCCTGGTGATGTGAAAGGGCAGGGGGTCGCTCTTAAGACTCTCGTCTCTTATCCTGCGCTAGATCTTACAGCAAAAATGCTGATGGACGACACAGCCAAGATTCAGTGCAGAAAGACCACCATGGCAGCTCCTGTGCCTCGCTGCATTGCGCTGCTGAACCTGTTCCCGACTTGACTTTGGAAGCCCACAGCTCTGTTTGTTCAGGGATTGCACAACTCTGCAGGGAGAACCAGGAAGCAAAGGTGGGTGCTTCCAGTCGCTTCTGGGTCTTGTCAGGTCTTCAGGGACCACTATCTCTAACTAAAACAAAGAACCTGGACACATCTTCCCAATCTCACTGACCAGAATCTCAGGCTGTTGCCCTAGTTCAGTGGACTGAATGCAGTGCTCCTGTTTAGAACCAGATTGCTATGCTCTATGAATTAAGCCCAAGATTTGTCAATAGGTAAAAATTTAATGGCTTAGCATGCGAGGCACGTGTTTTAGAGGCGAGCATGGCAGGCCTGGGTTCAAGGATGACGGATCTTTTCTCAGGACAGAGATGTTGGCCAGATTTCCAGATGGGGCTGATTGTTATGGGTTCAGGTATCTTGATGGTCTGGCACCCCTTCCTGTACTGTGCCTATTCAGTTGTAGCTCTGTTACCTGTTCAAAACTGTACGAAGCCAGCTTACATTGACAGCTGGTGCCTGGCAGCGGCGTATTCTTTATCTGAAGAGCCCCGCAAACACTGTAAAGAAAGACACTCATTTGTTATTTGATAGCAGATCATTCTGCACATAGCTAATCAGTTCAGACTCAACTGAAATCCCTTTTCCCCCTCTTTTTTTCTACCCTCACTCCTATCCTTCTGATTCTTTTCAGTCTGGGCTGTGGGAACTTCGAGTTTTTCCACTAAAAGATGAAGAGGTAGAAGCTTTACTGTGCCAAGATCAAATAACGAATCAGACTGAAATGTCAAGTGCGGCTTTTCCCAGCGACTCCCTCTGTACTTCATGCACACCCATTGGTTTGCTAGACAATGGCCATCCACCGAGAAAACAATCTACCGAAGAGTCAGAAGACTGCGAAAATGTTTGCCTGGGAATCAACAATACAAGAAAACAAAGGTGACAGGGAATAATGTGGTTCATTAAGAAAGCCAGTTAAGGTGGAGAAAAGTGTAAGGTAAAATCTCTCTTGTTCACACAGCATATGACAGCACAATTCAAAACCTGTACGTTAGCTGCATATAATATATTTTCTTTCTTGCTTTGCAACAGGCAGGATATATCCCAAAGACAACACTTTCTTCTTCCTGAACCCCAAGAGAAAGTAATTATTTCAAGCTGGAAGTCTAATATTCCCAGTGTCGGGAGTGGGCGCACATAAATTGCTGGCACCATTCACTTTCTGTTGTCATATTGCCACATTTGTTAGTAATCATCCTTTTCTGTTTTGTTTGTTTTCAAATGCATTTCTGGTTCTAGTGGATTCTGGTGCAGTGGATAGGCTGTCTACCTTAACCAACAACTTCAACTGAACACAGAAAAACTACTTGAAAAAATAGTGGGGAGAAGCAATAGCCTCCAGTTATTTTCCTGTGTGGCAGGCCCATGGGGCAGAAATCTGCCTCCAAATGCGTGTGTGTAACCCATGCGTGAGACCAGAGTCGGTGAGAACCGGAAGTTTCAAAGCAAGCGTTCTGGAAGCCTTGCATCTAGCTTAAAATCTGTACTCAGCTCTCGGTAGTGCCAGGGCATGTTTCATATCGATGTCCTCAAGCAATAAGATAGAAATAGACCACTGCATCTCAATAGGCGATGTATCCGCTACTCAGAAAGTAACGTTTCTGCTTCGGTCGTGTGGGTATAGAGAAATGGAAGGAAAGAGGAGTCGAGTCCAATCAGTGACACAGCTGTTTGAATATTGTTTTGGGTCATCTTACTTCCTTAGTCCTTCAGTAGCTAATGAGGCTCATAATATTTTGCTTTAATATGTTAAAGACAAAGTCTTGTTCAAATCTCTGTACAGTGCCTTGTAAGAGTCTCGTAAGTATGCCAACATTTGGTGACTAGCTGAAAAGGAAAAGATGATTGATGTCTAGAAGACCAATAAAGAAAAAAGCCCCAAAGCTTTCCATTGTGATTCCAAATAGATTTTTTAATTTCCCAGCAACTTCACAGTGAGGAAACAAAAGCAAGTTGTTTAAACTTGCATCTAAATAGCGTAGTTTGGAATGTATCTGCAATCTCAAGAGGTATTAACACAGATTAAACATTGAATGTAGGTATAATCCATCAACGGGAAGTTTTTCTGTGTAGGACAGTTGAAGGCAATTTTATAGGAATCTCTGGTTTTGTGCAAAATTTTCTTCCACATGTAATATCTGGAATGGCACTGGACAGATGACCCAGTTTTAGTGTCAGGTTTTTTTTGGTCAAAATGACAGGAATTATACACTGGGCATCTGAAAACAGTTCAGTAAAGTTTCAACACTACAACCTATTGCTGCATTGTAGTTTATTGCACATTCTGATTATTTTTTTAAACACTTTTTTAACACTGGTTTGTCTTAAACTTGAATCTTGCCTCAATGTCTGATACAATAATCTTTGATGCAAGGTTGGTTTTTTAATTAAAAGTTATTTCTATATATGTTGTATATAGTCTGAATTCGATGGCCTTTTAGAAGTGAAGAAATAGCAGTAATGCGTCCTCTTGGCACAGAGACCTGCTTGGCCCAAGAACGGCTGCGCAAACAGGCTGAAGTGGCAGTGGCACTATGCTTTGCTGTCGTCCTGAAGCTGCGCTGGTGCTGTGAGGCCAAGGTCCCCCAGCGTCCGAATAGAGAGTGGATTTTTCCATCTCTTGTCCTGCATGTGCATCTGCTGCTGGGAAAAGGTTCCTGACAGTTTCATGTCTCAGACGCTTTGCAGGTCTCTTCCATAGCTGTATCCATTCATTAAGACATCTGATCTGACCAGCTCTCACCCAGCTTTGTTGTAAGGTCAGGGCTTCCTGCTCTGTCTGGTCCCTGGGGCAACGTGAGGAGTTTCTGCAATTTAAGAGATGGGACGGACCAAGTAAACCAGCCGGCTAGCTGCCTTAGATGGCCTGAAGGTGCTGTCCGTAAATGGAAATGCAATTTATGGGAAGGAGCAAAAGGAGAGTGTTTTTCTAGATTGGGGGGTGGGCAGGGAAGGGTGTTAAAATGAGGCCAAAAAAACCTGTGCAAAAGGAGCTGGATTAATCAAGTTTGGTCAGCCTGGTGGACCGTAAAGCTGTTCCTGCGCTGCTCTTCAGTTCCCGGCTGTGGTGTCCTGTGGAACCATTGTGGTGGGTTTGGGTCAGTCTCCAGTGTGCTGGCCGAAAGCAACTGCCTGTTACCTTGCCAGCTGCAGGGGCTGCACAAGCCGTTATCGACACAAGCAAGAGTAAGCACGTTTTCTTTGTCCCCTCTTTAGATGTTCTTGTCACTCACTGTAGGAACCAGCTAGTGCCTCACAAAGCAGCAATAAAAAGGCTAGCCAAAGAAAGGCCAGGAAACCAGGAGACTGAAAAAAAAAACCCTGAAGAAACCATGAAAATCTCTATTTGGTCATTACCCCACTCCTACCATCATCAGAAGTCTTTTCTCCAACATCTGCCTCTCGGCTGGCTCGACCTGTGGCCGCAAACTGCAACTGCCTTCCCACAGAGAGCTGCTTAGGCAACTGCACGGCCGCAGAACTGTGCCAGAGCGGTTCTTCCTCCCCAGGCCCAGCACGGGGCTGCTCTCCAGCTGTTAGTGGGGTGCAGGTTTCTGCCATCGGGTGAGCAGCCCATGTGAGTGTGGCCGGCAAGGCCGGGGGGAGGAGTGAGAGGCTGCGTTTGCTCTTCTCACGTTGCCTGCCCACCTTGAGCAGCCCTTCATCTGGCGGGGGCAGATGGGGAAACACTGTGCGCACATCAAGCAAAATGCTTTCTGGGACACCCCAGGCTGTTCCTCACCTGCAGCACCTCTAATCATTTACCACCTCCTTGCAGCAGACCGGGCGCTGTGCCCTGCTCGCTCTGTCTCTACTTTCTGCATCTTTGCTCCAGATTTACTCCAAATTTTCAGTAGCCCCATTTCACTACTGGGACAAAGTTAGCAAACTTCTTAACTGAACATAGTCACCAGACCAGCCCCACCCCCCCCTTCATCTTCTTCACCTGCGCTGCATGCAGCTGGCATCAGCACTAGTACCTTCATACCTTCATACCGCCTGCAGCCCGTCCCCCCACCTCCTGGCTCATCACCTCTTGCATGAATGCTGGGATCCCGAGGAACCTGCTGGTGGTGGGAGTGGGCTGAGAGCTCAGAGCAAGGCTCACAGTTAAAGCCACAAAATATATGAAACCCATGCTTGTTTTCTTTCTTTGCAAAGTATTAAATGGGGCAGGGGGGGGGGCGCAGTGTGCGGGATGGGACACATAACACAGCAATGTGTTTGGCTTCTGGCTGTTAAGCGATGAAAACAGCTGGCAGCGCTGCACCGAATGCTGTGGCTGAAGGTATTACAAAGGCTGTGAAATGCCAACTTAACCATAATACAGCAAGGTGCCCCACGCGTGAAACTGGGGTGTTGCAGCTTCACAGAGAAAGCCATTTCCCTTGTGCTTTGTTCTTACCATTTTCAAGGGAGAGATATTTTTTTTTAAGGCCACTTAATGTTCTGCACCCTGCTGCGAGGGTTTAAACGCATCATCTCTGCATCCAGGACCTTAATGGAATGTAAGTACCAATACAAGCTTGTAAGCCCTATTAAAATAAAGCCCTGTGTGCGTCCACCGCAGTTTTTTTTTATCTTGCTCAGGGATGTGCCCTGGACCAGCCTATGGAGCACATGCCCAGCCCTGCCCTACTCGGCCTGATGAGAGTTTCTTTTATCCTGTTTTCCAGTGCAGACAGAGCCTTTGCTCCGTCAGCTCACCCTGCACCGCTCTAGACCATGTGACTAACATCACCAGACTCTGCTCTCCCGTGTTGCTGAAACTTTGCTTTATCAGAGTATTGCAACATTGAACAGTCCTGGGGTTTATTTGGCCCCAGGGATACCACACAAGCAGCTCTTTCGGTTTTCATGTCAGTGTTTGGTCCAAGTCCTGTGGCTGCGGCGCTGTGGGGTTCCATTACTGAGTGCAGGAGGACAGGCCTCGATAGAGTCTGACAGATTACTTCTGTTAACGTACAGAGGCAAGAAACTGGAACAGTCTTAAGCATTAGAAGAACAAGTATCATTACTGTTCCTTCCAGGGATGGTCTGGGGTCACATTCACCCTTACGCGTGTAAAAAGCTGCTGCAGTGGCAGCCAGCTGCATTGACCCACCTGGGTGGGATTTAGATGGAAAGCGGCAGTTGAGTAATTCCACTCTGGGTATAATTTCTCCCTCCCACAACACTCCTAACCTGAGGCTCAACAGAAGTGCAAACTACCAGATTTAAAACGATGACAAAGTGACTTCAACCTGTGAAAGAAAACATGCTGTAGCCAGCTACAGCACCACGGATTAACCAGCATGACTTTGGGACATCCATCCCCCTCAAATTAATTAGAAAAAAAAAAAAGACAGAAGTAGCTTTCAAACCAGTTTACAGTCAGCTGCAGGAGGCAAGGATACTACACCTGTTGTCCTACTGCTTTCCATAGCATGAAAAGCCACACTGCCAAATCCTAGACTAACAGTCACAGGCCGTTTGTGGCGGCTTGGCCTGCATTTCAGACACCAGAGCCGTGACTTTCTCCATGCATGTTACACAGGTTCTTTCCAGAAGGACAGATTTTAACACGTCTAGCAGCCATCTGGACTACCACGTTTCCTAGCCAAGCTTGCTTTCATCAAACCTCTTCTGAAAGATGTCTTCAGTGCAGTAGGTCCAGATGAAGCCGTCTTTTGCTAGTTCTCACATGGGGTTGCAAGTGGAAACAGGAAGCAAAGACATTTGTTCACCTAAAGCACAATTAACCACCGAGGAAAAGGTAGTAGTTTTGCCCTTTCAGACACTTGGCTGGATTGTTTGAACTAGCCGTAGCTCCTCCTCCTTAATGACGGCAGTGACCCACGCCGTACCCCCGCCAGCTCCTTCCGCAGCCACCGAGCAGAGGCCTGTCTGTGGGACACCTCGCACGTCCTGGGCATAGACGGGGGTGCATCAGCTCTAGCACTGCCTTGGCATTTGGCAGGTGACGTGCCCAGCTTTGCTGCGAGGACAACAGATTTGACGCTGGCCTTGTGGAAGTGGACTGGCTGCAGCTGTTGGGCCTTCTGGCCTGGGGCAGCAGACTGTTTGCAGCCCTTCTGTAATTACAACTTAAAGGGAAAAATACCACGCAGAATACCATGAAATATGAAAGGAGTCAGCAATACTAATTAGAGTCATGGGAGGCAGGCCTATCTAAAATGACCTGCTCAGGTTTTCCGCTAGTGGGTTGTAATTCTCGCCTTTCACGTGCCCAAACAGGCCGGGCTGTGAAGTCGGCACAAGCAAATCGACGGTATGAGAACTATTTGGTTTCATAACCAAGAGGCATTTCACAGAGCCAGCTCCATGCAGCGCTTTTTAGCCTACATACACTGAAATCACTTCAGTAGATGACATCCCTGTATGTTGCTATCTATCTATCTTAAACGTTTACTCAGGCATATGCACAAACCAAGGAGGCTGTGTGTCAAGATAAAATTTTAACTATAGGGTTTTAAAGCAACATTCTTTGGTGGAATCCCATCACTTCCAGGAATTTCAGACACAGCTGTCTTAAAACTGGCTATTTGAAAGGTAAACGAGAAGGTACTTCCCAGTTTGTGACTGACTTGTTTGATGCTTGGCTTATGTAGGTCAAGTACGAGGCTAATCATCCTTTACAGGAGAATAACAGAATGCAGAATTATAGCCGTAACTTGGTTGGTACTGCTATCGACATCTAAAGGAAGGCGTTTACTCGCATTACAGTAACCTCCCTTGCCCTCCTTCCCACCCTCATTTTTTGAAGCTTCTCACTTGAGATGAGATAGATGGTGTTTGGTTCCAGCTCAAAAGCACACATTTCTAGACAGCTGAAGGAAAATCCATTCTGAACCTCTCAACTACCATAAAAAAAAGTCAGGTGATTAACTAGACATGTTGATCACTGATGAGCGAGGACTAATTTAACAAAATCCTTACCTATTTCCCTTGTAAATATTTGAAGTTCTTATTATGCAACAGGCAAAAAATTATATTTAGACATTATGGCTTGGATTACTCTTACCTGACTTTAGGTGACTACAGTTTAGTTAGGTACAGGTGAACTATAATTACTGAAGAAAAACATACTTCTCCACAGTGTGATTCATCAGACGTATACTAGACATTTACTTTAGGAAGAGATGATTTGTGTCCTAGAATTCTTCAGGTACACGGACTGTACAGGATGATTAGCCTCGTTGTGATTAGCACAGTAAAAGCAAAACAGGAACATTTCTAGCATCCATGGGATTTTTTAGCCCTCTTAAACTGCATTGTCCCCAAACTTGCTCCCCAAACCACTCACTGCTGACAATAGGCTTAAAGGAGACTTACCACACCAAGGGAGGGGTGTTTAATACAGATATTGGAAAAGTTTTGTAGGAATGAATAGATCAAGTGACAAAATACAGACAGCAGAAGGCAGTTTGATTAGTCTTCCACAAGAGAGATTGCTTGTGGTGATGCTACACTCTTCTAGCAAGCAAAATCTGACCGAAGTGTAGTTCAATCCAGTCAGCGTTACAGGTTGTGCCATAAAATTAGCCTCCACAGAATCAAGAGACAGGTTCAAACCATTGCATTTCCAACCCTGAAAGACAGCCAGAATGGTTTTTTCACTGCTGCTTGCTTCATTGCAGCGAAGGAACGATTCCTCTGTTCAGCAGCAACAAGTTTCCATAATTAATGTTCATCCAGCCCTCCCTTACGCACGAGAAACAAGGGTTCTCCTGCACGCACAGAGCCTTCTTGAACACTGCTCGAGTAGGTCTCATCGATCCAGGCAGCGCTTTTGAGCTGCTTCTGAACACACATTCCTGAGAAGATTGATCACAGATCTTGGATCTGCGCTCTTCATAATAGCACTGCCAGATACAATCATATTTGCGCCTGCCTGAAAGACATTAAACACCCACTCAATAACATGGAACAGTTCCACTTCTTAAAGGGTTTTCTTGCTGTAAAACATGAGATTGTAGTGAATTCTAGGCCGGTGGGCAAACAAGCGCTATCTGGGGGACAGAGGTGACATACCTCTTAACTACAACCACAAATCAAGTTCAGAAAAGACAGCTCTTCCCCAAATAGGTAATTTCGTCATCCTTGCTCGTATTTACCTGAACATCCAAGAAACAAACAACTTCTCTAGCTCAGGGGAGGCTTCAGTAGCTGCTATTAGAACAGGCACAAGACTAGACCTCAAGTAGATTTTGCTACCTCAAGTAGATTTTGCTATTAAGTGTGCTTTACCGTTCCCTCTGAAAGCTAATGGTCAAAATGCAATTCCTCCTGAGCTTTATCTTCCAAGGGACCATTAAGTATCTCAGCACGGTGACGGAGAATGCTGCTCCGCTTCAGCCTCTTACCTCTGCGCACTTATGGATGGTGTCAGGCCCAACTCCTCCATCCACTTCAATATCCAGCGAAGGAAACTGTGTCCTCAGCCACTGAACCTGAGAAATAGTATAGAGAAGTCGGTACCGAGATCCACACTCAGCTGCCAGAGTTACATATAGCTTCTTCCATGCCCAGATACAGTTTATTCACTTCACCGCTACTCTCCATACTGTTACTTAGCTTTAAGTTCAATAAATAAGGAAAACTTAGTTTACCTTTGGCATCATGTCTTCCATAAATTTCTGCCCTCCGAATCCAGGTTCTACTGTCATCACCAAAGCCATGTCTATCTGATTGGCCCAAGGTGCCAAGTGTTCAACTGTAGTGCCAGGCTTGATCGCCAAGCCGACCTGTGGGAGAGGCAGGACAGACCCAAGTGACACAAATGCAGCGAGACTGGCTTGAGCTGGGAACAAACCCCTGGGAAAATGTGTCTGTGTACATGCTGTAAGAACAGGCCGCTTTAAATAAAAGATTCCTGGTGGTCTTAAGCTAAAACTGAAGACTGACTCGGTGCACAGAGAGCGTCGGGGCCCCACGTGCCAATCTCTGACCACCCGTAACTGTCAGCGATGGGTTTTCCATTGCCAGCAATGCGGCGGTGAGCTAAGCCGAGTGCAGCGCGCTGCCCCGAGCCTGCGCTCCCCTCACCTTCATCCCATTCTCCCGAATGTCTTTTATCAACGCCCCGGGATTGTCTGTGGCTTCGAGATGAAAGGTGTACTGGTTCGCGCCAGCGACCGCCATCGGCTTCACCCACTGCTCTGGCCTGGCCACCATCATGTGCATATCTGGAGGAGGGGAGCAGAGCCGTGAGCAGCCGCGGCGGCGCCTGGGCTCCGGCCCCCGCCGGCCGCCCGCCGCCGGAGGGGCCCGAGAGCGCGTCCCCGCCCCGGCCCCGGCCCCTTACCGAAGAAGGGCTCCTGGCCCAGCTGCTTGCGCAGGCTCTCCACGACGGGGTGGCCGAAGGTGATGTTCGGGACGAAGTGTCTTGGGGGCCGAAGAGAGAGACCCGCCCGCCCGCAGGTTACCCCCGGCCGGGCGGGACGGGGCAGGCCGCCCGCCCGAAGCCCCGGGGCGGCCGCCCCCCGCGCCCCCGTCCCGCCCGCCCCCCGGCCGTTACCCGTCCATTACATCCAGGTGCAGGTAGTCGGCGCCGCAGTCCAACATGCGGCTGCACTCGGCGCCCAGCGCCGCCAGGTCGCTGTTGAGGATGGAGGGACCGATCCGGCACCCCGACGCCATCGCCGCCGCCGCCCCGCGCCTGCGCCGCCGCGCGGCACGCCGGGACCGCCCCATGGCGCGCGCCGCCGCCCCGCCCCGCCGCCATCTTGCCCGGCGCGTGGGGGCCGGCGGGCCTGGCCGCGCGGCGTGGGGGCGCGCGCTGCTGCGCGGGGGAAATGGCGCGGGTCGAGCCGTGCGTCCGGACACCGGGGAGCGGCGCGGCCTCGGCGGGGGCTTCGGGGCGCCCCGGCAGCCGTTTCGCGGGGGCCCAGCCTCGGGGGGCGGCGGAAGGGCCGTGCCGGGCTGCCCCCGCGGCTGCGGCCCGCGCGAGGCGCCTTGTGGCGCCCGGGAGGACAGAGCCCCTCTGAGCAGCCACCCGCGCGCGGCGGGCCTAAACTGACCGGGGGGAGGAACCAAACCCAAAGCTGCTTTTTACGGACTGTTCTTTTTTAAGCTCCCAGCAAGGCGTGTGTTGTTACCGCTGAAGCACCCTTCCAGGCAGCAGTGTCTCGGGCAGGCCCAGGGCACCCACTTGCCCACCCTCAGCCCCTGCCCCGGGCGAGGGCGGCAGGTGCCTGTGGGGCACGGCCTGGAAGCGGGTGGGTAAATTTTAACAAACCCTCTCCCTGTCCTGGAGCTGAAGTCTCTCAAATATCAGCGTATCGGAGCCCTTTAGAAAGGGAGACCGAGGGACGTCGTGTTGCGCAAGAGGCTTAAACACAGAACTCTGTCCTTTTGCCATCAATCCTCTGTATTTAGTCTTCAGGACAATGTTTGCATAAAACGCTGAGGCGAATGGGACTGACTGACACACCGACAAGACTGGTACAGCCTGGACGTTTGTTGAACGTGACATGCACTTAAGGCCTCTAACACTATTTAAGCAGCATCGTTTGTCTTCACAGCAGAAATACACCAGTTCTGTTACAGAGAGACTGGAGGAAAGCACAAAACCAGCTAAAGCACATTGTATGCACTTCATTAGTACAGTATCAAGTGCAACCAATAGGAAAGTAGAACACAGGAGAAAACAGACTGACGGCTCTGCCTGTCTGTTCCCTCTCTCGACAATCATCCCACAAAATCAAAGCCATCTGCCCGGCCACCTGAATAAAACTAAATTATGGATTACATCGTTTATAAGCTGCATTAATTTCTAGTAGGGTAGACATTAAAAAGAGGCATTTTAGTCTTTGCTATGGCTTACTAGTGTGGATTCACCAGCGACAGTGGGAAACCCAAATGGAAACATTTATTACATATACTGAACTAAATGAAGTAAATCACAGTTATTTCGTCATCATTAGAGTGGAGTACCATGGTGAGGCATCTACTTTTCATTAAGGAAGATGCTCCCTTCTCATTTTCAGCAGAAAAGGTCACTCTATGAAACGCACCATGAATTCTGAACGTGTTGTGTCCCAGGCGTTTACTTGGCTCACGTGGAAAACTCTCCGCCCCCACCCCACTGCCAGTAACCCGGCCTACCTTGGGATTTGAAAGTGAAGCTCTGTTTTTTCTCATTTGTGCGTCACTGTTAATAATAAAACTTAGCATCTGGAATTTAGCAATTCTTTGAGTGGCCTCCAAGCTGGGAGCTAATCCAAAGCAGTCTCCTACAGGTAGCTGGTGCTGGCTCCAGCGCGCTGAGGAGATAAGAATCGGTACAGCGTGTTTTGGTCAGCAGAGTAAGCAGTTTGTCGTTCAGGACACGCACTGAGCAGCAGATGTGAGACACTGCCATCTTCACCCAACTGTCTCTCTTACAAAACCATGCACACTTCAAAGCTGCATTAGTGCACCACCTATATATTTATGCATATGGTGATACAGGTGGTGGCACTATAAAAATATTTGCCTTTTCAGCCCTGCTTTTCCCAAGAGGTGCCGAGAGTCTCCATCGCTCACCAATGCGGTGGCAGCAGAGGATGCTCAGCACCCGTAGGCCTGGGAGAAGGATGGCTTTTGCTGTCTTCAGAGGTTTAGCGTGCGTGAGTGCCCTCCTCAGACTGGTGTGCACGGCTCCCGTCACATCGGAGCATTTGGGAAATACCGAGCGGCACAGTCGGAAGGAAGGCTCCATGGGTTTCAGCAGGCTGAAACCTGCTCTCAGGTATATGGTTAATTTTCCACGCAACAGTAAAAGCTGCAGTTCCGCAGTGAGGCAGTCGTTTGTATGGCAGTATTTTAAACGGCTGTTGAAGAGAGATGCGAGGCTTTTCTTTGGAAATGGATAGGAGGATATCGTTCTGCCTCCTCCATAAGGCTGTTTTATCATGCGCGCGTCCAAATTACAAGCCCTCAGGAAGTAATTACCTCAAACTGGTAATTAGCACATTTTACAGACTCTCAGGATGATCTAAAACATTTTCCTCTGCACCATAATGCCATGATTATAAACTCTAGTTGTTCTAACTTAAGCTGGAAAAGGCAGTATACGATTCCCAAAGCAGAGGGTGACTTTGGGCGTTGCTTATGATTTCATGGTTTGTTTCACAGCTGTTCTGCAGTTTGCCCCTAAGCAGCTAATGGCTAAAGTCACATTTCAGCGTAATTCCATGATGCTGCAGCGTGGCTCGTAACTCAGCTGTGACTTCAGCTGGTCCCCCACGGGAATCTCCACCTACGTATAAATGTTACATATATATCTCTCTAACATTTGCAGCCATGAACATTACGTACATAAAATGCAACCTTTTTAAATACAATCTCAACATGCCAAAAATAGATTCTTTCATCAGGTTTTTGCCCTGCAATATCCATCTTTTGTTTACAAGGTACATATATATTTATATTTTTATATATAGGAACATGAAAATACCATATATAAATATTTACTTTAAATCCCTATATCTAAGTACATACGGCAGCATCAGTGGAGCAGTTGGTAGGTACCAGAAGGTCCACGCATTCCAGATGCGGTTTCTTGGGGTTTTTTTTAAGCTGTGGAGATGAATTACTGGCTACATTTAAGCAGGACAGCGTGGGCTATTTATACCGCCTGCAGACCACTCACCCCTGCCCCTCTCTATCTGTGCACAGCACGTGCATTCCTTCTTACGGTGTGTACTGTATTTAGTTTTACAGAGCAAATATTTTTGTAGCACAAGGGCAATATCTTACAGAGTGGAATGAAACCGACAGACAAAAAGTAAACTCAACTAAAGTCTGCAGTGCCAAAAAAAAAAAAAAAAAGTCTAATTGCTCCATGGTGCTTATCATTGCTCTGCAAGTTAGAAACAATGGTCCCAGGCTTGTGAAAATCAAGCTTTAGATTGGTACTTTTTATCAGTGTTTTCACTGCCAGTACCAACGTGTTAAGAGCCTTGGGGTCAGCTACTATCCAGCCCTCCTCTCAAAAACGCTACAAAAATAAATCTTGGGCACAATTTGAAAAGAGGCTTCTCCTCTGTGGCTGACGCAGTGCCGCAGCCCGCTTGCCCACCAGGCCATGAGCACAGCGCTTGCTGCCACATCCAGCTCTTATGGACCACATATTTGCCCCCACACCCCTACCCTGAGAATTTTGTAAAAATTCTCTGTTCTGCGGTTTTGCCCTGAACTGAAATAGATTTCACAAACAGAAATTTGCCAATCTATAGCAACTGGCCGTTAGCTGTTTTCTACTTTCGGATAATAAAGTGCTCTTGTTTTAATCAGTTACTAGTTACCAGGGAACTCAAAGGAGAAGGTACACTTTATCTTCCTCCTCCCGCTACTGCACTTCCCTGAGAGTTAAACGTGAGATTCATCTAGATCGACGTCAGTCTCCCCAAGCTCCACGTGCGTGAAGGTGAAGTGAGTGGCCAGCAAGGGGTTCTCCATGCCGTTGTCCTCGCTGATGTGAAGGACGGTGTCCCCGTGCTGCAGCAGGCTGGTGGTCTCCAGGCCAGCGTAGTCCTCGCTGTCGGAGAGCTGTGCAGGGGGCGTGCTTTGTGCTGTTGTTGGCCGGGACTCCAAGCCCTCTTCTTTTTCCTTCTCCGTCTCAGTAGGAAGTGCCTCGCTCTGCAGTTGAGGAGAGCCGGTGGTCAGGAGCAGAGAAAGTGGGAGGGAGAGGGGGAAAAAAGCCAATGGAACATCTGTAAAATACTTTCTCATTCAGAAATACTTTTTACCATAAAGGGCCTGGCACTTGTAGATCATAAATCCCTAAAATTCCACCCTGACAATGATATGTTTTTGCCAGTGAATCAAATTTGTAGGAATGATCAGAAAGGTTGTCTGATCTCAGTTGCTAACACTTCCTCATTTCATTTTTTTAAGTATATTTTCAAGATGAATGTTTTTCATTTCTTTCTGGCAAAAGGCATGACCCTCAAAAGACACTCGATATCGGGGGGTATAAAAGTGATCTCGATGTCACTGATGTGTTGCAGGGATGACTGTGATTGTCCCTGCACTGTCCTCAGTGGTGTCCGACACACAAAAATGTTGGACAAGCAATTTCTTTTGAAGTGTGGTGCTTTTGCTAAAACAGTGCTGCAGTTTTGAAGGTGCCCTTCCTTAAGGGCGCATTTCTCAGAGAGCAAGCTGTAAAAACCTGCTGATGGAAACTTGCACTGGTGAGCAGGTCCAGAAGCACTACTATATGTGAGGGGAAGATGGAAAGGGAAGATGCAGGAAATGTATTTGCAGATGAAGAATCATTGCATAGATCTAGAAGTGAATGGTTTGCCAAAGCAGGGGGTGGGACAGCAAACCCAGCCCAAAGAACAGACTCACAGAAGAGTTCACTGTCTTCACTCACCCGCCAGCTTTCCTTACAGGGCTGCAATGCATCAGGCATTTCCCTATAAATTTGCCCTGCAACTTTGCTGAAGCAGCGGACAGACACGCGTGATGGAACCGTCAGTCACCTTACCTGGCTGGTGGCCTGGCTGTGGAGATCAGCCACCACGATGGCCGGTGAGGAGGTCAGCACAGGTTTACTCGGCGGCTCCTGCGTGCTGGTGGCCTGGGGGCTGCTGCGGCCGCAGCCCTGCTGCTGGGCTACCGGGGCCGATGGGTCCCCTGGGGAGGCAGCTGGTGTCACCTCAGGCTGGGCTTCAGTGAAAGTCACCGACCGCTTCTGCTCCGCTGAAGGGTACAAAGCCCAGAAAACTGAGTATTAAAATGCTACAATTTGGGATGGGAAACACAAGAAGAAAAGGAGAGAGAGAATCCCTGGAGTTTTTACAACTAAGACAGGATTCATGATTCATTCCATGTTTATAAGCTGTCTAACCGGAGTCTAACCTAAAAGCCTTTCACCCTCGGCTTCCTCTAAAGCCACAGCAAGAGGCAGGGATCTCCTGAAGACTATTCACCCTGCCTATCTTTGTCATGGCTTGGTGAGATAAACACCACCCATAACATCTTTCCATCACAGAAAAATATACTGGCTTGAACTCCCACATGAGTTAGGCATTTCTGCCCTCAACTGAAAAGGGAAAACTGAGATCCAAATATGTAAGAGAATTGCCCAAGGTTTTGCAGGAAATCTGAGAAAAGACAGAGGGCAGCTGATTGCCCCCCGTTCCTGCAGACCGACTCCGCTATCTGGGAATAACAGAACAGCACCGGGTGAGGACAACTAGACTAAAACTGGAGAGTAAAACTGATATCCCTGTTCCTGCTCTTAACTATTTTGGCCAACTTTTATGTTTCAAACATCTCCAGCAGTGCTGCTGCCCCAGCACAGCGCTGGTGGAGTGGTTAGAAACCCAGAAAGCTCACAAGCTAAACCTTTGCTCTACCAGGTGCTTCCTCCAATGTTAACGGCTGGCTTCAGACGGTACAGAATACAGCCACCTGCTCTGCTTGGCACTGCTGACTCCTGGAAGCACACGGCATGGACTGGAACACTCCGATATTCATTTCCATATGCAACCCTTAAAGCTCTGCACAACCAAGCATAAAAGTGATGAGAGATTTCCTTCTTTCTGCTCCTCTCAATAGCTGCTTCAAAATTTGCACACCTGGAGGTTTTGGACAAGGTACCCTGAATAGAGGACACCTGTCCCCTAAATTCTCCACACCTCTAGGAAACACGATCATTCACTGCCCACGTCCAGTTTCACCTTGAAAGCCTTTGGAGAAACCATCAAAGAGTTTTGAGGGGGTGATTTTCTGATAGGATATCCACTTACTCGGAAAAAAGGATAAAACTGCTGGGATTTCACCGTAATACAGGCTGCTAACAACATACTAACTTTTCCTTTAAGCTAAAACAACAACGCGGTATTTTCTACTTTGAAATCTGAAGTGCTGGTTCTGGAAATGCAGCGCTGCCCTACCGCTAGGTTTTGGTTTGGGCTGGATGCTCCGTCGCGTGGTGGAAAGTCGAGCTCCGTGACGGCTGCGAGGCTCGGTTTGAGTTTTCTGACGTGACAGCAGCGGTCGTCGAAGCTAAACGGTGGAAGAAAGAGTTAGGCTGGTGTATGTTCACACGTTACACAACTTCTGCTCTGTAAGGAGAACAGATCACCATGGTCTATTCCTCTCCCTGTCCATTCACGCTGCTTTTAGCAGATATATGTTCTAATGTTTCCATGGCTCAGACATCTCCTTTGTATGAACTTCTGGGGTTTGTGTCTTTTCAGTTTCAACACTGAGTGTAATGCAATGCAGATTGTGTGACTATTGTTTAATTAAAAAAAAAAAAAAAAAGCCTACAGAGGAAAAGATTGGGGAATTCAAAACAAAGTACACCTCCTCTCTTAGGGATTTGTCAGGCCTCGCAGCTACGGCTCGTGCTGTGGTTCCTGCTAACTCAATGGACTGCACTAGTATGTCACGAATTAGGTAAAAGGGACACATCACACCCACAAATCATTTCAAAACAGACACAGATGAGAAGACCCAAACCGACTCCAAGAGAAGGAGGGCAGGTTTGTTGACTCACCTGCCGCAGGCCTCTCTTCCGCCCCAGGGGCTGCTGCAGTAGAAGGTTCTGCTGGCCCGGCTCGCTCTGCACGCTTGCCACCCTGTTAGATGTTGACAGCATTAGGCCAAGCACAGAAGCACCCTGTGTAACTAGTAGGTGTCCTGGCAATTTTGACTAAAATAAATAGATAAATAAATAAATCAACCAACCACTAATGGCACGGTCACTTCAAAGAGCAGCACTGTCTTTGAAGGATGGAGGGGGGACGTGTCTGTTGGGTTGTGGCTTCTGGGGCTTAGGAAAGGGTGGGAGGTGGAGTCATGGCATTCAGGACTTGGCCACGCACAGGTAGCATCCAAATATAAATAACTGCAGATTTCAGTTTTCAGTCATTGATTGATGCATCCCACTGAGCAACACTCGCTTCTCTGCATCCTTTGCCACGTGGGCTTCATCAATAAAGGCAAGAACATCAGCCTCCTAGCTCAAAGGCCTTCTTGTTTGCTTTTCCCTTTTCAAGGACAATGTTGTAAAAGCTATTTCTTTTTTCCTCCCAAATAGACTCCACAGCCTCATCCCATTTTTGTCATCTGTTCTTAATTTCAATTTAAGTCAACAAACAAAAAACAAACACAAAGTGACAAAGGATCCATTCACATAATGGATGCATGAGTTATGTGAACAAGGCCCCACACTCAACACTTGCAGCCTTAAGTCTTTTTGTGGCTAATAAACAAAAAAGACAAGGAAACATAAATTTTATATATATATATATATAAACACAGCTTTTTAGTTTTTAATATCTTGGCACAAGATATCTGAAAATCTGCAGTAAAAGAATCTTTAGCAATAAAACAGAGTCAGCTGCATACCACCTCATTCTACCATTCAACTGACTTCACATAAAAATACCACCCTCCCCTCATTTTTATCAAAGTACTGTATTCCTCCAAAAAGTTAAAAATCGGTCATTTAGCAGACAGTGGTCACAAAACGTTTGAGCTGAATGAACTGTGTCTGAGAGACATGTGGTTACAATAGCAACTAACGTTTAAGATGGCCTTCCTGACCTGACAGGAGTGGAGGAAGAGGCGAAACCTAAGGACGTGGTCAGACAAGACATGAAAGGTGTCTGTGGAGCGGCTTAAAAAGGTCTGTCTCCTGAACAGCTCATTCTTTGCTTTGGCAGAAGTTACTGCCCTTAGAAGGTTTGGTGGAACAGAACATGAGAGCTTCCTGGTCTGCTTCTGTTCAAAGTCTGGTTGCCCGACTTGAAAGTCCTATTCCTTCCTCTCTTATCAGTTTAAATTAAAGCCAGACTTTGCACCAAACCGTAAGGGTGTGTTTCTGCCAGCTCTACTGGGGAGACAATGGGCAACTTCAAGGAGAGAGACATCTTAAGACCCTGAAGCTGTTTCTCTGCTGATTGTCTGGCCACAGCCTAATAATCCTCGGCATGCCCTCGGCGATCTCACCGCAGCTGCAGCGGTTTGGAAAAAAAGGAAAAGCTTCTGCAAGCTCAAAGCCAGAACAAACAAGATATATTTGAGCCCTTTTCTCGGTCAGACGGCTCTTACAAATGAGATCACCGGTCCCTGGAACATATTTTCCAGCTTTTACGTAGGGTATTGACATGATTTACATACAAAGCATCCTAGACATCGTGCGAATGCCTGCCTAGGAATAAGCAGCGTCCTCAAAGGTCCCTCCTGTTCGCAGGACTGTATTCTTGACACAGACACTGACTGCAGCACATATGACTGGCAGGTCCAGCAGCAACACACCAGTCCTTATTAAAGCAAAGAGACTGCGCCTCTTAAATTAGTCTTTAATTTGTGATCCACACTACCTGAAATTACAGCTTGTAGAATTTTCTTAATCTTCTGTTTCTAGGATTACGTAAAAATCTATTCCTGGGAATTTTAAGAAGTTTCTAGAGTAGTTGTCTGTATGTGAATTAAGTAGGAATTAGCTGGAGGTGGTCTTGAAAAAATAATTTTCTATTGGACGAGCTTTTGAGGATACTGTTACAATTTCTGATGAAGGAACAGTAACTCTTAGTTCTATGAGTGAGGAGACGTAAATGTCTGTAGCAGAAAGACTATAATTATGTTCAGTGCAGAACACTGTTTATAGTGGTGAAACAAGCTCATTTCGCATGCACCATGAAAACACTTTGAAAAAGTCATTAGATAAAGGGAGTACACGGGCCACACGAGAGCACAGAGGTTATACACGAGGAAAAAACCGATTCCCATGGAGTGAAGTGCACTGAGGACAAACAATAGGTGAGCAAAAGAAAGGCTGGACTTTGTGTCTTCCTGCTGGAGTCTGAGATTTTTCAGCCTGGCTTATATCATAACTGAAATGAGTTTAGTGAGCTGGTGGATGTTTATTTCCAGTACTGAATCATTACACAAATTGGTATCATAATTGCTATTATGAGCTGAAATTGCAGATATCTTTTGCAGGCAAATGGTGGACCCCAGAGCAGCCGAGTTTTGCAGAGCTGCCTGCGCACAGCACAGTCCTGTCTTTTTGCCTTCTACCCCCAAAATTTGAAGACAGGCAGGAAAGAGAGAGAGAATCGTAAAGACCACAAATTTCAGACGAGCGACTGAATTTTCAGATAGAACATTTCACTTCATGAGGGTTTGTGAGGGTTTCTTTTCACATCAAAGAACAGCACTACTGATCTTGTTTCCATGAAAATTAGTGTGGCAGACAGACTTTTGGCTCTTTGTAGCCCTCCCTCCCTCCTCTTCTGTCTCTCCTTGTTTACCAGACCTGGCCAGGAGTATACTGGTTTTCTGGCAGCCCGTGGGACTCAGTCAGGAACACTGAATCAAATGCCATCTCAGCGGAGAGAACGTTTCCCTCCTGTGGCAACGTGATCGATAAGAAGGGGGTTTCTGCAGTACATAAGCCAGATCTATTTGGGAATAACAGAACAGGAGTCTTTCCTGCCCAACACAAAGACGCTCTGTCACTCTCTGAGTATCTCTGTCAGGGGTTGTATCTTCACAGTAATGTTACTCCCATTACACAGTCAGGGCAGAGACAGGTGAGCAAAAGATCAAACCAACCCAACTTCATGGAGGCGTGTTGCCAGCACGAGAAGTGACAGCCAGTGCAGTCACACAGTGGGGGCTAAAAGAAACTTTGTCGGGTTGGCAATTACAATTAGGGATGCTCATGAGTTACAAGAAACCATGCAGCCAAAGGAAAAAAAAAAAGAAAGAGCAAAGAAGAAAACAAAACAGAGACAAAGGTAGCAAGGAGTTTAAATGTCTAGTAAAAAGATGTACATGCTTGCCACACCGTTATGGTAGAACATGCACACTTTGTGTCCCGAGACATCCGAACGACAGGGTTAGTGGACAAAGGCCAGTGGAGAATGAGTTAAAACGTAGATGAACTCCAGCTCTTGTGTCCCCAGACACATCCTAGTCCCATTAGTGTTAGATCTGCTGCTCTTGCCCTGGCAACGCGAATTCACTCTGATTTTCCCTATTAGGCACCATTAAGCTAAGACAGGCAACGACAAACGTTAAACGGAAATTTCCATCACAGGGACTTCTCATTCTTTTTCCTTTCTGATTTGGGAAAGTATCCTCTCCTCTCAGATTATAACCACACCAAATCCCAGGGCTGGACACAGATGCTCCTCAGCCCTGCACCCCATGCTCTCTGTTACTTCTCAGCGCTTAAATGTTATCCCCTTCCTGTCGTCCCTGCTCATCTACATGTCTGCCTCCAATTGCTATAGAATAAAGGAAAACAGATTTTATTCTTCTTTGTGTTTGTCACTATTTATTTGATTTATTTAAAACTCCTACCTTCCATAGGGGTCTAGTTGCTATATGATTTATTTCTTTATGTCAGTTATGACTAAACATCAGCTTTTGAATTCAGAAAGCAATCCTAACTAGTTGTTAGCATTGTACTCCAGCTGAAAGCAAAGTTAGGTAACAAAAACTCAAGCCTGCTTTATTCAAAACTAATGTTCCTGCATATGAAATCACATTAGTTCTGTGCTATGATCCCCACAGCCCAATGACCTCCTACAACGTCTGCTTTATTACTTCTGTCCTTTAGAGGAGGAATCCAATTTGCACATTTAACAATGCAGCTGAAACATCTTTTCTTCCTCGCAGATCTCTCACCTTGCCTGTTTATAAAAAATTGCAGTACTTCCCTGTCTTCTTTCTTTGTAAGGCTTTGCAGCCCTGATGCTCCTCCTTCGGCTGTTAGTGCCCGCTCCGTGAGAAGAACAATGCACCTCAGCAGAGCTGTCTCCCAGCTCCACCTGGTAGCCTTTTTGCCTAAGGAAATCTCTGTGCCATAGCGCAGGGTGGAGGATAGTGTCCTGGTCCCTAGCGAAAATTGGTGTGACAGAAAGTAGTAGGAACCCACTGTACTGCTGATCACATTTCAGGGTTCAAAATTACTGCATTTGACCTCATCTGTTGACTTAGCTGTCTCATATTCCTCAGCCTCACCACCGTTACTAGGAGTGACTCCCCCCCACTTAACAAGATCAAAACATTTCAAATTCAATGCTGATGCAACCTGGTAACAGGTTCATTATGGCTTTAACTTATGTACAGACCTTCCCCTTTGCCATCCTTCTCAAATGTAGTGGGTTTTTGCCCTACTAAGGGACGGCACTTAACTTCTTTGGTTGAATGACTTCTGTTCTCTTTAGGCCCCAAAACATGCTCAGATGCCCATGCAATCCTTTTTGCTTTATCACAAAACCAGGTAAGAATATTCCTGCCTCTGCCAACAAGCCGATGTCTTTTCCTAACGCCACTCCTACAGTGGCACCAATTAGAGACCGATCTGCCAACGCAGGCTTCACACACACAAAGGACACCATGAATCGTGGGATGATCTCAGTGACACCACCAATGATAAACTCTCCATTTGTCAGCTGAGAACGGTGATCAAACGAACAAAGCAGCCTGTCCGCACCCCAAAAAGCCACTACTGACATCTAAAACCAAGCTAGAGAAACAGAAACCACTCACACAAATGCCTCTCAACATACCCACATCTTCAGCTGGTGTGGCAGTCATGAAATGGCGCGTTACCCTCCGTGTTGCCAATGTAAGGGGCTGTGTTCTACTGGAAGGAAACAGAGATGCTCTTGGGACTAACGACGGCTCTGCGACCTCACGAGGATGGGTCGAGAGGTGCGAGCACAGAAGCAGGACAGTGAGGATGATTAACACGGCTGAGCTGGCCGTTAAAGGTGGAGACCTCCCTTCTAAGCTCACTCCGGACCCATTTGACAGGCATGGCCGTGACAGTGTTTGCACACAAACCGCCCTGTCCACGGGTAGTGGGGAACAGCTAGACCTGAACTCCGGCACCGACAGGGCAATTTTGAATATATATTGATGGTGTTCACCCGCAAGCTTTCTATGGTGTCTTTTGAGAATTGGAAACACTTTGTAAAAATAACGAGAATTACTGTAAACCATCCACAGAGAACTATATTCCACAGGACTTATTGTAATTAGGTTTATTAGTGAATGTTAAAGAACACAGCTTGATATTATTATTAAGTCTTTTGTGGTGACAGCATTGTGGGATGAATGGAAAAACAGATGTCTGTTTTATATAAGCCTCCAGACTAATCTTATAACAGGCTACAGCTAATGCCTTTGGATAATCTTTCTCATGCCTTTCAAGCAATTGCTAAAGAAGGGGAAAGCCTCGAGGCTCGCCAGCCAGACTGCTGTTTCACTTGCTACGGCTTTTTCTTTCCCCTTCCCCTTAGCCTCCTCAAAGTTACTGGCAATCAAAGCTGAAAACTGAAGGTGGGTTGCTACCCCTTTGACTTGCAGGCCTGAATATCAATGAGCCACAAGAGACAGAGATGGAAAGAGCGACAAAAGGTGAGGGGAAGAGACAGAGGAGGTCGGAAACGGCTCGTTTCCCAGCACACACACCGACAGACAGGTAGTGTTAACACTGTACCTAGAGAGGCTGCCCTCAGTGGCCAGGCTCGGGGAGTCATCGAGGACATTAGGTTCACTGCAGGAGGGGCAGGGAGATTAAGAATTTAGGGAAAGAAAATGCAAAAAAAGCATGCGATTGTCTCTGTTTTCAAGGGAAAAAAATATCAACGGAATAAAAAAGTAAAAAAAGGACGGTAACATTTATTGGTCTCGCACGCTCAACAGCACATATATGACTCAGAGGAGCTGAAAACATCTGATAACAGGAGCCGTCTTTAGAGGGATTTTACACTACTTGGAGACTTCTACATCTCTGCTGAGAATCGGGGAGCTGAGAAGTTCGGTAGGATGCGTTTCCACACAAAATAAGGTCAGGGAACTGTTTTCAAAGCGTTTTCCTGCAGCATTTTCATTTATTTCAGTTCTATTTACTTCCAGCTTCATAGAAAGCTTTTTTCTTCCCCCTTCCCCGTGAGCCAGTTCTTCCCGAGGGAAGGCTAATCTGTCTCCCATGAACTATAGACCACTCTCCTCCTGGTAGGAATCTAAGGACTAACATCTGGAAAACAAGGTCTCGTAGTGCAATGAAACTGTAAGTAAACAGCTGGCGTGGATCCTGGCAAACGAGCACCCAAGAACATTGCTTTTCTACACCATTCGGGCAGGAGCAGCCTTCTCAGCCCATAGGGAAAACATGAAAGAAAGCAAGAAAGCAGTCTGCTGGGTTACCAGCAGGAAAGCAATAATAATATTACTTAACAGTAATTAGTTTACATTTGTGAGGCAGTCTGAAAGCCCAGAGACCATCCATAACTAAAAAGGGCGCGATGTTGTGGACTATGATTATGCTTGCCGAGCTTGTACTTTCCCTACACCGATGAAAAGCAATTCTCCTTGTATACCATGTACTTAAAAAACTAAAGAGCAAAGCTCTCTTGTAATTAAAGTCTTTTTTTCTCAGCATCACCATGACTTGGGATTGCACAAAGCAAACATTGCTGTCAGTCAGCTGTGACTCTTACGAAGTTTATGCATTGAAGATGGTAGCGAATGATTGGGGAAAACGCAGTCTTGCATGTTAATTTTTCAAGAAACAAAGGGACCGAATCAATCAAGTTCAAAAGTCAAATGAGTTCCTGTAAGCCCTTTTGTGAAAACTCCCAGATAAAATCTGTGTAACTTCTCTCTTGTAAATCACTTCTCCTATCTCTGCTGGCATGTACCACAGCTGTTACTTTTCCTTATGTATCAAGGTTATTGCTTTAATTCCAAGCGAGACTGGGGAGGGAACAATTTTGACTTTCCAAGGCTGGTCAAGAGATAATGTGGAATTTATCTTTAAAGGTTCAGAGGAAATAACATAAATTAATCTGGCCATTGTCAGATATCCTTGGATAACTACGTTGCATACAAATAAAAAAATAAACATTGCATGCTTAGAGAAAAAAAATCAGATTTAAATGCAAAACTCTCTGCATCTTCTAAAGATGTACATTTCCCAAATTCTAATCTCTTTCTCACTACTCCATGTTAACCAGGAATAAGGTATTCACAGTTATTTCTATCACTCAACAAGTATATTTCTGGTTTTAAAGAGTATTAAATCCCATCTTTGAACTGACATTTAATTTCTGTGATGAGCCTGTTACTGTTCTAGGAAGGACAAAGACTGCATGGAAGAAAATGAAGTAAATCAAACAGAATGCCTCTGCCTCCTTTCCCAGCTTCTCAGGATTCCTCCCCACCCCCTGCCCAGCTTGTGTATGCTCCCCTGGTCCAACGGAAACCCCCAAACCATGGGTTTTCCTTTGTATCCACGGTAGTAGCAGAGGAAAATGATAGTGCTGAGGGTTCCTGAAGCTGTTTAAGAGGAAGGTTTCTATGGATGACAGCTTGCTCTTATGGACCTTATACAACACAGCTCATCCTGGAGAATCGTTCTTTCCAACTCTGCACCCTTGATCCAACACTATTTCAGGATTCATAAATTTAGCGTCACTACGCTGGTGCTGATACTACTATCCCACGTCTCTGATGTACACATAATATACCTGTGCCATTTCAGCTCTCATGAATGTAATGGGAAAGGTGAAAAGCCCATGTTGTTACCTTTGGCTGGGCAACATGCCCACCTCAGCCTGAGGTGCAGACACGCTGGAGAGATGGCTGGAGAACCGCCTCCTCCCAATGGCACCCATAAGGTATGCTTCTTGTTCACTTACCACACTGGGCATGCTCAGGGAGTCATCTAGAAAGAAAGAAAAAAGAGGAAAGGAGAGGAAACAACCACCCCAAGCCCCACCAATGTATTTAGAGTTGTTAGGAGTTAACAGGATGCCAAAGGTGTACCCAGCATTTACTTACCAAGACCCCAAGCCTGAAAACTTGAATGCTTCCCTTGGATTTTCCAGTCACAGTTCAGAAAGACAAATGCATAAACCCCCGCGGGATGGGGAGCCCAGCATACATGCGACAGGGATTTATGTACACTTTCAGTTTATATGGCTCTCAGGCAAATGTGTTTGGGGCATTCAGGTTCCACTAGGGCTTAATCCCTGTGATTAATAACTTGTTTGTTAATATACAGTGTTTTCTGGCATAAAAGTTGTAACTGGACATTTTGCTGGTGTGAACTGCAGCTACAATATAGCAAAGCATTGTTACAAGAGATAAAATCCATAACAGCAAAATGCAGAACTGACACCCTCCAACACCCTTTAGGACATGCAAAATGTCAACCAAAAGAATTGGATAAATTGACTCAAATACATCATACTGCAACTGAAATATGCAGACAGCGGTATTGCGATCAGGACTGCTTGAAATTTTCAGTGCTGTTTAAAATTACATGAAGTACCTTGAAATAAATTACTCTGTTGTGGTTTTTACCACAACAACTTCTAATTACAAATAAACAAATAAAACAAAGGGGAAGTTTTATGTAATTTTCTCTTTTCCTTTTGACCTTTTCCAGTTTTGATATACTGAAATATTTTATGGCAGCATTAAGCCATGGCAGGGCTGAAGTAATACCGCCGCGAGCAAACGGGAAGATAGCACTCATCATTCCACACAGTGGCTCCTAATTAATCTGAGGCTGAACCAGAGTTTGCCTCAGTGAGTACCCGAGCAGTATCCGCAGCACAACGCTGGGTGCATTGGGCAATGTTTAGTGATGAACCCACCTGAAAGAAAGTCGGGCCGAGCCTGGAAGGTTTCAGGCTAACTGTTCTTTCCCTAAAGGCCACTCTGCCCTGACTGCACAGGCCCGTCTTCTCAGCCTGTTTTTCACCCCCTTTGTTTAATATCTCTTGGGAATAGTCCTCAAATACAGACGCGAAGCGCCGGAGTTCCAGGCACTGAAGCACTGAGGCAACCAACCCTTGCGGCACCAGAGGCCAATGTCCCTGCCAAAGCAGGGGAAAGCCCAAGCCCGATGACAGTGAGCAGAGTTTTCTACCCTGACTTTCAGTGATGGACAACTCAGAAGCAGATGGAGAGCTCAGAAGCAGAGAGAAGGCAAAATTCCAAGAATAACATGAAACTCAGCTGAAATGACAATGCAACATTCAGGTCATTGCAAATTAGTCCTCAAAAGATTCACCATCCCACTCCTTCGGAAGCCTGGCAACCCCAGAACCTGCCAGCTGCCCAAAAGGGAGATCAAGCTTTAGTTGTCAATAGTTTTAAGGCTTAATTTCGTCTTTGTGTGAAGTGACACAAGCACACAGCCATTCCACCCTGCAGAGAGCCACAGCTGGATCCCATGCAGCACAAAAACAACATATTCCACGTCGTCGGAGCATCTGGACAGAAGTAACAAGCAGGAAGCACTGAGATCCTGCAGGAAGAGGATCTGCACTACAGAGCCAGCCACGGCCCCTGCCCACTGCCATGATGAAGGTCAAAGAGAGGACTAATTGCCAAATGCCTTGTCAGCACTCTGAGGATTGCATGTCAGCCCAGGCCCCATGCACTAAAGATCTGCCTGTGCCCTTCCCTTCTCCCTACCCAGAGCTCGGGAGAGAATGGGGGGGGGTGTAACTACCCAAGCTTTCACACCGTGAACTGTGCAGCCACCACAGCAGTTTCTCAGCCTCGTGCCCCTACGGGCCTTTTGTTCACGCGAGGACAGGGACAACCGTCTTCCCCTCCCAACCATCCTCTGGGGCATCAAGAAAACATCTTTTGTTGGGGGCTTAGCTCAAATCAGTTGCCACGTACTTTCTTCATCCTCCTCATCTGTGCGGCTCAGTGTGTCCTGCGAGGCCTGCTGGGACGGCTCACTGTCCTGCTCCCAGACGGTGCCGGTGCCAGTGTTGGAGCGGGACATGGTGGCCAGGCTCAGGCGGTAAGCAGAGGTGGAGGTGCCCACCGTGCTGACAGACGTCTTCCCTTGGTAAGCTGCGCAAGAGAGGGAAAACCAAACCCAAGTCAGTGATGGCACTGGAAATCAAGAACCAGCCAAGCATTCCTGTCACGTCGGGCACCTGATTCTGCCTGGAACAGCGGTGCAGAAGTGATAAACCAGACACATCTGCCCTGGCTCACCTCATCTCGCCAAAATCCTGTCTGATTTTCTTAAGCAGTCCCGTTTTCTCCCTCAATCTTAGTGACATATTTTCAAGATCCGCTTCAACGTTTAGGAACAAAGCAAATTATTACCGGGGGAAAAAAGGCTATGGTATTTTCTTTTGAATTTGTTTTCCTTTCTTAAGAACAAAGCACATAAAATCTCCTGCTGTGTGAAAGCAGTGGCTGCCATCTCGTGGCAACAAAGGCAACGTTTCTACCCAAGCAGCTTCTGATGTACAGACGTCGGTTGGGCCTTGCTCTGTCATGGGTTGGGGCTGCACAAACCAGCTCTGAGAGGGAGAGCCGGCTGCTGGGAAATGGGACACAGACTTAGTGGGCAAAACAAGGTGCATTTCACAACAACCTGGACTTCTCTTGGACGTCCAGTGGCAAGGCCAGGCTAGGCACAGGGCCTGATCCAGGGTCAGGCTGTTGGGGTGTGGGTGGATTACCCCATCCCACTCCTAGAGACAGCGGGTAGGTCTGCCTCACAAGTTGACTTACAGGCGAGCCGGCTGGACAGATTGGGCTGATGGCCCTTAACTCTCCCTCTCCTCCTTACCAGACCCGCTGTGCACTGCCTCCTTCAGGATCTTCAGCTCGTTATTGAATTCAGCAATGAGGGAGCTCTTGCAGAGCGGGCGCGGTATAAACCGTCTCTCCAGCTGGTCGGCAATGTGCTGTCGGGCAGTCAGCTCCTCGTGGTTCTCAGCCGGCTGGGCCAGCAGCTGCAAAATTGGGAAATGTTAGCATTGCAGGGAAATGATGCCCAGGGAACTGGGACTGGTCTCCACACCAGCGTGAGCCTGCAGCCAGTAGGACTGTCCTCCTTGTAGGCATGAAGTTTGGACTCCAGCTATGAGGTTTCCACCTGTCTTTCGGGGACAACATCATATTTGACTGAATAGATATCAAAACCTCACTTACACTGGCACATGGGGATGAGACTTCCTTATGCTAAGCTCTACCCTCACACATGAGAGAGCTCCTTCCTCCAAGATGATTTACTCTGTCCAAGTGGTGGGCTAAACAAGGTGGAGAACCATGTGCTAGTCTACCTGGTAAGCAGGGAAGAGCCATGATTAGCTTAAGCCCTGGTCACCTCAGCCTAGCAGCTGTGTGTCCATCTGCAAGAGCTTTGTCAGAACCTTCACCCAAAAATTGTAAAGTGGAGTGGTCCTTCCTGTTAGCTGTATTGCCCAGCTCTGCAGAAGAGAGACTTCTTGAAGATTTCTGCCAACCATGCCAACCCCCTCCTACGTTCAGAGCACCCACTCTACTTCCAAGTGCTTTGAGTGTCTTTCTTGCAAAACTAAGTTGACATGCACCCTCTTGGTCGAGCCTGACTGCTAGTCCTTTTCCAGCCAGTGGAACTAAGACTAGGGGTAGTCCATGGCTTTGTGGATGAAAGCTCCTGTATGACTGACATACTCTTTAGTGTTGTCTAGGAAGAAGCCTCGTGATTTAGTTTCAAAGGGTTCACAGGCCCATTAACTTCTGAAAAGTCACTCCCTACGTAAACACCCAGTTCTGCCAGGAGTGCCGTTTCTCTGGTCTCAGCAGGGCAATAAAGGATCTCTTGCCCTCAGTGAGTGATCTAGCAGGAGCCAAAGCAACTGTTACCTTGCACTGGATGAAGGGTCGAAGGAGCACAAAGATAGGGATCCGTGTTCGTACGATAAAGTCGAGGAAATCCCACAGGGCCAGCCCTCCCACTTTCCGCAGTGCCATCTCTTTGACTTGCAGGCTCAGCCAGTACCACTGGCTGTCCAGCTGGCGTTCAAAGCAAACAAGGATCACCTTCAGGGCTACAGGGGAACACACACCAGCAAATGGCAGTCAGAGATGTTATCAGTGCCCCTTGCAAGCATTGAGGGAGGAATGGGGGGCCGCAGTGGGCACAAGCCTACACAGGCATGCACTCATGCACGTGCACATGCATACCCGCACACCTAAGGCACAACTGTCTTTTCTGTCAGTCTCCGAATGCTGCAGGGAAGGAGGGCAACTTTCTTATAATAAAGGCCTCAGGATCAGGACTGAGAGTCCCATGTCCAGAGAAATTTTCCTACTTCACACCTAAGTTCCTCTGTATTTTCTTGCTCAAGCTTCCCCTTTCCCTCCCTGCAGAGTTCTCTTGTCTTCCTGGAATTCAGATATTTTGAAAGCAGCTCGGGGGGGCAGAATACAGCCTGGCTGATCAGACAACCTCAAAAATCTTGATCAAACATATCCACACATGGAGTCACCACATGTGAGCACAATAACCTCCAGGTTATTTATGGTGTAATGAAAAGAACCTTTCTAGCAGTGCAGCTGCATGAGTCACGGACAAACTGTAATCTAAACAAAAACACAGTCCAGTAAGCCAAGGGCTGTAATTCACAAGAGCACTGCTTTACAAATGGGGATGAAGAGCAATGAGGTTCAAAACGATGCTCTATATTAAAGTGGGCGGTGACCAACAGTTAGCTCACAGGAGAGACAAGGAATCTCCCCCTTTCCATGCTCCCCTGGTCTGGAACAAACAGGGCGGCCTGAGAATTGATGGGGGAAGGTTGATGGGATCCCATTGCTCTTGATGGGATGGCCCAGACATCTCAGCCATCACACATCCGTATCCAGGTTTGTTGGGCTGGGAGGTGTGGGGCTCAAGCAGTGGTGAGCTGCCATTTTTTTCATCAGTGTTACCCCATACCTCAGGTATAGATTAACAAAGATCTGAATATAAGTCTTCGGGTAAATGCCATTACAGAATCAAAAACAGAGAAGCTGTTTGAAGGAGTGAGAGCCTTGAGACAAAACTCTCCCCCTGTAGCCCTGATAATCTGCACTGCTGCTGCATCTCCAGTTGGGTTATTTTTTCTTTCACCTATGTGCAAAAATAATCGTACTACCTTGCAAGATCATACAGTGAGCAGAGGGAATACGAGCCAGCAAGGACCATCTGTGCAGAGGGCCAGCAGGCAGACAGACTGCATCACATTTCACCCTAACTAGCCAAGGGCCACTGAAGCTGTGATACTCGGGGCTGACAGGCAGTCTGACTTGCCTTTTGTGGCTTCACTGAAATATCCTGGCAGCATGAAAACTGAGCAACTTCTGCCTGTGCAGCAGTCTCCTCCAGCTGCAGTGCAGACACCACTCATGTCGCAATACATTCCAGAGATACTCCTGGCTTCACGCTCTGGCCTGGCCCCCTGGCTTGGGACAAGACCTAAAGCAGCTCTAAAAAGCTCGATCAGCTCCTGCCTGAGACGGTTTTCTTTGGTGCTATCTGCAGTCTTGAACGCTCCATTTTTTCTCTGTCTCTTCTCAGTGGTGAGCAGAAGCCATCACTCACCCAGGTAGGCAGCCTGGCTGGTGGACTCTGCCAGCCCTTCCCGCCGCAGGTCCTTCCCCGCATCCCCCGGGGTGGAGCAATGGGCAGGAGAGCTCTCCAGCATAAAGTTCTTGCTGCGGGAAGTGCTGATGATGCGAGGTGGGAGGAGGATATTGATAACAGTCTGGAGCAGCAGCAGGACCTCAGGCTGCTCCAGCCAGGGGCTGTCTGAGATGCATTGGGAGGGAAGAGAGAGAGAAAGATCAGGCTACTTTCCATCAAAGACATCCAAAAGATCCAGACCCTGTTCAGTTCCAAAATGGGGTGCAATCTCAAATGTCCCCTAAGCCAAAACTCTGTCCCCCACACCTTGTTATGCTGCTCTCCTCCTGCAAGCAAAGGCAAAGTTTATTTTAGCGCCAACACAAACACACACAAAGACAGAGCTACACAGCACGAAGGAATGTCCCGTTCAGTAGCCTCATAATCTCATTTCCTTTTGACATTCCCCTTTCCCTTTACTCATTGCTTTCATTTAGGGATTTACCAGTGGTCACCCTCTATAGAAGAAAGCAAGGAGCAGGACTTGTGCCAGACAAGCGGCATGGATTGGGCAGACTGTGATCCACAGGGGCACACAATTTCTGTGACCTCTGCTGCCCTCTGTGGCGTCTGCTCCAGCAGATTTGTCTTGCCCCGCGCTCCAGTTTCAAAAGAAGGAGCACATCTGTGTACGACCTGACTCAAGAACCACGGCACAGCTGAAACAAAGAGAAGAAACAACAACGTCTCCCTCTGGGGCTCTTTTCAGTCTCAGACCCAAAGGGCATTTAGCTGACATACTGCCAGTGACAGAAAACCAAATTAAAAGATAAAAATAAAAATCAACAGAGAGCAGGGAAAGTGCAAACATCAGTTGTCAGAAAAGGGGGAGAAAAATTCTTTTTGTTAAATTAGTCAGACCTTTGCTTCCAGATCCTACTGTGAGCACAAATGGAATCAGTAGGTTTAAAAGCATTCCTTCCCTTCTTTCCTGATTGGTGAATGGGGAGACGACATGGCTTAGGGGGAAATCTTCTTTCAAAGCCTGTGCAGTAATAATAAGAAAGGATTAAACGATTTCATCAGCAGATCACGCACACAAGTTACTGCAGGGAATGACGATCCCCTGGGCATCCTGTTTACACAGCACAACACCAGCACTGATGTCCTGATTGAATTAGAAACCCTGAGACCACTTCGTCAGGAGTAACAGGAGTTCACAGAGTAACAGAGGTGCCACCTGCTCTTCTCATAGCCAAGAGGTAAGAAGCCCAGATTCCTCTCTCACAGATATCATTAACAAAATCAGATGTATCCCGGAGGAGTCAGCTGAGTGTTAGTCCTAAACTCTGCACTTCTGTGGATGGCATCGGGATCTGACCCAGACTACAGGGAATAAAAAAAAAGAACAGAGGAAATTGCACAAATGGCATGATCTAAATATTCTACTGTCTGAACATGGAGGTTATTCCTGAACACATTTTTTTGTTCTGCCTCACTTTGTGCTGCCCTATCATCCTCCCTAGCGCAAAGAACGAACTCCGGAAAAATAAGCAAAATGGACATTTACTACAAAATGGACATAGTCAAGCCTAAATTGAAAGGTCTTTCGTCTTTAGAGGAGGTAATACAAATGATGTCAGTAGAACTCTGCTCATTTGCAACCTCCCAGTTGCTACAGACTTAGCTGTGAAATGCAACTGAACCTTGCAGCCCCCCAGGCTTGCAGATCTGGGCTGAGAAATTCCAGGAGAAGATGTTTTCTGATGGGGTGTGAAGTACTGCTCTTTCATATTCTGCTGGAAATATTAGGAATATGACTACTCATGTGTTTCTTTGTCATGTTTGGTTCCCATTACATTTAAAGCCCATGAAAAGAATGAGGGAACAGGGAGCAGAGGATAATAAAAGTAAAAACTCAAAATACTTTAAAAAAATTATTAATTTGGTATCTGGTTTTAAAAAAGAGAAAAGATTTCAGAGAAGGTGAAGGTGGTCTTTTTTTTTTTGCCTTTGTTTAAAGAACCATTACCTCAGAGCTGCAAGAAATCCATCCTCTTTCTGTGTCAGTTGGTACCAAAAAAGTCCTTTTGTGCCTCACGCTCTGAGGGACAGCACTGCGTTTTGGTGCCTCTGAGCCCTCCTTCCCGAGCTGCCCCACTGCTCAGAAATACCTGCTGAAGCATTCAACTGGATGTGCCAATGCATATTTAAAAATGCAAGCTGGAGCTAGATTAGGAAATTTGTCCTTTGTTGGTCACCATTCTGCCTGATTGCATGCCAATGGGGAGGGAAAGGGATACAGAGGCAGAAAGACTCTGCAATCGTTATGGCACTGCTATGAGAAAGGAATGGTGATGAATCCTCCAAAAAGCCCAGGATGGCTTTTTTTAATTCTGGGCAACAAGGATGCTATTGAGTCAGCAGCTGAAAAGCCAAGTTGCCCTGCTTTTTTGAGCTGGCACATGGTGCGACCAGCTCAGGTAAGAGCAGAAGAGCACAAACTCCACTCTCAGTTACACAGGTGGTCCCACAGGAAAAGAGGGAGGGTTGCATGGATGTGACCCAGGCCTGGGCCCATATCCCCGTGGCAGGAGACTTATGACAACTCCTTAGATCCTGCAGAGAATCCTAACGTGCTTGTCAGAGCCTCAAACAGCATCTATCAGCCGAACTCCCTGGACTTCAATGTCAGTGTTAAGCTGATGGATGCTTGCTGTGGACTTGGCCCCAACAGGTGGATTCTGAGCTCAGCTCAAGCCTTCAAAAAGAAGGGAGAATTTATATGTTGCTTCGCTTTCATTTTTGGTGTATGTTGTATGTTCCACAGTTTTTGCCCAGCTTTTGCAGAAAGAAAACAGAGCACCGATGAGTTGGTGTCTCAACCAGAAGCTATAACAGACCTGGCCACAGGCCAGGGCAGACACACCTGTATCTGCAATGCTACAAGCCGGACAACAGCTGTGCTGAAGGGCAGAGGTGGCGAGAGATAAGGGCTGAGATGAAGAAGGGGTAATCCGTCAGCCACACTGGAGGGTCCTACCACTCCCATCACCTGCAATACAAACAGAGCACATCACCACAGCTGACTACTTGCAGTTTCACCCATGCCATATCCTCCAACGTCAGTGAAATGGAGGGGCCTTCTGTTGAGCACTAGGTTGGGGTGGCTCCAGGAGAACCAACCCCCCCAGTGGTCCTTGCAGGAGTTGAGGCCAGTGAGGAGAAGGAGTTCTAGCAGGGAAAGGGAGGGGAGAAGAAGGAACCAGCAAGGAATGGGGGGGGTGCACAGGTAACCTGGTACATTTACAAATGTACCCAGTACCAGCCCTGAATGACCAGCACTGGACTGGTGGAACAGTTGGAGGATATGTCATGTAACGACTGTAACAAATAAAAATATGTCATCAAAGCAAAAAGTCTGCATTGAAACTGGACATTTTTTCCCTTCTCTTGCTGATCTACTTGAAAAATAATGTCCTAAGTCTGACCCAAGCCGGGTTTTGTACAGTGTTCAGATTCCTCTCAAACGCAGTCTGTTCTTAGGAGCTCATAAGTGTGACTCCTCTCACCTGACCCCAGATGTCTGAAGCAGAGTCACCTGCATGTGACCTGGTCGTCTGCAACTCCTTGATATATCAGCACAAGAAAACAACACTTCTGCGGGAGGGTTATTTGAACCATTTTTGGATGTGTCCCTCAGGAGGTATCAAATCACAGGCCTGCATATGCCTGTTTGTCTCCATTACTAGACACATCTAGGTGACGGGAACAGGGAGAAGCTACCTGGCAAACACCAAAGCTTAGGGGATATGAATATACTCTATTTTTCAAAGTTCAGCCTGGGGAGAAAGGCAGTAACCAGTTTAGGTTTACCAGTTTAGGACAATTTAGAAGAAGAGGCAGAGCCCTTTCTTTATATCACCATGGATTATCATTTAGACGTTTCCCCGCCCTCCTGGCTGATCTCTTTTTGGGCTTCGTGGTGCAACTGGTCTACACAATACAGCATGCAGCCAGGGGTGCTCCTGCAGCTCACAGTGTCCACAGGTCTGACAGCTAAAGGTAAAATACTCTTACAAAAGAGTACATCTTTTCCTGGTAGCTCTCCCTGATGTTCCCAGCCAGCTGGATGCAAGCACGAGGACCGCGCTTCAGCACTGCTGAGCTTTCTGCTATATTTAGAGCACTAGCTAATTCTTAATGCTGGCCCTTTGGAGAGCTTGCTGGTGTGATTCACTCTGCCACGACTGCTTGCCAAACTGCAAGTCCATTCTGAACTTGTGTTTGAACTAACTCTGTAGCAACCTCCCCATGTGGCAACCCTAAGCAGGCTGAGGGCCCAGATTTGCAGTAGCTACCTCCGCTCGAACAAGGGAGAAGTCTTACGGACTCTGACAGGTTGGAGCATCCCTGCCCTTGCAGTGATGAGTGCTGTATGGCCTTGAAGGGCAGGAGACTGGCAAAAACTGATATTGCCTTTTAACTGATGATCATTGTTTTTAAAACCTCCTCAGAGCACTGGTGAACTCTGGGAGGTTTTCTGTTACTGCACAGAAAAAGATACAACATTTATGTTCTAAGAAGAAAATGTTATAAACCCCAATAAAAATAAAAATACTAGTGCAGCCTTTCCCCCTTTATTTGTATTTTTTCCACATGGAATGTAAGCATGCATGTTTGTCCGAATGGCTGGAGTTACACTGATATAAAATTGGGGTTTTCTTCCAGTGCAGCAACACTACAGTCTATCACTGAATGGCCAGACAGGCTCGGTCTGTATCATCTCTCTGTTGTAACACACTTAGGAGCGTAAATTCTTCTAAGAGTGGGATCTGAACATTGTACAGTGCAAACCTGTACTAGATCAAGCCAGGGACATTGCAAACAGTGGAGTGAATCCACCCACGTAAACCCTCCTAACTAGCCAGCGCCTGATGGCCTCTGACAGAGCCATCGGGGTCCTTCCCCACTGGGGACGGTAGGTATCCCCAGTGCCACCCTCTCCCCGTCTCTACCAGGTGTGTGCAGTCTCCACCACCCCACTCTCCAACTTGCAGCCCTCAACTCTCAGCTCAATCTGGCAAAGGTGGATCTTCGAAGTGGTGCGTGGGAAGCGACGGAAATAAATCACTTGACCACGGCTACTGGTCCCTGTATCTCCCCATGCACCACTTCAAAAATGAACCTTGCTATCTCTAGTGTCACTTGCGAAGTCCCCCTTGCGAGGGGTTAGGGGGAACAGGTAAAATGGCAGGAACAGGAATGAACTGTCATCTTCAGTCTGGAGAAGTCAACGGCTGGAGGGAGGTTTAGCAAAGGTTCACGGGGTTGCCGCTTGGCTACTCACCAGGTTGACACAGACATTGATCAGGGACCTAAGGTGAGGCAGGAAGGATATGATTGGCTGCCTCTGAAGTGTCAAACAAACCCCTTCAATCAAACTGCTGGCAGGCTCCCACTCAACCTGGCGCCTGCAATACAACAGTAGGTGCCGTTAGCCGCGGCCTCCTGCCCCCCACCAGACGCCCGCAAACACGGCGACTGACACACACTGACGCCCACAGAGGAAACGACGTTTCAGACAGCAGCGACGACGTCCGAGATGAGCACAGAGTGCGCGACAGAGAAAGGGTTTTCCTCACGCAGCTCAGGGGAGCGCAGAGCCACAGAGCACACCGGGCTTTTGAGAGAGACAAGAGACGTGGCGGAGGGGCCTGCGCCAGCCACACGCGCCCCCTCGCAGTAGCCGTGGCGCTGTGTGTCGCTCCCGAGGCTGCCCTCGGGCAGGCGGTGCAGGACAGGGAGCCCCCGGCGTGCTGCCTCAGGCGGGCCTGTGCGCCGGAAAGGGCCTGCTGTGCCACACTCCCCACCGAGCCGCTCCTCCCTCACGTGTGGCTTGTGGACGCTCTCACTGAGGGAACAGGCCCCATCATCCGTGAGTGCCCTCCGAAAGCCACTTCTTCAGTCTCATCTGCTCTGTCAGATTAACTCCCAGACAGAGCCTGCCCTAAACTTAAACTGGCCCAGCAGTACAATCTTTACCTTCCTCATACCGTGCAGGAGGGCGGATTCATTCCCTACCAGCACTGAAGTCCTTCATTCCAAGATCCTTTCTTCCCTAACATTTTTGCTTTTTTCACCAAAACAGCTTTTAGGGCTCATGACAGATGCTGAACGGAGTCCTCCTTAATCATAAGCAGACACAGCACAGGTAACATCAAAGTAGTTCACCCTCTTCATCTCAGGGCATGACTCTCTGGAGCAAGTGTAGCTCTCAAGCCAACATCTGACTGTGCGCTTATCGGGACAGAGAGACAAGGCTTGCGCCAACGCGTTAGCTCACGACTAAACAACACCCTAGTCGAGTTCCTCAGTGGACTTCTTAGAGACACAGGGGGGATGAAGTGTTTGCTATGTAAGTTCTTATGCAGACCAACATACATCTCCTCTTTCAGCATCCGCTGTTCCTAAATCTCCAGAACAGTAGTTTGTTCTTGTACTTGTTCTTACATACATACTGCTGCCATCAGACACCGGTTTTGGAGCAGGGTGCCCACAGGAGGCAGCATGTAAGATTCTGATGGATGGCTCCTGGGGTCTGGCACCCAGCCCCGTCTCTAAGAGGCTTCTTGGCCCAATGACAATTAAATGTAGTTGCTGCATTTGGTCCAGTGACTTTGCTGTCTCTATCCCTTTGTGTACAGAAGAGCAGTTTCAGCTAGGCATAGGTACACGTACAGAGAGAGAAAATATGAAGAGAATTTTAATTTATGAGCATTCATTCAGCTTACACAAAGAGGAACAGGAAGACCCCTAAGCTGCCTTGGAGGCAGAAGAAAGTATGAGTGAGAAAAGAAAGAATGAGCAAGAAGCAGGCAAGACATGGCAAAGAATCAAACCAACAGGAAGGAAAAGCATCGACATTTCTGCTTCTAAATTCCCTACAAGGGCAGAAGTTTCTTAAAGTAGATCGTTAGCCAAAGGAAACTGATAGGTAGGGATGCCAGAAAGAAGAGATCACCTCCCTATTATTTGCTCCATCTGAGTTGGGTACATACGATTCCCACTAAAGTTTTGTGTCAGAGTCATAAATTCTGATGTTCTCTAACATCATTTGGCTTCTCAGCTGGGACAGCCAACAAAGTTCAATTTGAGCGGTTGAGGACATATGCCCATGCAGGTGACTAAGACCAATGACTGTTTTTACTCAGATCACTGGAAAATCTGCAGGGTTGGGAGATTTTACACTACCCAGAATGGATTTGCATCACTGCCCCTGAGGTGAGAATGCTCCGTATTGAATACTTCTCAAAGTTGCCAAAGCCGGTACCATAATGCTACTACGTGATGCACCAGGTTTTCACTAGCCACTGACTGGATGTGATTGATGCAGTTCTGCTCCCTTTACTGAGGAGCATTCAGAAGCTACTGCATAGCTCTAGACTATTTTTATCTTTACCGAGAACATAACAGTATTTTCATGAGAAGTAATGCTAGAAATACTCTTACTACAGTTCAACTTTCCGTTAAAAAATAAAACTAATCTCCCCAACTCACAGCTGAAATAAATAAAGAGGGTAGTGAGATGGTACAAATCTGAAGACTTATTTTGGAGACAGGAAACTGAGATTTCTGGAAGTTGTTTCTGTAGTTCTTAATAGCCATGCATTTCTTCTCTTGCTACCAGAAGACACAACAAAAATGTCAACATAAATGCACACTTACAGAGATAAAAGCATCTGTTCATTTTCTGATATGTCGTAAAGGTTCACTGCGACACGACAGTTTTAGTTAGATGACATACCCAGACTTCAAGGCTTGCAATATCAGAAACAGACCCCAGAGGATTTCCATTATACCTGCTCACCTCAAAGTAGGCATCTTGTGAATTTTATTGAACATACGATCCAATCTCTTTAAGATGAGGATAAGGGCAGGTCTCACCGCCTCAGCTGTCCAGTCAGTGATGGGCAGCATCTCCATGATGTAGCGCCGGAGACCTCGGCTTTCCATCGTCTGTGTGTCATAAGGTGCCAGTTTCAGCAGGGAATGTGCAATTTCTGCCAATCTAAAACCAGGGTTTGTTAAGAAGCAAATCAAATACTACTTGCATTTCTTCACACATGCCAATGAACTAACAGATAAGTCTTCAGTAGTCTAGTAAAAAGAAAAAGAGGCAAAAGTCAAATGTGCTGCTATTTAAACTCTTAGAACCGATACCACAGTTCCTGGTCTGTTAAGATTCTTTTTCTCAAATCACCGTTTATATTTATGTACGCGTGAATGGTCTAAAGAATATTATTACATTGATATTAAATGTACCAAAGGAACATCAGGAATCACGGACTTGTGTAGCTAAAACCAAAGTACCTGAGCTGTTAGTAAGATTACAACATTGCAAGTGTCTGTGAATCACAGATCTGACATCACCTCTATGTCAATTAATGAGTGATTTGGTTTGGTTTTGTGCTTGTTTTTCAGTGTCACCACTTTTAAGAGGTCTCACTGTGCAATTTTCAGGTGTTACATTTTAAAAATAATGTGCCTCCCATAGGTTTACACAACATGTACTTTTATGATTATTCCCTGCAGCTTTGATTTGTTTCTCCTAACACCTCTACAGATTGTGTTGCTGTTGCTTCTTCAAACCTTCCCAGATGGCCTCGCCAATGGCATTTTCTGTATTGACTGTGAAATACCATGGCAACATTTAACTTACACTTGCAGTTTGACAAAGACCCACTGAAATACTTGAATATTTGCAGTAGACAAAGACAATAATCAGTCCCTACTAATAAAAGGGATAGAAACCTGTATACTCCCTGAAGCATCAATAGACTTTGCAGTGGACAATTACAGTACAATCTTATTTGTACTGTGGGGGCTTCTTCTGAAATGTCTTCAACTAATGGAACATATTTCTATTCTCTTTAAAATCTGCCTAGCAATATCAATGGCAATGAGTTCCTCAGGTTAACCAGAAGTTTTTCTTTATCCAGTATTTCTTTATCAAATCCTGTCAGTCATTTCACTGATACTTATGAAATGAATTTATGTAAGTGTCTAGACGATGTTTGCTTTTATTTAGGGCTAACTATGATACAGCAATTCAGGTTCCAACCACAATAAAGCAGTCATTTCCAGCACTTCTCAGGAGACATAAGAGAATGGGAGCACAACTCATTATCATCTGCAAATCACACCCTTACTTTTACTGCTGTAACCTTTGACTATGAAAGACCATCTCTCTTAAAAAGAACGCAGTATTTGCCAGCTACTACTGTCTACTGTGACTCACTTTCACGGAAATCTTCTCACAAGACAGTATCTTTCCAGAAAATACATCAATAACACCTTCTGTACATATGGATTTAAGTTTGTTTAACTCATCTTTTAAGAGAGGGACGTAAAATAGTTTAAGATAAATTAAACTCAACTACTCTGGATCATAAAAACATGTAGAAATGAAGTTCCCACATTACTGTCAAACTGCAAACACTTCTGGTAGTATACTCGGAACATTCTTGTTACACACAAAAATAAAACTAGGATAGTAAAAAGAAGCAATCCCCTTCCTTTACTGCACTAAATAAAGGTCATTCATCAGACACGCATTCCTCACTCCCATTTAAATAGTTAAAAAAACTCCAACATGTCTAACCAAGGACATAACCTGTCCTGAGAATCTCACCTTTGTTTCTAACATAAGATTAAAGTTTTTATCTCAGACTTGTATTACTAAAAGTCATGGAGTGTGTGATGCAGCTAAACAGGTGGATTGATTTCTGGGGCTTATGTTCTTTGGAAAAAGCGTAAAGGTGGCACTGCAAAAGCAGCCATATTCCATCAGGTTTCCATTTTTTTGCAGCCAAGCACTACATAAGACAGACATGCGTCTGTGGAAACAGATACCTCTTGTTTAAAATTACCCTCTAAATCATTAATCATTTGCTAGAGGAGGGTAACACCAACATTCAATTCATATGCAAACACACAAACCAAACAAAAAACCACCTCCCAATTCCCAGAGGAATTTATGGCATTTGTTAAACAAGACCTAAATTAATGTCAAACACCATTGTGTGTTCTACAGAGACAGCCTGAATCCAAAGATCTCTAACTGTAACAGACTCTGTCAGCTAAGTGGCTTTGCCATTTTTATTCAGAGCATGCATGTGAAATGGAGAAGAGCTTTTTGAGGGTTTTCCTTGGTCCAGGGGAAGGAACAGAGCTGGTTCAGTGCATTGCTAGGATCTGTCACCCTTCATCTTCCTTTACGAGGCATTCCACTACCAAAAAGTGATTCTGTCTGCTATTATGAAAAATTAAGAGCTAAAAGAAAGGAATCCCCTGAAATGAACAAGCCAAAGCAGAATGCTTGTGCGATACCTCATGTGGGACTTCACATCCAGCAGCTCCAGAGAAGTCACTCGGGGCTCACCAGCCAGGTTCTGCAAGATCTTCAGCCTCGGACCACAGTGCTTGTAGAACTCTGTGCAGATATTCAGCAGTGACTCCCGCGGTCTCCTGAACTCCTCTCTGGCAATTCGCTCATCCAGCTCCTCTCGGGGAAGACCCTGGCCCTCCTCCAGTAAGTGAAGGTTCTCCCTGGAGGATACAAAATGAGAAAAGAAGGAAGCTTTTTATGCAGTGGATCAGCATGGATAGATTATAATGACCTCTCCAGCTTGTTTTTGCAACAGATTATTTCCCCTGCCATTGAAAGGAAAGAGAGTTGCATCTGCAATTAAAAAAAAAAAAAAGAGGAAATAATCATCTGCAAAGTCTTGTTAAAAATATGAATAATTTCTATACAAACGATTCTTTGCTGCCCTCCCCTGAAAAAGGGCTGACTGTCACAGCTGTAGTGAGTGTGACCCAGTAGTGAACCTGGAAACTGCTGGGCAACACCCATCGCGTGTCAAGGAAGACTGGGTGAAGATTTTACTGTACCTGATAAAGTGTAGTTTGGCTCCCTGTTCTGGGTACCTGGGAAGACAGAAAGAGAGCAGTTGTAAACAGCAACTTAGTAATGCCCAAAGTGTGCCTTTCTGACAGAAGGCAACGCTGCTCCAGCCCAGGGGTATACTCGCCATGGGCAGGATGGTATCGCTGGAACAATGGCTACGCATAGTGACCACGCCGAACAGCCTTTACCTCCCAGCTGTCAGCAAACAACAGATTCCTATAGTTATTGCCCTTGTTATAAAAGGAAAAATTCAGGCTTAAAAATCACAGCCGTCTTTAAAGCAATTTCTCTTCCTCATTTTCACCCCAGTGCTCAATCTGTTTCATGAAGCCAGAGCTCACCTAGAGGAAAGAATACCTCAGAGTGGTTTTTTGTTTTGTTGCCATTTTTTCCTGCCACTTGTCGAGGAAGCATTAACAAACCCTGCACCACTTGGCTAACACATTGGCTAGCACAGTGATCCTTCTGCCACCAGGAGACTCCTGCTGTTGCTAGCAGATGTCTGTTGCAATGATAACGCAACAGAAGAAACAAGGGCAGGAAACCTCGAGCAGTGCAAAAATATTTTGGATCAGAGACTGAATGTTTGATAATCAGAAAGATCTGGAAATGTAAACCAAGATCTGAAAGTGCAAACCAAAATGTTTGAGTCACACAGCATAAGGAGTCTCTACATTGCCTGTCAGCAGATACATATTAACTGCTCTCCCAAATCAGCAGACACACAAAAAAGTACTACTTTGCATTACACCTTATTTTCCTTAGACTGAGCAATCTCGCAATGGAAGTAAATGGCATATCTACTGCAGACTTGAGCATGAAGGGGCTTATCTGCTTCTCAGCTCCAGGACTGAAAGTCAAAGCTGTGTTTCATTCAGACTAATTCCAGGAGTTACCAACCAAGATGTGTGCATTACGCATCTATAAATTGATGTGATCGTCTTCATGCAGAGAGTGATTTCTATCTCAGTTCAATACAGAAGAAGACAGGGAATAACTTGGAAAGCATGTCTTGCCAGAAGGGTGTTCCTGATTTACAGTCCTATACAGCCCATGGTGTTATACTAGACTGTTGGCTGGGTACAGACTTACTATCAGTTGTTACAGACAAAAGAGAAGTCCAGAGGAAATACTCTGCTCTGGAAGAACGGCTGCTCCAGCTTTCGCTGGGGAGAATTCCCTTTCCAGGTGAGCATAAGCCATAGCCTGGCCAGGAGAAGGCAGGGCTGCCCAGAAGAGTAATCAGTACTGCAAAGAAAACCTTCATAATCACAAATGCTTGTGGGTGGATTTTGTAACAAGATTCCTTAAGCCCTTGCTCTATGACTGAGTAAATTGTCCAGTGGCAGCCTAATTTGAATGGCCAATATGGCCCAGAAGCAGTATTAACAGTCTGCTGGTGCCATCTTCTTCCCTGTTTCCTTCTTCGTGCTAAGTTTTTGTTTGTGGGGGTTTTGTATTTTTGGGTTTTTTTTTTAAGGAGGACAAAAATATTGCCAGTCATTCTCCCCTTTCCCTCAAATTCCCTGCCACCCACTCCTTTGCTGCCTCTAACTGCAAAAAATCCCCAGACCAATGTGGAGGTAAATGTGATAGAAAGAAAACGTAGGTAAAGGAAACGGGAAGAGGAAGAAAAGAAAACTACAGGAGGTGCCAGTCTCTGTGAGTCCCAACTGATGTGCAGTTTGAGCTTGTACGGCTGCTCAGTCTCTCAGAACAAGGCCAGAAGGATCCGACCCTTCCACTTCCCAGGTGTGCTCTGCCCAGTGGCCGCTCTGACAGAAGGAGGCAAAGCAGAGAACTGGGGGACAGAGTCGCTTTGTCAGTTTACTTGTAGAGTGAGAAAAGGGAAATTTAGGATGGGTGTCCTCCACACTGATGTCTTGGTCTTCTGTTTAGTCACATGGTTTTAAACTAGAAATTCTAGTCCTGGGGATTTGGTTACTGGCAGAAATTCAGTCCTGTGCTATGTGCTCTTTTTATCTGACTGTTTTCTCTCAGAGTACCTCAGGCCCTGCCTCAGACTGCTGAGGAAGTGCTCCGAGCCCTCTGAGCAATGAGGTGTTACCTTACTCCCCCCCCAAAAAGCTGTTCAGAAAAATGAGAAAGAAAGAAAATCCCACTGACTTACCTGGTGTTCACACCTGCAGACATGGTGTGGTTTGCTGTTGTGGTCCCTTTATGGCCCTGGTCACACCGACTCATCTGTGGGGCTGTCATAGGCCTGGCAAAGGGAAAGTGAATAGCACACTAACGACTAAATCTAACAAGCACGCTGAAATTCTACAGGTGATCTGGTGAAGTTTGGCACTAATTTTACCATGCCTAAAACTCGACCATTATTCAAGCTAAAGTTGCATATCGTGACCTCCTGTGCATTCCCTCTCCCCGAACTGATAACCAGACGCAGGCTCAGACCTTTGAACCACGGGGGTTACCTGGTGAGAACTTCTACACTGTACAAGAGGGCCTGCAAAGAGGTGGCAAGGGCAGCCATAGCAGCAATCTCCTCACGAGCTGCTGTCACAGTCTCCACTTGAGAGGTTTGTCGCTTCAGTTTCTGCAAGTAACAGGGAACCAGCGCTTCCAAGACCATCAGCATCTGGAGGCTGGAAAAATAACCAACACTTGGTCTGTTTTATTTTGTCAGTCCTGAAACTCACATCAGGTGGAGGCTTGAGTTTCTATCTGAAGACCCATGGATTGCTCACTGGCCTTGAGATTTCATTGCTTCTCACTAGATAAGCAGTCCTGGGCCAAAGAAACGCTTGGATCAGGGACACCAGGGGGCAAATTAGCTGATGCACAAAACAATAATAATAAAAGCAACCCAGACGACCGGGTATCTTCTGAATGTCATCCATTTGCAGACATTAATTTTCCCTTCCAAAGACTCCTTTCTTCTCTGGTTCCCTCTTGGAAACCATCTTTTTTGTTTTACCAGTTTACCTCCCTTCTCTCTATATCTTCCTGGTCTTTCCAGCTGCCTGTTTCTCCCCTCCAGTTCCCTCTCCTTTGGCTCTGAGAGCAGAAGCCTGCGGGGGCCCTGGAAACACAGCCTACGTGCTGCCGCTCTGACTGCCGTCCCGCTTACAGCTGCAGCCAGCAGCAGGCAGGATTTGGAGCTGGAGCCCCAGGAGAGGTGCCAACAGGCAGAGGTTTGGCCTCACAGAGAAGCCCCGGGCATGGAATTTCTATATCCTCTGCCTCCATTTGTCTGCCTTGCTTTTGCATGCCATATGCCGCTTTTATGCCTTTTCTGAGTCTGCACAAACCAAGAAAACAGATTAGACCTTCTGAATGATTCAGGAGCATAGGCCACCACTGTCACACAGAGCTTGATGGCTTCACTGATCGAAAAGGTCAAGTCTTCGTTCCCATAGCAGAAGTCTGAGGGAGTAAAGCAATATGAGAAGACTGTCACACAAACATACCGAATACGAAAGGAGCTAGAACGCTCCTTCCTTTTTCCCCTTTTCAATTGCTTGCTTCTCATGTTAACAGTCCCCAATAGGCTCTTGATTTTTGACAAAAATCTGCCTATAAAAAGGAAGCATATGCTGCACTCCCACTTGCACTCTGCCGCCCAAGAACTCAGTAGGTGAGAAACAGTTCTCAGTAGGTCGAATCACTGCTGAGCATAAGGCTACGGCTGCCACTGCAGTCCTGTTTCAAACATTGCCCATCACAAGCAAAATCTTAAGCTTATACATGACAAGGACACGTGTCAACTGAATGACAATTTTTATGCTCCCTCCACTTTTTCCTAGGTGTTTGCACCGCACTAAAAATGATGCTGATACACCACTGATGGCAGAAGATAGTTTTACTTCTAAAAAATCAAGTCCCTTCTATACTCATAGCCACATGGGCACCAGCACAAAAGTGAGTCTGGTTTGCTATCGATTTGAGAAAAAGTTTTCAAAAGCATTTAAATCCCATACGACAAATATTGCTCTGGGGATAATTAGTGCCAGGCACCAAGAAATTGAATTATCCAAGGAGTAATATTTGTAATACAACTATAGTCCCATTTTCAGAAGTGACTTTGGTATAGAGGGGCCCAAGTCAAAGTTAAGGTCCCAAAGCATGTAAATCACGTTGAACAATGGAACTGGGAAGTCAGATGTTTTAGATAATTCTGATCTTCGTATGGAAAATACCAGGCACACAACATACTAATTTACAGTCTCATTGTCAACACACACTTGGGAACTTTCAGAGATGCCTTTGAATAACCCTCCACAGAAACCCCAAAGCTTTTATACAAATGTTTACTACAATACACAAAGAGAAAAATATATCATCTGTTTCTGTACCATTTTATATTATAAGTTGGGATATAATTGTGTGGCATCATAAAATCCCAGTATATAACAAAGCTTTAACTCTAAGGCTAGACCGATTTCACGGTCCATCAGTACCTATTTTAAGGGCAGTGCAAATTTGGAAAGTAAGTTGAAGATCCTTTTAAAAATCAGCAAAAATTATTTCCCTGCAAAGCACAAAGCAGCCAAATTCTTAAATGCTGCATTGCGTGGCTAACTATCAAGAGTTAGAATGTCCTGGATACATCATAAAGCCGTATATAGTCTACTTTGTGATAAATCGACACCCCCCCTAGAACTCAGCACCTCTGAATGTCTGAATGGCGTTCGTCATTTACGAGTCACAGTCTGCCCACAGAAGATGCTTTTGTTTCCTGCCCACGTGGAGCAGAGGAGAGGGTGACACTGATCTTGTCAGCATGATACAGGTTATTAGGCATCTTTATTCTTCACCCACACATGATAAAATTCAAAATGCCAGGGGCTAGTCTCAGACTAGCAGGCTCAATGCAGAAAAAGTAGCTTTAGAATAAAATAAATTAATAATTCCCCTCCTGCAGAAGATATTGACAGGATGGTGGTGATAAAGCCAACCTTAAAAGCCTCACGAGGCATAAGAAAAAGGTATGACCGCATTCTGAGAGAAGAAAAGGGCCCTGAACAAATCATGCTGCATCAAATGCATGTTGAATCAATAAACAACAAACCGGAATTCTCGAATAAAGGGTGCTTTGCTGTTACCTAATGACTTGAGAGGCTTTTCTGCTTTCACTAGCTCTAAGATGTCCAAAATGTCTGGAGTATCTCCCTCTAGAGACTGCAGCAGGTCAAACAGGCACTGAGCTGACACTCCTTTGCTGGTTCCGTTGTTTGTAGCATCCTGTTTCAACAACAGACATTTGTGGTTGGTTTTCTGAGGGCCTGTGTGCATCCCAGGAATCTTTATCTGGTGGTGTGGGCAACCTTTTTTTTTGACGATGGGCCCACATGGAGTTCAAGAGCTTACGGCTGTCAAACAATGAGCCTTGCCTGACTCAACCGACTGATGCTACAGTGCAAGCATGATCTGAAAACTGCACACAGCTTTACTTCCCAGAAACAGCAGGTCTTTGCTGCCCTGGGAAGGAGAAGTGTGTGCGTACAGTGTATGCGCAGTTAGATTTGGCAGTCCCACTTCAAATTAAAATTCCATTAACTTGTTTTAACTCACTAAAATGTTAAAAAGTAATTAGTGAATATTTCAAAACACGGCTAATCCAGTCTTATAGTTCACACGTACTAAAACTTGGCATTAAGCTTTTAGTTCCTATTGCTGGATTCTAAGAAAGGATTTGCATTTAGAGAGTCACAAATCATTCTTTTCCTTTTATACTCTATTTATACACAGAGGGGGCTGCAGGGCCTGGCCGAGCCCAGGGAATGGCTTCTACTCACAGGGAACTCCAGGAGAGGGGCCACACTTGCAAACAGCTGCAGAATAAAGGGCTTGCGATGCAGAATATAGAACTGGCGGCACGCAAACTCAATCGCTTGGCGTAACTGTGGGTTGCTTTCGTAGTCAGCGTACACCTAAGGAAATGAAAAGGAACGTGGAAGTGCTACTCCAGTGGAAGGGCTCTTCATCTCCTGACCCCAGACTGAATCAGCTACAGCCTTGTCATTCCTAATATGTTTGCCTAATATTTTTAAAGATGGAGACTTATCCGCCCTCCCTGGCAATGCATTTCAGGGACAAACTACCCTTAGAAAAAAAGATTTGCTTGTCAGTCTTGAACATTCTTTGTCATTACTATTTGTCCTACATATCAGAGGTAGATTCCTTCGCTCTCCATCCTAGAAGCACTTTACTTGTTTGAAGCCAGTTAGTGCTTTCTTCTTCAATCGTGATCTTTTCCAGTTAATCAAATCCCAGCTTTTAAGTCCTTCCTCATATGACACGTTTTCTGGATGTACATCCCCGTCCCAGTCTGCAGTCTCCTCAATTAAATGGGACCTTTTTGTGCAGTGCTCACAGCCGGACAGAGCCAGCACTTCAAGTCAGTGGTGCTGCTGATTGGAGCAGCAGAATTACTCCATGTTTCTTTCACAAGATACAGATCTGTATAGTCATCCCAGAATGGCATTTGAGATCTTTTCTTTTTCCTTTTTATCCTTCCAACAGAAGGACACTGTTGATTCGTGTTTAGCTTCAGACCTATAACAACTCCAATATTCTGTCCTGCAGAAGTGCTACTGAATCAGCTGCTTTCCCTTCTGTATTGATGTGGCTGATTATTAGTAGTAAGGACCTACACTTGTCCAACCTGATCAACACAATCTAGCTTTTTTTTTTCTTTTTTTCAGACTGTATCTCCAGTTTGTCAAGATAATTTGAACTCCTAGCCTGTCCTCCACCCACTTTTAAGGTATTTTAAGGTTTTCAGAGTGGCATTTCTTTCAGGGCTGGCCACTGAACCGTGCAGCCAATGTGCTGCCACAGACGTGTGATGTTTCTCAGTTTTGCAAATAGTATAATTGCTAGGAACAACTTCACCATGCTTCCTTCTTCTGGCCATTCCAATTGCCTGTCTGCCCTTCTGTGCTGGTACAAGTCTGTGGGAGGTTTGGGGCTGGGGTGGGCAGGATTTTCTTGTTATTTTATTTCAGTGTCAAAATGTCTTCTTTCTAATGAATAAATACATGCACTGCAGACCTGGACCCAACAGATACTTACCTAACCATTTAAGTAATATTACACTTTCCAGTTACTAGAGAGTTTGTTTAGATACCTAAATTCATCACTGGTCCTACTTATTGCGCTCCGTTAACTATACTAAAATGAACATACACAGGCACATCATGGTCATTGCTTCTTTTACAGAAAGAAGACTTTTTTCTGTACTCACATTATACTACTAAATGTTTAGATATTGTCTTTGACCCCTGCAGAAATAACATTTTGTCTGTAAAACAACTATATTAGGGGGTTTCTATTTTCAGTATCTGATTTTTCTCAAATGTCAACAGGAAAAAAGGCATACTTGTACACCTGAAGGTGAAGAGAAACTCTGCCTCTAACACTTACAATATTTGTCATCACTCACATGAAAAGACAACATATAATTTTTTGTAAACACTTAGTGTTATTTTCTGTTGCTATTTAAATTGCAGATAATACAATTATCATACTTAGAGAAGTTAATATATTTTAGTTTCAGTCAGCAAGTGGCAAATCAAGATATTTCAACTACTCCCCAGATTTCAGCCATCCCTGGAGGAAAAAACACCAAGGGAGACCCAAGGTCCAAAAATTTTCCAGCAATGTCACATTTCTGTGTGGAAGTATGTAGTAAGGGAAACAGACATTAATTTATTTAACATAAAGAAGAAAAGAAAATGTAGTCATTTACTCAAGAAGAAAAGGGAATGTAGTCTCAGGAATGCTGATTTGGGCCATCCCGCCCTGGTCTGTTGTTTGTCGTCTGTCTGTCTGTTGTCTTGGGGCCCCCCAAATCTGTGACTTCACCAGGACTCAGCAGTTTAAATTTTCTCCATTAACAGTCAGTTCTACAACAAAGTGCTCGCTTGGAAGTCTTCCCTCGCATTGTTCATGGAAATGGCTCACCTGCAGCATGCTGGGGAGGACCCACTGGTACCCGCTGAGGGAGAAGAGGTGGTTAAAGTGCACGGCTGTGTTGATGACTGTGGCAGCGTACTGCCTCAACAAGGCACTGTCCTCAGGGTGCAGGATCAGGGCACCGTTGAAGACGTTCAAGAACAGCATGATCTCATCCCCCCAGGGGAATTCGCTGGGCATGCCAAGGAACATCTCCTCCAGTAGCTTAATCCACAAGCTTTTCTGAAGAGTGTCCAGACCAAAGAGCTCTTTCCCAGCTGAGGGGAAGAAGAGGCAACAGCAATCAACTCTGTCCACCACAGCCAGCCTCACAACGTTCCCAGAAGCCAAAGGCCTCCCCAAAGAACCATCCCACAACACTGACCATCGTTCTGCCTTTTTAAAATTATTTCACCCATCCTGTACTTATGGAAGTGACCACAGGGCTTGAGCAAACCTTGACTGAAAGCAACACACATGAAGACAAAGAATGATGACTATCACGCAGCTCTTTAAATCTGCTCCCCACTGGTTGGAAATTCTCCTCTTAAAAATCAAAAGCAGATCTGAACTTGTACATCATCATCCGCCCCACACAATCGAAATGGCTGTGTGGATTTATGCTGAATTTTTATCCTTCAGGTGTCCTGCACATTACAGGACATTGATGCAGAGGTACAATAATGCTTCTGAAAGCAAGTGCCTTTAAGGCCTGTTACAGATCTTGCCAATGCTTACCATCCTGCAACAATGGCCTGTTTAATCCCCAAGTCAGGCTGGAAACCCTACTTGACTTTCAGAGCAATGTTTCTAAAGAGAGGGTTGTTTCTATATCCCTGCTGCAGAATTTGCCCAGTCTTCATTGAATGTCCATTGCTTCCTCGAAGTGGATGGCAAAGGACTCTGAGCAACCCTTTTGAAGTGCAGTTATGCTACTGGACACAGTATTCCAGCTGTTGTTTTGTGCATAATTTTAAAACATAACTTATTCTCATTTGGGTCCAAAGAAAGTAGCTTCATCTGAAGAACTCTAACAGCAAAGGCCTTTCTGCTATTGTGCTTACAAACCAACAGCTATGTACCATTTTCCCTAGGAAGAGATTTATCAGCTGTCAGTAATGCTACAAGTCTGTATGTTTCTAAGGCAAATGAAGCGCATCACAGAAACCTTCTGGGCCCTGTACAGCCACCAGAGAAAGCTATCAAAAGGCCGTACCTTGGGGATCATTGAAGAGTGAGAACTCGGCATCAATGGCACTTCGGGGAAATGAAGGCAAGCGGAGGAGGTCTTCCTGGAGCATAGATACATGGGACTGCTTGTGTGCAGTAGGGATTTTCTGTGTCAGCGATATGAGGAACAACACCCGCCCCACCTCTTCTAGCTTACGGGTGAACACCTGAGAGAAAAAGAGACAAGAGGCAGAATCAGTCTAATCAGTAAGTTCTTTAGAACATATATGCACTTTTCTCGGTTACTTTCCATGGCTTTCTCTGATGGAAGGGATGCTGCACACATGGCCCAGAGGAACCTGTTGAAATCCATAAGGGTAGTGCTGCACCCTTTTGCTAGAATTTGCATGACCACCGTTCTTCAGCCCAGCTCAGCAAAGATGGATCATGTTTGTAAAAGAGGTTTTAACAACACTTTCTATTTCAGTCTTGTGGAGGACCCTGAGTGGTTGTCAAACACTTTGCAACTGTGCCATGCATTCTTTAGGAGGTTAATGCAAGCTTTGCCAGTGTGACCCCCAAGGTGGCCAGAGGCAAACCGACTCCAAACTGAAAGCCATACAGTTGTAGTTGCTCTCCGCAAGGTCTTAGACTATAGTCAACATGGGGTTGGAATGGTTATCTACCTCCTGGGTTGAGGCTGGCTCATGTCTGGCCATAGAAGGTTTATGTATAGCTGCAAAAGAAAAGTAGTCAATGAAACAAAGCAGACCAGATTCCAAGGTACCGTAAACAAGCAAAGTCCTGCTGACTTCAGACTATTGCTTCTCGTATACACCAGCTGGGAAACTGAGTTTCATTCTACCACCCTCCTTTGAACTTCTGACTGGTAGGACTAGTCAGGCTAGGTATTTTATTTTGGTGTGAAAAGTAACCATAAACCAGAGCGATGCTCAGTAGTAGAAGCAATTGTCTGTGGAAGCAGTGTTGAGACAGCTCTTAGCTACTGGTGTGAAGCCAAAACTTGAAGCATGTGGCTTAACATGTGACACAGCTCAGCTTCCCATGTCCTGCAGTTGCTATGACCTTGCTCTGAAGTGCGCTCGGTTTAGAATTGGGTGCTCAATCAATCAACAGTAAAGAAAGTACTTTTCCATGGCTTGCTGCTCTGTGGGTAGACTCTACAGTGCTCTTTTCTTTGCTGGAGCTGGATGTTGTCCAGCAACTTCTAGCTTGACTACAAGAGAGGCTGGTAGATGCTTAAGTTTTACCTTAGAAATATTTTTGCCTCTTAGTACTCTAAATAGAAAAATGTAGAGCGTAAAATAATGCCCTGAAAGAACTGGACAGGCCATTTTAATCTTTTGGGGTCATGTAGGGCATATCAAACTCATTTACTTCATATGTAGGACACATCTCCTAGAACCACAGTGAGAATAATTGCTGCCAGAGAAGCAACCAAAAAGATCCCAAGTAATTTCAGATTTTTATAGACTTTCTACTGGCAGATGCAGCACATGAAATATTCCCTTATGCTGTACTGTACACATATGAGAGAGCATTAACTATGTTCTCTATTTTTTTAGCTGGTAGTCCCTCTTAAGCAGCTTTATAGCTGCTTTTTATAACCCTTCCTGAAGATATTTTCCTGTCCCTGCACTCACATTGTGCGGGACACAACCGCAGTAGCTGTTTTTTGGCTAGAATAATTCAACTGTTAATAGCAAACTCGTACAGTTTAACCACATTCGTCCCCCTTTGTATTTCCTGCTCGTTATAATCCTTTGCAGGTACAGCTAGAGCAACTTTTCCCTGCTCAACCCTGTGCTACTGAGACAAATTTGGCTTTTGTGGAAAATAGAGCATGTGGCTTCTACAGGTAGAGTGAGCTCAATACTGTTGTCTTAGTGTTTAAAGACATACTTGTAGGGGTTTGCAGCACATTAAAGGCGCTGCCCTGCCACTTTAGTTAGGGTTGAGTTCCTAAGGGAGAGCTCCTGGGAGCTGCAGAACATTAGCAGGATCGGACAGATGATCAGGTCATGAGGCTGGAAGATAGGACGGTGCTCTTCAGAGGGCGGATATTTCCCTGATGAAAGGATGGCTACTCCTCTGCCTCTGGGAGTAGCTATGGTAAGACTGGCATCTGAGAGCAGGACAAGGAAGAGAGGCAGAAAACATTCTTCATAGTGAAAGGACAGAGAGGAGGATAGAACAGATAATTCCTGATCCACAGCCAGACAGACTGGAGAAGAAAAGGTCTTAAATGGGTTCCTAAAGAGCCAGAGGTCATGTTAAAGAAAGGAACAAGCAACTTTTGAAGCTGAGGTAACTGAAGCTCTTCTGGCCAAGTGTAGGAGAATGCAAAATGATCTGCCTAAAAGAAGCTGGCTGGAGAGAGCGGGAGGGAATTCACATTGCATTCTTTGACTCTTCTTAAAATACCGCACACCTGTCCAATGGCACCAGGGCAGATTTCATGCCAATTGCTACTTCTCCAGCAAAGCCCTCGATCTGCATGCGGCAGGAGTGAAGGCATTGAAGGGAAAAAGAAACGTTTATTTACAGGGTTTGTTTCTGGGCAGAGCGGTTTGGTGACAGGAAGATACCTGCTTCTGAATGAGCTCTTGACCCTTTTCTGGACGCATCTGCACCAGGTTGAGCTGGGGAGAAACTGACCTCCGGAAAGGATAAATGTCACGGACGTAGGTCTGCCAGGAAAGGAAACAAGTGTATTTTAAACAAATGCAATTGTAACAGCATCACTCAACAAAACTGAATAAAAGGCCCTTTAGCCCTTTCTGAAGCTTTTGGGTAGGGGCTTTCAGACAGTGTCAGGCATCACGGGAGGGCATAAAAAGAAGAGAAATCTGCTCTTTTCTAAGAAAGCTAGACATTAATGACTTAAGAGTCATTAATGAGTACTCCACTTCTGCCTCTTCCCTCTTCTGTCAAACTCCAATCTGTCACCACACACAACTAAACACCCAAGACGTGGTGCCCGCAGGGCAGAATTCTGTCTGTTTATGAGCTGCTTGTTCTCCTTTAGATAATCCCGATGTTTTAAAAGGGACCAGATGGAAAGAAAAAAGTCATCTGCACCCGATCTTTACCTTACCTTGTTGTAATGAATAAGATTCCATCGCTTATCCATTAAAAAGTAATGAGAAGATTGTGTTTCAGGTATGTTAAAAAACTCCAAACACTCCTGAAGAGGAAGAAAGAAAAACATCCTGTTATTTATTAGCTGTACAAAGACTATGACATTCAAAAGAAGAATGTCCAGCTAATAATGTATAAAGGCACAAACCTGCATGACTCAGTTAGGCTGGTACACTCTGCTGGTATTAATTCTTTATTTCTTTTTTTAATCATAAAGTACATTAATATGTTTACGATAATCAAGGCATGCTGATATCACAGTCTTGAAGGCTGATGTTACTCATTTCGATGTCTTCATATTGCACATCTTTGTCTGGCCATATGAGCCACGTGGGCATTGCAGCTTCCATTTCCATACTATGTATTTATCAAGCTTTAGTGATAGGTGATGTACAGAGACACTAAAGTCGAGATCACACTGAGATGTGTGATTCCTATTAAAATTTAACATAGTTGGACAAACTGAAGGCTTTTACAAATCTCTTTCCTATGTGGCTCTGTTAAGGCCATCCATGAAATCTTTGGCAGAAGGGGGAACTGATTCGCATCTCCTAGATCCCAAGGCATCATCATGGCTACTGAACCATCATTTCCGCTCTGGTCGTGATTGTTCTATTCAGTCTTTAGTGTTGATACAACCAAGCACTTAAATGATTTATGCATTATCCAAACGCTAGTATACAGCAAATACCCAAAAAGCTGCAGGGTTTTCAAATGTAGTTGCATTTGTGGGGCTTTGGCTGTCTGTGAGGTCTGGGGATTTCTAATATCCTTTAATGCGGATCCTGTTTCTTGCAACCAAGCTCTCCTCACATGGAGACTGAAGTGCCTGTCACCAAAAACCTCCCTCCCCTACACTGAAACAGGGCTACCAGGCAGAGTTTATTGCTGGCATACAAGTATGGCAGGTAAATGTACGATTAAGCAGTTTGTCTGGTTCAAAAACTCACTCCTACCTTCAGAAGAGCCTCAAACTGTGTGTCCTCATGGACTGGTAACTGCGTTGGGATGTCACACTCATTCTGTCCATGCACAACAAGGGTTTTTGTGCCTAAAGGAACAAAAGCAGTTGCATTCTCCCTGGCCTCTTCAATTAACTCAATTTCAAAAGACTTCCCATGGAGGAAAAGTGATAGTTAAAATTAATTCCTGGGCAGGCAGACAATGCCAGTCCTGTCTGGAATCCACTACGCAGTGTTAGTGTAGTCTCACACTTCCACTGTTAATGAGAAATCAGTCTGTTCCTAAAGGCCTGAGCTGACTTTAGCAGCAACCATCACTCTGAGGAAGGAGCAAACCTAAAAGGTCAAACCTGTTTTTCAGCAAGATATCTCTTGCCTGACTTGTGACACCTTGGGCTTACAGCATGCTCTTTTGGGGCTCTCTCAAGGCTTAAATGAGAGGTTGCATCAAATCAAACTGAGTCTGAATGGTACAGTCTTACAGCGATCATCCTGCTAGCCTTTCACAGCCCAACTGGCACAAAGCTCTGATTTTAAAAGACTGTTGTAATTCACTTTCTATTTGCTTCTTTTAGAGCTCTTAAAGTGGCTTTCTGAATCTCAGGGTATTAGAGGTGGAACTTACTGACTGAATCCTCAACTCAAGGAAAACTGACTTAGAATACGCAGCCATTTGTAGCAGGTCTTTCTCTGATCCAGTTCTGATGGATCTCCTTTTTGGTACAGGGGGTCATGAACTTGGAAGTGAAGGAGATTTAAAAACTCATTTCTTATACCTGGCATCGAGGCGGTCACCAGCAGCTTCACTTCACATTGTTCCTTCTTCATAGTCTGTTTGAGATCCTTGAAGAACAGTCCTTCTACGTAACCTACCACTTCCCAAAGGAAGGTAAGTGTGGCAGAAATGGCATCCATGCCCCATTCACATGGAGTGCGTACAAAATACATGATCAGTCCTACCTGCAGGTAATAAGTAAGAGGAATATCAGGTTATACACCCTCTTAATTGTGCAGAGCACTGTGCAAACACAGAACATGAATATTGTTCTTCTACCTTTCTTCATTCAGAGGGATGAACTCATCAAACTTACGTCCTGAAAGTTTATACATACTACAGAACAATCTGCCTGTACTATTCTTCCTTTTTCTGGAGAGGATGATGGGTGGGGGCAAAAAGTACTGTTGCAGCCAAGCCTCACTGTAGATGAGGAAAAGGGAGAACTTCTGCAGTAAGAGACTTCCTGTGCCTTCTGCTCTGATGTGCTGCCACACAGACAACTCACAAACAAGAGAGGGCTCCTGGAGTAGCGTATAGCTTGTCTGTTTTTTCATCTCCTAACTGTAGCAAATGCATTTTCCATGATCTTGAAAGAAGCTACTAGATTTGCTCCACTGGGACTGTCCAAGAGCAAAGCACTTTCTGAATGAAAATTTAGTAAAATAATTCAAGGTTTCTGGCACTGGTCTACAACCTGTTGTCTGTGGTTCAATTCAGAAATCCATGACTGGTTGCTTAGGGGTTTAACAAAATGTTAATGGTTTCTTTTCCTCTCCCTAGAAGGATTGAAAGGCTGGTGTAAGTCCGGTAACTTGCACCGACAGCCAGAAGCAAGTATGAGCTATATAGGAAAAGTTAAGAGCATTTATTTCCATGCAGACTGTGACACTAACTTTTTAGGACACGTGCAGCCAGAGGTAAGATTCTGGGCTGCACAATGGACCCACAAGCTACTCACCAAGTAGTTAAAGAGGATATGAGATGTCTGGGCAGGGAAGTCTCCAATGTTCAACAAAAGCTTCCTTAACATATACATGAGTTCATCCTGGAAGAAGAGCAAATGTTTTTTCTTTCCATCACAAAACGGAGAATGGGTTTCTCTTTTTTTCTCCCTTTTGTCCTCTCTGGCTTTTTTTCTTCCCATTTTTCCATACTCCCTTGTTCAGCTCTGTCTCTCAGGGCATGAAATAGAACCATGTGCTTGTGACTGTTCCCACATTTCCCAAAATAAGGCCCAGGGCACAGCATCCAGGTCAATGTCTGTCTTTTTTTATCTCAGAGAGGCCAATACCTCCTATTGCAATCTGTACTGACTGTAGCATCCTGGTTCTGCACTCCTCTCCCTGGGATAATTCCTGTGTTGCTTATCACAACAAATGACTGCCTCGATGATCTGTGAAATCTAGTTCAGCTCAACTCAGTAGCTGTGGCTGATGGGCAGGAGGCGCGGGCAGAATCTCATTTTCCTTCCTTTAGAGGCTGACTGCTTTAAATGTAGTCTAATACATTTCTTATAGTGGGACGGGGGTGTAGAGTGCAAGGAACCTCACTGTCAGCTGAGGACAGACAGACTGTATCATAAATTTCTTGTGTCCCTCATCCTCTTAACCCACAGCAGATTTGAGCTAGTGTTACGTGCATGAATATGCACAGGACAACCCATGCCAATGCTACATCTGCTGAAAGCTTCCAAGGAAATACACCTGTTCTCTGGGTTCTGTACTCATGGTTGTAGTAGGCCTACGAAGAGATGGTAAAACAGTAGACTATGATAGCTCAGAGGTCTCTGAGACTGGACAGTGTACAGCTTTCTTCTCAAAGATGCTTAACAAAGAAAAGTGAGCCTTTGAACTTAAATAGAAGCTCTGGGGACTATGGCTGACAGGTCTCAGGAACAGTGAGGCCAGTGAGACCTGGTTACTCAAGGAACTGAGAAGCAGCCTTTCCTGGCCTTTCTCAAAGTTTAATATTCATTTTGTAGCCAGTTCTTAGGTGGTGGCTTGGAAGATGAGGACAGTGATATTATTGATATTGTACACCAAGTCTGCAGCTGAGAAAGTGGTACGGAGAGTCTCACTGCCTTTCTCCCTGTCAGAACTGGTAAGCCTTTCTTCCATAAAGCTTAGCCATGGCACTAGAAAGCCATCTAATAAGCCAGGGAGAGATAAGGCGACCCACATTTTTCAGAGAAAGCTGAACAGAGTGGCATGGGTGGGGGCAATATTGCCTGTGCTGCACAGAAAGGGTTGTGCTTCACTAAGCAGCTGTTCAAATCTTGGCTTAGAGCAAGTCAGGTCCTTAGTGGTAAATCAGCTTTGTCCCATTTACATTAGTGGACAAAGACTGAAGCCAACTGATGGTATGGCCTAAAAGACGTCGAGCTGCATTATAATAGCAAATGTTCTTCTCCAATGACACCCCCAGAGTGATTCTGCTTGCAGCTGGGCTGCCCTGCTCTAAGCAATACCCGCACCCACTGGGGAGAGGAAGAGTTTACCTGTCGGTTGCTGATTGTGAGCTTCTCAAGGAAATGGCGGAGAACTGTAGAGGGGTCTTCAATCAAGCAGTTCCACAGGACCTGCTGAGCAACAGCGCTTACTGTAAAAGAAAAAGAAAACAAGGTCAGAACCATCTCCCTTGGAAAAGCCTTGAACTAGTACACTTAGACGCAAACGGTCTCCTAACCTTCTACCACAATCATCATGTTCTGTACCGAAACACACAATTTTTTGTATGGGAACCACAGTGCCTCTTTGAGGCACCAGGATTCCTGGTCACCAGTGCGGTCATCTCAAGCAATCATGACGAGTCTAATATTTGAACCTTTCCAAACTACTGGTGATGTGACAGGAAACACTTCACCACAGTAGTCAAAGGAATGATAAAGAAATAACTAATTGGATTCACAACTCCAGATGGACAAATCTGGCAATTAAAAAACATAAATTCATGTAAACTTTTGTTCATGCAAAGAAGCTGAATTTCATGGTGATTCATTGAGTGATTTTATCTGGTATTGGTGAATAGAATTAGATAGTCAGCAGGGAATTGTGTTGATGATCAACTCCCTGAAGTGCAATTAATTGCAATCCTGTGAAGATTAACAACAACAGAGAATTATTCATTATTTTGTTTTCAGTACTGAGTTCCTGATCACAAAATGACATGTACATTATTTAGGTGGCTGATTACGTCACCCAAAACTGAATAAAAAATGTAACAGAAAGTTAAATGTGGAATCAGCTGACATGATGAGTGATGAGAAAGGAAGGGCGGGCAACAGTCCACCATCTATAAACACTTTAGAGAAACAAATACAGAAAAATGCATTCTTACTTTACAAATACAACACAGACCATAACCAAAATGTTCCAGCTGTGTATAGGCGGCTTTCCATTTATCACAGGATCAAAGAAATGCTGGTGGGAATAGACCTCTGGAGGTCTCTAGCTTGGAGCAGGGCTGTCACCAACACCAGATTATGTCAGCCATGGCTTTGACTAGCCAAGGACTGATAGCTGCTGTGGATGGAGAATCTACAGAAATTGCCTTATGCTCCTGGTTATGAAGTTCCTTCCAAATTTCTAACCTGAACTTCCCAAGTTGTAACCTCTACGTTAGAGTTCCTCTTACTCTTTGTTTCCTTTTCCTCACACCAAACAAGCCCAGCTTCTGCAATCATTCCTCACAGGACACCTGTTCTAGGCCTCTTACCATCCTGGTATCCCCCCACTAGACCCTTTTCAGCTTCTCAATATCTCTCTTGAATTGGAGGCTTTTTAGGGACCCAAAAGGGAAAAAAAGCTTCAAAACCAAACACAAATCATGGAGAAAAAAAGGGCAAAACCCTACAAAGTCACATTTCTGGTGTGAATCTACTTTCAAATAGTTTGCGAGGATTTAATAGATTATTCATTAACTTTTAAACAAACACATATATTCATAACGCTACATAGCACACAGTACTTCTAGGAAACATGAACTGTGAGCAAATACAAGGTTGTGTTACATCTCTTTTCCACTTCAGTTATGGCACCTAACAAATGTAAGCCATTGTTCAAAGTGCTGGCAGGTTCTGCCAGCCTTGAGCAAGAATCCCTTGAAATTTAATCTAGGTCAGTACCAGCTACTCCATCCTCCCGGACTTCTCCATCCTCCATCAAATGGACAATGGGGAGCACTGCTGCACAGATGCACGCTGGAAACACAGCTTGAGGTGGCTGTGGCACGTGATGGTTTGGAGTGTGCTCTGTAGTGTGTTCTTCATCTGGAGCAGTAAGAAGAATACAAGGTGAGTGTTAGTGAATAAGCCAGTAGGTTAGATAAACATTTATGTTAGGTGCTGTACAAAGAACAAAACAATAGGCTGTCTGATCGCCATGCAAGCACGGTAGGTTTACTAATCTCCAACAAGAAACTGTGCCTCCAGCCAACTTCTTGATCAAGAATTTTCATTGTAAATATATATTTTTTTAGCTCATATTTATCTTCTTGTGGGGAACCCATTTTCTTTTTGATGAAATCCCATTTCATTACCATTTTTCAGACAGAGTGCTCTCCATGGCACTACTCTGTAAATGAAACGTAAGTGAGGGAAGACATTGTGACAGCAGGAGTGAATAAAATAATGCAGGGCAGAAGTTTATTATAAAGTGGCTCAAGCTTGGGAATACATTCAGCAAAAGGAAATGCCACCAGCTTTACGGGTCAACAGGAAAGGCTTCCAGTGGATGAAATCCTAGGAAAGGATATTCCAAAATGAAGTTAACCCACCTTCTGCACTGACTGCTGACCGCACTGACCAGACAGAGCCACGGCGGAAAGAGTAGTTCCTATGAGATGTACTGGAGGTGCAGGAAGGACTCACAGAGAGACGGCGGGAAGCCAGGTTGGCAACTTCTTCTACTGACAAAGAGAACGGGAAATGTCAATCCAGATCCAACTGACAGACTTTAGGAAACTTTCTAAAGGACAGCACTTACAACCAAATTGGAACACTGAAAATTCAAGTCAGGTAACACTCAAAAGGCACAATTTAAAATCTATAAAGACCAGTTAGGCAATTTTCTCATGCTTTGGGAACCAGCAGAGCATTGTTCTATGAGAGCGTTCAGTGCTTTGGTGAGTCACATTGTAACTGAGTCGGGTCTACACTTCTTTTCATCTCCTTCCTGTTAACCATGGTGGTTGCTAGTGCTTAGTTTTTCCTAAGAATTGGGATTTCTGCTCACACATTTCCAAATGTATGTTTAGATCTGAACATCACTGCACCCGCCTAATGACACATACCTTGGAATGCCTTTAATGAAATGGTTGTGCTTGGTTAGCCTGGACCAAGGAAAATCCTTACCCAAAGACTAAGCTTTTCATGACTCACATCATGTAACTTTGGCCATCTGCAAGCTCAGTACTGAGGTTGAGCTGGTCATCTAGGCTCCCCAACTCATCACCATAAAGGCTGAAAACTCCACGGGCAATTCAGCCTATCCTAAGCCATGTATCCTAAGACAGATACTGCCTAAGGGTGATTCCTTCCACACTTTAATTATTAAAGGATTGAAGTTAGGAAGCACAAATTTCATTCCTAGTGTCACATATTCTCATTGTGTTCAAAGCTCCAAGATGCTGGGAGCTTTGAGATGTTAAATGCTGTCAAGTTCCACTGAAGTTGGGGGAGAGGGGTAAGGAGGTTCAGGTAATACGGCGAGCATTCAATACGTCCAAGGTTTTGTGCTTTTCTTGCACTAATTTTTAGTCACACTTTTTCTCTATGACTTGGACTCTTCAACAAATGGATGTGGTTGTGACGTTTCTAACACAACAATGAATGTTCCTGGACATCACACCCCTAACCAGCGCTATGTTGGTGGCAGATGCTCTCAGGTTCCTGGAATGCAGTTCCTGGCCCTGGAGCACACCTTCTTCTTCCTGCTCTGAGCTTGGTGTGCAGGTTGGCTCGTAGCAGGCCTCCTGGGTGATGGGGATGGCAGTGATGAGACTGGCTTCCCGGCCCAGGCGCTTCTTCTCTTCCTCCTGCTGCAGGTTCTTCAGGATGTGCTCCGCTCGCTGATGGGAACGCGACACAGCTCTGGCTGAAAATGACTTCTGTCAGGAAGAAAAGAGAAGAAACCCAGCCTGAAGCTGTTTAGTTAAGATGCACGCATCCTGTGTTTTCTGCCAGAGACCTTAGTGACATTCAGCAACTGTTTCTAAATACCAGACCAGACTAGTGCTAGATGAACAGAGATTGACCAGGCGACTCCTCCTCTATGCCACTACAAAATAGAAAACAGTGCTTACTCTCACAATGTCTCTGCTTACCGACTGATCTTCATTTATAGGGTCTTGCACACTCCCGCTGCACTGAGGGACCCAGGGGGGGTCAAACATTGGCACAGATGGCATCCCCAGGACAGGAGAAGGCAGAGTGAAGTTTATACTCGGAGGAGGGATCTAAGCAAAAACATGAAAGACATTTTCTTACAGCAGACTATTATTAATGTCAGTACTGCTAATTGAACATGAGCACAAGTACCCAAGAAATTAATTACTTCTGCAAATTCTTCCCAACTCCGTATCTCCCTACACCGTAACACCACGTGTGGCACACATTTATTTCTTTCTCTGATGTTTTTCCTCACCTGTGTCCCCATCACACTCTGCCATTTTATATAGGAGTTCTACTCATCACCTCCCCCACCGGTCTGACCTACATGACCATTTTTTTCTCTAAAGAGATTTTCAGGCAATTCCATGGCAGTGTGTCATTACACATCTATCCCACCAGGCAAGCTCTAAACGGCAACTTTGTGTTTCACATGTCCTGTGTACCTTAAAGATCTGCTGTGCTCCCTCTTCCATCCTTGGCCAGACTTGATACCTAAATCTCCAGAGTGTGTGAAATTTGAGAATGGCATTCAGTCTTTGCACTGTCTCTGGGTGATGAAATTCAGACATCAGCATGTCAGAAACGGCCTCTGGCACTTTCACAGCACACAGCAGGAACATGGCAGCTGCAGGGAGACAACATCTGATCACCTGGTTTCCTTAATAATGTGTTTATTTGGCAGAGAAAAATTATAGCTGTACAAACCCCACCAAAAGAAACTTAATCTTGGCTCCAGAAATGAGATCAGCAGTCTACCAAACCTAGTGAAAATTGTACTGCTTCACGAAACCAACCACATGTGATTCCACCTTTTGGAAGCCACACAGCGTTTCATGTGACGCTTGTAAAAGGTTCTGGAAAACCCACTTTTAAAATAAAACACAGCTTTGCTCCTCTCACTAAAATCTCAGTCATGGCTGGTTTAAAATAAGAAGCATCTCTTGACGTAACAAGACTAATTCAGTTTAGCTTTCAAAGATCCCACTGCCAAGTGATTTCTGCGATGATTAATAAAGGCGGGTTTAATGGAAGCTCAGCCTTCCCGCCAGAGCAGGAGGCAGTGCCCCAGTAGAGGTCTCACCTGTCTATTTTCACGGACAAAACCAAAAAGAAATGTTCTCAGTTAAATGGGCACCATGCAACAATCACAGTCTGCTTCCAAAACAAAACAGAGTTGCTGTGAATTGAGAGACAAAGGACCAGATGACAATGGAAAACAGCACAACAGAAGTTGAGCTGAGCCACAGTTGTTTCACTGGAACGTATTTGAATATAAATAGACATAGTCCAACTCCAGAGCATGGAGGCCAATTAATAGAGATGGGTATGTGAGAGGCATTGAGCAGGAAACAAAAGGAGAGGGAACAGTGTTGCTGTGGGAGGTGGGTGGGTGTCAGAGAGGCCACGGCCTCTTGGACCAGTAGATCCCATTCCTGCTCCAAAGTCCTGCTTCAGATCTGTAGGAACTCTCCCGTTTCACCAGCTCAGGGAACTTTCTACTCTTTTCTCTCTTCAGTGTAACTATGTCAAGTCAAGTGCTTTAAAAGTCCTCATGCTGAAGTAACCGAAAAAAGAAATACAGTCTTGGAAGGGGTCAGTAGATGGTGCTGTCGTACATTAGCACATGTAATTTATGCTGGGGCTGAAATCACTCTTGCTACTAAAAATGCTACTACAGACCCTCAAATGTGTTTTAATCCTCCCTTCAGGAAGGGGAGAGGGAGAAAGATGTATCTCAGAGGCTGCTCCTCCTCAGGAAGAGTGGCAAAGCTTTGACCCCTTCCCTGTGACCCATGGTAAGTTTTTGGGTAACAGAGAAAGAGTATCCAAAATTATTCCCCCAGAAAGGGACTTGAAGTGCACTTGAGTGCAGTTTCAGGCAGCTTGTTTTTCTTCTTTATTTTGCTCCTTTCTCTTGCCGCCTGCATATTTAGCCCGGGAAAGGCAAAGGCGAAGGGGAGAGCGCAGAGGAGACCTGTGGGCTGAAGTGTGCTGTGCACTGGTGGAGCCGACGCAAAGTGAGTGAAGAACATGAGATGTGGAGTCAAACAATGGACTTCAGGGCGGAATTCATTGCCAGTTGTGGTAAATGAAGGACTGGTAAATTAGACTGTGTGGCGAACAGGGGAGAGGCGCCTGAGGAACACTTCAAACCTCTTGCATTGTTAGCAGCTTTTGATAAAATGTCTGTAATTTAATCTCCAGTGTAAGAACACCTGTGATGGCTGCCTTAGGTGTGTAAATCTGGGGAAGATGACAAGCTTTAAGCCATTTCCTTGGTTGCTGAGGGAGAAGAAAGGTAGAACTTGAAAGTTTTGGGAGACTGGCTTACAAATAAATTTGATTGCTTTAATTTATGCTTTGTTTAAGCAATCTGTGTGTTGCATGTGAGGGATGTTCACATTTTCTAGGGTTGTGGCTCATGATTTCTGAACACCTGGCATTAGCACACACTGTCTCTGAGCATTTGGACAGGACAGTACGACTAGGAAGGGTCCTCCTGAGTCACATCATCTAATCCCTTTCACAAACTCTTAAACCTGAGTGCGTTTGCTCTCTTTTCTAGTGGTTAGAAATTTTCTGTTTCCAAGGTGAGAGAAGTCATAAAGAGTTCACGCTCAACTTTATGCTACGTGGCTTAAATAATTCTTTCTCCTTGCCTGGAGAGTATCAACAACAGTATCGCCTCTCAGTCTTCACCTGAACCCATTAAGTAAGCATACTCTTCGTTATTCCTCCTGTCCTAACGGTCATTGTACCTCTCCCATGTATATGTCTCCTTCTTCAGTGATCAGAACTGTGTATGGATATCCTTTACAACAGCATTAATAGTTTGAATCTCTAATGAAATGTCTCTTCTGACACATCTTGACTGTATTTGTTGTTTACACAGCTGAATTCTGCTGAGAAAGTCAGTCATCTTCTGTCCAACTGATATACTCTGAATTCCTCCAAACCTCTATCAGTTCCATGGAAAAAGATCCAAGCTCATAACAGAACAATTCTTCTTATTCATTTGCAAGGACATAATCTTATGCTTTACAGTAATAAATTTCATCCCATGTCTGGAATTTCTTTTTAAATGTAATACTCTCACAGGTATATGATGTTCTAATCTTCTTCTGTCTTAAAGATGCCTCTCAACTATGTGTCATCAGCAAATATCATCTGCACAATTTAATAACAAGTGGAAGTGAAAAATTTAGATAAATACCATACCATAAGACTCATACCACTAAGCAATGCTGCTGTCTCCACGCACCACGAGAATTTTCCTTTCACCACAACAGAGGAGCTATGACAGCTCCACTCTCATCCCCTTTCTCGGTTTTCGTATTAGCCCTCAACCGATACTAACAATTTCCATGAGGCAACATACAAAATACTTCAGGAAAATCTCTACAGATTAAATCACTGTGTTTCCTCTGCCTAGAAACACAGCTTAATACAAATGCTAATTTTGATGCTCTCTAATCATCTACCACAACCAGAGTCTGAGATATTGCCTTCCTGATCCTTCTGACCACCTTATTTGTACTAAGCACAAAAACACATGAAGGTCTATGAAAACCAAACAGTCCCCAAGAAACCCTTGGTGGAGACTCCTCCACTACAAAGCTGCCTCGCAAGGCCCTGCGATCTCCCTAGTTGTGCAGCCAGGGTAGCCATGCTGAGTGGCTTTATTCTCTCACCTGCTGCTCCAGCCATGTGCTCATCCACGCTGAGCAGGAGCTCCCACGCTGCTGGCTGGATGTCCCCATACATCTCTTCCGTGAGGATAGGAGCTGCCTTGATTAGCAGGGACAAAGGTGCCGGGGAGAGGCTCATTACCTGCAAAAAACCAAGCCATGCCTTACATCTGAGCTGCGCGAACTGTCCCCAGTGAACAACACACTGGGCAATTTTAGCCTAGTTTTAGTCTGCAGATTACCCGCTGATAACCTCTAGTTTCAGCGATTTCAAATACTACTCAGTAGAGTATGCTTTCAGCCTACACTAAAAAGAGCAGTGTTTGCAAGCTAGATCCGTGAGTCTATTGCTAGTCACTCATCTCACCAAAACACTGATAAAAGAAAGGCCAAACTCTCTCAAGGTGGTGCACAGAGTGATACAGATCCATGAAAATCTCACAGACTGCCAAGAATAGGCCTGTGAAGAGCCTGTTGCTTCTTCAGGAACACTGAACAAGGAATAACAAAGAAAACGATTGCTGTAAATGGACAGGTTGTATTTAAACACATTTGTGGATTTTTAAAATATTTTTTTATTTCAATCTTTTGTATCCCCAGTTTTGATGCATGTGTCGCTATGGGAAGCCAGAGATGTAGACTACACATTTAAAGGATTCTTTGACAGGGTTACGTTCAGAGGCTTAAATTTAGCATTACTCAGCTGGGGAAAACACGCAGGGCTGAACTGACTGATATTTAGGAACGGCAGTTCTTCACGGGCTTAGAGATCCATATACATTTTCCTTCTTGTTGCAGTCTAACCTGACCTCTATGTACCAGCCTCCTTAACTAGCACATGGCCTGGTCAGTACCTGGTGCCTGATGTATTTTAGCATTCCAGAGTCCTTCTTCCCTTCCAAGTTGATATCGATCACTCTCTTTTTTAGAGAAGGAGTTCTCAAGCATGACTTGTCTGAGCACTGAAAGGAAAAAAACAACAACAACAAAAAAAAAAGAAATCAGAGTTCACATTTAGATTTCCCAAAATGTGGAAAGGGAGGAGGAGATCATGTACGAGAGAAATTTCCATACCTTAGAAGCTGTCTACTACCAGAGCTGTAGCACAAAGCCTCCTCCTGTGCTGGCAACAGGCCTAGTATCAGTGAGATGACATATCTCTTCCAATTTTCTTCTCTTTTTAACAACGCTTTTCCCAATAAAAGCTTACGGCAGAAGCCAGTAAACCAATATGAATGTGCTGTGTAGTCTGACAGGTGGCACACCCGTGTATTTCAGGAGAACAGTACTTTAAGCAGGTTAGAGGTAAAATGTCTACAGCCTCCCTCTAAGAATTACCGAGGTCTTTAGTGTGTACAACATTGATTCCTCTCAGCTACACTGATCTTCTCTTCTTCTTCAGACAGCATAAGGGACAACACGTCAGAACTTGCGCTCATGTCTGCCTGAGAGCTGTCCCTAGCAGATTGCCCATGACAGTGATAATGACAAGTCCTTTTTACGTTCGTTATTCACAATGCCGGGAACTTTTCCCAGAACGCTAGCTTGCCACAGACTCTTCAAGCTAGTAGCCTGCTGATTAACACAGGTGTCCTTGTTTATCAGAGAGCTCACAAGTCCCAGCCAGGTATGCACGTTGCAGCTACCCCCAGCCTTTCACCCTGCGAGCTGTGACAGTGAGAGAGAGGTTCCTCTGGAACCCAGGGAAACGTGGAAATGGTGCCCATGCAGTCAGAGAATGACAGCACTTGAAGAATACCAGAGCATGAGGAACTGGGATGAAAAGTCTCCTGTTACATAAAATTCAAAAGTTATCAACTGTCGTCCCGCAGTGAGGTCTGTACAAACATGGTGCATGTGTTCATAGGAAACCTTATTTTCCCCCAACCTCTTTTTTCCTTTCAGTTGCCTAAAGGCTTCGATGGTTTGACAGATGATGAAATGTGTATCGCTTTGCCTTGCAATTCAAAGTTGGAGATGAACCACCCCACAGTAATGCACAGTGTTCCTTTGCTGCCTTTCATGAACGCTGCCAGCTGCTCATCTCCAGCCTGCCGGCTGTAGAGACCATGGCTGCCTCTCTTCCTAAATAACTGATACAGCACTTTTCTGTGTCAGAGGAAATATATGGGGCTACTGTTTCCAGGAAAGCAGAATCATTATCTGTTGTTTCATCCATTCTGTGCTTTGTTCCATACAAATACCCTTCAATTTTCTAACTTGCCAGGAAACAAACAATCTGCTGGTTGATGAAGAAATATTATGAACTCTCCTACTCCTTCATTTTCTGCTCACAGCGATGATAGCCTCTTTACCCAACTGAAATCTTGATGAGAGTTTCATGAACACTTTTGTTTTTAATGTTACTGCAAAGTAGTTGAATGACTCCGCTGTTACCGGCATTCAGACTAACTGTAGTCTGTCTACGAAAATATTAACCAACTGTTGCCATGATTCAGTTGGTACCTGGGTGGGCACTTTGCTGAAAGCAGAAATGTATTTCCACTGAAGTTAAAGGCACCACTTATCTAGCTAAAGAGGCACAATCTTGTTTGAATACCCTGCTGAATTGGTCATTAGAAGTGTGTCACTAAAGACACTGTAACATTACTGACTGACATATACAATTGGAACAGCTCTGAGAGCTCTGACCTAAAAGAAAGAAATTATGCAAAATTTTACAAGAATTTCAAGAGTAATTCTTATTAACAGATGAGAAGAAACATGAAAAAAAGAGATTGGACTCCAGGGGTTGATAAGTAGAGGCCATAAAATAACATTAAAATTCAAGTGAGGTTATAAGCTTTTAAATGACCTTATCAGCAACTAAGATTCTTCCCAATCAATATATATTATGTTCTTTCCATAACACTAAATGACTTAATACGTTGGGGTTTTTTTCAGCAGAGCTGTGTTTAGAAAGGGCTGTGTTCAATTTGTCATGAAAGAACTGTTTGAGTGCATTATGCAGTCATAGAATCATAGAATCTTCATGGTTGGAAAGGACCTTTGAGATCATCGAGTCTAACCACACACACACCAAAAAAAAAACCAACAAAACCCACAACCAACCAACCTACAATCTCTGCCACTAGAGCATGCCCTGAAGTGCCAAATCTAGATGTTTCTTAAATACCTCTAGGGATGGTGACTCAACCACCTCCCTGAGCAGGCTGGTCCAGTGCCTGACCACTCTTTCAGTAAAGTAATTCTTCCTAATATCTAATCTAAACCTCCCCTGCCACAACTTCAGACTGTTTCCTCTGGTCCTGTCATTATTCACCTGGGAGAAGAGGCCAACCCCCACCTCTCTCCAACCTCCTTTCAGGTAGTTGTAGAGGGCCATGAGGTCTCCCCTCAGCCCCCTCTTCCCCAAGCTAAACATGCCCAGCTCCCTCAGCCTCTCCTCATATGACCTGGTCTCCAGACCCCTCACCAGCCTGGTAGCTCTCCTCTGGACACGCTCCAGCACTTCAATGTCCCTCTTGTACAGGGGGGCCCAGAACTGAACACAGTACTCGAGGTGAGGCCTCACCAGTGCCGAGTACAGAGGCACGGTCACTTCCCTGCTCCTGCTGGCCACGCTATTCCTGATACAAGCCAGAATGCTGTTGGCCTTCTTGGCCACCTGGGCACACTGCTGGCTCATGTTAAGCTGGCCGTCCAGCAGCACCCCCAGGTCCTTTTCTGCTGGGCAGCTTTCCAGCCACTCTTCCCTGAGCCTGTAGCGTTGCTTGGGGTTGTTGTGACCAAAATGCAGGACCCGGCACTTGGCCTTATTAAACCTCATACAGTTGGCCATGGCCCATCGATCCAGCCTGTCCAGGTCCCTCTGTAGATCCTTCCTACCCTCCAGCAGATCAACACTCCCACCTAGTTTGGTGTCATCTGCAAACTTACTTGAAGGTCCTTGAAGGTAATGATGACCTGCCCAGACAAACCCCAAATCATTCTGCTTTTTCCATCTACTCACTTCCTTTTGCTTTTTGCCTCTTGCCACACTGTTCAACGTGCTGTTTTCTCGCAGAGAGTCCACTGTGTCTCCATACAGGAGTTTGATGGCCCGGACGAGACGAGCACAGGAACGGCTGTGATGGAGGTAGCAGTGTGGGTGACAGTAGTCAATGTGGGTACATATGAAACTTTGCTGGTTGCATAACAGGATCATAACCTTGAAAAGAAGGAAAAGAGCACAGTCACCTATAGAAAAGAGAGTGACAGGAACTGCACAGGGCAGTCGGTGATGGGGACGGTCAAGCTAACTTTTCCACAGTGTAGGTGGGGAGGCATGAAGCTCAACACAGATTTTTGAAAAGGGGTGTGTGTCTGTGCAGAGCGCCATACTTGCAAGTGATTTACAAACTAGGCATGGCTAAAGAAACATTAGAGTTAGCAAAGCAAGGAGACAGAATTGCTGCAGATGCGTACGTTCGGCTGGTGGCAAGATTAAGGCTGAGGAAAACCAGTATTCCCTCAGTTTGCAGGAAAGCTGTTGTATCACGACGCTGAGACAAGGGCTTAGACTGGAAATTGTCAGCTACTCAATCATCCTTAAAGCTGCAAACACGCCAGGTTCGGGGGTTAGTTTCCTTCAAGGAATGGGGAAGGAAATGTCTCGGCATGCCCTCGAGTAGGAATAAGCTGTGCCAGTTTTTCTGGTTGTGCTCGGGTAGGCCACCCAGCCTAGCCTTACGTTAGCTGGCTCAGCTACTGTTCCTAGTGGTGCTGCCATATGGCAGTAAGGAGCTCTAAAACCCACCTAAGAAACAGAGTAAATATTTGGGCATGTAGCTATTCTGAGCCCTGCTTTGCTGCAGCAGCACTGCTATTAGTCCCTAAACTAATTAATTAAAGACAGCCTTGGGTAAGTCTACATTTCAGTGACTGGTCTATGGTGTAAATCCGAGGGTTTCTTCCTGGAGGAGCAGAGCCCGGTCCAGCAGCTCTTTGGTCTTCATGTTACACAAACACAGCCGCTTAGTAGCATTCTGAGCAAAATGCACAGGCATCCCCAAATCATTCACACCGTAGGTCAAAACTGTCTTTTATGAATCCTTCTCTTCGTGCCACAACCTCATGCAGAAACGCCCAGAATTACCAGAGTCTCTCCTACCTTTTCCATCCCTTTATTGTCTGTGCAGCTGCAGTCTGCTGGCTCTCTCAAGTAAGGCAGGCACATCACTCTCAACCCTCAAATATTTAGCCTTACAAAAAGTCAGGATCTTAGTTTAAAACAAATCTGTGCTGCTTATGTGGGATTCTTGTCTTCGCCTGCCTGTTCTGGCCTCATGTGATTTTGGGGTCAATCAGGAATAACTCAAGCCACTAGTCTTGTATCAATGTACAAATGGTATAAATGTGATCAGCCTTGTATCGCCTCTACCCAGCCTCTGGTCCACTGATACAACTTGTAGTTACACAACACTGACACAGAGCGAGGACACCATGCTCCAGGCTGCCGTAAAGGACAGGTAAAGGAAGTGCTGGTGCATGCATAGAATTGGAAGCAGTGATCCTTTTGAGTGGTTTTTCTCATGACCATTAAGTAAAGCAGGTTTTTGCTTTGCCTGTAGTTTTAGTGACCATCCACCCACACCTTCTTTCCAACAAAGAAAAAGAGCAAGTTCTCATGCAATATTGATACTTGCGTGGCATTAACTGGAACAGGTGATTTTTCAGATCTTCCTTTCTCCTATGCAGGCCAATCACACGTAAAGTGAGACAAACATCTCACATTCCCTTCACTTTATGCCTTGTGTTCATGAGTCCATGTGTCCTCCCACACTGAGCAAAGGCACCATGATTTATCCTAAGCTGCTAGCTAGGGAGATGCCTTTATCCTCTAGCAGTTAATTGCCTAGTACACACTCCCATGTCTAAAACACTCAGTTTAGTACACTGGAATTTCCAAACCTGACAGAGAAGCAGGGTAGTCCAGAGCCTGAGGTACTAGCTTGGAAGACGTGACATTCAGGTTCCCCACCCTGCCACCCTCTTCCAAAAAAGACTGCTTTTCAAATCAAGAACTGCTTCTGACATCGCAGTATTAGATTAATCTTGTTCTTGCCCACATCCCATAGGAATGGGGCGGTGGAGAGCAGACTATGGGAAACACCTGGGGGAAAGAGGGGGATATCAATTCCTTATTGGCAGCTTGTCTTTCCCAAAGGCAACTCAGAAGTCAAATGCACCTGTCCTCATACACACGTGCAGGATACAACCAACCTGTACACAGGGAGTCAATCCAACTTTTCTGGAAAGCCCGTGCATAGGGGCACACTGACCATACTGCGCCACGGCAGAGTGTCACGAGGAAACAGAGGTAGAGGTGTGCAGCCCTTGGATACCAGTGGAGTGAACAGTGTAGACTTGCCCAACGGACTTTTGGCATGTCTAAATCATGGGTACGGAGATCACCAAAGGCATGTCTTAGGCTCTGCACGACCAAACCACGTTTGCACTGTTGTACTCCCCATCTGTTGGATAGAGTCGAAACTACAGAGCGCCCTGTTGGGTTAGACAGAATCCATCTAATGGAATGAAAGAAGATGTTCCAAAAGTATTTTTTGCCCCACAAGATGCGTAATTAAGCTCATTTTCATAGAGTTAACGGAGACAAAAATATGTAATTGGCTCTAAAAGGGGTTGGAAAAACTCCCTGAGGAAAAGTCTTCTGGTAGTTAGCAAACATAGTGTTCACAACAGAACTGCCAGCTCAAGCAGCTTCTAAAACGCCATTTCCCAGAGGCTGTGAGCCCAGCTCCCACTGTAGCCCATTCTGTTACTTTTCCTGAACTACCCACTACTAGCCATTCTGGAGATAAGATACTGAGCTAATGGATTTTTTTCAGCTGAGGTAGCATGGTTGTCCCTGCATACCTAGAAAAGGTCCCTTTTCCCTTACAAAATAAATATATGAAATGGACAGGGTGGTGAGCCCCTGGCCCAGGTTGCCCAGAGAAGCTGTGGCTGCCCCATCCCTGGAGGGGTTCAAGGCCAGGTTGGACGGGGCTTGGAGCAACCTGGTCTGGTGGGAGGTGTCCCTGCCCAGGGCAGGGGGTGGAACTAGGTCATCCTTAAGGTCCCTTCCAACTCTAACCATTCTGTAACAGAGGGAGCAAAACAAAAACTTTCTGGTTTTATTCCATTTCAGAAATGGCAAACGGACAATTTCCAAAGGCTGCAGCTTACTTACACTTGAGACTCTTAATGCTACATGGAGAAAGTGCTGATTGTGATCTGGTTATCGCCAGCACAAAGGTTTTCCTTTTACTGAAAATGCCATCCTTGAGAGCACTGCCAGCGACTCATACTTACATGCAGCCACGACATGTTCCGGTGATAGTTCTCCTCTGTGCCTGTGTTGCTCAGCACCTCGGGCTCGATGCTAGGTTCGCTTGCACTCCAAGGGCTCCCTTCTTCAAAAGAAAAATACCCAAAAGGTGGTTGTTTTTATTGCTCCCTATGAGGTTAAAGACTAGGGACAGCACTTGTAAGCCAGGCCAGCCTTGTGGGAACAGACCAGAGTACACAGAATATGCCACACTGGAAAGACTGCGTTTGGACACCCCTCCCCAATCCTTACATCATGCTGGCTTGACAATTACAAGAACCATTTAGATTTGGCTCACAGGCCATCCTGTCAGTAGCAAACACTGCTCCCTCCCCACTTTTTTCTTAATGGAAGGGGAGAAGATAAATGAAAAATACCAGAAACAAATTCTTTGCACCATTCAGATGCTGCAAATGGTTGGTTTAGTGATCTGCATTGACTGGGCTCTGTGGTTAAAAATGTCAACAAAAATCCAACCAGAAGTGGCATCCAACTGGAAATGCCAATGGGCAAAGTCACTGCTGATCGCCCATGGAAACTGCTCACGTCATGGGGATGAAAGGGGAAAAAAATCCTGATTCTAGAACACTAGTTCTACAGAACTCAGGCAAGGGAGAAATTTCTCTGGGAACTTCACTGATCCCTGTGTTTCCTCGGGCCATTTCATAACCTACTGGCCTCCTGTAATACTAACGCTAATGCCGTTAAGAGATGGCTGGGGATGAACTCTGGTTAATCCCTTCTTCCTGCTCTTTAAGTGAACTGTGACTTGCCAAAGTCCATAGAACAGACAATCCCACTCTCCGTGTTCACCTATTGAAGCATCTTCTGGGCAACATAGAAATGACCATTAAGCTTGGGAGTTGTTTCAGCTGCAAATGTATCCAAACTGCAGGTTATGGTTAACACCCCTATCAGAGGGAGCCCCTTTAGTTCAACTGTGATGGAGATTTCTTGTGGCAGGATGCACGTTTGGTTTCCATAAGATAAATATATGGGGATCCATCTTTTGGAGACTAAGGCAGGTATCTGTAAACTGTAAAAATATATGTATATGCCAATATGTAGAAGTCTAGTCTTTAGCATGTACGCATTATGTTCTACATACAGGAATATATATATTACATGTCATATGACATCCCTATGATATCATATGCTACACAGAATATGAAGTGCATGTCTGTACATATATATATCCTCTCTGTTAATATAGACAATAAAATATGACATGACCTCACGTATTCATTATATCATATGATTAGGGGCGTGTGTATGCGCATATACACACGTGCGCGTGCTCCCCTAAAGACAGCATGCGTTTGGCTGGCAAGCACCAGCATTCCAAGAGTTCATGCTCTAACACGGAGCTCTGAATTGCTGACCTTCGCATGGGGCCAACACTGCACCCAGCATCTGAACCATCTTCCTCCCAGGCCCTAGCTCAGGCAGTGCTTTAAGAGGACTCTAGTTTTTTCCTAGCCTGCTGGGGTGGGGGTCTCTTGTCATTTCTAGCTCTGCTGCAATCACATCAAGAGTTTAGGTCCTGCCTACTGTCCCCTCCCTTTCCACCCGCTCGTCTAAGTTACCTATATCAGTGACAGTGTCCCTGCTGTGGGACAGCTGCAGCTCCTCATTCTCAGACTCTGAGTCCTGCCGTGATAACTTGGTGCTCTTTAGGCTGCCGGCCCGGCGAATGCTGGAAAGGGAACCCCCCTTCTTCACCCGGAAACTGCGGGTTCCTTTAATCTGGAGCAAGCGGGAGCCTCCTATCCTGATCTTCCTGCTGGGAACTGTATTAAAAGAATAAAAGAGGACTTTTTTCCCCTTAAATTTTCCCCATTTTAAAAAGAAAAATATCCTGGCCCTCCCCTCCCTCCCGACCCTTTGCTGCCAGTCTGTATCGCAGCATCTTTTCTTCTACCAGAGAACGTGGGGCCAGAGGCTCCCTCCAAAGCCACCGCCAATGCAGCTCTGTCAATCAGGCAGTAAAGATGCTTTACGGAAATGCGTTCAACTCCTCGTTTTCTGGAGGCCTGGTACGTCACCTCAGGCCTTGTCTGCATTTGGAATTAGCCCTTGTTCAACCACCAGCAAGCAGAGTCAGCTGCTCTAACAGAAACCCAAAACGTGGACAAGGAAAACCTACGATTCACACCAATTTGATTCAATTCCTGCCAGGAAACAGGATCTGCCCAGTGGATGTAAACTGCAGGTTTCTTTGCCAGCCCCTGGGGTTTACATTAGTGCAGAATCACCTCTTGCTAGGGACAGATGGCTGAATCCCAAGCATGAACAAGGCACCATGGACAAACCTATTTTCCTGTGGGCCTGGGTTCTGTAAACCTCACTGAACTCTGCAGTAGGATCAATTATTTGTTCATACAGCACGTGTGACTGCAGAAGGGTAGTTTGCTTCATGAGGTTAGCACGCAAGACTTCTTTGAAGCAAGATTTGCATAAATCCGTGTCTCTGCATGTTACTCTTCATCATTAGAATGCTTTAGAGGAAACGGGAGCACGTAGATCCTCTCCTTCAGACAAATCAGCAGCTTTCAGGCATTAACAACATCCATCGACACTCTGCATTTTTGATGAGCACAGACATGAAATGGTTCAATGTTCAAAGCACCAACCGTTTGCACTTTCATTCTCCTCTTAGTTCAAAGGCAGTACATGGCAGAATGTCAGTCCAAATGTTGCAACACTCAGTCATTTTACTGCAGATCTAATCAGGCAAGGCCACGTGTGATCGGTTACCTTTTGGTGTGTTGTTGAGAATGAACAGGATACATCTTTTTGGATGCCACGGGTAAGCTAAATATTTTAAGAGAATTGCATTTTGGCTTCAGGAAAAATCAAATACACCTTTACTCCTGAGAATGCCCCTAGTTCCTCCAGAACCCAATTCCCACTCCCATTTCCAGTGGCTAACGTCCTGGCCGAAGACAGCTGGATAGGTTTTGAGAGCTACTCCTCAGTTCTCATGAATCGGCTGGGCAAATCCCTGTTGGGTGACCAGAGAATCTCTCTCCAAGTGACCATGCTGAGCTCCTTAGCAATCTCTACTACTTGAATTCTGTTCAGATCAGCCTCAACACAGTTGCTCAGTTCCCCCAAATGCCAAATCATTTAAGTGCTTGTAACTGCATTTCATGAAGTCTGCAGAATCCCATTTTAGCACCCAAATAATACATGTGATCCTCTGAGAGCCTGCATCTACCTAGCTTTAGTGTCTGTATTTCAGACCTACCTGGAGCAGATTCTATACAGTAAACTCGTAGCTTTTGGATAGCTGTTAAGCCACACCTGGGGTGAGCAACGAGAGCAAAGTTTTTAACACTCCGGAAAAAATGAAAGGAAACAGATTAGTACTCATCAAAGAGACTGAGGTAAAGAAACCTGTCACTGCAGGCGAGAAAAATTTAGTTACATTTGCACAACAACATTTTCTTATCTAGAAAGGTGTAGATTATGAAAGATGCCTCTGCATCTGTTATGTTTGGCCCAGGTGGATCCCCAGAAGAATCTGCTGTGGCCAGAGAAAAGAACATAATTACCGTAATTTGAAAATATAACATTATCTTGCATTTATTTAGCTTCCAAAATACTGCAAATACATTTTTGCTAAAGTGCATTAGTATATTAGGATTCAGCCTTCCTACCATAGTCACTTTTCCCATCTCTAAAATGTAGTAAAGAGGCAGCTTTGGTAAAGGAATACTACATGGCAGCTTAGGGAAAAGGGAGAATGTGGAAAAAAACCAAATGAAACTGCAGGGAAAATGTCAAAGATGCAGAAAGCTAATACTGCCTTTGCAAAAATAACTTGGTTCTGCATTATGTCTGTAGCAGAGTAACACATGAAGGAAAACGTAAGTCAGCATTGTCCCTAAGGAAAACAGGATAGTTAGAAAGTGGCCACCAGCATTTTCCAGCAGCAGGACTGTGGGTTTGCAGGTGTTTTCCCACGCAGGTAACATCCCGGTGGACGGAACTCCTGCCTGAGAGGCTGAAAAGTGGTTTCAAGTAATTGTCATAACTATCTTCTAAAAAAGCCAAACCCCAAAACCAAGCTTTTCCTCATCTAAATAGTCAGAGACATCTTATCCCACTGATCTTAGACCACCAGACAGACCACATGGCTTTGGCCTTCTCTGGGCTGCCAATATGCCAAGGGTACAAAAAATGAGCTTGAGCGTGAATTTATCCATCTCACCTTTCTTAGGTGGATACCTAACTGTCTTCACAGGAGGAACTGTCCCCCCGACACAATCTTGGAGTCAGTTTTACACCATGTAAGTCTTGGAAGCAGTTCTAATATTCTCTCCAGAAATTGTGGCAGGGTCACAGCTGAAGGCAACACAAAATTTACCCAAAGCCCACTGAAGTCAATACAAGCTCCTCTGAATCATTAATACACATTGCAGTTCCTAGAGGACAACCACCCACGGATTCCATTCTTTTCCAAAGAATCATCAAACATTTATCCTTTTCAAACAATCGTCAAAATTACCATTCAAACATCTGCACCATTATATGGCTATTATTAGACAGAATTTAAACAGTTCTAGAAAACTTATTAGAGGAAGAATCATTTACAGGTAACTGTCTGGCAGTTTAGCCTCTAATTGCAAATACGCACGATGACTGTATATTGTATTGCAACACTTGTACCATCAGATAGTATGTGAGTTTCGCATGAGATGGCTCAAAAATGGAAACAATCTGCTGTTCTCAGCAAACACAGTGAGCTTGAGGTTTGCTTGTACAGTATACAGTATGTTGGTAACATTAATCTGCTAGCCATCAAAAGCCACATAAGTGTGTGTTTTTCATGTGGTAGCAAAGAATTCAAGAGATCAAGTGATCAACTGCTAATTCTGTGAGATGCCATGACTTCCAAACCAGTACAGATTTTCCCAGAAAGTTCCCAATTTTCCCTCCTATCTGTGGTTTTCCCAAAATGAAAACTTGTCATCAGAATAAAAACCAAACCAGAACGCTTTTGATCTTTATTTTTAAAGTGAATCAAATAGTGATGCTTTCCTCAGCATCCCACTGAGAGACAGTTTCAAACGAGGCATCCTCCTTTTTAGAAATCTTGCAATGCTCTCAGGCGGTTTCAGTCATAGCAGTGTTTTATAAAATTTAACATCTTTGCTTCTCACATTTGTTATATTGAACCCTGAAGGCCAGAAGCATCTCAGAAATGACTCAAAGCCACGTGACTCCATGGCTGCCTGCTTTTTAACACAGTCTATGCAAATGAAAACATAAAATCAAGCGCCACTTCACAAGCCCTGAGAATACAAAAGCCTTGTTGTCTGACAAACCTTTTTTCTCCTCGAAGCCAGCCTCAGATTTGAGGGTGTGGCTGCTGCTGTGCAGGGAATCCTTTGAATCTTCGTTTTCATCCAAAACCCCAGCAAAGCTGATCTTTCTTTCATACCTGTGCCGGTCCATCTCAGGGTCCAGGCGCAGCCTGCAGCTCTCCAGGTCCTGCAGCAGAATGTAGACCCGCCAGCAATATGAGCCCCCGTGCTTTTCACCATGACCACAGAAGCTTCATGAAGAACTGCTTCAGATGGAAATTTATTTCTGTCACACAATTCTCCATCTACCCTGACACTTTCTAATCCAACTAGTCTTTGGGCTTGCGGCATGCTGAGCCACGGTGAACAACGTGGATGGTCCCTAACAGATAGGTGGCAATAAAAGGTGGCTGTTGCCCAAGGTGCTGGGTGGATGATTAGCTCTGTGCTCCAAAAGGCTCCCTGTGATTGACCAGGGAATGCATTGCCACTGTACTCATCAGAGGCAGAAAAGCCGAGAGAAAGCTAGCTGAGGGTGCGCCGGCGTGGCCCAGAGCAAGCTTTCACCGTGCAGATCAGGCTGAAAGGACACAGTGGAAAAAAGGGAACAACAAAAATGTTGGCCGCACTTACATTCTGGAAAATTAACAGCATTGCACCAGAGAGAAGCTAGTTTGCACCATCATTTTCCCCTGTTAACAGAAATGGTACCATTTGTGCCACGTACTGACTACCAATTTGGGCCAAACACCCAAAAGTCCTAAGATTCCACAAGCTATGGATTATCATCACCTTTCTCTAACTACAGCTAGAAAAAGTGAAAGAAAGACTGTGAACTTTCACACTGTCAGACACAGTTAAAATGCCGGTCTCTTTAAGAACATCATTTGTTCCTTTTGACCAGGGACATCATCAGCTTTGAGACCTCCCCACCCAAAATGTAACTAGCTGAAATCTGAGACGACACAAAGTTCCCTGCTGTGAGTAAATGGATGATGAATGTGAACAATAATATCACTGAAAATTATCCAAATAGTTATTAGGGATAAAATTCTGCAGGCTCAAGAGATCTCATACAGGAACTTGCGCACAAAACTCCTGTAGAAGTTACTGGGAGCTACCTGGGTAGTGACAAGGTCTGCCACTCTAAGAGTTGGTTTGAAAAAGAAAAAAAAGGGTTTCTCAAATGTATGTTCTAGACTAAGCTGTGCTGAAATGGGTTAAATCGCCTGTCTAGCACAGTTGAAGGCCCAAAACCGTTTGCAGTCAGTTTTGCATCTCCAGGGAAAATTATCATAAATGATTGTCAGAAAAGCTAACAGTTGATGGCCATAAGGGAAATATTTCTACTTTGCTCAATAACAAAACCTGGGCTATAGAAAGCTCAATGCCTAAGGTAATGCTCTCTAGTATCTCTAGCATTGAAAACTTCCCCGTAAACAGTTTAAAACATATCTAACACAGTTTAAGACATGAAACAAAGGCTAAAGCATTTCAGGATAAAAATTTGTGATCAAATTTGTCTGAATTAGCTCAGCTTCATAAATTAGCATGCACAAGATGAGCCACGATAGCAATATGCGATAGCAGTATTCCTAAGGGATGGTCGGTGTTCCCCTCCCCGGAGTGTTTAAACACGTTACTTCCCCCAGCTGTTTGTCAACATGCTTACATTGGAAATTACTGCCCTCACAAATAAGCTGACAGAATGAAATCCATCCTTTCAGCACACAGTTCGTTTGGCTCTATCTGTCTTCAGCAACTGCTAAGCTAAAACGAATGATTTTCCACCACAGCAAATGACAAGTCCCGGTTCTCTGGCTCTACTGTGGCAGCAGAAGGCTTCAAGAGAACGTCTTCATCACTCACGGCCATTTGCAAAGTCAGCTTGGATCTACTCCACCAGCTTCAGGAAAAGGCTTCAACCGAAACTTTAGTCAGGACTGCCTACCTCACCCAAACATAGGCAAGGGTGCTCATGTGCTCTGCATGGCAAGTCTGGATGGACTGTGGGTTGTTAAACCGGTTCACCACAACTAGTTTAGTTGAAATGCTTCAGTTCTTCAAAGCTGCGTGTCAAAGTCTGTGCTCATATCTATGGAACAGGTATGCCTGCAAACACCAGTGGAAGTGACATTTGCTCTACTGGAATTTCAGCATTATGGACCACAACATTATGTACCTGATTCTCTTGTGTCCTGGTTTCAGCTGGGATAGATTTATTTTTCTTCCTAGTAGTTGCTGTGTTTTGGATTTAGTATGTGAATAATGTTGGTAACACATACTGGTTTAGTTGTTGCTAAGTAATGCTTACATTAACCCAAGGAGTTTTTCAGCTTCCCACAGAAACTGAGAGGGAGCGCAGACAGGACAAGCTGGCCAGAGGAATATTCCACACCATAGATGTCATGCTCAGTATATAAATGGGGGTCGGCTGAGGGGCAGGAATACACGATTGCTGCTTGGGATGGGCTGGGCAGGGCAATCAGTCATCGGGTGGTGAGCAATTGTGTTGCATCACCTTTTTTGTATATTCTTTTACCATTATTATAATTATTGTTATTTTCTCTTCTGTTATTTTCTCTTCCATTACTGTTTTATTAAACTGTCTTTATCTCAACCCACGATGTTTGTTTTTTTACTTTTTCTCCCTCTTCTCCCTGTCCTACTGGGAGGGAGGGGAGTGAGTGAACACCTGCATGGTCCTAGGTGCCGGGTGGGGTTAAACCACAACATCTTGGAAAGGAAGCATCACTCCATAAATAAAAAGACTAATATTTTAATCTGCAGTGTTGTTGGCTCTTCTCCCCCCGCCACATACAAAGTTAAAAGTACTCCTCTATGGCCATTTTCTCTAATAGGCTCTTGCATAACGTGACCTAAAGGTTTCTTCTGCCTACACATCACAGAATAATTCCTCCTCCTCCTCTCCCATATACAAGTCTGAAAATCTATTAATCAGTTGCATTTCTATCTGGCACAAAAGCACAAATTTCTGTTGACCTTCATTACCCAACATATTCTTAGTTCCAAGCCTAACTACTTTACTGAGATGAATTCTAAACCCTGGTATTATCCTGCTTTTGGATGGAGTCGTTTATTACCTGGTAAAAATATCAAAAAAGTGTTTAGGAAGACTCCAACTGAATTTATCCCTGTTTTTAAAAATACCCGGGGGCTGAGTCACTTCATCATAGGTCATCTACAGCCTTTGAAACCCATTTCAGAACCTAATTTCAATAATGCCCAGCCAAATCAGCCTGCCAAGCGTAACTGTCATCGGCAAAATTTGGTCTCAGTCCGTCATTAACAAAAATAGAATAATAGGGCTAAATCCTTCATGTTCACTTGGAAACTTCTCATTCTTTCTTTGTAATTTTTACCCTGACTTCCTAAACAAATTAGGCTTAAAAGATGAAACTGCATGTCTGCCATTCAGTTGTCATCTCATTGCATGTTAACTACCGCTGAAGCTGATGATCACCTTCAACCCAACTTGACAAAAGATAACTGAGGGCCTTTGTGTTTTGTGAAACAACAGGCTAAAGGCAATGTTAAACCACATTATTAGACATAAGAGAATCCACACAAGAATCAACCACTAGAAATCAGGTTTCATGGGTTTTGCTATTCACAAAATTAGTTGTCACATAATCAGTCATTCAGGTTGCCATCATGCCAGGATTTGCCTGTGCTTCTCAGACTCATGGAGGTTTATTTGTTTCCTTCTTTCTCTCCGTTTCTTTTCTTTCTTACCCGAGTCCCTTCAATTCTGTTGTCTAACTCAAGCCAAAAAATCTGTAATTTTTAAGCTCCAGCAAATTCTCTGAAAAACATCCTCTCGACTTTATCCTTACTCCAGTTCTCTGTCAACTGGTCCTCCTAATCAGCCAGGTAGCACATGAGCTGTCACCTCCTGCAGCCCACCTCCCACACCTCTCAGGTCCCCCACACTCAGTTCTTAATCCATCTGCTGCCCTCTTCTGTATTTTGAAACTTTCTTGAACTTCCAGTACATGTCGTGCTTCCAGTCTCATCTTCTTAATCCACCCATGTGATGTGCCCCGTCCACCTTCTGTTCACCAGACACAGCTCCTTTCTCCCAGCATCGGAGAGCCCCTCGAGCCCTTACCCCACCCTGCCTCTCCTCGGACAGCCCCAGAGCCCGACGACTCCTGCGGGCACGGCTCCCTCTCCCAGGCCTCTTGGCCACTTACCGCAAGAGGCTCAGTACGTGGCCTGGGCATGTAGGGAAAGGTCTCTCGAAGGAAAGTGGTTATCTCCAGGAGAAGCTGACAGGCTGCCATTTTCAGCGCAAAAGGACAACAACATTTGGTAGGATTCACAGTGCCTAGGAAAAAAGATTTCTACGGTGAGCAAGATTATACAAAATCTGGAACCAAGAGGTGATGGACATTTTGACATATGGTGCACAATGCAAGCTGCACTAAAAAAGAGGAAAACCCAGACTTCCATCTATGCCCTTGTTCCTATGCTAAAAGGAACGCAGTCAAACAAATACCAGCCCGTGTTTACCAGCACATGCAGTAGCACTAACACACTATAGTGTACTACGTATTGTATATCACATTATTAGTGAAGTAACACTACAGTGTTCAATAGTATATATTAGAGTATATTATGATGAAGTACCTACTAAACTAACGTGATCTTATAGCATTTTGTATAAACCTCATTTAAAATGAGTAAAGGTTAAGAAGTAGATACTCTTCTTCCCCTTTACAGTTTTGCATTCAGACAAATCTTCGGCAGTTCCAGAAAAGTGCCACTTTCAAATACAGAAAAAAATTACCAAAATTCACGGAGTTACGACTAGCCAGCAAAGAGATACTGTGCCTATTATTAATTACTACCCTGATAGCTGGAAAAGACGGCCTCCTTTGAAGTCAGGCTTCTTTATTTGTGCAAAGAATCCAAGTGCTATTTAGAGATAATCAAGAAAAAAATTCAAACTGCTTAATCAAATTAGACATTCAAATGCTTAACCTAAAACAAAAGGGGAAAGAGAAGAGGGATTATTGAAAAACTTGAAGTTTTGTCTCTAATGAGTCTAAACAATCAGCTTCAAAAGCCCTACACTTCGTATGTGCCATTCAATGCCATTCAAAGCTTGAAAAGTATGAGGAATTTTTCAGTGCTCGATTAATTTGAAAAATACTATTTAGGATAATAGACAGAAAAAAAAATAAATTAGTTGTGACAACAACTAACCATACCCATTTTAAAATAATGTCTGATATTACCATCTGCATGCATTTCAGAGAGATTTGTGTTTTCACTTGTTTTCCTCCATTTTTGATCTAATTACTTTTTGTAAAGAAACAGTCCAAACCTAACAAGTGATATAACACTGCAGGGAAACCAGATTAATTCCGTGATGCTTGCTAATTCCTCTGTACACATTACCAGTAAGTAATTATGGACTTTGTAGGGACTAAAATAACCTGAACTATCAAATACAGATGAGATGTACTGTGTAACAGAATATCCAGCTGCATATTATGTGCTTCTCAGTCCACTCCCTCCAGCATGCAGGCCAGCTTTTGAAAAATCTCTGCCTTCAGCAAGAAGGCAAATCGGCTGTTTTCAGACCCTGGCTCTCAGGACGGCACTTGAGACCTTACACGGCTTTCTAGATCACAACCTGTTCTCTCTGTCTGCTCGTCTTAGACCAGCCTTTCAAAGCAGCTCTGCATCCTCTCACGTGTGCCTTATCAGTGGCTGAACAGGAACGAGAAAACCCATTCTGTCACTTGGTCGTGGGAATGCAGGTTTTCTTCACCTTTCAAAACTTATTCATGGTGCAGGAGAGGGGAAAATTTGGGTGCACCCTCCTACTTTGGATATATCCCTTAAAGAGCCATAAAATATCCAGAACAGCCACCCACATCCATGTAGCTGCTCGCACTGGCACACCCCAGAGTGGCACTCACGAAGGCCTGGCTTAGGGCAAATACCTTCTCTTGACACCACTTACCGCAAACGCCATTTCACTGCTCCCACCTACTCCTCTCTACTCCAAAGTTGGCCTTATTGCAGTCACAAGAACAAACCCAGAACCCCAGAAAAAAAAAAACCCAGAAGACATCCAATGGCGAACAACAGTACACGTACACAGGAACCAGTACATTACAGCACACACGTACATACAAATGGTGTCTGGAGAGGACATAATGTTTGTTACCACCTTCACCTACACCAGTATGTGTTTTGACTTCATTTTGATTCACAGGGTGTGTTATAATTTGCATGCCCATCTCGACTTTCAGACCCAGTGATCACCACCCTTACGTGTACACACACACACACAAATGTGTGTGTTTGAGTCATCTTCTTGTTAGACAGGTTTTTAATGATACTTTTTATACCACTATGCTGTATTTGTGCCTGAGAATCCGGCAAATATACTGAAATCAAGATTTAAAAGCCTTTGGTAGAGCTGCGCCAATTCATACGAGGTGAGGAGATGACTCTTCAGTGTTAAGAAACAGAAAAGCAGCTGATGTTACACAAATATTTTGGCAGAAATAACTGTGAAGAATGGGAGCCTGAACCACTTTTGGCACTCAAAGGACAGCAAGACGCAAGAAATTAGTACCCTGTAGTTGCCAGTATACAGAAATTGCAACTCACTGCCTGGTTTCACCCCCTTTTCCTTCAACGTCTCTCAGCGCTGCTACCCATCTGTCACATTGCACAGCCAGGCATGGGAAGAACAGGGGAGGAAGCTGGGGTGAAGGTGAGGGACCGGGAAATACATCTGGGTGGCAAAAGGATGAGTAAAGAAGAAAAATTAAGTGCTCCTAAAGCAGAGGTTCTTACAAGCGGGGGTTCTTGTAGTAAAGGGAGTCTCCTTACTGTCATCTAAAAAGTCTTCTTCCTCATCCTCCTTTCTCAGGCGCCTCTTGGTCTCCTCATCATAGATGATGCCCAGCAGGTTGGCAGGGCTCTCGCTCTCAGCGTGGCACAGCTCGTTGAGGCGGACGCCGATTGCCTGCAGACAGGGAGAAAGGGAAAGCACAAGGAGGTGACAATTTCGGCCCAACTCGCTGGTGGTCAAGGGCTCTGCCCCATGCAGGCTGTGGAGATGTTCCAGCCAGAACAGAATGTCCTGGCTTTATTTTTATTGTCTGCAAAATGCAGTAGAGAAAGGGATGATAGAAGATTAATTGCTACCAAAACCATAATTTATTTCCCCCCTTTTTTCAACCAAAATTTGCAAACAGTGTCAAATTTCAGGATGAAAAAATTTTGCAGATTCGGTTAAATAACAAACAAAAATTATAATTCCCCAAACCAGCACGTGATGGGCAGGAGGAGATTAGGTCATTATTTTGTATGAATTACTTCCACTTTTCTTTCTCCCCTTGGTACCTGTGTGACAGAATTTTGCTACGTCTGAGAATACCAAGAATATTTAAGAAACTGTTTAAGAAATTATCCTGTGACTTAGGAATCCAGTAACAGTCCCTGTTTCCTCCATAAAACTGTTGAATACCCATGGGAAAGCCTGCTTCTGTCTTTAAAGCAGTCTGCCTGATGCACTTTCCAAAAATGAGCTGACAATGTGCAGACAAGAGCTGGGAAGGTGCATGGGTACCGGTGTAGAGGGGATCCATGTAGAGAAGACAGACAGATTTCCACTGAATACTGATAAATTCTCCAGAAAGGCATTGATCATTTATTCGCGGCTGTTTGCCAGCACCATTATTAGCATGTAAACAGCCCTCCTGGCGCTGCCAGCAAAGCTACAGATGAGGGTGTGTTAGAGAGAAGAATGTTCTCCTGCTAAGACACTTTAGAGCTGTTAAGGATTTTCTTCATTTTCTTTGCTGCAGATAAATGAAGAGAACACAGACAAGTATGTAGAACTTTATCCTGTGATGTCATCACTTTGCAAGGCAGGAAATGTGCGTAATTACTGAGTTCTCATCAGCACCTGCTATTTTGGGATAGTTTCAGAGAAAGATACCACAGAGGATTTCTGAATCTTCTAGTAGTCATCACTTATGGTCACGCCAGCGCTGCGTAATTTTCCTGTGTCGGCTGAAGTGAAGCAGAAATAGATGAAGAGTCACAAACAGGTATCAGTATGGCTCTTCTTCCTTGCTACTAAGCAGTTCCTGTGAAATCCAGCAACAATCAAGAGGGTAGACTCTACTAGATGAAGGGAATGAGGTGGTATTGTTGTGGTGTGCAAACTGATGCGAACAGTTGCTAATCTCAGCTGCACGTTGCTAAGTAAACTCCACATCTCTCACAATTTTTTTCCCCTTTCATGTTTCAGGCATTTAAAGGAAGAAATGTTCTGCTTTCCTCTCCACAAAGAAGTAATTTATCACACGTTATTTATGCTGTGTTGTCCACTCTAATATTAAAGTAATCATACATATTCCCACAGCATGCTAAATAATGAGCGCTGAATTCCTAAAATGTATTTTCTGCATAAGTTATCCTTTGTTTTCCGAGCAAACAGAGAGCATGCCACACTTTAAAAGAAAATGCCTGTGAACAGAAGAAGCCAAAGGAAATGACAGACTAGCCTGATCGGAACAGATTTGACACTGTATTATCTAAAATGACAGCATAACAAGTGATATTGCACAAACAGATGGATAGTCCTGACTGTCAGCAAAGCAGGCAAAAATACAAGGACTACGTAATCCTATGTTCTCCACTTGGAAAGATTCCTCAAAGCGGTTAGGCAAAGGTGGTGACCTCATGGAATACAGAAGCAAATACACTCACACTATGGACTTTTTCAAGGAACTCTGGTATGTGTGCTGTTATTAAGCTAGTCGCCTGTGTTTGAGACGTAAAAGAGGAGGGTGCCCTGGTGGCATTCCCTGAATTCGCTTCAGAAATGGAAGGAGGAGAGCTGCCAAGAGACAAAGGCTGGGTGCTCGAACCCCAGCTAGGTTCTTCCCCCGGGCTGTGTGCGGTGCTGGGAACATACTGACATGGCCAGCACTAACCCAAGGTTCCCTGCAGTGTGCTCCACTGAGAAGTGTGTGTTGGTTTAACCTGGGAGAATATGGGTCAGCAAGGCTTTTTTGGCATGGATTATGTAGGTACCCCAAGACTGCAGAATACAGTTTTCAAATTCCCCTGAGCCTTGGATTCTGTCTTTTTTTTTGTTTATCATGATGCTGACTGTGAAAATCTCTGGTTTTGTGAAAAGAGGTGAGAAGCACAAAGCTCACTTCCAGATACACATACGTAACAGGTATCATAGAGGTCAAAGGAACTTCTCCCACTGTTTTGAGTTGTGTGAAATGACTTGCAATAAGCGTCAGACCTTCAACGGGTATACCCTGGTGGGCTTCCAAAGAAATTGCCAGCGGCACTGACAGGGCCAGACAGGGCAATTGCCTAGTTCACGTGTTGTAAGAGAACACAGTCAAATAAAACTTGAAGGACCCAAGCTCAAAGCAGAGACAGTTCTTTAGATGACATGTAGTAGCCCCATAGAGTTCCTTGCCAAAGGATGATGAGCGATAACAGTTTGTACGGGTGCAGAGACTGAACAAGTACATCAAGGAGAAAACCACTACTAAATATACAGCACCACTTATAGCTCAAGCAGCCCTCAGCTAAAAATATTTGGAGGCTAGAAAAAAGCAAGTGGTATCACACCCCCTACTCTTACTCTTCCTTAGGCATTCACATATGACAAGTGCTGGAAAGAGGAGAGTGGACCAAATGCATCCTCAGAGGGAACACGGCATGGGGAGAGGGGGAAGGGGACACTTACATCCTAACAATGTCCATTCCTGTTAGGACAAGAGCTGATCCTGGCAAGTGAAGTGCAAGTTGGAACTGAAGCTTATGAGTCCCCATTTTACTGTAACTGAAATTCTACATAGGATCCAATTACTTTTACATTTTGGTATAATTTTCAACGTAAGTAGAAGAGAAATAAACACTTACATCTCCCCACTGGTAGAAGAGCTTAGCTGCATTCCACTGCAGCTTCTGGTTCCTTTTGTTGCCCACGATAGGAGAACGCCCACGGGACAGCCCTTTCTTGGTAATGTTCACATGGTGGCCCTTCATCCACTCGGGCCAGTTGCCGCGATTACAGCGGTGAACGAAGCGCGCACACTCGAGGAACAGGGCTGCTCTCGCCACGACGGGAGCTTCCTGAAAGGTTTGCAGAAAATCACCTTAAATACAAATACATTGGAAAAACTCTCTAAACATCAGAGGGTTTTTTGCTTTAGTCAATTGTTTCACAAGTTTGACATGGAGCCACACAGACTGAGAAATCTCTCCACCAGAGCCTGAAACCAGGACCTCTGCCTTGAGTCACACCTCTTCAGCTAATAAAGCCAAGGCTTATAACCACTGAACAGTTATGCTTAGTCCAGCCACTAGAGGGGAAGGAAGAGCCACATTATAAACTTATAAACAACCTTGTTTCAGTACCCCTCTGTAATCTTTTCTTTCAGAACCCACGTAGCTGCCAAAAAGCAGAAGCGTGTGTCTGATGCTTTTACTAGAGGAATGAGTCAAGTTTTCTTTTCACCTTCACCAGTAAGGCTGCAAATATTGCAAGCGCAAATAGCAGCTTGGCCACACGAACCCCAGCATTTGTCATGCTAAATTCTGCTTGCACATCCTGGGGGTGGAAGCATGAATGGAGGTTTGCTGAAACTATGAAGAATGCTATTTTGCACTTATAACAAGCAGATACGAAGAGCGAAATCCATTACTGGCATAGGTCAACAAAATTTCACTCGCCTAACTTCAATTGCCTTAGCAAGTATCAGATAATTTAGTACTGAAATTTAACATCAGGCAGTCGAGTTTCAAAGTGACAGCCTTGACTATATCCCAGGGGAAAATCCTTCTGCCCCCAGCTTGGAAGAGCACTTTTCTTTAATGGGAAAAATTACATTGAGTCTATTTCAGTTTGTATTAAACGGCCCAGCACGATCCATGTTAGACCAATAAAGAGTGCTTCTGAAACTCTCAAATATGTTCAAAACATAGACACTGTAATTTGTTTCCTAACAGGTAGCTTAGACTCAGGAAGGAGCTTTCTTCCCAGTAGTCTACAGCTCTGCAAAAATGACATCTTTACAGACATGGAAAGTGACTAAAGGCAAATGGTTCTCCTCATTTCCATTTAATTTCCCCCTCTCTTCCTGCAATTTTCACCAGCAAAAATCCCTGTGGCCAGCAGGTTATAAAACTAACAGTACAACAATGTTCACAATTCACAAGCTGGCTTTGAAAGTTTCCCTAACAGGGATTTCACAGAGCACAAACCTGTGTATTCCACACATTTAGATGCTGACAGCTTTAATGAGAAAATTTAAACAGATTAATATCTACTTATAAGGGGAGGTTCCTCATCTGTGGTCCACAAACAACGCATGGGCCTTGAGACCATGGAAGATGGTCTGCAGTTGGTCTGCTGAACATTATTAAATGATGCCTCCAACAGTGCCTTAATCAAAAGCTGAAAGAAAGAAATCTTGGACCAATGCTCCAAAAGTTTGGGAGTTGATTTAAGAAATTCCTTACTGCAGCTAAACTTACAGCCGGAAATTACTACCAACAGGACTGAAAAAAAGTCATGCCATTTAGGGGACTGGCAAAAAAAAGGGGGGGGGGCAGGGGGGAAGGTTATGTTTTGTCTACATAAACAAGAAAACCTATGTTAATCGCTTCCTGACACAACATCCCGTTGCAGCTTTTTGCTATTTTATTCAAATGCTGGAAGAAAATAGCAATCTTCTAGCAATTCTCTTCAATGAGGAGAACGTTAAATCTGGCCCAACGTTCTGATGAGGAAGGCAGAAATCTGAATTCATTGACAACCAGAAGCAAAACTAGCATCTAGCACACCTGGAAAAACCATGGCAGATTGCTTGTTGCTGACACGCAACATGGAACACAGAATAGGTGCGGATTTTATTCTTTTACTCTCACTGAGTAAAACCTTAACCAGACCTGGAGACATACATGAAAAGATGAAGCCCCAGCCTTAGCCTCTTGTTTTAGTTCACCACGGGTGAAGTCACAATTTCTGAGCATATAGGAATCTTGTAAAGATACGTGTGGTAAACACCATGGAAGCACCCAACTACAGGAACTAAACTAGGATGTGTAGGATGGGCGGTGGAGGGGAGGAGGCGTGTGTCCTGGAGCAGGAGTTCCAAATTAAAAATCACTGGAAAGACCTCCTGCGTGAAGGACTTTCTGAACATCACGGGGCACGAGCTCCCTGTGATTGCTTACCTGAGGCTCAGAGAAACCTGAAGCAGCAGCAAGAGAAAGATGAAGATGTGACAGAATGGACAGGGATGGACTCACACCACAGAGAAACACATCACAAATGGAGAGAAATGAATCAGGCAGGCGATGCATAGCTGAAAAGAACACAAGTTACCATGGTCACTGTCAAAGCTTAACACGGCAGCAATACTCTCACAAGCCTGCCCGTGCCTATATAAATTGACATGAACAAGAATCCACCATTTTCTTAACAAAATTTCAAGTACTCCCATTGGAGCTTTTCAATAGATACCCTGATTTTACTAGTAACAGCAAAAGCAATGACCTGGGTGGAATGCAGCAAATACAGAATAGATTTGGAATTTTACAGCATCACATTACTGTTCAAGTACAGCTGATTCTGCAGAGTTTTATATTGCAGAGCATTTAGGTCCAGTTTTGTTTTCAAGGACTATGAATTTTATAAGATTAATCAACTAGTGGTAATTCTCTTGTGCCCTTTTTTGTACTCTCTGAGGCACTTGGAGCAAACATTCATTTCCACTGGTTTCTTCAAGAAGAAAAAAAATAAAAAAGAAGAGCAAAATAGCAACAATCTGCTTTTAGAGTAAATAAAGTAAGTTCAAGTACTGTCAAAAGACGCTGACTGGACAGCTCTGCTTTGTCGAGCCACAAGTTAAGTCTGGCATGAGAAGTAGCTTAGCAGGCATGTGAAGACAGGTAGCAAGTAAATTACTAACCAATGTCTAGGAGAATTGCCTCAAAAATGTTAGTTCAAATCTCTCTGATTATATCTAAAAATGGTCTAGTACAATCCACGACACGACTCTCTGTTTCTGTTCCCAGTCTATTCTGGAGACCTGTTTGGAGCAATCTGTGATTTCCTTCCAGGTCATATGCCCTCCTATGGACAAATATTTCTCCTATGGAAACAGCCCCAAGGGAACAACAGAGCCTGCCTAAGCCCCTTGGTGACAGGCAGTCAGGATGCCGGCAGGTATTCTTGCAGTTTGGACTTTGCTTCTGTTCCCCCGATACTTGGTAGGTCCTCTTAAACACAACCCTGCCATAAAGCAGTGCCATCATGGCATTTCAACACGGACAGGGACTCGCACTTCTTATTGGAGAAGGAAAATGGTGACAGGCGTCACACATTGCTAAGCTGATCCCAGGAAAGCTTGTATTTACCCACCTGAGTCATTTACACTGGTCTAATTAGGACAGCTTAGGTGACGTCTTTATACAATGCTAGAGAGTGGTCTATTGGAATTCTCTGCAGAAACTTGACCACAGCCTGCAATACCATATAAGGAATGGAATATGCCTTCCGACCTCCAAGGTTTCTTGGAAAGGGAAAGAAAATCAATTTTATTATTGCCAAGTCTGGATTTAAGCTGATGACATAGGGATGAAACTGCCTGTAACACATGATCAGTTGTCACTGAATGTTTGCAAAGCCAGAAATTGTTTGCAGTTTTACAGAATTCAGTCAAGGATGGATGCTGCTTCTGGGAAATATGTTAACTACATAGTTTCTAAACCTAAGGCAACACTCAATTTAATATATAAATAAATCATTACCTCCGTAAGGAGGCAGCCTTTGTTTCATTGTTCTAATTCCTTTAAATCACTGTGGCAAACGTGTATAAACATCCAGGCTGATCAAAGATCTTGAAGTCGGTATAAGAATGGAATTTCAAAAATTTGCATGAAAAACCATGCTGAAAAAGTTTATGAAAGAACTGAAACTGAAGCTGTTTGCCTTTCAATTTTTAAAGGTTGCCATAGCAACTAGGCTGGATAAAATGACTTAAGAAGCGTTTTATTTGCATCAAACCTGATTCAAATTTTACTTCAGAAGCCTGAAAACGGGAGTTAAAAACCCAGAATGTTTTCTGTTGTGCGTGCTCTATTGATGTAACATCGGGGAATTTTCCATACATTGCCATTAAGCAATACAGTGAGAAGACAACCTGCCATCTTTTGAAACCCGCAGTGTATGTGCCTGCTCAGCCTCCACGTATCTCCAATACTTTGTGGACAAGATACCAGCTGAGCAGGTACTTGTAACGAGTCTCCCAAGTCTGTAATTAGAACAAGGCTTTTTTCATCTTTAGCTGCAGACCTTCTAGAAATTCTGATACCAAAGCCTTCTGTGTCATTGAGTGGAAAGGAAAGAGTCTCAAACGCTTTTGTAAAAGCCAGCTCTGGAAGTCAGAACAGACATCTTCAATCAGTTCACTCTGACCAGTAGTTTTCAGTTGACCTCACACATGGGCAGAGTAAGTTGGTCTGTGGCTTAATCATGTGGCAAATATAAAAAATAAATAATACATTTACAGGCACGAGGGACGTTAACTGCCAAACCCCTGTGTCACCGTCTGATTTATTAGCACACCGAGTAGCACATCCCCAGAAGGACCTTAGCGACTTAATGGACAGCAACGAGCTCCTCCCTGCCCACTCAACCTTGCATTCCGTGTCAGTTTAGAACTCGCAGTGGGGTGGCAGCCTGGCAGCCTTGAAGAATGAAGTTGTGTTTGTGCAGCACAGCCAGCAGGAGTGACTATCTCCCCAAGCCACCTTCTGAGCTCACCGCAACCCTGACTGGTAGGAATCACTTCTGATTGTGAGAGCATGAGACAGGCTGCTTCCACAGCTTCCAGCCAGAGGGCCAACAGTCTCCAACAGGAAGAGTGGGAACTGATGAAGAAAACACCTGTCTATTGGAAGACGGACAGGGACCAGTCCAAATAGTAGAGCTAGATGTGAACTGGGAGCAACAGCAACTTTGGGCCAATACTAATGCAGACTTGCTTGAACCTGCAGCTGAAGGATGCAAAGTGAAGACGAACGTATAGAGGCATGGTGCACAGAGTGTATCACCCCTACAACTACGGAGCAGAGAAGGCAGCACATCTCAGGGCACAGCACCAGCAGAGTGGGAGAGTCCATGAGCCTGGCATCTCCAGCAGCAAGCAAAAAAACGGAATATGAGCACGAATGGCACGTCAGTCAAAGAGGCAAGAGGTGGGGAGTGGGAAGACAAAGGGATAGAGGGGACGTGGATGCTCAGAGAGCAGTGGCTTTCAATCTTTTTCTGTTTGCAGACGTGCAAACACTTATGGAAAGAAGTAGAAGAGCACTGTGCAGAGAAGTTACTAATAATTCTCTGGCTTTTCATAGCTGTCTTTGTCACTCTCTTGTGCTTGTCACATAAGCGCCTCACAGAGCCCCACCGGCCCATGAACCACAGGCTGAAGGCCACTGCTTTAGAAATGGGACTGTTAAAAAAAACCAGCAGCTGCAAGGAAAAGAAGGAAGGAGATCTAGAAGAGACACTCATTGTCAGGAAGGAGGGACTGAATTGTGTCACTTCTGTGATTTGTATCTGCAAATTAGCAATATCTGCATTTAAAAGCATGCACACTCTCACACTCTGACATTTCGAGTTTACTTTCGCTGACTGGCTCTGGTGACTAATAATTCAGCATTGCCTAATGTATTTATAACTCTGTCAGAACCCCTGAGTGGAACTACTGTGCCTCTCCAGGTAGTTATCCAGTCTTCAATGCTTATTCTGTAGGCTATTATTGACACTAGGAGCAGAAGCAGAATGGCTGTGAGCAAAATTTGAAGTCTGATGATGAAAGTTTTGCACCGGCAATGACCTAGTTATGGGGAGCCTTAGAATAAAAAAATAAAAAAATAAAAAATCCATTTTGTCTGCATACACTCATCCAGCCACAGATGCTAAAACTCCACCTAGTAACAGCACCACCAGTTGGCACTGCTGTGATGCTTTACCTGCTTTCTGTGTGGGCGTGTGCAGCATTAGTGAACCACAATGGACCACCGCGTATGCACGTGCTCTCACTCAGCAGGTAAAAATACACCAACAAATGACTTACAAGATCCAGGGCTGCTGCCAAAATGGAGGCATCGGGGATAGTGCCCGGTTCACAGCAGTTCAGGAGAAACTGAAAGCGCTTCATGCCTTGGCGGATTGCTCCCAGGTTCACAACGTTCTTGGATTTTCCTCCTTCTTGGTTGGAGGTCAAGTGATCATCAAAGCTATGGCAACCTAAAGAGGCAGAGAGTACAGAGGGGATGCAGGGAGGGGCAGGGGGATGGGAACACAGTCTCTCACCAATAAAAAAAGCGGCACAAAACCCCTGATGAATACGGTCTTGTCTAAATCCCTTCCTCACCCTGATGTGCTATCTTGAAGATAATAGAGGCATCTTTACAATATTCATGACTTCCATTGAAATAGGTGTACAGCAAGCCAGATTCTGGTCTTGATCATACTAATGTCTGCCCAAACAATTCCACTGTACTCAGTGTGGAAGCCCAGGATCTACCCCAATATAAGTGAACCACGACATGGCCCTTCCTCCCCACCTCTTTAACACAGAACATCATGATTACTGTCCATTTTTCCTGAATATTCTCTTACCTTACCTCTCCATTGCCTCTAAGTTTACCTGAAAGTGGAGCATGTGCAAACCTTATTCCTCATGTATGGATTTAGTAACACGTCTACTAGGGTAAAACAACCAGTAAAATCAAGTACTGTCTTAGGGGATAACAACCAGTAAAATCAAGTACTGTCTTTTTTTTTAGGCATACGTGTTCTGCAATTGCCATAACACCCGAAGTGAGACTGGACTGAACTCCTAGGTATCACCATCATTCCAGCCTCTCTCCCTTGAAGTGTCTTGCACTCTTTGGGGTGGAAAGCTCCTTAATAAGAGTTCCTTTTAAAAATAAAGCTAGCAACCCTCTTCAGGGGTTCTTTCAAGCATGATTTTAAACTCCATGTATAGAGTTCACATGATAAATCAACTAATTCCATTGCCGATTGGAATGAACACTTCCGAATGCAGAAGATCATTACGCAGTTGGTACCCAGAGCTGAGAGAGTGGCAGAAAGATACAGATGAAGAAAGTCGTTTCAAGGGCACGGTGGCTGGTCAAAACAAGAAGAGTCAGCTTCTGGATTTTTGGTCTTAAAATACTCTCCCTGATTACATGTGAAAGTACAAATGTTTATAGAATACTGAAGGATAGAGCACTGAAGAAGAGAACACCGAGTGGAAAATTCAAGATTGGCTTTAAACACGGATTTGAAAGACGTCAGCTGTACAGGACTTTGTGACTTCTCCTTCCTTAGGAAGGAAGGATGGCTGAAAACTCAAAGTCCCTTTGAGATTGCACTCCACACAATTACTTGGAAAGCACTTATGTACCACAAACAATAGTCACAACAGAAAATGACAATGTAGATCTTCACTTTCCCCCTGAAGACAGAGGTATATCAATCAAATTTCAAGAGACTTCTTTATGACATCTGTGGCTTTTCTCTCTCCAGTGAAGTTGTACATAATTTTCCAGTAAACAAAATGTTCCTATGTTGGGAAATATTTCCTCAAAACGGAACAAACAACAAACAAATAAAGTAGAAAGAACAGGTAGGACACTCACATAAATGAGCAGGCACAAATACCCTTTTCTTCTAACTCCTCCTGTTCCCTCACAGCCTGTAGCATGCTGTCTGAGCCTCCCTGCTACGGCTGTGGTAACGCTAACTCATTTGAGGTATAAACCTATTCAGGGCCCTCTTAGGGCTGTGCCTGTATGAGACAAAGAACAGAAACTTGACTTTCTGATACAGAAAAGCCTGCCTAAGACATCTCCCTAACCCTCATTATCAAGATCTAGCAGAGGCTTTGTCCATCTGGGCTCAGCGGTGCTACCTACAGTCTATCACTACAGCCCTTTGCAGTCCCAGCCTTGCACTTTGTTGAAGCTTTGCATGAGAATCCTTCAGGAGCAGCTGATGACTGTCCTCCACTAGGCCCATCCTGGAGCAGCCTTGCTGTAAGCAGGGGAGCCCTCACTGGCTCAGCGTTACTGTCACTCAGCCCTGCAGAAAATCTCACCCAGTGAGCAGAGATCATTTCCTAACACAGGAGGACACTGGGTGGCCAAGCTCCCACCCAAACGCGAGATCGGGCCTCGAAGCAAGCATGTGCTGTGGTTCACTGTGCTGTATGCCTTGAGCACCCTGGCAACTTCTATGGTCACTCACAATGTCTTCAGTATGGGCCTGAAGGAACGTTAAGGGTCTCATGTAAACATATTCTATATATGCTGTGTTCTTAGTATAGGTAAAAAGATCATTAAAAGAAACATTTTGTTATGCATAAATGTGCATATAATTTTGTGTATATATATGTATACATATGCACACATACAGATATACACACACACACATATGCTTACACACATATCCAGTGGTCTAGATGATATATCACAATGAAGATTACAATTCATAAATGATGTGACAAGTTATTCTACTTTTTTTTTTTTTTTTACTGTAATGTATTTCTCCTCTCTCCATTTTCTTTTAAATTTCACCTACTATGTTAAAAAACCCAAAAACACAAGAGGAAATACCACATGGAAAAAGCATGAGCAAAGTAATGGCACAACATCATGAATGACAAAGAATGGGAAGGCAGAAATAGGTTCCTAAACAATGCTTTAGTGTCAGACCTTGAGGGATCTAACAGTGTGCCCATCCACCTTCAACAGGCTTTTATTCTCTTCTCCATAAGCGCATAAAACCTGCCAATCTTTATGGAAGATACTGAAGCACTGGAAATTTGAGGGCCCTTTGTAACATCGCTGTTCTACTGTGCTATAAACTGTCCCACCCTGGCAAGGCCTCACATCAGTGTCACTACGCACACAGACGTACAGACACACACAGGCACGTACAGCTACTCTAATACTTTGGCTAATGGTATGTGGCTTTCATTGCATACCAGAGACCCTCATGGACATGGTGATACAACTTCCTTAACTGTCACACTTTGCCTTATAAACTTTAAGTACCCTCCCTTTGCTTCAGTTAGTGGCCAGGCAACAGTCCAACCCTCCCCATCAACATCACTGGACAATTTGCTTGTTTCTCATACTAACGTGCAAGGGGGTCTGTCGTGTTTAACCTGTTGCATCACTTTTACTGTGGTATTTCTAACACGTGCATATATCAAAACCAAGCATGTGTCATGTACATTTCTTCTCTCACGTGCATGTAAAAGGCATTTCAAGTTCTCTTCATTAATTACATAAATTCTAATGTTACTCACAGAAGGCTAAAGTATGGACAACACTTCCAAAGCTCAAAAAGCTAATACTAACGTATCATCCAAGTCTTGTATAGACTTAAGTTGTGGCACACATACTGAACAGGGCTTTTGACGCTCACAGGGCCAAGACTAAATCTGTGCCGTTAAATCAAGAATATGGGCACTCTAGGCAGAAGCAAACTCAGTGGCATAAAACCAGCATTAGCAAGATGAAAAAGAAATTATTTCCTACAAGAAAATATGAAGGACATCTCACATGAGCACTGTATAAACAGTTGTGGCAGTCTGTAAAGATCTCACTGCCCCTCAGTTGTTTGTTCCCAGTAAAAGCTGGGAGAAAATACGCTGGAACTATTTCACATCTACTTCGGCACAAAGCCGCGGATGAAGAAAACAATGCAGTTCCTTCCACGGTGGGGGTATTCACCTTCAGCTACCAAGCTGCAATAAGCTGCTGGGCTGACGCATTCTCCTAAAGGAACGATACTTTTCACCTAGGAGCTAGTTGAAAACCACCAGTAGTGTTTCTGCAGTGGTAGGATGATGACCAGTTTACGCTGGGGAAATACACTCATACTTTGCTAGTATCACTTGCCTGAACAATGCCTTACACGCATTACGCTGCAGGTCTGGGACAGATGATTCTGAAATACATACAATGCAGTGTGAAAGTTTAATGTTAGAAAATAAAAAACAGAATGCCAGAGAATGTAACACACTGTAAAGCTACAGAAATAATGGTGAAAAAAAAATCTACTCATTTTAGTGTGTTTTTGGGAGTTGGCTTGGGTTTTCTTGAAAAAACAGTAACAGAACTTCAAGATACAAGGTTGTCTCCTTGACAACAAGGATGAGCTCTGAGCTGAGGACATGAGCATGCGAATGACTGCATGACATTTTAAAACAGAATGTATCATGACCTTGTATTATTCATAAAGGCACTTTTCAAACATTGCTGATTTTGAAAATGCATTGCAATTGAATATACTTTTGTGGAAAGGAAAAGTAGTGTTGTTGCTATTATGTTGTGTGCTAAGAAAAAGGGACAGCATCCCTAACGAATGGTATGCAGACACTAGACATGCAAACACAGAAGAAAAGAGATAATTATAACAAGGTTTGTACAGGGTTTTCCATTTCATCAGTGCTGATCTTTGCTGAAACTGTCAAATGGTCACAAATTGGAAAAAAAAAACACAAATAAAAAAAACTGATGGAACACCCATTGTTATATTAGGCAATGAAAGATTTACACACCTAATTTTGAACTGAGTAAGAGTGCTTTGAAGCAAGCATTAATTTTTCAAGTGTCTTGATCAAATTCAATTTGATTTGAAAAGCCCAAATGTTGTATTTGCATAATTTATTAGGACAGTCTTCATTTTTTTAAAAATCAACTTTACTAGAGTTTTTTTCTAAATCAAAACAAAAGAAAGAAGGAAGGGAAAGAAAACAGTTACCAAGACTAAAAAGTTGGAGAAGGTTAGAATGGATACAAAAATTATGGAGAAAGCAGGAAAAAAGGAAAAGGGTTAAAATACAGAAAGGAAGAGATTTAAAAGAAAAAACTCAAAAGAACGAAAAAAGGAGACGAGAACCCTGATTTCTAACCATCTTTTTCTTCTGTGTGATGAAGCTTGGATGGGTGTCTTCGGCAGGTGCGCCATTTACCAAGACGCTTGAAGAAATTCTCCTCTTCATCTCGCCCGTTGTCCAGGCCACCTCCTGGCCCCCCTCCTTCCGACAGCTTCACCGCGCTGGTAAACTTCACCTGTGCAAAGACAGAGGGCCAGGTCAGGCTGCGCCACACCACTATCTCTTGGTCTTCCTTGCTTAAACGTACAGCAGCTACAGAAGGGCTGTAGCACAGTGGATCACCATAGCAACACAAGTGGGTCTGCACAGACTGACGTCTGCTGAAGCACTTCATCTTTTAAGCTTTCTGCTTAAAAGGTTGGTCTTTCACAAGAGGCTGTAAAGGCACAGAGAAGGAAGGATAAGCGCGACCAACAGTTAAACGTTAAGTGCGTTGACAGAGCCTGCGTTTCTCTCTCAGTGAGCCAAGGCAGGCTGACCAGTACAGTGTAGGTTTAACCTGGTCTTCACTGTGAGCTGCAAAAGTCCAGCATCAGATTTTCATGGCACATGACACATGAAGACTTCTGTGACCGAGTCTCCTTGGCTGCAAGGTCCATTTTGAGTAGAAAGTTTCCTTGGACAGCTAAAACCAGACAGATCCTGTCCTTCCAAACTCTCTGCAATCCCGCCTGACACATTTACCTTGGAACTCTGCCTGATGAAAGACAGACGGTCAACAGAGCTGATATCTAGGAGATCTTCCACCCCATCAGCCAGGCCAGAGAGGGAGGAGCGCTTCAGCCAGTTCCCTGTTGCAGAATAAGCCACTCAGGACAATTCTGAAAATGCTTCCAAGCAGAATCTATTTATCAGCAATTGCAGCGTATCTCTCCAAAGCGGCCGTGCCAGAGAATGGGAAAATGGGAGGAAAGCGGAAAGAACCTTTTCATGTTCCATGCATTAACTACCATGTAAGGCCAGGTCTTGGGACTTGTAAAGGATATATTCTTTGTCTATCAAACGCTATTTAGAATATTTATCTTCTACAGAGAGGAACAATGTTCATTGAGATTAAGGTACTAGCCTACTACTTTGGAGACCCGGATTCAATATTCTATTTTTCCATAGATATTCTCTGTTACCTTTGGCAAATTGCTTACAGTTCCCTTTGCCTCAGCTCCCCACCTGTAAAATGGGGAGAGCAGCTTTTCCCAGCTTCCCTTGGGAGAACACACATTATACTTGGACAATAAGGAGCTGTGTTGCAATATTTCTTAAGACAGATATATCTCTGCACATGCAATATATATAGAGAGAGAGAGAATAGGAAGAGACATACATTTACCTATGGGGAGTTTGAGTTTCTTTCGAAGGGAGATTCGTCGGGAACGGGAGCGGGAGCGCCTGTCTGTGGTGGTCCCAGAGTGAGCAGTAGTGCACTCGGATGTGTCCTGCTCAGATTGGCTACTGGTATCACTCGCTGCACTCTGTGACTTGAACATCTTTCGCCAGAAATCCTTGCGGCCCAGAACAGCCCCTTGGATTTGCTCGTCACTGTAAGAAAAGGGATGCAGAGCGTGAACTGCATTTCAGTGAAGTTTGGATGCTCATAGGAATGAGGCCCCCCCCTCCTGACCTCTCTATTCTTTGAGGTTTTTTCATTTTGAATTCCAAACATACTCTTCTCAGTGGGACAGAAACAAGTTTGACAACATGCTCTATATTGTTCAAGGCACAAAATAACCACCTTTTCTACCTGGAGGAGCTTGTCTACTGAAGAGGTCATTCCAATTTTTAGTTCCTACACATGAAAAATAAATCATCTTACTTAGGTCAAAATGACCCATATTGATAAGACTACACTGGTGCTTTCTACAAGCATGCGTACTGGAGAGCTTTTGCATATCATGATAACCATTTGTGAACCTGCTGGAGTCACAGTTCTCATTAAGGTATCGGAATGGGGACAGTCTATTTTGCTATACTCTTGAGATCTCCCACTGTGGCTGGGCAGGGCTCAGAGCAGAACAGCTTGCCGCAATTCTGCAGAGCAGTAAAGGGATTTGTGTTATCCTTGCAGCCTCAGCAACAGCGAGACTTTGCAGGCTCAGTTAGCAGCAGAATACCTAATACAGAGCTCTGGGCCCTTGCGCAAGCAGTGTCTTCATACAGTGCGTCTCAAAGCACTTTAACAAGACAGACAGGTGTTCAGAGGTACAGAGAGGTTAAATGACTTGTCCACAGTTACTTAGGGACCGGTGGCCATTTATAAAAAGAATTTTCTAAAATTCTTAAGAGTATTGATTAAATTTACTTCAATATTAAATGGCAGAATTCTTTGGACAATAGAGGCTTCAAATGCGCAATGCCTAACAGCAGGTTGATTTCCTCATTAAGAAAACGGCTAGAGCACCTGTGCTGATAAGGGAAATGCAACAATCTTTGGAGACTACATGGCCAAGATAGGTCAGAAATGGGCTGGATCTTGGGAGGCAGTAAAGGCTTAATGACCCTTAGCAACAACTTGGAAGTTGAAAATTAACAGAATCATCCCTCAGAAGTACAAACAAAGCATGGAGAACAGCTGTGATGACATCTCTGAGGAATTAACACTGTATTCATGGCTACGGTAGAATGCGGTATTGACAAATCTACCGCATTGTCATTTGAAACTCATTGGTGGTTTCCCATCAAAATCAGGGCAGCATTGAAAATAGGCATTACCTGGATGTTACCAGCAGTTCCTGAACAGACAGTCAATGCATTGTTGTTCCAAAGAAATAAGTCCTTGCTGTCCAGCCCATTTGTACTAACCCCAGAAGGAAGCTGCCGGCAATAAATAATGCATGAAACAATTCAATATTTACTTACTGTTCTGGAGTTTGCATTGGGCGGCTTGAGATATAACTACGGCATTCATCAGGGGCAGCTGATGCCGGGCCTTTGTCAATGACAATGCTTCCTGCCTCGGATCTATACAGACAATATAAATCATCAGCTAATGGGAACGGGTGGCCCATTTCATGGTCATCACATAGCTACGTGACACGGACACCAGCACTGCTGAGCAACAAAGGACCTTTAGAGAGATACCCTCTCTTTAGCAACTTACTGCCTCTCTATATATCATTCATGAAAAAGGTGTCAGCTCTTAGAACCGAAGCCAAGGGTTTTAGAGGAGTTTTTGAACATTCTTAATCCTTCTTCCCAACATTTTAATATGACAAGCCTCAAAGCCCCAGAGAAAATTTATTTTTTATAAAGAAGCACGTCAGGATTAGATTTCTTCTGGGACTTGCTTTGCATACCAGAGTTTACCTGTCAGATAAACAACGCTGAGGACGTGACACATATTAGAAGCTATGTCCCCACGGTGTTTTGGGACTGACACTATGCTTCTTACTTCTCTTAGCCTTTCCTCCTCCCAGTACTGTTCTCTTAGGCCTCTTGTAGGAGAGGGTTAGTACTTTTTGCTGCAAATCTATTACTGTCTCAGTTCATTAAATTTTAAAGGAGACTGCTGCCACAGTACAATTCTGCACATCAGGAACTCACATATGCTATCAAGATAAAACACACAAGCCCCTGGACCTTCTACATTTGTGTTCAGTGCCATGTAGTCACATAGCCCTGTGCAAGTCAGTCATTTGCTTTCTCCCTCCTAGAAACCCACCTTTTGCTCCCAGAAGGTTTTGGCTCTTGCTCCATTTCCTCTGTTTTTTTTCCAGGTATTAACTTTTCAGTGCTGTCTAAGAGGGCACTGAGCGCCACTCTCCGAAAGACATTCCCATGAGCCTCCTTGATAAACTGGACCAGCTGTCGGATATCGCAGTACAAACCCTGAGTAGCAAGACATCATGAAAATGAAAGACTTCAGACAGCAGTTTGTGAAGAAGTGGTGAGAATCAATAGTTTCTAAGGTACTTCAGCAGGCCATTACTTCCTCCAGCTGTTGTCTGATATACCCTCCACATACAGGGTTTGTGTTTTCTGTCTGGGATCAAAAGCTGGAAACTCCATTTACTGCACTCGGAAGCAGCAGACAATGAGGAACATTATTGTTACGGAACATGCTCTGCAATGGGCTAAAGCAGATGTAGAGGTATCAGAGGCTAAAACAGCTGCAAGATGAGGGAGCTGCAAAGATGATTTAAAGCCTGTTTTATCCGATTTGTCTAGCCCATAATCTTAAAAGGCAAGAAAAAGCTAAATGAAGGGGTAGAGGGGAAAGTAAAGTGAAAAAAAAATTGCATGGTTTGTTTCAAAACCAGTGGGTGTCTTGGGATTTTTCTTAATAATTTTAGAGTTTTACATCATGGGAAGAGAGAGGAATGAGTCACTTATTCGCCAACCTACTCCTACACTCAAGGCTCTTTTTAGTTCTGAACATTCATACACATCTGTGATGTGACAAATCACCTCTATATCTGAGGGCAAGGGGTTGGAGAGAACAGTTTTACAGGACCTGATTTTTGATCTGAAATTTTCTGAAAGATCTCAGATTATTCTGAAAATTCCCAGATAGGAACTGCACAGACAGCTTTCAACAACAAGCCCCCAAACAAACAAACACTTGGATGTGTATGCTGATTATGGCTCTTTTTCATGAGATATTAAGCACAAGATTGACTTTAAACAGTGATGCAACAACAGGAAATCCTCAATATATACTCTGTGTACTATGTTCTCCATATAGACACACTAAAAGGTGCTGTGCTTAAAGACAAGTTTCACCTTGCACACTAGCTAAAATAGGGTCCAGAAAGACAATTTATAAGGAAAATTTCCACTTGATGATCCTAGTCTAGGTCCAACAATGGCGTATGTTCTTCTGCATCCCACCACCTAATCTCCACTGAGAAACACTCCAAAGGAGGAATATCTATAAGAACACGAGGACTTGGATGTAGGCAGACTACTCTGCTGGTTTAAGATATTAGTGTGTTTACCTTCTCCCTTTCCCTTCCCCTCACAGGCAATTGCTGTCCCTTTAGCTGGACTTTAATGCTGCTACAGTCTGCTGTAAGGACAGAGCACAAGAGTGCTTCTTGCTTGCTTCCATGAAAAATCCTAATTTCTGATAATAAAAGAGGTGGTTTGCGATTAGCTGCTAGATTCTGCCCCAGTTTGGAAGAAAAGAGCTCATGTCATCCATCCTACTGACTGCACTGGGGAGGCAACACATAGGCAGCAACCAGCAGCACTTTATTCTCCTCCAATTGTTGGCAAATTGAATGTTTGTCTAAACCTTGGGAAGACCTACCAAATTGCTATTTGGCAACTCACATACTCTGCCACTGGTGGGCCATGTCCTTAACCAAGTAAACTGTCTCTCACTTTGCTGAAAGTTGATTTATTCTGTCTGTGGTCTTGATCATTAATCCCTTGCTCCAGACTATGCTACTAATCCATTTGGAAAAAACCAAAACCAACACAGACGCTGCTTGAACAAAGAAGAAAATGCAATTCAGAGTGCAAAACTTTTATGCTGGCTAAGTCCCCAGGCTCCAAGGCAGGCATGAAAGTAAGGCATCACGTTTCCATCATGTTCCAACTGTGACTGCATAGCTTGCTATGCTCGTGGGATTTGGCTAAACTGAATTCTTCACTGTAAAGCCTCACTAGTGACACCCAAGTGAAAAAGTAACTTTGTTAACACGAAATCAAGTGCTTACCAGGTTTTCCGGGCTGTGCAGCTCGTGTGTAGTGGAAGCACAGCGAGTGATCAATGACTTGAACATGGCACTCACAATAATACCTTCTACGCTCTGGGCTGTAGACTTATTGTCCACTGTGGTGAAGTTATTCCCAAATCCAGCCTTGTCTGTGAAATTCAAGGACAAGCAAGCCCCCTTGTTAGGAACGGTTTAAAAAAGATGGCTTAAAGACACATGTAAAGGGATTCAGATACATGAGACAAGGGCAAGGCCCCGCCTAATATCCTGTGCTCAGTTCTCGCAATCCCACCCCACAAAACTAAACAGAAGAGAAGGGTAAAATAAACGAGAAGGGTGAAGTCTTCCCAGAAACAGCTGTAGTATGAAAAGATCAGGACCACTCTGGCTTCCTTTTATCCACATCTCTCACTGACAGATGTACAGAATAAGGCATACAATTTAACAATACCTCTGGCTTTTTCTAAACTGTTCTAAAGGACAAGACGTGTTTGATTAAGCTGAAAAGTGACAACATTCATGAAAAGAAAATCTTCTTAACTACAGGAATGCTGTTCTTGCAAGGTGCACAAGGAGACCAAGCTCTCAGAAAGAGTCAAAAAAGAATTACACATTTATATGAATAACAAGAATTGTCCCAGTTTCATTAGGTGAAAGTAAAGACTTTCAAAAGCTGCATGAGATGCCATGCTTCAAAGCACGAGCCAGTCAATAATTGATGAATGCTTGGGGAAACTTCCTATCAGCGTCTTCTTTACAAAAGTCTGCTCTATAATTTTTTGATGCTTTCTCTGAAATGCCTGAGATCAGAGGTAGGCTAATGGACTAGTCAGACTCCCCGAGTGCTTCAGAGCAGCTGTTCTTACTCTGTGAACAATCCTTTCTAACTGTTCTTGCATGCAGTGACCAAGCATAAATGTTTGGTCGTCCTAATTGCACCTGTGTCATGGTTTCAGCTGGGATGGGGCTGACTTTCTTGCTAGCAGCTGGTGTAGTGCTGTGGTTTGGATTTGGCATGAGAGCAGTGTTGGTAGCACGCTGGTGTTTCTGGTTGTTGCTAAGCAGTCAAAGCCCTTTCTGCTGCTCAGGCCGCCCGCCAGCAAGGGCTGGGTTGCACAAGAATTTGGGAGGGGACACAGCCGGGACAGCTGACCCCAACTGGCTAAAGGGCCATTCTATGCTGTATGGCACCATGCTCAGTATATAAAGCTGGGGGAAGGAGGAGAAAGGGAGGGACGTTCAGAATTTTGGCATTTCCTTTCCCAAGTAACTACTACACTTGATGGAGCTCTGCTTTCCTGGGGATGGCTGAACACCTGCCTGCCGATGGGAAGTAGTGAATGAATTCCTTGTTTTGCTTTGGTTGTTTGCGCAGCTTTTGATTTACTTATTAAACTGTCTTTATCTCAACCCATGAGCTTTCTCACTGTTACTCTTCGGATTCTCTCCCCCATCCCAACTGGGAGGAGCGAGAGAGTGGCTGCGTGGTCCTAGTTGATGGTTGGGGTTAAACCACAACAACCTGGAATAATTTTCCTAACTTAAAAAAAACCCAACAAACGTACAAATATACACATAGACACACATGTTTGTAACTGCAGGCACACACATCTGTTTGTTCACGTTCTTATTTATTCAATTTGTTCTTGCTATTTACTGCCTCATCTGAGGGACCACAGAGGGTTTTAATGCTCAATTATATCTCCATTCAGAATAAACCCTGGATCAAACAGGCCATTCCAGCTGGTGCCTGGTCACGTCATGAAGCAGAAAACTTCCTGCCTGAGGCATAGTTGAATGAAAATATTTTCTTTGAAGAGCCATGAACAACAGATAGGATGAAACAAGAAAGAGGCCTGTTCAGGTGCACTGGGTGATGCAAGATCACTAGGTGAGATCTCTGGGTGGTCAAATCAGAAGAGATACAACTCCCCTGACCTGCACTGACTGAGGATACGGTCTGTATATGCTGAGGATAGCAATTCACAATTTTTTTCTTTTTTAAAAGTACAGTTTAGGAATATTTAAGTGAGAATTTCTGATGACAGCTATACTTACTGTCAGTGACTGGCTCCATGCAGAATCCCAGCAAAGCATGCAGGAAATCCACCACATTATTGAGAGAATCCCTGTTCACGTAATCCCTCATAGTCTGCCGGAACTGCATCTTATCCAGTTTGTACAGCTTTGTGAGGCAGTTCTGAGCCTGCAACGATATCCACCAAATCACATCACATCACATCAAAGTATGTTTGAGTTTTGCTAATAGGAGCAGCGTATTTTTTTACTCTTGCTTAGACAGGGCTCTGCTGTCCCGTCTAAAGTAACGCCCCCTACAGGACCAGAAGGTTCTGGTGCTGTAACAGAAGACAGGTTCACCTCTGAAGCAAACAAGAAGTTCATCACAAGGAGACAGTGCTGAAGGCAACAACAAGGCACCAGTACGGGTGCCACTGTTTGGAGGTGGTGGTGAAGTCACTGCCAGCCATGTCTCAAGGCCTCTCCTCCTCTTCCCCACCCCAAGGTAAAAATCTCACTGAATACGAATGAAGTAGGATTGTACCAGCTCAGTCAAGGCTTATTGCCTTGCTGAACCAGGTTCTTAGCCTCAGGCATCTGATTTTTAGGCTCTGTCTCAGACCCAACCCATTTGATGCACCTGTACCCGGTGACCAGTTTATATCATGCAAAACATTAGCTTTTTATTTAAAAGCTATTATTTGTCAACTTCTTATCACAGAAGTATCCATCCTTCTGGGACCCCATGCAGGCTGGAATTAGAGAATCCGAATTATGAGCTCTATGGGAAACATGGACTCTCCTGCTACCTACAATAGGGCGCTTAACTTTCCAGTAAACTCAGACATGTGATTGTCCATGCAGTCAACACAAATGGTGCATGCAAAGCAGTTTGGCCAGACAAACGGACAGGAAATGCAACAGACTTAGACGTGTACGAAAATCTCTTTCCATAAAGACCTCAATTCAATGAGTCTGATATGAACTTTGGCTCCGAGAGAGCTATTCCTTTATGCATAGGCCTAGATGTTTTGCTGGCTCAGCTCCAACACGACATAAAAGCCTAACTGACATTTAATGAATATGGTGTATGTTCAACCAGTGCTCCGTGCAGAACCTTTCTACTGTTGCCACTGGGACTCTCTTAACCCATCTTGTCCCACTGTGTCCAGAACTAACATAACTGCTGCAGTCTCCTCAGCACCCTCTAGCTAACAGAACGCTGCATGATACAGAGGCAGCCAATCCATCTCTGAGCCATCTAGCTCAGATCCCAGAACCAAATTATAGCTCTGTTGGCATGGCTCAGCCTAACCAAAGCCATGGAGAAGCACTTGGCTCCCACCCACACTGTGGATGGGCACAGTGTAAATTCTCATTACAGCCATCAAAAATGCACCCTGCCACAAGCACATAAGGCAAGGAAGAGGCACGTGCTGGAAAAAGCCTTTAAAAGGCTCCCATTTGGCAGGCATTGGACTGATCTCAGGGAGTCAAACTCTTCTGGATTAAGTCAGGTGTCTGGGCTACGTCCTGGGCACTTTCCCTCACTTCAACGTGGGCAGAACTAAAAATGTAAGGAGTGAACAGTGACCATCCACCCTGCCCTTCAACAGGGCAAGAGTCTTCTACTTCCTTGCAGCACACTAACAGACCTGCAAGCACAGTGCACTCCAACTATCAGGAGCTGAAGGAGCAGCCCAGCAGCAACCAGTCATAATCACTATTAGGAAAGGTGAACATAACTACACCTTAGACTTCTGGATTCAGATACGCAACCCAAGATAGCTGCACCTCTGTTGGGGTACCGTCAGTGTGAAAAATTCCTTACACCAGCTCACACAGGGAATGTGCACCCACATACTTGTCCCATCCCAGACAACCTATCCATTGGGGTGCTCAGAAGCACCCCGGACTCGGGTGTGCTCTTAGCAAGCCCCAGTGCCTGGAAGGTAACATGATAGCCGAAAATCTGCTATGGCTGGGCTGCAGCACAGTCCGTGAGCTGGGGCAAAGAGCAACACATTTACTGCCAATACAGAGAAAGCTACAGAGGGGGCAGACAGCGATCTCAGCAGCTGATGTCAAAAGTACAAGGGGGACACTTTAATGAGCTTTAGTTCTCTTACATTCTCCCGGAATACCTGGTGTCTCAGGCGATCTCCGGAGAGCCCTCGGTGTCCTTCTCCACAACCATAGGCACAACCCAGGGACTTCACAATTTTAATCAGCATTGTGAGTGCCAGCCTATGGGTGCTGACAGATGGGCCTTCATCCTGAGAGTGACAGAGGGAAAGACGGTGTGAAACCCTGGCACAACCACTGGCATTTTGTTAGCATTTTACTTTTAACACATTGCTGTCCATTTCTCCTCTCAGATACTCCATTACTGAGTTTTTATTCTTGAAATCTTTACTCCAATTATTTTTCAAGTTTAGGGACCAGCCCTCTCCCTTTCAGCTCCCCTCAAAAAGTTGTGCTATAAATGCAAAGCCCCCTGCATGCTGCTATGAATACCATGCAGCACTTCAAAAAATTCCCCTGAAAAACAGAGAGCTGGCTTGCTTGAGCAGAAAAACAAGCATATTTATAAAATGTCATAAGCATTATGGTACTATGAATTGCAACTTTGCAGGTCAGCAACACCATCTCTTGGCCAATTCTGATACCAATACTGAAAAATTCATGATTTCTGGCCGTCAAAGAAAACAAACTCTGCTCACGCACTGGATTCTTTTTTTTCCCTATAAGCTATGAATAATAAACCTGGGGAAAAAAAAATCATTGCGATTGAGGGTTTCAGGCACTTTAACAAAATATTGAAAATGTCCATGCAAGGCTCACAAACTCGGCTTTTGGCAGCTGCTTTGCTGGAGTAGTTACAGTGCTTGAATTCCTGTGTTTCTTTGGTGGAACCCCAAGTGAGCACCAGCACAAAATAAATTAATTTCTGATTGTGGAACAACAAAAGGAGGGAAAACAGAAGGGCAGCTGCATACACACGCATACTCAATCTTAACAGATCTTGCATTACATTCAGGAATTGTATAAAGGGAAGCAAGACAAACCTGTTCTTGTTTCTTGTCATTCTTCTCATATGGCCCTCCTCCTCCTCCACCACCGCCATCACTTCCACCTCCACCTCCTCCACCACTTCCACCACCTCCTTCTTCTCCTCCATCTCCAGCTCCACTTACTGGGGGAGGCCCAAATCCACAAGCTGAACCCCCAGAAGCAGCCCCTTTGAGCTGGAAGGATCCTTCACTTGGTCTCTTTTCAGGGGCCTCGTTTTCTTTGTTCTCACTCTTCCTCCGAACCTTCTCTACACAGGGTACCACACCAAGCTGAAGTAAGCACTCCACAATGTTCAGTGCCACATCACAAATCCGGGAACTGATGTCATGGTTCAGGACCAAGTAAACAGCCTTCAGGACCACCTGGGAGATTCAAAGATCACATACAAAGTCAGACTTATTTTCTCTCCTAGTACTATTTAGTGCCCGGAAATTCTAGTCACAGACCAGAGACTCATTATAGCAGACACAGTACAAACTCAGGATGAAGTACACACAACCCTCAACCCCAAGAGCCTACAATCTAGGTGTCAGACAAGAAACCACAGGCTGGGCACAGTCAGGCAGAAAAGGAAACCATGAGATGACATCGGTGAGCCTGAGAACACTGCTTCAGTGCACCAGGAGCTGTCAAGTCGTTAAAAGGAATGCAGAAGAGGTGAGTTTTAAGGTGCCATTAGAAGAAAGGTGCTATTCAGTTTTATGCTACTTTATAGGGAACTTGGTGCATGCCCCAGGAACACAGCCATTAAATAATATCGCTTAAGATTTGATGTGTGCATTCCACATGCACATGCGCTCCTTGCAAGGAGTAATAGGAGTTGCAGTATCTCAGAGGAGACTTTTATGATATGCACAAGTGTATCTGACTGACCTTTAGGTACTGCTGAGAGAAGTCATATAAAGAGGTGGAGGAAAAGCCCATCAAAACCCTGATCTCAATGGTACAGCTATATTGACAGAAGAGGGACCTGGCTTTCCTCATTCCTTGCCAATTACCGAGAGATCCAGCATGCCGTTCTTGTGGACAAAGTTGTTGGTTCCATCAATGTGATCCGTATCCTCCAAGCAACTGTAATTGATGCAGGAGTCTGTCAGGCTGCGTGGGAGGTTGGCACATGCGAGCGGCTCGTGGGGCATCTCAGGGATAGGCACCTGGTTGCAAAGCTTCCTCATGTGCTCACTGAAGAAATCGGCGTAGCCCACATTGAATGAGGCCAGGGTAGTGTTGAAGGTGGCCACAGTGATGGTGGAGATCTGGGACCGCACTGCAGGGAGGAAAATGGCTACCTGTAAATTTCCATCTCTAGATTTATGAAATGGCAAACTGAGTCTGTCCTTGTTTACACGACTGGAGCAGCTCTGAATGCAGCTTGTAATGATGACAGACAAGACAGGTTCCTAATTCCTATCACGGGTACAGGGATGAAAGCATAGATTCGTTTCTTCCTTTAAGCCAGTGTAAATTAGAACAACCCCAAGCTTGCTCTAGCAGTACAGTTCCATGGCAGCTTAAGTTGATCTCAAGCAACTGGGCAGGTAAGTAGTCAGGGACCTCAGCCAGTCTAAATCTAATCCAAAATGGGGAATTAGATTTTGGCTAGCTTTTCTCCCTGTATTGGTACGGTGCCTGGTCTTAAAAACAGCACTGCCCCTGCAAGGGAAAGAGGAAGGACTCTGCAACTGGATGCAGGAGTGAAGGTAGGGTAACAGCAGCACCAATTTGGAACTGCTTTCTAAGTCATGCTAGTTTGAAATATTTCATCACACCAGTTGAAAAAAATGGAGCAGCGTGTTCCTAACAGTACCTGTGACAGTCTAAACCATCTCCAAAATGCAAAGCTGACTGATGAGAAAGGCAATGTGGTGTCTAAGTTCACAGTGCTCAGAGAAGGGACCTCATGACATAGCCAAGCCTAACTTTAAATTGGTTAGCTCAGGTAGTGACAGCATTTTGGCCACACAGGCCAATTTTTGTCAAGGATTCACCACGATTTTACAACTCATGCTGAACTCCAGGTCACGATGTTAATGATTTCCCACACTTAGTGCTTTGTAAGTAGGTTTGTACACCCTGTAGTGCAGAAAGACCATATGTGTCCTACAGCAGTGACTGGACCACCTTCTACCAGATGGTACAGTAATATGGCTAAGAAATAACAAAAAACCTCTACCTAAGGCTATTTAATGTGTTTGAATGAATAAAATAACATACATCTAATAAGAATCTTCAAGCACTGACTCAGCGATGAACTGGTTATATTACGCCAATAACAACTCGCCAGAGTGGTGACTGCATTTCCTCATAGCCTGTGCAGCCCTGTCAGCACCGAACCACCACTATTTATTAGGAGAAACTTTCTAAAGCTGAAAACTGCCTTGAGCTAGTCTACAGTTTGGTCAATGACCAGGGCAGGAATTAGCTGCCTCTAATCACAGGATTACTTGCTAGCAAGTGTGATGTTTTAATGGCATTCACTGAAATTTGCAGGGTGTCAATAACAATAAAGATGGAATTAGGAAATTCTGTTCCTGAGCTACCAAGTTTGATGATTATCCAAGGGTAGCTATTTTTTGTTTCACTAAGGTTTTGCTTAGTTTGTTTTGAAATGGGTAACAAAAATCCATATCCGAATCTTACATAAAGTAACTTGTCCTGCGTTGTATCTTTAGTTCATTGTCACTGACAGGGCTGACTGCTGGATGGGACTCATAGAGGCAGGGAAGGAAGACTAAAGACTTCGTTTACATCCAGGGATCTTTGAGAGCTCCAAGGCTACAGCACGTATCACGTGAGTGGGTCTGTAGCCTCCTAGGTATGCTGCCTGACGGCTTGTGCCCTGCTCCATGGGCTGTGTGATGTACTCTTCCCTCGGCAAGGTTTAAAGTTGCACTTGCCAGAAGTAAGGCCCAATCTCTATGACCAGGTTTTGCCAGTAGCACTACACGAGGGAGAAAACAAATTCACTGTGTTTAGGCAGTGCCAGCGAAGTGCTCTGGTGCAGACAGCCCTGCTGACAGAAGAGACCTTTCCCCGGCTTGGCTAACGTTGTTTGATAAAGGTGGTGCTGCCCTGCCAATAGAAAGACTCTTCCTTCTGGAGCAGACTTCATCCCACCAGAGGCTCTCCCACCATGGCCACACCGTCATTGCTATTTCTGCAGAGGACTCCAACACAGATGGGCCCCAGAGAGATTTCAAGTAAATTTAAAACACAGTCTTCTATTTGGAAGCAGGGGAATTAAGAAAAAACTGTGATTCTGAGCACAATGCAGAAGCTGCGAAGGTGCATTAAATACCACAAGACTCCCCATGAAACCACTAAAGTTAGCAATACCAAGTTTCTGCCCAAACTTCTGTGGCAAGGCGAAAAACTCCAGACTCTGACTTCTCCTTGCCCACGGCTGCCAGTTTTTTTGACAAACTGCATCACATAAACATGAAAGGTTTGGAGCATTCTTCTATATAGAACAAAAAAAACAACCTCAAGAGATGCGGGGAAAAAAAAGGAAAAAACAATTAGTCATATACCCATACATGGAAGGAAAAAACAATTAGTCATATAGTCATACATGGAAGAAGTAACACTTCCTCAGCTTCTTGGAGCTGATGTTTCAGTGAAACGTTTCTTTCCTGGTGTGTTGGATTTACCTTCTTTGACTGTGTTCTCTCCGTGGCTGTTTGAGTGGTCCGGCAGATCAGAGACCAGCGTGTGATGAGAGTGAGAATGCCGAGCGCTCAGGCTCTCCATCTCCGTTGCTGTGTCAGAGCTCCCCCGTCTGGTAAACTTTCCTAGGGTGAAGACAAGAAATGGATATTTACTTCAGTCGTCCGAGAGGTGCTTGGAAGCAAGAGACAGTAACTGAGGTTAGAACTGAAGGACTGGAGTCAGTAAAAGTCAAGGCCTTGCAGGACCCTGTGAAGCAGAACCAAACATTACAGTGGGATATCTCGCGGGGGTTCGTTGACATAAAGACAGAACGTACAAACTCTCTGCAAGGCTCTTCCCCTCAGCACACACGGCTTTAGCTGACACCCACATTGCCACCCTCCAGCTTTAGGAAAATAAGATTGGTCAGCACTGAAAGACTCCCTTTGGGGTTAGTTATAGGAATTTGATTTCTTCTCCCCTTGTCCAAAAGAAATAGATGTATTAGGATGGGGAGTGCTAAAGCAAAGGATCTGTTGACCACTAAGTCTGAAATACATGATTTTGCCACGATATCAGAATGAAAGAACTGTAGGTAAAGCCAGGACAAGTGCCTGGAGCCTCTGAGATCAAAATTTAACAAACTTCTCAAGTTACTGAAGATATGGGAAGGGGGATTGGGATACTGTTTGCTATTCTCATACAAATCTGTGGGTGTTTGTGTATTAACCATTGACAAAACACATGTGAATCTTTAAGAATTCACTGGTTGAGCTCATTGTCCTGTGTCCCAAAGAGGGACGTGTTTACAACAGAGAGCTTACCAAATGATGTCATCTAAGCTGGTGAAAATGACAAGACTCTGGCACGGCCTTAGGCAAACATTTTGCTGCCTGTCACCTCCAAGAAAGGGTGCCAGGATGAAAATCTATGACATTAGGAGTAAGTTTGTGAAACACAAACAATGCCTAGATGCTGTTCAGTGAAACTGGAAACTTGAAGGAGCCAATATTTAGATTTAAGCACTGTATCTTTGCAATATCAAGAGAGTATAAGCCTCACTATCTGACACAATACCCTTTTTATTTTGTATCCATTTGAGAAAGACTGAATGTTTTTTGCCATACTCCCAATGACCATATTGCTGCCTCTCTGGAGATTTCTCTTTAAGAGAAGAGTATGCAACCATTCCTTGGATCTATTTTAAGATGCAGTTGTGCAATGCTTGCTACTACTCAGGGAAAGTGTATTGAAGTGGTACAGACATGACTACAGGTTGCTAGAGTAGCTATTATTCCAGTGAAGATGGTAGTTTTCAGAGAAAAAGTGAACTAAAGCATAAGTCATTCAAGGTCTGCTGTCAGCACAGTTGCCACTTCTACAAACAGGTGTGTACTACTGTAAACAGAGCCAAGGACATAAGGTGGCAACAGGATGGATGAAGAAATAAAGAGCCTCTGTTCTCTGAATGTTCAGGACAGGAACGACACAGAACCCGGAGCACAGATAACAATATCTCACCTAATATGGTGGTTTGCCATCCTCCTCTCTCAATGCCACGCCGGTCATCTCCAATTCCAGAGAAACTGCCAAAGGAGAAGGTGCTGCGAGTGGGCGAGACATCTAAATGATCCTCATGGAGGAGGAAAGGCACCCCCATCCTTCGTTGCCGCTTCTTCCCGGTATGGTGGAAAGGAATTGACCCTTTGCGCTCACGCTCCCTGTCCTCTTTGCGGCTCTTAAACTGCAGGAGGAAGAGGAGCAAGTACAAGAGCTGTTAGAGGCTTTGAAGCATGGCAAACTACCATTTGAGGGAAAAGGGTAACACAGATATGTGGCCCAAGTGTAACCTTCCACTCTGAGCTTTTTATATTGGCCATTTACCCTGAGAGCAACTACCTGCACTCTGGGACCATATGAGTATTTAAAGAAACTCAGTCTTGCACTAGTCTGGGGTGGATGCCCTTGTACAATTTTATGACATTCTCAGACCATGAGCTAGATTCATAGAATCCACCAGGCTCTGCTAAGTATCTTGGATGGTACCTGGGTTTTACCTCTTCATGAGCTAAAAACATCAGAAAAAGCTCACTGAATTAGCTGGAACTGCAGTGAGCACCAGCACTTAAAAAATCAGCACTGCTTGAGTACCCTCCCCTCATGCAGTTTCAGCAGGACAGTCATTTGTATAAAGATTTCAGTATTGTGTTTGGAATATGCACATAAAGAACTATGTAACAACACACAGAGCCACTTCCAATGAAGGGAGATGTCAATCTCACACATGGCATGAATGCATAGCCCAAGCAGACCTTCAGCTGCTACTCAGCAAGACACTGAGCTGCTGAATCATAGACAAACTAAAGCACAATTTTATTCCACTCACCTTTTTGAAGATGTTCATCCCCAGATCTGTGGAGAGATCTGGAACTGCTGGTCTACGCAAGTTGGTCAGTGAAACCTTGGAAAATGCCTCTGTGCTTAGTGATTTTTCTTCCTCATTACATTTCATTGTAAGATCCTGCAGTTCCCGAAAGAAGACAATAAGCTCAAGGAGATATAGAGGATAATTGTCTTTAAAAAAAAAAAAAAGAGCTACTTCCAAGAGTAGAGGAAAAGGACCTTCAATTAATTACACAAAACACTATTCACACATTTAAAGAAAAACGAATGAACAAACAAAATTTAGAAACTCCCATAATTGTTGACCTTGTCTAACATTTCTGTCACCACAGAAAACAAGTACAGCACGCTGCACTGCCACAGAAAGCCTCAGGCGTTGCTGTCAGTGTGGCCTAGTGGCGTGCAAGACTCGCCTTCTGTTCTACTCTGATTCTGATCCCAGGTATGACTCTGGATAGCTGATGACCTTCCTGAGGCCTTGGTTTACATTCATGAGCAATCACAATGCTTAGCCTTTCTGGAGCGTTTTATTTAAGGTCTAAGAGAATATGCCCTTAATAACATACAGCCTTAAACATGTACTTTGGAACTGAACTGCAATAAGCAGCACCGTCCCTTCAAGAGACTTGATTTGTAAAAATTTTATTTACTCGCTAAAGAAACCTAAGAGTTCTGCGTCAGTAAGCATCCTTCACTTGTCGTAACAGTGCTCCAAGATCTGTCCGTCATAGTTCTCACCATAGTTCATACTTGTGAAAGCTCCTATAGCTATAGCACAGAATGTCCCACCACAGTGAAAACCTTGAGACTAATTTACTGACAGTTCAGTAGAGGGCAATCTACTCCCCTTCTGCACTGAGCCACACGTTACAGCTGCCGACCGTACAGAAAGGCTTTGCTACAAAAGGTGGCATAAGATCAGCTCCTGGCCATCTGTTCTCATTAAAGATCTGATGCCACTTTCCATGAGATGTTTGTGCAGCTGACCTGACCAAATTCCCTCAGGATAATTTTCTTCTGCCTAAATATCAGCTTGTTTCCAACGGAGATGCTCCTTACCCTCACTCCCCCATCAGAAACCTTGCGCTAAGCAACTGGGTCATTTTAAAACACCTTTTTGCCTTCAATCCAGAGATAGCTATATGGTAACGATAGACGAAGAGACTCCTATGGTACAGGAGGTTTAGATCCTGGCTAGCCTGGTTGCGTATTTCAGAGCTGGTGAGCTAGTGAGCTCTGCAATACACACGTATGCAGTTTTAGGCACACAAAGGTCCAGCAGAAGCCAGTGACAGTCTTTCCAGCTGAAGCCTTAAGTACCAGGTACCGTGTTTCAGTACTGGGCTCCTGGGGACCACACATTCTTCAGAGACTTTTCAGACTAATCAAAGACTACCCTTGAATCCCTCCTACTAATTTTATCAACGTAAGAACAAAGACGACACATAACAGAAAGATTCCTCTTCATAGCTGTTTTCAGTCACATTCAGTCAAGGTATGTTTTTAAACCATTTTTCATATATGACTAAAAATTCAGGAGAGAAGTCATCTGTAAAACCCAACAGACAGCAAATCAGGACTCAACACTAGGTGCTTTCAACAGCGAGGCCAGCAAGCATTGAATATGTCTTGCTTCTTAGCTTTTACAGCTCTCTGGCCTCTTCTGGCTGGGAAGCATCATGTGAATTTATTTTATATTCATTGTCTTTGTCCATTAGTCACTAAATCAGTGTTTTATTAGGTGGCTTATGGTCACCAAATAGACAGAGTGAGGATCAGGGCCTACTGTGATACAAGCCATGCAAACACACAGAAAGATACAGTCCTAGTTCCGAAATCTGCTTAGGGTGGATAACAAGCAAACAACACTAGAAAACCAAATTACAGAATCACTTAAATGTACAGTGTGGTATAGGATGTATTTTAAGGAATCAAGCTAGCACTCCTGTTGGGAGACTGATTAAAAATGTGGCTATTCTGTGCAGTAGACTATGTGGTAATTATGATATGCGCAAGGGGGATAAGAAAGCAAAATAGCTTGGGGGCTGCTACTCTAGATTTTGTGGTTTCTGTTTTCTATTGCCTTCCTTCTGCATGACTGTACGGCTACCAGCTCATCAGTACTTCTCTCAGCTCGCAAGATATTACACTTGAGACTCTTGGCTGTGTATCAGCATTGCAGTGAGCACTACAGCTGCATTGGTCTTCTGCTTAATTTAAGCTTTGGCTCTTTGCCCCTGCAATGTTAGTGCAGGGCTGTAGAGGTTTGTGAGCCTCTGAAGGTTTCACTTCCTACACCTGTCCTCATACCAAATTCACTGCATACAGGTGCAATGCAGGTTTCATTTATCACGTTGCCAGGTCTGAAATACGTTTAGACTAAAGCGGCTTTCTAGAGGAAGCTAGTATTGATTTTATTCACTCTCCATCCAGTACCCTGTTTCCTATGCAACAGGGAGCACTGGCACGCTGCACGGAATCTTTTTCTGCTTCGCTTTTCAGTTTACTGGGCACTACATGGAGGAGGTTTTTCATGTTCTCTCAATCCCAACTCCTTTAGCCCAAGCTTACATCTGAAATGTGATTTCAGGCACAGAGAAACCAACAAGAAGTGTAAGAATTTTGCTGAGGCTTAGGGAGATGCAGGAAATTACCCTGATAAACTGCAGAACAATAGAAAGAATGTGGATTTTCCAGAAAAATCTACTGGTCCCTGATGTGATTTGCAGGCAGCTGGTTTTGTCTTTAATCAGTTTCTGCCTACCACTTTAAATCTATCCCTCTGAAACACAGAGTGCCGATATCTCTGAGAACATATTGATCAACCTGAAAAATGACATTGCATTAGGAGTTTAAGATCTAGATCAAAAAAAGCAGGCTTTAACCATATCCTTGTTTTGGTGAGCTGGTGAAGTCTCAGCATACAACCCCTTGTGTTGATAGAAAGAAATGACAAATCTTAGCCCTGTGAAGGTGGCATTCTCTCCTCTGACTAGCAGAGCCTTGAGTGATGAGAGTCTGAATATAAGAACAGCAGTTAAGTGCCTACAGTTGGCTGGGATGAAGCAGAGCCTAGGTGTCTCTGTGCATTGCAGAGATTTCAGTCAGTCCTCAGAGTTGTAAAGAAGGAGGGCATTGGCTGAAACTTCTGCTACATGAAAGACCGTTTCACCTCCTCCACCACAGCTGTTCTGCGTAACAAATTGGAAACCTTTTTGAACAGGATTCCAATTTGATGAAGTACAGTAAAAATACCCAGGATTGACACAGAGGTTACCAAAAGCAATCAAACCTGGCCCTAGAGGAAAGAATGCCCTGGACAGAGTCCTCGCGTTAACAGCTAGAAAATACCCAGTGGAATTGCCAAATGGATTTAACAGAAAAATGTTAGCGAAGAGCAATTGAGCAAAAGAATCTTCTGCAAGAGAAGCAGCCTGGAAAAGCAAGAAATAGCCAAGTGTGTGAAAGGAGAGAAGTGTTTCACTGTATAGAGAAGAACCAGCACGGAATTACTGCAAGCAGTGCCTATAGAGGACATCCCCATTCACGCTGCCACTGTGCTGAGAACCACGGACTGCACTCCCTGTTACGCTAATAGCTAAACTTGTTCATGTGCAAAATAACAGGGTTGTTATGAGCAAAGGGGCAGAATATGCATGGAAACAGTGGACTGCATCAACAGCAATACCTTCCAGTTCTCCCTCCAGGAGATGATAATAAAGAGGATTTTCTGTACATGCACAGCAATCCTGTAAAATCCTCATGCAAAGGTAGATTAAGACTGAATAGTAATTCATATCACCTGGCCTCTATGAAGATATGTTAAGCTTTTACGGGGCTGAAACAGGCAATGTTTTATAGAAATGACACGAAAGTATAACACAGTTTAAACAATACTGCTGCTGCTGAGCCCTTGAACCCACAAGTAACCATAACCATCAGCCCTCATAAAAATCATAAGAATGGCTATAAAATAATAAGATTTAAAAAGCACAGTACTAGTATTTACATTGTTTATGCTTGTCTTCTGCCTTATCAGCACCTGGGCTGTACAGGAGAAAAGATATTTCACCCTTCTCCCCCATAAAATGACATGTCAAAGACGGCCAGAGCTCTACAATACCGAAAGCAAGGATTTTAGGAAAAAAAAAACAACAAAAATTCTGAGCGTTGTGACTCAAAAAAGACATTTGACGGCAACATTAACAAAAGATAGAGTGTTTTACTTGAGATGTGTCATAAAATTGGACTGCAAAAATAGAATCTGTATTAAATTTTGTTAGGCAGTTCCATCAACTTAGTAAATCAGAATTTGCTGTTCAAAGCCTACATGACAGGAAAAGAGTGCAGAACCTAAAAGCAGCACAAATCGAGGAGATTAACTGAAATGCAGCAGCATCCCCTTTTTATTCCCGGAACAACCAACAGTGAGCTACCTACAATAAAAAACATTTAAGTGCTAACACAAAGATCTTTACTGCACCAAGGGCAGGAGCCTGGGGCTTGTCTTCCAGCAAAGCAGGGGGCAAATCTTGACACCTATGAGGACAGTTTGTCTACTGAGGTTTTGTCGGCAAACACAAAGGTAAAAGTTACACAATAAGAATTACAGCAGGAGAAGAGGTAACAACGTGGAGGGCTTTTGCTCGCTGCCACCGTTTGCAAAGTCTACTCCAACATTTTAACCCAAGCGTTTGCCTGGAACGCATGTGCTCTACCAAGTGCAATTCCTTTTCTCTCTTTCGAGGGGTTACACCAAAGAAGCTCAGGGAGTCCTGAGCATTGCACCGTAATGCAAAAGCAGTCTGATTTCTTCTGACAACTACATTAGTACATTCTCACATTAAAAAATAATGTTACCACAGTTCACCCTAGACTAATTATCCCAGATCAACCCTCAAGCTTCCAGCAGTCACCAGCTCTGACTCTCTGCATCAGAGTTTGCCTCCGAAACCCTCATCGTTCTCAGGGTCTCTTTCTGAATGGATGCCTGTATCTGACCTCCGGGCAGTTTAACCAACTCCAAAGCTGTGCTGCTCACTGGCTGTCCAGCCATCACTTCCCAGCATCACCATAACGCTTGCTATTTTCTTACTGATGGCAACTGCTTACCTGAGTTTTGTGGGTATTCACCAGAGAGGGTGCAGCAGCCACCATGGAGCTGCTGCGAGGTCTTGGTAAAGGGGTGATCTCTGGCTCAGGTGGTTTCTCCGGCTTTTCCTGTAGCATATGCCTCAGCCTCTGCAGGTAGTACATTAGTGACCACTGCGTGCCCTCCTCGGACCAATGTGGCTGCAGCAGGCAGCGCAGCACTGCCACATCAAAGTACGTGGCGTAGCGAGACTTCTGGCATGGTGGGATCACCAAGGACACCCTGTTCCAAAAAGCAGAGGTAGAAATGTTAGTTGTCAGGCTCCTTAATCCTTCTTAGATACTCATCTCTCTGAATAAAGAGCCATTCGACAACGATGTGCCAAGTTTGTATGTTCAACTGTTCTTAAGGGGTCACTCTTGATACCACAAAGTTTTCTTTGATAGCTGGAAACCAGTTCTGTCCTAGCATACATGCCGCTCCACCCCAAAAGACCCAAGAGCTCTACCAAGAGGTCTAAAATGTAGCCGCTCATCAAGAGCTGTATGCCGTTCTCATTCTCCTGCCGCCTGCAGAAATCACCAGGGTGTGCACACAGCTGTGCCTGCTTGGGCCTGCAGGGACATGTGCACTGACCCTTTGGGACTAAGGCCCCCACTGAGAAAAGCATTACTGAAGACACGCAAGTGGATATTTAGCTTTCAGCTCCCTGAAGGACTCAAGTCCTTCACATGCTTTGTTAGGTGTTTTCTTGGATAGGGTTGCTTTCTTACACTGTGGTCTGAAGATAAGATTCCAGCACCTGCGCTAACTGAATAATTTGTTCATCTGGAAACAGACAACCCTTGAGCACCTGCTGTTCAGATACTAGTAATACATATTTAGGAATCGTTTACATTTGTACACATCAGGTCTTAACTTAGAAGGAGCTGGCACAGCAGCTAAGTTAGTTAACCCTTTAAGCCAATTAAATTGATTCTTATACAAGTAGACGTTACTGTTATGGACGCTCTTTGCCAAGGTGTGATAGAGAAAAGGACCATTTTTAGCCTTCATTATGATTTTCCTGCCTTTCAGGTGATGTCATTTCCTGATGTGTTTTACTATGGAATTTCCTAAGTATTCTAGAACTTAGTGCATGCAAAAGCAAGATGTCTGTAGTAAGCCTCAGAAATACAACTCCAGAGATTTCAGATTTCAAAGGGATTTTGTCGGGTTTTTATTTGGTTTTTTTACACCACTTCTCTCCCAGATCAGTACAACTGCTCTGATCTACCCTCCGTACATTCACTAGCTGTTAGGAGAAAATCTGTCAGAAAAGAAGCAGCGAACGGAATGAGAATCACATGGCAAAAGAAGGTGTGAAATTCTGGGGGTGGGGCAGGAACTCTGCAGATCTATTTTTTTTGCCTGCGAAGTACACAATTTGAATGTTTCCACCCAGTGTCTTAGAAACACACCTCCATGAACTGAGTACTTCTGTGATTTTTGTATTCTCTAAAAATCAACAGCACTTCCACGAATTGTATTCTCAGGCATTTGGGAATCACCAAACAACATATATTTGTTGTCACCAAATATAAATTTTTTTTTTTTTTTTAAAACCATTTATATTACCGATTCTGCTAAACAACAGGCAAACAGTGTTGGCAGGACACCCCCATCGCCAGCCAGCTCCCACCACGTTCTGAACAGAGGCGTCCAAAGCCACAGTCCAGCAAAGCATTAGGGACCAGGCAGCAATACTGCTCCGTGGAACTCCATAGTGCTTCAAGTAAAGCGCGTGCTTCAAGTGCTTTGCTGGATGGCTGCCCAGTGCCACAAAGCTGCCCTGTGCACCCAAGGCAGATGCAGGACTGGCGAAGGAGAAAGCAGCGTGCCCCGTGTTACACGCTGGGGAAGGGGCAGGTGGCAAGGCTGGGCTTGGAGCAGCGCCTGCGTCTCCGGCTCAGACCCGAGGAGCTGGTTTGCCGCCAGCCCCACAGGCCAGCGATGAAGGCACTCGGCAACTGCAGACCAGCCCCTCTGTGTCAGTATATGTCACTATACGCAACCTATAGATTCAACGCTTCTCCCCTAGTGCTGTATTCAAGGTAAAAACGTTACAAGCTTGACGACTTTAAAATTGGCTGTTATAAAAACCTGAAAAACTCAATTAGGAAGGAGAAAATAATGATACATGGAACTAGGCTATAAATTTTTCCCCATAAACCTGATGTGAAGGCTGCTCTTGTCACAGTCGAGATTGTGTCACAGAGATGCAGCCTGTAAAAAAAACTTAAGGACAGCTGGGATACTCAAAGCACCCCAGCAAAGGAAATAAAGCCCATCCCCTCCACAGCCATTGTGAAGGATGATGCATTGCTCCCTGGTCACTTTGCAGGACCCAGATCAGTGTCGGAGCCTAACCAGTCTGTCTTGCTCCCCGTATGCGGCACAGGCAAACCCGAGGCACAACACAGCCTGGAGCAAGGCATATTCTCCTTATGAAATATTTGTCATTAAAGTCCTTCCTGCGAAGTCTTTCCCAGGCAGTGTGTTCAAGACAGCAGCTGGATAAAGGGCTGTGGCTTTATTTGCTTCAGCGTAGAACTGTAAATGGATAATTTCACCGAGTGGAGCAGGGATAATTAGCCAGGATCAGAGGAATGAGCCATTTGCTCAAGAAGTGTCTGAGGAACCAGAAATTAAACTCTGTGCTTCATTTAGAAGGAAACCTAGTGTTGGTGCAATCGGCGCTGGGTCGCCTGTGACTGCAGGGAGCGGAAAGGCAGCCATCGCGCAAGGCCTGCCCAAGGACAAAGGAGCACTGCGGCTGTCGGGAGCAGAGTAAACAACGTTTGTTCCCCAGTTGTCTGTTGCTCAGCAACCAAAGCTCCCTGTACAGTTTCGACTAATCAATGAGTCCTGCAAATGAGGAGACATAATGATGCTCTCTTCAAAGCCTGTCTGAAGCTTCATCCCCATAGCAACCACCAGACCCAGCTTGACAAATGGATCACCTGATGCTGTCTTCTTAAAAGGCTCCTTATTTTTTATAGCCGTGCACTCTCTGAGCAGTAGTGTTCACACGCAGAAAGGCAGTTCTGTCCCCAGCTTCGGTTTTACTGGCTCACATTAATACAAATTAAATAAAGACCCATAACCGACAGCAGGCTTGATATAAAATCCTGAGGGAAGTCTCCTGATGGGATCAGAAACCTAGAGAATAGTTTTGCCCTTTCCACCAGTGAAAGGGTGCATCAAACCCCTTTTTGAGAAATCAGAGCCCTTCCTAGATTATATCCACAGACCCACTCCATCCCACATTTCTTCTGTCTCTGTAATGAAGCAATTTCTTAAAACACTGCAGTGTTTTGGATGTGACATTTCCCAAAAGAGATAAGCAACAGGACCAAAATTTTCAGGAGGAGTTTAAGTGACACTCCTAAATCCATAGAGACCTAAAAATATAGCTAGGCTTCCCTCCCTCTCCACCCCCTGAAAACACTCAGCAGCTTCATTTACTTTATGGCATTACCGAAAGAAGAAGAAAACTTGATCAGAAGGAAGCCAGGAAAGATACCAGCTGCCTGAGGACAGATGAACCTGCATGTTATTTGTTAGTGTCTTTAATTATAAGCAACCAACATATTAGAAAAGACCAAAGAAACTATCCCAACAGGCCAGTTAGAGATTTCTCCAATGAAAGTGGCATTGAGTACCAAATATCACCACCTTGTTCCTCACCCAGAACTGAGATCTGTTGAATTAAGAGTTTGAGATAAATATCCAGCACCCTTGGCGTGTACGGACAACTGCACATTCAAGAGAAAGTACTTTGTGACTTCCACCATTGAGTGACACCAGCCTAACTTTTGATGAAGGGATTTGTACCTGGGATGTGTGGTACCTCTCTCCTGAGATGTTTGGGAGGATACACTTCCATCCAAGGAATTTCCACGGTGACATGCTGAAACAGTGGCCTTTGGAGGTACAGAATCTGGCTGGGTTGTCTCACAGACCACCTGCAGTCCCTTGGGATAGTTTTAATAAAAGGAAATAGGTATATAAACATATTTATCTCTCCCATATTACTTTCCTTACTGCAACTTGTGCTTAGACATGACTTATACCATAATACCATGGTAATACCATGCAGAACCTGTTCAAGCCTGGGGCTTCTTAGTACTAGGGATTCTACAGGTGAAGGGCAAGACAGGACTCTTGCCCAAGAAAATACATAAGATCAGACTTCCAGCCTATAAAACAGGATAAGGCCAAGGAGATCCTGGCAACTATACTCAACACCCTTTGGTTCCACTGCAGACAAGGGCGGGAGCCTTCAGAAGCACGTGAAGAACTGTAATTTCTAGAGATGCAATACTTTAGGGTGGTAACTGCAGTGCTGTTTCATAATAATTTCCCCCCTCCCTCAGCTCGCTATTCAACTTGGCTAGCCTTACCATAGAGCTTACCTCGGTATGTCCAGTGTCCAGATTAGGGGATTCACAAGTCACACTCTGGTTGTTGGTGGGAGAACTTCTCTTAGCTGAGAAAAGAAGTCAAAGGAGGACATTTTGGGAATCGCCCCTAATATTAAAACGTACCACTGAAAGGATACACCAGAGAATAAAAACAAACTCAAAGCAGCATTTCTTTGCTGCAGACTTCCTAGGGATTAGCCACAGCCATAAAAAGAAAAAGAAAAAAGAAGAACTGTTTTAAGTTCTGTTTAAGTTAACTGTTTAATTCTTTCGATTACGTTGTCAACCACATTGTCTACTAAAAATCTCTATTTCTTTAAAATTAAATTTGAATATAAATTTCATCCTAAATCCATTTGGCATCAAATTGTGTTTTCCTGTGTGTACTAGTGACTTATATTTTGGAGCTCTTCCTCCTCCTATTTTCACATATATTCAGCTCCTTTTCTAGGTTGCATCTCTCAGAACGTGTTGAGATTTCCCATTTGACAAATGCCTTCATCACAGGAAATGCACCAATGTCATACAGAGAGTTTGATCAGTGATACTGTAGAAGAACAAGGGCATCACAAAGACTAGGATAACAATTCTTGAAATCCTGTCACATTGCAAGCTATTCAGATGTGACTTAGTATCAGACTGACTCCAAACAAAACACTGCAAAGCTTCTTCAGTAGAATTCTTTTTAATTTGCTGTTTGAAGGAAAATTAACTTCTTTGTCCCAATTTGAGACAACAATGCTAAGATAGCAGAATCTTCCTTGATACAGAGAATGTCATTCCAATTTCTATTTCCATTCTGCTGAAAACGTTTTCAAAACAGAGTATTTTCTTTTCAGACTTTACTCCTGAAGTTATTCTTCAGGGATTTTCTGACCACACTCCAGACCTATGAAAAAAATTCCATCAGTCAAAGAAAACTTAGGACTAATTCCTTTTGTTAGTTCCAGGGCTGAAATCCTATTTTTTAATTCCAGAAGTTGAAGCAGAGGAGGAAGAACTAAATGTCAAATATGGTTTTAAATAATTTGAAAGACTTGAATCTTTTCGACTCTGGACTGTCCCAGAGGCCTACAAACCCTTCAAACAAAATATGACATCCAAAATGACTTGTCATCAGAAAAATCCGATTTAGCAAACTACATTTTCACTACTGTGGAAATTAGCGTTCCGTGCTTTTGAGAACGAGCAGCAATGCTACAGCGATATACCCAGCACACTTTCAATTGACTACCTTGTAGGAATTATGCAAAACTATTGTTTAAAACATAAAATTAAAAAAGGTTTTTTAGAACTAGGCCAGACACAAAGGCTTGGGAGCCTAAGCACCCAACTCCGGTTTCATTACGGCTGAAGTACAAAGGAGGAGCAACCCCTTCCCGTATGCAAACGCAAATTCACAACCTAAGCCTTCTTTGGAGCCTCTTGAAACTATTTCGTTTCATTTCATAGCTTGGTGAAATTTAAATCTTAAATAGGAGGAGAACCTACACTGCTAACCGTGTGCTCTTCGCTGTTAATTTCAGTCCAGTGCCAATCTGGGAAAGCCTTCCCCACCTGTGTCAGGCTGCTGCCAGATGCTGCCTTTGCCCTTCTTAGCAACTGAGGAAGATATGGTGAAACAGAGATATGAAGCTGACCGGAAATGATAACTCTACTGAAGGGTTTCTCATTTCCTATTTGTGCTTTCCCTCTCATCTCCTATTAAATTATTATGCAAGTGTCGGTTGACTCTGAGGGGAAGCAACCCTAAACTACTCTCAAAGGTTTGACTGTTTCCTGCAGGATTAACATATTCCTTCAAATATGACGGCTACAGAACATAAGGCAGCATGAGGCAAACAAAGGAAAGGTTTCCCAGCTCACAGGAGCTACATTACCACAGCAAAATCACAGACCTGTAACGATGTTCCGGATTGGTTTTACAAGGGCGTTGAAGGCAGAAACTTCAGGCTGCCTGTGTTCCCACATAGGCTGCCAAATAACAAGGCCACTAGCCAACCGAAATGTCAGGTCAGACTCCTAGGAAGACAAACAGACGTTGTATCACAAAAGCTCACACATAAGAATGCTGTTTCCAGTCTAAGAGAATTGTAATTTCTTTTATGCACAGATCGTACACAAAATAGGTGCTACCACACGCAGTTCTGTGGTCAGTTTATGCTAACTCAAAACTACTCAGCAGATATTAAACTACTACACTGACACTACTCAGCAGATATTAATACATTTGAAGTGTTGCTATTAAAAAAATAAGGAAATCTCAATACAATGTTATAAACTAAGCTTGGTTTTAATTACTATTTTTACTAAGGAGCACCTTGCAAGGCTTTTGGAAGAGGTAGCAGTAACATGAGTTGCATTTTTACGTTGCCCTGCTAGCTTTTGGTGATATGCCAACAATTTTATCTACGGTTCTTGTTACAGGATTACATGCATCCTCCTCACCCCCCCAAAAGCCTGATTTAAAAACACATTGCTAAATTCACAAATCCTCTCAGAAGTCAGGAATTCCACCTTTAGTTCTGCCTGTGCAAACATGTATCATCTTCTTTGAGCACATGCATCACTTTGGTTATCTCATCAGAGGATTCTTCCCCGGAGACCTCTACCTCTGTGAAACCCAGAGGGGACAATGCTGACTTAGTGAGCCAGTTACATGCCTCAGCTACCTCACCTTTGTTAAGCTTTGCTTTGACAGAAGCATGCGTGTTTTCATGGGCTTTTCAACGTTCATCACTACAGTATCTCAGAGATATCAGAGATTTTCAAGGTAAACCTGAGATATTGTTACTAACCTCATCTTGTAAATGGGAAACTACATCCCAGAAAGATTAATATAAAAAAAATTGGAAACCTAATCTCTAATAGTCACGGTCTACCTCCAGTTTCATTTAATTTATTCAAAGGGCATCCCACATTTGTGTGCATAGCATTGGGAAGAATTCCGCATTTCTTCCCGTCATGTCCCAGTAGCTTACACAGAAAACGTGGAACTAGTAAACAAGCATGAAATATTTGGGCTAAATAAATTGAACAATACTGCACAGGAACTCAGTAGCAGAAGTAGGGAAAGAATCTATCTCTCCAGACCTGCTTTCACCTGCCTAACCAAAAGATTATCCTTTATCTCCTTACTTTCTTATCTTCTTCAACTGTTGCAGCATACAAAGCTGGACTGGACCAGATAACAGTCTCCATCACTTCATGACTTTATAGACCTTTTCCAAGCACCTACTCTCCAGAGCCAGTTTCTCGTCCGACGCCTAGCTGGAAACGTAAAGGCTAAACGGCAGCCCTCCAGAGAGACTGAAGACAAGAGGCAGGAGTCAGAGCATGCAGAAAACATCTCCTTGTCACACCACTCTGCAAAGCCGATGCACTCAGCACAAAGCCGAAAGAGGGACCCTGGCAGACAGGAAGCCTGCGGCCTGCTTCCAACTTCAGAACAAAGGAATGCTCAATTGCCTTTGCCGCTGCCATGCTTATACCACTATCACGCATTCCTAGTAATTAGCATCAAGATGATTAGTAATGACATCAACTAATCCCAGTGGCAGCCCTACAGTGGAAGCCCTGAAAAGCTAGCAAGGCCCTTCTGAGCAGTGGTTGAGAATCACTGGAGCAAGCTGAAGCTGACAATCCTTTCTGCAGGTTCCAGGGTCCCAAAGGCTTCACAAGGGCCACAGAGCTTTGACAGTCCCGAGAGCTGAAAATGTTTCACTTCAGATTTATTTGTCTTTGTGTCTGCCTGATGCTGTGGTGATTGCTCATGTCACTGGAAGTATTTCTTCCTAATAGCAGTGGTATTCTGCCAGCTTGTTAAAACATTTTCAGTGGTCACCTAGCATGTACTGTAGGTTGAATTAATTAACAATCACAAAGGCAGAATCATTCTTTTCCTGCTCAGAGGTGTCTCCACACAAGTACCTCACCAGCGTTCCACTTACTTTAATCCTGTGGACAAGGGGAGCAAAGAGGAACACAAAGAGCTCCACTGTGGCCATGGAATTATGAAAGAACTTCCTTCTGTTATTCTCTTCCTCGTCATTCGTGGCGCTGGGCCGGGGATGCCCTGGTGATCCTTGGTTTTCAGCCTGGTGGATAAAGGCACTACTGCTCCCTCCCCAGCTTGAGCCTCTGTCTCCTCCAAACAGGTCATTGCTGCAGTCCTGAGGGGCCTCCAGCAGCATCCAGTGTAGAGTGTGAAGAAGCTTCGTTTCAGCTACTCCAAGCTTATCCTGATGTCCTGGATGGAGAAATACATCACAGTATCTCACAGGGTTTCCATTAACAGTGCTGTTGAGACTTTCAGAGCTGCACAGAAAACTGGGCATCCAACTTCCCGATAATAAAAATTCTACCATTAAAAGCATCAGCATTATGCTTCATTGTGTCTGAAACCTCCTAATTCACAAGTCTCCATTTACTTCACAGCATTCGCAGTTCAGTCCCTGAAATGTCAGTTGCAGGGCAATGGAATGCATGGACATAGAGTGCTCCTAAAAGATGCCACCTTGACTGTCTTGTCTGTTTGACTCTATCGAATGAGCCAAAGTGCAAGTGAGCACTGCGAGGTGCTCAAACTGTGTCCTGTTAATGTCCCCTACTGGCATGTCTCGTGAAGCAAATTCCTGCTGAAATCACTGCTGAAATCAGTAAAAGACTAGTAAAGGAAGTTCAATTTGGACTTTGAATGTTTGTTAGAATAGAATCATAGAATAGTTTGGGTTGGAAGGGACCTAATAGATCATCTAGTCTAACCTCCCCTGCAATGAGCAGGGACATCTTCAACTAGATCAGGTTGCTCAAAGCCCCATCCAACCTGTTTGCAAGGATAGGGCATCTGCCAGCTTTCTGGGCAACCTATTCCAGTGTTTCACCACCCTCATTGTAAAAAATTTCCTCCTTATATCTAGTCTAAATCTACCCTCTTTTAGTTTAAAACCAGGCCCTGCAAAAAGTTTGTCCTCATCTTTCTTATTAGTCCCCTTTAAGTACTTAGAGGCCACAATAAGGTCTCCCTGGAGCCTTCTCCAGGCTGAACAATCCACACACTGTCAGCCTGTCCTCACAGGAGAGGTGCTCCAGCCCTCTAATCACTTTTGTAGCCCTCCTTTGCACTCACTCCAACAGGTCCACGTCGTTCCTGTGCTGAGGCCTCCAGAGCTGGACGCTGCACTCCAGGTGGGGTCCCACCAGAGCGGAGCAGAGGGGCTGAATCGCCTCCCTCAACCTGCTGGCCATGCTTCTTTTGATGCAGCCCAGGATGCGGTTGGCCTTTGGGGCTTCAAGTGCATATTGCCGGGTCACGTCCAGCTTTTCATCCACCAGTACTCCCAAGTCCTTCTCAGCAGGGCTGCTCTCAATCCCTTCACCCCCCAGCCTGTATGATACTGGGGGTTGCCCCAACCCAGGTGCAAGACTCTGCACTTGGCCTTGTTGAACCTCATGAGGTTCACATGGGCCCACTTCTTGAGCTCGTCCAGGTCCCTCTAGATGGCATACTGTCCCTCAGGCATGCAAACCACCCCACTCAGCTTGGTGTCATCTGCAAACTTGCTGAGGGTGCACTCAACCCCACTGTCTATGTCACTGATGAAGATATTGAATGGTATTGGTCCCAGTAGGGACACCTGAGAGACAGCACATGTCACCAGTCTCCATCTGGACATTGAGCTGTTGACCACTAGCCTCTGGATGTGACCATCCAACCAATTCCTCATCCACCGAACAGTCCATCCACCAAATACATATGTCTCCAACTTGGAGAGAAGGATGTTGCGAGGGACCCTGCCCTATCCTTATTATCTGTTTGACTTACCTGCTGAAAATCAAATGCATTGGTCTGAATAAAAAGAAAAATTAAAAAAACCAAAAAAAAAACCAAAAAAAACCCCAAAAAAACAACTTAAGATATTAAAAGTACCTACTGCAATTGGCCGCTGCAGCGTGCCTTGAAAGAAATATGTATTCCTTCAAGCAACCCATGCCTGCTGGGTGGCAAAGGCTTTGCTGAAGCTAGCTCTATTATCTCTGAAAAATAACTAGCAAAATATTATTGAACTATTTTCACTCTTCAGCTCATCAGACCATTAACTTCACTCTCTTCTCTCACTTCAAGGGAAAGCTCTCACAAGTTACCCTGCTATAAATGAGAACAGATCAAGAACAGCAATCCACAGAATGAACTAACTGGGATTCCAGGATTTAGAATATGTTGGCACCCTGGGCATCAATCTGTCATATTTTGACTGATAACTTCAGTAATGGAAAAACAAACTCACACGAGCACTAACCTAGCTTGTTTCGGTTGGAGAGCAATGTTGCGGTGCAGTGCAGCACATGCGGGAGTGCAGCTTGGACAAGTTCCCAGCGAGAAATGCTCTGGATGGCTTCAGAGAGAGCTGGAGAAAGGCCATGCAGCTTGTTCTCCACTAAAACCCTTTCGAAAGACTGAAATAAGAACAAAGAAAAAAAGACACTGTATATCTATTTCTGCACATGGCTTCTAGTAAATACAACATTCTCTTTTAAAAACCTGTAATCTGTAAGTTTTCATTATATAACCAAATCACATCTTATAATATTTTTCTCGAAAGACACAGACTGTAACTAAAGCTCACCAGACACACGGACATACTTGGCTAAGAAATGAATGGGCCACTCAATATATATTCTGTAATAAAAAAGAATTAAAGCAAGCAACATTAGTACATCGGTACGTGCCGACATCAAGCCAGGTTTACAGTTGTGCTGGGTATTAATCTGGCATGCCAGTAATCCTGTTGGAAGTCACAGGAGCTAATGAAGCCTGTATTTGTGGAGCTGAGAGCTGGACATTCTTCTCAGACACACATGCTCTTTCAGTTTAGTGTAACACAAAGGGCAAGCCATTAAAGGTATACAGGCCTTAGGAAATGTTTTCACACCCTGCCACAGAAAATAATCAGTGTACAAAATTTTTTGTCGAGCCATGATGTAATGGTTTTGCGAACAGTTAAGAGAGCTGATGGCTGCAGCAAGTTCATTATTTCCACCTCAAGCAACACAAAATAAGACTATCTGCCTTTGAAATCCCTAAGGAAGTTCCTTATTGCTAGTCGCTCCAACGATTTCAATAAGTTGTTCCTCTGACCAGATACAAAGATCTCATTATAGGTCACAAAAGCAGTTAGGTTCCTTCACTGAAGTTCCTAAAGCAAAGAAATACGTTACTAACAATGCATGTCCTTGCCGTATACCAGCATAGCCTCCTGGCTACCTATTTGTTCTCAAGCTGTTTCACCAATTTTATCAGGCTCTGGGCAAACAAGTAACTGTTGGCATTCATGACTTAACGAATGCTTCAAATACCCTCACTCTAAAGATTCATAAAGCTTATCCTTCCACACTAGTCATACCAATTTTTCCTGTAAAATTGGTGGGGTAATTAGAACAGACTCAATTCCAAAGAGGAAAAGCAAAAAGGGCAGCTTTCATAACCCAGCTCTCCTCAACGACCAGCCACTCTCAGGCGTGACATGCTAACCAGTGGTAGCACGCACTCTTCTGCACACTCCAGCAGCTGTGCACATCTGCTCTCTCGGGTGGTGGCCACATCCACTGCTGTGGGCAGACATGAGCTCCTCTGTCAAGAGGCAGGATGCCCTAGTACAAGGATAATGCTGCACCATTGTGGTTTTACAGCATCCCCATTACAGCTCCGCCCTTGTCAGCTTGGAGGCAGAGAAACGCACATTTATCTGCACTTACAACCTAAACCAGAAACTCCCCAATAGCACCAGGCATAGACAGACTAAGAGAGGGGGAGATGGACCGTATGATTTACACAGATGTATCTGGGGGGAATTCAGAACCGAGTGCACCTATAAAGGACTAAGACAGCAGCAACACAAACAGTACCTGAGGAAATACCGACAATATACATCAGAGCTGTCAACAAATATAAATCTGCAGAAAGTCACACTGCCCACCTACTAGAAACCCCAGGTTCTAGTCAGAAAAGTCAACAGATTTTCTTTATGCACACTTCAGAAACTCAAGAGGAAGCCAAGGAGTCTGCAGTTATGTCTTTAAATTAGGATTGTATTCAACTCAACATTTTGGGTTCCTGAGCCACACAAAGCTTTTCCTACATGGTTAGCCACCAGATCCCTCTGTTATTTGCTGGCCTGAGCAGAAAGCTAAATGTATTTCTGTACCAAAATGGAAGATTAGTTTCCGGAAGAACATATGTGATCACAAGCATCTGAGACAGAAGTACTGTTTGTTGCCAGAAAATTGCTAACACAAAGGCATATATGGAAACCACCGAGTGTCCCCGTGTGCTATGGGCACTGCCTGGTACACAACTGCCACTCCGCATGTACTGTCAACACAGGACCTAGCTGGCATAAATCCCCACACTGCTAAGTGCCACAAGCAGCCCAACAAGAACATGCAGTTCTTGCGACAAGTGTTCCCATGGGATTTGCCTGGAAATCTCAATAAAGGTCTAGCTCACAGCAGCTCCTGCCTACACCAGACATCCAAGATGCAAGGCCCTGGGTTAGCATTTGCTCCTGCAGAGCCTCCGTTTTGGTCTGCTACGGCTTTACTCCAACTTTCAGGACCTGCTACAGAGAATACACAGACATTAAGAGGAAAGACCTAATTTTCACCCCACATGAACTAAGCAACTGCTGCTACAGCTGAGAGGAGTTACATGCTTCAGTGAGAAGGCTGAATGAGAACGTCTGCAGTAAGCTCCCTGTAAGTCAGTCAGAAGGAAGATATTGTCATGCTATGGATCTGTCTGGAGCTGCAGCCTCGGGGCCGCTGCTTGGCTAAGAAAACAGTTACCTACTTATAGCAGGCTTGTCCGTGCCTGCAACACCCCATGTGCCACAGGAGGATAAAGACCATCTGCCAAAGTGGCAGTGAGGAAAGTCAGCGTTATTCCTTGGCTGGAGAAAGGGCAGCCCCTTTCAGCAGTGCTCTGTGTGTGTGTGTTCAGCTCCCTCAGGGCCACTTACACAAGCTTTTTCCTTTTAGCCTGGTGATGCCATCTGTTTTCACAGGGAGTGACGGTCAGTCTTCTCTGGCTGCCTTCCCACTGCTGCTGTTCTCCTTTTACCTTCTTCTCCACCAAGAACCAAAGGGGCTGTTAAATACCTTGTGGCCAGGGTCAGCCTGTGTGTCACTTTGCTGCCAGAATGGGAACAGGTAGCTGCCTGACGAAGCCAAGACAAGCAGGACAGGACAGAGCAGATTCTGCCTGGGCTTTGCCATGGTTTCCTATACAGCTTTTCTCAAGTCGCGTGAACTTCCCCTGCTCTAAGACCCAGGGAGCTGTACCTGCAGTGAACTGCATAAGGCAGCAAGGGCTCAGCCAGGCCCCTCGCCCCGACTGGACGGGCAGGACCTTGGGAAGCCCAGCAGCCCCCTGTTCCACCCTCCCTGGAGTGCCAGACGAGCTGCAGGGCTCCTTCAGGGAAGAAGCCCTGGAGCCTAGATCGCACTCGAAAAAATAAAACCAAAAAAGCAGTAAGCTAGGAGAGCAGGGCAGTGCTTAGCCTAGTGTATGTACAGAAAGACGCTGGTGGAGCCACAGAGAAACTATTAGTGCTTCTTGAACCTGACTTCTGTCCTTGGAGGGAACCTTACTGCCCTTTCTTCCAAAGCTCAGGCTGCATCATGGTGGAAAGCAGACACCATTGCTAAAATCACTTCAGACCAACCAGAAAGAACTTGAAATGCAGGCAGAAAGCACTATCAGTCTGGGGAAGGTCCTCTGAGTAGGAAAGAGTTCCTAGAAAGATCTAGGAGTTCATAGCACAAGGGATGGTAAGGCTCCATTGTTTACTAAACACAGTAAAAGTACAAACATTGATAAGGAATGAAACACAGATGCCAAGCACTTTATTTACAGAAAACTCCTGTGTTCAAAAACTCAGTTTTCTGCAACCATGTCCATTGGCAAGATAAAATAAAGGTGGCCTAGTTTTAAGCTTTGTTCCCTATCTATCCTTTAATCATTCATAACAACAAAACATATTACTACATTTGCAAACACAAGTAGGAAAAAAAACCCAAAACCAAACAAAACAGAAAAGAGGTAAATTTTGAATTTGCAGGATCTTCAAAAAAACATGCCCAGTGTAATCCAGGGTAAAAGAATTTAAAACATATCCTTGAGTCCCTTACCACCACCCAAAAAAATCCATTAGCTTTGTACAGCACTCACATACGTTCCTGAGAGGTCATTTACAGCTTTGACTCATGCACATTAGGAATGACATTGTGTCAGGGCAAAAGAACTTCAGAACAGGGAGAATGAAGACCATTAAATCCATACCGAGGCACAAGAGCATTTAGACAGCATAACACAATATGGGGTGGGGAAGAGTATTTATCTTCAGATTAAAGGCAATTCACAGAGCAATTGAAGTCAGGGTGATTGTTCAGGTAAGGAAAACAAAGCTACTAAAAGGCAAGGTTTTTCCTCAAGTATTATGGTATAAAGCAAAGCTCAAAGAAGCAACGCAATCTGCTCTTGCAGACCAGATGCTGTACTCACTGAATCCAGGCCTCCAGCATCTGCTTCCCTGATGCACAATATGCAGCAAATTCTACTGCAGCAAGTTTAGAGCCAATAATAATAGAATACTGCACAATGTTGTGTCACACACACTGTCAGACAGTTACCAGCCCATAGACACGCCTAGAACAATTCTGGCTAAAGAATTAAAAAAAAGGACAGATTATATAACAGGTGCACAGTATTTTTAGGCACACCAGTCAATACAGTGGTGTTAGATAGTCGGCATGATGTTTCAGAAGACAAGCCAACTACCTGTCAAGTTCCAGAAACCCTGATTCACCCATGCACACAGCACTCTGCCTTATCCCACTGGATAATAGAGAAGGTGTCGATGCAAGCAGACATCCCTGTGCATTGGCAGCGATAGGAAACTGATGAGCAAAAGAAGGTGGCAGATGCAGCAGCTCAGGCTGTATCCCGTCAACTGTTCAAAACTAAGCCCCACCTTTGAAAGCTTTCTACCATTAATTTAAGTATTATGTTAAGAATTGGAGAAGAATCAAGTTCTCCTTCATCCAAGGGGTGAAAATTAATTGGATCTTCAAGAAAACTAGTGAAAAGTTGCATCAAAATCTCATGTTTACATCTGCAAGAGCTATACGTAATTTTAAAAGGCCTTTGGGTAATCCCAGCTCTCTTTCCAGGTGTCAATACAGTCTCTGCGTTCACTGCACACAGATTTCTTCATTCTCCCCAGCTCCTGAAACACTCAGCTCCTCTCTCCCTTTAAGTGTTGGGGTTTCTACAACGGCCTGGCACCACAACCTTCAGGTCACAAAGATGCAATTGGTTTTAAACAAAAATGCTGAGCTCACCTGTACCCAAGCTGTGACTCTTGACCACTGAGGCTTTTTGCCAGGACTACAGCATGCGAATACGTAACCGTGCAACTCTGCTGGCACAAGGGCAGCTGTATAACCCAAGGCACCAGCTGAAGGAGGAGAGCAAGGCCCCTGACATTTGAGGCAGGCACTGCTGTTTGACTGCCCTGGGAATAGCTGTAGGACTACTCCCAGCCCCAAAGGCCCCCTCCTTTCTGACTGTTTTTCCAGCTCCCTTTCCCTTGGCTGAAGTGTATGATTTATATTGTCTTGCAGGTTTTTTTACACTTAGTAAATTCTACTTTGTGCTCATGGAAGAAAGACATTTTAGAATCAGCCTGGGGGACACAGAGGAAGACTTCATGCCAACAGCAGAGCATGAAGGACAAGGAAGTCACAGACAGATAGGTACATCATGGATAACGCACAGAGAAGGAAGCTCCGTCCCGCTACCCAACAAGAACAGATATTAGCTCACAGGTGGGGCAACAGCATCGGATTATAGGTGCTTCAAGGCTTGGCTCCTGCACACTCCTGAGACTCCTGGTAAAGGACATAAGGCAACAAGCTCCATTTTCTAGCCTCTGAACAACCAGGAGCTGACAATGGTATAAATAAGTGATGACACTTTTTGTTCCATGCACCAGAATTGCAATACATTTTACTCTCCAACACCGTAAGCCAGCAGTCCTCTATGAGTACTTGGTATCTAGCAATAACCCTGAAAAATTTATGGATTTCTTAGAAGAAAATCAGTCAGCAGTAGCTAGAGCTTCTCCAGCTTAATATCTTGTTAGAAGGAAGTCAGAAAATTGCTGCAGAGAGACCCAAGTACTTTAAACTATTACGATACATGTCCAGACCAAGTTTTTCCAGTCTGTCAAGTTTGGCTGCAACTGCTTAATGTACTTTAAGTCATCCAAAGATCAGCAACAGTTCAAGGAATTCTGAAATTCCCTAGATACCCATCTTATTTGAACTTGCTGTGTGTCTTTCCTTTCTCCTCCCTTTAGCCAGTAGATTGAGGTTACACTTGAAATAGTTAGAAATAAGAGTTATTAGCAACTGCATAATAACCTCTCTTTAATTATGCTGCTAAAACATGGTCCCTCATTTTCCAATAAAGGAGGCATCTTCATCTTGCACAATAGTAAAAGTATTGTTTAAAGCCAGTTAGTAATGTTTAGATTTTCAATATTTTAAGACTGAAAAAACTCCAGTAATGGCAAACTGAAATTACATCAATCTCATCTGAAAGCATATGCATACATGATGAACTGCAAGTTTAGACCCACATTGTCATAGCTCAGTCTGTCCGTACCATTATTTACTTTGTTTAATTACTAATTAGTTCAATTACTAATATCCAAACTAATATATTTTTGTTGTGTCTAGAGATGCACATGATATCTAAATTCTCTGATTGGGAAAAGGTTTCAAAGCCTTCATGTGATAAAAGCACAAAATTAAGCTGAACGGACTAAATCCACTTCTGGCGTAAGCCGAGAAGCTTGCTGATCAGCTACCACGGTCAGATCAAGTTGCAGGAAAAGTTAGTTATAAATAAGAGTTGAAAAAGACAAACATGTACATACCACACAGGAAGCTTCATATTGTTTCCCCAGTTTAGGTCTTAAAAATGCACTGAAGGAAGGGAGAAAAAGCGTTAGAGACACAGTACTTCTAGGGTGAGTTTTGCTTAATAATTTTTAGGATTTTTCTCATGTCAGAAGGTTGGCAAAAAGGCAGAGAAATTTCATGTAAAGGAAGACATAAGGCCAAAACAATGTTCAGACACCTGTTGATGACATCTCACCAAATGCTATTACCTTTTCTAGAAGACAAAAGTACCCACACTGATATGCCAAGAGGCAGATAATCTACCCTCAAGAAAAGTCCTGTTCCCCATGGATAAAATCTTCCATCAAACAGTTTTCAGCCATTTTACCTTAGTCAAAGATCTTCAATATATTCTGATTAAAATGTGTTAAATACTACTGAACTTTGCCTTGCCTGTATTTTAAGCCAGGGATCTATTTGCTGATTTTGTATTAAGTATTTTCCTCCACAACTGCTGATGTGGAAGGCTTATGATGAAATGCAGGCCTGTACCCTGTAGGTAGAGAACACTCACCCTCTGCTGTTATTCCCCTCCAGAATGGGATCAGAGTTAAATATTAAAAAAAATTAATCAGGTGACCTTATTACAGCATTTTTTTTTTTTTAGGACATCAAAACTGTGGAATAAAGGGATTTTGTGACTGAGGCCTTAAATTAGAACCACAACCTTCAAACCTTCCAATCTTCCCCCACAGCCTCTGCAATGTTTTCAGTTTAGAATTCTGTTAAGACAGGAGACAGACAGGATTCACAAGGAACATAAAGCCCCAGCCATACATTCAGCCTGCCCCTCACACATCATTACTCTCCAATCCAATGAAATAAGGTGAGACTTTGACGTATCTGTTTGCATGCTGACCTCCCACAGCATAGATTACACTTCCAGAACAGCTGCAAACACAGATACAAGCAAAGCTGCAAGTCTTTGGTGCAGCACTGAGGGATGCTGCTTCTGGTACCAGAGCTACGAGAGTCCTCTTAAAAGTGGGGGTGGAGGGGGGCTGGGGAGACGGGACAGGGAGGAGGGAGAAGGTGCATAGACACACATACACATGGATGTTTTAAAGTCAAATCAAGATGCTGCCTGGGACTGACACCAGGTGAAGCTGCCTCCAGTCCTTCCCCCATTCCCGATACACACAGATTGCTCTATACTGCGTGAAAAGGGAACAGCTTGTTTCACGCCTTCGTGTTGCAGCTGCAATAGCTGCTTCCTCCCCACCACTGGGCAGCAGCTGGCCTGCCTCCCCTCCCCACTTCCACTGCCCTGTTGCAGCTGCATCCCAAGTACCCAGGGCTTGCTGCTCTCACCTGGTTTGCCTCCATAGGAAGGTCTGGATGGGCAGAGGGATGCCGCGGCCGCTCTCCTGCTCCTGGCCCTCTGAGCTTTTCCTTTTCACCATGATGCTGATGACAGCTGCTGCTGTGAGCCAGTCTTAGCAGACATTCCAGCCGGGATCTCCCATGGCTGCCTCTTCGCTCTCCGTAACTCTTTACCCTCTTCCCTTCACCCTCCGCAGCCCACCCCCGCTCTCTCTCACACCTCCCGTCAGCTTTGCTGGTGCAAAATGGCTGCAGAAGGCAGGGAGGAAATTAGGGGAGCGAAGATGTCCGCGTCCCTCTGCTCCCTCCCTGCCTTCAGCACCTCCCTCTGTGGACAGCTCCCCGCGCCGCGAGCCGCGCCGGCAGGCGGTGACAGGGGAGGGCGGGCGGGTGGCCCCGCCCCCCGCGGCCCCGCCCAGGGCCCCGCGCCCCGCCGGGGACGGGCGACAAGCGAGCAGCGGCCGCTCGCCCGCCGGCCCCGCAGCAACGGGGCGTCTGCCGCCTCCCCTCCCGCCCCGCGGGAGAGTTCGGGAGCCGGGCCAGCCCGCGGCGAGAGGAAGGCGCAGAGCAGCCGAGCAGCGGCGGGGTCAGGAGGCGTCCCCACCCGCCCGCGGCGGGGACAAGCGCAAATAGGCGGCTCCTGGGAATCGGGCGGCGTCTGACCGGGCTCCCCCCCAACGGCAGAGGGGCAGAATTGGAAGAGGGCTTTTCGAGGTGCTGGGCAGCTCAGTAGTAGTTTACAAGGCCAAGTTCCCCTGCTAGGATCTACAAAGGCAGGAGTCCCCGAGGCGTCTGGTACAGACAGAGCAAGGCTGTCAAACGGGGAGATACTCCTTTACCTCAAGAGTGCGGAGAGATGGGGCACAAGTAATAAACTCTCTCGGAAAGCTAAGGGTGGTGGGTGGTAGGAGCAGGGCAAGCTCGGGGTAATTATTCCATGGTGTCACAGTTTATCCCCAGGTGGCAACTGAGCACCACACAGCTGCTTGCTCACTCCCCGCCCCCTTCCCGGTGGGATGGGGAGAGAATTGGAAAAGTGAGGAAAAACTTGTGGGTTGAGATAGACAGTTTGACAGCTAAAGCGATCGCCACCTGCAGAAGCAAAGTAAAACAAGGAATTCATTCACCACTTGCCAACGGCAGGCAGGTGTTCAGCCATCCCCAGGAAAGCAGGGCTCCATCATGGACAGCTGTTACTTGGGAAGACAAACGCCGTAACTCTGAACGTCCACCCCTTCCTCCTCCTTCTCCCAGCTCTACATGCTGGGCCTGACATCATATGGTACGGATTATCCCTTTAGTCAGTTGGGGTCAGCTGTCCCGGCTGTGTCCCCTCCCAACTTCTTGTGCACCCCCGGCCCTCGCTGGCGGGTGGCGTGAGCAGCAGACAAGGCCTTGACTCCGCGCAAGCACTGCTCAGCGGTAAATAAAACATCTCTGCATTACCAACACTGTTTCCAGCACAAATCCAAACTGCAGCCCCATGCTAGCTACTGTGAAGAATACTAACTCTACCCCAGCCAAAGCCAGCATACATGGGCTTTTCCTACACAGGAAGAGTTGAGACAAACAGAGGTGGAGAGGATGGCGAGCGCCAAAGAAGATTTACTCGTGTTTCCAACTAGATACCAGACTGATTTGACTAGTACCAAGATACATTTGAGTCAGGTTTGCTGGGAGTTTTTCTCAGTCACTGTTAGATTAGCTCTCCTTATATACCTAAGGATATCGGGAAATAGTATACAACTACAAATAACTAATGGAATCAAATGGAAGACCAATGCAAGTCCACTCTTATAGGTTAATTTAAAAAAAAAATAATTCTGCTATTTCATTGCTTATACAAAAAGATGGCAAGTTTGAAGAGAGATGCTCCAACAAGCCAAGGCCGTATTTCTTCCTGCCTTTCAATCTTCCTACTTAATAATATTAGGCACTTAAAGACTCAGCAAGGTCATTCCTCCCTGGAACAGGAGCTGAATTGATCAACACCACCTGCTTCCTTCCTTATGGGCACTCTGAGAAACAGGTTTGCAGAAACAACAGTGCCCCGCTTTCATAAGATGCTTTTACTCCCAGTTTGTAAAGGGGGGTTTATCTTCTGCCAAAACCGCTTGGCCCCTTTTCACATAACAGGGATAAAGTTTTTTCTCGTGCCCAACCCAGTACTTCCTTGCAGTGACTTACGCTGGTCTTGATCTCCACTCACAGAGAACAGGACCCTCCATGGTCTATATTTTGCTAAAATCCCCCTCTTGCTCAAAAAGAGTATTAAGACAGTTAATTAGAAGGTAAACTGTTAAATAAAACCTTAACAATACGTTTACAGACAAAAATTTTTAAATCATTAAAATCGGTAATCTACCTGACTGCTGAAATGCTAAGCTAGCTGGCTTTGTTTGTCTTGTTTGGTTGGGTTTTTTGCTAACAGCAACTTTTTCTCCTGGTGCACAGAAGCGAGGCATTGGTATTCACAGAATTAGCTTGCTCAAACAGGAAACTTCTTAATTACTATTTTCATTCCTCCAATTAAATGAGGTCAGACAGGAAAAAAATAATCTTGATTTCTAAAATCTTATGAGAACTAACTACAGAAAGAAGATGGTTGAAAAAATTACTTCTAAATGCAAGGTATGTATTAAAGAAGTTTGCCTACTCCAAATCTCCACAATGGATCCAGGACTTTTTATACAAGGTCTTCTTGTTTGGAAAGCAAATTTGAGTTTTAATTCCTGCCAGTGTGCCTCTTGACAGTCGAGTGAAACACAACACAGTAGAAGTGATAAACAGTCAGCATCTGACTGTACCTAAACCCTGCAGCGGGTGCGGCAAAGAGAAAAGTCATAGAACCAAAGAATGGTTTGGGTTAGAAGGGACCTTAAAGATCACACGGTCCAATTCCCCTGCCCTGGGCAGGGACACCTCCCACTAGACCAGGGTGCTCAAAGCCCCATCCAGCCTGGCCTTGAACACTTCCAGGGATGGGGATCAAATCAGTCCCCGGCTTTCCCTTACAGTGGGGATAGAGAGGAAGCAAGCGAACTCTTCAGGGAGGTCATTATAGTAGGACAACAGCAAGGTGTCCTGAAAATTCACCTGTGTTCTGTTCACTAGGCTGCACCGGCATTTTGGGCTGCCACAGAAACACAGGTCTGTCTGCCTACAAAACCTTCAAGAATATTGCACGAAGTCACTGCTTTCAGGAAGGAGGTGTGGGGAAGAGCTGAAATGGCGTCATCAGCTCTGCTGTACTCCAGCAATTCCCAGCCCACCCAAGCGCTTGGGCACAAAAGATGCCCATGACACTATTTTTCCATTTCTTTTCTTACTACAGGCCTCAGTCTGACATCCCCCCAAATGACATGATTCTGCTTCATCACCGATTTATTCATCGCGCAGTTGTGTTCACACATCCATCAGAGTAGGATTCAGTCTTGATCCAGAAGCAGTGAAAGCTGGCAGCACGCCGCAGAGTGGGAGCACCGAGCTGAACCTCAGCATGACGCCGTGCTCTACAAAGGAGTGCCCCGAGCAGGAAACCGCTCTAGACCTCGCCATCCTGCACTTGTTTTCATGCCGATGCTCTCCAAGTCCCCCGCCTCAATCCCTGCCACACGCGCTCCTGAGTATTCATACCTTTAATTTATCTGTGATTCTCTTTGTGCAGAAAGAGCCAGAATCCAAACTCTCATGAGGCTCTCGAGCCATTCTGTTGCGCAGCAGCCTTTCCAAGAGCAAAGCCGTAAACAGCTCCTAACTGTACGCCCCAGGGCAGAGAATAATGACAATGGTTTGGCACACTCCTGAGAGCTTAGTCTTCCACAAGCTGCCAGCAGGCTTTCGTCCTTGGCCAAAAGGACCCATGCTGGAGACCCTTTCTCTCCTGGGACAACCAGTCACAGAACGTCAGCACGGACGGATGCCACTCATTTTACCCTTCCTCATATGGATCTGCCAGTTAGAAGCAAAAGCTATTCCTTCATTTATCCACTTCTCTTCCTAGGAAGTCTTTGGACCTCGTTAAGTAACTCCACTAGAAGACAGCAAGAGCATCAGCAAAGCGCGGGGCCCAGAGGGCTCTTTCACTGGCAGCGTTGTGTACGCCGCCATTGACACCAGTGCAAAGAGCGGGTCAAAGGCTACTGTTTCGGCGTGGCAGCCGTATACATCCTCTTTGCGCTATCGTGAACTACACAGGACAGAAGCGTAGGGGAGTGTAAAACAAAAGGTCTGATTCTCTCCTTCCCAGGCATGTTGTAAAAATTAAAGAAACCTAGGAAAGCTCTGGTTTTTTCTTTAAGGGCTTTTAAACTCTGCATGAAAACATTTCAACTAAGGTTCTTCAGAAGTCTCATTCACAGCTCTTCTTGCCAGCCCTGCTCAAACACAAGTATGCATTCAGAAACAAGAATAAATGAACCCATAAAATTACGCAATGAACCCCTAAAACTACCAGGTTTGCTGCTGTTGCTACAGGAATTTGGGCATCTGACAATCCTATTTTGAAACAGCAGAAACACAGATCCTCCATAGTCACCACAGCAACACAGTTATTGCCTTTGCATAATGTCCAAGCAACTCGTCATATTCACAAACCCATTTAACTGCAATTAAACATGTAATAGGCAGAGTTTATGCTCCAGCTAGATAAGGCAGGGAGAGATGGGAAAAAATCCTAGAGATGGCATGGGGGGGGTGTCTCTGAACAAGACTAAGAAAAAAAATAATCCAGCTTTCACTGTCAGGGTATCACACTCCACCTTGGATCAGGACCCTCCAAGCTCTGGGATGTGACTGCTTTGGTAGCAGCTGCAAAACTTTTACTTCCTTTTGGGAAAAAAGGAGAACAAACCTCCTTCCCCCAAACCCCACCTCACCCAAACACCTTTTTCACCTTCTTTCTGGAGAAGAACGTGGGGACCTCTTGTTCCACTGAGTTGCCAAACAGGTCGTCTTCTCCATCGCTCAGAACAGGGCTGAGAACCGTCTCTGCCACATGCTTCTCCTTCCAGAACAAGGGTGCTCACACAAGCCAGGTTTGGGAGCCCCTCCATCAGGGCCATGCTGTCCTTTATCTTCAAAGCAGCAACTGGGACCTCTGTGTGGCCACACACCTCCAGGCGAAAGGCCTTCTGCCTGCCACTCAGATCGGATCTATTTTCTCTATTTTTCACCCACCTGACTGTTCTACCATGTTCCTGTACGATGGAAGGGACACCCCACGACCTGTGATAGGCACAGGACGGACAGATCCTCTGTGCATCTAGCAAACAGGATTCCTGGGCTTCCCTCACTTTCAGTAACACTGTAGTTAATCAAGACTTTATTCACAGCTTGTACTCACCTCAGTGCTCCAACATCACAATCTGCTAGCAAATTATACAATACATCACCTACCTCATGCTGCTAATAAAACACAACAATCATAAAAATACCACCTCTTCTTTGTTCACTTTAAAAGGAGGAAGCAGATTCTTACCAGCTGTCCTCAACCATTGCTCTAGCAGTGAATGCTTAAATCAGGATTTACCCTTTTGTTCTCAACCTCTTAATCCCTTTCCTTTTAGCAGATGATACATCAGTTCTGCCTTGCGCCTAAGCACCCTGAGGAGGGTGCTTCTAATGGATAATTAACAGCATTTGATTATTCCTCCGGGTAGTTTGACTGCATTTACTTACAAATATTGCAGCATTATGTGAAAAGCCCAGCGTGGCCAGGTGTTGGGAAACTCACAGCAGCCTACTCAGTTGTACCTGCCTCCTCCCGCTCAGGCACCCAGACACGTCTGGAGGATTCTTCTGTTAGCAAGCCCCGCTGCCACTATCCGCCTCTGCAGAACGCGCAGAGCTCACAGGGCAGCAGATGCTGAAGCTCCCCTTTCACCTGTGTCGTTGCACAGGCCTGGAACCCCTCCAGGGCAGGCCCCGGAGGCGGCCTTGCTGCTGCAGGGCCCGAGCGGGCACCGCAGGGGCAGGAAAGCCCTGTGAGGGGAGGCTCCTCTTTCCCCGCACCACAGGCCCGCCCTGAGAAGGCACCTGACCCGCACAGGTGGTTTGGGCCAGCACACACACGTATTTTCTGGAGAATTTCTTCGTTCCGCCTGCCACACAGCGCTGCCCTCCTCCCTGACCCGGGCTAAGGCAGACCCACCAACGGATCCAAAAGAACAACCTACTTCATGCGGCCCTCAACCTCCGGGCGGAGTCCCCGTTAGTTTTCAGGTCGACCCCGAGGGCTCGTCGCCCGCTACCTCTGGTCCACAGGACCCCACCGTCCTCAACGGGACCCGGCCACGCTCGTCCGCCGCTGCCGCCTCTGACGGCGGGCGATGGCGCCGCCGCGGCTGTGAGGGGACGAGCGCTGCGCCGACCCCCTGCGGACGCCACACCAAGGGCTGCCCCGAGCGCAGCCCCGCGGGGGGAAGGCGTGGGGCCACCGCGCAAAGCTGTGACGAGCCCCCGCCAGTGCCGGGCCCGGCCCCGGGGCCGCCGGAGGAGGGAGGGGAAGGCGGCTCAGCCACGGGCCCCTCTGCCCGCAGGGCTCAGCGCAGGGCCCGGGCCGGAGCCCGGCAGCGGCTGACCGCAGGAGCCGCCTCACGAACAGTGGAAAGCAACACAAGCAGTTAGATGACAAGCGATTTTATTTTGCAAAACAATCACTATACAGCAACAAATACAATTGCAAATCGGATTGAAAAACATGAACTACCTACCACCAGCCATTCAAGAAATGCCTTTTTTATGGTAACAGGCTCTAGAATTATCAGAAAAAAACACAGGTTTGTAACAGCAGACTGAATTCCTTGACATCCCAGCGTACAGCATGTTTATTTGTTGGCTTTTTCTCTTTGCTAAAGTTGAAGTGGCTTTTATACGCTTGACTTTCCCAAGCGTGACACTAATTTACCTTCCTGCAGTGGGAATTGCTGCAGTCGCGGAGGGAGGTCGTTAGCGATCTGACTAAACGAGTGACGGCGACACGCGCCCAGGCTAGAAATCTGCCCGGGTCGGTTTTCACAGCAAACGCGATCTACTCTTCAAGGCATTTGCCTTTGAAGGGACATTTGTACTTGGGGTTCAAACGGTATTTGGTCCAGCGTGGAAAAAACTGCTCACGTGTGGTAGCCCACACAGGCTGCCCTTCGACACCCTCTGGGTCGTGTATGTAGGCAAACTTAGACCCGTAAGCAGTCACGATGAGGTTACCACTGTACCTTAGCGGAGCATCGAATGGATAATACCATTTACTGCCGTACAGCGAAAATAGACATAGCCCTTGTGGGCACGCGATTTCCCTCATCAGTGTTAAGTTTTTCCTTTACTGTTGCTGGACAGAGGTTTGCTCAACTTTGATTTTTCTGCTTGCGGTTACATAGAAACAGAACTCTGCAGATGGGGCAGAAGTATTTTTGTCTCTACAACTTGATGGATTATTAATTTGGGGCTCTCCCCTAGCTATCCAAACAAGGTTTCACTATTCCTTTTGTCTGGATTATCTCTGCTTTGTTACAGAGTTGGGTCTCAGGCACCCAACATACCTGCTGGCTCAACATGCCTGTGGAAAAGAAACACAGCGGATGCAGTTTCCAGGAAGCTGGCTCCATCTTCCTTAGTGGGCATTACATATTTACAAAACAGTTGTTTTTAAAACCAACACTCTTCTTGAGAAGTTAAGATTAATATGAGCTTTTTCAGTGAACATCTAGAGTCATGTAACATAACTTGGTTTTGGTTTTTTTGTTTGTTTTTTTTTTTTTTTTTTAATACTTTTATTATAACAGCACAAAACTCTTGATTTCTTTTCGTCTAACTCCACAGCGTTCTAGGATTCTTTCTATGGAAGAATGGTTACGATTACAAAGGTCTTTGCTTGAATCAAGACAAGAAAGCTCGTTTTAATGCATGAAATAAATGACTTGGTGTGTTACACCACTCTAACTTTGGACTCATAGGTGGATTAACTAAGCTTCATTTTCTAGAGTATGTCAATTTTAAAAGCAGAATAAAAAAACAACTTGAGTCACAGGTTAACACTGTTCTCACTAGGTGCTTCTCAGCTTCAGAGAAGCTGAGGTTCAGTAGTACCACAGACTCTCCCACATTGGCAAAAGGCATAAAAAAAACCCCGCAGCAAGGCTAATTCATATTAATTGATAGTATGATCAGAGCAATGAGATATAAATACTGTTTTGTTGGTTTTTGTGTCTTTTGCTTTTCTGGAAAAATGGGAAGAGGCTTTTAATGCACCTCACTTGACACTGTTTCCATGTGAATTCTTAGGATTACTCTAAGCAAAAGTATACCAAATACAAGGCAGAAATCAGAATCCTCCAGATGCACTTAGCACGGTCCTAAACTCACTGTCCCTTGTAGAAAACAACCGACTTACAAACAGTATTAGGTACTTTATAGTGTGAAAAAGCTTTTTGCAGAGCTGAAATGTCATGTGTGGGGCTGTTAGGAGTTCATTTTCAGTAACATTTTTTAGAGAGGTAACCATTTTGTTTTGTCTTTGTACTGCTGTGACAGCTTAGCCAAAATCCCCCTTTGGTCCACTGAATATTTACTGCCTAGTAACTGTGCGTTTACTACCTGAATTTAATGATGGGGGATCCTGTGCTATTAATTATTAGAATACTTCTCCACAGACATAAAAATCTTCTCTATGAGTCTTTTCAGATCAAACCCCAACACACACACACACACGCATACAAATTAAGAAGGAAAAAGAACAGATCAAAAGCTTCCAACACACAACGTTAACCTAATACACATATCAAGTATAGCTCAACTGACAGTGCAAAGTTTAGTTAAGAGATTTCAAAAGGAAAAGATCAAACAATCTGCAAGAATGTAAACTGGTCATTTAATAACATCTACTGTACATATAGTATCAGCAGATTATTATCCGCTGATGAGTAATACCACCATATAACCTTCAGTGTTCTCTTAGTGTCCATAAGATAGCGTGGAGTTCTCGCAGGTAACTCTGCGAGATCGGCTGTTGATGTATCTCTGCCCCTTATCTTTTATGCACACTTTTTCTTATACTTTTTATAGTCAATATAATCCCACTTTGCTCAGATTTTAAGATGCCCTATTTATTGATGAATCGCTATGGCAACCCAGTCTGGGGAGCTCATTGTATTTATTCGGGTGCTACAATTTACAGGCATCTCTGTTATGTTCATCACTGTTATGTGAGTGCCTGAGCGTATACATAAGACATCACTGAAGGAGTGGAAACAACAAATTAATCCTTTTTTCTGTGTTTCAACTTTAGCAAAAGAAAAAAATAAATAACTCTAATATTCACCGTTAACTACAGGAGATTAAAAAAAAAAAAAAGAAAGGAAAAAAAGCCAGAACCAAACTATTGCGGACTTCAAAAAAAATCCAGAACCCAAACTCAGCCATCTTTGCAGACCCTTTTACAAACGCCTGGACCCCACAAAAATCATACCTTTGTGAAGAAAGGGAGGGAAGGGAAGAGTGAAGGAATCCTTTTTCTAGCATCACAGAAGAGACTTGCATCTGGCACTAAAACAGGGTCACGGCTTTTAGTTGTTACAGAAAGCAACTTCATGCTAAAATTTTCATCTTTTTAAAACGTATTCTTATGAATAGGGAAAAAAAAACCCTGCTAACATCTACTTTTACATACCTAAAATTGCAACACCAAAGGGTGCAAGAGACACAGATACTGTGAATAAAGAAGTAGAATATTCAAGTATATGAGGAGGGCGTATCACAAATGGCCACAGAGAAATATATATATATCTATAATACTGTATCAAACAGATGGAAAGGATGTGAAACCGGTGGTGCGTACATAAATCTAGCCGCTTAACCAACTTTCTAATCAGACACAAGTCCATTGGGGTAGAAGTGCTTGCTTTCAACAGCTTTTTTACGTCACTTCCCCATGCATGGTTCAAATGTTTTCAACTACTATTTTTAGTTATTAGTTAAATAATTTATTGGCTTTTCAGCTATACACTGACAGAATTAACCAGCTCCAAAAAATGTTAATAACTTAATTCAACTTTTGTTCTACTCATTTATACAAAATAACACATTATTTTTAATTAAACTTGAATTTCTCTATATGCCCTTCCTTCTGGTAAGCAGACTGTTAATTTAACCTGTAATAACTTACAATGGGCAACTTTTCTTTTTTTTATTTCCCTATCTATCAACAGAACAGTGAAATGAGCAACTTGGGATATTAACAAGGCTCTTCAGAAAGAGGTGGATGGCCTTCAGGCACATGAAAGGTAAAGATGCATTTTATCATAGTACGGTACTCCATGCAAGACAGAGCAGAGCAACAATAATTGTCCAATGTAACATACTGCAGTTGTATACCCATATAAAGCCAGTGTCTTCCTGTTGTAAATGGAAATCAGGCCAATTTCTGCATCTATTTAAAATTTTTTTTTTTGTTATTTTTCAACTGTATGGTAACTACAAGTCTTGGGATGTGACTTAGTTTTAGACATGGTAAAGAATGAATGTAACACCTGCTCTGAGCCCATTCCTGCCAAGAGCTCATGCCTAAATATTATTACTTCATACAATGTGAAACGAGCAAATTCATAAGCCCTGCTTAGCGAGGGCTGCCGTGACATCTTCAGCGAGGGTAGCAAGCTGGGGCGATTCAAGCAGGTTGATGCTTCCAGAGGACGAGACGTTGCTGAGTCTGCGTGGTGAAGCCACGCTGGACCTGCCTGGAGACTGCGTGATGATCTCAGCCCCGTGATCGACACGGGCTTTAGCATGCTCTCTGAAGTTTAGCTTCTGGCTGTCAATCTGCTCCAGGAAAGCAAAGAATTTAACACATTATATATTCACCAAATTATCTCGTTATAGATCATCATTTGGGTCTCATTTTGTTTACTTTTAAGAACTCTTACAAGGATTGAAGCTTCTTCACTCATTAGAATAATTGAAACTGGAGATTTTTTCACTTCTTTAATATACATCGGCTTACTATGTTACAGTCTCTTACTATTTCTGTCCCTGATGGATGCTTTAATGAGCAGTACCATTGTTACTAGCCATATGAATTTAATAGACGTAGAATTTATGGGCATAAAATTTATGGGCATAGAGACTTGTTTCTGAAATCTGTTTTTTCAAATGTTTCTGGAGCATTCTTACTTTCAAGTTGTCTTCCTCCTGTTTCACAAAGAAGTCCCGATTCTTGGGGATACTCATGCTAAACTTACTAGGTCACACTTACGCAGTACAATGGTCCCAAACAAGGTTTATCTTTAGGGGGAAAGCCAGTGCACAAACTACAGGGTGTTTTACTTTAAGATTCGCTTTCAGTTCAGATGTGGATGTGAGATTGGTCATTCCAAGTTCCAAAGGGAGCAAATGGCGCGTGAGTGTGCTCAAAGGGGAACAAAAAGATGTTTCCTATTTAATTCAGAGCCATCACTGAATTCACAGCTCTAATAATTTCACTGGGCCAGGCACACAGTGGTAGCCTTTTCTCTGACAGCTGTCCCCTTACCTTGACGTTACCACCGCCGGGTACATGGTGGGCATTTTCCAGTGAACCAACTTTAGCCTGAGCTTTTTCTTTGAAATCCAGTTTCACGCTCTCAATTTTCACACGCCCACCTCCTACACAGAAAAAGGAAATACAGATTAAGAGGCTGGAACAGCTCAGGAGAAAGTCTGACCTGATGCAGACGGGTGTGCTCACGCTACTTCCCTTTTAGTTGAGATCTAATGGTTTTGAAGAAGTGCAAAATACCATGCTGCATGTTCAGTGAAATTTAAAATCTTCAACACATATTCAAACTCTAAGCATATGCTGCAGCCCTACTGATTTTCATGGGATTGAAGCACATACTTAAGTATTTTGTTGACTTCAGGCTGCATTTCAGTATCTTATCAAACTGACATTATGCCACAGCAGCATCCTTCTGCATTATTTCTTTATCGACTCTCTAAACTAGGCGGTCCTGTACCTTTATGTCTTTATATATTTAGTTAAGTAGAGTTAAGACTATTATTTTTATTACCAAAGTGTATTTACTTTCTCTTGGACTATACAAGAGAGTGGCACGATCCATCATTTCTCCTTCACATGACAGGACTAGGTCTTTGCTTTGCCCCACACCCCAGAAACACCTACAATACCTGGCTTGTGGTGGATGTTCTTGAGCGAACCACACTTAGAAGTCACATGACTCAAGTCAATCTTCTTGGTTACGATTTGTACCTGTCAAAACCACACACACAAATTACAGGAATGAAAAGAAATAAACAACAAGCCAAGCCCCGCGGAGGAAGAGCCCAAGCCTCTACCAACCACTGGAAAAGCAGAGCTGGTTAGTAGAAAACACACCATGCCACAAAGGAGGAAACACCTGGATTAATACAGCAAGCTTCCTTCCCTCCTAGGGAAATGACAGAGCTGGGTTAAGCTTTACTAATAGCAAAATGAAGAGGAGGACAAAGCAGATCAGCTTGTGGGTTCTTCCTAAAATGTTTCTGAGCCTCCTCTGAGGGTGGATGCTCTGCAGCCCTGCATGCAGCAGGACCCATCCCGTTTGCTTCTGCTCTTGAATGTGCATCCTGGCAACCAGGAATATTTCAGGGACTGTTTTTATTTTTTTCTCTACCATCTGTTTCGTATTTTTCTGCGTCTAAATATGGCGTGCATTTCAGCTCAATCCACTATGGAGAGTCTGATGAATCTACAGACGCACCTGCTGCAGCTGTACCTGAGCTGGCTGGCGTGGAAGCAGCCGGCGCGGCGGTGCTCACCGATGGCGGTGGCATGGCCCTGCTCAGCCAGGCAGCAACACGGCCACCCCCCTCCTCCGGCTGCTCTGTGCCCCGCTGCCGGCCGCGCTGAGCCCGGCTCGGGAATAGCCACGGAGCGACACTCCTGCCTCGCTGCGCTCCCGACTCGCTCCCAGATGCAGCCCAAAATCACAGTACTGCGTTAGCAGGTCTTAGGAAGCTGCAGCCCCTCCAGGCCAGATGAGAGCTCCAGGGTGACTGCAATGCCACTGGTTTGCTCACATCACCAGCAGTGACTTAAGCCAGCACTGGTGGATGTACCGAGTCTGTTTGGATCAGACGTGCCCACGCCATCAGCTCTTCCATCTGAGGGGAGATCATTTCCATCAGAGGGGTCAGAGCCACCTTAAGCTATTCCAGCACGACTGCTAGAACTAAGGGGTGTCGGGTCAAACCCTGAGCAACATCGGTTTGTTACACTGGAATAATGCCGTGGCATTAGCACTTAGCACGCTGGCTGATCAAACTCTCTCTCTGAGCTTTCTTTGTCCTTACATTTTATTTCTCTTCTTCTTCCTCTCAGGTTAGCTGAGGAAGGACTGATGCAGTGGAAGATGCCCAACTGTGAGGCTGGAGTCTCGCTGTGAGCTGGACTCTTTCTGGAACTTACTTTCTTGGGCCACTCCCATGAAAGGCACTGAACCATTTTTGCTCACACGGGACTTTCACTGTCAGCACCCTCGGGCGTTTAGAGATAACCCTTCTTTTCTCGTTTCCTTTTCCCATCCACTTTCTGGAAATACGTGCTCTGTGGAGAAGGATCAGGAGGCCACCGCTGCATACACAGGGCTCACACGACTACCAGACCAGACTCAGGCGTGAAACAGCAGCAAGAAGGGAAGTAGTGCTCAGAGGAAGGGAGACAGAGGGGTCTAGCTGTGCAAGGTGGGTCACCACAGCGGAGATGCCTGTTCACAGGGTGTCTGTGCTACTTACATTTCCTCCCCCTGCAGAATGTTTGATGTTATCTCTGGAACCACACCGGGACTGAATATCACTAAAATCGATCTTCTTGTTTAAAATCCTAACCTAAAAGGAATCGGAGGTGACTTACTATATACCATACACATACTCCACCAGGCTGCAGGACAAGGGAGACAGGGTAATTTTTCCTCCTGCTGTGACTCCTTTATCTGATTCTTATATTGAAATGCGAGAAAGTAAACCACACCAACCTCCATGCTTAGTGTGTTAACACAGCATATGTAAATGTACTATGCTGCTCTTTTTTCTGTCTCACAAAGCGGTGGTGAAATACAAAGGGGCAAGTTTTTACACCGGGAGATATGAGAGGTGGCTTTTCCCTGAAAAGCTCAAAGAACTCCTTGCTTTCCTGGACATAGTCCTTGCACAGCCTGTCCTCAGCTGTCGAGTGATGGCCAGTGTTTCCGCTAAACTGGCCACAAGGAGAAGATGGAAACCCTCATTCCCACAGCTCGGCACTCCAGCCTTTGATGCAGAAATCCCAGATCCAGCCAGCTCAAGCACAGGTTGAAATCCTGAGTTATTTTGCCCTTTCTCCTGCCGTGCAGCCATAACAGCAACTACCTTCATACAACAGGCCTCACAGCATCCTGTGAAAGGGGACTGACAAAATTAATTAAACTGAAGTCAGAGCAATCTACTGCTCTCTCTCTTTACTATCTTTCAGTAAAAGGCCATGCAGAATACAACAGCATCTGGAAACATACAGCTGCAATCATTGCTTCTTGATTTCTGGTGCTGGCCACATAGTTGGTCACAACAACTTTCTGGTGCTAGCAGCACTGTGCTTCTCTCCTGGGCTCTTTGTTTCTGGCAGAACTTTCCCTTGATGGTGCCAGTCTCCCTTCCAGATGCCAGGAGCCTACAGTTTTTCTGTTACTGTAGCCACAGATGCACTGCAGGTATATGACAGTGCCTAGAGGTGAATTCTGCAAAGGGAAGGCCGAGTCGCCCTATGACTGACCCCCATCTTGAGCTCCGTGTCGAAGCAGTCCCTCCAGCTGGCAGAACTCAGGTGCCACCAATGACTGTCCTCACAGGGAACGATGTGCTGCTGGATGGCTGTTACCAGTAGGCAGGAACAAGTGGGTGCCGGGCACACACCTGAGTGACACTGCTTCAAGACTTCGTTATGAGCAAGGGCAGGGGACTGTGCTCACTTGTGCTAATTAGGCTTTTCAGGTGTGTGAGAAGCCATTTCTGGTCAAGGCCGCACCTGCCTTCGTTGCACCAGGAGCTTTTACTTACTCAAAGAGTACCACCCATGCAGCTTATTCTTTCTCTGGGTTAAATATGAAGTCTTTATTCCGATGGATAAGAGAGGGGGAGAGATACACCAGGGTACCTTAGTGTGGCTTCTTACCACTCCAGGAACACAAAGCAGCTGCAAACCAGCTGAAGTGGTCATTGGGAGGAAGAAGAATCCTGTGCAGTTTCTGCCTCCTGGCTTCAGGTCCCTGAACTGCCCCAGGCTCCCCGATAAATCTGAGACAAATCATTCCCTCTGCACCTCACCTCTCCAAACTAGGAAAAGACTATTTGCTCCCTTGCAGGGATATTGTATTGCGCAGCTCTTGGCTCCTGCAGTGGGGATAATGTCACATTTTAGATAACAACTTGAATCCTCTAGCTCTAAGCACCTGGAGTGCACTCTTGACTTAGGCCCAGTAAACTCCAAGAAGAAATTTTCAGAGGGCCACACTTTGCAGCTAATGTGAAGAATTTCTTCACAGCAAGCTGTTTCATGGGTTCCCCTCATTACATATAATATAAACACTCCATCACTCAAACCATTAGGATGTTAAGTGCTCTCTCGCTTTAATAGGTAAAGATCTGTGATGATGGCATGCTCAGCAATAAGGGTGATGGCAGCACCAGAAAACTCCACAACTGGTAGGTCACCTTCAGAAGGGCATCTCCAGTAGGCAAAACGACTTCTGTCCTTCTCTCCCCTATCTGCTTAATCTGTCCAAATAAACCAATGTACACTCAAACACGAAGGCAAATGCCTTTAGAGTTTTATGCTTCTGCTTTCTCTCACTACACTATTTGTTTCAAAATCTACCCCAGTACTATACAAGACAGGTGCCACATCAGTTACAGAAACACACGTCAGATGTGCAGTCAGATCTGGCTCCCAGACGGCTTCAGGCCAGACACAACTGGGCAGAACAGAAAGCTTTCCTAGCACTTTCTGCGTGCATCTCGCTCAGCAATGGATCACCGGCACCTCTTAGCAATGGCTGCAGGGATGCATCTGCTCTGAAAATGCTGACTTAGGGGTCATGACAAGACCTCAGCACTGTGGACTGGGGGCCTGTAGCTTAAAAATGGAGCCAAAGCAAGGTGAAAAGTTGAGAGGGTGCCTTTGATCAAGTGCCTAAGGGTTGATTTGCAGCCGGGAAGTCTGACAGTTTATGAGTCTCATGGCCCATGGACCTGGCGAGCAGATATGTAAAGGACCAATCATCTCAATTATCCTCTTTGTCTCACTGGGTGAAACGTGCCCCTGTGTAGAGGGGCCAGCAGGAGACCTATGTATCATTTATGTCCTATGCTAAGGGCTGAAGTGAGTTGAATGATGTGGATGTATTCTGTGGGTCATCTGGCACAAGGAAGAACTGCACCAATCCATGTTTTTCCCGATGACCTGTTTCTCCCTATCCTGGAATATACCCTTGCACATATTTAAATCGCGACTGCCCTCTATAACCGAGTGTTCCACAAACTAACGGAGCCTTGTTTCCTACAGATTAAGGCTTTAAACTGATTAATCCCTCCATCCTGTATTCCTCAGCAAGCCCTATCCCCTCTTGCCAGCAATGTATCCCAAGTTTTCTCCCAGGTCTGCTAGACTGGGCAAATAGAAGCCAATACACAACTGGCCAGCTGTTTGTTGTCTCTGATTGTGCAGAAGGGGCCGAGTTATCACGGCCTTTCCCCCAACGAGACTGTTTTCCGAGTCTCTGTTTCGTATCCACTCAGCAACTATCACTCAAGGTGGAGGGACTGCCTGTGTTTCTAACCACTGCTCCCTTGCCAGAGCTGGCTGAAATGGGCCAACAAGTTACAAATGAGTTGAGCAAGGCTGAGACTGCCAGCCAGACAGCATGACTGCACGAGCTTTGTTTCCTTTGAGAAATCAGACTTTAAACATCAGAGGGTGAGTACCAGAGAGGGACAGGAACTATTTAGGCTAAAGAGAAACTTTGGCTCATAAACAAAGAATGTAAACTGACTGTGAATTATTTTAAGCTGGAATCTAGAGGGAAATTTGAAACTATCAGAGCAGGGAATCTCTGGAACTGCCTGCCAAGGGAACAGAGCTATGACAAGAAAATGGTAAACTTCTGCGATGGCACTTGATGAAAGTGCCACAATGAAAGGAATTAGATGATGCAGCTGCCTATGACAGAGACAGCCGGAACACCATGACTCACCAGAAAGGTCTCTGTGTTCCTGAATGTGTATGTACATCTTGTGTGGGGGTGGAGGTGTGGTAGGAATGTATATATATGCACTTCAGTTGTGCTGCACGTTAAATGAAAGATCAAGCCTGCTCATGCTCTCATTCAGGAAAGAGAACATTTTAGTCTGTGGCAGAAACAGGACTGCTTTCTATTCACACTCACTAAACATCCCACGAGATAATGTCTTGACAGACTCCCTCATAACCCTTGCGCTGACCTGCCAGTCTGAAATGTGTGCATTCTCTTCCGATGGGACATTGGTTTGCCCACGTTTGCTGGGCAGGGCCTGCAAGTTAGTATTTTGATCAGGACTAAGCTGAAGTTCCTCAGCATTTGTCATATCCACGTGAAGTAAACCATAGTGGAAAAATTAAGCCTTACAGGCAATACTGGGTTTGGTCCACAAAACCCACATTGGCCAAAGATAAAAATGGCTTGTGTCTGAAGCCCTGGAAGTCTTACAGACCTTACCCCCACCCTGTCCTCTGGTGACTCCTCAGCAGAGGTCCAGAAGTGAAGTGCAGGGCAGCCTGTGCCGACGTACGCACAGTGCCACCTCACTGGCTCACACGGCTTGTAGGTAGTCCCCAGCAGGAATCAGGCACTGTGCTCCAATACTTTCTGTGCTCTTTGAACGCTATCTGTCAAAGCATCGAGAGATGAACAACAAACCAGCCTCCGATTAGAAGAGAATGTACACGTTTATGGGTAGCCTGCTGGGAAACCAAGTGTTGAAGGTATTTTTCTCAGAGTTCATTTAGATGAGGCGTACATTGATCCGCACTCAGCAGGGAAAACTCTAAAACTCCCTTCCTACATACTGTGGCCCAACTGGCAATCTAAACACGAAGGGGCTGTGGTCCGAGGGCAGCACCTACACTAGATGAGAGGAGATGGTGTGGGTCACACTTACTAACATCATGAGACGTGACAGGCTGGCAATACCCGTGAATCTCCCAGTTAGATATGTCTCCCTATGACTGTTCACAGAAAGTGAATTTGGATTTCAGAGTCTCCACATCCAACAGTCTCCAGGCTGAGGATCTGGAGCAGACTCTCCTCTGTCAGTACTGCACCACTGTAATTAAGATTAGCAAAAATTTGTAGAAAGACTGAGTGGAAGGCAAAGACACACAAGAGAGAATTTAGTCCAGTTGTGCCTCATTGCTGAAGAAAACATCCATGATTGAAAAGTGCTTATGAAAGAGAAAGAATTATGTTCCATTGCTGCCCAGAATCATTTAGTTCAGCTGCTTTTCACAACAAGAGGGATAGCCCCTAACTTACCAGCATCTGGGCAGAGAATCCATAAACAGCTTCCCTCCTGCGGCTTACTACTCTGGTACACATCAAAACAAAGATACTCAAAGAACAAAAATTGTGATGCTGATAAAATTACAGGCTCTGTATATATTTTCCAAGAAGCTGATGATTATGTTCTCCCTGCTTTGCAATTATGGCCTCTGAGAAGCTCTACCACAAACACTGTGCCATAAGCATTTAAAAATACTCTTGGCTCCACTTGCCTTTTGAACATGCTGTGGGGCTGCGACATTAGGAAAAGCTCCCAGACCCCTAACAACTTATCAAAGAGGGCAGGTTCTTACCACACCATCACAGTGATTTGACACAGCTGCATCCCAGGAACTAGATATTATTTGAAAGTTTGGTCTCCTAGTTAGCACAGAGATTGAGTGAGACAAGAGCTGGTCCAGTATAGGATGCAAGGTTAATTTTAAAACCTGATTAGAATCAAGAGGCAGCTCTCAGTGCTTCCAAATCTATATGCCACCAAGGACAGATGATACTACAGTTCTCATGCTCCTGGCAGAGGCTACAGGTAGATGAAAAGGAGGGGGAAGGGTATTTATTTGATCTAGCAAAGCCCTTGAAGAGAAAGACTGTGCCTCAGACTTTCCACATCTGCAAACAGAGCTTGTGCTCATGTCCAGCCTTTGCACTACTGAAATCACTGGATACACACACCGGCGAAGCTGCCAGCCTACAAGCCTGTGAGATTCAAAATAAAAAGCTGTGCTGGAACATAAGCGAAATAACGTACCATCCTCATCTTGCTCTTAGCTCAGGGTGAACAAGATAGGTCCATTTCTGACTTTTAAAAATGTACCCAGAGACAGACACTGAGCATGTAATATTACAGCCTGAACAGCTAAACTGTGGAACAATTACCAACAACTGAAAACAGGTACTTTCAATGGAAAGCATCAGTAAAATAGGTGTCTTGCAATCAGCCATGACTTTAACACTTGCCTAGGACAATGATGGCTGATTTACAAGCTTCTTCCTACCTATTTGCAAATAACTATCCATCTGACCAATAAGGCTGCCACGCTGAACTAGGCATGTCCCTACCAATAAAGGGAGAAGGGCCTACAGAGGAACACTGAGAGGTTTTGCATAATTGTGCTGGGAAGTACAAAGTCAAACGACCACTTTCCCTGCCAAAGAGTTTACAGTCAAGAGACAGCAGCTGGATTTAACAGACAGCTCAAGGAAGTGCAAGATCCACATGAGAGGAACTGTAACACGTGTTCTGTAATCATGCTCCTCGCTAAATCTGGGGAGCTGATCAAAAGAATAGTAAAACAAGCTGAAGGAGATTCAGGCACATCAAATAAAAAAGATCCTAGGGGCTCAATTAGTCCAGTTTAATCACAGGATTCTTGTTTTAGTACTCCCTTAAACAAAACCCCAACCAAACAGATTTTGCTAAACTACAGAGTTTGATACTTAAATTTTAGAGGCAACTGTCCCTACTCATGGGAAGAGTACTAATAGCTTCAAATACCAAGTGTCGAGCATCAAGTATCACCGTTTGCAAATCAGTTCCCTTATCTTTAAGAAGGGATGAGTTTTGAGTCACTGTGTCTGGATTTTCTTTACTCCAGTATAATGGAGAAAATGAGGTTGTTCTGTTCAAGTTCAAAAAAATATTGTGTTTATCTCTTCACGCAAGCTGGCTTTTCCAAAGATCAGCAGGTGTGTATCCCGTAGCATCTCTTTTTATTGTTCAAATCCAAATTTCCAAGACGAAAATGGAGGTTTTTATCCTTTCCTTTCCTGTCCTTTCCCGTGTAGCAAAATAAACTCTTTTTCTCATCTTCCTGTGCACGACAGAACACCATTATACGACTAAACAGCTCTGGTCCAGATTATGTATTGCCTGAACATTTTTCCCAAAAGGACAACCTTCCCCATTTTATTGCCAAAATGCAGACTAGTTAGAGCTCAGCTGAAAATGCCTCCTCTGCTGAACTTGTTGCTGGGATGACTCAGATTTTCACAGCAATTTATGTCCTGGTAATTTCAATCTACTCTAGAAAAAATCCCAGCTTCTCCCCTTGCTATTAACAACAGTACGGTACATCACGGACGGGATTTGTCTGCTGTAATATTAGCCGGCTAAGAGTTGGAACTGGTCACTTAAGCTGCCGCTATAGTCGCTGGAAAGACGCTGAATCCTCCAGACAGTGATACCTTCAACTCTAGCCAGACAGATCGAACACACCGACTGTCAGAAATCAGGGCGCTGCTGCTAACTGCCTGCAAAAGAGGGAGAAGCATCAACTTGCGGCTACTGTAGTCAGTGGAAGCTTTGCTACTGGCGAGAGCCCCATCAGAAAGCTTGTGACCTTCCTGATGGTGGCTCACAGTTTGTCCTCAATGAGCACGATGCACATTTTACAGACGGTTGAGGCACAGCAGTGACGTTACTCTGTCCCAGCCACATAGAAAGTGAATGTCAAATCTGGAAAAAACGTCCCAATTCCCTGCTCATTTCTACCAACCAAACACTTTTCCTCAAAGACACTTTCTGAAACTTGCTAGAGCCTGGCAACGATTGCTTCATTTTTCTAAAATACGAGTCAGGAAGAAGGATCTTGCTTTTTATCCAGAATAATTCAAGGCTTAACTGTACAGACTGTACTCGGGCAAGCCTTCTATTAAATGAGTGCAGACTGAACACAGGAGCTGCAAGATGTTATTTCTGTACAATCTGCAATGATCAGTCAAAATTCTAAATTTCAAAAATTTAAAAATTACGGTTTTGAGCTGTGACAGAGTTTTGAAATTGTGCCTGAAAGTCCTCATTTCTCTTTGCATTTGTAGATCTGCAATTAACAAAGAATGAATTAATTTCTAATTTTCAGTCCCAAATAAATCCCTTCAAACATCCCGTAAATCCACAAAACCGGGAATGTGTAAAGGAAACACAAGCAGACTGCAGAGATGAATTTATCTTACAGTTATGAACTGTTGACTTGGTAAATGCACAAACTTATTCCAGTGAATGCAGCTAACAGTGTGGAAACAGTTGCCTTCCAGTCTCTCGTTAGCTAAGTACTTTAACAACAGCCAGGTTACAGCAGTCCACTCTGAACAGCTGCCTCCTGTGGCTCTGGTTTGGGAAAGCACCAAAGCCTGAACGCTGCAGCTCATTTATGTTCATCGCTGTCCTGAGCAGGGACGTTCTCAAGGTGTTGTCTCACTTATGCTGCAGATCACCATGGATTGGAGAAAAAGCTCATGATGTGCCAGAAGGAGATGGGAGACATGACGGGACCCAGTAACAACTCAGTCTGCCGATTTTGCTAAGCCTGTATTCTCCACTACCTTTTAGGACGCTTTTCATCAACCAGTGCAACAATAGCATATAATCTAGATCTTCAGATTAATTTTTGGGCTGTCATCAGTGCTTGTAACACGGTGCAAAGATATGTGAAATAGGAGGAAGAGGAGCTACAAGATGCCGTCTCAAGGGGAACTCGCTGAACGCCCTTTTAAGCTGCAGTTCTGCCAGGAGGCGCTCAGCTCTTGGTGGGACACCAGACCTGTCCGTCTCTGCACTGACTTTGCATCCTGGCAGACTGTAGCTGAAGCAGGGGACACTTCAGGAGCCTGCAGCTCTGGGTCATAAATGGTGATGATGGGGGCGTTGGGTGGGGGTGTGCTGTGGTGGAATCTCTCCTGCCATCCAAACTGATTTTGAACCTAACAAAAAACTGTGCAAAGACAACACCAGACATCCATCCAAGCCTCCTCCTCTGCCCAGCTCTGAGATGTCTTATCCTTCCCTGTGCCGGTCTCTTTTATCATTTAATGCAGAAGCCTATTCTTCTTGACAGCATTTTTGTGGTTTCTGGACAGGTTCTACTGAATACTTGTGTCAACAATTTAGCTAGACTTTCTGACCCATGACTAAATGCACTTTGTTTTCTGCAGTTTAGGGAAGATGAAGTTCTCTCAATCTTCCTAAAAACCTTCAGGGAACACTTCATTCTTCAAAATGGCTTAGGTATTTCATTTTTCTGTATGTCATCTTACTTCTTACAAGGTGCCTGGCTGTTACTACAGTTAGTGATATTTTAAATCTTGTGCACGCCATTCTAGTCGGTACAGCTCCGTTCACTTTGATGAAGCTATGCTGATTCACATCCACTCATGTTCTTGCCCATGGCTGAGTTCTGATGTATATGTTTTAAGATTAAAAGATATCTATGTTGGCATTATCTTTGGTTGCTGGCCTATGATGCTTTATAAATACTCTGCCTGGTCAGTAATGAAAAAATTCAACTGGTGCACTTTTGTACTCCAATATGGTACAAACCACATCCATGGGCAGAATTTCAAGAAGAAAAAAAATATCCAAACAGAAAAGAAAAAAACCGTTCTTGGCATCTGAAACAGATTTCCAAGCCCTTCCCCCAGTTCCTCCATGCTTCCCTTGGGCTGTCTGAGAAATAACAGATGCAAATGGGTTACTTTTGAGAGCATAGCATTTCCTCCACAGCTGATGCGGTGCGAAAACCCATCTGAAGCCCAGCAGACATACCCATGAGCAAGTTGCCTCTGAGCTTTGCCAAGAACGATACATTTCACCATATTCTACTATAAAGAGAAAACCAGACAACCACGTACTGGCTGCATCACAGAGCAGAGAAGCCCTCATTTCTCCAGACTGCAGAATACCAATGAAACGCATGCTCATTCCTAGTAGACGCTTAAGGCAGTGCAAAGTTAGCTTGCTTCTTCCCCTAGAAGCATGCTCTTGTTTTTTAAATCTTTTTTCCCCTGCCAGGTGGAGCGATTTCTCTCCTTTTCTTTGTTTCTGTGGCTGGCAAGTCAGGGATGAAGTAAAATCGGGCTGCTGTCCGATGAGTTTTTGATGAAATCCAAGGCTGAAGCACTGCATTTCTTGATTTATTTAGCATTCAGACATCCCCTGCTTCTTCATTTCTCGACCTCAACCTCTGGCAGTTTCGGAATGCGGCTGCTTTCTCTAGGACAGCTGTAAGCTAAGAAAAGACCTCGGTGCTAGGTTCAGATATGCCTCTGGTAAAAGGATAGTCTGTCTCCAAATGACACTTTTGGGCTGCATATCTGTATTCCTTTAGTGATTTGCATGTCATGTTTATGTAGTTAACTTGCCCAGATATATGCTGGCTTTTTGTCTGCTTGTTTTTCCTGTCGTTATTGCTATCAGCACTTCCAGTTCAGGTTATAAAACTTGAGCAGCTTTCTGTTCGTTTCATGTATCATCACTAAAAACAGATAGCGTATAGCAGCTCATTTCAGCCAGCGCAATATCTGCCACTAGACATTAACTAAGTGAGCAGACACAAGGAAATGAAATTAGCTTTCATGTGTTCCTCTTGCAGACTCTATAAAATTCAACTGCCAAAACTGGAAAAGAATTAATCCTAAACCCTCTTGTCTAGACCGAGCAACTATGGCATAAAGGAGACAAAAAGGAAAAGCTCAGCGAGTCTCTCTTTGCCCAACCCACAGCTCGGTGGCCACGTAACACTGGGAATTAAGAAAAGCTTTAGCTTCAGTGACATATGTCCACCCAGCAGGTTTCCTCTGTTATCCCTGAAAGAGTGAAACGCCAACCTCTGTGCCACTACCCAGCAAAGACTCTGCAGAACTGCTAAGGAAAGGTAGCTGTCTAGGCATGGTGTTTACAAAGAAACGCAGTTCGCTGTGGCCCCCTGGTCTCGCAGGGCTGCTGCGGTCCACCGAGAGTAACAGGGAGGAGGGGGTGGTGAACGTGGTGCTGGTTTCAAGCCCCATGCCCAGCAGCTGGGCTCGTTATGAGGAACGCCAGTCCAGATGCAGAGTCTGAACCTGTGTTCCGAGCCTCCTGCAGCCCCTGCGCACCCTGACCATCTGCCACGCAGTATGTCAAACGGGAGCTGAACTCCCATACAAAATAATTACCCTGGTAATTGTCAAAATAAAGGCAGAAGAACCTTTGCTGCAGCATTATCTTCTTGACTTTATCTGAGTAACTGGCTCCTGTCCAAGTCCTGGAAAGCTCTGAATGTGTTAATTTACCATGAAAACAGGATGAACGCCCAAGAGATACCTCACTGTTTAATACATGAACCTGTGGGGTTTTTTTTTCTCTGGAAGACCTGCAGCAGGCATAGGGTTGCAATGTTAAGCTTTGATCCAATTTATTATTTTTTTCCTGAGACAGCATTATGCAAACCTCACTGTTCTGTATATTCCACTCTGTATTCCAAAACTCATATACATATATATGTATGTATGTATGTATATAAAAGTATCTAATCTGGAAACACTGCAACCCAGCTTCCTGGAAAGTCTTCTTTTCAGGACAGCTGAATGGGGGACCGTGTTATTTAGCCCGATGTCCTGTCCCTGCAGGTAGTTGAGAAGTGAACCTTTTACAAAGCGCTCACGCTGCCACACTGCTGTAACTCAGCAATCTCAGCAAAGTAAAAGGGAGCTGGGGGCACTACGTGTTTTCGTCACGGGGTTGTGTCTAGAATCAATATGGGGTCCCTGCCCAAGGCAGGAGGGTTGGAACTAGATGATCTTTAAGGTCCCTTCTGACCCGAACCATTCTATGATTCTATGAATACGAAACGCAAAGGTACTTTTTACAAAAAATAAATCAACACAGTTGGTTACACCCACAAGACAGAGTTGCCCATATTTTTAGCATAAATGTTGGTAAGTTATATTCTTTTTCCTCATTCAGCCTCTTTGTCTCTAAATAGGATTTCTTTCAGGTTATAAATGGCTTTATAAATTTTTAAACATTAATAAAATGGAGCGCTTCATCCTGTAAGCTAGAACAACAGTTTTTCCAACTGAAAAGACAAACAAATTGCTTGGACATAATTTTGGCTTTTAATGTCGTCTGTGTTACCATTTCTGCATTGCCCAAAAATGAGAGAAGACTGTTCCAGCTCTGGCCACAGCTCTGCTTGGTGGGGCATCAAGCAAAGACCCTTCAGAGGAAGGTATAAGCACCATACCTAGGGAAGATTTATAGTATTTCCTGTCTGATCCTTCCTCAGTCTCCAAAAGGTTCTGCTTAGCTAAAAGCCTACATGTTTTCTGTCCTTTCCAAAGTTTGGTAAGTTCTGTCTGTAGTAACAGGGGATTTTGCTACCCAACACATGTTCAGTCCTTAGCTGAAAGCAATCCTCATGACAGTGTGTTTCATTGCATAAGTCTGCAAGGTATGAAACTATGTCTTTTTTTCAGCTTTTAATTAGATCAACACAACATGTCCCTGAATTCTTGTTCTTTCAGACAGTGAGAACAGAAAATCCTGATCTGCCTTCTTAGGCATTCACCTTTGCTTATTTTATATACATTCTGCAGTTTATACAATTTAAGCCCTATTTCTGCTTATTCAAACCCTGCAGCAAGGAAAACACTTAAGTCTAATATCTGTCCCCTCCCATCATCTTTAACTTGGGGTGGATTTACCAGGTTGGGGGCTGCAACACTCATTAACATCACCCAAAACAGTGCACATCACATAAAATGCCACAGGAAAAGGTCATGGTGCTATGCAGTCCTGCTAACATCTATTTAGGTTGAATTTGAGCTTGCTTGAATTAAAACAAGTCTCTTCCATTTGCTGGTATTGATGAAGAAGCAGCAACTGCTGAGACTCAGGCTGAAACACATGTATGGCACGGAGTGCAAACTCTTGTTTAAAAATTTTCAACTGATTTCAGTGAGGCACTGCTAGTTTTCAGATAACAAAATACTTTTCTGAAGATTGTCCTGGCCCCTGTCATTTAACGTCACTTAACCAACCAATGTATACGGACCACAGAAGCGGCACTTGCAAGGCAACTCAAAATGGCTCCCACCCCATCCCAATCCCAAAGGTGCACACATAAGACTAAATCACACACGGATAAACATAAAGAGTGGAATCCTTACCTGCCCGCCTTTGGGCTGGTATTTGATGTTATCTGTTGATCCAATTTTGGACCTGACGTTCTTGAGGTCAGGCAGAGGCTGATTAATAACTCGTAGCTGCTTTGGAGTGGCTGGAGATTTAGGAGGAGTGCGAATTATAGCAACTTTTTTCTCAGTAGGTACCAGTATGGCAGATTTGGGGGTCCCAGGAGTGTGTGGGGTTCTGGAGTAGCTGGGTGTCCCTGGAGTGCCGGGGGTCCGGGAGGCATAGCTTGGTGGTGTCCCTGGAGTGATGGCAGTGGAGCCAGGAGTAGTGGGGGTAGAAGTTCCACTTTTTCCTGTTCTGCTACGAATTGGCTCTGATCCTACATGCAAGAAAAAGCCCAGCATTAGACCCACAGAAATGCAGCTCTTCCTCCCTCTCTGCCTCCCAAGACTGCATCCCTGTGTGCGAGGCAAGATACAGCTCTGAGATGGCTGCGGTAGTGCTGGAACCATGTCTGTCTCTGTGTCTTATTTTGCTAATCGACCCGCCAGGAGCTACCTTCTCATGTGTGGCTGAGCTGGTGAACTGCCCACATGGTGACCGAGCTCTTCACTCTGTAACACAGGCGTGCTTCCCACAACACCCACGCTTTCTGCAAAACCTCCTAAACAAGGCACAGTATCACATCCATTTCCCTCTCGGGGAAAGGACTAGAAATACCCTTGGAAATTAACGTTTGGGACTTCATCTGACAACCCGACTAACCAGTAAGAATGTTTTCACCAATTTCAATGTATTTGGGCGTCAAACTAGAGAGCAGAGAAAATGCTGACTGTAATCCTGAAACTCCTAGCTGCTGCTGGTCCCCCGGTGGCCGCAGCTGAACCCTGGGTGAGCTTTCGGCTGATGAGTAAATCACAGCTGTCTTGTGTGGGTGGGCAGATGTCCCTCACGTTCAATTGCTATTTTTCATTAGCGCAGTGAAAGAAAGCAATTACAGAAGGCAACCTTGATTAGAAGTCACATTCTAGCTGCATCTGCACGCAAGCTAAAAATAAATAAATCCTGTATTTATTTATTACATTTATTTATTTATTTATTACATTCAGTGTTTATGGCATTGCCAGTCCTTTTCACTGAGCGCAAGATCAGTTTAGTAGTGGCATTGTGCTTTCCGCAGCCAGCTCTGCTGGTAACTCCCAAACACAAATGAACAGAAGCCGAGCTATCTCCATATGCTGCTTGAAGCAAAGCTTTGCTGAGAATACTCTGGGAGAGAAAGACCAATCCAACCCCCAAAGCCCGAGAACCCCAAAGCTGAATGGGCACACACATGTTTTCACCTTTAAAACGTTCAGGAATTATAAATCCAATGGGCCTCTCTAGACCATCTAGTGGGATTAATCAAAATCTTATTTAATCTATTTGTTAATCATTCTGTTTATTTAATGGTAGTGGACCAAACACAAGGCATTCTTTCCACTGGGGTCCTGGAGAAACTCTTTACTCTATGTGGTTCATTAGACAGATTGAACATACCCTACTCTCACCTCCAGTTTCCCTGAATGGTTTCTTTCTTTCCAAACCAACCTTAAATCAGAAATTTCTCACTACAGCAACTGAGACAGAAAGGGAATGACTTTTTTTTTCCATCTCCCTGCAGCTTTGGAATATTTATTTTTCATTCCTCGGCCCTTCACCACGTTGGCAAATGCTCAATGGTCTCTCACTTCTAGTCAGCAGAATGGGCTGCTGTGCCAGCTGCAGGTCACTCTGCTTACAAAGGGTCTCTGTTTTACCCTTGGAGCATCACCCGAGAATTTCAAAGGACTTTTTTTGGCAGAATTTAATTATCTACTTCCCTTAAGCTGTCTTAAAAGGGACTGAGATCGGTTTCTAAAGAGAGAAACCAGAGGAATTCCTATTGGAAAGCAGGGACCCACATCAAGGTTCTGAGGCCTGGGCTGAATGCAAATCTATCTAAAAGTTCTGAGGGTATTTGGTAAAATTCTCTTTATCCTGTAACTTCTTTTAGCTTGTGTTTTGATAACATTGGTCCTCATAAAAGGACCTTGCCGGTTTACTATCCTAACTTTCCCCAATGAGTCACTCTGCTAGCTAACATCTCAATTCCCACCAGAGTTTTTACCCTAGGATTAGAGCACAGGGAGATCATTACTGTGAAACAGCAAGTTAATGACCATAATATTAGGTTTACTTTTCCATGATCCATCAGAATATTTTATATTGCCTACTTCACATTTGTCACATTTTTGTTGCTGCTGTTTGCAAATGCCCTGTAAACTATCTTACCCCGCTCCGACCACCCTGCAAAGGCATTTTCTAATATTAGCAATTAGTCTGAAGAGCAGTCCTAGCTCTGGGCGTTGCAGACTGTGGAAAGGGTGCACGCTGTCCCCGGTGTCAAGCCCTTGCAGCTCAGCACTTGCCGGCTGAACAAAAAAGGTCTGTGGGGCTCTGATTGCCAACAGCATACCCCAGACCTTCCCCTCCACATAAAAGGTAGGGACACGCCACGCTACAGCAATGTGACAAATCTAACAAGGATGGGAGACGTTCACAGCAGTAGGAGAGGGTTAATATGCAAAAAACATACGGGTGGTCCGTCGTACTGAAGAGGAAAGGGAAGCTGTGAGGGAGAGAGAGTTCTCCTCTCTGTCTCGGTCTCCTGATACACCTCTTCGAGGAGGAAGGATAGAGGAAGGTCTCGGTAGAGAGGAACGCTTTTCAGGGCTCTTGCTTACTCCATCCTAATAGTAGCAAAATAAAAAAAGCAAGATTTAGTTTTCGAAACTCACTCTCTGGGCTGCGATTTCTCTCAACCTATACACAGAGGAGGAAACCTCGTCCTACAGGCCCAGGTTTCTGTCCACCCAAGCAGCTGTAGGGATCCAGCCACCTCCACGCTCCGCTCAGCTCCCTGGTGCTTCAGCACTGCATCACCACACCCAGCTTCTGAGCTACTGAAGACAGATACAGATACTCTTGACCTAAATGAGCATGGATTCCACATTTGGTTCTTGATAAGGAACAAGTGCTTTTTACTGCAAGTTGAAAGTAAAAAAATTGTCTGGTGTTCAGGTGTGACATTCTTATGTAAATTTGCCTGCAAAGTACCTGCAGTACTGGTGCCCAGAATATACCCCACACTATATTGTTAGGTGATGCATGATTTTTGCATTTTTGAACACTAACTTGTAATCTTATTATGGAGAAACATTTTTAGCTACAGCTTATTTTTTGAGTGCAGGACTGTTAATCCCGGTGTCTTATTTCCTTCCATACTCGCCTTTTTACTTTTTGAAATCAGCAGATACCTTCTTTTTACCAGAGGTAGAGCAATGGACACGTATGTTAGAATATTTTTGAACTTATGGGATGGGCAGCCAAAGACAGTCTTGCATAAGCAGATAGTATTCCCAAAGGCAAATATGATGATGGTCCCAACCAGTAAAAGACACACCAAGCATAGTGTTACATAGAACGGAAGTCAACAGTGAAAATAGTTCTAAAATGGGGATAGTCATCAACTCAGCATGAAGTACATTTGAAACGCAAGTGAAATGTAAACATGGGAAAACTAGGATGGACTGCCAAACATCTCTTTAAATTTGTACTGGAACTTCTTCAACGTGGTCCCATGCATATATCAAATTAGGTTCCTAGAGCACTTGGCTTCCGCCCTTATTGCTGGTGATTAGAACTGTACCCTCCTACACTGGGGACTGAATTTGTTTTAAGAGAATATTAACTGGTTGAAAATTACATTTTTTAAACTCGGAAGGCAAATTAGTACTGCTGCTCTTTGCCACTTACCCACATGCAAATGGGTGCAACTTCTTAGCAGTCAATGAAGCAGCATCCACACCATCAATAGGAAGAAGATACGTCCTTCTAGTGATGACTTATTTCACTTATGTTTCCTCTGGACAATCTCCTCTGTTTTTAATCCATTTCATAGCACAAATCTTGTAGCCTGATAATCAGTTTTCCTGCCACTGGATGTAAGTAATCCCATGTAAGCTTCACAGAGAATTACTCAAATTCAGTGGGGAGAGAATGTGATCCATGGAATTCACCTACACATCTCCAAGCTAACTCTCTCTACCAACTCTGCTACCTTACCTTAGCATCTGATTTTGAGTAGGGCAAGCAGTCTCTTGGGCCTGCTGAGGAGGGCCGTACATAGTAACTGTCTGTATCGAGAAAAGTGGCCCCTTTAGTAGTTAATGAGCAAGCTGAGCTGGGTCTTGGAGGAAGCAATGACTTTGCTCTAGACTTTGAGGCAGGAATCTTTGACAAAGAGGCAGTCTAGTCATGAGAAAACAAACAAAAGAAAACACAACATGAAGCTGGACAAAAGGAAAACACATGCAACATGGACACACAAAAAAAAAAGGCAAGCTATGAATTAATACTTTTCCTGTGTCTGGTAATGGTGTCTATGCAGCTCTGACATGCATGAAAGTTTTAGTTCTGTGTTTGACTGAAACCCTCTGGGTCTGGACAGAGTTACTGATTCTAGGAAGTGCCTTTTTCTGCAGATGCTTTTTTTTTTTCTTGTGTTAATAGGACAAAACTGGTGCCGGATATGGCATTTAACTGGTACAGCTGCTGGTTGGTTGCATTGGAAGCAAGTGCAAAACTACAGGAGCACCAAGAGATCTTAGTCCTTTAAAACTAAGGTGTGCATTTGAAATACATCCCTCCAGGCTACAGTCAAGAATAAAGAATCGTAACAGCAAAGTTACACCAGTATGCCCACAATGGCAGAACGACATGACGGCATTGCTTCTTGTGCCACTGTGTACACACAAAATCCTTAATGCACCCCAAACACTGTATTCTGTGCATTTGGTGTCACTCTATAAAGGGACAATGTGGAGTCCTGGGATGAGGAAACTCGTATATGGTTGAAAGGCTGACAAGATAGATATGTCATTGTGTTCAGATTCTTGTCTCATTTTGAATGATAATACCCCATTGAAGGACCACTTAAACATTGATAGGACAGATTGAAAATTCTTCGTTGACACTCAGGAGCACCTAACTGCTTTGCAAAAAGGAATTTCCTTGAAAGAGAACAGGGCTACTTACTCAAGCAACACTTTTTTTTCTCCCACGGGTATTAACTGATACTACAAAGAACAATTGCAAGGCTGTTACCTTGGCAATGTAGTCCTGATTCTCTCTGTATTCATACAAGCATGAAGTTACACACAGAACCAATCCCAATGGGCCTGTAATTATGAGATTTGGTACAGAACTTTAGCCGCGAAAAATTTGGCATTAGATTTAAGTGATTCACCTAGAGTTTCTCTATGTTCAGAAAAGATGTCTGAGTTACTCCTTAAGTTGTCTTTGTTAGAAAATAAGAAAATGTGTTGTCAGCTCTGTGTTGATAGGCATCTGGCTTAGGCTACATACTCAGCCTACAGAAAACTGAGGCGGGTGTGCTGAATGTCATCCCTCACACCATCAACATGATTAAGAGTTGCAGAACTTTGTAACAAACAATTCCAGTCCCACCGCACAGCTGAGAGACTTCTACTGGATATCATCATCCATATTTCCCATCAAATATGAGAAAAAACTTTACGGTGAGGGTGACAGAGAGCTGGAACAGGCTGCCCAGGCGGTTGTGGGGTCCCCGTTTCTGGAGACTTTCAAGACTCGCCTGCGTGCAGTCCTGAGTCATGTGCTCTGGGCAATCCTGCTTTAGCAGGGGAGTTGGACTAGATGATTTCTAGAGGTCCCTTCCAACTCTGAAAAATTCCGTGATTCCGTAATACCAAGTAGCTCTACTGAGCAAGACAAGAAATTAGTTCAAAGGATGGAAATGCTTCACTAGCAAGAACATATTCCTAGAATGAGTTTTGCAACACATTTACGTCTCTTTCTTTTAATACTTATTTCACTGCCCGAGAATACACAGAATAAAATCAGTGAATACTTATTTTAAACAGAAACTGAAAAATATGTGTTTCTGTCACATCAAAGGCTTCTCCAGGCTTTGACTGATTTGTCATAGTTCAATTTACAGGTCCCATCCACTTGTGAAACTTGGGACCACGTTTACAAATCCACTAAGGTGTTTATTGATGCTGAAACTCTGTGGAAGCAGGGTATCATGTTGGGTGGCTCCAAGAAGCAGACGTTCTGCAAACACCTTTCACCTGGTCTTCTGAACTTGAGATAAACTAAGCATGCACAGTTTGAGGCCCAAATGTTCATTCAGTGGTTTTCATGTTTTTCATCTTCCAGGTCATGCAAAATGTTTCCCCTAACAAGACTGGAGAATTTTTACAGATTAAGGTTCTAGGCACAACGTAGAGCCCTCATCCTTTTCACTCATATTGTACACAGTGTCCTCCTTGAACATGTGCATCTCACAGGGATGCTAAAGCTGGATGAGACTGAGATCTCTCAATGGAACAGGCTGGAGAAAAGGAATGCACTGCTCCGAGATTACCACAGTCTAGATCCCCTCAGTGTTACTTAGGGAGCAAGGCACTTTCTAGCACCAGCTATAGCAGCAGAATCTGGCCCAACCAGCTTTCAGTGACATGATCAAGGCTGGTAGAGCAAGCAAAGAAACAAAATGCCAGTGCTTTGCCCAGAAAACTATCCTTATTCTCTGTTAGCAATGCATTACCTTTGGCCTCTGTTATAATTCATGTGGCTGGAAGTACCAGCTGTGCACAGGTCAAAGATCTGTGTAACCCTGACTAAGACTCAGGGATTGCTGAAGCTGGGATGCAGAAAACCCCACTTTATTTCAGAGGCATTCCTAACACCTGGCCCGTGTTCTCATCATCTCGCTACCGCAGGTACACAGCTCCTTCCAGCAGATGGAACTGCTTAGCCTTTCCTGAACTTGTTCTGCAAAGCAGCATGTAAACTGTAGTTTGAAGATGGGTAACAAAACTGACCAGGTTGGGTGATCTAACATTACCAGTGGAGAGGAAAAGGCTGCACTTGATGGACACAAAAACTGAAAATCGGGAAGAAACACAACAAAAAGGGAGAGGCCCTTATAAAAGCAGAGGTGAAGCCAAGGCACAGAAGAGAAAATGTCCGAGAGACGCACGAGTGTGGCAACCAGAGAAGTGAGGCAACAGGGAGAGAAAGTAAGCAAGGGACAGACTTCTGATCTTTCCCGTAATGTTAAGAGACAGGAATAAGAAAGGTGTACAGAAAGCACATAATTTCAGAGAATGATTTTGCAGTGCTTGTACTTAGAGCACTCCATGAATAATGATGACTCTGAAAATGGGCTAGTATTCACTTATTTTGAGTAAGTGTGGATCACCCCCCAAGAAAAGAGAGTAATAAACCATACTGTTGACTCAGGCCAGAAACCTATCCAGATATTTCTTACTCTACTAGTAAAGAAGCTCTAGTAGTTTCCTACTTATGAGCTGAAATGGGTCAGACCTGAAAAACCACATGAAATCCCAGAATCCATGGCTGAATTCAGGTCTAAATTTCACAGCTCCTCCAAAGCCTCCAATCAGTTATGCTACTCTCATCATTAACAATTTCTTACAATTCATAAGTAATGCACAGCACTTTATGAGACAGAGTTTTTTGTTCCCCAAAGAATTTAGCGATCTCGTTAGACAGATGAAACAAATCAGCTGTGGAAGATACTAGGAAATTTAGAGGAATCCTAAGGAACTTCTTCATTGTTAATGATGGCTGACAACAACAAAGCATCGTCATGCTGCAGATGTGAGTTAGCACGGGTGAGTGTCATGTAAAAAATAGTTGCCCAGGGGATAGCAAAAGGAAGGTGGTTTCCTGGGGACTGTGGAGTGGTGGGCCAGGAAGAGCGCAGGGCGAGCATGGGAGCAGGGCGGAGAGGCACGGCGGGACTTGCTGAAAGAAACTCAGCCGAGGAGAGCCAGGCACAGGGAGCAGAACAGGCTGCAGGGCAGCTGAAGGCAGGGCATGCAGCCGCCGGGTTAAAACACAGACAGAAACCAGTGGTACGGGAAACGGCCGTTCAGAAAGCTCTTCATTGTACATGAAATGCTACTGGCCAATACCTTCTACGCACCACGAGCTCTGCAGAACGCAGGGCTACGTAACGGTGCCTCAGAAGACACCCAGTGAGGGATTCTGCCTGCCCAGCAGTCACACTTGCCGGCAGCACCATCTGGGTGCTGCACAAAGGGCCAAGGTGCAGAGTTTATCCAGAGGATGACCCGCCTCAAAATGCTGAACAACATCCAACTCCTGCAGCTTGGAGTCTGTGTGCCCCCCCGGGTCTGCAAACTGTCATCATCTGCTGCCCGGGACTGTAATTCAGAGGTTATTCAGGAAAGGTGGTTTTAATTACCCTTTCAAATGAAAAATGAACATGGCAAATAAATGTTAAATGGAACACAAATTTTAAGTGGAACACACACTTACTGAATTAACACAAAAAGATCTGAACTAAGGACAAAAGAAGATTATAAAGACGAATGATGATTTTACTCACTGAGAGTTTTTCCTTCGCTTGTTTAAATACACCAGGAGCCTGGTTTGTTTCACCACCTGCTGCTGAGAGACCCAAAGAAAGACAAAGACTTGATAGTTAAAAACATTAATAACAAGCATTTCCACTTAGTACACTTTACACTTGTTAGAACAATTAAGAGCCTTGGAACTACTGTGCAAAGCAATCACCTTGTGAATTACTCTGTGAACTGTATGCAGAAATGTACCTGCCTTAAAAATCTCCTATATTCACTATACTTGAGGTAAAATGGTATTCTACACATTTCAAACAAATCAAAATTTTTTATTCACGTACCTAGAAGTCTAGAAACTACAGTAAAAAGTTCAAGAAATAGCTGATAACTATAAGAGGCTCTAGTTCTGAAGGTCAATCCTCAGACACCTTAGCATCCTGATTTTCGGGACTGTCCTCTAAAAATTAGGCTCCTTTAAGTAATCCACAAATGAAACTTTTAAGAGAGGCCCCTGAAATCACCACTTTTCAAAATATTAGCCAACATTCCTAGTGGAGAGAGAGATTCACTGCTGAAATATCATCCTAGTTGCGTCAACAAGGTCAGTGTGCCGTGGGTCAACCAAGCCCTCAGACTTCAGCCATTCAAATGATACGTGGGACATCAAGCACATTAATTCAGTACTTCATTTATCTGATACAACATGGTTTGAGGTAAAATTTTTCTATGACTTGGATTCCATCCCTATGAAAAGTTTTGGAATGGGGCAGCTTTTTGGAAAGTAGGTTATTAGTTTCACCCCAACACTGCTGCTCAGGATGTGATTTGTTTCACAAAAACTAGATGTGAAATCTTTTGGCATCTGTGCCAGGATGCCCTTAGTAAATGCAGAAGCAGGACGGTGGGCAGAGATAACAACCTCTAGCTGGACTTCCAGCTGTAGAACCAACCCAAACACATCTTACAGGACGGAACTGATTAATTTTCTCTTTTCCCTGTGCAGTTCCCAGGCGTGGTGGTGAGATCTCTGGTTTTCTGCCACACTTGCCACTCTAGTTCTGCCCTCTTACTATAATTTCATTGCCTTTTTTTTTTTTAATTGAAGGAGTATGAGAGAAAACTTGTGAGGAAAAGCGTATATAACTGTGTACTTCAGTTCTTCTGAATTTGTAACAGGGATAAGTACAGCACAGCCCTCCTGCATCGCATTTTGCCACTTCTGTTACTGCTGGGTTTGGTTCATTTTGCATCCCTCCTAAATAATCACAAACAGCTTCTTTCCTCCTTCCCTCGGTATTGAGCCCTGACCAGCCCCACTATGAAGCAGAAGGAACAGCTGTGCTGCTTGCGCTGACTTACCTGAAAGCACCACAACTTCCCCACCTGAACGAAAGATCTCTACAGGCTCTCCTGCCAGTTTAAATACACAACAAACAAGTTGTACCTCAAGGGGTGACCCCAGAACTGAAGACAAGGAACAGCAGCTTATCACGTAGCGACTCCCGCTCATAGCCAGGTCATTGTCCTGCCCTTGCCACCATAAGCACTCCTCTGATGGCACCACTGCAGCGGCGTCTCACAGACGCTAACAGAACACTGGTCAGATTGGGGTTTCATCCATGGAGCTACACAAGTCCAAGCAAAGACTTCACAGCTCTTTCCTCAGAGCTGGCCATACCGTTTCTTTTGCAAATGGCAAGGATGAGTCTCATAAAAAGCGTTCCCTTCCTTGTGGATACGGCACTGCAAGTTAGCAGTATTTGCCAGTGCTTTACAGTAACATGGGAAATTTTTTCTGGTATTGAGGGGAAATAGGGAAAAGATGTCATTTCCCAGCCCACTACGCAGAAAACAGGAGCGAATATGAACTTTTTTTTGTAGACACTTGTATCTTACGGCTGGACATGTTTCATTTTAAAGTCACAGTAAATGCAACATGGAGGTTTTCACTGACTAGGATATACTCGCAGCTGTATAGACTACACTGCGAGGGACTTTTGGTGGGACCCCGCTGGCAAGGTATCGCTAAAGCTGACAAGACCATTCCAGATAGGACACACTGACAGTCAAAACTGCCTTCAAGAAACAGTGCTGTGTGTTACGTAAAAGGAAAATGGGAGAGAGATGATGTCCCTCTAAATTCCAGATCCTGGAAAGAGCTGGATGACGGGTTCAGGCTCAGGGATATATAAGTTAACATATGGCCATCTACACTCTTAGGATATCACACAGCACTGCGCTCTTTCTCATGGCCTCCCCTCAAGTCCCATCAGTTAGTATAAAAAGGTGAGGCAGAAGAAAATAAGGGATGCTGTGAATTTTCCAGCAACACAGAGTATGGTGAAACATTCTAAGAGATATTTTTGTTCGCTTTGTGGTGTGGTTCAAGCTCCTCTGCTTTAGAGCCCAAGCCTCAAAATTCAAACTATGTTACTGAAAATTTATGATCAATCTGGGACTGTCATTTTGGTTGCTCTCCATTTCAGGATTTAAATGTACTGGGAGGTCATTTTTGTATTACATTTTCCACTTTGACCAATACATGTGCTTCACCATGTATGGAATTGAGAGAGAAAAAGATGTGATGGCCGCCAGGCAGCACACATTTAAATAAGGCACTGGGCAGATTTCCTTAGGCAAGTCTATTGGTATGAGACAGGCCTCTCCGGGACACTGCGGGCCAGCAAAGTTCAGAGGAGTTAGTGGTAGAGTACCCGAGGGCAAGACAGCACTGACCACATGGCTGTAGAAGTGCAGACAAAGTTGAGAACACTACAAAGCCGACGCTTTCCCCACCCCAGTTTCCACTGCGTATTGAACCTCCTGGGTCTTTTGAAAGCATATGTGAATTATGGGTCATAACTTCTGAGCTGATCAAGCTGTGCTTCTGCAAACAGCAAGAGGTAGCAGGAAGAGTTGTTTGAATCCTTTTTTAAAATTCCTCACTCTTGGCTAGTTCTGGTCCAGAGTGCAAGTTAGGACAGCCCAGAGACTGCAAACTCAGGAGGAGCCATCACTGTGACAGAGGGGCCTGGATCAGCCTTTCCTGCCCTGGCTCCATTCCTCCCCAGAGGGGAAGTGAAAGCGCCAGACTGTCTCACAGCAGCCAGGCGACGGGACCGAGTATCTCGTCTGGTTGTCCGAATGGAATACAACCAGGAGACAACACGCACGTCATACAGCTGGGGCATGGTAACAGAGCTACCCTCGCATAACTGTCCTGTTACTGTATTTTAACTCGTCAGACCTCCACACCGAGACTGGTCTGAATTTAGAACAGGAGCGACTCATTGGTGCAAAACTGGATGGAAATGACCTCTTAGGAAGAATTCTGGAATTGCACTGTTTAACTACAGGATGGGTTCTTAGTTTCTAAGCCATGAGAGAGGCCTGTGTAGCTCTGCATTGCTGCGCATGGTTCTTCTCTTAACAGCCCTAGTTTCACTCATGAACAACCGCACTGCAGCATGTGGCTATATTACATGACAGAAAACCTGGCCTCTTTTAGGAATTTTTTTTTTTCCCCTAAGATCACCAGAAAAGTCAAGATGTTCATCTTTCCAGCCTGAACTCACAGAAACAAGTAATATGATGAAAATGCTGAAAGTGTTCTTTTTGGTCCTCTAAATATTGATACACTATCAAGACATAACAGGAATCATTTGTTTCATCCTTTCATCTTCCTCTACCAAATATTAAGATTTTTGCTTGGAATGCATTCGTAGTGTGAGCCCAGATTTCTTCTCTCTCAGCTTCACGCTGCACGTGGCTGGATTCTCCCTGTGGATTTTCACTGTACAGCATAAACATCAGTGACAGATTGGGAAGTGTCAATGCAGATAACATCAATCAACAAAATATAAGTCTGAAACACTTCTTATTATGCATGAGAGTAAAAAAGCAAAATAATGGAAATGCATACCATGGTTTAAGCTGTCAACATTTTCCCACCAGAAAAAAAAAAACACACAAAAAAGCATAATTTAAAAAAAAAAATAAATAAAAAAAGATGAGTAGAAATTCCTACAACACCACACTATAAGCACGATGCCAAGTTACAACCACAGCACTTGGAGGTCCAAGCAATGACAAGCATACATGAGCATGGCCTCCATTAAATAAACAAATAAATACCAGGAATGAAAGAAGAAAAGAAAAATGATATAAAACACTAAAAAAGCAATACTATCTGTGAAGACTGATATTCTTGGAGGAAAAAATAAAAAAAATAGAGAAGCTGCTACAGCCATGAGATTTACAAAAAAAAAATGTGTCTATGTTTGCCAGCCACATTGCATAACTGAACAGAACGCAGTCACCTGTCTGCTTCCGTTTAACACAGGAGAGATGAGTTGGTCTAGTATATTTGATAGCAGGTTTTAAAATGATTTTCCTGGAGGGAGAGTGGGCCTGAACTTCAGTTTTTTTAGCAAGTTCAGCTTTCTTATACACTGCTATGGACAAGAAAACACAAAAACACAGAATCAGGAAAAAACCCAGCAAACAATTTCATATGACAATACATCAAGCGGCAGGCCCACTGCTCCACAACTCCATCCCCATGCGTCGCTCTACTGGGGGGAACAAATCCTCAGTCGGAAGGGGGACAGCACCGGCGCGTTACTCTCAGGTGTGTCACCCAGGGATCAGTGGGGATGCCTACGACTGAAACGTGACCAGTGGAGCAGTGAGCCTTGCACATGGCCCTTCACATAGTTGTAAAATATCTCATTAAAAAGCACTACCATTAATACTGTTAAGGTGCACGTCATCTACAACAGAGTAACCAGATAGTACTATACGATAGTAAAAATAAAAATAAAAATAGGGAGTGTTAAATGAACCTTTTTTCCTTCTCACTTCATCTCTGGAGAGTGTGCTAGGTTCCTTTTTAGCTATTTTCCTTTCGGGAGTAGAAATCCTGCCTCTCCCAGTTTTAAAAGGTTTCTCTTTTTTATGCTTATCGAGAGATGATCTTCGCAATTCTCTCTCTGCCTTCTCCTCTTTAGGAACAGTTTCTAACTGTTCAGTCATGATGCTCCTATCATCATCTGTAGGATCAGAGCAAATTATAACAACAAACAAAAGATTAGTAACAAATGTCAACAATACTGCAGTGGAGCAGGGAAAAATAGTTGAAGACAGAGCAGACGGATTAATAAAAAAGGCAGACTATTTTACCATTTTTCTGAAACATGCCGAGATTACTATTACAACTATAATAATTTTTGTGTTTGATCATTATGATTTGGAAGCAAAAATATTTAACAGACAAAACAGAAAGGATAATGCACACCTTGAGTATCTGCCCAGAGACTGTCTGTGTCCATGATGGAGTCATCGATTGTTGTTTCATCTTTGTAATCATCACATGTCTCTGTCTTGTAGTCGGTGAGCAGGATTTCTTCTCTCTGGGGTGAAGCAGGAGCTTCGGGGGAGCCCTCCTTGGGCTCCACTTGAATGTCAGCCACTTCCTCAACCTCCAACTCCTCTTCAGCCTGGGAGTCCCCTGTTTCAATGTCTTCCTGCTGAGTAGCAGCAAAGCGCACGCTGTGGGAAGCAGATTCGCCCTCATCAACTGTTGTCTGCACCACTGTGATAAAGTCATCCTCTACTGTCACCACGGATTCAATGATGCCTTTCAGTTCAGGCAGTGCTTCTGGGCTGCCCTTGGCTAGCATTTCTTCACCAGTAGGTTTCCCAAAGTCTACTTCTGGGGGCATTTCTGATATAAGATGCTGTTTATCCTCTTCCTTTTCTTCTTGACCTACTTCTACCTCTTCTTCCTTACATTCTTCCCCTTTTGTGGCCCCAGCTTCCACTTCATATGGCAGCACCTTTTGGATTTCCGTAGGTTTCACAGCTGTATCGGGAATCTTTTCAGTTCCTTCTGCAGGCTGCGGTATGCTCTCCATCTGAATCTCAGCAGGCTCTTCCTGGAGAGGCTCAGCTTTTGGATGGAGGGGCTCCATAGAAGGTTCCTTTGCTGGTAACTGTGCAGGTGTCTCTTCCCCAGGCACGGGAGGTTTTGGAGGTTCTGCTTTGATATCCTCTGGTTTCAAGGACTCTCCATTCAAACCTTCTTGGGCTTGATCATGCTCTCCGCTAGATTCATAAGATTCCTCTTTATCAACTGCTTCTTGATGTACCAGATCGGGCTTAGTTACCTTTTCCTTAATTTCTGTTTCAGACAGTTTGGTGCTGTCCTTCACATAACTAGGCTCGGTCTTGGAAAGTACATCTGCATCCTTTGCTTCTCTGGACAAGATGGTCTGATCTTTCTGTTGAGTATCTTTGGGTTCAGGCTCTCCTCTTTTAACAGAGGCTTTGTCCTTCCCTGAAGGGAGAGAAACAACCTCACTGATCTTAGTATCTAACTGACTCTGATATTCTTGGTCAGCTCTCCTTGCAGCCACTTCCAAATCGTGCTTTATAGCATTGTAATCTGGTTTTATTGGAGCTTCTATCTCAGCTATTTCAGGAACAACGCTAAGAATCTTCTCCTCCTTCTCCATCAACAAAGAAACAGCATCCTTTTCTATTGCTGTCTCTGAAGCTGATATTCTGTCATACGTGGTATCATCGGTTACGTGAACTTTATCAGCCACACTTTCTTCTTTCATTTCTAAGATTGCCTCAGGTCTTGTCTTCTCTGGCTCTGCACCTTTAATGGGATAGACCTCTTTAGAGTCAACTTGATCTTCACTTTTTTCTAGCACCGTATCCAGCTTCTCTTTTTTCTCCTGCTCAAAGTCCCTTGCCAGAATGGACTCACCGGTGGCATGCTGGCCTAGGTCTTTTTCACCTAGGAATTCTTCTTTCGATTTTTCAGCTGCTGCCAACTTCACTTCTATTAAAGACAGGTCAGGAGCCAGGCCACGTCTCAGTTTTTCATCTGTGCCTTCGTAAAAGGGACAGGTTTCGCTTGTTAAATTCTCACTGTCCTGAACTGGAGAAGGGAGTGGGACTGTGTACTTATTGAAAACACAGTAGCCCAAGTCTTCTAGTTGACTTTCAGCTTTTAGAGTTACATGGTTTTCATCTGTCACAGGTGGCAGGGCTGTGCTGCTGCCTTCCAAAACAGTGTCAGAAGGAACTGACTTCTTTTGTGCCATCTCAGCATCTGCACTCACAGAGGCTAATCTGGATCTTGTCCCTGCTAAGTCTAACATTTCAGGCAGGTCAGGAGCCAGGACAGACCCATTTTTGTAATATTCTTTGGCCAGGAAAGGTGATTCGACTAAGGTCTCAGGCTGGACTTTTTCTTCTGCCATTGCTTTTTCTTCTTCAATGTGCTCATCTTCCTCTCTACTATCAATGGGGAAGCAGGGGGCCTTCTCCAATGCTGGTGTGGTTGCTGGCAAGTAGTCATCACCTTCGTCCATACTTCCACTAGTGTTAGTTAGGATATCTGAAGCGAGGGGAGAAAGATCATGTGCACGACCAAAGCTAAATCCTAGAGCTATTGAATCCAGGCAGGACATGGGCAAGTTAATAGACATACTTCTCTGTTCAATGGCAGATCTCCCCCCAAGCCCCAAGCTCCTGCTCAGAGTTAGGTCATCTTTATTTTTACTGTGGAGTTCTCTCTTATCCCCATAGACTTTGGGGTCAATAGTGAACATTCTTTCTGTTGGGGAACTTGGTTCTTCAGATTTGTCTGGTGTAAAGCTCTGAGCCAGGGTACTGTATCCTATTTCCCGAGCAGGCCCACTCTGCTGCTGATCCAATTCTGTCTGTAATTCTTCCTCCTCTTCCTCTTTGTCTTCAGGTATCAGACGATCTGTCTGATAAGGCTCATACACACTCTCTTTAGTGTCACTTAGCTCATAGTAATCACTGCCTTGTTTCAGAGCATCTGCTTTGAAGGCTTCCTCTTTCAGAGCAGAGGTTTCAAAATACTTCGACATTCCTGATTGATCCTCCTCTTCTTTCATCTGATGAGGAGCTGAAACACTTGTCTTATCCTCCTTAGTATCTTTTTTAACATCTTTCTCTTGAAAAAGTTCTGGAGTAGGGGTCTTGTCAGTAGTTAAGCTTGGTGCCACAGGGGCTTTCTCTGTTATTCTGGATAACTGAGCGGTATCAGGGTGCTCTGCTGTTTTCTCAAGGGTCAGTTCATGGCTTAACTTGGCTGGGGACACCTGCGTTCTTGGCTGGACCTCCTCTTTCATGTCTACTGTTGCTGGGAGCCCACTTTGGTCCATTTCTTTTTCTGCTTTGAGATTATCAGGTGACTTTTTAGCTTCATCATCCTTTTGAAAATCAGCTTTGTCTAGGGAAAGTGCCTTAACTTCATCTTTTGTGGTAAATTTACCATCATCTAATATTCGAGCCTCCCCTTTATCATAGAAGTCATACCTTTCTTCCTCATCACTCTCATCCTTGGTCATGTCCTTTTCCTCCCCCCATGCAGGGATTTTCTGGGTGCTTGGTGTCTTCAGGCCATCTACAGTTACTGATGAGACTTCTTGCAGAGCTAGTGTCCTGTCTCTGTGGATCTGTTCATCTTTAGTGAGATCTTTGGCAGACAGTTGGTCAGCGGGTTCCAATTTTGTTTTGGAACTGTCTTTGAGTGGAAGCTCCTGGGGGACAGCGGGAGATGGGCCTGAAGGAAGTTCACTTCCGGCTGCTTCTGCCTTGGGTTCTGATAGCAACAGAGAACTTTCACCATGGCTCATGGCAAGATCTTGGACATCTTTAAGGTCGTCTTTAAATTTCATGGACATAACTTGGTTGGATGATGAGGGCATATCTGCAGTCCTTTCTTCTGTTTTGCACCCTTTAGGCAGTTCAGAGGACAAGTCCTTTTGTTCTTGAGAAGCAGGAGGCTTGGCAGCAGGTTCTGCAAAACTGGCTTCCCCTTTCTTTTGTGATTCAGTTTCCAGGATCTGTTCTGATAGAGGTGAAGGCATTTTTTCTTTGTCTTTGCTCTTTTTATCTATAGCCTCTGTTTTTGCTGGCTGTGGAACTAAGGCATCGTGTTTAGGTTGCTCATCAGTCTTACTGTCTTTCACAGATTCATGCTGCTTTGTGTCTAATGGTTCTGCTGTGAAAGGGCGTGCGCCCTCCTGGACACGGAATTCCATCTTCGTGGCTGCAAGTAAATCTGAAGTAGTTTGTTTGGGTTTGGTAACAAAATTATTTAAAGCACTTACAGGCAGGCAGTCATGTGGCTTACAACAACATCCTGGTATGAATGATGGAGAGGAGAGGGAGAAAGATGGAAACATGCAGCAAGGCCATCCACCTAGAAATCTGCTTTAAAGTGTTAAAACCCAGTTTCCTTTCAATAGATGAGGTTTTACAGTGAAAATGTGAGTTGCACACATATAAATATGTGACCACTGAAATGAGATGATTTAATATGATTTCCTCATCTTCATGGTTTGTATACAACAATAAAACCACAAGTAATCCTCACTTCATTGGTATGCTTTACTGGACACTCTAACTTGTGTTAGTTTTGAGTTAATGAAATCTGCAAGATTAAGTCCAATCAGTAGTATCTTTGTATGTTGCTGATATTTAAAACATACATAGTTATACATTTCTTTATCTATTTTACTTTTTTCTTTTACATGCAGGCTAAACTAAAGAAATGCATATAAAAGGTTTTGCAAGTGTCAGAAGCGGCTGGGTTTTTAACTGTACCAACTTTTGGCATTTACTGTTTGGCAAATGACAAAAATCTCACTGCTGTCATGAAACCAGTTTGTGTAAATCAGCAACAGAGCTATTAATAGTCCTAGATCTTGAAGGTCTGGTCTTCAAAATGGCCAGCCATCTTCAGCTGTAAGTCAAGTCAAACAACACTTGGCATGCTTCAGTGACTGTAGATCAGGCCCTAATTAAGTTAATTTGAAACTAAAAATGCTACTCTTACAGTCTGCCACTATATTTTTAGGGACTAATACCTAGTTAAGTTTTTTTTATACACTCGCTGTTAATCATTAATAGCTTGTTCTTTTTTTAATATCCTATGGAAAATTATGATTCCTATCATATGGAAAACTTCCTGTTATGGAAAATACGAAGAGAGATACTGCAGAATGTGACAGAACTTTCTGCAGTAATCTGTAAAAAAAATTTTATGATTTTTTTCTAAAGATTGTTACAACAAGCATTGGGCCAACTCTCAATCTCCTCATCTCGGATTGAAAGTCCATGGAGCCATCTCTTTGCTCTGACGAATATGAATTTTTCAAAACAATTAGTATCAAAGTATTGGCCATTCTTGAAACAGCTGGATACGGTAACATTTAGTTAAAAAGCAACTGCCATTCTAAACTCTACAGGTATAAAAAACAGAGGCCTACAAGTCCAGTAATTTTACTCCTTTATGTTTTTACATTTGATGACTTACTTGCAAACTCTATGAATTATAAAAACACGGCCATTGAGCTGATGTCATCCTCATTTCACAGAAATTAAATAGCTACTGACTTTCTTTACGTATCCTACTGTGCATCTTACTGTAGTGCAAATGAATAATACCAGTGGTATCAAAACACATTCTGACTGCCAAAGGCATTTAATATTCTTTAGCTGGTCCAGCCACAACACCAGCCTCCCAAATGCAGCGTTTCTCAGCCAGGTATTGCACGGGTACATCACTACCCCATATAATGGGTCTTTACACCTTGTTGCACTGGCTGAAGAGAAATACCATTAAAAGGAAAATCCTGAAGCCTAGTTCTTACATACTGAAAGGCAATAAATTGCAGTAAATATTTTGTTCAGTAAGCAGATCAGAACTTCACCCTATGCGCCCAATCCTAAACTTCACTATGAAGGCAAACATCCCAGTGGAAGTGATGGAGGTTTTGCCTGACCAAGGCTCTCCAGCAGGGTTAAGCTTTTGTAATAAGGTAAGACACAAAAAATCAGAGTTCTGGCAATGATCGAGGAGAGGAGGGGTGGACTGCAATGAATGGCAAGGATATGACATAAGAAGCAATAGCTTTAGGGAAGCTAAACCAGAATGCACTGAAGCACACACACAAAAACAAAAACCAAACAAAGAACCTGCACACTGCAAACGAAAACATTTCTACAGTTTAAGCCTCTTTATGTCATAGTCAAAGTCAATAAATCCACTTTTTGAAAGCAAAGCAGATGAATCTCTGCACCGAAAAGAAAAAAATATACATAGATTAGCAATGTGACTGGCAAACACATCTGAGATGCGGGAAAAAGGTTTACACGGAGGAATCAGCTTAGCTGCAAAGCGTATTTTATCATGGCAAAGTAAAAAATCAGGAATCAGCCGCAGCGGTGGGAAACCATGTTGTCATACAGCACCTATGCAATCATATGATCTGCTACACACTCTTCAAGCATAATAAGAGCAGTCATACTAATAAATGGGAAGAACAGGAAATGAAACAGCCTTGGAAAGCACTGGAGAAAGCTGGAGGAGGACTGGCCAGCAGCAAACACATGCAAACCTAAGGAGGACACACACACCTCCCTCAGCTGAGGAAGGGGAGGTGTCTGCTGGGGGCTGTTGCACCACAACTGCGACACTCTCCCTGCTGGATGCCGCTCTGGGCGCTTTGTCTTCACCACACACTTTGGCCTCCACACCAGAATCCGACTGACCCTCACAGAGGCCCTTTGCCTGGTCCAAAGGCTCAATGGGCCCGTGCTCTTTCCCCAGTTGCTTCCCAGGAAGAGCAGCAGGTTTCACTTCCACAGCCATCGCACTCTTTACTGGTTCTTCTTCTTGGGAATGGAAAAAGGAGGCGACATCAACACCAACAGTAAACAGCAAGCACCCAGCTCAACAGGACTGCTTTTGCATAACACTTTCAGCTCTGAACATTTTAGATTTAAGCATGTCAAAGGACTGCTAGTATCCAGCCCATTTTAGTCATTGTGGAACTGAATTTTCCTTAGGGAAAAAAAACAAACAAACAGTCAAACAAATCTATCTCCGCCAGAAAAGCATGTTTCTGCTGTAAAATGAGAGCTGAAAGTGTTTTACAGGTATACCTCTCCCAGAGATGACTGTGGATCAAATATTCATTGCAAATGGAGATGGTACTGAATGATGGATGGCCTTGACAACACCAATGCATCAACAAGCTCAAAATACACCGATATTTTTCTGATAAATGTGCTGTTTAATCCAGTACAAGACATTCAGTTGAGGTGGAGGAAGTTATGAGGCATTGATTTCTTTCCACTGACCTTGGCAATACTGACTGCTAAATGCCAGCAAATCAATCTACCACATGGATCCTGGATTTGGCAAAATATTGAGCCACTTCCATAGTCTTAATAAGCCTTGTGCATAGCTGATAACTAATGGTTTCACAAGAATTCAGTCAAGATACCTACACTGAGCAGGTTTATAGACAGTTTCTCCTTCAGGCTGCCTGACAGCTGAACTCCGTATGTGAAAATCATAGATTTAACACAAGGACTCTTCATTTTCTTTTCTGTTGCCCCACTAGCCCCAAGCTCCTCGACACCAATTACGTCAAAAAAACCCAATGAGTGAAATATAACTATTTGTTCATCTGAACTTCTAAAATACATCACCCAGTCTATGGGCTGTCAGGATCAGTACAGTAGTAGCAAGAGCTTCCTCTACTTACGCCATGGCAGAGGACTGATTAGCAAAATCTCCATTCTGGACGGTATTCCCGCCACTGCTACTCAGACAGAATATTACTGTGTGCTATCAGTATCCCTTCTGATAAGAAGTCAGGATTAAGTGTGAAACCTTTGATTCGGCAACATACTTAAGCGGTTGACCAGCAGCCACGCTGCAGTCAACCTGATGAGCCCCCTGGGTTTGATGTGTGTCCTCGTGCTTAAGGACCTTGCCGAATCAGACTCAGAACAAAGTGGCTGTATCCAGACTCTTGGGATTCAAGTACAAGGGCTTCATTTTTCACCTGAGACTGGCCCAGTTAAAACCAGACAGTCAATCATGCGCCTCAGTTCTGGCCTTTAAAAAGTGGTTTAAGGAACACAAACACTACTTGAGGCTGAGAAAATATCACTATGTAAAGTACAACACATTATTAATTACATATAAAAATGTAAATAAGGTTAGATACTGTATCTTAAATGAACAGAAGCCAGAAGATTCAGAATCGGAACTGGACGGATGCCTGAGTGTTACAGGGATACTGACACACGGGCAGATTGTAAAAGCAGCCTGGCAGAACAGCAGGCGTCCAGCCACAAGAGGCCCTGACTTGAATAACTTGCTTTACTTTTCTTTTTCCAATTTTATGTGGTTTTGTACGTGCATCCCTTTCAATCAAAAAATTTTAAGGAAAGCCTCTCATTTTACTCTGAGCAATTTCAGGTATACACCTCCATTTCCTGAGACACTTCACACAATGCCACATGATTAAAACTAATTACTCACCAAAGTAGAAAGTTATCCCTGACTTAAAGAAGGAATCCTACAGACTCCCTTTGTGCAGCAGACTCTTCTATGCCAAACAGGCTGCTTGCTTACAGCCAGCAAGCGAGGAGGGCTGTTTCATAATGCCTGTCTTTTCACTGATGATCCCACTTATTTCCCTTTTTTTTTTCCTCATAGATCTGAGGAAATAGATCCTCATAGTTCTGAGATCTTACACTTTCAGCAGAGGTAGGTGCATATAACCGAAAAGGAAGGCGCCCATGAATAACCAGCCCAGGAGAGCTGCTGAGTACAGCTGTAGGCACCCAGCTGTAGTAGGGCTACTCCTGTGATTTTCTGTCTCCCCTCGCTTCAGGCAGGCGTGCTGGCACTGACAACCTTCAACTGTTAGCATTGATCCCTTTCTGGTGCTGTTGCAGTATTATGCTACATTATCCTGTTAATTCTGAACAGCTCTGGTTTTGAGCCAGTGAGCAATTTCAGGTGTACGCGTCCATCTTCCTGAGACACAAACCCTTAGAGGATTCAGTACTCTTTTTAACTTCAGCTCCTGTGTTCCAAGGTTGAGTTAGTCAAACGGTGTGAGATGAAACGTGATCTATTTTGCCTTGGAGAAGAAGTCATCATCCCTGTTAGCCACCGAAATAGATTCTCCCTTGATTCCTCAAACGCCATTTCACTCTGATGTAACCCATGCTGATTGAATAATGCTGATGTGCTCAGGCCATAGAAAAAGAGGTTACAGAAACGCAGTAATAGTAAACTTTTTTTTTCTCCTTGTTTACAGTCAGCTGACACAACGTTAACTGGATGTATCCACAAAAAAACTGCAGATCAAACATGACCCAATACTTCCTGAAGTCACCTGTGTATATTGGGGTAAAAACTGATTTCCTTTGCCTACTAGAGAATTAAAGACCTTCCACAGCTAGCTTTGGCACAGGCATGGGGTTTTTTCTCCATTGTGTTAACAACTCTCTTACCTCCAATAACAATCTTTTGGCCTATTTTGCACACTGTTCCTGGCACACAGAACAAATTAGTTGACACTTCTTTTAACTAGCTGCTCCTTTTGCTTCTGCTACAGGCCAGGCTGGCAGACCAAGAGCCTGATTTAAGCAGGAACCATGGTTTCACTGACCCCACAGTTGCATTCACTGCTCACGCTGCAGCTCCACTTTGAGATGGAGAGACTCTGGAGGGGCATCACTTCCATGTGGGGAGAAAACACAGCTAGGTTTCCCTCCCCAGAAAGCAGCAATCCCAGGCACATACATAATGGAATGGATGGCAGGTGGGTAGAGGGGAAGAGGAACAAAATGGGACCATGCTCATTTCACCTTCATCATGGCCCAACAAGACCACCGTGCTCTTCACTGTGGCACTGGGACGTGTACTAGAGCCAGCCCACTCCGAGCTGAACAAAGGGTGTTCATAGTACTCCTCATCCGAATTGTAGGGCTCATCATCGGGCACAGACACTGAAATGGAGGGGGTCAGCTGTCTACGCCACTCCCTGCCGGCAGCAGGCCCGCAGCCTGGGCAGCGGTGCATCGGCCCCACCTTATCCTCCGCCCCTTCATCTACGAACAGACACACACAGACAAAAACTGCAGGAGAGATAGACAGACAGAGAAAAGGCAAGACAGGACGGACACATGCAGTAGCAACACTAGCCACTATGGCACACAGCAGAGTGGGTGAAAGCAGCCAGGGTACAGGTTAATGCAGGATGGAGCGATGTGGCAGCTGGGCATTTTAACACATGAGCCATGTGTGTGGTGCTTCCTACACTGCTTATGAACATCAGAAACCAACCTTTGGAGTAAGTGAATTTCAAAACTATACACTTATTATCTGGAGGAATACATACTGTGCACAAACCACCTCTCACAAGCTGCATTGATCCTCACAGGTACTGTACAGCTGACTGTACAGCTGCATTAAAACCCTCTCAAGTATCCCAACACAGCTGTATCCCTCATAGTCATCAGGCAAAGTACTTGAAAGTATAAATTTTAAAAAGCCCTTTAATTAAAAAGCAATAAAGCAGCCTACACTTTGGTCCATGGTGGTTTTCTCTCTCATTGTATCTATTTCAAAATTCCCCACATTCTTCTTTTCCCTATAAAAAACATTTAAACAACAACAAAAAACCCTTCCCCAAATAACTAGCTACCTTTTTTCCCCACTCACAGCAATCTCTATTAGTAGCTCCAATATGTATCATTATGCTGCAAAAGGAAGATTATCCATGTTTAAGATTCTGTGACAGCCCTGGGGCTGGCCAGCACCGAAGGTATGCTACGTGCACCTCTGCACACACGCAAATACCGCCATGGAACTTGGTCCAAGAGAACAGTTCTCACAATTTCTTTCAGAGCACAAAGAGTGCCTGAATCACCGATAGTTTAGTTGCTTCGCTCTTGTAGTGGAATCCAAATATGCTTAGAAGAGGTAGGTGTGGAAAGATAAGCTGGCAACCTGCCTCTGGCAAACGGAAAGGTCTGCAGAGCACGGCAATAGGAAATGACACAGGTCTGATCCTGAGCTTCCCACCTTTCCCTAGTACTTAAGAGCTGGCCGCAAGGTTGCAGGGAAACATCTTGATCCACTTGCAATGCAGAACCTGTGGATTTCTTCTCCATAGAAGCTCTACAAAATTCAGTGACAGATTGGAGGGGGCTCATAGTTTGCAAAAGGCTTGTTACAGGGGGTGAGGACATGTCTCAGGATGTGAGACCGGGAACCAACTCCCTCCTAAGCCTCAGAAGATTCAAAACTACAACTCCTGCTTCTTTGCCTCACACTAGTCCACGTATTGCCGTGGACAAGAGTGGAAACGGTTGATGCAGTCACCATCTCTTCTGCTGGAACTGGGACATTGTGGAGAAAAGAACAGAAGGCTGATACGGTCAGAAGTGGAACATGGAGGAGGAGGGTGCGCAGAAGGGAAGGCTCTCCTTCCAGCTGTGGGTTGTATTTAGCCAAGGGCACGTCAGAAGTAAAAGGCATCAACAAGAGTGAAGACAAAACCCCAGGACTTCTCTATACTGACGCAAACAAGGCTGAAAATTCCTTCTTTATAAGCTCTGAATAGATTGTAGGCAAGAAAACACAGGCCCTGCCTCTGCTTCTTAAAACTACAGGAACTGCAACAGTAAAAATGCTTAATACGTATTATTGTGACGGTCCAAAATCATCAGCAAAGCCTAGTATTGTCTGCGGCCGTTATGTCTGTGGCTATTGCAGATTTACATTGTTTATTTATCAGTTTTAATAAAGATATTTTCAAAATTACTCCAGATAATTTCATTAACAGGATAATGATGTCTTTAAAGGAGGATATGCTTTTATTTCAGCAAAACAAAAAATCCTTTCTTTGTTATTCTAGCCCCTTCTAATAACCCTTTTTCATCTCAAAGCGTGGGAAAAATCCCCAATGTATTTTAAAGTCCAAGATTAAAATCACTTCTCACAAAGACTAATTCTGCTTTAGCTTCCAGGTATCTTTTGAAAATGCCTTTCAAGAAGTAATTTTCACTCTGAGTAGATCCATTTTTATAGGACACTTGGTTCCTTTCAGTTTGCAAAATACTCCTATTTGGTATATAAAGCCTAATCTGAAATGCCTATTTCAAAATGGAAGACAGTCCATCAAAGGCATCCTTCTATCTTGTAACATTTAGAAAAATTTTTGCATGAAGACTGTGTTGACCATTGTCAAAAGGCGCAGAGCACAAAAGAAATGCCAAGTTGGCAAGAGAATATCACATCAGCCCTGCAGGACCAGATACAACTGACAAAAGGATTTGACGGTGCAAGGGAAAATTTCATTTCCTGAGCAAAATTATGTTACCATCGTTGAAATAAATGAAATAATTTCAATAAGGCAAATTAGTTATCTTACCTTCTGCAGCAGTAAAAAGGAACAGGCTCATCTGAATGTTTTTTCTCCAGACAAACGAAAGAAAGAAATCTACATCCACTGGCTCCTTTCTCTCACAAAATACGCTTGACCCACAAACCTCTCTGTCTTTTCTACCTTTTTTTTTTTTTTAATTTGTATTTGCTGCATGGCTGGCCACATCCACCTTTGTCATGTCTACAACAGTGATTTCCTCCCCACTATGACTGAAGGAAGTCTCTTTTGGATTCAGAGCAATGCGACACACACTGACAAGTGCATTAGGAAAATGTTCTAAGAGGAGGGGGGGAAAAAAGGAGGCCTGAGATAGGTACACACACCACGTGCTCAGCTATTTTTGTTCAACAACTGTAGAACTGCATTAAGTAAATTGTATTCTACTGAGCAGAAAGACAGACAGACAACGTAAACGTGCATGAGGATGAACAGCCAGATGGTATAGGGAACGGAAGGTTTAAACAAGTACAGCAAAATTGGGTCAAGCCCTACTGAGGCAAACTCTTCTGAATGGGGGCTTTGCCTGAATGAAAACGACAGGTCTGGCTCACTCAAAAGCCCAACTTACCCACGGAAAACAAGGACCACACCTTCTAACACAGAGCAGAACACACGACTTCTAACTACATTGAATTGACAACACTGATATTTGGGGAAAAAACACCATAATACACTTCTGGTGAAATTTTTTTCAAGAAGTTCCTTCTGTTCATCAGCCGACTCCACTGTGATTTCCAGTTTCAGAGCCAGACATAAAGAAGCAGCTCCCAACAGAGTTCACTAATGACTCAGCACATCATTTCTGTCCACACGTCCCTTATAAGCCTACACTTTTGGGATTTACACAGGCCATCTGCTCCGAAAAATGAAGAGTTGAATCAAAATCTTGTATTGAAAAAGTCTCTTTTGAGTAATGCTAAAGGAAATTATTTGAATGTTTTTAAAAATGGTGGAACTGTGTAAATCATCAAGACGTCTCTCAAATACTGACCTTTCAGTCCTCGCTACCACCCCTGTGGAGTAGGTAAGTGCGTGCTATTACATTAACTCAATTCGACATGCAAGGGAAGAGAAAAACAACTCTGTGATGTGACTTGCTGAGTCATATGCACAGCTGGGAACAGCAGAGTGTGGTAGCTCTTAACAGCCTCGAGTTGTATAGAGTTTTGCCACCTTTTTGTGTTAATACAACCAGCTAAATGGTTTACATTTGCTGAGGGAGCAATCTACGACCTCCTGTCAAGTAATCAATATGAGTACTTTATAAAATCCTAAAATACACGTAAATAATACTGCTGATATAATCAGTACGCAAAGCTAATCCTCAACTAAGGATGTATGATGTAAGAACCTTGACATTGGCCCTTTATTGTGATATGAAAAAAAATCAAAAAGCTTACGCTGAATTAGTCAAGTGAATTATATACTTAAAAATAGCGGTAAAACCCTCCTAAAAATTCTAAAAGCTAATGTCCTACTAGCTTCCTTTTTAGAGTGATGAGTTGAGGAACTGTTGTACTATTTTTTAAACAATGTGCAGATTTAAAAAAAAAAACAAGAATCGATTAATCAGACTTTTTTTATATTGGTCACTAACTGCATCCAGTAGGTATTTCCAGTACAGTGGACTGACAAATGTTGTTAACACAGCCTGTAATTACATTATCTCAAAAATGACCGCAGGAGGGAATATGCCTAATTGCAGCGTCCTGATGAACTGCGAGTCAGACTATGTCAGCACATGAAATAGGAACTGCCCACTTGCAAAATTAATAGAGGCTCTGTGTTAAAATACCAACAAAGTTTGTTCAGCAGATGATAAGAAATTATTTTCATGCACTTATTTAACAAAAAGAAAAAAAATGCAAAAAGAAAATCCAAGAAGGAAATAAATGGACACATAAAAATGCTATTGACATGGCAGAGTTCAACTGACAGTCCCCTGGAAATTCTGAACCCAAATCCTTCTCTCGTATCCACATGGTATGGCTCGGTTGTAATACAATGCTGTCTCCCTAAACTGATGGCCTTGATGCAGCAGTCGTCTTCTGCTGAACAAAGCACTGACGCACATGCTTCCCATTGTGACAACTTCACTGGTATTTAGGCCTCTTCTTAAAACTAAGCCAACACTTAAGTTCTTTGCTGGAGGGGATTTTAGCAGGAGGAAAACATAGTGATCACGGGCTACTGAAATTGAACATTCATTGTGCAGAACAGAGTAGAAATTTGCTTTGTGAGACTAGAATTTGACTCCCGCACTCTGTGTACAGAACCCCCAATAGACGTAAGCACTGAAGCATGAATTAGAGGTCGAAGACCAAAGACATGATCCAACTCTGAATCTCCTTGCTTTCACGCATTTAAGATTCCAAAACCGAAGTTAATGGTAATTAAAAAAAGCAGCCAAACAAACCCTAAGAAAAGAAAGATGACCCATACTGAATCATAGTGTTGGTGACCACACTGAGACAGCAGACATCTTGGCTCATATTGCATGTAACAGATAAAAAGGTGAGCATCGCCATCACTTTTCTTTACTATGGATGTACTTAACATATCCTGTCAGTTACCTCTGTGCATATGTGTCTACCTCATCCATGCATTGCAGCTGGCTTGCAGATGGGGAGTTATTGCTGGGGAATGCCTTATCTGTTCACATGAAGGTGCAGACAGTATCTCCATGTTCTGATTCCCCCATCCTTTAGATTCATGTCTCATCCCTCTGCTGACAGCTCGCGATGCAACGTCCAGGAGACCCTTACCTTCCTCCAGAGCTCCAGTCTGCTCGGAAGCTGGCGACGGAGGCGGGGAAGGAGGCAGGTTGGCTGACTCTTCAACTGCTAGAAATCAAACAGTGAAAATGAGACAGAGCAATTAATTCCTGGAAGATCGATGCTTGATACAAACTGCAGTCAGCCTGTTCTGCCCAGCTGAGAGAACTATTCGATGGAGACTTGTGCCTAGCAGGTTTTCTGGTAGACCCTTTCAGAACACATGAATTTTTAAAGTTATAATAAAAGGAAGGTTTTTTTCTTTGGATGGTATGAATTCTTTTCAAAATTCTGGTCATAACTCTATGACGATATAAAAATCAAGTACGAAATTATCTTAAATCAGTACTGCCACTTAGAAAACCTACAACAACAACAACAACCTACAACAACAATAAAGCATCTGAGCATGAGAGATTTTATAAATTCACACTGACTATCAGAAACCGGCATCCAATCTCTCCAATTTACCTGGAATACATGAACAAAAAACATTCTGCATGCTTTTTTTTTCTTCTGCTGAATTCAAGGTTAATCACAGAATCCACGCAAATATCGCTTATCTAGATACAACAGACATCAGCACAAGAACTTCTGTCAGCCACGACACACTTGTGATTCAGCTGAGCAAGGCGCAGTGAAATCTCAGATGCACTTAGACTAAATTTTAGATCCATTCCCAGTCACGAGACTGGATGCTGAAATCAGATGATGTTTTTTCAATTATTTCAATGCAAGTACAATGAAATCCTAAACAAACTGCTTCTTACATGAACTCAGCATAACCTCAGCATCTGATTTCACACCAATCACTTTGAGATTTTTTTTTTTTCTTTAAAAACAGATCCACTACTGGGGCTAAACCAATGTTGGTTTTGTTTGGGTTTTTTTAAAAAAAAAAAAAAAAAAAAAAAAAAGGAAAAAGTAACAAATCTGTATTAACAAATCTGTCCTATAAATGGCACCTCTCAACAGGCAGAGCTCAGTTTCTGATTCAGGGCTTCTTCCCAAGCATAGGAAGGCCAGTTTCAAAGCCACAGCAGAATTTGCCAGGCCTCCTCCTATTGATTTCTGCGTGGTTTGGAAGAGACCCTTATGTGACTTGTCCTTACGATGTGCTGTCCAGGGACAGAGTATTTGTATCTTCATCACAACGCAATTCTACCTGCACTTATTTAACAGTCACCGAGCACAGGAATGGTAACACTGCCAGCTGCTCACTGAAGACATACTTCTCACAATATTTTTAAAATGTCTTATCTAACTAGATGGAACTGAAAACCCATTTTGCCTCACCCAGGCCCCAGTGAAGCAATCTGTGCTTAAATATGTATGAAGTGTTTTGCAGAACTGGGGCTCTTCATGTAAAATTGAGTCTCTGTAAAAAAGGGAATTACCAAGCAACACATGTCCCTGATACAGTTCAGAATTAGTTCAATGAAGCAAAAGACCTTGGGAAACAAATTTCCAACAAATATTCTTAATTACTCGTTGACTTTAATTCATTCCTAAGCAGGGTCCAGCTGCTGTACCAAACAAAGCAGAGTGCCTGTGGGGAAAACACCACCAGGCATTATTTTGATTTGATCACAACGTACGTGCGCTCAGCAGAAGTTATCCTGGGGCAGGCCTGCAAGACTTGCTCTACCCCGGGACGGAGGACGGCCTTTCTCTGGCCTTTGTTGTACATGTTTTGAGCTACTGTGGAAGTTTTCTGGCATGGAGGAAGCACTGTAGGTATGAATGGCTGTATAATTACTTTTTAATTTTTGCGTACAAATATATATACACACGCACACACACACTTGTATTTCAGAGAGACATTTCACGTTGGAGCCAGCAGGAGGATGGGGTCCCAGTATGGGCCAGTGGCAGTGGTACCATTCCCAATCTGGACCACTGGGCGTTCGCTTCTACAAGGTGTAACTCCCTCTCCCTCAATCTCTCCTCGCCCTGCCTGGCTGCTAACCCCTCTCCCACCCTCAGCCCGTGTGCCCTGTCCCTCTGTACTTCTGTTGAGGTGCTCCTCCTCCATCGTCTCGAGTAGCCACCACCCAGCCAGCAAAGCCGCACTTTCTTTTTATATGCCTGTCCTCTAATCTTTGCCTCTTCAGACATGAATGTTTCTCTCTCACACAGCACATGGCTGAACATGAAGGGGCTCTGAGCGCTGCTGGGTCTCACCAGACGTGATGACAGAAGCACTACCACCAGTTCCATCCACAGCCGCGCCGCTCAGGAGTCAGAAACCACGTGGAGAACTGCTGTTAGAGACAGTCACAGGGCCGTGAAGAACCGTGGCAATGAGGATACCGCTATTATTAAGTGGTTCCAGCATTTATCCAGTGGTGCTGCAGTTTACCCTTGACCATAATCTATGCGAATGCACGTGTCAGTGTTTTTTTGCAGTACATATACATACAACATTTGCAGACAGGAGGATACTTTGAACATTCTTTGTCTCGTTTTACCTAAAGGTAGTGGTCCAGGCTGATCTTTGTGCTGGGCTTCTTTTTCCTGTTCACCTTTCAGGACTGCTACAGCTTCAGCTGTTACTACTTGTACTATCCTCGCAGACACTTCTTCTGTGGCAGCAGCAAAGTTAGAAAAAAAAACAAAGGAAAATATGCTAATGAGAATGATGTTTTAAAATTATAAAGATTAGTTTAAACAATAAAAAAATGGCAGCTGACAATCCACTTTTAAAAGGTCATCTTTTTTCCCTGAAATACAGGCAAATCATTAAAAATAAAATAGAAGGACCAGATATTCCGAAGATCTCAGTGGAAAATGCTGAGTATTTATAAAAACCAGGACCTCAGCCTTTACAGTAAGATGCACAAAGCGTCATTATTAAATGCTCTTTCTGTTAGGGACAATGTGCAGCAACTGCAAAATGTTAAGATGATCATTTATTAAATGTCTAAAATTTTTTTTGCAGGTACTGTTTTGCAAACAGGGGTAGAATGGCCAGATGAATAATGGAATTTCTTGACATTTAATACATGGAGCTAGCTGCATTCTTACATGCACGTTGGATGATATTTCCCCCTCATCAGCACACAGTTAGTATGCATTAAAGGCACTTTCCAGACAGACATCTATGCTGATGAGGGAGTTGAAAAAGAAGGGCTAAATAACATTTCTATGTAATTAAAAGGTATATTTTGTCCTCCTCACCCCTTTTAAGACTGCAACACAAAGCTTTATTTAAACAGCAGGCCTGAATACGATGCAGAGGGATCGCAGAGGATAGCATTTGTTTGGTGGGATGGGCTCTCCGGCCATGATCCCAGGCGCAGGCTCGGCTCCTGGCCACTCGCCCTCATTGTGCCCGGCACAGGGAAGGGGCACTCGCACGGAGGTGGCTGAGCATCGCATGCTTGACAGACCCCTTTGCTCTGCCCTCAACGCGGGGATGCCCCAGGGGGGCTGAGGAACCAGGCGCTCTGGTGAGTGGAGGACGGCAGTGGGACCACTCGGGGAGTAAATACTTCCAAACTGAGAAATTGTACCTCATCTTGGCTCTAGACCCACCCAAAGGTGCCGTGAAATGTCATCAGGCACACCACTGCCTGTGGAAGTAACCAGAGAGGTTTCACGCCCTAAGGGCAGTTCAGGCACCTTTGATCTAGCAAATCAAGGACATAAGGGCTGGTCCAGCAGAACCATCTATGAAAGAATTCAGAGAAAAAGGGTTTCCTTTTCTTACATGTGTATTAGCCCACTCTCCCTTACTTGTTAATCAACACATTCCTCCCTCTAACAGCCAAACTCAGTGGAAACAAACCCCTTCACTCTCTGGCCATGCCCGAGTGCTGGCTGAGAGCTGTTCCAAACCCAGGGTGCCGGGACCGACGCAGAGCTGAGTCCCGGGGAAGGCAACAAGCTGCGCGGCCACGGGGCCACCAGCTGCACAGCTGGGCACCCGCCTGGAAACAGCGAGAATTTCAGTCCTGCTCCACCTCTCGAGCAGAGGTTTCTAACAGCAGGCAGCAACGTACCCCGCTCCTGCCAGGAGACACTCGCAGAGTCTGCATTAATCACCATCCCGAGCACAGAAATAAAAGCTCTCTGCTCACCCGTTACTGCGTCCTTCGGGCAAGGACCAGCTGGGAAGGGGCAGTATATTTAAATCAATGCCCTACATGTAACTTTACAGCAACCACCCTAACAAGGGACGCTGTCCATTAGATTAATAATGATGATTTCTCCTCACAGTTAGTACTCGTACAGAACTCCTTTGTACTTTTCAGTTATTCCTCTTTGTTTGTCTTTTCGAAAAGCTGATTTTTTTCTCCCCAAAAGCATAGATGTGAGTTACTTGATTTTCACAGTTGTGTTTGTCTAAAACCAAAGTGCTACGTTAATCTTTCTTTTGCACAAAGTATGTAATGAGATATTAAAAAACCCACCCACTGGCAAAGAACATTCATAATTGTTGGTATTTATATCTTACAATTCACTTCCCTCCTGACTGGTCGCCAGGAGGGCAGTGACTGCAATAGCTTTATTGACTGCAGCCAATAGCAAGAGGAGATGGATGAATACGTCAGAACAACTACTAAGCAACGAAAAAAATAAGCTGATTTAAAAAACTGCTACCCAAGAATATATGAGTATAAACTTGCCAAGGATAAATTCAGAGTAGAAATCTGAAGACGCTGCTTTCCTGCTGTCAGGGGTGTGAAGTTCTGGCAGCCTTCCACAGGGCAGGAAACAACTCAACTGGTTTTGAGTGGAGCTCGATACATTTACAAAAGGGACTACATACGATATAGATGCCTGTATTAGCAAGAAGCTGCGAATGGCGGCTCTAGTTCTCTTTCCCTCTCTTCAACAACCTGCCCCTAGTATGAGATGAAACTCCACTTTGTTGTTAAGTAAATCGAATCGAGCACCAAAACCCCATAAATCAAGTCATGCGTGTGGCTAGTCCCATGAATCAATGAACAGGGATATTGATTTCAAGCCCATCAATCTTCCCAGCTGCGTTTCAGGGGCCTGCACCTCATTTTGGGCTTTTCAAATTTCTCCTGCTCCCACGCCTGCTGGATGCTGGGGGTTCTTCTCAGCAGCTCTTGGTTCCTTCCTCTTACGAGAGACATGAACAGCTACCTCCCAGACATGGTGCTCCTGTTCCAGAACAGTGGACTGGACAAAAACGATCCCTCGGAATCATTACAGGTCCTGACAATTCCCTGCATTGTGAGGCACATGCAGACTGCAAAGCACGAGCGGCATTGGAGAGAACTGGGAGAATGAACCTGTGGCTTGGCCCATGCTCTTCCCGCAGCCAGGCAGTGCGCTCCCCCACGCCAGGCAGCCGGCGTGCATGGGTGGGACACGCGGGGAGGAAACAAACCGCTCTTCCATAAAGCATCCTGTGATACTTGGTATATCACTGTTCAGATTCTGCTCTTTCAGAACAGGATAGAGTACGGCCCCGACACAGCTTTGGTGAGCATGGAGAACAGCACAGAGCTTTGCAGAGACCCCACGCCAATCGCCACCACTGCTCTACACCTGGAGGATGTGACAACTGACCCTTCTGTCAAAATGTCCATGAATCTACTAATCACAACATTACTGACAAAAGTAATGTCATCCAGTCTGTACCGTTAGCTCAGGTGAACAAATCAAGACTCAATTAGGAAGACTGTTAGGAAAATCATTTTTTTTATCCTTATTTTCACTTGAAAATTTCAAGAAAAAGCTCCAATTATTTTTTCAGATAAAGAATATGCAAATGTATACCAGCTTCAGTACCCTGGAGCACATCCAAAGGAAACCCACTCGGTCACCTGCTCTCCATCACCCAAGCTACCGCAAGCCTTCTCCCAGGAAGGTAAGACAAATCCCTATTAAAAATGGTCTCCTTTGTTACAAAATTTATACTTGTTCACATCCAGCCTGGTGCTGGGGTGCAAATGGGCTCTCCAAGGCTGGAAGACAGTTCCTACCCTCTCAGCTCTCTTCCTGATTTAATTTGCTTGGGACAAAGATTATGTTCCACAGGAAGATATAGCTGGGGGTGAAAAGGTTGCCTCCTGAAAAACAGAAATTTCAATTTCGGGCTATGCAAAATAATTAAATAAAAATACAGGTAGCCTCTGGGGTTTGGTTTTGGTTTTTTTTTTGGTCTGGATTTTTTTTTAATCAAGAAAGGCTGACTTCTGAATACTCTGTTAATGGATATTTTGGGTGACACAAGAGACACAGGCAGTTTGCCAGAAAAGCAGTGCTTTTGCTACACATGACTGCTGCAAAAGGACAGACATTTTTGTACTAATGGACAATATAAATAGCAGATCCAACGGGTAAGTCAAATCCTCGCAGGGCAGCTATTGAGACTCTTCATAGTTTCCTCATGGTTCAGTTAAAGTTCAAGGAAGCCTAATGATAAAGAACAAATAAATAAAAGGAGAGTTAGACAGCCTAGATGCTAGGCCTATTCCTCACAGCCTAAAAGCTCTGGATTCATTAGAGATAGTTTTCCTTGTAGAGATTTAGAGGATTCTACATTTCCTTGTAGACATTGTAAAGATGTCTACCTCTTTAAGCAGGTAGACATTCTCTGACTCTACTTTATTCCACAAAATTGTCACTAACAAATGACAAGTAATACAAAATATATGTTTCTTAAAGGCAACAAGGACCTTGGCTTCACATAAGACTCCAGCACAACAAGGAATGGCAACGTGGCTTTCCTTTGCATTTTGCAGAGTAAAATGCGGCTCCTTTTTACCAAGGTGTCAGCTGCTCATGATACAGGGCACAGACTGAGTCTCCCAGTTTAATTCCAGGGAATGTGGTACTCAAAATACAGGTGACACCACCTTGACTGTGGTGTCCGTAATAGAGAGGAGACACTGTGAAAGATCTTAAGCACGAGCTTTCAAAAGCCCCTTAACAACGAGCAGGCTGAGCCCAGAGGCCAGGAGCTGACACACGAGGACGGTGATTCCGCTGCTCCCTCGAAGGTTGTCACTTCACACCAAGCTCCCAGGGGACCATCAGGTCCAGTCTGCCCAGCTGCTACTAGTGCCATGGCTGCTCTCTGGCAGGAACAGAGGGCTCTGCCCTGCTGAGGGGGCAGGCACCTGTCTTGGGCACTACACGAATTTATACCAAAGTTAACACTCAGATGAGCAAGCAGTCTCTGCTCCTGGTTTTCCTGGTTTCGGAAGTCAGCACAATTCTTCTACAAACCCCAGCCCCCAGCATACCAAATCAGGACACCTGGAATCTGCCTGCCCCACAGGTAACTCAGGGACACAAACCCTTTCAGAGCACTGGGATGCACAGGGGACACTGGACCAGCCGCCAATGGTGTGGGGAGCTGCAGCCTTTCCTCTGCCTCCAAAAGCTGCTGCCCTCCTCATAAGCACAGCCAAGGGCACAACAGCCGCCCAAACCCCTAGCTCGCTCTGTCAGGGATGTTTAAACTGCAGTAGGCATCATCCAGACACTCCGTCCAGACACCTGAGCTCCCCTTCACTGACTGAGACTCAACCAGTGGCCATTAAGCGAGGCTACCAGCGGAAGGCCCTGGCAAGCCCTGCAGCCTGAGCCCTGGGGGGCTGCATGTTTTCGTGGGAGCTCTGTCTGGGTCACCACATCCATTCTGCCGAGGGCAGAGGACATGGTTTTCCCCGGTGCACACCATAGTTAAGCTCCTTCTGAGAGGGTGACGACCACCAACAGAACTGACCTCTTGAGGCGGTAGGCAGACTTCACCCTTCCTCCAAGCTGCCGCGCCATGCCCTGTTTGCCCGCTCTCCTGGTTGCTCGCACTCCTCAGGCTGCTTTCTATCAATGTGGAGGATGCCGCAGTTGCTCTAGCAATGCCCAGGCCTCATCAGCATCTCCTGAAAGAGCTGCCGGTGCCTGGCCGGCCTCTCCGCTGCCCAGGCGTTTCCTTACCTCAGAAAAGCCCCCTGTGTGCCAAGACCTGCCTCTCCACTAAGGATCAGGCCGGCTCCAGAGCACCTCCCCTCCGTGGCGTCTGCTTCCTTTGTGCCCTTTTAAATGGCTTCCCTCCAGCCTCAGGCACTTTTTCTCTTCCAGCCTACCACAACACCTCAGGCTCGATCCGATCCGTGAGGAGCTGAGTTTGCTACAAACACCACTTCCTAGGTGAAACTGCGCAGGCTCAGATATTTGCCTCTGACAGCCCTCATCCAGCAGTCCCTTTTCTCTTCTTCTCTCTCCCTCCTACCCCTCTATGCAATGCTGTACTATTGTTGTGAGGATTGTTTTTGACAGGAGAAACTTCCCATGGGCAGAGCTCATGGCATCGTCCTGCCTCGCAGGCGGGTGCCCCAGCCCTGCTGCGGGATGCTGCCGGCGGGGAATGGGGCCGGTACAGCTCGCCCTGGGGAACAGCCGGCTCCTCAGCTCACATAACAGCGCCAGAGATTTCTCAGGCCAGAGCTGCCCCAGTCAGGCCAGTTTGTCTCCCCAGCTCCTCTTCTCCTTCCCCAACTGCAGAGGCCTGTGTTTCATCACTACCATTCAGCCAGTTCTCCGGCCCGCCTCTCCCTTATTCCGCCTGAGCACCCATTTCACTGCAACGGGGACAGCTCCTCACGAAAAGAAAAATCATTTCACGTCCCCACAATTTTACCGGGACTCTCTTCCCAGAACGGAGCACCATCAACCCCTGGTTTTTCTACCAACATCTCTATCAGACACTGCTACGGTGGCAGCGGATACAGGGTTTGCCGTGGCCATGGAAGACGCCATCTGGTCTCTGTAAAGCAGAACTTGTTTAAGGCATAAACAAAGTTTAACGTGCTGGAACGACACGGCACAACAAATGCTGCAGGAGAAAAACAAAAGGAAAGGGATGATAGGAAGGAGGGATGGAGAGGAGGAGATTGAAAATTGTGTCAAAACTTCACATGAATTCACAATGTCACCCCTCAGACACCTACCAAGAAAATTAACAGTGAGCTCAGTTAAAGCAAAGGGTAATTAACGTTCCTGGAGCACTAAGGGTAAAACAGGGATACAGAAAGATGCAAACAGATAAAATGTTTCATTAATTTTGCTGCATTTTAGGGAAGGAACACAGGCAGAGCACAGCAAAAGGATTAGCTACATGTGTGCTGGCGGAATTGGGAAAACAAAGCAATTTCAGTCAAAATGTGCCTGTCAAAATCCTCAGTGGGGTGCAGAGCAGTTTCCAAGGTAACCAGCACTAATTATTGGCACAGTGGAAGCCAGTCAACAACAAAAGCACAGAGCAACCTGCGCTGCTTACTGAGGCAAAATACCCCAAATATATTCCTGCAGAAAGGAAAGTCCAGAGTGGCTATTTGCTGTCTTTGACAATTTGAAAAGCAAACAGGACCTATGGATTTTCCCCCCGGGCACTGCAGCTCCGCGTGCAGCAGGACCACGCGCCAAAGAGCTGCTGGATCTGTTGGGCGGCATCAGCCAGGCCCCCAGGGACGGGCCCTGAGCTCACACCAGCTCTCCTGGGAGCTGGTGGATGACTCGTCTTTGAGTCAGGGCTGCTGAAATGCCCAGGAAAAAAGACCTGGGCTTCACCCAGTGACACTTCTGATGGAAGACCCCAAGACACATCTTGGACTTTGTTACTGGGATTGTGACGACTCCAAGTACTGCCTTTTGCACTCAGGTTAAAAGAGAAATGCACAGCCGCAATCAAAGCACTATGAATAAGTTATGTAAAACCCAAATAATGCCAACAGGTTAGCACTTGCAATTGAAGAAAAAAGCAGTAACATAGCTTTACAGAATTCAAACATTTGCTCTCAAATGGCTTTCGTGAGTGTAAATATTTTGCTGTAAGTAGGTCCTTGATCTGGATGTTGGCAATATCAACAGTAATTGGCAGGAGGTATGAAGGCAAATAATGGGAACATGAGCTTTTAAACTAAATGAAACCACAACGCAACTGACAAGCATCATCTCCCTAATAAACTCATTGACTTTAAACTACTGTAGCATCAATGAGGACAGTGACAGCTTAATTTAATCCCCAGGATTTACCAACTAACTAACTGAACAGGTCAGAAAAGGCTTGGGTTTTGGGAAAGAGTGAGCTTTGACTGTTTAGTGCATTGAAACCCAAAGGTATGAACATTCAGACTGCCTCTGGGGAGAGAAATGTTGCAGTGACTATGTGACGAGCTGGGGGGACGCACGTCTGCGCACCCCTGGCTGCGCTGCGGCGCTCGGGAAAGCAGCAGCCCAGGACGTGGGCTGCCTGTCCTCAGACCACTTCCACCCCTTCCGTGTGGACTTCAGCTCCACTGCCTTGACTGCGTTTTCCCGGTCGCCTTCTTCATCAGGAGACCTGGACAAGATAGTCCAAATCTCCAAGGCACCTAAGTGGCAAAATCCCAAACGACTCATGCTGGGAGCCAGGCGCAATTCTGACGGCCCCAGTGAGCCCCCTCCTCGAGCTCCCCAACACCCCAGCACATGTTCATTAGGCAGAGGCCTCCGCCACGCTGTCTGGCAGCTGTAAAACAAAACACCAAGGGATCAGTCCCCACACCACCCCTTCCCTTGAATTATGAGCCTGTTAAAAAGGAGTCATACAAATGTCAATACAATAAAGCAATGCTTTTAAAATGAGCTCTCATTACTGCAAATACTTGCTCCCAGTGCATCCCCTGAGTCGCATCTTCTTAAGTCTACTGCCTGGAACAAAATATTTACCACTGTCAGCATTTCCCAGCCAAGACAGAGGTGGGGAAAGCTAATCGGTTCTGTTTTGTCTCATGCATCAGCAACACAATTTACAGCTAAGATGCAATACTGAGGCAAACGCCAGACCCTCAGTGAGGTCCCACTGCCTTTCCCAGGACCTGGCATCAGCTGAAAACATCGCTCACACGTAGGAAGCAGCTATATCTATCTTTCATTAAAACATGAACTCCTTAGGACTCATGCAGAAGAAAGCACTTTGGCTTCTAAACAAAGAACTGGATATTTAATCCTTTGAGTGTGAGTAAATACACTTAACAGGTAATTCACTTTTAAATCAATATTTGTTTTGAACTTCAGTACAAGTTAAGATTTTAAACAAACAGACTTTTAAGAACCCTCACAGAAGTCAGTGGAGCCTCAGCCACCTACAGCAGGACATGACATGTCCCTTATAGTTCATTTTTAGCTCCTTTTGAGCTGATTTTAAACACTTTTTACAGTGTTTCCTGTGATCTTTTTAAAAAAAGAATTCCAAGTATGCTATACAAACTCTGCTGAATTTAAGTTTAAAATTAACATTAACCCGTGCACGCGTTGTGTGGGATTCCTAGTCATGCCCCGTCAGATGGACTGAAGACCATTCTGTCAACACAACAGAATTTTGGTTCATCCCGTCAGGGGATATGGTGACACATAAGATGCAGCAATACCATGCCCTGTAGACCCAGCCCAACCCTGATCAAGCAGCTAGCTCTGCAATGCAGCAACCGCCGCACAGCTGAGCTCTCCCCAGCTCTGCTCCCAGCCGAGCCTCATGTCTGTACCCAGGCAGATGTCTGTGAGGAATGGTGTTGCTTACTTACAAATGAGCACGTGCGACTGTTCCCACAGACAGGCAGAGCAGAACAGGTCCCACGTCACATACAAATTAACAAAGACCCACAGACCTCGTGACGTGGATGGATTTTCAGCGTGGTTCTCAGCCCTGCTCAGCAGTTCTGCCATCACCCCCCGCCCCGGCTCTTCTGGCACTACACCAGTTGGAGGGAACTGGGTCTCCATCTGCCAGGTCACTATCCCCAACTGCTCACACGGCCTGCTCCCATCCACTGCCTGCCTACCCTTGGAGACTCCCAAAGAGACGTGTGCACCTACTCTTGCAGAAGGGAGATGCAAGAGATGCACATAAAAGCCCTCAGCGCATCGTTCTTCCTCTTTTTCTGACAGAGCTGTCTTCTCTGGGCACTTAAACACCTGCAGTCACAGTGCTGGGGACATCTGGGTGCTGTGGGGAGAGCTGAGACCCAGGTTTGGGTCACTGCAGCCACTGGGGGAGGTCTGCATCCAGAGGCAGAGCTCTCAAGCGTCCTGAAAATAAGGAGCAGCTGTGAAAATTCAAGGTCACAGAGGAGCTACACTGGATGTCTGAGATAAAGCCGGGAGTACATAGAACAGGAAAAAAAGCAGCCAGAGGCAACATAAGTGAGAAAAGCAGGAAAGAAGGAAGAGATGTCAGAGCAATTGTTTAGAAGAACAATATATTCTTAAATAGAGAGAAAGGATGACAGTGAAAGGAAAGAGAAAACAAGTCATGGACAGGAACAGCTAAGTCCTCTCACTTTACAGCTCACCGAGAATCTGCGCAGGCTGCGTTACCCTGCATTTGGCACATACCCTGGCTTTGGGGTAAAAAGCAATAGTCACGGCTGAAGCCTTTTCGTTCTGTCGTATGTGATGCAAGGCTATGGATGCAAACAGTTTTGGTATGTCATCAAGACTGCCACATTTATGCAGCACTGGCAGCTGATACTTCCGCTCTTCTTTATTAGTGTATCTGTCTCGCCAGATGCACGGGCTGCATGGACAGAGGACCAGACTGTAAATTAGTTTTATCATAACTGCCACAGGCTACACGGGTCGCTGGGAGCTGTACCAAACTGATCATATAGCACCATAAATTAGTCTCAGGGAAAGAAATAGGAACAAAAAAGTGAAATACCTGGGGTTTATTTTCCCCTCTCAAAGTATACAGTGCCTCCAAGTGAAACTGATTTCCATGAAGTATTCAATCTACTCAGTCCTGACTGAAAATGACTCTCTGGGAAGTGGCTAACAGGTTTTCCTGCCTTGGAGATAATGATATCTCTCAGTTATTTTCCCATATACTGCATGCAATTAAAGTATTAAAGTTTTGACCAGGTATTTTCCACACATAGGAGAAGGGCTCATTCACACAATCTAACATACATAGCTGGGGGTCCTTGAGTTTCCTGCACTTTTTGCATGTCATGAGGAATGCCTCAGTAACAACTAACCCCCAAAAAACAATCAAGACTGCATTTCTAAACCATGGCCTCAGAATGGGTTTTCCAAGCACCACCGATTCCACTCTGCAGTCGGTCTGTGAAACAGCACGGGAAAACATAAATGTTTTGCTCAGCACCTCACAAGGAATAAATGACAGTCAAACCCAGCACGGAGCCCTCTCGCTTTGAGTCCTGCCTTTGAATTTCCTGATCAACCTTTTCACAGCTGGTAAGGACAGGCACTGGATTATCAGTGCTCATCTGCCAGCTCATGCCAGCTGCTTTATGCTGATTTCCATCCTTTCAGCTGGCAAAGACAAGCAAACCTGTATTAATTATCATTATAAGGATTTAATTTAAAGCGAGCAGTTAAATCTACCAGTAGCAACTCCACAAAATGGAAAAACCCCAACCAAAACACCAGTATGCACTAGATTTTGCTGTCCTTACTCAGGATACGAATACAGCATGAGAAGAGATGATTTCCTTCTCTGTATTGTGACCTCACGGACTAAAACAGCAGGGAAGACAAAGACAGGGGGCTTGTCCCTGCCTTCCTTCTAATCTTTCCTTTGAGTTCCTCTCAAATTAAAACCCAGATTGCCTTTGCTTTCCAATTTTAATACAGAGTAGCTCATCAGGGTTAGTCAAACCAAGACATTTGCATGTTTATGTATGTCACACATGCATTTTGCACCGTAAATACACCCCAAAGTATTATTCCCTTCCCATTTCCATGCAAGTTGTGCCTCAGTGAGGACAGCAGAGCGAGGTCCCCATTGCAAAGTGCTCCCAGTCTCTCTCCTCATCTACCCTGTCTCCCTTAACCTTGAGAAGCAAACGCTAGAGGAAAAAGAAAAAAAAATTTAAATCCTCCTTTCCTTTGTCAGACACCCTGGCTGTGGCTCAGAGCCGTTACAGAGAGGCTGTGCACTCCTGAATGCTAAATAAGCTCCCGGGCTACATACTTTCTCTCGGCGGAGCTTAAAAAGAGATCTCACTCCGCACAGGGACGTGTTGGCATGGCAACATGGAAAAAAGGAATCAGCAAGGCCTGGCACTCCTTGCAAGAGCAGCAGACTGACTGTGCGGCTCTGGTTCTTGTAAGTGACCTGATGGTGCCACCTCCTCTCCGCCAGAGGCCAAGCCCCGGCCCGGCTGGGTGCGAAGGGCTGTGGCCACTGCCCGGAGGACCTGCCTCCACCAGACGCGGCTGGGGACTTGTGCCGGGCAAACCTGCAGTGCCACAGGGCTGCCAAGCTCACCAAGCCACAGACACGAGACATAATGAGGAAAGGAGAGGAAGGGATTTGCGACGCATGGGGCTGAGCGGGTTAATGACCACTGCTCTGGGCTCTTCTGCTCCACACTGTGTGAGACCCCGAGAGCTGATAGTTGCCTGGGCACAGGTCGAGGGGCCAGGAAAGGAGGCGAGCAATGCCCACCAGCACGTCCCAGGTTGTCACCTAAGAACCTGCCGCTTCTCTTTCAAGGTGACTTTGGAGAAGAAGATGCCATTTCAGCTCTGCCCAAAACAATAGCAGCTGTGTGTCTGCAAAACAAGGCTCTGTTGTTTGGTAATGAACCTTCCTCCAAATCTTCCTGCCCTCAGATCAAAAACTGGAATGGAAAATTATATGCTGGCACAGTCTCCAGCGATACCACCTTCCAGCTGCAATCGCAAAGACCACTGCCCACTGCCAAATACTGCCCAGGGCTCCTGCGTGTCCCTCATGCTGCCATCCTGGGGACGGAGGCCGTGATGGTTTCCCTTCAGACGTGACAGGGCAGAGCTGTCGAAGCGCTCCATCATCACCCTCTGCAAGGGCAGAGCTGAGCCAGGCCCAGAGGACAGAGCCTGCAGCGGGGCAGCACCAGCCCCGCACAGGGCCCTGCCACAGCTCTGCCGCAGCCCTCCTGCGTGACATGGGGTACCCCTCTTCACAGCCCTCCGCCTCTTCTCCTGGCTTCTACAAGCCTTGTCTACTTTACGTAATTCATAAATGCCCAAGCTGTCTCCTGCCATATGCTGAAAAGGACTCCAGCACAACGGGCCATGATTTGGAACACGGCCTATGGACACAACTGCCCTACTAGTCACTCGGCTAACGCCAGTGCAGGAGGGGTGAGATCCGGCCCACAGAAACAGCAAAGTCTGCAGTTACAGCCCCCACCAGCGCAGGCAGCCAAACACGGATGGTGGGGAGGAAGGAAGGAGGTGAACAGACAAATGGCAAATTTTTGTCCACAAAAAAGGGGAGACAAAACTCCCAGGATGTGCTCTGTATTTGATGGGATATTCATTCTTCAGCAGCAATAGCTATCCTGGCTACAGCAGCCCCCCAAGAACTCCTGCAGATGTTTTCAAAAGGCAACTTTGATAAACAGCACTCATGGCGTACAGTCTGAATTACTGGTGTGGTTGGAACAACACGTTATGAAAGATACTTCCTCCGTATCCCAGCTTCATCGCTCCTTGTTGCATCTCTGAGGTTGTTATCGATTACGTTTGCTGGGAATGCTGACGGCACCAAGTGAGCACTGGTTGCCAGGCCAACGTGCTCGCAGACGTTTTGCTCTTACTCCTTAAGGAAGCACAGCTGCTTATGAAATTCCCTCTTACGATGCTCATACTGTAACAAGAAAACACCAAAGTGAATCAAAATACCAAGAGGGAGCCCAAAGGAAATGGCTGGCTGTTGCCTTCTCTTGGCCAGATTCAGCGCTGACATGGCACAAAGCAGCAGTTGACTCTTACGGTGCTACTGTACCTGGTTTGAGATATGGTTTTCAAAAGCAAATCCACACCGCACACTGACATTTTCATAAGAGCTTTGGGGATAAAAGACACTGATGGCTGAACTTCTCTGGGTGTCTGACTCCCAGTCATGGGAGTCAACGGCACCGGCACACTGGGTTATCTCACTCCACTCCCTTCCAGGCAATAATTTTTGCATGCTGGTACCACCCCAAACTGTGCTGGACCTCCAGCTCCGACTCCAATACATTTCAATCACGGACTGACTGATTTCTGAAGTCCCAAGAGGAGGTGGGAGGGCAGAGCCAGCCCCTCAGAGCAGTTAGGGTTGGACAAAATGCAATGTCTTACTGGATTTAGTGACTGATAGTGCCAGTCACAGGAAAATCTGCAGAGACTGGCCTCTGCAGCAGTTAGTGAATATTCAGCGTCAGGGAGAAGACAGCTGGGGGTAGGGAATGCATGGGAAAAGACGGAGTTTCTCTGGCCTCATTCCTGGTCCTCTGCAGAAGAACAACTGAGAAGGATTTCTACAGCAAGCTTAACAGAGAACAGTAATAATAACATTTTCTACAAGTGCCCCAAAAGAGGCTCTGCTGTCTCCACCTATGCTCTCTTAGCAACGTAACCTGAACATATCTAAAATATTCCAACAACGTGTCCCAGAAAATGACACCTGCATTACTCTTAACACAGAGGAGAAAAGTTTCAGAAGTCTGGCACGTTTGCCTGTATCTAAATTGGCAAAGAAGATGGTGCACAGTAATTACTGTCACATTTCCCGGGTAAAGGGAGGGAGATCAAAATGGCTAATTAACAGCTTCTTTCCCATGGGAGCCATCAATGACATGGTAACATGCATTCTTCCAGCTTTGTAAAATAAACCACTGAAACGGGACAAACACAGCAATCACATTCATCTTTGAACACCGCTGATTTTGCATCCTTCTATGCATTTTGTCTGTGCTGCTGGAGACATGCAGCTTGCTGAAAACGCACATCTGACAACAAGGCTGGGAGGCTCCTGTGGGAAACAGGCACCCAGGGAGTTTGTGGGGGGCTCTAGTAACTCCAGGAGGGCTCGGGCAGCAGCAGGACCACCACTGCAAACAGCCAAATGAAAGGGAAAGCTCTGACAAAGCAGCCCTGTTGGAAAGAAAAAGTAAAAAGGCCTCTGTACAAAGAAGGCCTGTTTGTATGTTTACTGGCAGTGCCATCTTAGTATTGCCCCTTGTATGGCAACAGAGAAAGAAAAAGAGACACAAAGGAAAAGAAGATTAAAGGAGAAGTCACTAGAGAGGGAAAAACCATTAACACACCATGGGACCAAGCGATGACTCGGTGCGGTTTCAGCCTGGAGAGGCTGTCGTGTTCACTGACCCCATGCACAGAGCTGCAGTCCTGCCCCCGCAGGACCTGCCCTCGCGGGCCGAGCACCCTGAGCCAGCACAACTAAGCAGCACGGTGATTTTCTAACAGCACACTGCTGGTGAGGGCCGTGAACAAGATCCTCCTTACCTGGGGACTGGCTACTAGAAGGCAAAACTAGGGAAGATGATGGGATACAGACTATTTCCTTGACACACTGCCAGGTAGCTGAAACAAGCACAATCCCTGTCTTCAACATGGGTTTTCTGCCAACCTAAAGGTACTCCCCACCTCTGCTCAAGTCTTTACTGGCTATGCCAGGGCAGTCTTTCAGGCTGACATTCCCTGCAGCTTATTAAAGAATAGCTGGTCAGAGGAATAGATTTGTTGCAATTGCCCATTTAGTCTGGCTGAACAAAGCGTAAAACAAATGGCTGATTTAGGATAAATTACATTGAAGGCTGTAACGTGATTTGCCCCTTCTCGCTTTTCTCCTCAGTTGCTGCTGCCCGCTTCATGGCTCTGCTCCCTCATGGCTCCCTGCCCCTCACCTCTCTCACCGCGGGCTCTGCTGCCCCACCACCCCTCAGCCCTCACTCCTCCTCCAGCTCAATGCCGCCACTCCGTCATTCCTCTCACAGGTCTAGGGCTGCCCCCTCTCTCTGTTCCACTTACAGACTAACATATATCAATATCTGGGTCCCCCCAGCCACCAAAAATCCCGGCCTCTCTCATTTATCTGTCACGGGCTCCCTCTCACCCACCTTTCCTACAACTCAAGGGCTCTGAGAAACAAGGCAGGAGCACTCAACCTGCGGTCAGTCCTCCGTGCTGTGTCAGGAATTCTGCTACAATTTTCCAGCAGTCTCTCTGCATCCCACACGGTTTGGGTACCCTGCCAATTAACAAAGGGCTCTCTTTGTCACTCTGGCAGGACACATCGCTGTCCTCAACATTGACTAACACCAAGACAGAGCCACTGTCCTGAGGCTCTGGTAAATAGGATTTCAGGAAAGGCTTTCCCTTCATCTGTCAAAAAAGTAATTCATCAAATAACTGTGCGGGTAATCCAAACCCCCTCTGCTTATAAACCTGAATTTGGCATATAATGAAGAAAGCACTCAATCAGCCGAGTCACTGCACATAAAGACATATTGTAGAAGATGCTTCACAATGCATCTATTTTTATCCCTTACTATATAAATTTGACAGCTTAGTCATTATATTACTGAAAATAAAAATAAATGCATTTTAAGTGTAAAAAAACCAAACCTTTGCAGCATGATGTTCCTTGCAAGTCAAATACAATGGGTTGTGCTGAATTGCTGGTTCCCAGAGAATGCTGCAGCACACCTGTACTGCTCCTCTGCGCTTCCTTCCAGCCAGTTGACCACGGTTTTTCAGTAGGCAAAAAGAAGGCTGCCACTCTCATATTTCATTATAAGTCAAACACATCCTGTGCTCTGCCATGGGGTCCAATCCAAAACTTCCACATCAGCCCACCTCAGAGAGAGTTTTTGAAGATCACTCTATCACGCCTCCCTTTGCAGCACACATCTCTCGTGACATGAAAATGTTCGACTTCGCAAGAGCTGCAGATCTCATCCTCCCCTCTCAGTACTTCCAAAATCCTCACCAAAAACACTCTGTGTGTTTGTGCAGTGAGAAAGGACATGGCCAGGCATGGATCAGGGAGAGCCCATGGAAACTGAGTGGATCTTGGGCTGTAGGATGCTGTGGACAGCCCCAAAGGCAAGGTGTCCTCAGGAGCTCCTCGGGAGCAGTGCGGGACTTGTGGCTGGCAGAGGCGCAGGGCTGTGGACGGAGCAGGGCTGAGCCCATCTGCCAGGGGCAGCCCAAGTATACATACAAATATATACACATAAATATATATAGAAAGGAATAACTGCTTTACCACCCTTACTTATACCACATCCAAAAGAGCTTCCTATGCACTATGCCAAAACCCCAGGCTCTTCTCTCTCACACATCTGCCCGTGACCCCAGTGAATGCCAGAGCAGGCCCCGAGGCTGCCCTGTGCGCAGCGTGCACTCTCCCACGTCCCCATCGGTCCATTTGAAAGGAGGGCATTGATGTGTCTCCATAATGCAGCCATTACCCAGCGCGATACCGAGACAGATCAATCAAAGGCAACACAACAGCCAGATTCAGAGGATTCCAAAATTGAGGTCAGACTCAATAACTCTTAGACAGATGCCAAGAGAGAGAGAAACACATATATACAGGAAGGCAAATTTTAACTGTGCAAACCTAAAAACGTCACTTGCAGTGATGGATTGAATGTGTTTTGGCAAGAACTGTTATTTCCTCCCCCATTACCACCCCTCGCTTCTGCATCAGTGTTGGCATAAGGTGCCTTTGTCTTGGTGGCCTGACTCTAACCTTCCCCTTAACACACAGTCCTCAGATTTTACAGCACGAGCCCTGCTATGCCCCAAAGGGACGAGTGCACTGCTGCAGAATACCTCTCCCTAGGAGAGGCCCATTTTGTGACTAAACCCCAGCTCCTGGGTCAGTCAGGCGCTGGAGGGCTTCCTTAGGCAAAACGCCTCCACATGTACCTGAGCTCTCATCAGCGGGCATGGCGCGATGGGTGGCTGCCTGGGACATGCCCTGTTCGCACCAGGGCTCCACCGCAGATCAGACGGTTGTTGCAGTTGCTGGGGATTCACAGACTCCGTCATGAAGGCTGAGAAGCCAGAGATTTTCCGAGGTTATGGTGCTGGATTTGCACCGGGGAAAATAAAAGCCCTGTAAATCCACTCAAACCCACAGTTTGGATTAATTATCTCGGTCGACCTTGGCTTCCTGTGCATTTTCTGCTCAGCTGTTTTGAGTCAGTAAGCTACTAGAAATGATTGAATGATTCACAGTATTGGTAATTATGTGTATCAGAGTGGCATTTAAAAACCCTACCTGATACAACACCCCACTGAAGTGAAAATTTACAAGCAGACAAACATGGCAAAGATGACTGAATTTGGTGGAGGATGGCAATCCTGATGTCAAGATCAAACTCTGAACCAAACACCAAAAATCCACCTCTAAACTTCCTGCTTCACAATGCATGAAGCACATCCAGGTAGTAAATAGTAGTGTAAAAGGGCAACACACGCCCCGGGCCCTTTCTATCGCTACAGCAAGTTGCCAACAGGTTTCTCCTTCAAAAAGAGAAAAATGATTAAAAATACATCTTAAGTATCCAAAGATGGTTTCTATTGCATTAATTAAGTATGGGCTCAGCCAGCATGTGAGTGTGCAGTGCTCAAGTTTCCAGAGAGCTATGAAATCATGCATGAAGGGCAAGCAGTTTTAGGGACTTTTCTGGTGTTCAAGGACAAAGAAAAGATGCCACGAGATAAGCTATATTAAGACTCCCAAACAAAAACTCTATCTATCAACAGTAAGTCCCCACACCAGAGATCTTGCAATCTAAACAGACGGTGAGAAAAAAGCAGGGGAGGAGGAAATGAGGCCATAAAGTGGTGATTGAAGCAATCTTCACCCACATCAAGAGTAGTCTTGTTCCCTTGGCAGGTGTGTGTCCCCAGTCCCACTGCCTGCCCTAGACCACACTGCCTCATTTTTTCTTCTGCTGTTTAACTCCTTGTCTCAAAACGCAACGTGAAAATACACCACTACAATGCCCGACGATGGGCACCAGTGGGTTCCTGCCTCCGCTCACCCATTAGCTGCAAACTCCTCAATTAAGTGCGCAAGCCTCTCTCAGACGCTGACCACCGCTCAGAACCTGAGCTTGAGAGAGCCTGAGAAGAGCATTTCTCTCCTCCCTTTCTAAGGAGAGGAGATTCCTCTTCATCCTGTAAAGTTATTCCCACTTCCCCACGTGTACAGGTGGGACTTGTCCGGGATCGTGCGAAAAATCCGTGGCAAAGATGAGAAATGCACTCAGTCTCCCCAAGGCCCACATCAACCCCTAAGAAATGCAGCATCCGACTGGTGTGATTCCTGCACACCTGCTCCAGTATATTTGCTGGCTAAGCACAGCACAAAGTTGGGTTACAGCAAAGAGACAAGACCTTGTTATCATTCCCCCAAACAATCATCAACAGTGTCTTCACCTGAATGCCTATACAAGATTTCTTTTACCTTTGGCTTTCAGATTTTGTCTACCCACCAGAACAGACTCTTAACATCTAAACTCGTTTACTTTTAGCAGAGAGATCCTTTTCCAGCACAATTGCTTATGAAATGGCTGTGGGATCCAAGAGCCTTAAAATTCTCCAGCTGCTGAGAAATTACGGATAGCATCTCCAAATACTGTCAACAGCCAACAAACATTGCTAGAAAGATCTCTTTAGCATGCATGAAAGGATGCATCAAGGGCAGTTGTGTCTGTACAAGAGAAATTCTTCTTGTACTGTGCATTTGGGGTTTAAAGTGGGAACTCTGCACAGAGAGAGAATTAGCATTTACTTCTAAAACAGGAAACTTGCCTTGCCTTTGACACAGTCACACTTTTTTTTATCCCCAAACAACAAGCTGAATCCTAAAATCCCAACATAGTTTACAAATAGACAAAGCCTCAGTGAGTATCCAGTGAAATATGCCTGGGCAAGGGTGAATAAATGCTGACGCTGAACTGTAGTATTCCTGGTCAGATTAAGTAACATTATTCTGCAAATCATTGGTGGTTTCAAGATGTTGTTACTTGTGAGTACCAAGAGGAGAACCCATCCTTCATGCACACGCAAACGCACGCAAGAGCAAGATGGGCTGCCCGTGCACAACAGCTGAACGGTGTCCCACTCCCTCCCAGCCCCGAGGCGCGGAGCAGCTGCTCTGCACCAGCCTGTTGCCTCACCCCCAGCGCGGTGATCCTGTCCCACCTACCAAATGCACTAAGGCACCATCTTGCCTTTCCTGAAGCCTTCTCAGAGCACTGCCCAGGATCCCGGGGAAGGGCGCAAGCTGTGCCAACCCAGATGAAGATGCAGCCCCTGCTGTGAAAGGCACACGCTTCCTCATGCTGCCCTGTGCCCCGGGGAGCATGCTTGGCTCCAGCTAACATTTCCGCCTGGAGAAACATCATCCAGCAGTCTGAAGAGCCCCGTGTTTCGTGGTGGGGCACTGAGGAGCATTACCTGCAGTTTCCCTGTCCCCCGCCGACAGCTCTCCGTTGATTCCATTCTCTTTGGTCCGAGCATACGTCCCAGGCTGCTCGTGGCTGCCCAGCCCCGGCTCCTCATCCTCTCGGTAGGGAAATCCATTGGCACTTCTGACCAGTCCGGCACCCGTGCCACCCTGTTCCTTAATTTCAGGTGAATGTGGGTGTGAAGAAGCCTCTGTTAGCTGACCCGAAGTCCAGTGCGGTGCCTTGGCTTCGTCTTTCCTACCCTCCGCCATGGTTCCTTGCCTTCACCGCTTGTCCTGTAACGACATTAGCAGGAGAGATCAGCCCCAGGAGGGTGACTGTGCCCCTGACCGTCACAGCCACGTTACCAGCAGCGCTGCCAGGGAAACTTCCATCCAGCAGATGAGAGAGGTTTAAAATGCAAAAGTGTCTCTGCTTGTCTGTCCTGGGCACGAACAAACTGCTTTAAAACCAAAGCAAACCACAAGCAGTAAAAATTATGGCTCAAGTCCTCCCTGACTCTCATATGCTTTGTAAATAATAGCACCAGTTTCTTGAGGGCCGCCCTTTCCTTAATCTGATTTCAACTCACTAATTACAGTTAAACGTAGACCAACTTAACGAGAAGCGAACTGGTCATCATAATACAACGACATCTTCCCGGGTGATAAAGGGAAGAAAGCCACAACCGCTAAATTGCTCTGGGTGACCCTGCTCTGGCAGGCGGTTGGACTAGATGATCTCCAGAGGTCCCTTCCAGCCCCTGCCAGTCTGTGATGCTGTAGAAGAAGTGAAGCTGCTGCTGCAATTTTCATTGCAGTTGCAAAGAGCGAGCGCTCTTCGGGCACAGAACTGCAGGGTGATCGGTGCTCTGAGGCTCCTGCAGTCTGCTGCCAGCCACGACAGAACCCACACGGGACAACACTGACTGGGCTCCCAAACATATGTGCTATTTCACCCTATTTATGCCCCCTCTTACTTGCTGTTTTATGAACATTCGCACTCATTCCCCTTTGTCCAAAACAGCCTGTGGGGAACACTTGTTTCCCACACAAGCATTCGCATTCTCTTATGGCTATTAGTATTTATATATAAACAAAACTAATCATTATTTGCTACTTCACATGTATTTCACTCCTGTTAATTAGCTCTCATTTTTCCAAGCAAGAAAAGGAAGCCACTGCACAAGCCATTGGCTTTGGCTACTCCTCATAGAAAAATGTAGTAGTAGCAGCTCCTCAATATGTAAGCCTGGGAAGACAACAGATCGTAATCCGTGTTTTGATGATAAGGTAACCTCTGGCAGGGAGAGAAGGGCTTGACCTGAGCTAACTACTTCAAAGTGAAAACCAGCAGGCCTTCTGCAAAAGCACTTGCCAGCTTTTTTCCCCTGGAAAAAAAAAAAAAAACCAAAAAAACCAAAAAAACCCCAAAAAACCAACCCCAAACCAAAAAGAACACCTAAAAGAATTCAGCTGAACACGATCAGACACGTATCACAGAGGCTGAGCAGTCTAGAAAAGAAGGCACAAAACTGGATGGTGCACATATTCTGCAGACGTTTTACAAAAACTAAACCAACAAACCAGAAAAAAGCCCTAGTTCCCAGAGAGTCGGGTCAGTTTGCAGAAAACACCCTAAACATAAGAAAAAGCTATTGTTATATGTCAGATAATCTTTCGCAATTGAGAACTCTACGCCTTTCTGATCTGTTATTATCTTTTAATAATAATGGCTTTCAGAGCTACTTTAAATTAAAAAAATCATGGTGAATCATGAAAATTAGATTTCATTCACAATAAATACATGACTCAAACTGCAGTTCCACTTTAAAAAGGAGCAATAACTCTTTTGCCTCCTGGTGAAACCATGGTGTTTTGGGAAGCGCAGCTCCGTCTGCTCTGACCCTGACCCAGCACCATTCCCTGGGGGTAACTAATGGCACAAGGATTGCAGGACGGGGGAAACTTCAAGCCCAGCATTTCCTGTGAGCTGTAATGAAAATGGTGGGCTGAGCAGTATCACAAAGCTCGGTGGCAATGAGACACGCCTCAATCAACCACAGAAACAGTAAACACGCTCCACATGCCTTTGCCTTCCCCTCCTTTACCCTGATGGGAGACTCATCAGCGAGCCATTCTGCACATACAGCGAGAGCCTCAGCACAGCCATCTCAAACCATACCAGAAGAGCTGATGGGGTAATTATAGAGGAGAGAGCCCCAGCTGGGCAAAGACCATTCCTACGTACCAAAGAGATAACCCTCTGCCTCCACGTTTGCTTACTGCATGACACTGGAGAATGCTTTCTGATCAGAGCCTTTCCAAAACGTGAGGCCACGGGACAAATGTCTCCCTCCATACAGGCGTGAGCAGACACTTCCAAAGCCACTGACCTTTGGGATCTGAGGACAGAACAGAGCCTGTTCTGGGGGAAAAAAAAAGGAGATGTTCTCATCTATGTCCCCTGAGAAAGCTCGGTGGGGGGGGGTGGGGAAAGGAACAAGGAAAAACTCAAAATTTATCTCAACACTTTCCCCACAAATCTCCCCAATCTCCTGCACTTTGAGCCTCATAGCGAGCCCCAGGAGCAGTGTGACCCTGGCCATCAGCTTCAGCCCCTGGTCACCCTCGAGAGGAGCCCAGAGCCTCGGCAGGGAGAGGGAGGGCTGTGCAAGAGCCGAGCGCGGGGAACGCTGTTCTGAAAATCTGGGATGAATGTAACAGTTACTATCCCACCGCCGCAGTTTGGAGGCTGTTATCCCTGAAGTGCCCTTCCCTGTTCCAGGCAGGCACTCCCCGCTTCACTTGAAGCTGTTGAGGAAGGATATTCACATCCGTACAGTGGACTGTGTCACAGAAGTCCTCTATGGAAGTAACAGAAGTGCTTTTATCTTTAAAAATAAATACAGTGGGCAGGCTTCAATGAGAGCTGCGTGTATCTGGAGGCAGAATTTGTCTCAGTATTTATAATAGATGGTTACAGAGTGAAACACGGATGAATTCATTCTTGACTCTCTGTTATTCATCAAGTGCTCTCAGAGTTTATAATGGTAGTAGAAACACAGCGAGTGAGTCACACAATGCATCTTTGTACTCAGCAATTTGGCAATGACTATCTGCTGTTTGGCGTGATTCATCCACAGCTCAGCTTCAAATTCAGAATACACAGGTGTGCTTTTTACCATCAGGTTAGTTGTTTTTCTGTCATTCCATTAGCATATCACGGAATTAATTAATCAGGTAATTCAGATACTGACACAGAAATACCAAGAGTGGACAAATATTATGGCAGAATTTAAATAGTGTTAGGTATATAAAAACAAGAAGCCTGGAAGAGTTTGGACAATCTAGGGAAAGACAGTACTTCAGGGAAGCAAAAAGTTCCTCTTTTCACTAAGATTTTCTTATTCTTTGCATAAACTGCAACGAAGGCTTTCAAAACACATCAGAAAAGAAGGCACAGCTAGTCCTCTAGAACGTCATGTTGCTTAGCTAAAAAATAACCTGGATATTTATGACCGTTTTTTCCCTGCCCGTTACAGCAGGACCTCAATACCAGCGAATACGCCGCGGCAACCTCACTAGTGCATTCTCACGGCTCCTCTCGTCTGTCGGCTGAAGTCCGTGGCGGCAGAGGGTGACGGAGGCGGGCGCTGGCCACAGGAAGGGTGGCAGAGCTCACAGGCTGCACCAACGCCCGGCACGGCCCTTCGGTCCAAAGCCACCCTGGTGACACCATGCCACGGGGCCTGAGTGCGAGCCTCAGCACGAGCTGTGCCAGCGACATGGCGCGGCCTTGTGCAAACACTCCTCCTTCATTACATTCCCCACCTTGAAGCCTGGCCAAAGCCAACTCTGCAAAGGGGCATGGGAGTGGGGTGGGACAGGCGCCCTCCTTCTGGAGGCATCAGGCAGGCGCAGCTGTGCACCGGAGCACACCAGTGACAGCGACACACATCTCCTGCGGACCGTGCACAGCCCTCCCCAAAAGGCTTTCCTTGTCCAGGCTGACATGCAGGATGCTCCTGAGACCCCGGCCATTCCCCGTCTGGAGAGATCACCCTCCACCAGCAGCAGCGACCAGCAGTGAAGAGGCACTTCACAGGCCTTAAATTCATGTCCTTGTAACTTGGGCAGGGCACAAGCAATGTCATTGCGGATCCAAACTGGACATCCTGCCTTCTAACTAATAACTTGCAGCAGAAATCATGGTAAAAACAAATTCCCCTATCATTTTCAGCCATTTGGGAACCGTACAGAGACAAAAAATACCTAAATAACTTGGAATTAACAGAGGGACAAACCTTGTGGAAACACATGGTCCAACTTTGCAGTTACCTCCTCATTTCACAGGCACGGTACAAATGTTTTTAACCCATACGCTCCTTTATGTGACACCAGCTCCTGCTGCCACGGCTGGGTTAAACCAAGCTTAAGTGCTTTGAACTCAACACACAAATTACCCACAGTAAAACAGCATGAGAGCATGACATGCAAACCCCAAGATAATGCTGATTTAAACATCCTGTCATGCTAGCTGTCCTGCAAAATATTTTGTGAGTGCATCTTCCAGAATCTTCTTAGCATTATATTAGCATTGCCTTTGAAGGTAGCAGATGAATTTTCTATGAATTTCACTTTTTAAGAGAACAGAATTAGGCCAATACTGAAGGATTTTGCAAATACCCTGCCTTCCTGCTTCAAGCCATGTTTTTACCTACTCCTGTGTCTATAAGCCCATTCACAGTGAAATGAGGCTATTTGATTTCAAGGAAGCTAATTCATTAACCAAGAGAAACAGTCACCTGGATACATGGAGGAAGAGCTTCAGTTCCAGTTCAGGGGAGAGAATAACACCAGAGGTTCCTAAAGGGAGAGACAACAGACTCCTCCGAAGAGAAAAACAAGCCCTGGCCGGGCCCTGGGCAGATCCCGAGCTGAGCGGGAGGGCAAGGGCCAAATCCCCTTCCCCAGAGGGCCGTTCAGCCCAGGTGCGCCACAGCTGGAAAGCGGAGCGCTACGGAGCCCACCTGCCCACAGGCAGGGCTGCCCTCGCGCCCACCCCCTGGGACTGCATCGACTTGCTCAAACTCCAGAAATCCAACACCGGGTGCCCTTCTCTCTTGCCATGGTGAAATCCTGGTACCAGCGGTTTCTGCCTGCAAAAGCAACCTCTACCACAGAGCTCAGTTCTAGCTAAAAAGCTGGAAGAATCCCTACACACCCTTTCCTGCTCCACCACCACCCCTTTTCGACAATCCATTTCTATCGACTGTGCAGCATTTTTACACCGTTTACCATTCATCAAACACCCTCACACCCCCATCTATCACTAATCATAATTGCTTCCTGCAGGAGAGAGGAAAGGCGTTTTAGCTAGTGAAGGAGATGGTAACCATAACAACAGCACCATGACAACGATAACTGATATCTGAAATAAAAAATAAGGCAAAAACTTATTACCAATAAATTTGGTCTGTGATAAGGACGGCAAAAGCCCTAAAGAAGCAATACCAGTCAGCAAAGGTGCCAACGTGAAGAAACACAAGTCTCTCGGATGAAATTGCACACAATCCTTCTGCACGTTTTAAGATGAGGCACCATGACAGCCGTGTCTTCTGATCAGCAAACAGAGAAGGCAGTCCCCGCACAATCCTATCTGAGATCTCTTGTGCCTCGGGAGCTAGCGGGCTGAGGGGTGGAAGGAGTGCTGCTGGGAAGCCAGGATGCTTCCTGACAGACAGAAGACTCCCAGATTTTTCCGTGGAGTCTTTTGTTTCCAGAAGACTCGTTGAAACACGCCCTGAACAAGAACGGGATTGCTCCCAGGGGAGCACCTCTGAGTCAGACACACCACATTGATTTTTCCACCAAGCACAATTCCAAATGGGCACCGTGAGCCCTCTCCATGTGCTTCAGAGAAGGCATTGCAGTTGGCAGGCTTGTTCAAAACACGAGATTCTGCAGCCATTAGCCAGCCACCATCTAAACAACCCGTGCCATCCCAGCAGAGAAACAGATTCGCCCACGCTTGTGGCTACGTTGGCTTTGTCACCCCCAAGGCAGGAGGCACCGAGGGCAGAAAAAGCGCCACAAACAAACAGCACTAGCTCCAAGTGCTGCGTGAGGATAACAGAGTTCTTCCAGGTGTGATCAGACAGGAAAATGTTCAAAGAAGCCGCTGCGCTACGTGACCCTCTCGGGGCTTTCCAGGGGGAACTCTGCTCCACAGTTTGCTACACAGGATGGATCCAGGAGAGCACACTGAAGTGGTCAATTCAAACCTCGACAAGAAGACAGCTGAAAATCCGTCATAACAACACCGCCGAGCTGGAGGAAGGGCTATGTAAGACAAGGGTGCTCAAAATACCACCTAAGGGGAAAGATTCTTCATCATTCAGGGAAGGAGTATACAACTTGATACAGTCATTGCAGGCTGGGGGTGGGGTGGGGTTGTGTGTGTATGTAGAAATAATAAGGTAGAACCACTACAAATACTTACAAATACATTACATTAAAAGCACTGTGGCTGCCAACATTTCACAAGTTTGGCCAGCTGAAAAGCACTGGCTGGCTAATAAAAACGAACACTGGATGCCTGGTTCCCCTCCCCACTACCATTATAATTTTTAGTGCTTAGGCTGAAACAAAATCATCTTCTGCTTATTTATTGTACAAATACAGCAGGTGACGGCAGCACACACCACCCAGTTTACTATCTTCTAATCCTTAGACTTATATTTTCAAGCCTGTAGTTTGAAGGAGTACTAGCCAAACTGTGTATTTGCCACGGCTGCTGCAAAGAGGCTACATGGCTATGAGCCTCCTTTGCTCTCAAGCAAGGGAGAGGTAGCCCACAAAAAGGCTGGAGTGAAATTCTGCAGGATTTTTTTTCCCCCCATACTGACCTTGCTCAGGCACATTAATTTGATGTTGCATCTCTTCTCTCAAGAGACTCCACGTGTATGACAGTTCAAATTAGGTAGCGAGGAATATAATTGATTATGCCAATATGTTGCTTGCATATTCTCCACATAGGACAGGTCTATGCTCTTGCCAGCTTCAGTGGAGCTACTCTCGTGCAAGTGAGGCGAACGGGACCGTTTAGCAGAACGGTGCTACAGACTTAACTGCTAAGCAAAAACTCACACGATCAAAACCTCACTTACCCAGAATAAGCACTTTAACTGCACTTGTGCATCTTTTCCTTCTCTGCATACATGAATTACTTTCACATCCCTTTTTAATTTGAGTTTCACCAAGATCTCATCAAGCATGACACATTTTCACACAATCTTAACTTCACCCAGTGAGCTTTTAATTAGAAAAAAAAATGCTGCCTCTAAAAATGTGTCTGCATTTTTTGATTTTTCAAAGGCCTTGCCTAACTTTCAAAACTAATTCCACCTCTGCTACAGTACAATCTTTTGAAAATACCTAGATGCTATCTTTGGGAGCATCATCACATCAGCTACTACAAATGGTAAAAAGGATGTCCTGGGCTAATTTCATACAGATTCTTCCCCACAAATATATGCAAGAGAACCAGTCCAAAGCAAAATTCTGGAACGCAGCATTTGTACCACACTCTGTTTCTCTACACCCTCTCAAGGGCCACAGACCCCTGAAAAAGGGGCAGTTCAGTAACTCCAGGGGCGGGCCTTCCTGACCCAGCTGCCATCCCTGCTTAATTCTGCCCTTCTATATGCTCAAGTAAAGGAATACAGTCAATTATTCCACAACTGAACTAGCAACACAAAGATGCTGGTGTGAAAATGAAGTATAGAGGAAAGTATCTTCAAGGCCATGTGCTGCTCCAATTTGTTTGGGCAAAAATTCTTGCTCGCATGAAAAATGTTTTCTCCCCAGGTCAAGGGCAGCAGGTTATTCCTTTGCTTTTAGCTTCACTTCGTAATACTCAGACACACCGGGCAATCATGCCAGGCACACAGTGGAAGCAGAAGTATCTTATTGTCTAACAGAGGCATTGTTTATTCATGCTGAAAAAGAGCATCAGACAGAAGAAAGCTTGTTTCGGGGTCCCTCCACCCAGACCTACTTAACTTTGACGCTCAGTTGCACGGTTAGAAAACCTCAGAGGCGGGGGCCCAGGAACCCATTACAGCCAGCAGAAGCCAATGCTTTTAACTGTGGCACAAAACATCTAATTCTAAATGAACAAATAGAAATAAGGAGACAAAGGGTTGGAAAACTGATGGGGAAAGAGGTTATTTGCAAAGTCTGCTTGCTCCTATATTTACAGCAAACTTGGCATGGATTAGCTAGTGCTAGAATTTTCTTTCCTAGGGAATGTCCGAGCTGTGACTGTCGTGCTGCAAAACCTTGGTCCTACAGAAATGGTAGGATTAATTCACCCCTTCGTACTATTTTCTAACCAACAACGTTACAAACAAAGGACTTCTTTTAACTTAAATATACCCTCATGCTCCTATGACTTAAAAACATGCTGTCCGCCCACATTCAGCCACCCACCCACATGACCCACCACTGCATACCCAGGCAAATAAAATAATCTCTCCCTACCTGGAAATGAGAATACCCAGAAATCTTTTGTGCTCTTAAGTGGTCTAGACAGTAAAATCACAATATTTGAGATATAATTTTATCATGTGGTAGCTTTTCCCTGCCAAATCTCTACTCAGCCAACCAACCCCTCTGCCTGCAAAAGAAAAGCCAGCAGGCAGCCGCTCCTGCAGCCGGCGCAGGGGGGGCAGAGCCTCTAGTGAAGGAACCTGAAGCCACAGGACGTGATTCTGCAGCCCCTCAATTTCAGAGGAAGTTTTTCCCTTAAAAGGGCTTCTATTAACATCTTGGGATGTGCACTGAAACAGAAAGATGACTTTATGTGCCCCGGCTTATATTTTAACTATAGTGACCTTTTTTTTTTAAAGTTTAATTTTTAATTCCTTGGGGTTTCGAATTAAGAAAATTAAAGTATCTAAAGCATGAGGAGGAACCAACTCACATAGTCATTCAGCCTTTCTGAAATCTTAATTGCAGGACTTGTTGTCACAGCAAAGACCTATTTTACAGACTTGGTTCCTCCCCGAGCTCCCACGGGTGTGCAATTACCTGATTCTTGCTACAGGTTGGGTTTAACCTTGTTCTGCTGCCACCCCTTTCCTTCCCAGCCTGTGCAGAGGGGTGGATGTCTGTGTGTGAAGTCAGCGGCATTCTCCTGGGATAAGATGGAGAATGAATGAGTTTTGCGGGAGGCGAGGAACAAGCCCAGGGTCGAGGAGTAGGGAAGGGTAAGAAAGTTGCATCGGATGAAGAAAGTGCGTGTCAAGAATGATAAGATGTGACTGATGAACAAATTCAGCAACTGAGGAAAGAGTCTGGAAAAAACCCAAGCCATGGGGCTGAATGTGTGTTGTTTTAATATAAAGAGACAGCCAGGGGGAAGGAGGGAAGTTAGGATTAGTTAGGATTTGCCATCTCTAATCAAACCATCCAGTCCAGACTCCTGCCACAAGCAGTGGCCGGCACGAGCTGCTCCACATGAAAAGGCAAGAAGCTCCACAGAGCTTCAGTCTCACATCAGCGTGTTCTCAATGCACAAAGTCTCCCCCAGGTGACACAGACCTACTGATTTCCATCGGAGCCAGGTGCCTACATGTTTATGAGGATCCAGATCATCACACGCTTTCTAATACTATCAGTGCATATACCTTCATAGTGACTTCCTACCTTCATACTTCATACCTTCAAGGTGACTTTCTGGACATGGGAAATAACCTGTGTTCTTCCATGGACTGCTGTCAGAGATTTCCATTAAAAAGACAACAAGACACGAAAAGCACAATGGGATATAGGACATGCAGAGCACTGATGGACACAGAAAAATTACGCATACATTTACACGCTCGGGTGCTTCTCATGTCTTTTCTGAGAGGTAACTAGGGTCCAACACATGATTCATCTTGAATTTCTCTGTACTTTTTCTTTTGCAAAGTCTTTCGGCAGCACTAATGCTGATGTTGGTTTACGATGCCTGAAAGCATTAAGTATTAATCACAAATGAAATACAGCAGACCTGGAAAAGGTACAGAGAGCTCAACGAGGATGATCAAAGATCTGGAGCAGCTCCTGTGCAAGGCTTACTCTTCATCCTGGGAAAGAGGGGAGCGGGACAGATGTTTATAAAATACATGGGGAAGAGGCGAGAGGGAACAAACACTCACTCTCTACACAAAGAGCTGTGGTGCATCAAACAGAACTCGCTGGTGGCAGGCTCTGCAAACGAATGGTGATTCTTCCCATGTAGGAAATTACACTGTGGAGGAGGTAGTGTATAATTAAAGTTCACATAGGTTCAAAAGGCACTGCTGAATTTTTCTTCCATTAATTTGCCCATGGTTTCTCAATTTGAGAGCCTCTTCTGGGAAATGAATGCTTTTACCATGTAAATAACATCTACACACAACACAGCTTAGAGGCTTTATTTGCTATTATAATATTGATGTTAAATAATTGCATGGTTTCCTGTCACTGATTTTTAAAGGCGACCCTTCTCTATCGAGTGTGATGGAATGTCGCAGCCCCTTGCTGAGCATCACAACGTTTAACAAACTCTAAATGAAAATACGCTGTATGACACAGACTGTACTGCACTCTAGATGAAAAGCGCCTATTGCACAGCCAGGCTCTGGTGAATGAACAGCTCTGTCGGTCTCATAAGTTTCTAACTGAAACACACGACATTACATCCCAGACACGCGTTCCTCCATATCGCTCTGCTGATGCAGCAAAATCAGGCTCTGCAGCCTATGCCGTGCCACTTGTCTGGGGCTGGTTCACCAGATGAAGCGGGGGGGGCTCATTTTCAACCTCTTCTGCAGAATCAACTTGACCACCTCATGCTAAAAATCTACAGAGAGCACATGGTGACACTGAGTTAACGATAAGGTTGGGGACATCAACTGGAAGATCAGCGCAGAAAAGTGTTCTATGGTAGGGGTGATACTGAAGAGAAAAAGCCCACGAGCAGCTAGGAAGACAGATGGCTCCTCCAGAAGGACCTGGTTATGTACCCAGAGCCACCACTTGTACAGGGCCTCACAAGATACTATATGTAAATGTTTTATAAATGAGATGCTCAAAGCTGCAACAGCGTAAGCAAAGTCTTGTATGTTTTCTTTTCATTTAGGGCAAGCAGTCTGAAACATATGCCCCAGCACTGACCTCAGCTCTGACCCAGAGGGGCTGTCTCCGGTTGAAAAGATGATTCATTCACTCTGCTAGAAGGGCTGAATGAATAGGCAGGATTCAGACTGCAGAACGCTTATCACTTGGGATTCCCTCAAAATTTAGGTCTGACATGACTGGGTCAGTAACCACTCGCTTTTGTTCCAAGCTCCTTGAACAGAAATGTCTCTTTGCATCCTTCAGTGGTTCCCACAAATCAGGTCGATTTTTATGGCTTGCTAATTATTACTGCTAGACTTCTGCCAGGCTTCAGGATGAAAAGAAGTGTATTTCTGAAAGCTCAGGGCACAAAACTTACAGAATAAATCACTGTCTGTCTGGCAGCAACAAAATCCAGCCATGGCAGCCCCTTAAATATACACATCAGGATAGTGCTGAACTTTATTTATTTAGGAATAGAAAGGTTTGTTCTCCTTTTGTTGACAGAGCATATTAAAGACTGCCAAAAATGCAAAAAGAGAAAAAGAAGTTACTGTCAGAAATTGGATTTCGTCTAGAGGTGCATCAACATATCTCACACACACAAAGCTATCTGAAATGACATTAAAGTTGTGAGGTTACACCTCAGGAGTTTGGCTGTGAAAGAAATGAGAAATGACTGTAAAATCGTAACTGGGTCCCCTTCTGCATATTTACTAAGCTACTGCCTAGTTTCAACAAACATATTTTATTCTTCTCATTCCCTCTGCATAGATTATCCCAGTTTCCATTGCATCAGCTTCCCATCCCAGGCATCATCCCTGTGGGCTCCAGTCCCTCACCCAAGGCCCGTTCGTATTTGCCATTTCTGTAGCTTTCAACACCGCAAACTTTGAAAGATTTTATCCTCCTCATACCAAGGTACGCTTTCATTTGTTGTTTCACTTGCCATAACCATAGGATGGCAAGTGATGCACTGGAGCACCGCAGGCCAGAGTCTGATGGTCTAATTCAAAGCACAGTGTGTAGAGAGACCTAGAAAGACTTTTACGGAAGGACAGACAACCCTTCTTTATATCTCCTGGAAGCAAGTATAGGCTGAATCAGAGGAAAGCATAAGAGCTCCCAGCAAAGGTATCTCAAAGGATTTGCTATACCCTCTTCATCAGCAGAGAGCTGCCTGCCATTCAGATCTGGGCTCTATTCCCACCCAAACTCCTGCTGCTGCTGGAGTGGCTCTGGGGAGCAGCCAGTTTGGATGCTGGGACTGTGAAGGGAATGGGTTTGGACTCCCTGAGCCCCTCTTGCTGAGGGTAATGCAGCATTCATGTCTCCTGCTATGGATCCCAAAAATCTCTGCTCCTTTCCTCTGACACTGCCATCACTATGGGTCTGAGCCCCAGCCGCCCTCCCCAGGCAGGTCCCAGCCCCGCAAAGGGGCACACCATGCTGGGGCCTCCTCCTAATCTCTGCTTTGCAAGCTAGTGCTCCGTAACAGGCGGCGAGATACTTGTCCCAGATCCTGTCTGAAAGGTGCAAAAGGACCTGAATTTACTCAACGCAGGCCCTGAACTGAGGTTTGTCCCAGCCAGAACCCAGGCTGTAGCTCAAAAAGTCATACTGAGGTTCCTCAAAGCCCATGAGATAGACCACACGCAGAACAGCAGGGCACCTTGCTCTGAAGTCCAGACACCTCTCTACCTCCAAAACTGTTCTGAAGCAATAAACAACCACTACTTTCTCTGCATTTAGACTTATACCGTGTGGGACAAAAAAGCTCCCATATCAAATGCTGGGCACCCCTACAAAACTGTGAAGAAGGTATCCATGAAGAAACAGGCACTAAATTCAGTAAGATACAAACTAAGTGCCCCAGCACCAGCGTGTCCCTCTTCAGTTTCATTCCTCTCTTATCCCCTCTCTGGGCACAAGAGAAGACATGCCTCAGCCCACGGCCCATGTCTTGCCTCACGCCAATCTCTGAAACAGTTCTATGGCCTAAATGCAGTGCTAAATGCTCACAGATGAACATAACTGGTTCAGGCATTAAAACTTCCTGATCAATTCACCGACTCTGAAAGTCTCCTCCAACCCCATACCTGATTTCTGCTCTGTGTTAGGCTGAGCTGTCATTTGGGGGCGTTTTTCCAGGGTACAGTATCGAGGTGCTTTGCAGCATCACTGGGTACCCTACACATGCACTGTCAAGAACAAAGAAAGGATGAAAACTACTTTCTTTTTTTTTTTTTTTTTTTAAACACAGTGCTTACATATTATAAAAAGGAGGACTCTGCTGCCGTCCTTTTAGCTGTTACCAGTTAGAAACACTTTACATGAGCGAGGCTGCAGCACAACAGAATAAAACCCTTTTCCTGAAGCACCGCTAGGATCAAACCCTACTGTGCACATGCCAATTGGCAGAGATTTTCTGTGAAGATTTACTCTGGTGCTTTGTCAGTGTTCTCCGGGAATATTACAAAAGTCAGGAGATTTTTCTTGAAGCAAATTTTAACTTGTCCTTCGAAGAGGCACCTTATTTGATATTGAAGGATGGATGTGGGAAGATACTCCAAAACTGCAATCCTTAATGCGTTTCAATTTTCTTTAAATTTCTGAACATTTTAGAGGGGCTTTACTTGGTGAAGTGGGAATTGTTAACATCAGGCTAATAAAGACTACAATATCCATCCACATCATTATTTTTGACATAAAGCCCATGATCCAGAGCAAAAAATTACCATTTAAAAGATACAGTTGGTATTTCAAACATCAACCCTTCAAATAATATGCTGCTTTGAAGAATATATCGCGCTTTACTTTGTTGTACTGCTTCCAAGGAGCATTGCTCATAACCATTTGCAGCTTCTGAAATGAGGGTGGTATTCTTCCTTTTTCCACAGCAAGAAATGACTATTGAGGCAGCATGTTTTTAAATAGAAGGCTTCTTTCTATCAATACTAAATGAACGTAAAGGTGGCGGGAAGTTACTGTATAATCAGTTCTCTCCATATAACTAACATTTCATTGCTCTCTTTGTTTTCTAGTATAAAAAACAACGTGGCTCTATTTTCTTTGGCTCTTGACCTTCTACTGCTTTCTCTACTGGTTTACCTGTTAAAAAAATCCCAGGAGATCTTAACATCAAAGATTTCCAAAATCCTTGGGGAGATTTATGAACATTGTCCAATGTTCTCCTTAACACTCCAGAACAATCTTTCGTGGCAAGAGAGGCGCCGAAGGATCAGTACATCACTCCCAGTCTTCTGATCGGCTTCCCAGAGCAGTTCTCAGTCAGCGGTACGGAAAACAGTCAGGGAAAATACTCTGAAGACGTGGCATTAAGACACTTCTCACTTCAGCTCTTCTTCAAAATCCAGATAAAAAAAAATTCATCACAGCTTAATTCCTAACATTCATTTTCCCATTTCATCAATTGCTGAACAAGGGAATTACAAGATCATAAAAATGGGGGCAGCAGCAAAACCCAGTGCTGTAGCCATGCCAGAACATACATAAAGGTCCTTGGACTGTCCCATCTCTGCAAGTCATTGTGAAGTGTTTATGCAAGGCCAAATTAGACAGGAAAGGGCACAAGCGGACTTTTATACAGTAAATCGAATAACCAGTCCCTTTGCAGCAAAAAGTCTAAACATCCAACATGTTCTTGAGGAGGAGAAAGAACAGAGCCGTTCGGCCTTGCGGCAAAGCGCATCAATACTGCATGGAAGACCAGGGAATCAAGGAGAGATTTCTTCCCCACAGCTGAGATGTTTCTGTCCTTTCACAACCCCTAACCTCAAGCATTCTCTCTTACTGGCAATCCTGGTATTTCTGAAAATCCTACTTTCAACACCCTTCCGAAGGTGCAGGCCTGGTTTACTGAGAGATCCAGACAGGTCTATGCCGGGAAATCACCAGCGTGCATCAACCGTCCCTGACACACAGCTCCCGAGACAAGGCTGTGGTTCTTCTGAGGGTACACTAGGCAAGGACAACTGGGGTGTTACAGTGTTAAATCCTACACTGGTAATCTCCTGTGGGCAGACTGTAGTGAAAAAAAAAATTTTTAAAAGAAAAAAAATCCCTGGAACTTCATTTCCACATGTATTTAAGAGCAGGAAATAGCCAATACATTTTCTCATTGTAAATCAACTTCGCTCGCAGCTGCTAAGAGTGAGCTCTCTCTTGCCTTTTACTGACACCCCCCCAGGATCACCGACTTGTATTCCCGTGATCACTGCATACCTGCGGGACGGCAAATACAATGCAACAAAAATTTCTGAAGTGTGACACAGACAGCATCACAGACAGTTGAACGCATTTCCACTGCACACGGCAAAGCAGCAGACCATCTCGTGACCAGGCGCAACTGCCTCACTTCCAGGAGCCTGGCGTGTTTTAACCATGTGGTGCTTTCAAGATTAATTCATTAACAGAAAGTGAAGCATTCAACTGAGATCCTCCCTGATTTCATTTTAACCCCTTCTTGCCGCCCTTTCCTCATCTGTTCGTAAGTACTGAAACGAATTATAACGCCGTACAGCGTTCCCCCGTTTCTCATGCATTTACATGTGTGTTTTGATGGGGTCTCACATTCACAGCGGTGAATCAAAACACCTGTCAATAAAATTGCCTCTCTCAGGAATTACAAACGTGAGATAACTATGATGCCAGAATACATATAAAAGAATGAAAAAGCAACGTAAGGAGTAGATTACACATTACTTTAATTGCACCCTCCTTACAGAAAAGACAACAATAGAACCTGGTAAAAAGATGACAAAGATTTTCTGCATTCTGCAACACCTCCTTCCATTTTACTTCCCTTGTCATCTCTGCACCAGAAACACTGAAATAACCGGCATCACTGCAGCTGTAACGACTTAACACCCACCTCAAGCACATACAGAAAAAAACGACTAATTTTGTAGGCTTCAGTGCTTTTAAGTTATGTTTGTTACCATGAGAACTTGATTAAAATGCCACCCACAAGCTTGCAGAAGGGGGGGGGGGAAAACAACAACAACAACAACAACAAAATCTACTTTTAATCAGCGGTAGTACACTTGCTGCATTGCAGCATTTTCATAAGCTCCACAACCTTCTGCAGTAAGAGGCAGCAGAGATGCCCAGACAGATATATTTTGCTGAATACTTTATTCTGGAAAAAAATTAGCTGACAGGATGGTTGTCACCCAATACTATTACACAATATTCCATCTGAGGAAGATAAAGCGCACACACACGTGTTCCGCACCATGTTACAAGGCTCAATTTGAAAACTAGACAATTACATGTCTATGTGCAAGGTGGGGGCAACACTGACCGCCGCTCAGGACAAAAATTTATTTTTTATGCTATCTGAGATAAATCAAAGCTATGAAAAACTCTGGTTTCCTCCCCACCATATCCATTTGCTGGCTTTATAAATTTAGGCTGATTTTTTTATATATATATATATATTATGTACATATATATGTGTGTATATATGTATCTGGAATTTCAAGTGATAGCACTGTATCATCTAGGCTTCTTTTTGGTTTTTTTCTTTTTAATTTACAGTCCCATTCTCTTTGGATTAATGGCTATGGACACCGCATTACTGCAGTTTGACCAGGAGCCAGAGTCTGCACAACAGGCACCCCAAGCCTGCAGCCGCTTCGAAGCAGATAATTAGCACTGTGGCTGAATCAAGAGCCAGTAATAAACTACGTAAAGCAGCTTGTTCAGCAGCGTATGTGTTGGATGCAGGAGCTGATGCAGATGACAGGAACAGCATGCAGCCAGTGGTGGGCTAGGAAGGGGGAAGAGTTTCATACTTCTGATCAGAACAACTTCCTAGCCACTTACGTTTGAATGTTACGTGAAATGTGTGTATTTGCAGCTGTACTTCGACCTGTCATGAGTTAAGCATCACACATGATAAAATGTTCTTCACCAGAGGAGGCAACAAATCCATGAACTAGCAGCTGGAGACACCCTAAAAGAAGGTGATGTCCCATCTGAATTGCTCAGGCCGCATGGGGAGATCATACCACCTAGGACTGGAGGAGGCACAAATATCTTCCAGTGACATGGGCGGCTCTCAGCCACGCAGCAAAATACAAGCGTTCTTGTTTCAACTTCAAAGGTCAGACGGGGAGTGTGTCATACTCCCTATTAGGCAAGATCCTAAAGGAGATTTTTTTTAATCACTCTCAATCAGTATTTTGGGGAAGAATTCCACACGGCATCTGTCATGAGTGATTTCAGTGAGGTCAAAAGAACTACCCTGACATCCCAGCTACGAGTCTGACACCCACTGGCTGCCTGGAGCTCCCACCTCAACCCCTTCCTGGTCCCACACACATACAGGACTGACTCCCACCAACTCCCATGGCACATACACCATGCAGGCAAAAATGTCAGCAAGGCTTGACCCTATATACACAGAAGAAAATGAGCACATCATACCTGAGGGTGGGACACGGTGCAAAGACATTTAGAGAGAAGAGGGCTGAGGTGGGACACACAGAGCAACCAGAACTACAGTAGCCATGGTTGAGCTCTGCGCAACCTGCTTTCACACCTAGGACACACAACGCTGTGGATGTGCCAGTTCAGGCCAGCAGGACCAGCTCAGACAGCCCCTTAGCTCAACAGCATCACATTTCTATTTTTTCCCCCCTTTCCTTCTCTCTTTCTTTCTGCTAATTGCAGTGAATGTGGGGTCATGTTCCCATAGGGTTGCAAAGAGAGGAAGAACAATGTTGAGATCATCCAAACCTCCCAGTGATGAAAAACAAAACTTCTCTACTTTCTGTTCAAGGAAAAGCTCGGCTTATTCTTCATAGACATGGATCTCCCAGGATAGTAATACCATTACTAATTATAAGGTACTTTAAATAAAGAGATTTCCCTTTTATTATCTACAAACTGCTGAGACTATGGTTGTCTCACCTCTGAGACAACAGAATTTGCTAAAGTTGACCACGGGATGAAGAAATCCGTGCACCAACTTGAGTGCCTTCAAGATTATCTCACTCAAATAGATGTTTTATTCCTCCTACCACTATGGTATAATATAGATATTCCTATAATCATGAGGGTCTTTTGAAAGTTTTATGGTTAAAGCACTGAGATGCAAACTCAGAGTTCAGTCCAGGGCTCTGCCATTCACCTGCTCCATGACCTTGAGCTTATGAATAAATAAGCCTGTGCCTCAGTTCTCCCAGCTGTAAAACATGGATTATAACGTTCATGCTGTCTGTAACTTGCCTATTTTTGCTGCGCACCCCTTCAGGGCAAGGGCTGTCTCTTCCCGTATGTGTGAGGACGCTCTCGCTCCCAACCAAAGTCTTTGGATCCAGATTTCAGAAAGTTTTGCTCAAGCAAGGACATTTATCAGACGCAGCATCTGCCTAGAGGCAGCATGACAAACTTGAGACACAAAAAGGAGACCCAAAAGGAGAGGACTGCAACCTTGGCCACGGACACCAGAGCCTGCGCTGCTGCTTGAGCGTGGTGGGGACGTGGAGGGACCCAGCACACCCAGCACCCACTTGACAGCTCGCCCTAAGCTTCGGCTGTCTGACGGCTCTGGCCCCTGGGAGCCTGGAAGCGCAGCTCAGGCCCACAGACCCTGATCTCTGAAAACTCTTGATGCTCAGCCAGGAATAAACACAGTTTAACGTATGTAAGTGAAGTCTCTGATGAAGGCTGCAGCTCACAAACTACATTAAGGAGCCCCTACTGTTGACGTTAGCATAAAAACAAATGAAATGCAGATTCTTATTTCAACTCTGCAGTGCTGCTGGCCTGACGAACTGGGTTGTCTCTAAATGACTTAATTCTTTCACAGAATCTCCATAACGCTTCCGCCCTCTTTCCTCCAGGGATCTATATAAATTTTTCTGCATTTCTTCTTCTGATGGATGCTGATTTCTAAAAATACTTTTGCAAAAGAACTGCCTTTGGTAGCAATTAAAAATGTGACACAATGTAGTGCCAGAATCCATTTAAGAAAACATGAATCGCAAGGTACGCATCAAGTCCCTGATACCAACCTGCCTCCACAACTACATAACGGGTCCTTAAAATTTCTCCCTGACATTAAACCAGTACTGTCAACCTCCTGCTCGATTCTGCTGGCTAACTCAGCTGAAGATGTGTGAATGTATAAGCAATCCAAAAATACTTGCTCCCTAATTTTCTCATTATGTTTGTGCTCCGGTTTCCTGTCTCTGCCTGTCTGCTGTGTCTATCCACATCCACAATTGTGAATCACACCGGCCAATTTCTATCACATTTGACAGAAGATACTAAGCTCCTACCTACCACCTTAGGAAATCCACAGATGGGTAGAGGAGAGAGAAGATTTTAATGCCTCTATGAAGGGAAATACAAGGAGAAGAGTTCAGCCCCTATTCATTCGGTTTGGCAGTGTCCTGGTGGTCTAATCAGTAGATGTGGAGCTCACATGCAGCCATAGCATATGCTCTTTCTGGCCCAATTAACTAAGCAAAGACAGGTAGAGGATGAGACAGGTGCTGGTTACCCTACAGTGGGAAGTCACTGCAGAGAGGATGTAGAAAGACGCTGAGGAAATACTACGTGGAACTCAAAATTAAGTCAGGAGACCCCAAAGGTCCAAGGAGTAAATAGAGATAATTTGGTGAAGAATCAGAAAAAACACAGGGAAAGAAACCTGGGGATGCAGGGAAGAAGCACACGCTGCGGGTCTGAAGGATCACGGGAGAGAGTGTGAATCTTTCACAGAGAACCAAGGGGATGAGAAAACTCATGGTAGCTGGTACCAGAGGAAGGGAAAGCAGGGGCTGGAGAGTTAGGGGTAGACTATAGGTAGTGTGGGGAAAAAAGTCACCAGCTGCGAGCAGAGCTGACACTGGATGCACCCCACACTGACAAATAACACTGATTATTTTAATTCACAAAGTAGTTTAATTGGCAACACCATTTCCAGCAGCGAGCTGAACTCAAACCCAGAGGAAGACCTGACTTCAGGCATTTCAAAGTACGGATTTGGTCTGAGAGGTATAGGTACACCTCAGATTGCCAGGGAAGGCACTTTGATGGCTTTACCAGATCCTCCTCACTGGGGCCAGAAAAGAATAGCTTTTCTCATCTTAATTTGGTGGGTTTATTGCTAGCTGAAGCCAGTTATCTAAACATTCAGAACCTGGGGGAAAAAAGGGCGTGGGGGAGGGGGCGCGCACAGGATCTAATTCCAGTTTAAAGCCAGCATTTAGATGAGTTTTTAATGGCGCTGAACTCTTTTGTCCATTTTTGTTACTTGCTACACTAGCCAATATGCAGAACTACAGAGCTGCATTAGTAACTGGACTTTTGCTGTATTAGAGAGAAAAATATTCCCAATGGAAAACATGCTAAACTGCAGAGACAGACTAGAGATGAAGCTGGCCTCGTGTATTTTACAACTCACAATACATTGGATTTTAAGTCAAAAACATTAAGTAAAAGAGGATTAGATCCCTTGTCAGCTGCACAACGTATGTGCTTTCATGCTGGTTATGTCCCAGGTGAACTGCATCACCCAAGTATTGTTTTCCATCTACAGTTTGCCAGCATGAACTGCAAAGCTACTAATTACACTGACAAATATTGTCTCAGCAGCGTGCTATCTGGCCGCTTACACCTCCACACCTCTTCTCCGACTTGACTGTAAGCTCTTCGGGGTCTGGAACAACTCTGCTGTTTGAGCACACAGCATCTAACACAACAGTGATCTAATCCAGACTTGGACACCTAGTTACTAATATTATGGTAGCTACAGCAATGAATCAGGGAGCATTAACAAGAATCACAGCAAAAGCTGTCGCACACAGTGTCTAGTTCCCAGGCACGCCGCCATTAACTCTAGACTTGATCCTGTTTTGTCTAATTCTGTTTTCATTACACTCATCAAAAGGCAATACAATTCTCCTGTGTTCTTACGATTTTTAGCAGCAAAACTGATGCAAGAGTAATTGTATAAGCAAGCAAAATATTTTTTTGCACGGAAGAAGTCATAACTAAAATAAGGGTACCAGGGAGTTATTATTAAGAGTATGCTGCAGAAAAATCTTACGGATGCAGGTACAGGTAACATTACGAATTAATTGCTGAGAAAGAACTACTGATAAAAGTGCCTTGCAGTCTCCCCCAGATATCCCACACAGACATGACAAAAGGCAGAGCAACAGGCAATCCGACAATTTTATTACAAAAACATCCTGAAGCCTTCCGATTCAAGGACAATTTGGAAAACAATGAAGAGAACAAGCTGTGTCTGTAATGTCAGGATCTCCCTTTTCGTGTGAAGACCTCACTGGTACATGAATCGCCCGGCGTATTACATCCCTCTCCCTGCCTCATTATTCCAGCTGCCCAACGTGTCATGGCCAGAGACCGGACTGAATTATAACTTCCTGCTTCAGAAGGGAACCGGAGTCTCAGAGGGTTTAAAAATGAGGGAAAAAAATGACTCATCTTAAGGATGACAACTAGAGCATTTTTTGGTCACGATTATGAAAAGTTTTCTTTCATCAGCTATGTTGGAAAGAACATTATGATTCAAACATCTGCTCTTCTCATAAGCTTCGCTCCTCATTACAAACAAATCTGTGCCTCTCTCAAACTCCTCGCACGGAGAACGCTCGCAGCACTCCCATTACTCCCACTACCTCTTTCAAAAGCGTGTTTACTAACACAACTGCTTAAATACACGTAACTGGGGCTTAACTCTGAGTGTCAGGTTTCCCAACACTGAACATAATGGGGTTGTAATGCTTAGGCATTTGGTGACTCGTGCTACAAAGCCATTTGCCATTATCAAGTGGGAACGGGATGGTTTTTTCCACAAGTGCTTTGCAGGCAGCGCGGGCTTCCAGCCCCCCAAGAGCTGACGAGGAGAGCACATCCCCACGCGCTGCCTCCTGGCCCTGGCACCAGCGACAGCCAGACGCTTCACAGGGAAGTTCAGGAGAACTGGGCAGTAGGATGCTACGGACAAGGGTGGTTTTAGACAGCAGCAGGGTTTGCTCTGAAGATAAAAGGGAGCATCCAATCACTGGAGGAGGCAGGTGACACAAGGCCTTCTTTAACAGGTCACCAGCCCGGTCGCACCCTGATGGATGGCGTAATCTGTCCGACTCAGAGCTGCCCTCCAGCTCCCGTGAATGAAGGGCCAGCACACACACCACACAGCAAGGACCAAATACCTTTCAAAACTGAAACTGTAATTTTTAGAGTTGTGGGCAATTCCTTTTACATATAGCCATAAAGCTATAATCCTTCACAAAATTACACGTTTTCAAAAGGATTTCAATGGCAAAAACTCAACTGCCTTTAGGACAGCTGAGCTGCTACTCCATGGTGTTGAGTTTTCTTTCCCTCCACGTGATTCAGGGGACAACACTCACAGTTGTGAGAATTCAACATTAGCACACTAGACTTGCTCTTGAGCTACGGGGAGTATTATGTTGACTTTACTGATGGAGATGCAAAAGAAAATATACTTCTCAACTGCAGTAAGTCTTCACAAAACCAAAATTCAGCTCGTCAACTCACCTTCACCTTGTTTAATTCTGCCCCCCTATAACGTCACTTAAGTACTGCAGAAGAGTGGAAAAGCTCAGTATTAGGGTTGGCTTCTGACCCTGACAAAAGCATCGAGCATGAGCTGCAACACACAGAATGGTCCAGATTCTCTTACTTACCAATCTCTTCCTCCAAATTAATCTCCTTTACTCATCACTATGCAGGGGAAAGGAAGGATGACATTTCCCTCTTCCTCTGCCCTCCTGGTCTCTCTGGCCCACCTCTTGCATCCAATGAGCTGGGGAGAACCTTACTAAAAAGCCGCAGTAAGTCATATAACCTCTGCCTGTCAATTCCTACCTGAACAATCTTGCTTCTTGGCTGTAAACAAGTTTTAAGCATCTACTAGTGACTCAGACTGCTAGGTAGGATTATTACTAACACCACCACCATCATGATTTACTAGTGACAGGGGACATTCTCCTTCCTTTCAACTGCTCAACAGCCACGCCTGAATCCTTTCCAAATGTAGCAAATGCTACCTTCCACAGCTGATAAATACAAGTAACACAGCGTTCTGCCTTTGCAGCTTATGTTCAAAACAGGTGTTCCCAAAGGAAAGAAGGTGCAGATAATGGCTATTCAGATAATCAGAAGAAAGGAGGAAGGCGACGGGTTGGTTTTAAAATTGATGACAACCCTCCTTTCACAGGAGAAAAGGGGTGGATTGATGATAAGGGACAAACACAAAGGAGGAAAAACCAAAGGCTAGTTCGGTACAAGAACCCTGCAGCCATTCATAAGTTTTAGCTGGAAGCTAAAGGTTTCTTGCAAGTGAGACTGCAGAAGAGCCTACCGGTTGGCAGGAGACTATTTTTAAGAGGGAGGCTGATGAAGGAGGATAGGCTGCCGCGCTGGCTGTGACAGCAGGCGTGCCAAGAGCCTCCTTCAGCCCCGCATCAGAACCCCCTGGGGGGGATGCCTCCTTGCAGCCCTCCCAATGCCACACGGGAGACACTCGAGCCAGCTGCATGGGAAAAGAGAAGGCAATGCCAAAAACACCACTAAGCTGTATCTTGCACTCTGCCCACTTAGAATCTTTCCCTAGTGTTACAAAGATCATTCAGGAAAAAAAAACCCCAAAGCAAGCAGAATTAAAAACATATCTAGAGTTTTTGACTCTCCAGAGATCAAGACAACATTTCATCTCTAGATACCACGAGAAATCCCTTTAGCAGGTATCAATTGGCATCCCTTTTCCTAAAAACTGTTCTAATCATTGCTCACTGACATTTTTCTGTACAATGCTAACTTCCAGCCAGTGGAGAGGGAAGTTTCTAATCCTGAAAAATACAAGCTACGGCGTATTTAAAGTGCACCAGTTAGCTCTCAACAGAATTCATATAAGATGCGCTTGTATCTGAAGAGGTTCCAACCTAATCAAACAAAATATCGATACACAAGTGTTGTTCCTGAGTACACCGCAGGCTCCCCTTGGCCCCATGCTGTCCTTGAACCTCTGCTCAGGATGGCTGCTGCCAAGTGCCGTCCCCACCTACGTGCCTCTCCTTCTGGGCCTCAGTAGATTCACAGTAGAAAAAGAAGGGCAAGTAACGCTTATACTTGCAAGGCTACTCAAAATTGTTAGGAATCTCAACGTGACAGAGCCTTTGGAGCATGTTAGAGTTCCCCCTCCGGCTCAGAAACAGCCCCACACCAGGCCTAGGCAGAGTCCAGGCGAGCAAATTGTCTTGGTACCTTCCTGTGGTGGAGTCCTCCACAGGACCCGCTGGCACACTGAAGAGCCCATGTCAGGGGGTGCTGAGTTTGTTCACAGCACACAGGGAACCTCAAGGCCCAGTCGCCACCGTGAAGTCACTGCAGCAGCCCCAGAAGCATCAGAAGCAAAGGCACACCAGCAGAGAATGCCGTAATGCTTCCGAAGCCTAGCCCTCAGCTCCAAAGGCTGCAAACGGGCTGCGCTGACACCCCAGCTCAGAGGGAGGTGAGCTTTAGCACCCAGCCCTGTATCCCCCTGTGCCACCTTGCTGCTTCTGTTGTTCCTCCTCCTGCAACTGCCCAGCCTTGGGGGATGCCCTTACACGGGAGGCGACACCACAGTCTCCGTGTCCTGAGCCCCTTCCTCCTTTACCACAGCCTTCTCCTGCCGCACACCCACAGCACGCTATCTCCACTGCTGGTTTTCACTCTTATTTTAGTCCCTACAGAGACAAAGGACACAGGAGAGACAGCAATGCTCACAAGGTATTATATCCTGGGTTTATCTCCTAACCGCTGATGCAGCGGCTCTGTGTAGAAAATGCCAGTTCTGACACAGAATTGTTTCCCCTCTCTTTTCATTTCAGGCTTGCCCGCTTCTTAAACTGTCTGCGGCTATGGGGCCCTCCACAGATACACTCTTTAGTTTAAGAGCAATAATTTAGGCCTGTCAGTTAAAGACAGGACCTGCAGAGACGATTTAAGCTTTGCACAGTAGATGTCTAGGAATTTACTTTATCACCAGTGGAATATTATCAATGGAGAAACGGTGAATGCAATAAAACTGCGCATTATTTTAAGTCTTAGAGGCTAATTTAATCCTTCGTTTAGTGTTGCAAGGGTATTCATTGGCCATGGGAAAATTCGCGACGCGTGCAGGATGACTGTAAGCAGCCCCAGCTGCCCTGCGCCGCGGCAGAGGCCGGCCGGGCACCAGCCCGCGGGCACGATGGTGTGCTGTGGCTGCTGGCTGCCCCAGTGAGCCCAGCGCTGGGCCCACTCCTGCCCCAACGTAGTTCGCCATCCAGAAGGAAAATGCTCCTTCCCAAACTGCTGGGCTGCTTGTGCCACGCTTCCCAAGAGAAGGAGTAGCACTGAAATTTAGTGCAGCAATGAAAGACACCCTAAACCTCAGGCACGCCAGCAGCACATCTCGCAGGGAGAGGAGAGGCCGGCACACACAGCCTGTATCTGACCCCCACGACAGGTCTGGGCTGCCATGGCTTGTGAGAGAGAAAGGTTCACGGATGAGGAGTGAACCACCCAGTACTTGTGCATGTGCTTGGTGCAGCCTGAAAACCTAGAGGGCCAAATCTGATCCTTGATTTCCATTTCCTTCAAACTCACGGGGCCAGGAGAGACCACATGCTGAAGTAAACTAGGGGTCTGGTGAAGAAACAGATTTATGGGCTTATAAAAGATTAAAAAGTCCAAAACCAGCCTTATACCCAATACACACACTTACACATACAAGTGCATGTGTGCACGTACACACAGATCCCAGATCATACACTGTTACGGATTTGACATTCTGTAGCCGGCCTTCCTTTAAAGCTGTGCTTGATCTTTCTGGTTTTTCATCACTAAGTATCTTGGCAGCCTCCGAAGTATGGTACAGCAGTTTTGGGGGCAATAGTGAAGATTCATTTTGCTCACAAAAGAGCAGAAAAAACACGAAAGATTTTAAAATACCCCATAATACTCTAGCCTGTTCTTTGTAAACCAAATGCTTGCCATGCTTTTCAGATGTCAAAAAATGACAGCTTGTGAAATTTCAGTAAAATAAGGTCCAGAATGGACTGCCCACTGACTGATGAATATCCCCAAATAATCACTAATTATTAATTGCTTTTTCCCCCTGCTTAAGTGTAATGTCACAGAAGGAACGTGTCCTAAACTGGCATAATCCAACACCTTTTTATTAACAACACCACAGAGGAGGTAACTTTTACCAGCTGAATAAAACTTTTGCGTGTGCATGTGTTCACGCTACTCCTCAAAGGATGCAGAGCTTGACCCTTCTCTAGCTTGCTGAGCAGAGGGGACACCCTGGGAAGGGGACCACCATCCCAGTATGCCTTACATCTCACCCTCTGTGATCTTCTACGGGCATCTCCTGAGCTCACCGAAACCCTCTTATTTAGGTTGTGTTGTAAGGCCAGAGCGAACATGCCACTTCACCCCAAAAGAATAGCAGTATTTCCCCCTCCCCTGCCCAAGTGAAGTTACAACAGCAGAAACTTGGGCACTTTGCCGCCCCGCTCACCCTGCCCTCCTGTGCTTCTTTCTTACGCTTCATATGAAGTCTTTCAATTGAAACCCCTTCCCACTTCCCGAAGTTCAGTGTTCTCTCTCTGTTCTCTCTTTCAAGCTCATACTTGTGAGAACAGAAACTACGTTCACTTGTAAATCAAACAAGTGAATACACGTGTATAAGACAATATTGGCAAAACAAGTATCTGCTCATCCACACGACGGAGGCAGCAGAGGTTCCCTCTAACACTTGTTTTCAGTCTTCTGAGACCGCGGTCTCTTGAACGCTTTCTCTTTCTTAAAGAGAAGAAAAAGTGCATTTTCTGATCTAACGCAATCATTTTTGGTTCTGGAGACGAGGTAGTGTTATGCTTGCCCTTACTCTGCCGAACCGTTGCCATCTTTTCTGTGGTACGACTCACTGCAGCGGCAGGGCATCACAAACGGGAGCAGCAACACTGTCACCTCTCTCATGTGCTCTCCCTTTGCATCAACACTGTCTTACGCCCTTTCCACCCAGAGCTGTAAGCAGGTTCTTGCAGAGCCAAAACCAAGACAGCTGCTTTGACAATGGGTACAGTGTCTCCCATCAGACGCAGGAGGCTTTTAAAATACAAAAGGCTTTTAAAATACAAAGCATGGAGATTACAAAAGCGGGAACTAACCCCAGGAAAATAAAGTGTTCCAGGAACTAGAGGAGTTTTCTTCTTTCTCTTTTCTTAAGCCTCCCTGCTCTGTTGAAGCAGCCTCCTCCTTGTGAAACTATGCTAACAAGTAAAAAGGTCATACCTGTTTAAGCAGACGATAGGATGCTGCAGCTGGTTGTTAAACAGGGAAAACTCTCTGTTCCTATAAAGAAATAGAAACACACATTCTATTTAGTCTCTATTCAGTGAATTTAGCATAAACTCAATAAGGACTACAAGATGCTGCATATTTGTACATGTATGTCTGAGCCTTTTTCTCTCCCAAGGCTCACCTGAGACACATTAACTCAGATCTCCCGTTATGCCCAGCCTGCTTTGGGATCACCAAGGGGCTGCTTCATGCCTAGACCTGCCTATGAAAAACTGGCAATGGCTCCAAAAAGCCACCCATGTGCAGCACGCTCCCGGACTCACCCCCTCCACCGGGAGATCGGGCAGGGCTGCCATACGCATGATTTGCTGCTACAGGAGGATCTCAAGCAGGAATGAGGGAAGTGGTTGCAAAGATGCCCAGAAACCATCAGAAGAGGAACAAGAGTCCCCCACCAACTTCCCAGTATGACACTTCAGAGCAGCTGAAGATACCAATGCAGGGAACTACTCCAATTTCTTCTTAAAACTGTTTTTCTTGCCTCACTTGTACAGCAGTATGACATCCTCCCACAGTAACATATTGCAATGATACTCCTTTTAGTGTCCTCATTTCTTCTAAAGGACCAAAGGTAACAGAATCATCATCAGTAAAATTATACTGCTGAGATATATATACATATAGAGAGAGAGAGAGAGAAAATATAACTATTTTGCTGTCCAAGAATGTAACTGTTGACTCTCTGATCTACAAGCCCTTAAAGCATAAATCATCCCTTTGCATCAACCAGTGATGGTATTTGTCTGATAATTTAATCAGCTGAACCTTAGAATTGAGCACTTTGCATGTATCTGAATAGACATTTTGAACATGTTCCTGATACAGGTATTAAAAAAATAGAAACAAGCTGGCATGGAAGACACTCACGAAAAACATATTGAAAGGAACGCTGCTCATCACAACCGTAGAACATGGAAGGTAATGACCCACTCCAGCAGTGACAGCAGCCAGAACCCCAGGTCCTCACGTAGGACTGGTGCTGCATACCAGCTGCTGACTTGAAAGCAAGAGTCCACAGCACTGACGTACCAATGTACGCCTGCTGGACGCATCGTCTGGAAACAATTCAGAGAGAAATGCTCCTCCTACTTGTAGTGAGGAAGGTCGATCCTTGCAAAACACTAAGAGATCCTTGTTAGAAAACCTAAATCATGAAAGCCCAAACCTTCACCATGGAAATACTTTAAGTAGGGCTGTATATGTAACGGCTGGTGTAACGCAAACAGAAAAGAAAAGCTTGTATCGAGAGCGGCTGTATCACCTTCTCCAAGTTTTCTCCAGTTTATCTGGGATAAACAGCAAAGGCTACCACAGACCTTTTTGTGACCCTCTTTGCTCAGTGAGAAATGCCTGGACACCACAGGTAGGTAGCTGGTTCAAACCGCCTCCCTTGCACGTCCTGTCACGCACCCTCTCTCCTTATTGTAAGTCTCTGGTCAGAGCCCAGCCGGGAAACCATTAGAGACACTGAAGTGGCTGCCATCAGGGAGCAGGGGGTCTCCTTGCCACACACGTCTCAGTATCCCCTAAGTATTACGTGGACAGCTGGTACTATCACCTATACTCAAGGCTGCACAGTTTCTCTCAGGCGCTTGTAACTTTGCCGATTTTAATTGTTCAGAAATTAATTCCCCACATATGGTATGTGACTCAAGCTAATGCTTTTCTTTGGGAGTTGTTTGTTTTAAAGCTTCAGCAAGAACGGGCCAGGCATTTCCAGGAACTAGAATGGTGAGAAATGCATCGCTAAAACCAAGCCAAAAAGAAAGACAGCATTAAGGTAATGATAAAAACCAGGATGCAAGGATGCAATTAGAGAGGATCATAATGCACACACACAAAGGGCACTAACCTTAAGACGGAGAACAGTTCAGGCATTTCCTATTTCCAAGCCTGGACTCTCATTCTTTGACACTGAGTCTCCTTGCCTGGCAATGTCACTGGCATAAAGCTGCGCTAAATACAGCTTTTGACCAGTTTGCCCAGTTAACACCCAGCAAGAATTAAAAGATTTTGCTGCCTTAAAGGGTGAAGGTTTCAGACGGTTCTGACAGCAAATACATGGCCGTGACCGCTCCACCCCACTGCAGAGGCTGTCAGCAAAGTGTACCATTCACTCACATGAAATAATTAGTTACACTAAATGAGCTATGTGGAAATGAAGCTCCAGCCAGCATCAATTCTACCTACCCGCAGGATGAAGAGGAATGTTAAAATAAGCTAATTAAATTTGCTCTGGCTCAGCAGAAAGATCGATGCTCTCGACAGCTGAGTGTTCAGCACTCAGCGTCCCAACAGCCCTCTGATGTGTCACCAACGCAAAATACTGCCACGTAGTCAGAACCAGAGGAGGTGGATGCACACCTTCTGGGAAAGATAAATGCAGAAGACAGAGGCATTCAACAGGGATATTAACAGAAGGAGGGACACACCTACAACAAATCCCAGATGAAATTTTTAATGAATTAAAATAACCTAACGTATATTGTCTTAGTACTTTCACATTGCCTACTATACCAACCTTCAGCATGCTCTCCAATAGTCAGAACTGAAACCTCAATCACCTCTCTGCTAAAGGTCTACCACAATAAATGTGATTCTAGCTGGCAGCAGAATATCAAAAAGACCAGACAATCAAAATACAAGATGCCAGAAGTGGGAAGCAGTTTGGCCACCCCAGGCATTTGCTGGGGACAGGCTGTGATGAGCATTTCCACCTCTCACTGACCAGGAAGAAACTGAAATATTTCCAAGATTCTTCCCCTAGAAAACAGGCGAGACACCTACCCACACAGAGGAGCCAACGGCTCCACATCGGGGGCAGCTATCTAGAAAGCAAGAAGTTAATGTTTAAGTGCCTGGTTAGTACCTGGCACCACATCTACGAATGGGGTTTTCCACTTCCTATGAGCATCTAATAATCACAGCAGAGAATATGTGAGGAAAGGTTTCTTTTTGTTTGGTTTTCTCCCTAGCTCTCTTGCTATGGAGCGAAATCCCCGAAGAACGTGTGCCAGTAAGGAACGCATTGACATTAGCTCAGTCTTTAGAAAAGCTTTGTGCTTTGATGAAGGGACACGCCGGCTTGTCAGTGCTTTGGCGCCGGGGCCGCAGGGGACAGCACCTTGGCTGCTCTGAGCATCACCCTTTCCAAGGCACTGGGCACAAAACAGACGAGCTGTTTCACTCCTGATGGGAAGCTGCCATTCAGAGACCCTTCAATCTTGGATATGAAAATCTTTATCAGATCAAGCAAGTTTATCACAATGAATAAACCCTTCTGAAGTCCTGTTCACAAATACAGACTGGTACGTGCATTTGGCATACATTTACTTTCAGTCAAGCACATCACACAGTTTTTCCGTTGATGTAGACTAGCACAGGTCTAGACAGCTCTAGGCTAGACGCGCTGCGACCTAGTGTAGAATGGGTAAGGATACATGTTTATTCTGCCTCTGCCATTGGCCTGGGGGTAAAGCATGTCACTGAATGCATCCTACTGCCCCTGTTGTACATATTAGGGATTGCATTTCCTTCTTTTTGTTAAACACTTTCACATTCACCTATAAGAACTGATAGAAAAAACCCAACGAGCACAAACATACTCACACACAGCAGAGGACTAAGGCTCTCCTTTATGCACAATGTATTTGTAACTATTCTTCACTAATGTGCACCTACTCCTGCTTCTCCTCTTATTAAACTTTCAAAAGCAACTGGCTTGATAGATTTATACATTTTATTTATTCAATTTTTAAAAAAATAAAATCTGTCTTTTACAGGACCTGTTTCTCTTTCTTTCATTTTGGGGGACTTTTTCAGATTCCTGCATGACCTATCCAACAACACACCAGTTCCGCACAGTTATCTGCGATGAAAATCACATGGCCCAGGTGCATACTTCTCCTGAGCTGTTCCACTCCTTGCCCGCAGAAAGGAGCTGTGCTGTCGTCCTGAGGGCTCAGCTGTCCCCGAGGCTCTGGCTCTGCCTCGCAGAGATCTCCGAGCTCCACCGAGCTGCCCGCAGAATTGCACATTTAAGACTATACACTCTTCAGCCTGGGAGCTCGTCTTTTGCTACATATATCCCCAGAGCGGCATGCAAGCAACGATAAAAACCTAAATTGCCACAAATTACTTTTAAGCATTTTGTGTTTTGCCCAACAATGCATTATACACGTTAGTCTGCAAACACTAAGGCTGCAAATGGATCCGATCCATTAGCACCAAAGCTTTCCACACAGCTTTTTCCTTTTAGAGGACACTCTCCTACTCCCTGCCCCCCTCACGCTTCCCCTAGGCAGCAGAGGCTTAAAATAAGATAACAAACATTTTTCAAAGGGATGCAAAGAAAAATAATCTGATATCTGGAGGGTAGAATTCACTATACATTTATTATTCGGTTTCAAAAGTGCTAGGAAATGAAGGTCAAATATATGGGAATTTCAGCTGGTGTTAATGTGGATAGCAAATGTCTGTATGGCACTGCAGCTAAAGCAGGCAACGCAGAGGCCGGGTGATGCTGGTGTAAGTTGCTGACAGTCAGCAGAAGTCAGCAGCTTACCCTAGCCGCAGACGTGGCCCAGAAATTCAGAAAGGACCACAGTAGGACAGTGTCTCAACTTGAGAATCAAGATTCTGGTGCCCCCGACTGAGAAAAACCCATACCAAAACTCTCACCGCCAGCTTGAATGGGCTTTAAGCTGCATGTAACTCAGTGCTCCTCTCACACCTAGAACATCGGTCTCTTGGTCTCTTCTCCCAAGGAACAGGCGATGGGACAAGAGGAAACGGCCTCAAGCTGCACCAGGGGAGGTTTAGACTGGATATTAGGAACAATTTTTACACTGAAAGGGTTATTAAGCGTTGGAACAGGCTGCCCAGGGCAGTGGTTGAGGCACCATCCCTGGAGGTATTTAAAAGCCGGGCAGACACAGTGCTTAGAGATATGGTTTAGTGATGGGTTTGTCAGAGTTAGGTTGATGGTTGGACTCGATGATCTGAAAGGTCCCTTCCAACCTGGGCAATTCTGTGATTCTATAACATGCCTGCCTCTGAAAGCTGGCTTAGCAGCACTGACAGAAAGCGTTCCCTTTTGACCCAGCTGATCTAGAAAAAGTTTTAGTACTGCAAAAACAAGGAATGCTGATCTTGCCACCACAAATTTTTTTATTCTAAAAGCTATTAAATTGCTTCTGTGTTGCAAATAACTGAATTACTCTCAACACTTTTTAATTCCCAGGACTTAAGTAGCACTGCTTGTCCAGTGACTACAGAAATCTCCTTTTCACTATAATATCCGCATCAAATTTTTCAGTAAGTTAAAAGAAATTCTAAAAACCCTACAACTTGAGAAATGTCTGTTCATGGGGAAAAGCATCTTGGGGCTGCTACTGCGAGTCTGAGCAGCTCACGGCCACGAAGGTAGAGGAGACAGAGTCAGGCTTGGGTATGACTGTGAGGAGGAGGATGAGGAAGATGAAGAGCTCTCTCAGCATCCAAGAATCTTGGGTAACTGGAGCCTGAGATACACTGCAGGCAGGAGACACTATTCAATCATTTATGGAAATCAAGGTTAGCAGTGTCAGCATTGTTGGCTTGGGAGGAAACGGTTTCCTCATCCTCTTGGCGCAGAAGTAACTTGGCTACGTTAGTGGCTGCCAGTATGGAATAAAGAAAGGAAACAGAGACGGGCAAGGAAAGCAAAGGATAAAATGAGTACATCAATATTTTCACAGCTTGCATACAGCAGCCCAGCTAGGACCCCAAGAGGGTTTATGTTTCAGAAATCCGGGAGACAGAGACAATCGCTACATTTGATGAAAATATACGGCGTCTGGGTTTTACAAATGGTGTCTCTAATAGTGTATCTGATTTTATAACTAGCAGGGAAAGAAATTGTTCTGATGACAATTACTGCTGAGGCATTTTGCTGCATTTACTGGCATAGACCTGTCATTAACACTCCATTTCTCTTAACTACAACTTAGTTCCTTTGTAGTTGCTCAGTGAAGATAGGTCTGGGGGCTGTTTTCCTGGTCTTGTCAAGATGAATTCTAATGCATACTGCTAGAAAGATGTGCCACCTGCTATTTTATATCTATATTTTATTGTATAATGAGTTCCTATAAATGCTTATGATAGCTTAAGAGACTTGTAAAATGAATCGCTAGCCTATTTTTTCCTCGGTTCGTCAGCAAAGCAGAAAGAGCTCAGGTCACTTTGAGTTCCTCCAGACACCCCCTTCGGCCGCAGTTCTGGCTGGCCTCCTCCACGGAAGGATCCGGCCTCCAGGAGAAGGGCCGTTATAAGACTCTGGCTGCTAACTGAGAGATGCTGGCACAGCAATGTACCACAGTTTGTGCCTTTTGCTTTAAGAAGCCTCAGCTATTGCAGATACCCATTAAACTGTTCTATGGACACAAACTAAGGCTTCACGTGCTGGAGAGCAAAAGCTCACTGGAGACTCCTTTCTGCACAAGCACTGGCTGCTACAGTCATCTGGTGAAAACGAGACCATGGCAGGTTGTTAAGATCTGGGACTGAGAAATGTTTCACCTCCTAGGGGCACACTACCCTCACCTCAGTATCTCACACCAGAAAACACGTTTCCACACTGTGGTCTAGCCCCACACACACGAAGTTACCATCAGAAGCTGGAGACTTTTCCATTTGGGACGTTACTTTACATTTCCACCACCACTCGAGGCTGAGACCTTGTCAAACACTACTAATAAGTTTGTAAGAAGCAATGGGGATTCCTTACTTTTTTAAATTATATTGTAAATGATCAGCAAATAAAACCCCACAACAAACCTACTTCAGAACAAGGGTACTGTAGTACATGCATCCTATTAAACACTGCATTTCATCTGGTTTTGGACTAACAGCACTTTCTAAAACAAACCATAGCCTTCATCAAGCTCACGGATGCAAAACCAAAAGTGCGTGTTGAAATGAGACTGCTCCCAAGCAGAGCTCTTGCAGCGAATAAAGCCTGGATGTGCCAAGACTACAGAGGGCTTTCTGTCTCAGTCATGAGTGACAGACACCATCAACAGAGAAAATCAGCCACTGCCTTTCATCTCCTTACAAAAGCTGTGACAGACAAGCTGTTGCAAACCAACGGTACAGGAGTCAGAGGAGGGATGAGGAGCCGGGACAAAGGGTCGCAGTGCAACTGACAGCTGGGCAGAGCCTCTTCCAGCCTTGCTACACATGGATTTAGGGAAGCTGCAGATGTGCTGCCCGGAGCAGGCAGGGCCCTGTGTGTCCGGACGAGCCTGGCGTGAGCACACGCCCCAGAGCAGCCGCAGGTGTGTGCTGCCTCCACTGCTGCTGCAGGGACATGCCTCAGCCCAGCAGCATCCAGGGCATCTCCTCGGTTGTGGTGTTGAGTCCCGTCCTACCGCAGCAGTAGAAGCTTCACCCCAGAGGAAAGCAGCAGTACATTACTCCGTGCTAAGCTCCTCGCTGTTCTGGTTTCCAGGCTCTCTTGCCCAAAGTTAAAGGTGGGTATCCTTTCCCTACAGCATCCAGGACTAATACACATATAGGCTATGGATAAGATAGAGGTGAACAGACGAGGCAGCTGCAGCGATTGACTTCCAAAGGACAGCACGGGAGCCTCTCACCATTACTCAGGGTCTACAGAAGGCAGGAAGGGGGCTTTCTGCAGCTGAGAAACGAAGGACGTAAGAGAGGGGGTTAGAAAGCAATAGCTGCTGCACTGGCTTGGCTCCATCCTCTGGCTCGAGGATCCATTTCTAACACAGCAGTTCTGTTCATCCTGCAGATTTCCCTGTGATATACTAGGCAGACGGTTTCCTCAGTACATCCTACACCCAAGAGGCAGCAGTATTTCAGAGGTGTGATGGAAATGAAAAGTAAGACACAATAAAAATGTCACCATTTTTTGGCTTGGGTTGGGTTTACTTTTCTTATTGGTGTGATATTACACAATTTAAGGGTGTCAATTAAACTTCAGAAGACTATTATGATGAAAAAGTAGCGAAATCCCATTTTACACGTTTGTAGACTTTCTGTGGGTCACAGAGTTACTGCCCGAGGCAGGGAAAAACCAAGGTTTCTCAGATCCTGCCTCTAATAATAAGGTCAAATGTATATCGCCAGCATTGCCCCTGATTTAACATGGTGTGTAACTCCCTACTCCTATAGTAACCAAGTGCAGCCTTTTCCCAGTGCGCCTGTTAACACAAACTACGTTATGGCAGTTCAGGATTCAGGGCTGCCCTGGGGCTGTATGGGGAAGCCGCTTTAGCCTATAGCTAGTCCACAGGTTCCTGTAATCAGCCGGCTGTATGTTATCTCTAACTTCAGGGCTCAGAAGTTAACTTTACAGAGTGGAGAGCAGGCTGTGCGATTTGTGCTGTACCCATGGTAACTGAGTTCAGGCTGCAGTTTTGCACTGAGATGGATATATTTGAGATAATAAGGACTAAAGCACCAGATTAAATAAGGAAGGGACAGGGACGACACTGGCTTGAACACATTCTCAAAGGCACGGCTCCAACATTGTGGCATATGTGCCACCAGCGATGCCCAAGACAAATACAAACAGCATAAAAACATTGCCTGAAGACCTCCACCTGGGAGCAAATGTGACAGGGAGTGCAATACAGGTTAGCAGGCATTCCCAGCCTTTTTTTGCAGAAATTTTAGTACCATACTTTGGATTTCTGCTTCTTCCTTCTCTCCAGTTTAGAGTAGCCCAGCCAAGCAGTGGCATGGCAGTACTGATGACATCCCATGGCACATTACAGAAGTTTTTCTGGTACCATTTTGGAATGAACCACATCGCTGTGCTCATGATCGTATTGACAGACCCATTTCACACGCGCCCCAGTAATACAGGCACTTCCCATGCGCCATACAACTGCAGAGCAAAAGCTCCCAGAGGCTTTAAATCTTTTATCTCCTAAATCACCTCTAAACTGCTTATCTCCACTAGCAATCTGGAATGCACAAGTCACCTGTCACAGAGTGCAGTGGAATTAAGTAAAGCAAAGTCTGTCGGTAGTTGAGAACTGGAAGCTTTTTACTTGCTTTGACAGGGGTTTTCTGGACATCCCCTGCCGTGATTTCCTCCAGAGTCCCGAGAAATGCCCACCGACACCCCCTGCACACCCCAGCCAGGCACCGCCGGGACAGCGTCGGCAAATCCTTATCAGCCTCATTAGGCCCCGCCACACCAGCTCAGGAGCCGCTAAGCAGCACTGCCCAGCAAAGACTTTCCTCATTTGGCTGCAGAGGGTTTGGGGAAGCCCCTGAGGTGCCAAACGCTTTCACAAAAAGACATCCACAGACTGGACCTCAACCTTGGCAAGTGCCAGCCTCCCTTCTGTGTCGGGGCAGAGCTCACCGGAGGAACCAGAGACCGTGACTGAGCCCTGCCGAGTCTGCAGCAAGAGGTGACTTAGGGGATGATGACAACCCCTGAGGACAGAATCAACACCATTTCCCTGCTCTGGACAGACACAGTCTAACCAAGGCAGCTGTCATGGTCAGGTCACAGTTGTTGCAGGCCAACTGCTTGACCGCGCTGCAGGAGGTGCCCTTCCTGGTAGCCAGAGGAAGGAGACAAAGACTTGCATATATGCATGCCTTCCTATAATTCGGTACATAGCAATCAAGTTTTTCCGTAAGAAGTAACAATCTTCGGAAAAAAAATCACGTCATTCTCACTTAAACACCACCTGTCCCCAGATCTGAAATACAGCATCACTTTATTTGCTGCTTGACCAACGTGAATGCTCATAAAAGTCTCTCCCAGGCCAGGGACTGCTGAAGTAACCACATCTGCCATAAAATTCCTCTTGGCACGCATCCGGTTCCTGCTTTGTGGAAAAACTGGTAACCTGCTGATGACTGAAGTAAATGAGCAATGCTCCATGCCAGGGAGAACATGATACCAGGACCAGCCAGGAAGGGATGTTTCCACTGTGAAACAGGACTCGACAGCAGTCACGTACTCAGCCCCAGAACGCAGGGTGGTTGGCACCAGCACATCCACATCCAGCCTTGCCTCCTCCTCCTGTTTTCCCCTCATTCCACTGTCCACCTGTCCATTCCCTCCTCCTTGCTAAACTCTTAAGAGCAGCAAACTCACATGACATTTGCCTAACATCGGACATTTGGTAAGAAATGCCAGCTTCATTAGATCAGTGGTGCTTATGGGACACGGGTCCTGCAAATGCCACAGTCACACAGTCCCCAGAAGTGCGACAGTAGGAAAATTGTCCAGAGACTGAAGTCCCCAAAGTTCTCCGGTCCCTAAGAGCCTCAGTCCCTGAATTCCCTAAAAACAAAAGCTCTTACTTTTGTATCTAATAAAGAAATTAAGAAAATATTGGCAAAGTCTTCTCCTGCTCTCCCAGTTACATGAAAGCCCTTGACTGTTTGCAGTAGAGTACAGGTGGGTCCAGCTGATAAGAATTCGGGCATGGCCGTCTCACTGTATGCAGTAAGAAATCTGTAAATATAGTGCTGGTACTGGGCAGAGGCTGTCATAAAACAGAATTCTGAGCAGGGCTGGAGGGTCCAGATCAGACTGTGGATGATTCCTGACAGGCTATCAAAACTAGCTTCACATCTCTCCAAAACGGATATGTGAACAATTTCTAGTCACAGAGTTTAGACCATTATACTCAGAAAGTCTGTCACCCTCCATTATACAATTAGTAAAAAGTCTGGAGCTCGACTCGCAGCAGAAGCCTGTGACTCCTCCGTCCCCCCAGGACCCAGGAACACCCATTCCCCACTCACTTTCCCTCCAGAGGCTCTGGGGGATGTAGTCCCACACAGCCTCCTGCCGGCCACCCAAGTCCCCGGACAGGCTGGATGCTAACCAGCATCCACATTACCATCTCCATGCCCAGCGGGCACAAAGGGCCCGCGCCACAGCTGGGAGAAGCCATCGCACTTCCCAGCTGTGCCTAGGGTTTGTGGGCACTGGGAAGTGCATCCCTCATTAATCGCTCTGCCTGCCTGCTCTTGAGAGAAATCCTGCTGCATTTTCAGGGCTCTTTCTGCTGAGGACACGGGTAGCAGGGATGGAACGGAACACTGTGCCCATCAATAAAGCTAATGACACAAGTCTTGCTGCTACCCACTTGACCAATAACTTTTTTTTCCTCTCTCTCTTTTTAATTTTTTTCTTTTGATTTTAATTTGCCGATTCTTTTGCTTCTAAAGAAACTGTGGACTGGCCTATTCCTCGTGCAGGTAAATGGGCAGCTTTTGGCGTGGTCCCCTCACCCTGTGGTGAAGCCCAGGCTGAGCCAGCACCCCACACCCTGACACATGACGATTTTCAGCTGGGCTGAGGTGCCAGGCAAAGCAGCTACACTGCTTTTGAAACTGGAGCTAGTGTTTCCTTACTGGCCTCACTGAACCAGGTGGGAATTCCCCGGATGATCAGCACTGCTTGGCATGGTGGTGAACTGATCACCGATGCCCAGAGCTGACAGAGATCGCCTTGCCAGGTCCTACAAGATTCTGAAATGTTTTCTCAATCCAAGCTCAAGATATCCAAATAAATACATAAATAAATCACTGTGTATTTCAAGTTAGGTCAACTGAAATGGTTCAACTGTGTTTTACTTGGTTTTCCTTTGAGTTGAGTTTTCCTTCAGAAATTTGGTTTTGAAACTAATCCTTTCCCAAGAAATGTTTCCATTTTATGAACAGTTTTTTTTCTGATTTTAAGAAAAAAAAAAAAGTGTTTGATTAGAAAAAGTCCATTTAGCTCAACTTCCACTCCAAGCCTAACTCTGGGAAACAAGTCTTTCGTTACTTTCCCCAAAGATAAGACAAGAAAGACTGACCTGCTTCCATTTGGGGGAAGAGTCTGCTGTGAGGACTCTCTCCTGCAATGTATATATTCCAATCACTTGTTTATTTGAAAATTATGTAGTTCCTGTGAAACCAAATGTTCTGTATTTAATAGCTTAAACAATAAGTCATAAAAGCCAATTTCAGCAGACTACACGTTATTAAGAAATAGGGATCCAGATGGTTAGCTGAGGTCAACCTCAGGCCAGCATACCCATAAAGAACACACACTTATGTGTCCTTATTAAAGTTTAGAGATTTTGTAAAAACATGAGTGTTTTTCTTTTAGAGCACTCATTTCAGATAACTTTGTTTACTTTAATAAAATACCCTACATTTTTCACAAAGTTTAAAATAACTAGAAGCTGCCAGAAGTGGGAGACCACTATATTGTGGTTTCACAAGGAACTGTCGCATGTTTTTTCACAAAATTAAAAGATAACGGTAACTTGAAACTACTTTTGTTAGAAGACAGAAGCTGTGTCAAGGTTGTTGCATTTTGGGAAAACTTCCTGTGCCTCGAAGGTCTAGAAATGCTACAGAAATCAGTACCACCTCCCCTTTTACTCCTCAACTGCTCCGCTGAGAGCAGCCTGTGACAGCGACCGCCTCTAGCTGGAGATTTGTCACCTTTTACTGCTTCACAAAGCTCAGGTGGTCGATACTGGGTGCTGAAGTCTGCGGTTCCCGGCCACTGTGGGTAACGCAGAGGAATCGCCAGAGGAAGCAGTCACCATCAAGGCTTGCTCCTGCCCACCACCTCGCCACTAACCTGACACGGGACTTGGCTTCTAAGACCAGGAATCTGCAAATCCAAAGGCAACTTTTTGCAAATTATGGAGGTTTTGAGCATCAGCTGAGATCAGGTTAATGTGAAAGGCCTCGGTTCCAGCAGCAAGTTTGAGATGGGCTGGTGAGGACGGATCTGCTGAGGCTTCAGGGCTTCCAGCGTGAAGCCCTGCACCTCCCCGCAGGCTGTGCCCCAGCTGCCCCAGGCACTCAGCGAGACCTGCCTCAGATCGTGCTTGACATTGACCTTTCCCAACAGAGAGCTAATTAACAGCTGATAACATTGTGACATCAGACTAGTGCAAGAGGAAGCAGTGAAACAGAAACTGGAGGAAGTTCAAAGGGTCCTGGTGCTCTCTCAAATCCCCTTCCCTCCTCTGAAAATCCCGCTGCCTGTGACCGGACAAAATGAGAGAAACCCACCATGAACATCAATAGCCAGCACTGCAGGAGGCACAGACTATATTGCTGGCCAAAATGCTCACAGTTTCTCCTTTCAATTTTCCATCCCCCTTTCTCTGGTAATTCCCTTTATTTATGAGCAGTTAAAAAGTGTATTTCATTATTATACTTTAATTGGCTTATGATTAAGCAAGCAGGCAGTGCTAAGGAGATGAGAAAGAATGGTGCAACACAGTAGAAAGCATTAGATGCCTTATTTCCTCCCTCAAAAAGAACTGCATGGTGCATCTGAAAACACTTAGCAAGCGGCAAGCCAACAAGAAAAGCAGGGCAAATAGAGATTTCTACCCTCTTGAAACTAAATCCCTGTAAAGAAAATTATTACTCTCCCCCAGCACCACATGCTTCTGATTTGTATCAAAATGCATTAAAATAACAATGTTTTTTCCTAAACTGACCAGTCTCAGGAAGTGATTTACAGGCTGAGAGCTGTACTTCACTTGCTGGAGACTACTTAAGAACCGGGCCGCACCGGTTACTCACAGCACCACGCTTTCTCCAACAAAGGACAACACTGATTGCAATTACTTTTATAAAAAGACAGAAAGAGTAAAAAATGCATTTTGACCTTAAGATTAGGGACTTTATGGGTCACAGCAAAGCCATTAACACCAAACACCTGTTGGAATAATTTTAAAAACAAGTATTTCATTATCTAGCGAACTTGTCTTTTTTTTTTGTTAGAGCTAGCACGTAAACTTGGGGAACTTTCAAAACAAGCTCATTACTCCAAAGTGCGTAATAGCTTCCTTAAAACACTATGCTGTGTTATATTAATACCTTAATAAAGATTAAAGAAAGTGATTGAAAGCCAAAGGCTACTGACCCATTTGACCACAAGGGCTGCAGCCTCCTGTAATAGAGGATTTCAGGTGCTTTGGCACAATTCAGACCTCATAGTCACACATGGTACAGGAAGTCCTAAAGAAAACTCGATATAGAGACCAGCACTTCTGCCCACCTGGCAGATACTTTTCTTCACATTCCTGATCCACTTTCAATTCACACATTTGAAAATGGATTCACAGATCTGGGGACAACATTATGGAGCAATAGAAAGCTGTTTAAAAAAAAAAACCACTCATGTATAGCAATGAATTACACAATAAGGAGAATCTCAATTTCTGCACTGATGCATTTGCTAACAAAATTTATACTTTCTATTTCGAGGATATTACAATTTTAAAAACCACTCTGTGGCTCAAAAACTATTTCCATAAACGTAAAGAGTTACTAGATCTCCTTAAAAGAAAAGGAAGAACCATACTGCTTAGGGATATAACATGATGCCACAAGTAAAGGCCTTACTGTCAACTCTCGAATCCTGTTCTGCCCATCACGTCACACACAAGAGGACGTGGCAACACTTGCAGTCCTTGGTCCAAAGTTCAGGGATTGCCCCTGGTCAAGCATCTGTCAGGCAATGAGCTCTGCTGAGGGCAAACTGCTGCACCAGAAAGGCATATGCAAGGTGAGTGATACATCAAAACCTCCTTAGCCAAGAGGAGCAGCAAACTTCCATGGCTGCTGTGCAGAGGCAGAAAGCCCCGCACACACCCCCAAAGGGTGGCTCTTTCTGCATACATGGCAGATATTGCCAGATTCCAGCATCACGATTAGCCAGACACTTCTAAATGCTGCCAGAGACAATAGCCATGGGTCCTCTTTGTCGGGAGCACAGAGCCAGGCACTACTGCGGAACAGCTGCTGGAGTCTGCACACCCCCGTGCGTCCCACGCTCACTACGAGCCCCCATCTCACTTAGGGAGCCAGCCCCGCATCGCAGCTTACGGAGCTAAACCAGCTCAAGCGTTTCTAGCTGTCTTCTTCTAGCTTGGGCCCAGGGACTAAGGGGCTTGAACTCCAAGAAGAAGATTTTCCTTCCAACCACAGGGCCTGAAAGACTTCATTTTTTCAGCAGACTCCCTTTGAGTTCTGTACCGAACGGTTACCTCAGCTCCAATCATCAGAGCAAGCACCAACAACCTCGTAGGATCCAATCCTACTTATTTCCAGTTTATACCTATGTGCCAAGTACATCCTTAACACACGCAGGCTTTGGGTGAGAGTGGGACCCGTTACAGTGGGCAGCGCACAGATGAGAAAAGGTGCTGGTCCATGACGAGTCTATAGGCCAATACAGATGAACAGATGACAGAAAAGGAAATCCCAGTGATTACCACGTACCCGTAAGACTCAGAGTCTCTCTGTAATAAATGAACAACTTGTAATTCGGCATCGGTGCAGACTATGTTCATATAGAAGTTACACAACAGGAAAGTTATCTGCCTCTGGTCTTCTTTAACCTGTCTCCTATTCCGCAGCTGTTGCGCTCTCGCCTGCTCCCTGCCTCTGATTTTTGAGGATTATCTGTGGATTAATTTTCAAGGAAAACAGTTTTAAGAACTGTGTTGTATTGTGCCCATTTTTAGTTTTTTTTTTTTTTTTTTAAGATTATGAATTGAGGCTAAGGAAGATAAAATGCCTTGCCTGAAAACATGCACAGGCTCTACAGCACATCAGGGAAGTGCACGCTCAGTTTTCTGAGTTTCAATCCAAGCTCTAACGACAGAATCACTGCTCCTTCTTAGCTAAGGGCTGCAGTCTCTGTATGCAGTAAACAGATCACGTGGGCCACAGGCCTGAAGTTTATCTTAAGCTCCTTTAAAAGCACAGCTCATCATTCAGAGGAAAACGTGTGACCTTTTGTGACATCTCTCTGGAAGGAGCTTTCATGTCTGTTGCTCTGAGATGATTAGAAGACATGGTATTTCGAATGCAAACTAAGAAATCCCAGTGCTCCATTGCTTCTTATTCTCAGGCATTAAGAAACGGATTTCTCTGGATTTTGTAGGAGTTGGAGAAATACACGAAAACAGGAAACTTGCAATGGAGTAGCAGGGAGCTTTGTCTGCCCCTCCTTGTTGGTGGAAGTCTCACTCTTCTCCTTTCAGGTGCTGAAGGGCACCCTCCAGCCGCATACTGATCAGAAAAAGTTGCCTGGAGACTGGAGGAGGCAACAGCCAAACTGGAGGTTTGGAAGGATGAAAACCTTGTTCAGTTAGCTACTACAAATGGACAGCCATTCCTTATTCCAAGCTTTCCTTCAGGGCATGGATCAGAACATTTTGCTGAACAGCAGCTTCTCCACCAAGAAGAAGGAATACCTACCTCCTCGTCAGACTGGCCATGCCATAGTATGTTTTCTCTCTCCTGCTGGATAAGGAGCAGCTGGGTAAGGAGTGAGACGATCAGGTAGCACATGCTCCCTCCTTTGGATAGATGGTCTCCTCAGTTCTAAGGGCATTTTGAGGATGATGCCGTAAGACTACAGGAACAGGACTGGGTTGGATCTGCCAATGAAAGGATGGTACCCTATATAGTAAGGACACCGCCAGATGTCAGAAAGATAAAACTGTGCCCTAACTTCATCACACTTGCAATTCTCTATGCTTACCTGGCCAGAACAGCACCTCTGCCTAGCACGTCTATCGTCACCTGAGCTGACTCAAAACAGCCACAGTGACCCGACTGGCACAACTCTAGATTGCACCAGCTGAGGGCATGGTCTCAAAGCAGAAGCTAGTTTAGCTAGACCTCAAAGTTTGATCACCAGTACAATACCTAGTCACAGCAACAGAACTGTCAGTACTCCTGGAAACTACATGGCATCTGAACTGAGCCCCCTTGAGGTTGTTCAGGTAGTATCAGTCTTTATTAAGGTTTGATTCCTTCAAGCCCCTTGCATCCACACATGTAGTGTCAATTTTCTGGTGACCTCTTATTACTGAGCTGGCCCATTTCCCAGAAAACATATGCCATCTGAAGTAGCTCACCCCAAATTACTCCAAACCAATTAAAACTGTTTTTGAAATGAATTGCCTCTTGGCTGAGCGTATTTTTGCAAAGCTGTATTTTGCTCTCCTTATTGACTGTCATGGTCTTTTATGCCCTTGTCATGGGGGCATTAGCCCAAAATTACTTGAGGGAAACTACAGTCTTCCCTCCTGTGGCCAAAGAGCCCGGAGAAGGCAAGTGCTCCAGGCTACGCCGCATCTCAGTTTAACAATGGGGATAGCAGGAGACAGGAGTTAAGGCTGAGACAGAGAAGTTCAAAGGCCTCCTACCAACGATGGCTAAGTCCAGTCTGTCTTACAAAGGCAGAACTATACCACAGGGCTCTTCACTCAGGAAAAACAAAGGCACATAAGAGAACAGAAGCTGCTACCAAAATAACACTACCAAAAATTTGTGTCTGAATTCTGTAGAGACATATGGTGTCCCAATAAAAGGCTCCGCGAGAAGTAATACGGCCACAACTCATCCTGAACACATGTGACAGTGGGGCCATAAAGTCTGGGAAACAGAAGACAGAATGAATCTCCTGTAACCCAGTACATGTGCTCGGTGTCACAAGATGAATAATCGATTGGCCTTAATTAGGCTACATCCTCCTGCTGTCATGCAACCTCTACTTGGCAACTGCACAGCTAGGTGAAACCAACCCCTTATGTATCAGTAATTACTGGATAAAAGTTTAATTTTGCTATATTCTAGTATCTCAGTGGCTCACTCTGCAAAGTTAGCCATAGTATTTTCAATTCAGATGGATATGTGAGATGGCATACCTTAGTCGTAGCTTCACAAGTAACACCTTCAACAGGTGAAGAGGATTTGCTCAATCAACCAGCACAAACTTCAAGGAAACAGAAACAAAGAAATGCTGAAATAAAGACTGAGCACACGTTTGGTACTGAAACCAACCATTTAAACCAAGAACATAATAGTACTACAAAACAATTTCCTATATTTAGGTGTGCACTTGTAATAAATTTGCTTCAGATATTTTCAGTTGTTGATTAACAATGAATGAAGAAACAGTCTCACTAACACTACTCCACATGGCTGTTTTAATGCTACGAGACAAATGGGTGCTTATGTGACTCAAGAGGTCGGAGGAGGGGACTTATTCTTTTGGACAAACTGCATGTTGTGAATTACTTGCTCCAATCCTCTTATCCCTAAGAAAAGTAAGGTAACTGGTTAAAAGAAACAATCCACCCTTATCTTGCTGCCAACAGAAAAAAATCTTGCAAAAGGTTTTTTGTCATTGGAACTAATCAAACCGTGCTGCGCATGAGGCAATGCCTTCCACGGTGAGGGCAGTGTCTTGGCTTCCAGAGATAAATTAAGAGCCACAAGGGCACAAAAGGCTTCTTCCCTACTGCAGCACATGTGCACACAAAAGGGTAACTGCCTCTGCATTAGGGCAACTGCTGCCCTCGAGGCCCCCCAAGACTGAGACTTGCCTCTCTACACCTGCGTGTCAGAGGAGACCCAGGACCCAGCTTCCCCCCCTGCCCTCCACTGCTGAAAGCACAGCAGCAGGAGCAGACACCTCTCCAGGTACCTCCCCGGCTGCTCGTAGCCGTCCTAGACGTTACCCCGGGACAGTCCTGATGAGCACAACATGCCAATGACCTTTTTACCCATCCAACACTGCCACACCAGCTGCAGAGCAAAGAGCTTATTGATTGTAGCTGAGCCAAAAGGATCCCCTGCTAGAAGTTGCTTCCATAGCATTATTTTTTACTGCTGATTATTAATAGAACCAACTGATGGAAAATAATTTCCAGAAGGGAGATAGACAGTTTAACGGGAAACGTACAAAAAAGCTAAAAGTCGTCTCAAAAGTCTGCGCCATTTTCACATTGTTAATGAGCCCCATTCTGTATAAAACACACATCCTTCGTGGGTTTACGGAGAACTTATGTAGGGACTTCTGCCACTGGGATTTCCATAGATGGAAAGAGTAAATAACACACATAAAGGAACTACGCTGTAGGAAACATTGCCCTAATTTTGACAGCATATGCTTTAATGTACCGTTTGCAACCAGTCAATAAAACCACACAAATCTGTTTGAATACGGAAATGAAAGCATTTCAATGTGAGTTTAATTTTTAAGGTTGAGCCCACACAACCGCATGTGTTGCTATTAAACAACTCAGAAGAAATATAATTTATTTTAAACAGCCTTTTTGATATTTCCCCCCCACCATTCTTACCTTTAAACATTCCGCTAAGTCCATCACAATTCCTGCCTACATATTCATTATAATTACGTAGATACGTGAATTAAAACATCTTCATTTGTGTAAGGATAGAATATACCTAAACACCTCCACACTCACACCACAACTACACCTTAACCAGGATGGGATGTCATTATACCAATTTGCTCTACTACAGATGATCAACCAAGAAATAGCCATGACCAGAAAAATGCAGATGTTTAGACCTTTTTAGACCTAAGGGTTGTATTAGAAGTGTATCCATAGCGGCCATGAGCATTTTAGAGGAAATGGCAATTTGGGAACCAGAGCAAGCCAAAGCTTTACCAAACCATGAGTAACTAGAAGGCGTATTTTAGTAGTTAATATTAAACAATAAATTCTCCCATTCTGCCAACATCATTAACATCACTTTTCGGCATAATGACAGCCTCTGGCAAAAGACTCTACGGTGACAAATCCAATTAACTTTTCTCATCATTATCTCACAGGTCACCTGTTAAAAAAATGCATGTTTACTCCGTCTCCTCTTCGGACAAGACTGACTGCAGTGGAGGTGAAGTGGTCTTCCGCGTCAAGTAGGTCACCCCGCCTCAGTTCCGCGTTGTGCAAGTCACTCTGTGCGTTGTGAGGGAGGAAGGACATGCCTCCCCGGCGCCCAGGCGGAGCTGCCTCATGCTCTGCAGCCAGGCTGCTCTCCTCCCCTTAGGCACTGGAGGGGAACCCGCAGAGCAGCTGGTATCTGCACTAACCCAGTGCGCTCTCTTCACTGAATAAAGGAGCTCCTCGGGGGCACGAGCCAAAACCCACTGAAACTGATAAAAGTTTTTATTACTTTGGTTTCAGTAGGCTTTGGATCAAGTCCTGTTGATACAATCATACACTTCCTACAAGATACGCAAGGGGAAGAGGGGGAGAAACTATTTTAATTTAATCTTGTGTTCCCCTGACCTTAAGGGAAGAGCACAAAAGGACCATTCAACCCTAGGAGCAGCGCCTGGGACCTAAGCAATGATGTCAGGAATCCATCACAAGCGGAGTTCACAGCTGTGGTGCAATAACGGCTACCTGTGGCAATGGGAGGATATCCTCGGAGTAATCAAGTCTGATTCCCTCTTGGATGCAGTCGTGCACAGAGGCTGTTTCTAGGCACTATTTGACCCTGTGGACACCACCTCCAGCCCCTGTCCCTCTCCCACGGAGACAGTACTCTCTCCCAAAAGGGAACACGCATGTCAAGGCTGAGACCACACAGACCATCGTGTCTGAGTTATACGACACCAAACGAGAGAACCCACGTAACATCAAAATCCCTACACATCTAAGAACCACATAGAGTGAAAAGAAGAGAAGTAACACGGTCCCAGAATGAAGGAAACTTCAGAGTTTCTTAGACCATATAACAAATTCACATTTGTTTGTTTTTATGTTTAATTATCCATAGCCCCTTAATGCATGTATGGGTCAAATGGTACAGTTTTTGCATGCAGATACACACACGTACACAAATTCGCCCCATGCCGTGGCGAAGTTAGATGATTCAAGGAAGAGGACAAACAGCAGGAAGGTGAAGCTGCATACTAAATTGCTAAGATCAGTTGTTAGATGTCAGCTCTCAGAGGGAATGCAGAAAACAGTAGTATGGGCTTCATCGTCTTGAATCCATAAGCATATCTCTTTCTTCAGTATCAACAACTGGGTCTTAGGCCAGGAAACAACTAAACCCAGGCCTTCTGGCAGCTCTGCCTTGACAGAATCAAACAGGATTCATCCTTGAAGTGGCTTTCCTGGCAGTTTCAAACCCAAGGTACCCGCAGGAGTTTCATATAACAGATGCTGTGCAATACACCTTTGGCCCCAACACTAAGTTTTACATAGGGCGCTTTTTAGGCAGTCAAAACGTTCTTTTCTGGTGTCTTAAGTATCGCCATTTCTGCTTATACAAGCATTTGCTGGGCTAGTGATCTCCTGCACTACAGACTGCAGCGTTTTGTTTGCTCCGAAAACCAAAGCACTGCCACTTAGCTCTTTGCAGTTACCCCAGGCACGGGACATTCTCACAGCAACGCCTTCAACCTGCGAATCCCCGGGGAGGACTGCAATACTTTTGCAAGATCTAGGTCCAATCTTGGCAAGTCACTGACCTAGTCACTCCAGTTTCAAGCCAATATAAGGCACGTTCAGGCTTTAGATAACTACATAAATGCATATATTTTATGTATCTACCTAACAGCCTCCAGATACATGAAGTTTGGGGTTTTTTCCACACATTTCCTAGGTAAGAAAACTGAGTGATGCAGTCACGTGAGAAGGCAGGAATTAACCAACTCATCCTAAGTTACAGAGCAATCGTTGAAAGATCTGGGAGAAAAATGCCTTCATGCAAGCTATTTGGTGTAACAGCATCTGTAGAACTCTTATGTTAAGCACTGTAGAGTTTCCCTATCAAGTGAATTACTTAAAATTTTTAGATTGCATCTTCAACTCCATCCTCTTCCCCTCCCCCTCACAGAAACTGCAACTGATACCAGGTAAGCAGGATAAAATCTCTGGGAATCTCTGGGGCTTGCAATGATCACCAGTTGCATGACTGAAGCCTAAAAAAAAACCAAAGTCAGCAACCATGCAATCGCTGCTGGACAAACTCCAAGCGCCCATTTCTGCTGGCACCCAGAAGACGTAGTGGCAGGTCACCATGGCAGTACCATGATCCATGTGCTGCAAGCACTGGGAACGCCCTTCTTTCCCAGCAGTACACATTTTACATGTACAGTAAAATATAGCTGTGACCAGGAGCACCAAAAGCAAATACTTTCTTGGTCATGTTGTTCAGCAAGCTGCTAAGCCGATCACCACCACCATTGGCTCAACAGCCCAGACACAGCACTCCATAACAACATCTCCTTTAGGAGATATTAAGAATGGATTTAGGCAGAGCTTATTGCGGCACCTCAAACCTTTTGTGGAAGCTCAACGGGTATCTATGGGATGCAGACTAGAAACTGGCAAAAAGAGACCAACGCGTGACAGGAAAGACCTCGAAATCCAATTGTTTATGAACTTGCTCACGCACCAAACACCTCCTAACTTCCACCTCCAGTGAAGGAAGCAAGGGCCTGGGAGTGTTGCCACGTTTCACATGCTGGAGGACTTCCCCTTCCCGTAAGCCTGTCAGCCCAGAAAACTGTACAGGATTTTGCTATAGAGTGAGCTAAGACACTGCTCAATTTTTAATTCACAGATGTGCACTGACAGGCAGCAGGCTGTGTTGAGTGCACAAGGACAACTAAATAATCTCCGGCCTCTGCAAAACCAGGGGCTCCCCTGCTGCTCTCAGGCGCACAGCAGTGGGAGGATGCCTCCAACAGCAGCAGGGGGACTCTAACTCACACGGGCTTAACCTCTGTCCGGATGGCAAAGACCTTCAGAAATCTTCCAGAATATTCCTGCTTCCTTGCACTTATCAAAATTCTCATGACTTGGGCTGTTTGTTAAAGGGAAGAATTTCACTTGGGCACTTGAGTGTTTGTAGCTTCAAAGACTTCAAAAGCCTTTGTTGGTGATGTTGAGAACACCTGTATAGAAAAGATCAATAAAACATGAACTGCGGAGGGGCTCCTGTTCCCGCTCGCATCAGTGCTGCAGACCTTCTGCAGCTGCTGCACCTGACTGGCTTTGGACGCAGTCCAGAGATGCAAACATCTTCAGTCTGCCCAACACCGCCATGCAGACAGCAGAACCAGACACCGGCTTACCCATCAGTACTGCCTCCTGACAGCAGGTAAGCAGACTGACTTGGATACGAACTGGCACAACAAACAGTGTCTACAATGCGTTACACATTTGCCATTACATTTTTATTACTGTTAGCCCACTTTAAAACTCCTTCAAACTTCTCAACTCTAGCTAGCAAAATTTTTTACAGAGTTCCCTGAAGCATCTTCCATGTCCAACACTTGATCTTCTCCATACCTTGCATTTATTTCCCTCCTAATATATTAAATCATAAAATGCATTTTGCCTTTCAATGCTTAATGCTCCAGCTGTTGTTTATATGGCTACTGTCTTCTGTTTAAAGCAAAGTGCCCTATTAAAGTGCAGTGATTAATCAGGATGATAAACGCTGCGGTGAGGCCCCTGCTATCAAGCACATTTCTTGTGCAGAAAAGCGCTCATGCCAAAAAGGCAGGGGGGAAGGCTCATTTTCCACTAATTTAGTAAGATTCTTTTCTGTTAAGAAAAGTGGCAGCTCCTTTATCCAACAATGAATGCAGACTGACCAGCAGTTAGAGACCTAGTAAGATACAGTTGAAGATAATAACAAAACAAAGTTGTCCTGTGTGAAAGAGGACAGATGGCAGCCACACAATAGCCATCAAGTCTACTTAAACAGATAAGCAGTCTTCCTACGCCCACCCCAGCCCTAGACATGTGCTGGTTCAAAGACCAGCCCTCTTCGCATGCAGCCCTCTAACCCCAAACAGGTGCAGAGGTCAGGGGTTTCCTTCCACGCTCTCATTGACAGATTTGCCCATTCTCTCCATCCAACGCAAAACAAGCACAGCCCGCGACAGATGCTCCTGCGCAGCAGTGATAAGCTACGCCCTCTGTGCCCTGCAGCCGCGTGCTGCGCACCCCGGGACAAAGCAGCATGGCTCTGGGAACGGCAGCGGAGCACCGCATCGGCAGCGCGGCTGCCAGCCTGGCAAGCCCAGCCTTTTCTCAGGTTTCTGAGCCTTGGCAGAGACAGAGACGCTGCCAGGGATGGCAGACTGCTGCACAAGAGATGCCCGTCTCACTTCAGAGACGCAGGCCGTCCCCAGGCAGACTTTCTGTATAGAGAGAATCAGGGACAGATACAGGGAAAAAGGAACAGAAAACCACCAGTATCAGCCGGGGTGGCCAGAGTGGGCGGGTTGCCGTGAATTTTGAATGACATGCATCAGTGAAAGACTTAATTCCACTAAGCAGCCAAGGGCCACGGATCCAAGGCCAATTTCTGCTATAGGGAGCATTTTACCAAAAGCAAAAGGTGCCGATGAGCCTGAGAAACCAGGAGCCAGAGACAAGTGGAAAAGCCAGAGGGAAGGCATCAAGGTGCTGGCGAGACAGACCCTCTCAGCAAGTTTCTATGAAGTCTGATGGGCCCTGCGCCCCAGACACTGCAAGACTGGGGCTTTTAATGCTGCAAAGATTACTGCAGTCCATTGGCTTCACCTTCCTACAGCAGACCTGCAGAGACGGAGTGCTGCCGTCTTCCTGCTGCAGGGCGGTCTATCGGCCGCAGCCCAGCAAGTCACATCTGAGGCACGGCCGGCAGCTGAGTGCCCCTGCCTCCCACCGGCTGGCGTCCTGCACTACTTCGTCTTCACGTACAGACGGCTTCTGATCGTCTCTGCAAGTGGCACTGCTGGGGAATGAAAATGCTCTGGGTTCAGTTCTCATAAACACTCACGGCTGTAAATCCTCAAAAGCCTTTTTAAGCTCTGTCATAACATATGACTTTCTTTCCCATGACATAGTTTATTATACGACTATTTTTTCCCTTGCTTTAAGAAGAAAGGGGGCATAACTGCAAGGAAGCGTACTAGCACTGTAATATGAATTGAATCCAAAAGTGGTAACTTTTTTTTGGCAGAAAGTGTATGAGCAGTTTAGGGCCCTCGTTACATTTAGTAATCTATACAAGCAGAAGTACAGGTGGAAAGGAGATGCTCACATCTGTGACTACCCTTCCCTAGAAGCCTAGCCGAAGGCTTTGCAAGTCAAGTCACCTCCACAGATCGTGGATTAGGCCCAGTAAGAGTATATTTTTTAATGATTTTATCAATTTTACTTCAGCAACAGTATTTCAGAAGACAAAAACAATCTTTTTCCCTAATGAGAAAGTATCTCATCTTTGACAGATGTAGAAAGCTAAAAAAAAACCAAAAAAAAAACCAAAAACCCCCAAAATCAAAAATACTGTCCCAAACACTAGTTTTTATAAACTGAGTAAAATTCTGGGTGAGTGAAAGAAGGTACACTCCTTTTTTTCCCCTGGCATTACAGATTTAAAATCTGCTTTTCTGTATTATATATGATTATACATGCATATACACACAGGCCAAATTCATATTTGGTTACCAAAAGAAGCTGATTTGCTCCAGGAATTAGTTTGTCCACAGTACTTTATTCCAACGGACCTGATAAAAATAATCCTAACTCCAGCACTCCCTTCACTGATATTAGGAAGAGGAGCTTGTTTTGGTATTTCTCCTGCCTGCTCTGATACCGTAGAAAAGCATTTTATGGATCCCGATAGTGTTACTACAAGCGCTCCTCATAAGAGAGCGAGCTCTGGAAAATGTAAATGCGAACACTAACAAATGCAAATGGCCACAAATGCTTTTGTCCATTTTTAATCATAGGTTGATATTTTAGGGATAAAATCACAAATCTTTTGCAAAGCTGAGACCATGACTGAATACTTGTACTTGCCCTGCTGGGCAGAGATTAACCTCTAATGTATGAAGAGCAAAAACTAAGTTTTGGGTTGCACAGCCAAGAAGTATTTTGTAGTGCAGTCGTGATGGTATCCCATTGCAATCCAAAAGGTAATTGAGGTGGCTCCAGCACTCGAGGTGTCTCTGGAACAGAACCACAATCATCCGCCAAGCTGCTGCAAAGGATATTGCAATAGCCCCGAGCCTCCACCAGCCCTGGTTTAAACACAGTCAGCAGAAGGTGGAGGGATTGTCCACCCCACAGATCACCTTACAACTGGAAGAGGAAAAAAGAAGAAAAGAAAGAAAAAAAGGACAAGACAGACAGTCTTGTTGCTACAGCTCTCAAACTGGTGTCAGGAGAAGAGCTCCCCAGGCCCAGGTCTTGCTCAGGAGGGCTGCGTGATTTTTAGCAACAGGCGTAATCGCCTCGTTTCTCCCTGCGCAGGAGGCTGGTGTCCAGGCCTGGACTGATACAGCTGGCGGCAGTCATGGTGGCCTTCATGCACATGGTGAAGAACAACGTCACCAGCATGGAGGCTGTGGCAGAATTGGGAGGCACCTCTCAGGCAACGCAGGCCCTCGTACCCAAAAGGCATCCATCCAGATGTACAACCGCTGCAGCGTCAAACTGAAGCACGACGACTGTGTTGAGCCATCGGCCTGCGGGGTCTCGACCTGCACCTGGGCACAGACCCCCAAGAGCAGGAGCTCTTACACCTCATGCACCCTTCTGCCGCTCTTCCCTGTGCTCAGTATGATAAATAAAATTAAGCACTTTGAATTTCCTGCAAAAATACATGAATGAGGAATGACAGCACACAAAAAAAAGGCAGGGCCTAAGCGTTGGTGGATCTGTAAATATCAGCCTGAGGGTAAAACCGTTACAGGACAAGAACACTGGAAATAAGACGATCCCACCATAACAACAGTATGCTCACTCAAGAATCCTTCCTAGCCTGTCCTGCTGTACTCAGGGCCGTACAGCCACATCACATAAAAGGCCTATGATGACCTGTGATGACTGCCCTGCTCTCACACGCCCCCCCCTCAGCACACACAACACCGAGGGCACACAGCAGGCTGAGGGGGGACCAGTGAGATGCACAACAGTCCAGAACAGCACTCTCTTCATCTCCTTTTGTCTGTGCTACAGCCACACAGAGCTTATCTCCCTTTTTTTTTCCCCCCCAAAAAAAAGTTTTTGTGAGTTCTTTCAGGGAGTTGTTCTTGGTTTGTATACTGTTTATGAGCCACGTGGATACATTACTTGTACCATGGAGCATGGTTTCCATCCCTTCTGTTCTATAATTAATGAGTAAAATGCTCAAGTTTCCTGCTTGTGAGTAATGCACACAATGGTATTTAAACTTTTTACACACACTGGCTAGTTACGCAATTGTAAAACTACTTTTAGTAGTTGTATACGTCAGTCTTGAATTTACCTTTTCATAATTACTTCCACAAGTGTTCGCTGAAAGACATCTTTACTCATGGACACTAAATACAACGAACCTAAGAATAAGCATGTTCATTTAAATATGGAAAGGCATTTTGTGTATTTTGCAGTAGAATCGCTGCAGTAAGCGATTCTGTCCGTGTCTCACGGCTGCCATTGCAAATACTGCTGTTCTTATCATTCATTACGTAACACCACCGCTACAAATAACAGCGCCAATTCTTATTTTAAAGATTATTAATGTGCCTAGTTGTATTGCAGCAGTACTTTGTGGCAACTTTCCAAGGCAGATAATTCAATTCTCCCAGGCATTGCACACCCACCCAAGGAGAAGCCAAGCTCCTGCTCAGGGGGATGCCACCGGCAGCTCCGAGCATGGCGAGCCCGCAGCACCAGGCACCGAGAGCTCTCTGGATCGCAGAGGGTTCTGAAGAGAGACAGAGGCCCCCTTGGTACATGTATGGGACAATGGGGCGAGGGGGCGGTCACGGAGTTTTATATCTCAGGTTTCTATCTTCTCTGAGGGCATTCCGCACATTACTGAGCATTCCCAATTTGTTGCTTTAACTCCCATCTTATCGTGACTATGAAAGAAATAATCAGTGCAATCTTGACTCACTCTTTGGCATCTAATGTTCCTTTAGTTTTATCATCATGTTGCTAAACCCAAGAAAAGATTACTCAACTGCTGTCTTGTCCTTTAGAGGCTCAGAGCATGCAGTGTCGGAGCTGCGCGCTGGCTATAGCAGAGCGTGTGTTCTGAGCGAGGAGCTCGCCGCACAGCGCATTCAGCTGCAGTTTGTTTCACTTAAAAATAAAGCATGTGTGTTTCAGATTTCCTATAAACTTTAGAAAATGACAAGATCAAGTGTCAGACTACACTCGACTTCGCGGGGAAGTCACCGGAGCAGTACGTCACCAGGGCAGGGGATCTGTCCCGGCTGGACAATGATCCTGAGGCTGCTGAGCATCCCCGCAGCTGGCCGGCATCACGCCCTGCTGTAGCACCAGGATGAGGCCTGGCAACACGGACTTGCTGCCGTACACTTAAACCGCAGCAGGAACCGAGCCCTGATTTACCATCAAGTTACCAACACAGGTATCAGCCATCTTGAATCATTATAAACTTGGTTTACACTGCATTAACTCAACACGGAGGGCCCTAATGCCAATCCATCAGTCAGGCCACTGCAATCACATTAAGAAGTGCTGAGAAGGGTTTTGCATTGATGCAAGTAAATCCACTCTTAAACAGATTTCAGTTAAACTGCTGCGACTATGGAAATCCTAAAGCAGGTAGTTCTAAATTATTAAATGTTACTGGGGTTTGTCCCTTCTCTGACCCCATTCAGAGATCACGTCAGGTGAACCGTGACTGCAGACTGGGTTTTTATGCCCTTGCTTTCAGCAGAAGCGAATGCAAGCTGGAGCTCTCAGTGAGATCGCTCCCTTGTGTGCTCAGGGCTGGATACAAGGGGAGAAAGGTGGAGCAGGGCTGATTCCCAGACAGGGCAGCCTGGTTTACAGGGCTAGAGCTTCCAAAGGCAGAACGTCATCAATCTCCCAATCCTTACAGCCCTATGTTTTCTAACTCTGCTGCCCTTTCTCCGTGATGTCTCAAACATTTTAAAAAAAACAGCAGGAGAATTTAGAAAATCCACACTGCCAAGAGCAGCTTCTAACCCTGTGAAACTCCCCATCTTACCTCGACAATTGGCAGCACAGGAATGACAATAAAACACTACAAGTCTTCCTGAGACTCACAAAGGGTGTAAAATACAGTTGCAGGAGTGCAGCAGTCACCAGCCCGTGCATTGCTGCCAGAAGTACATGTGGGGCCTGACAGCACACTGACCGACCCCCCTCCCTCGCAGCAGAAGGATGTTCCGGGTCGGTGAGCAGTGCTCCTACGGACCAGAGATAGGTGCTTTCCCCCGTGCAAGAATGAGACGCCAGCTTAGCTCCATTTCCTCTCTGCTGTACTACCCAGGCAGTGGAGCCTGCTGCCCTGTACGCGAAGTTGGCGGGGATTTGCTGAGGAACTTCGCACAGAGATGTGTTACAGATTTGCCTCCATAGCTCAAGCACCTGAAACAGGGAAGGGGAGGATGTGCCGCACACCACTCCCTGGAGCTGTCACACGCATCTCTCTCTCCCCAGTCAAACTCAGGACTGTGGAATCCACCAAAAGTCGAAGAAGTTTTTCAGTATTAAATGCTACGATGCTGAGCAGCACAGTTCTCAGGTCCCTTTCTGCATGTGGATGGAAGCGACCTAGGAACCACAGAGACACAGGCAACCGAACGATACCAGGAGCTTTATACTGACATTTAAATACACATCTCGGTGACCTCTCCCCCACCACTCTCTACTCCTGTCTCTAGCAGTCATAAACCTCTTCCCCTTGATGATGAAGGGGCTAAAAAAAAGGCACTTTCTTAAATGGGACTCATTTTCTTTTAGCCAACTAAGGCACACATTGCATTTTTAAGAGCAAATATACACACAAAGTAAGAAAAAGAAGAGATTAACCCAATTTACTAACCACACGTACTGAAAAATCACCTTATCGCAAGAACCAGGATGACTCAGAAAACAAATGTAAATAGCTTCTGTGATTTAGCACCGACTGACACCTAATGTATTAAAATAAATTGCCCATGATTTCTCGCAAGCTCCATGCTAATGCACTCCATAAAATGTCAGTGAAAACGCAGCAGTGCATAACTATCTAGAGGCTTCACTTGGTGGCAAATAATACAATGAATTGTCCTCTGATCAGGACAGGGAAAGGAAGTTAATCTGCATCTCCAGCCTTTCGGGGAATGTTCCAGGTTTGTAATGCATGAGTCAGCAGCATTGCTGCTACGGAGGGTTTTTTCCTAGCATGCTACTAGCAACACAGTCTCTTCTGGCTTTCCCAGCTTTGGTATGCCAGCTTAAGTGTCCACCAGGAAAGAAACACCTTTTGCATAAAATAGGACAGGTGAATTGATTGACATAGATTCATTATCATGTCAAAAGCCATCGCAGACCTGTATGATCACAATATAATTACATATAGGAAAGCGGTCTGCATGAAGAAAAAGCTGATAGGTGAAGACAGGAGAAATCCAGTATTTTACTACATGTATTCTAACCTTTTTATTAGTACTGCTACCACAGTAATACCACAACCCCCTTTGTTACTGCAGCCAAGACAAAAGCCACCATACTAAGTCTCATGATCAAATCTTGCGTGTATGCAGCTTCCTCTAACCAAGGATCTCAATCATTTTACAAAGCTGATGAATACCCCTACTGCGGAACACGTTGGCATTTCTTAGTCTGTTTTACAGACAAAGAAAACAAGGAAGAGGAGGAGGACGCAAACATTCAGAAATGAACCTGGCAGCTTACAGCCCTTACCAGGAACACAGGCCTGCGCCTGATCACTCCTTCCTCCAGTTGAGGCCAGGTCAGCTCAGCTCCTGGTCCAGTTCATCCTCCATTGGATTTCTGCACTTTGATGGTTGCTTTCTTGACAGGTGGATACAGGGTCCTTCCTCAAGTTACTAAACCAAACTCCTGCTAACTGTCCCTAGCTCTTAATCTGTAAACATACCTTGACAGAGAGTGAAGGGCAGAAACGTATTTTCTGCCTAGAAATGGAAAACACAGCTGAAATGAGTTCTGCCTTCCCTCCAGTGAAGAAAGCACTGACATAACCTCATCACTGCTGCCTCTGATCTTCCAGACGGGCAGTACGGCACGCAACAGCCGGCCATCACCCCGGAGCAGCTCCGGCCTGAGCCACGTCCCGCCCGGCCGATGGCACAAGGACATGGAGAAACCGGGGAACTCTGGCACAAAGGCAATGGAAGACGTGGTAGGGGAGGAACGGACACAGGTGCAAAGCCATAGGAAAACAACTTTCATCAGGACCACAATACATTAGCTCCAGTCTTACCCACAGAAAACCAGTTTTATGTGGATTATTTTCTCCCCAGCTAATAATTTTTGATTCTATTGACCAATTTCAACCTGCAGAAGCAGAGGTAACTGTCTTCCTACAAGTCACCTGAAACCAGACATCCATCTAGAAGAGACAGACCCTGCAAGCGACCCCCTCAGTGTTCTAACTGGAAGGAAAGCCATAACATAGGACCCTTATTTGCCACTGAAAATTTTGCCTAGGAGACAGTCTTTCTAATCAGTAAAACAGCAGGAAAATCTTCAATGAGAATTCTTCATCAAGAACAAGACATAAATCCACAGGAAAGTCATCACCATTAATTCCGGTGCTCAAAAAAATAGTTGTTTCATGTAATTATAGGACAAGACAATGTTAGTACTGGTTATCTAACCCTACCCCTAGTAAACAAACCAAGGATATTGAACCCCATCCTAGAACAGCCGTAAAGCAAACCTCCTCCTTACCTCCATCACACGTGCTAAGAGAGGGCTGTCTGACAAGTGGGGTTAAAAATGAGTGACAATGTCAGGAGAGAGGCAGACACGGGGGCCCCAGCTCGCTCCTGATGCTGCTCCCAGGGAAAGAGCCCTGGGGATGGACTGACGCCACGCATTGCTTCTGAATGCCTTTGGCGCATTGGTCACCATGTCATTTGTTTAAATGAAGGTGAGTGCCAAACATCACGTCATTCTGGGTGCATGCCCTGGCGTCCACAAACTGTAATCCAACTCACCTCGTTGCCACCGCACGCTCTAGCTTCTAGTGCCTTTTTGTATCAGCTAACAGAACGTTTTCCTTTTGATATTCCAAGCCATCTTATGCTACCCCTGTTGCTATAGGATTTTTAAATCCTGTCAATCTAGAATTAATTCTCTCCTTACAGATTAAGTGCCCCTTACCTTTATTTCAAGAAAATATAGTTCGACATAATTTCCATTTTTGCCAGCGTACCATCTCATTTTCTTCTTTCCAGCCAGAAGGAACAATTTGTAACATGAATCTTAAAAACCCAGATCAAAAGCGGAGGTTAAAATGACTGATAAATGAGAGATGTAATAAATGTATATGTATTGTTTATTTTAAAAAACAACCCCACCCCCTCTGAGTCTCCTCACCAACTCTGATTTATTAACAAATAGCTGACACCATGTCTTTGTTTTTAGGAGACCATAGAGGACGGTAAGATGCTGTGCACTGGAGATAAGAGACATTTCCATAGGAGATGAAAACCATTCATCCAAGGAGATCACATTGTCAACAAATCTGACTCATTATCCACAGATACTGTAAAAACTAGGCAGTTGTACTTGTCTCCTAACAATGCCATCGCTTCTGTTTGTGAGAAATCCTTCTTTTCCCCTTCTCCAATGCTGCAGCAAAACCTTGGATTTTGACATCAAGCCCAGCAAAACGCGTTAGTCCTTGAGACAGAGTTTGCAAAACATTAATGAAATCAGAATGAGACTGCAGTTTGGCTTGTTGCCCTTGGATAATGGAAGTGAAATTAAAAGTAGAGGGAAGAGAAGGGACTTTCCCTTTCAACCCCAATCACTCTATGATTCTATGCCTTGATTTTAGATAAAAACAGAGCACTGAATGTATTTTTCAAGAATTAAAGCATTTTATAAACTATTTAGTTCAGTTTTTCTATTTCAATGAGTCCAGTGATAATTGATACCAGGAGGAAACAGTATTAAAAGCAACTAAGAAAAACTAACAACTAAAGCATTCCTTTGAGGAATTTTATTTAGCCAGGAAAACCTATTAGTAAGAAGCCCTCTGCCCAAGACAGAACATACAAGGGCCAAGAGAACAGAAAAATGTGAAAAGAAGAAAACAAGGAACAGACTTACTCGCAAGAAAAACAGGAGCGAGAATATCCTGGAAAATTCACTAATGCTTTCCCCCCAGAAGGAGTATCTATCAGTCAGCCCTAGCAATTTATGGCAATGAAATGCATTATTCATCGCATTTCCGAGGGATGCATTGCTGCTAGCAGTGGCCCACGTCTTTGCCAACACTGGCGTTCTGGCTTGGGGTTCCTGCCCGTCCAGGGACCCAGCCTGGCCATTGCACGAGACCAGGCTTTCTCACAGAGTTACCGTTACTCCCGGTTTACCCAGGCTGGAAACATAACTGCCTTTGCTGAAGAATTTCTCACCCTTTTTATTCCGGTTTTCAAAAGGCACCCTGAAACTTCAGACTAAAGACACAGGCAGATTTTGATTGCTGGCCTACAAACACACATATTCCCTTCAGGTAAAAGCAGAGCTAAGAAGTATGATCAGCTGTAGGACACCTGGGGAGAACAACACATAATAAAGTCTGGTTTGGAAAGTATTGGATGACATCTGGCACCTGAGAAGTTAATGCGAGATGGACATACCTTTCCTTCTCTCCATCAAGGTGCAGGAAGCAGATTTTCAATCCTGCCTAGATTTCTTTTTTTCCTAAGGGTACACCCCCCGCTGCAAATCAATGAGGTCTGTATCCCTTAACCACTTGACACATCTGAAAGTTCAATACAGTCACTCAATGTTTTTTATTCTGCAGGGTTTTATCTCACCATTTCCCTCCTTCACAGCATCAAGGGGTTAAAGCAACCAAAGCCAAAAGGTATTAGGGGGAAGAGGACAATAAACTACTTTTCTTGGGAACTAGCAATGACACTGTCAAAGAACCCCAGTCTGTTCCCTTCATTTTGAAACGCAGAAGTAATTTCTGAAGCGCCAGTAATATGTCAAAAACCCCTCAGACAGAGGCTGTTCCAGCACTGCCCTGCCCGGCCACTGAAACTGTGCACAAAACCCCATGGTTTGACGCATGTGGGTTTTGGCAGCAGTGAATGGGTTAAAAGAAGTTTCCCTCCTCCATGAAAGCAATACAGTATGAAACCACCACTATGCTTTCTGCTGTGTGCTGTGATAGATTGTACCTGCTCTGAGCAAGCCAGTGAGTTTAACCCTCTTCTTGCTGATACTAAAAATCAATATTAAGACGACTCCACATCTGATACGACCGGAGGCGGTTTTGCACCGTGGCTATGCAAACCCAAGACGATAGACAAGCACTCAGGTTTGCATCTCACCCTTTGGTAGCTGCAGCTGAAAGGACTAATTAAATAGCTAGAGCATATGCGAATGCTTCAAAAATAACTTTACAGTGCCTGCCAAAACAATTTGAAAATCTATACAAAGCTGCAACACAACATAGTTTGACAAAATGAAAAATAACAGCTATTGTTTAAAATAAATTTAAATAAGAACAACAAAAAACAAAGAACAGCCCACACCCTGTATCACATTCATTCCCACATTCTCGAAATCACATTGAAATACAGAGGTGTCCTACCTTTTCGATCTGTGAACAAGCAGATTCCAATCAGTGCGTCACGTCCAAGACTATATACTGGAGAATCTGCCAGTATAAAACAAAGGTGGGGGAAAAACAAATGAAAATACTTAATTTTTGCTGAAAAACAGTTTTCAGCTATGAAAAAAGTTTTTTTCTATTATACAAAGACATGGATGCATAAACATATCCATACAAGTATGCATGTATGAAGGGGTGTGGGCATATAATATACATTATGTATGCATCAAATATATTTATAAACAAAACCATGGAAGTTTATTACCTATATATTTTAATTCATCCAGCGTGCACTGCTACGGAATTCAATCTACGGCAGACTAAATCCAAAAAGCTACAGCGTAAAGGTATAACTCTTTCAAATCCTCAACAAGCAAACAAAGCCCACAGTTTTAAAAGAAAATCATTACCAGTTCATATGCTGCCATACCACAAAAGCCTATCCTTAAATAACTGCTGCATAATCATTCTCCTGGAGCGTTGTTATCCATCGGCTCGCTGCCTATCTCCAGACAGACGCAGTCTGCAAGCCACCAGCTTGTATCTACCATGTGTACGTCAGGAAAAGGAAAACTGCAAATTAGAAGAAGTCCCCGCAGTGGTGAAAAGGAAAAGAGGGTGAGTGGGAGAGGAAGAGGGAGTTCACTGGCCACAGAAATTTCGAGAATGATGACAAACCAGCCGGCTCCGCCATCATCCACTTACAATAGGATGCTGCACCTCGCCGCTGCTGAAGCAGTTTGTCAAGGGGTTGCTGGTATCGAATGCCTGACAGGCATTTTAATTGCATCCAACCAAGTGTGTCCCCAGGAATCGGGCCTTTAATCCTATGAATATAATCAACTGGTTTCTTTTGTACTGCTGCCAAACACACACAGGCACGCACTGCACACAGGCAGCAGCGCACCCTGTTTCCACCGCGATGCCGATCCAAATCCTAAACAGGTTTTACGGACGGTACACGCTGAAAAGGAGCTCTTGAGGGATTTAGCTTTTTCTGCATTACAGATTAGGAGGGCGATTCGCTCTCCCCCTTTATTTTTCTATCTAGCACTTATGTTCACGTGTTGGAACCAGCTCGCCTATGCTGTTATTTGAGCCTTGTATTTGCTTATTCACACCAACGGGAAATAAACCCAGGGAAAGCACAGAAGTGCTGTAAGACTGCAGGGACGAGAGGGGACCCTTCAGGACTAACAGGACAGAGGAACAGGGCTCACTGCACGGTTCAGCTCACAAGCAAGTCGCTGTGAGGGGTCCAGTTTTACGGCCACTACTCAGCCATCACGCCTGCCCTGATCTTGCCTCCCTGTTCCGAGGCTTTCTCCAGAGCAACACTGATCCGAGTAGGACAAGGGACCTGTGAATTGGGAAATCACCCAGTGTTTTGGGAGGAGAGACAGTATGACTGGGCAGGGGCAGATTAGAGCAGGATGAAGGCATTTTTTAAAAGAGAGTATGGTGGTAATGAAACAGCAGAAGCAGCAAAGGAGCAGTCAAGAGAAACCAATGAGCCTAACCACACTCATAAGGGTTGAAAACAAGCTTAAACATCCCTGCAGCCAGGACACGCAAGCCAACCAGATCCCCTTCCCAACAGCAAGGTGGTGCTTCTCAGTCCCCGTGACAGCAGAGCCCTTGGGAGGAAAGGATGTCAACAGGAGAAGGAAATGTCTCCCTACCACAAATTTTGGGAGAGGTCCAACAAACCCCTTTTATCTTTGAGAGGGACAAGGTGCTTGTAGGAAGGAGTAATGAATTTCCAGGGCTTCTCTCCCAAAACTTTGCAGGTAGAGGGCTGCAAAGGGAATCGATTCCCTCTTGCCTTCCCCCACAACCACGACAAGATGACTTTTCACCCATCCATTAAATTTTGCATCAACCAGGAGTTCCACCCTCATTGCTACAAACCAGTCCTAGTGCCTTAAAAACATCTGTCCTGACGCGACAGTCTTCACCCACTCTCTAAATCACCACAGCAGTTGGGAGGATGCAGAAACGGAGGAAGGTAGCCCCCAAAGACAGCCTGAATGGGACAAGGATGATGGTAGAGCAGGTACCGCAAGGCAGCAAAAAGGCCTCCAAGAAGAAACGGAAAAAACAAGCAAGAGCATCACTAGCGCAATTCTTAGACCTTTTCTCTGAGAAAGCCTCCTGTGACTCATCGGAAGGGGTGCCTGCTGCTGCCAAACCTCCCACTGCAGAGCTCATCCCCTGCAGAAACCAAGGAAACTCTAATCCTGCCCTCATCTTCCTCAGCTCCACCATTTAGCAGTTGGTGCTTGTTCACAGCATTGCTACCATCCCTCCCCTCACTTCCACAGCTCCCTTCCTCCAGCCACTCTTTCCCCAGAGCAACCCAGAGCTCTGGGAGGTCCCGGAAACAGCACAACGGAGTTGGGATGATGGAGGGGTAGCAGGAAGTCCTGAAAACTGCCCTCTAATTTCTCTCAGATGTTCCTGACAGACCTCACGTGGTTCACAAGGGACTCATACATATTGCCAGGCTGTGTCCTACACACTGGAGCCCACGGCTGAACCTTCAACCAGCTATCCAAACCGCCTTCACTCTGCCCACGCAAGCATTTCCAAGGACCCAATCGGTCAAAACAGTCCATGGCAAACAGTTTTATCATCAGATACAGCAAATGAGATATAATAATCAAGTCTGTTCCAGCTGCTCTGCAATATGCCTTTTCATAGTCCTGTAAAAGCATTTCTGATGAGACAGGGATGAGGGGCCTAATCCTGGAACACAGAGAACACTCAGCCCTGTCGGAGATTTCACCTCGTGTTTTCCTGGCTCAGACAGGGAAGCAGGGTCAGCCACAAAGCATCACATAAAATCCATGTACCTCAACACAGTGAAACAGGAACACTTGTGAGCAAACAGAAAATACAAACATCAGTAAGTTGACAAGTAAGGGTCCTGGAAATGTGTAAATTATGAACCCATGCTACGTAGCATGCATTTTTAGTACTTCGTCCCTCAAAGAGGAATAGAGACACTTACAGTCTTGGTAAAGGAGGTGGTGAGACTGTGACTGAAGTCTGGTCTAAACTCTAAAAGATCTTGCATGTTCAGGTGGGCTTTTCTCTTTAATTCTGACATTCTTTCCAGACAGTCCACTCAGTTTCATTACTGTACTGTAGGAGAGGTTTGGAACAATCCAGCTGCTGTCCCTCCGTGCAAGGTGCTGGGCCAAACACGAGATAGCTTCTATTACAACAGGTTACTGAGAAGAGCCAAAATGCAGAAGGGGGTAGCGGTATCATTCTCCTGGTTTTCAGGATAATGAAAAAAACAACAATTAAGGGGCTTGGGCTTACGCAAGGTCACACACGACCTCTGCTGCCAAGACAAGCTAGAAGACCCTCCCAGAACCTCAGCATGAGATCTTTCCACCTAAAGCACTGCTGAAATCTTGCAACCGGCCTTTAACAAAGGACTTGGAGGTTGGTTGCTTCTTTTTTAGCAAAGACTGGGTGAACATTTTATGCCATGCCTAAAATAGCATCTAATATCATCAGTGATGTAGATTAAGAGGAATAAGTCTACTGAACAGAAACTCCACCACTCTGGTAAAAATAGCCCTGGAACAGGGAATTTTCTGTTTTTTTCACTATTGTCTTACCACTTACAACAGGGCTGGGGATGGCTGCCTGCTGGAGAGGTTGAGAGGAGCCGGATGCTTCACCAGACTCTCTAAATATTGCCTGTTCTGCAGTAAGTACTAAATATCAGACTGTCCTATTTTGCCAGCCATCTGAGGGACAACCTTGCCTTTCTTTTTTTCCCTCCTTGAGGGGGGAAAACAGAATAGAAGGGGGTTAATTAATTCTGGAAAAAACACATGCAGTATAGCACACTAGCTCTTTCACTAGGGCTACATGCTGAGGAAGGCTGAGGCTGGAGTCACTGTCTGTATCTCTATGGTTACTGATAATGGAGAGGATGAAGGGTGGGAGGAGTTAGGAAAAGCTGCATGCTGAGTTAGCAGCTTCTGCGGGTAACAAGGTGCAAAGGATTTCAAGGCAGTGTAGAAAGTTTCAGGATGCAGGGGGATCTGGTTTTGTTTTCAGTCTCCCCCACAAAGAACACGTGTGCCAGAGCTGCTCTGCTCACCTCACGCAGCCAGCCCCTCCAGAGCCTTTTCAATTGCGCTATTGCTTTTACACTAGTGGTGCCCCCAGCTTTGTATCCACAGCAGATTTCAGCATCTTCACGGCACTTACCTGTCCTTTCTCCCAGGCTACCATAAAGCGGGCTCGTATTGGTGACATTGCCCTTCCCCAGCGTCCACGTAAAGGCATCCCTTCACGCCGAGTATCATGGCCAGCTCTCCTGCACCCATTAAGCCACCAGCTGACAGAACGTGGGCTTCTGTGTGGCTCGGTTATATAAACAAATCTTCAAAACCCAGGCAAATTATGTCCTGTCTTTCCCCTATCTCAGTGTATTTGTCTTAAACCTGTTAGATAGTTTCAGGCATGATCTCTCTTTTGTGAATCCAAGCTGACTCTCCTCAATGAAATACTAGATGTGAGGAATACCTAGAAAGGGATCTCTCATTTCTGTTTCGTTCTGCGCCAGCATGTCACTGGAATCAAGGTGGAAGATGTACGGTATTCAAATCCTCCCAGGCCAGCTTTTCAGATCAACCAATTCTGCACAGAACCCTTGGAAGCCAACAGATAAACATATTCTTGGGTTTTCTCAGGAAACCCTTGGTTTCTAGCTTAGAAACCAGTGAGAACAAAAGAATAAGAAAGCAAAATTAATGAAAGGTGTTTCTTAGCCCCCAAATGTGTATCTGGGATAGTTACCAGTAACAGCTGCAACAGAAGCTTTTGTGTACTAATCCTGTAATAAGCCATCAACTCTGCCCCAGGTACCGCATGTGGAGGGGAAGAGCCCAGTCTGAGTGCTGCTTCTGGGGTGCCACTGTCAGTGACAGCTGGGCGAAACACCCCAAGCTCAAAATCCAATTGGCCACAGAGGAAAAGCAAAAAGTAAAGAGACAAGTGAGTAGTCACACCCCAAATTTCAACATGGCAGAAGCAAATCTCCATATCAGGGAACCACCGAAACATCACTAAACTCATCTGATGTGTCCCCATTGGCACAAGCTGCAAATGCCTTGTCACCAACACTGTGGGCCCGTAGATTTCCTCACTGTCTCTGGAAGATGATTTCAATTTCCAGTTAATTCCTTCAGCCTGCAATATCAGAAATAATTGACAGCATCAACAGTGCCACCGAAACCAATTCCACTCCAGAGTGCCACAGCTTTCTGCAAAACCAGATCACGGAATCACACATATCCACAAGCACAATGTCTTCAGAGGCTGCGAGACAGACCTCTGCAGTCCATACTGAACTATTAGGAGGCTCAAAGATCACATAAGCTAAGACAAAGCTCCTCTCTCACAGTCCAGAGCCACTGGTGTGTCTACAATAGATTCATTACTGTCTTAAACATGTAGGTGGAAGTGGTGGGTTTATTCTTCTCTTCTATTTTTTATTTTGTCTTTAATTCCACTTCCTGCCAGGATATAAATGGCATCATTTTGCATTACAGCATAAAGTAGTAGCTGTAGTTTTATAGCCACAACAAGCTAAGGTCATAACAGACAGCAAGTTTTCTGGAAAGAGTATTTGCCCTTATCAGAGGGGTGCTGGTGCACACAACAGTCAAAAAACAAATGATAATTAATCCTCTGGTCTACTGAAAGATACCATTTTTTCCTACAAATCCTCCCTTCCCATGCCAACAAGAGATGGAGGCAACTGCTACGGCCACACACAAGTGCTGAGTCCTGTGGGGGACTCAGGATTCATGACTGCCCCCGAGATAACGGGAGGATGAGGTTTCGTCAGGCTCTCAGAAACGGAACTTTTTCTGAATGAAAATCAAGAGTTAAGGGTGTCAGAAAACACAAAGATAGACTGATATAGTTAAAAACAATGCTCGTGGTGTTGCCTTCACTGTTACAAGGTAACCAACCACTTTTTGTAATTCCAGTTCTCAAAATCCCCCTTTACTACCTGGCTCTGCTCCAAAGACTCCTCCCAGCTCTCTTCCAAATGCTGCTCCATTCTCATTTCTCCTCTTCTGTTTGTTTCCCACTCTTCCCCTTTCACTGCCATCACTGCCCTCTCTTCTTTGTGCACCCTTCCCGTAACTCTCTCTTTCGATGCCTCCCCCCAACAGGTAAAGGGTGCAGAAAAGTCAAAAGCCTGAAGTCATGTGCCCTTGTTGCCAAGAAGGCCAACAGAATTCTGGGCTGCACAGGGAAGAGCATGGCCAGCAGGTCAAGGGAGGTCATTCTCCCTCTCTCCTCTGCACTGGTGAGGCCACAACTGGAGTACTGTGTCCAGTTCCGGGCTCCCCAGTTCAAGAGAGACAGGGAACTACTGGAGAGAGTCCAGCGCAGGGCAACAAAGATGATGGAGGGATTGGAGCATCTCCCTTATGAGGAAAGGCTGAGAGAGCTGGGACTCTTTAGCCTGGAGAAAAAGTTGAGGGGGGACCTTATTAACGTTTACAAGGATCTAAAGGGTGGGTTTAAGGAGGATGGAGCCAGGCTCTTTTCAGTGGTTCCCAGTGACAGGACGAGGGATATCGGGCACAAGCTGGAACATAGGAAGTTCCGATCAAATATGAGAAAAAACTTCTTTACGGTGAGGGTGACAGAGCACTGGAACAGGCTGCCCAGGGAGGTTGTGGGGTCCCCTTCTCTGGAGACTTTCAAGACCCGCCTGGGTGCAGTCCTGAGTCATGTGCTCTGGGCAATCCTGCTCTAGCAGAGGAGTTGGACTAGATGATCTCTAGAGGTCCCTTCCAACTCTGAAAAATTCCGTGATTCCGTGAAGAGCTTGTGCTGCATGATGCCTGTTGAGCATCGCGTTACTTACTCTGCTTGCCCGCATTAGTCCTTCCTCCACAGCTTCATCCTGTCTTTAGGGGCAATCCTGCCCTTCCCTCTCTGCTCACAGAGGAAAGGAAAGCGATTGCTCAACACACTCACATAAATTCCTGCTTCAGAGAGACACTTAAACCAGGCTCCTACAGCTGTAGGATCCAAACCCAACAGTTACTGCTGAAAACCAGAGTCAACTTTCCCATTACACCTCTCGCTAGAATGAGACGCGCTCCTGAGGGCATGCGATAGCTGGTACTGTCCAGTCCAACCCCAGCCTTAACCTGAACTTAGCCACAGGCGCTCTGGTAGCCCTTGGGTGCACACCGCCCTTGTCCCAGAGGGGTTCACGTGAAAGCCTGTCTTACCATGTGCACGCCAGAGAGGCACGGAGTGTTTCTCTATCCTATCACACGGCTTATGACTAAGAGAATACAGCGGATACAAACCCTACCATTTCTTCTCATCTCTTCTCCCTCCTGGCCTACCCGTGGGGTGATGAATCGAGACAAAAACTTGCTTACAGTAAAATATCACAGCTACTGTGACAGAATTTATTCAGATGTCAGTTTGTACTTCATTTAACCATGTAACCTACTGGTTTTCAATTAACTGTCATGTCATACCTTATCATAGAGGCTTCAGTTATTCTTCTGTATAAGTTTTATAAATAAAATATTTTAAATTCATGAATCATTTGTTGAATCAGATTTTGCACGACGTGCAATTAAAATACAAACTCGGAGCTGGCATGGACTTAAACATATAAATGCAATGTAAAATACACAAGTTTATCTGTTTTTTCTAATCACACGTTTTGGGCAGTATTTCAATTTAAATCCCATTTGTATTTGGGATAATGTGAAAGCAAATATTTAAGTTCAGTTCCAGTCAGTGGGACGTTGGCACGTAGTGAAATGCAGTACTGAAAACAGAGGTTTTCCTGAAACAGGTGGGTATCTGAGAGCCTCTTCAGAGAAAAGGTATTTGCTCCTTCATTTTCACCATGCTGATATGTCAATTTAAAGACCAACCATTTTTCATAGGTATCTTTCTTATCAGCTAAGTACTGCCTTCCTAAAAGGTGCCAGCCAGTTATTTTCCCCTATGTCCACACTTTCCTTCAAGAAATTTTTAAAAAAATGGGTTAGCACTAGTAACTTGCTGCTTTTCCTAGACAGCAAAACCAAGCAGACAGGCTATGGAAATTGCAGTAACATGTAAGAACATGCAGCGGAATGGGTTTGAACAGCTTCTCACGTAGCAGTGCTTTACGTAAGGAAGGCAGTCAGGCAGAAACCCATGGAAGAGCTACCAGCAGCTGAGCCGCGCAGAGGGGAAGCAACTCCGTCCTCTCCACAAAGGAGACGACAAAAGCTGCCTTATGCAGATGCTGCGAGTAGTCAGCCTGGCGCACACGGGCACGTACGGGACGCTCTGCCGGCATGAGGCAACAGCTTCTTCCCTCTTCGTATGGGCATCCAGGTCCTTTGCATGGAGGTGAGCCTGTCCAACAGCTGTCCTCCACAGACTGCAGATTTCCAGTAAGACCAACCATAATCAATAGCCACTTTGCAGCTAAAACCCCCAGAAGCCCTTCCCTGACTTCAGTGCATTTGGATTATAACTGGTATTTCACACACGCTGCTGTAGTGCTTCAGATAAAGGCAAGGAGGGCTGGCAGCACGTGCACTGTGCATTACAGATACTCTCTTTGCAGAGGACCCCCTTGCAAAGGCTTCCTAATGGATCTGACTGTTGCATTTACTGTGAAATGAATATAGCAAATATTGCAGGCTAATTCATTAGCTACTTGTGACTGATTCTTGTTTTCATCACTATAAAAGCAGATGTCCTGCGGTTACCATAATGATCCCGATTCCCTCTTTGCTTACACACATTTAAGTCAGACACAGCTCCACCGAGTCCACAGCAGTTGCTACATCAAGACTAAAATGGGTTTAATGACTGGAGACTTGGACTGGGTAACTTAAACATAGGTTTCATTCACCCTGGTCTCACAGCGCTGTCCGAAATGATTCTTAAGCTCTTTGTACTTGAGAATTACTTCCCTCAACTCTACCAGGTAGTTGCCTTGAGGGTGAAAATCAGTGTCTGTTTAGCAGCCGCTCAGTTACGCTGCCCACGAGCTCAGGCTACAAGGCTAAGAGTGCCACATCCAATCGCCATCACCGGGAGGACTTCTGGGAGGTGTAACGTGATTATAGTCAAATCTGGTTTATCATAATGGGATGGAAGACAAGAAAGTCATTAGGTAAAATGGAATTTCAGATAAATGGAGGACCTCGGAACTTATCTGATAGACCTCAAGGGACATGACCTTCTTGTAGATGAAGAAGTACTTTGATCAATGGCATTTTAGATGACGGGCCCGAACAGCAGCACTACCAGTAAATCAGGGAACCTCTCCTGTTTCAACAACTGCCACAGGAATTGCTGCTACTGTAAGCACTGCTTTACACTGTATTCAAAGGATGGTACTGTTTCTCAGATCAGTGACCCACAGCAACAGCACAGCACTGACGAAAATATCATCTGGAATTAAAAGGGAGAAGGCGGAGGTGAGGACGGAGAGAGAAACTGCTGGTTTCGGCTCTTCTACTGTCCTACCCGTGTTTATTTGGAAGATTTCCATTCACATTGGCAGGCAACAGAAGAAAGCACGGAGAGCTCAAAAGACAAAGGTTTATGCTCTGTGCAGGGCTCCTGAGATACACAGAACCATCAAGGAAAGACAGAAATAAGAGAATTTAGCTGCTTTAACAACAAAGCAGTTGTCTACCAGTATAGAGGAAGAATACACTAAGCTTTTTAAGAGTCTGAATGCTCAAATAAAAATCATACAAAAACCAGAGGCAAACATCATGTAACTAAGGGGCAGCAAAAGGACACGCATACAATCAGAAAAGCTAAGAAACAAAATGAATTACAATTAGCAAAGAACATAAAATGCAACCAAAAAAGATTCAATACGATCTGAAAAGCAGACAGGGCAAGTCACGGTTCAGCAGAGAGGCACAGCAAAGATGATGTGCAGAGGGTAGGATTCAACATATTCAATGTTTGCCTCAATTTTCACAAGCAAGATCAACTGTGAGCAAATGCTGCATGCAATTAATTTTAAAAAGAAACAGAACCTCAAGTCAGAATAGCAAAGAGCAGCTTAAGAAACACTCAAAACAAGACAGATGCAGCTCAGCAAATTTTGTGAGTCCTCCCTGACTCAAGAAGAGCATTTAAGGTTTCAGAACAGATCCCAGAGAAGATCAAACATCACACTCTCTCCTGAGAGAAAGCCATGGGAAATTACAAACCACTCAGTTTAACCTCATCTTTAAAAAGATTTTAGAAAAAATAAATAAGCAAGCAGTTTACAAGCGCTTAGAGGACAGGAGCGCAATTGAAAAAATACTGCTGGCAACATGACTTTGTCAATAACAAATTCCAACACATTAATCTCATTCCCTCCTGATTTTGCATTTATAAAATTTGGGGCTGACCCCAAGTGGGGATGAGCTTGTCACATTTAGGAAAGCATCTTGAGAAACTAAGATCGTTGCAGCATAAAGCAGAGCATCTCCCAAATCTAAAAGCAGGAAATCAAGAAAGAAAAGGACTGAACAGCATATTGAGAGATGAGGTCTCAAACACATAACTAGACAAATCGTGAGTAAGTAGCTAGGCAGTAGCTTGGCAGGAAGAGGCTTACTGTGGGCAAAAAAAGACAAATCACAGTTTTATTTTTCCTAATGGGGATGCTGTCCTACAACACTGGGATAATTATTCCATTTTCTTTGTTGGTGGTGATGTCTCAGCTGGAGAAGTGCCAAAATTTGGGGTTTGCGCAGTAAGAAAGATATTGGCAAACTGGGGAGAGGCCAGATAAAAGCAAAAGGGAGAGTCTGAGAAAACATTCTTCTAATCCTTGCTTGTAAAGCACATGTTTTCAGATACATTTCTCTAAAGTACAGAAAACCAAACAGTAATAAAAATCTCCCAAAGTATATAATTTGTGAAGATAAAGCAAGCAAGCAATTCCGTTCTAAATCAATGGGGGGTGGGGGTAGTAATAAAAGAGGAATTCACTGGGCTAATTAAAAGCAAAGATTATTTTTTGGTGAGGTACTTAAAAAACCTGCTACTGAGGAAGGTCAAAATTTATTTATGTCTTTATTTTCATAAAAAGAGCACCAAGGCCAGGGCCTAGGCATGCTGGCATCCTCCTCGAGCGAGTGAGGATCCCGTTGTCCTGTCCTATAGGTTTCTGCCACTGAGCACAGATGGGGCAACTGGTACAGCCCCCAGCAAAATCCAACTGGGCCACAGGAGTGACTTCTATTGCCTTCTCTCCATCCTTCAGCTGGCTTCCCAAGAAGCCAAATCAAAATCACCATTGCAGAGCATGGCACTGCACCAACACTGCTTCTTCCACACCCTCCCAGCCTGGGCCAGCCATGTTGCCGGGGGCCTCAGCCCCAGTCTGCCGCTGGGGCTGAGAGAGCTACAAAGCCCAAAGCTCCCAGGACACTGGGGCTGGGAAAGGCATGCCACAGGGAGCACGGCACTGCACCAACATTGCTCCCACTGCAATAACATGGTCTCTCAGAGGACAAGGCAGGTGCGACAAGCCCTGCAGCTCTTCCCCATGAATCCCACCTACTGCTCCCCTCGCTGCTGCTGGAGCAGCTCAGTGGCGTGGGGAGGGCACCAAGGCTGGCCCTTGCCTCTCCACAGTGCCACTGAGATCATACATTTGCATTTACTGGTCTGTGACCTGCCATGCCCCAGACTTCCAGCTGGTCCACAGAGTGTGACTGGTTCAGATGAAGGTGTCTGTCCACTTATTAACATCAAAGTAGAGACTGAAGAACACAGATGCTCCTAAAATTCGCAAAAAGGCTCCCTGCGTCTCTCTAAAAGGGTTCAGAACCAAAGTCAGTCTTTGGGGCACAATGGCTCTTATATTTGAGCAAAAACCCCAAGCAACGATGCAGAACCTGCAAGCGAAAAAAACAGGAGCGCAACACTATTAAAAAAGACCACAGAAGGAACAAAAAGGAGAGAATAAATGGAATAACTAATACACATTTGCTCCAAGGTTCTCTCTGCACCAATTGGCAAAAAGAATACAACTGAATCATTAATAATTGAAGGAACTTGAAGACAAAGGCATTTTCAGCCAACATTAGATAAAGGGATGAAAGAGGTCTGTAATGAGAATTCTGACGATGGTATCATTTGGGGGGGTGGAGGGGTGGAGCTGGGAAGGAGGGGGTAATATTTAAAAGAAATGATTCCGTTGTAAAATGAGAGCAAGCATTCTCATTACTAATGCAGACAGACGCATCTGAAAGACCTTATTCAGATGATGGCGTCACTGAACAGCCTTTTGGACACAAGCTCTCCACTAACAATATTAAACAAGGATAGGAGACTGCTGTAGCAAAATATAACGTGTCACTTCTTTATATTTTTTAGCCTCATAAATCATTAAGAGATGAATATTAACAAACATCCAGCTTTCTGAGCTTTTCTTAACTCTGATGATTCTCTGCATGCAGCGGATGGGAGCTTGAGCTTTCATTGCTTTTGGAAGCTGGCCCTGCAGATCAAGTCAGGAGAACATTACTAGCAAAACACACTGAAAAACACAGTAAAGGGTATCCCCTGGTTCAAAGCCTTGAGTTTTGCACAAGACAGTTTCTGAGCAACCAAACTGCACAAAGGGACAAACAAAGAGCACATTTATTTGACCGGCTCGCTGCCAGTCAGTGACTGGGGAAAGATGTCCACGAAAACTCAGTAAGACTGAATTGTGTTGTTTTCATCATAAAGAATAAAAGGCTACAACTCCAAAAACAGTACAGAAAAGATCAGGTCAGGTAAATTTCAGGTAATTTGCAACAGAGCAGCACAACGCAGCACAACCCCTCTGCAGCCCCACCTGAACAAACGCCATGACCAGGAGGAGGGTGGCCCTCCTGCAGCCGATCACACCCTGAGGACTCCAACCCAGGCAATTCTATGATTGTACGAAGACTGTGTTTTCTGGTGTGCTAACTTTGCTTGAGTCACCTTCTGCTGTCCTCTGAATATCCCCGCTGAAATCAGCGGGACGACTGGAGCTGTAACAGTCACTCGACCCAGGTAAGCGTGGCAGGACAGACCCTACAGAGCCTGTTCTTGGCCGTACTCTACAGGGACACGCATGGAGCCACAGAAATGGGATGGACAGCATCCAGTTTATGAGGACAGTGGGGTTTTTTTGCATTGTCTTCTTTTAGCTGCTAGGGATCTCTCACATGTAGACTCACCTTTGTAACTCCTGACTTTTGGGCGCTGTGCTGTTTTCTTGAGTCTCCCTGGATTGTCCCTCTTTGCAGATCTGGCTGCAAGTTTGCAAACACGTCGCCTGCTGTGCGCGGCTCTGCAGTGTTTCAGTGAGCAGACAGGCAGCTCCAGAGACCGTTCACCCCAGCCACCTCAGTGCAAGTCCTCCCAAAGACACCCACTCACCTCCCACAACTGCAGAGCCTTGACTTTAGCTCAGACTAGAAACTGAACCCCAAGAGAGCTCAAGTACATTAAACTTGGGATTCACCGCACTTCATAGTAGCCCTTATTCACAGGAATTGCAAATTGCCTAGTATTTTGTACTGCCCTCATTAATCATTTTTAATTGCTTTCCAGTTAACGCAAACCAAAAACCTCAGAACCTGGACAACTGGCAACATTTTTCTTCAACATTTCATTGCTTACACTCAGCTATAAATCTTCTGGCTGATAGAGCTTTCACAGGACAAAAGATCAGTAGAACAGGAACAGGTTTTCATTATAGGATTTATTCTCTATTCATTGCCTATGTGAGGCTTTTAAGGGACAAAATCATCCTGCATTTTCATTTGGAAACTACCAATCCTCTCTCCAACTTAATTTCTTATTATTTCCTATTCAGAGATGAAATTTTGTAAAACAAAGGAAGAAGTATTTCTTGCACTTCTTAATAAAGGGAAACCATAAGAAATCATTAATAAATCATGAACGGCTTTACCAATAAAAAAATACAAGGCCAAGCCAACATAACCAGCTTTCACACATGAAAAAAACCAGCATGCAAACAAAACACAAGGAACCTACACCTGCTGCAGAGAGTTGCAGGTCAAGAGTCAGAAAATTCACATCTGGTAAGGCCACCTGTGCCTTTGTTAACTTGTTGTATTTCTCTAGGACATTTTGATTCTCTGCTACAACACATTGCCTGTTAAGTGCACCAAAGGACTGGGAGTTTTAGAAAAACTGACCCTAAGTGCTTCTCAAACAGCATCCGCAGATTACACCTGCGTGCTAGAAATCACCTGAGCTTTAACTACTGCAATGCTGGGAAACACACTTTTCCTCCAGCCCTTTTTGTTGTCCCAGCAGATTGCATTTGCTCATCCTTCTTGCTGGATTTAGGCCACTTCCAGTTGCTGACCCCCATTAGTCCATCAGGAGGGGGCCATAATGAAAACAGCTTTCTCAAAACAGATTTTCTTCCTGACACTGTCCCCCACTCTCACGTTCACCTATCTCTTCCCTGTTCTCTTCAGCTGCTCCCGAGGGCAGGGTTCAACATCACAGAGGCAGGTCACATAAGGAGCATATGCCAAGGTTCAGTGAAAGACACCGTCAGGACGAAAAGGCTTTCTTGTCCTTACACCTTTTGGAGAGCCTTAGAGTACCTTCTCAGTAAAAAGCCATCTCTACACGTGCCCCACCTACTGACTGTCAAACAGACCAGCTGATTCTTGGCTCCCACCTTTCCCAAATTCCAAAATGCTCTGTTACTCTAGAGTTTAACAGGATCTATCAATCATTAAACACAGTTAAAAGCTGTGAGTACTTAAAAGTATTCAAACCTTTAAAAAAAAAAATAATAATAAATGCATGACCTTATCTTACCCTCTGATTTCTGTTCCTGAGTCACTACCCAGAGGTCACACCTGATGGTTGGGAAAAAAAACCAAGAACAGCTTTCCCTCGAACTTCACAAAGCTTTCAGGCTAAGAAAACATTGTCTTCTCCTGAAAGGTTTAGGATAATTTCAAAATGTTTCTGTGTTATAAATGTACTAGCAAATGTAAATAAATATAAAATTAGATAACGTGGAATACACACATTACCAGCACGTCTTCCATTTTTTTTTGCCAATGTTCTTCAATCTATTTGTTGTAATATTTAACAATTTTCTCTGACTCTTCGGCTTCCGACCATCTCTTTCCCCCTTCTGCTGCTTCTTTATGTCTCTACATTCTCTTCCACTCAATTTCCCACCTTTCTCCATCGTTCATGTCCTCAAGGCCTGCATCAGCTCTGCCACAGCACCCTGCTCACCCTTGCTGCTGCAGGCTGAGCCTGCCCTCTGCCCAGGACCCCACTGCAGGCCTGCAATCTCCCAGCCCTCCTGAGAACAAGGCTTCCACAGCCACATTATGCTCCCCTGGCATGCTGCAGATGCTTGGGTACATGGTAAACGCACGTCCCCAGCCAGGTCATCCTGCACGTGGCATAAATGCACACTCCCCACCATGCCCCAGACCCAGCCAGTGTCCCTGGTGCACCCTTCACTGTGCTCCTCCAGCCTCTGGCTCTCATTCCCCTGCATCTCCTGCCACACTTCATCCTAAGCAGACCAAGCGCTGCTTAATCATCTCACAGCATTGTCAGGAGGCCCAAATAATTACTGTTTTGCAATGCACGCCTCAGTCCTCAAGTGAAAGCTGTTTAGTACATGTGCTGGACCCCGTTGTCAAACTGCTTTCAAGAATTCAATGAGCGTGCGATTGGGGCAAGCAAAACAGAGCAGCGTTTTCTCTCCACTTTCCCCACCTAGCCTTAAAGCTTTCTTCCTTGTCTCTTTCCATCCCCTTGAACAAAGGAGAAGCCAAGTGTAGAAGCCTTCTCTGTATAAAGCTGTATTTTATTAATAAGTATACACACACGCGTTGGTTCAGATTGACTCCAACATATAGCCAAGATAGAAATAACTGAATACTATTTTATTTTGTTATGCCTTGGTAGAAGTGATTTTACACTTCAGTAACTTGAAAAACAAGTCACTGTGACCAGCAAATGCCTTCTCCCCTGCAACATGCAATCTGATGAGCAGAAGGCAGAGTGCAAAAGGCAGGTATCACCTGAAGAGAAGTCTCCTGACAGCATGCCCCTAATATCCACAACTGAGCAGGTGTTTGCCATCTGACAGAGAACTTGGAGAAAAAGCTTAAGGCTTTTTTGCTATCTCATTTTATTTTTATTCAACTACCACTCCACATGTTGCTATTTAATTTCTGGTTTTGCCCCTTTAAAAGGCCAAAAGACTCTCTCATCCTGAATTAATCTTTCATTCCTGAAAAGCACTGGACTGAAACTCCTTATTTCCCCTGGGTACACCAAGGGCAGTGACAGCTGATCCTTGCCTGCACTGCCCAGTCAATTATTGTTATTTTTCTTCTGAAGCCCACAAAGACTCTTCAGGAGTGAAAGCTCTCTCAGCACGAAGGTACTGCACAAACATCTGCTAAGACATGAATGCATGAGATGAGATAATGGGTGGGAGTAGGAAAAAGGCTGTAAGGGGCAGAGTAGCTCACTGGAACCAGAGGCAAGAGCCCAGTCCAGCTCCTGCATCTCTGCCCTGACTTCCAGAGACTCAGTGAGAAAAGATTTCCTGCAACCCAGCTTCTTCCCCACATTTGGCCTTCCTTACCCACTAGCAGGGCAAAAGATTATTGTATGGTTTACATTTTATCTACACCGCAGCAGCTTGACGTCTCAGTCCCAAACCAGCCCGAGAGCACAAGGTACTCCATCCGCTTGCACCAAGCTTCTCAGCTGCACGGCAAATAAGTGACAGTGTAGATACAGACGGACAACACCCGTCAGCTGCAGGATGAGGTGGGCCTCAGCTGGGGCCTGTTGGTGCACTTTCAGTTGGCACCGTATGACCTGGGAATCCTCTGAGGACAGCATGGGGATTCGGCTGCCACGAGATGCTTCCTCGGACCTCCTGATCCACATGGAGGGGAAGCAGGAAAGAAAGCAAGTAGGATACAGCAAGTGCTGTATGGACTGGGAAGAGGATTAACGCACAAATACACAGAAAAAAAATAAAAATAAGAAATCCCTGTAAGCAAAGAGCAGTCGGATCCAGACTACTTACCATGCTGACCTTGGCCAAACAAATCTAATGTCTCTACCAGTCTCTCCAAGTGAAAGACAGCCAAACCCCTTATGTAGCCAGGTCCCTTCAAGCTACTAAAAACTGAAGACTAGCCATAGAATTCTTTAAGACAAAAAAAATAGAAAAGAAAAATGGATTAAAAAAAAATAATTCTGCCTTACCTGAAGCTTCAGAGAAATGACACTGCAGTACATCAAGTAGTGCAAGAAATGCACTACTTGTCAAGAAGTGACAAGCCCACATCAACGTCCCGCTGAAAGCCCGGCTGCTCTCATGGAAGAGCCGACCCGAGCAAAGCCTGACCTTAGGGACCAGCCTTTGGAAAGAGGGAGCAGGGGCCCCCTCAGGCAAACCTCTCCCCAGCGAGCTCCCAGCAGGAGCAGAGGCTCCAGCAGAAAGGCCCAGCAATCACCAACACGGGATAGATGGCGCAGAGCAAAGCCCAAGCTGACGAACAGGCTTACTCATTTGCTTGCTGTTTATTATGTACAAGCACGGCACCATCTGCTTTACTATATCCTTCAAAGGGCTGTCCTGGGGCGACGAGACCAGGAACACAGAGCGCTGTCACCGCGCGTGGCCGGGTGACTTGGGTGCCATTGCAGACCGAGTGCCGGCACGGCCAGTGAGAGGGAGGCTACGGAGCCAGGAGGGGGTGGGATGTCAGCCCCTGCCCAGGAGCGTGCCCATCATCCTGCTGTAACCGCAACACACCCGAGCCAGACAGTGCGTACGGGCACACAGCAGCCTTGCCCAGCACAGGGAACCCACAGTCCTGCAGTTTTGCAGGACACAAAGTCGCTGCTGCCAGGGCCAATTCTCCTTCTTCTAAAAGGGCCATTCCCCAGACCGAGGGAAGCTACCCTTGTGTCAAAGCACTAAGTAAGATCAAGGCCCAGGTTCCTGAACAAGTTTTTTTTCTGATTTCAGAGCTGGGTGGCTTCAAACAAGGAGACATGACAACCTTGGAAAGGCCTCCTTGAGGTTGCCACCAAATGCAAAGCTACAAGCTATGGGACTGTTCACTGAATGTGTGCATATCTCACATGGTCTTGAGAATCCCAATATTAGATCACTCACTCATCCCATCCCACCACCGATTACTGCCATCCTCTCCCCCATACACGCCCAGTCTGAGTGGTTGGTAAAGCCTCAGTGCGGCCCTGTGGAATCAAATGCTAGAGAAACTCATATATATATATATATATATGTATGTATATATATACACATACACCCCCCCCCCCACATAACTGTGAAACACCCCATCTGCTCACGTTATGACACTTTAAACGCATGCAATTAACTGAACTGAAATGGCATAAGGATCTGGATCAGTCAGTGTCTTTTTCCCCGACTCCCACTATTTCCACCTTCCTCTCACCCTAACATATGGAATGCCATATGAATTACTGAATGGATCATGCTAAAACTGGAGCCTGTAAGATCTATTTTTAATACAGATTACGGGGGGATGTTGTCAGTCCGTGGTGCAGCATTGTTTTCCTTACAAGCTTGGTCTGTCACTACTTCTGGCAAGCCCCACTTCCAGTGCTGACGACTAATCTCCAAACTCTTAAATATTTTTCCTCGGTGCTCTGAAGTAAAACTCAGCTTCCTTCTGAGCTCCTCGGCAGGAACTTTGCAGCAATAGCAGGTCAGGCGAGAGTCTGTGGACTGCAGTTTTTCCAGCCTGCTGCTGCTGTTCTTAAGCGGCCATGGGACGCCTAACAAGGATGCCCAGTTTTCACTGATAAAGCTACCAAGGTACCTGGTAACCCCCCACATAGGGCTGTTAACCTGAGCTTTCATGAACCATCATTGAGACACACAAATCATGTGCTGCCCCAAGAAACAGGTAGAGAAGAGCCTACACGTTTTTTTGTCCTCTGGTACAAACTGGGAGGGTACATCTTCAACCCTCACTGAAAGCCCCTCCACCCTAAGGAGCCACAACAACAGGGTCAAAGTCTCAGCAGAAGAAATAATGGAAGCAACCTGGTTTGTTTATGTGCTGATAATTAAATCCTGATGCAAAGATAAGGAGAGACACAGTAAAGACCCAGCAGCAGACAGACAGACACAAAAATACAAAATCTCTTTACAAGGCCACAGCAAGCTCTAGTAGGCATTTTAAAGCCAAGGCAGGTCAGCCAGGTTATTATTAGCTCTGAGTGGCCCATACATCAGTGTTAGCATACATTACCTGAAATTGCAGTGGTTATCAAAACCTGCATTTTCTCCTACCCTTGAAAAATCAATTAAACCATTACCAATCTCATCTTTACAGCCAAATGCACCATCAGCAATGCAGACTCAATCCAAAACCAATGTCAGTTAAAAGGCTTCAGGTGAGGTCATACAGAATTAGAGGGAACATGTGCCAAAAGAATGTGATTTCTGGACAGTAACGCCTTCTTTCCTTTTAACCTATACAGGCTCATCAGAATCAAGCTCCATTGAAAGCAGTTTCCTCCACAGTGAGTTTAACAATTGAGAAAAAAGCAACACACACAGAGAGCCATGTGGATGAAGAGTTTCTAACTGATTCCAGAAATGATGCTTACATTTGCATATTAGATTTTACCTGATGAAATGCAGGTGCTGCCTAGGCAAAACAGGAGGCTGGGACCAATCCAGCATTTCCAGCTCTGGCTGGAGATGAACAAACCAGCGGTTCACAGAGTTCCCAGCAGTTAGGGAAGGGAAGCTGGGTGCACTGAAGCAGCTTCAAAAGCCTTTAACAAAGCGGAAACTGGAACTGATGTGTCATAAAACACTATCAATTACCTTAAACTGTTACTTCATTTTAATGTACCACAAATCTAAGCCTGTCTCTTCAGGGTAGACCCTTTCATAAGCAGAGGCCGCTTAGAGTCTCACACTTAAAATGTTTTCACATATTTCCTTTCCCCTCAATGAAAACGAAACTCCCAGTGATTCCTTCCTGGTTACTCTCTGCAGGACTCAAACTTCAGAAACACTCTCACGTCTTTCCCTGCAACACTGAAATTTCTTGGCAAGGCTTGCCTTCTTGTTATGTATCTGCAGCAGATCAGGCTTTCAGCCCTTTACATACAAACTCCCTTTCCTCTCCACCACTCTGCCCCATAGACATTTTATTTCACTGTCCCCGATGTAACCACAGACCAAAGGACCTGAAGTATTTTAAAGCAGGGCTAGGATCTGACCTGGATTAGGCACCCACATAAAGGAACAGAGAGACCTTGTGCTCCCACAAAAGCTGTCTTCTCTCTCATTGGACTAGCGCACATAAAAAAAAGTAGGTTTCTACTCCTCCTTTTTCAGAGGAGATAGGGAGGAAAAGGCGGGCACCTATCTCTTATGGTCAATGTGGCCAAACTGGATTGGGAAGGAGGCCCAAGCCAAGAGCCAACCACCAGGAAAAGCCAGCAAGAAGTTAAAACCTCAAGAAGCAGGAGGGCTCGGGAGAGGCAGTGTGACTGAGACAGAGCCCGAGGACAGACACCCCAACCTCTGCGGCCAAGGCAGTGCCCTCGCTCGGAGCAGCCCCTTCACCCCAGCCGAGCGCTCCGTCTGGATGGCTGAAGCTCCCCCAGCCCATATGTTCCTGTGGCTCACACAATGCCATACGCTTTGCCTTCGCTTTGGCAGGGGGAAGAGGGGAGGGAGAAGTGGGCAAATTAATTCAGAAGCTCTTGGCAGGCATATGACTAACAAAATAGAGGCAGAAGTTATGTAGAGCAGGTCTGTGCTGCCAAATGAAGTCACAAGTGACTTAGTTCAGATTTGAGTCTTTTTTATTATTTTTATTATTGTTGTTATTATTATTATTATTAGCATCTGGCAAAAGGAGCCAGGAAATACCTTGCTGGTGATGTCTGCTTCTCCCAGCAGGAGCCAGTTTGGAATGCTGAATGGCTTACCCTGAAAAAGGGAGAACCACGCTATTTCCGAGCCCCTGACTTCTACTGCTCTTTATTTAAGCAGCATTGCAACATTTTATTTTTGTTCTTATTTTATAAGAAGTTATTACACGATGAGAACAAACCTTTCCAAGAATGTTCACTTTCCTCCTCCTCCATTAACTGGGCATGGCCTCAGCGAGATGAGGAAATTTCCAAACACATGCAGTGGTGAAAGCTGAGTTTGATCTCACAGGAAAAAGCCTCTATTCACTTAACAGCCTTATAAAGAAAAGAATCCTGAAAGAATCCTGAGATAATCCTGTCTTTCAGACACATAAACACACAACCAGAATTCATTGGCTCATCTGAAAAGTGAAATATATGGTCCCATTGCAGGATATAAATAACTCCCAGTCAAACCAACATGAATGACTTGTTCCCTGCCACTGCAGAACGTATGGTCTAACAGGGCACATGCTTTTGAAGGAACCCATTTTTAACTTCTGGGCAAAGAAGTAGTTTAAGCTTAAGGAGGATGAAAAATTATGTATGTTTCTTACAGAAAAAAGGCCCAGTTAGCAATATATAGAGCATCAAATTCATAGAACACTAAGCAAGCCACCTACAAACCTGTCGCTTGAAGTGAAAGCCAAAAATACAGCGCACTCTGACAGAATATACCTCTCCATCTGTTTGCTGCTTCAGGTCAGTTTAAATACTGCAGCTTCCTAGAAAGCGAAATAAACTTCACCTAAGAGACCCTCCAAACATTGACGTGTGACTGGCCAGCTTTCTTCCTCCTCTCCAGCGTTTGTAGCCATAGGGAGTCCCATGCCACTGTCGAGAGATTCACCACGCTCCGTGAGGCAGCACCTCCTCACACCAGGCTCTTGTGCCAAATGCAGTTGGATGCTTCTCCTGGGTGGACCCCAGGACCAGATTTCTCCATTTCTGCAAGCTGAGCTCTTTTCAGAAGTCTGGCTGCTGGTAGAAGTAAACTCTATGCTCATGTTCCACCCAGGCACAACAGAGTCCCATTTGCACAATCACACACAAAGCGGCATTTTGTACTCATAAGCACAAACAGTTGCTAGGGTCAAGCAACCTTCAATCCAACAGCCTGATGCCAATGTCATGAATCAACATAACAAATATTCAGATAAAGATAATTAGTGTGAATGTTTCACTTACATGCTGTTGGAAAACCAAGACTCTAAGTCTTTTGCTTGAAAGCACAGGAATTCTGCCATCTCAAATAATGGACAGCCTCTATAACTGCTTGTACTGATTATCATCTACCCAGTCTGGACGGGGCACCAGCACCCTTCAACCAGCACACCACGTTTATCACTTTCAATGGGACAACATTTAATGTAACTCACTCATCTGTGGCCTGTCCTGCTTTGCAAAGATGCCTGTCACCTCTCCTTTCTAACTACTACTAAAAGCTGACAGCTCTTTCCATCGCTGCATAGAAGACCATTTCATAACATAGTGGATTACTGCAAGAACAAGCTCCTTCTTCAAGAGCATCAGCATAATACCTGTGACTTTAAACGCAAAACTAATCTTACTGAAAATGGTCCTTACTTAACTAAAACTGTAGCAGATGCAAACAATAAAACCTGGGGCTAAGAAACATGAAATACACTTCTTGAGGAAGATACCTGAAACAGTTTCTTAAACATCTGTATAAATAGCTGCTTCAGAAGCAGCTCTTATACCCGAGTGTTTATGAAACCACCACTTTTGCAGAGATGGCACTACGTGCTTTACGAGGCTACATGCCTGAATCAGCTCTGTTCTAATGTTTTGTGAAGCTCACAAAATTCATTGTCATTCATTCTTATGCCACCATAAATTCTTGCCAGAAACACAGCTCTGTGACCAGCCGTTTGTAGATTGCTATTTCACATCTCGGCCTCACCTACCCATTTTCTTACAGCCATAGCTGACAGGAAGCTCAGGTGCAGCTCTATGTGGAAGCAGGAATTGCTAGATTTATAGTCATTACTAAACCAAATGAGAAGCCAGTGAACGGACCAAGGGAACCTGAAGTGTCATAAGATCTACCGTGTCGTGTGTATCTCCCATGGTTAGTAGAAAGATAAAACTTAAATCACAACACCTACCCAGTTCTTAGATAAGAAAAATAAGGCAAGAGAAGCCGCAAAAAAGCAGCAACCAGACACAAGCTGCTCGATGATACCAGTAACCCTCCAAAGCGTACACTCACAACTGGTGTCAAGCCCACCAAATCACTCACGATCACTTGCTAAATGAATGTGAGTAATTTTTGTTGCAGCAGCAGTTTTTAACTCTACATTTACGTGTGACAGCTGTGCAACTGCACCCACGTCAGCCAGCTCTCCCAGCATGCTGGCCCCAGGACACACGCTGTGGTAAGGTTTGCTCTTGAAGCCCAGGCTCTCACGAGGGCAAATGCTGAGATTGGTGCTGCTGCAGCCATATACACACGCGCCAGCGAAGCCTTAGGCCAGCAGAGACACCACCATAAGCAGCGTGCTGAAGCGGCCCCATGAATCCCTCTGCTATCTCCTGAGAGCCCTGCATGGGACTGCGAGAGCCTGTCAGAAATTCACATGCAAACAGTAAACTAATACAGAGCACAAGGCAACTCGCTTAAGTAGTCACTGCATTGTCACACAGATGACTTACTGTTAAATCACCATTTCTTTACCTCCATAGCAGAGCAAGGTATGTCTACATCTTTAAACAAAACCTAAATATCGACAGGATTGTGGGCCAGTGCCAAAAGCCTGAATCTGGGTAGGTTTCCTATATGACAGAAATGCTGTACTTGCATTATAGAAAGACAAGTCTCTCAATGGCAACCGGGTGTTCGCGCATTTACACGCCAGTCAGAGCCAGTGCCAGGCTGCGCGAGAAGCAGGACAGCCACCACACACGGCAGGCCAGCGTGGCACAAAGTACTGCGCTTCTTCCTGAACCGAACGCACTTCTGCCCTCTTGCAACTCACTCTTCCCTTTCCACCTCTCATTGTCCCTCTAAGCTGAAATACAAAAACTCTGGTTTGACAGAACCGCAGGGAAATGCAAGGACACAAACATGTTATTCACAATTCAGAAAATCTGTCTTCTGAATTAGAAGCAGCCAAAGGATGAATTCTCCAAGGCAACTTGCTCCAAGTACTTGATGTGGCCAAGGATAAAGCTGACAGGGCAGAAAAAAGGCTCAGATTTAAGCAATCAATTGCAGAGCCGCTGAACTGAATACAACTGCAGATGGGACTTCGGAACATTAGGAGATACACTTTGGTTTAATTTGTGCATCAGCAGCGTCCCCCTCCCCTGTGTCACAGAGCTCCGGCTGAGGTCAGCAGAGATGTCAAAGCCAGCGCAGCCCCTCCGTAAACACCAGCGACTGATAGCCATTTCTCTGAGGATTATTTGGAGCTCGTTCCCTTCAGCTATCCGGTTTGCTACTCCAATAAGGCAAGACCTAAACAGAACGACTAAATTAACAGGAGTTAAGTTCAGACAATACCAAAAAGAGATATGATAAAAGTATCATATCAAAACGTATGCAAGATTACTGTGCATAACAGGGAATGCGTGCGGTGGATATGAAAAACAGGTCTATCAATGCACCAAAAATCTAGGTAGTTATTGGAAGACATTTTCTGTGACTAAGGACAGTGAATGAAAAGAAAAGCAGCACCAGCACAGGTGCATGCACTGCATCCCTGAAACACAGCGAGGGAAGCAGGGAATGAGCTCTGACTTCTGGCTAATCAGCCTCCTTCACCCACCCAAATACTTTTATTTGCAGCTTTGACAGCTCCTCACACAGCTGCTTCTCCCCTCCATTATTGTGATTTTCAATTTAATACACCATCATTTTGTCCTGTTACGTTCCCTCTGAGCTAATATCCTGCTGCTAGGGGCAGCAAAGAGCCTTTCTGATAGATTTTAGCCTTCCATTTTCTGTGATGTGCAATGCACCATGGGGTGCATATTGCTACACCGCAGAAAGTTTTAATTCAGAAGCAATACCATGAACACCTTCTGGGCGCTAGCTGGGTCATTTGGTGAGAAAAAGTAGCTAGGAAAGCATAAGAAAAGCACTATATATGCCACAAAAAGACCAATCATTTCTTCAAGCAGCGAGGTACTATTGGATGACAAAGTTTCATCTCCCTTGCAATGCCCGTCAGTAGCAAAAGGGCCGGAGGCAGCTCTGTGCTGATCTCAGCCCTGCGGGCAGCAGCAGGGCTACGCCAACAGGGATCTGGCGGAGCACAGAGGCATTTTGGCTGGTGGGGAAGAAACACCACGTTGTTCTCCCAGGGCCACCCCTGAAGCCGCAAGATCTCCACGAGGGATCCCAGCCAGGGTCACATTAAAAGGCGCCGCCTGTCCCCGTGCCCTCAGCTCCGCAGCGCTGGGACTGCTCCTTACGTAAGGCCCTTCCCAAGCCGGACAGAGGAGCCCTTTTAATGCCCTGGTGTCCCCTCCCATCTTCCTCCCAGCAAAGAATTTAATGAGGGCTGTTTTCAAGCAAGGTTAGGAAGAAAACAATCATCTTTTTTAGTTGTATGGGCGCAGAAAGTACAGAGGAGTGGGCAGGAGGGGAAGAGAATACATGGCCTTTTTCCCTTCTTCCGGCATATAACTTCTGAGCCTTGAAGTACTAGGGTAAATACTTAAGTTCAAGGAATATGCCGTATCTGGACTGGAAAAATATGAAAACAAAGTGTAAGAATAAAAACATTCACAAAACCTTCCAGCCTTTTTCCTTGACCGTTAGCAGGTTTATTTGGATTTTGCCACTCCCACTCCCCAAATCAAAGAAAAATTGCAATGAAACTGAAACTTTTTGTCCAATCACAAAAATTTCCTTTCCTGAAATTTCTCATCTTGAACTACCGAGGCCAACATGAAAAATGTTCTTGTAGGGATTGCAGAGTTAATGATTTGCTCAACAGGGAAAGATTTAATTTGCCTCCTTCACACCAAGGCTTGGCACAGCTTACATGTCTCACCAGCAGTACACAAAAAAAAAAAAAATCCAATCTTACAACCACCAACTCATAACACCGCTCATTCGTTCTGCAGAAGCGATCAACTCTTATAATCGAACACTCTGTATCATCTCTTTACAACTACAGCCTCTCGCAGTCTTGCGCTCGCGCAGGGCCATGCTGGGTGGAGGTGAGCCCCCTCCCCGCGTTTTGCTCACTGGTTGCTCGGCCAGAGGCGCCACCACGGTGCCCTGAGAGGGGATGCCACCGGAACGGGCTCACCCAGGCACAGCCACGCAACCACCATCTGGCTCCCAGGGATGCTCCCCAGGACCTCCCCGCTTCAGACGACGGTCCCTTCCCCACCAGCAACTGTCGTGGTCACAGCAAGGCAAAGCAGGCACCTTTCCAAAAGGGATTAACGTCTCGGCACCAACTCGGCCTGATAAACAGAAACCAAATGACATGGCAGCTCTGCCCCACATGCTACCACCCCGCCTGGCATGGAACAAGGGCTGTGGCAACGCTCAATGCCGCCGGCCGGCCCTCGCTCTGCTCGGCACGTGCTCTGCCCCGACCGCTCGGGAAGCTCGAGCGGCAGGCACTGCCCTGAATGGCTCTTCTTCCTTCTCTTTTCCCACAGAGGAAGCATTCCTTTCTGCCTACGCTCGCATTGCTCCTTCTGCACAACAGTTTTCCACCTGAGCAACTTTATGGTAGGTTACACCTATTAAGCCAAAGATTAACACTGCTTATTTTGATAGCAAGCGCTTAGGAAACAGCTGAGAACGGGGCTGCATTGTACCAGGTACTGTACAAACACACAGCAAGATTATTTATATAGATACATAGGTGTTGTACAGTATCAGTGTTCTTGTGGAAAATGAGCAGTAAAAGCATATCACAAACAGATTTTGTAGCAACTCCAGAACCTCTTCTTGTGTGGGAAAAATGCTGTTGTACATGAAATTATATGCACCTGTTTTCATTGGGTGGGAACTTGCGTGGCAGAAAAGGCTTCAGGTTTTGAAAATACCGGTTTTATTGAAAAACAGAGGAAGAGTTCCAAAGAGTTTGCTATCTCAGTGATCTTTAAATATCAAGGAAAAATAAATCTTTCATTTATATGGTATAAACACACAGTTTCTCTAGACAGAGACTATTACTTTAACTGCCTCAACTGTTGTTTAAAGCAGCAAATATTTTATTATTTTTAGATGACTTGGGCTAGAGGGCAACACCCTAGGTGTGGCAGAGTCAGCATTTTATACCAGGATGTTTTGTTTGGTTGGTTTTAAAGTATCTTTCTTGTTTTAAACACAAGTAAAACAAACTACACAATTCCACTAACCCTTGAAAATAATGTTAAAAGACAAGTACCCCAGTGTGTTTAACATCAGTTTGAAAACTCTTGTAAGGGATGGATCATAAACTTGATTTTGAATGGAAAGATTCCCTTCCTAGTTCAACATTTTTTTAAAATGTCTCTGGAATTGAAAAGGACTATTCACAACCTTGAAAGGATGGACTGCCTGGGGAATTCTGTCCTGTTTCCCACCTATATTGGTTTTATACTCAAGGCAGGTTTTAAACTGACTAAATTATCTAAATTCTTATTATACTACACACACAACGCTCCCCCATCTAAAAAAAAATAAACAAAAACAAAAAAAACCACACACACAAAAAAAGCCCCACAAAACCACAAGCACAAAACAAAACGCACAAACCTGAAAATCATGCCTTTTGGTGATTTTTTTCATATTGCAATAGCAATAATGTCCGTCCTTTCACACAATTCTTGTCATTGCTGAGCACTGCATGAAGTCCCCTTCATCCTCACTTACTTCAGTGGAAGCTCCTACAGCATCCTTTGGGATAAAGTCCTTAAACACTGAGTTTACAAAGCATTTAAGCATCTATATAACTTTAGGCACTTGGGCAATCCACCCTCATTTAGCAGAGCACTTAAGCACTTAGAGTAAATCATGGGCTTGGTAGCTTCACTGACTCAAGGCTTCAACGTTATGTCTTTACAGGACTATCCAGCTTCCACGGGACGACTGTAACACACACCCAGCAGCCCCAGAAGGTACAGACTGACGCTGGCTTCACTTTTTGAAGACAGTATGGTTAACAGATAGAGTATGTGTACCATAAGCCTATTACGTGCAGTACATAAAAAGCTCCGATTGTGATCAGATGTTGGCAGGTGTCATTAACTTGCTGTTAAAAGAAATAAATGTATGTGTTTTAAGTGACAAGAAACCCTTGGAAACCAGCAGTAAATAAAAGTACTCTTGAGGATGAGGGCAGGGCTGAGCACAACGGATGAAGCAGCAGGTTCACTGCTATGTACCTGAATTCCTGCAACCGGCAACGTGCTTTTGCATCTGCTATACTTTTCAATTATAGATTAGTGCTGGTTTTGCTTGAGCTTATGGGCTGTCATCACCATGGCAACATAACTAAAACTTCCAGATATACTTACCCCTCTTCCTTCCCTTCCTTCAGCCAATTTAGCATGGATTTGGAGTTGTTTATGTGACTTTTATTTAGACATCTCCCCCACATGTACATCTCCAAAAGCTGAGTTACTACAAGATCCTCCAAACAGCGAGGATCTGTATTTTGCCCTCCCCAGGTCCCAAGGTTAATTGTTTATACGATTTACTTCTGGCATTGATTTCTGCACACAATTTGAGCTGTGTGTCAACTACTTAACAGTTTTCATCACAGGCCCACCACAGTCATTGGCAGGCTTGCTGCTGATTTAGTTACTGCTGTTCTGATTCATCTACTCATCAAGCAAAATAATCCTTAATTTAAAAAAAATAAATAAATTGGCTCTGAACTCTCAGGCATCAGTGTTTGGTGTACTGATCCTTTGTCACCTAGGTTTGGAAGCTGCCATAGAGTCCTAAATGATAATGACAATCTTCACCAGTTACAATACTTTTTCTTCCCCCAGATGAGCAATGGTAAAATCTGTATTTATTCAACTAGAAACTCTGCAGACAAGAGAGCAAGATGTTTCTCTTTCAGAGCCACACAGTTTTTGTGTGCACAGAAGAAAAAGCTAACTAGGACACAACAGAGCATTGGCTGAAGAGAGAACTGAGCCAGCGAGATGTGCAGGCAGGACCAAGCTGTCCTCAGAAAGCCGCAGAGGAACAGAAGACACTAAGCACATGCCTACACCATCAGTTAAGAGTCTGCTGTCAGATCAGACTCGACCACCACCCCTATTGTAAATCCCTGGCTCATGCTAAGAGGATGCTTCAACCCAAGCTCTCTGGACAAAGAGATTACTCATATTCAGCATCTTAGCCCAGGCCCAGACTATTAATGTGATCTGGACGGCTTTGTCATGGGAAAGGCAAAGCAAGCTACTGACAGCTCACCAGCAGATTGGAGAAGATGGCTCCACTGAAGCACACTTCAGATGCTTTGATCCAGGCATAAAGTCAGGCTCTGGCCAGCCACAGTGAGGCCTGATGTGCTGCAGCCTGCTTCTTATTTCACACTGCAAAGACACCCAAGAGAGGTGCAAGAACTACCATAAAAAGGCAAATTTCCTAGACCACCATGATGAAATATCATCTGAGATCGGGCCCCAGCGGAGGAAAGGAGAAGGGAAGGAGGAATTTGAGATGAGGTAACTCACAGACTGGAGACATCCCAAATGAAACACGCAGTCAGACAACTAAGGAGAGCACAAAGCAAACTACTTTATAAAAAGCAAAAACCCTTGTGCATTCCCAGAACAGAATCTCAGACTAGTTGAGGTTGGTAGGGACCTCTGGAGACTGTCTAGTCCAGCCCCCTCTGAACAAGCAGGGTTGCATTTGTTCATATCAGCAACTATTTGTCCAGAAGCAGCCCATTTAAAATAACCCTTTGGTCCAGTTTAATTAGAAATGCAATTAAAAAAAAAAAAAGAAAAACAAACAAAACAAACACCATAGTCCTGCATGTTATTTGGTCAGGCCAATGGATGTTACTCCTTTCCCCACTTGAAAACACTGATTTTTCACCTTCATTATGAATCGTATCAACAGGGGCGATTTTACATAGCCCTTAGCTAAACTTGAAATCTGAGACACTACTTTGATGCATTCCTCAGGGGTACCCTAAAAGCATTTTCTGCTACACATAAGAGCACGATCAAATGAGTCAGCACACACTGGGCGTGAACTTATCTTGCTCTTTACTCCCTGTTCATTTATCTAGGTGTAAGTCAGGAACAACCCCACTGCTGTCAACTGAATTACATCAAAGACAGAAAGCAAGCATACACAGACTTCTAAATGGAAGACGCAGTATCAAGTTTTATATCTTGCATAAAACACTGCACGTCCTTTGGGTTAACAAAAACATGAATGGTTTATGTGCTATTTGTTAAACCATACTTCCTGTCCTAATACAAGAGCAACACAAAAAAGGGATAAAAAAAAGCCTTCCATACAAATGCAAACCTACCTGCTTCTGATGTCCTGCTAAAGCTTACATTAACACACACACCCCCCTTCCGTTAAAGGGACTGGGAGAAAAAGAAACTGAAAGGAAAAAAAAAACACAACTGAAAAGAGTGCAAGATAGAGATGCATAGATGGTAACAAAATAAAAAGCACACACCCAGGATTGCTATTTTTAGAAACCCAGGGATCAGTTCTTAGTTCCAGCTTCATGCCCAGGCAGTCAGATGGGGGCACAGAGCACCTGCTTTAGCAGAAAAGCCTCCAGCAAAGCAGTTGCCAGCAAAGCTCCACCTGTGCCAACTGCCCCAGGCACACCGGGAAAGCAAGGCTATGGCTTGCATCCTTGCTGAGAATCTTGGCTCCTCACATAGGTCTCATCACCGTGTTCCTTGCTACAAGACCACCCATCAATCTGGAGCAGCCCCTTGCTGACACTTGGAGAGCCTCAGAAAGGCTTTCCCCACTCTTCTGCTAGAAGTGTCCCAAGTCCTTTGCAGGAGTAGAGGACAAGAGATGCCTTGGTGACTTGCAGGGTAGAAATGAGAGGTAGGATTCAGTATTGTTAAACTGGAAAGGCAGCTGCCTAAATGACAGAAACTGGGTAGATAAAACCTCTACAGCTGTCCCTTACTTAGGAAACCTACCCTTTGCCCTGTGCATATGCTGCATTTTTCTGGCATTTTGCTTGCGGAATGTGCAGCTTTCTTGATCCAGTCCAAAGATGTGATTTGCACGGTCGAGGGGGGGCAAAAAAAAAGCATGCCTGAAGAAGGACCAAATCTTCCCTAAGTAAGGCCACAGTGCTCCAAAGCTGACAGTATCATCTGTGAAACAGTAATTGTCACGGCATTACCTTGCTTTCCTCCTTTTTTTATTTCTAGGAATCTGACTAGCAGAATACCTTTCAAGCAGAACTTTTAACATCATAAAGTCATACCTCCAGCCCACTCTCCTGCATGACATTGACTGTTTTTTTTGAAAGGTTCCCAGATTCCTAAAGTCCTGGGGAAAAGTTCAAACAGACTGAGACTGGTTTTAAATACACACACACCTTGCAGCACGACGCTTCTAAAACTGCAGCCAAGACTTCCATTTACTTTAATGGAAAGTGACTGTTCTAAATGACTCCCCTCTCACACCTCTACCCTCCTGCGCTCCCACTTGGATCTCCTTTCATTTCCTAACTCTGCCCATATATTTGGATCTCCCCCACTGACACCAGACTTGCTGGGTCCCTCTTGCACCCTCAGCATCAGTCTCCCCAGCTTTATTCACTAGAACCAGGTGAATTATGAGGCCTGCTACTGCAACTACTTATGTGTTCATAGATCCTTATTCACACGAGCAACATGTTGCATCAGTGTAAGTGTTTGCGGTGTCAGGAACAGAACAATTTTGACTACAGTAATACAGAATTACTTGGACCTGGCTTTAACTTGGCAATGACAACGAGCACAGCCAAGGCTTCGCTCTCATCCACTCCCATCAGCTAATGCTGACTTCAGGATGTGGCTCAAAAGCTTTAATTAAATGTGATCAGGATACATGTTACCTTCATGGCTTTTGGTGATGCCTTTTAAAACTGTAGCCTGTCTGACTGTAAGAACCATTAGAGTAACAGATTGCCAAACGGAAACATCCCTTTTTTTAAATAAATCAAGAAAGAAACTAAGGGGGAGAAAAAAAAAAAAAAGAAGGAAAAGATGGTAAAAATAGAACTGGCTGGAAACCAGAGACCACAAGAAGAGCTGGCTTACAGGAAATTGCCCTCATCAGTTACTAGATGGGAAATTTTTTCCCATGTATTACATGGATCATGCAGAGACAGAATGGATTTCCACACACTCGAAAAAGCATATTATCACAGGACAACCTAGCTTGCAGTCCTGTATGGTTGGGGAGAACGGGAATGGAGAGGCTGTTTCTTTTCAGTCCGTAGCAGCAAAGCCAAAAGGATCACAGAAAATGCTTTGTCTACCACATTAGCAAGTTTCAGTTACTGAGTTTTAAAATAAAAACATTAAAATGTTTCAGCCAACATAAAGCATCAAAACAAAGTCAACAAAGCAGCAACAGATACACCACGGAACAGAGATGTAGGGCCCAACTTCAGTGGTTCTAGCCATATGAGGGAGCATTATTCATAGTAATAACATGTCATTTTTTCAGGTCTTTACATGCTGTTTCATTGCAGAAGTATTACACCTTTTTTCACTGTGCCACTCTAATTGAGCTTAATAGCATATTACTTAACGAGGTCTACAGCTACAGGCAAAGCTTACTTATTGCCTTTTAATATAAAAATGCTACATTTCCTAGCCTGCCAATAGCAGTGGTTTTGTCACAGAATGAGCAAATGTTTGCGCAAATGTGCCTACTGTTGCATGATGAGGTCTAAGTCATGAATGAGGAAATAGCTAAATCTCCTCCCAAACAGACAGCTTTTGTGATGTGCAATCATAATCACAAGTCGGCTCTATCATTTGGCTAGGACTTCAAGCAGCTTTTACTAGTTACTCCTTGGTGCTCTGCAGGCAGTAAACTGTAGGCTTCTCTCAAAAAAATGCCGAACTATTTGCTGACAATTTGGTTTTGTTTACGAAACCACTTCTGTGAACAGCAACGCTGCTAGTACACACGTAACAACAGCATGCTCGCTCTGCGGTTCTGCAGCATGGTAAGTATATTGTTAGCCCTATTTTTATATTGCTCGAGGTCACCTGGGAAGACCATAGCAGAGCTGGGTTTGAGCACAGCCCCCTGAACACTACTCTCCCTTTCAGTTGGCCACGGGACCGACAAGCACGGAGATACTACACTGTGCTCTGCCCCGTATCAGTGTTCAAAAGCCAGTCATGGTTACAAAGAGTGTCCTTCCACATACACAGCTAACTTTAGATCAATCCTGATATCACACTAACGAAGAGCAAGAAAAGCCAGGACCGTTTTCCACCACTTGCTGAGCTTCCATCACCTCATTGACCCATTCTTTTAGGTCGGTTCTATTATTTCCATTATGTGGCTCAAAGTTATCGTTCCTAGAAAAGCCATTCACCAGCTTGGACTAGGTAAGTCCCCCATCCTCAGCATCTTTTTTCCGTACTTCTTTAGGACTACATTCTGCACCCGACATGCATCATAACCAGCGCCTTCTTCCCCAAACGCTCCCATTGCTGCACCGCCGCTGAGTTTGGCTCCTGCGCAGCCAGCAGAACTGTGAAGGACCAGGTAAATTACAGAAGTTAGCTGGGCTGCAGCCATGGATGTGAAGGCCAAAATTTAGATCATAAGAAAGGACTGGTCTGGGGAAGAAGTTATACGAAACTGCAAAATTTAAACATGTAACACATAAAACATCTGGTCTAGGAAGTCTAGATATGTTGTTGGATTCCCTGCCTGAATGCACAGGCCAGATGTGGCATTACTGTCACCTCCCGGTACTCACTCCCAGAATTAATTGTCATTAATTTTTGACCATTAATTTTGACCATTAAGTAATGGTCAAAAATTACAATAATTCAGACGTTAGGTTTTACGGCCACTGTTATGCCTATGTAAGATTCTTCATAATACAATCATGCACCAACTGCTCCTATATTTGTATTTTAAAATAAAAACATTTCAAAGAAGTATCCCATAGCATGTAGAACTGTGTTTTTCCCTAATACCTGCCACGAAATTGATATTGAAAGCTTGGGAGAAATATTCAGGTCATAATCATTTTTTATAATGGAAATCTATCTTCCAGCAGCTAGCAAACAGAGAACGGGATCTGAAAGTTACTTTTATCAAAAGACAATTTAAAGTTTTAGATGTTTAAGGGACTGCCTCTCCCTTTATTCTCCACCAGCATTTAACACCTGAAACCAGCATCATTCCTACATACATGAAGTATGCTTTTACAAAAGGTGGGGCTGAGCTTAGTGCCTCTCTCTGTGAAGAGCCTTTCAAACGATTGTGCGTCCTGTGCGTCAGGAGGCAGGTCGGAGGCTCTTCCCAGACCCTTGCAAAGCTCACATTTGCTAGGCTCCCCCTCACTCCTAGGGGCAAGTTGTTTTTACTCCTATATCATACACAGCTACAGAGACGCTACAAGGTACCGTAAAGTACGAAAACTGTTAAAAACAAAGGTCATGGTTTTTCACCGGTTCTTTACATGCAGGCTGTACTGTACTTTATCACAGCAAATTCCCCATGAATTCAAACAAGCACATAAGGAATAGCCAGTCACTGTCAGCCCCGTTCTCCTTGTCAAGGACGACACCAGAACACGTCACCGCTGGAACCACATCTACAGGGAGCTCTGGCGCTGCCCCTGTCCTGTCCTACAGCACGGCTCATTTACCTGGCTCCGAGCGCCGACCTTATGGCCGTTTTTATTTCCTAGCTGCTGCACTTCCCTGCAGCTTACCCTACCCCCAATCTAACCTCATGATGGTAAATAGTCACAGCCTGAGCTCTGCGCTCAGGCAAAATTTTCATCTCCACTGCTTGATTTGGCATAATTTTCCTAGATTTTGTTATTTCGGCCTGAATAAGCTATTTCCACATCTCTGCATGACTTTTTTTAAAAAAAAAAGTTCTTATCTCTATTTAATGTATTTTCCACCCCACCTCCTCCAACACCTAGGAAGCCTACAGACACCTCAGCAGCTAACCTGTTATAGATAACAACATTCCTGCTGTTTATCAATTTGTTTCAGAGCAGAATGCAACAAAAATCTCTGTTCTGCCCTGAGAGGCAGAAGAAAGGCCATGCCTTCTAGTGTTTTCCTGATGATAATCCAAGCAAATCTTTCCTGTTCAATTTGCAATCAGCACTCAAAAGTCCTGCAGTTTAAAAGCATGCCCTAGCACAATGCAACACAACCGCATTACACAAGACAGAGACAAGACACGCAATCGCAGGGGCCCTGTGGAGGAACACGTGAAACAGACAGACTGGTCTCTGTAACAGGGGATGCGCACGGGGGCAAGCGTAGCACCCATTTCCTAACAACTCACCAATACACCCCTCCACTGGTCACTGGTGGAGAAGAGGGTCTGTAATATACTTTTTAATCAAGTGGAGATCAGAAAGCATCTCCAAAGGAGGGCAAGATTTAAAGAGGATTCTCCAAGGAGAATCAAAGACATTTTTAAATCAAAGTGGTAAATGTGACTGCTCCCACGCAAAGAGTCTACCAGCATACGTATTGAGATACACAGAGTTCATGTAACCTTACAAAACCAGGTAGCGTATTTGCAGAGGAAATCAATCAGAACTGAAGAAAGTATCCTTTCTAGAAATGCAAGCACTTGTTCAATCTGCCTGGAGAACAAGCCAGGAGCAATCTGACCACACCAGGTCCCAAGCCCTTTCAGTAGCACAGCAGCATCACCTTTGCTTATCCCCTGCTCCAAGGGTCTATTTTCAGACTCCTAAGGTACATGACAGCCTCCCGAGATCTGTTGCTCTTGTGAAAGTTGAAAAACACACTGTGGGCTAACATCTCCTGAGAATCTCTTCACTATGTCTGCACCTACAAATGCAAAACTCAAGACTTTCAGCCCGCTTCCCCACGTGCCACTGGTGAACCGATACCCGAATCCCAACTTCCAACTGCTCTATAAAGCTACTTAGAAAGTTAATATTGCTTCCTGATTGAGGCAGGCACAGCCTAACAGAGGCAGGGTGGTGTCTGCTCTGCACCATTACAGAGAAGGCTGTACTGACCACCCCTGGGCCTTACAGCAAGCCTTCAGGTACACTGACCCCGCTGCAGGGCTGGCACACGTTGCTCTCTCTGATAGAAGGCTCTGCAAGATGCCACCCCCTGCTCCGGCTGCAAAGGGCTCTGTCCAAGGGGGAAACACGGGATTTGCAGGCAGGGCAGCAGTACTTCCAGACCTGTAGGGCTAAGCTTGGGATTTCCAGCTCAAAGACTCTAAACTGATGTTTAAAACAGAAAAATATCCCATTGCTTTTTGAAAACTTCCGGACCAGCTCTCAGTCACTCCACTTTGTCTAAGTGTCCCCCTGCCTTTTTCTCATTTCAATTTTTTTTCCTTGCAAGAGCAAGTTTTAGCCACAAAGTCATGCTCTTTAAAAATGCCCTGAACCCACAAATCACAGTTGCTGTGCCCAGGCACATGATTCATAACCACAATAAAGTTGTCTGAGGCTTGCCTACTCTCTTCTGCACTGACACTAATTTCAAAGATTAAAAATGAGATGCAGATTGCCTCTTCTGCAAATACACTCTGTAACCTTCATGACAGCTGGGTAACCTTCAGCCTCAGCTTTATTCCTTACCTGCCGAATATGTACCATACCCTGTGTGTACTACCCTTGGCATCTCCCATGCCTCCCTTCTCTCCATAACTGAGCTGAAGTACTGCAAAATACAAAACCTGAAGAAGAGCTAGTACTGCAAAATACAAAGCTGAATACTGCAAAATACAAAACCTAGAGAAGAGTTCTAAGGTCCTACATCTTTGTAATGTCAGTGTCACCAGACACAGGCTGGAGAAAGTAGCTTCTGGAAACACCGTACAGAACAGGAGCCTTCTTAAGGCAGCCCTTAACCTGTTGTTTATGGGCAGATACTCACTCAGGTTGCACGGCAGCAAAAGCGCTCTAAAAGCCTATAGCGAGGCTGGTCACAATAAGGAGGTGACATGATTGCCTGATATGCTTCAGCTAAAGCAGCAGACAGCATGACGTTCACATTTGAACATGCCCAAAGAGATTACAGTTGAAAAAGACTGCACCAACTACATCAGTGGCCAGTGTCTGGGATCTGTCAAATGAATACTGCTCCCAAAACGGAGTGCTTGCATCTTCAAAATTCATCTTTTCAACTGGGAATACAGGAGATTGATCTCCAGAGGTCCCTTTCGACCCCTACCATTCTGTGAGATGCTTCCACACACAACAGCAGCACCCCTGTGCTAGTCAGGGCTTTCACTCTTTTCACAGCCATAAGCACCCACTAAGGAAGGATGGGTGAAGTCAGCATGATATCACTCCTGACTTCTATCTAAAAAAAATATCAGTTTGCCCCTACCCCAAAATAACTTATCTAGCACACAGCTTGTCCAGGCAATCTGCAGGGTCTAAACAGCACATCCCCCGCGAAACCCATGGGTCTCCAACCAGCCAGCCGCTCCATGTACGGCTCAGCCTGATGGCAAACCTTCTTGCCTCAGCAAACAGGCTGCAAGGCCCACCCAGGCTTAAACCTGCTGCTTTCATTGCAACCTCACGATAAAGAAGAGAGTTTGACTCTGGGGATCCCAACAGGGGTGCCCTCCCAGCAGCAGGAGCGGGGTCTGAGCCCCCCTCCCTCCCCATTTCTCTTTGATACAAGCAGTTGGGCAGCGCAAGTTCATCAGTCAGGTCCTAGCGGGGCTGGGTAGCATGACTGGTATGTGGCTTCTGTTCACATGTTTGTTTTTATCATCTTCCAGAATGGAGGGGTTTGCTTCACTGCAGTAGCCAAGAAAATGCAGAGCTGCTTCAGCTGAGGTGCAGTAAAACACACTTTCTTTTCCTCTACCTTTTTTCTTTCAAATGATTACAGTTACCCCAAAGAACAAAGTGAAAGAAGTAACATTTCCACATAAGGAAATAGGCTACAGGATTTCTCCGAACTGCAAATTATATTATATTTGTTAATGATCAGCAGTGCTGTAGAAACAGACCAAACACAGCTCTAGATTTTGTTTTGAAATATCCTTTAAATGAAAGATGCTCTCCCCTGCACTGCACTTGTAAAAACAGAATCACTTCTGTCTCTTCACAGAGAAACCTGAAAACCATTTAAAAAAGGGAGAGAATTGCCCACGATGGGCACAAACAAACAAGCCAAGTTCCTGCTCTACAGTACTTTTATGAGACTTACTTCTTCTGTCTCACGCGGTGACAGATGAACACTGAAGCAATTTTACATCTTGTTCTGTCAGCACATGAGACACCTAATAAATCCCAAGATGTAGAAAACACCTAGAAGGCTTTTTTCTGTTTCTTTTGGCTGCATAATTATGGGCAGTAGCTACTACACTCACGCTACCTCCCCTTCTGCCCTCGCAGATATAATAGGCAAACAATGTGCAAAACATAAAAGATACCAGGGGAAACCCTAATTGCTATGTTTTGTGTAAATACAAGATATCTTTCAGGCGATGTCTGGCTTGTGCAGGATCCGGTGCTACTCTTTTCGGAATGGCTTGATCCAAGTAATTCATTTTCTCGAATGGTTTATTTGCAGAGCAGGCAAAGAGCAGCCAGGCAGCAGGCGCTGATCTCCGGCCGCAGCGCTAACACCGGCAGGGATGCCGATCCCCAGGAACACGTAATGGCTGCTTGTGGCCCGCGACTGGTTTCCAGGGGCCAGTACCTCCTCCGCCACGCACAAAGGCAGCTCCTTTTCATCCCCAGACAGCACAGCAAACGCCAAGGGCCTACCGTGGGATGGCAGCTGGGGCTTCTGCTGCCCACGCAGCCTGTGGCAATGCTCCAGAGGGCCTGGAGGGGGAAAACAGACCCCAGACGCTGCTGGCAAAGTTTCTGATGGATTCAGGAAGGCCAAACTTCACACAGGGGAAGCATTAATCCCATGGAAAGCAAGGAGAAATGATGGAGCTGCGGGGCTGTGTGATGTCTTCCCAAGCCTTCGTATTGAACCAAAGCTGAGGTTCCTCAAAGCTGGGGCCTTGCACCACTACCATAACTGCTATTTTTATAAATTTGGTAGGCATTACACTTCCAAACAATTTGACTTGCCTGAACAAAAAGAAAGCAAACCCTCCACCACATGCTCACTATTACCACCAACCTCAGACCAACAGTACTGAGAACAGCATAAAGGCTTTCCTGTTGCTACGTTACAGATGTTGCTCGGTATCTTCATGGTGCGTTTCTGAGACTCAAGAGCCTGTTTGCTGGCTGTTATAAATGCATGTGAGTGCAAGTCTGTTGAAATCAATGGAGCCACAGCAATTTCAGAGATAAATAAGCATCTGTCTCTGATGCTTCAAGCTTTCTAGCACAAATGCAATGTGCTCAACTGCATTCTGACATGAAGAGCTTAAGCACAGCAATCTTCAGTCTCACCTCTTGCTTCCTATGAAAATGCATAATTGTTAATAAAAAAATACTGGCAGAATCAGTCAGAATTGAATTTAAAAGTCCAGGCTTTCTAGGTCAGCTCCCAAAGCTCACACATAAAACTTGCCTTTTTATTCGCTTGAGAAAAGCGACAGCTTTTCACCCAAAGCAATAGTTTACTACTTGATGGGTTGGGGTCCGTGTATTCAGATGCACGCACCCCTGTTCTAATAACAAACAAAATATAAGTTTATACACATATTTGTCCATGCTGCTACTGTTTGCACTACAGAGCTATTTCTTAGTTGTTAGATCAGGATAAGCTGTTAATTAAGATGTCCAGTGGAAACAGACACTGATGGAAGAGACAACAGACCACTGCATGGGGCTCAGGGGATTGTAGTCTGATCCTAGCTGGGCCACAGACTTCCCCACTGTCTGCAAATAATACCTATGTCTTGAGACGTGCCTTATTTCCTCACATGCAACCTAGAGATACTAATGCTCCCTTTGTACTTCAGGAATGGATGTCCAAGGAGGGTCCTCCTTCCCCCTCTGTCTGCCTCAGCTCTGGAACTAAACACCTTCACAAAAGAGTAACATGGCATTTTTCTGGCTCCTCAACTCAGCCCCCAAGCCACAGGGCAGGAAAAGATGCTGGGCTGTACACTGCTGGGGAACACGGCCTTCCCTCTACCCGCAGTCTTGTATGAGTTCAAACTCATTTGTGACTCAGTGCAGGTTTGTTTTTGGAAACAGTCAACCCCTGCACCTTTCAGTTCTCATCCCACCTCCACAGCCAGGACTTTTGGGCAGGCGCTATTCCCTGACTGGTGGTGCTCCAAACCAGCCCCAGGTCTAGAAGCCTCTCCCCCCTGCAAACATTCAATCACACAGAGCCTCACCCCCCGCCTGCCTCCTGTCCCCATTCCACATATCCCCATAAACGTTTCTATAGGAAGACCATTATTTAGTTCAGCAGGTACCTCAAGCAAAAAAGAAAAAATGAACAAAAGCTTATAAAGTTCTGGATTTCAACTGCAGCACCATTGTGATGCATTGTATATCTTCCCTAGCTCTGACTTTTTGATTCAAATAGTTGGAAAGAGCAGTATGAGTGCGACAGCTCAGCTAAGAGCACACGAATCAGTTGAATTCTTGCCTCCAATTCTGTGCCACAGCCAAATCCCTCCTAGGACTGCACTTAAAAACTGAGGATTGAGGTTTTCACATTTTCAGCCACACAATTCCCCTCGACTCTTGTTCAGAAGAGGGGCCTTTGGAAGCCTCAGCTCAAAACAACCACCATTGCAGCATCAAAGTGTGAGATAACAGCATTTATATTCAGGGAAGGTTTAGATTGGATATTAGGAAACATTTTTTCACTGAAAGGGTTATTAAACATTGGATAGGCTGCCCAGGGAGGTGGTGGATTCACCATCCCTGGAGGTGTTTAAAAAAACAGGTAGATGTGGTACTTAGGGACATGGTTTAGAAGTGGTTTTTGTCAGGGTAGGTTAATGGTTGGACTTGATGATCTTAAAGGTCCCTTCCAACCTCAGCAATTCTGTGATTCTATATCAATGTCTAGCAAAGCACTGTGTTGTACAGCATTTGGATTATAAACCTATCTGATGGAGAAAAACATCAATACATAAAGACCCCCCTGTTTAACAGTGGTTAAATAAGGGCAACAGTGACATGGACCTCTAAACAAGTACTGGTCAGGATCAAAATGTTTTGAGGTCCCATTTATGTCCAACTCTCTCAGCTTCTAGGCAAACATTCTCCATACTGAATCAGACTGCATTCCCTAGAAGCGTAAAGCTGACTTGATTTCATGGGGATTTGAGACACAAATGCTAAACTAGGAATTACAAACCCAATGACTTCACAAAGTTATTTCAGCTACACACAAATATCCAGAGGAGAGGTAACAGAAGACACATGATTTGTATATCCTAAAAAGTGTTATGTGTTTCGTTCATACAGTAAAATAACCAGATAATTATAATAGTAAAAAGGCAAACCAGTTCCAAGCAAAAACAGTGGGGTTTCGTATGAAAGTTTTAAAGTGAAATAACTCCTGCCTTTATACATTGCTGTCTTGGTTTGAGCGACACAGAACTAATTTATCTTCTAAAGCTTGGGAAAACTGCACTTTTAGAAGACTCTGGTGTCTGAATTCGTGAAAATATTTACTTTATAACCAGCTATGGTATGCGGGTTTCAAGGTCTCAGTGTTTTTGAGCTCCCCAGGAGCGGGGATGGGGAGGAGCGAGTCCTGGGCACTTGACCCAGGCTGGCCAACAGGATTATTTCATACCATGAACATTACATTCAATATAAATTAGAAAACTTGCTGCAGAGTTCTCTCTCCCTTAATGGCTGCCATCCTGAGAAGTCCTCGCCCCGGTGCCAGACTTCCCTTCCTCCCGAAGCCACAGCGCCTGCAGTGTCCCACATCGGCTGTTCACGGCTGGGAGTGCGCAGCTTCGTGCTGATGGAATGGGATGAGTATAATCCTTGTACATTTTATATTGCTATTGGCATCAATAGTGGTTCTTTAGTTATTAATGCTCATTATCTAGTCTTATTCTATTATATCTGTTTATATTTCAACTCTTGGGTTTCCTTGGGTTTTTCTCCCTGATTCGCTCTCCTGGCTGGGGAGGGGTCATCGGGTGATAGAATAATTGTCTAAACAACAATAAGTTGTTGTGGGTTTCTCAAACTATAGCAACTGCTCAGACAAGTGAATTGCATCCCAAACAAATGAACTGAATTCTACAATCCACTTCCAAAGTCTGAAAATCAAGAATTCAGTGAATGGCTCCCATTAATCCCTTATGCTTCCAAGGTGAGAAGCAACACTAAAAGAGGTATTGTAATGCCTTTAGATAATGAGGCATGTTTATGCTTGTAGCAGTTAAAAGCCACAAGAAAAACAACCGATTCTTCCTATGACTGTAATCTCTTTTCTCTCAGGATGTCATCCCTTTTTCTCTGACAGACCTGGCCACATGGAAAATGTGACATTCCCTTTAGGGGTCCCACTGCAGCTCTGCCTATCAGATCGAATAGCTTTAACCCTGGATCCATTGTTATTGGCACCAGTGTAAAAAAAAACAAAAACAAAAAACAACTGGAAGTGACTTTATGGGAGAAAGGAAAAACTCTTGACATATCACTTGTTGAGCGGCAATGGTTCCAGAAACACATAAGGAATGGAGATAAAAATCTATGAACAGAACATGAGTCGGGTTTGTAAGTAACAGAAAAGCTTCTGAGTGCTACACACTGAAATGCTTTCTCCCCACTAATAACAAAAGATACTTAAGTTAAAAAGGTGTTGCAGCCACTATGATCAAAGGCTGTAAGTGAAGCAAGCCTTGTAGAAAGAGAAAACATCTAAGCAGCTGGGGGGGGGCGGAACAAAAAAAAAAAAACCAACAACAACAAAACCCAAAAAACCAGCCACACACAAAAAACCAAGAAAAGCTTTCAGGAATAGAAACTGTTATCCAGGTCTTCACTGCTCACCTGCAAACTTGCCTGTTTGTCCTGCTAGCTCAGATAATCTCATAAAATACGTTTTCTCTCTCCAAAGAGACTTGTCTTTCTTAATTTAAACTTTTAAGTTTAGAATTAAAGGGTGTAACGACTCCTCTTTAGTACTGTCTCAGAAGACATCCCTGCTGTCTTACAAAGAAAGGGCCTGGCTCCTACTCCCATTGAAGTCAAGAGCAAAACTCCCACTCACTCCTTTGGAGAAGGATCTAATCAAAATTGTTATCCAACTGCCTCCCAACTTCCTGGTATGGCATGCAGGAGGTAACAAGGGTTATGTTTTTACCACACTGAATAACTAAAACAAGAATTTAAAAAAAAAAAAAAAAGTATTGTAAGGGCCTCCTGGCTGGTTTAGCAATTCATTCCACATAAATGAACTGCATTAGAGAGTGTTTGAAGATTGAGCATTAAGCAGAAGCAGACGCTTGCAGTTCTACAATATGTTGTTTCCTTTTAAAAAAAAGTTGTGTACCACCTGTTCCTTCCATTTGCTGTTTCTTCCTGAAGACATTGCTGGCAATGGAATTATTCATTAAAAAGCAACCCACAAACACTTAGTTGGTTAACTAACCAGCACTCCGGAGCTGCTGGCGTCAATAAGAACAACTTCCTCAGATACTCCCTCAATAAATATTTTTCTGGCCCTGCCTCTGGTTTTCACATCTGGTGTTTGGTAGAAAATTAACTCAAGCATTTGCTGCCGCTCAGAAAACTGCTGCTTTTTTAACTCTGTATCTTTATCCATTATATGTAATCTCAGACAATGAAAAACAAAGTGGCCCTTAAAAAGGGCACCTATTTTTGTATATTCATAATCTCAGGCTTTGAATTATTTGAGTGAGTGGGATTTGGACATGTAGTCCATATGCGCAGATGCACCTAAAAGAGAACAAAACCAACAAGCCAGTTCTGCTGCTGTACAATACTGACGGACTTGTGCTGACTTCAGTAGAGCCATGACAATGAGAAATCTGGTCCATCAGACTTATTACTGCAAGCACAGCTGGTTCAGGGTGCCTGCACTACTGAAGAAAAGTAGGGAACCCCTTCACACTTTCTGTTCCCAGCTGCAGAGTAGGAGAGACTGGCAATGATGAGTACATGTGAGCAGCTCCAGAAAACAATTTGAGGTGAATAATCTCATACTGGGAACCAGAGAACCAGAACACCCTGGTGCAATGACACTTGGATTTCTCCAAGAGATCAGGTGCCTTATTACAATCATTTATTTGCTGTGCTACAGCAGACAACTTTTACAAAATAAACACCCTGAAAGAACAGCAATTTTAAAGACAGAAGCACAAAAGACTCCATGCTATAAATGGTGATCACAGTTGTCATACCACTCTCATGAATATAGAGGCAGACACTCCGCTAGATCTCTCTGATTACAGGGCTAAGAACAACAGCTCACTCAGTTTCTTCATACCTCACATTTGACAGAGAGCAGAAGTGTTCAAAAAAAAAAAAAAGCGCCTTTTCTAGATTCAGTGGAGAGAGAAAGGTTCTCTAGAAAATGGCCCAACCACACGTGACCTCCACAGCCCTCCTGAGGTGCCCATCCACAGCCCATACTCTCTGCAGGAGGAGAGCAGGGCAAGCACGCTTCTTGCAAGCAGAAGCCACACCGAAGGGCCTCACATTAAGCCAGGCAATGCAGGTCTTAGGCTTTTGATAAAATTCTCTACATTTTTTGTTCATAAAACCTGGAAATTCACCATGAATTAGTACAGATCTGGGAACTATTTCCTACATACACTCATGTTTTTCCTGTGAAATAGTCTGACAAAATTTAAAAACATGGGTTTGTTGCCTTTTTTTTTTTCAGATTCTCAGTAAAACACAAATGTTGCAGTTATATTTAATGTTTCGTTTTGAGGATTTAGGTTTTATTGCCCTGCAAGTGTGAAAAAATAGGTAATATTTAGGTTTAATATGTGCCTGAGCTTGCAGAGACAGGCCTGAGACAAATGGACTTGCTTTCATTCCTTTGTGCAAGATACACAACTGCTGTGTGATCAGCAAGGAGGAGAGGAAAGGCGCTTTGGGGCAATCCAGAAAGTGATGCAACACAGTCAGGCCAAGAAACACGTGCAGATTTTTTTCTGTGCCATTACATGCGTTGTGTACGAGGTTAAGAGAGGGTTACAAGGAAGGCTATCAAGACAAAAGGGACAGCTGAACATTTAGTGTGCTGTGAAAAAGTAACATGATCTGAACACATCTTAGATCCACGCAGGAGAAGAGGGAAAGAGAACAGTATCAGACAGAAAAACTAACGAAATTCAATGTTTAAAGAGTTTATTCAGCCTTGGTCTGGGGCTGCTCCTGCAGCCTGCACTCCCTGTTTATCAGCTTACTAAAATGAGATTTAGGCAACCAATTATTTAATTACAAGAAATTTTTTTTGCTCTCCATTTATGCAAGAACACCTTTTCTTCACATGATAAATTGTGAGCAGCTCAAACACAGCTGAAAGTACCCATATTCTGGGTACAGGGAGAATTAGATTACTACTCAATTCTAAGAGCAGACAGGAGTTTACCTGTCCTTTTCAGCCGACAGCTCACCAGCCTGCACTGCACTGCCTTTCCTTCTTACGCGCGTGGCTGCTTGTGATGAGCTTTTGGTAAGAGCGGACAGCACATTCAACACCCGCCATCAAAACTTCTGAAGCTCAGACTTGCACCAGTGAATTTAAATGCAGAACAAACTCTCCTCAACTTCACTGTTGCTCTTTGCAAAGAGCACCCACCAAACAGCTTCATCTACACTTTAAGCTCAGATTCTCAAATCACTCTCTTGCACTAGAGTTATTTGCCTTGGCCTCATTACAGCTTTGAAAGACGCAGCTCTTCCTGACCATTTAACTTTTTGCCTAATGAATCATGTTCAGTGACACACAGTGGCTGACAAGGAGCAGCTAAAAGAAGCGCCTTGCACTCACTGAAGTCAAAGCTAGACCTTTTCTCGTTGGTCAAGGATTGACACCATGAGCAGGACCCTGGCAGTTTTATTTCAAGTATGTTGACAACCAGAGGCTTGCTGATAAATTTTCACACCTCACCTGTTTCTCTCACTGCCTTCCACAAACACATGAAACAACGTTTACAAAATTATGGCAATTCTTTTTAGCATCTTGAAAATACAACCAGCATGTCTGCATTGCAGCCCATCACAGTTATAATGCAGTATTTCAGAGCTGGCGACAAACACTGCACTCTGAAATACCCAGCAGAGACACTGCCGCTCATTCTCCTGCTGCAGACACGTACTCTAGAAAGACTCATGCCTTCAGACATAGGAAAAAAGAACTGCGACCTCCAAGAGAGAAACAAGGGGCTGCAGTAAGAGCAGCAATGTTGTGGCCAGAAGAAACTACCCCCAGCACACAGACGCAGGGAACGCATGTCCCAGTTTTTACTCCATTCTCCGCCCTAGAAAGAAGGAGGATATGAACAAGGTCCAGGAAAGAAAAAAATCAAAACCAAGCCTATGACTTAGGCATGGCTGTGCAGTGTCACCAGATAAACCTGGTGCTTGAAAACTTCCAGTAGCTGAGACCAGCACTTTTCTTGGCTGAAGAGGAATGACCAAATAATTGTTCTTGCAACAGCCACTGGATAAAGAGAAAAATTATATTTACCATCTCTCTTTGTGTTGTTTTTCACTTGAGCCATTCAAATAACCAAAAGCTGTCTGCACCCATTACGCAAACCCTCCTCTGAACAGATAATGCCAGGGTGCAGTGGCAAATCCAGGGTTCAGCATTTCTTTGCATCTGTCCTGCATTGCAAATTTGCATATTCTGTAAATAACCTCAATGAAACATTTCAACAAAGCAGAGCAATGAACCCTCAAACCAAGTGAGCATGTGGTGACTGACAGACGAGTAATCAGCACATGTTGCAGAGAACATTCTTGGCAACTGTGAACCCTAAATTTGAAGTGTGAGAAGAGAAAAATGCCATGTTATAGACTCAGCTTGCAGTGCAGTACTCAGCAGCACCGGCTTTCGGATAGCTCAACTCCTGCTGCCAATAGGACGCTTCCCGTGGAGAACACCTACACAAAAAAGTGGGCAAAAATCCCAATGTGTTTTTATTTTCACCGAAGTTTCCATCTCTGGGCCATAAACACCTTCACTGTACAGCCCAGGAAACGTACATATTCTCTTTGTTTAAAACACCATCAAAATACATAACACATGTACACGCAGACATAGGAGGAGTCCTGTCAAACTAACTGGTTTTGTTTGAACAAGCCAAAGGCATTCATTATGCAATCCATCCTAGCAAAGTAGAGATGTGCAGCATTTCCAGTGCTCTGGAATGACTGATAGTAGACCAACAAAAACAGAAAACCCACCTTTTTGTGTCGTTGTCACGCTGTCAGTCACAAAATATTGTAGTCCAGGTTTCCACAATCTGAAACAAAGCAAAAGCTCTCAATTAGTGGCAGCTATTAAAGGGGAAAGGCTCTAATTTTATTAAATGAATTAAAGACTTATGAATTGCATCATGGGATTAACAAAATACCTTCCTTCTCTGCTTTTGGTAACAAGCGCAAAGTTACACCAAACTCTCCTTTCCAGTGACTGGAACCTTTCTTCCCATCATAGCTTACATGCCTTCAAATGCATCAGACCATGTCCCACCAAAGAGCTTGAGCCTTCAGAATGCCTGTTCTCTTATAAAGTGGATATCCACAGAAAAGCAGATTCCACTGAAACACAGGATACATGGAAGGTTTCTTTAAGGATCAGAGTTTCACAGAAACAACTAAACCCCTTCTTCCTTTACAGAAAGGAGAACATCCGCAGGCCGAAGACATTTCTAGATTCACCAGGGACGATTCACCAAAAATTACAAAAGATGGTAACAGCAACAACCAAAAGTAACCGGAGTCAGCAAACAAAGAACACAGATAATATGACTTAATTTACCAAAAGCTTCCTTGTTTCCAGGAACCCCACAGTTATACCGCACAGTAAAAAAAGATGTGCTTACAGGTTGCAGACCAGACTGATAGGAGCTATGAACTGAGTATCATGTACCACAGAAAAGCTGCAATGGGTAGTGCTGCTGAGCACTCACAGAGGAGGACTCTCTCCAGTGCTGCAGCTGTTCACTGTATGACCTTGGGCATATCCTTAACTGCTTTGTGCTCTAGTTACTGCTGTATCTTACGATGAGTGCAATATTGTCATAACAGCATAAATGAGGATTAATTACTGTTTTGCAAATCCTGGGAAAGGCTGGGCAGGGGAGAAGCACCTACAAAGCGCAAATTGTTGGTATTTACGAATTGCATTGAATTGCCCAAGAAGGAGGGAGAACAGACAAGAGAGAACTTCCCTTCCCAGCTTCAAGCCAACAGCCAGCAGACAGACCATTTTCCAGTACTATCACCCTTAACCAGCATGCACCCTACCTGCGGATTTAACTTCTGTCAGTATGCGGGTAACAAAAATCACAGCTGAACAAAGCTATATGAGATACTCACTGCTTGACAGGGGAAGGGTGGGGAGAAGATAAATGCTAGCAGGAATAAAAGCAGTTTGTACTTTTAGTCAACTTTGCTATGCCTCGCTGTACTCGCGAGCACAGGGATTGTCACTGAAAGCAATGGAAGTCTTGTCTCCAACTTTATCAAACTTAGAAATGAAGCATTTCATTTCACTTCACAGAAAGGTAGTGAAGGGCAGATTCAGTGTCTTGCCAAAGTTAACGTGAGGCCGTGGCTGAATCATGAGCAGAAAGCAAGCACCCCATCCCTACCTTCTGCTTTTAAGCACAGGGCAACTTTCTGAATGCAAGAAACGATTAAGTCTGTATTGCACACTGCTGTTGTAATGAGGGATAAAGATGCAGGTGTAACCAGGAGAAAAGCAGAAGAAAACTCAAGCTTAACTATTTCTTCTTTCCTACCAATAGCAAAACCCAAAAAGTCAGTTCTTACAACATGCTGGCCAGGCGTGGTCCCTGCTATCTTTGGTTAATTCCAGATGTCTGAGAAGGAAATCAGCTCTAAGCCGGTTAGACTTGCTAAATGAGATTTGTCTAAGGCCCCACCCCCAGGTGCAGTGTCATGCACCAAAGATTTGGCATCCTTTGGGAAGGTGCTACTTGTCCAGACACTAAATAATGGTCAGCAAAACACAACCATCTAACAACTCATACATAATATTCTCCTCTTGAGCAAAACCCCATTCAGCACCTCCTAATCTCTGAGGAGCTCCCAGTCCATATGCAAAGCATATCCAAAGCAAGAGATGAGTAAGGTCGGTCCCAGCAGGATCCCTTTTATAAGGTTTCTGATGAGCATATGATGGACAAGCACACCACCCTGGCACCTCCAGCACCTTTAAGGCCTGGTCCACAATGTTTACTCCTTGAGAGGCTCTAGGTTCATCCTAATATCTTGGGTCATGACAAAAGAGAAACAGACTTGTTGCTAGCAGGATAATATGGCTGTGAAACACCAATAAGACACCTCTTGAATTTTCTGCTACAGTTACACTCAGTTAACTCTGCTTCAAGAACCTCAAGATTTTCCGAATCACAGTACTGACTCATGCAGCCTGTGGTGAACACCCAGGACACATTTAGAAGAAGGCTACTAATAAATAAAGTATCATGCCAATTGCTTGACTCAGAGAAAATGCAATTAGCACTTCTACATGTTGGCACTTTGTCTTCTGAATACTTGTTGGCTAATAAAATCAGGAGTTGTTTTTAAAGAACATGCCTATAATTGAAATAATTTATCTATCCCTTTCCTGTAACCACAGTGGCATTTGCTAATGCTGACAACTTTTATGTGAAGTTGGTGTTGCTGTAAGGAGTCACACTGACAGATCTGGTTAGCAAAGTCTTTCCCTGACAGTTTTCCAGTAACATGCAATAGGAAAATAAAGTTGTCCAGTATTTCCCATCTTCCAGCCTTTGCCAGCCCCGAGAGAGGGGCACATGCCATGAAGACAGCTGTGCTTATCCAAAATACCCATTGGCACAGCTGGACACATCAAGATCTTCTAACACCTGGGGTAGGTTTCATTTCAGAAGATGGAGTTGGTTTGGCTAAAAGGGAGAAACTGTTTGAAAATCTGAGGGCAGGAGACAGGTTGGGTAATGGTGATGATGAAGTTACAACACCAACTATTCCAACAGACGTAAGGAACACGTGCAGCAGATTAAGGGTAGTGAATCTCAAAAAAAACCCAAAAAACCAACCACCAGACTTCAAGCAACTCTGTACAGGTCAGCAGGGCTTCATGGAAGGCCAAAAGAGTGCAGGACAGCTGTAAGTGCTGGAGATGGAATAAAGATACAAAGGTAAACGATTATGTGGCAAAAGAAAGCCCGAACATCGAGTCACTACAGTGCTGACCAAACCAGACACATATATTTAAAGAATAGAAAGAGACTCATGTCTCTTCAGGTAAGTCAGCTGAAAAAGATTAAATTAAACTGCAAATTTTTTTATTATGTAAAAAAACCAAACAAACCATCAAACAAACAAAAAAAAAAACAAACAATGACCAACAAAAAAACAACCAACCCCAAACCAAAAGAACCACACACTAATGGATGAAACTACTGACACTGCGAACTCACGGGAGATGAGGGAAGTCCTCCAATGCTGCCTGAGGCAAGCACAGAACCACTGTAAGAAGGAAAGAGGATGACGACCACACACTAGAGATCTGACAGCCTAACTCAGATTCCTGAAACAAATCATTAATCAATTATAAATACCCAAAAGATGGTTAGATGATCAAAATCAGCAAATCTGCCTCTGTAGAGAGCCAACCAAGACAAACTGGTCTAATCTAGTTTTCCATATTAACTGGAAAAAGGGCAGCGCAGAAATGCTACACCCTTCAGGGGTTGAATGAGTTCTCAGAAGGGTCAGGCTGAGGCTCACTTCTTTGCAATATTTTGTGCGACTAGCCAGAAGAAAGCACCGAGCTGAGAGAGTTTACAAGTATTTCATTAGGCCCAAAATCATCCAAAATTGATGCCGTGAAACTCAATGATGCAAAGTGCTGTAGTAGCGCTGCTGCAGAGGCAGCAAAAAGAAGTGTTTCAGCACACAGCTTCATCCACCAGCATCTCAGCTGAAGGCCAAGGGGCTGCGCCCAGGTACAGGACTCTGCCTGGGAGGAGCTGGAGCGCAAACCCACATTCCTGTCTGCTGCGCTGACTCTTAGGTGGAGGCAAGTCACACCTCACAGAAAAGCCAAGTGAACAACTGGATATTCAGCTTCCACAGTCACATTTTCCAGAGCTCTTCTGTCAGAGCAATCAACCCAGTACTGCTAACTGTTGTCTGCAACCCAGACATGCCTTAACACAGGAGATAATCCTCTAAAGTATAAAGCTAGCAGTTGTTCATGTTCAACATGTCTGAAAGACTTGCAAAGGAGATTTAGACTAATCTAACTAAATGAGGAACTTACTGAAGCTGTACACCACCTTCACTGGACAGCCACAACGAACCAGGTAAACAGGACAGGGGTATCTCTAGGAACCTGCCTCCACAACCAAGGTCTACATCATATCTCTTGCAGTTTCTTCCAGCCTTGTGCGTTTACCTTTCTTTGATCTGCCCAGTGCAGATAACGGACAGTCCACGGTTTTGGTTGTCTGCCTGCCCGCATGTGATGAAGCTGAACAGCAGGAGCTGTGGATGCACTCTGAAGGCCTCGTCCCTGAAAATACACTAGGCTAAGTCACATTTTGAACGGAGGCTCGCATTTGAAGCCTACTGCTGCAGGCTGCTCACAGCAGTCTGTGTGAAGGAAGAACAAATGAATCTTCTGTTTCTTTAAAAAGCCAGAAATTTCAAAGCCCACTTCATCTCTAATTGGAGTAAGGCTGTTCCTCATCCGCTATGGTACCTTTGATAGCCTCTCTTACCACGTCCCATGATATGAATAGCTTAATGAGTTCTAAAAACCCCAGAATATTTTAGATTGTTTACACATGACAAATGATCTATGGCTCAGAGCTGAAGAGGGAGTAATGTAATGGATCTGTGGGGCATCTTTCCTGCTGTGCAAAAAAGGAGCAGATACATATTCAATATCATTAATGGATGCTGAGAGCCTAGTTTCCCAGGAGCTATTCGGAGGGCATACCCTTTCAACTTTACCCCTCCAGTTTCAGGGATGGGAATTCACACCATAAGTACATTGTGCACTGTCGGTACTTCTGCAGCAACAGAACCTCGAAGCTTCTGTTTGGTTCTTTGACTGATCCTGTTATCCTTACGCCATTTTTTTATGCTTAAACACATTTTCAAAGGTGCAACTCAATACACTGCAAGGGTAACAACAACGTAACAAAACATCTAACAAAAAAAATATTTACTTTCAAGAGCAATCAGTTTTGCTCTAACACTGCTCCTATTCAAGTATATTCTTTATCCTCTCATGGCATGGTTAGTATGAACCTGCAAATTCTGAATTGCTTCCTATTCTCATTCATAGGCAATGTGTTCCTCATAGCAATTCCGATTTCCAGGGATTTTATCCAGGATCTATAGAGTTGCAAGTAAAATTAAACCACATCCTTTGATTACACACTTAGCCGATTTTCAATTTATTAACATCAACACTATAAGAGATAACACTGATTCACAGTAGATAAGGATCCATCTTGGACGCATGTCTCTGGGAACAACGTGAGTTGTTGCTTTCTCTGCAGTGATGAAAAGATGCTTGAGAAGTATCTTTGCTTTCTTTTACTGCCAGAGAATCTACACATTCCCATTCTCTCCCTAAAACAAACGCTTGAGTGTTTGTTCTGTTACTCTCAAAACATCTGGTCCTGAGCCCACAAAGTCAATTGGAGCTTCACCACTGACCACCACTTGCCAACCATATTACTACAGTCAGCCCTGACAATTACAGCTTTTCAAGAGGAAGCATTAAATGAACAGTCTCCCTCTGTCGTACAGGCTCCTACTGTTTTAATGTCCGAAGACCTCCCAGTTTACAATCTTCACCTTCCCGATTCTTCTACAATACGGCAAAGGATTAGTTATCCCAGTACAGAAGGGTAACAGAAGGGTAACCGAGGCACAGAGAGCTTAAGTTATTTATTGCAAGTTCCCAAGAAAATCTTTGAAAACACACACAGACCTCAATTCGGATGACATCTGTCACACAACCTCAGCTGAAGCTAAGGGCACTCATTAAACAGGCTCACAGCAGCTACACATAAGCAGCCCTAGTTAACTGTTAATAGTTGAGAAAAAACCCTTAATAATTACCACAGGCAGCTTCCTTTCAACAACCAGCAAATCAAAGAATGTAATACAAAGCTTCAATAATACAGAGAAGAAAAAAAACCCATCAGCCAAAAGACACTCATTTCTAAAAATCAAGTTCAATTTAAGGTATTCATATCAGAAATCAATGAGAGTTCTTGTGGAGTTTCTAAGTGTTACACGCATGAAGGATTACTTTGAGGAAGGATATTTCTTAATTAGATAAAGGATCGATTCAATTTGTGGTAACCTTAAAGATCTGAAACACTCAAATGGGCTGATTTGATAAATATGAATCTTCAATAATTTAAAGAGACTGCCATTCTAGATAAGAAAAAAAAAATTAAGAAGTTAAAGAATTAACTTTTCTGAGCAGTTTAAACTCCAGCTGCCTCATGCACAGGTTTTAATTAAAAGATCACAGTGTCTTTCCACATGACCTGCTCCTCACTCTTACAGAAATTAAAGCTAACTCCAGGGATGAAGAAACGGAGGTATCTGTAGGGCAGCTCTCTCTGACACCACAACTCAGAGACACGTAATAAAGCAAGGACTGGGGATGGAGAAAGGATGGCCTCGGAGTCAAAGCAGAACGTCCTAGACAACTGTTTCTGTCCCAGCCTCTGCCCAGGGTCTGGTGTCCCACCTGCATCTCCGTGCCCAAGCTGCTCACACAGGGGCAGAGCAGAGTGCTGACGGCTCCGCAGTGAACTTGAGCAGCTTCCACTGCACACCTACAAGTAGGGTTACTTGGACTTGACAAGTTTGTTCTGCCTCTACAGTGCAAGTGTGCCTCCATTTCACTGCAGGGTTCTGAAATATAAATTCCTAAACATGTGACACAGCAGGATCATATAAGAATGACGGATACGGAAAAGTCAGTATTTTCAGAACAGTCTTACACAGTTTGCAGAAAACAAAAAAGAATGAAGACATGTACTGAAAATACAGGAGAAAACAAAAAACACTGAGTGGCTGTTCCTAAATGGAGCCACATCTATACCATACACTTAATGAGGCAGGAGTTCTGTGGAAACAAGTAATAATGTGATCCCATAATTAAAGACCGCTTTATAATACATATGCAGAAGGCTGCCACAGAGATTGCACAAACACCCTTTATTCCAGTATTTCCTGAAATGAGCCATTTGACTCGGCAATGTTAAAAGGTTCCTTTAACAGCTTTCTGGGTCTGCGATACATCATCTAGATGTAACTGAGGTCAAGTGCATTACGAATCTGAGTAACATTTTGTGCTGCAACATGACAAAAGAGACACTGTCTGAGCTGCAAGGCTGACTGGCACTCAATCTATTTCTACAGCCATACTAGAAACATATGTGGAAGTGTATAGAACTTGGAATTCATGAAAAAAAACCCAACTTTTTAAAGAAGGGTTTTTTTATTCTGAATAAAATATATAAATACCAAGTCTTTTGTGGCCTCCTCATCCCTGTATGAATGACAGTGGCATCACAGAAACAGCACATTAACAACACTACCCAGTCTAAAGGCCAATTGGGGAAGACAAGGACACACAGCAGGGCTTTCTGGGTGCTTCACCCAGAGACCTCAGTCCCAAGTAACAATAGCAAACTGATTCAAATCTGGCTTAGACATCCCATTTTTTACAGATTTATTAACTTCTAATTAGTAGGTACAAGCATCGTTCTAGTTTTAAATAATCCTTCCTTGGGAAGTGACATTATCTCTATTGTATTTGTATTTCAGCCAAGGAATAATGCTTTTCTTCCTTTATTAAAAGGGCTGACAGTAACATAATTAATGAGCAGCTTTGAATGTGATCTTCTTTTAAAGCCCTCTATTCAGGATCAGAATGCTGTTTGTAATTATAGGTGCTGAGCAAAGAGCTTGTCTTGGTACATTTCAAAATGCTACATATATAATTAATCTCCATCTTTTTTTCAAAGTAAAGATTTTTCTAAAGTTCAAGGGGCTTTCAGAGTGGAGGGGTTTGATTTAATAGGGGCTGGTCACTCAAAGCAGACACTCAGAAAACTGCTCCAACAGCCCTAAGCTGACCACCGTGGCAACTATTCTCTTGAGCAAAGAAAGGAAACTGGGCTGTGACACAGCAAGCTGTGATTCTTGAAAGTAGTCCTTAATCACGCGAGCGGCCCTACTAAACTCAGCGGGTCCTAGCACATAACCATTTGTAAAACCAAGACACACCGAGCACAGGGCTCAAGGGATTCCATGCAGCATTTCCACTGACACTTTCTGGTTCTGGAATAGTCTCTCTGACCGCATATTTTTTTCAAAAGATACAAGGAAAGCATTTGGGAGCAAGCAAGTACAGCTGCAGCATTAAATAAATTAGAATACACTTGTCAAAATTCTAGACCATGTGCTGATTTGAGATAGAGGTGGTGTCTGGCAGGGTGTGCAATGTTAACCTAACCTCACCGACAGAGACCACCTGAAGTAATTCTATTCAGGAGCCACACCAAAGCAAGATGAGGGTTTATGAAAGCTGCACATGTTCTGGTCCTCAATATTTGGGTGTGTGTGTATGTACGTGTCTGTATGTATATATACACACAGAGTAATTACACAAACTTTTTTTCTTTTTTTAAAGGAGAGATAGGAAAGGAAATACATGAAAAAGGAAAAGCATCCAGGACATGAACATCTAAAGAGCAAATATACTGAAAATCAAACATCCTATTCAATTACAGAAGGTTCTAGAAGTGTTTTCTGAGTACTGGCTCCTACAACCACAAGACTGCCACTGAATCAGAATGACTACATCCATTCAGAGGCGAAACCATGAGCACACCTGATTTGAGCCCAGTTTATACCTGCAAAGCATATAGCCATGGTCCCACTTCTAAGGAGGTTTAATTTTTTTTTAATCCTGTATCACAGTAACTCTGACACTGAGTCCTTCTGCAGTGGCTGAAGTGCACACTATCTCGGGATAATGCCTTGTGCTGCCTGCCAAAGGCTGAATCAAGCTAATCAGCAGTGTGCTGTTGCATGCTAATGTTGACACTTCAAGGAATCACAAAATATTCAGTTCAACTCATTAATCCTTTAATGCTACTTCTCCTCAATCACAGAGCTCACTGTAATTGCAGGTTTCAAAAAGCACCAATAAGATTATTAACAGAGCAATGCAGAGGACAGCACAACAAGAAAAGGACTTCAGATGCCAAATCATTTCTATTCAAAGCCTGTACTAACGGCTGCAATCTCCTCATATGCATCAATGTCAAACCACGGGCAGAATTACCCGTATGCAGTCCACGGAGGAATAGTAAGCCAACAACCTGCAAAAGCACGTGCAAGCATATATCCTTTCCTAGGGGCAACACCAGTCCCTGCATTTCGGTGCAGGCACCTCAAATTACAAAGGTGGAGTCCAGGAACTCCACTGCTGACCATTCATTTGCTGGACATTTGAGCCAGGGACCCAGTTCTGCTGCCCACCTCTGACGAACCTCTGCCTCCAACAGCCTGCTTTGACCCTGCTGAATAGATGCGGGAACACATGGGAGTTGCAGGAAAATTGACTTAATGACTCTGCAGTCTCACTGCACCCTTCCACACTTGCAGCTAGTTTCTCTCTGCTATGTACAGTGAGCATACAATTCTTCAGAAAAGAATATGCTGTCTCTTACTGGTAAACCCCATCATCCAATTTTCAGTTTCTGCAGTATTTTGCGATCTCTCAGCAACACAAACCACTTCCTGCCATCATCCTTCCATCACTCTTCTTGAATAACAGCAGTGAGACATACACTGGCTTTGGGTGTACACCTTTGGCCAGGACAAATTGAGGCAGAGACTCTCTAAGACACTCAGGCAAGAATCTTCAGGGTGCCAGTTTATTTGAAAACTACATAGAGCAAATAAGCGTATGCTCTTCTGTCTAGGTCTCAGGATTTTCCCCATCTCCTCCCTTCGCGTGTTAAGAGTGGGATCTTACCCACACACACTGACACCAGGAATACTGTAGGATATATGGCCCCAGCATAAAGCCATGGAACGCTTCAGGAGGCACGTGTGCTGCCAGGTAACCCTGATATGGGTGTTTACTCCAACACTTAATGTCAGTGTTTAAAATCAGCCATCTTTGGATGGGATACTCAGTGCTCATCATCCACCTGGACAAACTACCCTGTTCCAGAATTTCTCCCTGAGGTTTCAATCCTCAGCAGGTTGCTCTGCAAATACACCACCTTTCCCTCCAATTTCCCCTACACCACTTAACCGTGGGAATGTGCTTGTGTAAGGCCAGCTACTTGTCAGCTACTAAGGCCCTTGTCAGCACCTTTTTCTACTGTTTCCAGAAGTTCCAAGGAACACGTGAGACAAGTGTTGTAACAGTGGAGGGGTACCATCATCACCACCAAACAGATAAGGCACAAGATCTCCTGGGTTTTTTTTTTCCTTGCAGTCCCCATGGTTTCTCTTCTCTGCTTAGCACTAACATCTCAACTGTTCCACCTTATAAAGCAGAAGATACAAACACTCATAGTTCAATGATGATTTTCCCCATCAGCTGAATGCAACAGAGTCCTGCCATCTGTGGCCCTTGGGCAGATGTAAGATGTATGCACTTGAGAGGCAACATTTCTGTGCTAAAGCCCTACAGATAACATTGCATAGGCATAATTACCTCACATAGGAATCTTCTGCACTTGACCATGGAAGAAAGAGCATTCAATAGAGAAAATTACCAAGCAACAATCAGCAAACAGCACTCAAGTCAAATGCAATCATGTTTACATACATGGGTACATTGAGTTGATGATGTCTTTAAGGTCAGAGCCTATTTTGCACTGCCCCCAGCTCAAAGGCAAATATGCCAGCAGTAATGGTAATTGAACCAAAGAACTGGATAATTCTGCCCTAAGGTGAGAACATCTGGTAAAGGTTGAGTCAAAAGCCTGAACATCCCCGGTAAGAGAAAGCTTCAGCATCTGCTGTTACCTGCAAGTCCAAGCCACTTGAGGTCTGTGAGTAGATCTTGTTAAACAAGGCTGATGCATCTGGTCTCAGCGCAGCAGAGGAAGCCATCGTGATAGCACGGCAGGCCTAACACCACTGCAGCACAGCAGAGCAGCACTGCAGGCCAGCACAACCACCCACCGCACCGTCAGCATGCAAGATGTGGTTGTGTGGTCACAGCCCGCGCATTGTGTTTCATTCACATTTACTCAGCAAGTATCAGCCTTAAGACAAGGCACAGCACCAAAGCACTACTTCCCAACTGAGACCATAAATCAAAAATCAAACAAGGTAAACAAGACAAGCAAATAGACTACACTTAGCCATCCCCATCAGTGAACACTGTTTTCACTTTTCCTTTTCTTGAAGAATAAGACATGGGTACATAAAAAACAGTCAATGGTTGCTGAGGGATATATTAATTTCCACATGCTTTATTGTTACAGAAAAATCGTTACAGAAAAAACTCCAATAATATGTATTGACAGCTTTGCTTTTACCATTTATACCTGTGCAGGATCGCAGCTCCGGTTCCTTAAACTTCCTTTGAAATTCCAACACTTAAAATATTCACCTATATATTCTATCCCTGTCAATCTCTGAATCATCCTAATTATTCAGTGATCTGCTGCAATAAGGATTTCTTTAGAGAAGATCTGCTAAATATGGCATATATGGAATCCATTTCAGTAAAGGATTTAATCTCTTGTCAGATTAGAAAATAAGTTGATAAAATTACTCATGCTTTCCAAGAAAAATGGATGTGTTACACCAATTCTTCAGAATTCTTAGTTTTAGGGTAGAAATTTTTAAAAACATGGTAGCACCAGGAGAGACCACAGAATGCAAATTCCTAATCACCTTTCAAAAAAGGCACACCTTCAAACATTCAGTCGCTTTTGAAGAGGGTAACAAGACACACAGTACTAGTTATACTCAAAATAAGATCTGTAACAGGGGATTATAAGCCATATTCTTTGACGACCCTTAATTCATCAAGAAAAATCTAAGAGATTTCTGCAACTAAGAAGGAAAAAAGCAAAATCTTACTGCACGGAGAGAATCTTTTCCTTGCACATATCTAGCTTAGATACTTTGCAACTGATCCACTGAGGAGGTGAGATAGATAGATATAGGTGTGTGTACACACACACACAGACACACGGCAAAAATAGAGCGCTGGCTGCTTCTCTGCAGAACCACAGGCTGGATATCCTCCCTGCTCCTCCCTTCCCAGATGCCTGGAAAATCCTTGTGGATTTACAAAAGCAGAGACCACAGCTGTCCAGCTAAACACACAGCAGCAGCTTTTGGATGACTACCAAATGCGTCTTTACTCAGGCCAGGGAAAACCATGCTGAATCCCGGCATGGGGGCCTGCCCTGCTCCGAGATTTCCCACTTCCATCATGGTGTGGGTAAGCACCGAATGGCTCTGGCACAAAGGCGGGCAGCGAGAGCAGCGGTTATGGCCTGGCTAATCCTCTAATCAAATAAACTCTTTAACAGCTCTCTGGTGGTGTGTAATGCTGGTGGAAGAATTATGCAGCTTTTGTGAAAAATTATAAATTAAATCTGCTTTTCTTCTGGGGCTTCATGGATAATTTTGCTCTTAACCTCACAAGCAAAGGATTTCAGTTTTTCTTTAAACTATTTCTACAAAAGTTTGAAGTTCATCAAAATGGCAATCTTCCAATTTAAAAAATGTTATTGCCTGAGTGGCATTGGTAGTATTTAATCATTATTAAGGGATTTAACACAACAAAAAGTGTCATTGGATTTCTTCCTCTCATTGCAAATACCTCACCGCAAGCTTCCAAAATCTTGCCCGTCTATTAAAGTAGATGCTCCATAACAAGGAGTTAAGCTTTCAAATGACCTAAGATTGCAGGAAAGCATATGCACATGAATTATGCTTTATAACAGGAGGAGGAGGAGCCTATAAATTCTATGTGAAATTTCCAAAAGACAGATTATAGTCAATATTAAACATTTAGACGACAGCTAAGGAAGAATAACCGGAATGACTAGAATACTCATTCAAACTGCGTGCTACAAGGGGAAATAAAGAATTTTCATGTGATGATCTTTTTGACAATAATATAATTTCCAATGTTGTTTTCCAGCAATATACAGGAAAAAAGGCATAATTCTATTTATTATTTTATTATATTAAAAGCAACATCTGTGCTTGCAAGTGTCTTTGGGAAAAGGTGCACAATATACTCCTTTTTCTGCAAAGGCCACGGGGAAAGAGAAGATAAGTATCTCACCACTTTCTGCATCACTGTCATGCTGTAACCAAAGGCCACGGGGAAAAAGAAAACCAAGTATCACAGTAGTTTCTTCATCACTGTCATGTTGTAACCAGGAAGGCTAATTAACAGGGCTGCCTCAGAAGCTGTCATAAAAATATTACTTTTTTTTTTGTTCTTGAGAACAGGCTTACTGCATTTTTACCCATTTTAAACTTTCAAGCAAATAAAAGAGAATGAATTTCTTGATAAATCTAGTTTTATACAGATAGAAAAAAGCAACCATGGGAACACACTCTTCTTCCATTATGTCTTGTCTGCAGATTCGAACAGGTAAAGTGTTGGAAAAATTTATTACTCGGATAAAACCAGCAAAAAGCTTTCCACTTTGGCTCAGGTCTCTTTAATTTTCAGGGTGGCTTGTTTTTCTTTGACCAGCAATAAAAGACAGATTTTTCTGAATTTCAAACCATTTGCAAACAATGTGCAAGTAGTTCAGTTCGAAGAAAAATTTGGAAAAATTTTAAAAAAAAGTCACATCCCCGAAATTTCACTGGCGAAAGTTTGCCATCCTTTTCAACTTGCCAGAAATGTTTGTTTATATTAGTCAAGCCATCCTCATTATGGTATATAAAATCAATTTCAGCAACAATGCTGTACTGTATCTTTGAAGTAAGATATTTATTAGTGACGATAAGATCCTGTTGCCACAGAAAGATAAGTTTACATTAACAAATAAATTCTAAAATACTATTTTTGAAACTTGTCCATCAGACAAAAATGTTTCAGATTCTCTTCTAAATTAGCTCCTATAATAACATGACTAACTGTGAAAACATTCCCAACCATTGCAGTGCTGTGTACATCAGATGAATGACATCCACATGCTCTCCTTCGGCCTGCTTTTTGCATACTAAAGTCAAACATGTATAGAGCTTTCAGGATCTTTGTTTTCTATTTTATATATTGTTCCTGACTATTATTCCTTGGATCTCAAGTTTCCCCAATAGAAATCCCTCAGTTTCTTTATCAAACACATCGAAGTTTTAAAAGCAGATTCTATGTTCAAACCATTAAAGGAGTTTCTTTCGCAAATAGCAACCTCCTGGGGAAAATGTATTTTATTCACTCCTGTTCTTCTCACTTTGTTGTCGATGATACTTAATTCACAAGAAAAAAAAGATGCTTGACAAGTGTCTTGCGCCCTACCCCAAATAAATGTTTTGAAACTAGCAAAGAGATCAGTACTTTGGGGGGAAGTGAGGGGAGGGGGGTTCTATGAGAATTTGCAGTCTATTGTACAATAGCAAACCTCAACAGCTTAAACAAAAAAAAACTCCATGCAGAACGAGGGTAGCGTGGCAGAGATGGTCATAACTCCTTCTCAACCTTCTTTTTTACGGCATCTCTATCAGGCAATAAACAAGGACAAAGGAGCACACTCCACCCAGACAACACAACAGGAAAAACTGGATGTTCCTCAGAGCAATCGCTGCAGAGCCGGGAATTGGACCACAGCTTTCCTTTCCATTCTCAAATGAGAATCAATATAAGGAAAGATAAGACATCCCTTAGAAGTGCATGTATTTACCTTGTGCTTTATACATTTAAGTGCTACACCTTTTATGTTCTGTGCTTTTCTAAAATACACAGGGTTTTTGCCTCTAACTGTCACATGCTACACTCGGTGCTTGGGATAGCTGGGATATTCTATTTAGTAGTCATTTCTTGATCCTTCCACAATTCTCCCATCAACGCAGCCACCCTTAGCCATTCAGGCAGCCATAGTATATTACAGCATCTCATTTCCATTTATCCTTGAATGATCAAAACTGTATTTCAGAAGTACATAATAAAAATATGTAAAAGGAACAACAGACATTTGAAACGATAAAATAAATGGAGGTCCTGGCACAATGCCATGCCACCATTCCACCTCATCTCCTGGGCGTGAGAAGTGCATCATGTATGGCACATCACCTGTTTTCAGCCACTGCCGACACGTTCAAATGGTCTTCCCAGCATGTTACACTGTGAAGTTTGATTTCACTTTAGGTGTTACTCGAGAGAAAGCCTCAAAGCAGACCAGTACAAACTGTTTCAATTCCCAGTTCCCAAAACTGACACCAACACTGGTGTCTGCCCAGCCCTCTCCCTGTACCTGCAGCATACGCCTCCAAAACTAGAAGAAACAATGCAATGCAGTGCTATTGCAGCATAATCTATGTTGACATCTGCATGATTTCAAAGGTAGGGTCTGAAACGCAACTGAAGTAATTCACTGGCTTTCAGAGTCCGTATCACAGCTGTACCCAGCTGTCTCACTGCCACCGAGCCACTCTCACAGCAGAACAGACCCGAGCAGAGTCCTGTGTGACAGAATCCTAAGGTGGCTGCACTGACCACACAGCCCAGAAACACACTGCACACTGCTGCACAGAAGCTGTACAGCTGCACCAGTGCAGCATTTTTTCACAGGCTAATTGCCTTCACATCTCCATTAATATCCCCTTGGTCTTGGACTACACCAAGGATCTCTGCATCATACAATATACCATTTCGCTCGCCAGACACGGTCGCCCAAATGGAGTTTATATACAAAACAAGGTCTCAACCTGGCTTTCCACAGTCCAGGTGCAAGTCGGTGTCATATTTCTTAGAGTAGAACTCCATGTCTTGGCTTTTATTCTTTCACAGAACTTCAGTGTAACAGAAATACAGTTCTCTGTTAAAGCATGCAGACTTTTAAATAGCACTTGCCCTTGTTCAACTTAATTTGCAAAATCCCAAATCCAGTTTTACGACTGATTTTAAATGCATCTGTCATCCAGTGGGCAACATCTGCTGCACATTGCTAAGACCTGCTTCTGCTGTACAGCGAGGGAGTCTGTTAGTGCTGCTGCCGGCTTTGCAGCTGGGTTGGTTTTCAGCTAGAAGGTGTTCTTGGCCAACACACAAGCATGTGGCACATGCATAAGTAAAACTAGTTGTGTTTGTGCAAAGCAAAGCCCAGCAATAACACAGTCACGCATAGAACTTTTCACTAGCCCTCCCTGCAAACATGACTCCTCATCTAACTCTTGCTGCCATGAAAACAACCATAAGGGGATTAAAGCACAGATGTCTCACTGCCGGCCTCTCCCCACCCTTAAAATCTAACTATCAGGCTGGCCTGATTTATACCGAAGAAAAAGTCCTTGTTAGCCAGCATATACTACCCCTTGTGATGTCAAGAGTTTCAGACAAGTTTGTGATTCAAAGATAGTGGAGAAGAACTAGATGCAGTAACTGAAGGGGAAAACTCCACCCCTTTCAAATGCAGATAAAATATAAGCCGACTTAAATTAATACAAGCCCTGTAATTGTCAGGTTAAAACATCATGAGCGTCCTCTTTAGGTGTCCAGGGCTGTCTGGCATATTTAGGCTAATGAGCATCATTTATTGCTCTTTGACCTCTCTTTTCAAGAGTGCCCAGCCATGTGCTATGCTCCTCGGCCTGTGGGAATGACAGGACATGGTGCTATTCAACAGGATGGGAGAAGAACAAGTGCTGTGGGAAAGGGGGGAGTAGAGTAGGAAGATGGTATGGCAAAAGAGCAAGAAACACAACAAGCTGAAAAGGAAAAGGTAAAACATTTTGAATCAGAAGGGAAACAACTCCTGCAGGTCCTCTGATAAGAAATTCCTTTTGGTAGAAAGATGCACCACAAGGATTAACTTGAGAGAATGCCTGGGTATGGTACAGCATGGTGAGCAGCTGGTACAACATCACGCCTCATTACCCACCAACGCTAATGTGAACACCTCACACCTGGTCCTCCGTCATTCTGGAGCAGAGTTCACAGTTCTGCTGTTAACACAGGAGCTGTTGCAACCCAATTCTTAAGTACCATTAGCCAAAGATGCAAATTCTCAGCCCCTCTGAAAGCAAGACCAGTAAGGGACAGCTATAACCAGCTCAGGGAAGAAGCTATCCCCCTTTGAGGAAGAAGTACATGTGCAGGTTGGGGACAATGGAAAGCAAACATTTCACTGATGTGTGGGGATAGCAGGTCTGTCTTCTACACAATACATCCGCATCCCTCCCACCCCCACCGTCCCCAAATAACTCTGGTTGAATCAGTGCTCAGTGCCCCTCCATCCTTGTACTTTGATGTCAGTTGTCCAGAACAATCTACATCTTACTACAGGTCTTTATGTCGTCTAGCCTAAGCAGCCTCCCTTGCAGCACGTCAGTGCTGCACAAATTGCTTTTTAGCAAGGACACTTAACATCCAGCATCTATGTAAGCTACGTGAAAACGTAAGTCCCAATTTCAAGAGTCACTTAAACATTTCTCAGCCTTGCTGCAACTCAGCAGGCTCCACTTGACATCTCTCTACAGGCACTAAGATTTCCTCAGAGCTACTTCACTTTTCCTATGGTGGCTGAATAAAAAAGGGAAAGCTCTGCTTTAGGAGCTAAACAACATCTCCAAGCCCAGTAAGAAAAATAATAAATAAATACATACCCTGGAAAATATCAGAACATACTCAAAATACTGATAAAGTTTAGGTTTTGCTGCCCTCGGTGACATTCTGTCCTAAAATTAGCTGCTGAAATCCAAACTGATTTTTTTCTGTTCTTTTGGCTTTCAGACAGTTCTGACAGTCCCATTACCACTGCCTTGTTTATCTCCTCCTTGTGGCTTCTCATCAGGACAAATATTTATTTTTGTTTCTTAACTGTGTATGCAGTTTTCTTTACCACCAGAAGGCACTTCAGAAGGATTAACAATAATTTCCGTACTCACTTGACTGACACATGGCTTTGTTTTCCACTCTATTTAGGAAGAGAAAAAAAGTACTGATTAATGATCGTCAACTGTTCTTCAGCTTCTCTCCCAGGAATTGTATTACTGTCTTATTTACAATAACAGTTACGCCCTTAAGCCCAATTAAGAATTGGCTTCATGGATTATAGCTCCAAGAAGATCAGAATATCAGAGGCCCAAAGAAATTAGTTATCTCCTTAGAAAAAAAATAATCTTCTCACAAACTTGGGATACACATCTGGCACAGCCCCATCAGTCTTAGTCAAGAACACCAAAATCTACAAATATAGTCTCCTGCTGATAAATATCTGTGCAGCAGACAGTTCGCATTTATGGTATCAGTCATACTCTAACGGACTGCAAGTCCGGGCAATCAGTAGTTCTATAAGGCACCTCTGTAAGAAACCCCCTAATATTTTCAGACTATTACACAGTACGGGGGAAGAACCCTATCATTCAGTCAATCCTGAACACTGATTTTGAAATAGGTAAGAAGCACTTCTAGCTTTGTAGTGCCAGCAATTATATACTTGGGGTTTCAGCCTTTTAAAACATATTTAACTGTGCAAACAAACACAAAAACCCAAAACAAATGAGTGGAACTCAGTGGTCATTATTTCCTGCAGGAACCTGACCGCATAGTCAAAGATAGCAAAACAAAGTAACAGCATCTTAACTGAAATCGGTAATTAATATCAGGAAAGAAGTAGCAAGCCAGGAACTGCAACATAGAAAGTGAAGAATTATTGGATGCAAATGCAATTCATTTAGTATCATGACACGCAAAAATTTTGTTTACCATTCACAGAAGACCACTTTTACTGCCTGCAGTACCCTGTTACTTTTTTATCACAATATAATTAGTATCAGTGGAAATAAACTTAACATCCTGTTAAGAAAAGGTCAGTGGTATGCAACAATTTACCAAGTGAGAAAATAAAATGCTATCAGTCAATTTTTCTGATACCAGACATGTATCATGGAGCCACAGACAAAATCAGGACCTCACTTGAGTCATGTCTGCATCACAAACACCATAGGGACTTCTGCTCTGAAGTTTCTCATTTAAAGACGCCGAACACCCCCCACTCTCCCAAGGGGAGCAGCACAGCCCCCAGCAGCACGCCCCTAAACAGGGAAGACAGGGAGAGGTGGAGGCAGCGGTCCTGGTACCCAGGCACCTCCAAATCCTCCCAGTTCCTCCTCCCACACAAGCACACCTCCACAGACAGAGCTGCTGCCTGGGGCAACATCCAAATACTACGTGTTTAGGAAACACCAACAAATGTATTTTTAATCCTGACCCAAGCAATGTTGGCAGGACAAGAAAGAGACCACACAGGAGAACTAATTAAACATCTCTACCCAGACAGAGTTGTTTTGTTTGTTTTCTTGTTATTGGTTTGGCTGGTTTTGGTTTGCTTCTTCAATGTTTATTTGTCCTTGCGTGTGATCCATCAATTCAAAGACAACTGCAAAGGATGTATCAATCTTTTTTGTGTAGTAAGAACACTGAGACAGCAGAAACAAACAAACATTTTACTCCCAGAGAATGTATTAATACTTAGAAAAGTAAAGTGCTCCTGGCTGAATTCCAGTACTTTAAGCAACAGACCCGCAGTAGTTAAATACCACACTGCCTGTAGGCAACGTTGCCTGTGGGAAGCCATTTGAAACAAAGTTCAGGTCTCCTACTCCATCGCCCTTTTTTGCTCACCAAGACAAAGACGACACAAATGTTTCTAGAGAATTATCACTGCGATACTTCCCCAAGACAGAGAAGCAATGTGATTTGTTCAGGAAATACGCTATGATAGATTTTCTAAAACCCCCTTTTGCTGTGCACGTGAAGCTTTCAGCTCAGGCCGCACCAGGCCTGCTGTGATACAAGGTGGCTCCAAGGCCTGCGTCTGTTGGGCTGAACCCCGCCAAGAGCCCCTGCAAACAGGGTCATTTTAACTACCATGACAGTTTCAGTCTTGAGGAGACAAGACCCAAATGATCTAGGGGGCATGCACAGCTGTGGTATAACAGTGCCTGACACGGCCTACAGACCCATCTCACACCGCAAAGTATAAAAGGATGCACAGAACAGCGCCAGAGAAATTATGCAGACTAATTGTGTCTGATCAGAACCTATCAGATAAAATTTCAGGGGTCAGCAAGATTTCTGCTCTGTTAGAGTGATGGACACACAAATATCATGTTCATACGTTCACATGCCATGTTCATTTGCTAAGGGATACTGGGCACGGCTCAGACCTGGCAGAGAGCCCAAGCGCAGCAGCGCACTGGAACGAAGAGATCATTGTGAAAGCAGTAAATCTTAATAATATTCTGGTATTAGCCACAAATGAAAGGTGCTGGTTATCTCAAGTACTTTTTAAGAGCTTCTGAAATAAGTTTTCAACCTTTAAAGAAAGAAGTTTTCCATAAAGAAAGAAACATTTCCACAGCAGACTCCCAAGGATGTATCAAGATACAAACCATAAGCTGGTATTGCTCCTCTGTTTTTCTCGTCCTGCCTTGCAAAAGTCAGCCTTAACCAGGCAGAAGAGATTTAACCTTGGCACAAGCTACAACAACAGCCAGCAGCTTGATTTTGGTAAAAACATTTGTCACCCACAGACTGGCCAGAGGAGAAAAAAAGTAACCGATGATCAGGAGACATGTTCTGCGGCTGAGAGAGAATAGCTGCAGTGCAGAAACAACTATTTTGGTCATGAATTGCGTGCGGACCCTGTGGTTGTTCAGCAACTGAACTGTTAGGCGTCCGAAACAAAACCTGCCTTTTCCTATCTTTGCTATGATCTTCTGTTGACCCATTTGGGCCTGTGTGTCGTCCCTTTTCAGCAAAAACAGCACAGCTCTTTCCCTGGCACCTAAAATTGACTCTTTACAGGGTCAAGAACATCACATAGAGGATTCCCTTTTAACAAGCAAACATGGCATACCAAGATCAGAGAGGAAAAAAACCTACTCTGTTTCAGAAAGCTACTCTGCTAGTTTTGTACATGCACTGATGTTCCCTCAGTGTTCTTCACAACTCTACTTGCATGTAAACACAATTATTGTTCAACAACTTACAGCAAACTCCCCAAAACAGAACAGCAGCCGAGCGTGAGCTGGGATTGAGGGAGCACCTGCACACCCGCTTTACTCTGATGCAGTGTGTTACATCTCAACAAAGTCATGTATTTTGTGGGTACAAGCTCCAGTTCAGAGCTAAATCTTACTGGGAAACAGCACAATAGCTCACAATGACAAACTATACCACTGTTGTGGAATTTCCTGGAGCTGCAGTGGGACACACAGAGTTCAAGCCTATCAGCGCTGCCTGCTGGGACAGACTGTACTTCTCACAGAGAAGGGAGGAACTGTTTGAGCTCCCAGCAGAGGGAAGGGACTCCCTACCAAGGAGAAAACATAATAAAACTTCCCTAAGCGACTCAGCTGAGCTGAGTGAAAGGCAAAACCCTCACCAGGCTCTGAAAACAAACCTGAGTTTCTGTGCAGCAAGAGCATCTAAATGACTGGAGAGGTTGGTCTAGCGTCATGTGATCCATTTAGCCAAATAAAAGTCTGGAGTTACATCACCCATCCAGTTGTGAGACACCACTGTTCTACATCAGCAGAAAATGCCCTTGATTGTCAACTGACACATGTAACCCTGGCCAGCAAGTGCAAGGCCATGAAAGTGTCCTGTCTACAATACAGGTGAAGACATCTTTCAACAATTACAGGTTGGACCAATCGATTTTTTTCAATTCCCCTGCTCATCCTTACCAGTCTTCCCAAGTCTTTTAATCTCCTTTCCCAAATTCCCACAGAACTGAAGAGGGACCAAGTATTAGCTGAGGTGTCAGCCTGCAAGTGCTGCTAGTGGCTCTGACCGCAAGCAGTTCCAAAGGCTGAAACACAAACACTTGCTCTAAATGGAGAGCTGGATTTAAATTGCAAGAAAGTTAAAAAAAAAAAAAATAAACACAAAGCTGGCCTTCCTATACTGTCTACAAAAGAAAACCTATTGGTAGATCTCCAGTCACTGCTCCCCAGGCACCACAAACACCCAGTCTCCTGCTTGAGATTGCCTCCCCAAAAGCTGTCAACCCAGCCACTCACATGAATTTCTTGAACGAAGCTAGTTTAGCACAGAGTGACCACTGCACAATAACTCAGTTCATCAGACTGGGCGAGGGAGCCCAACACAGGCAGCTCAGCCAGGAACGGGCATCAGTGTCTGAAGCATTAGCCTCTGCCACAAGCACAGGTACTCTGAGAACAAACAAGAAAATATTATTTTGGATGGTAGCACACCATTGCCTATCTGCACTACTCTTGCAGGCCTCACTCTGCTGCTCCACCCAGCCCCTGTGCAAATGGCCTATGCGAAACGCCTTGATGGTGCAATCCAGCTGCTGACGGACAGAAACCCGGTCACAAGGTCCATTCTCCACACAGCCGGCCCCTTCAGTGGCAGCATCAGCAAAGAGGCCAAGCACTGAACAGTCACACACCTCAAATGGAAGCAGATAGCTCGCCCCTCAGTAATTTATTCAGTTATTGATGAAAAAAATATTAGTCCATGAAATCATTAAATGTTATTTCTCCATCTTTGAGGCTAGATGAATAATGAAAACAATGATTCACAAATGGCTCATTACAAAAACAGCAAAACAAACACTACGATCTGCTATTTACACAGGATTGTTTCAGCAACTTCACTTCAAAGTGCCAGGGTGGAGTCTCCAGGTCTGCCTCTGCACAGGAGGACAGTATCTCAAACGTTGCGCTTAGGCTGCAAGTTTGCTATTCCTGTTTCTCTGTGCTTCCAGGACTGTTCTATCCAGCTTCCAGAACAGTGCAAAAATTCATTTTCAAAACAGAAACACATAAATTAACTCTTCATATTAAAGGGATGTATTTGTTTTTCCTTCAGGAAACTGTGCATTCAATATGCCTGACACTATCGCTAGTTTACCAGACAAACCACTTGAAGAGAGAATTATTGCAAAGCAGGCTGGAATGACTTCTTGGAGATCACCTGGGTTTTGCGCAAGGCATCGGTTCTCCTCAAGGCACAGAAAGAAGGGGGAATGGAGAGCCATCCCACGTGCAGAGCTGCAGCGGAGGCATGGCTCCCCAGAGCAAACCACTCCTTTTTGAAGGACCCCACTGGAACCAGGGCGGCTCTCTGCAGCGTGTGCTGCAGAGTCAAGACCTGTATCCAAAAACATGCATCCGCGTGGCACTGTCACAGCATGCCTGCATGGCTAAGAAACCAGCAGCATGCAGGGACACAACCTTAAATCTAACCATGTCTCTAGAGGGGCAGACAGGGGCACGCAAGGATTTACCAACACCACCCAGGCACCTCACCTCCCAGCACTTCCAGTAACAGATAACATTTGTAGACACCAGGATTGTTTGCAACTACAGGAAGGTTAAACACCTTTAAAAAAAAAAAAAAAAACAAAAAACAGCTGGAAATCATCAATGCATTTTAAAATGCCCTACCCAAACCAGTAAGATTTCAAATAGCAATAGCAAAATTGCATTTCTCCTTTTGAGATGGCAGTTCTCACCACAGAGGTCCAACCACCAGATGATAGACTGCTAGGAATTTTTTTTAAATCTGATATAATCTAAATATAACTTTTTTTTTTTTATGATGTGGTTAAAGAAATCCACTCTCAGGAGAACACATCTGAAGCCAACTTCCAATGCCAAATATTTTTTTTTTTTTAATCGCCAAGTTATTATTATCCTGTAATCCCTAAAGATGTTGAAAGTCCTTATGATGGAAACACAGCCTTAACTACAGAAAAATAATATTCTCATATCTGAACACAGGCAGTTCATTTTTTGGTGGACATCAGATGTTAAAATACTTACAATTTGAGATTTGCTAAAGTTGCACGTCCTTCTTTGCCAGAAAAATATTTGTCCCCAAGAACAAAACCAAAAACTGTGACAGGTGGTCTTCACCACTATAACCACCTGAGCCAGGAGACAAGCCAAGGATTTTCTATTTTTAGACACTAAATCATCTTCTATTAAACAGAACTCTCTTCTTTTTGAGCAGCAAAACACATTGCTGCTCAAAAGCATGCTTACTTTCATGATGATAGCAGAGATGAGCAATGGGGAACAAAAAAGAAAAAGAGTAATTGCAAGCTGAATAGATAATCTGAACACAATGCAAATACACTAAAGAAAAGTTTAATGAGCATTACGAAAAGTAAACTGAGTGACAAGTTCACACGTTCTCTCCCTCTTTATTAAAATAAAAAAAAAAACTTAATTATGACCACTAAAGCTTTTTTCCTCATTCCATCTCATGAGCTCAAATAGCAACACACTTTTCGAGGAGAAATATTGTCCCTGTACTCAAGACCTAAAGGCCTTTATCTCCTCCAGCGTTACACTGCATGGAGGGAATCAGGCCATCAGCATCAATGCTACCTCCATCAAGGCCCATGTACACTTAGAGTTACCCTTGAGTCCTCTGGGACAACTCAGAGCCAGCTGCAGACACAGGGTCTTCAGCCAGGTGGCACCTGGGGAGTCCCAATGCCCACCCCACGCAGCTCCATGCAGACACCACCCAGACACCGAGCTGCTCGGAAGGGAAACGTTTTACTTTGCGTTACGTACAGGGGAACATGTTACATGTGCAAGTCCCCGGGAGGGGCATGTGATTTAATGGGACTGCATATAAAGAAATTCAGGATTTGTGTGCATCCCAATTCCCACTGCATTTCAATGCCAACCTCACAGCTTTTGGCCACTACATCCCTACCTGCAAGCATCTGGAAGACAACAGATCGATTCACAGAAGCAGCAAACATTTGTACTCGTTTTCTATGAGGACCTAGGTTTTTTCAGACTAACAGGAAAGATCCTGTGCTCAAAAGCTGTTCTACAATCCAAACTATACAATCTGTAGTCAATACTGCAGATCCAATGGGCTGGGAGACGTATCACTTTGTGGCAAAACAGAGTAGAAATTTTTGCTTTGGAAGAAAAGTAACATTAACAAAAATATCTCTTGCAGCATTAATTTTAGTGGGAAGAACAAAGAAAAGCACGTTGGAAACTGGGAGCAAACCACATTATCTACAAAGCATCACGTCAGCACAGTTACTCTGATCCATGTGCAGTTTGTGTCATGTTAAGTCATCATTTGCCAGGACTTCTGGGAAAGAATTTGAAACTAATCTTTTCTTTTTTTCCCCTCCATACTGAGTGCGGAGGAGTTTTGAGCCCATCTGTCCCTGAGACAGGTTCAATGTAAAGTCCTCGCATATCAGTACATCGTAGAGAGCAGACAAAGAGACACGCCACAGGAGCTTGCTACTCTCAGAAGGAAGCTGGGAGTCCCAACTGTACCTCAGCTCCAATTAGCTGCTTCATGAACTTTTCTCAGAAGAGAACGTCTTCTGAAAAAATAAATACACACTCTGATTAAGTAAATTGTGAGGAGTTAATTTGCAATTCCGCAATCCCCAAGGGACTCCAAGACCAATCTATCTGGTGTTTCATCTACAGTAATTTAATAGTTTACATTGTAAGGCCTATAGCCTACGATGAAGATACCAGGTCAAATCTTGAGTACATTATTCACCCTAGTCCCACTGATTCAGAGGCACTACTAGGCCAATTAAAGCAAACAAGATTTAGGAGTCTACTACCTGCCCCAATGATTAGTAGCACAAGCTGTTTTCCCTGCTGGGATCAACAGCTTCACCGCTAACAGCTTCCACCTGCAAGCAAGTTCAGGTTAGGCATGCAAAAAGAGGCAAAACCAAATATGTTCCTCCATTTACATTCCACTTTGCTAAAGTCACTACACAATTTAATTCCCCGCTCCCACAAACAGAGACATGCAACATAAGGTGAGCCTTCCAGATTCACGTGTCCAAACCGTTCTGAGCTATGTTAAACACTGCGTTCTCTGCTCCATTTTGGGCTAGATTTTTTTAATTTGTTTTCTTCCCACATCTCCTTCCTTTGCTTGCCAGGAACTGAGTTGGTCATTTTTATTTCAAGTAAAGTTGCCCCAGCCCCGCAGCATCTCAGAGCTCTGGAACAGCAAGGCACTCTTTTTATGTAGAGTGCACTTGATAAAAAGATTAATAAAAACTACACAGCATCTTTAAAGGGCCGCCTGGTATCAGTGTAGCAAAAGCACAAGTTCTTAACGATGGATATCAGGAGCGCAAACCAAACAGCGCTAAGAGTCCAGGCAGTTCTAAGCCTCTTCTACTACAAATCAATTAAGCTGAACAGCCTCTAAAGAGGCTGTCTCCATTTCCAGGCCACACTCTGCACTGCCAAATATTCAAAAAGTGACTGTCCGTGCTCTTTTAAGGAACTCACAGTGACCTGAACACTATTTACACAAGTGTCATAATTCATTTCCTATACATAAAATGTCTGAACAAAATGCATTTTCTTTAGATTTATTTACATAAATAAAACACTATATTGGGCTGGCCGATATACTGTTGTAAAGCAAATGATTTGTGTAAACTGGTGATAAGCATCTCTCCCATGCTGCACACCATGGAAGGAGTAAATATAAGTTTACTTATATATATACTTAATATATATATATTTATATATATTATAATATTATATATATTATATATTATAATATGTAAGTATATATATTTACTTATATATATACTTAAATATAAGTAAATATAAGAAAATTAATTTCTCTCCAGTCACTAACAGAAATTAAGTGTCATCAAGGATGAGCTGAGTCCAACAATCCTCCCTCTATCAAAAACTAGCATAATTGCTAAAAACTTTTGAGATTCTTTCCTAAGGAAAATTATGGATTTTCCTGCTAATTTTCAGGTTTTGCAACCTATCATCAGATACAAGACAAAAAATATTTAGTTTACAGGTGAAAGGATGCAACTTCAGTGGTTTGATGCTGAATACCTGAACACTCTTTTCAGAGCAACTGTGAGTATGAGTGATTCAGCTGGAAATTGTGAGGAGGTGATAAATGACTCGTAGAGTTCTCCAACTGGTTTTCTATGCATATGCTCCAGTTGATAAAACACAACTTATGTAACTAGGACAAGACAATTGAGCAGTGAAGACAGCACAGGAAATGCCATTTCTGCTGTTAGCCAAAATGCTCATGTGGCATTTACATTCTCAGAGACTCATCGGGAAAGTTTGTTCCTTTTTTCTTCCATGAGAACAGAAGCACAAGTGTTTACAAGAACCAAGAACACCTCCTTTCTTCTCCACCCACATGGACTTGGCAGCATGTCCCAGTATTTTGTGATGTCAGCGTTGAAAAACCTGCATCACATTGCTTCGGGGCCTCTGAGAAAATAAAAACAATTAAACTACACACTGATTTAAGACCTGCCTTTTTCTCCTCTCTGTGCCCTGCATTCAAAGAGAGACTTGTTGGTTCCCCTAATAAGTCTGGCCCCAATTCAGCTGCTGATTGGAGTTGGCTCGTGGGATTAATGTTTACAATATGAACTGATGAACATTTATGAATCAGGAGGTCTGTATGGTTACCTGGGCAGTGTGTGGTGCTACCAACAGTGCAGATGGAAAGAGTGCTAGGGCTTTAAGAGCCTATGTCAAGAGTAACCTTCTTGAGCTCAAAACCATGAAGGAAATAACAAAATCACCCAGAGGCCCTTACAGGACAGGGGAACTGCGAAGTGCCGTTTCCTCCAGAAGAAGGCACTCTAGTTAGGGAGGCTGGCCAGAGGAGGTGGCTGCCATGTCCACCAGCGTTCGCTGGCACACTGTCAGCCTAACCAAAGAGCCAAACACAGGTACTACCTACCTGGGAAGTAACACAGAAGCCCAGGACCAGGGAGCAGGATGCAGACAAAATGCTCAGTTCAAGCACGCCTTTCCTCCCTGGATCCCCTGACATCAGCGTGGTTCTCCCTGCACATTTAGGAGCATCCCTCAGCTAAGTGCACCATAATGCCACTCAAATCTGCAAGGGCAGACTGAAACACGCCTTTTTGTTAATATGCCTACAATTCTTAAATTTATACCAACAGATTCTCTCCTAACATAGGCTTTTCTGAGCAAAGGATGAATTTTGCCCTAAAGGCTTGAAAGGTCTAAGGACAGTGCCACAGCAGGGTGCGCGCTGTTCGAAGGGCAGCAAAGGGAATAAACACGCTGGTAAGCACATAATCATGCTTTAGGTGTTAATCCTGCAACGTAGCCTACAAGCACAGACTCCTCTTTATCCCTAATGAAGAGGCTGAGACCTCAAACGAATGCATTGATGCCACAGATACCTGGTTTTTGCTAGAGGACTAGGGCCTCAATCACAACTGGAAAAAACACTCAAAAGCAGATTTTGGCCCTGATTGGAAAATGCCAAAATTAAACTCCAATACAATAACTAAAAATCAACTAATGACCAAGAAGTAATTCAGGCACAGATTTCACTTACACCTAAAAAGTAAATCCTGTTTGGTGGCGTTTAAGCAGGTGACCTTCCATTGACACATCAAGATTTATAAAGCCTGCTAGCTATTTTACTGGAAAATAAATCTATCACACTCTTAACAAGATTTCCAGAGATTACAGTCTGGGCTCAACTGTAGTACTATCTTGTCCACATAATACCATATAAAGAAAGAGTAAATAGAAATGTCAGTTATCTTTGAAATAATGCAGTTAGATTCTGACCCAGAATAAACCGCTCTCTCTCTGACGGCTACTTCAGTGGAGTACAGAAAAGAAACATGAATGCTCACCTCTGTGCATGCATATGCACACTTATGTTTTAACATGAATTTGCCTGCTTGTGTTCATGGCCCAAACAGGTCGGAAACCTCCCTCCTCCTCCCCAAAAGTCACTGACGCATGGAATAACTGGCAAGTGACGCTGAAGGACCTGCACTTTCCCCTTTAAAGAAAGATGTTGTTGTGGAGTTGACGGGCCACTGCTTTTGTTACACACTGCCCTCGGTCCCCAATGAATCCCTTCATAAATCCCCACAAAACAGCAATAAAGCCACAATCTTTAGCAAAGTCTGTATGTGGTTCACTTGTAAGGCACTCTAGAAAGTTATGGCAAATTTACTATTTCCAACAGGTGTAATGAATAAAAACCAAGAAAAAAAGATCTGCACATCACTAACAATCTCATGCAAGTCATTACTGTCCTTCCCACAGGCTTTGTAGAGACTAAATGAAAGCTATAGTCTTGTTATAAAATGGGTGCTGCACTAACAACTGAAAATAATACATTTCTTCTGAGGATCCCAGGTAAAGAATGAGAGAACAGCTCCGTAGGAGTCAAAGATTGTATTAGTGATGACTGTGGGTTCTCCCACAACACAATCTGCCTTCTGAAAATTTTTCAATGGAAGATAATTAATAATACATGCTTCTTTTCACCAAATTAAACAGGATCTAGATCGCATATCATTACTTTTCTACTCTTTATTCCTGCTCTCCTATTGAATTCACACCAAAATTCCAGGCCCGACCTTCACCCACGGTGAAGTCTTCCATGACAGCTACCTTTCTTAAGGACAATAAAACTGTCAATCAAGAAGCTGAGACTCCCAACTGAAGCTGTCATCAGCCTCTGGACAGCCAGCTTACAACTGCATACCTTCTCCCACTGCAATGGGAAACAGATCACCAAACCTTCCCCCTCACAGAGCAACAATCAAAACCTATTTCTTCCCTTTAAGGTCCTCACAGTTACAATTTGTACATCCAAAAACGCTACCAAGCCACCGTGGGAAGAGGAATAAGGGCCATATTTATCAATATACATTCTAGAAGTTATCCAGGTGTCAGGATGGCAAGTAGGGCAAAACAGGAAATGAGTAAGATGATTTAATAGCTCTTTTCTTGTCAGGTAATTATAAAAATGGTTACAAGATGAATGTTGATATTTCAACGTGCATGCACAGTTTATTCTGTCATTCTTCATATTTTAGAGACTTCCACTGAACAGAGATTATATGTACATTACCGCGTTTGACAGACAATCCGAAGCTGTTCTTTACAACAATTTATTTCCTTTAGTACAGTACAACACTATTCTTATTGCAGAAGTCATTACTGTCATAGGAAAAGCTTCCTATTTACAGTCCTTCTGTATGTGGAGGAGCTATTGCTCTAGCATGTGAACGCAGCATGCAGAAGGACTTACAGTCATTCATGTGCATCGGTACAAAACTGAATTAAGTAGCACTGATTGCAGGTAAAACATATTTCCCTTGGAAACTGTCCAGGTGACAACTCTCATCTATTGACAGTAATGGTCCTATTGTTCACACTATTTCTATTTAACACGATCCAAGTATTAGATTCCAGAAGTATTTATATAACAAGTTCCATTCAGCTCAGTGGAGTTGTAGAGGTGCATACATACATTTTCACATGCATAAATATTTTTAAGAGTAAAGATGTACAATAGAAAGTTTACCAAAAATTAATAAACGGCACCTACGCTGATCAGTACGGAAAACAGTTGGGGAACTTCACAGGGACAGAACTCAGTTCTGTGAGAAAATCTGATCTCCTCAGCACTTTGGAAAAAATAAATATTCTTCCTGAAGAATTCTTGGTAACTAACAGATGGCACTGTGAAACAGGGATAATGCTCTAGTAAATGACAGGAGTTGGTTTAAAACTTTCACAGAAATGCAGCAACTCTCTACAGAACTCTGTCAGATTCAGGATTAGGCTCTTGTGGAAAGTCATCTCTATTCCAGTCTCTTCCCCAAATATTAATTAAAAAAAATAAAAAAAAAAAGCCCTAAGTCATTGCTCAAGATTCACAAATACAGGGTTTAAAGTAGACCATTATATGACTCCAGGAGACCGCAGAAAGTATCAAAGCTATTTGCTTAGAATAAGTGACAGCGTTAGCCCAGCCAGGCATTTTCCAGTATCTCAAATGACATTTTATAAAGATGTACTTTTCCACCTGACAAACAGCATGGTTTCACCAGTTGTCACCATAAAAATCTAAATGGCAAAACCAAAACTGAACTACAGCTTTTTTAGTATGGAAAAAGGAAAACAAACATCTGCTCTGTTTTCTGCCTCACTCGTTTGGGTCTTTTAATGTGTTAAGCTAGACAACGTGAAAAAAAAATACTATTTTAAAGCACTGTTCTAACATTATTCATGTCTCTGAACCACCAAAATTAAACATGTACAGGACCACAATTAAATCAAACACAACACCACTTCACAACATTGTTAAAAAGCCAGGCTGAAAGGGGTCTTTTTCTGGTTTGAAACTGAAGGCTGGCCTTAGCAATAAAATTCAAGACCATTTAAGATCTCTTCAGGTCATGAATGTCTGTATCAAACTTACCCCAGTAAGGCAAAGTAATATTATAAACAATAATTAATACTATTAAGTGGGCATAAGTGTGGAGTCTTGAAACTATTCTGTCATTAACATCCCCTACATAATTACAAAAGTCTTCCTGGAAAAAAAAAAATAATAATAAAGAAAAAAGAAAAAGGAGCTGAACAGCTATCAGGCAAATATGCCTAATCTGTCAGACGCACACACATGCAGCTCTAAGCACCTTTACATAGACATACAACATTCCCAACAGCTGATTTGGTATGAGAGCAGGTGCCAAAACCCTAACACAGAAAAACAACAAACACTACAGCTGCTCAGCTTTTAGACTGGGAACAAGTCCCAGCCTGCTTCTCCAGGCCCATTCCAACTAAAACTTAGCTCTGATTCTCCCTACCGCTTCGTATGTGCTCAGGCCTCCAGCAAGTTCCACACGGCGTTACAATGAACTCAAACTCCCTGACAAAAATGAGATCCTTCTGACTGGTTTTCTGCTTTCAATGTTTCTGCAAAAGATGCTTCTTTCCAGGCCTAACCCAAAGTCCAGCAGAGCTAAACCCAAGATTCCCACCAAGGGCAAGCCACCTCGCAGCCTGATTCACAGAGGTCTTCAGCACTTTAGCAGGCCCCCCCCAAGACGAGGCACTCCAGCAGCTCTCCATCCCAACTCTGCAAAATGCCATACAAAATTACGAGAGGATCCACACCAGCACCTTCTGCCCGTTTTAGTACCAATGTGTTACTGGAGCAGTAATTCTGTACATTCAGAAGTACAAGTCTTCATGAGGTTTATGCACCACAGCAGCAGGACTGGTGGGGAAAAAGAACTCATGCTCCATTTTGTTGCAACTTTCCCAAGCTGGAGAGCACCAACACAGTGTGCGATTGCTAGTAATTGTCCCCTCCCTCATTCACTGCCCAAACACTTCTTCACTGAAAAAAACTGCACACCCCCAAAAACTGAAGCTGCCTGCACCAGACATCATCTAAAGGAAGTACCCTAATTATGCCTATTTAAGGATTTACATTTTAATTTCAGCTTTAAGACAGCTGGGCTCCTCTCAGGGGAAAACCAACAGCAGCACAATAAATCCTTCAGGCACGTTCCCCCTGCTTTTCTTTCCAAGTTGCTGCTGTGGCGTTCTGCACTGGTTGAAGACACCGTCAATGCACAACAAAAGGATATTCTAGCCTCTCTGGGTAACAAACTGTTAATGTAAGGACTGCCTAACCTGGGGCAGTAGCTTTCAAGAACTAAGAAGATTTCTTTTTCCTCTCCCGAGGGTAAAATAAGAAATACCATATAGCCTTTCAGATTCAAAGAGATTAGAAAATGAAAAGACTTACTGAACAACTTGATCCACCCTTTCAAGACAGAATTGTTCCATATTCATGTGGCTGCCCCGTATCATGTGGTAGGGTGTCATTGGCTTCTCTTTAATAAAACACAAACACTTGCATTGCATAACGCAAGTTAGCTTGTCTTGAAAAAGGATCTCGGCTGCAGAACCAACCCCACAAGTAGTAGCCTTAAAAACTGAAATGATATCTAAAACAAGTTTTTTGAGGTGGATTCCTCAGAACTCACTGCATTAAATTCACACTAGGCTTTGACATCAATGCTAACAAGTAATTAAATAGATATTTCAATGATAAGTGTTTTCAAGTTGTGCTTATCAACATTTTAACGTGAAAGTGACAAGAGATATACTGTCAGCAAAGAGGCTGCTCAAAGAATATACAGGATAAAAGCCAGCAATGCTTTTATTATTGCATCAACATCACAAGAACGGAAGTAATAAACAACCTATTCAGGCTTCCTGTGGATGCTCCAAAGCGTTTGTAAGGAAGGCAATCAGCGTTTACACAGTCCCCAGACAAGCAGAGTTTCTTCTTTGCTTGTTATTCCCATAAGGTACCTAAAAACCTTTCAAAGCAGGGCAGTGAGAGGGTTAGCAGTGCAACACGGTACCAGTTGGCCCCAGATTCAGCAAGAGCGGGGAGACAAGAGCCCCTGATTCACAGAAACAACTCCCTCAAGAAGAGGCATCTCCCATTTTCCAGTGCAGCAGTGAGACAGACAAGACCCACCCACCCATCTCAGTACTGCCGTGCCTCTTCCACCTGCCGGAGCAGGCAGGTGAGCACAGGGGATGCAGGAGGCAGAGCAGCCTCCTCATGCTCACTTCTGCGCACCCATGCGGGGCCAGCCTGGATTCCTGTCCCACCACATGCCACCAACCGCTGCTGACTGGTCATCAGCACAGGAAGGGTTTGTGTGCTAGCACAGTTCTTCCCAAATCTCTATTTCCCAACTGAAAGTCTCAAAGCATACTTGAAAATTTAAAAACCTTTGAGTCTGCCCTTTCTGGAATGCAGGCACACTGAAGGGGAAATATAAAACAAAATTAAACACAGGTAAAACATGAGTGCAAGATACTGAGTCGGGCTTATATAAATCACAGTGCAAACAACGCAGTCCTAGCCTCCTAACTGTCTGAGCAACCCTTATCTGTTGCACACATAAATATTCAGAGAAAAGTACATAACGCCAGCTGCCATCAGGAAGCAGAATAATACTGGTTCCACACTACTGCCATTGCTCAGAGCTCTGCTGCCTCCAGCCCACCTGCCACCACCCTGGGATGCTTTGTGCCTCTGACTGAAGTGCACGGGTTCTTTTGTTGGTCGCCTAGAAAATACTACCCATAGTATTTGAGCCCTAACATTTCAAGTAGCTCTAATTCAGCTTTCAGCTTAGCTCAGTTCTTTGTCCTCTAAAAATAACTTACATTTAATTGCAACTGGCTAAAATTTTCTAATTCTTTGTGACCCCAAACCTCTAAATCTATTACCCGGAGACGGCCACAGTAATCCTTAATGAAGGTATGGGTATGATGCAGCATGCAAGGGGCCATCTGGTTGCCAGGTGTTTCCTGGCTTAGTTTTTCCTCACAACACACATCCCTCCTCCTCCTCTAATTCCAAGGAAGGCAATTTCTACCTCAGGACAGTCCTTCATTAAAGACACAGGCAAGGGCTTTGTGGCAAGCAAGTCAGCTGCAGAACAGTGACATTCAGAGCCTGCAGCAGAAAGCCTAGAAGGACTGTTTATTACCATACAGATCTCCCTGTGACTACCAGGAAAAGACTGTGCCAAGTGTATTTATGACTGCTAATAGGAAGGGAGCCGAGTGCAACATTTTCACTGTAACCCTGCCTCTTTTGTCCTTCGCTCATAAAAAAAAAAAAAAAAAAAAGAAAAGTTAAGAGTGCAGGTTTTTTTAGAACAGGACCATTTATACAAGAAGCAGGTGATTCAAAAAGTATACTAGGCAAGATTTACAACTGCTGTAATTTGTCTTTTAGGGAGCAACAAAACCTGTTCAGGGAGGTTAGATCCTGTGATCTTTATTTTCAAAATGGAGCATTAACTTCCCTAAAATCCCCATCTTTCAGACAGGTGGAGGCCTTCCAGCTCTCAGATACACATTCCTGCCCCTCTGGAGCATTTGAGAGACCCAGACTGGTAGAAAGTAAGTAATTTTTGCACAGCAGTAGCGTTGCCCTGGCTCAGCTTCCTGAGCTGGCTTCCCACGGGGTCAGGCAAGGACCAGGCACCGTGGGAGCAAACAGGCACAGGACCCCCACAGCACCAGCTGAGATAAGCCCTGACTGCCAAGAGGCAGCATCCCAGACTGCCAACTGGAAGGCTTCTCCTGGTTCCCACTATCACGCTAAGATTTAGCTCGCATAAAGCGTCATACATTTCAGGCTAAATCCAGCAAACATTTACTTGGACACTTGCAGTAGCCTGTTCTCGGGAATGGTTTCAGACTGGTTATATACAAGTACCAGGGTCAGTGGACATGCACAGCAAAATTGCCTCAATATTTCTCAAACAGGGTAGGGAAAACTGACTTTTGCTACGGCAAAGAGAAAACGCCTTGTGACTCCTTCCAGTGTACGGAAAGGGACTCCGTGGTGGGGAGCTCTGGAGAGTCAGGCCTGATGCCCCTGCTGTCCTCAGGAATCAGTCAGATGAGAAACAGCAACTGCCACTGCTCAGCAGACACACAGGGCAGAAACGTCCGCTCTGCCCTGGCAGCCAGGAACCTGCTTTCCCAGGCTGGGGCATCCCAGTAGAGCTACAGCCTGCTGGCCACCCCAGGGCTCACTGCCTATGGGGATGCCAGGCCCTAAGCAAATTATTGGTGGATACAGAGAGGATGATTTTGCAGATACGAGGCTGAAATTTGCCCATAAAATCCCCAAAGGAATCATTTCCAAGCCAAGAAGAGCTTCTCCGGTTCTACTGTGGATCAGGACCTAAGCAAACAGGACAAGCTAAAACCAAAACCAAAACCAGCAGCACACCTGTGATGGACACACCAGAGGCTCTCACAACTGGCCCAGAGCCCCACAGGCTGGCACGCACTCTCTACCCTGTGGTTATCTCGCCCATGATCCAAGACTCCCATAAGCCCCTCAGAAGAGGAGCAACTCCTCATTTCAGAACAAGGTCCAGCAGGAGAATATCACAGGTTCTTTTTCCATAGTTTCATCTATATAGCAGGTTTCTTATTTATGCAGAGCTCTGCTCAGAGCTATGTTTCGATGCAAAATGAGCGACGAACCTGGAAAGCAACAAATGGAAAGAAAAAGAAACACTTAAATGCAGGCAGAGCAACAGTGGAAGGGGAAATTGTACAGTACCAGTTGTAAAGGATTTTCAAGTTCAGCTGCAAAGTCCAGCATCGTGGAAAGGGAAACATTAACAACTAACCAGAGACATAGCACCTTTATTCTTGAGGCACGCTTGCTCATTTGACTGTTTGCATATTTTAATATCTTTTAAAAGGAAAGTTTCTGCCAGAAATTATTTTCACAAGGCTCAAAACATTCTTCAAAGAGCTACTCATCTGCTTAGTGACACAGGCATGGGGCAGGGCTTGTTTACTAATCTAGGAGGATTACACATCAACCTGGATCATGCCTTGCCTGCAGGTAAGGGCAGCAGAGCAAACAATAAATACACCAGGCTTTCCAACTGCAAAAGCATGAGGGGAACAGAATCCAAAAGAAAGTTATGCTTATATCATGTTTGGATGGGGAAAAGAGGTGAACATAGGGAGACAGCTGCTTTTTTAGATCTGTTTTTCAACAGTGTCTGGAAATCCTGGACAGGCAAAATCTGTTCCTACTATTGTGTCAGCTCTGAAACCTACCAGCTACAGCTGAAACATGTCTTCACAACTAGTTTTTCAAATAAAAACATAACACATGCCTCTGACCTCTCTTTTTGTCTTTTTAATGCGTGCAGAGATCACTCCCCCACTGGAAGAAAACTCGTTTTCCACTTACCTTCCTTCTCCTTTAAGCAAGTGAGAGAAAGCCACCAAAACATTGCCAGAGAAAACAGAAAAACACACTACATCTCCAATACTCATTCTCTTGCCCATCCCGGGACACAGACAGGTCACTTAACTCCACTGCGTACTGGAATAAGCAATGTCACTGGGGCTGATCTTGCAATAATTTAAAGTGCAGAAGAAAATTCCACCCTCTTCAGAAAAAATTTACTACTTCTATCAGTATATAAAACTAATTAGAAACAAAAATAACTCAGATCCTTCAAGTGACTGAAACCTCAGAACTGAAATTCACCTGAGAACAGCAGGGCAGTAAGGGCAAAACAAATCAACTGGTGCCGACCATAGAGGTATTTCAGAGGAATGACCCATAATGCCAACTCTACAATACCATGTCTCCAAGGAAACAGTTCTTTCTGATCCTAGTAGTAAACATAGCTTCATGTCCTGAAGTATGGAAAACACTGGGTTTGCCAAATATTTTTTTCCCAAGTACGTATTTCCTCCTCCTGCTTGTAATAGGCTATAAACAAAATTCAGTCCTAAAACACTTAATTCAAAGTGTAAACAAGTTAGTTGCTCTAAGTACAGCTTTCACCATCACCATATTGCTCTGTCCCCATCACTGGATGAAAACAGAAAACTCATGACCCCACCCAAAAAAGGATTATCTACCTTAAAACAACCAGTAGCATTTTTATCTGCTGGTTCAGGAAGGTACACACCTTGCACCAATTAAACTCTGCCATTGTCAGCATCTTAAAACAATAAATAATTACAATCAAGGGGTACTCTCTCCTAAAAAGCAGTGTACTTACTCAGTTGTGCTGCAAGACAATAAGCAGAATCAAGTTCACGCAGAGACTGCAAATCACAGAATAAGGCTTTGTTTCAGCAGGTATTACTTGACTTATTATCAATGTCTCAAAGCCTAAGCTTCTGGTAAGGGCTTCAAAGACAACTTAGTCCAGATGAAGCAAAGAACAGGAAACCTCCACAATGACAGATGCTTGGTGCACATCAGCCAACGCTGGCAGCACCTGCACAAGTCAGCACTCACCCAAAAGTCAGGCTCTAAGTGGACTCAGGGGCTGCAGGGATGGCTGATGGGAAAGGCTTGATTGACTCTGTGCCTGTTGGTAATTACAGGTAATAATGCCAGTCAGTGCTGGCATCCTGATACCAGCTTTACCATCCAAACAAACATACAACCATTCAGGCATCTGAAGAATCAGTATCATAAATGCAGTAGAAAGACAAAGCATGTTCCTTACTTCCCAGTGCCTGTAATTATCAGTTAAAACTTTGTAACATGTAATTAATTCCACTTATTGCAAACAGTGATGCTGCAAGTGTACACTGGACCAAAACAAGTGAAGGCAAAAAAAAAAAAAAAAGCCTAACTGAATTCAGGTTTTTTTGCCTGTAGAAACAATTTTGTACTAGAGGTCATTCTAAGTGAATGCAATTTGACTACTTTTTTTTTTTAAATACATATCACAAAAAAATTTCTCAACTATTCATATTGAAAGGCACATTTAAGAGTATTTTTAATCTTGCATTCAAAATACTGACAGTGTTTTCAGCAACATTAAGTAGCGTGCCATTTAAAATGATCTAACCTAAAGGATTGTAAGTATTATCTGTAAATCACTGCTGCTAATTTTGGCAAACTATATGGAATATAAAATTATAGATATTAATTTCTCATATTACAAAAGCCCTTTTATTCAAAGTCTTAGACATAAATTTATTATATGCTGTAGCAGACAGCACTGGGTCCTATGAAATGCTTACAGTCAATATTTTGCTAAGTCTTACTCAGAAGCACAACCAGCTCTCTATACCCCAAAAAGCTTAACTTTGCAGAAAACAACATGGAATGAAAGCTCTTAATTACCACACTATCCCTTGCTCTTTGGAATGAATCAAGTTATTAACTGTTTCTCCCCCTTCCCCCCACCAAAAGAGGTTTGTTTTTCTTACTTTTTTTTTTTTTTTTAATTACTCTCTCACATATGTTTGCCAACTTTTGCTTTACTACTCCAGGCAATATACATATTTTATCTCCCTAAACAAAAAGAAATATACAATTTCCTTCCTCCTGATTTATGGGTTTCTTCATCATTTTCCTGGGGAAAATTTTCTTTATGGGACACCAAATCAATCATGTTGGAATAGACAAGGACGGGGACAAAAAATTAACTTGCCACTTCCCTTCCAGACACACTTAGCACCAACCTTAAGTGACAGGTCTGCTCTGGACTCCTGGCAACCCAGACACTACCTGCCAGGTGTATTCTGAGCGCGCTGACAGCCTGTGAAGAGCTTCCTTAGGGCCAAGCTTTGCCCTGACTGAATCAGTGCAAATCAAGAACAACTCTGATTGATTGATTGATACAAGTCTGGAGGAGCGGACTCTCTTAATTCAGAAATCTCCCTCCTGTTCTCATGGCTATCTGCCTGCGCCACATACTCTCTAACACAGGGGCGGGGGAGCGCTGAAGGAGGACAGGGTAATTCTGCCAGTCAGGAGGCAGCTTAGGGCTGGCACAGCCGGCTACATCCCTGATTCCCTCCCACCCCAAGCTACAGGTCAGCAAGCAGGACGGGATGTGAATGGCCGAACACCCACACCACCCCTTGCGGAGCAAGCTTCAGTCTCCTTTCCCTTTGCAAATCATTCAGCTCCACCCCTGCATCTCTCTTTTGAGCCCCTGGATTTTTTTCTTCAGCCTTCTTGAACATTTTCTAATTGCTGAGGGAAATAAAAAACTAGTATTGATTTCATCATGACTCCAGGGAAGCTGGCAAATGCCTAATGCCATGAGCACAGTGCTGCTGCAAAGAGGAGCGTCAGCCTGCCTGCCCACCGTGCCCTGTGACAGCCACCCAACAGCGGCTTCAGACACCCGGAAAGCACGTCAGGCACCATCAGACGGGGATCTGCCAGCAACAGGCAGCCGGCACTGGAACGTACAGCTGCTCTCCATCACGCCACAGTCACAGGAGCTCAAACAAAGGTAGCAGCTCTGTTTGCTGAATGATACCACATGGCCAGAACAGGAACGGGTGCCCAAGCATACCTTACCAGATCACGAGGAGGCAGATGCAAGAACAGGACAGGGGCTTTAAAAGGCCATGGGGTTTCTTTGTCCCACAGTCGGCCAGAGGACAGTGAAACCATGTTACCGTCAGCAAGCCCTGGATGTGGTGGCTGGCAGTCATTACATTGCAGTGCACAGCCTCGGGTCCAGAGTCCAGACACATTCCCCATGAGGGGATCAGATCTTTCTGCTCAGACCTGGGGGTCACAGAAGAGCTGCTGGGAGAAAACAGAGTAACTTGGCACAAAAAGAGCTGGTTAGCTAGAACAAGCTAACCAGCTTTCCAGCTAACCAGAATTCACATCCAGACCTCCTTAAAGTGAAAGGACTTTGAACACGCACTTTCAGCCCGTTTGACAGCAAACACAGAAAAGAAGCTTTCCTCACAGTCCCCCTCAGCCTCTGAGCTTTCCCAGAGGTTAAGGGGGTCTTTGCACATAAGGTCTGTCACCTTGCAATTGCCTGCACTGGCCTTAACAAGTCATACACATACCTTCTACAGAAAATGAGGGGAACAAGAAAGTGAGAGAGACCTAGCTCTACCTCACACCCAGCCGGGGTTCCTCCGGGCACAGCCTGGACAACACCATGGTTGAGCTATGTAGGGAAGGAGGACCATCAATGCAGATCGTCGCTCACAGCCAGCAGATCTGAGTTTCTGGCCTGGCAGCAAAGCACCCGGGTCACTTTTGAAGGTCCACTGCACTTTCTACTGAGTCAGCTCTGGCTCAAATTTGGACCAAGGCTGGAGTTTTCAAAAATGTAACCGTAACCCAGTTCTGAACCTTTATAATACTCCTACCCTATGTTCTTATTTTGAGATATTTTCTAACTTTGCTCATTCAAGATCAGAACCTAAGAAAAAGTAGCAAGTTTTGCACGGCAAAGCAGCTCTTCTAACAGATAATGTATGTTCCTCAAAATAGAACTGACAGCTCCTAGTTTTAAACCAGAAACCAGCCCCTATCATTCTCTCCAGAAAATAAAGTGAAAACATAGGGTTAATTGAATCAATAGGTCTTATAATTAAATGCTGCCAAGTTATCTGACATGACTGGACTGCTGGTTTTGTTTTGGGTTGGTTTTTTTTTTTTAATGTTGTTTATCCAGAGGTTGCGTACATTTTAAATACAGCTAATTTTGCAAACGGCTGTTGAAACTTAGTTTAAATCTCCCTCGGGGGACAAAGTGACAAGTTTCACAAACAGAAAAGTAAGTTTTCATAGACTTAACTCACTGGAAGCTACTGCAATCTAACTGCATTACGGCTAGTAGAAGTACTAACAGAAAACTCTTCCTGCTTCTTGCCAGGGGCTTGACCAACACGAGACTATAAATATTCCTCAGATCCCCGCACCCGTGAGTGCCAGCTGTAAATGAAGGAGCCGAATTTGCCAGAGGGACTGAATTCTACCTACAGATCCATAACTTAAGAATTCATAGGTATAAACTGATTATTTCCCCGAAGGGGAAATGTACCCCAGATTTTCAATAATGAGAAAACAGAGCTGAAAGGGGCATTGTCTTTTTCCAGATGGAGTGAGTCAGGTGCAGATTCAATGAATTCAACACAGTTATATTGATTTTCTCCACCTAACACTCTTGCTTGTAATAGGGCCATTGCCTCCTTTGTGCTATATGAACATACAGATATACATGTATATTTTATCTGGAAGATGGACACCATGTGCTAAAATAAACAAATACTTATTACACCACAGAAAGTTAGAAAAACAACACGTTTAAAAAATGCTAGAAGAGAAACAGTATATTGTAACATTGGTCAAGACTATCAACCAGCACTAAGCTGTCTCACAGATTATTGAAAACAAAGAGATAATATAAATCTTTATATTACTGAAGTTGCCCAAGCCTCGCCTTTTCACCGTAATTCCTTTCAAACTGGCACCCTAACAAAGATGCAGGATACTGAGCACAAACACAGACACTCTGAAACTGTTGTCTTGTTATCACTTTGAATGATTGTGACAGGCTCCCCCCCACCTCCAAGACAAAAGAACAAAGATCAGTTTCATCTGCAAGACTGCTGTAGGGAAAAACAGCAGTGAGTGTAAAACCATAAGGAGCAACAGCATTAGCTCATCTTTTCTCCTTAATACAGCAGCAAACAATTAGTGTTAAAGTAAAATGGGTCAATCAAGACCTCAAATCTTCTTAAGAGCTAGCATAGTCAACCCATGTGGCCACAGAATCCAAATTAACCCCATGGATACATCAGTTCTTTTCCTCCAATACCTAGAATTACAAGTGTCACATTGAATTTCCTTCTAAAACACCCTCCTATAGTTTTGTAGCATAGCCTGCGAATACACCTACCCATGAAATAAAAGCTTTTTCATCTACTGAGGCAGACAGCTTAAGAAACCACCTCTGTTTCCAGCACCAATCCTCTAAATCACCTCCACCCTACAGAAATCAGTCTCATGCTGGTTTTTATTAGCTGAGATGTGCTACAGAACTACTGCTAATCAGCACACCTCTACACGAAGCAAAAGAACAGAAGAAAAAGCACCAGCCCTAAACATGCCAAGACCCACCCATGCTCTCCCTTAGTGTGTGTCTAGGGAGGGATAAGCAATGTAGTGATTTCACGGAACATTGTTCATTTCCATGCTGTCTCTGGAGGTACTCAGCACCGCCAAAGATCATGAAGGGTTTTCCACCACTGAGCCCACAAACCCTGAATTTACGCTCTTTCCCTTTTCATCAAAAACATTCCCTCTTCAGTTAAAAACATGTTTAACTTTTAAGCACGCTTACGGCTCACTTTCAAGGGCAATTAAGCATGTGTTTAAACAACTGAATAAATCCAGATGGACCAAAACAAGCATCTTTGAGTCTTCGGAACAATTCTACATACCAGCACATGCTTAATTTTATTTCCTCATCAAGTACACACATGGACTTTAAGGTAGCACACAAACAAAATATCCAGATTGTCAGATAATTCAGTTCAGAAGGGACCTTGGGAAGTCACCTAGGCTAGGACCCCAGGACATTACACCTTTCCAAATTTCTGGCTGTTACTCATTCATGTGCATGTTAACTGCAACATTCCCTGATCCTTTTCTAGGCGAGGCTTCAATTCACCCACAAATGTCCTGCAGGCAGGAGCCAAGGGGTGGTTTTTTCTTTTGGTGTGAGTCAGAGATTATACCAGATCAGTTCTCAGCACAGCCATTGCCTGTGCAGTGCCTTTGGACTGACCCGGCGTTTACAGAGGAGCACTACTATGGGAGCGTTTCCCCCAGCCCCTTCTGAAGCTAATTGTCATTTGTACCATCATGGCAGACCAGATTTCAGATCTCATAGATGCTGCAGCTGCATTACAAGTTCTGTCAGTACCTTGTGACTTTGTAGAGCTTGTAGTAACAGAGAGGTAACTTTCTGAAAGCCATCCTCATAAAGTCCTCACAACCTAAATTCTTTTTGAATTCTCCCTCTTCTCACCCCATTAAGAAAACAAGCCTGTCTACAACACATGTGTATGACATACCACATGTGGGGGTGATAGCTGAAGTAGTCCAGCAGAGTCTGCAATGGGCCTTACCCACTCGCTTCCGTGTTGAGATATTTCTAGCGATTTCCACGGCTCAGAGAACTGTTAACTGAGCACGGGAGCAGAGCTAGAGGGGCCACAGCCTGCTCTACTGTCAGTACACATAACAGATGTTTCCTTCCATGAATCCAGGTATATCGTTTAGCAAGCAGTAACTCACACAGAAAGCAGCATGCCACAGGCTGAAAGGAAAGGTATGCTTCTGGAAAAACATCTAGCAACATGGGAATTCTTAACTCAGACTGCAGCAATTCATTTAGGGACTACAGTGATCAGATCACTCATGCCTAGGCACAGCACCTCAGGGGCCATTAAATGACGACTTTTTCTTTATTGTCAAAACGTATTTAAAGACCACAGCTAAGTACTGACATAACATACCATAACAATTACATCAGATCTCTAAATCAAGGGTGCGAATGCCGCTTTATGTAACAAACTGCATTATAAGCACAATGAACTGCCCTCCGTGCTCCAAGTGTGCTAAAATTCTCCACAGAACAACAGCAACTTTTTATTCTCAGGATGACAGCTCTTTGGCTTCTCTCAAACACCCACAGGCAATGCACAATATGGGTGCAACAAATTGTAAAGCTCCATTAACCAAATCCTGTCCCTTGGGTAAAAGAGAAGAACGGATAGAACTTATGCCACTGCATCTCACTGCTGAAATCACCCCTCTTCCCAGAGCCTGCGTGTTTCATGTCGACACTGAACAGTCTCACCAGGCCACTGGGGTTATTTTAAGTGTGTTGGTTTAGCTCACCTGTAAATGCCTGAGCTCCAGGAGAGCGGTACCAGATTAAGATTGGGGTCCTGCCCGCTGCTGAGTGCATCGTGAGTGTTTTTCAACTAGGTGAAATGAAATACACAGTGAGGAATTCAGCAGTTTCTAGACCTAGGTGCTGCAAGGGTGAGTTTGGGCTTAGTATTACATATCACACTTTCAGAACAGAAATACACTCCTATCCACAAACTTAACTGGACTGTCTCTGTGCTGACAAGAGTTTTTATAGCACACGCAGGGAAGGTGCCCATTCTCTCACTGTTGGTGAATCACTTCTTAGTGATCTATGAAGTAATGGCAGGGGCAGCTTCGCTAGGTAATGCTCTCTCAGCACATTATCTCTGTCTTCCCAGCAAGGGCTGCGATGCTGCGATCACGTCATCCAGTTGGGAAGGAAGCGAGAGAAGCTATAGAAAATAAATACGACCTGCAGCTGAGCCTCTTCTTGGGTGCACTGGCTATGAGCTATGTAGTCTAGACATCCCTGCAAGTCTAAACCAGCACAGGTGAAACAAAACAGGTTCTTTCACAGGCAGAAAACAAAGGTTTGTGAAGGAAACGGGAAAAAACAGAACGGAAAGGATACGTGCTTCAATCTTGCAAGCAAGAACCCTTCTGAAAACAAAAGGGACAGGTTTTCTGAACTGCAAGCAGCACAAATGCTGGACAGCAAATGATTTTTTTTTTTTGAGAAAGGATGGAGAAATATTTATTCGCACAACCACAAAGACATGACAAATTATGGAAAGGGATGCTAGAGACCTAGAATAAGAAAGACTTAGAAAATACATATGTATACATACCATTCTACTGCATGATTTTATGTTAATAACCACTTAGATGTGAAAGCCAGCTATTTTATATCAGGAAGAAGCCTACATGAAAATCCACCAACAAGTCAGAGAGCATCTTTATTCAGAGGAAAACTGAAAGTTCAAGCTTAGCATGTCAGTATCTTATATACAGAAAGCAACTCTCCGGGCACGCGGCACACACCCTTCTTTTCCCAAAGGTGTTTCATAAAGCACATCTTATTCAAACGGCAGGTCGTGGTTAGCGTCTCAAACATGTACGCAACAAATTGAGGCAAAGAGTCTTTATTCGGTAGATCCCATCCGGCGCAACACCCCGGCACCGCAGAGCCGCATATGCTCCACGGCTTGTACCTGCGGCAGTTCAAGCGAGGCACATTTTGCATAATTTTCTCTTACATAAAAAGGCTTTGTTCTCCACCGCCTCGCTGCGGCCACCGGCCTCCCCGCGCACAGTTGCTCCCTTCCCGCGGCTGATCCATTCATTACAGGCAATGATTATTTTCTTTTTCCCCCCCTCCCCGATGCAAATTAAAAGCACTTACAACCATCTCACCCCCTCGTCTGACACAACGTTCTTTGTTCAGCCTCACAGATCCCTTTAGAGGAGCTTAGGGGTGGGGGCAGGAGAGGACAGAAGGTTTCATCCTTTAGAGGGTTTTACAGCCCGGAGATGCTCCAAGCCCTGGAAGGCAGACGGCAAAAGTCGGCTGCCCCCGTGAAGATAAAACAGGTTCTCACCGGGGAGCCGCCCCCGCCCTTCACCGCCGGCGGCTCCGCTCACCGACGGGCTGCAGACTCCGGCCCGGGGCCGCCCCCTGTCAGAGCCCGCGCGGGCCGGCCCGGCCCCGCGCCCCCAGCGGCCCCCAACGGCCCCCAGCGGCCCCCAACGGCCCCCAGCGGCCCCCAACGGCCCCCAGCGGCCGGCGCGCGGACACCCCTCCGAGGGGCGCCGAACCCCCCCACCCCCAGCGGCCACTTCGTCCTCCCTTCCTCCTCCTCTTCTTCTTCCGACGGGCACCCCCCGCCCCGGCTGCGGAGCCGCTGCCTCTCGCCCGCCCGGCAACGTCCGCCCGCAGCGGGGCGGCGGCGGGGGGAGGCTCGGCGGGAGTCCTTACCTGAGCGCCGCGGCGGCTGCCAGCACCGGGACGCACCGCCGCGCCGAGGGGCAGAGAGAGGGCGCGCCGCCGCCGTGCCCGCCTCAGCCCGCCCCGCCGCGCTCGGGGCTGTCGCCGGGACGCGGCCGCCTGCGCGCCGCGAGCCCCCGGCCCCGCCCCCCAGCCCCGCCCCGGCCCCGACGCCGCTCCCGCAGGGCCCCCGCGGCGGCGGCGTCCGGCCCCTCGCCACCGCCCCGCCCCGCGCCCTGCCCGCCGCCCGCAGCGGCCCCTGCATTGCGGAGGGGCCCCGCGCCGGCCCGGCACCCGTGCGGGGCGTCCCTGCTCCCGGGACCCGCCTTTGGCGGGCCGCGGCGGTGGGTGTCGGCGCGGCGACGGTCGCGCACCGGCGCTGAGCTGCTCCGTGGCGGCCGGCCCCGGCACCCAGCCCGCCGCCGCGCCGAGTCGGTCGTCCCCGCCGTCGTAGAAAAGCATCCCGAACCTCCCTCACCTGCTTGCGTTTGGGTCTTCCAACGATGCCAGTCTCAGCCCAATCTAATTTCTCCTTTTCTTGTGGAAAAAGAGAACGAGCAATGGTGAGATAAGTTAAAAAAACCCGCTTTTACAGCACCTCAGAAACTGCGCTGCCGCTAACTTTGAAATTGTGCTCGTGTAGGGCCGAGCTCTCCAGCCATTTCCTGGAACCCGGCAATAAAAGATATCCTATTGCTTGTCACTTACCAGCTTCTCAAACTGAACTTTCCTCCTCAGCCCCTCAGGACATCAATTCCTGTTTCCGTGTTCCTTTGGCAAAAGTAAAGCAGGCAAGGGCAAAGTCATCCCTCACGCGACACCGCTGATGCGCTGGAGCTGCAGCCTCGGCTCATCTCGCCCTTTCTCATCAGAGTCACTTCGTCTCAGTGCTCTTTGCTGGAGCTGAAAGACTAAAATGTGATTCTTACCTTTTCCATTTCCTCAACAAATTAGTCTAATGGGTTTGTTAAAAATGAATGTGCAAAAGCCGCTCTGTCAGAATCTGAACCAGCAATTCTGAGTGTCATGTATGTATTAGTCTAATAAATGTTTTTGAATCAGGTGCTATGTTTTGATCCAGTAAAGATAAACGTTGCTATTCCTCTTTATATTTGGGTGCCCAGAATACACACTAACTGTTAACCCATACTGCAGCGCAAAAGTTTTAAATGCTAATTTCAGTTTTGTTTCATTTTGCTGCACCACTCTGAACGAGTACTTCGTCTATAATTTTTACAAAGCCTCACTAATTTTAGGTACCTAGCTTGATTTCAAGCATGATTTTCAGGAGTACTGAGCACTCTTTTCCTCTGTGGACTTTAGCAGGTGATCTACAACGTTTCATATCTGTAATTTGGGCTACACGAATCTTAGGCTGAGTGGTCAAAACACAGGTTCAGTAAAGCCTAGGCCCCGCCGTTGCTTCAGCTGCCATACGGAGATGGCCATCCCTCAACAATTTGTTGGATTATATTCCAGTCCTATGTTAATGTCAATAACATGACTTGGGGATGCATACTTATTTTGTTAAGCATCTTTAGGTATTTGTAAAACTGGAAATTTTCTTTTCCCTTAAAGGTCCGAGTCTGTGAGTCGAGGCTACAGACATCTTCCCTTCCAGTCCCTTTCCCAAGCCCTCCTCAAGCAGTTTGGGACACCTTCCCACCACTGCTGCTTCCTTCTTCCAGCATTTCATCTGTAAAGCACTGGCATGCAAAGGGAGCAGGATTTTGCCAAGAGGACAACGCTGTCATGTTCCCCTCTGGTTACTCACTGTCGGTGATGTATGTCCATCCGGAGGAGAAGCTTCCAGAGGACACTGATCTGCTACAGGCAGTCTTTCTTCCAGACTGCCAGGAGCAAAGATACCCATTCAGCGCACAAGGAATGTGCGCCAGTGCCCCCAGCACCCCAGGGATCAGCAGTGCCTTTTCCCTGCTGTCTTCTTCCCTGCCTCCCCTTGGAGGCCCACGCAGCCATGGGAAGACCTCGATGGAGCTCTCCCCCCAAGCACAGGGACTTTGCCCTTCCTTTGACCACCTGGATAAGAGGAATGCAGCTTACATAAAGCCTAATCAGAAGGAGCTCTGAGCGAGAATGAGCGGTTGACTTGATCAAGGAGAAACAGTTACACTTCATCCAAATGGAAATTAGATTTATTTAAAGCTTGTAATATTAAAAAGAAGAAAAAAAAAAAAGGAAAGGACAGCTTATACTTTTGTTGGAAACAAATACCGCAATGGGTGTCATGGCAGAGATGTCTTAATGGAAAGACACCACGTACAATAGATAGGCTGTGTGTGCACTGTCCGTAAACATTCCTAGAGATCAGAGGGGTGATATAACTAAGCGCAGAAGCACTCAGAATATTCCGCGTGCCGTGTAGGAATCACTGCCTCTAGCTCAGCTGCAGTATGGTAGCAGCCTGTCTCTTTTCAGCAGCAGCCTGCAGAGAGAGAGGGAAGGTGAATTTTGGAAGTTAGTCATTCAGTTGCAGCTCTCCTTTAAACAATCATCAAAGCTGATGAAAAATAAACACAGAGAAAAACAGCATGGCATTCACCATTTTCCTCGAGATAATTATCTAGTGAAATTACATTATACTTTACATTAAATATTCAGGAACAGTGTTGACACTAGACATTTTAAGACAGGAAAAATTCGTATAATTTATGTTGGAGTTATTAAAATGCAGGCACATATTTTCATCAGAAATATTCATGCAGAGATCAAAAAGCATCATCTCACTAAGAGATAGTGGGGAGATTATTTTTTTTTTTTTTACAAAGGAAAAATAGATTTTTACATAACCTCCGAAACTATAAGCTTTATAGTAAAGCTTTGACATGCTGAATTATGGATCTCTATATGGAGGTCTGGTAAATCAAATACAGAGGATTTTTACCTGCCTGCTAAAAGAAAAAGGAATGGCATTGTCTATAGCCCTTTTTAGAACAGATTCATTTGAAACTGTGGGTGGGAATTGCCATTTGAAAAGGGACTTGTGTCAAGACGTATTCTTCTTTTACTGCATAGCTACAATAACAAACCACTGCTGCTCCTCTGACAGTTTATCGAGGTGCAATTGTTGGCAACTTCAGTATTTGGCTTCACTTCAGAACGAAGAAGGAAACATTTAATTTCTCAAAAAAAGCCTCTGTGCCAATGTCACAGCATTAGCCGAGCCAACGGAGTGGTCGAGGCAAAGCCAGCTCTTGCCTATCCGTGATGAGAAGAGCAGCAAGCACCAACAAGGATGACAAAACACCGGCAAGTATGGCTACGGCCCCTTTACGTGCTTTCCCCAGGGGCATATTTGCAGTCTCTGGGCATGTTCAACAATCGGTTGTGCAGTTTTTTGCCACCTTTCCTCTTGGAAACACCTAGGCTAAGGTGACCAGGAAAGGCAGCGCTGCTGCCTTGGCGTTGCCGAGATGTTTCTGTCGGTTGAGAATTTCTAGGGTCCCTCTAGTGCCCAATGGAGGCAACGAGGAAGAAAGGAGAGCTGAAAAGCTCCTTCAAATGATTATCAACCACTAAGCAAAGTTAAAGCTTCCACTGAAAATAGCACATACTTATCCCTGGCTTTGCATAACAAACTATGTTCCATTTGTTTCTGTTTTGGACAAGAAATTCAACTGTATCTCATCAGCTCACATAGTAACACTCCCATGTAAAATCTTTCCTTTTTCTGCCTGTCTCACATTTGATAACATTTACCTTTTGAAGATTGTTTGGAGATATTACCTGTCTGTAAATGTATGCCTCAGGTTGCTACAGGAAAGCTTTAAGCAAAGGTGAGATCTAGCTACAGTGGAAGGACTTGTACCAGGGCAATGCTGCCTTTGTAGTTATCTTTGGTCTTTTTGTACAAGGGACCATAGATACCCACATGAATTATGATAGAAGAATTAGCGTCGGGGAGCTACACTTTAATTTACTAAATGCTTTTGATGTCAAAAGTCAGTCTCTTCATGAGAAGTAGAATAATTTGAAAGCGAAGAGAGGGTACAAAATACTGGTGCCACCTGCTCTTGGGAACGCCAAGAGACAAGAATTGCTGAAGAGAACGCACTCCAGTGGATGTCTCCATTTCTCACTGCTGTGATTGAAAGCAAAGGGTCCCCAGATAACATGCCAACGTGACAAATGGATGGTAGAGGTCCCTCACAGAATATGTGGCAATGAGCAGAGCTTCCTCCTTCCCCTGTCATTTACCTAACCCAGCTGCTTTTTCCTCGCAGATCTTGAGGCTTTGTGACATCTTGGTTATGGGGCTGGTTCCTTTGCTGAAGAGGAAAAAGCTGGATGTCAGACTTGTCATGTTAGAGACATCTCACAGCAGGTTTTGCAAATATATTTGAAAGGAAGCGAGGGGAGTACTGATCCCTGCAGGATTCAGCTGTAGAACGTTCTTAACCAAAACCAATTTTCACTGCTTTAACCCATTTTCCAGGGTACAGAGGAACAGTTCAGCTATTAAGTTTCCATCTCCACAAGAAGAAAAAAAACCCCCAAACTCTCTAGGAAAATAAGATTTGTTGCTTTTAACATTTTCTAGCTATAACAGGGAATTATGATTGACAGGAAGTAATAAATGCAAGTTTGAGCTCAGGTTGGTTGTTTTGCCATCTCTAGCTTCTCACTAGTACAAGCACTGCCTTTTTTTATCTGTCCTGAAAGCTGTGGGGATAAGACTACTGCACCGTTCAGTCTTACTAGGTCTTATAATGAAATAAAAAAAAAAATTACAATCCACTGCCTACCTACGAGATCAAACAGAAGATGAACAGAACACACATTAAGGGTTAATTAATGAAATCACTTTACATGTTGCATCTGTAGCAAAACTGTATGAAAAGTTGCTTTTCAAAATAAATATGACATACAAGTTACTAAATTGTCAAACTGGTCAGAACATGAGGGATATGCTATTTTTGAGATTTAATTTCCTGTTCTAGGGGAAAGTCTGAATTTTTCCAACAGTAGCTACACAGGATTAAAGACCTTAGAAGGAATCTATTACTACGCTTGCATGCTTGTACATGGAAGCTCTTCAGTTCTCTGATGTGCTGATAGCTTGTTTTATTAATGTGGAATTTTGATAAGGCTTTTTAATATGCTTCTCTTGTTATGTTCAAACATGTAAATGTTACTGCATTTTCCAAGCCTAAAGCTTAAATTATCAGCTGAAAACAGATTAGCCTAATCAAGTTAACACCACAATATGGGGCAACATAGTTCATCTTGGGTTTGGTCTTTGTATTTCTTTTCGCCTTTCTGTGAATAAACGACTTCTTAGGAGAGGGGAGGCACTGCAGACAGAATGAGGGGCTATTTTCTCACCAAAACCATGGCTTGAAGTTAAGCGTCAAGGTACTTGGGCTCTTTCCCATGACCAAGCTTCAAACTCAGCCTCACACTCAGCTTTTGTGCAAACAACAAGCGCAGTGGTCCAGTCTGGGTTTGAGAATGGCCTCAGCCTGATCGATGAGCACGCCCATCACGTCTTAGTGTGGCACAAATACTTCCCCAGCCTGAAGGTGGTGGTCCTGAATGCCTGAACACCAGCTGTTGGTTCTGCTATGTTATAAAACTGCTTCTCCTCCAGGGTCGTCATCAGCACGTGACCAAAGGTCTGCTTTGCGCAGAAAGATGAGGGCTGAGGTTCTGAGGGGTAGCACGTACATGCCAACTGTGAATTCATGCTAGCTCATGCCCATGTACTTCCCCACAGTTATCTAGCTGCACAAATCAGTAGTCCACGTGCAGTTACCCAATCTGAATTATGGATGTTTTAGCATGTAGGCACCTGGTTTAATGAACCGACACATTTGCTGCAACCAGCTTTAGAAATGCAGCCCGAGAGCCTGAATGTTATCTCCTGAAAACAGAGCTGAAGAACCTGCGGGATCGGTGAAGACTAGCAGCTGTAAACACAATAGCATAGTCTCTGCCATGCCAGCAGGTGGATGGAGTTAAGCAGAAACATTCCCCCAAAATGTTTGATTGGATCTTATTAAATCTATTGTCACTATAGGAAAGCAGTAGTTCATGCGACGTGATGGGGCAAATCACCACTCAGCCTAGCAGTCACACAGTTACATCTGTTAGCTGGGTTGACGTAGGCGACTTCCTTTTCAATTACAACTTTGGATTTTATCATTTGAAGAACCTGTACGCCAACCCAGTTCGAAGAGGAAAGTCAGCAGCGGAGCTTGGGGTGCTCATTCCCATAAGGTACCTCAGCCAGTGATTTGTGGAGAAAAAAAGAAAAAAAAAAATCAAAACAGGGATTAATTCTGCCTTGAATCTTGTATTCTCACAAAGGACCTGCAAGAGAAATGTAGAGCATGTTATAATCAAGGAGCTGATGGGTGGAGACAGAAGTATTTCAGGTGGTTGCGACACCTATAAACATCCATTGTCTGAAGTGACTCCTTGTCATCACTCGGTATTTCTGATTTTCGAAGCGTCTGCGGATGCTTGCGCAGGCTGGTGCGTTGCCATGGATACCGTGGTGTCAGCGCTGAGGCTGTTAGCAAATGGGCTGATCTGTTTGTGTACCTCCGGAGCAAAAAGAAAGAAAAATCCCGTCATTTGTGTGGCTGCTAGCAAGGGAGCTTGACAGTGAAACAAAATGACTGCACATAATGGTTTTCAGAATCTCCTCCTCTTGGAAATGATGGGGTAGTAAAGAGAGGGACAGTAATGAAGCAAAGGAGCAAGGAGACCTGTCAAGCACTTATCAAAACCCCCTCCACATAGCTCAAGGCAAGGGTCCTTACACGATAACGTCAGCTATATGGTCAAGAAAAATCAATATGAAGGTTTAATAATTCAGTTTCCTAATGGCCTGGCATCACTTTCTGCAAGAGCCAGGAAAAAGGACAACAACAAGAAGGATAAAAGGCAAAAAGGAGCAATCAATAGACAGCATAACACAAGCATGCAGGAGTAACTAGCTTTGAGCGATACCCTGGAACCAAGCAATGAATATGCATCATAAAACTTATATTTAGCTAGGATACAGGTAAAACCTTTACCCCAGCACAATTCCACTTCTAAGTGAGAGGCAAAACAGGTTTAGAAGTGACAGGCAAGTGAATACACAGGAAATCAAGTAAAAACCTGGGCAGTGATCCAGGGTATTTTCAAACTTTGGCTTTTTTGTGGTGTTAGAACAACCCTGTAAATTACACGTATATATGGCACAATTCTCCATGAGCTGAATTTCTATACATTAATGCAGTACTTTGTAAGGCAACAACACAAGGCTGTCCCACTTGATTACAAATTTTTGGGGTTTGCCCTGTTGTTGTAGAGAGAACTCTACAAAGATTTGTCACATCACCATGTGTTTCATGAAGAGCTTCTCTTGTTTTTGAGTTGGGGGGGGTCAAAAAGCACTAAAACTTTCACAGGGGAGGACTGTTCCTCGCTGCTTACATAGATGCTTAAGTTAAACAGCTGTTAACAGCAAGAAATAACGGCAATGTGAGGTCATCCTCAGTGTACATTTTCTCAGTAGGCCTGTGTCACTATAGACGAGCCAGAAATCCAGTGCACGATATTTTATAGCGTGCTGCTCTCTTCTTAACCAATCAGGTTTCATTCATGATTTTTCTCTGCCATAAACCATAGAAAATGGAGTTGACCCATTCTGTGGTCAACTGTGGTGTCTTCCCAGGCTCACATCTGTAACATAGGCACCAGGAGAAATCTTTGGAGATGCAGAAGATAGATAAACAGAAAGCAAAAACTGCAATCCTTGCCCTTCCTGTAGATCCCCTTGGTTTGGCATCATGCCAGAGATGCAGGTTGGGACTCAGTTGCTTTCAGTTATGCAGCCAGTTACTCCAAGGAAGCTCCTTGAGCAGGAAGGATTCCAGCCTCTCCCTGTGGCCTCACGCTGGGGACCATCAAGCACCATCAAGCTGCTGGGTCTTCTCTTTATTTCCTGTTGACAACTCACATCAAAGGCAGCTGAAACTCAAGAAAATCTTTCCCCAGACTACCTTTCCACACAAACCCCATCCACCATCACCACAGAGATGAAGCATGAGTCCTGCCACATTCTGCTGGAGGTTTAGAGAAACCTTCTCCTGCGTTTGCATGAACTGCTATTAAATTCAGCTGTTGAGCTGAGTACTCACCTCCAGACTATTAATTAATGTTGCTGGAAGCGCAGCACTGTTGTCTCTCCCATGTAGCTGCTCTGGGAACCAAAGACGTGTCCTGGGCAATCGATAGCATTCATTTTCATGACACTGCAAAACTGCAGTCACAGTTTGTAGAGATATAAAACAAGTCACCTATGCAAAGTGGCAGGGACAAGCTGAAAGGCATTGCTGTTACAGACACAGACCAATACTTACACAGGGCATATGGTGAGTTCTACAATTCACATTGATAATGCATCGTATAACCTGACTCCAGTAACCAGGGCTTAACTCTGGCAACCAGAGTTTTTTTCCTCACAGAAATCCCCAAGGAGCTCCTCTCTGACCTCATTTCCCTTTTTCAAGGGCCTTTATTCAATATTTCCCCCCCCAAACACACACATTCCTTAAAATCAGTGTCTCTGGCCACAGGCTGCAAACAACCCAGCTCCAGCAAAAGCCAAGCTGGTGACAACCAGAGCCACGTAAGCTAAAACCTCAGCATTCGGGACCTGTAATATCCTTGCACATACATTGATGAGCCTCCTTTGGCTCCTGTCGTATTTGAAACACTTCAGTGCCCGCTCTGCTATGCCTCAGGCTCTTATTATAAAGTCTTGTAGCTAAGCAACAGTAACCTCAGCTGGGCAGCCCGAACGATGTGGCAAGGGCAAGTCGTCCTGCAGGAAACCTGCCCTCTCAACCAGGTCCGCACCACTGGCGCCAGCTTATCCTTAGTGTTGACCACGTCTCTTAGCGCATACTTGGCTAAAGAAATCCAGACTGAAAAGAGATGGGACACAAGGCAATGAAGAGGCGAGGCCGCCCGCAAACACTGTGGGTGATGCAGAGGGGAGGGCTGGTGACACAGGGCGAAAAAAACCCCTCCCTGCGCATGGATGAGGATGTGGCAGGACTGTCCTGTGGCAGGTGGTGTATGCGGAAGCAATTCAGGAGGAAGGCAATACTTTGAAGCTGGGCGTGTTAACCATCCTGGGAAAACCTCCACTGCCCAAAAGAAACCCCAAAAGAAATCAGAATCAGCAGGTGAGGTTAGGGGAGCAGGTCTACATTTGCTGTGACTGAGAAACAAACCTAAAAAAATGGTCTGCAGGGCTGGGAATTCATGGCCTTCCATTTGCTGGGAAAAGCGGAAGGGCATCAGCAAGGTTAAAGAAATACAGATGGGAAAGTTTTCCTAACAATCAAAATAGGAGAAAATCCTGATCCAACCGCAGCCGGTCCTAGAACTGCCACACCTGACATGAAGGCTAAAAAGGAATTATGAGGAAGAGTTAAAAGAAACAACTCTCTGTCAACATAAACAAACATTTAAGAGAAAGCTGCCCCTTCCTGGGGCCGTGGGCTGGGGCTCAGACTGCAGTTCTGTCATTTAGTCCCGGGGTAGTGGACTGGTGAAGCACCATTTCTACCTTCACTCTTGTCAGAGCCACGTGGTAAAGCCCTGACTGAGCACAAACTTCAGCCCCAATGGTGCTTTTTGCTCCTAGCCAGGCCTTGGTCACAGCCTGGTCAAGCTGTATAAAGACCTGCAGGCACTTTTGGGTCAAAAGAGCATGGAAATTAACTTTTTTCATCTGCACAGGGCTCCGAGGTAGGAATAAAATGCCATTTGGCAGCATTCCTGAAGCAAAGTACCTGCACCATCAAATATAACTGCAGCACTGAGATATTCCAGCTGCTGCTGCCCAACAGGCTAATGCGCTTCTCTTCTAATATCACCTTCACTCTGCTTTCCTTAAAACATTTACTGGCATTTATAAATTAAGCCTCACATCACACTTGTGCTCTCGGAAAGGGCTGGCCGGAGAGACACAGCAGCTCAGTAGTTAAGGTGCCAGGCTGGCAGCGAGGGTCACCAAGCCACGGCCTTGTCCTCCAAAGCTGCTGGGAGGACAAAGACATCAAAGTGTGCCAGGCAGCCCTCACCCACCTGCTGGGAGCTTTGTCATTTCTAGGTCAATAGTAACATTTTTATCTCCTTTTCAGATGGACATGGGTGGTCACATCAAGGTTGCACGGAAACTTGGTAACAGATGCAGAGCCAGAGAGGTTTCCAACCTGATGCCATAAGATCACATATTTTATCACTCACTAGAATTAATTTTTTTCCCTCACACCTTCTCAACCATGAAATTCATAGTTAATTCTTGCTATGGAAATCACAAAAGCTTCCCATTATAGGTGCCTAAAGCTCAAGTCTTAAGCCCAAATTTAAGAACTGACATTATCATCAATGGCTGAGCAGCTGTCCCTGCTTTCGGTCAGGATTTACACAGGCTCCACCAGGGACATTACCCTCAGGCTGTTCTCTGCCTAGCAGGAGACATCTTTATGGGGACAGATGCAGCTGATTTGCAGAACTCGCTGACAGAGGACTCCATGAAGGTGAAAAACCTACATGGGTTCACAGAAGGTATAGACAAACGCATGGGGGATCGGCCCATTGGCAGCTGCTGTGGGGCTGGGGTCAGGTATCTCACCCCCAGCGCCTCTGGGCAGCAGCTGCGCAGGGGGCACCACGAGCAGGACCTCTGTGGGCTCGCTCTGCTCCGCGTACGCCTTCCCTCAGCATCCAGGACTTCCCATTACACTGTCTGCCTGCTGGTCTGAAACAGTCCCGGCAACGCTTTTGTTAGAAGAGAGACCATAAAAAAATAATTGTGATTTAAACAACGTATCAAGTTTTGCCATTTCTCAAAAAGCCTCTTCAACTAATAACCTCAGAGCAGAAATAAAAGGGCATTTCTGCAGTAAATGTGCAAGGCTCTTGACTCATCTTACAAAGTGACTGAAAGCTGTAAGGTGTGGTGTCATCTAACTTTAGAATTACCATGTAAGACTCCAAATTTATTTTATTAAAGGGAGCTATAACTAAATTTTGATGCCATTAGATCATACAATTAAATACTGGCTTGCTTACAGGCCTTTGTATTTTGCCCCCTGTAAAAGGGACCGTATCTACAAATAGATGTCTTCTGAGATTTTTTTCCTGCGGGATGTTTAACGGCTAGCAACATATGAAATAAATCCTTAAAGTCTAAACCAAAAAATAATAATCTACAGAAGTGAATTAAAGAAAGTTGTGGCTTGATATGGGGGCCTACTGAATGTTTGCTACTCAGTGAACTCCCCAAATTCTAAACCCTTCCAGGTAAGTGAAAAATAATTAACTTTAGCTTTCTTCCCTTTCCAAATGAGGCGATCAATAGCACTCTCCGGGTTTTCTGAGGAAATCAAAAGAATACAGAAGAGGAAATAGGTTTAACATTGCCATATCATCATTTAAATCACATTAATATGACCCATCCAACTAAAAAACATTTAGTCTCAGCAGATCGATTATTTTTGGATCTCAGAAGTTATAGCCGAGCAATGCAAAGGCAGAGTTTTCGAGGCAGAGGGCTCAGGACCCATCAGACGTTCAGAATTTGATGGCCACGATTTGAAAATTACTTCACAAAACAAACCACCCCGATATAACTTGGTTCTTACAGCAGACAGAACAAACAATCAACTCCTAAACTTCAGCAATGTAGATAAGGTCTGGAATGATTTTCTCAGTTCAGTGCAAAAACACCTTGTGGAAGCAAAGCACAGCAATATCAAGATCCGTTAGAGGTGATGTTTTACCCAGAATGGCTCAATATTTGCATCCATGTTAACGTGTGAGCAAACACACAGACTCAACTACGAACACTGGGCTTTAAAAATAAACAAAGCCCAATACAGCTTTCTATTAATAAATAATGGTAATAACAATAAAGCAATGAAACACAGGCTATTTAAATTGCTTTTGTAAGAGCCAGTTCACATAGAATGCTTTCAGAGGGAAACATTAACCATTATTATTGCTTGCCCAGCAAAAGCTGAAGGCAAAAACACAGGCATACTGTAGGTTGCAAATATTGAAGGTAAAACCATCAGCTTTGCCTATGACCTGGAGAGAAAGGGGGAAAAGGGCAAGAAAGAAAAAGGTTATTTAGCGGAAGTCAGTTCACCTGGCTTTTAGGTTATGCATTTGGCTGCTCCGAGGGCTCCGTGCGGAGCGGCAGCCTTCTGCGGCCTGGCCTTTCTTTTACGTTTTCCTCTAGGTGATATTACTGCAGCCACGTTCTCCAGATTAAATCTGGGATATGTCTTAGGAAAGAAATGCAAGACTCAAAGCAGAGTCACAGGTGTTGTGACCTGATTTTTTTCTGCAAAAAACAACACCAAAAAGGTGTGTGGTAATGTTTGCATGCCAGATTCATTCCAAAAAACACAGCTTCCTTAGTGTTACGATCAGGCCCAAATGAAATGACCTACTTAATGCAGATGCTTTCCTGACGAGACTTATTGATCCTTTCTGACCTCTCCATTAAAGACATAAATGTATCTCAACAGTTGTCTTAGAGAAGACAACACATGAAGTTGGAACCTGCAGGTTCAGGATAAGAGAAATGCCCAAAATGTAAACTGTTGTGGTGCTTGAGCTCATCCACCAGCATCTTGGGCACCTGCACAGGGAAGCAGCTGAAGTCCTAATCTTAGCAGCTGGTCCACGCCCACCCATCCCCTCTGCTCGGCCAGAGCCCCGAGTCTCTTGGGCGGCCAGCAAGATTTAAGTGTCACAGAAGTGCTTTTGAACGTTTTGTCCTGTAAAAACTTATTTTCCCCATAGCTTGCAGGATGGAAAAATTCCTTATAATCTCATTAGGTAAAAATGAGTTCCTGTTACCCAAGGGATGCTGCCTCACTCATGAGGGCAGGGGGAGAGTCCAGCCTTCAGTGTGGCGTGTCCTGGGCAAGAGAGGAATGACTAATCAGCTGCTGGTGGCATTTGGAGATAGCTTGCTTTCATTTCTCAGATTGCTGCTGAAATCCATCATGATACAAGGTGACTCCAGGCTCAGACAGACTCTGATTTCACAGTGGAGCTCTACCTTGAATTTTCCTTCATTAAAATATATATATATATATGCACAGACATATATTATACACATATATTAAAAAATGGATCCTGCTCCAAGAGCCTAGTAAAATTGATGAAATAGCTCCCATTGGCTTCTGTGGGCACAGGTTCAAAATATTAATCTGATTATCATTATGGCTAAAATTCAGCAAGGTTGTTAAGTATATATCTAGCTGAAAACATCTGAACAGTCCCATTGTGATGATTCATGGATTTAAAAATAGAAATATGTTTAAATGCTTTCTTCAATTCGGGTCTAAATGAAATCAATATGTGTCATGCCTCTTATTCATGAAATATTAAGGGAAGATAAATAATTTATTGTGCTCTGTGTATGCATATGTACTTAGCACTGATTATTCTGTAATAAGGCCATACATAATTTAAACTGTATAGCATCCACTTTTTTGGAGGGGCGGGCAGGTGGGTGGGGGGAAGAAGTCTTCATGAAACCCAGAACAGTACACTTTTTGGTGACATGGGGATTTATTTTACTCTCTTGAACTATGGTTGCCTGGATAATAATTCTGTTTGCACATGTTCAAAAGCCCTTTTCCAGAGAGAAAGAAATCACAGCCGCCTCCACCGCTCTGGGAAGGGACCCTGAAACCGGTGAGCAGTGGCACAAAGGTGCTGGCCTCTGCCGATGGGCAGGAGCGCAGCCAGTGCCCAAACCGCCGCAAGACCCTCCGGCCATCCCTCAGGAGCATCCCTCACCAGCAAAGCTAAAAGCTGAATATTCCTTGTTGCATTTAATGTTGCAGTCAGATGGACAGGAGAAAAGGGAGCCTGTGGTACGAAAGCCCACATTATTTATTCACTACCGAGAATAACTGTCGTTATTATTGGTTTATAAGCCATTTTTTGGTTCTGGTTCCTTTTTGCCAATGACATCATGCTATCTGTGGGCCTTCCAATGATATACAAAGGACTCGCTGAGAGAAGCACTCAAGGGCAGACTTAACTATATTTATGCAAGGAAGTGCATTTCTACTGTGCCATGCACAGCGGCGAGCATGTCTTTAACCTGAATAAGGTCAGCAGGTGTTTAAAAGCATTGCTCGTCTGGGGGATGTGTGGCGTATTTAGCACCTGCCTCATACATATGGGTTTTAAAAGCTGTGCTGCCTTTTCTCACAACGTGACTCTCCTGCCTGCACCTGGGACAGGCTTTGCCTCTGCCGGAGAGGGCAGTTCCCCGCAATTCGGATACCTCTGTGCCCTGCAAGGCAAAGCTCTGCCCTGGCTGCCCGTCTCCAAACCACGGGGGGCTGGTTCTCCACTGAAGTGGGAGCAAGGGTGAGAAGAAACAGGAGGAAAGAAACAGCTTGGCTTTGTGCAGCAGAGCGATGCCGTTACGGAGAGATCCCTCTGAGGCAGGTTCCCCACCTCTGGGGCTGGCTCCGTGGAGGAGCTGCGTCAGGCGGCTCGCACGTCCTCTCGCACTTCCACAACACTCTAGCAGAGGGAATTAGCTCTAAAGACGATGCAAGAGGCTATTTTCATTCAGTGCGTCCAGACCTGCCAGTGGGGGTGCTGCAATACGACTGAAAAACCCTGCTGCTTCTCCATCCTGTTCTGGCTTTCTTTTGCTGCACGGAAATGAGTTAAGCAATACAACCACCACCAGGTAACAGCGGGGAATACTCTGAAACCTCCCTGCTTCCCAGCCCATGTGCCTGCATACACAAACATGCACAGTTCTTGATAAGCAAATAGCTATTAAGCAAGTATTGATGCTCCTTTCCTCTCCTGGCCTTCCACAATTACTCAAATAGTCAAAATTAAGTTCTTAAGGCCAGACTTACCAACTTCATCACAGGCAAAGCTTACAGCATGAAAGTCTCCATAGGGAGAAAAATGTGTGGCGTGCAGCTCTTCCCGCTGTGCTCCGAGTCAAGCCCCGTGTCCTGCCCTGCGGCAGAGCTGTTCTGCTGTCCCGTGCCCGGGCTTTCAGGGCAGGAGAAGGGCAGGAGAAGCCCTCGGTGGTGTTAGGGTCTCACCCAGCTGCAAGGACACATGCGTCATTGAAGTTGTGCTCTCGATACCCTTGAGCAGCTTCTGCAACCCACCTTTCATCTTTCCAATTGTGAATGGGAGTTTCAGCCCACTGTTTCATTTTGCTTAGATGCATCTAATTCTTTGCCTCTTTAAGTCTGTGGAAAACAAAAAAAAAAAATAAAATCACCATTTTTGATTCGGTTTTAAGTTCAAGCCAATCCAACTGCAATTTCACATGGTTTCTGGCAGATAATGATGAAGTAGGCAAACGTTATTTGAAGACTTTGGAAAAAACATTCATAAATTTTTATGTTGCAGAGGATTTGCTCAAAATGTTCCAGCAGTAGCATCATGCGATATAAATATTTGGCACTGGTAGTCTTATTCACCAAATTATTAACACCAGGGAGATAATCTGTCACCCATGACTTCTCCATGCCAATCATTTACTAAGTGTGCAATGATGAACACCTGGCAGAGTACAAACATCCCAGGTAGCTGCTTGGAAATTTCCTCTGGAAAGTCATCAGGAGTTAGTCTGAGCCACCACAAACTCAGGAGGCACATCCCCAGCAGGCAAGCACTGCGCTGTGAACTGCGCTCGTACACGAGGCCACCTCCCCTGGAAACATCAGACAGACCCCAGCAGTCAGCTGGGATAACAATTTTGAAAAATAATAACAAAGTTGAGGCTGGGACTGAACACATAAGTCAAAAAGGTGCGAGGAGCAGGAAACTCTCTGCCGCACACACACCAAAGTGTATTTTTTTTTTTTATTCTGTGGGTACAGGTGTCAGTGGCGCTATACTGAAGTCAGGAGCACATCTCAGTACGTGTTTCTCATCTCCATCCACCTCTGACCTTGGACTGGTAAGGAAAGGTGGAGAGGTCCCACTCCCTGACCAAGCCAAAAATAAGTCTCCCATGTCTCTGCTGCGCCCTCTTAGCCCACAGAGAGTCCGGTCTCCACGAACAGGCGCAGATAAGCTTCACCGAACTCACTGACTTGCGGCGTATGCAGATGGATGCTGTATTACCAAACACCCTGCAAAACAAGAGCTACGAAACCTTTTTTTTTTTCCTTCCCCATAAGAAGTAATTTTTTAAATGCTGCCCAGAGTTACGTTACTTCTCTAAAAATAAAATGCACCGTTGTCACGTGCAGCTACAAAGGCTTGGTGATAGATGGCGCTACAGGAACATGAATTTGGTTTTGAAATAACTACATTAAATAATTAATATTACGTTTCCTTACACCCGAAGTGCACCTGAGCAGTGTCAATATTTTAATTATTTCTTACACGTGCATAAACAATATATTAGAAATAAAAATCAGGAAGACAATTTGTTGAGATGCCGCAAGACAGAAAAGGGAATATTCTCTGTGACTGAAGTCTCCGCAAAAAACTCCAACACAGTTTCAAGTCTCCCCAAGTGCTGGAAGAGAAGACATCCTCAAACCACAGGGAGAAGGGGGAGGAACAATAATTAGAGTGAAGGGCATAGAGTGAAAAGGGCACCCAAAGCACCTCACATCAGTGAGCAAACTGGAGACTTGCAGAGACCCATGATAATGTGAAATGTATAGAGCAATAGTAACAAAAAGCTCACCATTTTCTTTCAACAAGTGTCATCATCTTCCCTCTTAATCTGTATGAAAAATGTTCCTACTGACTCATAACAATGTTCTCTGCATCTCTCCCACACCTACGCTTGGATACTTAAAGAGCAAATGTGATCAGGAATGTGAATTTACCTGGGTTTTTTCCATGTTAGTGTTAGTAAGATCAGTGATTGCCTGAAACTAGCCTTTGACCCGCTGGACCAACTTCACATTTGGGACTCCTCTAGAAAGTGTGTTGCGGTAATGCCCAAGTGGTGAAAATGCCTGCTAAGGAGCAAGGGGAAACAAGGGACCACCAGGGTTGAGAGAAGAACATTAAGAACTAAGCCACAAGATTTTGTAAACTGTAGTCTTTCATACAGTGAGCACAAGAGGTTTGCTTCATCCTCCGCATGCATGGGTTAAACCAACGCAAACATCTTTTCTCCACTGGTGATTTAGAAAAATGGCAGCACACAGAGACAGCTTGAAGAGAGTGGAAGCTCAGCACCTAAAGCTAAAAAAACCCAGAGGAGACATCGCAGCAATGCGAAGAGCCACCACCTCCCTTGCTCCCACTTTTGGAGCAAAGCCTCATGTTGTGCCCAACTCCCGCACTTCGACTCACATTGCAGAGCAGCCTTGAGGCACCCAGGCCAGACTGCTCTGGGATGGAGCTGAACTGGCTGGTCTGCTCCTGTCACCAAGGCGAGCTTTGGCTGCAGGAGCAGACCAGAGGTAGTCCAGAGCCCAGAAAACATGCACAGCATGAGGTCAGGCCCTCAGCACCCGCTGCCTCTCCCTGCAGAGGTTCTCCCATCGCACTGCTTGACGCATCAGCACAGGTGCAGCCCTTACATATGTCAAAGAGATGCCAGTCCTCTCCACGCCATGGCTCTTCCACGTACGCCAGCACTGCAACTGCCTTGGGAGGACAGGGTTGTGCTCCAGCCAGAGAAACTGCCAGCGTCACCCTGTCCCTCTTCTCACTGGACTCATATGCACATTATTCTGGCTGACATCCAGAGCTTCCCTCTGAGCTTTCGCTTGGGATGAGCATCGTGTGGTGACAGCTGGTGGAGCCCCATCTGCCAGCTGAGCTCTGCAAACTTCTCCTCCTCCTCTCTCTAAACCTCCATCCCCACGTCCTCACAGCATCCAACAGTGAAGTGAGAGAGCAGCTCGTATAGAGTTTTTCTTGCAGAACTGAAGTGGGGATCATCTTTATGACATTAACTGCATTATTAAATCTGCAATATCTGAATCGTATTTAATAACACACTTCTTCCAGGCAGAGGCAGTTACTCTCCGCTATCAACTCTTAACCCTCAAAATATTTGTGCTCTAGCTGTGAGGTTTGTATGGGCTAAGTAGTAATTAGAAAATTAAAGAAGCACCCAGGGAAGCTCATTCCCTCATTTAAGTTCACAGGTCAAATAAAATCTGTTGTCCTGTCTTCTAAAAGGAGTTTGATATTTCCTAACTCAGTAAGCTGGGGGGGGAGACTAAAGTGGGCAGAAATGCTAACTGTACTGGGGAGGAAAAAACACTTCCCAAAGCTTACTTTTTTACTTCTGAGGAGGCTTTGAGAAGTGTTAAGGAGTTCTGAAAAGTTGGTTGTTTTTTTTCAAAAGTCACATTTAAAGGCATGAAAAAAAAAAAAAAAAGAAATCAAGTTATTTAACAGTAGTGATGGCAGCAGTTGATCATGAGGTGGCTGCGAGAACCCTAGCTGGCGACAGCAGTCCAGACATGTGAAAGGGATGGAAGGAGGGAAGTTGACTGGTGATTCCCTGTTGTGCAATTACGTAAGTCTTGCCTGGTAAGTGGTGAAATACTGCAGGAGATGGAGCATCCCACCCCCCTGGGCTGATGCTCGCGTGGGGGTGATGCACAGCTGTGAGCCTGCGAGCTCCCTCAGTTCCAGTTCCTGCCATCCTTCACAGTGCAGGAATTAAACCTAGAAAGTCACATCAAGAAGAGGTACACTTCCATTTTGGAGTCCTCGGTGCCGTTGATACATGATGACACCTTGAACCGGTCCTTCCAACTTTGATAGCAAGAGAGCAGGAAAAAGGCAGAGGCTGGCCCGGAGTTTGAGACTCCTCGTCTGCAGGGCCACTGTCACTGACAGCCAGCTTCCAGTCCCCAAGGAACAGAGATCACAGAGCACTTGATGAAGGAAAGCAACTCTGTTCAGGTCAACCCTTCAGCTATTTCTTCCCTCCTGTGGGGACTAACGCACCTAACATGGCCTCCAACTGCCTTTGCGCAGATGAAGTGGGGCAGTTACACAGCTCTGCTACAGAGGAGTCAGAAAATCTTTCACATAGTAGTTGGTTGAGAGATGGACACGTTTTAGCAGCGAGAATTGTGTCTATCTGCTAAGCCAGAGATGTGCGGGGGTCATTTACAGTCAGGCTCTGAACATCCCATGGTGACAGACCCTGCCACCTCCCATGTTCCCTGGTCATTTCAGTCCCCTTTTGCCCCGTCCCCCACCCTTCAAGCTCTGCACTCTTTCTGCAGGCTGACACCCACGAACTCCACGCTGAGCTAATGCCAACGTTGTGTCCCTGGCGATCAGTCCCTTTCTCGCTCCCTGTCCGCACCTCCATGGGAAAAAGCAAGTGAGTTTTGTCGTTGTTTTTCTTACAAGAAAGGAACAAAGAAACCAAGATAAAAGCACACAGTGTCTCATTGTCACTTCATGAGTCTGCACAGCTCACCATGAATCATGCAGACATCCCAAACTTCATGGGCTCCTTATAGCCTTTTTAGGTTTCTGCATTCAATCCGGCAGATTACAGGTCCCAGTTATATATATCCTATTACTGCATATATCTGTCCTTTCCCTACAAGTTCCCTCATAAACCCTGCAACATGTCAACAGGCAGCCTGCTACTCTCATTTTGGGTAACGTAGCCAGTTCTGTTGACTTGAAAGGCTGGGGAAAATATAGTTCACACACACACAAAATAAAAAAATTCGCTAATATCAAGGACTAAAAGACAACTAGTGTTTGAGTATTAGAACAAAGAGGGAAGGGGGAAGAGTAAATGAAAGTTTTCAAAAATTTTACAAGACTAGTAAGAACTTTACCAAAAAAAACCCGAGAAAGAAAACAAAACCCAAACCCCAACAACTGAATTTTTCAGTATTTCAATGAAAACAGAGCAAGTATCTGCTATTTCAAGTTAAGGAAACAAATCTTGCACTAGAACAAACAAGAAAATTACCATTTATACCCACAGACACAGCATCTGTTGGCTATAGATAAACTAGAGCGGGGCTGGAAGTTTCCCTACATCATCTTTTTGGGCAACAGGAAAGCATGAGCTTGCAGAGGAAAGCAGGGACATTTCCTGGGTTGTGAGAACAACATCAGGGAAAGGCATCCGCAGCCCACTACAAAGGGAGAGGGGGCATCTCGGAAGGGGACGAAATAACTGTAGAGCTGTAGTGCTCTGACTTTAATAGTAGGCAGGAACTGAAGGTCTGTTTTCCCACATTTAGGAGAACCATAAATAAGGAAGTCTGGAGCATTGGCACACCTGTGCAGACAGAGTGCTTCAGAGAGAATCGGCTTTGTGGAGGTGCAGGGAATAGCCACATTTAAAGCTACTACAGACTAATTAATTAGATATCATAACGTATTAATACCTATGTCTCTTCATTTATATCCATCACCTTAAATTGCAGATGTAGCTACAGGCAAACAGGTAAAGGAAATTTGTAACATTAACACCAGATTTTTAGAAGTAAATATTTCAGGCAAGCTTCCGAATAGCCTGTGCTCGGCGTATATAGTTTTGGTGTTGTTTTTTTTTCATGTATCCGTGTTCTGTTTCAAGGGTGAAGGGGTTGCAGCAGCCTGATAGAGAATTCATCTGGGAAATGCTGGAGGGAAGTCTAAGACTGCAAGTACTGTTTTCTTCCCCCTCCTTCCTCTTCAGTTCCTGTTATTTCCCTGCACGACTGTGTCGCAATTTAAGTTATCTTAAAGTATTAATGAGCCCTTTGTATCTTCTATCTCTACTTAAATAGCTGGAATTCCAAACAATGGTCATATCAAAAAATGCCACTTTCTTGCCTGGATAAATAAGGAGAGTTGTATATCTTCAGCAACTGCGCAGCATCAAACTCCTGCCGTGTGTCATTCCTCAGTGCTAAGGGAAACATACAATAAAGCTCCATTTACTGCTCTTGCCCTTGAGCCATCACACCCTTATCTCAGGCTGTATTTTAGGATAAAGCAGGAGGAGGAACACACATGCTGTTTTTACAGCTCTCTAGTGCATAAAAGGTAATCGCTTACATCGAATCATAGCGATGGACCCCGTTGTCCCCTTGCTTTACAAGATCAACCTAGTTTTGTGTTTGCTTTGGTTTTTTCAGGGGTGATGGCGGGCTTCGGCGTTTGCAAGTAACATCAGAAACACAAGAAAAACTTTTTCTATGTGACCCCGGAAGAAAGTATTTCTTTCAACTTCACTTGTTACACAAAGATATTCACAAATATATTTTACATTCGCTGTTTGTTACAGATCCAGTTAAACTGCAGCATTAGGATGAGACCATTAAGATGGGAGCTTTGGCAGGCCTTAGAAGAGCACAGATAGTAACATATACAATAGATGTAAGGAAAACTATTTTCACCACGAGGGCAGTCAAACACTGGAGCAGATAGCGGAATTTCCATCCTTAGAGATGTGCAAAACTCCAGTGGACGAGCTCCCAAGCAGCCTGATCTAACCGGACTTAGATGACTTCCAGTGATTCCTCCAAACCTCAGTTATTCTACATTTCTATTAATTTCTGACATTGGTAGGCATTCCCAAAAACCATAAGAGAAAGTTTCACAAAGGCTTAACTCATTGTAAACAGCTGGTAAATTCTTAACCCATCGCCTGCTAGGTCAGGTTTTGAAGAGGTGAAGCTCCACACAAGGTTATTGGACCCTGCACGACGTGGTGCAGTAGGCAGAATATTTTTGAATGCTGGAAATACGCACCAGCGTGACTGAACATGCCACCCCGAGAAGAGCCTTCCTATGGTGTCCAATGCCTGAAGATTAAGGGGTCCTAACAGGGTTGCTCTGAGAGAGGCGGCAGAGCTGTTGTAGTCTGTCCCACCAGTGATCCGCAGGCTACAGACCACCAGCAGCTTCAAAGCAACTGTTGCAGCCACATTTACAGAACTGTACCACTTCTGATGGAAGCGTTACACAACAAGCAAGCAGCCTCACCTTCCAGAATGTAATTCACAAAATCCCTATTGTCCTGTTCAACCAAAAGTTTGTTTCCCAGTTAGGTTTCTACTGTAATTCTGCATCTGCTCAGCTGTGGTAAGATGGCAGCAGCTAATGGAGCTATTAAGTGCCTGAGAGTGAGAAAAACCCAAAGTACGGGATGCCACTTAGTTTCTTGCAGGCTCCGCTCCCTTAGAAGATGAACTAAGTGCTGGCACTTAGTCCCTTATGTACCCCACCTCCTGCAGGTAAGCAAGCCAGAATCATCCTAGATCTTCTCATGTCTCTGCAAGGCTAGTTCCTGCATCTCTGCTTGCACGCTGTTACCAAAACACTCTTACTAAGCTAAGTAAGAGGATAATTAATCATAAAAGAGGTCAGGACTGCCATTTCACATAGCTTCCTAAGCCTACCTGCTAGAACGCTTTGGAAGAAAAAAAAGATGCTTTGTGCGGCAAGGTGTCTCCAAATTTCTAACGTCAACTTATTTGGGTACTCAAGAGTGGTTTTTCTTCACTGTTCACAAGCTGACAATGGGAACATGTCTCCATTATTTTTGAAAGAATGAAGGGAATTAAGAATAAGAAGCTTTTTGGGTTTGGAATTATCCAATTTATGGGGCTGCTCAAAAATCCTTGGCTTCCAGTCAACTCCTGCTCTTGTGGTGAAACCAAGGAAGTAAAATTAAAAAAACCCTAACTCATTCCCAACACAGATGTAACAACAAAAAAAATATTAAAAAACAAAGTTCGCATTGAAAAAGGCACCTAACTACATTTTCATAGCGTTGCTCTGAAACTGATCTGCGCTACTGGACTCGTAATTCACTTCAGGAGGGACATTTTGTGGTTTGCTCCGTCTCCATCAGTAACGTGACAATGCTAGACCTTGATAGGAAACACTTCTGTTAGCCAACAAATTTCTTCAAGGACAACAAAAATTCCTCCTTACCATGTTCAACAAACCCTTATTATGACTTTTTTCCTCCCATGACAGACAGCAAAGAGAGGGAAAGCCTCCCCAGAGTGCTGCTTCTAGCGGAGCGCCAGCAGGGACAACAGCGTGGAGGGTGTTCAGCTTGGGTCTTTCTTTTCCCTTCCCTACCTCTTCCGAGCAGTGCAAGTCACACACCAGAGGTCTGTGGGCCCAACACGACATTACCGGCTGGATGACTGAAGTGAGATGATCTAGCCTTGCTCCCGTTGAGTTCGTCAAATAATATGTCTCTGACATCTCCAGAGAAGGAATCACACATGCAGGAACAGGCAGCCATTCAGATGCATGAAAGGAAACACAAAGCTAGTTATTCTCCTTGAAAGTTCAGGGAAAAAGAGCCTTTAATTTGTAGCGTAACCCACAGTCCTCCCCTCATATCTAAAGGGCAGAAGTTTTAACGAGGTCATTTGGGAATGCATAGTTAGCATATTTTTTAATCTGTGTGCTTAAAAGTAGATTTGTTTTCTTAACAAGTGCTCTCTCATCAACCTGACGTGTTACAGCCACAAAGATAGACCTATTTTTAAAACCACCTTGAGTCAGGGAGACACAAGTTACATCTTTCAAAATACAATTAAAAGAAGCAAGATAAACAGCGTCCCATAAGCCTTTGGAAAGGACTTACATTTTATGCGCTTATTTCTCCTCTGAATAAATTACCATACAGAATGAATAGTTTATATGCATTCTTAATTAATACATTACTCAATTTGTTTCAAAAGTTGCATTTCTATTATGTATCCTGCTGACAAATATTGAGTAGGCAGAATTCATAAATGTTTCTGAGCAGGTTAAGGAGAAACCTACATTCCTTCTGTGCATCTAAGAGTCAAAATAATCCTGTTATGGCGCCAATTTCAATTATTTAAAAAACAGGACAAAACACAAATGGGGCATGGCATGAAAAAAAAAAAAAAAAACACCATACTGGGAAAAACATCCTGTAAAACTCAATCCTGCTATTCCAAGAACATCAAGAATATCAACAAGTGGCAACAGTAATCAAGAAGACAGAGAAAGAATGTATATTAACAGAAATGTCTTTTACTTGGCTGATATGAAAATTATTCACCTTGTAACTCATGATCTGAATAGTCCCTGTAACAGAGACATTTGGCATCTTGAGAAAAGTGAAGAAGGTGCCACTGGATAAAACTGGAGACCTTGTGTTGTCCCCTCATTTTCACTAAATGATGAATGTTATAACTGATGCTTTGTATGAAACAGATAAAAATCAAGTTCTCAGTGCTAGGCGCCAATACTCTCCCGTGAAACAGAGAAAATGGATGAGAAAACCTCACGTTACCATTTCCCACTCTGCTCTGAATTTCACCTTCTTTTTCTCCTTTACAAACATACTTGTGAACTAAGAGGAAAGTTTTCTAATTTTACCACAGACAGTTGTTATCTGAAGTTAATTTTTACAACCTTACTTTTTCCAACAAATGGATATATTTTTACCACAGTGCTGTCACTGCGTTTATCGTGTGATTAGAATGGACCACTTCAAAATTAAATAGAACGCAATTATAAATCAAGTATGATTATAATAAGAGCTCCTAGCATTTATTTATTTCCTTCAGACCCTGATCTGAAACCCACCTGAGTAATGAGAGCCTTAAAGAGCCTCAAACTGCATCCTCTGTAGCACAGTGCTGGTAGCAATTGTGGTGGTGCAACACCAGCCATGTCAGAGAGGTCGGTGCCCACCATTTCCCGTAATAAATCCTCACAGTAGTTAACCCATTTCAATTCTATCTATCCCCGTTGATCCACTTTTACCCAAATTTTCTCTGGAGAGAGAAAAGAGTTTGCTATTGTTTAATAGAAGCTCCGGCTCAAGACCGGCTTTTTCTACAATTATTTCACATTGTCTTCAATTTCTTGAGTTTCAAGCTTACAACTGTCTGAGATGCTGGGAAACACATCAGTCAGGCACAGTCCTCCTCAGCCCGCTTTGCGTTAATTTTCCCCACCAGTTTCACTGCGCAGCCAACCTCAGCGCTGCCCTCCGTGCTGCACCTTACGAATCATCCAGTTTTCCTCAGTCCACACTGAATTTGCATCCTTCTTTCCATCCTGTACCTTGAAACTCATCGTTCCTCTTACAATAAGACTACACAACAAATACATTCCTACATGAAAGTCTCCACAGAAACATTCTGCTGTCAGCAACCTCTTCCATGAAAACCTCCGGCATACTTCTCTACCATCAACACATTCGTGCCAAAAATCTTTACGTTATCCTTAAGTTTCCCCACTCAAAAACCAGCTGTAAACAAAGCTCCACTGTCCCAACAACAGCTAAAACACCCCAGCGATCAGGGTAAACTTAAAACAAGGAGTGCAGTGGGATTTTGTTGGTAGGAGTCAATGCAGAGCCAGGTTTGAAAGCTACTAAGTGTATACCTTACAGTTTTTGCGTGGGTTCACTGAAAAAAATCAGTGTTTGCACTTGGAGAAGTGCAGATAGAGAAGCTTTTTGTTTTTGTTTTTTTAAAGAGCCAGAAGGAAACTGCACTTCAGTTCTCTGAGGGTAATCGGGATGATCTGCATGTCCTAGGAAATATCTCCTGCTCCATCCGGAGCTTCTGCTTGCATTACCAACCTGCAGACCCCCACCCAAGCAGAGATTTGGCCTGAAAAGGTACAAGTACCACTTTCCAAGTGCAAATTCAGCATATTCAGAACTTCATAGCCACAGTCACAAAAATAAGGGTCATCAGGAAATTAGAGCAAAAACTCCAATTCACCCTGTTAAGGTTGCCTGGCCGCAGCGCTCATACACAGACTCTTTAACACTGAATATAGCTCTCACTGCAGAGGGTGAGAAATACAGAAATAAAATTAAAAAAAAATAAAAATCAAGATGTTACATAGCCAAACCCGCTGCCTTTTTACAAGGCTAGAACTGGCATTTCTGTCTGGGTAACTTGCAGGAACAACATTTGCAAGCTGGAGAAAATGTTTACAATTCCTCTAGCAGAGGATTCTCATTCCTACAAACGTTTACCACTGATTAAAGTTATTAAAGCACACAGTCCAAACACACCCCCGAAAAGTAAACAAATGGAAACTAATCAGTATATTCCATTCCAAGGTAAGATGATACCTCATATATTACTGCAGAAGGTAAAACCCAGCCGTGCCATACCGGCTACATTTTACCAAACTCCTCTAATTACTCCTTTTCTTTCCCCGACTACTGGGAGGGCCAGTAATGGGCCACAGCTGGTGGCATTTAATGTCACACTGCTCCCCACAGCTGCAGCCCTAGCTTCATTTTGGGCACAGCTTTAATTAGCTGTGATACTTAGGGTGTAATTACAGCTTAAAGTTGATTTCACACACTCTCTTTCTCTTTCTCTCTTTTTTTTAAGAATTATTGACAGGCATATTCTTTGTCTCTCACTGTGAAAAAGGAGGTAACCTAAAGGAAGCCTACATTTTAGGCAGATTCCAATTTTTGATATCTACGTTTGTGAGAATTTTTATGGCACAGGAGTCGGTGGGAAGAGTTTGCAGGTTACTGGTGAGAAGGCTCGACTTCTGCTGCTTATCACTATACGGTGCCGCGCGGGCAAATATCCCCAGTAAGGGCACCGGCGCTCGTCCCTTCCCTGGGGAATGCTGCGAGCGGGAAGACGTTGTGGGACACAGGCTTGGAGGTCCAGAATGTAAATCCAGAGCAGGAGCTTTCCTTACTTCTCTGTTTTACAGGCTTTTAAAATGGTGACATGCACATTACTGGCCATATAAACCCACAGAAAAAACATCAACTTAAAAAAAAAAAAAAAATTGCTAGTATTGTTAAGACAGCCTGGAAATATTGCAAAAGAGCATTCCAATGGCTCTGTTATCATCGCAGAGGTATGGAAAGCACCTCCCACACTGGATAATCCTCACCATTCAAAACAATTCGCTATTTAACTGAGAATTTATAGCAGGCTCAAGAGATTACAACCTAACCTCTTCCTTTGAGGCAGAGCTGACTGCGGCTGCCACCTCTGAGGACACATCCTTCTGTGACCAAATATATCAGTGCGCAGGAAAACCTCCCGCCTCCTTACTGCTCCGGCTTTTGTGGACGGAGCAGAGAATGCTGCTGCCTACACTGAAGTTACAAAACCCCACGCATGGCATGGATAAATGAAACTCTTCAGAGCTAATTAGCTGTTCTGTGTTTTATGGACAGCTGCGAGGAGTCACAAGTTAACAGCACAATGCCTCCTAAAATCCAAATAATCATCAAAAATTAACATAAATATTTTAGCAAACTGGAGTCGTCGTATTTTTAATACATTTCAGCTTAAAAAAGCAAGCTTTTCTTTGTAAAGCAAACTCTTAATTAATAAATAGCACCGAACGCTGAGGTTCGTAAACAGACACCGGGGAAGCCACTGTCTGAAATACCTATTTCCAGGCTGCCAGTCTGTCTGGGAGAACATTGGTTAAGTTTGCCAACCAGAAAGCTAACCTTCACCCAGAAAAAGTATCCAATTTACTGGTATTTCAATATAATGCTCTCTCATTATCCAATTATACTTCATTTGGAGACAATCTTCCCTGGCAATAGCTCATCGTAGCCTGTGAAATGTTTACTGCTTCGGCACGCTTCCGTTTGGTCCAAATTTTCACTAACAATGATTGTAAATATTGTAAAAACAGAATTAAAACAAAAATTCTTCTTTTTATAGGGAGGTTTGTTACCATACGGCTTCCTCAAACGCAGGCAGTTCCATTGCTGATGAGCTGGCATTAATATCTAATACTATTAGCTTCAGCTTCTGTTTTTTCACTTTGGATGCCCAGTAAAGAGCTATTACTGACTATTGAATCAGCACTGCCTCCTTTTGAGGCGAGTCGCTTTTTATGACAGCTACGTCTTGTCATACGACATCATTGCAAGAGAAATCGATTGGAAAAGAAAAAAGAATCCCATTTTTGATGTAGTGTATCTACTGCATGTGACATAGTCTTCATCAGAGTTCATCTGCTTTACACTTCTAAATATCATCTTTGAATTGCCTTACGTCTCCCATCTTTATTTAAACTGGCATTGAGCTAATATTTATTAACTTTTCCACTGAAAAAAGAAACTCTTCACTTGCAAACACTGCAAACTTTATGTATACATAAATGTATGTAAAAATCTGCACGTATATAGCTTAGAGCCTGATCCCTGTTACTCCAATTTTATATTTGCTTTCATTCTGCTTAGCCCCCAGAAAACTCAAAGGAGGCCAAAGAAAATCAGCGACACTTGTATCAAGAAAAGATTTTTTTAGAGTTTTAATTTATCCAACCTTTTTTGCTATGAAATGAACCGTTGTACTTGCGGGTAACGTACGACCCAAAGCAGCTTTGCCAGTCTGTAACACATCGTGTGGGAATGTAATAACCTTTTTCACTTACCCAGGTAAGCAATACCGCAGAGACATATGTATTGACTTTATATATATATATTTTAATACCTGGCGCAGCAATGGTAACCCCTGCTAGCTTCCTGCCTTGGTCAAGCAAGCAGTCGGAGATGAGATGCCTGAGATGAGCCACCTGTTCACACAGCAGAAGGCAAGGAGACAGTTTAACTCTCTAGCGCGCAATTTTCCACTCCTGGCGCCGGCCATTGTTACTGGAATAACCCCGTGGTTTCTCCCAGGATGTGTCTTTTGGTGGTTCACAACCTTGGTTTTCCCCGGATTTTGCTGCCTGCAGGGTTATGACGGGTTTTTCCTAGCTGCTTCTCTGGCTTCCTTGGGAGAAACAGCAGGTAGCCTCCAACCACATTTCTGTGGGATACAGGGCAGTTTTAGGTGTCTGCTTTGCTTTGGCCATGCACAGAAGCCTGCTGGATAGAAACGGCTTAGCAGTAAGGAGCGGGGGTGCCACACAGACAGGACTAACTAAACAAAAAATAGAAGACAGAAAGAGAAGTCATTTTTATCATTTACTGTATTCCTTAAAAATGAAATAGTGGGAAAGAAAAGGACCTGGGTGGAGCAGGATGTACAAGCTCTGGTCGCACCTCTGAGGCAGCTGGAGGTGAGGATGCTTACCAGATGCTGGGTACTCCTGTGAATTTCTGTTTGGGTGTTTGCTTGTGGGAGCAGCACCGCCTCTTCACACACACCGGCACCGTTTTAAAGAAGTAACCACGGGCGGGAGAGTTCAGAGTGGCAGAATAACATATCCAGAGAGCAAGGTTAAGAGGTGAAGCCTAGTTAGACAGAAACTCCATTTCCAAATTAATTTTACTTATGTCCAGCTTAATGTACACTTACAGCCATTTTTATGCCATTCCTGTGGTTTGTATATCTTGACTGCACTACTGATTTATAAAAATCACCGAGCAACACCATTTGAGGCTTGGGACCCTGTCTTCCCATTAGAGAGTTAACTCTGAGAAAAAGATACTTCAGATATTTTTAAGAAGTATTGTGGGGTCCCACTAAACACCATGTCCCTCTTTAGATCCAGCTCTGTCCATAGGAGAGTTCATCGCGCGTGAAAAGCCCCACCTCAACATCAGCTGGATGCACCAGTCAAGAACTCAACTAGAATTCTTTGGGATCTGCTATTTAAAACAGTCTAAACTAGCTTACTTATTTAAACAAGATCGGTTAGCACGCACTTGTTGGGGTTGCTCCATCAGTTTCCTATAAAACTAGAACTACTACAACTGAATTCCAAAGTAGGTTGGTATTAGACTGTAAAGTCTTCAAGGATGGAGGTGTCTCTCTAACTACGCCTGGTACTATGGGATGTTGTCTGGGGTCCACTGCAAGATGAGCAAGAGGTTGGTTAAATTCTCTATACTGATTTGGCCCCTGAAGGTTGTAGAAAGACAAATGGTTCATAGTAAAATAACCTGGAAATAGGGAGATTATTTCCCTCTCCTCCCAGCAGCGGCCGCGCTCTCGCTCCTGCCGCTTTCCCGTGGAAGCACTGGTGCTCCTTGGACCCCTGCCAGCCTCTCTGCCCGTGACCGGGGCAGAGCTCGATGTCGCAGAGATATGAAGGAAATTCCTGCATGCTTTATTGAGGATGTTAGACCTTCTGGCAACAGTCCTTACAGGTACTAAGCGAAGTCTGAGGCAGGGCGGTTTGGCTGCAGTGCCGGTGTTGTTGCCTTGACTTTCTGTTTGCCTTCCTGGAAAGGGGCAAGACACACCGAGACACCGATGTAACAGATCTGTACTTTATTCTGCTCCAACCCCGAGTTTTTATCCCACCTGGAGCTGGCTGTCATTTATCTTCAGGTTGCCTGCGTAGTGCAAAACTCAGCCTAGGTGATTCTGCCTAAAAAAGCACATATTCCAAAATTAACGGACTCTTCATCTGAAAAATATGCTTGACTCTCAAAGCTCTGTGGCTAATGTAGGTAGGGCAATCAGACATATTTCTTTTACCAAGTGATTCAGAGTATATTCCTTAACTGACTGCAAAAGGTGGTCTTTCAAAGCTTTACATAAAATTTCTTTGCAAAAAGCTAAAGTCTATCATCAAAAGTATGGAAGTTAAGGGGAGATTAACCCAAACCATGTAATTTACAACAGCATGAAACAAATATGCATCAGTTTAGTTTATAGGTGGAAGTGTCGCACACCCATCTTCCACATACCAGCAAAGCATATCAAATAACTCCTGATACAAAACAGTTTCGGGATCAGTCACAGTCCAAACAAACACTCTTAGAATACGATCAGATTAAGTTGTTTAAAATACAGGGCATGTGGAAGTCATCAAACACTGACATCAGATGGAAATCAGGCCTCTCTTCCAAGAGCGCTGAACACAGGGTAAGTCTTAGTGTAGGATCAGCAACTTCCTTGGACTGTTTCCTGCTCTCAAATGGTTTAGCAAAATGCTTTTTAAAAGTGTAATAGACATCCAAAAGGGTTTCATAAAATGCCATCAAGGGAGATCTATCATTTTAATAGATACCAGGGTGACTACTTTTAAAAGCAGAATGCAAGCAGGAAAGAAACAGTCAGACAGGAATCAGACGTAAAACGTGCATCAGATTCATCAGGATATGTCGGCGTGGAAAGCCTGCCGCAAGCATGCCCGCAGAGCCAAGAGGACCCCCTGCATTTTGCTGAATCAGATGCCATGGTACCTGGAAAAAGTACACCCTTGACAATGACGCGTGTTTCGCTTCCTACAGAAAAATAAGTAGATTCTTTTCCATGAGTGACAATGCAATATTTTGAGATATCTGTGGATACAGATACTAGAAGAACTGATTATCTTTTATAGTCATATCCTGCATGTCTTAGACATCATAAGAGAAAGAGATATTTAGAATCACCTAGGAGGTAAAAATATATTTAATAAACTAATTTCAGATGGTTACGGACATAGCAGCAATGACTTATCGATCTGCTGTGCAATGACATAATTCCTTTGATGCCTGTGCAAAATGTGCGTCATGGGATGACCTTTTTTTCCTTATCAGAAAAGTGAAAGGAAATATTTTTCCATCTTCTTAACGGCAACACACACAAAACTCTTAGCTGAGTTAAAGGCGAGGGCATTACGCCCTTCTAATCTTGTAGAAGTGAGAGGACGCTGCCAGGCCTTTCCTCCGAGCGCCAGCTGATTTTCCTCCCTTGCGGACGTGCCCGCTCCTGCCTCCCTGCCACATTTGCTCCCCTCTCCATTCAGCACAGCATTTACTGGGCTGAACAGCCTTGGAAAGAGGATGTCACGCAGCACAAATGGGTTTATATTCCTAGTGCCCAGCTTGACTAGCTCTTGCCGGTCTTCCCTCCCCTCCCCACCATGTCCTCCTTCACCCTGGCTAGCAGATGCGCCAGGGACCCGCTGTGCCGGCGGGTGTGTTACTCCTGGGGCTGCCAACGGCCACGACGCAGCTGCCACCCGGGCAGAGCAGAGGCGCAGGAGCCGAGCGCCAGCTGTGGCTCACAGCTGCGCGGGGCAGAGGGGGGCTCCTGCGTGGCCGGGGAATAACCAGGAGAGGGCAAGAGGTGCAATACGGAAGATGCATTGCCAAAAAATGTAGCGGAGCACGTGGAACAAAGGGGAGAGATATGAAGTGCTGGTGGAAGGTAGGGACGGCAAAAAAGGAGGTGGGAAACTGTGTTTCAGAGCCTGCAAGGTCACCAGACACTCTTTGGTGGCCGATGCATTAAGCAAGCCCTGAGGGGCAGAACGAGAGCTTTGGTCGGGAGGGAGCAGGGACTGAGCGCCGCGAAGGGGAAAACTGTTTGTTAAATAGGTTTTCCATGAACAAGCTGGCAAAGAAAGAAATACCCTGACATTTACCTTTTCCTCTCAACCTTCCAGGAGCAAAATACTCTGAAATCCAGCTGAATGCAAAAACATGTCTCCTGGCTCTTTTGGAAACCGTCTTTGGCAAATTTGTTCGCAATGATGTGTATCCTTCTTCTAGCGCGAGGAGGGTATGAATTAATTCCCCATGATTGATCCAACCCTCTAACCCTGCAAAAATGTCTGCACTAAAACTAAGAATTTCCTTGCTCCCAGGCAGAAAAGCTTAACTCCTTCCTTGCTGAGACTGCAACCTTTAAAAAACACATTGAATTTCAGATATATTCTGGTCAGTCAGCAGGAGCAGGAAAAAAACCTTCAGACAGACTTTAGGGTGGATATCAAACTTGATTTTTGAAAATTGCTGATTATACAGATTACCACAGGACTTAGCATCACTTGTAAACTATTATACAGCAGCAGGGGAAGGCTTTCCGCTATAGTAGAGGGTGATTTACAGACATGCCCAAGCAGTGCTTGGGACGAGCAACAAAGTCCAGCCTTTATTTCTTGTAAATTAAATGGCTGAAAGCCCATAGGGTCCCCATCAGTCTTGTGTAACTGATGCTCAGAGACTTCCCATTATTCCTATTCATCCCATTCACAGAGCACTGGAGAAGCTTCCCCCTCTCTGACAAGCAGTGCTCGAGGAAGACAAATGAGCTCTCCTGCAGCCAAACATCTGGCTGGTCCCCGAGGGACAGGGAATGGCGAGAAAGCCCCTACCTCCGAGCACGTGGGCTGGCACAGCCCAGTGGAACCCATTCACCACTGGGTTCATCACGCATATTCCCCGGGAGCCCTCACAAAGCCTTAGTTACAAATGTAAATCAAGCTCCAGAGACATATAAATTCTCAGAAAGATGGAGATGCAAATCATGGGGAAGGACATCAAAAGCAAAAAAGAATTTTAGCTGAAGGGAGTCAAGCAGTCTTCTGGGAATTAACAGAGACTTTACAATGGATAAGAGAGGGTTACCAGGGATTCAGCATGAAAATTCAAGGATTAAAGACCTTTGAGTTAACCTATTTTCAGGATAATGATGGCAGGAATGTGGGTGTCAGCATTTGCTTTCCATTTACTATGTGATTTTAAGTAGGGGAAGGACCAAAAGCCTGACTGATCTTCAGGGCCACTTAAGGTAAAACTGCGTTTCTTGGCTTTCTGGACCACTCCCAGAAATACCTGGAGGCCATGAGAATATTTTGGGCTCCAGCTGATACCAAACGGTTGTCACAGCAGCCACACGCTGGACGGACGGGAACCTCTTTGCAGCAGAACTTGTAGCCTGAAGAGCCCCCCAGCCCTGTCCGGAGCCAGCCCTCCTGCCAGCTGCAGACGCACGGTGACTTTAAACAAGGATGAATGTGCTAAAACCACGGACTGAAATTCAACTGGCAAACGCTAACATCCTTCTTTTTTTTTTTTTTTCCCCTTAAGTAGTTAAGAACACCCTGTGCTGTGTTTTGTACTTGAGAAGAAACTGGCCACGCTGGGCAATGGGTTACTCAGCACTTAGATATCAGCCAAAGGGCTTCTCGCAGTGCGGTATCTAAGGCTGCCTAATACTTCTCCGAATAACACCCAGCTCTCCGTTGCCAAGCTGTAAGCCCTGAGCTGAAATATTTAGCAACTGAGTAGTTGCACATCCTGAAATATTTAATATCAGCTGTTTGGGGGCTGGGGTTGTTTTGTTTTGCTCTGGTTTCAGACAGTCATTTCCAGGGGCAAAGCCGGGGAAGAGTGCTGCGTCCACCCACACAGGCGAGGAGAAGCCAGTCCTCTCCCAGCAGCTCCAGCACTTCCATTTCTTGGCAATCTGGGGTGGGGGGGAGAAATTTAACATTAAATTGTGAGGGCTGCCGCAGGGTCAACAATGTACCAAGAGTTCTTGGGAAAGTCAGTTTAAATCCTCCAAAGACTGGGCAAATTTCCCTGTAACAGGTACCCACAGACCACCCTAAAAAGGGACACGAGGCGATGGGAGGAAGCACACGTCCCTGGTACCCAGCAGCGGTGGCGGGAGGCTTGGCCCCAGCTGCAGGAACGGGGGACAATGAGCGGAAGAAAGGGAGATAAGCAGCCAGGAAACAGGCAGGGGAGAGCGGGGCAGAGAGCCGCAAGAAAGCAGAAAGGGAGAGCGGCAAGGGGAAAAGCGAGACCAGCATCCAGCAGCGAACAGGAGGGAAGCCCCTATCAGAAAGGAAGCCCCTATCAGAAAGGAAGCCCTCAGGAAACGTCAGATGGGATGTCGGAGCACAGGCCCTGGGGTAAAGGCTCCGTGAGGCCCGGGGGGAGCAGGGAAACAACACTGGCAAGGGGGAGCGGAGGGACTAGGAGCCTCTCTGTGAAGTCCCTGGGGCGACGGAGACTGGAGCATGGGATGGAGAAGCCTCGTTATCCCCTGCTGTGGGGAGGAGCAGTCGCTCAGACAAACAACCTCCCAGAAGGAAAGCCGGAACAAGCTGGGATTGTGGATGTGACCAACAACCACTTAGGGATACTCAGCCTGGGACAAAAAAAAATGGTGCTGTAGATTTCCCTATCTCAGCGATGCAAAGAGAGGGCCATAAGAAGACACACCACCTGGGACAGAAACAGGTCCATATGGAGGACAAAGAGGTTCAATCTTCCCAATGGACCATATCGGCTCCTGTGATCAAACTTTCTTCAGGTCTCCCATTTCAAATCATAGATAACTGCACACAATTCTTTGTTACAGAAAGGCTGTATTTGCTACGTTAAGTATTTAATGTTTAGGAAGTCCTAATATTAGAGCTATTGATGACATGTGCATTCAGCCTCACTATTGACCTGTGACAGTACGATGCCGCCTTTAGTTATACACTAACACGCTCTTTCATTTGTGGGATCCTGAATTTTTTAACTACTCGGCACCTCCTGGCTGAAGAGCAACCCGCTGCATGGCATTTCGGTGGCGTTCTTGCTGCCACAAGTACTCACAGGAATTGACCATCTTAGTCTTCCATGAGAAATTATCACCTTCCTTGTACAGCCGGAAAGCTAAACCAAACCCACCAGAAATACCCTCTAGCTGCAGGGTCCCACCTTGAGATGGGATGTTCTAAAGTCTTTATAGTTTTTACTGCATTTCACACGTACGATGTGGAGGGCTGTGCGTTTATGCCACATGCAGGCATGTGGTATCTGCTGTCCAGGCGTCCACCTTGCCCTGGGAAGGGACAATGTGGTGCATCACTTGGGAAAGGTGCACAAGAGCAGAGCCGCAAGTACTTTCTGCTGCCTTCATCCTGACACCCCTTTTCCGTCACTCACCCCGTCTCCCTTCATCATCATTCATTAAAGCTTTCAAGCCCTGCAGCAGTTGAATTGGCTGGCCCAAAGCACCGTATCTGCCAGCGTGGGATTACTTCTAAACTAATAATCTCTCTTGTGTGACAAGGCTTATTTGGCCTCGTGCAGGCATTTAGAGCTGCTCTATGAACGAAGCGGTTACACAGTTTTCTGTGGCCAACCGAGGATCACAACAGTGGGCTCAGCCAGCGCCGACGCGGGGTCTTTCCCCTGGGTGTCACTGCATAATGTGGGCTCATTTGTAGGCAATTACTAAGGGAGTAATTCAGCCTCAGGATTTCCGACATCCTCGTCTGCCCCGTTTCATAACCGTACAGAGGCTGCCCATCAAAACAGGCACCGCTCCTGCCGTGGCTTAGACAATTCTGCATCTACACACACTTCTCCAGCATGAGATGAAAAAAATCAAGGTTTTTTCTGCACGTCTGGGAAGCCTTGTGCAAGGCAGCTCCAGGTTCGGAGCAGTGGGTTGGGAAGCGTGGGAAGAACCAGGCGCTAATTAACCCAGTGCTCAGCGGAGGGGGGTTGCAGTCCCCGGGGTGACAGGTCAGAGGGGTGGGCAAATACATCTCTCCCAAGAATTCTACAGGGAACAAAGCTTTTTTTCTTTCCCCAAATGCAGAGAACAAGAACATTTTGACAGAGAGGGTCAAGCCCAAGCAGTTTTGCTGCCGATGTCGGTGCTTGCGGTGCCGGGTCAGTGACGCAGCTACAGACAGCTTTCTGGACACGTTGCTTTTTGGTGTCCTTGTTAATGGCGCGGTGCAGTGACCATCCAGGAATGCATCTTATACATAGGGCTTAGCTGTTTATCATCAGGAGAGGGCAACTGCATTGCAGGGATGGTTACGTTTCGTTCTCCTTCCTCTGTTCATTCATTTTACTGCTGAAGGCTTGCAGAGCACAGCAGTACAAAGAAAACTCCAGCCATGTCTCACGACGATTGCAAGACGGCAGTCATCAGAGTCTGCACCTACCCACGCCCCAACACCACTGTGCAAAGCGAATAATAATCAAATAACCTGTACCATGTTACAGAGGGAATAAAAATCTCCCCTCCGAGGGTGGCAGAAGGGCTTATTAAGCCCTCTCCCGCAGGACAGAGAGCTATTGTACTGTCCTATAGATGAAGCAAAGGACTTTTTTCTTTCTAAGTTACACAGCAGCATGGTCAGGGAGTGGGAAGGCGAGGCAGGGGTCCTGGCTCCAGGTGCTCCGCAGGCTGTCGGGACCGCGCCGTGAGCAGGCATCACCAGCTGGTACGGGGCTCGGGCTATTTTGCGTCAGGGAAGGGAAACAATAGTAGCCAGTAAATCTCTCCCGCACAGCTGGATTTAAGCATCCCCAGCTGTATTACTTCTCCAGCGCATAATGTTCATTTATTCTTACTATCTCACAGATTTACCTGCCTGATGTATAATATTCAAACTCTCAAAGGTATGGATTTTTGGCATCTTACAGAATAGCAGCAATGTGCAGGGGAACCAGAAAATGGCACTGGTGGCCCCCCAAAACTGGGGACCCTGGCAGCTTACCTCTTCCCAGCAGACACTGGATTTGCCCAGGGTGTAACTCAGAGTAGACATAGTTCATCCCACCATCGATATTACACTCGACTGGTGCTTTTCTCAGGCTTGATACACTAGAATCTTACAAAAAGAAAAAAAATAAATTTTTCCGGTTGAGTCCTATTCTGTAGTCTGGTATCCTCCCTTGAAAAACACTGACATCTTCCCCTTCCTCTTGCCCCACCACACTGCACTGATGTTGCATTTTTCTCTGAACAAAGGCTTTCTGAAAGCAGGAGGCCCTCCGCCTGCCTACTGCTACCAGCGCTGGCTCTCCCTGCAGCCCTGCTCGGCTGAGCTGTGCTACTCCCATCGGCGTTGATGTGAACGTTGTTCTCACCATATAGGCTCTGCTTATTGTTGGCTTTGACGGAAGGAGTTGTACATGGAAATAATAATACCCAAGCTGAAATTAAGCTCTGTTATTTTCATGCCATTGCTAACATATCCAGAGCAGATTTATTAAAACCATGAGTCAACCCCCTGCTAGAAACTAGACATTGCTTGCGAATAAGCAACTTTGGTGTTTATTCCTCCTGCTTTCTCATCTGCAGTAGGAAAGGCTGCCTTCTGATAAGCAACATGACATGCTAATTATCCACAGAGATTTTAAACTGCATATTTTCTCTCTGGACTAATGCAACCCAGATGTGGGAAAAGCATGGTTTTAATCAATCCTTCTATACATCCCATGACACTTGGTCACACGTGCACGCGTAGGTATGTGCATCAGCCAGTAAAATAACCACGTTGTACACCATTAATAAGCTGGCTGCCACACGTGGTTTTGTTTCTGCTCCTTTTATAGGATTTTAGTGCTGCCTCCAAACAAACCAGTTCCAAAAAAAGAAAGTCTTTGCAAGTGAAACTAGTAAATACGAGTAAATCATTATAGAGCACTCTTTCCATAGCTACAAAGATTGTAATAGATTGACAATGACCCTCACGTAGTTGCAGCACATGTAGAAAGGGAGGATTCCCCCGGCTGACATGGCACAGAGGGGAGCAAACCTACCGCTGCCACCTTTGCACTCCTGCAGAGGAACCACCACAGCCTCCTCTCCTCACTGGAAAAATGCTCAACAGCAGCAGTTAACGACACCAAAACCAGCTGCCTCATGTTTTGGTCATCAGCTTGTTGATCACACGGAGAATGGGCAAGAGTTTCAGCCTCACAAATAAAACATTATGGACTTGAATATGATCAGAAACTGGTTCTCATCAATTAATGGGACATATCTGCTTCTTTCCCTTTATTTGTCCCCAGAGAGCATTACTTTTCCTTTGACCCTAGCTAGGGGGATTAAAAGATGAAGGAAGACTATCATCTGGATTGGAAGGAGGACCATTACAAACAATTTAACTGAGTAAAATACTACCTGTTAGCAGACGCTGACCTGCTTTGAGGGCAGAACTGGGGTGACAGCGAGGGGGAAGCACAAAGCAAAGTTCAACACAACTTGGAGAAGAAAGACCCAAAAAAAGGATTTTTCACACCATGGACTCTTAATTCTAAATTACATGAGAGGTTAGGTGGGTCTCGAACTGAGACCTAATTAAGCAAGATGTAAAACAACAAATTTCTTTTCTTTCTTCAGAAAGCTCTGAGAATAGGGACAGGAGGCAGCAGTAAACAAGTTACTCAGAAGTTTGGTTTTCTTGGCTTTTTGTGCAGCAGATTTTCCTTCTCACATTAACTGCCTCCTATTCGCTGAGTTCTTTAAATAAATTAAAAGTCCAAAGTCCAATAATTAATTATGATTGACAATGGGCTTCATAGGACTTGCTGCTCCGGCGATGATGTTCACCTTGCCATGCCTACTGTGACCACCACAGGCAGAGACCCCTTGCTGGTGGCGTGGCTGGAAAACACAGGAACCAGGCAGCAGAGTAGAGAACGGAAGCACCATTTGTTGTTGTTTAAATGATTCTTACTTTTCTAATTCAGCTTCCTCTTTGAAAGTCTTTCCGCGGCTTCTAAGCCTGCCTGTGCGGTCCCCCGAGCAAACACTGAACTAGCTGGAGCCATAATATTCCACTGCTAGCCTTCAGAGCCAGCCTTGCCCCTAGACTCCCCCTTTATTTTTCATGTAAAAAAAAAAGGAAAAAAAAAAAAGATTCAGAGTGTTGCAGGAAACAGTTCTATGTTTCAACCTGCTTGGTATCCAGCCCAATGGAAAACCTGCTCCAAGATCTCCCTCTGGTTATTAACCGAAATCTTAAAAGAGCATTGTTACAAATATTCCCAAATACTTCTGTGTTTACTTATTATCATCATATTAACATCGTATTAACAGCTGCACCGGTGTTTTCTTAACCCAAGGCAGCCCTAATGCACACTTAAGACAATGCTGACAGCTGAGAACACAACAGCCGTTTGCATCTTAGGTAGAGCGGGTTCCCCTATAGACTACAGCAAAGAGGACTGTCCTTTTATTTACCCCATTTTAATTTATTTTGAGCGTGAGAGAATAGGAAGACAGAAGATAATTTCAAATACGTTGGCACTATCTGCAAAGAATTCTATAAAAGCACAAAAATGAACTTTTATTTCTTTTTATATTTTGAACAGTAATATAAAAAATACGACGTTGATTCAAAAGTCAGATAAGGTCTGTGTTGACAACTACAATTCTTTTATTGGACATATTTTACTGAGCATTGAACAGTTGTTTATGAGGCACAGATTAAAGAATAACACCACAAAATCAAAAGGATAAAGTGCAGACCTGTACTGAGAAGCAGGCCTGGTAAGTCAGTCTACTCCTACAACTCAGCAGAGAAAAGGAAGAAAAGGGGAAAAAACTGCCATTATAGAGAAGAAATATATTATACATTACACCCTGCGGTAACAGAGCTAGACAACCTTTCCTGCAAGGTCCAGAGAGCTGGAAAACCCAGGTCTCCTGTGTACAAGCGCACTGTGTTTGTCGCAGGAAATATTTTAAGTTAGACTTTGGCTTACGCAAGTGGTTTGTTTATGAGGAAGAAAACTTAACAAAGGTGTACTGATTAAAACAGCTCTCTTAACATCATTTCTTTATATATCTCAGAATAAAAATGTACCCACTTAAAAATAGATCAACAACCTCCCCCCGACACAACGAGTTTCAGCAAACAGTGACCAAGAAAAGTGAAAGGGGGAAACCGGTGCGAGTCACGACTTTAAGCGATGGTCTTTGCCAGATCTCATTCCTGCTCGCATCGGGATTTTCTCCCTAAGAAAATTCAGGAGATAAAATGGTAAATTCAGCATGTCCTTCTCTCTCCCCATCTCATAAGGGCAGTTTTCTACAGTTCTTAGTAACAGAAAAAAATATATATATTTCCAGAGCTTGCACACATCCAAAAAAAAAAGGCAGAAAACAAGAGGGAGAATAAAAACTAATATAAGCTAAAACATTATTTTGTAGTAAACAATAGAATATAACGTGCAATAGTGCAATTTCTCCTTTGCTGCTTCAACAATGAAGTCTTGGTAGATAGTCCACTGCATGTCAACGTAGGGCGTCCCACATCTAACTACGTGCTTGTCGGGCACTGCTGGGTTTGCCGGGCTTCGGAGACGAGTCGCTGTGTCCGGGCTCTCCCTTCGCCTTCCCAATGTGGCGGAGTTTCTGATCCCAGCGCTGCATATCAAAAGGCAAAGACATTACAAAAGAGATTACAAGAGAAGATGCAAGTCATTTGTAAAACAACTGCATCTGTTTACAAACAGCAGCAAAATATAAAAGCCATCGCTGTTTCCTACCACATTACACCGTGTTGGGCTCAAATGGTGGAATGTGAGGTTATCAGTAAAAGTCACTTTAAGGAGAAAAACCATTTGCTCGCTTTCTTGTAGCCTCTGTGAATGAAAGGGCTGATACAAGGCAAAACTGGCTTCAGCAGAAAAGCATCTCACCTTCTAAATAATAGCACGTAAACGAAGCTATCTGTGCGATCTCTGGAGGAAGCAGGATGAAAAAACAGTCAAGTGATTTTTATTAATATTGGTTATTGTTATTTACTTATTTTTACTTTTCCAGGTAATAGCAACCACAGTACAAAAAGACGTAATAAATATAGACGGTACAACTGATGGTGGTCTTGGAAAAGGCAACTGCGCTGAGAAGCGCATGGTGGCGTGGCACGTTCCTCAGCAGCCACAGGACGTGAGGGCAGAGGCAGCGGGTCATGGGCCACGGGGCAATGCGTCAGAAAATAAATCAGTTCCCAAAAAAAACCCAACAAATGATACTGTCACCCAAGAACTGGAACTAAGAAGAACTCAGCACACAGCAGTATCATGGTATTTGCTCTGCGGCACTGGATTTCATAAGGCTCTGACAAATCAAACATTAACTTGGAGTAAGATCCCCGTATCTTTTCACTCGTGTAATCTCTGTGGATGTGACAAAAGTGCACAGAAAAACTTGCATTTGTAATCAGCAGAGTATTTTCCTGCCAGTCGCCATTAAGGCTGTTGAAGAAAGTGTCAAATGGAAGAGGAGACTGGTTTGCACAGGCACAACGATCATGTTAAATCTAGCACTGAGAAACTGAGTCAAAGTAAGAACATTCTGTGTAAAATGACACTCTTAACAGCATTGAAATAACTGATGCTTTGCAGTGCATCAAAACATAACAACGCAATCCTTCCACAACTTGGAAGGTATTAGAACACATTTAAATTAGAAAACATTAGAATATATTTTCATATGTTGCTCGCATTTGAGCTCATTGCTTCCAATTTGCTGTGACATGACTTCATTATCATGCACCTCCCTCATCTAAGCCAGGAAGGTCAATTTAAAATAGCTGCTAATCCACACAATTTGGTAAGAGAACTGTATTCGAAGACTATTAAATCTGAAAAGTATAGTTCTGACTTATTCTGGAAAACATTTGTAAAGCCCTCTTTTTTTTTTTTTAATTAGTATCACATCCAAATTAAGCAGGCGTGTGTTGCAGAGTGCAGTTTGCCTACGGAGTTAAAACACTCCTACTGTTTGTTTTTTAAGACGGAGGTTTTGATTGCTGCTACACTGGTGTACTTTGGGGTAGCTCAACATATCCCTTTAGCTCATTCAGCATGCATTTATAAGTAATATAGCAAATAACAGACAAAGTTAATTTTTGATACTTGATATTAATTAACAGGGGTCAGCATGTGTATTAGGTAGATGTTTCATGCTATCTGCAACACTTGACTTTTGGTGAGATGTTTTCTTACCTTTACTTTTTTACCAAGACGATCCTTCCATTTCTCGGCTATGGAGCCTTCCACCAAGAGTAACCTTCACAACAGAGACACCCAGTTACTCCACCAACAGGCATGCACAAGCTACACAACCCAACACATGAAAGACTAAGATCTCTGCCTGCACAGAGCCTTGTCCCCCCCAAAAACCATTAAGGAGATGTGCAGAGAATCACCCAAGTTTCCCACAGCTGGTGGCTCTGGAGTTCAGCTTTACAGGCAGGGGAACAAATAACAACAAATATGCCCCAAGGACAATGCAGAAAGAGCTACCTGGAGCGCTCCTCATCTTCGTAGCCCATAATGATGTACTCTTCATTGGCGCTAAGTGGTGGGCACAGGCAGCCAGAGTTTGTGTGAAGGTTTACAGTGTCCTTTGGGATGTTCACCAGGGAAGACTTTAGGATCTCCTTTACTTCCACTACCGCAGTGACATCATGACATTTAGTCTTCACCTCCTTCACTTTAGCCCGAATGACTGGGAAAGCATCAGAAAGAGTGTAGTTAGCAGCAGCAGACAATGCAGGTCACTCCCGAGCCGTTCTTGGTGACCTCTGGGATTCGTCTGTTGCATGGCCCATTATCAAAAGCTCAGCTGAACTCCAGCAATGTCCCTGCCCCCATATCTTCACTTCATTACTTCATCCTCCACCAAGAGGGTCCAGGTAGCCCAGTGTATCTCCAAACAGTATGGTCACAAGCAGGAGTTCTGTACCAATTTGATTTGCATCCTGTTTAAGTTGGGCTTAATTTTTAACATCCCTTCTTCTTCACCCTTTCCACTTTATATATTTGATTCATTCCTTGTGTGCTCTCTACAGCTCAAGCTGTAACTGCTCCCTCTTTGACTACTTGCGGTACAGATGACCGAACTTAATTTGTCACTCTCGACCTTTCACGAAATGCGAATATGCATTAAAACTTCTTGTATCACTACTTCTTCTGCCTGACAGGCCCTTACCTTTTTTATTCTCTCTCCAGTGACCCAGCACCAATCTGCTCTGCTCTTTATGAACTCCAAACACTCCTGATCTTGACCCGATGACCCGTCTAATTGTGTCCTCCCTCACCCTCTAAGTTGCATGGGAGGAAGAGTAGCCTTTCAAAGGCAACACTTTTCGTTTCTCTCATGGTGACCAGTGAACTGATACCACATGCAAACGGAAAGCCAATCCAGAGGTCACGCTCTAGAGAATGCCACCTCTTTCACAGCTTGCAAACAAGAGTCCCCTTCCCGGATTCCCAATTTCTTCTAGCCTATGTAAAAAAGGTAGTATGGAAGAGAGAAAACCAGGGACTTACCCATCTCCTCCCTTCACATGCATTGCCCATAAAGACAACCAGCCACCATGTTTTGCAGCCACATTAAATATAGCTGCTAACAATTAATAACTTGTGCATTTAACATACACAATTTATGCCACGTGATCCACTTCCTTAAAATCTCTTTAAGATTTCAAAACAAAATCTTCCTTTAGTTTGGCGTTCATTCAAATGCATTTTGAAACCTCTTTAATTTCAAAAGCTTGAAAAGATAGGTGGTAGCACACTCAGTGACTCTCTACCACACACAGATGTGGTACCCACTACAGAACAGTCGCTCTGGAAAGATCATAGAATCATAGGGTTGGAAGGGACCTCTGGAGATCATCTAGTCCAACCCCCCTGCCAGAGCAGGGTCACCTAGAGCAGGTTACACAGGAACACGTCCAGGTGGGTTTTGAATGTCTCCAGAGTTGGAGACTCCACCACCTCTCTGGGCAGCCTGTTCCAGTGCTCTGCCACCCTCAGGGTAAAGAAGTTCCTCCTCATGTTTAGGTGGAACTTCCTATGTTCAAGTTTGTGCCCATTGCCTCTTGTCCTGTCCCCGGGCACCACTGAAAAGAGCCTGGCCCCATCCTCCTGACACCCACCCTTTAAGTATTTATAAGTGTTGATAAGGTTTCCCAAACAAGTCCACCAAAACTACATAAAACTGACCAGCCACCTAAAAAACGCAACAATGTTTGGCTGAATAAAATTATAATTTTTGAGCTTTTAATAGGATTTATTGTTAAAAGAAATTTATCTGACAATAGTTGTATAAATGCATAATTATTAATAAATATTATGCCATTACTACCATTTAAATGAAGTCTTTAGGTTCAGTGAGCCTAAGGCTATTCACTTGATTAATGGGAAAAAGGATAGGCCCAGCTCTTCGACTCCTGTGATACATATTCACTGGCTTCATCAGCTTAATTTGCTTTAAAAAAAAAACCAGCATGAAGAAAAGTAGCAGCCTGGACCTGTGATATGCCTGAAGACCAGGACAATCTGGTCAAGAGAAGACAATATATGGACACCGTGTACTTTTACAGGTGTTACTGACAGCAGAACACAGCTGGCAAGAGACTCGTTGCTGGCTTCAATATGTGAGAAGGAAAGAATGTAGTATGCCTGTTAGAACCCATGGTGAGTTTGTAGGCATGAAAGTTAGTAAAAACATCATTTCCTGCAAAAGCGGAGCATCTCAGAGCGGGAAATCAAAGCAGCTCAGGCATAGCAGCCCACGACGTCATTTTTTGTCACATCACTTGTCACACCAAAGAAGTGCACGAACCCCAGATGCCCGTGCCGACACCGAAATAACACTCAGCGTCAACGCAGACGGTCTTGTACTAACATACTCCATCCCTCTACAAGCACTCCCGGGTTTGAATTTGGAAATGTTTCAGGCCACATCTTCCTTCTGTAACAAGTACTAATGGATTAACCATCAGTAATTGGGCCCATAGGTTTTTTTAATGAAAACCTTCCCCTTACTGTAGCCTTTAGAAATACTAGCAGCCATCCACACAGCTGTCCTTACCGTAGTTATAATTGTTGCGTAGATAGGTCTTCTGGGTAGCTTTTATAGGCTTGCATTTGCAGCGCTCTACAAAACCAGAAAATTTCATTTAGAAAGAAAAGAGCACACGTTCAGTGACAATCCTCCTGAAACCCCAAGCTCACACCTAACGAAAATTTCACTGAATTGACTTGTTTATTACAGGCACGTTAAATATTAAAACCACGGGGCATTCCTGGTCGGCTCTGATGGAAGCTGTTGTGGAACTGTCTGTGAGATCTCAAAGGTTTCTATGTGTGAACTTGACATGCTGAAATTAAAAAAACAAATCAAAACAAAAGCACAGCAAACAAACAAACAACCTCACAACAACAAAGATAAAAGGACTTGGAGTCTGAAGTGACAAAATTTTCCATTTTAAGCCAATTCAAGCTTTGATTTTAGTCTCTTCTGTGCTCACAAGTGCTGCAATTCCATATCCTCACAATGCCATTCTCTCTTGTACTACACTCACTCCTCCTTTCTGCACCTTTAATCATAGACTGTTATACAGACACAGAAAGAAAATACTATGACAGGGCACGGTTTCACATCTGATTGGAGACTACACGTCTCAGCTCAGTTTAACACATTTGTATATTCTGGCCAGCGTGCGCTTGCCATAAGGAAGGCGATTTTTGTGGCTAATACTCAAAGACATTTAAGAGCTACAGTCAACAGACGAAGCTCGTCGGAGGGTGGTGGGATGAAGCAGCACGTGGCTCCCAGCTCTGAACTCTGCTGGGATGGTCCTGACAAAAATCAAACTTCAACCATGTTTCTTCAGTGGCGTCTGACAGGAGGTTTAAGAGAGACCAAGTTTAAGATGAGTTTAAATTTAAGTTGAAGATTAAGAGGCTGAAGGGCTTCACTTGATAACTGCAAGCGTTTAGTGTCACCTTTGATCCTGCTCTGGCCTCTCCCTCAATTAATAAAGCCAGCCTTGAGCAAACGGCTTTTGGCTGGAGACTGGCCTTTAGGAGACTTGGTTGGTGCGTCAACCCAACGGCTTCACGCTCTACACAGGACTGACCTAGATGGGAGATTTTAGAGCACTACTTGGAGAATATTAGCCACTGGCACGTTTGCATTTGATCTTACCGATTCTGCAACAAAACAAAACAAAAAAGACATCTCAAAAATACGGTTAGCAGAGCTGCCTGGAAAAGCTGCCACCGCCCTTCTGATAAATCTATGCCATGGCTCACCAGACCCGAGTATAATTTAAGCCCGTGCCACACAGGTGGAATTGGTACACACATAATAACAAATGTAGGCCACAGAGCCACACTGCTGTCTGGGTCTTCTGTATAAAATTATGACCCAGAACCTCAGGTTTAATTAAAATAAGGAAATTATTAGCCCTTATGGTAATAATTCAAAAGACAATACAAATAAGCACCATCAGAGCAGCACTTCCAGTGGTGCAGCTTCCAGAGAGCTGGGAACAGTAACGGGGTAAAAACACAGTTATTAGTGCCCAGGGAGTGTTGGCGCTGAAGCCCCAGACTCATGCATTCACCACCAATATTTCATGGCTGATTGTTCAAATGCAAATATTGACTGACTTCAAGCGAGTGTGCAAGTGGAGTTTGGTGGAGTTGCATGGCCAAGCCCAGCTGACTGGTATCTCCCCCTCCAAGCCCACCACGGCACCCACTGCAACCAGCAGGTCCCAGTAATAGGTACACGTGGTCATGTATTTTGACATTTGACTTGGCATTAAAGTGGAAGTTGACTTAATGCAGCCCGATTCGATAGACCACAGTTCTAAAATAACAATGCATACAGCTAGTGATTTGGTTAAATCCAATGTGAAGAGTCTGAAAAAGAACTTTTATTTGCTATGTAAGATTTCTTCATATCAAAAAAAAAAAAGAGATGGCATCATATGGTTATGGACTTCTCAAATCATTATTTATTTTCTATTGAAAGATTTTTTTGTAGTGAAAAAAAAGTACAGGAAAGAGGAGAACATTTCAAAAGAAGAGGATATTGTTTCCTTCAATTTCAAACACATCCTCAGGAATCTATATATAGAGTCCTACAGACTTCGGCTTTTGTACAAGACTGTGCTAAAATAATAAAGGCAGAGAAGGGAAGTGATTTTTGGCTTCCCTTCTGCCTGTGGGAGCTCTTGCATACTTTAGGTCAAATTATGGCCCATTTTATAATCTGCCTCAATACAGGCCATGAAAGATGTGCTCCTATGACCCACACTCACGCAGGCATCTCAGTGTTCATGTCCAACAAGCTTTACCCTTTAACGTTCTCCTGTTCTACGGTACTGTGCCTGTGGCACAAATAGCAAAAATAATCTGAATTACAGGACAAGAACACATAGCCTCACATTTCCCTCAATTTTAAGATGATATTGGATTTTTATTTTATTAATTTGAGGAATATGTTTTACTAGTCTTGTTCTTGAAACAAATTATAGACCTGTCCATGTTCTTAATGATGGATACCTCCTAGTCATCCAGTGCTTTTCAAATTTACATTTCAAGGAACTTTACAAAATGCTGTATTATTTCTAACTGCTCTTTAGAGATGCAGAAACTAACACAGTCACTTGCCAAGGCTAGCTAGAAAGTCAGTCGCAGAGCTAAAATTGATTAATTTCTCCCAGTTTCTCTTACAGTGACTTTCAAAGGAAGCACAACGTGAGTGTTAGAGAACACACACTTGATTGATGCATGTTTCTTGCAAAGTTGGAGTGGGAACACCCACAAAAGGTGGCCACAAAAACGTACTGCATCTCTTGACGCTGAGGGAGAGTCTCATCTTACGTGACGGTCTCCTCTGAAGCTGCCAGAATTACCAGAAGAGCTCTGGGACCACAACAATGTTATATCCCAAGCACGCAGACAGGCAGTAGAGGCTCGCGCCAGTTTCGACTGAGATTTCAGCTAACTTTGCCATTAAATATTTTTTTTTAATACTAGTTAATATAGGACTAACAAAATCCCAAAATCTATACCTTTGAAAACTTGCCCCCGCAAATGCTGAATTCAATGGACTACATGGGAAAAGCGTTTTCCCCATGGACTGCTATCAAGAAATGTGCCATCTCAAATACACGTGCGTGCACAACCTAATACCTGACTGACTATTGATCGGTACAAGCACTCAAACCTGGAAAATGCTTCCCTGATAAATTAGGGATAAAAAAAACCTCTGGAAAATTTTCTAAGTGACCTGAAAGCACCTGATGAAGCAGACAACGCAGTTTACTGCCAAGAGAGGTAAAAAACGTCCCCCCTAAGCAGACTCAGTGTGCACTGCCAAGGATAAAAGGTGCCTTGAAGAGGGGCGACCCATGAGTGCTGCTCACTCCAGCTGTACACATCCACGTGCAATATGCTCTAGAAACCACAGTGCCTAATCCCGGATTTTTTAAAACACATCAGGTTGCTACTTGAAAAAAAAAACCCAAACAAAACCAAAAAAAACACCCCAAAACCTATTTACAATGGCAACATTACAAATTTACTTTACTGAACATAGCTTTTTAGGTGGCTAAACTGTGTTTGTCAGTTGAAACAGGTGTAGCGCATTGAACCAGAAATTGTGTTCGTACAGCAAAACGCAATGATAAAAATATTACCCTTCCTTTTCATCAGCAATTTTTCTGTGCATCTTCACCCCATTTTTTGTATTTTTTTTTTATCTCTGGTTTGGCTTTTACTAGCTGAAAAGCATCATGACAGCAACAGTATAATTGAATCTTACTCTTTTCTCTTCCACTGCAGGGTCACTTACTGGTATTACATGCTGTCAACGTCCCTAAGGACAGGCTGTGCTAAAGATATGTTTGATATTTTTGATATAAGGTGACGTTGAAGTTATCCAGCTTTACTTCCATACTCAAAGTGAAGCTTGTATGCTCTGTACAGTCACTGTAGAGCACGAAATCCACACTTTCTCAATGCCACACAATTGAAAATGGCTTAAAACTAAGAAGATACTAACATTAGTAATAAAAATCTTTAGAAGGTCTTTCAGAACATGGTACCATACTCTCGGCAATTAAAGTGAAGCTTATTGAGGGGCTTACTTTTATTGGGTTTTTCTAATTGTAGCTGGCTTTCTAAAGAACGTACACTGCGATTTAAATAACATTTTGCACCTACATAGCTGCCTTCACGTTGGGACCTACTGATTGCATTTTAAAACTGTATTATAAGCTGGGCATTATTAATACCTTTTTACAATTTAGTCACAGAGATGAATGCTGAAGCTATCCAGTTTTATGTAGGTATCTAATTTTATGTTCCACAACCATACTTAGGTGTTTACGTTAATAAACTGAGCATCAGTGCACACTACAGCTCATCACCACCTCTGGAGAAGGAGAGACATGATGGCCAACGCTAGGTTTCCGAGTGTCACCTTCTTGACAACCCCCTAAGAGGAAAACTTCTGAAGGAATCACAATAGAATTCAAGGAAACCTGTAGTCATTGGCTTGCTTGAGCAACAAATTGACATTTCTGTCATCCATTAGCTCCCAACCTGGGCTTTGCTTCTTTGCATTGCCTATGACTTGCGGTAACACTCAAGGGGGTTTACTCAGCTCCAGCAAAAACAAAGCAAAAATAAAAAGCAACAGGGGACCTGCTGGAATAAAACCAAGCTCGGAAGGTCACAGCCTCAATCTCCTCAGGTTAACAGGAGCTTTGCCATTATCTACAAAGAGTGCCGAGTCCAATGTGCAAACTTTAAAATCAGAATGAACCATTATCTTCACTGGTTTTGCACAGCGAAAATCCACTTAACGATCATTCTCACTGTTTGAGACAAAACTTTTAATGAAATCAGCACAGCCCTCTGGATCTGATAGAAATTTTGCCCTGACGAAAGCAAAAGAGATGAGTGCTAAAAAGACACGCTAAAGGGTCAACTGAGTTGTACCCTGAGAGGTCAACAGGCTGACCAGCCCCAAATCCCACCTGCTCACGGGACACCTACAGGATTCCCAGACAAGACAGAGTATTTATGCATCACTGAGTACCCCTCTTACTTTATTAAGTATTAAAAGGATTTGAAAGACTATAGCTTATTACACAGTTTTATAAAAGCGTACTCACCAATGCTGGCGCCTCTACAGTTGCCATTATTAGAATCCATAGGGAAATCTGTCACAGATTCGTAAAATATGTAAAGAAATGTTAGTATTTTTAATATTAGATTATTTCAATACACCAACATTACAATGCTTAGTCTCTTTCTCTATTATTTAGTATACTAAAACTTAATAACTTAATCAACTAACAGATCGTAATGTCCTACAGGCCAACCTGTTAAAAGTTGACACAGTTTCTTAACTGAACTTGACCTGAATCCAGCACGTCATGTTAAATGCCAAAGCAGATTAAATATCCCATTTCTACCGGTGCACACACTGGCAGGTTTAGGACGAGGATGGAAATTTATGGCACGAATTTACGAGCACCTACAAAAAGTACATGTACTGTTTGCATTTAATTAGATGATGAAGGAGAAATTACTTTTGGTTTGTTTTTTTGGTCACTGAGGAAATCAAACCAACCAACCACAATCATATCATTGAAGCAAATGCCAAAACAAATGTTTCAGACCTTCCCCTTCCCCTCAGTTTAAAAACATACTGATTAGTTTGAAGGACAGATAAGGAACAGAAGGGAAAAAGGCACTATGCCCAAAGAACTGCTTTTAGACACATTCGTGAGTGGAATGTGTCCCACATTAGTAAAACATGTCATTTCAAACCTGTTTATTAAATCACACAATTTGATGGATTTATACATATACTAAATCATGAAAAACGAGTATGTTAATTCATATAACACTGTACAAGCTCAGAAAAAAATAAATGCAAGAGAAACAAGATTTGGGAGAGAGGCAGTATACTTTATTACAATGACACATAAAATGGAAAAATAAATGAGGTTTCAAATAAAAGGCCCTTCTTTAAGTTTGCATGCCCCAAAGTTTACACAGCTTTTTCAACTCCGGAAGCTGGTATTATACAAACATCACCTCTCTTACATTCTCACATTATCATGGACACACCACCACTGCTTTTACAATATAGGACAAATGTATACAAGACCACGTCACAAAAGCTCCTCTCTCGCAGCTGAAGCTGTAAGGATCTGGCTGTAACACAGCCCAGGACATTGATGATACTCCGTATAGATGAACGGTTTAGATGTGTGGACTAAATTTTAATTTTTTTAATTATTTAATCACAAGTTCCACAACTATGTATTTAAAATACTTGTTTACAAGAGATCTAACATTACTTAGTTAATCTTCTAATTTGGCCATCCTCCTTTAAAAAAAAAAAAATATATCTCCACCTTAATGCATATTTATACTTCTCATAGCAATTTGAAACTTCCTTTACATAAAAGGGGATTGTGGCTAAATGACAGTCAGGGCAAGAGTAAATCTGAAAAACAGCTAATTCCCTTACCAACATAATAACAAACTTCACAAAATTGAGACTTCAGGAGTAAGGATTCCTACCAATGTAAAGAGCAAAGGGTATAGAAAATAGCACAGACGGATTGAATAGACGCCCTTCTACATCCAATATTGCTAGTAAAAATCACGCTAATTTTCTTCCAAAGAAAGCTTCAAACTACCGCAGTATCTTAGTATATAGCACAAACCCAACATTTTCACGGGTTTTTTCTTCACTTCTGGTTGGTCTTCAGTTATCATGCACTTCCACGGCAGCTGTAAGGCTTCTCCACGCTGCCTTGTAACAAGTCAGATTACGCACGCCAGTTCTTACTTACGTGTTTAACTTTGATTATTCACCTGAGCTATTCTCAAATTTTCAAAAAGGCATTGTTATCAGCTGGCAATTGGAGATCATGACCTCTACCAATAGCATATGGTAAAAATAAAAAAATAAAAAAATTCTTAATCAAATTTAAATCCACTTTACATTGTATCAAGTGCTTACATGGATTACACACAGGATACGAAAGATAAGAGAGGAATTAAAATGGTCTTCCTCTTGAAAATGGTTAAGTAAGAGGATGACCACATTTCTTCTCATTCCTCCTCTCCTGGGCCAAACCACTGTTGTCTTGTTCATTTAGCCAGGGCTTGGCTTTAAACCTGCAGCTCCTTCTGACGTGGTCACAGCACAGAGAGCCCTTGGGTCCATAGTCTGGTACTCCCCCCATCTGCTCCCCTTGCAGACCGAAGTCTGCAAAACCTCCCAGCCACCAACCAGGGAGAGGTGGCTCTACTTCTCCGAGGTGGCTCTACTTCTCTGTGTGCCAAAGACTGGACTGAGATGTTTCACCACTCTCTGGGCGTTCAAGACCGCTGCAGAGAAAGCTCTCCAGGTTCACTGCCCGCCTCCTTCGTTGCCTTGGCCACCTTCTCAGGTTGCCTTCCGTGCTGGCTGGCTTTGCACATGGCCAAGGCAACTCTTTCTAGTGCTTCAGGTGGCGCAGCAAGCTACAACTCCTAGCAAAACAGGTACTTCAGTTATGAATGAAGGGACGGTTCATTCACACCTCCAAAGCACATTCCCTACACCAACGAAACTGTTATAGGGGCAGAAAAAATTTTCATTAGCACAGGAGGCAAGGGAAGTATCAGGTTAAATGCTTACCATCTTCACGTCCACGGAGAGTCCATGGAAAGAAAAAGAAGCCCTGAAGTGGACTCTCCCTTCCTAAACCAAGGGCTGATCCAAGCAGTTTCATGCTGTTTGAGCAAACCGCGTCCAATTCACTCTGGAATTACAACTAAACATAATCCAGAGCCCAGTATGGGGTTCACAGCCTTCCCTGACCACACTCGGGGGTAGGATGCGTGTTGTCTGTGGGCTGAGGAACTGTCCTTCAAATTCACACCAATGCAAACACTCAATGTGTGGTCAACACTCAATATGCCCAATATAAACTGGGCCCTGCAAACAAACACGGAACTAAACTGCTTTCCACCAGATGCTCCCTTCCACTCCTAAGTACACAACTTATTTTTTTTTTTACCAAATTACAACACAGCATAACCTCAACCCGTTTCCCAACTCTGCATTCATTCGCCAGGTCACTTGTCCTTGTACCCCAAACCAGTGGTTGTGGCTATCTGGCGAAGCAGCCGGCTGTGCCACACGAGCAATTCGGAGTGCGCAGAGCAGCCATCAGTGGAAACGGCTCCCGTTTCTGCACTGGGTGAAGGCTGCGGCGCCCGGCGCGCTGTGCTCAGCAACTGTGGTCAGGGCAGTGTCTGTCAATGAGCAGAGGAGGAGTGAACAGGTACTGATATATCACTTTGTGACTCATTTCCCTACTTGTGAGGGCTTGGGCCAGCAAGTACTGACCTTGCATTGATGCTTATCTTTCCCCGTGCACTCATGCTTCTTTAGGGATGAGGACTTCCTACTGATGGAGAGTAGCGCGGGCTTGTGGAGGGGACCAGAGACCTCCATCACTGTACAACACATCTCGGGAATGGCTTCACATCTCCCTGAGGCTGCCCCAGGTCAAGCTCATACCTCCTGGTCCCTTCTCATCCACCGGGGAAGCAACAGGAAAAAGGGTCTGGGCCAGCCCTGCCACCAGCCACTCACAAGATCGTAGGTGGGCGCGAGGAACCACGAAATCCCATCCCCTGACTCCAGCAGTCTACTGGGCAGAGACCTCTCTCCATCAGGAGACGCACACTGCTGAGACCCCCAGCCATAATGCAGATAGAAAAAAAAAAACAACAAAAAAAGCAGCCGTTTGCTGTTTTTAAAAATAAACAACTGACTTCCTATTGTTCCACTTCTCTTCTGAGGCGACCTCTCTGCCAAGTTTTCTCTATGCAAAACAATCTTTTTGAAAGAAGTATCCGTCAGTGATGATTAGCAGGATTGCCAAAGAGGAAACATTATCCAGAGCTCCAATCCAAAGGCTTCCTACTAAATTTTGTTTAAGAGCAGGGGAAAAAAATCCAAACTGATTTTTCCAATAAGCCATTTTAATTAAGCGCTTTTCAGAGAGATACTATGTAAAAAACCCAAACCACTAACAAGGAGAGCAGAATAGATGCCACTTGCCTAGTAAGTGTACAAAATAACAACGCCTGGATCACAGATTTGGATGAGAGGTTTGGGAAAAGGAAACAATTTGGTAATACTTAGTTTTGAGCAAACATCTTATAGCACAGTTTAAATTTAAAAGGAAAAAAAAAAAGGCAGAGAAACAGCCAAAAGTAACACGATCCTGATTGTCACTGCAATTAAAGAATATGGCCCAGCTATTACGGAAGCCATTCCAGACGCCCAGCTCCAAAGAACAAAACCACAGCGAGCGGTTGCTGCTTGGGCACTCTCTGCAGACAGAGACATCTGTGAGCCCCATTGATTAAAAATCCTCCAAATATGCAGGAATTCAGACTTTGTAATCTACCTCAGGTCTTAACGCAGAGAGGACCTTTGCTAATCTGATTGCAAAAACACACACAGTGAAGCCAAGTAATAGGAAAATGGAACCTCGTTAAAATTTGATACAGATCGCGTGAAGTCCAGGCCGCAGAGCAGCCTGCAACATGGAGCACGGCTGCTCCACATAATGAATTATTCCACGTGATGAATCCTGCTGGGTTTCGATGACATTTTACAGCCTAGGTCTCGACTTGATACTTAGACCGTAAAAGCCATTCTAGGGGACCCAGCCTACAAAGACAGACAAACTGAAGTGAGAGTATAACACCATCAACAGTATCTTCATTAATAAGATTTAAATACTCCTGTTTACTTTTCCTTTCTTCTTTAAGGCTTGAAGTTTGTAATGATTTTGTTCTGTTAACTGAGATTTGAGGCTGCTTCTGAGTTTTGAGCAATTTAAAATGACAACCGGGGCACGACTGCTCATCCGTGGCAGAGTCTGGGACACTCCTAACGCCGCTGCACATTTCGGCGACCATACCTAGAGCTGTGCAAGGTCTGAGACAGAGCAAAGGTGATCTGGAGTTTGGAAACCACTGTTTTGAAAATTAAGTTAATAACATACAAAAAACAAGCATGGGAAATGGCTCTCTCACTTTTCTCTTAAGCATACAATGCCAAATTCCCATACGGGACTACTCTGAGCTCACCTGGGCAGACAGGCAGGTACAGAGGACTTGGCCTACACAGAGAAATGAGGGGTTCACAGACGATTTCAGAAAACACATCTCCATCACTTGAATAATCTCTAATTTTCTTTCATGTTTAAGAGGTGATAATTTTTTTTAAGAGATTCAGAGTTCTCCTCAGCCATCTTATGATAATCACCCATAACGGTTCAGGCATTAACTACACGTGGTTGATACCCTGTGATGACACTTCCCTTTTCTCCAACGTCTCATTAACCCAACATGCCTTCAAGTTATTTTTCTATTTAAATAAGATATGATGAGACAGAAATCCAACCGACAGATCTGTCCTCTGATACACATGGTACCCATCGCAGCGCTCGCCTTTTACTGCCAGTTCCCTCTTCAAAACAGGAATAAACACGTCGCTTGAGACATAAACAATCTGCCAGACAGTAGCAGCCAAGCACAGGCGCTTCAGTACTTTTCCGAGTCAGAATCCCAACACCAGCAATGACTGTGGTCAGGCTGGTCATATATTGTGTTTAAAATTAAAGACAGGTCCCGCTATCGATAGTTCAGATTCAAGACGCTTTTTGTCTATCTGCACTTTTTGCTGCTTCACAGACTAAAGGAGATCTGACAAGACGCTGAACGAAGGAAGCAGATAACCTGACAGACGTGAGGAAAAGTCGGCATATGCACACAGAGAAGGAAACGTACGGAGCACGTGAATGGGACCTCCTGCATATGCAAGACAGCTTGTACCAATGTCTGTGAGCAGAACCACCTTCAGCCCGAAAGAGCACAGGACTGGGACGCACGATAAAAGCCATACGACACAGAAGACATCACCAGGTACTGATCTCCCATCCGGGATGTTACGTATTGCCAGAAGGCTTTTTCACCTTACAGCCCGGACTGTGATTTGTCAGATCCTTCACAAAAAGCCAAAATATTCAGCATCACACCTGCCTCCAGAACACCCACACCATGCCCAGAGCATCCTTCTGCTGCATGGGTGTAAAGGAACCCAGGTGTTTCCCAAAGATAATGAAAAACCAAGACAGACAAGTTTCCTACAGGACGCTTATCTGAAGGTTGTCCCTGTACCTTGGGGGACCTGAGACCTCCAAACCAGCAGTGTGGTATACAGCAGGTACACACTCAGGTTTTGGAGACCAGCACAAGCCCATAGGGTCCGCAGAGCCCTAAAGGCAGTTCTACTGTTCTTATCAGCCTTCTCCATCACAGACACAGCAGCAGCGATTTCATCCCTTCAACTTGTAATCAGCCCTGAAGAACATCATGAGAATGACACAAACACCTCCTTCATTCCTGCAAAGAGGAAGCCTCTAGATCGTCCTTACCACCTGGGCTGCACGTGGAAAGAGGTTCTAGAAGATGTTTGTGGAGGACTCATAACCTGTGCCTCAATAACCAAAAGTGAACTTCCTACTGGGATTTGGCACAGATTTTACTGACCACGGTATCTCCACGTTTTGCAACAGCCACAGTCTACTTAGGCACAGGGAACACAACTGATTGGAGAGGAATTTCTCATCTTGTGGTGCAACGTCAGCCAAAAAAAAAAAAAAATAACCGAGTGAACTTCAAACGATCTTCAACTTGTCATCACTGAAATGAGAGTCAAGACCCATTACTTTAATGGTGACAGGGAATTTTCGTGAGCGTCTACAGGATAACTGATCCGGCACGATATTAACCCGCTGCAGCCTCTTGCAGGTGCCTCAACCCACAGAAAGTGTGTCCTGAGGGTCAGAAGAGCCCTTGTGCCCAGCTGAACCATGTGCTCATGAGAAAGATGTATGGTCTAATACTGGAAAAGGAATGGAAATCGGGCTTTCCGAACCCTGTTCCTGGGCTAATAAGGACAAACATCTGACCGTGTCATCCTTCAGGCTGCTGCCTTACGGAAGGGACTAGACAAATGCACTAACCCCACACACGAGTAATGATGCAGAGACCTCGAGAGGAAAGGAAACTGTAGAATCCTGTTACTTTGCAGGAGGCAAAAAAGGAAGGAAAAAATCAAGATTTCACTTCTGAGGAATAAAAAACCCACCCTCTTCTGCAACAAAAACACAAGAGAAAATGGGTTTATATTTCTGCCTGCTCTATTAGATGCCGTTTACAGACAGCACAAGGGGCGGGAGTGCTCAGGAGATAAAATGAGAGCAAGTGTTCTGCACGCTCCCCATTAGGCACTTGGTTATTCGTGTCTTCTACTTGGCTGCAATCCTTTATTTGAAGAATTGAATTTGGAAGTGTTCACCTTACCTCTTCCTAGAACAGGAATCCACTCTGCTTTCTAAAGGAGCAGTTTTATTCCCTCAAGAAGGATTCTTTCAGTCTGGTGCATAATGCATCAGTTCAAAATTTTCAGCCCAGAAATGAGAATGTCATCAGGTTCTCATTCGCTGAAAGAGAGTTTTCATGGATCCAGCCCTGGAATCCCTCAAAGAGGTTATTGTACTACTGAGGTCCTCAGAAATAGGTAACTCGGGGGCAATTTTAGCCAAACTTCCTCCCTCCAGATTTGAATGCGATTGCTTTCAGATCGCTGCAGACCTGCCAAGTCTCACTCAGTTTGGAGCCATTTTTAAGGCGGTTTTGAAAGCACCTCAACACTGCGGAGAAAGGCGCTTGGTGTTCAAAACCGCAGCTCCCCAAACCATCCCAGCAGGTCTGCGGCCCCCAGAGAGCCGCCACCACCACAGCGAGGGACCTGCGGGCAAAAAGAGATGGTTGGGTTCATGGGCTGGGGACAACTGCAGGGGGGAGGAAGGGTGGAAAGGAACAATTACAAGCGTTAGAGAGAAACAGTAGTAACCACTGGAGATATCAGGGTATGGTCACTGAGTTGAGACTTCAAGAGGTGAAGAGGGTAATTCCGTGGAGTGAGAGAAAGAGCGGGGTTAGGCTGGCCTACAAATAAATGGGAGGAGTGGTGAGAGCAGCTTACCTGGAAGGCTGACCTGGGGAGCACAGTCAGGAAACCGAAGCACGAGATTTCGTTAGGAGAGGAAAACAGGAGTTACAGTGTTTGGCATTGCTGGCAGTGGGATACATAAAGCATTTGGTAATGGGACAGAAGCGCAGTCAAACGCTGTGCTGAGCATAGCATGAAAAAAACTCACCCGCCTTTCTTTCACAGGTCACTGCTGGGGGAGGATGGAGAGATGGCAGATGCCCATCAGGAGATGCCAAACCTGGCGTTACAGCTGTGGGCACTGTAGGAGCTGGCGGGCAGCACAAGGAGCCCACAGGGCACGTGGGTGCTGCTCTGCCTCAGCCGCCCACCCCTCTTGTCTGCTCCCCCCCCCAGCTCTGCTCGCCCACTCCTGCGATGGAGAGGTCTCACAGACCCACGGACGCTGAGACTCTGCAGCAGGGAAATGTTGCTTGGTTTCACCAGCAGCTTTCTTTGAGTAATGCAGAAACTGGGGTCATTTCATAAAGGTTGAAGCTCACTCGTGACACCCACCCACTGGCTCACTTTGATTTCCTATTCGATAACTCCTTCAATTTAGTATTTCTATGGCGCTCAGCTCACCGCGTTGAGCTGTGCCCTGCTACCTCCTCTGACCCAAAAGGTAGCTGTGACCGGAGCACACCCCTAACAGAGCACATCCCTGAGCAACAGCAGGTTTGCAGCACCGTGGTGGCCTGAGTGGTCAGAAGTCTTCACCCAACCACCCGGAGATGTTCATGCCTCCCCGTTCCCCTCGGACGGCAGTCGGACACCCAGCGCCAGCCGTCCTGTGGGACCACAGCGAGTACAGCCGGTGAAATGGGACATGGTGAGAGAGCCATGAGGCTCCAACAGGGCAGGTACCACCAGAGCCGCACTGGAGCTGCCCAGGGCACCTCTGGGGATGGCTCTTGGCCCAAAATCCTCTGCCTCTGCCCGGGGTGGGTGATGGCCTTGGCAGGAGGGGAGCAGCCCGCTCTGGGGAGAGCAGGCGGCTGGGGTGAGCACGGAGGGGCTGGGGCAGCCTGGGGACAAGCAGGAGCTCCTGTCTCCTGGGTAGCTCTGCCTTCGCAACCGGCTGCCCGTGAAAAAGCAAAGCGGGGTAGGGAAACGTTTCCCGTTTGCGTGAAACGAGAGTTGTCGCTTCCACACTTTGAGGCGCTCCCCAGCGGGACGGCGGGGCTGTCATTTGTCACACGCCCTCTCTTCCCAACGGCAAAACTTCTCCCAGCAGTGACGTGGCTGGTCAAGGCGGAATAAAAAGAGAAGAAAGAGGAAGAAAAAAAAGCGGAGGGAAAGAAAAGAGACTCGGAGAAAAGTCCGAAAGAGCGGGGGAAAGAGAGGGCTCCGCGGGGCCGGCGCCCATTGTCCTGGCGGGCGGCGGGGAGCGCAGCGCAGCGGAGCGGAGGGTCCCGCTCCCGGTCCCGGTCCCCGTCCCCGCGGACTCACCGGCGCCCTCGGCGGTGACGATGGCCTCGGGGGAGATGCAGACGCCGCGGTCGTAGAGCGGCAGCTCGTCGCAGGCCAGGCTGTCGGGCCAGGCGTGGCGGTAGCGGATGAGGACGGGCTCGCAGCCGGCCCGCGCGCGCTCGCAGACGGACTTGCAGGGCTTGATGGGCTCGTGCTGGAAGTCGATGGTGCAGATGGGCGCGTACATGGCGCAGAGGAAGAAGAGGAGGTCGGGGCTGCAGTTGGTGCCCAGCAGCCCCTCGAACTGCTCCATGGCCAGCACGGCGTTGGCCTGCGTGCTGTGGTGCAGGTGGTTCGGCATCTTGGTCATGTTCCAGGGCAGCGGCTTGCACAGCGGGATGCGCACCGGCTCGCAGGCCGCCGCCCGCCCCGCCGGCGCCCGCCCCAGCACCAGCAGCCCGGCCAGGGCCAGCACCGGCAGCCCCCGCCACATGCCGCCCGCCCCGACGGCGCTGCCCAGGGGCCGAGCGGCCAGACCTCGGCGCGGGGGGCGGCTCCTCCGGCGGCGGCGGCGGCCGCGGTGCTGCCGCGGGGGCTCCGCCCGCCGACCGGCCCCTCCGCCCCCGCGACGGGACGGGACGGGACGGGGAGGGACGGGTGGCTGCGGCGGACCCGCCTCCCCCCCCCCTTCTCCCCCGCGGGGCCGGGGGCGCCCCGCTCCGCCCCCGAACAAAGGAGAGCCCCGGCGGGGTGCAGCCCGGGGAGGGAAGGGGAATGTTTCTTCTTTTTCTTTATGTTAAAAAAAAAAAAAAAAACAACCCAGAAAGAAACTCTTTCCGCCCTCACGGCGAGGCGGACGTTTTCTTCGGGAAGAAATTAATAAACGTCGCATTTTGCGGACATGGACACAAATGCATTGGTTTCACGTGAAGCACCCGGAGATCCATCGGCACGGTACTTGGGAAGCGCCTGCTTGCGGGCCCGCCCCTGGCTGCTGGCCCAACAGGGCTGTTAATTAGCTCTTGGTGTTTCCAGTATAAATCAGTTTATAGCTGGTGGCAAAAATTCACCTCTGGCTGAAACTTGGCAAAGGCAATCTGGTTACTGACCCCGAGCATTGTTATTTTTTACCAAATATCTAAACCTCAGTGTCTAGTGAGCTGTTTTCTGTTACAAAGAAACGCTACAGCCACTCTCGACGCCTTTTTAAACGGGTGCGGAGGCTGGTAAAGGAGGAAAAGCAACAGCGAAGAGGAGAGCTGTGGTTTTCATGCTATACAAGTGTGGTCGCAGTGCTTTGCCCGGCAACTGGAGAGGTTATGCTGGAGGGAAAATAAAATGGCTGGAGGAAAAGAGCCAAGTAACAACCTGCCCTCTGTCTTCACACGCGGTTGCCACAAAACACTGGAATTGCTAATTGAAACTAAAATACGTGTACATACTTAAAGCGAGGAACGCGGAGTTCATACGTCGGCTGAGCAAAGTGTGTGCTGCAGTGTTTAGAATTTGCCACCAGTCTCAAAATACCATATAAGAAAGGTCAAGACCACACTGTCTCCCCCCCCCCCGCCATTTTGCAGAGGGGGAACTGTGCTGGGAGAGGGGAAGAGATTTCTTCACCGCTCCCTGGGCTGTCGGTGCTTGCCCCAGGCGGCCCTGAGGGCGCACGTTTTCTAGGTGATGGATTTTTCACCCAAAGCTCAGATACAGTCAAAAAGGTCTGTCAGAAAAGTCACTTTTACTTTGGGTGCCACCGCACCGCCGTTGGGAATTTCATCCCCTTCTCTCCTGCCATGTTCTTAAGATTTAGGAAGAAAACAAAGTCTCTTTCCACAGCATGTAGCAACAAGGGCAACGTTAAACCTTCAGGGGTAGGTGGTGACAATAATCAGATTCCTTAGCCTTGCGCGACTCCAAAAGGGCTTAGTCAAATTACTGTAGTATCGTTACATCAGCTCAGTGTTGTGTATGGTGAGCAGGAATTTCTTAATAAAAGCACGCCCGGGCAGCAGGCTGGGGTCAGCGCTGCCTGCCGACGAGTTTTGTGGGGGGCTTTGAGTAGCTGCTCCAGACCTAGAAATTTGAGGAGTAATACTACAGCCCATAGTATCACACAAAGTCATTTCCTAGAATAAACAAGTCCTCCGTGGGGCTGGGGCCTAGGGCAAGGATTTGCCCCCGGAGTAGCTCATACATAAAATTACAGAAAAAGTTTATTATTGTTATTACCCCCCTCAAGAATCACAGGAGCCCACAACAATGCAAAAATGCCGCCCAGGGCCAAAATGACCTCAGTTACTCATTTATAACTCTATTAAAAAAAAAAAAAACAAAACCAAAAACAAACAACCAAACAAAACCCAACAAAACAAAACCAACTCGGTGGCCTTGCGGTGCTGCGAGGATGGATTTCAGGCCAGATAACACAGCTCCGGGGACAGCCCGGTGACTTTGTTGGGGTACAGAAACGTGTCAGCAGGAGGAGGGCTGCAGAGAACATGAAAAGGGACTGAAGGCTTTGTTTTTGCCCCCTTCCCCAGAAGGAAACTGAGTAAGAAACTGCTTGCAGACGGCTGGCATTAATTTATTCCTTTGTCGGTTCCCCCCCGCAACATAATGTGTTTTCCCCCCCCTTCTGCTTGTTTTTCTCTCATGGGAGTTAGACAAACAGCAATGGGCTTAAGCAGCAAGATCTGGCTTTCTGAGATGCTCTGACGCCCAGCTCAGCTGTTAGAACTTTTTTTTAGTTCTATGCAGTACATTAGCAAAACTTCATGACTTAAAACATAGAAATGTATGTATTTTAAGTTTAAGCTAGAAGAACTACATTACTAAATAGAAATATTACCTTATTAAAACTAAAATCGAAGCTTGAGGCCTTCTTTTCAACAGCGAGAAATGCATAGGGGTTTGGCTAAGACAAACAGGTGTTAGCCAAGGCACTCCTGAGTGCATGTGTGAGCATCTGTTCTGTCCTCAAGCGCTATAGTCTCCCTTTAGGTACGTGAAACATCCCCATATATACATCCCAGCAGCTTACCTCTATAAGGCAGGGGGTGTTTATAGGCCAGAGGGGGCACAGGGAGGATGAGAGCCCTCCTCAAACCAGGTGGCATCTACTCTGGCTTGGGGCAGAGTTCAGCAGATCAACAAATCCGTATTTACATTTTTAAGAGCAATGGTATTAAGTAGATACTGTGGATGCATATGACTCCATAGTCTGTTATGACCGGTTGAGAAATGAGTTCGTGTCTGAAACAAACAAGGAAGAGGTGAAATTCAGAAAGGGAAAATTAGAGCAAAGATCAGGAAAAAATGCAGAACAAGCGTGTCGTTTTTCGTGGTCTAACTAACAGCTACCCTGACGATGAAGGGGTAGCCTGACATTGCATGGCACGTTTATATTTTAGATACCATAAACCCCCCTGGCACCGTAGGGAACAGCTTGCGTTCAGCTGTAAGCTCTAGGTGACATTGTTATAAGTCACCTTTTCCCTTTGTGTGTTCTGCCAGATCCTGCCAGCCACCAACTAGCGACAGCGTTCAGAGAAGACACAAGCTCGTCCCATGCTTGGTGGGCTTCCCATCACCTTGCTGGTTCCGGTTGCCCACGTGCGCGACGGGCTGCTGTTCATAAACCAGGGACGATGTTTTACGGTCTCCTGCTGCCCATTCCAACTGAAAAGCAGTGCAAGCATGACCATATCTAGTCTGGCTGTGCCTAAGAAGAAAACTAGCAGAGATAAAAATACTTCTTCAGAACAGGTTTTTGCTTTCCTGAACCCTTCTATAGCGATCTCAGAATTACATGCAATTTAATTTGCTTATATACGCTGCCTTAAAAAAACTCAGAAAACCTCAAACCAAAACCAAACAAAACCAAAACCCTAAAATACTTCTTACATGGCTGTTGCTAAAACCATAATCATTGACTTACAGAGTCATAAAAATGGGATTTATTGTACATTTCCTGTTCCAGCCAGGGTCTTGTTTCAGCTCCCTCAGGTAGACAAAACACAAGGGACTATTAACTTCTTTTAATAAACTTTCAAGCCTCTACATGGATGACTTGGAAGCAGCAAGGAAGAAGAAAAGGTTCTTTTGATGCAGTCTCCCTCAGACTTGTGATTTTTGGGGCTGTTTTTATTAGCCAGCTCATTATTAACTGTCCTGTGCCCTCGGGGTCTGCGTGCCTCCTAGAATCAAATTTTTCATATTAATATTTGTTCCTATTACTTGTCTCCTTGAAGTCCCACCACAATACAAAAAAACCTATTTGCCCAGTGCTCCGCATCCTACGTTACTGGTAAAACTAATAGAATGGCTAGGAAAATATGTCACTTTAAACACCAAGGCGGCCAACTACCGGGCATTCCAAAGACAAACGATGCCAACAGCAATTCTGTTTCATAGTGCCTGTTGTAGGCTTTCACTCTGTTGGCACAGACACACCCTCATATACGTCTCCCATAGAAGTCTCATTTTGCAGGGTCAATTTGTTTGCTGCTTGGGATTTTCCCAGGTTTTTTGTGGCCGTGTCAGGGCTTAACGGCTTCTCGACTCTGAAGTTTGCTACCTGCAATGCTGATTTTCCACCGGGATGTTGTAACTTGCATCAGCGTTCCTGCAGAAAAGCACAGCCAGTTCCAAATCTTTAAAATCATCTAAATGTCATGTTTACTGAAATTCTCGCAAGTAAATTGCCTAAAGTCTGCGATGACATTCAGAACAATGTTGTCACATTTCAGAACACCGAAAATCAGAAGCACTTTTTCTGATGGATCACCATACACACAGCCCTCTGTTTCCATTGAAAAATTTACGGGAAGATACTTGGATGTTTTCACAGTCATGTGAGTTTATCCCCAAAAGTATAGGAAAATAAGGCAAAAGCGTCAGCCAGGTACTTACAATAAAGAAATGTGAGAAGAGCCTGTTTTTCAGAGGCATTGAGAACAGAAGCTTTGTCCCCAGTTCCTCAAAGGCCCCCCTTGCAATAACCCTGTTGTGAGTGCTGGAAGACTACCAGGTTTGTCTAAATATTTGCAGAATCAATTTAACTTGTGGAAAATATGAAGAAAACGGCAATAACGGAGCTGAGCTGATCAGACCCCCAAAGCACCCGGGCTCGGGGACTTAAGACTGGGAAAGCATTCGCCTGCATTTCGATGCAAAGCAGCTCCGTCTTCATTTAATTCCCCTGTTCCTCAGCAATTCTCTCTAATGTGCAAAGATGAAGTACAACGATCTTCACTCACTTCGCCGAACTGATTGAAATGTAATTAGTGTCCTGAAGGCAATTCTTGCTCCGGTGGCGGGAACCTGCTGCTGCACTGGAGGGGACGCTGGGGAGGATGGCTCAGCCGCTTCGCTTCCCAGCATACAATTTTATTTTTTTTAAACAATTGCTTAAGAATTTATGAATGCCAGATAGCCTCCGCGGCAGTATTTTGTATAGATGTTCAATTTAAATATGCATTCAGTTCATTATTCTAATGCAGCAAATCACTATATGCTATTACGATGACCATGCAGATAAGGAAAAAATACATCCTTCCCTCCCAGTGTGGGCCCTGCTAGAGACACAACAAAATCCACTGAACCCTGAGTTATAATCACCTCCAGATGGAGCATTTAAGGCAAAAAAACCCCACCCCTGCAAAGCCCTATAACACCATATACATTACGCAGCATTTCTAGTCTGGCCCCTGCAGAAATAATTTGAGATGTCAAGCTTAAAGGCCGTAACCACTCAGAATTTAATTTTGTTAAAGCATAACTCGACTATTTCAGATTTACAGCCTCTCCGGTTGCACGGCCTGAGTCTGCCTCTGCTCCCGCTTACCCAGATTTATTAGCAGTGCCCGGCAGCATTAAGTACCAAATCACACCCCTGCCCTTAAAAATAAGCCCCTGCACAAACAGCCAAGTTTTACAGTAACAGCCGAATATCGCCAGGTGCTGAAACTCAGACTCCCCACCGATGTCAGTGGGAGCTGATGGGGTTTGACATGCCTGAGGATCAAGTATTACCTATAAATAGAAGCCAACACGGTTGGTGTGTATTTTACTCATGTTTTTAGCAATTACTGGTGGGTTCACAAAGGGCTCTGTATGGGAACCTGAGGAAAAGAAACTTTGCCTTCTACTAACATACCTGCGAGCCACACAAACAGCAGATGCTCTGGAAAACCAAGAGCTATGAAATCCAACCCTGTAAAAACAATTTCATTTTAAGAGAGAAGTTTTTAACTCTTCCAGGTTAAGATCTCCGGTTGCCTGACGTGCCCCCCGTGACGGCACCCCTTGCAGCCCTAATCACACGCAGCCGACTCCGCTTCCAGACGAGCAGCTCCTCCATGGCTTATTTCTAACTTCACAACTCAGCGTCTTGTCCCATTTCTGATTTACTGAAAAGCCGCAAATTTGGGCAGAGCTGCCAAGGCTGCAGCCGCTGCTGTGACTTTGCAAGGGCATTCACGTTTTGCCACTTCATTTTCACTTCTGTGAGAGATAGTAAAATAAAGAGTAGAAAATAGGTATAGAAAGATTGACAAAATTAAGGAAGAGCTGGTGGTCAAATACCACCGTGCCATTTAAGTGTGAAGCCATTACGCAGTAACATAATCCACAGCCCGGCCTAAAGTAAGCGCCCGGTCTCTTTGAAAAATCTTATTTTTCTACAGAGCCCTTTCCTTGCCCTTTTAGCCCTTTGCAGCAGTCCAAGAGTTCCGTGTGTCCAGTGATTTACAGTTGCTTCGAAGCATGCACCAGGTCACGCTAAAGCCCATCCCCACCTCAAAAAAGTGATCTGGGGGATATTTTGGGAACTTTGGGACTTTTGGGTCGTAGTTCTCAATCCCACACACACTTTAGTTGCAGCAGAATAAAAAAATCGTGCCCACGAAATTATTAACATGTTTATTGTTCTCCAGTTCCCTGATGACATCAACAATGCTTTCTTAACTAATAAAAAAAAAAAAGTTAAACAATGGGGTGACAGTTTAGTTACCAACAATGTTTTAAAGCTGCTTTACTTATCTACTCAACAAACTTCCACAGCTCAATACCAAGGGAAAAAGCTAATGGCACTTTTCCAGAAAATATTTATAGGTTTTAAGTGTGGCCATTTCGCAGTCCCTCGCCTAGTATTTCTTTCACAAGACCTATAAAACAAACCTCCCAACAAGCTTTGGGAGCTTGTTTTGGGAGCAAAAACCCTCTCACGCTAGGGTTTTTGATGAGTTTTGGTTTGGGTTTTTTTTTTTTTTTTTTTTAAACACATTTATAGACCGTTCATGTAACAATGCTACTTTTTTTCCTCTCCCCAAAGCCACAGGCTTGCTTACTAAAATTAGAAACACAAGTCCTTTTTTAGCAGTATAGCTCACAAGCATGCACACAAATATTTGCCAGTTTTAACTGGACAGGAATAAACTCACTCAACATTTTGTGACTTAGAAAAGCTTGCGTATTTTAACTGCTCACTAAGGACTAATTAAATACCAACGAGGCCATCCTCTGTTGGCAGGGCTGTCAATCACCATGCTGGAATCATTAGAATGCAAGTTTAGAAAAAACACATTTTCCAGTATCCCAAGATTTTTTCATTGGTAGCTTTCCCCGGGGAGAAGGCAGCCAGGGCTTCACCCGCTCTGTATCTCGGCTCCAAAGCTTCTTGCAAACTACCCCACGCTCTCAGCCCTGTCCCGCTTGGTCCAAGCGGGGTATACGGTGGTTTTAAAACGGTCCTCAGTGGTCATTGCTGGCTTTAATTTCACTCTCCCCCTTCGCACGTGGGTCACCGAGTGCTTGACAGCAGCCAGACCTGGAAGGTGAGCTCCAGGCACCTCAGCGTTACACCAGAGGCCATATCCTCGCACGCTGTTCTCCGTCCCCATCACCCCCCTGCAAGGTTACAACACTGATACACAACCGCTCTTACTTGCTGCTTGGATCTTCTGCCAGTAACTGGGGTTTTGAGAAGCTCCAAGATGATGTTGGTTTGAAATACTCCAGGATCCTTCTTGAAAGACACCCGACACCTATTGCAACGATGCCAAGCGTCAGCTTGGCCAATAAAATCCACGGGACGGTGCCCATTTCCACCGGCTGAAGAGACATATTTAAACCCAAATGAACTCTGGTTCCACACACCCCTTAGCAAATGATTGTGCCCACTTTCAGCCGGCACCTGTGCCACCAGGGATTAGCCAGCAAACAATTAGTATTATATGATAAAATTCAAATGCGTTATTGCTTGCTGCTATGGTTTCCCTCTGAGCTTTTACTAGATAAAAGTTCACGTACTTCCTTGGCATTCAAACAAAAATGGTTATGAAAATAACAGTGCAATTATTTCTCTAATAAAATTACCTCTAAAGCTAGCTACAGGCTGAGCCCATTTTCTCAGCTGCTTTTCAGCCCTTTGAAGTGCTTTGTTGTCCAAAATAATAAACTGCTGAGATGAGCTTTCACTTACCTGATCTCACTGTAACACTAAATACCAATCCTGACATCTCCCACTTTGAAGACATCAGCGGAACTAAATCCAAACAGCACAGACCATCTTTAATGTTTCACTGCAATAGGCACGAGAGATGTTCCCATCCAGTTCTGCTGACTCTCCGTCTGGGTAAACACACGCTCATACCAAGATCCCCCAAAGTTTTACATTTTCAAGCATCCTTTATTGACAAATGCCCCTAAAGCTGGACAAGTCTGCTTCATGTACAGAGCGGAAAACAGATGAGACCTCAGCTGAAGTTTTTAACTGCAGTTCTGAAGTCTGTGAGATACAATCTAGATTTAATTCATGAAGTGTCAAATAAGATTTCAGAGCTACCAAAGGGACTCAGAGTCACCAAGCCACGTCTCTTCCCACTTCTCTGAGCACTCTGTGACCACCACTTTCAACTCCCCTCTTACCTCCTTTTTCTTTTCACTCCTCTTTTCCGTCACCATTATTAGCATAAGATTAATTTACAGTGCATTCTTAGTCTTACTTCCCTTTCCCTTGTGTGCCCACGCAGGGAATGGTTTCATTGTTGTTGCTATTGTGTCCTTGCTGTTAAGGCTAACGACAAGGGCAGAAGAGTTTGAAGACAACCTCAGATAATGCCTTCCCCATCTTACAGTCGCAGCCTGAAGCGAGTGCTGACAAGATACAAGATTATGTTGTTAGCGGACAACGAATTGGATTGACGAGCATCAGCATTTCAAACATTGGGCTGCAATAGCTTTGCAGCTCGCGTCTGTACTCACACAGGTGTCAGTATGATTTTTTTATTATTTACCTTCATGATCTCGTGAACAAGACGATAGGAGGGAAGCCTACACAAGAAACTGTTCAAACCCCCTTGCTTACACTAAGCTCAACATATGCTTTTTATTCCGGTTTTAATACCAACATTTTCTATTCCTGAACTGCGTAAGACACTGACGCTATATCCAGTGAGCAGGTCGATTTGACCTAGAAGTACTAGGAACAGCATGACTAACAGCAAATTAGATATGGTTTTGGACACAGATCAGGGGGCCATTTTGATTTTGTTACGTGTTAGTACAAATATTTACAGACTTTATAACATGACAAATAGCAAAAACATACAAGGAATGGTCAATTCAAGTAAAAAACTTTTGTCATTTCAGGGGAAGATTTACCTTTATCATAGAAGTGATTAAAAAATTGTACTTAAAGAAAAAAATAAGCAGAACTTTAGTATTTTTGAAAACTAGTTATTTGACAACACTGAAAACAGTGGTCCTCATCCATGAGACCCAATCAAATGTGTGTAGCTGTCATTTAAATTACTTTCCTTTTGCATCCTTTGCACGAGGATTGAAATGAACACAGTTTCCCTGTATTCATTCAGTCCTTAACTTGTCGGCCAAGTTCAGTAGTGAATACAACTATAACACTTCTGTAGTCTCCAAAACGTATTACGGAGTTAAAAGATGCTTAAATTTGAACATAAACACAATTTGAAGCCTATGTCTAAAAACCACTTTTATTGATTCAATAGGATCATTGGCTACACAGATAAACCTGGCTGTGAGTTTGGTTCAGCCTGACGGAGCGATTCACCAAAAAAAATGTTACAGCATTAGTTTGGACATACTCGAACTTACAGAATTTATAATAAGTGATCTCGGTAAGTAACCCAGATTTCATTTTTTAGTGTGAATCACAAAGCTGAATCCCAGGGCCAGGGAAACTTGTGGTAAAAATACAGTTTAAAGGCAAGGCACATCTACGTATGGTCGAGAATTCCTGAATCTGGAATAAACAAGCTCTGAAGTCATACAAGCCCACGATGACCTGCTGGAGAAGGCTCATATCTTTCCTCAAATCAGCGGCCGCATTTCAACATTTTCTGGGGAGAATGCCGTTCTCCAGCGCATAAAAACTAGTATACTCCAAGTGCCAAGTTTGGTTACCAATTCTTTTTCCTATCTAGAAAATAAATTTCTACAGCAAAAACCATTTAACAGTAGCCCTTGTTTTCAATGGTATCTTTTGTCCTGATGGACACATCTTTTTAAGTTATAAAAGTAGTGTTCTGGGCTGCAATAGGACATTCTTCCATGCGCTTTCTCGCATGAGGCAGAGCCCTCCCCCACAAATGAGACATTTGATCCAAACTGGCTCCACTGGGACCAGCTCAGCCGCCTGTGCTTCATGCGCCAGGAATTACAAACACTCCTGGAAATGCAGAAAAGGCCACCTGAGATGAGTCAATGTACAATCTCAGCAGTTGAACTTACTAAGTTGTGGACATGGCATTGCCGGCTCCAGAGAAAGAATGTCTTCTCTACCCTGTTCCCCAGACTTTTCGACAGGCTTATCACAGTTTGTGTGGTGTATGGACACAGGTTGCCTTGAGGACCGTGCTTGATGTGCTCCTGCAACATCCTCCTTCCACAAGCAGGCTGAACCCTAAATAGCTTTGGGGTAGCTCAGCTGAAACCAGAAATAATAGAAATACAGCAAGCAAGAACAAAGCAAGGACACCCTCCCACTCCCACCCCACAACCCTCCAAAACCACTCAAAACTCCAATCAATACACGGATGAGTCCACATAATTCTTCCCCAGTTTCTCTGTTCTTTGGTTTGGTTCTGAGCTCGCTCCGAGTTCCTGCAAAAGGCTAAGTTAAAAAGGCCTCACCTCAGGCATTCGTGTGCCAGACAGCGCAGCGACGTCAAGGGCTCCACAGAAACTACCGAGTCTAAAAGGCTCACAACTAAATCTGATCCGACTGCGTCAGAAGTACCTTCTTGCAGAGGTACTGCACTCCTTATCTGTTTGTCAGAAACTACCTATTTTCTAGGCCTAGTTCAGTAACACCTCAGACAGCAGAGAGCTGACAGGGATGCAAGGTAAACAACGAAATACAATTGCTTTGTACTTAGAAAGATTAAAGACACAAAGTAGGTTATTTCTTAAACTTGAGTTTTTCAAGAGTCAGTCTTGAAAATGGCATAATTTTTACACAAAAGGCTACATTACAATCAAAACCTTAATTAAAATCAAGACATTTGAACATATTAGATTATAAATATGACAGAACAGAACTCTGAAGTCTCGCATTCGACCTAACTTCTTTGTGAACAAACTTATTTGTTATGGCACTAAATTATCTATTTAAAAACAGTCCCATGGTTATAACATAAAATGCATAATTAGGAAAAATACAGAAGTACTATCTTACTTCCTTAGGACAATTTTATTCCAGTCTTTTTTTCCTCTGGACAGAGGAAGCTATTGTAACTGAGCACACAACAGCTCTTTCATAATAGAAAAAGTTACCAGCACACACGTAAGTTGCATCAAGAACAGGGGCTCTATACAATGTCCGGAGCCTGTTGAGAAACACATCGCTTTTATATGCTGTGGATTAAAGAGCACAACCATCTGGTCCGCTTTCAGGCTAAATGAGCCAATGCTATCCTGCATGCCAATTTGCACGATTGATAAAAAAGGGCCTATTATACATCTGTCTCAGTAATGTCTGATGTTACGGTTTTAGCAACACTCTCCTGTTTTATGATTATTTCAAGTTTTATACTTTAACAATACGTTTATTTCGATGGGTACAACTGGCATCACTACGTACTATATAAATGCTTTTCTCACTTTATTATGTAAAATTGAGATTTAAAGGATAATGGCACTAAACTGACACTTTTTACATTGTTTTTAATTCCTTCTTCCAACTTTTTACAAGATTCACTACTGCAGAAGCTAAAAGGTGAAGGATTAAAAGAAGTCTTCACAGAAAAGCTCTAAGGATTGATATTTAATGAACTGTGAGATGTAAATCAATGCACAACAGCACAGTTTAAGCTTAAAATACTAGGATAACATTTATATTAAAAATAATTCACCTACAGATAATACAGTCTAGTGTTTATTGTATGTTATGGAAGGTACACTTGAATTTCAAAAATTTAAAACATATAAAAAGTGGTTAAGGGCTAACATTTTATCAACATGTGATAAATGTGTAAGAATGTTTATTATACAGCAGGGTACAATGGTAGTGTTAATGCCAACAGGGCACCACAGAAGTTAGTTTAAAAAAAATTTCCACTATGCTTTATACAAACAACACCACTTGCTGTTGTTTATCGGGAGAGGATCGCTGTCTGAAGGATAAGCAGTCCTATAGGTTTTTAATGTTAGATAGTGTCATAGTACATAGATCGGTGAGTGTTTCAAAATAAAACTAGAAATGCTGTAATTACTTCACAGAAATGCACATCCAATATTTGTTTTCAATAAGAACAATAGGTACAAGATTATAACTCTCCCTATATGAAATAATTTACACACAGATGAAAGCTACACTATCTAAAATAATCACTAAATACATTTTTCTTTTGGGAAATAAACAAGCAATTTTTGTTTTGCATGATCAATATCAAAAAACATATAGCAGAAGTAGTATTTTTTTAAACATAACTGATGCTCTAAAATAAAAAAAAGGAAGAAATGAGAAAAAAGATTTTCCATGAATGTGCAACCTAAAATAAACCAAGCTTATATTGTAGTACAACCATATTAAGAAACCACTGATCAGAAGTACAACTTTATGGAAAAAATTTATAATCCACAAAACTGTTCATCAGGCCATAAAATAAAATAGCTCCACAGTTTACAGATAAAACTGAGGCCACATAGATGCGTGCTATGTCTTATCTCCAGTAAGTAGATACTTAGGCAGAGGATGTGACACTTTGTTTGTAGACAGCATGGTATGCATTTCTCAGCAAGACGTAAGGGAAACAAGACTCCAAGAGATCCATCGTCAGGAATGGAGACTCCTGAACAATCTGAAAAATACCAGAAACACACGGTTTTGCAGAACGCCTTCTACTGCCTGCTGCTGCTAGTTTATTTCATGGAGATACTGCTGGTCTGCACCACCACAGCACCACTCACATATCTCACGGCAAAATGAAATAATAAAGTTTAAACGTTGGTGAAAGACACATTGCTATAAACTCATCACTTCTCAAAGCCAGTCATTTAGCTTCTTCCCTTATATATTGTCATATAGCACTCCTGCCACTTCCAAAACATAAAGAATACTGAAAGGAACACCTCTGAGCAGAGAGGATTTTCCCCCCACACACACTCTGAACAGTCCTTCTTTAAGGTGAAATTTCATTTTAATATTGCATATACTATATGATTGATTAAAATGATCTGAACGATGTGATACAATGTCCTAGACAACAAAGGATGATCGTAAAAATGGGGGGGGGGGGGGGGGAATGAAAAAAAAAATTAACTTCCAACAATTAGAATGCCAGGGAGAATGACATTAAAAAAAATAATTTCCACTGGTTGATGACCTACAACACACAAAGCGACACCCAAAATACCCTTGCTGAATGACACAATGTGGAGCCTATTCCTTAAATTAGTAACACATAAAATAGACAAAAGCTTACCATGTCTAGTAGCAGGTAAACAGATTCTCTGTTCCTTGTAGTAGTTTTGTCTGTCTCCTGGCCAATCTTCAGTAGACTGGACGATGCAAGCTACATAAAAACAAGTATTTCAAAGCAATAAATAAAACAATGCATCAATCAACTTCTATTTTGCTATTCATGCACAAAACCTTTCTGAAGAAATTGGTATCTTAGCCAGGCACTGCAGTGTACTAGTGACTACAAAGAACAGTAAATAGTCCTGAACACACGAACCATCACTGGGCTTTAGTTTCAGTGAGCCATTTGTTTATTTCTAGCAGTGTTCAATAAGCAATATGTGCTATTTTAATACAAAAAGTGAACTAATTTCTTGCATAGAACTTTCAGTTGTTATCACTGGTTGACCATTATAAAGTTTACTGAAATTAATGACAGAACTTCCGTGGGATCAAGATGTCACTTTCTCCGTCCTTTCTCTCCTGTGTAAAACACATATAAACTTACTGCATTTTGGTAAGACTTAAAGTGATTGGAGTTTTATTGTTTGAAGTTATACCCGTTTTGCGATAGAAGGACAAACTAAGTTTTACTTCCTAAACTGTATTTTTACTTGAAGAATTCCATCCTAAATGTAAATGAATAATACTTTATCAGCGCATGAGCAACCTTACAACACTAGTTTTAAAAGAGATCCTAGAAATTTGTAACGCCTACTTAGGTATTTACAAGCTCAGGATGACAGAATACAGCGAAATACTCAGTTTGCAGATGCATTGATAACCCATCTTTCATGTCTTTCAGAAATTTGAAAAAACCTCTTTTCAACTTTCATATGTACGATCATCATTTATGCTCTCACACCAAGCAATGGCCATGTGCCAAAGCCACACATTTACCAGAAATGGATTTAAACCTAGAATGTTAACTTTAAAATCTAAATGAAGCTTCTTCTTGAACAAATTCTCTCATTAATCAATTTGTAATATAAAGTGAATGTGCATACTTCAAAAATAATCCTAGCATATACTCATCAGTATTAAGTATCCTACCAAGTTCTTTCTGTATTTAATGAACTTTGACAGGAAAGCAGATCATCCCCAGCACTACATTTTCGTCTTAAGATAAATGTTTTTCTTTCATCTAAGGGTAAGTGATATATAAAAGGTGTTAGAAAAGAGAGATTACCAAAATATCTGAACCATCAAGTCATGGTCTGTGCAATAAAGCAGTGGTCTGAAACCAGTTCGTAAACACTGAAAAAATGCAAACCTCATACCAAAAGTGTTTTTATCACATTAAACTATACTGGTTTCCTTCACTTGTCTAACGTATGCAGCTTGACACAACCATTTTTCTTTCATCTTTTAGAGCCAGCAGTTGCAGTAGACAAGGTCAACGGCCAGAGGTTTTTTTTTTTTCTGTTTTACAAAATGCAATGAAGTTCCAGAAATAAAAGATCCTTTTAAGGAAAAAAAAAAAAAGTTTCTTCTAGTTACAGAAAGTTACCATTATCCCACCCCTGTAAGTGTGTTAGGCACCTAAAACAAGGGGAGGCGAGATATTTTTTTCATATTTCAAGGCTAAACAGCAAGAATCAAGAATCACTCAAAATCAGTAGTAATTTTTAAAAATTAAAGTGAAGCTGCCGTTTTAGCCTTTAGTTTCCCTTCAAGTATCGGCTAATTAAGAGCCACTTTAAAAATTCTATCTCTACTTGGGCAGCACACCAAAGTGTATTTAAAATGCATCACCACCACCTAAGGGCTTTTGATTTATTTTTTTTTCCTAAGGATTTCAGAAGCTTTGATCTTCAGCCTACTCCAAAGCATAAAAATGTGTCTCCCCAAATATCCCTGTAGCGTACCACTATCAGACAGTTACTGTTCAAGAAGGGTAGATATGTCAAAAGGTAGGACTCAAAAGGCACTCTGGAGTTACCTTCTTTAAAAAAGTAAAACAAACTAAAGAGTTTATTCATCATGGGAAAAAAGTCTGCTAGACAGAATCTGGATTTTATATGCATTGCACTTTTTTTTTTTCCAGTCATGTGCCACACAACGTAAGAGATGGTTATGTGCTAAAATACTAAAAGTTACAGTAAAACAAATTATAACACTTGTACTGATTTGCTACTGTTACTTTCCAACATCACACACAGCTGACTATTGCTAAAGGACTATTACTAAATTTAATCTACATATAGACTTGTATTAACAATATGCTTCTCTCGTGCAACAAAACCAGATTTATATGAAATCAACTGCAATGTATCCCAAATTAGTATTACATTTTCCACCTGAATTTGAACATACTTCCTCAAGTCAATCGATATTTTTCTTATGATACAAATTTTAACCTGTTGCTAGACTTCAAAAAGTAACTTACATCTGATTTTCTCCTAATCAACACTGTATTCTACAATAACTTTAGTTTCTCTGGAGTCTGTACCTACAGGAAAATAAGTAACGTAACAAGCACTATGAAGCAATATTGCTATTAGAAGAGATGTTGGTTAATCAATATTAATCCATATTAATCTAAATCTATATAGTATGCCCTTGTGATTAAGATTACTCATGTCCGATTGCCGCTGTAAAGGTAACACTTGCAATGACAAAGACATTGGTAATTTAATGTGGAAGCAGACTATGTATAAAAACAGACTGAGAGGCATTAGAAGGTCAGAGTTCCTCTCTTTTTAGAGGATCTATCTCTAGAAATGAAGTTGTACATACGGCCAAAAATTCTTTAAGACGGTCTTCAATGCTTCCCTTGTGGATCGTAAACAAAGCTGCAGCAATCTGGTTGATAGCTTTTGCCAAGCAATGGATGTTGTTGCAATGCCCTAGACAAAACCACACACAAATTACCTCAGCATCACGTTTGAAAATGACAGTATTCTTTGGAAAATATCACCAAAGAGTAAACAGACTTGTCACGATGAAAGATCAATGTTTAACATCTTACAAACGGGAGCAAAGTACTTGTACTTTGAACTTGGTATCAGGAAAAGCACCAGAAGAACAGATCCCTTCTGAATGCTGTAATGGTCACAACAACATGACAAAGATCCCTGTGGCTATTAGAAATAAGGAAAAATAATATATTGAAAGTTTATTTGGCTTCTACAAAACTGGAGAGCGTTACTACTTGACTAGGCTAAAAAGACATGTATAAGCAGGATTTTTTTCAAGCTAATTGGCTATTTTTCTCCCCTCTATGTAAATGGACAAGCTGTCATGCCCAGACAGCTTTCACCCAAGAGATCTACAGGAACTCAAGAACAAAACTGTCGAATTGCTACCTGCTGTATACATCTTGCCTAAAATTCACCCAGGCTTCAAAGGCCTGGAATGTGACTAAATGACACCAATTTTCAAAGACAGCAGAAGAACTGCTCCTCAGCCTGATGTCTCTTCTAGGCAAATTAAGTAAAATCTACCACTTTAAAACAAAATTAATAGACACCTGGGCAAATATCTTGGGAAAGTGCTAACGTACAAAAGGCAGGGGGTCTTTCAAGGAGTTACAAAGCATACAAGCATGCAAACACTACTGATTCTTTCCAATTCGTTTTGACCATTGCTGAGCACTGAGCTCATTTTTTTCATTCGGTCACTTATTGTAACTCCAAGATCATGCCTAAATAGCAAGGTCAGCTAGAACCCATCACTCCACATGAGAAAAATTTATTTTTTCCCCCCATGCATATCACTGTTCTTACTTAAAATGGATTTTATCTCTCATTTTATTGCACAATTTACTCAGTGTCGTAATATCCATCTGAAGCTCTTTACTCCTCTAATATCCTCAATAACTTCACATAATACAAAAATTTTCTCACCTCACTCTTCACCCTCCTTCTGGGTGGTCTATGAATATGTTGACTGGTAGGTCCCAGCAAAGATCCCTATGGATCTCCACCAGCAGGCCTGCTGATACCCCTGCTCCATCTCCTATTTTTTAATTAAATATTGCTGCATGAATATGCTAGTCCAAAAAAAAAAAAAGAACAGATCACCACTTTCCTTGAACATCAGTCAAGAACATCTGTTCTGCTTAATTCTGCTGATTTAAGTTTATATTTGTTTTTGTAGTGGCTTGATTCTTTGAAGTTACTTCATTTTTATGTCTCGGAGACTGTAGAAAAAGCATCAGCAAGGGAATTCAGCTGATGAATTGTTGTCTTCTGACCTGCGACAGGTTTCAAGTATTTAGAAAAGGCTATGTCTCTTGCAGTCGAGTGTTCTATTCTAGCCTCTAAATGACAAATTAGTCCTCTAGCCTGACAATTGACTAGCAGTTCAGATTTCTTACTGAGAACAAAAGTAAAGTCCTGCTAGAGTCTGAGCCTTTATCTGGAGCTAGTGGAAGAAACAGGCTTGATCCTGAAGTCGGCAGAGAGAACACAGACATTGCTAAAGCTGTCCAAGAACTGTCTGTATTTGGGAGGTTATGTCTTGCCAGATTAGAAAGCTGAAACTCCTTCAAATTTGTGACTTGTTGACGGATAAATTCAGGATTTGTCCAGGGAATGTGCTTCATAAAAAGCAGCCTTTATTAAGTTCTCATTCTGGAAATAGCATCTATATTAAGCATCTCAAGCCAGATGTTCTACAATAAGGGCAGAACAGGAGAAAAAGTAGTATTATGCAAGGACTGCAGAACTGACAAGGTCTATTCTGTTTGTTCAGTTATTTCTGTAGAGTGAACGTATTTTATAGATTCCTTTTGCCAGGCTGTTTTCCTCTCAATAAAAAAAGAGCCCACTCAGTAAAGAATTACATAATACAGGGGCCACATCTCGTAAAATCAGTAGCAACTCCTAATACGGGCTCATTTGAGTTCTAGATGGAACTCCTCTCCAGCCACAGTTTTATGAGGTCTTATTAAGTGCACTTACTTTAAGAATCCACTTTGAAACAGGCTTTGTCTGACTTCACGTTACGAGTTACTGAAGGTAAATGAAATCACAGAAGCTGGAATGTTTAAGCTACCTGATATAAAACAGGCAGAAGACAGAATTATCTGTTTCAGCCTGCTGAGACTCTGAGGACAAACAGGGTCCTTGGAAGAGAAGGGAGTTTGAGGAGGGCAAACCTGCCTGAGCTCTAACCTGCTGGAGCACCTCCAGCTTGCCTGACTCACATACTTTGAAATAAATTTGCAAAGGGGTGAACGTGAAAGTACAATCACTGTTAAAAACTTTTAGTACTGTCCCCCAGCAAGCAGTAAAGTTTTGAGACGCTACAGTAGGTAAGATGGAGAAGCTGGTAGCAGAAAGTGCTTCCTGAGGGTTTCTTTTACGAAACAATAAACAATATTTAAGAGACATGGTCTTAACACATATAAGTAAATTCATTTGGACCAAGTTAAGAGAACGAACCTGACTGTCCTTTAACAAGCAAGTTTCTACCTGTGCCCCTCACCCAATCACATGTGATATGCCCTGCTCTTGCCTCTATTTCAATATTTTCATTCAGCCATCGTAACTTTGAAAAAGCTCACAAAAAGCCACAGAAATACTATGAGAGTAGAGACAACATGAAGCAACTCTGTGGGTTACAGATTGTTCTCCCTACCCATCAGAAAAAAGCTGTTAATTTTAAAATTCACAACTTTTCAAATCAATGTTCAAGTTCTAATCATTGCATCAGAGATTTATACAACTTTTTCCACAACTGGTAAAAGGCTACGCTATCTGATTAAAATGAAACTAGAGTTAACAAATCCCTAATCTCTCAAAACTGAAGAAAACGTTAATTAACCCAATTTAAAACAATAATCTCGAGTCTCTCAAAAAATGTGATCTGCATACTACACTAATTGATACATAAGACTTTCAGGATTTTTGATCTTTTCCTAGTACTTTAAGTTTTCAGAAGTCAGTTTAGACAATTCTTTGTGAGTTAAGCTTTGACCAGATTAAAAATGCAACTATTGAAAAAAAAAAAATAGAAAAAACATGCTGTACCCAGTAAATGGATGCAGAATAAACATGGTCTTTTATGTGAGCCATGCTACACATCACAAAGGAAATAGCTTGAACAGCTGAAAGGTGACTTTTGTATGTGTTGGAACAGTTTTGTCAGTCTTTTTTTTAATTTAATTTTGTCTGAAAGAGAACTTTTTTTTGTGGATTACATGCAAAGAATTTCCTTGAGGCAACGATTTTACTTTTTTTTAAATAAGAAAAGTTGAACTACTGCATAGGATATAATTCTGTTCACAGCTTACACCTTCCAGATTCTGTTTTCAAAAATTTTATGCTTAGTAATATGAACAGCATATTAAATATAGAAAAGACACGTTGTACGAGTGGCCCATAGCCAATGTAAAGATTACTAAAACATCTACACTATTATATAAAAGTCTCACACTAAGTAACACAGAACGTATACTCCAGCAATTCTATATATTAGGACGAGATTGCCCCCTACAGTATCCGAACTGTTCTTAAAATCTCAAGCAGAAGACTCATTTTTCACAGAAAGTCATCTCAAACAAGAGTTAAGTAAATGCTTTTTAAAGTAACTTCCAGAAGAACTTTCCTGGATTAGGGCTACACTGATTTTCAAATTTTGTTTACTACAAAACGTAGTAAGTATCTGAAGCAAAAATATTCAAGAAACTACAGAACTATTATGAAGAAAGCATTCACAGCAAGTACTTAGCTGACTCTACATTACCTTCAATGGCGGGGCTATACTGAGACATCACATTACTAGCCAAAGTTGGCAAGGAGACTGCCACGAAGACCATGAGAAGGCAAGCAATTTTATACTCTTCTTCTGGACTGATGTTTTCTAAAAACAAAACCAAAGTTCTTTTTAATTAAAGAAGTCACCTCAAAGTATTTCCTTTCAACTGCAGGTAGTTTAGAACGTAACATGTTTGACCAAACTGAAACTTAAACCCATCAACAACGAACTCAATGTCTATACTGTGGAAGGAGGAATATTACGTCAGTCTTGCCAAAAGACAGGGTGGAGCTTCAAAATGTCCAGTTATCTACAAAAGTGAGGGCAAACCGCTTCCACCCTATCACTTCTAATCAGTTAGTAACTAAGACTTTAATATGCTGAGCAGAACAGTAAAGGAAAAAAAGGCAACAGAGTGCTCAGTAAGGAAGATAGGGAAAAAAGCTGAAGACTCTCTAAAAGCCCTTAAAAGTGCTTTCATGCCTTCAAACCTGCCGGAGTAAACAAAAGTAGTGGTGCTTTAAAGCAAGTAAGAGGAAGCACTATACATGTTAGAACATTAACATGTTTATTTTACCATGTTTCTCCTTGTAAGCTCCATGGTAACACTTGTATAACATACCAGTAACACAATGTTCTGAAATTCATGAGGTGCATTCAGCTGGCATTTCGGTTCCTAATGGCACAGATCTGTAACAGATCTGTACAGCCGAACTGATCACGTCCGTAGTTGTTCACAATAAGAGTCCTATTGTCATTGTCTTTAAATTACAGCAGTTTTCACCACTAGCTATTAAACTCCTTCAATGTCTACTCATTCTTTTGTAGATAAACAAGCTAATTCACGTATGGTTGAAAAGATTCTCAAGCTAACGCATCAGTAGGCAGCAGGCACAAATAATTCACTTATGCCACTTACGGAGTTCATCGAAGGAATACAAAGGGCCCAAGATACAAAAGTCTCCTCCTAGTATTTTAAACACTTCCATGCCTGGTGCATTATTTGCTCCTCCTGTTTTTTGGTGTTTTGTTTTAGTTTTTTTACACTTACAAAGCTGTAACTTCTTACCTGATTTTTGGGAAGACAGAGCTACAACCAAGGCAGGATCAATCTCACATGGCAATCCAGCGGCTGATGACAGTTCATATACATTCATTGCCACCTGAGGACCAGAAGAAAGATAATTAAAAAAAAGACAACATCGACTGCTTTTTGTGTAAACATGATGAAGCACGGTTTTGCTGTCACGTTTAAAATGTTCATATTAGGGTTTGAGGCACTAAGGAATTTCAGAGACTTGGCTAAAACAAGATAAAGAGACTCTAGATTTTTGTTTCTTTCTAACCGACACTGAACAGCTGGGTCAGTACTTTGTGTGCTAAATTATTTCTTTTTGTCAAGCCAAACGAAGCTTGTATACTTTTCCACATTACCTCCAAAGCAAACATCCTGACTTCCAATTAGCTGTTTCTACATTTTTCTTCGCTGTTCAAAAGATACTAGCAGATTTTCTCTACTAGATCTGAAGTATCAGCTAACATCTGCAAATATAGCATTTTTAGACAAAAGCCAAAAGTCACAGTTTGGTGAAGTGTTAGAGTAAGGCAGAAATATTACAGCATTCAAATTTGATACACATTCAGTGTCTAGTGATCCCAAGTGCCAAGAATTAGACTCTCAGCGGCCCTAACACTTGGAGGAACTAAGAGCGTCTTGAAATGTATTCCATTTTCCAGGCTGTATCTTTCATTGCCATTAACAAGTGTTCACCACAGTTCTCTCTTTCCCCAATTTACATTTTGGACAAACTATCTGAACCTGTAGTTCAGATGAATCTCTGCAAAAGCAGGTTTATACCAAATACAAAGGACTATGGGAAACGCTAGCAATGTGTCTTACTGCCATGAATATTTGTGAAGTTTTACACTTTGCCTGTAAATTCTCATCTATAGCTGGTCAGCTCCACATAGGGGGAAGCTGGGCAGACTATCCTTATTCATGTGCTCCAGCCTGGCTACCTAAGGGCAAGTTCTGACATGAAAAGCACACAATGCTGTTTGCACAGTGCCATGCTGTCAGCAGGATGTACGTTGAGTACAGTCCTGCATTAAAAGAATTCCAGAGCATCCAGATGAGAGCCGGTTCACAACAAACTGGTTAAGGAGCAATGGTGGAACAAATGCAAGCCTGTTTCTAAAAGCCTGTAGAGACAACCCAACGATTTAATATAAAAAATAACCAAATAAAAGAAGAACAAATCCCCATTTTGCCAGTTGCCCCAAATCATAAGATTCAGGGATACTAAAATAAAAACATTTCATAACAAGTATTCATTTCATCAACAGCTTTAAAGCTGTTTGTGCTTTGCTTGGTAAATTCAGTACATAGGAAATTACTATGTTATTATTTCCTAAAATATGCCCAATTGGGCAGTTGTCCTAATCCATTGTACAAAGCCCTGTGAAGATCTGCCTGTTGATGTGCCTTCATTTCAGAAAAAAAAGTCTACTTTACTGTCCCCCAAAAAGCCTTTGTTGCCTACAATTGCACTGCTGTATGTAACAAAACCAGGAGAAATCTCAGACAATGAGCTGCTGATTGTCCACAGGACTTAATTATTAGCAGGCTTATAGCACAGTTCTGGCCCTTCCAACAAGCTGTTTCCAAGACAAAGTTCTGGCAGAGTTACAGGGTAACATATGTCAGAGCCCCCAGCAGGCACTATGGACAAGCCTACACAGGTTTGTCTCCTCCATGCACAGTCCTCCAACTTTATGCAGGCAAGCGATGTACTCTCAAACAAGCCTACATGGCATCACGCCACACCACAGGACGCTGGTGTCTATGGTTGGTACCATGCAAACACCAGCATGGTGGACTGTACCATGGTACTTAAATTTATTTTAGATACTTTGAACTAGAAAAACACACACACAAAATAGGTATATTTAAATATTACAGGGGAACTACAGCAGGCCCAGAGAAGGCCAACAGGCAAGTATTATCTGAAGCAGAGGTAACTTGGTGGTGCTACATGGCACAAGCAAGAGAACAGTCCTCAGCATGGTTTTATTTAGCAGTGAGTAGGTCTTTTTTGCCATCCAGTTATTCCAGTGACTGCAAATTACTCCAGTGACTTCCAGAAAAGAAGCAGCAAGTACTATGCTTTCTTGTATCTGCTGACACAAATGAGTTCAGTGACATCTTTAGAGATCCACTGAGATGTTTAAAATGATCTGTGTTCATCAGCTTAAAAATATCAATGGTAAAATACTATCTTCAATGACTACTGTTGCAGCCTTTATCCCACCATACTTTTCAGCACCCCTTTGATACCAGAGGGTGTAAGATGCTTTCTGAAAAGGTGAAGCAAAGCAAGCAGTGAACTTCCCTTCTCATCTCTTCTGCATGCTGATTCCTCAAGTTCAATAGTGGAACACAATGCTTTGGTGATCAGTGATTTTCTATGTAATTATAGGTGAGAATTTTAGAAAGGCTTTTCTTGAGAAGTGTGAAAGTAACTTGCATCATTTGGATATAATTTTTATCACGAGCCAGTAACCTTGAGGTTAATTTTCCATAGCACTTCCACAGAATCCCTCTATTCTGGTATGCATTTCGGTGTTTTCTGTGACATCGGAAACTCGTGGCTGGTTTATGAGCATTGCAAGTTTCAAAAAGCATGTGACTATATTTTGGAGTGACATGGCATATGTGTGAAATGTCAGTAACATATCATATTCTTCATGCAACCTCTGACTCATTTTCAGACAGACTGCTAAATTGTGTCTTCTGAAATCAGGAGGCCCACCATAATGGACTCTGAACTGTTCTTGTAATGTACTTTTAAAAAGGAGAAGGTGTTTTTTTATTTATTTAGTGAATCTTCATACACAACAGAACTTAAGTTTCTTTCCTCAAGAGTAAACAGCAAAACATAACCTTCAAGTTCAGCAATAACAACATATTCCAGCCCTCAAAACCCATACTTTACTCAAGAGCAGACTTATTGTTTCTGTAAAAGTGAATCAAGAGTTGCACAATGCATATCCCACTACCTGTTCTCTGCAAATCAAATTGCCACAATACCATTAAGAAGCTTGCAAACCTTCATAGGCCCCAAGCTGCAATAAGAGATTAAAAAACCAGCTAGGCCGCGGTTATTGTGCATACCTGTCCAGAAGGCACGTGATGTACCAACAACGGTTTCTTGATGGAAACATACTACCATTCAGAAGCAAGCCACCATATTTAAGCTGCTAACTTTTTTTTCAAGCATTTCAGATGGTGGGTTTACAAGAATTTTCTATTTAAGGTGAAAATCACACTTGTAGCTATTACATGCATAGAGTTCCAATCACGTACACAGAGTCCTTGAAACATTTACTTTTACCAGTTATGCTGCTCACACCACAAAGCAGCTCAGTATTCCTCCCTTTATCGCTTAGTCATGTTTTAACACTTGCTAAGTTTTGTTCTTAATTCTTTCCATGAAAGTTCTCAAATGTGATCACAGGCAGACAGACTCTTGTGCTTATCCCATCAGTTGGTTGGGTTTTTTTTTCCCCAGAACATCAGGAGTCTGCGGATGCACAACTACTTAGCTCTTTAGAAAAAAGGGGGTGTTCTTTGTTTCTGGGTTTTTCACACTAAGCATGAAAGTCTTGCCCCTTACATATTTTCAATGAGGTCCCAAAATGACTCCATCACCCTTGGGGCCAAACATTACCTTCATGTCAGTCTCTCTTGGAATGTGATCTTTAAAGTCCTCAATGGAACTTACAAGGAAAGGAATGTGGTAGGATAAGACCTAAGAGACACAAACACACCAATAATGAGAAAACATACTTCCCATGTTAAGGGTCAATTAGACACTACCATTATTTTACTAGACTTAACTTTTTTAAAATGAGTTTTTTTATTTTCTGCATAGGAATTTGTTTGCAGATTTGAGACATTAAAGCCCAATAAACTCAAAATTGAGCAGTTTGCAAGTAAAGTGAAAAGAAAGCTTTTACAATGTACTAAACAGAAGAGCTTGAGAAGCATGCTCAAACTAAAACTTATGTTTTAATGTAATTATTTCACTGAACCGCACTCAAAAAGTAGACTCCCCTTGCTCAGCTGGGAATTCAGAGTTGAGTTTGACTGACTATTGCCGTTTTACCCACACGCCAATCTTTTAAGAGGTAGCATTTCTAAATAGTGAAGCTTCAAATATTTTATCATTCCATTAAATTAAATACAATGAAAATTATTCAGAAGATATTGAGTTATTTCTTACATCTCTAAGTGCTTCTTGTGCCAAAGACCGAAAAGACAAGATAACACCAATAATCGTCATTCTCTTCAAAACACTGTCAACAGCTGGAGAGAAAGAACAATAGTGAACAAGTTGATATTTACAAGCTCATTTCTTCAAAAAAGAGAAAGAAAATATTTAACAAAATACCAAAAAACACAAGGTACTGAAACAATGGCATTCCTTAAAAGACCCAAAATAAACAGTGCTTAAGCAAGTTTTTATAGCTGAGTTGACAATGAGATTTTCAGTAGATGTATCCTGTTAACCACTTCATGGAATGAACCCTGTTACACACAGTATTGGATGTGAACATTAGTTCTGTGTTTTCCTGAGGCCAAAAATGTCTCTTTATAATAGTTATTTTCGTTAAAAATAATTAGATGTAAAAATACTTCCAAAGAGTGCAATTTACACTGTGACGGAATCAAATCAGAAATGTGTGTCAAAAAACCTTTTCTATTCTATGGGTACACACCTGGTAGTTATAGCTACACGTTATCATCCCTAAAGAGAAAAAATGCTCAAAGCTCATCACTACTGTAGTGCTGGTGCCCCCGTTAACACTGAAGTCTCATTTTGTCTGTACACAAGACGACTAGAAAATTTTGAAAAGATGCATCTGTTTATATGAGCTCACATAGATTTTGCTGCTTCTATATATATTTAATATGGATAAATTAGTTTTTCCCATTTTCTTTATAAAGACAAAGACAAAAAACACTACTGTATCTTTAGTAGGACCTTGCTAGTTACCCACATGATAATCTTTTGAAGAGTGCTGCCATCTGGTCAGGCTTGTCGAAGCTGGTCCTCATTTGTGTTAGAACTTCAACATTCTCCACCACAAGTTTCTAAAAAGAAGCAAGGATTCAGGTCAGCTATAGTTTTCAGTATGTTAACAGGATAAATACATGGTTTAGGATATTTCAGTCTGGCAGAGAGGCAACTAAACTCATGGAATACAGATGTACCCATTGTGGTTTTAGTGAGACTACAATATCAGTATTATCGTCAGGCGCTACTCTACCCAAAAACAAGCTCTGAATCAAAAAGCAGAGGATTAGATACCCATTGGAACATGGATTTTTATATTCAGTAGCGTACACAACTTCTTAAAACAGGGGAATGAAACTCAGCAAAGCCAAACAATAGCTCCTCATGCTAATTTAGCTTTTTGTAAGAAAAGTATACAGACACCAATTAAAATGCATATTCAAAATAATACATTCCTTTGGGTTGCTCCTTTGACTAGTTACGCTGTAAGGATTAGAAATGTAATGTTGGTAAAATTGAAGAATGGAATGAAGAGTTTAAGAGTCAGACTGTTAAACCGTGGTGCAGTTTACTTTAAATTTTCTTCTATTACAATTAAAATAAAAACAAAGACATTAATTTAAGCCTCAACACCTTAGCCTGAAGCAGTAAAACTCAAGTTCAATATTTTTCATGTCAGTTTGACCAAAAGAAAAGAAAATGTGTGTCTGTTTCCAATTTGTAACAACTGTCATACATGCAACTTTTAGCATTAGGGTAAATGTAATAACTTTCCTACAATCACTCTCCAAATATGTATCAGATTTAAATTTAAATTACAGAGATTGTATAATCGCATCTATAAAATGTCAGATCCAAAAAGGGTTTCTTGCTAGCTGAGGAACTTATGTTGTGCAAAGTAGTATTTTTAAACTCTCTTCAAGCAAGATATAGGTACTTTATTCTTACAAAAACATATTTTTGCCATTCGAATACAAAGTATCCTATTTCAGAAATGGAAAATATGATTATCTCTCTTCAGGTAGAGGGCAACCAGTGGCTGAGAAAACTTAGATATCTTGTGTGCTTATGAACATTAACTGAAGAAAGTATTTCCCTTTTTGCGAAGGAGACCTAATTTAGTGCTTTGTATACTAAATAATATCAAGGTAGAAAAGAACTGAAAGACGAAGTAAGAAAACAAGATATTCTTGATTGGGGGTGGTCTTCCAAAGTGACTAGCAATACTTTTATTTTTCAAGTAGATGCATTCCAATCTACCTTAATTACTAGGCAGCATAAACAAAAGGAGCAATGAGAGGGGAAGCAGGAAGAACTACTATGCATCAGATGTAGGCCATTATAAGCCTGGACCATAATTTCAGATATATCATATAAAAATCTAAGAGGAGACATACCTGCAGGGACCTACTGCTAAGGATCTCAGAACATTTGACCTTTGCTAGTTCTGTTAACTGCTTTAATGGTTGTATTTTACTTTGCTTCGACACACACTGAAAATAAGGCAAAACATAGCAACTGGCAAGAATGGAGATTAAGTTTCAAAGTAAAAAAAACCACAGGAGGAGAAAAATCTAGCACAACTTAAACTATAATGCTGCTATGAAATAAATGGTGGTCTGTGTTTACTTCCACCTCCCAGTCAAGCAGCCTGTGCAAAGCAGATCTGTGCAACAGCTTTGCCCTCTCAGATTGCCATGACATTGTCTCATGGCCATGCTATTTGCACAAGCTCGAGTCTATCCATAATCCACCCAGTCTTCCCACTTTCATTCTTCTTATCTTCAGTGAGAAGCAAGGAAAGAAATAAGGTAATACAAGATGCAGGAAACTAACCACCTCCAAGAATGTGTGCTCACACATAGAAACACAAGATGTACTTCTACGCTGAAAGCCAAAGCAAGAGCGGTTTGTACGGAAATCAAGATGGGCAATTTTAAACCAACCGATGTATCAGAACTTGGCAGATGTGCGACATTTTAATTGAAAACCCTCAAAGCTCTCCAGAATGCAAGATTGAAGGCAATAGCCCACGCACACTGTTATCGAGTCAAGCCTTCAGCTTTACAAAAAATAACCAGCGTATTAGTTTAAGATTTAAAAGGAACAGGCTGGAATGCAGTTCAAGTAGTTACTTAAATGAGGCAAACTTCCCCTCCTCGCCCCAGTCTTAAACTTCAAATATAAAACCAACACCTGGTCCCACTGCGGGAAGCAAAGCAAGCACGTTGAACCCTACTCTTAATAAATTCCCCATTCTATCCTCATGTTGCTTCCTTCCCCCAAACACAGATGTTTCTCAGTGCTCTCTTGCTAAGCCAACTGCACCTCAGCCAAAGAGATGAACATTTTATTGCTTTATTTTTTTCCTCCAAATATGTGGTCATGCGCATGTGGAACTACATTATGGTCTGCTTAACCTTAGCGGTATCACAAAACAACAAACCTCAGAGACAATTTAAAGTTGCTTTTTAAAAAAATACACAGAGCTACAGTATGAATTGTGTTGATTTTGAGGAAATACAACCACAATAAGTGGACAAAGACAGCAGTAACCAACAAACATCTGCCTAACGGCTTTGTGTTTTACTTGAAACGTGACAGACGTAACCTTAAAATCATAGCATTCTCACCTGGAAAAGTCTCATTCTAGAACTGTAAAGTTGGAATGGGCGTAAGGAATCAACTCCCCAGTCTGGCTCAGGTCAGGGCTGCTGCACGCTCTCGCAGCAGCTGGGCAAGCATGAGCAGCCCCTCTCCTCAAGCTCTGACATTGAATAAAAGGCTTCACATCTTTTAGGGCACCACACATCCTAGCAACTCAGCAGCACCGAAACACGCAATGTTTACAGGGAGAACAAGGTCTCTGAAATCGTAATATGGGATGTATGAAAAACACACACTTTTAAGGGCCTGGTATGCTAACAATAATAAATTGTTCTTGAAGAAAAGAAAAAGAAAGTTCCTTAGATCTCTTAAGTATTCATCTGCATTTTTAAAAACACAGCACGCATGAATAATTAAAAAAAATTCTTATTGTAATTCGTGGTTAAAAAAAGTTGAAGACGAGATATAGTAACAACTTGGAATTAACTTTGGAAATGACAGTAAAAGAGTAAGTCATATGAAAAGCAAATATATGACAATTAGTGGCATTTTAATACTATGACTATCCTGGTAGAGTAGTACATGTTATTAAGTTTATTAAACCCTCTTTCCAGAAAGAGTTAATTACATAGGCACCAAGTGGTTACCCTGTCATTGTTCGTTGTTTCAAATATACATGCAACTAGCTTCCCTGACATGCCCATATTTTCAGGTTTTTTTCATGGCAGCAACTTTATTGTTTGTGTTGCTGTAGGTATCAGGTTTATTTATGAGAATACAGACAGTTATAATAAAATGGATATTGTTCAGCTAGAGGGAAAGGTGTGTCTAAAAATGAGGAAAACAAAGAAAAGACCTGAAGTCTCTGATCCATGTAAAATGAACAATAGATGCCAACACACATGGTAAAGAAAGTAAGTCCTTGTAGATGACTAAGATACACTTGAGATTTTCACACTAAGTTTTGAGAGTCAACAAACTTTGATCAGCGCTTCACAAGCACCCAGAGTTCTTGAAAAACATTTATCTTCCCATTGATGATAAAAAGAGAGCTGACTACTAGCTTAGGGCATCTACACAGAAATAAGAGAGCCTCCATAAAGTCCTGCCCATTCAGCTGTTGAAGAATGTGGGATGCACACGTACTACATGTGCAAACGTACTATAAAACAAGAGTAAAATTCACAGCTTTATCAGTTTGTTTGATGCAGTCCTTCCAAAAAGATGTCATGCAGAAGTATAGTTAAATATCCTAAAGTAAGCTTAAACAGAAAACAAGTCGCCTTCCCACCCACCAGTTTCCCAAGGTTACCTTAAGCTCAGCAACCTGTGAAGAAATGTGCCACATCAGACTTTCGCTTAGGAACTTCATGCCATATGGTCCCAGAAGTTCAGAGAGGGCTCTCATTTCTGAGAAATAAAACAAACTGTTCTACTTCAAACAGTCCTTCTTCAAGTTACTTGATGCCCATCATGCATCTAACAATAGCGTTTTAATTGCAAAATATTTTACCACAAAATAGAATTTTAGGTATGAGAACTTGCGCTGTAATAAAACTGAAGCAGCAGTCACCAACACATCATACTCCTATCTCTGTAGCTCAAATGCACCGACCCTACTTTGACCAAAAATAGGAAAAGCAAGCTCTCTCGAGGCATAGAGGCAGCACAAATAAAAGTACTTAAAATACTACTGAAAGTTAACAAATGCTGCCTATAACAGAAGACTCTAAGAGCTGTTGTTACTGCAGTGTCTCAAGCGTACAATAACTATCCCTCACAAACATACTCAGTAGAAACATCAAAGTTTACCTGATATGTCAGAGTATTCCTCAGCATTAAATGTCAATTCATTTTCTGTAGGCAAATTCACAAACGCCTTCATGGCTGGAAAATAGGCTATGTGACCATTGCTGACTTGCCGTAGCAAAGTTTCCAAATACCTTATCAGAAAGGGAAAAAGTTTCAGGTGAAGAGACACATGTTTGTAGCTACTCTATACAGATGACGTACACCTGTGTGACAAGGGACAGCACAGCCTATAGACTAAAGTTTCACTTTCATAGTTCAACTGATACATGTATCTTACTCTACATCTCCCCCCTATAAAAAAAGAATTACACAACAGGCAAACTTTGAAGTGCTTTTAACGGGTATTGGGGAAAGTAAACTCGTGAAGTCAGAAACTTAACAAAATTTCCAAACACTCCATTTCTCCAATCCCACATTTTTAATTGAATAAAAAATAAGAAAACTTGTAACAAGTGTTCATATAATTACTTACCAATTTGTGTACAGACTCGTAATGGTTGGCTCACCATGACTATCTAAATGCTGGGTTTGCTGAAGCAGAACATTGTTAAATACTCGTGTAATGTCGATCTGTACATAATTTTCTATTGACTGGAGGACTGTCATATAGGCTCTTACACTGGTTAACAGCTCTGAAGGCTTTGCAATCTCTTGTGTTGCTTGATTATACATAGTCATTCCAACAATTGACCTTTTAGAAACAAAAAGGTTTGAAACAAATATATTGCATTTGTTAGTAAAATTAAACTGAGACAAAAATGCACCTATAAAAATTATTTTATACTAAAAAGTTTTTATCTGAATTTTATCTGAATACTTCTCCAGATCAAACTCTAATCAGTTAATATACTACACCAGGACTTTTAAAAATAGTTCTAGATGTCAAAAGACAACTGTATTCATGGTTCCAGCAAAAATTTCAGAAGACTGATACTCACTGAGCATTTTTAAAATAAAGCTTTTTTCTCCCCCATACATAAGGGCAATCCACAATGTGGAAAACTTATATTACAGCTACTTTGGTAAATAACTCAATGTTAAAGTCTTTAAAAATGCAAAACTTCTGGGAAATGCAAGAGCAATGATGTATTGAAGTATTCAAAGCATATTAACTAAGGCAAGAATTCTTTGACCAAAGTTGCTGTCATAGTTTTAGTTTGAAGTATCTGAAAAAAAAAATAAACATATAGCTATGATTAAGTATTAACTGAAAATATGCAAAACAAAACTTCTATCTTGTGTTGCTTTGCACAAGTATTTAAAGGCATGTCTGATTATCTTGTGATATTAAGTATGCCGACTGTATTTGAGTGCATACATTCTGCAAGACACAGACCATAGACCATTTAATCTCTCCTCTTTCTGCCTCAGCTCACGCAGTATTAAAAAAAATAAATCTCAAAGCTATCTTGAGATCTCATTTCTTTTGCAATACAGATAGCTCTCCTGGAGCATATTTTTTAAAAAAATTACATTTCCACTGTTTTAAATAACTTCTCAAGGAATTTATCATAAGCTCTGCTTTCAACAGCTAATGCCTCTCAGCATTTATCTTGTAAGTAGATAAAAGGAAATACTTTTACATCACTTGGTAGGTAAGCTTCAGTTATAATTGTATACAGTTTTAAAAATTTGGGTATTGTTAATATTAAGTAAATAAATAGGAATCTTATTAATGAAAAACAAATCTCCCTGTAGCTGACACAATGATTCGTATCTTTAATCGAAAAGTGAAGAAATTGCAGGACATACTTTGATTTGTCCAAATTCTCACTGTAAATAAAACCAGGCTTCTAACAACAGACGTCCTGTACGTCAGGCTAGCTTTCAACCTAGATCAGAAATGCACAAAGGACTGTATATTCCCTTTTAACATAAATGGACACGGACTTCATTCAGTATCTCACTGAAACCAGGCCCTCAAGCAAACTGTATCAGGGGGTCCCTTAAAGCAAATGAAGTCTTCTTAGTAAACAAATACTTGTTGTAGTATTCTTTTTAGGCTTATATAACTTTATAACTTAACTGTCATTTCATTCATAATTTGACTTACAAGTTCCAGAATCCATCCTTTTAAAAACCTAGTTTTCTGTACTAAGTATACAATACTTCCAGTGCCAAATCAACAAAGACTTATCTTGTATGTGATTACATCTATATTTACAGTATTTCTTACTTGGTAAAGCGGATTTCCAGGTGAGACGTTAAATATTCTCTTGGGGTAAACGTGTGTTCCCAAACCACCATGTTCGGTACGTAATTGATTGAGAAGCAGAGTTCAGAAAGTGCAGTGTGCAGTTTGTCCAGGCTTTAAGAACAGTCAACAAGAAATTAAGAAAAAGACTTAACATGAGTATGTATTATCAGGGAAAGCACACGCTGGATGGAAGACGCCTCAAGAGCGGGTACAGCTCTCTCTCTTCCCTTCGTTATCTTTTTCTGCTTTGAGACACTTTTCTAGCTTATTTTTAAAATGGTATTTTAGGGTAAGAACACATCCTACAACTGCCTACTGATCTGCATCACACACAGTGATGTGAAAGATATACATATTTTTATACATACATATACTTCCCCCCCAAAAAAAAGAACAGTCTGTTAGGGTGGTTCTTTCCTAACTGAACTAAGTAACATAAGTAATGTTTGCTACCAGCAAACTACTAAAAACCTAAAAATATTGGGGGAGGGAATCTTGAGCTACAAGGATGTTCTTTTACCTCAACTTATCTAATCTTTAGAGTTCTCTGATGTTCAGTTGTTGCAACTATAGCAAAACCACTTCCCTTTCAGCAGTCTGTGTGTTCAACCACTCTCAGCCACATTAAACACTTATTGTTTCCTTTTCTTAGCTTCCTTCCTCCTCATGCTTTTGTCACTACCATCTCGTCCTGTGATCTTTCCTAACAATTACCTTCTACCTTTCCCTCCCCTATCACCTCTTAAAGCCCAAACTGCATTTACTAATCTGTCTTGTTATCTCTTTCAGATATTTTTGTTGTTTATTTGCTGGCCCTTTCAACTCCTCTATAGCCACTAAGAAGGAAACTTTCCCCAGCTGGTACCAGCCCTGGAGCTTCGCTTCACCCCAGCAGCTGAGGGCAGCAAACAGCCTTTTGGCAGCAAGCACTTCCAGCCCAGCCTGTACTTTACCTAGTTAAAAACATTAAGCAAGGCAGAATCAAAGATGTCATCCACTCCTTGGACTGCCACACTTCAGATGACTACACAGGAAGCCCAACTACAACACGGGGATCCTTTCCATTCAGGAAAGGGAACAGCCAAGGGGATAAGTTGAGAGAGATAGAGATAGAGATATAGAACAAGATAGAGATATACATTCCTATTGCTCTGTGAAAGAGATTTCAGGCTCTATACAAAGCTACAGAAGCATCATATGCTCACAAAGCTACAAAGTCGTCGTATTTACAGTCAATTAAACTTAGATAAATTAAGCAAGAAGCATTCAATATGTAAAACACACACGTTTTGACTTGGGATTCTAGGTGAAAGGAACAGAAGAGTCTTACTTTGTCACAACCAATCTGTTTTTCCTCATGCTTTCTACTCCTGGTTTCTCCCTTTCAGGTTCTCCTTTCTTTCCAGTCTGTTTTTTTGACTTTTTGTTCACTGCTTGACTGATGGTTTTGGCACAATGCTTTGGCAGCAACTAGTAGATGAAAAAAATAGCCCCCCAAGTTAAAATCCAACTTCTTAGCAGCCATGAGATACAAACTAAGCTTATGGTCCAGGTGGAGACTTCATCACACAACACATTCTTTCCTGACTACTAGTATAAAAAGTTTTCCCCAAACCATCTTCCATTTTATAAACAGAAAACTTCCCCAAAACAGGGAAAAAACGTGAAGAGGAAATATAACCATACAAATTCAGAAAGTTCAACAACCTAGAAAATCTCAGAGGAGAATTAAACCACACACAGCCACACTCACCTGATCACTCAGTGTACACTGTTCTGTGCAAATGTCTGTGATAAGATTTCGAGCTTGCTTAGCCATTTCATCCAAGAACATGTTACACAAGGAAAGACTACGATCTCCAATATGATGTCGCTGTTAAAGAGGAAAAAAAAAGGACATATTTTTTCAGTTTCCTGTTAGTCCTACAACATTTAGACAACACACACTCTACTGCAGTTAAAGGTTCACTAAATCATTGAACTGGGGTACAAGAAATAATAAATTCATTTACTATTCATCATTCATCAATTAAAGTCCTTAATAGTCCCAGCTGCAGAATTTTTTTAAGTAACTTGAACCATGAAATGTTCAAAGTCAAAACTGCAAATTATCATTAAAAATATTTTGCTTACTGTATTTTGCAAAATCTTTTCTGTAAAAGGAGGCAAAATTAATTTTTAAGAAAAAGTAGGTTTTCCTGTTTAATTTTGGGATGAATCTACTTTAAAGTGTCCAGTACTCAAGAGTTCTGTGAGTCTCCTCTTCATTAATTTGTATCAGTACTAAGTTTAAGAGAAAGAAGAGCACGCAACTGAAAGCACATGCAAAGAGAAAGCACAGTGTCATTCACACCACTGAAAAAGTCAATAGCGAAGCTCTACTGCATTAATTTCTGGATTCAGTTCCTTTGTCACTGGATCTGCACAAACGCAGCCTTCTGTCTCAATGAAATCCTTCTTTCACCACTAGTGTTTACTTTCTAACAGCCACACTACCACACATTGTACGCAGTACAGCAAAGATTATTTTTCCAAAATGGTAATAGTTACCAAGTCATACAATTCAGATATTGAATTCAGAGTTCTGCTGGCTGTGGCAAAATGTGCTTGCTGCAGCTGAATTCACACTAACTAGTGTACAGTGGACTTTGGCTATCGATTCCTTACTGTTACTATAATTGTTCTGAAAGACATCTCTTGTCCTGAAGGGAAGCTTTCCTGGAAACTTTTTAGTGGTTGTCTAGTATAAATAGAGTTTGCAGCTGTTTAAAGCAAAGTACACAGGAAAAATAATGATATAGACATATACTGAGATGAAGATTAGCAGAAGAGGATTTAATGTTCAAATAAGAAAGCCCCACATCATGCATATTTCAATAGATCTCATTCAGCTAATTGTTTCAGATGAACACTCTTAAGAATGAAACACACTTTCATAAGCACTACAGAAAATTGGCTAAGTTAACCCCTGGAGTAATTCCAAAGTCAATGGACATACAGGAAATGTACTGAAGGAGGATCTATTTCATTACAACAAAACCAGAAAGAATTTCCTCAGAATCAAACTACTTCCTTTAACAAAGCATCCATTTCTTTAAGCAACATTCTGCATTTTTTAATTTCTAATTCTAACCAAAGAGGGCTTGCATTACCCAGTTCTGACCAAAATGAATGCTTGCATTATACTGTATATCTCTTAGGATTTTTCTTTTTTAATCTTACTAAAGCAACACTATTTATAACAAGCCTTACAGAATTCCCAACTTCCTGTTTCCTTTTTCTAACTACAAGTTTATAATCCATTTGGAAGAAAAACTGTTGCTTGTAAATTTTAATAGTCATACTGGATTTATCAGCGTCTAAGCCTGAATGATCCCAGAAGAGAGTCATCTAACCTTTGTACCTCGGTTTAATCTCTCTCTAAAGCAAAGATAACACTCACTTCAGAAAAGGATTCTGAGATCTATGGACAAAGAATCACACAAGGCGGCCATAACAAACACCTGCTTGCAGTGTTCAGCTCTAGTCCCCTCTACTTTAAACGGGAGATGAAAATAACTACAACAATATATTTAAAAATTACCTCTTCTGGGCATAGTTCATGGGTGCAGCTCATAAAGTGAGTACAAAGCAGTGGGAATGCAATTGAGTATCTTGATTGAGAGGGAAGCTCCAAACACTGCTGAAACATCTTCTCAAAAGCACGACTATAAAAACTGATCAGAAATAGACATTTAAGTGGAATACACGCATAACTTTGCTGCAAATAAAGTCTACTTCACACCAATCAAATATGCTATTAGTGTCAGATTTGCAGTTGTAGCTTACACCAAAAATTGCATTATGCTTTCAAAGTTTGTTTTCTGCATTCACTTCTTATGCGTTTTATTTGGACCTCTCCATTATTATTATTACCATATTTTTATTCTGATGTTTGCCACATAGGCACTGCGAAAACTTGGATCTTTTGCAAGAATATATTAAGGAAAAATCTGCAAATGACCCCAATTACACGACAACTTGAATAATCTCTGTGACAGATCTTCAGAAATACCTTTATCAAACTAATTCAGATGGAAACCAGAAATTCTAATTGATTCTCCCATTGGTCTATCTTCCTACAAAGCTTGCTATTTAGAAATTACACTTGCATGGACAAAACAAACAATAAATAATAAAAAATTTCTACAGTCAGGTTAGTAACATACCAAAATATAGAAAGATCCGAGGTTTCAACCAACATCTCCACCAAAGAATCTACCATTTTTGTGTGGAAAATGATCGTGTTCATCATTTTTCCTAGTTCCCTATGGTCTGCAAGACTAAGCGAAGCTTTAGAAACACTGGTGTAGGCCTGGAAAGACACAAGAAAAAGTTTATGTTATATCTACAGCCGCTTTTTTTCAAATTCCATTGCCATTGCCCAAATACTGATTATGCTATGCGTAGGACACCTGTATACTTAAAGATCATGGACAGACTATTTTATCTTTCCATTACAGTTTAAGAAAAGCAAACTGCCTTTATACGACACTAATTCGCAGACAAACTGTAGAACAAAGGTACTGAAAAAACACAAACATTCACTTGTGAGCCTCCTCTTTAACAATCCAGTTCTGGGAAGCAAGAACAAGAGTGCATATTTTGAAAATATAAAAATAACATGTCTCTCTAACATGGAGACAATTGATTTACAGTCTAAACAGTACTCCCCCCTTTATTAAGTCAGTTGCAGATACTGTTACTGCAATGCACAGATGTGATCTCACCGAACATTTTCCCTACTTTCCCTTGTCTGGGCAGGCTGAATCCCACCCCACGCAGTGCACAGCTGCCAAACTGCTCATCCTCAACATATTCTATTTCCAAACTGTTATAAACGCCCCAAGGAATGATTTGCAAAAAGTACGCAATGCAGACAAAGTTACACCAAAACGTAGCAAATTATCTCCTTCAGTATTTGTTTGATTTTGAGAGAGCAGGTCATCCCTAGATAGCCTGTCATCCACTTACAGTGTCAGAGTAATACAGAAAAGCAGTAATTTATTAAACATTTTGGGTTTAAGTCAGTAAAGCGTCATGCATATTTACAAATTCTTACCTGCAATCTAAACCAATCTAATCTCATTCCTCTGAAGTCAAACACCTCTCCATCTTCAACTGCAGCAGGGAAAAATACAGAATATAAACCCTTTAGGAAAACAACTACAAATTCAGATATACTATATCAGACCGCCAAAAAACCCCACCAAGTACTCAAAAATTACTTGAGTACTGAACCTCATGCTTTTACCTCAGAATTTCAATCCAGCACAGCCACACTAATAGGAATGAAAGTATCTAGATGAAAACATGTGTAACGTGCTTTTAAATTACAAGGGAGGGTTACTTCCCAATAGCATTCTTCAAAAGCTCTATCTGTATAAAGCTGCCCTGGAAAAGGGACGCACAAGAAGCAGCACATACCGTAATGAAAAAGAAACAAGTGAACAAATTCAGTTTATGCAAGTTATGTGCTTCTACCGATTGCATGAAAGAAAAGGTGATGAAGCTTTCCAGAGGAATCCTCCGTTCTGCTACAATTTTCCCAAGCTGGTTTAAACGTACCTTGTTTCACGCTTAGTGAAGTCATTGTGTTTACAAAAGAGGACATGATGATTGATTCATCCTCTGGGCACACTGAAAGATTCTGAAATAAACGTTATTGCTATTATTATTTCAAACATGATTTATGAAACAATGCCCATGCCCAATTTATCAGCTATACTCTGAAATATACAAAAATTTACATAAGGTAACTTAATCGATGGAATATGTCAAGTAGTGCTATTTAACAGCTTTCACTTTTTAATTCATTGGTTGCTGACAGATACCTAGAAAAGCTTGATTCCAAACCAACATCTGCTTTAAACAGAAAAATCTGCCAGTAAACGTGCCCACTCATTTTCAAGCTGTAGTCATTTACAAAACGGACACCAAACATTTTCCTGTTATACATCAGACCCCAAACATTTTTCCAAACTCTAGAGACACCTGATCTGTCTGCGAAGAAAAACTGTCCACGGCAGGATATAACGGAGCCCACATCAGCTTCCCATAAAACCCTCTCTCAACAGGTTTTTACCAACATTGACTCCAATGATTGATACCACCTGAAAGATGGGGTATCAAGTTTGCAAATTTTATAAAATGCAACAGTTCATGAAAAAGCGGTTTTAGCAATTGATAAGATCATATTTCCCTTAAATAATACAATAGAGACGTTTCTCATAATTCCAGCTATGACTGACATTTTAATACAAAGGCTGAAAAATCCAAATTATCACTCAATCATTTGTCAAAGTCTCATACTTGGTACCTGTTATAAATTAATCACAACTAAAATTCAAGCCAATTTTTGTCCCTTCATTTCAGTTTGATTCTACGTATTATCCTATCTAAACACACAACACTTGTGCCACTTGTACAGCATTTAAAAGGCATTCATCAAATCAAGGAAATGATTTCCCAGGAATCGATGACAAATGTAAAAAAAATTTAATTCTGTCACTCTAAAAAAAAAAAAAAAAGACCCACTTGTTAACAAGTATATAGAGATATAAGCAAAAGAGTCCCAAATGCAATTGTTTTGGTCTCGAAATAAACCCAAGAATCCAGTTACATTTAATAATTTAAACAGTGATACAAACTGGTATTTAAACTGTTTAAATAGTTCGTTCAAATAAGCAGTAGAGTACATAAGTTCCACCTTCTGGTAATTGATGTAATGCTTGAAGTGTGAAATTAATATTTGAACACAACAAAAAAGCTTACAGGACAAACTTGTCAAGTTTGAGCAGCTGACCTAGTCACAAAATTTGCGCTCCATCTAGTGGTCACTAGGAAATAAACCGTTCAGAAAGCCTATCATTTCTTTGTCAGGCCAAGTAAGAAAAAGTTTCTACAACGCTCCTTCAGTGGCAGTACTTGTTTCATTGTCTCTAAACATAACACTGCTGATTTAAGCATTCACATAACAACCAAAAGCACAACTCTACCTCCCAGAATTAAACAGCAAGTTAAGCTAATTTGCCTTATTCCGCAACATTCAAACCAGGTTGCATTTCATAAAGACACTTCGGACAAAACGCCCTTTTTAAAGTTTGCATTTGAGAACCCAAAACCAGAGTTTTGACATACCTGAACAAGCTCATTTAAGACCACTGCATCAAAGCCAGAGAGATACTGTACATAGTATCTCTGCATCACGGGACCGTATTTTCGCACATGTGCTCTGAGCTCCTCCATGTAGAATATCAACTCGGCTATGTGCCTAGGCAAGAAGACAAGGAAAAGCTTACAAGTAAGAAAACATCCAAAAATAATACAGACAATTTCTACCAGTGGAATGCTTCTCAAGGGGATTTCCTCCTAACACCTTGCCTTTAAAACTAATTTCTGTATTAAAATATTTGTTCACATTGTAAAAAGAGTTTACATAGGTAATTTTCTCTGCAAGGTAAAATCCACTCATCAGGAGATAAATTAGCAGGATGCCTTCATGGTAATCCTCAAAGGTTTGTATAGCTCTCCACTTATTTTCTTGAAGAAGCCCTTCTATAACACTCTATTTGGAAAAAAAATAAAATCTCAAAAAGTGGTTAAATCTGAAGAATACAATTGTAATAACTGCTTTTCTGTTGGGTTTGTTTTAGCTTGGCTGTTTGGTTTTTAAAACCATGAGGATGGTTAAATACTTGTTTCAGAGTGGCTGTGGGACCACCATCCCTAGTACCTAGTGCAGTGAAGAAAACCCAAGGTTTTTCTGCTCTAGCCTCGTGATTGTCACTTCTCGTTTAAACTCCTGCACTGAGCCCACAGCTTTTCAGTTCAATCTTGTGTTCAATAATCTTGAGAACAACTCAAAGAAAACTAGTGCCCTTCCGCTTACTCACAAGTCTCTTAAACCCATTTCTCATTTTACCTTCTGTTTATGATTATACTAATGCTGTATCATATAAATAAATCTCATCTGATTTGAAAGACGGTGTTGCTACAATACAGGAGACATTCTACAAATCAACAGATCAAGCTTTTTGACAGTTTCTTTCCCCCCACCACTGATTTGTTCAATGCAAATCATTAACACTAAAGACACACAATAAAGATTTTTGTTTGTTTGTTTTGCTTCCTTAAAGGAAAAAAAAGTATAAAACTTTTATAAACTATTTTTATTTTATAAACACATTTTCTAGAGAAAAGCAACTTCCAATGATGTGCTTCAGTTTCTGGGATTCCCAGGTAAAGATTTTCTGAACAGTCTCAACTCTTCCATATAGCCATCCTTTTCCAAGATTCCCTTGCCTTCATCTGTGAAATTCTCATGAATATTTAAGGTATCACACTAAAAATTGTTAACATACTTATCTATGAAGTCATCTGCACTCTTCTTTGGCATATTATCTGCATGACGAAGAAGCCAAATAATTTCATCACGAGCAAAGGATAGTGCCATAAATACAAAAAGTGCCTGAAAAAGAGAAGTTGTTGAGTAGGTTTTCTCTCAGAATAAAGTGTTTCCCCCCACAAAAGAAACAAAATGTCCTATTATCACTGAGAAACAAAAAGAGAGACTGCATAAATGCAAAACATAAGAACCGTAATTACCTTGGGACCCAGCAGACCTGGCTGATCAGACAGGACAGTAGCCAGTTCTTTGAGTGCAGAACGTAAGAACTTGCGCCTCTCTCTGTGCATTGAACCGCTGCATCGAAAGAATTAAACTGAAACATCATCCACTCTGCTAACCACAAAACACTTGATTTTTCCAAACGCTTAAGCCCAAGCATAGGCAGCTCATATCATATCAACTTCAAAAGTTCAGAATTTCAAAGGATGTGGTTCAATCAAAATTGGCATCCCCATCACCAATGCTGTATATTCCTGAAGCATGATTAAATCTAAAAAACAAGTTCTCTGCCCCTGGTCTGTGATTTGCATTTGACTCCACTAAAACATCTCGATTCAGTTTGCATTCACAGTTCACACACAGACATAGTTAACTAATTAGACAAAAACTGGAGAATATATAAACTAAATGCTTCTGTCCTGAAAATTTGAAAAATAATCTAAAACTTGGGAATTTAAATGGATAATGGCATACCATTAAGTAAATCCAGATTTAAAAGAACAAATGAGATCATGTACTGATTGAAAATGCGCAATTCAGTCAGCATTCAAGAAATCCTGTTTATACATTCTTTATAACTTCACTAAGAAAAATAACACTAAAATCTGTCAAGAAAACTTTGTAAGACACTTACGCATGTGAAACAGCAGCTTCTTTGCACTCTCTGATGTCATTAATACGCTTGTTGTAGCTGCAAGTAAAAAAATAATCCAATACGTTAATAAGTATTGGTAGTACAATTTAGAAAGAGCTGTGACTTGTGAGGAGCCACAATACCATAGCAAGTAGGACACGGCAAAAAGCTCCCACAAGACGTATTTCCCTGCTCAGAGCTAAATGCTAAAACTGGATACCCAAACTGAAAATTCTCTTCATTGAAGTGGTCCTGGTATTAGCTGGTAAAGACCTCAACTTTGTTACTGCAGTTTTCATATGATATATTGCAGAAACAATGGCAGACAGTTGCAACTTTTCAAGCAAACTCTGCATTCATGACATCATTTCTCTTCCCTAGATTAAGATTTGTGGGCGAGATCATTAATTTTAACTTTTGCCATTTTAGAGACTGATTCACCGGAGTTGTTCAGAACCGAGATAAAAAAAGGCACGACTGTTATGAAATCAGGCTCCTGGAAGTTATGCATTAAAGAAACAGTCGAGATACTAGGCAAAAATGTCTGTGTACTGACTATCTTCAAATAGAACTTATATGAAATGGAAGGAGCATTTTCAAACACTTCCTCAAGAAACGATACTTTTTTAAACAGAGGTTCTGAAAGGAGAAAAAGAGAACAAAAACTTACCCTCTTATGTTTACAAACAAGTCTTCTGCAGCTTTGTGAATATGGAATACTTCATCTCGAAAAAGAGCCAAGCAAGAGCTGCTTTGAAGTGCAAGTTTCCACAGGTTCAAAGCTGTAGCGTCACTATTTAGGATTCCATGGCACAAAATAAATCCAACTTCACAAGTTCACATTGATTTATGTCACAAACCAGATGCACAAAGACAGTGAGAGAACAGTGAGATTATTATGCATAGTTCAAATAGTTCACTGATAAACTTTTAGTGCATACAGTTTTATATATAAAAAAGTAGCCCACCCCATTCTAGTGGCGATATTTTTGTAATATTTTTGTAACATGAATTACTTCATGCTGATACTACTCAGCTATTTTCATCGGAATTACTAAAACCCTCACTGTTAGTCAAAGTCTGGAATAAACTGATGACAAAATCCATTCCATCGTATGCTGATGGATGCATACAACCAAGATTAATCAAGTTATACAACCACAAGCTGTTTCAGAATCTTTTACTCACAAATGATCCATTTTTCCATTGCATCCAGAGAGAGGTATTCACATGGCATCTGTTGAAAAAACAGCAATTTGTAGCCAACTAATTATATAAAAGACAATGCATTTCACAAGAAGCATTTTTTAGAAAAAAGGATGAATAAAGCCTTAAATGCTGATGAATCATGGAAGACTGATTCCGATTACTAACAGGGCCATGTTTCATCCCTCTAGAAACCAAGGGTTTGAACATTAAATGAGCTTCCATACCATCCAATACCTTGAACAAAACTGTGAACAAGTTTTGGCAAATGTTTATCTTCAAACATTGTATTTAAGAATATTAAAGAACTAAAGGCTTTTGATGTATGCCAATCACAGCCTGACAGGTGTTAACACGATTTTTTTCACAAAGATGACCATTCATATTACAACTAAGAGCAAATGCAAATAGTAAACATTTTAAAGGAAGTATCAGTTCTATTTCCAGTCTGTTGACCCAAAACATCTGAGACAGTACACAGGATTCCTTCCTTTTACACTGCAGAAGTTAACATTGCTTCTTTTCATCTTTTGATTAGCAAATACCGAAAAAGAAGGCATGAGCTAACTAACAGAAGTTTTAATTAACGTGAGAAAACTTTTCCCGCGTACTGAAGTATTCAGCTCTCCCAACTAACCTATCTACTTCTCTGATCAAAAGCCACATAAAGGTAATCAAATAGAAAACAAAACATTCCTATATTACTTTAATTAAAACCTTGCTTAACTTTACCATGTAATCACAGAATCATTCAATGATAGAGTTTTAATATAATGCAAATTAAAGGGCCATACTGTGTCCGACTGTGCAGGATTCAGCATTGTACTGGGGGCACTGATGAGGCTCAGTAGTTGTGCATTTCTCCACTGGTCAGCTGAGAGATTTCTTCGAGGATAGACCATCTGGAGTGAAATCAGAGCATCTGAAAGGGACTGAAAAGGAGAGCAATGATTAGTTTGAAGATGTCCTCAAGGCTGAGTCTTGAATAAATATCCAAGTTCTTTACTTCACGTTGTGAACTGTGTATTGACACTGTCATACTCCAAGCACAAGTACTATTTTGTCAGTAGCCCTGTTTTCTCAGCAGTATTACTACCAATAATCAAAACATTTTACTGAGCTAGTTATGAAATTAAACTTGAGGTTAAAATCCACTGCATCTAGTTAATTTCACACACAAAGACTATTCCAGGCTGAGAGGGATGAAGAGAAGCATGAGGTTTTTATTTTTTTAATTATTTTTTTAATTAGACTTCTAAAACTGGGAGTTCAGAATTAGAGGACATGAAAAAAAAAAATCAACAGGGGACAACAAATGTACAACTGACAGTTGTTCCTTATTTATTCAAGCATCCCATTTGCTACGTTATTACCTTCTCTGCCACTTCATTTAGTATGTCCTTCTATCTCCACTAGCAAATTATAATTATTTTGAACAGATACTGTCTACAGGAGCATCTTAATAGCAGATTAAGCTTATCTGAGTAAGTGCTGTTCCACACCTTTTCCCAGTCTTTTGCATCAATACTGGTGTTTGTATGAGTCCGCAGGGAGCCAGGGCTAAGCACTATGCCAGCAAAGAGGTCACTCAGACAAAAAAAAAAAAAAGTCATCTGCTGAAGCTAATTTAAAGGACTAAACAACTGCCAGGTTTACTGCAAAGCAGTGAGATAATGGAAGGAGTGTGCAGTTCCGTAAGAGTGTAACGTAAGTATCTGTTTCTATAGCGTGGTGCCTGAAGGGATCCCTGATCCCAATCTATACCTCTACCAGAGTAAGCTGAAGACCAAAATCAGAATGAAAAATGGCTTTACAAGACATTTCAAGGGAAAGGACTGGTGCGTTATTAAATACGAGAACATAAACAAAAATAATACTGAAACATGAAGCATCTTTGCTGAAATGTGTACAAGAAAAGATTAATTGCAAATGAGATTCTCAGCTAATTAAGTCTTAACAAGATGGGAATTGTGCAGAAGAAAGTATATCAAAAATAAGACAAAACAGACAAAAGAGATGCATTCAAAACTATTTCACTTCAGAGCACTTCGAGAAGTAGCTTAAAAACACTCTGAACTTCTAGTCACTATCTTAAAAAGTTTAAGGAAATTAAGTAAAATCTCAAGAGAATTAGAAAAGGAAAACACAACTAGTACCTAGACTTCGAAACAGGGCAAAAACCAACCCCAAAACCTTAAAAACTTCAGGCAATAACTTAGTATTTAACTTAAACTCCTGCCAAAGACTCCAAAATAAGTTGTTAAGCAATCAATTTGCAAGCATGAAGAAAATAACACCTTTATAAAGGACAGTCAGTCAGTACTGACCAAACAAATCTAGTTTCCTTTGACAAGGAGCAAGCCTAGTGGACAAATGGGAAGTGATAAACAGGATATACATTGACTTGGGTGAGGCTTCTGACACTTTTCCAAGGTATTTGCATACAAAAATACAGCCTAGAAAAATCAGAACTGCAGCACAACCAGCTGTGTAAGAATAAAATCTTAAAAACATTTATACAGAAAAGGCTAAAGGGACTGGGTTCCTTTAACTTAGCAAAGTCAACCGAGCAGGGTACGCAATGTCAGCTTTGGAGTATAGGAGATATTATTAGAGGCAGCAATCTTCAGCACCCCCAGTTTAAGGACAATCCAAAGCAAAATCTCCCAGGTTACCAAACAGAAAAACACACATTCATCTAGGATGGTAAACCAGCAAAAAACCGGTTTCATATAAACATTAGGAATCTCCTTAATTTCAAACTACAAACGAAAATACAACACAGATGTAGCTATTCTCAGATGAGCCACAACTGACTTTTAATCATTTTCTAATCCTTAGTGAATAAAATGGAACCTTACCAATGGGTCTTAGCATTCCTGTATTTCTAATAGGTTCTCTTATTTAATATGGTATCAATCACCAGCCCCAGACATGCATTATAAGTAAAATCTCCTGTAAAAATTACACCTAATGGCTTTTGACAAAACAAACTCTTGCATATTTACTTTTTTATCTCTGCTCCTCTCAACTAAGGTTACTATGTTCCTGTGAAAAGTAGTTACATACTTTACTGTGAGGTACAAATTCCTCCATCATTTTCTTTAAAGGATTTTCATAATCCACAATCATCTGGCCAAGGCGTGGATATTCTCTGTCACTAAAAGCAACAACAAACAATTCGCTCAGATGCAGTCATTATTATTATTATTATTAAACACATTTCCTACACAACAGACTTTTTACCTTGCTCCATGCGTCATTTCATGGGCATAGTTATACAATCCAATGATAGCCTTCCTTTCTTCAATTCGAGACAGCAAAATCATTAGAGTTGTGTAGGTTATAATCAAATCTAGGTAGTTCTTTGTTAAATCAAAGTTTACAGTCTAGAGATAAAAAACAGTAAATTATCATTCTAAAACTTTCAGAAACAAGTACAAAACTTTTTTCTTACCTTTCCACCAATTTTCAGCCTTTCTTTTTTTTTTTTTTTTAGATAAAATGGACTGTCTTGACCAAAGTTTTTGTTCTGTCTGCATACAGACTTTGAATCATAGTTGATTCACTCAAATCCCCAGAACTGTGCGTTCATGAAAGTAAGCATGCAAATAAATCTTTCCAGGCTCAAGCGTCACAGGTTAGCTGTCAGATAGGAAAACTTTTCTTGGATATTACTAAGCAGTCAGCAAGTGCCTTGGCTGTGAATTGTATTTTAATAAGACTCTAATGTAAGAAACTATCACATATCCCACTGGCCTGGTGAGATCATTCCACAGGATATATACCTGCTCCTCTTTGTGTGAAACTAAGTCAGCCAAAATTTAGAGTAATGACTACATTTAGCAAGGTGACATTATGCACGTTAAAAAAAAGCTGAAACAAAAAAGAAAATGTGTTTGAGGTTTTGTTGGCCTTTTTTTTTGGTATTTGGTGGTTTTGGTTTGTTGGGTTTTGTTTTTTAAATGGAACCCTTTTAGCTGCTTTTGCACTTGCTTTAGTCAACACCAGAATTGAACTCCTCACATATCTCTTAGGTGGACAGCAGTAATATTCCTGTTTTGTAAGCCTACATGGCTTAAGCATGTAGATGACAGTAAACCTCTAAGAATGAACTTGCAGATACAATACAGCAAAAATTACAGAATGATTTGTATGTCTGGTAACAGACAACACTGTTACTACTGTCCATAAGTAGCCTGTTCAAAATTGTCTATCTTCTGATTTCAAGCTATTTATAAAAGTTAAAGATCTGAAGATTAAAATATTTTTCTCTTGTGTTTATAACTAGAGATGTCATGTTTCTTGGGCTAACATAAACAAGTCCTTCTAATTGTCTACAAAGGACTCCAACTAGAAACGTTTTTAAGCAGTATTTGAAAGTTTAAACCCAGAAACTTACGATATCAAAGAAGACCTGGCAAACATCAATAGTGTTCAGCAGCTCACAAACATGGTCCTTGGGGAAAAAAAAAAGAAGTAAGTGTAGTTTAAAAATATCTAAGTAAATCACTTTACTCTGCTTAGTGATGGAGACTAATTTATTTATTATTTTTTTTAAAGAACAGGGCTACAAGTTCATCTATTTCATTATATAGTGTTACTTCATAAATAAAGACAGAAACCTGACGTCACAGCACAACTGACATATTTGCAATACCTTACCTTAAATTCCATAACATCGACAAAAGTGAAGTAGTATAATGCCAGGTTCTTCAGAATCTCTGATTTTTCTTTCTGGAGCTGAGCAAGCTGTTGCTAAAAGAGAAACATAAACATGCACACTGTTCTTAGAAGATCTGGAGAACACTGCTTGAAAAATACTACCTCTGAAGCGCAGAGTAACCACCAGGCTACGCAAAGAAGCCTTAACATGGTTTTCTAAGACTGAGGTTCTGTGTGTCTCAAACACACACAGAGGTCTCAGAACAGATCATTTTAACAGCTGTTGACTATACTTTGAAGACAAAAGTCGAATTAGTACACATTAGTACCAAAGTCATATTGTTTAGCTCAGCTAGGGATGAAAATGGGTCGTTAGGAAAACAGTGTTATATGTATAATTAGCAAAAGCAGAACAGTACGGGAGCACAAATCAGTATGACAAAAAAACAATGACGTTTCTTGAGGTGGGAGAAAAGAAGGTGGCAGGTTACAAAGTCTACTACAGAAAAACATTATGCTTTTAAATTCTGAACTTACCAAAAAGAATATCCAGGCAAAGCCACGTTAAGCATGCAAAATAAAATGTAGATACAAACATAAAATACAGTAACGGTTCTTTGACCAGTTCCATATAAACACAATAATACATTCAAACAAAAGCAACAAAATAAAGAAACAAAAAAGAAGCAAAACACTAGCATTAGACACTGGTGGATAAAATGGAAGAGGCAAATGTGAATACAAAGGCATAAAATAGTTCACATGGATTTTATTTTTTTTTTTTTTAAACAGACAATGAAATATCATTTAATTTTCATGTTTTTCAACATTTTGTAGAGGAACCAGACAGATCACTTAAACAATTACAATTAAAAACACAAAAAACCCCACAGGTTTTACTGAACAGCCATTCTGTTTATCTATGTATTACAGTCTCACAGCACTGGAAGAATCCAATTATTTAACTTGCAATATCCATCTACTAATTAAGTCTCTTCCCTGAAATACGAATTGAAATGAGTTAAAGCAGTCATAACACTCAATATGAAAAAGTGCCCTCCAAAAAGCTGCAAGATTTTAAATTAAAGACTGATCGCGTTAAATATGATTTTCCTCTCAGCAAAAGCAATCAATTATGAGAGTGAATTAATAAATTGTTTCCAATTGGTTATTTCCATATGACAAGTTAAAACTGAATACGCTGCTTCATCTCCCTCGCTTCATAAAGCTGTGCTCTGTGTTCTCAGTTTTATGTAAAGCACTGAAATTCCTCTAAATTCAAAAAATAGACTCCCTGGACCACTACATCATACGTAAGATAATTTTTGCTTCCTTCCTCTGTATTCTGAGAGGCGATTATGATTTTTAAAAGCCTTCAGTCATAAGACTTCCATTATAACCAAGAAAGACAGGCATATAGAGAGTTATGAGCAAGCCGGGATGGCTACATTATAAAATACTCCTTGCTACTCTTAAACCAGAGAGCATAGGATTTAACTTTGAAGGTCCGACTTTCAATGCCTGCCCTATATAATATTTAAGTTCCTTTCACGTAGTCGTTAGCTGGGACTTAAATGAAACATGGGTGCAAGTACAAGTGTTTATTCTTCTTCACATGTGTAACTTCTCCCGATGATCTCATGCACTAGGAAATAGGTTATCTCCATTTAAGCTGCTGCTGCACAAAATCTGTTTTCAAATGTAAGTCCTATGAAATGTGTTTTGATTCTCAGTATGAATTTGCTACTACCCTTCCCGGCATGTACCTTAAACTTTAACTGCTTTGTGCTCAGAGAAGGAGGCATCCGAAGCTCCCGTGGGTGTGCACAGCTCCAGCAAAACTTCGGGCCACCTTTGGGCCAACCTGCACTCGGGATTTCCCCCGAGGAAAAAGCGCTTTTTGTGCTCTGGGGGCTGCTTTGCCAGTCAGCAGCTCTTACACAAGGAACACTCACTGCCTAAAAAGCTTGGGTTTAATCTTTACCCTGGCCCTGTCACTTAAACTATTCATTCCAAGTGATTTGTTTTTCAAACATATATAGTTTTAAAACAGAAACAAATAGGGTTTGTTTCTGTGCAACTAACACAAGCATGAATTGGATGAATGTGAGGAGCTGTTTCATGATTTTTTAGGAACAGATCACATGCTATCATTCAGAAATAGGAATAATTCTCATGCAGAAAGAAGGCAAACCCAAAACTCATATTATAGCAGCACATATGCTTTAACAACTTCTTCCTACTGCAATCCTAACTCACACTAAACGAGGTGCAATGCTAAGGGAGACTATCAAGATCATATATAGGTTGCTGTACACCACAGCTATGTTTGCTGTAACAAATAGCAACTGAGTGCCCACTTCTGGAGGGCACGACACATTTGGGGCACAATCCATGAAATGGGGAGACAAGGCAGAAAGGGAGACAGTGCTGGGAGCTACGCCTGCAAAATAAGTAATCTTTTTTTCAGAAATTCTGTGAAGTTGTATATTAAATAACAGAATATAGGGAGGTATTCATTACATTCAACCAAGAACTAAGGAATCACTGCCGTGCACTGTTAACTAGTTACCTGTATTCCCAGGAATATTTATACTTAAAGGATGCTAAAACTTTCGTACAGAGTTAAGGTGATCTTTCTTCGAACTCTGAGTGTTAAGGGTGTAAACAAACTATTATTTAAAATGTCAGTATCAAAGTAAAACAATGCATCAACTGTAATCACTGGTACATCAGTGCGGCACACGCAGTCCAGTTCACACAGCGCTGCCTGATCAGCGATGTTTAAAAGCACAGTTTACAGCATATAGGGTCTTGGATGATGTTTATTTGCATTTTTATCTCTCAGGAATGTGGGTGTAGCTCCTTCCACACCCACTGCAACAAAACTTTCCATTACTAATTTCCTAACAGCTGTTAAGAAATAGCTGGTGCTATATCATTTTGTATTTGGTTTGAGGCTTTTTTCCTTAGCCTGCAATTCCATTTATCAGCAAACATTTCTGTTTCCAATATTCAACAAAAGTTTTAAAATAGGATAAGCTGAAGAAATAACTCTTAAAACATTACCAGCATCAAAAGATTATTTTCACTATAGCTAACCATGCTTTCTTGATGGGTTAGATATAAGTGTTTTGTTTATTCTTAAAGAATTTGAAGTACAAATTATACAAACAAGGACAACAGTATTTTTGTTGACGAAGGTGAATTAGATTTAAGACACAGGAAAAGCTGTAGAAATTTTAACATAACAGGATCAAAAAAAAGGGAAATAATTTATTTTGTCTGTTAACAAAATACCACATCTCCAATCATATTTGATTACTCATAAATCGGGATTTTAAATACCAGGGAATGAAGCTGACACTTTGTCAAGTACATTACCTACAAGAGATCTACTGATCTTTACCAAGTTGTCTCATGCCTTTCCTTCTTCACATTAAACCTCCAAAATTTTTACAGAACTGATTATGTACACAGAGAAAGTACATTAAAAGAAGTGCATTAAAAGCAGGGAAAAACACATCAGAAGATGTAAGACAGCCTCACATAAAACTTATATGAACAGAGACAAGAAAGTAATGACACAGACGCTGGCATATTAACAAAGTGAATAAATACAGATGTAATATGAAGGCACAGGACGAATACAAGATAAGTAGTAAAGGTTGTTCAGAGAGTTTTATGTGTGGAAAACCAGAAGATAACTGTAGTTCTGTAACTACTTTATCATATTTATTTGACTGCTGGCAGTAGTATGTGAATAAATGTCTTATTTCCTGATCCATAAATAGACAGTAGATAGGGGAATTTTCGCCTCCTTATATCAATGTGATATTTTTTCTGCAAATATGATCACTAAACACTTATATTTGTTTTCTACAAACTGATACTGTAGATATTACAATGTTCCCAGAGAAAACACCATCAACTTCATCTTACTAGCTGGAATATAAGCCCCAAAATGCAGTATTACAAATTACGACTGTTAAAATGCTGTGGAGAGGGGTAAATAATCACTGTCAGCATTCTTACTGTCACTTACTATACTCACTATGCCTGCCACCTGTAGACTCTTTAGATGAAGATTTTAAAAATTCAACTCGTGAACAAAGTTCTGTGTCTACGAGAATGGTGGGAAGAGAGAAGGATCTAATCAAATGAAGAGAATGAGTTTTAAATTCTGTAAACTAACTGTAGAATGATGGATGTGTCCTTGGTTTTGTTATTTCCAATTAAAAATCAGCCTCTGAAGTGACACGCTGCATATAAAAAGATGTAATAGAATACTTAACATGTTTACTACCTAACATTTCTACTGCAAGATCTATTTTTGGTTTGTTTTCAAGTTTCTAGCACTAAGTTAAGTCTTTTGAAAAGGAAAATTGCTACCCAATCATTACTGTCCCCAGGGTTGACCATATTATTAATAATGGCAGATCTACCTGTCAGTTGTAAGGAACTGTTTCCCATTCTCTCACTTTCTTTTACATAAATTCATACAGTAATTCCTACATTGTGCTCATTACATATTGTATCATGCAAGCTTTGGCCACAGGTCTTGACATCTCCAAGGCAACTATTTACAAAATTAAGTTTTTGTACATATTGACATATTGTACATTTTGACATCTGTTTTGGACATATGTCTCTAGCTGCCTGCATACTTACATTTATGTCATGAAATCACAAAAGAACTATTAATTTAAAATGCATGAAAACTCATTTTGGAATGCCATCTCAGTGACACTACTTAACTAAAATACTGTATAGGTATTAATGAGGTTTTTTGGTTTCTTTGTTTTTTAATGGCCAAGCTCTGAAGTTGTCAATCATCAAATCAAAAGAGGATTTCAGTTTTAATGGATGAAGAATGCAAGGATTACAAACATTCATTCCTTTGCTGGTATTGCATACACTGTTCAGCAACAAGAGCGAGAACGTGACTAGTTTGGATTACCTTGGCAAGTGACTTCTGTGGACTGATTTGACTTACAGCAGTGTACTACAATAACTTGTACAAATAAGGATAAAAATTAAATTGGTTTTGGATGCTACTCCATCTCAAATTCATGCACAATCAAGGGTTAAGCCATAAATATAAACATCTCTGCTGCTAGCACTTACCATTTTGAAAAAAGGTAAGTTACATTATGGCAGTTCTGTTTGGTGAAACATTTTAAAGAGATTTCAAGATTTCACATCACCTTTTGGAATCACTATGAAAAAACGGTCACTTTCAAATGACTGTTAGGCTGAAAAATTTTACATACTACTCTGATTATGTTATAGCATAAGTCATTTTAAGTTGCAAAGTCAGTCTTATGCAGGCCACCACTGAAGACGTCAGACACGCCACTGCGTACCCAATCAGAACAGTAGGTATGGCTGTATCAGAGCACGACATTAGCAGAGCAACTTCAACTCTGAATGTTTTTTAGTAAAAGCGTAGATAATTTGTTGCAGATATTTTGCAGTTTCTTCTGAAATAAACTTAGTACATCCTATTCTCAAACATAAGGAAATCTCCACTGCTTGTACAAAGCTGAACAGAGACTAGTTACTCATCGGCTGGCTTTACTCGTGCAGAGGGATCTCCTGTAAACGAACTGCTGACCCACTGAGTTCTGGAAAACCAACCCGTTTGCACTCCCCTGAGCAGTAAGTGAGCAGAGGTGAACAGGCAGCCATGCAAGGAAAGCACGGCATCCTCTTACCTGGAAAAGATTTTAGCCCTCATGGCCAGCAATCTAGTTAGTTTTGTGGTGGAATATAGGAAGTTGGGTTTTTATTGCTAAACTAAGCAATTAGGTGTCTGAAAAATCAAGTCTCCCAGACAAGAGATCCGGAAAGCTGTGTAAATATATTTAAATTTACTGAATTTGTGGATTTAAGTTACTTTGCTTAAATTAATCTTAAGAAATCAGCTGCCATAGGTGTCAATTACCCTACTGTTTCGTCAAAAGTTTTTTAGAGAAAAATAATTACCAGCACATGAGGCAACACAGCTGAGACCCCAATTCTTCCTCAGAAGAGAATTTCAAATTACAATACTAAAAGCTTCATTAGAAACAAGCAAACAAACAAATGCCATTTTCCTTTTGGCACTGTACCTCTTGGAGGGGCTGAAAGGACCACTTCAAAAGCAAATGATTATTTGTATTCGGTTAAGTGCTCTGAAAAAGACTAATTATTGGAAGCACCTATCACATATTAAAAATCAGGACTGGTTATAAAGTACCTATTTCAATAATGTTATTATAGAAGAAATCATTTAATAAAAGCATGCATTTGTGTCTTCTAATAAGCTTTGGCCAAGGAGGTCCAGCCACGCTGTGCCCACAATGCCTCTCCTATATCCAGCCAATTTGCTCTGCAACCAGCTCACTATAAAGCGCAACTGTGAAAGACACAGTAAGCAGAACAAACATGCATACTGGGACCTAAAAGGAAAAAGCCAGCACATCCATAAAGAAAAAGTAAATAAAATGTAAAGTGAACTACAGATCCTAACCAGGCAAGGCTGGAAATGCTCGCACCGCTTGTACTCTACTCTCATATGATCTTATTTCCAGTCCCTGCTGCCATAATACAGCAGAAAATTATTACAATTAAATCAGGGAAATAAGCCCCTAAAACATTGTTTCCTAAGAAATTGAATGTGTAGTCAATATAAAACACAGTGGAACTGACATTAGCAATACTGGGAAGATAGCTACTAGAAGATTAAGATTAGCGGTATGTGGAAGAAATGGACGTTTCTCCCACTAACCATATACTTACAAACTTCTGAGTAGTGTTTCACCAGTCTACTTAACACTAAGCAGTGACGAAGCCTCAACTTCTCCAATAGACATTTAAAAATACATGAAGTTTTTCTACAAGGAAATTGCTGAGGCACAGTCTGAGTAAAAGAAAAAACACACGTTCAAGAAAGAAGGCAGACCTTCTCACCACTTCCCACATGTGATGTTTAGGAAAGCAGCAAGGCGGTCAGCTCCACCGCACAAAGACACGGAGCTCTACCTGCCCAGGCAGCACATTCTTCACAAACCACCCACAATCCACAGAAAATTGTCTTTTCTCCCTGCATCTCCAGTTCCCCATCGTGAAATATTTTGTTCTGGCTTTACAATGGCATTAAACGTTAGCATTAACTGAGCAAATTTTAGGTCCTAATACATTTTTTTGGAGTTCAGTACATTCTCTTTCAATTTCTCTGTGGTGAGAACCGTGCCTGGACACCTTATAAGAGGAAGAGGTCTAAAAAAACCTTCAGAAACGTCAGTCTGCTTCTGCACTGCTTACTTTGGAAAATTTCTTCTGAAGCTAGTCAAGGAAATTCAGTAAAAATACATGTTACCCTGAGTCAATACTAGCACAATCAGATCACTGGTCTGACCAAGAATGATGGAAGGCTTCTCCGATTTAGAAGGCTTCTCCAATTTTCAAAGCAAAGTTTAAGTCAATTTACAATAAATATAAATACTAAGGTTTCCCAAACACAGAAGATAGAGAGAAACTATATAATAAAAAGTATCTAAAACATTTGTTTCTCACTTTGTCAATCCTTCAGTTTTTGTTTACATACACTCCCTCCTTTGCAGGTATTTCATACATTATTAAGCAATACTACACTGCTGGTCAATATCACTAACAGTTGACTTAAGAGCTCAGTCTTCAAACTGCACGTTTTCAAGGTTGTATGGCTCATGATGGTGATTGGAGGAGAAAGGGCAAGTATAAGATCAGAGGGAATGCCCTAGGACAACAGTAGAGAGTGAGTGATGAACTGATGAAGCCCAGAGTCACCTATAATTGATCCTTCGGAAGATTAACTACTCCATTTTATTTTTCAGCCAGCTCAAAGATTCATTGGACATTTCACTTTTGTTTGAACTGCTCATAAACTTTCACTCTTGCTACAATATTGAAAAAACAGCGATTGCCAGACCTCACTCTAGTGTGAATCAGCATGTCAAACACTGAAGGAGGAACAAAACCAGGAGCTGTATTTTTTGTGAATAAAGGTGTAAAAGCTATCAATAGCAAACATAACAGAATCACTTGTTTCAAAAGACTAAAAATGCAGACTTTTCAAGATCAGGCACCTATCCGATTACAGCAGACACTGCTCATACTCTTCAATAAAATGTGTTCTTCACCTCAGACAACACACTCTGAATAATGGCACCTGAGAAAACCAAACTACCAGCTAAAGAATAGGTCAAAAAACCCAAAAAGCAGGCACCACTGCTCCTCTCACTGCATGCAAGCTTGTTTAGCACCATCACCTACTGGCAGTCACTAGGTATTACTAACTGCACAGATGCACAATGCTAAGCTATGGCAACCGCTGCAGCTGAGCATACCACATCCAAAACGCCTCCCCGAAAGGCTCTCCTGGAATTTTCACTGCAAGGAGGAAGCACAGCTTATGATTTCTCAGCTATTTCCCCTGCAATAATGCTTCATAATATTTCATTAATGGATATGTCCTTATTCCAATAAGCTTCTTGCCCTTTTACATCTCTGATCACCCATTTCCCTACTAAAGGAACTCACTGGTGCGCCCTCCTAACATATGGCAAGCTGGTTGTTGGCCAGCAGGAGAACATCTTCCTGCCCAGGAGCTAGTTGCTTATGCCTTTTTGAAGCTAAGGTTTACAAACACAAATTTAACTTACATCAAAGTAGAACTTTCTCTGCACATGACACTGCTTTTGTCTCATTAGGTATCTGCTATGGGTAAAGGGTTTTTTTTGGGGAGATACAACACTCTACAGGAAAAATCTGTAAACAACTAAGCCAAGCAAACTGCCATCAGCTCTGACTGCAGGCGGGGAAACCTCAGCTGCCTATTACTAGAACTGAAAACCCCTACTTTAAACTGTGCTCATACATAAGGAGGGCAGGCTTTTGATAACTGTGCTTAATAAACACAGGCCTGGCTGGCTCACGGTAAATAAACACAAGGCAGTGACGGAACACAAGGAGTGTGTCCCATTTTAGAAACTGTGACTGTCACAATATATCAATTTAGCTTTGATCTCTTGTCATAAACTTCAGAGTACCAAATCCTTAGGTATCTATCATTAGTTAAGCTCCAAATTCACAGTCAACAACCGGAAGATATATAGAGAGCATACAGGCAACTGCATTAAACAAATTCCATGTACATAATCTTTTGCTTTTAATAGTAGATCTGCCACTGAAGTTCAGAGAATATGGAAGTGTTTACCAAACATGGCTTGAAGGGTTTACTATTTTTATATAGATTTGATGAAGAATTTGTGGTATCTGTTACTATCAAATGCAATACAGAGATCAGCAATATTAAACACTACAGAACGTGTACGAGTTTTAAAGTGAGTAAGCACATTATTATTGAACTTGTTTCCTCCATAAGGGAAAGTTTTTCTCTCTTCCCCCCCGTCCCCCCCCCATTGGTATTACTGGAAGCATTACATAGAAATTCTAGCTGGCATTGTAAAAGAAACTAATTATTCCCACTGCTATTACCACTACCATTCTGCAGAAACCTGAATGTTTAAAGCGAGCCTAAACCTCTCAAGCACACATGCAAGTGGTTGCATGCAGGGAACATGCAAACCCAACACCTACCTCCACTTTCCACCTTTGGAAAGAAATATAAAGCAGGTAAAACAAAAACCTTTCCCTTGACTTTCAAAGTGAAAGACAAACAAGTGTACATCACCTCCCAGAACACCTACCTGTAATCCAGTAATCTTAATTATCTCTAAAAGACTACAGAGACAAATTCAGCAATACTGGATCACTCAGAAGGGTGAAAAATAATCTCCTACTGCAACTGAACTCACTACATCTGAAGAGGAAACAACTATATTTCCATATTTTTGTACTTTGTGAGGTTTCTCCTTATGTACCAAAGCATTCTTTATTGCCCCAGGGACTGACCCCACAAGCAAGGGCACCTGTAAAGTACAATCATGTTTTCCCACTTTGCAGTCGGGTGGCTTTTACTGATCTGCTGTTCAGGTCTTATCACAAATAAAGTTATGCAACTTCCATCATCTGCAATTAGTCTGGTCACCAAGAATTTCTGTGATCGAGCAGGATTTTTTCGAGGATTACTTCCCATTGACAATTCTTTGAAATGGAACAGAAGACAGGAGGCAAGAAGAAAACTAGAAAGTGTCCTACCCTAACAAAACCAATCCAGAATTATAGTATAATACTCTTTCTTTGAAAATAGTTCTTTTGAAAGTATCCTGTCAGAGATCTGAATCAACAACTATATTTTAACTGCCACAGTCACCATCAAATGCTTTAAAAGAACACAAAAAACCTCACCAATTTGAGCAACAAGCGCTGAAAGGTACTGAGAAAAATACTTATAAAACCATTTGGTTACTTACATTGTTGTTGCGTGTTTCTACTGCTGGAAACTTCCTGACTATGAATTTGACAGCAGATTCCAGGTTTTTGTCAATAAGATAGGATGGTTTGGCTTTGGGGTCACCGCATGCCTATAAAAAAATACAATAAAAAATGAAGTAAAAACACAATCACCCGTCTAAAGCTAAGCGATAGTTGCAAATCTGAAGACAAACTAGAAAGATTCTTTGTTTGTTTTTAGTGAGCAGGTGATAAAATGAAAGGCAAAGTGCAGGGACTGTCACAGCTGAAATATGCAATGGGAAACAGTACAGAGATGCTCTTCTACTGAAAAAGATGCATGGAAATATCAAAGCAGTTAGTGCAGAACAGCAGTGAGGGAAAAAACTCAATCCTAAAAGAAGGAGAAAAAAATGGTTTCCTTTTAATGCTATTCCTTGTTTGAGGTAGTGTTGTATGCATCTGGAGTTAATAAACTGTTAGAAAATTCAATCATGTCATCATCTGTGGAGGACAGTGCTGGGCACATTAAATGATTAAACTATCCTTTGTGAAACAAAACTAAAAGCCCCACCACCGATCTGTGTTTCATTTTTCTTTAAATTATTAACTGCAAGACAGTTTTCCATTCTACAATAAAACCACCAGTACTTGCCTGAAGTATTCTATTTCCTTAGATTAAGAACTCAAGTTTTCTCATTTTCTTTACTCCTACAGTAGCATAGGCTGTGCTTTAAAAGCAGCAATCAAGAAATTTCCTTACATTTTGATTTCAACAGAAGTCGCAACTAAGTGTTAGGACTCTTCAATAACTTACGTAGACATACCAGAACAGCTTCTGTGGACAAACAACTGACAAAGCACCTACTTTTGCCAGCTACAGCGCATGCTGTCAGACACGCTACTACTTCTCAACTACTCTGACTAGCGAGCCATGCTATACCATTTAGTTTGGAGAAACATACTAAAAGCAGCATTACTTACATGACAAAGTTTGTGCTCAAATTGTACTTTCTCTCAAATATTCATTTAGTTTTACAGTCCTCAGAGGGATTTGCAAAGGAGTTTTGTGTCTCATGCAGAACTAAATTACATGCTAGGCATTTCTACACAACATAGCGAACTCGAATGACAGCTCATTTAAAAACTTTTCCACATTAATTTCTATGACCAGGTTGTGGACTGTAGAGACAGAAGTCATGGAATATGAGACCGATTCTGAAAGCGGGCAAGCGGGCAAAGGGAAGGTGAAAAGCTTTGCAAACCTTCCAAACTTGTCCTTGCTGGGAAAGCAGTGTAACAAAAAGAGAGAAAAATTACATATAAACAAATTACTCTTAAATTCTAAAATATGTTACATTTAAGTGAACTAATACACTATTACCTACATCCAAGAGAACATTATGATCAATCTGTTACTCTAGGCAGCATACTTTCTACTGGATGGTGATTATTCTAATACTCACAAACAACTTTACATGTACTTATTAGAATTTTACTATTGTGCAAAGTGCTGCTTATAAGCTGAAACATGTAACTTCTAATAATATTTCCAAACTAAGTTCAGGTAGGGAGAGAAAAAAAAAAAAAGGAGTTAACAAATATCACATGCAACTACAGGGGAAAAAAGGAGAGAAACTCAGTGAAGTTTTACATACCTGAAAAAGAAACGGTAGCCAAGAAAAAAAACAAAAGAATCATTATTGTAAGTTTCTAAAACTCCTACCAGTAGCACATGACCATCATGATGTACGCTAACATGCTACTCTGACACCATAGCTCTTACATTTGCTAATTTTACCACAAAAATACTAAATTTTATTAAAATGTCACAACTGTAATACTCCAAGAGGAATTTATAAGGAAAATAAATTCAGCAACATTCACATTATCAATTAGATATTAAATAGTTGCTTCGATTTTTTCACAGCAGCAAACAACACATGCCACAGAAGATCTGTTGTGTACACTTTAAAGTCTTTACACAATTTCAAAAGTAAAAATTGTACTGCAAATAGGCATCAAAAAAATAAACACTGAGCTTCAAATTCACGAAGTCTTAATTAACTAGATGCCATGGGTTTGTCAGAATCTGTGTCAGATTATTTCAACTTTCTGTCCTTCTCACACATTGTATAACTTTCTCTACTAAAAGAAGGATTACAAGCTAAAGGAAACAGTTTAATGGACAACATATATTTGTGGCCTGTTAAAATCTAATATGGTTGCCCTTATATACAACATAACTGCGACCATTGACTTCCTAATAATTTTCAGCCTGAATTGAAACATTACTTCCACATACTCCTTATTTTTCCTAGCAACAGATGTTTTTCCTCTTATAAATCAGCTCTCCAAAATGTTTACTAAAAATTATGTCCTACACAGGCCTTCACATACAGATCATTCACATGGAAACAGATGTATGAAAACACTAACAGGCATATGCTCACATGGCTTCAGGAACTCAGTTCCCAGAGATGATTAATATTATCCTCAGTCTAACTGGCAGTCCCCTCGATATACCTGAATATGCAATAGAGAGCTTTGTTCCTTCCCATTGTTTGTTTGCTAACATCACACTTTAAGCAACTCTAATTCTTCCTACTAATAAACTACACAAGACTGATCCATGGATAAGAAAGAAAATTGCTGCAAGATACAAAAGGTTAAAGATATCCTTCATACATTTCAAAATTCCACCTTCTAAAAAGCTGTACAAGCCCACCTACGTGGACTGAATAGAAGGAGAACAGACACCATCGAACGAGTGGGTTGATGCCTTTTCCTTCCCTCTCCCATATTCCACAGCAGCTCAGCTCCTTCCTAAGAATTGATATTATTTGATTACTAACTGTTGTTGCACCAATACAGTTTTCATCCGTACTGTTACCTGCATTCACCATCACATGTAAAACTGTCTACGTAAGCTAAACCTCTCCTAAAAGGCCAAACACACCTATGAAGATCAAACTCACTACAGTTTACTCTATAAAGTATACAAGAATGAAAATACGATCCCCAATTTTAGCACTTTCGCACAAGCATGAATGTGTGATAAGGCACATAAACACAATTTTGCACAGTAGAAAGAACGAAGACATTGAGGGCAACGGTCTTAGACTATAGATAAGAAAGGTGGCTTTTGCTTTTAGTTGTTGTATGAGTCAATACAAAATCCCTTGTCAGTACTGTAACAGGCAGAAACATGATGGTACAACATACAAAGATCACTTTGCCCTATACAGCTCTCCAGCATTCAAATAGAATTTTGAGAATTAGCCAAACGCTGTAGCGCTTTCTCAATCAGCCTCAGATATCACTTTTCCCCTTAAGTGGGTTGCAATAACCTTGTTTCATTTCTTATTTAAAAAAAAAAAAAAAACCAAAAAAAAACCAAAAAACCACCACAACAAAACCAGCAACAGGATGGCTACAGTTTTGGGGCATTAAAAAGAAATTCATGAAGTAAAAGTGTTCTTACTAGTGCAGCATTCATGGAATACAGCTCTGAAGCTATGGGATTCCAGCTGCTTCAGCCCCGAAATATTATACTGAAAGAATCTCCCAGCAGTCATCTTTAAATTCCTTTGTACACTACTAAACAGCTGTCAAGCAGTTATGCTGAAAAAGATGACGCAAAGCTCCCAATAGAGACTAATTTAAGTAATTAAAAAAAGAAATTAAAAAAGACTCAGACACTGGATTTCTATCAAGTTACACAACATTTCTTTCCACAGCACTTTAGAACTGTACCCTGCTATAAGTGGACGTACTCTCCTGATCTGATTCTATGCATCCAACTCTAACAAGAGCATCACGATTTCTATAGCTAAGAGATTCATTATTCAGAATACATCTCTGCTATCATATGCACATGCCATCAAACTTCAGGTAAGACAGATCAGACTGCTTGTACTCTTTAGAGATGCTTCACTATGCCATACGTTTTGAATTAAAGCAGTGTTTTCCTACCTACCCTAATAATCTAGACAACTAGATTATTATTATTAAACAAAATTCAGACTCTATTCTTCATGCTATTAGGTTCTTCTATACTATTTTCACTTCGAAAATAAAAAAAACTACATACCTTCGCTTTCTAGGTTATACTCATTCAGAAGCGGTCAACAAGAAAATATCCAACAATAAAAGCCTGCTTAAGGTCTACACATACGATAAGCGGCCCTTAAAGAACACCACCAAATCCAGCACAGCTGCCTTTAGCCCAGAGTACACCAACATTAAGATACACAGCATAAAGACCTTTTGCCCCAGCCCAGTTACAGCTATCCCTGTGAAAAATCAAAGCCTAACATTTTCCTTCCTACTTGAGGACAGAGGGCGTTGGAGGAGAACAAAAAACCTTCCAGCAACAAAATTACTATATATATCCATCTGATGTGACATGAATAAAGGGACATTTATTTTCAGGTACAATCACTGTCAAAAGCCAGCGCCACAGCACAGTATGCAGGGTGCAAACTTGCATTTAGAACACTTAAACTCCACTTTATGCCTTCTACATACACCTGCCATGTGTCCTTGAGTGAGAACATTGGGAAGTATTACTTGAGTTACATGGGGTAGGATGATAAAAAAGCCTAAATATGTTACTGTACTGTAGAAATACCTTTTTTATACTTCTTTTTGTTGCTAAGCCCCACCTATTCCAAATGATTAGCGGGGCTGTTTCCCAATAAAAAAAGAAAGAGGGCCATTTGAATCAATCATTTCCTATTTTCATCCCCCAAGCCCCTTACATCAGATGATCATAAAACAAATCATATTCTGCAGCAATTTAATGTGGTTTTATTACTTGACTTGCTGCAGACTTGAGATAAAACACTGCTGAGCACAGTTCCACTGGACTGTGACAACACAGACTGAAATAATCTTAGTCAACAGATCACCTCACCTTCAAGTTTCATTTACAAATGAATCTACACTACAAACCTCTGAATTTCTCAATTCCCTAAGTTTCAATGACAGCAAAAAACATGCCATCTCCCGAGTTAGTAACATTCAATAGTAAATGGAAATATAGTAAGATCTCTCATATTAAAAAAATGGGAAAAGCGCCTGTACGTACCATTTAGTTTACCACAGCACGTTCTCTTGGCAGGCAAGAAAGGCACGCACAGTAACACTGTTGTTCTTCCCTTGTAATAGTGCTGGCATTAAAGCTACCCTAAAATGCAGCTATAAGTTTCAATGCCTGTTTTGCGGCCATGCATCCTATAAATTATACTAAATAATACCTGGCAAAAAAGCATTCAAAAAGAGACAGGTTCATCATGAACTTGGTATTTCTGTAGGACAAAACATATTTATTCTTTGTTTCTGGTATGTGTTTAAAATAATGAGATTACCAACTGACAAATCTCTAACTTTGAAAGAGCAAAGCTACTGAGAAGGAGAGAGAGAGATGAATAATCAATAGAGAGCGGCTTTGAATGATGAATACGTAAGGAAAGAGTTCATACTCCATTTGCCTTAACATCTCTGATGAAGCCTACTGCAATTCTCGTGAGACCCTACCTGGAGTACTGCATTCAGGTCTGGAGCCCCCAACATCAGAAGGACGTGGACCTGTTGGAGTGAGTCCAGAGGAGGGCCACCAAGATGCTCAGAGGGCTGGAGCACCTCTGCTATGAAGGCAGGCTGAGAGAGTTGGGGTTCTTCAGCCTGGAGAAGAGAAGGCTCTGGGGAGACCTTATAGCAGCCTTCCAGTACCTAAAGGGGGCCTACAAGAAAGCTGGGAGGGACTCTTTATGAGGAAATGTAGCGATAGGATGAGGGGGAATGGTTTTATACTGAAAGAGGGGAGATTTAGATTCGATATGAGGAAGAAATTCTTTGCTGTGAGGGCAGCGAGCCCTTGGCCCAGGCTGCCCAGAGAAGCTGTGGCTGCCCCATCCCTGGAGGGGTTCAAGGCCAGGTTGGACAGGGCTTGGAGCAACCTGGGCTGGTGGGAGGTGTCCCTGCCCAAGGCAGGGGGTGGCACTGGATGATCTTTAAGGTCCCTTCCAATCCAAACCATTCTATGATTTGCTTTCCTGTACTTTAGGTTTTGTGGAAGCCTAAGTTTAATAATAAACAGGCTTGTCCCAGATGAGCTTTGTGAACGAAGCTTTGTCCCTCCCAATAGCTAGGCAAACAGATGCAAGAATTAGTTGGTCGCACATGGACAAATTATTAGAGTCTAGTTTAATACTTGTGATGACTAAAATTTAACTGTCCTACACCAGTACCACTGTACCAAGTAAATCACTTTACTGATGTTTGCAGTTACATAAATGATACTTGTACAAAAGGTAAACCTGTATTTTGATATATAAACTGTGCTACAAGGTTCAGCCAAAACTGTATTGTTCCCATGACCCAACTAGGATCTGGAAATCAGAACAAAGTCTGCAGTTAACTAATTTTCGGTCAGTCTCTATAGGCCTCAGACATATCCAAAATATGGCTCAAAATTATTATAAATTTAACAGCTATTGCACTTTTCACACACAAAGGTTCAAAAGTTTGAAAGATAACACACTTTCATATTAATTCAAAATTACAATTAAAGGTGTTAAAAGTCAGTCCAATGTTTCCTACAGCTAAGCAAGACTTCTTCCCCATCATTATTCATTATTTGGTGTGTCTTGAACGCCCAAGTATATACTTTATTTTAAATACTAGCGTATCTCTACTCAGAGATCCAACCCATTAAAATGTAAACTCACGTGAAACCCGAAGAAAAGCCTAGAAAGGACCTTGAGAAATTGCGTACCCTACTTTCCTGTTCCAAAGCAGGATCAACTGTATCTGTATCACACCTGGGAGATGTCTGCCAAATCTTTACCTACAGGTCTCCAACAGGCTACGTTCAAAAACATTCTCACAGTCTTTTCCAATATTTAATGGTATTTTTCATTCGAAAGTTCTAACATGTAAACTGAACTTTTCTCACTACAATTTAATTCATCGCTTCTTGATCTCCGTGGCCATACTGAATTGTACAAACTATTCCTCCTCTCTCTACAGCAGTCCTAAATACTTTAAAACTCATATCACTTATTAATTTACTTTAAAAACCTCCTTCAGTTTTCTTAGTGGGTGAAATTTTCTGCATCACTGGTCTTTCTTATTATTCTGCTCTGGACTTTCTCCATTTTATCCACATTTTTCTTGAAAACCATGTCAAACCAGATACATTTCAGACGAGCCATGTAGAGCAAAAGAACTACTTCCTTTGTCTTCAGACTATCTTGCTCACACATTTATAAAACCTCATGTCATCCCTGATTTTTTGTAGCAAAACTTCATTGGCTAATGCTTGCCCTGGGACGCCCCTAACCTTTCCTGTCTATTTTCTGCACACTTGCTATCTCCTTACTTTTAATTTTGTATTTTAAATTTCACTAAGCACAAAATAGCTTGCAATCATACTTGCTCAACCACCTCCAAGTTTGTTAGACCATACCTACAATTCATTAAGCTCAAACTGAATTCCAATTAGGTTCTTCATTATTTCTGTAGCTTCTCCCAGTTTCCTATCACCCACTAATTTAATAGGCACGCTGCAGTCATCATCTAGGTTGTTAATGCACAGAGTGACTGGAACCAGAGGTAAAACACACCCAAGGAGACCCTGCTGAACCACGGTCTGACAATGGGATCTTCGTTCCCTTCCCTAACATGGTTATCCAGCTGCGTTCGTCATTACAACTTCATCCAGACTGTACTTCCTCACATTGTTTGTGAGAACAATCAGATGAAGTCATGTCAGCAGCCTTGCCAAGGTTAATGTGTAAAATATCTACTAAGTTGTCCATACTAGAGTGACCTGTCACCTCGCCCATGAAAGAAATAGACTTGGTTTACCACTATCTGTACATTGATAAATTCATATTGCCCTCTTGAGTTTGCAGCACCTGTTCAAGCAAGCACTTGGTTCTACTCATCAAATATGGGGCAGGTAAAATGCAAAGTAAAAAATGAAGAGAAGTTTCACTGCCACAAAGCTTTCCCTAACTGTAATTTACAAAGTAACATCTTAATGAAAGAAAGCAAAGCAATGGGGATGTCTTGTCTATTCTGAATCTAAAATGTCAACTGTTTCAGACCTTTTAGCTGCATCTTCTCTGTCCACAATCTTAAAAAGCCCTTGCAACTAAAACTAGATTAGTTTTTGTGTCAACCCATGGCAGGGCAAATGAACAGGAACTGGGGGTGCAGGTAATTCGTATTTGTAAACAAAGAAACAATGCAAGATAATTCTGGGTATCCACACTTGATACAAAAGGATAAATCCACCTGGCTTTCTCTCTGTATGTTTTAGAGGATGTCATGGTATATTTTCATACTGTTTTAGAAAGTCTCATTGTTTCTTTACAAAATTAGCTGCTTTTCTCAATTAAAAAAAAAAAAAGTGTGACACGGTATCATCAGTCTTTGTTTGCTTCCTGAGCAAAGGAATTCTTGTATTTATTTTTTGTTTATTGCCAGCACTGACTGTAAGTTTGTTTGGGGTTTCCTTGTCCTCTTATCAGCAGGACAGTATTCTGAGCTATTCCTCCAAGATCACAAACAGACCAATATATACTGGCAACTTAACCTTTAAAGAACTGCTGACATCTATTGAGCACTAGAAGCAACACTGCCGCACCCTAAGACACTTCCTGATGACCTGAAGACATTATCTGTTCTTTCCAATACCAAACTTTCAATTCAAAACAGTATTATTTGTGAGTTTTTCCTCTCAGCTCAAAGCTCCACACTCCAGCACAGAGCTCAGTGTCAAAAGGGTGATCTGATCCTACACCCTTCCAAACTTCAGAGCTGTGCAGATTGGAAACTTCTGCGTGTTCTGAGTGTCAGCAAAAATCTCTCCTAATTCTTCCTGAAGAACTGCTCTAGTGCCCGAGCAAAATAAAACACCTCATTGACTGGCTTTTACAACTGTCCCCCTGCAATATTTAGACTTTGTCAGGTCCTCTCCAGTCCAGTTTTGGAGCTTTTGGGATCTTTTTCTTCACCGCAATCTCAGGAGCAGCGTAAAAGGCTGGTCTCTTCAGCCTTGGCTGATCTGACCAACTTGTCACCGTTTTACCACAGGAGACCTGATGCAGTCCTCCTCTTTCCCTCACAGTATATGCCTTCTTTTGCTCTTTTGAAAAGAGTATGCGCTTTAACTGCTGCGGAAGAGAAAATAAATAGGGAAAATAAAAAGTAGCCAGTCTTTAAAACAGCTAACAAGTAACGTCCTCAATACAGGTAAAAATCCAATATTCCAACTATTGCATCTTTAAAGAACTAACTGGCAATTAATTACCTGCTAAATGATTTTAAACCTGGCTTCATACTAAACTATGTGGTGCTCACAATAGGACTGGGACCACATTTTTGGTTTGGAACAGTGAAGATAAAGTCAGCTAAAGCACCTGCAAATATTTATTCTGTTCCTTATCTATGACTTCAGTACGGTTATACAGTTCATATCTAAGAACTGGTTTAAGATTCTCATTTTTCAGATAGTACATAATCATCAGAATTGTAAAAATCACAAGAATTAGTTTTGGTAATGACATTTTAAGAAAAAATTTTGCATGTGAATATAAAACCTGTACCATGAAGAACAACAGAACACTGCTAGCAAAGCAATTAATGATAAATAACAGACATGTCACATTTGAATAATGTATACTCTAAATAATTCAAAACCCTAACTGTTTACAGTAGCACTGCTTCAACATTCATCAAAATCACACTTTCTTGATTTGCTCTGACTAAATCAGATACTCAGATATTTTAAGATTAAATCTCTTACTGCAAATAGTCCCCAGTATCCAAGGGTTTTATAAACAAACAAAAGACAGGCCCAGAGAAAACAAGATTATTCCTCTACCATCACTCTTGAACAATACACTTAACTGACAATACCGGCAGCATCACACAAAGCTCACCAACAATCTCGGTCTGCTCTGAACGATAACCAGAAAATTCAAGTTTCACCTGAGCCAGAATGGCATGAAAAAAACCCTGCTGTCTTTGACTTACAGAGGTTTCGTTGCAGGCAAGAAATGACAAGAGAGTTATAAGGAAAAGCAATAATAAAATTGCTAGCTTGGATAATTGAGGACAAATTCTTAAAAAGCAGAAGGAACAAAACAGGAGAGCAACTGCAATGGGAAGAGTTCCTAGCTCAGGACTAATACTGGTCCCAGTACAAAAGACAGTGAAAGCAGCAGGCAAAGGATCATCCTTTCAAGTACCAGCAGCAACAAAATCCATCTCCACACAGACCAAATGCAAGTTTTATCTCATCATCCACTATTACTTTAGTAAGTCCACTTTTCGTAGTTTCCATGTCACTCTCAGAGGCAAACCCCTATATATTCAGATACTCTTAAAAACAACAAACTTTGAACTACTTCAGAAGACAACAGCAGCACAGAAGGTCAGCAGACAGAAAATGATGAACAATTAACAGCTATAAGCACAATGACATCAAAATTGAAATTTAGATAGGAAGATGAAGTATAAATATCAAGTTTCTAACTGCTTTTAACAACTTCTGTAATTCCTTGGGAAGTAAAATTGTCCCGCTTTGTTTCTAACAGCGGGGAAAATTCTTAATCTGTTAAAATCTGCTCCCTAGACAGCATCTACAGCAATCTGTAAGGCAGCTACAAATACTTTACCTCCCACTTCCTCTTATTAAAAAAAGTCTTAACCATTTCCTTTAACCGCAATACCACATATTGTGTGGTTATCTCTAGTAACTTGAGTTTCGGTATCGTCTTCAATGGAGGAAGCTATAAGAGTCTTAAACAGCAGTTTTAGAACCCACTGTTTTCAGAGAGGGAAAATGTAAAAAAAAAAAAAAAAAGGCACAAAATAAAGAAAAATAAAGTGCTGCAAGCAGCCAGCTATGCTGCAGCTGGTCTGAAGAAAAATCCACACTAAAATACAATAATCGATCCTGAGATTTCTGGGGCTTATCATCATAGCTCACTAGTTACCACTGTCAAGCGGTACTCACTGCAGCTTAAGAAAACAATTATTTGAATCACAAATTACTATATGAATACCCAGAGTTGTGTCTGGGACATCTCCAGATTTGCAAAACTATACATCACACAACAATCTAGCCACTTGGACATGCCTCCCCTCTCTCTGTATGCAAGACCTACGCAATTTTGGACTCAGTTCATGACATTTGCAGGAAAAACTGGTGCTACCTCTTGTGCTGATACTCCCCTACCGAGAGCCTATCTGCTTGCCTCACTTCACTAAGACGAGCAATGGCAGAAGTTACCACCACCATATGGGCAAAAGCAGTCAGGACTCTGCAATCTAAACGTAACAGTGGAAATGTGTCTGTAGGCAGTGGACTGCTTAACATGAGTAAGTGTCCCCAAACCAGAACTCCGGTAACAAAAACAGAGGCTGCACTCACAATTGTCAAGACGAGGTTTAATTTTTCCTGACTCATTTCCTGCCTTCTCCCCACAAAGTATGGCTATGCTCACACGAAATTCCCCTAGCCTGTTTTTCACCTGGTGTACTTCTCTAAAAGCATAACATTTTAATGCTTTCCCCCACAAATAGGGAATTTCTGTTTTGTGTTAATAATTGTAACAATGTAATCACACTTTTAAGTTGAAGCAATTTTCCAACAAACAAAACTGCAAACCAAAAGGAACATCACTTCTATATATGGAAAGAGAAGAATTTGCAATAAGTTAGAATGCTTTATTCATGTCAGTGAAGGCCTGCAGGAACGCTTAAGTGCACACCAACTACTGACATTGCTTTGGATCAACGCTGACTTTGGAATACTGCAGTCATTTGGTTTTTTTCCTGGAAACACCACCTTAATTAAAATCAACACTGCAATTGGTATAGCCAAGTAGCCCTTACCGCTTCTGAAGTACAAGTCCCCCATAAGAGCAAAACAATTTGACAAAACACATCCTTTAGCTCGGATCCGTTAGGCAGGATCACTCCCTAAACTTGGGTTTAGAGTCAGAGTGATCAAGGAAGCACCTAAAACTCTCAAACTCCTTCTGCTATTGCTGCAGCGCAAGCCAGCTGAGCCCAGCATACAGAACAGCACAGAAATTTTAGGACGCTAAATCTGCAAAGCAGTGCTCATTGCTTGGATGTAATAACTCACATTTTCTTTGAAATAATAAAAACCTCTCAGAAACACTTGTGTTCAAGACAAAGCAACAAAATCCTAACTAATTCATACTGAAAGTGGACCGAGCCGCTGTACACATTCAGATGGTGTATCGCATGTCAGGAAGATTAAGCTGGGAAGGACACGAGGCACCTAGACGGCCATGAATCAGGCTCTTCCACAGACGAAAGCACAAAGATTTCCTCCAGAAGAGGAATCAACTCCGCAGGGAGGCGTACCCCATCTTTACCGTCAATACCGAGACCTGCAGCTTCCTGCGCCGCCGAACCACCTCACCCATGCAAACACCGGTTTATTGCGTTCCGGGCGGGCGGGGAGCAGCCCCAGCTCCCACAGCTTCAAACAGCTGCTCCACCTCAGGCCGGAGCTGCTAAGCAACGCCGCGCCCCCAACTTATTAAAATTAAACTTACTAATTTTACCCCAAACCCTTCTGTTCGGTACCGACGGGTTTCGCAAGGCGGCGTGGGTAGGCCCGTGCCCAGCAGCCCACTCCCGGCTCCCGTGACTCACGCACGGCGGGGCGGGAGCGGCTCCAGGCGGCACCGGGCCTAGGCCCCGCGACGGCGGGTGCCGGGCCTGTGGGCGCCGCTCCGCGCAGGGCCTCCCTTCTCTCCTCCCCCCCGCCAGGTAACGAGGCGGCGGCCGCCCGCGAAGCCCCGGCCCGCCGCCGGGCCCACAGGCGGCGCAGCGGCGGGCCGGGCCAGAGCGCCTGACCGCGGCGGCGGCGCGGCTCCCGCGGCCTCCCCGCCCTGCCTCTCGGGCCCCGCAGCTAGGCCGCAGCGCGGACGGGTGAGCCGCAAGCAAGGCGGCGGCGCGCCAGTCCGGCCGGGGGCCAGTGGGTCGGCGGGGATCGCGCTGGGGCGGTTCCTCCCCCCGCCTCCCCGCCGGGGCCCCCCGCACCTTCTTGATGTTGTAGAGCCGGGTGAGCATGCCGACGCCCCGGTCGTTCAGGATGGTGAGCTTCTCCGCCAGCTTCTGCTGGCTCGGCTGCAGCACCGACCGCGACATCCTGCCCCGCTGCGCTCCGCGGCCCCGGCCCAGAGCCCCGCCGTGGCGCGGCCGCCCGGCCCGGCGCTGCCTCCCCCCGCCGCCGCCGGCGGCCTCGCTCGCTGCTGCCTCCGCGGGGCGTGGCCACGGCGGTGCGGCGCGGGTCACGTGGGGCGGCGCTCGCGCGCCCCCTGCGGGCGGGCGGCGGCGCGGGCGGGCCCGGTTGCCCCGGCTCGGCCCCCGCTTGCCCCCCGGCCCGGCGGGTCGCCTCGCTGAAAAGCCCAGGGCGTGACCGCTAGGTGCGCTTACATACGGCGGTGAGTCGTCTTCGGGCTGGTTTCTTTGGCCGTTGTTCCTAATATGAGAGCCACTAGGCTGTATGTTAGGCGGAATCCCAAGGCGTGCCTCACGACCACGAAGAACATTCATTTTTTCCCCAAGGTTTATAACAAAACCCAATTGTTTTTACTAAATCAACTGAAATCATAGAATCACAGAATGGTTTGGGTTGGGAAGGATCTTAAAGCCCACCCAGTGCCACCCCCTGCCCTGGGCAGGGACACCTCCCACCAGCCCAGGTTGCTCCAAGCCCCGTCCAACCTGGCCTTGAACCCCTCCAGGGATGGGGCAGCCACAGCTTCTCTGGGCAACCTGGACCAGGGGCTCACCACCCTCACAGTGAAAAATTTCTTACTGATATCAAACCTAAATCTCCCCTCTTCCAGTTTGGAGCCATTACCCCTCATCCTATCCCTACAAGCCCTTGTACAAAGTCCCTCTCCATCTTTCTTGTAGGCCCCCTTCAGATACTGGAAGCACTGCACAGCGAATATTGACGCAGTTATCATCAACGGTGACTGTAATTTTCTGAGGGGACTTCTGTCAGCACCACAGAATAGCACCTGGATTGGGATCCGGGCAGCAGAAGGAACCCAGGGACCCTCTCCACTCACACAGCTCCATTGCTCTACAGCAAATTCCAAGAAATACCATTTTGCCAATTAGATGAGTCACATCACTGCTATTTTTTTTTTCTCTTGAAACCACAGGAATTAAAAGCATATATTTTCAAGGAACAGTGATATTTCCGTGCTGTGAATGTCAACGAGGGGCTTCCACAAGAGCTACCCCTTACTGCAACCTGCTACACAACCAGGCACAACCAGCTGGGATGCAGGGCTCCTGCAACCAGTTTATGGGAGGCAGGCTTAAGAATTAACCTTCTAATCTCATTTTTTTATAATGGCACCACCATCTGTGCCTTTTTTGCATATTAATACTTCCATTTAATTTTCAGTTTCCATTTTTGCGTTAGAAATCAGAATCAGACAATCTCAGCCTTTTAGCGGTTTTAAACTAATAGATTTTAGAAAGCATAGAAATGAATGTGAAAAGCCTAGATGTAATTAAATTGTTACTGACCTCCTTCTTCACTTGAGCAGTTAGAAGATAATTTATGATTCAGAATGAAACAGGGAAGCAAGAACTTAGAGTTCCAGCCTTAAGTCTGCTATTGACTCATTCTTTGGCCTTCATCAGATGATTTTCTGCCTCAGCTTTGTGTCCAAGACTTGGGAATACCTAGCAACAATGTTGTAATGATTAATCGGGTTAGACCTGACTTTTCACTACTAGAGTCTATGGAAAACATCAGAAACATTCAAATTGGTATTTAAATTTGTAAAGCACAAAATGCTATGTAGTTTCAAAGTATTTAATGGATAATATCTATAGTAATATTTTTACGCAAAGCATATTCCTTCTATTAACTAATTTTTTAAAAATATCAAATATTTCTAGTGTCAGTAAAGGTATTTCCCATGTAGTTGTACTATTGCTGAGAGCAATTTTGTTTTGTTTCTCATCTACAGCTAAAACCACAGCAACCAATTTTTAATTCCATATTCAACTGTTTTTCAGCTATATTGAGTGTTCTGAAAGTTTCAAACACTAACAATCACAGAACCTGTAATTTATATATAGCCAAGCAAGTGGAATGAGATCGACATCGTTGGGGTGTTTTGTGTGTCACGCTGAATCACCTATGCTCTAATATCCCAATCTTTCTTCCTCTGGAATTAGTAGAAAAACTATGGATTACAATGGAGTCAAAGTCAATTGGCTTTCAATAAAGTTTGCGCTTATAGAGCTTGCTGGAGAACTTTCAAGCTCTCTGTAACTACTAACGTAGTTTTCAACGTGAAAGCAACGCCAGTCGCTCTCCGTGCGGCACAGGTAATAGGGTGAGACCCAGACGGGAAAAACGACCGACTCTCTCCTTTGTAGAAATGGCACAGCATCCTGTTTTTAAACTCCCACACTATTTGTGAGGCTGTTTGCAAGATCCTGTTTTATTAGCATTATAAGGAGGCACCTCTGGTTGCTATAATATTCTTTTTACGGCAAACAGTGCTGAGTTAGCTGCATTTCATGAAAACGTACTGAATATTGGTATAGGGAAAGCTAAATATCAGTAAATTAGAATTTCTGATGCAAGGGTTTTTACTACTGTGCAGCCATACAGACCTAACACTAAATAGACTATTATCTGAGTTATCACTGCAACATGGTTAGTCACAGACTTTTAACAATGTTGTTCTAACATGCAAGCAGATACATTAAAACAGAAAATAATCTCCTCTTTAAGTAGAGCCTGACAAAGTAGACCAGATGTTTTCAAGTACAGAGTGTCCCTTACCACTCTCTGCAAAATGAGGGTTTTTTTCAGCAAAGGTATACTGTATCTCAACTCAGAGAAAGACATGAAAGGCGAGTTCAAAACTCAGTGACAGAAGATGTTACTGCCCACGCAGACACAAGACGCTGCTGATCACATACTTAGCAGCATCTTGCTAATCCGGGTGTCAGGACTGGTGTCAAGCTTGGAACTACAAAGCATGCATTTTTTTTCCTCTTGCTTTTAAACACTGTTTATTAGAAAGAGAAAATGGGCACATCTAGGGAAGATAGATACGGTATAGCCGAAAAGTTAGGTTTCATAGAAACCACATGAAAAAAACTTGGAAACCTTTGCTATGTGTGAATGCAGAAAACACAATAAGAGTAAGCAGACGTCACTGAGATCGAACTTGGTTAATGTGAATGCACATACTTAAGCAGTCAACAGTTTTGTCATTGCTTTTAATGGCGTCAGGATAAAGCCCATGTTGTCGTACTGCTTTTGCTGCAACTTTGTGTAGAAACTGCAGGAATATGTATAGGCTTTCGGCAGGAAGATTTGTTGCATATTAAATTATAAAAATGTCTGCATCGTACAGTCTGGGTTCGCCAGTCGAGCAGCAAGCATAACAATAAAGTGGAAATACAAGCTTTGTCAGTAATAGCATAGCTCTTACAGGTGTGGCAAAGTTAAATGAAGGGAAGAATAAGGCTAACAATTACTTTTAAAACACACAACTACTATTTGCTTGATGTTTTATTAATGATTAACAATTAAACAGCTTTCTATATTCCAAAAGTATGAGTTTAGACCAAGTTTCAAACAGTACTTTGGATTTGGCTTGCGCTCAGCTCTGGTCCTTTTAAAGTCAACTTTCTGTTCAGTTCAGGGTTTAATTGTGCTATTCACTACAGAGCTTTTAGACAGTAATGAAAATGTCGTTTGAGAAGCTTTAAAAGAATAATCACCAAGTAGCTCCATATATATCAACCCCACTGGTGTTCAGTGAAGCACGTAAATGGTGTGTATACTTTTCTAGCATCGCTACTTTAAAACACGTAATGGACAACTTACTACTGCAGAGTAGACTGCATTGCCACCTAGGTCTTTGCTACACTTATAACCTACATTTCTGTAGAAGTTACTTTTATATACATATATTTCCTTTCCTATTTGCATTTCTTTTCCTTGGTTCAACATTTTCTGACTTGGGGACTATTCAAAACTCTATGACCAGGAGCTCCAGTGAAACGCAGCCCTCAGGAGCTGCGCTCTCCACCAGCATGGTCCACTGCATGACTTCGGCCCATTAGGCCAACAGAACCCAAGAAGCAATTTTTACAGGCTCGCTTTGTTTCAATATTCCCTTTTCAGGTAGAAACAATTCAAAACACAAAGCCAAATTGTTATTTGCACTGACTAGAATTTTTAAATGGTCATCATCATAATCCCAATTATTTGTGTCATGCCATAATATTTGTTGATAATACATAAATATTTATTACATCATTGAGCTTGCATGTAAAGGCACACAAGCTGAAAACTTTACCATGCAAAGGCTATACCATTGTTTAGATCACCTATAAAAATAATAAATAGCATTGAACACACAGAGTTGCCTTTATCAGACAGACTTCTAATCCTATCTGAAAGAGCAACAGGTTCAAAAGACCTATCATCCCCACTAAACCAAGCTGACAGATTCATTATACTTTAATCTATAATTTTCTTGATGAATACCATTTATTTAATGGTTTTTTCATTATTTAATCTTTCATGAAGCCAAAATGTCTGCAATTTCTCATGCTTTAAAGGTATTTGGGCATTATTTTAACCTATTCTCCCCTTAACACAAGCTCACATGTGTGCCAGCTCCCTGTTCAATTTTGTGCATGTCTCAAAGTCCTTCTAGCCGAGGTTGTACACGACATACTGCAGTTGCTCAGAGATACTACGCCTTTGAACTTTAAAGAAAAGAATACGAACATTGGATAGGGAGGACATGGAAGAGGTGTGCAAAGCCAGTTTGAAACAGATGACGAATACTATAGCAGATATTCTCTTATGCGCTGCAGAAACCCCCCAGTTTGCGAATGCATGAGGACTTCTGCTCATACTGGAAGGACAAGTATGATGAGCCTGTTTCAGAACTTCTAGTCCTACACTATGCAAACGAGTCTTAATCAGTTGAGAAGCAGGTTGTTATCAACTTTCTCAGTGTGTCCCAGGTCCATGACTAACCAGTAATGCTTAACTGGCAAATCAAACATCAGCCTGGTGGCTATGGAAGTTGGTGACAGCAGGAAGAAAACTGATTACGTGTGAGCTATCAGCACGGCTGAACAGAATGAGCTTAGAAAGTAGTGGTGGGCTAAGATTTGGCTTGTTTTAGCCTGAAGCAGTGATTAGTTTTAGAACAGAGGTGGAATCAAGATGGTAGGTTAGATCCAATTGTGTAGTTTCAGAGTTAGGATTACAGTTAACTCTTGCAGAAACCATTAACCAAATGGATTAAAGAGCTTTCTTGCTGGCTATCAAATAAAGGTTTGGAGGGATGTCAGAATGAGTCACTAGACTAAATTAAGGTCTTGAACTGGTATGGGTGTAGACCTTAAGTTGTTTCTAGGCAGGGATTACACCACCAGCTTTTAAAACAAACAAACAAAAAAACCCCAAACCCCCCTTTTTCTTTTCTAAACTAAATCAGAAAACATTATTACATCATCATGAACTTCATTTATGGTCTACATGTCTACATGTCAAAATGAATTCTATATAAAAATAATAAAATAAATTAATAAATTATTTTAATAAGACATCAGAATGGAAGCATTTGGCTACTTTAAAAGTAATGATTAAAGAAGATAAAAGTTAGGAGTAACTTTTGAGTTGAAGCAAAATGATTCTGTACTTTCTCTTTACTGAAATACTCAAAGAGAAGACATAGTTAAAAAAACCCTGACCTTTCAGTCTGTCTGCTTATTGAAGAATAAAAGAAAAAATATTAAACACTAAGACACCAGTTTAGGTCAATCTGTGTCATTCTTTGACTCTGCAGTATACCAAAAATGATTAGAGAGTGTGTGTGCATGTGTGTGCGTATGCGTATATTCCAGGATGTCACCTCTTTTTCTAGAAACTTCTTTCCTTTAAGTTATCAGGTTTCTTCTTGTTTTTGAAGCCCTGGTTTTCAAAGGCTTTCAGCTACCCCCAAATATTGATAGATGCATCTATCTCAGTCCTCACAGCAAAAATAAATCCCAGCAGTATCGCTTTCTTTGCTGACACATGCAATATCACCTTACAAACTTAGTTATGGTGGTAGATTTCAGCCCATCAACACTATTGACTATTAAGGTTTTACTTTGTCATCTGCAATTTGTATTCTTTTGCAGTTCAGATACAGCAGCTGAGGTCAGGAATTTTGTGTAATTAAAATATGAAGCGATTTTATGGAATTTTTAAACTTTATAATAACTATTATAACTGAGCTTACTCATTTTTATTATTTAATTGACCAGAAAGAAATTTAATTGATCAGAAAGAAAACAAAAACTTGAGAACTAGGTCAGACCAAAAGTCCATCCAGCTCAGTACCCTGTCTCTATCCCGTGGCCAAAGAATGGAGCATTAAGGAAGAATGCAAGAACTTACTAAGTACGGACCACTGCTTCTGCAGAATATACTCCCAGGCTCCAACAGTTTGTGGCTCAGGGACTTTGTGAGCCGGAGACACTGTCTTGCATTTAATACCTGTTGATCTGCTTCTCTTCTATGAATGCATCCATCGCCTTCTGAACCACGCAAACTTTTAGGATTCTGTAGAAAAGGCTCACTTAGCTTAACTGTGTTTTGTATATAGGAATTTGAAGAAGTAACATAGGCCAGCTCCTGCCTGAATATATATGTATTTTGAGAAGGAAAGGAAAATTAGATCTCTCCTTGTTAGAAGGATGGAAGTTATTAAGAAGCTCTGGGCTGGCTGGATCAAGCTGTAGACGGAAAATGAGATAGGGCACAGACAGCTTCATTTTCCTTCCCTGCCTGCAGGGAACTTCGTCCCACACACAAGCATGCAAACACAATGCAATATTAGCAATATGCTAAGGCAAGAAAAAGGCATGCAGAGGAACCGTATTCTCCAATTATTTTTTTTCCAGGAAGTGAGATGCTATGCTTATGCATGTTCCACTTCACCTTAACTCCTACTTATAGAAGGCTTCTCTTCATGGTAAACAATAAGAACAGGCCCTACTTCCATGTCTGACTAAGCTAATCTACAAAATAATTCTCCTACTCCATCCAGTTTATCATCCTGACTAGTAGCTATAATGGTTTCCTTCTTGAACTCTGTGAAGCTAGAAAAACTTGCTATGCATCCCAGTACAAACTGTAACGTTAATATTTTATTATGCCTGTGGAAGCTACACGTAAGCAAAAGCTAAGCATAAGATGCTACAAGAACTCTGAAATAAACTTTGATTTTACCTTTTTTGCTGCAGGAGCAACTTTTGGGGGCTTCTGTTCTAAAGTAGCTCTTATGTCTTTGAATGACGTAGAGAAACAGGAAGGCTGGGAGACAGATTAATTGCATTTATGCAGAAGTAGGCTGCTAGAAGCTGAACTGCAAAATGAAAATTGCTCTTTTGAGTGTTTTGATAAAAAACAAATAATGAGTAGTCATAATGGTCAGCCATTGAAAAATAGTAATTTTACCTTTTGCCTCACCCCTGCCCCCTAAAATGGAGAAATAAATCCATGTTTGGGGTTTCAAAGGACTTCAAAACATTACAGAAGCTCACCTATGTTAAAATAATTTCTCTTGAAAAGCGCAGATTTTTTCTTCTCTTTTTGAAGGTCTTGACCCTTACAGATTCTTTTCAGGATTTACTCCAAAGTTAACTTCTTTTAAGTCAGTTTTTCTGAAGAAAAGGTATTTTTAAAATGAAATTACACACAAATGGTGGAGAACAATTGCCTTGGTGACTGATGGCCTGTGCTAACTGTATAGTTAACCATCACTCCTTTGCAGTGCAGCTGGAATGGAAGGTGTTTTGTACATGTACATTTTTGTTAAAACGGGTCATGCTTTTGTAGTCTCTTGATAGACTGTTCCTTTCCCTGGTTAACTTTGCCTGTGTCTCTACTACTGAGCTGACATACCTGCTTTTACACCAAGGTTCCTGAACACAAGAACATTATATATAGATATATATATGTGCGTGTATATATATATATATATTTGCTCACAGATGACCGCACTGAAGCAAGTTGAAGTACTCTTGGAGAAGAGAAACCTGAGCACAAATGGGAGTGGAATTCAGATCCTACTTAGGTAATACAGATATGAGTTTTACCAGATCTTCCTCAGACTAACAGGTCCCCAGGGATACTCCCTATGGCTATCAAACATTTCAGCTTTGCATTCCACCCTGTTCCTCAGCACTCATTATTCAGTATAATCTGTGACACACTATGAAAATATACATCTTTAGATCAGTGAATCAGCCTGCTCATTTGCATGGATCGCTCACAAAGTGTGGTGAGAGCTGAGAGGAATCCCCTGATAAGCGTTTGTAGGGCTGTGCCTTTGGTTATGGGCATGGCTTTGCTTCTGGGGAAGTTTCCCTGCAGCAATATGAAGAGATATGCCAGTGCAAATACTGCTTAAAAGCTGCTTGAATAAATAAAGAAAATCAAGAGAAGCTGTCTACCCTTCAGTCCAGGGATAGAAAGTAGTGTTTGCAGGAGGTCCACAGACTTAGTAATACTATTAGGAGCAACGACTGGGCCTCTGACTGTTCACAGTCTTCTGCAGCGTGGACTGGGCTTTCATACGCACGTTGTCAGAGTCAGGTCACCAACTACGTCTCCCAGGCTACAGACTCAAAGACTTGAGGAACTGGCTCTATTTCCATGCTTGACCAAGATGCATCCTCTGCTCTCACCTGAAGAAACACTACATAGGTAAAGCCGGTCAAGAATGATGTAGCATACATTAGAAGCGTAGCTTTAACGGATGTTTTGATTTGTATGTTAAAGGCGTATAGGAAGAGAGGCTATATAAATGTGTGCTTAGGATATATAGTAGCCCCTACAATGGGAAACCCTTTGCAGCAGTAAATGAGCGCCACGATTATGTAGAACCAAAGCACACAAAAACTTCAAAGACGACTCCCACCACCTCTGGCCTCACCCCGTTCCCGCATAGGAGTAACTGCACATTGTTTAGACAGCAGGGCCTAGTGCTTCTAATGTGTTACAAACTGGCAGAGCCAGAAATCCACAAACAAACACACACCTGATACTGAAGCCCGGCTCACTAACCGCCGGGTCACAGTACGTGCAACTGCAGCAATACGCCCAGGAATGCCCTGTCAACTTTTTGTTTTGATAACATCCTGTAGGCAGCCTTCAGCGTGGTCCTGCTTCCCATAACTTTCCCCATTTAGACCAAGTACTACAGCAACACTTTTAAAATGCCATATACTTAACAATCTGCCCCTGCCTTCACCCTTTTTTCCTGCCATCCTAGAAGAAAAAAAACCACACTACAATAATTGGCAAACTTACAGTTTCTTAAGCCTATATGGCTCACCTCAGTGATGTAGTGATCTCAGTACACAAAACTGAGAATCCCTGCAGACTTTTCACTCTTCACTATATTCAGTTCCAGAAGAGGCTTTGCTACAAATTCTTTCTTCCTTGTAAAATGACACTTCAGGATTTTGTCTACACTTTTAAGTAGCTTTTTGAGGTCATATGTTTCGCTTCCCAGTCAGGATCCCACTTAAGACAGATCTTCCAGGCATGTTAATGTACACCAGGACAGAAGAGGTAGTGTCTGCATCCTCATTCAGGATACGGGACAAAGATACACAACGAGGCTGGAGAAGAGGACAAGTCATTCTCCATCAACTTCACTCTCACTTTGCTGGGGCTCTAGTTTTCTTCCAGAATATTCTTTCCATGCCTACCAGATGTAGACAAGTCTAAAGGATTGAAAACAAATGAATGAGAACAAATCAGCGGCTGTCTCTCAGCCAAAACCTCTCTACAGGAGGGAAACGGTATGGAACACAGACACGTGCCAAACCAAATGCCTCTGAAGAGAAATGTAATATATTTTTTTTTGTCTCTAGCATGCCATGCTCCAGCCATCCTCCCATGTACCCTCTTGCCCAGTTGCTTAGGATGTGAGTGATCCTGAACTTATGCCTCCAAACTGCTGCCTTCCTCAGAAATAGGAAAGACAGCAGGAGTAGGCATCATGTCTTTACAACTTTGCACAGCTGAAACTGAGACTCTGCGTCAGGTAAGGGCCTCTGCTCTGCGTGTGGGACACCATTCCGGAGTGTATGAGGCAGACAAGTCACTGCTAGAAGTGCTCACATGTGCATTGGCATAAATGGTGGTGAAATAGTTACTATGCTACTCCTGCTCAAGTCAGTATGGACAGGAGCTGCCTGTCCCAAGGGGTCCAAGTACCACAGACTGCTTTGATGAGAGTCTCACATATATAGTGCAATTTAAGCTTTTAGCTATTTTTTTGCACTTGTTTCAAGTATGAGATCATCTTTCTTAAATAGAGTCATCCCCAAATAGCACAATGCACTTCAGAAAAGGCTTATTAAAACTTTATACAATAGCATTATTATTTCCCTTTCCCTATTTCAAATACCTCCTGATGTAATCTATGGTCATGCTTTCCCTTCTCATCACCACGCTACATTCATGATTCACAGTCCTCCTGTGACCAACCAGTGCATGCATTTTCAACTTCTCAGTTATTTTCAACTAATGAGTATACAGTCTGCAGCAGAGCTTTGTATTATTAGTTAGATGTTAGCTGACAATATTTTGATTTTTGCCCCATTACTCTTACTCTTCAAACTCATCTGGTTATTGCAGTTTGAAATGCGATGCAATTAACGAACTAATTAGGGTTTGACTTTCCGCTTCAGTTAAAATACTGATATAAGCAATCAACTCTCAGTTTTTGGTGCATTTTACAATCAAGTTCAACCCTCTAACATATGCGTTCTTCAGAGTGCAAGGCTGGTTTCTCAGCTATCTGGAATGCCTGGTTATCATTTCTCTGACAGAAGCTAGCTCTTTTGCATTGATAAGTACAGGCAGTACCAAAACCAAAATGAATAGTGGAAGGAAACAAACACAGCAGAGAGATGATGTATTGTCATATGAGCTTTCCGAATGTGTACAAGCTGCTTTCTGTAATAATTAGTGTCTATGTTGCACATTTCTTAGTTTATGCCACTAGAACAGGTTCTGCTGAATTTCTTGACAGACAAAACAGAAGAAACATAAACTTAAAAATTACTTAAAGCTCTACCGCATTTGCATTGGTAGGTAGCTTATTCAAAATCCGAAGACCCAGCAGTACCATAAATGCATTCAACCAATGAAGTGGAGGCAGCATCCAGCTCCTGCCATATCTTTAGAGAAGTTTTCTACCCTCAGCAAAGCACGCAAGAGGAAGTGTTCATCTGAGAACTGAGATCCCAATTTTAATCTCTAATCTGATTATTATCTTCTATCTTGTAATGGGAAGTATGAAAAACTTGACAGCAGCATGTAAATGCCTGCATCACAAAAAATAGTGTCTACAAATATCCAGGCTAGATCTAGTGCTCATGATACGGACACACTAATTAGATAATAATACACTAATTCCGCATATAAACATCTGCAGAATATTTGGATGTCAAAGAGATAATAGAACAGATTTTACGTCCCGTAGTGACCTCTGGTGTTTAAAGTAGTTATAGCAACGATAAACATTCCTAGCAGAAAATGAATCAATTACTTTGGAATCGGCTACCTTTCCATGTCCACACATATTGCAGACTCTTCTTCAGGGGTTAAGAAGCAACACGTAGTTGTATTACTAAGTTTAATGCAAGTGTCTTACAGATCTGTCAGAGCTGTCTTGCAAACGCTTACAGAGCATGCCCCATTGTCATGGTATGGGGCAGAAGCTGGTTACAAAACACATCCTACAGCCTTGCTACTCTAATGGCAGGCTTCTGGGTCTGGACTGCAAGCAGATTTTGCTCCGGTCTTGCCAATTTCCTGACGCATGAGGCTCTCCGCTTTCTTGTGGGATACCCTACTATTCTTGGTCTTTCACAGGGACACCTGTAGCAAGCCAATGCAGCTTGAAAAAAACAGCCGTGAAATACTATGCAACTGCTAGTTTAACCCACAGATCTAAAGCTCTCCGTTGCTGTCTTCTGATCAGTTGCATCAAAATTATTGAGTAGACCTTAACAAAAATGAATGAATCAACTTCTACATCATTACTGTTTTAAGTTAACTGCTATGAACCACAGCCCACTTTCAGAGAGGCTACTGAATACACTCCTACCATGCAGAATGTTGCAAAACCTCCTACTTGTATTTAAAATTTAATTTTTGTTGCAGAAACTGATTGCTGAGAATTATGTTTTGTCCTGGAACCTTGTGTTTGGCACCTTTGCTACCTTGATGTCTGATTCAGCCCAAATCTCTGTTCGGTTCCTCCCCCTGTCCTAAGCATCCTCCTTGATTTTTATGTCTTGGTTTAGACCCTTGCTTTTCCAGTGTGCAGGGTATTCTGCCTTTTTCAGATGAACTTGATTCTATGTCTAATTCCTGTGAGAATATTGCCTCTGGCATTCCTAGAAATAACTGATGCTCCTGCAGTTCCTAACACTGTTCTCCGCTTCTTGAATTGATGTGGCATAGCAGACCTCTTTACATGGAATTAAGTTGCCTTTGTTCTGTACTGCATTCTAGGGAACTATCAGAAGGATCTTTTCAGAGTCATCATATCCTGCCAGCATAGGTTTGAGGAACATTATAACATCAGAGGGGAAGTGCTGTAGTAATACATCCTTATTCTAAGAACCGGCTTGGAGGACTGTTAAAAACTGAAATGTATTTCTTGCAGAGTTTAAGTACTACCATTTCACTTCACAGGCACAAATTTCACATACTTATGTACTAGCTGTGTAACATTCCAAATAATAGAGAACACATGAAAACGTGAGTTCTAGTGACTGAGGAATAACAGAAAACCAGCCTCACCTCACCTCCCTTTTCTTCGTATTTTGCCTCTTTGGTAAACACAAGAAGTGATTTTGTTTAGCGTTTGGTCACTAGCCCAGTGACTTGGGCGGGTGGGGAAGGAGCATTTAATTCTAATATTTTCCATTTAACTGCTTATAATACTTTCCCATGCTTCCCATGAAGCAAGTCCCAACTACGGCCGGCCTGGCATTGCTGCATGATTTGTTTTCCAAAACAGCAGCACTTATTTAAAAAATGGGCATTTTCTATTGAAAGACTGCTTTAACTACATCTGCTGCATTCTCTACCGGCAGACCAAAACCCCAGAAATAATAACTTAACAAGTGCTTAAAACTCCGAAGTTTTAGGCGAACCCAAACCTTTCTCACAGGCTTGGAAGTACTAAAAGAAAAAGCATCGGCACATCTCCGACCGACGCCACCGCAGACCCGACCGCCCTTAGCTCTCCGGGACCAGCCGAACGCCTCGCAGGGAGCTCGTTTCCCACAGCGAGGGAAAAGGAAGGCCGCGGTGCCCAGTCCCGGAAACGGCCCGAGCCCACCGCGAAACCGGGCGGGGGAGGCCGGGGCCCACGCAGCCCCTCCGCCCGCCGCGACCTCACCGCCCCTCACAGCGCAGGGGAGCCCTTTCCGCGCGCCCTTGCGACTGCGCGCCGAGGCCCCGCCCTCGCGGGGCCAGCAGCCAATGAGGGCCGCCGGCGCTCAGCCAATGGCGGGCGGGCTGGTGCAGCGGCTGGAGGAGGGTGAGGGGACCGGCTCGGGTGGTGGCTGGCGGTGGTCGGTGCCCGGGCCATGCACTCCCTCGCCCAGGAGATCCGCAGCTTCTCTAGGGCCAACCTGCGGAAGCAGCGCACCCGCGTGACGACGCTGACCGGACGGAGAATTATCGAGACGTGGCGCGGCGCCTGCCTGCAGGTGGTGGAGGACGAGGAGGTGGCTCCTGGCGGCGGCGGCGGCTACGTACCGGACCTCAGCGCCGACCTCCAGGTCGGCGTGGTGAAGCCCTGGTTGCTGCTGGGTGAGTGGGACCGGGGGCAGCGGCGAGAGGCCCCGGGGCGGTGGCGGCGCGCCTTGTCCTGCCTCGCCGGGACAGGGGTCCGGGGGGGGCCGCCGCTCGAAAGGCTGCGGTTCGTCCCGCGAAGCGAACCGGGGCGGGGGAGATGGAACACGACGGGTCCAGGAGCTTCCCGGAGCGGCGGTGCCGCCTTCCGGGAGCGGGAGTTTAGCGTGTCAACCGGCTGGCTTTGTCTGCAGGGTCGCAGGACGCGGCGCACGACCTGGAGACCATGAGGAAGCACAAGGTACCGTTAGGCGGAGATCAGCACGCGTCGCTCATCCACGGCGCTCGCTAGTGGATTTCTTTCTTTTTTTTTTTTCTAAGTTGAAAAATGCTGAAGTATTCTCAAGTAACTTTAAGAAAAATGGTATTGCGTTTTGCATGTTTAAGAGGCTGCTGCGTTTCCGGATGGATGGATGGATGCCTGTGAGCTTCGCGAGAAGCCGAAATGGTTTGCTGCCAGACTAATAATGATTGTTTAGAGCTCTTTAATGGTCAGATTCCCGCATTGCCACGCGCGTTTCAGTCTCAGGCACTAAGCAGCGTCAGGCCACCTTGCCTCATAGGGGTTGGTGAGACAGGAAAAACAAAGCAGCAGCTCCAAGTCTGTCCCGAACTTTGTTCTTTTTTACTCTTCTCTGTTAGAGTAATGGGGTGATAAGGCCTTCGGACAGTGGTGCTCTTGCAGGACAGGGAGTGCACCAGTCTGACACCTGGTGCCACCTAAATGTCACTTCACTGTAAGTTAAAATAACCTATAGCCTGGGCAGAGCAAAGGTGGCAGGAGGCCAGCGGTGGCCTCGCCTGACAAAGCGCAGGTGTAGTTCACTCTGATATCCTGCTCCAGTCTGTGGTAACTCAGTGGGAGGAACATTAAGCTGGTGGGTTAGGGCAGGCTTGAAATTTGGGGGACTGTTGGGTGGTCTGTGCTCTCATTCCTATTGCTTTCTCTTTTATTTTCCATCTGTGCGCTGATGACTCCCTTTTCTGTTGAAAATCCTTACTTTAGGCTGTGTTTGGTTGAGCACAGATCTTTTCATTTCCTCTCAAAGGAAGAAAGCTGAAATTTATCACAATGTATTTTAATATGCAGTAAAATTTTGCTCAGAGAAAAGCACACCATAGACAGCATATGTATGTAAACCTGAATGATGCAGTTGTGTAAGTTACAATCTGTGGATGCTTAAAGAATAATCCACCTTTGCTATTGCTGATTTTGCTTGCTGTCTTCAGAAAATGCCTTTTTCTCCCCCCCCCCCTTTTTTTCTTTAAATTAGGTTACTCATGTTCTAAATGTGGCATATGGAGTACAAAATGCCTTCCTCGATGACTTTACATACAAGACTATTTCTATTCTGGACCTCCCAGAAACTGATATTACCTCCTATTTCCCAGAATGTTTTGAGTTTATTGAGACAGCCAAGTTCCAGGTAGAGTATATCAATAATTAATGCTACTAGTTATCCTGTCTAGATTATTTATTACCCTATTTAAAATCTGAAGTAGCTGCTTTTGTCAAAAGAAAACATGATACCAAATAAATAGTTTTGCCGTTGACTTTTTTAATTTTCAGTAGAAAATCCAGGCAATTTCTAAGTGTTCCTAGAGACATGGCACTACTGTTAATCCCTATTCCCTCCAGTATTGTTTTTTCAGAATGACTGTCTTGCATGTTTTAGAGAAATGCTTCTTTAATGCATTTGGAACAGTTGTTGACTTTACCCGTCATAATCCCATCGTAAGTCCAAGTCGCTATATCTAACAGAGGGAAACTTTTTTACTTTCTATTATTTATCCATCCGGGATGTTGGTTTGGATTAGCAGAAAGGCTAACAGGGCTTTTACAGATCTGTGTGGTTTGTCATCAGTTGTCCATCATCCTTGTGCTTTTCCTTCATCACCCGTTGAAGACGCTGAGCTGTGAATCCACATACTGTTATGTACCAGGGCTGTCAGAGAATGTGTTAGTCTTGGAGTCAACCAGTGATTTTTAACTGCTAACCAAATCCCGAAAAAGACATGACATAGGAAATAGGGTGAAGGGACTCCTTTTGGGGTTGCTTGGCAGACCCATCTGTAGCCAAGACCATCCCTGACTCCTATTAGTTAAATTCAGGCTTACTGTGTAATTTAGGACCACCATTGCTTTGGTATCAAAACTATGACTTGAAGACCAAACCTTATTGCATGTTATTCCACCATATCTACCATATTCATTATTTATGTAGATTGGGATAAAAGAAGATAATTTTGCCACAGCTATCTGTGTGTCACACAGTGTTCTTTCCTTCTCTCATCTATCATTTACAAGCTATGTGATATGTGTTGTCACTTAATGACCTTTTCAAGGTTTCTAGTTACGGTTTCCACTTCATTTCCAAATGGGACTTGCCATACATAACTGCATAGCGTTGCTTCCAGCCTCTGGGGTTTATGTTCCAGTTACTATTTTGTGAGCTAAGGAGTTTTCCTGGAAAGTTTTATAGCAATATTAATAATTTTTCTAATGAGAGAGTTGGGTAAAAGAGCAGGTAATTGATGGAATAGACGTTCTCTGGGATCATGAAGCATGTGAGTACATGAACACAGATCTCTGGGTGGTTTGAATCACTGTATTTGCTTTGTCAAAGTAGTGTTAAAAGAGCCTATGATAAATTGTATCATGAAGTGCTCTGCTGTATAAGTAGTCACAAAGAGATACCACAGTTTCATCTCCTAACATGGGGGAGGGAGAGATGTTCGCTGGTGAGAGAGCATGATACATGAGAAATTTTTACTAGAACATGGTTAACTTGGTGAAGGAGTACGACAGCACTTAAATTTGAGAATGCAAGCAAAGCCTGCACTGTTCAGTATGTCACTGCCGGTGGGTACTTGTAACAGGATTCAATTTTCTAAAACTGTAGCTGCTCAAGTCTGTAGACACCATGATACAAATTCTGATACTGATCAGAGCTCACGTTTTCTTCTAGGCTCCATGTTAGCAGGCAGGTTTTCCATGACATGTTAGGTGACCCGTGTCAAATCATAGTGCTATGAATGAGGGATATTTTTTAATCTTTCTGTTTAATATCTAGTCGTAAAACCTCTAAAATCTTGTCTTTCCAGGCTCTGGGAGGAAATCTTAGTTTGTTCATTAACATCTTTCCTTACTGTTCCCTCTGTCCCTCCTAAAGAGTAAGCCCTGGCACCACTGCAAAGTAAAGTGGGTCTCTAAAGAACTACACTAGCCCATGGCTCTTCACCAAAAGCTTTAGGCTTTTTCATTTCTTTCCATAGTGAGATTTGTCTCCACTATGTATAACCGCTGTGGAAGGTGGTTTTGTTTCTCCCTGTATAAAAAAAAAAACAACTGAAAAAACCAAACAACTTGGTCTTGAATCTTAAGAGGTTCTTGCAAGACCATGGACCGTTTCTGGGTAGGCAAAGGTTAGGCTATGAGGATCATAGCAGGGATTTCTTAGTAATAAAAGATTAATTTCATACCTGCAATCTGTTTGGGTTTTTTTGTTTGTTTGGTTTTTTTTTAGTTTTAGTCGGTATTCGTATCTAATGCAAATTTAGTTAAGAATTGCATGGAAAATTCATCTTTGTATAAAGAAAAAACAGCGTTTAGCAAGGAAAGATAAATGTTCCCAGTACTAAATTGGGTTTAATTTTATTGCCCGTGTTCATTCATGTTCAGTGATTTTTCAGGTTTGTTCCATGGACATCACTGTATAATTTTTGGCAGTGTACAACAGAACAGTCATTAAAAAAAAACCACAAAAAAACCTTAAAAGAAATGTGAAGACGGAAAATAAAGCATGAACTTTACAACGAAAAAAAAGAAAGGTTCATTTTCAATGCTTATTTTTTACCCTCAGTGCCACCACTAGATAGCGATCTCAATTATGACACTTTATGTCTGGAAAAAAAACCAACCCATTCAATCAGTAAAAACTATTCTCGATCTACAATGGATAGTCTGCTTTGCGCTCTACTGTAGTCTGTGTGATTGAAATGTGCCCGTGGGAACGTGAGAAACGGAATGAAGATTACAGTTTCCAGCAGACGGTGAAAAGGGGATGTGATTTCCATGGCGCAAAAAAAAAAAAAAGCGGTATTGTGATTTGTAGTGCTGGGATGCAGGAGCTCAGGTTCTGTTCTTAGCTCTGCCATAATCTTGTGTTACCTTGAGCAAGTTGTTCATCTGGTGTCAGCTTGGCATTTCTTAAACAAGGATAATAACACTCAATTTCATACTTTTTTTTGGTCTTATTATTTAAACTGGAAGATTTTTGGAGCAGGATCCATTTTCTGCTCTGAATGTTTAATAATAATTGCAACTCCCAGGTCGGTAACATAAGTCATAACCTTCCTGCACAGGAACCCCAGTGGCTACAAGGCCTATTTTTCCTGTGTGTAAAATGCTCGTTGAGTAATTTGTGCTTGCTAAGGGCAGACGGAGCAGGCTGTTTGTATCTAGAATATATCTCTTTAGCCTCAAATATCTGAGCACGTTGTGTCATGTTTCAGTATCTTTATTCAGAATATGGAGACACTAGGGATTTGGGTTGGGTTTTTTTTGGTGAAAATTGCATTTGACCAACAGTTTGGACCAAGCTTTTTCCAGGTCATAGTTGGGCGTACAAACACAAAGCCTGGGCACTGCAAATGTTGCCTAAGCCACACTAGCCTGTCTAGTTGTCTTTTAAGTAAGATAAAAAAATTCTTTTTAAATATAATTCAGGATGAGCCTGAATTTAACCCCCAGGAGACTTATTTGTGAATTTATGGGAGGTTCAGTAGCGTGGGATTTTGCACCTTTGTCCCCCAGTTAAGGGACCTTAGTTGGTACCAGCTGTACCAACCGCTACAATTGTACCTACGGTGTGATGGGGAGGTAGAGATTTGTTGCAAATCACATGATATCTTTTCTGGTTTTCCTGTTCCTGTGCATTATCCTCCTTACCCAGAATCTTCACTGAAGAACTCCAGAGTAGGCAAGAAGCATGCGACTGAAGCTACAAGATGTTGTAAAATCTGCTTCTGTGCCTAGCTGTTTGCTGCCTTGCTATGTTTTTAACCTGGTAACAAGACACAGTCTGTATTGCAAATAAAATTTATTTTTCAATTGTCACCCAATTAGATCTGATACATCAGTATCCCAGATGTCTGTGACTGTGGTTTTTACATGAGGGGGAGCTGCTGCAAGGTCTTGGGGAAGGGGATGGAGGAACATGGGTTTTTTTAGTTCTAAGGTATGAATTACGTTTGAAGTATTTGATAGTAATAACGTGGCTTTGGTTAGAAAAATAATTTGGGGCTTTTATATATATATATCTCTGTGTTTGGAATTACTTATATGTGCAAATATTTACTTTGAGGTCAGCAAGGAGCTTTTAATCCTAATAGATTTTATGTATAGTTTATAATACTTATTGCAAACTACTTAATGAATATGCCAATTAATGTTTCATTTGTTTCTTGAAGGATGGTGTGGTACTGGTCCACTGTAATGCAGGAGTCTCTCGTGCAGCGGCAGTAGTCATTGGTTTTCTAATGAATTCAGAAAGACTGAGTTTTGCTAGAGCCTTTTCCATAGTGAAAAATGCAAGGCCTGCAGCTTGTCCAAATCCTGGCTTCATGGAGCAGCTTCACAAGTACCAAGAACAGAACATAAAGGCAAATGGAAGCATAAATGACCACGACTGATCAAAAGGGAGAAGTGAAACAATCTGTTTTGGCTATACAGTAACAGGTGTTGGAAGTACTTTAATCTCTCCTTTTGCAGTCCCCTTTCACATGTGTATTTTAAAGTTTTTTCTCTATGGGTTTTTTTTTTTTCCTGTGTCCCTCTTTCGACCCCCCCCCCTTTTATTTTTTTCAGCATATAGCGTATACAAAGGCCAGATGGTATTCCACAGAGTTCAGAGATGATTTTGCACAAGAACAAGCTCTTCCTAGAGCACTAATAAAAAGGATAAAGTTCAATTTTCCTTGATATATTAGAAAAAACACCAGAATGATGGCTTTTTATTGAACCATCAGAAAATGTAGGCAATAAAGGGAATAAAATAACCAAGGTAAGTTTCCACATTCACTTTAATACTAAACCAAATCTGTGCATTCTACTTAGTTATAAAATCTAGACAATAAAATGTTCATATAATAAACTACCTTCATATTGGTTTTTAAATTTATATTGCAACTAAAGAGGATTTTATTGAATTTTGTGGGCTAGCCAGCCATTAAATCTTTTTGGAAATTAAAACAGATGGTCTTTTGAGGATGCTCAGGATGCGTAGGATGCTTTAATGCTTCATGTTTTTCTACTGTTTCTCACCAAGTAATGATTTGAAGTGCATTAACATTTTCAAAGTGCTGGAACCAGGCTATTGGGGGGTTTTTTTGTAGATCATTTCGGTGGAAATACAAAAAATGTTTATAACAACCTCTCTCTGCCTCGCTGCTATTGCCTTTACTTTGCATTCGGTCCTCATTTGCTGTCCCCTCACTCCTTTCCACCTCCTGGGTAAAGAACAGACATCATGGGGTGGGTAACTTTGACCTTCCTGAGAGATCTCGGGCTGGAATTCACTGTCTTAAGATGGCCTGTTTAAAAAAAGAACAATCTGTAAAAGATTTTAATAGTATTTTTTTGTGGCCCTCATGCCGGTTCTAAATGGTTTGATGTATTAATACGCAATAAAATAAGAACACTACGCTTGGATAAATTTTGTGCTAATGAATTTTGGGCGTTGCGTTTCCGTTTCGCATGTGGGTGGGTGCCTCTGGTGTGCTGCCGGTCTTGGCAGCGGCTCCCCGGCGCCGTCCTGAGGAGATGGCTCCGCCACCTCAGCGGCCCGGGCGAGGCCCGGGCGAGGCCTGGGGGCGACACCGGGCCCCTCCCTGTAACACCGCCCGGCCGCGGCGCGAGGGCGGGGCGGAAGTGACGGCAGGAGGAAGTTCCGTCCCGTTTGAAAGCGCCCGGCGCAGCTGCTGCTGCCTTCTTCCCCGCCGCCCGGGACGAGATGGCCGCCTTCGCCGCGGAGCCACCGCCCGCAGGTGAGGGGGGCCGCGGGGCCGCCGCCTTAGCCCGCCCCCTTCGCTCCGCCTCTGCCGTTCGGGGCAGCTCCCGCCGGCCGTTGGGCGCACGCGGGGCGGTTGGGCGGCGCGAGGCGCCTCAGAGGTGGCGGTTGCCCGGCCGAGGCCGCCCGGTCTTCCCCCCGGCGCTGCCCGCGCTCCGCGATCTCGCTGAGGGAGTCCGGGTCCGCGGCTGGCCCCCTGCTCTGGGCGTGGTGGGGGGAACGTGCTGGTGGAATCCGGGCGCCGCCAGGCTGAAGTGGGATGATGCGAGACGGTCCTAGGATCAGCGGCTTCCTCTGGGGTAAAGCGAAAGGGGGCGTGGGGTTGAACTGAGCAGCCGGGCCGCCGTGCTATGAGTTCCGTCCCTGAAGCGCTTCGAAACCCAGGGGCGGCTCCGGGATGCGGCGGGGGCGGCTCAGGGATGCGGCGGGGGCGGCAGGGCCGCAGGGAAGCCGCGGTGTGGCCGGCATGAGCCCGCCGTGCTCTCCCGGAGCTCGTTCCCCGGGCAGGGCCGTGTAACCGGCCGGCAAGGGAGGAGAACCCGGCCTTGGCGCGATTGCGTTTGTATCAGAAACACCTTTGGACCAACCCAAACCCCATAATTACCCTCAAAACCAGAAATCCAGCCGTAACCAAGGCCGTGTATTTTAACAATGAAGTGTCGGTGTGGCAGTTCTTGTAGTTGTGAAAAAATGCAGGATGGTGATAGACCTTACTCACTGGAAAAATTGCTAGAACCATCTCAGTCACTTACTGTATACTGTTTTATGCTTCTTTAATAGAATGATCATTTAAGCTATGGAAAAGTCTCGACCACTTATCTGCCGTGTTTTTAAACTGTTTTTTTCATTAACACAGGAGCTGAGCCAATGACGCTTGGTTCCCCAACATCTCCAAAACCAGGGGCTAGTGCTCAGTTTCTTCCTGGATTCTTGATGGGCGATTTACCTGCACCAGTGACCCCACAACCACGTACTTTAAGCGGCCCTTCGGTTGGTGTGATGGAAATGAGGTCTCCACTACTTGCAGGTAAGAATTTGTCTGACTCTTACAAGCCGCTGAGGGAAATACTTATGAAATTGACAATAATCGTGTGAATTTCACCTGATTGATAGTTTTTTAAAAGGGTTTATTACAGCCTCAGGGTATGAACTCCAGAAAAGAGGGAACCAGTAAGATACTAACGCAGGCCTCCCAAAAGGGGTGGTTAAGTATGTCACTGGAACTGGAAACCTTGCTGGGAGGAGAGTGCTTTGTAGAATACACTGTAACAGTTCTTGGCTGTCTTTGGGCGTTTTTTGTTTCTTCTGCTTGTTTGGTTGTTTTTTTTTCGCCTTGGGGTAACCACACAGAATGTTCAGAGGTATGCCAAGGTCTTTCAGTCAGTTTAATTCTTGATACTTGCGTAAGGAAGCAGGTTCTGACACCTGTGCGATATTCTTACATAGAACATTCCAACCTGAAGAGTTTGGTAGGCCAGATGGTTTTGCAAACCCCCAGTGAAAGAATCAACAGTCTTTCCTGGCCAAATTTCCCGTTGAACTTTTGAGAACAAGTAGCAGCAGAGTAAAATTCCAAGACTTCTCAGGCTCTTCATTTGTTCCTTTTGATTGCAGGAGGATCTCCCCCACAACCGGTAGTCCCTACACATAAAGATAAAAGTGGTGCTCCACCAGTTAGAAGCCTGTATGACGAATTGTCTAGTCCTGGGCTTGGATCAACACCTCTAGGCTCAAGAATACCAGTAAGTGGCTTAGATACCAGCCTGCTCGTAGTAGAAGATGTGAGGTAGTTTACCGCTTCAGGGAGTTCTTTTAACTCAGTTGTATCAACTGCTGTGGCAGAACGCCTGGTGGGTACTTCAGCTCGTGCTGTTGCCTGGTCTGGTTGCTTGGTGTGCCTGTTCCTGGGTGGCCCAACTGCGAGCTGCAGTGGTGGAGCTGTCTCCTATTGGTTTTGCGTTTTGGTACGGTAGAGAATGACAAATGCAAATCCTGCCTCTGCTATGCTTTGTCCATGACAAATGCAGCCTTGTTGCAGCTTTTCACCTTCTTGTAAATGTATTGGGCTGCTGATTGCCAGAAGGGTCCAAATATTCTTGCCTGGTGCTTGAGTTCCCTGGAAATGATCTCTGCTGATCTGAGAAGTGTGCCTGTAAGAATGATTTCTGTTACACTCTCTGTGTTTTAATGCAGGCCAGCTTTTCTATAACACAGAGCCCCTTGGTTGGAAGTATGCCATCAACTCCTGGAACAGGTAGGTGTCCTGTCAAAATAGATAATCGGCTTTCTTACTGCTTTCCTCAATAGACAAAAATCATTGCTGCATCAGCTCCTTGCTAATTTATGAAGGAGTTGCATCTTTCTTCACTAGCTTTTCCAAAGGTATGTGGATGTGAAATACTTTTCCACTCTGAGACTGACTGAATTGCAATCGACTTTACTTACTCCTTATTCAAAATGTGGTGTTGAACTGAGCACAGAGGTGGTTGCACTTGAGTGAAGCCACTGAGACGGATGGGTCGTCTTCCATCTTCATAAAGTTTCCTGTCTTCTGTATGAACCTGTGGCTTCTTGCTAAGCTTAATTGTGCTGCCTTGTTCCTGTTTGGGTTCTGTGTTCAGCTGCCGGTGTCCGGGGCTGAAGGGGAAAGTTAGGGCGCGAGTCATAGGATTTCCTAGCGTGCTTGCAGATGGGAGGGTTGGATTGATTTACCGGTTGTCTGTGTCTGCAGCTGAATCTCCCCCCAGCTCTTCCATAAGCAAACGAAGTGCTTGATACTGACTTGATTCTTTCCATGTAGGCTCCTAAGCTTGTCTGTCTGGCAAAAGTAATTTGTTAAAAATGCCGTTTCAATTTAACAGCTTCAAGTGCGTTCAGTCCTGCAAGTGTTGGGCAGCCTAGGAAGACGACGCTTTCTCCTGCTCAGCTAGATCCTTTTTATACTCAGGGTGATTCCCTGACTTCAGAGGATCAGCTTGATGGCACGTGGGTAACTGTATTTGGGTAAGTGGATTTCCAAAGTATTAGAAGAATCAGGGGTGAAATCTTGGCAACGTGTGGAAAGAGGTACTTGGGCGTGCTGTTGTCTGGCATTCCTAGGTTCTGCCAGAAATACAGCTGTGGTTAAAGCCAGTAACTGCCCCTGTGTTAGTGAAGCACCTGAGCTTAAGCTGCCTGTTATTTTTTTCAAGTTAGAAAGGCAGCCTTCTAACCATTGAGGTGTGGTGAAGTAAAAGAGCCTAGCTGAGAATATTCCTCAAGTCACTGCTTCTAAAATGGCACGAACGCCCGTGCCTCTTTTGGATTTCTGAAAACCCTTCATAGGGTTCTATTGTAGCAGCAGACTCCATAAACTACTCATTGTAATTTTTTGCATATGTTTTTCCACGTTTCAGATTTCCTCAAGCATCAGCTTCCTATATTCTTCTACAATTTGCTCAGTATGGAAACATATTAAAGCATGTGGTATGTCTTAGCTTGAGATTAATTTCTGGAAAGGTTCTGGCTCGTTCTTTAAAAGGCTGAGTGTCACAACTGTCCCTTAATCTCGCCTAGATGTCCAACACAGGAAACTGGATGCATATTCGCTATCAGTCTAAGCTTCAAGCCCGGAAAGCCTTAAGCAAAGATGGAAGAATTTTTGGTGAATCTATCATGATTGGTGTCAAGCCGTGTATAGATAAAGTAAGTTAACTGTTGTTTTTATTTAAGTGGAAGGCACTCTGGCTTTGGGCTTCCTCTTTATTTGTCCCGACGTCTTCTAGTTTTTCCATTTTGAACTGCAAAGCCTAGGAAGTTAACTTCTACGGGCGGAGTCTCTTCTACCTTACACGAGTATTTTCTTAAGCGTTTGGCAAAATTTCCTGCGGAGAAGGGTCGTGATTGGAAACCTCTGTGCTGCTTGGAAGCTACCCTGCCCCCCCCAAACCATGTTCCTTTCTTTTAAATAGCGGTTGGAGTAGGGCTGGCTGTATTTCAAGCTAATTTGATCATGGGCTCTTAGTTTTTAGGCGTTGACAATGCTCTGCCCATGAATTCCTGCAACACTTTGCGTTGGTTACGGTACATGTGCGGGCTTCTGGTAGGGCTTCTAGTCTCTTCTTACCTTACTTGCTGTTTTGGTGTCCAGTTTGTATCAACGACTGAATTGTCCAAAAGCTGAAACTCGAGAAGCAACGATGCAAGACATGTAATTGTCAGGTCTCTGGCCTTTGTTGCTTTGAATTTTCTGTCTCTTGTGCGTAGTGTCCGCTTTCAAATATCAATGAATAAGCCCATAATCCTTAACCTCTATTTTTGGAGGCAAGGGAGAATTCTGGAGGCTAATGCGTGTGAGGGTTTGGCGTTAGTCTCTAAAGCTCATCCTTGCAATTGGCAGCTAGATAGGATGGCTTTGACGCGAGTGCTCGGGCTTCTGATTTAAAAGGAGCAGTTAGTTCCACGGGTCAGCTCCCCTTGTGTTGAGCAGAGTGAGCTGCCACCCCCACTGGACACTACTCCTATCCTGTGTTTTGGATAGCCACCTCCTGCCAGATGTGCTGCTGAATTTCTGTTGTCTTGAGGCTGGTTGAAGGCTCTGCTCCACTGAGTTTAAACGTGGCAAATTGGGTCTCCCCAGGCTGGTTGTCATTCCCCACCTTGTTTTCTTCTGGGTTCTTGGGGAACTTGTGGTTCCCATCAAGCCACTTGCTGCCTCTTCCATTTGACGTGCATTCCCTTCTAAACACAAGCTTACAGAAACGCAGCCTTCTGACTCCTCTTCTAGCATTTGGTAAGGGGACGGCGTGAAACTCCTTGGCAAACTGAATCTGAGCCAAAAGCTCAGATAATAAGGGTTGAAATACTGCTCTTTAGTATCTGTTTACATTATGTCATCCCTCTTTTTAAGACTGTGATGGAAAACTTTGAAAGAAGCTCTACATCCTCAATGTCTTCAGTTTTTACTCCAGCAACAAAATCTGCTGGCACACCAGTACAGCCTGCAAATTATACTACAAGGATTTCTACAATGAGACCTCTTGCCACAGCATATAAAGCTTCCACTAGTGACTACCAGGTAATTTAAGGGGAGCAGCAGCGTGTGTTTCTTTGTGCTGTCTCCTCTTAGTTGTATGAGGCTGTACGCACGTTAACTTCAATGTGAGCTTAGCCTTGACCTTTTCCTCCTGTCATTTCTTTAAAGATGTGTTTCAAGTACAAACTCACTCTGTCCAGTCTCAAAAATAATAATAACAATAGTAATAATGATGATAACGATAATAATGATGATAGTAGTAATCTAGTGAAGAAATTAATGACTTGACATGTTTCCAGAGGTTTTGAAAATCTTTCAAAGATATTTTGTCAAAATACAGTAACACTCTGGGAAAGAAACAAAGACTGTGTATTTTAAAATATTTTAAAAAGAATTAACTGTGTGATCACTGATTCTGTTTTCTCTCTTCCTCTTTCCTGCTGCCTTCTAGGTGGTTTCTGACAAACAAACTCCTAGGAAAGGTGAAAGTATTGTATCTAAAGCAATGGAATATGTGTTTGGCTGGTAATATACAGGAGGAAGTAACACACGAGGTTGGTCAGGGTTTGAAGTAGGCTACTGGCATCTGTGGTTAGTTGTATAACTACTGGTGGCAGTATTTTAACTTCCATCTCACCTGTTATGCCTTCAGTTAATTCAGCAGACATGTAGCTTGCACTTTAAAGGACGGTAATGTAGACATGATTTTAAAAACTGAGTAATTGTAAATAAAGTGCTTTTTCCCATTTGCTCTCTGATTGCATGATTGTAGAAAGCACATCAGCACTGACTATTTTTTTCCCTCTGTAATTACTTTCTGTAAATTACTTCCCAGTAAGTTGGAAATGTTTAAAATGGCAGCTTTGTTTCCTGATGCCTTTAAGCTTCCTGTTTGGTTGTCGGGTTGTGTGGTGGTTTTTTTTTTGGTTTTCTGGTTTGGTTTTTTTGTTTTTTTTTTGTTTGTTTTTTTTTGAAAGGTGGTGGACTCCTTGGAGGAAGAACACTGTGCACAGCTGACTGCCCAGGACAGGGACTGTTCTTAGTATTTGCAATGTTAATGGTTTTTTTAGCATTTATTGCTGTTTTATAATTACGTCTGGCATCATGTTCTAAATGTCACAGCAACCTTTTAATTCTTTGTTTTATAGATAAAGCTAATTAAAGTTAAGTTTTTCTTAGTTTTTTTTTTAAATGGGTGCGAGTTCTGTTAAGAGTACTGCAAATAGTTTTTCCTCAGTGTTAAGTATGATGCTGCCTAATGTTTATTAAAGTGTGATCAACAGAGCAGATGCTGCTGACTTTTACTGAAGCATTTTACTGTAGCATTCTAAGCTGTGAAAAGTTGACTTGCAATAGATGAATAGAAAAATGCAATGTGTCAATGACCAAAGCTGCTTTCATTTCAGGACTCTTCTAAGAAATTTTCTCTAAGCTTGTCGTGGTTTAGCCCCAGCTGGCAACAAGCCCCACGCAGCCGCTTGCTCACCCTCCCCTCAGTGGGATGGGGGAGAGAACTGAAAGACTAAAAGCGAGAAAACTCGTGAGTTGAGATAAAGAGAGTTTAATGAGTAAAGCAAAAGGTGTGTGCAGAAGCAAAGCAAAACAAGGAATTAATTCACTGCTCCCAATGGCAGGCAGGCGTTCAGCCATCCCCAGGAAAGCAGGGCTCCATCACGTATAGCTTGAAGACGAACGCCATAACTTTGAACATCCCCCTCCTTTCTCCTCCTTCCCCCAGCTTTATGTACTGAGCATGATATCGTAGGGCACGGAATGTCCCTTTAGTCAGCTGGGGTCAGCTGTCCCAGCTGTGTCCCCTCCCAGCTTTTTGCGCACCCCCAGCCTACTCGCTGCTGGGGTTGTGTGAGCAGCAGAAGAGGCCTTGACTGTGCAACACTGCTCAGCAGTAAATAAAACATCCCTGTACTGTCAGCAGTGTTTCCAGCACAAATCCAAAACACAGCCCTATGCTAGCTACTCTGAAGAAAATTAACTCTGACCCAGTGTTATAGTTTGAGAAAACCCATAACAAATTCTTGTTGTGTAGACAATTATTCTATCACCTGTTGACCTCTCCCACCTGGGAAGGGGAATTGGGGAAACAACACAAGGGTTGAAATATAAATAGATTTAATAGGATAAGACTAAATACTTACCAATAATACTGCAGGACCAGTATTATACTCAGTGAATTCTATCAGTAGGAAGCTGTGCACTCCCAGCAAGGGACAGCAAAGGTGGGACACTGCGAGTGCTGCGGCTTTGGGAGGAAGGGAAGGGTTCAAGGCTCCAGCATCCGGGCAAGGAGTTATCTGTAAAGCCGCCATCAAGGGAGAGAGAGAACTACACAGCAAACTTTCCAATTTGTATTGAACGTGACGTTCATGGTATGAAATAATCCTGCTGGCCAGCCTAGGTCAAGTGCCCGGGTCTCGCCGCTCCTCATCCCTGCACCTGGCAAGGCTCAAAAACACCGAGGCATTGAATCCCACGTAGCCTAGCTGGCTTAAAGTATTTTCACGAATTCAGACACCAGAGTCTTCAAAAAGTGCAATTTTCCCAAGCATGATAAGAGAAATTATGCCGTGTTGCTCAAACCAGGACACCCAGCCAAAACTAGCACAAAGGTATTGTCTGAATGATGATTTTTTTATTTTTTGTTATAAAAATTGAACTTCCCTCCCCTTGAGGTTTTCTTTTGGAGGTGAGCGTCTCAAGTAATTATGTGTTGTGGAAGCTCCTGGTCTTTGAGACAGAGGTCTCTCTTGTCTGGGAAGAGAGCAATTAATTTGCCGTCACTCGGGAAGCCACATGCAACTATTCCTTTTGTGATTTTGTGGCTGTGTTAGTGTGGATCCACATCAGCATTTCAGTGTGGGTCCGTAGTATGTTTGCCAGTCGTACCTATCTCTATGCTTTGCTTCATACTGCAGTGTGGTTTCAAGGTTTTTCAACTGTACTTCTCTGGTGAAATGACGTTGGAAGGTTAGTCCAGGAGCATGCCTAATGTCCCTCGGATGCTAATGTTGTCCCTAAATGAGGGCTCTTCACCCACTGTGCGAGAGCCAATACACACATGGAGTTGAGATATTTGTTTTTATTTCGGTTCTGCAGAATCAGGTGCCGCGCATTTATCAACAGCCGGCACAGCTCATGTTGCCAACTGCCCAATCTTTCTACTGATGAAACACAGCTAGTTGGTCAATAATGATTCACTCACCGCTCCGGACTGTACAGATGCAGCTCAGCTCATGTTTAGACCATTGAGGGATGTTACCTAATTAGCATGCTCATTATTCTCAACGGGGGGTGTGTTCTAGCATTACCGTTGCCCCAGGTTAGTCTGGGATACACTCTGGTCTCGACTTTGGTCCAGAAGTTCCATTTTTTGCTGTCTTCTAAGGCAGCAGCTGCAGCAGAACAAACACATGTGACATGTCGTTTGGTTTCACACCCTCTTCGAGGTCAGGCACCTTCTGTGGCGTCTGGGCCACGTGCCAGCCAAAACCTCTTGACCAAGAGGCTTTGCTCTGTGGAGGTCACTGATGGGTGCCCAGGTCACAGGACAAAGCTGGGGCTCGTCCTGAGTAAAGTCCCCAGAGCATCTGGGGAGAAGCTAGGTTTCTGCCTCGGGGCACTTTGGGCTTCACCGATGGGCGTCCAGAAGAAGCCTCTGCGCGGGCAGATACCACGGTTTCTGAGGTGATTTTCCCGCATGTGCTGACCGAGGCTTCTGGAGCGCCGGTCGCCCCTCGCTCGTCGGCTCCCCCCGGCCCGACACCCGAACGCGGTCTCCCAGCGCGCTCCCGGCTGCTTCTCGGGGAAAGCCCTTGGCCGTGCAGACGCCTCCGGGCCGAGCACAGGCGTCCGCCGGCCCGGCCCGGCTCGGCCGTTTTCGCCGCGGAGCCGCCGCCCGCAGCTGAGCGCGGCCGCGGGGCCGCCGCCCCTTCCCGGCCTCGCGCCCCCTGCGCCCCTGCCCCGCGCCCCCGCGCCCCGCGCGCGCCGCTCCCGCCCGCCGCTGGGCTCGCGCGGCGCCGTTGGGCGGCGCGAGGCGCCTCAGAGGTGGCGGTTGCCCGGCCGAGGTCGCCCGGCTCTTCCCCCCGGCGCTGCCCGCGCTCCGCTGGCCGCTTTTTTTATTAGAGGGTTTTGGCATTAGCGCAGGAGACGCGGTGATGGCTTCCGGCGCCCCGGCCTCTCCAAAAGCAGCAGACGCGGCTCGGTTTCTGCCCGAGTTCCTGACGGGCGGTTTACCCGATGGGGCGGGACGGCCGATACCCGATTTGCGTGGCCACACAGTCTGCGTGTGGGAATTTTGGGCACTACTTGCAGGTCAGAGTTGGTTATGTGCTGAAAACTTGTCCGGAGAGTCAAAATCTGGTCTGTCTTACTGCTGCTCTACATGACTGTTGCAAAGACTTGAATTCGGCTTGAGTTCTTGTAGTTTTGTAACTTGCTATAAATGAGCTCAACTCGTTGAACGAATGGGGAGCTAAAGTGTACCCAATAGAGTCTGGCTAAGTTCTTCCAAGTAAACTTGAGTTTAATACATTTGAGTTTGAAATGTATTTGAAATGAGTTTGAAACACGGCGGGTTTGGTACCAGGAAAGGCTGTTGGACAGGGAAGATGATAGGAACCTCTCCTAATATAAAATCAATTCATACAGCTCGTGACAAGTCAATTGCACATGCAGCCATCAATGTTTTCTCTCTGTTTAAAACAGAGATGTCTGCTGGTAACCTACAAGCTGCTCATGCAAGCTGCTGGTTTCTTTGCAATGAATTCTAAGAAGTCACGTACAGATTGCCAGAGTCGTAACAACTGGATGGAGAAAAACTACAAAGCACTTATTCCTTAGTATCTAGTGGTTGTATTTCCAGGATATATGTCTGCTGTAATTGGGCTGGAGTAGTGACTTTTCATAGCTGTGGATGCTCAGCTCTTTCAAACCACTGACTTTGTCTGGCTAGAAATAGTCCTTTCCTATGCTTCTGCGGTGGTGGTACTATATGTCTATGTTCTTCTCTGAGCAGTATGAGTGAGTAGTTGACAGCTTGACGGATTAACTTCACGTCATGGGTGGTCTTGGCTTTTGTATCAGATCAGTTGGCATTATCGAAATATCTGATGGTGTTAGCGTGCTAGTCATTTTGGAGGAGAAACTGAGGATTAAAGAACGTGCAGGATAATTGTCGATATTCTTGTCTTTCAATTTCAAGCAGAATTGGACTCGATGATCCCTATGGGTCCCTTCCAACTTGAGATATTCTAGGACTGGTGGTCTGCTGGTCTCCTGCTTTTTGATCTTGTCCGCCCTGCCACCCCCCTGCGCCCCCAATACAAGCCGCTGAGGGAAATACTTATGAAATTGACAATAATCGTGTGAATTTCACCTGATTGATAGTTTTTTAAAAGGGTTTATCACAGCCTCAGGGTATGAACTCCAGAAAAGAGGGAACCAGTAAGATACTAACGCAGGCCTCCCAAAAGGGGTGGTTAAGTATGTCACTGGAACTGGAAACCTTGCTGGGAGGAGAGTGCTTTGTAGAATACACTGTAACAGTTCTTGGCTGTCTTTGGGCGTTTTTTGTTTCTTCTGCTTGTTTGGTTGTTTTTTTTTCGCCTTGGGGTAACCACACAGAATGTTCAGAGGTATGCCAAGGTCTTTCAGTCAGTTTAATTCTTGATACTTGCGTAAGGAAGCAGGTTCTGACACCTGTGCGATATTCTTACATAGAACATTCCAACCTGAAGAGTTTGGTAGGCCAGATGGTTTTGCAAACCCCCAGTGAAAGAATCAACAGTCTTTCCTGGCCAAATTTCCCGTTGAACTTTTGAGAACAAGTAGCAGCAGAGTAAAATTCCAAGACTTCTCAGGCTCTTCATTTGTTCCTTTTGATTACAGGAGGATCTCCCCCACAACCAGTAGTCCCTACACATAAAGATAAAAGTGGTGCTCCACCAGTTAGAAGCCTGTATGACGAATTGTCTAGTCCTGGGCTTGGATCAACACCTCTAGGCTCAAGAATACCAGTAAGTGGCTTAGATACCAGCCTGCTCGTAGTAGAAGATGTGAGGTAGTTTACCGCTTCAGGGAGTTCTTTTAACTCAGTTGTATCAACTGCTGTGGCAGAACGCCTGGTGGGTACTTCAGCTCGTGCTGTTGCCTGGTCTGGTTGCTTGGTGTGCCTGTTCCTGGGTGGCCCAACTGCGAGCTGCAGTGGTGGAGCTGTCTCCTATTGGTTTTGCGTTTTGGTACGGTAGAGAATGACAAATGCAAATCCTGCCTCTGCTATGCTTTGTCCATGACAAATGCAGCCTTGTTGCAGCTTTTCACCTTCTTGTAAATGTATTGGGCTGCTGATTGCCAGAAGGGTCCAAATATTCTTGCCTGGTGCTTGAGTTCCCTGGAAATGATCTCTGCTGATCTGAGAAGTGTGCCTGTAAGAATGATTTCTGTTACACTCTCTGTGTTTTAATGCAGGCCAGCTTTTCTATAACACAGAGCCCCTTGGTTGGAAGTATGCCATCAACTCCTGGAACAGGTAGGTGTCCTGTCAAAATAGATAATCGGCTTTCTTACTGCTTTCCTCAATAGACAAAAATCATTGCTGCATCAGCTCCTTGCTAATTTATGAAGGAGTTGCATCTTTCTTCACTAGCTTTTCCAAAGGTATGTGGATGTGAAATACTTTTCCACTCTGAGACTGACTGAATTGCAATCGACTTTACTTACTCCTTATTCAAAATGTGGTGTTGAACTGAGCACAGAGGTGGTTGCACTTGAGTGAAGCCACTGAGACGGATGGGTCGTCTTCCATCTTCATAAAGTTTCCTGTCTTCTGTATGAACCTGTGGCTTCTTGCTAAGCTTAATTGTGCTGCCTTGTTCCTGTTTGGGTTCTGTGTTCAGCTGCCGGTGTCCGGGGCTGAAGGGGAAAGTTAGGGCGCGAGTCATAGGATTTCCTAGCGTGCTTGCAGATGGGAGGGTTGGATTGATTTACCGGTTGTCTGTGTCTGCAGCTGAATCTCCCCCCAGCTCTTCCATAAGCAAACGAAGTGCTTGATACTGACTTGATTCTTTCCATGTAGGCTCCTAAGCTTGTCTGTCTGGCAAAAGTAATTTGTTAAAAATGCCGTTTCAATTTAACAGCTTCAAGTGCGTTCAGTCCTGCAAGTGTTGGGCAGCCTAGGAAGACGACGCTTTCTCCTGCTCAGCTAGATCCTTTTTATACTCAGGGTGATTCCCTGACTTCAGAGGATCAGCTTGATGGCACGTGGGTAACTGTATTTGGGTAAGTGGATTTCCAAAGTATTAGAAGAATCAGGGGTGAAATCTTGGCAACGTGTGGAAAGAGGTACTTGGGCGTGCTGTTGTCTGGCATTCCTAGGTTCTGCCAGAAATACAGCTGTGGTTAAAGCCAGTAACTGCCCCTGTGTTAGTGAAGCACCTGAGCTTAAGCTGCCTGTTATTTTTTTCAAGTTAGAAAGGCAGCCTTCTAACCATTGAGGTGTGGTGAAGTAAAAGAGCCTAGCTGAGAATATTCCTCAAGTCACTGCTTCTAAAATGGCACGAACGCCCGTGCCTCTTTTGGATTTCTGAAAACCCTTCATAGGGTTCTATTGTAGCAGCAGACTCCATAAACTACTCATTGTAATTTTTTGCATATGTTTTTCCACGTTTCAGATTTCCTCAAGCATCAGCTTCCTATATTCTTCTACAATTTGCTCAGTATGGAAACATATTAAAGCATGTGGTATGTCTTAGCTTGAGATTAATTTCTGGAAAGGTTCTGGCTCGTTCTTCAAAAGGCTGAGTGTCACAACTGTCCCTTAATCTCGCCTAGATGTCCAACACAGGAAACTGGATGCATATTCGCTATCAGTCTAAGCTTCAAGCCCGGAAAGCCTTAAGCAAAGATGGAAGAATTTTTGGTGAATCTATCATGATTGGTGTCAAGCCGTGTATAGATAAAGTAAGTTAACTGTTGTTTTTATTTAAGTGGAAGGCACTCTGGCTTTGGGCTTCCTCTTTATTTGTCCCGACGTCTTCTAGTTTTTCCATTTTGAACTGCAAAGCCTAGGAAGTTAATTTCTACGGGCGGAGTCTCTTCTACCTTACACGAGTATTTTCTTAAGCGTTTGGCAAAATTTCCTGCGGAGAAGGGTCATGATTGGAAACCTCTGTGCTGCTTGGAAGCTACCCTGCCCCCCCCAAACCATGTTCCTTTCTTTTAAATAGCGGTTGGAGTAGGGCTGGCTGTATTTCAAGCTAATTTGATCATGGGCTCTTAGTTTTTAGGCGTTGACAATGCTCTGCCCATGAATTCCTGCAACACTTTGCGTTGGTTACGGTACATGTGCGGGCTTCTGGTAGGGCTTCTAGTCTCTTCTTACCTTAGTTGCTGTTTTGGTGTCCAGTTTGTATCAATGACTGAATTGTCCAAAAGCTGAAACTCGAGAAGCAACGATGCAAGACATGTAATTGTCAGGTCTCTGGCCTTTGTTGCTTTGAATTTTCTGTCTCTTGTGCGTAGTGTCCGCTTTCAAATATCAATGAATAAGCCCATAATCCTTAACCTCTATTTTTGGAGGCAAGGGAGAATTCTGGAGGCTAATGCGTGTGAGGGTTTGGCGTTAGTCTCTAAAGCTCGTCCTTGCAATTGGCAGCTAGATAGGATGGCTTTGACGCGAGTGCTCGGGCTTCTGATTTAAAAGGAGCAGTTAGTTCCACGGGTCAGCTCCCCTTGTGTTGAGCAGAGTGAGCTGCCGCCTCCACTGGACACTACTCCTATCCTGTGTTTTGGATAGCCACCTCCTGCCAGATGTGCTGCTGAATTTCTGTTGTCTTGAGGCTGGTTGAAGGCTCTGCTCCACTCAGTTTAAACGTGGCAAATTGGGTCTCCCCAGGCTGGTTGTCATTCCCCACCTTGTTTTCTTCTGGGTTCTTGGGGAACTTGTGGTTCCCATCAAGCCACTTGCTGCCTCTTCCATTTGACGTGCATTCCCTTCTAAACACAAGCTTACAGAAACGCAGCCTTCTGACTCCTCTTCTAGCATTTGGTAAGGGGACGGCGTGAAACTCCTTGGCAAACTGAATCTGAGCCAAAAGCTGTAAGTTGGTAAGGGATTGGAGACGCTCCTGTAGGGATCGGGTCAAATATTTTGAAAAGTATTTAGAAAGAGGTTGTTATGCTACGTATGTTCAGCTGGGCCTGAAAAAAAGTACCTCTTGAGGTTTGTTGCAAGTCTGACAAGTGTTTTATTTTCTCTACTGTTTCAAACCCGGCTGCCACTTAGTACGTACAGGGAAGAGATTTCAAGCTTTCACCGCTTGGCAACGGCACAATCCAACATACCAATGCTTGTGGTGGGGGAAATGCTTGGTGGTGCTCTGTACTGACAGGCAATTTACCCGTGGTCTTTGCTGACTTTGAGATGTGAAGATATGTTATCAAACGATCCTAGGTAATAGTTCTAGATAATAAGGGTTGAAATACTGCTTTTGAGTATCTGTTTACATTATATCATCCCTCTTTTTAAGACTGTGATGACAAACTTTGACAGAAGCTCTACATCCTCCATGTCTTCAGCTTTAATTCCACCTACAAAATGCGTCTCCAGCCCACCAGTACAGCCTGCAAATTATACGACGAGGTTTCCCACAATGAGACCTCTTGCACCACCATATAAAGCCTTCGCTAGTGACTACCAGGTAATTTAAGGGGAACAGCAGCGTGTGTTTCTTTGTGCTGCCTCCTCTTAGTTGTATGAGGCTGTACGCACGTTAACTTCAATGTGAGCTTAGCCTTGACCTTTTCCTCCTGTCATTTCTTTAAAGATGTGTTTCAAGTACAAACTCACTCTGTTCAGTCTCAAAAATAATAATAACAATAGTAATAATGATGATAACGATAATAATGATGATAGTAGTAATCTAATGAAGAAATTAATGACTTGACATGTTTCCAGAGGTTTTGAAAATCTTTCAAAGATATTTTGTCAAAATACAGTAACACTCTGGGAAAGAAACAAAGACTGTGTATTTTAAAAAGAATTAACTGTGTGATCACTGATTCTGTTTTCTCTCTTCCTCTTTCCCGCTGCCTTCTAGGTGTTTTTGAATGGAGAAACTCCTAGGAAAGGTGAAAGTATTGCATCTTAAATAATGGAATATGTGTTTGGCTGGTAATATACAGGAGGAAGTAATACACAAAGTTGGTCAGGGTTTGAAGTAGGCTACTGGCATCTGTGGTTAGTTGTATAACTACTGGTGGCAGTATTTTAACTTCCATCTCACCTGTTATGCCTTCAGTTAATTCAGCAGACATGTAGCTTGCACTTTAAAGGACGGTAATGTAGACATGATTTTAAAAACTGAGTACGTGTAAAGAGAAGTGCTTTTTCCCCATTTGTGCTCTATTGTGTGATTGTAGAAAGCATATCAGCACTGACTATTTTTTTCCCTCTGTAATTACTTTCTGTAAATTACTTCCCAGTAAGTTGGAAATGTTTAAAAAGGCAGCTTTGTTTCCCGATGCCTTTGAACTTATTTTTTGTTTGGTTGTGTTTTTTTTTTTTTTGAAAGGTGGTGGACTCCTTGGAGGAAGAACACTGTGCACAGCTGACTGCCCAGGACAGGGACTGTTCTTAGTATTTGCAATGTTAATGGTTTTTTTAGCATTTATTGCTGCTTTATAATTACTTCTGGCATCATGTTCTAAATGTCACAGCGACGTTTTAAGTCGTTGTTTTATAGATAAAGATATATAAAGTTAAGTTTTTACTTATATTGTTTTTTAAATGGCTCTGAGTCTAATGCATATAAACTGTGTTTCTGTCAACTAAGTTGTATTTTCTGCTTTTTGGGAAGTAAAACTCGAGGGATGGGTCCAGCCAGCATGGGCTTAGGAAAGGAAGGTCATGCTTAACCAACCTGATCTCTTTCTATGACCATGTGACCCGCCTTCTGGACGCGGGAAGGCTGTGGACATTGTCTATCTGGACTTTGGTAAGGCCTTTGACACCATCCCCCACAGCATTCTCCTGGAGAAGCTGGCGAATCATGGCATAGACAGGTGTACTCTTCACTGGGTTAAAAACTGGCTGGATGGCCGTGCCAGAGAGTTGTGATTAATGGGGTGAAATCCTCTTGGTGTCCAGTCACCAGTGGTGTCCCTCAGGGCTCAGTTTTGGGGCCAGTTTTGTTTAATATCTTTATCAATGATCTGGATGAGGGAATTGAGTGCACCCTCAGTAAGTTTGCAGATGACACCAAACTAGGTGGGAGTGTTGATCTGCTGGAGGGTAGGAAGGCTCTACAGAGGGACCTGGACAGGCTGGATCGATGGGCCAAGGCCAACTGTATGAGGTTTAATAAGGCCAAGTGCCGGGTCCTGCATTTTGGTCACAACAACCCCAAGCAACGCTACAGGCTCAGGGAAGAGTGGCTGGAAAGCTGCCCAGCAGAAAAGGACCTGGGGGTGCTGGTGGACGGCCAGCTTAACATGAGCCAGCAGTGTGCCCAGGTGGCCAAGAAGGCCAACAGCATTCTGGCTTGTATCAGGAATAGTGTGGCCAGCAGGAGCAGGGAAGTGACCGTGCCTCTGTACTCGGCACTGGTGAGGCCTCACCTCGAGTACTGTGTTCAGTTCTGGGCCCCTCTGTACAAGAGGGACATTGAAGTGCTGGAGCGTGTCCAGAGGAGAGCTACCAGGCTGGTGAGGGGTCTGGAGACCAGGTCATATGAGGCTGAGGGAGCTGGGCATGTTTAGCTTGGAGAAGCGGGGGCTGAGGGGAGACCTCATGGCCCTCTACAACTACCTGAAAGGAGGTTGTAGAGAGGTGGGGGTTGGCCTCTTCTCCCAGGTGAATAATGACAGGACCAGAGGAAACAGTCTGAAGTTGTGGCAGGGGAGGTTTACATTAGATATTAGGAAGAATTACTTTACTGAAAGAGTGGTCAGGCACTGGACCAGCCTGCCCAGGGAGGTGATTGAGTCACCATCCCCAGAGGTATTTAAGAAACGTCTAGATTTGGCACTTCAGGGCATGCTCTAGTGGCAGAGATTGTAGGGGGTTTTTTTGTGTGTGTGGTTGGACTCAATGATCTCAAAGGTCCTTTCCAACCATGAAGATTCTATGATTCTATGTTGAAATCAAGAGCATGTCTGAGAAGCTGTAAATCCTTATGTCCTATATAATGTCATCAAACACCTTGATTCTTCTTTAAGTTCTTCTGTTTTGTAAGTGAACTTTCAGCTTAAATAGTTTATTGCTGGTATAAGCAGATGAAATTAAAGTGACCCCAAAGTTCTGGTCTTTGTAGATGAAGTGCTGGGTTTTGTTCATTGGAGTCCTTTGTGTGTGAAGATGGAGACTCTCTTCCGAATAGAAACAGCATGAAAGTAAGGAATTTCTCTGAACAGTCATTGTTTTATTTTGCTCAATTTTTTATCGCATCAGATTTCGGTATAGTTTACTGCAGAAAACAGTTTATGAACATAAGAATGTAGGGATGAACTGAATTTTCCGTATGAAAAACTGAGAACTTTTCAATGATATTTTTTCCCCTTCTATTCCGTATGTCAGCACCTAATTAATTAGCATCTTGTTTAGCTGCCTTTGGAGCTCTGTGTGTTCTGTGAGAATCTGTCCCTTGTTGCAGAATTAAGTTCCAAAAAAAGCTGTTTTCTTTTTCAAGGATCTTTCCTGCCCCCTGGTGTCAAGAAGGTAATCTTGACTACATGAACAACGATAACCTGGTAAATGGATGCCTGTGGAAATCTTGGAATTTATAGTTCTGTGGTGTGGATTATCCAGTTATTAATAATAGACTATTTCTTTTGAAACCTGTAGTCCAAAATTGTTTTCAGATACAGTGCTGTAGCTGAATATTTTTATTGGAACCCAGACTGGGGGAGCTTTTTTGGGTGCGAGTATGTTAACTGGTCGTTGCTCTTTTGCCAAAACTCACGTTTCCTCCTGGCAACCAAATATGCAGCTGGCTTGAAAGAATCATAGTTGCAACACTGTCTGTCATGACACAAAGCACCATAAAACGGATTTATTAAGCTGTTTAGATCTGTTAATATATTAATAACGTACACTATGAATTCAACTAGTGACGGTTTCCGGTCTCCTGCTCAGAAATTTCAGCAATCCAGACTGCAACAGAAGTTAGACCTTGTTCCATAAAGTCATAAAGCTGTAATGAAAATTCCTCTTTATTTAAAAAAAAAAAAAAAGGTTTTTTGACATTGGTCGGAAGCTGATTTTCTGAAATGGAAATGTTTCTTGCTCAAAGCAGCTGCCTTTTAAGAAGCTCCCGGCAGAGCGGGTCCTCAGAGATGAAGCACTGGGCAGTAGAAGTCATGAGCAATGAGACTTTGCGCTCTCTCTGCACTTCTTTGCTGGCCTTTGGGTTCTCGGTTGTTACAGTCAAGATCTCATAAAACCGTGTTCCTCCACGCATTCAGCACGGCCAGCTGCTTTTTAGTATCCTGATGGATTGTGGCACCGGGGATTTGATTTTCCCCCCAACCCTCAAGAGTAAAACCATTTGGGAGGGATCTCTTATCTCACTGATTTTTCTATGCTAAATGAAACTTTAAAAAAAAAAAAAGCTAAAATTGTATAATTTACAAACTGACTTGCATTGTTTGAACTGCCACTGCCAAATGGCTGTGGCATACATTTTATGAGGCGTACTGAAGCAGTTAGGTATTTGTTGTACTTGTTTAAAATGAGGGGCGACTGAATGTAAAGGGCTATTTTCCCCTGCTATTTTAACGGGGAGCTCTAAAGTTCTGCATTTCTGCCTGGCTTTCAGTGGCGTGTTTTTTCCGGCAGCCCGGGGAGTTGCCTGAGAGCGGATGGAAGGGAAAAATTATTCCCTGCGTGGAAAAGAATTTTTTTTTTTTGAGGTTGAATTCCCCAGGAAAGTGGGGAGCCCCAAGGTTTTTAGGGTTATGAAAGCACTGTCAAGGGACAGCAAGGACAAGCCACAGCTTTGCCTCCTGGCACCTTTGGTGTGGGAGCAGTCACTGGATGTTTGATGTTTTTGCCCCAGCCCTGGGACAGTAAAATAAGGTGTTTTTGAGGATGAAGGTGCCAGGAAAGTAGTGAACATAGTGAAACGCTTAGGTGTCAGTTCTAAAGGTTTAAAAAGAGAGGTGACTGAATGTTACCGGGTTTTCCCCGATATTATGACAGAGTGCACTGAGATACTTTATTTCTCTTTGGCTTTCAGTGGTGCCTTTCCCTGGCAGCCCAGTAGCATCTCTCTTGGGCAGTGCCGCTGGCCAGATGCCCCTCCTCTTTGTGTAACACCCAAAAAACCCTGCAGTCATATTGTAACTGTGTATTTTGGAGATGGGTAATTTAATGGTATCAGTTCACAGCTGTGCAAGTTAAATTAGTGCCAGAGGAAAGTCAAATACTTTTAGAGTATAAATATTTTTAATGAGTGTATGTAAACGTAGGCACACCTTTTCAACATGAAGCGAATCACTGGGCGTTGTTCTTTATTGGTCCTTTTGCTCCTCATGCTTTTACCCGTCCTCCTCGGCTGCATCGACCCAGCGAGTGAGGTGAGTGGCAGCGGTGACGGCAGCAGCGCAAGGGCCGTGGCTGTGGCGGCAAGTCCGTCAGCATCGATTCTGGTTATGGCCCAGCCCGGCCCTGCCGCCCCGCACACAGGGTGATGGATCTCCCTGCGGCCGCGCTGGGAGGAAGGGGCCAGGCATTTCCCAGTGCTGGCCAGAGGGTTCGCCCTTATGCTAAGAACACGTTCAAAATGGCATCGGTTAGCCTTAATACTGACTTTAAGAGTTGAGCTGGCGCTGGCTTTAGAGGGCTGTGCTGCATTTGGAGCTGAGGCGTTTCCCTAGAATCCTCCTGTAGCTCAGCTCCTGTCCCATCCCTCAGTCTGAGGGAATTCCTCTACTCTGCTCTTCTGCGCTACTTTTTTGGCACGCTGAACTCTGACTGGGGATTTTTGTCTTCCAGGTGCCTCGTTGTAGGTGTCTCGTGCTGCTCGAGAGAAGCCCCAGCCCAGCTCGCAGCCGGTGGCAGTGCCCCCTGAGGGGAAGGGGCCCGCCCTGGGTCTGGGCGTTGTGTTCCTTTTTTGGGGGGGAATAAAAAAAGGGGACCTGCGTGTGTGTGTGTCTGGGGGGCGATGGTGTCATTGGGGACACCGCGACGCCGCCGGGGCACGGATGCCGCGGGTCGGCGGCGGAGCAGGTGAGTGGGGGATGTGGGGGTCACGTGGAAGTGCCCCCAGAAGAGGCGCGTGCGCTGTGGCCCCGCCTCCCGCCCGCCCTGGCCACGCCCTCGGTCCGCCTCGGTCCCCGCCCGCGGCGGCGCCGCGCGCTGGTTCCGCGGCTCGTGTGCATCCGCGGCTTCGCGGAGCCCGGTCCGGCGAGGTCCCGAGAAAGCGGCGGCCGGAGGGCGAACCAGGACGGCCGGGACTCCGGCGAGCCCTGCGCCACCTGCAGCGCGATCGGTGCCGCCCGCCCGGCCTCGAGAGTGGCCGTCGGCGCTCCAGTATCGGCTCTCACGCGTTACCGCGGCCCTGTCAGTGCCCGGCAGTTTTCCGGCTGTACGTCTCCATGGCCCCGCGGTCCTCCAGGACCCGGGAAGTGCCCCCTCAATCCTCCGACGTGCGTCTCTATGGCACTTTAGTCTTCCAGGGGTCCCCTCAGTCCTCCGACGCGCATCTCCATGGCACTGTAGTCCTCCAGGATCCCGGAAGTGCTCGTCAGTCTTCTGGAAATCGTATGTTCCCAGCGCTCTCACAAACCATAAAACACGATTAACAGTTAACCACAAAAATATCTAAAGATCGCAAAAATAAAGCGACCCCTGCAGAACTCTCTTTTCCACAGCAACAACTGGACAGAAATCAAACCAAAGCGGCAAGAGAATCACCAGAGGTGGGTCCCAAACGGAAATACAAAGGGGTGGTGCCTCGCCTGCCGGGAAATCCCAGCAGGAGAAAAGGGCCCGCGGCTGCAGGGGATTGTGGGCAGGGCTGTGGGCAGGGCCCGGGTGCACGGTTACGGTTTAATAGTGTGCTTTATTTTAGGAGCACTGCATTTTCCTATAATTCCTGACTGTATTGAAGAGGCAACTGTGGCTTTTTTTCATCAGTTTTGCAGTGTGCTGTGTGAGTTGCTGCTGTTGTTTCTCTTAATCGGGTTGATGATGAGAAAATACCTTGTAGGGCTTAGGGTGAGCGTTTTGCATGCATCTGGGTATATGGCGCTTTAGCATTTCTCAAGAAAGCGGCAGGGATGTAAGGCATAGGGCCGTTCGGGGTATGGCATGGCCCATCGCCTTTCCCCATTGCCCGCAGAGTGCCACGGTGTCCCTAGAGTTTTTGCAGCTTGCAGCAGGCCCCTTGTAGATTGTGTCAGGGCATTACTTATTTTGTGGTTCTGTAGCAGAGCCCAGAGTCTGTGGGAAGAGAGAAGATAGGAGGTGACTGCGGAACACGGGGCACGGCTCAGAAGAGCAGCTCCTGAGGAGTGGCTGATGCAGGGGCGTCAGGGTTGCAAATACAGGATGGGAGCTGTCAGGAAGAAGTGGGGATCCTTCCCTGACAGTTGCGGAGAAGAGAAGGGGTTTCTAAAGTTTTGGCACTGGGGGTTGGCTAGGAAAGGGCGGCGGGTTCATCACCCATTGTCATATGGATTTTGCCTTTGGATTTGGGTGTTGACAGGGTCTGGTCTGTTCCAGCCTCTTGCATTTGAGGTGAGCTGGACAGTACGGAGGAGGAGCATGGGACTGGTGATTTCACGGAAATGCAATGGTAATTTTGTGTTTGTTGGTATCTTAGGTGCTGTAAAGAATTGTTGCTGCAGCCTCTGACTCTGGAATCGGCATGAAGCAGGTGAGCAGATTGCCGTGGCACCTCTGAGGATGAGGGTGTTGTGGAAGAGGTTGGCATCTACCGTCAGGGTGGTAGCTGCTGGAGCTGTGGTTTCTTTTTGTTTTGCAGATGAAGAGGAACCTGATGACTTCAGGAACACATCAGTTATCAGTTTGTTGTGTTTTTTTGTCAAGGATGGATTCAGAGACCTGGCCCTCTGAAAGCTAAGTAGAGAGACAGGCACTGGAGGTGGACCAAGGTTGACGGTTTCAGGGAGGAGTTTTCAAGTCAGGGTAGAGCAGAGGGCTGTGCGGGAGCAGTCTTCTCTGAGTAGGTAACGGGAGCGGGTTCCTCTTCAGCACAAAGCTAGCGTGTGCTGGGCAGGGCAGTTCTGGCCTCTGTCTGCTGTCGTGTAGTTTGTGTGCTCTGTCTTCTGTGTCTTGGACTTTCCTTAGGTTTTGATGTCCTTGTTGCTCTTTGCACTCAAGGAGCACAACATGTGCCTCGGGCAGCCCCTGTAGGGTCTCAAATGCCCGTGCTAATTGGCAGAGCGCCCAATGGGCACTTCTTTTCTTGCATAACAATTTTAAAGTGCTGATCGGGCTTGCCTCTCATAAGTTTCTGGACAGTCCTCTTCTGCAGCATCGTTCGCAGCTGCACGAGCAGCTCTGTTCTCTGAGCTCTAGCAGCTCTAGCCACCTACTTTTACGCACTGGGATTTCTTCCCTGCATCCTTACGTTCTCAGGTCTTGAAGCCAGGCTTCCTGCACGTATGTCATCTCCATTTTGACAGGAACTTCTTGGAATGGGCTGTTGCATTTGACTGTTTTGTGGCTTGGCCGTAGAACCTGCTCATGTCAGTGCTGCAGCCCTGTCGGTCTTCTTGCCCGACAGCGTCTCTTGTCTGAAAGTTGTTCTTCTTGTGGAGAGTTTTCTCTCATTTTGGAGTCATGTTGTCTCTAGTGCTGTGTGGTGTTGGGCTGCACGTGGGTGTGTTTGGTGTGGAGCTGCCCTGCCTGGGGGGGCAGAGTCAGGGGTAGGGGGAACACCAATAAGAGTCTATGGGTAATACGTTGATCTGCCAAGACTGCCAGCAGATCCAGAGAGGTGATTCTGCCCCTCTACTCTGCTCTCGTGAGACCCCACCTGGAGTACTGTGTCCAGCTCTGGAGTCCTCAGCACAAGAAAGACATGGACCTGTTGGAGCGGGCCCAGAGGAGGGACACGAAGATGATGAGAGGGCTGGAGCACCTCTCCTATGAGGACAGGCTGAGAGAGGTGGGGTTGTTCAGCCTGGAGAAGAGAAGGCTCCCGGAAGACCTTTTAGTGGCCTTCCAGTACCTGAAGGGGGCCTACAGGAAAGCTGGGGAGGGACTGGCTGCAAGGGCATGTCCATGACAGGACAAGGGGCAATGGTTTTAAACTAGAGCAGGGTAGGTTTAGATTAGACACTAGGATGAAGTTCTTCACACTGAGGGTGGTGAAACACTGGCACAGGGTGCCCAGAGAGGTGGTGGAGGCCCCATCCCTGGAGACATTCAAGGCCAGGCTTGATGAGGCTCTGAGCAACCTGATCTAGTTGAAGATGTCCCTGCTCACTGCAGAGGGGGTGGACTAGATGACCTTTAAAGGTCCCTTCCAGCCCAAAACATTCTGTGATTCTATGGTAAAGATCTGTGAACCACTATAATCCTAACATTTCTGCAGCTTTACCTGATAAAGAAGTTCCAGTAGAAAAAAATGCTGTGGTAATTCATAAAGGTAACTTTCTACTATCATTATATTTTCTATTGCTGAAAAGATGTATGTCATTTAGAAATGCTGCTCTCAAAAAAGAAAGGTAGCTTCAGATTTTTTTTATTTTCATCGTTTCTTTAGATATTTCTATAAAGAGAGTTCATTATCATTTTCCTTTCATGAACAGAATTCAAAATGCTGATGCTACCAACTTTCAGCTTTTTAGAAATAAACAATTCATGTTCATACAATGCAGTCCTTGGTGTAGAAAGTGCAAACATCTATAGATATGTGGTGGCTTGTTGTTTGAAAGGATATTTTAAAAAATTTATTAGGGAGATGCACTGAATTCTCTCAGGACCAAGTTTGACCCATGGAAAAATGTCACAACAGAAAATAAATACTTCCTGGTTATGGTGTGCTTTTACCACTGTAAGCACTAAACTCAGCTCACTTTAGATGGGAAATATCAGCCTGATGTCGTACAAACTTTCCGTTAGGACAGAACAGTTGAAGAAACTCTTAAACAACTTCTTACAGGTCGGTTAGCACACAGAGCAAGCATGACAAATGCAAAGGGAATATGTCCAAACCCATCTATGCCACAAAAAGCTTTTGCTACTTCATAGCCATCTATTTTCAGCTCAAGTTAGGATATACGTATGTCTGTGCGCAGATTTTTGCATGTATGTCAGTCCTGGAGGGTGAAAGAAGGCTTGGATTTTATTCAGGTGAAAGGCAAAATGAACGTCTATGGAAAATGTTAAAACCATGAGGTTTGCGCTTGCCTAAGAGAAGCCAGCGACTCAGCACTAACAAAGCCAACACAAAAGAGCACCCCTCTATAATCAGAATTTAGCACAGGCAATGCAGTGTGCAAGGAACTGCAGCTGTTTTTCTAAGTTTTAATCTCCATCCCTGAGCTACTGTTGTATAAAAAGACAATAAAAATGACCTTCCCTAGTTTCTGCTTCTCAGTATTGAAGGTAAAAAATGACAAAGCAAACAAAACAAGTGGTTAGAAATCCTACTGTCGAGTCCGATCGAGCTATGGCATTTGATACCTTTACTGGAATCTGATTCAGAAAATACAGCTGCAGAGAACTAGGAAGCATGAACAGTTAGGAGATACCATATAGTATTAGGAAGGAAAAAGTAGGTTTCTTAAAATTTTTATCTTTTCTTGGGTGGGGCATAAGCAATACTTCTGTAGTCACATATTGCTGAGATAGGTGATGATGAAGGTTAGGCTACTACTGCCAGTAGAAATCACAAGGATTAAGGCTTGAAGGACTGTGGACTGCGGCAATATGATCAGTGCCTAGTGGATGGTGATAAAATGCTGCAAATTACTCTGTATGAGATTTCGAATGGCATTCTCCAAGTACTCAAAAGTTCAGACCTGGCAGTCGAGTGCGTGTAGCAGATGTGTGACGGCTCCTGTGATTGGAGACCAGTATGGGGATAAACAGCCTGACATAAGATGAGCAGCAGTGGATTCAAACAGCATTCATGGCAGGTATTTATACAGTAACATATATGTGGGATGAGCAATTTACTGAAGAGTCAGAGCTCGAGCTCTGACACTGAGACATCAGTCACGTGAGATTTGTACTGAGAGGTGTTTGCTTTCTGCCTACAGCTAGAAGTCTGTGAATGACTTGAGAGATTTGCATGTAAACCTGCTCTACAGCCCAAATGTGAGTCATGTGCTTTTCTTTTCTGCTTTGTCATGAAAAGTATATTTAAAATTTACTTGTATATACTTCATAAAAAGTATATTTTTATATTCTTTATATATGCTTATGTACATAAAAGTATATTTAAATATCAGCTAGGGTACCTAGGTAACTACCGTTGTCTTTGTTCTACAAAACATCATGAGAAATTCTTCCGTCAAATCTGCTGTTCCTCTAAATATTCCATCTCCAAGATGTACCATTTCAAACCTCAGTTATTCTTCCAAGACTGTAATGTACTCAGACAGTGTAACGCCTCACGGTTGGTGGACGCTGTATCTGAATGGAAAGGAAAATTCAAGCTGTCTCGTCTCTCTACATCCCTGTAAAAAAACTGTGGTACCAGCGTGCTGAAAATTTGCTAGGATGAAATTTAATTTTTCCTTTTGTTCAGGCCTATTTCTGCTTAGAACTGATAAAGTGTTATTTTTCCATTCTGTTACTGCAATTCTTAAATTTTCTCTTTAAATCATTGATTTTGTATTTTATATTTTTATTTCTTATTTTTTCTGTGTACACATTAGAGTGTTTGAAGCACAAGGCATTCTCTCAATGTGTTCAGCTGTGGAAAACAGAAGCTATTGCATTACTAGATTTGCTGTAAAGAACACCGACATCCATGCTGGAGCGAAGATAATAAAAATAAGTTATTGTAAAAGATACGGTAGATTTCATTGACTTAAAACCTAGTAATTGGCATTCTTATATAATGGTAATTAAAAAGCACTATAAAGAATAAGATTGGATTCAAAGACCACAAACAAGGCTAACTGTGTGAGGAAAAAAAATGTCCTGCAAAGGAAATATACCACATAAATGTAAAGAACAGAAAATTTCGTTATTTAGTATACAATCCTGGAGAACACACAGCATAAGCAGAGCTTTTTGAAAGCTACAGCAATTTGAAACTACACCCTGGAGAAATCCCAGCGATTAAGAAAATCTATACGCAGGTCCAAGATACGAGATTGAAAAGTGTATTTATACCTTCTGCTTTTCCCACTTGTTCAACAAGGAAAGTCAAAAGCATGGAAAACTATGTGGCTTACTTGATATGAAGATTTATGTACATCTTCTTGATCTTAGCACACTTCTTTTTCACTGTCCCGATTCCTCTGCATTGTCACACTATTAATGAATATGTAACTTTGAGCTCTGCAGCTTTTCTGCCATCTTCAGAGGTCTTTGAAGTGAGCCCTTCTGGGCATTCCCAAAGGACTTGGGCACTCCCAAGTCCTTTTCATATCCGTACGTGAAGATACTTTATCTCCCTTTTGTTGTTGTTCTAATCTGGTCTGTTATTCACACAGAACCTTTGTCTGCTCTTGTGCCCAAGAGGTGGCAGATGAATGTAATTTTTCTGCAGCCCCCACTTTCACCCATCCCTACTATCTCTTTAAGACTTTAAGGATTTTTTACTTAATTCTCTTTTCATGTATTGTGGATCATTATCTTGACTTCATCCCATTAATTGCCACCATACATCTTTATTGAACTGAAAATGAAACGTATCTGAAAATGAAACGTAGAAAAACATTGTGGGCCTGTTCACAAACATACTCAGTTAAATGTAAACTTTCCGTTTCATTTTCATTCATTTGGATTTAGAATTATAGGCGATCGCTTCCCTTTGAAATAGCTTTTCAACTAAAAAAAGGAGTTAGGCTTCCTGAAAAGGTTATAATATTATTTTCTGGATCAGTCCTGAAGTTCTTTGTTCCAGTAAATCCCTGGATGCTGAATAACTAAAGGAGCTTTTGATTAGTTCTCTGAAACCAATGGTATTAAATCAATTGCTACAAGAATAAATTTAGGCTGAGCGTTAATAATATGGGAAGCCGGATGGCATAATGAGGGAGCACCGACCTGGGATTTGGGAGGTCTGGACTGCATTCTTGGCTCAGCCAAGAACTTGCTGGGCGACCTCAGGAAAGTCATTTTAGTTACTTTTGCCTTTGTAAGAAGTTCCATGTGTAAAGTGCTTTGAACTCTTCTGATGTCAAGTGTTATAACACCACCGTATATTTTGTAACCATGTAGGTGAAATCTAGGAAATGTCAAGCAGGATGAAAGTGGTGAGGGCCTGTGGTTAAGGAACCTTTTATGGAAACTGCTCGAGACTCCTGTCAAATCTGTATGTCTGTAACAATCTCATACGAGAATTGGAAGGAATATGAAGAGGCCCAGAGGTTTTTTGTCTGTCTTACAAACAGACCCTTATGCTGACAAGAGTGGTTTAATAATGATATATTGTACAACGTAAGATAAAACTAGATGTGTCAAGTGCGATTCAGCAGGAGTTTATCCTGGTTATTGTAGTAGACAGCCTTTTCATTAAGGCACAAAATGAGACACGAGGAAGGAATATAGAGAGGATCAATGATGATGGAGAGTGATGAGCTACTGTTTTAGATAGCAATTTTATGGAAAGGTACCTCTGAGAAAGCTAACCTCCTTCATACCATTATTTTTTTTTTTCTGGATCAGAGTTCAGCTGTCAGTAGGAAGATCAGCTGCACATTATCAGTAGCAAAAAGGCAAGATTTGGGGCTGCAGCATGGGAAGAAATCACCAGAGAGAACCAAGCAAGGTTCAATTTTTGAAATTGGCTGGACTTCGTCTCCATTGGGAAGCGAAGAGTGAGGTGAATCAAATGGAGCCATTAAAGGTTATCTTTGAGAAACTGTGAAGGATTTATGAACTCCCAGACCCTGGCAAAGGGCAAATGCAATCCTTATCTTTAAAAAGGGAAAAAAAGGAGGATCACGGAAATTAAAGACCAGTTAGCTTACTACTGAAGAAACAATCAAATCATTTGTAAGGAAAACAAAACAAAACACAACACAAGAAAGTGTGAAACATCAAAGATCCATCAAAAGCAAATTATCTTAGTTTCAAACCGACTTTTTTCTATGAAAGAGCAGAGTGGCTGTAGTAGAACTAGTCAGTGTTGTGTGCATTGACCTTTGTAAGCATAACATGGCAGCTTCAAAACTAAACTGGGAAAATTGTGTCTGTAATTAAACTGCCCTAAGGTTGGTACGAGACTGTCGGGAAAGCCATGTTCACGGAGAGGTTATTAATGATTCACTGCCAAACTATCAAGCAGCGTCCCGTGTACTCTGGTTGCAGCAGTAATCAACGTTTTCATCAATTACTTGGATGATGAAACAAAGGCTATGCTTATTAAATATGCAGGCAATACTACCACAGGCAGCTTCAGGCTTGTTGCAAAAATAAGAAAAAATTCAAAGAACTTGATAATTTAGAGAAATGGGCTGAAAAAGAGAGTGGAGTTGAATAAGGACAAATATGAGGTGCTGAACTTGTGCAATGATAACCAGCTGGGTCAGTTCAGAATCAGCTAGGTGGCAGAGCTGCAGGGCAAGACCTGGGGTCTTACTCAGTATCACTGGTGGAAACACTTAAACACTGTCAAGCTGTTGTGCAAAATACAAGCACCCCCTGGATGCACAAGAAGAAACACGCCCTGCAGGATAAGCGAAGGCAGCCTGGTGAAATCATATGTCCATTTTCAACACTGTGCTTCACGGAGGATGAGACTGGAGAACGGCAAGTGTAAGGCAATAGGAATGACTGTGTTAGTGAAGATTTAATGAACTGGTGTTATCTAAAGAGAAAAGAAGACGGAGATGCTACATCATAATTGCCTTCAAATTCATAAGAGATTGCTGCAAAGACAGGGAATAATTTTTCTCTGTGCCCAAGTGAATGAGACATGAAGTAATGAGCTAAACCTGAAGAAACCGAGTTAGACATTAAGAAAAAGTTTCTAACAGTACAGGTAGTTCAGTGTGTGAATAGATTTCCCGCTCTCCCCAGACAATCTCCATAATTAGAAATTTTTAAGAACAGGTTAGACTAAAGCCTGCGTGATTGCTGTACCGTTGACTCAGCCCTAAAGCAGCCACACTGTCTACAGTCCTGCTGCTCTTTGGGGAGGGCAGCCCAGAAGTCGGAACAGTCACCTGGGACGTAGCATTTTTGACTTTCATTCCAGTCATTTCTTATTTTTTTTTTTCTGGTGCATGTTCTGTCTTCTGCTTCTGTTGCTGCCTCATTGTAATTTATGTACAGGTAGTCTATGATAGTTTCATTTGAAGGGGAATGTGAATAAAAATGGTAAGAAAAATATATTAGTGTTTATAAAGTACTTTATGAGCTTCGGCTGAAAGGCAGTATATAAACACAAACATTATTATGGGAAATCAATGAATAATGTAATAAACAAGATTGAATAAAAAATGAAACAAAACCCCAAAAAGTGCTACACTCTGCACATAAAGCCCATAAAAGATATATTAACCTTAAATAATAACAGACCATTTTCAGCAGATTTTTTTTATATTTTTGTTATATATTAATTCTTTTTCATTTGCCAAAGTTCAAACAATTAATCACAGACCTATGTAATCAAAAGTAAAGTTTATTTCTTATTACCTATTCATAACGCAATCCTAGCATGTGAGACGATTACATACTATATATAAACACATACCTGCTATGTAATCATTTAAAATGCTGCGAACAGTGTGTAGGGAGTTCAAAATGAACAGCGTATGCACACCACAAAACATTAATAACATTCCAGAGTGTGTCAGAAAGTCTCATCTGCCCCTGGAATGAATTTGACTTGTTCATTAGTGAGCTGAATAAAACTGATTACAGTGAACTATTTTATTTTACATCATATAAGGGATAATCTTACCCTCAAGATATTGGGTTTTCTCCTTGAAGAAAAAACCCCACGTTTTGAAGAAGACCATGTTTCTAAACCAGCTGCAACCAACCAATCACACTTGAATCCCGTGGTACTATTTTTTGTTTGTTTTACTTAATCAGTTCGTTTTAAGATGACCTATTCCACTTCACAGTGAATAAATACAAATTTATTTATTCATATTTCTGAAATTGATATTGAATTTATGAAATAAGAGTTGTTTCTCCAGTGCATGTCCAGCGCTCTTTGGAGAGTTAAAGAAGCAATAAAGTTGCAGAAGAGTTAATGGAAGAATTTTTCATAGTTGGGAAATGAACGAATAGTTCAGGCAACAGGGTTTGAAAGAAAAAGTAAAGGATCGTAACTTAAAATGAGAAAATTAATTAATCAGAAAGAAGGTAGACTGACAGTCAACGTTTCTTTGTTTGTTAATATTTTTACAGGATATCTATATAAATCCATAATAACACAAATAAAAATGTGTGAAGATCCTGTTCTTTTCCTTTCGTAGTTAGGTTATTCAAATTTGCACTTTGTCTAACACTAATCCCAGTTGAAGACTGAAGACGGTTTCCAGATGCAGCAGCAACTTAGGAAGAGGACATCAGGAGGAGGTCATAGAGGTAGTTCATGAAATGAATTAATGAGAGTTAATAATGTATTCTACATTTACAAGTCTTTTCATCTAAGTCTCTTGGAGCAATTTATAAACATTACTCCACTGCTGCAATAGAAGAAAGTTATTGCATAGAATTCTCAGGAGTACGTAAGTCCTACTGATGTGATGTAGTAACCAGGCATCTAATGACCAAGTCACCTTAGAAAAGAAGACTTCAACACATGAATTTTAATGAATTTGTAAGCATTTAGATGCTTTCAATACCTCTCAATTATTTTTACTTTATTAAAGAAGATACAAGCACAGGGAGCGTGCTTCTTTTCTCTTACCCAGCTGGGAGTTGTTGGCACCGACAAAGCTTAAATCTGTGATGTGACAAATGTCTTCATAAAATAATGAGCAGGAAATGGAGACACCTTGTACCTGCAGCATCTTACAGGATTTGCATAGTCAGAATCAGGCCCAGAAATATGACATAGAGGAAGTCACATAATTGTGACAGAGAATCGGGACTATAACCATGTCTATACTTTTACTATAAAACTATCCTCCTGCAGTGACAGATTAATAAACTCCAGGGTAGGGCTTGGAGAAAAACAGCAAACCAATTAACTTTTAAGGATAAATGAAGAAACCAAATACAAAACTTGGGCTATCTAGGCTTTTTCATGCAGAGAAACAACGCTACTTGGAATGCTTGACCATGTAAAAAGCCAAAAAGACTGAAGCAAAAGTAACAGGTATTGTCAAGAAATAATAATGTTTGCAACAGTATTGTAAAAGGAACTGAAAAAAGGAGAAAAAGGCATAATTATTTACTTCGGTTTCTAACCTTAACTCTGATACAAGTAAATTACAAAACATAGGAGAAATTGCATTAGCTTGGTGGAGAGAGGATCACACAAACTATTTTCCTTTCCTTTCTTTTCTTGTTTCTTAGACTGGAGAGCTGTCAGAACTGTCAAGAGATGGTCTTTTGCCCCCTTGCACAGGAAGAAACAGGTCGGTTGTATCTGTTCTTCAAAAGAAGTTTAAAGATTTTCTTTTAAATTAAAATTCATCTATACACCTGGTGCCTGTGGCCTAACACAAATGCAGTGCCCCCAGTGAATGCCAGAGGAGGGCAACCTAGAAAAGAAGAGCGGTCTGTTGATACGTGGTGAGGGTGAAAAAGGAGTAAGTGAAAGGGTTGGTAGGCAGCTGTGGAGCATGGTTGTTTCGCTATGTGTGGAAACACTGACCAAACACAAACTGGTTACAAAGCTGTCAGGACTAGGTTCAAAAGCCAAGCCAAGAGGGGCTGGCAGAGCAAAGGAGAGCAAGGCACCTCACAACACAAGCTCCATAGCATTTTAAATTTTTTTACTCGTAAACCCTCCAAATTGAAGCCTGGATCTTGTTAACGTTTGTGTCTCCATATATGCCTTCGGACAATGACAGAAATACATACTTTGCACATAAAATGCGATGGAAGTTTTATGATCTTAGATCTGAGTGGTCATTTTATCATGAGTCCTAAATCAACAGCTGTTATAACTATCATCTGAAAGATGGGTTTCTTCAACAAACATCATATCACTTAAGGAATGAAAAGGAGAATTGTCTCCTGAATGAAGCAGGATGACGACTGAAGAGGCTGTTTCTTGGGACTGCACAGAACCCTGTACTGGATCACTGCTTTTTGATTAAAATTTCTTTGAAGTACCATAATCTCTTCTCAATGAGTGAATGCAGTGAATTGCGGGAGCACACTTGGGTTCTCAGCTGATGGAACTAGGCAGAGGGGGTCCATGCTGTCTGGGGAAGCTTCCCAAATGTCTGGGTTACTACAAGTGAAATATAATAAAACTTCTTGGCAGTATTTGGTGTTGGGCACTGATGTAGGGTACAGCTTCTCAGAACTGATGGTTTTATGGTTCCAAATAGTTCACTGGAATCCAATTTGGCTGGTTCAACGGATCTTGGCTCAGGACTTTACTGTGTTACATCATGTTTGTACCAGTTTTTGCTTTTTGGCATCGAGCTGTAGTTTCTGCCCTCTATCCGATATAGGATAGCAGGAAATTGTGAAGATTTAAGTAGTAATGAGTCAGCATCATTGTCTGGAAGCTTGAAAGTTGCTGACACCTGCCTCAGACACCTTCAAGAGAGTGACTGGTTATCGGACGTCTTCAGATTTAGGCATAACAGCAGATTCAGGCTGTTATTTGTCCTGTAGGTTAGAGTGGAGATGGCCCATGCACTGTTCAGGAAGAAAGGGAGGGCAAAGGCTTTGGGGCTTCAGCACTTCCTGATTTGTCTGGCTGTGAGTCTGAAGACTTCATCCCGATTCTGACATAGGTGTTGGTGAATTTCTTTATGATCCCCTGTGATAAGCTATAAATGAGCATAAAATCATCTTGATCTGGGTGTGTTTTTACTGTCAAGTGAAAGGATCGGAATTAAATGTTTTAGCTGACCTCTTCTCGGCTTGATTTATGCAGAGAACACAACAAAAATTGATTGAATACAACAGTGTTAATCTATTATTCTGATGTTAGAACCTAATCCAAGACCCACAATTACCTTTCAATCAGTATCAGTGAAAAATGGGGGAGTATTGCTATTCTCCTGTTGCACCACATCCTAATGCAGTTTTCCCAGTAACAGGAAAAGAGATTTGGAGAGCAGAATAGACAGCTGAGAAGTAAAGTATCATCCGTGGGCTGGAGGGAGCAAATAGGCTTTACCTTCTAGTTCATCCTTCAGGCTCCTTCCCTACCAGTGCAACTGGAGAGCTCTCATTAGCGTGACACTGACTAGTGCGCATCTGAAAGATGATTATAACCTTTTCTTTTTCTTTTCTTTTCTTTTGAATCACTCTAAGGAAATAAAAATCCCTCTAGTTTTTCACCTCAACGTGTTTACCAGTAGATGGTGCTAGCAATTGCTCCATTCATGATGGTGCCATATGGTACTGAGGGCTGAAAAAAGCAATGTTTTATGACAGCAGCAAGAATTACGTCTCTTTGTGAATCTATATTCTGTCAAAAAATTTATGTTAGGCCTCGCTGAAGTGCTGTCATTTTCATTTAAGCTAAAGGTCCTGTGCAGCAGTCAGCTCCACAAATGGTCTCACCTTGTCAACAGCAATTTCACAGGAGGGCGAGATTAGCAGAGAAGCAGCTGAAACAAAAGATACTTGTTAAACGCAGCAAGGGTCAACTACAGAAAGTTAGCGCTAGGCGCTTCGAAAGCAAGGCTTCAAGGTGCACAAAAGAAGTGCAAACTCTTATTAAGAGTGACTGCTGCCTGCGCTAACTCGCGTGCTTTGTAGACCAGGAGTTTGGCAACGGTGCTTGGCAGCTCCCACGCTGTTCTTCAGTAGAGGTGGAGCACAGATGAGGGAGATATACTTAAATCAGTTATAGGGCAGGAGCCTGCTGATCGTCATGCTTCCTATTAATAGACGGCACATTTGGGAGGAGAGTTAAGAAGCCTAAAATCTCTCCCATAAATCAGTAGACTTAAAACTCGTTGCTGAGGCAGGACCTATCTGTGGTGCGCTAGGTAGGTGCTCAGCCAGGTCTTGATCAGTTCTCCTCAATTTTAAGGTCCTAAAACAAACAAAGGAACCAAAGCCCACAGCCACCCTTTCACCAAAAATCGCAGAGACGCATTATTTCACTTACTATTTGTGTAGGTGGAAGAAGGCAGAATAACGTACAGCCCGGGGGAAACCTACAGGTCCGGTTCTGAGGGCTGAGCACCCAACAGACTGCAGGGACGGGGAGAGGGAGGGCTGAGGAGATGATGAACTAAGACAGATTTTTATCCTAATATCGGGTCTGATTTTTAAGAAATAGGCATTTAGCACTACTCTGTGTTCCCTAACCTGGGGTTCTAATTCCGGTGTACACTGGAATAATGTCTGGGCATATAAGTTTCACAAACATAGCGAGGGAACCGGCTCTCGCTTGAGACCTTCTGAGCAAAGCAGAAAGGGTAGGAAAAAATCTTATTACCATTTTTCTGATGAAGTTTCAAAACAGACAGTTTGAGAGTGAAGTGGGGAGGAAGTTTTCCTAGACCTCAGTTTTAGCATCTAAATCTAAATTATCCATTTTCCTTTTCCTTCTGTAAGGTAATCAGAGCTCTATTCTCCAACTGATCAGAGAATTTTCAACAACTGTCTCTTCATGAAAACCAGAAAATGTAGTATCTGTAGTTAGCTGCCTTGATTTTTCAAACTCCATAGCATTCAGGAGTTCTCTCGCATTTATGGCATTACTAGCTCCTCAGCACTACATCGAGCCTCTTATTTAAGTTTCTGAAGTGTGATGTTAGAGTCCTAGTTTAGACACAAATTTTCACTTTGAAAATCGTGGTCAGCGACTGTATAGACTTAAAAAAAAATAATTTAACCTGGCAAGGGAGTTGTCCTCCTAAGTTTTAACCCTGGCAACTTTTTTATTTCTCTTTCCTCCCTCCCAGGGAAAGGATTCATTAAAGATACAAAGCAATATCAAACTGTCAGATCAGATGCATGATAAGAATAATTAATGGTGTCGGACAAAGCGATAAACCCTACCCTGAAAAGACAAAAATTTTATTATTTTATTTTATTTGAAGTTGCCTCCTTCCTTCATCTTTCCAGTTCCCATAGGACTGTGTAATGTGGTTTAGATGAAATCAGTTACTTCAGGGCAAGAAAACAGTGCCAGTGATTCGGTCTTCCTCTGACCAGAAACATTTTGGACCCTGTGAAGGAATCGTTGCTAGTTCATGGCTTTCCTTTGGCCCGCATGTTTGCTTTCCCATTTTGAAAAAGTACTCGCTTGAGATGTGTTGAACTGATTGTGGCCCTGCCATGCTGTATCGGGAAGGTCACGCTGCGTTGCATTCCTGCAACACACCGTGATGAAGGCAATCAAAAGCGAGGGGCTCATCTCTACAGTACATTTGACAGGTGCAACAGCAAATGTGGACATTATGTTTTCCTGAAGGACTGCTGAGAAAGCAGATCGTGTTTCCAGTGCCTACCTGAAAGCCATATTATCAGCCTTTCATCTTTAATTAGCAGGTATTCACATGGAGAATCAGGATATAGACTTTCCTTAGTTGTTGATTATATGAATTTAGATTTTTTTTTTAATCAAATCTTAATTGTTTTCGAAATCCTTGTTCACCAGGTTTCTTAGACAGGCAAAGGGGAGGAGGTTTGATTCTTCTGGAGCCAGAAAAAGATCCCATTTAAGGGTCAGATGGCACACTATCAGCTCCTGTAATTGTAAGTGCAGGTACCACTGGACCCTTATTATTGTTCGGCTTCTTGCTGTTCTTGTCAACTTTCAATCAAATAGTGTAAATAAAGTGTAAATAACTTACACATAGAAAAGTTATCACAAAGAAACCTGAATAATAATATATATCAGAATAATTACTTACCAGAATAATTACTCGAGGAGTCAAGGTACCAAGCTCCATGTGGGGAATATTACATTTGAAGCAGTCTCAATCTGCTGAATAGTTTCATCCACACAACCCAAATGTGCCTTGCAGACAGCCTGGGTGCAATCATGAAGATTCAAATGGAGAAGACAGACACAGGTTAAGGCCTGATAAATGAAGAAACATACAATCTGTAGGGGAAAAATCCAGTAGAAAATACTTCATGTAGCCTACTGAAGCTTATTAAGCCTTTAATAATTATACCGTGGACCCTTACAGAATCATAGCATGGTTGAGGCTGGAAAAGACCTCTGGAGCTCATCTTGTCTAACCCCCCTGGTCAAGAAGGGCCACCTAGAGCTGGCCACCCAGGACAATGCCCAGATGGCTTTTAAGTATCTCCAAGGATGGAAACTTCACAACCATTATACTGCGGTGAAACTTTTAGAACAAGGTATCAGTCATGAACTGAAGAAATGCTTGCTTTTTGCTGACATGGGAGATGCTGACGAAGTCTAGCTGGTAGTGGGCAAGGGCATGGCCTGAGAATAGCGCTCTGGCATGGTAATACGACAAAGGCACAGTGCCTTTGTGTATTCAGGTTCTGTTTGAAATTACTTTCAAAACTTGTTTAGAGGAATATGCAATTGTTTAGAGGAATAAAATAAAGAAATCACAATGATGCTATTGATCTCCTTCAGGCAGCAGAACATTTTGTCTTGCATCTCTGAGGGAAAATTGGAAAGTTTAAGAACTTAATTTTCAAATTAATAGTTTGAATTTTTCTTTTGGCATGCACACTAATATATGCACCGTGTGTATGCCAAGTGAAGTATTCTGCACGTCAGAATATCAGCGCTGATCTTGGGAAAGAGGACTCCTTTTCAGAGTAGGGCTCTAGGGAGTTAGTTGTCATTTGAAAATTCCCTGTATTTCAGCAGTGTTGGGTATGATACGGAAGGCCAACGATGACAGAGGCAATGCTACAGAGTGGGATTAGTCATCTGTCTGGACCGTAGGAGCCACACTCTTGGAAGAAGCAGCACTGTCCATTCAGTGAAGTATGACTGACAAAAATTCTTGACCTTGGGAAAGATCCAAAGTGAGTTACATAAAGGAGATGCCATTGGCATCGCTTCCTTTCTTACATGACCTAACTGCACAGAAGAGGCTGACCTGTGGTTAGGCAAAACTGGAAAACAGTTGTTGAATGGTGTCTGATGTTGTTTAGTATGTGCTGAATTTGTTTAGTGTTTCTGTTGGGTAGTAGCTGTACAAAGCAGGGCACGTGAGCCAAAAGGAACATTTTCTGATGCCTGATGCAGGGACAATAAGGAAGTCAGAGAAAGTCCACTCTCTCTTAAAAATCTTAGTTCATGCACTATCCTTTCAAAATCCATGGAACACGATTGTTCTGTGGCCTTCGCCTGTGATGAATAGCAGATACGGGAACGAGATGGTACTACGGAACAGGTAAGTGGCCTACTCGCTACCCGGGCCAACATTTCATCAAATTTTGGTGGAATGCTGTCCTTTGCGCGAACTTTGCTCATTACAATGTACCAAAACACACCTCCATCCTGGAGGCTACCCACCCCCAAGGTGTGACCACTCCTTGAGTACACCAATCCTAATAAAAGTATTTATGACTAAAGTCACTCAAACTCCACTTTGAAGATAAAAAAACAGTATAAAAATAGCCGGGGGGGAGGATATCAGGGAAGACACCATCGCGAACAAGTCAGGAGAACTCCATCACTGACTTCCGGGATCAGTCGACGGGCTGAGCCTTTCTTCCCCCCCATAGGGATGCCTTTGGGTAAGACTCAGGTTATACCGAGTGTTTCCTCGGGGAACTTAGAAATTTCTCTCCTACATTTATAGCCAGGCTGTATTGTTTGTAACTTTGTCGTGCATTTTGTATATTTAACAATACTTTAATTTGCACGTGCTTTGCAGACGGTGTATTTATCACCGGCAATCCCAAGAATCTATATATCCGTTGTTTAAATAAACTGCACTGTTTAAGTAGCTAGTCATTTTGGTTTGTCACTGAACGTGACCAAAGACTCGAGAGTGGCCGTGCTAGTTCATGAGCACAACTAGACTGAAGGTGCAGTCCACGATTAGTGTATCCAAATTGTAATAGTTTAATACATATTAAACGCCATTGGACTGAGAGTGGTGAATTGAGCATCACTCAGAATTTAAACCCAGCCACGCCTGGCCTCCCACCTCGGTGAGGAGTGTTAGAACACAAGCGGGTTTATTTTCTGCCAAAACTGCTTTGTCCCCTTTCACGCAACACAATTAAATGTTTTTTTTTTGGGGGGGTGAACATAGCAACTTGAGTTGATCTCATTTATTCTATTCAAAAATTGAAGTACTTTAATTACTACACTGCCTTCCTCCTTAGGTCATTTTAAGAGATGTACCTTCAATTTGTATAGTCTGTCCTCAGATTGTACATATTTTTAATCTGAGGTTCCAGTTTATTTACATCTCTATCACTTTACACTGCTACCGGATGCTCTTGGACAACTAAGGTGCGAGCATAGAATTCAGCAGAAAGATTTCAATTTCCTTACCCTTAGAAACAGGGTTCGAGGTACCAGGGAGACATATTCTTCCTCATTCTTTCAGACTTTAAGTCTTTAATACTTGGTACTTTATTCGAGACACCAGTGTAGCAGACGAGCAATGTTATTGTAAACTCTTTTAATACAGTGCTTATGTTCCCTCCTTGGTGTCTGCAGTTTCTGTTATAGGTCAATTTGTGGCCATAATCATACAACATACAACAAAACGGTTGTCCACTGAAAGAAAATAAAATCCTTGGCTTGATTCAGAGCAGGGCTTGAGTACCTCTCTTAGGGTCATAAGCTGTAGGCACCCCTGTCTGACAGGACTTTGTTTTGCCCTTTCTGCATTCCGGGGTGGGGGAGGCGATGTACCAGAGAGGCGTTCAGAACGATGGGCTGAGGCACCCCCACCTTGTAGTGACACTGTGACACTTGTGCCCAAGCCGAGTGCAAGGGGCTACAGCTCTCAAGCACAGTAACCAGTTCACTCACCTGGCAGCTGAGCTCAGCCGGCATCTGCTCCGCTTGTCCTGGCGAACGCATTGAACTTTGTGCAAGCAGATATAGTGGAAAGTAAACCATGAAAGGAGGTACTTCTTTACACTATTCTCAGTGGTGTGCTAAGAATACGCGTTCGTAGCAAGTTTACCCATTGCTACAAAAGAGGTTAAGAGCCCTTCAGTCTAGTTTCTTCATCACCCGCATCCCATAACGCCTGGAAATTTAGCCAAGTCGTTTCACATCTTGTAGGAGATGAGACTGAAGATTTATAGCGTGAGCTATCAAGTGATGAAAGCGGTGGTAGTGGTTCCTCCTCCTGCTATTTTGTGAAATCTAATCTTACATTTCAGTCTTTGAGAGCAGTCTGGTTTGTTCCAGACCAACTGAAATATTTTGTGTGCAAACAACCTTTTTGCTTAAACAGGGAAAATGGATCAAATATATTTGTTTCAGATTGAACTGTTTTAATTTTTGTTTCAGTTTTTGAAATAAATTGTGGTATTGAGGACAAAATATTAAGCAGTGCAGTAAAGAAGGTTATACACTGTAGTTACAATTCATGCCTGATATGCAGGAATTGCTATCAAATACTAGTACGACAAATGAAGTACTAGTGACTGTGCACCTTTCGAGCGACTTCCTGAGCCATTCATTCCATATACTGTGGAGTTCACGTATGGGTTTCCTAATATATGTGGATCTGGCTTGGTTCTTTTTCCCATATTTTTTAGGTGCATGATGAAATTAGTGATCTAACAAAAGAGCATGAGAATGTACTTTTGAGTATCAGAAAATACAGCCTCAGTAACAAGCCCTTCTGGGACTATTTATTTATGTATAGTTAAGGTTTGCAGCCTGTGTGTGTTTTGTGGTGATTGCTTATAGAGAAAAAATATATTTTTATACATAACACAGTAGTGCACAGTTTGTCCAAGTAGATATAGTAGAAAGTAAACCACAAAAGGAAGTACTTCTTTACACTATTCTCAGTGGTGTGCTAGGAATATATTGTTTCCTAAATTATGCCTGGGTGTTGTGGTTTTGGCCAAATTGGCCAATGACCAGCGACAGATACTCCCCCCCAGCCTCTCCTGCACGGAGAGGAGGAGGAGAGAGACAGAGATTTATGAGTTTAGAAGGAACTAAACTACTTCAATGAAATATTAATAATAAAAAAGAAAATAATGAAATAGATACAGTATATACAAAACCGTATTAAGCTCCCAGGATGATGTCACTGGCAGGCACTGGGGAAGTCCCAGGCTGGACTCAGCGACGGGTGGGAGCCGGGTTCCAGTGTTGGAGTCAGGAACACACGGATCGGGATCAAAGGCAGATGAACAGACAGGGTCCTCCTCGGACGTCGGCCATTGAAGGAAGAGAGCTGACCCTTTGATCCCTCAGCTTTTATACTGAGCATGGGGCAGATGGGATGGAATACCCTGTTCGCCAATTTTGGGCCACCTGTCCTGTCCGCTCCTCCCTGCAGGCGGGACCCCTCTACGCTTTTCCGCTTCTGACCCTCTAATGGGGCAAATAATGAAATTAGCTGACCTTGGTTGTTATAGCAATAAGTATAAGCAAGAGCCTCTCTGCGTACCATTCCTTGGCACAAACTGTCCTATCACTCTAAATGAACCGTTTCAGACACAACATGCTGTCAATTTCAGAGAGTTAGAAGAGGCCTAGCTAAGAAGTAAAATTACTGAGCAGAAAGTTGGTTCTGTTTTACCTCAAACCAGGATGCTGGGCCTCTCCGATAGGTACATTATCTGATATGTCATATAGAACTTTACTGGCTGTGCAAAAACTCAGGACGCATCATTACAAATGCAGCGTCAGTGAACTTTTTAAAAAGCAACAGGTTTATGTTGCATTATTTTCAATTTATTTTTATTTTTCAGTATAAACAATAGTAAAGCAAATGTTTTCTAGAACATCACTTCTCTTTTGTTAGCTTCCCCTTTCAGACAAACAACCAAGCCAACATCATGCGAACAGGAGCAAATAAATAAAATTAACAAAAATACTTTCTTGTACACACACTAGTTAGCTATGCACAATACCTTTGGCATATTTTGGCAGAAGGAAAGTAGATGATACATTTGCCTGCAGATTTTATTTTCCTCAGACTGAATGTTTGGGGTTTTTTTCATTTAAGGCAAGTGAGTTCCGAAAAATGTTTTATTTCTGTTCTTTTCCCCAGTATCGATTTAAGAAAAGAAAGCCTTGTTACAAAATAAGGCAAATGGCTGTTAAAAAAAGTATCCCAACATGCTGCCAAAGAACTAAAATGTATTATCAAGTGATAAATGCCGGAGATTTGTTTTATCTCCTTCTGCCTCCTTCATCACGGTTAACTACTTATGAAGCACGCCAGATTGACAGCCCTGGAGGTAAAACGTAAAACTGCAGGGGCCAAAACAGTATTAGGTACCTGCCTGTTAAGATGCTTCAGCTAGCACAGGAGTGATGGCTTTGGAAGGATGTCATCTCAAATCATTAATCAGACCTACTCAGCCCATCACTTGCCTTCTGAGTTGTCCAACAAAGACACCTTTCTATCAGTCACCACATCTGCTAGCATCAAAGAAGGTTTTGTGATGTGAATATACTTTTACTTACAACTGAGTGGAGGTAAACTCTTTCTGTTCCTGCTTTTATTTTTCTATTTTGACACAGAATTAGAACATCAATAATTACAAAAATACCCATGGCTGTCTATAGCTCTCTAGCTCCCTCTCAGAACACGACCATAGGACATCAGAAAGATAAAATTAAAAATTTTTAGATGTGGTATTTCTGTATCCTACCAGAATATAATGAAAAGATTATTTCTGACGAACATTACTTTATTGTACTTTATACTGAGTGTGCCCATGTGCATATGATATTAAAACTGATAACAATATGAATTCCAATCTTTCCTCTGAGTACACAGTTGCACTTGTAGTTATTACTAATTAAGTGGTTTGTTAGCTTACAGAAGCCCTTAAAAATACCTCCTCTCTGCTGGCAGAGCCAGGTAAATTGGGTATGACTGTGATTCATAGGAGCCTTTCCCACACACCAGCGTGCATTCAGCCTCCTGCAGTCAAGAGTGCCCCTCTCCTGGGTAAATGATTCCTCCTGCATGTGCCGACACCTCTGCCAGACCCTGTCAGTGCCACAGAATCGCTTTGGTTAGAAGAGACCTTTAAGATCGAGTCCAACGTTTAGCCTAGCACTGCCAAGTTACCACTAAACCATGTCCCTGAGCACTACATCTACACATCTTTTAAACGCCTCCAGGGGTGGTGACTCAACCACTTCCCTGGGCAGCCTCTTCCAATGCTCGACAACACTCAGTGAAGAAACTTTTCCTAATATTCAATCTAAACCCCCCCTGGCACAATTTGAGGCTATTTCCTCTTGTCCTATTGCTTGTTACTTGGGAGAAGAGACCAACCCCCAGCTCTCTATAACCTCCTTTCAGGTGGTTGTAGAGAGCGATAAGGTCTCTCCTCAGCCTCCTTTTCTCCAGGCTGAACAACCCCAGCTCCCTCAGCCGCTCCTTATGAGACTTGTTCTCCAGACCCCTCATCAGCTTCATTGCCCTTCTCCGAACATGCTGCAGTACCTCCAGTGTGTCACATATACCGACCACCAAACAAAGAGTACATGCAATGTACTGGAAGTTTTCCAATCATCCTTCTCTTCACTTTGGTTCGCTTCCGCCAGCGGTCTCTCTCCTATCAGATATGGGCTGTTGGGCAACACAAGTATGTTGTTTCAACGGGTCTGCCATGAGAGGTACAATGCGTGGCACTGATTTTTAGAAGCGACAACCACACTTAATTTCAAAGAAGGTCTATGGGTGCTACAGAAAATCAGACCCTGCGCAAGGTCAGAAGAGAAAGCAAAGTGATGCCCATTTGTACTTTTCACTTCTTGAGTATTTGCATGGATTCTATGACTTGGGTCAATGCAACCTTTCCTACCATCTTTTTTGTTTTTTTTTTTCTTCCAATTTTAAACCAGCCTCTTTACAACAGTGGGCTTTTTCCTTAGAAAATAACTGTCTTTGTTCCACACATGTGTTTGCACAGCCATCACTGCTGCACTGGAGCAGATATGAAATTGTTCATAGTTCAGTGAAAAGCTATTTTAAAATCCGTCCTGGTTCCACAGATGCTATAAACATCCATTTTGATCAGTTAAGAAACATGGCTGCTTTTGCTAAAAGCAGTGTCTGGGATGATTTTGTTTTGATTGTTCGACATTGTTGGTGTTGAAAATAGGTATGTCAGCATTCAAAAGATGGTTGTAAGGCACTCAAATTTTTTTAATAGCAAGCAAAATTCTCATTAACAGGCAATTTTAAAAAGCAATAACATTCATTTTTTGGACTATTAAGCATATAGAGTGTTTGTAATTAGAGCAAAGAATGAACTAATGGAAAATAAAATTCTGTCATGCACTAGTGCCAAAGGATTGCAACATAATATATGTGAGGCTGATTACAATTCAGCCTTTCATCAGGATTATACATGATCAAAGCTTCTGGAGTGAGAACTATGTAACTTAAACGATTGAAAGCAATTTTAATGTTTAACTTTGTCTTCTCCCTTTTTCCTTTAAATCAAAGCTTGTTTCTTATTAACGATGTGTTAAACTAAAAAAAACCAAACCAGTTAGTCTATATACCTTCCTAATTACAGGCAGACTGGTGTCACATCCATTCAGGTTTGTTTGCCTTAGGCACATGTTGCTGGTAGGATTAACCGTATCAGCCTAAAAATATCTGCCCGTGTTGATGTCTAAGTAAAAGATCAGCGCCAGCTCATGGAAAGGCAAAATGCCATTCTCCGAAGCACGGAGGACAGGACTTCTCGCTCCCCCACAGGCGGCTGTACTTCCACCGAGAAGGAGGGCTGAGGGAGGGCTGTCTGTGGGGACTTGACTTTCCACGCTCACCTTCCGCTAACCCTGATTTCTCCGAGAAAGCGATAATTCACTCTAGAAGGCCTGGTCTGTGGTTACCCATCGCTATCAGCACATCTCACGCTGTCAGACACTTCCTGTAGGACTCGTTCAGATGTTAGCTTAATGATTTTAAGTCAATAAAATTTCTTCTGAATTTTTATGTCCATGGGCACAATGCCAATGTCAAACAAAATTCTGTACTTCTGCAAAAACTATTAATGAGATAATGAGATAATACCAAACCTCCTATTTAATCAATTGTTAGTCGGTATCAAAAAAAGACCCAGGAAATCAAGAGCGGTCTTTTGGTTTTGATACAGAACTCATGAAAACATAATCTCACTCTCTTGCTTTCCCTGGGACCTAGTAAAAATTTGCTATCACTGTAGCAACGTTCAGTATCTAGTAACTTTCTGGAGGGCTGGGTACAGGACGTTGGTTAATGCTCTGAACATAAACAAGGGGCTTCACAAGGGTCAGAAAATATTCCTTTCTGTGACTACTTTCACAATCGCATTGATTAATTTTTCCAACAAACTAAACTTGCATTTCACTTACTGCTGCTTTAACTCCTCCCAATGCCCGCGGAGCAGAAATTCCAACTCATCTGTGCAATCCCTGTCTCTCAGTTTATTATTGCAGGCCCAGATGTGCAGACATTCTTACAGACTCTGCAGGTGCGGTGCCAAGATCTCGCCGCCTAGCAGCCTGCCCTCCACAGAGACCACTGATCGGAGAAGGATCGCTGCTCCACCTGACACCGTACTTACGGCTTGGCTATGGAGAATTAACGTGGTGGCAGTTTACTGCCTCTCCTCAATGTCACTACTCTTGCACATACGTGCTCGCACAATTGGCAGATGTGTCCAAGGAAAGACACAGAATCAAACTCAGTAGGAAATCTGCTTGCAAGTGGTATTAATAGAAAAACCACATACAGGAATAATTTAAGTACCTTTACTTACTTTAGGAGACAATACTGCTGTCAGAAAAAAATTCAAAAGCAAAAGAAATGGTATTGTTAGGGACATGAGAAAGTAGTGTCCTCTTCTCTCCTTTCCCCCCCCCTCCAATTTCTTCCACCATTTTGATGGGGGAAAATACAAAGTATTTTGGCCATAATACCAATTAATCAGGTTGTCTGCCCTTTCAGAAATAGAAAAATAAATTTTTTATTTTTCTCATAAGAAAATTAGTTTTTGCTGGTGGCCCCCAAGTCTTCCTAAAAATAAATTTCTTATACATGATTAGCCAAAATTTAAAAAGAAAAGGACTATTCTGTTCTAGAACTGTTATCAAATATCTTGTCTCAAAAATCTATCATCATCAGAGTGCTTATCTGCCTGTTAACAAGAAATTATGCTTAAACTTATGGAGTAAAGAGAGAAGTTCTCTAAATAATCACTTCAAAGGAGCTGGCTGATGTCAAAAGACACACAATTTGCACAGCACTTAACCCGTGTCTTTTCCTGGCTTCTAGATCTCTTTCTTTGGAAATCATTATGGAAACGGTTGAACTAGCAACATTTGACTTCGGTAGGTTGCGAAATACCTCCACAGCACATTCAAACTGTGCAGAAGCATCCAGCTTATTGATACGCATGGGTTAGAAACTTTGTCCTATTCCCCTGCTGTTTTTCAGTGAGACTGCCCTCGAGGCAATTTACAACGTCTGCTCTCAACACATGAAATCCTTCTCTCCCTGAAAAGTCAGTTTGTCATTTGGTTTAATGGAGCCAAGCTACCAGACCTGTTCAGTGGAGTCAGGCACAGCTTGGACAGGCAGCAGTGTAAAAATCAAGGAGTTAACAAACTTTTAGTATGAGAAGAATGAGAGAATCAGACACAGAAATTAATGTCACAATTTAAAAAAAAAAATCATAAAAAACCTGGTCCTCAGTGGAGTTGCAGCCACACAGAATTTATGGCTAAATCAAGCCATAAACCCCAAAGTAACATTAATCAGCCTGCCAGCCCTTGCAACATACACTTACTTCTAAAAACTGCATTTAAAATCGTCCTCATTTCTTTTTCTGAAGACCCCCAGGATCCTGATTTGCTGTTCAGTGAATGTTTCTATACAACAAACAATTTTTCTAGCCTAAGACAGGCAACACTATTGAGCAGCCTTTTTTCAGTTTCTTGTACAACAGCAATGAATCTTTAGCTAAGAGTGCTGGTATCACTTCTTTGCTTTTTACTTTCTTTAAGCAATTTGTTATGTTAGTTAGTGCTCAGGCCCACCTCTCTAGCTCGTCCAGGTCCCTCTGGATGACATCCCGTCCCTCTGGCATGTCGACTGCACCACTCAGCTTGGTGTCATCGGCAAACTTGCTGAGAGAGCACTTGATCCCACCGTCTGTGTCATTGACGAAGATATTGAACAGCACAGGTCCCAGCACGGATCCCTGAGGGACAGCACTTGTCACCCCTCTCCATCTGGACATCGAGCCATTGACCGCAACCCTCTGGATGCGACCATCCAGCCAATATGTATTTTTTTTAAACTAGTTACTATTAGTTACCATGAACAGGATGGAAAGAAACTGAACTTAGGAGGGGAAGGATTTTTTAAAGGGAGATCAGCTCTTAGCAGCTCTTTCATGAACCAGCACCAGAACCGTGTTCCTTAGCAGATATTCCCGTTGAGACATAGTCACAATCATTTTAGGAGGGAAAACATCACACACTAAATACGACTAATTATTTGGATCATTTTCTGCTTTGGACAGATTGTGACAATCTTAACACTGGCACTAGTTGTTAGGGCAGTCTGATTTTTGACCCAGGTCTGATTATGTTGCAGCACACACAACTGGTCTTCCAGTGGAAGATTCCCCCATGAAAAGCTTCTAGACATGGTAAATAAAGCCACCTGTTGTGGAAGCTGCATTTTTAAATTATATGCCCTGTTAGCCATTGTTTTGCACACGGAGCTATTCACGACTAAAGATACAACTGTACACCTTTCAAAAAGGAGTTCCGCTCTCCTGATTTTACACATTTCTGGGCCAGATATCAGTTGTCTACCATAACCTTTATTCTTCTTACATTTGCTTGTATCAGACTGATTTTGGTGTTTTCCCTTTCCATTGACCTCTCTTGTTTCTTTCCACTTCCTACTTTCTCTTGATCTCTACTAGAAATAGAAATGCTATAAATGCTTTATGAAAAGTTTAGTTAATGCAACTGGCTAATATTTGAAAATTGAAATATATTATACATTTTATGCATAGTAATTAAAATATCTCATATTAAAGAGACCTCATCAGCCTCTAGCTCAATGTAAGCATCTTCTCTGTAGAGATGAGTAAGAAGCACTTAAAGGAAGTCAAGGGGGAATTTCCATGGTAAGAACATACATGATTTTTTCCAGACCTCTCAATAAGTGTTGAAAAACACTTTTTCCCCACTGATAACGGAATTTGAAGACCCCATTTGTTTAGCTAAATTGTTGTTGAGTCAGCAAGTGATTAAATCGCTGTTTCCAGGACGATTCTCCTTCTCCATGCACTCTCTTTGGTCACAAGGAGTGTTAGTTCTGGTTAGAAAAGAGGGGAGTGAACAGAAATTTATACTGCAAATTAGGATACGGAAGGAACACTATGTGCTGTTTCATCAACCACTTAATCACTTATGGGGTCCATATAGGTTACTTTAATAGGGTTTGATATCTGTACTCTTTTTATTCTTATAAGAACAGACATAACAGACCAGACACTGAAGTCGCCTTCAGGAAATTGGGGCACCATCTGGATTCACGCCAGCTAAGATTCTGCTCAGCTGTCTCACTTTCTGTCTAAGACTCAGAAAAGTTAAAAAAAAATAGTTTATTGCATGGTTTATTATTTGTGGAACAATGATGCCGTATTTTCTATGCCAGTATCGTGCCCTGTTAGGTCTACTGCAAGGCTTCATGGGTCTTGGTGATTTTGGGGATTATGAAGTCTGCCGGTCGTGCGATTTGCAAACATGATGTTAAATCTATGGAACAGGAGTGTGGATAACACTTACATATAAATATACATACATTTAAATAATATCTTTACTAATGTAGAAGGCAATGCTGGATCTTGTATTGCAAACTAATTTTCAGCAGTTTGGTATGACTGAAGCATTTGCTTTGATGACTTTAAAATATCAAGTATTTATCAGAGCTTGTTCTGATGGTCAGTTACCTTTCTTGTTAAAAAAATTGCACTTGCTATCTACACTTACTTTATTTAAACTTTCACTTTATGTCATATCTATTAATGAAAATACAATTTTATGTAGAAAATTAGAAACTGGAAAAGTGAAAAGAAATAATGAAGAAGTGGAATGGAAGAGACCTGAGGCGAGGCTTAGAATTTCTGAATCTCAGAAATGGCAAGAATCAAATCAGCACTTTTCATGTGAACTGCCTAAGTTCAAACACTTCTAAATTTTTTGAGCAGATGAATTAAAAAGGCATAAATTTCTATCTTTAAAGTGGATTGTTTGATATTGTAGCTACCCGCACTGACTTCTATTTGAACATGAATATTATTTCAGGATGAAATACACATTTTTTGTTGTAGTCTAAAAAATTTGTTTCCAACTGATCATTTCAGAGAGGGCAGATAAAAAAAAAATCAAAGTCTTGATAGAAAATAGAACCAAGTGTCCCGATTTAGTCAGATATAAAGAAGTGATTGAAATGCAAACACAGAAAAACAGCTAAATTATTTGCCAGCTCCGTTTTTTTATTTCTTCTCATATTCTTTTTCTGTGTAATTTTGCCTTCTTTTTTTTTTTTCTAAAGGCTTAAACCTGCTACTTTTAAAATGGCACATTACCCCCAAGATCAAATGAGATCCTGAGGGAAATCTTTAAAAAGAAGGAAAATAGGGATATTGATACTTCTTACCATTTGGCAACTAACTCAAAATGTCTAAATTTGAATAATAGTTTTCCTCAGTTTACCACATGACTAATAGAGAGAGGACATTCCAGTAGGCAATTTAAAATGCTAACCTAAGTTCTTGCTATGAATAGTCTTTTGGAGGTCCTACATTTTTTGTCTGGACTGCATAAAGAACTTACAGGGGTTAAGATAATTATTTAAATTTAGGTGATATTAATAGCCCTGAAAAGTATCGGTAGGCTCCTAAATGAATAAATACCAGCAGATTCTCAACAGTACACCATTGTGACATACAGACACTCAATCTAGAACTACTAAGAATTTATTATGCTGTTTCTTGACAAATAAACGCATCCTAAGTGGATAAGATTCAACCATTCCTAGGAATTTAGTAATACTAAAAAAAGTACACTGAAAATCTATATAGTGAACATTTGCCAATTGATTGCCGTGGTCTTCACTTATTTTTTTTCACATAATTTTTGTACCGGTTTTTATTAATAAATTACCCTTTGCATGAGAGACTGGAGGCACCTCAAAAAAAAGTCTCATTTCCATAGAGCTGAGATGGTCTACATTTAGTTGGATTTTCTGTTGTTTTTTTTTTTTCCTTTTTTTGCCTCCCCACTCAGTTTAGACTATTGGGCTTTTTGATGAAACATGAAATCGTCTTCCTCATTGCTTTCAGCTGTCTTTTCCTTACCATGGGCCATGTTTTATTGTAACCCTGGAAGCTCTCTAGAGACCATCCAGAGTGCAGATTTACTTTTTTCTTCAACTTTGTATATAATTATTTACTTTCTTTTCCTTTTTCCAGTCTTCTCATTTTCCCTTGTGAAAGGTTGCAGCACTCTTCTGAACTTCTGCTTCATGCCAAATATGCTGCCAAACCAGCACAGTGACTCAGAAAATAAAATTAATATGTGCTGTGCACGGATGGGCTTACAGAAAACAAGATTTACTCCCTGTTGAATCAGTTTTCTAAATACTAGCAATATAGTTATAATGCAAAATAAAATTAACTGTTTAGTTTTCCCTTGAGGACAGCTGAATCATAGAATGGTTTGTGTTGGAAGGGACCTTAAAGGTCATCTAGTTCCAACCCCCCTGCCATGGGCAGGGACACCTCCCACTAGACCAGGCTGCTCAAAGCCCCATCCAGCCTGGCCTTGAACACCTCCAGGGATGGGGAATCCACAACCTCCCTGGGCAACCTGTTCCAGTGCCTCACCACCCTCACAGTAAAGAATTGATTTCTAATATCCAATCTCAATTTACCCTCTTTCAGTTTAAAACCGTTACCCCTTGTCCCGTTGCTACACTCCCTGATAAAGAGTCCCCGCCCCATCTCTCCTGTAGGTCCCCTTTAGGTACTGGAAGGCTGCTATAAGGTGCCCCCGGAGTTCTCTCTTCTCCAGGCTGAACAACCCCAACTCTCTCAGCCTGTCTTCATAGGAGAGGTGCCCCAGCCCTAAGATCATCTCTGTGTCCATCCTCTGGACCCGTTCCAACAGGCCCATGATTTTCTTGTGCTGAGGACCACAAAGCTGGACACAATACTCTGGTACTTTTTGTTAGTTCTTTAGATATTCTTGACCACAATGATCAATGATCTAAAGCTGCTAGGTAAAACTGCATGCAAATAATAGTTTTCAGGTGAATGTTAAGTTTGCATCATTGATGACTGCTGTGTATACTAAAGTTCTTGGTAATCACGTAAAACAACATATAGGCCTAAGCAGAGATTTTTGAGAGAGGATAGCTCTAAGAGGTTTCTAACCTTTCCCTTCGTTTCCTTTTTTTCTTTTCATGGTGCTGAAAACCTCCGCCATCTCTTGAAATCTCTATCAGTTCTCTCTTACTTCCAGCCAGTTGCATTTTCTAATGGAGCAGGAATGAAACTGGTGCATGACACAACAGGCAGGCGAAGTGGTGTGTCTCCCCGCTAGGATCTACCTGTACCATCTTGGAGGGGAAGAATTACATCCTCCAGTATCATATACCGTCTTCATCCTTTTCCTGCAAGTCTGTGCCCATTTTGAAGGAATAATTTGATCTCACACATTTTTTGTCATTGAAAGCACTTTTTTATGGCAGCAGCAAATCCATTTTGCAAACATCTTTTGCAATAGAGTAGAATAGAGAGAGAGACCAAATCTTCAGCTGAATTACTATTTCTGCTCTGGCTAGATATGTGAAAATCTTGGAAAAATTTGGTTAAAGTATTCATGAAACCCATGTCACATTAAACGTTCAACCAGACATGGCTGACTCTCATCTGCCAAGGTGCTGGACATTCACAACAACAAATTAATCATCCCAGTAAATGTTTCCTTTACATTTGTGGAGCTGTGTTATTTTCAGTTTAACTAGGCTTTTCTCTTTGGAATTTCCTAACATTTTGAAAACTGCACAAGAATAAGGTCTGTTTCTCCGTTCACAAACTACCTCAACTTACTTTAAGGCTTCTTGTCTCTCACTCTTCAGGCAAGAGCTAGTTTTGCATAATTTACACATTTTTACAATTCAGAAGCTTTCTGGATGATACTCCATCATGATGTTCAGCTCTTTTGTTGTAAAGATAGCTTGTTACTATTTGACACAAACATCAACAAAATCCCATTGCAGTGAACGGTCACCACTAACTCACTTTGGAAAACACGTTCCCCAAAAAGTCAGGTAAAAAAATACTACGGGCATTAAGACTGGGCAAGAATGAAGAATTAGAGAAATAAAAAAGTTCCGCTGTGCCTGATTTCTTATTAGAAATATTTCAGTTCAAATTAGGTATATTTAAAGGGCTCCAAGCTCAAACACATATTTATAAAGCTATAAAGCTAGTATAGCAGAATGTGTTGATTTAAAGAAGAGCTGACAATATAACTTCTGATTTTCCTTTATTATATCTCCATGTGATATCCCTTTACCTGATTTTAAATGCAATGCTTATTAAAAATGCAAGGTATGTCATATACGAAACATATACATACGTCCATATTTTATGTGAAAATTTTAACTTTGATTTGTGGTCACACATAATACAGCAATATGTATATTGATTGTTCCTGGCCTCACGAGGTGGATCTGTTCTGTTTTTTCTCCCATAGGTAGTCACATCTGCCATAGTGGGAGGTCATCGGTTTAGAAATGGAGAACAGATCCTTGGACTAAATCCTGATCTCATTTACATCACTAAGTAACGGAGTTACTAGCCCTCCGGCCTGAAAGTCCATTATCATTGCTATTCCTACCATCTACCCACACCCCTCCCCATGCCCCCCAAGGATTTATTTTAGTTGGATAATTCACATGATAATATAGTTTATATATATAAACACAGAGAGAGAGGATGAATCTTCTGTAGCATTATGAGATGTATGGAATATTTGAAATATTTTTATTTTTGAAATATTGCTTTCCATGTCTCCTATTGAATGTAAATAATCCCGTCTTTTAAGTTTCTTTTCAAATGAAAGCCTTTTCTGCCTTAGTCACTTCTTGTTACATAACTTTTCCGATACTGATCAATATTGAGAACACTAGTACTGCTGTACCTAAATGCATTATAAATACCACCAATGTTAGTCTCATTCTCATTATACAACTTTGTATCTTGTTCCCCTTTTTGCTTTCATTGAGCAGAGACCTTCACCGAACCATCCATGGCAATTTTCTCCAATTTCAGAGTTGCTAGAGTTAATTGAGAATCCTTTTAAATTTGAAGAGCCCTGAAAATTGTAGGAAATAGACTGTACAGACTAGATAGGCTGGTCGTAAGCATTGGCTTCTTTGGTCTCCACTGGATAGTTTTAACAGCATTGCTCTTTATTTCAGTCTTAATTATAACTGGAATATTTGCAAAAAAATTGTAAAACCGGAGAAGAGTAGTCATGTAAAAGGAAAAATTACTTCACCAGAAAATGTTCATGCACAAAAGCATGAACAAATCATTATGTCTGTAGATCGTTTATTATTAAAAATGAGAGAAGGAAGGGGCCCTCAATGTATAAGTCACCTTGTACAGAACCTGGATATTGACAGCAGCAGGAGAGTGGAAGCCAGAAATAGGGAGCATACCAAAAAAGATTAATTCTCAGTGGAAAGGTGATTTTCTCCTAAGAATAACCTTTATACTTGCTGTGAAGTTAAAGAAGAGCGCACAGCAGAAAATGATACCTGATAGCAACCACAACTTGTCTGCTCATAAAATTGTTAACTAAGCACACACGGTATTTGCAGCTCAGAAATGTGCAACTTCCCATAAAATTTCAATCCGTGGGAAACTATGTATATTGAAATTCATATAAATGCTTACTTTCTGCAAAAATGTTCTGTGTCCAAATTAGATGCCTTTCATGAGGCAGTAAAATATTACAAATTCAGCATTTTTACATGCCCACTTTCAAGTCAACTTTACACTACACTTGCAATAATACCAACATTGGCAGACCTCTACCATTAAAAAGATCCCTAGTATGTTAATATTGAAATCCATTTTTAAGTTTATGTAGTCAGTCACAACTGAAGGACATATTTTTGTTGACCCTTTTTCCCTCAGAGGCTGCATCTTTAGGGAGACATCAGGAACACAAATGACAGAGGAGTAGAGTTTTTCTCCCTAGCTGAGGAAGATCTGCATCTGTGGAGAATCATGGAGCCTTTGTAAGATTTCTGGTGCTCTCAGGAAGATTATTGCTTCTATAAAGAATAAGAAAGATATAGGGGAAGGTGTAACTTTCCTTCATATCACCCCAGCCTAGAACAACTTTCGAAGGTCTAACACCTGACGTGCCTTACAAGGCTGCTGGGCCATTAGGTGAGCCCTAATCGCCTAATGGGTGATTGAGTCAACACCCTGGGAAAACCCAAACTTGACACTAAGATCCCCCAAGTCCTTCTAGCCCTTCCAGCAGGATTCTCCCCTCCCATCCCCATTCCCATCCCCATCCCCATCCCCATCGTGATCCCTGCTGTCACTTGCCCCCAGGGCTGGCTGTGTTCCCACTGGCACCCCCGAGGGCCTGCAGCACCCACTAGCTGGTCCCAATTAACCATGTTCATGCCCAGGTGCTGCTGCTGCAGGACATCAGGACAGGCTCCCAGCCTACAAGGTCTGGGGTGTGGTAACACCTCTTTTCTCAGTCAGGTTTGGCTTCCACAGGAGTAGGTACGGACAAGATAGAAGCCTGTGTTTCCTCTCAGAAGGAAGACCAGCAGCTCAACCCAGGTGAAGGTACGTTTTTTGTTGCGGCTATTTACTTGTGATTGTGCCCTGTGTCATTGCTGACTGGAGTGGAAAGGTTGATCAGGCAGCTTTGCAGAAGCAGGGTTAGAGCGCTTGTTGCCTCGCCTGGAAGGGTCCATGCTTATCCTCACGGCTGTGTGAGAATGGCTGCCATGCCTGTTTGGCTGCCTGCCGGTGCCTGAGCAGCTGGGTGGTGAGGCCTGAGCCTGTCCTACCACCATGGAATACGTCACAGTGGCAGCATCTGAATACATAAGCTTGGACTGGTTCAACAGGCATCTGGACAAAAACCATGAGGGTGGGGTGTGCTGAGGGCTGTGAGTCACCCTCCCCTCAGGCCATATCCCCCGTGGTGGCCTGACAGGCCCAGCCCTTGGCAGTGGGTTCCCGCTGCTCTGGTGGCTGGCGAATGGTTGGCTTGTCAGCGCGTGCCTCACCCTGAGGGACGCGCTTCAGTGCGTGAAGCTGCCTGTGGTGTATGTGCCTCCTGGATAAGGCCTCAGGGGCCTCTGGGGCAGTGCAGCCTGCTGGCAAGGCATGTCTTAGCAGTTTTTTGTTATTTATACTTCGAAATATTTGGCTTTTTTAAAAATGAGTGCTTTGGATGCTGAAGAGAAAGTTTTGGGCTTGACTTTTTGGTTGAACAATCATATAGAAACAAACATGGAGATTTAATTGTGCTTCATTATAGAGGAGTTCAGGAGGACGCACAATTTCTTTTACCCCTCACTGCAGGAGAAAGCTTTTATCATTAATGCGCTCACTGGATACTCCAGCTCTGGGTGCCTGAACATTTTATTTCTTAATTTAAGACCAATCTACGTTAGAGCTGATCTCTACATGAGAGTTCAATAAAATGACACAACTGTATTACAAAGCAATGGTACTGTGTATTTATTTTGCAGTGTAGTGACTAATTACAAATGAAGGTCTCCCCACAGTGCTCAATGTGGATGTTTCTCAGGAGGTGGTGCCAGTGATGGGGCCTAGTGTGAGCCAGTGGCAGGGCTGGAGCAGAGCTCTTCCCAAGGGACAGCACGCTGCTGCAGCCAGGCTGGTTACCTGTATTTTTCTAAATCTTACGCACAAATACATCGGGAGGTGATTGGTGACAGCTAACATGGTTTTACCAAAGGCAAATCATGCCTGACAAATTTGGTGGCTGCCTATGATGTTGCCACAGCATTGGTAGATAAGGGGAGAGCAACCGATGTCATCTACCTGGACTTATGCAAAGCGTTTGACACTGTCCTGCACGACATCCTGGTCCCTAAATTGGAAAGGCATGGATTTGATGGATGGACCACTCAGTGGATAAGGAACTGGCTAGATGGCTGCACTCAAAGGGTTGCAGTCAATGGCTTCAATGTCCACGTGGAAACCAGTGATGAGTGATGTTCCTCAGGGGTCAGTGGTGGGACCAGTGCTGTTCAACATCCTTGTCGGTGACATGGACAGTGGGACTGAGTGCACCCTCAGCAAGTTTGCTGAAGACACCAAGCTGTGTGGAGCAGTCAACGCGCTGGAGGGAAGGGATGCCATCTAGAGGGACCTGGGCAGGCTTGAGAGGTGGGCCTGTGTGAACCTCATGAAGTTCAACCAGGCCAAGTGCAAGGTCCTGCACCTTGGTCATGGCAACCCCAGGCACAAATACAGGCTGTGTGGTTGGGTGGAGAATGGCTTGAGAGCAGCCCTCAGGAGAAGGACTTGAGCTTCTCGTCCACCAGCACCCCCAACATGAGCAGGCAATGCACACTTGCAGCCCAGAAAGCCAACCGCATCCTGGGCTGCGTCAAAAGAAGTATTGCCAGCAGGTCAAGGGAGGTGATTCTGCCCCTCTACTCTGCTCTGGTGAGACCCCACCTGGAGTACTGCATGCAGCTCTAGGGCCCTCAGCACAGGAAGGACATGGACCTGTTGGAGCGAGTCCAGCAGAGGGCCACGAAGATGATCAGAGGGCTGGAGCCTCTATGCTGCAAGGACAGGCTGAGAGAGTTGGGGTTGTTCAGCCTGGAGAAGAGAAGGCTCTGGGGAGACCTTATAGCAGCCTTCCAGTACCTAAAGGGGGCCTACAGGAGAGATGGGGGGGGACTCTTTATCAGGGAGTGTAGCAATGGGACAAGGGGTAATGGTTTCAAACTGAAAGAGGGTAAATTTAGACTGGATATTAGAAAGCAATTCTTTACTGTGAGGGTGGTGAGATGCTGGAACAGGTTGCCCAGGGATGCTGTGGATGCCCCATCCCTGGAGGTGTTCAAGGCCAGGCTGGATGGGGTTTTGAGCAGCCTGGTCTAGTGGGAGGTGTCCCTGCCCAGGGCAGGGGGGTTGGAACTAGATGGATCTTTAAGGTGCTTTCCAACCTGAACCATTCTATTATCTACTGTGCTGTGACTGCTGGCTCAGAGGGTCTTTTAAGTGTGGCATTCGCTGTTAGTAAAATGGGAGCTATTTCTAAAGGGGAGGTTTGGAATAAGGAAGCTTGTGCTTTGTGCTGCGGCATAATTTAGGTTGGAAGAGGTTTCTGTAGCTCAGCTAGTCTGGACTTGCACTCAAAGCACAACCAGCTTCAGAGTTGACCCACGCTGCTCAGGTGGTGTGTGTCAGCCCAGGTGGGCAGCAAAGCACCATACAGCTGTTTGCTCACTTCCACTTACCCCTGGTGACGATGGGGGAAGAAGAGAGGAAGAATAAAAGCAAAAGAACTTGGGGGGGTGTCAAAATTTAAAAAAAAAAAAAAAAGTTTGATAAGTGAAATAATAGAGGAAAAAAAAATAAGTGATGCATATCTATTTAGTTAGTTTGGGTCACCTGTCTGGTTGTCCCTTCCTAGCCTACTGCACACCCCCACCCCCCCTCATCGGTTCACTGGTGGGACAGAGTGAGAAGAAGGTGGCCTCAATGCTGTGCAAATGATGTTCACCAGAAGCTACAACATTACTGTGTTATTGGTACTGTTTAGGTCAAAATCCAAACCACAGCACCATATGAGCGGTTACAAAGAAAACTAACTCTACCCTAGCCAGGCGCAGTACATCAGGGCTTTGTGCAAATGAGTTTTGAAAGTCTTCAGAGGTGGTGATTTCTCTCTGGGCAGGTGGTGCCAGTGACTGTCTGCTCCCACTGTGAAACTGGAACTTCCTTTGCTGCAACCTGTGATTGTTTCTTCTTGTCCTTTCACTGACTGTCCTGTGGAAGAGTACAAGTCAGGTCTCCTCTATAACCATGCTTTATAGGCTGTTAAGGTCAGCAGTAAGATCCGCCTCTTGCAAGCTTTCTCTTCTGCAGGGTGAATAAAACACGCTGCTTCTATCACTTGGTACACTTCATGTGTTGCAGCCTCCATTTCAGTGGGCTGTCAGAGGCCCCCTCTGTTAAAAGGGCCATTTTAGCGGCCTTCTGCTGGACTTCTTCCACTAGTCAGTATTTCTTGTGTGTGGAGGCTCAAAAGTAGGCAGAGTATTCCAGGTATGGCCTCACAGCTGCCAAGTAGAGGGATACGGTCACTCTGCTTTCTTTGACCTCGCTGTGCTCTTGCTGACCCACCCGACTCATGTTAAAATCCCTGTCCAGATGGGACCCCCACATCCTTTTTCCTAAAGCTTCTACAAAGTCCATCTCCAACCTGTACTGTTTCATGGGGATATTCTGTCCATGGTGCATGACTTTGCAGTTGTCTGCATTATTTTATCAAGTTCTACCTTTCTGCTACTGTAAAGCAATAAAGGACAGCAGCAGTGCAGAACGAGAGCCTCCAATCTTGATACTGGATATTATAACTTCCTTACTCTCCCATAGCAGATGCATCCAGAATATCTGAGTTAACTTTAAAGTTTTGTGCCCCTTAAAAATGAGGGAGAGACGTCCCTTTCTCAAGTGCCTTTCAGATTACCTTGCAAACGGCAATAAGCTACAATGCAAAATCTGAAATATCCGTCTGAGTTCAGTATAATGTGCTAGTCACTGTTATCTGCTGTGGTGAGTGAAATGGAAGGTTCGTCAGCGTGGCACGGATAATGACTTCCTCATATCAGTTTTGCTGAGGTACTTGGAATAACCACCCTAGTTTCAAAAGACTGTAAAATCTTACAATTTGCAGGTTTACATTCTGAATTTTTATCTATTCCCAGGGTTTGACAGCTATATTGAAGCGATATTGTATTATGTATGGGGAAATAGAAAGCTATCATCTTAAAATAGACCATAATATTGCACCTTATTAAAAAATACAAGTGGATTTTCTGCCAGCAACCATGACTTATGATAATGACTGTTATCAATATGCAATTACTTCTGTTACCCTAGAACATATTGACATTCATTTATTTAAAGATAGTGTAACACATTTATATTCATTGGGGTAATCTATGGATATGATTAAATGTGAATGCCCATCTTATACCAAATACTAAAATGAAAAACAAAAATTGTAATCAGACCTTCTGCACTGCTAAAAATAGCCTGTATTAAATTCTGAAAATTGCATTTGAGCTTATTTGAAACAGTGGCAAACAACCATAAAAAGCAAAAGCATAACTTAGGTGATTACTAATTCAAACATTCATTCTTTCTAATGATATTGTGGAAACCTGGCAATAAGAAAAAAACCTTCAAATAAAATGGTAATACTATGTCTGCAGAATGGACTATAGAGTTTGTAATCAATGTGGAACAGAAGTCCATTTAAATAGTGAATCTTAGTGGAAGCAGAAGTCTATTTGAATAGGCTGTGCAGATCTGTTTTGAAGATCCAGAGGCTGGATGTGGCAATAGACAGGCCTTTAAATGTTTGGTTTAATCTGTTTAGGTTTTGAGTAATTGCTTTATTCCACAAATGCTTCTGTTTTGCAGAGGACCCAGCGTTTTCAGGCTTCTAACTAAAATAGAGGTATTTATATATAGCACATGTGCTGCATAAGAGTGGTTCTCCAGCGGCACGTTGTTATGATAATAAACACTTTGAGGTCCACTTCTTCAAAGACGACATTAAGCAAAGCAGTCTCAATATTCTGAGTTTGTACATACTTCTGTTGGTGACATTTGAGAGAGTGAAGCTCAGCATGTATGGTTGTCCAGTTATATGGCATAAAATGCTACATGTGTTTCTACAGCTAATTACTTTTTTGTCTGCTGTTTTCTGAAATGTCTTGGTTTTAATGAACTTTGAAAGAAAAAAAAATCCCAACCCCAAAATAAACCAAAAAAACCCAAACCCCCTGTCTATGGTGTTGGTTTCTTGCTTGAAAATTAGGGATATCCCAGTGACCTGTTGAATGCTTCATAGAACTATAGGATAGTTTGGGACCTTTAAACATCATCTAGTCCAACGCCCCTGGCATCGGCAGGGATGTCTTTCACTAGATTGAGTTGCTCAAAGCCACCTCTAGCCTAACCTTGAACACTTCCAGTGATGGAGCATCTACAACTTCTTTGGGCAATCTGTTCCAGTGCCTTGCCACCTTCATTGCATGTGTGTGGTTTAAAAAAAAAAACAAAAACAAAAAAAAAAACAACCCACAACCAACCAACAAACACCAAAAACAAAACCACAAAACAAAATGCCCTACACCCAAAACCACCCAAAAAAAATTCCTTATCAGTCAAATTGGATATAATCCAATCTAAAACTACTGCCCCTTGTCCCATCACTACAGACCTTGGGGAAAAAGTCCCTCCCCATCTTTCTTGTAAGCCTCCCCTTATTTACTGAAAGACCTCAGAAAGGTCTCCCTGGAGCCATCTCTTCTCCAGGCTGAACATCCCCAACTCTCTGCCTTTCTTTTAGGAGAGGTGTTCCAGCCCTCTAGTAATTTTCTCCCTCCTCTGGACCTGTTCCAATGGGTCTGTGTCTGTCTTGTGCTGGGGACCCCAGAGCTGGATGCAGCACTCCAGGTGGGGTCTCCTGAGAGTGGAGTAGAGTGGGAGGCCCGCCTCCCTCAACCTGCTGGCCATGCTTCTCTTTAGGCAGCCCAGGATAAGATTGGCTTTCTAGGCTGCAAGTGTACATTGATGGCCTGTGTCCATCGGGTTTTTTTGGGGTTGTTTTTTTGTCCACCAGTATCCCCATGTCCTTCTCAGCAGGGAAGGGCTCATTAGGGCTGCTTTCAATCCAATCATGTCTCAGTCTGTATTGATACTGGGCATGGCTCTGAGCCAAATTGCTGATCGAGTGCAGTTTTCTTTCCAAATAACGAAGCTGTATTTTTGTCAGGTATTGCTGAAAGTTTAGATGCATTGTGAGAATTTCCTTCTTGAATGTAAGTACATAATATAGGTGTATAATTTTGAATTGTGCTTTGCAGAAGGCCTTAGTAGCAATTTGTAGCTCAATATGATTAAAGGAAGCTGTCATTGGTCCTTGTCTAATTCTGGCAGTAGCTGTAAAACAAACCAGTGATTTCAAAAGTCTGTCTCCAGAATGTTCTACAAAGCAAAGAAAAATGAAGTTACGTTTCGCAGAAACCCATCTTTTATAACCTAAGCTTACTGGAAGGCAGCGAAGAATTCTCACGGGTGCAGCAATTCCAAACACTTACCAATCAATCTAAGCTTTTTAAGTAAAGTTAACTACCTATTGCTTTGAATAGGGCCTCACTGCAGTATTACTAATACTGTAAGTTGTTTCTCTTCCAGTTCAGCTAAATATCAGTTTACCTCTAGTTTCCTAATGTGGTTTGGGTAGTCGCTGTAAACTCTTCTCAGTTAGCGGGGAGTTGGCAACCAGTGTATCAAACTTGGAAGTAAGAACTCTTCCATTTGACTTGAGACAAATGTTACGTTCATTTATTGCTGCAGGAACAGCCGTTCCTCTTATGAATAATTCCTTTGGAGCTTGCAATCCTTTATCTGCACTGAGAGCTCCTGCTGGAGCTTGCAAATACTTATGAAGCTGTTTCATCCATTGTATTTTGTATATGTACTTCTACATAAGTCGGTACTGCATAAGTATGTACTCTGCTCTGTGACCTGACCTTAATCTGAAGCAAACTTGCTCTTTATTGGGGAAAGCTGATGCAGAAGTTTTTAATCCTCTGGAGTGGCATTAACAGTTTCTTCATATCATCAGGCTTGTGGTGCCCCACCACGCAACTCCCTGTAGTCCAACCGTTCTAACCTACCTCCCTGTGTGATATGAAACTGTGGTGTTTCCAACAGACAATGGTTAGAAGTTACTGAATGTTGTTGAGTTAATTTGCTTCCTTGATCCTAACTCCATTAAAAAAAAATACTTAGGAGAAATTTGATGGGCATACAGGTAGAGGTAGTAAACTGATATGACTGTGGAGACTGATATGAATGTGGAGATAAGTCTGTAGAGCTTCTGATCGCCAGTCCTTTGTGAAAATTAAGTTGCACAAAATTTTTACATGGAGCTTTGTCCACTGCTGTCTCCCAAGTGCTTGCTCTGGCCCTTCGAGGGATTTTCAACATGGAGATATCTGGGAGACCAGCACAGTAGTGTACAAGCAATCCAGGTTTTTCTGGACTTACTTCAGTCAAACATCAAAGCCAAGGTCAGCAGTCAGTCTTGAGAATTAGCTGCTACTCTGATATTTTTTTTTTTTTTTTGGTGTTAGCCCTGAGCTGACTTGCAGCTTCTTCTGAACTTTGTTCATAATATATCTTCTGGTTTTCCCCTCACTAGAGTCTTTTAATTCTACCCGTAGTCTAATCCTTCTGTGCACCAGGTCGTGCTGCTAAAATGGTGTAATGTAAAGCTAATTAACCTCTAACGCGGGGCAAGTCCAGTAGCAGTTTGATTTCCCTAAGAGTGAACTGCACATGCCCCAGTACACTTCCAAGGGGGCACTCTATTTCTGGATGATTAGATTGTTCACTCTTCAGAAACGCTTGCTGTAATGCAAGTCAGGTAGAAAATGGTACAGCTTAAATTAATACCTGTCTTCTGTAACTTCATAATTATGTAATTAAACATTGTTGTAAGTCGTCCAAAAGAAATGCTGTAATTTATTTTAAAGTGGCCAGATCTCTACATATAATTTTGCATCAATTATTGTATAAAACGTTTTGGATTTTGAAAAATTGTAATAGCTTTGACAAGCACTTGACTGACATCATGTTGATTAAATATCATTTCCTCTGACAACCTCAATGAGACCTCCTACTCGCAGTAAAAGCATAAGCTAATTGAATCCTTTTTTTAAATGCCTTGGCATTTCAAACTATAAAATTGACACCAGGCCCCCTTCTCCCACACAGCTCAAATATGTGCCTTTCTGATGGCTCCTTTTGGTGTGCTGCTTGGGTAACATTAGTGGTTTTTGTAAATGCAACAGGACATCTTTACTGTGTTCTGAATGAGAAATATGGGAATCGAAGTTTGCGTTTTGTTTGGGTTTGGTGGTGTTTGTTTTTTTTTTTTGGTGGTGAAACTCTGAGTTCAAGCACAGAACCATCAATTTACAGTTCTGTGGGTGATCAAAAACCTGGGATAGCTCAATTTTATAAAGACAGACTATCACAAGATTGGACTGATTTAGCGGTGATCTTTTGTCCCAGTTTCAGTGAAATAAAATTAGGTTAGAGTTGCTTGGGGAGTGAATAAGACTGTACATACAGTTTTATTGACTCCATACTTTATATAAAGAGGTTTTTATAGAACAAGAAAAAATTTTTATATGAAGGTGAGGGACCCAACTAGGGAAGGAGCCCTGCTGGACCTGCTCTTTGTAAACAGAGAAGGACTTGTGGGGGATGTGCAGTTGGAGGCCATCTTGGGCATAGTGATCATGAAATGAGTTTTCAATTCTCAGAGAAACAAGAAGGAGGGTCAGCAGAACTGCCACCATGGACTTCCAGAGGGTAGACTTTGGTCTTTTCAGGAGCTTGCTTGACAGAGTCCCTCAGGAGGCAGTCATGAAGGGCAAAGATGTCCAGGAAGGATGGATGTTTTTCAAGAAGGAAGTCTTAAAGACACAGAAGCGGACTGTCCCCATGTGCCGTAAAATGAGCCATCGGGGGAAAAGACTGGCCTGGCTGAACAGAGAGATATGGATACAACTCAGGGGAAAAAGGAGAGTTTATGGCCTTTGGAAGAAGGGGCAGGCCACTCAGGAAGGCTACAAAGATGTCGTAAGTCTATGTAGGGAGAAAATTAGAAAGGCCAAAGCCTAACTAGAACTTAACCTGGCTTTGGATGTTAAGAAAAATAAAAAGAGTTTCTATAAATACATTAATAATAAAAGAAGGACTGGAGAGGATCTCCATCCTTTACCAGATGAAGGCGGTAACACCGTGACAAAGGATGAGGAGAAGGCTGAGGTACTTAATGCCTTCTTTGCCTCAGTCTTTAGCAGTAGAGTCAGTTGTTCTCTGAGTACCCAGACCCCTGAGCTAGCAGATAGGGCCGGGGAGCAGAACGAAGCCCCCGTAATTCAAAGGGAGATGGTGAGGGACCTGCTCCAACAGCTGGACATACACGAGTCTATGGGGTGGGATGGGATCCAGCCGAGGGTGCTGAGGGAGCTGGGGGAAGTGCTCACCAAGCCACTTTCCATCATTTACCAGCAGTCCTGGCAAACCGGGGAGGTCCCAGTTGACTGGGGTCTAGCAAATGTGATGCCCACCCACAAGAAGGGCCGGAATGATGATCAAGGGAACTAGAGGCCTGTCAGTCTGACCTCGGTGCCTGGGAACTGATCATCCTGAGTGCCGTTATGCGGCACATAACCAGGCGATCAAGCCCAGTCAGCATGGGTTCATGAAAGGCAGGTCCTGCTTAACAAACCTGATCTCCTTCTATGACAAAGTGACCCTCTTGGTGGATGAGGGAAAGGCTGTGGATATTGTTTACCTGGGCTTTAGTAAGGCCTTTGATATGGTTTCCCACAGCATCCTCCTAGAAAACCAGCTGCCCATGGCTTGGACAGGAGTACTCTATGCTGGGTAAAAAACTGGCTGGAGGGCCAGGCCCAGAGAGTGGTGGTGAATGGAGTTAAATACAGTTGGCAGCTGGTCACGAGTGTTGTTCCCCAGGGCTCGGTATTTGGGCTAGTTCTGTTTAATATCTTTATCAATGATCTGGATGAGGAAATTGAATGCACCCTCAGTCAGTTTGCTGACGACACCAAGTTGGGTGGGAGTGTCAACCTGCTTGAGGGTAGAAAGGCTCTGCAGAGGGATCTGGACAGGCTGGATTGATGGCCTGAGGCCAATGGTATGAGGTTCAACAAGGCCATGTAGCGTTACAAGCGTGGGGAGGAGTGGCTGGAGAGCTGCCTGGCAGAAAAGGACCTGGAGATGTTGGTCGAATGCTGGCTGAATACGAGCCAGCAGTGTGTGCCCAGGTGGCCAAGGCGGCCAACAGCATCCTGGCCCATATCAGGAACAGTGTGGTGAGTAGGACTAGGGAAGTGATCGTCCCCCTGTACTTGGCACTGATGAGGCCCCACTTCGAGTACTGTGTCCAGGTTTGGGCCTCTCGCTACAAGACAGACATTGAGGTGCTGGAGTGGGTCCAGAAAAGGGCAGCAAAGCCGGCAAGGGGTCTGGAGAATAAGTCCCATGAGGAGTGGCTGAGGGAGCTGGGGTTGTTTAGCCTGGAGGAAAGGAGGCTGAGGGGGGGACCTTATCGCTCTCTACAACTACCTGAAAGGAGGTTGTAGAGAGGTGGCGGTCGGTCCCTTCTCCCAAGTAACAGGCGATAGGACAAGAAGAAATGTCCTCAAGTTGCATCAGGGGAGGTTTAGACTGGATATTGGGAAAAATTTTCACACCGAAAGAGTTATTAAGCATTGGAAGAGGCTGCCCAGGGAAGTGGTTGAGTCACCATCCCTGGTGGTATTTAAAAGCCGGGCAGACACAGTGCTTAGAGATATGGCTTAGTGAAGTTTTTTGTCAGAGTTACGTTGATGGTTGGACTAGATGACCTGAAAGGTCCCTTCCAACCTAGGCAATTCTATGACTCTAACGCATGATAGGAACAAGTCTTAAGTTCACATCAAAGTAAGATTATTTTCATCCCTAAATATACTACCATTTATTGAAAAAAAGACAATATATTGTTGATTTGAGCACGTATTACTGATGCATCACAGATTATTTGGCAGAAGCAATCTGGTTGCATCTTCGGGATATTGACAAAAGCAGCAAGTAACGTAAGGTTGAGGGAGGCATTCCCTTTGGACATTTTCACGAGCGATGAGTGTATGTAATATTTTCTGCTTTCTGGTTGTATTTCATACTTCTGAGAGTGTACAATCTTAAGCATCTTGTATTGCACACACCTTCTGGAATTCTCTAAATATCTGATATCAGATGTAAGTAAGTGTTATTTCTGATGCCTAAATATCTTTTTATCCCATATGGATATAACTAGAGTAGAACCGAATGATTTACCACAGGCTATACTGACGCAGTCTAGTTCTATAAACACAATAGATGTTGTAATGAGTTATGTGATAATTTGTTTATTGTTTTCAACTGGGTCATATATCAGCCATTCCACTATTTATTTCTCTGGCTCCAATGTCATCCTGTTTTGCTGGTTTTAGATGCAGGTATCTGGTACGGGGAGTGCCTCGTAGGCAGTGTTTGTAAAGCACTGCATGTCAGTTCTGATGATCTGGTCAGCAAGCCATCAAGTTATTGATGGTTTTGAAAGTGTTCAGTGGCTGCAGTGGCTTCTAAATATCCTCCTTGGTTCTGGGATAAAATATTTGGCCTTAACACATAAATATAGCTCTGCATTTTGGAGAAAAAGAGCGACAAAGGGTTTTTGCCTGTTTCTTCCTCTTCTATTACAAAGTTCAAGCATTACCAGGTAATAGTGTCAGTATTTTGGAAATTCATGGTAGAATGTTCCTTTTCATTATCTTCAGTTCTGCTGGTTGTATGCTTCTCTCAGTACGCTTTGAGAAATTTATTTAGATTTTACCCCCAAGCTTTGCCTCTTTGACATTCCTTGACATCCTGTAACATGAGACTCCCAGTTCATATTAATTGCTATGATCTTGTCTTTCATTTGTTTTATGCACATAGAGTTTCCTTTGGAAACTGAGATGAAATCTCTAATTTGCATTACCAATGTGTCTGTACTCCCCGCAAAATCAGAAAAATGAAGTTTCCACATTACACTTGTGTTATGGTTTGAGAAAACCCATAATAATTTATTGTTGTTTAGACAATTATTCTATTACCCGATGATCCCTCCCCACCTGGAAATGGGAATCAGGGAAAGCAAGGAAACACGAGGGTTGAAATATAAATAGATTTAATAGGATAAAACTAAATAATTAGCAGTAATACTAAAGAACCAGTGTTAATCCTGATACTATTATAAGATATACAAGAATTATACTCAGCCAATTCTATCAGTAGGAAGATGTGCACTCCCAGCAGTTGACAGAAAATGTCAGACACCGCGAGTACAATGGCTTTGGGAGGAAGGGAAGGCCTCAGGGGTCCGGCACTGGGGCAAGGAGTTCTCTGGAATGTTGCCATCAAGGGAGAGAGAAACTACGCAGCAAACTTCTGATTTATACAGAATGTGACGTTCATGGTATGAAACAATCCTGTTGGCCAGCCTGGGTCGGGTCAAATGCCCAGATCTCGCTCCTCCTCATCCCTGCACCTGCCAAGGCTTGAAAACACTGAGACCTTGAATCCCACATAGCCTAGCTGGCTATAACGTAAATATTTTCACGAACTCAGACACTAGAGTCCTAGAAGTGGAGCTTTCCCCAGTATTAGAAGAGAGATTAGTCCTGTGTTGCTCAACCCAGGAAAACTTGTATTTTGCCTATTATTTGAAATATCTCTTTCAGCTTTTCAATAGCATCACAAACAAACTTTCTCATTAAAACAAGTTTCATTATAGTGTGTTTTAATGTACTACTTTAAATGTTTCAATAGATATAGACTGTACATACTAATTATTAAAAAAAATTAAAAATACAAGACATTTGACCTCCCCTCACCCCACTCCAAACTAGTGGATTTTGGAGTAGCATATTTTTCTAGAACAGCCTAATTTACTATGTGTTATAGAAGATAACGTGATTTAAGTGAAGGCTCTTGGGTTTAGGTAGTTACACTGCTACGTAGCTCTACTGGAGCATAAATTAAGAAAAGTCGTTAAACCACTGTAATGCCTTCCAGTATAGAAGATGCATTCAAGAAGTAAAAGTAGGGCCTGTGTGGCATATACGCTGTATGAGACCACAGTGTATGCCAATGCCTGTTTTGTATTTGTGCTTTGTACAGCAATAGGCTCTGCCATCACTGAAATAATACAATACAGCATATTAACAGAACATTTAATGAAGGTACATCTTTCTGCTCCAGCTGTGATGATTATAAATTAATTTTATCTCCAGACACACTTACACGTTTATTGCCTGAAATTTAATTGTTATCTGGGCAATAGCTAATTGTTGGAAGAGAACAGAGTGATTTTGTTGTTGTTCCCCCTCCCTGTTGAGGGGGGGTACGCTTTTTTTAATATGTTCTGACATAAAACTTTTTGGCAAGTAACGGAAACCTAGAAAAAAAACCCCAAACCAACAAAATTACATTAACTGGGAGTCTATACCAACTTCTATTTGTTTTCTTCCAGTCCCCCACCCCTGCCCCAGAAGGAACTGGCATAAACTGCTTCACCAACCTTTAAAGAGAAATGTAAATATAACACTGCCCTTCGCTATTAACAAGGAAGTGAGAAGATTCACACATTTAAATACGGAGTTTAGAGCCTGAATGAGTAATTCATAATAGCAGATAATTTGCAGCGTGTAAGGAGTTGAGTCATTGTCAGCCCTTTCTACTCACAGATAATCTGTGAGCAGGGTTCTGGGAGTTCAGTGAGTGATGGGTAGCTTTCAGTTCATGTTGGAAACAAATGTGTGTGTGCTGGTCTACATAATCTGAAACACTCTTCCCAAGCCTTCATCTGTCACGTCCAGAGAAGTTAGTCTTTTATAACATAGCGAGAGATGACCAAGCTGTGTGGCAACAAAAATAAGTTCCACCAAGACTCAATTGCTTATGAAGATAACTCCTGTCCACTGCCCGCAAGTCCGTCTGTCCTCTTTCAAGGAGGACCTCAAGAATCCTGTTCAAAGGATCCAGCTAACTGTGTCAGTGCTACACTAAATTCACTACATAAAGTAGTTCTAACCATGAGCTAAACTTCACAGAAGGCATATCAAAATGTTGGAGTACTTGGTGGTCTCTAATTAAAAAATGGATTTTTCTAGTGTTTATAAATTCTGATACCTTTTTTCCTAAATAGTATTCAACTCTTCTTTAAAGTTGCTGATATGTCTGCGTTAATCTGCCAATATTCAGAAAACATGGACACACCTTTCCTTAAGATATGCCTAGCTCCAGTGGTCAATGTTTCTTTTAGAGCAGATTGCTTCTGGAAATAACTTTCTACTTAGAGAAAATAGATGGAAACTGTTTACAAGGGAGGTTAAATCTGCGGTTTATTTTGATGTGTCAGTCTCTTCCTGAGTTTTGGGTGTTTCTCACATTTTTCTAGCATTTGGCTACAGAAGTTGTCTCACCTACTTGCAAGTCCAATCCAGGATAACCGTTAAATAACTTGAACTGAAAATTGTATTTTACACTTTAATGTAAATTTTGAAATTATTTGCAACTCAAAATTTACAGCAAGTTCATGCACACAAAAGTACAGAGTTGGTAATCACAACGAGAGATTAATGGTCACGTTTTATGATAAGAAAAAAATATAGTTGTCAGTGTCATCTTTCTGTGATGTTGTTGCTTATGGCTTCTCTTCAGCTGAGAACTCCGTGTCTTTCAGTAAATAATGTGGATCTCAGCAGATCCTTGATGTAGCTGGTCAATGTGTTAGCTGTCCTCGTACTTAAAGTATGAAGAACAGGGATGCCAAGGATGGTATGTGGAAGTATCAGAGTAGAATAGAAAAAATGGCAGGAGTGATGAACAAGTCTGCAGATCATAGAATCATAAAATGCATTGGGTTGGAAGGTCATCTAGTCCAACCCACCTGCAGTGAGCAGGGACATCTTTAACTAGATCAGATTGCTCAGAGTCTCACCAAGCCCATTAACTGTATCAGCCTAAAAATATCTGCCCGTTTTGATGTCTAAGTAAAAGATCAGCGCCAGCTCATGGAAAGGCAAAATGCCATTCTCCGAAGCACGGAGGACAGGACTTCTCGCTCCCCCACAGGCGGCTGTACTTCCACCGAGAAGGAGGGCTGAGGGAGGGCTGTCCGTGGGGACTTGACTTTCCACGCTCACCTTCCGCTAACCCTGATTTCTCCGAGAAAGCGATAATTCACTCTAGAAGGCCTGGTCTGTGGTTACCCATCGCTATCAGCACATCTCACACTGTCAGACACTTCCTGTAGGACTCGTTCAGATGTTAGCTTAATGATTTTAAGTCAATAAAATTTCTTCTGAATTTTTATGTCCATGGGCACAATGCCAATGTCAAACAAAATTCTGTACTTCTGCAAAAACTATTAATGAGATAATGAGATAATACCAAACCTCCTATTTAATCAATTGTTAGTCAGTATCCAAAAAAGACACTTACTTCTAAAAACTGCATTTAAAATCGTCCTCATTTCTTTTTCTGAAGACCCCCAGGATCCTGATTTTCTCTTCAGTGAATGTTTCTATACAACAAACAATTTTTCTAGCCTAAGACAGGCAACACTATTGAGCAGCCTTTTTTGTTTCTTGTACAACAGCAATGAATCTTTAGCTAAGAGTGCTGGTATCGCTTCTTTGCTTTTTACTTTCCTTAAGCAATTTGTTATGTTAGTAAACTGATAAAACTCTTATTTGGTTCATTCCTACTTAAAATTAATAACGGTTCTAGGCTAACAGTTGTCTGCTAGTTTAGAAACTAGTAATGTGGAAGAACGTCGCAGTTTTCTCTGTGCTTTTATCTACCAGTGTGGTGGTGTTTTTTCTCTTCTGCGTCCACAGCTTGAAGTCTGAGAAGTCCAGTAAGAGCAGTGCAGTTATGTTGTACTAATGACTTTCCTCTGAAGCATACAACAGGAAAATACAGTTTAGGACAGTCTTACAATTAAAGCACTATGGAAACGTGGTCCTACTACTGCTAATAATAACAAAACACACTCTGGAATGAGTCTATGACCTTAATTTTATTAGAAGCTACTTCTGGATTTAGACAAATTTAAAAAAAAAAAAAAAAAAAAAAAAAAAAAAACCCAAAACAAACCACAAACCCAAGCCCTCAGGATCCACAAACTAACCATATTTTTTTGCTTTTTTACTAGTTACTGATATACAATCATAGAATGTGTTTGGTTGTAACGGACCTTTAAAGGTCATCTAGTCCACCCCCCCTGCAGTAAGCAGGGACATCTTTAACTAGATCAGGTCGCTCAGAGCCTCATCAAGCCTGGCCTTGAATGTCTCCAGGGATGGGGCCTCCACCACCTCTCTGGGCACCCTGTGCCAGTGTCTCACCACCCTCAGTGTAAAGAACTTCATCCTAATGTCTAATCTAAACCTACCCTGCTCTAGTTTAAAACCATTGCCCCTCATCCTATCACTACATGCCCTTGCAGCCAGTCCCTCCCCATCTTTCCTGTAGGCCCCCTTCAGGTACTGGAAGGCTGCTACAAGGTCTCCTTGGAGCCTTCTCTTCTCCAGGCTGAACAACCCTAACTCTCTCAGCCTGTCCTCATAGGAGAGGTGTTCCAGCCCTCTGATCATCTTCGTGTCCCTCCTCTGGACCCGCTCCAACAGGTCCATGTCTTTCTTGTGCTGAGGACTCCAGAGCTGGACACAGTACTTCATGTGGGGTCTCACGAGAGCAGAGTAGAGGGGCAGAATCACCTCCTTTGATCTGCCGGCCACGGTTCTTTTGATGCAACCCAGGATGCAATTGGCCTTCTGGGCTGCAAGTGCACATTGTTGGCTCATGTCCAGCTTTTCATCCACCAGTACCCCCAACTCCTTTTCTGCAGGGCTGCTCTCAATCACATCACCCCCCAGCCTGTATTGATAACGAGCGTTGTCCCGACCCAAGTGTAGGACCTTCCACTTGGCCTTGTTAAACTTCATGAGGTTTGCATGTGCCCACCTCTCTAGCTCGTCCAGGTCCCTCTGGATGACATCATGTCCCTCTGGCATGTCGACTGCACCACTCAGCTTAGTGTCATCTGCAAACTTGCTGAGGGTGCACTTGATCCCACCGTCTGTGTCATTGACGAAGATATTGAACAGCACCAGTCCCAATACAGATCCCTGAGGGACAGCACTTGTCACCCCCTCCATCTGGACATCGAGCCATTGACCGCAACCCTCTGGATGCGACCATCCAGCCAATATGTATTTTTTTTAAACTAGTTACTATTAGTTACCACATGAACAGGATGGAAAGAAACTGAACTTAGGAGGGGAAGGATTTTTTAAAGGGATATCAACTCTTAGCAGCTCTGCCATGAATGCAGGATGCCCATGAACTTGAGAAACATCGCCATCTTAATTAAGCCCATTTTGTCCTCCAAACAAAACATATTCTCCCAATCACATAACAAAGGTTCCTGCCAGTCTGCCTTCTGTGTTCCAGTATCTCCTTTTGATTACTTGTTTGGGTGCCCTTGTACTACAGCACCTCTTACCTTTCCTCCAGTCCCGGTACAGATCCCTGGGGGACACTACTTGTCACACCTCTCCATTGACTACTACCCTCTGGATGCAACCATCCAGCCAGTTCCTTATCCACTGAATAGTCCACCCATCAAATCCATATCTCTCCAACTCAGAGAGAAGGATGTTGTGGGGGACCTTGCAGAAGTGCAGATAGACGATATCCATTGCTCTTCCCTTGTCTACTGATGCAATCGCTCCATTGTAGAAAGCCACTAGGTTGGTCAGGCAGGACTTCTCCTTAGTAAAACCATGCTTGCTGTCTCGAATCACCTCCCTGTCCTCCATGTGCCTTAGCATAGCTTTGAGGAGGATCTGTTCCATGGTCTTCCCAGGCAGAGAGGTGAAGCTGATAGGTTGGTAGTTCCCAGGGTCCACCCTTTTTAAAAATTGGTGCGACGTTTTCCTTTTTCCAGTCACCAGGGACTGCACCCAACTGCCATGATTTTTCAAATAACCTGGAGAGTGGCTTGGCAACTACAGCAGCCAATTCCCTCAGGACTCTGGGATGCATCTCATCAGATCCCATGGTCTTGTGTATGTTCAGCTTCTGCAGGTGGTCACAAACCGTGTCTTCGCTTACAGTGGGAGGGACTTTGTCCCCCCAGGTCCCCATCTTTCTTGGGAAGTGTGAGGAGAGAGGTTGGCAGTGAAGACTGAGGCAAAAAAGTTGAGAACCTCAGCCTTCTCCTCATCTGTTGTTACCAGTTTGCCATTCTTGCTCATCAGGGAGGGTATGCTTTAACCTTCCTTTTCTGGTTGACATACCTGTAGAAGCCCTTCTTGTTATTCCCTTGCCAAGTTCAGCTCCAGCCGTACTTTGGCCTTCCTGACCTCATGCCTACATAACTGGGCAGCGTCCCTATGCTCTTCCCAGGATACCTGATCCTGCTTGAACTGCCTGTGCAGTTCCTTCTTGCTTTTTAGTTTGACCAGCAGGTCCCAACTCAATGATGCTGGTATCTTCCCTTTCTTGCTTGATTTCTTACACCTGGGGACTGAGAGCTCTTGTGCTCTATGGAAAGTGTCCTTGAAGATCTCCCAGCTCTGTACTGTCCCTTTGTCCCTGAGGACTGTTTCCTGGGGGGTCCTATTGACTAACTCCTTGAAGAGCCGGAGGTTTGCTTTCCTAAAATTCAGGGTCCTGACTACGCTCTTTGTCTGAAACGTATTCCTTGGGACTGTGAACTCCACCAGTGCGTGATCACTGCAGCCCAGGCTGCCTCCAGTCTTGACATCCCTGATGAGCTCACTTGCATAGGTGACTATTAGGTCCAGTATCACATTCCCTCGGGTAGTGCTGTTTATTTCCTGTCTTAGGAAGTTATCATTGAGACACTCCAGGAACCTCCTGGATTGTGTACAGCTTGCTGTGTTACTTTTCCAGCACATGTCAGGGTGGTGGAAATCCCCCAGCAGGATGAGAGCCTTTGAGCATGATGCCTCCTGTAGACGGAGGCTTCATCAGTAGGTTCCCCTTGGTCAGGTGGCCTGTAGTAGACACCAACCACAAGGTTCCCCTTGTTGCCTCAGTCTCTAATTCCTACCCATAAGCTTTTGACTTCCTCTTGGCTATTCTTGAGGGACATCTCTTCATACTCTATCCATTTCTTAACATAGAGGGCAACACCTCCACCCCTCCTTCCTTGCCTGTCCCTTCTGAACAGCTTGTAGACATTGATAGCCACACTCCAGTCACAGGGCTTGTCCCACCAGGTTCAGTAATGGCTACTACATCATAGCTTTCCAGCAGCATGGTAGCTTCCAACTCCTCCCGTTTATTGCCCAGCAAAGACTGAACAAGACTGAACAAGATGAACAAGACTGCTCCAGGCCAGTTGATGTCCCTTCTTTAAGTCCTACGGAGATGATGGACCACACTGCTTTTGTTTAGACAGAAGCAGTTGCAGAGCATGTCAAGTCTTTTTCCCCTGGTTTCTCTACAAGGAGTTGAAGAAATACGTTGAGTTGGTCTTCTCAGGAAGCAAGAACAAAAGTTGAAAAACAAACTTGGCCTGAACATATGAAGGACTTTCTGTGTGTGGTCATTTTAAGACAAACAAACTAAAAACACCAAAAAAAAAACCAACCCGCAGATGTCTATAAACTTTAATTATTAAAAGGGCGATGTATGTGACAGATGCAAGGCCTTGGGAGCAAGCTGGCTCAGAAAGATGCCAGACAGAACAGATACGTGTCCTCTTCACTCCTCCGTTACAATGTGTTGCTTAGTGTCCTGTAGGACATAGTGTCCTCGCTCTGGCAGGGATAGGGTTAATTCTCCCCAGGCCTTGGCAGGGACACAGGTATTCCATCCCATGTGAGCCATGCCCAGTCTGAGCTGCAGTTGCGGTCAGTGAGCGGTGGTATGGTAATTGTGTTTGTACATTCCTCTATCTGTGTTATTGGTGTTTTCTTGTTCCCTTTGCTGTTCCGTTAAACTGCCTTTGTCTCAAGCTTTGGCTCAGCTCTGGAGAAAAAGTAATATTTGGACTTGAGTGTCTGAACCAAGGTCATCTCTTCTGTATGTGAAAGCCAAAATACACCTGTACTTTATAAGACTAGAACTAAGTTTCTGAGATCACTTGCTAGTGAAGTCTGATACTTGGCTGTCAAGACAATGGAGGCTTCACTGTTACTCTCAGGGTATAATGTTTTGTTATGCTGAGCTAACTCAAAATGTGCTGTTTCAAACCACTTCCATGAATCAACCTCCTTTATGCCCTGACAGCTCAGACTGCATCTCTGTGTTCCCCAGTACGCAAGCACTGGTGGAACATGTCTTCAATCATCAAGTGATGGAGTTTCCAATTTACCGAACTTTTGTCTGATAATGTGTTGGTCACCTAATTGTGTACCAAGGAATACAGTTTGAGTGGTTCTAATAGGACAGGATCGAGCTATCAAACCGAAAAGCTTCACTGGAGATACTGTGCCATTTTCTGTTGACTTGAAAGAAAGTTTTCAGATAAGTGCACTGAAACACTTAAATTTCTGGAATTTCAAACGGTTTATTTTTGAGATATTTTGACACTTTCAGATTGACATTTCTAATTGTACTGTGTGAGAGTGTTTGTCAGAAGGGGTATGCAGCATTTCGTGCAGCATTTGTTGCAAAAGATTTTGGGATATTTTTAGAGGAGAAAATTATCAGTAAGTCCTAGGAAATGTTGAACAAGGCTTAAAAATAAAGAATACATGTAGCAGATGTAGTTTTAAATAAGGAATCGAGTTGTCTCTGTTTTAAACTTTTTTTTAAATCTCATTTTTATTAACCTATTTTTGAATGTGATAGTAACTATTATCTATGGATCATATATCGTCTGTTACATTTAGGAATTTGGGTTGTAATTAAACTTAAGAAGGTCTGTGAAGATGGGTTTAAAATTTTAGTGTGGTAGTCACAGGGGTTTTGTCCTCACTGTGGAAAGGAGAGACTTGTTGAGTAAATTTAATATAATGATGACTGTCATTGCTAGTATAATTACTGTATGTTTCTACTTATTTCTATTGATGAAAGACTGCAGTTGAAATATTAATTGCAGAAGACATGAGTTATCTAGAGGTTCATGAAACTAGCAACAAGAATGGATAAAAACAGTGTTCCAGACTGTTTCAACTTTCTTCAGGATAGGTCTTTCTTTCCAATTAATTTTCACCATTAAATTTATTTATTTTCCCCACTCTGTCCTTCCCTCCAAACTAAAACCTGATTCGTTGATTAAAATTATTCAAAAGTTTCCTGTTGATTTTGAACAGATCAGAGCAACTGTTTTGTCTTCCTGTGCAGCTTATCTCCATTCTGATCATCCTTTCAGCCTGGTGGACCTTCACACTTCAAACTTCTTATCACTTCTTTGTTTTTCTTTTTTTCCTTTCTTTGCATTTTCTGTTCTTTTTGGCTCTCATCACTGTTAAATAGGGGTTTGGCTTAACTGTGAAGATTCCATGAAAGTGTGGAAACCACACCTGTCTTGATTTTTCTTTAGGTAGCCACTATCCTAAGGTTTGGTTTGTGGGTTTTTTTTTCCCCTCACCATTTCCCTTTTATGTCATAAAAAAAGACTTGCTCTTTTGGTCTTCCTTCTTTCATCCTTGCTCCTCACATACGTTCTTCTGCTTCAGAATAGCCATTTGTTCCCCCTCCATCCCCATCCTTTCTTTGTCACGTACCTGGTCTAGTGTGTGAGATATATGAAGTTTGCATATCAGTCTTAACTGCTGGTACTTCCTCATCTTTGAATGCAGTACCTTGCATTATTTATTTCGTGTGTGTGGCAATGGTGATGCAGTAGTTGGCTCAGCAACAGCCGGGACCAGTGAAGATTGCCATGCCTCGACTGCAATTTCTGTATTTGCACTAAACGTGCTTGCATTTAAAAATAGTTTCTTCTTAAAAAGAAGTTACCTTTAAGTTAAGGTAGTGGTGAATAAGGGAAAGCATGGACAGAGAGCTGGCAATGAAGCGGAGCATTGGTTAATGAACTGGCTTGCAAATGTGTCTAGGGTACTCTCCCCTGGTATGAATAGCAAAGGGGGGAAAAAGGATTTAGTAGAAATATTAACAAGTGAGTCAGTGAAGATTTATTCCATAGGGTTGTAAGCAATGTTCTAATACTGGCTTTGAATAACCAGTAACAAGTACTGTGCTTTGGAACTTGCATGTAGCACCAATTTTTTTAACAGGAGAGGTAGTGAATGATTGTGGAAGAAAACACTTTGATCATGATCAAACCAATAAATCGGGAAGGTGGTGTTTACAGATGCATTTTAAATGTTAAAAGTGAAGCAAGGCAGTGCTTTTTTTCTAGACCATGTTGAGTGTATTGCAATAGTGTAAATGTACTGTGATGAGAATAGTGGCCGTGAAAACTTGTTGAATGGATGGATAGGAGAGCCCAACCTGAAAGATAACGAGAGTAATAACTGAGGCTTAACCAGATATTGGATGGGAGGGGAAAGAACTGGCAGTGACGTGCAAGTGATGAGTTTGATTGACAGGGAGCAGAGTACTGCCTTGCATGACTAGGAAGAGAGTTAAACTTGAGTGGGAAGGTCAGGATTTCCATTTTTGCCTTGTTGAGCTGTAGTTGAAATATCAACAGCCATAAGGAGATGTCAGAATAGAAAGATGAGTGATGAATCATTCACTCAGAAATGGTGGTTATGTTTGTATTTCCAGAGAAGACCAGCCAGAGGCACAGTACTGAGGGAGATGAGAATAAGAACACATGGAAAATCCTGTAATGTTTGTGGAATCCCAATTCCCCCTTTTGGAAGGGAAATCTGGAAAGCTGTCTGATACTGAATAGGGAGGATTAAAAACCTAAACAATTAAATTTATTATGCTAATTTATCTGGTTCTTTTATACAGGCCACTTCCTCAAACTACTTTTACCTTTCTGGTCTGCAAGCATATTCCTGCGTGTTGAGGTCTTTTGGAGAATTATTTTAAAATGTGCCCTGTCAGCATGCATCTATTTTACTTTTAAAGCTTTGAGACTTTTTTTTGTTCCATATCTTGCCGTTATCAAGAAGTCAAACTGAAGGTATTTATGGTGCTAGACATTTTAGAGCTAACTGCTGTAACAAAATTCAGGTATTGTGGTGTTGTAGTTATGCATTCATTGTCTGTTTTTTTTCCTCTTCACTTTAAGACAAGCAGACACATTTGTGCTGAAAAACTTATTGTAAATCGGTATCTTGACACTGATGGAACAATAGTTCTACAAAGCAGTAGATAACGTGCTTATTGATGGCTTTCAGTTCGTGTTTAAGAACAATGTTAAATGAGAGAAGGGAATTTTACTTAAATAAACAGCTAGGAACTTTATTATATTTAAACAAGTAGTATCTTCAGTAATGTTTTTCCGCTGCTTTGAAGTAGAAACTCCTAAGTGTTTGCTACAATTGGTTCCCAGTCCTCTCACACAGGGAGATATTGGGTTCAGTCCCACAGGTTGCTTACGGTCTCATGTCAGTAACTGCCAGTAAATAGCTGGGATCACAAATGCGCTTCTGTTCCTTGGCAAATTTTTTGCTCGCTGTTAGATAAAAGATGAAGCTTTCCACTTCTGTTGCTGTGTCTTAGTTGACCATTATGTTGATAGTAGTGGTATTAGCATACTCATGAAATGTTTGAAGGCAATAGACTCTAATACAAAGTGGGACTTATGAGTGCCTTACTCATGATGTATCATTTTAATATTAGATACACATATATCCCGATTTGTACTGGTTTCTTAAGTATTCTATACCCTGTTTCTTATCTCTCATCCACTCCTGCAGACTCTTTTGAAAGCCTCTGTATGCTGAGAAATGTGAATTTAATCTGCAAATTTCAAATCTCTCAACAGATCTTGTAGCCTTTCTCCATTGACTTCTCAGCTCCCAAGTCAAACCCTGGCATACCAGGATGTTCCTTACCAGGTGTTTCCTTATGAAAAAATAGGGTATTTTCTGTATTTGCTCATCTTCATTTATATTTCTCTTTCACATGCACATGAACTGACAGAGGGAGCTTGCAAAAGCAAGTCAGACTCGAAAGAAAAAAGGAAAGCAAGATATCCAACTCTTTTGCTGTGTTAATAAAATATTTTTACTGATGTTCTCACAGGGTTGAGGCTTTCTATGTTACAGTTTTGAGGACAGGAAGGTTTTTAAGCTCTGGTTCGTTTCTCTGTAACTGTCAATATTCGACAAGGTTATATTTTAAAGGCATGGTGTTTGCTTTATTCAGGCATGTGTGTGTATGATCACACACAGCAACTGGGCACAGTGCACATGGGCATAGTATTGCCCAAGCCAAACTCCTAATTCCACTGCTGTACTTGGTGTTCATGGGGTTTGTCTGTGGGACAAGATGGCACACTCAAAATAGCTTTCCACCTGCAATGAGTGCTGTGCTGAAGACAGAAACTGTTTCTGGTCTTGTCTGTGGATACAACAGCTCTTATTTCTCAGCTCTCTGTGAGCGGTATGTCATGTAGCACTGGCAATCCTGCCCAACAGAGAGCACACTTACAGATGAATAAGTGGTGAAATTTAAATAAATCCTGGTGTATGCTTCAGGCCGTGGCCTGTGTTGTAGCAGTATTTGTCATCCACTGTAGCTGCACAAAAGGGAAATGGACTCTCTTCTTAAAGACTGATGTGATGATCAAGTGGAAAGATATAGTAGTCATGCTAGATTTTGATTACTATTAAAGTGGGTTTAAACTCATGTGATTGAGTATCATTTATTGGGTCTGAATAAAATACAGCATTCCTACTTATCATGCTTTAAAGGAACAAAATGACTTATTCTGAGCTTTAAACTCTTGCAACAACATTTAGAAATCGGTTTATTGTAATAAGTTTGTCCTTTTGACACTCTTGTGAAATTACTCTTAAACATCTTGATAGACATTGATATACTACAAGTAACTTCAGCTTGAGAAGAAGTCTCCATTTAGGGGAAATTGACTGTAATTTTTTTATTAACTGTGTCTGTCTGCTTAATCTCTTCAATCCAGATATATTCATCAGCAGCCTCTTCAGTGTATAAAATATTTATGTACTGCAGAGAACTCCAGTTGAGCTCACATGTTCTCCAGGGAAACAATATTAAAACAGTCTGTTATATGTTAAAAGCCTTTTCGTGGTGTCTGTTTGAAATAGCTCAATTGATGACTTGTTGCCATTAGGCAATATGTCAAAATATTAGCTCAAAACTATTTTGCTGAATAGATCATTGAATAGACTGCTGATTATCTTATTGAAAAAAAATCCATATATACCTCTGCCTTTAAACTTCTTCTAAAATCACAAACTAAAAAGAAACAAGTCTGTACAGCATAACAGCAGCCAGTAACACCTCATTACTCTTTAGAAGGTAAATGGGAAAAATATATTTATATAATTGATAAACAAATATAAATGTTTACCTAAGCTACTTGAGTTCAATAAATAATGAAAGACTAGATGGTACTACTAACTATCATTTTAATGAATCATGTGAGTAATTGTAAGTGAAATCAAAACTTTATTTCAAAAAAATGTATGTTCCTACCCTCAATTAGGTTGCATGGCTTGCTGTTTTGGTGACCAGCACTGGTTGATTGTAAACTGCTTGATTTATGTTGATTTCTGAGCAATTAATCAAAATAAAATGCATCAAGGACACCGCAAGCATACTGACAGGCCAAAGCCATGTCTAGATCGACATGTGTTAAGACATCTTCATTCTGAAGGCACTTTATTTGAAGTGTGGCACAGGACAATATGGTATCTCAGCACCTTACTTAACTGAGACCTCTGCCCTGTGCAGTGTTAATCTGCAGTAAAGATCACTGTTGGAAAGAAGAGCAGTGAGATCCTTTTTCCACATGTGCATATATAGAGAGAGATATGTCATGCACTGGTTTAATGACACACCTGCCATCTCTTTCCACCAAGAAATCTCTTTGGTGCAAAACTTGTTGTCTGTCTTTTCTCGTACAGACATGATAAAGGGTCAGATACCAGTTTTAACTGTACAGATGATACGGTGCAGATTTGTCCTTGTGTAGCAGGGAGACCCTTTCGTTGTGCTGGATTATGTTCAGAAATAGAGACGCGTTAGAAACATAACATAGGCAGTAAAAGCTGAACTATACACTTGCACCGTGTAGACAACTTAGCTATTGCGTGAACCAGTAGCTACAGGACAGCACTCCTCTATAGCTCAGAAGCACCGGCAGTCAGTGTAAAAAGCTCTTGGGGTTTGCACTGTTTGATACTGTTTCAGGCTTACGCACATTTAACCTCGGCATACTGAGATGCCAGTTAGCGGACAAGTTGGTCAACACCATGCAGATTTAGTGTAAGAGGTCTGGTCTAGATGTTGTAGTCTGGAGTCAGTTAAAGATGAGCTTCAAGGGAGCAAAATAAAAGTGGAAATAGCACAGTTATTGTCTGTACTAAATGAAGTTGATTAGTACTTATTTATGGATCCTAGTCAAATACTATTGACTGAACTTAAATACAAACAAAAACTGAAGAAAAATCTGGAAATACTGAAATAGCATTAACCTATAGCTCTAAAGAATATTTTGGTGGAACATCTACAAGTAGCTGGGATGTATACTTAGTTACTTCATCTCATTGTTCTACTTTTTACTCACTACTCATGCCTACAGGTCATAGACCGGAATGAAAAAGAAACATAGTACCAATTTTGGCAATGGCTGAATTTGTACTACTCTTACCTAAGAAAAAGCAATGCGTACAGCTCTTTTCCTTAAGCAGCAAAACATCATATATGCATTTTTTTCTTTTTGTTTTGGTGCTTGCATACCTTCCCAATCTTTCCTTCCCTGTGTGGCTTCAAAGGTAAATTACAGAAATTATATTTCAACATTTATTGCAGGAATCATTATTTAATTCTCACAATTGAATGAGTGGCTCAGATATGTGGTATCTACCATAGCAGACAAAAACAGTAGCAAAGCTACAATTAAAAATAAATGTGTGTAATTAGCTGAAAACTCCATCTAACAAGAAAATGAAATATTGAAGAGTGTGCAACCCCCCCCCCCAAAAAAAAAAAAAACAAACCCCAACAAACCAACAACAAACCAACAACAAACCCCAAAACAAACCAACAACCCAGGACCAGGAAAACTATGTCAGTACTATGTTGGTGTTGGAAGTGGTATCTGTTTTTACTAAGGCTTTCAACAGGGGTTTGAACAGAGTAACTGTACCCATTGAGAAATATCTAGTAGCTGAGGAGTTTAAAGTACTGTTGTGGTTTTGGCCGGATTGGCCAATCAGAATGACAAATGTCCCTCCCCCGTCTCTCTCCAAAGAGAGGAGAGGAAGAGATAGGGAGATTTATGAGTTTAGAAAAAGAACTAAACTACTTTAATGAAAATAATAATAAATAAGGAAATAATAAATAATAATAATTAACAACAATTTTTAAAAAAGTAGACAATACATACAAAGCCGTATCCAGATCCTAGGATGACGATCGCGTCACCAGCAGGCACAGGGAAAGTCCCAGACTGGAGTCAGTGACAGACAGGAGCTGAATTCCAGATCTGGAGTCAGGAATGCTTGGATCGGGATCAAAGGCAAACAAACAGACAGGATCCTCCTCACATGTCGGCCACTGAAGAAAGAGACTTGACCCTTTGATCCCTTAGCTTTTATACTGAGCATGATGCATATGGGATGGAATACCCTGTTGGTCAGTTTTGGGTCACCTGTCCTGTCCGCTTCTCCCTGCAGTTGGGACCTCTCTACGCTTTTCCGCTTCTGACCCTCCAATGGGACAAATAACAAAGTTAGCTGACCTTGCTTGTTATAGCAATAAGTATAAGCAAGAGCCTCTCTGCGTACCATTCCTTGGTAGAATCAGGTCTTATCACTCTTGAGAGTGAACAGTTTCTGAACAATATGCTGTTAATTTCAGAGTTTAGTCAGTTAGAAGAGGCCCAGCTAAAAAGTAAAATTAAAAAACAGAAAATTGGTTCTGTTTTACCTCAAATAAGGACAAGTAGTTAAGAGCTCAAATTGAGCTAACAAAGCCCACCTGAAGAGGCTGCTGAAAGCAGGGGGAAGTTCAGACAAGAAAAGGAAAACTCCAGCTAATAATTTAAAGCAAAAAGCAACCTCACCACCAACCCCCCCAAAAAAACCCCACCCAAACCCAAAAACTAAAACCCAACACAACCTAAAAAAAAATCCCTGAGAAGCCAAGCATGTAGAATTTCAGATCAAAATAAGCCCTGAGGAAGTATTGTACAGCTAAATCAAATGGGAAGAAGTAGTGAGAAGTTGAAGTGAATGATTAAGTGGCAACATGGTACATGTTAAACCAGTGAGTGTACCTATTAGCGAATGCTGTGCCCACTTAATCATTTGGTTAGTCCGACAAATTAGACTAACACTAGTGAATTAGGCAGTAAATACCAACTTTCTGGTAGGGCAGTCGTGGGGAGCACATTGGCAAGCTGGAAGTGTCATGGTGCCCTGGTGCTGCAGCGCTAGTGCTGAGAATATTGCCATTCCGTGCCTGATGCAGGGTTGTTGCTCATCCGCCTCTGTTGCTCAGCCTTTGGATTCCTTCTCCTTCAGGTGCTCTTTTGTATCCATGTGTAAGCGGAATGGAGAAAAAAAAAGAAGTCAGTAGTATGTTTATATGATGGCTGGTCGGTTTGTGTTACCAGACATGCTGTTTCTTAGCTGCTTTTCAGCAGCAGGGTGATAAGTGATGCTTGAGAAGTAATGATTGCTATGTGACTCTAAGGAAATTAAAAATAAAAAAAAAAAAAAAAAAAAAAAAAACAACCAACAAAACCAAACCCAAACAGTCAGCCCAAAATAACTGTTATGCAAAAAGTGGTTCTACTTATTTTGCTTCCAAAGACGACTAATACATATGCCTTCTGTTTTAATCATCCCTTTTTCTTCTATTCTTTATCTGTGGGTTTTAGTGTGGTATGAAACTTTAAGTTCATCTAATTCTTGCTCAAATTTCGAAATCCCCATAACTAAAGCAGTGTTTATTAACTTTCTCCATGTTCTTTTTCCCTTTATAGCTATGTTAAATTAATACAAATTCACATGACAGAAAAGGGTACTATAAACAAGTACAGACTTGCAGAGATTTCCCCACTCTCCTGTCTTTGATTGGCTAATACTCTTCCATGGTTTACTGTTACAGTAGTGCTAAAGTACCATGCAAGGGAATATATGAATTTCAGGAAAATTTAATGTAAAACTTCTTTCTAATATAGCACAGCTGAGGGACTTGGGCAAACTTTGCAGTATTCGGTATGAAAGCTAACAGGATCTGTTGATTTAATATGAAAATAATGGAAAGAACAGAAGATAAAAATAGTAATTTGACTTATTGTGATGCTACTTAAAACTGTCTTGAAAGGCATATGAAATATTTAAGTACTCAAAATACTTAACTACAAAACTAAATTTAAATGGGCAAGAATTGGTGGATTACGGTGAATTAAACACATATAATAGACCGCATAACAGCAGTCACTCCTAGTCTGTTTCCTAGGAATGGGGGAGATTGCACTGGAATCTCTGTTTCCTGTTGGAATTACTCATCTCAGCGCTGATCCGTTCTACATCTCAAGTGTTTTCCAAGAACGAGAGCTCACGCTGCTGGTAGATGTTAATTTATTAGGAGCCACAGCAGATATGTATTCAGTTTTCCCTCTTCTAGTTCAGATGCCATAAGAATGTTGTGAGAGGTAAAAAGAAAAAAAATAAATTAAGCTTTCCACCTCTGGAGCCTGAATGCTTTTCCCATTACATATGTGGAAGACACTCAGAAAGTCCAGTCATGTACCTATTTCCCTGCCAAATTACCATGTAGTTTCCCAATGAATGGAAAAACGTGCATGGCATAAACTTCTTTGTGCTGCAGACACAGCGGATGACACAATTACAGGTGAAATGTAGTCCTGACATCCTAAGTGTCACTTGCTCTCAAAAGAATTAAACATGAGAAATTTAGTCCCAGGTATCTTGTAAAGCCATATCTAGAAAAGATTTTTAGTTATCTGAGGCAGTCCTGTGCAAGAGATTACACTTTTCCATATATGATTATTTTTATGAATGTCTAAATGAGTAAAATGTAGAAATTATGTATTTATGCTAGGAAGCAGACTGTTTCATATTGCAAATTAAGGAAATAGTTGTTTGAATGTTGTGATTTGTTAAGAATGATCATACCTTAAGCCTAGCTTTTTACTATTAGAATCATAGGATGGTTTAGATCAGAGGAGATATTTAAAGATCACCTAGTTCAACCCCCCTTCCATGGGCAGGGACACCTTCCACTAGACCAGGTTGCTCAAAGCCCCATCCAGCCTGGCCTTGAACACTTCTAAAGATGAGGCCTCTGCAGCTTCCGCGGGCAACCTGTTCCAGTGTCTCACCACCCTCACGCTATATGTGTGTAAATTCCTTATAGTCAGTCTAAATCTATTCTCTTTCAATTTAAAACTGTTGCTCTGGGAACCCCAGAGCTGCATGCAGTACTCCAGGTGGGGACTTGAGTGGGGTAGAGCGGCAGAATCAGCTCCATTGACCTACTGAAGTATTTATCATCTTTAGTTACTTCAGTAAATGTTTTTACTTCATTTTGCATTTCAGTTTGAGGTTGCTTGTTTCTTATATCTGTTATTGGACAAATAGTAAGGTCTTTTGGCAGTGATTTTTACTGTAGAAACATAAATGTGACTTCAGTACTAAGATCTTTTATCAATGTATGCTCATTATAGTAGCTTCAATGCCCTGTCTGCTCTTCTCTTGAATAGAGTGTACAGGTAAAATATTGCTAGTCCTTAAAATGAACTTGTAATGGAAAGTGTTAAATATATATTTTTTTTAATGAGGCTTCTGTAAGAAATGCTAATACTTAATGAAATACTTAGGTATTATAAACCCATACTTGGCTAGAGATTGGTACTGTTCTTATCTATTTGACTTGCATTAAGGCTGCTGATGTAAGATTCATCAAAAAAACCCTCTCCCAAACCAACCCCCACCTCCACCTACCACCTTGGTGCCAATATCCCATCACCCTGCTCTCCTGTGCTGTTATTGTAGAAACTATTCTCAATACCAGTTGCCAATAAAAATTCAGCTTCTAAAAAATATAATCATGGTGTCACTGTTTAGAGGCAGTGAAGCAATACAGTGACTGACTCTTGACAGTTCTTTGAGCTAAAGAATGAAAATTATGAAAACGAAACTAGAAAAAGCAAAGGCTAAGAAGTGGGGGTCTGGAACTGTTGTATTGGTTATTAAAACAAAAATCAAACAATATTCTGTGGTCAGTCACTTATCCTTATGAGAACACAGGTCCATTTCTGGACAATCCATACATTGCCTTGCTCCTTGTAGTATGTAATCCTTTTAATAGAAATAATTGACTATTTAATTCCAGGTTATCTGTTTTTCTTAAAATAATTTTTTTTTCTTAAGGTGCTATACAAAGAATTTCTCATTGATGCCTACGAATTAAGTTGTCATCTTGAAGATATTCAGCTTTAGAATTCTTATGTCATCATTGTTTAAAGACATAAGGGTTCGTAAAAATTCAGAACAGTGTTGAGGGAAATTACTATACAGGCTTCTCAGACACAAAGTCATTGATCCTTCCAATAGCATGGGCCTGGCTGTTTTTCCTGCAATTATCTGTTGAATGATTATTCATAGCAGGCAACTTACGTAACATTGGCAGTGTGCTTACTTCTGTCAGGTACGCCTATAGTGATAAGGTAGTAAAAACTGTGTGCTTTGTAATCCGCCACATGCATTATGAAAACATTCCTCTCAAGATCCTATTTTAGATACTGCCATCAAACCTACAAACCCATCCTTTTACTGAATATTTGATAAATGAAGGAAGAATGAAACCGAGGCACCAGAAGTGCTGACTCTGAATTTACTGTTCCCTCAAAGCTCTTGGTGTGCTGCTCCACTGTGGTCCCCATCTGAAGGTTAGAAATATGTTTACTGTTCAGATGGGAACTTCTTACCTGTAGTCAAACGTAGCATTCGGTGTGCTTGTACTGTAAGATCAGCAGTTGTTGCTGAAGTAGGAGGCACTTCATTTATAGCTAGTTTAGCTTTTTCAGCAGAAGTGATAGGGAAGTAATCACTTTCTAATGCATTGATGACTAAGCCATCACTTGGAAGTGCTGTCTTGCATTATCCCAGCTTGCAGATCCAATATTCAAACAGGTTTTAAAAGCCTGGAAGCTGCTCTTCATCACAGACCACCAGAGTGGAAATTACCACATTCCTGGTTGTTACCGCATAAGTGGTAGTTTGATTTTTCTGAAAACATCTATTCATCAAGATTCACTTTGTAAAAAGATGTTCACAGGCTGCAGTTGGTCAGTTTTCCAGTGAAAACTAACTCTTCCTTCTGAATATCCTGTGTTTAACTTGCCTGAGGGACAAAATTTAATCTAATCACACAAGAAAAAACTTTTGAGAACTGTGAGAAATATTATTGGAAATTCAGCAGCACAGTTTTTTAAGACAGGATAAATGTTAATGGTCAATTACTGTATGTGGCACTTCTAAGTCTGATGTCATTCCTCTTGCCCTTTTTCTAGTAATTCTCTGCAGATTTTCCAGATGTACTTAATACTGAATATTTGTATATTGTATCTGGTTGCTTATACAATAGACTTGTGTATCAGTAAGTTATAATCAGGTCTGAAGAGTTAAAAAAGTGTAGACTGATACTTGACACAATTTTCTTCTCTGTTTATATTTCAAATTTCATTTTGACTATCTTGTTTTTCGTTGTAACCCATTTCAGTGTTACCTTCTTTTACAAGGAAGAATAGTACAAGATCAATAGTGAATGTGCCTCTGACAGTCTGAAACAGCAACAGAATCTGTTTAATAGTTGAAGACAGAGGTGGTTGCAATCTTAGTGTTCAAGCTCTATCAGGCCTAAAGGAAGACTAATTCTCTGTTGAAACAGACAAACTATGTGATGCCATGTAACTAGAAATGACCTTCAGCAGTTAGCAAAAGTTATGTCAGAAAACCTAGTAGTACAATAATTAGTTAAGGGTTAGATGATAAAGTGACCAAAAATAAGATTGAATGAAATGGCAGAGCAATAGATACACTCTTAGTTATTTCAAGAACTGTACGGTTGACATGACTTCCTGTCACACTTATAGCAGGGAAATTCCTACAGAAATAGTCTGTAAGGTGCCTTCTCTATGAATAGTTAATGGATGAAGTTTAAAATGATGATTTAGCACATATAGGATTATCTATGGGCTTTGAAGGAACAATACTTTCATCTATTGTGCCTTACCTAAATCGGGTGTTGCAGGAAGCTCTTAATCAAATTGAAGCAATGAGATGTTAGTCTATAAGTGCATGTTTGGTTTTTTGTGCTTCCATGTGATTTCTTCCCTTAAACTATTCTATAATAGTAGACATAACAAAGCCTCTTGGATTATTGCTTCTTAGATTATGATCTCTGATGATCAGTGGCTACTGTAAAAAAAAATTAGAAAAGGAGGAGAAAAAAATTAACCACAGCATCTTGTCAGTTTGAATACAATGAAAAAACAGATGTGCAGCATGAATGTCAGCTCTGTGTGATGAAAAATGACGAACGTGCAGCAGTGCAATGCTGTAGAGGGGGACAGAGTGCTCTGGGGCTGAGAAACAGCAAGCAGGAGTTGCCAGTGTGCAAAAAGAAGGGGAGAAAAGAAAAAGTTGAACTGCTCAATGATTAAAAAGGTGCCAAAAAAGAAAAATCTTGGGAGTTTTTAAATGTTAATGCTTAACAAAATGTCAGAAAATTTTCCACACCAGAATGTATTCTCTTTTGAGCTTTCCTGGAGAAAGCTATTTGGATATTTTTCTCAAAATTTTAATATTCAGAGTTAGGGATGGCTTCCCCTTGGTGAATAGTCTATACAGAGAAATGTGATCTGAAACTGTTCATGAATTTAGGTCAAATTCAAACAGGAAATAAAGTTTCTAATGTAGGATTGTAAATTAATGCCGATATCTTAAGTAGGCCAAGTCTTAAAGCAATCATCCAATATATTTGAGTGAGCAAGAATCAGTTCCTTGCACTGCCTTGGTACATGTAAATCCCTGCTTTTTAGGAGAATTATTGTGCACACTACTTTGTGGGGTTTTCTTGCTTCAAGTCCTGTCTGTTAACTCACAATTTCACGTGAATATTCATGCAGGAATAGGAACTAAAATGTAGGTAGTCTACTTCCAGTGACACTTCAGGCTATGATGAATGGATAAAACTTTTTGCTATCCTAAGGACGGGACACTGGTTAGTTTGTGGGGTTATTCCTAGGCTCCCTTTGACTTAATGTATTTTTGAATTATTCTAAGTACATCTGTTCCTTGCCTCTCGGTAGTATTTTTTAGTTCTTTATGGAGCTGAGAATCCCATAAACCTGGGGAGATGAGAGGAAGAGGGTGAATCAAGAGCCTTTTTATTGGTATAGCCAGCAAAAGGCCTTTGGACCTTTGAAGTTTGTGAATAATCGCCCCTTACACCTTTTGACCTGCTTTAAGTTGTGTGTAAGTCAATGATCGTATATATAATTTGGTGGATATATGATAGTCTATATTAATTTATTATTTTGTACATAGGGTATTCTGCCATTCTGGGCGCTGATTAACATTCACTCATTAGCATGTTTTGTGAACTGACTTCCTCTGTTTCATAATCACGAGCTGACCATAGGAGAGGCATTGGCCTTCATTTGCAGCACCTTTAAAGACACTAATTATACAAACACAAACCAAATGTTTCAAGAGACTGGGTGAATACAATACAGGAAAAAAAGATGTGATGTGCTTGTGAGGAGCACCCTTGTCTCCTGCCTTTACCTGTATTGTGTATATGCATTTGTTAGATTTTGGGTTTTTTTTTTTTAGCGACCGTTAGAAATATGAAGGAATTCCTTTAACCTCCCATTTGTCATGATTTATTCCCAAGCTTACATTTAGACTGACGACTCTGACTACAAAGTAAGCAAACGGGGTCTAACATGTTTATCACAATGAGTTTATAATGGGAGAACAGTAATTTTCCACAGCATACTATTAATTATTTTGAAGCTTTATTGTTTTCTGTCATATAATGAATCACAGAGTGATCAAAACTGGCTTGCAGATGCGTACTCTCTAAATTCTACAAATGCGTTTAGAACCCAGTATATGCTGTTCCCTTTAAGTGCACTCATAAAAAGATATAACGAGGCGTAAACACGCCAACGGTCGCTCGCCGAGGAGACCAGCTCCAGTGCAGGTAAGTCTGTACCGGGGAAGGGAATCGCGGCAAAAAAGGGTCGGCCAGGGGCTCCCTTCCGAGGCTTTTCCAAGCCGGGAAAAGCGGCCAGGCCCAGCCGGTACCCGGCGCTTCTGGGGGGCGGAGGCAGCACCCCCGGCGGCAGGGGTGAACGAGCGGGGGGTGGGACCGCTCTCCCCCCTCATAAAAGCAGCCCTTCGGGAGCGGACTGAGCAAACGAGCAGCGAGTGGATGTTGCTTGGGTGTGACCCGCGGAACCGCCCGGCAGCACCACGACAAGGATGTACTTCTTGGGCTGGAGAAAAGGGCGGCCAAAGAGGGAGTGACACAGCAGTCCAGTCACAGCAGGCTGCACAGCAGTTCGCGCAGGATAGAGCTGAAGGACTGCCAACCCGGCCAGGTAGCCATGGTAACTGCTTGCAAGCAGACTGTGGCATCCATGAGCTCCACAACCACCAGATGGAACTCTCGTGGGAACATGCTACCGCACAGACATCAGGCTGTAGGGCGTGCCCTGCTCTCATGCCGGTGTGGGGTGGCAGTGATGGGCACGCCTGTGGGAGATGTGCCCAGGTAGAGGATCTCCTCCCATTAGTCATGGAGCTCAGGGAGAAGGTAAGTAGGTTGAGGAGCATCAGGGAATGCGAGAGGGAGATAGATTCTTGGAGTAGAATCCTGCATCCCACGACAGAAAGCCAGCAGGCAGACAGAAACCCTGCAACAAAAAACTCCCTATCCTCTGTCACCTCAACTGAAGGTGGTAACCTGGAGGACAGGGGACAATGGCAGGAAGTTCCTGCACAGTGCAACAGGCGCCGCACTCAAGACAGCCTGGCGACTACCCCATCTTCCCAGGTGCTATTATGGAACAGGTACAGTGCTCTGCAGAGGAACCTGGATGATGACGAGCATAATAATTCTCCTACCTTGGAGGCGTCAGCAAGGTCTAGTCAGACCTCCCCCTGCATCAAAACCTCTGCGGTAAAGAAGAAAAGACGTGTCCTTGTCATAGGTGACTCCCTACTGAAGGGAACAGAAGGCCCAATATGCAGGCCGGACCTGGTACACAGGGAGGTCTGCTGCCTCCCTGGGGCCCGGGTCAAGGATGTGAAAAGGATGCTTCCTTCCCTGGTATGACCCTCAGACTACTATCCACTTTTGCTCTTTCAGGTAGGCAGTGACGAGGTAACAAGAAGAAGTCCAAGGGCAATGAAGAAAGATTTCAAGACCCTGGAATGCCTGGTCAAGGGATCGGGAGCACAAGTTGTGTTCTCATCTATGCCCCCAGTTGTGGGGAATGACGAGGGGGTAAATAGGAGGAGCCAGCAGATCAATGCCTGGCTTCAAGCCTGGTGCTGCCGGCAGGATTTTGGGTTCTTTGATCATGGCCTGATCTACAAAATGCCTGGCCTGCTGGTAACAGGTGGGGAATACCTTGACTTCCAGGGGGAAAAGGGTTCTAGGACAAGAGTTATCAGGGCTCATTGAGAGAGCTTTAAACTAGATTTGAAGGGGGGTGGGGATGGTACTGGGCTTGCTGGTGAGGTGCCAGGATGTAGTTGCTCAGCGTTCGTGGGCCAGTGTGCCAGTATTTCTGAAAGCCAGAAGGCACACCACATCTCAAGGGTCAAAACTACACACACAACTCCCTCTCTGAAATGCTTACACGCCAATGCATGCAGCATGGGGAATAAGCAGGAAGAGCTGGAGATCTGCATGCGGTTGCAGGGCCACGATCTCATTGCAATTACTGAGACGTGGTGGGACAGCTCACATGACTGGAATGCTGTCATGGATGGCTACGTCCTTCTCAGGAAAGACAGACCAGCAAGGCTGTTAATTGACCTTTCTTTGGTCTCCATTTACAGCTTTATTTTTCACTACTTCTTATGACCATGTTATTTTATTGGAAATTGACACAAAATAACTAAATCTAAAATACAATAAAAATATCAGCAACTGCAGTGAATCATCTGGCATGTACTGCAAGGATATTGTCCACAGGCAATATTAAATCTATTAATAGAAAGTTTTCCTGAGGTGTAAAATCATTAATGATTTACAGATATAAACCTCAAGAATTTAGTGTAGAGTCAATTAACGTTTAGATGGAATATAAATCGCTGCACAACTGCAACTTCACAGCAATCTGTTTTGTAGATGGGTATCTGATGGAGAGGGATGGCACAAAGTCTGTGCAGCAGATAAATCCACAGTTAAAGGTGAATTCTGCTCACAGAACAATATTCTCTAAATCATAGCTTAAACCCTTGCTCTTTGTGTTAAGAGAAAGTATCCGCATATCACCTATTTGTGGCCCATGTTGCTCTTCTATGAGGGGAATTGCAGTAGCAGGATACAAATTAATGAAAGCTTCCGTTGCAGGGGATTACGTACTAAATGGCTGTTTGTGCTATTTATTACTGTGTTTATTGTTAATGTTCAACTTCAAAAAATATTCGGTTATTTATATATTAGCATTTCATTAGTGAAAAAGGAACCTCTAGTTATAGGAAACTGTTGCTAGGAATATTATGGCTACATTTTTTGAAATGCTTCCAAAATCAGATCTGAAGTTTTTCTTGCTGAGATCCAGGTGAAGAGGGCTGTATGCTGTTGGGCTGAGCATTGCCAGAATGCTGTGGAGCAATATTTGGGAGGCAGCAATGCCAAAAATGAGGTGAATATCTTAAACTGAAACGGCTTGGTTAAAAATCTATAGTGAATTTACAATAAGCTTGATGCCCATCTGGAAGATGCAAGGGTTTCCCAGAGCTTGTTATTTCACCGTTTCTCACAACTTTCAAGTGAACCTTGAAAGAGTGAGCCTTAATGCAGTTTGAGGTAATCTTGTTCTGTGAGAAATAAAGATTAAAAGCTCTCTTCCACGTTAGATTATCATCCAAATTACTGGAGAATGATGCAGAAGTCTTCCTTTCAGCTGCAACCCAGGCAGTGTTTGTGTTCTTATTGGACTTTTGGGAAGATGGCAAAGCAAACAGTTCAATGGTAGTAACTCCTTCTCTGTTCTTGACAATACATGGGCGAACGCTTCTTCATTCATGTTCCTTTAGAGGTTTTCCTTATCTCAGCTATTGCCTTAGCCTGACCTTCTTGCTGCAGGTATTCAAGGTGACTGATGCTTTCCCTGCCTGTTACTGGTCTCCAGTAGTCTTCCTCCAGAAGTCTTCCTTTCAGCTGCAACCCAGGGAGTGATTGTGTTCTTATTGGACTTTTCTACAAAAAAAACCCCAATGGTGGCAAATATCTGCAGAGTTCTTAATGAGCTTTTTCCTAAAGGACAAAATTCAAGATCTACCATTTCATACAGGGTAAGCACTGTAATTGTTTTGCCACTGCAGCCAGTCTGTGTTATCTTGGATTAATTATTTTTTATTGAAAAAGGATACATTAAGTAATTGCAATAGATTTTCACTAAAACAAATATTTATTTGGCAAAAATCAATGCATTTTAATTTTTGCTGCTACAGCTGGCTCATGTGTCATGTATGCAGACACACGCTTTGGGCTGGTATGGAGGAATATGAAGGAACAAAACACGTTTGTTCATTAGAGCATCCTTTCTGCTTCATCATGCTTTAATGCCTCTACCTTGGTTGTTCCCTCCTGTCAGTCCAATTGCTTTTCACTTCCAATGGGTCTTTTCTCAAGTTCTTTCTAACTGTTCTCTGACTTAATTTCACATTCAAAATATCTTTATAATTAGAAAATATCTCATGCTTCTGCTTAGTGTGGCAGTTCAGACCACTTTTCAGTGCAGTCCTACAGTGTTTAGATTGAGTTGTTTGCTTGAACGGTTGTAAGAATGAGCTTGCGATGACCACAGTATTTTGTGCTTATACTGTTCGTCAGTCCTAACAACATTGTCTATTCAAGTCCTAATATCTGCCTTGCCTCAAGTGCCAAAATTTGATCACTTGTCAAAGTGCTAACTGGTTAGGATTACTTTTCTTCAAAGCTAAGTGAAAATGGAGATTGATTTATTTCCTTGAGTGTTTGCACCAGTGCCAGTTACAGCTATGGCTTGAGTGTGGTTTTTTTGGCAATGGGATTGTTAATGTCCTGTGGCCCTGAGGTGCTGGTAGGACTCTGATGCCCAGCTGTCCAGGAAGCTCTGGAATGTGCATGCAATGAGCTGTATCTCCTGGAGCAGCAAAACAGGATGTTAATGCTGTATCATCATTGTTCTGATGTATAAATGACAAACTGTGAAAGTTGAGGGGCCATAATATAAATGCTTCTTTCAGTATGAAAAGTAAATGAATGTTATTATATGGGTGTATTACAGTGATACGTAGTGGTAACTGAATTGATGGTATTTATGTACAGTGAGGATGCTTCCTTGGGTTTTAAGCAAGATTAAGCTACAGATGTCTAAAGCAACTAATTAAGGATAAATTATAGCATCACTTAGTGATAATCTACTCTTCCCTGATAGAACAATTTCTCATTATCTGCTTAAACGCTTTTGTTTTACTGAGAAGACAGGTAGCAAATTTATCCATGAAATAGGTGTTCCTCTTAGATATCTTCTTATGTTTCAAATCAAGTAACAGTCTTCTCCTTTTGTCTTACAGAAGGGAAGCACTGTGTGTTGGTTAAGGCAAAAGAATGTGAGACGATATCCTTGTTCTTTGGGTTGTCTGTCTGTGGAGGCAGTCACATTGTTCAGTTCTGTGGAGTCAGCTGTGATGTTTGAAAGGAAAGGGTGATTCACCTGGCACGCTGCTGGAAGAAGTCTCAGAAAACTGTTGTGGCTCAGTAACGCAATTCATGTCTTCATTTGTCTTTGGATGCACATGGAAGTATGGTACTGCGCGGGAGATTGTTTTCTGTCCTAAGCCGAAGCTGGGTCTATATCTGCATGCTGGCATTACTAGAGTAGTTGGCAACTTGGAAGAGGAGAGAAAACCCTAGGCTTTTCATCTCCATGACTTCCAAGAGGCAAAATGTGACAATCTCTGGGAGGTTTCTCTGTCTCTGAGTAATATGAGATCCATTAGCAAGTATCTTAGTCTTATAGGAGCGAGAAGGCATTTCTAGGACCAAGTATACAAAGTTCCAGCCAAAGCTATTGCTGAGTGTCTCTAATCAAGAACAGTAGTGCACCAAGAACATGGTGCAGGTTGCGTTCAGTGCTAAACCTCACTGGTGTGAGATTCCTCCTGAACTCTGAACTTGAAATCTGTCCTCTGCAAGTGACTGGTCTACAGAAATGCGGGGTTTAAGGTCTTATGAGCAGAGGGCGAAAAGCAGTTACTTCAAGTATTGAAGTGAATGATTAAAGGGATCTTGTCACTTGATATACCTGCAGAAAACTGTCTTAATACCTAGATCTGTGAATTTCTTCAGAAAGCTCTCTACTTCCAATCTTAACTTTCTAATTTGATATTCCTGCCCCCTCTCCCTAAATCAATGTTTTCGTCTCCTTCCAAAAGGAGTCTGTAGGCAGTGTTCTGTGTGTTGTCTTCAGTCTCTAATGTGCCAAACCCCAGGGAAGAACAGGCTGTTTTAGTATCAGCTGTTGCAGCATTTGTCACTACTTTGCTATGGACAGTTGGTGCGAAAGAACCAGGTTATGGGGAAATCTTGGGTTTTAGATTATGTAGTTTATGCTGTCAGTATGTATTTGGTGTTTTGCAATAATTGGTAGAAGTAGGTGAACAAAAGTGAGTGAATTATTCCATGAACCACGGGAATATACCTTAATCAATTTATTTTTAATGCTTTATAAATTAAATGCAAGGGAAACATAACACTTACAGGAGAGGAATGGTGACTGATTTTGTTTTGTTTAGTACTTTATGCTAGAAAACATGAGACAACATGCTACAGTAAATATTATGGATTGCAGTAAACCAATTTAATTTCTATATGAGTTTCAGACTTCTGATGCAGATGTTTAATGAAGTGAGCTGGTTCCCCACTGACTTTGCATTACCACTTCGAGTAATTTTCCTGACTTGCAGTGTTACGTACAATCTCTTCAAAGTAAAAAAAAAAAAAAGCGGGCAAAAAAAAAAAGCTGTCTTGAGTTTTTCCTGCATAGCATTCTGAGGAAATAATAATTTTAATTCATACAAACATGTTCATAATAGTGTGGTGAGGGACAAACCTGAAAATTAACATTAGGACTATTATTGATGTGAAAACATGCTGCGTGAAAGTTTTCAGTATTAAGAAAAAACAAACAAGCAACCCCCCCAAAAACCCAACACCAAACCCAAACTAAACAAAATACAAAACCACCAACAAAAACTGAAACAAATGTATTCTTAAACTACAGTTGAATTTTTGTGGGGTGGTAATCCTTTTTTTTTTCAGAATATTTTAATTGTCTGTTTTTACTTTATACATTTTGACTCAAGATTTCACATTTAGGAGCAGAAGTAAATTTCAGAGTTTTATAGTCCAAAGAAAGTATGTAAGTAGCTATTAATGTAACTAACCACGGTTAATATTTTGCAATACTGTTAGTAATATAATACATAAAATCATTTGTGGAGTTCATGCTAAGAGGGGAAAATAGTAATTCCAATAAAACTGGAGCGAAGGGACAACAGACCATCTGTAAGACCAAATAAACCAGGACTACTTCTTATAGTAGTGATACTTACACATAGTTGGCTGGTGGACTGTGAGCAGAATTTGTGGGGTTGGACCGTGCAGGCAGTCAGAGATACTGCTTGCACATGTAGTTGCAGTGCTGTGGTTTTGGCTGAATTGGCCAATGGCTGGGGACAGATGCTCTCCGCCCACCTCTCACACACAGAGAGGAGGAGGAGAGAGAAAGAGATTTATGAGTTTAGAAGGAACTAAACTACTTTAGTGAAATGTTAATAACAAAATAAAAAGGAAATAATGAAATAGATACAGTATATGCAAAACCGTATTAAGCTCCCAGGATGATGTCACTGGCAGGCACTGGGGAAGTCCCAGGCTGGACTCAGCGACGGGTGGGAGCCGGGTTCCAGAGATGGAGTCAGGAACACACGGATCGGGATCAAAGGCAGATGAACAGACAGGGTCCTCCTCGGACGTCGGCCATTGAAGGAAGAGAGCTGACCCTTTGATCCCTCAGCTTTTATACTGAGCATGGGGCAGATGGGATGGAATACCCTGATGGCCAATTTGGGCCACCTGTCCTGTCCTCTCCTCCCTGCAGGTGGGACCCCTCTACGCTTTTCTGCTTCTGACCCTCCAATGGGGCAAATAACAAAATTAACTGACCTTGGTTGTTACAGCAATAAGTATAAGCAAGAGCCTCTCTGCGTGCCATTCCTTAGCACAAACTGTAAACATTGGTCTCTGAGAATGAACTGGTTTCGGCACCATATGCTGTTAATTTCATAGAGTTAGAAGAGGCCTAGCTAAGAAGTAAAATTACTGAGCAGAAAGTTGGTTCTGTTTTACCCCAAACCGGGACATGCAGAGAGGGTGGGAGGAGGTGAGCTTCTGTTACAGATGTAATCTATCAGCATCTGAAGATGCTGCCTTTGGCCTGGGGAGGACGGTCCCTGTTGCTTGGCCTTTGTGGTGCGTGCACCATCCTGAGTAAAATGATGCTCTGGTTGAGCTATTAGGAGCTTTATTAATTCAAATGGTCAAGAGCTATGCTACAAAAAAAAGATTGAAAAATTGCTGAAGATTACAGCTTGAACTTCGGGCATTCCTAGTACTTTATGTTTATAGATATTCTCTTCAAAGCTTTTTTCTACTGCTTAAAGTAGCTTTCACTGTGCAAATACTTTATTACCATTTACTGCTTATGTAATGGCTTTATGTTAAGCATTTGCTGCAGTTTTCCTGTCAACCCTGTTTCGTTGTTGGCGTTGGACTAGATGACCTTTAAAGGTCCCTTCCAACCTAAACTATTCTCGGATTCTGTGTGAAAGTATCTTCAATAAAACAAGAGCAGCAGCAAAATGTTCACGTTGTCACTCACAGCTGTATTCATGAAGCTCATGGCCTTGCTTCTAAAAAAATGTACCACTTGCTGGGACTTACACTATACAACTTTTTTTATTAAAGTTATTTCTTGTATATTGGATGAACTCCTTCATCCTTTGCAGCTTCAGTGGGTGGGAGAGAGCACAAGCAGTGTTGATCGCAGTGTTAAAGATGCAGATAAAAAAAATAATCATTCAAAAATCTTTCAAAAAAAAACCCTAGTAATCTATATATATATATATTTTTTTTTTACCCCGTATTTATGTCAGTCCTTCATTCCCTGAATACCCTGACTTGTACTTGATAAAATTGCTGAAGTTTGCACAAGGTGGAATTTACTTCTTACCACTTGAACTGTTGCAGGAAAATTGTATGGTGATGTGCTACAATCCTTTTAGTCCCAGCTCCTGAATTTTTATTTCACTTGCATGTTTAAAATTATTGATTCAGTCTTATTTTATTTAAATGAAGCTGGAATCTGATATTCAACCTTGGGCAAAATAAACTACTATAGAAGATGGCCTACTTTTCCTAAAACTACAAAGCGAAGTTTCACAGTTGATCTGTTCCTTTATTCTTTTGGCAAAACTCAGCCCCTCTGACACAGTTGCTTATTTAACCAGCAAGGAAACATTGGGCAAACTTGCTGCCATCATAAACATGTTTTCTAGGTGGTATTTCTCCTGTAAGTGAGAAGAATCAGGAAATTTGACTTTACAAGCTGGCATTCTCTTCTCTGGAAATACGCAAATCTCCTAGGACTAAAAGTATATACTAAAATATTTTTTCCAACCAGGTTCTTGGTTGGAGGTTCCTCAGATGCAACCGGAGGTGTGCTTACTGACAAACAGCTGAACATATATATATATTTTTTTTTTTTTTTAGCAGCAATGCTTTGTGCAGAATCAGTGGTAACAGAGCAAAATTGAGGTGTCCCAGCTGCGTGCAAGGCTACTAGTTAAATGGAATTGGCTTCCTTAATTGAGGTTGAGAAATTAAAACAAAACAAAAACAACAACAAAAAACCAACAAACAGAACTTCCAATGGTATATATCTCTTATATTTCTACTATTTGGGAAAGTTAAAGCTCATGTAGTCTGTATTTTTAGTGCTATATTGTTACCTGTGGGCAAAACCCCAGGAATCTGTGTTGTCTTCTGGGAAACAGTTGTTGAAATGAGTTCAGCCAGCCTTTAGTTTCCTGCAAAGCAATTGGATCAATTTGGAAATTATTTTGGATAAAATCCAAGATATTTTTGCCTGAAAAACGCAGTCTCTATATGCAGAAGCATACAAAAATATCTTTAATTATATTTCAAGTGCTTTGTAAGAGACTTCAGTATGCTTTGAAGAGACAGGCTTTAGCAGGGTGTTACCAGCTAAAACTCAACTTCTCTGAGCTCCAGGAAGGGCAAACCATCATCTGCAATCCTTTTCCCCCAGTGTTATCTCGTAATGTACGAAATCAGATGTAGCCTGATGTTAAGATATGGGTAGTTTTGCTCTTCTAAGTAAAATACGCTAATATCTTTAGGTCGAAGGTTAACTCTAAATCTGCAAAAGAATTCATCTGCTACTACCTCACATGTAAGATGATCTCAAACTTCTCTAAAAAATATCAGGTCACCATCAGCATACATAAATACAATAATATGTTATAATCTGTGTTGCCACAGTGTACCTCTCATCCTGTGACCATTCCCTGTACCCACCTCTTTTGTTTGGAGTTGATTTAATATTATGTTAAAGGCAAATTGTTTTGGAAGTCACTCATGCTCCATTCATCTGTTTGGTTCTTCTATCTTATTTTCCAGTAACAAAATGACTATTTGTCAACCATATTCAGATAAAAAATCTGCCTCCAACTAAGTTATGTTCCTTGTAGCTCATTGTCTTGAAAATAAAGAGTTCAAGGGCCAAAGGAAAAGTAAAGTCTAGGTGAAGATAGCCATGTCCTGCTTGTGGCAGGAAATTGGTGCTTTTTGAAGTAAATTTCGAGTAACTAGCTAGTTCATTAAGGTGCTCCAGTCATCTCATCTTAGAATATTTGGTCTCCAAAATGAAATAACACTTGTAATTTTACTGTCACTGAGGATATTTGATCATAATGCTTGTGTGTGATTTCCAAGTAGACTTGCCTACCCTCAATTATTCTCCCTCTGAACTTTCTTACTATTTACTCCTACTAGCCAGGTTAACTTATTTTAATGTGTGTTCATTGGTATTTTTTAAATGCAGCTTTACTGTAGAGCTCTGAATGTATTTCTAGTAGTCAGTGTCTACGAATCATCATAAATATTTAATTATTTTTGGTGTAACATTGAAAAAACAGAGAAGGGCATGAACGTAAATTTCAGTGGATTGTTTCTAATTTTGCTCAACAGAGGCAAACAGCCCATTTTGAAATTGGTGACTTTTGCTGTGATGTTGCAGACACGAAGGTATTTTCTGGTTTAACCTAATCCCTGTTGGAAAATACAGGCTCTGAGAGACACAGGAGGGGATGAGGATCAGACGTAACAATAGATGCTGTTGCTGTCCTCAGCTGTTTGCTCTGTTGCTTTGATGGATGTTTCTGTCCCCGAGGCAGGGATGTCTGCTCAACTCATGAATCGGGTCCTGGAGACCAACACTTTTTAGTCTTACGTAGTGTGGTAACTAACTTCTACTTCAGTTTGCCTTACTACAGAGGGCTAAGTGCATAATAGAAAGTGATGCGAGAGCGGATTTGAAAGCAGGTGAGATGTGGTGTATCTGGGGGAGCAACATCTGGCACAGAGATGGGCCCTGTAGGGAGGCAGCCACAGTCTTAGCAGTCCAATTCTAGACTGTTGCTCTGAATTTCTTAGTATATAAATGATTGCAAAGCAACTGATGAGATTACAGTTAATTACTTCAGAGGTAGAAACAACTGGTATAACTGTTTCTGTGCAATTTACGAAAAAAGGAAGAACAGGACAGACTTTGTCTGTGACGGTAATAAACTTATTTTCTTTTGGAAAGACAGAACAGCACCTGGAACTTGTGCAGCACACAAGATTTCAAGTTTTATTAACAAAAATCCACAGCTCTGTTACAGCTGTGGCTATTGACAACTGCCAATTCATAATGTATTTTGTCATTAAATATCTCTTTGTAATCCTGAAGTTTCCGATACTGTCTTGAAGAAACACTTTATTCAAACACTTCTTATATACCTTTTGATTGCCATATAGGAAAATACGTAAATGTAATTATGAGTAAGTGGAGCACGAAGATACACCTCAAATGGGACATCATCTTCCAAAACTTGTTAGAAAAACCCTGAACATGCCCAGAACCCTTTTGAATGTTTTGCTTGGCATCAGGGTGTGGAATTGTGATACAGGGGAAAAGTCACTGGTGGTCTTTACCCTCCTTTGCTTTCTCAAGGTTTAGAAGGTACCCCACTGGAAAAATCATAAAATAAGGTGTGGTGGTCTGATGCCCTGCACCACGGAATGGGACTGTGTGAGAAAAGTGATAAGCATGTGCTGAGCTTCTGTCCCGAATGCGGTCGAAACTAGTCATGTGCTCTCCTGACTTTTTTTTTTTCCCCTTAGACCTGAAGCTGATTTTTTTTAAAAAAACCAACAATATGAATGATGTGGTTTATAACACATGTAATGTCTTCCAAGAAGGATTTATCACACTTTCATACCAGTTACCTCTTCAAGTAAAGCTTAGTATTTCCTTTCTTATTTGCATGCTCTTTTTTAACTAGATAGCATTCAAATAATCATAAATGCTTTTAATAGTTTTCTTGGGTCCTAAGACTTAATGGGAAATAATAATTAAGGTAAAAAGAGTATGAATTTATTTAGGTATTTTTCTTGTCTGGGAATGACTGATTAGTTAGTTGGAGATAATTTCATTCACATTTGCTGCATTTTCTTCTTTGTCTAATTTTTCTCATTAGCTTTTCTCAAAAGTATGAGTAATTGTGCAAAATACATTTAGAATACAAATCAGACCTATCATAATAGTCTTATTCCTAATTGAAGATGATTTAATGAATACTTACGCACATTTTTCTTGCTTTTATGTAAGCAAACCTGTATTACGCTTCTAACATTCTATGAAGTTTTAAAATTCTGAACATTATTATTTCACTTGACACATACACTCATACGAATAACCATAACTTAATATTGTTTTTGCACGGAAACGAAACCTGTGATTTATTTTTAAATACTTTATTGCAATTCACTGGAATACTTTTAGGTGATTAGGTGAACTCTGGAGGCTGTGGTGGAGACTCCAGATGTCATCCTATGTATGAATTCTGTGAAATTCATTTTAGCCCTACCTGCTGCTAATAACTTTTCTGTATACAATTAAACATAATTGTTCTATAGGTTTAGTACAGACCCAGCAGGCTCTTCTGCTGGCGTTAAAAAGCACGTCCTGTCTTTAGCCAGTCCCTTTTTAGGAAAAATATTCTCTTTCGTGCTTCAGCAGCCATCTGCTTAAATGGCTCGCAGGTCCGTTATACCCTGAAAGTGGTGGAATGCTGCTGCTGCTGTGTTGTACCGAGCGAGATGCCTTTAGAGCTGTCCCTTGCTGGTATCTGCAATAATGAATACTGTGAGGGATTGACAAATTGCAGCATCAAGGTCGGGAGGGGTATCCCCCCCCATGCAAAGGTCTGAAGCTGCTCTGTAACTGGAGCAGCGTGGGCTTTAATTCTTTCATCAGGCAAGTCTGAGATTATGAGATTTAGGTGTAGTCTAGATATCATTAGGGCATTTCAGCTCTCAGAGTTAGAAGGTGGGGGGGAGTGGAAACCGTTGCAGCCTTGCATTTTTGAGAACTGATATGAGAGCTCCTTGTTTCTTCTGCAACCTTTAACAAGTTATGTGGCCTCTGTATATAAGGCACACAAAATAAATTGGGTTGAAGTCGAAAGCTAGCCATCACTGAAAGCCCAGTGCTACATGATTTCAGTTTTCTTCATTAGGTTAAATTTTGAGTCACGCTTGCTCAGACTTTGGTTACCCAGGCTGACTTGGAAGGGCCAGAACTCCCCAAGTAGAAAATATTCCCAACAAACTAAGCAAGCCTAATGTGGAGATCTAGGTTGAAGTTCTGTGAAACTGTGGGAACATGTGTGAAAAATACTCCACTGCGGTATCTTGCTCTATGTCAAAGGTAAATAACATCATTGTCTCTAAATTGGAGACGTGAGGATTTGACAGACGGACCACTTGGTGGATAATGAATTGGCTGAATGGCTGCACTCAGAGTTGCAGTTAATGGTTTGATGTCCAAGTGGAGACCAGTGATGAGTGGTGTTCCTCAGGGGTTGGTATTGGGACTTGCACTGTTTAACATCTTTGTTGGTGACATGGACAGTGGGATTGAGTGCACCCTCAGCAATTTTGCTGATGACACTGAGTTGTGTGGTGCAGTTGACATGCTGGAGGGAAGGGATGCCATACAGAGGGACCTGGACAAGCTTGAGAGGTGGGCCCATGTGGACCTCATGAAGTTCAACAAGGCCAAGTGCAAGGTCCTGCACATGGGTCAGGGCAATCCCAAGCACAAATACAGGCTGGGCAGAGAATGGATTGAGAGCAGTCCTGAGGAGGAAGGACGTGGGGGTGCTGGTGGACGAGGTCAACATGAGCAGGCATATTTGCTCACAGCCCAGAAAGCCAACAATATTCTGGGCTGCATCAAAAGAAGTGTGTCCAGCACATTAAGGGAGGTGATTCTGCCCCTCTACTCTGCTCTGGTGAGACCCCACCTGGAGTACCGCGTGCAGCTCTGGAGCCTTAGCACAAGAGGGATATGGACTTCTTGGAGCAAGTCCAGAGGAGGGCCATGATGATGATCAGAAGTCTGGAGCACCTATGCTATGAAGACAGGCTGAGAGAGTTGGGGTTATTCAGCCTGGAGAGGAGAAGGCTCCGGTGAGACCTTATAGCAGCCTTTCAGTACTTAAAGGGGGCCTACAGGGGAGATGGGGAGGGACTCTTTATCAGGGAGTGTAGTGAGAGGATGAGGGGTAACAGTTTTAGACTGAAAGATGGTAGATTTAGGTTGAATATCAGGAAGAAATTCTTTACTGTGAGGGTGGTGAGACACTGGAACAGGTTGCCCAGGGAGGTTGTGGATTCCCCATCCCTGGAGGTGTTCAAGGCCAGGCTGGATGGGGCTTTGAGCAGCCTGGTCTAGTGGGAGGTGTCCCTGCCCCTGGCAGGGGGCTTGGAATTAGATGATCTTTAAGATTCTTTCCAACTCTAATCATGCTGTGAAGATGCAAAGAAGACTTAAGTAAACATCGCTACCTCTTTCAGCTGCTGCACATCTGAAGATTATACAAACTTATGCTACTTTTTAATGTCCTCAAATTCAGAAGATTCTACATCATAGACTAAAATACTGCACTGTGCCTGAATATGTACTACATTGTAGTGTAATGACTAATATAAAGTTGTCTGTAAACATTAATACTGGGCTAAAAATGGGAATATGGCTATATTGGAGCGTGTAACTTCCAGGTTGGTGTGTGGGTGTGAGTTAGAGATATCAAATTAACCCTTTTGATGTTCAAACTGTGCTGCATTATAAACTGCACCCTAAAGGGATCCAGTTGGGAAATTAAATAATGTCAATTTAGACTCTTGCTTGGTTCTCACTGAGGCCAGAGTTCAACAGAGCACTGCATTACTGGGGCAAGTAGAGTTTTAGTGACCTCTACAATTGTTTCTGGAACTGAAATCAGAACGTATGAAAGCCTGGATTGAAATAATAAAATGAAAATACTGTCAGAAAAAAAAGCCTTATGAAAGGATGAGATTTACCTAGGTCTACTCCTATCTCTGGATTACATTTAGTATGCAAGAAAAAAGCACGTAGTATTTCATCACTTGAAAATTTGGCAGATGTGTTACTACTGTCTTTTTTCTGTTGAAAGGAGCTTCATTTTTCTTAACTACACTGCTAGCTTTTGTCAACTCTGTTTCAATTTTATTATGTTTGCCTCTATGTTGCACTGCTTCTTGTGTTTAAAGCAAAAGTCTTGCTCTTGTTACTGAACACGCATTTGACAAACTGTTTGTGAAGGTGCAGAAGTTTTTGCTCTATAGCAGTAAGGCTTTCTCTCCTCATTTATCTACAGGAAAGGTCCCTCATCTGAATTGCATACCTTAAATATGTATAGTACGTTACAATACAGATGCATCTGTGTCACAGTGCTGGAAATCATCTAAGCATCACTGATAAACGAGGCACTGAACAGCTGTGAGGCTTGTGTGCAGCTGAGTGTGTTGCTGTTTGCGCCTCTTGTTGTTCAAATACTAAAAACTCTACTAGTAAAATACTATCTCATCTCACTGAACGCAAAATATAATACTGTTTATTTTTATAAATAGCTTTTCTCACAAGGGATAAATTTTGACCTGAAGTGCTGGTGAAGCTCTCAATGAAACAAAGGTAGCTTTGTGGGGAAAAAATAAAGCCCAAACATAGAACTCATAATTTTTATTTGAAAAATCGAAGCAGATTTTTCTCAAGTTTAGGTAAAATCTTCTGTTTACTGGTTATTTTACTGCACGCTAAGTGACACTTCTGGCAATGAGATGCTTCTTTAATTAATATAAGCACAAGAAGCATGCTCTGCTATTTGACTCCCTCAGTGTCACTGTTGGTGACGTGGAAAGCTGCTCTGCAGTTTCACGTGTACCACGCTCACGTAATGTGAAATGGCTTTCCAAGGCCGGTGCCTTCAAGCCATGCTGCGAGATGCTTCCACTCCTCCTTGCATCTGTGCCTCCTCCGTGCTGGTGTAACCTGTGTTGTGCAGCTGAGAGGGGGCAGTATAAATAGTGTGAGCCTGTAGCAATGGCAGTACCATACTACAGAGCGAACAGGAGGCCGGCGGCTTTGCACTGAGTTTGCAAGGTCTCAGGACTGAGGCTAGCCAGGCTTGTCCGGGCTGAACTCTTCATGAGCGTCTGTGGCTTTGCGTTAACTGGCTTTCCTGAAACAGCAGTTTTTCTAGTTGACTAAATGCCTGTGGCAAATTTGATTTACTACTGTTTATCTTTGTGGTGACATCGTGACTCGCATAATGATGTAATACAGTGAAATCCAGGCCTGGTGTGGTAACGGAGGCTTTGAAGAGTGGAGCTGAAGGCGGTGCACGTGGTTACAAGTGGTGGAGCACAGGCTGCGAGTGACATGCAAAGAAATGCAGAGCACCTGGGGTGGGTGAAACTGGTTTTGGGGGTAATGGAACAAAGTAATAGTGCCCAACATCCATAAAAGGTATCATGTAGTAAATCTGGATGTAACGTGGACCTGCAGACTGAGGTAGAAAGAAAAAGATACAGAAATGTTAGCAAATGTATACTTTAAAAAAAAAACCAACAACAAACCCAACAAAATAATACCAAACATAAAAACCCAGCAACGCCCTGAGCTCATTCTGGACTGAGGAAGAAGAAACCATCAGAATGAACTTCTTATTCCTCCCAGCAAAGGACTAGGGAAGGTGACACCTCTGTAACCAGACCAACACCAGAATGAAACCCCTGGCTGAAGGACCCAGAGGAGCAGGGGAGGGTGAGCGTAACGCCAGAAAGGTAAAAATTGTTAATTTCTTTCATTTTTTCTTCTATAGTAATTTCAACTCATAATGATTAGACTTAAGATATCAGGCTAAAAATAAATCCTTGGCATATATATTTTAGGTATATGTATTTTATATACAAATGAAATACGTGCTTCCTCTTTGCCCGTAAAACAAGGTTTGAACATCATAAAGGTAAGGCAGTGGCCTTTTTTTCTCAGGGGAGAAATTCCTCTAGATTTGAAAGCTTATTGAAATCCCTCTGCTTTCGTGCTCGGAAGGGATACCAGGATGTGATCCTCTAATTCGGTCTTAAAAATGAGATGAATAAGCAATCAGCAATCACGAATAGTGTGCCAGAACTGCATATCGAGTACAAGAGGAGAGACTGATTACTCAGTGCTTCTGCACAGAGGTATTTTGCAGGAAATCTGCATCACAATACATCGCTTGCTATTGGATTGGATTTAGTAAAACAAACCAGAGGTTCAGCATTTTTTTATAGATTCCACTTTCAGTGAGGGCTAGATATATTTTTCTCTAAAAATAATGTTATTCTGCAGCTGAGGAATAGAGAACATTCTTCCAGTTACTGCAACATCAGCAGTGCTTTGCCATCTATTTTTCTAGCATGTGTGTTAAAATGATCTCTCTTATGAATCTGGCAATGTGTCAGCAGCGTGCCTGAGAATAGCAGGGATGGATGCGAGCCACAAACCAGAAGCTAGATACTCCTTGATTTAAGAACACTACTTTGTACTTGGCTGGGTCAAGATCCTGGCATCAGGTACTTCGGACTTTGATTACTTTGGCTTCGTTTTGAGTAACTAATTTCCGTTATTACGGTGAGAGAAAAGAAATGCCAGGAGAATAAGTATCATCCCCTTACCCCCCCATACGGGCTGAACAGAACCTGAAGAAAGGTTGCTCTCTAAGTTGTGGTTGTCATCTTGGTTTTGTTCAATACTGTGAATATCTTTTTAAATGTAGTAGTGTAATGGTTGTAGATCTAAATCACTTCATGACTGATGCCCAGGGATCAAGAAGAGCAGACATGCATACAGAACCGTACCTGGACTTGGAGATGTGTTGGGGTGATTACTTTACTTTATAACTGGACTCTGAATACCCAAAACATTAAGTCTGTTTTGAGTTCTGTAGCTGTGATCCAGTTCTTTGCAAAATGCTATGTTACATTGAAAATAATAAAAATTACTTGGACCTCTGTTAGCTCGTGTCTCTGATGTTACACGCAGAGAGCAAAATTAAAAGTGCTATCACTGTAATCTGACTCAAATCTTTGTTTTTTACTGCATTCCTAGAGAGAGCTATCAAATCTGATCATGAACCAGTTGCTGAATGACTGCATTTTTTTTAGTCAGTTTACCTAAATATGCTTGTCTGAAACTATTATGGTCCTAGAGCTGATTGAGGAGTAGGCCAAATGTCCCTGCCATTGGGAGGGAGTTGCCCGTGGAGGTGAGCAGAGGGCAGGAGGTGGTAAGTCTCAGTCTCTTGCCATGCGTGTCAAAGTGCTGAGTCCACTGGAGATTTATAGCACTATATATGAACTGGAAAATAATTCTTATTTCTGTCATACTGTAGTGAAACCACTGACTTGTGGCCTACCAGTATCTTAAGGGGGCCTACAAGAAAGCTTTCTTGAGGGACTTTTTAGAATGTCGGGTAATGGTAGGACTAGAGGGAATGGATTAAAACTAGGGATGGACCGATTCAGATTGGACGTTAGGAAGAAGATCTTCACCATGAGGGTGATGAGACACTGGAACAGGTTGCCCAGAGAGGTGGTGGAAGCCCCATCCCTGGAAGTTTTTAAGGCCAGGCTGGACGGGGCTCTGAGCAACCTGATCTAGTGTGAGGTGTCCCTGCCCAGGGCAGGGGGTTGGAACTAGATGATCTTTAAGGTCCCTTCCAACCCTGACAATTCTATGATTCTGTAACTTGATCAAAGTTACTACTGATATGGCCTGGTTATGCTAAATCAGAATCCAGCCCTGTCTGTTCATTTTTTCCACTAAGTCTTACAATTATATCTTTCAATACTGTTTTAATAATGTGTCAAAAAAGAACCTTCACTTTGTAACCTAGTTTGATGGCCCAACTATTATTGGTAGATAAGTTTAAGCCTCTTTTGTGTTTGCCTGCATTTTTATGAAGTCTGAAATGCCAATAAGCATTAAAATAAATATTTTAACTGAACTTGGCAAAGGAAAACCTGAAAAGGTGTTGAGAAGACCATCTGATTTTTGACAAGTTGAGAGTTTCTTAGAGTGGGAGCTTGTAGCACATATTTAAAAAAAAAAAAAATCAGTCCCTCTACATTGTATTTTCTAACAGTTTTTAATCCTGAGAATACATTAGCATTCTTTGATGGGGGGAATATGTTCACTATATATAGCAATATATCTCACATACATTTTGTTGTGTTGATGTGTGTAATGAGCTGAAGCAAAATATAGTAAAAAAAATACATAAAAAGAAACTCATAACATGTTAGATTTAAATTTGCTAATATTTAATCTGCACTTCATCTGACCAGTTGAAGAAAAGGCCCTGGTGATGTGGAATTGTAAGAAATGAATAGGTTATTCTGTCACACGTATTCATCCTGCTTCTAACTGGGGAAACGATAACCTGGTCTACAGCTTAGCCTGTCAATGATTTGTATAAAATATTTGTGACTGCCACGTGTATAATCTGAAATATTAATAAATCTAGCAGGAATCATATCTGCAACCAAAAAGGCAGGAAAGAAGGTATAGAATAGCATGCAGTATGCTTTTTAAACAAAAATAGCATTGCTTATGACCTATTAAATATAACCTATTATATGCATGTACCATATATATATATATATATATACCCTCTGCATGAAAAGTATGGTGGATTATGTGGTAGTTGAAACATGTTGCTTTGGATCCACAGCAAATTTAAAAAAAAATATATAGATTATTATCATTCAAGAAGGGTATTTGCATTATGTCTTCATAACAAAGCAGTCTGAATTACATTATTTCTGAATGACAGATAGCAGTAGTCTCTGCTCTGCTCTTGCAGCTGCTGCATTGCAGAATGAAACACGGAAAACTTCATCGTGTTTTCTACCCCTTAGGACTCCCCTGAGGTGGCGGTGCTTGTACACCAGTGGCCTCAGTTGCTTTAGGAATACAGATTAGGAGGAATATAATAGAGAGTTTTTGCACAAAAGGGAATAGTTCAAGGGGAGAAATCTGAGCGCCTGTTAACGCTGCTTCAAGCAGGAATGGTATCAAGGGTACAACAACAGTTTTCCTCATCTTGCCGCTCGAGCCAATGGCCACATTCAGCTCCATGTGCATTGCTCTTCAAGCTGCCAGAATTGACTTTTAAAAAATATAGCTTACTTACTGGTGCAGTTAGAGGGGGGAAAAAAAAGCCTACACATTTGGTGCTGCCCAAAAAGACTATACTAGCTATGGAAGTAAGGTGATAGAATCCCATAGAGTTCTTGTCTCCTCCAGACACCAACTCTTTGCCAGGTAGAGCTGTAAATTTACTTGAAATTAGTGTAGTGTCAAAGTACAAATGTCTAATTGGCTTTATCAGAAGTCATCCAGGGATGTAAATGAGTCCTGTCCCACATAGTTCTTCTCACATTGCTAGCAAGTTGCTCCGCTAGTACTTCTGACAGCGGTGACATTGTACTCCTGTCTCAGCAATGGTACTCAGTCTGGAGACACAGTTGTGTTGCTGTATTTCTGCAGGAAGAGCTGGATGGGCAGTCTATTACCTGGAAATGTCTGGTTAGTATTGAGCTGTAAGATTTTTCTGCTCTTGCAGTCATAGAGCGCAGACAACATCATTCAGTGCATAGCTTTCCATTTGAGGTTTCCTTTTGCCTTGCATGATGACTTCTTATCTTTCTGCCTGGCTAGTGGTCTCTAGAGCTCAACAAGGAGCAGTACGAAATCTTGGGAACTTGTGTGTAAGTCAATGTGATCCCGACTAGAGTAAGGCAAGTGAGCTGTAAAAAAGATACTTGAAATTTTTCAAGTTTTCATAATATTTTGGGGTTTTGTAAATGAACCATCTACATTATGCCACAACAGATTGGTAGTAGCAGAGTAAATTGGATTATTGCTAGCTTTCTGCTCCTGAAGGCAAGTATTCAACTTGGTTTTGTCATATCAGACAATTTGCTAATTGTCGTTTGGCTTGCATTGATTTGTTAGAAATTGCACTGCTCCTTTGCCCACAGCAAAATACAAATGAATACATCTACAGAAATTTCCCGTTGAGGTTTTTCAGGTATCCTTTAAGATTGTGACCTCAAGGATACATATAACCTTTTGGTGTATACTTGTATACTTGCCTAATAGCCTAAAATAATTATCTATAAAAATCAATGGGAAAATGATGAAAGATATTTCTATCTACTGAATTTTGAGACTGGAGTATCAAAGCATTTATGTTGCAAACCCAGAATATTTAAGGAATATCTAACCAGATCTTATTCTGTTCTTTCTTGTAACTACTTATTATTGAGAAACTTGGTTATAGTATATTTTTGACACTTAAGAAAATCTGGAAAAGAATTGATTGTCTAATGAAAAATGCATTAAAACTTATGCCTCAGACCAAGCTCTGGTCTCAGTGTAGAACACCGTCAAATTCACTGGAGTGATGCATTCACACTGATGGTAGCTTGTAAGGCGTAGAACTAGGGTTTTTTAAGTGGTGTTTAATGCTGCTTAAAATCTGCTTCATCTGATCATGCAGTTGTTGAATTGACTTAAATGATTCATCTGGAAAAGCAACAAAAAAACCCAAACTTTTTGCTCTCTTGATGAAAGAGCAAAAGTAACTAACAATCAGTTGATTTGCTAGATATAAAAATCCTTCAAATACTTAGTATGCCATAATATACTCAAAATATCATGGGGAAAAAGGTATGAATCATGATGGCACTCAGAAAGTACAAGCCCTGTTCAAAGTGGATCACACTTCATTTTTGGGTAAATATAATTTAACCAAGAAATAGCTAATCATCAGGCTGTCAATTACTTTCAAATAGCAGAGGCACCAGTGTTCAGATAAGAATGTGCTTTCTACAGAAAGCTGTGCTAATGAAAGCAGATCCTTAGGTATGAATCCTGTCTTGTGGGAACTCTGCAGATTAAATTCTTCATCACTGTGGCTGCAGGTTAAGACTCCAAGGCTGCTGGTAAGGCTAAGGCCTGGTTTCTTATGGTGGTTGTGTCTAGTGGCCAATTAAATTTGGGATACGTAGATGCCAAATGCTATATAAACTTGAAGTGTTTTCTTGGAAAGTTTGTCATCTAAAAATTGGATGAACAACTGGAGGATCATGGGGGGAAAAAGGAGGCTGTGCACAGATGCATCTCTAAATGTGCATTTTTAAACTAATTATTTAGCACTTTTTTTTTCACTGTGGTAGTAGACTAGCTTGGGAAAGGTCTGCAGGTTGGGGTTGTTCTGGGAGAATTTCATGCATAGGACACAAATTTATATTTCAAATAGAAATAGTGTAAACTGAACCCATTTTGGAAGTTTCACAGAAGATTCCTACTGATTTGGCACTTTTCCTAGTTTACCTGGGGCCACAGCTACCGATTCTCTTAGAGACGCTACTCGTATGTTTGTACAGTATGAAGGAAAAAATAGTCTTGAGAGAAAGCCCCGTGTTTAGACGTCTCTGGCCTGCCTTCAGATGTGAAAAGATCTGGTGACAAAAAGTGAATCATTTCTAGGTGATGTGAACTTTAGGCACTTCTAATTATTATGAGGTTAGCAATTACTAGGAGATTGCTTTATATATTTATTTCATTATATTATGAACTATATAAACCAGAGATATGGTGATCATCTTATAATTACTGATAACAGTATTATTTCTTGATAAATATGTATTTGTGGTAATTTATTTGAAGTAAATGCATAGTGGTCTTACACACAAACACATAGATAAGAATGTTTCTTAGGTTGCTCAGTCAAGCACCAAAATTTAGGAAATTGCAAAATTATGATGGCTTAAGTGATAGCTGCATCTCCTCTTTTGAATCTAAACCATACTAAATGAGGTGGGAATTCTGTGGAAAAAAAAAATGTAGTTATGCAGTTAAGGACTGTTTCATAATGCATGTTCATGGGGGAAAAGGATTATTTTAAAGCCAAACCCACTGTGAATATGGGAGGAAATTCACAGCATGAAGAAAAGTTATCCTTTGCGATAATTCAAGGTGAAGTAGCAAAGGCCTGCTCCAATCTATGGAGGCATAAAATTGTTATTTCTCAGGAGAATCTATTAAAATGGAATTGTCACCCTTTAATAAAAGGCAAGTGCTTTGACACCTGTAATTTTGGTGATGTGTACCTTTCCACTCTGAAAATCCTCATTTTGGCTGCATTCAACTCTTTCATGTGGTGTTTTCCATTGTGGTTGTCACTTCCTGCCATTTTTTGCATCAAAAGTAGTTCAGCATTTTTTTTCTGGGGTGTTGCAACATCAAACGCATCTGGATTATGGTGGATTAATACAGTGGTTTGCAAGGAGCCACTGCATTGCTCTGAGAGTCCGGGCTGTCATTGCCCCAGCCCTGTGAATTGGTGCAAGTTGCTTCTGCTGCCAAAAGAAACACTACTATCCCCCGTGGTCTCCATCTACTTGTTCGTGTCCATCACTCTTTTGCCAGCCATGACAATTTCTGCTCTCTGGCAATGAACAGCATTAGTGGGGTTTTTTTAACAAACTGATGGGAATCCCAGCCTAGTTCATCACTTGCACACATGTGGCAGTGTAGCAAAGGAAGGATGGGAAGGACTCCTTAAATCTTCCACTGAACTATGGCAAAATTATTTGTCACAGTAGTTTCAACTATTTTGTGCTGTGGGCTAATGAGACTTGGCTTAACAACATTGCAAGATCATAGCATGGGACCTAAAAGGGCAAACTAAATTTTAATAGATATGCCAAAAACTCTGCATGAGGTATTATATTGGCTTGGTAGGAGGATTTTGGGGTGATGACCAGTTTTGCTTGGTGTTTGCCAAGGAGATGTTAAGAGGCAAGCGACCATAGAAGAAAACAGAGATAAAGAAATATACAGAGACAAAGATTTGGAGCTCTTCTGTGGCTTTAGCTTGGCTCTGGGACCTGCAAAATCATCAGGTTTCTTTCTGTGACACTGCTCTTCATCCTGGGGTAGAAAGTGTCTTGCATCACAAATTTAGAGTATCGGATTAGAGGACTACCACCTAGAAAAAAAATAAAAATCACTTTTTAAATTAGCTCTTTTGGGGTTTATCACTGAATCATATTGAGGCATTGAGCTCTTGCCACTACCAGCAGTAGCTTTTCAAGAATCTTCAACAAAGGAAACCACTTGTGTGCTTATTTCTTTTTAATGAATCTGATATTGTTAATTTGGCTCCTTCTCCTTCTTTGTGAGCACTGCTGACTTCCTAAACTGTGGTGCCTTTGTCCCACATTGCAGGAGAACTTCTAAAGCTTTTCAGATTAATAATTAAATTGGGTTTATTGTTAACATTGGAATGTTGGGACAAAATTAGCATGACTTTCAAGTAACACTTGGTCATTAAAAAATGCTATTGAAGAAGGGACTGACCATTTTAAAACCTGAAGGTGAATCAACAAATATTTTTAGCTGGCTCTCAGGTATGAATGTCAGGATTGAAAGTACAGCTACAGTAGCTTATATTCAATTTCAGAGAAGGAAGAGGATTTTCATGTGCATGCAAGTAAAGGGAATTTCAGTTCCTGATATCTTAGAATATTTTTAGGCTGTACTGTTCTTGTATGTAATCTTGTTGCAAGTATTGTGCTTTTTGGCATTTTCTTTCCAAACTGGAGGGGGTTTTCTTACTTAGATATTTGCAGTCTTAGCTATATTGCCAGATTTCCTCTGAAACTGCTGGAGGAGCAGTACGAGTTGTGAAAAGCCATGGCTCATGTTTATCATAGCAATTTCAATGGGATGAAATAGTTTTGTGAGCTACCTCTAGCTGGAAAAAAAAAAAAAAGTAGGAAACTATCTAGTACTACTGAAACTTAGTAAAATGCAGTGCCCCAGATTTTAGAAATTACTTCTGGAAATAATTACAGTTGATAATTACCATTTAGAATTTATTTTAAGCCACAATGCTTAATTACCCATGTAAATATGTATTAGAATTTAAAAGAACCATAGATGCAGTAAAAATGAAATAGGAACATGTTTGCTTTAGATGCAATAAAACCAATTTTGCTCTTTGATGTTTACACAGTGCTAAACAGAAATCTAAATAATAGTGAGAGCATTTTACAGTGTTGTTTGTGGTTCTTGTAGGCCTAGTTTCACGATCAGGATGACATGCTGAAAAGCCCCTTTCTGCTTCGTGGGCATGCTTATTTTGAGGCTGCTGAAAGAAGCAGACTGAAGTGACGGATGTATTTAGTGGTATTTCTTTTTCCACTGCAAATGGAGTGGCTTAGGCAGGTGCATTTAAAAATGTTTAAACACTGGAAACTTTGGAACATTTTTTAACTCAGGGAAATAGATTTTGTATTGGATGTATGGTAAGTTTGTTGTAGACTGAGTTCGTCAACATGGGGCTGCAGCTCCAGGCAAAAGCCTGCTTTGGTCAGATCTTCAGAGCAGTGAAAGGCAGAGGCCATTTGTGTGGACACTGTGGTGTTGAGAAAGAAGGAAAAGTTTAAATATGGCTTGTCACCTCAAGGTCTGGACTGACATATACTTATTATCTGGGCTTTCTAACCCAGCTTCTGTGTTCAGTGTGGCTCTCCATGTTGCTTTTTCTATTTTGCTATGTCGTTCAGTAACTTCAGAGCAACTTCTCCCTTGGCTTCTGAGCATGCCTCACTTGAGTTTATGCTGAGATAAATAAAAAAACCATCAAGTGCAATATTTATGTGGGCGTGAAGCAGGTTTACCTGAACCTGCAAGCTGCCATATGAGTGTGATATTTTGTTTTTTTTCTTTCTTTCTTCCTTTTTTTTTTTTTTTTCCTGGCAAAAGGTTAAATAGATGGAGGAAAAGAAATATGCTATTGAACTGCCTGCTCTTAGTTTCAGACAAGACACTAGGCGTAATATAGGAAGGAATAACACCATGCACCAGTACAGTTTACCTGCTGGAAAGCAACTCTGCGGAGAAGGACCTGGGAGTCCTAGCGGACAACAGGGTGACCATGAGCCAGCAGTGTGCCTTGTGGCCAAGAAGGCCAATGGTCTCCTGAAATGCATTAAAAAGAGTGTGCCCAGCAGGTCGAGGGAGGTCATCCTCCCCCTCTATTCTGCCCTGGTGAGGCCGCATCTGGAGTACTGTGTCCAGTTCTGGGCTCCCCAGTTCAAAAAGGATGGGGAACTACTGGAGAGAGTCCAGTGGAGGGCTATGGAGATGATCAAGGGAATAGTGCACCTCTCTTAAGAGGAAAGGCTGAGAGACCTGGGTCTGTTTACCCTGGAGAAGAGAAGACTGAGAGGGGATCTCATCAATGCTTATAAATGTCTAAAGGGTGGGTGTCGAGAGCATGAGGCCAGACAGGACAGTGGTGCCCAGCGACAGGACAAGGGGCAACAGGCACAAACTGGAACATAGGCAATTCCATCTGAACATAAGGAAAAACTTGTTTATTCTTTACTTTGAGGGTGACAGAGCACTGGAACAGGCTGCCCAGAGAGGTTATGGAGTCTCCGTCTCTGGAGATATTCAAAACCTGCCAGGACGCGTTCCTGTGCAACCTGCTTTAGGTGAACCTGCTTTAGCAGGGGTGGTTGGACTAGGTGATCTCTAGAGGTCCCTTACAAGCCTTAGAATTCTGTGATTCTGTGAATGTGAAAGGATTGCCATGTGAAAAATCAATTGCTTCATAAAAATCGAGTGTAAGCAGGTTAAGCTCTTATTGCACCCTTCCCTTTACTCTGTCATGTTTCTCTGGTGCTTATTTTCAATGGTTATCATCTCTCCTGTAGTTTTTATGTGTTATAGACAGCAGATCATCCAGGTAAACTGTAACACTGTTGTAAGGGAGTGGTACTCACACTGTACTTAATAAAGGATAAAGCTCTGTGGAATAAAGCATTTGAAATATACAGGGCCTTACACTATCCTGATCCAAGCCTAAAGATTGCCCTCCAGTGCTGAGTTAGTTTTCCAACTTTGATAGTGTGACACCACGTTTCATCACTGTGATTGTCACCTGCCTGAAGCAAGAAGGAATACTGGTCAGGTTTCCAAGAGTTTTATCATCATGGGGGGGCGAACTTTAGCATCTCTCAGTTCACATTCATCATGAAAAGGTCAAGAAAAGTCTTAGTTTGAAACAATTTTTAAAGCATTTTAATAGCTCCATTCCCCCCTGTTACATAAATCTTTAGCAAAGAGGCTGAGCACAGGGACTTCTCTCTTGGGAGAAGGGCAGTGGAGCTACTCCTGCAGCACATCAACTACGGTGTGCTCTCTGTAGCCTCTCAGCTGCAATGGGAGAGGGGATTTTGGTTAAATTGAAATACTGGGGGTTAGGTAACACTTACTCTACTCTGTATCTAATCCCTCCAGTACCTGTTATTCTCTTTGTGGCTTTTGTATGTAGGGCTTTTAAGGACTCTTTCTGCAGTCCATGAGAGCTTAAGTCCCATGTGAACCTGTCCCATCTCTCCCTTCACTTTGAACTGATGCTTGTTAGGCTATAAATATTCATGGAAGAAAGATTAGCGCACAGTTGAATGTTTGTTTGTATTGTAATTAAAGAGCAAATGCCCTTTCCTCACATTATTACTACAAAAACTTTCAGGATTGGGAGAGTCTGTGTGTTAATATTAAACATGCCAAGAGAGTGCTGTCATCAGAGTAGCTTATGACCTGGCTGAGTGGACTTGTGCCTTCATAGTTTTATTAAGTAGGCTTGCCTGTAACTGAGCCTTTTAATGAAAACCTTCATAAAAATAAATGTTTTTCCCAAGACTATTTTGAAATCCTTGGTGAGAAGGGAAAAAACCCACAAGAAATGTTTGGCTGAAACTCATAAACAGAGAGGAGAAAGAGGTCATCGTGAGAGACAGGATATGAGCAAAGTATCCAATAACCTTTCAATCCTTTTGCAAAGTGAAAAAGTAGGTAGCAATAATGATTTGTAAGTCTGATAAAATACTCCAGAGGACCTAATTTCTTTGCAATATTGTGGTTTTACTAAATCGAGGTCAGATGAGAACTAGATTAGCTATATGATTAATGTGTATATTTGGCTTAATATAGCAAAGTCAGCCAGCATACTGAGGACACTTTCATTATAAAGATCATGCAAATAAGCAGAGATGTTTAACCACGCAGTAGGTTTGACTGAAACAATGAAGTTGCTTCTAAAATATTTGTTGTTCAGCCACTTCAACAGAATTTACTTCACAAGAAACAGCAGTTTGAATGAAACAGGAGGAAAAAAATAATCTTAACTGGGCAATGAATGGACAAATAACCCTTCAAAAAGGGTACATAAGTGAATTAACATTTAATGAAACAAATGCACCATTTCTTTTTTTTTTTTTCCACTGTAAATCTTATAGGAAGGAAATGTGGCAGGCACGGAGTGCTGCACCATGTCAGATGCACCTGTCAGAAGCGTTAGGTTTGCTGTGCAGAGCAGTTGTTTATGTTCACTACGTCTTTGACATCTGGAGCAGTCACATTCTTGCTCTTTGAACTGCAAAGCCTTGTAGAAAAAGTGGAATAAATTTTATTTATAAAATGCATCCTAAGAAAAATAACAGGAAGCTGTTCTAAGTTTGGTAAGTTTTATTGTGGTTTTTAGTTTTTTTAAAAAAAAAAAACAACACCAAAAAACAAACCCAAAACAAAACCACAAGTAGCTGAGAGGATGTTTAAAATTAAGTTTGCATTTCTAAGTAATAATAAATTGGTGAAAAGGTATTTCTGTGGAAGCAAGGAACAAAATGAAACTTAAGGGAGATAATAGTGAAATCTATATGGGAAAGGAACTCTGCCTGAAAAGGTATCATAACATAGAGAACTCAAACTCATTGCCTCAGCGGGGCTGGGACATATTTGAGAAGAAATTGTGATGCCAGCTTCCTTTCTGAAAGGGAAAGGAATTCCATTACTCCTTTCATCAACTCTGATGATGCATAAAAATGTAAACTGTCACTAAGATCTATTTTGTTGCTAATGATGTCATTGTCTACAAGCCAGATATCCATTTTACTCGGTACTGTAAAAACAACCCCTGGAACAGCTATTTAAGTAGATCCCAATCAATAACAAAGACCTGAGTTGTGGGAGTATCTTGAATACATAGTTTGACTTTTTTTTTTTCTTTTTTAATGGAGGAAACCCACCAAAACAATCCTTTTAAAACAATAAGAAGAAATCCTTTAGTCATGTACTGACACCCCAACAGAACACTGAACTTGCCAGTTCGGCCCATCTGCATTATTTTCTTTTTTAAAAGTTTCTAAGAGGAAAACTACAGAAGTTGATAGAGCTATTATTAGCCAGTAACACTTAGAAAAAAGACCTGCATTTGTAACGATCCTTGCTGTTGGTCAGTCTGTGCATAGCACAATACAGTGCATGATTATTTGTATATAGTGTGGACTTAAATTTTTGGAAAGTCAAGGTGAATCTTGCTGCCATGTAGTTCTAAGTCAATTGACTTGTATAACTTCAGCAGCAGTATTTCCATTTGGAATAAGCAGCGCCATTTTAACTTCTCAAAATACACTTAAAAGTGAATGCACTTGCAGTTGTAACCAGCACCGTACTTTTCAAAGGGGGGTGGGGAGGTATGCTAATTGAGAACAGAGAAATGGAGAGAAAATGGGCAATTTTTCCTCCAATGAGGACATGAAATAGAAATTGAGTAGGGTAGGGGAGACGTGCTTTGAGGTAGAAGACTGGCAGTTTGATGTCTCGTTAGGGAAGAAATCCAGGTGTTTAAAAAACTGTTGATGTCCTTATATTTTCTAACCCGTTTTTGAAAGATACATGACTGTGGTACTCATCTGTAGAAGCGACTGTACTCTTTTTTTTTTTTTTTTTTTTTTTTAAAAAGAAAAAGCCCTTGGACAATACTTTAGCATATTTTTTTTCCACTAGAACAAATGAGCAGTTTGACCAGATGAGATCTTAGTCCATCCAGCCATGTATTTAAAATGGCTATTAAATGATGCCTGGGAAAAAATAGACTAACGAGGCAAGCTTTTAGTGTGATTTCCTCCGAGGGGTCTGCCAGCCGTTAACAATTTGCAGTTCATGGTCTCTTAGACCTAAATATATTTTGGTTTTGTATTTAATAGTCTGCTATTTCTTTAATAAATTTTTCCAGTCGCTTTCTAACCACGTAAACCTGCAGGAACTATAATATCCTCTGCCGAGAGGCCCACAGGTTACTTAGTCAGAAAACTGATGCAAACCAAGCAAAAATGGGATGTCTACACACTGCATATTTCAGCTGCTTTGTAGGAAAAAGTGAACAAGCATATAAACTGAGCCCGTCATCGCAAGGGTATGTTCTTCTCTCTCATTTCCTTACTGCCTCTCGTGTAGAACAAGACCCCACTTGCTTCAGAAGTGAGCTCTTTCTGATGGACTTAATTCAAGTACCATGTTTGGATTGTGACTCGAAAACAGCATTAAACAGCATTTGGTAATTGTTGGAATGATACTAATATAGCAAAGTAGATCTACTTAGTGGACAAGTTCATGAGGAAATAGGATGTTTTGTTGTTCTTTTGAGAAAAGGTGTTTAAGGATTGAAGTATTGATATAAACTTGTTTTATTAATGCATTAAGCAACTTCCTAGAAAGCAACCTGCTGTCCTATTTCTGAAAGATAATATCACCTTATTGACAAAGGCACATAGAAAGAGGGAGTTTACCAAGAGAAGAAATAGATGGCAACAACATCTGCATTGAGTTAAGAAAATCAAGACAACGCCTGAAAAACGAAATTTGCGGTTCAATTGTTCACTTTTCTCTTCCTTAGAGCAGTGCTGAGAAACTCTCACCACTGTGAAGGTGGAAACAGACACATAAAGAGCCCACAAGTGGGTGATAGAGTCTCTCTCTGCTTCTTCGGAAGTGATGTCCTGTGTTATGATGTTCCTTCCATCCTTTTTGAATGTTGTTTTTCCACAACAGGATAAAATTTTTAACAGTAACAATAAGAGATTCAAACCTCTTCCACTAATGTATTTTCTTCTTTGGTGAAGTAGCTGTTAATATTATATTTAATACCTAGGTGCCTGTCAAGCAAGAGAATTTTATTATAAATTTTGTGGTAGAAGGGAAGGAGAAAAGGAATATTATTCTGATTTATATTTTAAATATTCATCTGTTTTACCTCTCCTGTATATCTGTAGTAAGTTTTTACGTATCTGTTTTAAGGAAGTGTTTGACATAGCATTAAACAGGCTTTGTATTTCAAATCCAAGCCATTTTTAATTGCTTATAATGTGTGGGGTCTGTGTAAGCATCATTAACTTAAGGGTTAAATGTATAAAACTTGAGATTACTCTGCATTTAGGCACTGTATATTTGCTTCTGGAGATATCTTGCAAAAAAGAATTAACCCCCATGTCCCTCCCCCATCTCTTAAAATATGAGAAAAATGTCAAAATTAAGAGAAACAATCAGCTTTAGTATGAAAATTGCTCCACAGCAAAGCTACAAATGTAGGTTACTTATTACTAATTTTTAAATAGAAGTTGTAGTTACTTCAGATACACTTGGATCAGTTTGTACCCGTGACGTGTGAAACTATGTTTATCACCCATTTGGATCCCAGAAGAAACACCTCTAAAATGACAATATATGTTTCCCCTGATTTTCCTCAGACCGTCTGACCTAACGGTGTAAATCACTAATCAAAATGTGTTACTTGTGTATCCTTTAATTGAATTTGGATTCAAGTTCATTGTCTTTGTCGTATGATGTCCATTGGTCAAGTCTTAGTCATTGGAAAAGCTGGGGTTTTGTTTTGTTTTTTTTTTTTCCCTGTGGCTTTTATCCTCCTTGCTGGTAGCTACAGCTGGTGACACCAGTGGTGTTGCCCACACCAGGGAAGCTCCCAAGAGGACATGGAGCTCTCACTAGATGAGCTCTCACCTCATCCTAGGTGAAAAGAGATGAGATCTAGAATAGAAAATGGATCTATTATTCACTGAATGAGAAGTTCACAGGCTACCTCTGTTTTCAGAACTAAATATCCTCAATATATTCTACACGCAATGCATCACACAAGCATTCCATTTAAGTAAGCAAGCAAGCTAACAAATCTATACATGATTCAGGGATTTCTGATGCTTTTTGAATAAGATGGAAGCTTGTATATTTTAAAATTTACAAGAAAAATAATATTTAAGATCTCTGTGGAAGGAGACAGAATTTGTCTCAGAGACTGACCGTGAATAGGAAGAATTTCTTTATATTTTAACATTCTGAGGATAGGAAAATTGCATTTTTGTTGGTGTTTGAACTGTCAATACCAACTCATTGCCCATGATAACAACAGGCTATGCAGAAAGTTGTACTGCTGTTGTGAGATAATGCTGGCACAATAATTAACTCCATCAATCAAACTCGGAGCAGGATACTCTAGAAACAGGGAGGTGACTGCAAAAACTGATAAATATTGCTCAATAGAAGTTCTCAAACACCCTGCTAGAAGGTATTTTTAAGAAAGCAATCTGGTTAAATCCCATCTATCTGGAGACAGTTTTCCCCTGAAGCAAGGGCAGTGCAGCTCTGCTGTAGTAGGATGGACACAGAAGTTAACTTTTTGTTAGTAAACCATAGCAATAATATTTGAGTACATAAATTCTCATAAATATCAAACATATTAATATAATTAAGTACATATATAAATATCATACAAATTCTCATAAATATCTTACATAAGTATGTGTGTTATAGGCATATGTGCCAATACACTTCCAAAGTCTCACTGTATCCAGCATAAAGGTGTACTTAGCAATGTTTGTTCACGTGGCAGAAATGATGGAAGTTGTGCTTTAAAAGTTTTCTTTCCTTCTGTGCTCTTTCTGTTTTTCTTCCAGGGTTTATGTATAAGTTCTCAATGAAGAACATAACTGTGTTGTCATGAAGGCTTTCTTCTCTTATCTTACCATTAAAAACCAATGCATTTCTGAACAGTGCCTTAGGCATTTATTTAAATTAAATTAATGCTTGGAAATGGATTGTGCCGAAGCACCCTGCTAAGTGTTACCTCAAAATAGAGTTTATGCCCAGAATTACCGGTATCTGAACAAGTGCTCACTCCACCATGGTGGAAAATATTTGACAGTCAAAACCTGTTGATACCTTTGGAAGCTGTCCCCTAACTTCGGCATCCAAAAGCTGTTCTTCTGGTGGGGCAAAACTCTCTCAGCTTTGAAAAGATGGAGGAGCTTGCCCGCTGTCTCTTGTCGGCACTGAGGTGTCCTTCTGCCAGGATGTGTACAACTCCTGCAGGCTTAGCATCCTACGTGGCATTCCAGCAAGATGCAACTTCTCATGAAACACTGGTCTGTCTCCCTCTTCTCGTGTGTGTGATCAGAGAAATGTCTGACCCTTCACACACAGATTGCAGCAATTACCCATGCAGGGAGAAAGAAAACAGATTTAAATGTTTCTTCTCAGAAGAACTGAAAGCTATATTTCTTACCTGGGTAGAAGGTGCTGACTCCAAAACACCCCTCTGAGTCACTGTTGGATTTGAATTTTCTTTTGACGTGTTTAATGCTCTTTATGCACACAGGAATGTATGCTCATCGGAATTTATGTCTACAGAGGTTGTTGTTGAACACCTAGAACTTGGCATGGCAGATCATAAATACCAGTCCGGATAAAGCCCTGAGCAACTTCATTGAGACCCTTTGAGTAGCAGGTTATATGCCTTCCCTATGGTCCTTTCTCACCTGAACAAATTTATGACATAAGAAAAAACACACACACTTAATCTCAAATAGAAACGGGGCTGTAATTTAATATCTACCTGTTTGTTACCTCTGCATGTAGACTAGATCACCTTAGCAGTGTCTGATAGAGGCGGACTAAAGATTTGCGTTGGTAAATTGCACTGGTCAGAACTGGAAAAATCAACACTTTCTGCTATCTGTATTTTCTGCTCTTCAGGGATGAAGTGATAGCATCCAGAATAAAGTTGCAATTATCCAGTGAGACTGAGGTGCTATGGGGAGTAGCTAAAAAGAGGGTTATCCTGTACGTGAAACTACCTGTGTTGGCACCAAGAATCTCCCAAGACTGATGGAGTTTATCTGCCCTGTGGACCCCTGTGCTTCCCAGCTTGGTCCCCTCCCTCATCTGGAAGTCCCTATTGCCTGTAGCAATATAAAACTAGCTTGGACATCTTTATGATAAACTGTAGTTTAGATGTATTCTGAGCTATAGCTTCTCCTTCGTACGGGTTGAAAATAGATGAGGAAAAAACTCTGAAGAATTTTAAAATGAATTTTCAGCAGAGTTTTCCCTTCCTGTGGGTTTCCATTGGAAGTGGATTACATTGCGCCCCTGGTAATCATTGAATAAATATGTTTAAAAGTGCTCAATCATTTTAGCAAGTACCCCCCTGTGGTTTCTGCAGTGCGTTGTTTGAATTTTACAAGACGTTTAACATTTTCTATGCCTGATTGGTTTGACCTTTAAATATTATTTAAAAAGTGAATGTGATATCATCTGCAACTACCAGATAAAGGCTTATAAGTAAAAGGAAAATATTTTGTTGGAAGATTGATATATTTAAAAATAGCATGGCCTTTGAAGGTCTTGTGAAATAACAACAAAATTAGTCTATTTTCTAATAGAAAAAAGTAAAAGGTTACAGTTTATGACCTGAACTTGCAAGTTTTTCCACCTGATATGAGTTTCTTGTTGCTTTCTGTCATTAGTCACATGCTGGGCAGTATAAAGGTATGTTTAAAGCAAGGGGCTTAGATGCAGGAATATAAAGAAAAATGTCTTGTTTCAGCTTTAATGTAAACTCACGTAGTGTATAACTATAGTTGTAGGGTACACACAAAGGATTTGCAGATAAGGAGAACCATGAAGTAAAAGTGAAAGATTTCATTAGTTTAAAAAAAAAAAAAATTATATGGCTAACAATTATATACAAATATGATTTTTGTCATTCCATAATTATTTGGGGGGTTTAGTGCTTTTTTCAGGTTGTTTAACATAATGAGTGTAGAAGAGCATTTTGCAGGCTGTAGATACTCTTAGGTATTGCTGTCCTCTGAGAAGAGGGCAGAAGTGTAGCTGTTGTGTGTGTTCTAGGACTGGATGGCGTCTTGGTTTCTCCTTTTGTTTTGCCCATGAAAGGATTATACTTTGTTGCTGAAAAACTGAGAAGTTCACTGAGAAGTTGCATATTGTTTTACTGAGGGGTTTAGAAAACATAATTTGGCATTATCTGATGTGACTCTCCCTCTGAGCAGACTTCAAATAATAACGATGCAGTCTTGAGGCTGAATTCAAAATACTGTGTGAGTTTGTAATAGTATTAAGTAACTAAGCTATATGCATTCTACAGGAAGTATTACCTTTATATAATTTTCCACAGGACCTTTTTAAGTGATTTGAGGAAGGCATTTGGTATAACACTGGCCACTTCTGCTCTACGTGTATTTTTCAAGGATGTGGTTTCTTTGGTTTTTTTTGTTTTTTGTTTTTTTTTCCAGAGCTAGCCTTCCTATCTGTAAGGCTTGAGCTGTGTTTGGCAAAGGAAGGATTTAAGAAGCTTTTTCCAGCAAAGGCAGACCAGAATGAGCCCTTTCTGCCAGCTGGGACTACAAATGCCTCTACTTGGGGGTGGTGTTGCAGTCAGGCTTGACTGACTGCAATTACTCCATTAGGGAAACCGCTGAGACTATAAAGAGAGCCTGTGAACAGTATTTCCCTCTCTGACCTTGACCTAGGAGCAGAGTGACAAAAATAATATTGCGTGAAATGTAGACTCCTTTAAACCTGATTGTTTAATTATCCTCCATCATCCTCTGGAATATAAAAGGAAAAGTGTTAGCAATAATAGAAAGCAATAAAAAAGATACCACTGATAATTATCATATTAAAAAGAAGTGGTTACTACTTTGCTTCTTAAACTACATGAAGAATAAAAAATAATTTAAAACACAAAATATTTAAAAAACAAAGAACTTTATATGTGTCGAGGTCAGCTTTCTATTTTTCAATCCATTTTGTTCAGTTTACTTAAAGGACAGCTGGTAGGAATTCACTTTGTGCTTAATACTGGGCTTAATCTCTTTCTCTTGGGTGGGAATTGAAACCCTTGTGTGCTGAAGTCGGTAAATGCTTGCCAGATACTGAATATAATGAAACTCATTTCAGATTGTGTGAACATTTTAATTTCAAGAAAAAAGGATGTGGTAATGAATGATAGGAAGAACAATGGATGAAAATGTTATAATGTAGTCTCAGTTTGAGTAAGAAAATGTTGTTACGTTCCCTTACCTCTTTTTTTTTTTTTAATGTTTTTCCCACCAAAAAAATACCAATGTGTCTAGGTATTACACAAATCTTTTGTCTAAATATCTTATTAAAAAGGACTCATGTTACTTAATTTTATACTCCTCAAATTTGAAACACGTTAGGGATGTTTCATTTTAATATTGAATTTCTTTCCCCATCTTTCCCAGAATTTGGACTGCAGAGAAATTTTTCTATTGCTGAAAAAATTACAAATTAAAACTAAAACAATTCAGGACAGATAACTAATTAATTATCTTAAGGGACACAGCTTCAGTAGCTTTTTGCCACTTTGGGCATCCACCAACACAGTTATGTCTGTCTGTTGCTGAAAAAAAAAAGACTTGCTATGGCTACACATAAAATAATCTGAAAGGAATTAATGAATCTTGGAGAGTCACAGTGGGGCTTGATGACCATCCGTAAGGGAAGGAGCTCTGCGGATGAGGCTCTAATGATGAGAAAGTTTTTCTTTCTGTGTCAGGATTGTGCCACATCTGTGCACCTGGGCATGTCTGATGACTATTGTGGACTTCAGTAAACACTGAAGAAATATCACGACAGAAGCTGTACTGCTGTAAATAATGGGTCTATTTTAGTAGTTCAGACCTTCAAGAGAGAGGTCAGCGTTTGTGAAGCATTTTGGTTGGTTTTCTACGGAGAAGATCTTTTCTCTGTGAGTCAAAGCATTTTGCTGTCTCTGGCAACAAAAGAACAAGAGATTTCAAAATCATTATGACTTGTATCATGTTGCATTTGTTGTTCTTGCCCCAGTGTTTACATGATGCTATGCTGCTCTTAAAAATCAAAATCTCATTAGCACTTAAACCCAGGAAACCTGATGTCTCTGCTTCCTCATAATCTGAATGGGATTAGGGCACTCATCAGTTGTTCCTGTTTCCTACGTTCTCCAGAATACTCTATCAGCAACTTTTCTTCCTCACAATGCTTACTCTTAACAGGAGCACTATATAATTTATGTAATCTTAGCAGCAAAAACTGTTATCGCTACTAAATGCTTAAAATATGAATAATTGACTTTCTTCTGGTTTACTTTTTTTGCTTTTCTAAGGAATATGTAAAGCTTCACATGGAGGTTCTATCTTCTTGGGAGTTGCTTACAGATTAAAAAAAAGAAGTTTTAATATTTCCTATTTTCAGCAGTAACTATTAGTTTGTCATTTTACCCAGAGCTGAGAAACAATATTACAGTGTCTCCTTTTATACTAATTGCTACTGTCATCAGGACATCTGTCATGCTGGCATGAAGAGGCTTGAATTCCAGCTTCTTTAAGGTATTCTAATAATTAATTTTTATGCATCATTAAAGATACAGATTTATAGTTCTGATTTGGGATTAAACATACCCTCAGATCCTGATGGGACACATGACCCCAGCAATTTCGTCTTTGACACTTCTTTTGCAATGAAATTAGTACAAACCAGGAATTTAAGCCAATGAAAGATTCCAGGAAAAAGTAAATTTTTCCTCTTTGTATGCAATTCAAATGGGGATATTCTTTATGAAAACTAGTAACTGTTTTATAACCACCAACTACAACGATACCAAAAAAGCATGTTTAAGATCAAAACCGACTTGTATTCTAGCTCTCTAAAACCTCATCCTTTCTAAAACCTCATCTCCCTTTCATTTGCTTTCTAGCTAGAACTTGCTATTTATTCTTTCCTAAATCTTGGCATTAGTAAAAGCTACAGGTTAAACTACTTCTGTATAAAACTTCATATCCTCTGCTTGGTTATTGTTTCTGAGTGTCGTACCGTATGACATCTTGGAAAGTTTATAACAGTTTGTTTTTCTGGAGGAGGCTATGGTGATTACACTGTCTTTAGGCTCTTTCACTTATTAAACCTTTCCCCTCCTCATCTGCTTAAAGCTAATACAAAGTAACCTTGAAATTAAACTTTAGACTTGCTTTCCAGGATTTCAGCAGCAGAGATGATTTAAAAATGACCCAAGACTTGCAAGAAATAGTCAAAGCAAGATTAATCCATTACTTAATTACAAAGTGCTTTCACCCTGAGAGGAGACTTTATTATCATTGTTGTCATTCTTGGCCTTGTATGAATTGCTTGGGGGTTACTTAGTAAATTTTGTAGGTGTTCGTGGTACCTACGAATGTGAGATTCCCACTGCTTTGTTTAAAGCTGAGGTGGCTAAGAGACTATTTCGCTGCTGGCAGGGCTGAAGATTTAGTTGAAATGTATGCCTGAACAGCCCACTAGTTCTAGTTCATTGATGCTAGTTATTGTTTAATTATGTTTTTATTTATGAATGGCACAATGGAGACTTCAGTGGGCTTGAGATTACCCACAGCATAAATGGGTATTACTTCCTCTTCTCCGTTAGCGCCATCACATGTAACATATTTATGTACAATTTATGGGTGTCTAATGGAGCATTTGTTTGGGCGTGCTGGATGTTCCAGTATTGGGTCTGTCCCTGGAGTACATTATCTCTAGATAAAGATATGACAGCCATCAGTGAGCTCAGATTGGCCTGCATAAAGTTTTTTTTTAAAAAGGGAATTGGGATTGTGATTATTAATTTATAATTTAATTCCCCATTTCCCTAATACATCTCACAAATTTAAATTGAATTCTAGGAAAAACCAATTAACACTAGGCATGAGCAAATACCTGAAAGTTTTGACATCTGAAAAATCACAATAGATTCAATTAAGCAGTTCAGATGATGTAAATTTCTGACCCAGTTTTGGGCAGAATACTGCATTCAGAGCTTTGCCGTCATCTTATACATCATCTCGGCATCTGAGCTGTACGTGACACTTGAGGGTAGTGAAGCTTCTGTTAACACTACACAGGTTGTGGTAGAGATTTTGGACAAACCTTTTATCATCAAGCTGCTTCGAGCACCTTTAATTTAAAATGTGAATACCTGCTTGGGTATTCAGTAATCACTTAGGAGAGGTTTTCATCTTTCATTACTGCATTAACCTTTGGAACTGACAACAGTGTGCCAGCTCGCAATAATTGAGCAGAGGTCCACGAAAATTAGTTTCTTACCTAGTGATTGTACATATGGTCAGGTCATTCACTCACTGGAGTTATTTTGCCAATGACATTCCTCTCTCACTAATTTTAGCTTCATTTTTTAATTACTGGTTTAGATTGTTATCTTTTTAAAATACCCATACTACAGCTAGAGCGGGAAGAATGGGAGAAACACCTCTGCATGCTTTGAAACTTTTATAGCTCACAGCTTTTCCAACACTGCTTTTATGGAATGTAATAAAGCATGGGTTTGAGGTAATTCCCACTAGTGTGTTTTGAGGGGAGGAACAAGCATTTGGGAACAAGCATTATGAATTTTTATGTCAGTGTGAACAACTTGAAGGTCTGTGTGAAAGAAGGCTTAGAGAAGTGATTTTTGCATGCTGAGCACACTTCTTGTCTGAACTGCATATTATTAGAGGCTGTTTTCAAATTGGATAGAAAACTTTAGATTTCTGCTCTTGAGGGATGATCTACCATTTCCAGTTATATATTGTAGCTCTTTCTTAATTTCTGATAGAATGTGTGTTGGGTAGATTTTTATACTTTAATTTCCATTGCTTTAGAACTTGCTAATAGTAAATCACAGAATCCCACAATCACAGAATGATAGGAGTTGGAAGAGACCTCTGGAGATCATCTAGTCCAACCCCCCTGCCAGAGCAGGGTCACCTCGAGCAGGTTGCACAGGAACGCGTCCGGGAGGGTTTTGAATGTCTCCAGAGATGGAGACTCCACCACCTCTCTGGGCAGCCTGTGCCAGGGCTCTGCCACCCTCAAAGTAAAGAAGTTCCTCATCATGTTTAGGTGGAACTTCCTGTGTTCAGGTTTGTGCCCATTACCCCTTGTCCTGTCACTGGGCGACACTGAAAACAGACTGGCCCCATCCTCCTGACACCCACCCTTTAAGCATTGATAAGAGTTGATAAGATCCCCCCTCAGCTGTCTTTTTTCCAGACTGAAGAGACCCAAGTCTCTCAGCCTTTCTTCATAAGAGAGGTGTTCCAGTCCCCTCAGCATCTTTGTAGCCCTTTGCTGCACCCTCTCCAGCAGTTCCTTGTCCCTCTTTAACCGGGGAGCCCAGCACTGGACACAGTACTCCAGGTGTGGCCTCACCAGGGCAGAGTAGAGGGGGAGGATGACCTCCCTCGACCTGCTGGCCACACTCTTCTTGATGCACCCCAGGATGCCATTGGCCTTCTTGGCCACGAGGGCACATTGCTGGCTCATGGTCACCCTGTTGTCTACCAGGACTCCCAGGTCTCCTTCCACAGAGCTGCTCTCCAGCAGGTCAGCCCCCAACCTGTGCTGGTGCATGGGGTTATTCCTCCCCAGGTGCAGCACCCTACACTTGCCCCTATTGAATTTCATAAGGTTTCTCTCTGCCCAACTCTCCAGCCTGTCCAGGTCTTGCCATACTACTCATGTAAAGAAGCTACGCATAGTATTCACATTTTTAATGTGAATAAAAGTGCTCAAAACAATGCTGAGAGTAATTTGTTTAAAGGACTGATATCTCCCCATATCACTTCCAGTCACTTAAACAGCTGAATGAAAACTAAATGTTATTTTTTTCAGCTGTGAATTATTTTTGTTATGTCGTTTACAGTTGAGGGACTGGAAAATTCTATGCAATGTTTTTCTTTTTTCTTAAAAACTGTTTGTTTCTTTATTGTTTGTTATGATGCTGATAGATGTCTAAGACACTTATGAGATAACCAGGCAATTTCCAAAGTACTGATCAAGTGAATTAGAGACAAGCTGAAGCTCTAGCAGGATGAATTCATTTCTATTAAATGGAATTGTCTTAAATTAATGAGGTAAAGAGGACACAACTTGTGTTGAGCCTGCATCTAAGATTTTTCCCTCATTCAAGTACAGATTATTGATTTGTCTGTGTATACAAATGCCCTAAAATAACTATTCTGAATAATTTTTCTGAATAATTGTTTTGATAGAAGTTTCTCACACAGGCAGTCATACTCCAGAACAAGGATTATGGGATTCGTTTAATTTAATGAAAAGGTGTGTTGTTATTCTAAGATGAGTGTGACTTCATGGAATCTTATTCCAAAATAATTCTCCATATTAACTATCAAGGACTGGCAAGCTTGAGGAGTCTAAGCACTCATGTAATTTATGTAAAGGTTTCATGGAATTTGATGCAGGAAGGATCCACAAAATCATCAAGCCTGTTGTATCCATGTCCCTTAAACGTCTTACCCCTGTAGTTTATTGGTCTCATGTATAGATAACACTGTTTTGTTTTAGAGTAAAGATGGATCTTCTACAAAGGTAATCAGCTTTTGTAAATTCTAAATAAGGAAACATTACAATGCAGTTACAGTTCCTCCTCTAATAGTCTAAAAATGTTTGCTCCGGTCGTTTCCCAGAGCTTAATTTTTCTGATGGAGAAGTTGTGATGAAGTAGAGAAACACGACTGCTCACTCGCTTGCTGCTTTTTTGGATGAGAGGTACTTTCTTACAAATTTTCATAACAAATAATTTAATTTCTCATGGTAATCTCTGAAAGTTTTGATGACAATCTTTGTAAATGTAAAATTGCATTTGCAGTTCCAGTGAAACCAATTTATGGTGCAATTTTATAAGGGAGGGAAATCTGTCCTTTGACACTTTGACAGGGTCACTTAAGATGATGTGATGTTAACCAGTTGAAGCCGGTTACTTTACAAAGTCTGAACCTGGATGCTATTTGGAAAAAGCACCTCGTAGAGAAATTTTGATGCAACTGATTACATCCTCAATTTTTCTGTTGCTAATTCAACTACCTTCAGTTAAATGTATCTATTTTCTAATTCACTATGCCTATCTTCTACAAGCCCTCAATCTCACAAGCTTGTTTCCATAAGATATTTTTGATAGTTGAAAACAGTTTTCTCAAGCTTGTAAACATGTTTTTCTATCTTCAGCCAGTGCGTCAGTTCTGTCAGTATATATTACAATGCCTATAAATGGAAATATTGTTAATGAAAGTCCAACATCTCCCATGTTATGCTAAAGTAGTCATACTGCTTCTGATCAATCACTTAATTAGATAACTGATGCTCCCAATACCTTTGATGAATATTCTGTTCTTTAGATCAATATTGCATTTTCCAGTTCCTTATGGGATCTGGACTGCTACATGTGACAGAGCAGGCATGATAGTGCTGAGGTATTAGACTTTGTTTAAAAAATATCTTTTTTTACTTTTTTTTTTTCAGTTATGCTTATATGTGTAAGGGATCAGTGAGTATTTGGTGTTGTATCACTGCAAATCCTCGGTTGTCTTTTATGCTGGAAATTGAAAAAGCAAGTCAAACTACTGAATTCTTACTGAACTTGTCTCCTGTCTATTACTTATGGATGTATCAAGGTAAGAAATGAGTTGGAGAAGTTGGCACCTTGCCAATAAACTCTTTCCTACAGGAAATACTTCAAAGCCTTAGAAAGCCAGTGGGAGGCAAAGATGGCATGTTAATGACATCTAAAACCCTAAAGCTAAACTGTGCTGAACTGCTTAGACACCTCGGTGGGTGTCATGGATCTGGGAAGCGGTACTCGGGTCAAGTGTTTGACATGCAGTGTCGGTATCACACCTGTATTCACCAATGGACTAGCCATGTGAAAGGTGAAGTACGCCACCAATACTCTAAAGAGTTCAAAACTCCTTGGTGGGATGATTTTACCGTGGGTTGTTATCTCGGTTTGACAACAGGCTAATTGGATGAAACCTTTTCTGGTAGCATTTAGGGAAACATAACCAAAAGCGATGCCAAAAATGTAACGGTCTAATGTAGAACTCATAAAAGGCTGTGGAAAGTTTCTAGTTTTTACTGGTGTTTGAAGTTTTGTTGTGATTTATACTTAAAGCAGAAAATAGAAAGTATTCATTTCTAATTCAGAATCTTTTGCTAAAGCAAAAGATGCCCCTTTTCTGGCTCTTGTCCTGGTGGTAGATTAGGTGACACTTTCATGAAAAAAATAAACCAGAAGGCACACCAAAGTCTCTACTGTTACAGGGTCTGGCATAGACATGGAGAGCTCCTTGAGGCAGTGGACTTTAACTATGTTGAGTAGAAACCTGGGCCTTTGTTGGAAAGCACTTTAATATACATAGTGATTCCAGGCATTGTCAGTTGCTTCTAATTTTCCTTTCCTAATCTTTTTGGTGCAATATGGGATGTATATAAAAACATTTTAAAATATTTTTAAAATATTTCTTCAAATGGTTTTGTAGTTGTTTATGGAGCCTTCTAATCGGATGTGAGAAGGATGGTGTGATTCTAGTCGGTTTGGTCTCTCTCTAGTAGAATCTCTCAATTTAGGGCACACTTGTTATTTTTATCTCCTAGTTAGAAAAGGAACATACCTAGAAAAGTTGCAATTGGGGTGATACACATTTACAAAAGAACTTTCTAATTTGACAGATCTATAGTCAAAACAGGTTGCTACTTGCACACCAGTTTAGTGGCTCTTAATGAGAATCAATTAAAATACCAGTACCTGTAGTTACCAGGGCTTCTATGTCTTGGCATAAGGTGCTAGACAGAGGCAGTACAACTTCTATGTTTTACTCTAATTAGGTCTGTTTCAATGTAAGAATGACATTCTGGTGTTGAGAGTAGTTACTGAATTTCCACCTTGAATAACCATTGACTAATTGGCAAAGTGGGAATTTTTTGAAAGCAGCGATTTTTTCTGCATTGTTATGGGGTGATGGCATGTGTTTTTTCTCTAATTATCCTCCACGTATTATTCAGATGTTTATATCTGGAAATTTCTTTGTGCTGAATTCAATAACTATCACAGTTTAACTATTACCAGACACTGGTGCAGTTAATAGTCTCCTGTGCACGAATGCAACAAATGAATAGAATTTGTTGTGGCCAAATACTTTTCATCTTTTTTTCTGTAGCAGTAAACAAAGTTTATGTATGGTTTTTAACACTAAAATAAAACTAGCCTTATTATTAATTACTAATGACTAAATCATGAAACTACTTTTTGTACGGCATTAGTTATCCAGAAATTGCCCATGGTCTTGGGGCTGTGGAAGCTGTTTTGAATAGTGATGGTATATGCTGCTGTCTTTATTTGTCATGAATTTCTGCAGAAAAAGACACTTAATCATCATTGTGAAAATCTATCAATGTTATCATTAATCATAGTGACTTGTGAATTTTAGGAAGAGTGGGGTTGCTTATGCTTTAAAAGTCTTATTGGTAGGATGGCATTCGTCTTGGTTACTTACAGCTGTCTGAAAGTTGTATCATTAGTTTAAAATAGTTGCCTGGACTTCCTCTGTGTTTAAGGGAGAAAATCAGGCATTTTAAGAGGCAGATTCAGTCTACCTAATTAATCCATCTGCTGAACAAAATGTCATCTGGTGTCTGCCAACTTTCAGTGACTGCAGAGTGCCTTGGTAATTATCTTTGACTGTACATCTAACCTCATATGACCAACGTTGCTAGATGTAGCCTGCTTTTCAGAGTCTGAAATCTTCGTGTTAATTTTACAAATGTCTACCTTCAGTGGAGTAATTTCTTTCTTCTAGTTTAACTGAAATGATGAAAATAAAATACATGCCTATAATTTCAAACTGTAATGCCACTTTGCCAATCAATCTCACAAAAATTCTAAGTTGCAATGTATCAAGCCACGACAAAAAAAAAAGTTACTCAGATGAAAGTAGAACTTTCTGTAAATATTTTCTGCTTAAGAGACTGTTTTCAAATATTTGCTAAAATTCATAACTTCTGAGACAATTTTTAGCTTATTGAATTTGTGTGTATTTGATCATCTTAATATGGTTAATACTTACTTTGTTTGAGTGTAGTGTTACAGGCATGTGCACATGCCATTTATGATAGAAAAATCATCTTGAGGGAGTAGGTGGGAGAGCTTAAAAAGATACAGAAACACAGAAAAAGAAAAAGCGGTATGGTATAGAGCATCAGAAGAAGTCAAAGTCAGCAACTGGACTTCTAGATTGCACTGGGCATTGGAGGGTGGGGAGGAAGGTGCCAGTTTTATGCTAATCCTTTGACTTTTCTAATCTTTATTACGGATTGTGGATCACTAGGTGCAATGATTCTGTAACAAACAGCATAATTGAATGGTACTCATTGATAAAACTTTGTAACTAAACTGAAATAGCAATTGAATAATTGAGCTTCACCAATTGAACCTGCCCAGTTAGTTCCATATTGGTTTTGTAGAGAAGCCAGAACAAATTACCTAGTCCTTCTCTGTCAATAAAAAAAAAATTATTACCTGTTGTTTAACTTTGACTATTCTTCACACATACTCAATTTTGTAGTTTCAAAATTATTTAAGTATGCTACTTTACTTTGTTCATTGGAAACTTGTATATGCAGCATATTCAGCCCTCTATAAGTTTTCATCTTTAAAGGTGTTCGCAATTGGCAGTTTCATGCAAACATATATTTATATCCTGATTGCCTTTCAACTGTAGCAGGAGCCAAGGTGAATATCTTTGTCCACTCATGCCCAGAAGAAACAGTAATGGTCAACTGGGTTTCAAAGATACTATATATGCAAAAGTGTTACACTGGTAATCAAAAACAAGTTACCTATCAAAGTATACAAAGAAAGATATTAAGGAGGAGCAGAAAAGTTTTCTTAATTTGTAATATTTAATGTTGATACAATATAATTTTTTAATTATTTTTACTGAAAACCTACCCATAGGGATGCTTGTATATAGGTATGTAATTATGAATGAGGATAAGATTTGGGAAGATTATAATGCTTTAGTGGAAGTGCAGGACTTCAAGAGCTTTTTAATTAGAAAATGGATGTATAACTGGACCAAGGACCAGCAACCAGAATGTTTGAAATTTACCTTCAGATCTGGTAAATAATTTTCTGATTCACTTTGATAATTTCAGCCAGTTTTTATGCACCTTATTTGCCTCTCTGAAAAATGAAAATATATGGTTTAGCTTCCTAATCATCAGACTGAATAATAATACTGTCATTGCTGTTGAAGATATTCACAGGAAAGAAAGCCTTATCCACAAGAAGCATGCCCAATAATAAAAAAATGTGGAAAATATAACTTCATCAGGAAGTGCACAACTTCTAAATTTAGATGAATTCAAAATATCAGTGCTTCTGAAGACACAGCTTGCTGGCCACTATTCAGATGTAAGCAAGACATGCTGAAAGAAATTCTGGAGCATATGCAGTAACTATTTTAAATCAATTTTAAGGAAACGGATATTATTTTTTTTTTTCTTAAACATGTGTTCAAATTTATATGAATCAAATCTCTACAGTAACTTCTTTGCTGCCAGCTATTTCTTTTCTATAATCTGATAAATAAGTGGCCAGCAAGTTGTGGCTACTGTCTCCAATTAACCTGTAATTCTTTGGGAATGTTATCCTTTGCTTTTACGCTCCTTATTTATGAAACACTTTAATGGTTTATTGATTTTCATAATAACTTCAATTATGAAGAAAAGCCCACCTATTTTTGTGAACTATCTAAATATCGAACAATACATTTTGGGGCCTGAAAAAACTTTTTTCTTTTTTTTAGGTTCTATTGGGCTAGCTCATTACTGATGTTTTGAGTGTTTCTAAAAATAATGACATTGTGTTGCACTATCTGACAAAAATGTATCACAAAATGTAAGTGTACTCTATTGCTTGTGATCTAGAATATCTTGGGTTGCCTTCTCAGTTCATACTGAGAGGTCTTTCAGGGTTTTCTTTGTTTGTTTGTCTTATACATAGAAATAGTGTGGTGTGGGTCAAAAGACTACTCAGTTAAAATCGAAACCTTTCATAGGCTGTAGTTGTGTGCTATGGAACCATCAGACATAACTCGGGAACCTCTTATTCGAGTCAGTATCTTTTCCAATCTCTCTCGTAACAATCATTCCCTCTGCCAGTGCGACTAATGGCAACACAGGATTTGCCTGCTGTGTGAAACTATGTAAATAATCTCTGTAAAGATGAGCATCTCAACCAGAAGGGGGGGTTGTCCTTTAGGAATTTATACAAATGATACACTTTATCATTTCATTCCTCATTTAATATGCTTTTTTGATCTGCCAAAGCTGATCAGATATTCACTTGCTGGCAATGGTCTTTTAGTAATGAATTCATTTTCATGTCTGTGAAGCAGTAATCATGGGGACCTGTCTTTCTTTTCATAATTGCTAATTAATATAAGTGTATATGCAGTCTTTGCGTTCATCATAATCATTGTGTGACACTTGGCATAGAAGAAAATATCGTGTGGAATAAATTGTATTTCATCAACTTGAAGTGACTCAGGACTATGAGATGGCCAAGCAGATGTTGACATAAATGCAAAACAGAAGGTCACACACATAGTTGTCCTCACTTCCTAATTTCTCTAAAACTTTACACTTGGGGTAAATTTAGCTTTGAGATCTTAGCCATCCAAGCAAAACAGGTGAGGGAGAGAAGGAGAAAGAGTTAGCTCCTTCTTGGAAAATTATTCTATGTTTCTAGGGGCTGACCATGAGACATAACAAGTACGTGTGTGAAAGAGCTCATGATGTAGCAATAAATGGAGTTACTCCAGCCTTGAATTATGATGTAAATACTAGTGCATTTGTTTCCAGTAATGTCTATAATCTAAAAGATGTTTCAGAAACATGTAGAAGACCACTCAATTTCTGATGTGTTTGCATAAAACTGAGGAAGTTGTAAAGATTTTTCTTTTTGTTTGGCCACGTATTGTTCTGTGAGCTTTTTTCTAACGTGTATCATAGACACATAATGGTAAAAAACATTGCTATTGCTAAGTGCAGTTCAGATACCAAACTGCTGTAGAGGTGCAAAGATGAGCAGAAACAAAAACCCAAGGTCGTAATTTTGTATGTCTCATACTATTAGATTCTTTTGCTGCCTTTAACTGTGAAAGACTCTCTTCTGCAGGATGGCTATCTTGGAGTGCTTCTGGTGGCCACGGTTGATGTTCTAATGTCTTTCTACTTCAGGTTATCCAAAAAAGCTGTGACTCTTACAGAACAACTCCTCGTTTCTGTACTGCCCATCACCAGGAAAAATTCTGGAGGCTCTTTCACCTCAGTGGGACAGCAGTATGACTTCAGGTATTTATTCTTTTAAATAATACCCTTTGATAACAAGTCATCTAGGCTGATAGATGACTCTGCAGCTGGTGGCAGTCATTTGCAGGAGTACTCATTCTAAAGAAGGCGTAGTTTAATTAGTAGTCTACTGTTTAGAGTTGCCATCTCCATTAAGCATTAGCTCTGACGTATGTTGTGTACCAGGGAATTGCTTGGAACCAAGTGGATGGTGATGCTTAGCTGTTGGACTGATACACAAATACTTCAGAGAAGGAGGTGCGTCTGTTTTCTTCCCTTCTTCCTTTCATGGTCAGATAAAGGAAGTATAGCTTCTGGGTTTTCTTAATGAAAGAAATCATCGTTGTTGTATAAACCTGGTTCCCATCAGGAATACTTACTGTAGGTACATCCCAAAGGAAGATATTCCAGAAGATCTCCAGAGTGCAGCTTCTGTATGAACCACTGATGTGCTATTTGAAAAAAAAAAAAAAAAAAAAAAAAAAGAAAAAAAATGTTCAAATAACTTATATGGAATTTCCCTATAGAAGCTTTTCCACAGAGATGCTGTAGATATTCCTGATATGTTATAATAATCCATCCTTACGTGACTTGGTTCTCTTATTTTACACTGAACAAATTATGATGTTTTTATAAGTCCCCTTAGTATACGGTTTGTTAAATTCTCTCATTTTTTGTGTTATACATTATCAGGCATAAACGAACATTACAACAATTTGCCAGATAATCATAAAATGATTTTACACTATGCAATGTTTTAAACTTTGAGAAGCAAATTAATTTGCATATATCCCTGGTGCATTATAAAGGATTAGCTAAAGCTATTTCTGTGTAATGTAATTCTTTTAGCTCGTTTCCATTTAGGGGCAAATCCAGGCTAAATTTGATGAATAAATTGTTCCTTGCAAATAACTTGCTCAAGTCTGGTTGTGGAGACTGTTCTTAAAGATTTTTCATCAGAAAACTCATTTTCTTAAAGACCTCAACATAATGTCTAAGTATTTCCTTTACTCATTCTGCTCTGCATATCTTTAATCCCACAGGAAGTTTATTTATGCTTAAACTGGGTTTTCATACTTCATCTTCTCAAAAATAAACCGGAAGAGAAAGGCTGAACCAGATACTTAGAGCTGTATATCCTTTGTTGTTGTGAGTTGGTCACAGCCATTTGAAGGTTGTGACCATTTGATGGTTGCCTGTCTTAGAAATTTCCCTAATTGACAGGCATAGGGTTACTGTATCAGACAGCGGCTTCTTTTTAAAAAAATCTCTGAGAAGAGTGTTTATTACAAATATTGTATATTTTGGGAGCTACGTACTCTCTTCCCCCCCAGTTCAGTTGCTTCACTTTCTCTGCAGCAATCAAAACTTTGCCTACAGTCCCACAGCATATGATAACTTGATTAACTAACATTCAACAGGCATCAGTGCATCTGGTCAAAGTGTCAATTGGTTGCAAAATCCTGGGAAGGCTTGTATGTTTTTTGCTGATTCCCAGCACTGAGCTTTGTCCACCTTACTCCTTGGTTTGAAGAACCGACACTTAACGTGCTTGACTAACTTCTCCAGGCTTCATTCTGTCAGTTTAAGCATGGGTCTGATTTGTTTATGTTCCTATCTCCTTCCGGATCTGCTGTGTCTATCTGTACTATTTAAGTACAGGTGGACTCTGGGAAGATGCCCTCCTCAACTGGCCTGGGTAGAAGAACCCAGCGCAGCACACCACTTCGAAATGTTGTGCAAGAGAGTGGCAGTGCATTGTGGTTTGGAGTACAGATAGAGTTGCAGGGAGTGGGATGGATTATAAGACAGCCTGTAGTACCCCGTGCACTGGGGAAAAGGGTGGTCAGGCTGCTTTTCAGTATATTCAGATAAGTCTAACATCTGATCCAAACATCATCCTCAAGAAAAGCTAGTTGCGTTGCTTAAAGGGTAGTATTGCTTTTTGAGAAGTCATCTGCCTTTAATCAATTAAACGGCAAGTGGTAGATCAGGAACCTTTATAGTTTTCTCATAGTTTACAAAGTATTGCATACAGAAAGGCTCATATTCTTTGCCATTTAAGTACTAATTAATAATATACTTTTAATGTATCTTTTACCTGTTGAATGCACAGAGCATATGGTTTGAGGAAAACTATAGGAGGACACATGTTTATCGTATGCCCCTATTGACAGATGCCTATACATAAATAAATGCTATGAAAATGTTCATGAGTAATTGAAAAGATGAATTGCCAACAGAGCAAGGCAAAACAGCATCTCCCAACCTTTGTGGAGCCAGCATTGTATAGTGAACTTCTCCTTTCCCTTGGATCTCTTCACCTGCTCAGCTTTCCTGCATTTCTGACATGTACCTTGCCAGTTGGTAACTGCTGGGAATGAAGCCGTGTGGGGAAGGGCTGTGGTGCCCTGACTCAAAATGACGTCAGGACGTACTACATTTTGGCATGGATGTAGGCAGAGAGGTAGTGAGGGTGGATGAGATGATGCATTCAGCCTTCCTGCAGAGAGATGGGTATCCATCAGGCTGTACCCTGTTCCTTGCAGAGCTGTGGAATTGGGGCAGGTGGGTCTACTAATGTCACAGGGAACATATGGGATGGCTGAGAGTAAAGGGGAAGAGTAGACAGGAGGCTGGGAAAAGAAAATGGACTCGGTTGTGAGAAAGTACTTACTGCATTACAGTTTTTAAAGAGTGAGGCAAACCCGAGATAAGAAAGAAAGAGCTAGGTGCACATGTTCATGCCTGGGTACCTATGTCACTAGTTAAGCTAAATAGCTAAAACAGTCCCATAGAAACTAAATCTCCAATATACAAATACCTATTTCCAAAACGAAAGCCTGGATGGAAAAAAACAGACACCAAACCAAAAGCCCCCACCAAAACCCACAACAAACCCGACAAGCAAAGCCATATCCTGTCATTACGAACATTGAAAAAGTGACTAGGAAAAACATTTAGACTGACAGAGTTTATAGAGGACAGCCAAAAAATATCATCAAGCTGTACCCAGGGAATAGTGCTGTTTTATCAAGGACTGCCAAGTGAGGAGAAGGCACTTCAGGGAGTTCACTTTTCACTATAGACCAGTGAAACGCCAGTTCATAACTAATGTGTAGATGTAGGCTGTTTCATAGCTATTTTTTTCAATAATTTGTTTTCATGATACTTGTAGTGCTCTAATTCTTAAGCATAGAAGAAATATAAGCTAAAATTATTTCTTACTTAATGCATTCCTGATTAAGATTTGTTTTTCAATAAAATTAGATGGTTATGTTATGATAGATAAATGTTATGAATAAGATAGTACTGTACGTTAATGGTAGTTGTGTTTATTTCACTGTACAGTGATTAATTGTCTTTTATTTTGGTTTTTAATATGTCAGTGTTTTAAAAGAGCTTAATTTATTTAATATAGAGATAAAACGTGCCATTCTAGATATTCCCACTAGAAAATGAAGTTTATCATATTTTACTTTTCTAAGAAAGAAGATGGATTTAACGAAAAATATCTTTTTATAATTGCAATGAAATTGTTTTTTGCTTCTTCAACGAAACCAAAACTCTTACACTTGAGCTGAGATGCATTTCGTAATTTCCATCTCTGAACAGTGACGCATTGCATCTCTGAAGCCAAGCTTCGGAGTACTGTCAGCATTTCCCTGTAATGCCACCAACTCAGCACTTTGGTCTATGTCTTCCACAAGACGTAATACTCACAACAGAAAAATCCCTTGTTACAGCACCGTTGTGGTGCATCCCAGGACTCGCAATGATACTGGTGCTCTGACTTTACTGGTTCCAGCTTGTTTTATGATGATCAATATTGATGGAAATATATTAGAAATGTCTGAGTGACTGTTAATCAACAGACTGAGAGCTTTAAAGGGGATTGTAGCCTGGGAGCAGTGGCTTGACTGTCAGATCTGAAATTGAGCCTTCCTAAAAATGCATTGCCTCAGGAGGAAGGTAAAGGACAGAACAAGAGCACAGAGCATTAGTGTGTTTGGAGGCAAATAGTTTATTTGTATGAATTCTTTCCTGGGGCAGCTCTGCTGCTCTCTAGAGACGCTTTGTTTTTTATTGGTGGCTGACATTTTGCTTGAATAAACGGAGAACCAGACTCCATGAACTTGCACTCCGTATGGCTTGGGAGGCTACGATCACATCGTAATAGACTGTGTCTCTTGAGAAAAAATCCTGGGCAAAAATACTAAGTTTTATAATCTCTTTGCTAAAAATCAGTCACGTGCAGCTTATACTAGACTGAGTCTCCTCTATTCTTGCTTTTCTGTAGTATTTGCTGAGCTCCTAGGTATGCCTCACTGAATTCCTGTGTCATTCAAATCACCATCATAATCACCTGCTTCTTTCCCAGTAAGTTGACCAAAATAAATGTCATTTGTTCCAGTGTGTGCCTCTACTATGCCTCAGATGTAATATTTCCTTTCTTCACCAAATAAGTTTTTCTTTATCGTTGTTAGGCAGTGATAGATACCGTGTGTTCTTTTTAATTTGCCTTTTTAATTTTTTGCCTTTTTTCTTTCCCAAAAATATTTTAGGACTTGACTTTCATGAGATGCCTTTAATTCAGTTTGATTTCGTTCTTCATATTCTGCTTTCACCTTCTCCCTACTTCACCTTCTGACAAATGTGGAACATCATCTCTGAGTCAGGTGATAGTCATGTAACGACTCAGTGATGTTAACTAATTTTTCAAGAGTAGGTTTAACTGCTAGCAGCAATGCCTTTCATCTCACAGCACAAGTTACCATCCATTTTTTTGTAATTCCCTCGACTTGGCCTTTAAAAGCTGAGAAGCTGTCCAAAATACGTGAATGCATATATCTGTTCAGAAAGAGGTCTAGTTCCTTCTTTAACTTGCTCTTGCATGTACAGTGGTTTTTTTCACTACTTTTTAAAATTCATGTTAAATGCAATACAATTTTTTTTTTCACTTCATGTTAAATTGTATGATGCCTCTTCAGGAAATGGCACACAACACAATCAGTCCATAATTCTGAAGTGATTGGTCTTTTACCTGATCAAATATGATACAATGAGCCAGGGGATGATCAAAAGAAATGGATTTAAGAAGGAGCACTTGTATAAGAGCGAGGAAAGGAAATCTTTTAAAAGTTTAAATATTTATCCTTTCTCTTTAAAATGAAACTGAGGGTAATCATTGACTGAAGTTGGTTTTGACTTTTAGGATAGTTCAAGGATATTTTGTACAAAACCAGCTGATCTAAAAGTTGTATATGGCAAAAAGTTAGGTATCTAAAGTAGAATAACTTCTGATTTCACTTGCTGCTTAGGATCTTTAGAATAGAAAATTTTCAATGGTGTATGTTTCTAATCTCCTTAGTGTTGCTTTGAAGGGGCATAAGGTGGTTTCTTTTTCTGTTTTTGGTGGAATATGCATCCATTTGCCATGCATCCTTTAGAAAAAGGAAGTCTAAACCATAGCTTGATTGATGAACTCCAGGAATCATTTCTGCACATGTTACTTGCAAAGAGAATTCAAGCTCTGTGATGCTTATATGTCCAGACCTGAAGTCACTTCAAATTACAGGTGAAATAAGCAAATGAAAATGGATATTGGGCTCTGTTCTATGGAGTTAGTATGGTGCATCTATGAAAATCAGCTATAAAACCAATAGTTCTTTCTTACTCCCGCTTTATTGATATTTTTAGTAGTAACGTTGAATTTTTTATTCTTTTTGATTTGACACCATTTTAAGATTACTTAAACATTTTTTGCTTTAACTGTGAAACTCATTATTTTTAGCTGCATATTGACTTTTTTTGTGTTTGGAGAAATGTGTTCTTGAATGGCTGCTATTAAATCTTTTCTCTTAGATGCCATTCCTGTCATCAGTTATTGTTCCCTTGTCACCCCAGACAGAAAAATAACTGTAGTTATCCCATCACCATTTGTGCTGTGGTTGACCTGCTAATAGAATGTATTTCCTTCAAAAAATATTCTGGATGTAGCTGATATATTACTTTCTGGAATTTTACAGGGTGTTTTCTCCCTCAGGTTTTTTTTTTCCCCACCAGATGATGTATGTAGCCAGGCAGCTTGTCACCTGTCTTACTTTAGTGGAGCTTCATTACTTTTTTTTCTTCTATTCTATTGATTTAATAATTTCAAGACTTTGTTTACTTTCTGACATTTTTGGAGGGTTGGGGAAAGAAAGAAGAAAACTTACTGCATTCAGCATTCAGATAGTCTATTCTTTAGCATTAAATATGTCTGTACTAGTTTTATGACTGCTTGCCTATGCTTAAGATTTAGTTAACGTCTGTCCTGTTTCTGATGTGCTTCTAGGGTGTGATTTCTGTTTTTCCTGGTTTCTAGTGTATAGTTTAGTGTTATCAACAAGGTCAGATGAAACATATGTAATATGTCAGAAAAATGCTGTCAATCACTGTCTTTCTTTTAACTTTTGCTTTTCACCAGTTTCACAGATTACCCTGGACATCAATTAAATTATTCTTCATGGAAGGTATTTAGGTTAATTTAAAGCTGGTGGGCTTTCTTATTCTTTACTCTTCACTGTGATTCACAGCCTGCCTGTCTCTTTGATGTTACCATAACCACATAGCAAGACAATTGACAGAAGGGCATGTAGAGTCATTTTGCACAAGACTCTTGCTATTCCTAATAATTTCACCTCTGTTTTTTTTTTTTCTTTAAGATTCTCTGTTGGTCAGTTTGTCGTCTATTAATAACTTTCAGTTATTTTTGATAGAAACAAACAGAATAGGCAAGATGGGGGGTAATTCAAAGGAGCTCTGATTACTGACAAGGGAAGAAAGCTTTTTACAGCAGAAGCTGTCTCTTCATGTGTGAAAAAAGGTCTTGACAACGATTGCAAAAGTGAATGAGTAGGAGTGGTGTTACAGAAATGTTAAATCAGTAATATAAATCAGAAATGTTAAACTTGCGTATTTCTAAAGAACACTGCATTTTTTAAAAACCCTCCATACACTTAAAGGCAGGGTAAGATTTACATCAACCACTCCTTTCTTTGCAAATGAAATAGCTGTGTAGATTTCCTCCTTTATCCAGGGTCCTAAATGCCACAAGGCCAAACCAAAGATAGTATTTGATACAGACTTCAGGTTTGGGCAGGAACTTTTGTCTTTAAATATCATTCATTGATGAGGTTGGCAAGTGGTTATTTACCCATAAACTCTTCCTTTTTATAGAGTAACATATTACTTACATGTGACTGATACTCAAAGTAAGTCATTGTAACAAGGCACAATCCCTCTAGTTGTTTGCTAACCATGGGGTAATACAGGCAGACAAAGAATAACAGGCTAATTTGGTCAGAGCTTTAGTTGGTGGAGAGTACCCCCCCACAGCCCCCCTCCATTTTACAGTCTTTATCCTTAGTATGGCTCCACACTATAGGTGTGGTATCCTGAACAGTCATGTCATTACTGTTGTATTTTCCTTCTAAGGAAAGGAAATGAACTTAATTCACTGAACTTGACCTAGTATTTGGTCCTGGAAGTGAAACTTCATGAAGAAATACTGTGCTAATGCACAAGCAGCAAAGCGATCAAGTTTACATTGCCTAGAGGGTGGATTCTAAATGAAATGGGATTTGTGTGTTTATGGGACATTGTTTAGATACAAGTGCAAGAAGGGTGCAAGTGCTGTGCTATTTTGTGCCAGCTGATCATATTTGGTGTAGTAACCGCAGTAGCTCTGAATCACTGAAGCTTTAGATGTATTGCATCTAGTTCAAACTTTTTCTGTGCGTGGACTTTTCTCCTTTGTGCAAGATTTGACCTATGACTGCTTTGCATCTCAGAAGCAGCTGAGGTAGGGCCCTAGATCTGGCTCAGCATATTACCCATGTGTAACACTTCTTGTTTGGAAAGTTCCCGTTGTACCTGAAAACAAGATATGCAAGGTACAGTTTCTGTCAATATGACTGGAATAGCCTGTAGATGACGTTGGCTACCAAAAAACATGTAAAACCTTTGGTTAAGAAGGGCAGCCTATTGATTAATACTGCTACGTTACAAGAATTAGAGAATCCCTCTGGTCCTCTTGAAATCCCAAAGCTATCAAGCTGTCATGGTGCTCTGATGATACCTGACTGTCTATGGAAATGCATTTCTCAGTAATGCAATGTGTTCTTTTACTGTGTTGATATAGTGAGGGAAAATGTACTTTGCTGTACCATGTTGTTCAGTTCCTATTACTAGGTGCATAAGGACATTAGCTTAGCATCGTAAGTTCATAGGAGAACTGGGGGTAGTAGGGATGACAGGAGGTCATCTCAGACACTGGTATAGTCAAGCATATTTAGCACCACCTCATACTGTTACCTTTCATCTCTTTTTAGAGTGGAATCTCTGAATTAAAGATTATTTTTTTTTATTCCCTTTGCTAGAGTTCTCTGAATCTTCTAGGTGTGACTACAATATTCATGACAAGTAACGATACATTGCGTTTCAGTGTATTTCCAGCTATGCTATTTTCCCTATGACATCAGAAGAATCAGACCTTAAATTTTCACCTGAATCTCTGATGTTTAAAGAGTTATCTTATCTTTAGTGTCTCGCAATGAAATGTTCTCTGAAGCATCATATATTTGGGCCAGAAGAAGCCAAAGTCCAAAGCCTTTAAGCTGCTTACATGAAAAGAAGATTCAAAGAAGGAAAAATGGTGGAAATAAAGTAAAAGTAATACTGTTGCACATGCAAAAGTGCCAAATTGTCTGGTTTAGTTCTTAAGATAGAGCAATGTAAGTGCCTAATGTGAACATACTTCTCTTCTTGCCTGGTCTGCTGATTTCTTGCCTGGTCTGATGATAATACTAATGTTTTTCTTAATGTGGATTTTGTGAAAATTTTTTTATCCTTTTAAAAAAAGAATAAATTATCCAAAAGTTTCAGCTCTATCACTGTCAATCTTGTCAGCGTGTTAGTAAGACTGTAGAAACGAAGGCACTGACTCTTACATTACACATGCCCTGCAATACTTCAAAGTGCAAAATCTTTAATTTCTTACAAACACAGCAAGCAGACTGTTTTGGAATCAAACTTATGAATCTGACACTCTGGTTACACCTAGTGAAGAGACGCCTAACTTGTACGGCTATTTCCGGTGTGGATTTACAGTTAAATTCTTCTAATAGATGTATCAGGAGAACCCTCCCTGAAATCTGTATTCAGAGTTGTCATTGATTTCAATGATCTCATGTTATCTTCATTGATCTCCATACAACCCTAATAACAGAACAAATTATTTTTTTTTCCCTTCCAAGGAAAAATAGTTTAATATCTTGATACCAGGAACCAAAGCAAAGTAAGCTTAAGGTTTCAGTGCTGCAATGATCCATGCTGAAGGACTCTGGATTCTTGAGACTTTCTATTTAAATGCTGAGGATCCCGTCTCAAATCAGTGGGAGTTACTTACCAAAGAACTTCTGACTATTTTTGAAAGCATAAGCACTTAATTGTTCCTGAAAACCTAGCCTTTTCAGTCTCTGATTTGCAGGTAATTTTCATTTTCTCATCTCTCTTCTTGTTTAATTTTTTTAAATTATTTTTTTAAAACTCTATTTAATCTGCGTTGGGCAGCTTATTTCACTCCTTTGTGTATTTTTAAGAATTTGTTTTATTTTCAGTACAAGAGGTGTATATAGCCTGACAACTTCCTGACCACTCTTAATCTCATTCCTGAAGTGGATTTTTTTTTCCTTTGAAAATCCAAAGTCTTTAAAAAAATAGTAATAATGTAGATGTACCTGAGGCATACAGTAAAACAGAAAGCAAACTTCTGAAATAAAACCCAAAGACCTAGAGGATCTAAATCAAATGTTATCTCATCATGAAAGATTGGTAAGATTGCTGGAGGGCTTTCAATCACACAGCACAATGTACTTCTGTCAGTATTTATGTAATTCAGGACAAGTTATAAACAATGTGTAAATGACCTGAGTTGTCATTGATTTCATCAAGCATCAACACAAAAAATCCTTCCATGTTCTTAGGTGTTTGGGAAATGAACCCCCAAAGCCTGCTTTGTCATCTGGGCTTTTCCTTTCAAATAAAACAGGTAATAATGTAAGAGTGCTTGATCCTTTTCTTTTTTTATTCTGAATTCTGGACTCAAATGATGATGGCTACCTGTTCTACTAATGTATGGTGGAAGAAGCTTTCCAGAAGAATATATGATGTTTCTACTGAGCTTGATAGTGGGCATAAGAAAACATGGCCAGAGCTGAAATGCAGCTGTATCTGTTTTCAAGGTCATTGAGACAGTCAGTTATAAATTATTTGAATTTTTTTAAAAACAAAACCAAACAAGTGATCCAGGAACTGACCAAGGAAATTGGGATTAAAATGTCTTTGAGAAGCTTTCTGGCAGTAATTTCCTGTAACTTCAGGTGTTCAAAGAACTGTCCTACTTTTATTCATCAGTCTTACTCCAATGGAAACCCTTCATAAATTTCATCAGTACCTCTCTCATTCATCCATCACTTGCTGAGCCTTCTCGCTACTGAAAGAAAAGCTTGTTTTAGCTTACATCCTAGCTCTATGCATTTATCTGAATGTCTGACTTGTAAAGCAGCCTGAATTTCTAGTAGTGCAGGAAATAGAGAGGTAGAAATAAACAGAAATAAAGTGCAGTTTAATTGAAGGGTGAAGGTATACTCTCATACTTCACAGAAGACATCAGTTGAAGCAGACATATTGCAAAATGCCAGACTGTGTTGATACTCAAAGGGAATAGGACTTCCTAGCAGGCATGGAATGGTGTTTTATGGCTGTCTTGTATACTGAGAGACCTACCAGATATCCCTTAGCTTTAACTCTTCTGGTATGCCTGAAGTCATACAAAGCTTAAAGAGGTTGTGGTCTCGTACAGACAATGAAGTACTTTGATTGTCAGCTGCAGGAGGCTGCTTACAGCACTGAAGTCTCAGAGCTTGTAAGTGGAGAATTGTACATACTCATTTGTTCTATGTATGAATATCCATAAACGCATAACTTGCTGATGCAGCAGCTGTAATACCAGTAATAAAGCTACAGTTATCTATATAGGTGTTACATTTAGCTAGTATAGTTATTTTAGTTACTAAATAAACTGAGAGATTTACCTCCTGTTGGACTCAACGATCTTAAAGGTCTTTTCCAACCTAAATGATTCTATGATTTTTTTATTTTATTTTTGATAGGAGATGTCTTGCTATACCATAATGTACTCAGTAGTATCTATACGCTTTTTGCTTCGTCCTGTTTTTGTTCATGTTGTGCAGCGTTAGTGTGAGCTGAATGTGGAAATTTCCAGCCTCTGTGGCTGGGTTAACACTTGCCTGAGGATGGTGCCTAGAGGTGTACTCTGCTAAAGTTGTGACTTTGTGTTTCTTTTCTTCCAATCATGAGGTTACTTGTAGTCATTTGCTTATTTTATTAAATTTCAGACTGTTATATTATAAGCTATGACATGCAGTTTCCATCTCATGAGTTTTAATCCATGCCTGTGTGAGAAATTTTAATTGATCTGACATCTAAAATGTAGGAAAACGTTATTTTCTATGCATAAATTACTTTGAATTCAGATGTATTATATTATTTTGGGGGCGGTTTCCTTTGTGCTTCTAGAGTATTTTAAGAAATAACAATAAGTGCAGCGAGAAGCTCAGCTCTCTCCAATGATACTTGGCGTGCTTAATTTCTGAGCAGTGGTTTGAAACTGTGTTGTATTGGTTGCTTGTCCACATATTGCTTTTAAGTAGCTGCTCTGTCAACAAATAGCGCCTCTAGAGACCATTATAACAGACCTTATAAGTAATTACTCTAATGCTTTACAGTGCCTTCCCTCTAACTCTTACTCGTCTGCCCCTTGCTTACAAACAAAAAAGTACACCAGGAATTAGACTAACAGGTTTTGCACTCTGAATATGCAACCGAATATTGAATCACATGTTGAATAACAGATTTCCCCCTACATTCAGATAAGGAAAAATAGTAAAGCTATTTGTATTAAAATCGTTTTCTCTTTTAATACAGCAATGGCAGAATTTTTTTAGATTTCCCGAAGCTTTCAACCTTGATCTTTAACTACTGGAGGTTGGAAGTACTCCTCTGACCTTCACAAACCCTTCACAAACCAGTATTGCACAGGTTCTTGTGCAGTACTGGCTCTGAAAGGCTGCACCGTGGCTAATGACCCCAGAGCGCATCGCCCAGAACTGCAGCGCTTTAAAGCTGTTTGTAACTGGTGGGCATGGCCGCTAAATGAAGAATGGATGTTTGTAGATCTGAAAAATTAACAAAAATCTGCCAGCCTGTCAAGACCTGTGAATACTCTGCTTAGATGGAAGCCCAAGAGGAGGAGAGGGAGAGCAGGTGGAGAAGGAGCCTCTTCGACAAAGAGAAAATGTTAATTCAGGGTTTTTTTTCTGCATCATGTCAGCTTTGATTTCTTCTTCATCTTTGTCTACATCCCTAAATTATCTGCCATAATTGTGCAAGTGGCTTGAATGAATGAAGTCTTTGCCTAATTAAATTGTGAAAGACTGAAATGAAGGTATAATCTGATTATCCAAGCAAAATGACAAAACAAAAATAAAATGCAAGTGATTGGTGTGACCTATTGAACCTAAATTTAGCTTGCTGTTGTCTTACTGATACCGCTTTGACTAAAACTGACATCACCTTGCATGTCTGTAAAACAGCACAAATAATTTTATTTTTCGTATATGTGAAAAATTAATATTTGTAATGCATGTTGAGATCACTTTAATATGTGCAAGAAGTCCATTATAGATAACCAATATAGCAGTCCTTTATTTCCTTAAAAATGTAAGGATAAATGCATATTAAAGACCTTTTTTAGTGGTATCACTGCCTCTGTTCATGGGAGAACAGTTCTAAGGTAGGGCTAGAGGTTGTGTTTTTCCACTCTGTTCATATAAACCAGATATTTACAGTGCTAATTTTTTACATCTGGTAATGTAAGTGCATCAATAAAATCCGAACCAGTCATGCTTATTAATATTTGTATTAATCTCTCTTGTAATAAGGTGAAATATTTTAGTGAGACAAAGTTTGATGTTTTGTTTCTGTCACTGAGCTTGTGGGAGTGGGGTGCCAAGGAGGAAGGACCTCAGTATTCAGCCCATTATTAAGGGGCAAATTCTGACTTCTTTACTGCATGTGTAGCCATAGTAACTCAAGTAAAATATTTTGCAGAGTGAGATTCTGTTCCGAATCATTTATTTATATGCATAAATATGGCAGAATCTGGGCAAAAATATTTCGCTTTTATCAAAATTATATTGTTTGGATCTAAAATGACGAAAGATGTGTTCTGTTCAATCTGTAAATAATTGTGGTTTTACTAATTTAAAGAGAATCATTCCTTAGTTACATAATATAAATGACATCAGAAATGTGGTTTTTTTTTTCTTCCAGTGATAGAAACAAAACTTAATTTTAGTTTCTGCTGGTTCAAGGGAGAGTACTTCAACGCAATTGATACAAATGGTGCTTCTTAATTCTTGGTGAGTAATTTACATTTAAATATGCAACTTAAAGTACTCTTAGGCTGATTGTATCACACTGGATAAATGTATGAAATCTATGTACAAATAATTGATTTTGCTTTCCTTGTTCTTTGAGCTGAATTTAGAACTGTTAATGCTGTTGATTACAAGAGTTTCCTAGGATCAGTATTATTTGTCTTTTTATTAAGCTCTGGACAAATGTATATACAATGGGAGGCAGATATTAAACTCATTCCTGTTGATGTACTATTCCATGTTACAAAACTGTGTGCTCCTGTTGTAGCTAGTTTTTGTACAAAATGCACATACAAGTATTGCTTTGCCATGCCTAAATCTCTCTTTGTTTAATGGGTGTGAAGTAACTCAGGTTATTTTAAGGCTATTCATGGAGTAAAATTGCGTTCTTCACTGTCCTCTGCATTTTATTGTACAGGGTATCTACCTGGTAGGGGAACCAACAAATCAATTTTCTAGGTGAAGATTTTCAATGAAGTTTTATCAACATGATCAAATTAGCTGGTAAGGTTCCCACTAGAGTTTCTGATAGCATTTTTCGTATGTTCCTCTCTTCTGACATGCTACTTTGTTTTCATAAGCTGCTAGTATGGCCATTTTTCTTGTAAATCTGTTTGCAATTCCACCTGCCATCCGACAGCTGTACTTTTGCTTGAAATACACCCTGAACCACAAGGTGGCTGTTTGTGTGCTCTTACCTGTGCCGGGATCCTCCGTTGCTCCTAATGAGTGGTACATAACACTTAGAACTGACTTACTCAATGATGACTAAGTGTTTCTAATTTAGGAATTTAAAAAGGGGCTGCTTTTGTCAAGGCAACATAATTCATGTGAAAAGGTGCTGCAGCTCTTTTCCTGACCCAATTCAACCCCTCCTAAACATTTACCTGCCTTTCTTTAAAGTGCCTCGGGAAGCTTTGACCATGAGCATATTAAGATGCTGAGGCAGCAAGACTCAAGACCCAGCATCTCTCAGCTTCAGACATGGAACTTCAATGTGTAAGTCAAACTTCAACCTCTGTCACGTGTATCAGGATATTACTTGGCTGAGTGTTTTGAGGAGGATTAATTATTCTGACCAAGACACAAACTATGGAGATAAAAGTTTGTTTGATTTAAAGGATTATAATCTTCTGTCCAAATAGGTTATTTACATTTTATTCACAATTAAATAGGTTTACTTCTGATGCCAGAAAACTGTGTCTCTAAAATATACATAATTGAAAATAATTTAATTACATTCAGGACTAATTAAAATTACATTATTGATTTCTTTTCGGAATGCCCATGTACAGTACTGAATATGGCTGCATAAACTGTAGATTTAGATATTTGATTTTGTCACTAGTACATGAAGATCCTTTTGGTATTAAAAAAAGAAATTAAAAAAAAAATAACCAACAGAAAACAAAATGGCAAAAAGCCGATTATAACACTGTCTGGAGATGCTTTTCATTTCCTGGGTGGAGGAATACAAAGGGAAGCTTTCAAATCCAGCTTCAGTAGCACAGAATAACATCTGTTGAATTTGGTGCGCATGTGGAGGTTTGAGCAAAGCAGTCCTGTCCAGTTCGGAGTCCCAGTTAGAATATTCTAATCCGATATAACTTCAAAGGGATTATAATATTCTACTTCCAGTCAAGTCCTGTGTTTTCTTTGACCCACTTTGAAATTATTTCTTAAAAATTTGGCTGAAGAAATCAGATTGACGGTACAGGTCCAGGCACAGGCTTTTTGTATTCAAGCCAAATATTATGTTTGTCTACGCCAATGCAATTAGAGTAAATGAAGTAAAGTGAAGCTGCAGAGATAAGACCATCAAGAGTAAATCGCTGCAGATCTTTTAACCTGAGAATGCCTGAAAGTCTGAACTGAGACAAGTGAAGCTTTTGGACTCCGATCATGCATCGGTATTTTCATTTTACTTTAATATTTCTTTTTTAATAATCAATAGCCAAAAGCACTTTTACATTAACAATTTCTTACTTTTCCTCATTCAAATCAGAACTAGGATTAGAATGAGATCTTTTCAAAATTATTTCATTGTAGGTTGTGATAGATACTTGCCATACATGGTATTGATTGAATGCATATTTGAATAGCTAATGAAAGAAAATAATTGATTTTATTTGGTGTTTAACTCTTGCTTTTTTTTTTCCCCCACTTTATGTAGTGCTCTGTTTAAATGCTTTTGCCGCAAATGTGTGGGGAAAGCAAAGGTGTTTATATTACTGTTTCTTGTATTGAATCACACAGATCCATGGAGATTCATTAAACCTGTAAAAATATAGAGGTCTTTTTTTTCATTTCATAAATGGACTGTGTTGATTATAAATAAAGCCTTTACCTAAAAGGGAAAAAAATAATTTGAAGTAGGTTTCAGTGTAGTCTTTCTGCTTTTCCTCCAAGCAGTAGTCAACTCTGACCCTGAATATTATGAAATAGAACAGGTTTTGCCCCATTAAGTGAATGGCCGTGAATTTTGTTTCTAGTTACTCACCAGAATTGCATACCTAATTTTTCTGTAAAATGTTTTAAAATAGTCTAAAACCTGCCGGCTAGTGATGAATAGTGACCAAGGATAAAATGTTTCCTTCCGATTAGTTAGATACCAATTGTATGCCACTGGAATTCAGTGTTAATCCTTCCATTGCCGATGGGAGCAGTTAGATCCCAGAGGTAGTTAATGTCATATTTGGGATGTGCCTTCTATCTTTGATAAGTTGTTGAGATCATTGCACGGTTAATAATGTTTAAGGTTTAACATTATAAAATTAAAAAGTGAGGTGTTTAGTTTCCTGACACTTTATTAATGTGGAGCCTGTTCTCAACCTCATAGGTTGTGCAGTTTCTTCTCGCGATTACACCACGAGGTTCTCTTTGAATGAGATTATTAAACAATGACAACTCATAACAAATAGGATTGAATATAACAGGGGTTTCCTGTTTTTACTCTAGAAAAAGATTAAAGGATAGGAAGAACCATAAAGTTTCAGATCTAGTTTGAAGTTTCCAATTGCATGAAGAATAACTTTTTAGAAGGGCAGGTAAGAAACTAGTAGTACAGTTTTCATGCTTCTATCTTTTTTAGCTAATGATCTGTATTTGGCAACTTCAGTTTATGGGACTTTTATTACTCCTAGATTTTTCTCAGCAATCTGTTTTCCGCTTGAATTTTAAGATCTAGGTCCATATACCCATGTTCAGTAGCTCATACTGGGGTCGGTACCAATTTTTCATCATCGTGACTTAAGCTATTAGTTTTGCTGTAGTCATTTAAAATCTTTACAACTTTTTCCCCCTATTTCAGACATACTCTTACTGTTTAAAGAAGTGATGTGTATGAATAATTCACTAATAAAAATCACAATGATTTCTTTAATTGAATTTCACGAGGACCGTAAAATGTCTTCAAATGTATTTATTATTTGGCATCAAGCAGTGTGGAGCAGTCAGTGTGGAGAATTCTTGGGGTATAAATTGCTTGTGCATAATTAATTTTAAATACTTATCACTTGAAATTGAAGCTGTTTGATAGGATGCAGGAATTACAGAGATTTTGTTTCCTGTTTCAATGAATCTTTGTGCTAGAATTGTCAGAATACTTACAGAAAGCAGCTCATCTGAAATTTTATATTTGTATAACCATTCTATCATCAAATTTCTTGCTGGAATATTTGCATAAAATAAACACAATAGATGACTGAACAATTAATGTGAACACATTTAAGGATGAAGAAACATATTCATAAACATTTATTTCTATATTCATCTAGGTTCAATTGTAAAAATGAGCTTTGGATCCTTCCTGGATATAAGTAAAGCTTCTTAATTTCATCCTTATCCTTTCTAATGAAATAAAAAATATGCTGATTTATTAACCTCACTTGAAGCTTTATCACAAACAGGTGGGGGTTACTTTAGCTAATATGACATCTGTGCATAATTATACATCCCATCACTCTTTGTGCTACTCTACTCTTCGTGTATTAGAAGTGTCAGGACAATACTGCAAGCATGATGGTGCTGGTTTTTAATGAGCACAGACACAGTAAACAACTGTTCATTAGCAAAAGTAGAACAAAGAACGGCATAAAATTGTAACTTCTAAAAAGATGATTTTGTGAGTTAAAATATTCTCAATATATTGTTTATTCTAGATGTATTTTCCATCTTTCTCAGTTGATAAGGAACTTTTGGCAGTCTAATTAATTTTTTCATCACTTTGTCACTTCTCTTTAGCAACTAAACCTGCATTTTACTTCTCTGAAATGTCTTCATACACATCTGTAAGAGTTTCTTCAGAACAACTTGTTACAGAGAAAGGTGTCAATTATTTTTACAGAAATGGATCAAGTCAGAAAAATATCATATTTGTATTCAAATGGAAAAGAATGATTGAATTTAAATTTTTAGTATTGTATTAATATATACATTGATCATATTAATTCTAGTTTGTTTAAAATTCTGGAACCTCATCTAAAATTTTGCATACAATTAATCTTATTATATTGTGAAGTAGCAAAGAGGGGAACATTAAGGGAATTAAATAAGGATAATGATGGCCTACTTCGCTGTGTTGGAACTCTTCCAGCAGGTACTGCTTGTTTTGGTGAAAATCAACAGGCATAATACAAAAGAATGAAAAATTTGTATAACTTGAGTGACAATCAAAGTTGTAAAATACCGCCATGAAAGCTGGCAGATGAGATTTTGATTTCTATCATTATTGATGACACCTAGTGGTATGGTGTTTTCTTAGGTGGCCATCCTCATATGACAACTTATCATCAACTGCTTTGCTGCCCGTGAAGTGAGCAAAGGTTTGCAGCTTTTGTTAAGCCTCAGAGCTCTGTATACAAGCTCAAGCAGTGATCCATAGTACCAACCATATTAGTTCACTCACAAAGTAAATCCAGGTAAACGTAATACAGTATTTCTTATTACATGTACCATATATTTTTGAGAGAATGGTCTTTTTATGTTTCTTGGCAGCATGACTATCAAGTTCTTGATAGCATCATTAACAACAGAGACAATGGATTTTGTAAACTGGTTTTTGTAGGAGGTCGTTTTCACTTCCACGCAGGAATTAGGGCACTTACCTAGGTGATTTTTATCACTTTATTCTGATAAAGGAGTTTATGGTGTTAATCTGTTCAGAGAGGGCCTGTGCTAGAAGGTCTAGAGTTGAATCTCCTTTCTTTGTGTGCCTGAATATTTATTATTTCAGAGAAATGGAGCAAGAAACTGAATCTGTAGTATGGTAGTTATATGAGAGATAAGGACCCATCATCAAATTAACAATATACTGGTAGTTGGGCTAAACAGGTGCTGGGTGTTTTCACCCTTTAGTCTCTGTGGTATTCACTATCATGTGTATCCACATATTTAATGAGAATAAGAGAGACAGAATAACTCCATAGTCTTGTGTCTGAATCTCATTTGGAGGCAAAATAAGTATTTGCAACAAGTATTTTATGATCTTATGCCAACTGGGAAACCATCATCAAGAATGTGTTTAAAGGACCTGTTACTGAGGACATGACACTGGTTATTCTGGTGTTCTCATAGAATTTGAGTTCTAAGAATTCAAATCTGTTCACACAATCAGTCCTCAATATTGAATTACTAGGTGAAAACATGATGGCAGTTCTTCTTTGAATCAAAGTCATGTCCTCTTCTCTTTTCTCCCTCCTGAAATTGAATCAAATCTGACTTGTAATTTTGGCTGAAACTTCTGTTTTCATGATGACAGAAGCCTTTTTGGTGAAAAAGTTATTTTGGGGGGGGGGGGGGGGAGGAGGGGAGGGGGGCAGGGCAAAAAATCCAAGCAAATTTAATGCAAGTTTTATTTTTGGATAAAGCATTTACAAGAACACCAAATAATTTAAAAACACCCATTCATAGTTACCTGAAATGGAGAAGTGCCCTTTAACAATGAAGATGATGCTCTGTCAACTGATACTGAATCACTCTATGAGTTTCTGCCGGTATTCTTTTTATACTAAAAACAGTAAGAGAACATATTGACTAAGTGGTCCTCAATAGCATCCTTTAGAGAGAGGATGCATCTCAAACATGTCTCTTCACTTTATTCATGTTCTACAAGCTACAATTTGGTGTGGTGTCTGTTCAGAGGACAAACCAATTGAACAATGTATCAGACGGTTTAAAGCTTTTCAATCATCACTTAAGATTCAGACGCAGATTTTTGACAGACCTTAAAAGAGAACATGAAAGCGTCTAGATGAGGATTGACAGACAAAATAAGTAACAAAACATAATTTCATATGAGATGGTAGACTGATTTTCTTTACATAAATGATGACTTTTAGATACAGTAGACAAGTGTCTGTTTCAGCTTTTGGTTGTAAATTCTGAGCAAGTACTATCCAGTATGTATTTTCAATTTGAGTAATGATTTACAGCATGTGCATATGATATTTGTAGTGTTGGGGAGAGAATTTTAAAAAATGAAGATGTGAATTTTAATACCCTCTCTGGAGATAACCAGCCTAAATCTGTTATGAGTTAAAGGTGTAGAAATGCTTTCCCAAACTTTCAGAGAAAGCAAAATGATTTGCAGAATTTCTGAAACAAATTATATTAACGTCATTTAGGGTATTTTACAGAGAGACTGGGGGGGAAAACTACCTTGTGATACATAGATACTGTGAACTCAGCAATATAAAAGGAGGTATTTTACACTTTGAAGAACGGAGTGTATTCCTAAGACAGCTCTCGCCCACTTGGATATAATGAGTCCTTGAACTACTTATTCAGATGTGCTGTAGTTGTATTTTCTGTTTATTTCCTACGAGATCTAGAAGACAAAATAGTGGGGTAAACAAAAGGATTGTTTTAAATCTGTGATGGTAAACCCCCATGCCAGCATTTGCTAGCAACTTGATTTTCAATCAAATATCAGAATTGTTTTTTTGTCACTACATTGCTGTAGTAAACTTCAACCTAAATATCCTGCGGGATATATATACCCTCTGCAGTGATCACTTAAGTGATACTCTTCAGGTAAACGTTTCAAAGGTATGCCTACTTATCTCTTATAAACAATTATCTGCTTTGTCAAATGATGCATCCTATGATGCTAGAGCTTTGTGGATGCATAATCAAAGTGTTTGATTATCCCATGAATCTTGTTTCTAACCCTGAAGACAGTTTATAAATGACTTTCACTTTTTTTCCTTCTATTACATATTTGGTAGCATAGATTTCAAATGCATAATCAATGTTGTATGTCCCATTTACTTCATTTCCCCAGCCAGCTGGTTGGATTTTACTGGGAATTGGGTAGGTGAGTGCATGATATAGTTGATAGAAAAATAGTATGGTGTAAATATTCTGTGTTCTGTTGCTCTTCTCAAGTACAAATTCTTAACTAGTAGAATAAACAGTAGAAAAACTGTTCTGCAAAGTACATGCACTGCTCAGCCTTTTGTTTCTTGACTGTGAAGTAAAATTGGCTAAACTGAACATTTGCAAGCACTCCCGTGATAAAATAAGCTTATTAGCCATGAACATATATGCAGTTTACCTAGAAATGGACTCAGTTTAGCATCTGGAAAATTGTTTTTCCTCTTCTCCCTGCCAAGACTTTCCATTTCATAATGTAATATTAAGATAAGCACATTGCAGCCTGACCGTTGAACGCTGTGCTGACATTAAGAAACAGGTTTGGGAACGGATTTGAGAGTCTCTAGAGCAGATTTCAAACAGGGAAGCTGCGAAAAAGGGAAAAGCTGTGTATTGGAGCATGCCAAGTTTTGAATTTATAAATGTTAAGACAGAATGCCATTTATCCTTGATGTAAATTCATCAAAATCCTTTGTATCTTATATTTCTTGTGTAAGAATGAAGAATGTAGTGGTGTTTGGGACAGCTGGTTCTTTGGGCTGGTGACGATTCTAAGAATATATACTTTATAGAATCATCATAGAATACTAGGTTGCAGGGGACCTCAAGGATCATCTGGTCTAACCTTTCATGGCAAAAGCACAGTCTAGACAAGATGGACCAGCACCCTGTCCAGATGAATCTTAAAAGTGTCCAATGTTGAGGAATCTACCACTTCCCTGGGGAGATAATTCCAATTGCCAACTGTTCTCATTGTGAAACACTTTCCTCTTGTGTCCAATCAGACTCTCCCCAGGAGTAACTTGTACCCATTGCCCTTTGTCTCTTCCATGTGACTCCTTGTTAAAAGGGAGTCTCCATCTTCTTCAGTACTGGAACACGGTGATAAGGTCTCCCCTAAGCCTTTTTGTGTCACAGCTGAACAAACCTGGTTCTTTCATCCATTCCTCATATGGCAGGCTTCCCAGTCCTTTGATCATCTTTGTGGCCTTTCTCTGGACCCTCTCCAGCCTGTCCACATCTTTTTTGTATAGCAGGGACCAAGACTGAAGACAGTATTCCAGGTGTGGCCTGATAGGTGCTGAGTAGAGTGGGATAATGACTTTATCTCTCCTGCTGATGCCCTTGTTGATGCAGCCCATCATCCTGTTGGCTTTCTTTGCTGCTGCAGCATGCCGCTCGCTCATACTGAGCTTGTCCACCAAGACCCCCAGGTCCCTTACCACAGATGTGCTCCCCAGCCAGGTGGATCCCAGCCTGTGTTGCACTCCTGGATTTTGTTTTCCCAGCTGCAAGACCTTACACTTGTCCTTGTTGAGCTTCATAAGGTTCTTGATAACCCACTCTTCTAGCCTATCAGGTCTTCCTGCAGGGAAATGTCCACTTCCCCACTCAGTTTGGTATCACCAGCAGACCCCATCATCCAGGTCGCTTACGAAGATATTAAACAGCATTGGGCCCAGTATCGATCCCTGGGGTACCCCACTTGTGACGGGTTGCCAGTTTGAAAAGGAGCTATTTACCACCACCCTCTGAGTGTGACCTGTCAGCCAGTTCCCCCACCCACTGCACAGACCACTTGTGTAGACCATAACACATCAGTTTCTGCAGGAGGAGGCTGTGGGGAACAGTGTCAAAAGCCTTGGAGAAATCCAGGTAGACAATGTCCACTGCTCACCTCTCATCCACCAAGCAGGTTACTTTGTTGTACAAGGCAGTCGGGTTTGTCAAGCACAATTTGCCCTTGGTGAATCCATGCTGGCTTTTCCCAATCACGTGCTTCATTTGACTTGTGGAATCCCCCAGGAGGATTCGTTCCATAACTTTCCCAGGAACTAAAGTAAGACTGATGGACCTATAATTTCCTGGATCCTTCTTTAAGCCCTTCTTGTAGATGGGGGTGATATTAGCCTTCTGGGACAACCCCCAGACTCCACGACAAAGATTATGGAGAGCGGCCTCGCAACAATGTCAGCCATCTTCCTTAACACCCTTGGGTGGATACTGTCAGGGTCCATCAATTTGTAGGGGTCAAGCTCCTGCAATTGTTCACATGCCAACTCTTCCTTCACTGGTGGTGAGTCTGTGTTTGCATCAGGCTGGATTGTTGTTCCCAAGGCCTGGGGCCCAACAGTGCTGGGAAAGACAGAGGTGAAGAAAGTGATGAGAACCTCTGCCTTTTCAGCATTGTCAGTGACTAATTCACCTCACCTGTTTAACAGCAGACCAATATTTTCTTTCTGTTTCTGCTTGTTGTTTATGTACCTGAAGAACCCTTTCTTTTCTTTTGTGATGTCTGTTGTTGTTTAGCTCCAGCCGGCAACAAAGAACCATGTGGTCTTTGACTCACCTCCTGCCCTGGAGTGGCAGGATGGGGGGAGAAGCGGAAGAAAAAGGCAAGATTCGTGGGTTGAGATAAAGACAGTTCAATCTGTCTTTATCAATCAACAGCAAAGGAAAGAGGGAAACAACAACAATAATACTGATACTGGAATATGCAAAACATGGTTAACATACCACTGCTTACAGACTGGAAGGTGGAAAAGCCCCAGCCTGTTCCCAAGCGGTGATTCCTGCCCCATCCTGGCTATCTCTCCCAGGTATATACTGAGCATGGTGTCCCATGGTATCCAATACCCCTTTGGCTAGTTTGGGTCAGCTGCCCTGGCTGTGTCCTGTCCCAGTTAACCCTATTCCTGCTGGAAGCAGGGCAACATCTCTGGCCAATTTCAATCTGAGCTGAGTTGTTGCTCTTTTAGCTGCATCTCTGCAGCTCTTGTAGTTTCTCAACAGGTATTCATCTGCTTTTCCATCGGTTTTGAGCAGACTCAGAAGCTTGCAGTTAAGCCAAGGCGGTCTCTTCTTTGCCTCCTTCCCTTACCTTTAAAGGGGGTTGTGGAATAATTACTAAAATGGCCAAAAATACAGCATTGTTCACACACTAAGGAAAGTTATAAAATCAGAAGGCTTCTAAGGTAGAATACTGCCGCAGCTGGCATGTGAAGAATTCAACATTTGCTATTCCCTGTACAATATTGCTTGTGAAGCTACACGGGGGATGGAACGGAATGTGATCTTCCATGGCCCTGTCTTGTGATGTACAGCAGATATGGGAACAAGATGGTACTATGGAACCGATAAGCTGCCTATTTGCTATCCTGAGCCAACATTTTGTCAAATTTTGATGAAATGCTGTCATTTGTGCGAACTTTGCTCATTATAATGTCATTATAATACCAAAACACACCTCCATCCCAAAGGCTACCTGCCTCCAAGGTGCAACCACTCCTCCTTGAGTCTGCGGCCTGAATTTTTCATAAACTATACCTTTAAATGTGAAGCGAGAGAATTTTACACCAATCATAATAAAAGTATGTATGACTAAAGTCACTCAAACTCCACCTTGAAGGTAAAAAGTAGTATAAAAATAGCCCAAGAAAGGGGGGATATCAGGGAAGACACCATTGTGAACAAGTCAAGGAGGACTCCATCACAGACTGCCTTTGACTTCCAGGACCAGTCGAAAGGCTGAGCCTTTCTTCCCCCCCATAAGACCACCTGTGGGTAAGACAGACTATACCGAGTGCTTCCTCAGGGAACCTAGGAATCTCTCTAGATAATCTCTTTCCTACATTTATAGCCAGGCTGTATTGTTTATAACTTCGTTGCGCGTTTTGTACATGTAACAATACTTTTATTTGCATGTGCCTTGCAGACGGTGTATTTATCACCGGCAATCCTAAGAACCTATATATCTGTTGCTTAAATAAATTGCACTGTTTAAGTAGCTAGTCATTTCAGTTTGTCATTGAACACAATCAAAGACTCGAGAGTGGCCGTGCTAGTTCATGAGCATGACTAGACTGAAGGTGCAGTCCACAATTAGTGTATCCAAATCGTAACATTTTAATATATTAAACGCCACTGGACTGAGAGTGGTGAATTGTGCATCACTCAGAATTTAAACCTAGCCGCACCTAGCCTCCCACCTCAGTGAGGAGTGTTAGAACGCAAGGGGGTTTATTTTCTGCCAAAACCGCTTTGCCCCTTTCACACAACAGGGCTGAACTGTTTTTGTGCTTCCAGGAGAGTGTTCTTGAAAAACTCCCAGCACTTGCTAACTCCTTTACCCTCCATGGAAGTTTCCCATGGAATCATTCCCAACTGAGCTCTGAGCAAGCTGAAGTTTGCTCTTCTAAAATCCCAAACCTTTGTCTTTGTGCTATCCTTCAGCGTGGTCTGTAGGATCCCAAACTCCACACTGTTGTGATCACTGTAGCCAAGGCTATCACTAACCGAGATATTACAAAGCAGGTTTTCTTGGTTTGTGAGTAGCAAGTCCAGCAGTGCCTTGCTCCTGGTTGGCACATCTAACATTTGTATGAGGAAGCAGCCCTCTATGCATTCCAGGAACTTGATAGATGACATGTGAGCTTCTTTATTGTTCTTCTAACCAGTGTCTAGGTAGTTGAAGTCCCCTATAAGAACCAGGTTCTGTTGACCCGAAGCTTGCTTAAGTGATCCAAATATGGCTTCGTTGGTCTTATCATCTCAGTTTGGAGGTCAGTAGCAGATGCCTGCTGGTAAGATCCCCCTTGGAGATGCCCCCTCTGATCTTGACCCAGAGGCATTCGATCGGGCTTCCACAATCACCGTAGCTGACTTGTACACATTCAAGGTTCTCAGCGTAGAGCACAACTCCTCCTCCTCTTCCCTGCCTGTCTTTACGAAACAGCCTATAACCATCCATCCCGATCCTTCAGTCATGGGAGTTGTCCCACCATGTTTCAGTTATTCCTATGATCTCGTAACTTTCTGACTGGGCGTAGAGCTCCAGTTCTTCCTGTTTGTTTCGCAGGCTGTGTGCGTCGGTATACATACACTTGAGGTGACTGGTCTTCTGGTTCTCATCTTGGGAGGCAGCTAAGGGACATTTGTCACTGCTCTGGTTGGCCTGGCTTATTGCCCAGTTATTCGCCCCCTCAAGTCCCTCAGTTTAAAGCTCACCTCACCAAGTTGGCCAGCCTGCTGACAAAGATTCCTTTGCCTCTTCTAGACAGGTGGATCCCATCCCTGTCTAGCAGGCTATAGTCATCAAAGAATGTCCCGTTATCATAAAAGCCCAAACCCTCACAAAGGCACCAGTCACGAAGCCAGGGGTTGAGTGGACAGGACAGGTGACCAAAATTGACCATCAGGGTATTCCATCCCATCTGCCCCATGCTCAGTATAAAAGCTGAGGGATCAAAGGGTCAGCTCTCTTCCTTCAATGGCCGACGTCCGAGGAGGACCCTGTCTGTTCATCTGCCTTTGATCCCAATCCATGTGTTCCTGACTCCATCTCTGGAACCCAGTTCCCACCCATTGCTGAGTCCAGCCTGGGACTTCCCCAGTGCCTGCCAGTGACATCATCATGGGAGCTTAATATGGTTTTGTGTATGCTGTATCTATTTTCATTATTTTCCTTTTTATTATATTATTAACATTTCATTAAAGTAGTTTAGTTTCTTCTAAACTCGTAAATCTCTGTCTCTCTCCTCCTCCTCTCCATGTACAAGAGGCTGGGGCGGAGAATCTGTCGCTGGCCATTGACCAATTTGGACAAAACCATGACAGGAAGAAAAGATAACTTGGGCACCAGTACTTCTTGCTTGCACCCCAAGGGCTTTGCAGTCTTCCTTGATTCTGCCCAGGTTCTGGCTTGTGGTGTCATTTGTGCTCACATGAAAGAGTATCAATGGATGTATCCACAGATACACCAAAGAGTATCTGTGGTCTTGATGAGTTGTGGCACCCTCTCGGCATCATCTCAGACCTAGCTCCTGGAAGGCAGCATACCTCTTGTGACTCCCTGTCAGGCCAGCAGACAGACGCCTCAGTGGCCCTTAACAGAGGGTCATATTACGTTGTATGTCCCACTTAGGTCAGTGAAACAAACTTCTACTGACATCAGAAAATAATTGCTAAAGTTTTATTGTCTGAAAACATCTATTAACTGTATCAGCCTGCCTCTTTGGCTAGCCAACTCACAGATTTTGTTGTTAATGTTGATGCTATGCAGAGTAGATCTGTACCCTGTGCAGATTGCCTTATTAATTCTGTTCAGACCTTACCTTCCAAAAATCAGTGCGGTGTTGTTTTCTTATCTCTAACCAAATATTCATCATTAATCTACTTTGGAATACAGCATGGTTTGTGACACAACTGTAATATATCTGACATAAGCAATCAGGTAAGACATTATTGTAAGGCAAGCAGCACAGAGAAACAATTTTAAAAATTAATAAGGGAATAAAATATGTGCATTTTATATATTTGTTTTTCTTTAAACAGCTTAGAAAGAAATTGTTTTCCATTTCAAGAAATCTCTTGCATATTGCTTGTAATCTAACGGCAGTGGTGTGAACTGCCGTTGTTCTATCAAGGCAGAAATGCTAAAGCTATGGGTTTTGACTTCTTGGAGTACTTTTACTTCTACATGGAGAACGAATTAAGCAATAGTGGATGATCCAATTCAGAAATATATATGAATTAGATATATTCATATTCAGCATAATAGTGAATTTGGACTCCAATATGAAGTTCAACTTTTTTACTAACCAGGGATAAACAGCTGATTTAATAATTAATGTTTTCATCATTCTAAGCAAGGGGATTTTGGTTAGTGTTTCTCTTTCTTGGTATTTATCAACTTAAAGTTGATACTCTTGGCCTTGAAAATAATACTTTTTCCAGTTTTTTTGACTTTTCTCTTGAGAATACAGGCAGTTATAGGCACGCAGAATAAGAAAGGATAGATTCTACTTTTGGATATATCTGCAAATTTTCATTTTGGAGTTAGTTTCTATATGACGTACCTTCCTTTGAGAAAAGTGGATGCAAGGTAAACAGGAAGCTTTTATGCATCCACAGCAACGACAACTCACGCAAAAAATATCAAATATTGACTTCAGTGGTGTTACACTGATTTATATGGGCTGAGAATCAGTTGTACGATGTTATAACAAAATGACAGAGTCTTACATCACGCATTCTTTGGGTAGTCTCTTCTGAATGTGTTTATTGTATTTTATGCTTCCCTTCATTTCTGTGTATTACACACAGTAAACTTTTATTTTCTGGGGAAAGAAACATCAAAACAGTAGCTGGTGAGAGGAAATGACAAATGACAGAGATACTGTCTCTTCTTGTGCTTTTAAAAAGTTTTTTGTCATACAGGTGTTTGGAGACCATTTGAAAACTAGTGGTTTTCCTGTGGTTATCAACATAAAAGCTATATGATTATAAAGTGCTTCTAATCTGGGAGACTTGAACTCCAATCTGAGTATTTTTTGTTTAAATTTTGTGGCAAAGATTACTTGGCAATATTTTCTTGCCCCAGTAAATTATTGCCCACTCATGAATAGAAATAATTACAACGAAATTTGAGTTCATTGAGAATGGAAGTTTAAGTTCAGACCCAGTTAAAAACAGCATATACAGGAATGAACTCTGGAAAAAGTGATTCAGTAAAGTTTGTCAAATTTTACATGCAACTATTTTTTTTTATATGGAAACTTCTCCTTTTATATACGGAGAATAGCTGTAGCCATAAATGGATTCATAGGGAAAAGTAATACTAGGACAAACACATATGATACTTCTGCTTCATATTCTTCCAGCCTTTATTTTTAGCTGGAAGACTTCCTCAGCCTGGTATGCTTATGCTAGGTTTGACATATATATTATTATATCAAAGTCATTTATCGCTTGCCTAATACTTCTAGGAAAAAAAAAACCACACACAAGCAAAAAAATCCCACACGTGATAAAAACAAGACAGAGGTGAGCATCTGGTTCCATAAGCCAGGATGGTTTGTTCTTGAACAGATCCTTCTGGTGCAACTTCTGTGAATCACTGTCATGCGATGTTATTGACATGATATTTTGCCTTTGGCTCCTCCAGTAAAGCAGACAAATTTTCATCACCCTTATCCAGACCTATTCATTTACCCACAACTCATGGAAGATTAGTTAAAACACCTAAAATCATAACCCAGCAGAATTTGTAAGGGCTTGTTTATGCCCAAAGTTTTTCAAGGACTCATGTAATTTCTGCAGAGCTTTTTACCTCTGCTTCAGCAGAATAGGAAATGTACCCTGTACATGGTGATGCATCTGGAAGTACTTCTTCAGACAGTGTGTCTTGTGAAAGATGTCTCCTTTTCTCTTCCCTCTGTGGAAAGTATGACTCAGTTTGCACAGCAGCTGTGGCTGCAATCTACTTTCGCAAATCAGCAAAAAACCACTAAACTACTGTCATTTCTGTCAAGGAGCTGGTGTCTTGCCAGTGCTGTTGTTTCCTGTCTCTGTGTTTTGTAAGATCTTGACACCTACTGCTTTGAGGATATGGAAATCATCTTGCCATTCAGGGGTCTCGTTTGGTAAGTGGGATGGATGAAGTCTGACCAAAATGAAATATTTTACTCTAAATGTCAGTCGTGCCGTATATTCCTAAAGGAAAACATGATGCTTAAACTGGCTGCCTGCTGAGATTTAGGTGAGCTCATGGAAGAGAACTTTGGATGTGAAATAAATGCCAAGTGGGATGTGTGTTGGGGAGAAAGGGGTATGTAAGCTTGGCTTTTTGCCCATTGCATAGCTTTCTGTGACAAATATAAGATTTCTTGGAAATGGTGTGATCACTGAAGGAAGCTAGTATTAACGAGTTCCAGCCCCTGGCCTCTGAACTTTCCATCTGAGTTTGGCAACACATAGGTTTTCTGAGCTTTATCTTACTTAACAAACAGAGGACTGATTTTAAAAGTCAATCAAAAGTTTTGATTTAAAATAGAAGGAAGTTTTGCTTTGTTTTTATGGTACTTTGAAGATGAAATACACATGATTTCTCAGATCTGTTTGTCTGTTTCCCCCTTATTCCTACTACTTCAGTTGCGGTTTCTGGTGTCTAATACGTTGCAGTAAATGCTGTTTTCAAAGATGAAGGTTTTTTGCACTTTGGTGTTTGCGTTTTCCTATGTTAGAGTAGATTTATACACCTCTAGAAGTGAGTTGAAGGAATCTGGTGTTTATACCTGGTTGAAAAGATAATGCTTTACAAAAGTAATTTTTTTCAGTACTGTTTTCAAACACCAGTAACAATGTTTGAATTCAGTTTATTGACTATCAAGCTAGGGTAATAGTGGAAGTGAATAACTAAATTCCTTTTTAAAACTAGGAACTGGTAAATGCGATAAAACATTTTTTGGACATGATGTTTGCCATGGCAGCAGGATGGACTTGGTGCCTAAAAGGTGTTATCCAGCTCCAGGCTCTGTTTTACTTGTGGGGGAAGAAGGGCCTGTTCAAGTTGATTGTTCAAAGGGAAGACTTAACACCCTAAATCTGTATACATTTTGGCAAGAAAAATTGGTGGTAAAAAGAGGGAGTAGATATTTCTGGATATAGTTCAATTGTTTGCAGCTGCATTAGGGTACAATTTTCAGAAAAAAATATCAAATAATAAGTGTCATGGTTTAAGTCAATCACTAAGTACTTGGGACTGAAAATAGATTTTCTCTGTGGACAAATTGTATCTTATTTGTTCTTGATGATGCTTCTTGTACCTCCCCTCCAAATGTAAAATGTTGCACTAATTTGTATTGGAAACTATTGCACATGGTGGGGAAGAATTTGGTACTTCTTGTGTTTCTAATCATCGTGAAAGGGTAGTTGAAGAGTTAGAGTTCGACTGCAAGAGATAAAGGACATCCAACACTGTGTACTTACTTTCTATCTAGAGTGCCTATATTACCATATTAGATGTTTTGTAGTGCTTTGTCTGTCTGGTAACACATAGTGGGGGGAAGGGGGTTCTTTGCGCTGTTTTTAGGTAGTTGTCTCTGCTATTGTTCTTTTGGAATAATTTATTTTGGGAGGCAAGGATAACAAGCGTCCCACTGCATTCCTCTGCAGATTCTCGTATATATTTCCACTTTGTGGAAATGTTATCTCTGCTTTGCGGTGGAGACCAGCGTCAGGGCAGGTAAGACTGCGCTGGGGAAGGGATCTGCAGTGAAAAGGGCCGACAAAAAAGCTTGCTCTGGGGCTTTTGGAAGCCGGCAAAAGCCGTCGGCGTGTGCGGAGGGCTGTCAGCTGGTGGGCGGGCTGCTGAGGGAGCCTGGGGCGCAGCCAGCACCTCCCCCGGTGGATCAAGCCACCAGGTTATAAGACGCCTCCGGGAGGGCAGGGACTAGTCCTGCAGAGCACAGAGCGAGCACCCGGTGCTCACCCCAACTGGCCGCCGAGTCGCAAGGTGTCACTTGCGTGTAGAGATGCAGCCATGGTTGCTACCCGGTCGAAGGCTGCTGTTAAAAAAACTGTGGGCACCCAGACAGAGCCCCCACGCGAACATGTGGGCGTCCAGGCCTCTGGCTGCAGAGAGTGCCGGAGCCTGGCACTCGCGATGGAGGGCAGCGGAGACAACACCTGTGTCAGATGTGAACAGGCAAATGATCTGCTCATTCTGGTGGCTGAGCTGAAGGAGGAAGTGGAGAGGCTGAGGAGTATCAGGGAATGTGAGAGGGAGAGTGACTGGTGGACCCGCTCCCTGAGAGAAAGGGAACGGGTTGAGGCCCCACACAAGTCAGAGGACCCCCTCCCCTCTCGTCACCGGGCGATAGGAGGGGATCGCAGAGACGAGGGGGAATGGAAACAGGTCCCTGCTCGGGCAAGCAGGAGAATCCCCTCCCGGGCCCTCCCACCTTCCCAGTTGCCCCTGCAGAACAGGTATGAAGCCCTGCAGGAGGAACTGGCTGTTGGAGGGGAGGATGATACACCCAGGCCAGAAATGTCAGAAAGACCAAGTCCCCATGGACCCAGCATCACAACTGGCTCCAAAAGGAAAAGCAGACGGGCCATTGTTGTGGGTGACTCTCTGCTGAGGGGGGCGGAGGGGCCAATATGCCGCCCTGACCCACTTCACAGGGAAGTCTGCTGCCTCCCTGGGGCACGGGTCAGGGATGTGTTGGACAAACTTCCGGCCCTAGTGAGCTCCTCTGACTATTACCCCCTCTTAGTATTTCAGGTGGGTAGTGATGAAGTGGGTAGAAGGAGCCCAAAATCGATTAAAAGAGATTTTAGAGCCTTGGGGCAGTGGCTTAAGGGGTCAGGAACGCAAGTTGTATTCTCCTCTATCCCTTCAGTGGCAATCACGAATGAGGAAATTAACAGGAAGAGGCAAAAGGTCAACTCGTGGCTCCGGGACTGGTGTTATCGGCAGGGCTTTGGGTTTTTTGACCACAGGCTGCTGTATGAGTCACCTGACCTGATGGTGGCAGGTGGGACGCACCTGTCCCAGAAGGGGAAAAGAATTTTGGGGCAGGAGTTAGCAAGGCTCATTGACAGGGCTTTAAACTAGATATGGGGGGGGAAGGGGAGATAACTGGGCCCATCAGGAATAAACCCGAGGGAGGCATGCCAGGGCTTGAAGGATGGTTGACTCGTGAGGCCTCTCACTCTGACATTTCATTTGAGAGAAGGGACAGACATTTAGAAAACATGGAAGCACCTGAGAGGGGTCTGGTGGGAAATGGGGCCCACACTCACAAAAAGGTGTTGGAATCATTAGCACATCTGAAGTGCATCTATACCAATGCACGCAGTATGCGCAACAAACAGGGGGAGCTTGAAGCCATGATGCACCAGGAAAACTACGACATAGTGGCTATCACAGAAACGTGGTGGGATGCCTCACACGACTGGAGTGCCACAATCGATGGCTACAAGCTCTTCAGGCGGGACAGACAGGAAAGGAGAGGCGGAGGAGTGGCCCTGTTTATGTTAGAGAATGCTGTGAGAGCTCGGAAATCAAGTATACTGGTGATGGGGTGGAGAGTGTTTGGATTAGGTTAAGGGCCAATAAAGCTGATATTGCTGTGGGAGTCTGCTATAGACCTCCCAACCAAAGCAGTGAGGCGGATGAAGCTTTCTATAAGCAGCTGGGGGAAATCTCGCGGTCACTTGCCGTTGTTCTGGTGGGGGACTTTAACCTCCTGGATATCTGCTGGGAATACAACACAGCAGAGAGGGAACAATCCAGGAGGTTCCTGGAATGTGTGGAAGATAACTTCCTCACACAGCTGGTAAGTGAGCCGACGAGGGAAGGAGCCCTCCTGGACCTGCTTCTTGTGAACAGGGAAGAACTTGTGGGGGAAGTAAAGGCTGGTGGCCATCTAGGGCACAGTGATCATGAGATGATTGAATTTCTGATTCTTGGAGAAACAAGGAGAGGGGTTAGTAAAACTGCCACCTTAGACTTCCGGAGGGCAAACTTTGACCTGTTCAGAAGACTGCTGGACAAAATCCCTTGGGAGGCTGCCCTGAAGGATATAGGAGCCCGGGAAGGCTGGACAAACTTCAAGAGAGAAGTCTTAAAGGCACAGGAGGAGGCTGTCCCCGTGTGCCGAAAAACAAGTAGGCGGGGAAGGAGACCGGCCTGGCTAAATAGGGACCTTTGGCTGGACCTCAAGACCAAAAGGAGAGTCTGTGACCTCTGGAAGAAGGGGCAGGTCTCTCATGAAGCCTATGAGGATATAGCGAAGCTATGCAGGGAGAAAATTAGGAGAGCCAAAGCACAGCTAGAGTTCAACCTAGCTACAGCTGTTAAGGATAACAAAAAATGTTTCTATAAATTCATTACCAACAAAAGGAGGATTAGGGAAAAATCTCCCTCCCTTATTGGATGCAGAGGGAAACATAGTCACAAAGGATGAGGAGAAGGCTGAGGTGCTCAATGCCTACTTTGCCTCAGTCTTCAGCAGTGGAACTAGCTGTTCCCTGGGCACCCAGCCTTGTGAGCTAGAAGACAGGGAGGGGAAGCTGAACGAGGTCATCACAATTAAAGAGGAAGTGATCAGTGACCTGCTACGCCACTTGGATGCCCACAAGTCTATGGGACTGGATGGGTTACATCCAAGAGTGCTGAAAGAGTTGGCAGATGTGCTTGCCAAGCCACTTTCCATTATCTACCTGAAGTCATGGCTAACTGGGGAGGTCCCAATGGACTGGAGGGTAGCAAATGTAGCACCCACCTACAAAAAAGGCAGAAAGGAGGATCCGGGAAACTATAGACCTGTCAGTCTGACCTTGGTAGCAGGGAAGGTCATGGAGCAGATCATCTTGAGTGCCATTACAAGTCATATAATGGACAAGCAGGGGATCAGGCCTAGTCAGCATGGGTTTATGAAAGGCAGGTCCTGCCTGACGAACCTGATCTCCTTTTATGACAAGACGACCCGATTATTGGATGAGGGAAAGGCTGTGGACGTTGTCTACCTAGACTTTCGAAAAGCATTTGACACTGTCCCCCATAGAATTCTCATGGAAAAACTGGCGGCTCATGGCCTGGATAAGCATACGGTCTGCTGGATCAAGCACTGGCTGGATGGGCAGTCCCAAAGAGTGGTGGTCAATGGAGTTAAATCCAGCTGGTGGCTGGTCACAAGTGGTGTCCCTCAGGGCTCAGTGTTGGGACCATTTCTGTTTAACATCTTTATTGATGACCTTGATAAGGACATAGAGTGTATCATCAGCAAGTTTGCAGATGACACGAAGCTAAGCGTGAGTGTTGATCTGCATGAGGATAGGGAGGAGACTTGGATAGATTGGACCGATGGGCCAATGCTAACGGTATGAGCTTCAACAAGGCCAAGTGCCGGGTCCTGCACTTGGGCCACAACAACCCCATGTATCGCTACAGGCTTGGGGAAGTGTGGCTGGAGAGCTGCCTGGCAGAAAAGGACCTGGGGGTTCTAATTGACAAGCGGCTGAACATGAGCCAGCAGTGTGCCCAGGTGGCCAAGAGGGCCAATGGCATCCTGGCTTGTATTAGAAATAGTGTGACCAGCAGAAGGAGGGAGGTGATTGTCCCCCTGTACTCAGCACTGGTGAGGCTACACCTTGAGTATTGTGTCCAGTTCTGGGCACCTCAATATGAGAGAGATATCGAGGTGCTGGAGCGAGTGCAGAGGAGGCCAACGAAGCTGGTGAAGGGCCTGGAGAATAAATCTTATGAGGAGCGATTGAAGGAGCTGGGACTGTTTAGTTTGAGGAAGAGGAGGCTGAGGGGAGACCTCATCACTCTCTACAACTACTTGAAAGGACATTGTAGAGAGGTTGGTGCTGGTCTCTTCTCACAGGTAATTAGTGATAGAACAAGAGGGAATGGGTTCAAGCTGCAGCAGGGTAGGTTTAGGCTGGACATTAGGAAAAAATTGTTCAGAGAAAGAGTGGTCAGACACAGGAATAGGCTGCCCAGGGAGGTGGTGGAGTCACCATCCCTGGATGTGTTTAAGACTTGTTTAGATGTGGTGTTAAGGGATATGGTGCATGGGAGAACTTTGTAGAGTGGAGATGATGGTTGGACTCAATGATCCCAAGGGTCTTTTCCAACCTAAATGATTCTATGATTCTATTGGTTATTTTTTGCCCTCTTTAGCTACTTGAACATGAGTAAGTGTTATTACGTGACTGATTGTTTTCTTTGCTGTATTCTACAATTTTATTATAATACTTAGCTGGAATATTTAGATTATTTTAGTGAATAGCAATGAAAAAAGGTACCACTTGAAAAGGGGAAGCTGGCAAAGTGTGGGAAGATGTTTTGGTATACACATGCGTGTATTTTACTAGGATGTTTGAATCTTTGTCTTTACCAAACTTGTGTGATTTTTTTTGCATATTAACCACTCCTGAATGCAAAAGAAATGGTAGGATATGTTTTGTGATGGATTTGCACTTAGTCCTATGAAAAGGTGGGCCTTGGGCATTCAATATTACAGGCAACAGCCTGTAATCTTATGACATGGGTGTTTTCTCTATATAAAAGACATAGAAAGATACCTTATAAAACATAAATTGGGATATTGTTTCCAGTTCTCTACAAAGAAATTCTGTTTATCTTCCTTCCTTTCTATGATTCTTGTACTTATGTAAGATGTTCCTTGTCTTACTTCTATATTAACAAGTCTGTGTTTGTCCTCCAGTGAGGTGAACTGCTATTTCCATTGCAGCTTGTTTTTCTTCTAGAAGTCTAAATCTGCTTCATGACTTTCTTTGACTCTGTCGATGAGAGGAAGTTTGATATGTATTACTATATTGATCTTTTTTTCTGACATTAACACAAATGAACTGAAAAACAATCCCTAGACTTGAGGAAATAAGTGGAAAATGCTTTTCTCCTATGAAAGTACATGATTTAAAAATTGATACTTCTAAAAATTGTTGTTTTCATGTGTTGGGTTTTTTTTTTTTCTATTCGTGTCCCCTTGATTTGAAATAAAATACATTAAAAATTTATGTGAAATACATCTCAGTCCCCTTTTGTACTCTCTAGTATAATGATGGATGCATCCCCCCATTAATTCCTTTGAATCAAGTGTTGGGCTTGTATGTATAAGCACATACTTATTTGTTTGATAAAAGAGAAATGTTCCAATAAAAGTTGATTGTATAGTAGTATTTTAATATTATTAAATTGTTCCTTTTTATAGAAGGAAAGATTACATTCACACTATATATCTCTGCAAGAAACACTACAGGTGAGATTATGTCTTTAAGGTATTTGCTTTATTTAGTTGTCCTGTGTGCCTCTTATACGAGTTGCATTTCGGTTGTCAAGAATTTCAAGGATATGTATGGCTGGTCCATTTTTTTCTTAGTTTTCTTATTTTTAAATTAATTATAATTTAGGCTTTGGTATTCTATAATTTAATCTTAGGAAATATAACAATTGAGCATTTGACTAAAGTACCTGGGAGTTTCTGGAAGTCCTTAAAGGTTAGAAAAGCATGTTGCGGGAATGGGTTGAGCATAGCTGGTATCTACCTTGGGAACCCAAATGGACTAGATGACTTCTTTTCTAGGCATTCTGGCTATGATTCTATTTAATATGAGGAATTTTTGTAATTATATTAACATTTAGGTATCCCGTCAAAAGACATCTGAAGTCACATTTTCATATGAATTATTATCCTTCACTTTAAAATTCAGAAATCCTGTTTCATTTCAGCATACCATGGTGCTGATGAGCAATCTTAATGGAGGGAGAATAGCATCCATATTTTGGGCATAGGGATACAGGATCAGGCTGTACTGCTGAGTTTGTCTTCACCCAGTTCATGAGTCCTTTCAACATATTGCAGCTTTTTCTACTCACCTGAGTCCCTCTAGAACTGTCACAGACTTCTATAGAAAGAATGATTAATTATCACAAATTCAGTCATATAATAAAATAAGATACCTGTGGGTATGCTCCAATCACAATAAAAGAGGTAACACAAGTATCTAAAGATATTAAAATAATTGTATTAAAACACAGTATATACCTGTTCCTTAAATGTAATGTAGTGTAAACTGAATAAAATAACAGTCAATTCACTGAGTACCACTATAACTTAATCCATTGATTACAATCCTCTATATATTTTCAATGATTAGATAAATAGCATGAAAATATGTCTATTTTAATCAAAAGTAGTAATAGTAATTTAAAATAGTATTCAAAATTATCTTGCATCATATATGATACAGAAGTTCAGTGCTTCTCTGAGGTACGCTGAGTGTGATAGAAATGCTGTAGAGAAAAGACCCCAGATTTGATCTGAAAAAGGCAAAACATATTTAGAAGGTACTTGCAAAGCATGTATGAAATAGAACATAAATATCACCTTGGTTTGTTCTGTAAGCATGCAGCGTCAACCCTATTCAGTCATCTGGCGTATACCTTAACACGAATTACTTATATTAAAATAAATTCATATACCCAGCATGGAAATTTCATAGTATATGCATAGATCAGGAATACCGACCCTTCAACAAATGATCTCATCTGCCTATAGTTTTATTTCTAGAACTTTGTGTCATGTTGCTGCAAGCTGTGAAATTCCTCCTTTGCAAATATTTAAGCCCTATCCTGCTGAAGTATAGCAGGATTCTGTTTAATTTTGTCTTTGGCAAATGAAGGAATAAAATTGAGCTTCTTTTATGTAGGATAACTTTTTGCAGGATTTTTTCTGGTACAGAACTACAATCATTGAGTAACGTGTGGAGATGGTGCAGAGATGTATGTATTATAGAGGTGGTATGGAGACATCCAGCAACTGATTCATATCAGTGTTGATTCTTTTAGTTGGTACTTCACTCTTTCTTACTATCCTTCTCAAGCAAGCATATAGCGGTAGACCTGGAAGCATAAATCCATATGGAGGAATGTATCAAGGTCAGACTGCTTCAATCACTTCTCCGAAATGCTCATTTTGTGCTAACAATCGTGCTGCTTGAACAATTTGCAAGCTCAGGTTGAGGCTAAAGCATGCCATTTATTTTGTCAAAGGTGAGCTACTGCGATGCTCTGGAAAGATAGGGTAACCTGGAGATGAGATGTGACTATAACTGCAGCGTATTTCAGTAACAGTGGTGGGAACTGTCACTTTTAGCAGAATGATGAGTTATATTTTTGTTTCTTGCCCACAGTATCTAGGAACAGGTTTTCTTACTGTAGCAAGCTAAGCCATGCCCCTTTTGCAATTTGGGACCACCAAGAAGAATACTACCAGCCTGTGTGGCCCACGCAGGGACTCCACGCACTCTTTCTCCCATCAGGGTATCTAATCAGCTGTAAGTCCTTTCTGTTTCCTCTTTTGTAGGCATGACAAAGTCTTGGGAGATTACTTAAAAATTTCGAAGTTACAGTTAAGATCTCAAACCTTTTGGAGTAAAACATAACTTTTTGTTGATCTCAATGCTTTGTATGATAAGGCAAAAGTAAATGCCATATTACTTAAACTGAAATAAATTATAAAATGGATGGGGAAGAATTAAATGAATTCTAGTGTAAATACTCCTATAATTCCAAGGAGGCTTTTATTTTACCTGCTGTCTCTATCAACTAAATGCTGTTTCCTACTACAGAAAACCTTTTTGTAGTTCTGTACCATTCATAACAGTAAATGATTTGCTAAAGACTGAGAACAAATCAGAAGGGAGGAGTTTAGGTAGTAAGTATTTGTGAAGTGTATGGGGTTTCTTGTGCCTTGCTTGTGTGCTGTTTCAGATTAACATAAAATGGAGGCTCTGCATTGGGAGAAGCTATTTAAAGAAAGCTCATTTTTTTTCTCTGATATTGAGGGCGTAGAAGTAGGTGAAGACTGATCAAGAATAATTGGTTATGAATATTTTATCCATGAAGGAGTTTTTGGTGTAAAAATAAGATGACAGAGGTGGAAATTGATGAAAATAGCATAGGGGCAATAGGAAAGCAGGGAAAAACCCCAAACCAACATACCCTCTGATTTCTATTGTGGAAAAGGAAAGTGGACATGATGCTATAAATTAGGGAAATACGCCCTTTAACATCTGCACAGAGTTTGCACATGTTTCGAGTTCTGCATTTTCCCATTCTCTAAATAACAGTTGTTTTGTCTGTTGGTCACTACCCACGATAAAGATAAACACAGAAAAACATCCATCAGAGGGGAATGATATTTAGTTCTCTAGATATAAATTTATCTCTTTTTTTGAGGTGACTTTTTCTTCCATTTCCTACTGGTCCACTGGATGGCTCTCTGATCACTTACATGCTGTACCCAGGCATTTCTCTGTAGTATGATCACTTGCTTAACATCGTACCAATACCTTTGCTTCTCAGTGTTGAGGGAAAATACTGCTAATTTCAGCATCAGAAATAATTAATCAAACAGCATTTCTATACCAAGAGCAGTGGCATAGAGAAGTGTATAACCAGGACTGCTTTGAAGGGCAAAGCCTCAGTCCTTCCTGGGCAGCTGTTGTTTTATACCATCTGGAAATTTCTTTGAGGAACAGCACAAAGAGCTGAAAAGGGGGTTTAGTGGGTTTATAGGGGTTTCGTTATTCAGAATGGATCTAGTTTATGCATACATCTGGGTTTATGGATGAGAATGATTCTGCTCATCTTTTTCAAATATGGTTTTCTACCAGGATCTGGGCATCCCATGTCCCAGCAAACCATAACAGTATGTAATTTTGCTATTCAAGATAAAAGTATCCTACACTGTTTGAGAGGATGTTTCACTGGTGCTAACGTCAGTATTAAACAGCTTGCTTGGTAAGAGGTGTTTGCAGGCTTGGCCTTATGCCTTGCATATATATATATATATATGTGTGTGCAGTAGATATACTCAGTGTCAGATGTACTGCAGTGTCCCCAGTGTGAAGATCCACAGTTTTGGTAGGAAATGTCAATAGCAGAGAAATGCATTCCCAGGCAGGTCCAGGCCTGACTCGGACAGACATGTCTCTGGTTTCTACATTCTCAATATCTGTGTTCTTGAGGTTTTCTCTTTGAAGAGAAATGGCAAAACAAATAGATGCAGTCTAATCTGCACTCTGCAAAATGCATGTTGTATCTTAAAAAGATATCTAGAGGGGGAGTAAATCCAAAAGGCCAATGATGCTGTAGTCAGATAAAACTGAAGAAAGCAAGAGCTTTTTATAGCTGTCTTTTCCTATAAATCACTGACTTCCTCTCCTTGGGAGATTGCCAGTGTAAAACCCAAGAATTTCTTGGCATTACTCAAATCAAAGGAGGCCTAGTTTATATTCCCAGAATTGTGAAGAATAGAGCTGGGAAGTGTTTCATTTCTGCACCAAAGCAGAATAAGCTTCTTCTTCAAAAAAAAAATCATGTACATTCACAAATTAGTATAGCACTATGTAGTGGCACTACTGTAAATTGTATCACAGGGAACTACTGCTTTAGTGCAGTCTCTTTAGAAAGAGACTTGGTGCATAACCATTATGGTGAATGAAGTTAAATCCAGTTCGTGGCCGGTCATGAGTGGTGTTCCCCAGGGCTCGGTATTGGGGACAATTCTCTTTAGTCTTTATCAACAATCTGGACAAGGGGAGCGAGCGCACCCTCAGTCAGTTTGCAGATGACACCAAGTTGGGTGGGAGTGTTGATCTGCTGGAGGGTAGAAAGGGTCTGCAGAAGGATCTGGACAGGCTGGATTGATAGTCTGAGGCCAATGACATAAGGCTAATAAGGTTCAATAAGGCCAAGTGCCGGGTCCTGCACTTGGGTCACAACAACCCAAGCTTGGGGAAGAGTGACTGGAAAGCTTCTTGGCAGAAAAGGACCTGGGGGTGTTGGTCTACAGCTGGCTGAACATGAGCCAGCAGTGTGCCCAGGTGGCCAAGAAGGCCAACAGCATCCTGGCTTGCATCAGAAATAATGTGGCCAACAGGAGTAGGGTAGTGATTGTACCTCTGTACTCGGCACTGAGGATACCGCATCTCAAATACTGTGTCCAGTTTTGGGCCTCTCACTACAAAAAGGCGCTGAGATACTGAAGCATGTTAAGAGAAGAGCAACAAGGCTGGGGAGGAGCAAGTTTTATGAGAAGCAGCTGAGGCAACTGGGGTTGTTTAGCCTAGAGAAAAGGAGGGTGAGGGGTGACCTTATCGCTCTCTACAACTACCTGAAAGGAGGTTGTAGCAAGGTGGGTGTTGGTCTCTTCTCCCAAGTAACAAGTGATAGGACAAGAGGAAATGGCCTCAAGTTGTTCCAGGGGAATGTTTAGTATGGATATTAGGAAAAACTTCTTCACTGACAGGGTTGTCAACATTGGAAGGGGCTGCCCAGGGAAGTGGTTGAGTCACCATCCCTGGAGGTATTTAAAAGACATGTAGATGTAGTGCTGAAGGACATGGTTTAGTGGTGGACTTGGCAGCGCTAGGTTAACGGTCAGACTTGTTGATCTCTTCCAACCAAAACAATTCTATGATTCTGTAACAAATCCTTCATTTCTCTCTGGTTTTGCTTGAGCTGTGTCTGCTCTGTCTTAGCAAGGTCAGAAAGGATGTGAATGGTATACCAGCCATCTGCATTACTGAACTGTAAGGCCAGGTTTTTGACTTTCTTTTGGATCATTCCCTTTAGTCCTTGCTAGAACAAAGACTGGGAACAGTCCAGGGCATATGGTGCTCCAGGGACTGCTCCCTAAAAGCTGTGTGGCTGCGATGCCATCAGGTTTGCTTTCTTCCAGCATTGACTAGGCAGGCTTTGTGCTACTGTATCAGTGGCCTGGTTAGCTTTTGTTAGCTGTGCCTTCCTCTGGTTTTATTTCTACTCCGAATATTTTCCTCTATAAAACCTTTTACCTGTGAGACTCAGAAAGTGCAAATTTGTGGAGTTCATCTAGTTTAAAAGTGAAGGAAGCTGGACTAGTGGAACCATGTGGCTGCCGTGCAGTAAATGGATTATTTAATCATTTAGTGCAGTCAAGTAGTCTATTTATAACTTTTTTAGAAGTATTCAGTTTTCCCTAATTGCTAAACAGCCTGAAAATAGTTTCAAGGTCTTGAACGATAGAAACTCTTCTAATTAGTGAGACAACATTCTTTTCTTGTCTCAGCAAAATTCACTTCAGGATTCTGTTAAGTTCTTAGTACCAAAGCGTGCTGCAAAAAAAGATTTTCCAGAAATCAGCAAAAGTCTACTTATTGCTTTTTTTTGTTTTTTCTCCTGCCCATGAGAGACAGGTGGAAGTATTGTCTGTGGGGTGAAGACTGTGTAAACTATCTGTCTGAAGCAGACTATCAAGCTTGCTGATAAAACCAAGGTCCATTGCTCCATCTCTCCAGTGCAATCCCTCTTAGAGTTTTATGCTTAGAGCACCATCTGCGGCTCAGGAAGATATCCCGCTATTCTACTGGACAGCACCTGTCTGTTTTCTGGGTAACGTCCAGACAATTCATGCAAACACCGGGCAATATATTGCAGTCATTATCACATGAAGATAGGTTAGCATTAGCCACAAGAATATATTTTATCTCAAACTACCTATAGCTTGATAACTTCCTTCAAGACAAAATCCAACTCCATTTCTCAGATTTGACAAACACTCTGAATGAACAATTTTTTTTCTCTTTCATGTTAGGTGTCTCCAGCATTTCTGACTGTTACAGAAACTTTAAATTGCTGACCAAAAAATGAATGTTCCATAGTTCTAAACTAAGCTTCAGAAGCGATGATTAAAACATACATATCAGTTGACTATCCAAATACTTTAATTTTTGATGCATTCAGACATTGAAGAAGTAAAAGACTTTTCTAGTTCTAGAAAGAATGATAATCACAAAAGTGATTTATGTCTTCTGTCTTCAAGTATTTTGTCTGAGCTAAGGTCATGAAGGAGATGAACAGTAAGAAGGCCTGTTTAGGCCCTCGGACTACTACCCACTGTTGCTCTTTCACGTGGGTGGTGATGAGGTGGCAACACATAGCCCAAGAACAATCAAAAGAGAATTCAGAGCCTTGGGAAGGTTTATAAGGGAGCCTGGAGTGCAGGTTATCTTTTCTTCTGTTCTCCCAGTTACAGGCAGGGACTCTGAAAGAAACGGATGTATGAAGTCTGTGAATACATGGCTCCGTGGCTGGTGTCACCACCAGTTTTGGGTTTTTTGACAATGGGATGGCCTACACGGCACCAGGCTTGTTGACATTGGATGGGGCTCATCTTTCTGAAAGGGTGAAGAGGGTGTTTCCTCATGAGCTAGCGGGGGTCATTGACTGAGTTTTAAATTAGGCTTGTTGGGGGAGGGGGATGCTACCTGGCTTGCCCGTGACAAGCCAAGGGATGATGCTCCAAGGTCTGAGGGGTGGGTCACTAGTGAAGGCCCTCAACCTGTTGCTCCGAGATGTGCTGGGTACGCTGCAGCGTACTTGAAGTTTTCTGGGGATGAGCCAGGAGCTCCTGAGACAATAGGAACTGGGGAGTCACAGATAAAACACCTCAAAGGAAGACCACCTGAAGATCAGCATGAAGGAAATGGAGCCACTCCAGCCACTAAGTCAGCTTCATCAGGTGCCCAGCTGAAGTGCCTTTACACAAATGCACGTAGCATGGGAAACAAGCAAGAAGAGCTGGAGATGTGAGCATGCCTCCAGGGCTATGATCTCATTGGCATCACAGAGATGTGGTGGGATGGCTCTTATGATCGGAGTGTTGTAAGGGAAGGATACAGAATTTTCAGGAACAACAGGCTGGGAAGACAAGGAGGGAGTGTTGCCCTCTATGTCAATGTACAGCTGGAGTCCATGGAGCTCCACCTGGGGCTGGATGAAGACCCATTGGAGAGCTTATGGGTCAAAATTAAAGGGAACGCAGGGGCATGGGACATTACGGTAGAGGTCTGCTACAGGCCACCTGACCAGGACGATGGAGCGAATGAGGCTCTCCATAGACAGATAGGAGCAGCATCGCGTTCACAGACCCTGGTTCTCATGGGGGACTTCAACCGCCCCAATATCTGTTGGAAGGACAACACAGCAAGGCACAAGAAATCCAGGAAGTTCTTGGAATGTGTCGATGACAACTTTCTTCTTCAACTGGTAGAGGAGCCAACGAGGAGGGGAACTATGCTGGACCTTGTCCTTACCAACAAGGAGGGGCTGGTCAATGTCAAGCTCAAGGGTAGCCTTGGCTGCAGTGATCATGAAGTGGTAGAATTCGAAATCCTTTGGGCAGCAAGGAGGGCATGCAGCAAGCTCACTACCCTGGACTTCAAGAGAGGAGGCTTTGGCCTCTTGAGGGACCTGCTTGGCAGGATAACATGGGAAAAAGTACCGGAGGGGAGAGGGGCCCAAGAAAGCTGGTTAGTGTTCAAGGATCACCTCCTCCAAGCTCTAGAGCGGTGCATTCCAATAAAGAAGTGAGGCAAAAATGCCAGGAGGCCTGCATGGATTAACAAAGAGCTTCTGGACAAGCTCAAAAGCAAAAAGGAGGCCTACAGAGGGTGGAAGCAAGGATGAGTTGACTGGGTGGAATACAGAGAAACTGTCCGAGTGTCCAGGAACCAGATTAGGCAAGCTAAAGCCCAGACGGAATTAAATCTGGCTAGGGACATCAAGGATAACAAGAAAAACTTCTATAAGTCCGTCAGGGGTAAAGGCAAGACTAGGGAAGATGTGGGTCCTCTCTAGAAGGAAACAGGAGACCTGGTCACCCAGGATACGAAGGCTGTGGTGCTGAATGACTTTTTTGCTTTGGTCTTCACCAGCAACTGCTCCAACCACACTGCCCAAATTGCAGAAGGCAAAGGCAGGGGCTATGAGAATGAAGGACCGCCCACTGTAGGAGAAGATCAGGTTTGAGACCATCTGAGGAACCTGAAGGTGCATAAGTCCCTGGGACTGGATGAAATCCATCTATGGGTCCTGAGAGAGCTGGCAGATGGAGTCGCTAAGCTGCTTTCCATTGTATTTGAAAAGTCGTGGCAGTCTTGTGAAGTTCCCACTGACTGGAAAAGGGGAAACATAACCCCCATTTTCAGAAAAGGAAAAAAGGAAGACCCAGGGGACTACAGACTGGTCAGTCTCACCTCTGTGCCTTGGCAAGATCATGGAGCAGATCCTCCTGGAATCTCTGCTAAGGCACATGGAAAATAAGGAGGTGATTGGTGACAGCCAACATGGCTTCACCAAAGGCAAATCGTGCCTGACAAATTTGGTGGCCTTCTATGATGTTGCCACAGCATTGGTAGATAAGGGGAGAGCAACCGATGTCATCTACCTGGACTTACGCAAAGCGTTTGACACTGTCCCGCATGACATCCTGGTCTCTAAATTGGAAAGGCATGGATTTGATGGATGGACCACTCAGTGGATAAGGAACTGGCTAGATGGCTGCACTCAAAGGGTTGCAGTCAATGGCTTCAATGTCCACGTGGAAACCACTGATGAGTGGCGTTCCTCAGGGGTCAGTGGTGGGACCAGTGCTGTTTTACGTCTTTGTTGGTGACATGGACAGTGGGACTGAGGACACCCTCAGCAAGTTTGCTGAAGACACCAAGCTGTGTGGAGCAGTCAACGCGCTGGAGGGAAGGGATGCCATCTAGAGGGACCTGGACAGGCTTGAGAGGTGGGCCTGTGTGAACCTCATGAAGTTCAACCAGGCCAAGTGCAAGGTCCTGCACCTGGGTCATGGCAACCCCAGGCACAAATACAGGCTGGGTGGTTGGGTGAAGAATGGCTTGAGAGCAGCCCTGAGGAGAAGGATTTGGGGGTGCTGGAGGATGAGAATCTGAACATGAGCAGGCAATGCACACTTGCAGCCCAGAAAGCCAACCTCATCCTGGGCTGCATCAAAAGAAGTATGGCCAGCAGGTTGAGGGAGGTGATTCTGCCCCTCTACTCTGCTCTCATGAGACCCCACCTGGAGTACTGCGTCCAGCTCTGGGGCCCTCAGCACAAGAAGGACATGGACCTGTTGCAACGGGTCCAGTGGAAGGCCACCAAGATGATCAGAGGGCTGGAGCACTTATGCTATGAGGACAGGCTGAGAGAGTTGGGGTTGTTCTGCCTGAAGAAGAGAAGGCTCTGAGGAAGCCTTCCAGTACCTAAAGAGGGCCTACAGGAAAGATGGGGAGGGACTTTTTATCAGGGAGTGTAGTGATAGGACACGGGGTAACGGTTTCAATATGAAAGAGGATAAATTTAAATTGGATATTAGGAAGAAATTCCTTACTTGTGAGGGTGGTGAGGTGGTGGAACAGGTTGCCCAGGGAGGTTGTGGATGCCCCATCCCTGGAAGTGTTCAAGGCCAGGCTGGATGGGGCTTTGAGCAACCTGGTGTAGTGGGAGGTGTCCCTGCCTAGGTGTCCCTGCCAACTAGTTCCCTAGTTGGAACTAGATGATCTTTTCTCCCACAAAACCTAGATCTTTATTTCTGTTTTCTAATATGAGATACTAAAATATCTTTTTCATGTGTATACCTCTTCTTTTCGTCTGTACAAACTCAACTGGTCGAAGCAACAAGAAAATGTAAAATGGAAGGAAAGAAGAATTTTAGATTTTTTTTACCTAAGAGATTATTAAAAAATAAACTAGAAAAATTAATTTTGTAAGATACTTATACTGGATATATTTCTTATGATAGGTGGTTTATAAAATATTATAATAGTCTTAAAAGATTTTTAAAAATCTTAATCTGGGAGCATCTGAATGCTTTATTTGCTTTAAATTAGTTCTAGGCATTTAAAGCTTTTTATATATATATATTTATATTAAAGGATATATATTAAGGGATACTCTATTTCCAGAATTTTAGGGAAAATATTTCTTCAAATATTCAGCACTATATAGCTCTGAGGGGTATGCAAGTGTGAGGAAGAGAATCCTGAAGAGAGGAGGTCAGAGATTTCTATATCATACAAAGGAAGAAATTGTGTTAAAGTTTTAATTTCAAAAACTTTCCAGGGCAGCAAGTCAGTCTTTGTAGTGGAGGGAAAAGGGACAGGCAGCAGAGAAGGTTAAGCTGATAGTCGCAGCTGACCTCAGAGGCAGTGGGTTTTCCATGGCCAAGCCGTAACACAAAGGTATTCTTCATAACAGGTAGAAGAGATTTCTAATGTAGTCATCAAGAAGTTAAGGCTTGGCTCTAATAAACTCTTGGTTTTCATGTGAGGCTTATGTCATATTTATAAAATAACTTTGGTGTCTTCATTTTCCTGGAGTAAGAAAGAATAGAAGTTGATGAGGTATCAAGTTTATTCCCATAACCTTAAAACCTATAGTGAGTCTCAGTGCAGCTTTGTAAAGAAGGTTTTTAGAGTGCAATAGCACTGATTGCTATGCCAGTATAAGAAGCGATCAAATGACCAGTACTTGGGGATTACCTTTTTTCTTTTAAATGGTGAGTTTTCTTGAGAAAGTCAGTCTGTTGGTTCACGTTTACAATTGAATAATACTGTTGAGGCCTGAGAACTTCTGCTAGCTCCTAGAACTAGCCACTGTGCAGAAACTAATTGTATACGATTTAATGACAAAATTTGGAATTCTATTAACTCGAAAAAATTTTGCAAACTCTCCTGATTATTTTCGTATCTTCATGTCTGAACTACAGAATTAAGCAATTAAGTGATCTGTAGAAACATTGGCTTTTTTATCTTGTCTGACCTGCATGTTCTCTCGCGTTTAAGACAGACACTTGTTTTTAACGGTGGGGTCTAAAAAGATTTATATTAGGTCCAGAAATCAGGATGAACTATGCTCCCTTTTTAGAGATGCTCTTATGCCTGATCTCTAGAGTTGCTTCTTGTTTCTTGGCTTTTTCCATCCTGACGGAGAATGTATTAATATAATAGTGCCTGACGGAGACAATTTTCACTAAAATTTCTTGATGTTTCAAGCAGCTGGACGCAGATTTGTGGTGCTTGTCCAGTGCAGTGCAGGTGAGTGGTGGGGAATATATAAAAGCAAACTTTTAGCCAGAAATAAAATTGAGGATCCAGGAGAGCTTTAGTCTGTCTTCTAAAGGAATACCAAAGTACATGGGAAAAAGCACGATGGTGTGCAGAGGGCAAGGAAAAATCAGATCTTTGTCTACCCCATGAAAACAGTGTCTTTGCCTTGCAGCCTTTACCAACAGCATTACAATAGTAGCTCCATGTAGGTGATTTATTTAAAATAAATACAAACTGGTAAAATGTATAGTTTCATTCAGAATCAGTGTGAACTGTCAGCACAAACAAATCAGTGGAATTCAGAGCTTTGTACGTGGATGATGAAGCAGCAGCAAATGCAAATGTGGTCCATTGGCAAGAGAGCAGGAACTTTTAATTAAATTGGGAAACAAAAGAGGAAAAAAAAACCTCTTAGGCAGCTTGGACTTGAGCTAAAACAGTACAGCAAGATTAAAATCACTAATTATCAGGGGTGTTAATTAGAACTGGGACCACACATACAAAGTGTCTCACAGAATAAACTAAAGAAGTCATGTCTCAGTCAGATTACAGAGAATAATGATTTTGCTTTAGCCTGTCTTCTTGTATGAAATATTTTTTTCCTCTGCACAGTGTATGTAGTCATCAGGGAACGGAGCTTATTAGAACTTAAATGATAGCCAATATATCTGCCTGCATCCTCTCAAATTTTGAACTTCCATACATCAGCTCTGAAGCTGTAAACTCAGCCACAGTATTAAGGATCTTGGAGCCCTAAGGCAGTGATCCAGTGTTAATGGAAATTCCTTCATTTTCCTCAGGTTATTTTAAAAGTTCTGACAAATCAAATGGCATTATAAAGGGTTGTAGCAGGTTTAGCTCAGTTTCGCTAATCCTTTGGTGAATCATAAATATTTAAAGTTGATTATTTAAAAGGACAAGGGAGATAAAGGAGGATATTTACCTGTGAGCTATTTTAAATAAAATTATTCATGTGTCACTGCACAGAACTTCCTTTTCTTTAAAATCTCAGCTACCAACTGAGAACTTCCAAAAATAAGTTCATTCTCCTGAAAACTTGGAGGAAGACACAGATATAAGACTGAAAATCTTAATGTATTGTCAGTTCTACATAAAAATTCTTATATTCTCCGGTCGTGTGCATTTCACTACTAATAAATGTTTCTACAGAAAGTTCATTTATGGTAATCTTCTCCACAGAGTAGTATTGGATTACAAAACTGTTGCTAGTTGTCATCCAACTTCTTCTCACTCCAAGACATTTTGAGTTTATGATTTTTTTTGCAATTCTTAAAAGAAATCTTCCCCTGATAACATCATCATACCATTAATGTGCCCTGCTTTGGCATGGAAAGGTCCAAGGGCTACAATGACTGCATGATGTTGCAGGCCTAGTCTTTTCTGGAATTGATGGGACTTGGAAGGGCTCTTTGGCTAAGGAAGGGTTAGTTGGAGGATCAGCTTTCCTACTCTGATCACAGAAGCATTAAGGACATAAACTTCCACTGAATGTCAAGTATTTTCAAAAGTATTTTTTTTTCCCCTCTGCTGTTCTTGGGCAAGTCTACATGACATTTAATTTCTTTAACTGTTGCTAATGCACAAGAAAGTAAAATTGGTAAGTCAGTGCAGTTTGCACATAGTAAGAGTTGGGTTGAGGGATCATAAACTATGTGAAACACCCTGGGTTGTGTGGGGCAGGAGGAAAGCTGCCTTCTTTTCCACCTTCAGTAGCTGCACTAGCCGGCCTCTTCATGTGCAAACAGAACTTCTGTCCCATGTAATTCCTCTGGGTACTTTACTGCTTCTGCTGGATATGTGTCTTCCTTACCAGGAGAGATTGGGATAACTGGAACTCAACACTGTTTTTGATCCTGAAGGGTTTAATTGCATGGCTCTCTGCATTACAAAGGTAAAAGCCCCTACTTTTTTTTTTTTTCATGCAAATAGGTGAAATGGCTCCCATGTTTCTCAAAATTAAACCAATCCAGTAGATGGCTGATGTACTAATCTCAATGGGGTGCATGAACCTTTGTAAATACATTTAATGGAGCTTTCTGTTCATGTTGGGAGCTTAGTAACCCTACTCAAAGTTTGTCCATCTTGTGGCAGAGATATGAAGCAACAAGGTTATTAGTAAGAGCCAACATTAAATCAAGTTCCTGTTCTTCCTGTTGTCAGCGTGCAGCCAGGCATAAGTCATAACTATCTGTGCTTCCCTTAAGTGCTGTCTTACTGAAGTGTTGTTAGCCAGATTTAAGTGTTCTCCTTTAACTGTTAATAACTGTGTTCTGGGACACAAGAGTTATGGTCCAGAAAATCTCTATGTTTTTTTTCAATATTTGAAAGTGTGGGAAGGGGAATTAGGAATGGGAATGGGAAACTGGACACATATTTTGCATACAATAGAAACTGGAGGTCATGCAGAACAGAAATACCAAATCAAATGCTTCTCATTTCTGGTAGCTTTGATAGGATTCCAACCAGGCAGTGCACTGTAGAGTCCTCTTCCTAGGTCTGCTGAGCACAAGCAATACTCCAAATGCATGCAAATTCTGGTGAGGTTCAAAGTCTGCATTCAAGTCTCAAATCTTCAGGACTCTCTCTGTAACCTAGCTTTGTGTGTACTTAATAGTATGCTAAAAGTATTTTGACCCTACTATTTTTTTATTGTTATTTTAACCAATACCTGCTTTGAAATTATCTGAAAGAGTAATACATGAAAGAAGTGCTTTTGGCCTTTGCCATACTGCTACAGGATCTGGTCGGCCTCTCCTTCAGCTCTGCTGAGCTCAGTCTCAGCCTGGGAGAAGTAGGCATACCCTGGTAAAAGACAGCGAGGCATACATTCATGAATGGCTAAATTAATATCAGTAACACTAGCTCAGAAAAGAAGTTTATTTTTTACAAACTCTCCTGTGGGAAAAAATATTTCTGAGCCTAAAGAAAAGCAAGCACAAGACAGAGGCAGGAAGGGATCAAATCAATGTGGGTATGGGAGCAGCAATAGCCAAATGTGTGGAAGGTAGATGGAGAGCAGCATTGCAACACAAAATCGGGGTCTACTTCTCCACTATTTTGTGGTTTTGTGATCTGGGGGGTTGGTTTTGTTGGTTTTTTCAACAGGTAAGAAATTTAGAGTATGAATTCCTTCTCAAAATTGAAGTACAATCTGTTCTGCACATCTGTGAATGCAAATGGTCACTGTTCTTCATTATTAAGCATAAGAAATAACACGCTTGCTTTGACTGAGGTAAAAATCATGTATTGTGTTATTCATGCTTGTGTTATTCAGCTGTCTTGGCTACATGTTTAGCAAAATAGCGGCACAATGACTATTTTCACAACAAGAATCTACGTACATTTAGTATAGTAAAAACAAAAATACAGCAAAATGGGTGCTAAATCTGAAATGGGTTTGGTTTTAGTAGGAAATGGCACCTTTCCCCCACATTCTATTGCGAAGATTTTAGGTCACTTTGTGTTTTGGTTTTACATAATATGTGTTAGTAAGTAATTTATAAATTAAGTTGAAAACGTAGTGCAGCCTTTTATCATGATTATTGTGCTTTTTTGGTTTATTTTTTTGCCTTGTTTTTCATCCTTAAAATAATAAAGGAGAAATACCTGTCAGATGCGGAAAACCACAGGACACCATACTACTGGTGCCTGCAAGTATCTGAGAGAAAAAAGCATGGGAAGATAGTACTTGGTAGCTTGTAAATAGGCAGAAATTTAATTAAAAGAAGTCTAGGAGGAGGAAATAGCCTTGGGCTAAATGATAAATGAAAGACTCTATTAATACTTAGGTAGTATTTATAACTTAAGTGATATACTTTATTTATCCATCTGTTCTCTTTCTCCAAAGTATGAAAGTTAAGAACTGCAATGTATTTTTTCAGGCATTTGGAAAGAAGGTGAGCCCAAACCCTGGAAATAGCACCAGCAAATTGCAGTATCATGCTCTTTCTATGTATACAGACTTCTATATCATGTGATTTGCCTCTTTTGGTGTTAAGAAATGCAATGGCCAATGGCAGAATAAATTTAATGTCTTTTATTTCCCTACCAAGTGGGGAAAAAATAAAAAAAAACAAATTATCATGATGATCATAGCATTAAGTCATTAAAACTAGTTTTCTTTTCAGACATCTTTCTTTTTGCAGCAGATATATCATTTCTTTAGAATATGTTTACAGAAAATTCAAGAAAAACATGAGCTTGCATTGAATTGAATATTTTTTAGCAGTGTCGTCATAATACAGAAACTTGCTTCCTTTTTACAGTTGTTGTAGTTAGTTTTCTTTTTATGCTGTTCCTTTTTTATTGCCATGAATTAGAAATAACACCAGTGAAGTCAAGAAGGCCATGGAAATCAGGATCTGTCAGTACTGCAAGAAGCTCTCTTCTCTTCAAATAATCCATTTCCTTACACCCTGTGATTTTCACGACTTATCAGCAACATTTTTGTGTCTTTTTTCTAAGGGTAGTTTTCATTATAATTTGGATGCATGTTCACATCACTGCTATCTCTAGAAAAAGATATACTTTTGACTTGTCAGACAATTTATGATTAAACCTATGGATAAATACTTATTTTGGCCTGAATGGTTTCAGCAAGTCTATCACTTAACCTGCTTCCTTTGAAACACATACAATTTTAGAGCCCTGTGAAGATATTGCTCTGTCAATAATGGGAACACACCTCTTTATGTAGACGAGGAATGAAATATACCTTCACTACCCGAATATTCATATTCACCTTTATTTACCTTTCAAAAGAAATCATCTGCTCTATAAAATGCTGGTCTAAATACTTTTCTGTGAATAGAGTTCTAAATTCCTCTAAAACAACACTATGCCAGTGCAAGTTTTTAGTAATTTAATTTGAATTGCTATAATTGATATTTATAATAGGACTTTATAATGGGAATCACAATGATTCCACTCTAGTGCTAGAGGGGTAAAAAAAGCAACCAAAAAATACACCATCAGAAATTAAAAACTAAATAGCAAATAGAGCTAGTATTCAGAGTGAAGCCAAGGGCTGCTTTTTTTTTTGGCAAAAAAAAATTAAATTGTAAATTCTGGGGAGGACAGGCAGATAATAGGGCACGTGTGTTACCTATGTACAAGATCAAACTGTTGCTTGCTAGCCACAACCAGTCCAGGTTGGTTGTAAACTTTGCTAAGGCATGGTTTAAACAAGTGGCATGTCCTGAACTCTGTAATGACTAAAGGGACATGAGACAGAATCACCAAACAAAAGGCTGATCACAGGAGGATGAAGAACTTGGCTGGAGGAAAGATCCTACAAGTAGAGGAAGGTCCTGAAGATTAGAGGGATGTGTGGAGACAGATGCTAAAGTAACACCTAGGACTGGTACCTGTGGGCAAGCCGCACAGCACAAAGGGATGTGACTTTCTGCCCAACCTTCCTGGTCCTCCCTCCTGGGAAGGGACCTTCTGACCAAGTGAACCTGATGCTGAAGTGGTGGTGCAGGGAGCAAGTGTGCGTGCCTGAAAAAAGTAGGGTAAAAGCTGTAATCTCCTTGTTTCTGAAGTAAAGCCCAGTACCTATGTGCATTATAGGCTGTTATTTACTCTGTGACACCCATGACAGTTAATTCTCTTCCATCACTATAATAATTTTCTTTGGCAGGCTTAACTTGATTGAAGTTCTATTTTTATCTGAAATAACTGTGGGTGTTTTTTTCCATTTCAGCAAAATGGAAGTTACTGATTTGTTTGTATTAAGATATTTTGGTTTTAGTATAGTTGCTAAGCGAAAGACAAAGATGATTTATATACACACTATACAGTTTAGATAGCTTGCATGGTTTGCTAACAGATTGTAATATAGTTAAAGTAACTTAATGTCTTCCAGTAAGTTCTCTGAAGTCTTCAGGAGTTATGAAGATGGTAAGTGAAGGCTTTACAAAAGCTTGCATTCACATTTGCTGTTTAGTGTCCTGTTTGCTGAGGTGTTACCTGATGATTCACTTAGTCCAACCTTATGATCCTTCCATCTGGGTACAATAACCACTCAACACTGTTTCAGGACCAGTGGACAACTATATAGGAGAAAGCACTGCCATGCTCTTTCTTTTTCTTAAAATGGTCGGTTTTAAGTAATTAAAAGAATGTGTGAAAAAGACCTATTTTACTGTCTAATTCATCTCACCTCATGCTCCTTTTTTAACATCTATCTTTTATGTGGAGATACACTTCTGAGCTGTGTTTACCCCACTCAGTGGTTGGCTTCCAAACAATTGTTGAGAAGCATAAGGGAAACATATACTGAAGATGGGAAAAGCAACTGGAGGATTGTAGCAAAGCTGCTTGCTGCAGAGTAGAGTTATGGCATTTGTCACAATTTTAGGATCAAAGTTGGTCTAATGGGGATAAAAGACAGCACAGGGTCATTTCTTCTTAAGTACTCGGAGAAACTAATTTTCCTCTATTTGCAGGAATGTTAACCATAGTCTAGAGATCAGCTGGGGAAGGCAAACTGAAAATAAGGAAAATAAACCCAATAAAATAAAACTCATACTCAAGTTCTTTCTACAAATGGGGCTAGCTCTGGAAATGAGTATTTATGTACTGTGATATCCAAAACCCTTTGGCCACATAGATTTTTATGTACACCTTTCCAATGATATATCGGATACTTGCAAATACAAGAACAAATAGCGATTTAAGGAAATAAATACAGAAGCTGTGGTCAGCTTTATTTGACCTGCTACAAGGTATGAATGAAAACTATCAGCCTTATTTCTTTTACTTGGCAAAACACAAGGATAAAACATATAAACTCTTTTTTATTACGAAGCATGGAACTTATTTTTTTTACACAATTATTCAACTGCTTTTCCAACCTCTCTTTCATATTGACTAATGAGCTTGTAGTAACACTGAGCTTCAGAAAGTTTTAACGCAGAGGTTAAGTAGTCTTACTGTGCACTTTGCACATCTGAATTTTGCATTCAATTTAGCTGAACGCTTTGGGTTAGGGAGGTACATTTTTTCAAGCCTTAAAGATTTGAAAATGAAGAAATCTGAATCTGTAGAAAATACCACACTATAGCACAGCTGCTAGAGCAGTATGCCATAAGATTATTTGGCACATGCATACTCAATCCCTTTTGTCAAAAGGATATGTAAAACAGCATATCCCCATTAGCAAGCGATTTGGTCCCATAGAGGTCTGGTAGAGGGGAATGGCTGGTTTAGGGATGTTACATCAACATTAAACGCTCTGGAGGGGAGATTATTCTGTGTCATCTGTGGTTGGGTCCTGTCAATTGAGGGAAGTACTTTAGTTTGTCTCCTGGATGCTGCCTTTTTGCTCAGTTTCATCCCCAAAGAATTGACTTCATGTGCTTCAAGACTAATTCATTAGGTAATCTAAAACCGTAACGATCAGGCATGTCTTTTTAAAAACAGCAAAAATGACAACCCATCATCTGTTATTACTGTGTTGCAAAGACCTGGATTCTGCCCCTTATCACCTTGTGCTGTTCTCATTTTTCCAGAATTCATTGGTTAATGTGGTGGGAATTCTAGCTGCAGCAGTACCCCTGCATTTGTAAGGAGAGTGCATATTTCATTGCACGGTTCAATATGTCATCTCACGAATGGAGCAGAAGTGGTTTTACAAGACTGTTTGTCACTGTTCTGTTCTGGGAAAAAACAGTCTCTGGGAGAACCGAGGAGTCTTCTGAGATGAAATGAAGCCCTGGAAACCTTTAGGCAGCCTGCCATGATTTGTGGGAACATGCCTGATATTTATATGTAGGCTGGGAGTGGGCTTTTCTCCCTCCCTTGATTCTGCTTGGTACAAACATGAGAGAGTTTTGTGAGGATAAATTAGTCAGGTGTTGTTTCTGGGACACTTCTAATAAGGATGGTGTTAAGATGATTGCAGGAGAATTTGGTGATTTTAACATCATCACCGCATCTTTGGAGGAGCCTAACATTTAGCTAAAATCAAAATTTAGGAACATCACAAAGCAGCAGTTAGTATTGATTTTTGTACGTGAGGAGTTTTTGATTGTTATGTAGGTTGCTTGATTTTCCTGGTTTATAATTTACAGTCTTGCTGGATTTTATGTTTGGTTGCTTGCTTTTTTGCTGCCACCCTCAGTGGCTTTAGATTATCCGTACTAAATAACAGTCTTCACTCAAAATCCTTTCCAGATTTCACAGAAAATCCTGAATGTGTTTCAAGAAGGGCACCTTAAACTTGTCATGTAATTTTCAAACCTTTACTCAATAGAATTCCTAGCATGAGGGAGGTATCAGCATTGCCTTTGGCTTTTAATAGCTATATTTTTGTTGGCAAAATGTGACTGTATGTAGTGCTGGTCTAGCTATTTTTACCTCATCAGGTATTGATATCAGAAGTGAATAATCTTTGTATGTGCTTCCTCTGATAATGTAAAGTTAATAGTAGCATGTACCAGAGAGATTCTGTCGCCTGTTATGATAATGATTCTTACAGATGCCACATTGTAATTATACAAGTGAATGGAAAATGTCTATCTTGGTTGGGTTTTTAATTGATTGGATGGCACAGATTGTTAATCAAGCTAGAGAGAGCATTAAATGCACTGTGTATGGGAGTATTTCTCATACTGTTCTCGGTTTTTTTGTTTTATTGACATTTCTTTTTATTAATTTGTCTAAGGACTAAAGGATAAAAAGCCAGACCAGGAGAAGCAGAAACTTCTCACTTTCAGTGTTTCCCAACAAATCAAGTAAAGACAAAAGGAAGAAAACTGAGACTGAAAGTCTATGTTACAAATAAGAATTTATATAAATTGTGATTAACTTAATTTTCCAAACAAATCTATTACAAAGAACAGAATGTGGAGAAGAATGATTTTTGTTTTTTCTTTCTGAAGGAACATATTCATGCAACAAAAAATTCAGGTGCAGGCTGACTAAAAGTATTTGGACATCTGGTCAAATTCCTTTGTAAGTCTGTCCTTGTGCAAAGTATTTTTGTAAATAATAAATAGGTCAAGTCCATAGCAATTAAAGCCGACTCCTTAAGTTAAACTCCTTGGTAAACTGGAATGTCAGGCGTATATCTTGACTTTAGTGTTGTGATAAGTATTTCTTTGAAGGTGTAAGAGATGGTTCCTGTACCCCAGTGATCTGGGCATTTTGCGGGAAAATGGAAGACCAGTATTGAGTTGTGTGTTTAGATGTACTTTTGGTTATTTATGCAAGTTGAACAGCTCCAAGGGGAGAGACTACTTAGAAATAAACAATAGTGAACCATTGATACTGAAAGGAAAAAAAAGAAAAAAAAGAAATTAAAAATCTGTTTATAAGACTGTCTTCTCCATCCCTTTTCCTCAGTTATACAAAGAAATGTTATTCTACAGTCTGGAATGATTTGCAGTTCCTCTTACTTTAGAAAGCATTGCCCTGTCTTGGATCCTAAGACCAGTACTTCAGAAAGCCCATTAGTGACTTCTCTCTAATATGAAAATGCTCTTTTCAAAACAGCCTTCATCCTCCCTTTGTCCATTTCTTTCCCAACATACTGACGTTTAAACTTATTCCCAAGCTAAGTATGTTTCAGTTCCCTGAATGTTTCAACCGTTATTAATTTATCACCAGTGCATTCCATGTGCTACCACCTCTTTTAGAGATGGGGATGGCATTTGTATCTTCCATGTGTCCTTTTCCTTCACCATCTCATCCCCCAGAAGAGCCTTTGACCTGTTCTGTGCGTGGATGTTGTGGTCCAAGCTAGAGATGTTTTTTAAGTGCTTTAGGGTGTCCTTTGAAGGACAGGAAATGTGAAAACCCACTGATGGGTGAGTGGAAGTCAGACTAAACACCATCTTCCGGCTAGCAGAGCATCTATAGCTGAAATGTTAATGTCTGAGTGTATTTTTATTAGAAATAGGTCTCCAAGATTCTAATTCAGATGTCAGAGGTTGACAGCAATATCAATAAAAAGCCAGCAGCTTGGCCTTTATTCCCTACTCCGGGGCTGACATGTGACAAAAATAAGCATGATAATTTTATAGCTTCTTTTTTTCTGCCCAAAACATAGCTGCATTAATCTGAAAGACAGCTGATTTTTCAAGGTCAAAAATACCTAGCTACAAATTGATGAGCTATTATGTGTGTCTGTGGTTTCTTTTCTGGTTCTGTATTAATAATATGAATGCAGAACAGGCCATAAAAATTCCATTTAAGGGTAATAAAACATACTGGGACATTTAATCAGGTCAGAATTCCTGTCAGTTGGTGGTAGGCACAGTGTTGTTCAGTCCGTCATTAAGAAAGTGTGCAGAATATAAAGATGAATGTCTATTGCTTCAGTTCAGATTTCACTGGAATGACCTTTTTCTTTTGGGCGTTTGGCTAATGGTTCAGTGGAAATACATTGCACAAGTGTGGGTACACTACTGGCTAGCAGAATAGTCCGCTGTTCCTACTGGAAGCAAATGTATATAGAAAGACAGAAGAACAGAAAATATTTGCAGTATCATTAACAAAGTTTTTGTAATAGGAGTCTATGCATTTTGCAGCAAAATATCGTTTCATCAGCTTCCACTATTTAGCCTTTAAGGAATAACTTTGCTAGGGGTGTAATGCTGTTCTTAAGTCACCTTACCATTAAAATTAATCTACATTAGAAATTATTGCAGTTTAAAATAGATTTTTTGAGGAACTGAGAGTTTTACTGGGTAACAAAAAAGGTGATATTTCTACCAAGATTAGACTCTATGTAAAGTCTGTAACGTGTTGTGTGTAAAGTTCCATTACACAAACTCTGAACTAAATTGTCCCTTTTTAAACTGAATTTGAAGTAGCTGAAAAAGCAAATGAGTCTGGGAATGAAAATAAAGATAGACATTGGGATTGCACTTTTAATGTACATTATGCTTTCACTTATAGTAAATGCTTTTGTGATCAACTAATTTTAATTTTGAAAAATTTAGCAGATTATTTTTTCGCAGATGCTTTAGAAAAGGAAAAAAAAGTTTGATTTTATACTGGAAAGTCTGGATATAGTCCTTGCCTCCATTTTTTAAGTAATATCTTGGTAAAATCTGCCGGGTTTGTCGCTGTGGTAGTCTTACTACTTACATGGATTCACTTTAAGTGCAAAACATTAAGCTTGATAAAATATGTTTTAATGGATGTTTAACTGATTTCAATCCTGTTAAGAATTTATGATACTTTGTGTTTTGTGCTTTTGTGTTATACATGTTCAAATGTGCAATTTCTCATGCTTTCATTATTTCTATCATGAAAAGTCAGATCCTTTCATTCCTTCTGCCTGCCATGCCGGTGATGCCCAGTAGAAACCTCTTCTAAGTTGACCATCAATTCCCAGCTTACCCTTTAATATTTTCTTTTGTAATTTTTTCTCTCTTCAAAAAGGAAGAGAAGTAGCGTGGAAAGTTCCCTTACTTAGGGTAAGCTCAATGTCATTTGGCTTGGAAATTTTGCCCACATGCACGGCTCCTGGGGTTTGTTCTCCCTTTTGGCAGAGACTGGGTGGCCAAAGGACGGAGAATGTTCCTGCCTGCCAAGATGTGGACTGTGTCTACCCCAACCCACTGCACTTCTCTGGCCAGCTTGGCACCCAGTGAACCATTTGAGAATTGTGTCTATCAAATTCTGGCTTTTTGATGATGAAAACCTATTACGTTAGCTGTTCCCCTGGCTGAGCTAGAGCGAGGGAGGAGGTTCTCCAAGCTGGCTTAAGTAAGTGGAAAACCTTCAGTGTTTTCAAGGTGAAACATGTCTATTCGCTACTTTCCTGAATAATTACATACTGCAGTAGTGCTAAGGAAGCAGAAAGAAGAGCAAAGATCTGACTTTAAAGGCTCCTCTTCTTCCCATTTGAGTCCTGTTTTTTTGAGTCACATTTTTTTATTGCGTTAAATAGGTAGAATTTCTCTTCAAAATGTTGAGAAAAATAATGTGTTAAATGGTATATAAGGAGTGAAGTTCAGTGAATAAATGGTACATCACATCATGGCAGCTTGTAAGGATGCTGTAGCCATTTTTCAGCTATTTCCTCTGAGACGTGCATAATGCTCCCGGTAAAGGGCATCTTAGGAAAACATATGAAAAATGGAAGGATGTGTATCTTCGATGTCAGTATCTTTATTATGATATATCCCTATATTCTTTCCTAGTATGTAACGCAAGAGAGAGAAAAGAAACTCAGGAGATGGTAAAAGGATTTTTATTAAAGTGATACAGCTTCAAATAATTGTCTTTTTCATGAATGTAAGAAAAGCTAAAGCTATTTGGCAAGTAAAATCCTGGCTAAGTGAGCACTTCAGGAAAACTGTTTTACTTCTGAGTACTAGATGTGCTAATTGCATGATCTGATGCTTTACAGAGGAAGAAGTGTCTTGAGAGATTCCTTACTAAATATGAGGAGGTGTTTTCGCATGGTTTTATAGAAAATCTTTGCAATAAATGACCATTATAAATAGTCTGTGGGTGTCCAAAATGACAGCCTCCTTACAGGTGCATTGGTGAGCGAGTAGTGTTCGCTCATTATATCCTATTAGGTTTTTAACTTTCTGTTAAAAGCTGATCACTGATTGCTAGTAATATCTCAGACTCTTATTGTCACTGTATTTTTAAATAATGACTGTTAATCCTTTAGTAGTTATAGGATATAAAATCTAACCACAGGAAAAAAAAAGTTTATTAATTATCAGTTTTCTCTCACCATAAATTGACTTTTTCGCAGTATATGGCAAGCATTGCTAGAACAAAGAACTCAGATTTTCATATAGACTGGGAGATACTTCCGTGCTATCAGTATTAAGTAGTAGTAGTAATATTGCTAAGAGTAGCAATCCCTCTACATCACTCATTTGAAGCCTTGAACTTTCTGTACAACCTTGATCTAATCTCTCTGCTATTTCTGTCCAATTAGTACTTTGAGTAATATAGTATTGAAGTGTTTTTTAAATACACAGGCGTAAGACTCCTGTATTAATTCCATGCTCACTCATCTGTAAATTATGTGCTCCAACCCAATGTTTAAATGCGGTTTCAAATTTGGGTCAGGATTTCAAACTTTTTGATGTTTTAAAAACACATTCAGAGCTGATTGGCTCCCACTGTTATTTGTAGTAACAGCAAATTTGTTTCTAGATGTAGGTTGTGAGGATAATACGTGTCATGTCACTTGTGGCTGTCAAAAATATGCTAGTAACACTTGAAGTAGCATCACAGCATCTTAAAGAAGCGTGCTTAAGGTACTGTGTGATAAGAAGTTGGGCAGTGAGTATGAGGGAAATGTCTCCTTTCATTTATGCACTTAACGTGTTACAAGTAAAGCTGCCAACAGCAGTGAGTTATATCTTTCCTTATGCTTAGCATATGAGCAATAAGGGATCTCCTTGGGATCCTACTTGCATATGTTCACACTCTGAGGTTTGCAGATGAGGGTACCTCAGCTACTCTGTACTACTGCACTGGCTGAGAAGCTCTTTGGTCTCTTGAAGGACTATTTCTCTGCATACGTTAGTTTTTTCTGTAGGTCATATGCAGGAATTTTACTACTGCTTATAGGGTGGCAAAGGAGGCTTTGCCTCCTGTGCTGCTTCCTTCCCAGGAAAAATTTGCAGAGTTTTCCTGATTTAAGTATACCTGTCTTAAAAAACTGGACAGAGAGAGCTGGCTTATAGTCTCTTCCTCACCCCCTTCCCTCGTCCCAGTTATGGTATGTCTTGATACCAGTTCTACCTATTTACAAGTGTGCTTATCCCAGGCAAAGAGAATATTGCTAAAAGAATATCTATCTAATAAAGACTAAATTTTTGCAACGGGTCTGGTAACATCTTGCATAATTGGCAGCATGCCAATTTATGTTACTAATGAATATATTTCTTGATAATTTTTAAATTTACAACTGCAATTAGAAAAACATATTTCTCCAGCTACGTGTAAAAAAAAAATTAAAATATGATTACGGATAACTCAAAATACTCTGAAAGGAACACATTATCTGCTGACTGCTGACTAAAGGTGATGAAGCTAATTAAAAGTCTGCCTCTCAGAGAAAAAGATAGCTGTCAACTAGTGTGAAAGTCTCAGTCATTTCTAGAAACCATTATAGCATGCCAATTTTTATTCACTTATGCAGCCTGCACCTTCACTTCTGCCGATAGAAACATACGTATTTTAATAGCATTCTATAGTTGCTATAAAACTACTAGTTTATGTCTACTTTTTTTGTGTAAGTCCAGAGTCCAAAATGTATCCACTTTTTTCATTATCTTTTTATTATTTATTATATAACAAAATATTTTAAGTTGCTTGTACTTAGGCTTTTTGTTTTTTTTTTTCAGGTAAAATAGCTGAAATGCTAAATCCAGAGTACTTGCTGACAGTTTTTATTCCATAAGCATACTTGTGTGGCACAATGCAGGGTCCTACCCTCCCTGTACACCATTTTTAATATATTACTATTTACAATGTTTTAACTGCCTCATAAAATATAAGGACTGCGTGGTGCAGCCTGAGTAAACATTGCAGGACTCTTTGTTGTATTCTGAACATTTGGAATTTTTAAATTTTTAACTGCCTATTAAATTGCCATGTGCCTTCCACATGATGCGAATCGGGAGGCTACGCGTCTCTGTTTATAGCACAGTCATCCTCTGGACTGTGTGGCGCACGGGGCTTAGACTCTCCTCTGGCTGGGAAGTGAAATGAGGATAGTTTTGTAGCCCCTGTAATATTTGCTACTCAACAGTAAAGTCCTGATGCAGGGAAGGTATGTGGGAGAAGGACTGGGGGAAAACATATCTCTAGGAGAGGCAGGAATTTCACCTCCAAATGCGGATGCTCTCATTTTTTTCTCTGTAGGATTACTTGGAAGGAAGGATCAGTCCTGAACAGCCTGGGTTTTTTTGCAACACATTCAACATTTGCACCCTGAATCATATTTCCTTGTGATGTTAAGGTTTCAGATACGGGAATCTGAGTCTTTCTTTGCGAGGAGGGAGGTGAAGGATCTGCCAGCAATGGGCTCTGTCCATGTAAATGCTCTGAAAGGATAATATAAACACACCAGCTTCATATGCAACACAGATCTCTCTTTTTAGAAATTAATGAATAGAAGTTTCTGAAATACAAAAATCCTAATAAAAACCTACAGCTTCCTATACAGCAATTTACCATCAAAAAATTACAGACATATTTTCATATTTTCAACTTCACAAATTGCCAAGTATTAGAAAAACATACTGTACTGCGGATTCTTATAAGTCATTGCAACCTGGTACTTGAAGCCATTGTCTAAGCCAAATAACATCTGTTACTCAGAAAGATATTACAACATTTTATGATCCTGAGTGTTTATGAGACGGAAGCTGACTGCAGAAAAGGAGCTCATATGGTAAAGCCAGTCAGTTTTTGGAGTCTCTTGCTCCCTGTTCCTTTTACTTTACCTTACCCTTATCTGTTACTCTTCTCTTTCACCTAGATATAGACAGATTCTGTCAAAACCTTACTTAGAATAAGCCCCCTCAAACATAGCACCCTCCTGGCTGCCTTCAGCAGGCTGTTGAAGCCCTGAGGAGTTGCCCAGTGTCATGAGCAGATGCCCTGTGCATCGTGCAGAGGTTGGAAACCTGCTGAAACTGTGGTTTTTCCAGCAAGTTCAGTGTGAATAGAATTTGGGTTTTTGAACTGAAGTGCTAGTTCATAATTGGACATTTTCCCCCTCCCTGTTCAGTTTTATGGGTCCAGCATTGAAAAGCAAGGCAAATGTCCTGGAATAGATGAAAAAAAAAAAAAGTAGATGAAACAAAAGGAGGTAATTTCTCTGAAATGGCAGATTTTTGGGGGCCTTACGGGATATTAAATAGAAGGATTAATATTCTGTATGTGTAATTATTATAAACTGTATTTCAAGACAGATAAAATGCTACGCAAAGTAACTGGAAGAAGGGGAAGAGAAAGAATATAGAGCAAAGCACATATAGAATTTAGCTCTTTCTCTTGCAAATTGTTAGTGAACTCCTGCTGTTTTCAATTATTCATTGTTTTGACTGTTTTCTAAAGATATATTTCAGCCAGTGCATGTTTTTCAGATTCCCTTACTAGAGGAATTGCTTAACATATACAGTATTTACAGTTTCACATGTGAACTGTTTTTAATGCACACAGATAATAAACTGCTCTGAAATATGTTTTAAAATACTTCAGTGAATATTTTTGTATTCAAAGTCATTTGCTTGGATACACTCACCATGTAAATGACTTCAAAATGCAGAAGAATGCAGCCAAAGTGTATTTGTTAGAGGACATGGAACAAAATGCAGAAAAGTAGTCTTTTTGCTGTACTTCTGTATTTTAAAGTAAAGTCTAGAACACTGTCGCCTGGTATATCCATCATCTGAAATTTGTTTAAAAGTCTGTAATTTTGAGGGTGTTTCCTTATCTGATAGAGGAATTTAAACTGGATGATGAAATAAGCCATCAAAGGTTCAGCTGCTTGCCTATTTTCTAGAAACTTGAGAGTGTCCTGGAAACACAGCCTAGAGTTTTCTCCATTAAAACTAACATGATTACTGTTAGATCTTATCAATGCTTAAATGCCAGCCTCTCTCCTCATGCCTCGCAACTTGAAGGACCACAAGACAGGGACCTGCAGGACAAAGTCCCTCCCACTGTAAGCGAAGACAAGGTTCATGACCACCTGAGGAACCTGAACATATACAAGTCTATGGGACCTGATGAGATGCACCCCAGAGTCCTGAGGGAATTGGCTGATGTAGTTGCCAAGCTACTCTCCATGATATTTGAGAAGTCATGGCAGTCAGGTGAAGTCCCTGGTGACTGGAAAAAGGAAAACATCGCACCAGTTTATAAAAGGGTAGAAAGGAGGACCCTGCGAACTGTTAGCCTCACCTCTGTGCCTGGGAAGATCGTGGAACAGATCCTCCTAGAAGCTATGCTAAGGCACATGGAGGACAGGGTGGTGATTCGAGACAGCCAGAATGGCTTCACCAGGTGCAAGTCCTGTCTGACCAACACGGTGGCTTTCTACAATGGAGTGAGCGCATGAGTGGACAAGGGAAGATCTACGGATATCATCTATCTGGACTTCTGCAAGGCCTTTGACACAGTCCCCCACACCATCCCTCTCTTTATCTTGGAGAGATTCGGATTTGATGGGTGGACTATTCGGTGGATAAGAAACTGGCTGGATGGTCGCATCCAGAGGATAGTGGTCAACAGCTCGATGTCCAGATGGAGAGGGGTGACGAGTGGTGTCTCTCAGGGATCTGTATTGGGACCGGTGCTGTTCAATATCTTCATCAAGGATTTAGACAGTGGTATCAAGTGCACCCTCAGCAAGTTTGCCGATGACACCAAGCTGAGTGGTGCAGTTGACATCCCAGAGGGACATGATGTCATCCAGAGGGATGTGGATGAGCTAGAGGGGTGGGCCTGAGCAAACCTTATGAAGTTCAACAAGGCCAAGTGCAAGGTCCTACGCTTGGGTCAGGACAATCCTCGTTATCAATACAGGCTGGGGAATGACGTGATAGAGAGTAGCCTGCTGATGGGAAGTAGCAAATGAATTCATTTTTTTTGCTTTGCTTGCGTGTGCATCTTTTGGTTTACTTATTAAGCTGTTTTTATCTCAACCCATGAGGGGTTTTGGTTTTTTTTTTGTCACTTTTGCTCTTATGATTCTCTCCCCTTCCCTGGGGAGGTAAGTGATCATCTGTGTGATCCTGGTTGCTGACTGGGGTTAAACCACGAGAAGGCTATATAAGTGCCTGTCCAATTATAACCATGCATGTATTTTTGCTGTTTCATTCAATTGAGTTTCATTGCATTGTACTGTTTCTACCATTCTTAAAGAATTATAATTTCACTTAGGACATTTTCAGTTTCTTATAGTAGTCTGAATTCTGAATCATTGGTAATTTAGTGTAATCTGTTTTTTCATGATTTGTGAGATTTTAAAAAGGTAGCAGACGTATTTACCTAAGAAAAATCCAGGAGGATGTTGGATACAATCTGTTCTAATGATTGTGGTCTAAAATGCAATCCCAGGTGTCGAAAGTGCCTGAGGTAGTAATGACTGGAACCTGGAAGAGTGTCATATGGAATTAGCATTTTATGCTTATGTGAATCCTGCACGTTTTCCCAGACTTTTGTGGCTGGCAGCTGTCAGAAACAGCAGATGTGGCTGCATGAACTTTTGGCATGGCTCAGTACAGCCATTTTATGCTTAAATAACTAGTTAGTTTTACTGGCTTTCATGTCACTTTTATTGTCTTATTGCTCTCTATTATTTGTTGTTAATATCTCTTTGTTCCACAAGAAAATCGTTGAAGAGCTATCAGCTCATTAAATGTGAGAAATTGAAGTACTTTTTAGCTGTATTTTGTTACACTAGCACTTGTTTTTTTCAAACACTTGATATCTAGAGTGCTTGAGAAGTAATCCACTGGCAAGCGATGGGTGTTTTACCTGGTGTCTGAAACCCACATTGTGCCCCAGTGAGGGTGGGTGGAGCATGGCGTACAGCAGTTTTCTTCTGCTTCGATGCCTGTCTGCTTAAAGCTGTAAAAACCTATTTGATATCCTTTCTGTTTAATATTACACTAATAAAAGCATGTAGAGTTTTTTACAAAGATAGTACATACTGGCACGTATAACTTGTACGACACATTTTGGAAGTGGTATGTTCTTTCCTAATTCTGTCTGGTGGAAACCACTAGAGACTCTCATTATCCCTCACCTTCTGTGGAAACAATAGACTCTAATATCCTTTCTGGAGATGGACAGAAATAGAAAGAGAAATATGCACGGCTATAAGAATATATTTTACATAATGAATATATTTTTACAGTAATGTAGTGGAGTCTTTAGAGCAGTATCTTTTAGCTCTAATCAGTTTTCATTAGGGCTCTGTGGAGAACCTAACAGCAGCTCATTGCATTTTTGATAATCTTAATTTTTGAAGCATTGCTTTGAATGACAATTTACAAGTTCAGCAAAACACTCTGAACTCCTCATAATCACCTACTAAAGGCATTTCCTATGTTCTTCGTTTATCCTAGTCTTCCTTAAGAGTTAAGGACCTGATGTTCATAAGTTTGCAGGAAACTGTAAGTGATTGGTGTAGAAACTGTTACACAATGATCATTCGGTAAAAGCTGAATAAAACTGTAGAGGGAGCCACTAAAGGTGAAAGATGATGCTTAAAGATTAAGGTGAATTAAACATATGACGAGCTTTTATTGTTACTATGGCTACATGGCCACAATTACTTTTTTTTTTTACAGAAATGAACTCTTACTGTTTCCTTAAGGAAGCCAGGCAAAATTGACCTTCAATTCAGGGTCCTGTTTTAAAGTAGATGAATTCTATTGAAGGTGTAGAATTGCAGCTTTCAGAATCGGAAGTGTCTGAACACCATCCTAAAAAGCCATAGAGCTGAAATCGCCTTCTAAAGAATGATTCTTCATATTCACGTGATTTGGCTAGCTCCATCTAAGAGTACAGTTGAACTAGTGATAAGAAAGATAACTGTTATAAGTATGAATCTGTGGACTTCTCAGAAAATCCTTTTTTCCCTCTGAAATTTGCAATGACTTCTTAGAAAGTTGATACATGTTAAAGGGAAAACCTATTGACCATGTTCAGTTTTAGTTATGAGAGACTGTTACTCTGTGTGAACTAGCAATAAGTAGGAGGTGATATTTTGACCTGGTTTTATATTTGAAAAATTGTATCCTGAATCAGGATGATAGTTCAAAATCTTATAAATCTTTACAAGCCAAAGAAAAAAAAAAATCTAATTTAAAAAATTCACTTTTAGTGAAATTTCAATATCCGTTTATGACAATAGGATGTTTGAAAACATCTACACAAAAATGTGTCAAGGGAACATGTTAAATTCTATTTCACATAAATTTTTAGGTTGTGTCATAGTGTCTTCATCTGTTAAAAGAAATGTTCTATCTAAAAATTCCCAGATAACTTTAATTCTATCTGTCAGCACATAAGGTGACATATTTGAAAGTCTTTTCACCATATTGCTTATAGCCCACAGAAAGGATAGGCAAATTTTTCAGTGAGATGAGGGATGCCTTCGGGATGAATGTGTGCCATATGAGAGTAGTGTAGAATTTGCCTATTTTAACAGTCTAATGCAAATTTTCACCCTTTCACTTGAGATGTGAGCTCTGGGGGTGCAAGTAAGTATTGTTAAAATATGCATTGATTTGAATCGGTATTTGAAATGTCTGAATATAGGTATTTCTACTAAATACTGTGATAGATTAAGTGGAGTCTTTACTTTCTAAAGCATCGCACTGCTTGAGCTTGGGTTTTAGTGCCTTGCAGGAAATCACACTCCAAATCCTGTGATTGTTTAACCAATGGATTTCCTACTATACTCATGAGTCTTGCAATATTAGAGAAACAATTATTATTCCGTTGTGGCTTACTAGTGCTGTTAAATATTATATTCATCAATTCCTGGAAATATTTTTTCATCAAAGCTTGTATATTAGTCTAGATAGAGTTGAAGTTATTTGCCTGTATCTTTGCAACATTCAGGACACACTTGCAAAGATCTAAAAGCAAATCAGAATTAATGCATTACCATAGTGAAAACAGAAAACGAAAACTTAGCAGACTAGAGGATATGCTCTTTTTTCCTATTATTTCGAGTCTTTAAAAAATTAATCTTCCTAATATATCTCATTTAAATAATGCAGTGGATCTCATGCTTGTTTTAAAGAAAATTTTACATGAGGTTGCCCTCAGTTTGTCTGTCATTCTTTTCTCTTTCATTCTGGTTTTGGTAATTAAAAAAAAAAGTTGCTTTTAACTGTTGAGCACCAAAGTATATAAATACATCTGTTCTAGCGAGAATTACATAAGAGGATAAATGAATGTCTAATTTTTCCAGCTCTAGTTTTCCAAATTTCCCATGTTTTTTTCCTTGAAATATCTAAATACATGGGGGAAAAATTTAAAATGTCACATTTTTCAGTTCAGCAAACACAATATCTTATATCTTTTAAGCCTGATTATCCTTCAGATCTTTCAGAGCTTGGTTAATGGAAATTTTGGGATTTTGGAATGCCAGAATTTTTGATCTCTCAGAAGCAAGGTTTTTCTTGTTATTGGCTAATATTCAGATGAACCGTGAATATCAGATCCTGGATATTCTGTAAATCATCATTATTTTATTATTTTGGGAATTTTTGCTTTCTTAACCTTTAGAAACTATATACCAATTTTTTCTTCGGTTATTACAGTTAGTCATTGCTTTTCTTTGGATATCTCAAAAGGAGATGCAGGAAGTTGCACTGCAAGAATTTACAGGCCCAGGCTTGTATGTTAATACAAGATGAAAAGTTTCTAAGCCTAAATGCCAAAGTGATCACAGATGCAGGAGTGATCACAAACCTTAAAGTTTACAGTTTATCAATCAAAACAAATCAGAAATTGAAATACATAAAGGTTAAAAAAATGAGGAAAAAAAATTAATAGAGCAGTGTTTGTTTTATGTTATTCAATCAACTTCTGTACATGGCATTTTTAAAATATATGATTTAATTTAAATGAGAATTTCCTATTACAAATGCTTGAATTATCCTTTCGGTGATAAAAATCAATTAAAAAGTATAAAGCAGGAGCTTAGGCATTATAAAATTTTATATGAGAGGTATGTATTTCTTACAGAGGTGAAATATATAACTATACCTTTAAATATCTGAATACATATCTAATATTAGTTAATAGCCCTCATCTAAAGAGAAATAGAATAAATTCTTTTAAAATAAACTAATAGTTTTTCAGAGTTCTATCACAGGCTAATTCCTTTGATGAAAGACACTTAATTAGGTTCGGGTCAGCAGAGTCATGGGATGGGCAAAAGTGATGCAGCTGCAGGACAAATTTAGCCCCTGATACAGCAGAAACCTGGAACGTGGATGCGGCTTCAGCCACAAGCTATTTAGACCAGTTTGACGCTTTTTCAAAGTAGGGCGATTAACTCACAAGTCAAAAGTAGGGGGAAGCAATTCACCCATCTCTACTTCTGACCCATACAGTAACTGCCAAGCACGTCTTTCCATAATATGTATGGGCTGGAGAATGTTTGAAGCATGTGCTTCAGTCTCCTTCTAAAACTTTGGACTGACAATTAATCTTGTGATTGGAGAAAAATTACTTTATATAAACTAATTTTCTGTTGTACTAGAATGCGCTGACAGATACGATGTGCTCAATTCCTGGGGCAAGTGTTATCTTACCGCTCTGCTTGAATATACCATCTACCTCATTTTGTGTTGTGTGAAAACCCGAAGCTTATCCGCATGATGCAATTGAGTGCAAGGAAGAGATTACCAAAACTGTCTCTTTTTGGTGCAGGAAGGAATGTGTAGTGTTGCTGGGTTGGCATGGCAGTTACCCTGAACATAAGCATATTGAAATAGGGAGAATAATCTTAATGGCCATGAAGCAGCAACCATCGTATATTATCAATTCCAGAATACGGTCTTCTGTGGAAATGTTAGTCTAAAATAACAATCTTTATTTCATTATAGTTACTCCACTAACTTGAATAACTGGAATATATATCTGTTATGGCAAAGTATTCAGGTATGCCTCTTCCCCTCGTTTCTTTTTTTATGGCTAACCATACAGTTTATTTGTCCATTCAAAATATTTAACTCCCTCTTCTCCCAGAAGGTAGTAAAGTGCTTCAGGTGAGATTTTTGTGTTTATATTTTTATATACTAAAGTCCAAAACCTCAGGAAGTTTAGAGTTTTTAGAAAGAACAGAGGAAGAAGGAAAAACAGAGGAAGATGGAAAATGAAGGAACAATACCCCTGTCCTTTCAAAATCAGACATCAATTTACATTCTGGGGTCCTAACCTCATCAGACTAAAAGATTTATATTTAAACAGTACTTATTTATTTAAAATGTTTTTCCTGTCTAATATCTTTGTAACATTGAAGGACTTCCCTTTTTGTCTTTTTTTCTCTTGACCTTTTTTTAGAACACACTTTTAAACTGTGAAGTGATAAATGACAGAGCTTTGCTGGAGGCGCATGAAGCTCATTCAGAGCACAGATGTTACTGTATAAAGTTGACAAACTTTCATTTATTTTCCACCCAGAGCAGAAAGGTTAAATATTTTTCTTTTTTTTTTTTTTTTTTTTTAAGGCAGTAGTTGGACAGTGAGAAGTTGAAAGCAAAGCATGCTAAGTTTAAGTGGCTCTTGAAAACCATGCTTTGGTTGTGAATAAATGTCAAGCTGATTGAGAAATGAAAGCATTAAATTTCCATGCCTCCAGAACATAATGGTTAAATGATTCGAGTTGTGGGTTTGTTGGGGTTTTTTTTAAAGAAAAAACTAAGATGTTATTTGATCGTGTCTGTGTTGGAGGCAAGGATTGGATCAGTGTTTTCACAAAAGTGAAGTGATATAAGTACCTGATGAAATATGCTGCTTTCCACTTTGAACTCTATCTGGTCCAGTGCCATGGGTTGAATGCTTGCTACCGGTGGAAGAGCTTTAGATGCACTTCTGCAGCATGGCTGTTTTGCTCCATTTCACCCAAAAGCAACCCAGGTCATGCACTCAGAGGGTGCTCAGTGTGGGACCTGGTGTGTAGAAGGATGGAGTGGGCGATGGTGAGACCCTCCTGGTCTTGCCTGAAATGCTCCTGTGACATTCCTTGTAAGTCTCAATTTTGAAAACTGTGAATTGTGTTTTGCTGTTCAAAAATTGGAGATATTTAAGTCTAAATTCTATTTTTATCTGTATCTCAAGAAATAATAAGTGTTTAGATTACCGTTCTTTATTGTTCAGACGTCTGATCAGCCAAATCAATAATACTTTTGAATCTCTGTGTATCCATGCTGGTAAACAAGTTGGCTAATTTTCATTGGTATTTGCCAACTTTTTTTTATGCTTTTGTACAGCCCTTACAATTCTTGATGGCTCTGTACTCTGACTTCCCATCTCCTTCATATCCCCACGCAGGGCATGGGAAGGGGCTCTGTCTGTAGTTACTGCCCGCTGGAGTGGATTTGCAGATGATGAGAAATGTTTTCCCATATGGAAACCATGAAGCAGTGTAGGGCCCTCTATTATTCGCACTTGCCGAAAGCAGTGGAAGACTGTGTCTGTTTGTATGTGACACCCTGAATTTCTTGTTCCCATTTTATTCTCAAGCAGTTCTCACGTATAGAATACATACCACCCAGTGACAGAGGGGGACACAGAGTATTTTTGTACTGCTTGTTTCTTTCCATCCTCGTCGTCCTTTTAGTGTTTGTCCCCATGCGGATCCTGATCATGAATGTTGTCTGTAGTCTCTGGACTTTCGTTTTCGGATGTATGTAAGCAATGACTGAAAGTACAGTTTGTAGCTCAGCTACTACAATTGTTTTTTGAGGATCGGCATTTGCATGATCCTCAAACACCCTTTTAATCATTTTCCTTCATGCAGATGCTCTGGAAATAACTGTATTCTTCTCTTTCTCCTTCTGGCCAAGCCGACAGGGCACTTGGCAGCCTGCCATGTAGCAGTTTCAGCTTGGAGAGCGTCAGTATTCCTCCAGCAGCGTCTGTTTTCTTTGTACCAAGCTGGTCACTTTATTTGAACAATTGGGCTTATTTGACTTATAGATGCAGCAGTTGCTGTAATGAGTTCATGAAATATGCGTATGGTGGACTAGAGAAAACTATCAAGACTCATGCATTTTGCGTGGGGCTCGCTCACTTTTTTCTCTTCCCACAGGTTTCCTCCCTCCTGGGTAACGTGGCTTAGTGAGTAAGTGTCTTACATTTTCAATAAATGCAGGAGAAAAGGCTCTTCAGGATCCTCTTTGTTGAAAAGCTTATTTGCATTTTTAAGTGTGGGTGTTAAGCCAGATTTATTCCAAAACTTTAAAGCTCAAAAACTCAGAAAATAAAGTCCTCCAAACCGGAGATAAGGGTGGCAGAAGATGGCTAGGTTTTACTGTTTGCTGAGGTTTTTCAGTGCAGCTCAAACACCAATGGGCAGTGGCCCAAGGGAGAGTCGGGAAAACTCAGCAGCATGTCTTTCATTCTTTAAATCATAGAATCATAGAATCTTCATGGTTGGAAAGGACTTTTGAGATCATCGAGTCCAACCAAACAACCTACAATCTCTGCCACTAGAGCATGCCCTGAAGTGCCAAATCTAGATGTTTCTTAAACACCTCTAGGGATGGTGACTCAACCACCTCCCTGGGCAGGCTGGTCCAGTGCCTGACCACTCTTTCAGTAAAGTAATTCTTCCTAATATCTAATGTAAACCTCCCCTGCCACAACTTCAGGCCATTTCCTCTGGTCCTGTCATTATTCACCTGGGAGAAGAGGCCAACCCCCACCTCTCTCCAACCTCCTTTCAGGTAGTTGTAGAGGGCCATGAGGTCTCCCCTCAGCCCCCGCTTCTCCAAGCTAAACATGCCCAGTTCCCTCAGCCTCTCCTGAGGCTGAGGGAAAATAAAGCCTTGCGCAGCCCTCTGAGCAGAGCTGCATCTGGCAAGAGGTGCCATGCTGCTCAGCTGGCCCCTCCTCAGGCATTGACTGGCCTTCAGCTTCCCTTCCTAGGCTTTAAGGCTTTTCCCACTCTTCTGTCCAACAGTGAGAAGGAAAAAAACAGAGATCTCTCCTGGGCTCTGATGCCCCAAGGATGGGGTCACCTTCTCCCGCTGCAATGCTTCACCCACCAAACACCACGATCCAGATGTCAAACATTGGAAGAATTTTGAGACGTACAGAACAAGTACGGTTCCGTGGCATAAAAAGGGAAGAATATGGGTGCCCCACACACTGTATTTATGCTATATTTAGCATTTCTAGCTTTGTTCTAGGAAGAACGAAATGTCAGGGGTAGAGATGAGAGAGTCAGTGCATTTGAGGAACAACTGAAATAAACAGAAGGGTAAGCTAGGCTTGGACATTTAAATGCTAATTTTCATGCACAAAGCAATAAAATGTCACATTGTGTCCAAACTCAGAGAAAGCTGGATTCTTCTCTTGCATATCTGCACCCAAAAGCTTGCGGTGAAGACAGTTTTCATCCAAATGACTTTGCCTTGATATTGATACAAAAATTTTACTCAAAATGACTGTACTCAGAAGTACAGTGTGATAGCCACATATCACAACGATAACAGCCAGCAGAAGACTGTGAGATACATTATGATAACTTTCTACTTCATTTCTTTTTTAAATGCAGGCCAATCTCATCTATTGTGGGTGCCTCTAATTTACTCCTCATCCCAATATATAGGTGCTGATTATGGGGATTTAGGTAACTTTGCTCCAAGAAAATCAGTTCTTTCAGCAAAACCATTTAGTTTTCTTTCCTATTTTCCCTTGTCTTGCCGTTAGCAGAATGAAAGAACAAAAAGTTGAAATACATTAAAGGAATTTTCTGGTGGAATTTTGTTGAGGGGCTAACAGCAGTGTTTTTCAAAACATTTTAGATATTCATTCAGATTAAATGTGGACTGGGAAATGAAAGCAAGTCAAAAAATTAGGTTAAAATTGAGTTTGATTTTGATGCATTACTTTGTCTTGAAAAAAGGACGTAACTTATCCCAAATCTTAAACAAAAAATAATAAAAAATCTTCTACTTGCAGTGATTAATTTATGTTTCTTTGCTTCTTGCAGGTTTAAAAACTGCCTTGCTATAGCAAATTTATAACTTGAATGCCATAGTATATGTATTGACATTGAGTAATGGTTGGCATTTTGAATCCACGTCTTTTGATTGCACGAAACGTAGAGCTTCAAGTAAAATTGCAGAGTCCATAGAGCTCTGAGGCCTGGGGAGAACTGTTACATTCATATCTACACTTTTTGATTTTGGCCCAGCTTTAAGAAATGTAGTAGTCTTGCATGTTCAACTCTAACATGTGCTACTTCTCTGGACCACGTACAAACCTCAAAAGCTTTCAAATGCATTTGCACCCACACTGATTGACACAACCGAGAAATATTTATGCTAATGAAGGAGAAAAGTGACAGACCTTGCAGCATATCGGTATGGTCTTTGGGATAAAGATCTGATTTTAATATTTCATACTTGCTGCAGATGTGTAATGACCTCATTGTTTATCTGTATCTTCATCTGTAAAGTAGTGATATTAATACTTTCTTATAATTAAGCCGCCTTCGGACCTGCAAAGGGGAAGTTGCTGTGGGAAAGCCTGGAGCAGTGTTAGTGTGACAGCCTGGGCTGCAGCATGGCAGTCAGCAAGGCTTAGATGAGGAGAGTGGAGATTTTCATTTGCTTTTCTATGTAAGGTAAAATGCTGCCAAATGCTGCTTTGAAGCTACTGACCTGGTATTAGGAGGAGTATTGGATGCTGAATTTTCGGCTGTTATTAACTTGCTAGGAATTACTTAACATTAGACTGAGAACAATCCTAATTTTTTCATTTTTATTTTTTTTTAACATGAATGGAGACCCTTATCAACTGTTTCTTGTTTGTCTTCAGAGTGGACTCTGTAGCAGACACTTGCCTTTTATTTCCCTACCCCATTTTCTGAGCACTTTTGAAGTGCAGATGTTGGTGGGTTGCTGGCTCATGTTAATCTATGGAATTTCAAAAGTTGTCGTATTAAAAGCAAAACAATCCTCTCATGCATTATATCTTTTAATATTTGTCTCTGGCACCTTCCCAAAACAATAGACTTCAAGGACACACCAGGTGCTTTTTGTTTACAGGAATATATTTCACTTTTTCAATCAGACATTGTTTTGTTAGGTTTATGTTGCTCAGTGAATTGGTGTCTGTGAAATGCAAAATGGATTATTTGGTAATTAAAGTATTTCAAGTTTATGAGAGAGTTTGAAATCAATAAAATATTCTTATTTCAGTGGAATAGAGCTCTATGTCTGTTAGCGCAGAACCGTGTAAGTTATAGAGGAATAGAAGTAAAACTAATAAGTGTTTTCCATCTCCTTTGGGATTGTTCTCTTTTGGATGATATGTTTACTACCAGGATTTTTTTCCCAATCTAATGTAAATATCCCAAGAGATAGGCCGTGTAATGTACCTATTACTTTGCATATGCAATTTTAAAAAGTGTCTCTCTTTGGTGGAATCATTTAGTATTACCATTGTGATTTGCAACACACCTTAGCATCTGAAATGCGAAGAAGCACTGTTAACTCTTAGTACTGAGACTCGTGGACAGCCCAGCATCTCTGGCAAAAGGTCAATAATTAAGAGAGCTCAATAGCAGAGTCAAGGAAAATGAATGTAAAGATTTCTTAGTGCTCTGAGACGATGTATTCTGAAAGAAAAATGAAAGAGAAATAGAAATATAATAATTTCTTTTTATATATTTTTGTTACCATAGTAATTCCTGTTGTACATTTTATATAAATGTCAACTGCCAGAAATACAGAAACTTCTACTTTGAAGAGAAAAATACTTCCAGATGTATAGTTTTGTCAACAGTAATGTTAACATTTATCATGGCCAAGTCTTTGCAACTGATAAGTATTGTTCTGTGTCTTTGCAACTGATAAATATTGTTCTGTTTCTAGTTTTTCATTTTCCCCTACTGACATTTTTAAACCAATATCCTGTAAATGTCAGTATTGTTAATTTTACATCTTGGAAAGGTGAAAGGTTAAAGAGTTATATTTTGGGATGCAGAAATGTAATAGAAAGAAATTGAAGTTTAATGAGATTTGAGTGCTTTTAGAACTACTTTTTATGCAAGGGCTATGTGTATGTTCTTTATTGCAATGCAACATTTATGCCCACAAAACCTTCCTGTTACGTAATCTCCTGATTTCAATTATTTTAATAAGGAAATATATTTAAAACCAGGAAAACTGTCAATCAATTGAATCAGCATTTTAAAATTACATTTAAAGCTGATAAATCATAAATAAGAAGCAAGGTTATTTGAAAATGACTCTGGGGATATAAAACCCTTTATGGTGTGGTAGCAAGTAAGCACTGAGAAAAATCATAGTTTTATTATACCTACTAGAAAAGTAGTCTAAAGGAGGAAAGTCTACAGGGAAAGAAATTTTGGATAATTTGGGGGAATGGTATTGATGAGTAGAATTGGCTGCGTTTGCATGTCAGTCACATGCAGGGACACACACCACTAGGTCAAACAAAACTTCTCTTCCTTGGTTAAGAATAAAAGTTCTTCCCATCTCTCTAATGTCTTCCTCCTTCCTTTCCTCTAGCGTGGCATCACCTTACCCTCTCCTGTTCCAGTGCACCTTCCCATGGATTAAGGCTTCATAAACTGCACAGAGGCTGAATGTGAAAGTTTCTTGAAGGTGAAGTAGGCAAACACCCTTAGTAAAAAATGGTTAAGTTACAATTTGTAACGTCATTGTCATTTTGGAAATGCAGCTGTGAAAATCATAATTTGCTTCTTGCAGAAGCTCCTAACTTTCATTAGAATAATTTCTGTTCATCTTTGATGCTAAAAATGGGGCAAAGATCAATTGATTATCAGAGCATAGAAACGTGAACTAGCAAGGATTTGAAGATTTAATGCAGCATAAAATTAGAAATTTGAAGAATTTTTAAAGTACTTTACGCTAAACAGAATCCTGTGGAGAGATTTACACTTCTAGGTCCCTTACTAGATGTTATGAGTACTGAAGGGCAGGGATGACTAGTGAACAAAAAGAATTAACAATGCAGAATTAACACGGTTGCTGGTTGGGTATGAGTAGGACAGTATTCACAGAGCCTGCATAGGAGAAAGGCTGATTAAAATTTGTGTTACTGCATCTGAAAAGAAAACCACAGAAAGTTAGTGCCAGTACCTAGATGAGACAGCTGCTTCCATAAATGTACAAAGTATGAATGTTTAGCCAGAGGTGTGAAACGTGAAACACCTGAAATAGACGCCTACTACTGATTTTCTCCATATTTTGAAATCTGTGCTAGTAAGTGTTGCTCAAAGTATTTTGTGCATTTTACTCAATATCTGCAAAAACAAAAACAGAAGACTGCAAAATGTTGTATTTCTCTAAGTCACATTGTGTGAGTTTTTTAATGCATCTAGTTTTTCCCTGTTTTATGGTTATGAATTGTTTTATTTGGGATGTTTAAAACATAACACTTTGATGATTTCACAGATGTAAAACTTTGTTTGACCAACGTTCTCTTTTTAGTGCTAGGAACATAAATAAGGTTTAGGATGAAACCCTCTAGTTTTGGGACGTGGAGGATTTTTAACCTGAATGATTTTGGCGATTTCATTGGTGTCACAGCTCTGTAGCACAGGGAGCTCTATAGAAGGGAGTGAATCAGTGAAATAGTAAGAAATGGCTGGATGCCATGCAGGTGTTCAGCTCATGGCATATGAGGTTATACATCTATCTGGTTTATATACTTATGTATTATTCCTCCAAAACACATATGTAACTCTTCAGGAGCTTACCACTCCTACCTGGAAAAGCAGGGCCTGTCCTTCCTGATATTCCTGCCCTCGGAAGAATCCCTTCAGACAAGCCATCCTCTAAAATGCTCCTATACCCTTGCAGCCCTGTGTTAGTTATGTCCTTAACATAAGGCTACTTCAGCAGCAGCTGCTGGGCATTTCCGGATACCCGTCCCTCTCTTCTCTTGGCTGATGAGCCCAAGGTGGAGAAACCTAGCACGGCTAAAATCTGATGCTTCCCATCAGCTCGCCTAGTCTGTTCCCTGATCAATAGTTATGAACAGTAGGTGACTGCAGCTATTTTCTCTTGGCTTTTTTTGTTTGTTTGTTGTTTTTTTTTAATTCATAAATCAATAAGAATACAAATGCTTTACAGTATTATTCTAGGGCTACAGGCTGCAGTGATCCTACCAAGAATAATGTAAAAATTGAAATAATTTGGAATCATGATTCTTCTGTTAAAATCCTCTAAGGATCCCATCCCTACCCTATTAAGGAGTCAGTTTTCACATTGGAAAATAATACTAATTTCGTATCTAAAATTATCAAAACATTTTCTTCCTTCTTTTGTCTTCCGAACCCATGTATCATGTTTTGATCCAGGAAAAAAATTAGTTCATTTTAATACTGTAAAAATGCTACTCTCATTTCTTTTTCCTCTCCCTGTTTCAGATTTAATTCTTGCACTAGAAAAGTTACCAACAAAGGATGAAGAAATGTTCCTAGCTATTAGCGTATGATGAGAATATCTCAAACATCACAATGATCAGCATCCTGTGGGAAACAGTCTTCTCTCTCTTGTGTGATTTGATTAAAAAAAGAGCTTAGAAAAAAGGTTTATTGATGACTGAATGTGGAGACTCATCTGACCTTTCTGCTTAAAATGTTATTTCAAATCAAATCTATCTATTAAGGAGCTATATTGTAGGTTATCAGTGTTTAAGAAATGCTGGAGTATGCACTTGGTATCTTCACACAGGTCTCTCTCGGCTTACCTTCATTCCCTGTCTTCAAACCACCTGCTCCTTTCCTATGGTCATTGTTTTCCATATTAATTAGTACAGTCTGCTGAGTAAATAATGATTTAAAGACTTAATTCCTATGTGCCTAACTGTTTGGGGGAAAAGAAGAAAATAGAAAAAAATATAGCGATGCCGTTTGGAATTTGTAATCATTAATATAAAGCTGTGAGTGCACTTCTGGGTGTTTAGGCAGCTTGAATAATTTAGGGCCTTTATATATAGCTGACTTGTCTCATTTGATTTATCTTCCTCACATGGGATTTTAAACTATTTTGGGGTACTTTATTACCACTATTGTCTCTCACATTCGTAATACGATAGAAGCAGGGAGCACAAGCAAAGATTTGAGCGAGAGGGTAGCATATGCTTACTATCAGTTGATTTAGCAATAATTGGTATGTGAGCACATTTAGCCTTTCCCGTCAAATATGAAAATCTAGCTCTATGAGAGACCGGGACCTTTTTCCTTTCACATTTCAGACTGCTATTTTTCCAAGTTTTCCCAACATTTCCTAATTAACAGCATTGATGATCATTAAAGGTATAGCTCTATTTTAATATAAATCCTTCTCATTGGTTCTTGTGATCATTTTTCTCAAAGGTATTTTGCTCCTCACAGCAAAAATCTTGGGTGAAGATGAAAGGCAGCGTTTGGGTTTTGTGAAAACTTTTCACCTCATCTGTCATGTGAATATTATTAGCCATTTCTCTACAGAAACCTGTCTCTTACTTGGAGAGAAGCTGCTATGTTGATGATAACAACAGCTAACATACTAATAGGCTGTGTTGCCCTTGAAGGTGCTGGTGCAGGAGGAGCGTGCTCTTGAAATAGATACTGAAGGACGTAGACCTGGTATAGTAAGGCCAAGGGAGCTGGCTCAGATTCAAACAGAAATTTGATTGTTTCTAGTTTTCATGGTTTTAATCTATTGCGATCTTTCGTGATTCCAATAGAACTTGCAGTGCTTGCATGCTTTCACTGCATACTTCACCGCTGTCAAAGACACAGAATTACATTAGAAAGCTGGTGGTGGTTTCTCCAGGACATAGGATACCTTGCTGCAGCTCTGTTGCAGAGTTGTGATTGTATTTTAATTTTTTTCTCCCTATTCGCTGAGATTTCCCTAAAACATGTGAGCTGGTCATTAGGATAGGTGGTGCTCTGGTGCACCATTTGCACCTTTTCCTTCAGATACCTAGAAAATATCCGAGAGGGTTCTTGCTCCCTGCACAACTGCATTTCTTGCTTGGTGAGGTATTTTCATGAAAGAAATGCCGTCTGTGGTGGTGAGCTGCAGTTTGATTCTACTATCCTTAGTCCAATAGATCCCATGGAAGGGGTGAGTAGTTTGTCTGTAAAATGGTGCGTACTGAGAACATACAAAATTAAAAGTTGTACGTGCAAACCTGGAAAACGCAGTCTTTCTTCTGCATGGTTGTATACTTTGTAAAAACCAAAGTTATTTATTTCATGAATTATTTGAGTGAGGAAGCACAAGTCAGTTTTAGCACTTACATGTACTTTATCATTCTGTCCTATGCTTTTGTAGACAATATTTTATCATATGCACTATTATGTTGTATCCAAAATGCAATTGAAGGCATATATAGTTAACTATTGAAAGGAAGTTTTGGCCTACTTCTGTTGATACCTAATAGATGTTGAAAATACCTTATGTATCAATATAAAAGCATATATTTTGTCCCCACAAGCACTCTTCCAATCTTGAAAATGCCTGTACTTGAAATATTATAAATAAAAAATGTGCTTTGGTTTCAATAGCATGTAGTTGCTAAATGTTCCTCTTTAAAACCCAAGTTCTTCCATTCACTTACAATTGCTAGTTTTCAGTGACAAAGTGATCATCGTGGTTGTAATTAAATATTTATCACACAGTTCTCTTTTGTCATTTGGATGTTACAAGGCAGGCAAAAATATACTTTAAAGGCAGACTAGTAAGCTATATTATGGTAGTATATCAGGCAAATGAGTGTTTGATGGGGTGTGTTAATAAGAGCTAAAAATAAAATCCCATCTGTTCACCTTTCAAACTGCATCAAGACACTGCATATGGGTTGTGGAATAATTTAATGAAACACAAATGAAAATATGTTTATTTCCATCTTGCTGAAACAAGTGAAATAGGCAAATTGTAGGTAAAGATGTTTTAACAAGCAAGGAATTGTGTGTTTATGGCTTTTCTAGAACACAGTAGCACTGCATTCATTTAAAAGCGTATATGAGTAGATATAGAAACAGAGATACTCACTGAAGACACTATCTCTAATAATCATATAAAGCTCAAAATCTTGATTACTGGTGGCAAGAGTTTGAATTATTGGAACAATTAAGGATGTGCTCTATTAGCATCAGTCCTGCAAAATGCATTGCATGTCGTGATCTTCAGAAATACTGTTTTTCAATGTTAATTTTTTTTATAATTTAATGAGCACTTTTAATTTATTTGTTGACTACAGAGAAACCTTACAGCCCCAGGCTGAATTACCCTAGCTAATGATCTGTTCCATAAAAAGAAGGGAAGATGTATGCTTTGTATCATCGCTAGGTGTTACACAATGAGGAGATAAAGGTAGGCACCACTGTTTCCGAGATGTTGACAGCAGTGTAACTTGACGCCACGGGAGTGACAATAATTTTTGTGTGCTCAGGATTTCATAGAATCACAGAATGGTAGGGGCTGGAAGGGACCTCTGGAGATCATCCAGTCCAACCCCCTGCCAGAGTAGGGTCACCCAGAGCAGGTTGCGCAGGAACGCGTCCAGGCGGGTTTTGAATGTCTCCAGAGACGGAGACTCCACCACCTCTCTGGGCAGCCTTTGCCAGGGCTCTGCCACCCTCACAGGAAAGAAGTTCCTCATCATGTTTAGGTGGAACTTCCTGTGTTCAAGTTTGTGCCCATCACCTCTTGTCCTGTCACCACTGAAAAGAGCCTGGCCCCATCCTCCTGACACCCGCCCTTTAAGTATTTATGAGTGTTGAGAAGATCCCCTCTCAGTTGTTTTTTCCAGACTGAAGACACCCAAATCCCTCAGCCTTTCTTCATAAGAGAGGTGTTCCAGTCCCCTAATCATCTTGGTAGCCCTTTGCTGCACCCTCTCCAGCAGTTCCCTGTCCCTCTTGAACCGGGGAGCTCAGCACTGGACACAGTACTCCAGATGTGGCCTCACCAGGGCAGAGTAGAGGGGGAGGATGACCTCCCTCGACCTGCTGGCCACACTCTTCTTGATGCACCCCAGGATGCCATTGGCCTTCTTGGCCACGAGGGCACATTGCTGGCTCATGGTCACCCTGTTGTCCACCAGGACTCCCAGGTCTCTTTCCACAGAGCTGCTCTCCAGCAGGTCAGCCCCCAACCTGTGCTGGTGCATGGGGTTATTCCTCCCCAGGTGCAGCACCCTACACTTGCCCTTGTTGAATTTCATAAGGTTCCTCTTTGCCCAACACTCCAGCCTGTCCAGGTCTCGCTGTATGATGGCACAGCATTCTGGTGTGTCAGCCACCCCCCCAGCTTTGTGTCATCAGCAAACTGGCTGAGGGTGCACTCTATCCCCTCATGCAGGTCATTGACGAATATATTTCTCAGTGCACTGACTATTATTTTAATACTCTTAGTGGGATGATTTTTTTCACTTTTTCCAGTAATCGGACCTTTGACATTGGTGTAGTTGCGTTCATCTCACTGCTCTGCTGTACAACAGTCACATGAAAGGTTTTGTCTATTGCTTTTACCAGGTATTTCCTGTTGGTTGTCCTTTATCTTTGGCCAAATCAGAACCACTTCTAGTGAGTTCAAATCACAGATCTCCGTCTTTTACTGGTTTTCTAAAAGAAAATTAAGATACTATGTAGTCTGTGAACTGCCATTGCAGGGTAGCAGATGATTTGGTTTATTTTTGAAATAGTTTTATAACCTAACCCTGAAATAAGGAGTTAACTTGCTGTAACTTGAGTTAATTTATCTCTTACAGATGTGGAAACACCTAGGAAGGCAGGGCCGGGTATGAAGGGTTCATCTAGCTATTGAAAAGAGAAATAGAAAAATATAAAGCATCAGGAGGAGAAAAGCTTGGAAGAGAAAATGGCTTTTCTTCAGTAAGATGTACCTTATGGTTCAGGCTACAGGGGCACATCTTGCTACATCCAGCTCCCTGATGGCGAAAAAAAATCCTATGTTTCTTATTAGAAGAAAAACTGGATATGAGTTTGTAGCGTGCTTCAACTGTGTCCGAGGAGAACAGGGCTCGTCGTTACACTGTGGGCTGTATGAGTCCATACAGTCTCTCTTGACTTCAACTTAGTGGTTGCTGTCAATAAGAATATTATTTAAAAACAGGTATGCTGAACACACAAGTCACAAAGGCAGTGTGTGTGCATGCATGTATATATGTGTGTGTAGATATATATATAAAAATAATAGCATTTGCGTTTGTTAAACAGATTGGATTCCCAAATAGCTGAGATGTGTTACAACAGCTCTGAAAATGAAAGCCACTTGCAAAAGCCTTATGTTAGAGGGGAAAAAACTGTCTGACTTGTCATCTTTTCCAGGTCCCCAAAATCTGAAGCTGGTTGACAGGAAACGTTGAGCAATTGCTTTCTCTCAGTCTTCGATGTAAATGTTTGGGGTTTTTTTCCTTTTTTTTTTACAATTACTTATCCAGGCATTATTTTTAGGTATGTGGAGGTACATAAAAATAGGATGGAAAGTACCTATTTTTTTCATCCTGAAAAAAAGATATTGTTTAAAAGACATTTTTCAAAATCAAAGTACTTTCTTGGAAATTTTTGAAGAAAAGAAAAACTTTGAATTTATGTGAAAAATAGTAATGGTTTATTCTTTGACTTCTGTGTAACTCTATTCTTATGAAAACTTAGTGATAAAAGATCTCTGAAGAAATACCAGATTTGTTTTTCAGTCAACTCCTGTTAAATCATAGTAGCGTGTTTTGCTGTGTACCTCCTTTGCCTAAGACAGTTACTATGTGCGTAAGTAGGTTGACTAATTTAAATACATCACTAATTTCTGTCTTCTGCCCTCAAAAAGGTTGTAAGAATAATCAAAGTACACTAATAGCTAGAATCCTAAACTTGTAACATGAATAGATGTAAAGTGAGAGCAGTTATTTAGTTACCACATGTGCAAACATGTGAAATGACAGTCAAATCCTCCTCATGTGAAATCACTGTTGGTTTTAATATTTTTTTTTAATTTTTATTATTTTCAATTCCATATCTTATTTGTGCTTTCCTGATTAATGCAGTAGTTTTCCATTATCTGTGGTTACCCAATGCTTAGAATACATTTTGTCTGTTGACTTCTTGATTCTCCTCCAACGAAAACCAGTAAGTAAGGGCCAATAAGAATATTACTGAATTTCTCCATATAGTATGCCTACACAAGAACTTGGGAACCATTTCTTATCGTGTCTTTACTGTTGTATCTTTCCATAATGGAACTTCAGAAAAACAGCTCAAGTGTCTTGACATGACAGAGTGATCATTAGCAATACAAACAACTTTTATCACACTCCTCCTTGAGGTTTTACAGAGAAATTTAGTCAGATATTTGAGTCTCAAACTCTTGTTACAGATTGTCAGTTGTTTAGTATTCATTAAAGGCTTTCAGATGCCAATACAGATTGCCACCAGAAAATGCCGAGCATTTCAAGTTTTGAAAGTGAGTCTGCCAAGATTTAATTATATGTGTAAGTAAATCCACCCCTGATGGAAGTACTGCATCGCTGCCTAATAGAGAAAGGAAAGAGCAGCCTGTGAGAGGTTCCACTTCTCATGGTCTCTTCTGTGTTGATACTGAAAGTCATACTATTGGTATGGTTTCTCTTTGAAAAGGGTTTTGTTTGCTGTGATTCTGGGCACTTTTATGCCACCCTATACAAACCACTAAATCACTACTGGCCTTGGAATCTACTGCCTTTTTTATAGATTTAAAAGTAGGCAGGGCAAGCCAATCCAAAGATGTTGATGTGACCAAAATATATCAATGGTGGTATTCTCCTGTAATGATCAATATAATGCACAAGTCAGTGTTTGTTTTATTTGTCAGTTGCTTTACGTACTAAATTTTAGTTCATTTCTTTGCTAATAAAAAGCCCAGGTTTACTCTTAGGTTTCCTTTCCTCTTTTTTCTCTTTGTTTCCACAGATAACCTGTTAAGAAAAATTCATGAATTAAGTCTATCCAGCATTTGTATTCCTTTCTCCCATTGTTCTGAAGAGGTACAATATTAGACTAAGTGTGCGTACTGTTCCAAACAGTTATTAGGATTTTTGAAATTGGAAAGGTTTTTAATTTTTCACTTACAAGTTGAGGAAAGGATATTGCTTTAAAGACTTCTTTTCTTCCGAAGACACATCCAGGAAGTATCTTTTGTCTTGTGACACTGATTTATTCTCTTTTTCCCTTCTCTTCACAACCTCAAGGTTAGAAAGATAATTCTCGTAATTATTTTTTCAGATCTAGGTCAATTTCCTCTTCATTTTACTTTTCAGTATTGCTTGTTCTCATCTGTGTTTCTTGACCTCTCAGGGACTGTATGCCAAGCTTTCCTTGCCAGTACTGATGCTTGTTAATGTGGTGAACTGAATGTATGCAGAATAAAATAGGGATAATAGGTGTGTTAGAGTCACAGAGGTCTTGCTGCTGTCAGGCTGCTCTCCCTCTCTTCTGCTGAAGGCACACTCTCTGCACTGTTACTTGCTTTCCTTCCCCTGAAACAACCAGGCTGCAAAATCATGTGAAAAATACACAACTTTGCATAGCTGATCGTTCCTTAAGTTCCTTCCTTAGCCATCACGTGTATTGATAAAATCAGCTGAAAATAGGGGATAAGTAGTTCTGAAACTGAACTGCCTTAATTTATTTTTACATACTTTAACAATTTGTTTCCATTAAAATACTGAAGCTGGTGATAAATGTTTCTCTTTGCTCAAAACTTACTGAGAGCTTCAGCCTATCAAAAACAACGGGCATTTGTTAACATCTGAGAAACGCGATACAAGTTGCCGCTTTGTTTCCTGCCCTGCCATCACTTCTCACCCCAGGAGTCACTTTTCAGGACTTGTAATGAGGCATCATTGCAGTTGATTGCTGCACTATAATGGACTATGAAAAATTTAACTGGGAGTTTATGAGATGTATGCACAGATTTTTGGTTGCACAGCATTAACTATACCTCTAAGCATTTTAGATTAAAGGTAGCTCCATTTTTTTATGTGAAATCTTCAGCAGAAGAATCTGCAATCTATATACTAAAGAACTGGATTAAAGAAATCAGTTGCTATTGAAGGAAATACCAAAAGCTCTTTCAAAATGGCCAGCAGAGCTTGGTGCTATGTCATATCCTTAATTAGCAAATATAAGCCCTAAAGAAGACCAATTCAGAGATATTCAGTAATGATAAGAGATGTGAAAATAAAACGTCTCTAGGAGTGTCCAAAAAAAGAGATTTTATTCATACTTGTCACCAGACAGTAGTTTGTATCCATTCATAGGTGCAGGTGGATATAGACTGTCTCGGGGTGTTCTGTCCTGGGAGCAAGGATCAATACAAAATTCGGCCGAGTCTCAGGTGAGTGTCATGACTGCAAGAGCAGTTTGTGCTTCCACTGATGCTCTTTTTCAGACTAAGGTTTCTAAATACTGTCCCAGCCTCGGTAGGCGGGTGTTCCACTTGCAATGACAATAGAAGTGTAAAAAGTGAAATGTTGTTTTAATTCATTGGTGTCCCCAGATGGCCTGGCAAATCTCTGTTTGGTTTGATGCTACGGTAGTGCAGATGCATGTCCTATGTGAGTTTACATCTAGGGAAACTTTGTTCTTTGAATGTAGGCATGATGACTGGGCACTGCTATGTGTGATAAGGTATTTTGTTTTTCTTAAGATACGTGCCTTAGAAAGCGTGCATTTTGGAGTAGGCATCTTAAATCAAACACTTATGAAACCTTGTTATTCTACGAATGGATCCTTTCCTAATTTATTACATGTCATCTAGACAATAAGGTAGAGACTTTATAGAATGTAAACATTAACTTACTGAAAAAATGTGCATGAAAATGTTATTCCCATTTGTCTTCTAGAAGGCAATTAATGTCGCTTTCCCTCTGGTACCAGGTAGCCTACTGGGACTTAAAAATAATTAATACCTTGGAAGCATTATCTTATGAAATCTCATTTTTATTTTATTTAAGGTAAAGCATTTCTACTACAGGTCAAAAAAAACAAGCTAAGATTTGTGTTCCCTGGAGATAATTCAGGTGCTTTAAGAGAACCCGTTTGCATTCCTCCCTGAGGATAGGTTGGTACCACTGCTGTGTGCAGTGACAGGGATTTTAGACAACAATATCAATATGTCACAATTTGTGGCATTAGTGCAGGTTGTCACATTTCCTTCTCAGGTCCTTAAAATGCTTCTTAGACAGTGTGCTCTCAAAAGAGCTAGGCTTCTCCAAGTGCTGAAGCTAAGTAGTAGAGAAGCCTGTTACATAATTTTATTCTTCAGATTGTTGTGTACAAAAGGAGGGGGTACAAAAGGGGCACAATAAACAGTAAATAGGCTAGGTAACAATTTCAACCCATATATTCTTCTGTATGAGTCTCTGGTTGCACTTAACTCGTTGCTCAGGTCTGCTACTACCATTCAGTTGAAAATATTGTACTGGAAAGTTAAAAGGTGTTTACATACCCCAGTTGTGTGGTATGGAGAGAAAAGTGAGTAAATGCTCCTGCTCTGTGCGCATAAAAAGCGGGTAAGATCTTTACTGACAAAATAGAAATGTAAAAATTCTGCTTGAAAATAAAAATATTAATGTGTATGTATCTGGAAGGTCATTTTTCAAGCTCTCTTTCGTTGTATGTACCTTATGGATACACCACAATTTCTGGCGTAGGAGGGTAGGTGTCAGTTGTGGTTGGAAATGCACAGCTACTCAGCTGCTACGTACCTGCCCTGCTGAACAAATACTCTGCCTGCAGCAAAATACGAGCAGCGTGCCCCAGGCAATGTGCAGCCGGATTTTAAATTTTGGTGTGGCTTAGGAGTTGTCTAAATGCAATCCGTGCTTCTGTTTTAAACAAGAGAAGAATAAGGGAACTATGTGGGGCACTTTAAGCCCTGTTGTAAAACGGCCAAATTAATTTTGTATCTGACATATTACTTGTTAAATATCTAATCTATTCTGTCAACAGACTAAATTCTATTCTAATGCAAATGAAAACCAAATTAAGTTAGCCAACCACCAGAATCCTTCTGCATCTCCTTCTCTTTCTGCCTCTCTCATACCATGTTCTAGGGATGACTCTTGCAGGCTCAATAAAGGATTTGATTTTGGTGACTGTTACTGTTGTAAAATAAGAACCTTTATTCATCCGCAGCTTGACAACACCTCACAGGCTAAAAGTCATTAGTATAGACAAATCCAAATTGCACCTCAGTATGCGAGGTGCTCCCTGTGATCTGCAGTCATTCCCTGCAACCCCTTTTATGACCTTCATCTTAAATAATTACATCCAAAAAGTGAAGGAGGAAGGAGAAATCTTTCCTACAGAGATATCTGCTAAACAGGTGGGAGGGACTGGATTCAGTCTTTTGACCTGTGAGGTGTTATAACTGGTTAGCTATTGGGATGCTGGACAAAACATCACGTTAAGAAAGCTTTATTTTATCCTGTAAAAATGAGATCTGCATGTGCTGGAAACCTTCCTTCTAGGCAGCCGTCATATGTTGCTCAAATAATAAGTGATGTGGTGATGGGTTTGGTCCACTTTCAGTCCCATATAATTGCCTGAAGTCTTAATCTCTAAATAGTCTCAGTAAGCTTTCCCAACTTTCTAACTGGCTAAGGCTCTTAGGTAGGACTGTTAGCAATTCATTAGCGTGAGCCATAGCCAGCCACAGGTACAGAATAGCACTCTGAAAACCCTGGTCTGTACCTGCCATGAACTGCTCTCTTAATTCCATGTCTGTGTCTCTGAGTTGAGTGTGATACAGGATTTTGCTCGAGATGCTGAACCGCTGGACGCTGCTGTTGTGTACTTCTACAGTGATGCTGACCAGTTTTAATTGATTGCTCTTCAAAGTATGACTTTGAAATCCACTATAATCAAACTGAATTTGTAAGACCTGCTCTAAGATTTCACAGCTAGAGTCTTTTGCAAGAAATACTTTCTCTGAATTATTCTCAGAGAATGGATTTTCACGTAGCTCCTTTTTTTTTTTTTCATATTATGTCTCCTTAAAAATTCACCTTCACATATTCTATATGTAGAAGGAACAGAACAGAAATGGATTGAAATAGACCAAGAAAGTCTATAACTCTTAAGCGAAAGGATCAAAAAGTATCCATATTTTTTCTTACACAGTTGTTCCTGCAAACTTCAATTCAACTTACTCTGGAAGTGGAAAAAGCTGTAGAAAATAGAAGGTTGGAATATATTTTGTAAAAGAGACAAATGAATCTTGCTGCCTTCACCCTCCTTGCAGCTGTCCATATTTCTTGTTCCCAAAATCACCGATCCTATACAGGACAAGAGAAGCTCATCCAGTCAACTGCCAGAACAATGCCATATTACTCCCATGCTCAGTCATATACTCGAACTACTGAGTATTTAAGTCCCAGTTGAAGTAAGTAACTTGATTAAAGAAAAATGTTCAGATTAACCTAGATACTCACATTAAATTTTAGGGCAGTTGCACATATATTAGTTGAACAAAAGTAGAGAGCAATTTTGAATTATTTGCTTAGTTTTACATGTCAAACAATGAGGACTGAGATGCACATTGTTTAAATGCTTATTGTTAAAGCCTGATCAAAACTTTCCTGCAAAAATAAAGATTTCATTTATTAGCCAGAAAGAGACCTGTTCCCTCTAAATGTCATAACCCCCCCGCTTCAAGCTACTAGCAGTCTCTGAAGTGATATGAAGGATATTACTTAGGGTTTCTATAAACTCGGGGAGGGAGGTGGAGAAAAAAGATGGGGAAAAAAGCCAAACCAAAGCACCTGAACAACTGTCACCTTCTGGAATACCTTCTCGTCTCAGATCCAAAGTCTGGCTTGAAAAATTAATGCTCTTAACTTAAGAGTAGCTGAAGCAGTTGGCAGGCAAGTGAGAGTAGCTACACTGTCATCCATCTCTAACTACATATTTAATTTGCTAAATATGTAGTTCTGAGAACATCCAGATATTGATTACAATCTGTGGGAACTGGCTGTTTTCTTTACATGGAATGAAATCCTTTAATATGCATCTCTATCAAACATTGGAGAGCATTAGGCTGCTATATATGAGCTTCATACAGAGTTTGGTGATATGTTTCCAGAAAAATTCTCACCTATATTAATTTAAGCATCCAAATGCAGAATTTGGAATTAATGAAAATTAATCTTCACATTTCAAAAAAATTAAGTGATTAAATTTCAAATTACTTAATTATGGTAAAATAATTGTATTATTGTATTAAGAAATATGTAAAACTCTCGGAGTTTTGAGCAAAGATTTTTTCCTGAAAAAGTTTTATAGCAGTAGGTGCTTCAAATTGTCCAAGGTTTGATTTTCTGTTTGGAAACTTACCTTTTAAAAATTTGTTTCTGCTGTTAATAAATAACCCAGAGCTGAATTTTCAATTTTCAGAAGAGCACAAGAATAGATTATATTAACTAAGAAATAAGAAAGTAAATTTTCACTTCCTGGGGAAAGAAACAGATTGTGTTTCATAATGACTTTGCATTTCTTCCAGTAATTTTGTAGTCAGTTCAGGATGGATCTGAATTTTATCAACATTTGTTATTACTACTAATATCTGGACTATAATAATCAAAACAGAAGTATAAAAATGCTCATGAACAGTTGATACTAGGGGTGGGGAAAGGAGTACGTGCGTGCACCCCTCTTCCAAAAATAATTAAGAATGTATCCAAACATTCTGGCCAAAAAGACCCAGATCCTCCTTAATTTTCTGTTGTTGTTTTCTTCTAGACAAACCAAGTTGAAAAGAGACACAGATTTAATTTGGTAAGGAATACGTTGTCTGTCTGATGCCTTGTTTTCTGCTTGCTCGTATCTTGTCAAAAGGTAATGTAGGCAACAGAGGAGCAGTTAGAAAACTTATGATAGAGGTAAACTTTTTTACGGCAATAAAACTTGATCTAAACCCAATCAAATGTTATTATTTAAAGAATTTATCTGCTTGTTTTTCGGTAAGAAAAATATTGCTTTTACAATTGACATTTTCTGGACCTGAATGCCTGCACATTAGTGCAGATTATGTCACAAAAAAGAATTAGACCTGAAATTAAGATTAATTAGAGAAGCATAGCTTCGGGATGACTCTGTGCTATTTTCCCGTGCCATTTGTTGAAAAGGATGTAGCTGGAATGCTCCTGCCCTCAAAGCGTCCTTATGGAACCTGGGACATTGGGATTTTGTAGCTGGAAGCAACGTGGGACATTACAGACTGCTGTCTTCCATGCCAATGTGGCAATATCTGTAGGAAGAAATAACTACTTTTTAGACTTTATTTTAGACTCTAGTGTCCAAAAGATGATCTGTTTCTTTCCAAAAATAGCAGTTGAAAAATATTACCTCTCCCTCCGATCCTTGACTTATTTATATCCTTAAATCATCTTGGGCGAAAAACACTGCTGGTACTTTTGGTGTGTATGTGGCTACTTGCAAACTCTGCCCAGTGAGAAACCGGACATTTGTTTAAAGTCATTGTCATGTACAGAAGCTATAAATATACATCTGGATCAACGTCCATTTAGACGTTGGGTTTCTTGATGCTATGACATATCTGACTTGGCACTTCTTCTACCTATCAGACAAGCTTAGGGGATAAATGGGATCCTCTTGTTATAGATGTGGCTTGAAATGTTATAGAATTGTCAAAGTGGGAGTGAGGAAGGATGGCCCTTCTGTGGTGGGGTGGAAAATATGGTCTTCTGTTTGCTTTAGAGCTGCAGAATAACTTTTGATGGCAGCTCATGGCAAGCTCTAAAGATTTATAAAAAGATGTACGTCAGCTCTCGGGCAGTGTGCTGGCTTGTTTGGGATGGAATTTTGGATTGAAGGTGTCTTTTGTACTTGGATGCAGTAAATGCAAGGGTTCGGGCTAAAAAGCAGAATGAGATTGAATTTACTGCTTGGATTCTTCTTTCAGGAAGACTTGGAAACTGATTATGCATTTAATAATGCAGAAGCACATGATGGCTGAAACAATTTTCTTATTTTACTTTTGTAGTTCTTTTGTAAAGGTTACAATATCATCTTTTGAAGCAAGTTCAGACGCTTTGGCTTTTTTATGTTTACTGTAACAGCAAATATTGAAAGTATGATAATGTTATTTGCTTTAAATTTGGGGTGTGAGGGAGGCAGGATTCTGGTGTTTAGTAAATTTGTATCTGTTAATACTTGTAGTGTGTACAAATTAAAAAAAAATCTTACACCTTTTAAAGGAGACATTAACAAGGTCATAATCAAAATACTTTCCTCTCCTTTACAAAGATGTGATTTTGCTGATTTTGTTGAGTTATCACAGTATCATAACTCGTTTGCTATTGTGTAATCTAGTTATGAGACTGTTAAAGAAAATGTTTTTTAACTATGCTTAGATTCCTATTGTGTTGGCTTTTGGTAGTAATTCTGGAAGATTATTTTCCCTTTTGCTGAATGGGAGTTTTAGACTAAAATTACTGTATAGTTACACCAGGTTTGCACAGAAAATATGCCCCCATTTCTTCTGGGGGGGAACTGAATTATGACCTCCAGTTCCAATTACACTAAATAACTTTTGAATGTGTGATGTGCTCCAATAACACTTTAAATGAATAACTTGTGATACTTGCCAATTTACTGGGGCCGTAACCATCTTTCTGTTCTATATTTTTTCAGTACCTAGTGCAATGTGACCTTGTCCCACAGTTCTGAACTCCACATTGTGGCTGTAATTAAAGTGTGTTAATATCAACTATTTGTTGAATTTAACCTGAAAGTAATTGTGACTAATGAACAACTGTAAGAAAATCATTATGGTGTTTGTAACAGTTCAAGAGTTGAAAAAGCAACAAAACATTGTTACAGAAATATTTTGTTTTGAACTTTTCCGCCTATGCTTAAATATTCACGAAAGTTTGGAAATGGTTTCTGGCACCTTATTGCCATGGTGATCAACTCTGTGCACGATATAGCTGCATGAGTCAGTGTGAAACAGAAACCAAACCATACTTTCATCTATTGTATTTGTTTACATTTATATATGCTGTGAAGAAAATGTTTTGCTCTCCCTATTAGCCATGAATAACACGTAGCAGCAGAAGCCGCAGGAGGATGTAAGGGGCGGGGGGGCAGGGTAGGCAAACACTGGAGGAAGAAAATGTTGAGGTAAATATAATCTTTGGTTGTTATTAACAAATTATGGAAATGCAGAGCGCAGCGATGATTGGGGTTGTCTGCTGCCAGAACAAAGATGCTGAAGACTTTATATTGGCTGTTATAGAATTCTTCCTGGTAGTACTAATTCCAAGGATGTTATTGCATTGTGTCAAGAAATCATGAGGCTCTGAATTTAAGGATCAAAAATTCAAGATCAGGTTTTTATGCCGTACATTTATTTTTAATTTTCATGGGGCTCTCTTTGTCTAAAATTGGGCTTCTGCTTGAATTTTTATCTTTTTTTTTTTTTTGCCTGTTTGATCCATAATTTCAAAAATTTGCACAAAAAGACTTTGAAATACATAATAGAGGCTATGGGACTTACAGCAAAGCAGGGAAAGGTTAGCTTAAGTGGGCAATGTTCCTATCTACTCTGTGTCTGTCTGTCTTTTCAGCCTCCCACATGTCTGAGATGTCAGGTTGCTAAATAAGAATCGTGTTCTCCAGATTGATTTTTATTTTTTTCCTTCATGAAGTGTTGCAGAGAGTGGGAACTAGTTGAATCAAATGAAGGGGTAATGGAAAACAGACTATGTAGTTGAGTTGCCTGTAAAACCTGAAGCCTAAGGGGAAGCATGGCTGTGAGACCTGGGTAAAGCCACCTCAGATCCAACCTGTAGTGCCCACTGACCGTCAGACAGCTGTGGCACTGTCTGCTGTGTTACATAATTTTCCTTCTTTCATAAATATTTGAACCTTCTATCTTACAAACGATGTGAGTCTACTGTGTTACATAACCCCTGTTTTATTGTGAAACTACTCATATTTTCATTTGCCTTATTCATTAACACGAAAGCTCAGTATTAGCGTTGGCTTAAAACAGAATCTTCACTACTTAAATTGTCCTTGTATTGAAGGGAAAACTTTAAGGCTGGGATATTTAGCTAGATGGGTTTGCTTTATTTACAGCAAGGATGGGATAACTGGAGTTGAGGGAATAGCGGTGTGCTTTCAGCTTCTCTTTGGAGTTTGGTTTTCCCTGTGCAAAGGAACAAAATAGAAAAAGCTCTCAGATGCCTCTTTGCAGGATGGGAAGAGGAAAGGGCAGAAAAGCATGTGATCTTGTCCCATTCCCCTCCATCCACCACTCACTCAGTGCCAACTGGGAAGTCTGTAAAATAGATTTTTGCTGTGTCAGTGTGTGTCCCTTTCAAATATGAAAGTCGAACTCTACCTACACCTTCCAGTAGATAATGTTAGTGTGTAAAAACTCCCTCATTTTCTACTGGAAATTGATGGCTTTATACCCCTTTGTTCAGCAGATGCACCCTTCCGAGCTCTGTGTTTGGGCAATGAAACAGCCAGATTGCTGGCTGCTTGTAATATTAATACCCATTTCTTTTGGAACAACACTGTAAATACAATCCCAGCCAGTGGGCTGACAGGAGGTTGGGTTGTCCAGTGTCTAGTACCAGATCACTGCCACCTCCCCTTCACACTATTTGCCATAAGGTCCAACAGTTCTGTCTCTTGGGTTTTTTCAGTCTTTTTCTGTGGTTTTAGAAGTACTAAATCAGCTGAATTGCATTAAATTTATTTATGTGTTTCAACTTTTTTGGAGCACTTTTTCCAATGTGGGGTTTCATAAACAGTATGCCGTTTAGCATCAGATGAGAAAACTTTGAGAATGAAATCACAGTGATATGTCCCAACTCTTGTCTGACATATTTGAGGTGTTTGGACAAATGGCATTTGTTGCTATTTTCTTCCCCTAACTCCTTTTTGCATTTGTGAAGTCACAGGCTGCTTCACGAGCTTCCTTTACAGCTTCTTTTGGAGGGACCTCCAACTCTGTCTCTAGACCACAGCTCCCAGGACATTTGGACACTGGGACTTGGATGTTTATTTGGATTATTTCATTCTGGATTTCCTCATTGGCGAATGTATAGTGCTGTGTAAAACCGATGGTAATGTCCAAAACGTAATGCAAAGAGGAAAAGAAAAAGCTATGAAACTAATGTAAGCTGATGTAAGCTGCCAAGGAAATGACAAAAGGATAAAAAAATGGAATAATTTTTTTCTGACAAAAAATAAAAGACAAATAAAAGGTAGAGGACTGTGCAATAACCCCTTGCACTCTCTCCTGGATCTGCTTTGTCCTTATGCTTGTAGTGAGATCTCCCCTGGCAGCGTTTGTGAAAGATATATTTTGTGAAAAGCCAGTTTAAGAAATTAAACAGTGGGGAAGGTGGAATTACCACGAATTTTTTCTGTCTCTCTCCCTGATCTGATTCTGTTTCTCTGTCTGGCAATCCTGTCAGTTGCAGAGCAAGGCAGGCAATTCCAATTTGACAATGTTGATCTTTTTTTCTGTTGAGATTTATATTAAGCTTAATGGTTTAGAGGGCTCCAGTCAGGGACATTTACCTTCCCAGACAGTATGATAGCAGCCACGTGCCATTGCCAGCCACCTCCAATTCTATCTTATCCTGTAAAACTCGTTAGCAGCAGTATGTTTTGCAACATGCGTGGAATACCACATGTATAGTGACAATTTATGAGAAAAAAAATCTTGCTAGTCTTTAATAATGTATCTGGAGATATTAGTTGCGTGCTTTTACTTACTCCCACCTTTACTCCTTTGTAACAAAGAGCTTTGCTGGATAATGAAACTGTAGCTATGTAGGAGAGCTGATGTGTCTGTGGGCAAATGTTATGGCACTATTTAAAAATTAAGGATAGAAATTAAATAATTAGAAATATTTGAAGCAGACTGAGCTCAGGAACTTTACCAGAACCTCCTATTTTCTGACTACTCTTTATAAAGTAAGAGTAAGCGTTGCTAGAGATGGCTTCCTATTTGTGAAGAGCAGGTTCTTTGATTCTCCAGTTTACGTACTAGGACTGATCCTACCCGTGTTGGATTATTTTGACTCTACTGACATCCCTGCCCAGCTTCCATGTTCAACTCAAAGCTAAGGCCCTTTACAGCCTCCAGCAGTCCAATCTGATTTAAGCTTTTGGCGGAGCTTAAATATTTGGCAATTTGGGCTGTTCATCATTTTCAAAATGTGGTAAAGTTGGTTGGGTGGGATTTTTTTGGTGTGGGTTGGGTTGATATTTTTCCCCCCTTCTCAACTTTCACCTGTTTTGTGGCTTTCATTGCTTTCTGAACAAGTTCAGTTCGGAACTAGCTCTGGATCTTCTTGTCTGCTACAAAGTGTTTAACAGGACACCTTAAGCTTTCTTCACATGTGATTTCTGAAAAGTTTCAGAGCAAAACCAGCATGAATGTACAGCTCTGGCAGCAACCTATTTGCTAAATCATCTGGCAACCAAGAGGTGTGCCTACATTAGGTGTATTTGTATGGCTGTTTTAGCAGTTTACTGGGTCCTTTTGCAGCGTGTAACATGGCAGGTGCCACTGGAGTGCTTGCAAGCTGTTTAATGCCATCCTTCGCTACCCCTGTGTGCTGTATTCATAACTTTGGCTACAAAAACATACTCTAGGTCAACCATGCACATTGTGTGATTGCGATTTGACTGAAATTAATTAATCAGGTAGTTATTGACCATCACTGAAGTATTGATTGCTCTCCTAATTGAGCTATCACGATTCCCTGCCAGGGCTTCAGCTCTTTGCCACGAATTATTTTGGTCTACTTATCTTTTCAAGAAGTCATATGTAAAAAGCTGAAAGCAGAAATACTACTTTATGTTTATATTCAGAGCAATCCGTTGCTGACAGTCATTGTAATACAGTTCAGGAAAACAGAGCTAGAGGGTAATTGTCTGGAAAGTTGAACTTCCCATATATAGGAGTGTGGAGGTTTTAGCATGACAGCTCAGGGATGCAATAGAGAAATGCATAATACAACAAAGGAAGAAATAATTAAGATAATGCAAAATAGAAAAGAGGAAGAACTGATAAGGGATGGTAGGAACTGGATTTATAGGAGGAATAAATTTAAGAGCAACTTGGAGACTATGCAGCTTGATTAAGCCTAATAGTATTAAGAGAGCTGTAGCTGGACAGTCAGCTGCCTGCTGATGGCAGAAGTCAGGAACCCGAAAAACTCCAGAAAATCATCGTAAAGAAACTATTTCCTGTTGCTGAAGAACTGAGGCAAAAATGTCAACTGGTTGGAACTCCAAGTAAATAGCAAGTTAATTATTTGCTCGTGTTTTATTTTTTTGGTTTATTTTTTTTCCTGTAGGTTCTGTGTAGGAGCCACTCCTGGTTCCTCCAGGTTTTCCATCACTTGAACTGAAATGATTTCTGTGTGCAAGCGAGTACTAATTCTCCACATATGTTGGACAGAAAATTGGATATACATAACAGATGAACCAGAAAATGCCACATTTTTTTCACCCTATTTCATTTCAATGTTTCAGTGATGTGCAGTCCTTAGGAAAATTTGATCCAAAAGTGTTACTATGTTTTTTAGGAAAAAAAAGTGGTTGAATTTATTAAAGCTATTAATAGGTATAAATCACGAATCCTCATTTCTGATCACTTAAGGTCATTTTTCAGTAGGGATTTCTATCTCTCTTATGTACTGTAAGTATGTTATGCAGTTGTATCAGGCAGAACTTAAAAACGTAGACATCTAAACAGCGTAAAGAACATCGCCAGAAGTAAGCTGCTTAATAAGCAGAAGACTCTGGTAAAAATTAATCAGTCTAGTCTAAAGAGCTTAAATTTGCAACTTATTATTTGCATGTGCATAATGCAGTGGTGTTGCACTGAAAGTGAAATGGAGAAGTTGTGGAGCAGTCCAGCATATTCTAATGGCATTTAATTCCTATATATTTCACAATGTGGAAAGCAAAACCATACTGGAAGATAGTGACCTCTGATTCCGGACTGATGATGTGTTGTAGGAGGGAATTGTTATTGTCAATGAGACATCTACAGAGCATATCTAGAAAGTCTTTAGCAAAACTGCAGTTAGCAGAGAAAGCAGTAAACTGTCTTCCTGGTGTTTCTTTAGGCTAACGCAGCGGGAAGGTGAAGGGGCTGTACAAACACGGCATCAAAACTCAGTGCTAAGTTTTCATCCCTGAAGAACAGTAGCTTCTCTAATCAAGGAGGCTTCTCTAGCTATTGGTTTTAAACCTCTGTTTGGAACTGCCTGTGCTCTATCCTGAAAGATACTCTGCAGACGTCTGAACCAGGAAACATCCCAGATTCTTCTGGGAGAAATCACTGTTTTGCATTTTCTTTCTCAAGGCAGTCCTGTCAGAATTCAGACACCTCGCCAATTTGAAAATAGTTCATCCCCAATTGTGTTATGATTGCTGCAGTGGTGTTTGTTGTAGGATACCATAATCTTCTTGCTATCTCTACATCATTGGTACAGATGAGGCCTAGAACACTTTTCAGTTCACAGGTCCATATAGACATTTCATTCCTGTTAATGAAAATGATGGGCCCAGAAGGGTTTAAAATCCCCTGAATGTCTAGTTTGAGCTTAAGCTTGTGAAAATGCAGCTTGAATAACACTGGAGAGTAAACTACATGCAAACTGTATATAACGATTTTTGATTTATATGCTGCACTGAGCCAAAACAAAGGCATTCAGAAAGTTTTCACCCACGGTTATCCCCAACGCCAATAATGAAGAGGTAACCACTGTGTTAGGCACTTTTTGTTGTTGTTGTTGTTGTTGTTGCTGCTTTAAAAGAATGAGATGGCGGGGGGCAAAAAGGGGGAAAGTACGAACAAACTGGTTTAATTAGAAGGACGAATTCAACTCTGGGTTTATACTGATGTAAATGCATGCTAGACTCATTTTGCTACTGAGGGTGAGCTTGGAGTTACACTGATGTAAGTGCTTGACTCGTGTTGTGTGTACTGTATTAAACATGCTCCCTCATAAACTAAAATGTCTTCCAGAGTCCATGAAAATTAGCATCCTTAGGGGACTTCCTCCTTCTTCTCGTAATTTCACTGCTTCATTTATTCACTAAGTGACTATTTTGCCAAACAGCTGGGATAGATAACTTGAGGGGTGACAGTTCTGTACACTTTTCTGTTCTCCATGCAGCTGGGCTGTCTGCTGCACCCACCCACTCCATCCTTCTGGCAATAGTAACCAGGACTCATAAGTTTTCTAAAGAAATAATACCTTTAAGGTTTATGTGTTTTTTCCTAAATCTAGGCTTTTAATTCTACATCTGTTAGGTATTGCTAAAATCTTTTATCATATAATAATATCTGAGGTAAAATAGAAAAAGAAAGGAACAGTAGGATTTCTCTTAAAAGACGTTTTTAATACGGCTTTTACTGCAGGTGCTTTCTGTCTCACAGCTAGGTGCAAACAAGATGACTATTCTGATAAGATTTGTATAAAGGTAGTGACTTCTGTGATGAGGGCAGAAATTTTAATTATAGAGAAATGCATACTGCTTTACTCATGACTTTGTTAGAAATTCTTATTTTTTTCTTTTATAAATATAAATGCCTTCTATACAGTCTTTACATGGATTGTACAGTAATTGGAAATAAGACTTTTTCCATAATAGAAATTACTGTTAAGGGAAAAAAAAAAATCATAGAATCATAGAATCTGTTGAGTTGGAAGGGACCTCTAAAGGTCATCTAGTCCAACCACCCTGAAGTAAGCAGGGACATCTTCAACTAGATCAGGTTGCTCAGAGCCTCATCAAGCCTGGCCTCGAATGTCTCCAGGGATGGGGCCTTGTCACATTAAAGGACTGTAGTTTCAATATTTGTCTGTCAGAGTCCCAGGACTTGCACTGATTTACTATCAGAGTCCCAGCAAAGGACTTGCACTGAGTCAGATTCACAAATAATCGAAATTAGTCATTTTATTGAGAGCGACAATCGCAGATTTGAGATTGCCGTTGATAAATTTACTAACTACAATAGCGCTAATTAATTAAGGTTAATATTTCTAGCAAAAATAATGATAGTACAACAACCCGGGGTAACATTCAGCAGAGGGTGGAAGGCACAGCGCTCACCCAGAAAGGCGTCCCTGCCTGGGGTGGGGGACGAGAACGCAGCCCGTCGACTGCTCCGTCACGTATTGAGTTTCTTCTCTCCCAATTTAACAGTCATTCTCTCCATCCTTTTATCCCCAAAATTACAAGGTTTCCCTCCCCTAGGTGACGTGTAGTATGATTTGGGTGGAGAGACGAGTGGTATAGTCATACATGTTTAGCATGATCTCTAAAACCCTCATTAGGGGTGTCAACTTTAATGTGCATTTCACAGGTAATGAGGCAAAGGACAATTATCAGGCATGGCAGCCTCTCAAGGAAACAAAGAACTTCACAAAGTCTCTGTTATCTTGATTTTACTGTCTCTGCTGTCGAAAAGCAGGGCTGTCCTGGCTCCCCAAGACTACCTCGTTATTTATGTATCCTACAAGCCTTCACTCCCCTGGGTTGCTGTAAGGGACGGACTGTAAATTCCCTGACGAGGGGCAGGAGGCCCTCCAAGCCTTCAATGGAATGCCTCAAACACTTGCAAGGAAATAAATAATGCAGGCCTGGCCTTCAAAGAACTGATAAGGCTCACACTTCTGGCGCCTGAAAGTGTGGGAGAACTGTCTTGTGAAGACAGGATAGTTCTGCCACTCGTGTGGTGAGCTTGCTAGTTCTCAGTTCTCAAGGCCATTGTGTCCGATGAGTGACCTTTGCTTCATTATCCACGAAATGCATATAAAAGCGCACACCCCTGCATATGCTAATGAAGATTATAGAGATCATGCTAAGCACGTATGACTATGGCACTCGTCTCTCCACCCAAATCATGCTACACGTCACGTGGGAGAAGGGAGAAACCTGAGACAAGGCTGTCCTCAGCAAGCGGGGTGAACCGTGCTAATTCAGCAAACATAAAAGGGGAAAATAAGTGCCCCTAGGGGGAACAAAGAAGAAACAATAGAAGAAGATGGTGCCTGGGAAGATTATTCCCAAGAAAGAAGACTGTGCCTGGGAAGATTTTTCCAAGAAAGAAGAAGATTATGCCTGGGAAGATTCCCTGAAAAAGACGCTGGAACCAGGACCGGTGATCTCTTTATCTCTGGCTTTTTCTCTGTCTTTTCCTTTCTCTATCCCTCAGTTTCTCTTTTCTCTTAGAATTGTTAAGTAACAGTTAGAGTTGTTAAGTAACGACCCTAAGTACGACCCTAAGTACTGCTTGCCATAAGTTGTCCGATACGTGTTGTTAAGTAACACAATGCATACCTCACCACTTGACATAATTTGTTGTATACCTAACCAATTATAGTGGACTTGTTAAGAGCTGTACTAACCATTTTGGTAAGATAATAAATGTTTATATATGGACCTTGAGATTTATCTCACCTTAGTCTGTGCCGTTGAGAATTTACGAATCTGAAGTCACTTACCCACCTTCTTTCCTGAGAGTGGGATGTGACAGTTGCACAAGAGATAGCAAAGCCAGTCTTAATTGCTCTTTGAGCACGGATACTTCACCTCATTATCCAAATTCCACCAGCCTCCACCACCTCCCTAGGCAACTTGTTCCAGTGTTTCACCACCCTCATTGTAAAGAACTTCTTCCTAATGTCTAATCTAAACCCACCCTGCTCTAGTTTAAAGCCATTACCCCTCGTCCTATCACTACATGCCCTTGCAAACAGCCCCTCCCCAGCTTTCCTGTAGGCCCCCTTCAGGTATTGGAAGGCTGCTATAAAGTCTCCTCAGAGCCTTCTCTTCTCCAGGCTGAACAACCCCAATTCTCTCAGCCTGTCTTCATAGCAGAGGTGCTCCAGCCCTCTGATCATCTTCGTGGCCCTCCTCTGGACCCGCTCCAACAGGTCCATGTCCTTTTGCTGAGGACTCCAGAGCTGGACTCAGTACTCCAGGTGGGGTCTCATGAGAGCATCTAGACAAGTACAATAAGTTAATGTGTCTGACCTTAAACTACTTGCAAAGTGAGAAAGAAACACCTTTTCTTATGTCATCCAGAGCAGGTCCTGCCAATTTGCATCTGGACAGTTAGTGTAAACCCCAAGCTTCTGAAAATTTTTTATGGCCCATCTTGATCCATTTAGGTCTCAGGGCTCCAGCTGAAGAGGTAACCAGGCACTTCCTTTGGAAGGCTGATTCACAGACTGCAAAAATTCACTGTCAAGAATAATTCTTGCTGTTTAGCCTCCATTTTCACGGTCAGGAACATGTCTTAATGTCAGTTTATATTTGACCTTTCTTAAGTTCCTTTTATATTCTTGAAGACCTTCTCACAAATAGGCTTATATAAATCCTACTCCTTGGTGGTTTTTATTTAGTTCTTACTTTCTCTCACCATCAGTTGGTCCTGTTTCTAGTTAACCACATAACTTTTTTTTAATCCACTAAAGAATTATTTGTTTTTGGAGGGAGACTGTATAAAACGTGGTGGGTAACTGTAATTTGTGTGTATATTTCAAGTGAAAATTCAAGTATGTATTCTAAGTGAATCAGTAAGACATGTCAGGAGGCTTTTTGGGATGAGATTTGTCCAGGGTTAATCACAACACAGCAAATGAATTAAAGTTTTATGAGTAGTTTCTGTGTTCTGAAACATTATTTTTTTTCTTACCAGTAATAAATATATAGTCTTGGTCACTGGGTACTCCACAAGATCAGGAGGTAAATTTTGGTGCACTATCTCTTAGAAAGCAATGACCTATCCTAATGACCAGTTTCAACAGAAAACGTAGCTAGGTATCATTTTTTAAATGCTTCCTATCCAGAAAAATAATGGATTATAATTGATTAGTAAATGTGTTGGTTAATAGCTAATAACATTTCATCCCTCTGAAATTACAGACTCCATTACAGTCTACATCTCCCAACATCAAACAACATAACCTCTGTTAAAATCCAGTGCTGTTAAAATGATATAGCAGGGATTTTAGGTGCAACATAGTTTCTTCAATAATCCCAAATAAATCAAGAAAGCAGTAACATTTTCCTTCCCTGCACTTGGTTCCATAGCTATAGCACGACAGCAGCCACTTAGACTATATAAAATTTTGACTTTCTCAGTGAAATTTTCAGGGGAAATATTATGGTCAGAAAAATTTTCTAAAAGCTCTTGGGAGTGATTTAAGCAAGGTAATGTGGCTGTTTCTAATGAAAGACAGAGGTGTGCACACGCGCATTTAGAATGGTAAAAGAATGCAAGTTTACAGATCTACCTCACCAAAAGCATTTAGAGGGCATTTCAGGGAGTTGGACTCGATGATTCTTATCGGTCCCTTCCAATTTGAAATATTGTATAATTCTAAATATTTCCTGCAAATGGCTCAGTCCAATTAAAGCACTTGATTTATTGATACATGTCCTATTCTTTCTCTTTCATCTTGCCGCAAGTCCTTTATCCTTCTCTCACTACTGGGATTCATCAGTTTTAGTTTACATCTGCATTTGCAGATGACTCTGAAATACAAGCTCCTGCTTGACAGTTGCAAAGTTTCCACAGACTTTGCTGGATAGGATCAGAACTTCTACTCGAAGGATGCTAAGGTTTCTGTCCCTCTTCCTGCAAAGCAATTGCTCGCATAATTATTTAAAACAGCTTAGCATATGTTTCCATAAAGCACTACTCCGGCACTGTGGAAGGACCTAAATATAGCTAAGTTTGGGTTTTTTTTGATTAAGAGAACTGACCTTCTGCTGTCTTTCTGATTAAAACCATTGCAAATAACATGCAGCATTAGGATGAGACAATCTGCACTACAGTCTATTTAAATTTTAGTGCCACTTTTTGACCTGTTTTTTTTCACCAGTAGAAAAATATAGCTACAAAGCAGCAACAACCACATTCTTTAGAAGTGGAAACTTAAACATATAAGAGACAAGCTACAAGTTAACATGTGTGAAAATATTAAAAAGATGCCTACAATACATCTGGGATGTATGTTGACATGCTGGAGGGAAGGGATGCCATCCAGAGGGACCTGGACAGGCTTGAGACGTGGGCCTGTGCGAACCTCATGAAGTTCAACCAGGCCAAGTGCAAGGTCCTGCACCTGGGTCATGGCAATCGCAAGCACAAATACAGGTTGGGTGGAGAATGGCTTGAGAGCAGCCCTGAGGAGAAGGACTCAGGGGTGCTGGTGGACGAGAATCTGAACATGAGCAGGCAATGCACACTTGCAGCCCAGAAAGCCAACCTCATCCTGGGCTGCATCAAAAGAAGTATGGCCAGCAGGTTGAGGGAGGTGATTCTGCCCCTCTACTCTGCTGTCATGAGGCCCCACCTGGAGTACTGCGTCCAGCTCTGGAGTCCTCAACACAAGAGGGACATGGACCTGTTGGAACAGGTCCAGCGGAAGGCCACAAAGATGATTAGAGGGCTGGAGCACCTCTCCTATGAGGACAGGCTGAGAGAATTGGGGTTGTTCTGCCTGGAGAAGAGAAGGCTCCGAGGAGACCTTATAGCAGCCTTCCAGTACCTGAAGGGGGCCTACAAGAAGGGTGGGGAGGGACTCTTTATCAGGGAGTGTAATGACAGGACATGGGGTAACAGTTTCAAACTGAAAGAGGATAGATTTAGGTTGGGTATCAGGAAGAAATTCTTTACTGTGAGAGCGGTGAGACACTGGAACAGGTTGCCCAGGGAGGTTGTGGATGCCTCATCCTTGGAAGAGTTCAAGGCCAGGCTGTATGAGGCTTTGAGCAGCCTGGTCTAGGGGGAGGTGTCCCTGCCCATGGCAGGGGGGTTGGAACCAGATGATCTTTAAGGTCCCTTTCAACCCGAACCATTCTATGATTCCAGGATTCTATGTTCAGCATGTGTATCTGTACGTGAGCAAGTGATTGTTGCTCTGTCTGTTTGTATTTGCCTAACCTTTCATTATCAAATAAAATCTAGAACAAAATACAATTTCTGTCTGAGGCAAATACAACTAGAATCCCCAGAAAGACTCTAAAGGTCAGATCACCTGTTTTGAAATATTGCTCCCCAGTATCTACAAAGTCTTAGTGACATTAAACGGTACAACGTGTAGTTTGCTAGAAGGTACCCCAGTGTTATATATTTAAAACACAAGCTGTAACCTAGACATAAATAAATAAAAAAATAATATTCTGTTGTAAAAGACTTCCAACTCTGACCAGTATTTGTGGAACAAGAATATTGTGGAAACTGTTTTTATTTTGGCAGCCAGTGAACTCCAAATCTCTGCTGCTCCTGGCACTTCGTCTGCTGGTCCAGTCAGTCAGTGGCTCTCACCGAGTCCAGGGACTATTGCTAAAACTGACTTCCACGTGTATTTACTTTGCAAAGACAAATGGTGATTGCTTTATGCATAAATGGACAAATATTTACTTTTTATAATTGTTTACACAGAGATTCGGAAAACTGAATCATAACAAAATGTTAGAATTTTAATTAGCCTTATTTCTTACTTAGGAAATATGTGAGGCTTGCTGGTTTTGCTATATTTCTTTTCTTTTACAGTGAGTTTTACCAGGAGGTTTCTTAACTAATATTGAAGTCTTATCTTGGGCATCTACCTAGATTGATTTATGAGGTAATTTAATAGAAAAGTAGACAAAAATGCAAGCGTATCCAAAAACATTAATTGGAAAACATCTTTTGTTAGGGATTTGTATGTGGCAAAGAAAAAGATAGTCATTTTAATGTTTACCAAATTCCCAAAGCTAACTGCACACATAGTTGTATAATGTATCTGTCTACTAAAAAAAAAAAGAAAAGTGTAAAGGTTGTACAGGGCAATATATGATTCCTAGGACTGAAAATGGAGAGGTTCAGCAAAACCGCTGGTGGTGATAGGCAAAGTTTTTCAAATGTGCAAATGTTAGCCAGTTAATTTCTAGGAGGGACAAAAAAGATAGTTGTGGAAATCAGTGGAAGCTGGGCATGTAATGCCCAGGGAAGCCTTTGACGATTTGCTTCTGCTTCCTAGAGTTAATTGTTAAATGGGAAGACATAAGTGAGAGATGGGGTGAATGTGTATGTAAGTAACTGCAGCCACATACAGGTACAGCTCTGATATTCCAGATAGCAAGAGCAACACACAAACAGCAGAAGAGCAATTCCGGATAGTAAGCACAGTTTTGTGCAAAAAAGAAAACTCTGCGGGGAGTTAAGGCTTAAATGGGAGATGTTTCTGTAAGCGACTGCTTCCATATTACCACAATAAGATTATGTTTTGTTCCTTGGGAGATGCTTTCTATGATTAAATTTCACTCCTGAACTACCCTGGATTCAGCACATGATTGAGTCACCTTGAATCCAATGATCATTTAAATGAGAAAAATCATATTCAACATTAAAATAATCATATTTACTCCATGTAACTCATTTATAACATGCCCCTCTGTTAACACACTGCTACCAGAAACCATTTCAAACTGTTGGAAAATATATAGGGGTTCAACTGTAAATGAGATTTTACTACTTTCACTTCACTATGCAAAAAGTTGAGTACTTACATTCTAAGCAGATTTGTTTATGAGGCTTTCCATAATGCAGAGAAAATCTGGGAGGCAAAAATATTAATGTCAATATAAAGTATTAAAGGAAACATTGAATTGCCTCTATTGGTTACCCCTACATTGATTTTTAGTCTCTTCTTCATTCAATAATGAACAATTTTACCTCTGAGTGGTTTAGTATAGCCTGGGAAAAAGAAAAAAAAAAAAGCCACATTCCATATATTTACAGGTTTTCTTATAGTTAGAAAACAAAGAACAATCTCCTATGAGGCTTTGATGATCACCAAGGTACAGAATCAGCTTTGTTGAGGTCAAATCCTGGCCCCTGTTATCTTCTAAGGAAACTCTCGTTCAAACCGGAAAACTTCCATTGAATTAAACTAGCAAAGCAGAACAGCCTCCTGCTTTGATCTCATAGTTGCAGAATGACACATTGGGTTGTCACTGTGGCAGAGTTAGGATCACACTTCATAAGATTAAATTCCTTGGTTTTATTTTCTTGTTCTTATATATCTCAGCTTAATTCAGTTATGGTCTAAGCTTAAACCTCTAGTATAGCCATAACAAAAAAAACCACCAGCAAGTCCTTGAAATACTCAGTCTGACCAAATTTTTATCGCTGGCATAAGCAGCTTAAAACACAATTAATCTGTTACTAATATCAAGTCTTATTTATCCTCAAGCCCAAACCATCGATGTTATTGATCTGCTTCAGGGCTAATTGCTCCACTGTGTAATCTAGGAAGTTGTTACATTACCTCTTTCCATGGCACTGATGTGTTTCAAACTGTAGATTAGAACCACTATAGAGTACAAACATTAATAATGCCCGTGGTAAGACTGTGTACCAGGGAGATAAGGACATCTCATTGCAGAATGTGAAGTAACCTCTCACCGTGACTGTTTTCTGTCTCTTTCTGGGCACATAGGAAAAATTCGTGTTTCCACCACCTATATTAATTTCTAAAGGAGAGGTTAGAAAGGTTGTCCTGATGGTGTTTTAAAATCACTAAATATTTTACTTTACAGCTGTGATGTTAAGCAGAAGTGAAACACAGAACTTTGAGCCTTCATCCTTTGCAAGACTAGAGGAAGGATGATAAGACATTATTTCATCCAAAGTATAACGTCCTGTGGTATCTGGAAATCAGTAGATCTGTGTTGATTTTTGCTGGATGAAAACCAGATTAGTTCAAAAGAAAGCCTGAGCAATAGCTAGGTTGTGCTATTTCCAGGGTGCTTCCTGGAAATATAATGTATGTTTTTCTCCATCAAAATTAAGTGTTCATTTTGTGTTGAAGATTGACTTTTTTAATTATACGTTTTTCTTATCCGATGCTAATAATCACATACTCTTCCATCCTCCACTTAAGAGGCATGTCTAGGGTCATAGATATGGGAGAACATGGTCATAAATACAAACTAAGAGCACTAAGGGAAGTAAATTTAAGTACATGAATTCAAATACTCACTACAGTCATATGTGGTAAAAAACAAAGTAGATTAGTTTGTCCGTGAGGAACTGTGAACGGAGGTGGTACCACGTGAAACGGAGTCCTAGCACAGTCTGAGATTTCAGTACTTTTATAGAAATACGTTTAGAGAGCCAGGTCTGCTTCTGAGAGTAAAGATGGTAATGTTATGAATCTGTCTTGGGCACTACAAGAGATGCATTATGATTATCAGGAGGCAATAGCTGGCATCCAACAAAGGTTTCTAGTAATTGACACTCCATTATTTTAAGGGATGTAAAAGTAGCCATTGAGATGTATTCCTGCTTAATCAACAACAAAATTAATTTTCACACAGAAGCCACTATAAAATTTGCTTGAAATTTGATTTAGCACTGTTGGTAAAACTGCATTCTTAACACAAAAATAACTGCTAGTGTTTTATTTGGAATAAATGATTTTCAGTCAAGGATTATCTCCTTAACCTCATATTCATGACCCTAGACTTTCTGGTGTTAATTGAGACATGCGGGGCATGCATACAGACTTAATGTGATGGTGCGTTTCAGTCTTTTCCATATAGGTCTGTACTATGGAAAATCTCATACGACTGATAGATTTTCGCTTACTGGCTATATTCGGTGTTGTACAGTTTAATGGCAGCAAAGGTTTTCATGTTCTACTGAACGCTGCCGCAATTTATTGTAAAGTGGTTATCTTTGAACCTGAATGTTTAGAAAAAGACTTCATTGTGCTGTACAATAGCAACTTTGTCTGTGTGAAAATCTGTGGCTGTTTAATTTAAGGTAGTATTTAAAATAAACTACTGTTGAACTAGTGCAAAATGAGTTCATGAGAAAGGTGAGCAAAAAACAGAAGATACAGAATAGTAACTGCCTATTCTGTTTCAGCTTTCCCGTAAAAGGTTAATTATTTTTAATACAGTTATTAAAACACAACAGGGGACAGGAACAGAATAAACAACAGGTCAAAGAACTCTTACATCAATTAATGTTTTCAGCTAAGCACGACCTGATAAATTTTACTCTAGGGCATTTCAGAAGTAACTAAAGCAATATCTGTGCTTAAAATTGGGTAAAATCCCAGAGAACTAAAGAAAGCCCAAAATAAGGGTTATTTACAAAGACAGATGGAATACAGAGAGTTTCAGGAAATATTAAGCAGGCAGCTTACTTACAAAAATGCAAAGAAGATGCCGTAAAATTAAATGATCCATATGTATATATATGTAGAAACAAAGAATAAGCTGCAGATGTGGTGGACTGTCAAGAACAAATTATACCTCTTCTTTGACTGCTCCTAATGTACTTAAAAGAAAGAGATGTGAGGTTAGGGTAAAGTAGCAGATGTAATAAAACATTGGCAAAGATTTGTATGTAGCCTTCTAGCATCTGCCAGGTCTTAGGAAAATTGTTGCAAAGCGTCCACACTTTATACAAGATAGACATCCTCTCCCTCCCAAATAAAAATAGGTATCAGTATTTTCCTGCGATGTTGGAAGGATATTTTTCCTCTGCGTTCAGTTTTGGAAACAATTCTGTGTCCTATAGAGTACTGAATTTCATAGTCAGGGTTTCTGACTATAGCTCTATTCTATTTTAAGGTTTTATACTATACAAAACCTGGTACCTCATTGATTACGAGTAACTAAATTTTCACATCAACATCATATGGTAGGATATCTGCAAAACCAAAAGCTGGTATGTCCTTTAGTAGATATGTTCTGCCTTAACACTTTTTCCTCATTTTGCTTTGCTTTTATTGTGTGAAGATTCTTCAAAACAAATTAGGATGGTCAAATTAATGACAAAACTGGCATAATACACATCCCTTCAGTGTTTTTTTGAGAAGCTTCCACACTCATGGGCTTCAGCAACACTGTCATTTGCAATCTGTAATATTCCTAATTTCTGCAATGATAGAGGATTAAAGACCAATTAGGTTTCAATCTGAGCACTAATCCAAGTTTTGGACAGCTTTCAATTTTTCAGGTTTGTATTTGAATGTAAGCATAGTTCATTGTTCCAGCAAACTTTGCATTTAATGTATTTTACTGTGTCCCCACACAACAGATGATTGCCGTACTTCTCATTTTTAAAATAAATGTTAAATAGCTTTTTATGACACATGAACCTACAATGTTGTCTCAAGCTGCACCTTTAGATTTGGAGGACTGTTTGTAAGGAATTTATGAGAAAATTCTTGAGAGCTGATTTTCAGCACACTGGATTTATACTGGTTTTCTGAAGATGGGTTCTCATTGTAATATTACATATAATTATGTCACTTTTTTGACATTATATTATATAACCTTTTTTTGGAGAAAAATGGTGATGAGTAAGACAAAATGACACTTATTTTTAATTGCTTTAAATCAAAACTTGTAGGCTGCCATGGAGTGGGTGGAGAGGTTTGTGCTGCATTTCTCAAGCAGGAATGCTGTTTGAAGCAATTACCTAAACTGCTTGGAGACATTCAAAGAATTTTTTCATATTTAAAGCATTTTCTGTTAACATGAGACATGAATATCTCTATGTGGACAAGAGATAAGCTCCTTTAAAATGTTTTTCAAGCATGTTTGCAAAAAAGCATGAGGCCTCTGGAGTTCGTACTGTGAATTCCAACTTCGATACAGTATTTGCAAAGTCCTTCATCAGCAATGGTGAATTTCAGCAGGAATATGACTGTTGTTTATAATTTTGAATTCTCTTTTTTCCTCCTTATTGCCTATGGCTTTCATGATGTTTCTAGTTTAATATAGTTGGTTTGTTTTGTTGGTTTTTTTTCTCAAGAGTTCAGCGACAATAGCTGCGGGCATAACCCCAAGCTAGGGACCTCAAGAAAACCTATGGGAATGCTTGTTCTGATGGTAAATAGAGTACTTTGAGTCTTACCTTTCTAATTATGGATAATGGTTATTATTATAACACCCTGTAATTGTAGTGATTTGGTTCCACTGTGCCTTGGAGTTAAGGGGGGTTATTTGGGAACGGGGACTGAGATTCATTACTTAAATAATTCTCTGCTTGCAGGAAGGATCATTTTGCCAGAGACAGCTTTGAGTCACAGCCTGACTTACAAATTTTAACATCCAGCTGCTGTGATCCCAGGAGAAAATTCCCTTAACGTGTCCTGGGCAGTCAGCTGGATGTATTTCCCATATTGGTGGAAAGTGTCTCCGAACACAATCTTAGCAGCAGGATTACCTCAGTCTTCTCAAATTTTCCTGTAGGATTAGTCTACTAGGATAAGTGTCCTTCCCATGAGGCTATGATTACAATAGGGGAGCCACATCACACTTGCACAACTGGAAACACAGGTTAGAGACAACTATGCCACTCAACTAAACCCAGTAGATGCATTGTTTCTTTTAGACTAACCTTTAGGACATGGACCTGTTGGAACGGGTCCAGCAGAGGCCCACGAAGATGATCAGAGGGCTGGAGCACCTCTGCTATGAAGACAGGCTGAGAGAGTTGGGGTTGTTCAGCCTGGAGAAGAGAAGGCTCCAAGCAGACCTTATAGCAGCCTTCCAGTACCTAAAGGGGGCCTACAGGAGAGATGGGGGGGGACTCTTTATCAGGCAGGGTAATGTTTTCAAACTGAAAGAGGGTAGATTTAGATTGGATATCAGGAAGAAATTCTTTACTGTGAGGGTGGTGAGGCACTGGAACAGGCTGCCCAGGGATGCTGTGGATGCCTCACCCCTGGAAGTGTTCAAGGCCAGGCTGGATGGGGCTTTGAGCAGCCTGGTCTAGTGGGAGGTGTCCCTGCCCAGGGCAGGGGGGTTGGAACTAGATGACCTTTAAGGTCCCTTCCAACCTGAACCATTCTATGATTTCTTAATCCTTAAGAAAGGATTTAAAAAGACGAGCTTTATGTTCTCAGGAAGAACAGATTTCTTTAAATACAAAATATTTTAATAAAGTTCCAGTATATAATAAGAATGTAATTTTTAAAAGCTATACTAGGCCCCACAGAGTCTCTTAGCTGTTTATCTCTTCCAGTCTTCATTGATTTAGGATTAGAAGTGAGATAAAAATATTTATTTTTGAACATTTCTGTGTTGTTCAATAATAAAGTGAAGTTTTGGTAATTATACTGTAATGTCAGAAACTAGATATGCATCAAGAAATCCTATTAATCTCTAAAAATGTAAATAATCTTTTTAGTACGGCATTCATTCAGTAATACTAATATCAATTTAATAATATCACATAGTAATTGCCAAGGTTCTTCTACCCTGCGTAAGGAAAGTGGAAAATAGTGTGATTATAATTATTAGTGCCGTTTTAAAGAAGAGAAAGCCAAAACACAAAGAAAAAGCTAAATTCCCTGAACTTGCATGACACAATGAGTTCCAAGAAGCATTCAAACCATTAGCCATTGCCCTTCACAGCATACACAGTGCCTAATCTATAAACTGGTATCTGCATAGATTTGCATATGAATAAAGTAAGGTGTATATTCAACAGTTACTGGCAAGATGATGTTAAAAAAACTTGGGCTTAAGATGTTTGACAACAGTAGAACTTCAGAAGATGGAGAAAGATCCAAGAGGAATTGCCTCTTTTAGTAACATTCATACAGTGTTGTAAAATTATATTAGATAATATTGAAATTAAAGGGATAGTTTCCAAAGGTGTTTTGGAACATAGCTTACATCACGCTTTGGTTTAGAGTTGGAGGTGGGAGAGGTTATTCTCAGCAGTTAACTTTGAGAAGACTGCTCTCCCTGGATTTTCTTGCTCGTTGAATTGGAAGAGAGTAGCTAAAATTAAGAGCTATCAGAGTAGTTTAAACTAAAACCTGACTCTGAACCTTTTCCTAGAGGAACTTCTTGCTTTCTGTTGTCTTCAGAGGGAATGTAGACTGGGAGATCTAAGATGAAGTTTGTGTTTTTGAATACTTTTTGTACATGCAGAAGTTTATTTGATGTCTTGATGTATCTGCTTTACAGTAAATTTAATGCAGCCTTCTAAATTTCTGCTGTCAAGCAGCTATGGAAGGAGTGAGTTTCTGATTATCTGTGACCTCTTTATGCTGTTGGCGCAGCATAAAATCACTCTGTACCAGGCAAAACTGCTGACTGGGGAATTTAGCTCTTGGCATAAAGCTGGCAAAACATCTTTATACTTTTCTATGGCAGTCCCCCTTATTATGTCATTTTAGGAACAGGAAAGAAGACTGTCATTGGGATGGAGAAGCCAGAAAGAAGGACTGAAGCAGATCTTGTCAGAGATGAGGAGGAGACTGGAGCTGGTCTCCTCTCGCCGAGGAGACGAGCTCCAGTGCAGGTAAGTCTGTACCGGGGAAGGGAATCGCGGCAAAAAAGGCCGGCAAAGGGGCTCGTTTTCGAGGCTTTTCAAGCCGGGAAAAGCGGCGAGGCCGAGCCGGTACCCGGCGCTTCTTGGGGGGCGGAGGCAGCTGAGGAGGAGTGGGGCGGAGCCAGCGCCTCCCTCATAAAAGCAGCCCTTCGGGAGCGGACTGAGCAAACGAGCAGCGAGTGGATGTTCCCTGGGTGTGACCCGCGGAACCGCCCGGCAGCGCCAGGGGAGGGTGTGCGTCGGCGAGGCGGCACCAGCGGCGGGCAGCCACCGCAGAGCGCGGCGCGGGACGGGTGACCGCGAGGGGAGGAACAAGAGGCAGGCTGGCAGGCTAGGTAGACCGCAAAGAAAACACAGTCTCCACTCGGTCTGTAGCCAAAGCCAGAAGGAATAAGGCGACCCAAACGGACCTGACGGAGAGACGAGCAGCCGTCCAGGCGACGGGCTGCATGGAATGTCTGTCACTCTGGCAGGAGGACAGCAAAGACAGCGCCTGTGTGCGCTGCGACCAGGTAAATGGTCTGCTCAGGCTGGTGGCTGAGCTTAAGGAAGAAGTGGAAAGGCTGAGGACCATTCGGGAGTGTGAAAGGGAGATTGATCGGTGGAGCCACAGCCTGCCATCCTTAGGGAAAAAGCAGCAGGCGGAGGCTCCACGGGAGGCAGAGGATGCCCTGCCCTCTTGTCACCAGGCAGAAGGAGGGGAACTAGGAGAGGATGGGGGGGAATGGAAGCAGGTACCTGCTTGGGGCAGCAGGAGAGCCCCCTCCAGACCTCCCATGCCCCCCCAGGTGCCCGTACAGAACAGATATGGGCCTCTGGAGGTAGATGATGAGGGAACTAAGGATGCTGATAAAGCCCCATCCAGGGAGTTGCCAAAGCAGCCAGCTCCACGCATGAAGACTGCTTCTGTGAAGAGCAGGAGGAGGGCAATAGTCATAGGGGGCTCCGTTCTGAGGGGAACTGAGGGTCCCATATGCAGGCCGGACCCTTCCCACAGGGAGGTCTGCTGCCTCCCTGGGGCCCGTGTTAAGGATATAACCAGGAAGCTTCCTGGCCTGATACGGCCCTCAGATTATTAACCTCTTTTGATCTCACAGGCAGACAGCGAGGAGCTGGAGAGTAGAAGTTTGAGGGCAATGAAGAAAGATTTCAGGGCCTTGGGACGGCTTGTCAAGGGTTCGGGAGCACAGATTGTGTTCTCCTCTGCCCTTCCAGTTTTGGGGACTGAGGAATGGGTGAACAAGAAAATCGGACAGATCAACAGCTGGCTCCAAAACTGGTGCTACGAGCAGGGCTTTGGGTTCAGTGATCATAGTTTGATCTGCAGGACACCGGGCCTGCTTGCTAAGAATGGGAAAACCCTATCCCGAAAGGGGAAAAGGGTACTAGGCCAAGAGTTAGCAAGGCTCACGGACAGGGCTTTAAACTAGAAACGAAGGGGGAAGGGGATAAAACCAGGCCCACAAGTAATGAGCCTAGGGATAAAGGGCCAAGGATGGGGGTGAAATCGGTAGCCCAGCTCAAGTGCATCTACACGAATGCACGTAGCATGGGCAACAAATGGGATGAGCTGGAAGCCATTGTGCAGCCGGACAGCTATGATGTAGTTGCCGTCACAGAAACATGGTGGGATGACTGTCATGACTGGAATGCTGCGATGAATGGCTATAAGCTCTTCAGAAGGGATAGGCAAGGAAGGAGAGGTGGGGGTGTGGCTCTGTACATTAGGAAATGTTTTGATTGGATAGAGCTAGATTCCAGTGATGATAAAGTCGAGTGTTTATGGGTAAGGATGAAGGGGAAGGGAAATAAGGGAGATGTTGTGCTGGGAGTATGCTATAGACCACCCGACCAGGATGAGGTGACAGATGAAGTATTCTATAAGCGGCTGGCTGAAGTCTCGCAATCGCCAGCCCTTGCTCTGGTTGGGGACTTCAATCTGCCGGGTATCTGCTGGAAATATAACACAGCAGAGAGCAGGCAGGCTAGGAGGTTCCTCGAGTGCATGGAAGATAACTTCCTGACACAACTGGCAGGAAGTTTGACACAGCAGGGGAAGAGCCTTGCTAGACCCACTGCTCATAAACAGAGAAGGACTAGTGGGAGATGTGGTGGTCGGAGGTCGTCTTGGGTTTAGTGATCATGAAATAGTCAAGTTTTCAATACGTAGTGATGTAAGGAGGGGGGTTAGCAAAACGTCCACCTTGGACTTCCGGAGGGCGGACTTTGGCTTGTTCAGAACACTGGGTGAGAGAGTCCCTTGGGGAGACAGTCCTGAAGGGCAAAGGGGTCCAGGAGGGCTGGATGCTCTTCAAGAAGGAAATCTTAAAGGCCCAGGAGCAGGCTGTCCCCGAGTGACGCAAGTCTAAAGGGTGGGGAAAATGGCGAGTCTGGATGAATAAGGAACTTCTGATGGGACTTAGGAACAAAAGGAGGGTTTACCACCTTTGGAAGAAGGGACAGGCAAAGCAGGAGGAGTACAGAGATCTCGTTAGGTTATACAGAGAGAAAATTAGGAAGGCAAAAGCCCAGCTGGAGCTCAACTTGACCACTAACATTAAGGACAACCAAAAAAGCTTTTATAAATACATCAACAAAAAGAGAGCCAGGGAGAGTTTCCATCCCTTCCTGGATGCCGGGGGGGGAAAGTTGCAACCAAGGACGAGGAGAAGGCTGAGATACTGAATGCCTTCTTTGCCTCCGTCTTCAAGAGTCAGACCAGCTATCCCCAGGGTGTTCAGCCTCCTGAGCTGGAAGATAAGGATGGAGAGCAGAACAACCCACCCATAATCCAGGAGGAAGTAGTCAGTGATCTGCTTCTGCACCTAGACGCACATAAGTCTATGGGGCCAGATGGGATTCACCCAAGAGTACTCGGGGAGCTGGCGGGAGAGCTCACCAAGCCTCTCTCCATCCCTTATCAACCGTCTTGGTCAACAGGGGAGGTACCAGATGACTGGAGAGTGGCTAATGTGACACCCATCTACAAGAAGGGTCGGAAGGAGGATCCGGGAAACTACAGGCCTGTCAGCCTGGCCTCGATACCAGGAAAGATCATGGAGAGGATCATCTTGAGTGAGTTCTCGTGGCAAGTGCAGGGCAGCCAAGGGATCAGGGCCAGCCAGCATGGGTTTAGGAAAGGGAGGTCATGCTTAACCAACCTGATCTCTTTCTATGACCATGTGACTCGCCTTCTGGACGCAGGGAAGGCTGTGGACCTTGTCTATCTGGACTTTGGTAAGGCCTTTGACACCATCCCCCACAGCATTCTCCTGGAGAAGGTGGCGAATCATGGCATAGACAAGTGTACTCTTCGTTGGGTTGAAAACTGTCTGGATGGCTGTGCCAGAGAGTTGTGATTAATGGGGTGTAATCTTCTTGGTGTCCAGTCACCAGTGGTGTCCCTCAGGGCCCAGTTTTGGGGCCAGTTTTGTTTAATATCTTTATCAATGATCTGGATGAGGGGATTGAGTGCACCCTCAGTAAGTTTGCAGATGACACCAAACTAGGTGGGAGTGTTGATCTGCTGGAGGGTAGGAAGGCTCTACAGAGGGACCTGGACAGGCCGGATCGATGGGCCAGGGCCAACTGTATGAGGTTTAATAAGGCCAAGTGCCGGGTCCTGCATTTTGGTCACAACAACCCCAAGCAGCGCTACAGGCTCAGGGAAGAGTGGCTGGAAAGCTGCCCAGCAGAAAAGGACCTGGGGGTGCTGGTGGACGGCCAGCTTAACATGAGCCAACAGTGTGCCCAGGTGGCCAAGAAGGCCAACAGCATTCTGGCTTGTATCAGGAACAGTGTGGCCCAGCAGGAGCAGGGAAGTGACCGTGCCTCTGTACTCGGCACTGGTGAGGCCTCACCTCAAGTACTGTGTTCAGTTCTGGGCCCCTCTGTACAAGAGGGACATTGAAGTGCTGGAGCGTGTCCAGAGGAGAGCTACCAGGCTGGTGAGGGGTCTGGAGACCAGGTCATATGAGGAGAGGCTGAGGGAGCTGGGCATGTTTAGCTTGGGGAAGAGGGGGCTGAGGGGAGACCTCATGGCCCTCTACAACTACCTGAAAGGAGGTTGGAGAGAGGTGTGTGTTGGCCTCTTCTCCCAGGTGAATAATGACAGGACCAGAGGAAATGGTCTGAAGTTGTGGCAGGGGAGGTTTAGATTAGATATTAGGAAGAATTACTTTACTGAAAGAGTGGTCAGGCACTGGACCAGCCTGCCCAGGGAGGTGGTTGAGTCACCATCCCTAGAGGTGTTTAAGAAACGTCTAGATTTGGCACTTCAGGGCATGCTCTAGTGGCAGAGATTGTAGGTTGTTTGGTTGGACTCAATGATGTCAAAGGTCCTTTCCAACCATGAAGATTCTATGATTTTCTATTTTCTATGAGATGGCAGATGTGAGACCTAAATTTGTATTGGTGGAAAGCCAGGGCACAACATGCTCCATCTGTTCTTCACTGCATGTGACCTAAGCAGCAGTGAACTCTATGTTATTAAGTGGAATTTACCCTCTAGGGCAGGAAATACCTCTTGTAGTAGAGGGGAAAAGTCAAAGGAACAAACTTGGAAAAAAAATAATGGTAGGACTAAAGCAAGAATTGTCAGAGGTGGTTGTTGAATCACTGACAGAACACTGATGTGTCATTAATAAAAGTAATTATTACAATTGTTTAAGCAAAGATGTATGTATTTGATTCACCCATTTCCAGGATGAGGAATGAAATATGCTGAAGAGATGTGAGGCTTGGGTTGTGCGATGAAAGTTCGGGCTATGATCCATCACTACAGTATTCAGCAGAAAGCTGAAAGCAATGGCGATCATGCTTATAGGAGATGACCTTTCCTAGACAGCAATGGGGCTCTCAACATTTTGTCAAAACCTGTCAGATGCATACATATCTCTGTAGGACTGTCTGCTGCAGGGGAATAGTTCTGGTTTCTGTCTGCTTCCAGCAAGGGCTTCCTTGTCTTCTGTGTTCAGCAAAGTTTTCTACAAGTGAGACTTTCTAAAAAGTCTTTTTGAACACTGTTCAGCTTCCTTCCTTCCAGACTGCTTTCAATAGAACTAAAATAAGTTACATTTAAAACATATCCAGATTGCATTTTTTTTTCCTGAAAGCCCAGGCACCTACTGTCCATTGGTAGAGATCAAGCTGAATTAAAGTCTGATTTTTTTTTTTTTTTTTTTTTTTTTACAAAATATTGTGAATGTCTTAATATTTTGCACTGTAGGAGCCTGGCTGGCTGGCTGGAATACCTCACAGAAATATACATTTCCTCTCCTTAAAAAACAGACTGCTTGATGAGAATAAAAAAAGTGATGAGAACGAAAAAGTGACGAGAACATAAAATGCTTCTGTTTATTCTAATATTTAGCTCAACGAAGACACAAAAAGCAGTGGAAGAAACTTAACAATAAAAATCTTGCTATCCCTTTTAGAAAAATTTCAAGATTGTATCAATTTCAAGATAGTTGTGATGCCACTTAATTGACTTGGACATCTATGCACTACAGGAGGATGCCAATTGTTCTTATTAGAAGTTTGTAATCAATAGTTGCTTTAAATAAGAAGAGATAGGTCTCAAGAATGGCTTTATGCAGAGAAAGATTGGAAATTAAATATTCTTTATTGCTGGAGTATTGAAGAGTTTACAGGAGTACAGTGAAAAAAAGAGCAAGTAAGAAATACGTGTGTTTATTACTACTTGTTTTTATAATACATGTGTTTATAAAACTGAAGTGTCTGTAAAAAAAAAAAAAGCTCCCAGGTGATGGAAGATAGAGGTAAAAGACAGTCAAAAGCATTACTGTTTCAGAAAGAGGACTTGAAGACTGAATTAATTTAATTTCTGGTTATTGCCACGGACACAGCTTCTGACTAAACCTGCAGGCTTCACCTCTTCCCTCTGATAAACGCAATTAATTCCTTTGAGTTACGCTGGACAATAAAGCTTCTGGATGGTAACTAACAGTAAGTCCTGAAATAAATTCTAATCTAACATGTTGCAATTGTTTACTGTAATTGATTACAATATTGATAGTGTAAACATAATTTCCTCTCTTTATAACCGGAAACTTAATAATTGGAAAAATAGTCCAGTAGGACTGGCATGCTAGTGCCCTTCAGTCTATTGCTCTCAACGTGGTGGTGATGATCCAGTTGTATCTCAGCAATAACATAAATGCTCTTGTGAATGTACATTCCTTCCAGCTTCAATTCTGTGGTCTTTTGGCTCTTTCCATTCCTCTCTACAGCAGCGTGGCAAATTCTTGGAAAATTATTAAAGTGTAAAAGGGACATAGGATTCAGAAAATTTTTATCCTTTTTAGTATGTCTTTGATGTCCTTGAGGTTCTCTTCCTGTTTAGAGCATTAGTCCTGAGGGAACAATAATCTTGGCTTGGGTCCAACAGGAAATCTTAATGGCCAAAAGGAGACCGCTAGGATGCGACCATGTAAGTCAGAAGAATTTTATTCCCTATCAAAAGAAAGCTTCAGTTTGTTACTGTTCTCATTGCATAGGTGCTTTACCATTTCACTGTAATACAGGGATCTGGAGTTACTCCTTGCTGTGTCTTCACATTATCGCTGAAAGCCCAAACATAGGTGGGATCTGGAAATGGCGACGACCCTTGATGAAAAAGCTCAATTCAGTCAGCAGTCTCAGAACATGCCCCCTTTGTGAGGGCTTCTCATCTTGTTGAGATGTAGGTATTTAACGGTGGCCACATGCTTTTGAAGTGGGGAACCTGACTTCTGCTTCTATTTCAGTTCTAAGAATTATAACCCACATCTCTCAAGAGATTTCCTGAACATCCAGGACCAAAATTACTTTTTGATTTAAGTATTTTTCTTCCTTTCTATTGAAACTTTTTGAATATTGTTTCTAAAATTGGGCTTTCACTGGGTTACTGCTGTTTTTCAGTCATTCTAGACTTACAGGGTTAGCTAGTAATTGAAGCTGGAGAACCATAACCAGAGGGTAAACTCATCAGCCCTGTGCATATATTTCTTATTAAATACAGTAATTAATACATGTTTATCAGATTAGCCCAGTGGCCTAGGTGGGGGAGGAGTGGAACTTTTGACATTCCTTTTTACTTTAATATACACTAATTTCATGCTTATTGTTTTAATTTAAAAAAAATAAATAACAAAACAAAAACTTTAACATTTGCTTTTACTTTAGTTTATCTTTATGTGCTACCTGAGATTCTCTAAACCAAGATATAAACATTTAAATAAAACAAGCATGAACATAACTGAATAATAGGTTATTAAATTTGCAGGTTGACAATAGGTATTTAAATTAAAGAGACATCAAAAACATGCCTATAAAAATATCTAGCATAAAGACTACAACATCTAACAAGATGAGACAAGCAAGAACTCCACAACAGAGGGTGGCTTTAATTGGAGTGGCACAGTAAGGAAGACAAAGAAGTCTGACTTTTCAACCTCAGTTGTTTTTTTAAGGGAATGAAATTTGTCAAGAAACCTAGGAGAGATCTCATTCCACTGTTCACTGCCATATCATCAAGGTAACAGAACAAAACATGTCAAAAGAAAAAGGCATCAAAGAAATTCTGTAAAAAGAAATAGCAGCCTGGGGTAGATGGAAATGCTCCCTCTAAGTCAAGTCGAGCCTTAGAGCAGAATAATATTCTTACGTGTTATCTTCATTAGTGACTATTCTGTATCCTATTTAACCAGTATTTCTGTGAGTGGCAGAACGCACAATGCTTGATTTTTCTCCAGTGCCATCTGTCGTGTGGAATCTCTAACAATGGTTGAATCTGCTCCGTCAACACTTCTTCAGTGGGAGTATTAATCTGTCTCCTTGGTCGTTTCATGCCACCTCCTCTGACAAACCTGGGAGCTTATCTTTGGTAATTCTTCCCCAGCGTCAAATAGGGTTGACCTTGACCCCTAAGAGTGGATGAGAGGACTTTGGTGGCATTTGGAGAGTTACAGAGCAGAGAATGATGGATAGTGGGAATTTATAAGTTTTGTTTCCTTAGGAAGGAGAGAATCCTGAGCTCGGCTTAGAAAAGGAAACTTTCTTCTGTAATAGGTTCACGCTGTTTTCTAGGATTATTGTATGGATTGTGAATGATCAATAATGTTAAATGACAGAGCCACATTCAGGATGCCCAGTTTGATCCCAACTGGCTGACCACATCTCTGTGCACGTTACAGCACTCACTCTGCCATTAGTTACAAGCACTTAAGCTCGCAGAAAAAGTGACGTTAAGCATCTATATGTCTTCTCTCCACAGACTGACTTCCAGCCTTTACCTAGAAAGTGCCCCTGCTGAGCACCTGATTTGGTTGTCACGTATAGCAATGTAATTCCCTTAGCTCAACTGCGATGATGTTAATCCTCATTTACATGAGCATCGACAACAGGGGAAGAAGGCCCTCTGTACCATGCCTGAAAAATGTAATTACTCTGGGCATATAGAGATAGATCAGATCCTCCTGAAGTCGAGGAAAAGCCTCCCACTGGTTTCACTAGTCTTTGGGCCCTCATGAGAGACTTCTATTTCATTTTGAGGTACAAATAAATAGCCTTAACAGCAGTGATCAAGAAATGCTGGTCCTGTTTAGAAGATGAATTAGTCAGTGAAGAGAAATGAAAGCTTATGTGAGAGGTATGTAATCTAAAGGATAAACCATTGTTTTCTTAACAGTAGTTATTTCAGTAGACTGCACTTTTATCACCGAATAACAAACTCTATTTAAATCTCTGCTCAGGTTTGGCTGTCACTAAAATACTGGTAGTGCTTTGAGCAGGTAGAAAAACATTGCCATTAAGGTCAAGGATCAGAGCCTTCTCTTTGGTAGGGAAATTCCATCACGTGAATATGTCTCCATTATGATAAAATAAGGAAGTAAACTGCAAGGAGGTCATTGACTGTAAGAAGCAATTTTCCAGCTCATATTGTTTCTGATACTCTACAGTGTAATTCACAAACAAAAGCATAAATCAACAGCAACCTTTTCCAGCAGGTTAGCGGAGAATGGGGAAAGATGAAGCCACATAACACAGGATATTAAATTGCCATGACTAATTTCCTGTAATCATTCTTAAAAGAAAGCAGAACATTTCTTCCTTATTAAGATATTTTGTAAAATCCTGCATATTTTAGAAGTGTTTCAGAGCATCCAATGTAATAAGTCTTTCTGCTGTAAAAAATATGAACAAGCAAACAAACAAATGCAAGCATTCATATATATTCCCCTGCCACGCTAGTGAATTTTCCTATCACATGCATGACTGCTCCCTACTCTGGCACTTACTTTATCACAACATTTACAAAGGCTTCTAGGCCGTGAACAAGTAGTTTCAAGAAAAGTATGTGGAGGCTGCCGTGTCTCATAAATACAATCCATTTTCTTTCGTTTCTTGATATAGTATATGCTCAGCTATAACAGTTCTGCAGACTCAGCTATTGGGAGCATTTATAAATTGTATGTGTTTATGTTTCCCAACATCTCTCAAAGTAAAAATTATCTCAATATTTCGATGCTTCTTCAGTGAGCAGTGCTACTTACAGTCCTCACAGGCATGTACTGTTTACAATTAGGCTGAATTAAATAGTAGAATCGTGACCTTCTGAATTTACATTTTAGCTTTGAAAATTGTGAGCTTAATTTCAGGGGTTTTTAATGTATTGGACCTATATGGGGATGTTAGTGGTCTAAGCTGTGTGCACAGGTACTTTCCCTACTGCTATCCCTCTCACAAGTGTCACAGTTTGTGGATCATGTGTACTTTTGTAACCATGCCTGCAGTGGCTGATATACTGAAATTTTGAATGAGGGCAAACATGGTGAGCATTAAAGATTTTGAAGAGTTAATAAAAGAGGAAAAAAATATTTATGACTAGGATGTGAGCCCGAGATCAGGATTTCCAGCTGCTATTCGATACTGCCATTGACTGAAAGTGATTATGCTTTGTTTTTTGTTATTTGGTTAACTATTTTGATAGCGAAGTGGAGATGTGAAGTATTGTGGTTCTGCTGTAGCAGTTCAGTGTCTGAAATTGAAGCTAGATTGCTATTCTAAGCTTGATGTTTTAGGGATTTACTTTTTTAATAATTCCTTCTCCCTGTCATTCCTGTGGATGCCTGACTGTCGTAGAAACAGTCTTGTATACGCTCCTATTGCAACCACCTTATAAAAGGTAGATATTTTCAGAGAAGTCCAGATTTCCAAACGGCCTTCTCTTTTCCTTTTTCAATTATGTAATACCTTCAGTTCATTATATTTAGAAAATGGGTCTCACCTGCAAACTTAGTCTATAGTTTATTGCTTTTAGGTAATGCTGAGGAGAATTGACTATTGAAACAAAGATTTTCTTTGATATGTCCTTAAAATACAGTTGATTGCTCAAACTCTGTCAGTTGGCAACATATTGCTGCTAATGTGAGCAATGACATTTGTCCTGGTTTGGTGGAGCTTCCCAGATAATTAAGGAATTTTAATTTTTTTTTTAGGATGGTGTATCTATATGTACATGTAAATTTATAATTTATAAATAAACCTTGCTGTAAAAATGTCAGACATAGAAATTGTCATTTGAGAAGCTATCAGTGAAAGAGAAATTAAAATGGAAAATAGAATATAGAATGTAAGTATATTCAATAGCAGAATCATAGAAAAAAATATGCTCCCATATTTTGAAATTAAAACATATGTACTTTTCTCAAACAATTTAAAGAAATTACACTGTGAGCGGGGACATTTGTACTACCCTTCAGCTGGTACAATAAGTTATTTGTAACTGGATATATAATTCTGTTAATTTGTTCATTTTGGAGAGAGACATTTTTAACAGGCAGGAAACTTCTTAATGTGAAAAGCCAAAGTTTACAGAGAAAACAACTGGTGTCAAGAGATGTTTTTGTATGGTGCTTGTAAACGAGTTTCAGCCTTCTGGAGCGGGGTTGGTCCCCTGCTGTACTGGGGCTTCAGGCAGTGCTAGCCCAAAGGACGTGGCAGGGTGAAACATCCCTGTGAAGTCAACGGTACGTCCAAGGAAGGTATGTTGATGTTAAATGAGTTGTTAATGAAGAATATCTGACATTATATAGAGAAAGCAATAAAATAACCTCTAACAACTTTTATATGCCAGTTAGTGAGCACCAATTTCACTTCAGTCCTACCGCACTCCTTTGACACAGGAAAAGGATAAGGGCAGGGGACCCGTGTTCTTCCCTTCCGTGCCAGTGCTGCTCTCCTTCTACATGGTTTCTGAATGTTTTGCTCATCCCACCTAGCACTCACATTTTCTTCATCTGCTTAAATCATCATTCAAATTACAATTGCATTCAAAATTAAGTATTTTGTGCAGAGTGAGCATCTAAGCAGGAGTAGCTTTGCCATACTCTCCTCACAGCATTTATAATTATAAATAGTTGTACTCAAATAAGTAAGCTAAAAAGAAATACATATTTCTTTCACATTCCATAATTTTGCTTTCACCTGAAACTAAGGTTTTCTGTATTTGCTGGGTAAAACTTTGAGAAGGACCTTCTTCATTCCCTGCAAGAGACTAAGTTGGATGTATCTATAAAAGATCACTTTTTTGAGTCTTTGTTTCTCTTTCAGAACCACTTCAAAAAGGAGGAGTTGTTTATTTGGGGGTTTGGGGTTTTTTTTGGTATATCTATACCAGGAAAACAGCACAAAATATTTCACCCGTGAATTTTAAGCGCAGGAAATAGCTGATAGCAATCAAATACTGGGAGCAATTTTGTTGTTTGACTAGGACATGAAAATTGCACAAAAACTTTGCACAAACTTGTTTCTTTGATATTTGTGATGTACTTTTGTAAGATAGAGGTTGTAAACCAGAAACTTTTGGAGAATATACAATCATTTTTCTTTTTCTCTAAAGGAAACTTAAACTCAGTTGTCTGTCTAATCTCTGGATAAATCCTTTCCAAATAATAGGTAATGAAACACAAAGCCAGCAAAAATTAACACGCAGATAAAACCCTATGATTGAAAGGAAATTATGAGTAACATATCTTTTCTTGTAAATATGTTGATTTTAACTGTAATTATAGAAATAACCTTTATTTTAGATATGTTTTATGTCTTTGTGCTTTTTAAATGTGTTATGATATTCGCACCTTCTTAAAACTGTCTTTTACATCTTTCTTTATGATACTGTTTCACTGCTTTATAAGTGGTGAAAAAAACGGCATAGCTGGTTGTCTGCCAAAGCTCCATGCCTAATCAGTGCTTTTGTTGTGGGTCAAAGTGAGATGCACCTTACCGATTTAAAAATTATATTTCTTAAATAGTTTTGAAATTGTATTTCCTTGTGTATAAACAGAAGGGCATTGCCAGCAGGACCCCTGTTTACAGAAGAGAATCCCTTCTTATAAATTATCCCAAGTCTGCATAGTAATGAGGCCATTTATATGGAAATAGATGCACTACTATTCTTCTTCTGGCTCTCTAGCAATTCATGAACTGCGTTTCACATTATGAGAAGCACTTCATGAATCAGATGAAAAGCAAAATTGAGACACTGGTAATTTCCAACTTCCTTTTATAAATACTACTCCAAACATGAAGGTGGTGAAAGAGCCAAGAGGTCTAAGACAGAGGAGATGCAAGTGATAATAATGTCAGGGGAATCGAATGCTATTGCAGATAATGGTCTTCTCTTTCTCGGGTGATAAATACAGAAGGACAGCAGATACATTTATCAAAAGGTGAGCAATGAGCTTAAACAAAGGTGTTTATTTTCATAGAGGGAGATGCCTTTTATGTGTGGATGATGATGATGACGTATTAGTGACTGTAATCAATTAAAATCAATAGTGTCTCCAGTACATTAGCAGAGCAGGTACTTACTTACCCAACTAAGGCAGCTACTTGTTCTAATTTCCTTAGACAATTAAGATTTCTCAGAGATAGGCAACACACTGATTCATAAAAATATAGCGGACTTAGTTTTTCTTTTCAGACAACTCCTAGCAACTTCCCAAGTAAATGCAAGTAACTTCAGGCAGAAGTAGCAAGTATTTCAGGTGTGTTTGTCTCCAGTGAATAGCAATAATTGCAACAAAGTCATGGTAGAATTTTAGCGTGCATTAATTCATTTTGAGCTTCACCAGGTAGTAAGTGAAGGCTAGAATTTGGGTAGAGATACCCTAGAGTGATAAATCTGTAAACTGGTAATTTGAAACTAATTTCTAATAAAGGAGCTACTGAACTCCTAGGAATTTGTGACACTGTGCTATCACCTACCAGTTATTGAATATCATGACTGATTTTAGTAATTTTTTCATGATAAACTGAAAAATAATAGCCATATGTAACACTTCATTATAGCAAAAGAATGCTGTTGCTTATACATACACACACCTTTCTGTGTGTAATGACAGCTTTCGTCATTTTACTTTGAATTGCACAATATTGCTTCTGGTTCTTAAAATCACTGTTCTTTGAGTCTTGTAAATCATTAAAAATTTCCTCATGATTGGAGGGAACACATTTGGAAAGCAAATCTGTGAGGATAAAAAGAAACAAATATAAAGATCACATTTTAAATCTCAACATTGTAAAGGAGAAGGGATTCATTTTTTCTGGAGACTGAATTACAGAACATTATAACTCAGGTTGGTGTTGTAAGATCTTGCAGACATTTTCTTATTTTTAGGTGAGTGAGGATTTGGGGAGGGTAAAATTAATATTAAAAATAAAGTTGGATGAATATTTATTTATTTTTATTAGTGATATTAATAATTTGTCTTATTAAAAAATGTTGGGTTAGCTACCTTAGCTGACTGTGGTTGAACAAAAACTTACCATAACCTAGGAAACTTGCAGGTCTGCTGCCCTTTTTAATTAAAGGCACCTGAAGATATACAAAGGATTCAGGGTCATTTTATTTGTCTTGTATGAAGTTAGGTTTTGCAATAGCTGGTGGGTGGGATTGATGGTTTTTTCCATAAATGCAGAACACTGTTTAGAACATTAAATATTTTCCTTGGCCAGTGAAGGAGCTGCTTGAACTCTCACACCAAATATTCTGGGAAAATAAAGTGAATCACAAATTGGTGGTGCTAGGGAGAGGGGAAAAAGAAGAGGGAAAGGTATTCTGATCCTTCGCCAGTAAAACTAGCACTGCATTTATCCCATGGAGCTCTTGAGCTCCAGGGAGAAGGAGGCATGCTACTTGTTTCTTCATGCTGCTTAGCTGTATACAGAGATCTGTCGAAGGTATTAATCTTGAACTTTGTCCACCTCATAATTATTGCATCAGGATGAAAATATTGGATAACGGTTTGCCTTCTAAAAAGGAAAAGGAAAAAGCAAAGGCAAGAAAAGAAATGGATTAAAAGTGGAGATTTTTCTTACTATGTCAACTCTGTCTTTTCCTGATGTCTCTCATCTCTCCCCCCGAAAATGCAATTTGGTATGGAGTCTATAAAAAAGATGCTTTAAAGAGCCTTCACAAATTGGCAGTATATTTATTTATACACGTTTCACCCTGACTCATTACATATCATCATGAGTCTCCCCAGGCTACGCGTAAAAAGAAGAGCAGACATAAATCGAACTAAATTTCTTCCCCAATTTTCAGATTATTTTTTTTCTTCCTCAGTAATACACACAGAGAACATATATTTTATTTCTTATTACTTGCAGAGGGAATACCACTTCTTACATTATCATCACTCTTTTTATCCAATAATAATGGTAATACTGATAACCCTCATTGCATATGTATTTTAAAGCAGGGTATAATTCTGTGGAGATACAAGCACATTATTTTTGCCATTGTTCATCTAATCTCTTGAGAATTTTTCTTTCTGGCAAGGAGTTGATATTAAACTTTTCTGCCAACTTCTCAGATGAAAAGTTTCTATTGAACAATTCTTATTTGTTTTATCTCTCTGATTTTCACTCTATATATGGAAAAAAAAATCCAGTCTTTGAAGTGTGTCTCTTTTCCTTTTCTATGGCACAGTAAATCCAAAATAAATTCATTTTGAATATTCTATTGAAATCATAATTTAATTCAAAGTTTCCTGAGCAGTTCTTTTGCAACCTGTATCTTTAGTAATTTTTACAAATTTGCTGTGAGTGGTGTTATTTCTGCCTCATTTTAGGCTAGTCTCCTGAAACAATCTGTCTAGACTTTTTATGTTGAATGAAGTAAGAAAGGTTTCTCCGGAGGGTGATGCATAGCACCTAAGCGGTGTTTCTGCTCTGAATTTCTCTTCAGAGAAATAGGACTATATCCCTTGTCAATACAAGAAGATGTGTCGGTTCCCTATAGGAAATAGATGACTGTCATTAGCAGGAAGACTACCATTTTCTTCAGGTTTTTTTTTGTTCTTTTGTCTTGGTGGATTTTTGTTGGTTTTGGTTTGTTTGTTGTTTGGTTGTTTGGTTTTTTTTTTTTTTCTAATAGAGATACTCAAAATATATTGCAGAAGGACTCTGCCAATGCAAGCCAAGAAGTTAGGGACTCCCTCAAGCTCTATATAGTTCACTATATAACTGACAGCATGTCTTCAAAGGGCTGAAAGAGCAAAGGTAGGGCGTGCTTGGGCAAAATTTGAGAAACAAAGCAGTTTTTTGAAGGTAACAAAGTAAATAGTAGGGTTATGAGAGACAAATTTTTACCAAGGGCATAAAAGAGAACTCTGGGCTTGATAGAGCAGTAAACAAACTGCTACTTCTGTTCTTCATCCAATTGAAGTTAATTGTCCTTCCTCCCCGCACACACTTCCCCCCCCCCCCGCCATGTTGATCAGTCTCAGTGAGGAAGAAAGTAAAGGTTTAGCAATGTGGGGAAAAAGACAAGCAGGGCTGAGGGGAGGTAAAGTCCTCCTTCGAATCTGGTAATTTATGCGTTGAGCACATGAGTTAAGATTCAGGTTTATAATTCAAAAAGACTTATAGGAGAAGAGAGGAGGGGCAGCAATGATAAGAAACACCCCTTCCCCCAAACTCATTGTAGTCATCTTTTATAAAAGAAAGATTATTCTTTCCTGAATAGACATCTCTCGGGACTTATTTTAGGGCATGTTTGTTCAACAGCTTAAAGATTATGCCAGAATGTGTCCAGCATAAATTTTAGGTATCAGTGGAGGTGAGAACTGAATCTCACTGTTGTTCAAGCTGGTAAGGATAATCCAAAATTGTAAATATTAATTAATGCTGTTCTTCACCCAATGAATCCTCAGACTGTCTACATTAGCAGGAATTTTTTCTTGTTTCTTGTTACAAGAAGTAATGCTGTTCTTAATACTAAATGTTTTACATTTTTCCATCTTTTTTTTTTAAAGTAAAACTAACTAAGCATTTATTTCCAAATGGAGTTTGGCATTTATTTAAACTCTTTGGATGAAAAATTATTATTTTTAGATATATATAGAAGAATCTGTACATTACTACTCCTAGCACTTTTGAGTAAAGCCAGGCTTTATAAATCAGAACTCCAGCAATTAAAAATGTTACAGTAGAATATGAAATACTAGAGGATGATTAAAACCTATAATTATTAGGATTTTAATGTTCTAATCGGTAAAATTCTCTTGCTTAGGTAATGATAGAAAGAGATTTTGTCTTCAGGTTTTATGCAATACAATCCCCTCTCCCTTCATCTTTTCCTTGTCTGATAGCATGATTTAAAAAAAAATTATATTGTAAATGGTGTTGGAATAATGGATAACATCACTTCTTTCAGTTGTCCTGCACTGTTAGATAACAAACAATTTTGGAGGAGGGTGCAAAAATCAGGCCTTTGCTTTTGATCACAACTTTACTGCTTACTAAGACAGATGGTTTCTTTTAGTAGCTTTATAGTAGACTGTCTGTCTCTTTGGTATTGTATTTGAAATAATGCACTCCAAAAGGAATTACTGCCAGGAGGGAGAGTGCTTCTCTCGACAGCTTCTTATGCAGACAGTTGGAGGAAAGATGCTGATCCTGATGCTACTTCAGCTCACAGAGGTTCAGTGAGCTATGACTGAGTTTCAAGACCACATGAATTTTCCAAGAATAAAGGCCAAAGGAATAGATTTCTGCATCTAAACTTGATGAGTTGAGGATTGTACAGGAAACCTTACATGAGAATTATTTCTTTAACTATTCCAGTTCAACTTCCAGGCTATCCACTGATTCAGGTCCCTTCTTGGTGATGCACGTTCTCATTTTTCAGCACTGTTCCCTCAGCTAAACAGAGTGGACCCTGAGTCTACAATAAATCTGTGTAATTGAAATAATACTCTTAAATAGTTTTATATCAAGGGTACACTTTTTAATTCTGTTTTATGCTTATATATGTATATATAAATATGACTGAAAAGAAAAAAAATTAGGTGTTGGTCTGAAAATATTTTCTGTTATGCCTGATTCCTTGTTTCTGTGTTCAGTGCTTTACAGAGCATTATCCTACTGTGTCAACCAGCACGCTTCAAAGAACAATAACTTACAGCTGGTTTTATTAATTATCACCTTCTGTAAACCAGAGATAAGCCTGGATTTCTGGAAGCAAGTATTGACATGATGATGCTTAACCATATTTCTGCTTTCCTAGTGGCATAATGAAAGCTATATATTTTCTATGTGTGGAAGGTAGCAATACCCAAGCAAGTAGATGCAGATCTAAATGGAGGAATTCCAGCTTAATCTCTTGCTTTTGTGTTTTGTGTGCATGTTTCCCTTGGACCACAGTAGATGAGAAAATGGGCAGTAACAGGATTTCCCAGCATTGCTGTTCTACTTCAAGCCTGGGAATATTTAGACTGGGGAAACCTTATTGTGGCCTTTCAGTACTTAAAGAGGGCTTATAAGAAAGATGGTGGGAAAGATGGGAACAAACATTTTAGCAGGGCCTGTTGTGATAGGACAAGGGGTAACGGTTCCAAACTAATAGAGGGTAGATATAGACTAGATGTAAGGAAGACATTTTTTACAATGAGGGTGGAGAAACACTGGAACATGTTGCCCAGAGAGGTGGTAGATGCCCCATCCCTGGAAACATTCAAGGTTGGATGGGGCTCTGAGCAACCTTATCAAGTTGAAGTTGTCCCTGCTCATTCCAGGGGAGGTTGGACTAGGTGACCTTTTAAGGTCCCTTCCAACCCAAACTATTCTATGGTTTGCCTTAAGCCCAGCAGATCACTTTAGAGATAGTGACCGCTTTTGAATGCGTTGCTCTTCTGTCTCTTTCCCTAGATGATGCAAATCCTACAGGAAGGGAATGAATCCAGCCAGGGAGAGCCTTGGGAAATAAGTCCAGGTTTCACTTACTGCTTTTAAGGTGTTCAACCTCTTTATCTCTAGGTCTTTCTATCAAAGACCTGGTATGTTCTGATGCTTTTGTTCTTAGATGAAATAGGAATAAACGGACGTTGTAAAGAATCAAAAATATCTAGATGGGAATTCAGACCAGTTTTGCTGGAAAAGGATTTCTGGAAACCCCATTATGCTCACTGGAGAGATCTGTTATGGCATACAGTTCTTGTCTTATGGTATATCAGGTTGCACCAGTTTTACTTATCTTCTCCATTATTTATTGCGTACCTCACTGCTGCTCTCGTTGGAAAATCTGTAAGGTCTTAACCATACAGGATATCTTATATCCTTTATGTTTGCTTAAAAACAAAGCACAACACCCCACCCCAATATTTTGAAGTAATTTTAATGTTTTCAAGAATAGTTCAACATACTTTTCTACGACTTTGGCCTGTTCAGAACACTGGGTGAGAGAGTCCCTTGGGAGACAGTCCTGAAGGGCAAAGGGGTCCAGGACGGCTGGATGCTCTTCAAGAAGGAAATCTTAAAGGCCCAGGAGCAGGCTGTCCCCAAGTGACGCAAGTCTAAAGGGTGGGGAAAATGGCCAGTTTGGATGAATAAGGAACTTCTGATGGGACTTAGGAACAAAAGGAGGGTTTACCACCTTTGGAAGAAGGGACAGGCAAAGCAGGAGGAGTACAGAGATCTCGTTAGGTTATACAGAGAGAAAATTAGGAAGGCAAAAGCCCAGCTGGAGCTCAACTTGGCCACTAAGGACAACAAAAAAAGCTTTTATAAATACATCAACAAAAAGAGAGCCAGGGAGAGTCTCCATCCCTTCCTGGATGCGGGGGGGGAAAGTTGCAACCAAGGACGAGGAGAAGGCTGAGATACTGAATGCCTTCTTTGCCTCCGTCTTCAAGAGTCAGACCAGCTATCCCCAGGGTGTTCAGCCTCCTGAGCTGGAAGATAAGGATGGAGAGCAGAACAACCCACCCATAATCCAGGAGGAAGTAGTCAGTGATCTGCTTCTGCACCTAGACGCACATAAGTCTATGGGGCCGGATGGGATTCACCCAAGAGTACTCGGGGAGCTGGCGGGAGAGCTCACCAAGCCTCTCTCCATCCCTTATCAACAGTCTTGGTCAACAGGGGAGGTACCAGATGACTGGAGGGTGGCTAATGTGACACCCACCTATAAGAAGGGTTGGAAGGAGGATCCGGGAAACTACAGGCCTGTCAGCCTGGCCTTGATACCAGGAAAGATCAGGGAGAGGATCATCTTGAGTGAGTTCTCGTGGCAAGTGCAGGGCAGCCAAGGGGTCAGGGCCAGCCAACATGGGTTTAGGAAAGGGAGGTCGTGCTTAACCAACCTGATCTCTTTCTATGACCATGTGACCCACCTTCTGGACACAGGGAAGGCTGTGGACCTTGTCTATCTGGACTTTGGTAAGGCTTTTGACACCATCCCCCACAGCATTCTCCTGGAGAAGGTGGCGAATCATGGCATAGACAGGTGTACTCTTCGTTGGGTTGAAAACTGGCTGGATGGCTGTGCCAGAGAGTTGTGATTAATGGGGTGTAATCTTCTTGGTGTCCAGTCACCAGTGGTGTCCCTCAGGGCCCAGTTTTGGGGCCAGTTTTGTTTAATATCTTTATCAATGATCTGGATGAGGGGATTGAGTGTACCCTCAGTAAGTTTGCAGATGACACCAAACTAGGTGGGAGTGTTGATCTGCTGGAGGGTAGGAAGGATCTACAGAGGGACCTGGACAGGCTGGATCGATGGGCCAAGGCCAACTGTATGAGGTTTAATAAGGCCAAGTGCCGGGTCCTGCATTTTGGTCACAACAACCCCAAGCAACGCTACAGGCTTGGGGCAGAGTGGCTGGAAAGCTGCCCAGCAGAAAAGGACCTGCGGGTGCTGCTGGATGGCCAGCTTAACATGAGCCAGCAGTGTGCCCAGGTGGCCAAGAAGGCCAACAGCATTCTGGCTTGTATCAGGAATAACGTGGCTAGCAGGAGCAGGGAAGTGACCGTGCCTCTGTACTCGGCACTGGTGAGGCCTCACCTCGAGTACTGTGTTCAGTTCTGGGCCCCTCTGTACAAGAGGGACATTGAAGTGCTGGAGCGTGTCCAGAGGAGAGCTACCAGGCTGGTGAGGGGTCTGGAGACCAGGTCATATGAGGAGAGGCTGAGGGAGCTGGGCATGTTTAGCTTGGGGAAGAGGGGGCTGAGGGGAGACCTCATGGCCCTCTGCAACTACCTGAAAGGAGGTTGTAGAGAGGTGGGTGTTGGCCTCTTCTCCCAGGTGAATAATGACAGGACCAGAGGAAATGGTCTGAAGTTGTGGCAGGGGAGGTTTACATTAGATGTTAGGAAGAATTACTTTACTGAAAGAGTGGTCAGGCACTGGACCAGCCTGCCCAGGGAGGTGGCTGAGTCACCATCCCTAGAGGTGTTTAAGAAACCTCTAGATGTGGCACTTCAGGGCATGCTCTAGTGATAGAGATTGTAGGTTTTTTGTGTGTGTATGGTTGGACTCAATGATCTCAAAGGTCCTTTCCAACCATGAAGATTCGATGATAAAAACAGTGGAACTAATTTAATCATAAATATGCTGTTTCTGGAGACAAGCATTCATGTGAAGAATAATTAGATTATTTTAAAATGAAATCAGATCCTGTTAAACTATTGATGTTACATTTAATAAACTTTCAGCTACAAAGTGTGGGTGAACTTACTTGTGTTGAAGGTGTAAATATGATAATGGTATTGCAATTACTAGACAGAAATTATTTGCATTATATATGTTGTCTTCTACTAAATGTCTAGGACAAAACTGTTGTCATAATTCTACCCTTTTCCCAGTATTCAATAATTCCAAATACTCTTAATTTCAGGAGATCAAATACTTAATTTCGGCAATTCAAACTGAACAATATTTAAATCCTCACCTATCCTGTAATTTGCTTTGTGCTAGGCACTGTGCAAAGTTTTAACCTTCCAGTGCTCTAAATTTTCACAGAATCACAAAATGGTTGGGGTTGGAAGGAACCTTTGAAGATCATCTAGTCCAACCCCCCTGCCAAAGCAGGTTCACCTAAAGCAGGTTAGACAGGAATGCATCCAGGTGGGTTTTGAATATCTCCAGAGAAGGAGACTCCACAACCTTTCTAGGCAGCCTGTTCCAGTGCTGTCACCCTTAAAGTAAAGAAGTTTTTCTTCATGTTGAGATGGAATTTCCTATGTTCCATCTTGTGCCCATTGTCCCTTGTCCTGTTGCTGGGCACCACTAAAAAGAGTCTGGCCCCACCCTCTTGATACCTGCCCTTTAGATATTTATAAGCATTGATGAGATCCCCTCTCAGTCTTCTCTTCTCCAGGGTAAACAGACCCAGGTCTCTCAGCCTTTCCTCTTAAGAGAGGTGCACTATTCCCTTGATCATCTCCATAGCCCTCCACTGGATTCTCTCCAGTAGTTCCCCATCCTTTTTGAACTGGGGAGCCCAGAACTGGACACAGTACTCCAGATGCGGCCTCACCAGAGCAGAGTAGAGGGGGAGGATGACCTCCCTCGACCTGCTGGCCACACTCTTCTTGGTGCACCCCAGGAGACCATTGGCCTTCTTGGCCACAAGGGCACATTGCTGCCTCATGGTCAACTTGTCCACCAGGACTCCCAGGTCTCTCTCTGCAGAGCTGCTTTTCAGCAGGTCAACCCCTAACCTGTACCGGTGCATGGCGTTATTCCTCCCTAGGTGCAGGATCCTACACTTGCCCTTGTTTTCTTTGAAAACCTGTAGCTGGTCATGCAAAGTTATTCAGCTGACACGAAATATATGTTATCCTGAAAATATCTTTGAAGGAAACCACTTTTTAAAGATGCTTATGTTTCATCTTCCCATAAATACTGGCATTAACAAAGTCATGTAAAACTCTTTCTACTAATTAAAAGATGATAATGTAGTATGTTTCCTCACCATGTGTCATCTGCTGTGGTGCAATGCAGAAGAAATAGTTGACACTTCACTAATTTTGAATGCTAAACTGTGTTCTACATTGATCAGTATCTAATGTGGCTGTCAGCACAAAGGTGAAGTCATTTCTTGACTTTTATACCGGTACCAGGAAGTGGAGAATCCTTCAAATATTTTGTGTTTAGACCCATTTCTCATTAGTGAGAATGAGTGTTGGCCACGAGTTGTGCAACACAGTGCCACAGCAAACAATGCTGAGCCTTTACAATGTTAAGAGATGGTAGATTTGGCAAGACTTTAAAGACAAGTATGAAGTCTTGCGTGACTTCATTACATGAGTGACTGGCATAAGCAAAAGCTTACCCTTGTTCTTATTTAGTCCCCAGTCTCCTTTGTGCAAATAAGTCTTCATTCAGCAATATGGAGACCTGATTTTATGCCATGATGTGAGCACTCACAAGAGACTGTGCTTGTTGCCCAGCGCAGGAGGGTAGAACATCCTATGTGCTCTAATCAAATGCCAGGGCAAGAAAAGAAAGTGGGTTATGCTTTCAATTTATTTGTTTTTTAATTTTCCTTTTTCAGTTCTTTTCTAACTTACTGTTTCTTGGGATGGGTAATATGTGTTTATTGTAAATCTGTTTGGGAAATTTGCAGCAAATTTAGTTTGCTAATGTTACAGCTAGAGGAGAGAATTGTGTTTTAATATGTGAAGAAAATGGAGTTTAATTATGCTTACGTTTATGGCTATTGGAAGTTTAGCTTTTATAAACAGCCTATCTTTGCTCCAAGTAATTGTGCCTGGAAGTGATTTACTCTTTTCTTTCCATCAGTAACTGCTGCACATCTGACTGGAAATGAAAAAATTGAGTTTTTATTAATGTGTGTTCAAATTCCACAGAGCTGTATTGCAAGCATGTGCATATCCATCTTTCCCTTCATTAAAAAAATTCTCTTTAAAGATGTCATTGGGAATGGTAGCTATGTATGGGAATTATATGTTTGCAGACAAAGAATTATGTTTGAGTTGCATTACATGATAATAAATCTCAAATTTTCTCAAAATTTGTACTTCAGAGAATTTCTGCGAGTGAATCATGTGGATAGGGGATCCCTTGATCCAACATCTCTTGATATTGGACTAGATGATTCCAGTCCAACAGTATTCTTCATCTGGGTTTGGTCTTAAAAGCATGTCGTTAAAACTAACTATTATTTAACTTCATTGTCTTCTATAAGTTTCTCATTCAATCAAATAGCAGAAACAACATTATATGAATAAAACCATTGTCAGGAAATTATTGACAGATAAGTGAATGGTTTAAATTATGTCAAGGTTGAAAAATACTATTAATTCTAGTTATTAGACAATAATAAAAAATAGCAAACATCAGTATAATCAAATTATCAGCTAAAATCTTACTTTGTTTACCCATATCTATAATAAAGAATAAAGAAGTGGGTAGGAAATAACAAATAAATAAAAAAGCACAGACATGCATCTAGGGAAACTAGGGATACATGTTCCAGAAGCTTTTACTATGACAGACCCCCACTGCAACAAGATGGCTTTTCTCTTTAATTGAATTCCTTTTCCAATCTGGTTGGTGTTTTGAACTGCTATTTAAAAGACTTGTCTCCAGGGAAACAAGATCTATGTGGGACTGAGAGACTCTGACTGACAAATTAAAGTGTGGTTGTAGTCAGAAGAGTGACTCTGGAAAAAAATGACATTGTAGGCTTCCGTATTTTTCTTTCTCTGGGACTTCCAGATCAAATTGGCTCAGCTGACACGTCAATCAATGATTTTGTGACTGCCAGGCTTTCAGCTCAGTGTGGGAACTGAAAATCAAGCTGCTGTATTTCTTCATATTGTATTGCTAGTGATGCCAGACATCATGGTGGTATCACTTGTGATGCACAAGTCAAAATCCATCTCACTTTCCCTGTTTTTTAAACAGGTAAATGATACTTGCTTGTGTATGGGCTTTATATAGTTTATGCCAGTCTTCATCTACCTTCCCTAATTTATTCTGATCCTTGATTAGAATAGTGCATTGATTTCATCTTCTGGGACTATAACTTTACAAAAGGTTCAAACTTAGAACAGGTCAAGTATGTAACATCTTTCTTGACAGATAATTTAGCTACTTTAAAATAAATTTTTCACCATTTGCTGCTTTTTCACCCCTTGTTCCTACTTTCCTGTTATAAAGACGGAACGTGACTAGAAATGGAGCAGACAATAAGGTGTGGAGAGCAGGAATCTGCTGAGAAACCTGTGCGGGCTGTTGACTACAAGATACAGAAATGTCACCTGAGGAATAAGTACTGGCAAGGAGCTGGTTTAGTAAGCCAGAAATAAACTTGCTTAGAATGGGTTTGGGGATGAAATTTGTTACAAATCCGGGGGAGGGCCATCATCTCATAGCCGAGTGGCTTGTGGCTTAAGGTCAAAGACTGAAGGAGAATAATTGGTATGTTAGGGCATAGACTCCTCCTCGTAACAGCTAATGGTGTTACTGCTGCAATATAAGACTGCTTTCCAGAACTGCTTTAAAGCCTCCTGGGGCAGGAGGCTGGATCTGCCCATGGGATGCTTCCCTCCAGCCTGAAACACCATGCTTGGAGCAGATGAGGGGCACGACTATCTAGGCAGTGCTTGTGGCTGGGAAGGACGAATTCTTCTGTAGCAAATGTAAAGTGCTCGGAGTGGAGCTTACCTGGAAGAAATGGATGATGTTAGAGGAATGTTTCTGCTATGTGTGCGCGCATGTTTAGGAGCTCACATATGAAACTGTTGCTTATTTTTTCAGGGAGAACTGTCAGTAGTGTTTCAAAATTGGATAAACTTCAGAAGTGGGACCATTACTCAGTAAGCAATGGTACACAAGCCTGGGTTGTTTGCTCATGCTTTGTCTCACAATTTTCCCTCCGGGAGAACTGTTTCTGCAGGATAGCAGTTTATTTTGATTGTCTTTATTTTGTTTGTATTTCAATGATCTTAACATTTTTCTTACAAAAAGACAGATTTAGCCCACGAACCTTACATTTGGGCTGGAATGGCATGAGATTAGTGAAGGTCAAGTGGGAGCTTGTTCCTCCATCTTGGATGAGGTGAAAGTTTTTTGAAAATGCACTGTGGCCTGGACAGGTGAACTTCATCTTTATGATTGAAGAGTGGGCAGAGTTGTTTCGGTATGATCTTTGCTGTAGAGCTCAACTGGATATTTTATCCATACCAGAGGATCAAGATACTGAATTGATAGTGAACTAGTCTTGATTTTCTACAGAAACAAATGAAAGATGCGCTGGGAGGCTTTCCTTCCTTATTGCGAGGAGATGAAATGTAGCTGTGTGCACTAGCTGAGTTCTCTCCCTTCTCATGCATAGTGGGAATGGTTGATACTCTCCATTGAATGCTTATGCAGTAACAGTTGTCTTCTGGAAAATATGAGTTTAACATTAGTACTCTTTGTAATGCTTGAGTTGGTTGAAATTTAATTGTACTTAACCATTTCAAGCCAGAAAGCATATTTTTAAATGAAATTCAATAGGCTTTCTTTGTTCCATTGAAACCAGTAGTGTCACACTAATGATATCAATCTTGTTTCTTTTTTTTTTTTTTACTTGTTTTGCAATCTATTAAAATAAAATCACTTTTAGGATTATTTTTCAATCAACTGTTGTCAGAAATTTTATATTTTAAATTTCTTTATGTAAGTATATCATTATTTCAAAATGATCCTTTCTGCAGATGAGTGTTGCACTAAAGTTTCCTCTAATTATTACTTTTGACATCCTCGCTGTACTGAATTAGCTCTTTCCAATTTAATTATACTTGCTTCACTGTTTAGGTCACCTTTTAAACAAATTCATATCAGTATGAAATTGCTGCTGTTACTGAATTGGATTGGGATGGTTCTGTTCTCATGAAGATAATTTCTCTTTTTTTGCTCACATTTGGGAAAGATGAATTAACATTAATTTACTGAAAGTGTTTAAAAATCTGTTATTACTGGTAGTAATAACAGTATGTATTTAAGCCCCTAAACAATCCCACTGGACTTGAATGAAAATAATTACAGTCACGGTTGTTTTAGCATTCGGTTTAAAACCCCATATTTGGCACAAAAAAAATCATGGCCAGAAATTAACAAACCCAAATGTAGAAGGACGGGTTCAGTAATAGAACAGATATAACTGTAACGATAAAATAAATGATAACAGTAGTAAGACCATGTTGGTACTTCAGACTCCTTATCAATATCTTTACAGTGCTATTACCTTTCTAGTTGAGTCTTGATAGGATTGTATGGACGATATTAACAACTGCTGTATTAACAAAACCAATGCTAACCTGTTCACCTACTATTACCACTAGTAGTTCTTCTGCTAAATGTTTCTTTTTTTTTTTCGTTGTAGATGCCATATTGGCAGGGCTTTGGTGCAAATGAAATATAGGTTTGTATTAATATCAGCTTGTTATCTTATGTGACTTTGCATAAACACCTTTATTTATATCTGACTGGTTTTCTTTCAACAATTTTCATTGTAATATTCTTATAGTCTGTGTTAAAATTGTAAAGGTTTGGGGTCTTTTGACGGCATAAACATATATGAAAGAGCTTATATGTATACATATTTATATGGTGGTGCATATGGAATATTAGTTTTCATAGTGGAGAAGTCAAGAAAGCACTGGCTTTCAGCCTGGCCACCTAATTTATCAGCCAGAAAGATAAAGTTGGAAAAAAATCTTTTGTGTAACACCAAGCCATGAAAGATGGCCAAGCCAATGAGGAAGAGAGGTCACATTAGTGAGTTTCTTGTGCATGTTTTTCTCCAACTTGGAAGATTTCTTTAAACACCATTTTTGTATATTTATGTGGTATAAAATCTTCTCTATCACATGTAATGTCCCTTACCTATATGCAGGTGCATGTTCAATACACCTACAAAATGACAACTCGTTAATAACCAAAATGAGTGGCAGAGTCTGACTGTCCTCTCCTGTGGCTGAACTTCAGAGTTTTGTATCCCCATCCTGTAGGCTTTCTTCTACTGCTTATTGCATTTATTCATCTACCAGGAGAGTGTGAGCAAGGCCTAACTCTGCTTTAAGAGACTCGGTCAAATCAATATCATGACACCTGGACCGTTCACTCCTATGCCAGCATTCCCACGGATGAGTGCTTTTGTGAGAGCAAATATAACACTTCTTCTAGGTCACTGGACATGTAGCAAACAAATCTGATCCATGCTGGGTTTCCCGGACAAGTTGTTCATCCCCATGAGAGATATGGAATAATCTGGTTGCATTATACCGACCTTCAGTCAAAGGGGGAAAGCGCTTACTCTCATTTATCTCAAGTTATACTTAGCCTGGCAGAAATTTTCATATGTACCAACGTTTAATTGCCCATGCTACTAAAAAAATGCCTTGGGACTGATGGGCACATTGTTGCCCGCTTTTTCTTTGGTATTTGCTGTGTATCCAATGAGCTAGGAAAACACTTGTTTCTTACGGAGGTGTTCTCCATGCTGTCAGAGAGCTGAATCTGAGATGATAGAATTAGGAGCTTAGCAACATCTCTTGTGCTCAGCTTGAAAAAAGAGATGTTGGGAAAATTTCAATTAGTTTCGCACGAAACTTTGACATTTCATAAACAATAACAACCATGTCTTTGAAGAATGTCTCTTCTGAATTAACGGTAAAGTTTGAAGAGGGATGGAAATTTCTTCTAAAGGGAAAACTAAAAATGTAAAACCAGCACTTAATTTACATTGACACAAATAATTTGACAATTCAACCATAATAATAGTCTACAGTATGCTGTTAGGTTACGTTATGCCAAATAAGATTTAAAGGAATAAAGCCTTCTAAGTAAACATAGTTTTATTATCTCATTCTCTTTGTTACTCTTGTTTTTCTGTAGGTGAAGGTTATACTCAAACTGACTATAAAGTATTTTTGTTTCAGTCAGCAGCTGCTGAGGTTTGAGGGAACAAATTCATTTTGGAAACTGTGCGTTAATGTGTTTCCAAAAGGATTGTCTGTTTTGTGGGACATCTAAAAATATTATATGTTATGAATTAGAAGAGAACAAATTTCAAAATGTCAAAATCTCACGTAGATCAAAAATTCTCCATGTCAGTTATCTCTGTTCAGTATGTATCTTCTGACTTTTGCAGCCAAAGAGCCTTTATCTCAATCCCAAGTCCTCATGTGAACAGGCCACTTGTCATCAGTGGCAGGCAGGAACTGACAAGTTAAGGGACAGGGGTGATTACGCACTTAAAAACCACAGTAGTGACATCAGCAAACAGTTCCGAATGTAAAAATCCTGTGCTGGGGATTAAGAAATATAAACTTCACATTGTGTGCAAATAGGGAACTTCCAACTGATGTAGTTTCTGCTTGATATACAGTCTCTGTTCTTCATGATAACAAAGAGACTGGCCTGCCCGGAAAGACAGAAAATGCACCTGAAACAGCATCCGATCTCACAGCCTGCGTGTGGAGGTTACTGTGGGAAATGGTCTTGGGTCAGTGGCAGAGCTGGGAGCAAACTGGACCGTGCAGAACCTGGGACAGTTTATTTTCTTCTCTTAGAACTACTCTGAGAGAGAAAAAATATTTTAATAAAAGGTAGAAAATAAAGGTAAAAACCCACACCACAGATAAATTACCAGAAAGCCTGGTAAAAGAATGGGATTTAAAATTGAAATAATATAACAAGGTGCTTTGGACAAGCATAGGAGGTCAACACTACCAACCCTACTTAAAACTATCACCAGTAAAGAAGCTGTTTTATGTTGGATTCCTTTATATTTGTTGGATAAATGCTTTAATTTAATTGACAAAAATATTTAATCAACACACAAACTTGGCTGGATGCCTAATGTTTCAAATCTTACGGAGAAATTTAATAAATGAGGTCCTGCAACTTTTGTTTAGTGTCTTCAGGTGGTAAATTAACTAGAAGAGGGCTTCCCTATAGTTCCCTGAAAGCAGTAAAAGCAGAAGAAAAATTAAAAGCAAACCACTAATTTAAATCTGAGTGTAAGGACTAGAGAGTTCAGAGAGCCTATCCTTGGTGCACAATAATATTCACATGAAGGCAGAATGTTGTAGAAATTAATTTTAAATATAGACTATATATTTGAATAAATGAACAAACTAATTTATAAAGTACAGCTAAGTGCCATGCACTTTGAACGATGGGAATTAATCTAGTGATTTTCTGATAGAAATTGTTTGTCATAAAGTCACAAACAACATGGTTTCATTTCTTTGCTTTTAAAACATTCTTTGCAGCTGAAACTAAGAATAAAGTTTGGGTTTTTTATGGCTGTTGATCTGACTGCCAGATCATCAACTGACGCAAAGAGGCGCCTGCCCACTGCAGTCAGTGCTGGCTGGCAGTTAAAGCAATGGAATAATAGTTTTGTTTTGTTTTGTTCTCATCATGCTGGATGAGAGCAAAGAGAAAGTTATTCCCTTTGCTCTGCCTCATGTTCATTTTTTCACCTGGCTCTTGTTCTTGACAGATGTGTGAGAAAGGCCTTGCAGTAGAAGATCAACAGCTACACGAGAGAGAAGATCTCGCCTGGCTGGACAATGGACGGGTAAACACGTAAGGATCGCCAGCAATGCACAGCAGGGAAAATGTGGAGGGTAAAAGCCGTGTAAAAATGTCTTCAAAGTGTGTGGGAGATGATCACAAGGACTGCTGAGGTCTGGTTTCCTGTGGTTTGTAGCTGAGTCCTCATCACGGCAGCAGCAGCACGTGCACTCCTTTAGGTGTTTTTCCTTATGCCTCAAGTGCCTGCGAACGGCCCCAGGGCTCCTAGGCTCATAGGGAGCTTACTGCAGAGCCTTTCCTTTAGTAGGAAGCAGTCATGGAGCATCTCTGCTCTACTCAGACATATTGTCATGAAATTTGGAGGAATCCTGTCCTGCTGTCAGATCTGGCCACGTTGTCCAGTGTGTTCAGTTCACTGTAAGGAACATGACAAAACAAGCATCTCTTCTTGGGGAAGCTGAACTAAAAAATAATGTGACAGACAGAGAGACAGAGGAGGAGAGGGCAGATGGGACCAAAGGGGTGGGGGAAGACAAAAATATAAAAGTTACAGAAAGAGATACAATGCCAAGGCCTGGGAGAGTTGGACCATCTGGTTCTGTTGCAGCGTTGCTACGCAGTTCTCTCCTTCCTTTGTTTCTCTTCATGAGCAAGAGGGGATAAACTATGTGAGGCATAACGTGAAGGCTTTGGTGTAGTGATGAAGTAGCCTGCATTAGTAGTAGTGTGATGATGAAGTAGCCTGCATTAAGAAAAGCTTGTTTTATTCGCTATGATTTGCAAAAGGTCTCTATGAGCAGTACAGGCTGTGACAGCGATCTGCTATATGCAGATTTTTCACTGCAGCATTAGCTGTTTGCAGCCCCTTCTGAGTGTTTATAAGGTTATACCTTGTGGATAAAGCACAAATCCCTTGAACAAAGCAGTGCCCGCTAATGTTTTACACATCTGAAGCCTAGTTAAAGCTAACTGGCATTGCAATAAATGACCCAGCTGACCACTTCCCCCAGGCTCTGTGATTCAGGAAAGCTGAGCCAAAGGTTGCTTCCAGGAACCAGGGTGGTTCAGAGAGTTCGTAAGAGAATACAAAACCTTTCACTCCTGGATTGCCCGTTTTGGTCCAAAATCACAGAGAGACTTATGTTTGTATGGCCTGTGTGCTAAAAATGGGTTGTTTTACTCTGGTTTGCAGTAAAGCTGACACATCACAGCTGTAGCTGCAAGACTAATGATCCCATGTTCATACCACATAAACCACGCCTAGTGACTTCTTTAGTTTCCACCAGGTCATGATGGACACAGTTTGGCAGCTGTAGGTAGGAGTATGCAATGGTGTTACCTCTTCTGGAGCTTCTGGGGAATAAAGAACAACTGTACATCTCAGTCAATCTGGCACCATTAATGGGCACTAAATCGACTTAGAAGGGACGGTGTGAGAAGCATTTGGGAAGCATATAATAGACCCAAAATGATCTTCATGCCCTGGAACTGGAGCTTCAATGTTTCCAACAACACGAACGTTTTATATGAATACAGATTTCAAGCAAAACAACCATAGAGAGAATTTTGCATTCAGCAAGCTGCTGCCGGGCTGATAGGAGAGGGCAGTGCATACACAGAGCTGGGTGCAAGTTTCGCATTTAATTAAATGGGAAGCTTGCATGAAATTTATGCCATCTCTGTAAGAAGCCCCGTATTTTTTAGCATTTGACATGCAGCATTATAAGTAGGCGAATGGTTAAACGACAGCCACAATAACATGTTGGCTGGATGTTTTTCAAGAAGGAAGTCATAACAGCACAGGAGCAGGCTGTCCCCATGTGCCATAAAACGAGCCATCGGGGGGAAAAGACTGGCCTGGCTGAACAGAGAGATATGGATACAACTCAGGGGAAAAAAGGAGAGTTTATGGCCTTTGGAAGAAGGGGCAGGCCACTCAGGAAGGCTACAAAGATGTCGTAAGTCTATGTAGGGAGAAAATTAGAAAGGCCAAAGCCTAACTAGAACTTAACCTGGCTTTGGATGTTAAGAACAATAAAAAGAGTTTCTATAAATATATTAATAATAAGGACTGGAGAGGATCTCCATCCTTTACCAGATGAAGGCGGTAACACCGTGACAAAGGATGAGGAGAAGGCTGAGGTACTTAATGCCTTCTTTGCCTCAGTCTTTAGCAGTAGAGTCAGTTGTTCTCTGAGTACCCAGACCCCTGAGCTAGCAGATAGGGCCGGGGAGCAGAACGAAGCCCCCGTAATTCAAAGGGAGACGGTGAGGGACCTGCTCCAACAGCTGGACATACACGAGTCTATGGGGTGGGATGGGATCCAGCCGAGGGTGCTGAGGGAGCTGGGGGAAGTGCTCACCAAGCCACTTTCCATCATTTACCAGCAGTCCTGGCAAACCGGGGAGGTCCCAGTTGACTGGTGTCTAGCAAATGTGATGCCCACCCACAAGAAGGGCCGGAATGATGATCAAGGGAACCAGAGGCCTGTCAGTCTGACCTCGGTGCCTGGGAACTGATCATCCTGAGTGCCGTTATGCGGCACATAACCAGGCGATCAAGCCCAGTCAGCATGGGTTCATGAAAGGCAGGTCCTGCTTGGCAAACCTGATCTCCTTCTATGACAAAGTGACCCTCTTGGTGGATGAGGGAAAGGCTGTGGATATTGTTTACCTGGGCTTTAGTAAGGCCTTTGATATGGTTTCCCACAGCATCCTCCTGGAGAACTGGCTGCCCATGGCTTGGACAGGAGTACTCTATGCTGGGTAAAAAACTGGCTGGAGGGCCAGGCCCAGAGAGTGGTGGTGAATGGAGTTAAACACAGTTGGCAGCTGGTCACGAGTGTTGTTCCCCAGGGCTCAGTATTGGGGCCAGTTCTGTTTAATATCTTTATCAATGATCTGGATGAGGAAATAGAACGCACCCTCAGTCAGTTTGCTGACGACACCAAGTTGGGTGGGAGTGTCAACCTGCTTGAGGGTAGAAAGGCTCTGCAGAGGGATCTGGACAGGCTGGATTGATGGCCTGAGGCCAATGGTATGAGGTTCAACAAGGCCATGTAGCGTTACAAGCGTGGGGAGGAGTGGCTGGAGAGCTGCCTGGCAGAAAAGGACCTGGAGATGTTGGTCGAATGCTGGCTGAATACGAGCCAGCAGTGTGTGCCCAGGTGGCCAAGGCGGCCAACAGCATCCTGGCCCATATCAGGAACAGTGTGGTGAGTAGGACTAGGGAAGTGATCGTCCCCCTGTACTCGGCATTGATGAGGCCCCACTTGCAGCACCGTGTCCAGTTTTGGGCCCCTCACTATAAAAAAGACATTGAGGTGCTGGAGTGGGTCCAGAAAAGGGCAACAAAGCTGGTGAGGGGTCTGGAGAATAAGTCCCATGAGGAGTGGCTGAGGGAGCTGGGGTTGTTTAGCCTGGAGGAAAGGAGGCTGAGGGGGGGACCTTATCGCTCTCTACAACTACCTGAAAGGAGGTTGTAGAGAGGTGGCGGTCGGTCCCTTCTCCCAAGTAACAGGCGATAGGACAAGAGGAAACAGCCTCAAGTTGCATCAGGGGAGGTTTAGACTGGATATTGGGAAAAATTTTCACACTGAAAGGGTTATTAAGCATTGGAAGAGGCTGCCCAGGGAAGTGGTTGAGTCACCATCCCTGGAGGTAGACATAGTCCTTAGAGATATAGTTTAGTGATGGTTGGACTAGATGATCTGAAAGGTCCCTTCCAACCTAGGCAATTCTATGTTATATTGTTCATAGCAGTCAGGTGTCAGCAAAATGGATTGATTTCTATCAGGGAGCACTAAAGTAATATTGGATTCAATTGAATGAAGTGAATGCGCTGTAATATCTTTCTGAAGTTTCTTGCATTTTCCTATAGTGGTGCCCGAGAGATGTAAGAATGTATGTGTAAATACAGATATTAAAGAATCAGCAGAGTACAGATACTGAAAAATTCCTTCTAGGAAGCCCTATGGGAACCGTATTCTTTTTTACTGTTTCCAACCCTTCTGGACAGGATGCAGATTTCTACATCTATGCTTAAAATACTATTTAAATTATGAGCTCTTCTTGCTTTGGTATTTAGTTCATACATGTTTAAAAAATTTAAAAAAATTAAAAAATGCCTGAATTGGCATTGAAGGTTTCTGTTCAGCCTTTGTGATATTGAATCATAGAATCATAGAATTGTTAGGGTTGGAAGGGACCTTAAAGATCATCTAGTTCCAAACCCCCTGCCCTGGGCAGGGACACCTCCCACTAGATCAGGTTGCTCAGAGCCCCATCCAGCCTGGCCTTGAACACTTCCAGGGATGGGGCTTCCACCACCTCTCTGGGCAACCTGTTCCAGTGTCTCACCACCCTCATGGTGAAGATCTTCTTCCTAACGTCCAATCTGAATCGGCCCATCTCTAGTTTTAATCCCTTCCCTCTAGTCTGAGTTTCACTTGCAATAGGTTTGATCTTGAAATCAATAGCGGGGAACTTTCTGTCCTTGCAGGTATCCATTGGTGGACACAAAGGAATATAAGATTATCAGCTTGTACAAACTCCTTGATTATTTTATAGGAGTGAGGGACAGCAGAATTCTATAACCTTTGCCACAGCAGCACAAAAAGCAGACCCAGAACCCCTGAAGAAGTACAAATAATGAAAACAATTATTTTTGCATCTCTTTGGGTAAGCAAAGACTAGTAAGTTTGCTTTGTCTGATGCATCGTAAAGGTAATTAGAGAACAAAATAACAGCAACGAGATATGATAAAATTTGAAAATCAGTGCTTGCTATGGGAACTATTGGGTGTATTCTGACCCACGCACAGATACACAGACCTTTAAAGTTGGGCTGGATATCCACAGCGTGTTCAATTTTACCTACTGGACACAGCTGCTTACCTTGAGCTAGTGCTTGTATTGGGGTGGTTTTCAATCTATTTCTTATTGGAAAGCAAAGCACTGATTTCTGTTGATAGCCTGGCCTTGCTAAGTAAACAAGTCCTTTATATTTGTGCCTTTTTTCTGCTCCTATTCAGACATATGACAGCTGAGAGATTTTTTATTGCTGGGTCCTATTCTTGAATATTGCTGGTGAGGAAGATCGAAGCTAAACTGACTCTTGATTTTGCTTCTCTTATTGGTTTCAAGCATCTGAAAATGCTGCTATTAGCCAAATCATCAATATTTGTTATCCTGTGTTATCTGTGATCTTATCTATTTCCTAAATAGAAGAAATAGTAATTGGAGGTGATTACTGTATTTTGTGATTCGTATTATGCTTTTGTAGAAGAGTAACTCATTTGACTTGGGTTGGGATGTTTCTGCTTTACATCATGGAAGAAGGAGATTGGGAGAGAGAGAATAATCAGGCCATGATATTTTAAGGATGGTATCTGTATCGGATGATAGTGGTCCACAAAGCAAGCTGGATAGATACAAGATATTAAATCAGAGGAACCAATATCTCGGGTTTATTTCTTTTGAAATTCGAAGCTTTCTTTTGTAACTGTTATGAGGAAGAAATACTGCATGCTCGCAGAAACAGAGGAACAAAACAGAACTGTTTGTATATCATGAACACAAATGTGGTTTGAGATTTATTTTTTTTTCCTGAAAATGACAGCGAGAGGCCTTACAGATGCATGGAAACCAGTGATGAGTGGCATTCCTCAGGGGTCAGTACTGGGACCAGCGCTGTTTAACATCTGTGTTGGTGACATGGACAGTGGGACTGAATGCACCCTGTTACGTCCCAGTCCGACTACATTTGGTCCGGGAGGCGTTCGTACTGATTCCGAGCGTGAGATTAAGACACAAAGGAGGTCAGATGCCGCGCACTGCAGATCTATTGTTATTCCCCAACAATAGTCATTGAGACGAGTGATGGAGTAAAGGAGGAAGTAGAGAAAAGGCAGAAAAGAGAGAAGCAGTATTACTGAGTATTACGGAGCACAGCAAGAGTATAGTCACCACCACAGGCCTGATGGCATCTGGTAGCTCCTTTGAAGTTCAACGGCATCCTGTTGATCTGTAGTTCTCAAGTGACGGTGGTGAGGGTCCCAGTTGTAGTCTTCCATGGCACTAGTTCATAGTCCCTGTCAGCTCGTGGTTCGATCAATCAGCGTGCAGGTTGTCTTGGCTCAGCCAGTCACCATTTGACACGGTTGCTGGGTGAGATTTTCCTGCCCCTGTTGCTTGGGCAATGCTTGATTTAGCACAATAGGCATGCCGCAGTAAATCTGGGGTACGCTTGGTTGGCGCGTACACCATGCAGGCAGCAGCAGGCAAACTTCCAGACATTCTGTTGGTCTGCCAAAAGTCTGCACCAGCTTCCCTTTGGCTGAAGGCAGCAAACCTGACAGGAAACCTTGCAAACCTCCCGTAGGCTTGCAGAAAATTAAGCAAGCTTTGAGACAATTATTTTTAGGTTCCAGTCTCTGACACACCCTCAGCAGATTCCTCAAATATGAATTTATTTTTTGCTTTCTACAGATAGCCTTATCTCCTTCTATCTTCAAAAATACTGTTTATGAGAAGAGTCTTGTGTTATTGTATTATAGAGATAGAACGTGGGATAGGAAATGAAGATACAGAACAAGAATTTTGAAGCCAATGTGTAAAATTTGCCTCAAGGATTTGTAAACACTTTTACCCAGCATTTGTCCAGAATTTGCTCTGGGTTGTTTCATCATTTTACAATCTTATCAGTTAAACCTTAATACTGATGGAACAAGGACAGTTAGACTGGGAAGAATACAGAGAAACTGTCCGAGTGGCCAGGAACCAGATTAGGCAAGCTAAAGCCCAGACAGAATTAAATCTGGCCAGAGACATGAAGGACAACGTGAAAAACTTCTGTAAGTACGTCAGAGATAAAGGCAAGACTAGAGAAGATGTGGGCCCTCTCCGGAAGGAAACAGGAAACCTGGTCACCCAGGACATGGAGAAGACTGAGGTACTGAAATACTTTTTTGCCTCAGTCTGAGACAAGGGCTCTGACCACACCACCCAAGTTGCAGAAGGCAAAACCAGGGGCTATGAGAATGAAGAACCGCCTGCTGTAGGAGAAGATCAGGTTCAAGACTATCTAAGAAACCTGAAGGTACGTAAGTCTATGGGACCTGATGAAATCTGTCCACGGGTCCTGAGGGAGCTGGCAGATGAAGTCACCAAGCTGCTTTACGTTATATTTGAAAAGCTGTGGCATTCTGGTGAAGTTCCCACTGACTGGAAAAGGGGAAACATAACCCCCATTTTAGAAAAGGAAAAAAGGAACACCCAGAGGACTACAGACTGGTCAGTCTCACCTCTGTGCCTTGGCAAGATCATGGAGCAGATCCTTCTGGAATCTCTGCTAAGGCACATGGAAAATAGGGAGATGACTGGTGACAGACAACGTCTTCACCAAGGGCAAGTCCTGCCTGACAAATTTGGTGGCCTTCTATGATGTTGCCACAGCATTGGTAGATAAGGGGAGAGCAACCAATGTCATTTACCTGGACTTATGCAAAGCATTTGACACTCTCCTGCATGACATCCTGGTCTCTAAATTGGAAAAGCATGGATTTGATGGATGGACCACTCGGTGGATAAGGAACTGGCTAGATGGCTGCAGTCAAAGGGCTGCGGTGAATGGCTTGATGTCTAAGTGGAAACCAGTGATGAGTGGCGTTCTTCAGGGATCAGTACTGGGACAGGCGCTGTTCAACATCTTTGTTGGTGACATGGACAGTGGGATTGAGTGCACCCTCAGCAAGTTTGCCAACGACACCAAGCTGTGTGGAGCAGTTGACATGCTGGAGAGAAGGAATGCCATCCAGAGGGACTTGGACAGGCTTGAGAGGTGGGCCTGTGCAAACCTCATGAAGTTCAACCAGGCCAAGTGCAAGGTCCTGCACCTGGGTCATGGCAATCGCAAGCACAAATACAGGTTGGGCAGAGAATGGCTTGAGAGCAGCCCTGTGGGGAAGGACTTGGGGGTGCTGGTGGATGAGAAGCTCAACATGAGCACACTTGCAGCCCAGAAAGCCAGCTGCATCCTGGGCTGCATCAAAAGAAGCAGGTTGAGGGAGGTGATTGTGCCCCTCTGCTCTCATGAGACCCCACCTGGAGTACTGCGTGCAGCTCTGGGGCCCTCAGCACAAGAAGGACATGGACCTGTTGGAACAGAGGAGGGCCATGAAGATGATCAGAGGGCTGGAGCACCTCTGCTATGAGGACAGGCTGAGAGAATTGGGGTTGTTCTGCCTGGAGAAGAGAAGGCTCCGAGGAGACCTCATAGCAGCCTTCCAGTACCTAAAGAGGGCCTACAGGAAGGATGGGGAGGGACTCTTTATCAGGAAGTGTAATGATAGGATGGTTTTAAACTGAAAGAGGGGAAATTTAGATTGGATATTAGGAAGAAATTCTTTACTGTGGGAGTGGTGAGGCACTGGAACAGGTTGTCCAGAGAAGCTGTCAATGCCCCATTCCTGGAAGTGTTCACGACCAGGGTGGGTGGGACTTTGAGCAGCCCGGTCTAGTGGGAGGTGTCCCTACCCACGGCAGGGCGTCTGGAACTAGATGATCTTTAATGTCCCTTCCAACCCAAACCATTCTATGATTCTTGGAACAGATACACTGTCCTTACTCTGTAAGTTTACAGAGCTTTTCATCCTCAGTGTCAATTTCAGCATGATGGACAGTATTTTGCATAATGGTTTTCTGAATGTAAAAAAGGGCTGACTAATTTATATGACAAAGCCATTTTGCTTGGCGTGTGAATTAATATCTATTCAGCATGCCCAGTCTAAAGAGGGTATCTTGAGAAATTAACAGAGACACAATCTATAATCCCACTGGTTTTGCACATATTAAAGGACTATATGTTGTAGATGATGCATCTGTAACTAGAAATCAGTATATAATACGAGGGATACCCCAGATTTGTTGAAATATATTTTGACAGTACCTGAGAGGTGCTCCCAATTGCAAAGTTACTCCAGCCTTGTAGCAATACTGATTAAAAAAAGAATAATGAAGTAGAGTACTAATGGAAAACCATGAAGTTTGGAAGGTATATGAGATGACATGTGCACAAACTTGCAAACCTACGGAGTCCTTGATCTCCAGTTATTAACATTCTGCTGTGGAAGTTCATTTACTTTCTCTCTCACCCCCACACTGTTCCCTCCTTACTCTCATTTTGATGATCTTAACAAAGTTGACAACTCTTCTTTATTCAAGAGTTAAAAGAGAAAGTCTATTAAATTCCATGAAAATCTCTACTAAATCTTTTCCTAGGCATAGGTCCCAAGAAAGTCTTTTGGCTTTTTAGTAACCTCAAAACTCGACCCACCTAACTTAGTTCATTGGAAAAAAACAAATATTACATAGCCTGGTTTGGGATATGGTTCCTGAGTTTTGTTTTGTTGTGATGCATTAAAAAAGGTTCACTGTCAAAATGATTGACAGAAACTCATCATAAAAAAAATAAATAATCAATGGCTTTATCCACTGTAGCAAATCCCATGCAAGATGAGTCTTGCTCCACCTTGCATCAAGTACTTATCGGTGTTGTAGTAGATACATAAACTTGTGACAACTGATCTAACAGTGGAAGGGAATTAAATATCTGTAACGACACAGGTGAGGGGTCCTAGCTGTGTGAAAAGAATTAAAAAACAGATTGCCCTTGGTCACTTGCTTGTACAACACTTGAAGGAAGATTACCCCATAATACCAATTTTTCATTAAATCTTATTTAAAATACAGTGGGGCGGGGGGGGAGGATGGGGGGGGGGTTGGGCCGAAAACAACCCACCAAACCCCACGTAACTTAAAAAAACCCAGACATTAAATGGCTTGGTAATGCAAACAAAATTGCAACTGGTAAGAGAGGCTAATTAAATGGAGTATGTCTAAAGATTTTTAGTATTAAAAAAAGTGGTAGTATGGGTAAAATAATATTCTTTCATTTTTACCTCAGAGTTTCCAAAATAGGCATCTTACTGTGCGACACATTACAGGAAGGTTTTGCCGTTGTCAGCTATGGCTTGCTAAGGTGGACCAACGTAATAAGCATCAAAAACATGAAATGTAAAGTCAGAACAAGATTTCTGTTTGACAATTCAAGTCCCAAAATAACATGGGGTTTACTCCAATAAAAGGATATATGGTTATTCCTTTTTAAGGTAAAGTTAATTTTCATTTAACTATTTTATGTAGATAAATGGAATACAGATACTGAAAAACACTATGTTTACAGATAAAGGGAATTTTTCTGCTGAACTTGTGCTACGTAAATGTGAGCAGATGAAAATATTCTGCATGTATAGTCCCAATTTTCTGATGTTTACAAAGCCTATAGAGTCTCATCCACTGTTAGGTGGCATCATAATGCTATATACGCCCATACACGCTGCACACTCACTATGAGAGAGAGGAAGGAAAATCTTAACATTACTTTTTCTAGACAGATTTTATTCATGGAAGCGGTGGAATGAAAATTCAAGACATATCCAAAAGGTACTATAAAGAGTGGGACACTAGAAGCAAAGTCTTTTTTCTCTGTCTTGGAAAGAAAAATTTAAGATAAACACTAACTGTTTTATCTGCTCTGTTTGTATTTTTCCCTTGTTCTTAGTAAAGGTAATAAAATCATAAAAGCTTAAAAACAGAGGGCAACTCTTTAAATTTATCCTTCTCTAGTGGCCCCTTACTTCTAATTGTCATGTTCTGAACTTGCTTAATTAAATCCTGGGAAGGTTATATTGTTACACGTAGCCATCAAAGATTGTTAGCTAAATGATACTGTAATTTATACATCCTAGGCTGTTTAGGGACATGTATGGGAAATTAGAACAAAATATGACTACACAGCTTTTATTTGTATGCAAATTTCTGCAATTCGGCATGCGTATACTAGAATATCTAACCAGACCAATAAAAAAAATTAAGTAATTAATGTCAAAAAGTTGTAGAAAGGAACAAGAAGTGATCTTGCCTTTATGGAGTTTTACATAGAAGTTGATAGAATGTGGTGCTTTATAAATCACTGCTTTTGCAAGTAAGAACATCTTTTACCGTGTTTATATATACACAAATATATGTAATTTTTTAAAAAAATTTGGTGCTCTTATTCCCCCAATACGCATAAAAATCAAAGACCTTTTTTTCCATCCTGTCAACATTCTTTTTTACATGCAATTTCTCCTAGCCTGAACCAAAGTAAAAATGCAGATTAAACCATGAATTTAGTACAAATAATGAATTTTGCACACATTTTTTCCATTTTAATACCACCTCGGATCATGCATATTTGTATTTGTTAAAGAAAAGCTATAGTTTGAGACCTAAATAGCCTCAAAAGGCCATACGTGTCCTTTTAGAGCTCCAAAGAGCTTTAAAGAAGATGTTCTTTAGAATTCCAAATTAAAACTTGGACTTCTGTGCATTACCCTGTAAACTGTTCCTTGCAGTTCTTAACAGAAATGTTTAGTGCTTATCACAGAAATATCTAAAACTGAGATATTGAGTGCATATTAAAACTGCATGTAACAATTCTAAAAAAAGCAGTTACATCCAAGTAGAAGCATGGAGCAATAAATTAATATGGATAGGGATACTAAATAAAACTATGAGTTAATGTATATTTCTAAGTATTAACAACTTGGCTAGCTTTGTATAAAAAAATGCATTAGATAAGCTTGGAAAAAGGCTTTAAAAATTCTTGTTTTAATGTAGAATTTTAAGTGAATCTAACTTTAGCAAACATAGAACCATAGAATGGTAGAATGGTTCGGGTTGGAAGGGACCTTAAAGATCATCTAGTTCCAAGCCCCCTGACAGGGGCAGGGACAACTCCCACTAGACCAGGCTGCTCAAAGCCTCATCCAGCCTGGCCTTGAACACTTCCAGGGATGGAGCGTCCACCACCTCTCTGGGCAACCTGTTCCAGTGCCTCACCACCCTCACAGTAAAGAATTTCTTCTTACCTCCAACCTAAATCTACCCTCTTTCAGTTTGGAACTGCTACTCCTCATCCCATCATTACCCTCCTGTCCTGGCTCCGGCGGAGACAGGGTTAATTATCCGCAGGCTCTGCAGGGACACAGGTATTCCATGCCATGTGGGCCATGCCCACCCTGAGCTGCCAGGGGAGGGGGCGGGAAGTCACTGCTTGGAGCAGGTCGGGGGTCTTGGGCCCAGTTGGGGAGCGACGGGGAGCGGCGGTTCCGTGATTGTGTTTGTATATTCCTCTGTCCATGTTATTGTTGTTGTTTTCTTGTTCCCTTGGCTGTTCTGTTAAACTGCCTTTGTCTCAACCCAAGAGTTTTGCCTTTTTCTTCTGATTCTTCCCGTATTGGGAAGGCCCGAGTGAGCGGCACGTGGTTCTTTGTTGCCATCTGAGGTCAAACTACGACAACTCCCTGATAAAGACTCCCTCCCCATCCTTCCTGTAAGCCCCCTTTAGGTACTGGATTTTGACATGGCTCTAAAGTAATAACAGAGTGGTTTGGGTTTGACTTCCCAAAGTTAGTCAAGGAAAAAATGCTCCTTTTTCCAAAATCTTTGTTACTCAAATACAGCCAAGAGCTCTTGGGAAGTTATGCCTTTCAATGCCGGGAAGGGAATCTTAAATGGGTTGTTAGCATTAGCTCGACTGTGGTGATATAAAAATATTCCTGTAAAATAATTTGTAATCCTACTTGGAAATAGGGTTTAGGGGCAAAAAAAAAAAGACAGCCATTTGGGTTTGGCTGCTAGCCGTGGGAACTTCCTATGTTCTCTTTAGAAAGCCCAGGAAAGCCTTGTGTTGTGTGGGCTTAGGGTGGGTGAACTGCTGAACTAATAGGATGGGATTTTTTTCCAAGCAGTAGGGTTGTTGTGGTCCTGGAAAGATTGGTACAAGAAGTTAGCGCCAACTAGATATAATTATTCTTCTTAAAAGAGCTATGTACGTATGTTGCGTTTGAGTTTCCCTGAAGAGTGGATATTTGAAGCAGCATGCGTGGTGTTTACAGAATTGCCTAATAAGAAACTTAAATTTCCTAGGTAGAAAGCATAAGTGTGATACAAATATGTCTCTTGATCATGCCTGCAGTTCAAAATGGGTTATAGATTCTCATATATGTGTGTGTGTGTGTATATATATATATGGAATACATTGGTGAAAGTGTTTTAGCTTTTGAGTTTGGAGGGATTTCTTATTGGTCGTGGAAACTAGGACAATTCCTCTTCCTCTTTTTCCTCATCCACTCTTAATTTGTCATCATAATTTCCAGATCTGTCTTCATATTAATTCAAATCCAGGGCAAAAATTGGTCATTTTTATGCCACTGGACTAATTACATGCCAAGTAAACTGCTGTATAAGTAGAAAAGGGATATCAGAATGAGGTCTGTAGTAAAATGCCAGCAGAGATACTATTTTAATCATATAGGGCTTTAGTCAGTCATTCCAGCTGCACAATGCTATCCGTACATATAAAACTGATTTCTTTGGTAAATCTACATGACATACAACTATATGAAGATCCTTAAATTTAGTATAACAAAATACAGCAGGTAGTCCCTTTGCTATGTTGCTGTGAAAATCTTCACAACCATAATAGATATGGACATTTTATTGGTCTACGAGTGTCTGAGAATCTTATTTTAAGCCTTCATCTACTTTTTTAACATCAAACTGAAACACTGATTAAATTGCACTAATTGCTGCCTTAGTTATTTGCAAACTCCTTTTTGAATACATTAATTAAAATAATGTGACTTAAAATATGATCTAGAAATGGATTTGATCATAAGATTCCATGTCCCTTTTAAAAACAAGCAGTATATGATTTAAGGTAATTATTGTATCTATTTGCCTGTAAGCATTTCATTAAAAATTAATCTTTAAACCTGACGGTTATTATTTCCGCTGTTGCTTCAGGAAGTCAGAAGAATATGTACTAGTCTACTTTATTGCCTTTTTTTATTTTTATCCCATCTGGCTTTCAAGCTCCCTGAAGTACTAATAAAGGTCAAGGGGTTTTAGAGTGAAATGCAATCCCTTCACTTCCAGTACAATACCTGCTAGTACAACAATAACAGAAAATACCAGTTTTTTTCTAGTGAATATTAGATCGCTTCATAACTGAAGATCAGAGCAAGGATGCTGAAAAATAGAAATGCCTCTTTAAGCGGATTCCGGCACTTGAGATTCTAGTGGCTGGTACCTGATGACTAAACTTTATTTTTATTTCACTCATTAGAAACTCAATGGTCAGAGCAATAGTTAAATGTTGACAGTAAAAGTGAAAATAGTTTGATGTCTTTCTGGTGCGGTCCGACCGTAGCACAAGGAGCTTACAACTACCTCCGGTATAATAAAAAACAGATATAAAATAAATGAAAGATGAATATTTATGCACATCCTAACATTAAGCTTGTAAAATAGGCATTCGGCGAGATTGCTCAAATGTTCGAAGACAGGAATAGGTTTGCTTTAATGACTTGCTGGATGAAAGCAACATGACCATCGCCTTTAAAGTGTTCACTCTTACAGTTCTCACCAGCAAGTCAGTGGTTGCAACTGTGCAGTGCAGATTGCTGTTAGTTCTCCAGCTTCCTGCCATTTAAGAAAGCAGATTTCTATAGACTCTTTCTACCTACACACTTGTCTCTCAAATTTATGGTCATGAAAATGATTTCAATTTCTTTTTAAAGAAAAGTTGCAGTTAGAGGTAAGTTAAGGTTCTTTAAAGCAGATTTTTTAATCTCTTTTTTTTTAATATTTTCATTGGATTGTGCTGGTCATGAAGACACTCTAAAATATCGAATGTTACTACATCAGGGTTCATATTTTTCCTGTTTATTTAGTTCACTGCTTCCACTGGCTGCAGTTGATTCACAGCTCAATAATGCTATCCCATCAAGGGAGCATATATGTATAAGTAAAGGGGAAATATAAGAAAAATAATTATTTTGGTCAAAAGATAATTATATAGTGGAAAAAGAATGAAATACAAGAAGCCTCAGAGGTTTACCTCATTTTAGAACTCAAATTCTATCATGGCTGGGGAATGCAAGTATCTTACTTTGATGCTTATCTGCACTGGTTTGTGCTCCCTGAGCAGTGCCCATCACTGTTGACCTTACCTACCTTTTGTAATTCTGATGTTCCTTTTAGACTTGAAATTATATTTCTAACAGAGAGATGGAATACCTTGCCCGCACTCTGAAATTAACATTTCTAATAGTAAAGAGAAAGAACTAATAAACTTTACAGTTAAATAAGTGTCTGAGGCCTTGTCTCTCCAGGTGCTGTGCAGAAGGGTAAGTAAGCATACCTTGTTTGCTGGCTACAAGTTCATATTTCTGTGCTTAGGAAAAATTTAGTCAAATCTTTTGAAGTTGCACAATAGGCAGATGTTGTTATATTACTGAATGGGATCACCCGGCCAAACTGGTTTCAGAGCGCAAAAGGTGAAATGCAGGGAGTTGTCATTCCTCTCGCTTTGACAGATGCTTATTGATCCCTATCTAAGCAGAGAGAACTTGGGAGGAGCTGTGGAAATGGCTCAGTCTGGGGTTGTCTCAACACCCCGTCGCAGTAAGAACCGACACCCGAATGGTGCCTTTAACAAACAAAATGCCCTGAGTCACATCCTACCACTGTTCAGTGGGTGTGAGACCAGCCATCACAAAATGAACAGTACTACCTAAGGGGCCATCAAACCACCAGAGATGACCACCCCAGATCGTGCAATCCGTTCAGGCACAGTCCTGCCCACCCATTGAATCAGGATATTTAAACCCTAATTTTGGGGGAAGAAAATGGGGAAATCTTTGGGAGGAAAATCTTCCAACGATCCAGCTGGCCTGTAGGAGGTTCTTCCCCCCTTGTCCAGGATGCTGTGCAAGGTAACTTCCCAGTGATCGAGCAGCCTTACCGGAGAGAGAGAGTGTAAGTGATTTAATGACATATGTATGATACTTGGCATACTTTAAGACCGTGATTTGTGCACTCTTTTAAGGTATTAATATCTAGTGCGCTTGTGGTTTGTGTTGTTAATTTTCGGGATCACGTGTTAGGTTGTAATAGTGTATTCTGTGAATTGTTTTTTTTTTTTTTTCTTAAATTGCAATAGTGCATTCTTCCATTGTATCCGTAAAACTTGCAATAGTGGCGTATCGGACCTGTGAGTGAATTTATTTGAAATTGTTAATTTGAACCTCTCAGTGAAATCTTTTTCTCTCTGCCACAGTTACTTCAGGAAGAAATTTTCAGTCTTTATCTAAAGGATGGTACTGTAGTTTCCCTAAATTACACAGAACTACACAACAATTATCATAAGTGTATTTATAGTACACTGAGCTACTATTCTATCGTGTTCGCTTATAAGAAAAGAATCTAAAAAAAACATGAGATGGGATTTTTTGAATGTTCTTCTGTTCTTCTCACTTTCGTGTGCACTCTTTCTCTCTGTGGCATTTACTACTTACATGCTTGGACCATGAGACAAGTCGTATCATGTCAGAGCAAAGATCCATTTACCTCCATACGCTGTTTCTGGAACTCTCCAGTAATGGCTGAGCTTTAGACAAGCAGTGCCACTCTGTCAGTGCTTCCTCTATCCTCTGGCCTGCAGCCAATCGTGGCTCAAGGATTTCCCGTGCTGCTGGTGGTCTCTTTAAAATTTAATGGCATTTCATAGGAAGTATACACCGATTTTGTGTATCCCGGTGCTCACTGTTTTTAAGATAAGCAGCTTCCCAATAGTATAAGCTCTTGTATGATTCTATGCAGTAGAAATTGAGATGCAGATTTACGTCACTTCACTGAGGTTTAACTCGGGTCTTTCAGAGGACGAAAAGTAAACTGTACCATGCTGCTAAGTTGACAGCAAGTGGAATTTGCATAATTTGCTACCTTCTGTTGTTTTTCAGCATACTTTTCAACATACTTTGGAAATAAACTTTCAGCTTTTAGTCAGGTCAAATATATAAAGTCATGAAGAAATTTAAATTTGGATTACCCTGACCATTCTTGCAGAAATATAATATTGATTTTCCATTACTTTATTGCCTGTGTTTTTATCAACACAACTACTAGAGTTCTTAACATTTTCATGGAATTGCATGAAATATGCAAGTCTTCTATACACTGTAGAAAAAAACAATGCAGGGTTCACTGAGCTCAGTGAAAGAAGCATTTCACTCGGTGTGAACTTCTAGTCCTGGTCCTGACAATTTTCAGAACAATCTAGTTGAATTTTTTACTGGTTTTGATGGTGTTTCAGTCGTGATGGTCCAATTTCAGTATTCTGAAATTTTAGGATGTATTTTTCAAGCAAGGTGAAACTTGCAGCTCCCATTAGACACCATGACAGCATTCCCATGCTGAAGCGCTTCAGGGAGGAGAAGGGGAGGAGGCATATCAGAATTTTCTGTGGAGAGAAAAAAGCTTTTCAAGAAGTTTGGTCAAGAAACCCAAGTAACTAGTTAGATATATTTATATTGACATGTTAATAAATATACTTAATAAATAAATATAATCAACTCCATTTGGGATGACAAGATGAATATCCTGCTGCGCGCTCTCACGCCCTCTAGTTGGGCTGTCTGACTTACCTGGCTTAGGTGAGCAGAATCTGCCTGCTGAAGAAAGCAGCATTATAAATTTTGAGGCTCTGTATATGCCAATAACAAGGTAAATCACAGGTTTACCACAGATAAGTTTTATTCATTTTGTCTCAAAATGTGGGGTTTTTTTTTTTGTTTGATGGGGTTTTTTTGTGCATTTGTTTGTTGAGGAAAAGGCTTATGGTTAAGTAGAACCAAAATACTAGGAAGTTGTGATTTGTTAATTTTTTTTTCAATATCATTTTCCCAAAGCAAGACCTAGATGCCAGGAGGTGCTACCTGCTACTTAAGCATATCTTCTAGAGTAGAAATTACATGCTGTGAAGGACTTTTAGCTTTTCAGAATCTGTTGGAGTTGTCCCTGTAGTTGCCCCAAAAAATCCATCCACTTTCCTTTTCCCCAGAAGAATACAACTGTATTTGATTGCACGCATTATCAGGTAACAACATAGGGAAGTTGTACATCGTGTAAAGAGACAGAAAATATGTGAAGAAAAACATTTTAAAGAATACTCTCCCTGAATTTTACATTGTTACTTGAGTATCTCCATACAAGCTGATCTGTAAAATAAAGAAAGAAAAAGAACAGGGATTAGGTAAAGTTTTCAGAGGGCAGCTTTGGTATGCTGGTGTTACCATGCCTTTAGCTGTAGTTTCACTGAAAACAACTATTCCGACTGTCATCAGCCCTAAAGCAAATGGCAGTGCTGAAGTAGGTGGGAGGAGAGCCATAGGAGTGTGACACCGGCACGGAATCAGCTGCCCCTTCTAAAATACAGGAGATTTGTGTATTGCTCACCATCTTTTTTAGAGTTAAAATTCTTACTGTGAATATGATACAGGATGGAGAAAATTCTTAAGTAGTATCCTAAACAACACACAGCTTTGTATAAAACATCTCAATCCTAATAATAGCTTTAACATGGCTCTGTTAATCCCATAATTGCAAAGAGCTCGTCTGTGATCTTATCATAAAGCTATCCAAAAGCTAGTGAGATAGCCAAGCAAAGATGCTTTAAAGCCTCAAAGTCTTAATGTGCGAGAAGCTCCTAAAACAAGCTTTGTATGGCTGCTCGCAGCCTCTTACCCACCCGCCTGCAATGATTATACCAGCCTCTGGAGGTTACTGGCATTTGATGTCGATTGGAGCCACCTTGCCACAATTCTCATTCACCCTATTTCCCCTGGCAACAGCACGGGCTGCTACATGATTGAGTAGGTACAAAGGTGCCATTTCAGTGCTGCTCGGGAATGAGTGTTTCTTTGTTGCTGCTTTGGATTTGAGCTATAATCTTCAACTTGTGGTTGTCATGCGGTTGTACTGGCTGCTGTTGTATGGGCGGTATTTGCGAGAGAGCTGCTGTAAGCATGTGTGGAGCTGGAAGTAAATGGCTGTTTTATTTTTTAGCTGTTTAAAGGGAAGAAAAACAAAACATCCACCTTCTTTTTGCAGGGACAGGGTTGTTTGGTGCCAGAGCTGGGGACTTCTTGTGTTATCTTTCACATATGATATGAGGAACTGTACCAGTTACTTGCTGCTAGTGCCCAGCTTATCTACTGCTGAAGCTACCTGGAAGGTGCAAAGCTCACTTGAGTGATTCAGAGCAAGTCAGCCACATCTGTTCTTGCAAAGCCCAGACTCCTTGATTTATGTGTTGACCGTGACTCTGATGTCAGGTGAGTCAGTTGGTTCACTGAGCAGAAGCGAAGTAAAGATGGTTTCACTCCAACTCTTTCTCCCCTGAAAGCAAAGCTACAACTAGCTTGAGGCACTTGTCTCTGAGTGCAAACCTGAATTCAGTGTAGTATCACTGACATAAATGTTTCCATCTGCTGATTGAAAAGCTAATAAAAATACCTGAATCTCTCTGCCTAGTAACGGCGGTTATCAGCTACCTTTTGTGCCTTGTCTGGATGGTAGAGTCCTTGTGGAAAACACGGCTTTCTTTGATACTGTTTTCTTGTGAGCCTGAGTGTGTCTGGCTCTACAGCTATTTCTTCCGGTGACATTTCTTTGGTCCACAGACTGTAGAGCAGCATCCGATGGAAATGACCTCCATCCTTCTTGTTGAATGTATGTACTCTCAGGAATGCGTGGTTTGTCAGGCTACAGAAAGAGCAAGTGAGAAAGTATCTGTTTTGTGGCTTAACTGATAGAAAATATTCCTCAAGGAAAGATGGAAATTGGGGGATATTTCTATTGTTAATACGGTTTTATTCCACCGGGTGGAATGGTTTTGAGGATATCAGGTTAGGACATTTTAGGCTTATTGAGATATTTCTTTTTTTCTCAAATAAGATGGAAATAATGAACTTGTGAGTCATTGTGATCTTCAGCCTTGCCTCCCAAAGTATTGTTCAAGGTGTGAATTCCAACAGTACTCTTGGATTTATTTGGGCAAACGCCATACTCCGCACTGCAGCCACTACTAGAGCACAGGCTTAATTAAGTACTAGGCACTTCTCGGATGTGACAATGGGAATAGCTCAGTTGGATATAGCAGTAAATGCTCCTAAATAAATGCATCTTGGGCAACGTGGCATAAACTTTAACCTCTTCTGATTCAGTGTACCAACAGCAAAATAGTTGCAGCAACTGTGGTTAAATTCAGACAGAGTGAGACAAAGAGGCAAAATTTCTTAATTCCTTCATTATCTTGATATGTTTGATATAAAAACACTCTCTTTTTTTGGAAAAAAAAAATATCTATTTTTATTAATGCTTAGATTCAAACAACTTAAAAACTGAAACATTATTCTCTCTCTGAGAATATTATTCTCACTGTCGTTATTCTCATAAGAATAAGAATAGGAAATATTTTTAGTAAAAGAAAGCAGAGAAAATATACATTTACATTCCAGACAGCACTTTGAAAAAGACTGCTGTCTTTTCATATCTAAGTATTTAATATTATTGTTGTGATGTCAACTCTGTACCCTGAGTTTATCCATTTCTATCTCAGCCCACAGGACTTGATTTCATTCAGTGAACAGGAGAGAAGTTTCTGAGGTTGGCATATTTTTTTATTAATAACTTTCGTTTCTATATGTCATCTAACATCTCTAATTATGTATGGAAAGTAAGTTTTAATAGTAAAATGTTTAATATACTGGTTTTAATAATTTAATTTAATTTATTTATATATTATTTAATATCTATATATATATAATAATTTAATAAAAAAATTTGCACTAGTTTTGCCTGGGGTAGAGTTAATTTTCTTTGTAGTAGCTAGTACGGGGCTGTGTTTTGGATTTGTGCTGGAAACAGTGTTGGTAATGCAGAGGTGTTGTATTTACTACTGAGCAGTGCTGGCACAGAGTCAAGGCCTTGTCTGCTGCTGACATCACCCCACCAGCCAGCAGGCGGTGAGTGCCCAAGAAGTTGGGAAGAGAGACTGGGACAGCTGACGCCACAGACTGAAGGGATATTCCATACCATATGACATCATGTTCAGTATATAAAGCTGGGGAAGGGGGACGCACGCGTGTTCGGAGTTATGGCATTTGTCCTCCCAAGTAACCGTTACGCGTGATGGAGCCCTGCTTCCCTGGGGATGGCTGAACACCTGCCTGACATTGGGAATCGGTGAATGAATTCCTTGTTGTGCTTTGCTTGCACGCGGCTTTTGCTTTACCTGTTAAACTGTCTTTATCTCAACCCCTGAGTTTTTCCTCACTTTTACTCTTCTGATTCCCTCCCCCATCCTGCTGGGGGAGGAGTGAGCAAGCAGCTGCGTGGTGCTTAACTGCCAGATGGAGTTAAACCACGGCAAAACGGCCACATCACTACTTCAAAAAAGATTAGGAAGTAATAAATAAAGTAATAGCTGTAGCAGAACCTCGAAAAAGGGTAGAGGTGCAAACATTAAACTCCCAGGGTGACTTTCATTCTTCCATGCAGTTCTGTGGAGGTATTTAAAGTAGCGAGACCAAGTTCTCCGTTGTGGAATCAGGAAATGCAATTTACATTATCCACAAACTGCTTTTATATACAGGGAAACCATCTGTAAAAGCATTTTTTCTGCAGTGTATCATTTGATGTTTAAAATTTTACAAAATAAAAGTATGGGACTTTCAGATCATACCTATAAATGGCATATGTTGATGTTCCTAACGGGCGGTTCTGTCTCAGTGCAGAAATAGGAGCAGATTTAAAAGGACTCAGAAATCCTGAATTTCCTTTCCTTTTATCATTTTAAATGAAGGAAACTAACATTGTGCTTGCAGGACGTGCCTTTGCCTCTCTTGATTCTTTGGGGGTGGCACTGAGAGGAAGGAGGCTATATAAGCAGCATACCTTTTCATAAACATGTCAAAGGAAAGATTAGCCTGAAATGATATTTTACAATCATAACAATCTGCAATAACTGCAAATAAAGTTGGATCTCTCACTGAAAATGTCAGGGAAAAATTATCCTAAAATAACACTAGCTGATAGATTACAATTGGCATTTGATAGCTTAACAAAGGAAAAGAAAATGGCATGGTTTGAGCCAGCAGCATCCTCCATCTTATCTTATTTGCTGGCTAGGACTGGAGGCAAAGAGCAATTTCTAGGTACTCTATTTGATGACTTATCGTGCTGTTCTGTGACTGGGGTGTCCTCTAGGAGAGATGGGTTCAGTAGGAGGCTGCGATGGTAGGCCGGGCTTTCCTCCCCTCTCTCAGGAAACCTCTGCTCCGCTCACCCAAAGGGACTGTGACTGTTCAGCGTAATGCTGCCCTGTGCCTCACAGGCTCGTTATGCCAACGGGGGCTCCTAGGACAACGTCTGAGCATTGGAAATCCCGTCCTAACTCGTCACAAGAATAATGAAGAGGATAAGGTAGATTTGGGGCGCCTTTTAAGATTACTGGATCACTTCAGGTTCAATGGCCTTGAGAAATAACTAATCCGTATTTATTCATCGTATTTACAACAAGATGTTTGGATACTGCTATAATGATTACATAGTAGGGCATTTTCTCCTAAGAATGAACTAGCCTTTTGCAGTCCTTGTTTGCACGCATTAAGTAACAAAAGAGCACTGAGGTACTACATTTTGTTTGAGTGGTCATGAGTTGCTGAAATTTAGAAAAGCGTTTAAATGAAGTATCTGCTTCCAAATACTCCTACTGCTGATTCCACTTTCTTTCTAGTAGGGCTGAGATGTAATTTGCAATGTAAAATTGTGTCTGAGCCTGCAGTGAATCAACATAAATTGCCATAAAGCATGGGAATTGTGAGCTAGGTGTGTTAGCATCCTCAGTTTTCTCCTACCGTAGAGTCTTACCTCATTACAAATTCCTTCAAAGTTTTGCTGATTGATGTTGAGTTATACCTGAGAAGACGGGAATTCTTTGCTAAAAGACGCTAATTTTCTAAAAGTCTCTGCTTGAGTATAAATATTTCAATAATAAAGTATTCCTTAACATTTCATAGAGAAAAGACGGTTAATGAGTATTTTCCCTGTTTTGGCTTCTTGACTCACCCCCCTTTGCTTTTCCTTGGAGTGATGCTTATTAGCTTTCTGGCCATATGGTAGCAGTATATAGATTTGGGGGTTTTCAATTTATTTTTTTTTTTCTGTAGAGGCACTTGGGAAGTACGTGTTAATAATGTTGGGCTGAGCCTCAGCGTTTGCTGGCTGCTGTCCTTATATGTGTAGTTAGACCCCTGGGACAAGGGAGCAAAGGGCGAGGGAGTAAGCCACTGCCCAGGGCACATTCTCTGCAGGCGAGTCTTACATCTAGTTTAAGTCTTTTGGCAAGAGTTGTTGAAAAGAATAAGTAAGGAACAACCACCTATTGCAGCAGTAAATTTTCGGAGGTGGCTCAGTAGATCTCTCTTGAGTCAAGGCCGTGCAGCAGTGCTGTCAGCTGAGTGCCAGTTTTGGAGGATCTGTGTGGTCTGAACAGAAACATAACACTGAAACTTGGATCTAATGAGTTCAGTGGAACTAGGAAGCTGTGATTTTAAGTAGGGGACATGCTTACGTCCTTGTTTGAACACCAAAGAGAAGAGCAAAGCTGAAGCTATTGGGGACAATTCAGTGGAAAAAGCACAGGAGACGGGAAAGTGCAATGCGGTCACACGAGAGATGGTTGACCTATTTCAGGGTAAAGATGGAATAATCTGGAAATAAGGTAGAAGGGATGTCGTGTCTGAGTGATGTGTTGCTTCTGTTTGGAAAGCTGTGCAGGTAGCAAGGGTAGCCCTGTGACACTGCTGACCACAGAGGAGCAAATTCAGGTTATAGCAAATGATGAGAATAACAGGTGGTGCAATCACTCCTGTGTGTTGTTAAGGGCTGAAATCTGGGAGAAGCAGGACAGCTGGTAGAGCCGGAAAGTCACAGAAAACAGGGTAGGTTTTGTTGGTTTGGGTTTTGTTTTGTTTTGTTTTGTTTTGTTTTGTTTTGTTTTGTTTTGTTTTGTTTTGTTTTGTTTTGTTTTGTTTTGTTTTGTTTTGATTTCCTTGCAGTGAATTTATGAACTGCTCTGAGGAATTTGATCCAGTAAGGCACTGCACCAATAACAAAACTTGTGCTGACAAATTGGATGTGGTTTATATCTGGCAAAAACACTCAGATCCTTTGCAGCTTTTGCTATGAAGCATTGTTAAGACACCCCTGACAAAGTACCAAAATACCCTTAAGGTACATAGATGTGCCACCTGTTTTGGAAGAAGCCAAGGCGGTGGCAGACTTTTGAAGTACTTGACAGTCTTAAGTTTCCAAAGTTTTATAAAAGAAATCTTACAACTTCCAATGAGCCTCTCGGTATCTTCTGCTTTAGATTGTGCTGTAAATATCTCAAGCTGTCCTCTTCCGGAATACTTTGCCTCCCATATCTCTGCTTCCCATCAGAGCTAAAATACAGAAGTACCCGTACGTGTTAATGCATGAAAATTCAACGTACACATTCACCAAACAACACAACCTTTTTAAAGAAGTCTTTTAAATTAAAGACTATAAAATACATTTTTAAAAAGAAGAAAAATTCTTTGTTATTTTCCTTTTCCACAGCTGAACCTTTAGTACAAAATTATTTCTTTTGATATATGAGCTAAACCCTGACAAGTTTACTTGGTTATCTAGATAATTGAAGTATTTGCCTATGTAATGATGTGTGGTTTTGTCCTTTAAAACATAACTTCTGTTTATAAATTACTATTTATAACCTTTTAAAAGAAAATGAAATGCAGAATTACTTCTGGACTGCATTTTTTTACATTGAGGCAAGAAAAATGATTTCTAATTTTACACTTGAAAATTTGCTAATCCTTTGGATATTTTTGATCCAGTTAATTATTTACTGATAATGTGTATTGCATAAAAATATTATAAGCAAAAATGGTAAAGGAAAATGTCATGGGACAGAATGCAAGATCGTAGTTGATGTAGAAGTTAAATAACTGGAGGTTATCAAGTTCTATTTTTAGAAAAAGTGACTTTATTTTTTCATTTCTGGAAGGTTAAATCATTCAATGATCTTTCTACTTTTAACACAGAAGCTCTTAGTTGTATTATGGAGTACACAGAGCTTTTATAGAGGTCAGCTGATAAGAATAAAAGCAGCACATAAATTTTCTTAAGAAAGTTTATTCATTTGGGTAAAATGACTTTTTTTCCCCTCAATTTTTTTTAAGCCACAATATCTATGGTTTAGGATATAAAACCAATTTTTGGGGTATTTTTTACACATGTATAAATTCAAATTAATTTTGTTATAGTGTTTTGCATTTTATCTTGGTATATTTTTTTTATCAGATAACTCCTCAAAAGTCTGACTACAATATTTATATTTCTGCCTTTTACAAGCTAACGGGTATTTAAAAAAGTTTCATATACTATTATTTCCTGTAGAGCCAAATACAAGTCTGATAATCATTTATCTGCACCACAGTGATTTGTACAAGAACAGCAGTTGCCCTTTTATCTCTGCATTTTCTCATAGGAACTTAAAAAAGAAGTCAATACAAATATGAAAGGCAGATTAAAATGCTGTAGAAATCTCTTGTGCTTGCTTAGTGAGATTTGAAGATCCAATATGTCTAGGTAGATAATTTCTTCCCCCTTGTTGAGATAATACAACATAAACTGGCACAGAGTTTGATTTTTGTGTTTGTATATACTCGTCACTTGTGGCAGTGTTTTTTAGTTTGGGCTTTGTTTGGGTTGTTTTTTGTGTTATTGCTTTAGTTAAAAATCTAATGTAAAGGAAATTGAACTATTGATAATGAACATTAGGGTTTTTTCTTGGCAAAATCATTCCATGCAGTTTGTTCAGATTATCACTTCCGCCATGAAGAGCAATTTAGTTTTATTATGGCAAATATCTAAGACTATATTTGACTTCACATGTGTTAACAATGCTATGAATACATAACTTCAGTACAAAATATTCTATTCCAGAGGTATTGCTATTTTACCTCTTTAGTCATGTGAGCCATACCTCTTACTTCTTAAGGAAACTTCCATTTCGAGCCAAATTCCCCATTAAGCAGATAAGGAATTCTCTCGAGTGTTCCTCCTCCACTGGCACCCCTGAAAGCCTCCAAGAAATGCTGTAAATTATACAACTAATCTGCTTTGTCTTATTCTTTCTCCTCTCTAACTGATGGGACTTGCTCAATGCGTCATTGCATAGCATGAGTGCCTGAGAGAAACTGGAGTGACTTCCAGACCATGCATGCATCCCGTTTGAAATGGGGTCTAGGGGATTTAGACGCATGCAGGGATTTGGTGGTCTCAGTTTCTGATGGTGTAGTTCTCTGCTGATATTTCCTTTCCCTAAATCAGGTCCTGTGCTCTAGACACCACTGCTGTTGGGGCATTGTCACTTGCTTCCATGGCACTTACCATATTAGCTGCAATGTTTCCCTTGGTAATAGCTGCCCTTAGAAACCGGAGCTGTGGAAAGAGAAATCAACTACTGGGCACATAGAAGCTGTCCTCTAGTGAATACTGAATAGCAGATCAAACCTTGGGTTGCATAGGCATTTGGGCTGCTGAGTTACCTATTAAACTTTTTTGGATGTGTGACCTTATTACTAGAGGTGAGGAAGTACCTCAGCAATAATTACGTGGGACCAAGGGGGATGGGTTTCTTAGAGGAGGTCAGTATCCAAAAGGCTGCACACTTTTATTCATAAGCATAAAATAAGCAGTAAATGGGACAAAAATCTTTATCGGTGATGTGGATGAGGGGATTGAGTGCACCCTCAGTCAGTTTGCAGATGACACCAAGTTGGGTGGGAGTGTTGATCTCCTTGAGGGTAGAAAGGTTCTGCAGAGAGATCTGGACAGGCTGGATTGATGGCCTGAGGCCAATGGTGTGAGGTTCAACAAGGCCAAGTGCTGGGTCCTGCACTTGGGTCACAAAAAAACGCATGCAGTGTTACAAGCGTGGGGAGGAGTGGCTGGAGAGCTGCCTGGCAGAGAAGGACCTGGAGATGTTGGTCGATTGCTTGCTGAATATGAGCCAGCAGTGTGCCCAGGTGGCCAAGAAGGCCAACAGCATCCTGGCCTATACCAGGAACAGTGTGGTGAGTAGGACTAAGGAAGTGATCGTCCCCGCGTACTCGGCATTGATGAGACCCCACTTCGAGTACTGTGTCCAGGTTTGGGCCTCTCGCTACAAGACAGACATTGAGGTGCTGGAGTGGGTCCAGAAAAGGGCAGCAAAGCTGGCAAGGGGTCTGGAGAACAAGTCCCATGAGGAGTGGCTGAGGGAGCTGGGGTTGTTTAGCCTGGAGGAAAGGAGGCTGAGGGGAGACCTCATCGCTCTCTACAACTACCTGAAAGGAGGTTGTAGAGAGGTGGCAGTCGGTCTCAGAAGAGTAACAGGCGATAGGACAAGAGGAAACAGCCTCAAGTTGCATCAGGGGAGGTTTAGACTGGATATTGGGAAAAATTTTTACACTGAAAGGGTTATCAAGCATTGGAAGAGGCTGCCCAGGGAAGTGGTTGAGTCACCATCCCTGGAGGTATTTAAAAGCCGGGCAGACACAGTGCTTAGAGATATGGTTTAGTGACGGGTTTTGTCAGAGTTACGTTGATGGTTGGACTAGATGACCTGAAAGGTCCCTTCCAACCTGGGCAATTCTATGAAAGAAAATGATATATCAGTGTGAGGAGAGGTGCCCTTGAAAATACTGTAGTTGTTACATTTCTTGAAGTCTATTTGTCTTCTACCTAAGCCTGCTTTTCTTGGCTTTTCCTTGAGTTTAGCCATCTGTTTTTCTTTTTGGCACTAATTTTGGCTGGATGTTCAGATGTCTAATAATTTCGCCATTTCAAATAGTCATCCATATACCACTTACGTTTCTTCTCGTGCTGTGAAAAAAGCTTTCAGAATGGCTTCCTACAGGTGTTGAATAATTTAGATGAAAAATGAAAGTTGCTGAATGCCACAATCAGTTTTAAGTATATAGAAGAACTGCTGATAAGAATGACCTTTTCAGAGGAGGACTTTTCAGTGAGTTTCTCTTAATCCATGAAGCTTGTTAGAGACTTCATTACACCTTTAAAATTAATAATAAAGATTATCTTACTGATACAGTAATAATAAACCTTGATAAAGATTGTCAATGTTATCAACAAGATTAATAAAAATAATCAGCACTTGATGATCAAAATAAAGAAATGTTTAAAAATAGTTACTTTGGACACCAACACAACTAAGTTTCTAAAGTTGTCCTGAAGTCCATCTGCTCAGGATTTGGCAGCTCAGGTAAATAAAACTGTATTATATGCTGTAAGAAACTCTAATATAGGTGCCGACATTTCTCCTTAAACTGTATGTTTCAGGAATTTTATGATGCTCAATGGCGAAAATTCATTGTGAATTAAAGGTACGGTTTCTCTGTTCCGATTGTTAAAATATGGCTTTCAAGGGGGATAAATGGTCATTTTAAACACAGGTTATAAAGTGTGACATGGCCATTTTTTTACTATGTTTTAAAATTTTTAACTGAATATGACTTGAAACCAGCTTTCTTTAAAAAAAAATACTCAAGGGCATGAATATAAGTCCAAAACCTGGCATAATTGCTTCTGTTATTTTGGTTTGGAAAGGAGGGATGTCTCTCACCTATTTAACGACGTATAGTACTTATCTGTCATAAATGTTCCTGATACACCTCAGTTCTTTGATTTGTGGTTTGTTTTTTTTTAAATCCCACTTATCCATATTCAGAGAGTAGCCTTACCGTTCCTTCAGAGCTGTGCAAGACAACAGTCCTCCTCTTAAAACCGTCTACTTTTAGATCACTTTTGTATAAAGCTTGCTGCTGTGTGCTCCACTTAGAGAATAAAACAGAAATTAATCTGAAGGAGAAGCTATTCATCGTGAATGTGTCAGCTTCCATAGTACCTTATGGTTTTTAAAGAGGTATTTTGAGCTACATTATAAAACAAATAATACCCTTCTTCTGAAAGAGAGCAAAGAAAAAAATGTTCTTTAAATATTGCTGTGTTGTCGTGAAATATGTGCTTACTCTCAGACAAATCCACTTATTTTTAATAACACCCATGGTTTTGTAATATGCTGCCTTCATGAAATTTCTCTGCAGTCGATGAAGCTCCACTGAGGTGAAAAGGTCTGTGCTGATGGATGCGGTTGTGAGGCCAGAGCCACTTTCACCAAATTTATCTGCCAGATACCCACTGAATCCGTACAGTGTGATGAAAGCGGCACCTGGAAAATCCATTGCTCCCTTTTCTTCACTGTTGAAATGTGAGTAGAGCATCCATCTTACAGAGATGTGTTTCCAGCTCAACCTTTAAACTATTGAATGGGTCACTTTCTTGCCTGGGTGACAGCTTTTCTGGTGGATAGAATAGGGAAAAAATGTCAGTGATGTTGTCCCTCATAGATGCTTCGAGGTGTAGGGATGAAAACCAGAAGTGGAAGGGATAGGTGTTGAGACATCCTTCTGTATGTACGGATACTGTAACAACATCCCGCATGGGGAAATAGAAAATGTTGGCATTCACTGGAATACATGTAAAATTAATACCATTGACTAGAGAACTGGACATACTCTTTTTATCTGGGGTGGCAACCTATGTGGAGACCGATGCAACAGGGAGTGTTTACGCCACCACAGCCATATGGTGGCTTTAGGGAATGAATAGCTTTGCCTCTCCCAAAGCTGAAATACTGTCCTATGATTGTACAGTGAAAGCATGTGGCAACTGGGGGGAGAAATAAGCTTTCTTTTAAAGGCAGGTTAAGATAAAGGTGTTGTGAAATCAGTAAAATAACCCTTGAGTCAGGGAAAGGGAAAAGGAAAGCAGAAGTGTTTGTTGCCTTGGCGGCGGGAAGGAAGTTACTCTGACCGTAGGTGTCATTCTTAGAGTATAAAGCTTTCCTTTCTGCTTTTTTTTTTTTTTGAAGGTTTTATTTTAATGCCTTTTGAGTTAGGACTGAATATGAGAAAATTGTAACACCTGTATTCAAGTGATTTTGGTGGAAGTCGGATCTGAAGGGCAGGGAGGAGAGGCTTCAGCTGAGGACACTATCAAAGCAACTGTCTGTGTATTAAATATTTATTAGGCCATTTCAATAACGTCTTATCTTCATATATCAATATAAGGGATGGCTTCGTTCTCCCAGGTCACCTTAATTTATAGATGACCTGTGACAAACAATCAAGACATGGAGAGAGATGTCTCGCTCATAGAGCTCTCGTCCTGGCAGATGCTCCAGAGTGTTCAGGGATAGAAGTGCCAGTAACGCTGGGAGGGGTCTTCATTTACACACCACAATGCAAGCACAAATCTCAAGTGCCAGAGGTGTTCTGGGTTATTAATTGGATAACTAATCTGTATTTCTCCTTCCCATTTGCAACCAGAACTTTTTACAATGAAGAATTGTGGTGTTATCCCGTGGCTCAGGCCTGAGCAGGCTGTTTGTTATTGCTGAAGTAGATTAGTACCTTCAGCCAAAATGAAACCTAAATCTTCTCTCTGCTGATGCTGCACACGATAGTAATATTTCCATGTGCAATGCGGGAGTTACACTGCAGACCTCTGTAGGTGGTTAAGGCCAGGGAGAAAGATGAGTTGTTTTAAAGTCAGAAGAATAGATTTATTATAATTTAAAAGAAAAAAAAATCGGTGTCTTTAGTATTGGCAATTGTGTGATTAACATGGATGAAGTCATACAACTCATTTGCATGCTATAGTGGTACCTCTCTACCTTGACCTTCCTTGTAAGCCTGGAGCTGTGGTGCTGGAGACCCCCATGTGGCTGCATGATGTGAAGTTCTTTTTCTTTCTTATCTTAAATGGTCATAAGGCCAAACTCAACCCGGTATTAAAGAGATGATGTCAAATAAATTCAGGCAAATATTGAAAGACAGTGGGTTTATCCATGTGCCTGCTATTTTTTTTATTGATTCCTTTGCTATAAGAGATGAAGCAAGCAACTACCATTTGTATTTTAGCTCTAAGACTTCAGCTGTAAAAGGTCTGATAGAAGTATTACAATGCAATTGAGGAAGGACTCAGTTCTCTTGAAGCTCTGATTAGAGACAGTGGCATCTCTAATGTCTGTCTTTCAACTGCTGCTTAATATCATATAAATCAAGTAGCATTGTGACAGTAATATCATGGGAGGGACTATGGGGCCAAATTGTTAGCATACATCATTAGAAAGAGACTAATCTGGTTAAATTTTAATATATAATAATAAATTGCATTCACAATTTATTAAGATTCTGTTTCTGGTCTGATACCGTTCATCTGTAGCATCCTTCATAACTGATCTTTATGCACAGCTTTATTTAATCAACAAGATGTCCAACTGGAACAAAAGAAGCATTAGTGGAAACATATCTGTGATTGTAACTGTATATTTCGGAATGTTATTTTCCTATATTTATCTACGTATTTTTTCTGCTTAGATCTCATACCCTTGACCTCATGAACACACAGTTTTCACACTACATCTGATCTTTGAGACATCAATGCCAGTAACAAAGCATCACCTCGAACTAGGAAAGTGCAAATCAAGTAGAAAAGCATCAGCTGGTCCTGATCTGTCTGTGCTGCAGTATACATCGTCCCACATTAACGGTTTTATAAAGGTGATGCTTTTTAGAAACAGCTTTTCTTCCATATTCCACCAAAGCTCCAAAAGTGTGGCAATGATAATCTTGCTAAAAAGAACTTCCCAAGTGATTCTCGGCTTCAGTTTCTTAACCTGGAAATCGCAGCGAGTTATTTCTAACCTGAGATCCCTGTGACTGAGATTCCTGCCATCTACAAAAATTTTAAGCTTAACTGAAGCTTTGTGAAATACAAGTTTTAAGATCAGCAAAATCCAGAAATTGTCAACACAGTGAGTGGGTAAAGCCCAAATGCAGCCAATGTGCCCACATCAATATCCTGCTTCTTGCATTGACAAATGCAGATTCTTTCATAACTCATAGGGCCATAACTGGATTCTTTGGCAATTCCCCTGCCTACACTGATCGATGCAATGGAAAATTCTTCCATGTCAGAAACATTGACACAACTGGTAAAAATGAACCAAGTACCCCTTCTTTTCCTAGTTGCAAGACTTCTTCCTAGTTAGAAAGACTTTGCACTGACTTGGGAGGAAGCTGAGTTAAGGTCTTACTTGTTACCGGAATTTCCAAGCAACTCTAAGGATTTGAATAATGTACTTTTGACTTTTAGTTATATACTCTAAAGAAGAAACATTGGTAGAAATGGCCAGATTCAAAGAGTACCGGTCATAGCTAAATCTAATTATAAATATTGAAATTCTGTTTCAATACCAGTAAATTAATTTAGCCAGTGAAGCTAAAATCTATTAATACACATTTTTTGAAGCACAGTCTTTTTGAAGGTTTGTATTGGTTAATATCCTTTTTTAACATGATCTTAGTGTTTTTTCCAGATGCCCGTTTCATCAGCTCCATCACACCCTGTTTATTTTAACTTCTCATATCTCAGGTTGAATCTACCGCATCAGCTGCAGCGATCAAAAAACTTAGTGCCTGAAGCCAGTTACGAATGTCACTGTGGCAAAACTGTCACCACTGTTTATTTAGGCTTGGGGGAAGGAAAATTTACTTGAGATGTGCAACCCAGACAGACTAATTTGTTATTTTAGTGAAGTCTGGGTAATTATTTTTTTAGGTTTAATCTAGTTAATTTTTCATAATAAAAATATATGGTAGGTAACATTTCATATTTGAGTAGAAAAATCACATGAGCGTATGTATTTTCATTCCACTAAAAAAAAAATAAATATCTGTGATGTACAGCAGTTGAATATCAATGTGCAGATCTGTCGCATTTTTCATGAGCTTTAGGTGACAGTTTTTGTTCAAGAAAAAACAAAAGCCCATGGCTATTTTTGTTAACCATCCACATTGAGATTTCAAATCTACAGTGTCCTTCAAGTCTTTTACAGAAGCTTATATAAAATACATAATATTAAATGTATAACAGCTACTAAAACTACCTTCTCGACGTGACTGAAAAAAATCTCCACTTATTTTATCTATGACTGGATCATCCATATCTGAGTCAAAAATAGTTTTGCCTGTAAAATTTCATGTGAATATCGATTTCTTCTGTTACGTAAGTTCATTTCATTTGGGGTGGTGGAGGGCAGCAGCTTTGTAAGTGCCAGCAACCACATCTATTTTACATTGCTCAAATTGGAAAATAAGTAAAGCAAGCTGTGAGAAACTGAACAATTTGGGGAAGCATCAATATTGTCTTCAAATACAATTCTGGTTGATGTCTTCACCTTTTGTTTTCCTTCTGCTTTTTTTCATAGAAATTACCTTCTAGAATGAAAGTTGACTGGCATAAAGATACATGCTCTACTTTAGTACCAGAAACACCTGGGTTGGTCCAGTGCTTAACACCTTGTTTCTCAAAAAGAAATAAATAATCAAAACCAGAAAAAAACCCAAACCACCCAAACCTAAAATCATTATATCCCAAGTTTGTTTGAAGTATATATAACAACCTGACTTGATAACTTGATATCTGACTTTCTTCCTAAAACTGGCAATCAATATCTTGAGTACAGCTATAAACGTCTGCCAGTGCAGCACTTCTAACACACCAACATTTACTTTTGCCCATTTACCTTTTATGTTTCAGTTTAATTGGCTTACAAGATAACGTAAGATTATTAGTGATATTTGCACGCAGTGACAGTCGTCGTATAAACACACAGTCCTTGGCAGGTGTTTATCAGAGTTAAGTTGTGCTGGAAAGGATGGAAACCTACATCCTTTTCTTTGAGAAATTAAAACTGACATACTAAAGCAATCAGTTGAAGAGCTGTATGTAAATGATCCAGATCACTCTCCTATCCCTCTTCCCACCTAAATATAAGTGCTTACATTGTTAGTCTTTACACATGGAACTCTCCATGATTTTGATCATTTGTTAAAAAAAACTTGCTGCTGGATCTGCAATTTTATGCATAGATTGTTGAATTTATCACGCACTGCATTTTTTTTTTATCCTTCAGTTGTAATGGTATCCTTTTCTTTATCCTGTATTTCCATTATTTCACCTGTTCAGGTTTCTTTCCCCTGAGATATCATCATCTTGATCCTATTGAAATCTGAAGCAAATTACTTGTCTTATTTTCACAACATGATTTATCCTATGCCTAATAGGCAGAAAAATTTTTCTTCTTTCTTTGATGTCTGTCTTATGGAAATATTCAGCTGAAGAGCCTTCCCCCCCTCCTTTTTTTTTTTTTTTTTAATTTCTTTACAACATCCAGCTCAGTGTGACTTTGCATTTGTCTGTTAATCCCAAAAGGAATGACTTATATGACTAGCATTTCAGTTCTGGTGACTAATGTTTTCTGTTTCTAGCTCTTTCTTATTTATCCCTTATTTCTTTCTTATTCATTCGCTTTATTCATTCACTTCTGTCTGAAATGTCTTCCCATACTATAAACTAAGCTGTTTTCAGAAGCTGAGGGATGGGAACTCCAGATAGGAACTTCAAGTTTACCTCTTCCACAATTTGAGTTTCCAAGTCTGGTTGCCTTTGTAAACTAAGATAACTAGTTAATGAACAACTTTCCTTTTAATATAACATCCTAAGCCTTAGTTATATTTAAACTGTGTACAGTAGGACTGCCCAACAGGTAAACTATGTCCTTTTGCACTGATAGAGGATGCTGCCTCTCACCCCCTACTCCTACTCCAACTCCCTCCTCTTCCTGCCCAAGTCTGGAAGCTGTATGTCTGCTTTCAATTGCAATGCGCCAAATTGAATCACTTGCAGTAGATCTAATTAGTTTACATGAGACACTGCATCCTGTGGTTATATATTTGCTGGTGCCAGACTGATAAGACCACATGTGGATTTTACTGGCTTGGAGTTCAGGGCACTCTCTGCACCACTTCTTAATAAACAGAAATACTTAAAGATGAAGTGCAGCTATTTAGATTCCTGACAGTATTTCATTTTTCTTGTATGTCTTCTAACAAAGACATGCATTACTTCTGTTCGTGGAAACACGCCATGAATTTATCTAAGGGACCAGTGCAGCCTGTAACTGTAGCAGCAAAACAGCATGGCAATGAGACATGTGAATGCTTGAATAAGAATAGGAGGTCTGTGGGAAAGGATCAGAAAAAACATTGATTTTAATTAGTCCTACTAATTTCTTAAACAAGCACACAAACTTTTTAATGGGAAGTGTTGTATAGCTTTTCAGACTATTGATATAATCTGGGTCAGACCAGGCTGCTCTGATGATTCCAAGTCTATAATTTACCTGCAGGCTGCAGGACACGTGAACTAATGGTTTAAAAGTAAACAAGGTGTTGAGTACTGCAGAAAAAAAAACAACTTGAAGATGCAAAATCAAAACAACTGAAGAATTTTTCCAAAGTCAATTATAAATTATGAGGTATGTTTTCAAGAAATGCTATTACTGTATTTGGCGATGCTGTGGTTATTGAAAACCATAGTAATAAAATCAGGCAGCCAGTGATGCGCTGAAACCAAACAGTCAAGAAAGGTCACATTAAAAACCAGAATAAACAGTCCACATAGTTTTTAAGTATGGTGTATTCAAAAGGCTTTTCTGTGTGGATGATGGTGGTGATAAACAGATCTGGGTCATTACTGGACACCCGAAGAAATAATGGTCCAGCTTTAAATTTACAGTTGAGCTCAGCTATTACAGAGAAACCAGTAACAACTCTTAACCCCTGCTGAAGACAAAAGTGCAACATGAAACCCTGATAGGGATAGAAGTAGGAATGTACTGAAATTGTCTGGCAGATTTAGCTTTGTCCTGCCCTAGATGCGCTGGTTTTGTAGTTTCGATTGTTCATATATTATTGTTAAATGTAGTATTTGAAATTCATCAGCCTTCTTGCATTCAAAATTAATATATACTTTTTGAGGGTTGATTATAGTGTGACCCAAAAACATTAATGTGGGTAAGTAAACATGGCTCAGGAGAAATTTATTTTTAAGCTTGAATGAATACTCTCCTCCCTTTCCCTCCGCTCTCCTTTTAAATTATTTTGGTCAATTCCTCAGCTATATTCATGCATTAATCAGAGTACCTAAAGAATTCGATATTGTACAAGGCCATGCAGACTGTGTGGAAAAATATAACACTCCATCAGTTTTGCTGTTACATTACACAGATGTACCCCAGCTGCTACTGAAAGATTTTTTGCTAGTGTTCTCAATTTCCTAATGTCTCTTAAGTTGTTTTGTGAAAAGGGATATTGTCATCTGAAAAATTCCACTCATTATATTTGTTTACAGTCCACCATATTAGACAAGATGCTTTCCATCTAAAGATGACCCAAGTTAATCAGGAACTGAGAAAGCTTTATTTTTTCCAGGAAATAAAAATTTGCTGTTTTCTAGTGTTACATATTGAAAACAATCTGTTCTATCTGCATCGCTGTATTCTTCTATTTAGGTACAACTTGTGTTGTCATCTATTTTTCAAAGTATGCAAATATTCAAACAGTCATCTTAAAGTATTTGGCTTCTTTTCTGACTTAGTGGAGATAGAGATATTTATCACCGGACACGACACATTAAAAAACCCTTGGAAGTATATTAACTGAGGCTGCTTTGCAAAATAGTTTGATAGCCCTTTCTTTGAAAGCACAGAAAGAAGTAGATAATATCAAGTTGTTCATTGGAATAACTCATTAATAAAATATGTTTAAAATGGAATGAGCCCTTAGGTGTCTTTGTAAAGGAAGAACTGTAACTATTTGGGAAAGGTATGTGACAATATTATTGTTGCTTCTAAGGTAAGGAAAGACTGAAACTATTATTTCTGTTGAACCTCACTTCTGCCAGGATGTTGATAATTCTAATTTATTTCTGTACTCTGTGGCTTATTCTTTTAGCCCCCAAGACAGGCAGGTGAAGCTCTGTTTCCTGCAGGGTGAATTATTACTTAAAAACATTTTGATTCTCTGATGCTTCTCACCCAGATATTGCATTCTGCAGATGTATGTGAACGTAGTAGGGAAGAATTAGGCAATCGTTCACCATTTACAAGCAACACAATGCTACTCTTTAGTGTGAGTAAGTGCTGGCAGAGAACTGGCAGCTTTGGAGTACTAACTGGGGAGGCCCCGCGCTCCTCATGGTTATTAAAAAAAGGATATTGAATGCAGTACTCGATTTCCTGACCTTGTGGGGTTTGGGGATGCTGGGCTTAGACCAGCAGTTGCGGGGCAGTAGCTGGTGGTCTTCCAGGCTGCTGCAGAAGTGATGTTCCAGAGGTATGGTGCTTAGGATGGTCCGAATGTATAGACCAGAGCAGGTGGACACAGCCTGAATATTTTACATATTAACCAGTATTGATGGGTATTGCTTGGTTTGGAGTGTAAATTCAGCACTTCTACAAGAAAAATTCGTAAGCAGACGTTGTTCTTGACTGAGCCATTTAGAAGAGGCTGTTGTGTTAGTGGGGGGCAGTCTTTTTCCTTTTTTGCTATTTCCTTTTCTATGATGTCTTTCTGCTTAATCTTCTTGGCCCAAAGGGAAGTTGGGACATAAAGGCAGCTCTTAGGTATTGAGGAGGTTTTTTTCCATTCAACTTTACCGTAATTTCCTTCAGCTGAAGCCAACAGAAAGTAGTCCCTGGAGTGATTCCAATGCTGAGCACCTTTCATATGTGCCCTACTGCCACCTATATCACAGAATCACAGAATCTTCATGGTTGGAAAGGACCTTTGAGATCATCGAATCCAACCAAACCCCTACAATCTCTGCCCTTCAGAGCATGCCCTGAAGTGCCAAATCTAGACATTTCTTAAATACCTCTAGGGATGGTGACTCAACCACCTCCCTGGGCAGGCTGGTCCAGTGCCTGACCACTCTTTCAGTAAAGTCATTCTTCCTAATATCTAATGTAAACCTCCCCTGCTGCAACTTCAGACCATTTCCTCTGGTCCTGTCATTATTCACCTGGGAGAAGAGGCCAACACACACCTCTCTCCAACCTCCTTTCAGGTAGTTGTAGAGGGCCATGAGGTCTCCCCTCAGCCCCCACTTCTCCAAGCTAAACATGCCCAGCTCCCTCAGCCTCTCCTCATATGACCTGGTCTCCAGACCCCTCACCAGCCTGGTAGCTCTCCTCTGGACACGCTCCAGCACTTCAGTGTCCCTCTTGTACAGAGGGGCCCAGAACTGAACACAGTACTCGAGGTGAGGCCTCACCAGTGCCGAGTACAGAGGCACGGTCACTTCCCTGCTCCTGCTGGCCACGCTATTCCTGATACAAGCCAGAATGCTGTTGGCCTTCTTGGCCACCTGGGCACACTGCTGGCTCATGTTAAGCTGGCCGTCCACCAGCACCCCCAGGTCCTTTTCTGCTGGGCAGCTTTCCAGCCACTCTGCCCCAAGCCTGTAGCGTTGCTTGGGGTTGTTGTGACTGAAATGCAGGACCCGGCACTTGGCCCTGGCCCATCGATCCAGCCTGTCCAGGTCCCTCTGTAGAGCCTTCCTACCCTCCAGCAGATCAACACTCCCACCTACTTTGGTGTCATCTGCAAACTTACTGAGGGTGCACTCAATCCCCTCATCCAGATCATTGATAAAGATATTAAACAAAACTGGCCCCAAAACTGAGCCCTGAGGGACACCACTGGTGACTGGACACCAAGAGGATTTCACCCCATTAATCACAACTCTCTGGCACAGCCATCCAGCCAGTTTTTAACCCAGCGAAGAGTACACCTCTCTATGCCATGATTCGCCACCTTCTCCAGGAGAATGCTATGGGGGACGGTGTCGAAGACCTTACCAAAGTCCAGATAGACAATGTCCACAGCCTTCCCTGCGTCCAGAAGGCGAGTCGCATGGTCATAGAAAGAGATCAGGTTGGTTAAGCATGACCTCCCTTTCCTAAACCCATGCTGGCTGGCCCTGATCCCTTGGCTGCCCTGCACTTGCCACGAGAACTCACTCAAGATGATCCTCTCCATGATCTTTCCTGGTATCGAGGCCAGGCTGACAGGCCTGTAGTTTCCCGGATCCTCCTTCCGACCCTTCTTGTAGATGGGTGTCACATTAGCCACCCTCCAGTCATCTGGTACCTCCCCTGTTGACCAAGACTGTTGATAAGGGATGGAGAGAGGCTTGGTGAGCTCTCCCGCCAGCTCCCCGAGTACTCTTGGGTGAATCCCATCCGGCCCCATAGACTTATGTGCGTCTAGGTGCAGAAGCAGATCATTGACTACTTCCTCCTGGATTATGGGTGGGTTGTTCTGCTCTCCATCCTTATCTTCCAGCTCAGGAGGCTGAACACCCTGGGGATAGCTGGTCTGACTCTTGAAGACGGAGGCAAAGAAGGCATTCAGTATCTCAGCCTTCTCCTCGTCCTTGGTTGCAACTTTCCCCCCCCGCATCCAGGAAGGGATGGAGACTCTCCCTGGCTCTCTTTTTGTTGATGTATTTATAAAAGCTTTTTTGGTTGTCCTTAATGTTAGTGGCCAAGTTGAGCTCCAGCTGGGCTTTTGCCTTCCTAATTTTCTCTCTGTATAACCTAACGAGATCTCTGTACTCCTCCTGCTTTGCCTGTCCCTTCTTCCAAAGGTGGTAAACCCTCCTTTTGTTCCTAAGTCCCATCAGAAGTTCCTTATTCATCCAAACTGGCCATTTTCCCCACCCTTTAGACTTGCGTCACTCGGGGACAGCCTGCTCCTGGGCCTTTAAGATTTCCTTCTTGAAGAGCGTCCAGCCTTCCTGGACCCCCTTGCCCTTCAGGACTGTCTCCCAAGGGACTCTCTCAACCAGTGTTCTGAACAAGCCAAAGTCCGCCCTCCGGAAGTCCAAGGTGGACATTTTGCTAACCCCCCTCCTTACATCACTACGTATTGAAAACTTGACTATTTCATGATCACTAAACCCAAGACGACCTCCGACCACCACATCTCCCACTAGTCCTTCTCTGTTTGTGAGCAGTAGGTCTAGCAAGGCTCTTCCCCTGGTAGGCTCACCTGCCAGTTGTGTCAGGAAGTTATCTTCCATGCACTCGAGGAACCTCCTAGCCTGCCTGCTCTCTGCTGTGTTATATTTCCAGCAGATACCCGGCAGATTGAAGTCCCCAACCAGAGCAAGGGCTGGCGATTGCGAGACTTCAGCCAGCCGCTTATAGAATACTTCATCTGTCTCCTCATCCTGGTCGGGTGGTCTATAGCATACTCCCAGCACAACATCTCCCTTATTTCCCTTCCCCTTCATCCTTACCCATAAACACTCGACTTTATCATCACTGGAATCTAGCTCTATACAATCAAAACATTCCCTAATGTACAGAGCCACACCCCCACCTCTCCTTCCTTGCCTATCCCTTCTGAAGAGCTTATAGCCATTCATCGCAGCATTCCAGTCGTGACAGTCATCCCACCACGTTTCCGTGACGGCAACTACATCATAGCTGTCCGGCTGCACAATGGCTTCCAGCTCATCCCATTTGTTGCCCATGCTACGTGCATTCGTGTAGATGCACTTGAGCTTGGCTACCGATTTCACCCCCATCCTTGGCCCTTTATCCCTAGGCTCATTACTTGTGGGCCTGGTTTTATCCCCTTCTCCCTTCGTTTCTAGTTTAAAGCCCTGTCCGTGAGCCTTGCTAACTCTTGGCCTAGTACCCTTTTCCCCTTTTGGGATAGGGTTTTCCCATTCTTAGCAAGCAGGCCCGGTGTCCTGCAGATCAAACTATGATCACTGAACCCAAAGCCCTGCTCGTAGCACCAGTTTTGGAGCCAGGTGTTGATCTGTCCGATTTTCTTGTTCACCCATTCCTCAGTCCCCAAAACTGGAAGGGCAGAGGAGAACACAATCTGTGCTCCCGAACCCTTGACAAGCCGTCCCAAGGCCCTGAAATCTTTCTTCATTGCCCTCAAACTTCTACTCTCCAGCTCCTCGCTGTCTGCCTGTAAGATCAAAAGTGGTTAATAATCTGAGGGCCGTATCAGGCCAGGAAGCTTCCTGGTTATATCCCTAACACAGGCCCCAGGGAGGCAGCAGACCTCCCTGTGGGAAGGGTCCGGCCTGCATATGGAACCCTCAGTTCCCCTCAGAACGGAGCCCCCTATGACTATTGCCCTCCTCCTGCTCTTCACAGAAGCAGTCTTCATGCGTGGAGCTGGCTGCTTTGGTGACTCCCTGGATGGGGCTTTATCAGCATCCTTAGTTCCCTCATCATCTACCTCCAGAGGCCCATATCTGTTCTGTACGGGCACCTGGGGGGGCATGGGAGGTCTGGAGGGGGCTCTCCTGCTGCCCCGAGCAGGTACCTGCTTCCATTCCCCCCCATCCTCTCCTAGTTCCCCTCCTTCTGCCTGGTGACAAGAGGGCAGGGCATCCTCTGCCTCCCGTGGAGCCTCCGCCTGCTGCTTTTTCCCTAAGGATGGCAGGCTGTGGCTCCACCGATCAATCTCCCTTTCACACTCCCGAATGGTCCTCAGCCTTTCCACTTCTTCCTTAAGCTCAGCCACCAGCCTGAGCAGACCATTTACCTGGTCGCAGCGCACACAGGCGCTGTCTTTGCTGTCCTCCTGCCAGAGTGACAGACATTCCATGCAGCCCGTCGCCTGGACGGCTGCTCGTCTCTCCGTCAGGTCCGTTTGGGTCGCCTTATTCCTTCTGGCTTTGGCTACAGACCGAGTGGAGACTGTGTTTTCTTTGCGGTCTACCTAGCCTGCCAGCCTGCCTCTTGTTCCTCCCCTCGCGGTCACCCGTCCCGCGCCGCGCTCTGCGGTGGCTGCCCGCCGCTGGTGCCGCCTCGCCGACGCACACCCTCCCCTGGCGCTGCCGGGCGGTTCCGCGGGTCACACCCAGGGAACGTCCACTCGCTGCTTGTTTGCTCGCCGAGGAGACCAGCTCCAGTGCAGGTAAGTCTGTACCGGGGAAGGGAATCGCGGCAAAAAAGGGTCGGCCAGGGGCTCCCTTCCGAGGCTTTTCCAAGCCGGGAAAAGCGGCCAGGCCCAGCCGGCACCCGGCGCTTCCGGGGGGCGGAGGCAGCTGAGGGGCCGAGGGCGGAGCCACCACCCCCGGCGGCAGATTTAAACGGGGCGTAAACACGCCAGTGGTCGCTCGCCGAGGAGACCAGCTCCGGTGCGGGTAAGTGCGCACCGGGGAAGGGAATCGCGGCAAAAAAAGGCCGGCAAAGGGGCTCGTTTTCGCGGCTTTTCAAGCCGGGAAAAGCGGCGAGGCCGAGCCGGTACCCGGCGCTTCTGGGGGGTGGTGACAGCTGAGGAGGAGCGGGGCGGAGCCAGCGCCCCCCTCACAAAAGCAGCCCTTCGGGAGGGCTTCTAAGTATCTTCTAAGTCTATCTTCTAAGTAAGAAAAAGAGAAAACAATCCACGTTTCTCCTCAGAATGTTTTACTGCCTGTTTTCATTCTGGTTTATTTCTTTCAATGTTCCTACTTTAAACTTTTATTGCCTGAGCAGTATGACCTTAGTTTTTCATTGAATTTAAACGATGTGATCCCATTAGATTTTGTGACAGTAATTTGAATTTTTATTTTACAGTGTAGATAATCTAAATGTTAAAGGTGTTTTTTTTTTTTAAGTAGCAATGTCAAACTGAAGCTTTCTTCTTAATAAGAAGGTCTGCCTAAGTGCAAAAAACAGATAAATATATAAATGGAAGTCTGAAGTCTAATATAGAGGATGTCAAAGTGATCAAAGTAATCTTGGACGTTATTAGCAAAATCATCATTACAAATAAGGTATTTCAATGCTAATTTGACCTACTTAAGTCTTGCATTTAAAAGAAATGCTACGTAACACAAAAATAGGCAAGATATTTCTGCCTATATGGTTTGCCTATTACCTTCTGCCTTTAAAGTCTTCTTTTTCACCAATATTATATCATAAAGAAATAAGGCAATTTAAATGATCACTCACTGTTTTGCTGATTCTGCAAAGCACAGAGGATAGACACCCTCTTCTGTTGGTATCAGAAACTGTTGGGTGTACTTGGTGCAGCAAAACAAGCATTTAAATTATAGTAGAATGCTGAAAAACATTACATATTATGTGGATTACGTGAAAACTGCTGTCACTTTGTTAGCTTCATCTGGTGCATAACATTGGAATTGTTGCCTCCAAGAGTATTTTTCCCTGTTTCCGCTCACATTTTTCTTCTAAATTCCTGATTGTGAAAGAGCCTGGAGACACACATGAAATATATCACTTTGGATAAACGTCTCAAAACCATGGGAAACAAAAAAGCAAAAGTATTGACCAAAAAACCAGTGATTTTTATGTAGATGTGTAGGAAAAACAATGTGGGCATGTGACTATGAGGAGAAAATAAATAAATCTTATATTGCTGCAACCCTTCTGTAGTCTGTTCTCTGCTAAAAATTCACCCTGACTGTTAGCAGAGACAGGGTAGTTGTAGAGAATACCCTCTCACAGATAGACTGCCCAAAAAACAATTGCTTCCCTCTGTGAAAGTATAGCACTGGATGATATGCACGGCACTTCAGCCTGCCAATAGCTACAGAAACAGCTAGAGAAGTTGTAAAGTTTGCAGAGCTGGCTTTTCAATCGGGAAAAGAGAGGCGTAATCTAGGGAGTGCGAAGGAGTGTTATCAACTTTGGGAGGAGCTGGATCATAAAGCAATAATCTGCCCATATCATATTTTAAAATCCAAATTATTTAGACTCTTATTGGATCGCAATATTATATATAAATACGACACTTCTCTTGGCATTTGCAACAAAATTTTAATTTCATAAGATGCAGAGATACTACAAACTAGAGCTTTCTGGTATGGCAATGCAATGACATTTAACTCTGCAGGGGTCAGGAAAGGTGAACAAATAAAGGTCACCTAATGTTTTGGGGAATGGGGAATAAATACCTTTGTAAATGGATAGTAACTATTTTGGGTAGTTTTAGTGTAAAGACAATTTGGCTGTGTTTTCATCAAGAGCGTGAAATTTCATAAAGTTATTGAATGTAAAATTTCACAAAAGGAATTTACTTCCTTTTTTGGCTATGCAACGTGCTCTGACCAGTGCATTAATACAAAACCATCACAGGTAAGCTGCACGCTGTTGGAACTACTCCCATTACCACCATAACAATGGTGCATAATGATACTCTCCCTTTATATCAGGATTCAAAACACTGAATAAGCTACGAGAAAAGGACTCAAATATAATTTATTTCGGTCCAGAAGAAAAGGATACCTATGAAATAAGGTGTGAAAGATGATACCTATTATTACAAGTACAATTGAATTTGCATCACTATGGGTTGATGCTAGATTTTTTCCACCCCTGTATCTGACTGAGGAAGAAACTGGGAAGTGCTGAGTACTGTAGCAAAGATGCCTGGCATCCACAACAGCTAGCAGTCTTACTGGTTATAAAACTGCTTTAGCCACAGTAGCTTTAACTCTTTGTAATCTGTCCTGAGCGTTCAACCTACTGTCTGAAGTGGAAAATAGGGAAATACTTAAGTAAAATTGTCATGTTCTCAGTACTACTGCTACGGGTTCAGAGGACCTAAAGCCCTTTGGGGAAAAAAACACACCTGTCCCCCTCAGAAGGGACAGATACTGAAAAGGTGCTCTGCTCTTCAGGCTGCTTATCTTGAGCAGCAACGGGGCTTCGATTTGGCTACGTTTTCAGACCTCTGCATGTGAGGCTGTGTTGTGCTGGGGGTCTTTTGTGTCTGTGGACTTTGTCCTCCATTCAATTTTTATGATTATAATATTGACTAAACTATAGTGTCTCTCCTCTGCTTCAGCTGCCACTTGAACTCACTCAAAATTGCTTGGAAATGGGTACCACGGTGCCACACAAACAGCAATGGAGAGTTCTTTGTAGTAGCGAGATGTTGAGGGTGCTCAGGGCTGTGTGGGAACACGAGTACCCCTGCCTGGGGTGTGTTCTGGGGTCCAGTCTGTCTGTGCCGTCATCTGAGGGTCAAATAATGACCCAGAAGTCTACTATGGAATAATCTTATTCCAAACTCTGTGTTGCTACCTACAACCAAATATAGTGGCAAAAAGTCCAGCGGTTATTCATAATAAAACTATTTTGCTTACATTATTGGGGGGGAAAGCCCCATAGCATGATATTTAGCTAAAGATAAGGGTCAAAAGAAAAACATTCTCTGAACCTTTTTTCCTTTGTGCCTGTAATTACACCTGCCATACCTCTACAGGAGTACATCAAGCTTAGTGGCATTAAAGTGTTCCATGAAAGAGCAAAGATTATTGGAAAGGCTCTCTTTAGACTAAAGGAAGAACCATTTTCCAATTCCTTCCTTCCCCTTCTCTACAAAGCCAGACAAAAAATGTACCTATATGTCCTATATATACATATATATACACACACACACATGCACACATGTTATATACATATACACACACACACATTTTGGAATGTATGTATATAAATGTATGTTTTGGCTTAAAATGATCTTTATGCTTAACACTTCTATACAAATTTCATCACTATTATGTGTTGGTTTTTTTCAGAGGAAACAAATTTTAAGTGCAGAGTAAGGCCACTAAGGCAAACATTAATGTCATCTTCTGGTAGCTGTTGACGGAAACCTCAGTGCTGGCTGTCAAGAACATGCCAGGATGGCTAAAACCTTGAAAGTCTCAGGAGCTGTTTGCCTACCCTGGTTAGTGCTCCAGGCTGCAGGCGGGGTTGTGTGCATGCCACTTGCTTGCAGAAGAGCTTTGCAAATAGCAAGGAGTGCCACCTCCCAAGTCACTGAGCCCCACCGACTGCGCCCTGCCTGGGGGCATACTGATACTGAAACCCCAGTGCTGTGCTAGCTACTGTGTGTGTTTAGGCAGGAAGGCCAGGATATTCTTACAGCTGTCCCTGTCCATGACTGAAACCACCTAGATCTTTGTAGTGACTTGGTGAAGAATGGTACCCAGCAGTGAAACAACCCAAATATGCCAGGAGTTGAAAGCTGTTGAAAATAGCTGTGATTCTTAGCCCTGCAGATCTTGACTAATGTCCTCAAATCTGGAGACTAAATATGAAAATGGACCAAAAAATTACCTGTTGTAAATAGAGACATAAGTAAATACACAAAGACAAGGAACAAATGCTGCAGTTTTTATGATCTTTCTCACTTGCAAAAATACTAAAATTTTTGAAGTAGATACATGGATCTACCCCTAGACAATGAATTGACTTAACGATTTTGTTGCTGAAATGTCTCGATTTTACAGCATGAGGTAATTATGTTTGAGTCTCTAGGGAAATGGATTTGTAGTAATGTGGGAAAGAGAAAGTTAATTTGATTATTGGGCAGAAGATCAAAAGACTTTTACTAACACAGAAGAAATTCACTGGCTGCTTGGCAATGTCTTAGACTAGAAAACTGGGAGAGACAGAAATACTAGACCAGAAGACAAATTCTGAAAATACCTATTAATAATTTTAATTATTATTTTCTAATATTTCCTAAAATGTTCTTTGAAGTTTCATAGGTCCATAAAACATACACGTGAAGAAGGATGAGTAATGCACTGAGTTACTTGTTACATTATTTTTCTAGTTTTAAAGTCTATAGGTACAGGCTCTGTCAGTGGGAATAACAAGAGGGCAAGAGGTCCAAGTAATTTAGCATCCTAAAATCGAAGGAGATGCATTGTCTAGTCCATACGCTAGTGTCACGTGAGATTACCCTGTTCCTAGACAATTCCAGATAGATGGCTATCTTCTCAAATTTAGAAATCTAATAGAAGTGATTATTCCATAACCTCTGAGTAACCTTTTCCGGGGTATGCCTACTCTAATGGATGCAGAGGGGTTCCTGTTATAGAGCACACATTTTCTTCTCTGTAGGAATACAGCTATTATTTTCTGACATTCCATGAATTAAAAAAATTGCAAGCATTAGATACTCTCTCTCTCACTCATATCTTTCACACTTGACGTGTGCCATTGTCTCATATTCATTGTTGATGGTAACAAAGTTGCCATGGGAATGTTGGTTTGAAAAATTTAGCACTTTCCTTTGGTGATAGAAGTATCTGGATGTTAATGTTTCTGTTCTTATCTTATGCTATCAAATTTAAATGTCTACAGTAGTTAATCCGATTTATCAGTTTAAAAAATGTGATAGCTGTTATTACAGCTCAGCACTGCTTTTCTCTGGCTAGGAAATGTTTCAAAGAAGTTAATTGATTAAATATTTTACAGTCTGATCACTTAGCAGTGGTTAAATATGGCATCAGTCAAGAAAATTTTGGTATGTGCATCTTTGAGGAAAACATTAAGGTTTTTCTCTACAACATCTTAAGTCTAACTGTAATTTTACCTTAGCTTTAGACTTTATATTTACAACAGTTCTACTTTCATTGGAAATTGGTTTCCTCAAAATACTTCGTGTCTTTTCATTTTTCACATTGTACCAGTCCTTGTTTTTCTTCCTGGATTTAATTACAAGCCTCATTTATAGATGAGATTAATAAAATGGCAGCATCTGTCTTCTCCCAGACTTGTGGAGCGTTTGTGCTGGCAGCGTTTTTATCCTACAGCAGTCACTTGTTTAGGCTGCTGAAGGCTGCCCAGACCACCATTGCAATCTGCAGTATTCTTTTTCAGTGTAATAGTAGTTAAAAATCTTTAAAATAGGTAATACAAAATGTTAATTTAATCACTTTGAAGATGAGGAAGCAAAAAATCTTGGACCTCAAGAGAACAATGATGAATTGTGACATTGTCTGTTACACGGAGAATTCTTCAGAAAGAGAGCTATTTTGTTTTCTCATCCCCAAACCTCACTTAAAAAAAAAAAAATAATCTGTTTCAAACAAGCTGCGTATAAAAGAAAAAAAAAGTGTAGAGCATTTTTGCTGCCATCTTTAGTGTAATTCAATAATAAGGAGATAAAGCCCCTCTGCTGCAGGGAATATTGGACAGGACAGAGAGAAGGGACATGGGACAGCCAAGGGTCAAACACTGCTGCTTGAAAGTAGCTGTGCCAACACTGTTATCTTCCAGAGGGCAGTCCCAAAAGCTGGCTAAACTCATTAATGTTCTCCGGCTTTTGCTGTAATCTGGGGTGAGGTGGCATGCACAAACCTTTGGGAGTAGTTTCCCACTTCAATCCACAAATACAATTTCTTTCCGCTTATGTGGCTTGCTCTGAAAGCTTGAGCTACAGGATCTCAAGTGTAAAACCTCAGTGGTGCGGGCTATCATTTGGCTGTGGCCAGTACTGAGGCTAAATTGCTTTAATTAAAGGCTGCTCCAGAGTAAGCTGCCAGTAGTATTCATTACTGCAAGATTAAAGTTTGTTTATTAGGTTGTTAGGTTGTTGAAGCAAATGCCAAACTTGAAGGCCACGTGCGCTGGCTGGAGCCCTGAGCTGACTCAGCGAGGATGCAGGAGATGCTTTTCCTCGGACAAAGGGTGACATAGGATGCAAGGGAGATGCCATGAGCATGAGATCCTGCCAGAACAACAACTTTAATTGGCCTGTCGTTTCGTCTGCTCTCTGTTCCTGTTTCTCAACCGTGCCATCTGAGCAGACAGAAAATTAGAAACCAGTCTTTTTTTTTTTTTTTTTTAATTGTTCTTCCCTATTCTTCAGAGAGGTCTCTCATGGTCTACCTGCAGGTGATCTATAATCAAAATGTCATATATCACACATCTTTGAAGCCATCTGTCTGTGTTGTGGGGAGGGGAATGAGGGGATGCGTTTTGTGAAGGGCTGTTTTCTGACTGAGCCTAAAACGGGACATTTGTTACCTCCCCTGATTGCAGGGCTGCTGTGTGCTTACAAAGGTTTCTGAAAAGTCTTTGCTTGTTCTGACTGAATCATGCAACTTCGGTTAGCAGGCCTTCTGATATGCTTTAGAAAGATAAAATGAAAAAAAAAAAAAAACCAACACCCCAAGAAGTATATTTTCTTTTTACCGTTCATGGTGATTAATGTGAGTGCCTTTTCACAATCCATTTCCAATTAATTTTAGCAAAGGGAGCTCTGCTGGCCCTGTATATGAACTAAACTTCATATTAAAAGATTATTTAAGGGATTGCGGGCTAAGGATTGAACACAGAGCTTAAACTCCAAACTAGCCATCATGTGAGTCACCAGAAACTACAGTTCTTCCTCAGCATGAGTCATCTTAATGATACATTTGCAGCCAGTGGAGCTTAGTGCCTAATCCCCCAGCTACCAAACCTGCTTCTCTCTAAATCTCTTTAAGGTCTGCCTGGACTCTGGTTGCTCTGAGGGTTGCCAACAGCCTCAGCCATGCCTGGAAGAAGACAAGGAGAGGTCACAGCATGTAACATGTGCTCAGCTCCCAGGTGAAGCAGCTGGAGGGGAAATAAATGGGTATTCTAGTGCTTTCTATTTGCATTGGGTCTGGGTGAACAGTAGTCACGCTGTTTCCACGCACACCACACCAATCCCCTAAAATCAGAGACACCTTTTGTCTTTTTAAGGGAGGGAGAAGAAATATTTTGCTCCCCCTTCCTTTAAGCATCTTTGAATACCTATGGTACAACTTCATATTGTCCTTAGAAAGGAAAATAAAACTGTTATTGCTTATAGAATGGTGCTATTTGAATGCTGTCCTTGCTGTCTCAGATCTGTTATTATTTTCCCTCTTCCCTGAGCTATAATATCCTCTACAAATACAGTTGATGTTGAAGAGCAAGAAAACGTTTTTTAAAAACTGTGTTTTTGAGAACTGTATCATAGGAAAACCCTACGTATGCAGGGATTTTAAAGAATGGGAGTTAACAGGAAAACCTTTGTAAGCTTAACTGAGAAGCAGAAAAAGGAGGAATGCATTAATTAGCAGTATCTCCTGTAGTTTTATTCTGCGAATGGCCAAGATCTGAAAACAGCTGATTCATTCTTCCACTTTTATTCTCGGGATGCGCTAATAGCTGCAGAATATGATGCCAAATGCTGGCTGCTGCCCATCCTGGAGTCAGACAGGCTGTGGGGAGCTGTTAGGGTGGTGCTGACTTTAATCCAGTAAGCAGTGACAGAAAGGGAAGAGCAGAAAATTCTGGCTTCTGAGGGTATGCATGGGCATGATAGATGAAACCCTTGGCATGGAGAGAATTTGGTCTGAGCAGGATTTCAGGTGATCAATTTATTATTTTTTTTTCTTTAACCTAAGTGTTGCTTGATTTGTGATGCTTTCAATCACTTAGCATCTTCTCCTTAGCTCCTTACCAATGCTAAGTGCTGATGGATACTTCTTCCCTCCTACATTATCCATAGAATCATAGAATCTTCATGGTTGGAAGGGACCTTTGAGATCATCGAGTCCAACGATACACACACCCATTTGAGATTCTTTTATGCTGAGAGATGACAATAGGATAAAAAAAGTGGGAAAACATTATTAGTGGTGTACAAGTTATATTTGCCTGAGGAAAAATGAATGCTGTTGTTATTTGTTCCAAAGCAGCTGATGACACTTTATTTTCAAGCTTTGTGAGAGGCAGGAGAACAGGTTGTTTTCCTCAGGAACAGGAGAACGGGAGACAAAGCACACTTACATCTGTTTGCTGTAAATGTATACAGATGATTTGTTATGATCCATTCACTGAGCAGAAGGAAAAACTGTTATGCTCAACAGGAAATATAGTATATGTGTTTTTGATGCAAATAAAAAGCAGAAGTTATTCATCATTACTGAAAAAAACCCATCTTTTCCATTTGGGTTGAATCTTGAAGTGCTTTGCAGTGGGGTAGCACTCTGAGATGATATCAGAGCACTGCACTGCGTAAACATGAAATTCAGGTATTAGTAGTTATTGTGTGCATCTGTGTTACTTGAAGTCTACTCTGGACAAGAAAAGAGTGAAAAAATAAAGGGATAGTTCCTGTATAAAGTAGGATATCTGTGATAGCAACAGAAAAGAGATCTTGCAGAGGCTGGGCGATAGCAAGTCTCAGATGGTGGAGTGGCTGCCAGCCAGAAGGAAACTCTCCCGAGACTTTCTCTCTCTTCCTGGATAATCCTGTGGGAGAATCTCTCTTTGTAAAGGATGTGAACTCAGACTTCTATAGTAAGAAGAAAGGGAATGGGAAGAGGAAATTGTAACTTCTGATATTAGAGATTGCACGGTCAAAATGATCCCTTGATAAGCCTTGCTTTGTACGTTATTACTGAATATTATTCTATTGAAAGTCAAAGACAAGATGCCTGTTTTAGAAAAGACAGTCCTGATCAGGTGGAGAAAATAAAGATACAGCCAAAGGGTAACTATACCGAAATAAAGAATCCTTCAGGCAGAAGAGGGTTTCACAGAAATTTGACTGTCCATCCGTCAACTAATAGCTTAGTTGCTCCATGGGCCTGAGGGAGTGGAGGAGTTTAGGCTGAGCCTGTCAATCCTGACTCTGTCTTGTTAGGGGAGACAAAAAAAAGCATACGCTGATCCAAATTCACCAACAGATCCCAAGAACTATACAACAGGGCTTCCTGTATATGGACCTATATAGCAACTTTCTGTATGTCAAACCTCTTACACAGTGTTTCAGAGTCGTTCAGATTTCCCTGCTCGAGAGAAGGGCTGGAAATCTGTCAGTAAAAGATCACTGTGTTTTCACTAGTTTATTTTACATTGAAAGGAGGAGAAAGATTTGAGTTGCAGATTTCCAAGTCAGAAACTGGAGACTTGATTGCTTGGAGTGCTTCTGCGGCTCCTTATGCGGCACTAATACTTGCAAAAAAATTGTGTCGTCTGACTCCATACCCTATTTTGATTATTCATTCTGGATGCACATGAATTTTTCTGTGAAATTACTGGAAAAGAATGAAGGCAGATTCGAGAATGAATTGCCTGGAAAAATTGTATGTATGGGTTTGGCTCTTACAGCTGTGTTTTTTTTCTTTTTTTTTTATTGTTCACCTGGATATGCAACAAATGAAACCCACTTAACCCCCCACTTGTTTCTTGTCGTTTTCATCAGGTAGCATTTTCTCTACTCTGTAGTAATTTCATCCAGATTGTGTGAAATTGGGGCAGAGACTGCACATTTGCCCCTTCAGTCATCTCTGTTCTCCCCCAAGATACCTCTTGCATGTAAGCATCATGATGTTTAGTGCACACAAGTTTTAATCTCTTTTGCAATGTGTGGACCAGCAAGGGATGAAAATACAGATGCTCTGAGATTGGAAAATAGGTTTGTATGTTAGAAGGAGTAGAGAAAAGACTACGTTAACAGGACATAATGGAAAAGGGCAGGAGGGCGGGGGGGGGGAGTTGTCTGTCTATGCATTAGATGGTATGACTTTTTAGATATGCGGCAAGCTGTTTTTAACTTTTAGCTTTCTTTTATGTTGTGTTACCCCAACAGCACTGTGTATCACAAATGTGACCTGTTGGAACATGTTTGCTTATAAATTCATTTGTAACTCTATAATTGCAATGACAATTATTGCAGTAACACTGGGAACCGGGGATGTAGTGTCATGTTTAGATGTCCGCTGGGATATTGTTCATCCATTCTCCATTAAGTCTAACTATTTACTATTAGCAAACTTCCTATTCTTAAACTTCAGGAGATCATCTTTGAGGGGTTTTGCTTGTTTGTGAGTACCCTGTGGGAGAGCAATGAAAGCTATCATTGTTTAGTAAAAACAGAGTGGACCACAGAAGAAGTCAGAAGGATACCTTGCTCTTCACACATAGAGTTGTTCTGCTACTTCTAAGTATTGACTAGTCACTCAGTTTAATTTTATATGGAAAATAGCCTTGTGATAACTAAGAAGGTTCTTCATTAAAATAACTCAACGAAGAACAGTGAAGTGGCAGCTAGAAATGGCTTACTCAGAGGGTATAAAAGACCAAGGCCATTTACAGTAGGCAAAAGGTAGCCCTGTGCAAGATGTGAACAACAAACTGGCAAGAAGTGGCAAAAGGAAAAGGAATAGTGAATTTCACCTATTAAATTTCTCTTTCTGATATGTTTGTAAGCTATTTCCCTTTCCCTTTCCGTTTCCTTTTTTCCTTTCATTTGATTTCAATAGCATATAATGAGGACTTTTCCATCACCCAGAGCTATTGTTCCAGAAGCTTGTGGGATTTAAGTTGATACAGCATTAATTTATTTCATTGAGGCTGTACCAGCACATTCAACCTGGCACTATTTGCCATTAAAAACACATTTTGCCAACAGTGACTGCTTTTCTTTGAGTGTCATTCCTGAGTACGTTCTCCTGCTCTTTGTGAAGAAAACCTAAGCTGTATCGTGGTCCTGATGATATTGCTGTGTGACTCATTTTGCCAATTGAATTCAAAGATTTACTTTTTAGGCATGGTCACAGCTTGCATGATTCTGTTTTACTCCTGCTTGTGAAAATCAGTCATGGGGAACATGGCAGGGGAATTTACCACAGGGAGTTAGTTCCTTGAGCAGCAGTTTATCCTTGTGCCGATCAAAAGTGCTTTGCTCTTTTCCTGCCCAAGTTTGCAGGGGTCCGTGTATTATCTTGGATCTGTTGTGTAGTATAAAATGAGAGCTCTTAAAAGATTTAATATTTTATGCATTCCCTGGGGGTGAAAGTTCTGTAATAGATTTCTGCATCTATATATCTGTCATGTGTATGTATAAAATATATATGTATGTGTATATATGTTTCTCTTGGCTGAATAATGGAGGCTCCCTTCTTGTAGAAGCATATGCCGTAGTCCTGATTAACTCCAAGAGCAGGAGGGTGCAACAAACATGTGGCAGTGTGCTTGAGCAAGGGGCTTTTTATGTACTTGTAGGATCCCAGCACAGATGATAAGAAATCATATGTCGTTGCCTGTGGCCTACAAGAGTATCTTTACTGGAAGGAGATTGAATAGCAGTGGTGGTGCTTTCAAAAATTTCAACTGCTTGAATGGAGCTTTTCACATCCAAACTCTCCTATTAGAGAGAAGGGAAGATGCTGGACACCCTGTTACAGAGCCACAGACCAGTCCTTTGTTGTAAGGTTAGTGCTTAGCAATGCTTGGAGGAATATTATAGTAATTAAGCTGAAATCTTTAGTGAAGCTTGCAACTGCTGTGATATTGTTGGCAGATAGCTCATTTCTGAAAATACAGTGGACGGATTTGTTTTTGTTGTTGTGGGCAGCAGGCACGACAGAATCCTTAAATAACTGATTCCTGCACTTAGCTTTCTTCCCACTACAGTGTATTTCCTATTCTTTGCTGGGTTATTTTTCTTGCACAGTAGTGACACTGCTTGCTTTCTATTTAAATACTGTTATTGGTCAATGGCTGGTACTGACTGCAGTTTAAACAAAAATAAACTCTAAGACCATTGATTTAATTGTGCTCTGACGTACCATACTCTGTCAATGAAGCAGGTATCCTTGTTCTTAGACAACCTCTTATTTAATCTTGATTTTAAAGCAGTCAGCAAAGACATTCAGCTCTCCAGTTTCTGATTCTATTTATTACCAAAGATTTGCTTTTATTACCAATAGATTTGCTTTTATGTACCTCTGTTTCAGCAAACTCCTTTTCTAAGTTTTGAGACCGACTTATGTCCATCAGCGTAGATTGTTGGTCTCATTGACTTCATTAGGGCCACTCAGTGGTGTGCATTTAGGGATATGAGAGCCCTTTTCAGAAGAATGGCTTTAACATCTTTATGGGTCATTAAATTGCAATGTAGTTGAAGGCAAAACCCACAACAGCAAGTTGACTGTTCTTAGCATAATAGTCGAAATGTTATAGAGCTTTGAAAGAAATGTGAAAAATTTGGTTCCTATTAGACCTTATAGGATAAAAAAACCTCAAACAACAAAACCACCCACATCTGCGAACTACATCAAAGTGACGGTGAAATTAAATTGGCAAAGGGAAGGTAAATGCTGTAGCTAGGGCACTGTATGTTTACCCAGTTCCAATGGAAAGATCTCTTCTCTTGCTGAATTGTACCTTATGCTTTGTGTGCTACTATAGGATACAGAATGTATATTAATAAATGCTACATAATGCTTATTTTATTTTAGTTTTTAAATCTGCTATATCATAGAATCATAGAATGGTTCGGGTTGGAAGGGACCTTAAAGATCATCTAGTTCCAACTCTCCTGCCATGGGCAGGGACACCTCCCACTAGACCAGGCTGCTCAAAGCCTCATCCAGCCTGGCCTTGAACTCTTCCAGGGATGGGAAATCCACAGCTTTCCTGGGCAACCTGTTCCAGTGTCTCACCACCCTCACAGTAAAGAATTTCTTCCTGATATCCAATCTAAATCTACCCTCCTTGAATTTGAAACCATTACCCCTTGTCCTATCATTACACTCCCTGATAAAGAGTCCCTCCCCATGTCTGGAAACACAAGCACCTCCGACAACCTTCCCATTTCGTTTGCCTGACCTCAGGCAACTCTTTGTCTGTGAAATGGGGAAAAAGTGGTCATATATATATTGTACATGTAATCTGCCCTCTCATGACATCACCCCCATGACATTGCACCTTGGTGGGATGCCATAGAGCGCCTACATACTTGCCTCATTGGAGCATCCTTATGAGCTTGCGATCTGGCAGAAGTTTGATCGATGCATTGCAGGCAAGCAAGTAGACAGAGAGATGGAGGCATGAGGACAGGAGCTGGAATACCTGGAGCGGAGGGTTTTTGAGCTCAGCCAGGCGTGTTTGTGAAGCAGAGATTTTCAGCCTTGCACTTTGTGACATGAAGGTGATGGGAGTCACATTGCCCTACTGAAGGTCTGTGCAGAACACATTTGCTCTGAATATCGCTGGAGGGATTGCGAAAAACGTGGTTGCCACCTTGTATGCATCAACACATCCTGCAGAGACATGCAGGATGAAGACAGCACTATCCTGTTCAACAACCCAGAATTTTCCCTGCTGCGTAGGTCTGTGCTCCAGGGACCTCTTCTCAATGCATCAGATGCATGGTCGTGTCAGGTAAACAGGACCCAGATAGCAAAAACTGAGCTTGCTTCTCACTAAGCATCTGTATTATTGCATGTCTGAATAGTGATAAAATCCAAATGCTGTATACAGGACTATATGTCAAAATAAGGACTATATGAGTAAAGAAAACATACACGATGTGTTTTAATCCCAGTCATCTTAAAAGCCAAATAATTAAGGGGATGAAGAAGATTGCTTTTATCATCCTTAGAAAAAGGAAATAAGGGGAACCTTAGCATATATAATCATAGAATCATAGAATTGCCTGGGTTGGAGGGGACCTGACTCTGACAAAAACCATCACTAAACCATATCTCTAAGCACTGTGTCTACCTGTCTTTTAAATACCACCAGGGATGGTGACTCAACCACTTCCCTGGGCAGCCTCTTCCAATGCTTAATAACCCTTTCAGTGTAAAAATTTTTCCCAATATCCAGTCTAAACCTCCCCTGGTGCAACTTGAGGCTGTTTCCTCTTGTCCTATCGCCTGTTACTTGGGAGAAGAGACTGACCGCCACCTCTCTACAACCTCCTTTCAGGTAGTTGTAGAGAGCGATAAGGTCCCCCCCTCAGCCTCCTTTCCTCCAGGCTAAACAACCCCAGCTCCCTCAGCCACTCCTCATGGGACTTATTCTCCAGACCCCTCACCAGCTTTGTTGCCCTTTTCTGGACCCACTCCAGCACCTCAATGTCTTTTTTATAGTGAGGGGCCCAAAACTGGACACGGTGCTGCAAGTGGGGCCTCATCAATGCCGAGTACAGGGGGACGATCACTTCCCTAGTCCTACTCACCACACTGTTCCTGATATGGGCCAGGATGCTGTTGGCCTTCTTGGCCACCTGGGCACACTGCTGGCTCATATTCAGCTGGTTGTCGACCAACATCTCCAGGTCCTTCTCTGCCAGGCAGCTCTCCAGCCACTCCTCCCCAACCCTGTAACGCTGCATGGGGTTGTTGTGACCCAAGTGCAGGACCTGGCACTTGGCCTTGTTGAACCTCACACCATTGGCCTCAGGCCATCAATCCAGCCTGTCCAGATCCCTCTGCAGAACCTTTCTACCCTCAAGCAGGTAAACACTCCCACCTAGTTTGGTGTCATCTGCAAACTGACTGAGGGTGCATTTGATTTCCTCATTCAGATCATTGATAAAGATATTAAACAGAACTGGCCAAAAAGTAAAGGAAAACTAGAAACAAGGTTGTTTAGGAACATATTTCACAAAACCTTTCCTCTTATCTTAAAGTCTTCCTCATTATCCATCAGGAAAAAACAAATCACAGCTATTTACATAGCCTGGATTTTATTTAGTTCCCGTCTTTTCCAGCATGACTATAGTTCTGGCTGCTCTTAGGAAAGTTAGGAAATGAGTTAGCTTCAATATTAATGTAGTGAGTTACATTTGCGAAGGCAATCAAGAGCTTTACATGGTGTTCTGAAACACCGGAATTCAATTCGTGGCTTTGCCAAAGCTCTATTTTTATTTTGCCTTCATCCGATGTTATCAAGGTTGTTCATGTTCCAAAAATGGATGCGTTTTAGCAGCAGTTAGCAGTTGGTAATAGGAGTCAAGAAGACCGAGGCTTTTAACACATTCAGAATGTTTAATTTCCCCTCCATCCGATGATAATAATTTAACATGTTAAAAAAAAAAACCACAGAAAAATTATGTGGATTTAAAAAAACCTCCCACGCACCTTATGGAATTAAAATACTGTGTGGGCTTGGAACCACAAGTATGTTCACTAAGTATGATTTCCAGAAGCATGTTATATTTGAGAAAAAAATTAAATCAAAAATTAATTGTAGTTGTTTTATCCAAACACTCTACTTTACCTAATGGGCATAAGCAAAATTTTAGGAATCATACCATTTACGTTTAACTAAAGATTTTCCTTTGGGTAATATCTGTAAAATTTAAATATTTACTTATTCATTTGAGAAGTTTCTATTATTGGAATATAATGTTACAGTAAGTCTTGAAGTACGTCCAAGGAAAGGTCAGGCTTTGCTGAAACTTTCTTAACTGAAGATTTTTCACACATAAATGTATTTAACAGGATAGTTTGAGTATCTTCTTAAGGTCAGATGATTTTGGTTGTGGCATGAAGAGCTGGTTGAAAGTCTGGCTTCCCAAGCAGACCTTGCACACAACCAAGATATATGCTATGCTTTGCAGAGTCATATAACAGGCTGACGCAGAAGATGTACTGGAGATAAATGTGGGAAATCCTATCTGCTTTATCATCCAATAGACGTGTACAGGAAAAAAAAAAAACCTTCTCTGAGACATTTTTAGGAAGCAATGTGATGAATGTATACTACAAATGCTTTTTGTGATTTTTTAAGCATGGCAGGTGGGACTCAGAAATTGTTACAACAAGACAGGATAGACACCGTCTTAGTGTGTTCAGGCATACGTATGTTACTGCATCTTATTAATAATTAGCCTTTTTTTAATTTACCTAAGAAAAATACAAGGTGACCATAGAAAACTATTCCTGTTAATGGTAGCAGTAGTGCTGTAAAATGAGAACACGAGGTTAGAAACACTGGGAGGTGAAACTGCAAAACCTGCAGAGCAGCAAAAAAGTTGGAGCTGAGGAAGGGAGCCCTTATTTGGTATAACCACTCATCTTAAAATGCTGCCCATTGCACAGCAGAGGAAATACTCGCAAATTCAGAGCGCTGCCCATCTCCACTATTCGCAGAGGCTGTACATGGATGCTGAACATGCCTGCATCATTTGTAAACGCTTTTTATATTGTCCCTGCAGTAAATACATCACAATATGAAATGTATAGCATTTGTGGTAAAATTCAATCATTTTATTGATTAAACGGACAACCTTGGTCATAATGAACCCTTTCAAAATCTGAGTTGATCTGGAAATAATCTTGTAGTTGGTAGAGCCTGGAAATGTAATATTTTTAAAATAAAATTTAAGATACAAGAGTCAGTGAGGAGATGCATAATGACACAAAGAAGATGCACATACAAAATACAAATACATACAAAACAGAGACATTTCATATAATGGTGGTGGTTTGTCAAATAGACCCTTTATGATACAGTTAGACTACAGTTAAGAATTAAATTACAAAGAAATTTGTCAATGGTGTTCTTGTACTACATATACTTTGACAGGTTTCATTCATAAATCTCGTATACGAAGAGCATTTTATGAGATACCGTTACAGAAGCACTAAAATGATACAGTAACTGTGAGCAGATTTTGCCAAAAATCATTTCCTGAAGGCAGTCATGCACTGCAAACCAGAAATCTGCTATTTTTAAATGGATTTGTGTATAGCAAGCATCTTCAGGAAGAAGGGATGGAATTTTATCTTCCTTAGGTATACGCCTGTTAAGATATTTTTATCATGTACTGCAATCTAATGTTAGATCACATAAGAGAGGGTGTGCACATTCCTTTCTTATTTCTGTTAGGAAATTAAATCCTAGATGATGTTTCTTATTGCTCTGTAGAATAGCAGTTCAAAGACCAGAAACACATACAGTTTTTCATCTTTATGATCCAGTGTTTACCACTGGAGTTGGTTTCCTGCTGCTGTTTTCATGAGGTCAGTAAATGCTTTGTCCAAAATCCACTTATTTCAATGCTAGCCTTCAGTTTGAGGAACATTCTGTTAAATCCAAAATACATGGTTGCAATATTGAGCAAAAATTGGCTTTCTGCTAATAAATTAATACAAATAGTATTTGGTTTTCTCTCAGCTTTCTCATTAGTTCCTCATATCAAGGGTGAGTAAACTGCAGATGAGAAATGACAAGAAAACACATTTTGCAACATGAAGCATCAATTACAGTCAAAGAATTGACTGTACTGGAAATTAAGCAATGAGGAAAACAAATTGTGGATGTGAGGAGCCTGCGATGCCGATATGAAAGATAGTACAGGCTTCCCAGCCCTGAAGAGAGAGCACAAGGGCAGGCTGGAGTATCAATGTCAGCCCTTACCGGAGAGTCTCGACAAGTGTAAAGAAAGAAATACGAAGGAGACCATCAAAGAGCAGTAAAGTTCCTCCTAATGTAGGCTGAAGATACAACTTACCCCACCTGGCCTTAGACTAGATCCTTAATATTCAGATGACGATGGTATTGCGGAGGCTTTCTGTAACTGGTGGAGGGAAAGGAAGTGTTATCAATGGTGTGTTTCATCCCATCCCCAAAGGTAGGCACTAGGCACCTAATAATTTTTACTTGGCTGCAGTCTTGATGGGAATGCCCATCTTAGACATATCTACTTGAAGAGTTAGTGAGGTAGACCTGTGTCCTGTGTTTTCGTATTCAGTCTCAGGAGTGGCATTCCCTGAACGTTATTTTTATTCTCAGTCTGTCAATGAGACAACTTTGTTACAGCTCCTACTTTTCAACCTTTATGGTGTTATTATGAAACTAATCCATGTTTTGCTTTCTGAAAGTAATGTGGAGGACATAATGGAGATGAATATACAGTCAAAGAACTTAAATTGCTGTCTTTAAGCCATGACCTTTAAATATAATCTGCCTGCGAGTAGATTACACTTTTGGTCATTTGGTTATAAATATACTTTTATAAGAGAATTTTATGCTCTGGAAAGTAAGCAGAGGGAATTTAGAGAAGAGGTACGAAAATGACTAGGAAGCTCACGGAATCAATTTATGTTTGAGAATTAAAGTAATGACAACAAAGCTTTACCAGCAGAAGCTACGGGGATACAGTGTCTTGCAGTAATGCATGAGTATTTGTAAAGAGGAAGAGAAAAGCTTGAAGATTATGATTTCAGTGTTAGGTCACATAATTGATGGGGATTTCAAGCTGACAGAAGTGTAACAGTGAAAACATTTAAAAGTGGCAAGTTCAGACAATGTAGGGGGTGAGGGACCATCCTGCCGGTGGCTGAGTCTACCAGGCTCAGTTTTAATAAATACAAGTTACGGATCTCAATATCTGCTTCAAAAAAAGTAGGACTGAGGTTTCTTTGTTGGTTTGTGGTTTTTTTTTTTTTCAAATTGACTCCGGATCAGCAGGTTTAAACGTGTCTTATTTCTTCTAGTTTTTCATTGCGGGGTTTTTTTGTGGTGTTTTTTGTTTTGTTTTGTTTTCTTCTGCATGTTTTCTACATGTTTTGGTTTGTTTTTGTTTTACAGGAAATGCATTTTCCTGTAAAAAGTATACAGCACACTCGTTCCCAGGGAATAATTTAGTTTTATTTTTGTTTTGACTTTTAAAACATTTTATACTTTCTTTTCCTTTTATACTATTTGCATTTCACATACATTAGGGTCATTGGTTCTAATGGAAATGCCAATGTTAAGGTCTGTTCAAGGGTAATTTAATATATTTAGGAGATGTCAGTGTTGAAATTGTGTAAAAGCAAATATGCATTATTTTGAGTGCTTGTAGATATAGATAATGAATATTCTGTGCTAAATTCAGGTTTGTGTGGAGAAAGCATTAATATACAGTTATGGACATTGGAGTGTATGTAGCAGTAATGAAAATGGAAAATTAAGCTCCTAACTATTTTAAAATATATATGTGTTGCATTAAAGGACTGTAGTTTTGATATTTGTCTGTCAGAGTCCCAGGACTTGCACTGATTTACTATCAGAGTCCCAGCAAAGGACTTGCACTGAGTCAGATTCACAAATAATCGAAATTAGTCATTTTATTGAGAGCGACAGTCGCAGATTTGAGATTGCCATTGATAAATTCACTAACTACAATAGCGCTAATTAATTAAGGTTAATATTTCTAGCAAAAATAATGATAGTACAACAACCCGGGGTAACATTCAGCAGAGGGCGGAAGGCGCAGCGCTCACCCAGAAAGGCGTCCCTGCCTGGGGTGGGGGACGAGAACACAGCCCGTCGACTGCTCCGTCACGTATTGAGTTTCTTCTCTCCCAATTTAACAGTCATTTTCTCCATCCTTTTATCCCCAAAATTACAAGGTTTCCCTCCCCTAGGTGACGTGTAGTATTATTTGGGTGGAGAGACGAGTGGTATAGTCATACATGTTTAGCATGATCTCTAAAACCCTCATTAGGGGTGTCAACTTTAATGTGCATTTCACAGGTAATGAGGCAAAGGACAATTATCAGGCATGGCAGCCTCTCAAGGAAACAAAGAACTTCACAAAGTCTCTGTTATCTTGATTTTACTGTTTTTGCTGGCAAAAGCAGGGCTGTCCTGGGTCCCCGGGACTACCACTCCCCTGGGTTGCACAAGAGATAACAAAGCCAGTCTTAATTGTTCTTTGAGCACACACTGTGTCACAATTATGCAAAGAAGGAAGTGGAAGATGGTCTTTTAAAACTGGAGAAGGTTTATTTTTGGTGGCCCTATCCATGTACTTATCACCAGGAACTGTTGCTCTAAAGGACCATGTGAACGTAACTGTAGAGTAGAAAAATCTTGAAACCTCTAAACTTTTTTCCACTCAAATAATAAATAAATGAGGTCAGGATGCATATTATTTTAATTAAATTAATGTGTAGTCATTAAAAGTAACAATACTTCATCCCCCCTTCTTGGAAACAAGAAGGACTGTTAATTCAGGATTCAGCAATCAAAAGCAATATAACTCCAAGGCAACTCAAAAATTGGATGAAAAAACAACTGCTTGTGTTTCTGCTTGGGCATGTATTTTCAGCTTACCCATGCAGTTGTCTTGATATTGCTATTAACAGTATTCTGCCTTGTCTTCTGATTACACAGGTTTTACAGATATCCAAGAAAATGTTCATTGAGATAAAACTTAGTGTGATTTATATAGCTTGAGCTAATGAGTAAGTTTTTACTTAATTAAATGGATTATGTAGACATTTTTTAATTGTCGAAATGCCAAAAACAATATGCCAGGCTTTGGAAATCCTCTCTATTTTTAGAACAATACTGACTTTGCTTCTTATAATGAAATTTTTTCAGGCTAGCAATCTATAATACGCTCGAGGCTATTTTGATATGGCTATCTTTAATTAAGCACATAAGTATTAATATTTTGAAAGTTGGATTAAATTCTTTTGCTAGTATTCTTTTGCTACAGCAGACAGACTGGTAAATCATTACTTATTGTGGAAAAAAAATATAATTTTTCTAATGAGTAAACAGGGCCTTTCACACAGTAAGTTGATAGTGTTAAGCACCACTCAGGAGGACCATAATGAGTACTTCAAGACTATTACCATACTGCACTTATCTACCTGTATTTAAATCATAAGTCATAAAAATTGTGGGGTTTTAAAATTATGATGATGATGTATCATGCAGCTCATACACACTCCTGCAAGAAGTTCTACAGCCATTTTATACTGTACAGTAAAAAAGGCAAATTAAGCATAGAAGTCTAGTCTGAGAAAATCAGGAGATGAAACTTTGGTGCAGAACAGTAAATCAATGTAGATGTAAGGCTCTGACAGCCTTTGCATCTTGCTTTGTTTTCCCAAGCAAGCCTGGCAGTGCTATTGACAACGCGTGTCATGTGCTCTGCTGCCCAGGATCCATGGGGCAAAGCTCCGACTGCCTTACTCACTGTTCTCGCTGCTGCTGAAGGTTTAAAGCAAACTCTTTGATTATGTACATATATAACTATTGCCTGCTCCTTATATAAGCTGTGGTGTAAAGGGGTATGATCTAAACTGTACATAGCAATACGTCATATTATACAATATTAGAAATATCCTTCCCCTGCATGTATTTAATATTCTACTGTGTTTTGCTATTGTTAGAACAAGCGCCCTGTGAAAGTGAATCAATTAATGCCTGATGTGATTTATGGTGTCTTAAACTGGGAGGTTGTAACCATAAATATTGCAAAGGGGTTTGATTTTCAGATGATGCCAAATGATCCCATTCGAAATAATGGATCTTGCTGAAATGTGTAATATTAGAGAAGTAAACACATCATTTTTAATTTCATTTCCATTCTTCTCTGTGGCTATTACAGATCACATGAAAAAGGAAGCCATAATAGTGTGTCATATATTGAACTGAATGAAATGTATTAAAATATTAACCACTGGAGTGTTTTTCCCCAGTGGGTTTCCAATTTATATTGGCTCATTCGGGAATATTATAGTGCTACTTTCTGACCTGTTGTCAGCATCACCGCAGCTCTCTTCAGCCTTTACAATGAGAAAATTATGTTGTGGAACTAAATGCTAAAGAAGCAGACAGCATTTAAGATTAGTTTTAGAGGCTAGCCCTTTCAAAAAAATATAAAAATGTTTTCAATGTTTTCTTTCATCCCTTGAAAGATTTTAGAAACATTTTTATTCATCCTTTCGTTACTGTGGCATAAAGTCTAATGGAGATACAAATTTGCAATGTTGCCTATGTACACATAGGTAGGTATACGTGTTCACAAACACAAAAATACATATGTGTATACACAGAGACAGAATGAATGAATACATGAATGAATGAATACTGGTTGTGTTCTGAGTACTTCTGTTGTCAGTTCTCATGAACTTCATGATCTCATTACCACCACCCAGTGGAAAAGCTTGGAGCTAATGCCAAGTCCTGAGGGGAACCTCAGAACTTCTTCCTATAGAAATACCTACTACTTCAGTAATTGAGCCCAAGCTCACTGAAGGTGAAGTTTCCTATTGACTGTGGAAGACTTTTGATCAATGCTTTAGACTCCAGATCTTTTAATTCTGGAAAAAGTTGTGTGGACGCTGGTGAAGAAAAGAATCTGTTTCTGATAAATGGCCACAACCCATCTGCTATCCTAGATCTCAAAATGTACTGTTTTCCTATTTATTCACTAATTTGCTTTTGTTTACCAGGTTTTCTCTTGATGCCTCGTTTATTTTGGTTAAAAGCCTTTAGTTTCCCAAATATCTTTGAAGTGCTGTATTCTTTAACAACGTAAGTTTTAACTGGTTAAAATTAAGTAAAAAATTGTAACTGGTAAAAACTAAAACTTGGTGCTCATTATGTAGCCAACTTCCTTTGCAGAAAAGTACAAAACAGTGTAGGGCTGCTTGAAACCTCTTTGGATATTGCTTATGGAGTTAACGTGTCATTTGCTTTAATGTTGTGCTAGCTATGTAACCTGTCTGCTGGATTTTAGGGAGTTTTGGCTGGTGGCTCTGCAAAAATGCACCCAGTGGTGCACAAAAGTGTGATCTTTCTGCATTTGCTTTTTGATTTATGGAGAGGTATCTTTTTTTACTGATTTTTTTCCATGCTGTCACTGGAAGACTGTTCCTTGCGCTGTTGTGCTGGATTGTTCTGGAAGTGAAGCTGAAGAGGATTTTATATAGCAGTCAGTTGTGAAAAATGGAGGTTATTGCCTTTGATGAGACTATATGACTCAATTTTTGTCATATGATTTTTCATAAGTTGATTTAATTTGTTCTGTTTGGTTTTGACTTGGGTGTTTGCTTTCAGCTTGGGTGTTTGGTTTCAGTGGATGTTGGGAAACTCTAATTCCATCACAGATTGTTCTCAGGATTCGTTTACCAGTTGCTGGCTCCATTTGTTCTTCACATAGAGCCACTCCTCAAGCATGCATGATGGAGGATTTGCCTGTAAGATGGTGTTTAACATAGCAGAGTGAATTTTCAGTGTTTGAAACTGGCAAGAGTTGCTTTTGCAGCGGATTCTTTTTACCTTGGCTTAGACCATCAGGTGTTTTCTGGCCCTTGTAAAAATCTCCTGCTATTTAATGCTTTTGTGGTACATCAGTTACTTGTTGATGTCGGCTTATATTCCGACTGTCATTTACAATTTTTTTGTTAGGGAGGGATTAAGGAAGGAAAAAAGAAGGAGTGTGCATGAGTTGTTGGGGAAACTGCAGCATAAACATTAAGCAGGGAAGATACAGATAACAGTGTATTTGATTAAATAACAACAGAAAGGTTTTTTTTCCCAATAGTATCCTAAAGCAGACAGCGGTAGTATTGGTAATTTGGAATACAAGGGGTGCATTTGCATCTCTTACCCACATGAATTATTTGTTTGGGGTTAGATAGAGATGCTACATGGATATGTGAAAAGAGAGAGGGGACAATTCTTGCCAGGCTGCTGCTTCCCGGAGCTGTTCTGCAAGGGCTGTGGTATAAAATTATGGGCTTTGGAAGGCTGAGGGAGCAAAGAAAAAAAAAAAAAGGTGTGTTTTAATAAATCTTCATTGCTACTTTTGGGATCAAGCAGAAATATTCATTTAAGCCTTTGCAGTCCTCTTCCTGTGACTTTTGAGGGCTGCAGGCTACAGCCCATGATTTTAACCGCATGCTACAGGGCTTGGTCGCTATTGCCTTTCCTTAGCTTTTGTGATACCAGTGCTCCACTTACGTCATGCGCTGAAATAGGGAACCCGCTATGATACTTATCACATACGGTGAAGGATGTGCTGAGGAACTAGGCTACCAGAGTGTCCCAGTTTCCTTTCTTCTAGCTTTGCCACCCCCAGAGCTGATGAATGAATACAGTTGTAATATAGTGTATAATGTGTGTTACACCACAATGGCTTTTAAAAGCTACACAGGATACTCCCATTTTTCCTTCTGCTTATTGCAAGAATGACAGACATCTGAAATGGGGGAAAAACATACAAGGCTAAGTGAAAAGAAAAAAAAAAGGCAATAAAAGGAGACTGAAAGTGCAGGAGACGGTAAAAAGGTTGTCTCAGGCAGCAGATTACTTACAGGGAGATATTCTTAGGATAAACTGAATTTTATTGAATTCAATAAGAATTGCTGTGGGAGCTGAATTGAGTTTCTTGTGACTTACAGCACAGATATTTCTTTCTATCCTTGATGGCTATGTTTCAGCAGTGAGTGAATGATTTCTCAGTATATATTCACTTGGTAACACATACTCTGTGCCATGCTTTAAAGGCTGTTAAAGAAAAGGGGATTGTTTATACTGTTGACTATTTTTTCTGGATTATGCCAGAAGTATTTATTGAATGATGAATATTAGTAAGTGCTCAAATGCAGAATACTGAGTATTGTCACAGGCAGAAAACCAGTACAATGTCTGTGCACTAGTGTAATTTGTTCACTGGCTTGTAGTTCACAAGTTATTCAGAAAGTCTCTCAAATTCTTAGCCTGTTTCTTGAGTCGATATTTGCAGTTTTATACAGGAATAACTCCTTGAAGATTTTTGCAAATAAGTAGCATCAAGGAGAATAAGAGAATGAGTAAATCAGCAGCACTGGTTATTATTACATGGCAGAGGTTTGAATAAATAGCAGCATACGCAGCTCAAACCCCAGATATTTACCCAGGGGAATAGGACAGACAGAAATAGGTAAGACTGATGGTAGGAGCCACAGCGTTAGGGACTGATGAAATTTGCAATTTAAAAAATGGGAAGGAAGAATCATCTTGAGCCTGTGTGATCACAATAGAGAAACAGAATGAGGCAGGAAAAGTACAGTGAAGGATTAAAGGAAGACACACAAGGAAAACTGGTGATAGCAAAGTATCATAGAAGCAGACAAAAAAAAAAAAGGCCAACCAGAATAAGTAGGAGTAGAAAATGTGTATTTTGCTTATTAGGTGCTATTTAGTAGAACTTGTCATTTATAGAGTAATTTGGAGGTCTTTAGTTGTGGGTTGTTTTTTTTCTTCTTTAATAGAGGACAACAATCTTCATTAGCAGACGCTATAGCAGCTTTTAAAGTTGTTTAAGATACTCTCATTTGTTACAAAGCATGTCGATCCTTTCAAACTTGAACTACCGAAGTAGATTATTCCTCTGTTTCTACAGTAAGACGCTTCCCATGTCCTCATACTGTAACAAGAGTGTGCAAGCAGTGCCTGCAGACCTCTGAAAGGCCAGAGAGCAGCTGTAGAACCCTGAAAAAGCATATGTATGTAGGTGCAATTAAATGTGTCGGTGATGTGTAATGAAATAGTCAGTGCAAGGACTTCAGAGAAAAATGTTCTCATTCTTTGAAATGGTGGATGTGTGGTGTAGGTGGTCTGTGAGGAATTGCATTCCCAGGCAGAGGGGTCCTGACATTTAGAAGGTGGAAAAAGTTGTTCTTCTCTTCCAAGTTGGAATATATTTATTCCCAGAAAGGAGTTGCATAATTTTATTTCTTTTTAATTTTTGTTATTCTTTCTCCATCTTTTCATTACTTTATTGTTCCTAAACTTAGGACGCTTTTGAGAGTCATACCTGTGATCCTCTCTGAAAGTGGAACCAGGCCTTAAATGTGCTCTGTTGTTAAATCTATCAAATATTTATGATATCGACATCATTTTTACACTTCAATAAACTTGTCGGTTATTTCTGGATGTATGCGTACATACTCACAAGCAGAAAAATAGTGTTATTATGTACATTTTCACCTTTTCTTTGGCTGTAACAAGAAGCAGCAAATTGTGATCTCTCACCTGTGTCTCAGCTGTCAAAACTTTCCACTTTTGCCATTTCCAAGTTTCCTTCCTAAGTACTGCAAATGCTGAAGGATGAGCGACAGCTGTCAAAATTTACTGTTCACTGTGTACGAAGGGAAGTAATGATAGAAAATGCTTATCAGAGGAAGACACCTGTCATAAACTGGGACTTCCTTCATCAAGGACACAAACCGTACAGATGAATTTCTGCCAGGAAAGTGTTTGCCCCCCTCCCCCAATTTCCTGGAAGCAGTTCCTTTATTTTGGAGGACAAGATGATAGGACAGTGGTGGTATTATGTTGCCAGCAGTAAATGCTGACTAAGAGACATTTGCAGATGTTCAGTCATGGTTCTGTGCTTATTTTCTAAGGTGTTCCCTCTTTTGGCACGGGAATTTCACCTCATAAATCTTGATTTTTGCAATCCAGAATAAAAGTAAAGCAGGCTGGAGGATGATTTAAGCTAAGAATTGTTTGAATTCTTACGTGATAAAGCTTGCAAATCATAGATCTCTTAGGGTAAAAAAAAAAAAAAAAAAAAGGACTTGAGAATCTTTATTAAACATGGCTTATACTGTGACAAATTCTGGTTCTGGCGGCCAGTTCTGATTTGTGTACTACAAAAAGAAGGAAATGCTTATAATGGTGAAGGAAGGAGTATGGTGTACATTACAGTTACTTCATGCTGATGTACCTCATGGCTTTTAATCCATAGTTTGCTAGCGGCTTTATAAAACGGAGCGAGTACGTTATACGTACGTTAAGGCAGAGAGGATGGCAGAGGCAGCGCCGGAGCCTGCAACAAACCCACGGTTATTCCCGGTTTCCCTGCAGCCGCCCAGGCCTTGCCAGGCAGGGAGGGGCAAGAGCCGGCTCTTGCCGGGCTCCGGGAGCGCCGTGAGTAACCGCGGGGGGGGGCGGCGAGCGGCGGCGGGCACCCCGGGAGGGGACGCAGCCGTGGCCTTTCTCCGCCGCCCTTCCCATTCTCGCCGAAAACACGCCGTGACCCAGAAGTTTTGCCGGGCACCCTTCCCGATTTTTAAGATCGCCGGGCGGGATGCGGCGGGGATGGGCTGCTGCGGTGTGAAAGGGGGCTGCACCGGCTGCAGCCCGGCCAAGGGCGGGACGGAGCCTGGCCTGAGCCCGGGGATATGAGAAATGACCGATTTCACCCAATTACGCCGTCACGGGCCAGAAGAGCCGAAAGGGGCGGGCGGCGGCAGCTATCGATCCTGCTAACGAGCCCGGCCGGCAGGGACCCGGCCCAGGGAGCGGGTCCGCCCCGGGAAGGTTAAGGTGCCTGCTGAATTAGGCATTAAAAATAAATAAATAAATAAAATACATAATAAAAAAAGGGTGCAGCGGCAGTGCGCGGAGGCTGCTCGGAGGAGGGGCAGGAGCTTTGGGCTGGGGGTGGCGCACCCCCGGGCATCTCTCCCTGCCCACCCCCCCCCCCCCCAATCCCGGAGGAACCACACTCGTGCGCCCGCGGTGGTGCCCGCCCCCCCAAAACAGAAAAGAGGAGCCCCTGGCGCGGGGGGGCACACCCCGCATGCGGGGTTCTGGCGCTCGCTGCGGTTGGGGTGACGGCTCTGCGCCCTGCCCGACGCCCCTTCCCCTTTACCTGCCGTCGCCCCGGCGGAGGGTGTCGGCCCGTCCGCAACGGGGGCAGCGGGGCGTGGGGCCTGTGGGTGGCGGTGAAGGAGGCGTGTGACAGATGTCCTCCTCTGACAGCTCTCAGTATCAGCCCAGTGGCTCCCTGCCATTGGCTCAGTGCAGCCGACCGGCAAGGCTGCTCGCTATAATAACACTATGCCCGCCAGAGGCGGCAGTTCAGACGGCTCCGCCGCGGCCGTGCCGCCGCTCCTCCCCCGGCAGCCAGCGCCGCGCCGCGCCTGAGGGGCTGCACCCCCCGCGCCGACCCTCAGCCGGCCGGCGGCACCTCACATGCCGCGGGGACCCGCCGGCCCCGGCCCTCCCCGCCGAGCCCAGGCCGGCTGAGCGCCCCGCCGCTGGCCGGGGGGCGGCCCCGGCCCCATGGAGTGCTACTACATTGTCATCAGCTCCGCGCACCTCAGCAACGGGCACTTTCGCAACATCAAGGGAGTTTTCCGAGGCCCCCTCAGCAAGAACGGGAACAAAACTCTGGTAATGGCTTCTTCTCTTGCCTCCCCCTTCCCTCCCTCCTTTTCACGGCAGCGTCCCCGGCTAACTGGGAGCCGCTGCGCGTGCACTGCCAGGCATGCCGGCGGCCGGGGTGCTGGCCGGCTTTTTGCGCGGTCAGTGGTGCCTTTACCGCCGCAGGGATGCGGTGCCCGCAGCTCCCGCCCGCCGGGCTCCCCTCCCTGCCGGGGGGCTCCCCGTACACCCTGGGGCAGCCGGTGCAGCAGTAGGCTAGGTGCTTGCGTATCCTTCCTGTGCTGCCGATGCGGCGCCTGGTTACGGAGAGGCTGCGAACGGGAAGCCCCGAGGCCCCTCTCGGCGGGGAGGTGCAGGGCGGGGGCTCCACCGCCCTCAGCCAGGGGTGAAGTCGGGGAGAGGCGGCAGCGGCTCGCCGGAGGCGGCTGGGGGCAATCCCTCGGCGAGGAGGGCTCCACCTGGGTTACCGGGTGACTCCCATCGCCCCAAGTGCCGGGGACAGCTGGAGGTCCTGCTTGGTAAAGTGAAGAAAGGACTCGAAACTTGTTTACTTGAGGTCTGAGCTGTTTGGGTAGAGATACTCATTTGTTTAAGAATGGGTTCAGAAACGATATACGTTTTTGTTTGTTCGTTGCCACGTTTGTTTTTTTTTTTTTTTAAAGCAAAACTCTGGGTTTGAAAGGAATTGATGGATTTAGGTAGTTTGGCTAGATGCTCTGAAAAGTCTGCATAGGGTATGAAAACTGTTTCTATATACGTGTGCCATACTTTGATATCTTTACATCTGTTGGATTTCGTGTGGTTTTTGCTGACTTGTTTGGACTCGCTTCACTACTATTAATGAACTTTAATGGAAGAGTTATGACGCGATACTATTGGCAATACATATGCTCTCCTGCCTGTTCAGATAAAAGCTATGTAGGATAACAGCAGGCTGGGTGAGCTACATCACGTAGCATCTCAATCACGGCACAACAAAGTGCGGACAGATGTCTGGAGAGTAGGGGAGAGCTGACAGAGGGGCTTAGCCACTTTTTTTATCGCTCTCTGCCGTCACTGTCTTATTCTGAAATCCCCTTTGGAGGAGATGGAGCAGAAATTACTGCATTCTTGTTCCCTCGAATGCACGACCTATATTGATGGGGAATTTACTGAAGTACTTAACATTTGCTAGAGTTGGCAAGCTTGCAATTTCTCCCTAAATAAAGAGATTAAAGTAAGTCTGAGCCAAGTCATAAAAATAGTAACTACTATGAGAGACTCTGAGGCAGATTTTTGGACTGTTTCAAATGTAAAGTTCTTGCTTTTGGGTTGTAAATCTTACCACAATTTTATTTGGTGTGGATTCTGTGTATTTTTCTGCTAGGGATTACATTCGTGTAATTTTAAACAAGTATTTGTAGTATCCATGAGATGGCAATATGCATGTAATATTTCACTGTTAACAGTTGCAAAACCAAGACCTACTGTAGAAATATTTGGTACACTTTAAATAATTGCATGATAGATCGCCTTCTTTCTACTGAACAATTTCAGTAAAGATGAATTTGGCAGGACTGAGAATATTCTGATGTAACTTTTGGACTGTGTATTGTCTTACAATTCATAATTGATTCTGCTTCAATAGCATTTTATTCTTGCTTTTAAATTCATTTTTCCCTTGGCAAAAAAAACCCAGCCCTGTATTCTCAACATTCCTGATTGATTTATTTACTGGTAAAAACATTAGTGACCAGAATATATTAAGGAAAATTGGTGTTAACTTAAAAATCAAATAAACGTATTACATAGGCTTTGAAACACTCTTACTCTGGAAAGAAATTTAATTCAACCCTGCTCCTCAGTGAGATGGAATAGATGTGAGAAAAGATAGTATCGGTTATAGATTTGCCATGAGAAAGAAATCTTACCTTTAAAAACTTTTGTTGTGGGCAGTGAGCAGTGTAGCTGTCAAAGTTTTTGCTGGGGTAAAATGGGAGAGTTCTTGATGTTGGCTCTGCGGAGAGCAAAATGAAGTCCTTCACTATGAAAAAAGTGGTGTATATGCAGACATCAAGACTTTTGTTTGAGTGATTTTTAATTTAAAGGGGGTAGAGATACTGTAGGATTGTGATGTCGGGTGATTGGATAGTTCGGACTAAGAGTGCTGAGGCAGTGAGGTACACTTCAGCCAGCTTCTGTGGGAAAATCAAATGTTACATCATTTGAGAGGATCAGTCACTTAAGCTATAAATAGGCTTTTGAACTTAAAAAGATGAAAGTCTTGATTAATACAAAGTAGAGTATGTCTTTAGAAGTTCTGGCAAGAATGCAGCCTTTTAATGTGCTCTTGGTGTCTTCCATCCTAGCGTAAGGCTGGGTGAAACAGCAATTTGTAAATCTAAAAACCAGAAATATTTTGGAGTTGCTCTAACACAGACTTATCTTTCCATTTTGCTGCAAAGCACTCGGTCTGTTTTATCTATGCTCTGAACTTTCTAAAATCACTGCTTCCTCGTAAACTGAGGAGAATCTGAAAACAGCCTCCGCTTGTACAGTGTAGAATTGCTTCTGTGCAAAACCTATGTTTTTTGTTAAGCTTTGCTTCTCTTAAGGAGTTCTGCCACCACACTCTATCTCGAAAGACAGACGATTATATGTGCTGCAGGAGAATTTCACAGAAAGTAGGAAAGTGCTGGTCCTCGTCAAATGATGAAGTTGTGGTTTCATGATTGCACATAGTGTGTCTTCAAACCTGGAGCTCATGAGGTTTCAGGGGAGGAAGGTCCTTAGAGCTTTTGGCTACTGTCCCAGTGTGGAGTGACCTGATATACACCTGCAACTCGTCTTTTTTTGCCCTGCTCTCCAAGAGAGCTCACTGAGAAACACTATTCCCTCACTGTCCTGCAGGTGATCCTTACGTGTCTATCCTCTGCCCGCAACCTATTTCACACAGAATTAAAGTCATTTAAAGCTTTACAAAGTTTTGGTTCAAAGCTCCCAGAAGGTAACAGGAAGAAAGAGCTACAAACCGCTGCACGCCTAGTAGGTCACCTGAAGCACAAAGCTTTGTTCTTCCAAAAAAATCTTTCTCAGTGGAGAGGATCAGAGAGTTACTTTTTGGTAAAAAGATGAAATAGCAGTGTTTCTGTTACCGAGTTCCCAGGCACAGCCTTTCCCAAAGTCCTATCTGCCTGTAATGCCTACCAAGTGCAGGCTTTGAGATGGGGTTATTTGGGAGGTGGAGAGAAGTGGGTGAGGGATGAAGATATGAAGTAGAAGGAAGGGAAGGCCACAGTTCTGTTCCTCAAGGGAAGGCAAGGCATATGGGGAAAACCTGAGCTTGGAGACAAGTGAAAGGAGAGAAAGCAAGAGGGAACAAAGGAAAGAGTGGATTTAGGCAAACTGAAAAAGAGGCTACTGTAAAAAAAAAAAAACCAAACTTTTAAAAATTAATAAAATATGAAAAAAAAATGCTTGTGCAATGGTGGGGGGAAAATGAAGGAACGCATATCTACCTACAGTTCTGGCAGTGTGATGGTACAGCTTTGCGTACATGTGCTCCCCCAGGCCCACGGGGTAACTGCTCGGTGTGGGTAGGGCCCCCTTACTCAATTGTAATCTCCTGCTCCTTATCAGGAAAATTAATTTGAATTACGAATTGTTGGGAAAGGGGTTCAGCACGTCTGGAAGAATAGCATCCAAACTCTTAACGTTCCTTCAGAAAATGCAGCAGTTTGGTTAAATGAAATTGGTATTTGGGCCATTGGATAAAGCTTTACCCTCTCCCACTGAAGTTTCTAGTGTCTGAAATATTCTTCAAATACGTACATTCTCACAGTGATAGCTAGCTACTACTGGAGTGCTCTGTGGCAGCTCTTCGGAAGGGGTGAGTGGCTATTTTTTGGTGGAGTACTGTCCGGGTGAACTGATTGCTGTCTGGTCCTTGTGTGGCAGGTGGTTTTTGAAGAAGAAACTCAAAACTTGCCATGTGTTACCATTGCAGTAATACGCAATGATGTTATAAATTCCTGATACTCTTTCTGCATTTTTATGTAATATTGCTTATGCCTTACTGTTTTAATCCATGAATATAAGCATTATTGCTCGGCTATTTCTTGTCAGGGTTCATACTTGGTGACTTCGAAGTTTTTCCGAAGGCTGTTCTTTTTAGCAGTAGCAATTTATAGAATTTTGTTTGCTACAAACTCTTCCTATTGTCCATGGATCTCCTGAAGTTTTCATGTACTTAATGTGTTATTTCTTTACGCCTTAAGTTATTGATGTCAAATTATACTAGTCTTTCTTTGTAATTAATCTTCCTTGCCATGGCTGCTGTCTCTCAGCTCATAATCTCAAAAAGTATTGAAAGAATAGCTCTCTGGAGGGAGAAATCAGTTGTTCGGAGTCACGACCACAGGTGATTTGCTGAATCCCGAAAATGTCTTTCAGAATATAAACTGCACCATTTAAAGGCATTATTCCAGCGATGTGTAAGATTTCTGGTTGGTCAGCAAGAGAACTGGCTCTTTGCTTGGTCTTCTGAGTAGCTGGTGCACGGGTGGTGATGGAATATTTGCTATTTCACCCTTAGGTATTCCACTCATGTAAATGGCTCTGTATCTGTTTCATCAGGACTTACAGTGATGGAGAACTCGCTGTGTAGGGCTCGTTCACTTCTTTTAATTGGACGAATAGATGAGTAAGGTCCTGTTACTTGCCCAAGGAGATCAGTGAAAAGTTTAGACCTTTAGATGGTATAAATTGTTACTTTAATTTTAAGTATCTTGTTGATACTTCAATCAAGTAGTTGGTTAAAGGACTGTAGTTTCAAATGTTCTGAACACAGAAATCTATTATTGTGTATAACAATAACCTCTATATATGCACACGCTTATATAGGTTTAAGCTTTTGGTTATGAATATGTACACAGGGGACTTCAGAGGTATAATTGAAATAGTGGTCCCCAGCTCCAAGGGAGGCAGACAGAAATCATCTCAAACGAGAATCAAACTCCGAACTCAATGTGGTAAGCCTTGTGGGGAGGAAGATCACATGAACCACGAAGGGCCACGAAGATGATCCGAGGGCTGGAGCACCTCTCCTGTGAAGACAGGCTGAGAGAGCTGGGGTTGTTCAGCCTGGAGAAGACAAAGATCCGGGGAGACCTTATAGCGGCCTTCCAGTACCTGAAGGGGGCCTACGGGAAAGATGGGGAGGGACTCTTTATCAGGGAGTGTATTGATAGGACGAGGGGCAATGGTTTTAAACTAGAGCAGGGTGGGTTTAGATTAGGCGCTAGGAAGAAGTTCTTTACAATGAGGGTGGTGAGACACTGGAACAGGGTGCCCAGAGAGGTGGTGGAGACCCCATCCCTGGAGACATTCAAGGCCAGGCTTGATGAGGCTCTGAGCAACCTGATGTAGTTGAAGATGTCCCTGCTTACTGCAGGGGGGTTGGACTAGATGACCTTTAAAGGTCCCTTCCACCCCAACACATTCTGTGATTCTATGAGCTTCAGGTGGCAACCATGCAGTACAGCTTCATGCCTCCCAGTCAGCTTGGACATGGGTGCAGGATGCACGTTTACCTTTAAAATACAATGTAGATACAGGTCTGTCTAAAAAGCTGTTGGATGTCCATCTAGACTATCTTTTATTAATCCAATTGTTTGTACCATCAGCTGTCTCACGTCTTAGATTTATTGAACAAAACTGCTTTGAATTTTTATTTATATACCTCTGTGTGTGTATGTGTGTATATATATAAAAATATAAATACTTACGACTTCTTTTAAAAATCCTAGGGCTTAGTTCTGCTTTTATAAAAACTCAATGGAGTTCAGATACTGATATGCTAGTGTCTTCTGAAAATGCCATCTGTTGCTCAGGCTGTCTGTTGTTTTACATTGTCTAGTTCTTTTACATTTTGTAGAATATTTTTGTATTTCCAGATCAACCAAAGTAAATATGTTGTGGTGGACATAAAAATCTGTTTTATGAGAACTTCTATCACAAATGTCCCTACCCTACTACAGTAAGAAAGCAGTAAATTACCTGTAACACAGCTTTCCTGATGAAGAATACTGAAGCTGTTGTACTTCCGCATGGTCAGGTGCAAATGTCTGCTGATTTCAAGCTGCCTAATACGGATATCAAATAAACAGTACTTACCGTAGGTTTATTTTAAATACTGGTAAAAACAGGTCCTGCAATTCTATTTGTCATATTGTGTATTGTCAGTAGCTGAGGGTAATTTCTAAATTATATCTTATACGTGCAGAATTTAATAAAACTATTATATATTGTTTTTCATCTTTAGCGTTGCAGAGTTTTTAGGGTAGTTGTTAGGCTAGAATTATATTGGTTAAGGGAGAAAAATCACCTGTTACTTCCATCAATGGTTTGTCCCTCATGGATCTGCTAACGTCTTTGTCGTTTGAGCCTGCTCATGACCGGAGTTTGGACCTTGAAAACATTTGTGTTTTTTCTATGAGAGAAGCTGAACAGCCCTAACTCATTAAGATATTACAACAATAAAACAAATCTGCCTAATTTAATTTGAATAGTTAATCAGTGTCACTTAAATCATAAATGAAAACCAACTATTCAGAAGACAACAAAATAATTTGGTAAAATGGAAGTAACAATAAAATCGTATCTGTATCTACTTCTAGAGTTCATTTATATGAATGCAAGCAACTTTTTTTTTTTTTTTTTTTAAGGCTCTCGGTAATAGTACTGATTCAAAGCATCATCAACAGGGTCCTTTCGGTGAGTTGAGCAAAGAGGAGGCTGTCAGAATTTAAGTGCATTTCCAAAGCAACTCTGAGAGGTTGCAAGTCTTATGTGGTGAGGTGTTGCACTTTCATGTCCAGCAGGCTCTGTATGAGTGCATTGTCTGGTCCAAAAAAAATAGTAGGAGCCAGAGACCAGTGTGCAGCAGATTTAAACTGGGACAGCTTCTGATTCAGAACAACTACTGAGTAGACTTTTGTTCCGTAAAAGCTTGTTAAGTGCATGGTAAGCTTCAAACACATCGGTATTCTGTTGAATGTAATTAGACTATTACCATGGTTAAATTAGTACACTTGTTTAGTTTTTTCAGATCAAGGCCTAAAACAGTAAGTCTGAGGAGAGCCTTTGCCTTGAATATTTTCTGATAGAAATATCCGTAGCGATCTCTTAGCTCAGAGATATATAACGTTAATTTTAACACATTGCTCAAATATGCTAACTGGAAAACATTGAGTTGGCTTCTGCATCTTCAAAACTACACATATTTTTTTTATTCATTAAACTTATGGAAGCTTCTCAAGGTGCAGGTTGCAATTCAAAAAGTCTCACCTTTCCTGTAGGCTGTGGGAACATACAGGTTTTGTGACCTTCCTATCAGCAGGGATTTACCTTTGAAAAAACTATTCAACTGGGGAGCAGATCTAGAGGACACTGACCCTTTTAGTTTAGCGCGTTGGATTTTTGAGTAGGACTTGACTAAGTAGCTGCAAGATCTTGGATGCTGCTAACTGGTGACAATTAGAACATTTCATTTTTTGAATGACACTTAGGCATGCTCACAGGAAAAATTAATCTCTGCAAAAATCAAAGCTATTGAATAGATGCATTTTGAGATGTAGGGATGGGCTAAGATAATCCAACAAAATCAGTCCCGAGCATTTTCTAATATTTAATATCTTAATACAGATAATAATGATGGTGGCCTTATTTTATAGCATAGATTCTTTAACACTGCCTGGTGGTGGTGGAAAATGAGTTGATTTTTTTGTTTGCTCACTTGTGATTCAAATGTAAACATGGGAAAGGGAGTGAGCCTTCCTAATTTAGCTGTATCTGGCCAGTCCCTTATAAACAAATACTAGTCAGACCCTTTTATTTTTCCACGCATTTTCGGAGTGAGAACAAATGCTTTTCCTCCAGCGTTTTTGAGAGACTGTTATATGGTGAGCTGTGACTTGTGGTTGTTTAAAAAACCCCAAAGTAAACAAAACAACATTTACTCACAAGGAGGCACAATATTTGTCATGTTTAACCTTGTTTTTTCAATAGAGATAAGAAATTGCCTGAAGGCATCAGGAAACTGTAATTTTACACTCATAGTGTAATTAATTAATTTTGTTAAAATATGTTTACGATTCCCTTCCTCTGAGGACTAGCCATGGCAGGGGTACAGACTGGGGTTTCATTTTTCCCTTGGCAGAGGATGTTTGTTCTGAACCATCTGAGTTGTGTGCGAACACGCATTTCTGTGGAATCCTTTTTTTTTAATCAGTTCAGATATTAAATTTCCAAATATTTTCAATATGGAATTTTAAATGGTGGTAGTCATACAGATAGAGTTGTAAGAAAGGAAATGCAAATTCTTCCCCCACAGGTCTAAGAGCAAATCCTCAAATAAGGCCGGGAAAGTAAACTCCAGATCTCCTGCCTGGCGTTGCTCTCCTCATTGCATACAATGAAGAACAGCATTTTGACTTAAAAATCTTGAAACACCTTGGGAAATCATAGAATGGTTCGGGTTGGAAGGGACGTTAGAGATCATGTAGTTCCAACCCCCCTGCCCTGGGCAGGGACACCTCCCACTAGACCAGGCTGCTCAAAGCCCCATCCAGCCTGGTCTTGAACACTTCCAGGGATGGGGCATCCACAACCTCCCTGGGCAAACATGTTAGAACATGGTTTACAAAATGTTAGAACATGTTCCATGTTAGAAAATGTTTAGATTTGATTTGAGGGATGGAGAGAGATTACTTTTTTTTAGAATCTCATTGATATTCTTGGTTTGTACAAATGATTTAGGACTTGTCAGGCTTTTTGTCTGACCGTGCTGATTTGCATTTCTTTAAAATGACTTCCTTTTTTGTGAAAATGCTATTTTTAGAGAGCCTACTTTCCCCAAATAGCAAGTGATCAGGCTACCTCCTCTGGTACCAAGCTCAACTCAAATATTCATGTTGCTAGATTTCTCACAGCTAGCGTATAGCCCTATTACTTATATTGTCCAAGTCTTGGTCAGGCTGTTTTCTTTAAAATTTTGCAGTGCAAAATGTCTGGTAGAATTTGCCTCTTCACCTTATAGAAATAAGTTTCTGGACTAGGAAAACTGCTTCCATTCCAGCTTACTGATAACATACGTCCATGGCAAATACAAATCAATATATCTGAGACCTGTAAGAATGTAATTTAAAAAAAAAAAAAAGTAAATCTTTTCTGTGTGTAGGTGTCCATAAAGTCTGTGGATTTTTTTTTTTTTCAACTTGATTTACATGGCAAAATGTAATTGTTCTTTTAGGGTATCTGTTTAAATAGTTCCAGTTTCTAAGTATTTAATTTCTGCTGAAAGTATTTTTAACAAGAGACCACAATACCCGTAACAGAATAGCATACCAGCTACTACATCATAAAATGGATTTTGATAAAATGTCTGGAGCTAAAACTTGGGGACACCTTTGGGTATGTATAGCGTTATACATGGACCTAGCCAAGCAGTCTATGAAACAACGTGAGCCTAAATCTATAAAGCAAAATGCCTTTTTTTTTTTTTTTAAACTAGTCATTATTGGAACATATAATTATTGAGAGAAGTTTGCTTAAAGATGTTTAATTCTGTAAGATGTTTGGTCTTGCTCTGTTGGAAACAGTTGGCTTTATCACAGGAGAGAGTAGCGTGGACAAAGATGTTCACTCGACACCTTGCTGGTCTCTAAACGTGCCTGTCCTGGGCTTGGCACTCCGGTCTTCGGCTGTTCCCAGTTTGCAGGTTCTCTTTGTGCTCTTTTCAGCAACGCTGTTTTTCTGTGGTAGGAAAAAATGGTGTGTAGTCTTCCAACATCATGTCCAGTTCGCTTTTCCTTAACTTTTCAGTTAATTGCTGGCCATGCTGGGAAGGAGTGGAGGGGAGGCGATGAGGGAGTGCCTGGGAGGTGTGGGCAGGGAGGATGGGGAAGTGACCCGAGCAGCACATGGGTGCCAGCTGCGGGACAGCACTCTGGCTCCCGGCAGGCAGAGTTAGCATGTCATCAGGTGTTATGGCTTTAGCCTTTGGAAAAGCCAGGGGTTTATAAAATGTATTTGTGGCAACAGTAATAAGCTTCTGTGGACCAACGGGCTTGAATTAATCAGCAAAGGTAACTTTTACATTGAGGCTTTTATTTATTTATTTATTGTGTGCTAGTATTTTTCATATGTGTTTGTATAGCTTTTTTTTTTTTATACCCCTAAATGTTAATACTGTGGGAAACAAAGCAGCTCATAGGGGACACCAAGAATGACTTACCCATTCCATTAATGCAAAACTTCTTCCTCGCTTTTAATAGTAAAGGAAGATGTTTACCTAGAGGTTAAGCGCTCGGTTTGTTTTCTGAATTAAAAAAATGGAAAAGTAAAGAAGTGGTATAAATAACATTATACCAGAGATCTTGGGCTTCTTATGTGCTTGCAGCATAGTACACTAGACTATAGTCCCCAGTATTTTTTTTTTTTGAAATATTGTATTTTTACAAAATATTCTGTATTGACAAAAAAAAAGAAGGTGATACAAAGTTTAGCTTTGCTTAAAAGTAACACTCTGGAAACTTAAAGTAATTACATGAAGAACACTATGCTCTCTTACATGAGCATGAGCAGTAAATAATTGTTTAGACAAATAAAACAGGGTTGTTAATAGACAATTTTTGTAAAGCAAAATAGCTTTTATGCTGCTTATTTATTATACATTCTTAAAAGGTAGCTGATGCTTTAGAAGATTGCAAGGTTAGCAGTGGAATATACTGCTGAATAGATTTGTGGTTTGTTGGTTCTTTGCATTGATATTTCTAATAGTTATGTTGATTTTCTGATAGTTTTAAGGAAAATATTCTTCCATAAGGGAGAAAAATCAACATAACATTTGCTTGTCCTTCTGCTGTGCAAATGAGCCACTAAATCATCTGACACCTCTTTGTTTGACAAATAAGCAAATATGCATGAACTAGCAGGTAGAACTAAGGATTAGAACGAGATTAAAACAGTTTTAAAGGACCACTTCCAAAGGTTTCTGGAGTGGTAATACTAATGGCCGGCTGAGCAGAGAGAAGAGTTTGCTTCCAACAGGATGTCAAAAATACTTGAGAGTTTCTTTATGAAACAGCTTTGAGTGCTCATGGGTATGGAAGTGTCAAGGCAATGTAATTAGAAAACAGTCTGGTGAAACCTGGTAGCTGTAGCATTCTGCTGGCAGCTGCAGGTGATGATAGAGTGTGCCCAGAGTGGACCTGCTTTATAAATAACCGAGAAGTAAAGAAGAAAAGTGGAGATTTCCAGTGCGCAGCTAGTTGTGCGAAGGAAACAATAGTAACCAAGCTATTTCATACAGAGAAAAGGAAGAGTTACCAAATGATAGCAAGCAATTACAGTGATTAATGATAAGATGGAACTGGAGAAAGACCATGTGTCGTGGTTTAGCCTCAGACGGTACTGAAGAACCATGTGGCCGCACTCTCAAACTCCCCTCCATGGCTGTGGGGGGACAGGCGGAAGAAAAAGGCAAAACTCGTCGGTTGACACAAAGGCAGTTGAACAGAACAGCAAAGGGAACAGGAAAACAACAATGACACTGATAGAGGAAAACGACAAACACGATTACAGTACCACCACTCACCAACCGGACCCAGGACGCGCCAGCCCGCTCCAAATAGCAACTTCCTGCCCTCTCCTTTGGCCAGCTCTTGGCTATAGGCTGGGCATGGCTCACGTGGGATGGAATACCTGTGTCCTTGCCGGAGCCTGGGGAGAATTAACCCGATCCCTGCCAGAGCCAGGACAGCATGACAAAGGTTTGCCTATCACTGTCAGCATATTTGAGGTGGCAGTATCTGCTTTGTTCATTCAGGTTCTTGCATTGAGAAACTGGATAGACTTGGAGAATTTTTGCTCAGTCAGACTCCTCTCAGAGGTGCATGATGGGAGACAAGATCAAGTTAAGAGATGGGAAATTCTGATCAGGTATGAAGAAAAATAAAAATTCTGAAGGTGGTCAAACACTGAAAGAGGTTGCCAGAGAGACTGTGGGATCCCCATCCTTGGAGATGCTCAAAACTTGACCGAGCAGCCTTAATCTACTTGGCTGTGCTTTAGGCAAGGCATAGGATTAAATGTCCCTTCCATCCTCAGTCAATGTTAAGATTCCTTGTTCAATCTGTAGGAGAGTGGCTTTTAATTTTATCTTATGATAAACCTAATGATGTTCCTTGGGGAGGGAGGCGCATTACTGTCATGTCCTGCTCATGGCCTTTTGGGATCACTGGGTACTCATGGCTCACCTTGTCCCAGATGATGGATGGCTGTCAGGAGTGGTGTCTCCACTGACTTTCTCTGGGGATCTCCCAACCTGTCAGAAGTCTGAAATACAGTGCTTGTTTCAGCTCTGAGTAATAAATAAATCAAATGCAACTGTTGAATCTACTTACGATTTCTTTTTAGGGATTCCCGAGCTGAATCATGCAATTCATAGACAGTGACCCCATTTGTAATTAAGAAAGATGATGGACTCGGAACTTGTCCAAAACTAATTCATACTTAGCTCTCCCTCTCCACAAATCATGTGCGTTATCAGCAGTATTTTATTGATTGCACTCTTTCATATTAAAAATTGCTGAAGTATATAATCTTATTTTTGGAAAGGCTTTTAAAAGATACTCAGGAGCACTACCGATAGAAGAATTGATTTGCTCGCATTAGAACAGCATTATGCAGAGGCAAGAAAAACTCAAGCTGCACATTTTCTAAAGGCATTGTATGCCGCATTCCTGCGTTACTGGAGATGCAGGTTGTTACAAAGAGGGAAAATTAAAGAACAAGCCATAAGGCTTATGCTTTTCAGCCCACCGGACTCTTGCACAGTGGTATGGACAGTGTATACTTCCATAGTTTGAGTACTTCCAGGAAACTGGTCAGGTATTTTGCATGTTTTTAATAGAGTGAGTATGGTGCGCTTATGGGTTGATCTTGTTTGGGTTTTATATACTTATATACTTAGATTAGATTATTTTTATATATTACATTAGAATATATATTCTGTATATTCAGACCTATTGTTTAACATAATGGCGTGGCATCATACTAATTTCTTCTAGTTCGTGATTTATGTAGAGCAGATACAATTCTGAGGGAAGGCAGTGCCGAAGCTCTTTATGACTGGCTGAATCTCTCTTTTCTGCAAGAGGGAGCTATTTGACACAAACAGACAGTTTCCAATTAATTGAACGGGACTGATCAGAAGACCAACCATGGAGAAAAGTCCCCACAGGGCAAATCCGTGCATGTGAAGGCCGTGTATGTTCTCCTCCATCCCCATCACAGGTAGCAGAAATTTTGAGCTTGCTTTGAAGTGCTCTGGTTGCTGCAGGCCAGGTAGTGGCTAATGCTGACCATGTTGTAGTCAAGTGATGAATGTTGTGTTTATTTTCCAATCAGTTAGTAGAGTAACCGGAGCCATATATAATTGCTTTATAAAAATATCTGTCATAAGTTTGATGCATAATAAATGTGAAAGCTACAATATGGAATAAATTATCAAATGTCTGAAGTTCAGTGTCTCTTTGAAGACTATGGGGGGGTAGAGGAAATTACACTTGTATTTTACACTTGCCAAATTGAATTACAGCAACAAATCTGTATAATTACAATTCAGAGACCATGATTTAGTCTCAGAGTTAGGTAATTAGAAGCAGGACTACGCTTGAAGGTTCAAATTGGATTCTTAGAAAGAGTCCCCTATGTGAATATGACCCATACAGAAATCAATGTTTTCATCTCTTCTATTTTAAGAATTTTGAATCATAATGCAAAGTGACTCATCCATTATTTCCTCATCTCTTCATCAGCAAGACGCACAAGAAATTGTTCCTTTGATTGTTTCCCTGCAAATGTGAAATCTTTACAGCTTCTTTTCTTTTCAACAGGCATTCATAAATCCAATTAGCATTAATGAGTCTCACATGTGTGCACTGAGAGGAAAAAAAAATGGACCTTTTGTCTCTTAAAGTGTTTAACTGCAGAAAAAATGAAGAAAAAGCTTTTGGTGAATTATAGGTTACAAAGTCAGTGGCTTCTATCCCATTTTCGCAGTAGCTAACATATTCCCCTAGTTCTCTCTCCCTTGTCAAGGGTCCTTGTACGAACTATAAATGCAGGATGAGCAGTGCTATCGATGAAGTGGAGAGCACTGTTATTACCTCCAGTTCTAAGATTAATTACTAATAAGCCACGTTTTCAACTGAATGGCGGGATTACAGTAGGGTTAATATGACCGTACTTCTCTCTAATGACATAACTCTGTGAGAACAGAGTGAAGAGAAGTAAAGAATCTTAATGTCTCAGTGACCTATAAAGAAGAAATACTTAGTGCCCCTCTTCTTCAGAGGTTCTGTTGCCCCTCTGAAGAATAGGACTGATGTTGCAAGAAGTTAGTGATGTTTTGTATTACTCAGTAATATTTCTTGTTTACTTGTTGGGGGCTCTTAGAGCAGCTATGACTTTCCTGATGACACAGGAGAAGTCTTGATCGAGCTCAATGCTGTTAGCAAGTGAATGGGGTCTTAGTAAATTAAATACTGACCGCTAGAAAAGCATCTGCTCCTCTTGCTGGCAAAACAGTCTCAATGCAGGGAATTTTGCTTAATTTAACTCATTGCTAATTACCACTAACTTTTGATTACTGATTTGGGTATTGGGGTTGTGAAAGATGAGTTAAACTGAGGAAACACTTCCTTAAATTTGGCAGTGGTGGGAGGGTGGGGAGCGGGCGGCTCACAGCAGTGTCAGGACCGACCCCAATGGGCACAGGATCCACCACAAGTCCCCGCGCAGCCCCCCAAACCTGCCGTATGCCTCCAGTACACCTCCTCAGTCACAGCCGACATGCAAAAAGGCTCCAAGGAGCTCATTGCAGTACAAATACAATGAAACCATATGGTCTATCAGAATCATATCACTTCAGAGGTTTAGAAATAGCATGTTTATTAGCTGTAATGACTCCAAAATTTCATTTAAATGAATAGCTGCAAGTACTCAATATAGTTACATTTCCATACAAATCTTTTGTGCAGTTTGGTTCAGAATAGAAGGCATCATCATTCACATCAAAAAAGGAACAGTAACAGGCTCTTGACAGGTTGACCCCTGTGTCCACAGCCATCTAGTAGGGTCCTGACTAGACTCTTATGGAGGTATAGATTATGACTTACTTCATGTAAAATGACTAATGTGCACATCTCTACAGGATGCACTGTGCTTTAAGATAACTGTTGTTGCACTTCTCTGTCAGGAAGCATTTCCTGGTACTACTATTGTTTTGCAACTGTGTTTTCTCTGTGTTATTCAAAATTAAGCCCATTTTGTCTGACTGATTACTGGCCCTCTTTGATGGTTGCATCCTTTAGATATTTCTACGCTGTAACAATCCTCATTACCTGCATCTTTTCCAAGCCTGGCATGCTTAGCTGTTTTCCTTTTTCTTCGTACATCAGTTCCTCTAGTCTTGATTATGCTGTGGCTTTTTTTTTTTTTTTTTTTTTTTTTTTTTTTTTTTTTTGGAACTCTCTCCAGCATTTTGACATAAATCTATCAAAATGGTCCCAGTAGTCCATATAAAAGGTATAATTTGAAGAATTCCATGGATGTTGGTAGTGGTTCCTTAATGTATAGACACTTGGGGGGGTCCATCAGCAGTCTGTATTTATAGTGGCGTGTGCTTATTCTATACATAGTCTCATTAACATCATTGGGACCGCTCACTTCATCCTATTCTTATCACTTCCCCAGTTCCCTCCTCCACTCCTAAAGTCCTTGCCACAAATGTAGCGTTTGGCTGTGCGTACAGTAGAGTTTTTAGTTTTCCAGAGTTTTTAGTTGTGCTGTGACTTCTCTGTTGCCTTCATGTATCAGACATAATTTTCAACTTCTCAGGAAGGTGCTTTGATAAATCCTGAATTATAACACTTGTGAGATAGACTTGTTTGTATTTTGTAAGAATAATGTGATCCTTGCCATGAGCTGACAGTTACTTCCTTCTGGACTATTAATTGCTCAAACTTGTATATGTGTGCATAGATATTTGTTCTTTCCCTGGTGAAAGAACAGAAATAAATATGAAGTATTTCTACACAGTTTTATTTCTGACCTCTTTGTCTTTTAATCCTTGCCTTATTTTTCCCCCATGTGCTTTCCCCCCCGCCCCATCTGTGGAAAATCTACCTAATTTGGATTCATTTTAGTGTTGTCCTGCTCTGTGCAAACCTCGCCTCAGTGGGTACATCGGTTTTCTGTCATGGCTCTTTGACCTCCCAGTCCACTTTACCTGCCTCTCCTTACATGTTTTTTCCAGTTAGTGGGATAATCTGAATCTGCTGAGGCTTTTTTTGAAACAGCATTGTCAAATTCATTCCCTTTACTTCAAATATTTGGAAATACCTGTGTTATGTTGAACTTAGATCTTACTGTTGATTCTTACACGGTTGTACAATTTAATTTTCTCGGTTTTACCATGCTGATTAGATTGGCATTCTCATCACTTACCATCTGCCACAACTTCAGGTTCTTCCATCATTTTTTCATAAATGGAATTTTTAAAGTGGCAGACATAAATTGAATGAAGTTGAGCTTCACAGAAGACACATGCTAGTCATCAATACCCTTGAGTTAATTTTTACTTGTAATAAAACATGAGAGCCATCAACCTGTGCGTTTATTTAGTCTGACGAAGCATACTGCTTTTGCAAAATTCATGGGATGCTGTATACAGCCAGACTGCAGAAATACCTGTTGTTGTCAACATTTTCATAGCAGAATTAGCTCTTACATCTATCTGTTCTCTTTCACCCTTCATCACTGCAGAGAAGTATAGGACCTAACTTGCTGAAATTTCATGCTATTTTGCTCTGGGTCAACCATGATGTTTTCTTCTGTCCCCTCCTTTTCTGTGCTGGGGAGCGGGGTGCCTGGAGCACGGTGCCAGCCTGCCAGCTGGGATGGCACGGCTGCCTTGGTCTCGCTCCGGTTAGAGCACTGAGCTTGGCAATGAAAGGAAGAAAAGAAAACATCATAAAACTTCCAAATACAATGCTGACAAGTTAATATGCATGCTTGAACACTTAAAAAAATGAAATAAAATCCCGGGATGCCAGGATTGTCTGGCGAGCAATCGTTTTCATGACAAAGCTCTGGATTTGAGAAATACTTGCAGAAAATATACAGATTTAAGAGATTGCTTTCCCTGACATTGCCCAACGCTTATTTTTTTAAAAAAGCATACAGTAAACTTCAGTATTTTACATTTCTTGCTGCATTTTCCTGTTTCCCTGTTCCATTTCTTTTATGTCCATCATTTGGAATGATGGGGGCTGCCTGCAACTACGTTACTTGTAGTTGAAAAGATTTGCAAAATGCAATTCTCCATTACGGTCTCTGTACTTTTTTAATGTCTGTCTGTGGCATGCTCCTGCTATTCTTTTCTTTCTCACATGCCTTTTCTTGGTATGTTTTTCCTTTCTGCCTATACCTCCCTAATGCTGCTTTGTTTCTTTTTTGTATTTTTTGAGCTTTGTTCCATTTCATATCCCAAATGTCTACAAGTTATTTCTCAAAAACAGATGCCATTTTAGAACTGGATTAACTGCCTTTAGTCAATCAGAAAATGAGAATTCAAGCTCTGGCTGAATTCTAGTTTCATTTGACTTTTTTTTTTTTTCGTTAGAATCAAAGAAGCATTTTTGATTATGTTGTAAGAATAAGGTGTCTAATACAGTCTTAATTGCTTTGTTCGTTAATTTGGTAGATCTGGTACAGATTTAATGGTATCGTTGCAGCTGGCATTTAGCTGATTGGAAAAATACCACAATTTTTGTATTCAGATATTGCAAATGAGAGAATGCTAAAACTGGTTTATGCTGCTCTATTTTGCTGCTTGTAATACTCCACAATTGTTCTTGTGAGCAGTTACAAGTGAGAAAAATCTTCATAAAGCCCGACTAGACAGAACTCAGAAGTTTGTGTTTCTAAATGAATGCATGGTTATTACTATTATTTCTTTGCAAAAACCCAGCTGGGACACCAGTATGGCTGTGTGTGCTCACACATAAGTATACACGCATAAAATGTATTTTGGGGGTCACCGTTCCTTTCATAATATGAACAGTGTGGTGAAGGCCATATTTAGGTAATCTTGATGAAGCAGGGTGTGATCACACGAAAATGAAGAGATCTCTTGTGAAATTTTCTTGGATTTTTCTTGGACAAGGAGATAATGGCAAAACTGTTATTTTAAGCTGTCTGTTGTGATGGTGAACACTTAATCTAATATGAATTCACCTGTAAGATAAAGACCTGAGCTGTTGTTCATGACAAAAAGATGTAAAAAAGTAATGAAAAAGTGATTTTTTTTTTTAATTTTTTTTTGAAGAAATGACGGGTGGGTGAGGAAGCGCGGGAGGGCTTAGCTGGTAACAAAGCATGTGGGTTGCTTCAGTATAGTGTTGCTACAAATGCTGAGGCGGGTTCAGCTGCTGGTAGCTGGGAGAGGGCAGCGTTCGCACTGGCAGAAAGATGGTCTTTCCAGGGAAGTCTGTGACTCTCTGGCCATTTCTTGAGCAGATCTCAAAGACCTGTAGCAGCACGTAGCTTTGCTCAGGTATGTTAATGAGCTACGTTGGGAATTGCTCCTTCTGTTGTACTTGTGAGCTACATAACGTCAGAAAGTCAAGAAGATATTAAAAAAGCTTATACAGAAAATGTAATATTGCTTAAATTTTGTGTTTCCTGAGAGGCATAGAGGAATGTTTAAAAAAAGATTGTGAAATTTTTGACTCCTGCTATCAAACCTCATTGAAACTTTCTTGACCAGTTTCCCTTGTCCTTCCACCAGCTCGTCTCCCACAAGAACAGTCTCTCCAGATGACAGTAATAATGAAATATTCTAATAAACGTGTGCATGGTAATTCAGTGCTACCTGTGCATGCACACGCATGTGCTTGCTGGCCTGTGTGTGCGCATGAAAGAAGGTCAGCTGTAAGGAGTTAGGCACCTGCACGTGCTGTTCCTCAAGCTGATGTTCCGAGTACGTAGAAAAGCTAAATGGCTGGAAAGCGGCTATCTTGCTCAAAAAAAGCCACTTAACAAGACATTTCAGCAAGGAGGTAACGTCTTTAAAAATATTTAGGGCCACTCAAAGCCTGAAAAAACAACTTTTTGAAATATTTAAAGACTAGCATCTCTTAGGGGAATGCTGAGCGGTTCTTTTGCAATGAGGTTACTAGCTTTTAATGTTATAATTGCTCAACTGATAGGAAAAACTTCTCTCAATTATTTTATACTCAGATCCACTTACTACCTGGAAATACAACCTGTACTGAAATATGTTAATTGTTTAAAGGTGTCAGATATCGGAAGAGAACTAGCTTCATTGCACCATAAATAAGCATGTTAGAATTATATTTTAATATGTTCCAATCACTAGGCAGGCAGGGATTGTGAGCCTTTCTAGCACTTTAACATAGCACTCCTGATGCTCTTCACATGAACAAAAAGCATTTTTTTTGGAGATTCCTGCTTACGTAGTGTATGTTTTACTTGCCTAAACCATATTTTAAATGTTAGTTTTCATTTTTATGTTTGATTTCCTAATGTACGCTATAGATTTTCTGTTTCCTCTAATGTTGCCAGCATTTCAGAGGTAAATTAAATTAATCCCATGGTAAACTCATACACACGCTCACTCCTCTGACTGTCAAACTGTTGGTTTTAGTCTCTGAAACATTCATTTTTCATCAGACTTCCTTCGTCTTATGTGTTGAGACCAGGACGTGTACCACTGGTTCCCATCTCATCCTTCCTGAAGGAAAGTGTCCGTCTCACTCACTTTCAGTGTTTGTAACAACATATTACAAGTTGTCAGTAAGTGACAGCTTTTCAAATAGGGTCACGTCTTGCTGTTCCACTAATAAAATACACAGTAAATGAGATATCTTGTATGTTCTGCTTTTACTGGATGTTTACTGTTAACTGAATTGCATATTTATTCTGATGTTAGTGGTTTTGCTATATATGTGCCTTTGGATACTTCATGTATATCTGACCTGTTGAATAGCTTGAATATAGCTGTTGTTTTTATCTGTTTCCACATGGCCTTCCCTGGTCCTGTCAACGAGAGGGAATCACAAGAGAGCTAGTTATGCCTCCTATAGCAATAATTGGAAAATGTTTATGTCAGTCATGGGGCTGTAGGAATCATCGCATTACCTTTGCTTAGAAATGCTACCCTGTGTTATCTGAGCAGGCTTTTAGCCTGAGAAAAAGTAAATCGATCCGGCTTAGCTTTCTTTCCTCCTAGGCTAAGCTAATTTGTATTGCCGGACATCGCTTACAGTTAAGGGCAGGAACGAGGACAGCTGATGTGTGCAACCTTTTGAGAAGCTGGGGTTGCCCGTTTGAGCTGTAGGAGCTGCAATGAAGTGGCCCAAGTTCTGTCAAATTAATTTTGTCTGTGCTTGCATTATAATTCATTTCAGAGAGATACTGTAGTTTAGAAGTGGATTGCCTTTCACTCTTTACCACGCATTGGTGTGATTTGCATGTTGGTACTGAGACAGATGAACTAGATTGCTTTTGGAGAAAATGAAACTTTCCTCCGTGAATCTACCAAACTATGAGTTAAGCCAACAGTAGGGGTCCAAACTGGTGACTGGCCTTCAGATAGCTTTGAAACACATGTGTTGGGTCTAGGGAACTGGAATAAATCTAGTTTGAAGTAAGTGCCTGACCTGTTTGTGGTACACGTTTATTTACACTAACTGCATCAATCTACAGATCCATCCTGTTGTGCAATGTCTTTATAATGTAGAAATAGCCCTAAGTGATTTCAGGCTCTGTGTGCTCTGACTTTGTGCTCTGAGTACAGAGCTATTTCCAGAATCAGCTTTTTAGTCTCTAATATGAAAATGCAATTAAATATTATGCTTGTAACAATTGTACTGTTTTCTCTGCAGTGTATGAGGTGATAAAGGAAGACAAAAATAAAATATTTCAAATTTTTATATTACATGCTTGCATGCAAGTGTTCCCTCGTGCACGGATGCACACAGAATTCATTCCCCATGTGGTTGGCTATGTCTGTTTGAGCAAGTAGGGAGGCATGAGGGAAGCAGGTCTGTAGAGCAAGAGCATCAAAACCCCTGTGCGTGCAATGGATGGACTTGAGGTCTTTTCCTTCCTGCTAGCTCTGATCCACGCCAGTGGACTGAAAGGCCATTAGCAGGTGAAGTCTGTTAGGCAAGTCCTGGAGTACATCTTCCCGTTTCACTTGTGCTCCAAGACTTCTCCATGGTGTGCATCAAAACACAGTAAATGAGAGCAGTTGGGGTGTCCAGAGGCGCACACTTTGGGGACTAAAGTACTAATGCAGGTGCATCTGCTCACGTAGATGTATTTCTGCCAAACAAATGGTACTAGGAGCAGATTTGTTTTTTCGGGTGAGAGGTTAACGTATGGGAGAGGTTCACGATATGTTTATGAAAGCGTATAACTTTTTTTTAAGTTAATTAGTATTTGCTGTTGGGTTTTCTTTTTCTCCAGCAGAATATTCACATGTCCTTTGAAATTAATTGGCCCGCTTGTCATTAAAATCAGTGGGAGGTATCATTTAAGTAAATGTCTGAGCAAGAGAAGTGCAAGCTCTTCCTGAGTGTCTGAAGGCAGAATCAGTGCCATGTCCATCTGTCTGTCCCCCCCCTAAAGTTGTGCCTTTCTGGCTTCGTTAGATGTAATAGCCTCAGTAGGAGGAACTATACTTTCACTATCTCTTTCCCCCCCCCACTCCATTCTCCTCCTTTTCTCTCAATGATTGCATCTTTAAGTAGTTTATCCTTTTTATTTCACTTTATTGAGCTAAGTTCACAAAACAAAACTTGTGATTCTCACAATGCATAAGTTTAATTCCTAATCTCTTTCAAGTTAGGTTCGTATGTTGACAGAATTTGTTGTAGAAGGACAATAATTAAGTCAAATCAGGTGCTGGGCTTCACATAGAGAAGAACAACTTGGTACCAACGCAGCAGAGCTGCCCTTTTGCCTTTCTTTAGCAGTTGTACCAGTATCAGTGTGTCAAAGTAAGCGCTTCTGTTCAGGCTTCTCTGATCGCCTTGCTTAGAGCTAGACATCTGAAAGAGCATGGGGAATAAATGATTTAACTTAAAGATTTAAAGGAGAAAAAAAAAAAGTGAGGACAATTCTGCTCTGTCTCCTGGGACAGGGACTCTGGCGGGCAGCTTGGGATATCTGAAAACTTTGTTTGCTCTTGCTCTGTCTTGTGTTGGCTATATACCGCTCCTCCGCAATAGGACATGGCCAAGACTTCTCTTGTCTGCAGAGCTCCCTACGTGGCCAAAGGAGTGACTGTTACCTCTCTCGTGTACGCTGTCGTTTCTGAGAGTCTCCTTCTCACTCTGGTAACGTGAACAGCAAAGGTTTCTAATCAAAGTTGGTGACAAAATGCCTGTTGAGTTTAATGTTGGAGCTCCGTTCTGATAGTGTTGACTGTTTGTACGAGACTTTTTTCCCTGGTTATGTAAAATATGTGCAAATGTTTGCAATAGATGATTAAATGTGTACTACATGAACTTGCAGGACATTAGTGCTTGCTATTGCTGCAGCAAAATGCTGAGATGTGTATAAAAGGCTACAATAATTGTTAGAATATTCATGTTTTCATGCACTAAGAGATTTATATTTCTGAAATTAAGGAAGGCTAATGTCTCTGTAGACTCCTGACTTTTTCGAAGAAAAACACTAAGTGGCCAAGTATGTTTTGGGTATAGAAATATTTTGCACAGAGTTCAAATGATACCATTTTCCTGTGGAAAAGGATACAGGCAGGTCACTTGTATTTTCACTTTTATATATTTTAAATTAAAAGGTAGCTAGGTGGGTAGTGATGGATTTTCCTTTTGTTACTGATGTATAACCTGAGCTGACAGCTTAACAACTTAACAACTGGACATAATAGTCCTAAATGGGGTGACTGCTACCTGCCTGTGCTGGGGCCTTCTGTTTAGATGGCATTTAGCCCACCTAGAAGTTGGGTTTACTCAATAAAAATTGGCTAAAATATACGGACATGTAGTGATCTTTTTAAAATCCCTACCAACTACCTTCCTTACTTTACCTCCAACATTTGCTGTTGTTCCTTGCCTCGATGATATTATCTGTATAGTTAAATGTAGGGGAAAAAATTAATGAACTTTTCTCAGTTGTAAAGAAGCATGATCAAGCAAATTTTCAAATAGATGTGTAAGGTAAAAGAATACTAGGCAAATTTTGAGCTGAAGTTAAAGATTAATAGTAGTGTAGCTAGAAACAGTCATTTCCAAACAAATTATATAGATAGAGGGGGGTGAAAATACTGAGTTTTGAGAATGTTACCTGAGCTGTATTTGCAGATTTTGCTCATTCTTTGAAAAACAAAACAAAACAATACAATTCTTAATTCCTTTTGGCTTCAGGAAATATTGTGTGGGGTGTAAATGCACATTTTCAGTGCAAAGCCACATGTAATGCTCTATATTTCAAAACATTCTGGTGGAACTGTGACTGCTTATCCCATCTTTTCCCATTTGGTGTGTTCTGAAAACTGGGTATTCTTTTTGGTTTTTTCCCCCTTTTCTGTTCCTGGTTTCATATTTTGATGGAAAAAGACCCGTGACTGGACTTGCTTTTGCCAGGTACATCTGAGCAAGATTAGTTGGCTCGTACTCAAAGAGACCATAAGGACAAGAGCGGTTCAGCACAGCTGGGTACAGGAGCGGGAAGCCAAAGCCTGGAAGTAGCCATTAGCCGTGTCCTGGCAGGCACGAGTGGGAGTCAGGTGACGCCCAGGCAAGGTGGAAGGGTGCTGCAGCATCTTTGTTGCATGACATTGGAAAAACCTTGAGCTGATCTAATTTTCTTTGTCAAAAAGTGGTTTATTAAAAGTAGGGTAGTTTTCCTAGTTTCGTATTGCAGTTTCTTGTGATTCAGCTAGAAAAGTCCAGTAATTGAAATGAAGTAACTTTAATCTGTATCATGAATACATCTGTTTGATATTCAGTTTGAAAAGGGGAGAAGGGAGTGGTAGAGTAGATAATTAGAGGAAAACTATGTTTGTTGCTTTGTATTTTATGATCATACTTTCAAAAAAAAATATAATAAATATTCTTACCTGCTGCCCTCTTCTCTCCTGTTCTCCTCTCTTTTATTTCAAAGATGGAATTATTTCATGAAAGGAGTTTGGTTTTTTTCTTTTTCCATACTTTGAGATAATTCTGCATATTCATTTTTTTTTCTACCAATTGACTAGACTCTAATGTTTTTATTATAGGTTTTGATTAGGGCATAGAGGTATATGAAAGGCAAAGGATTTTTTTTTTTTTTTTTTTTTTTGCATCTCCCCCACTTAAAAATTTCCAGTATCTTTTCCAATATCAGGAATTTATTTGAGAGAATGGGGATTCCCAGTACCTGATCAGCAGCTCTGGGTACGTACTCTGCAGCCTGATGCCTGGGGTTTGGGTAGAGAGTGCATGGCAAAGGAGGAAGAGGTTCCTCTTGCTTTGTGAAGTGCTACCAAATACTTGTGTCTTTTTGGTCTCACGAAAGAGGAATAGAGTACACAAGCAGGCAGTTCAGTGAAAACCAAATGTGCAGGAGAAATTTGCCATTTTCTATGATGATGTAAAAGCTACAAAACTTTGATAAAATCATTATTGTTGTAGTTTGCATCTAAACTGTGGTTTCACTGTTTGCTGGAGTTGAAAGGGGGAGAATGTTCTTGTTTCCTATCAATTTGTCCCCAAACTCTTGACATATCTCCAGCCCAGGTGCTCACATCTGTAGTCTCATGGAAAAAAGGGTCTTGGTGTTTTTTAGAGGTAGGAGGATAAAAGGGTAGTATAATTATAAATATAAAAATAATTAAAAACAAAGAAACAAACAAACCCAAAACTCAAACAACCAAAAACCCCCAAAACCCAACAGGATGGTCCATTACATACTGTTACACAGGAAAGTAACGAGAAGCATTGAGAGCTCATAAGCTCCTTTATTCTCACCTCACTGGGCTGGAGAAGTGCAGAATTTTCCTTTTTCCCTTTGAGTGCTGGGAGACTTGTCTGCGTGTGAGCCCTGCTCTTCCCTTCTGCTGGGGATTTTCTCTTTTTTCATTAATTCAAAATCGACTTGTGGAGTTCAGGGCATGTAGCATTTATATAAATTAGTTTAAAATTACAGCACTTTCCTTTTTTCCCCTTCCCCTAGATTCTTCAATAATTATAAGGAGGATAGATTATTTTATCTAGAGTTTTTCCAGGCACGGTCATTTAGTCAAGAAGTTCATCACTTTGCTCCTATTAAAAAATATGGTTTTGCAACTTTTAACGTCACATATTCCCTTGGGAATCAGCCCAGTAAGAGAAATAGAGATAAAATCACAATGATTTTGTGGAGGTCTATTAAGGATGGAAGAATTTAATCGTTATGATAATAGTGAATATTTTATAACACCTTATTGACAATTTACAAAGAAATTAGCTTAGAAGTCTACTTAGCAAGTTTCAATTAAGTATTCCAGGAAACCTGCTATGTGAGCATTGTTCCACTCATCCATGACACAGAACTTTAAAACAGATGCTTGTGTTTCACATTCCTGTCTTTTATTACTAAATAATTAACGCATAGATATAGTGCACCTCATACGAAGATTCTTGTGGTCTGTAGTGAATCCCTAATCATTCTGGCTGGGCTACATATGTAGACTTTTTATTTGAGTGTTGATGTGTCGATTTGAATGCAATTTCTTTGGAGCACGGTAGGGATGAATACTGGACTGGATGACAGCCATTTGTTCTTTTTCTTTTCCAGCACAGGGCAAATCTGACATGTAACAATCTTCGGTAAGCACACTGTTCCCTGTTACTTATGTAGAGATTTAAAGGGAAACCCGAAAGAACGAAGGAATATAAGAAAAGTGTCAAGCAGGATCATTTTTCTTTGTAATCCAGATACTTAGGTCTGTTAAAGCATACACCACACCGGGGCAGCAGTTAGCAAGCGCAGGTTGTCTGAGCTCCAGTCTGATGTCAGGAGTGTTATGTATTTGGCATTCTTGAGGAGACTGGCGATTGATTTTTGATTGCCTTTGTGTGGTTTCCTTTGAGACAAACTCAGTTGTATGCATCTTCTGATTTGGATAAAGTAGCAGTTGCTGACTGTTTGGGTTGGTGTGTATGAAGGGGAAAAAAGATTAAAGAAGAAATGTGTTACCAACTGATGCTCCTGTCAGCATCCCTGTCTCTAGTGTTCCCATACGTATTTTGAAAAGCATTTTGTGAATATGCATGTAGTAAATTAGCCATGTCTTCTTATCTACTGATGTCTTGTCTGTGTTTTAAGTTCTTCCTTTTTGGATTTCTTTGGATTTCAGATGTAAAAAAAGGTAATGTTCTCACTCTAATCTGTGGTTAGAAGGGGGTTACAGGCTAGATTTATTTTGACCCCCCAAGGTTCATATTGCTTTCATGAATGCAAAATCCTTCTCTTGGTGACAGCTGTGGTCATCTGGGCCATTGAATGTTTAGAGCAAATGTGGTAGGAACCTGGTAGATGGGTAATGCACTGCAGGCTCCAGAGTTATCCAGAGGCTGTTTATATTCCTCTTGTTCTTCATCAAGTTCCAAACCTCACTAGGAAAGGGCCAGGGTATTAGCAAGAGTGTTGCATATATTATTTTTTATTATTTTTAAACAGTGTTAACATTGTGCTAGCGTAACTGATAATGTGTTTATTTATTTGAGATTAACCAATTATTTTGATCTTCTTAGAACTGATTTTAATGGCGTAAAGGAGATGCTGTTTTTCAAAAAAGAACCAACAGCAGATTACAATGTAGTAGATGTGGTAATAAAAGAAAGACTTCTATAACATTACTTAAATTAGTTAAAATAAATAACTGCATGACAAAAGTAAAAGGCTTAGGTGAAGTATTTTGCAACGTGCTTTCTGCCTTAAACGTGGAAACCCAGGCTCTTGGGTGTGCTGCCTGGGATTTACATGTGAATTGAGAGTTCATTATGTTCTAATGACTGACTCAGGCTTGGGTCCTCCTTACACTTTAAAGTAATTGTTATCCTCTGTAGATCTAATGAGTTGATTTAAAACATTGTGTGACAAATCCCATTAAGGTGATTTTGTTATAGTCTGTGATAATTCCTTTTGGAAACTTCACTATTATCCCTGATTTCTCAGCCCATAGATTTATTCATGCAGTGGAAGGAAGGAAGTCAGAGTGAAAATGAATACGAATCTGAAAATCTTCCTGTAAAGTTAAGTATGTTTGGAGTGTCTGAAGGAATACCAGTATCTTTTGAGTGGTAAAACTCTATTGATTGTACTGATAACCAGAGGGAAAATAACTTACTCCTCTTATTCTCATTTCAGAAAGGCAGCGCTACATTTGCTGTCTGGGGTCTTGGTTTCGGTACCGGAACACATTAGACCTGAAATGGTGACTTCTGGTCCAGGCCCATTGTGTTAGGAAGACAGAAAATTTCTTACTTATATATGTAAAGTTTTGATTTTTGTACATGCACGTTGTGTCTGTGGCAAGGAGCCAGTAAAAAGCCTGACCTGGAAGAACTGAAGCATTTGGCTATGAAGTTATTGATGATAATGTAGTGCAAACATGCAAGAAATGTGGTAATATAGATAAACTAATTAATCTCTGCATGTCTTGATAAAAGGCCAGATTTATTTGTAATAAATTTTGGATTTTTTTCAAGATGGAAGTTCTTTTGAACTGTCAGCTTGTATGTATATCTGAGAAAATCTATATATTAGACTGGCATACTAAATAGGTTTTGGTCTCAAAATACTGAGAATGTACAGTTCTTTTACCAGACTTTGTGCTGAAGATGGAAAAATGGTTATTCAAAAATATTCAAAAAACCATTCGCTTTAATAGAGTTAGTATTTTATCTAAAAGTACGTAGCATAATTGGCTACTAGTAGATGATGCAGCTAGTTCTATTAAAATTTTTTAAAACATTTTGTTATCGTTTAAGTGACTGATTAAAACCTTGTAATAAGTAGGGATGAGTTATCCATTTCTGTTTTGTTTTTTCTTCTGGAAGAAATTAATGGAGAGAATTTAAGCATGTTTTTTCAGTCTGGTGGCTACATGCATTGGCCATTGATTATTGTTTACCCGTATGTGGGCTATCTATCTATGTGGGCCTGTGTGTACATAAAATATATATATTGGGGGGTGTGTGTGTGTATGTCTGTTTTTAAATATGCACTGATTAAATATATACAAGTTTCCTGCTCAACTTTTAACATTCACATCCGTAGTTTAGGCATGTGTAGCTGAACTATTTGCACAAATGTATGTGTTTTTATAGGACTGCGTACACATCAGCTTGCTTTATTTTGTGTGTGCCAAGTCCTTAAAAAAAAAAAAAAAGTTATAATATTGCTGAGAGGCAATCTTCCTCACTGCTTTAAAACCAGGACTATCGATAAACTGCAGTTACACTCAGATGGCCAAGGTATTTGTTCTTCCTGCTAAATGTAACTTTATTTTTTCCGATGAGAAGATATAGGACAGAAAAATGTCTCTGCCCATATAAAGATTATACAACATTTTAATCTTTAATTTTCTCCTTCCTTACGTCTTAAGTGGTGGCCTACAGTTTGATTAACTATGAACAGGGTGTGGAGATAGCATGTGTACTGCATAATTTTTTTTCTTTTGAGTTTTTAATATTGGAAACGGGGCTGTGTGTGAAGGGTCTGGGGTTAACGTGTATTTTTAGGACGTGGTGGTTTAAAGGAGGGAGTGGTAGAGATTAGTGAGGAAAGGATGAACAGGTGCATGGATGGTTAATGTTATTTTTAAAACTACTGACTCGTGAAGGGAAAGTCTTTTGTTTCTCTAATCTGCCAATTAATTGTTTTTGTTGTTTGGGTGGAGATTTATCAGCATTAGGTGGGAACTGCCAAATAATGAACACATCCTCATTGAAATTAGTGTACAGGCAGTTATTATTGGGCATGGCTCTGGCTGAAGCCTTCTACCCAGCTCCAGACACACGCCCTCGCCGAGTGCTCTGGAACTGGAGGATCCTGTAGAAACTTCAGATGTGCAGAAAGATATTTCAAAGTCTGGTTACTTCTAAGACCAAAGCAAAGGCTACTATTTAAGTCAGTAAAATAATGGTCTTACTAACTGTCCTTCTGTTCATTGCATTGCTCTTAAGGGAAGTGTCTTAGAAATAAATCCAAAGCTCCAGCAAGTTTCTTTGTAAAGTTCCTTTATTTTTCTGAGGCTTTTGTCAGAGGCTCTTCACTGTCTAATACAATGTCTATTCTATTTCTACATCTGTTTCTATTATTTTTATTTATTTATTTTAATAAGGTTAGCAGTTCTGTGTCTGGGCCTCTTCAGGTGTTTTCATAGCTCTCTTCCTGCAGCATAACTCAGCAGATACTAGTAGCTTCTGATACAGTCACTTGTGGGTTTTTGTTTCCCCTCTCCACTAGATGATGAGGCTTGTGTATGTTAGATTTAACTATTTTGCCAACCAAACCTTGCAGGATTCTGTGCATAGTGAAGTGATTGCTAATTTGAGAAAAGATGTCAGTCTGCTGTATTTTTATATGAAGCTTCTTAAGAAAAAAATAGTCTCGTAACCACGTTCACAGTGTTTATCCCAACATTTTTCCTCCTAATTTTAGGAGGCAATGTCTTTCATATGTTTATTGTCTTTCTCATGCTCTCGCGTTCCTTCTCTCAAACCATTTCTGTGGCCTTCCTGATGTTAACACATGGTGCTCTGGGTCTCTTGAGCTGGTAGAAGCTCAACAGAAAATTTTGTGGTAGACTTGTTTGTATTTGAGAAATGCTGGCTTTTGTTAGACCTGCATGAACTGATATTTTACTTTGAGTACTTCCACTGCAATTAGTGGGACATCTAGAAAAAGAAGTGGCCAAGATTACCAGAATCGTAGGCAACATCTTCCCAAGATTTTTAGGGTTTTTCCCTGTTTGCTCTATTGTAGCATTTTATTAAGTCTTCTGACCAAAATCTCATCTTTCCTTGAGGGAGGGGAGGCAAGGTATCAGAAGAAAACTTGATCTGCTCTTGAAGTTGCCTGTTTGCTTAGGGGGAAAGTCTTTAAAACATGTAGCTTCACTGTCACTGCTCAGTTGGGCTTCATGGGTTTAGTATTGTTATTGCTAATAAAAAGGAGAAGAAAAATGTCCTCAATTTTTTTTTTCTGAAAACAAGTATGAGAATTTTTTTTATATTTTCTGGAATTTCCTGTGTGCCACTGGCAATACACAATCAAAAGTGCGTTTTTGTTATACTGTTTATAGTGGATATTTAAATAAAGATTGGAGCTTTCAACTCTGAAATTTTATAGCCGGTATTTGGAAGTATGACTGTGGTTTTGAGTGATTACCTTTAAGATTTATTTTTTTTTGAGAGGGAACAGTAAAGATTACCTTTTTGAGGGAACTGAGCAGGTCTTCAAGGGCTGACTGTCATTAATGCCCATGTTTTGATGTTTGATGAGTATCTGGGGTGCTTTGTGGTGAATGAGAATGGTGTGTTCCCATTTCTGCTTTGGTTCTGCTTTTTTTCTTAATGCTATTTGTTCCTGTTCGGCTAGCGGTGAAATGGAAAGTGTAGTTACTGTCCCCATACCAAAGGTATCTTAAATACCGCCCATACAGTCTAGAGGAAGTGGGAGGAAGGAGAATAGACACTTTAAAACCTCCCAGGGCAGTTTTCCTGCTTGGATTTTGCATTATCAGTTGAAAACTTGTAGGTTGACCTCGGAGCAATTAAAAACCAATCGGCAAAATGCGTATCCACAATTTCGAGGCATCTTCCAGTCTGCCCCATGGAAGAGCAAGTGGTTCAACATCATTGCTCTCCCGGAAAAGGTTTCTGCCCACGCAATCCTGGTCTGTGTCTCTGCTAATTACTGGCAGCCCTCGTACCCTATCAAGGCTCGTTTAGAAGGTTGAGGATGCTTCTTACAGCAGTAAGTTGATGTGAGTATATCTTTAATGCAGAAGTTACCTTATTCAGTACCATTGTGTTTCATTAAAAAACTTTAAACTGCATTTGAGAATTCTCATGTTAATAAATTAGGCTTGTGAATAAATGAGGACAGATTTTATGACTTGGGAAGTATTTACTTATTTCCAAGTTAGATTTAGTAGTGTTATTACTATGAGTTTTACTCAAGGCAAAATTATTAGTGTTCTATACAGTATATTACAATACAGTACAATTCCAAAATGTTGGGATTCGTAAATGTAAGTATATTATATGGGTGGTCCGTTGTTCTTTTTTATTTATTTATTTTTATGAAAGTGTTGTCTGGATGTTGCTGTTTTACTGTCTGTCTTCAAAACACAAACTTCAGGGAGTTTGAATATGTACCTAGCTTTAAGTTAAACGTTATGGTATATTTACTTCTGTAAATATCTATCTGGTAGCTAAAAAGACATTAGTAATAAGAGCAGCGATAGACGGTGCCGCAGGGTTGTCTTGTGTTATGTGTGGTTCTTGAGGTCATGTTACAGAGGTGCCTCTTTGGTCTTCATTGCTGAAGAAGCTGCCTTGTTTTGGTGTTCTATAAGTCAGCAAATGGGTGCTACACATGGATCTGATTCAGCTGGGGTGAAACCCATGGAGAATAAAAATTGCTTCCAAGAGCAGGGAGTTTTCTTTCTGAGGCCTATGAGATGTAACAGTGTTCTGCTTAGCTGATAAATTGCAATGTAGAAAGGAAGGATGCTACAATGAGTATTGATTTCTTTTGTGCATAGGACCCATTTTGCTACAGCCTGTGAATTGCCTTCATGGGCTGACAATCCATTAAGGGCCACTTTGTGTGTCTCTTCCTTCGTTATTGCTTCTTTTACTACTTTCTGCTTTACTGCCTTTAAAATACATTGTCAAGGCAAAAATAAAATAGGTAAAGGAGAAACTCTAATAGAAGCAAAGCAATTTGGCTCTTGGTAAATTACTTTATTGCAAAAAATATTTTACTAGGAGTCTATCTATAAAGGCAATTTCAAGAAGCTAAACATACAATATTAAAATTATTTTATAGTAGGATAGCCCACCTAATGATCGTAGTTTTGTGTCAAGAAATAGACCTTTTATTGTAAGGGTGTTTTTTGTAATCTAAAGACCTAAAATTCCAGTTTTATATGGATATAATTTAGTCTTGTCCGTTCTGCATGGCCAGTTAGTGCCTCATATTCTGAATATGTGCCAATAATACCTTCACAGATGCAATGCTTGGTTTTGTTCATGTCCAGGGCTGTTTCTGCCTATTCTGAGTAAGCAAGGAAACACTATTTCTGTATATTAATTTGTTTGATTTTTCAAGGAAGTAGACAAGGTGTCTGACACAAGGACATTAGTAATAGAAATGTGATTTTTTTTCAAGAAAACTTGGTATTTTCCTTAATCACATAATTGCATTGATTAGATTTTGACATTTCCATTGTAGGAAGGGTTGGAATTAAAAATTTCTAGGTAAAGCTATCAATTATAATACTAGAGAATTAAGAGGACCTCTGTGCTCCATTATGAAAGAAAGTTTTGTCACCAAGAAAATTTAACTTGTAATAACTTCCCATGTGTCTTTTGTCTTGTATACTTTTCATGTTGCTTTGTTTGGTATTAGGCAAGTCATCGTCCCGCAAGTCTTGCATTACCAGTCTCTTAGTCTTATGGATGGATATGGACTGTCTGCATTGTGTTTTGTGATCTAGTAGTGGAGAGGTCTGCTGAAGAGCTGGACTGTGTTTTTAGGAAATAGATGTTGCTTTTCAAAGCTGCTTTAAAAACTGCAACTGAAATGTCCTGTGGCACTGGCTATTAAAACTTAGTTTAATGTAGTTAGCCACATAAGCAGGGTAGCTTTCACATTGTGGAATTTTTCTTTTTTTTCCTTTTTTCTTCCCCTGCTTGGGCATTTGTGTGAAGATCTGATTCATGCTACTTCTGCAGCTTCTGGCAGGTCCTGAGTTTGCCTGCCAGGAACCTCAGCCGTTGCTCCTGCGAGGAGTTCTCTGGTAGACAGTGACTTCATTAATTGGATTTCCTGGCACTCTCAGTGCAGCGATGTCTAGCCATTTCTACCCGAGAGTGACTCTAAATACATTAAACAAAGTTGTTTTGTACAAGTCGTTGGCCAAACTGTCGATGCTTGTGGGTTTTTTTCCACCCCTCTCTTCTTCCTTACTCTTAAGACTTTATCACTGGCTGACCTATGGTATTATCTTTCCATGCTTGTTTTCCATTGCCTCTGATCAGTGACCTGAGGAGTAATGTTCTAGTTGCTATTTATTTTAAAAAATAATAATAATAGAGGTTTTTAATCGCGTTTTGGAAACTTAACTCTTTCTTGGGTTTCTTTGGAAGACCATGGCAAGGGTAGAGAAGTAAAATTAATGTCTTTTTTCTTTAAAACGCATGGTGCCATGGGGTGCACTACATGCCTTCAGCCCCATCTCAAGACTGGAGAAATGATGAATCAGATAAAGCTGATCAGTTCCAAGGTGACATTTTCTGAAGCAGATTTAAATTTGTCTTTCCAGTTGTGTGGTATGGATGAATTTGGGATTATTAACAGACATAGAAGTGAATAAAATTGGTAACCCCTTTCCAAACCACACATGCCAACATGCCAAACCACACAATTCCCCATCAGGGAAATTTTAGTTTGGTGAATTAGTTTTATTGCATTTTTCTCCCCCAACTTCTTTACCAAGCTCTTTTTTTTTTTTTTTTTTTTTTTTGTGTGTGTGTGTGTGTAAACCATGCTATCCTCCTGATGGGATTAAACATTATGACTGCTGGACTATGGAGGTGGCTGTAGCTATCTGTGTGGATCCTTCAAAATATATATATATATGTATTTTAAATATGTAGAAGATGAGAAAATATCACAGTTTGGATACTTTGTATAAACTGAGCAGCATATTTTTTCCATATTTTCATTGACCTGATTTCATTGTCTGGATTTCAGTTTTTTTTTTTTTTGTTTTTTTTTTTCCCCTTCCTCTTTTCTTGGAGAGGGCTTTTTATTTGTTTTGTAGGTTTGGGTTTGTTGTTTTTTTTTTTTGTGGGGGAGGTTGGTTTTTCATAGAATCATAGAATGTGTTGGGCTGGAAGGGACCTTTAAAGGTCATCTAGTCCAACCCCCTGCAGTGAGCAGGGACATCTTCAACTAGATCAGGTCGCTCAGAGCCTCATCAAGCCTGGCCTTGAATGTCTCCAGGGATGGGGCCTCCACCACCTCTCTGGGCACCCTGTTCCAGTGTTTCACCCCCCTCATTGTAAAGAACTTCTTCCTAATGTCTAATCCAAACCCACCCTGCTCTAGTTTAAAAGCATTGCCCCCCATCCAATTGCTACATGCCCTTGCAAACAGCCCCTCCCCAGCTTTCTTGTAGGCCCCCTTCAGGTACTGGAAGGCCACTATAAGGTCTCCCCAGAGCCTTCTCTTTTCCAGGTTGAACAACCCCAACTCTCTCAGCCTGTCTTCATAGCAGAGGTGCTCCAGCCCTCTGATCATCTTCGTGTCCCTCCTCTGGACCTGCTCCAGCAGGTCCATGTCCTTCTTGTGCTGAGGGTTCCAGAGCTGGACGCAGTACTCCGGGTGGGGTGTCACGAGAGCAGAGTAGAGGGGGAGAACCACCTCCTTCGATCTGCTGGCCACAGTTCTTTTGATGCAGCCCAGGATGCAATTGGCCTTCTGGGCTGCAAATGCACATTGTTGGCTCATGTCCAGCTTTTCATCCACCAGTACCCCCAACTCCTTTTCTGCAGGGCTGCTCTCTATCAAGTCATCCCCCAGCCTATATTGATAACGAGCGTTGTCCCGACCCAAGTGTAGGACCTTCCACTTGGCCTTGTTAAACTTCATGAGGTTTGCATGTGCCCACCTCTCTAGCTCGTCCAGGTCCCTCTGGATGACATCATGTCCCTCTGGCACATCGACCGCACCGCTCAGCTTAGTGTCATCTGCAAACTTGCTGAGAGAGCACTTGATCCCACCGTCTGTGTCATTGACGAAGATATTGAACAGCACAGGTCCCAGCACGGATCCCTGAGGGACAGCACTTGTCACCCCCTCCATCTAGACATCGAGCCATTGACCACCACCCTCTGGATGCGACCATCTAGCCGGTTCCTTATCCACTGAACAGTCTACCCATCAAATCTGTATCAATATGTACTACAGCATTCACTTTTTTTTATTTGTTTAGGGTCAAATTCTTGGCCACGTACATGGAGCATCAAGAGACACAGAAATAAGAGGTTTGTGCCACTTCTGCCTACCATTGAGTGTCGGGGGGGCTGGAGGCACCTGCTCCATGCTCAGGTCCTATGACAGCAGATGCTTTATAAATTTATTCCTACCCTTTATGGCAGTTACTCAAGTAATCAGGTGGGGAGCTGGATTGATGTGGTCTGTAGTTTGCTTAAAATCCTCTTGAAACTTCTGCGAAGGATGGTAATGAAGCAGCTGCTCATTCTCTCTCTTTCCCTGTCTTCGTCTTGTTTCAGCCCTAAACCCTCTGGTGTTTTACCCTGATGTGTTGGATGGTGGGTACCAAACAGCGGTCCATTTTGTAGCTTCATCATTACAAGCACAGAGCTTTTGAAGTCAGTTTTCACCTTTGTTTTTCTGCTGGTGTGCGCGTAATAGTTTGTACCGTATAAGTATTCATATATCTTTTGCAACACCTCAGCAATGAATTGTTTGATGTGGCTTTGGGGAACTGCATAATCTCAGTACTCACATTGGAGGTTTTACTCTGAGAGAAATGAAGTGTTAAATCTCAGGTTTCCTGCTAAAGGCATTAATCTGCAATGTGTAGATTGAAAGACTGGTTTTTGGTTTAAAATACGGGACAAGATAGTTTGAATTTTGTGCACACAGTACACAATTGTTTTAAATAGTATATATAAAAAAAAAGATAAGAACTGTAAGCTAAACGTATGAGTACAAAACTGCTATAATAAGCATAACACCAAAAAAAAATCCATGGAGGAATTTACTTTGTAAAATCCTCAGGAAAACCTAGCCGTCCAGCTTAGTTTTACCAAGGTACCCGGTAAGAAGAAAAGCAGTAGTCTTTTATTTCATCACAATGAATAAAAGCTTTCTTAATAAAAAGGGAAGCTAAACCTTGTGAGGCTTTTCTGTAGGCTCTTACAATCCGTATCCAAAAGCTGGTGGAGCAGTGGCAGGAGGAAGGGGAAAAATGTCTTCTATTTTAAATGAAAAATGATTGTCTCTTTTGTACCTGTGTTTTTTCGTAGTATATCACTTGTCACGCACAAAAAAGTCTTCCTACCCTTCTTTCCATTTGTACTCATGTGCTGGGTACTAACGTTTCTTTCAGTGTTTATAGCAGAAATAATTGTACTGTTCAAAACATTAGTATGCGATCAGTTTAGTTCAACAGTACTTTGGGGTTTCTCCTAATGCCAACATTGTTGATTTTTAAGACCAGTGCCTCCGTAAATATTGCCATGTTTTCATAAATTCTATGATGGTTTATGATCTAGAAAATTCAAGGTGGTAACTCCTGGAACTGTTATGTCAGTTCTTGTGCATCCACAAGACATTAATTTTATAGTTCCTCTTTAATAGAATTTAAAAAAATTCTCTTTAGAAGTGTGTTTTCCACCAAGTGGTTCATATCCCAATTTCTGCTGTTGCTAGATATAAATTCTCAGGTACTATGCAAAGAGAACAAATCAATAATGAAATATCCGGTAATATATTTTTTTTTCTTACAGACATTAAAGCTCCTGTAAGTTTTGGAATGACCGCTTTTGTCTTTAACATCCCTTTGGCTAAAGAAAAATCACTGCTGAAAGATAAAGGAAAAATAGTTTTAGTACCACCCTTGGACAAAGTAGGTCTGCTTTTGCTTTATATTTATTGGAAATCTTTCTGAATGTTAGCTAGTCCTCACAGCTCCTAACAGGCTCTTTTTCAGTTGGGAAGGACTTGGATGGTTGAGTGTGCCAATGAGTTGGATGTGTAAAACTATGTGTGGTGTTCTGTGACAACTGTGAGAAGAATTAGCAGAGATGTCTCTGCATCACAGTTTGTTTCCTACAAGACTAAACTCAATACTAAGTGGTGACTTTCCCCAGGCTGAGCTTTATATGCAAAGCAGGTAAGAAGCAACATGGGCTTGAGCCCTACAAAGTTCCCATCACAAAACAAAAAAGGGAGGTATCTTACAAGGAACAAAAGAGGAAGAACGGTGCATAGGAAGGAAGCAGAAAAATCATATAAAATAACCTTTGCAAGGGGAAAAGTATTCGTTTCCCTCTAAGTTTAATAAATATGACAGTAAGATGTTTACAAGGCGAGCCAGTTAATGTGTGTTGGTTGTTGGCCAAGACAGAAGGATGCTCAGGGCTAGAGGAAGAAGGCAAATACCTAAAGCTTGTGTACGGTGGGCCCAGCCAGGACAATCTTCTTGGTCTCAGTGCTTAGAGCGTACCGTATGGTGCTGTCTGCCAGTGGACGGTTGAGACAGGATGCTCTCCAGCACAATACAGTGCGGCCTGACTGTTTTAGGGTATATAGGTATATATATAGGGTATATTTAGGGTATATTAGTAAAAATCGTTTAAATCTCACTTGTGAAGTTTTGTTATTTTTGTGAGGTGCGGTGACGTACAGTGTTAACAAGTTATACAGTGTTAACAAGTTATACAGTGTTTGAGATTTATTTACCCAGTATGAATAAATAAAATCATTAACACGAAATACACCTTTTTAAAACCCATTAGTTTGACCTGAATTTCATTTAATTTAATTTAGTTTGCCTTGAATTCAGGTTTCTCTTTATAGTAATAAGCTGATTGTCTTCATTCATGCTTATATACACTATTAATTTAAAATACTTTGAAGTATAAGTTGTTGCTCTAGTGTCACAATTCTTGCGAAAGAATGTGAAACATGCATAACTAAGAAAAACTTGAAATAACGTGAAAACAATGAGAAGGACAGAGGCATTTTGAGGGAAAAATTATTACTTGAGTAACTTCCAGCAACAACATACTTAAAATAATTAAATCTTCTAACCACTGTAGCTTGCACTGACTTAACTGTAAAGCAGAGAAGTTATTGAAGTTAATCTTACATTTTTACAGTAAAGTGTTTCTAGTGAAATATTTTTCTTTCATTCTGAATAACTTCTGAGAGTTTTAGGGCTACTTAGATAATTAAATCCCTTTTACCCATAGTCAGCTTAGTCTATAAGGTGATGGTTGAAAGTTGGGGATTAAGAAAAATACTTTTCTTAGTGTTACTTGTTCATAAGTTATGATAGCCTTATCAACATCAAAAGCACATATAATAGTACTGCTGATTTCATGATAAGATGCTACTGAACTTCTTATTAGGTCTTTTGTGCTTTATTATTCATTCTTTGAATTAAAGTGCGGTACTTGGTCATTAAGGCATATGGTCAAGTTTTATTCTGACATCATTCTTCTGATACCAGATTTTAACATGACAGATACGTATGGGGACTGTGTTGTAATAGCCCAGAATGAAAGAACATGCTATTATTTTAATGGCCCCTAGGGCTTTTGGCCGTGTAAGGCTACTTTGTGCTTCATGGAGGATTTTGGCTTTGATTTCTGTGGCTTAGTGACTTAGCCTGGATGCAGGAGATCTGGATGCAGCTCATGAATTTATCCTTGACCTTGAGCAGGGAAGTTCAAAAAAATTTAGATGTGAACACAATTAATGGCTATGAAAAATCCTGGACTGTGCCTGACTTCAGTTATCTGTGGGAAAAAAAGATGAAGAGAAGCATTATTTGTCTGTTTTGTTTATTTATTTTACATATTTTTGGTTTGTCTTACATATTTGGGCATGTAAACTGTGGCACACTGATGGAAAGACTAGTGGAAGAGCACCCCAGTTTTTGTCTGTTTACTGAAGGAGCTAGTCCTGTCCTATCTGCTGTATATACTAAACATCATACAGCAATGATATTTTTCATAGTTAAGTTGTGCATATTTTGAAATATATTAAATATACTGTAAAATAATTGAAGGAGAAATTAGAAAGTTCTATAGCTATTTTCAGTCAACCAAAAGCCTCAGCTGTAATCTGAAAGATGGCTTCTGGTAGTTTTCACGTTTTGAAGATCTATCACACAAAAATCTGTGTGATTGCACATAAATATATACTGATAAGTATGAAGCATTTTTTTCCCTCTAATAATTTTTATTTCAAAGCTTTAAAAATGATTTACAAAAAAAAAATAAATGTGCTAAATTTATCTTAAAAAACAAGACTGAAATTGTAAGCATCTGAAAAATGATCCTTTTTGAGTGGAAATGAGCTGAGATATAGACAGCTGTCATTGGTGTTGCTTTAAATTTATTTTCCTAGTGTCGCGGCACTAAATTTATTCTGCAGAAAATACTGTCATGGAGGAGTCTCTCCTGTGGAGCCCGAGTAGAGGGCTCCATTCAGGGAACCTATTTATTATTCCTTACTCCTTTCACCTCCTGGCCCCCGCATTCTGCAGTGGCCAGCTTGCCTGCCCCAGGCAAGAGGTGCCATTCACCCTACTCTTTGCAAATTTGTCATCTTTTTGTGCCAATCACCCACTCTTCTGCAACAGGCTCTCCCTCACTGCAGAGCTACTGGGTAGCAGGAGTTCCCTTGCCTGACCTGGTGTTTGGAGATGTCCCCTCACCTTTCTTATGGAGGTGGGACCAAGGGGTGGGTTGGCCCTGGGTGTCCAGGGTCCCATTGTAAAAATAGTCAGCACTCCTGGGGATAAGGTTCACAACCATGGTGAATTTATTGGATTTTTGTGAACTTGTAGAGCTGAGGAGAATGCATAAATAATATTGGACAAATTATGTGTGTCAGTATTGCTTTTTTCTCCCACACATCAGAGAGGTTTGAAATTTCACTTTTTTCCCTTTCTCTGAATGGCTGTTTTTTAAAATGTAGCTTTGATAAGCTGTTTGGGGTGGTCTATTTATGTATTTTGATGTTTTCAAAACATAAATGTTTTACTTGGAGTTGCAAAACAATGCCTAAAATGCTTCCTAATGAGCTACACTTTCCCCCCCAGGGCGTATTTTCCCCATCAGTCCCAGGTGACCCACTTCCCATCTGGGTAAACTAGTTTTCCAGTAATGTATCCAGACCTGCATCTCCTCTGTGTGTAATTCATCTGATGTATCATATAACTAAGAGAGATGATGGAGTTGTCTAATGGCAGCACCATTTCTCCAGAGAGACCCACCCTCAGAAGAAGCAGGGCTGGAAGGTCTTGAGAGACAGGAAGGTGCTTTGCAATGTTTTGCTAAATTATTTTAAAATCAAATGCTTTAATTCTTTTTTGTAGGCATTTCAGATCAGTAGAAAGGAGATAAGATACTATGTTTTGGATTATCTGATGGATATTACAGAGAGTTCATTTTCTGCCAGAGGACGTGATCTGATGGAGAAGTCACTGAGAGCTCTGCTATAGCTCCTAAGGGAGAACCTGGATTTGACTCAACTATGCAATAGGTACTTTGCCTACAGAGCTATCATTTGTGTTTTGCCAAATCTTCTGTTTTTTCTTCTCAGGCTGCGGCTTTTTTTTTAATGATTGGTTCGGTAAGAGAATACAAAATTTACTTACATATCTGTCCTATTAAGATACTATATAATAGCAAAGATGTTGAAACAACAGATTGTTGTAGGTCCTTGTTCAAGCAGTCCAGATAATTTAAAGAAGAACAAAATCCTTGATAGAACATTTTACAGGGATTACGGCATCCTAACAATAATGAACAGCCTCTCAACATGTATTTAAGTTCTAATGAAACAAACTAAAAAGTATTAATTGCTAAATTATAAAGCTGTGTTTTTACAGTTTTAATCTGTGTGATTTTTTTTTTTTTTTTTTTCTTTTTAAGATAAAGTCACCCTGATAGTTTGGGGTTGTTCTGTTCTGCTTGAGATAATAATCAAATAATAGCTAATTCAATACAATGATCAGTTCAGTTGCAGATTAGTGTAGCATTCAGCAGTAAAAATAAATATCTCAAGACTGTACATACCCAAAGCAGTATTTAATTCTAATACAAATTAACTGAATGTTTTACAAATTTGCATGACTTGTTTCCAGTCTCGTGGTCAAACCAAGATAATGAGATCTAAACACCAGGATTTACGCTTTAGGCACAAATAATGCAATGCTTCTGAATGCTTTAGGCTGCCTTACTTTAACATATGCAGCTGTTTTAAATTTTGCAACTTCAATCCCTGACAAATGGGATTTTAAAAGTATAAAAAGAGCTTATCATAAAAGAAAGAACACTTAGTTTATTGTACTGGGTAAAGTCTTTTGGAGGTGATTACTCTCTCAATAAAACACTGTTAGCACTCTTGTGGCACAGGCATCTGTCACTCAAAGAGATGTCACCCCATAAACCCAAAAATATGACTTTTGTTTTCTCCATTCTGTATGGATAAGTGAAGTCTTCAAGTTGATACACTCGGTGACATTTGTTTAAGTGACAGATGTTCATGTCTAGTAGCCCTCAATGGGGGCGTGACCTTGTTGTCTTAGTGGGAGTTTCGTGTCAAGTGCTATAATTCTATGTATGCAGAGAATATGTGCCTTTATGAAGGATTAAATTCATAAGGATGTTTTTGCACTTCGGATTGCTGCGTGCATAATAGAAAGGATTGGAAAACGACAGCAAGATTTCAGGGTTTGATTCTAACCAGCCCTAAATAGAACAAGATTAACTCAATGAATTCTGGTAGATGTCAAACCACCACCAAAAAACCCGTGGAGGATGAGTGGTATAACAACAGGCCCAAGACTCAAATTTTTGAGCTTGTTCTTTTCTCCTGGATGGTCTAGATGTTAAAATCGGTCCAGCCTGGAGGATTCATTTTGCTGAGGAACATCAGTAGCTGTATGTATGGAGACTGCAGGGAGGAGGCTTTTGGTCTGAAGAGCTGAAATCTCCAGACATTTCTGTTTGGTCAGTCTAACATGTAGTGCCTGGGGATCTCCTCACCAGGCAAACGTTTAAGCGTTGTTTACACATAGTTTAGTCTAGGAAAGATGATGGGAGGTTTTTCAGCAAGCTGGATTCTGCTTGGATTAGCTTTAGGATGGGTACATTTACTTGGGGAAAAATGATGGTTCAGATGGTTCAGTCTTCACTACTATTCTCTTTGGTAGCCATATTAGTTTCTGTGCATGCATTCTAAATTTAGTATTTGTTATTTGTCATGAAGATATTCTGAGTCTCCAAAAGGTTCTTTTCGCATAGATAATCTCTACCTAACTCTTCCTTTTGGAGTGTGAATGATCAACTGATTTATTTTCTGCCTCCCAGCCCCTTTATTTTCTAGCTGCTCTTTGTCACTTATAGTACCCAAAAATTTCTGTGACAAACAGTCCTACAACGTACTTGCATATGGTTTCAAAACAGCTGCCTCAGGCTTCCTGTTTTATTACATGCTTACTAACTTTTCATAGTGGAAGAAACTAAGCAGTCGTTTCCTTTTCACCTTCTCTGTGTCATTTCATAATATGCAAAATCATAAAGAAAATCCTTGCAGATACTTGCGATTACTGAGGTGGATTTTTGATTAAAAATACAGAGACAGTGTCCTGAGCATCTTGATCTTTATATGTGAACTTCTTGCCGATTTTATTTCCAAGAGTCTTTGTAAATAGTACAAAAGACCAAACCTTCCAGTGTAAGTTATATTTGGCAATGACATTTTGTTTGTTGATTTTTTTTTTTTAATTTTTTTTTTAATTATGAATTCTTAGTAAGTGTAGTACTGGGGTCCATATACATACAGCGCGTGTCTTGGGTACAGCATGGATCTTTGGCTCTTCGTTTAATTACATGGTGTTAGAGAGAATCCTTTGTTGACATGATGTGTGAATGACTGCAGCAAGAATTCCGTGACTGAAGCGATGGTGCCTAAGCATAAAAGCAAACAGAATTTTTAATTAAAAAAGAAGAGCAACAAACATTTCTGTAGGAATATGCTTGTATTTACTAAATAAATACATACAAAATGCAGTAGTCATGACTCCCATAAGAAGATTATACTTCTAAGGGGTAAAAAATAAAAATTCAGTGTTTAAGCAGCTGTGTTTGGGTCCTCAAATAACCAATGGCCTTTTTTTATTATTTTATTTATTTGTAGGGTTTTTTCCTGTGGTGGTTTTTTTTTTTTAATCTTTCTGTACTTTAATTTCTTGTCAGCAAACTGGGATTAACAGAACAGTTTTGAGGTGATGGTGAATACATTAGCGTTAAGCACTATAGAAAAGCCGTTGAGAAAAGTAATAACACACTGTTAAATTCTCCATTGTGTGCAATTCCAGTTTATTTTAATTCCTTTTTTGCCACAGGTCACTTAAAAGTCTGGGTTACAAGTCTCAGGCCATTTATACATGAGGATTTTGCCTGCATATGCAGTTTTGTTGACTTAACAAGTCAGTTTTCATAAGTAAAACTTCATGAGTTTTTTGATAAACATTTTAGAGGCCTCAACGTAGTTTGTGGTGTTCTTTTAATTGCGTGAAAGTTGACTGCAGAGTCCAGCTTAGCTCTCGTTTGTGTATTTTGTCACACTGATTCTTCTATTATTTAGATTAAAAAATCAATTTAGTATATTAAGTTCTCAAAAATGTTTATTTCAGTACATGTTTGTTTATAGATTATATTAAGGAGCTTCCTAAAAAAAGCAGAGAAATAAAACCCAAAAAATCCCTTTTTGGTAACAAGACTGTGTCTCAGATGCAAAGGATGCAAAGTTTCTTCTGATAGTCTCGAGGAATTTGTGCCACTCTCCAAGGGTAAACTATTAAGAGCAATTAAACAAAATGAAAATAAAGCCAAGTATCTGTGTGTTTATTAAGAATGCTTATGAGGTTTTGCCATATAAGATTCCTTACAGTTTTCTAAAATTTAATTTGGAGTGAATCTATTTGATGAAAACCAAAATTATTAAAACTAGTCTGAAAATAAGTCGCTGACACAACAGATTGTGAAGATCCAGATTTCTAATTGCACCAGTTTTTCTTAAGGTATGTTTTCAGTGCAATGAAAACATGACAAAAATGGAGTAAACTCAACGCTATTTTTAAACACCTGTTAGTCCAAACTTATTTTGATGGATTCTCATTCTTTTAGTCAGGAGTCTGCATTCGGTAAGCACAATATCTTAATGAATTTTCTTCATTAGAGGAAAACTACTCAAGTTAGTGATCTGCAGGTTTTTTTACAAGCAGCGACTGTGGCAAATTCTGCACTTTTTAACTTATTTCAGGGACCTGATCTATGTAGCGGTCTGAGTTTCAACCCAAACTATTTTCTCAGTGGAGGTTTTTTCTTTCAGCTGGGTGGATTCACATCGCGTGAGTCATCCGCCAGGTGCTGGGTTTTTGACTGTTGTAAACGTATCCTGTTGTTTGTTTTGTAGTGAGAGGGGAAAAAGGCAGTCTCTGTCCTTCTGCGCGACTTCGTGGGAAAAGAAGACTTAATCGAGGAGTCTTTGTTGCTGAAAATCTCTGGCATAATTCTGCTACTAAAGTTTCTCTACTCTCCTACAGAGAGTGACCTTCCTGTTTTCCATCTGTTGCTTTGTTTCCTTTTTATGACAGTGGTACAATATCTGCATGTCCAGACCATTTTTAACCCTAATTTTCTACCTGTGCATTCACTATTCCCTGTTTCATTATGATATAATGCTACCTCTAATATAGTTATCTTAAAAACTTCTCTTTAGCAACTAAGGGAAGACCAGCATTGTGAGGCATCAGAAAGCTTTCATATAACTAGCACGTTTACACTTAACCCTGATCTGTATTTGGTTATCCTTATTGTGTTTCTGGGTTTCTTCTGCATTTCACACATTTGAGTATGGAGATCCTTCTAGATATTAATTATGTCGGGTCTTTGCAGGCTGGTTTTCATGGCAGATGACACTGCAGATCCCGAAGAATTTGAAAAGCAACTTCTGGAAATGTTAAACACCAAGGTGTAAATTCTGATGGGAGTGATAGCAAGGCAGCTCACAGAAAGCAGATGTGTGTACAGTGTATCTTTTAGAGGTTTGATTCTGGTGGGTTTTTTTAACGACGTATATGCTTGGGATGTTTTGGTATTTTAGTTTCTTGTACTTCACATATGGAATTCTGGTTTAGTTATGGGCTTTTTTATGTGTCGGTATAAAAGTAGAATGTAAAGTGTAGATAATACATCAAAAAGGTCATGTCTGAGTTTTTCCTGAATATTTTTTTATCTGTCCAAGGCCATAAAAATAGGAAAATGAAATTTGTGTTACTGTAAGCTAACTCATTTACTGAGTTCCTCCTCTGCTTCACTAAGACGTGTGGATTCTGCTTGCGTTACAGCTACAAAAGGGAAGTCACTGGGTTGTGTGTCAACCCCTGTTCAGACCTGTGCTGTGGGAGAGGGAAGGACGTTATTGCTGCCATTAAGTACCAAGCCTTCAAAATAATCATCCTTACGGATTCATTTTCTGAAAATGGATCTCTTTTCTATCAGATATTTGTATTCGGATTCTTTTCAAATGTTACTTAGAATCTTTTGGGAATATGCCATTTGTTCGCTCTTGTAATTTTTCATTTTTTCCCATTTTCTCTTGACAAGGCATGACTTTTCTAATTTGATTCCCCTCCCCCAGCTGTGACCAGTTGTGACAAATTATTTTTCAGCAGCCCTATGTGGCTTTTGGTAGACCTTTCTTACAGTCCCTGAGGGGATTGCTGCTACATCTGTCATGGGATTGTGCTACTAGTGATACTTATCTCTCAGGGCATTTTTTTTCCTTTTGAATACCAATACAGGTCTTTGTTACAATTTTCTTAAGATGTGTTTGAGTCTTCAACAGCATCACAAGCAATGCCACAGTGACTGTTTTAACACTTAACCTGACGAAAGAGACTGCAAGCGTTTCCCAAGTTGCTGGTTCAAGCTGCTGCCAGTACGATGGCTCTGATGGTTACTGTGGCGCAGCAATGCTGTTTGTGTTGAACAATTACAAATATGCTAATATAATATAGTAGAAAATAATATCTAATGTAATATGGAAATTCAGGCTACAAAGAACGTACCCCTAATCGCACTCTATAGTGTGCTACCCTCAGGACGGAGAACGATGCAAGGTCGCAAAAGGGGATATATCCTACATATCCCACCTTTCCTACACGTCGTGTCATTCTCCTCATTGTGGTATTAGCTGGGAGGGAGCTCCTCAAGTATGTCCCCATAAATAGGTCTTGCTTTTTTGGTTGTAAGTGAGTATCATGCCTTTTTCTGAACGCTTTTGAAACAGTTCGAGTTTTACAGCCTTTTCGAGGTAACCTACTAGTAGCGTCTAGCTAGTGCTGGATGGTTTGGATTAGATGTAACATTTAAAAAACATCCTCTAGTGTTTTGCCAAATGGTTTCAGAGTTTAGCGCGTTTCTGCCATGCGGATGGGTGCCAGCAGATCTCTTAATGGGGTGATGAAGACTGCATATGGAAAGGGGACGCAGAGCTTTGAAGAGACAGCCCTGACTGCATGTTGCGAAAACCGTCATCCTCTGCACACAGGCTCAAATTATCCTGCTTTGCTGCTAAATCCCATTCGATTATAAACCTCAGTGCAGGAATGGTGAAAAGTAGATTAGGATAATTATTAATCATGAGTCTTCTGTCCACCTTGCTTCCTCATCTGGAAGAAATTATCCCCTGCTTAAGTTCAAGTGTGTTAACTGCTCTGCAGCATAACAAGCCCTTAATCTTCAGGCTTCTGAGCGTCCTCTCGCGCCTTCAGATTTTCGTCATCTTTAGGCTGCTTTGTCTGCTTTGCATTGCTTTAAAAAAAATAATTTAAACAATTGCCAATCTTCAATGTTAGAGCTTCAGGGGAAAAAAAAAAATCATTATAGACTTTTTGTAGGTGACTTGTGAAATAAATATTTACTGAGGGTTGATCCCTTTTAGCACACTGCCAGTGCTACTTTGAAATTTAGCGTTTGAGTATGGGAATAAGTATGGGAATATTACAGTTCTTTCCATAGATTACTGATGTAAGAACATTTCTTCTGTAAAATACTTTTTCTGACTGTGTATTTGCACACAGATTTCTATATTATTTAATATTTATATAGGTAATCGTCTAAAATTCGAGTTACCTACTGCAGGCTGTTATGTCAGATAGCACTTACAGTATTAGAAAACAATTATTATGCTTCCTTAATCATTGGGATGTGTTTTTAATCTGCCTGATTAGGAGAACAGATTGTGACAATTGACTACATATTGCCATCAGGCCAAACCATCTAACGCAGCCAGAATGCACAGGTGAGGCTCTGGTGTGAAACACAGTAGTGTAAAATCTTATATGACTAGTGCCTTGCTCAGAGTGCCGCACTGTGGGCTGCCAGTACGTCATCTTGGGACAAGATCAGAAATCCACCTTGTTCAGCGTGTTAACTTGCAATTGAGTGCTGAAGCTGGAGCGCAATACCAGTTTAATTTAGCAACATGGTATAAAATTATCTGTGTAATTGCTACTTGTTTTGTCAACTGAGTTAATGTTCTTACAGTTAAAAAATAAATGCGTCATATTGCAATGGGCCTTTTTTGCAGGAGTAAGTACGTAAATTACATTAAAAGTTAATATTTCTGTATACAGACAGCATTCAGGAAACTCGGGGTCAATCAAATGTTTCAAGTCTCTTGTTTTTTAATACACTGTGCCCAGTTTCTCTTGGTGCATTGAATTAAAGATCTCTAGTAACATTTATGCCAGGGAGGAGCTGGGTGTGTTGGGACGGTGCTCAGCCAGATTAGATTTTCTAGGCAGGGCTGTAGATGTCGCAACGTGCTGTGCTGCTGCTGCCGGGGTGTAAGGGGCACTTTAGGGCAAGGCAGGCCTTTAGTCTGCATCTCTTACATCCCTGGGTCTGAGTATATTGGAACCTTTCTTACTCAACGTTTTAACGATTCGGTATTTACGTAGCAAAATAGATCATTTGTGATGGGGAGGGATTAAAGGAGTTAAGGCATTATTTGCTTTCGGAGACGTGTGTGCCTTCCATGGAAATAAATTAGTCTCTCAGCCTTCTGAGAAGAATATTAGACCTAACATCTTCTTAATATATTCTAAAACTGTGTGTCTGAAAGAAGTGAATTAAAGGATTTTAAATTTCTAATTACTTCAGATGTAATTAATTTCCTCCTTTTTTTAAATAAAGTTGGATGGGAAAGTGTGGCTTAAAAAGGCAGAGGGAATGTGAAGGGGAATAACTGTTATCCTGCGAGAACTGCTGCAAAGCACTGAATTAATGATTTTATTTTGCGCATGGCAATTGGCCATAGCAGGACTTTACGGATACCAAGTCAACGCTTCATTTTTGTTTGAGAAACATGCGTTTTACTGTGGTGAGACTTGTGGCATCCTCGGGACTTGCAGCCTTGCAGAGGATGCCTGTAGAGCTTCATCCCAGGTGCGAGCCAACTGCTGCCTGCTCACAAGGATCTGCTCAGCCCCGCTGTATCTGCAGGGGGGTAAAACTCCACGTCAGAAATAAGTCATGACAGTGCAACTAACCCCAAAAAGAATTATTTTGAGTTGCCCTCTCCGTACGTTTATAGTTTGTGACATCTGACTGGAGTTTTCTGGCAGCCCTTGAAATTTATCAGCACTACCTGATCTCCCCTTTATGTCTTGCAGTAAATTTAGAGGATTCACAGCTTCTGACTTCTGTCTGCATTGCTGGCACAAAATGTCAATTTTACTGAATTTCCTAGAGACGTGTTTAACTAAGCACAGATCGTTGATGAATCCACCCAACATTCACCTCTGCTTTGGTCAATTAAGAGCTTGCTAAAACTAATGAATATAAATTTTGTAAGAAGAGATGCTGTATTGCCTTAAGATATTCCCAAGGCACTGTCAAATATTATCTCTGGATTGCACAGCAGCTCGGTGCTGAGTAAGGGCTAGAAACCATTAGATGCTGCATTCTGCTGCTGCAGTAGTAATTGAAGATCTGTCTGATAGGATGTATTCCACATCTCAGTGCTTTGTTTTCAGAAAAAGGAGGGTGAAAGAAACTTCACTATGGGGACCGGGAAAATTTTACAGTAATAACTTGAGATAAAAACAAAGTCTGCTTTTACAGGTTTTTAACCTTGGTACATTAAAAAAACAATGCTCAAATTAAGCCATGTGCTGTGAAAGCTAATTTCTTACTCTCCCATTTCTGTGCCAAGAGAATTAGCGGTACTCAATTAGCCCGTAAGTGGAGGTTAGGAGAATCAGATTTGCAGTGCAGCCTTTCCTGTCATCCGGAAGTACATGTGCTTCCCATGGCTCTGGATGCTCAGGAAAATCTACCGCCGCCTTGCCTGATCACAGACGAGATTTTCTTACAAACCTGGGTCTTTTTCATCAGCATCCTGTTACGTGGTTAGCCCCATCTGTTGGGTGAGATCATGGCTTTCAAGTATAAGACAAATAAACCTGAAGTATTGACAGTACCTTCCAGGCTAGACGTACCTGAGGTAACCTCAGACCTCCCTGCATGTCAGGCTTAGATGTCCTGTTTATGCCTGTGAGCCTTCTGCTAGAGGATGCTCGTGAAGAAACACTTCTTCCCACCCCCAGCTCAGACACAGCAGCGAGGCAGGATTGTGAGCAGCCTTTCTTCAGTAAGCTCTTTAGCAGTATGTTGCTTTGTTGTGGGAATCTTCCTCGATATTTTTGTTTTCTTTTTAGTGTCCTTTTTCAAATAAAAATATCTTCCTTGATCTTACCATCTATATGTATAGAAGGAATCTATATGTAGAAGGGATCTTCAGAGAATTAGTTGCTGATACTGACGAGCGTGTCAGAAACATACATGAAATGTGCTTCATTTTGGTTTGTGTTTTCTTTTTTTTTTTTTTTTCTTGTGGCTTCTAATTTCTTTAAATTTCATGGGATGTCAAAAAGTGCATCTTAACACAAGGGTAAATTCCTTGTAAAGTTGCAATCACAATTCTAAACTGTAAAGCGACTAGAGTTTCCCCAATGAAAGAAATCTATTAATTTTTTTAATATGGACAAAATAACTTATTTTCCCTTAGCTTTGTTAGCGAAAATAGTTCTACACAGCTCACAGAACCTTTTCTGCTGCAGCTTTCGATAAGATTTCCTCTGTCCTAAGCATTAGCAGGAAAAAGTGTGTGTCGTGGCTTAACCCCAGCTGGCAACTGGGACCATGCAGCTATTCGCTCACTCCCACACAACTTGTGGGCTGAGATAAAGACAGTTTAACAAGTAAAGCAACAGCAGCACGTGCAAGCAAAGCAAAACAAGGAATTCATTCACTACTTCCCACTGGCAGGCAGGTGTTCGGCCATCTCCAGGAAAGCAGGACTCCATCATGCATAACAGTTACTTGGGAAGACAAACCACCATAACTCTGAATGTCCCCCCCCCCTCCTCCTTCTTCCCCCAGCTTTATATACTGAGCCTGACATCATAGAATGTGTTGGGCTGGAAGGGACCTTTAAAGGTCATCTAGTCCAACCCCCCTGCAGTAAGCAGGGACATCTTCAACTACATCAGGTTGCTCAGAGCCTCATCAAGCCTGGCCTTGAATGTCTCCAGGGATGGGGCCTCCACCACCTCTCTGGGCACCCTGTTCCAGTGTCTCACCATCCTCAGTGTGAAGAACTTCTTCCTAATGTCTAATCCAAACCCGCCCTGCTCTAGTTTAAAACCATTGCCCCTCATCCTATCTATCGCTACATGCCCTTGCAGCCAGTCCCCTCCCCAGCTTTCCTGTAGCCCCCTTCAGGTACTGGAAGGCCACTAAAAGGTCTTCTGGGAGCCTTCTCTTCTCCAGGCTGAACAACCCCACCTCTCTCAGCCTGTCTTCATAGGAGAGGTTCTCCAGCCCTCTGATCATCTTCGTGTCCCTCCTCTGTACCTGCTCCAGCAGGTCCATGTCTTTCTTGTGCTGAGGGTTCCAGAGCTGGACACATTACTCCAGGTATGGAATGGAATATCCCTTTGGTCAGTTGAGGTCAGCTGTCCTGGCTTTGCCTCCTCCCAACTTCTTGTGCACTCACAGCCTACTGGCTGGTGGGGTGGTGTGAGAAGAAAAGGCCTTGACTGCTTAGCAACAACTAAAAAAATTAGCATGTTATCAACATTATTCTCATCCTAAATCCAAAACGTAGCACTATACCAGCTGCTAGTAAGAAAGTTAACTCTATCCCAGCCAAAACCATGACAGTGAGTAATCCTAAGAATGAGGCTGTATGAATTTGTGAGTCATGGAAAAATAATGGAAAATGTTGGGGGAACTAAATTCTAGTTTGCAACCAGCTTTTCCTACTAGCTCTTTTGCTGTTTTTCAGTTGACTAACTGGTTTGCTTATCTGGCATTCAGCTAGATTGACATATACAGAGCCTAAATATCAGATGTGACAGGATATTTCTTGCTCGAGACTCATTCTTTGGGAAATAATTTTTCCAAAATAAAGTTTTCTGCAAGTCACTGGAATAAAGCAAGGTTAATCCCCAGTGTTTTTATGTAGTTCAGTGTAAGGGACAGTGTTTATAATCTGATTCCAGAAAAATAGAGCCAATGTTGCATAAGGCTTTTTTTTTTTCTTTGCAATGCTACATCTGCAGTCTCAGCTTAGTACAGCAAACTGGCAAAAAGGAAAATGTCCATTTAACAGCCCTTCTGCCACCACAAATCTGTATTTGAAAGCATTTTCTTATGCGGTATGAAATGGTGAAATAATTGTCAGAGTTGTGTAAATCAATACATCCTCAGCTGGGATAAATAATGATTCTTCCTGAGAGGAACTGCGCTGGCAGGCTGCAAACCTGGCCTGGGGATCCTGGTACTTTTGCTCATAGAAAGTAGTAACTTATTTTGGAATAAGGAATCACTTTGCTTAAAGGAACTGGAATTTGATATGTTCTGGTGTTGCCTGGCGCTGCGGTGCTGTGCTCTGCAAAGCATTGATTTTACAGTGTGGTTGGGAGGGATGGAAATAATGGAGGCACGAAGATTAAATCCTGGGAAAAAGGCCATCAGCATCACATGGTGTCTGTGATGTCTGCATCAGCATTGCAGATACTAATTTTCTGGTGCCTTCTCATCTGTTTGCCTGTCACCTGAGGTGGTCCTGGAGCCTCTTATTTCATAAATAGGCAGTGAGGTTCCTCAGAGCAGTATCCTGATGAGCCAGAGGACTGCCCAAGTGATTCCTTATGAAGCATTGAGAACCAAGTGTTTAGATTCAGGTCCCCTCCAGAAGCAAGAGTAATGATGATCCAGAGAGACTGTCACATCCTGGTGCATCATGTGAGCAGAGACAGCAGCAGTTTGTGACGCCTCAGACGTGACCATGTCCCAAAATAGCTGCCGGCCTGAATCTTGTCAGTGAGACGGGCAGAGGTGAGTGAGTATGTTAATTCTTGAATAGTTTTGGTATAATTGAGAAAATAAGTTGTGCAATGTTATCAGGACTGAATAATGATTGAATAATTGTGCCCAGAGGCTGAATGTGAGGCACCTGTGAAGCATTATCGATGGAAGCTGCGAAGTGGTCTTTAACACTTGCTGGTGGTCATTTGTGTTTGCCATTTGATCTCATTGTTTGTGCAGAGTCAGCATTAGTTTCTCAGAACAGCAGTATAAACTGAAGCTAAATGACGACATCTTAGAAAAAACCCGTAGTTACTGCGAAATTAGTCCTTGTGAGACAAATAATCAACATATTTTTAACCTGGGTCATAGCAAAAGCCCAAATGTAACTGTTGGTACCTGTCACTATGTCCTAATGTCATGTAGAGGTCAGTTGGACTTCCTTGTGTATGTAGATATACGTATTAAATGTCTCACAATCTGTGTACAGTTTTTGATAGCTAGCTATAGCTTAACAAAAAACCCCCACTAAATAGTTATTTTCTTAAATACTTGGTGTATGATGGACTAATGAAGATGATGTAGAAGAATTAGGAACATCACTTGTGTAAAAGTAGGTAGAATTGCTTTGTCCTTTGTGACTCAGAAATAGAAATAAAATCAAATAAAGTTACTGCAATGCCAGTTTCAGGCTGTAATGTGATCTGACATGATATTTGACTGCTTGGAGGGTCAGGCGTTACTGTCATGTAAGTGAAATTTAGGTGAACTGCATACCATAGCTGAAAAGGGGAGACTACACAAAGACTGGAGAGACTACCACGGCAGACTTCTGGAACTACCACGGCAGAGTTCTGTGAATCTACGAAGCAGAAGAAATCTGTAAAGGGATTCAGGAAATGTAAGAAAAAACTCAGGGTCAGTGCAGAAAAGCTGTACGCGCTCGAGTCTTACTTCTCAGGGAACTATTCCAAGTGATCCACTGCAGCCAAAGACAAAGTGCTAACTGTGCACTTTACCTTGCAAACCCAAAAGTGAGCCAATTGCTAAGTGCCTGAAATAACCAGAAGGAAAGGAGACTTGATGGAGGATAGCTCCTCCAAGAGTCAGCGTACATCACATCCTGAAATGAAGGTCTTGATGTTCCATGCTGATGCCAGACTTTCAGGTAACTTCATCACGCTCAATGATGAGCCTCTATGAATGGGCTGGTTTGAAACATGGGGAGCCAGAGGAGGGCCATTTTTATTTTTATTTTTTAAAAACTAGGTGAATCCTGGATCCTGGTACACTTCAAGTAAAGCCTGAGATGCCAGAATCTCCCCATCAGAGGATTTTGCGTAGTTAGCCACTCCTTAAATTCAGTTTCTGAACCGTATAAAGTTCATATTACAGCGTAGAAGGAGTTAAGAGTATTGCTAATACCCACTGCAAAAAATAGTTCTGTATTCTGAATATTTTTGGTAGTTTTAATTTATTTTGGAAAGACACTGCTTATGGCTGAATATATGAGACTACTTAATTACACTCGCAGTCTTCTGATTAATTATTAGTGTGAAATGGAAATTTTACTAGTATCATTTTGTGTAATATTGTATTATATTTGTAACATTATTAACATCCTGAGAGTTGCTCAGAGACCTACATGCAAAGTTTTTATCCTCTTTAGAAAAAGGGCAATTAATTTCTTTGTGCTCAATGAAGTAAGGACATCTGCAAATTATAGTTCTGGTATATAATTACATGTTTTGGGTAGCACACTGAATGCTAGTAGAAATATAAACTATGTGTAGTGATAAATATATCATCCAAGTCCTGTGAAATAAGCGGGCTTCTGTTATTGCTATTTTAGTTGCGTGTAATTGAACTGTTTCTTCTGGTGTAAGTTTTCAGATCTCTTTATAGCTTGAAATGAAATTTGGGGGCAGAAAAAAACCACAGCATTAGGGTGATTAAAGAGATGATTCAGACTTCATATATCTGGTTCACTCAAGTGCAACAAAGATTATCAAATTTGTTTTTAATACCAACACACAACAGTACTTCGTGTGTTGTGTTCACACAAAGTATTTACCTCGTTTCTCATTTTAAAGGCTAAACACTTAATGGTGTGATAGGCGACTTCCACTAACAAGGCTAGAGTAGGTCTTTCCTTGTTGAGAGTTTCCTGTCCACAAGGATGAGTTGATCTGGGTAGGACTTCTTTGTCTACGGCTGTGCTTTGTGACTGCATCCGACGGACCGCACCTCTCTATCTCCAGTGAGGTCAGTTGCCACAAACACCAAAACCGACATTGAAACAGGATGTGTGTCTTGCTCTTGAGTGTCATGCAAAGATTAAAAATAATAATTTTTATTGGTATTAAAAATACATACCTACTAGTTAATAATTAAAATATTACGTCAAGTCCACAAAGAAAGCATTAGTTAAGAGATAAAATTCTTACGTGTTTTGTTTATTGTTATTCAATAGAATTGTACTACAAGGATCTATGGGAATAAACAATCCGTGTTAGATTCTCGTACAACAGTATTCAGTGTTAGTCTTTCTGCGTGAAAATGCCAGACATGATTTTTAGTTTGGATGACTGCGCTCCTATTGCCCAGAAACACTTATTACCAAAACATTTTTTACTCACCTACATCCTTCAAAATCAAAACCACAAGTATTATTGCAACACCTGTGGCAGTTTTTAGCGGTTATACTGTTCTGTAAGCATGGGTGTTTTCTGTCACAATTTCTATTGTGGGACAGATTTCAACAGAAATTTAAAATTGACTATGATATTGATAGATTTATATCAATCCATAATATTAAAATACCTATGAAATTTTTTCAAGGGGAAATATAATCAGTTGTAAAATAATTCAAAGCTGAAAGTACAATTAAAACTCTTCAGATTTTATTGAATTGGACACATTTAAAAGTGCTTCTGTAACATTGTCTACATATATATAGCGCACCTAGGGATGCTACATGTTGTTTTTTGCCAGCAGAACAGTGAGAACATGAGGGGGAGGTGGTGCGTTTGTGTGTAAGGACTTGGCGGTAGTAAAAAGCAAGCCTGTTTTTGAACTCAGCTATTTTGAACTCAAAACACAAGGGTTTTGAAACTTGGCTTTCCTTGAATTATTTATAGTATCAAACTGGTAGACCGTGCGCTTTAAAAGTAAGTGATAAGCCAGAAGAAAAATGAATGTGGTATTGTCGTGTCCGCACATCTGCATTTCTAAAGGTTAGGCAGAATTTGACAACAGACTAAAGATGGCTTCATTCTCTGAGAATTCCTTCTCTTCATCTATGCTACTTTTCTGGAGCTGATATCCACAGCAATTCTCAAGGATGATTTAGGAGCTAGGCTTGAAAACGTATATGAGAGTTCTTATTCTAACATACTTAACAACATTACTTTTGCAAGTTCATTTATAGAGGTAAACTTGTTGTAAGCAGTGTATTTAAACTTCTTTTTTCCCCCTAATGCACACAGAATGTCCATTTTTAGTGCAGTGGAGAATCCCTGTGATTTAGCTTCATTTCTGTAACAAGTCTGAAGTCCAGAAGCTTCTGGATACACCTGAATGTTTTTACAGAACATGAATGGGGTTCAGGTGAGCTGATTTAAACTTTTAGTGATCTTTTAGTTTTTGGAGGATCAGTTGATAAAGTTTGATAAATGTCAAATTTACTAATAACAGTATTTAAAGTTCTGAGCATCTTCAAAGTCATGTCTATTAAATCTTATCTGCGAGGGGGAAAAATATCAAACAGGACCAATACTTCCTAATGGTATTTGAATTTTAGATACTTTTGGAGCTAAGAGCCATCAGTGTGAACCAAATCCACGGGCTGTGATTTAGTAAGCAATCATTTCCCCAAGACCATCTTCTCTTAAAAAATTATTTATTTGTCTTTTGCTTGAAAGCTTTATGAGCTTTGGTGCCATCCTAGCACATTTCTGAGACAGTCCTTTAGCCCAGCTCAACAATATTTTGGTTTGATCAATAGGTCTCTGTTGCTGTGAAGTTATATTTATTCTCTATTTGAATTTTCATTAGGTACAGGACATAAAAGTTGTTTCTCTCTTTCCACTATTATTCTCTCAGCCATGGGTTTGTTCCTTCATCTCCCCTTTCTTCAATTCTGAGCTCCCTTAGGAGCTGGTCTTAAGATTTAGTGGCCTGAGGGAAATAAATAAATAAATGTCTTGACTGAGCTTGCTAACTTTGTTACTTGATATAAACCCTACTTTAAAGAAAATTTGTGATTTCTACCTTGATTATTACATTTGATACTTTTAACGTACATTAAATATTTAAAAGTTACAGTCATTTTAAGCTTTTGGCGGAGTTGTATTACAGTCTAAACTTGATCAACAAACTTAATACTGAAATTCTTAGACACGATGGATGGAAGAGCATTTCAAGAATGCAGCACGTCATAGTACTTTGGATTTTGTAATCCTTTGAAATTGTTTTGGTGCACTTTGAATTTGCTCCAGTTGGGTTGTATGCCTTAGGGTATTTTTATATATTGTGAAATAAATTTCCTTGAGGAACTTAAAGTTGAAAGCCCAATAACCTCCTTCAGTTTTAATCCTTCCACCAAATATAGGAAGACAAGGATTTGTCTTTTAACCAAAGAATTCAATACTCTATTATTTTTTCTCTCACCTTTTCTGTATATTTTTATCTTTTCGGTTTTTATAGTCTGTCACCTGAAGTTCCTGAGGTGAAGCTGTCTGTTGTACTCACTTAACATCCACATATTACAGACCGTAAACCAGAACTGAATTTCCCCCTCACAGACAAAAGTTGATGGACGAGATTTTTATTTCAATTACTTAGCCATTAGTTAAAAATAGATGAACTCATTTTGGAGTTTACAGCTATGGCGCTGAGTTTAAAAAATAATAATAAAAAAAAAAAATTAAAAAATAATAATTAAAAAAAAAAGTTCTGGCCGCCTTTGCCGTAAGGGCATGTTGCTGGCTTGTGGGCACTTTAGTGACTACCAAGATCCCAAGGTCTTCCCTTCTGGCAAGTCATAAGGATTTTCCCATTGACTTTATTAAGATGATATGCAGGAGCACAGCCAGTGCTCTGTTCACTGTAGTCAACAGAAAGCAAGAATAGACCAATATACTGGAACAGTGGAGAACAAAGGGAGAGTCAAGTAGGAAATAGGAATGCCTTTATCAACATGGCGATGTTGGAGAATGGCTGGGGAGTAACACAACTTGCAGAGTTGTCAGCTTGGTGCTCACCTCTGGAGCCAGCTGACATAAATAGATGAGGATTGTTTGCACAGCTCATGCTTTAGGAATTGCGCGGTTTGGTGAAGCTAAGAGAACAAAGAAAGATGCAAAGAGGATTGGCTTTGTAGAGCTGTTGGTGCAGTTAAAAGGTGTGATGAGCTAGTAAGTAATCTAAATGCATTCTGTATGGTACCTAGAATGTCTTGATTACATCTTCTTTTTTTATTAAATTATTCAAATGGCATTGCTTGTACAGGTTAGCAAATGCCATAAACCTGCCCAGTTCTTGGAAACAAGTTGGCTTTTGTTAAAGTTTATTGAACTGTAAAATATTATGTAGATGTAATCAATTTAAAGATTTAGTTTGCTGTGTTTTGTTGTGTGTTTTGTTAGTTAAGCTTCACATTTATTTTTTAAGTACTGTGCTATAAAAGAAATCTCACTTTAGTGAATAAATACTTCATTGATTTCTAAGTCATGCGTATTTTCTTGGCTTCTGAAAACAAAGTGGTTTTCTTTATTGTATTTTCATTGATTCTTTTAATTTTTTTCATATTTATTTTTTATAATACATCACATCACAAAGCACTTGCAAGTTTAAAAGTAACCTTGTGTTCCCTGGAAGTGCTTCTTTATATAAATCCAAACTGAATTTTTAGTTACAAAAAAAATTTAACTAGCACCCTGCCTGAAGAATAATGAAAACTTTATGAAAAGCTACAAGGAAAATGTCAAAATGCTTTCCTTGACTATTTTAAAAATAATTTTGATATGCTGTTATGTTTTGAGAGCATCCATGTCAGTTGCAGCACCTCCAGTGGCTTTCTGGAAAGGCTTTTGACCCAGCTTTGCTGCATTTCTGTGCCAGTAAGTCTGCACGAGGGCTGCCAGACGAAGTGGCCAAGACCCTTTGCTTTAGGGGTGTGGTGAGGCCACTCCAATCCTGCAGAGCTCCCCGAGCGTCTTTCTTTTCCAAGCCCAGAGTAACGGTTCAGTTGGTTCCAAAGTACCCCTGAGGATCACTGTAGCTTTGTATTGCAGGCACCTGCTGTCCCAGCAGCAATAAAATCTTTATCTGCGGGCCTCTCCTCCTTAGGTCTTGTTGTTTCATTAGTAGGACTCTTGGAGAGGCGTCCTGGGGCACGTGGGACTCCTGAATTTAGCTGGTGCTGCAGGATTATGACTTTGTGGATTCTTTTCTTGGCATCAGTTAAAGTCGGAGTAGAAAGTTCAGGAAATTTTCTGTAGCACAAACTTGCCTTATTCACCACTAGGTAGGGTTTGCATAACTCTTTGTGCGTTCAGTTTAGCTCTGAGTTCAGGTGGATGCTTTATTCCTATTAACCTGTAGTTTGTCTAAAGTAATTCCTAATGCTACATAGATGTGTAATTTTATTTAGGACTAATTAAAACACTAATTAAAAGGTGATAGCTGTGCTAAGAAAATATGTATTTGTCACTTGTGGACTCAACAGAATCATAAATCCCTGTTTTTACCACTTAGTATTAATATTACTCTACAGACAATTTAGACATCTGTGCGTTGTGAAGCCATTCAGAAGTGCTCTAGTGGACTGACTTATTAAAAACATGGTTATCTAATTCAACAGCTCGTTGCTCTAAGCAAACCAGCTGGCGTAGCACAGAAATAGAAAAAAGTCCAATGCAAGATGAATTTATAGGGCAGAGTCGGTTGTTTTATTACAAGAGATCTTTGGCAGGAAGGAAAGTATAGCTTTTATTTTCTGTTAATTAGAATATTAATAATTTTGTTGCCATTGCTTACCCACTGCTTTGGTGAGTAGATGTGGAAGACTCTGCAGGAATTGGAAAGTTTGCAAGGATCTTGGAAAATAGATGTTGATTTGGACTTTAATACGTTCAGTCCATGCCTTCCCCAGCTGTTGCAGCTGTGTTGTAAGATTGAGAATGACCATGGCCCTGTTCTTAGGAACTGTTGTGACTGTGCTGGAATTTCCCAACCTGTTGTTAATGTGGTAAACAGGGATTTGCCTGTGACTGGTGTTGCACATAGCCAGTATATAGGGACAGAAAGTGTAATCCTTGCAGAATTAATCAGCACTTAACAGGAATGCGTACAGTAAATCAGGAAACTGTGCAGGCGCAGAAGACTATAAAGCAGCATCTAAATACTGGAAAAGATGGAATAGTTATCTGGATTACACTGGCTGCTTTGAGGTTATTGGAGTCTGCATTAAGAATGAATTTGTGGGCATCTCCGCATCATATCAGCTCCATAAGTCACTTTGACATTTAAAGACCGTAGTGCTTTAATCTGTTGGAGGTCATGCAGGTTCTGTTAACGTACAGATTCAGACACTGAAGCTATGATGTCTTCCAAAAATACTTCCTGTGACCAAAGTTAAAATTGCTGTGGACTAAAAGACTGCAAAGGAGTAGGAGTCATCTCTATGGAAAATAGCAGTGGCTGCAGTATAATTTACAACTTTTATCTTAACTTTGTTTTGTAAACCTATGCATGTACTTGTGAACAATTCAGAGATTTTAAGAGAAATCCATCCACATAACTCACTGAGACTTAAGTATGATGCCAGCATAATAGCAGTAGGTTGTTAATCTTCAGCAATGACGGAATCATACATGCATTCACAATGGACGTTTTTAGTAAACTAAATCCATTCATCCACTGAGCCTTCCAGGAAGAATATCTGTACACGGATGACTATGCTCTGTATAGGCTTCATGTTTGTGGTGCTTGTTGTTTTGTTTTGTTTTTTTTTTTTTTTTTTTTCCAGAAATAAATAATTTATCCTACTTCTGCCCTATTTGGAAATATATTTCTTGAAATTTCTTGTATTTTTAGTAATACATTTCTGGTTTCTTTTTCCGTAAATTTATTGACTTAGAAGGCAAATGTTCACTAAAGCTAATAATTGCCCAAATGTACCTCTAAATAGGAAAGCATTAGTCTTAGCAACACGTATTTACATCTGTGTACAATATCTCTGATTAATTAGAAAATTTTAAAGTAAGTTTTTATTATATTTTTTGCAGAAAGATAGCTGTGCATGTTTAGTCCCTCCTGTCTTCACTTTACGGGAAGGGACTAGACCAGCAGTATTGAATGGCCACCAGTCTTATTTTGTAATCCTTTACAATTTGCTCATGGAAACACTTGGAAATTGCTTTTACAGGAAGAAAAAACTGTTGTCACGAAAAATCTAACTTAAAAATATTTACTAGATGTGAGCGTTGTCCATGGATATAACAATTAGCCTGGAATCCTGCCAGCACTCCTCTCCCAGGTTCTGACCCAGCCACTATTGAAGGAAGAAACAGAAGCAAAAGATCATTACTATTATTATTTTTTCTTTTTGTTTGTTTTTTTTATAGTCTATCAATGCTTTAGTGGTCCATCTCATAGTGCTTTTGTATAAGGAGAAAGAAAAAGGTCACTCTCTGGAGCTATTCAGCATCGTGGCTGTTGATAGGAAATAGGGGAGATTAAAATACGCTTCCTATGCTGGAACCTGGGCAGACATCTATGTTTGTACACATCTGTATCCCTTCAAATTGATTCTCTCTGTCTTTAAAAATACTGTCACGTGCCGTATTTGTCTTGCAGAAATGAAATTTTCTCTAGCGTCCAACATAATGAAAAATTGGATTAAATATCTTAGGACAGATTTGTCTTTAAAATGTTTTGCCATCATGTTCCATTATAATGACTAGTAACATCAGGGAGACATCACCTTCATGATTTGTCTCTCTTTTTCCCCTCCTTTCTGTCTCCATTTCTGTCATGGTATGATAAACATATCCATACTCATTACCAGAGCTTTCAAACGAGCAAGTAAGTATTAATTTCAAGTCGAGCTCTTCCAGAGTGAACTAGGTGAGGTTTCTTCACTGGGCTATTCCCTTTGGCTGAGATATTGTTTTGATTAACTTAGTCATAATGGAAGAGGGCCAAATTGACTTCCATGTTTCTTGGATGTCTGCTAGGAATATAGTCGTTATAGCATCATAATTATAGTGCAAAGGAACATATTTTCTGTGGTTTTGTATGTGTTTTCTATAGGGACTGCATTGAAAGAATTGAGACTGTACTCATCTTGTCCTGTTTATGCCAGTGTTTCACTTGTACTTTCTCAAAAAAAAAATAAATCACAAAGCTGGCTTGGTAAGTGCTGCTGACCACCTTAGGTGCATCCAATTTGAAGAAAAAAAAATGTCTGTATCATGAATAAAATAAACAAGACATAACTTGAGCAGGCGTGGTTGCTCAAAGTTGGCATCAGAAAGCGGCCCAGGGCTTCAGGACACTCCATCATGAAAATTCCTATTGTAAATCAAATCTGCTGGTTACTGCCCTCCTGCCTTTCAGGTACCAACGCGGAGCTCCCCTCCTCACTTTTTCCCAGGGCTAGTTTGGCAACTTAAAGATGCAGTGCTGAGCCACTAATAAAGGTATACTGCTGCTTCCACTGGAAGCTATTTGCTGCGCTTCTGCTCCCATTGGGGTTTTTTCTGAATATTTGGGAATATAAGCTACCATTTTACATTTCCTTGCAGGCTTACACCTTGGGCTATGCTGTTGTCTGCAGGTGTTAGCCCTTGGACATGTTAGTTTAAAAGCATCAAGTGAAAAGCCTGAGGAGCTCCAGATTTGATGCTGATAATTCAGAAATCAGTAGGGTGGTAAGGACAACTGGGTTATTGCAGGTGCCGGTTATTGATGTTGATAAAGTGTAACGCTGACTTTCCCTTGTGAATTCCTAGCTTTGCAGAAGCTTCTTAATGGACTAGATTTGTAACCTAGGCTAGGGGAATCCAGGTTATTAACAAGTTTCCTCATTTTATATTTAACCCATACTTTGGCTTGCACTTATTAGAAGTTGGTGATGTTTAATTTTTTTAAAGTGGTTATTTTAAACAAATATATATCATTCCTGCATCCTAGTACATAGTAGAGACTGTAACTCTCTCCTCCCCTTCCTTTCTGTCTTCCAGAATAACCCTGTCCTCCTCAAGCTTTGAGGGTTGCATCAGGCAAACTTAGTGGATGTCATTTGTTTTGAATATCTGGTAGTATGTATTGGCAAACCTATCTGTCTACAGATGTGTAGTCACACACAGTGACGTCAAAGTGTAGTCTCTACAAATACTCGTGTGTTTATATGTAGTGCAACACAGTGTGGACATGAATATGTATCTGTCTGCATACATACACACATGCATCCCTATTTATGAAACTAAATGCACAGTCGTGATTCATTTTACAAAATGCCCTTCCAAAAAGTGAGGTTCCATTGAATGATTTATAATTTGCCAAAAGATGTGGAAGCTTGGATACTAATTGCTGCAAAAAGTTGGTGAGTGATTGATGACCAGCGTTGGTGGACCCCTCTTTTTTTACAGTGTGGGAAAGCAACGGAAGATCGGCGAGGAGGATTGTAAATACCCTCAAGTGGCTCGCACCTGGGGTACTGGAAAACACGTATATCACCCTAATTGTTATTCAGTCTGGGGCGCTTGCAAGAAAAACACTTGCACTTAGATATCATAAGTCTGTGATGGACTCGGGGACACCTTATCTAGCCACTTGAGAATCCTGGTCTGTTGTTGAAGAAGATCAAAGCACAGTGGGAAAACTATGCCTGCTTGAACCCTTTTTAAATACCAGCAAGAACAGAGAGTCCGTGTGCGCTCTTGCTAACAAGGACTCTCTCACTGCCAAGGACTCTTGCTAACAAGAACTCTCGCGCCGCGGTGCCTGCGGTCCCTGCTTGCGTGCCTCTGCCCGCGTGTTGCTTCAGAGATTCCCCGGTCTGTGAGGTATCGAGACTAAATTTGTTCTTTGCTTTCCATCCGTGGTTTGTGGTTGTTCCTGCATCCTGCCTGCATCGGCTCACACGTATACTCTTTGAAATATTGCAGTATAAAGGAAATGAACAGTATTTCTGGAAGCTTATGTGTGTAAAAAGCATTCTAGAAAGTTTCATTAGGTAGATTATTATGCTTTTTAAATATGATTTGTGCCTTTTTTTGTTTCATCCCTTAACTTTAAGAAGCCTTTCTTCAGACTCAGCAGTTGGTAACATTTAATTTTGTGTCATTTTATGTCTTTAGAGATGTGTTGACATTTCTGCTTTTCAGAATAGCATTTTTACATTCTGTCATTAGCCCATGTGTTATAAAATGCAGTATTAACCTTTCTAACACATTTAGGTGTTACACAGAGGATGCGTTTTATGGAATAATATGCTATTAGTTAAATAAGTAGTATATATTGTATGAAAAAATTGTCTGAACACAAAACTCAATCAAGAGTTGGGCAGAGAGAAACCTTATGAAATTCAATAGGGGCAAGTGTAGGGTGCTGCACCTGGGGAGGAATAACCCCATGCACCAGGACAGGTTGGGGGCTGACCTGCTGGAGAGCAGCTCTGTGGAAAGAGACCTGGGAGTCCTGGTGGACAACAGGGTGACCATGAGCCAGCAATGTGCCCTCGTGGCCAAGAAGGCCAATGGCATCCTGGGGCGCATCAAGAAGAGTGTGGCCAGCAGGTCGAGGGAGGTCATCCTCTCCCTCTACTCTGCCCTGGTGAGGCCACATCTGGAGTACTGTGTCCAGTGCTGGGCTCCCCGGTTCAAGAGGGACAGGGAACTGCTGGAGAGGGTGCAGCAAAGGGCAACAAAGATGCTGAGGGGACTGGAACACCTCTCTTATGAAGAAAGGCTGAGGGATTTGGGTCTCTTCAGCCTGGAAAAAAGACGACTGAGGGGGAATCTTATCAACACACATAAATACTTAAAGGGTGGGTGTCAGGAGGATGGGGCCAGGCTCTTTTCAGTGGTGCCTGGCAACAGGACAAGAGGTAACGGGCACAAACTTGAGCATAGGAAGTTCCACCTAAACATGATGAGGAACTTCTTTACTTTGAGGGTGGCAGAGCCCTGGCACAGGTTGCCCAGAGAGGTGGTGGAGTCTCCAACTCTGGAGACATTCAAAACCCGCCTGGACGCGTTCCTGTGCAACCTGCTCGAGGTGACCCTGCTCAGGCAGGGGGGTTGGACTAGATGATCTCCAGAGGTCCCTTCCTACCCTACCGTTCTGTGATTCTGTGAAGACAATAATGTGTGTATATATTAATAGTTTCAAGATACAGCACATAATTATTTGAACAAACCTGGAATATCCTTCAGGAAAAAAACAGTCACATCTCCAAGCATTGAACTGAACAGGCAGTGTCCACTGCTCTTGACTTGTCGTGGTTTGTAAAAGTCTTGGTGTTGGACTGAAAGAGCCAGCCAACACCTAGTGGAATGGTGGTAGGAAGACAAGAAAAATGTTCACGTGCAAGACTTCTCATCAAACACTTGTTCATGACAGATGGTTCTGATATGGGAGTGGGGGATGTTCTGCTTTGGCATCAGCAAGATAATGGATTTAATTGCGGGCAAAATTTGTCATAAAATGTCAGTTGTTGCATGTTGAATCTGATAACCACAGAATGTTCATTTGTTGTCTTATTTCATGTACTTCTATAGCTATTTAGAAGTTAGTACCAGAAATTGTCAAAGTATATTCAATCTTTGCATAATCCAAGCATATTACATGGTGTAAGGACAGATTTTAATGTAAGGAATAGTTCCAACTTTACAGGAGCATGTGCCAAAGTGATGAAAGGTATCTGGAGTTGGTGTATCCACATGGAGTTTTAAATGTTGAAATTCTAGGTCAGGTCCCCAAAGCAGTACTGTTGCATCAGTACGGTGCTGCCTTTCAGCTGCAAATCCTCTAAGCAGAGGTTATGAGTTCAGGCACTGAGTCACTTGGGGCAGGCTCTGCTGCTCCGGGTTTCAGAGCAGACTGTCGCGGCTGCAGGTCAGATGGAAATTGCTGATGGAAATTCAGAGGAGGCTTGCCCTGCTGTTGTCTTTCACTCTTTATATGAGGTCTTTTAAAGTTTCTACATTTTTAATTTGTTGCAGACAGTTTAGAATGCTAATGACACTATCTGACGGTGATCAGTGACTTTTTCACGTGTGCTTCTAATCATAACCGTACAGTGATTCATAAAATCCGACCACGACACGGGCATTTAGTTCACCAGGCAGCTAACGTTCTAATACATCTGGAGAATAAAAATCCAGCAATCAACCTTTATTCCTATAATTGCATGACAAAAATAAATTCAGAGACAAGGGGGAAAGAGACTAGTAGAGGCACAGTGTTTGTTGTGCTAAAAGGCCCCCAGTAGATTAGCAGGATTAATTCTAAACTGAATGAACAGCTGAAAAATATTTGGGAAACAATATGTAAAGTGGATAAAATAAGGGATAAACATGATTTTTAAAGTGGATCTTCACAAATTTTGCCAAGCTAACCTTTCTTAACCCTGTCATTCTTTTTTCACATCATATTGAGATAAGGTCAGTATATGATTGAATTCTTAACATTGAAACTACTAGTCTACAGTTTAATTTCTGCTTAAGTAAGCAGAACTGTAAGCCTCTGTCCGAATTCCAGTGGTTATGGTCAGGAAGAAGCCTGCAAAATGTTGAACATTTACATTTATTAAAATTAAATCCTATTCTGTATGTCACCCCAGGGTCAAAAGGATCCTATTAAACAAGTTAGTTTCAATCCAAAAAAATAACTAAATCTAAGTCTTTGCATCCTAACTCTTTCTGTTTCTAATCAGTGAAGGTCGCAGATCCCCTGTTCCACCTTTGTCCTGTTTCTTGATGCTATTACGTAGCTCAGAAGCATTTGCCTGCTCCTGTTTTCTGTGGGATATAATTGTATCTCATCTGAAGACGTATCTCCACCGATCTGCTGTGGTTTGGAAAAGATTTTGCCAGGATGTCACATACATTGAACAGCATGCTGGAGAAAACAGATTACTGAGAGACTGAATATAAAAACTCTGCCATGACATATAGGAATGGGCTCTGTTTTTTGTAATAATAAGTCTGACTGCAGGCTAGACACTAAACTTTATTTCCAGGTCCCAGGTGGTTCTGAAAGCAAATGTCAGAGCCTTATTAAATGAGTTAACATCCTTGTTAGTCAGAAAAAGCCAAGTGGGGTTTTTTTTGTTTTCTAGGGGTTTTTCAAGACTTTGGGGGTTTTTCCCCCATGTGATTTTGCTTCCCAGTCTGAACAGGTTGGCTTCCTTGTGGAAATTTTGCCCTCATTCAGTTTTTGTCTTCATCCTGGTTACAAGAGGGAAATGCAGTAATAGGTGTCATGGTTTTGGTATAATGCAGTTTAAGAGAACCTAGCTTGGAGATTGCTCCACAGGGTCAGTTGAATAATACAACAAATTTCTGCATGTACTTCATGATACTGTGTCTGAATCAAAACTTTAACTTTGGGGAGCATCTGATTTATTCTGAGATTAATGTATTTGTAGAAAATAAATGAAATATTCACAACCTTCCATTTAGAGCGGAAAAAATTTGGTAGATGGTTTTCAACCACAAGTAGTCACTATTTCTTGTGTTTGTTGTCACAGTTTTTCTTTTATCATGATGTAGGGCAATGAAATTTAATCCCAACCAAGGGATGTTAATGCTATCAGAGGACAGCAAGGGTGAACAAAAGTGCTGTCAATTTAGAGCAAATGCAGTACTACTGCTTCGGCTCAAGGATAAACAGCAGCAGATGAAGGAGTGAATTCCTTGGACGCTCTCTGAACATTACTGACTTTGGGGTGGTTCACATTTACTATGGTAAATGCTTCTCCACGTTGCATCTTGGCTAGTTTATCGAAAGGGCTTTGCTTAGCTGGATGCAAACCCCCGAGTTGTGTGAATCCTTTTTCTACTGGTGGGCACGATGCATGCAGGAAAATAGAAGGGGTTTCTTGTTTGATTTTTAAGAAACAAGGATGAGAATGAGACACCTTCATGACTTTTAAGATGTTTTCTTAAAAAAAAAATTGTATGTCTATCAGAAGTTAAAATTATTTTGCATTTGTCTTTGACAAGCACTGCTTCACTGTTTAATTAGGTAAGTTAATGACTTAGACTTCCTGGTGCTTATGTTATAGAGATAATAGTTTATAATAACTCATTTCTTAACCCCTCCCTAGCATCAAACAACTAATCTTCAAAGGCAGCGTGTTTGTCAATTTGGTGATAGTAACTTGGAATATAAATCCCCGAATTTGAGCCCTGTAAATTACTTTTTTAGTATTTTTTTTAATCTGGGAAGAGCTTTTTTCAGGGAGAAAGCATAACGAACACCCTGTCATTGGGACGAGGAAATGTAGGTAAATGGTCAGAGGATGTTACGCCCTAAGGACATCAGGACAAACATTAATACATTGCTTTAGGTCACAGGGGAGAGCTGGCCTCCCTTCCTTCTAGTACTGGCAAGGCTGTATTGCAGCAGTCTGTGTCTGAGTGAAATCATTAAGCAACCCCTTAAGTTTTGTATCTGAATGATGAGTAGCAAACACAGGAAAATAAATCCTCTGCTGTACAGATGTGTTGGATAACAGGCTGTGTTGTATAATGTGCCAAACAGGCTTACATAGACATCGAACCAGACCGAGTTGGTGGTCAAAAGTAGTTCCTGGTGTCCAGGTAAATCCACATCTTCCAGTTCAACAACTTCCAGAGGAGGTGGTATCCATTTCAGAATAAGAAGCCTGTGTAAACGATAACCTGGGCAAATCAGCAACTCCATAGGCTGTTTACCCTATAAAGCTGTTAGTGTTGTAATCTTTGTTTTAATGTAAACATCACTTCATACTTGCGCAGTTAGTATGTCTCAGGTGAGAGGTGTCTTTTGGAGACAGCTGCCTTCCTGGTAGCCCACATATGACAAATCTAACAGTGGTTTTGTGTTTGGTCAGGTTTTTTTTTTTACTTATTTGTGTAGAGTCGTCTACCTGCTTAGGATCAGGCAGCTAAATCTATAGAATGCTTTTACCTGGTCCGAGCGTCCTCTGTATCAAGTGGAAATCAGATGAGAAATTTGTAATGTTTTAAAATTTTCAGTTCACTAAGAAAATCTGTAAGTGCCCTGAATTCTCCATTCAGGATCAGTTAAATAAAATGATGCTAAGATATGTCCCTTTCATTTTTCATGTTCAGAAACAGACTTATCTATTACACTTTCATATGCCTGAGTCTTTTGATGTAAGAAATATAGGATAGTCATGAAAATATGTTGAAAGATTGAACATAGTATTTCAATCAAAGACTATGAAATTTCATTTATGTGTTTTATCAGGAACAAATCTTTGGTAATAGTGTTAGTTTGATCCTTCCCTTGCATTTATCTCAGCATCAGGCTAGAAATTGGTGTTGTATCCTATTTTCTCTTCAAGTAGCTTACTATTACATAATAAATGTTGGTTTGTGGTTCACTTGTGGATGAACAGAGCTCAGCATGGCGATTCCGTCATTTTGCTCCCCAAGGTCTGGCACTGCTATTCTGAGGGCCTTCACTGGAGAGAGTATCCCTGTCCTTCCAGTGTGCCACTTTGCCTACTTGTTCTGAATGGTTTACTTTAAGTCGCTTCTTGATCGCTTGCCCTAAACATAATTTACATCGCCCTGAAGTAACTTGGAATCTTACGCTAAATTTTGTTTGGAGTTGAAATGGGCTTATTTTTTTAAGTAACATATTTGACCCGAGAAGCCTGGCTTTGGAAAAAAGGTTGTGAAGTATGTTTCGTTCCCAAAGGTGTTGGGAAATATGTTTTTCTTTGTATTAAAACTGGATAGACCTTGAGGATGATCTTTTGTTGCTCACCTCACAGCAACAACGACGACAACAACAAAATGTATCCTTAGTGTTTTCTGGTTCCTTGAGGTACCTGCTCATAACCTCCCTGCAGCGCTGCAGTGGAAGGTCTGCAGTTCTCCTCTGAGCTCAGCTGTCAAGTAGAGTCATACATCTTAAACAATGAAAATGGAAGTTGAAACAAAGAATTAGATTGTCTCCGGCAAGAGCGTAATCAGTGGTGAGAAACTGGGACTATAACTTCCTTAATGGAGCTGTAGTGCTTTTCTTGGAAGGGAGCTAGATTTAAGAGAACGTGCTGAAGCGCAGTGTTGCTGTTTTAGCAGCAGTCGTGCGCTGATCCTCACTCTGCTGTTTCCAGCTTCTCCGCAAGTCAGTATATCAGATCACCACATCCATCTTCTCCCTCCCAAGCATTGCTGTTAACCTTTTTGTGACCATGTCTCATGAGAATGCCTAAGACATACTAGAAGTATTGTAATAAATTTAATGATGCTTTAAAAGTATTTTATAAAATGCTTTTTTAAGACCATACATTATTCCTTTATTGAGGATTCCTGCAATTTAATACATGTCATGTAGAAGCTTGTTCTTAACATGCTCAGATTGTTGAATATCAAAAAGCTATTTAAGGGAAGAAGGCATTCCTGGCATAGGGCAACCCGGCAGCAGCCTCTGGCTTAATGTATCTGGTGGGAAATTCTAATTTATCATCAAAGTGACAGCGACTCACTTGGTATGAAGTGCCAAGGAGACAGATGGCAATGTTGAAATGTTCTCTGTTGTGCCTGCCATCAGGTACAGTGAAAAGAGAGCTCAGGAGCAACAACACGTTGTAGTAGAGTAAATAATTCTTGCTACCACTTTTTACAGGGAGTGAGTTTGTTTGAAGCTGCTGATACAAAGCTGATCTGGATTCTTTAATGGGGATGGAATGGCAGTGTTAGAAAGACAGGTTTATATTAAAGTATGCCTTGGAGCAGATAAATTAAATTTTCATTCCAGTAGAAAGTATGAACTTTAATGTTCAAGTTCAGTGGAAACAGGGAGGGAAGTGTGCAAGCCCCAGGCTGCTGGTGGGGATTACTCTGCTTTGGTATTGAGTGCCTGCCTCTCTGTCTTTGCTTTTTGTCCCAGTTTCACATCTGGACGGTACTGCTGCTGCGTGTGCCAGACTGATGTTGATTTGAGGCACTTCCTTGTGATGAGTTCTAGAATATGTGATTCGTTATTACAATTTATATATGAGCAAATTAAATTCTGTTTGTGTTGTTAGATTGCACTTTGGAGTCAGTATGCCTTGGTTTGTCATAAGAGGTTCTACGAGGTAATATGGACACATCTGTGAAGTGTTAATACCTACATCTTTATCTCAGTGGGAAGAGGAGATATTGCAAGGGAATATTTGCTGAAGTTGCTCCTTTGGAACAGGGACCTAAGAGTCGAGACTTGAGGGCCGTGCTGTCCCTGCTGGCTTGGCCCATGAATCTGGGCGTATCTCTTTGAACATCTTATTAAATGGAAAAGTGATGTAATGATACTAGGAGTAACAGTATCAACTTTAATTTTTTTTTTTTTTTGTATATTCTAATGCACTTGAGTATTTGTAGGTGGCATCAAGTTCCTAAAAGCTGCTAAGTATTTGGAGAATATGGACACTTTTCTACTTACTGTAGATCTTCTTCTAACTGCTCTCTAACAGCTTTGTGCTCTGGATCCTAAAGGTTGATGTCTAACAGAGAAGGAAGCAGAAGAGTAAAAATTCACTTGCAGTTTTCTGGAATTGTTGATTATTTCTTTCTTATCCATGAAAGATCTGTTAAGAAAAGAGTTTTAATCTTCATAGGAATAGCTTCTTTGTGGAAAGTTCAGCAAAACAAGAAGAGTACAAGGTACAATGATATAATGAGTTTTAAATTATATACATTCTAAATATAGTAATCATATATGTTAATGTTGGTGCTTCTGGTGATAAACTGGTTTGGTCTTTGCATTTATTTGTCTGGATTGCAGTCAGAGCAGTAATTCCAGCTGGAATTTTGAAACCTAAAAATACGGGGAACTAACCACTATTTAGTTTCAAATTAAGTATTATTGGATGGCAAGAATTATTTAGGTCTTAACAAACAAATACATTGATTTGTATTACAGTTTTTCCCTTCTTCTCATCAAATTCTTTTTGTCTAGAGTCTTGGTCTGTTACACATCTTACAATAAAAACTTAATGGTGTCTTCTGTTTGTTTGTGCAAGGGAACAGAAAATAGTCCATGAATGTGTGTTTGACCCTTAGGAGGGATTCTTTTGGATCATTCGCTTTGGTTATGTTACCATCTACAGCAGACATTAGGGGTTTTATATGTAAGGACTGTAAAGAAGCTGACCTGTAACATACTGTGCAAATGAGTAATTCTTCTTTTAGTTTTCTTCTAGAGCTACTTAAGATACACAGGTTTTCTTGTAGGTGTAATGGTAGGTGAAAATTCACTTTCTTTATAAATGTGCTTACTGAAAATTAAATAGTTTATGCTCTTCCAGCCAAAACACATGCGGTCTTTCAACATTTCTATATCATATCGCATCCCAAATAGAAAGATATGCACCAGAAAGATAAAAATTGAAGATACATAAGATGGTTTAGGTTGCACGAAATTCAAGATTGGAAGCAAGAAAATGTAAATAAGAGCAACTGACAGACTTGAATGTTGCTTACATAACAAGGGTTTATGTCTTTTCCTTTTGTTTAAAAAAAAAAAAAGTAATTCAAATTCCAAGGACATATATTATCTGTTAATGATACAAGGTAGCAATAGTGCAGCTAAGTGCGTTCTCAATTTAGTTTCGTATGTGTTCTGTAACCAGGCAAGTAAGACAGAGATGTTCTGCATTATAACAAGCACATCATTAAAATGGCAGATGACCATAAAATTAAATCTTGCTGTCCCGTGGGATCTTTCTGAATGTTAAGTGAAAGCATCTGCAACTGCTTATTTTGTCCTTATTAAGCTCAAACAGTCCAGAACCTTGAGTTTTTAAATGCAAGTTCATCTCTTATGTCGTGCATTTGTGATGAGGTAATTGAATAAAAAGATGCAATATATTTTTAATAACATAGACTTATCTCACCGATTGATTGTGATTAGAGTCTGGGTTAAGATGTTCCTGTGCATGTATTGTTTTGATCTAGAAGTCTGGCTGGCAGACTCATGTCAGGGGCACTGCTAGAGCAACTTTAAGATTTCTGATTGAGTTCAGTTCATGTGGAAGTATGGTGTCACTTACTTTTTATTCATAAGCCTGCCTAAGAGCAGCCTGTACAGACGTAAGTGAGAATGTATCCGGTCATTCCAGTTACGACAGAAATATTGGAAATACTAGGAACTAAAGGGGAAGAAACTAGTCTGACATTAAACCCTTACGAATCTTCTTATAAACTTGTAAATCTCATATTTGCATTGTGCTTCTAAATTTTGTGAACTTAGCCACTCCCAAGATTGTATATTGCCTAAGCCACTGTGTGTATAAATACAAATTTAAAATTAAGTCTAATTCAGGCTAATACGCTTCGCAATAACTGATTTACAAATATGAGTTTATCTTGAAAGCCACTTCTCAGGAATGAGAGTAGCTGTATTGCTAAAACGTCATGTCTGACAATATCTGTGGCATAAAGCAGGTACCCATGTTTCCCTATTTTTCTGATGCAAGAAACAGGGGCAGGCTTCATTTTAAATCCATCATTGATGACTTCAATATATCCGTATTCCTTGGTTTTGATTAGTGCTTACAGATTGCAATTTGAACCTAGAAGTATCCAAAAAAGTTTATGCAAAAGTAATGAGAATTGTATGACTGCATCATCTTTGCGTAAATGGAAACTTGATTTCTCACCAATGCTAAAATTTTGTGACTGTAACAAACCTGCATTTAGAAAGGAGCTCTTTTTTTTTTTTTTTTTTCTAATGGTCACATTTCATACACTGCATATAATAAGGTATATTTAACAACTACATGGTAACATAAGTTAATAGCAGTGTCTTCGATCAATTTAATTCCTCTTTACTATCTAAATCATATTTATTTAATGTAAAAACAAACCTGAAGATGGGTTTCCCAAAACCCTTTTCCACCTGAGAGGCCGTATTTTACATGAACAATGTGATACAGGGTTTTATTTTACACCGCTATTAAATTTTAATAATATCTTGTCCTCTGTGTATTACTCTGTGTGTATAACGTAAATATATGTGTTTAGGGAAAAGATGGCAAAAGTAAGGGACTTCATGAAAACTGAAAAATTGTTGTTGCTGGGATGTGTTCACTGCTGCAGTATTAATACAATTTTAAACTATTTCAGTTGACTGAGTAGAGCTATGTGGTTAAAATAGTCTAGGTTAATCTTATTTTATTCCCTGAGTAAAATAATCAGCAAGTTTTCTTCAGAAGGGCTACAGAAACAGAAAGAAAAAAAGAGCAAAAAACCGCAACAAACCCCCAAGAATGGTAGTATAAAATAGGTGATGCATTCTGACCTGATGACCATTTTCTGCTTTATTTACTGTGGCACATTTATTATGAAAGAAAAAAAATATAAAACATACCAGCAAATAGTTCTGACATTAGTGTTTTCTTGCAAACTTGGATAATCCGTACATCTGAAGGCTACGATTTTTCTATATTACAGCCTCCTTAAAGAGAATTGTACCTGCAAAAACAGCAGCTATATGCAATCAATTGATTGCTAAAAGTTATTATCCCCCTAGGATGCTTTCCTTTTTATACGCGCTAGAACGTTAAATTTAAAAATTAGGCCTGCTGTGAAACTAACAACAGTCTTCAACTGAAAAATGTCAATCCACTTCAAACAATTTCAAGAAGATGCCTTATTTTGTCCTTCACTTAAAAACCCCAGAAGTCTGAAGGGGCTATGTAGCACATCCTCACTCGAGGACAAATCCTGCCTTACTGAGGATAATGAAGACCTTGAGTGTGGCCTTGTCCCTGTGCTGTCTTGCCACTGTGTCTGAGGGAAGGTTGGAAGGCGGCAGTTGGAAGTTCACCAGCTCCCCTTGGGAGGATGATAGGAACTGAAGGACTTTGTGAAGAGCACTCCCCACTGAGCGTCTTCCTTTCTTCACCCTGATTGACAATTTACATCCCAGACTTTGGCGAGACGGAGCTGTTGTTTTTTTTCAGACCTTCTGCCAGCCAGCACAGGAACCAAAAGCATATACTGTCAGAAAACTGTTAATAACTCTTTAGGGTTAGGGAATGTCAGGAAATTTTATCACCTGTGAGGCCAGTGCTTTGAAAACTGAGTTTCTCGAAGAAGCTGGAAGCATTCCGTCTGCCTTAAAGGGTATTGCTGTCAAAGAGGATGAAAAAAAGCAAAGGCAGAAAACCTGGCCAGGAGTATCACTGAAGGATTTGTACTGGAGAGGTATGAAGGAAAAAGTTCCACTATGTGAAATGTTGTCAATGATGGATATCTGTATGGATCAATGGAAAAATCAAAAGACGTTACGTCAAATTTTGCTTTACCTTCTCCAAAGTCAGCAGAGGTTCAAGAGATAATAATAGAAAGCTAATGCTAAAGCCGTTAAACTTTTGATTTTACACAATCTAATTTTAGATAGTATTTTGTTCTCCTTGCAATGTTATGCTCCCTTTCGAATGTTGCTTAGTTTCAGTTGGAGTTGCCATTTTGGTGTCTAGCTAAGCGTTTCCAAATTGCCAGGATAGGCTATCCGAGTGCTGGACTGTCACTAGTCCAATTAAAAAAGGAATTGGAGCGCTACTCACCACATTATTTAGGAAAAGAGAAACAACAGAGCATGTGTTGAGTCACATCCAACTCTATCTCCTGATGAAGCCATGGAGCTGCATTTTGTAAGACTGTAATAGGTTGTTTATGTTTATTAACTTCAGTATTTTGTGCCATTCTGAATAAATTCAAAATAATTTGAGGTCAGAAGTGGAGTTGAGTTGACTATCTATAAATCTTTGAATTAGATTTTCCTTTACACTTAGAAGTTCTGTTTGCTTCTCAGTAATAAATAAAATTAGCCAAAATTTAGAGAAAAATTAGACAAAATTAACTCACGTGCCTGAAGGAAAGAAACTTGGTGTTAGAGTGTATGGCTGTACAGACAGTGGGTTGGATTCATCTCAATTAACTTCAGCCATCTACAAACGGGAGAAAATTTCAGCTGTTCCGTGTGCTTTCAGTGGACACTGCAACCCTCCCATTTTAGCTATCTCCATTAAAAGGGATAAATTCAAACCAGTGGCACTGTGCAATTTTTTCATTAGCTACAGAGGAAGGCTCAGAAATGGGAAGGGTAAGAAACTTGTTTGGTTTTGGATAAAAACCGTTGTGTAGAAACTTTCTTTCCGATCAGGAAGCATTAGCCTGGAGAAATGTAAATTTTCTGTAACTGTGAAAGTCAAATGTGATTGTAATAGAAACTGTGCCAAATGTAAAAATGGCATAAAAAGTAATGTGTGTGATGCAAAGAAACAACTCAATATTTGCAGGCCGTCTAGCTTGTAACAGTAAAGGCGGAAGCTAGTTTTATTGGAAATGGGTTTCTTATGAGGTTTGTCCTCTTCCCTGGTGACTGTCACTATTCATTGCCACACTGAACTATTTTCAGTCGGACTATATGGCAAGTACATGGAAGTATATTAACCAAAATCTGTTAGAGTTTTTGCATGTGGGCAATGAAGGGAGGAGAGGTTTAAGTAGCAGCACTCTCTAAAGGTAATATTGTGAGGTGAAGTCCACTACCAATATGAAAGAAACAGCTTGATTAAAAACCATTTCGTAAAATAAATCATTAGAAGAATGAATTATATTTAAAAATCAGAAGAATGATTTTTTTTCTTTAGTGTGAGTAGGTAAAACTTTTCCCACTATTTGTATTTAGAAGTTAATTGGTTTTTGGCTTTTTTTTTTTTAAATGTTGTTTTTTAAAAGCAACTCTAATGTTGTGTTGATTTTTTTTTTCAGAGCACAGCATATGATATATGCTGTATGATATACTGCAATACTGTGAATGCTCAAGTGCACGTTAACCCATTTTCATACTGGTTTCTGGCTTTGGACGATCAGTCTCAGCTTGGCATTAAGCTGAAGTTAAGATTTTATTAATTTATTTAATAATAATAGTTGGTTCCAAAAGAGAAATTGTTGTGTTTTTTCTGACCAGTGTTGCAAGTTGTCAGCTATGTTTGTAGAAGTTTTTGAAGGCCTGTGTCTCTTTGGACTAAAGTGAGAAGAATTTTTTGTGTTTTAGGAGGTCAGTTACCGTCATGTCTTTCTTTCTAAGTCCCAGGTGATGCGTGCTATACTGGTATCAGAAAAGGGGGAGAGCTCGTCAGGTTTGTTACACTTCATCTTTTTGAGCAAGAAATGTCCTTGACACATCACCAGAAAAAGCTTTGTGATATGCTGTGATTTATTGTTTATGGGTAATAATAATAATAATAATAGTTATTTGTATATACATAACTCTTTTGCTTTAAACTTTCTCAAGGGCTTTATAAGATGGATAAACATCAAAAACCTAGGGAGACTGCTCTGCGTTGTACCACAGCACGATATTCTGTCTCTGGCAGTGACCAAGGACAATTCTTGAAGTCCAACGTCAAATCCTTTGCAACTCAGTTGCTTCCAAAAGCCAGGCATCATTCATACCAATTTTTAAACCTTAGCAGTTTTCCCTTACAGTAATTTTTCTAATCTGCCCTATATAATTTTTAGCCTCTACCACATGCTGTAGCAAAGAAATTCATGGTTTAACTACACCTTGTGTGGTGAACTACTTCCCTTTTTTGGGATCTTAAACTGCTCTAATGCTAATGTCATTAACTGATGACTGGTTCCTCTGTTAGAATGATAAGTAGCCACTTCCTATTCATCCTCTCCACATCATTCATGTTTTTAAACCCATTGCTCCCTGATTATAGCTGGGGTGACTACAGGACAGATATACAGGATTTATGTATCTTAAGGCCATGTTGAATATCCTGTAATACATGAAGTCATATGCATTTTTATCCAGGAAGGCTGTTAAGGTTGGGTTTTCTTTATTTTGACTGAGTAGTTCTGATTATACCTCTGCTGAATAAGGTAGTGTTTACATGGGTAAAAGTGTTTATATGGTTTAAAGTGCAAGTGAAGAAGGTATGTATGTGGCTTTTATGTTTGTACAGACTTTCTTAATAGCAGGGAATAAAGACCTGTTGAGTACGTTACAGTTGAAAAGGCAAAAATAAGAACATTTACCATAAGTAATAATATTTCGGTAATATAACTTTTATGTGAAAATAGCAGAATTTAAGGTATTTACAAAATGTATTGAATCCAGAACAGGTTAGAAACATTTGAAATGTTCTAACTGTATTGTCCAGAGGACAAATAGACTGTTTCTGCAGTTAAATAATGATTTCATTTCATAACCTATTTATTTACAGGGGATAAACAATCACATTTATGCAATGTCAGTAATGAAAATCTTGCCTGTATATGAATTAGTGGTTTTTTTTTTTTCCTAGGGGTGTATATAGGATCTGCCATCCAGAATTAGGGTGAATTTTTTTGTTTTAAAGATCAGTTTCTAAATAAACTATAAGGTAAGCCTAGTGTTCTGCAAAGAAAATGACTACTGAAAAGCAAAGCACATCCTCAGCTAGCACTCAACAAAGCAGTATAAGAAGAAAAAGAATTTTTGCAGCACCTTGAAGCCTAAGTGTCTCTATATGTTAATAATAAACTCCCCAATTTCCCAGGAGTACTATTTTTGTAATAGAATTTTCCTGCCTTAGGTTTTATCAAAATAAATTATGCTGGGTATATTCTAAATTTAAAATTATTTGGTAGCATCATGATTGGATATGCAGGAATTTACAGTGTGTCATAGCTTTTCTCTGAAGCATGCGAATTCATTTTTCTTTGGTTATCTGTGCTCTAATGGGGTAGCATCGCTTTATCCAAGCATGTGTCTTGTTATCCTCATGCAACATGGGCTTTTGTGGTATCAAAATGCTTGCCCAGCGCTTTTGAATACCTGCAGAAAGCCTGAAGTGGCTACACTGATAACAAGAGAGAAGAGTAGTGCCCATATGCTAATGTCCAAATCATTTTTTTCTACTGGGCATCAGAATTCATCTATTAATATCAAAAGTAGAATAATTCACATGAATGCATTGTTCTTTTTGTTGGCAGGGCAAATATGAGACTCATGGCGTAAAGCCCCCTGTGACGCTACCACAAAGACTTTCTCAAGTCACCAAGGTTCATGTATCCATGAACCGCTTCACATAGGACTAACTGATCTGTAGGTTTTTTCAGCTCTAACGCGTTTCTTGCACCTTTTTACATCAGCTGGTCCTTTTCTACACTGTGTTACTGAATTTTTTAATGATCTGCTTTTAGTGATCTGTTTATCTGGTTTGTTCTCCTCATTTGTCTTGCTTGGTTATTGACATTCCAGACTGTTAACTGATCCTTTCCGAAACCACTGTCTTCCCCGGGCTTTTAGGACACCAAGATTGTGCTCTCTTTATCCTCCCATACCAGTGAATTATTCTCAAATTCTCAATCGAACGGGAAAAAGGGCAGACGAAAGCAGCACCCCACTGACCTTTTGTCCTGTGGGTAGAGAGATTCTTGACATGAACTGTAATCTGGGGCAATATTTCAAGATACGGGATTTGAGGTGTGTTGTAGGGTTGTTTTCTGGTGGAAGGAGGTTTACTGCGTGTTATTAAAAGAGGAGATGGTTGTTTAGAAGGGAGAAAGTGGCCAAGGGCACAGGGAAAAGAGCAGATGCAAAGGGAGGAAGACCATTAATTTAGCAGAAAATCAAGATACTGGAAAGCAACATTAATCAATATATCAAAGGAGATGAAAAGAAGGAATGCTTTGCCTTTGTGCAGATGTTAAGAGCCTGCAATAAATAAAAAGTAATGAAATTCCTCATTTATAATAAATTTGAACAGGTTGCTAATAATGTAGCCTAATGGGAAAATTCAAATGATTGAAAGGCGGAAAACATATTTAAATAGCACTGAAAGGGAAGAAGAAAAATAGTGGATTTTTTCTGTGTTCATAATAATTTATGAAGTAATTCTCTTGAATAACTCACAACTCCACTTTCTAATATATAATTTGCAAAATGAGGATCTAATTCACCGTGTGCAGTAGGCCACCAGCAGAGAGCAACGTGGCCAGATCCTTAAAAGCCTCCTGTAATGTGTAGGAAGAAAAATCACTATTGTGGGAGATTTCAATTTGTATGATGATACTGGAGTCACACTGCCTTCTAACAGTACTGTTTGAATTGCTTTAAAAATATACATATATAATGTACGTAAATGTCGATGATTAATTTCCTTTTACAAAATCTGATTTTGAGAGAGTTCTATATTAGGCCTCATCTTCACAGATGAACACAAAATTAGTGGTGCTTTAAGTACCAAAGGGATTAATGAACCAAAGTACAAAAGAACAGGGGTTAGCTCAATTCTGAGCTGCAAGAATTATTTTAGAAAATATGTGTGTGTGTGTGTATGCATATATATGTGTGCTCAGTGCACTGAAGGCGGCCAGCTTTTGAGAATAATTGTTACTCTTCTGATTATAAAGAGAACTCACTGAGAACAAGGGAGAGTGGCTAAAATAAATCAACCAAAAAAAAGGGAAGAGGAAGTTGATGCTAATGTTTATGAATTAGAATCTAGAAATTGTAGAAACCTACCGAGGAATGCGTGTGTGTGTATATATGTATATATAATACACATATGTATGTATTATATATCACATATATTGTCTATGTATATAAATATATCCCTAAATAAATCAATGGTGAGGTAGAATCAACATTGTAAAATATTCATTTTCTAATTCTACTAGAATATTAGACAGAAAAATAATATATATATATATAAAAAAGTAAACAAAGTATGATTACTTCATTAGTAATGAAAATGTTTTAAATAGCCCTACAGAAATGAAAAATAGATGAGTTTAAACTGATAATGCAGAACTGTCAGAAATTCTGGGCAAGTATTGATGTTCTGTATTTGGAAAAGAAAGTTAGCAGAAGAGCGTGACAAAATTTCATTACAACAGTAACTAAGGATGCTTAAAAATGGATAGTAGTGCTGGGCATTTTGCAATCAACAGAACTGAATTATAAGTTTGTGAGAGTTTTCAAATATCTGCTCGAGTCATTCTGTGAGTCATTGCTGTTGATTTTTAGTAAGTTGTAGAATATTGGGAAAGTTCCAGACGATGGGAAGAAATCTAATGTTGTGCCAATAAAAGGCTAAATGGGACGACCCAGATAATTATAAGTCTGTCAGCCTGACATTGATCTCATGCAAAATAATGGAATGGTTTCTAAAGGACTCAATTAATAAAGAATTAAACAAGGGTAATATAATTATTGCTAATTGGCATGGGTTTATGGAAAACAGACCTTGTCAAATAAGCTTGGTATCATTTTTATGATATTACAAATTTGGCTGATGTAATAAAGTTCTGTAGGGCACTGACTTAGTACAAAGTATTGATGAAAATCTGGAAAAACCTAGATGGTTATTTTGCAATGTAGAAGGAAAATGAGTAAGTTCAGAGCTTTATGGTTAACATCATAATAATTTTTTTTTTTTTACTGCTTACAATGGAGAACAACGTAACTTGAAAACAGACACTGGTTTACTTTCTGCTGAGCCAAAGACCATACTTACTACCCAGCAATGTCTCCCTAGAGGATGATGTATCCCAGTACTCTTCTAAAAATAATGAAGATGATCAATTACTGGTAAAAACATTCTGGTTCAGATGGTGAACTGTGTGTTCACCACACAGCAATGTGTTTGAATGCTGTCTGGTATCAAGATTACAGGTAGAAAGAAGGGTGCAGATAGCTAAGGACAAGAAGCGTGATAGGTGAAGATTGAAGGGGGGGTAAGGATGGTAGGTGACAACAAAATCATCTTTTTATTTTTTCCTCACCCTGTGTTTCTCTTTGCCTGGTAGACCAGCTGTGTCCTTTTGTTGATTTCTTTGTGTATGCCAGTTAATGTGCATGTACAGCAGCTAGCATGGTCAAGTGGTACACCATACTTCCCAGAAATGGGAACTTTGTAATTACTTTTTTTTTTTAACAGCATGATGAAGTAATTTACTTCTTGTAGCCTCTTAATACCAGAAAAAATGTACAAAGGCTAAAACAACGATTTGTAGTTGGCGTATGTGAAGATAACATCCTTTTTACTGAGTTCTACTAAATTTTCTCGATCTCTTCTTCTTATGTAAATTGTTGGGTTTGCTTCCTAAGGATTGGTTAATTAAAAGTAAATCAGAGTTTTTTTTCTTTTATACTGGTGGGTTGTTAGTGCTTCCTGGAAACATGAATTTCTGCTCTTAGGAGAATTCAGATCTTAAAGAGATGGCAGAGAATAGAAGCAGAACTTCAAAATTCCCACCAGCTGTGATTGATGAAGAGTTTGCTGAGCAATGTTGCAAGAAATTGTCTTGCCCACTAGTTTGTGTGGGAAATCCAGCTGTATTCCACTGGAGATCTTTCATATGAGTGAGGTGATGTTCTCCACTAGAAAAATCACCTAAAAACCCCTTTGGACAGTTCCTTTCTCATTGTGATCTCAGTCAGGTTTTATTAACGCTGTATGCAAAAATGCAAAACACAAGAAGAATTTTTGAAGTTGGTTCAGGTCTTAATGAAGTGTAAATAGGGCTTATCTAAACACATTGTAGTTGCTTGGATAATTAATTTTGAATAATTGATTTTGCTTCATTTGTCTTAAATTATTTTTCTCTCTCGTTTAGTTTATACTATCTATTGACATGCAGATTTTTAGATCTAAGTAAATTAAAATTACATGGCAAAATCCATCCAGGGCAAATTGGTTATCCTGAAGTCAGAATCTTATCCTCAGACAGTATGTTGTGTATATAAACGTGCATAAACAAGCCATGGGTGGGAAATATGTAGATATCTTTGTGGAGGTTCATGACGTTGAAAACATTTTATAACTTCATGAATTTCTTTCTGAGAGCAAACAAAGGAATGCAAAAATGTGATACGCTTTTATTGCAAACATGTTAATTCTCTGTTTAAGATGAACAGAAATACAATGGATATTAAAATTCTGCAAATTTTAAAATTTACAGTACTTCAGGAACTACGGTAAAAACTCCAGTACCAACTTTCTTAAATGTGTGCTGCTTGATACCATCGCTCATTTATGCAGATATATTAATTATATTTTTAGTCCTGGTTTCTCTAAAAGGCTTTCACTAACAGTTTTTGAATTCATAAAAAATGTGCGCAAGGTGAGAAAAGTGTGAAAGTAATTTTAGATGTGACTTTTGTGTGTTTTTTATTAAAGGCAGAGAGAATGAAAAAGTCTGTTCCCTTTCCCATAAATAATAATAGCTCCTGCTCTTTCCCCTCCCTCCACCAAGTTACAGCAATTGGGCTGTTTTAAAATTGTTCAGATCCATCAATGAATGAACACTCATTGAAACAGAAGGACATGACGTCTAAAACTGAGAGAAGGAGCTTGCAGTCATGGATAATTCAGTATGACAGAATACCAGTGAGGCCAAGAATATGATGAAAGAAAAATCAGAGCATCTCTTTCTTTAGATCTGCAATTATAGGAGATGAAATGTGAAAATGGAGGGGAGTAAAAATCCCTCAGTCTTCAAATAAATTTACAACAACAAAAAAAAAGGTAGGAGGAGAAAGAATTTTTGTTAGGAAATTTTTATTTTTCCAGCATCTTTCATGAAATTATTTTAATGGCCTTGGAAAGATCTGTTAGTATTGGTGACAAGATATTAAATTAGAGGTATTTTTGGTCTGTCCTGATGTGATTATTTCTCTCTCCCTTAATTTATTTGGGAGGTAAGTAGAGGATTGTCAAAAGAAGTGTATAAGCCCCACAGAATTTGCAATTACAACCAAGAAAAATTGGATACTTGCACTGAACTTTGCGGTTTGCAGTTAAGTACTTCTCAATGCCGATATAGATTATTGACATATAAACTTGATACAATACGTCTGCAGCTTTTAGAGTGTCTACTAAAACTTTGGTCATGAAACAGCATCTGGGAACACATCTCCAAATAAATAAAATCAGTTTAAAAATTCCAAGTTTTGTATAATTGTTAATCTGATCAAACTTAGATATTTCTAAGGTGCAATCCTAAATGTAATATAGTGATACTTTTCTGGGTTTCACTTACAGAAAATTTGGCAGCCAAATAGGGAGATAATCTGCAAGACAGTATGGATTAAAATAGCCTAGAGTTTTTCAGAAAAGTGCTTTCAAAAGTGTTTTCAGAAATAAATACACCAGAGGTATTGGGATGTTCATGCAAAGAAAGGCATCTGCTTTTGTCAAAACAATGTAATGTTCTAAGTTGATTTAACAACGGTTATAATCAGCAATAAATTATAATCATGATAAATGAAGAGCTTTAGTATGTGTAAGTGCAATATACAACAAAGGATATTGCAGGTGTTTGTAAAGGGAGTGAAGTACTCTGACATATTAAAAACGCAGTTCCCCAAGTTTGGAGATGTAACCTTTTTCTTCTCTCTATTTTAATACATTTTTAAGAGCTGACTGGATTTTTTTTTTTTTTTTAAAAAGGACAAACCCAGCATTATAGTTTTGGGATCTGTTTCAGTAGAGTGTAGTGATTGTGCACGTGCGTCTGAAAACTGTGGGAATAAAGGAACATAACGTTTTAGAAATCAAAATACAGAATTATGCTCTTAATGTTAGAGACTTGGGAGAGAAGAGTTAGAAGCATTGCTGAAGGCAATTATCTAGAGACTTGCTAAACTCACTGAATTGTTCATATTAAATATACAAATTCCCCAGGCATTAACTCAGCTCAGGAAAGTTTCCTAGGTTTCTCCATATTAATATTGTTAGGAAGGAAAGCAGGGAAGCCAGGTCAGCTTGTGAGACTAATTAGAATAGAATGAAGTTAACAGAAAAGATGCCTTCATTTTCTATTTGTAGAGGGTTGAAGAACTTTGTTCTTGCAACTTTTATGAGAGAAGAAGGAAGAAAACTTACAAAAATACAGTGTAGGAACCCCAATGTGGAATACAGGATGTTGCGTATATATTCCATATATATATGTGGTCCTTATCCTAAGAATCCCTTTGCTATTTCGATGCTGAGCAAAAGGATTACCATGCCGCCTCCTCTTCCTTTTGGACTATGGCATCCTCCGTTTTGCCGTGCTCCTGCTGTTAGTTATTCCACCTGTTCTCTGTTTCTGTAATTCTTTTTTTGTCTTCCCGTTCCTGTTTGCCTCTTCTATCTTTTTATTTCATTGTGCTTGAGAATTTTGAAAGCAGACTGGTATTTGCCATCTGAGTATCTCTCATTTTATTGCTGTATGGATTGCTTTCGTTTTGGCGTAGCACAGAACTGAATTCTCTGTGCCGTTCAGTCTGGTTTTGCCCTCTACTCTCACACAGCTGGAGGAAGGAAGGGACTTCCAGAGAGTTTCTGAGGGTGTTGCTCTTAGTTTCCTACTCTATAAAGGCAAGAAATAGGGTCTAACTGAGCAGTGTTATTTTTTTCCTGTTCCCCAACTATTATCTGTAGCTTTTGAAGTAGAGACTCTCCAGTCCCTAACCCAAATTCATACACATCTAGCAAACCACCACAGTAGTATTGTTCTGCTAAAGAAGCTTTTGTCTTGGGAGATAACTGCAATTTCAAAGATGTTATGAAGAAATACGAGGCTGCGTTTGTTCTGTGAATAGTCTTTTCCTCCTACAGAGCGCCTAAAGGTTTAAAGCGTAGCTGTCGGCTTAGGGTAAGCTTGTCTGCAAGTGCCTCATGTAAAACAGTTTAAATATGACTATATATAAGTATATACAACCCTGTTAAAAACTTTTAAGGAAAGTGATGTGTGACAAATGATGTATTTTCTCTCTACCATTTCTGTGTATTTGGATTTTACTTGGCTGATGCTACATGTACCGTTATGAGTGTTATCCTAGTGCTTCGGAGCTGAGCAGGTTTGATTGGTGCCTGCACACGCAGCATATTAAGCGTAGGTGAAGTGGGCCATTGTAGCCAGTAAGAGGAAGGGAACACCATCTTTAACTCCTCATCTGTGGAAGAAATTTCTTCTGCTTTTTTTTTTTTTTTTTTTTTCCTAAAGTATCATCTACTTGTGCGACCTCACATAAAGTTTTTCTGAAGGTAGAAAATGTCATTGTCAAACTACCTTTACAACGTAAATCTAGTTTTTTAACGTTGGTCCTGAATCATTTTCTGTTTCTGTTAGTGTCAATTTGCATACTTTTTTGTGTCTGTAAGTAACACTGGGATCCAGCAATAAATCTGGGTGTTATTCAGTGAAATATAATGTTGGACAAGAGTTCAAAATTGAACAACTCCTTCAAGTTTGCTGTGGGGATATTGTTGTTTTGTTAAAAGAAAGCATCTGATGAAAATGTGTGACAGGCTAGAAGGCAGAAGTTGTTATAACAAAAAGAAGCTTTTTCTTCAAAGTTTACACACAGTGTAATCTAGGCTAAATATGATCAAATATGAGAAGAAACTTCTTTACGGTGAGGGTGACAGAGCTCTGGAACAGGCTGCCCAGGGAGGTTTTGGGGTCCCCTTCTCTGGAGACTTTCAAGACCCGCCTGGGTGCAGTCCTGAGTCATGTGCTCTGGGCAATCCTGCTCTAGCAGGGGAGGTGGACTAGATGATCTCTAGAGGTCCCTTCCAACTCTGAAAAATTCCGTGATTCCGTAATTCCATGAAATAAAATCCTTGGAATTTTCCTTCAAAGTTTAGTTAAGCCCTAGATGTAACTCTTACTTGAAAAGAGCCATAATTTGTAATTTTCATCTAGATACAGTATTTTTATTTTAAAATGCCTAATATGATTAGTTGCTTGGCGTAGCATTATAATTAAAGTATTTAATAAACTGTGTAAGTACGCTTCTTTTTATCCATACAGTTTCTTTGTGAGTTTGAGTTTTAAGGCCTGAATTCTTAACAAACTAATCAGCTTTCCACAGCAAAGCAAACACAATTTCCTCCCTTGCATATTTTGAGTAATCCAGGCTTGGGGGAAGGGACCAGTCTTTGGTGGTGATGGCTTTTTTTAATTCCTGCATAATTCTAAATCCTTGAAATTAAAGATGTAACGGCAGAACAAGAAATGTTGAAATGCACAGTGTTTTCCTACCTCCTCATTAATCTGTGCTAAGGTGGTACAAACAAAAGGCTTTCCATTGTGCTGCTCTGCAGGTTTACATTGCACTAGTTTGGAGATTTATCAAGACACAGGTGAAAATAAATGCATATGAAAAGTGTGCAATCTTTGCTTCTTCCTGATTATTTTTTTTTGATATATATATATATACTTTTTTTAGCTCTGTAGTCTCCAGGCAGCTGAAGCTCAAGCTTCTGTGACTCTCAGCCGTTTTCCTGTGCTGCGCCCAGATAAGCAAGGTTTTATTGATGGAAGCAAATTAATTGATGGACCTTTTACTTGTAATGATTTCGTTCCTCTGTATGGTAATTTCTTTTACCTACACAGAGACACTTTTTATGCCCATTTGGTCGACACGGGCAACCAGATATGCTGAATGTGTTCGTCCATAGCTGTGAGAAGGTGAGCTGCACGCTGCCTCCTATGCAATGGAAAATATCTTTCTTTTTGTTACCTTTTGTAATACTAATTAGACCTGCAGCCTAGAGTATATTAAATTGTGTTGTTGTTATGTTTCTTTTTAAATAGACACAGGCTATTGTTACAGCATCAGTGGATCTGATATTGCAAAGAGGGAAACAGTGTTCCCCCCTGTATCATCTCACTAATATTGGTGCCCAGCAGTTTTCTGGAGTCAGTCCAGGGATCTTGCAGTCGTTGGCTGATGCTGATCTATACCTCTGCCATAGCCACAATCTCTTGCTATTAAATGGAAAGATGCGTGTCTGAACAGGTTGCAATTAATTGCAAGTGCTGCAGCTAGATTACCTAGATGAAATGCAGCCCTCGTACATTTCCGAACTCTAATTTATACTCTGGATGCCTGTAACATTTTACATCGATTGCAAGTCTTTGCATCTTCTTTGCACTGCCAAATATTGCTTTTTACAGTGCGTTTTGAGTGTTCCACTATATATCTCTTCTGCTTTTATTCTGCCTTAATGGTTTTTGAGCATTGGAGGAGCGAATGGTTACTTCATGCTTCATCTATAGCAGACTTACGATTAGGCTGTAATGCACTTGTAGGTGTTGTTGAACATCAGAAGATACATAAATGGTTGAGAACAGAAATAAAGGTCTTTGGTTTTCAAGTTGGAGAAATATACCTTGACACCTACTTTTCATGTGTTTCAAATTGAAAGGTTTTATGTATTGTACTTTTTTCAAGACAAACTGTACGATCTGAGTGATTTCTGAGGTTACAAGAGATACATATTATGTATCTGAGGTACATAATTCTTTCCTATCTAGTCTGCACTGCGTAACAAACTGCAGAAACGCTCGTCTCTTCATTGAACTACCATTCACACTCATCCTCCATGTTCCAATTCCAATACGTGCAGGCTTTTTTTTATATAAACCCGTACTTTTGTAGTACACCTGCAATATTCATTTGAGGGAGGAGGGTGACATCATTTTAAAGAATGGGGGGATCGGTTAGATTTTACTAAATATGTGGATAACAGAGTGATTTTCACTGAAGTGCATGGATATAGATTGAACTTGGCATTTAAATGCACTGCAGTTCTTCCCTACAGCACTTCTACAGTAGGTGAGAAATCGATGTTAAGTGTGTAGCTGAATTATTTATGTTAACAGAAAATTTTATTCGATCTGATAATTTTAGCCTGGAACCAGCCAACCAGGAAGTACTTGAAAATTGCCACTGAGACACAAAATGAGGGTTTGAAATGTTGGGTATTGCCGGACCCTCATGTTTTGGAGTGCAGAAGGACAGGTGGAAAGGGTATCCTTCCATGCAATTGAGATGAGCACTTGCCACCTTCTACCTGAGGAACAGGGCACAGGGAAGTTTGTGTCAGTCAGTCAAGTCTTTGCAGAACAAAATCATTGAGCAGTGCGCGTGTTGCGTAACTCTTGTTTTAAACTTGAAGTAATATGCGTTGTTAAGCAAACACTACTGCAAAAATTCTAAATTCATCTGACTGCCAAGATTTGCAGTTCTGAGGTAAAAACACGGGGTGTGAGTTTGTACTTGAGACTTAACCTGTTAAAAATATGTTATTGAAGGTGGTTATTATTGCATTTGTAAGCCAAGATAAATATAAGAATAAAAGACAGAAAATCTCTGGAAGGTTCAACTGCAAGTTTTTGCTGTCTATGGACATTAATATATTTATTGGAAAAGGTAAGTGGACAGTGTGTTCAAGAAAAAATTTAAAATAAGGTATGGGGCCTTTCCGCCTGACCAAGCTGGGCATCTTCTAGTTAGAGGCTTTACTAGAGTCTCGGGAAAGGTTATGTAGGCTCAGCAGGCTGTTAAAAGAGAATAACCCTAGTTGCAAGGGTTTCAGGACATTGTGCTGCAATTGGTTTTTTGAGACAAATGTGGTTTTCCAAATTTTTTAGCGTTGGTAGGTCAAGAAGAGCTTTGTGTGTTGCCAGAAATACTTTTAACTGACTTCCACAATGAAAATTACAAAGATGCATGGATTTAGCTGTCTATAAACAGAAAATCTAATGTATTCGGTGCTCTAAAATATTCTGTCTGGCAGGCAGCTACAGCTCCAGAAATGTGTGGCCGTATTGTAGGTCCTGTCATGTCATAGGCGCTCTAAAGAATCAAAAATACCAACTCATCTCTAAGCTTAGGCAGCTGAATCTTGCCATGTGTTAAAAAAATTAAGTTTTTTCTCAAAGCAGAGGGCCATTTAAGTGTTTTCCGTAGCTGTTCATTTCAACACAGTTTAAAGGCAGTAATTAGTGCCTGCCTGATTATTTTCAATACCGCAATGAAATACTATTAAGAATATTTGAAAACGTAAAAAATATATGAGAAAGCAGATAATTTAAACTGGAGGGCTGTTTCACCATATGCAACTAGCAAATGCTACGTTTTGGAGACTGCGCTTTGCCCAATGTCATTTGAATGAATATGGATTTTACTAATTTCTCCAATTACATCCTGCATATAAAAGAGCCCTGGTTAATCATCATTAGAATGTGAAAATGGCATAAAAGTACTTTCTAAGTACTTTAAATCGCTTTTCTGTATCTTCCAGAAAACTTCTGGCATTACCAGAGGCGTATTTTTTTCAAGGTTGGATACAGAAAAACACTGAAACATATGCTGTAGTTAAAGATCTTAAAATGTTTTCCATGAGCTACTTCTTACACACCACCAGGGATTGCTCAGCTACATTTTTAAGTTCATTAACGATGATGAAAATCAGGGTGATGGGAAGATGCTTTCAATGAGTATCATTTGTATTCCTTCAGGATTTGCTACATTTTTATGATACAATTTTGAAATTATAACTGATCTTGTATATGAGGAAATTTGACATTGTAAATTCAATGAAGTTTTATCTATGTTGAAAAATAGATGAATAGATGAGTATTCTTAGTCATAAGTGTATTATATAAAATCATAGCAAACCAGACATTTCATTAAATGGCGCTCAGTGACTCCAAAGTACTCAACTTCCTTTGACTTGACTCAGGCAAACAAAATGATATGTGTCTGCCTTAGCCAATGTAAAGAGTGTGGGCTTTAAGTGCTTTTAAAATACTATTCAGAAGCAGGAACGTGTCAGAGTTTGCATTGGGAATATTGTTCAGTGATTCCTTGGTTTTTTGTGCACTCATAAAATGTGGAATTTATCATGTCCATTCAGTCTTATCTACAATGCAGCAGTGAAACTCTTTGTAAACTTCTCTGCAGATTATAGAAATCTGCTAAATACCAGTTCTCTGAAGGCTGCACTTCCAATTAGTTATTTTCAGTACCTGGACAAAATTTTACGAGCTGGTTTCAAAATGCAAAGCTATATCAAAATGCACAAAACTTGGAAAAAGTACCATATAAAATATCAAAAAAAAATATTATATAAAATAAGTATTTGAGGGCTGTGGCAATATGCAGCATCTGATACAAGATTGGTACCCTCTTACGTTAGCTTATTTCTGACCAAGAAATGAGGCCACTTTACGTGTGAGTCAGAGTCCAGTTTCTATATGTGGGTTTACTGAACACATTAGCTTTCACATTGGCTAAAGTAGTCAAGAATTTTTTTGCTTCACGTTCTTCTGAGGGCAAAGAGACATGGTAATTTCTTTCCTTCTGAGGTGGGGGTCTTGGCTGTTGTGAATGGAGACAGACTCTGGTGCTTGTGATTCTGCAAGTGCTTTTTGAGATCCTTATTCATACTATAGCAGTGAAATATTATAATACCATTGTTCTGAACATGTATTACTGGTCGTGTTTTCACAGAGGGTATGACTGCCTGGTGATTTGTATACCTCTAGTAAAGTTAGTTCATTCCTTTTGATAAAGCAAGCACCAAGAGTCTTTGTAGAAGAGCCATTTTTTGATACCTACCAGAGAGCCTGTATTTAGTAGATCTGCAATGTTTATAATATGAAAAAAAGAAGAGGGGAAAAAAAAGTTAAACGTAAGCAGCTCTATCACGAAATGATTCCTAATTGTATTACTATTCCTGAGACATTACAAAAGAATTCTGGAAAAATAAAATTGCAGGATGCAAACCTCGGGTGTCAACTTGTCACTATGTTACACGTAAAGGAGTTATTAAAGTCATTATGCTATCAACTTGTGAAGTTTAGATACACCAAATATAGCAACCTGGTTAATTGCTCATTATTTTACAGTGAGTGAAAGAAAGGCAGAAGGGGAAGTGGGAGCGGAGAGAATGGTGTGTTTTCAAGGTACCCATAAAGGCCTCTTTTCCTGTGGAGTAAATTAAGCATATGTTGTTCAATAAGACCTTAGTCTTTGAATATAGAATATATTATTATAAATGCAGCTGCCTCTACTGGTCTATGTAGTTTAGAAATGGTTTTATTGAGGTCTTCCAATACTGCAGCACAATGCATATTGACATGACTTTGTAGCTCTAATCATGTTATCGACACTGCTTTTCTCTTGGGGAATCAGATTAAAATGAACTGGTGTAGCCAAAAACAGTGTTTAAAAGACTTCAGGTCAGGTGTCAAAATGTAATTTCCCATTGGGGTAAAGCTGGAGAAACTTGGCTGAAGTTACTTCAGATTTGTATTTGTGTAAGGAACAACTTGACTCTTGATTACTATAGAGACCCCTCAGTGAAAAGGCTGAAATGTGATTTTCGGTTAAAACAGTAACTTACAGCGTTGCTACAGTAACTGCATCAAGTAGCCAGTGAAAGGACAATTTCCAAAGTATAAATTCGTGGAAAAAAAACCCCAAACTCTCAGCGGTTTAGTTTTGAAGGGTAAATTTATGCCAAATTATGTGTGTTGCCCCCATAAAAAAGTGAAGGATGAGGGAAAAAAGTAATTTGTCCCAATACTCAAGTTTTAATTATGTTATGTCTTTGCATTATTTTTCTTTGCTTTTTCAAAACTGGGCTATTTTTCTTTTGTCCTGCACAGGTAATAACATAAGGCTATCGATGCGGAACCTACCAATGGCACCCTTCTTTATTTGGGACACAGTGATTTCACCAAATAGTAATTAATGATACTGCCTTTGTATTTCTCCATAGCATTTGAAGGCTGTTAAATGAACTTGCACAATCACTAATTTCAGGGTATTTGCCGTATAAAGCAAATTACTTCTTTCAGGTAATCTTGAATTTTTCGTTGTTCGTAGTCGTATCATTACTCAAAACTAAAATTCAAAAAATAAGGGATTTCACAGTTATTAAAGCCTGTATGTCACAAGATCATCTCTTTCTAGTAGGATACTAGTATCAAATTTGTGCACAGTACGGTTAGGAATTTGTTTAACCCCCTCCAGTCTGCCCGCACCTGATAGCTCCGTGAAAGACAGGAGCAATGCATCCTCTCATGGCTGAGGAGCTAGATTATGCTAAAGTTACAAGATGCCGTATTGACGTACAAGGGGATCGTGTATGTGTTGGTTGGCACTGTTATGGTAGCGTAATGTGTGAACAAATCATAAGGACACCTTCATGGTTGCTCTGGCAGACTGGAGGGTAGAAGGCCTGGGAATGGGCATATGTTTTGAGGATCAGCTTACTCAAAAATACTTGGTCAACTGAAAATATTGGTGCTGAGGAATCAAGGTCTGTCAAGATTTTGAAAGACATCTTTGAAAATGCTATGTACCAGATTTCATTATATTCATTCTTACTGCTGGTAAATCACAACGAGCAGAATATATGGAGACCAATTTCTGAGAAAGAAGGGAAAAAAATAGGCAAGTCATCTGTCTTCTGGTAGCCAAGCTGGTTTAGTTTTACAGGTGTATTACATAAAATAGCCTGGCTTCTGTTATTGTTAAATACCATTCAGATTCAGGTTGGGCTGAGAACTGGAAGACAGGCAGTCTTTCTAGCTTACCTGTTCTGTTTCCTGATAAGAAAAATGCAAAAAATAATCTGTAAATTCAGAAATATTTGTTGAGTGTATTTCTGCAGTCTGTAGAGGTCATTGCAAATTCTGCTATGTCTATAAAATTGTAAAAAAAAATATAGAATTAATCTCTTTCTTATCAAATCTAATATTATGGAGATGAGAGCACTGGAGAAACGTGACTGGAGGTTAGCATTCACTAGGTATTTTTTCCTTCTGACTGGCAATTCTTGCCATATTGCAATACGGTTCATCGAGATACATGTGTACTCTGTAGTCAAAGAACAAGTGCATCATATCCTCTTCTGAGGATAATTTATTGAAGAAAACGTACTTTTCCTGTGTTAAAAGTATCTATGTGGTAGGTATCTGTTCCTTCTGTCTAGCCATGGAAGTCGCTGGCACTGCATGCTGTGGATATATCCATAGATTCGTTAAGCATTTGTTTGGAAGAATGGAAACTGATAGTGAGTTCATTAACACTTCCATAATGGGATGTTAATAGAGTTACAAGAGGACCGGGAAATTCATGTACGCTGTTCTGTCCAGTAGGGAAGTATTTTAGCTATCGTAGCATCACATTTATTTCATGTCTCCCTACTTGCCAGGTAGTATGTTGGTCTGGGAGGAGATTAAAAATTAGAGATCCTATAGAGTAAGAAATATCTGTTTCCTTCTCTGTGTACCTCTGGTCTTTTTTTTGTATTGAGTGATTTGCCCAAAACCATATATTTTTCCCATAAGACTTCATAGCAGAGCTGTTGTAATTATTAATTATACTTCTCCCACAAGGAAGTTTGTTGTACCAACAGGCATCCCTTTTTGCATAGAAGAATTTCAACTTTCTATGAATCTATGATTTAATTTTGGGTGTCTCTATTTAAAACCAGTTAACACATATGGATAGAAATTACTAATATACCCACTCATCCAAACAAATTATTCTGAATACTATCCCTACTGTGATATGCTACCATAATTAATTCAAGCAAATGTTTATATTCAGAAAAATCATGTTCTTATTCAAAGTAAATAAGATATTGTGGGGGGAGGAGGCAAACAAATGCCCCTCAAGCCCCAACACCAGGCTGATAAATTTGCTCACTAAATGAAATTGATTTTTTTTCTTCCCTAATTCTTCCTCACAAAACTACAACATTCAAGCCTTAAGTTTATAGTCGATTCAGGGACAGATGTGTCCTTGTCCAAACATACATACCTATTTTTTTTATTTTTTCACATAGCCTGCTTTCTGATTATACCTCATTTACCATTAATTGACTGTACTCTTATAAATGCTTAGGGAAGCGTAGGCGTATCTTTGCATTTTAAATATTTGGGGCTTGTCTTCCAGGTTCATCTGAACTGCACATGGCAGGGAAAAGGATGGCATTACTACTGCTTTCTGTGTATGCCAGATCTGCGGGGTCCGGGGGGCCCTGTCGCCTCGTATGGCTAGGTGGGAGAGTTTATCTCAAAAATGCTAATGGGAACTTACTTGCCTTTCTGTGCTTCAGAAGTAGTTTTAGGTGGAAATGGGCAGAGTGGACGCTGTGACGAGTATTAGCTTTATGATAGCTATTAGCTGTATAATTTAGGTTCTTCACACTTTCAGAGTGAAAGACTTTTTCACTTATTTTTATGAAGATATTTTAAAAATATCTTCATGAAGATACTTTGCATATGGTGTCGGAATCCAAAGCACTAGAGGGAAAACATATTTGAATCCAATAACACAAGAGCCTGTGGTCGAGGGGCGGGAGCCTTCAGTCCTGTTTTTTAAGCCCTTTTTTAACTACTTTTGGAAGACTGAATGTGGTCCATCCCACACCGATGTATTGAAGGACTCCTGGCTGGGTTGGGTGGTTTGGTTTTTTTGCTTTGCCGGTGTGTGTGTGTGACAACTGTGTGTGCAATTTTCAATTTATATTGAGGGTCCGTCAAACTCAATCTGTGTTGACCAAAATTCTGTATTGCGGTGAAAAAATTCTAATATAATCATTACCTTTTATGTCTGAGCATAGATAATTTAAATTGGACAGAGAAGGGGCTTCCAGGCTCCTTAATTTTCTACAAAGGCTGATACGCTACAGAGACAAAGGTAGAATCTGTGGTTGGTTTTTTTCTGAGGATGAAACCACTTTGACTCAAATTCCAAATTTGTGACCTTTGAGAGCACCCCACAAGACAAAGTCTGGTTTGCTTGTGTACTTTGGCTCTACTAAGTGTTTGTGGACCATGATAAAAAACAGAGTACAAAATTCTAATCAGCCCAGAACGGATGTTTGCTTTTGTTAGATGCAGACTGCTATTGTTTTCTAGATTTTCACGTATTAAAAAAAGAAACAAACCAAAAAAAAAAAAACCAAACAAAAACCCCACAGCCTATTTTAAAAACATTTTTATTAAAGGCAGGAGGTAATGATGACTGCTGGCCACAGTACCAGAACTTCTGGTATAAAATACTCCCCTTTCACCCTCTGATGTAAGAATGGTGATAGAAGAACAGCTGTACAATGTCCTGAGCAACGATGTAAGAACAACTGTAACAGTCCCTTAGTTGAGGGCTACCTCCAGGTGCTTCAGAAGGTCTCTGATCTCTGGAAAAAAAGAGAGAGATGTCATTGAAAAAAACACTAATAATATGGCACAGCACACCTCTTCTAGCATTAGGTCTTTATCTGGATTTTTTAAAATGTGATTAGAAATTGCATTTCAGTTGATTGCATATCTTATTTCTTGAGAAACTATTCTGATTGGTTATTTCACTATTATATCACCACGTACTTAAAGATTCATGTCATTTTTTCACTGGAAATGGCATGGTTTGTTTAAATCTCTCTCTTCAAGGCAAACCATCCTCCTGTTCTGCATATTTGTACAGTCCTGATATCAGTGGACTGACCTTACTGGCCTTGTGTTGCTACATCAATATAGTTGTAAATGATTGTCATTCCTAAAGTGACTGATGTAGCAGACTTTTCTGATAAAATTGCAAGACGTAGCTATCCCACAATGAATTTTAACATTTGCCATATGACATTCATTTAAGAAAGCTGATTCGCAGCTTCTGTGACTAACTGTCAGAGATAATTTTTCCCCTTTGTCTCTCAGCTGATATGAAACTCCGTTCTAATACAAAAATCATGTGAATAATACAAAAAGTATATAATTATACAGAAGCAAATAACTGAAAAATTTTGCTCATCCTCTTTCTCTGTAAGTAAAGAGAAATTCAAGGTTTTGGAGACCTGCTATGCTTTTTTCATTAGATTCAAATGACATTTATATTAGTTGTTCAGAAATTACATGAAAATGTGCTGATTGACTGATGTTTATGTGGAATAAATGAAATATATTTTTAAATTGTAACTAGGAGCATAATGTTGGTTTATGACCACAGTTGCAGATTCCACCCAGTGTGCAATTTCTGATGTTAAATTCATGTCAACAGATACATTCAGTAGACATTTATGAGCTGGTACCTAAGAAATCGCATAAACTGTTAAAATCAGCAGGGTTAGCCTCTTGTTTCTGTGAAATAAAGGCAGAATGGAAGGGCACGGCTAAATCTGGGCGTTGGAAGTTCTTGAGGAAACGATAGGTGGTGGAATGATGCCAGTGAAAGATGTAGCTTTGTTAGTATGCAATGTTTGGTTATATGAATTGAGAAAAAGTTCAAATTCACTTTCAAGTCAATAGTTCAGAAAAGAATTAGATAGGTATGTTGGCAGGTGGGTGCATGAGGGATATCTGTCTCTGGGTTCCTCAGTGCCTTTCTAAGTCTCATTTATAGGAATCTAATTACATTTTGAAAGGCCTGTTTACTTCTAATGCCACTCTGATTCTCAGCAAGGATGATCACAGAATACCAGGTTGGAAGGGACCTCAAGGATCATTTTGTCCAACCTTTCTTGGCAAAAGTATGGTCTGGACAAGGTGGACCAGCACCCTGTCCAGCTGAATCTTAAAAGTGTCCAATGATGGGGAATCCACTACTGCCCTGGGGAGATTATTCCGATGGCTGATTGTTTTCATCGTGAAACATTTTCCTGTTGTGTCCAATGCCATGGAATCTTCCCAGGAGCAACTTGTACCCATTACCCTTTGTCTTTTCCATGTGACTCCTTGTAAAAAGGGAGTCTCCTTCTTCTTTGTAGCTACTCTTTAAATACTGGAATGTGGTGATAAGGTCTCCCCTAGGCCTTCTTTTCTCAAGGCTGAACAAACCCAGTTCTCTCAGCCTTTCCTCATATAGCAGGCTTCCCAGGTCTTTGATCATTGTGGCCCTTCTCTGGGCCTTCTTCAGCCCGTTCACATCTTTTTTGTATAGCAGGGAGCAAAACTGAAGACAGTATTCCAGGTGTGGCCTGACAAGCGCTGAGTGGAGTGGGACAATGACTTCTTTATCTCTGCTGGTGATGCCCTTGTTCATGTAACCCAGCATCCTGTTGGCTTTCTTTGCCGCTGCAGCACACTGTTCGCTCATACTGAGCTGCTTGTCCCACCAGGACCCCCAGGTCCCTTTCCACAGAGCTGCTCCCCATCCGGGTAGATCCCAGCCTGTGCTGCACTCCTGGATTCTGTTTTGCCAGCTGCAAGACCTTCACTTGTCCTTGTTGAACTTCATAAGGTTCTTGTTAGCCCACTCTTAACAGCCTATCCAGGTTTTGACATCCTATCTTCTAGTTTTGACATCAATTCAAGCTGAGCTTTTGCTTTTCTAACTGCATCTCTGCACACCCTGGCAATGCCCTTATTATTCTTAACAGGTATTCATCCGTTTTTCCATCTCTGGTATGCTTCTCTTGGCTTTGAGCAGACTCAGAAACTTGCAGTTAAGCCAAGGGGGTCTCTCCTCCGCCTGCTTCCCTTACCTTTAAAGGGGGTGAACTGTTTTTGTGCTTCCAGGAGAGTGTTCTTGAAAAACTCCCAGCACTTGCTAACTCCTTTACCCTCCATGGAAGCTTCCCATGGAATCATTCCCAACTGAGCTCTGAGCAAGCTGAAGTTTGCTCTTCTAAAATCCCAAACCTTTGTCTTTGTGCTATCCTTCAGCGTGGTCTGTAGGATCCCAAACTCCACACTGTTGTGATCACTGTAGCCAAGGCTATCACTAACCGAGATATTACAAAGCAGGTTTTCTTGGTTTGTGAGTAGCAAGTCCAGCAGTGCCTTGCTCCTGGTTGGCACATCTAACATTTGTATGAGGAAGCAGCCCTCTATGCATTCCAGGAACTTGATAGATGACATGTGAGCTTCTTTATTGTTCTTCTAACCAATGTCTAGGTAGTTGAAGTCCCCCATAAGAACCAGGTTCTGTTGACCCGAAGCTTGCTTAAGTGATCCAAATATCGCTTCGTTGGTCTTATCATCTCAGTTTGGAGGTCAGTAGCAGATGCCTGCTGGTAAGATCCCCCTTGGAGATGCCCCCTCTGATCTTGACCCAGAGGCATTCGATCGGGCTTCCACAATCACCGTAGCTGACTTGTACACATTCAAGGTTCTCAGCGTAGAGCACAACTCCTCCTCCTCTTCCCTGCCTGTCTTTACGAAACAGCCTATAACCATCCATCCCGATCCTTCAGTCATGGGAGTTGTCCCACCATGTTTCAGTTATTCCTATGATCTCGTAACTTTCTGACTGGGCGTAGAGCTCCAGTTCTTCCTGTTTGTTTCGCAGGCTGCGTGCGTCGGTATACATACACTTGAGGTGACTGGTCTTCTGGTTCTCATCTTGGGAGGCAGCTAAGGGACATTTGTCACTGCTCTGGCTGGCCTGGCTTATTCCCCAGTTTGTAGGAGTGGCGTGAGCATTGCCACTTTGGACACAGCCCCCCGAGTCCTTCAGTTTAAAGCTCACCTCACCAAGTTGGACAGCTGTCGCGTTAAAAGGACTGTAGTTTCGATATTTGTCTGTCAGAGTCCCAGGACTTTCACTGATTTACTATCAGTCCCAACAAAGGACTTTCACTGAGTCAGATTCACAAATAATCGAAATGAGTTATTTTATTGAGAGAGAGAGTCGCAGATTCAAGGTTGCAGGTGATAAATTCACTAACTATGATAGCGCTAATTAATTAAGGTTAATATTTCTAGCAAAAATAATGATAGTACAACAAGCCGGGGTAACATTCAGCAGAGGGTGGAAGGCGCAGCGCTCACCCAGAAAGGCGTCCCTGCCTGGGGTGGGGGAAGAGAACGCAGCCCGTCGACTGCTTCGTCACGTATCGAGTTTCTTCTCTCCCAGTTTAACAGTCATTTTCTCCACCCTTTTATCCCCAAAATTACAAGGTTTCCCTCCCCTAGGTGACGTGTTGTATGATTTGGGTGGAGAGAGAAGTGGTATAGTCATACATGTTTAGCATGATCTCTAAAACCCTCATTGGCATATGCAGGGGGTGTCAACTTTAATGTGCATTTCACAGGTAATGAGGAAAAGGTCAATTATCAGGCATGGCAGCCTCTCAAGGAAACAAAGAGCTACACGAAGTCTCTGTCATCTTGATTTTACTGTTTTTGCTGTCGAAAAGCAGGGCAGTCCTAGCTCCCCAGGACTACCACTCCCCTGGGTTGCACAAGAGATAACAAAGCCAGTCTTAATTGCTCGTTATCCAAATTCCACACCAGCCTGCTGACAAAGATTCCCTTGCCTCTTCCAGACAGGTGGATCCCATCCCTGTCTAGCAGGCTATAGTTATCAAAGAATGTCCCATTGTCATAAAAGCCAAAACTCTCACAAAGGCACCAGCCAGGAAGCCAGAGGTTGATTTACATTAAATGTCTATTTCTGGCTGCACCCTTCCCTTGAACTAGTAAAGTGGAAGAAAAGATAACTTGGGCACCAGTACTTTTTGCTTGCACCCCAAGGGCTTTGTAGTTTTCCTTGATTCTGCCCAGGTTCTGGCTTGTGGTGTCATTTGTGCTCACATGAAGGAGTATCAATGGATAGTAGCCTGTGCTCTTGGTGAGTTGTGGCGCCCTTTCAGCAACAGCTCAGACCTAGCTCCTAGAAGGCAGCGGTGCCTCTCGTGACTCCCTGTCAGGCCAGCAGATTGGTGCCTCAGTGCCCCTTAGCAGAGAGTCACCCACTGCAAGCATTCGTTATTTCTTTTTGCGGTGAGGTATTTGGATGTGGGATCTTGGAGAAGGAATAACAAATTTTCCGTTTCCTTTTGCCAGTTAGTTGTACATTCTGAAGTTTGACAGTGTTTTAGCTGTAATGTGATAGTCATGAAGTAATCTCAGAGCATGTTTGCTTTGTAGCCAAAACTGTTCTTATAGCAAATTATTCATTTAGCAAGCTTTCAAGACACTTGCTCCATCTCTCTTAAGCTTTGGTTAAAAATATGCATATTGAATAAATGACCAGAGGTGAGCAGTAGTTTCTGAAGCATGAGTGTAGCTGTCTGAGGCGAACAGCCCGAAGCTGATGATGTGTATCAGTCTCCTCCACACCACTTGACCCTGACCCATTTTGGAGCAGGCAGGTCCTCCTTATTTCATCAGTGCCGTTGTTAAAGACGGCGGCTTGTCGGCTTGTTTCTTACCGAGGTCAAACACATCAAATGGAGTGGGACATCAGCGTGATCAGATCTAAATTGTTTGCTGCACCAATTTCTACCTGTATTGTGGTCTAATATCACATCTCCTGGTTTCCTTGCAGCTGACATATGAGACACACACATATGAGACACACACATGGTGTGGGGGGAACAGAGGAAAAAAAATTAAGACGAGTTAATTTTTCAGCCAGATGATTATTATAGTGAACTTCCAGACCAGGGAGAGCTGTGGAGGCATAGATTGCAAAGCTGTACCATTTGTTGACTGAATTTACTGTTTCAGAATAGAGTTAATTTAACAAGTTTTATGAAAGTAATATTGGTGATGTGGTAATACAAGCATGCAGTACTTTTACGGAAACACAAAATGCCCTTTTGGAAATATTTCTGAAAAATATCGGCATTTCAACACAATCACATCCTTTAAAATAGTCTATTGAAAGGGTTCCACGATCCTGTGGGAGCTTACGCAAAAATCTGCCGAAACAAAATGATTCGTTACTTTTGACTGCGTAGAGCCTGATGCTATGTTTTTCTGTAATCTTAAAGCTTCCAAAACTGCAGCTATTTTCCTAAATACGTAACATCATATCTTAGGCAACAAAAGGCACTGCATATTGGGTCTTAAGTTTGCCTTCAGAAAGCTAAATTCACATAAGAGTCTTAACCTGCTTACTGTTTTCGTGAGCATCATGTTGCAGTGGAGTATTATTGGCCAAAGTGCTGTTTATATGTTAGGGCTGGACAGTCTTTTAGAAAGTGAGTATTTTGCTCCTGATATTTCCTTCGTATGTAAGGAAGAAATGAGCCACAAATTGTACTTGAAAATGGGAATAATGTCCGTATTTACCTTCAAAGAACAAACTTTACCTGAGAGATCTGATTCTTTAGATCAGACAAGGCTATTTATAAAGAACTTGCTTCCCAACAGAAATGTTGTATAAACTCCTAAATAGAATTTCATACCTATAGAGCTGAGAAGAAAATGCAAACATTATAAAATCTTAGTAATCCAACAAATTTTGTTGATATAAAGGTTAGGGGTTTTTTCTTGGTTTTGTTTAAGTATTACAGATTTTATCAATCTTAAGCAAATCTGTTCTAATATGCTAAAGTAAGTGTTGTCAGGATCTGTAGTTCATCAGCAATTTCATTCCCCTAAATCAGTCTGCTCTCTTCTATTGAGCAGCTTTTCTTTCCTATTCAAAATGGACAAAACCCTGTGCTCTGCCAAATGGTTGAAATAGGTGGTGGCTGAGAGAATAGCCCTTAGTTCTCCCCTGTTACCTGGATGTTAATGGCAAGGAAGAATCAGCTTCAGCGGGCTTTAGAAATGGATGTGAAATGAGGGAAGAAAGATTGTCAGGAGACCTCCTTCATTCAGTTGGTTTGCATTTCAGAAAAGCTACCTGAGAGCCCACTGATGTACGTAGGAGCCCTATGAAGACAGCTAGGAAGACAGCTAGTTTTTGTGATTTAGTTAGTTGGAAGGTAAATGCTGTTTTGCAGGTGGGTTTCGGCAGCTAATCAACCTCTCATTCATACGTTGTTTTCTCTTGTCATTTTTTTGGGAGAGCTGTAGCATGCTTGAGGCTCTTTTAAAACCTTGACAGAAAACGTGACAGATGTCTCGAGCGTGGCGATCCTCAGACTGCCCTCCCCTGTTTTTGGAAAAGGCTTTTTGCAGCCTGTAATGTAAATAGCTAAATCAGATGGAAAGGACTGATTGAGAACCATTGCTTTAGCATGAATAGAGGAGGCTTGATAAACGTTACTGTAAGCACCCTCATATAGGTTCAAACCGTTTTTCTAGGTACTGTTAGTGTTGGTATTTACATGTTTTTCGATAAGGAAATCTTCTCATCCTGAAGATATCACTTATAATCAACTGTTGTTAATATATTTAATTCAATATTGTAAACCTGAATTTTATATATATATATAAAAAATCTGAAACTGAGTCTTTAAAATGATGCTAAGCTACATCCATCAGTTCAAATGAAATCTATAAAACTGCTTTCTGCGATGAATTCAAGCGTGGATGGTTTCTTTCTTAAACGAAGATAAAATCAAAGATGTTATTTGTATCCACTCTGATGTTTTCATACTAAAACCCATAAAAAGACCACATGGTAATAATCAATTGGTGGTGTTGGCTATTGTATAAGTGTAGCTTTTGCAGTACATCATCAGTTTGATTCAGGTCAGGTGGGCTGAAATAAAACCATCTGAATAAAACCATCTCATTTTTATGGCATTTAACAAGTGCGAGATGATAATTGCTGTCACTGAAGCATGACTGCTTTTGTAATGAATACTTTCCACTTGTGTTCAGAGTATGCGGCTCTGTGTGTGTAATACAGCATGCTTTAATCTTAAAATAATAAGCAAATTTGAAATTGAATTTATTGGTCAATAGAATTGTATTTGACAGAGGTTCTGGCTTCAACAGTCAAGTGATCAATGTTTGCTTTTAATTACATAGCACTGGAGAGATCTTACACACCTCTTTTTGTGGTGGCACGTGTTTCCAAACAGTTATGTTGATCATCAGATCTGAAAAGCATGGTTTTAAATCGGTTAATGAAGTTAAGCGTTAGCCCAACATGTCACGTTTTCTCCTCCGTGCTGTTCAACCAAATGAGTGTTATCTGATTTTACAGTGGCTTTAATGTGGTCCTCTTGTATTTAGGTGGGATTGTTTGACTTGTTCGCCTTTCCATCGATCTTGCCTGCTGGTGATACTGATGTCACCTTTCCGTTCACGTAAAGTCAATACGTTCAGCAGTAGATTAAGAGCTACTCCCTTCTTGCTGGAAACAAGTAGTACAGTAAGATGAGTTTGCCTTCTGGTCCTCCTGTGCAGTGGTAGAGCGAGTGTACTATATGTACTGTATATAGGACCGCAGGAAAGTCGTAACTCTCTTCTGGCATTAATAAATGCCACACATGTGCTGCAATCCTCTGTTCAAAAATTCTTCACCAAAACTCAGCCTATTTGACTGTGTGGGAAAACTGAGAACTACTGAAATTAATAATTGTACAAATATAAAAAAAATATATATATAACAAAAATCATGTATATGTGTATCACATTTGGAGAAGAAAGACTTGAAAGTCTAAAATTTCAGTGTTGTAACCATATTGGGTTGTATAATCAGAGATTTTTTTAAAGGTTATTTTAATCTTCCAGAGATAGGAAGGGAAAACAAAACAGCAACATAAAAAGCCCATAACAGAGACTTTTCAATATAAGAAAGTTTTTGAACTGAGGAAAGCAGTGCCACATTTTGTTGGACAGCAAATGTTATTTAAGTCTTTCTTCAAGAACATTACTATGTGGGTCCTGCTGCCTAAAATTGGAGAATGTGTTGGGGATGTATGCTTGAACCCGTGTTTCATGATTTCAGAAGATAAGGAAAAAAAAAATAGGACAGAAAAAAATGATTTTATTAAGGTCAATATTTGCTTGCCATAGGCACCAGCTGTGGACATGTGGGAAAGAGCCAGGTCCTGTCTTTCTGCTGGGAACTTCTCCCAGCATGGCTTATTTGGCTCCCTGCCACTAGTATGAACTTCTGTTAATCCCATTAACATGACTGGTTATGACGTCTTCTCATAAGTGGCGACTTAGTTGTTTGCAAGTGATTAGATATTATTTCATTAATGGTTAGGCCCTCAAGTTTAGTGGATGTGCTGTTTGGGGTTGGTTACTTGGGTGTGGGATGACATCTGTTGGGAGTCAGCTCTTCTCTGCCCTCTTCTCCCCCTGTCCTGAAGTGCCCGACTGCCCAGAATGAAGACTGAAGCAAGCAATACTAGAGCCAGGGAGCTCTGAGACTATGCATTTAAATATGCATTAAAAGAATTTGCATTTTCACTTACATGCTGTGGAACTGTTTTGCCTGCTGCTTCTCTTTGTGACTCTGTTACTTTTAAATGCAATTTAAAAATACTTTATTTCATAATTATTTGTGTGGCATATAGTTACATCGTAAAGAATATTATGACTCGAGTCAAGTAGGCAGGGGAAGAAGTACTTGTTAGAGGAAAAAGTAAAAGCTTTATGCTAGTAAATATTTTACCAATTTATGAGAGAAAATGGTGTAGGAAAGCTTCTTAAAAGGTCAATGAATTTCTATTAAATTATTCTATTCTCATTGCCTTTAAAATTAAGCATGCAAGGTCAACATTAAAAGCCCTATGTTCAGCGTCTGAATTGCCATTTAAAGCAGAAATCAAACGCTTGGGCTTAAGAAAGAGAAAGGAATGAAAACTTTTACTTCTTCCTACTGCTTTTCCAGGAGCTGTTATTCACAACAATAATTTTAGATCCACCTCATTGGGTAAGATATTTCCAAAACCAAGATAGTCTGTACGTAGAGAATATATATACCATCAGTGCTAACCTCTTAAGGTACCAGATCCTGTCAGTCTCTCATATAGGTTATTCTCCTAATGAGTCTCGTGATGGTTTTGAATACTTTATAGCTCATAAAGGAAAGCAACCAGGGAAAATACATTACTTATCCATGTCATGCTGCGTTACAGGACTTTGTGAGCTTTATATATATATATATATATTAGCAATCTCACTTTCCATTCCTGTTGGAAAGGCATTTGGTCGACATGTGGTTTGTGGATGAGCTGGAGGCCAGGAGCTGTAGGTGGTTGGTTGGCTGGAGCTAGTACTGGGGAGCATCACTGGTCCTGGGCGTGATGGGGTCTTTTATATGTGGTGAGATGTCAGCATTGTAGGCGTGATCTTCATTTCAGTTGCTGAAGGCTTATGTTTCCGTGCAGATAGATGCTGTTGGACAAAGAAAGGTTTTCTTTTTAATGAAGACAAAAATCAATACTTCAGGAGCTTGTTTGAAAACATTTAACAGAATTATTTTAAAAATCCAAAGCGATGGCCACCATCTCAACTTTTCTATTTTCATCACTTGCTCACTTCTGATTACGGAGCTATAAAACCTGATTTTAAGGTGACAGGAGCACAATCCTGAAAAAATGTTTGAAAAACCTCACAGATTCAGGATGCAGAGAAAATAATATAATCAACGGACATGTCTCACTTTCTCAAGGAAAGACTCCAAATAAAACCAGGTTACTGCTGAGCACTGATTCTTTTCTGTGGATTTTCAACTTTCTTTTCAAGGAGACAAATTGTTACTCGCTGTCTGCTACAATCTGTATTTGTCTCCTATTATTGTTGCTAAGGCATTTTATTATTCGAGGAGATTGCTCCAGCACCTGTTAAATTCTCATATCAAAGTTAAAGGGATGTTTAATTTATTTTCCTTTTAATCTGGTTTAGATTAGAAAGCCCTTTTCTTTGCTTCATATTAAAATCCCTTTCTTAAAAAATTAATGTTTTCCTCCATGTTACATATATTGATTATTAGTGATGGTATTTATTCATAATTAAAAATACAGTATGAAAAAAATTTTTTTTAAAGCTTAACATAAAGCCTTCTGGCACTTTTATTTCTCTGCATTTTGATATTAACCCTCATAAGCATCTAAATAGAGGAACTGTGCTTTGTAAAGACTGATAAGAAAATCAAATGGGTCCAACTGGTATTAATGTGTCTTTCAAATTTTGGGCTAACCCACCTCAAAAGTTTTTCTAGCCGATACGGGAGTGGAGTCCATCGTTTTGTCATGGCTTTGGACAGTCTCTATATGAAAATGCAACTTCGATCACAGAAGTATCTGCAAAACCCCAACCAAGGACCAGCTGTGTTCTGACTTTTAGTGCTAAAAGTAACAACTTTCTCTTCAGGAATTATTTTTTTCTTTTTTTTTTTTTTTTTTAGTGTTACATAAGCAAGATTCAAGCAGCCAAATATTAGAAAGATTAGAAGGAAGCAATTTAGCTTAGAAAGAGCTTTATAGATTGTGGAGGGTGACAGAAGGTGTCAGTGTTGATTTTCTGCCACTTTCCTGCCTGACCTTTTGTATTCTAGCAGGTGCTCTTAAGAGGATTTGGCTTGTGACAAATTAAAGATATCACAGAACAATTGCTGACTCATATTATGAGAGCTGACTGAACTCCTTTGCTATCAGCACAGTCTCACGGTACGCAGGGACACCGTCGTCACTTGATTTAATGTGCCTCTGTAGATAAAACTGATTGAAAAGCTGTTTATAAACCAAGGTTAATGATGATAAATGAAGTTACTATCTACTTCATTTTTATGCGTGTACATGTGTGTACATATGCATATATTTAAACCTATAATTTTAAACTTGGGCTTGTGAAATTTACGACATGCAAAGGGATCAATATATTCAACAAAAACTTTGACAAAAAAATGCTTAAAACGAAGCCATTAAAACTATGCATATATAAAAGCTTCATCTGCTTTATTGTGGATGAAATTGGAAGAAAAAAAACCTAAGTGCTTTGTCTTCATTTAACACCTCCTGGCGGCATCTTGACACAAAATTTCAGCGTGAGCATCCTCTGCTGAGTACTCTTCCATCCTGTTTGGAAGAAATAAATTGTTTGTCCGGAGTGGTTAAAAGACTTTAACCTAACTGAAGCATCAGAAGTATTTTACCATATGATGGAATTCAGTTCGCAGAAATAGTTATTTTTTCACTGAATGCCCAGAATACATACAATAAATATGTAATAATAATAAATAGGAAAATTCCTTGTACATTAGCACAATTTTAAGAAACAAGGTGTTAGTATGTTTTTTTTTCTGTGTGGTAAACCTGTGCTATATTAATGTATTTCGAAATCCCACAGGAATATGGATGCCAAAGAGCTGTCGATGCATTCCCTGTGAGAGGCAGTGAAGAGCTGAATATTGTTGGGGGAGCCGAGCACTAGGTGTGTTAGTACCAGCATTAACACCTCCAGCTCTCACCATTTTTGTGCTCTTTTTTTTTTCCAAGCATTTCACAGAAATGGTACGGTCAGGATTAAAACCTCCTTGAGTTTGGACTTCAAGCTAAGGTTGTCCGCTGTACTGACTTTTATTTCTAACACCGTTTTTACCTAATTTCACTGGTTTTTATGGGTCACTTCTTTGTACAATTGAATGTGGCCTAATTGATAGTTTCCCCAATCCATTTTGGTTACTACAGATGTGTACTTCAGGTAGCATATCTGAAGTCTGGTTTCCAAAGTTAGGTTTATGCTGCCACACTCTGCATGTGTACATGTTAATCACAGAATCATAGAATCGCGTAGGTTGGAAGGGACCTTTCAGATCATCTAGTGCAACCATCAGCCTAACTGACAAAAAACATCACTAAACCATATCTCTAAGCGCTATGTCTACCCATCTTTATGAAATAGAAAACCCACTGCAGTCTAAATTAACAGAGAAGCAAAGATCTCAAGGGTTTATGTATTTTACAATGATGGAGGACCTAATGGAAGAGGAAAATGGACCACAGTGTGAGGGTATTATTCATAAACATTGTAAGATCCACACTTGAAACTCAAGTCCAGAAGAAATCAGACTGCAGATTGAGGTTTGGGAGTACATATATATCTGTATCTATATCTATATCTTTTTGTCTGCTCACTGCTACTTAAGAATGAGTTTTTTTAAGTGGGCCCTGCTAAGCTCTGTATCCAGAATGTCAGTTTTAGTTTCTTTCATAAGTAGCCGTATTAGGTCAGCATTAAATTTTGTTGGTTTACAATTAACTGTAGCTAAGTTGGAATCCTGTTCATCTGACTCCTATATCAGTAATATTGCAAATACTGTTGCTTTTTAACAAAAATTATTAGCAGGTTCAGAAATGCTAATTTTGGATATGTTCCACCAGTGATTCCTGCTGGAAAAGCCTGTGGTGCATCCATCAGTTTCTGTGGCACGGGGCATTTGTCTGCTGTTTGTTTCAGAGTTCCTTTCAACTAAAAACGGAAAACTTTTGGCTGGGCAGGGATGGCTTAGGGCTAAGAAAAAATTGAATAATACAAGAAAATGAAGCCTTTGAAAAAAAAATCAGCACTTGGATGCAAAAAATTTGTTACTTTTACTGAATGACTTGAGCTCATCACTAACGCTGGTATCTCCTCAATGTACGTTTCCATCTAGCATTTTGTGCCATTATTTCTCCCTTCCCAACTTTTTTTCTAGTTGTACCAGAAGATACTTGAGCCTCAAGGTCATGCTTCTTCTGTAACTTGTGAGCAGTTCACAACCATATAGCAACTTCTTCATGAAGACTGAAAAAAGATTTTTGGATCTACAGTTTTATGGAAACCTAAAACTGCACATTTATCAGACAGAGTACACAACATTAGGAAGCTTTGGTTTTAGTTTTGGTTGTTGCACTAATTTCTTTTGGACCTTTTTGCTTTTGCTATTAGCTTTGGTTCCCCCTGTAATAGAATTGGTTGGTCTTGGCCAGTTCTCTCACTTGTTCCACATCTCATGCAAACACCGTGTTTGTTCTGGCATGGTGGTGATGGAGCTGAAGACTGCTTAACTGGATATGTGAACTGATTCACATTTTAGTTAAACTTTTTTTCTCCTGAAGGCATGTTTTTAACCTAAATCAGCTTGATGGTCTAAGGAAATGCATGCTCATGCAAACAAGTATGCTGGTACCGAGGAGGAGTAGCTAGGCATAGAGAAGACTTGCTATTGAGGAGGAGGTACCTATAAGGTACCACTTCAACTTCTGGGTACTCTAAAACTTCTGGGTACTCTACTGTCTTTTATATCCTGTTCAGAGTCCCAAAAGCAATGGGAGCCTATAGGCACTACTGTAATAGAAATGGTCAGTAAGACATGTGTAATACTTTTCATGATGGAGTTTCAAACTGGACCTGATGGTTTTTGCAATGTCCTTATTGTTGGATAAAGTCGAGACAAGTGTATTAGCACTGTTTATAGGGTTTGTGGTTCAGCACCTCCCTCTCTGATGAGAGGGAGCACTGCGGTGTGTGACAAATTGGCAGAAGTAGTCCCTCGAACTTCAGTCAAATCTCAGTCTCTAGTCTGGTCCTGAGCTTTAGTGAGTGTACATTGAAAATGTATTAAAAAAACCATTTCTTTACCTGACAGCATGACAACGTGTCATTTTCTGCATTTTTGCTCAATTTCAGGGATTTTTGACAATTTACTATGCAGAAAACAGGACAGAAAATGGAGAAAAATGGAATAGTGTGACTAAGGATCAGTCTAAATGTATCATTTATGCAAACGTGTGGGTTTCTGTGTGATATTTTTGAAGAAGCTTTGACTGTTTTGTGGACGTGGCTCATTTTCTCTGCATCTCTTTAAACACAGGTAATGATTATGGACGATGCTGGGTAAATACTTCATCTTTGTGTGTTCATCTCTCAGCGAAAGGTGCCACTCACAGAGCACTGCTGGCAGCAAAGTGGTCCAGGGCATGGCTGCAGTTCTGATGCTGTTTTAAGTGTCTCATTGGAAATGTCATTGGTAATGGCCGGTCATTTTTAGGCGTTTTCCATCAGCTCATGTACAGATACTGGGTATAAGACTCTTGAGTTTGGCGTTCCTCATTGCAGGGATGACTGTTATTGAACACTTGCTTGGGTAGGTAGATAGCATAGAAATCGATAAAAATGCTTTCTCGTGCCTTTTCTATACCTGACTCTCTCAACCTCAGAAGTGTTTGCCTAACAGTATATCTTGAGATGTGGCTGTACCAAAGTCCTTGGTTTTCTTCGCATTTTCCAACACAAGAGTGAAAAGTATCAAATCAACCAAAGTCTTTCCTTCTCCCCTTTGGCCAGGAGGTAGAATTAAAATCAGGCTTTTATGCACTTTTGAGCCTTAAGTGATATTTTTATTAAGCTTCCTCTGTCTTTCCCTTTTATTGAAATTATTGACTATCAACTATCCAGCTTTATGGCCTAAAGTCTTCAAAGCTTAAGTAGTATTATTCACATAAAGTAGCTATTCTCATGAGTTGCACCTATTCAAATAACTTGTATATGTGAGGGTCATAGCAATGATAAATGCTCCATCTGCCTTTTGTTTCTCACACAAAGAAAAAAGTAAGAAAAACTTGTTAAAAGTCATTGGCAAAAAGATATTTGCCATGGGTCATTGGTTACTGTATTGAGTATATAAACTGCTGCTTCAGCAGCAGCTATGTGTACTCCAATCTCCGTTATTTTCTCCTCCCTCCCCACCCTCATGTTTTTTTTTTTAGTGTAGGGCCATTCATAAGTTTGCAACATTTTTTAGTGTCTTTTCAGAGAGAACAAAGACCAGGCCCATCTCATCTCAAAGAGGCTATATCTGGATTTAAGACTGTGATAAGATCACTCGTATTTAGGTAGTGTAGATCCGCCAAGGTAAACCAGGGCTTCTGCAGCCTCTTACACTTTGGCAGCTTACAAAACTATCTCATAAATGAAAGAACAGGATCTTCAAAACCTCTTTGTGTTTTTGCAAAGCACTGTTCTTACAGTCTCATTTCTCTCTGTCTAGGTAGCATTACTGTCTCTTCACTTAGACTGAGTATCTTCATCACAGTCGATTACTGCATCTGGAGAGTATTTTGAATCAACGCAAAATTAGAAGAAATTTTTAGAGGATTTTTTTCGATGCATTTTCTCTATGGCAAATTTAAACTTGATTCCATTTCCCACTAGGACGGACTTCTCTCTGGGCTTCTGAGTAAAAAGATTTATTTGCATTATTTAAAGACGCCAAAAGAAATGATACATATTTTTTTTCCCCCACTTTTTGGTGTTCAGTTGAAGTCTTTTTCGAACTGTGGTAACACTGAGGATTAATTTTAGAAAAATGAATATTTACCGAATCATATTGTATCATAATGCAAATCTTAAGCTCATACCTGCTCTAGGTGAACCTGCCTAGCAGGGGGGTTGGACTAGATGATCTCCAGAGGTCCCTTCCAACCCCTTTCGTTCTGTGATTCTGTACATATTCATAGTTAGACAACTGAAGGAGCTCAGGAGAGTCATTCCTAATGGGTTTTCTGGGTTTTTTTTGTGGTGGTGGTGGTATTTTTTTTAACTAGAATTAAAAATACATTGGTCCAGCCCTACAGGCTGTATTCCATTTAATAACCAGATGTCTTTGTAGGAGATATTTCTTTCCAGTTGTTCCCAACTGTTTCCTATCTGCATCCAGGACTTGGGCAGGCGCACAAACCTGCCTAGGAACGTTTCAGACCTGTCCCAGTTCGAAGGTCTCTTTTTCAATGGCTGGGTATTTAAGTGCTCGTGGCACATAAATTCAAAGCACATAATGTAAGGCTAGCCATGATGGGTCCCTGAAGCTATAAAAAGATAGTAAATTTGTATGAGAAGGTTTAATGGTCTGGAAAGCCATAGTAAAATGGCATCAGTAAAAGGGTCTGTAAAGAAAAGTCACTGAGCCCGCTGTGGGGATTTCCAGGAGCACTTACTTCAGTAGGCGCCATGTGCCGTTCCATAGTGCCCTGCTCCTAACAAACACATTGGCTGTGAAAAAGCAGTGGACCTATTGAATTGAAAATACAGCTTGAAACTTCCTCAACAGGGCAAATGTAATGCTCACATTTTTGAGACATGGAGTTGCATTTAAATAACATAGTTTCAGATTTACTTGAAAGTAGAACAAATTGCAATTTTAACTAGGCATGGAGAAGTAGTATTCTTGAGAGGAACAAAATGGGACGGAAACATCTTTATTTCAGTTCAAAGATTAGTATGCTCCCCTTTGCTTTCCTTAAACAAAACAAAACCAAAAAAACTTGGAAAAATATAAGCTGAAAAGAGAAAATACAGGAAAAATAGTCTTCTGAAAACTTAGCAAAAAATATCACTATAGAGGATCTTGCAGGAAAAAAATCCATTGCAGTCAAGCACAGTAGCCAAAACTAGGGAAACGGAACCTGATAATCACCAAGAACTCTCGTCCTGAAAATACAGGTATGCAGATTTTCATGTGTAAGTTGTCCTGTAGATGAATCACATGCTCAAAATTAAATATATTCAATAAGATGGCGTCCAATTCTCTGTTTGCTCGATGCCCCTGCCAACTTTACTGGCAATTTTTACTAGACCTAAAAGTAACTTCACCAACAAATTAAAGCTTGAAGAGCTCTAGAGCAACTTTTAAAATGCAAATTAATAGCAGCCGGTCAATTGGCATTCAGTTAACTTGAGGTGAAATAAATAAACAACTCCTCTTGCCATGTCCTTTGCACTTCCTCGGATGCTGAAATGCCTTACGGGAGATGTGGTCATACCCTCTTCAGATTGAGGGCTGCCGGGCATGAACACTGACGTTCGGTCCAGTGCTCAGTTTTTGTGCTGAAGGAGGGTTTTTCAGTCCATCTCCAGGGCTGCAAGTTCTGCAGGGTTAAAAGGTACTTCATTTAGCTTAGTGTATTGCTGGAAGGATAAAATAGAAAAACTCGATTTTCCCAAAGAATCTAATTACATTAGACACTTACCTGTCAATTAAATTACATTAAGTAGCTATGAAAATCTTTAGATGTCTACATGCCTGTTATAAGGAAATTAAATGCCAAAAATCAGTCCCAGGATGTTTTAAAATAAAAATTCTGCTCTAATTAAAGTGTATGACTGGACTATTTAACAGTAAAGGAGTAAAGGAGATGAATATCAGGCTCCTTCTTCCCTTGCTTTACATTAAGCAGTGGTGAACATTGAGTGAAGAAGAGACTATCTAGAATTAAACCTTCTTTCTTTTCTACAGCAAAGCCTTCTCCAGTTCCCCCTTGTATGGACTTCAAAAGAGATGGGGTAAATAATTTTTTTTCCATTATAACTAGACCCGTGCTTTCTCATAAGCACTAATGAAGAGTTCCTTCTTAATACAACTATCCAAGCAAAGATTTGTGGTCACCACTCTCACCTTGTAAGCGTATGCTCTTCCTGGAAGTAGGTTTTAAAGCACTAGAATAAATAAATAATTCTACAAATCTATGCACAACAGTTAGCTTTAATGGCAAAAAAAAAAAACCCAGTCAAGTGATTTTATGAGTCCCAGTTAAAAGTAATTATACAGTATAAGTGCTTTAAGTAAGTTAATGAGACAGATAAATCTGATAACGAATTGCTCTCTCATCATAAGTTTCCTTTGAAGTTAATTCAATCTTAACATTGCAGGACACTGTTCTGCATTGCTTTGCTCTCCACTGAGTCCAGCTCTCTCCCTGTTCACGTTCATCTCACTCCATTTAGTGCAGGGGGTGCGAAATTCATCTGTTTGCATTAGTAGGTGCACGGTTAACAAACTTGATGTTTCAAAAAGATGAGGATGGCACTAGGAAGCAAACAGCACAAATTGGAATAAATTTTGCTGTTTCCTTCTAATTTCACTGTGTTATTTATCTTAATGCTAGGGTGTTTATGTGAATGCGGAATACTGTCTATGTGTTTATTAGGAAGCTGAGAAACCAGTTTTATAATTATTTGCATGTCTTCAATAGCATTTTCAAGTACACACATAGCAGAATACTGATTAGCTCTCTTGTATGTAATAAGTATTTTGGTTGGAGTTGTTTGTCTGCAACTAATATTGAAGAGAAAATAAAGGTAGGGTGGGTTTTTTTCCATTTCTGATCTCCAATATAACATAGGAGTCTTCAGGGGACCACTTCCTCCTTGGGCCTATCCTTATTGCTAGTGGAGTCTCCTTTGCCTGGAAGGAGAATGTCAGAAGGGCGCAAGAAATCAAGGAAATAGTATCTGATGTTTACAGCCTTGTGAGTTTTACGTTGCTATCACGTCTGACAGCTAGTGGGAAAGTTTCAGGTAAGGTAGTCTGAAAGATCTGACAATATTCTTGGTCTTTATTTTCCCAGCCAGTCTCCTTTTAAACTTGGTGTGAAACCAAAACTCGCTGTACAGTGCTTGGAGATGAATTTGTTAAGATCAATGAGTAATTTGATCAGTGCGTCTGATTGCCTTTTGCTTTGGTCTCACCGCCTTGATGAGGACAAGAACCTTATAAATAATTAGATTTGGTACTAGACTGCATTAATATTATTAATGTAGTCTACTTTTTATTTATTCCTTCAACTGCATCAGTGGGTGATGTATAGACTGCTTACACGAGAAAAAAGTGATACGCCAAGATATTAAAAAAATGTATACGTACCAAGTAATACTGAGACTGACAGCAGAGATGTTAGTAAATTGTGCATTTTATTCAGTGAAATCTGGTTCTTCATAGTATCTTTACAATACCTAGTAAATATACAAGAAATGAAGGAATAATTTTTAATTGTGTCCGTGGGTATTGCAGTTAATTGGCTGTACAGAAGTGTGCTCTTAAGCTATGGCTGGTTTTTCCCTTGATTTATTTTTTTTTTCTGTTTTTTTTGGTAACAGCATCTTTTTATGCAAATTCTTTCATATAAATAAAGCTACTACATAGAATAGTTTTGCCAAATCAAGAGAATTAGCTGGAATTTTTTAACAATGTTCAAAATACAGTTTTGCTTTTTTTTGATTTATTTTAGCTATTGGGACAGAGAAGTGCTTTAAATATTTCTTTTTGTGAAACAAGGTTACACTTGTTTTGTGAAACAAGGTATCCATCAGGTCTAATGTGGTCTAATCCAGAGCAGTCTAATCCTCTCTGGGATGACTGTATCAGTAAATTATCCTGAAGAAGGGGCTTATTTCTGTAATACACTTTACTTTGCAGTGTCTGCATGCCCAGCCCTTTTAAGTCTACAGTAAATGCAGAAGAGCTTACTGCAATAAAACAAGCTCACATTTATTGTAAAGTGAGAATATTCACACTGGCAATCACCACGGAGTAGATGATGTATTATAATTTCATTCTTACTTTTTTTTTTCTAGTTGACCTTTCTGCAGACAGCAGAAGTATGAGCCTGAAGTGCACTCCATAAAAATATCCGCTACACTGAGGCATCCAGTCGACTCTCCAAAGTTATCTATGTAAAGCGTTTAATGTTTCTGTAGCTTTCCTTCTTTTTCTCTCACATAATGGGAGCAGAAAGTCCAGTCTAGTTAGAGACAGGTAGCCCCTCTGTGGGTGAAGCCTGCTCTTAATTCAATTTATCAGACATTTGCAGTAGCATTTGCCCAGGCTTAAGGCTTTGGAGGATGGAGAAGATGGATTTAGAGAAATAAAGCCAGCTGATAGATGTGATCACTTATTAGAGGTCTTTCATATAAATTATGAAAAATAGCTACAGTGAATTATAGCTGTAGGCTTTCAGATAATAAGCCTTTCAGGAAAAAAATAATGAAACTAAGTGACACTCAGTTCTGAGTTTCATTACCAAGCTGGATCATAATTCAAAGTTCTTTTAAAACTTCCAGGACAGCTGATAGATCTTGATGAAACTGAGACCAAGCTTGATCATATTTAACCATTTCAAGTGAGTTTTTTGGCTGCTACTTCAATCCAGGAATATTCCTCTCCACTAAGTTTCCAGGTCATTTCTGTCTGCAATCCATTGCCCAGTGCTGTCAAGGTCCGGGGAGTGTAACTTTTGCTGGCAGTTTTTGGGCAGTTATCCCTCACCAAAATCGGTAGAGGTCGTGAAAGCCTCCTCTTCCAAGGTAGCACTCCTTGCCAAAGCAATAGAAACAGCCTAGCAGGTGGAGAACCAGCAGCCTGTGCTCTGTTTCCGTTCTATGTTCATCCTTGAAATGAGACTTTCCTCAGCTCACAATGCTAACCAGCAACAGCAACTTATCCTCAATCCTGACACAGTCCAGGGGATCCCGTGGCCACAGGGAATCTCCTGAACACCCTCCATTAAGGGTTTTATTAAGGCATTTTTGGTGCATACATGTGCAATACAATAAGCTGAAGTCTTGGAAAGGACGATGTTTGGAGAGAGGATTCAATATATTTTCCCACCAGGTGACAATAAAATTGATACGTCTCATCTGGTAGTCCTAGGGGCTAACATGAAGAAACTACCTATTTTTGTGTTTCATCAATGTCTGAAGTGCAACACAACACAAAACTTTGTAAAAATAAACACTTATGCTACTATTTCTGTAGAAATTTCGCTGTGAATATATTCCCGTGGAGATAGATACTTCACTGCCCACAATTAATAGTTAATGATATTGCCCATGCTTACATCCCGAAGCTGGTACCTCAGCCACGAGGTTTGTTAATGACCCTTGCTGACGCTGAAGAAATGTGAAGCTTCTGAAGTCGTGTGAAGTTTAGTAGTTGAATAGAAACATCTCCTGCCAGCAAAATATTATACAGCAGCAAAGGATGTAGGTGATAAAGGAGTTCTATAAAAATGTTGGTTTAATGCTCTGTCATGATTTTAAAACACTCATACGTTAAAACTTACTGCAAAAAGGCATAGGGTAGAAAATAGAGAATATTAATATAGTACTGCATTGCACTGTGGTATATCATGTTATCATGTCTTCTTTGGAGACCATGAAAAGAACAAGCAGAGGTGATGAGTGGCCTTTATATAAGGAACGCCGGAATAAACTAGGACTGTATCATTCAGTAAACGATACCTGAGAGACAGTGTGGTAGGGGGTGCATATAATTATGAGTGACCCAGTCAAAGGGAATAAAAATGACCTTTTCCAATCTGCAGCAACTGAAACTAGCAGAATACAGCTGCAAAGGGAACGGTCCTTAGTTAAGAGTCACTTTCATAAGTTGTACAGAATAAAATCTTACACAGGTTCAAAAGGTTGACCTGATCCAGTACAGCCATTCATATGTTCCTAAGGTCAAATACTTTTGATTCTTGTCATTTAAAAGTTCTGTTTTTCCCGTCCCCCATGCATGATCCAACTCTGTTATTATAATCCATGCACTTATTTGTGTCTAATTTAGGTGATGTGATGACATTCTTTACTTGCCTCTGAAACTGTGATGTAATATTGTAATGTAAAATTAACCCTACCCTTGAACGAACCCTAGCTGAAGGAACTGAGTAGTAGAAACCCTGAGATCATGGTGAGGTTTTACTACTTTGCAGTGAAGTTGTTCACGGGCTCCCAGTATCTCTGCTCCATTAGGATGCATTGGCAGGTCAAATATAATTCAGGTTAGATTGTGCTATAGAATAAATATATAGCTTCCAAAATGGTGCTTTATGTCAAGAGGAATAATAATGAAGTTACGTGACTTTATTCAAGGTATTATGCTACATTAGTAAGTCTTGCAAAATTTCACTTGAGGGTTAATCGACAACATGGTGTGAGATCTTTCTATGAAGAAAAATTATTACTCAGTTCACTGTTCTTGTCTTAGAACCCATCACATTCACTCTTATCCTTCAGAGATGTCATATATGATATTTCAGAGTTCTGATAATCCCCCCATCCATAATTTTCCATAATTTTCTTTTTTATGTTTTAAAAAAACAACATTAGGTGTCATCCCTTTGTAGACTATGAGAATTAATTTTAAAGTGTTTCAATGGATTATATCTCTATATTCTGTCTCCAGTGCTTTCCTAAACATAGGCATCTTGGTAATAATTGAAGTGGTTCAAACCCAGTAGTTTCTTCCTAGTGTAGAGTTTCCGGGCTAGATTTCCATATAGCATACGTATATTTCAAAGTCTAAAATACTACTGTTTCTTGAAATAAAGTGCTAACTCACTTTGGTTTTAAACGAAAGAGATTTTATGAAACATCATTTTAGAGATGTGTTAGAAACATGTGAATTCATCATGGGTCAGCCAGTATTCAAAACACCACTCTGAAGTGACTTTTGCAATTCTTCTAAACGGACAAAATTTTAATGAGGTAGTAGTACCTCAGTTTGGGTATGAATCAATGGTGTTTGCTAGCAGTTCGGTCATGCTGAATTAAATTCAAAGTACTGTTTTAAATAAGTACTTTGTATAATTCTAGTTGTATGACTATTATTCCTCTCTTTTTTTAAAATAGAAATAATTGATAGGAAAATACTATAATCTGATAAGCGTAAATTTTCCATTTTTAAACTCCCAAAAATATATTGGAAGTATTCAAGTCCTAAGCTGTGGAAAACTGCTAGCAAATAGGGACTTTTTTCCCCAAATTGACTCCGTTTTGGATGTTCTGAGTACAAGATCAGCTTTTATCTTAATCTAACTGAACAAGGAAGAAGACAGAAACAAGGGGAATTTAGGGTCAGTTCCAAAGAGTTCGCAGTGATGAAATCTTGTGAAACAAATCAAAGGGTTGTAGTTTCTTAAAAAATATTTGCCACATTCGGGATTTAGGGGGTGAGTCTATCCCAAAAGCAGGAGTCATTGCACTGAAGTTATACATGTTCAGTGTTTAACTGGTATTAAACTAATTTGAGATGACAGACCATTTCCATGCTCTTTCAGAACAGGCCATATTATCTTCAATGTATTTAGGAAAGTAATAAATATTACTTGTATATAATTTGCTCATAAATGATAAGCAATGTTGTTTGTAATGGTAATCAGAGATGTGTGTCTGTCCGTCTACTTTCCTCACATTGACATGTGTACATGCGTTCAAGAAGGACCCAGTAGGGTTTCCTTAATTTTGTTTTCTTTTTAGTAGGCGTGCTTTCTTGTAAAAGCCTGATAACTAAATTATTGCAGTTTGTATCGTCGTGCTTGTTCTGCTTGGGTATATTACCTAGCAGATCTGTGCAGCAGTGAGTCTTGGATCAAAAATTAACTCGAAAACAGCCTTCAGCAAGATAAATATTTGTATTCAGACAGAACCTGGGGAAATCCTTCTAGCCTGTGAAAGAGCCCCTAAGGGAAGCTGGCAACTGTATAGCAAATTGAAGTGTGCAAATCTTAGCCTCGCAGCAGATACAGTAAATATGTGCAGTGTAACACAGCAAATAATGTGAAGGCTTTTAGTTATGGAGGTGTGTAAATGTTTACAAATATGATTAACTGCAGAGCACAAAATCCATTCGCAGCATCAAAGGCAAAACTAAAATTACTTTTTCGCACCCCCTCCAGGATTATGCTGAAAAGAAAAACACGATAGCAAAAGCTCTGGAAGATCTTAAAGCCAACTTCTACTGTGAACTCTGTGACAAGCAGTACTATAAACACCAGGAGTTTGACAATCACATTAACTCTTACGATCATGCTCACAAACAGGTAAGAGGAATCTGCTCACTACTTCAACTTAGTTTCAGGTAGAATAATGAAATAAGGTGTCCTTCCGGTGGGCTTGGAAAGCACTGTTGAGTTGTGCCCAAATTTCAGGTTCTGGGAAGCAAGATACACTGTTTTCTTAGAAACAAATCTTAACATGAAGATTTTACAGTCAAAAATTCTGAGATGGAAAGAAAGAGAAATGTGAACAGTTAAATTGTGAAGAGGAAAAGGGAATGATGAAAAATATGATTAAAAGTGTAGATGTACAATTTCTTTGTTAGCAGATTAATTTTGCATGTAAATAAATGCTGTGGTATGCCTAAGAGATGACTTACTGGGAAGCATTTGTTGCAACAGGTGTGGATAGGAAACTTAACATACTCTTCGGTAAATTTTCTTTTAGTGCAGATACAGTTCTGAAATGGGCTATGATTTTACTTAAATGCATTGAATATAAAAAACCTGTAGTAATGAAAAGTTTCTGGCTCAGCTCACCGTAAGATATGTGTTAGCTTTAAAACATTGGTATTCACATTGTTACCGCCACATTTTATCACCGGATCTCCAAGTTGTGCGTCCTGCTTTGGTAACATAAAAGCGATGCTTCCACAGAAGGAGAGGGGCAGTGCATCCCAGCGCAATGGCCTGGCCTCTGGGGTGGTCAGGACTACGTAAGGCAGAGGAAAACACAATGCATCTTGACTCCACCGAAGAGATACGTAATGATAATGTAAAGATGTGTAATAACTGTACAGGAAATTTCCACTTAGTCCACTTAGCTGATAATTATTCTGTATTTTTTTTATTTTTTTTTTTTTTAATCTGGTGAAATCATATGGTTGTGGATCTGGTTTGATTGCTTTTCATTCTAATTGAATCTCCCCTTGTCCTGTAATTCTGCTCAGGGTGAGCGTAGATGAGTTGCTACACATGTTTTATATCTGTAAGTCAGTGATTTGCTTTTCTTTCCTTCAGCACTTCTCCCTGAAACACTTCCCCCTCTCTCTCACTGGTATTTTTATTTAGCCCATAATTTACACTGTCAGTGTGAGTGTTAGATTTAGTTTTAAGAACTACAGAGATACGAACCTCAGCAGCAATAGCAATCTATGAGAAGCTGGAGAGAAAAATATATTAGATAAGAAATCAACAAGTCGCTTCATTGCATCCTATAGATATTTATTATAAATTGCAAATATTTTTAGTTAAAATATAGGTGGAACCGATTCTTCAGGTGTTATGTTCACACAGCAGCACCCAATTGATGGAAGGCAGGGGAAAAAAAGTGATGGGCAGAGTCTTCCCCACTTGAACTCTCTTAGGATTTTTATTTATTAAATTTTAAGTGCTTGAAGCACTTTTAAGTAATGAGGACCTGAAGGCTGCAGTGTTCACTCCTTCATTTAGTATTGATGAAACATTGATTTTGAAACTGAGGTCAAGTATTAGACTGAACAGGGACTTGTTTCCAGTGGTTCGCATAGCTTTTCTTCTTTTCTGATGGCTTTAGACAGGGGATAGTGGACACTGCACCAGTGTCTGACGGAGCACGACAGATCCTACCTCTCCGTCCTTTGCGTAGGGAGCCTGTGTGTCAGTGTTTGCATGTGGCTTTGTGCATGTGTTTGGTGAAACACAGGAAGTCATCCTCTTCCTGAGAGGTTCACCGCTAATCTCCTTGGTAGGAAATCAGACAAAAGTTTCTCATTTTCCACAGAAAAAAATGTATGGATGCTTGTTTGGGCAAAGTAATAATTTTCTGTAGTATTACTAGCAAATAAGACTATTGATTACTGAGATTAAGACTTTAAGTCAAGTTTAACTCTTCTGCAGTGTTTTTTGTGGTAGCTTCTACCGGTGTTGTAAAGAAAAAAAAAATTCGTTTTTCATATTTCAGGTGAAAAAGGGAGCAGGCATCATACGCTGCAGTGCAGGCTCGCTCCCATTTGCTTAGTTTTCCAAGAACTTCATACCATGTGCTTTTTTTGAGTAATCTAACTTTACTAAGTGGGCTACAGCCATTTGCAGGTGCTACTGTTGAATGCTCTGCTTTTGTCTTGAAACTTCCTACCTCAATGGCAAAAGTTTTCCGGCAGTTCAGTAGGGGTGAGAGGAACAGATAATCTGGTTTTGGATTTTGCTTCATATTTTTCTGTAACTTTCTCTCTTCAGTTAACACCTTTCCACTATTAACGGACAGGTAATCCGTGATCCAAGAATAGTTGTAAGCATATGCAGCCAGTTCAGTTTCAGTGATGGCAGCACGTGACAGTGGTTTCTATATGATCAAATGGATGAAAGCTCTGCCTAAACCTGAGTTCATCCCAGCTGTTCTCAAAAGCCGTCTTTAATCCTAATTGAGCACTCTGTTACCACACCATCTAAGCCATGGGATGGTTTATCAGAGAAAATGTTCGCAACAGCTCCTGTACGTCAGTTTTATTGTGGAAGATTTTCTTTTTCTTTCCATCGATTCAAAGGTTGCTAGCACAGAAAACTTACAGGATTTAAAAGAGAAGATTTTATAATTATGTGGGTTTCTGCCGTTGGGTGGGGGGCCCTGTATTGTCAGGGGTTGGCTGTGGTTTGATTTATTGTGTCTTATAGCTTCTTAACACCCACTTTGTGGTAGTATGAGGGAGCTTCTTCTGACTGGTCCAGAAAGAAAGGATAGGAATAGGGCAAAACTAATTTCCTAGGACCTGAAGGAGTTCAGACCGGTATCTCAAGATCTGCACTGTCTCTGTTAGTGTTTTCTTGTTCTTAGCTTTGACAGTATGGTTTGGAGAGCAATTTCTGTAGCCTTTATGAAATACTGGAAAAGCAACTTCCAAGCAGTCAGTGGTAATGGAGAAAAATGAACTCTCTTGTTTGCTTTGAAAGCCTAGACAAAAAAAAAAGGAAAAAACCCCAAAATATAATGCAGATGTCTTTAAAAAAAATGTTCTGGGCGCAATACAGAGAGAAATCTAACTAAGGCAGAACCATTATTATTTAATATAGTAATGACAGATTTGCTATTTGATGATGATGATCTAAAATCACAGAATGCAGCTTTGAGACCCATGCCAGGACTTTAAAAACATCTGTATGGTTTTATGCAGCATTTCTTAAGTATTTGGGAGCGCATGAGGAGCTCTCTGAAGTGCTGCATTCATGCAGGGTGAAAAAAATCCTGTGTTCCTCAAAACACTGCAGCTTTGATAAATGTGGCTGAGCATTAAGTCTAAGGCTCTGAATGACCGTTGTCTCGTAGCCGTTCAGAGTTGATGAGTTGTTTTCTCTTGACAGTGATCAGCTAGATCCCCTACATCAGTCATTCCTCAGGAGACTTTTGTCGCTACAAGAATGAAGAGGTTTTATTCCTGCATTTGAAAGTCTTCCTCCCCATCCCAGAACTTCTGATTAATTGCATAATATCACAGCAGCACACCCAGGCTTGGTGCTTTTTCTTCTCCCAGGAGTGCTTTTCCAAATATCAAATAACAACGACAAAAAAGCTGTGATGAAAAATAAAATTAATAGCCCTGATGTATTTGCATCTAGATATGCAAATACAATCAATTAAGTAAATTATAAGTAGGAATTTTTCCCTACAGAATCAGAGGTCATTTCTCAAACTGTGTCTCCCTGGATGAAAATGATCTCCCTGCTCTAAAAATGTATTTAAAATTGTATGGAGGTACTAAGACACAAATTATGCACGAAGACTAAATTAGTAGTTGTCTTCTTTCCCTATTTGACACACAGATTTCTTCTGTCTACATTTTTCTCCTGTCTCTACATGTTTTTCTTTGCCAAATAGGTTAGAGAATATCAACCTGCAGCCAATCAGAAGTCCAAACTTTTATCATCTTTATCTGTTTGAATAAATATGTCATGGAATATGGGTGAAGAAAAAGAAATTTGGAAGTGGAAGGGTGTGGTTAGGCATAACAATAAAAACCCTATAACTGTACTAAATTTGTACATCCTATGAGGTATGAGACATACAAGGTATAAAGTAAGAGCAGTATGATTCTATAGAGCAGTGCAGCATCTGGGAGTGCTGGTATTCTCAGCAAAGATAAGTGGATGTTATTGGTTGTTTGACTGCAATTTAAAAACAAAGCAGCGAATCTTTGCAGTCATCAGTACAGTTTTTTTTTAAAAATTCTCATTGTAGAGTTAGTCCCTCTTGAAAAAAAAAGGTCCCATCTCTTCTACTTGGTTGGTGCCTGCAGAGGGTACAGAATCATAGAATCGTCCAGGTTGGAAGGGACCTTTAAGATCATCGAGTCCAACCATCAGCGTAACACTGACAAAAACACCACTAAACCATGTCCCTAAGCACCACGTCTACCTGTCTTTTAAATACCTCCAGGGATGGCGATTCCACCACTTCCCTGGGCAGCCTGTTCCAATACTTGATGACCCTTTGCGTGAACAATTTGTTCCTAATATCCAGTCTAAACCTCTCCTGGCATAACTTGAGGCCATTTCCTCTTGTCCTATTGCTCGTTACTTGGGAGAAGAAACCAGCCCCCACCTTGCTACAATCTGCTTTGAAATGAAACACGTTTAATTGCAAAACAAAAGAAATTAACTATTTACTGGGAACCAACAGTACTTCTTGTTGTTTTTTTCAGGCCTGCTTTTTGCAGGTCGGATTCCACTGGAGCTATTTGAATCAGTCTAAGACAGAGGCAACATGTTGTATACCATCTTCAAAATGTAGAAGTAATGATTCTCAAAAAAGCGTCCTAGTACAGAATAAAACCTTAAGAGCGTCAAGAATATTCTGAAGATTTGCTTCATAAGCAAAACAAACATGATATATAGTGGGTCAGAGTTTTGGGGATGTTCACCATTAAGGGATTTCATAAAATAAGAATATTAAAACTTCTGTTTCTCAAGTGTTAAGTGTAGCCTTTCCTGTGGATAAGCTGGAGTTGGTTACCTTATAGACTAAGGTGAAGGGGATTACAAGGAGCAACGCAGAGCAAGACAGAGTTTGTTTCGTGACGTGTGTCTGGCTGTGCTGGGCTCTGCTTGATGAGACATGCCTACCAGGGGAGGCTGGAGGCAGAGCCCAAGGCTGGCTGCCCTCAGCCAGGTCCGGTCCTCTTCCACCAGTCAGCATCTCCGCTATAGCTCCATGCTGCCTGACATCGCATTGCGTTTTGATGGACCTTGCTGTGCACTGAGCCCAGCCAGGAGGGATGTTTAAGATGACAAAATATACAAGGCCATGGTGAGAATTTATGGCCGTGAAAATCCCCGAGAGTGATAAGATGAATCACTTCTTCAAGCACTACCTAGGCTGGTCCTGGATCAGAAAAATCTCCCTATGGATGTCTCGGTGACAAACCTATGGTGTCCTGTGTGACTGAGAGGGCAGGTGTCTCTGCAGGGAGAGTGGGGACAGGTGGCAGGAAGGCAGTTGCAGTGCCAGCAACTTCATGTCCTGGTGGGGAAAGTGTGACCCCAGTGCGTGCTGTTGGATGGAGCTTGTGGGGAAATTGGGGTGGAAAGCACATGCAGCGTCATTTTTTCCATTCCTTGCAAGTGAAAATAATTCTTTGAAATACATTTCAGTGCCCTTTCTCTTCTTTGTAACTAAGTGACATCACTTTTAATGGCAGATAGGATTCCTGTTGAATTTCCTGGAATGGAGCAATGTTATGCTCCTTCCCTTATTTCAGCTTGTTTCTCATGTTAGAAGCGAGCAACATTTCGGTGTGTCCTTATGGGCAGGCAGTCTTTACTTTACAAATATTAAACAAGCATAGATGAGGATTTAAACATTTTTGTTTGAATCAGTCTTGTGTAGCTCTCTCTTACTGTTGTTATTGCTTTCCCAGAATGTAACTTGGCACCTTTTCCTATATTTCTTTTTTTTCCTCAGGAAAGGATAGTCGTCTTTATAGCCTTTTTAAATATTAAGGGAACAGAAATGTTCAGCTTTGTGTTCTTATACATATGTATATTTGTAATGCACATACAACCACAAAATGACACCCTCCTCTTCCAAACACACACTGCTCTATCACTGTATTTCAGTTTGGGTTTTTTTTTCCCATGAATATTGCATTATTCAGTGGTCTTTTGTGGTTGGATTGAGTTTTGTTTGTATTTTAGTAAAAAGCTTCCTTTTAAGTTTTAAGCATTTATACTGACAGTAGTACTAATAAGGGTCATCACCAGACCTATTAATTATAGCTCAGCACAGCTGGTAGCATTGGAACAGAGTACTGCAGTAGACACAGTGCTTCCTTTCTAAACTCCGTTTAAAAAAAAAAAAAAAACAAAAAAAACCCCACCAAAAAACCTAAAAACTAAAAAAAAAAAAATTACCAAAAACCAACCAACCAACCAACAAACCTGCTGCTGTTATTCTGAAGAGAAAGGCAAAACTGCCAATGTAACAGGACCACACGAGGCCATGAAGGAGGAGGGAACCGCAAACGTGAGGGTCTCTGCTCCTCTGCAACATGAGGATGTGCCCAGAGCAAACGCTGGAGAGAAATTTCCAGTGGGGAGCCTGTTTCTGGATGGCAGGCTGCTGAGAGTGCTCCTTCTGGGGTTGCCCCTGAGTGGGGGGTTTGGGGTAGGTTTTGGCTTAGACAGAGTGAAGTGCAGGGAGATAATTAGCAGGAACAGGAAGGCTTCAGGAGAAGGGGAACTATAGTCCCACTGCATTAGGGCACCAAGCCACTTGGAAGGTGTCTTGCTGGTCTGTTAGTAATGTGCCTGCATTGGAAGGCTGCAAATGACAGTCCTTTTTCTGATTTATGGAATGTATTTTAAAATTAAACAGTTAAATTCTGTTACTTATGAATATTTCAGTATATTTAGAGAGAAACTTCACACACTGTTTCCTGAAAAAAAGAAAAAAAAATACATTTCCTTCCAGTTTTTACCTATAAAATTTAATCCCAGAAATTGGCTTCTTGATTGGTATCAGTGTAACAGAGTTTTTAGGCATTCTTTAGCTAAAAACTTGTACTGAATGGTTAGACAAGGTATTCTTGAATAAAGTATTAATACTGCAAAATCCAATTTTGTTGCCAGCTAACACTGTGTTTCCTCATTACCAACAAAGACATATTACTACTTTCTGGCCTTAGTTTTTCGTGTTTGGGAAATTCTGTTCTGTAATAACGTTTGATTAACTAATTATCTTTTCTGAAAAAGTGTTTTTAGAATGAACATAATTACAGTAGAGAAGTATACATCCTGTCTATCCCCCTAATAGCCTGCAAACACAATCTTAACCTCATGCAGTGACACTTCTGATTCCACGAGGAGCCTGTTCTTTAAAACAGGAGCAGCCTTACCCAGCTCCAACCCTTCCTGAGTTTAGAAACTTGGTGTTTATCCTCAGTTCTTTAATTTTTTTCAGTTTTGAATTATCGCAGCCTTCTCCTTTCTGTCCTTTTTAATATCCAGATCCGTCTGATAACCTGACAAATCAGTAACGTTATATTTCCATGCAAAAAAAAATAAAAAATACAAATTTAATTCAACCACCCATTGCTCATTTATTATTATTTCCCAAATCTAGATTGAGCAAGTTACTTCAGTGGGGAGGGGGGAAAAATACAGCCCCAACACAAAGAGGGAGGGAGGAATAAGGGACAAGAAGAAACATGGTTAACTCCGTACATCTCCTGGGCATGCATTTCTACTGTTGTGTGGTTCACTGTTTTATTTAAAACTACACTCATCAATTTCAGTTCAGCGTTGCCTTTTTAAATCAATTTGTGAAACTTTCTACATGTAGTTTAGCTGAACTTGAGGCTAATTTTAAACTTGCTTTACCATGGCAGCATTTATCAGGTTTCTGCTGTTTGGCCAACACTGTTGCAAAAGAAAATACTTTCGTTCCATTCAGCACTAAGATAAGAATAGACATAATAATTGGGATTTGAAGGTAGGAAATAATACAGTGTTCCAGTACATGATTCCTGAGGCATCGTGTATATTGTAATGCATCTTTTGGCATACAGTGTTTTGATGGCGAGAAATGATTAAAAACTTGTGTTATACAAACTCGGAGATGGTTTACCTATCCCTTGCTTTGTTGTGTTAGGCTAAGTAATTATCTGGAAGAAAAATATTCTTTTTTATTTTCATTCATTCCTTAACAGAATGAATCTCCCCAAGTTAATTTAAGCTTTGTTATGACTGCAAAATTTAAACCAATCAACAGAATACCGTTTCTGTGATTTTCAGAAGTTCCATTGCTGTCCTGAAAGTAATCAAGTAGAATACAGATTAAGTTGAAGTAATGAATAATATGAAAAACATTTTGTTACTCCATGGGTTTGAGCTGTCAGTGATCATAGAGAAAAATGGTATTTACAGTGAGTTTTTAAATTTTCTTAAATGAAGGAGAAATATGTTGCTAGTAATATATTCTGTAATATATGACCTCTCAAGGTGAACAATTTTTTTGGTGACATTAACATGATTTAATTTGCTAAAACATTTAAGTTGTGCATGGCAATGGTTAGTACTCCATCCCTGATGCTGCAAAAGCCACCTTATAGTTTTCTGTTTGCTACCAAAAAAAAAGTTTCGGGATATTTGGTTTTTTTCCTTAGGAGCTCTGCCAGAACTGTATTTTATGCCCTACAGCTTGTGCATGCTGGTTTACATGTGAGAGTTCATTCTTCATTGGGAAGAACTGTTCACCTTTTCAGTACAAGGCACAGTAAATCTTAGGATAATTATCGATGTCTTTGCTGATCTGTGCAAAATCAATCCTTCCTTCATGCCAGAAAAAAGCTTTTTCTTTTCTCAGTGGTGGTTCTGACCTGTTGACGAAACATAACGTTGCAATCAGCTTTGCCTTTTGTGAAGAGATGTGACGGGACAAAGAACATGTATGGAAGTGATGGTTGGTTTCCCTCAAGTGCTGATTCCTGCTCAGTCCTACACGCTACGTGCAGTAGGACATTGGGACCTCTACAGAGCCAGGGGTTAACTTACGGTACATCTAAGGAAAAGTTGTACGCCATGAGCAGATGACTACTGCTGTAGGTTCTTTAGGCAGACCATTGCTACTCTAGAAACTATAATTACTGTTCTGCATATTTTAATTGCAGTTCATTAGCAGCTTATGCAGGAATGTCTTCAAGTTCCTAAACTGTTCAAGGAGCGTTCAAGCCAACTTTAAAATATGAGCTCGTATTTTTCTTCTTTTTTCCATGTGTGGTCGATGCCATCTTGGAACAATTTAGCTGCAGAGCCTCTTTTATGTTTGTGGTTTGCTGTTTGGGATTGAGCTGTGATGGTTAGCTGGTTGGCTTTTGTTCCTTTTTTTTTTTTTTTTTTTTTTTTTTTTAATTATTTCTGGAACTACAGCTGTCCAGTAAAAGCCTGAGTGGCTCCCTAATGTAAACTTTCCTGACCCTCCCACTGCGAATGAATGAAATAAGAAACACTTAAATAAGGGCCCTATGAGCGTTTGAAGGGACAGATGACGTGAGCAGGAAGGCAGTCTGTTGTGACCTCTCGGCAGACAGGCAGTAGCTCTCGTTTAAGAAGATTTCAGGAGTCGGTGGAAAGTAAGGATAGAATCGTGCCCCTGTTTTCAGTCCTGTTTGTATTTTGGATTCAGCTGAGCCTTTTCCTTCGTCTGAAGGATACCAGACACTGTTAGTCCAGTAATTTCTCCTAGTTTCTCACTGTGCTTTCACCTGCGCTTTTTCACGACAAACATCCTCGTGACGAACCTCAATTACTCTGTTAAGGACCTTTCAATTTCTTCCAAAGTCTCCATGTGCAGCAAAAGAGTAGTGCTTCAACATCAAATGATTGAAAATGTTGATGTCTCTTGGTTGAATGATTTATTTTTTTAAGACATTCAATCTGCAGAAGACAATATAAGTACAAGCAGTCTACATGACTGTGCCTCCCTTTTGCAGGCATCCTTCTCTTTCCTTGAATTGTCTGTTCCAACAGCATGTTGCATCTTTTTTTAAACTAGAACCGACAAGAGACCCATGGTATACTGTAATACAAACGATAAATACTATTAATCCAAGTTCGTTCAAGATGAATGCTACTACTTTTAAATGCCCAGCTTCTCTGATATGACTTAACTGCTGTTGTCTTGATACGCAGTCTTGATATATCAATACCAAGAGAGAACACAAAAAGTTGGCTCTGCATCTGTAACCCACTTTCCCTTTTCTAGCAATGAAATTCAAGAAAATTTAAAAAAAAAATCTATAAAATAAAACCTCCACCTTCTTTAATGGTGATTTTTTTAAAATTTATTTTTAACCACTTTTTTTTGTATATTTGTATATAGCTATTAAGTGCTTTCTTGCACACTGGCGTCTGTATGTTCACATCTGGTACAGGATCTCATTGTGTTACATGATTTGTAACTACAAAGAGACACATCTGCCTACAGATTGCTTGTAATGAGAGCTAGAAACAAAGCAAGAGACTCACAGCAATAGCATGGAAGAGAAGTGTTACATCAGTACCAGAGGTTAAGGATCATTATCACAGACTCCCTTGAGGATCGGGTCTTCTCCTCGTCACCTCTGTGCATCTTCCTCCCCTACTATTAGTGTTGTTCCTCTCCTGACTGCGAGAAAAGCAGCTGTACCCCTGGCCAAAGGGGACTTCCGTGGAGGCACACCAGTTACAGGGAGCATTGCAAGAGCAGGACGCTTGTTTATGGATACTTAAGGTTATCAGTAGTCTTTGTCTCATGGACAAAAGACACAGTATGAGACAATCCTGTCACTAGGGATGATAAAAAATGGAAGTCTCTATTGATTTGAAAACGAACCCACAAATGGAACAAATCAGAAAAAAACAAAGTGAATGAAGCATTAAAATATGCTTATCAAACTCATCTGTAGTTTTTTTCCCCTTTATTTTGCCAAGCAAGCATTAAGCTAACCTGAATGGTTTTCTTTTTCTTCTGCTTTGTGAGACAGAGGCCGCTGCCACCTCTCCTGTCTTATCTCGCTTTGCAGTCCTGCTTCCCTGTCCCAGCAGGAGACTTTTCTTCTATGCCATCTCGAGACTCATTTCTTGCTTAATGAATCTTCCTTTTTTCGTTTGTTTGGATGCAAGTACAACACATGCCACTGATGTGGATTACTTCATTTTCTTCCCTCATTTCTGCCCATAGTTACATGATATGCATTTCTAAGGAATGCCCCAATTAGTATACTTTCTTGGCATCAGCCTACTGTATAAGATTGGTTAAAAGTTGTGTGTGGTATAATGAGAAATATATTAAAAATACCATCTAAGTTAAATTATTATAGTCTACCTGTGGGCATTATATGCTCACTGAAAAAGAACATGTTTGACTCCTAAGCTGTCTCATGTTTGCTTTGCCTACCAAGGCTGTGACTTCTTCATGGAGCACCTGGTGTTTGCTTTGCACAGCGGAAGCTCTAGTTACTCCTTAGTGACCAACACTGCCAACATCTTCAAATGGCCAGACCCCAATATAACTGAGTTCAACTCAGATCTCAAAGAGCAAAGAAGGTTTCTTTGCTCTTTGAGGGGCAGGCGAAATCACTGGGGGATTAACAGCTAAAAAAAAATACAGGGAATATTTGCAAGATGTTTGTGTTCAGATGCTTAGAAGTAGGTCAGGCCTGAAGCAGATGTCCATCCACCCTATGCCAAAATTCCTGCAAGGCGTATGCTATATCCAAGCCTATTTTAGGATCCCTTTTTCTTTTGTTCTTAACTCAAAACAAATTAGAGTGAGGAGGAGTGGCTGTCCAAGCAAAGCTCTCGTAACAGCTGAGCAATGGGATTTGCAACGGTGAGAGCTGGGTTGCCTTAAAATAGTAGGTGTTGAATAAGCTCGCTTATGATGATGAGGTGGGGGGTTACTTTACTTAAATAGTGGTAGATAACATCTTAAATGACAGCTACTCTTTTCCAAATGACTCTGTGGAAGGCGGATTTTCTTTTCAAGCACTGTTCAGGTATCTTGCTTTGGCTCTGCACACCTGCCTGGCTATGAACAAAAGGAAGCTAGAGTAGCTAATGACTCATCTCTGCCTTGATTAACAGGAAGATCAACAAGGCAAAAATAATGTCATATCATTTTCCTTAAGCAATAGTGAGAAGAAAAGATTGTCTATTAAAAAGTGCTGGGTTTGGAAGCTTTTTATTCCCTTAAAGGGGATTTTAAGATAAAATTCAAGGTCTACGTCCCTACTGGAGTACAGCTTCTCTACCTGCTCCTTGTAAAATGGAGATTCGCCACCACAAATGGGCTTCTGTGTCTTCTTCTATGGGTATGCACAGGGAGGTCTGACTGCTTTGCAAGTCCGTCAAGTTACCATCTGAATTGGAGATACTTGATCTGTAATTTATTGTGAAGTAGGCAACTCAGAATAACAGGTTTCAAGCACCATACATATCTTTTCTTGGTCCGCAGCAGAGGACGAAGGATTCCGCAGGCGAAGCCAATCCAATTCTTCATTGTTTTTGAAGTGAAAGGGAAAAAAAGCAGAAGCATGTTGCTGAGCTTGGTTAACTCTTGGGATGAGCCTCGCACAAAGATGTCGATGGCTCTGCATGCTGTCTGAAATTAAATGAGGAGTCGGAGTGAGGGAAACGAGGGCAACTGGTGAGGTCAGGGAGGGACCGATACCCTGCCTGCCCTTGTGCTTACTGAAGGGAGAGCTCATCTTCCTGCAGGAAGTGGCTGCCAGCGTGCAGGAGTCTGCTTGGCTCCCTGCAGCCCTGAATAGGTGCCTTTCACTCCCCGGGCAGGCGTTGTGTGTAGCTGGAGGATGTAAAGTGGTATGGTGTGCCCTCCTGAGCACTTCACTTCAAGCACTCATTCATATGGGTGCGCTTTGGGGAAAAAAAAAAAAATAAAAAAAAAAAATACACAGTGTTCATAATAAAAATGTAAAATGCTACACACTTTTGGGAGCTCAGATGTTTTCTGCAAAGTAAACTGCCTGGTATGCTGCTAAGGAAAATATTTTCTTGTACATTTGTAACTGCGGTCATTGACAATAAAATTGCTTGAAATATAAAATAATGGTAGTGTTTTGCCCACTATGACAGAAACTGTGAAAGGTTTTGGCCTTTAGTACTCTTTAATGGGTGCTTTACAGAGGAACTGACACTTTCATTTATTAACTTGTAATTGTCCAAAATAAATCCTGCTTTTTTCCCCTCCCAGTAGATTGAAGCCTAGTATATGTTAATTGTGCCGGCTCTTCTCCTGGCCTGACACCTTGACAGCTCTTGTCAGCTTTTAAAAGTTATTTCCTTATGAAAACTGTAGCTTTACTGGTTATTCTCCCATAATGGCCTTGCCACTCATCTCTTCTGTGTTTTTTAATTCTGACATCAAAGTTTATGCTTAGCGTTGCCCCCTGACAGGAGAGCATTCTCTAATGACTAGTGGTGAGTTAGTGCTCCCTGTTTTGGAGAGAATGCAAAAAAATTAAATCCAGCGTTTCGGTTTGCAAGTGTACGCCTGGGGCTCTTGCTTTACTAAGGCTCAGGTATTCTCTTCATTAAATGCTCTTCATTAAAGAAATGAGGTTGTACAGTAAACTGATTTATTAGCTATACCACCTAGTGCTCTCATCTCATCAAATCTCACACTGTGCAGGACTAGAGCATCTCATAATTTCTAAAAAAAGACGGCTAATTAACATTTATGTGCTACCAGACTTGGTACTTCAACGGGTGGCACTTTTTCCTTTGAGTCGCTATTGGAGCAATATAATTGTGTTGCCAGACTTGCTGCCTTCGAGATATAAAACCGCCACCTTAACCACCATGGTAATTGAAGTTCCCAGCCTGCTTTCTTAGCAGCGAGGGTGGTGACTCCAGTCCTGCACTGGCCAAAATCCAGGCAGGTAATTAGATTCTGTTACATTAATCCCCCCTGCAGCTTCAGCTGATGATAGTGACGACTTCTCTCCCCGTCCTCACTGTTCGGTGTAATTGGTGTGCACCATCAGACAGCTGCCACCATCTAAGTAAAGAGCACTTGTGTTTCAGTGATGAATGACATGGTACAGGTGTACTCCTCCGCCCCAGCACCTGCAAAAGAATAAAAAGCAATTGTTACACTCTAGAATTCATTGCTATCAGAAAGATAGGGTTTGGGTAAGGAAAAATACTACTGCTGTATTTGAGTACTTGAGTCACCAGAAATGACTTCTGTATGGTTTCTGTATTTGGGTTACGTGTCAGCAGATGAACGGTGCAATTACCCCAGGATTAATCAGATCATATTGAACAGTGCGCAAGTCAAAGGCATTGCTTTTGCTTCCACTTGCTTAACGTGCAGTAGCAGAATATTATTTGGGAGAGTTTGATGTGTTTTAGTGTGGGGATTTTTCTGATGACTATTCTGATGTGCTCTAGAATCTTAAGTTTTTCTCCCTTTGACCTGAAGATGGTGAAGTTACAATAATACGGGGAATACACAGTAACTGGGAGAGGCCAATAAACAGTTCCTTTTGAGGCCGTTGACTGTGAAATAGAATAACTTCTGTTAAGATGATATAATTAACAGTTTTGCTGTGTTTGGAATCTTCAAGAGTGAAAGGCAAAACTATCAAAATCAGTAGTAAATAGAGTTTCATTTTCATGTTCCAGTTAGGCTGAGCCTGGAAAACCAAGCTGCCAACTCTGTCTCACCAGAGAGCAGGGACTACAAAGACCAGTTCTTAGAAAAGACGATTGTTGCACCAGCTTCTCCCATTACCTTTAGGATTAATAGTGAGAAAATGGAAGACATTTCCATCATAAACCCAATTCAGAGGGTGATAATGAAAGACCAGAAATAGTTGAGGAGCTGTACAAGAGGCAGGATCACTAATTTAAATGTGAATGGACATCAAAACTAATATGGCTTAGTCTTTCCTAAATTTTACATCCCATTAGCCATTTATTTGCTGCTGATGGATAGAGTTAAGCTCTTCTGTAACGTTTCAACAGCTAGAGAATTCCTCCAGAGTGGAAGTGGGAGAGGCAATGCTTTCCACGTGTAAATCTGGACGCAGATTGCGTATGTGCTGCATGCGGGATGCCAGCTGGCGTCTTGAGGGTCAGTAGAAGTTTCAAGCAGAATGATTTATCGTTAGTGATACTGCCCCAGGCAGAAGTGAAAGTTCACAGCATCAAAGCGACGCGTACTCTTTGTAGCCACAAAAAATTTGTTCCACAACATCTGTTAAAAGAGGAAAGCAAATTGAAGCTGTGCTAATGTATCTGATTGCAAGGGTGTGAGACTGCTACCTATAATTGTATCAGAACTTTATTGCCTTTTGGAAAACACTATGTCTGGCATCAGTAGTGAGAAGTACTGGGGACTTCCATTGCCTAAATGTGCATGCATTTGATGAATAGACCCAACTTGTGCTCGTGTTAGGTGTAGCTTTGTATATTCAGTGTCTCAGGGAAGGCTTTGAACTTCTGGTGGGAAGCCAAGTATCCAAATTTAGGTTTTCAGTGATTTTGTTCTTACATTCACCATCTTTTACTCATTGAACAAAAGCTTGAAGTTTTAACACTGCAAAATATCTATATTTTAATACAAGAGGTACTTAAAAATTATGCAAAATTACTTAAGCGGTCCTTATATTTTGTTTTTCATGCCCATTTTTCAATGCAGTCATTAGTGTATATTTTGGAAGGCTATTGGTATAAAAGATGGTGTTTCTTTCTTTCACAAGGATGGCCATTTGCTATTTTTCACACAGGATCTGATTGCCCTTCTTAAATTTTACAGATAAAAAGTGTTAAAACCCTAGCGCAAGATGTTAGTTTAAGGCATAAAAACTACATTCAGTTTATCTCTATGCAGTAATGTGCTACACATTAATAAGATTTGATGAGAATAGACAACACCGTATAACTTATAACCAACTTATTAAAACTAAGCAGCTATAACTTCAGTTCCTTCTTTAGTGATCTCTTAGCAAGTTATTTCTTTTAATACAAATTGCTCTAATTTGGGCAGTGGGATGAAGAAAGAGCTTTAGTTGTCTGCTAGCAGCTTACCCAGCGACCTGAGTCCTCCAAATTTGGGAAGGTCCTACCAAGTTGGGTCCTGTGTGCCGGGTCCTGCATTTCGGTCACAACAACCCCAAGCAACGCTACAGGCTTGGGGAAGAGTGGCTGGAAAGCTGCCCAGCAGAAAAGGACCTGGGGGTGCTGGTGGACGACCAGCTTAACATGAGCCAGCAGCGTGCCCAGGTGGCCAAGAAGGCCAACCGCATTCTGGCTTGTATCAGGAATAGCGTGGCCAGCAGGAGCAGGGAAGTGACCGTGCCTCTGTACTCGGCACTGGTGAGGCCTCACCTCGAGTACTGTGTTCAGTTCTGGGCCCCTCTGTACAAGAGGGACGTTGAAGTGCTGGAGCGTGTCCAGAGGAGAGCTACGAGGCTGGTGAGGGGTCTGGAGACCAGGTCATATGAGGAGAGGCTGAGGGAGCTGGGCATGTTTAGCTTGGAGAAGAGGGGGCTGAGGGGAGACCTCATGGCCCTCTACAACTACCTGAAAGGAGGTTGTGGAGAGGTGTGTGTTGGCCTCTTCTCCCAGGTGAATAATGACAGGACCAGAGGAAATGGTCTGAAGTTGTGGCAGGGGAGGTTTACATTAGATATTAGGAAGAATGACTTTACTGAAAGAGTGGTCAGGCACTGGACCAGCCTGCCCAGGGAGGTGGCTGAGTCACCATCCTTAGAGGTATTTAAGAAACGTCTAGATTTGGCACTTCAGGGCATGCTCTTGTGGCAGAGATTGTAGGTTGTTTGATTGGACTTGATGATCTCAAAGGTCCTTTCCAACCATGAAGATTCTATGATTCTAAGTCCAGGTGCAGGTTTTGGTTTACTGACAACTTAGTACCTTATTAACACAGTGTGGTGACACATGCATCCTTGCTCTAAAGTTACTAATATTTCAGTCTGCAAAAGCAATGATGCAGTAGAAGACAAGCATAATAGAGAGATAGGTGCTCTCATAACCGCTTGCTACCAACATCTACTACTCCTGGTAATGTCAGGGGTATGGTATCAAAATTACTTTAGCACACATTTCATTTGCATGGTCAAAAGTGAAAGCGTAAGTCAAATTACAGTGTTAATTCATTTTGCCTTGCAAGACGCAGTCTTCATGTTTAATAATTTTTTCTTTAATCTTGTGTTTTTCTCAGAGGAGTCTGTGTGAATAATATTAAAAGTCGAGTTAAGGATAACAGCTTTTGGCTGTGCCAGTTAGCTGTGGCTGTGAGATACGTGTCAAAATTTGGAAAGGCCTGTTCTTGTCTCAATTTTCATTGGTCAAATTTTATATATTCTTTGAAGAAGCTTGTCATGGTCCTGGGATAATCTCTGTCAAGGACCAGATCCTACTGATGAGAAGCAATTTGTGAACAGAGGCTTTGAACGGCTCAGTGATCCAATATAAAACTGATGTGAGAAAGCGATTGTGATTTAGCTCTGACATAAGAATTAAAATAAAGAGCTCACTTTGAGGGAATCCATGTATCTCCTTTAGCCCGTCAGAGTTATTACAATATCCTTCAAGGCTTTTGGAAAATACCCTCTAGAGAAACTGACTGTAAATATGAATTCCTCATTTTCAGTCATTGTGCACATTGTAGAGACTGGTAAGGTTTAAGATTTGGTAGGTTCATTTCAGTCTCCGTGGCAAAGAGGCTGAAACCATAGACTAAAAATTTCTGCTTGCAATTTTTAATGTGCTTGTAGAAAGGGTATTGTGTCCTTCTTCAGTAAAGAAGGAGGAATAATCAGAATAGTAGTGCGATCCCACAGAGAACTTCAGTGCTGGAGACCCAGTGAACCATTTTGACCAAGGTGAGAAGCTGGTGGGTCACAGCAGACACCAGTATGTGTGGAGGGCACTGGAGCGCAGAGTTGTTGGGTGAAGTCTCAAAGACGTCAGAGCTGCCAAGTATGTTACCCAAGTAGAAAACAGAAAAACAGTCTGCAAAATGAGCAAAAGACAGCTTTAACAGCTGAGCCGTCCAACGCTTGTGTCTTGATGGAGCCATCCATTTTGTGGCCGTATCATCTCCCACTGGGGAATCATTCTAAAGGGAAATCCAATATTCCCTCTCCAAAGAGGTGTAGAGGTGACCTTTCTTTGAAAGTAGTTCTTAGTGAGGAAGTTGTTGCTTCTGTGAAGATGAATGCTGCTCAAATGGGGATTTTTCTAATAGCTTACAGCTTTCCAGATAGAGTTGGAAAGAGATGGGATTGTTGTGGAGCTCTTGTTACTTATGCATGGGAAATTGTAACTGGCCACATTTCGTGGTAATGGCTGCCGACAGATCCTCCTCCCCAGCCTCTCGTACACGGAGAGGAGGAGGAGAGATAAAGAGATTTATAAGTTTAGAAGAAACTAAAATACTTCAATGAAATATTAATAATAAAAAAGAAAATAATGAAATAGATACAGTATATACAAAACCGTATTAAGCTCCCAGGATGATGTCACTGGCAGGCACTGGGGAAGTCCCAGGCTGGACTCAGCGACGGGTGGGAGCCGGGTTCCAGAGATGGAGTCAGGAACACACGGATCGGGATCAAAGGCAGATGAACAGACAGGGTCCTCCTCGGACGTCGGCCATTGAAGAAAGAGAGCTGACCCTTTGATCCCTCAGCTTTTATACTGAGCATGGGGCAGATGGGATGGAATACCCTGTTGGCCAATTTGGGCCACCTGTCCTGTCCACTCCTCCCCACAGGCGGGACCCCTCTACACTTTTCCGCTTCTGACCCTCCAGTGGGGCAAATAATGAAATTAGCTGACCTTCGTAGTTATAGCAATAAGTATAAGCAAGAGCCTCTCTGCGTGCCATTCCTTGGCACAAACTGTCTTATCACTCTGAACAAACCGCTTTAGACACAAATGCTGTTAATTTCAGAGAGTTAGAAGAGGCCTAGCTAAGAAGTAAAATTACTGAGCAGAAAGTTGGTTCTGTTTTACCTCAAACCAGGACACCAGACAATAAAGCGGTCATCAACATTTAGCACTCAGTGACTGAACATACCAGGAGGCAGTGCCTCACTGAATGAGTATTTTGGTTGCAGCAGAACTGTCAAACTTGAAAATATTGTACGTGCTGTACTTCACTGCTGGAGTGAAAGCAAGGTGGTGGATAACGCTATGGGACCAGGGGATGGCACGTGCTGCCTGAAACAATCTGTGCTGGGTTGTCCCTGCGGAGCAGCAAAGAGGAGCTGTGGCCTCTGAGGGCAGCCCCATGCTCGTGGCCATCTGTGTCTTCTCAGAAGTGCGGAGTCGAGCCCTTTTCTCTACAGTATTGCCCTTTCCTCTAACGGTGCTAGGAATAACCATTTCTTGGCAGGATTTAAAATGTTGCATCTGTTTTTTTGAATTAGAATCCTGAATGGTGCACAAGTGGGTCTAAAGGTAAAGTGATCCTTAAAGAAGCGATGTGTACCGATCTTGTCTTTAATCTTTGTGACTGAAGAAGCTTCATTAAGTGTTGCTGAAAATTTCCGTGGTGAATTTAAAACCTCTGCTCTCCCTGAGCTCAGCAGGAGTTTCTCCATTGACTTCAAGAGAAGTAGAATTAGGCCTAGACTCATTAAAATAAATACCTTTAAATTAGAGACTAGCGTATGTAACCACTTTCCAGATGCACAAGTGTGTGTCAGCTTTATGTTCTTTTCATTATCTGTAAAATTAATTTGATATGCGAGATGCTAATTCTGTATTTCTATGCCGTTTTCTTTGGTCTTGTCCTTAATATTTGTGGAGTATTTAGCTGATTTTTGCTGAAGTTAACAAAAAATATCCTACAGCTTGCAATAAGATCAGGCTGTTGTTATCCATGTGGTTGGTAGCTATCGCAGTGAAATATTCAGTATGCAACGTTCAGCAATTCTGCAGGCTTAAAACAATGTTTTTGCACAATGGCAACGCTGCAGCCATTTAGTTAAATTCAGAAAACATAGTTATCTTAAAACAAAAGAAACTAAAGTCTTAATTTATGCTCCGTAACCTGTTATTTTTCAAAGTCCTGGAGCCTTGTTCAACTGTAAGCCATAATGCTCTCTGAATCTTGCAGCAGGGAATACTGGAAATGGAAAGGAGCAGAAGATGCGCAGGCACCAGAATGATGTCAAATGAAATATGAGGCTTACTATGCTGGGAAAGGCATTAATCATCACAGGATGAAGTATACGTTTGTTTCTGGCAGATAATTACTGAAGAAAAAGCATTAAAAAGACTAGAAAGCAAAAAAAGAATTATTTTTCCTTCTATTACTCCAGCGTATATCTTTTGCAGTCACCTAATCAAGACTAATTAGTAAGAAAGATCTTCATCGAAGATAACTAGCTTTCATGTATATTATGGATGCAAGTGTGCAAAATATTTAATGTTCTGATTTTCCTTATGATTTTGAAAACAATTTAAGTTTTCATGTGGTTTTGGTTTTCATTTTAAGCTCAAGTTTCATTCATTTTTTCCCCTGAACTTCAACATAGGAGACTAGGTGACCCTGCTCTGGCAGGGGGGTTGGACTAGATGATCTCCAGAGGTCCCTTCCAACCCTATAATTCTATGATTCTATGAAAATCTAAGTGAACTTGAGACACTTTACAAGAAAGGTGCTTCATATACAAGTATGAAGTAGTTTCAAAAACTAATTGCATTTCACGATAAAGTAAATTCAGCTTTTATGTTACAAAAGTAAAGAAGACCGATGTGAATTTTCAGGTGTATAACGTAATACATGTATTTAATACATAATTGTAGGATCTGAATGTAAAAGCTGGTTCAGCAGTTCTTTCTTGCAGACTACACAACAAACTGAATTACTGCATATTGCTCAAGTACGCTTATGAGGAAGTTATAGTTGTTTGTGAACACTTGCATTACATCAACTCATTTAAAGTTAAAAATCTCCCGAGTCATGAAGAATCTCATCTTCTCATCACCCGCCTCCCTTCAGGCCCATGACAGGCAGGTAAAACTATTCCAGCCTTCCCTTCCTCTTAATTAATCCCCACTGTCTACCCAGTCTGGGACACTGCTCGTGACAGTGGTGGAAAAAAAGCACAGTTTCACTTCAACTGAATCTACCTATTCAGCAATATTGTGGGCTCCAAGGACTTGCTTTTTTTAAATCCTGCATATATCTATATCTCTGTGTGGGTTAGATTTCTTGTATTAAAAGACCATCAGGAGGGTATGGCTGCAATTTATGGTAGAAATAGGAGGGGAAAAGGATTATTCACAACCTGCATGTTCCTTGCATTTTGGAGGGCTTAATATCTGATCGTATAAAATGTGGTTCTCTTGCAAATTTGTGGAGCTCTCAGTTTTTAAGAAAAGGTTTAAATTTTGCAGCTTCAAGTGAGATGCATACAGCTATAGCCAGAGGTGGTTAGAAGCAGTTTATAACACACAACATACTGAAAGTTATTCACAAGCCAGCAATAGATCGATGTTTATTTATTAAAGGCCTCTTAAAAACAAAGTATGTAGGCCATATACTGATAAAGTAAGGACATGAGACAACTCACTGCATAAGACAGAAATCATAAAAATGGCAGTTGGAAGGAGTCGCTGGCTTCCTGCTCACAAATGCGAGATCCTCAAGTAAGATGAGGCTTTTTTCATCTCTGTCTTGAATTTCTGCAGGGTTGGAGATTCCACAGCCCCCCTTGGTAATGTGCTTCAGTGCCGCACCACCCTAGCAGGAGGTTTTCACTACCACTAGCAAGAAGTGACTCCATGTGCTATGCAACTCCCCATCAAGCAGTTGTAGGCTGTTAAAATTCCCCCCGTCCCTCTTCTATTGAAAGAACCTATTATAGCCATTAATTTTATACTGGCAGAATCAAAAAAAAAAACCAAACAGTCTATTAATTTCTTCCTTAGCCTGCTTATTTGAGTGGTCGAATTCCTCATTTCTTTGAGATACCTCAACATTTCTCCTCGCTGTGAAAATAACTTGCCTTGTTTAACTTCTGCAAGGGAAGGCCTGTAGCACTAGGGTAAGTTCTGCCTGTAATTATAGTATTTTTTTTCTTGGAACTTTATTTTTCTCTATAACCTTTTAAAAGGGAGAATATTTATTTATTTATTCATTAATACTATGAAAGGCATGGTCATGAGAAGTATTGTAGACCACAGCACAAGTTGCAGAACAGTAAAATATATATGCTCGTACAGACCACTAAAGACAGAAAGAAAATATGTGTTTTACATCTTAGTAAGCAATGTTTTCTGCTTTTAAATGGCATGTTTCATTCCCCATTTGAGTGTTACAGGAGCTCTGATCTATTCAGTTATTATTTATAATTGATTAGGCTCAATCCTCTTTGTGAAAGGATACTAATCTGGTTTGGTGTGACAAGTGTTTAATGAGTATGTTGTTGCTCTGTTGGTCATGCTGTAATTCACATAAAGAAGCAATAAACCATCTCGGTTAACAGGAAGTATATCGGCAGCAGTCATGTAGTATTCAGAGAAAGGCGAATAATCACTGGGAGCTGAGAAGTACTCATATTTAAACCCTGTGTTAAGCAGTAGTCAGATTTTTAAAAAAACAAACTGAATACAAGCCAATAAAACTCTTTATTAAAAATTAAAAATATGGTTTCTATCACATACAGATTTTGAGGGAAGAAATATTTAATTCGTTTTAAATAAATCCAAATGCCACTTTTGAGCCACCTCCACGACAGTGCTGAGCTACCAACCCCTGTTCCCTATGTTTCAGTAATCAGCAAATTTTTGAAGGGCGGGAGGGAGCTGCAAGGGGCTTTCAGCTCCTTTTGGGGTGCAAATGGAGTATAGGCAGGATAGGAGCTGGGGAAGCTCATGCTGGATTCAGGACACACATGTACGACTGAATACCCCATGTCTTCATGGTCTCAGCCTACCGCTGCTGTCACTGGCTGAAAGGGCTACAGTAGGAATTTCAAAGTGTAACATAAACCCTTGGTATTTTAGTGCTCAATATATGAAGGACGATAGCGACCTGCTTATGCTATTTGGGCTTCAGCTTCGAGTATTTTATAGTTAGGGAGCAAAAAAAGGAAGTTTTGTTTTGATGAGTTACTTTTCAAAGCTAACAATTGCATAAATTCCTGATTCAGTGACTACTGGGAATACGGTCATTTCTCCTGATAAAGTAAAAAGACAATAAATCAGCAAAATTTGATGTCATGGCTGTTAAATTCTGTAATTTTATACTTCCATTGATCAAAAAATGAATTTATGGTCTACATATTTTCAATGTCATAAAAGTGCATGTAATTTAATTATTAATCTGTGGTCAAAAGCAAGTTAGCATAATAATATCTGAACTGTACTGCCCTGAAATCCCCTGATAGACATCTTTTTGGCTCCTGCTGTTATAAAAACTGTTCCCATTACTTCTTTACCCTGGTGAAGTTATTCCTAGATGATGGAGATAAGCTTTGCACGGGTAGTTTATGAGAGCCTCTCTGAATAAACAGTCCTTAGATGGTGCCTTTGTGCTGGGGAGGATGGCTGGCTTTTATGTGGGATATTAACGCTACAGAGAGAGCCTCTATCAATCCTGATGCTTGTTATGATTTCTGCTTCGGTGTCATAAACTTTGTTAAAAGTTTCACTGCTTTTCTCCAGAGTCAGTTCTGATAACATTAATTATACGTTTTAAGGTATAAACGGTTTTATTTGAGGTTGGTTTTATTTTCTGGCTTTTTTTCCCTCATTTTATCACCTGGTATCATAATATTCAGGTACATTGTGTTTCACTATTCAGCCTTTTGTGTCCTGGGCATATTTATTAATTAACGTCTTCTCTATGTTTTTAAGACCAATTAATTTGAAGTGCTATTGTTGCAAGTGCTTAAATCTTGAGTTTAAAAAAAAAAGCAGCCAGCAACCACTTTGCAGGGTGGCAGAAGGCTTGTAATAGCAACGTAAGAAGTGCACTTAATGCCATAATGTGTCTTTGCTTTCGAGAGGCGTTGATCCACAGAGGTTTTCAGGCACCTGGCTCCTGTAGCAGGAACTGGGCTTGTGGTTCCTATATTATAAAACGCAGGGGAGAATTAGGAAACTCAGCGTAAGCTTTTTGAAAGGCGGCATGCTGAAATGAACTGTCTGGTGTGGTAAATGGGGAAATGAAGACAAGGGTGAAGTAACCACAAAAGGGGTCCCTTTGGAACCTTTGGAATTCCACATGGGATTTCTTTGATTTTTTTTTTTGATGGGTATCTTCCAGGGCAAGCTTGGGGACACCTGAGGTGTATGCCTCTAAGTGAAATGCAGCCACACCTGAGTTTGGACCTCATGTGGTCTTCTCAGGTATAGTTTCATCCATGCATAGGTATATAGGAGCTGATAAAGTCTTCATCTGGACTCACATACCTCAGCTCAACCTGATTAAATGGGTGCGCAGTGGGATTCCCAGCTGAGTTTGTTATAAAAGGGTAGAATATTTCTGCTTCAGGCCCAGTGTTACAGTTTGATTTGTTAAAACAATCCAGCGTCTGCCGGAGTGAAAGCAGCCCAGTTGCAGGATCCCGTTGCAAGGTTGAAGAGTCAGGGTCAGGCTTCTCATTGCTCCAGGCTGGGGGAAGTCATTTACGAACCGACGGTGGTCTGTGCTCCGCATGTTCAGGATAATGATGGAGGCCTTTATTTCTCTTGGAGAAATGTCATTTAATTATTCATTGTGAACTCTTCGTTGAACTCTGCTTGCTAGGACTTACACTTATTGAGCTGGTTCATAAGCATAGCAAAATACGGGGGGGAATCATATTTAAATACTGTATGACTGCCTGCTAATTATTTGTTTACTGATCCATGGAAGCAAACAGACATAACGGGCATTAAACTAACTACTGAAGTTAGCATTGGTGACCAGCTCTGCCACGTGGAAAGGCATAAAAATATTAAGAAAAAGATGCTTTTTAGGAATAAGGCACACTTGTTTTTTTATTGCTACCATTAACTTTGAACAAGTTTTGTGGGGGCCCACGTGCTACTTGGTATACATGAACTAATGGCATTTTACATATAATTGGGTAATGTCTCATTTTCATTTGCATAACAGAAACAAAACCGACAAAATACAAATATGGGGCTGTATAAATGCAGTGCCAGCAATCCCTAGCATGACTAAGTGCAGTAAGGGAGTGAGGCGGTGATAGTTTATCAGATGGCTAAATTAAAGACAAATAGAAAATAACTACAATACCCAATAATGGGGACACACTTTTCCCCATTTAGATGACTTTTTATGTACAGGAAATCGTATTTTTGGAAACTGCCTAGTCAAGTCTCAAACCACCTTGCACCAGGTGCATGTTTTGTGGTTTACAACTAAGAAAAGTTCCACTCATACATATGTATTTGCTGAATAAAGTCCTCAGGAGTTACCTAGATATAATCCTCGTGCATCGTTAAAACTGTCCGTGAAAAAGACTGAGATGCAGTTGTATAACTAGTTCGTGTTCTGCTAAGACCAGTTTTCCGTACAGAAAAGGGCCAGTGTATTTGAGAGGAGGCCTGACAGAGGGGAGCTCTGGAACAAGTAGTTCTCCAGAAGAGAAGAACAGGCCGTCCGACGTGACAGCTGCGCACGCAAAACTTCTGGCAGATCTCTCTGTCTTACACGTTGACACCTACTTGTAGCAATCAAGGAGAACAATTTAATTACTTTAAAATTATGAACATTTTTTCTATACCAGATCCGGTACATACTAAACAGATAATGACTGATGAGGCTGACAAGAGGCTCAGATCGGTGGAATGGTGTTTGCTTGGCAAAGATAGGCACGAAATGCATCTTCTGTGCCTCCAAGATCACGTAAAACTTCCTTTAACAGTATTGTCTCTATTCACTGTGAGGGAGACCCTACCTGCCCCCTGAAACATGGAGTCATGTTAACTTTGGCACTCCTGATGCTGTGGACTTCTGCTAACTTTCATCAGGAAAAGAAAAGGAGTCAAAATCTGGTCAGAATCAACTCACTAATTATGATCACCCCAGTAATTACAGTGAAGTGCTGCTGCTGGAGGGTGATTATGGATTTGTACACGCCTCAGCTTCTCCTTTTTACCCTTGTGAAAAAGTACCCTTTTATCTCTCTTTTCGTGTCTTGCTTTGTTGCATACTTTTTTCCTTACGCATTGGAGAGGAAAAAAGCTGAAGAATTATTGAGCTCTTCAAAATGGAATGAAATCCTGTCTTTAAATGCCAAGGGCTGGAGATGGGGAGGGAAAGGAGCAAACTTCATCCCTTCTCTCATGTTCTGAGTATTCAGAAGTCACCTGTGAAATGAAATACTTCAGGTTTCATGAGTGGCTGGTGGGAAGCAGGGTCAGTGTTGTACTATCTTTAGGAAAACATGAATGCAGAAGGGTAAGAAATGTTCTACAAAGATGCTTCACATATCAAGCCTTTTTTTCTTGGGGAAAAAGTTACCATACATCCAATGTTGAGTGAATTTATAACTTTGTACTGGATCAGCACAATAAAACAAATTTTGATAAGTGTATCTAGAAAATATAAATGGTAGAAGTTTCAAATTATTTCTCTGTATCTATCAAGGATGTCTTCAAAGGAATATCTAGTCGTTTGAAAAATAATGTAAGTTGGAAATAGGTAGCACTCATTTTTCTGCAAGCACTTGTTTGCTTTCTCAGAAAGTTTCTACGTGTATGTTTTTTGGCATTAAATGGACCACCAAGGTAGCATCAGCATCACCCAAAATAGCAAAGACAAATTCAGATAGGATGGATAGTGGCTTGGCAACTCATCTGCCAGTTCCCTCAGCGCCTGCAGATGAATCTCATTGGGTCCCATGGATTTGTGTGCCTTCAGGTTCCTCAGATGGTCTTAAAGCTGATCTTCTACAGTAGGCAGTACCTCATTCTCCCAGTCCCTGCCTTTGCCTTCTGCGGGTTGGACAGTGTGGCTAGAGCCCTTGCCAGTGAAGATCGAGGCAAAAAAGTTCTTGAGTACCTCAGCCTTACCCATACCCTGGGTGTCCAGGTCTCCTGTTTCCTTCTGGAGAGGGCCCACATTTTCCCTAGTCTTCCTTTTATCATCAGCATACCTATAGAAGCTTTTCTTGTTGCCCTTGAAGCTGAAAATGGAGAGGAAGAAGGAGAACAGTGCTTATAGGGTTTTTCAAACTCTAATCCATGTTTATCCATTATGTGCCACCACCAACATGAGAAGCTCTCAGTGCCCCTCAAACAATTTGAAGTTAGAATTATTGCTTTTACAAATCCATGTAGCCCCTGTTAATGGCTGGCCGTTAGCCCTTGGACACTAAAACAGTGGCAAGTTACTGGGTTCTTCCCGGAATCATGAGATTACAATCTCATAAAATGATGTCATCTAGTCTGTGAGCCGTATCAGGGACACTCTGAACAACTGAATGGTATACCGATGGGATTTGGGACCTACAGGAATACTTTTTGCTGGCATGAAGGATTAGGAAAGTCTCCGCATATTGTCCTTATGCGATATAAAGAAAATGAAGTCACCTTTTTGTGTGATAAATCAGAGATGTGCATTTTAATTCCCTCTCAAAGAAACAGGAGAGAGATTATGTCAAATAATCAAATAATACTGGGCCAAACCTCAGCATCGGCTTAACTGCTGCATCAGACACCCGTGAGGGCAGGAAACAAAGCTCTTCAAAGCAATGATCTTCCCATTTCAAAATACAAGACTTCTCTGGCCATGACATCCCTTGGGGTTGGCTGCTGGGGCAAGAGGTCTTCAGTAGTGACCTGGGTGGCAGGACAGCACGCTCTCAGGAGCTTTGCAGATGATACCACACTGATAATGTGGCAGGGCAGATCAAAAGGAACCTTGGTAGGCTGGGGAAAAGGGCTCACAGGGACCTCATGTGGTTCAGTAGTGACAAATGCTGTGTCGAGCATCTGGGGCAGAAAAACCTGAAATTTGAGTACTGGCTGGGGAGGTCGACAGGCTACAGAGCAGCTTTGCAGAAAAAGACCCGGGGTGATCTCATTACTTTTTTATTACCATCTCAAAGAGCAATCAGGCTGTGGGGAAGGTGTTTGGGAAAAGAATCATGAGCACAATTTTAGATGAACATTGTCTAGTCATACTGAGGCTGTTCTATATTAACCGCAAAAGCTACAGTAAAATTTTCTAGGTTACCTTTAACCTGGCTAACCTGTCTCTAGCATCTCCGAGTATTTTGGTTATTCACTTGAAATGTATAAATTTATTGAATGGGTTGCTTTGGTTAGGTTTGAAAGTAATTCTCACCATGAGTGCTTACCAGAAAGCAATTGTCATTATAAATGTTTATCATTCCTGGGGGTTTTTTGTGTGTGTGTGTGTGCATATGTGACTATTTCTTGCAGAGACTAAAGGAACTGAAACAGAGGGAGTTTGCTCGAAACGTAGCATCTAAGTCACGAAAAGATGAAAGGAAACAAGAAAAAGCCCTTCAACGTTTGCACAAGCTAGCTGAGCTAAGGAAAGAGACGACGTGGTAAGTGCCTAGCTGCTGAAACATAAAAAATACTTTAAAATAATCCCTCCACTAATAGCTGGTGCTGTGGGACGCAGGGCTGTTGGAGTCCCTCGGCTGGAGCCCAGCACATGCATTTTTATGGCATTTTTGGAGGAGTATGTGTACAGTAATTTGATTCACACTATGTGCAGAAATGAATGTTTAACGTTGCTTTTTCAGTGAAGCTAAAATGACATGTATTTTCAGTTTAAAAAAAGATGTGTTTCATATATATTTCATAAAACTAGGCACATTGGTTGAAAGCTGAGTGAACTAGGTCATGCATTTGAAGGCTGGCACTACTTCATTGATGAGGTGAGGAATACAGTCTGCCTTTCTAGGATGTAGCAGATCTCTGTGATTTAGTTTTCAAACCGCTTGCCTGGGAAAGCATCCAAAAACATAGTTTTAAATTTCAGTAACTGGATTTTTTTTCTTTTTATTAAAAGGTAAGTGCTCCTTTTCCTCAGCTCCACAGAGTGTTTACCTCTCCCTGCCAAAGTGACTCCTTTCTAGTCCTATGTTTTAGTATTGCATCTAGGCATACTATGGAAATTAATAGCGAGCTTGCTAGTTGTGACTGTATTCTTACTTAAATATGATGCTGACAGGCCACTGAAAATACACGTACCAGTTTTTCAGAGCAGAATCTCAGGGCAAAAAAGTTGATGGTCAAATGCAAATGTTTTCTTTTTATCCAGCCTTCATCTCACCAGAGGAACTAACAGGTAAGTCCAACCACATGAGTTGTAGCTCTTGTTAAGTAATAGTCTCTTTCTCCCTAGTTTGAATGGTGGGTAGCGTGCTGAAGCATATCTGTAAGCAGGTGGAAAGGACATGAATGCTGTGAGGTGTGCTTGGCATGAGCAAAGTAACACCTAATTTTTAATTTTTTATCCTTTTATGATAAGACATGTAGAGGCTCTTTCTGCTCCATCAGCATTTTGAATGTCCAGATTTAATACTTGAGGATTGCAATTTTTATGTTCCCAGCTTTACATATTATTCCACCTAAACATACTCCACAATCTGAATGTGGCATAGTTCAGGAGAAAGAGGAAAGCGGAACTTACTGTTTACCTTTTTCCATGTTAATGAAGCCCAGATTTAGCAAGGTTTTGTTGTTTCTGTTTTGTTGTGGTTTTTTTAAGTACCCTTCTCCTAGTTCCTGAATGAGAATTTATCTCTGAGCTTTATATCTCTATTTCATAATTGCTGTTTATTACTACTTTGTGTCCTTAGCGGTGTGATACAGACACACAGGATTTTTTTAACTAGTATTTTTCCAGTTTGGTTTTGTAGAAGAAGTCACCATTTTACTTTGTTAGACAAAGGGTTTGTGGGGTTTTTTTAAGAAGAACTGGACAAGGCAGGAATTCTCATGAGTAATTCCTTTCTCATAAAACCTCTACCTCAATTTCTAGACCAAATAGATCAAATTGGTCATTCTTTACCTCAGCACATCTTGGGATCATAAACAACACTTCGAAGTTTTCCCAGTGATGCATCATCTAGTATTGCTCTGCACTGTGACATAGAATAATTTGGTTAAAACAAAAAAAAAATTGTTTTAACATAGATCCATTACTCCTAGTTCTGAGCAGTTCCTGTGGATCCTGGAAAATTGGCAGCTTAAACAGTTTTTGCTCGTCTCTTTGCTTCCTATTAAGTCAAATAGAACAGATGGGAAGAGGACATGAAATGAAGAACAGAAGTAGACAATGATAATTTTTTTCTCAAGAGGGATGAATCACTTACTGCACTACTGTCAGCTGAAATACTCTCCCCAGTATTATTTTTCCATGAAAGAAATTGCTGAGATTGCGATGGTTTGGTCTGTGAACAGAAATAAGATGGGAGCTGCTGGGTGATTGCCTGTGGGCAGAGCATCAGTCACTAGGATGATGACTTAAGAGGGAAGTGGTCTATGAGGCGCTCTCTGTTTTAATACATTTTGTTGGACAAAGGAATGTAAAACCTCTGCTATTTGTAGTAATAGTGTTGTAACCAAGATGTAACCAAGATGTAACTGGGAGGAGAAGCAAGATTTCTAGGGCGATGTACAGTCTCTTATAAGGCCAGCCAGTATGTCTAGGAAAAGTGAACTACCTTGTAGGAATATTAGCCCTTCAGCTGATAATTTCACATGAAGGAACTGGGGGCACAGTATTTGTTCTCTGTCTTTTTCTATACTAGTCAACTGATCTTATGATAAAATATGACATTTTTTCGTATTCTAAATCTATGTATCCACAGATTCTTCCTCTTTCCTTAAAAATATCTCCTAGATACTAATGTAACACCAAATTTCTGCCTGCAGTTCTCTGACAGGTACTGACTCCCAAGTTTTGTTTTCCTTCCTAGTGCTCCTGGAAGCGGCCCTATGTTCAAATCCACTACAGTGACTGTGAGAGATCATTGCAATGATATCCCACAAAGTGCTGCCATAGATTCTGACAACAAACAAGATTTCAGCTGTACATTAATGCACGATGCACAGAATTGTAAAGACGTTGCTTCTGTTATTTCTTCCACTCCTGGAAATGCATGTAGTAATAAATCCAAGGCTAACAAATGTGGAGATCAGGTACAAGGAGCTCAAGGACATAGAGTTGGGTTTTCTTTTGCTTTTCCTAAGAAAGCAGCAATCAAACTGGAGTCTTCAGCTGCTGTTTTCTATGAATATAATGATGAAACATCTGTGGAGCACGGACTTAGCAGAAGAAGTAGGTTTGTTCCAGGAGCGTGTAACCTTCAGTCGCCTTCAGCGGCAGAAATAGTCCTGTGCCCTGAGGAGAAACATAACTGCTTTCACCCACTGGTGGAAAAATGCATAGACACAGCAGAAGCTCCTGAAGCTCAGGAGTCAAAAGAGCTGGTCAGTGAAGAAAGCAGGGTGCTAGAGTCTCCCGCATTAACTCCTGCTGTGTCCCATTCAAAGCAGCTGGTGTCCTCGGACATGGATGTCTATGGTATTAATGTAAGTGCAGCAGACTTACCGGACCAAATGCTGCCCACGGTGGCAGACAGTGCTCAGGTCCTGCCCCTGGGCTGCAGCAGTTACGAGCTGCAGGCAAACAGGGCTCTTGCACAGGCGGTTGTGGAGGATTGTTTATCTCTGCAGGATGGTGCAGGGGAAAATGATAAAGACAGGAACAGTGACTCATCCACAGTTGAAACTGAAATAAAAAGGCTGGTGGCAGATGCATTAGTTCCATCACCATCTGAAGAAGGTGGTAGTGGAGCCTCGCAAAGCAAACCAGACATGCGGAAGAGACCTTGTGAACCCTTTGTTCCTGTTCTTAGCAAACATGGATCAAATATTCTTCAGTGGCCATCGGAAATGTTAATTTACACAAGTACAGACCCATCAATTTCTTACAGCTGTAATCCTTTATATTTTGATTTCAAGTCATCAAGAGCAAGTGACAGACAAGAAAAGCCCAAGCATCAGCCAGACTTACCTCTTTTGCACCATAAAACTGAATCCAACCATAGCTTAGTCTCGGATTTTATAAATAAACCTACTTCAGATTGTAGTTGTTACAAAACAGAAATGAATAAAAATGTGTGCAACTATACAATACCCCTTGTAAGTGATGTGTCCCTTATCAGAAATTGTGATCTTGCAAAAAATCAAAATAAAGTGTCCTTGGATGAGCCGTTCAGGATTAGAAAAATTGAGAAGCTTCACATTTCTAAAAGTCACTTGCGACAAAACACTGTGATAGATGAGAAATATAACAAAGCGTGGATCAAAGAAAGCCGTGACAAATGGCTTCGCAGAAGTAGAAAACGGAAAAGGAGAAGAAAATTATGTCATTATCATCATCACTGTGGGGACGCTACAGCAGCAGAAATTGAAATGTCCTCAGTGACTGAAAAAGAAATTAGTTACAGAGATGAAAATAAATATCAGCACCTCCAAAATAATCCAGAGAAGTGCAGACATGATGCAGGGAATATCTGGCTAGCTACAGGTGAGATACAGCAGTCACATCAAAAACTTGGCATTGAAAATGGTCCTGAGAGAGTCATGTCTGCATCAGATCATGTACATGGGGACAGAGGCTGGTGTGGCATTTGGAGTGCAAAAAGTAGCAGCCAACACCATGGTTGTAAACGACTGCACAGAAAGAGCAAAACACACTCTCAGAGACAGGCAAAGAAGCTGGCATCGAGTTCCAGGAGGCACAATTTAAGGTGTTCTAAAACCTGTTGTACCTGGAAAGTCAGGAGGTCAAGCTTCAGCCCAGAGCGTAAATGCTTAGGACACTGCAGTGAGGAGAAGAGTCCAAGTCAAAACCAGTCCATAAAGAGAGGTTACAACGTTCTGACAGAGGAACCTGAAAAATCCCACCGCAAGCGGAGACAGTATAACTATTCCTCTTCATCAGAGGAAAGCTCATACAGACAGAAATTACCAGCAGAGGGATATCTAAGGCAAGCATGTACTTTAGGTACACATCACAAGGCAAAAGGGAAACGCAGGAGAAGGAAAACTAGAACCCATCACGTGTTTTGTGACAGGAACACAAGAAGTGAGACCTCCAGACCTTCCAAAGAAAATTCTGCAAATTCTACATTAAATATTCTGGGGGACTTCTTGACTCAAGACAGTCTAGACGAAGCTACTGTAGATCCCAAAGCTGATCATGCAAAAGATACGGATGAGACAATGCAGCTGGAGGAAAGTAAGTTATCTGTAGAAACTGATAGTTCACACATGCCAGAAAACAACAAACTGACAGCGTGCTCAGCGATGGATGATGGTCCGGGTATATTTTCTGATGTCGTCGCAGGTTCTGCTGCTTCTCTTCCTGAGCACAGTGCTCCAGCAGCTGCCGGCACACAGGGTGCTCTGCAAGATGAAAAGAAAAAAGAAAATGTCAACAGTCATGAAAATCAAGCTCGTTACAAAGTTCTCCTCCCCAACAAACATTTGGAACAAGTTCCTTCTAAATCCTATCTTTGCCATTATGAACTGGCCGAATCTCTACCACATGAGAAAATGAATGAGGTGACACATGAATGGGTACAGTGTAGTCCTGCCATATTTAGCAGCCCACCAGCCTTGCCATTCAAAGAAGCACATGTAAACAGTCATACCTTTTTAACTACCGAGCAGTTAATAGCCCCCTTCACCGTGCCCAATCAGACATTGATATTCCCTCCGGATAACCAGGAAAAATTCAAAGATCTCCCATCTGAGGCGTATCAGCAGATCATGCCACAAAACATGCTGGCCAGCAAAGGGAAGTTCACCTTCCCTCCCCCAGCGATCCAGCCCCCGAACTCCCCGCTACAGCCCTTACCCTTGCAGCCACCGCTGTGTTCTACCTCTGTAACCACCATCCATCACACCATCCTACAGCAGCACGCTGCCGCCAGTACGTTGAAGGTTCTCCAGCCCCACCAGCAGTTCCTTTCACAGGTCCCAGCTCTTTCCAGAGCGCCTTTACCTCATCTACCAGTAGGACCTAGGCTTTGTCCAGGAGGCCACGCAGCTTTCGTCGCCCCGCCACATTTGCCGCTGCTGCCACCCTCCGTCCTGCACCCGGCCCAGCTGGCGTTTCCCCCACTGCCGCACACCATCTTCCCATCCCTGCTGTCTCCGCACGCGGCTGTCATTCCCCTGCAGCCACTCTTTTAGGACAGGTTCTCCGGGATGGGGGAAGGAGCCTTCAGCTAAATGGTCCTGCTGTTTCTGCAGTCCCCTCGGCTTTGCGAAATGGTTCTGTGGAATAAACTGGTTAAAATTCCTTGTTTCTCGGGAAGCATTTACTGTAAGTATAATGATGCAAACATTCATGTAAAGTTCAGACCTATACTATGACTAAAGCACTGAATAGTCTTATACTAATATGAACTCTCTCTATATATATGTGAAAATCATGTCTTAGAATATGTATAATGTATATAAATTATATTTATAGTTCTATAACTTATGTTGTAAAGCATTCACTTTTTGTTTTTTATCTTTGTGTATTTGCACCTATTAAATGTTTAGACAAAGCTGATGCACTATGTTTTGTACGATGTCCTCTGAAACTGTAAATCTAGTGACAAACTATCTCTTGCAATAAATTTTTGTTAACTACTTAAGTATATCAAAAATCTTTCATTGTAAGCCTCATGGATGTTGTTCTTCCATGTTCTTCTGCAGTTGAATGGCATCCTCTACCCCTGCTATGTTGGGATAATCAGGTTTCCTATACATCAGTGATTTATCAGGGAGGCTGAGAGGCTAATACCTTGAGGGCAGCTGTCTTACCAAGCAAGAGAGAAAGGGTAATGGATCTGTTTGTGTTAGCGGTTTGATGCCACCATGACAAATTTTGCCTACTTGTAGTATGTGCACAAACTGCTGACTGTTGGAGCTAATCCCTGTTACACTAAACCACGGAAAGATGATGTAACAAAAATAACGTCAACGATAGAGGGAGGAAAAAAAGGAAAATATCAGTTGAAACTTGACTTCAAGGGAATATTGCTTATGGCAAAAAGGTAGAGCATGGGGAAGGTCTTGGTTCCACCAAGCCTACTTTCTCCGATTGCACACATCCCTCCATGGGGGACAGATCTGTTGGAGTAAAGGTCCTCGCTGCCTGTGCAATATGTGAAGATAGCAAGACCACGTGAGCATGAAGGGGAGGTCAGGAACAGCTTCACATGAGAAACCCACCAGGCTTCGATGCAAACTTTTACCTCACTTCACCCCCCTCTTTCCCGCAGCATTTTGGTAAAGAAATAGAATGACATAGAATAGAAATTAATAATAGTACTAATATACTGCCGTTATTTCTAACTGTATTTCAGAGAATTCTCCCTACCTCTGCAACCTTGTTATTGCTGTCGAGCCTCACCCGGCTTTAGCCCGGGAAATCTTCCCATTTGCTGTAGTGTTAGAGAAATCAGGCCTGCACCTGCGATGGTCCAGAATAAAACCAGAAGAGGTTCTGACACAGAGCCATCTCTCTCAGTTAAGATGAAGTGTTATCATGTGAGTGAAACTAAGGATCGGCAGCATGAGCCCTAGTACTAGAAGTAGGCCCTCTATAATTAAAGATAGGTGCTAGCTCTCCAATTAATTAACTTCTTTGCACCTTTTTATATAGTGTAATAGAAGCATATACAGTTGAACTGAAAGAGTAGTAATTTTGGAATATTATTAATATACATTGCATATAGTTAAAGGCATCCATTTGAAAAGTAATACTATGTCCTAAACTATATATATCTGGGTATTTTCTGCATCTGTAGTGTTAGAACTTACCTATATCAATACTGTTTTATTATAATATTATATTAAAACTATAGCAAACAGCACCTTGCTACTATGATTACAGTGTCAGCTACTCAAGGGATGTGAGTTTTCCATGTCATGCAGTTACAAAGGGCTAAACTACGTTAATAAGCAAAAAGTTGATAAGAAGGAGCAGGTGAGCAGTCAGGTTCTGGAGAGCGGCTCGTTCCCCTGCCTGAGGCTGTGGCACGGAATGAGCAGGATGTTGCAGAGCATCTGTCCCTGTAAAATGCCATAAAGAAGGTATATTTTCTCTAGTTGTAATTTCAGGTGGATGGCTGTTACTATTTACGCGATACCTGAAAAATATAGCATATAAGTGACTTTATACTCCTTTATTTCGTGAGTATGCCTACATAATCTGTATGTCTCCACTACCTCCTGTAAAATGTATGTCTCCGCTATCACCCGGCACCTCCAGGTGCCAAGCAGGCTCTACGCATGGGAATCTCTATTTGAAGGTGGGAGGTGGGTGCGAGCTGCTTCGTCTCCCGTCTCAGCTGACTTGCGCTGGCTTTTGTATTTCCACCCTACTCTGCGATAGTTGGCACAGATGGTCCCCTGGGTTCTGATACCTTATCAAAGGCAAAATCCCTCTAATTATCTAACAGTACAGGTGAAAAAAAGAAACCACGTAGGACAATTATGATTGCATGTGATCATATCCATACAATTTTATCTGACAGGAGATTAAAAATTACCAATCTCAGATTTTCAGTTGCAACAGTGATTGAAAAGTCCCATCTATTAACTTAGAAGTCCACGTATTTTCAACAAAATGTCCAAACAGTTTGAACGTTGCTTTTTTCTTACAATTTAAATTAATTTTTTTTTCTATTTTAAGTTGTTAAGCAATTTTAAGACATTGCACAATTTTATTTATTAACTACTGTAATTGCTTTTCAATAGTGTATAAACTTACAGTATTTACTTACAGTAAAAGACTAATAACCATCAAATGTATTAATTTTCTAATATGGTATTGCCGTTAGTGCTAGAACTGTTTGTGTATGTGACTTCATATGTAAAAGCAAAACCAATATAAAAATAAATCAAAAGTTAGTTTAAAATTGAACACGCTAAATTAAATGATCTAATAAATTACTCTTTTGAGTTTCTGTTTTATTATTAAATGTGTAACTTTGAGTAAGTTATGTAAGGGTAGTTCTTTTTCATGTTTTATCTGGTATTTTAAATTAAATGTGTATTTTTATTCCATAACTTGGTAGTCTAATTTATAAGTAACAATTATGCCAAATGCTAAATAATAGAATTTTTATCATTCTGAATAAATTCTACCAAATTCATTAAATCTAATTAATATACTTTTGAATTTTCAAATTTACACAGATTTAATGTGTCCATGTTCACAACTAGTTTGCCAGTTTTTAGACTTATTGGGCTCTCTTCGTAGTGTAACAGGAGGTTATACACCTGAATTGCAAGAATTAAATCTTCAGACCTAAACCTAAATGAGGGTATAGATTTTGTTAGGTGATTTCCCAGAACAGCTCTGCAGAGAAATGCTTGAAAAGTAAATCTCTTCCACTGAGATGAGAAGAGTATCTTTTTTTTGGTCCTTGGAAAGTTGCAGTATGTCCAGACTGTGACCGCCTTGGGGACGTACCATTTCTCAGGTAACATGAGCCATATAGTAAAGGTCAAGAGGAGCGTTCGGGCATTAAGGAACAGAATTGTCTTGTGCTCTTATGGGCAGTTTGGAGTAGTCAGTCTTTTGTCTTGTCAGTAAGTACATAGAATTTTTTTAATGCTACCAAAGTATGCAAAGAATCAAATTGTTTATTTGGTTTCCATCACAACCTAGAAGCTATGCAAGGTTTTAATTGCTTGAGAGAAATCACCAGATTTCTGATTCTACAGGAATGAGCGATGGGTAGTCATGGACGTAGAAACTGCTGATCGTAAGCATTGGTAAAAGAAACACGATGAACAATGAACAAGAAACAATAATGGAGCGTTATTGAGTGAGAATATTTGTATCATTTGGTGTAATCAAACAACAATGAAATCATTGTGAAGCAAAGTCTTCTTTACTTGCAATGGTAACTTTTTATTAGTTAGTAAGCTTTTACACTCTTAAAAACTCATTTGGATATGGTATTCACACTAAGCTTTGAAAGACCATTGGGACATCCGTTTATCTTTAATATATTACTATATGTGATAATATGCTGCTTCTACAATATACAACATGGCTGTAATTTTTCTGTCAAGTTCATTTTCTATGATTATGCATTTTTGTCAAAATACATGTTTTGCATTATGATAATATTTACTTGATATGCTGCATTTAAAATACATTTTTAAGTATATTTGGACAGACTCTTAACCGATGTAAATCAATGTACAGCTTCTTTCTTCAGTGGAATTTAATTGATTTATACCTACTGAAAATCGCTCATGTTGCAACGTTAAGCATTTGGTTAACTTTCCCAGATCAAGGCAATATGTTATGACCATGTGAATGTATTTTGAAGACAGTTATTTGTTTGTAACTAAGGTGGTAACTTTTAATGTACTGAGTATTTTACTGTGGTGCTCATAGTCTACACGTTCTAAACTCCATACGTTCATTTTCTGATATCCGTTACTGTACATTGCCTAAAGACTTGTATATATGTAGCAGTGCACATATTTATGCAATATGCCTACCTGTTGTAAAATTTACAAAGCTATATTAACTCTCTTTATTGAAAGTAAAGACATTTTTACTGTATAAAGATCATTTGATATTTTTAAATTAATATGACTTACTATCTAAATGTGTATGTTGTTTTATAGATCACTTATATTTAATGTTTGCAGCAGACGTGGTTTTGTATATTATTTTATGTCCTTCCTTCTCCCCTTTACTTCAGGAACACTATAAAGTTTTCTCTTTTTCTGTTTGTCTGTGAGTAAGATTATCAGAGTTTATTGAAATTTATATATTTATGAATATGAACCAGGCTTTTTTATTACTTTTAACTGCAAAAATTAGTGTACCAACTTTAAGAATTATACAATATCTTATTTTTGCTTTGAGCTTCTGTTTTATTTTATGGATTTTATGGTTGGGAGGATTTCTACCCTGAGTCTGAATTTTGGCCTGTTTGTGAAATTTTGAGACCAATGAAGTCTAAGGAAGCTTTGCCGTTAATATTACTGAGGATTTATTTTGACCTGGGGCGCTAGGGCTCTTTATTTATTAAAACTCCCTTATACTTGCTACTTTCAGTTGAATAATACTTTCATAAGGTATGATGATGAGCACAATCCAGTAAAGGAAAGTTAATCCATTTAAAATTAGTCTTATACTTCCTTTGTTCTAAGGGTATTTGCGTAATTAATGATCATGAAGGCTTATCTTCGAAATTTCTGTTATACATCATCAGTGTTTTGAAAAACGTACATGCGCCTTCTATTCTGATACCAAAGAAAAAAAGCAGTTAATGAAAACATTGGGGTTTCTACCTGTACAGGCTTATTTAGAAGTTCTAGTAAGTAGGATTGCATTCATAAAATATTGACATAAAATAATGCATTGGTGGTCTTTATTTTCTCTGGGATAAGATGAAAATGTGCAAATACATGTAGAGAAGAACATAATAATTAAGTAGACTTCAAATGTGAATCCACAATGGATATAGTGTTACTTATGTGAATTAAAGAAGGTTACTGTTAAATCAGCAGTGGTGTTTATTTGCTATGAATGAGATTTTTTAAAGAGAATTTTTATCTTTTTCCTCAAAAGAAGCGGAAAACAGGAATGCACTTTTGAAAAGGGATTTTTTTTTAAAATGAACTGTAGATAATACCTGTGTACCGTTCCCAAAGATAAGAAACAGCAAGTATTGCATATTCAAAATCATACATATGTTACAAAGAAACATCTAGCATTTCCAGGGCAGTCATATACTTGATTAGGCCAGTGAAATCTGGAGGGAGAATTAGCCTAAAAAATAGAAAGTTCTAATTCAAATGGGCAGAATCCTCTTTTTTATATTGTAATGAATCAAAGAAAGATCCATTTAAATTAGCATGTTTGCACTACTGTGAATATAGAGAAAGTGAAGACTGGTTCAGGTCTAAATTTTTTCTTGCAATGTAACTCGGATTTAACTGCCTAGATAATTTGACCCAAAACCTTCTTGTGTGTAACAGGTCCTTTTATATGTGGCTTTTATGTCACTGTAGCACTGGCAAAAATGACAGTAATATCCCATCTCTGCTATTGTGTTAATAATGCCTATTGAAATAAAGAGGAGGCAATCACTGTAAGACACACTGAAATGAGGAAACCTGCATCTGCCAATGACTAAATAATACTCTTTGCTTGCAAACTGTAATTGGAAATAGAAGTTTATTTTTATTTTAGTGCTCATACATATGCATATGCAGGTGTGCATGTGTATTTTGGCATGCACATACCAGGTTACTGGGTCAGGATTCTTTTTTTCTACATGTAATTTGCACCTGTAATTAAGTAGTGGTAAGAATAGCTTGTTTGAAATGTTTGTAGTTGAAGAGAAGAAACCATTGAAGGGAGGAATATTGGCACAGAATAAGAAGGAAACAAAAGTGATTATTGTATAATAAACCCATCTTTTTCTCTCTAGGGTGGCGGGAAGTTGCTTCAAGTTACTTCACCTGCTATTTATTGCCTGGCTGTATTTTGTATCTTTTTACCACTTAAATTAACAGTACTGTTTTCCTTAGTATGCCTTTAGCTAGCTGGTCTGTCGATCCATCATTGTCAAAAAAAGACAGAGTAGCAAGAGAAGATTTGCATACAATTTGCTCTTAATAAAGTCCCTTTTCTCTCTGGAGAAATTATTCACTAGAATGACCCTTTAGCATGCAAAATATGCATGTTGCTCTCTTCGCCACTGCCTGCAGCTGCACTTTGTTCTTCTCGTCCTCTGTTAACTTGTCATTCTCTAGAAGCAGAAGAAATAAAAAGGGAGTCTTTTCTTCCAGCACCACCAGTTTACCCAGCACTAGGCGTAGAGGAACATGGAGGAGGATTAACCACGTTCTTCCCAGGTGAGGTTTTATCATAAGTGGAAGGAGTGTCACAATCACTGGACATTTATTTTTCAGTCCTTATCTACTTCAGAATGAATTGCAGCCAGTTTAAAAGAAGTGCACAAGTGGAAACACTAGGGCAAAGTGGCTTAAGCAAATAAGGCATTTAAAAAACTGTCATTAGATGCCCATCAGCTCTAGACATGCTCAGTTCTCTGCATTGCGGACTTTTGGCAGTGAGAACTCTCATAAGAAATTGGTCAATGATTGGGTGGGCAAGGAAGTGAATTACGCCTCACTCCTAAAGATTATCATTTTATTCCCATTCGATTGGATATTTTGGTAGAACAGGGTGGAGGACCTTCCTTTTGTTCTGTTGCTGGTAGTCCAGTTTCTGCATGGAGGGGTACAAGGTCAGCAGAACAGAGCTCTACTACACTGTTGTGAGGCCCCACCTGGAGTACTGCGTCCAGATCTGGGGCCCCCAAATATAAGAAGGACATGGACCTGTTGGAGCAAGTCCAGAGGAGGGCCACGAAGATGATCAGAGGGCTGGAGCACCTCTCCTGTGAAGACAGGCTGAGAGAGTTGGGGTTTTTCAGCCTGAAGAAGAGAAGGCTCTGGGGTGACCTTGCAGTACCTAAAGGGGACCTACAGGAAAAATGGGGAGGGACTCTATCAGGGGGTGTAGCGAAAGCCAAGGGGTAACGATTTTAAACTGGAAGGGAGCAGACTTAGATTCAATATTCAGAAGAAATTCTTTACTGTGAGGGTGGTGAGACCCTGGAACAGGTTGCCCAGGGAAGTTGTGGATGCCCCATCCCTGGAAGTGTTCAAGGCCAGGCTGGATGGGGCTTTGAGCAGCCTCGTCTGGTGGGAGGTGTCTCTGCCCATGGCAGGGGGGGTGGAACTGGATGAATTTTAAGGTCCCTTCCAACTCTAACCATTCGATGATTCTGCTGGCAGTAGTATATGGGAGCACGTACAACCTGTGGGGTGCAAACGCATTGCTTCTGTGCATGCCCACCGGCTGTCTGCCAGGTTTATGTTTAGTTAGTGGAAGGACTCAAATTTCCAACGGGGTTTCCTCAGGGCCCTTGGATGAAGGCGCAGTCACCTGCACATGAGAGGGGTCGATCAGAACTTTGTTCTTGTGGTGGGACTAGGTCTGGCTTGGAGCCCTAAAAGGAAGCCTAGTCTAGGATGTAGGGTATTTTGTGATTTATTTTCCACAAAATGATGTGGGCAATAAATGTGTTATTGGTTCATAAAAAAGGCAAAACATTATTCAGATTGTAAAAGGCAGAGTAAATAGAAGCTAAGTGTTGGGATGAGATAAAGAATGTCAATCACAAAGCTATCAGGAGGGAATTCTTAAGGTAAGTAATTGATAATGAAGAACAAGAGCAATAATGATAATACTTTACATGCACTATAAAATATCCTTAGATATATAATATCTATGTAAACCAGGCCCCTCAGTCAGCAGCCCCGTACTGGGAGCGTGGCTGTGTTCTGGGCAGCAGGTTATTGAGGGAGGCAGTGCTGCATGGGACACAGCGGTATGCAGGGGCGTAGCAGTAATCGCTACCCTGAATAAGGTATTGAAGGACAGTAGAAAGTGGTTTTAGGGGAAAACATGCAGGTACTTTTGGAGGAAAAAAAAAAAGGGGGGGGGGATATTGAACCTGGAGGCCAGGTAGAAGGGGGCACTTCTGCAAAGGTTTTTAAAGAGAGCTTTAATAAACTCTATCCAGGCCTGCACAGAGTCGTGATGATTAATCTCGAGAAACCCTGCCACCTCCTTTTATTCAGTTCTCCTTGGGGGTGCTTTTATTTTTTAACCCCCGGATACCAAGCGATGAGATTTTCTGACACAGCGTTGCGTGGCATTAGCATGAGCAGCGGGGTGTGTGAATCCTGCAGGAGCACAGGGGCTAATTACCTGTAAAAGTTTAAGGAGCAAACACCTATTAGTGTTTTTCACAGGGAGCAAAGTTGTACAGGAAGATGAATGGAGACCACTGCAGCTGTACGTCTGAGAGGTTTTATTTGAGACTGAAATGTTTTAGACTCTCTGCTGCTATGTCACAGTGTGATGTACGGTATCAAAGCTCCTTCTTTCCATTGTTTTTCATTATCGTGCAGGGTTATGAAGCTTAACATAGCTGATAGATGCGATTTGACACATCACAAGCAGATGCGTCAGCAGGAACATCTAAAAATGACACAATTTTCTCAAATGCTGCAGTTACAAAAATATCCTTCTTGTAAGATATTTTAAAATAAAGCTATATACATTTTGATGACAGTGCTGAGACCCCTATCCAGGGAGCATGGATATTTAGGGAGCTGTCGGCTGGTTTACCTTACAACAGGAAGAAGTGATGGAGGGTTAAGCAGATACTGACAACCAGAGAATTTTTTTCTGAAGCATTATATATAATTTTAGCAACAGGAAAGCAAAATCCTAGTGGTCATCGGGGATTTCTTGCTGGTGCCCATTCAGCAGACAGCTCTCTGAAATTCGGTTGCCTCCTAGATGCAGAAAGCTCCATAGAATAACTGACAAGCTTTCTTTTCATCTTTTAAATCCATAATGCATGTATATACCTATTGTTAATAATTCATATTAATGGAGAACTGCTGCCCAAGAGCACAGGGCATTCCCCTATCATAGAAAATAAATTGTTCAATGATGCCTAGGATAGAAATCAGAGTCTGGTTCTAAACGCAGCTATTACAGAACGGTACTAGGCATGCAGTGCACACTTCCATAAACAAATAAATTCATTACAGTTTAATAACAGTGGAAATAAAAAAATGTAAGGTAATTTAAATAATGTGCAAAATAAATCCATATTTTATGCTAAAGTACTCACATTATCAGGAGTTCTTGAATGCCTTCAAGGCTGGCCCTAGTGGAGTTCAACTTGAGCTTTAATGTTTTCATCCTGGCCTAAATTTATAGGGTGGCAAAATTCAGTTTTGTGGCAGTAGTTGTCTGAGCCTAGATGTTAAATGGAAAAGAGTTCGGGATGGCTCAGTTAGTTAGGTGCTGGGTCACTCAGTAGCTTTAGGTGACAGGATGTGACGGAGAGTGGCTTTTGAGATGTGAGCGCAGAGGAAAGGACCTGCAGAGTGTCAGCCTCCTTGAGGAAAACTAGGGTAAGGAGATGGCAGCGGTGCGTCGCAGAGGTGGGCAAAATGGTGAAGAACGGAAAAGGGACCTTCAGTAGGCTTGCAGAGAAATGGTGCATATTGTCTGCACCCTCTGAGTTCTAGCTAATTTAGGCAACTAATTGCCATAATTTTTTAAATAAAATAGAAGATGTAATTTCCTTCCTGCTTAGAAATGGGTAATAATGGGAGACTCGATAGTGACTGAAATTTTTCTTTCAGACCCCAGCAATTGAAATCTTCGTCATGACAGCAGCGAGAGCTCACTCAGCTGGGTAGTGCCATGTCCTACTGGCGTTCTCACAGGGAGGGCTCGTCTGCAGCGGATTGTTTCTGGTCATCAGAAACAAACGTTAACCTGAGATGCTTGTGGCTTACATGTGTTTCATTTTTCCTATTTGTTTCACGTACCTACAATATACACAGACCATTTCAGTTTAGTCTTGTGTCAGGCTAATTATTTTTCATCGTGATGTATGTGTTCACTCTGGGATAATTCAGTTTCAAGTATTTTTTTGCTTGTTCTATTAAATGCTTGCTCCTTTTCCTCTCACAGAATTATCGTATGCGTCCTACCCCTAGAACTGAATTAATGATTCCCGTAAACAATGTGTGACTCTCCTATTATGTGATAAGAACTACAGGATACGAGGATTGGGGCCTTTTGCTTTTCAATATTCTGTTAAGGTAGTATTTAAATAGGCACTGTTTTGACTTAAAATCATGATTTCGCATATGCTCACCTACAACATAGGTAGCTGCTTGAGCTGCTCTGAATATATATTTGTAGCTTCAACTAGTCTGTGTCAATAAGTTTTTGGTTCTATTGAAGGTTTAGCTCAGAAATCTCGAGCCAAGGTCTGGATTTTGAGTTTGGGATATTCACAGCAAACTTTTGAACTGGGCCTACGTTTGACAGCTTTGTGGGTCTCGTGGGAATTTCTGAAGCCATTAAATGGTTCTGAATCCTCTTTTTGAGTCTATATGAGAACTGTTTTGAATTTTCTTTCCACAAAAAGATCACACTGATCGTCAGCCTCACGGACTCAGCTAATTCCTTGGAGTTTTAGCGTGCAAAGCATATAACGTATTTGTGTACTAACAACCATACATGGGACCTCATCCAGTTATTTTCCTGGAAAATCTCACCACACCAAATTTGCATAGAGTAATTGAATTTGGTAATTTCAAAAATGCTGGCTGTATTGGTTTTATTTTAAAGTTTATGCAATAATTTGAACATTAATTCTTTTGCAAGCAGGGAAAATTTTGAAAGCTAGCTTTCTCTTGCTGTTTGGCACAAGGAACTGATTTTATGTTCAATAATAATTTTTTCTTTCAAGTCATCCAAAAATTTTAATATGCTTGCTCTGTTATCCAATAAGAAAATGATGATTTATCCCAAGAAATATTTTTTTTCAGGCAAAAAAAGAATCTTTGCTTCTTTGAGGGTTTAAACACAATTCTTGTTTCCTCTCCACTCTGTGTCTTGCAACAAGTCTTGTCAGATTAGTGTGTTTTAAAGCTGTCGCTACCTGACCTGTCAAAAAGGAAGATTAAAAACACACCTTTCTTTCTGCATTGCAAAATGCAGAGGAAGTGAAAGAAAACCTCTCCTGCTTACCATTGGCATACCTCTGAGGCTTGCTGTATGTAGCGTTCTGGCTACATCTTGGGGTTAGGAAGGAATTTCTGTTACTGTCAGACAGTCCTGGCTATTCACACTAGAACATACGCAGGATCCTGAAATGGTCATTACATTCTGAGAAGCAGAATGTACTTGAAGATAGAAATGAAGGGTCAGATTTGATTTTTATTTCAGTCACAAACATGGCGTGTGACTTAGGACAGAAATAATTTCCCTCTGCTTCCTTTAGCAGACTGGAACAATTGCAATTACCTTCTAATATAGTGGGTACACATCTTCTAATTTAGTTGATCGGTAGGTTAAATACGTTTTATTAACTTCTAAGTTTCATGAAGTTTTCAGCTAGGAAAAGGGAAAGCTACAATACTTTTACTACTAACAAACTGACTCCGAATTTACTTCGGAAATTATTTCATAAAAATGTATGGTGTAAATCTATAGTGTATTTTTTTACACAAATTGAAGTAATTTCTGAAAGAAAACCAGAGAATAATCCTTGTAACTGAAGCGACAGAGGGACATTCTGCAGCAGCTCCTTTTTGGTCCCAGATTCTAATGAGACCATAAACGCTGGCGAAGGTCCGTAAATATTGTGGAGGTTTGGAGCGACAGTGTCCACCAGTGCCACCAATCCAACTTTAAATCAACTTTTCAGAACCTGGATCTCAGTCTCTACTCAGTCTGAGTAATAAAATTTGTAGAAGGGAAGCGATCCACATGAGAAAGCGCTTCTCATATCATGGAACCTGAAGAATGATCCAGGACCATATATTTCTCTAGTATTTTACTTAGTATATTCAGCTGTCATTTTGGTTATGCACTTCTTATAGAAAGTGCTTGATTTTGATCTAGTATGTATTCTGAAGGCATTTAAGACCATTATTTACAATTTCTTAAAGTAAGAGCCTGTTCCCACCCTCACTAACTGTAAATAACTCTCTTTCTGTATCTGGATATCTCACCGTATCTTACAGTCAGGTCAGGTTTTTTTCTAAATGGAGCAAGAAAAACTGCTGTGGGAAAACAACCTGGAAAAAAATAGTAAAATTAAACAACAACAGCTCTCAACAGATCCAAACACACATATCATAGGTATGCATATTTTCATGAGAAAACAAACACACGCAAAATCCAGTTCTTAAGTTATGTCTGGGCTCGCTTGGTAGAAATTACAAAATAGGACGAGTTGTCCATTCAACCCAAATTCTACTTAGCAAGAAAAATAAGAAAAAAGCAACCAAGAGAAACTGCCTTACAATTAATAGCTTGGCAGGATTCATAAGCAGAATGTTCTCTTTCACTGGGATGTAATGAAATAAATGGGTTTCCAAATGTTTCTGGATGCTGAAACCAGCTGGGCCTGGTGTCAAGGCTCTTGTACTGCCCCAGGAAAGGTGGGTGTGTGCAAACAGGGAAGAAGTGGTTCTCAGATTTTTCAAAATGCAAAACTGTGCCTGGTAGTTGCTTGGGAAAGTGCTAATTGGTGTAAATGGGTCTGTACAAGGCAATGTAGTGACACCTGTCATCAGCCACAGTCCAGTGCTCTGTAACTGTCCAAGGCATGCCTACGTTTGTCAGTGAGATGCAGCCAAAATGCCGAAGACTTCATAATGTGCAGAAATAGTTATTCAATTACATGGTTTACTTTTTACCAAAAAAAAAACCTGCAGCAAAACCACCCCAAAAGACCAAATCACCAAAAAAACGCAGTAGGTGGATCAGGAGGGGACTGAACTTAGTAAACCAAAGCTCATTTTCAGTCTGGGTTTTTGTAGGTGCACTATAGGAAAGGACAGACTGACAAGATTTTCAGAGATACTGTGTTGGATTTTGCTGCTAAACAGGGAATATATATATTGGACACATCTGATCGTATCAAAAATCAAAAATTGGTTACTTATTTTCAGTCACAACTTTTTTTTTTCTTAAAATGTTGTTTGGTCTAGTACACAGTAAGAAAGTAATTGTTCATTTTTGAAGGAATCTTTCTTTTTATGATGAGCATGATGACCACTGATTTTCTATGTATATGCAATAGGTCATTGCTGTGTAGAAATTTCTTTCAGATTGAAAAATGACAACCAAAACTGTGAATGAATTTGTATCAGGTCATATCATAAGAATGTGAAAGTGTGTTCAATTACGTGATACAGAATTTCACTTTATCTTGCTGTCCCAGGTCGGTGCTGCGTGATGGGATGGAGTACGTGGGGTTGCCATAGGAATGGTACATAAAAGGAAGCTTCTGAATAGCAAGTAGTACATTTGAGTTTAACTAAATAATTTTGATGTCACTACCGAGTTACTTTCATGTACAATATTTAAAAAGGCAGATATTTGTAAATAAGCTTTATCCAGAAACGTTATAAAACCCTCTAATATGTACCTTGAGAAAAGACAAGCATTTTCTAGCCATGTGTAAATGCATAGCTCAGAGGTGATATGCATCATTATCTTTCTGCTACAGCCTTACAGGATCTAAACAGCTTCTTGTCAGCTTGTGCATGCTACATCGTTGATGAGATCTGAACAGGCTTTTCATGCCCATTGCCTTCTACTCTTCATCAGTTCTGCTCTGTCATGAGTAATGTTTTCGCTTGCAGCAACCGTAATTGTTTTTTGAGGGTTAGAAGAGTGATCATAGTCACAGCTGTTGTGAATTTAATTCTGATCTGCAAAGAGACTACACTATAAGCAAACATTTTCATTTTGAACACTTTAATCAATGGTTTTCAATTACAAATAGAGAACCCGCTAGCTGGAAGCATTCCTTACTGGAGGGTAGATCCTGCCTCTATTAGCTATACACATTGCCTGTTATTCAGACGTTCACAGTTTAAATTGTAAGCACCAGAAATAAAGGATGTGGTATCTACAAAAAACATTTCAAGTGCATGGTCTCTAAGTAGAGAAGGGGTACTGATAAAAGAAGCAGGTAGGTTACCACTTTCTCTTGGGTGCCTAGCCATGAAATGGCATTCCATCTATGAATGGTGCAGATAGATAGTCTCATTTCTTTCCTCCTTTCTTAGTTGCACTTTTGTTTTCTAGATCCTTGCTGATGCTTGCCTGAATTTAGGTGTCATGTACTACAGAGGTTTATTTCTACAGTAACATACTGTTCATGTCTGGCTTGTTGTTTGAACTTTTGGAGGTGTATTTTTGTTCTTCCCCCCTCCACTTGCAGTAGCGTGCAGTTCTTTCATGGCTGCATCCTGGCAATGCAACAGGGAAACCACCAGGAGAGCAACAGTTGATCATGGCAGCTTATGAGGCAAAATCCCATCCCACTAAAGAATACGTAGCAAGGAGCACAACTTCACTTGAATGACTTCCCTTAAATTCAGCTTCACATTGTGAATTTCATAGTACAGAGACAATAACAGCAACAGAATAAAGATGAAAAACTCCCAATTGAAATAACGCCCAGAAATTGCATTCACTCGGTGCCAAAGACCTGTGCATGGCTGGAGTCTGACAAAGCTCTGTACTGAGCAAATTTAGGTAAGTACACTTTGCATATGAGTAAAGAACATTTTTATGTAACGCTTCTTGTGTTTCCTCCTAGCTGTTTGGGGTTACAGTGTAATAATTCTGTTCTCTGTAAGTAGTACTTTCCTTCATAAATTGTCTCATGAACTTAACAAGGCTGCTTTTGGATTTTGGTGCCATTCACTGTAAGTACAAGAAGTATATTTATAGACCTATGCAACAGTGCTCTATCTGCCATTTGACTTCCGTAGTGATAACGGAATGCCGAACAAAATAAAACGTGTATGGGTTTGCATTTAAATACATATTTCTACATCAGTTTCAGCCAATGGTTCATGATTTTAAAACCCCCAGATTATTAAAATTTTCAACTAAAAGCAGCACAACTGCCTCAAAAGAACATATATAAAATACATATTTAAAAAATTATATATTTTATATATATTATATATGCATATATAATTGCATATGTATGCCTGACTTGTTTCCTAATATAACAGCGTTCAATGTAGAGTCATACTTCATTTTCCTATGATGAAGAATAACAGAACTAACCAGGACGACTGATTCCATGCAGTTATGCTTATGTCCCACCTTCTTCTACATTATTTGAATGGAGTAACTTGCTATTAAGACTTTAAAGAAAAACCTCTTTGTTGGTTAAAAAACCAGGTCATAAAATATTTTATGATATGAATTGTAATGTACTGAAACTAATACTGGTTTGGTTTAAACTGTTTAAGTTTGCCAGTGATAAAATAGTTCTGGGGGATTTTGGAATATATTAGGAACGCTGGTAAATATTTCATATATGTTTCTGATAATTAAGTATCAGATGATGAATATCAATAAATCAATGAGTGTTTTTCAACATAAACATTCCAAAACCTGTGAGAAAAACCAGACTGCCCTGATGTTGCCTTTATCTTTGGTGTGATGTGAAACCATTGCTCAATAATGTAAAGAAACATTGCTCAACAGTGCAGGATGATATGATTTAAAGCCTTAATTAAACATGCATGGGTGAAGATTTAATCTATTTTTGAAATATTATATAATTTAAATAATGTAGTTATTGTTTTTATTAATTTATTTTTATAAAAATATTTTATTTTTAAAAATATTTGCAATTATATTTTTTTAAGTGCCCAGAAATGTTGGGAATAAAGTGTGAACATTTTGACAGAGTTTCAATGCAAATTTCTGTTGAAGCTTGAAGCTCTGTATTTTTATTTATTTATCTATTAATTCAGAGGGTAGTGGGAGAGATTATTGTAGAGCTGGTGCAACTTTCATCCTTAGAGGCTTTCAGGAGTCTGGCAGATAGAGCCATGGCTGACCTGACAAGTTGCGTGGAAGACCGTTAGATCCTACTGATTTCAGTAGGGACACACTGCTAAAAATCAGCCCCAATAGAAGTAGGATTACAAGGGACAGCTAAGTCTCATGCTTGGGGTGGAGATAAATCAGAATCTCCATTAGGCCCTGGCAAAATCACCTCAAAAAAAAAAAATTAAATCTGGGTTTGGTGGGTGGCATTCAAATCCCAGATTATTTTCCCAATCAAGAAATGTTTTATCCAACTCTATTAGTATTTTCCTTCACCTTTTATCACTGGTACAAAAATCATGTGTGACATTGTGAAGAAAAGAACGACAGGTGGCTATATCTAACGATACATTGCAAGACATAAATTGTGAGAATTTTTATTCTTTGCATAGCTACCAATAACTTAATCCAACCTTCCTTGGGTCCATTGTTGGGGTAGATCACATTTTTATTTACCCTTCTCTTGTAATAGTTTACATTCCTTTTGACAACTGACATTTTCTAATCTCTATAGATATCATCAAGAGTTCATTTGTTTTTAACAAACCAGTTAAGCTATATATTTATTCACTACACCAAGGGAAAACTTTTCACTTGTAGACGTTAAGGGAATTATTACTTTTATTGATTATTTTACACTTAAGTTGTATTCTAGCAAATAGAGTGGCTCAAGGTTTTCAAAACTCTCTCATTCGTCAAAGTAATTTATGATGCAGTTCAGTTACTGGACTTTGCAGTCCGTTCTGGACTTTGGTTCAACGTCTCGAGTTTCAAGTTGTTCTCATGGTCCCATTAGATTATTTTATTGATTTGCCAGCCACTGATTTACTGACTGCTCTGCCAGCACCCATAAGATCATAGAGTTTGTTTGTATCCTTAAAGTACATTCCAAAGTATTCCTGTCCACAGACTAAGTTTACAGAGTAGGGTCTGTGGTTTTCAGTCAGATTTCCCTTTAAAAATATTTCTATGTAGAAATAAAAGAAAATTTATTTAATGTTAGATGCATTTTCCATTGATAATGGAAAGCTTAGACAAAGAAATTGGAATTCACTGATTCACCTTAGCCCGGTAATGTATTCTCCCTTTTTGTTTTAGTTTGCACCTACGTCAGTTTTCTAGAAGAAGTAATTGTATTCAGCCTTTTTATTTTAGTGTAAAACTAACATGTAGACTTTTGCCTGAACTTGCAAATGTTAATCTGCAACACAAACATCCCACGCAGAGATTGCTGAGCAGGCAGTGTGCAGCGGACGTCTGTAGGATGTGGATGTCCCTGCCGTTCCTTATTGAGGAAACCTGCGGGTTACTAGAAAGTCCATTAATTCTGTCTCTGCTCTGTTTCCTAGAGCAGTTTCTCATTTGTTCCTCTCCTAGCAAGGTGACAGAATGTCTATACAAACATGGGAGAGCCTCCCCAATCTTTCACTCTTCCCAATAATCCTTCTCGTAACAGCACAGCTTTTGGTCAGCTCCACGTTACCGTGCATTACTCTTCACCGCTTTGAGAAAAGGGAAGATCCCAGTCTGCATCAGGGGGAGACACTGATGGTGATACAAGTTAATAACAAATGAATTTACCGTGGCATAAGTAGGCAATTTTAGGGAGGAATAGATCAGATGGTGGGTTTATTCCCAAAACTGAAACTGAAATGCAAGGACTTCCACAATATCCTTGCTGAGCAACAGAAGTAGCAAATGGTGAACTTGCATTCTTACCTCCTCAATAACCCGGCAATATCTCTAATCTTCTCTGATAACCCCAGATATGGAATAAATGTATTTAATCAGTTTATGTGCATTGTATTAGATAGACAAAGTTTTGCTTGGGACAGGGAGGTGCACACAGCCAGACTCACGGAACCTCACACGTTTCCTATTTATTTATTTTATAGCACTTAATGAACTGACAATGCTTTGCAAAGATTCAGAGAAAGATATTAAAATCTTTCCTCCTCGCATATTGGTCTGCCTTATGGAAAGGAACCTGGAAACCTTCAGCATGTTATTTTGATGTGTCAGAGCAGCCTTCAGAAAAATTGTCCAAGTTGAAAGAGGTTGTGGGATGGACAGGTGAAGAGTTTCTGTTTAGGCAGCGTTGGGCCTAGTCTGAAGCAAAATGGTATTAGAGAGGCCACTTAGGCAGGATGCAGGAAAAGAGGAAAATAATTTTGGCAGTTTTGACATAGAGTAGCTGATGGGTTTGTGGCATTCTTGGGTCACTTCCACGTCTGACTGTTGAAGCAGAAAAATGAGGCTTGGTTGTGTTCACAGACTATTGGCTTTTTTCTTTAAAATCAAGAAAGGTATATCCAAGAAAAAGAAAGCTCACCTCTGTAAAGAAATACACTTTCCAGAGCTGCAAAGGCTGCAAAGTGAACCAATATTAAAAGTTCCCAAAGGCTGAAATCAAGCCAAATACCCAAATACTGCTGTATAGAAGGAGAGGGGCAATATCAGAATCACTGAGCTTTGAAGATACAATGGCCAACACAGAAAAATAAAACCTCTGTATCACTAATAGACAGAATATGAACTCTCGATCCCAGATGTTAAGCATTTTGCTACTACAATGCTTAGACTTTTGTCACTTTTTTGTAGAAATACTGATTATCTGGCATACAGAATAGCATTATTTACCGTATGTCTTCATGATTTATCATGTCTTACGTGCTGTGTTTAGAGTACTAATCTGCCCGCTGTGTTATTTTCATCACAACTTTAATTATTCTGCTTTTAAATGCTTGCTACAGCAAAATAATTTTTCAGTGGATTTAGTGTTTAGGAGTATCCACGTTCATAGTACATTCTCTGACTGCTGCATAACGTGCATTTGATTCAAAAATTAAAGATGGCAGCTTTAAGGTTTTATGTCTAGAAATATGTATTTATATGATTTAATCATTAAAGAGAGCTGGTTTATATATATAACTTTAAATATGGCAAAGTGAGTATTAATGCAAAGAGACCATCTTGTTCTTAATATCAATTGTAAAATTTGATAACATTAATTATATATGTTCAATTAAAGGAACAACCTTTAATTAATTAATTAAAGGAACAATCCCTTATAAAGGAAACGGTGAAGAGCCATTGCCCGACACCTGCTGTAAGAGAGGAGACATGGGATAAGCAAGGCTTATACCTAAAATGAGCCCATAAATACAAAATAACTCTTCATTGCTGCATTTGTTTGGGAAATCCCCAAAACTAATTACAATATACACAGTGAGTTTTCTTAGGTGTAGATTTTCCTAGTTCTCCTGGGGACCAGAGAATGGAGCTTTTGAAATCTTGAGTATGTCTCTTAGCAACTTGCCAAAAGGAAGCTCTGCTGTGATTACTTGTAATTCAAACATCATCTGCCAACAGTTTTGGCCAAATTCCTCCATTAAGAATAAAAGCAATCATACCATGCAGTATCTAGTTCCCCACTATCGTAGCAACCTATTAGCTCCACCTTCCTACTATATTTTGCACCTGGAAGTGGACCTTTAGAAATAAGCCACAGTTCCATACCACTTGCAATACAAGTTTCTTTCGTCCTTTTGGATACCATGCAGGGGGATAAACCTGGGAGCACAGCCAACAGCAGTAGCAGGGGTCAGAACGCAACAGAGTGGTTCCTGCTAGAACAATTCTTCCTTCTTCCTGCCATAGCAACCTGGAAAGCCCCCTGGAAAGCCTTGGAAATTAGGACTTTCCTGGATAACACACACCTGTGGGTTACTTCTGTAATTGTTTCATATTATTGCTCTAAGTGCAAGGTAGGTATTTGTGTCTGTTCCTTTTTGAAAAACAAACCTAAAGAAAACAGAGTTATCAGGGTTCTCAACATGGAACACAGTAATTTTTTGTTATTTTCCTTTAAAAAAAATAAAAATCCACTATCAGTTTCGTAACAGGCTGCCACATAGTTGAAATGGAAAGTATTCCTAGGTATCAGGTGAACCTTCTGCCGGATAAATCTTTACGGCCAAGTTCTCATGTTTGCTACCGCAAGCTGAAAAACACCACTTATGTTTTAAGCATTCCTGAAAAAAAAAATTTCACTGTGTTTGGAGTCTTATAAATGAGTATTTATTTGTCTTCAGCAGTCGTCCCTGTTTTGTGTTCCACTGCCAGTAAGGAGTTTAATTTGAAGGTAATTCAATACAACGCTGTATCTTAGAGCTCTGGCGACAGGCGTGAAATTGTTTTATCTTTTTTGTTCTTGGTGCGCTGTGCTGATTGGGCTGGTGCGTAGACCATCTGCTGCTGAGGTAACTCTTGGGATACTTGTCAAATTGATTGCACTTAGGAACAACTGAGACAGAGGAAAAATAGAGTTTCTAATTACATTTTACCCAGGATCTTGTTTAACTCTAGGAAGTGGTAATTCAGAAATAAATGGCTTTGGTGGACATCTTAGAAACTTTAATTAACAAATTACTCTATTAACACACACATTGTTTTCCAGGTGAGTGAGATCATTTGCCCCTGGGGCTTTTTTTCCATATGCCTTCTGTTCCTCCAGCTAAATATGTAGCAAATTGAAGTATTCATTTTGATTACATAAGGCACTTGGGTGTACAATTATATGAAAAGAAAGATGACATTTGTTTCCTGCCTTCCCTAAGGCCCCTACAGGCTTGCCCTTCCCTGAAAAAATAAGGCATAAAGTCATTAGAGTTATATGATTTTTTTTTTCTCTACACATGACATTTTTTTGAAAGGTTTTTTACATGGAGAGCCTTTACCAGAAACAAAGGGGTAATGACTATTTTCAAAACACAACTAAAATAACAAGTTTTTCTCCCAGAAGTTTTATATTCTTGCATATGGCTGTTGTGTGACCATTTTGGAGCTTTTAGGAATTAATTTTTTTAATGTTATCAAATTTTAATACTAAATGTTTATTAAAATATAATAAGAATGTATTATTTATGTAAACATTAGTTTACTGTTTAATTTTATTAAATGTTTAGTAATCATTTATGCTTTATTAAACAATTAATCTGCATTTGAGTCCCTTCTTTATATATTATTTTATAGGGACACTTTCTGTACTAACTGTGAAACAATTCCTCAGCATATATTTTACTGGAAGACCTCCCGTTTCATTGCAGTTTCAATATTTATTGAAGAGATAAATGAAACATTGGGAAAGAAAGTTAGCTTGCATAAGCGAAATGACAACATTTCCAAATTCTCTAAAATCAACAGGGATTTTCTGAAGTATATTTTGATGGCGAAACATGCACAGGAATTTATTTGAAAAAGGTTCAGAAAATGAATTTGAAATAAAGTCAGGAGTGTGTAAAATAGTTTTGAAGAAGAGTTTCCAAGTCTTGGTTGCCTTTGCTTTGTCCTTCACGGGACTTGGATCTAATCCCAGTTGTGGTGATGCTCTTATTCCATATCCTCTGTCTTTTTTTTCTTGCATGTCTTCAGCCAGCTGTTTAAGACAAGGACTCCTGAATTTGTCTAGACCTGACCTCTCTCCCCCTGCATGTTTCAGATGTCTTTTCTGGTATTTCCTTCCGGATATCTTGCAGAAATTCAACCCCAGGAACTCGAGCGTGGCCCATGCTCTGGTTCCTCGTCTCCTCTTCCATCCACAAATGAGGAAGATGGGTTGCATCTAGATTCATGATAATGAACCAGGTGGTTCCTAGTGTAGCTTGTTTACTGTTGGTGAATAAAAATGACTACATAAACCACCATTTAGATGAAGACATTGAAAAATTTTTGCTAGTTCAGATAAGGGTTTTCAGTAGCCTCTTTCCTGTTAATACCTATTGGACAGCATACAGTTTATCTTTCCACTTTCCACAAGAAATGTGTCATCACTAGAGAATACTAAGGTAGAAGACATTGTGGCCAAGTAAATATCATGTAACCACAAACATGAAATTCTACAAAGTCATTACTGGACTTCTATTTCAGGATGCAAACTTTCTGTCATGTTTCAGGTAAAAGTATATTCCGTGCTTTTTCACTATTCTAAGCAATGGAAGAGAACGCATTTGTATGCCTATGTAAGTTTGTGAGCTTTTGTGCTTATATATGTCTACATAAAATCTGTTTCCAACATCAATAGCATGTTACACATATTTCACATAGAGTTGCTTTGTATCGCAACACCTACCTCCCTGGTATTTTGCTCTGTGATGGCTATGATGAGTGCTATCTTCCATATTATTAAATGATAATAAGAGCATATGCTGGCATGTCATTGTAGCAAACAATGACTGCTAGCTCCCTTGAAAATTCACATGCCTTTTATTGGCGCTTGAGAAAATAACACACATCACCACTGGAGTTCTAGTCATTTTACTGATTGCTAAAGGATTTCCCCTCTGTTGCCTCTGCATTTTCTGTGTTGCCAGGTGTGAAATGAACAGAATCATAAAGTTAGGCTGTTTTGGAGAATAAAAACAGCAGCACAGTCTGTGCTGATGAAATAAGCAGCATCCTGAAAGTGGAAAAATACTAGCAGCTATTGGCAATCCAACATATGTGATGGATAGTACAGTGTAAAAGACATATTTACAAATTATGCTAATTAAAAGCAGTGGTAATATATATTACTGACTTGGGAAGATATTTCATCTTATCCTTAAATTTAAGTATGTGCTAAAGTCTTTCTGAGAGTAATAGGACCGCTACACTTGCTTGAAAGTAAACAGTATTGATATTTAAGTGTTCCTTAAACGTGGCTGGGTGGCCAGGAACTCACGTTTGCTAGTTGCAATAGGAGTTTCAGCAGTTACAAGATCATATGCTTGATTCAATTCCTGGTAAAACCAGTAAGATTTTTTTTTTTTTCATTTTCCCATTGAGTTGAATAGCAGTTGACTCGGATGAGATGTGGTTGTGGAAATGGATTTTAAAACTGGGCCTGATCAAAGCTGTTTTGTAGACAGAATGGGTGTATCTGCAGTTGAGAGGGTAAAAATCACCTAGCTACAGAGTGAAGAAGAAAGATAACTTTATGGGGAGCCAGGGGTGTGACTCGGATATACAAAAGTTGTTTACATATTTAAGGATTTGCAGGATCAGCACAGGAAAACATCTGGGACAATTCTTGAAAAGGACAATGAAGCTACAGAAGTCTTGGTAAATGACAGAACTGCTTCCCCTGAATGAAAGGCTAATGCCGTTCGATATCAGCAGAGCAGAAAGCATAGCCAAAAGGCCAGTAGAGGCACTAATGCACCTGAATGACCCTAACTAGCCTTACTTGGGACCCCCATCCACCGCTGCCAGGAAGTCTGTCTAAGCTCAGTCTGGTGTGCTGCTGCCGTGTTCTGGCAGTAACGTCATGAGATGGATTCCTCTTCCTTGAGATACAAGTTTCACAAACAAGGTAGGTGAGAAAATGGTGAGTAATGTGCTCTGGCTGCCTCTCTGTGTTCTTGCCGCCTAATCTATGAATAGGGTAACACTTCTTTCAGACAAGATGCAAACATTCTAAATATATTACAGACATCTAGAGTAAAATGAGAGATTTTATTAATATTTCTTCTTGAAAAATAAAAAGTGTTAACAAAATAATACACTACCTCTGTTAAAAAAAAAAAAAGTCTGTGAAAAATCACTTGTGAAAACCTTAGCTAAAGACTAACTAGACTGAAAAGCTTAACAAAAATAAAATAAAAATAAAAAAAACCCCCACAAAACACAAAAAAACCCCAACCAAACAAAAGAAGCGTGAGAGCTGAAGCTCTCTTCTCCATCTGTGTTTACTCAAACAGTCCCCTCAGGCCCCTGCCAGAGCAGACAGATAGGGACTGGGTGAGCCTTTGCCATGACTCAGTATGGCCATCCTCGTGGTCTGGGTCGTAGAATAGAGACAGATGGACAAGAAGGGGAAAGAGAGGGAGAAAGAACTGAAAAGAGATTATTCATTATGGCAACCATCTTTTGTTTTAGTCTTTTTCCCCATCTCAGGAGGGGGGGATAAGAAGCTGATGAGCCGCACCTAGGGCACCTTTCTGAGCCTTGTCTAGACGGGACTGTTTGCTCTTTATGGGAAAGCCTGTTTCTCTCTGTGTGTGTATGGTTCCTAACGCAACAGAAGCCTCTTCTTGATGTACAAACAATACAAAGAAATAACATTTAATTACAATCCATTATGATTTATAGCCTCTGAAAGGAAAAAAATGAATGCCAGAAGCTTATAAGTAAGTGAGGTCAGACAAGGAGGAAGCTGCAGGCAAAAAATTATCAGCAAACACCTATTGTCTTTTGGAGAATATCTAAGTGTTTGTAATCTACCTTATAAGGAAAGGAAAGTTCCATTTTTCTGCTTATGAGGTCTGGAATAGCCAACTATTTAACATGTTGGCCCATTAAGAGGATGAGTAGAGCATAAACATTTATGCAGGCAAATGGAAGACAGGCTAAGGAATTTCTACTAAGGCCTCAGTTGATTTTTTTTCTATGTACCTTTGCATTTGAATTGGCTTTAACTTAGAACATCTTTAATTCTTCCACTATAAACGTATCGAAGAACACACAAGGGTAATACAGTCTCAGATGCTTTATAGTCCTTCAGGTAGGTGCAAAACTGTGCTTTGGACCTTTTCTCCCTCACGGGTTTTTTGTTTCATGGTGTCATCATCAGTTGTGAATTAGCCTTAGCAGGCTCTTCTGAGGTTGCGGTCTAGTTTAACATCAAGTTTGATACCCTGTGTTATTCTAATGGCTTTATATCTGAGCATAGGCAGTCTTTTGGCAAGCATAAATATAGGTTCCTCTCTTTGTTACCATCTCCATTTTAGGTGCTGTGCTCTTGGCATGTAAGTACCAGCAGATGCTATCAAGTATAAGGTGGCATTTGGCACCTGTGTGTCAGTGCCCTCACAGAGGAGGGACTTTCTATAGAAGAGATATTGCTCCTAAACTGCCCATCTAAACTCATTTTGCTTGGCACTGAGCAAAGCTGGCACCATCGTGGGTGAGCAGGCACCGTGCCATCGCAGCAGATGGGGCTGAGTGAAGGGAGGCATTTGGGAAACCTTGTCCAACCACCAGGTGCACATGTCTGAGGGCAGGGTTTCCAGCCAGCAGCATCAAAATGGCTCCCTGTCCTCAGCTCTAGTTTAAAAGGCTCTGTGATAGATTTTAAAATGTCGATCATAGTTTTAAAAGCGACATGGTTATATTGCTCTTGATAAAATTATTTCAGCCTGGATACAGTTATGCAGGAGGGTCTTAGAATTGCAGCCAACAGATAACAGAAGTATGGCCTTAATATCTGCAAGATACCATAATCAATGTATTTGGCTTAATATTTTGAAGCATATTCTTTACAATAAGTAGATATTACCTAAAAATCATGAAGAAGTGTATGTCACTATTTGGTTGGAGTTCGTCTTCCTGCAAAATGTTTTTCCACCGTTATACACAAGTGGAAACTACTCAATAGTAAAAAAGTTAGCAACTGTCTCAAATAGGTGTTAAAAACCATCAGCTAAATGCAAGGGGGTAGGTTGTTCTAACCATTTCAAAATATGTGCAAACATATGCACCCAAAACTATTGCACGGCCCTGGTGGAAAAGCCAATGTTCAAAATTAAAGCAATATTGCAATCCACAATGACCTGTCTATTTTTTACACAAATGACAAGAGTTGTGTGTTTTTAAAGCAGAACAGAAGCATTTTGTGAAGCTGGTTGCCACGTCTTTGCCCCAGCAGGGCTCCTGAAGGTCCCCTTTTATAACCTGATAAAAGCCCTGGACTCCCATGCTGAGTCATATGTTGTCTATTTAAAAGTGACAAATACTCTTTAAAAAGCCACTGTCAATTCCAGTATCTGCACTGATGTGGGTATGGAAGCAATGAGATGCCCATCAACAGTAAGACGAGAGACTGAAAGATAAGAATTTCTCCTGACCTCCTTGGATAAACGTTGCTTTACAAAAAGCATGATCAGCTAACAGCTATTACATATTCTGGATCCAGCCTTTTTGGTTACTTGAACTGCTATATGCATAAGCTTAATGTTAAAAAGAAGCTGGAGCGATGGAAAAATCAAACTAAAATCAAAAGAAAATGAACAAGGTATATGGACTAACTCATGGTATTCCTTGATGTGTCTATAGTTGTCTCACAGGGTGGTTATTAGTCACTGAAATAGCAATTTAATGATGTTGATAGTGCTGCAGTGGCATTATTTGCTTTTCTGGTGTTGTTACTTCAAGAAATGTAATTTTTTGTACTCTCGCTTAAGTAAGTAGGATAGTAATTTTAGATAGTAGTAGTAGTAGTAGTAGTTTTTTTAGTAGTAGATAGTAATTTTAATTTTTTTTTAGTTTTATTCATACAAAGTTTTCCTGAAGGCTAGAAATACATACTTGAAGTCTGATTGATATGATTTTTTTTGATCTGGTTTATTTGGTTGGGGTTTCTTTTTGTTTCTTTTAGTCAGCTCATAAAGGAGAATGTTATTTGGAATAATGCTAAAAGCTTAAATATGAATTTTTCCTCTCTCAATAGGGATCTATAAACTTATATAACACAGAAGTAACCGTCCCGAACGTATTCAAACCAGTTACTAAAATTAGTAAAATCGAGTATGGGCTTTGCAATTAGTTATGATGTAGTTTTAACTCGTGCTCAGTTATCAGCCTCTGCGATAACTCTGGGGAGGATTTGGGTGCCCTGTTGCAGGCCGTCCCCCAGGAAGCCTGGCAATGGTGTGGGCTCTTCCCATGGCTCCCCAGCACTGTCCCAGCAGCCTTGGCTCCCTCTGCCACCTCCACATGCTCGGAAAGCACCACTCCGCCTGCTGTGCAGGCCTCGCACTGCAAGTGTTTTTCAGGAAAAAATACCAAACTCAAAAAGTAATTACATTTTAGGACCATGGGGCCTTGAGGAGACCTAGGGTCTTGTTCAATTGGTGCCACTTGGCTTAATTGAGCAGTTTTGTTCCGCAGCATAGCCTCTGAAGCCAGTTTCGTTACAAGGTACTTGGGACTCAGAATGAGGTTTTCACAAGTCGCCATACGATCCGTGCAGGCTGGAGAGAGCAGCATCCTAATACCCTCAGACACCTGACCCATCTTCTTCTTTTCAGGGTCAAAGGATTTCAAATATTATTCCAAACGTCCAGCTACCTGCCAGAAAATACTTGTTTCCCCAGGAAATATAGAACAAAACCAAACTTTTAACAAAGCTGCTGAATTTACTGTCAGCATTGGGATTCACTGCAATAGCCCTTACACAAGCCTTGCGTCTTGACTTGTGTAGTACAGAACCATCAATAACAACAAGGAATTAACTGGGGGCCTATTCTCCTCCAGTACTGGAAAGAAAATGGAAAGCTAAGACTGGCTAGGGCAAAGAATACAATCGCAGCTAAAAAAAAAAAGAAAAGTACTTCCTTTTTCATAATAACTTGATTTAATTGCGCAATGTAGCAGTATTTCTTGTAGCATCAAGAGAGAGCATCAACACATTACATAAGTCTTGTAGACTGAATGGATAATTAATGCCCATTCATAGAAATACATTGATAATATGTTTGACTTTCACAGTGAGAGCTAGCATATTATTTTAGGAGGGCTTTTTTTTCACCTTCCGAGTGGTGCTGCATATTAAGGTTTTTTTCCCCTCAGCTATTCCATTACCCGAATGAAATGCCACCAGTATTAATAGGATGGCAGAGTAAATGTCACAAGCTGAAGGGACCACAGGAATGTGTATTTGCCACATGTAGAAGCAGTGCTTTATTAGAGGGCAGTGTGGAATTTATGAGCATTGCTATAATATTCTAGATATGCCTCTCTGGTAATATCTGACATATATCAGTGCTAAAAGTCAGGCTGCTGCAAAATCAGCTCCCTTTTGCTCTCTGTACCTTTCCTAGACACTATGGAGCCATATAGTCCCAGTAATGCACTGTCAACTAGAGCAGGTAAAGTAGCCCCTGAATATTATTTATTGGCCTGTGAATGCAGATTGCATACACACTTTATTACCTGCTAATTTAACACCTGCTGGCTGAAGGATGGCGAAAGTCTACTATTGTTTTATAGGAATTCATTATGCCATTAACCTTTCACTCCTGTAGGCCATGAGGAAGAATTTCTTCAGTTAATTCACTCCTGTAATAATGCTCTACAAATGAAAACAATGATTTATTGCTCCCCACCAAGTCTAATAAACATAAATTATATCCTAATACTCTGCCTGTTGCAAATGATTGTATGTACAATTAGTTACTCTTTCCAAAGACTGGTTTAGTCTCCTTTGAACCATGTTAAGTAGGAATCATGTCCATTTTGGTATTTGAGGTAACTTTTTCATATTTTGCATTGTAAAAACAGGGATGTCATTAAAGATTTTGTGGTTTATGTATTCTAGTTATTTTTTTGAGGGAGAAAGAAAGGAGAGAGAAAACTGCAGTCACCTTATACTAACAACTGAAATCAAAGTTAAGATTTTATTGGTTTATTTTTGCTGTAAGAAGTCCTTGAAGGAAAGCTGGTGTAATTTTGATGTAGGATACACTCTGGGTCCATGCAACCCTCTGTGCTCCATGGAGAGAAGTGATGTGGGGTGTAACTGGAGCAAACAATTGGACTCATAAGGATGTTCCAGCTGAGCCTGGTCCAGGAGCATTTTAAGAAATATTCTGGGTTTGAACAAAAGTAGCCATGCTTGTTTATTGAAATGCTTAGATGCTGAGATTCTTAGCTGGTATAAAATAGCATTGCTGTACGCCATGCCGGTGTCAGAAAAGGAAATGTTCTTCAAGGTTCCCTGAGGCAGAGAAATGCCTGGGCAGCAGAGAGACTGGCCAGAAGCTGTAGCTCTGGCGAGAGATGCTGACAAGGCCCGGACGTTGCCAGAGCAATGGCGGGAGATTTAAACGCGGCATAATGGAAACTAGCAGTCAGTCACCAAGGCCAGCTGCTCCAGAGCTGGCCCGGTCCACAGTGCAGCAGCAGATCCTGGCCACGGGGAGTTTTCCAGAGTCAGGGAAGCGCCAAGGCAACCAAGCGGGCAAACAGAGCGTGGCATGTCAGGAACAGTGTCGTTTCCCTGCCAGCTCCAAAGGTCAGTTCAGTTGGTGGTCCTCACTCTCCCAGAAGGAGCTTAGCTGTGGTATCCACCCAGCAGAAAGCCATGCCCTCTGCACTCACCAGAACAGATGTGGCAACACAGACAGAGCTCCCACAAAAATATGCAGCCATCCAGGTCTCAGGCTGCAGGGCTTGCCAGAGCCTTTCACTACTCAGGGATGGCAGTAGTGAGAACAGCTGTGTGAGGTGTGACCAGGTGGATGATCTACTCAGCCTGATGGCAGAGCTACAGCAGGAAGTAGAAAGGCAAAGGAGCATCAGGGAGTCAGAAAGAGATAGACTGGTGGACCGTGCTCTGCCTTCCCCCAGGGAGAAACAGGAACAGCCGCCAGAAAAAAAACAACACGAGATCAAGGGGATCCCACCCGGCAGAAGGCAGTAGCTTAAAGGAAAGGAGTGAATGGAGGCAAGTCCACTGTTGGGGTGGCAGGCAAACCCCCTCCTTCCCAGGTGCCCCTCCACAACAGGCTTGAGGCTCTGGATGTGGAAGGTCAGTCAATGGATGAAGTGGATGATGGTCCGTCTATACCAGAGGTGTTGCCAAGGTCAGAAATTCCTACCACATATATCATGACCATCTCCACAAGGAACAAAAGGTAACTTTTTCCCCTATCCTTCCAGTTGCAAGCAGTGATACTGGAAGAAAGAGACCAAACCAGTCTATTAATATGTGTCTCCATGGCTGGTGTCACTGCCACGATTTTGAGGTTTTTAATAATGGGATGGTCTACACAGCATCAGGCCTGCTGGCATTAGAATGGGGTTCATCTCTCTGAGACAGGGAAGAGGGTCTTTTCTCATGAGCTAGCAGGGCTGATTGACAGAGCTTTAAAATAGGCTTCAGGGGGGAGGAGGATGATATCAGTTTCACCTGTGACGCACTGTGGGATGACAGGCAATGGTTAGAGGAATGTAGTGCTAGCCAGGACCATCAGCCTTTTGCTTTGAGATTTGCTGGGTACCTTGCAGCGTGCTTGAAGTCTTTGAAGGTAAGCCAGGGGTTCCTGATGTAATAGTAGCGAACAGGGAAACACTGGTGAAGGAATTAAGATGTGTTCCTCAAAAAAGGTGGCATGGCCAACAGCCCACCTGAAGTGCCTGTACACCAATGCACACAGTATGGGCAACAAACAGGAGGAGCTGGAAGCCATTGTGCTGCTAGAAAGCTATGACCTAGTTGCCATTACTTAAACATGATGGGACAAATCCCATGACTGGAGTGTGGCTATTCATGCCTACATGCTGTTCAGCCTGACCAAGGGAAGTCTATTGACGAAACCTTCTTACTCCAGTGACAGGAGCATCATGCTCGCAGGCTCTCATCCTGCTGGGGGACTGCAAGTACCCTGACATCTGCTGGAAAAGTAGCATGGTGAGCTGTAGGCAATCCATGAGACTCCTGGAGTGCAATGAGGATAACTTCTTAAGTCAGGTAATAACCCTACCGGGGGGCGTATTACTGGACCTTCTGGTCACCAACAGAAGTGAGCTAATCAGTGACGTCAAGAATGGAGGCAGCCTGGGCTGCAGCGATCATGCACTGGTGGAGCTCGCAGTCCTGAAGGATATGCGTCAGGTAAAAAGTAAAGTCAGGACCCTGAATTTTAGGAAAGCAAAACTTCCAGATGTTCAAGGAGTTAGTCAATAGGACTGAGGAACCTGAATATACGTAACTCTATGGGACCTGATGAGAGTCCTGAAGGACTGATGTAGTTGCCAAGCGACTCTCCATGATACTTGAAAAGTCATGGCAGTCAGATAAAGGCCCTGGTGACTGGACAAAGGGAAACATTGCACCCGTTTTTAAAAACGGTAGAAAGGAGAACCCTGGGAACTACCAACCTGTGCCTGGGAAGATCATGGAACAGATCCTCCTAGAAGCTCTGCTAAGGCACATGGAGGACAGGAAGGTGATTCAAGACAGCCAGCATGGCTTCCCAAAGGGTAAGTCCCGCCAGACCAACCTGGTGGCCTTCTATGATGGAGGGACTACATTAGTAGACAAGGGAAGAGCTACAGATGCCATCTATCTGGATTTGTGTAAGGCCTTTGACAGGATCCCACGCATCATAGAATGGTTTAGGTTGGAAAGGACCTTAAAGTTCCAACCCAGCTGCTATGGGCAGGGACACCTCCCACTAGCCCAGGCAGCTCAAAACCTCATCCAGCCTGGCCTTGAACACTTCCAGGGATGGGGAATCCACAACTTCTCTGGCCAACCTGTGCCACTGCCTCACCACCCTCACAGTAAAGAATTTCTTCCTAATATCCAGTCTAAATCTCCCCTCTTTCAGTTTGAAACCATTACCCCTTGTCCTATCATTACACTCCCTGATAAAGAGTCCCTCCCCATCTCTCCTGTAGGCCTCCTTTAGGTACTGGAAGGCTGCTATAAGGTCTCCCTGGAGTCTTCTCTTCTCCATACTGAACCACCCCAACTCTCTCAGCCTGTCCTCGTAGGAGAGGTGCTCCAGCCCTTTGATCATCTCTGTGTCCATCCTCTGGACCCGTTCCAACAGGTCCATGTCCTTCTTGTGCTGAGGACTCCAGAGCTGCATGCAGTACTCCGGGGGGGTCTCACCAGAGTGGAGTAGAGGGGCAGAATCGCCTCCCTCGACCTGCTGGCAATACTTTTTTTGATGCAGCCCAGGATATGGTTGGCTTTCTGGGCTGCAAGTGTGCATTGCCTGCTCATGTTGAGCTTCTCGTCCACCAGCACCCCCAAGTCCTTCTCCTGAGGGCTGCTCTCAAGCCATTCTCCACCCAACCACCCAGCCTGTATTTGTGCCTGGGGTTGCCATGACCCAGGTGCAGGACCTTGGACTTGGCCTGGTTGAACTTCATGAGGTTCGCACAGGCCCACCTCTCAAGCCTGCCCAGGTCCCTCTAGATGGCATCCCTTCCCTCCAGCGCGTTGACTGCTCCACACAGCTTGGTGTCTTCAGCAAACTTGCTGAGGGTGCACTCAATCCCACTGTCCATGTCACCGACACAGATGTTGAACAGCACTGGTCCCACCACTGACCCCTGAGGAACACCACTCATCACTGGTTTCCATGTGGACATTGAAGCCATTGACTGCAACCCTTTGAGTGCAGCCATCTAGCTGGTTCCTTATCCACCGAGTGGTCCATCCATCAAATCCATGTCTTTCCAATTTAGAGACCATCATCCTTCTCTCTAAATTGTAGAGATATGAATCTGATGGATGGGATGTTCGGTGGATGAGGAATTGGTTGGGTGGTTGCATACAGAGAGTAGTGGTCAATGTCTCTGTGTCTGGATAGAGATTGGTGATAAGTGGTGTCTCTCAGGGGTCCATATTGGGACCAGTACTGTTTAATGTCTGCATCAGTGTTGTAGACATTTGGATTGAGTGTAGCCTCAACAAATTTTCAGGCAACAGCAAGCTCAGTGGTGTGACTGACATGCCTGAGGACTGGACACCTTTCAGAGGGATCTGGACAGGCTTGAGAAGTGGGCCCATGTGAACCTCATGAGGCCAAGTGCAGGGTCCTGCACTTGAGTTGGGGCAAACCCTGGTATCAATACCAGCTGGGGGATGAAGGGATTGAGAGCAGCCCTGCCGAGAAGGACTTGGTGGTTAACCGGTGGATGAAAAGCTGGACATGAGCCAACAATGTGCACTTGCAGCCCAGAAAGGCAACCACATCCTGGGCTGCATCAAAAGAAGTGTGGCCAGCTTAGAAGGGGGCTTATAGGAAAGATGGAGAGGACTTTTTAGTAGGGCCTGTTGGAATAAGACAAGGGGTTATGGTTTAAAACTAAAAGAGGGAAGATTTAGACTTAATGTTAGGAAGAAATTTGTTATAATATGGGTGGTTAAACACTGGAACAAGTTGCCCAGAGAGGCGGTAGATGTGACATCCCTGGAAACATTCAAGGTCAGGTTGAACAGGGCTCTGGCAACCTGATCTGGTTGCTCATTGCTGGGAAGGTTGGACTAGATGACTTTTAAAGGTCTCTTCCAACCCAAGCTATTCTATGATATGATTCTATGAAATAAATAGATTGATGGGAGTCCGTCATGAACAGCTCCACTGAATAGTCTTAAAATGCTGTAAATTACTTTAGTCTCCTTTTGGTTTTCATTTTTGTGTCCTCTCCTCTTCCCTCTTCATTTTTGGAGACTCGTTTTCTTGAAATTTGGAGAGGGTTGACTCTGAAATTATTTTAATTTTTTCCCCCTCCCTACAGTTAAAGCAAAATGTTCTGCAAATTTTCCAATGTTTCAGTAAATGTTTTGTGAAAGGGTATGTCTGCAATAAGTGCAGCATTGGCACTCTATCACTTCTATATTTTCTGCACCTTTCTGATAGCCTACAAAATCTCTCATATCCATTTCAAGCATTGACAATTAAAAAAAAAATCCTTTGCAGAACGTGTGACATTCACCTTGATACCAGTGACATTCAGAGAGCTTGCTGATTTTTAAGCTAGTGATTAAGAATTGTCTGAAATAGTTTCACACGTGGTTTGTAAATCCCAGGTCAGAGCTTTTCCATCACTGCTGCTGTGAAATATTTCTCCTTGGCTTTGCAGATGTTTAACAAATTAATTTGCAGGAACCGTCCATCTTGAAAATTGAATAGTCTATTTCTTCTCATAAAAAAATATTTTCTACAAATACAAGAGCTACTAGTCAATGACTATAATATAGCACAATTTTGCACTAGATAGAGGTCAACCTAGCACATGACTGAGATTAAATAATGATTTAATTTGTGGTCTCTCTTTTCTCCTATGACCTTGTTTTTCTTTTGATTCTTTGTCCAAGTTGCTATTAAGTTCCTTCTTAGTGAAGCCATTTGATGCAACTTGCATCTGCCCCTCAGTTTAGAACTAGTTCACAGTTTGAAATAAACAAACTGTTCTCCCTTTGATGGTATTTCCATTCATCTTCAAGACACATATCAATTTTCAGCCCCTGTGATCAGCTAGTTTAAATCTAAGACATGATCATCTTACTTTTTAAGATGAGTGTTAAACGAAGAACATAAGTTAAATAATTAGGTTCCAAGTAGGTCTCTTAAATGGTGTGAACAAAAGGTCTTACATGATGCACGAGTCATGCCAGAAGTTTTCTCCCCTCAGGAAAAGATGCAATTCTGTAATTCCTGTACTTGGATGACAAAATACAAAGGTGTAAATGATCTGATCAGAATGGCAACATCTATTTACTCAATTTTAATGGATCAAGAAAGCTGAAATTAATAGACATCTGCAATTAATATAGCTGATTTGTATCTATATGACAGTTTGTATCTGGAAAAAAATCCCAAAATAAAACATTGTCAAACATCTTTGAATCTGGTCTTAATTGCCCACTACTATGCTCTTAGTGATGTTATGCTCCTTTGATCTTTTTTTTAGCTGTAGAGTTGGATTTCATAATAAGAAGTAAGAGAAATTTGCAAACAAGTCATGCAGACATTATTACAAGCAGCAGCAATCGCAATATGCCATGACCTATAAGAAAGCCGTTGACTGGAAGGCAGGCAGCATCTCATAAAGGCTATTCCGTTTCCCTGAGCTGACGCCTGCTAAATGAAAACTCTTTTCTTGAAAGAGTATTTTGCAAAGTCTGCTCAGTTCCCACTTGAAACTGTACGATAGCACATGATTGAAGATAACCTAGAAGTTAACCTACAGGTTAGGTAAGAGGTGTCATTAAGTAGTTCCATCGATCCTGGCTGGCGGCAGATGTGTTGGTTTGTAGGTTGGGTCAAATGTTGGCTTAAAAATTTTGGTGAGCAACTCTAAATGAAAGTAGTTACCCATTCACATTCCTGCTAATAGGACTAAATGATATGTTCAAAAGTTACATCCAAAGAGTCCACAGGATGAGTCCCTGGAGCAGCTGGATAGCTAGGCTTAGAGGTTTCTTCTAAGAAGTGTGCTCCCGCATCATTTGATAGAGAATAATCCAGTTTAATCACACACTTGAGGGGAACTAAATGACTTAGTCTCTTTGGTGTCTGTCTGATCAACTTCTGTTCATCTTCTACTTAACATTGTTCATTTTTTAAAATGGCAGTCAACCATCGTGATGCAGGTATTAATAAAATTACAGTTTCCACATCTTCATCTGAAAAAATAGAGATGGTCAGCGTCAAGACTGCAGTAGTTCATATCAGATCCTGATCAATATATGTGACTGAGTCAGGGTCACAGTTCAACTATTGGAAGACTTCTTTTGGCTGTCTGGTTTTCAAAGAAAAATTTTTGCACTCACACTGTTTCTTCTTGCTCCTGTCTCACTTGTCTAGTGCTTCCTGATAACTTTTGTATTTATTGGCCTGTTTCAGCCAAACTTGGCAACTCTGGCTGAACTGAGGTCTCGTAGCTGTGAAGTGCCTATGGTTTTCATTAAAATTGCTAGTTTGGCATGTGCTTTAATACGCCTTTTGCTGAAGGTGCAAACATTACTCATCCTGCCTGGCAGCAGTCTGCTGGCCCCTGAGTACCCAGGTGACTCTGGGCTAGCCATGGCCTGTGTCATTTTGCAGGTGGTGGACCAAATAAAGGTACACAGAGGAAGTTGAGGGCACTGTGGAGATCCTAGTGGGAACAAGAGTAAAGTAGAGGTTTGTGAAAGAAAATTGTTTAAACGGGGAGATTGTCACAGTAAGATACAGGAGGAGTTGGGTAAGGGGGGATTGGCAGGTGAGACGGGAGGCATGAGGCAGAGGAACTTTGTTTCCAGTGGTAATGGGTTTAACAGTTTCAGACAGGGTAGAAGATGAATGTCTCAGATGTGTAGGAAATCAGGCTTCATTAGCTTTGCTCCTTGCAGAAAAACATGTTCTTAATTGTCCTTGGTCTCCAGGGGAACTACTAGCCTCATTTGGAACTTTTCTGCTGATTATTGTCTGATCGCTGAGGTGTGCTCTGAACAGAAGGATGCCTTTGATGCAGATAGATCAAACTCTGAACTGAAATCTGCTGAGATGAGGAAGCCTGAATCAGCAAAGACAGCTTTTAAGGAAACAGACATCCCTCTCTGTGAAATAAAGGAACGAGTGTTGCCAGAGACAGGAAATATGAAGTCTGTGCTCTTTAATGCTCAGCACTCTCTGGGCCCCAGCCAGCAGCCTGGAGGACAAAGGAGAAATTACTTGAGGATGTCTATCCAAGGAGGGAAAGAGAGATAAGTGGCTGTATGTAGGAGTGAAAGGACAGCCTGACATGATGTGTGGCTAATGTATACACGAAGTATTAGCAAATGCTCTGCAGTGTTAGGGAAAATTGCCTGGGACTTTCTCTTCCTGTAACTTCTAATACATTTTGAATGCGTATCATTAATTTGAGGCTTTCCACACTGTCCTTTTGGGTTAGAATTCTGACACTAAGGACTGACTGTGCACAGATAAAGTCTAAATCAAGGGTTTGTTTCATCTCTTTTAATGCAGAATCCCAGATCTTCACAGTATTTTTGGATGAGTAGTTCCCAGCTCTGATTTTGTCCTCAACCTTCTTCAATTCACACTCTACTACTCTTTGCCTTTTTCTTTCACTATAATCATCTAATATGTATCTGTTTATTATTTGCAAAGGTAGCCAGTTTGTAGATATAGATATGCCTGTTGAAAGTGTATGACATAAATGATTAGCTAGTGCTAATTTAGGGGGAAATACATCTACATTTACCCATCTCCTGTACTTCTCCAGAGGATTACACATAGCATTTATCTCTGCGACATCCTCTGGATCCTCTGTGATGAAATCTTTGACTAGCTGGGTCTGATTTTATGCTGCAGGCCTTGTGGCATGGTTATCAAAACCCCAGGCAAGCTTCACATAGTGACTGCTGTGTTTGTTCTTCATGCTGCTTCCAAAGGGACAGTTTGAGCAAAAGCAAAAAAACACAGGTGAAGTTTGGTTTGAACTACTACTGTCTTTATAAAATTCATGTCAGTCTATGGTATTTTGGAAGGAACGGATAGTCCTAGCTATAAAGCACAAGCTACATATACAAAGCAATATGTGACTGATTAAGCTGTGGAGCGATGTGACTGAGGAGTTTTTGTGAGCAGCTGGAAAAAACAAATTGCAAGTAAGCGTATCTATATTCATTTGATATTCTTAATTGATTTTTTTAACATCAGGCAGTTGATAATAGTGTTTAAATTTCAGTTGGTATATCATAATTGTGAAATGGCAGGGGTCTCGATTAGACAGTAGAGTAGTAGCTTAGAAGCAAAAGAAATTTGGGAAGATTAGTCACTGGAATTCTTATTTTGTGGAAACCTCAGAAAGGCATTAAAGCAGACAAGTACATTAACAAACTTAAAATAAGCTTTTTATTACTTAATATTTTTTCACTGAAATGCAGAGCTTTGGCACTCTAAGTAAAGCAGAAAGTGGAAATCTCAGCAGCACTGCATTAATTTTTCAAGCCTTAATGTACCAGACAGGGAATAAATTATTACATCTGTTCCCTCTGGGAGGAAGAAAGAAAAGCACAAAAATGATTCTCCACTGTTAGGATGGAATAACTGATTGATAGCTGATATAAGCAGTGGCGTTGCAGCAGAAAAGCTTACAGCAGCTTTTGTGTCATCATTAGGAGCAAACATTTTTCTGTATAACTAGTGTAGCAAGATTAGGAAACATGGCAGGGCTTATTTGTTCTTCTCAAGGGGCCCTTTACAATTATGGGAGAATTTCGAATGAGTACCTCATGTGCAGCTGCTGATAATCTATGTGAGATACTCCTTTTTTCATGTTGAATTTGCAGCCTGCACACATCACTTCCAAGATCCACAGGAGAAAATATAATTGTCTCCAACAAGCTTATGAGATCAGTATGGCACTTCAAACTGTGGTGCCTCTGGACACGTCAGGGCTTTGTCTTGCCAGAAACCTGGCTCTTGGTGGGGTGCTGGAGCAGAATAAATGAGTCCATGACGTCCTTGTCCCTCTGATAGGCAGAAACGTCTGCTGGTGCTTGAATGACTTGTTTTCCAAGGGAGAACCCAGGAGGCCTCTTATTAATGGTTGTCTTCTCTGTAAATACACTCATAAAGTTTTTAGGTTCTGTGACAACTTGGCAAATAAACAGAAGGATAACCCCAGTCTTGAGCAGAGGAGGGTACGGGATTTACTTACGTTTCCATAAGCTCACCTGGGAACGAAGGAAGATACCAAAGCACCATCTCCATGCTTCAACAGTGCCTCAAGCTCATATGTGTCACAAGCTACCTCAGCCTTAAGGCATCTCCAAGAGGTATGAAAGGTTTCACTAATGTGGAATGGAGCTCAGGAAGAAAAGCAACATGAATTTTTAGAAGGCTCTGGCTCCTCCCATCTCTTAATCAACTGTCAAGTATTATTATGATATGTGGACAAAGGAAGCCATGTGGGCAACAGGGATAAAAGCGTTTTATGCCTTCTCAAATCCACTCATTCTTTGCTGAAAAGACAATTAGAATGCAATTACAGATTTTAATCCTCATCTTTATTTAATCAATTTTAAGATAGCTTTATAACATGCTTTGTTGTGGGCTGCCATTGGCTTGCGATCCAAAGAAAGCTCATTTCACCTGATGGTACTAACTGTACTGAGAGTTTTAATGCACATTTCTGTAATTAATACTAAACTGATAGAACTGATATCGTTTCTCTGGAATGACCATACCTTGTCAAGGGTTCATGTGGGGTCTGGGATGCAGAAGGCTGTGGCAATTTACTGTGCCATGGGACATAATGCATAAACAAAGGCTATTTTAAGGCTGATGTGAGCTAATAGAGAAGGTAAGTGCAAATTAAAGCTAATGGAAACATTCTGTCACTGATTTATTGCAAACACCATCTAACTGTATTAGTGTATCGAGGCAGACTACTCTACTGTTCCCTCTATGCATTCTTTAATTTTCTTAATACTTTTATTTGTATTGGACAATGCCAGAGCAGCTGTAGGTATGTGGATTTAGCTGAAATCAGCTTTTTTAAACTTGGTTCACCACTCTATTTAATTAAGCGTTGTTGGAAAGTTTCCGTGTATTCTGTGTAGAATGCCTATGCCTTAAACCTCACCTAGCTAATTTTGACAGTTCATCAGTAAATCCTAACAGGTTGTGTGCTCTTATAAAGGATGATGCTGATATATGTAATAAACCAGTGTAGCAATTCTACTGTGACGGGGTTGGGAATGAGCAATCTTCCTGATCATAAGCACCTTACACAACATTGACAGTAGGTAACAGTGGTACGCCAAATGTGAAGGCATTCATTTGTAAACACAGAACAAGTACGTGCTTGCATTTTATTTTGATTGTAAGCATACATAAGAAAGACAAAAAATTTTTTCAATACCCCTGCCTCTACACTAGCTTGTAATTAGCCCTATGTATTGGACCAAGCGTCAAACACCCACATCATTTACAAATTAGTCTTTCATTCTTGAGAATCATCTATCTCAGAGGTGAACTGTTGTGAGAGACTGGACCCTCAAAATAATTGTCTCAAATCTTGCTTAAACTTCTGCAAATCTACGGCAGGCTTGCGGGCCAATAAGAAGCTTGCTTTTGTCTATTTAGCACTTTCTGCAGACCATTCTTTTGCTTATCAGTCACCACCCAAGATTGCCGCCAGCTGAAAAGGGTGTGTTACCACCAGCTGAAAAGGGTGTAGGTCTTTGGTTATCAGAGTGGCCAGACCCTGCCTACCCTGGAGCTTGCTGGGACTTGTCCTCCTACCCCAAACTTGCTGTGTCATGATGACTGTGCTAAACCAAGCTCTGCTCAAGAAACAAAGGTAGGTGGAGCTCATACAGTGACCGTACCAAACAACAATTAGATAGGCAAAGGCCACTGTCACACTGATTGGTCAAACTATGGACCGACCTGGTCTATAACTGGTACAGTGACCCACCACAATTGGGAACTATGACCACCATCACCATTATGACTTGAGAACCACCAATGGGATGCCGCTGAATTCCAGAGGACCGTCGAGATGCTGTCGGGCCTGCGGTGGTGACTATACTCTTGCTGTGCTCCATAATACTGCTTCTCCTTTCTGCCTTTTCTCTACTCCTGCCTTTACTCTGTCGCTCACCTCAGTGACTATTGTTGGGAAATAACAATAAACCTGCAGTGAGCGGTATCTGACCTCGCTTGTGTCTTAATCTCACACTTGGGATCATTGCGAACCTCTCCCAGGCCCAACGTAGTCAGACCGGGACATAACAACTGTAGCTAAAGGCATCCAAAACCCATTACATAACATCTCAGGAAAGGAAAGGTCTACAAGTGTTAAGAGTAAACCAATTATAAATATGGAGAAAATTTTTTTATTGTGAAGGATAGTGTGTCTCAGAGGTAGATCAACGCTGACATATCCCCTTTAGACAAGAAGCTCAGAACTGACAGCCATTTGGATTTATGTCTGGAAATGCTGTTTACACCCACTCATCATGAAAAAAAACATGGTCTCTTGGCTGCCTGCAGTTGCAGCCATCTGTTTGGATGGCTCATTGCTGCTCATTGGTTGGTTGGAGTAGTTCACTAGGACTTCATGGGTGCCAAGCAGCAATAGCTTGAAAAGAGCAGACTGTATTTTTTATCAGGAACCCTCATTTTGCATGACTGCAATAGCATCGCAAACATCCTTGGTTTGCTGACCTTTGTTGGTACTCACATGTCAAAGTAAAGGAACAGAGGCAAATAAAACAGCTTTTAGGGAGCCTTGTACCTGCCAAGATGCAGTGCAGTGGGCACCTCAAACTTAAAATACGGTGTGGGACAATTCAAATGTCTTTAGGAGAGCCAACTCCTGAGCTTTCTAGATAAATAGAAAAAATCACTGCCTTTTCACCACCCACTGAATCAGCTAGAATTTATGACATAAAATTGCTCATTCAATTCCGGGATGGGAGAAGTCAGTCAAAAGACCTAATTACATGAATATTGATATGGACACAACGCACGCTAAAAAAAATATTAACTGCCACAGAAGTGGAGAGATCTGCATAGCTGGAAGGCAATGCAGCTGTAAGAGATTTTAGTCACGTGCTGTGGATTTTACTTTTGTTTTTGTTCTACTTTTAACAACAAAATTATTTCACTTAAGAAAAAAAATAATCAATGATTATTATTTCATTAGATTTTCAATGTACTAATTTTTATCTTGATTAACTTTTTTGTTTTTTCTTAAAAGCTTTTCAGAAAAAAAAAAAAATCCAGTAATGTTATACCTAAATGAAGTAACAGTGCAGGTATCACTTTTAGCCAGAAGTGTAGTCATTGTGTCACTGCTGTTATAATACATGTCAACTGGGGAGTGATTTTATATAGCATTAAATCCCCACAGATTCAAAACAGCGTGTGTTTCCTTATATGAAGATTGTATGCTCCAAATTTCCCGTTGTGAATACAGCCTGTATCTCTGTGTCTTGGAAGATATTGATGAATATCCAGATCTGGCCTCCCTATTTGTTAACAATTCCATTTGCGTTCCCTATCATAGAATATTATTTAGCAAGGTTATTCGTGGGTGCCGTTAAATTAGATTACAGCCAGGCTGTGTGATTAGATTAAAACCAGTTTACCAGTCTGCTTCACAACTGTATTTCTGCAAAGCCCAATCAATTGCAGATCTAACAAATGCCAATGCACCGCGCCATCACACACTGGGACTCGCAGAGCCGGGCGATCTGTTATGAGACCACACAGCAATGAGCCACGATGACAGCGCCAAGCTCTCGCTTGCGGGGGGCTGTGCTGCCTGCTCGCCATCAATCCCGTGCAGTGCGATGCGGTGCGTCACTCTCGGGAGCAATCCGTGAGGGGCGTTAACGGGCAGAGGGGTACGGTTCCCCCCCTCAGTGGAGCTGGCAGGGTGAGGAGCAGCCGTGTCTTTTCAAAGTGGAACTGGTATTGTGCTTTTAGCAGCCCTGGAGGTCTCTGTTTAATAAAATAATTACCTCTCAAGCTGCTATTAAGAAGGAAAATTTTATTTAATTCTACTGACTCATTTTCCACAAGCACACGAGGAATGAAAATATGAAGTATCCACTAAAAAGCGTAGCTTTTAAGGTTAATGTCTAACATCACAGATTTCCGAGGACATACACTTACTGCCTTTGCAAAACAGATGCAACAAGCTTTTAAAAGGCCCCCAGTCTGAGACACTGGACACATTGGACACAGATATTCCCTTTGTCAAAAAGCAGTGTTTTAAAGTGCTGGGTTTTTTTAACTAAAGAAAAATGAGATCTCTCTATTTTACACATTGTTCCTGCTCAATCCTTCTTTATTTCAACACAAGTATTACTTTCGGTCTTCCTGTCAAAGGTCGGTTGTTATCTGGCCTTTTCCCCTGAGAAAGCCTAGTTACTTCTTACATGTAACTTTCTACTCCTGTGTTTTTTAAACACATCTACCTTTCTCATATGCTTTCACAAACTCCCCCCACTGGCACATACAGAAGCGAGGGGGGGCAGTAATGCGGAAGAATGGAAGCTTGCAATGGCCAGGGTCAGCATGAGGAAGAGACTTACCCCAAAGCCTGAGGTCACCTTGCAGAACCGCTTCTCCACTCTGCAGAGTGAAGAGGAAAGACCAATCACATCAGGTGAGATGCTGGAGCAGAGTAAGGCAACCTGATCTGCTCCCCATATAACAACCAATGCAACTAAGAAAAAAGCGACGGGTGCTAGTTGTAGGTGACTCTATTCTGAGAGGTATGGAGGCACTCATTTGCCAACCTGATGCACTTTCTAGAGGGGTGTGCTGCTGATGGGGGGCTCATATCAAATTGGTGACAAATTTGTGACCTTCTACAATGGGATTACAGTGTGGATGCATAAGGGAAGAGCAATAGACATCATCTACCTGGAATTGTACAAAGCATTTGACACTGTCCCATGTGACATCCTTGTCTCTAAATTGGAGAGACATGGATTTGATGGATGGACCACTCAATGGATAAGGAATTGCCTGGATGGTCGCACTCAAAGAGTTGTGGTCAATGGCTTGATGTCCAAATGGAGACCAGTGACGAGTGATGTTCCTCAGGGGTCATTACTGGGACCAGTACTGTTCAACATCTTTGTCGGTGACATGTACAGTGAGACTGAGCGCACCCTCAGCAAATTTGCTGACAACATAAAGCTGTGTGGCATGGTCGACATGCTGGAGGGAAAGGATGCTATCCAGAGGGAACTGGACAGGCTCAAGAGGTGGGCCTGTGTGAACCTCATGAAGTTCAACCAGGCCAAGTCCAATGTCCTGCACCTGGGTCATGGCAATCCCAGGCACAAATACAGGCTGGGTGGAGAATGGCTTGAGAGCAGCCCTGAGAAGAATGACTTTGGAGTGTTGGTGGTTGAAAAGCTGGACACGAGCTGACAACGTGTGCTTGCAGCCACGAAAGCCAACCATATCCTGGACTGCATAAAAAAAAGTATGGCTAGCAGGTTGAGGGAGGTGATTCTGCCCCCCTACTCTGCTCTCATGAGACCTCACCTGGAGTACTGCGTCCAGCTCTGGGGGCCCAAACATAAGAAGGAAATGGACCTGTTGGACTGAGTCCAGAGGATGGACACAAAGATGATCAGAGGGCTGGAGCACCTCTCCTACGAGGACAGGCTGAAAGAGTTGGGGTTGTTCAGCCTGGAGAAGAGAAGGCTCCGGGGAGACCTTATAGCAGCCTTCCAGTACCTAAAGGGGGCCTACAGGAGAGATGGGGAGGGACTCTTATCAGGGAGTGTAATGATAGGACAAGGGGTAACGGTTTCAATCTGAAAGAGGGTAGATTTAGATTGGATATTAGGAAGAAATTTTTCACTATTGAGGGTGGTGAGGCACTGGAACAGGTTGCCCAGGGAAGCTGTGGATGCCCCATCCCTGGAAGTGTTCAAGGCCAGGCTGGATGGGGTTTTGAGCAGCCTGGTCCAGTGGGAGGTGTCCCTGCCCATGGCAGGGGGGGTGGAACTAGATGAATTTTAAGGTCCCTTCCAACTCAAACCATTCTGTGATTTTACAATTTTGTTCTTTTGATAGATCCCTGATTTTTAATGTGAGTATGTCGGTGGCTGAATAATGCCACCACTGACTCCCAAACAAGTAGAAAAAAAAAGCTGATTTTAAAATTTTATTTATTTATTTATTTTTCAACTAAATTGCTTCAGAGTTATAAAATACAGAGTAGGTTTCTAGCACAAACTCCCAAACAATCTACCTATACCTTAAAGTGTCACGCTGAAGAATTGAAATAGGGGATAATAAGCTGCAGAAAATAGCAGTTTATGCAGCATACCAAGTGATGTCAGAAGACAAGGTTTTGCCTGAGAACATCGAGTGGTGGTAGTGGGGAGGCTGGGCCATCAAGTACCTCTGATTCAGCTACAACATATAATGATGCATGTGAAGAATCCATTCAAGTCTTCCATAGTGACAAAGTGCCATTTACCTGTATCTGCTAGTGACAAGGTGGCTTTCAGCTCTTCCCACGCCCATCAGCTACCTGTGCTGGAGGAGTGGGCTGCATCCCCGCTCTCCGTGTCAGCAGGGGATTCAGGTGAGCAGGCATTTTCTCCTCCCTTAGCTGGCATTCACCATGGTGTGAGACTGAGCTCACGTTCAGGGCAGTAGTTTCAAAACACAAGCCCTGGGAATGACTGCACCATCTGGGAATCTGGCCATAGCACTCTGAAAGCCCTGCAAAGTATATTCAAAAGAATTACTGTATAGGAATGGCATCTACAATTCAAGGCTTTTCCAGCATAATATGCCGAAGTTTTCTGAGGTTACCAGTTGAACTAAATATTCTCTACTTCTCCCATTCCCAAAAACCTTTTACCCTTGACTAGACAAATAATGACATTGCCCTGTTACTAATCTTGCCGATTTTCACCGTGTTTGATAAATACTTTGGAACAGATTTCATCACATCCAGCAGTTTTAATGCTTCTTAAGATAAGGCAAGTCCTAACAGTAACACTTTTTTCAGTCAATTCAACTACAAGTAAATACTGTAAAATTTCCTGTCTGCCTACTGTGTGTGATTATAGGATTAAATCTGAAGCAAAAGCCTGGTTTTGTAAGCAGTTAAAAATCCGTTGTTGAAGCTTTTCTGTCTCTCTTGCTGTAGAAAATGGACTCATTCTTCCTTGACAGGTTTCCAGTTATAAAAATTGATTGTGGGCTAAAAAACCAGGATGTTGGGAGAGTTTTAATTTCCTTTTGAGAGGATCATTTTTAAATAGAAATGCACTCAATTTTGGAAAATTTCAATTTTATTTTTCCAAATCTCCCTACAAATTAATTTTTCTGCTTTATCCTTTTTTCCTTTTCAAGCCTTGTGAAAGTTGCCATAGCTACGCAGAAATTGATGATAATTTCACTCAGTAAAGAAAACAAGTTTTTTTCTCCAAATAAATGAAGTAGTTATGAAGAAGGATGTTATTACTTGTAACAGTAAGAGGTTTCCTCCTCTGTTCCCTCATCCTCTTGTCAATTGTGTCTATTAGAGCAGCGATATTTTTCTGACTCATATTTACCTGATGATTCAGAATGTCAGAAATGAGATACCGTAATCAGAACTGACCACAGTGGGTGTTAATATCTGTGTGAGGTATGGTACAGCTTGGACATCTATAATGCCCAACGTGTTACATCATGAGAAAGCATTCTCATTTCCTAATTTTGTCATCTGTAATGTAACACTGGATGGAGATATCAAAGCCCATGTTTATTTAATTTTTTTCGTTTCATCTTCGTCAATTTCTTCAAAATCTCAAGACTTTTTAAGTGCTGCACTTTAACAAGTAATATTAATAGTAATAAAGGTTATATCCCTTTTCTGTGCCTGTTGGAAAAGTTCCAGAATCTGATTACGGTTGAGATGACAAAATGTTTTCAGAGGGAGAATCACTGTATTTGGTTCCCATTATAAAATATGTAGAATTGGCAACAACAATTACTACTGTTACTCTTTCAGTGAGCTGTGCCTATATCTGAAGGACAAAGACATCATTGCAAAGCTGCTCTCCAGCGTTGGAAAGGTCACGGCAATTGCAGGTGTTCCCAGTGACTAAAATACCCAAACATTACACTTGTCTTCAAAAAGAGAAGGAAAGAGTATCTGGAAAACTACCAGCCAGTCGGCCTCAGCGTAGTGCCTCTGATAGTTATGGAGCAAGTCATCAAAGAAGCCATTTAGTCTCACTGCCTCGTCCTCCACACCTGTTTATGCAATGTGTATAACGTGGGATATCCACCCACAGGGATATCCTGTACAGTCCAGTGGGGAAGCAGAGCTCAAGGCAAGGTTAAAATCCACTTTCTGCCCTTCACTGCTTTTCTTCCGTGAGCCTGAAAGCCAAGAGTTTTGCTACAGATCCCACTGATTGACCCGAACAAAATGTTTATTATTTCATTAGAGAAAAGAGAAAAGAAAGCTACAGTAGCTCAACTCTCTCTCCTCTGAAGCGGTTTCATTTTTAATTCAATAGTTGAAGCAAACTAAAAGCCTTCCTTACACAGTTTTAGTGATAACATATCACACCATGTATAGCCCAAACTACTGTTGGAGTGGCTTCCTAAAACTGTTACTCGCACTTCCAAAGTCAAGAATTACCCACATACTCCATCTAAAATTTCAGCAATGAATCAAACGTAATGTTTTCTGTTTCTATGGAAATAGAGTAGGAGCACTCATAAAATCAGCTATATTGTCTTAGTTGATGAACAGATGAGGGAAATATCATCCCAAACTTTATAGCTGCTTCTGAACCAACACAAGTTAAGTGCTTGAGACCGATGTCTTAAGGACAACGTACAGCAAGGCAGGATTTGAGGGTTGTGTTATTGCCTCTGAGGCTCTCTTGGTAAATGCTGATTAGTTACAGGAATCTTTGCTGTAACACTTCTCTTTAGAAAATGCGAAGACATCATGTATAAGTGAATATTAATTTTAAGCATACAGCAAACCATACTGGTTCCTGGTGTGCCATGCTCTGGCCAAAAATGACATGGACAGTGTTTCCAGACGTACATTTTCTATACAAAAATGTGCAAAGCGTGCACACATAGACAAACACATACATATCTCGACATTTGATTTGGCAGCTTTTTCAAAAATTTTTAAATTCCTAATTTTAATTCATGTATGTGGTGCACTTAATAAAACACAATCTAAGTATTCATGGTTGTAGCTGGAGCTATAGCACATATGTAGTGTTTAGAAATGTTTGCAGTACTTACAGTATGTGCAATAGCGTATAAAAACCCTCGAAAGGTAGATGTTACTGGTGAGTAGAGTCCACTCTAAAAAGCATCAAGTCATCATAAAAATGCATAACACGTTTGATAATGTAATATTTTCTTCATGGGAGATAAAAATAATTCACTAAAATGATTGGATTTCATCCTTTATGTAATTTTAAGGGAATTAAATTCGGTTTTGTAGTTAACCTATGTCAATGCTTGGCAAGAATAATCTCTGTTTTAATCAATGATTTATTTTAGTGTCTTTCTCACATTGTCATGCAGGTACCCAAAGGAAACCCTTCCTTAGATTAATAGAGCACTTCCTTTGCATTTGTGTTGGACTTCCACAGTAAGTAGAGAATGTGATCTGCAGTTCACTGCAGCAGGTGCAGACATATTATTAAAGCTGAATATTTAAATTAAGTAATTCTGGAACTAAATATATGCTGAAAAGCATGTGTCACAAATTTAAAATACCAATAACATCACTATTGTTATTTGTCTATTTTTGCGAAAAAAAAATTCCATTCTTCAATAGCGGCAGGTCAAAGTGTGTGGTCTGGAAGGTGTTTCCAATTTTGCCATGTTTAAAGAACATGGGAACTTCAACATTGTCATAGTGAAGTTTAATACTATTTCATCCTTTTGCTCACATGGTTTGTCACTATTTAACTTGGAAAACTGGATGATCCCTTTTCTCTGATCTCTGTTTTCACAATCTTCATATCTTCAGAAAAAAGATCTATAAGAATTTAAAAATAAGTAAGCCTTGTAGGGTTTTAATAATCTCAGCTTACACTTTAGATGTTTGACAGGCTGGAGAATATATTCATGTATAACAACAAAAAGAAATTACACATCTTCTTCTCTCTTCTGAAATACTGTCTGCTTAAAATGAGGTTTTTAAAATGAACATCGAAAAGGAACCCTTGTAAAAAGCTTATTTTCTTTTGTCAAAGTATGAAGTTGCTGTCTCTATTATTTTTTTTAAGGAAAAGGAATAAATTCATTGTTTTCCTGTTTAGTCTCATTTGAGGTGGAGCAGAAGGAATATAATGGCTTAATTCTTTGTTTGGTGATTTTTGTTTTTTCTGTAGGGAAATGTACATGTGTACATGAAACCCTTTATTTAATCATAATTCTGCGATCTGTGTCAGAAATATGATCTTTTGTGTCCGCCAAAATATCAAAGTATTTGTTTCATTACATGCAATTTAATTACATTTTATCCCTCTGGTTTCTACAGCTGAATATCTTACTACACTTCCTTTTAGTAGATGCTACAGTAGAGTTGTAATTGAGCTTCAAAAAGTGAACTTTCAAACTGTTTTAGGACATCAGTTTACCGAGATATGCAAATTACTTTTTAGAGTGGCTTGGCTGTGAAATTCAGATCTCACTCTGGACTCTGAATTGAAAGACATTTGCTCTAGTATTTTTGGTCCAATTTTGCTTTCAAAGGCATTAACGGGAAAACTGTAGTCACAAATGCGGGGCAAAAGTCCCGCCTGCGCATCGTTGTTGCAGGTGATTGCCCTGCAGTAGGAGGCTGAGATTACACATTAGTGGCAATGTAAGAAGCAGCTACGCATGGGGTGCAAGTGGGGTATGGGCCCAGTATGCACTTGTGCGTTTTCTTCTCTACCTGAATTGAAACAGAGCAAATGCAAACAATACACAGAGTTATAAAAAGAAAATCACTTAACTAGAGAAGAGCCACACATGGCAAGACCAATAGTCTGTCTAGCCTTGTACGGCCTCAGATGCTGGCCAAACCAGGTGCTTAACAGGGAAAGAATCAGCAGGTTCAAAAGGGAGTTAGACAAAATGAGGGGTGTTTGGCTGTCAGCCGTCAGGGCAGCACTAGGCTCTAATTGCCCTGACCAGCTTCACCTGACCCTCCACCCACACCTGCAGCCCATCAGCCCAGGGGCTCATTTAAAGTCCAACCTGAAGGTTCACTCTTGGATTGAGCTGGTTTATGTATATCCGTTCCTAGTCCTGTTCCTGACTTACTGTTTGGATTTCCTGGGCTGACTGTGGGCCTGACTTGTAATCCTTCCATTGCTGAGGATCGCTGGACTGTTGACGGGTGTTGTTGCTGTGATTGTCCCTGCTCTGCTCACCTGGATCAGGTGCTATCTGCGATGTCAATGCCTCTATTTTTAAGAACAGAGCAATGGGATGACCTTGTATACTGTAATTTTCTGAAGCACTAACCAAGACAAATGTGTCTTGTCTCTATCAAAGTGCCTAGACTTTAAATCTCTGCTTGGAATTCAGCACACTTACCTGGAAATGGTTAGTTGGTAGCAGTTCAGCAAGTGCTGTAACACAGCTTGCTTTCTTGGGTGAAATCTGAATTATCTGTAGTGAATTGAAATGAAGTGTGGTTAAGCAATGTATAAATATAGAAGGAGTTTAATGGCTTAGTAGTTCAAAATAATTTGTGTGTGTATGGGAAAAATGAAAAGACCTGATATCTTACACAGTGTTTTCCCTCCTGAAGCATTTTTACGCCTAGCATATGCAGGTTCAATTCACCGCCCACTTAAATGAATCTGATTCAGTAGAAAAGTATACGAGTTTTCTCTTTAGAGAGCTGTTTGAGTATAAAATGTCAGGAGGCTGAAATTCCCCCATTTCTGAATGAGTAGGGCATGTGCTGTTTTTCTTAGGGAGAAGCAGACTCTTCAGAGAGAGCTTTTAAACGCACAGGCTCTTGTGTCACATACTGTATTGCTTTTTGCTTGGAAACTAAACTGCTGCTATTATTTCCAGATGCTAACTTGCACTCCAAGTGTCAAGATGGTGTTGGATGCTTGTTGTTAGCTCTGGATGCTTTAGGAGGTGGTAGGACAACAGAAATGCTTCTTGCCGTGAGGTTTTGCCCTACAGCCATCTACAAGAAAATTAATATTTCAGTCCTCACAGGTATAATTGAGTGCTCAGCTGTCATTCAGGGGTAAAGGAGTGCTCGGAAAGAGGGGTAGTAATAGGATTCTGGGAAGATGTACACATGCAAATAAACACTAAAATACAGATTTGGAAAGCATGTTAATCTTCTAGAGGAAATCGTTGTGCATTAGCTTCTAGCTGCCTTCATCAGACCCAAGATTTGATTCTAAGTGATTGAGAGAAGAGCCTGTAAATGCTTACTACTTTCTGCTGAAGGCTGTTTACACTTCACAGAGCACAACAATTCCCTGTGATTTGAAGAATCTTTCTAACCAGACTGGATTTCTCTCGGGGAAAAGAACCACTGTCCTACCTAGCCATTGGGCTTGCATCAGTGTGCTCAAATGTTTTACTGTAAAAACAAAGTTCATACAAAAATCGCACATGGAAAAAAAAAATACACTTGCAAGGAGCTGTATTGATGGTCCTTTGGTTTCTCTGTTATGATTTTGATATGTACTTTTTTTGGATGTTTCAGCTGCCTGTTATGCCATAATAACAGCTATATTTACAACTAGTGTTTACAGAACCAAATGAAACTTAAACTCGGACGCAGGCTTATTCCCCAAACTGTAGCTACTATGACAAAACAGTTCTGTCCAGAAATGCAATGAAACTGGTTAAATCTGTAGGGATGTTTCAGAACATAACTAAAATTTATATAGAAGACTAGTGTTGACTTCGACTTTCCTTGCAATGAAGAATTGGGTAGCTAATGGCTGCAGTTCCTGAAGTTGTCTCCTTATACAGAGTTTTACCTAAAAGCAATTAAACATAGATATACTAGAAAGAAAAAGTACATCACCTATGCGGGTATGTGCAATCGTGATGTCCTGAGGATAATGAGGGCTGCAAAGTGTTTGGTGTATTTGGATAATAACCTGGATGTCTGGACTTGACACTTTGTTTCTAAAATGTTGGCTAATAAGGTTAAGGGATATGACTTACATTATAGCAGGTCTTGGAGACCTTGAATATGGTTAACGGCCTATGGTCCATATTTATTGCCTTGTAACGTGTGTGTATAGATTCATGCTCACCAGCATCCACTCTGTCACTCGTCATGAAGGCTGGGGCGGGGTGTGTGTGTGTAGAACATAAGGGAAAAGTTGTAAGATGGTAGGGTTTGCGAAAGGCAAGAGTGGAATGTTGTTCTGTAGTGGCCTCTTCCATAGGCCATGATTAACACAACAAAATTCTCCTAGAGCCTGCATGGAAGATGTTTTTGATTTACCTTTCTAAGCAAGTTGAGTCTACACACTCATGCTCTCGTATCCATCCACTCACAAGCACTGAGACATGCCCTCAAGTAGTCTGGGTAGGATTGATTTCATGTGACACAAAAGACAAAGAAGGCCAGCTACTGAGTATGCATTGGCTCCCTGGGTTCTTTTTGATTGCCAACTCATGAAAATCACGTATTCCTGAGTAATGAATAAATTATGCTGATCTGAATAAATGATACTGATTCAGCTCAGGGCTTTTCAACTATGAGCAAATTGGCATTTTACTGTCCCAAGGGTAATGGGCTTGCACTGAACCATTCCTGTTATAAAATGGTGTAGGATATGGCTGGACTTGCTAAACGAAGCTTCTGGCAGAGCATGGAAAGGACTGAAGCATTGACTTCTGGAAGGGGTTACCTTCTTAGTGGTAAAGCATATTCCACATACACCTCCCAAACTCATAGTAGTAGAAGCAGGTGCAAACAGCCCTGGTTCCTCAGCTGTCTGGCACAGCCAAGAAGATCACAGTCATTTTGCTACTCTTGGAAAGATGTTAATCAATGGCTGATTTGGCTGTTATGCAGATTTAGTATCAAGATGAAGTTGTCAATGTTTATTGCTCAACCTTTTGCAACAAACAGTTGGGGGACTGTGTTTGGTAATGTGACTGATAGCCTGTTGTTCGCAGTAGCTGTGCTCCCCAGTAACGAAGTCTTGATAAACTATTCAAGCTTGACAAACACTTGATAAACTATTCAAGCAATAATTAAACTCTGTCAAACCTCCAAGGATTTTGGAGGGACCGAGGGAAGGGATTGCTGTTTTGTGTCTGACTGCTGGGAATGAAGTCAGAGATTTGGATGCAGGAATGATAAACCAAACAGCTTAAATAAGGCATTGTGGTATGTGGAAGACCAAAGGTTGTGTAGATCAGGATGCACAAACAAATCATTTGAAGCTTGAAGCATTAAAATTGACTGCCTTTAAGTTTTAAGGTACCGTTTCCCATTTTGGTTTTAGTTTGTCCTGCTTTATTGACATTCCTTAATCACTGGTAAAGTTTATTGCATGCAATAGAAAAATTCAGACTACTTCAGAAAGGCTTTAAAAGGGTTCTGTTTAAGGTTGTGTTTGTTTGGGTTTCGTTTTTTTTTCTCCCCCTCCTGAATGATTGTTGTACTATGGGAATGATGCACATCTGTAGTAAACGGTGATGAGGATGAAAATACACTGAAGGTTGTAAGACATTAAACTGGAATATTAGGAAAAATTACTTGAAGGGAAATGCCTACTGAATAATAAAAAAATTAAGAAATATTATCTTTCAAGTGAAGGAAACAAATGTTTCAACATTTTTAAGGAAAAGTGTTGTATGTTAACAGGATATTGATGGAAAGAGAAAATAACATGAAATGTGATAACCATAGGAGTTGTTCAGTCCAGAACAACTATTTACATATGTGAACCAGAAATGCATGAGTTAAGGTCATAATACCTAGATCCCAGGATCAACTGCACCTATGTGGTCAGTCTTGTATCTTCTTAAGGATTAAGAAACATTTCCTGCAGAGATTTCATGACCCTGTATTTAAGTGACTGAAACTTCCTTGATCAACTATAGCCCTCCTTGTACAGCTTCTGGGAACTGGGGGGAGATCCACATGCATTTTTATCAAAACCCAAATATCTTAGACTGGCTGTTTAAATAAGAACTTCACTAGTTTTCTGATGTTTTAAAACTCATTCTTCTCACAGCAAATGTCAGGAACAATACTAATCAATTTCAGGGGAAAGTACAAATTTATTTTTTGGAACATTAACTTCACATGCCGTAAATATAATAGACATAATAAATAACTGTTAAGTGATTTATTTATTTTTTATAAGCAAATGTAAAAGCCGATTTTTCTAGGATACTTTTTTTCCTTGATACAGTTTCTTAAGCTACATTAAGTTCTCACAAAACTTTGCATATATTCTCTCTTCACTATATCACTGGAAAATTTGTTATTTCCAGAGTTTCTGTGCAAAAATTGGATAGACACTTGGGTGGCTTTCGTGAAGTAACATGCTATTGGATCATTGAGAATAGAATAAAATTTGGAATTGAGAAATACTATTCCTTGTGAGGAAAACATACTCCAAAGCCTCTGTTGTTTGATGTACTGTCTAAGATTTTCTGGGCTAGGTTGTTCTTGACTTGTACAGGGATAAAGGGTATGTTACATGTCAAATAGGTTTATTATGAAATACATAAAGTCAAAAAACTAATTCTGTAGTAGCTTGGCAGACTTATAACATTGATTCATCTTTTGTACTTATGAATAAGACAATGTCAAATATCAAAGTTTATTGCTGCTTTAATTTGAAAAGTGAGCTTCTCAATTGTCTTTCCAAATCCACGTGAAGCGACCACTGTTAGTACAGCTAAAATGAAAATAATATAGTTTTTATGCCATGCTTTATTTGTGGTCAGTGTGTATTAATTAGTTATATGTGCAGCCTTGTCGATTCTCCATCTGATGAGCCCAGACGATCTTGCTCACACTCATTCCAATACACGCAGTGAGAATGTCATGTATCACACAGTTTTCCAATTAGGCAGCATATTTTTCACCCTTGTTAATGAAAGGAAGAGGACAAGCCAACCTTAGAAGTTGTGTGGGCTTTTTTTCCTTTTTTTTTAAATTTTCTGTAGCTGTCAAGATGTTCATTACTCATATGCTGAGCTTTTGCTGCAAAATTCCTCTTGTGACTTCCCTGCTTGAATCTTTAACAATTGAAGTGTTAGAACAAGATTTTCAGAAATTTGCAGCTTCCTCGTAAGTCAGACTAAAAATCTATCTCCAGAAGCTAGATTTTTCTAAAAGAGATAATCTTATTGTATAGCAAGGCTTTTGGAGATAAACCTGTAAATAGTAGAAGGTGTAGTGTTTTCCACTATTGCTCCATAAAGTACTTTCTAATAGTAATAATACAGTTCTGGAGGATGCTAACTATGTGACTAACTGCTGCAAGTATTGATTAGTTAATGAACAAAAATACTTCCTGATTAAAATTTTAGTTTGTATTAATGTCATTATCTACTACGACTGTGGTCCAGGTGGGTTTTGAATGTCTCCAGAGACGGAGACTCCACCACCCCTCTGGGCAACCTGTTCCAGTGCTCTGCCACCCTCAAAGTAAAGAAGTTCCTCATCATGTTTAGGTGGAACTTCCTATGCTCAAGTTTGTGCCCATTACCTCTTGTCCTGTTGCCAGGCACCACTGAAAAGAGCCTGGCCCCATCCTTCTGACACCCACCCTTTAAGTATTTATAAGTGTTGATAAGGTCCCCCCTCAGTTGTCTTTTTTTCCAGACTGAAGAGACCCAAATCCCTCAGCCTTTCTTCATAAGAGAGGTGTTCCAGTCCCCTCAGCATCTTTGTAGCCCTTTGCTGCACCCTCTCCAGCAGTTCCCTGTCCTTCTTGAACCGGGGAGCCCAGCACTGGACACAGTACTCCAGATGTGGCCTCACCAGGGCAGAGTAGAGGGGGAGGATGACCTCCCTCAACCTGCTGGCCACACTCTTCTTGATGCGCCCCAGGATGCCATTGGCCTTCTTGGCCACGAGGGCACATTGCTGGCTCATGGTCACCCTGCTGTCCACCAGGACTCCCAGGTCTCTTTCCACAGAGCTGCTCTCCAGCAGGTCAGCCCCCAACCTGTGCTGGTGCATGGGGTTATTCCTCCCCAGGTGCAGCACCCTACACTTGCCCCTATTGAATTTCATAAGGTTTCTCTCTGCCCAACTCTCCAGCCTGTCCAGGTCTCGCTGTATGACATACAGCCTTTGAACAGTATTGACCCCTGGGGAACACCACTTGTTACGGACCTCCAACTAGACTCTGTGCCACTAATCACAACTCTCTCAGCTCTGTCTTCCAGCCAGTTTTGAACACACCTCACTGTCTATTCATCTAACCCACACTTCCTAAGCTTACCTATGAGGATGCTGTGGGAGACCGTATCGAGGGGCCCAGCAATGACTTCTGCCAGCTCCCTCAGCACTCACAGGTGCATCCCATCAGGACCCATGGACTTGTAAATAGTCAGTTTACGTAATTGATCTCTAACTTGATCCTCCTCAACCAAGGGCAAGTCTTCCTTAGTCCAGACTTTCTCTGTTACCTCCAAAGTCTGGGACTCCTGAGGGCTGGCCTGAGCAGTAAAGACTGAAGCAAAGAAGGCATTCAGTAACTCCACCTTCTCTGCATCCTCTGTCACTGTGGCACCTGTCTCATTCAACAGCAGGCCCATATTTTCTCTAGTTTTCCTTTTGCCTCCGATATACTTGAAGAAACCCTTCCTGTTGACCTTGGCATCTCTTGCCAGGTTTAATTCTAAGGAGGTCTTGGCTTTCCTTGTTTCATCCCTGCATACTCTGACAGCATTCTTGTAATCTTCCTAAGTGGTCAGTCCTTTCTTCCATGTACTGTAAACTTCCTTCTTTCACTTGAGCTTTTTCAGGAGCTCCCTGCTCAACTGTGCAGGTCTCCTGCTTCCCTTGCCTGATTTCTTGCTTTTAGGGATGCACCAATCCTGAGCTTGGAGAAAGTGGTATTTGAATATCAACCAGCTCTCTTGCTCCCTTCTACCTTCCAGAGCCTTAACCCATGGGATTTCTCCAAGCAGTTTCTTGAAGAGGTCAAAGTTAGTCCTTCTGAAGGTCAAAGGTTGCAATCCTACTTGTTTTGTGCATATTACCCATGACCCTGAACTCTATCTTTTCACGATCACTACAGCCAAGGCAGCCCCTAACCTTAATGACCTCCACTAATCCCTCTTTGTTTGTCAGTACTAGGTCCAGTAGTACAACTCTCCTTGTTGGCTTCTCCACCACTTGTGTCAAAAGGTTATCATCTGTACATTGGAGGAACCTCCTGAACTGTACATGCCTGGCTGTGTAGCTTCCCAGCAGGTATCAGGGTGATTGAAGTCCCCCATGAGAACCAAGGCCTGCGATTGTGAGGCTAAAAATGAAAACTGAATTACTGTGTTTCCTTCACCACGTTTGTGTGTGGAACTTGATTTGAAAAGGATACTTGGAATAACAAGAAACACTAGTAGTATTGGCAGTTACTATGTAATTATAATTAAAAGACACTGAAGCTGATTCAAATGAATTCTGGAGACTGCTAGCATGTCCTTCCAAATTAACTGTACTGGTATGGTAAAGTAAAAGTTGGTGGGAGGATAGCATCATGAAGCAATCCCTGAGTTGTATTAATGAAAAATCAGACATCTCAGAAATAAAGAATATCTGTTCATTCATGGGTAGAAAAAAAAATAGATTTTCTTGAGTTTCTTTGAAGAGGTGAGAGAAAGAAATGTAAATATAGCCAGTCAGAGGACCATCAGTAGATGGTGTATAAAAACAAACAAAAAACCCCACCACAAAAATGAACAAACAAACAAAACCAACAACAACAAAAAACCCAACAAACCAAACAATAAGAAGAATGAAAAGCCTTTAAAATTAGGGGGGAAAAAATGGGAAAACTGGCAGAATGAAGCATGCCTGGAAATCTTCCAATAGATCTTGGTAACATCTGTTTTTTAAACTGGAGAAACTGAATTATTTACTTGTTTGTTAATTAGGAAGGCTGGTATGTTGCTATGAGAAAATTGAAATGTGACTAATAAACCTGTCCTGAGGATTACCACTCATTTTTCCTAGATAAATGTTCCTGTTCAAAGATGAGATTCCAGAGGTATGATTTGATCACCACAGTAGGTGTTGCACTTGATACTTCTGTGCAATAGTCAGGAAATACAAGATTATCAATAGTGTCCTGAAAAAACACTTCTTTACAGAAGCATTCTGTGTTATAGCTGGGCATTAACTAGTCCTGGCCACAAAGACTTTTTATTTCAAACAAATTTTAATTTGACAGGAAGCAACACCAGTCTTTCATTAAACCTAGAGTTAAAAATCATCTCTGCTAAGAGCCTAGGCTCATTTAACTAATTTAAACTAACCCAACAAAACCAAGCATTGACGGTAGAACTGGGAAGCCCCCAGACCTTTTCTTCTACTTTTTTTTCAGAAACTAGAAATTGTTGTTGTACTCTAGTTGTTTGGTTGCTGGAGGATAAATCGCCCATCCACCCCCAACAGTCTGCACCAGTGTAAAGAATGCTGTCACAGGCCTTCTTACATATGCAGATGGAGAAGATCAACTTTACCTTCAGCAGATCAAAAACTACAGCCTGGAGAGTAGGGCATACAGAAGGTATTTCTCTGTATTTCATCAAACCCTTGTTATTTGCGCTCCAATTAATGCTGTTAATCTTTCATTTGAGTCAATGGCATTTAAATTATACAACACAGAAGTTAAAATATTTCCAGAATATGACAACAATTGGTGTACTTCAAAAGTGTTTCGATGTCTTAAAGTTCTGAGTAGCCTTCAGTGTGTGAAGAATGAAGCGTGTAATGTGGGACTTCTTGGAAAAGTGCAGACAAAATTAAGCTTCACTGTGACAAATGAAGGGAAGGGGAAGAGGGACATGTGAGGAAGGTAAGGAGAGCTGGGCTTCTTGCTCCTGCTGCTGTCAGGAGACCAGGAGGAGGGAGCAAGTCTTGGGTGGGTGCTGCTGGCAGGGGCTGCCAGCTCTTCCCCCAGAGGTGGTTGCCGCTGCCTGCGGAGAGCGGTCCCTTTTTCCCGGGACCACCATGGTATTTCAGTCGCTGACAGGAGGATTAAGAGGTATTTTTGTTAGACCACATGTCTTATCAGACATGTTCTTACCAGTAAGGATCATCTGATATATTTCAAGCAAATTGGCAGAGCCCGAAGATGTAGTCAAAAAGTGCTGGTGATTTATTTCTCCACTGATTTTCTGCTCCAGTGGAATGCATGGATAAAATACAAAAATATTCCAACTTAGAAATAACTCTTATGCGATTATAGCCAGGGCTTTCCTCTTTAAATATCTAGAGTAAATGTAAATATATTCATAGCATTGTATACTATGCCTATAGAAATACATTTGCAGTGTGTCAATGTGTTAGGGAAAAAAAAAAAGGAAAACACTATTTTCCTAATAAAAAAAAAAAAACACAAAAAATGGAAGGCAATAAGACCAGCAAAAGCCGTCCCAAAGAGACATATCACCCCCTGTATTCAGTATTTGAAATCCAAATTGTAATTACAACGTTGTGCTTTGAGGTTGCTCTAACAGGGATTTAGATTCTTTCCAGTAATCATTTCTCTGTAATGACTAGGTACTATAATGACTAGGTATCACTGGTGACACTTAAATATCTTTGACAGATATGGTTAGCTAGCCTAATCCTGCATGTGGACTGTTTAGATAGATGCTGTAATTGAAAATATTGTTTAAAAAAAAAAAATCACAGGACTGTTCACGTTGGGCATCTAAGACTTCAGTTTTCAGGACAATGGATCTGGTGTCTTTAGGAGTATGGAACTCTTCCTACAGGCAACTGGCAGGAACGTGTAGAGTATCTCTAAGCTCACATGCATGCATCATCATTGTGGTGTGTGTATATGAATATAGGTATATTGCTACACTGTAGTATGCACGTCAACTGCTGTGCATCATACTATGACTTAACTGCTGTGTATCATACCTAGAGGTTAGTGAGATTTAAAGGTATGTGGTTGTCAAGCAAGTGTGTGGCTGGTGGTGGAGTGTGTGCAACAACATAGGTTAATTCTGAGAGGTATAGTAATAGTTTTACTTAAAGAATAACTTCTTTTGTAAATTGAGATATTTTAATAGTGAGTATCTTCATCTTCCTTCCAGGAAATCTCTAGCCTTTTTACTGCATGAAAATGGAAAAACTCATTGCAATTTAAAAAATGAGCTTCAAAATCCAATGCATGGATTGATGTCAAAGAGGTTATATTTCCTTAAAGAAAATGTGTTTAAAGATTAGCATATATATGCATGATTGTGTCCTACTGAGAGCTATAATATAAAAACCTGGAAGTCAGACTGTCAAAACCAAAGCTATTTTTATGAGGACTTCTACAGAAAAGCTGTATAACACATCAATAATTTACGTTAGAAATTCTGATTTATATTTATTAATAAATGCAGCTTTCATATGTAGAATTCCCACAGTAATTAAATTATAATGATGAAGGAATGTGAAAGGTAATAGGCCTTCTGCTGAGAGCAGGTGGAACATGTCATGTATGTTTAAAATGTTGCTAGCATTCCATAACCAATTACTATAATGCAGGCATTTTTTTATTGTATTTTAAGGAATAACTGACCTTGAAAAAAACCATAACTTTCTTTGGGGGGGAAAAAGGAGAAACTACACATTGGAAATTATTACAGCTCCACGGAGGAATTAATGTATGTGCTCACACTTCTGTAATCCTCTCATTCTATTACTATTATTCTATTACATCCTATACTATCACACCCTTTGTTTAATTCAGTGTTCTTCTTGGGCTAAAAATCAACAGCAATTGTTTTAAACAATGGTAGATGAATTCAGTGTATTAGTACTTGGAGGTCTTCCTGCTTAGAATAAAACATTAGCTGGAGCTTTGGATAGCTTCATAGTATCTAAATCTCTACAGTACATCATAAGCAGGGAAATGTAAAATTCCCTTCCTTCCTGCAGCTGTTTCATTCTTCTATAAAACTTCTCGTGGTCTTATGTAATGAAAAGGGCCTCAGAACTGAATAGTTTACTCGTTTCATTAACACAGAGGCACAAATAGCTGACGTTGCAGAAATACGGGATACAGACGACAGAATTAGTAAGGCTCCGTTACAAGCATATCAAAAAACTGTAGCTTTAAAAATTGTTCTGATAATCATAGAAACACTTCGTAAGGATCTTTCTAAGTCAAGATTCAAATGGTCTTATAGTAAAGCCAAATAACATTAATATAGTTTTACCAAAATTTGGATTTTAGTACAAAAACAGGTTAATTGCCACTGCAGAACAATTTTGCTCCTTCTAACCATGGCCTTATCCATTTGATGTGAGTTGATTCTAACAGTATCCTGCTCACAAATAACTAAACTCATTTTCCAGCTTGAGATATGAAAACCAACAGTGATTTATGGTGTGTCTTAGATTTTTGTAGCTACTTACTTTGAAGGATCTCCAAAAAATCTTAAGCTTGTGTTAGCCTACGTTTCAGGAAAAGTAGACAGAAAAATAAACATCTGTATAAAATTGCAAAGCAGTTAGAGCAGATAAGACTAGAAGTTATTTCTCCTCCTGAATTTGAAGTTCTTCATCACGTTCACCCAAGAATGTGATTTGAAGGATGAAGAGCTAAAATACAAGTCTTGCATTTACACAGATGCATACATAAAATATAAACATATACAGATATATTCTCATATATACATACACAGATTCTGTCTATTCATGATGGTAGCTTTTTAATCAGGAAAAAAAAAGCAGGGTTAATGATGATATCTTTGCTTTATCCAACAAAGATAGTAAGTCGCTATTTGAGGACTGCTTGTAAGGATAGAACGCAATCAGTTGCACTATTTGGCTGCAGAGAAAGACTTCAGTTCACACATGTTCTTCTTTCTTTTTTTTCCTTTTCTAAATGGAACATCCACAACAGTTCAGCGGAGCTCAAAATTACAGCTGAGGAAGGATCAGTTAAATCTCAAAAAAATTGCAGGCGGGAAATAGAGTGAGAAATTAGTTTCTTAATATTGACATGATACTACAGCCATCATTATAAATAATATTGTAGTCTGATATCATTTCAGCTTTACATACAGATTTTTATATGTCTCACAATGGATCACAAAAATTCCTTCACAGTCCAACAAAATCTAAACAGATCAGTTTGAAACAGTTTCACGTTCATTAAACAAGGGCTTCTTCAAGGAATGTAGATGTATGCACCACTGCTACGCACATTGCCTGGACACCTTCTTTCTACAGACAATTCACTTGTTAACCAGCTAAATTTGCTGTGTGCCCTCTATGGGAAATCATGAAAACTTCCTATACTTTCCCAAGGATGTTCCAACAGCAAACACTAAACTTGAAGCTGGAATTGCCATTGGCTTAAATAATTTCTCAGGGCTCTGTGTCAAATCTGTAAACCAACAGAAATATGTTGAGGACTGTTGTTTGACTGTCAAGTCAAATTTCTTTTTTATATATACACACACACATATATATGCATATACATATATCTATTTAAGTCTACATAGTATATTATTCCTTAAAGGGATTTAAAAAAAAAAAAAAAGATTATTAGATATAGTGATTTTACAGGGAAGAAATTATGGCTGAACTTAAATGCAAAATTTGGAAAGAAATCTCCGAAAACTGAAGAGCAGCTAGTCCCCTCATGTTCCAGACTATTGTCAAGACAACTCCTTCAGCAATATCCCCTGAAGATTACATATTTAATAAGCATGTCAAATACCCGAATAGATAATGAAGCTATCTTCTGCTTTGTCTGTCTTTTCCTTATAATGCAAGAAAATGGTGATATTCTCTCACTAGGCGAACTAGGAACAACCTGGGATTCTGTGTGGGAATGCTTTTCTTTTCCTTTAGTGCATGCAATGATGCCTGAACAGATTAATTCCTTTCCTCATCTGATGTAGAGACAAGGACAGGATATGTAAAGAAGGCAAAGTAATTATTAAGCTTGCTCTGAACATTCTGTGCAATTCCCAACTGTGTGCTCATGTCAATTGTTGAAATAGAGCTTTCTGTTTTAAAGTGATCTGCATTGTAATCAGACCACTGTGATTACAGGAGTCGGTTATGAACTGAGGTTAGATATGAAGAAAATGTGTATTTCCTGTCCCTTGGTCCTGGCAAAACAATACTGACCATTTGCTAATTGAGGCTGAGTCAAAAAAAAATAGTTCTGAATTTCCCCCGAAATGTTCTGGCAAGAACAACAGATCTTTAAATTGGAGCTTGGCGATTTTCAGGAACTCTAACCTCACTTAAGTCTCAGACTGGTACAGGACTACTTGAACTGATACAACATCCTCCATCTGTATTGCATTCACTAATACAAATACTGTCTCTGTCTTTCTTGTCTGTTTTACTATTATGAAATACAGTTTCTCCAGGGTGTGAAAATTACTCCGTCACCTGTGCTGTAAATTTTCTGTCTGTTATTAGAGTTTCTGGAACCCTCCGAACAATTGCAGAATCACAGAACAACAGAATGATTGAGGCTGAAGGGACATCTGGAGGTCATCTTGTCCAACCCCCTAATTAATGTTATCAAAATATTTCTTCACATATACTTGGCAACACTTTTTTTTTTTCTTCTTTCTGCCCAGAACTCCTTCCAGTTTTTCTGTATCTGTCTGGGTTGCGTCAGGTTTGTGCAATATGGTAAATTTGGGCTCCATGGTTGTCAATGGAAGATATTTAATTAGCCGTGTTGTCCACAGAAGGAAATCTTTATTAATAGGGTGTAAAATCACAATAACATTCTTTGCTGTCATATCAATTTACAAGTTTATACCTAATTATCTGTCAGTTCTCAGCCTTAGGTCTTTTCTTGCATACTTTCTAAACATCTTCCTTCTGCCAAAATACTTCAGTAGACCTCCTCTCTCCAGCCATAGCATTCCCAGTGTACTAGCTGGGGTTTCTTACCCCTAATTTGCTTAGCAATTTACTAACTTACCTCTTCTGTTGTTTTTACTTTTCCTAATACTTCTAGGGATTTGTACCTAAAAGCCAAATTTCTTCCATGTCTTTTGAGTGAGACCTCTTCTACCTCCAGTCGTGCCACTCTGATCTTTTATTTAGGATGGCTCCCAGAGTTAAACGAAATGAGCTATTTACTCCAGATATTTGCTGGCTAGGTCTTGATTTTCGTAGAAGCACATTTCCCTTTGTTAGAATATAAATAAGTAATTCACAACTTGCCTGGTGGGCATTTCTTTTTTTTGGTTTTACCTCCTAGAAACTCATTAGACAGAAAGTGTTTTCTCAGGTAGAGGAGAGGAGGGCCAGGCAGGGTGGAGTATGTGGAGCTAGAGATGTTTTCATGACTTCTTCTTTTGGTGACAGAGAGAGTGGTTTTATTAGTAGTAGATGTAGCAGTAGTTTCTAATTTTTGTTTGATCTTTATATTTTGTCTGACTATATAAGTGACCTGGAGATAATATAGATTGCAATTATTTTTGTAACTATATAATAACAGGAAGGTATAGATGTAAACAGATATATTATTTCCCAAGTGTCTTCTCTCTGAATCATGCTTTTTCATCTGCATGCCATTAGCTTTTTTCCAGAAAACAACCTTATATGATTTCCTATATTTTCAAGTCCATAGGACTTGTACTAATTATTTTCCTGTTTTGAGTATTTGCATCTCTTTCCAATTTATGAATTTCGGTAGTGTGCAGTTTGCAGCCCCTTGGAGATCTGTGTTGAGGACACTAACCAGTTGTATAAAGCTGGATTAGACTCACTGCTGTTACATTAATGAACTTTATTATGCTAAAATATGTGATTGTAGACAACCTTTGATTTGAAGTAGACCTCTAATACAAACCAGTTAATTTTCCAAACAAAATAATAGAGAGGCAAAATTATTATGTCACAAAGAAGTAGAAATTCTTCTGAAATTCAAATCCCTTTTATCTCTTCTCTAAAGTCTCCCAGCTGACAAGAAAAATGGTAACATTTTCAGTGAGGCTTCACCTTTTAGGATAAATAACTTTAAAGTTCAGTTTTAAATAATCATGAATCTGAAACCCTGCACTTGGAGATTGCGTGGTACAAGCCAGCATTGTCAAAGCAAACATCGCAACCTATCCAGCACCTTGCTCTTTATTTCATTGTTTTATCCTTAAGAAAAACAGTCACAGAAAATAAATACTTTTATTAAACAATAAAAAAATGCGATAATATTAAAATCAGTTTACTATAGCTGGTTTTGTATTATACTAGTGGAATGCTGCTGACTACTGTGAATGCATCTGAAAAGCCTTTCATATCTAAAGAAACGGGATCCAGGCAAAGGTGACAGCAAGAGCAACTAAGAAAAAGGAAATGACGACTATTTTATGAGACAAGATGGGGGAAAAATTGTTTTTCTTATTTAGCTTAGCAGCATAGGGCAGGAAAGGACTACTTTCAGAAATAGTGATTTCTCCAGTCCTGCTTACTCCTGAAGTTAGGACTACCTGACTTTTATTGAGACTATCTTTATTTTTTGGTAGTACAAGGCAATGCTGAAGAACAGTTAACCCATCAGAGTTCATGATCGTGGGTGTGTGACTTTCCAGTGTGCTTCTGTATGACACTAGGTCTGAAATGCAGTGAAACTAAGTGCTTAAAGACAACAGGTTAATCTAGGGTTTACCACTAGCCTTGTTCATTCCTTGATGTATATTAAACATTGTTCCACTGTCAAAATCTGTCTGTTAAGAGAATATTCCAACTGATCCTAGGAAACGCTAGCCCTTAACATTTGCATTCAAATACTTGGGGGGGAAGGCATCAGGAAATTCGCTCTAACAGCCTATTCTTGAAAATCATCTTTTCTCTGAAATGGTGCTATGCATTTCTAAGCACAGTCAGGAATTTGCTTTAATTTCTAATATACCCTTTGATTCACTTTTTTTTTTTTTTAATGTCTCTGGATTAAGTAGAGGATGCTTCTGCCTGTGGCTTCTTAGTTTTCTAATTTTTATTTATTTATTTTTAGCAAACCAATCCTGATATAATAGTAGGTCACATGTTAAAGATTCATTGTCTACAGGCTTTGTTTTAGAGGATTGGTGCTATTCGTATATCAAAAGTTCCTTTCTTCAAGATTATATCTTAAAGATAACTTGTATAGCCTATAAAATTAAGGGCTTAAAAAGAATGCATGAGTTAATCAATACTAATTTGGTTGCTGGAAGTAATATCTTATATTCTGGGAGAGATTTCCACATTTAATGTCTGATACCCACAAGGTAACCGCATCCTGGGCTGCATCAAAAGAAGTATGGCCAGCAGGTCGAGGGAGGTGATTCTGCCCCTCTACTCTGCTCTCGTGAGATCCCACCTGGAGTGCTGCATCCAGCTCTGGAGTCCTCAGCACAAGAAGGACATGGACCTGTTGGAGTGGGTCCAGAGGATGGACACAAAGATGATCAGAGGGCTGGAGCACCTCTCCTATGAAGACAGGCTGAGAGAGTTGGGGTGGTTCAGTATGGAGAAGAGAAGACTCCAGGGAGACCTCATAGCAGTCTTTCAGTACCTAAAGGGGGCCTACAGGAAAGATGGGGAGGGACTCTTCATCCGGGACTGTAGTGATAGAAGAAGGGGTAATGGTTTCAATCTGAAAGAGGGTAGATTTAGATTGGATATTAGGAAGAAATTCCTTACTTGTGAGGGTGGTGAGGTGGTGGAACAGGTTACCCAGGGAAGTTGTGGATGCCCCATCCCTGGAAGTGTTCAAGGCCAGGCTGGATGGGGCTTTGAGCAGCCTGGTCCAGTGGGAGGTGTCCCTGCCCATGGCAAGGGGGTTGGAACTAGATGATCTTTAAGGCGCCTTCTAACCCGAACCATTCTGTGATTCTATGATGCTATGATTCTATAGAATATGAATAGAATTACAAACAGAATATGTTCATAATTAGGTAACTTTAAAAGCATCTTAGCTTGGCTCCGGGATAAAACTTGAAGGTGAGCTTTCTCCTGAAAGAATATTAGAAGTAAATCATAACTAATTACAGGCTTGGGGGAGCAAGAGGAGTCATCTGCAGGGTGATACAAAAAATCTCTCTGAGTTGCAAGCCTGTTTTCCCATGTACCTGGGTAGCAAGTAAGTAAATTCTAAAAAGTTGTGGATTTGTTTTTGGTGAGTGTGTCTTGATGCAATATTTTCAAATAAGAGTAAGTCGCCAGTTTTATAACTCAGTTTTCTTCAAAAATATTAGAATAGTGACTCTTCACAAAGCACCGAGTTAATAATCTAGTGTATGGGAATAGGTAAAAGTGTATTGTGGGGGAGGGGAACAGTGACGCACTTTGATCTTTTTATTTTTTTAATTCTATTTCTTCATAAAAAGTAGAAATTCCGAAGGACTCTAACAAGCTCTGTTTCAAATGTTGTTGAGATTATCTGCTACTACACTTAAGCTATTACAGTGGGCTGAGCACCAGCTGTTAGGCTGATGAGGTGGTTAATACCTTTACGAAAAAGCGCCGGCTGCACAGCAGTATAAATGCTAAGATTTATGCCATTGAAACAGTGGGACCAGAAATGCCTTGGAATTAAGTGCCCAGCAGCCCTCTGACTGAGGCTGTGATGGCTTATCCAGGCTGAGGCTGTGCTCATCCATCTCTCTTGTAGAAAGAAGTAGCTCCTAATCATAGCAGCCTGGTTTTGCCTCCCTTTCTATCATCCTGGCTCTCTGCTAGAAGGTTCAGACGTCGAGACAGTCTTTGACTTGGGACTTCACAGGGGAACTGCAACATAAGCAGCTCTGCTGGCCCAAAAAATACTAATAATGGAGAAACTGGAGTGAGTCTTGTTCCATGCGTCTATTTTTCTTGCCTGCCCCTCCCCCAACTCCAATCCTTAAAGCCCAGTTATATGTTTGTGTAGTTTTTGACAAAATGGTGATGATCTTTACAGTGATCATACTACGAACATATACATTAACTATAGATAACTATGCTGTTAGAAAAAGTTATTTGGGGCAAGGGGGGAGGAAGAGGAATTGCTTTAGCTGTGCAATGTTGCAAAGAGCCTTTTTGTATAGTGATCTCTCTTTCACTGCTGCTCAGGAAGGAGGAGCTTCTTCCCTAGCTTCTGTACCTAGAGACTTGCATGCACTCTCCTTAGGCTTGGCATTTAGGTGGAAGCAAAAAGCCAGAAATACTGCTGCAGTGATGCAAGGACAGGAAGGAACCTTCAATGATAGCTCTAACACAAAGAATCATTAAAAATTTTTAATATTTGTTTTACCCTACTTAGCTGGCTTTTTGCATTTAATATCCAGGTATGTCTTTAAAAGGAAAAAAAAATAATTTGATAGCTAATATCAGATGTTGGTGGTAGTCTGCCTTATTTTTGTAAATGTGTTGCTCTGTCTCTATCTTGTCCAGTCCAATTAATGGATGTTCCCTATATACTAAAATTGGATATTAAAGACAGTCACAGCATCATGTGCTTTTTGCCATATTAACTGAATAGTAGAAAACTTAATGGTGGACATGCTTAATGTTTGTCATCAGAATGCTGCCACCACAGTCCTAGCAGGGTCACCCCAAATCTGAAAATGGTCATTCTATCTGTGAGGTGGGAAACAGAAATTCCTTGATCTCTTGAATTCAAGTAGTGCATCAATTTATAAACCGTATTAAAAAGGAAGATTCTTCAAAGAGTTGCCTTATGATTTCCCCACAATAATAGCGTTTCGCTTTCCTTCTCTCTTTAATTCACCAGGGAGATGTTTAGTGTGTTGAGTCCTATACATACAGAAACACATACCATTTCAGCACAACCACGTCATTATCTGTTCAGGGTGATAGACCTTGCAGATAAACGATGAGATCTTTACGGTGAAGCAACCTTTATATCAGTCAGACACTTCACCCTGAATTTTCCAAACGCATTGAACGTGAAGTCCAAAGAGATAACAAATATTCCGAGTGGGAAAAATTGGCTTTGAGTTTCTCTTTTGTTACCAAAGACAATTCCAGTAACAAGAAATGAGGCAAATGTGAAGTGTCTGCCAAGTGTCTGACATTTCGGTGTTGCAGAAAGAATGCACTTGAGTGGAAAAGACCTGTGTGCTAAAACACCTGGTGGTAGCAGACAATGCATTGCCTCAAAAAGGAAAGCTCAAGAAACCCATTGTCACTCTAAACAATTCATTCTCCAGCGATTTCCTCTAATAACACTTTCCAAGGTCTAGCTAGTCCTATGTGAAGCTACCCCTTCTGAAAAACATAAAAAATGTCAAGTTGTCTTATGATATTAATGCATGCTAGACAGCAGAGAAGTGTTTAGTGAAGTATTTAGGTAAAATATACAAAACATTGCCAGAAATCACATTTGATAAAGGCAGGGATGGTCATTTTACTACTTGCTGTGTAGTACAAATGAGTATGTATATTTTGAACAAGCTGGATTTTATCCCTGTCTTTTGCACAATACCCGTAAATAGGGGATGCAGTCCTGAGCAACGATTCAAAACTCTCAGCACCTCTGAATTTCTGAAGTTTCATAAATCATGCAAATTGTGTATTTGAGTTAATAAGGTGTGTCTTTTTCCTGGCAGTCTTTCTGTGTATGTGATGCACATGTGAAATCAGGGAGAAACTCAGGTAACTAGGCTAACACTTTCTGTGTTAGTACAGGGTTACTATTCCTGTGAATCATCTAGGATTTGCAAGATATTCCTTTGCTACAGTGTGCAGAAAATAACCTTGATCTCTGCATTTATAGAAAGGTTTTATTATAAATACAATACAGCATCATAACTATTGGGATAAATCTATTTGCATTCATTCTATGGAAAAGGATCATCTTTTATTTTTCTCTTTCACACACACACAGGCATCATGTAATAATTTTACTTTATGACCATATTTTATTTTTGTCCCAAACAAACCTGCTTAGGCTTTGTTTTCTTCTAATCTGTTGTGCAAATAAATATACTTCTTAAGCATATCCCTATGTACAACGTAAGTTAGACAATGCGGTTTTTTTAATCAGTTATTTAACTGATAATTCACCTGTGGTAAAACAAAAAGATATCCTGTTTAAACAGGCATTAAAATAAAATGGATTTTTCTTAATTTCTAAGGGTTGCACTTCATACATAATTAATTTTTTCTCAAAGGTATATTTTCTCATTTCACATTAATAGCAAGAAATTAATTTAACAGTGTGAATAGAGAGTTTTGAGAATAAAAGAAACCCAGGACACTTAGGATCAGATCCTAACTCAGTTGCAGAATAATCATTCTGGCATTGATACCCGCAAACGAATCTACTTTTACTTCCACCCATATTCTCCCTTCTCTTCTGTTTCCTCTAATTCTTCTCCTTCTCTCTCCTTACTGCCCAAATACATTTGTTTTCAGGTGCCTGGCAGCGGGGGGAAGCAATAGAGTTGTTCTCTACCCAATCTACCAGGTTTGGTTTGCTGCCTCACCCCCCAGTAGAATCATGAAAGCTTTCTCTGGCACATGGGTAATCTTCCTATTTAAAATTGCAGACAAACCATGATGGCTCAGAGTTCATTGAAGGCTGTATGTTCAGAACATGAGCCTGGCATGGACTTTCTCAAATGTACCCGGGTCAATCCCTTATACAATTAAGGGCAAGGTCCTGATAATTGGAACAAATGAGTCTCCTGTTGACACATTTCCTCTGGTAACGCACAGTGCAGTGGTACCTGGGTTATTGAATAAACCCGCTCCACGTTTCAAAGCATATAGCACGGCACTGCATTAACACATTTTTCCAACGCTGAAATTTCAAAAAAAGCCTTTTAAGATCCACTTTGATTAAACATGGAGCAGCTGTTTGGAGGCAGGGTAGAATCGGATTATATCACCACATTACGGAGACGGTATGTGCTGAGTTTGCGGTCACTACCCAGAGGGAGAAAGAATGACATCTTTGCCATGCTTGTTTTTCACTGGAATCAGTGGGTTCTCGGGTTACACCCATCCTTACACCATTTACAGAATGGGTTTCAAAAGAGGAGAGTTGCCACGAAAGGAGATATTTCAACTGTGATCGATTCCTGTCAAAGCCATTACTATGTTATTCTATACTTTTTCTAAATGATGTATAGATCCTGTGCCTTATTTGTAAAGACGTATCTTATCAAAGCTATCCATTCAGTATTTTCAATTAATTAACATTCACTTTGTTTTGAGTCTATCAGTATATGCTTCTCACTTCTGTTCTTGTTACTGGGCCAGGTGAACTAGTGGTAAGTACCAGCTTACCGCTTCTGCCAATAAACCCAGGGTATCCAGCCACAGGTAGCTTCCAGTATTATGAAGGGGAAAATCCATTAGTAAATGTGACCGATTGCTTGTGAACAGGCCATAAAGACACCGCTTGCCACATAAGGTACTCAAAGAGAATTAATTACTTCAGTCTTTTAGTTGAATCCAGGCTACAGGTACATTCATTTGCTTTGAAGTTTTTCAATAATCAGAGTCCTGAGTAGCTAACCTTCCTTCATGCAGGTCGCACGTTAAAGACATTTAAAATATTAATCAAAAGAAAATATGCAGTTGCACACATACGCATGTGCCCTGAAAAGTGATCATGCAGAATTTCTCTTTAAAATTATCTGGCTTTCATGGTTTAACTAATACTATTGTATACATAAATTGAGGACGATAGAATGAAATGGCAGTAAGAATTTCTCATGAGCAGTGAGGAATGAGTTGTCTTATATGACGTTTTGTTCCCCAGTAGCTGAAGGTAGTAATGGACAGGCTGCCAGCTCAGACATTAATCTTCTCAGCTATATCCATAAACGAAATGTCATGCCTAACAACTCCTCTTTTATTGGTATTTCATCTTAGCTTTCCCTGATTAAAATTAATGTCTGTGCATGTATGTATAAAAAGGAGGATAAAGAGATCTACATATTCAGATGGTCAGAGATTATACACTCACACACAGAGTGCCCAATTTCAAAGAGTATCTAGAAAAAACAGCAACAACAAAAAAAGTCAGAGCACCTGTTTTTAACAAACATGACAACCTGCCAAAATTTCATCTTGAGATGTGCTTAAGACTATGACATAGATAACCAGAAATTACTGTGCACTGGGATAGCAAATTAAAATCCAGAAGTCAGTGAGGCCACAGGATATTGGATTTAAGACCATGAAGAGGTTGTCAGTGTTTATGACACTTCATTGCTGGAAAAATATCAGTGTACTCGATGTGTGTGTATATATTTGAATGCTAAAGCTGGCTGAAAGTCTAAGTCGAATCCATAGAAAACTTGTCATCATAAGCAATTGAGCATCCTCAGTCATACGGGTCAGGAGCAAGTCTCAATTTATATACCATGAAAGAAATAGAAGAAACATTATTTTGATGAAACAGAACTAAGGCATGCAGTTTACTGAAGTTAAAATCTGGACTTCGGGTCCAGCTCAGTATGGCTATGGCTAATCTCCTGGCATATTATTAACATAAAATAAGAAAAAGAAAATTCAGGGGAGTGAGCTGGTTAGAAATCTGCAATCTGCTATTTCACTCTGATTTGGCTTTATGTTGCCAGGTACAGGGGTGAGTGTTGTCACTGGGGTTAAAAAAACCAAACACAAATTAGCGTTGAGGTTTCTAAGTATTGCAGATTTGTTCTGGGTCTGTTCAGAAGACACGTGTTGATGTTATTTCTTGGAGAACAAGTTAAATCCCCAAGTTCTCAATTCATCAGTTTTGGCTTGACATTTAAGTCAGTTTGAATTTTACTTGTCCCACCCTACTTACTAATCAAGCAAAAAAATTTATGTTTTCTAAGCCTTTGAACAACTTTGACTAAACCAGATACTTTTTAAAAAAATACATCTATAAACTGGGACAGAAAAGTAAAATTCTAAGGATCTTCACAGGACCTTTTTTGGGAGTGTTTTATGGATAACAGTATGAGACATGACTGACATGTTAAAGCATTTTGTCCTTTGCCTGATCTAACTTAATCTTTTGTCTTAAAACGGGCAATATTTCTCATGAAACATAATCTCCTATCACTTCTGACTACACATCCAACCTATAATGTTATCTGACAGTAAATATGCAGCCTCATCAAATCACTTATCTTCCCAAATTTCGGCAATAATTTTGAGGGAATCTGAACAAATTACATCTTGAATGGTATAGCTGCTCTTAAACAGCAGAACTAAAGAATTGTTATGACTGGGAGAGAGGGAGAGGTGCCTTGCATCTGTATCTAAGACAGCAAACAGGATGATGCCTGATCAAGTTTAGTCACCATCGTTAATTACATGCTGAGAAATTATAGCCACTTTTAAGTTAACGGCTGGTAAACACCTAGTGACAGTTTATAGCAAGAAAGGACTTGCCCTGCAGTTTAAAAAGAGGGTGGGAAGGACGTTTTGTACTGCTGTGCTGACCCTCCAACAGTGACTGTCCAAGCCAAATTACTCCAAAATGACGTCCCTTGTTACTTTTGAGGCTTTTAAAATCTCCTCATATTTATAGCTTTTTAGTATCTGTGGTATTCTGGTTCCAAAGGCATTCCAAATGCAAAAACTGAGGACGCTTCCATTTTAGATTTCATTTTTGTTTTTTATGTAGAGATATATTAATGCTTTAAAGGCAAGTCTACTTGGTCATAAGCAAGAATTCAATTATTTTTCTCCTTCCATCAATCCTTCTCCTCAGCTAAGCATGTACGGTTGTAATAAAAAATGTCAATGGTATGATGGTTATACCAATAATGAAATAATTTGCTCTCCGTTTTGATCCGAAGATACTAAATCTAACATGCCAGTCGTATCTCTAGACTGGATTTGAGTGAGTGGTGAATGCTAGCTCAGTCAGCAGAGTTTTAAATCAATTCTAGTGTTCTGTAAAAGCGGGAGTACCTTGTCAGGTTTGAAAATGTTAATGGACTAGCTGGCAAGCCTGACTTGAATTAGAATTTGAAACTTAAATTTCACTATGCTCATCACTTTTTCTTTTTGTCCTCCTGCCCCCAACAGTAACTTGCATAAATTGTCTGGTAAGTCAGAGCAAATGTTTCAGATTGTAGATGTACGATATATAAATTAAGGTGAAGGTGATAAGTGAGAAAGCTAGGTGAGCAACACCAAAAATACAGTCAACTCAAGTGGGCCTTAAATTTGTAATACTGCTTCTGTGTTCCTTTAGTGCTGCTTAAAATTTATCGGCCTGGGAATTTTCCTTCCAGACCAGTTGCAGTATTGATCCTCTCTGCTATGTAAGAGGGACGGCAAAATCTATAATTAACGCATGTCTTCATACTCTGATACTGAAATGCTCAGCCTTGCTTTGATACCCATATTTTGTGAATAAAGTTAAAAAATCCAAGAACAAAAAAAGATCCATATTGAGGTTTTCAAAGCTAAAGAAAGTTCTTTATACTGATAGACTGAACTGAGTAAATTTGTTTAATTTATCAAGACGTCAACTGAGATGGAATTTGATTTCTGTTATATGAATAGTTTATCACTAACAAAAAGGAGAGCTGGTGATGGGGCCTCTAGTTTTCAGGGAAGAGCATGACATACTTTGATTTATGAACAGAACAAATTCTAATGAGATACTAGGCCCAAACGTTTAATCTTTCAAAAATGATGAAACCACCAGAGCAGCCTGAAGAGGAAAAGGCCAAGTTTACTGTTTCTTGGTGGCATTTATCATATCTAACTTTTGGATATTGAAAGTGAAACTAAGTCCAAGAGAGGGTGTTATGGTTTGAGAAAACCCATAACAATTTATTGTTGTTTAGACAATTATTCTATCACCTGATGACCCCTCCCCACCCAGAAAGGGGAGTCGGGGAAAGCAAGGAAACACAAGGGTTGAAATATAAATAGATTTAATAGGATAAGACTAAATAATTAACAATAATACTAAAGAAGCAGTGTTAATCCTGACACTAGTATAAAATACACAAGAATTATACTCAGCCAATTCTATCAGTAGGAAGCTGTGCACTCCCAGCAGTGGACAGCAAATGTCAGACACTGTGAGTGCAACAGCTTTGGGAGGGAAGGGAAGGCCTCAGGGATCCAGCACTAGAGTTTCTCTGGACTGCCGCCATCAAGGGAGAGAGAAACTACTCAGCAAACTTTCTGATTTATATAGAATGTGACGTTCATGGTATAAAATAATCCTGTTGGCCAGCCTGGGTCAAATGCCCAGGCCTCGCTCCTCCTCATCCCTGCACCTGGCAAGTCTTGAAAACACTGAGACCTTGAATCCCACATAGCCTAGCCAGCTATAATGTAAATATTTTCACAAATTCAGACACTAGAGTCTTCCAAAAGTGGAGTTTTCACCAGCATTAGGAGAAAAATTAGTCCTGTGTCACTCAACCCGGGACAGAGGGTTAACATCTTTATTTGTATTACTCTTTGAGATATTTGACTGGAAATCCTTTACCTTTAAAAAGTGTAAATGAACATGTAAACTTAAGGCGCTGGGCTAGAAGTGTTTTTATTATCTGCAAATGTATACTAAGCTTGGTGCAAAGTTTAAGTAAAAAAAAACCCAAAAGGCATTGCATCTGAATTTCGTGTTTCTTCCTGCTCAGGCGGAATCAGTTCTGGTGGCATTTGAAGTGATGTAGTATTTGTATTTGAATGCAAAAGAATCTCAGTTATTAGAGAATCATCTGAAATTCATCAGTGATTTCTCAAATTTGGGTTCTGCATAGACAGTTCTTGTGTACAGAAGTCTTCATAAGCATACAGATAGCGTTAAAAACTACAAAATATCTTTTTAATTTGGAAAATGAAAAATGTAAAGATAACGTTTGGTAAGGCATTCAAACTTCAGACAATCATGAATATTCTTACTATTAGGTCCATACTTATAGAGAAAACTTTCAGAGGGAAGACCCTATTTATACATCCTGCTTGAGGGAAAAGTAAATTGCTCATAACTGTTGTTAAAATTTCATTAAAAAACTCACACCAGTTCCTGCTATGGAAGAGAAAAATAATGAATTCTGAACAGCAGACTTCATTACTTTTTTCACTGAAGGTGTTAATTCATGCTCCCAAAGACTACCAATGAATGTAAAACATGAATGAAATTGTCACTCTTGGCTACTAGTTTTGAATTCCTGCCTTTGAAAAACTTATAGCCACTTTGTTCCTACTTTCCCGTAATGTCAGTGAGAAAAAAAACTTTTCTTTCATAGATATTACCTCTTATTTGACTATCACAAAAGCCCCTTCCAGATGAAATTTGTTACCACTGGATCAGTAATGTTTTACAGCACAAGAAGAAAATTCTGGAGGGGTTAAAAAGCAAAACAAGAAACAGACCTCCCCAAAAAATCCAACCCCCAAAACCTCTAGAAATAAATGCAAATGTACTAGGCTAGGAAGGTTACCAGTATCATATTTTTATTTATATATTTTTCAAAGTTTTTCATAAGTTTGAAAAAATTTTCTTCAAAAGGTTTATGCACTGTGTCTCTCAGGATCTGATCAGAACATCTTCCAAAATAACAAATAGGAGAGGGATGCATGGGTGGTTCATCTCCATGACTGTTTTTTTGGGCAGGATGGGAGAGACGCTAGTTTTTTGCCAATATAGTAGACAAATTTCTTTAAATCTTGTGGGAGCTTCCCCTAAGGAAAACCTACCAACAGTACTATAGCATCATAAATACCCCATCAAGAGAAGTTCCCTTTTCTCCAGTTTATATTTTACACTCAGCCTCCTTCTAAAGAGATATCAGCCCATTGCAGTTCACTTAATTACCAAAAATTATTTGGTAAATGATGTCTCCCACTAACATAGCATTAACGCTTTGCCACCAGTGGCATAGATTAACAGCTTTCCTGGATAGCTTCCTAGGAGGAGCTTTAAATTCTTTCATTAGTATGCTATTGCAAAAAAGGATTATTCAGAAATGTATTTGCAACTTCAGTTTTTGTGTGTGCGCCCTTTGACTACGCTTGGACTATGGTCAAATAAATAATTGTATTCATTTCAACAATCTTTCCTGTGAAGAAGCTAAGGTTTCACCAGAACGCTCTGCCCAAGCGGACTTCTGCAAGCCACTTCTTTTCACATAGCTTATCCCCTGATTATACAAACAAAATTAAGTGATAGCACTATGTCAATAACCCTTCACCTGACTGTTCTGAGGAGGAGTGCTTACAGCATACAGGCTTCCTAAAATGAATGAGCAGAAAAATGACAAGACTATTTGTTCTCTAAGGATAAGCTTCAAAGATGCCTAAACAGAAAGTGTTTTGGAGTGTGCACCAAGGGTGGTTGGTTCCATAATAATTTGGGATCTTGTGCCCTCATTCAAAAACACCCAGTTACTGAAATAGTGCAGAGTCAGTTTTTAAAGGTTTTGGGGATTTTGGTGGGATTTTTTTTTTGGTTGGTTGTTTTTCTTTTTTATTGTTTCATCTGAAAATATTTACGCTTGGTGTTGTGCCAGGGCTTTACTTGGATTGTCTTATTGCATGTTTCCTTAGCAAGGTAGTAGTATGCATATCAGAAAAACATGCTTTTAGTTATATTAAGAATTGGTTTAATAAATAATATATTAAAAAATCATTGTCAATTGGAAAGTCACTACTTGAAGAAGCTCTAATCAAGTCCTGAAATAGTCATTGTCTTTCTGATTTCCTGAAATGGCATAAAAATTTCCCATATTTTTAAGAAAGGAGCATAAGCATGCTAAAGAATACTATATTTGTTGGTATATCCAAAACCTCTTGCTCTTTATTTATTTATTTATTTATTTTCCCCTAAAGCAGCTTAAAATTTCCAATTAATGTAGAAAGCAGGTAAACTGGTTCTTAGCTGGGATTGAAGGGGGCAATCATTTTCTGTTTCCTTATTTAAGTTCAGTGAGTTGTTTTGGTTTCTTGAGTCTTCAGCTAAGTGAACTGGAAACAGGAAAAATATTGCCTGTTTCACCACCGGTGTAAATATTAAACCACCTTTTTATGTATATCACTTAATTGCTAATGCTGAAATACTTCACAAAACTGCAGAAGACTTCCCGTTAACTGTACTGAAAGCTATGATGATAGCAATGCTGAGTAAAAAAAGTAAGCGTCCTGATTTAATACCTCTTAAATGAATTACTTTTGCAAGTCAAATTAAAGAAATAGCAGATATAAAAAAAAAAACAACCCTCTTTGCTTTGCAGCATATGAAATTAGAAATTCTGCTGTTCAGCCTAGCAGTGCTTGTCAAAAAGCAAAATACTTGCTTAGAGTCATGAGTTCTGTTCAGAAATACAGAATGTTTTTCTTGTTAGTCTCTTTGGTGGCTTCATGTTACCTTGAAACCAAAGCATAAATTTGCTCGATAGCTTCTTTCATATTTTCTTACAACCTAATGCTATCTATGCTGGCTGGATGCAACACATTCCAAAGTGCATGATAAAACCAAGGTCTTTATCAAACAGCTTCGGTTCTGGGTCTGCTAAATCAAATAAACCAACATCAATGGGTACAAAACCCTTAATAGTATTCCATTAAAAAGGGCTATGCTATATCACTATGATTGGTGGAGACATAAAGGCCAAACAAAGGAATGCTTGCTAGTGTTCAAACGTCCATTGTGGCAGTACTTTTCAAAAGTTAGCACAGAAAATTATCTGGTCGCAAAACCCACTTGCAGAGTATTACAGGTCTGGATCTGACGTTGGCACTACTTTTCCTTTTTGCTGAGGAATTTACTGCAATCCAGAGATGATGGCCTGAAACCTGAACCTTCAGGAACCTTCTGCATAGTTTTATTCTCTCTAAGGACATACCGTAACCTGACAGATGAGACCAGTGTTGTTTGTAACCAGTCTAGACATGTATTGAGGATGAAAATATTTCTCACGGTTATGATTTAGCAGCTATTCATAATTTATTAATGATGTAAGGCAGATTGAGAGGTTGAATTTTAGCAGCACTTAATCATTGACCAGTTTAGGGATTTACAAAGTAAGCAAGCACATGATGGCACAGAACTTAGCATGGCCCAATTTATTGAGATTCTTTGTGCTGCCTTAACTTTTTAAATTGGCTTTGTCTAGTTTTGCACAACTCTGCAGATTAGATGCTGAAGACCTTTGAAGGAGGAAAGCCTCCTCGTTGGTGAACTGAAGCAGCAGACCACCACCTTCAGGGGAAGCTATATGAAAAGGCCTAGGACTGCAAGAGTAGCCTCTCACCTTGTTAAGCTGGTAAGTGGTGAAATGCTACATTCACCTTTCAAAAACTAGGAGGACATTCCTGTTCACAAAGGAGGGAAGAATAAAAAATTAAAAAAAACCCCAACAGATGGTATTTTTTAGGAGCTAAGCAGCAACTCTTTGGATCTCTTTTAGAACCAAGCTCTCTCTATATATATATGTTGGACAAATGCCTAAAATCTTATCACACACCTCACAGGGCAAAGTTGTGGGTTTTTTGTTTTACCAAAAAACCCTTAAAAATTTAGAGTTTGTTCTGAAGGGATTTTCTTGGGGCTGAACGAACCCAATTTTATACAGAAAGGAAAGATAACCATTCCTTACGCTCAACAGTTCTAGCTGGAAGGGATCACTTACAAGATTACTCGCCCAAAAATCTGAACTCATATCCTCTAAGGCAGAAGGGAGCTCATGGCAATGGTTACCAGGGACGGTAGATCTCTGACATGTACATTAAGTACCAGGAGCAACACCATGGCGTAGTAATAACTAGTTATAAAGACAGCTTGTTTTTCCAGGTATCCTGTGTTTTAGTAGGGATCCTGGCATGGGATCAGGGCATCCTATCTTCTCAGTGACTGGATCCACTGAATCCACATGCAGCAAGACAGGCTGCAGAGGAATTTGGTGTAAATAAACTTCTGCAATACACGTAACAGATCTCTAGTTGTCTGGTATGGGATGACATGGTAAACAAACAAAAGTGAATGGTAAACAAACAAAAGCATTTCACCACCACTTTAAAAAAAGCAATTGAAATAACTCAGGAACAAGTTGCATGTTCAGACAATATTAAAAAAAAAAAAGCCTCATGGATGAAACAAAATCCTGTAGTTCTGTCTGTAAAATCCCTTGGTGCTACCAATATTTCAAGTGTTTCACTTCAATTTGCACTTATGCTAATGAACATTGGAATATTTCCATTCTTTTGTTTGTTTTATTATTGTTTTTTTTCAATCTCGCCCAATAGTATACTTTTAAGATCTTATGGTCTGGGATAAAACCATGCTCTTTACCTACACTTAGAGCACGCTCCCCATTCTTCACTTTAAAGTGTCCCTGGGGCTGAGTTCATTTGCAATGTGGTGTACTTTTTCCCCACAGATGATGGGCTGCTGTTCTTCCAGACATCTCTCAAATGTTCAGTGGGATGATGAGACAAACACCTGTTTGTTTCCACAGTCTGTATAATCTGTACCATTTTTGCAGATGGCGCACTACACAATTCTGTGAGGTACGTGCTAAATAGTCACGAATGACTTGGAAGGAATGCTGGAAAAAAATACAGACATTAAAACTTCCAGCAGTTTCTGCTCCCATCAGATTTTTAAACCTGGCTGGGTGAGGGAAAGCATAGAAAGGGGAGGGGGAGAAGGGAGGATTTCAAGATTGCAAATGTTCCTGGGTTGCTAACATGCCATTTTTCAGCCATGAAAGAAGTCTTCTGTAATACAGAAATGAAGTGGTTTACCCAGCAGAAAATAAGTGTTGCCACTTTATTGTTTTTGGCAGGAGTTGGTGGTTCATCATTTGGACACATCAGGTACTTTCTTTGTGACTATCATATAATTTAAAATGACAATGTTTCAAATGGTGACAAAATGACAAAGCACTGATCCGTGGTGGAAATCTAGCATGGTGAGAGAGATTCGGCCAGGCAATATTGTGTTGAAAGGGAGCTGGAAAAGCATCTTGCTTTCAGTTTGTTTATTTACTGTGCTTTACCTTCACTGATTCACTACAAGGGAACTAGGAACTGTGAGTGCTGTCTTCACATGTCTCTAATTTTCGTTTGGGGTATTGTTTTCATAGCATTTTCTCTTCCAACATTTTGAGGACTTATTTATACAACACTGTTAATCATTTTGGAAACAGCTAAAATCAAACCTAGCCCATTTGCGGTGGTTGGAATATTTATGTCTGTCCACGCAGCAAGGAAAAAACCCTGCAGTTAAAACTCACTCGGCTGGTTTAAATTGTCACAATTGCTTTTCTGACTCTCAAATGGTAGAGAATATAGCTTGCATTTCAGCAATGTGTGCTCTGCCAATCTTTCCCAACCTAAGAAATTCCTTGATGTGCACAGCAGTTGCATGATGACAGAAACACGGTACAAGCTGGTCAGCATTGATAGCTGATGGTAGGAAAGCGCCCTACGGCTGGGAATTTACTGATGACATTCCTGTGACGGGAGCTAAGGTGAAGTCTCGATACAGCTCCATAGTCCCTTTAGCTCAGCAAAGGGAATTCTGCACCTGTCACCACTGTTAATTGGTATCGGACCCACTAATGCAGAGGTCCAGGAGGATGTAGCTATCTCCAGTCATTTAGGAAATGCGAATTCTGTGTCTGATTGGCCTGGTCTTCTGCCTTACAGGTTTGAACTATTCAGTGGTCAGAACCAATTGCAAAATACCATAAGTGGAACAGTATCTTAAATGAAGCTACATATTGTCCTTCGAATTAAGAACTGTTATTTTAAGTACAACCGTAGTAACGGCAATTTTAAAAAGCTATGCTAACTCCTGAAGATGGTGTTTATTTTGGTGAGCAAGTACATGGTGTTAAGGAAAGAGTTTCTCTGCCCAGGATTTCTTCTATTGCTGCGTTCAGTTTTAACTTTCCTCACATTTTTGTGATTAACTTACCTATTTCTAAACAAATATGAACTAAAATGTCAGACCCCCAAATCTAAGGCTCACATATAGGACTTTGAAACAAAGCATTAAAAAATGCCCATCTGTGCTGTAGGAGATGCATATTTCCCAAGTAATATTTCAACGGCTGTTTCAAAAGTCAGGCTGGTGTGACTGGTTAACGATGCACTTTTGAGATTTAAAGTCTGATTTCTTGCTTCTGCCTTCCAGCCTATGGTTTTAATCTTCTGTGGAGATGTGCTGAGCAGAACGGCTGGTCTGTAACTGTGAGGGATTGCTGAAGACACTTATCTCTGTGGTTGTTACTCCTGTTCTTGGCATTATTGCTGTTAAAATGATTATAATTTTCACCTATAGTGTCTTTCTAAGCATGTGCCACTTATGTTTTCAGTATAATTGAATTGCCTCAGTGCTGACTGATCTTTTTTTTTTTTTTCTTTTTTCCCTGCTGATCCTGGGGTTGGCTATAGCATAGCAAAAGTTGTACATTATGATTGTTTACATGCTATTTAGCAGAAGTAAGCAGGATCTAAATAAGCTTAAAATTTCTGTTCCGCTTACCATCATTGGAGTGACAAAATCTTTTATCCTAACAATCAAGAAAAAATCTAAAGTATTTTATAACTGTGCTCCCAAATTCTACGGTAGTTCTGCAGCTTATTCAGATCTTGTTACACTGGCTGCTTTTCATGCCACACATTACCATTGTCTTATAACTCTGACTGCTCCTGGGCAGGTGCCCCACTTGTTGAGACAGTTTTTTCCTAATTCATATAAATTGTGAATCAAACTAGTGTGATCTGACTTCATGTGACTGTTGAAAGGGCTTGTGCAGATTGAGACTCGAGAAATCTGATTTCAGCTATTATCTTTAGCAAATGTTTCTAGTGTGATCTCACTTAATCCATTGATCAGCCTGGGTGTGATCTGCATCCTACCAAGGTTAATAAATGTGTTTCTTTTGATTTTGGTGAACTTTAGCTTCCTCATCCACGAAGCGTGGCCATTGCTTTCTTGTTTCTCATCTTTTTTTTCTGTAAAACAGACAACGTATAATCCAGGAAAAGCAAAATTCATGGCTCTGGTTGCATACGAGTGATGCTATTAATGATGGAAGAAAACAACCTTTTGAAGGTCAAGTTACCACACATCCAAAATCTATAAAGCATTTGTCATGCCTTGAGAATTGATTCGAAATCTGATCAATCTTGGAGAATAAATCACTACAGAAAGCACACATTAGAAGGTCTTTTACTGAAATTCCCCGTGGAACTGATTTTCTGGAAGCAGACTGAAGTACAGTATTTGGTAATAGGCCTAGCATGCTAGAAGGAGACTTGCTACTGAAAAACTGAAAAATAGCAGGGACAGCAAAAAGAGCAATGAATACATTAGTGCTTACGGATAGAGGCACTGGAGCGCCTTCTTTCAGCACAGTGGAAAGCCGTAGCCCTCTTCAGATGCATAATTATAAATGTTAAGCATATGGACCTCATTTTGAAAGTTTTAATGCTTACATTGGATAACTTGTAATAAACAAAAAGAGCAACTCCATGAAGAGTTTAAAACAGGAAGGAAGGGGGTGACTAACTCGTGAGTGTTGCTGCCGTCTTAGAGCTGCTTGTACTTCAAACTCCGCGTAAGAAAAAAATAAGACCATTTGACTGTTTCATACAGCTAAGTAAATTTGATAGTGCAATACCATAAACATCCTGTCTCTTGAGAAACTGTGTGCACTAATTGTAAAAGTATTAAATTTATTCTATGAATTTTCTGGGTCCATAATTTTTAATTGCTTTTATTACTTGTAGCTCAAGGCAAAGGAGCAAAGGAGCAATCAGTAATGTGTCCTTTAGCTACATCATTTAATTTAATCAAGTCAATGTCCTATGTAAACAGAAAAAGCGAAACGCAAAGATGGAAGCTCTGTCTGGTATTACATAGGATTAACCGGAGAACAGAAAAAAGGTATTCCTAAAAAACAGTAGAGGTCTACCACAGGTCTTCTCCCCTGAACGAAGAGTAAAACATAACTGTAAACTCTGGCGGGTCCGCTCTGTACCTTTTCAAACATTTTTGGCTTTCAGTTTTGTGCTAACGTGGTCTGGAACAACTGTAATAGCTGTAGGGTGGAGGAAGAGGAAAAACAAATCTTCTGCTACAGTGTTCAGTTTGAAATTATTTTCAGGCAGAAGAAAGCTGAATGTAGTGCACAATACAGCTTCTGCTAAGAGAAGGGGCTGGCATGGAAAAGAAAGTGGCTGAGACTGAGAGCAACACAGCATAAGAGAAATCTGAAGTGCAGCTTTATAAACTGTGTATTTCTCCTGGTCCTTTAGTTTATCTAGAATACTCCATCTTAAAAAATAAAATAAAATAAAATTTAAAATTGTGTCTGGATATTTTTTCTAGCTTTCTTTTGCTATTTGCATACATATATTTATTAAAAACATTTTTTTTTCAACAGCTCTCTCTTTTTGTCCTTCATCCATGGCAAAAAAGAGCCAGCATTCCTTTGCAAAATTAATACAGTGCTTTTCGCAACGTATTCCCCATGCAAAGGTAGGTATAAATCCACAGCAATTGTTACAAATGGTGATTTATCATTTGTCCAATAATGATGATGATTTGATAGTTTCTAGCAATGGATTATTAGAGATGATGGAGTTAGCCATGGCAAGTGGTGAGCTGTAAGTTTTAACACACTAAGGCGGCCTTAAAATCTTCAAATCGTATACAGCTTTATCATATTTTCTCTTTTTTTTTTTTCCTTTTAGTTGCTATTGTCTGTCAGCCATTCTTCTTTTTCTTTCTCTTGCTTTCTCAGATGAGCAAAGATCTTTGATGCTTCCATTTGCTTGCTCTGTGACTGTACCAAACAACCCAAAATATACGGGGCTTTGAAACAGGAGGAGCAGTGAAAGAAAAAGATTACAGCCAGAGAGAAAAGACATACATTTGTCTGTCGATTGATTGGTCTGGTTTTGATGTTGACATTTCCGAGTACAAAAGCATTGTGGAGAAGCAGCACTGGCATTTTTAGCATTGTGCTGCAAAAATAGCCAACCTGAATTTTCCCATTTGGCTAACAGCTATGTAATATTCCTTTTGACCCCTCACTCCTTCACCTATGCTCCCCTTCTACTACCTTCTCAATTACAGCCGCTGTTGTTCTCACAGAAGCAATCACTGGAGCAGCAGTAAGCTGAACACAACTATTGCTTCAGCTACTATTTGAGCACATCATGTTGCACTTCATTGGGATTTTTACATTACCTTTTTTTTGCTTATTTGAGAGCACTTTGGCTTTTCTTACAGAAGATAACTTTGGCCTTTTATATATCGTATCCTAATCTTCTCACGCTAAAGCAACAATAAGACAAATGCTTATGCTACTTAGACATAGCACTCTTTCATCCCATTTAAAAACCAATTAACTGTTTGCTATGATTGCTTAGCTTACTGTGGCACAAGTCTGCATATCACTTGTTTGCCTGATGTACAGTAAAGCCAGCAGAGTACCACAAAGAAAAGTACATACTTCTAAACCATAACATACATCCATATCCATATATAAATGAAATTGTGAAGTCTCTGAACACTTCTGCTCAGTTGGTAGATGAAATGTATTTTGGTTTTGTGCTAAATACCATTGTAAAATACTGTCTTGCAGTAAATTTCTAGTTATTGTGAAGTGGTAACCAGGGCTGAGTAGGTTTCTTTGCCTTAAAAGGATCCATAGTCTAAGGACATTCTTGAGTGGCACTCTATATATGAGAAATGTTATTTGAGTTAAGCACAGTTAATATTCCTATCCTTTTTTATAGTACTTTCCAGAGGCTCTACTTAAGTTTCAGGTTTTCTGTATAAAAGCACATGCAATAAAAATGTTGCTGCTGCCAGCTTGTATGCCTGAAAACTCTTTTTTTTTTGTTCTAACTTTATCAATTTCTTTAATAAAATATATTAACTCTCTTCACAGACTTGTCTCACAGAGAGAAGAAAAATATCCCCTGCTCCGAAGAAAATATCAGTTATATTTAATGATTAAAATAAATCAGTGTAAGAGAAGACATAAGGCAACTGCAAGAAAACTCTGCGGAGCAGCAAGCTATAAAAGCTAAAATTTTCTAGCCATTCTGAAAGTGGTTTTGGCTTTTCATGGTAGTTTTACGGAAAAGCTGTAAATGGCAAATTATCAGACTTCAGGTCTTTCTTCTACTGAATACCAAATAAATACTAGAATACATGGTAAACAGTCTTCAGCTGAGGACTGTCGGTTTTTGCAGAGGCAGTGGTCACTGAAGCAAGGTGAGCTCAGCAAGCGCCGGTGGCTTCTTGGCAATCGTGAGATTGCAAGTGCGGTTACTGTGTCCTGCTTGCTGCAGCTCATCGTTCGTTATTGTAGGTAAATGAGAACTGCAAAATAGCGCAAGAAACCTTTCAAGATTGTGATTTTTTTTTTTTAAACTGCATGGGTAGGGCTGCTTTTCAATAAGTCAGGAAAAGAAGATGGAGCAGTAGAAGACGTTGGTTTATCTTTACTGCAGTGTCTTAGCATACCATAGAGCTCCAAAACCGGTTTCCTCCGTGCTTTGGCCTCTCCCATTAAAGAGAAGCTGCCACTTCCGTAACTTGTGCTCCTCAGAAATAAAGGGTTATGTGTGTGTGACCAGGCCAAGGTTTGGATTAGCTTTCCAGAGGCAGAGGATTAGTGTACTAGGCAAAAAATAATTCCCTTAAAGGTGGAAGGCTTTAAGGTTTTCAACCATACGTATTTATAAACTGGCTCAGAAAGGTTTGGTTAACAAGATAAGCTGTCAGCAAGGGCCTCTTCAACGTAAGGTTATTTCTTTCCTGAAGAAAAAAGATCTTATGAAAAAAAGCTGCACAGTCAAATTAAACTACACATTTTTCAGCTTCAGTAATTGTGTTTCACCATGTGTATGATAAAGGTTTTATTAAAGCATGTGAAAAAATTGCAAGTGGTCTTTTTTAATCATAAAATGTAATCACATTATTTAAAAATGTTTGGTCTAGATATAAAGCATGTAGGGTGAGAATATCTTGTTTCTTGTAGCTCACGCACTCATCTCTCCAGATATACCTCTGCAACATGCTGGGAGCCCAAGGTTTTAGTATCTGAAATCCTTTTTACCGTGCCTGACTGGCTGAGGATTGCCCCGACAGGTCAGGTTTACAACTCAGAGCTTCTCTGCCTTGCAAACAGAGGCAAGGACGTCAAAACTGGGGTTGCTTGTTCCCAAGGTATGAAGTTGTTGGGCACCCAGCTCCCCAGGGCAGCTGGAGCTGTGCAACCCTGCCAGCTGTCACAGGTGATGGACCCAGGCTTTTCCTTTCATGGAGAGTTTCATGTTTTCAACTGCTTTCCAGCTCAGAAATACCAATTTTGAAACAGTTGTCCCAAGCCACATGGCAGGGAACATGGTGTTCTCAGGGAACGAGGTGTTCTCAACAGCTTGTGTTTGACTAGAGTTTTGTGAAAACTAACACACTCATAAAACACTCCAGTACAGTCTAATAAAAAGTTTTTACTAGGAATTTCTGGGTGGGCTGCTTTAAACTCCTTTTTCTTGTTTGCAGCTGTAAATTAAAAACATTTAACCAGGTGCGGCTCCTGTCATATGATGTCTTCCTTTTGCCTATGTCCAGCCCAGCTGCCTTCCTCTTTCTCCAGCTGCTCCAAAGGCTGTTTGGAATGAAGCGGTCTTCAAGTGCTTTTATAGGAAACTGTTTTTTTTGGCAGACTGACAGAGCTGCTTCCTCTGGAAAATGCAGGTGAGGTAAGAGATGAATTACATACAACAACAAAAAGACACCTCCTTAACGGCAAACGATTCAGTCTGGCATGCATCAAAGGTGACAATACACTAAAGAGAGCATTTCCAAGAAGAGCCATTTATAACAGCGTCTTTTAAGCAGCCAAACCATATTCACCACTCTCTCGTTTAATTAGTAGTGTATTTTGTGAAAATAATTATAAACACCCATAACAACAGTCATGAATCTGCATTTCAGGAAGTTCGGGTAGTAAATAAATTTTGTAGTCGTATTACAGAATAAAAATGAAAACACCAAGCCTTTAGGACTAGAAAAAATTAACTTGTTGATCAGCTATCGATATGTCATTCAGCTTTCCTTTAATAAAGTTGGAAATGAATATATTATTATATTCCAAAGGGATTTAATATGTTCAAAATTACACTTTTATAGAAGTAATGATAGACATAAAATCTTGCTGCTTTATTAGTAAGAAATGCAATTACCATCAACAAAGCACAATCATATTAAAAAAACCCTCTGGCCCTACAGAGTCGGCACTCTGTCTTCTGCACGCTACTGACTGCTTAAATGAAAGAAACGACTATGATGGGAAGGCTGTGGAACAAGCAGATACTCAGCTAATCCGTCAAATGAAACTAGTAGCCATAGAGCCATGCAGCTCCAACAGTATGCAGCTTCTGTGCTTAGAAGGTATGTCTAATGAGTAAGTTGTCAGTAAATTGACCATGTCATAGCTGATCCATGCCGAGGCCCACAAACTGTTAAAAAAATACATTATTAGCCTTATGCCACTTATGCCAACTGCGCTCCTTCTGGGTTTTGGTTACTTGGGCCTTATACATTTGTCAGATGCAGTCAAATGGCGACTGCAGTAAGCACCGCGTTTATCCACCCTTCCTCTAGGTGCACTGATCCTATGCACTGAGAAATACATAAAGCAAACACATATCCCAATTTAGATTCTTGATAAACAGGATTTTAAACTGTATTTTTAATTCTTGGGGTGATTAGCACAAATAGTGGCTTACCAGTGAGTCTTAGCAATTAAAAAAATAAAAAAAAATTATAAATTTGATTTGCATTGTAAGAGTAAGATGTATCAGCACAACTTCTAAACGTGAAAAAAAGGTATAAATGCAATATCACCTTTACAGCTAGGGATCCTCTGAATATAGAAGCCATGAAAGAGGATTTCATCTGGGATACTGCTACTGTTTTTCTGCAGGAGCCGAGGTCAATTCTGGGTGCAGGCGTAGACCAGCTGTGCAATGAGTGCATGGTGGGGCTGCTGCACCTTGTTTGAGCCCTTCCCAAGCACAGCAGCTGCCTGTGGGAGCTGTTTTTTGATCATCCAGAATGCATCCTCTGTGGGACCGTGTGGTGAGAAATAGCCATTAGCTGTAGTCACTATATTTAGGCGATTATGTGTAGGTATTCCTGATCAATTTTTGTGAACGTTTTCTGTGAATGCTCCTTCTGCTTATATATTGTGAAAAGCTTAATGATGCATTTTACCTCAGTCTCTTCTACTCTCTGCCTCCATCTTTGCTCTCAACAGTTATCAAGGCAGGTTTGATTTTGATTTTTATTATTTTCACCCTCAGTGAAACACTTACTGTCAATAGCAATTTTTAGAGAAACAAGCTATTATACAAAGGTCAGGGAATTTTGTGAAGATCATAATTGCCTAAAGGCTTCATTAACCTTTACAAAATAGTGGTCGCTGGATTACACAACATACGATTAAATGACCATTAACATCCAGAGCAATTAATGAAAGTAACAACCTCAAGGTACCGCAAATCACATAGATGCTACCCAATATCAATCTCCAAGCACAAGTCTTATTCCAGCAAATAGCCCTGAAATAAGATATTCTACAAATGACAAAGACTACTCTCTGTGGAGCATACAAGCCAGGCCACATATTTACCAATGTTTATTAGTGCCTGACAGAACATTATGGTGAGATTGAGTGGAATATCCAGTGCCAATAGCATTGTCCTCTTTCTGTAGGTATTCCAGAAATTAAGAGGCTCACAAATAATAACCACTTAAAAAAATGAGGCCCTGTCCCTTTTGTTTGAAGAGATATCAGAGAACGGCATACAGACATGAGGTTAAAACCTTTTTAATCTACCTCTCCAAATAATGTGTTCAGCTTCAAAGAAATTAAGCTTACCTTGTACTAGTAACCTAAATGAAAAAGCTTCTCCAGTCTCAGCATTGTTATTACTGATGATGTTGAGTGTTTCTTTGTTACAAACCATCCAGCACTTTTCCTAATAAAATTTAATAAAATAACTTGTTGAACTGGAAAACTATGCCTTATTAACTAGAATTGTGACACAGTTACAACTGAAGTAAAAATTATAATATTGGTGTATGTATTTACATAGAGGAAAACATAATCAAATAATGTTAAAGATAACAGATTATGTATTCAAGTTCTCTCTTTATGGGTCTCTGTAATCTTGATTTAGTTCCTTCTTTGTACAGAAGTACGGAAAAGTGCTGTCTGAGCGATTCCAGGCTTTATTTATTGTACGCTATTCAAATTCTCTCTGAAGGTGGAGCCATTAATTTTCTCATGTGTTTCCCACTCTGTAGCGCTCACCACTACAGTACCTACGTGCTTCTCAAACGTGAATTAACCTATGCAATACTAGTCTATTGGTGTAGAATTACACTGAGATGAAGAACAGAGATAGTAATTGAGTAATGTGTGTTATCTACTAATTTTGAATGTACCTTATGCCATGGTTTTTTTTAAACGTGCATGTTTAAATGTGCATGTTTATATATGCATGTTTAAAGATGTACATGCAGTTGCTTTTGACCTCATATGAAGTTATAAGTACCAAACATGGAAACGTTGATTTTAGCTGGTGAAATGTCTCAGCACAACTGAAGAACAGTGCCTAACATGAGGGCATAAACTTTTTTCATGCTGCAAGTATTTGATTGCTGCGGAGACCAGCTTCAGGGCAGGTAAGACTGCGCTGGGGAAGGGATCTGCAGCAAAAAGGGACAACAAAAAAGCTCTTTTTGGGGCTTTTGGAAGCCGGCAAAAGCCGTCGGCGTGTGCGGAGGGCTGTCAGCTGGTGGGCGGGCTGCTGAGGGAGCCTGGGGCGCAGCCAGCACCTCCCCCGGTGGATCAAGCCACCAGGTTATAAGACGCCTCCGGGAGGGCAGGGACTAGTCCTGCAGAGCACAGAGCGAGCACCCGGTGCTTACCCCAACTGGCCGCCGAGTCGCAAGGTGTCACTTGCGTGTAGAGACGCAGCCATGGTTGCTACCCGGTCGAAGGCTGCTGTTAAAAAAACTGTGGGCACCCAGACAGAGCCCCCACGCGAACATGTGGGCGTCCAGGCCTCTGGCTGCAGAGAGTGCCGGAGCCTGGCACTCGCGATGGAGGGCAGCGGAGACAACACCTGTGTCAGATGTGAGCAGGCAAATGATCTGCTCATTCTGGTGGCTGAGCTGAAGGAGGAAGTGGAGAGGCTGAGGAGTATCAGGGAATGTGAGAGGGAGAGTGACTGGTGGACCCGCTCCCTGAGAGAAAGGGAACGGGTTGAGGCCCGACACAAGTCAGAGGACCCCCTCCCCTCTCGTCACCGGGCGATAGGAGGGGATCGCAGAGACGAGGGGGAATGGAAACAGGTCCCTGCTCGGGCAAGCAGGAGAATCCCCTCCCGGGCCCTCCCACCTTCCCAGTTGCCCCTGCAGAACAGGTATGAAGCCCTGCAGGAGGAACTGGCTGTTGGAGGGGAGGATGATACACCCAGGCCAGAAATGTCAGAAAGACCAAGTCGCCATGGACCCAGCATCACAACTGGCTCCAAAAGGAAAAGCAGACGGGCCATTGTTGTGGGTGACTCTCTGCTGAGGGGGGCGGAGGGGCCAATATGCCGCCCTGACCCACTTCACAGGGAAGTCTGCTGCCTCCCTGGGGCACGGGTCAGGGATGTGTTGGACAAACTTCTGGCCCTAGTGAGCTCCTCTGACTATTACCCCCTCTTAGTATTTCAGGTGGGTAGTGATGAAGTGGGTAGAAGGAGCCCAAAATCGATTAAAAGAGATTTTAGAGCCTTGGGGCAGTGGCTTAAGGGGTCAGGAACGCAAGTTGTATTCTCCTCTATCCCTTCAGTGGCAATCACGAATGAGGAAATTAACAGGAAGAGGCAAAAGGTCAACTCGTGGCTCCGGGACTGGTGTTATCGGCAGGGCTTTGGGTTTTTTGATCACAGGCTGCTGTATGAGTCACCTGACCTGATGGTGGCAGGTGGGACGCACCTGTCCCAGAAGGGGAAAAGAATTTTGGGGCAGGAGTTAGCAAGGCTCATTGACAGGGCTTTAAACTAGATATGAAGGGGGAAGGGGAGATAACTGGGCCCATCAGGAATAAACCTGAGGGAGGCATGCCAGGGCTTGAAGGATGGTTGACTCGCGAGGACTCTCACTCTGCCATTTCATTTGAGAGAAGGGACAGACATTTAGAAATCATGGAAGCACCTGAGAGGGGTCTGGTGGGAAATGGGGCCCACACTCACAAAAAGGTGTTGGAATCATTAGCACATCTGAAGTGCATCTATACCAATGCACGCAGTATACACAACAAACAGGGGGAGCTTGAAGCCATGATGCACCAGGAAAACTACGACATAGTGGCTATCACAGAAATGTGGTGGGATGCCTCACACAACTGGAGTGCCACAATCGATGGCTACAAGCTCTTCAAGAGGGACAGACAGGAAAGGAGAGGCGGAGGAGTGGCCCTGTTTATGTTAGAGAATGCTATGAGAGCTCGTAAGTCAAGTATACTGGTGATGGGGTGGAGAGTGTTTGGATTAGGTTAAGGGCCGATAAAGCTGATATTGCTGTGGGAGTCTGCTATAGACCTCCCAACCAAAGCAGTGAGGCGGATGAAGCTTTCTATAAGCAGCTGGGGGAAATCTCGCGGTCACTTGCCGTTGTTCTGGTGGGGGACTTTAACCTCCTGGATATCTGCTGGGAATACAACACAGCAGAGAGGGAACAATCCAGGAGGTTCCTGGAATGTGTGGAAGATAACTTCCTCACACAGCTGGTAAGTGAGCCGACGAGGGAAGGAGCCCTCCTGGACCTGCTTCTTGTGAACAGGGAAGAACTTGTGGGGGAAGTAAAGGCTGGTGGCCATCTAGGGCACAGGGATCATGAGATGATCGAATTTCTGATTCTTGGAGAAACAAGGAGAGGGGTTAGTAAAACTGCCACCTTAGACTTCCGGAGGGCAAACTTTGACCTGTTCAGAAGACTGCTGGACAAAATCCCTTGGGAGGCTGCCCTGAAGGATATAGGAGCCCAGGAAGGCTGGACATACTTCAAGAGAGAAGTCTTAAAGGCACAGGAGGAGGCTGTCCCCGTGTGCCGAAAAACAAGTAGGCGGGGAAGGAGACCGGCCTGGCTAAATAGGGACCTTTGGCTGGACCTCAAGAACAAAAGGAGAGTCTATGACCTCTGGAAGAAGGGGTAGGTCTCTCATGAAGCCTATAAGGATATAGCGAAGCTATGCAGGGAGAAAATTAGGAGAGCCAAAGCGCAGCTAGAGCTCAACCTAGCTACAGCTGTTAACAAAAAATGTTTCTATAAATTCATTAACAACAAAAGGAGGATTAGGGAAAAATCTCCCTCCCTTACTGGATGCAGAGGGAAACATAGTCACAAAGGATGAGGAGAAGGCTGAGGTGCTCAATGCCTACTTTGCCTCAGTCTTCAGCAGTGGAACTAGCTGTTCCCTGGGCACCCAGCCTTGTGAGCTAGGAGACAGGGAGGGGAAGCTGAACGAGGTCATCACAATTAAAGAGGAAGTGATCAGTGACCTGCTACGCCGCTTGGATGCACACAAGTCTATGGGACCAGATGGGTTACATCCAAGAGTGCTGAAAGAGTTGGCAGACGTGCTCACCAAGCCACTTTCCATTATCTACCTGAAGTCATGGCTAACTGGGTAGGTCCCAATGGACTGGAGGGTAGCAAATGTAGCACCCACCTACAAAAAAGGCAGAAAGGAGGATCCAGGAAACTATAGGCCTGTCAGTCTGACCTTGGTAGCAGGGAAGGTCATGGAGCAGATCATCTTGAGTGCCATTACAAGTCATATAATGGACAAGCAGGGGATCAGGCCTAGTCAGCATGGGTTTATGAAAGGCAGGTCCTGCCTGACGAACCTGATCTCCTTCTACGACAAGATGACCTGATTATTGGATGAGGGAAAGGCTGTGGACATTGTCTGCCTAAACTTTCTAAAAGCATTTGATGCTGTCCCCCATAGAATTCTCATGGAAAAACTGGCAGCTCATGGCCTGGATGAGCATACGATCTGCTGGATCAAGCACTGGCTGGATGGGTGGTCCCAAAGAGTGGTGGTCAATGGAGTTAAATCCAGCTGGCGGCTGGTCACAAGTGGTGTCCCTCAGGGCTCAGTGTTGGGACCATTTCTGTTTAACATCTTTATTGATGACCTTGATAAGGACATAGAGTGTATCATCAGCAAGTTTGCAGATGACACGAAGCTAAGTGGGAGTGTTGATCTACATGAGGATAGGGAGGCTCTACAGAGAGACTTGGACAGATTGGACCGATGGGCCAATGCTAACGGTATGAGCTTCAACAAGGCCAAGTGCCGGGTCCTGCACTTGGGCCACAACAACCCCATGTATCGCTACAGGCTTGGGGAAGTGTGGCTGGAGAGCTGCCTGGCAGAAAAGGACCTGGGGGTTCTAATTGACAAGCGGCTGAACATGAGCCAGCAGTGTGCCCAGGTGGCCAAGAGGGCCAATGGCATCCTGGCTTGTATTAGAAATAGTGTGACCAGCAGAAGGAGGGAGGTGATTGTCCCCCTGTACTCAGCACTGGTGAGGCTACACCTTGAGTATTGTGTCCAGTTCTGGGCACCTCAATATGAGAGAGATATCGAGGTGCTGGAGCGAGTGCAGAGGAGGCCAACGAAGCTGGTGAAGGGCCTGGAGAATAAATCTTATGAGGAGCGATTGAAGGAGCTGGGACTGTTTAGTTTGAGGAAGAGGAGGCTGAGGAGAGACCTCATCACTCTCTACAACTACTTGAAAGGACATTGTAGAGAGGTTGGTGCTGGGCTCTTCTCACAGGTAACTGGTGATAGAACAAGAGGGAATGGCTTCAAGCTGCAACAGGGTAGGTTTAGGCTGGACGTTAGGAAAAAATTCTTCACAGAAAGAGTGGTCAGACACTGGAATAGGCTGCCCAGCGAGGTGGTGGAGTCACCATCCCTGAATGTGTTTAAGACTCGTTTAGATGTGGTGTTAAGGGATATGTAGAGTGGAGTTGATGGTTGGACTCGATGATCCCAAGGGTCTTTTCCAACCTAAATGATTCTATGATTCTGTTTCCATAAGAATCTGATATCTAGTCTACGTCCTTGTTCAGTTGTATTCCATCTCAGTCAAGGTCAGTTATGTTGATTGAATAGGAGGTGTATAATCTGCATTGTACTAAAAACAAACAAAGCAAACAAACAAAAAAAAAAAACCCAACAACCCAAAAACATCTTTGGGCTTTGGTGGTGTTGTGGCTTAGCCCCAGCTGGCAACAAAGAACAACAGGGTTGCTCGCTCACTCCTCTACACCCCAAAGGCAGTTTAACAGACAAGCAAAGGAAAGAGGAAAACAACAACAGTAATTCTGATGGAGGAATATATAAAGTATGACTAATGTATAGCTGCTCACTGATTGGGACCCGCAATCCAGCCTGCTCTGAGCAGTGATTCTTCCTCCTCGCTCCTTGTCCCTCCCACAGCTCCCCAGCTATATACTGGGCACAGCATCACATAGTACTGCCAGCGGACCTGGCTGTGTCCTGTCCTAGCTCCTTGTGAAAACTAACCCTATCCCTGCCAGAACCATGACACATAGGAAATAATAATCTTCCGTATTTACTAATTATTTTTTTTTTCTTCTTTCAATCTTTACTTTACTGAGCAAAGGGGACAGTAGAAGAGATGATGGAGAGCAGACTGCAGCACATCAGCTGAAAGGCCTGGAGGCTGAGGTTATGAACCTGGTCAAAGAGACTAGAATGGGCACAAGAAAGTAAGTTGAGTGTGAGGCAGAGAGATAGAAAAGCAGAGTACTGTGAACTTGATGAATAGAATTATAGAACAGTTTAGGTTGGAAGGGACCTTTAAAGGTCATCTAGTCCAACCTCCCTGGCAATGAGCAGGGAGCTTCAACTAGATCAGGTTGCTCAGAGACCCATCCAGCCTGATCATGAACGTTTCCAGGCATGTGCATCCACCACCTCTCTGGGCAACCTGCTCCAGTGTTTCACCACCCCCCCTATAAAAAGTTTCTTCCTTACATCAAGTCTAAATTTTCCCTCTTTAGCTTAAAGCCATTACCCCTTGCCTTATTGTAACAGGCCCTGCTAAAAAGTTTGTCCCCATCTTTCCTGTAGGCCCCCTTTAAGCACTGAAAGGCTGCCTTTTCTTCTCCAGGCTGAAAAACACCAACTCTTTCAGCCTGTCCTCATAGGAGGGGTGCTCCATCCTTCTGATCACTTTTTGTGGTCTTCCTCTGGACCTGCTCCAACAGGTCCATGTCTTTCCTGCGCTGAGGGTTCCAGAGCTGGATGCAGCACTCCAGGTGGGGTCTCACAAAAGTGGAGTAGAGGGGCAGAATCACCTCCCTCCACCTGCCAGCCAAGCTTCTTTTGATGCAGCCCAGGATACACTTGGCTTTCTAGACTGTGAGCACACATTGTTGGCTTATGTCCAGCTTTTCATCCACCAGTACCCCCAAGTCCTTCTCGTCAGGGCTGCTTTCAATTCCTTCGTCCCCCAGCCTGTACTGATACCAGGGCTTGCCTCAACCTAGGTGCACTTGTTGAACCTCATGAGGTTCCTGTCCAGGTCCCTCTGGATGTCATCCTATCCCTCAGATGTGCCAACAGCTCCACTCAACTTGGTGTTAGTTACAGTTGTGGATTGCATTATTAACTACGTAAAAGGCAATGCAACACTTACTCTGTGTACAACCATACAGTCTTGAAAAGGAAAAATGTCAAATCCTAAAAGGTTACCACGGGATGCTGCACACGAAGAACAAATACTATCATTGCTCTGCAATATGCTTCTAAAATACAACAAAAGACTAGTGTGTTTTGGTGGTTTTTTTTTCTAGTGCTTCATATTGCAAGATAAAACTAATATAGGCAGTCTTGCTAAATACACCATTACCATGACAGCAGAGCTAAAACGTGCACATGGATAGTTAACCATTTTCAAATATTTTTCTACCATTTTATTAAACATAGGCTTGTGTACTATCAGGTACTCTACCATGTCATAGGGAAAAATTCAGATCATACCTATCTTTGGGTTGGCTTCTCTGTTTTTTGTACAGATTTTTACTTGGACTTCCTGTTTTTTTCACATGGCTGATTATCTAACAGGTTCCGCTGTCTGCTTCCTTTGTGGAGAGCCTGCAGTGAGTCAACATGTCCCTGGGGCTGCTGACACACCGTGTGGGCATGGAGAGGGGGCAGGGTCTGGAGGGTGGTTTCTCAATCACATCGCTGCAAGCCTGAACGCATCACAGGCTTGTGATCTGCCTAGCTGTGAGCTCCACCAAAGGCTACTCTGGGTGTGCATCCCAGATAGAGCCAAAGCGACCATTAATGCAGTTAGATGCTGCTAATCCTAAGAACAGTCCTTGACTGTATGTTCTTAATCTCTATTGATCCTGATCTATTGGAAATAAAAAGGTGAAAGGCAAGCATGGGCTAACTGTAGGAATTCACACACAGACCTGACAGGGTTCTTTTTCAAATAAGAATTCTTGAAAGCTTACCATTTTTTTCTAAACATCTATGTGCTCCCATCAACAAATTACAGGAGAATCTGTCACATTAAAATACTTTATTGGAAGCCCGTTTTTTCCATAGTAAAGAAAAAATAAATAATTTTATAAAAATTCTCATAAAATCTCAGAAACAAATGTTTGTAGCCTGCTGTAAAATACTGTTGTAACTGTTATTGATATTTGCAGCCTAGAAGCCTGACAGAGGATTTATTATGCCCCAAGTTTCTTGAGCTATGAATAAGTAAAGTAATTTAGTTGAACTTTCATTGACATCTTGCCAGTGTATGTGCTCATTAACATGATTTGTCTGTTAGGCTTGTACTTTACTGGTTAATCTAATACTTAAATGGTAATAAAAAGTACCCATATGGTAATCCTTAAAGTTGAGTTGCTATGGGAGGGAACAACTGTCATATACTGTTGTTGTGCCTCAAAACTACATAATCCCTAAGTAAAAGGACATAAGAAATATCTTTAATCCATTAGTCCATGGAGGAGTCTGGAAGCTTCCCTTTCCCTTCCCTTTCCTTTCCCCATTTAGAGTTCCCTCACAGTTCATTTTCAATACCGTAAGAGAGCTATAAACAACTAAACATCATCACACATAAATGCCATGCCCCCAAAATCACTTTATAGCATGAATTCTCAAAAATTGGAAAACTATACACAAAACATTACCAGCATATATCATCAGCATAAACTTCCAGTTGCTGAGAATTCTGACTCCTTACTCAGTGACAATCATTTCTACTGAATTAACACATTTCTTTATCTCCATCACCAGGCTCTATGTTCTGTAGAATCAGGAATCTGCGAACAGAAAGAAGGTTAAACAAACCTAATGACGGCGATCCCTCTTTACAGACAATGTTCAAACCTTACAATAGGCCACTTACGGCCCTAGTCTTGGCAAAAGTCTCATGTTTCCTATATAAATAATCTATGATGAGTGACTAAAAACCAATGGACGTTAGGAATCTGTCCCTTTTTCAGAATAACGTCCGTCTCTATTATCCTGTGAAGAGGGAAATATCAGACAGAGACTTAAAAAGACTGCCTGAACCTTCAGGCCATCCAGCTGAGTTTTATGACACTATGTTCTGCATTGTTTAATTGCTTGTATTTATTTCTATGCAATCCACTTTTCTCTACCAAGACCAAATGTTAATGTTCTCTTTGTGCTTCCAAGTTCACACTCAGATCATTTTCTATTTGCAACCTGCCACTCAATAAATGGGTTGGATAAGAACATCTGGAAAACAGGCCAGTGTCACAATTTAAAGATAAAAATATTATTATACCACCACTAAAAAGAGTAACTATTGCACTAGAAACATTTTTTCTTCTAACTGTAGCAGCCTTGGTACTTTCTACTTAGACAGCACGTATTTCAGTTGCCTATTCCTGTTTCTTAGCATTAGTTTTACTACGTAGTATCTTCCTATTTACTGTTTTCCTATTTACTTCTTCATAACACAAAATGCTTGTGCAAAGGGATCAAGGGATTTAACTTTTGCCAGAAGCTGGAGCTCAGAAACACCTATGTCAACGTAAACCTAGTCCTCTAAGCTGTTAGAATTGGTGAATCAAAAAGGCGCAGAGAAGGGGAAAAGTTCCTCTAGTAACCACGTGTAGACATTACTCTCTCTGTTCCTATGGCTAGGGATACCTGTAAGGCAAATGAAGGCAAACACGGGCTTACCTGCCCCTGCTCCCAGATCATCCACTTGACCTGTTACTCATACACAAGCTGTTGTGCACAAACCTGTGTTCAGTATTACCAGTTTTCCTTTTCAATACCTAGGTTCTTTGGTTTTTCCTTAAGAACTATCTTCCAGCTAGCAGTGTCCACATTGCCTAAGTTACACAAAGTCCTTATTCTCTCTTTCAGAGAGAATCTTAGTCATAATGGTCACGTGACAGATTTGATAGCAGAAGTAAACTTAATTGCTCTATTCCACAACTTCTGGCACCAGTATGACAGATGACTATATTCATAAGTCAGTGTTACGTTTTTGCAATGTAATCTAAATCCTTTTTTTTTTTTTTTTTCCCAGAAGAGCCAGATTACTTTCAGATATGCTTTTTTATTGAATTAAATCAACAGTTTAAGAATATTCCCTTCTATCCTTTCCCATAGGTTTCCCGGTTACATCTGTGGGACCTGGTAAGTTTTTTTGCTGAATACCCTTCCATCAGGCTATAAGAAAACCTGAAAGGAAAGAACATCTGTCAGTGTAGATACTCAACTGTCCAAATACAGTGCTATTTAGTGATACAATATAGTCTGTTCTGTGATGTTGCCAATCCCTGACTGGCGCATGAAGACCTATAGAGGTACTTGAACTTGATTGTTTCAGACTACAGAAGACTATTAATTACTTCTGCAATGCTAACTTCTCTTTACTGCGCATTCTACAATGGTTTCATGATGTATACGTCTTAGTTAATGTACATTTCTTCCTAAGTGAGGAAAGAGAAACAAACATAAATTCAACAGAAGGCTGTGCTGAATTTATCTTCCTGGTATTCTCTTTCTGAAGGATATGTTATTTAATAATATCTTTTTTTTTTTTACCAGACGATAATTAATCTGCATAGAAAAAAAAATGGAATAACAAGCCCAAAAAAGAAAAATAAACAGCAGACAATTGAAAGATCAAGCTAATATACCATGCTCCCGTGACTGAAAAAAACAGGCATTAAAACACCCGTGCATCATCTCTATGTGAAAGTTTGTAACTGATACTACGTGTATCTATTATCATGATGACATAAACAATAATGAAAGTGGAAAGTATTGCGAACTGTCCAGTTTAGGCCTGCATGCCTAAATTCAAATCATCACCGTTCTAGTTACACAACTGTATCTCAATCTCTGCTCAGACAGACAGAAAGGGATGCTGAGAACAGAATATTTTTCAGAAAGAAACCCAGGAATATATGATGGCTTTTAAGCATCTGCACAGAATTTGGCTCACTATCTACAGAAGCACAGATTTCAGATATTGGCTTGGGGAATTCCTTAATTTTGACCAAGTTTAATGCACACTCAAAGCCTTACACTTGCTTATCAACAGCGAGGCGATCTCTACCATCATCACAGAGTGGAGAGAAACAGATTGGTTTCTTAGCACACAAGAATGTGTTTATGGTTTGAAATGTGAGGGTGTCACTATGTGTCTTTGGCAGGAAGGCTGGCTTGAAAGTTCCCAAGATCCATGACCAATTTACTGCCCCCTCAGATATATTAGTAAATGCTTACGGTTCTGTGCACCAAACTGGGTACCTCAGACTGTCTGGAGTCAAAATAACCATTCAAACCTACTCAGTACTAAAAATCTAACCATTTTGGAAGATGGGGTAACATAGGGTACAAGGGGTGAGCTTTGCTGCTGAAACACAGCACAGGATCTTGCAACAGTAAGGGAGTTGTGCAATCTTCCGCTTGAATAATTCCACTTGGGCAGCTGTGTTCACAGCCTGTGGCAGGACTAACCATGTGCATCCTTATATGAATGGACTTATTCCCATCATGTAGCAAGAGTAAGGGAAACACACAAATAGTGTGGGAGGGCTCAATACCGTCTGCTCTGGCTGCTGCCACTTCTCGCTGCTGCCAGCTTCAATCACTGCTGGCAGGCTGCAAGCACCCCACAGACTCAAGTCCCTGCTCCTTCTAGGGATCAGCCTCACAGGACACATACACTTGCTTTGTTACAACATTCCAATTTTTAGATGCTTTTAACACGAAATAAACCACCATCAACCCTCCCCAAAAGATATGTGTAAACAAAAGGCACATGAAGTGCCCCATGGAGCGCCAAAACCCCCCCAAAGTATTACATTGCTATCCTCTTCTCACTAAAAGTGGATAAAATGGACTCTGTTTTACATGAAAGGTTTATTCCAGACCTTTGGAAATAAATGCAGTGTACAGAATTGCTTTAAACCACCTGTATTTCAGTTATGAACTTCTATGGCAAGACTGAAGAGCCCTGCAACAGTTAGTTAATTCACCATTCACCATTTGCTCACAGTGTTTGCCTTGTTTAGGGTTTTGCTTTGTCCCTTTTTTTTTTTTTTTAAACTTCAGCAAACTTCATTTAGCATGAACTCTCAACACGAACAGCGTTTCTTCAATAGCTTTATCATTTTTGCCATATCCTACTCAAGTAAAATAAGAAAGCGTCAGTAAGTTTTAAAGAACAAACTTCTGCCAGAATATGATAAGATTTTCTTTTACTATAATTAACGAAATGCCTATTTGGACACTGCACACTATATAGAATTACATATGTTGTGGTACAGTTAGGCATTGATAATTTTGCGCTATTTTTACTCACAATCATATGAGGTTTGTTTGCCCATGACAGAGCAGTACACTTTGCTTGGTTTTACCCATTTCTTCTTCATTATGTGCATCTACTTCATCATATGTGTCCTGGTAGCTGTGGAAAAGACAGGTTTTGAGAGACAAGAAACTTGGACACACTAGACAATATTCACGTGTATTTTTCATAAATCAGTTTTACAAGGTGTGTAGAGATCCAGTCACCACTAGAACTCCAAAATAGAAAAGTCTAATCCAGGTAATGCAGTCAAAATTCTTCTTTAATAGAGTGATCCAATAGCAAGAAAAAAAAAAAAAGCACTAAAACATACTGAGGGATTTTATTTTATTTTTTTAGAACATTAGACCGAGATGCAGTACTGAATAACTATCAAAGGAGATTGATCGTTACTTTGCTCAGAGCTAAATGCTAGACAGATAAATGCAGACTGACATCGTTAATGAGCTTAAAATCCAAGTATCGCTCAGCACCATGTGGCGTGGGAGATGATATCATGAGAACATTATTTCATTCCTATTTCTTCTTTTCTCTAATGATATTCTACTGACAAAGAACAACGTGTGTATGTGCATGAGTGAGAGACTCACATGAGGCAATAGCCACCTTGGAAGGCAGCCACGTGAAAGAGTCAAATGGAGATTGCTGAAAGCAGAGATCAGATCAGGCAGACAAGGATCAAATTCCAAACTGTGTTAGCTAATAGGTCTATGAATTCAGAAGAACTGTGTCAGAAAATACTAGCCAACTTACAGAAAGCAATGAGAATCTGATCCAAAAGTGGAAATATGGAGAAGAAAAAACCCCAACACCTGCAACTGACCTGCAGTTCTCAAGGGTTCTTTTAATCTCTGTGAAGTTCCTTTGAGTTATAGTAGGAGAATAGTTGCCGTTATATCAAGAGATCCACAAAGTTCTTCTAATCATTTTCAGCATTGCAACATCTGGGGTGCAGAACTGATTCCTTGGATTAAAGGGATGCTGCTCTCCTAAGTAGTCCCATTGAAATCAGTTGAGCTACGTCAGTAGGACAGCAAAGGACACTCATGATACAGCCTTTAGATTTTACCAGACTTATTATTACTTGTAATGCTTCCATCACTACATGACCTGGATTGACTGATTGACCCACTCTATGAAGTACAAACAGGGAGGTGCGGCCTTTGGACACAGCCAATTTCTCTCTTTGCTATCAGAATCAATTTCATTGACATTCAGATCAAAAGGTAACTTAAGCGGACTCTTTGACACTTTTACATATCCAGTCTGGATCCTATAAATGTTTGAGGTGCTTCAATGTTTACGAATACCTGTATTTGTGTAAGAACAAGGATATTAAGGCATGAACAAGAGCACTTCAGTTCATTATTCACCATCCGCTTCTTAAAAAAGATGAAGATGTTCATTCAGGGAAGGGAAAGATCACTTTGTGTCTTGAATCAGAGCTAATGAATTCTGAAAGGAGTCCCCTTAGAGGTAATTCCATATACTGCAATTTATGCAGGCAAATGCTTTGATGCATAGTTATAAATAACTAAGGAATTTAGAAACGTCAAGAGTGGCTTGTAGACAGGATGAAAGAAGCTACGCTTGGTAACTACGTTGCCCATTATGTACCTCACAAAGCTCCGTTATTTAATAATACAGTTGTTATCAGGAGTTTTTAAATGGTCAATCATACCTGAGTTTCATTACTGTGGTAAAATTTATAGAATTTAAAGTAGCGCTAAGTAGTCTCTTCTTTCTGCTCTGCTTTATTAGAGCAGAGGTATAGACATCTAGATGTTCACAGAAGCACAGCAATTTGAATCTGGCTGTGATTTATCTATTAACATCTATTAACAATGAGGAGATACCAGAAGATATGAACATGCAATTTACTTGACAAAAAAAAGTTCGTAAAGATCCTAACACAATGAATGTGAAGAAGCTTCAGTTTGATGAGTTTGCATATTTAAACTAGCAGAGGAATATCTGGTATGCAGGACTAAAGGTAATTCTTTTGGGACACAAACTACATTCTGGGCCTGGGGGGAACAAGAGTTATTTATATGTGTAAACTAACGATAACTTTTTTAGACATCCTTCAGAAAGGGAATACTTTATAGAGTACTTAACACGTGTTGTCCCAGAAGATGTAGCACCTACAGACATTAATAACAACATTGCTGTTCTCTAAAATCTCTGAAAATCCAGCATTTTGAAACCTTGGTAGTCCTCTCTTGGGGGAGGCTTTTTTTGGTTTGCTTTTTTTACACATAGGTGAAAAAATATGCAAACTTCTGGGTACTTATTTTTCCTATGGTCTGCCAAACCATTTAATGACCTCAATACCAAAATTCCTGGGTTGCATTTAAAAGTGCATATGCACTCTGAAATGCGTCCCCTGGAAGCTGGAAAATTAGAAGACATCCAGGAAAAAAAGTGACACTTTTAACAGTACAATTTTGAATCTCCATAATATAGCAGTAATAAAAGGTTTGAGGGCTTAGGGTTGCCAGTTTTGTAATCTTCACAGCATACTCTAAAGATAACTTTTCCTCTTACTTACCCATCCTATTGCTGTCTTGCCTATATATTCCACCACTTTGGTCAGCATTGTTACAGATGAGTGGAAGGCACCTCAGTCAAAAGAGAGAAGCAGCATTATATTTTAGCGAGGTAAAATAATAATTTGACAGAGTTCGGTAAGTTTGATGAAATTTTAAGAAGTTTAACAGTGGTTTGACAAGGTTCAATAAGTTTGATGGCAAGCTTCACCTTATTACTTACTGTATGGAAGAAACATACAAAGGAAAATGGAGTTAGAATTGAGTTAGAATGATTCACACAGAGACCACACAAGGAGGACCCTCCCATTGAGTCACGAGGTTCAGAGTTGACACCCTTGCTTTCCAAACTCCTTTTTTGGAGCCTAGGCTGGGTGCAATCTTAGTCTTAGACTTGGGCAACGGTTTATGTCTAATAGAATTATCCGTACAATGCTTATAATAATATTCAGTAGCTACATGGATTAGTAATATTTCAGAGTATTAATTCAGCATGCAGGGTCACCTGCTCTCAAGGAGAGAGTCACCTGGTACGCAGTCCAGCTGCCATTCAGAGAGAGCTCAAACTGGGCCCATCCTGATGGTAATATTTATAAAGTGACGTAACTGCCTGCTAGTCAATAGTATAGACAAGATAGATGTCTTTGGTTTAGCTCTAGTATCTTTTGCACTTTGTTTATCTGGAGTTTTGGGTTTCAAAACCACCTTTCAAAATCTTTTTCAAGGCACCTTCATTTCTGGGGTATGGATAGATGGAGTCGTTCACTGGAGGCTAGACACAGAAAGGCTGTAGCCCCTGCCATTCATTTGTGATAAGTGATAATGCCACTACAGTTCCTTAAGCCAAAGCAAAAACAAACTTTGGTACTCTAGCTTGCCCATCGACTCTAGTTTGTCTCTCTGACAACCACTACCACAGACAAAAGGTCCTGTCTGTGGAAAAAGCGCAATCCAACAGTGTTTAAAATAAACCATCATAGAAATTCAGAATCTCAGAGTTAGGTAGACTGATAATTTTTGTGTCTTTGTCAGTGTGGATATAATCGTTCCATGAAAGCAGCAAGTTATTATTTAAATTCATATTTGTTTAATAACTTTGTGTTCAAACATCTTCATACCAAGTTGAAAAGTAATTTCTGACAAAAGAGGTTCAGCCTAATTTGCTTACTGGTCACTCTAACAAGAATTTTAAATTGCGTGTATACTTGCTCTGTGGGGCACACTGCCGTTTTGTTGGAAGAACAATAAAGTAGCTCACATGTCATCCATCAAGTTCCCCGAATGCATAGAAGATTGCTTCCTCATACAAGTGTTAGATGTGCCAACCAGAACGAGGCACTGCTGGACTTGCTACTCACAAACCAAGAAAACCTGCTTTGTAATATTTTGGTTAGTGATAGCCTTGGCTACAGTCATTGTGATGTTGTGAAGTCTGGGATCCTGCTGAGCACACTGAAGGTTAGTACTGAGACAGAGGTTTTAGTACTGGTGCTAAATAGCTCTTTTTCAAACTGGCAACCTACCACAAGTGGAGTTCCCCAGGGATCGAGTCTGGGACCAATGCTGTTTACTGTCTTCATAAGCGATCTGGATGATGGGATCAAGTGCACCCTGATGAAATTTGCTGATGATACCAAACGGAGTGGGGAAGTGGACACTTCAGAAGGGAGAGACACTGTGCGGGAAGAAGACCTGGATAGGCTGGAAGAGTGGGCTAACAAGAACCTTATGAAGTTCAACAAAGACAGCTGTAAGGTCTTGCATCTGGGAAAAAAGTGCAGCACAGGCTGAGATCTACCCATCTGGGGAGCACCTCTGTGGAAAGGGACCTGGGGGTCCTGGTGGGACAAGCAGCTCAGTATGAGTGAACAGCGTGCTGCAGCGGCAAAGAAAGCCAACAGGATGCTGGGTTGCATCAAGAAAGGCATGACTAGCAGAGATAAAGAAGTTGTTATCCCACTCCACTCAGCGCTTGTCAGGCCACACCTGGAATACCGTGTTGAGGTTTGGTCTCTGGTATACAAAAAAGTTGTGAATGGGCTGGAGAGGGTCCAGAGAAGGGCCATCCAGATGATCAAAGACCTGGGAAGCCTGCTGTATGAGGAAAGACTGAGAGAACTGGGTTTGTTCAGCCTGAGAAAAGAAGGCTTAAGGGAGACCTTATCACCACATTCCAGTATTTAAAGGGTGGCTACAAAGAAGATGGAGACTCTCTTTTCACAAGGAGTCACAAGGAAAAGACGAGGGGTAATGGGTACACATTACTCCTGGGGAGATTCTGATTGGAAGAAGAACAAGAGGAAAATCTTTCACAATGAGAACAGTCAGTCATTGGCATAATGTCCCCAGGGAGTGGTGGATTCCCCAATGTCCTCGTTTGGGGTGGAGCAGAGACAACTCTCTCTTCCGTGGGAGGCTTGTGTGTACGCTTGTTGCCATGGCAACTGGGGTCAGCTGACTGGGTGATTTACCCTGCGGAGGGGTTGCACCTGTGGGGAGGCGTGGACAGGTCAGGTGACCCGAACTGACCAATCGGGTATTCCATCCCATCGGCCATGCTCAGTGTAAAAGCCGAGGGATCAAAGGAGTTGGGTCGGCTCTTCTTCTTTGGCTCCTTTCCAACGTCTCTTCTTTAGTGGCTCTTTTTTTGTCAATGACTAATGTCTGAGGAAGGCCCCATCAGCTCATCTGCCTTTTGATCCTGGTCAGTGTGTTCCAGTTCCCATTCATCACTGAGTCCAGTCTGGAACTTTCCCAGTGCCTGACAGTGACATCTTCCTGGGAACTTGATCCGGCTTTGTAGATATTTATATATTTTGTATCTACTTCATTATTGTATCTATTCATTATTTCATTATTATCTATTTCATTATTTATTAATAATATTTCATTAGTTTAATTTTTTCTAAACTCTTAACTTTATCTCTCTTCTTCCTCTCCTTGGAGCAAGTGGTGGGGGAGAGTATCTGTGATCTTATCATTGGCCAGCCACTGGCCATCTGGGCAGCCACATTAGCCACTGGGCGTCATTGTTGGGAAAAAGATTATGTTAATACAGTCATTAGTTTAACCGTATGACATTGCTTTTCCTTTATGCAAGTGTAAGTAAACATGGAGTGTTGATAACAACTTGACTTTCAAACATATCACTTGCATAAAATCAGACTTACTTTTTTCACCAATGATTTCCTTCAGGCATACTACACTGAGTTTTAGAATTAACTTAGAAAAAGCATTTTCAGGCTACAGAAAATGTCTTCCACATTTTTTAGAAAATTGTTGAAAGTGAAAATTCAGCACAACCCTTGTTTCAGAAAGCCCGTTCACAGGAAAAAGATAAATTGGCATAAGGGCCATGAATCCTTCTGTGATGCCAGTATTTTTCTGAGTCCCCCAGGTGAGGAGGGCAGGTACACAGAGAATTTGACTGTTCTCCTCCAGTGGCACAGCTCAAGATGAGCATACAGACAAGCTGCTTTGGCAATCTGTGAATTAAGTGGTTCATGCACAGGGACTCATGTTTTAGAAGTAAAGCCTGCCAAAATGCAGATTCATGTAATTCCAAGAAAATTACAGACTGTTTAATTTGGTTTGTGTCCAAACTCAGGATGGGCAGTTCAGATGTAAGTAGGAGAAAGGGAAGCCTGTGCAATCAAACACCTTCCTTCTATGTGTTGCCATGAGAAATAGCTTAAGCCAGCACACTGAGGACAGAGCCAAGCAATAATGGTTTCCTACATAATCACACACACCTCAGGTCACTAAGACAGCCTTCTTTGACCATAATACAAAAGGACACACTGCACATATTTCCAGTCCCTTTTTTTCCAAATATGCACAAAGAGAGAAAGCTTGGCCCGAGGAGGTGATGCTGCACCCTAAATATCCTTAGGCTATGTGTTGCTTGCCTATGAAGGGAGAAGCACTATTCTAGTGACATGCGACTCCCTCCGTGACAATGGCTAGAGAGGAGCTTGGGGTACAGCTGGAGTGGACCCACAACAGCAGAAACCCCTCTCACAGCCAAGTAAGCTTTCCCCCCCTCCACTCAATTAAAAATTTAGCATGGTGGCACAAAAGTAGTCCTCAGAGACCTAATGGGAAAAAGATTAGGAGACACTTTGCTCTAAGCAGCTTGCAAGGTTCTTGTTCAGTTTCATTATCATCTAAATCCACCCTAGGAAACGTATAACTTTCCTGCACCACTGTCCTTTAACAGTGTGCACCAGGATCTTTCAGAGGAGTCAAAACATATTTTCCCGTGTGCAGATGATCTCACAACACAAGTTGCTATAAGCGTAGCATCAATTTGCACTTTGCTTCAGTACCACCTACTGACTGGTTTAGAAAAATATTCCTATTTAATAGTAGAATTTGGATACCTTAAAAACACCTAATACAAGTGCACTAGCTTTCCCCAAAGAAAATGGCTCATTTATCTTTGTCTCTTGGAGCTAATCCTGCAGTTCAAAACCTCTCTGCATAGAATGAAGCAGTAAATTCTAAATACTAGCAACTAACTTTTATGGAAGTTAGGAAGTTATAGCCCAGCAAGGCATTCCTCTCTCATCTGCTAATAAATGGAGCAATTTCATATAAAATGTAAGATATTTTGAAAATTTGATCGTGACTTCAAATCAAAGCTTATCAAAGCATAAAACTGGAGCAAGATGATTTTCCTGGTTTGTAACATAAATTTACACATTTTAAACTCGGAGATTTTGTGATTTCGTCTGACTTTCTTACATGAGACAAGATGTAGAATTAGACTAAGCAGTGCACCAAGTGCATAACATCTGACAGAGCTACAGCAAGATATTCTAAACTGATTTAAATACTTAAAGTGGTATAAGAGGTATGATCTTCCTCCATATTTTTAAAAATGCAAAAACAGAGTCAGAGAGATACCTTATAACCAGTCCAATTTAATCACCCTTCGTATTTCGGTCCTTGTGCCCTGTCCTTACTCCAATGCTATGATCACGGACATCTATCCCAGTTACATGCAAATTCTATGCTCAAATTATGACTGACATTTCTGGTTTCTGGACCAAAGTTGTATCTTGGATTAGAGGTTACATATAATTTGTAATTAGGTTCCGCACTTAATTCACATATTCATTGCTTAGACCAAACGGGAAGCGGGTGACAAGCATGGAGAAAAGTCTGATTTTGGCTCATTGGATCTCCTCATATTTCTGCGTATGTAACTGGTGTGTAATCTGGAGTGTACCTGAAGACAAACATGCCTTTGAATATCTAGTTTTATGTCCAGAAGGTGCTACAGCAGGTGGGTAATGGGAGCACTTCCCTTTCTTCAACCTGACTTGTAAAACAAGCATGTCTGTATTAGGAAAGCAACATAGAACTAATGGCTTTAATTTCTGAAAAAGACAGAGGTTACATTTATAAGGTACCATTTGATTTATCAGACGAAATTGGTCTAAACCTGTAATATGAGCACACGTAAAAATGATGGAAGAAAAAAGATCCAATAAGCTAGTAGTTTATTGCAAGTAATCAAGACCCGTGGCATTTGTAAGAAGTGAAATATAAATCCCAGTTAGTATTTTCACCCAGCGCATTTTTTTCAGGTTCATCATTTAAATTGAACCCATCTCTGGGTGTGAACAATGAGACAGGTATCATTGTAGAATAAGAAAGAGGCAAGTCTGTGTACAGTTCATCGTTAAACTGTGTTCTGTGTGGTCACCGATTGGTTATTCAAACATGTTTGCAGAAAATAAGTATAAAGTTCAACTTCGGTGGATGATCAGTCTTTATGCACCATTTAAGCACATAATTTTATTTCAGAATGATACTGATTAAAACAATTCATGGGCAATTGTAGTCTTGTTCTGACTGGAAGGGCAAGAGAAATGTGATCCTATTATCAAACAGAGCATACGCTACAGTGAGCGGTGCTAACATGGGCAAAAGCCTATGGGGGTGCCTATTTCCATGCCTGATTAAATGCATCTTACTGGTATAATGCCTTCAAATTTAAAAAGCTTAATTTTAAAATCACCAGATAATTGTGTAATTGCGGTATTTGTATTCCCTGTGATGAATCATTTCTAATGGTTCTGTGACAATAAAATTGTCTGAAAGCATCCACGACAACTCTGTTCTTTGATGTAACTGTGGGGCTCAGAGTTTGGCCTTGAAGCAGGTCAACAGTGGTTGAATTGAAGATTCACTGACAAATAGGACTACACATACTATGTCCAGTAGACTTTTCATTCTAAGAAGGACATAAATCACCTTCATTCTCAGAAGCAGAAGATTGCCGAGGTTTTTTTCACAGGCCAATCAGGTGCTTCTGATCTCTCTTTATAGCAAGCTCCTTTGAAGGTAGTTCAGGAACATGAGCTGCACCGCTGCTGTGTTTTGTCTGGCAAGCAGTGCTGTCGCTTTCAAAGGGAGATATATCCATGATGAATTGGTTGGACTCTCATGAAAACAATATGCTCAAAGCATTTTGAGTAAGCAGATGATTCTCAGTGCTCTTTTAAATCTTCCTATTTCGCTAAAACACGAGCCACCTGATAAATGCATGTACAGCAGAAGTAATTACAGTCAAATTGCTGGAAATGCCTATCAAAGCTAACGACAAGACTAAAAGATGCTAAGGAAAAAACATCTAGATGCTACTGAATAATTACACCAGTAAATTTGGGATAAACGGCTGGATTTATACAAATGGGGTGTTAGTACATTGCTTCATAAAGAGTCTCCAGAGACAAACAAAACACAAGTAATTACAGGCAACTGAAGGTAGTCTTTAATTCTTTCATTTTACCTGTATGGAACTTGGCAATGCAACAACTTTCAACAACAATGAACAACTTTCAAATGCAACCAAAATCTACTGTGAGACTGCATGCCTCCAGCTATTAGTTCTTCTAAACGCAAAGAAAAAGGGTGCAAAAAAAAATGCAAATTCAGGCCAGCAAAAAGATTTGTCATCTCACACAGCAGCTGCAGGAATTTTGGTACTAAGGTATGTAAATATCATATCTCTCCATTTAGTCTGAATAAAACCATCTTACAGCAATACAGCTTACAGGACCGGTAAGTCCAGTGCTGTTCAGCATCGTCACTCCCTGACACCAAGCCACAGTAGTCAGCCTGGGAGTTACACCATCAATGGGAGGCCCCAGAAACATCCACATCCAGTACTGACGAACAGCCTTGGGAACCACTCAACAAGGCCACTATGTCTAATCACCACTTAGACATAAAACACCGGTGGTGCTGTGCAGGTCTCTTGGATCAGCACACCACCCTTCAGCAAAACCTGTCTGTTCATTGTCCTGACCTGTAATAACCCATGCCTTTCCCATCTCATCTCCATCTCTGCCCACTGAGGAAGGTTTAGACATCCTGGTTAGTACTCTTTTGCTGTAAGCAGGTTTTTCAGGTTCTTTTACTGCCTGCCTGACTGTAGGGTTTACATACAGCTGTCTAATCCTTTTTTTTTTTTTTTTTTCCCAAAAACTTGTACCGGCCTTCCTTTCCTTTACTCTTCTCAATGGAGGAATCTAGACCATCTCCTAGAGTTGCTGCCAATGACCTTTCTCCAGGTGTCCTTGTCCCAGAATCCCTAGGATGCCCCATACAGATGTACATATTACGCTTCATGGCCACAGATGCTACAAAGCAACACACAGGGTACTCACAACAACGTGTGGCTTTCCAAGTATCTGTGGTAAAACACTCTACCGTCAAAAGCACAACCTAGAGATGTAACGCAGCAAAGATGTAACGCAGCAAAGATGTAATGCAGCAAAGATGTAATGCAGCAAAGATGTAATGCAGCAAAGCACTGCAAATGAAGCCATAGCATACAACAAAAAAACATGCAGTACAGATCTAAAGACATTACTGATGTCACAGGTCTGTGTAGGACTCATTTTTTTTTTTTTTTAAAGAAATTTTCTCTTTGGGTAGTCAGAAACTTTCTACTGATATCAAGTTTAAATTTATTCATGACCAATCTATATCCATTTAATTCTGTACCAGTATTTTAAACCAAATAATTATTGACTAATCTTGGTATGTTTTCCACTGATGCAATCATAAGATATGGTTGTAGTTCCTCAACTTTCATTTTGTTAATCTAAACAAGCCTAGAAAAGTTATTTGAAGAACTTTTCAATAGATATACTGTCCTTTTCTGTAAACAGAATAGTAGCTCTTCTGTTTATCCAGTCCAGTAAAGTGGTATATGTTTTTAAGGTGACTGCTTACAGTAATCTAAATGAAAGCATAGCAATGTCTTTTACAGTATTTCTCTTTGATTATGCTGGAAAACGTGCCTGTTACATGAAAATTGCACTAGTTTTTTCTTGGCAGCGGCACACATACGTGGGTCACAGCCATAGTAAACTACAAATACATCCAGGATTTTTTTGCTCTTTTATAACTTCCGAATGATGAACTACAGAAGTTCTTGTTAGCAGTCCCTCAGGACATGAATTTATGCAGTACATCTTGTAATATTAGGATCCAAAGTACATTTCCTTGTGTAATTAAGTTAATCTTATTTTTGTTACACCAATTGAAAGACATTTAGTTCCCTGTTTATATAGACACAGCCCCGAGTTCTGTTTTATACCATCAGTTGAAAATTTCAAACACACAGAGGATTTGCCCCACTCATTAATGAACATTTTAGTTAGTATTAAATTGCAAATCTCTTAATATCCCCTACTGTACTTCTGCCTTTGAGTTTTATACAAGACTTGTAAGGAGACAAAGTCAAAGAGTAGATGGACTTCAAATTGACATTGGAGAGATTTACCTCGAATGGAAAGCCTTGTGATTTCATTATATACACGTTGAGAAGAGCTATTAAAATGTACGGAACTATAAGCCACTGCATTATCTTCACACCATGTTGTGTTTATACAGTAGCAAACATACTCCATTTCTGTTCAGATATTTTAATTGTGAGCTCTTTGGGTCAAGCGTTACCCTTTGGCAGCATGCTGTCACAGTTTTTAGCCCCAAGAAGACAACGACCTTGACTGGATACAAACACCACACATTATACAAATTATCCATTAAGAATTTAGGGAGTCTCTCTTTGGCATCAAACAAATGCCCTGGTCATTTACATATTTAAACATCATCACCATGTTTGAAAAAATAAAAAAGTAAATGTGTCTCTTACCCACAAATAACTTAACAATTAATTTTTTGCATCCGAATTTTCATTAGCGATCATCCTCTAAATTGCTATGTAAATCTACCTCAGTGATGCTGTTAAACACAGTTCACCGACACTGAATAATTATGTCTCCAGCATTAGGTGATTAGTCTAAAGTTCTCACATAACACTTTACCTTAGTTATGAATACTTAAGCTTCTAACCTAATATGTATCAACTATACCTTCAAAATAGATGTTTCTTAATATTTTTAAGGAAAAATCAGTAAGTTCAAAAGCAAGGAATGCTATCCTGAGCAGCCACGTGACAATAATGTGTAGATTGTAAGACAAAGACTCCAAAAAATTTTTTACCTTTATGTTCCTACATTAGTGTATGATATTAGACACTACCCCTCCCATAAGTTTTACTAAGCTGGAAACAGCTTGGAAGATGAAGAAAAACAATCTCTAAAAGCTAAACCAAGGGGCAACCAAGATGATTACGGGACTGGAGCACCTCCCTTATGAGGAAAGGCTGAAAGAGCTGGGACTCTTTAGCCTGGAGAAGAGAAGGTTGAGGGGGGACCTGATTAATGTTTACAAGTACCTAAAGGGTGGGTTTAAGGAGGACGGAGCCAGGCTCTTTTCAATGGTTCCCAGTGACAGGACAAGGGGCAATGGGCACAAGCTAGAACATAGGAAGTTCCGTTCAAATACACGGAAAAACTTCTTTACGGTGAGGGTGACAGAGCACTGGAACAGGCTGCCCAGGGAGGTTGTGGAGTCCCCTTCTCTGGAGACTTTCAGGACCCGCCTGGATGCAGCCCTGAGGGATGTGCTTTAGGCAATCCTGCTCTAGCAGGGGAGTTGGACTAGATGATCTCTAGAGGTCCCTTCCAACTCTGAAGATTCCGTGATTCCGTGATTCCGTAAAGAAATATAATTAAAAGTGTTGGCTGGGTCTGTCTTTTTAATGTTTTCAAAGACTGAAATATAGTGTCTAAAATTAAAATACTGATTTGAGCTGTCAACAATGCCAACACATGCAGGTAAAACTACTTCTCATATAACAGTATCTAATTCCTGCTTCTCTCTGGGTTTTGGACACAAAACTAAGTGACAGAATCCGTGCTGTAGTTATATTAAAACATCACCTCCAAAAGCACAGATATTTCCATTTTTTTTATACTATTAAAAGCTAATAGTGTTAAAAACTAGCACATATATGAGAAAAACAATGGTTTGAGACTATTTATTTTGCCAAGTTTAGAGTATGAATCACATAAAAGCATTAGAAACTGATACTGCAGCACTTCATAAAATCAGAAAATGCTAGAGTGAAACACCTGCAAATTTAATGTCTTTATATATAGATATTGCCATCATCTACTACTTGAAACAATGAAAACAATAAAAGAATTTTACCTTAAAATAAGTAGCAATCTACACTGGAATCAAACTGAATACATATGTCAATCCTGTGCACTATTTGAATTTATCCATTCAAATGATATTTAAAGAAAATCATTAAATCATCAACATTCTCAAATTGAGGAGGGAAAATTCATTAAATAATCCCTGAGTATATACGGTATTGCAATTAATACAAGTAATAATATGCTTATGCTTTTAATCAAGTGTAGGCTTTTTTTTTTTTTTTAAGCATACACAAAAGAATATGCAAGAGGGAAAAATTATCACAAGCTGAAATGCTAAGCTTGTGTGGTCTCCTCAGTGTATTCTAGAAATCCATTACCACGCAATGGACAGGCTTGGATACTGCCATCATTCTTATTTCTCATAGTATCTTTTGGTGAGATCTTCCTAATCACACTCAGAAAACTAATATGCTGCTGAGTGTATTTTTTTTTTCCCTATTACAGGTGATGCTAACATGTTTGAAGGATTCTCTTGCACACTGTCTGTTAAAGTCCACAGGCCAAACAGCGGCAGACACTTGAGCTTCCCTATGTGAAATTGTTGATGCTATCAAAATTTTTACTGTCATCATACCTTACATCCCACACTAGTTAATTACTTTACTATCTAAAGTACAGTAACTATTCCAGATATTACATGGAAGGACTAAAGGAAAGATCTTTACCTCTAGATTCCCTGAACTTACATGTCAACTATCCAGAATATATGAAACACTGAAAAATGTCACTTTTCAATGGAAAACAAGAGGGAAGGATAGACAAAGCAGGTTTTGACCTTAATTCTAGGATGCTTTTGAAAGTAAACATCTGCAATTATGATGCGGATGGCATAACATACTTGGGGCTTTTATATCATATTAGAGAGTTTCATTTTTTGTTAGAAATTGTCACGTTACAAGGCACTCCACATTACCTCAGCAGCTTCCTATAATTTCTTTCTTTATTCAGACTGCATAGATTTTCCACAATGGAGGGAAAAAAGCCCCACCCAAACATTACAGGATGGAATGAAATGTAGGAGATGTAGAAGAATGGCAGGGCTTTTTCCTTGATACTAATATTTCTGACAGTCCTTAACGTGATTTCCTACATCAATAGGAACCACTAACGTAAGTATTTCCCATGTTTATGTTTGGAGTTTTCATTGCTAGAGTTTGTTACCTGTTCTTTTCAGTTCTACTGAAGGGACAGGTAATGTAAAGGGCATGAAGGAAAACTGCTCTTTGCTTCTTGTTGTTGGCTGTCCACCTGGTACAGGATATTTGCAGATATGATCAGACAGTATTGGTGGGGGGTGGGGTGGGCAAAGACTGGCCAAATTTCTATTAGGAAGGGTTCCGAACGCAATTGAGATCAGTCTACAGTAGCTCAGAGTGTCACTCTTAGTCTTACACAGGGATATATCTCAGAGATCCAGGTTCCTCTTATCCCTGTACCCATCAAGCTGCTGGCAATTTTGAATTAACGTCAAAATGGAATTGCCAAGGGTTTTTGCATTCTTAAATATTTTATCCCTTAGCACTTCCATCATATGGCAAAGAGATGAGAACTATAGGTGGTCTTGCAAAGTATTTCCAGAGTAAAACAACAATGACCTATTGATGCACTTGAGAAAGCATCACCCACTTAATTACTGATGCATTTGAGAATGAAAATATATCACAGAGGCAAAAGGCACCGATAAGGGGACAATTCATTTATTTGAACTGAGTATGCAGTTTGAGTGTGGAAATTTTATCTGAGTTTAGAATAAAGGAAATTATCTGACCTAAATGTTTATGGTATTCTTATGATTACTATAATCAGCAAAAAAAAGCTGAAATATAAGAATTACCCAAAGACTAACACAGCGTTTACTAAACACAGTAAGAACACCAGAGTAATGATGCCTGTTCATTCTCAGCCAGCATCACAAACAAACCCTCAATCTGAACCAATCTGACGCTCAGCGTTGCTTTTTGTGGCAATTTCTACATCCGGTCTCTCTGGTGTTTTTTTAATCAACTTAGAATTTTTCATGAAGTTATAGGTGTAGTCAGATAATGGAATAAAAAACCCCAACATCTTGCTACCAACCAACAGCTGCCAATTTTTTCAAAACTAAAAATGACAGGATCCATTCCAGTAACTGACAATGGAGGGCAGCAGAGATTCCCTAATTCCCACCCCCCCACCCCCCTCCCATTACACGCTCTACTAACAGGGCATGTCTAAAATAGGCCATCATCCCTATGCTTCCCAAGTTCCTACAACATATCACACCCTTTGAATCGGGGTGCTGATGCTGTGCCCTGCCCCTGCAGCCTTTGAGGAGCGGAGAAGTTGCAAACCAAGATCTTTTATTTCCCTTAGGAGCATCTAAAGCTCTCATCTATTGTACAGGCATCTATCTTGTGGCAGTTATAATATTATTTGAGGTTATCTCCCTATCGGTCTTATCCGTCTCCTTTTCACAGGAGAATTAAGCTACTTAATGTATGGGGCAAAAGCCTGCATATATTTGGCTAACTCACAGCAGGAAACATCAAGGCCTTTTTAGGATTAGCCATGTCATTTTAGAGTACTATCTATAAAAGGAACCAAGAAATTGCTTGGACTGCTTTTGCACTGTAGAGCACCTATTAGTTTTTAGGCTAAACCTGATGAGTAAAAGGGTTTCCAGTCTATCCACAAGATGTTAAATATAAGTAGGCAGCCATTCCAAACATTATGAAATGAAACGTCCTCCTCTATTCTGCATAATGAAACCAAATTGCTACAATGGTGTCATTAAATGCTAAACGCTGCTAGTATGAAAAATTGGAGCAGCCTGGAGATTTTTCTTGGGTTCTGTCAGCAGCACACGTCTGCCTGCAACAAGGGATACCTCTATCCGTATGCTGTCTGTCAGCCTTGATGACAAATGCAGCACAGCCTTTGTGCTTCCAGCAAACAGAAAAAGTAAATGATATATAAAACCCCTCTTCGTTCTGATTCATGGATAGAAGGCATTACACAGACAAAGAAAAATGTAATGTCTGCATGCCGATCGGGGATATTAAACTACTGCAGCTGTGAGGTGATTTAGAAAAACCACTGTTTTATTTTATATTTATGGATTTGAATCCAAGCTAAATGTATTTGTAAATGACTGGGGCTCAGTTGTCACTTGGCCTCCATCTACTTATGCAAGCAATACGACACTTGGTCTGGGCATGACAGTGCTGTAAGCTCTCAAGCCTCACAGCAGCAGCGATTCCCTGCCTCGCCACAGCTGAATCAGCGACTGAGGGTGAACAAAGGCATCCAAACTCTTTGCTGTTGTGGACAAGCAACCTCCATTACCTGGAGTAATGGGTGGAAATTGGGAGGAGGCTGGTTCCGGGGGATTGCTCTTTCTTTCTAATGATTTTCCAGTGGTGTAGGACTTTCCCTATCGCTATGTCTAAAAGGCAAAATTTGCAATCGTACAATGCCAAACACCTGTATGATTATAATTTTTGCAAGGCTCAGCTTCCTGTATTGTAATGAAGGAAAACAAAAGGCCACGCCAAAGTAAGGTCTCTCTTGTGCTCCTTCCTACTTGCTCTGTTCCCTTCTACTTCCCACATTCTAGCGAAGAAAAATTCCAGGCTTCTGTAGAAACATATGCTGATGTTAGAAAAACATTTTATACACATAAATATATCAGAGGAAATTAACATTATTAGGCTCATCCCCAGAAGAACGGTAGAATTCATGTCCCTTGAGTCCTCTAGATAATTAGAGGAAGATAAGCAGCCCCTAAAGGAAATTATGACCCACTAGATGTCTTATAGACTTATTTTACAGCAGTGTCCATAAAGTTCTTCCAGTGATACCTTACATATTTGGCTGACTTGAGAGTCTACGTAACTAAGTTAGGTTAGAGGTTTCACCTTACCCTTTTTAGATGGCTAAACTTAAAGAGTTATTAAACCAAAAAAAATTAGGCTTTTAAACTCATACATCGTGTTCATCATTGAACCACTATTTGTCTTGCTCTATTCTAAAGCTGACTTCAGGTAATCAACAAGCACACAATTTCAGAAATAAAATCTCATAACTGTTAGGCAACTGTGGCAGCAATGACCATTCCAAAATAATGCCACTGAAACAGGAGGTGCTATTTGCTTTTTTATCATGGGGACTGTTTCCATAAAGCTCCTATAAAATCCATATGCACAGTAACCCATATTTGCAAGTGAAAACAGTTGCTGATGTGTGCAATTATTTATTCTGAATACAGAACAGACATCTGCATGGGTAAATGGATCTACATGCAAATTTTCTCCCAAACTTATAGAGACAGGTTTGATGCAAAGCCACAAAGCTTTTTGGAATATTCCTGTTGATTTCAGGGATTTTGCCCACAGATATTATTTCCACGCCATTGACATTACTCCATTGCTCCTAAATATCAAGAAGCAGCTTAACTTTTCTTTTACTTATAGCACAGTTAAACTGATACTGAGTCAAATCAAGCCCAAATACTCTTAAGGAGGGATAATCTCAAGAAGTAAGCTTGATAGTCACTATGTAATTAAGTGTGAATCGTACTGTTACGTATCTTCTCCTGCAGTGGATATTTGCAAGCAAAAATCAGGGATTTCTTTTTTTTTTTTCCCCCCTCTCCAGGAAATCTGTTAAATAAGGAAAAGCTCCAAACTTCTAAAATCCACGTGTATATGTTAAAGCTTTCCACTAAAAAGAAAAAAAACCAAAACCCCTCAAAAACTGAACACCCTTCATAAAGCTCAAAGCTCAAACACCTTTCACGGTTACATTTTGCTGCTGCTGAAGGATCAAAATAACTAAGAGTAAAAATAGGATATTCTGAAAATCTTTTGAATTCCATAATTGTGTTCACATTGCAATGTGGGTTTTTTTGTTTAAATCCAAAGGCTTTCAATAATTAGAAAGCTTCCAGGTTGTCCTCAGGCAAAGGAGTACCACCAACTCTCTATTATCATTCAAAGAACCGACAAACACTTGAGGCATCTCTGTATTATACATTTGGTACCATACAGGGTTTGGGGGCCCTCCTGTTCTGTGGGCACAGGGGTACCTTCTGCTTAAAATGTTCCCAGACACCACAGGGCAGCACATCTGTGTGAACCAGGATCAAATTAGTGGTCAGGTCTCAAACAGAACTGAAATGTGCCCAAACCAGCAGCAGTGACCTCTGGCACTTCACTGGGTGGCCGATCAGTGCAGGAATGGGCACTTGTTTTGCTTTGACAAATCCTCTCAATTTCTCTTGAAAACCTCAATTTTCCACTCTTTTGGATTAAGGCGCCGCACTTTAAAGAGACGAGTTGTTGTTAGAATCATAGAATAGTTTAAGTTGGAAGAGGCCTTGAAGATCATTGAGTCCAACTGTTAACCTAGCACTGCCAAGTCCACCACTAAACCACGTCCCTCAGCACCACATCTACACATCTTTTAAATACCTTCAGCGATGGTGACTCCACCACTTCCCTTGGCAGCCTGTTCCAATGCTTGACAGCCTTTTTGGTGAAGGAATTTCTCCTAATATCCAATCTAAACCTCGATCACTTCCCTAGTCCTGCTGGCCACGCTATTCCTGTTGTTCTTGGTTCGCTGATTGATAAGGTTTGAAGCATGTTTAATTTGCATTCAGTTACATGTAATCTTGCAAGGGGCTAGAAGGAATAATTTCTAAAGGAGATAAATTTGTATAGATTAGCCAAATGCCTACTGAGTGAGAATATACCCATCTACAAATATTTAGAAGACTTAGACAGCAAGGAAAAATAAATATTGTTGAAAATAACACATGTAGTAGGCCACTGTAGTATAACTAGGAATAAATAAAAACAAGCAAAGAAAAAGGCTAAGAACACAGAGGAAAGGCTTAGCAGCATAATCAGGTAAACAGAGAAGGGTCATAGCTCTATATCTATACCTCTGTCATCACTCAGTTTAAATTTATAATCTCAAACGTATTATGCCTTAACTATAAGATGATAGCTAACTACTTAGATTAATGACCTTAGTGGGTCTACGTTCCTAATTTTCAGCTGAGCAGCTTGCGACATACCTCATCTCTCTCCATTTACACTACCCGTGTTAAACTAACAATAAAACATACTTATTTCTCTTTCCTCATACTGTGTAATGTATTTATATTTTGTCTTTGGGTTAACATGTATTTAGCTACAGATTAAGACCAGTACCTACAAATGTCTGTTCTACCTGTATGTTAGAAAACTCTATCTGGTTAAAGTAGCATACCAGCTCGTACCTAATTAAAACGGATGTTGCTACACTTCAAAAATCCTTTTATATTAACAGCATGCTGAAGATGTCAATGCATCTGTGTACTGCTTTATATTCCTATCACTGCCTGTGGACAAACCTATATTTGCATTTATATACATATATATGTACACATACACACTATATATACCCACACACTATATATATGTATATATATGTATATATATGTACACACACCTCATGCAAGGATTGTGTGGTGTACCCATCACTTACCTTGGAAAAGCAAGCAAGGAAGCTAGATTCATTATTGTTAAAATTTTGGCAACGGTTCCAGTCTGCCCCCCAATTCCAACAATTTAAGAGTGGAAAAAAAGTATTGCTCTCATTCTGAATAAATCGTCATGATAAAGAATGGCTAAGCACAATTTTGCTAGTCTTTCCTACAAAATTTGCACTGCTTTTGTGGTGAGTTTTTTCCCCCTCTCTCCTTAATGGGGGAAAGAGGATCACCAGACAACATGACCCAGCAAGTGGACATTTATTTAGTGGACCAAGTGGGAGATGGGCTGGACCAGGGCAAGCTTCACTCTTTGCACGGGTGCAGGGGACTGGGACCTGCCCCAAGCACTGCTCGGCAGTCAGCACAGCGAAGCCCTGGGGAAGCCCACGCTCTTTCCCCGTCAGTGTTGGCACCATCTCAATCCCAACACGCAGCCTCTCACTGCACACACTCTGCTCTGCACCACATCAGACATCTCTGCATGGTGACGTCACACACACACGCTTGACTATTACTGGGGGTTTTTCTAGCAGGATGTTGGCACAGATTGCCACTCGCAAACCAGTCCTCACTGATATCACTCTGCATTTTCCAAAAAGAACTCTGATATCAGACATGCCAAAAAGATTTACAGGCTGCCCGGGTTTGCACTCAAGCCTTTCCTGATATTGCAAGAGGAGCTCATCTTGTACAAGGAGATTGTCACAGCATCTCTTAGGAGAGAAGTCTGCTGGTTTTTTAAAGAAATTAAAATTGTATCCCCTCAAGAAGTAATCACGTAATTATTGCACTGTATCATATCCTTACTTCTTCCCAGACTGCAGAAAAGGTTGTACAGAGAAAACCTTTGTAGCATCTAAATACTTCCATCAGTATTACTTTCAAATTTTTTGAAATAAAAAGATAAATCTACTTACTCCTCAATTTTCCACTTCTGGATGAAAAGAAGACTGAAACAACAGGAAAGTGCTAAAAAAAAAATGAAAGAAATATTAAGTGTAAGTGAACAATGGTGATTTCTCCCACTAATCATCTCATGGGATTTTGAGAGATAGATGTTAAAAGTATACTCTGTGAATAAGAAGCATCTCTTCGGTCTTTCAGAAGAGCAGTGTTTTACTGACACGAGTTCTTATCTCTCTATTATTTATGGAGGTCTGAGTGGGGTAATTAATTTATATTAAAAAATGGTTTTTCGTTCTTATTTTAATTATTTGAGTAATGCATACTTTGTACAGTTTTCTTTTTCAAATATAAAGTCTAAAATCTCTGGAGTACAAAGAGCTCTGAATAATCCCAGAGAGAGCTTGACTTCACATTAATTGATCTGCTAAATCACAAAGTGGTTATTGCCTGTATATATTTAAAAATAGATAATAAGATCTTAATCACTACTCAATCTTAAAATTCTGCTTTCTTGGGTAGCAAAGTATGTAATCCTATGTGATTTATGCCTTATCTCTTACTTCTGAAAGTTATTAGATTCCCTCTCAGACAAGTCTGGCTTGTTTGCTTTGTTTTGCGTAAGTATATGTAAAAACACACTAAAATATCAAAGAGAATTTAGACGGTTTTATAATATCTTTAGAAAACTCGTGACTATTTAAAATAATCTCATTATTCTCATAAAATCATAATAATTTCCATTTTAGGTCCTTGTTACATGGAACATGTCAACTCTACTTGATAGAAAATATTTTAATAGGAAAGAGACCAAAACAAAATTCTAGCATAGGTAGCCAGCTAAACTAGACAACATTTCAAATAAAATGGTTCTTTCTCTCTACTGTAGGCACAGCCTGAAAAAAAATTATATATCTTTGCTGCTGCTGTTTTTCATTTGTCAGCATGTATTAAATTCATGAATACATGGCAGAGTATTCCTAGCCCAAAATGACTTTTATAAAGCATGATTTTGTCCTGCACATTTGCTCCAATCCTGTCTTTGGTTTGCCTGTTATTTTGACCTTATCCAATGAATTCCCAGGTTATGATTGTACTAAGTAATTTACTGACAGAAGTTCAGAACCAGTTATTTGACCTTTCCAGATTAAGTGTATCTAAATTAAAGTATGAGGAATTAATGTGGTATTTAAATTTTCCACCTTCCCTTACTGATTTCTTTCCCCCCTACTTCAGTACTTCTATTAGTACCAGTTAATTTTTGTTTGTCTCAGAATTTCTAAATTTCAAAAACCAACATAGAGGAATTTTCTGAGCTGATGTTGTGAGGTGAATTTTACAACCAAGCATCATTATGATTTCGGTCTGATTTCAGGGAAAGACAGTTCTACAGACTGCAACGAAGAACAGATCGTTCCATAGACTAAAGACCAAGCCCCAAAGTATACATGACAACAGCTGCAAATAAACCAATATATTTTCAGTCTATGCAAAACACTAGCTTTTCCCAGCTGAATAATGGAGTAAGAAGTTATGGGATATATATTATGCAAGTTCGTTTTCAAAGTCATAAAGAAAATATCCACATTTCATATCACTAACACTACCGCAGTATACCAGAATACTTCTATTTGATACGGAGTCCATTCAGTAAAAAAGGTAACGATATTTATTGCATTCAAACTAATTTATGGAATTTCATCTAAGTATTTTTAAGTGTTTCACAGAAGTGGCTTATATTCCAGCCTTTAATGGGCAAGACTACATTGTACACACTTCGAAAAGAAAAATCCTGGCTGTACTGAAGATGATGACAAACTTACCAAGAATGCTAAGACTTTCAAAGGGAGTTGATATTATTGACCCAAAAAGACACAGAGCTAGACAAGGAAATCACATTCTTCAATTCCTAGTCTCATCTAAAACCATTACAATACAAACTTACTGGCTGTTTTATCTGCGTGTCATCAGCCGAACCAAGAAGATGGCCATCACTTTATCCCACTGAAGCACATGCTTCCATAGCACTTTTAAATTATTAAAATTTTAAATTGATAAAAACATACTCTTGGTACCACAGCTGTTAATTTAAAACAACAATCCATTTGAAGATTTACTGACACCTTGATGCAGTGAAATGCCAAAGTTAAGACTCGATAGCCTTGGTGACTATTAAGCAGGTATTCTCTATTGCAGCGCCGGGTGCACAGGGGATTGCTCCACCTAATGTGCGCGCCGACTGATTTAGAGGTACAGTTTAAATACATACTACGTATACATATTCACTAGTTTTCCAAGAAATGATTACTTATTCATTAACTCATTATTACAGGTTACTGCCCACTCCCGCATGCGCACTAGAGTCTCTCGGTGGTCTTTAGAGGTGTCTGGTGGTCATTTACCTCCCCCACTCCTCTTCATCGTTGTGACCTTCTGGTGAACTGCAGGCCTCTACTCCTTTATTCTTGCTGGCGCATCAAAAGTGTTAGCTTTGACTAACCTCTGCATACCTCAGTAATCCTGGGTGCCTTGTTTTGAGAGATAAGCTTCCACTACAAGGTTATATTGTCCTAAAGCATTCTGTCTTAAAAAATAAGAGATAAGTTCTGACACTTAGTACTTCAACTGTTGCATCTGCTCTTTGTACAGCCTTAAGGCGCCTAGTCTCCTAAATTAAGCTCCTACTCTAATTTACAGTTCTAATATATTAAGCCCCTACTTCAATTAGTTTACAGCTTTAATATATCAAACCCTACTTCAACCTAAAGTGCTGATAAACCTTCATTCCGCGTCATCTCTTTATGAAAGGGATTGGACAAATCAGTCTAGAACCCTTTAAAGACACTAGATCAAAATCAAAATGGAAGGGAATTTTTTCTTGACATGTTTATTCATTTATTCAACTTTTTCATTAAAAATAAATTGCATGTTTCTTTTCCTAGACAGCACCCGGTGGATTAATGGTTTCAGAACACTACAGCTAATCACAAAACCAGCTAGTTCAGACATAGTCTTTTTTTCCCTGGGCTGCATCAAAAGAAATGTGGCCAGCAGGTGGAGGGAGGTGATTCTGCCCCTCTACTCCACTCTGGTGAGACCCCGCCTGTAGCACTGCATGCAGCTTTGGAGTCCTCAGCACAAGAAGGACATGGACCTATTGCAGCAAGTCCAGAGGAGGGCCACAAAGATGATCCTTAGGGCTGGAGCACCTCTCCTATGAAGACAGTTGGGGTTGTTCAGTCTGGAGAAGAGAAGGCTCTGGGGAGACTTTATAGTGGCCTTCCAGTACCTAAAGGGGGCCTACAGGAAAGATGGGGAGGGACTCTTTATCAGGGAGTGGAGCGGTAGGACGAGGGGTAACAGTTTCAAACTGAAAGAGGGGAAGATTTAGATTAGCTATTAGGGAGAAGTTCTTTACACTGAGGGTGGTGAGGCAGTGGAACAGGTTGCCCAGGGAAGCTGTGGATGCCCCATCCCTGGAGGTGTTCAAGGCCAGGCTGGATGGGGCTTTGAGCAACCTGGTCTAGTGGGAGGTGTCCCTGCCCATGGCAGGGGGGTTGGAACTAGATGATCTTTAAGGTCCCTTCCAACCTTTCCAACCCATTCTATGATTTGAACTAGTAATTTAATTTGATGCCTTTGTGGGTGATGAATTTTTACCATCTTTCTTAGTTATGGTACTTACGTACCAATTCATATTGCCACCATGTGTTTGCTCTGGTGACATCTTTAGTAAAGCAACTAGTCTTTATGAAAAGGGACTTAGAGACAAAACCAACGATTGTCACTGGCTGGAGCTGCACTCAAAGGGACGCGCTAATTTATCTCAGTTGATTGTTTTATTTATTCTGTATTTTTCTATTAAATTGGTATGAGATAGACTCCTTTCTTTAGAACTGTCCCTCTCCTAGAAATTAATTTCACCTAATTGTTGATGTTTATCAATAAATAAAGAATCAGCTGGTTTTTAAGATACTGTTGCAACCAATAGCAAGCTGTTGGGAAAGCCAACTAGGCATAATAGAAGCCGTGCTTTCTAAGTGAAGATAAAAGCATACTCATTTATTCAAAACCAACGGAGAGGAAATAAAATGGAACACTATAACATACCTAGTGTCATCACCATTAAGTTAACATTACACACACTATCTGTGATGCTGAAATGCCTGAGCGTGGAGAGCACAGTTTCTCATAAGTATTTAGAAATATTTTCTGTCCACTCATGTACAAAATTCTACTTCATGTTAAGCTTTTTACGTTATATGTAAAAGAAAATTTCCCCCAGAGAATATATGCTACTCAGCTTTGAATTACTATAAATTTTTCAAGTTCATTTGTTTTCCTGTTCTGGGAATGTATGGCTACCTTTTCATTGCATGGTCATTTTCACCATGCATTGTTTGTTACACTCATCCTACCAAGTCATTTTTGATTCACATCAAGCTTTAGATAAATTCCTGGGGTGATTTTTCTTCCTGAATTCACTGGGTTTCAGCAAAAAAAAAGCATCACTTACTACATTTAAGTGGTATCACTTGCTATCTTTAGGTCATTTAAATTGCTAGGAGGCAGGGGAGAAGATTTCTGAAGCTGCTGTAACCCTTGAATTATTTTTTTTTGTGTATCTGCATGTGTCACAAAACAAAAAAAAGTGCTGCAAGATTCAGAAATCAGCCTTTACAGTAGTAGGAATTCCATCACAAAAAAAATACCGGAAGCAATCTTCCATTACTGATACATTTGACAATTCAAAAGCACCAGGAAATTACCTCAGTTGTCGAGTAAGAAGATGTCTTTCATGTGGGGAAGGTCACAACTAGCAGAGAGCTCCAAAAGTCTTCCTTACTGTGCTCATCTGCTTTATTTTCATACCTTGCTATCTTGCTCAGTAATAGCTATTTTCACTTATGCATCTCTTAGTTCAGTTTTCTCACAATACATTCAGTAGGATGGCATCATACACAGCAGCTTCTGATCAGAATCAAAACCCTTCACTGTACTGCTCCAATCATTTTTGTGTCAGACATATCCACCCTCCCACTTATTCCAAATCAGCTGGACTCCCTCTCCCTCACTAAAATCAACTTGTTTCGTAGGCATTGCTTTAGAGGAAGATGCTATAAAACCTCTGAGCCTGTGCAATTTCTCTGCTTCTACAGTTCTATCACATCATCGATCCCTGAGTAGTTTAGATGCTAGTAGGTCAAATTTCTCTTGCCCTGACAGAACACCTTGTAATTTTCCTGAAGGAAAGGGAAGAAAGAAGAAGATAAAAATGATTCTCCAAACAAATATTTTATAGTCTTACCAAAAATGGTGAGAATGGGTCTGAATTGCCAAACTTTAGGTGCATTACTGCTTTTAATAATACAGCCAAACTTCTTAGAACTTGACTCTTCAAAATGCAGATTTGTACACCTGGAAAGTGGGTGCAAAAAGGAGCAACATGGGAGTCTACTTACTGTTTCTCTGCTTATTAGTTTTGGGTTCTTATGGAACTTACATCTATCTAAACAAGCAGACAGTAATTGAAGTACTCTCTAACTCTTTGTGGAAGTCATTTAATGTAAATTTGTCTGAACTTCCACAATGCATACTATCACCTTTCACTTCCTAGCTTTCCAAAAGTATAAAGCATAGCATAAAAATACTGCATGAGGGTGTCATGAGGGTAGTTGCACGAACAGATTTGTGGAACGTGTGTAATAAAGCCTATTTTCAACTGTAGCAAATGCTTCTCTTCCCTATTGTTTTGTAAGCATAGCCTTGAAAATAGTAACTTAGCTAAGTATTTGCTTTCCAGGATGGGAAGATATGAATCTAAATTACGACAAGAAACCAATTTTGGTCCAGAACTTCAGCTATTGAAAGCTGCAGATTTTGCGGTACCTTTCAGCTGCTCTTGCTTGAGGGCCTTTCAGTGACCTATCTGAATGGTTGGGCCATGTACATCAAGATGACTTTGCCCATTGTGTACATCCCACAGGAGCTTTTGCTCTGCAAATAGACTGCCCCGTTTTTCCTTCCAGTGCACTTTCACTACATAATTACTCATATTCCAAAAATCATTAATACATTTCCAACAAGACAGGACTTGTCCTCCGGCATGCACACAAGTACTTAATGTGAACTAAGAACCTGATGAAGTCATATTTCATGTTTAGTCTCACATTGGAAGGGTCAGGGAGGTTGATGAGGCTGGGATCTGTAGCCAGGTCAGAAGACACTGACAGCCAACACAATGAGTCGTAAGACCAAGAAAACGAGAAACACAAATGCTATATGCAATCTTATTTCTGTTCTGCAATTCGACACAGTATCAAATCACAGATTCAACCAAGTTCACCTTGAAGCACATGTTTTCACCTGTATTCGATGCTTACCATATTAATAACAGACTGGTATCACTTGTGAATGAGGCTAAGGATGATAAAATATGATAAAATATGAAAATACCCTGATAAAATATGAAAGCACATACAGCAGCCTGCATTATTGCTTAGAAAGACTTTCAGTCTGGCACTACACCTCAGTGTCACCACTTGCCAACTTGTAACAGGTGAACATCTTACAGGGCAACTGCCCTTATACACGTAAGATGTGCTGAGTGTCCCAGGACTTTCCCAGATTCCTTCCTCCCTCCAAAACAAAGGCTGGATGTCTGAAGAGGCAAGCAAGTCAAGAGGCACACAATGGTCTTATAGCCAGTTGGGCCAACGACCATCATGCAGCTGACAGACAAATGCAAGGGTGGTACGGCGGGGTCATGACTGTTGTCCTCAGTGAGCAAGTTTTCAATTATATTCTTGCATACCCTACGGAGCAGAAACTTTCAAAAATTCTTTTAAGTGTTGATTACAACAATCAAGCCTTATTTCAAGCCTCTAAAGCATGTTCAACCAGCAAAAGAATAAGTACACAAACCAAAATTATTTAGCAAGTGGAAAAGATGTTCTGTCCCAGATTTCTGGTGCTCCCTGTTACTATGGTGAATACCAGTACCTACCGACAGAAACAAGAGAAAATATGGCTTTTTCCCAAAAAAACCTACAGCTAATATTTTAAAACCTTTTTTAAAAAATACTAACCAATCTCTCTTATATATCTTGTGCTGTGACCAAGCTTTTGATAAAAGGTTCTAGAAATCCTATAAAAATTGTATTTTTTTTTCCCAAGCCACCTGTATTTATCAAAGAATTGAAGCTGGTTACAGATTAGCTAGAAGCACCAACCAAAGCTTCACTATTTTTTTCCCCTCTGTCTGTTATGCAGACAGACTCAGTAGAGGTCAGTTTCTGATAAAACCTTAGAAGATAGGAGAGTTAATGACTCACATCTGCAATTTTAAATTATTCAGTTACCACTCGAGTACTAACCACAGGCGCAATAAACAGCAGCTAATACAAGTCATGCATGTTTCATAAAGGGAAACTGTACCCTCTGGAGGATATTACATTTATCTCTGAAAAGAGCGTCAGTGTTTTGAAAATCATTTAAGACCAGTTTTTCCTGCTACTACTTTAACTTTCTGCAGTAAAACCTCCCATTGATTTGAATAGGAGTTTTATTCAGATAGAGGAGACAGATTGCAATCTATTAAAAAAAATATTTACTTTTAAAGTCATAAGTACAGGGGAAAACTTTTTACAAACGGGTTGGCTCGGTTTCTGTGTAGCTTATGTAATTTTCCTTTGCCTGGGCTGCAGATCAACAGGCATCATGTCCTTTGAATTCTGCTGGGACATCCAAAAGACTGAGCACCATCCAAAAGTCAGACACATTCACGAGGAACAGGGTAGCTTTCACCAGTGTTACAGCGACTTTGCACACTGCAAGGAAAGGCTTTTCTTCTTGGGTGCCTGGGAGCAGTCAGGCACTCATCACCCTTCAGCAGGGAGCTTCTTGCGTTGCCTGAGGAGACTGAATGTGACCTAAGTACCTTCTCCCGCTGTTAGAAAAGGAGTCTAGCATAGAAATACTCTACAGAAACCCAGAAAAGGGAAGAAAATAGGAAGTACTGAAAGGTGCATAATTAAATACAATTTTAGGCAACTCACTGGCAGCTAGTAGTCTTAGGAACCTGGGTCCCTTTTATATGCCCCATTCAGTCATGATCTTCTTTAAATCAGTTATGACTGAGGAAACCTGTACAAACCTTACTACAGTTGTTATTTAGTTATCCAGGAGAACTTACTAGTGAGATTACTTGCAGTGAAGTCTCTGCAGTTACTGTTGGCAATATTATTAATAGCAAAGCTTGTGAGACAGAGAATAGCAAAGCAAACAAGCAGGATTAAGAGATAAACCCCAAACATCCACAGAAGTGCCTGGCACGAAATAAGAGTCTGCTAAAGCATAACCTAAGGAAAAAAGAACATTTCACTTTAAATAAGCACATTGTGAACACCTCAGATAGACAGAGGCAGGCACCACCAGAGTATAGCCGCAGGCTGTTAACTCCAGACCTGTTTTTAGCTGGACCTGGCAAAGTCACTATTTTCATAACTCTGCTACACTGAAACTGCAGCTCACTGAGCTGTTAGCCATTTCCTTACACTTACCTTTTTTTTTTTTTTTTTTGTTCTATAATTGGTTCCCTATCCTTGACTTGGGAAGATAGTAACATGTAACATCATTCTGCCAGCAGAATATTTGTTCCTCTAAGGAATTAATGGTACTAGTGTCTATAAAAACATCTCTATTGAACCAATACAGCTGCTCTTTTAACTCAATTACAGAGCAGTCATCCAGGAATAGAAGATGACTTCTAAGGCAGGAGAACTCATGTCCCTCCAGAAATGCTACCTTTTCTTCAGCTGTGGAGCCATGACCCCTCAGGATGCAAGCCATTAAAAAGCGCCCAGCTATCACAGGATCTCTCATCCGATTACTGCACTCTGTCTTCAAAGGAGCTCTTTCATTCACAAAGATATTAGCAGGGAGTTTAAGTGCCATCAATTTCTCTCTGCTATCTCTTGGACAGGGGTTTCGTCTCTTCCAGTTAATAAGGTTAAAGAGGTAGAGATTGTCAGTGAAGTCACAGTAAATTAAAAGTGAAACTTCTGCCATCAGTGCTATTGCAGAGTTTCTGCCAAATTCACCATCTTATCCTTGTGATTTCACTTTAAATGAATGACAATGAATTTTTTGGACAAATAGCAGCATTTCATGCACATTTAAAACCCTCATCCTAACCTTCCACTCAAAAAAATGTGTACAAATACTCATGAAAGAGCTCAAAATAATTTTTATTTTAAAAATGTGCTGCTTTTATAGTAAGATCTTACAAAGACTCCAGCAAATGACATTATTCTGCGAGCCCCTCTCACTAGTTTTCCTACTTTCTTCATGGAAGAACGTGTGTCGCCTTTCAACGTAGCCATTTCTAACTTTGGTAGGTTATTCAGAGAAACACCAAGTCCCTATTTTTAGCCTAGTCATATGACTATCCATGCATCTGTCCACAACCAAGGTCCCTATAACAGCAATAGCACAGGGACTGGGATGGGTATGTAAAATACCCATCTGCCAGTATATTTCCTCTCTTCACTTCCCCGCTCTTCTCACCAGGTTGTCAAGTAAATGAGAAGTTCACAGGGGACAATATTACAGAATCAGCCAATTGCCTTTTCCCTTACTCCAACCATAAAGACAGAGGAATTTACAGGGAAATCAACACATGGATTTAGAGTTGATAAATAAATTCATAGTTGAACGCCTCTCCTCAAAAGGTACATATCCCTCTTCAAAGTTTGACGAAATTCCAGCTAGTTTTAAATTGTTTACGTGTAAATAAAATGTACACTTGTCCCACATCTTTTAGTTGGAAGTGGTGAGTCTCTACAATGACACAATGGATTTTGTTCACATGTGGCTTGTTTTGCTGTTCTGAAGAGCAGAAAAGCCTGTTTACTAGTTTTAAAGTATGGAATCCTGGTGGTTGCTTCCCAAATACGTAAACCAGAATTTTATTCAAGATTTCTTTGATGAGCTTAAAACTCAACAGAACAGTCTTTGACACATCTAAGGAGGTTAAAACAAACCAAACCCAAAACAACAAAAGAATGACAACAACAACAATCCTCCAAACCACTGTGGCACTACAAATTGCTTTACTCCATTAAGCAAACAATTTAGGAACTCAGGCAAAGGAGAAATGTCCTTTAGTGCTAGAAGTTTTGCTTATGTAAATAACAGATATGGTAGACCAGAACTTTCCTGAATATAATTTTATTCATACCTTTACAACATCTAGTATAGTAAACCATTATTTACTATAGTGATCAGTCAACTTAGGTTACTGCCTAAAGCGGTGAAATAGTACTATTCTCACTATGCCTACAAAAAATTTGAAGCGGTTTTTGACACATATTCTGACAACACAGCATATTTTTTTAAAAGGCAGACATAACTATCAAGTCTGCATTAAAAGATATTTTTGTGATCATGATGCTATCACAGTTTCATGCAGAAATAAAACTAGCATAAGCAGAGATGTGATTATTAGCATAAGCAGAGATGTGATTCTTATTAGCAGAACAGGCCAGACACATCACTACTGCCAACACCATGAAAAGAAAAATCAAAACTGCTGTAGGTTAAACATGTGAAAGAAATTCATGAAACTAGGAAAATGCCTTAATACTATAAAAGAAAAAAAGAAATACGTACACATTTTAGAAATGGAGATTAAAGATAATCTAAACAGAGCTCAAATTAAATTAAAATATCACCTTTTTAAAATACCAATAAGGTGGAATACAAGTGCAAAGTTATACAGAAGAGGAAGACCAGAGAAGGAAACTACTGCAACCAAATTTGAAACAACATGGGAAGAGGTATTATGCAACCCTTCAAGGTAAAATAATCTGAGTCCATGAACCTGGAAGAACTGACACATGCTTTTGCACATGCAGTAATAAATTCTGCAATAAATATTTTAAAGAGGAGGATTTTTATTTTTTTACAGCTAACTAGTACATCAAAAAGATCTGGAAAGGGTTTGGGTAATTAGTTTAATGTCAAACATATGGAAGACCATAGCGGGAATTTTGGATTATATAATAATTAAAGATATAGATATAAAAGGAATGTTTTATAAAATGCAACAATAGGTAAGCAAAAATACATCATTTTGGACTAACTAAGCATCTCTAAAAGAAAAATTTCCCCAATTAAAGAATAGAAGGCAGATATTGCCCGTCATGCGATAGAACCACTTTTTGTCTTTTTCGCAGTCAGGTGGATGCCCTTGAAGAGAGCAAGATCTATCTCAGCTACACAGATTAATCGGTGGCAAACCATGACCCAGAGGTATCATCAAATATGACTCAATGGTGTCATATGTAATAGTTCTAAATGCTGCCTTAGGATTCCTCAATTAATTCATTTCCAATAAATACTGGGAAGTAGCAGATATTTTCAGGTATTATAATGTTTTCATTTACTGTTAAAACCTTATCCAGAATTCTCTATGCAATTCTAGACATTTAACTTGAAGGAAAAAAGTGAATTTGAAATGAAAGCTTATGCCAAGAAGGGTCACTACAATAATAAAGAATTTGACTGTGGAGAAACCAAATAATTTCTGATTAATTTAATCTACATTTTGTCCATTCTTCAAAATGTTTTAATGGACATGAAATTGTATCAGCCCCTACACAGTAAAAACAGCACCTTTTTTTTATTGTTAAGTACAAAATTCCCATCTCTAACTTGATTCCTTCCAAGTAGGCACCACGTACCACCAACTCATACTGGTCGTTGCAAAAAAATCTGCTACAACTATTTCCTGAATTTCAAACTCAGACCTTCTCATAAAAAGTGTAAACAAACCCCTGTCCTTTATTCTCCTAGTGCCCCTACATCAAAAGTAAGTACACTGCTAAGACTGCAATTAAACTTTAATAGTTCTCACCATCTATTTTACAATTCACATACCTTAAAAAAAATAATCATATATCAAGTCTACTGCTAATTATGACCCATAGCCATAATTTTTTTCCCTTCTATCCAACATAAACCTTGCAGGACCCATTATCATAGTAAATTATTTACAGCAGAGCTGCTGAATACAAAAGCTAGGCTTATTGGAAATTCTGTTGGTACACAAAATAGCTTTACAATATATTATACCTTCCTACTTCTATTAGACTTATTACTTCATATTTCAAGCAGAAGTAAATATTTCCCTTGTGGGAAAATACTATTTGTGTAAGACTTAATGACATACGGTAAATTGTGCTGTTGGCTCGAGTTAGACATGCAATACACTTCAATAATGTGCTATTTCCTTTTGTATATGATGCAATCCTAAAGAAAACATGATTAGAAAACCCATTTGTGTTTGAAATTTCCTTTGATTGTTTTAAGGGCTATTACTCACATCAACATTGTACTATTTTTCCCTCAATAATTTCCATTATCAGTTTGATTTAGGGTAATGCTGTCCCAGTAGGTTTCCCAAACCGATTTTAAGTGAATACAGTGTTCTGATAAAAAAGCAAAGCAAACAAAAGCCTACTGATTCGATACATTCTGAAAGACAGTAACAAGAATAATATGAATTAATATTGCATTCAACGATCTTTGTTTCACGTTTTCATTAGAACACATATTGTTTCCTCAAAAAAGAAGAAAAATGTCACTACATGTAAAGACTTCTTAAATCTTTGCAAGAAATTAAATTTTCCCCAGAATTTTCCTTTTTATTAGAAACTCTACAAACAGGAAGACGTATCCAATCTCACCCAGTCTTTCCTTTCCACTGCTTATTTACCAACATTTATAGCAATGAACATTTGCTTGGCTTTCATATATCTAATGTTCTCTCGTTACAAAAAGAAAAGCGCGGTACTGGAAAAACACACAAATAAGGACCATTGCAAACTAATGGACAAGTCTGTTTTCCAAGAAACCCGTGGAAGAACCACAAGGTGACTATCCCGGTGTGTATTACTGGTTGTTCACCTAAGAGCTGGTGGAATGAGACAGGAGAAGCAGAAACTCCAGAAAGGAAACACTAGCAATGAATCCCTGAAGGCGTCACCTGATCTAAGTGCAGTCAATAAGCTAGATGAAGTGAGGGCTCTCTGAAGAGAAATTATTTTCCTGTCAGCATCTCCAATAGCTATTTAACCCACAAAGGTTAATAGTCTATGCTGCTTTAAAAAAGTCAGTTCTGAAATAGCTCTTTATTTTTTCTTCCTTTTTTTCCTTAAGAAGCGATTACTATTCAAGACAAGATTTCACGATAACAATATGTTAACAAGAGATGTTTACTATTTTTCATACTCTCTCTCCAGTGATGAATTTTGCCTAGCAGATTTTCTTCAAGTTTATTCTGACCAGAATTAATTTCTTTCTCTGTTTATTCATCCATTTTTCACTACAGGTCACAAAGCAGAAAGGAATAAGGAATTCAAATCCTACAGAATGTCCTAATACACAGCCAAGCAAAATGGGTGTTGTTGGCATATCACTGCCTATTGTTCATTACTTGAAGAACTAAGAGCATGAAGTTGAGAATATAACACAGATGCTCTCCTAAGCACATCCGGGCAAAGTTTGTTACTGAAGTCAGAATAAAAGAAACTAACTCTGACAGAGAGTTGTCAGAAATGCTCTAGACAGGGTTGATTCACCTCTGAGCAAAGTTTACAGTCTCCTGTCAACATCAGAAAAAACACTGGTCCTGGGCCAGGACAAGGGACTGTCTAATCCTGTGCCCTGTTCCTCTTACCAGCCAGAAGATGATCTCCAGGAAAGTTATAAACATATGGCAAGTACTTATTGTACCTCCCCAAATCCTGTACCAAATACCATCCATTTTCAGCTAAGCAACTGTAAGAAGCTATCATTCACTCATCCACTACAGGAAGGAAAAAAAAAATATATATATATTTTAAATCATGACAACTGAAAACAAGTTGTGCATGTGTGTAGAATTAGAATAAACTCCTAGAGTCTCCTAGAAAATGACTTTAAAAGACTAACATCAACCTGGCCAATCTGGGGCAGAGCGAAGCCAGTTTCAACTTCTCGAGAGCCATAGTTCTTTGGTCACCAACTGTTCTCATATTTCCATAGTACCATATACTGGGGCCAGATTAACAGTACTTGCTTATGATGTATATCACATTACAATCTTATGCAGAGTCTCCTACGGTCTGTTCAGGGTTGCTTTCCACCTGTTTGATAGTAGCAGAGAATCATGATTTCCATACAAGTTTAACCTTGAAAAAGTACCATTTGGAGATGGTGTTAAGGTCAATAGAAAAATCACCCTTCACGCAGAAACTGCTCCGTGCACTGCTTTGTTGGGATATGAAGCTCACTTTTGCAGCATCGAGAGACCTCAAAATTTGTTTATAGTTTTGGTAAGCATCTTTCAAACCTACTAAACGGACAAGATTGCTCTGGACTGCTTCATGTTTACCTACCTGAGCCTTGTGAGAGTTTCCTGTATCCAGCTGCTACAGGGCAAGTTCCACTTAAACGCTGCAGAAGCAGTCAATCAAGTCACGTACGTATTTTGAAGAACTAATGCTTCTTCCTGGAGGACAGTTAACACATGGAAGGGGAAAAAACAAACTCATACACTAATAGTGTGAAAGTAGCACATCCCTAATAATATCTTCAAGAAAAGTTTAGACACTTATATGACTGGAAGTCAAAGTGACGTAGTCCTTTGCAGTTCTGAGTTTCAGTAGAATAGTTTCCTATTAGAAGTCAATTTAACCTAAATTCCTTTTTCCAACTTTATCCTTTGCTAACTGGAAACACAAGAGTAAATACAGACTCCAAGCCCAATGCAATATTCTGAAAGGATTAAATAAAATCTATCTCAGCAAACATAATATCATTATACATTTCTCAAGAAGGCTGAAGGATTTTAAGTGCTCTATGATTTTCTGACTAGAGAATCAAGCTACTTTGGGACATGTCCCAGCCTACATTACCGGGATTTTTATACATTTGCCTCATCAACTGGATTATCAGAAAGAGTAAAGTCACTTAGAGAGAGAGATTTATTTTTTTAAGGTACTGCAACAGCAAAACCAACAAAATCTAAAGAAAATTTAATTTATAAAAGCTGAAAAGATTTTATACATATGAACAATTGGCAATACGCAGTAATCTGAGGGGTTCTAGACCCATGTGATTTTTCATAAGATTAAGTGAACAACGCAGCAAAAGATTGCTTTTTGTTGTTTTGGAATTTGCTGTTTTAGAATTATAGAACCATTTATGTTGGAAAAGACCTTTAAGCTTATTGAGTCCAACCTATCACTGCCAAGTCCACCACCAAACCATGTCCCTAAGCACCACATCTACAGGTCTTTTAAATACGTCCTGAGAGGTTGACTCCACCACTTCCCTGGGCAGCCTGTTCCAATGCTTGACAACCCTTTCAGTGAATAAATTTCTCCTAATATCCAGTCTAAACCTGGTGTAACTTGAAGATGTTTCCTCTTGTCCTGTCACTTGGTACTTGGGAGAAGCAACCAACACCCACCTTGCTACAACCTTCTTTCAGGTAGAGAGTGATAAGGTCTCCCCTCAGCCTCCTTTTCTCCAGGCTAAACAACGCCAGTTCCCTTAGCCACTCCACATAATACTTGTGCTCGAGACCCTTCACCAGCTTTGTTGCCCTTCTCTGGACAAGCACATCAATGTCTTTCTTCTAGTGAGGGGCCCAAAACTGAACAAAGTATTTGAGGTGTGGCCTCACCTGTGCCCTAGTACAGTGGGACAATCACTTCCCTTGTCCTGCTGGCCACACTGTTCCTGATACAGGCCAGGATGCTGTTGGCCGCCTTGGCCACCTGGGCACACTGCTGGTTCATATTCAGCTGTCTGTTGACCAATACCCCCAGGTCCTTTTCTGCCAGGCAGCTCTCCAGCCACTCTTCCCCAAGCCTGTAGCATTGCATGGGGTTGTGACCCAAGTGCAGGACCTGGCCATGTTGGCCTTGCTGAACCTCATACAGTTGGCCTCAGCCCATCGACCCAGGCCATCCAGATCCCTCTGCAGAGCCTCTCTTCCCTCAAGCAGGTTGGCACTCCCACCTAACTTGGTGTCATCTGCAAACTGGTTGACGGTGCACTCAATCCCCTTGTCCAGATCATTGATAAAGATACTAACAGAACTGGCTCCAACACTGAGCCCTGAGAAACACCACTTGTGACCAGCCACCAACTGGATTTAACTCCATTCACCACAATTCTTTGGATTTGGCAATCCAGCCAGCTTCTCACCCAGCAAACAGTACACGCAGCCATGAGCAGCCAGTTTTAAATGGAAGATAACATTTCTGCTTTAGAAAAATATGACCCAAATATATCAAAATCACAAAAATGTTGCTGAATGTAGCACTTATGCATTGATTTATAAAATAGTAAAAGTTAAGAATAAAGATAATTAAAATTATCTCCTCTTGAACTGTTTTCCATATTCAGATACTTCCTATGCTTGATGCAATCTGAGGTATAACCCAGAATGTGAGTTTTGGGAACCAACAAATAAACTGTTTCATGGGATGAGAGGCAACTCATTTCCTTTAAGAAACACTGAATGGACAGCCATTGGAGAAAGTCCATTAACCACTTTTTAAAAGAATAAATCCACTTTGTAAATACGACACGTAAATACAAACCGCTAACTGTTAAATATTCACTAATTCATATATAATGAATTCTTCTTCTAGTATGTTATCTATTTTTGTTTTCTTCTGTCTTTAAAATTAAAAAGCGGGGGGAGGGGTACTGTAGTCAGGAATCTAGACCTTCCTTTATGCTTTAAATGTTCTGTGCAGAAGTAAAAGCAAACCCATGCCCTTAAGGTACAAGAAAACAGGAGGGTACTCAAGATACATTAGAGATGGTTCTGGTCATGGCACTGTCAGACCAGTTAAAAAGATGATGGTGATGATAATGATAGCCCAGCATCAGTGCAGGTGGTAAGATGAATGGGAGCTGGAAGACAACTAACGAATACAGCCATCTCCCAGAAGTTGTGCACAATCAATGGACACCTTTAGACTGGAGCAGTTTTGGGGCTCCAGGCCTGGCCACTGGTAATACAGCTGTTAATTATACTGAATTTCCAGGAAGCCCTGCAGTTATAAAGTGTCATGTACCTGTACAATTTTACTGCAAGAATCTTTTTTGCAGACCCCCATTCAGTTTCTTCCTTTACCCATCTCCACCCTACCACATCCTGAGATTTAAAACCCAGATAATACCTTCCAATACTTGGTTTCTCCATTGGCTGCCTACGGCAAGGGACTGCAGCAAGTCTGAAGTGGCAGAGGCCAAATACTGAAGATGCAACTAAGGCATCTACAGTGGATGAGCACATTCTGCTTTCGTATCTTAAAGGGAAAGGTACTAAACCCACCCCCTCCGGCGTTAAGTTTGGAATCACTATGAGAGAAGACATCTGTTAGTTATTTAATATCCTTATCATTAGTTTTACAGGAAGGGGTACTACTAAACTGTCAAAGACAACAATATACCTTACTTTTACAAAAAAAGGGCTCAAAAATTAAAATCCATTTTCAGACTATTTTTTAAAGATAACACTTTTTTTTCCCATACATTATTTCAGTTAAATTTTAATTCAGATATGGTCAAGAGAACATCTATTTTGGTGAAAAAAGTTATCTTTTTTGACCACAAATTTCATGCAACTTGAATTCTTATTCAAATCAACCCACTACCTTAAATTAAATTTAGTTCTGCTGTGTTAGAAATCTTCTCAGAACAAAAATTGGCACCAGAATGGTTTGTGGTGAAGATTATTCCTAGGCCTGCATGAACACTTCATTTGCATCTGTAAAAAGGAATATATTATATTCCACTAGAATAATAATCAGAATTTTTGAAAGGATAAATACTGGCAAAAGACCAAATTTACACAAATTGCTCACTAATATTTTAAATAAGAAATTAAGTTTCTAGTCATATGAGAAGTGAATCACATAGGGGTGGGTGCAGCACAGATCTGTGAATATTTCTGGTCACCCTTCATTACCCCCAGTTTTACAAGATCAGAACTGATTGCTCCTACATAGAATAAATTTTTCAGGTCTTTGTCAGCATTTTGTTTATTAAGAGGTTCGTCAGTTTAGCTTTTCTGCAAGTTTGTTCAGGATTTTATTCTTTCCCCTTTTATAGCAGGTGCCAGGAAAAAAAAAGGCAACTGTTGGGTTTTTTTTTGATGTTTTGATATTTGCTTATTCTCACCTTTTTTAATATGTCTAAAATTTATGACTGCTAGGTAACTTTCCCCTGATATGAAGAAAAATTTTAGTGACCCATAAAATTCGGAATTAAAATTCATTTATTTTTGTTACCATTAATTCCTAGCGTGACCATCACTGCTCACTGCAATTTAACACATACTGAACGCTTTAATATAGCTGAAGCAATGGTCTCTAGGATCCTTTGAACAAATGACCATATTGAATGGTCTGTTCAAGTGACTGACTTGTCTTATTTTTTCTTAGTCATACAGGGTACCACATGTGGAAAGACCAACTGAAGACTGTCCTTGGACTCCTGAAGCTTACAAGATGCAACATTAAAGTAGATGACGCTTAGAACTCGTTGGTTTCTTTTCAAAACCATTGCCAAGCTATAAAAGCCAAAGTATAAGCATTTGTGGTACGCAGTTTTTCACTTTTTAAGAAGAGAAACATTATTATGTGCACATTTACTAAACTTAATGAAAGATTCCTCAGTGCCGCAAGGAAAAACTGCTCAGTTCTCGGGGTTTAAAGTCCAATCAGAATTGGAGTGCTTTATTGATTCATTAATGACATAATTAACTGGAATTGGTGAACTATACCTTCAGGATCAATATCTGCAATAAAAGAGCTAAACCACACTATTCAACATTTACAAGATCATAGAATCATAGAATCTTCATGGTTGGAAAGGACCTTTGAGATCATCAAGTCCAACAAAACCCCTACAATCTCTGCCACTAGAGCATGCCCTGAAGTGCCAAATCTAGACATTTCTTAAATACCTCTAGGGATGGTGACTCAGCCACCTCCCTGGGCAGGCTGGTCCAGTGCCTGACCGCTCTTTCAGTAAAGTAATTCTTCCTAATATCTAATCCAAACCTCCCCTGCCGATTTCAAGATCTGGGTATCAACACAAACTTGATTAGTATTAGATAATGAAATAAGTGTTAGTTTTATTTCCAAAAGTAATTAAGGTAAATTAATCCTCAAAATAAATGCAATGCTTTTAAAGAAAAAAAAAAAGTAAACGCACGTACCAAAAAAGTTTCAGTCAGCCTCAGCCAACTTTTTCTCCTTTTAAACTTTTTCAGATAGTGTACATTAAAAAGGACTGCATTTTAAGTTGTTTGCACAAGTATGAACAGGATTTCATATAAATATATATCAGTGCAGGGAAAACATGTTCCATCTATATATGAAGTTCCAGCACAGCCTGGATTGAGTAATAATAAAGAAGTACTTGTCTGACTTCCAGGCTGGACTGCTTTTGCTGCCAGCATCCTTGAAAACAAGAACTGCATTGCTCACTTTGCCGCAAACAATTCTTCAATTCGTAGGAAATCTGAATGTTAGTTTCTATTACATTAAACAACTTCACTACCGTATTCCCAAACTTTTGACCTTCAACAAAAATAGAAACAAACATCAGAATGTTTGCCTGTGCTATATCATTTCAGGGTCCAAAAAACATGTATTCCTTCATTTCTGTTAGTAAAATAAATCATTATGTAAGGCATCAACAGGATGCTATTAAAAAACTAGCATAGCTTTATTGATCTTATTGCCTAAAAATCAATTATCCTCACAAGTGTCCTGTTTTAAGCCTACTTAGATAATAAGATCTTAAATGGCCACTGACAGACGTAGCAGCCACGTACCACAGCTACCTATATACACAAACACATGTACATCCATCTATGGACTACAGTGGCCTATACATTGCATAATACCATATTATGTTTATGCAGCTAAGTAGTACTGAACTAGGCAATAGGAAATAGATTATCAATTCGTAAATAGCAGTACTATTGAAATCCGTGCCAGAATAAGACTGATCATAAGGAATGCAGCCAAGAACAAACTGGCGGTGGTCATTTACCTTCCCACCCTACACACATTACTGGAGAAACCATACAAGCCTGGGAGGTGGTGGAGATGCCAAGGAAGTTCATAGTCCCATGAAGAATCCTTAGCAGTCACTGTGGTTTTTGCCTGACAGTCTCTTTGTGGTGCCGATGTAGCCCACAGGATCTGACCTTTTTATTTTGGGTGGAATGGCTACTATGTGTAGTAAAACGACACCACACTGCTCTTGCCTGCCTTCCCAGATGCAAGGTACTGTTTTTCTCAGTGCAAAAAGTCTTTCTGTTTCATTGGGGTCGGGGGAAGGTGTAGCTTTTAATTTACTGATCTCCCATCCCAGCAGCAGTTTGACATTTCCCACATTTCCACAGAGCTGAACTGGCTGATAGCACAAACATACAAAAAAACCCACCATAGACCAATTTAATCCCAGTCAAAGAAATGATAGGCTTCCACCTACCTCTGCCACAACTTAAATGATGTTTCACTGGAAGTTAATGAGTAACTAGAAGTAAAAAATGCCGGTCCAAATGGGTATCCTTTACCAAGAGTAACCTGTCTGCTATGAAGAATCAGGTATAAAACTACTATCTATGGTTTCCCTACAAAAGAATTTTCTATATATTTTTGTGCTACAGTGGACTTCAGAGCAGCCCCAGACTACAGATGTTGGCAATCAAGAGCTGACTTCCGTGCAAGAAGAGTTTGAAAATCTTGAAAACTATTACAATTCTGAGGATGGGAGGTGATGTAAGAGGTAGCACTCATGCCTGAGTCCTGACACCTGGCCTAAACCTTAACTTGATCGATTTCTTAGTGTTGATCTTTTAGGTTGCTAGGGTACAGGAGACTGCAATAATCAATTACACACAATAGAAGACTTCACCAATGACTGAAAGTATCTACCCTATGTTTATATATAACCAGCTCAGAAATTAGCAAAATTATTAGTTACTGGGTAAACTACAAGTAATTAATTCATAGTCTCAGAGAAGTTCACATCACAGGGCTAACTTCACTGAATCAAATATGACAGAGTTTCCCAATAAACTTCCAAAAACTTTAAAACAGATCCCCATGTGGCAGGAGAGATATAAACTGAATTCGTTTTTTCCTTACCCATTTCCATCATCCCATGGGAGTGAAATTTCAAACAAAATAATTTGGCTGTGTGGGACAATTTTCTTTGTTATTTACGTTGCATTTAAGAATTCTACATTCTACAGGTTACTTTATTAACATAAATTTATTATTGTGTTCTGGAAAACAGCTTTGAAGTCCGTGTCTACTAACATGCAACAGACCAGCTGAGTTTTTTTTGCAAATCTAGCTTGATATAGTTCAGATTAAAGTCAAAATGCCATAGAGACAAATCATACCTCTTGGCCAACTCTTAAAAGAATATAAAAATCAAGCACAATTAAAAAAAAAAAGAACCCACAAATATAACAAGTAGAGCTCCTATAGAGTCTAGTTAGTCAGAATACAAACTTGTTTATCTTTTTTTTCCATTCTCCTACAAACTTTCAGGTGCCTACCTTAGACAGTAAGGTTTCTGGGCTATTAAGTATGTATTTATGGTAATCTGTAAAGAGTATGATCTTCCACTGTTTAATTTTCTTTCATGGAAATTCTAAACATCTCCTTAGACTAAACTGCATGCAAATGTAATAACCTGATGCAGTACGTGGTTATCCGAACGCTGATCAGTCCTAGCATTTCAGAGTAAATTACAACAGGTATTCTGCATTGAAGGGATATTTGCAATCAGCTCTACCTTTGAAAAGCAGGAAAGGTAAAAATAGCTAAGCCTACTAAGATATGTTCACTAAGCATAAAATGGGGATTAGGGTGGTGAAAGTATATGCCTAATTCAATAGCTACTACACATTCTGTTGTCCAGATGTCTTTTTTTTTTTTTTTCTATTTTATTCAAACAGATTTTTAACCAGGCTTTAATTAGCATGTTTGCAGTTGGTATGCCTATTTTTCTTTTCAAAAGTCAGGTTGCATGGATTTGGATTGATGGCATTTCTGACAAGAAATTGGTCAATTTCTTGAAACTTACAGAATGTGTTTTTTAATGAAGTTGGGAGAAAGTTCTTGGACGGAACCAGTTAGGCCACTCGAACTCTTAAAATGCCTGGAAATAACAACACATTTCAGCTATACTTCTTGACTTGTCCTGCCATTTGTTCATACAGACTCAGTACCCCCGCTAATCTGAATATACAGAATTCTTCTATTATTAGTACCTAATCCACATATATAAACAAAACAGCAACCACATGAAAAGTTACCAGAATGGAGAGAGAGATTCTTTTTCTTTTCTATGTGACTTTTAAAAGAAAATATAACAGAAATTATATTTATTATATTGATGTGGATTAAAAATAGTAGCTGCATCAAAACACATATACTGTTAGAGAATATCAACTCAAGGGCAGCTTTTACTGAGAAATTAGCACAAAAAACAAAGCTACTAAAGCAGTGAAAGCTACATAAAGGAAGACCTCAAAACTGTTCAACATATTGTACTAAATTAAAACATCTGTGGCCATGAGCCTGCAATTTCATACATTTGGACAGATTACTGTACTTGTGTGAAATGCAATCAGCTTACTTTTAAAGACTTCTCTGTGGTTCACAGATGCTAAAGCAATCATAATTAACATCTGAGTTATCATTCCTTACACATCAAGTTTGTATCAAAATCAGTGATTTTAAGAATTCAAGGTCAGGCCTTCAAACACTGAAATCTCTTGTCAGTGAATATCTAGCAGTGATTAAACTAAAATTATTAAACACCTGGTTAGACTAAAATACAGTTGTTCAAGGAGTCTAAGAAAGAACAGCCACTACAGGGGTGGAAAAAAATAGAACTGATTGCAGGTTTGTTAACCTGAGGCAGTAATTTGACTGCTTATCACTGTCTCATCAGCACATCTTTATATGTTGAATAAAGCAGACACTAGATTACTGCTTTAATCAGCATCATAAAACACCATGTTTCTCTCTGCTTTCTAACAGCTGGTTTAAGAGGAATAAAGGTCTATTTGATGGGAAATTTGGAAGATCTCCAAGGGCCCTCTAAACTGCTACATTTCTACAGTTGGACTTTCAAAGCAAGTTGAGTCTTTACAAATACTGTCAGCTTAGTTTTTTGGAGCATGAAGTTTTCTACAAAAAAAAAAAAAAAAGTCAAGATAAACTTGCTGCCTCCAGCACAAGAAACTCCTTGTTCATCCTTTAACATAATAATGGCAATTGTATCTTCTTGTGCCATCACTAAGGAAAAAAAAAATTACTCCCTTTAGATACATCAAATTAAAATCTAATTCCATAAAACAGAAGAAATATTTCACTACCTACAAATCATGCTGCTAAATTCTGAAGTTTCACGTATTTCCCTATTAAACCATTTTCACAAAAAAACCCCTCTATCTCTCATTTTTCTTTCCCCTTGCTGTGGAAGAGACCCATACAAGCAGAGCAAACTCACCAAGCCTATATGTAAGGGAATCTCTATGACACAGATGAGAAAAAGAACCTCCACTGACTGCAGTATAGGACCCAAGAAACTTTATGCTCGAGAGAAAGTGAGATTTTTAGAAGGTCTTTTTGTCAATCTATTGGTACTCCTACTGAAATAGGTTACCCTAATGTTGAGCACCTTTAAAAATCCCAAAGTACATAGCCATACCCCCCCCGCCCCAACAAAAAAAAAAAAAACAACCCAAAACTAAACACGCACAAAGAAAGTAGTGTTAAGAAAAATAGTTCTTTCTGGTATTTTTTTTTATAGTATATGCAGAATTACATCAAATTATTAAAATAATAATAATAATGATGAGGTAATTCAGCTGAGGATGTCTCTAATCAAGGTTTGCACTACCTTTTTTACCAAAGTTTGAAACAGAACAAACAAATAGCACCACCAAATACCTACCAATTTCGAGAATTTTCTAATGATGATTGTTAGTAGAAAACTGAACACCTCTCCTAATGTCACACATTTTATTTCATGCAGATTTCACTGTGGCATGCATCTTTAACGTGGCTGTGCAAAATAGTTCTAAAAGTCATATTTACAGTTGTGGTGGGGTTTCCTTCTAACGTAAATGCTCTGTGCAGTCACAGATTTGCTTCCTGATTCCCTCAGTTTGAATATTCAGTTCCTCTTTGGTGACAAGCTTTGCCCTTGCACTGCCAGAGTTAATTCTGCTCTTGGGGAAATTGAATTATCATTACTCTACACATTATCTTCACTTTAGTCCTTGAATAAATACAACTGAGAAATTAAAAAAAGCAAACCCTCAGTCACCTGGTCATTTCAGCTTGAGTTACTTATTCACAGATGAGGAGGGAAAGGTAAAGTACGATCCACTGAATGTTGATATTTAAAACATGCAATTTGCAAAACGGTCATTTGATCTCTTGGTAAGTGTTTTCATTATAGTGAGAAAACAACTTTCAAGTAGAATCACAACATTCAAGGGTACGCTGACCTTGGGCACGTGTGCCATGCTGCAAAGATTTCTTATTCTGCTACAGAAGTTAACAAGACAGTCATAATTAAATTAAATTAAAACAGCCTTGCAGAAATCCCTAAATTATGCCTGGGAGCTCTCCAGTGCCACCAGGATTAGGCAAGCACAAAACTGTTTTACAGATAGTCTACCCTGCCTCTTACAGATACAGCACAGCACCTCCAGCAATATTGACTTTGAGGACATGCTTTATATGGAAAAGTAAGAGGCACACAATACAATATATTGTTCAGTGATCCCATACTTATGTATAAGAACGTTTAGCACAGATATGCAGGAACCTAGGACTTCAACCCTCTACACACACCCCCACATGCCCCCCTCCCCAAGATCAAAGCCGCCATCTAACAGGGACAGCAGTTATTGGTTTTGTCTTTGTTCTGTTTGCTCCCCTCCCACCAGTTTTTGTCTTATTTACAAGTCCGTATAGAGACCATTTATGGACTATCTACAAAATCACTGAGAAGTCTCTGGACTGACATCCAGGCAAGAATTGCTATAGATAGCTTATTGGAGTAACAGTGAAACGACAGGTATGCATTTTGGGATGGTCTAGAGAAGCACAGCGTAGATGTGTCCTCCAGACTTCTAAAGCTTATGTTATTGCTCCCCATCTTCACTCAGCTGAAGTTAATACTAATTCAGTATGGGCCATTTCCAGATACAGTAGGGAATACTTTCAGTTATGGGAATATGTTGAAAAGCCAACACACAAAAGCAATTTATTTGCTTTAATGAGAAAGAATAGCAAACTGAAGACAGATCATTCTCAATGCAGAGCTTTTACTAGACAGAAAAGAAATCAAGGCATCCACTACAATGAAATAATATAGCGAGACTTGAAGAAGAGGAAAATCCATTTGAACTCTCAACTCACGAAGCTTCAACCAGAGACACTTCAGGATAAGCAGTAATGCCTCCTTCAGGACAGTGAGCACAGGAAAATTAAGAAAGCAATTAGCCCCCTCTCTTATGGAGATGCTCTGTACTTTGTCTCATCAAAATCGTGCTAGAGTAGGTTTTATCCATTAAGATAAGCATCCTGTGTTAAAGGACTGCCTGAAGCAATAGTCTTAGTTTTCATAGGTACAGCTCCAAAGCAAAAGAAAACCCCAAACAAAAACAACAAACCAAGCCAAAAAACCAAGCAGCATACAAAAATGAAGAGAAATGGCATTGCATGTCCAGGAATTACACACAGCACCTTTTTTTTAAACTCCAGGAGAAATCTCTTGTCACGTCTTAAATAGGATTTGTACTGTAGATGGTCTTTGAAAACCAGATAGCTACCAAACAGCTACTCTGTTTACTGGCTGTGTAACAGCTACTACTGCATCAACAAAACCAGTTGGGGTGTTCTCTTCATCACTATAATGCTCTGTTTTATTTGGCATTCTTTTAAAAAAGACAGTGTTTTGGAGGAGGAAGTGCACCAACCAGGTGACCACAATTTGGGGAAACATCAACATTTTTGGTTTAATGAACTACATACAAGCACATATTTCTGTATGGCTTATGGTATTATCAACACAAACTGTGTTCAGTTGGCATTGCATTGTATCACACCAAACACAAATCAAAAAAGATTTCTAAAAAGAAAAAAAAACACAAACCAAAACAAACCCAAAGCCCTTTCTAGAAGAGAAAAAAATATTTCTAGAAGACAAAGTACAATCCCTTTTACTTTTCATTTTATTTCTCCTCCTTCCTTTTGGAACATTAACAAATTAACATTTTGACTTTGGAATAATGCATCATGTAACAGTACCTACCTACACCTGCAGTATATACCTAACCTATATCATACATACCTGTGATTATACCCTGAAAAACAGTGAGACGCTGTGTATTCTTTCAGCAGTGACCTACATATGCTAAGAAGACTGATAAGATGGCAAGAGAGAGGTTACACTGGGAATTGTTTGATTTTACTGCTGGGGACTAGGAATAGTTGTTGTTCTCCTGTTTATATGAGCCAACAGTTTCTATTCACAGGCACCAAAACAGAAATGCTTCTTGGTTTGATGGATAGCCAGGTGAGTTTTGTAAACATTTTTTAGATTATAATAAGGAAGATGGGGTTTTTTTATTCTTTTTTAATATTAGAGTGCACTCAGGAAACAAACAGGCCCAAAGCTAATAATATTCATTTATTACTTTAGTACGTAAGAAATCATTAAAATTTCAAGAGCGAGAGACCTATGGTTTTTATTCTGCCCAACATAAAAATCTGGCAAACACACAGTCATTTGGAAACAGATATATTACATTTTAATTAATCCTGCTATATCTTTTGCTACTTCCATTTGCAAGTAGGCACATTCTATTAAGTCAAAACAGGAAGGACAGCTATTTGTGTGGGGAAAGAGAGGATAAGGGGCCCGGGGTAGGGGGCAGTATTTCACAGAGCTGTTTTCTGCATCATCTTATCTACTGCAGCCCCAAGAAAAGAAACAGCATAGAATAAATAGAATGAAGTAGTCTTTCTACAGACTAGGGACCATGACTATTCTCAATGGGAGAATTTTGCACGAAAACCAGGAATGACAGTTTCAAGTGAAAAGAATTAATATGCAGATTGGGGTTTGGAAAGCTCAAGATATTAAATGTGAAACAGCTGTTGCACAAATAGATCTTCAGAGCAATAGTCGCAATTACCTCTGAAGCTCTTGACATGGTTTTGCTTTTGATGGGAAGCACAAAAAAGGCGGCAATTCTTCTGTTGCATATAGCTCCAGCCCAACCTGTGCACGTCCCCTCCTTTTCAGTGTGACCTCAGTTGTCACCTGGACTGTTCTCAACCCATTACAGCCATTCAGGATTCCATAGCCTTGCTTCCAGTTTATACGATCTGATACTTACTTCCAAAAAATAATTCCGGATTAAGGTTGAAAGTGCCATCAAAAACTAAGAAAATACTTGGATTTGTGCCACTTGAATTCTACTCCTTGCTTGTACAATGGTGATACAATTATTAAAATACTGGATTTCCCCCCTCTTTGAAACCTGGGGTCTAAGTGCCCACAACGGATGATTTCCATACACTAAGAAGGTAATGACCGGTTCAGTGCACTATATCCACATCCATATCCTGCACTGAATACATAAAACAATTGCTTTCCTATTTTTTTCCCCAATGCTGCAATTAGTATTCTTTACAAACAATTATCTGCCTCCAGTACATTAGCACGGCACAAGCTGTAGCATCTTGAATGAGAGTTTTGCACAAAATCTACCTACAGTTTGACAGCCATAAGATGCCAACCATAGAAGGAACAGAGTAAGCCAAACAGATTCATATTCTTGCCTTGAGAAAGCAAAATGCTTAAAATCCTATGTTCAATACAATTCATTTTTTATAAGAGACACTCTTTGTATAGTTTCTAAGAAATGTACTGTGCCAGCCAAATAAACTCTTTTTCACTTGAAGGCAGAAGTCAGAGCGGATCATATTAGTGACATTGTAATAATTATTTATTTACCATAAGTGATAAATCTCAAAGTACCAAACCCAACCTTTTACACTTTGTTTTTTAATAACACCAGTGTACCAATTGAGAGAGTCACTATCAGGGGAAGAGGCCTAATGCTCTGTACAATCAATTTTTCATAATTAACTGTTCTGTGTAATATCTAAAGTAAATCCATTTTTGAAGAGGGAGAAGAGACGGAAATTATGTTGGCAAATAAAGTTAAAATAAACCAACATAACCCCCCCAAATAAACGGCACTGTGTTCAATTACATAAAATTAGTAAATATGCTCCCACACATATGGGGAAAAATTAACATATGATCAAACTAATAGGATTATGCAAAAGAAGCTTCTAATAATAGGGCCATAATTAATCTTTTTTAGTCTTGGGGCTTGCCTATAATCATTCTTCGTGTGCATAATTTAATTTGGGAAAAACCTAATTCTATTCAGAGGACACATCTTACAACAACCCTCCAATTGTGAGGACTACTTTTCCTAATTTAGTTACGGTTCAGCAGATGGTACACAGTCCACTCCTGTGCAATGCTTAGCTTTCTTCCACTCTTTTGTTTTACTGACAAAAAAAAAGCGGAAAGTTTCATTGGCACCATGAAAACACCTTGGTATACTAAACAGATAAAATAGAATTGAGGTGAATTCTCAGAAAACCTTATGACTTCTTCCTGCTGTTGCTCTTTCACATGAGTGGTGACGAGGTGGCAACACATAGCCCAAGAAAAATCAAAAGAGAATTCAGGGCCTTGGGAAGGTTAATAAGGGAGCCTGGAGTGCAGGTTATCTTTTCTTCTGTTCTCCTGGTTACAGGCAGGGACACTGTAAGAAACAGACGTGTGCAATCTATCAACGTGTGGCTCTGTGGCTGGTGCCACCACCAGAGTTTTGGGTTTTTCGACAATGGGATGGCCTACATAGCACCAGGCTTGTTGACATTGGATGGGGCTCATCTTTCTGAAAGGGGGAAGAGGGTGTTTGCTCACGAGCTAGTGGGGCTCATTGACCAAACTTTAAACTAGGCTTGTTGGGGGAGGGGGATGCTACCTGGCTTCCTCGTGACAAGCCAACGGACGATGCTCCAAGGTCTGAGGGGTGAAGGCCCTCAACCTGTTGCTCCGAGATGTGCTGGGTAGGCTGCAGCACAATCGAAGCCTTATGGGGACGAGCCAGGGACTCCTGAGGAGATAGGAACCGGGGAGTCACAGATAAAACACCCCAGGGGAAGACCACCTGAAAAACAGCATGAAGGAAAAGCAAAAGCTCCAGACAGTGAGACAGCTTCATTGGGCGCCCAGCTGAAATGCATTTACACAAATGCACGCAGCATGGGAAATAAGCAAGAAGAGCTAGAGATGTGTGCACGCCTCCAGGGCTACGATCTTATTGGCATCACAGAGATGTGGTGGATTAAGATTGGAGTGTTGGAATGGACGGATACTTACTCTTCAGGAAGGCCAGGCTGGGAAGACAAGGAGTGGGTGTTGCCCTCTATGTCAATGTACAGCTGGAGTCCATGGAGCTCCACCTGGGGATGGATGAAGGCCCATCAGAGAGCTTATGGGTCAAGATTAAAGGGAACACAGGGGCAGGGGACATTACATTAGGGGTCTGCTACAGGCCACCTGACCAGGACGACAGAGTGGATGAGGCCCTCCATAGACAGATAGGAGCAGCATTGCGTTCACAGACTCTGGTCCTCCTGAGGGACTTCAACCACCCCAATATCTGTTGGAAGGACAACACAGCGGGGCACAAGAAAGCCAGGAAGTTCTTGGAATGTGTCAATGACAACTTTCTTCTTCAAATGGTAGAAGAGCCAACAAGGAGAGGAAGTATGCTGGACCTTGTACTTACCAATAAGAAGGGGCTGGTGGTGAGTGTCAAGCTCAAGGGTAACCTCGGCTGCAGTGATCATGAAATGGTAGAATTCAAAAATGCCAGGAGGCCTGCGTGGACTAACAAAGAGCTCCTGGACAAGCTCAAAAGCAAAAAGGAGGCCTGCAGAGGGTGGAAGCAAGGATGAGTTGACTGGGTGGAATACAGAGAAACTGTCCGAGTGTCCAGGAATCAGGCAAGCTAAAGCCCAGATAGAATTAAATCTGTCTAGGGACATCAAGGATAACAAGAAAAACTTCTATAAGTCCATCAGGGATAAAGGCAAGACTAGGGAAGATGTGGGCCCCTTTCAGGAAGGAGACAGGAGACCTCGTCACCCAGGATATGGAGAAGGCTGAGGTACTGAATGACTTTTTCGCCTCGGTCTTCACTGGCAAGGGCTCCACCCACACTGCCCAAATTGCAGAAGGCAAAGGCAGGGGCTATGAGAATGAAGAACCACCCACTGTAGGAGAAGATCAGGTTTGAGACCATCTGAGGAACTGAAGGTGCATAAGTCCCTGGGACTGGATGAAATCCATCTACGGGTCCTGAGGGAGCTGGCAGATGAAGTCGCCAAGCCGTTTTCCATTATATTTGAAAAGTCGTGGCAGTCTTGTGAAGTTCCCACTGACTGGAAAAGGGGAAAAGTAACCCCTGTTTTCAAAAAGGGAAAAAAGCAAGACCTGGGGAACTACAGACCGGTCAGTCTCACCTCTGAGCCGGGCAAGATCATGGAGCAGATCCTCCTGGAATCTCTGCTAAGGCACATGGAAAATAGGGAGATGACTGGTGACAGCCAACATGGCTTCACCAAAGGCAAATCGTGCCTGACAAATTTGGTGGCCTTCTATGATGTTGCCACAGCATTGGTAGATAAGGGGAGAGCAACTGATGTCATCTACCTGGACTTATGCAAAGCGTTTGACACTGTCCCGCATGACATCCTGGTCTCTAAATTGGAAAGACATGGATTTGATGGATGGACCACTCGCTGGATAAGGAACTGGCTGGATGGCCGCACTCAAAGGGTTGCAGTCAATGGCTCAATGTCCACGTGGAGACCACTGATGAGTGGCGTTCCTCAGGGGCCAATACTGGGACCAGTGCTGTTCAACATCTTTGTTGGTGACATGGACAGTGGGGTTGAGTGCACCCTCAGCAAGTTTGCTGATGACACCAAGCTGTGTGGCATGGTCGACATGCTGGAGGGAAGGGATGCCATCCAGAGGGACCTGGACAGGCTTGAGAGGTGGGCCTGTGTGAACCTCATGAAGTTCAATCAGGCCAAGTGCAAGGTCCTGCACCTGGGTCATGGCAATCCCAAGCACAAATACAGGCTGGCAGAGAATGGCTTGAGAGCAGACCTCAGGAGAAGGACTTCAGGGTGCTGGTGGACGAGAAGCTCAACATGAGCAGGCAATGCACACTTGCAGCCCAGAAAGCCAACCTCATCCTGGGCTGCATCAAAAGAAGTATGGCCAGCAGGTCGAGGGAGGTGATTCTGCCCCTCTACTCTGCTCTGGTGAGACCCCACGTGGAGTACTGCGTGCAGCTCTGGAGTCCTCAGCACAAGAAGGACATGGACCTCCATAGCCTCACCTCCATCCCTGGAAAGATGATGGAACAGCTCGTTCTGGGCGTCATCTCAAGGCATGTGGAGGAAAAGAAAGCTATCAGAAGTACTCAACATGGATTCACCAAGTGGAAATCATGTCTGACTAATCTGAGAGCCTTCTGTGATGGCATGACTGGAGGGATAGATGAGGGGAGGGCAGTGGATGTTGTCTACCGTGACTTCAGCAAGGCGTTCGACAGGGTCTCCCACAGCATCCTCATAGAAAAGCTTAGGAAGAGTGGGCTTGATGAATGGACAGTAAGGTGGATAGATAACTGGTTGAAAGACAAAGCTCAGAGGGTCGTGATTAGTGGCACAGAGTCTAGTTGGAGGTCAGTGACGAGTGGTGTTCCCCAGGGGTCAGTACTGGGTCCAGTCCTCTTCAATATATTCATCAATGACCTGGATGAGGGGATAGAGTGCACCCTCAGCAGGTTTGCTGATGACATAAAGCTGGGGGGGGGTGGCTGACACACCAGAGGCTGTGCCCACCATGCAGAGAGACCCGGACAGGCTGGAGAGCTGGGCAAAGAGGAACCTTATGAAATTCAACAAGGGCAAGTGTAGGGTGCTGCACCTGGGGAGGAATAACCCCATGCACCAGCACAGGTTGGGGGCTGACCTGCTGGAGAGCAGCTCGGTGGAAAGAGACCTGGGAGTCCTGGTGGACAACAGGGTGACCATGAGCCAGCAATGTGCCCTCGTGGCCAAGAAGGCCAATGGCATCCTGGGGCGCATCAAGAGGAGTGTGGCCAGCAGGTCAAGGGAGGTCATCCTCCCCCTCTACTCTGCCCTGGTGAGGCCACACCTGGAGTACTGTGTCCAGTGCTGGGCTCCCCGGTTCAAGAAGGACAGGGAACTGCTGGAGAGGGTGCAGCAGAGAGTTACCAAGATGCTGAGGGGACTCAAACTTCTCTTATGAAGAAAGACTGAGGAATTTGGGTCTCTTCAGTCTGGAAAAAAGACGGCTGAGGGGGGACCTTATCAACACTTATAAATACTTAAAGGGTGGGTGTCAGGAGGATGGGGCCAGGCTCTTTTCAGTGGTGCCAGGGACAGGACAAGAGGTAATGGGCACAAACTTGAGCATAGGAAGTTCCACCTAAACATGAGGAGGAACTTCTTTACTTTGAGGGTGGCAGAGCACTGGAAGAAGCTGCCCAGATAGGTGGTGGAGCGTTCCTGTGCAACCTGCTGTAGGTGACCCTGCTCTGGCAGGGGGTTGGACTAGACGATCTCCAGAGGTCCCTTCCAACCCTACCGTTTTGTGATTCTGTGACTGAAAGCTAAAAGCTGCAGTAGTTAATTCATGTAGCCATAGATCAAAATAGTATACAGAAACTGTCCCATGTAACAATAGAAAGGAGAACTAATCCCTGGCCAAACTGAAGATAGATAGCAGACATGCAAGATGCAAGATGTTTCTACAGCTACCAGAGTTTAAAAAGAAAAAAAAAAAAAACAACCAGAAGAAACTGAAGAGCACTTTGAAAAATTAAGTGGAGGAAGTAGCATTATTGAGGTTAAAGGGGTAATTTAACAACTGTTTTTCATGTGGAAGAATTAAAATAAATCATCCATATGATTGCATCCGCAAATCCATAAACAAAAGAACAGTCATCAGCAATGCAAGATAAGGATGGGTATTTCACCTTAACAATAAAATAGTAATGTTTTCATTATAAAAAAATGCAGTCAAGGGCAAAATGCATCATAAACCCAAAGTCAGCGTCCATAGAGCTACAATGGCACCATCTAAAAGAAAACTCTGTTTGTCCCAGAATCTTCCCAGAAATCTTCCTGAAGAGACGTGCTCTATCATGAAGCAAGACCCTGTGCCTGGCAGCATGCCTGCTAAATGGGCTTGGAATACAGTGCATCTTGGTCTGTCCCCAAACTGCGCTGGAAGCTGCGGTGGTGCAAAATCTGTCTGCACTCTGTTCATCTCAAATACACTGAGTCAGGCACAGAAACACAATTTAGTTTTTTATACTACACGTACGTATGTGTGTAATATACAGATATGGTTCAAAAGCATCTCTGTTTCATCATGTATTCCTTCCTTTCTCCCTGTTACTCAGTCACTCTTTACAGACATATCATTGCCCTTCCAGACTGCTATCTGCTTGCAGTCTGTCAAAGCAAAATCAGACAGAAGTCCTGCAGATTTAAGAAGAATGCTTATAATGTCTCGCAAGCTTCAGTGACTCTGTGGATTAGATGTATTTAGAAATGCTATGTAATCTTCAATGTTCTGCAAGTAACCATGGCTTGGGATTAAAATATATAAAAACTTGTCAAGACTCTGGTATACTTAAAATCTGCTTAGTGACATCTCATTTAGAGAAAGGATTCATTAACCTCAAAATGCTATTGTTTTTTCATAGCAGCAGTACAAAATGTAAGTTTGAGCTGGTGCTTGTTTATAAAGAGATTTTCAGAGACACTGAATGGATTCAGATCTCAGCAGCCTAAACTTTAGTACAACCAGGTATCAGAAAAACATTGAAGCCATTAAATAGGTTTGCATACTGGAACCTCACAAAACATGACTATAGCCTGAGAGGGGGGTATTTCTGCTCCCTAAATAAGAGGTCCTAAATTAAAATGACTAGAATTGGTCTACCAAGTATCCTCAGAACAGGTCTTCGGGTGTCGTGGGGAAAACATTTGAAATGAGCCAGATATTTTTATGCAAGAATGAATATTAAGTACTGAGCAGGTGCAGTAGTTAATTTTCATAATGCTCTTGGTTATGCAGCAAATATAGCATTGCAGGTTTCATTACAAGGTAAAATAGATTCTAACAAATTTTGTTTTGACACTAACTGCCATTCAAATGAGTAAAAGTACCCTCATTTATTTTAATGACAGCTGGCTTAAAAAAACCCCACGCAAATAAGACAGAATTACATAAAGAAAAAAAGTCAATCAAATAATGAAACATATAAAATGCTAAATATAGGGATGCTAAGGTCTTCACCACACTTAAACATCAAAGAACAGATAATGAATAAACATAGAAAAGAAATAGGGACAAAGTATACACGTGTGTCTGTGCTGTATTTACACAGAACATATTTGTAGCTCCCTCAAAACAGCACCTAAGTAGCTGAAGAAGAGAAAGTGCCAAACTTCCAGGTAACGAAAGCAAGCCCAGCCTCTCTGGGATTTTTGCTCAAGCGGCTACCTCTGGACAACTAGAGGTTCTGAAGTAAGTTTTTCATCTTGCCCAATTCTTCATTCATCAAAGATAAAAAAAAAAAAAAAGTAGTATGCCATTGCTCTGGTCAGGAGCGGGACTGAATCCTATTTTGTCTCCTGTGCTCTTATTCTTGTTTCCTCAAAATTCCCCACTCTTCAAATGTTGACTGAATCCCAAGCAAAGACTCCAGGAGAATGGAATTTTTCTCTTATTTTCTATCAATATATTTCCAAGCGCTTTTACAATGCTGTGTAAATAACAGCATCATTGTATAAAACAGTGTAACTGAAATGTTGTAATTAATTTTGATAACTGTAATTATAACATGTAATTATCATGTAACTGGGGAACTATAATCAAGGAGCAAAGCCCAATTCCATATTTGATACATTTTGCAGCAAGAGCTCTGTGGTTATGCATCTAAATAGGAGAAAACTCTACAAGACAGAAGATTAGCTATACGGTGAGTACACTTTAAAAAGTCGTTGTAATTAGAGATGCTCAACTGAATAAAAAGGGGAAGGAGGGGAAAAAATTGTGCTTTGCTGGTCTTCAGAGAAATTTTTGACATTTTCACACCTTTTAACTGTAATTGTGATATAACTACATAAAATGCACTACAGACATTACAGAGAAGTCATTCATAAATCTGTCTCGGATTCCTTCAGCTGTCTATACTATACTGATTCCCCAACAGTAAAGCAGAATTTTTAATCATTTATAAATCAACCAGGGCAACTCTTGAGGCTATGATAATATTTGCTTGGAATGTCACAGCAATATTGTGACAGCAAAGTTAAATGAATACTGGAAAGCCTCTGTAAGAGAGGAAGCTGATCATACTTAATAATTAATTAAATAAAAAATTAAATAAAATAATTTATACTTATTTTCTTACACCCACACATTTGCAAGCATAGAAACAAATACATTGAAGTAGCCTGTCCATTGCCACCTATACTGTCATGGAGCAGAGACACACCAGGTACCAACATTTCAGGGCTGCTCTTACAAAGGAGAGGATGTGGTTGCACTATTCATACCTTTTAAGAGTTGACAGGGATTCTGACCTTTAAACTCTCCATTCTATCCTATCCCTAAGGGAATAAGACAACGTCAGTTATTTACTCAGTCTTTTGTCTCTTTATTTGGATGTCTGATGGTTGCAGTCCTGTTCTTTATCTTCCCTTCATCATTTCCTAACAGCTTCTGTCTGTCCATTGTTTTTCCAGTCTCAAGATCTTGAAAACCTTTGTGTAACTGTGCTGTGATCTTGCTGCTCTAGGCACCATCAAACCTTGCTTCAATTATCCTTCTTTCATCGTTTCTTCTGGTGCTTCCACAGCCTTACCTTCCTATTCATATTTTATTCATACAAATCTTATAATTTGTATTACAGATCTCTACTACAATGTGTTTTCACAAGGGTCCAAAACTCAAACTCTGGTCTACACTGTTTCCTTTTAGATTAAGTAGTTCTTATCTGCAGACTCAGATCATAGAAAAAATGATCTCTCTCAATCCATCCAAAGGATTTGAGCCTACAAAATCACCTGAATATTTTTAATTACACTAGTTACAGAGTGCTTCGCTGGGTTTTTCTTAAAGTTCACACGACAGAACAACAGTGAAAGAAAACCTGCAGGAGTAACCAAGTTCACTCCTACACAAACGAGAACTAATTTTGTTCTAGCACTCGCGTGGTTTGTGCTATAATGAACTTTTCCATTATTCTCCTGTTCTGTGATGGTATAATTATCTTTAGCGATATTCATGTAAAACTGGCATTTTATCTGGTGAATAATTTACAGGTTGGCAAAGTTTAAATACATACAAATGACATAATTATCATTAATGTCAGTTAGACAAAAGAGAAGAAGTAGGAACCTGAGGAGATTACATGCTGTTGCTTCACCACCTCGTGCAAGCAAGATTAGCAGGGATTCTCAATGTACTCGCCTACATTTTCCAAACAGCTGATCTCATACAAGTCAGGCATAGATTGATTTTAAAAAGACCAGCAAGGAAATTCCATGGATACCACATACAGTGCCTTGTGCAGTGCCCTGACAGCAAGCGTGAAAGAAGCAGATCAAAGCTGACATGTTGATACTGATCAAAATTGAAAAGATCAAGTATTACATGATCTTGTTCTCAAAGATGAGTTGACTGAAAATAATTTGTACAAGCTCCAGCTATTACAGCTGTGCTTAAAATAATAAAACTTACATAAAAATATAAAATGTTTCAGCTGCATCACAGCCTACTGAAAAACCCCTCACTCTAAAATGTGAGAACGTTATGGATTTGATCTATGCTATATATCACGGACAATCTAATACCTCCATACTTGTCTTCAAAACACTTAACACTCTAATATACACTGTCAACCTCAAAAAACATAAACCATTTCTTTAAAGTCGCAGGCAACAGAACTTCTGCCTTAGTAAAAACCAAGCAAGTAGATTAAGGGCAAGAAAATCTTTACAGCAATCCCATTTCATACATGCCCGGTAACCTGATGGACGGATACAGGAAACAGCTAAGTATTATGAGAGCTACAGACTGAAGATAAATGCATCTTTTTAAGAATTCCCTCTATATAACCATTTCTCCCAGCGAATCCAGCCCAAAACATAATGAAAATATTTCCATTACATTCAAAGGAGAGGTTAAACAGTCACAATTTTTTAAGAACATGCTGCCTGGAATGCTAATTATGATGTTCCATTTATGAATATTTAATTTTCTATTGGGTCATATGTCCTTGAGCTAAAGCCCATAACTTCTATCAATATTAATGACAATTATGCATTCAGATCCACTGAGATCAGAGGAGTTACCCAGAGATCTTTATATGCCCAGTCTTGTTTAACTATATTGATTTTTCAACTTAATTTTTAGCTGGTGCTATATGACAAGGATAATGAAAACATACAAGTTTTCGGTCCTTTTTAGAGGGACTAATGATGACAACAGTAGTTCTCACTAGCATCTAACATGAGTTAAAAGATTAATCAATTTGAAAAGAGTTATTAACTACTGTTCTTAAAAGATGTAAGACTTACAAACTTGTGAGAAAGAGGTACTGCAGAAACTCCAGACATCCAAGGTAATGAAGGCCCATAAGGGGAACAAGGAGTATTGACAAAAACTATTCCAGGGCAGGAAGACACGGTGTGAACACAAAATGGTTTATACTGTTGCTCTGGTTTACAAGTTGTCTGTACACAAGATAAGAAATTGCAAGTGCTTAATTAGAACTAGGCAGGGGAGGTGAGGCTAAAGCAAGATAATTATGTCCAAAGAGCAAATAACAGATGAAATGCAGCTATTGTGAACCATAGGGTGAGAAAGGAGTCTTGGGTTGCAAAGCCACCTTCATTTGGACAGCTGTAGCTGCAGCTTATCTTGGCTCCCTAAATTAGCACCAGAAACACTGAGTTTGGGTATCAATATAACAGAACTGGGGTACCTGAGGAAAAGCTAGAGACAACCCTCCATCAGGCTCACATCTGAAAGACTCTGTGTGGACTGCATCTCCTGGGAGGAATAGACTTGTACCTTAACACTCAGTGCAGAAGGAAAGGAAATACCTGGCAACTTAATAGCACTCACATATGTCATTTATAAGATTTCCTTATCAAAATATAGTCTGTATCAATTCTACTACTAATAGCAGTTTCATTGTTAGTGAATTAGGGTATCATTAATTTCTTACAAATGTGTTGCTTAGTCAATAAACATCATAACCATCCTGCTCAGTTTCATTTTGAGTCTGCCATCTAACAGGAGAGAGTCAGACTTGTAGAGCAACAAAACTATAGTCAGTCTGCTCCAAAGTTTTAAATGAAGTCCATCAGCTACACTACATTACATTGTGCAATGGAGTCAGGAAGGAAACACTGAAATATAAGACATGCTTTTGCTGAGAAATAGGCATTGGAAGATACAATTATGGAAAGATATTCTGCCCACTAAGTAACTCAACCTATGTGTCTGAAAGTTTGAAAGGAAAAAAGGAAAAGAAAATTAGAGAAGAGAGAAGCAGGGGAAAAAAAAAAAAAAAGATTAACTAAAAAATTGAGTCATACTTTAGTATCTGTCAAAGTTTAAGGAGAAAGATTTATGACTTAGGTCTACTACTCACTCCTACATTGGTACAGACTAACAAATATATCCAGAAAAAAACCCCACCCTGTTCCCCTAAAGTCAATGGGAAAAATTGCTGTCGAGAACCAGGTGAAGCAGGATTTCATCCAGTGGGTGGTTTTTCAGATCAGAAGAAATTTCTGCTTCTGGAGAAATTTGAACGTATGCTAAACAGTTTTTAAAATGTACGTTAGCAAAGTGACAAAACATGCACTATAATGTTGGTTAGTAAAAATGCTCTTTCATCACACTTCTACTTCACCTACAGGTTTCTCCTCTCCTCCCATTTCAAATTAAACTAGTGTATTCTTTTGTGTGGTAGATCCCATCATCCCCATAAAACTGTTATCTTGGACCCTCCAGGTTCACCCACAGATTTCAGCAGACTACACAATTACGTAACAATCACATCAGTTTGAAGAAGCTTTTTTTAGCCATTGTAATTCCAAAGAAAAACATCCTGTAAACATACAAACGCCAATCAGAACCCCAGTTCTTTGTCTGGAAACACAATCTGAGCCTTTCAACCCAGGCCTTCCCCATTCACTCACTCTGGCACTCAGCAATAACCTTCACTAGCCAGCTCCTCTGCCAGTTCTCCCTTCCCTGCCAGGCGCCAAGCTTTCCAGAACTTCCCCTGGGTGTTTCAGTTTGTGACAAATAACGGCTCTGGATACAATTACGTGCATCAAGTTTTAGCAATTTGTCAGTTTCTCTCTGATTATGTCAGCATAAGATGCTTTCCTTACAAAGTGCATTAGGAAAGCTTTGAGGAAAAACTACATTCATTCCAGTATGTTTGTTGGTAAGGTTGACAAAAATAAATTTTTTTTCATCTTTGTTTTCATAATAAAAAATTTCTTACTGGATGACGTTTTTTAGATTTTTCAAAGCAATAAAAAAAACAAAACAAGGGGTAGAATTCCCTTTTTTTTGGAAAAAAGTATCTTTTTTTTTTTACCCAAGAAGTTGCTTTTCGGGATTTTATTTCTACAGAAACACACACAAGCCCACAATCTTTATGAATTCCGAAAAGCCTTAGTTTGGTCAAAAAAAAAAATAATCAAATTGAAATAAGTTTGGGAGGTTTGCAGATCTCTAGTACTGGGACTTCCTAGTCTGAATAAGATATTAGAAGATACCACACTGTGCTATATCGAGCTCTTCATATTTCTCTTTATAGTTCAAAGGTTTTGTTACTTGTCTGCAGCATAAAACTATGTGCTTTTCCAAGTGAAATTAGCTCAGAATGACAGACCATGAGCATAAAGAGCAGCTTAAAATTCAGAGACTAGAATTCTATCAACATATTTTTTACGCTTCTCCATCAAAAATATCTATTTTCTCTGGAAAATTACCATGGATACCTATTTATCTTGTGTGAAGTACAAATGTATTTCAAAGACCACAATTTATCAACAATTTTCTTTTGCGTGTGGAAGATCTTGAGGGTCACATTCTTACATTTTCTAAAAGCACTGCAGCCCAACTGCTAAAGTCAAGCTCAGTTTGCCTGACATTTAAATGGAGCTACAGCTTTTTATGCTACTTAAAAGAAAGACAATGGCAAAAATCCATCATTCTTCAGTAACCTCCCAAATATCAATACACTTTGATATATCGCCACAACAACTTAAAGATAAGCCCAAGAAACGTATACACAAGATAACTATTATGAGACACTACACAATTCATGTGCCCCTCTGCAAACAGAGCAAATGCCTCCTCCAGCCTCCCAGAGTTATATTTTCTGGTTTTGGTGGGTTTTTTTGTGTTGTGGGGTTTTTTTTGTTTTTTTTTTAATTAAAAAAATATCGGAGGAAAATTACTGTATTGCTGACAGTTACTTTTCAGCAGAAACTGGCGTGCCACTGCTGGGCAGAAGCACAGAACATAGACCGTCAAAAGGCTTGAATGAGCACTAGAGTCTATTAAATAAAAAATTTCAGAAGAGCTCTAGGAAATATCTATCTTAGTATTAATTTACTGATGTACAAAGCAAAGCGCTGTCAAGAACGGCACAAAGTATTGTTATAGTGCAACATAAAGCAACAGTTCCAGATCAGTGCAGTTACATTGCACAGCAAAGTCTCACATCCACATTTTTCAATTGTTGCTACCATTTACCTTTTCACATATTAAACATTTGCAGTTTAATCTTAAACTCTCACTTTTTTTTAAAAACTCAAAATCAGATTGTTTTTTATTTCAGAAAAATGTAGTCCTTCCTATTATGAAGCTAGATTGTAAAGAAACATTTCAAATAGTTAACAACATGAAGACCATATTCTCAGCAAATAAAATCATTGTGGCGCCATTAGCCTGCGCTGTTTTAAATGTATGAAAACCAAGGCTTCTTCAAAAGGAAATGTATGTTTTTTAAATACCACATTTTAACATTAAATTCAGAAGGTTAGGGTTTAATCTTGAAATTTACAAGTTCCACAACAAAAAAAAACAAACATAAAAAATTATAGTAGTAATCCTTCCCACCTTTTCATTAAACCAAGAAGCAAAACCAATCAAACCAAACCCAAATAAACAAGGGGCAAAGAACTCTACGCAGTCCCTGAATCAACCATCAGTGCTTTCCTTCTCCTGGAATGGACTATGTTATTCTTCAGAGATGCTGAAAACTGGATTTGCAATGGGAAAATTTACCTCAGCTACTGAAGTCTGGAAAGCATATAATAGCAACAACAGCGTGAAATTCATCCTTTACTCTGGCTTGAGGTGCTATTTGCCTTGCTGGTTTATAGTGTTTGTGCTCAAAGCTTCTTCTCCACATACACAAATGCTTCAACACGTACACTAAAAACATCATAGCAAGTAATTAGATCTCAGATTAAGAAGAGGAGGGAAGCTGAAAAGCAAATCTTTAACTGTTTAATTTAATTATTTTTTTTTTTTACAAATTATTCCAAACCTGACAGTGTAAATGATAAAACTAACTGAGAAGAAAGCATTGACTCAGAGAAGTTCAACTCTACCTGCTGAAGTTGCACAAGCCTGCCAGCACATGAGGACTCAGAGGGTTACCAACCCCAGAGAGGGAAGAAGTTTGCAGCAACTTTCAGGATGGCCTCATCATCGCCAGAAAAAAAAAAAAAAAAAAAAAAAGCGCCTACATATAGCTAACTGCAAACCCTGTATCCCGTCTGCTACATGCGTCGTTTTGTATAAAGTATTTCATATTTTAATGCAACAGAAATCAGCCGTGGATCTGAAGTGGGGAGAACCAGAACAGAAAACAGAAAGTAAAACAGCACATCCAGTCGCTCTTTACTTTTCTCTTCATCCAACACCCCAGCACACAAAGGGATAATAAAGAGCATGTTCCGTTACCCCGTTACCATCCTCATCACCACGGCTTAGCTGATCTGCACATAATTTCATTCTTTCTGCTGCCAAAAGGGCTCTTGTACTCTGCAGAGAGGACTTTTTCTAATTACTGTATCTTTGCCTTGTTAACATACATAAAGCGTTATGGCGTATGTTTGTCAGCCAAAAGTAATGCCGTGATAGAACTAAGATCTTGACATCACAGCGTATCATCACTCACTGTAATACATAAAGGATTTTATGTATGTATATGTGTGTGTACATCGTAAAAAGTAGAAGAAGAGAGGGAACATGTATACATAAAAGGAGAAAGAACAGAGAAATTTAATACCTGCTAACTATATTATACCAAAACCATTTCTGCTAAAGCATTTGTTAAATTAGAAAGTGGACTATTTATCTGAACACCAGAGTGACAATCACATATAACATAAGAAACAGCTTTCAGAAATACAAGGGCAAGAATAACTCTTATTTAGGTTTAGAGATAAATGCCAGTCTGATCCACCTGATAGTGATAGAAACTTGGCCAGGAAGATAGAAACTAAAAGTAGGGCCTCTGTGAAAATGGATGACTAACTTTCTATTGATTTCTTTCCACTTCGTTAGGAATCAAATTGTTGTAAGACTGCGTTTGGAGCTCCCAGGTTTTTGCTCAGTAGCTTTAACTTCGACTCAGTAACCTTTGTGACACATCTGTTTCTATTTATTATATTCAAGTCTAAAATGGAATTTGTGCTTCCTTCATGTCCTCGCATTGATTTGATTTTCTCTGGCTACAAGAAGGGTCATTAGGTTTAACGCAGGTCACCAGGATGCACACTGATTTGTAAGTGAATGTAAGGCAAAGTGATACTAGGTGTTACAAAAACACAGCTAGAGCAAAGGGGACTGCAGAGAAAGTAAAAAAAAAGAGCTGAATATTCTTCTAAGAGAGAAAACAACAGCAAGGCATAAAGAATGCACCACTAGTTATGTTCTGTTTTCCAAAAATAAACCTCTCCATATAGCAATACAAAAATAAATAAAATAGAGGTTATAATTGAGAACAGTGGTTTTAGGTGAATGCACAGGAAGTCTACTTACCAAGACAGAGGAAGAAAGCCTGGCCCAAAGGGGATACTGAAGCCATACGTCAATGGAATCTCTGTTTATACTCACTGTGGACCCAATTCAGCTACTACAGTGTTAAATAAGAATATTCATATGAATCTGGATCTCTGCAATCTTACAGTTACCAGTCTGGTCTATTACTGCCTTGAAGTGCCTGAGCATTACAAAAACAATGTCTGTTTAGACTAGGAATTTTCTAATGTATAATTCTAATGTGGTATTTTAGCCAGAGGTTCTGCAGCAAATTTCAATAAGTAGTGAGTGTTATACCATTTTGCTAGCCAAAGTCCAGCTAACTACCTGTTCTTTCTACCTAAATCCTTCTTGTACTTTTAGATGTGCAAGGCTCTGTTTTGAACTGCTACTACATCCAGCTGGGGGCAGCCTTCTTGCACATCCCAGCTGGCTGCGTTGTCACGTCACCCTGAATGCACACTATGCAGTCATTTTGCACGATCTCCTAAACATTTCAGTATCTTTTGATGAGTTCTGCATGTGTTAGTTACACTCGGTACTATTTTGTTGGTGATCACTTTGCCTACTAGTCAGGTAAAATCTAAGAAACAGGTCATAAGAGTATAAAAGAAATAAAAATATCAGTGGAGCACTTGCTCCAGTACAGATATACCATTAGGGGTTCCCCTCCAGCAGAATAAGCAGCCTGTAGCCATAGCCAACAGAAGGATTAGACAGGAGATAAAACTAACTCAGACTGTATATTTGAACAAATTTATAATAAAGGTAGATTATACCAAACCCCATAACTTTTTCTGTCACTCCTTCTGACAGCGTGAAGAGTCTGTAACACCCTTCTAACGTTAGTAGAGGATTTCCAGAAAGAGGGAACTTCTCATATATAGAAAGGATTATGTATTTAAGATACTGATACTCGTTAATTCTGATTTTCAGTACTGACTCTGTCATAGACTTCCAAATTATTTCAAGAGTCCTTAATATTTCCGTTTCTCACTGTTTCTCATACCATAAATTATTGCTTATCTCTTACGCAGCCACTATGCAGATGTAACCATAAAATATTAAAGCTAGGAAGGCGGAATTTAGTGCAGTGGTTCTGCAATCTCTTTGTGTCAGGACAATTTTCTGGGGCCATATACATCTGATTGTAACCTTAAAAAAAAAAAAAGTATATCCGTTTGTGTGTGATCCCATATGTGTACACGTATATTTATGTGCACGTGCATGAATAGATCCCCTGCACCAAAGCACAAAGGAGACAGAGTCCAGTTTTGCTCTGTGGCCCAGATTAGGCAATTTAGGTCGGATTCTCTATTACCTGATCATCTTTACAGCTGCGGAAGCACTGGGAAATGTGCTCTTAAAAAATTCTAAATTAAACTAAATGAGACATGCAATTATTGGATCATACAGATAATTATACTGGGAGGAGGAGATATCACATTATTTTTGGTATGTCACTCAAAGTTCATGGCCACAAAACAGGCAGCTACATCACTGTTACGTTTTACTTACCTTAACCAGTCTCATCTATGCAACTGAACTTATTAAAAATATTTCATCAACTCAGGGGCTTCTTCAAATCATTCCAAGAATTAAATCTTTGCGTCTTTCCCTCCATCTTTGTCACGCGTACCTTTTTACAAAAAAAATCATCCTATCTGCTGTTAATAATGAAAAGCAAATCTCAAGGGGTTCACGAGTACTCAGCACATCTTAATGCTGATTCCAAAATTAAAAGCCAGAGGGACTTCTTTTCCCTCTCTCTGAGGTCTTCCAACAAATTATTGATTCTTGCTGATCTCCTTCCATTAATATGTTTCTTTCTTACAGCATGAGTGATTGCATTAAAGTGCTTAGTAACTCTCTAATCATGTACATCTCCTGGGGCTGGAAAGAGCTTTGGTTTTAAAAGTAATTTGTTTCAAATGAGGCCTTACGCATCCTAATGTGAGGGTCAGGGGCTCAGGGAAAAAAGTTTTCAGGGATTGTATTTGTAAGATCCAGAAATTTAAGACATTTAAGGTTAACTTAAGACATTTAAGGTTAATAACTCAAGCCCGTACCTTCTGAAAATCAACTACCATTAATAACCGCCTATGAAAAATCTACTAATATAAAATTGAGTGGTTTTGAACCTTCCTGTTTACAAAATATATACTACTAGAAAAAAAAAAAAGTGTAAATAGACTCCAGCCTTTGGTAACCTTAAAGTTAGACTTACTGTCAACACAAAGTGTGAAAAAAATGGAGCCATAGTACGTAAGATTTTTTCCTAAATATTGCAGCAGCAATTTATTCTCATCCTAGAAGTCCATCTAAGCTGTGTGATGCCCAGGATTTTTCCCCTCACCGTCCAGGCAGGGCCCTCACACTGCTGGCAGCTTGTGAAAGGAGAACATGCCATCAGCACAACTTGTTTCACCTAACTCAGGTTATGGATCAAGCCCAGGTCCTTTATAGTTAAAATTCAGTCATGATAACAAACCATAATAATGTAAAAGTCCCACAGAATACTCCAGAAAAACACAGTCGCACCTATTGAGAAGACACTGGGGTTGCACATTTTGGCCATGCAGGTTGAAAAGAATGTATTCCACAAGTATCCTACCCCCTACTAGACACAATGTTTTGTGCCTTCTGAGCTAAAGTGAAATCTTAAGCTTTTTTTTTTAAAAAAAAGAACATCTCCCTTCAGAATTTTTAAAGGGTTTTAAGACAGGTAAAGGAAGCACAGAAAAATATATACATTGAATTTCTGATTTGCTTTAGTACAGAGCCTTTCATACCAGTTAAGCTGCAATTAAGGTACCAATTAAACCTCAAAGAGATGGTGAGCTCAATATCCCAATGGAACAAGCAAATGCTTTCACTTTCTGTAATAAGATCTTTATGTTGCTTGGCATGAATTTGTTTAAAAGTCATCAGTGGTTACAAACTATATGGAAAGTCCTGTACTCCCATTCACAGCCACAAGCAGCCACAAAATCCCGTGCAGCAAGGTCAGAGGACCCAAGGCACAAGCAATTAGTACTGAAGGAAGGGGGCTTGACCCACATAAAGCCAGATATGTAGACAACATATACAAATACAGAGGATCTTCTGTACATAACATTCTAGAAACTTTCAAACTCAGGTTGGACAGGGCTTTGAGCAACCTGATCTAGTTGAAGATGTCCCTGCTGATGGCAGAGGGTTGGACTAGGTGGCCTTCAAAGGTCCCTTCCAACTCAAACTATTCTGTGGCTCTGTATGTTGCTCAAACTCTTGCAATAAGGTCATATACAGGAGTGTTAGTTTTAACAACTTCATATCTGCCAGACTGTAGTTCATATTCTGCACTGAACAGTGGATTGCAAAGTATAATTCATCTCAAATATCAATTTCTATAGAATGGACTTTTGTTTATTCCTCCCACTTCATCTGCTGCACCTGTTCAGCAGCATAAAGTGATTTGTTGGTGCAGGCAGAACAGGGAGAAGCTAGCAGTCTCCACAACAGTCACTGAAGATAAAAGAAGTTTGTACCAGTACTTTGATGGAGCGCGCCTGTCAGAGAAACTACATTTTCTCTCCTAAGAGGATCTGGTTCCCTGAATATATAGGGGAAACCGTCTAACTGGTTTTGCTTATCCAGGGGATACGCTGCAACTTCCAATGTGCAAAATCTGATAGGTTGGTAAAATTTCCAGGTGTCCACCGCGTAATGTGTTAAGCTATAGGGTGTGTTGAATATGAGAAGAGGTCCAACCTCTACAACATTAGCAAGCCAGGACAAAACTGCAGCTCAGCACAGGTTCCCTAGTGGGGATCCTAAATTTTTCCAGATTGGATTCACTTTGAATCCAAAAACTGAAAGCAAAATTGAAGACATTCAACAAGGAAGCAGGAGTCACTGACAATCAAAATTGTTTACTTTCAGAAAGCTCTAATCTTCTAGACATGAATGTTTTTGGTTTAGTTCTTTCCACTCAGATATTCAGTAGCTTAGAGACAAGAAATTTTATAACACCCACTGTCTTTTGCCAATAACTGTTAACTTTGTTTATGAGACCATCCTTAGCTTGAATCATACAATAAAGTTAAACCCATTCCTGTCTTTTTCCTTCATATGTCATCACTGTCTTCAGGGAACTTGCTTCTAACTGAAGCTAGTGGAAGTTTCTTCTTGCAAGAAAGATAAAAACAAGCAATATTAATTAAAAAAAATCAATTAAATACGCTGCACAAGTTCTGTTACTGGCTAAAACCTGTATAAAATGATGTTACAGAGTAGCTTTTAGTTACCTTCACTTTTTTTTGTACCACTAAGATCAATTTAATTCCATGCATACAGCAGATAACAGATTACTTGATACATTTTTCACCAATCATTATGCAAAGAAGCAACTGTTTTAGATGTTATTGCCAATCAGAAAAAGATGTAAGAACATGTGTGTGTATATATACGCACACCTAGACATCCCTCTATTGCAACCTTACCTACTTCCCAAGTAATAGAAAATGGGCTGTAACATTTCATTTGTTGCAAAATAACACTTCCAGTTCAACACCAAAGTAATTAACTGGAGCATATTGAATCTACAAGCAGTAGGTTAAGTGCATAGGTTAAGCGCATAGATTAATGTATTCATGTTATTTATATGCCAGTTCTGTATCTTGCCCCTGCGCTCACTGAAGCACAAACATGTCTACCCATCGCAAGAGCATCTCAGCCAGCAGCTTGATTTGATCGACATAATTCTTGTCTGCCCCCACAAACACAAGATCACTGAAAATGAAACGTTCCACTTCATTTGACCTTTTCTGGTAGAAATATATTAAACATGTATAAAAATTGTACATTTTCTTCCATTGATTTCAGAATGTATTCAACCTGAAAGCAACAGAACATGGATTTCAAGAGCTGTCAGACACTCAATTTACTGCTGTTCTGGGTACTAAAATGCGCAGGGCTTGGAGAATATAAAAAAACAAAGCTACAGTTACATACTCGGAATATAGAAGAACTAAAAGAGAAGTCAAAGATTTGCCAGCAGGTTTCCCAAGCTTGTTTTTTTGTTTATTTGTGCATTTGCTATGCAGACTACTTAGGGACAGTATTTTTTCTGCTCTCATTTATATATTAATTATTATGTATTAATATATTACATAGTTATATCTGCATAAAAGCTTATATGTGTTTGAGCATTAACATGAGTATATAAATATTTATGCACACACCTGCCCAGTAATTGAGGCTTTTCTTCTACATGTTTACATAGAGGCTTAAATGCAGAAGTGATCTTATTGACTTCCAACCAGACTACTCCCACATTTAAAATCATGTATTTTTACTACATATCCTGACATAAATATTATCCCGTACATGGTATACGCAGATTTTCAGGCTTTGCAGATCACCTTCTTACAGAAAGGGATATCAGTAGCAAAGGGCACGGAAATATTCTACATGCAACTTGTTCTTATTTGCATAATAAATACCAATCTTGGACAGAGACAGTCAAGTGACATGTCTTTCACCTCCCCGGGAGCCTAGCTCTGTGCTTACTTTGCTGACTAAATTAACTCAGATCAAAGAACAGAGCAGACAATTATATTCCTGCCACTAAAAAAAAAAAAAAAAAAAAAAAGTAAACACAGAACAAAAATAAAGAAATAACTATCTTCCTTGAAACTTCAGCACACCACACGATGCACTGGCAAATAAGAGTAGCGCTGACCTCCCCCTGCTGACAGTGACACAGAAGCCTCTGTTAACCAGGACAGCACATCAAAAAAAAAGTATCACAAGATTTCAATAGTAGGTTCAGGAATTTACCAATACTATTTTCATTTCATCTGCATGGGGTGGTCTCATCAGGATTTAACAAAGACTTTCACCATCACATTACCTGTGATCCATGTTATAAAACTCTCACGTGCTTCTGCAATAGTGCAAAGGGCTTTATTTAGGTTATTTTAGTATTCCCAAAAGAACTTTTCTTGTCTTTCCAATGAGGTATCAGCTATATTAGCAGGCATAGAACTTCAGTTTCTTACATTTGAGATTCTGGGCTTACTGCCCATGGCCTTCATTCTTCAAGAGAAGCTTTCGTTCGGCAGGCCTCTGGTCTCCAACAGGAGTATGCCCTGAAGAAGTTCTGAGCAAGCGCTGCACAATGTAGGAGAAGGAAGCAAGTATGGCAACCTTTTCTTGTAAAAAAGACATTCATAGTTTGCTGGTTTTTTTTTTTTTTCCTTTTTTCAAATATAAATCAGTGTCATTTTAAACATTATAAAATGACAGCTAATTAAACAAAATAAAACACCCTCCAATAATTCCATGCTTATTTCAACTTGGATTTGGAGTGAAAGGTTTATTCTGGAACTGCAAGTAGCTGGAGTTCCTTAGAATGCTGAAAGGCACTCATTTCCTCCCACAGGGGCCCAGAAACAGGTCTTCAGGGTTCTTAAAGCTTGTGGCTACAAACCCCCAGTTTTTTTCAGGCTTCTGATTAATTCTTGATTCCTTAATTGTGTGATAAGGAGCTGCTAGTCTGGTTTGGAGAACGATCAGTATCTGGGTAACTTCAATCCACATCACATTTCATGTGATAGAAGTACATAAAGAGTCTAGTTTCTTCAAAAAATGTAACAAGAATGTTTAAGTGCACAAACACGTGCTTTAGTCCAGATGAGGCTATTGAGTGGTTTCAGTAATCACATTGCACAGGGACTACTTACGGTCACTAGATACTCTTCTCTTCTTTCAAATCATTCTCTACAATCAATACTATTTTTCTTGGTCATATTGGTCAATTACTGGATGGCTTGTATAGAACTATAAGTAAAATGGGCACTTTAAGAACTTTGGATCTCTTTCATCTAATTTTTGTAGTTGGTCCTGGTATTTAAAATTTTTATGAAGAAAAAAATCTATTATCTCATCCAAATCAGTACTTACTGTTAAGTTTACTATTAACTTAATATCTAAAGACAAGCCTCAGGTGAAATTAGAAATCCTGAATGATGAGGTCTACTAATTTTACACTGTTATTTCTTACGCGAAACTTCAGTGTGTGTCAGACGAGTTTTTCTTTCTAGCAGGGAATAAATGCGTCAAAAAACTCCCTTGGGAATAAAATGTAGCTGTCACATTGAAGATAATGCATTTAATCTCTTTGTTACATTACAGCAACTTTAATAAGCTTTATTGTGCTGTTTTTCTGTATAGCAACCCTGCAAAAAAATTCATTTACTAAGTAAGCAGCAGCATGATGGTCTGTATGTTTCTACTCACTTAACAATTAGATTAGTGTTTTCAAAATAGTCAAAAGCAGCAGTAAATTCCTTTAATAAAAGCTGGCAAACACAAGCAACCACGTCAGTCATTCCTCAAAGCAAAGATAACAGTTACTTTCTAATCTTCACTGATTTAGTTGAATCTGGATTCAAATTCCATATGATTTCTAGCCTTGCTTCACTCAAGACCCATTGTGCAGGTATTTCATCTTTATTTTAATGCTCACGTTGAAACCTTTTCTATTACCAACATGAAAGCCTTAAAAATGCTGACTACGTATAGAATGTGCTCTATTTTTCAAATAATTATTTAAAAATTTGCATCTGGAGGCCAGACATTAATTACATGTATAAATGTAGCTGTAACACGCAAGTCAAAAAACAACTCTCTGAACAACACTTTCCTCGGTGTCGTGGTTTGGCCTCAGACGGCAGCAAAGAACCACGTGCCGCTCGCTCGGGCCTTCCCAATACGGGAAGAATCAGAAGAAAAAGGCAAAACTCGGTTTGAGACAAAGGCAGTTTAACAGAACAGCCAAGGGAACAAGAAAACAACAATATACAAACACTATTATGGAACCGCCGCTCCCCGCCGCTCACCCACCGGACCCCGGGATGCCCCAGCCCGCTCCAAGCAGCACCTTCCCCGCAGCTCGGGATGAGCATGGCTCATATGGCATGGAATACCAAGAAGAATTAACCCTCTCCCCACCGGAACCAGGACACTCTGTCATGTTCAAGTGGCTGCTGCAAACTCGGCCCCCATACATGCTCATAATGAACAGCAAAGTGTCTTATAAGCACACGGCTGTTAGAAGATTAAAGTGCTGATCCCATGCAGCCTGTGTAAGCATCCATTTATCTAGTACAAGCATTCAGATTTGTATCACTAAACAGTTCACTGATAGAAGTACAAAATACTCTTTAAACAGACCAAACAACAATCCCTCAATGTACATTAGGGTCTAGGGAATATCAGTACTCTTGCATTTTATTTAACTTGTCTTCCTTTGTCCTTTACAAAAATAGCACAATTTTAACAAATGCTTAATTCACAGACTAGAACAGCCTATACATCATTGAGTAATTGCTACAGAATATTTTCTGTATTAGAAGCACAACAGTAGCTACCATGATAGCATCATTAAGCCAAAGCAGGACACTTCTGCTTTGTGTAGAGGGGTGCAAAGACACACTGACTTTTCTGCTATTTCTATTTTTTGGTAGTATGTACAGCTAAAATTCCCCATTCTCGTTTAAGCAGGGCAGAAACAATCTTGTATATGATCTGAAACTGCAGTAATAATAAACAGTCATTTGGGACTTTATAAACTGCAACCTATTTAATGTTAAGAGATGATTATCTCATATAAAATGTTACAGTATAAGAGGAGACTGATGAGACAGAATGGAGCCAGCTGTCATGACCATATATCTAAAAGTGAGACCTCCGTGACAAACCAGTATCATGTCAATCATTAGTTGAAAACCAACAAAGAATTAACAAATATAATTAATGAGGGGAATAATATGGATGCAATCTGAAAAACCCCACAATATAATTAACAGTACAGGACTATTTCTCTAGTTCAGAGTAAATAAGGAAACTAGTAAGTTAACTGTAAGCAGTTAAATACATTCAAACACTGGTTTTGCTAATAAAACTTTCAGACAGCGCACACTGCTCATCTTGGAAAAGACTGCTTAGAAAGACGAACTTTGTAATATTCCCCTGAAGATGAGCAAACACAAGTTTTGGCCATGCATTGGGAAGAAGGAAATTTAGAATTCAGAGACCTCAAAATGCTTCATGGTTTCTTCTCCACCTATAGGTCCCCAATTACAGACAGATGTTAAGCATATGCTTCAGTCTATTTCAATTTAGGAAGTCAGCGAAGCATGTGCTCAAGGCTCACATTTGGCACAGGGATCATTGTAGAAGTAGGGAATTTCGTAATAAGTAATACTTAACTCTTAAGTAGCAGCTTGCATTAGTGATCTGAAGGTGTTTAATGTAGGAAATCACCGTCATTAGCTTCATTTTAACAGATGAAAGAGCTTACCCACAGGAGTGATTTGTCTCCAGACATACAAAAGGCCAATAAAAAAACCTGGGGGAAAAAGCCTGTATTATCTGATTCTCAGTTCAGACTAACAGTCTTCTCCAGTCACCTAATACAACTGCCCCAAATGTCATATTTGACATAAAAAATCAGCACTATATCAATATAGCTATTGTAAACCATCAGATGATGCTCTGAAAATAAGAGGTTAATGTAATACAAATCTGCAGTAAATCTAGTCCAAAACAGTAAATAGATACACTCATTGATTACTTTTTTCTAGGGAATTAGAACCTGAATCTGTCAAAAATTCGGTGGTCCATATCAACTTGAGGTGTCTTCCTCCATTATACTCATGATTTTGGAACTGTTTCTGTATAATCTACATATCTATTTTTCTAGCCCAAAATAGTTTCCCCCAGGGACAATAAACCGGATATTCGCAAGACGTTTTTGACAAATACGTTTCCAAGAATTTCCTCTGCTTTTACTGAATTCTTGCCCAACTTCAAAAACACATGCAGACTTATTTGAGTTATTACACACGCATGAATGAAAAACTGCCAGTCAACTGCAGGGTTTCCCGGCCCCTGTCATACAACACAGAACTATCATCAATATCGTGAAAAATGACCAGGACTGACAACTCTTTCATTTCAGCCTTCCTCAAAGACTCATAAGCATTGTTACACTCATCCTCACGTGCCATTTCCATTAGCACAGCCTTCAGGTCCAAACCAACTCTTAAACAAGCTAAATGAAATGATCTCCTGTTTTGGCAGTAGCATGTACACAAGACACACGTTTGTTACCAAAACTCTGATGCTCCCTCACTGCTTTATCGGCTGTCAAATCTTATCACTTCGCTGTTTCACTAATGCATTCCAAAAGATGTGGCACAGGACCCTCAGCAGCCAGCAAACAGGTTAAACTATACCAGCATTTGATCACTATCCCCGGCAATGAAAATCATACAGAGACTTGCAGACATCAATAGAGCAAAGCTGTTTTAACAGACATAGTTGATCACTAGACAGATTATTTGTATTCTGGTTTTGTGCATGTTTTAAGCCAAGGGACAGTATTTTTCCAACTGCTATTTTACTACAATCCTGAAAACAGCATGTTAACAAAACTATGCTGGTCTTCATGTTTGGACAAAATCGTATCCTCAGAGTTTCATTACTTATTTTGTAATTATTTTAACTATTCCCTCAACAAAAAGTATTTTTGCTTACTTCTTTAGATTTTGCAGTTTATGTACAGAATTGCCTTTTAACTGCCTCTCTCTGGGCTCCCACAATCTCAATTCATTTGAAAACTATATAAACCTCTGTGCCATCTGGTAACTTTTTGCAATGTAATTATCCTGATAAATGTATGCATGACATTAGACATTTTCCATTACAGAGGTGACTAATGTTGCTTCTATATTTACAAATCTGTCTACAGATTTCTGTTACAGGTCCATTTGAGGAGGCTAACAGACTTGTTCATTTAAATTTATATCTTACTGAAACTTGACGTCAAGGTTTTTTGCCAAATGTTATTTAAATTATGTACGACTGTTTATTCATATCAGTTTCCTGTCTTGTAAATTAGGTATACAAAGTAAAAAAAAAGTCAGAGAATTTGCTTTGCCCATTTTTTGTATGCTGCCAAATGAAATTTTGAATAAAACCATTGTTGCACTGTGAGAAGAAAAATAATGATTGAAGCAGCAGTTTTTCCCTTCATTTTGGAATGTTAGGAAGTTGTGTCTTTTATGTAAGTTCAAGAAAGATAGCTGACTTTGAAGTTTAATTCAAAGTATTGTGCGTGATCTGTGTTACACAAGACTACTTGAAAATATTATGAAATCACATGTAGCACTTCTTATCCAAACATTCAGCCTGACAATACTTGATACGTTACATCATAGTCTTGTTCATCCCAAAGAGCAGTGACATTATTGACCTGATCAGCACTATCATGACCAAAACCACTCCAGAAGTAGACACGCTTGTGCTTCTACCTGCGTAGGTATAAATAACACACAGTCAGTATTGTCAGACACCCTGCTATGCTGAAGGGAGGCACAGCAGCCCTTCCCTATGGGAGCTTGTGTTTGCTGCTGCTCCAGATATTAAAAAATACAGCCTGCACTTGGTGAATTGAGAGCCGATAGCAGCCTGCCTTGGTTTCCTCATCACTCCTCCCATTTCTTCCCCCTTCCTCCCTTTCCACATCTCCAGCCATGCTATCCCCTCCCATCCCAGGGTTTCTCCTTGCTTTCGTGGTAGCTTCTGGCATTTACTCTGCTGAGTAAATCCAAGCCCTGCCTCCAAGGAATACTCATTAGTATACAAATTAGTTTTCCCACCCGAAATAGCCCAGAACTTCACAAAGGGAGGATTCTCTAGGGGTCTGCAGACTGAAATGAAGAGATTAGTGTCTTTAAAAGGTAGCTCAAAACACACAGGGAGTCAGCCTCACCTATGCCCCAGTCATTCACTCAGTCCACAAAGGTCAGTGTCTGTAGTCCATAGAAATTTGGCATAGAAGAGTTGGTCCAACATAAGAAAAGTCTTGTGGTCTCAGACTAGCCACTGCCAAATTTCACAGCAGCTACAGAGACAGACAATTTGTGAAATTACAAAAAAGCGAGACTGATAGAAGAAAAAGCTGCAGTTTATCTCCATTTAGAGAATAACAATATTTTGTGTACCCAGTTTATTTAACATTTGCAAAACTGAGCCAGAGGGAACTGGACAAATGGTTTCTGCGCGTTTTATAGCTATATAGCTAGTCACAATATTAACTAAGGTTAGTAAATTCCCTTAACATTTTTCTTTTTTGGCAAGTTGATGTTATAAGGCTCACAGAGCAACATACTTTGCTTTCAAAAGTGCTTTAAAGCAGCCACTCGATGTGCTTATGAATCATATCTAAAGTCTTAAAAATACCCAGGCTTTTTTAAACTTTTGAAATATAATCACTTACGTAAATATAAGACATCTACTAATTTCCCAATATATGAAAATTCATTAAGCTAAAGATATTACTCTTTATATGAAATATATGTAAAATATTTTGTGAATTGCTACGTCTGTGCTCCTTACTAGCAGCAAATTACGAAGGCAGCAGAGAAAGCGTTTTTCATAAAGAGGTGCAGAATCATCAGTTGTGTAGGTTCCTGCCAACAGGCCCCACTTTCTCAACTTTGGCTCTATTTCATTTAGCACAGTGGCACATCACATCCCTCAGTTTCGGTACCTACGTTAGGGTTCCCCAAGGAAAGCTGTTTTTCTTACCAAATACCACTGCAGATTGCCGCAACGCAGGAGGCGGCAATGCTGGCAAATCCTAAATCAACTAACTTTTTATTTAAAACTCAACATTTTCATTTAAGCTGCTGACAAATAACTGGGTATCATCAGGCAGACCACCAAACTTCACAATTAGACATGCCAGTATAGAAGTACCCTAATTGCACAGTATAAGATTTTTTTTATACACAGATATACACAGATTTTTTTTTATTCTAAACTCTACAGAAAAGGGAGCAGTTGGCTAAATTAGACAAAATTAATGAAAAAAGCAAACACTTAATATTAGACAGGCACATTTATCCTTCTTCAATTCAACCATTAGTAGTCTGTTTTGCTGATGAGTAGCAACAGGCTGGCTCAGCACTAATTAAGCCAGTCATTATCACAGCTAGGTGTTAACAGCCTTTAAACTTCTCACTCATTTCTTCTCCCATTGGTTCCCAGGAAAAGCATTTGCCCTTTTTAATCCAGATAGCAAATAGGCCAGAACAAAAAATTATCCTGTTTAGGGCTGTTAGCCAAGAGGTTAAAAAGAGAAAAGCCTTCCGCCTCAAGGCACCCCAAAGGATACACCCGAGCATCTGGGCCAGGGTGGTGGAGGGGGGCAGCTGGTTCAGGGGCTGCTGACATCTGCTAACATGGCAAAGGTACATGATCCCAGGACGGATTCCCCAAGGCCTGCAGAGACCTCCGTGGAGCTTGTGTCAGTCCTCCCGGTGGCTGCAGGTGATGTTCAGGCAGTTGTTGATACTACACAGACTGATGCATTGCAACTGAAGGGGGAGGGCAGGGAATGTGGTTTTCCCTTGTTGCTGTGTGAAGATAAGCTTTTACACGTTGTGATAACGCAGCAAGATGAGGAACGTCTGTTTCATTAAATAACATTATTAAACAGACTGTCTCACAGCCTTGGTGACAGTACAGAGATACAAAGCTTCATTTTAAATGAGTACCATTCTGAAAGTAATTTGAGGAACAAAACAGAACAAGGGAGAGCTGTAACATCCACAGTGTTTCTAATTAAGACTAAGCCCCTATACAAGCCTCCTGCAAGTTACATGTGCCTTTCCTGACACGTCCGAAAGCTGAACTCGAATGCCCCAAACTCTGAAGACATGTCAGGTAAGTCGCTGGGATATCCAAAGAATTTCCTGCAATAATGGAAAGGACTGTATCTTGCAAACTTCTGTATAATACAAAGAGAAAAAAGCCTAATGAAATCCAATAATAATAACTCAGGAAACAAATGCCACTATCAAAAAAGCCTTCTTTCTTCCTAAATGATGCAAGAATAGTACATAAGTCTCAGTATGGACGACCGCTCCATATGAAGAAATTAACCCAGAGATATTTAAAATGGCTAAGACTTAAACCCAGTCATTGAATTAATGATTCTATTGTGGTGATGCACAGAATGTCATTCCTCAAAGACAAGGACTCCCCCAAATGAGTTTCTATTCATCAATATAAATTAACATCATTTAACATGCAGGTTCTCCCCTTGTTTTTCAGTCCAGAAAAACGTTCAAATGTTCAAGCTGACCACCTGAGATATGATAAAGAGCACAGAATTCCTAGAGTACGTCTTAACTGGAGGAAGTTACCAGTCACCAGTATCCACATGATCCAAGCCTTGCCATGTGACAACTGTTCTGAAAGGACAAAAACATTTTCTAAGAACACAGAAACACAGGAGTCCCATAATAAAGCAATGGACATTTTATAAACATCTCTGCAGGCAGGCAAATTGGGGCATACCATTAGGAAAAAAACAGAAGCTTCCTTTATGTTTTTAAAAGACTTCAGCAAATATCTTCAATGGTCTTCCTAATCGTAAAAAGCTAACTTAAGCCAAGTTGTTGAATTGTAAATCCCTCTTGTTTACCTGTCTCCTAAGTATACGTTATTAAGAATCACAAAGGAAAACCAGAGATGTGGAGCACAGCAACCGGTGCCGTGTTCATCTCTCATCACCTGAATCATCACGTCTGAATGACTAGCAATCAAAGTGGACACAAGTTTTTAAAGATGACTATAGAGAGATTTCAAAAAGAAAGCTACCTGGCTTCAGAAAGGAAAAATCTGCCCCAAACTTTGAAGCAATGATTACAATCATTTAACAGGGCAGATGTGCTTCACGGTGTGCCTTGGAGTCTGGGTTCTCCTAACATACCTCAAGAGGCTTCTGGAGCACATTGCACCTCCTCTCCCTTCCAAGCACTGTGGGTCCCATCACTCGTACTCACCACACCAAGGAAAAGAATACATCACCGGGCACAATGAAAAGACAAGCACAGAGAATCCAAATATTTGACAATATAGAACAAGTCTGGGAGGAACAACTGCAAGTTCACTTGAAGATTTACACAAGCCTGACACCAAGCACCTCAACACTGTGTTGTCACTGTTGTGTGAATAGGCATTTATCTAAGTCCAAATTCTGTGTGCCACAGGCTCAACTTCTACTTCTGAGCTCAATCTTCCTTTAAAAGTATCTAATCCTTACTTCTGAATGTACAAAAAGCATACAATGTAACAGTCCCAATTTAAGAATCATAGACTCATAGAATAGAATCACAGAATCTTCATGGTTGGAAAGGACCTTTGAGATCGAGTCCAACCAAACAACCTACAATCTCTGCCCTTCAGAGCATGCCCTGAAGTGCCACATCTAGAGGTTTCTTAAATACCTCTAGGGATGGTGACGCAACCACCTCCCTGGGCAGGCTGGTCCAGTGCCTGACCACTCTTTCAGTAAAGTAATTCTTCCTAATATCTAATCTAAACCTCCCCTGCCACAACTTCAGACCTTTTCCTCTGGTCCTGTCATTATTCACCTGGGAGAAGAGGCCAACACCCACCTCTCTACAACCTCCTTTCAGGTAGTTGTAGAGGGCCATGAGGTCTCCCCTCAGCCTCCTCTTCTCCAAGCTAAACATTCCTGAAACACATAGGCTATAAGGGCTTATTTTTCAAGCCTTCAAAAACTACATAAATATCAGTGAAAATAAGGATGTGGCTGTATAGGTGCTGCACTGATATCTGAATCACAGAAGAAAGGGTTTTTTCCTTGCTAGAATATTTTGTTTATTTTCTTTCAGCCACTAACAAAATCACTGGTTATTTATTGCTGGTTCTTTTGAGTTTTTTAAAGGAAAAATTATCCACAGAAGTATCATATAAAAATAACTACTTTGAATAGTAGAACCATGCAAGTAATTAAGTCGGATGAAATTATTTTTTCTCATTCCAGTAAGTTTGGCAACATTTTAAAATATATTTTCTAAAGAAAATGACATTATTAACAACAGATAAATGTTTTTTAAAAGAAGTAAACCAGCTCAATTGTTTTCTTTGCTCTCCTAAAAAACTGACAAAACTTACATAACTTTGAATGTACTGGTTCTGCTTTTTTTTTCCCAATATTTTTTTTTTAAAGCTTCAAATTTTTTAAAATTTTTAAAGATTTTTTAAAAAATCTTGATACTTAATGTCTGTAAAAATCCTCCAACGGGTGCCATCTGCATATGTATAAAAATTCTTTTCACTGGATCAGCCTTCCAGATCAGGGCCGTTCTCTGCTATAAAGGCATCTTCTAACTGTATCCAAATCAGTAGCTGCAGGAAGAAGCATGGGGAGACAAAATGGGCAAGAGAGAGACATTTCCTATTACACAGAGGCAGTTACAGTAATGATTGAAAAAAAATGCAGCGGGTGTGCTGCAGATAGTTCTTAGTCTCTCACTATCAGGTATGCAAATATTTGCATATATAAAAAGCACAGCATTCTGGTGCAATCAGTAAACAATGGGACCATTTCCAGACGATTTGTACATTAGGAATGGTACATCTTCCTCATTAGATTAATTGAGAACTAGGCAAGATAGCAATTGTGCAGATGTCACGGAATGCTGCACTGATACGCGCAGCTGTCAGCATCAGGTATGGTGCCATTGTGTTTAATGCTTACATTGCCTGCATGTGACAGTCTCAGCAACGAAATGCTATTTAGGAATACAGCAGAAATATAGCTGCATTCTCCAAAGAAATTAGATGGCTCCAAATCAGCTAGCTGCCAGAAAATTGTTTGAGTTATAGAACTTGAGATTTTCAGAGCAGCAGGAATAGATAATTTGCCAGAGTTCAGCAAAAACAGTAACAAGGCGCCAAAGGGACCTGAGCTAGGTTTACTTAATGCTCCAAAGGGATATAGAATAGACTGCTTTTCACAACTGAAATGTATTCCTTTGCAGTTTCAGTGAAATACGATTAGCCATGGGAAATCAAGGTTGATTCATGGAAAAGGACAAGTTTTTTGAAATATGGAAAATATGGAAGACCTCAGAGTCATTCTTTTTGCAAGACCAGAACAACAAAGCAAATCTGATTTCTGAATTCTGATTAGACTTTTCAGTAACGAGTCAGGTAAAAGTCTACCAGAAATGATGCAAATTGTGGATTGAAAATTATACAGCTTGTTCAGTAGGTTGTTTTGAACTATGTGAGCAGTATCAGATATGCTTATGCAAGAGAAAAAGCCACACTGATTTATGTCAGATGTCCCAATCGTGACTTATCATAAGAATAATTTGTATAACCCTTTTTCATGTAGAAGTCTCCTGTGTGCATAACCATCTTTTTTAAACCGCTGTGCAAGTGTCTTAACATCTACACTGTACCCAGTGTGCAAAGCCATAACACTAAGTAATGACGCGCGGCATTTAAGGTCCACCATGCTCATGTCAGAATGAGAAATTTATAAATTGACTATGACCCGCAATAGCATAAAAAATATGTATCTATTAAAATACACATTGCCCATAGTGACAGATAAAAAAAAATAGGAACCTATCCCTAAATTCCTCCTAAAATACATAGAGCAACATTCGTATTTCGTCATTGCCCACACACACCAATACTTTCCATTCAATAAGATCAAAAAACCTCTAGAATCCGTCAGCATACAAGTCCCTTTACCCTCACATTATGAGAGCCCTGCTAGAGTATTCTTATACATTGCATATACTTAGAACATACCAGACATAGGAAGAAGTCATTTCTTATAGAAAAGTTAGGAGTTGAAAGGTGAGGAAGGGGATATTTTAATACTAATCCGGTTGCATTCAGCCACCAAGATGGCTACCACAGGATTTTAGGGATCCTCCTGAACTTAACACTCTTGTATATTCCAGGATAATGGTGAAGTTGTTCCTCTAAGCCCTCATGGCAATGCTGCCCTTTTCTGTCTACATAGCTTCAAATACTTCTCCAAACTTTGAAGATGGTTCCAACTTTATCATGTTTTCACCAATGACCAATTTCTTATCATAAGTCTCTCAAGGAAAGCAGTTTATTTATCAAGTCACAAATTACTCCTCTCATTTTGATGACTTCTGATTTAATAAACACACATGTTCAGCGCTGATTCTCCAGTACTCATTTACTGATTATTTCATTATCAGCCTAAGAGCAAACATTGAGAATACTGAGCTTGGTTTATTGTCAAGCTAATTACTTTTCCTATGCTATTGTTTAAATTATATAGGAATGTGTTGACAACATTGTTCTCTTTCAGTGATTTGTTATTTGATGTTGCTTCCAGTATTAATTGTGCATTATTAAAAATTCTAATAAAAAGGTGACACTTGACTACTAGTACATCCATATAGACTTACATTAATTTAAAAAAAAAAAAAAAAAGAACCACCGAAGGCAGTAAATACAACTCCTTCAATCAAATTAGTTAGAATACACTATTTAGTTTGCTGCCTTGGTGAATTGCTTAAATGCTTCCTCTAAATTTTGTTGACAGTATAACGCTGGTTCTAACAGTCATCCTTTTGGTATATTAATAGAACTCATAAACGTATATAAAATATTAAAGAAGGTTGGCATTCATTAGTGTTAAAAAATCCTGTATGCATTGAATTGTAATGCAATGGTTAGCAACTCTACCATGGCCAGCAGCGAAGACCTCCACAAGAAAAGCGTATTATGGCCTGTATTTGCATAAACACTTTCAGATCTTTTTCATAATTTTAGACAGATTGTATTTAAATCTCTTACCTAACTATCCAAGAATTATTATTTTTTTCAAGTAGTATTTCAAATGAAATCCCACTCCTCAGACTAACATTCTTCCACACCATTAGTTCCATAATTGTGGCTGAGAATTTGGTTCACAAGTCTTAATTTTAAAAGGACATTCATACACAAACCAACACACCCTACCAACTACTTCAACATATTAAAAAAGCCTGATAGCGCTATGGAAAAGACCGTATCAGTCACATTAATGATTTAATCTAGTACTATACACAGAAGCACAAGAGTTTTAAAAGGAAACTGCAGTTCTGATTGTTTTATTGTTGGAGAAAAGGAGTGTTAGGATTATTGATTCTAGGTGCAGAAGTCTTTAAACATTTCACTGTGCTGTTGTAGGCACCTTACTTTTTTTTTTCAATTTTACTTTGCTCTCAATTTTTTTTAAATGTCCAGGTAAAAGACAGAGACTGTGCAACAAAAGAACCATGCAAAAAATGTATTCTTAAATTTAGACTGTTAATTCGTACATTAAAGTTAGATCTTGTCTCTACTGTTCTTGAGTATTTGTACATGTAATTCTATACAATCTAATGCTCAGTTTTCATGACAGTTCTTGGCAGCAAATTTCATAAATTGCCATGCAGCATTTAAGAGGTGTGGGGGAGAAAAAGAAAAAAAGAAGAGATCAATTATTATTATGTTGATGTTGCCAAACATCAACATTTTTTCTCTCACTATCGTAGAATCATTTTCATGTGGAAATAAACTACTGACTTAAAAGGTAGCATTTAATCTCCTTCAGAGAACTTACAGTTAGGGGATGAGGGGATCCAAACTCTTTACTTTTCAGCCAATTACTACAGAAATATGTTTTGGCATGGAGCCCTTTATGCCTTCAGGAAAACTACATTGTAGATACCTCTTTGTCAGGTTATTTTCAAATAAGTAATTTTTTCCAGTTGATACTTTTGAAATGCAGACCATTTCTGAGGTAATCATTCATTAGTTCAGAAGAGCACAAGTCTTATGAGGAGTGGCTGAGGGAGCTGGGGTTGTTCAGCCTGGAGAAAAGGAGGCTGAGGGGGGACCTTATCACTCTCTACAACTACCTGAAAGGAGGTGGTAGAGAAGTGGGGGTCAGTCTCTTCTCCCAAGTAACAGGCAATAGGACAAGAGGAAATGGCCTCAAGTTGCGCCAGGGGAGGTTTAGGATGGATATTAGGAAAAAAATTTTCACTGAAAGGGCTGTCAAGCACTGGAAGAGGCTGCCCAGGGAAGTGGTGGAGTCACCATCATGAGCGGTATTTAAAAGATGTGTAGATGTGGTGCTGAGACATGGTTTAGAGGTAGACTTCGCAGTGCTAGGGTCTTCGCAGTGCTTACAGGTCTTTTCCAAACTAAACGATTCTATGATTCTATACTCTGACTTTGTATGTACCCCTCTCTCCACCATTCCACAACACAAGTAAAACAATACTGATTGCTTTCCAAAACTTGTTATTAATGTATTTAAACTTGTTATTAATGTAACTTCTTTTACTAAGCATATGTAAAAGTAGCAAAGGGGAAAACAAGGGTATTGACTAAAGTTAAGCCTGAATTCAACCCAAAGCATAGAGAGATTTATTTTCAGCAAGTTCCCGATCCTTGTGCAGTGTGTTACCAACCTACTACCCTATCCAGTCTCTCAGTTCACAGCACAGCATCATCAGAATGCCCCCATAAAGATGTCACCATCCCTATTGCCACTCCATCCTTTCCATCCCTGCCAGCTGTCTTAAGTGGTGATGGATATTTGATGTGGGCCTGTTACGTCTGTCAAGCGTCAAGAATAAATTTTCTAGGCAAAGATGTAATAAAGTCATTAAAGTTGATCTTAAATTCTTTTTCTCGCTAGAAAATAGAAAGAGGGTAAACAGTCCTGTGGCAGGATGACTGTAACAAAACACCCCAAGCGATATTTGCTGGGAAGGATTAGAGTCATCACGGGACAAGAATCTCCAAGTGGAAAAAGTGAGAACGTATTTTGCAGGCTCGGGGCAATACTGACATATACTTTTCTCCTTGTAATGCCTCAGATAGAGGAAAATATCCTGAGCTGTGCTATTTTTGCAGAGTTTCTCTTTGCTTTCTGATTTAGTATAGGTCAATACAATCCGTAGATGATGCTTTACACCAATGCCTTTGTAACATTTGGGAGTGCAAACCCCACAGGGTTCTGCCACCACAGCTGCATTCTAGATGCATGCTTTGGCATCCCTACCCTTCTGAGCTGGTTTTCCAATGGAAAAATTCCATGGTTGAAAAAGAAATAAAAAACTCAGTATATTTCTACTGATTTCTACATAATTATAGTCCAAATAAGAGTGATAGAAGCTGGACACTATTATTGTTCATATGCCAGTTAAAGATAATCAAACAACAGCTAGTAGTACTGTAACCTGTAACTTTATTACTTCTTTTGCCAAACTGAAGCATACATAAGTCAATCCACAAAAAACAGAAACCTACAAGTCATGCTAAACGGCGATTCATATATCTGCTTTCTTATCTACAGTTGAGTAAAATAGTTAAATACCCAGTAGTCTCATTTTGAATCACATCAGACTGTTGCCTAACTTTATTTTTTGACCTGTTCTTTTCTCAAGAGCAAATTGGCTTCAGTATTGATTTCTCCTATGGGATGCAGAATGCATGCTACTGAAAAACATGAAGTGGTTCCATTCTGATCTTCAACATTGACCATCAAGTGCCTCGTACTATAAAAAGACTTCCACACGGTTACTTAAATTTGGGGATATTTGACCTGTCCTATGACTTCAATGGCTACTGGGCTACCTACACGCTGCGAGTGTATTAATAGCACCTGCAAGGCCAGAGCAGAGAATAGAAGCTTTTACTGAAGGCTTTTTTCTGCAAAGCACAGGAGCGCAATTTAAACTGTCCTGGTTACTGTCACAAAAAAAGCTGGTGGCAAAAAAATTAGAAGCGCTGGATGCAAGCATGAGGACTTGATGAGAAAGCAAAAAGTATGCTACGAAGCATGACATTTCATTCTTTTAGTATGCTCTAGGAACAAAACATACAAAAACCTGCACGCAATCCACACAAAACTATAAGGCATCTGACATTCTTGATAATCTTCTTATATATATGACAGAGGTACTTCCAGTGTTTCCAAAGAACTTCAGTAGTGCCTCTATTAACCTGTTAGCCTGCACAGCTGGGAAAAAATGGTATTTTCCTCCTATTAAAAAAGAACAACATAATCTAGGTAATTCTATCAGCTATGCAAAAGCTGCACAAGGTTAAGCTCTTAGTATTTTCAGAAATTGTTCTGAATAGCACTGTCATGAAAAAGATTTGGGGAGGGCGACTAATTTTTTTAAGGGGTTTCAATTAAGCGTCTAGCATTTGCAATTATGGAGTTTTGAGAAGCTGAAGCACCAACAGGCTCTCATTAATTTATACAGCAATAACAGTTTTGGCATGAGGTTAGAATCTCAGACTAATAAACAGATGAGCAGGCAAAACTCTCCCACTGAAAAAAGAACAGGCCTCAGTAGGCTTTCTTGCAAAGTCTGTAACCAAAAAATATTTACACAGAGTGATTAATTGGAAGACCTTCTCCAACCTTGTGGGATATGTGTGTGTGGGAAAGAGGCAAGTGTCCAGGAACAGGACAAGAAAAGAATTCCATGTGGTTACACACACACACTTCTGCTTTCACTACAGTTAATGAGATACAGGTGAAGTGATGAAAAATGGACACTAGCATATAAGAAAATACTAAGTCTGCATTTACTTCATGTTGGACTTTTATCACAGTCTTCCAAATTTCAAAATATTTTACTAATATTAATTACGAATAAGCTTGCAAAACTTTGTAAGAAAGCATCCTGGTATAGTAAATTTGACCACATCGTATGAAGTTCTGAAGAAAGATCAACTAGTTTCTCCAAACCATTTTTGAAGTGCTTCTCAAGGGTTACTCGAAGAAGTAAGTATGTTCCAAATACAGTCTGACAGAAAAATACAGTATCACCATCTAAGAAAAGAAAGCTGTCTGGGGGCTTTTATGACATAAAAAAGTTTAATTACTCATCTTTTACAGGTTTAATTTACACATCAAATAATCCCCGGCGGTGACTGGCATTATAGTTATTCCAGTTGGTACAGTTACACTTTAGCAAGTAACATTTAGCCTACTCTATATGAAATCTGGTATCTCTCAAGATTCTTACAAGTGAAGGGTAAAGTGGACAAGGGAAGACCAATGGATATCATCTATCTCGACTTCTGCAAGGTCCCCCATAACATCCTTCTCTCTAAGTTGGAGAGATGTGGATTTGATGGGTGGACTGTTCTGTGGATAAGGAACTGTCTGGATAGTCACATCCAGAGGGTAGTGGTCAATGGCTCGATGTCCAGATGGAGAGGGGTGACAAGTGCTGTCCCTCAGGGATCCGTACTGCGACCGGTGCTGTTCAATATCTTCATCAATGACACAGACAGTGGTATCAAGTGCACTCTCAGCAAGTTTGCAGATGACACCAAGCTGAGTGGTGCAGTCGACACACCAGAGGGATGGGATGTCATCCAGAGTGACCCGGACGAGCTAGAGAGGTGGGCCTGTGCGAACCTTATGAAGTTTAACAAGGCCAAGTGCAAGGTCCTGCACTTGGGTCAGAACAATCCTCATTATCAATACAGGCTGGGGGATGACGTGATAGAGAGCAGCCCTGCAGAAAAGGACTTGGGGGTACTGGTGGATGAGAAGCTCAACATGAGCAGGCAATGCACACTTGCAGCCCAGAAAGCCAACCGCATCCTGGGCTGCGTCAAAAGAAGCGTGGCCAGCAGGTCAAGGGAGCTGATTCTCCCCCTCTACTCTGCTTTTGTGAGACCCCACCTGGAGTACTGTGTCCAGCTCTGGAGTCCTCAGCACAAGAAGGACATGGACCTGTTGGAGAGGGTCCAGAGGAGGGACACAAAGATGATCAGAGGGCTGGAGCACCTCTCCTATGAGGACAGGCTGGGAGAGCTGGTGTTGTTCAGCCTGGAGAAGAGAAGGCTCCAGGGAGCCCTTATAGCAGCCTTCCAGTACCTGAAGGGGGCCTACAGGAGAGATGGGAAGGGACTGTTTGCAAGGGCATGTAGTGATAGGATGGGGGGCAATGGTTTTAAACTAGAGCAGAGTAGACATTAGGAAGAAGTTCTTTACAATGAGGGTGGTGAGACACTGGAACAGGTTGCCCAGAGAGGTGGTGGAGGCCCCATCCCTGGAGACATCCAAGGCCAGGCTCTGAGCAACCTGATCTAGTTGAAGAAGTCCCTGCTCACTGCCGGGGGGGTTGGACTAGATGACCTTTAAAGGCCCCTTCCAACTCAACACATTCTATGATTCCTCGGGACTTCATTATGAGAAGGTACCAGCCTTTACTCTTTCACCACTTCGCTCCAGATATCCTTCTGAGACCAAAACTTCCATCCCCATTACACAAAACTCCCTTCTGCAGGACACTGTAACTCCCCCCCAACCCCTCTGCTGACAAATGCTGCCCAACTGAGTTCACCACAGCTCGTTAATCAGGTCATGTGGGTGCTGCTCTCATTTGGGCCAGAATCCGCTTCTGATGTCAGAACAGACCACAGCCAGTAAGGGCATGAGAGCAGACTGTTTGCACTTGTTTGTCTCTGCCTTCTGGAAGTGAATAGATTTACATACAGTTATCACAGTAGACCATTTAAATACAAAGTAATTAGTACTATTACCCTTACCATTCAATTAACAAGTATTTTTCATTGAATAACCACATACACTGAAACGTGTTTCTATATTTATTTTGCATGGAGCACTCCAATATCCATGAAGGTTTATTGTGCATACACAGAAAGCATGCAACTGAGCTGTAAACAACAGGGCTCTGCAATGTGGACCAAAGTGGTGAACTTTACTCCTGGTTCTCCCACTGCCTCTCAGAAGATGTCATTGACATGGGAGAAGAACCTATGGAGTTGGTGTAGGGGCTTCAGAGTGAATATTCATTTATTGCTAACACTGAGGATGTCAATGAGAGATGCTGTACAAAAACAGCTTCAAGGGATGGAGGGGAAAAAAAAAAGAAAACCAAAACAGCATAAACAAGTCTTTGAACACTGACAACCACAGGGTCAAATTAACATAGATGTTTTTGTGTATGTATACTGACATCCTAATGTGTTTCCTTCTCTGCGGAGGAATTTGTGAGAAGGGAAATGATTAAGGAAGGGAAAAAAATTAAAATCTTATTCATTGGATTTTCCAAAATACTCGAAAATAAAACTTGTTCAAATCAATGGAAAGTTGACTTCTTATTTTCCTTTCAGCGACTGGACCAAGGTGACAGGTGGTGAAAAAATTTTCATGATGACATTTTCATTTGGACAAGCTAATTGTTGCCTTCGGGATGGATGGCTAAATACACGGAACAGTGAATTGCCTGACAGACTAAGGATAGCAGATTATGGTTTGCTACAAGCCATCAACATATAAACTGTCCACTTACAGAGAATCTTTATCCACAACCTTTCCAGAATGTCTTCTCAATGACTGCATCACAACCAGCAAGGTCCTTCTGCTCTACTGTAAGCTCAAGTGCCAGATGCTTTTCACAGTGTTAATTAATAAAAGGGTACTTGCTAACTAGGTGACTTCAACATGTCTAGATAGCTATATGAAACTGCACTTGTTTCTCTGTCCTGTTAGTTCTTGTAATTGCTCTAAAGAGGTAAGGCCTATGCAATGTAGCCATGTGCTGCATGACAGAGTCAGCAGGAACCTACTCTAATGGTGCTTAGCCCATCTGTCACACAAAGGACTTCAGCGAGCATTTTTTACAAGCAGTTTTTCCATTGCCAAGTGAATTTTCTATCCTTCCTCAAGTGTTTTCCACGGTTTGTCAGTACTTAAAATACAGGTTACAAACCAACCCCTCAATAACAGATTAGGGAAAAATTTACATTAAGAAGAGATGGTTATTTTCTTTTTATTGAGAGAGTTTAAGGTTCTTTTCCAAGGTACCGATACTGCTCTCCATCAGGGATAACGTTTCCAGTAGTGAATAACTCAGAGGGGTGGATAATTAAGAGAGAAAAAATACTCTATTACGACTACCAGGCTTTTCAGAGTAGGTATGTAGGTTATGACAATACTGACAAAATATAATAGGATGCTCCCAACAGCCACATAATGTCTTCCAGCCAGATGTTATGCAGAAGAACAGAGTATGAATTCAGACAAAGAAGAAATAATCACATGCAGGGGAAGGTGCTTAATTCCTGGAGGATATTATTCCATCAGTCAGTGCTAAAATACTTAGAGGTTATTTTGGAAAATAACATCTACATTTTTTTCATACAAGCGTAAACAAAAAAATCATCTATAACTTTACCCTTGATCATTTTGGCAGTTCTTAACCTTAGGACAATCTTAGGACTGAAAGGACCTTCAAATGGCATCTTGTACTTTACTATGCTTCAGCCGTACCAGAACTATTCCTGGAGACAGTTACACCACTCAACACAGATTGCCCATTCTTCCTAAGAGACCCTAGTTCTAAAATTATTAATAGTAAGTTCTGGTCCTTATTTGCTTCATTATTTTTAGTTTTGTCTTCAGCATTTATTCTGAATTTGATTCACACAGATCAGCTGTTGTATGTACAACCCAGAGCATCTTCCTGTTCCATCCGTGGGGACCAGACAGGGCATATGCCCTCTTACTCTGGCTGCTGCTTCTGTGCAGAGCAAACCCAGAGCACACCTCAGCTGGCGGCCACTGTTCATCCTAACAGTAGCCCCAGGTGGTAGAGATTCAGGGTGCAGAGGACACAGTGGTGCACAAATAAAACAGGCTTCTATTCAGTGCTTTCTATGGCTTTTTCAAACACATTTCAACAACTTTCACATGTATCAAAGATCTCAACTTTCTTCTGCTCCCATGCCCCCATTACTGGAAGTGCTGGCTACCAGTATGTTCAAGGAGCCAACGATTGCCTTATACTAATCTCATTTCGTATGTTCTTTCTCAATACATCTGGATTTACAATTTTGGAGAGGAGAAAATGTAACCTCATAAACAAAATCTGAATTATATTTCTCCCCTCACTGCAGGCTAGATTTCACTATTACCATTTTTAAAAAATCACTACAAACAATATGCCCATAGTCTTTATGTCCTGACAGTAGCCACAGTACACAAGAACAGAAGTGAAAAATGAGAAAATATTGCAGAAACAGAATGAGTTTTGGCTTCTCAAAATGAAATAAAGAAAAGAGATAGTCACTTACTACAAATACTTCAGGAAGTTAAACGTCAAGGAGTGGAAAAGGCAATATCAAGACAAGGACAAAAGAATATTAGAGGGGCATCAATACATTTAGGCTGTAAATTGTAAGGCTGACAGTCAGTAGAGTACTGAAGTTCTGGAATAGCCTCTGAATTTGAAAGGCAAGACAAATCATCTAGTGTTATGTGATATAACTGTTGTTGATGATGGGCGAGTCAAGAGATTTCTTTTAATTGTGTTCTCATCTCTTTAGGACTTCCTCTCTTATGCTTGTTGAAATGTCGGCATACAATCTAACTGCAGTGTTAAAGAGATAATGCAGCACATGAGTCTGCCTATTTCAGACCATACAAATGGCTATAAATACCCTATCATTTCATTTTAAAGATGCAATTCGTGCAGATTATTCAGAGTAGTTCATGCAAATGTACCAGTATCCACTTTTACCTCATGTATACACAGAAAATATAAGCAGACCTTTAAACTCTTGCTTTTACAGCAAGATCTGCCTGCTAGTATTTCAGTTATTCTTTCTGAACTAGCTTCTCTTTCTGAACCTATATAAATGATACTGTGGCTTAATTTGTGACAATTCAATTCCCAGGTGACAAAAGCACAAACCACATCAGTCAGGTACACAAACTGTCAGAAACTCATATTCCAGGGAAAGTGGTAAAAGGTTCTTTTGGACACTTGCTGTTATTTGATCCTCTAACAGCAGCTGGGAATGTAGGCAAAACCCTATAATGTTGGTGAGAACAGACTGACAAAACACCCTCTATCAAAGCGAACTGATAAATGCTTTGCCATATTAGTAACTGTTTTCCACAACCTCTGACCTTTATTTCTGTCCTGCCTACACAGCCCCTGATGGCTGTCCACTGGACAGCTTCTGGGCCTTAAACAACCAATTTCTTCATCAGGTGTGAAAGTAGTAGATGTACAGAGCTCATTGTCACCCCAGATCCAGCATCTTCGTCGTCATTTCTTTTTAATGGGATAGCTGGGCCTGAAGAGTGATATAAAAAAATAAAACAGAAGCACCCCAGAGAAGGACAGAAAAGGGGACTCAAAGAGAAAATCGAGAGATTTAGGGATTCACTGTCTTTCTCTTTACTGAAAATTTCAGATTTACCAAACATCCCTCCCAGGATTTATTCTGAATGCTGTCACGGAAACCAACACATTTTACAAGTATTTATGTTGAAAACCACTGAAAGGACCAAACACATCAGCATTAGGACTCCTAAAAAGTCCTCACTGCAACTCGTGTACCTTGACAACTCCTTTCTCACAGAAAAATGCATATTTTGCAGTATCAGGCATATCTCTCTTTCTACCCAAACACAGCATTTCATCTAAATTAAGATTTCAGAACTGTTATGATACAGCTTTGCTGGAATGAAAAAGTATCTTACTGCCAATATTACCACTGTATAAAAATAATTATATCCCAGATGAAATGTCTATTAATTGGCAAATCTAGTCTTTTCACTATTTTTAATCAAGGACCATGCCATGATACAGCAGTTACTGTATTCCTTATGGTCCCTTTCCTTTTATTTAACTCCTGACTCACAGAACAGTGTCTAAATCAGGACAGCCATTTTCAGAATGGAAGTATTTAAAAAGTAAAGTAGCTGTAAAAAGCCAGGCTACTCAGGTGCAGTAAAACAATTATAGCTTGCCTTTTACTTTTGGCAATATTGTCCTATTATTTCAAGGAACAAAAGCCTCTGTAAAGTTCCAAACTTTTAAAAAAGGTAATATTTGGTATTAATCTGCAGTTCTGGCCACGACCTGAACAGTAAGCCTTTCAGAACTGTTTTAGAAGTTTCAACTACCTTTGAAGAAAAGGTTCGGGTTCTTTTTTCCCACCTTGAGGTTTTTTAAAACCAACTTATAAGGTCAGGGTTTCTAGCTGAAACTCCCAGTTAAAGTGTTTAAAAGTGAAATGCAATATATCTTCATTAAATTTACTTTTCTAACAGTTGAAAACAGTTAATGCTATTTCACACCCCCAATAGCTCTCAACTTTCCCCCAGTAAACTTACATGTGCAGAGACCGTAGTGCTGTTTAAAAATTAGAAATGATTTCTGTATGTTTCTTTCCTTGCCAGAACCTTGACTTTACTAAAATCTGCCTTCAAATTTTGTTATAAAGAAGAAAAATATATTTGAAGATAACAATGAGATAAGTAAACACACTCAATTATAATTGAAACTTTGTTAAAAATACAATTAAAAAAATTAAACATTATCGTTATTCAAAAAACCCATGAAGGAGAAGGCAAGCAAATGACTTTTTTTTTTAAAGAAAATTTTCTCTATGCCACCCCAATTCAAATTGTTTTCTGTTTCTCTGCAAGAAATGTGATGATCTCTTAATCAAATTTAAAGCAAACATTTAGGACCTACATGGAAATAAACACACTGCAAAACGGTAATAAGATTATGTTTATGGGCAGTTAATAGATCAGTTCCTGCTCGTGAAGAAATCTTCACACAGACTGCATTAAGAAGCCAGTCTGATCTTCCTAGTTATCAAACTAATAATTACCAAGTACAAACTGTCTGTCCGACTAAAGACAAAATTTTCAGCTTCCATTAGATTATCTGGGTATTACCTGATACAAGGCCTGATTGAATAGAGTTTCAGATTACAGGATCAAAGCATGATGAACAGCAGAGTTTTGGTTGGTTTTTTGTGGGTGTGGAGGGGTGGGGGAAAGGACCTCTGTCAGAACAGAAAAAGATGTTTTTACCCCATCTTAGTGAGGCTGTATATGAATGAATGGTGTTACTCTTTTAAATGAATGACAGTTCAGTTAATTGTTAAGATAAAAAAGAAGGAATTATCTTATTTTTTACTTTCTCCCAGTTTTGGACAAGATAATTTCATTTCTGGTACTTACCCTCAATGTGAAACTTTTGTTTATATTTATGATCAAATTACAAAGGCAGAAAGAAGACAATGAAATTTCAGAATGCATTTTTCCCCTCACACTATTTACACCTAAAACAACCTATACCGCCACGGTTGGCACCCCTGTTGAGTTTGTTGACAGTTATAGTGCTACCCTAACTCCAGAGACAGTGTCCTCATTTTACATTCTGAAAAGACATTTTGCACTGAATTTACTCATTATGAATAATCTGCTGCCTGTTAACATAAAGGAACAGAAAACTACTTTCACAAGGAAACCTGTGTATTGTGTTATATTTTCCAAATACATTCAGCATCTAGACTGTCACTTTATGTCTGGATGTACAGAAAGAAAGCAGGAGAAGAGCACAACAGAACAACTTCTGGTTGCAGGACCACTTATGCTTCTAGACAGAGACAAAGCTCAGCAACTGTTTGTCTCATACCCTCCAACACCCAAGTAACATAAATACGTGAAACTGTCTTCCAATTGGCCAATCATAGGTACCATCAGAAAATTAAGATGTCCAAGATAGGGAGGGCTTCATCTTCATGCTAGGCACCCAAACCTTCTCCTCAGTTCTGCCATATATGCCAAAGATGACAATACAGAACTCCAACACTACTTCTGTAAATTAATCACATAATTTCAGAATAAAATTGAGTAATGAAATACACATACAATTAACCCTAACCAATGCTGAATACCTGCGGCAATAATCTCTCAAAAGACAGAAATTAAACAGAAATAAAAGTGAACAGCACAACCAGTTCAAGAAAAGGCCAACACAAACAAGATCATCAAGAACATTACAATAAACATGAACTTAAGGAAAAAAAACCCCACAAACGAGATCATATCAGTGGGGTGAACAAAAAGCCAGGGGGATATTAAGACTCTCCAAGCTGCCCAAAGTCAGTCATATTTCTCCCTGAATGCTCTCGACAGTCCCAGTAAATGTCGCAGGAATTCCAGTTCTTCTCAGGTAAACAATATCAGAAACTTTTTTTTTTCTTTTTTAGATATATGGTCAAAAAAAAAAAAAAGGCAGATCATGCCTGAATTTTTTGATACTGCTAGCTTTCCAACTTTCTTGGGAGCCACTGACTTTATCTATATGTAGCTACTGTTTCAAGTTAAAAGAGGATGGATATAAGTTGCAAAGAGCTTAATCCAACAGTAGTTTCTTTGGTTCCTAAGTTTACTTCATTTCACAGTTCCTTAAAATATTACCTCTATCCACCTTGTGAGCGTACCATTTGAACTATGCTCTGCAATGGTCCCTGAACATTATACAATAAAAAAAAATGCTTAAAAGACCAGTGGCAACATAAACATGGTATCTTGGTCAACTCAATAGTACTATTATAATGGCTACAGCGCAGCCTTCTGAACGGAAAAGACTGCGAGATGTTTGACTTTCCAGTGTTAACTGCATTTGCCATGGTGATATGCAGCCTAAAAGACACCTTGAATAACAAGAACAGATAACGAGTCTGGCAGTCACTCAAAAGCTGACTATACTGCCTATACTGCTTGGTAAGATTGCATCTTGCTTGAGTGAAGGGGAACACTTCACTGGCACAGGGCAGTTCACATACCATAAATCTCCTATTTAGACTACAACCTCCCCAATGCCACTTACAAAAGCAGTAGATCCGTAAGCACATGGATTTCCTACTGAGCTTGTGTTTTGTAGCTTGAAGGCTCATGCAACCTCTCCCCATCAAGCTCACCCAGAGATCACAGGTAACTGGTTTTTTGCTTACATGAGCCATCACACTAATGCTGGCCATCACTGCAGGGGCCTGACCTTCATTTTCAGAGGCCAGCAACACCCAAGCCTGCAGTATAAATTCTCAGTCCCCTCCCACTCTCCCCACCTTGGCTTTTAAGCGGAAGAGAAGGGTTGAAGAAGGAAGTTCTTCAGACACCACCATCACAATTTAATCTATGCTGTACGTCTCAGTTGGCAGAACCTGGAATAAGCCTATCAGGGCTTTTACTGTTGAAATCTGTGAGGAAGAAAACAGCCGAACTGAAGAGCAATCACCCTGTACTTAACACATTGCAAGTCTCTTACAGAATCTGATCGCTGGTGAGGAAAAACCTGAAAGCCCATTGAAATAAAAGTTCAGAGCCATTCGACACAACAATTTTCGTATGAAACAGATATGAAAAATGTCGACATAGATGAGAATGTGTTCACAACACCTTTAAAGAAACCCATGCCACGAGTGTAAAGCTTCACTATGTGGCATTACAAGTTAAATGGCAAGGTGGGAGAAAATAGTATGTGAATATTTTAGGAATGATCTTTAAACTAACATTCAACTCAGCATTTTAATGAAAAATAATTAACACACTTTCTGATAAGAAAGAAAGCATGAAGACTAGAATCGTCACTGAACCAAAAAAAAGGGAGCATCACTGGACAAAGAGACTTGCAGGAAATGAGTAATTCCTAAGCAAATCGTATGAAACATGAAACCCAGAGGGGACTATTATCAGGCCCATGTTTTGTAGGTCTCCTCCCGTTAGTGCACTGGCCAGGCAGAGCTCTTGAAGGATGACTATTAGATAAAACTGTCAAAAGCAGCAAGAAAGCAGTTCATCCACTTCCACGTGAAATCAACATGTCATATATGCTGTTAACCTCAGTGACCTTAAAATATAGGAAAAAAAAAAAAAGCCACAGATCTGCTTATGAAGCTTCCTACATACCTTTATTCTAAACTTTTGGTTAGTAGGATTTTCAACTGTTCCTCACCATTTTGTGAATCTTGCCCGATTCCAAATAAAAAAATTCAGTTTGAATTTGTATGTTGCAAGTTAAGAGAACAAGACAACCCTTATGACAACTTGATTTACCTCTACTTTCCTGGGAAAAGCGTTTCCCAAAATTCTACATAGAACAGCATCACCATTACTGGGAAGACAAGAGTTGTGACAGTCTCTTTGACTTTGGGGAAAGTTGATGAAAATTAAGCGTTAGAAATAGGTTGTACTTGCAGTTTTGTTTTCAACAACACATATAAAAAACAAAACAATTTTGTTAAAATTACATGTAGGAAGACTGTGCCAGGTCAGGCCATCCAAATCTAAAATGGAGAGAGACATACTATTTCTGAATTGCATCTATTAAATTCAATAGGAAATCTGGTATTACTACTGACTCAGAAAAAATGGGCCACTTCAGCCAAAGAAACATCATTTTTATTAAGTCAAATAACATAGAGCTAATACAACTCAACCACTGTGCCAGTTCTGTTTCACACATTCTTAGAGAGAAAAATGTGTATTTTCTCATTTAGCAATTTCAAATGAACAACTGTATAGTTGTATGTTGTTGCTCAACCAAGCTTAAATTGTTTGCTTAGTCCCAAACTTGCAAAACTTTGAAAAAATACAAGAAGGAAAAGCTATTCTAGACTTGCTGTGCTAGGTGATACAATTCTTTAAAAACAACTTACACTTAAATATCGCAAAGCTAATGAACTGCATAATCAGAAGACAATATCAGCTGATAGAATCACTAGAACTGCTAGAAATGATTGCATTAGAGTGTCATCCCTAATACAAATCTTAAAAATTGATTTTTGCCAAGACTGTTTTCACACACCCTGTTATAGTCCAATTATAACCTAACCTATCAGCAGATTTAGTTGTTGTCAATTTAGAAAGCAAGCTAAAAATTAAATGATTGCTCCTGCAGAGCCTCCAGAGCTCTCCTAACACTTGTTCAGTACTGTTGATCGTTCAGAGTAGACTTCACTGACGTGAATTGGAACTGAATTGATTAGTCAACATGCTATTCTCACTGCTGTGGCTATCCACCCTATGCCATCCTGCTCTCAACCATCACATCATTTATTCTTCTTTTAATCCGTCTTCATTTCTGGAAAGGGACCTGTTCCACTTCTGGGGGAAAAAAAGGCTAGGCTTTAAATGACAACATGAGCTGCCCTGTTATCTGCATTAATATTGCATTCCAGAGACTATTATAAATGTGCCCATTTAAGCACTAAATTACTCTCCACACAAGCATAGCAGCTCCAATATCAAGTCACAGCAGAGTATTTTTGCTCCTTTCCCATTTACATCTGTCCTTCCATAGCACCATATAGGCAGACCGCCACCTTTAAATGAAAGAATCGGGGAAAAGGGTGTGAAGTTGCCAGTGTTCTCTATAGTCTTTACTCTCGCCACCTCCTAAAACAAGGTGTCCCTTTAAAACAAACGACGAAGTGTAAGATACAACAAGTTGCTAGAAAGCAATTATCTCCAAGATAACTTTGGTGAAAGCTAACCAATGGACTGAAGTGTTATTTAGGAACAAGATGACAGAAAACACATGGAGCAAAAGACTACATAAAAATTGTTTCCATAGAAATCTTGTCCCGTAAAGCAGTGATAGAAATCACCATGGCAACTATCCTGAAGAATTATGATGCAGATTTAAAATTTTTCTTGGTTTAAGGATTAGAGGACAGATCAGACCACTGCACTAGCAGCCACGTCCCTCTTGGGGAAAGTTCAAGTTGAATGCTTGCTCAATTACAATTTTATTAATTTATTTTTTTTTGCCATTACCTAATATGTATTACTAATTTTCTCTCCCAAAGGACAGAGTTGTGGACAGATTTTTACAATTTTTAGAAGTTATGTTTCAGTTGACTGCATAAATTCCAAACAAAAAAAGAACCAAAGCACCAGGGTATACTGGGTGTTGTTTGAGAGTTCTCAATAAAATAAGAATCAAGAAAATGGTAGAAGAGAGAGAGATTTAAATTTTATTCTCATTCTACACAAAAGCCAAAACATTCTTTGGTGCATCCATGTCTTTTAAAGGAATCTGTGTGACCACAGTAGTAGGGAATCTATTTTTTCCTATTCTTATGAAACAAATTACATATTCTCTGCAATGTACAATTTATACTTTGAGTCTCAGCTGCCTTTAAACCATAACTCTAGATGTTTTAAGTCTGTTTATATTCATACCATGTTAGGTCACAATCAGACAGTGACCTATGGCTGCAGATCACACTTGGGGGAAAAAATGAGTAGCTGCTAGAAATGATTAAATCATTCTTTTATCTAAATATTTACTTCACATACTTAATGCAAATTCCTCACAGGAGATTGTGAAGCCATGACTTAAGGTCTAAACAAACAGTTCTTCATTTTTGCTCACTTTCAAGGCATTAATTTTGGTGCTGCTACCAGTTTCAAGCTATGACATATACTCAAAAATTGTATTATGAGGAAATTTGGAGTGAAAGTTAATTTAGATTGCTGACAATTATTTTGCTGAAGAGTGCTCTCTGTCCCCTTTAACTCCATCCTAGCTGTTGTATTTAGGAAAAAGACAGGTGAATCAGTCCCTATCAACTACTAACTTGTTCAAAACATGAATTTATTTCAAATATAAAGGTTACATCTGGACGATAGCTAACCTAATGTTACGAGATATTTCTGTCTTCTTCCTGCTTTTTAAAATTCTGTACATAGTGCGCTTTAGACTAAATAAAAATTCTGGCTTTAAGTGTATTCCTGGAACAGAAGATGTTTGTGAACTATTAGCTATGGTGGAACTTAGCATAATGCATATGGCTCATCCAATTCCCTCCCTTAATTAAAGGGTAGCCACAGAGTCTGCATTTGGAAGCTCTGACTAATAAGCTAAGGGGTTCTTTATGGTTTTCAATTTTCAAACAGCTGTCTTGTATGGAAACAAGATGTCTTGGCACAGAGAATTATTTATGCCCATGTAGATTCAGCGTGACTGATTATTTGCTACACAACAACAGAAATCTGCAAAATAAGTGATTTGAGAAAGAAACGGCTATCCCAATTCTGGAAAAAATTCTTCTCCATCATTAACTCACTCAAAATTGCTTTTATGCACTAGCTTCAATAACTCAAGAGATCGGCCATCCTCGGCATACATTTAGAAAAGAAAAAATAAACAAAAACAAACCAACCCATCCCAAAAACACTTTTTACCATATTCATTCTCTGAAGTAGATCAATTCATTTTGAGTGCATGTGGTTGTATTCTTCCGTATTGTTTTACATGACTTTTTATACGCATCAGTTCAAGAAGGCGGCTGGGAGTTTTTCTTCATGTTATTGTGATTTTTAAATTTTATCCTGTTGTTAAGTGTGACACTTAGTTGCTAAGATGCTACATCGGTACATACAAAATGGAGCTATATTTCTCTTGCCCTGTGTGCTTATCACAATCGAGAAGAAAAAAAATGAGATTAGACTATTTTTGCTTGTACTGAAAATAGTTGTTTTGCCTTTCAGTTCAGAATGTTTTTCCTCTGCCTTATCCAGCCATTCAAACTTTCAGGAAAATCTTGTACAAAGTAATACTAGCACTTCCAACACCTCTGAAAATGCTTCTGACTCCGACTGCTCTAGGTCAGATCAAGGTCAGAAAAATTCTGATACCGTGCTTTACGTCAAACAGGTGTACACAGAAAAGAATATCTAACCAGTCAGCATGCATTAAAAATATTAAAATGCTAGACTAAAAAAAGGAAAAGCAACAAAGAACAAACAACAAAACAATTAATCAAAAGTTTTAAATAAACTTTTCCAAACAAAGCAGATGATTTCTTTTGTTTTGTCCCCTTTGTTGAACATCTTATACCCCCTACTGCGGAAGAGAGAGACTTTCATTATTAATGTCTAACATGAAGGTAGCTAATTGACAGCTGAGCTGTCTGCAACTGCTAGAAATTCTAAAACTGTACTTTATCTGCTGGATGTCTACATTATTCTGTGCCTGCCTTTAGCTCACAAGATTTGAGAGCTGAAGTCTTGATTCAATCTGAAGCAGAAAAGCAGACGAAGTCCTCACCAGAGAGCTTTCTCTGTGTAGCTGTGCTATTTATTTTCTTTTATGGACTGCAGCTTGGTGGAAGAGGATAAGCAGTCTACCCACCTGTCAGCTTTTTTCTCATTAATACATCCTGATTTTTTTTCTCGGCAAAGATGACCATTTTTACCTATGCAGACCTATGCAGCCACTGTCACATGCTTCTTCCTCCTGCTGCAGTTCTCATTTTGTCCTTAGTAACTTGCTGGTTCACTTCACATTAATGATCATACACTTGGCTTTCAATGCAGAGTTTACACCATTATTTAGAAGAAATTGGATGATTATCCAAGGCTCTTGACTACAAAGAAAGGAAACCACCATCTATGGCCATACCAGAGAGAAAAGCTTGTCCTGAGGAGAAGGACTTGGGGGTGCTGGTGCGTGAGAAGCTCAACATGAGCCAGCAATGCACGCTTCCAGCCCAGACAGCCAACCGCATCCTGGGCTGCATCAAAAGACATATGGCCAGCAGGTGGAGGGAGGTGATTCTGCCTCTCTACTCCGCTCTGGTGACACCCTACCTGGAGTACTGCCTGCAGCTGTGGAACACTCAGCACAAGGAGGACATGGACCTGTTGGAATGGGTCCAGAGGAGGGCCACGAAGATGATCAGAGGGCTGGAGCACCTCTGCTATGAGGACAAGCTGAGACAGTTGGGGTTTTGTTCAGCCTGGAGAAGAGAAGGCTCCAGGGAGACCTTATAGCAGCCTTCCAGTGCCTAAAGGGGGCCTACAGGAAAGACAGGGAGGGACTCTTTATTGGGTAGTGGAGTGACCGGACAAGGGGTAACGGTTTTAAACTGAAAGACAGTAGATTTAGATTAGATATTAGGAAGAAATCTTTGCTGTGAGGGTGGTGAGGCAGTGGAACAGGTTACCCAGGGAAGCTGCGGATGCCCCATCCCTGGAAGTGTTCAAGGCCAGGCTGGATGGGGCTTTGAGCAACCTGGCCTAGTGGGAGGTGTCCCTGTTCATGGCAGCAGGCTTAGAACTAGATGATCTTTAATGTCCCTTCTAACCCAAACCATTCTATGATTGTTCCATCTCATCTGAAGGTGGAGGTTATTGCACTGATAGGGAGCATCAGAGATATGCAAGGGCTGCATGAAGCAGAAGCTGCCACTTTGGGAAACATGAAGACTGACATACAGGGGAGACCTTCCTAGCCAGGACTTACAACAAGCAACACAACTTTTCTTCCAAGGATGTGCCACTTTCATAAACAACGATCTTTCCAGAGAGAGGTATCATCCAGCTAATGTCACTCAGGAACCTACACAGACCACACCAGCCCTTACAGCCCAGGACCTACACACAGCCTCTTAAAATTACAATCACTGCCTGCCGCCCTGAGATCAATAAATGAGCAGAGATGGAGAACAAACTCTCTTAACCCCCATAAAGATGGTCTCTTCTGGTGAAGTGTTTGAGGAAGCAAATCCACTGGCTACATTGCATCCAAGAGAAACACACATCCATAAGGATCTCTTAAGCCAAGTACCATCTATCCAGTAAGATACATGAACCAAATGAAGCACAACACGCTTCACCACTAGGAGAAAACAAAAAAAAACCCCAAAGACAAACAAAAAAACAAAAAGACCCCCACACCTACAAGTAGTTACATAATACTAATACAATAAAAGATGTCAACAGTGAAAAAAAGGACTGGATTCTATGAAACTAGGCTAAAATACATTGGCTGGATATCTGAAATAACGTATACAAGAATGTTTTCCTGCTCTAAAACATTTGTGATTAAAAAGTGTTTAGGTATACCTTCTGAATTTGTTAACAGCTTCCCAGGGAGCTTTTCAGCGAGTAAAAGTTAATATGTACTTGGAATTACCCAGCTGATTTGTCATCTCACCTTCATGTGGTTAAGCCCATCACAGGAACCAATACATATTTAACACCATTTCAGGAAAGGCTTAACAATATCCAATGTCATATCATTCAGAGCAGGTCGCATAGGTTTTGAAGTCTGTCTTTCACAGCCACTGTATGACACACTATTAAATCCAAGTGCTTAAAACAAGATCTTACTAAGATTACACAGCAAGACTAGGGCTACATAGTATTTTACCTACAAAGCACTGTAAAGCATCTTGAACAGTCGGCTTCACACTGATGCCGATTTCAAAGATTCGCTACTTGAGAGTCTTAATTAGGCAGCTGTATTCTAATAGACTGTTTAGCCTCCTCTGAACTAAAATTTCCCGAGCAGCTTGCCAATTCAAAATACTTTAGTCTTCATACGTTGTCGGTTTAGACTATTTTGCTCTCTTAGATCACCCTCAAATTATTTCTGTCAGCAGTATGTCAGTCTAGTAGCCTCTTAAGCTTAAATCTTCCACTCGCGTGAAGAACATGCAAGAAGTCTTGTATTTTATGACTATTAAAAAAAGAGAATTATCTGTTGTAGAAAACACAGACATTAAATAGTTGTACCTGTAGCAGTATGAAGTTTCCCCATCATCCCTAATCATTAGGCGGAGTCCTAAAATTAGTTTCATCATCTCACTGTTGCAAACAAAGTTAGCAGACAACTCTGGGACAAAGACTAAACCCCATTTTCCTTGGGCTAGTCCATTCAGGGTCTAAACAGAAGCAAAAACCCCCCATTTTCTATGCGAATCAGACTTCTGGGTCATGGATGAAATAAAAAGTAAATGAATCAAAACAAAATTAAACACAAAAGCCACCTGGCTTTACCTGTTTAGCCAATGGGTACATGCAGCATTGATATTTGAAATGAAATTCCTGGTGATGTATAGCTCCATGAATTAAGAGGCATGGGAAACAGTTTTTCCACGTGCATTATTACGTGGAGTTCATTTTACCAGTATTTGCAGTAATATTTTAAAGAGCATTTACTCACACGTATAAATTTGCAAATATGTAACTCACTACAATAGTAATTTCTAACTGTGCCTTGTTGTTCACTCTAGTACAGTACAGCTTCATTTTAAATTATTTTGCTATCAAATGATTTTGTTGACTTACACTTTTTGTGACTTGGGCCACAAAAAAGCTAACATGCAAAATTCATTAAATGAGTGTTCTTTTTTTTTTTCTTTTTTTAATCAATAATTGTGTGGTTAAGTACTTCGTCTTCAGATGCAATTCCCAAAACTTTTACATCCTCTGAGGGTTTCCATCTGCAAGGGTAACGCTCCGATTTCCATACCTAGAATATTCTGGTGAGAAGCATCCTCAGTTATATTGTTTAGGTTTTTCCCCTCTGGATATGTATTAAACTCACGCTGGAATACAAACTGCATCTCAGGTCCCACTTGCTAGAGACCCACTTCTAGGGCTCCATTTCCGTAATCAGTGGAATTTCCCTAATCATATTAATATGATTCTGTCCAACTGAGTGGATATTTACATTTCTTATGGAAACCCATGGGGGTAGCACAGCTTCATTAGGAGAGATTAAAAAAATGCATTTTTCCCTACTCTAAAGTAGATCAACTCTCAGAAGGTGAATTAAGTATCTTTAGATATGGAACACGTCTCACTTTTTTGCAAGTGGGAATTTAATTGTTCACTTATACACCATGTTAGTACTATAATTACTTAGTTATTGGAAAAAAACGTGGAAGGCGGTATAAACCTCCTATTGTGGATGTTCTTTAAGTTTAATCTTCCATTGTCTCACTTTTATTTAAAAAGAACCCAAACACCCCACTGTTTCAAGAGGAAGACTTTTGCTCACAAAAATAAAGTTTCTAATTTTATATTTTACACAAAACCCCCACCCAACTATTACTAAGCATAATTATGTTTTGAACAACCAGTCCTTGCCCCTGCATTGATTCCCAGTCAGACATGAGAAGGAATCTAATACAAAGCCCTCAAAATACGTCAACACTCAAAAGAAAAGCCGTACTCTTACAAAGGCTACAGGCACACAGGGTGTGGTTACAGCCAGGGTGACTATCCAAATCAGACGTGACACTTTTAAAACCAAGCAGAAGCCAGTTATATGCACCTAAAAGCCATTAAATTTCTCTTTGATCAGGCTACATTGAATATCTAATTTTATAGAAAAATTACTACTGATTCTGTTACAGGAAAAAAAAAATATAATTCAATCCACGTTCCCAATTAAGTATTTCTCTCAGGAGTCAATGTGGCAACTATGTCAGCTGTACCTTGTAGTCTACTTTACCTGAGCAGTTTAAGATGGCTCCTTTCATTAAACAAAAGCATTAAAGCACCTATGAAAGCACTCTACACAAAGCTTAAAAAACCACGAGGTACTTTACCTCTTGTTAATTTGAACTAGTCTGCAAAGTCAGATAGGCTGGGGATGGGGATTCTATTTCACAAGGCTAACTTAACACAGATGCTTCTTGACCTTTTTTGAGAAGGGCAGGCACGTTTTCAGTCTAAGAGGTTCTGACCAGCTCCCAGACAAGAACTTTGAAACAATATTTTCTGTATGGCCTCAAGGTAAAAGTGTCCTTATTTACCCAACTGTGATGAAACTATAAAAAAGAAAGGAAAAAAAAAAAAAATCTCTCTCACAAGAGTAAAGGAAGTAGCGCAGCCAAAAGATGTCCTGATGAACCATTAGTACTTTGCCCCAGATTTTGGTTACAAATTCCATAGTCAGGCAGGAGAAGGTTCTAACAGATTTCACTAATTATTTCTATAAATGCTGTATCCCATGAGCAGGTAAAGTGAAACAAGAAAATAAATTCCATGGCAAAGTTAAGCAAAGATTCATGCACATTAATACTACATTCTATGTAGCAGTATTAACGTGCTTGAACTTTGCTTAACTAGAATGTGGTATGAATGTGCGTGAGACGTGTAACTTCTTGGTATCTATAGCATATAGCAATCAAGATACTATCATAATCTGCTGTGCTTGCATGTTGCTATACACCATTTTCCGTAAGAAACAACTCAAAACATAAAAACACAGCTGCATAACTGACAGAAAATATTTCACACAGATTGTAAGAAGCCATGAAGCTTCTCTCAGAGGGCAAGTCATTTGTGTCCTGTACTGGACAATTCATGTCATTAGAGAACACAGAATTAATAGCCCTCATTAAAAGCATCTGGAGAATTTCACTGCTGCAATAACTGTGACCAGTCCAGAATGCCCAAGTACAAGTCAAGGTTGTATCCTTCATTCCTGCCTTGAAATTTGGCCGATTATTCTTTTATTTATTATACATATGGGCTCTCCAGATCAGACTATATATTTATTTTCATTAAATAAGCATTGTTTTACTGTAACAGCATCTGTAGGGTGCTAATATAAGATTTCTGTGTTAGCACTGCACAAGAGCAGGTATCCTATTCCAAAGGGCTTGAAATCTAAGGAGCAGCTTAAGGGGGCTGGTAAGATTTACGTAAAAAGAATCTACAATATTAAAAAAGAGTAGTTTTCCAAGTCTGGTCAGACTTTCTATCAGATTAAAAAAAAAAACCAAATCAGTAAGCTATTTTTTTCTCAAGTCATTTGTAATCCAGCTTGATACTGGAACTCAAAAACAGCTCTAAGTAACATACATAGATTATATATTCAGCTTGCTATGTCTACATGTGTGCTGTATGCAATTCACATGAACAAATTAAAATTATTTGCTTGATAACTGAATTCAGAGAGGCTGTAATAGACAATGCAGATTACCAGAAGGCAAAAATTATGTCTCATACAGTGAACTATTCATGTCACATGCAGCAATACATTATGCACAGGTATAAAATAATCACATATGCCAATTCATGATCTCTTTTGAATGGAACATCCAGATAAACTTGGAGGAATTGAAATTATGAGCCTTCAGATTCATAAGGATATTTTAGCTTAGCTTAGTATGGGTTAAAAAAGTTTTATGCACATCATAGCTCATGTGATACCTACATAGCTCATCTTGATACCTACTTTTTTTTTTTAACCTTCCATTTTCAAGGAAGAATTTCTACAGGGTGGGAGAAGAGTCACAGAAATATTGGCATAGAAAAAACCACTGGAAATATAGATTGATCAAAGTGCATAATTGATCCCAGTGAGTTCTAGTTTATTAAGACATTCCCATTCTTAAGAACTCTTCCATGACAGGCAATACCCAAAAACGTCAGAGAAAGCTCTGACTTACACTTCTTAACCAAAATAGTTGTCTTATCACAGACCAAGTGTCTTGGACAGCAGAATTTGTTCAGAGCTATTGGTTTTAAAGAGGAGACTCACAAAAGTACTCACCTATAGAGAAATCCTACATCATGAAAGGAAGGAGCAGCAGTTAGGGCCTTCCTTATTTGAAAATAAGCATTCCAGCCCACCCTACCTAACGTCTCTATCAGAACTTTTTTGTAAACCTTCTCCCAGGGAAACATATAGGAAAAAAGCTGCTGACTTCTAAGAAAAAAAATCTGTTTTCGCTTTAGGCTTTGATGACATTTAGATTGAGCCTGCAGTTCATAGCATGAATTTAGTTCTAGCATTTAACTTAGGCCATGGCTAACAAAGTTAAATTACTATAACCTCTCACCTTTTCTTTAACTTGATCATTCAGGAATTATCTTTGCAATATAGGTCTTATGATTTGAAGAAATTAGCCACTTAGTTCTTCATGAGAAGGGTGTCAGCTGACATGCTGTATAAACTCAAGTGCTGTACTTTCATAACCCCCACTATGGCTTTATGAACAACTCTTAGGCTATTGTTTCCAGATTAAGTCAACAGCACATGGTGAGTTTAAATCTAGGGCTGCTGATAACTCTGGTTAACATATTACACACATTGATCAAAAGGAAGTGCTTGTGAACAGCTGTAAATTTTAGTCATATTTCAGTTAAAATGTGATAATTAGGATCTGTAGAAAAGTGTGTCCTTTGTTTTTCTTCACCGTACTATCTAATCTATGCCAATTAGATCACATTTTGTTAGGTTTTTAAAAAAGAATGTTCCAAGCTACTGATATTAAACCAGTTGCTCTCCAATTTTAATTTAACTTGCTTCCCATCCTCTCAATATATTCAACAGGAAGTTACATATATTGAAATTAGAGTTGTGTTCAAAGCAAAGCTGCAGACTGCTTTCCTGGATGTGTTTACATGCATTATTATCGTTTAATCTGCTTCCTAATTTCTAAAGTCATGCATTCTTCCTGCTCTGTCATTTATTTTGAATGCATCGTGTTCACAAACGCTGATTACTTTTCTGCTAGGGAGTTTAGCCATCTGTGCTAACGCAGTTGCTGAGAGAGTCATATACAATAGGAAAAAGAGATAATAGTCATTAACATGAAACAACAGTAAAAGACCTAAATTTGCAAGCTCCAACTTTGCCTACAGTTTATGATTAATGAAAACTAGTGCTTACTGAAAGCTGATTATGTGTTTCATTCTGCGTGAAGCCTGAGGGGCTGAGGCTTAGAACACTAAAATCCTTCAAATTCTACCCAATTTAATGTCTCTCTCCAATTAACTTTGCACATTGAATGACTGAGTCAGCACAATCAGTGCAGCAAAAGCCATTAGAATAGATTTTCCTCTGTCTTGCTAAAAAAGCATCAGTTGGTGATATCAGCTGATTAAGCAATACAAGACAGCACAGCATCCCCAGAAAATTACATCTTCTTTGAACTCCCAAATTCATGAGTTTCAAAGTACTGCCTGCATAATTACCTAAGGTTAGCTTAGAATCTAGGCAAAGGCAATGTTTCAGCTCAGGGGTAACAAGAAAACCATAAAATTTTGTAAACTATAGCCATTACTGTTATAGGAAGAGTTGGTGTGCAAGCAAAGAGCTGCTGAGGAGCAAGGACTGTAAAAGTTAAGGAAAAAGCAAAACAAACAACAAACCACACTTCACCTTCCTTTATCTTTTTTCCCAATAGTTTCCTCAATAATGTTTTTTGTTGAGTTATTGGGGAGCCAAGATTAATGGCAAATAAATTACCAGAGTAAACTGAAACACTGATGGTTATTTGTCCTGGTTTGAGATAAAACAGAACCAACTTTCTGTTCAGTAATTTTACTTCTTAGCTAGGCCTCTTCTAACTCTCCGAAATCAACAGCATATTGTGCAGAAAACCGTTCTTTCTCAGAGTGAGAAGATCCAATAATGCCAAGGAACGGTATGCAGGGAGGCTCTTGCTTATACTTACTGCTATAACAACCAAGGTCGGCTAATTTTGTTATTTGCCCCGCTGGAGGGTTGGAATCAGAAAAGCGTAGAGGGGTCCCACCTGTGGGGAGGAGCAGACAGGACAGGTGACCCAAAACTGACCGATGGCATATTCCATCCTGTCTGCATCACGCTCAGTATAATGGCTGAGGTATCAAAGGGTCAACACTCTTTCTTCAATGGCCAGCGTCCGAAGAGGACCCTGTCTGTTCATCTGCCTTTGATCCCGATCCGTGTGTTCCTGACTCCAGATCTGAAATCCTGTTCCCATCTGTTGCTGAGTCCAGTCTGGGACTTCCCCAGTGCCTGCCAGTGACGTCATCCTGGGAGCCTGATACGGTTTTTTATATATTGTATCTATTTCGTTTTTTCCTTTTTATTTTGTTATTAATATTTCATTAAAGTAGTTTAGTTCCTTCTAAACTCTTAATGTCTTTATCTCTCCTCTTCCTCTCCTTGGAGTGAGAGGTGGGGGGGAGAGCATCTGTCATCTACGTCATTGGCCAATTTGGCCTAAACCACAACATTATTCTATTAAGGCCACAATTGAGGAAGCACTCTGTTTAAAAATATCCAGTATAATGTTCTCATTGTTATCAGTGACATGAACTCGCACGTCCTACAAGCTCTTCCAGGTCAGCAGTCAAAGCCAAATTGGAGGCTGGCCACTACGTACGTATATTGTTGCAGGTCGTGTAAAGGGCTCCAGGATCAGCAGCAGGCTGTACAGTCATGAACAAGGTGGATAGGGCATCTAAATAGACAGTACCAGGGAGAAACAGAGTGCTTCTATGAAAGAGGCACAGGTAAGCAACTTGTGATCATGAAAAAAAAGGCCATCCCTCCTACCTCAGCTTCATTCCCAGTCTTGCTGTTTTCTCTGCTGTTCCATGGTGGTTTCTGACCTTATTAAGCTCATTGCAATGAGCCAGAAGATAAAAAAGGTAAATAGTTTCCTGCTTGTGCAGTGAATGCCCATGCACAGGGAGAAGAAAAGGTGGCACTAAAAGATAAGCAGTCAGCCTAGCCTCACTCCTGACACCTCATCCTTTGCCTAAAAGGCTACATTTGGGTGTTGGGTTTTTTTCTTCAAATAAAGTAAAAATAGCATGTTGATTAAATTCCTGTTCATCTACCAGGTCCTTGAGAAAGGGGTAATGACAACTGTGTGACTAGGAACCCCACAAAAGCTCCATTTCTCAGTAATTTATTCTAATACATGCTTTTTTTCTCCCCCTCCAGTAGTATTTCACTGAACAGAAAAAAAGTACTTTTGAGAAGATGCCTATCCTAAAGAAAAAAATTAATAATCCTAAAAAATGTTAGTTTGCTGATACTCTGAAAGAAATGACAGGCTATAATCCCAACACAAAGAAATCTAAATTGGAGTTAAAAGAAAGCCTTTAAGTTATTTAGTGATTAGGGTATTTAATTTACTTATTTTCAAACTGTAGAAAGAATCAGAACATTCACTGATATCTATATCAAGTTAATTATATCACATATAATTAAATTATTAAACACATTATTTAGTTATACCACCTAAAATTAATTAAATATCACATTACAGTCTCAGTTTGCAACAACTATGTTTGGGGACAACAGAAAAAGGCAAAGATTCTGTTTTCAAATCCTATCCGTTCCCTTTTAAACCAAATCAATTCATCATCTGTTTCTAACTAAAGTACAAGTACACGATGAAAGAAAAAATTTTGATCTCCAATATTTCTTGCTTTATGACGTTCAAAGTTTTTTGAAAAAAATCATTCCATTCATACGGTCCTTTTCAATGCGTGATCTGTGTTCTAAGAAAATACTAATCACCTACTATGTATTATAATTCCCTGCTTCTCATATTTTTTTAAAAAATCAATAACTATTGGCTGAAGTTACGCTATTAGAAGCTTCAATTTTAGTGAAGTTTTGGAAAATACATTAGAGTTCTTGGTAAACATAAGCATTGCAGAAGAGACTAATAGTCCCCTACTGCCTGTGAAAAGAAAACCTACACTATTAAAATCAATGTATGTTCTACTTTATAGATCGTATGCTGCCTGAAATATATTCTCAGATCAATTCAGATGGTTTTGTAGGTGAGGTTAATTCCATCAGTTCCTTCACACAGAGACAAAAAATTTTAGTGTCTTTCTGGAAAAAAAAAATAAAAATACAATGATAGACTGTTTTAGCTCATCTATAGAAATCTCCAGGGCAACTTCACCTTTACATGTCTGTTTTGTACAGAAGTACCAAAGCAAATATTCCTGTTTGAAGGATTCAGGTGTAATTCAGCTGAGGGTTCTACAATTCCAGCACTACTCTGACACAAGTCGTACAATTGCACTTCAAGTATTTGAAATTCTATAACGGACAGTTTGTTTTTTTTTTTTTATAAGAAAAGTTAACATTGTGTCATGGTTTGGGACAGGTTGGACAATGACAAGACAACAGATACTCTCCCACACCTCTCACTTCAAGGAGAGAAAGAAGAGAGATGAAGAGAGATAAAGAGAGTTGAGTTTAGAAAAAAACTAAACTAATCACAGAATCACAGAATCTTCATGGTTGGAAAGGACCCTTAAAATCATCGAGTCCAACCAAACAACCTACAATCTCTGCCCTTCAGAGCATGCCCTGAAGTGCCACATCTAGAGGTTTCTTAAATACCTCTAGGGATGGTGACTCAGCCACCTCCCTGGGCAGGCTGGTCCAGTGCCTGACCACTCTTTCAGTAAAGTAATTCTTCCTAATATCTAATCTAAACCTCCCCTGCCACAACTTTAGACCATTTCCTCTGGTCCTGTCATTATTCACCTGGGAGAAGAGGCCAACCCCCACCTCTCTACAACCTCCTTTCAGGTAGTTGTAGAGGGCCATGAGGTCTCCCCTCAGTCCCCTCTTCCCCAAGCTAAACATGCCCAGCTCCCTCAGCCTCTCCTCATATGACCTGGTCTCCAGACCCCTCACCAGCCTGGTAGCTCTCCTCTGGACACACTCCAGCTCTTCAATGTCCCTCTTGTACAGAGGGGCCCAGAACTGAACACAGTACTCGAGGTGAGACCTCACCAGTGCCGAGTACAGGGGCACGACCACTCCCCTACTCCTGCTGGGCCACGCTATTCCTGATACAAGCCAGAATGCTGTTGGCCTTCTTGGCCACCTGGGCACACTGCTGGCTCATGTTAAGCTGGCCATCCACCAGCACCCCCAGGTCCTTTTCTGCTGGGCAGCTTTCCAGCCACTCTTCCCTGAGCCTGTAGCGTTGCTTGGGGTTGTTGTGACCAAAATGCAGGACCCAGCACTTGGCCTTATTAAACCTCATACAGTTGGCCTTGGCCCATCGATCCAGCCTGTCCAGGTCCCTCTGTAGAGCCTTCCTACCCTCCAGCAGATCAACACTCCCACCTAGTTTGGTGTCATCTGAGATAATGAAAAATTAATAATAACATAAAAAAGAATATAAAGAAATAGATACAATATAAGTAAATATATACAAATGTACACAAAACCACATCAAGCTCCCAGGGAGATGTCACTGTCAGGCACTGGGAAAGTTCCAGACTGAACTCAGTGACAAATGGGAACTGGAACACACTGACCAGCATCAAAAGGCAGATGAGCTGATGGGGTCCCTCCTCAGATATCAGCCATTGAACAAAGAGAGCTACTGGAGAAGAGCCATTGAACAAGATCTGAAGAAGAAGAGCCAACCCAACCCCTTCGATCTCTCAGCTTTTATACTGAGCATGGCAGATGGGATGGAATACCCGATTGGTCAGTTCAGGTCACCTGACCTGTCCACACCTCCCCACAGGTGTGTCCCCTCCACTCCACAGGTGTGACCCCTCCACAGGGTAAACCACCAAATCAGCTGACCCCAGTTCCCACAGCAACAAGTAAGAGCACCAGCCTCTCACAGAACAGAAAGTTGTCTCTGCTCCACCCCAAACCAGGACACATTGTTAGAGAATTAAATTTGTAATAGAATAATCATAAAAATATCTACGCAGTATTTTGAAGTCCTCTTTAGTTAAAAGAAGTAATTGCACAGATCAAATTATTTCGTCTGGTTTTAGTGCAATACAAACAACGCATACAGAGTACCAGCTAACGTAAAAGGCAACCAGTCCTCAGAGCAAGACAAGGTCAAATCTCTTCCGTTGTTTGGTGTTGTTTTGTTGTTTGTTTTGTGTTTGTTTGTTTGGGTTTTTTTTAATAGTTCATTCACTGTTGCACAGCACTAGTTGCAAGAGGTCTTGACTAATTAGACCTACACTTGGGGGACAAAAAGATAATTTAATATTTATACTGTCCATCACAATAACTGTAATTTTGTTATTCTATTCCCATTTTGCCACTATTGCTATTTGCTATATAGTATATTGCTAGATTAATGCAATTTTATTAAAACAAAAGTAGTTGTGAGACTGCAAAGTCATGTCACTAATATTAAAATTAAAAAATGGAGCGTTGTTTTGCTCTGATAATTTTTTTATTCTAGAAATGAAATAAAATCCTCTTTTAGAATAACTACTTCCATTAAACCCTAGTATTCTAACAGAGCACAATATCATCTCATTTGCTCTATCAATTGGAAAATGCTTTTATACTTTGACTCTCAAATGTGCCCCTGCATCAGAGCAGCGCGTGCACAGGAGACAGGGAACAGGAAGACGAAGGGCCTTTGCGCAGCGGTCGTGGCCTGCAGCCTGCTGTCCCCTGCATCTTCGCATAGTAACTGCCATCTACTGACTTACAGAAATGATATCAACCAAACTTCCTTCTGGAAGGTATAAATATGCCAGCTTACACAAAGAGCTTTAGAAGCAGGTCCAGCAGCAGCCAGACTTACGGCTCAGGTCCACACGGGAAAACTTTACCAGGCAGAGACCCCCAGTGCAGCCACAGCTTCCAGGACTCTCCAGAAGCAATTTAAAATCTCAAGGTCATAATTTTGAACGTTATTTGTTTTATAAAAAAAAGTTTCCTTATATAAAAAGGAGTTGAGATTTAGAACTTACAAAATGCAAGCACTTAATTTTTACAGTTTGCTTGGCTTTGACTTAAACACAGATTTTTATGAAACCAGGGAAGAAATTAAAATCTGAGTCAGAATATGAGAAATCTGAGATCCAAGAAGATACCCCATACTGAATTCTGGTATAAGAGTCTGTCAAACAACAGTAAGAAAAATACTGGTAATAGTACATTAGTAAGTATCAACAGTATTATTATGAGGATGTAACAGCAACAAATGCTCCTAGATTATGTTTGGAAAAATAACTAAAAAAGACTAGAGTAATCAGACCACAAGACTGATGCAATCCTTTCCCTCTCCTATCATGACTCTTGCTCAAGCATGACTCAAGCTCTTGATTAAAACAAAATCTTTAGAGTACAAATTAAGAGAGTCATCTGAAGGTATAGAATTGATTTTCAATAATTCCTGTAAGCCTGGAGGGACTCCAAAAGCTGTGGCTATATTTAAAACCAGTAAGTGAGATGACTCAGGCAACCTCTGCCCCATCAGTCTGAGTTACAAACAAAGTAACTGGGCTCTGCCATTCAGAACTATTAATAAAGCTTTCAGTAAGATTGTGTAAAATAAGACAGGCATGTTTAGGGCAGCTAGACTTTGTTTGATGAGAATTAGTTTTTGGCAATAAAGGCTTTGAGATTCACAGGTGAGAGAGATCCTTGACATTTTAGCTCACTCTCACACAGGTTGGGTCACTCAGCCAGGCCCCATTTCCTATTCATTACTAAAGTGAAAGGATCCCCAATGAGTTGTTAATGGTGTCCTGACTGCCTGGCATTATAGGAAACAAGATACAGCTGGCAGGCCTACCTCATTTCCACTGCCTTTCTGGTACCATTTTAAGGATTACATTCTCATACACAGCAGCACTACCACAAAGGCAACTCGCATGGGTTATTTCAGAACCCACCTGAAAGCCGGGGCCCAATGATGTAGTGGGGAACTTTGCTGCTTAGTTCAGTGGGACTAGTTTTACCTTGCCAACGTCTTAGATGTGTGCTCCATATTTAAGTTACAGCCTGAGAAAGAGGAAAAAAAAAAAAAAAAAAAAAGAAATTCTGGACTACGGACACAGTTTATAGTTTACAACGACTAGTCCTAGAGTTAGATATGGATTCCAAGGGGTTGCAGCAGAAAGCACCACTAAAGGAGTTTCAGGTAAGATGACTGTAGTTACTTTTCAGGTAGACCAATCTGGTCTAAGCCATCCCTAACACCTTCAGCTATGATTGCAGCCACAAGAATTGAAGATGCTCAGCATGTCATTAACATCTTTTAGGATGTGGCCCAAATAATTTACACAACATCACTTCAGCAACAGCTAAGAAACTTTAGATTTGTCATTTGAGATTCTTTCAACTTTGTTTCCCATAGTTCCTCATTTTAAGTTCAATATTTTACTACAAATTCTGCATAAAATATAGTTACAAGAAGCAGCAAAGGCTGGTATGTTCTTCTGTTATGCCTCAAGTCCTAGGTAGTTGTAACAAAAAAAAGAGAGAGTCATTCTAGGAACTACTCTGTTGAAAATAAATCAAGTAAGAAAACCAGTTGTTGTAGATTTTTAAGTGATATTTTCCAGCTTTTCTTTTTCTCTTTTAGTCAAAAAATACTGACAAGTACTTCTAATCTTGTCCCAATAGAAAAGTTAATCAACGCTTTTCAAACACCAGTAAGGTTCCATTAAGGTAATTTCAGCTTCGGTTTAAGGAGGGTTCACTCATCATTAATCAAATATGTCAATGAGCTCTTTGGCCTGATGGTTTTGCATACAAATAGGAGGCTAACCATAATGACTCCAAACCAGTCAAACTGACACACGCACATTGACAATAGCCTCATAGCAAAGAGATCAGACTGTATTCTTTAGACAATGGCATTGGCAGGCTGCTGTGACCAAAACTCACCATACATAATGCCATAAATCCAAACACATCACTTCGTATGCAGAAATATTTAGCATTGTTAGTATCACAAGAGGGACAAAATTGAGCAAAATATTCATAGCAACTTTGCAGTTATTAAGCTATTAACGGATTTATATAAAATAAAATACTTATTTACAACAAAATTAGCATCCCTTCTCAAAACATTTCCATGCTCATTTCTATTTCCAATAAAAGCTAAACAGGAATTGTCTTTCTTTCTCAGGTATTATAGAGCTCTGAGAGCAGGACAAAGAATTTCAGCTGGTCTATTCAAACTATGAACTGAGGCATTTTTGGCCCAAATCAGACTGAGTTCAAGCATCAGACAAAAATGTTGGGTTTTTTCCCCCTAAGGTGGAAGGAAGCCAGGAGCACAAAGCCTGTCCTCCCTACTAACTTCCCTCTTGGGACACCACCACTTACAAGTCTTACAGAACAGGGATCCTATCTCCCATCAAAGGTGACACATTTTCCTCTGATCAGCAGAGTTGGAGCCACATAACAGGTATGCCCGCTCCCATACAGGGAAGGGAGTCAGAGGAGGAGCAGGCAGCAGGGAAGAAACAGAAAGTTCAGCACGGAGATGAGATACGTGCTCTGTCTATCCTGCCTGTTACAGCTTCAGCAGGCTTTGATCGCCAGGCTACCAGATTTGGTTCCCTGACCATTGCGCATCAGCCAGCTACATAAAACAAACTATAAGATAGGTGGAGAAGTAGGCCTTTGCCTAGCCTAGCCTATCTTCAAAGCCAGATATGATGTGATAAACATCTGATGCTTAGAATTCAGATGAGGAATTGCATTTCTTTCACTAGACCCAACTTTTCTTCCAGTGCTGGAATCCAGACTCTTAAATTTGATGAGATGGTAACACTAACATGACCATTTTTAATGATCATATGTTTGATACTCTCATTAATAACAGCAAACATACTTGTCCTTGGTGATAACCACTCTAGTACTATTTTTATTCCGATATTCACGCACAGGTGCCTGATCTTACCACTAATGGCAAGGCTGTCAGTAGCAGGGGAAGGAAGGCAGAAGAAAAGAGGGCAATGATCAAGAAATTCATCTTCCAATAATAAAAGCGTGAATGGTGTGCCATATTTTAAACATTTCAGGAACTGCAAGATAAGGACCTACAAAACATCTCTCACATTTTTAACAGAGGGAAAACAGGTCTAATGCACTGGCTTCACTTTGTTTGCTAAAACTTTCATACTTGTATCCATACAGATAAGGTTAGGCCACAGTAAACAGATGAACAGGCATACTGAATGGAAAATCAAACACATTTATACTTATGCCCCTCAATTTACAATCAGAAAAAATGATAGAATTATATTCCATTTAAGCTGAGGTCAGGGGAAAATACAGAGAGGTAGAAAAACAGTTAATCATGTAAATTTTGAGAACCTGTGGTAATCAAAAGCTGTAGGTATAATCTCTAAAAAATGAAGATAAATATGCTATACCTGGGGAAACTGTTTATTCATAGATTATGTCAAAGATTAAGACATGCATAATTGATTTAGCTAGTTTAAGACAAATGAGACACATGGAGAGCCAAGAAAGTAATAGTTTTAATGAACATTCATTAAGCTTAACTAGGTAAAATACAGGTTGTAAAATGCAGAGTAGCTTCCATCATTTGTATGTATTCAGTTTTCATATTTTCATTAGCGGATATATTTAAGACCATACTGACAAATGGAAAGTTCTAGTTTAAGAAAATAAATCCACAGGAAAAAAAAATATGCAAGGCCAGATCAATTTGCCATTATAAGCTTAGGGACCTGTTCACGCTGTAATATTGCTGATAAATGTAAATTTGACTCTGTGCTTAAAGCATGGAACTTAAGATTTCTGAAAGAGAGAAAAATTTAGAGCCAGATAAAATCAAGCCTGTCTGTGGACTCAACAATTTGCATGGCACAGGGTTAGTTTTTGTTTTGTTAAAAAGGAAAGCACATAAGATTCTAATTTAATTTTTTTAAACTCAAGATAATAGATTAATACAAACCTGCATTGTTGTTTACATTCCTCAGGAAAAGGCCTTGCGTTCTCTGACTTCAATTTGTGCATAGCTGCTCAGCGTACATGGGTGAGAGTCTCTCATTTGTTTTTCCTTCAGAAACATATAACGCAGGAGGAGTTAGTCAGGAGACAGCCATTCTACCAGAATTCATACAAGCTGCCATTATGGGTTTTCACACTCTTGAAAACCTCTCCATCTTCCTTGTTTTGTTTTTCCTCATTAACAGCTCATCCTTCCTTCTATTAAGGCTATACAAACTTCTTTTCTTTTTCCTCTAACTGCAGCCTTAATGTAACTTTTTTTTTTTGCTGAGGACTACAATTGCACATTCTAACACCATTTTTCTAAATCCCAGCCAGTATCTGATTCTAAACAGGTCAAATTTTCTCCTACACTTTTGTTTACTGAAAGCTATCAAATAAATTTTCTTCCTGAGAAACTTAATCTAATGATTGTGACTACTGGCTACATATCATCAATAACATTAACTAGCTTTCGCACTGCTGATTTATATCAGCCAGATCTTGTCCCAGAATCCCCATGAAGAGATGTGTGATCATTTAGAAGTCAGATTTTAGACTTCCCTTCAGATGCAATTAGCAACATAGCAATTGGAAAACTCCCACATCAAAGATTTTTTTCGTTTCTCCACCATACTAGTCCTATTAAAGCGACCAATGTGAAAGTGTCACGCACGCTGTGTTCAAAGGTCTTCCTAAGTACCAATTTTGAAGTAGGACAAATATTTTCTATCCCAAACCACAATTTCACTTGTACACACTTAAATATTCTGGCAAACAATTTACCTGTTTTTCTCAAAACATTCTTTATGAAGGCACAGTTCCCAAATATTTTCATATGAAATACCTAATTTACCAGCTTTTTAATTAGTAAGCTGAAAAAAAGAAATTTGAGTGAAGTGTTTATTGGATGTCAAGTATTTCTTCATTTTGCTCAGCATAACACCATTTATTCTATGTTCTGTAAATTAGAAACATGATGTTCACACGGTTCTACTCATCTTTATGGAATATAACATTTGTCCACACTTGCTCTGCAAATAGCTTTGCTTCTGCAGATGATCTAGCAAAGCCAACGAGCGCGTTGTCTACACAAACACACAGACAGAGGTAAAGTACGTAAACATCTATACCAAAACTTTAAGTGATAAGGGTTGGGTTCATTAAAATACTGTAAAAAACAGAGGAAGCAAATTGTATTCACAGAGGAGCAGCTTTATATCTAAGCACCCTCCAACTTTCTATAAATACAACTTACTGCAAACATGATGGTGCAGACATGGATCTACCAAGCCTCACTTACCTCACCAATACCCTTCAGCATGTTTTTCCAGTCTAATCATAACCAAGAAGATCAGTCAACCAAGCTAAACAATTATTTAGCTTGCTCCTCTGACTGATAGAAAAACATGATTTTGTAATCATGTGTGTCTAGATAACACATTTCATATAGGGCAACTTGCCACGGATCAAGCAGATCAATAGGTCTGGTCAGTTTATCTGTGCCAAGTTTTAAGTTTACTTTGCAGGATTGTGTAAAAAGTGTTATCTCTCACTGAAGTCATATAAAATTCTCACTCATCTAACTTTTGAAGAGTTTTTCTCACAGAACTCAAGCAGGAACATATTTGGAATGCTTTGTTGACTTATCTTGGACTTCACCAGCAAGTTTAATTCATAGATTTAAAGTCAGAATTGGTCAAGTGTTTCTGCTTTTCCTAGCTGTATTTTCTGACCCTAATAAATGTAGGAAATTTTAAAAGTTTGATTTTTTTTTTAATGTTTTAATTAGTGCTTTTCAGATTTTTTTTTCCATTTCTTTTTACAGCCCAGAGGAAACCAAGCAGTCATATTCCATTAAAGTATACAAATATTTTTTAAAATAGAAACCACTATGGGAAATCAAATTCAAGGAATATCTAGCTGTTCCAGCAGCAACACACACACACACTGGGCACTATAGAAAATCATTTGAAAAAATTATAGATACTTAGCACAAGTCCAATCACCCCACCAGCACAAAAGGGAATGTTCAACAGTGTTAAGTGGTCAGGACAAATACAGCCTCAAAAGCTCTGGCAACATACCCGCAAGTGCGTTGGTATGTTGTAAATCAAGTGTTCAGATAATTTAATTCTTGCTTCCAAAATTCAAGTTGGAACAAATAACCAAACATAAAAAAAATATCAGGAGGGCTACTGTTACATCTTAACTATCTGGTGTCATGACCATTCAAAGGAAAAAAAAAAAAAAAACAACAAAAAGAAGACAGATAGATAGATAGATAGATAGATAGATAGATAGATAGATAGATAGATAGATGCCTGCTCAAGTGTTTGTAAACTTTATTTTACATTTCACTGTCAAAAGAAAAAAAAAATTTCTCCAGACATTCCCATTGTATTTTGAGGAGCTTTATCCTTATAGGATGTCAGTGAAACTCAATTTTGAAAGCTTGGGAGAAAAGGAAGGAGCAAAGTCTTTTTAATATGCTGAGGCACTGAAGATGACAACTATCCAAAAGTATCCAAAAATAAAATGTGAAAAATAACGAGTTCTACAGTACTAAAAGAGCTTTTTTTGTTTGTTTACACTCAGTTGCTTTCCAACCAAGTCTCCAGGTGTGTTGCCATCTAGTTGTGTATCATACAGATAACACATCCTCCAGATGTAGGCTACAATTTCTTCTTTATTATGGCAATTTCTAGAGTTTAAGACTACCACTGTAATTGCTAGATGTATCCAAAGTAGCACCTGAACCATAAAAATAGCTTTCTAAATAAAGTGGTAAGTAGACATTTACAAGTATCTCCCCATGATCTCCCCACCACTTCAAACCTCAGAGCCCCAAGCTCCATAGTTAACCTAATGGGTTTTCAGGTTTTCCATTGTCAAATCTGGTAATGAAATTTTGTTTAAATTCAAATGTTCATATCATATATACAGAGGCAGGCGCTAAGAAGAATATGCACAGCTTCTGAGTCATACAGTTAAAATCTTTGCATCTAACATCCAATCTGTCATGCATTGAACCAGCTAGTTATTTGTTTAGCAAATCAGAATGCAAACTACGCTCTACTTTCATAAATTTTTTGTTCACAGTATGATTTTTATGAAGCTTTAGTCACACAAATATATTTGTTTATTTTAATAAGGCAAGTTGTTTTAGTACTAATGCTATTTAACAGGCAAAGAAAATATCCTTTAGCATGTATTAAATAGAATAAAGGAAACAAATAAGGTAACTAAAAATTATGTGATTAAACAACCGTAGAATGCAGTTTGGGTAGATACAGCTGTTCACCACTTAAAAGGAAGCATTTTGCCACATTTAGGCAAAACTTTAAATCTGTCCTATTTTTTAAAAAAACACCTAAGCCGATCTCATAGTGTTGCATTAACAGTGGGGCAAGAATTCACATTGGTATGGCTAATGACAATGTACCATGTTCTCTTTTGAGGCATTATCATCTCCGCTTTACTACAGCTACCTATGACAAAAGCAAACAAGACTTTATTTCAAATTTGTGACACTAATTCTTTCTTCATGACAACCTGCTCCTAGGAAAACTCCTCCCATAACATATCTGACTGCATTAAAAAAAAGTACCAGTTGCTCAGTTATAGTCTTGCTACAAAAAACACCTGACTTCAGTTACTTCATTACAAATTACTTTAGTTGCAATTTAAAATAGTATCTTTATATGAAGCTAATTAAAGACATCTAAAGATTAGGCGTGGGGAAGAAAACACCATAAAACAGGGAAAAAAAGATTTTAAAAATAAATTCCCTAATCTAGTAAAACCTAAGGGAGATAATCCACTGAAGTCAAAAGAATCATTTCCATATTTAAAGCTTACTTTCTATTTTATGAGGAATAATTTCTCATATTTGATAGGTTTCATTTGTGTAAATGAAGATAAAAGCTTGTATTAATTGAGACTATTATTTAAAGAAAAAGAATATCATCCCAATTTCTAGCAACAGGAATATTTTCACAGCAAAAAGTACACCTGAAATCTTTTCAGGGTAACTGTGATTGAATAATGCTGATCTTGCCAATTTTCCATTATCAGATTGAGGTCTAGAAGACCTGAGGTAACAGGTTGAAAAATGCACTCTTTTCACTAAAGAAGCAGTCTAGTAGCATGCATTAACATAGTGTCCACCATACATCAAGTTGCAAAATTATCCTGAGATCCAAGAATCCCTGGCTGATGGCCCAGTAAGTACAGATTTTTCAAACTAGATGGAAGTGACAGTCTCATTTACTATCAATTTTTATGCTAATAAAGACACACAAGAGCTGTCTTCACCACTCATTTCTTTGGTTTTAATCAGTTTTTGGCCATCCTGTCCATAACCTAGAGGAACCATTTAACACATCAGTAAAATCTGAAACCTAGCGTGCAAAGGACACACAGGAATGCAAAGAATTAGACATGGTATTGACAATTAAGATCCACGAGAACGTGCACTATTGATCCTTCTGTGATACTTTGAGTCAACTGCAAGCATTAAAGAAGTGAACCACCACCTCTACCCTCCACCACATGTCTAAAGTTGCATCTTCACTCAACATAATTTCCAAGACTTGACTAGGAACAAAGCATGTGAGAGTCTCGGTCTTCAAGCAATCCAAGCTATAAAAAAACTATCAGAATCCTTTCCTATTCCTACATTGTACAGAAAAAAACAAACACACTGCTTCCATCCTTTCCCAGCCTGTTCAGTTCCTTGTCCTCAGTCCGGTCTTACTTATTTCAGAACTTCCATGTTTGACCTGGAGCCTCTAAGCCTAATCAGTCCAATTCCAGGGGTTTTTGTGTTTTGGTTTTTAAACTATAGGACACAAGACAGATTCACAGAATTGTCTAAACAGGGAAAGGTCATGAATCACAGAACTGACCATACGCCCACCAGTTGTGTTATCACATGCATATTTAATCTCCTGCTACACACTTTGTATTCACAATACTAAAAAGGGAGTACATGCAATGTGAATTCATAGAGTGAAAGCAAGCAGATTTCATACAAGATCTTTATCAAAACACTATTTCGCCCCTAAAGATCCTTCTTTCTTTGTATTGTACTTTTCTTTAACATTCACTAAGTCATTAAAATAAAAAATAGGGTAGTTCTGTGTCAAAAAAAAAAAGGCAGAAAATTTTATGAAAAAGGTAGTAAAGCCCCCAAATGGTTAATTTTCCATTTCCATATTCTCCCCCAAAATTGTCTTTTCTTTAGTATACAGCACATAACTTGGGTCTAAAAAGCTGTAGGCTGTTATTAAAAGGAAGGTTTAGCAGCTTCTAACAGAAGGCTCCCATCACTAGCTGATAATTAAGATTACAAAAGAAGAATTTTACTGCTGCCTGATCATTGCAATAACAACGCTGAAGCAGACCAATTGTCCCCTGCTATAATTTTTTTTTTAAGGAAGTTTTCATATGAAGAATAACTATACACTTCACCCTTTATAATTTACTTTAATATCATTTAGGTTGGAAAAGACCTTTAAGATCATGAAGTCCAGCCATTAACCTAGCACTGCCAAGTCCACCACTAAACAATGTCCCTCAGCACCACTTCTACAAGCCTTTTAAATACCTCCAGGGATGGTGACTCCACCACTTCCCTGAGCAGCCTGTTCCAATGCTTGACAACCCTTTCAATGAATAAATTTCTCCTAATATCCATCCTAAATTGCCCTGGCACAACTTGGAGCCATTTCCTCTTGCCTTATTGCTTGTTGTTTGGTACAAGAGACCAACACCCACATTCTTTTCAGGTAGTTGTAGAGAGTGATAAGGTCCCCCCTCAGCCTCTTTTTCTCCAGGCTAAACAACCCCAGCTCCCTCAGCTGCTCCTCATAAAACTTGTTCTCCAGACCCCTCACCAGCTTCGTTGCCCTTCTCTGGACATGCTCCAGCACCTCAATGTCTGTCTTGTAGTGAGGGGCCCAAAACTGAACAAAGTATTTGAGGTGCAGCCTCACCCATGCCCTACTACAGTGGGACAATTACTTCCCTAGTCCTGCTGGCCACACTGTTCCTGATACAGGCCAGGATGCTATTGGCTGCCTTGGCCACCTGGGCACACTGCTGGCTCATATTCAGATGGCTGTCAACCAACAACCCCAGGTCCTTTTCTGCCAGGCAGCTCTCCAGCCACTCTTCCCCAAGCCGGTAATGCTGCATGGGGTTGTTGTGACCCAAGGGCAGGACCCGGCACTTGGCCTTGTTGAACCTCACACCATTGGCATCGGCCCATCGATCCAGCCTGTCCAGATCCCTCTGTAGAGCCTTTCTGCCCTTCAAGCAGATCGACACTCCCACCCAACTTGGAGTAGTGCACTCAATACCCTCATCCAGATCATTGATAAAGATATTAAAGAGAACTGGCCCCAATACTGAGCCCTGGGGAACACCACTTGTGACTGGCCACCAACTGGATTTAACTCCATTCACCACCACTCTCTGGGCCTGGCCATCCTGACAGTTTTTTACCCAGCGAAGGGTACGCTAGTCCAAGCCATGGGCAGCCAGTTTCTACAGGAGAATGATGTGGGAAATGGTGTCAAAGGCCTTACTAAAGTCTAGGCAGAAAACATCCACAGCCTTTTCCTCATCCACTAAGTGGGCCACCTTGTCATAGAAGGAGATCAGGTTTGTCAAGCAGCAGCTGCCTTTCATGAACCCATGCTGACTGGGCCTGATCACCCGCTTGTCCTGTGTGTGCTGTGTGATGGTACTCAGGATGATCTGTTCCATGACCTTCCCAGGCACCAGGGTCCGACTGACAGGCCTGTAGTTCCGACTGACAGGCCTGTAGTTCCCCTGATCCTCCTTCCAGCCCTTCTTGTGGGTGGACATCACGTTTGCTAACCTCCGGTCAACTGGGACCTCCCTGGTTAGCCAGGGCTGCTGACAAATGATGAAAAGTGGTTTGGTGAGCACTTCCACCAGCTCCCTCGGTACCTTTGGGTGGATCCCAGCCAGCCCCATAGACTTGTGTGTGTGTCTAAGTGCTGTAGCAGGTTGCTAACCATTTCCCCTTGGATTATGAGGGCTTCATTCCTCTCCCCGTCCCTTTCTTCCAGCTCAGGGGCTGGGTACCCAGAGTACAACTGATCTTGCTATTAAAGACTGAAGCAAAGAAGGCATTAAGTAACTTGGCCTTTTCCTCATCCTTTGTCACTGTTTCCCCCCCTGATCCAATCAAGAATGAAGATTATCCTTAGCCCTCCTTTTGTTGCTAATGTATTTATAGACAAGTAAAGAGAAAATACAGCCAAAGTAAAAATCACAAGTTCTCCCTCCCTAGTGCAACTATACCAACAGTACTTAATAAAATGGTACAGGCAGTATAAGCCAACTAAAAAATCCCTAGGTAGACTAAATCAACACAACTCTTTCAAGATCGGAGAAACTTTTCTTATTTTCTTATTTCTTATTTTCTTATACACACTGATGCTCAGGCCCTGAGACCCTTGAAGTATATTTGTGCTTAAATTTTATAAAGCACAAATTGTGGATACAATCAATGGCAGCAACCTATCATCTTCAATGGGAGCAAATATACGTCATTACAGACACTTTCAGGAAAACTATCCCTGGGAATACAGCAGCCACAAACAGATCTTAACATAAGCCATAGTAACACAATTATGTCCTTATTCAATTCATGTTTATTTGACGCTTATTGAAAAGAGAATTGTAGTTTCTGTGTCAGTCTCAGAAGTGGTTGGGACTCACGCAAAGTGCCTATTCCCTCAGTGATTACATTACATCTATTCTTCTTCTTTTTCTTTTTTTTTTCATCTTTTTGTCCTCCCCTCTTTGACAAGATTCTTAATTATAGTTTCCAAAAGACCATTTTTTCAGAAACTTTGGATCCCTTGGACTGCTGGGCTAGCCTCCACCTCACAAGTGAATGTTTCTTCACTAACATTTCTCAAAGCATGAAATTCTGCCCACCCCTATCCAAAGCCATCTTCCATCGTGGAGTGACCAGAGAGAAAAGGAGGCAGATTAAAATGAATATATATGGAAGGTACCATAATACAAGGAAATAAGAAAAACAACTCTACTATCACATATGAGGCATTACCTGCTGACTGCAGTTTCAGACCTGGACCATAGGGTTATAATAAAAGTAGTAATGGGCTGCTTCCTTGATATGAATCTACGTGTTTCAAGATTTGATTGAAGAAGGGAGCTATTGCCAGGTTAAGCCTCTACCGAACTGAAACATCTCCCACAAGTATTCTGTAGCATACCGTGCATATAATGGATGTTTATGTTTAAATACATACATTTGCTGCCTAGATTTTTCGCTAGAAGTACCCTAAAAGACTAACTATCCATCAACAGAGTAAGAAAAAAATACTGTACCATGTCATCTCCCTTATTGCCTTCCTAAATGAATTTTGCTAAAACACACTTGCTGTACTTTAACTAAGAAATTTTCGACCTCTCCAAACAAAATATTACATTGAAAGAATGTTACGCTGTGCCAGAGAGCTAGTATCAAAGAAACTCACAAATACAAAACATACCATATGTGTCGTTGTAAAGCAGAAGTACCTGTGAACATGCTCCTCAGTTTTGTGAGAGACACATCGCCAAGGCCCTGAAAGAAATTACTGCAGTTCTGTGTTTGAAGCTGAGAGTTATTGACCAAATAGACTTGGAGATCTTCCAGCTAGTTAAAGGCGCTAATGATTCATGTATGCAATTTTTGAAGAAAGAAATGAGCTTCAGCAGTGAGTTTGATTTTTCTGTCAAAAAGTCAAACTGCACTTGAAGTTGTGCAGTGCTGTTATCTGCCTGAACGCACTGAGACACTTCAGAGAAAAATTATAGTTCAATATATTCCCCAGCTTGCCCTCAACAAGGCAAAGATACATATGAGGTTTCTGCCTACTGTAAACCCTACTTTTTAAGCCAAGTAAATTCATATGTGTGTTCATCATCGCTGTGTCATTACCACTGTTCCATTATTGGAGGCACCTATGAAAAAATTCCCTTTAGTTTCAGGCAAAGTTTAATACACGTTATCAAAAGTCTTTTGAAACAGGTAGGCAAGGGAAGAGCTTGTGACAAATGATCCTGTATTTATACATTTTACATACAATGCCACGGAAAAGTTTTGCTGCAGTACATTTGTCTGTCATATTTCCTGTCATAATGAAAAAAGAAATACCTTGTAAAAGTGTTTTCTGTTTGTTTACAGAAATTTTCATTGGAACCAGGGAAAGAGGAGACAAAGATGGTTGTGTCTCATGCAGGGAGACTAAATGTGGTTAAGCAGACAGAGGAGGATAAGAACTTTTTGCCTCTATATGTATCATGCTCCTGAATTTTAGGAAGTTTTTCCTCATTATCATTCATTTTGTTGAGTTTCTATTTAACTCATACCAATCAATAAAGCTTTTAAAAAGACATAATTAAAGTGGAGAAGATTAAAAAAGATAATCAAGTATACTATTAGGTGGGGGGAGGGGGAGAACTCAGAGTGAAGCAAAGAACACATTCTGAATCCCAGCCCAGAGAAATAAGTGCATAATTTGAGATAAATCTCTTGTTTCCAATCCTACAGCTGAAAATTCCCTGTTAGTGTCCTGTCCTAAATCACAGTCTTTATGGCATACAGGGAAAACTAACACAACCAGCAGTATCGTCAGCAACAATGGATCAGTTAGGTCAGTTAAGTCAAGATAAATCTAAATAAGATATAAAGCTGAATATGGTATATGCATATGTATACCAATAGTCTCAAAGCATTTATTTCTGTTCTCTTTTTAAGACAGAATATCTTTTCAATAAATATTTCCACATGAAATACCTTGTGAAATACAGAAACATGAAGAAAATCAAGGAAGAGAAATCAGGTTCACTGTAAAAATTCCTCTTGCAAATTCTGGTAGGCGATTGGTCTGGGTAAACCCTACTTAAAGAAAACAAAATGCATAGAAGATGTACTTTCAGCTCAGAGCCCCTAAATGTGTATAAGTAAAATATGTAAATGATTGCCATGAAAAGAATACACAGTAAGTTAATCCTCTTTAAAGATCAAAAATGTATAGTACAAGGAAAATAAATTGCTCAAAGTAAGATTTTCTAAATTAACTCTGACAGTAAACCAAAGTTTAATTTATGAAGTATTTAATCATGTATTGGACTTGCTGCATTTTTCTTTTTTTTTTTTTTTTTTTGAACTATACTTAATTGTTCAACTCTGTCCCAGATACACACATGTATAACAGGCTTTTTGATGGCAAAGACTGTGTACAGAAAATTGCAGAGCTGTGATTGATGGAACTGCTAAATTGACTGCTAAATTCCAAACCTCTTTGCCCCACTTACCCAATGCACCAAACTTATTAGATCTACACCTGTCCTGTACAACTTCTTCCAAATCGGAAAGGACATTCTCACATCATAAATTCACCAATACAGGGGGAGACAGTCACAGCATAAGATTAAGTTAGAGTAAAATAATATAATTACATGCAACCATGGTGCTAGGAAAAAAAAAAAAAGAAAAATTCAAGAGGCAATGATGCTTCAACCTGACCCTTCAAGAAGGCTGGCATGCTACACATGTAATCAAACATCAATATTCAAACTCCTAACAGAATTTTCTTTTAAACTTTTTCATTATGTTGAAGCAGTAGGCCATCCAAATAAACCAAGTATGTATTAGCTTTTCCAAAGAAAATGCTGCAGGCACAACCAGACCACCATCCAATATAAACCAAATGAATATACACAGAAACATTTTTGGTTTGCCATAAGAAATTCTTGAGTACAACTGGTTTATAAGTACAACTGTTTATAAGTACCATGATTATCTCACTATTAAGAAAACATCTCACAAATCGTGCAGCCCCTAACTGTGAAACTGCCTGTTCTACATCTTCAGAGGCACCAAGATGGGAAGGACGCAGTTGCAGGGCAGGGAGATGTAATTGTACCACAGGCTGGATAACAGCAGAGGGCACATATGTGCACATGCACACCCAGCAAAATAGTTGCAGAGAAAATGCAACCAGCAGGAGGTTTTGCCCAATTAAAAAAAAAAAAAAAAAAAAAAAAGCCCTTTTGTGGGAACAAAATGTGTCTCACTGAAATAATAAAAAAAAAAAGGAAAAAAGTTCGTCCTCTCAGTATTTTTCATGATAACGTGAATGGCACGTGTGGATTTATTTTTCAGCCATAGCTCTGCTAAGCAAATGGCAGATATGCAAGTTTCTTTTTAATTCATACATTTAAGCGAAAAATATAGTTCCAATTTTAACTTGTCCTAGGAAAGAGGCATTGCAAGATTTTATGTAAGTCCAAGACACCCTTCTGTGCATTTTTGAAAAGGAATTTCCAGTCAGAAAAATAAACAGCGATCCACAAGATAAGGGTGTTTCAACGAAGCCACACAATCCAGTTAACTAATTTTGTTCCATAATAAAATCATAAAGCATTGAGTAAGCATTACTGGGTTGGCACATTACCAGCTGTATTAATACAAAAAGGCATCACCTACCTACCTAGAGGAGCACAGCCTCCACAGGAGTCAGCTGTACCATTACAGCCCTCAGAGGACAATAAACCTGTCACACATGAGTCCGTACCTCTAAAATACTAGGAAATATGAGGCATGTGCATCTAGCTAACTCCATTAATTACTGAGCAGTAGTCAGAAATTCACATCCACTCAGTTTAAAAAAACTGAGTTTCCAGACATACGCATATTTCAAACATCATTGTATATGACTTTACACTAGTAGCTTGCTAAATGCAAACAGCACACCACCCAGATAGCTAATTCCTGCTCAAACAAGCTCTTTTCATGCACCAGTCATTTGTGCAAGAGTATGCTACTACTAACTTCCACACGTTCATCCCACTCGCCCAATAATGCAACACAAACTTGTTAGATCTACCTCTATTTCATAGAATCATAGAATGGTTTGGGTTGGAAGGGACCTTCAAGATCATCCAGTTCCAACCCCTCTGCCATGGGCAGGGACACCTCCCACCAGACCAGGTTGCTCAAAGCCCCATCCAGCCTGGCCTTGAACACCTCCAGGGATGGGGCATCCACAGCATCCCTGGCCAACCTGTTCCAGTGCCTCACCACCCTCACAATAAAGAATTTCTTCCTAATACCTATTCTAAATCTCCCCTCCTTCAGGGGAGATAGGATAGGACCCCTTGTCCTATCACTCCACTACCCAATAAAGAGTCCCTCCCTGTCTTTCCTGCAGGTCCCCTTCAGGTACTGGAAGGCTGCTGTAAGGTTTCTCTGGATTCTTCTCTTCTCCAGGCTGAACAAAACACCAACTGTCTCAGCTTGTCCTCATAGCAGAGGTGCTCCAGCCCTCTGATCATCTTTGTGGCCCTCCGCTGGACCCATTCCAACTTCAAGATCTAGCAGGTTCAGGGCTTGTGCAACTGGTGGAAAGCACCAGCATATTCCATTGTCTGAGTTGGGCTGGAGTGGAAAAGTACCTGACAAAAGTCAATTATCTCAGACCCTGTAAGTAGAGATTCTAGCGAGACCCTTTGAGCTCTCCTGGATTGCAGTGGGCTGTGACCAGCATCTCCCCTAAATTAGGGCACCGCTCAGGCAGACACCTCAAGGATTAAAAGGCCAGGGTGAGTGAACCCTCTCAAGTCTCAGTTATCTCCCAGTGAGGAATGACAATGTACTGTGAGTATTTACTCCAAACTCAAGAAGAAGGAAACTCTAACTGTAGAATGGGTGTGTGTGCAACCCCTCAAGTGGTGTGTGTTTGTATGTTTGTGTGCATATGCATATGTATTGATTTGGGATACCTTACAGTAAGTTAGTGTGAATCTTGTCATTTTAAAACCTGTAATTAAGTCACTGTTCAATTATTTCGTTAAATTATCTTGTAAATCCTTAAATCAGTTAATGATTAAGAGCTGCTACAATTCAACCTCTTGATCTACCTAAAATCATTAATAAATCTTGCATTGCTTGCTAAATCATAACAGCATCAAATATTTCCATCCGCGACAACGTGCCAACAGAGAGGCAAAGAAATGCTAACACAGAAATAATGCTGGCCATTTTGCTTGCCCTCACCAAAAGCCCACCTTTACCACCACCATCTCTCAACTACCTGCTGATGAACCCCTCCCATTATTCTCCCCTAACAACTGTGAAAGGGGCAGTGCACCTGTAAACTGACCTTACTTTCTGAACGATCATACAACCCTCTGCCTCACAGGGTTGGGTTTTGCTGTAGTAGTCATCTTTAGACCTGTTGTCTTCACATGGAGGTTAAAACTTTTTGTTTGCCACTAGAGAAGGGGAGCAAAGTGACTTCCCTTTCATGCTATAGTCTAATGCTAATAAAATAGTGGAGAAACTCATTAAATAGATTAAAAAACAAAAAGCAAAACATGAATATACTTAACCTGATTTCTTATTCCAGGCCAGGTATCAGGAAATAAGTAAATTATGTTTTAACAAAGCTAGGAGGTAAGCTTTACCTTTCTTTACCCTCAACACTTCAGTTATTGAGAGCCCACCCCAACTTCTCAGCCCATATCCCAGTGCTGAGGATAGAATAAACAGGACAAACACAGCCTGGCCACGAAAAAGAAATCTGAAGAGGTTTTATCTTAGTCACTGAAAAGAATACCATTGACTGTCACCAATTAGAATCATAAATCATAGAATCTTCATGGTTGGAAGGGACCTCTGAGATCCAACCATACACACGAGTCCATACCATCAAGTCCAACCACACACACACCAAGAAAAAAAAAAAACAACCAAAAAAAAAACCCCACAAACAACCAACCTACAATCTCTGCCACTAGAGCATGCCCTGAAGTGCCAAATCTAGAGGTTTCTTAAATACCTCTAGGGGTGGTGACTCAACCACCTCCCTGGGCAGGCTGGTCCAGTGCCTGACCACTCTTTCAGTAAAGTAATTCTTCCTAATATCTAATGTAAACCTCCCCTGCCACAACTTCAGACCATTTCCTCTGGTCCTGACATTATTCACCTGGGAGAAGAGGCCAACCCCCAACTCTCTCCAACCTCCTTTCAGGTAGTTGTAGAGGGCCATGAGGTCTCCCCTCAGCCCCCTCTTCTCCAAGCTAAACATGCCCAGCTCCCTCAGCTTCTCCTCATATGACTTGGGAGGACACGCATATTACTCTATTTGCAAATAGTGACGTAAATTTCCAAGGAATATAAACTTTGTTTTGAAGGTAAATGAGAATTTGGGAAAGAGATACTGACAAACAGTGCTAACTGAAATCGACCAGAACTCACTGGTATATTTTCATAACGTAGTTGTATTTATTTACATACAATCAGAAATAATAAAGGAATTTGATTTTATGTGAAAAAGAGAGTAAAACAAAGGGTAAGAAAGAACATGGGCTTCTTTTTAATAGGAAAGGAACGTACTGAGTCACTCTGACATCCTTTATAAAATACAGTTTTTCTGGAGAAACTCCTCTGTTAAGAGGCTTCATCCAAGGCACTTAAATATATCTAATAAGCTGTGCAGAAGTTGTATTTGATAATGGTAATCAGCTGGAAGTCAGACAATAAATGAAACTGTCTCATGCCAGGCTTTTTGACTCTGAGTGATTCCTGAGCACCACACATTATCATCAAACTTTAAAAACCCTCAGAGTGGAATCAAAATTCTCAGAAAAGCCCCTGCAATGTCTTCAGTTTTTGCCCTGGTGAACTTTAAGGTGAGAATGGAATGGTTTAAGCAAAGTATGCTAGCTGGTTGATTCTAGTAATCGGTATCACTTGTCTGCGGTAGCTCTGCAATGATAGAAGACCATGTCATTTCTGTGCTGACCCTCTTCCCTGTAAGCTGTAAAATCAAAGTGGACGGCAATTAGATTTCCATCTAAGCTTTGTATGACTTTCCAAGGAAGTTTTAATGAAGTCACTGTATCTAATCACAAAGGAAAAGGCCGCCAGACCAGAGCTGTCTGGTCACACCAGTGTGGGTGTTTCACCTCTGCCTAGCAAACACCGGGAGGGCTGGGTGCAAGGCAGGACTGGGTAACCAAGAGCCTTCAAAATAGTGAGGGATGTAGGCAAACTTTTAGCTAATCTACTTTCCTAAACTTGCCATAATTATAAATGTTATAACTTGAGAGTAAACCATATTTTTAAAAGAATAATTTAATCTAAAGGATATTCTGAAATATGTCTACATACATATGAAACAAGCTTAGAAACATGGCAGAGTTGAGTGGAGAAAACCCCACTTTTAATACAACTGAGTCAATGGAGGCAGCTGCAGTAAGAGCAGTATGGAAGTCCTTTTACACCAGGTTACACAAAGTTGGAGTGTAGTAGTTTTCTATGTTTTGATTTTAGGACAAAAATTGAGCTCGATAGTTGAATAGGAGATATGGCTTTAACCTTCATATGTAGAGATCAAAAGTACCACGTTGCTATTATAAAAGGCCAGCACTACAGGACCACAAATTGCCCTGAGATTAGGGGTGGGTCTATGCAGACATTTTTCTTTTGGTGAATACCCTTTATCTCCTCTCAGAGAGATGAAAAGATTTTTAAACTAGAAAGAGCTGCATTTGAATAAAAAGGGCTTTCCTGTATGCTGGAATATAGGCCAACTTATTTAACGCTTTAAGTCTGGAAAAGCAACTGGGCAAGATCAAATAGAAATAAGGATCCATAAAAAACTCTGCCTGTTCGCTGTGTTTTCTACTGAATTTCTGAGTTAAAGCAAATTCTGCCCAGTCATCTTAGAATCAGCCCCTCTGATGCCACTCCTTGCTGCAGAGTCCTGACTTGCTATTGAAAATCACTCGAATGCCTGGTGGACTCCAGAATGGTCTTTCCCTGACTGTGCTCAGTGGATGCTCAAGGGGAGGAAAAATACCCTCCACTGCACTTCCCCATGGGGTTTATCTGCCCCATCCACCTCTTCGCAGAACTTAGGGTATAATAGGAACATGTAAGTAAAATCATCCTTCAGATCTGGCATTAGCTGAAAGATGACTTAACACAATAACTCAGTGGCGGCTGACGGTAATATAGACATACACCTAAAAAAGGCATAATTATAGTTAGCTATAAAAAGGACATGATTTATAAACAGAACATATACCTGGGAGAGACTTGGAGGTGTAGGCACACCCTCTAGATCATTACATTAAAACAGATGAAATTAGGTCCAGAGCTGCATCATATACATGCCCATCTGATTTAAAGACAACAATAACTGCCCAGTCTCACATGAAATATAGATGTATAGATCATGATTTTCAGGAATGCTTCTAAAAAAATTAATTATAGCTATTAAAAGAGAGTACCTGGGACAGCACATTTCCAGCCTGTTTTAACAATTTGAAGTGACTCGGGAAAGTGGAGGCTCATTGCATAAGCCAAAAAATACAGGCTAAGTGGAAGTGCTAATGGTAGCACAAGAAAAATTAACCCCCAATGCAAAATAAGAAGAGATTTTTTTCTCTAGGTTTGGAACAAACAAAGCTAGTTCTGCAGATCTTAATTCTCTATCTCGCTTTCCTGAGATACTTTTCTAAAGGATACTTGGCTAAGCAAGCAATTATATACATTTGTTTTCACTAAGCATACTGTATCTGAAATGAACATCTCTGGCAATAGACCACAAGTTAATGGCAATAGATTTAAGGAATGTTTAATATCATATGAGTAATATCACTGCACCCGCCCGGATGACAGCAATATACAAACTGCAGAATTACTTTGGAAAAAGCTCAAATCTTTTCACCAGAAATTTTGAAAGAAGAACACCTGGATTATAAGAAACTGATGTCAGAGTTGTTGGTTATTTGCAGGTAGATAAAGAGAAAGCAAAAAAACCGTAACCTTGCTTCTTCAAAATGATGCTGAGTGTGTCACTAAGGGGAACGCACAGCGCTAACCAGTTATGTGCTACACTCAGCCTTGCAGTGCTGCGGGGTCAGAAGCTAGGACAAAGGGTACTTAAGAGAAACATGGTGCATTAGGTCCTGCTCATTTGAATTGTTGCACACACGGGGCACAGAGGCATGTGGGTCTATCTGAGACAGCCAGATGTCTGGGATATGCTTTGGAGGACTATGGAAGATGGCACAAGCCATCTTCATGCATTCCTGTCCATACACGAGACCGAAGATTGCAATTTACTGTGCACACACTCAAAATAACTTACAAATCTTAGCTGAAAGTACCTGAACATTGGGTTTAAAATAATAAATTTAAATGAGCATGTCACTCATGCCCTGAGACCACATTCTGTAGGTCTCCAATCAAGGAACTGAATACTTGTTGGCGTTTTCTGTCAAAAACTTTACAAAGCCTCATCAAAAAGATCGCTTTCTTCTAGGGCTAAGCAGAAGGATAAGAGAAGAAAGACTAGATTTTCGCATATCATGACAGAGCTCAGCAGGAATCTCTACAGGAAGAGCTACAAAGCATATTTCATTTGAAGCAATGAACTTTAATAGGAATTTCATTTTACACATGAATGTACCCTATGTGATAATCTCCAGTCTGTTTATTCATCAGCTGGAACTCAGGATGTGAATGTGAAGGTGATAGGAGCAGTGAATTTTATATTCCTGAAGTGTTAGAAAAGGTATTAACCTTTTAATGAGTCTTCATTCAAATCCAGTTCTCACAGTAAAAAGCAAAACAATCTATTTTATTTTCACTGCAATATTAAGCACAAAAGGGAAACCTAGTTTTTAGTTGGAGAAACAGTGAATATAAAAGATTTTACGCTATTTATATCTGTTTAGGAGGAGTCATGTAAGTGACACACAAACAGTGGAATCATCAGTGTAGGAAAACAAAAGCATGTACATTTGAAAATTTAGCCCAAAGGCCTTTCTATTGGTCCTGATCCAGATAAACATCTTCCAAAAGCATCTTTTTTTTCAAAATATCTAAGATAGCCTAATTCCAATTGTAAGTAAATGTACTGTGAATTTTTTTAATGTGATTTACTAGGAGGTTGGACAGGCTCAGAGAACTGATAATGGATGATATGGAGAAAAACTGAGTGAATTTCTTTGAAATCAAGGACAAAGCAAGGGTTTGTCATTCACTTTGATTTTAGTTTCCTGGCATGTAAACCACAGGTAGTTTAAAACAGAAAATTATTATGCCTATCATAAATAGGTAAATAGCACCTGAAAATTATTCCTAAGAGCAGTAAAATGTCCAATTTGTAGTTTTCCACAACCCAGAAAAATATTCTAGCAGGCATAGCAAGAGATTTTTTTCCCATGCTCCACAGTCTTTAAGTAGGATTCTTCCTACTTTCTTTCTATGTGTTATTTATCTGGAGAAGGAATTAGATACTTTATCAATCCAGAGCTTTTCCTACAGTTTGCTTTTTCAGTAGACTATTACCGTAAGATATTCTAGATAAACGTTTTTCTTCCTCTATGTAATTATTCCTGCCACCTGCCTAGGCGAGTCAGCCTCACATACTAGACTTTCCGTCAGGAGCAGCACATGGCTTTCAGGAAGGCACTCTCTGTTATCCATTGATATATCACGAGTTAACAGCTTTCTTGACAGTGACAGCTGGCACATTTGAGATAATAAAGATGTGGAAAATCACAACTCCCCATTCAATATCTCCTTCAAAACAAGTTTCTGGGATAGAATGTTGTGTTTTGTTCAGGCATATATACACATGTACACACTGTAGGAACCACTGGAAAAATGAGTTCATCGCAGCTAGAAGCCCAGCTATATGAACTGGTGTCATTCTCACACTATATCCAAAGAGCAGTGCTTGCACCACTTGTGGACACTTGTCCCTTCACTGAGATTTGAGAATAAGACCTGTCTGCACACATCATATCACATAAATATTTGGAATTTAAGGGGTTAAAGGATCTGAGAAATATCATACTTCTCTCAAGTCACGATATGCTAAACTGGGGGATGCTGAAGTGCTTCTGAGGTTGCGGAATCCTACGAGCCTTGTCCCATGCCTGAGTAAAGTCCTTGTTCATGCCAGGTTTTCCAGCCAGCACATCTCAGCCCACGGAGGATCACACCCTACTCCCAGGAGATAGGAACAGCTGGACAGACAGGGAATCGGGGCCAAGGGAACACTGGAGAATTTACATGAAATTATTATTTTCCTATGCTGATATAACACTGTTAGCAGAAAAATTAAGACCCATATCCTTGGTAGCTAGGTCTCAGTGTTTTTTTCCACGTTTCAGGAATTTAAAGTACTTTGAAGATGAGAGTGGGTTGTTTGTGATCGTGCACTTAATGTACAGCAGGGCTGAGAACAGAATTTACGGGGATGCTGCAGTGCTTTCTCGCATAAGAGGTGAGATTCTCATTGCAACTGACTTGACTTCAGTGTAAATCAGACAAAACTGCAATCGGACACATCATAGGTTTTTTCACTGCCCCCTGAACAGAACCAAAACAGTCTTCCCCGTCTTCCCCATATCATTAATGGAAGTACAGGTCCCTCATTCAGCTCTTATACAATACCTGCAAAGGAAAATCAAGTATCAATACAATTTTTCTGTAGTGCAGAAAGACCTTTTCTCTTCTATTTTTTAGATATTAATTAACATTTTTCCTCTTAAAAACTGCTCGGTAGATCTGTAGCAAAGGATGTCATGTTATATATCAGTTGCTATGGTAACCAATCCTTTATAAAAGGGAGACACAGAAAAAAATTTGAAGTCTATTTCTCACTATGAACAAAAGATGCCACCTAAATAATCTTTATTTTGCAACCCATTGCCTTCCTTTGTTTTACTCTTATTTAAAAATGATCACAACAGATTTAGTACAGGACTGTGCGTTTTTTTCTTTCAGTCTGAATATTCTGAGTTTCCCATTTCAATGGAGTGTCAGAAAAACAATTTAATTGAACACAGAAAAAAGCAGAGGGTTTGTGAAAGAGGGTTCATTCAATTCTAGATCTCTGATTGATTTTTTTTTTCTGTGAAGGTATAATAGTAATGAAGAGTCTTTGTGGGACATACTTTGGGCTGGAAATGGTTACACTTCCCAGAAAAATTGCATCTAGTGAAGAAATTAGGGCAGATTTTACCATATTTCTCTATTTATTTCTCTCTGTCTTGAACCAAAGGGATATCACCAGGATTGGAAAGATCCTTCATGTCTTGGTCACCCTTTGGTCCCAGTACAAGCCTCCATCTTGCAGTGGGATGTAAATTTGGTTTATAACAAAATAATACATTTCATATTGCCTTTCATAATAAATTTCTGAGATATCCTTTGCTGGTGGCACAGAACTCCTGAGCTGTGCTTCCCAAGTCCGATGGTGGCAAACCATAACTCTTCAAAGTACCAGCATCAACAGGCTAAAAGAGACATTTCCTTCTACCCGATCCATATCAGGTAGTCTCTGAGGGTTCTGCCCACAGAAATGGCAGTAACAGTCTTCATCTAAATCCATGAAAAAAAATCAGCACTGGTGTAGCTTTATTCTGGTGTAAGACTCAAACAGAGCTGTTTGGCTCCAGTGCTCTCGAGAACCTCTGACAGGGCAGCTACTGCAAGGGGCAGCCCTTTGCCTGATCGCAGGGTACCCCCCAGGCACAGAGACAACACACACTGTATGTTGTGACAAAAGAGAGACGGGGCCATTTCCAAAGTTGAAATATGACAAAAGGTGATGGTGGTGGGTAGGAATGAAGAGAATGCTTTCATAAAAGCTCCCTAAATCACGTCAAAATATTTCTCATTTGCTTTGCTTGCCCGCTTGTTTTCTCCTCACTGCTGTCTTCCACAACAGGACACAAGACAAAGAGAATCGCGAAGAAGTAAACAACCTAATTCAGGGCTGTGTAACAAAATTATGCTTGATATTCTTCAGGGATGTAGGAGAAAAAGAAAACAAACTCGCAATTGTATTAATTTGCTTTCTTACCAGGCTACTACCAAAGAAAGCTCATACTTTTCCAAACTAAAAACTGCAGAATAAAACTGCTTACACACACAGAGCTTGTGAACCGCGGCCTTTAGTAAGTGGCTCCACTTGACATAACTCCGAGCAATAGATTATATTTATCAGATTTCATAGAATTGTTTGGGTTGGAAGGGACCTTAAAGATCATCTAGTTCCAACTGCCATGGGGAGGGACACCTTCCACAACTTCTCTGGGCAATCTATTCGAGTGCCTCACCACCCTCATAGTAAATAATTTCTTCCTCATATCCAGTCTAAATCTACCTTCTTCCAGTCTGAAGTCATTACCTCTCGTCCTATCACTACATGCCCTAGTTAAAAGTCCCTCCCCATCTCTCCTGTAGGCCCCCTTTAGGTACTGGAAGGCTGCTATAAGGTCTCCCCGGAGCCTTCTCTTCTCCAGGCTGAACAACCCCAACTCTCTCAGCCTGTCCTCATAGCAGAGGTGCTCCAGCCCTCTGATCATCTTCGTGGACTTCCTCTGGACCCTCTCCAACAGGTCTATGTCCCTCTTATGTTGGGGTCCCCAGAGCTGGATGCAGTACTCCAGGTGGGGTCTTACCAGAGCAGAGTACAAGTGGAGAATCACCTCTCTCAACCTGCTGGCCACGCTTCTTTTGATGCAGCCCAGGATACGATTGGCTTTCTGGGCTGCAAGTGCACATTGTCGGCTCATGTCCAGCTTTTCACCCACCGGTACCCCCAAGTCCTCATCAGGGCTGCTCTCAATCCATTCATCCCCCAGCCTATATTGATAGCGGGGAATGCCCTGACTCAGGTGCAGGACCTTGCATTTGGCGTTTTTGAACCTCATGAGGTTCACAGAGGCCCACTTCTCAAGCCTGTCCAAGTCCCTCTGGATGGCATCCTGTCCCTCAGGTGCACCAACTGCAGCACTCAGCTTGGTGTCATCGGCAAACTTGCTGAGGGTGCACTTGATCCAACTGTCTATGTTGTTGATGGAGATATTAAACAGTACTGGTCCCAATACGGACCCCTGAAGGACACCACTTTTCACCAGTCTCCATATAGAGTCCTTGAACACTACCCTCTGGATGCAACCATCCAACCAATTCTTCATCCACTGAACAATCTACCCATCAAATCTATATCTCTCCAATTTAGAGAGAAGGATGTTGTGGGGGATCCTGTCAAAAGCCTTACAGAAGTCCCGATAGATGACACCCGTAGCTCTTCCCTCATTCACTGATATAGTCACTCCATCATAGAAGGCCACTATTTTGGTCAGGCAGGACTTGCCCTTGGTGAAACCATGCTAGCTCTCTTGAATTCTGTCCTCCATGTACCTTAGCATAGCTTCTAGGAGGATCTGTTCCATGATCTTCCCAGGCACAGAGGTGAGGCTGACAGGTCAGTGTTTCCCAGGGTCCTCCATCATACCCTTTTTAAAACTGGGTGCAATGTTTTCCTTTTTCCAGTCACCAGGGACTTCACCTGACTGCCATGACTTTTCAAGTATCATGGAGAGTGGCTTGGCAACTACATCAGCCAATTCCCTCAGGACTCTGGGATGCATCTTGTCAGGTCCCATAGACTTCTGTACGTTCAAGTTCCTCAGGTGGTCACAAACCTGATCTTCTCTTACAGTGGGAAGGGCTTTTCTCCCCCAGACGCTGCCTTGCAGTCCATCCACTCAAGAGGCGTGGAGCGAGAGGTTGTCAGTGAAGACTGAGGCAAACAAGTTGTCGAGTACCTCAGCCTTCTCCTAATCCGTTGTTACGAGTTTACCAGTCTTGCTCATCAGGGGGATATGCTTTCTTTGACCTCCTTTTTCTGGCTGACACACCTGTAGAAGCCCTTCTTATTATTCTTTGCATCCCTTCCTAAGTTCAGCTCCAGTTGCACCTTGGCCTTCCTGACCTCACCCCTACATAACTAGTCAGCATCCTGTAACCGGTTCCTTTTTAAAGATTCCAATGTACAAACCGAAGCCCACACAAAGGAAAAAAAAGGTCAACTACTTTATTGTGAAGCCTTGCTATAGCCAAAAAAGAGCAGTGAATTCAGCTTTATTGTGAAGCCTTGCAAAGCAGTTCCCAAGTGTCCCAAAAGTTACTTCAGAGAGTCTTACCACCCCATAGATCGTAGTGGTACCGCTGAGCAGCAGGATAACGAGGAGCTGCATTGGTACGGTACGGCAGAGGGAAGGCAGGCACAGCGCTTGTTCAGGGCGTCCCCTGTATCTTCAAAGTGCGCTCATGTCTCTTTCTCTCTCTCCGGCCTGAGACAGCCCCCTTATATCCTGCACCGGATTGAGTGGAAAAATACAGGGTAGAGTCACTGCATGCGTGGCCAGTGCATGCAGCAAGTCCCACCAGACTCATGATCCAGCTTTGCTAACAGCAGCTGTGTGATACCTGACTACACTGTTGTACTCCCTTCTTGTTATCTTCTTCTTTGAAGGTCAGGTTCTCACGGATGCACACATAGTTTTTGCAGCAACAGTACTGAGGTCCTTTTTCTCGGCACATATACTGGGTTTGGTTCAACTAGTAATTTTCTGTCATGTCTCACTAGGACCATCCTCTATTATCCCTAACACACATCCCTATACTCTTCCCAGGATACCTGTCCCAGCTTCCAGTGCCTATGCATTCTTGCCCTTTAGTTTGACCAGCAGGTCTTGACTCAGCCATGCCAGTCTGTTGCCTTCCTTTCTTTAGTTCTTACACCTGGGGATTGAGAGCTCTTGCGCTCTATGGAAAGCATCCTTGAAGATCTCCCAGCTCTGTTCTGCTCCCTTGTCACTGAGGGCAGTTTCTCAGGAGGTCCTATTAACTCCTTAAAGAGCTGGAAGTTTGTTTTCCTAAAATTCAGGGTCCTGACTTTACTCTTTGCCTGATCCATATCCCTCAGGACTGCGAACTCCACCAGCGAATGACTGCTGCAGCCCAGGCTGCCTCCAATCTTGACATCAATGATTATCTCACTTGCATTGGTGACTGTCAGGCCCAGTATCACATCTCCTCTAGTAGGACTGTCTATTACCTGACTTAAGAAGTTATCCTCGATGCACTCCAGGTGTCTCCTGGATTGCCTACAGCTCATCGTGCCACTTCTCCAGCAGATGTCAGGGTGGTTGAAGTTCCCCAGCAGGACGAGAGCCTGCGAGCACAATGCCTCCTGTAGCTGCAGTAAGGCTTCATCAATAGGCTCCCCTCGATCAGGCAGCCCGTAGTAGACACAAACCACAAGGTTCCCTTTGTTGCCTTGGTCTCTTATTCTTACCCATAGGCTTTCAACCTGTTTGTGGCTATTCTTCAGACACAGCTCTTCACCCTCTATCCATTTCTTGATGTAGAGGACAATGCCTTTGCCCCTCTTTCCTCACCTGTCCCTTCTGAACAGCCCGTAGCCATCAATAGCTGTGCTCCAGTCATGGAATTTGTCCTACCAGGCTTCACTGATGGCAACTAGGTCGTAGCTTTCTAGCAGCATGGTGGCTTCCAGCTCCTCCTGTTCATTGCCTGTGCTGTGTGCATTCATGCAGAGGCACTTCAGCTGGGCTGTCAGCCATGTCATCTTCTTAGAGGAACATCCCTTAATTCCTTTGGTGTATTTCACTGGTGTTTCCCTCTTGGCTCCTATTACCTCAGGAGCTGCTGGCTCATCTCCATAAGATTTCAAGTGTGCTGCAGTGTAGTTAGCACATCTCAGAGCAATGGGCTGCAGGCCCTTGCTAGCACCCCATCCCTCTAACTGTTGCATGTCATCCCACAGGTTGTCCCAGGCAAGCCTGATGTTGCCCGTCTCCCGCATCAAGCCTAGTTTAAAGCTATCAATGAGACCCACTAGCTTGTGAGCAAAGATCCTCTTCCCTCTTTCATAAAGGTGAACCCCATCTGATGCCAGCAAGCCTGGTGCCATGTAGGCCATCCCATTATTGAAAAACCCCAAACTGTGGTGGTGACACCAGCTGCAAAGCCATGTATTAATAGACTGGGTTAACCTGTTTCTTCCAATGTTGCTGCCCATGACTGGGAGGAGAGAGGAAAAAATAACCTGTGCTTCACCTTCCCTTACCAACCTTCCCAAAGCCAACATGCCATTTTTTGATAAGGGGATGGCCTACACAATAGGCATCATTAATTTCTATATTTAGAACAAATTATAGAACAAACAAGTGTTTATTGCAGAAAAGAGTTCTATGGTCATGACTGATTTTCCAGTATCTATATCAAGAGCTGGATGAAATAATTTATTTCCTCAGCTAAAATCCTCCATATCTCAAGAGACTTTGCAATGGAGATGAGATTCCTCTAGAGAAGCTCTAATTCTGCCTTACTGGCAGATTCTGGAAGAGAATTCTGGAAGAGAAAAAACTATTATATGCAAATATTTTTTTTAATGTACAGTGTCAGCAGAGCAGCTGTCAGAAGGCAAGAAAACCAGGTAGAAACTAACCTTGAAGTATGTTTGATGGGAAATAACCTAAAAGCTGTAGATTGCTGAAAAAGTGGCACAGCCAGACCTTAAGGGAAAGGGGAGAGCTGCAAAAGCTTCTAGAATTTTTTAGGGTTATTTGAGACCAGCTAATTACACAGTTGAGGGAGCTGAGCCCAGGCAGGGCTAGTGACAGGAACAGAGCTGCTCGATCTAGGTCACCGAATAGCTATGGCTCAGGTTTTTCTATCTGAGGGACTTTTATAGCTCCCTTCTGCATAGTATCTAAAAGCCTTACACTCTCTTAATGTGTTTATTCTCAAAACCTCCCTGTGAGGCAGGGAAGCATTATTATCACCATTTTAATCATAGGAAACTAAAACCTTGAGACTGTAGGGAAGATCCTCAGTTGGCATAAATACTCAAAGCTCCATTAGCTTACTGACTCTCTAGTAAGGCAACTGGAATTAAGATGATTTAAACTGGCTGAGTTTTTCCTGCTTACATGATTTGACCAAGGTCACAGAGGATCACGTCTTCTGGCCCATCGTTTTGTTTTTCATATCTGATATAGGCAAATGTGACTGAAGAAGAAACCTCCATCCTTTGCCAATGCCCAGCTGCCTGCAGAAAGTATTTCCAGGCTAAACGCACAGTATCTTTTAAAGCCAATGCCTTAGCATCCAAACCCTACAACATGGTTTGGCCAAGGATCAGCAAAAAGACCATGAGGAGAGCAAAAGGTGTATCATCAGTGCCTGGGGCTGGAAAGATGGTTATTCTACCAGCAGCGGCAAATACCAGAACTCGATGGAAGATACTTGTTTCTCATGGAAATAAAGATGGGAAATAAGTATACAGAATTGAGGCATTTTTCCAAGATGAATAGTCAGTTCTTTTAAAAGTACTTTCACTGAGTTTAGAGCAATTTGAGTTTCACCTTTGCGAAACATAAAAAATATTTTGTACATTTTTTTATACTTTAGCAGCAACAGAATAAAATTAAACAACTCACTTCCTCCAAGTTGCTGTGCATATCAACCGCTATTCTAAGATCCATCTTACCTGTTGGTGCTACAGCTGGCAGCCTTGAACAACATTCATTACATTTGAATTTTTCAAATACAAAACTTGCTAAGCTTTGAAACAATAAGCAGGGATGACAGATGTAAGTTATTTCCTCTGACAGGTCAAATGCAAGTTTTTGCTTGAGTGGTTTAGGTTTTGCAGCATTTAAAGCAAAAGAAGAAATATCACTACAGTATGATATGAATGAAGGTGCATAAACTAAATACCAGTGAAAGACATATATACCAATAATATAAAATTACGACCACGTGAACAAAGTACCAAGTAGGAGCAGCACAGGGAGAGTACTACTATCTACCAAGACAGAAAAAGATTTGTGCTCTCATTGGAAATACATATACCATAGTAAAAATGTAAGCCTTGAACCTGACAAAGAAGGTCTGCTTTCTCTTTGATCCTATCAATCAAGAGTCCAGTAGATCCTAACTCAAATAAGTTATATCTTAGTTTCATCCTTGGACAAATACCAAGTCTTTTTCCTTCTACCATTCTGAAGAACAATTGATTTATGCCTTTTTTAGGAATGTAAGAAATGATCTCTGGAAGGTAACTGATACTTGCAGGGTTATTGACCATTGCCTCCACAGAAACATGCCAAGGCGACAAATGCATTTAAGGATGACTATTTTTAATATTGGATGGCATGGCAGAAAACTAATTAAAGACATCATTTATGTTTTATTTGTGCAAGGAAGACACTGTTGGTCACATAATAATATAATGCAATATATATATTTCTGCTATCACTTACATTGAACAGAAATCACAGTAAGTCCACTTAGATATAACACAAATGAGAACTATAGCAGGAGAAAGTCAAAGTTATGCTATCAGTTGTTAAATTGTGTCACTGCCCACAAGTACTTTCTGGTAAATAGCTTTGAGTTTAAATCTACATCTCTTATTCTGGCGTGCTCAAGCCAGGATTTAGAAAGCAGGAAACAGATATGGGACAAAAATACGTCTGAAATAGGCAAGGCCAGCTGGAGGAACAAAAGGAAAAAAAGGGTAAAGAAAATTTTCTACCACATTCCTTCTATCTTTTCTCCATCACCAACTTTATTTCAGTCCAGATTTCAATTATTCTGCATAGTATCTTAATGCTGTCAGTAATTGCATTTATCTGCATGGAATCATTTATAAAGTGACAGACTTTTCACCTCAGTTGTAAATCCTGGAAGCAGAAATGTATAGACAGATTTGCAGTGTATAAGAAGTCTATATATAAAGTATCTATAATGTATCCTCTAGTTCTTGATAAATAAGACCCAGAAAACTACTGGTCTGGAGTCCTATATATTATTGCTTAAGCAATATAAAAGCCAGTATTATTTAAAATTTTTTAGGCTTTCAATGGGTTAGATTCTGTTATCCTGCAATAATCACATATTAGCATGTCTCAAGTACATACATGTAAACCCTTCTTGCGAGAATCTGTGTCAGCATCTGGGAACTATGTTGGCTACAGGCGTGACCAGGAAATCTGTGCACAAGGTCTATAGTCTGACCATCCAGATATTACAGACTAGAAACCACCACAGTCAAAAAGCAAAACAATCTCTTTTCTAAAGGAATTACTAGTTTAGCACAACAGCATATGAACATAAAAGACAGGTACCACTCTAGAGCTGACCTGCGTTCAGATGGCCTGAAAAATGAGAGGAATGGGCATTGGGGTTGCGGGGGAAGGGGACAGGGACACAGACCTCATCTTTGATAAAAGACAATGAAGAGAACCCACAAATCAAATCCTTGGACTCAGGGTTAAGGACAAAAGAAAGCAGGAAACCTTTCTGAAACCAGTTCAGAAGCCTTCTACAAGACTTGGAAAAAAAAAATCACATGGATTAACAACAGTTTTAAGGCTTTTTTTCCCTTTTAATTCCTTCCAAAGTTTAATAAAAATGCAGTACCTTTTAACAGGAGCAACTGACGGAGTTGGAAAAACATATGAGCTTTCTGTCACATAAAACTTTCTTCAGGTCTCTTCATCTGTTTAAGGCCTACAGAATTTCATAGAATCCTAGGGTTGTAAGGGACCTCTGGAGATCATCTAGTCCAACCCCCTTTTGGGGGGCGGTTGAACACATTTCTTTTGTTTACATCCATAACGACCATAGTTACAGCCACATTAGTACCACTTTTTTCCCCCTTTATATCACAATCTCTGTCAAAACCAGTATGAACCCTGAATCCTACACAAAAGCACAAATCCTATGAATCCTGATACTCACTAAAAAAAATAGCTCATCGCCACCGTCAGATATCTTTTTACGTATTATTCATCAACAGCAGAAGAGAGATGCTAATAAGTTTCAACTCAAGGGTACCGTATAACGTAGCTAAGCCCATATGGTTTAGTTAACACAGCCAGCTTTCCAAGATTATTTTAATATGCATACTTTGGTCCTTGCAGCCGGACAAGCTGGGTTTTATTTGTTGGGGGTTTTTTTCTCTTTTTTCTTTTTTTTTATGTCTCCACCATCTGTTTCATGAATCCTTGAATTTATAATATAAAGGTCATTGTTTCAGCATATGGGGAATTGGGTTTTGCTAATAAGGCAGAAGTTGGCAAGAACTAAATGAATTTATACATTTTAATAAACGTATATGTGCATGCACCACCATGAGTGTTTTGGACCATGTAACTTTAAAGTATTTGATAAATTGCTAGGAGGGGGTCTTAGAGGGAAGTCTTGAATTAACGGCCCCAAGGAAGAGCTTTTAATGAGATCTTTGGGGATCTGGTATGGATTCTTATTATTTAAAATAGACACATTTAAGACACGTTCCAGATTTTTTTTTTGTGTAGGTCTGGATAGGAAATACTGTTGCAACACTGAATCAGCAATATAGCAAATGTCCACCTAGGACCTTACAGGAGAGGAAGATGATCTTAAAACTAAAACCTGAAAGAAAACAGGTTTCACTCAGGCTCTCAGAGTCTCATACTCACCAGCATCTGTGAAGTCCAAGAAGTGTGTTCAGCTGTCAGGGCAGGGATGCTCACATGGTCTAGCCAGTAGTCATGCACACCAGTGCTCATGTCAACAGACATTAGGTTCGGGATCCGTTGTGATGACAGGGGGGACAAGGGGTGGCACCTGCCAAGTCCTTGCCACAACTGCAGTTCTTTGTAGGCTGGCGACAATGTTCAGGTTTTGAATATGTGTTTCTGAGACCTTCTGGAGCTGACCGTGAGTAGTGCCTCTATCCTGTCCCACCTCTAGAGTCACGAGGAGTCATCGCTGTCCTTTGTCTCCAAAGCTGGCTGCCTTATGAAACTGCAGGTAGATGAACTGGGGTTTTGAAGTCGTGACAACCCTGAAGGGTTAAAAAGAGCCATTCTGAGAGCTTCTTTCCTGCTGTTTGCCTCTCTGGTGCTTCCACATCCAGACGTTCCCATCAATTCCCCATTCACACCGACCTTAGCCTTTCTATTACAGTCCTCTACCTCTGACTTTCTGAGTGTGTGTGCCTGTACTCCTTTTAGAGGGAATTGTCTAATGCTTAGAGTCAAGGATTACTTCAGGCAATGCTTTGTAAGACACGAACTTTTGGTGAATGATTACCTATCCAGATCCTTAGGACGTAAAACCAGATGGCAAGACAATCCTACAGTGCTTACAGAATATAACACAGCAGAGAATTGCACAGCTGGGATATCAGAAGACAGCCAAATGGAAGTGAACTTCTCTGTGACCACAGGAAGAATCTCACAAAATATCACTTCTGAAAGTATTGAAACAGTGGCTACTAACATTCAGTTTCTTACTGCTTCATTCATTTGGAATTTCAGCAGCATCACTGTCCTCTCTGGGAAGAGGGAAAAGGAAATCATAGAATCATTTAGGTTGGAAAGGACCTTTAAGATCATGAAGTTGAACCATTAACCTAGCACTGCCGAGTCCACCACTAAACCATGTCCCTAAGCATGACATCTACACATCTTTTCAATATCTCCAGGGGTGGTGACTCCACCACTTCCCTGGACAGCCTGTTCCAATGCTTGACAACACTTTTGGTGAATAAATTTTTCCTAATATCCAATCTAAAGCTCCCCTGCTGCAATTTGAGGCCATTTCCTCTTGTCCTATCACTTGTCACTTGAGAGAAGAGAGCCAAGGCACCGACATTCAAAGACAGACACGGCATGAGTAGAACCCCTGTTTGGATATCAGGACAGAAGGCTGTGAACAGCTAGTGTTATTTAACCAGTTTCTAAGATCAGGCAAAGGAAATATGGGAATTTGTGATTGTGATACTATAAGTATGTGTATCTTATGTGGTGTATCAAGCCATTCTTGATAATTCTCTTGCGCTCATTGCACTGGGGTGGCATCTTCCCTCCTCCACCCAAAAAATTGTCTGAGAGCAAGGCAAATACAGGAAAAGTTACATGGCTGGTTTTGATTAGTTACAACTGGTTTTGATGTGTGATTATTTTAGCAACCTTTCTGCTATTGTATTATGAGTATTATTTCTGGGGATAATTTGTTATGAGTTAAACTACATAATTGAAAAGTTATTTTTTAAACTGTATTTGTGTTGTGGAATTCAAAGCTCTAGGTAGTTATTTCAATAAGGATTTATGGGGGTTTGTTTTTCTGTCTTTACAGAATTCATACACTGTGCTACATAAAAATAAGGTCATGTTTTATGATCCCCTACTTTGACACCTGAGAACAGTTAAGAATCAGTTGGAAGCTCAAGTGTTTCCAGTCATCGACTTTTCTACTGTAGATAAAAGACCAGGCTGGGTTTTAGAAAGCCTTTTCTTTAATATATGGTATAGTCTGTCTAAATTGAGCACAGAGAATTTACAGGAGAAAATAAAGTAAAAATTGCAACGTTATCAATTAGTAACATAAAATACTAGCTACACTAATATTCACACATTTTCAATGCAATACAGCAGACTACGCATTTTTCTTCAGCACTGATTTCCCTCCTTAGCCTCATTCTCTATTTGCAGGTCAGATAAGTTTATCATGTCGCCACATTAGCTCTTCTCAGCACACACTGAGGGAAGGAACCCTGCAGTATCACGGCTGTCCATCACACTGAAGTGATTAGGCAAAATCTTGCTTCCCCTGGCAGTGACGAGCTAGCCGCGGTGAGCTGCTGCCAGCCCGGTCCAGCTCCCCACTGACTGTTACAGCCAAAGATGAAAATCCACTGTGCGTTGCCATCCCTGACAGCATCCGTCAGAGGCTGCCTGTCAGCTTGCTGCAGTTTTGACCCTCAAACACTGAGCCAGTGTCTCCAGCTTACCGTGCCTCAGCGTACTGCCGTGATAGGTATAATAAGAGGAACAAAGGGTTTGCCTCTAAAAAACCTTAATTTTTCTCAGCTTTTGTTTTTCAGTATTCCTGAAATTATTTTAAAAAAACACTAGTGTTAATCTATTTGAACACAATGAAGTGCTCAAAGTCCCTAATTCAGCTATGACAACATGCAGTCATTAAAGCCCTCCAGACAGTAACGTGAGTTGCAGTTTGGGAGGTCTGAGACTATGAATTCTGATCTGTCAGTGATAAACAGGCAGTCATACATTCATACAAAAGAACAAGTCTCACTGGTATTAGTGTGAAGCATATTGTGGACAAAGGACAATGTTTAACTTTTTTTTGATAACTCTTCACATCGTTGGTATCATGCCTCTAAGCGCTTGGACGCATCATAAAACAGAAACTTCAGTTCCCTTAGGAACTACTGCAGTTTTAGAATGAGAAATAGTAGCACATTCTGATGTAATCTTTGAGGTTCTTTTAAACCATAAGTACTAAAGAGTATTTTTTTTCCTCTTTTGTGTGTGCATACAAATATTCATTTCCCAACACAACAAATCTACTGCTGTTTGTTTTCATAAAAGCCTACATATAGAGGAAATAATTCGCTTGTTCCATGCAAAGGTTTTTTTCTTCTTTGGTAGCAAAGCACTCTTTATGAGTCAGCAGCAGTTTATTGCTTTTCTGTCTCAAGAATTTTTGAGGCAGGCTCTCAAATTAGGTTGGATCTTCACTCATGTCAGTCAGAGAGAACTCATTGATTTCACTGTTTGCAGAGTGGTGGAGATCAAGTCTTTGTCTTTATCCCACAATTTTTCTTTTTTTTTTTTTTCTTTTCTCAACTCAAGATTTTGGTAAAGCACATACAAAAAGTTTCATGAAACCTCCAAAGATGTGGCAGGGAGTGCCTTTAGCATTACTGATTTTATTGGCCCTTCTGTATCTTTATCAATGTCTTTGAGAACTGGTAAAGAACCTAACAATGCTGGGAAAACTGTTTGCTCACAGTAAATATGAAAATCTCTCCTACATTTACTCAACAGCTAGAACTTTAAAGCTGAGATAAATAGATGTAACTCCCCACAGGAACCATGATTTTGGAGTAAAACCATTTAGCACTGCAGTGCATAACAGTAACAAATATTAATATAACTACAGAAGAAGCCAAAGAACTCAAGTACAAACATGTACTGCTACCCATTGAGTACACCTGAAAAGTGTGAATAGTTACAACTCAATAAACAGCAAAACAGTTTTACCCATAAGGTTCAATATACTAGCGGGGAAACACATGCAGGAACTCAAGAAATACACACAATTTAAATACACAGGGACAGTATACTTCAACATAAGATCTTTCCCATTCATATTCCAGGAAAGCTGTCCAAAAGAGCAAGATCTCAATAGCAGGAAAGCAGAGCAAAGACAAGAGGCATACCTGTACACAAGATGCTCTCTGCATTCCTATTAGGGCATAATACAAAATTAATATTGAAATATAGGCTGTGTTCCTTGTAGTTACTTTAACACTAAAAAACAAACAAAAAACCAAAAAAACAACAACAAAACAAAACACTGTGAAAAAAACCCACCACACTTCGGTTTCGGGTAGTGTAAAAGGGAAGGGTGACTAATAGGGTAATAAGAACACTTAACGGAGCAGGCTACTAAATGATTAATGATTAAACTTCAAAAAACAAGTAGATAAGTGACCAAACATGCAGTATTACTAGGCTTTCAGATACATGGTGTACACGGTCTGCCTGCAGACTACACAACCTAGATTGTGGCTGCTGAAATGCCATGTAAATCTAGACCAGAGCCAGATCACAAATAAATTTTTTCCAGCTTTGATTCCATCATGAATAATTATGGATCTGTGAGCCTGAGTTTGATTTTGGGTAAATTAGAGGAACAGCTTACCTGGAATTTGAATACAACTAATAATTAAAGGACTGAATTTATAGGAAACACATCTTCCTGGAGATCACTGGGATTTGTCATGTTGCAACCGAGGTTACGATGTGTTCAAACAGAGGATTATTCCATACAAGTGGAAAGATTACTTTGTATTTGACAGGTTGACTGGCACACTAGAATTCTGAATTTGAATCAAACATCTAAAAACTTTAGGGACGAATGTACTAGTCAGAGGAAAGATTCATTTAGCCGGTATCTGGCCTTTAGCAACAGCCATTCGCAGAGATTCAGAAGTATATGAGCCTGGGATGGAGTGACAATTCCCCTGCCTCTGAGCTTCCAGCAGTTCCCAAAGCAGCAGTTGCCTCACCAGTATCATAATTACCTGAGTCTGTATCATTTATTAAATCATATTTTGAACCCATCAAAACTTGTGGCATCTAAAAAATTCAGTGGGTATGAATTTCTCAACTTAATTATGCCTAAGACAAAAAAAGGTCTTTTCATTTGATATAAACTGTCTGTCTGGTCATTTCATTTCACGTGCCTTAGTTTATGTCCTTTGAATAGTGAATAATCATTCTTTCAAGCCTTCCCCTGTGTCATTCAGGATTGTACAGGTCTCTATAATAAATATTTGCAGTCATTTCTTTTCCAAGCTCTAGAGTCTTAGTCATTTCATTTGCTCTGCATACAGAAGGTATTCTGTACCTCTGATCATTAGTCTCTGTGTTATTCTAGGTTACTATATCCTTTTCTGAAATGAGGTGAGCAGACTTGTAGCATGTATTTAAATGTCAGTTCCCCAAAACTGTATGGAGCTGTATAACGATGTTTCAATACACCCTTTTCAGTATTTCCTAACACCCTCGCTTTCCTTCCCACCACATAACACCAAACTGATATTTATAGGTAACTACAGATAAGCTTATAATTCTCTTTCAATAATAGCATATTTAGAACCTACCATGATATATGAAGATGTTGCTTGTTTTCCTCTGTGTGCATGGCTTTGTATTTGCCAATATTGAATTCCATCTGCTGCTTACTCGGCGCTGTGAAATGGTAGAACAGTGGTCTATAGCCTCCCTCGTTTTCAATACTCTCTATCATCAGCAAACTTTCCTATTCATCCCTTTTTCATCATATAGGAATATGTTCAATAGCAACCATTCCAGCATCTCATTTCATTGTAAAAATAGATAATTTCTTCTGACTCTGCTATCTAACTTTAAAGTAGCTATCAGTTTCTGAGAATACAGTTTCTTTTGTCTTGTGACAGGTTAGTTTCTTTAACAGCCATTGACAAAGAACCTTGTCGTGTGCTTCGGTGTGCTGCAGGGAGGGAAAATGCAGCTGGTGCAGGGCAGAGCTATGGAATTAATGAAGAGATATAAATACACTATAGTGGGGATCAAAAATACTCAAGGATCATTTTAAAAGATGAGCTTACTGCAATTAAATATACCTTCTTACTGAAAAAAAATCTTGTATAAATGACTACTTAATCTGAAAAAAGCTGTGCTGGAAGTTGAAACAGGATTTAGACTAGAAATAGAAAGCATTATTTTAAATGGTGAAGACAATCTTTCAAACAAATAACCAGCAGCAGTGGTGGATTCTATGCCATGTACAATATTTCTCAAAAGTGTCTTTCAGTTAAAATTATTCCTTGCAAGTTCTAGGTTTTCCATTATGAAGAAAATTAGATTAGTCAGTTCTAATGGTATTTTCTAAGCTAAGTCTTGTGTTTTCTTAATAACATGCTGCTTTATTAATTCCTTTTTTGGTCCAGTTCCTGGAAAATGTTCTAAAAATCCCCTTCTCTATGAGCTTAGCCTAGAAATCTTACACTGATATTAGTTTACTAAAATAGTCAGTTACTGGTTTTCTCTCTGTCATCTCATCCAAAGAAATGGGTTACATTAATAAACGTTCACACTGTGGTATTTACAAACAGCATACCACTCTGGTACAGACTGTTCTTATGCAAACACTTTGGCTCAAAATATTTAACTGCTACCAAATGTCTTCCTTGAATCCTTTGTCTGGAGAACCCATACAACAGATATCCACATGCAAAGTTAGTAGCTGGCCACTTTCTGATTTCAATTTGAAGTTAAACCGCTATAGAGATCCTATGATGGATGTAGAAAACAACAGCTGCTTAAAGCAGCACTAGATGTCTGCTCTCATCTCCTTGAGTGACGGTGATATAATACCTCTATTCTAAAATTGCTGTGAAGATCTCCCATGTGGCAAAAGGCGGCCAGCATAGACAATGAGAGGGTTCACTGCTTTCAGTCTTATGATTATACAATTTTTTCTGTCTGATAAACTGTTCCAGAATCATCTGAGCTGAAAGCCATAAGCCTGTTCAATGCTATATCAATTTGTATGATCTTTTTTCCTGTAATCAAATGCCATATTTCTGTTCTAGCCAACTTTAGCTTATATTGAGACCACTAGCTTCAGCTTTTCCATGAGCCATATGATCTCAGTGTGTATATAGAGTGACTGTCCTTGCTCCAAGCTCCATAAACAAAAAGAAAATGTATTTATTTGGAATGCATTGGCTACATTTTTTTCCCCATAATGCTGAAAAATGTGCCCAAGTGCATTGCAAGTGATGCTTGTAAATTGTGGTTTACCGTCTACACCACTGACAGGTTAGAGATCAATGACGTGAGAGAGGTGTGCTGATAACTGCAGACCTATTTATGTTACATTTCAAGAGAAGATATGCAGCACGCCCAGGCATCCACCACCACTCAACAGCTTATTAATCAGCAGCCTGCTGGTCTCCCATCACCTCTGCTATTCTACACTGTCAGGAGCTATGTTTACATGAGAGCTCTCAGTGAAGTTGTTCCTAGGAAGGATACAAATACCTGTTTGGCCACTTTTCTGACTGTAGAATTGCCAAACGCTGATAGGCGTCTCTGGATAAATGAATGTTATTCCCTGAAAAAAAGTAAGACGTGGGAAACCACATAACCAGATCTCTCTCTTGAGTTCACTTGGCGTTCCGCATAAGACCACTCTAAAAGAATGAAACAAAAAAGAGACGCATTTTCAACATTTCGTAATATACACCCTTTTTTTTAAAAATATCTTTTCCCCAAACAATAAGAAAAATAATTACTACTTATATATAGAAAACAGAAATTAAGTGGCCCAAGATCACGAGTAAATTCAGTTAAATACAGGAAGCCCAGTAAATTCGCTTCTTAACTGTGCAATAACGAATGCACACCTTTAGCTTTCCAGCTTTCAAAAATAAACAGGTAAGTTATACGCTGGCTATTTACTCCTAAGCATTTGGGTAGCACTGTCTGGGACTTCATTCTGCAAGCTGCAATGTCAGGAAGCACAAAATGAGGAGCGGGAGGTTTTGCCAGAAATATGTGGGGGCAATAAAAATGGGACGACATGATGAACACTCTCCTACACTCAGCAAATAGAGGGAAGCACAGGGAAGTGATATTTCATTGTGATTTTCTTGACAAAGACCTAGTGAAGAACCAAAAATTTACCCTATTACTTTTTATTGAAAACACTGTTCTCAGTGTTTATTGAAAACACTGTTCTCAGTGAGATGGTAATGAGCTCTAATTGAATACAATGAACAGGGTTGGTCAGGCCATCATGAGCACAGAATGGGGTCTCCTATTAAAATAATGACCTTTGCTAAATTTCTTTTGGACATCTGAAATTTTGATGATTCCAGCTATGATTTACCACTCTTTAAATAGTTGTTTAACAAAAACCTGTTTCTATAGAAAACATTTAGGACAGGCATCCTCCATACCTTCAAGAAAGCTCATATCATGGGGTTACATTTCATGCTACCTATTAACTCAACATGAAACCTAGACAAGCCCCACGCTTTGGTGAAAAAGGAAAGAAAGAATAAAAAGGTGGTCAGCCACAATGCAGGACTACCTAAAACTATAGGTCTGTTCCCAAACAATGGCACAGGATCCAGCAACATTACTTTTTAAGAAAACAGCTATCCCACTGTGAATACTACCTGCTGTTAACTCTTCCGCTCTCAAAATAATATTCTAATAAGTCCTTAACAAAATGTTTTTCATTATACACAGTTCATTTGCGTGCATTAGAAATGGTGCCACTGACTGATTTACAGTAATTAGTCTCACTGTGGTAGGTTTTTGATGTGTCATCTTCTATTTCAAGAGAGAGAGGCTGTAGGATGTGGTGGGATAACACAACTGTTGTGAACATGTAGGAAATTCTCTGTGAAAATTACTGTTGACCACACAATGTGACAGCTCCAACCCTTTTTTTAAAAAAAACTGAATCCATTCATTTTGCATCCTTCGTTTCATATTTCAGTAAAAAACAGACAACTTTTATTTTAGAGGTGTGAAGAAAAGCAATTATTATCCTGCCTTACTAAATATATCAATGGATATATGAGAAAACTTCAGTGGATGACAGTTCGTTTGTCAAATGTGGTATACACAGCATGGTATACCAAAGCAGAAATTAATTATTTCACTCTGATTTTTTTATTACATATTATTTGTAAGATATCTGTGCTCAGAACTCCCAAATGAGCTCAAAGCTCTGCTACTTCAGATGCTGTGAAGTAGTACAAATGTCACAATCGGGTATATATAATGGTTATATATAAAGTACATGGAATGGCCATACTGCCCAGCCAGTGGACAGCAAGGCACTCCAGGCAATTTAAAAATATATGAAAAAAACGTTTACACTTTTTTTTTCTTTTTTTTTTTCTGTGAAATGTGGGAGTCATAGGAAGTAGAAAATAAAAGAAAATAAGGGAATTTCCTATACAACTCAGTATGAATACACTAGTGGTTTTTCATTTCATTGACATTTCAAAAAATTTCAAATTAAATTCTGCCCATAGAAAGACTATTAACTGACCATCCACTCAATCGCTTAAAAAAAAACCCAAACACACCAACAAACAACCAAAAAGAAAAGAAAGAAAAGAAACTTTTAGCATTTCTATATGTTATTTAAATTTTTTCAGGCTAGCAATGGAAAACAGCAGATCAACTCTCAGATTAAATGGATAGAATTATTGGCTCTTATTCAAATTCAGTCAATGTATTACATTCTTTCTGTCACAATTAATATCTAATTGGTTTTCTAAGACATTTTGATTTTTTTTTCCACTTCTAAGTTTAGATCATTGGCAGCTTTATCATTCTGTGCCTGCTGATGAAAGCATCTTTGGATGCTTGATGTAAAGTAATGATATTTCCAATATACTCTTGTAGGAAACACAAAGTGTAACTATCTGATTACCCACCTAATCGCTTCCTTCCCATTTGTCCCTTTGACTAGTAACCAAAGCACCTTTTTGGCTGTTTATCTTGCATTTCCTATGAGTACTCTCAGCATTTTCTTTCCTCTTTGGTCAACAACAATGAGGCACACAAAGCCCAGCAGATAATCCAGGTGCATTTGCCTGCATCCACACACAGTCTGCTCCAAAAATCCTGAAATCCATTTCCAAGCTTGTGCCTTGCAACTCTGTTCTCCCTGCAGGAAAACTTCTCCTCACCTCTAATTTCTTATAGAGGTGAGGAGATGCTATGTATGGGCAAACATAGGCAGCATACATAAAAATGAGCATGTACATATTTCAGATTGCATATATAATATCATTGTGGTTTTTTCAGTTACAACCAGATGCTCTTTTCAGTCTTAAGTCCAGCTTTCCACAGATCCTAACAACGGGGAAAGTGAGGAAAGGAGTTTAGGCAGCCCATCACACTTGCTATTGTTATGCAGAGAGTGCAAATTATATGTTAAGAAAAGCAGCCACCAGGAAGGGACAAGCAGTGATGGAGCTGAAGGCAGGTGAAATTCACCTACTTCCCAACTCAGGGGGGAATATCACCTTTATCCTTGCCTAGTATGCTGCACCCAATAAACTAATTTAATTTACCAATGCCCTACTTCAAGGCCAGAAAAGGCTACACAAAGTCAGTATGGATTGCTGAAATAGAACGTCTGGTTTTTTGACAAGTTATTCAAAAGATTGTAATTCCGAGAGAAAATATTAAACTAAGAGTGGAATCTGTCCTGAATGTTATTGTCCAAAATCACAGAATCACAGAATCTTCATGGTTGGAAAGGACCTTTGAGATCATCGAGTCCAACCAAACAACCTACAATCTCTGCCCTTCAGAGCATGCCCTGAAGTGCCAAATCTAGACGTTTCTTAAACACCTCTAGGGATGGTGACTCAGCCACCTCCCTGGGCAGGCTGGTCCAGTGCCTGACCACTCTTTCAGTAAAGTCATTCTTCCTAATATCTAATGTAAACCTCCCCTGCTGCAACTTCAGACCATTTCCTCTGGTCCTGTCATTATTCACCTGGGAGAAGAGGCCAACCCCCACCTCTCTACAACCTCCTTTCAGGTAGTTGTAGAGGGCCATGAGGTCTCCTCTCAGTCCCCTCTTCTCCAAGCTAAACATGCCCAGCTCCCTCAGCCTCTCCTCATATGACCTGGTCTCCAGACCCCTCACCAGCCTCATAGCTCTCCTCTGGACACGCTCCAGCACTTCAATGTCCCTCTTGTACAGGGGGGCCCAGAACTGAACACAGTACTCGAGGTGAGACTCACCAGTGCCGAGTACAGAGGCTCAGTCACTTCCCTACTCCTGCTGGCCACGCTATTCCTGATACAAGCCAGAATGCTTTTGGCCTTCTTGGCCACGTGGGCACACTGCTGGCTCATGTTGGGCAGGTTTCCAGCCACTCTTCCCCAAGCCTGTAGCATTGCTTGGGGCTGTTGTGACCAAAATGCAGGACCCAGCACTTGGCCTTATTAAACCTCATACAGTTGGCCTTGGCCCATCGATCCAGCCTGTCCAGGTCCCTCTGTAGAGCCTTCCTACCCTCCAGCAGATCCACACTCCCACCTACTTTGGTGTCATCTGCAAACTTACTGAGGGTGCACTCAATCCCCTCATCCAGATCATTGATAAAGATATTAAACAAAACTGGCCCCAAAACTGAGCCCTGAGGGACACCACTGGTGACTGGACACCGAGAGGATTTCACCCCATTAATCACAACTCTCTGGGCACGGCCATCCAGCCAGTTTTTAACCCAGTGAAGAGTACACCTGTCTATGCCATGATTCGCCAGCTTCTCCAGGAGAATGCTGTGGGGGACAGTGTCAAAGGCCTTACCAAAGTCCAGATAGACAACGTCCACAGCCTTCTCCGCATCCATGTGATGCAAACTAATGTGAACTAATGTGAACTAATGACTCCAGGTCACTAATGTGAACTAATGATTTGTTGTAGCTGTACGTACATCTCTACAAAGGACATCAGTTTGTCTGGCACCAACGAGAGGGAAAGAAGAGCTCTGATTTTCTTCAGTAGCATCTCAAATTGTGAAGGCACTGTCACTGAACATTCTAGTAGGTACCTATCTCTGTAATCAAATGCTGCAATACCTTAGAGGTGATCATTATTGACAAGTAACAGTTAAGTCACATTTGGCAAGATAGTTACCTGATTTTAACATGACACATGAGATTCTGTGTAAACATGTACCATATATTTTTCTCAAGACAGTGCTAACCAAACAAAAGAATATTAAATAGTCATGATTAATTAATTTAAACAGACAATTTTTTTTTTGAAGCATTTAAATACATTGTTGGGTAGCGTGATGTAGCAATATCATCACACATATCATACTTCAAACAAAACAAAGCAAATCCCTCAAAAGAGCAGAGGACTGCAGAGCGTCCCAAATTATCATCCCATGACTGCTAGTTCAACATGTTATAACCGAATATGCAGTTTAGGAGGAGAATGCTGTTTTCAGCCGGCTTTATCAGAAGTCATGAAGCCTCATTTCAACAAGAAGCATCATCTGTCAGTGCAAGAAAGAGAATGAATGATAATCTTTGTTTAAAAACTGCCAAGGAGTGATTCAACATTCATCAACTCATTTCATTCTCATTAGCAAAATTTAAATATCCAATTTAGCAACCTTTCACTTTTCCTTTTTAGATGATGGTGTGTTGCTAAACTCATTTTATAGAGAATAATTGGTAATAATACTCCATTTCTTTCTGTGAAATCCTGAGATGATTCATGAAATAATTTCCATTTCATCTAGAACATTTTCCCTTCTGCAGTACCTGTGAAATCAACCCAATTGTCTGTCTTTTTCAGAAATCATTAGCTCTCAAGTGCAACCCATCTCTTAAGATGCTGTTATTACTTCTGAAAGCCCTGCCTCCTAATGGATGGAATGCAATTGAGCACAGATGCTATTTGCGATGAACAGACAATACAAACTTCCAAACAATTGCACAGTATTGAGTTACTCTGAGTGCACAAATAAGCCTGTTATTGTTTTTATTTTTGATCCATTGGGCTTGAAATTGCAGACATGAAAAAGTTATGCAATCCTATGGCTGGTGGGCCCAGTTCAGACCCCATTTTGCCTGAATTAGAAAAGCAAAGAAAGCACTATATGTCATAGAACTACAAAGACTTTATGATCTTTGCCTTATTTGCTTTGAAAAACCTGCAGATTTCAATGGGATTTGAAATAGACCTTCTGTGAGTTATAGAAACAAGATCCACTTTTTGTATACTTCACATGAGTTCTCTAAACAGGAGCTAATTAATATTTTGACATTTCAGAGTAGTAGTTGGTATTTAACGGAAATATTTCCAGAGATCATTGCACTTGATATTGATCAATACGATTACTGACATCAGAAATATGTCATTTCTATAATACTATGGGATAGCGTGCTCAGAGCGCTTCACAAGTCATATCAGCAGTACTAAAGAACAAAGAAAAAAACAAAACACTTACGAAAATTCTGTAAATATCAAAAAAATTTCTAAGGGCTGACGTTTTGTGGACACCCAATAACTTAGATATTTATTCCTAGCTTATCTGAAACAACAAGAAATCTAATTTGGAAGGAGGTGAGATTGAGGACAGCATTCCCATTTTTTCATCTCACCCAGAATGGAGAGTGCTCACTATTTAATTTACAGCCCATCAGAACAGAAATTTCCTGTATTTTTCAATTATGTAGGAGCCTCAAAGGAACTTGCAACTTATGTCTCCAGCTCTAACGCTTTGAGCAGTCTCATAGAAATTACTTGTTGCAAATGCGTATTTCATTGAAGTCAAATGGATTAGTGCACATACCTTACAGAAAGGTTTTACAGGCGAAGCATTCCTGGAAGGGCCATAGATGCACTAGACTAACAAAAATACCTCATAGTTGTTCAATTTCTGATACCCATATATCTTGGATTTTGTCGCAAGTCTTAAACATATTAATGCTCTTAATTCATCAATTAATTCCTTTCTTCTAGACACACTGAAGTGAGAAAATAAATAGAAAAAACAGGACCTGCTGAGTGGCTAATACTTTGTAAAGTTATTAGTAGTAATCTACTTTTCTTGGGCTTTTTCGTACTTTTCCATCTTGGATGTGTCAGAAGAATTTCATATGAACTATGAATACACATCCTACAGGTTACAAATTGCATTGAACTGACCATTTGAATCTGCCAATAAAAAAAAAAAAACAAAAGAAAAAAGAAATTACACAGTAGTTTGTATGCAAAACAATGCCTGTCTATTCAGAACAAGAGTTTTTAGCTGTTTTCTCCCTTTGATATTTCTCTTTTGAAAAGGGAAAGAAGAAACAAGTAATTAGCAAGGCTGTCTACAAATTACTATCGTATTGCAACATTTGGAATACACACCCTTTGCATTTTTAAAGTCTCTTACATACATGCAAATATCTTTTTTTAAACGTAATCTTGGATGAAAAACTAGACAGTAAACTTCCAAAACTACCACTTTTATCACATTTGTGTCGTTTTAAAAAAATCCTGACAATTGAAAGAAAATTAATGCACAACAAAACCATTGCTACAATACTTTATTAGTAAAGAAATCTAACCGTATTGTTCAGCACCTTCATGTATTTATTAAGTTTGCTTTGTTTCTATCCCCTCCCAAACTTGATGCCTGCTCGGATAATTTTTGCAACTTTCCCCTTTATTCTTTTTCATGTGACAATGTGTCAACCATTTGATAGTATGGGAATGTTCCCCAGCTATCAGTCAAAAGTCTTGTTCCTCCGGAGACTGACATCATATCAGTGGAAAGCAATCTGTCTGGTCGGTCAAGTATTTTCTCAGGGATTTTTTTCAGTGAATTGTATCAGAACCACGTATGTAAAACTGTGTGTTAATGTCTGCTGCAGTTTTTTATATTTGGAAAAACAAAACAAAACAAAACTATTAACTACATTACATACTGCTGTAATATTGTGCAATAACTTTTTAACAAGGCACATTAAATAACCTACTTTAGATCTGGGATTTCACATACAAAAGCTTAATATTTACAATATGGTGGTGAACACATTCCTGAATGGGAATTTATTTTCCTCCACGTTCGTCTCATCACATCATACTTGGTTGTGATTCTGTGATTTCCAAACTTGGATAAATCTGTCAGGTCTGACTTTATCCCAGCTAAGTCTAAGCACTTGACTGACATTTCAAAATTCAGGAGCATTTCTTCCTCCTTAGTCAATGTACAGAGGCAATGCCCAGAAGGTAACAGAGATGCTAAGAGGGTTCAGTCACCTCTGGAAGTACCTATTATTCTTTACAAATACCCTGAAGTTAACCAGGGTGATTATGGCTTTCTGACAATCACATGTATTTCAGCACCAGCATTAAAGGTATATTCCTTCTGTCATTTCCAAATGTTCCTGGGTAAAGTACCCATGTTTTATTGCCATAAAATGTGTATACTGTCACATTTTTCAGAAGCATAGGAATGCTGTTCAGTGCACCACAGGCATTTGTGGTCAGATCTTGAAGGTACAGAACATGTTTGAGTTTTAAGACGTCCTTAGGCTCTTATGCAGCAGAAGTTAAGAGCTCAGGCACCTCTTTGCCTCTGTAAACAAAAATTGAAGTGCTGCAGAAGGTTTAAAGCAGAATGATTAAAAGCAACAGTGTAAGCACTCAATAACTTAAGATTTGCACCACACAGCAAGCACAGCTCATTCAAAGAAAAGAAAATGCAAAAGTGTAATAAAAAGGGCCCTGGCTCCTAATGTGTGTTTCTGTCACAGGAGAGTTAACATCGAATAAGTTATTTACATTAAAGTGTCTAAGCATCAAAAATAACTAAATGCCTTAAGTGAGGGCATTTAGCCAGAAAATGCTAAAATACACATCAAAGAATATTTCTAGCTGAAGGGTATGAATGCAAGGGTCTAAAGGTGAAAAAAAAGCTCTGAGCATTTTACCTTTCAAAGCTGAAACACAGGGGAGTTGATACATTACAGATATTAAAGGCGTATAAGGTAGACTCTTACCAATAACAGAGCAACGATGGATACAGGTACAAGAGCTTCTGCTGTTTTGTAATTAGGCTAGAAGCCGGAAGCAATATGTGGACGAAGCAGGAAGCATTTGTGAGTAGAGTAATGACTCACCAAATAGGTCCTGTAAATTCTTGTAAAACTGACACACCAAAAGCAAAAATATTCTGATGTTAAGTAAAATTATTATGAGAAACAAAATCAGTAGGAAATTTTTACCTTAGGCCTTAACAAAGTACCAGCATTCAAGAATTCGTGGATGTATATTCAGCTGTTCTAAAGAACGGTTGGGTGCATAGCAGCACAGACTGGTTGTGCAGCACAGGCTGGGATCTACCTGGCTGGGGAGCAGCTCTGTGGAAAGGGACCTGGCGGACAACAAGCTCAGTATGAGTGAACAGCGTGCTGCAGGGGCAAAGAAAGCCAACAGGGTGCTCGGTTGCATCAACAAGGGCATCGCCAGCAGAGATAAAGAAGTCATTGTCACACTCTACTCAGCACTTGTCAGGCCACACCTGGAATACTGTTCACTACACAAAAAAGATATGGACAAGCTGGAGAGGGTCCAGAGAAGGGCCACCAAGATGATCAAAGGCCTGGGAAGCCTGCCATATGAGGAAAGGCTGAGAGAACTGGGTTTGTTCAGCCTTGAGAAAAGAAGGCCTAGGGGAGGCCTTATCGCCACATTCCAGTATTTAAAGGGTGTCTACAAAGGAGATGGAGACTCCCTTTTTACAAGGAGTCACAAGGAAAAGACAAGGGGTAATGGGTACACATTACTCCAGGGGAGATTCCAATCGGACACAAGAGGAAAACATTTCACAATGAGATCAGCCATTGGAATCATCTCCCCAGGGAAGTGGTGGATTCCCATCAAAAAAAAAGTGGACACTTTTAAGATTCAGCTGGACAGGGTGCTGGGCCATCTTGCCCAGATTGTGTTTCTGCCAAGCAAGGTTGGACCAGTTGATCCTTGAAGTCCCTTCCAACTTGGTATTCTATGATTCATAGTTTGAAGGTCGTGCGTTATATACAGAATGACGTCTAGCTAAAACACCTGAAATCAGAATTAGCTATTACCCCAGAGAAAAAGAAACTGATTGAGGCAAACGAGCCAGAAAAAGACAACATTATTTTACCTGTGCAATTTTAAGGCTACAAGCATACTAGCAAGCTCAGTTAGAGACAAACTGAAGAAAATGTAGTGCTGTAAGGAAAGTACTGTATTATCACAAGACTGCCACATAGAATATTGTTAGCATCTGGGATTTTTCATACAGCCATGGAAAATATGCCTATCCAGCCTGCTGAAGTGAGGACTGACAATACTCTCATGTCAACCAAAAGTGATGCTGAATATCTGCCATCATTAGAGAAGTTACTGCAAAAACTGAAGTCAGCTAGGACTCAGAGTCAAAAAAAATGGGTGCTTCTTTGAGACTAAAGCATAGACTTAGGCTACAGAACCAAAGAAAAGATTAAAATTGTTTCTATGAAAGACAAGCTCATGACATCAGAATGAATCTCAGTTGTGTAGAACACAACTCGGCATATACAAATCTGCGCAAAGAATGAATCTTGTGTTGTTCATCCTATATAGCTGGGACAGTTTTGTAGTATAATATGAAAAATAGCAAAAAAATGGTTAGTTAGGTATGTTTTCATCTTTCTAGCTAGTGCTTTTCCTAGCTACAGCAAAACTAAATAAAAACAACAACCACAAACCAATCATTTTTAGACTTGTTTGAAATCCCTCTTACCAGCTTAACTCACCATATATAACTGGTAAGACTGAGCTATGAAGTCAGCCAAAGCAGCTGGCTGTGCACAGTACTCAGCTTTTACCTAAAACTCAAATGATTAAGTCATAGTAAGACAAGGCAGCACTATCCCAGTACAGATTCACTCCATTCACCTAAACCGATCTAGTTCTGTGCTCATCTTAGAGAGATTGTATTATGCACAGAGGATGATAACTAGGCACCCGTAAAAATTTCCTCTGTTACGGCTATAGGATCCTACCATGTCTCAAAGGCAGCAACGTGCACTGTGTGCTGCTAGGGCGAGGTCAGGAGTACAGAAGTAGAGTTATAAAATGGATGTAGACTGTGGGGCACAGAAGTCATCTTTCACTCACAAAACAAGACGAGCTATCTGCACTTCAGCTACCCGGCATTTTTTCATGTGAAATCCATAGTTGATAAGTATACAGAGCAGACCTGGAAAGAGCAGCAAAGAGATATGAGCAGTGTTACATATGGCAGAAAAAGCTTATAAGCCCATTCATGAGCCTTCTTCACCACGAATGCCTGAATTCTGACACGATATAGACTCTGTATGTCTGTTTTAAGGACAAATGCTCTTATGACAGCAGGTGCACATTCAAAAGGGTTAGAAAAACACAGTAAGATCTTGGCAACCCAATGCAATCTCCAACAGACAAACCTTTCTTGGCAACCCAATGCAATCTCCAACAGACAAACCTTTCTTAAACAGTCTCTTCTGGAGATCCAGTCACAGGCACTACTCCAGATTTCAAAGATCCCCTGAAAAAAGAGTGGAAAAAGCCATTATCTAACATCCTGATTCCATCACAAGAACCAGATCCTAGACATTTTTTATAGAGGGAGGTGAAGAAATTAAAAGCAATTTGGACAAAGCAATCTTTTTAGATGCTGTCTAACTCCATAAACTCTGATTAGAGCAAACCTTCATTAGCTTTGAAAGGAAAGGACAAGAATTCATCCAGTTTTAATCTAAGCCAGGATGAGAGATCTGTAAAACAAACTTTTCAAAATCAGTCTGTGTATGTCACTCCAAAGAAAGAGTTAAGCCAAAAGAACCTGACATATATCAGATGTTTCAAGACCTCTCTGCCCTCCAGTAGACCATGTATCATTCTGGGTCCTTGCTATTGAAAGAGCCTAACACCAATGTTTGAACTATAAGGAAACATCAGCACAGGGTTTGCTTCTGAAGTGACATGGAGTGCAAGGGTCCTTTGCTTTTCCTAACAATTTTCTGAGAGGCCAGGAGGATATCATCCTTCTAGGAACACCAGACACCAGGAGAGTCTACAGAACTGAGGGACTGAGAGAGTGAAAGGTAAGGTAAGAGAGAGCAACTTTTACCCCCTGAGAAAAAAAAAAGAGACATTCTTGTAGCTTTAAAAAAATATCTTCTTGTTCATAAACTAGGAATAAGAAAGAGGTCGACACAGAGTCAGCCAGTTGCCCAAAGAGATAAGGGACAGAGCTACGTTCTTCCCTGTCTCTTGTTTCATGTCTATTCTGTGGAACTTCCTCCTTCATCCTCTTTGTTTTGTATGATTAATATAAAGCTGCATGTTTCCTGCAGTAACTAAGTAGATTAGCTTCTTGTGAACAGAACAGCTGCTTTAAAAAGGCCCTGTATTACTTCTGAAATAGGAGTTAGGCACCTAAGTAACTTACCAATCTCTGTTGAAAATTTCACCCTTAGCCTACTGCGTGCTTCTCTTCTCCATCTGCAGACTGGAGATAAGAGCTTTTGAATGTGGCTACTTCTATCACCTTGGGAATAAGAGAGTTAGAGAAAAAAACGACACAGCAGCAGTGAGCACTCAAGCTGGCATAATGGCAGTGCTGCACTGATAGCATCCTTTTTCGTACACTATGGAAAGATGTTACTACTCATCAATTCAAGTACACTGATTCTCACCAGCGTAGTGTTTAACCTCCTGTGGTTTATTTGATGTAGACCTTATGAAAATCTCTCTATAAAATCATATAAAATAACTAGAGTACTTTCCTGCTCCTATCAGACTTCCTTTATAACATAACAAAAATACAATGCATATCTTCATGAGAATTTACGTAATAGAGTAACAGGCACCTATATATTCCACAGTATCACATCTAAGATAGTCTGAACAAGAGTCGATCTCCAAGTTCAGTTTCCTGCTAAGCAGTGCTGATCTTGACTGCTTCGTTTACCTTTCAAAATGCCTCTATCCAAGCAAAGCAAAACAAAAGCAGCAGGCAAAAAGATAGCTAAGGTCTTACACTGAACCTGAAAGTAAAGTATTTCTGTCAGGTGCTGATTGAAACCACTAAGTTAGCTATAATTTGGGATAAACTACTGTAGAGATCTAACAATATTTAGAACTTATGATCACTTTCTCATCAGTTGTGGTTATTTCAAGCCATGCTGAAAGATTTATTTGGTCTTCTGCTATCAAAAAACAGTGAAGACTGAACCTCAGAAGGCTTGGATGTTCCAGATAAAAACCCCACAATACCCAAATTGTGAGGCAAGCCTTGCGTTCTTACGTTGATGCACAAGCAAAGCATTTAACTGTGAAATCTGAAAATACAATTTGGTAACTATTGTATAAATTTCAAATTGTATTCATTAATCCTTTATTGCTAAAATCAAAATAATTCAAAATTTCATTTTTAATGTGCTTTGTGCAGAAACAAAAATAAGATAATTCCACAGTGTTTAATTCCTAATGCTGAACCTACAGGATGAGAACCGCCACTGGAACAGAAAGGATTTGGCACCTATTTTTCCCTCTCCATTTCACACCGTCTCAGGTAGAAGTTCAGTCTCTAAGTTATCCAGTTGTGAAAAAGACTTTCCATATTTCTTCACTGTGCCTATGGGAAATCCCACATTTATGATTGAGATCAGACTTTTTGAATACTCATCTAAAATATACACGATCAGCAGATGTACTACCACATCCTTTTTTCTGGCAGGAACAGTGGCATCCCCTCAGATTTTGCCCCTTCGTCTTGCCTTGGAGGAGGCAACTCCATTGCTTACACAGCACTTCCCATATGAGATTTAATAAGTATCATAAGGGCATCAATTGCAACCAGCATCAAGTAACTGATACTTCTTAAAGTATTTGCACATTGTTCGGCCATATCGTTTTGTCAATTGTTCCGATGATGTCATGAAACATGAGCACTGCAGGGAAGCACTCCTGTTCCAAACTGATCAATCACATCCAGAAGCAGTAAGACTCTCAGCAGTTGGAGGGCACGATCACTCCAGCCTGGAAGACAGCCGAGGCAAAGGCATAACGATTTGCTGATGTGCATTTCTTAATGAGCAGAGCAAGCAGAAATGCAGGGAGCCACAAAAAACCTCCACAACACTTTGAAGAGCAGAGCAGCAGACTCATTAATGGGAGTTTGTTCCCTGTTTCTAAGCAAGAAAGCAGAGATGGTAGTTAAAATCTGGCAACTCTTTTAAGCTCAGACTTTCATGCTGAGCATATCACAAGTATTCATAGCTAGAGCCAGTGCATTCTGGAATTTTAAAACTCAAGTCATAGAATCATAGAAGGTGTTGGGTTGGAAGGGACCTTTAAAGGTCATCTAGTCCAACCCCCCTTCAGTAAGCAGGGACATCTTCAACTACATCAGGTTGCTCAGAGCCTCATCAAGCCTGGCCTTGAATGTCTCCAGGGATGGGGCCTCCACCACCTCTCTGGGCAACCTGTTCCAGTGTTTCACCACCCTCATTGTAAAGAACTTCTTCCTAATGTCTGATCTAAACCCACCCTGCTCTAGTTTAAAACCATTGCCCCTCATCCTATCACTACATGCCCTTGCAAACAGCCCCTCCCCAGCTTTCTTGTAGGCCCCCTTCAGGTATTGGAAGGCCGCTACAAGGTCTCCCCAGTGCCTTCTCTTCTCCAGGCTGAACAACCCCAACTCTCTCGGCCTGTCTTCATAGGAGAGGTGCTCCAGCCCTCTGATCATCTTCGTGTCCCTCCTCTGAACCCGCTCCAACAGGTCCGTGTCCTTCTTGTGCTGAGGACTCCAGAGCTGGACACAGTACGCCAGGTGGGGTGTCACGAGAGCAGAGTAGAGGGGCAGAATCACCTCTCTGGATCTGCTGGCCACGCTTCTTTTGATGCAGCCCAGGATGCAATTGGCCTTCTGGGCTGCAAGCACACATTGTTGGCTCATGTCCAGCTTTTCATGTACTAATACAACTGACGCAAATCATACTTGAACTGTTCATCTGAGTAAGATATACACTTGCTACATTCCTTCCCCTGTCACATATCATTTTGGACTGTGCTTTATGTAGATTTTTTACGCTCCCTGAAAGTCAGTGAAGAATCAGAATTTATGTTCCCATGTCGTTTCTTGGACACAACCAGTCCATGTCCATAGATTCATTAAATGACATAAGTATGGATACATGAATAATACCTGTGAATGAGAGGAAGCAACGCTGTTCAGAAAGGGTATCCAAATCTTCTGTTATAGCAGAATACTAATGGTTAATCAGTGCAATGACATATTGCATCTGTGAAGCCCCACCATCCTTCTAGTGATGAAGTTCGCACAGTTGGCAAATTTTAAAAAAGCAATTACAAGAGCCATTTTGAAAGTTTGGGAAACTCTAAACAGTATTAAAGACTAAGTATTAATTACAACAAGTATCATTCAAATGTCTTATAGGACTCTGAGGTACTAATGAACTCTGCTAAGTGTAATAATCAGATTTATAAATTAAACTACTAGGTTATACACTAGGCAAGCTTCAGTTTGTTGGAGCTCTCTGTGTAATGAGGTTATTTTGCCTCTTGATACAAGAAATCTAATTTTAAATGTTTATTATGACATCTTATTAAACTGCTTTATAGCAGGAACATTAGAGACACATTTTGGAACTTCTCAGTGTGCAAGCTAATTTAAAAAAAAAAAAAGTCAAGCGGTCCTCTGACATCTTTATTTTTAATTCATTTACTTGAAAAAAAGAAAAAAAAAGACAAGTGATATTTTCTGCTTCAGCTACAGTAAGAATATGTACACATTCACATTGAGTTTTAATGTTTGAATTTTGCATTCTGAATTGTTTGGAGGTTTTTGTAATCTAAAATACTGAAGTCTTTAATATTGTCAAGTCGCAAAGTAATCATGATCACAGGTTTTCCTTTTGCTTGTGTGCCTGGCAATGCTACCCAGAGAGGCTGTTTCACTACAGTTAGTAGGGCACTTTGATTTAAACTGAAATGAAAAGCAAGGAGTGAGAACAGTGGAATGAGGTGGCTTAGAAAAGGGAGAAAGGAAGAAGGAGGGAGAATGAGAAAGGAATTTTTTTGTGTACACACCTGATAGGGACAATCTATGTGTTTCTATTTAACAAAACAAATGAACACCGAAAAGCACAAATATGTCATTTTTTTAAGCCAGTAGTAAACACACGTAATCTTACGTGTCAAACTTGCATTTCTTGAACTAAAACAAAACAATGGAATAAAACCAACAACCAAACAGAAAAAAAACCCCAACCCAAACCCCGTTTTCCGATTTAAAAAAATGTAAAAACCCAATCTCAGTGTACAATCAACTGAACAAACACAGAAATACTCTTCCATCCTTAACCAGGCTTGTGTATTTCCATTTATTGGCTTAGCTTTCAGGCAGTATGTAAAATACCATATACAATTCGTTCTGACTCTAAAAAAAATACTCTATTACAGATCTATCAAACTACTAAGAAATTTTGACCTCGTTTTCTAGTCATGATTGGTGTTGCACATGATACAAACCTCTGCATCTTTAAGAATGCTACAAAAAGTTCAATGTTAAATAAATATTATAAAATCATTAGTTTGTTTGACTAACTGAGAATAAGGCACATGTATCTATAATGTAGGTAAGTTGATTAGTTACTTGAAGTGTGTCTTCTTTTTTTAGTGTTCATCCCTTAGGGAAAAAAAAAAAAAGTGGTTCATTTGCAATTTTCAAGTATTCCATAAGAAATCTTGCTGCATGCAAAAAGCAGTTTCCAGCAATGGTCACAACTACAGCAGAAATTTAAAATTTTTACTTTTCAGTAACTAAAGCTTAACAGAAAGTAATATTTTTTTTTAAGTTCAAAATTTATGACTAAACCGCAGCACTATGGATATGAAATGTTGGGTTTACTACTCAGAATATGAACACATTAAAATACAGATAGTGGCACATGCATAAAACTGCATAATGCTGCACAAGTCCTGCTGCTTTTTTTTCAAGTGGGCTTCAGAGACAACGTAAAAGCAAACGGACTCAGTGAAATATGACCAAAAGATTAACTTGTGAAAAATTATATATATTCTAGTATAAATACAATTGTATATGCAGCTTCTTTTTATTTGAGCATCCAAACTAGAAAAAAAATTTAATATGATTTCTACTGGCATGAATTCAGATAAAATCCCCATGCAAAGCAAAACACCTCTATTGACACGCAGAACTCAAGCCTTGGGTTTATTTTCTTTGTTCCCACTGACTTTAACAGAAGGCAAATTTTCTTGTATCTCCTCATGGAATTTGACCTCATGTATAAAGTTAAATGCTACTGAAAACAAAGCTTTCAGTAGCAATATTACTATTAAGCATAAATGATAATTGTTACCATGCAACTAGCTAAGACAGCTTATAGCCCAAGCAGCAAAATAACCGATGCAGTAACAGAAAGCCCTAACTTTTGCATGTACTTATACAAATATCTTCAAAAACTGCTAGGCTATATCTTATAAAAATAGCCCATAGACCAAAATACTCCCATATGTCCCTGATGCCAGTAACCTGCGGAGCAGTCAGCCAGACACAGCATCCCCAGCGGCCAGTGACCTGCCAGCTCTCTTCCCTGGAGGAGAGGCAGCCCCATGGATCTCCAGCGCAGAGCGAGGTGCGGGAAGCCTGGCCAGACCTGCCGTCTTCAGAGTTTGAATGCATCGGTGCGTGCTTGGAGCTCATTCTTCTATTGCTCTGGGTCATTTTGTTCTAATTTTCATCCTATCCACCTCCCTTAAAACACAGTTGAAGAACTCTGCTGCAGACCATGAACATACAGAAACATCATCCTACCCTCCACTTTTCACAGCCTTTCTGATTGAGTGAAGAAATTGCTTGACATGAAGATCCATTTATATTTCAGCTCAGAGTCATTAAAACAGAGCATGATTGTGGAGATCTGCTGGAAACAAAAGCTGATGCTTCCTCATTGGCATTTGTCCTGGCAAACTCTCTCTGCACTGAAGATAAACCACAGCTAAGTACCAGCCATCAGATATGATTAGGCTATTTTAACTTCCATCCCTTCCTAGGGAGGAGTCCTCCAGCATTCACAAGCTTGAAGACATGGATTGTCTATCTGACAAGGCTGTTACAAGCCTTTTTACATTTATAAAGCTTTTTGCAAGATGCAAAACTATCACCTATCAAGTAAATACCTCGTAGAAGCCTCAGTGAATCAAACCTTTCTTCATCCACAACTTTTCCAGTACACCCCTCAAAGCAAACTTTGGAGGTTTTTAAGCATCTCTTTCTAGAGTCCCTAGCCTGCACTGGCAATACAACGATGAGAGGATACTGTCCAAAAATATTCTCCTAAGTAGCAAAGAAAGAAATGGGTTTCAACTGACAGTAAGAAAAACTGCAGAGCTCCCTGTTGTTTGTCATTTCTACTGTCAGATCCTTGAGGTTTTTTCCATACAATTTGATTTATTCATTCTATTTCTTTGTGTCATGTTTCTGCAAGCCTCATTACGTGGCTATGGAAAAAATACTGCAGATGAATTTTTGTTATCTGAAAAATGAGAATGCTTCCCATGGTAAATGGTTCAAGGTTTATTAGGTAGTGAAGTCATTATGTAAAAAAAACCCTCTCTTACAGGAAATTCCAGCTTTTTGGCACCAGGCTCCAGAACTTCTACAGATAATAAAGGATTCTACGCAATGATATAGAGTCTGTGCATTCTTTTGGCAAAATATAAATAAGCAAAAAAGGGATATGGAAATAGAAACACATAAAAGCAATTGAATTATTTGACCTACGAGTTTCTTATCTTTTTTTTCCTCCTCAAAGAATTGCCTTAAAGATAAAATCATTAATGGTGACTGAAGTAAGGATGATTACAATTTTATAATCCAGAGTGCTCTTGTGTATCTGATATTGAAGCCCACACCCAAGGTGAAGTTTATGGTATAGAACTTAGTTTTCTATATCATATTTCATAGGTACATTCTTAGATTCCTGGCAGCCATTTTTTTGTGTGTGAAGAAACCAATAAAATTAATTTCTTCTTTCGACTAGTTCTGAACTGCAAGCTGAGCGTACAATGCATCATACATATCTATATACACTCACACATACACAAAGATCTCCTTCTATATGTGCTATGTCAGTTCATGTGAGTGCACACGTGAATATCTGCCTTAACACATGGTTAAATCTACGCCTGATATTTAGTGGCCATTCTAAAACAATTCCTACTTTGGGTTTTCACGTAACAGGAAGAGATTAAAAGTCTTTCCAGGAGCAAAACTAAAAACCCGTCTAACTTACCAACATGCTGCTCAGCTGACTCTAGAGTCTGCGTCATTGGTACCGACGGAGGAAGGAGGACTGAGTCTTGTTCTTAACGTGCTTTTTCTTTCTTGTTATACCTGCTGGTAATTTGGAGAAGTCCCAGATTTTTTCGTGCCTACTCAGCTATACTGCAACCCGTCCTGTATTAAGAGAGACAATTGACTCTTTTAGTTAAATGCTAGTTCTGAGTAAACTTCCAATATAACCCTACAACATATCTCTGCCTACAAAGGCATGACGCTAAAGTTAGGGATAACAGCACACTCGTAATCAGCCCTGATGTTAAATTCTTGCTTTATATGCACATATAAATAAATAGATATGCATATGGAAAAAGTATATCTGAGAATTATATTCATTATTCTGTTACATATATACATAATAGTTTCATCATAACTTAAGTTCATACAGCAACAAAGCTATTGCTGGGTTTATTCTGCCTTCACTTAGTGAGTTCATATTTTATTGAAGTGTTCTTTTTTTACATTCTGGGGATACGACCTTGGTTGTGTTTAATTACTAAGTTCTGGCAGGTTAAGAAAAGCCTTTTATTTCAAAACACCATATGAAATCTCCTTAGCCACAAGGAAAAAATGTTCTATACTCCTATGTTATAAAAATAACTCCACAGTTTTGTTTTGTGAAGCGTTAGCAGAACTGAAGCTAGTCAATATCCTGTATTCAGTATTCCCCTCTCAATCTTTTTTAATCAGAGAGAATGAAAGACAGAGATACCCAGAAGGGCAAACCAGTAAATCGGAAATCTGTGCTAGAAATCTGTCACTAGGACTGCAGGCTTTGCTACAAACAGCACAGCAGTCACCAGCGTAAGCAGCCAAAAGAGCAAACAAGGTCTTTCAAGAAGCTGCCACCACAGACCTAAAAGCTGCTAGAAAAATATAGGAATCATAGCAAGTACATTCAAATAACACAGAGGTCATAGTATAAACTGTTACAAAGCACCGGAACTGCCACTCCATCATAGCTTGGTTTACTCGGTACCGAAGGACTTCAAGACATTTGTGCATTTTCTTCTTCGCAGATGGAACAGAAGCCACTCATTCATCTAAAGTTAAAGTGCTGAGTTTTATTTTATATTAAGTTACCCAGAGTCAGGAGGCCACAATCTTAGCTGCCACAATAACAAAATAAAATAGTTATTTCTCCTGGCATCCTTATCGCGTTAATAAAAGCAGAGCCTCCTTGAAGAGTGACGCACATGAGAATATAATACATGTATTATATGTCATATTATATTGAGAGAAAATAAACAAATGGATCCTCCGAAGAGAAATACAAGAATGGGGGACAGTGTGACAAAGTTCTTTGTTTGCAGTCCTGTACGTACACTGTAGACAAGAGTAAAGGGCATGTGTATGAGTAATTTTTTTTCCGTGGCATAAATCCAGGGGTACCAACAGAGATGGAAACTCTCCCAGTCACAAGAGATGAATGTAAGCAGTTCAGCAGACACCCTTTCCAAAGAACCATATATTCCCTGCTTCGATGGGGGAATTTTGATCTTAAAATCACATGTAACTGCATCAGCAAAAACCTCTTGCTGCTTATTGATGTACAGAAAATGAGGAAGAGAGAAAATTACCCCCTAGCCATTATTTACCCAGGTTTGTTTGCAAAAGTTCAGTCTCAAAAGCCATGTGACAAAGCATCACAATTCAGACCTTTCCAGTATAGAAGAGAAAAAGCTATAGGGCTTTTTAAAGTGAACTATGGTCAGATGAGTCCTAAATTGGGACTTAGCATTACCTTTATGTACCTACAGTAAGGCAAAACCTATTTATGCTTTACACCCACTATATCTGATTTTACTTCTAGATGATATGTAAAAAGTTGCAATGAAGTTGGGCAAACACAATCCCATTGTCATTTTCAAAAACAGGGGTATAATATTGAATGCTACTTTTGTCTTAGGAGAGGAAGCACTCCAGAGAAGTTTGAAATTACCTGTTTAATTCAATAGTCAGGCTGAGCTAGCCCAAGGGATGCAATGTCTCTCTATGGATCAGTAGCTCACCTGTGCGGATATGGTTACACATTGGAGACCAGAGCTGTAATAAACTTGTTAAAAAGTTGGGTTTATTGGATAAAAAAGCTGACATGAAAGCTATGTATAATTGATCTTCCTGATGACAAGTTAGTTGTGTTCATTGCTCTCTTCTGGTACAGAATCTTAAATTATCTTCCTTACTTTTAGTTTATTTTTCCTGGAATTCATTCAGATACCAGGTCCTTATCTGCCTACACACACACACAGACTAATTGAACAGAACAGCGGTTGTGGGACCACATAAGCTAAATGAGAAGATACAAGGCCTTCCTAAGCTGTAAGTTGGTAAATAAGAGATGTGTCTGATTTTGAGATGAATGCTATTTTTTTTCCTGAACAGACAGTAACTCTAAAACCCTGTAAAATTTTTTTTTTTTTTAATGTTTTAATAACTCTGGAGTTGTTACCAGTGGTGAGAGACTCTGGTTTTCACCTCTTGGCAACGTTTAGCAGTCCTACTTAACCCCAGTGTCACACCTACAGACCACTAACCCACGACTGTGTTGATAGCACATTTATGGCATTATCCCCATGCACTTGGTTGCTCTCATCTACAGCTCCTCACATGCGGGAGAGTTGATGTCTAACAGATTTCAGGTGCGGAGTGTGTTACGCTTTTTGAGCTCTACTTCTCTCTGGTAAACTCCGTATAGAGATTTCAAACAATATGACCAGACTGAAGAGAAAGAAATATAACTACAGGCAGCTTCTTTCTTTAGCACAGTGCGAATGTATAGCAGGGAGTCCTTGTCAGACAACAGGCATCTGTCAAGCAAAAACGGAAAATCAACTAAAAACAAGAAAAATTGTTTTAAAAATTAATAGTCAGAAAATACATGGCAGGCAGCAAGAGTTCTCACTACGTTCTCCCCACCACCACCCCCCTTTTTAATTCTGAAATAGTTGTGCTACTGTAACTTCTTAAGAGGAAGACTGCTGTACCCTTACTCAGCCCTTACTTCAAAGGGGATTACTCAACAGTAAAAGGTACTGTATCTTCTTATGAAAGGTGCTACACTGTCACCCAAAGGCACTGAAGTTGAAACTACAGACAAATGTAGCGTATATAGCAGTAAATTTTAGCTCAGGTTCTTGTCTGACTTCAGTGGAGCATCACTGATTTACAACTACTGAGCATCTGGCTTAAATTTTCAATGTTACTGAAGTAATTATTACAGCCTTAAGGACAAAACCTTTATTTTTTAATGCCGTTAAAACCCCACAGTCTGCTTGAATATTACTTTTTAATTTAAAAAATCAATTATTTTTATTATTCAAAAACAAAGAAAGGGTATCTAAGAATTAGTCTTTAGGCATAAATTAGGAGGAAATAGAGTAAAAAAAACCCTCAAACAGCCTGGAAAATAACCTAGCCATCACAGAACAAAGTAAATTATAATCAACCTAACATTGCCAAGTCCACCACTAAACCATGTCCCTAAGCACCATGTCTACCCATCTTTTAAAAACCTCCAGGGATGGTGATTCAACCACTTCCCTGGGCAGCCTCTTCCAATGTTTGACAACCCTTTCGTTGAAGAAATTTTTCCTAATATCTATCCTAAACCTCCGCTGGTGTGACTTGAGGACGTTTTCTCTTGTCCTATCACTTGTTCTTTGGGAGAAGAGATGGACCCCCACCTCTCTACAACCTCCTTTCAGGTAGTTGTAGAGAGCGATAAGATCTCCCCTTTCTCCAGGCTGAACAACCCCAGTTGCCTCAGCCGCTCCTCATAAAACTTGCTCCTCCCCAGCCTTGTTGCTCTTCTCTGAACATGCTTCAGTATCTCAATGTCTCTTCTGTAGTGAGGGGCCCAAAACTGAACACAGTATTCGAGGTGTGGCCTCACCAGCGCTGAGTTGTTATATAGTTCAGATACAAGGCAGTTAGCCTTGTTGTTACGTGGTTCGGATATGTATTTGGATATTGGTGTACCAAATGGTCTTGGCATAACAAATGGTTTAACGATTCTGGAGTTGCAATTTCTTTGAGTACCTAAAAGGTCATACTATTTTTATAAGCATTAGCAGTTGAGTGTAAATTGGGGATATCTTGAATGGCACTATTAAAGCAGGATACAATTTGAAGACTACTGTGTCTTATCTTTTACCTGAAAAAATCTTAGTCTATAGTTCACTATTTGAGAAGAACACTTAAAACTTTTTCCTTTTTCTGCCTCTGAAAAAGTGATCTCCTTTACTTCCTTACACTTCCCAATCTTTTATGTTAATGATTAAAAATTCAAATATTCTACTAAAGACAACTGATTTGGGCCTTTAGCATTTAATGCAATTATTTTTTCTTGAGACGCATTATCAAACTCTAAAAAAGATTTTATTGCACCTATTTCATTACAGCCAGGACCAATTCTGAAGCCTAATTTTAACTCTAAACCAGAACTAAATGTATGCCAACTGGCAGAAATAACATGTTAGTTTCATATGAAAGCTTTGTTTGGATATTACTTTTCCATATTAGCAGGTATGTTCACTGATATGATCTAGAAGATGCTAATATGATTGTACATTTTATTGCTTACTAGCAATATGATTAAGCCTAATAACAAAGTCATAACGGGATATAGTGCAAGATGCCTGACTATGGCTCCTTGAAATCTTCCCCAGTGAAGACAGCCATGGTATCAACTATCTGTGTATGACAGGTAGGCCAGCATCAAAAGGATGGTGGTTGATGGGTAGAAGTGTAGCAGTCATCAACCTAGCAATCCCAATGGAATGGGTTGTACAACTACACAAAATTATAATCTGCTGCTTTTAGGAGCCCAAAAGTATCACCCAAAAGAGATACCAACAAAAGTGCTGTGGAATATGATCATAAAGTTTTTCCATTCATTCGTTGTTCAGAAAGTATCAGACTGATGCCTTTTAAGGTTGAATGTCTTCACTTGTCCTTATATATTAATTTTTAAATAATGGATTTAACCACAATGAGTATCACCCTCAGAAGCAAGGAGGTTCATAAGCACAGGAAGGTCAAGTTCAGTGATAAGAGATTACTGGATAGCATGATAAGGCTGTCTGAGGGTCTCTACTCAGTCTTAGAGGAAAGTGACATTACTCCAGAATGTGTCAGAAAATCAACATAAACATGCTATCAGAGAGGACTAAGTGTTAAATCCAGGAAGACTCATGATACAGAGCTGAGGTCTTCTCCTGACAAAAGCTCTTGTGCAGATTTTGCTCCACACTACAATAAAGGGCAAAGATAACAGTAATTTCTTTGATTTAGCTTAATAACATGCCCATTTCTACATTTCGTCTTAGAAATGGGTTCTCTTTTTTCCATGCAGTCACTAGCAGAGCCATTATCTCCCTTCAGAGATAAAAACACATAGCAAGTAGGTGTGCACAAAGTAGCAGTACACCAGTCATGGACTAAAGTGGATGAAAATAAAAATTATGCTTTTAGAGCTTAGATAATTTGAGACATGCGGTATGAAGAACGTGCTTGAAAACAAAGAGATTTGCTTTTGAAAACACCTGTGTGCTAGAGAACCAGGTCTGGAGAATTTCAACCTCTTTAAGAGCCAAATATTATAACTTATTAGAACAAAGTTGTTGTTTTCTTCTTAACACAGCATTAATCATCATTCAAATTAATCTATTCAATTTTTTCCATTGTCAGCTTATCAGGTTATCTTAGACATCAAGCTTAGTTTTCAAATTAACTACCTATTTCTGTTGCTTTATAGCAGAGGTGAATGAATGATAAGCAAATTATATCTTCATGGCCGCTTATAAATTGAAAAGAATATATACTTGCAGCTTAGCTTTGACCATTTTAATTTTTAAATCTGTAGCTATATATCTGGGACAAAAATTATAGTGAGGAGGTGCTAAAATGTTGCAAAAATTCTTAGCTGAAACAGTTAGGAATCTGATTCTGTCAGTTTTCTCATTCATTTGTGTGTATCCCACGGAATGAACTAATAGGAATAGATAATAACTAAATTTCGGATGCTCACTTGAAGGGTTCCAGTTAACCTTGTGCCACACAGCATGCTAATATCCTTATCCAAGAGCAGAGCACTAATTGGGAAAGTAGTTTGGCTACCATATTTTTCACATACATAACCTGGACATTACTTGTTCAAAATCCTGTGATTCAGCATCAAGAAATGTGCACTGAAATGCAATATGGAAGGGAATCTCACTTGAACCCTCTCTCCCGGTAACTGTCAGCCCTCTCCCCACCAGAGTACTCACAGCCTCAGACTCTTCCCACTACCACCACAGATTTTAAGCAAGTATATGATGTTCTGGGTTATCTAGAGATGTATTCTCAAATTTCAGGAGTGAAATATTCAAGTTGTTTACAAGACATTGCTGCAAATAAAAATAGCAACCCTGAATTATAGTGCCCACCTTACAGTATTCTAGTTTCATAGATTTTTAAAATGTATTGCTTTAGATGCGAACACCCTCAAATTTAATTGAGTTCACACACTAGCTTTTCATACTATCTTACCTGAACAACACAAACAGAATAAGCCAAATTTCTGATCAACTTTTAGTCAATATGCAATCATTTCCATATAAGCAAAGCCAAACATATTAATGTTTTTGAGTGTATGCACACTGTTAATCTTGAATCAAACTAGTAGGTTGTCAAAGTCAAGCTACTTCATTTTGTATTTTATTCCGCATTCAGAAACAAGAATTATCCTTCAAACAAGTGTGTCGTGGTTTGTGCTGGGCTAGGCACTAAACGAATGACAGATGCTCTCTTTAACCTTTCCCTCCTTTCCCAGAAGAGAAGGGAGAGAAAATAAGGGAGAGAGACTTATAGGTTGAAAAGAAAACTAAAGCTACTTTAATGAAATATTAATAATAAAAATAAAAGATAACAACATCAATAAGAAAATAACAAAATATATACAATATATACAAAACCAGTATCGAGCTCCCAGGGTGATGATTATGTCACCAGTAGGCACTGGGAAAGTCCCAGACTGGACTCAGTGACAGACAGGAACTGGATTCCAGATCTGGATTCAGGAATGCATAGATTGGGATCAAAGGCAGACAAACAGACAGAGCCCTCAGATGCCGGCCACTGAAGAAAGCGCCTGACCCCTTTGATCCCTTAGCTTTTATACTAAGTATGATGCAGACAGGATGCAATACCCTGTTGGTCAGTTTTGGGTCACCTGTCCTGTCCGCTTCTCCCCACACCTGCGACCCCTCTACGCTTTTCTGCTTCCGCCCTCCAACTTGGTACATAACAAGTTATCCGACCTTGGTTGTTATAGCAATAAGTGTAAGCAGGAGCCTCTCTGCGTACCATTTCTTGGTATTCACTATAAATATCAGACCTTATCTGCTAGAAGAGGATACAGTCTGAAAAATAGTTGGTTAATTTCAGAGAGTTAGAAGAGGCTTAACTGAAAAGTAAAATTACTGATCAGAAAATTGGTTCTGTTTTACCTCAAACCAGGATGATACCATTCCTTGGTATTAATTACAAACATCAGACGTTATCACTGTGGAAGCAGATACTGTCTGAAAAATATGCCATTAATTTCAGCGTGTGCCGTTTTTTTGAGGAGACTTAACTGAAAAGTAAAAATACTGAAAAGAAAATAGGTTCTGTTCTACCTGAAACCAGGGCAAAGTGGTAGAAGCAGTGCTGTGCATGGGCAAGACAATTTGTTGACCTGTATCTGTGGACATTTTTCAATATTTTTAAGTTAGAGATATTTAGAGGTTTTAAGTACTATATTCTATTAGACTTTTGCTCTATTTGCTTTCCAGGCTGTATACACTTTAAAGGTACATTTGCCTAAATGAAGATTTGGCAAAAAGGAAAGCAGCTTTTCAGAAGAGGAAGACATCAATCTGTCCTTGGAATTTCTTTAAAAACAGAGTTTCATTTTCTTCTGCAGTATAATATACCATAAATAACCCAATAATATAAATTAGCCATGTAACTCACATGATTTAGGCCCTAAGGCTAAATATCATTATTCCGACTTTCAAGAGCTAAGCAACAAAGACACTGAGGCCAAAATTATATATAACTTGTACGAACACAAATAGTTGTTTCAAAACTTATTTTGGTAGTCGAAGGGAAAAGAAGCCATAGATTTCTGCATACCTCTATCGCTTTTATGAACAACTGTATATTTAGTTTTAGCCATTTATGCAGTATTATCAGGAACATCGGTGATAATAACAGCCTACTTCATCTACTTACATCTAGTTGTATTGGTGACACAATGGCGAACAGATGCAGAAGCCAGACTCTCCCCCTGGATTTTAAGCCAGAATTGCTACGTAAGCTTTAGTACAATCACACTTCATAACACTTTACCCATTCTGTATGGAAACCAGACCAAAACTGGGCACCAAAGGGTCAAAAAGTTCAGCCATAGTTCCCAAAGGAATCTGAATATGCGAATCACTTCCTAAATGTTTTTGGCTTGCCTTTTGAGGATGCTTCACCACGCACATATATTTATAGTTACCTAGTTTTACAAACTTGCTTATTCTAGTGGAACATCAGGGAAAACAACAGTTTAATTTAACATCTCTGTTTATCATAGACTTAGCTGTGTTACAAGACCTTTCCAATTTCAGAGTGAAACAAATAAAACGTAGGTGCCAGGTTCATTAGCATTTAATGAATAACAAATTAACTTGCCTCTGCTAGTAATCTGAACTTGTCTTACTCCTGAGTTTTTCAATTATATTATCTTCTTTCATGCAAATTAAAGGACTACATAAGCACAATAAGATGTGGCAGCAACAAACAACTGGAAAAGCGCTCAACAAAATAATTTACAGAACTCTTCTTTATTCAAACTGAGCATGTATCACTTCAGATAACTGGCAGCTCTCTTCGGCTTTTATCTATTGCAACCCAGACAGGAAATATGTATTAAGTTTGTGTTTCAATGAAAATAAGCTAAGACTTCTTCCTTCCTTCTTTCATCCCCTTTCCTTTCCCACTGCTTATGAAATCAGTTTCTTAATATTAACCTGATGCATTGTCTAGCTTCTCTGTTTTACTCACAGATCTGCTCACTAGAGTACATAAATATAGGCCCCTCTTCTGATCTTAATTCATTCTCTTTTTATGACATTATTTGTCCAAAGATAGGTGATTTTTCTTAAATTCCAGTTATGTTTGCTTTGAGCATCTGGGGCTCGGCTCCTGTTTCTTCCCCTCAGCACTCTGCTACAAGGGAGCAGAAAGCGACACCATAATGGAGCTTGAAACTTAGACTTTTCCGTGACAAAAAGAATTTAATTCTATTTTACTCTAAAATCTTATCCTCTCTGTTGGGGGCAATGGGAGTACAGTGGACTTACTGTTGTGTAATTTTGCCTGTCATCTTTTAAATGATAACTTAATTATAAACGTCTAAAAAGAAACCAAAGTTTCTTAATGAAGTTTTCTGGAATGTGTCTTTGCTCTCAAGAAGCCAATTGCTGTTCTTTACATTTAACTTCCTCTAATCTGAGAAGAAAAAAATGCCCTGAATTAACAATAAGCATAAGCATTGCATCAAAATAACAGGTTTTAAACATTTTAATGATAAATGCTCATTTAGATTTAGTAGCATATTTCTAAATAGCATTTTCAAGAAAATTGAAGTAATTTAGTCAAAATGCACTGCTATTTTCCAAACTAGCAAGGGGAGGTAAAGAATTTCAGTGTTCTATGTTAAAATATATCGCTTGTAGAAGATGCTGTTTAGCACCTATGAAAATCAGTGTCCAACAGCCTGAACCATTAAACACACAAAGGAGCCGGGTACTGAAATGATGTTTCTTTTTGTCTTTTTATCTATTTCTTAGAACAATTATTCTGCCTACAGAGCTCATGAAAATTTTATGGGCCAAGGTTTAATTGACAATGTTTAGCAGCTGGCACATACATAGAACAGTGTTTATATAAAACCAGAGGAGAATAGTCCAAAGTAAAAGCTCTGAAACATATATCATGGATCTCTTCATCATCCAGAGTTTTACTCCACAAAGTTCATCTGTTGCACCCCATGACTTGCTAATGAAGACATAGCTCGTAAAACATACCACCTAAACAGAAAATGGGAGATCTTAAAACATGTTAGAGAGAATGATGTGGAAGACTAAGCTGCAGACTATAGTGTGGATGAGACAATTAGAAGCCAAAATGATGCCCATGAACTTTCTGGCATACAAGAGCATCAAAAAATTGTTCTTTGGCAGTTCCATGTTGTGTTATTATAGTATACCCCTACTTTGGGGTTGAAGATCTACTTAACAGGAGCAAACCCAATAAAACTACCCACCATGTGCCACTTATTTTAGTCTAGCAAACCTTGTTGCAAAGTACTTTTTACCTTGCAAAAAATAGTCAGATATCCCGAAAATCAGTTAGGTTCTTACCATTCTATTCTTTTGAGATCACTGGTGATTACTTGTATGTTCTTCTGATACTGACTTCTAAAAAGAAGCTGACCATATGTCCAGCAAATTTTTGCAATTTTCGGGGAGCAAACTAGACTTCCACAGCCAAGTAACTTTAGGAGCAAAAGTCAAGATATTTGGTATCTAGAGCCTAACTGTTCAACAGCAAGGCAATTCAGACTCTCTCTTGAGAACTTAACATAGGCCACAGATTAAATTAAAAACATATCAGAGAAAACTACTGTCTCCTTCTTGTGCCCTAGAAATCACCTAGAAAACGACCTTGTTTTGTAACCCCTGGAGTATGTTCCAGGTAGGTAAATGACAAACACTGACAGAGCAAGGAAAGCAGGTTGATTTTACACGGTATTAATCTTTAAATGAAGGGGATATGAAAGTCTTTTCCTCTCCAAGCAACATCTGTCATCAGTACTCACTGGTATAACCAGGCGTAACAAGGCCATAACCTTTGACTTCTTCGGAGAAGGATTCTGGAAGCATTTTGTCAGACAATCTCACAGCAGTTTGCTCCATTTCTGCCTTGTACTTAAATACACGTTTAGGACAGTGCTACATTTCTTATAATTTCTAAGCCAGTATGGAAAGTGATTTCACAGCAGGGAGAAAACTGTAGAATCTGCAATCCGATGCAGCAGCAAACTGAGCTGTTGGGTTTTTTTCCCCCCTGTAATATCTCATTTCCTTTTGTGCTCTAAGGTTGAACAAGAACAGATGTGAGATGTTGTGATCACTGCTTTTTCTGCAAGGAGAATAGTTTAATGGTTCTGTATCGCAGGCAACCGCTTCCCACGCTTATTTCTGTGATCTTATCAAGGTTGCAAACTATCTAAGGAAAAGAAAGGCATTTTGATGTCTAGAGGCTTCTTTACAGCTTTTTGGTTTACACTGATGAGCAAAAGCAGCAAGTTTTTATCTTGATTTTTAAGTGTAAATTGGAGCATTGGTAGCATAGAAAACTCCATGGGCAGGCAAGTAAGCTTTGGGGCTTTTTACTGTTAATAAAGAAGCTTGCAAAAAATTGGAGACATAAAGGATGTAAAAGATCGAAAGTACATTTCAAATGAGGACAATAACAAAAAACCCTCCAAAACTAAAAGAATAAATTAAAACAAAGCTTGATGTGCATGTGTGTCGGGGGTACCTTTTAATCTTTCACTGTAGGAGATCTCTCGAAAAGAAACATAGAGGGATGCCACAGACTGAAACAGCCCTTTATTGGCATCATTCAGATCACTTGTTCTGCTTATTGTGTTTTAAAGAGTAAGAACAATGATAGGGAGATTCACCCATACATGTTTGTTGGGAGTTACACACATCTTCCACCCGAAGACTGGATGAGACTAGATTACGGTTCAGTCTCTGTCCCAGAGAACTTCTACAGGCAGTAGTCAGCACTTCAGAATCTGCTTATGTCAATATTAATGTTGACCACTTGCATTATGTCTCATTTTATCTTGAAAAGGACATCTGCCAAAACTCAAATCTAGACTTACAAGCTCCACGCAAATCCATACTGAAAATTTTTTTCATTACACATCAGCTATGCAGAGGTAAATATGAACTGCATACTTACTGTCAGCCCACTGGTGGTAAATATTTGTGTCCACTGAGGGCAATAACAAAGATTTCTTTCATCATACCTCAGTGCAGAAAGCATCAAATCCACAAGTATGATGCTAGTTTGCAGCGCCTCATTTCAGAGATGAATTGAAGTAATCACAGTCCGTAAAATACAAAGTACAAGAGCAGAATACCCTTGATTTTACATCTTCTTCCTACCAACAGTTTGTATCACATATACTTTGCTCAAGCTGAAGCCTGTTATCCTGTTATCTACATACAAGAACCACATCTATGTGACTGTCATTTTATTTTTAAATATATTTGTCATTCTCAATAGTCAGGACAAAATTATGAATTGTAAAATGCTTCTAACAACATATTTCAGTTTTCAGTTTAGTTGATAATGATGATTTAGGTTTAATTCAGTACAATTTAAGTTACATTTCACATTTCTTCCCTGTAACTAAAGTCACGTTATTTTGGGTATGATTCCCCTTCCATATTCTCTACCATACCACTACGCTTTTTCTTGTGTCACATTGATTTACAGCTTACTTCAGGAAATGCTCACACTTCAACATTTTGATTAAATTATGGGGTCGATTCAGATATATTCTTCACCTAGAAATTGTATTGGCTTCAGTGGGAATTTGCATGTACATGCAAAAATAGACCACATTCATAACAAACATGAAGAAAAATATTACAGCTCTTTTACTGGGCACTTACTGTATTTTCATCCACTTCTGACATAATAAATTGATGGAAATTATTATTTTTTACCTGTTTACTTAGGTTCTCTTAAATATAATCTTGCATACTTGAATAGCTTCATTAACTGTTTGGGTGAATATCATAAAAATATATTTGTTTCTTGGGGAGTGTAAACAATTACCTTTTCTGTTCTACCTTTTTGCACAACTGTTTACAATAATGATATATTTCATTACACTTTTCAACTTATGACATCTCTTGGTTCTTTCTCTGTTCGTTTGAGATAAATGTCTTCATTTATATACATGTGACTCTGGTTTGTACGTAAGCTCCATGTGGACCTTCAGGCTTCATCACTTAGCCTTGAACTTGATGGAGCTTAATTTTCTTTCAAGACAGACTATGTGTAATCATTCACCCAACAGTCAATAGCAGAATTAAAGGCAAAAATAATTTTAAATACTAAAAATTCATATGAAAATAAATGGAATAACTGAGATCTCACAGGAACACTTTGGATTTGCTTTCTTTGATATTTTTCTGATGAGAAATCTCTCCCCGTCACATGCACTCTTGTTTTGGCTGTTACTATGAAGTATATATATGAACGAGAATGGAGGGGGAATGGTGAATATCAAGCTTGAATCAGGTTTGTGACTTTGTCAGATAACAATTCATCTTAAATACACCTTAATTTCCCTCAACAATATAAGTTCCTCTGTAAGGACATACTTACCAAAACATTTTCTCCTCCAGGAGACTACATCAGTTTGGGGAATAATACTGCATACATAAGAACTCTCACATTCACGTTTCTAAAGACAGTCAAACAGGAAAAGACTTAAAATAGTCTGGCATAAGAACTAATCTTTAAAAATAAATTTAAAACTATATTAACTATCAAATAAAGAACTATCCTTTAAAGTTATGTGTATTTTCCTATTTTTGTGCATACTGAAAGCCCTGTATGCAAAAGAGAGTCTCCAATCTTTTGTTATTTTATATTCTAATTAAATTATTGTTCACGTAAAGCATGATGATGCCATTCTGAGCACAAAAGGGTAAATGAAGGCAAGTTAAGTTTCTACAAAAGAGCTTATATGACCGTATATGTTGTATTTCAGCTAAATTGAGTTACTTCTCCACTTTCTGATCTAGACAGATAGTGAATGGCGTTTGCTATGCGAGCACAGATCAGCTGTTAGTGAATGCTACTGGCCCTTACTTGGTATCCAAACGGCTAAAGTACATAATGCCTTCAACTAATTAGATTACTTTCTTAACTACTAGGGAAGATTTTAAAATTCAGTTTGCTATGAGTACCATCATTCTGAGCAGAATTCAGCTTTGATACAGAAATTCCACGAACATTTATACAACAGATCTATTTTCTCCTTTTGTTTTGTTTTATTTTTCTATAAAGTTTCATAGAGCCAGATTCTATTTTCTTTTTTCTACAATATTCCATTGAAACGACTTTGTAGCATATCAGAAAAGACCTGAGAAACAGACCTGAAGATTTTCATCACAAAGCCTTAAGAATTACGCTCTTTCTTCAGAAACGTTTCAAAGCAGGATGATTTATTTTTACTTTTTTTTCAATAGGAAAGCCTATTATGTCACTCTCCTTTCTTTCATCCATTTTATTAGCTGGAGTAGTCCTCTCAAGGACTCAAGAAAGTATGATGTTCAGATGGAGAAAAGTCAGACACAGAACTTCTCAGCCTGACTTAGAAGTTTGAGATTTGGCTAATGAAATAGCATGATGTACCTGTATCCAGCAGCCGTTAAATGCACCCTCCAAGTTGATCAATCCTCATTTTGGAGATGTTTATTCTATTTCTTCTAGTTGTTTCAAAATTTATTTCCTTATTCATTCCATGCTGATGAAAGGCTCTACACAAAGCAACAGCAGTAAAATGATTCTGAAACCCGCACAGGGTTTTATATACGAACAGCTGGAAAATGGGTTATATTGAGAATTGCATATGGACTCTGCAGGGACTGAAATTTTAAAGTGACAACTGATGCTATTCAGGGAAAACAGGAAAGTAGCAGTGAATAATGGAATTAGATGAGATACAGTCAAACCTCTCATTCAATTTCTATCTGTAAATCACTAAATTTGTTTCTAGCAATAATAATATAGGAAGTCATATGCTGTTTCAGCAATCCATTTATATTTAATTAAACTTATAAAGTATAAGCCCCAAGTTATAATTTTTGCCTTTTTGATTCAAGCTATGGTTCATTTCTTTTAATGCCTTTGGGAGTTTTGCCAGTTAATAATTGAAGAGGTCATTTTGTTATGAATTGCTTCTTGCTTTTCCATCCAACTTATTTATTTAGTTTACAGTGAAGGGAATTTTCAAATTTCTGAAGGGCTACCAGTAGGCACAGCCATTGCCAGCTCTGCGTTTTAGCAGACAGTGAGGCTTTGAACTCCTATTCTAAAACACAGGGGGACAATTTTCAGATCGCTGGAGTCGGGTACCTGTGTGCTGATCTTTGATTTATTTGCTAAAATGTGGTTCTGCAACTGATGTGTCATAACCTATCAACATCTGCAGAAAAGTTCTTACTAGCAAGGTTCCATCACCTCAGGAACTGTAATCAGCAAGCAAAGCCCAATGTTCATAAAATCAAACTCTATATTAATAAAATCTTTTTTTTCTCCCCGCAGGGTTTCTAAAACATTGCATTTCTAAAACAATACCCTAAATAGCAAGATGTAATATTAGTAATATTTTTGGTTTTGTTGGTTTTGTTGTTTGATAATTTTTCCCCAGACAAACTAAATCAATGTTCACTAAAACACAAAAAAAGAAAGAAAAGCACAGACATTTTTCAAGGACCGGACAGGGGAAGGAGAGGAGGAAAGAAACAGCCACTATTTTAATTGACTACGTCGTGTCTTCTGATAGCAAATATATTGTGAGAAATCCTATAAATACATTCAAAACCTAGAAGATAAGATGTGCCACCTGGTTTCCTATGCATAGGAAGAGGGACTGTATCTGGAACCTTGGCAGTCAAGTCAACAGAACTTCCTGCCGTGCTACCTGTTACTATGAAATAGGATTTATATGGCAAAGTCATGGTTCTTGTAAATACATTTCCACAGCTATATCAATAAAACCACACCTATAGTCTGTTCCAAAAAAGCTTATGATTGTGTTAAGTGGCCCTTTCTCATTTCCTTCTTTGGACATCCATACTTCAACACATCCAATTGTAACATACCATTAAAGAATACTGAAAAAGGCATTGTACCACTTCTCATTTGTCAGTAAATGTTCCCTGTGAATAAACTGATACAATATACGAATTCTTATATTTGGAAGACTTGGGGATAAATAATCTTTCACTGGATTCTACTCTATATTATTCAAGAGTTCTGATACCTGATGATCTTTTTTCCTAGGGCTTTCAGTTAAATTTGATATCCTGGCTAATTATCAGAAAAGTTTTCTTTTAACTTCACTTTTCAAAACAATTCTACAACTTATAGACATAATGAAATGTTGTAAATGTGTCTTTGTAGATTAATACAGTTAAATATATAATTAAAAAGAATTTTAAAAATACAGACTGTAAACAAAATTAAATTTGCTGACATTTAAATAATAAAAAAATTGGTTTGGAACTGTCAAACATACCTTTTCCTTTCACCAAAACATTCAGGAACACTAAGTATTAAAAAAATAAATCAACCCACAAAGTGCATATAAATCGACCACCGGTGATCATTGGTGGCTACCTAAACTTCATCTTCCCTTTAATGACATGTCTAACGGCATCTTCATTAAAAAAAATATTTTTATTTCCCTCTTTTTATTGAGCACAATGGCTTTGGACTGTCTTTCAATCTCCAACAGACACAGCAATATTTGCCAAACCTGAACCTTTGATTTGTATAAAACAATTATACAATTGCCACTGACATTTGAAACATGGCCATCATCAATTGCATCATACAGTATAAACACAAGGAACAGGAAAAAGCTTAGGGAATCTGACAAGAGAGAACTCCAAGGCAGAAAAACAGTTACACAGACTGTTGTGTATGAATTTCTTATAGGAGATCAGAATTTATAAAAAGAGATCTCCATGCTCAGTAGTGGGCATATACAAAAATGCTTGCGTATACATCGGTACCTGCTGTCAGCAAAGCCCTGAACAGGAATCATGCCAAGAGGAGAATCTCAGGCCAATGAGCAAATCAGAGCTCTGATGACCACAGCTGAGGAGATCCAGGATGCTTTGCTCATATGTGTGTGCGCAAATGAATAACATGTGGAGCCAATCCAAACGTTACAACTGGCTTTAAAACCTTTTAATATACCTGGCTCCAGTATTTGTGTAATCACAGTATTAACTTAAATGCCTTATATACAATCTAGTGGCATATATAAACACAGACAGTGTGATGCCAACTCATAATGTGCTTTATTGCTTAGAATGTTACAGACCAATTAAAATGCAGTTCTTACTCCAACTTTGCAACCCATGACATTTGACTTTTTTTTAGAGGTGACACTTTCGGATTTATCTAACATACTGTTGGAACAGTCACAGACAATTTAACTTTCTTGCAATATACTAGTTTATGCTGCTGCTATAAAGGATCCAAATTAAATTACCCACAGGGATTTTTAACTGCCATACTAAGATGTACGAAGTAATTTTTTTTTCTAACAACAGGGACTACAATAATGATTGTTGAATTTTGTTTTGATAATGACAGATGTTACAAAGACAAAATAGGAATTCTTAATGAGATTTTAGGTGACATCATCCCAATTTCATATACTTTCAAATTTGATAGTGGTAAAACTGTTTTCTTCATAAAAAGATACTGCTTTTCTTATTATTTTAGATAAATTTTCTACATTGCATAAGATTCTCTCTGTAAGTTGCTCTAATTCAGACCCTTTTACTTGAAGCACTGTAAAAATCTTTAACTTCTTGCAGTAATATATAATCCTAATACATGGAGAAGCAGATGAATCAGAAGAAGGGAATTTATACAAATCTCTGGCTAGGTACAATTTGTTCTCACTCTCTCACTATTTCATGTGTGGTTATAGAAATGTGGTTGAAGAAAATGACAAAGCATTCTATTTTGATACAACAATGGATAAAAACACTTCTTTTATTTTCACTTAGAAGAAGCGCAATTTCGTTTTTCAAAAAAATGGAACACCTACATGGTGTAGAAAATCAGATAACAAAGTTCTCAAAGGAGTAATACTGAATAGACTGAATAAAATTATCAAATAAATAATTAAATAAATTTAAATTGTGAATATATTTTAAAATATAACAATGGAGGTCTAGGTACCAAGGTTTTGGTTGGGTTGTGGTTTTTTTTTTTATAATTGGATTCTTTTAAAACCTTATCCTTTACCTTTTACCCCTCCTTGCCCGTTTCCATCTCTTTTACTAGAATTAAAATACTCTAGTTTACAAGGATCTTAACTAACTCTGTTCATTTGATAGATTTCAATAGTTACTGAAATCAGCAGCCTATCTGAATGCTCCCAAAAGTATTTGCAAATTCATAAAGCAAAAGATGAAGGTTCCATGTGGTTTTAAATTACAATATATTCTTTGATATACAGAAATAAATTTGTCAAATTCCACCCAAACTGTGATATCTATATCTTCAGAACACAGCATATTTCTAAGTCCTGTCTGCAAAGAAAATAGCTGTGTCCGAGTTATCTCAGGGGCACAGATGTCACTCATCAGATGTACTGGGTTGCACTCAAAAATAAAAGTGAGAATGCTTACTCTTACATGCATATAGCTGATATACAGGAACAAGAAATGAATAGCTCTAAAGACCCTTATATATCTTCCAAATATTAAACTCACACCACCTCTTCTTGAGTTTATAAATCTCTATATGAATAATGCTATCTATTCTGCTTACCCCCGAAACGCTAGCAGCAAAATATTTTTTTAAAACAACTGCAGACTCCTATCCACGTCCTCAAGTGATGTTTTCACTACACAGTACCTACTGTATCTAACACGGAGAATAGGAAAAGAGATCACAAACTAATGGCAGCCACTTGAGTAGTCCTCTGAATTATTAATATATTAGATCTATAGAAGCCACTTAGAATGACTCATTAAGCCAATTAACTCCCTATTCCATGAGCAAATGTTGGGTGTTCTAACAGAATGGAAGGTAGGAACTAGTAGATAAATAATGATTATTAGAATAGCAGAGATTTTTTTTGGAGCAATTATCAAGCTAGGAAGTGTTACTTGAAAGTCTCAGGAAGGACTTTCAGAAATTGGTGTGACAGAGAATTAGCATGAACTAGTGAAAAAAAAAAAAAAGATAATCCGATTACATAAAAAGTGTATAGGATAATGCAGTAAATAAGGAACGCTATCTAGTTTGCAGAGGCCCTAAAATACAGCAGCCATAAATTAAAGCTACAGGTATATCACTAGCTCTGCTCAGGATTTAATAGCAGTGCTTAGGCACAGAGGATTAAAGTGTAGCCTCTAGTGAATAAACCTGCTGCACGCAAACTGAGAGAATTATTGTTTCTAGGGGATGCTTCACTTTGCATTTTGTGATTGGTGTTTGCCTGTGTAGTTTCAGCATTGGCTTACCATAGTGTTTATTACTTTTTAACTGATTAAAGAAATAAACTTCGCACACAAAGTCAGAATATATCTTTGTAGGCTTAACGATATTTTCTAAACTACTTTAATCTCCTTTATCAATTTAAATGTGAATGGGCTGAAGAGGAATTAGCCATTTTATGGTGTACTGGAATTAAATTAATGATTATTTGGTGATGTAAAATAAATGCATTTTAAAGAGCTATTATTGGTACATCTATTTACATGCAAGTATTAAATGCAGAATAAAGATGCAGCAGATGAAAATTTTGCAAATAGCAATAGTTTGAATTACAGAATATATTTTCTTCTAATTTTGGAAAACTTCATTACTATAGCAACTACTTTTTTCTACTTTTTTCTCTTCTGATTATAGGAGAATCTAGAAAGAGAATAATTAACACCAGAGAATCATAATGTTTTGCAGCCCCGTTCACACAGCAGCTTTTCACAGGTTAAGTGGAATTCATGTTATAGGTTCTTTATGTAGTCCATGAAAGACCCTTAAAATCCTTCCAAAACCTGCAACAGCATGCTAGGAGTGCTACAAAATGTCTTGTAGATACCTAAAACCAGTGTTACTGTAATTACTTGAAACCTACACAAAAATGGTCTCACATCAAAGATGCTGACATATAGACTATAAATCATGATCTCGCATAGTAGGAAGAACTATTCCTAAGAATTTGGAAGGCTTACGGAGATTTTAATACTTAGCCATATCATATAATAGTCTAGAACTTTGGTGTATGCTCTTCTAACATGCCAGTATAAATATTTACTATTTAATAGCCCTTTAAGTCTTGCAAGTAAATATAAAGTAATATAAAATAATAAAGTAATAATAAAGATTATACAGACGTTAAGTATTTTCTAATTTCTGTTTGATCATACAAACAACCTGGAGACCACCAAATGAAAGTAAGATCCCATTTATTCATTAGGTAGGCTTTTAAAGGGTAAGCTGTTGAAAAAAAAAAGTCAATAAATACCTTTGTAATTTTTTTCCTGAATACAATGTAATCTATAGCAGAATCTATGAGTCTAAGTTATAACTCTGCTTTAATAGAATCCATAAAATGAATCCAGGATCTATAGCAGATGTAATCATTCCTTCAGAATGCAAAAATACTGATTTTTTTAAAAAGCTAATATTTTAGACTAGACAAAACAAAGCCAACAGTACAGAGCACCTCTACCAAGAAGTTATTGTATGACTGTTTGTTACAATTCCTGCTATCTTTACAACTTGAAGTAAATATCTCCAGTGAGAATGTGCAACAAATTCAGGAGACACACACAGAACTGGGTATGTGCATCGCCTAAATGTAGTTATTTAAAGCTGTGCAGGATATGTTCCCTTCTGTCCCCAGATCAACCAGCCTGGCAGATCTGCTGGGGATCTCCTTCCAGATTTCCTTGCAGCATGCCCAAGGAGGAGACTCCTTGGGCTATGCGCCGAAACGCAGTCAGGACACAATGTGGGTGCACGCTAGTTCTAGAGACTGACGGAAGCTTTAGTATCTACATACCTTGATGTAGTTGGTCTTATAAATGTCCTACACAGTCAATGAGGAAAGGCAACTCTTACACTTTTCTCTATATTACTCATATTGTAAATCTAAGACTAGTTTCGGCTAATGCGTACTTTTTACAAATGCATACTTATTGAAGAGAGAATTTTTGTAATTTTTTTATTATGTCAATGTTGCTTTCAAGTACTAAAAGAAATTCCAGTATTTATACTAATGGAGTTTATACTCCAGTGGAATTCAAATATGCCTCAAAGTCTTCTATATTAGATACTACCTTACTTGTTTGTCAGCTAAATCATCTTACCTCAGTTCTCTTGGCTACTAAGTAACAACACTGTTTTTCAAACACAAAGTTCTTTCTTAAAATAAATCCCCAAATCTATAGTATTTGGATAAATAAAAAGATGCACCTATTTTCAATAGGGATTAATACAAGGGAAGTTTTTCTCCTGCAAAAGATCAAACTCCATAATCATAATGGGTCCCCCCAGCCATAATATTTATGAATGAATCTCTGAATTATTACTTTTATTGTCCCTGATGAGTGCTACTTTGCATTTCAGTTTCTGTTATTTATAGCAGAATGCCTCAAGGAACAAGTACAAACAACATATGGAGTATCTACCAACTCATGCATAATACTTCAGCTTGACTTGTGCTTCTGTGGGGATTTAGATACTAATATTGAATTACTTCATTATTGGTCTGGAACGCTCTGAAGGCAATCCCCACTTTTCAAACCGTATGATCTTTATTTGATAATGAGGAAGAAAACGAATGGAGCACAAGCTCAAATCATCTTGTTTAGTCAATTAAGGAGCTACAGAGCACTAAATATGATTTACTGATACATTTATGAAGACTTTCATGTTATCTCGACTAGTACACAGGCTGTGAACTTGACAGAGTTTTGGGACCAGGCTGCATTCCCTGTTCAGTTGGTTTGCACTGGTCTGATAGCACAAAGCAGACAGAAAGCCAATTTTTTCAGGGCTAGAGAAATGCTCAGAACAACAACAGAGCGACTATTCTTTCTCCTTCAGAAAAAAGGCCTGGGGTTGGGGAAAGATGATAGTATGGCTATTCCTGCCCTTTTGTAATTCCTCCCATGTCACTAAACTCACCTACATGCAAAGTTATGCATAAAACTGATATCTCAAAGGTGTGAGCCTTCATCCTGTGCATGAAGGCTGCCTTATTTGGGAAGAAAAGATAAGGAGTGAGGAGGAAATAGGGGAGGTGCATCTGAATGAGTGGGTGTCGTGGTTTGGGCCTGCTGAAACTCAGGAGAAATTTAGCCCTGCGCTTTCTGGGTAATAAACACAAAGTGCTTCTCCTGCTTGGGAAGCCCTGTGGTGAGTGCAGGATTAGGTCCTCTGCCTTGATGAGGACACTGAGGCAGGACACCAGGATGAATTATTGCTGGTACCTCCCAAGAGGAAACACTGGTAATGTTACAGCCAGGGACTGAGAGTCTGGTAAATAGGTAAATGTAACTCCTTGTGAAGAAAAACAGCGAAGAATACCACATCCTCAGAGACTGGAAGGACCAATAACAAGCTTGCAAAATAAGTGGGGGAGCTGCAAAAGCTTCTGCTTTTATCTTCCCCAATCCACACAAAGAGGTTCCTCTATTATCAGCTCATACCAGCGACCCCACCCACAACCCAAAACCTACCATGAAGCCCCTAACAGACTTAATGTGCACGTGCCAAGGTGATGTGAATATGGAAATGAGTTCTCAAAATGTAATGAATATGGATATGAGTTCTGGAAATGTAATGAATATGGCAACGAGTGCTGGGAAATGTAATGACCATACATATTCTCTATGGATATAAGTCTCTGTGAATCTCACATTCAGTGGACATGTTAAGTGGAAAGATCACCCATGTCCCCAGCACCAAATAAAAGAATGCCTGCTTCTTAAGACTATATTGGTGTTAAGAAGTTAATTCCCGATTTTGGTGACAGTAAGGTTATAAACTGTTTAAGGCAGGAATCTCTTATTTCATTCTCAATAAAAAAAAATTACCCTCAGTTCAAGACATGAAGTATATTCTGCCAAGGAGAATATACTTTATTGTACGTTGCTTTAACAGCCAAACAGCATTTGCCACAATTTTTCAAACATCAGGTTGGTTTGGAATAAAACACGGCCTTTTCTGAAAAGCCATTTTAGAAATGTATTAATTTCCCTTACTACAGTAGTTACTTAAATATTTACATGTATTCTTCATTTGTAAATGCTTCTTCTTCATTTGTAAAAGTTTCAAAACCCAAATTGAATTCATATTATTTTTTCAAATAGAAAATGGAAGCAACTTTGAAACCTTTTCCCCCCATTTTAAACAGATTAAGGATCATATTCTTTTATATTGTGATATTTTCCCCTCTCTGTCTTCCTGTAAAAGGTATGGGAGGACCAATACTAGATTCTGTTTCAGTTGAAAGCTAATCTTTCCTCTAGGCTACTATAACCTCACAGTGGCTTATTTATGAAACGGAAGGTGTACTGGGAAACTGTACAAATGCAATGTACTTAACCTCCTGCTCTTTCCTTCCCTCTCTCTCTCCCCCCCGCAAAACTTGATCGTGGCAAACTGTTCAACATATTACTAAAATACCACCGTCTCTACTGAGGTCAGTGAAGCCTTTACTCATTCTTAGCAATCATATTTTACAATTTGTCAACCATTTTACTCGCTTTAAGAGGGGAACTTCTATTTGTTCACTTAAGAAAAAACTCTGACAGATAAATATAGAGGTTAATGTGCTGCTGTTTAAGTATAGCTGTGCTAACAAAGGATTTGTTCAAACTTACACAATGCCCTGGTTCTGATAAAATGCATATTTGTCCTTGTGTCTCACCATATGTCATTGCCTGAAATGATGTTGAGTAATACAGCTGTCATATTAGTTGATATGGTTGCTACTTTAATAGATTAAACAAATATAAGCTGATCTCCTTAAATATGGGTATTTTTGCATTATGATATTTTGGAGGGCTATACACTGATTGCAAATATAGTCACTGTCATAAAATAAAGTAAAAATCATAGAGAGGCTATTTATAGAAACAACACAGTATTGTCTGTGACAATTGAAGTGGAACTAAGGCAACTTTTGAATCAGATTTCAGTGTCTGGGGAGAATTTCTTCTGTAATTTGTTATATGGCTGTAAAAACAGCGAAGAATGCATTTTATTACTTGAAAACTCCATTTCTTGAAATTCTAACTCTATTTTTATGCTGAATATATTTGAATATTAAATGTATACCAAAATATATGAAGTATGGAAACACAAGCTTTAAGAAATACAAAAATGCTTCTCTCGCTATATGAATAAACAACCTTGTAGTTAAATAGCAATTATTTGTTTTGTTTATCTTGTTTATTAAATTGTGGGTTTCACTGCCACAAGTTGTTTTGGATGCTGGAAGCGTAAATGAAAGGAAATCCATCAGGGGCTATTAACATACACAAACCAGTGCAAGAAATCCCAGATGAGAGGATATATCAGCTAAGCTATCATCCTGATACCTCCTCTGACATCATTTTCCCTCCCCAAGTATCAATTACGGTCTAGTTTTGAAGAAGGTGTAACTTATGATTTAAGAGGCTCATCTTCTCCAGTACCTCTGTTTCTATGGTCTTAACACTAATTGCCTAAAAAAACCCCAACCGAACAACAACAAAAAAACCAAACAAACCCCCCCAAAAAACCCAAACAACAAAACAAAACAAGGAAACCTAAAAAAAAACCAAAGAAAAACCACACACAAGGAGATGTAACTAAAGGAAACAGTTTCTACATTTCAAACACAAAGCAGCAAAGGAAATGCTTAGCATCCGTAAGATTTCCTCTTTGTGGCACAAAGGTTTCTGATAAAAGCTATTACCATTTTAAATTAGATATTAATTTTTCTGTGCAGATTATTTCATAGAAGAGGGAATGTATGTCAACATTACTAAAATTTGCAGAGCTCACCTTGAATTATTTATTTATTTATTTTACATTCAGAAACCACATTTGTCTGTATTAAACTCGAACCTCAGTAGCAAGGCACCGTGCTTTAACAAGAGCGGCTATAAACACATGCTTAAATATCTACATTTCTTTGCAAATTACTTTTTCTCCAACACTACTCTGATTTAAATTTCTCTATTGTCTTCTACAATACTTGTTTGTAATTTCAAAAAATATTTGCTAAGAATAGCATTTATTTTTTATTACATAAAATTTGCCGTTGTAGAAACCTATCTGCAGTAAACTCCCTAATGAGAACATAGTACTTTCAAAATCAAAACTGTAAGAGTAGAGCATTGGGAATCCTCAATTTTAAGCAGAATTTTCAAAGCAGATAAGTGATCTAACTTATTGTCATGGCTTCAGCTGTTGGAGTTAACTTTCTTACTAGCAGCTGGTATAGTGCTGTGTTTTGGATTCGGGAGGAAAGCGATGTTGATAGCGCACCGATGGTTTTGGTTGTTGCTAAGCATTCAAGGCCTTTTCTGCTTCCTACACCACCCCACCAAGTGAGTAGGTTGGGAGGAGACACAGCTGGGACAGCTGACTCCAACTGACCACAGGGATAATCCATACCATATGACGTCATGCTCAGTAGATAAAGCTGGGTGAGGGAGAAGAAAGAGGAGGATGTTCAGAGTTATGGCATTTGTCTTGCCGAGCAACGGTTATGCATGATGGAGCCCTGGTTTCCTGGAGATGGCTGAACACCTGCCTGCTGTTGGGAAGTGGTGAATGAATTCCTTGTTTTGCTTTGCTTGTGTGGCTTTTGCTTTACCTATTAAACCACCTTTATGTCAACCCACGAGCTTTTTCTCACTTTTCTGACTTTTCCGATTCTCTCCCCAGTCCCACCAGGGCGGAGTGAGTGAGCAACTGCATGGTCCTAGTTGCTAACTGGGATTAACACATGACACTTATAATGCTGTTTAATTGTGTTCTTCCTTTTATAGACAAGATTAAGCTAGCAAAGGGGAACTGTGTCTTGGTTTTAGTATATATTTAGTATACAATTTAGTATACATTTAGTATACAGATAGTACATATATCCTCACACCATTCTTTAAAATACAAAGAGAGTCAGGAAGAGTAGAAAAATCACCTTCAGACAGTGATTCAATTGTTCAAAGATGATAAATTTCTCTTCTGTGAAACTCTTATGCCAATATTAGAGTAAGAGTTTAAACACCAGAAGGAATGCAGTGTATCATATCTAGCCATTAATAACACATTAGCTTACAGAACTATTTTGTCTAACACTTAAGAAAGTTTTTTGCTGGTATTAATTGTAATGTCTGTCCCTATTATCAGTCAATACACATCAAGACAGGTTCCATTTGGGGCGGGGGGATCCCAAAGGGAAAAATAAAAGCTTATGGGAATTAACTGAAATATATATAAATACATACGTATGTTGTTTATTAATTTAAGATGCATTGATTCGGACAGCTTTCCTGATAAATACAGGAAGCTGGAAATCACTTTTTTAAGCAAATATTTTCTAGAAACGTATTTCAATTAATAGCTTTAAGTATCAGTTCAGGAATTGGAAGGAAATTTGCCAAATAACAAGGCTTTATTGATGATTTTTTATGTAAAGATTTTATTTTGCATTCATAATCTAGAAAAAAATTATTGATTTGAGGTATTGATTTTTTTACAGCACTGACTCTCATCCTCTCTCCTATTTCCAACCCTTCCTAAACTGAAAAAAGGGGACACAAGACAGTAATAGAATCCTGTTTGAGAGAGCTGCCTTAGAGAAAAATGGAACATTCTGCAGAGCAGCGCTTGCAGCTACCCAAAGAGGCTGACGTGGGAAGCTGCTGAAGGTGTTGCAGAGAGGTCTGGTTTGGACAGGCAGAGACCGAAGGCCATCCTCTATTGCCCTTCAAGACTGTGATTTGTAAAATTTACAAGATCTGACTACTGCACTACAAAATACATCACTGTTACATACAAAATGTCCTTACCGTTATTAAGCATAAAGAAAAGAAAAACAGAACAAATGGTTGAAAATACTTAATGGCTTCTAAAGGGGCTAAATCAATGGGAACAAAAGAGAGGCAGCCCAAGTTCCCATTAGCCAGCAGCTTGCTGGGTACAGCACGTTCCCCGCAGCAACAGCTGTTCCACTGGGTGAGAGAAAACAAGCTTGGGATAAGACTTGCTCTTTTACTGGGGAGACTTTTTAGGTCCTGCCTCAGGACAGGAGCTAACCCACACCTTTCAGCAGTTCTGCTGGTAGAGGGGCAGTCTCCAGTATGCAAACCTCAGCAGCATTTGGGAAAAAGATGTCAGGCAGGAGAGCTGACTAAAGAGAAGCACTTTTGGACAGATAAAAATAATGTGACATTACAGTAAAGTCTACATGAAATGATGATTTTTTTGGATCTATGTTGACCAAATAACTTCAATTTTCTCTCAGACATATTTGAAGGAGTTTTCACATAGTTTTTTTGATTGCTTTCACCTCCCTGATACACATGAGGAGTATACAAGGAACAAAATAAAAGCAACTGGTATGCTATAAGACTTTATGCTATGTTTTGAGCGTTTACTTTGCAAAAAAACCATAATTACACCACAACAGAGTTCTATCAGGGCCAGAACATAATTTGATTCAGTTTTAAAATTCAGTAATAACATCAGAGGATACTGAATCTCTCTTTTTTTTTTTTTAATAATATATGAGGACTTAATTCACTTGGAAAGTCAGCTAGGCTTTTGAATGCTTTCAACTCATGTTACTGAAGCCATCACCCCTAATTCTGAATCACAGTAAAATTCTGTTCACAGCTACTCCCCATTTGCAGTCGCATAAATCTGTTGGATCAAGTGGAAGCTTTTAAGAATAATGTTTTTTTAGTTCAGCCGAGCAATCATCTCACTCAATTGTTCTTATTTCAACAGGGACATGCACCTGTGGAAGATATACATTAAGTGACCTGAGTGGTGTGAAAGACAAACTGTAAATAGTACGTTATGAAAGTTGCACCATGAAACAGTCATTTAACTAGAGGAGTTTTTTCATATTTTCCCAATTGAAGACAGGAACAACACAGAACTGAGGTCTAAATTTCAAATATGTTGAAACTGTACAAGATCCTGTTTTTGAAGAAGAGCAAATGCTCTAGACACTTTCCTGAGGTCCCTTCTGATGTTACGTACGTGATACTCATAAGTTTTGTGCCAAGACATTCCTTTTGGAGCATATAAAGACAGAAGGAATGGTTAGGAGTCATGGTCATGACTCTGTAAGCTGTTAAGGGATGGAAAGTTTGGAGGTGATAGAAAGGCAAAATAATTAGTTTACACAGTTCAATGCCCAAATAATGTGTCAGATGAAAGGAGCTTTCAAACCCCTCTTTCCTCATCGACTTTGATTCCTTTACACTTTCGCAGTTCATAGAGAGACTTACATACAAGGAGAGCTGTACACCTATTGACAGCTGAGATTTGAATTATTAAGGTGAACTGAAATGAAATGCCCTTGTTTCCTGCACCAGTGAACATCCCAAATGTGGCATCCCTTTTATTAGTGATGAAACTACTATTTTATTCTCTCCATTCCACAGTTTTCTGAATGTTGAAGATAGCAATTTCAATGGCAGGCAAGGACATTGAATACATTGTATTTCAGAGACAAAACTTCCGTTGTGATTGTTCACTGGCAGTTCTACCCTGGAAAATTAGAATGCCACAACCCATACTAAAATTAATAAAATGCCTATTATAATACTGATGTATGCTGCTGCATATTTATTAATCTCATCTGCAATAGTGGAATATAAGATGACATAGGATAAAATAAAAAGTCTGAGGACATTCATTAATCTAACCAACAAAATTAATTAGAAATTAGTAAACTAGCAATGTAGGAAATATGATTCTAAGCATATTGTCTCCCTTGAAAAAAAAACAGTCATAAGAAGATATTTGCTTTGCTATGAAATCACCACAAAATTTGCCATTATATCTGGAGCTTAAATTTATTACGAGGACTTGGTATGAATCTATTATTCTGTTGCATCAACAGAACTTTCTATTTTTTTTTTTTTTTCATTAATAGGTGGGTTTTGTGTATCTGTACTGTCCTGCAAAAAAAATAACATATGTGTATTCACATGATCCGGGCAAAGTCAGAAGTATTAGAACAGACCAACAATACAATTTTGAAAGGATTATCTAACATGAAAAAAAAAAAAAAGCCATGAAGATTATGTAATTAGAAAAATAAGCATATTTGGAAGCTCTGTAAGGCAGTGATGAGGACAGCAAACTCTGTTTTATTGTATAGTTAGCCATACTGTAGTGTACTTTAATTATAAGTGTATTATCAGCCTATGCTCAGTAAATTTTTCTGCATCATTCTAGTCTGTAAAACTGACTTTGATTTTATCAGTTCCAACTGACTGGAACTATATTCTGACCTCTTGAAATTACCTCTTGTAGATTCTTCTAATTATGTATGCAAAACACATATCTTCAATAATTAGTGATTTTAGGGGATGAAAAGGGCAAGAATCAATCCAAGAATTCCAAACGTACTGCTTTAGTGCTTAGCAGCATCCAAATGTATTTTTAAATGATATTCCAAGTACAGCGTTTTATATGCTCAATATTCATGCAATTTGTACTATTGACCAGTGTATATTCTATGCTATGCAGAAACACGCTTTTTTGTAGTCCATGTCCAAGCAATAAATTCCACAGTCCTGTCTGAAACAAATTTACCATCCACATTTGACTTCATCACCTCTTAATCCAGCGGCCCCAGAATTTATTGTAACATGCCAGATCTCTGAGCAACTTCAAACAGTGCCCATTTTCTAAAATCAGCAAGTCTGAGATATATTTTACTCTTTCCCTTCACAATACTCTTTCTCTAACATTCTCTGCTCTCCTCCAAAACACAAAAATAATTAACAAAAAAAATCAAAGAAAACCTAAAGCTATCAAGAGTTAGGAAAAAGGATTCAGTCTTTTATCAGTGGCAGATTTGCCATAAATAAACATTTAATTAATTTAAAATTCCTTTGCTTGGGAACACAGAATTTTACAACCTCTGAAGAAGTTTCTGATTTTCCCTAGCAGTCTGGAATTCACTTTTAGGCTTTTAAATCTTTTCTCTTGGGAATTCCAAAATCTTACATTCATAAAAATAAGAGCGGGTATAAAACATTTACAGAAGTACAATGTACTACTTATTTAAAAAATGTATGCCTCTCTTTTGCTTTTTTTAACTTACAATCACCATCTCTTAGCAAAAAGCAAGTGTATAACAAACACGGTCAAGTGCAGAATCATTAAGTAGAATCGATTTTCAGCAAGTTAGCAATTTCATTCTTCATACTTCAGCTTGACATCAGCTAAATGAAACATTATAACAAGCCAAATACTGTAATCGAAGAAAATACCTTTTTACATTTTTATCATTTCTGTCTTTTATGAGAAGTACTTGTGATGCTCTCAGAGTCCTAAAGGGGATTTCTAACTGACACAGCTTTGAAGAGCAATCAGGTATGGCTCTTCAAAAGGAAGCTTTAACATAATCAAAAGCAGGGCAGACTGCCAGTTTTCCTGGCAATCCCAAATGGACAATGTTCCATTAAGCACTCCTCCCTCAGCTTCAATTCATACTGAACTTAAATAAAAAACTTGGTTGTGCAACTTCAGGGACTGCATCTTGTTTGAAAATGGCAAGCAGTCGCTCACTCCAGTGAGACTGGGTCAAAGAAAACAGGACGAAAGATAGCCAATTGCACCATTACTTTTTCTAAGCTGTTCAATAATTCAGCAACTTGGTATGTGTGATATTTTCAAGAATCTCTTGCTTCAAAGTGATTGTAAGAATTTATCCCCATTTAGTCCGTATCTTGCAAGCCACTGAAGCAAGTTGCTGCTGAAACCACAACCCACCATGGCAGTAAAGCCCCCGTTACGTTACAAACAAGGGACTTAGACAAAATAAAGCAGGTTTTTACTGGAAATGAATTTATGTATAACGACTTGATAAATGTAGCTATTTTGTAGCTATTTTCATTTATTGCTAACACATTTGGATTTTATTATAAGTAACCTAAATTCATCCAAGCAGGAATTAAGACAAACTATATGTTTGCCCTCCCAGGCTTAGTCGAAACTGAGTACTCCAGGCTTTACCTGCAACTGCTAAAATGCACAAAGGCGGCTGTATTTTCCATGCAGCCAGCAGCTCCAATGTCACATTAGCAGTCATTTTTTCCAAGAGCTCAGCTTCCCTAATCCTGTTTGAAAACGTAGTTCACATACTTTTTTTGTGTCTATTTTCCACATTTTATATAATATTAAGAATTTTTCTCTCGGGACTCCTAGGTTTTGGTGTCAGAGACAGCCTCAACTGACTGTTAACTGGAAATTCCACCAACACCACCATAATAAGCAATAAAAGGATGAACTTAAGTGCTTCTCTATAATAAAGAAAACACAGTCCAAATATAATTATAAAGAAAGAAAAGGGATTGTTAACAAGAAGGAGTCAGAAAGCCTTATCGACTCCATTTGTATTTTCCAGGTCCTTGATATCGCCCTATTGTTTTGCTATCCATTCAACACACTGCTTTCAAAACCTGCCTTGATTGATTTTTCTATTTAGCACAACGGCACATAAGACCATGACCTGAGTAGGCAGATAACTTTTCAAAATACTTGTTTTGCACCTAACTCTCAGAAACTGTTCTTGCAACTCTATTTTTTTGAAAAGTGTTTAATTTAAAATATTTCTTCCCTCCAAATTCTTGCAAGAACATTAGGTGAAAGTGGGACTATTACCTTTCATCATTACATTCAACACGAGTTCTAGTTGTAATAGAAACATTTTATGTCCTTTGACTTTCTCATAAAATAGTATTTATGGAGCTTATGCACACAGTACAGTTGCTTTTTCCATTCACATTCTTATATCATCTACATTGTAGTTTCTAAATACTTCACATACAGAAAAGATATTAAAAAATGTTGCTGTACCTAGAAAAGGGAAAAAAAGAGTTAATTTATTCAGCACAAAATCCAATTCATGCCTGTTTTCTCTTAACTGCTTCTAGCAATTCATTATTGCAATTGAGCCATCACACAGAATCTTCTATTTCAACAGAAAAGAAAATTGTAATTTTTAATTATAATCATTGTTTGCCTGCATCTTTTTGGACGGTGCCATGCAGGACTGACAAAACTCTTCCCCATCCTAAAATACTACTTTAAAACAAGATATAGGAGTTTAAGGAAAACCAAATGGAATGAGAAGCTTAGCAAGAGCCTGAAGAAATTTTCTGTTCCATTATGACTGTTTCTCACTTTACATTCATTATTGGTGCTTATTTCTAGCCAATCTGTGCAGCGAAAACCAAACAAGTTTGAAGGGGGTGGGGGGAGGGGGGCAGTAGCATAGCGTGAATACTACCAAATACAACCAATCTTACTGCCAATATAAGCATACATCCCTGATACGTGGATAAAGACTTTGATCTAGTCCTTGAGGACGAAGAGGATGAAAGAGCTCTGTGCATTTAGTGGATGACGACTCTCATATGCTTGGGGCTGACATTTACTTTGAACATTAGATTGAGAATGTGACCTGCTCTGTGAGTTGACTGTGGTCATCCTATGGAGTCCTCGCCACCAGAGCACTGAAATATCTGTGGGTTTTGGTATTTTATCATTTTCTCATTGTTGACAGTCTACTATAAACCCGAAGAAATACTTACATTTTCAAACCCCTAACTTTTCAAACTACACTAGTCAGCGTATTGTTCTTAGACCATCACAACTACAACAACATCGCTACATAAAATATACGTGATATTTGGCTTTGCTTTCTGTTGGATGAATGCTGCTAGATACATACATTCAAATAAATTTGTTTTACTTTGAGGCACCTTTCCAGCATTCGAAGTCTGAAGAGAAAATTAATGCAACATTATCTTTCTTGTGGAAAGACAATTCATTGGCACAGAGCTCCGTAAAATCAACAGAAAATTTAATACACATACCAATTTGACTCTCTTCTTCACCTAAAGCACATAACAGCACAGTGAGCATTCTCCCCTCATTGAAACATTACTGACCCAGGTCCATTTAATTGGAGCAGGAAGGAGGTTTTTTCCCCTGAAAAGCCTTCAGACTCGGTGCACGTGTTAATCTGCTTTCATTCCAATTTTCTGACAGCAAGACTCGTTGGATTTATTTCACTGAATTACAGTAGTGAACTGGTGAATTATACAAGCATTTTGAACTGATCATATTTGCTAGGCAGATAATAGCACAATCATTAGATAAGTCCAACTCCTAATTTATCAACATCTTATTTGGGTAACTCTGAAAAGAAGAAAGTATCTTAAGATCCAAAGAAAAATTAAAATAGTTACATTTATAGAGAAAATAAATTCCTGACGTATTTTTGACAGGAATATGATAATAGATTTGTTTCAGACATCTATCTAATAAAACTTTCAAAGTTTGGGGAAATTCTGAAACCTTCAAAGCTTAGTTGGCTTCAGATTCTTAGGACAGGAAGAGTTATCAAGAATACCTGTGTTTAAAGTCTTCTGCTCCACCTTGTAGAGGAGAAAAACAAGAGGGAAAACCTTGCCACAGGGGGGCATAATGTCTAAACATTTGCACACACTATAACTGGATTGAACAGGCTGCTATTGCATGCTACCAGGCAATAGAAATTTCACAAATTACAACAGAATTCATGATAGGTTGGGAGGCAGGCAGCAGGAGAAAATTATTAATTACTTCCCAGAGTAATAAAATAGATCATGTAACTTCTCACCCAGCCTTTTCCATCATTGTTGCCACAATTACTAACACATTTTCTACTGCTGCTTCAAACAAATGATAGATTTGCACTTCAGTTCACGTCAGCTTCTTTCTCTGCTACAGGAAGATACGTTTTTCGAAACATTATCTAAAGTTTCACCACCCTGATTATTAATGAAAACACATGGCAAGGCGCACACATACTGAAATTATGCCAAAGCCCAATTAAATCCAAGTGAAATATTTTTAACGCAATCGGAAAAGACTGGCTGAGACTGGGTACATACCATTTTTATTTAACTTTTCCAGTGCCAAGTTGCTGCTGCTGTCGCTAAGATCTCACCTCCTTCACTCCCTCTCAAGTACTCCAGCAAAAGCTACAACCATACAGAGTGGCAGTGGACATAGTGTCAATCAGAAGAATGTTCTTATTGTTCTCCAACTGCTCTGGTCTAATCAACAGATAAATAAAATGTAATCGAGTATTCCAGTTGGTTTTTGAATTTAGGGAAAGTTCGTGTCAGCATCAGGAGTTTCTAGAAAAATCTGTATCTATAGTGGCACGTTCAAGGATTTCAATCTTACAATACAAGGTTAAACTCATAATAAAAATGTTATGCTAATGAAAAACCAGAGTCCAGAATTCAGGCTCCAAATAACTTTGACATTTCATACTCTGATGAATTTAGTACACTTTGCAAGACTGCTTATTTCACCGAATCAAGAAAGCCAGATTCTTAGTCAGCTGGTTAACATGGTTCTTACACTTCTGTAAGAGCAATCACAATGAGGAAATCAAGGAATACTTGTTTGATTTAAAACTCTTTTATAAAACTATTAGAAAAGAACCATGAAAATACTATATCATGTGGGAAGCAGTGCAAGAGAGTGCAGAAAAAAGCATGGCTTTCACAAAGTAGAAACAACACTATTCTTACTTAAAAATGAAAAGTCCATAATAAATTTCTAAACAAATTATTTAAGAGCATTCATTTGTAACCAATAGTTTTATCACATACAGCTCTACAACAGCTGTGTATATTCCAAGTAAGCCACAACAAAGAAAGTAATAACTTTTTAAAGTAATTCCAAGTTCTTAGTGGTCTAAAAACATATCCTGTCTTAACAGAACTTTTTAATATTGAAGTGGAAAATGGGCATTTATACTTCAATAACCAAAGCAGCCAGATCTATCAGAAATGGATCTTTCATCCCATGAGGATAAATACTCCATTTGAGCATTTCCCAGTTTGGATCCAGACTGAACATTAACCAAAAATGAAGGTGTGAATTCAGAGCAGGGAGTTGCCGGCAGACTGACCCGACTACAGTAAAGCAGAACACAGAACTAAATGCAACAATCGTGCCATAACAGGTAACCCACACCACCCAACAACCGCAAGGTGTGCAAGAACTGCACTAATGATTCGACAGATTTTTACTGAGAGGACTCGAACACTTGACAGCTCTAGGGAAGTCCTTGTGACAGTACGTGGAATAGATAAGCCAGAGCCAAGGCTAGTGGCTGTGGGGTTTTTCAGCAGAAAAGGAATTTAGGGCTCCCTGGATGGGATTAATCTTTTCTATTGTGTAAAGATTTACAGCTCAGCTAATTTTGTCGTATGCCTTTGTAGTTGGTGGAGAGAATTACGAGCCAGCATAGCTGCCTACAGCTAAGAGCAAGAAAATCTATTATTTTAGTTTCTTTGTTTAATCCTATGCAGAGGTAGATCAAACGCATTTCAAAACAAATATCCTTTCTATCTTTACTGCTAGAGATTTTGAAAAACTGTGTCATAGGAGTGGGTGGAGCAAGCTGCAAAACCACAAGTATCATCTTCACAAGTCCTTCTCCGTAACAGCATTCTGAAGGGATGCTTAAAAATATGCATTTTGGGATCGGTTCTAGATCCTGCAGGAAGCAATCTGTCTTCCTCTCTTTCCAGTTAAGTCCCTAAGCAATTGTTCTTGTGTTAAATGAAAGCAGAAATAAGTTTCATTCACTAGAGGAAGGATAACCATTTACTTATCGTCTGCTTTTAAGAAAATTGTATAAAAGTATAACAGGAAATGGAAAAGTTTCTTCTAGTCTTTGCATTTTAATACCATTTAGTGATTATTTAGCTCACTGGATGTTAAATATTAGAAAATTGAATGTTTTGTTTTTCACACAGCAATTCATGCTGATGACAGGTTTTCAATAGGACATTTTCTCCCAGCCACTATGAATCAGGAATTTGATTTTGTTACATTTATTCTCCTAATACTATACAGAGAAAGAGGTGACAGGAAAGGCAAATCCATTAAATGCTTACAATTCCATCCTGAAAAAAATGTGATTTTCTTTGTCACTCATTATCCATCAGTCTGAGTATCTTTTTCATTTTCTATCTGTCACATCAAACTCCATTTGACTAAAATAAACTTTTAGAATCAAATGTTAATGTACAGTATGATGCTTTCTGTACCTATACATCATTTGGCTATTTGATTACAGTTCCTTTTTCATTTGAATAAGCTTTCATGCCTTTCTGACATGTGAGTTATAACTCACAGATATCTTTCTTTACTAGCAATGGATATTAATGCAGCAGAATACCAATAAACATGATTCCAAACATAAGAGATGAGAGGTGCATGCTATAGAAGTCTAACACATATCTGTTTTTATTTCACTGGATAATCCCCCCTGTGTCATAGTCATCTGAAGACATGAAGCTCAAAACAAGAGTATTAGAGCTTCAGTCTTTTGCTGAATGAACGTCCTCTGTGCCAGCACTGGTCCCCATCTCAGTCAAGCCTCATCACAGCACTGTGCGGGCATTCTGCATAAATATACTGCATACCCATGAAAAAAGCAAGAGTAAAGAAGCAAGAAGGCAAAACTCCTTGGGCCGCTAAGTAGGACAAGAAACCTGCGTTCAGCTCTCTCCCAAAGACAGCATAATTCATCTCTCTGTACCTCAGTTCTGAATTTGTAAAACGGAGTAACAAGACTTCCCCTCTCCTGTATGATTTCAAACTACATACCTGGAAGAAAATCATATTCATTCAGTGAGAGTCATTGGGAACGTGTAAGCATCCTTGGCAGAAAAACCAAAGAAGGTGCAAAAAATGTTTTTCCTTAAAACACATTAATTATAACAGTGGTCCTGAACAATACTCCTTCTGCTCCACTACTCTGTCTGCAGCACAGTTGAAAAGTACATAGCATAAAGTACAACCAGAGCAAACTTCTATGACTGCTTCCCTTTCACGTACATTAGCCTCCAACTACTTCCACCTCAGAGGATTTCCTTTTAATTATTAATTATTCATTTTAATTTTTAATTTAATGTTTAACTGGTAATTAATCCTTTTAATTGTTAATTCTTTGACAAGTACCACTTTGTTAATTCTTGTTTATAATTCATATACAATAAATATTCCTTACTTCTACTTGTCAGCAATATTTAGCAGCAGACTCTTTATAAAGCCAAATACCTGAGCACTTTAAAATATTTTTAATATCAAATATTAAGTCATATTGATTATTGGAGTGTCCCCTCTCAAAGTTCTGATCTAATTATTTTTAATTTGATTTGTAATTTATTTTGAAGCTCTAGGTGTCAACTATCACCTTTAAAAAATAAAACCAAGAAAACCAACAGATCAAGAAGTTTGTTTTAAACTAATCAGAAGTGGTGCCAGTATCCATTTTTCTGTGCTCTATCATAGCTTCATAAAAAACGTTGGTAATTCAGGCTTAAGAGCATTGGTATGAACCTTAACCACTAGACTGGTTAGTAAGATGAAGAAAATTATTTTAAATAAAGTAAGCAATTTTCTTCTTTGGAATTATATGGACTTCAATATTGTTCACTGTTAGAATATTTGGGAGGTTAATATTTGGGAGGTTAACTATAACTACTCATAAATAATGTGAGAGGTTATACCCAGCTGATGCTGTTCTAGTAATTGTGTAGGAATTTTAATACTTTCAGCTTACACAGGTTTTGAGACAGGCAAAGCTTTCATTTTCATATGCTTTCTCTTTCCGTTCACTAAGACCTCTATTCAATTTATACTCTGAATTACTTCTCTACTGCAGCTCATTGTTATCCCACAGTTCTGATTAACTCCAGAGACAAGTAAATTTCTACCACAGCAGTCATTATAAATTTATATTTTCAAATTAAAATTAAAACCCCCAAGTATCTTTGTAAAGTATTTGGGGCTGCATACAGAACAGGAAAGTATCTTCTTCATTACAGAAAGTCGTGGAGCCTCACTTCTCCTGGCAATTTGAAAAATTTTGGTCTTAATTCCACTAGTATATTTGATTTACCTCTATAGTTTAGCTATACAATCAAATCTGAGCCTTTAATAGGTCATTTAATTCTAGTATAGATGTGCAAGACATTAAATTTCATTTGTTCTGGCAAGGCAGAACAGCAAGGCACAAAATTTACTAGGAATGAAAGAAAAGACAACCAAAAATATACACGTTAAAAAAAAAAAAAGAGAAAATTCATAAAGATTAAAATATTTTTCTAACGTCTTTCATTCCAAATAAGGCAGGGGATATTTTTCCCCCACCATGAACCACATACCCTGACTACATTTTCTTTTTCATTGTCTAGATAACATCTACCAAAGAAATACTAAAGACAAGTAGTAAATTTTCAATCATTCCTAACAATAAAGCCATTCATTCTTAAAACTGTAATGATCCTCAGTTATTATTTACTTTATTTTTCTCTGTTTCTAGGAGAATTCCGTCCATGAGGTCAGCTTTTGCCAAAGAGTGTAAGTCAGGGCTATACTGAAGGATGACAGAGAAAAAATTGTAGTTCAAGGTTCCAAAGAGGCAGCAAATGCTGTGCAACACAGCAGTCAGCCAAAATATATATAGACATTGAGTCCTTTTTTTATATCTATGTATATATAAAATATATATATATAAATGTATATAGAGTGATCCATTTCAAATCTGGTATCTCTTTGTTAGGTTAAGTGGGTGTCTGGGATAACTGGTGTTTGAGACAAGTGACGCCGAGCAGACAGGGGCCTCTCTCCAGAGCTGACGGGCTGAAAGACAGCTGTCTCACAGGGCCCAGAGCAGCCTCCTGATACCTGCATATTAATCAGGACATGCGGGATCATGCTCACATACCCCAGGGATACTTGGGGTCCAGGTGATCAAGAATATGCAGAATACCAGAATACAGTGTTTAGAAAAGCACAGAAATAAAGTCACTAAGATTTCTATAGATTAGGATATGATATGTACACAAAGGTTAAAGAAATAAACAAAGCCCTAAAATCAAACCCTGTTTGGACCCATTTTCTTTGATCAGGAATCTTCCTAAGACTGTTACACCACAGAAAAAGCACAGGAGCCAAAACCATAAGAAAAATCACCACCTGCTTAGGTCATCCTCATTGTATTTATGTGAGATTTTTTCAAATACTAAAGAAACAAGAGCATCCTTCATATGTAGGATAGGTTCTTTTTGTTTGCTTGTTTTCATGTGTGGTTTTTTTTCTGATATTAACATAAAATATTTCATACAAAGTTATGCACTAGCTAGATTAATAGCCATTTCTCATCACCCTAAATATAGTTTTCAGTCAAGCACACAAAGATGGGTTTTGTGAAGTTATAGGACTGGTATTCAAAATAACAGTTCATGCCTGTCTGCCACCTGGAATGAAGACATTCAATAAATGCTTGCAGCACATTTATAACTGGCTCTTTTTATTGCTAGCTATTTTGCAAATATTTTATTAGCAGTTCTCTGTAGATGAAGTTGCTTAACTATGATCCAAGGTAAATGGAAATCATTTGGACCTAAGGGGAAAATGTGTAAGTGTTCTCAGGAGAAGAAAAACAACTTTTGAATTGAAGTAGTGTCTACAGTCTAATCGGCTTGCTGTCCCCAAACAGATTCCCTCCTCAGCCCCCTCCCCCAGTGCTTTACTCCTACCATTTAATCCATTTCTGTTAGAAGAACCTTTGAGGAGTAAAGGTCATTTGGCCCACTCCTGTCCAACCTTTACATGAAGGCATGTTGCTCCCTACTGATATTTGAAGTCTAGATTGTGATATAGTTATTTGTCCTTGTTGTCTGGTCTAGCACTATAATAGCATTTTATTAAGACAGCAGCCTTCCACAACACCGTGACAGCTTTCAGTCATTACCCAGCTGTATCAGCTGTGAATCGGTGACCTAAAAGTAAAATGCTCCAAACCCATTTCCAATTGCATGGGCTTTCCAGCCTTCCAAAACTGTTAGTTCTCACCTTTAGAGACAGGAGACTAGGCTCAGTTTTAGTGTCTTACCATCTGGCACTACATTACACAGTGGGTGATCTTTCAATTTTACTTTGATGAAAATAAAACAGAAAATAAAATTTACCACAAACATCATGCTTTACACCTGTCACCCAAAATATCTGATAGAAAAAAATACATTTGCTGCCCATGTTGCATGAAAAATCTACTGTCTGAAAAAGTAGCTATGTTTCCCTTCATTTTACCAATAAAAGTCACTGAAGTAATAAAAAGATGTATGTTTCATCAAAATGTAAAGAGTTATAATTATTACTATTGTGAGAGACTGGAACCTAAAAATAATTGTCTCAAAGCTTGCTTAATTTTCTGCAAGCCTACGGGAGGTTTGCAAGGTTTCCTGTCGGGTTTGCCGCCTATAGTCCGAAGGGAAGCTGGTGCAGACTTTCTGCAGACCAAGAGGATGTCTGGAAGTTCGCCTGCTGCTGCCTGCGTGGTGCACGTGCCAACCAAGGGTACCCCAAATTTGGCACGACGACTTTGCTAAATCAAGTGCTGCCCAAGCAACAGGGGCAGGAAAATCTCACCCAGGAACCGCGTCAAACGGTGACTGGCCGAGCCAAGACAACCTGCACGCTGACTGATCGAACCACGAGCTGACAGGGACTATGAACTAGCGCCATGGAAGATCACAGCTGGGACCCTCACCACCGTCACTTGAGAACTATGGATCAACGGGACGACGTTGAACTTCAAAGGACCAATGAAACGCCATCGGGCCTGTGGCGGTGACTATACTCTTGCTGTGCTCCGTAATACTCAGTAATACTGCTTCTCTCTTTTCTGCCTTTTCTCTACTTCCTCCTTTACTCTATTGCTCGTCTCAGTGACTATTGTTGGGGAATAACAATAGATCTGCAGTGCGCGGCATCTGACCTCCTTTGTGTCTTAATCTCACGCTCGGAATCAGTACGAACCCCTCCCAGACCCAACGTAGTCAGACTGGGACTTAACAAGTACATAAAGTAATAATAACTGTAATTTAGAAAGTATTAATTACTTTCCACAGTAGTATTATCAAAGATCTTATTTACTGTTTTGAGAAAGGAAGTTTTGAGAAATAAAACACGTCTGCTCTAATTCAGTCTGCACCCATCATCATCTCTAATTCAGAAGTGTTAATTCCTTCTTCATAAATTTCCCTCTTGCAACACCCTTTTCATGTTTATAAATCCACTTTCTTTTTAAGTATTTTCTTTTAAAGAGAGTTAAAGCCCCAATAAGATCACAAAATATTCAAGGAAAGCAAGCGTCTTGACAATAATATTCTGGATTGCCAAAAGAAGTTAATTCAATTTGGGGCTAAGAAATTGTGCCTTCCCTTACACATTAACCTAACATAATTTTCACTTTTGAAGCAGCTTTTCTAAGTCAGGCTAATGGTCCTTTAAGAAATTTTGGAAATAGACCAATAGTGTGTAAATAAACAAAACATTTTGTGTAAGTCAGTCTCCTAAGACCACATTCATCAAAGGCTGAAGAGTTATTGACACATTTCTCAGGGCAAAGAGCATCATGGTAAATTGTAACTGACCTCCTCGTGTGAGGATTTTTTTTTTTTTGGTAGCAGTCTTCAGAGGCCATTTCCATTTATCGAAAACTAAGCATTTAGAGAGACTAAAATAGCATACCCCCACATCAGATATTGTCCTTAATGTCTCAGCTTCAAAAAAGCATAAAATTTTTTGATGGTATTAAACTTTCACCTGCTACAGGAGGGAAAAACCTGAAACACTATACCTCTTAAAAGCAAAAGGAAACAAAAGAGCATAATAATACATTTTCTTGATACAATTCCTTCTTGAGAGTCTCCTCTAATCCATTACTCTCCATCAGTCTAAGCTCTGTCCTCTCCTTTAATCTTTTTCTTGATAAAAAGCACTGATCATAACAATATATTTGAAACATGAACTTATTGTCAAATTTATTTAAAGGTTTAATACTGAGAAACACATTCAGTTTGTAAATACTCAGTACTGAAATTATGTGATATTATATAATGACAATTTATTATAAAACTACGCTTCAACTTTGCCTATACTCTTTGTACAGCCAGGTACAACTGGCTTAAGAGAAAAAAATGTAACAAGCATTTCACAAGCTATTTTACTCTGCCTTAGTCTTTTATCACTGTAATGACTTACAGGGGTTTTAATTCATCTCAAGGAAAGTGGATTCAGACCTGAGTTTTCCAAAGAATTCTGTCATATAGATGTGACATGAAAATATACTGCTTTTTCCACTGGCAGGATCTATCACTCCTTCAGAATCAGTAGACTTCGCTACAATTTGGTGTATTTCACAAGATGCTTGTAGGAAGTTCCATTATTGCTGATGACTTTCAATAACATCAGATGTACCTAGGAATAGCCCAACACACACGGTCCAAGATATTCCCTACACGATTATTTTCCCAACAGCCTGTACTTCAGTACAAATTCCTAATATCCCAACTCTGAGAAGACATCTTCCAAATAGTTTCTCTTAATCGCAGCACTAATAGTAGTTCTTGGAAATGAACCACTTGGTATTACCTCAGAGTAACCTTATGCATCCAACCTTTTTATAACTTTTGCACTGCATAATTATTCCTGTTGTAAGTTAATTAGCCAATTATGGATAATGACATGGTACCTTCAGAATAAAATATTTGTTCTTGGTTTTGTTGTTGTTACCTGATATTTGTTAGTAATTCATGTGAGTTTCTGTGAGTTCATGGCATTCTGTAATATATTTTGTAAATGTTTATTATTAATAATTTGATAGGCAATACTACAACTCATGATGCTAGAAAGAACCTGAAGAAGTTCTGTCTCTGTCATTCCTGGCAAATATTCTAGTCAGTCCACTGTTCTATGGTCTCTAGTGAGAAATACCTCATGCATCTCCGAACAGTTTGTCTACTATCCATGACACTAAAATATTTTTCCTCATTCTAAATTAAAATCTCATTTTTGAATAGACCTGCCGAGGTTTTATACTCCAGTTGAAAAGCTGAGCTCCATTCTAAAAAAATTTGCAAAACTTCCTAGCGAATTTGAGTCAACAGTTTTATAAAAGGCATCTGAACCCAGTAAAGCTAATTTGTTTGGATTTACTGAACTTAATAGAGCCTCAAGTGACCCATTAAATTTTGTTCATTAGACTTACTGACATAATTTAAAACACTTCATCCAGATAGATTTTGTCAAGCACAATTTGTTTTGTATCCATGTGAAAAGTCCAGTCAGCAGAAGTTCAAAAGGGATTTAACAGAACGAGCAAAGTACATTAATGATGGCTAGCAATAAAACCAATAAAACCTTCAGCAACTATATTTCTTAACCTAAGAAAAAGATACCTATGCATCAGTAGGAAAAGAGATATCCCTCTTTTCAGTGTGTACTGATACATTCATCCGACAAAACTTTAGTGAGATTTCAGGGAGGGCCCTGTTTCATATTAAAACAAACCCCAAAGCCATCTTACAGGGATTGTTTCAGTTGGGTTTTTTTTCCCATCAATAAACCAGAAAGAAGAGAACACAGAAACGCTAGTGGTTGATGCATTCACCTAGTATAAAAGAGATCTACTTAAAGGACTGTTTTTCTGTTCCTCATATGTGAGGAGCATGATCTTGTAGACTTAGCTCATGGTTTTCTCAGAAGTGTAGGCAGAATTTAATTTTTCTGTTGTAAGGACTTTGTCCATGCTTTCAAGGGGGTAAAAATTCAATTTTGCAGAAACAGCAGAGCTGATCCTAAAGGATAATAGAACACCTGGATCAGTAGGATGCTAGAAGAAAGTGAGGGTTGAGAAGGGTCAGGGGGATTTCAAAGTGCTTTCAGTAGAAAAGAGGATTTCCCTCTCTTGCGCATCCACCTGTCCTGCAGGAACATCTTTGCTCTGCTTTCTCTGTTCTCTCTGCCAGTCTCATGCAGTTTAGCGGGTGACTCTCCAATTCCAGTAACCTTACAAGAAATGTTACCACCCTGCCTTTATGGCCTGTCTCATCCCCATGGGGGCTTTACACACATTTTATGAACGTATCAAAAGCCTGAATCCTCTAGACGTATATTTACTGAGCTACTAAACATATTTTGGATGTACAACTTTGTCTTTAATCCTGTCTTTTCAGCTCCAGGTTGTGTTGTAACCCTGAAAGACCTAACTGAGAAGAGACAGCGCATGTGCAAAAGTAAACATGTTAATCACTCTAGTGAATTTACCGAGCCTATTTTTTTCAAGGTAATACTAACACTGTCAAAGTGATTTGGGAAAGACTTGCTATCATCTCCTGAGCTCACTCATTAGACAAAGACAAGGAATGAGACATTTTTTTCCTTTGTCTGCTATCAGTAATAAACAGAGTGAGAAGTGGGGACAGAAGCCACGGGCAGAGTGGGATTGTTGCTTCCCTGGACACGGACATGTCCTACCGTTATTTTAGAAAGCACTCTTATCTCTTGTCCTCTGTCATTGCAGTGAAAGCACTGACAGCCTCAATTTTGGACGAAGCTTATCTTTTCCTACACGCTCCTCTTTCCCATGTGCTCTCTGAAGCATTATTATGCAAAATCCTAGGAAACTTTTGTAAAAACTCTGTTAAATCATACAAGTGTTTGTGAAGATCACTTCTCTGAACAGTTTGGGCCTTGGAGCATCTCCACAAATGTGAAGACTGAAGGACTCTGACTGAGTTTGGTTCAGTATCCAGTGGTTTAATAAAATGACAGGTTTTAGTGGATGGTCCGACAGCGCCATGTGGAGTTGGGGTGTAGGATGCATTCTTGGCAAGATGCCATAAAACCTGCCTTAACTACTGAGACTGACCACCCTTCTTTACTCCTCCTTTCCTGAAATTCCATGCTGGACCTCAGAGATACTACCCAGTAGGACTTCCATCAAAACTGATGCATTTCTGTGAAGAGTAGCCATTTAGGGAAATATGTATTTCCATGATAAAATTTTCAACCTTCTGTATGGTACACGTTTGTTTATTTAAATTAATTATTTTAACATTTAGTATCCAAACGTTCCTCTCCAATCTACAACTCTACTTATACAGCGTATATTATAGAAAAAAACTACATAATAAATGCATTTCATCTCAATACAACAGCAGTGTTTGAGAGAGATAAAGGAAACGTAACGAGACGTGTACATTCTTATCAAATTGGTCTGTAATATTTCTGTATCTTACATGTTTTATTGCCAATGACAAAACTAAAAAAACCCAAAAAGATACAGGTGAATACCTGTGAATTTTCCCTACTAAAAACCACTTCAGAAAACTGAGTGCAGTTTTTGTGAAAGATTAAGACTGTCATAAAGCCACTTCTAGTGGAAATGTTGAGCTCCTCAGTCCTTGATATTAGTCTGAATTAAAGAAACATGGTCAAAAGACAGACTTTTTTATTGAGAGTTTGAAGCCTTCAAATTCTGTAGGCTTCGTATGAATACGTGCAAGACAGAGCTTAGCCCACTGTTGAGAGGTAGAAAAAGTTTGCATGTCTTGAGTCATGATGACGCATACAAATTTTTCTGCATGGGTACTTTAAAAAGTAATTTTTATGCTCTCATTCAAATTCATATTTCAAGCCTGGCAGGAAAATTAACTTTTCTGTGAGTCTTCGTATTAGTCCTCCAGGGTCCAACTAGTCTGGAATTCTTTAGCAATTAGGTGTCTAGAGATTAATTAGGAAGAGAAAACACTTCTTCCACAATGAAACAAAACCACAAACAGAAAACTCTCATTCTAAAAAAAAAAATAAATAGTAATTGTAAACACAATAATGTTTTCTACATAGTCAGCCAGTTGGAATCAGTTGAATCCTTTTCTCTGCACATTCCCATGCAGACATAAAACAGACTTGGCTGTCTCAGAAATAAGCACTTGTGCATTTGAGCCTCAATATTCCCCTTTTTTCACCCTGCTGCCAAATTGCACATCATGAACTAAGTGCAAATCTCTCACTACAGTAACTGTTTTGAGAAGGATGGGTGGTACAAAATGTTTATGTATTCGATATCAAGACAAGAAATTGGTATTTTCTTGGATTTTTTTATCCAGTAGAAATATAAAACAAAGTCTAAAAAGAAGGCATATAAAACAAATCTAAAAAGAAGGCAAACTATAAGATAGTGAGGTCCAACAGAAATCTGTTTAACAAGGCAATATGAAACAAAAGACACTATTGATAATTGTGGTACCATACACACTTAAAATACATAATTGATTCAGATATTTGGACTTCTTCAATTAAATAAGTATTTATAAAACAATTCTCAGCCTCACTATTATCACCATAATAGCAATTACCATACACTTTATAGGGAAGATGATCGATTTTAGAATAAGAAACAAAAATTTTACATAGACAAAAATAAGAGTTGGAAAAGTAAGAATACAATTTCTTGGTTTCATCTCTCCATCTCAAAAAGGATACACAGGGATTAAAAGGCAAAAATACTTAGAAAAGGGAAATGAAAAAGTGAAGAATGCATTTGTTTGGAGGGTAGATATAGCACACGACAGTACAAATTACACCACTGTAGCCAGAGAAGGTCACCTGCACGTACTTGACCTTTTCTCACAAAATAGGAATACAAAGGAAGTAAAAATGAAACACAATTGCCAATAAAAAAATCACTCCCTGGCATTTAAGAGATAGTAAGAAGGCAAAGCATGCAATAGCTTTAAAAATTACCATACGTTTACACATACATACAGCATTATGTGTTTAAAGTACCCAAAGATACTCTGGGTTAGATATAAAATTATGAGGAATTTAAATTATCGTGCTTCATGAGTATAAGACTTGTACTAATTGCTGCGGTTAGGAATAAAGTAGACCTCAGAGACAGTAATTTGACTTAATCAATTACAAAGTTTTATGATCTTTTTCTCTCTGAGGTACCTGACACTGAACAAACTGTAAGAGTAGTTAGATCTATAGTCTGCCATAATGCAAAGCTTATATTCCTACAGAAAATGAGTTTGAAATGATCCTGATATGCAACTTGTTCTTATTAACTACTCATTCCTGTTAAAACTAAACCAGTATTTTGCATTGCATTTGTACAGGAAATTTTATTTGTGGACATACAGACACCATAAAACCACCATAAATTAAGTAACGTCTACAATCTGGTACAGGTCCATCAGAAGCACATTTGAAAGGAATAATAACACATAACCCTGGCACTAATTGAAGAAGCACAAATCTTTGGGACAATGGGGACTACTCAAATATTTTGAAATTTTCAGAAATATTGCAAAAAATATCTTTTTTTTTTTTTTCCTCCCACTTCTCCCAGACCAAACCATTCCCAGGAGTTAATGGCAGATATGTGAATGGCTTCACTTAACTAAAAAAATACTTTGATGAGTTAGTTACTGACCAAATGCATATTTATTATTGTTTAGCAAACAAAGCATATAGCAGGAAAGTGAAACTTAAGTCTTGAAAATACAGAAACTGTCTTTTAAATCTACTCCACTGAATTTTATTTTTTTTTATGAAAGAACAAAACAAATATTCTAATCTAACCAAAAATGACACCATTTAAAGGAATGAATCCCCACATAACTGATACACAAAAATCTCTACGTACATTTAAAGCTTCATTAGAGAACATAAGGATAGCTGTAAGAAAATGACTTCAAATGCATTGAGATGTGCTGCTTTGCTTTCAGTTTAACTCCATAGGCATCACTCCTCCCAGAAGACTTGGAGCAGTCTGTCTGAGCCCCTGACACGCTCTCCTGATAAGATCCTTTAAAATCCATCACACCACGTGCAGAGCGAAGTTAATAAGGTTCCTGTAATTGCCTCCCAACAATATGTGCTCAAGCAGATTACATTCATTAGCAATCATACATACATATAGCCTCATAAATCTATTGTAAGAAACTATGACATTTCTGTCCTTGAGTAGTCTCTATTCTAAGCCCATTTGATGGCGTTTCCTTTACTCTGTCTGAAGTCCACACTGATGAACATGACTATTTTTGAGACCTGCACTAGCACAGATGCCTCACACCCACTGCTTCACAGCAGATTCCTACCAGGGAGTAAAGAAAGCTTCTCAATAGCACAAATCACAGTTGTCACTGGAAATACCAAAGACCAAAACACCTGTGTACAATACTTCACGCTGTGAGACGTGCTGCACCCACAGGAAAACACGTAGGCACATTTCAGCAAATTTTCCTATCTTTGAGCCAATGGATCAAGCTGGAGTCAACAAGCTCGTCTTAAGGAAATGAAAAAAATTCTTTCCATGCCTTTTCACATATTACTTTCTCAGAAACTGGTCTGATGCAGAAACCTTCTGTTGCAGGAGTTACCATCAAGTAACATTTTACACATAAGTTACAAAATCACAAGGAAGAGGAATAATAAATCTAATAAATCTTCAACTATAGTGACATGAAAGTGAGTCTATAATTACTTCTGCCAGTCACAATACAATTTTAATACGCTCCTATTCCTATAGGGTAAGGTCGATCAATTATTATTTAGACATAGAGAAACAAACCAAATTATCTTTTCTAATCTAACATTATATAAAACTGTAATGAATTTGTGAATTATATACTCATTCAGAACATTATGTGACTTGACATCCTTTTACTTGACTTTAACTACTGAATTCTCACTTCTACTGCTATGCCAGACCTGAGCACTGAACAAAAACAAAATAGAGATAAGAATTTAATGGTACAATATTTTAAACATTTAAGAGTAATTTGAATAAGTACTATTAATCTTAATAGCACGGTTTATAAATGCTCACCAGGAATGGAGACTTTCTTATGAAAAATGCTTCTATTAGAATTCAGTAATGAATTAATTTTTAATAAGGCAACGATCTTCTTAGCATTAAAGGTGATTTCCCTTTCTTTTTACATGAAAAAACTGGCCAAATTTCTGCAAGTAACCTCTAGTTGTTAGGTATAAAGAGTTATTATTTTTAATACATTCTAAAGCTTGTTTCTGCAGCATGGGTGACATAACATGAAAAATAAAAGAATGTATCATTTAATAACGCAAATAGGGTTCAACTCACTGGAATGAGTTACCTTAGAGTTTTATTTCACTCGAGGAACAAATCTTAGGTTTTGTATTAAGTTCAAAATGCTTTTGAAGCATTTTCATAAGTATACTTATAAGTATATACATATATACAAATATTTCATAAGCATACTTATAAGTATTTAATATTTTTATATTTGTAACATCTAAATACTTTTAATAATTTACATTCTAAATGTTTCCTAAATATATTGCTATATGTACGATAATATATTTAAGTACTGTATCAATTAATTATATACTTATCTTTTTGCTTTTTTAGAGCTCTAGAAATTTCTTCTACATTAATTTTACTTATCTAAATTATTGAGTTCATAATGTTGCATGACAATAAGAAGATAATCTTTTCTCTCAATTCTGTAGTCTACATTTTCTAAATAGTAATAATTTAAAAAACCTCAAATCCATAAATTAATGGAAATTTTGATTAATTAATGAATCTTGCTGGGAACAGAAACGAAATTCTCCCTCTACAAAAAGCATTCTTCTAAGTATGAGGAAAATTAAATTATTTTAGTATGCAGCAATAACCATAAGAATCTACTGCAAATAAGAACACAAATACTTTGCTGATTTTTAAGAATGTATAGCAAGGAAAACATTTGTTATGTATTTCAAAAACATTTACTCCAAATATAGAAATGAATTCATGAACGTTTGTTGTTCATAAGTTGATAAAAGAACATTCAAAAAGTATAATATGAAATAAACAGTCCAGAAAGAAAAATATTTTAGAAACACACACTAATTTTTATTTCTTATTATTTGAGAAAAAGGCAGGGATGTAGGGAGGGAGAATAGCTTTAAAGCATTTTCATGAGCCTTTCATTTAGAACACAGTAAAATATCACTGGGATTAATTTTGGGATGTCAAATTAAACAGGTATACAGGTATTAATTTTATTATCCTGATATATAAATAGCTAAATAACTCAAGAACAGTTTAAACATATTATGAAATAATTTCTTAAAATATATGCATATACACATACACACGTATATGCATATATACCGGGACTTTTCAGAAGTGGAGGATTTCTGACCTTTGTCGCATTAATATATAAACACAGATCTTTTGTAAACATATACAATTTACCTGAATCTCAAGGGAAGAAAACTGTGAGGGTGGTGAGGCACTGGAACAGGTTGCCCAGAGAAGCTGTGGCTGCCCCATCCCTGGAAGTGTTCAAGGCCAGGCTGGATGGAGCTTTGAGCAGCCTGGTCTAGTAGGAGTTGTCCCTGCCCACAGCAGGGTTGGAACTAGGTGATCTGGAAGGTCCCTTCCAACTCTAACCATCCTATGAAAAAAATAAACCCATCTTGTGAATTGAATTGTCCGTTGCTGAATAGTAAAATGTCTAGTTTCTATTTTGTTTATTTCTTTCTAAGATCATTATAGATAGTAGTGAAAATGTATGTGCTATATTTGAGCATGCACAGTTCTCAGTTTGAATAAACAAAAATTCAAAACGAGGGAAAAATGAGAAACAAGGACACACACTAACTTGGTTTTATAAACTTTCCAGGATTTAATTTTCTAAGTTAATTCTAAGTGAAATTACCACGTGTAGAATATCGGCCCAGCCCCTATGCTGAGGATTTGGCATGATATAGTACTCTAGTAATCCAGAAGAGAATTATAATCTCAGGCTACACCCCAAACGTGTTTTGTTTTGCAGATGTATACAGATGGCCCCACTAAAGAGCCCTTTTATGAAACAATTTGCTTTTTTAAAGACTTGCTATTGCTCCCAGATATAATTACATTTCCAATAGACAGACATTTCGAGTGACTGGAGTTCTAGCTTTGAAAATGCATGAAGACGATGATTTATTTGTAATATCCACATTTACACCGTACTTATTTTTTTCATTATAAAGAAAAATGCTGAATCAGTGTTTATTAAGTGGATGACTAGATGGTTTAAGCTGTTTTATTTATCATGAAGGGCTAAATTTTTTTCTTGTTTTTTTAGTTATGTATCATCTCTTTTTTTTTTTAATCAATCCTATGATGATAGACTCCGTTTTACACTCAATCCTGTGAGTTACATAACATTTAACTGCCTTCAAGACTTATCTTTTGTATCAGTGGTTTTTTCCTTACTGGAAAGTTGCATTAAAATCTTTAGAGAAGTGCAGAATTATTTAATGATGCTGCCCATAAAACCTTTTTTTGTTATGGGTATTGTCTATGTTTGCCATTATATTATGTTTAAACACTTATTAATATTTATTTAATACAGAATGTACTCAGTAGGAGAAAATTTGTAAACAAAATAGCTAACGTATGTAGTCATACAGGTTTTGTGGTTTGTTGGTGCTTTTTTTTTTTCCTATCAGCCTCTCTACCTGTTACTTAGATGTCAAGAAAAATACACTTTGATTCACAAATAAATCATTAACATGCACATAATAAATTCACCTGAGGTTATTTGTTTGGATCTGAGAGCTCACATTTTCAAAATTTATCTCATACCAAAAAAAAAACCTTTATAAATACGAATGGTACACAGCAACCTTATTTATGACAAAAAACAACAAACAGTATGAATGTTGAATGAATGCATAGCACTTGCTGAATCCTAAGTTGTTTAACTGTCGTGTTTCATTTGAAGGCAGAAGAGCAAGGACAGATTAAAGCACCTCAAGATCTGGCCTAATAATTACAGTAAATACCCTGCCCTTATGAAGAGCATTGAGAAAACGCTTACAGTTCCTGCCACAGTGCTTGTGGATCTAAACACACAGTCTGATCTGTCAGTCTCTTCCCTAATTTCTTTTTTTATATATATTCATAGCAAAAAGTCTCTTATTTTTGTCTCCTCTCTCTTCAAACAATAAATGAGATATCTGCAAATTATCAGGGAAGAGGCACTCCTGTTTACCACTGTCATATTCAACATTCTGTTGTATCTTCCACTTAAATTACACCATGTTTCAAATTGACACAAATTAAATGCAATGGTGACATCACAAAGCAAGAACGAATATTTGAATTAAGTGATAAATGCTGGAGAAACAGAAACATGGACAGAAAGCAGCACATTTAAATGTACGTCAAGCTTTTCATCTCTGCTATCCAGTATAAATAACATGGGAGTATGTGGCACTACTTGAGACAACATACACCAAAATATTTTGACATATTCAATAAGCTGTTGGACAAGACTACAATACAAAAGAAATAGATGAACGTAAGGAGGAAATACGTCAGCATGGCAGGAGACATGAACTGAGATATGTAAGAAAGGGAAGACCCCTTGCTTCTCTTTTGTTTCCGTGAAGCGGCAACACAACCAGTATACATATGAGATAATATAAGAAATTTAATTTCACAAACCAAATCTGTTGTCTCAAGTTTGACAGAGACAGCCTGTCATACTATCAACAAAAACATAACAATGCTGGAAAAAAAAATAATTTTCTTCTAAAGGACAAGCCAGTGTATCTATTGGACCAGATATATGAATCCGCATATTCACTAAAAAAAACGTGCGTAACTCCAACTATTTTGTTTCTAAACAGACATTTATATATTTATTGAAGCTATCATCTTCCAGAAGCTTAAATACTAGCATAAGTTTAATGTCAGATCCTGTTTTCCTCTCAAAGCACTAGTTTCTATAAGTACATATATATTTATAAAAAAGGAAATGTCAAACAGAGATGCTACAGCAAAATAGCGAATTATTTACCTGGTATCCTCAAAAGCTCAAAATGCCACTACTATTCTTTTAGTAATATGAAATATCATACAGCAGATTTTAGCTGTATTTTGTCTTCTTTTTTTTTAAACAGATTAATGCCTTCCAGATGCCTTTAAAGACATATTATTATTTCTTTTAAATACTGGCCCCATTGATTTGAAGTGCTGTGAAAGAACTGCAGTTTAGCTTTTCAAGAAATATCACTGTTTCTTAACACTTTGCAGAAAAAATGTTTACTCCAACACAAAAAGCACACAGCTACAACTCTTCTGTCTTCTGCCAGCACAAGAGCTATACGAGTATTTTTATTCTTGTAAGAAAACAAGAGAAGCCGGATAAGAAAACTAGCAAAATAAAAGAAGAAAATAACAACCACAGTGAAATATGAAATCTCTGCTCTATTGACCTCAATGCAGTCCAAATTGACTTCAACGTGGTCAGAGTTTCACAGTCATCTCGTGAGGCTGAACTCTAAGTGCTTGGTGTCAGGAGCCACCACAGTCAGGGAGCTGAATTCCTCGGTACTGCAAGTTGTGTGTCACCTGGCTTCCTCCTCTGTTTATATCTAACAAGCATCCACTCTTGTTTCTCTTCGACTACTTTAATCCAAGGTCATCTTGCACTAGCGTCTTTTCATCTGACACGTCTATAACTTTCTAATCAAGGTTCCCATCTCTTCCAGACCTCCTTTTCCAGCCAGCATTGCCTGCCTTGTAAATCAATTGTATGGTTTTTGTTCCAAATCAGCTTCTCTCTTTCCTTCTTTCCTTAGGTGTCTGACCTTACTGTAACCATCCATCTGTGTGAAATCTCCACCCTTGCACCACTACTGCTCACCTGCTAAATTAATCCTGCCATCCTGTATCTGTGCTATTTGAATTTAATAATGTGAAACGTTTCAGAAGTCCCGTTTGCATTAATGTAAATGATTTCAAATTGCCTAGCTAAATCACAGCAGAGATTGGACAAATACAGCTTTAAAGATGATATAAAAGCTGAAGGGGAGGCAAAAAAGCTTTTTGAGATGAAGCAAGCATATGATAGTCATTTCAAACTAAATACAATCTTCAGGAAATTTATTTGGGGGTAAACGTGAAAACCTTGAAGTTACCAGTTTACTGCAGAGTAACAATATAAAAAGGCAAACAAGGCACTAATTCATGTTAGAATAGGGCAAGAATGACTAGTTTAATGTATCAATATTATGCAAGGGACCCTTTATATACCTGAACCATCTAGGAAAATATAAACCAACATGTTATAGTAAGATACTGACTTAACGGGACCAGAAAACTGGAGAATTATTGAAATATCCAAGATACTTTGTAAGGAAAAGAGTTATTCTGATTGGAGCTGTATTTGGAAGGAGAGGAGTCAGTTCAAGTTAAGTTCAAGAAATACTGCAAAGTATGTTTGACTGAATTTTAAAAGCATTTTCTGCTTTTCATATGAGTTTCCGATCAGCAATATTTTATGAGTACCTTCTCAAACAGTGTGAATTGCTCAACTGGTGAAATGGATCCTAATTTTGGAAACACACACTTTATCCATAAGTAAAACAGATAAAGTCATTATGACTAATTCCATGCCCCAAAATATGTATGCATATGCATACAGAAGTACAGGAAAACAGATCAAATGTTTACAGTTTTCCATGCACACTGATACTTGCACCAGCCTGAGTAAGGTAAGAGGCATCAATCTAAAGCAAATATACCAACACTTCCTGAGACAACAAGTCTGCGGAAAATGTAACACAATCTACATATCACACTTGTTCCTCGATTCTCAGCATAAGAGAGTAGAGTTTGTGCATAATACTGTATTTAATCAAGACAGAGGTAACAGCTGGTATCCACATACAAACAGCTAGATGCTGTGATCTCCTCTTCTCTACCCTGCTTTCTCAGTATGTTGGAGTTAAGATGTGGGACAAAGAAATACCAAATCGGTACGGCATTCGTAAAAATGAATGTGCATTCTTATTAAATGACTGCTTCACATACAATAAATATACAACTTCAATGTCTTTAGACAAAATATTCAGCATTCTTCACAACAATTTTGCAGCCTTCCCACCTATATTTTTAGCTCAATAATTTTACCACAGTAATGACACATGTGGGTGTGCATTGATAGCAGTTTGATAACAATTAAGCATGGGCAGCAGCCCATCAAAGGGTAAAGGAGGTCTATGAGATACATGCACCCAGTGAATGTAGGCAGATGGTTATAAAAAAATGTACTGAATATGCAAAGATAATGATTGCTATAGCTTGAGTACATTTTCAGTACATCAATAAAACTCACCAATTAAAAACATATAGTAACAGAAATAGTAAATACAAAAAACCATAATGTAACACAAAAGAATTGATTACGTATTTAGAGAGGGGAGCCGTTGGCAAATTCCTTTGACCTCAAGCTGCCCTACAGCTGCATACACCATGTGCTTTTTGTTCCTGAGAACACGTTGCTTGTCATTTTCTCTGATTAATGGAAATTATAGTGACAAATCCTGAATCCAATCCTTACTTAAAGGTGACATATAATCAATATATTTGCATTCCCTCACAAGCATGGATGAGGAGTATGATACTCCAAATTCATGCAAGATTAAATAATCTTAGTTATAAGTATAATTTAATTATATTGGATGGATATAAATATATCCATCACTCCTACTTATTTTCCATATCAACTGCCTGCCAACATTTTTTCAAGCTGGAACCAGGATACTGGGCATGGTACACTGCCTAGATTGCAGGAACAGTGTGAACAGGTCTCAGATTATAAATTATTGCCGTAGTCCCATATGGCACATAATCCTCCTGCAAGGCCAAACAATGAACCACTAGATTTCACATTGCTCTTTTATGAGTCAACAGAATTAGAGAGTTTGAAACAAGCAGCGCCTAGAAGACATGAAGCAGAGCTAACTCAGCAGAAGTGAGCTGTAATATAGCTCTGTACTTGTAGTCTGTTACCCAATTCTGAGTTCATCTTTGCCTCAAAATTGCCACTAAAGCTGAAATAACCAACAACAGCGACCTTTCTAGCACTGCTGCAAACAGCAACCTGAATCATAAAACTTGCACAAAAAAATCCACTACCCCACTCAATATGAGTAATAGAGCCAACGCATATTCTACTTATAATAAGGGACAAAATTTGAACTTGCAGTACTACTGAAGATTAGACCTTTATGCTCCAAAACCCCCTGAAATAAACGTTCTTCAAAGCATCAGCAAAGAAGACGAGTTATGATTTCAAAGTCGGATGAGCATTATCTGTAGCTCACCATTAGCACTGCTAGGAAGATTCCTATAAGTGTGAGAAGCATTCACTGTGCCATTACTCAGCCCTGGCACATACATCTCCCAGTAAGCCATATGGAAGAGACAATGGAGCATGACGATCTGTAAGCCTGAAATGGATTGTGAGGCTTGCTGATTACATGCCCTGCACTTTTTAAAAATTATGTATTCCCACTTTTTAAAAAGACTTCCCACCTAATAATAACTGTCACTGAGACAGAAAAAAAAACTTTTAAAAAATTTACTTCTATCCAACTTTTAATACACAAAGTTGCATTAAAAATACAAGAAGATACACATGAAAACCAAGTGGAAATAGACACATCTGATTACACCAGGAACTCCTTACCTCACTCAATTGTAATCACCATAATTAAGCACCATTATAGCGATTCAGGACTGAAACCCATACTTTCAAATCATTCTTCATCCTGAATTCACAACAAAATTTTCCATCCCTCAAGATTGTAGATAAGAGATAGAAAAATCAAGCACAGAACATCTCTCACAGATATTACCTTGACAGTAACAAACGTTTCCTCTCTCTGTGTCCCAGCAGCACTTGCAGTTGCTGACACTACCACTTGGCCATTTTTATTTCCATAGTCAAGTGTGGAGGGGTATCCAGTTTAACTTTGGAAAGTGGAAATCACTGGTCCATTTCCCAACTGTAAACTAAAAGACCAGGCTTTTCTGTCCTTTCATCTGCCTCTATTTCATAGGGAAATATTCAGAATGCTTCAAAATTATACTTCGCTAAAAAGATGTCAAAACAGATGCGTCCCACTACAACAGTGAGTAAGAACATTCAGTTCGTTGTTTTCTGTCACTTGGATCACACTTCTAACCTCAGTGAAGGTCGCTGGAAGAAGCTAAATAATTGGATAAAACTTGTAAATTTAAAGTGCAAAGAGAAGTAACAACACACTTGAATTAGCTTTTCCACTATATGAACTTTTCCGCCATAGCCGACTATAACAGAACTAGATCAAATCATAAGGTGCAGATTTAATCTATTTCTAAAAACACATTTCACTTTCTAGCAGAAAACCATTTTTAGTTGGTCATCATAAGAAGCGCATCATCAACACATCTATCCCCAGCATGCTGTAAAGGCTCTGTAATTTTTTGTTTTCAATTTAAAATGTTCTTAACCCATCAATCTGAAACAGCATCCTGAAACTACTACTGGCACAGATGTGCAATGGGAATTTGAATAATAAATTTCATAAGGAACTCATTCAAGTCACTCCAAGTCTAAAATCAAGTGTTGCCCGACAGTTCTGGTGGCTGTCAGCGCCCCTCTGTGACTGTGTGAGCGTTGTTCATCCATTAAGGTAGAAGGCTAGTTTTAAGCATTTTAATAGAAGTCTTTCCTTAATACTAATGATTAACTTCACTTGGGAAAAGATGTCTGAAACTGCGTCTATTAAAGCATGTGTCAGTAACCAGCTGGAATGATTGAGAGACAACTGAACACACATGCAGATCCTCCAAAACCATGACATATGGTGTATCATCCATTTGGGAATCTTACACTTCTATTCAGTCTCCTTTTAACATTTAAAATGTTCACAAGCTTGAATAAATAATCTGTTGTCAAAAACATAGAACAAGCACTAGATAGTTAATAATTTAGTGTGAGAAATGTGGGTCATTGCTATGACTGAAGCAACCATATATTCTTCTTTATTTCTTAACTCCTTTTTGAGAGCTGAATTATCTTGAAAAATATCTAATGAAATAATTCAATATATTTTCTTTACACAGTATGTACCTTTACAGGCTCTTTCTTCCAAAGTATGCATTAAATGTAGCTACATTTCTCAAATAATTAATCTTCATTTTTGTGAGTCAGAAAGCGGTAGCTCAGTTAAAGTTTAAATGGCGATTACTTTCCCAAGACTGCTGCTCCTTTTAAATTATTTATACAGATTGCAGAAATTTCTATTAAACAGTTTGATGTTTCTATGTAAATATTCTAAACATGAAATGGTAATATTGATCTTTGCCTGGCACATTTCCGTGACCAGATATAACAAAGAATAACTATTACAAAAAGAAATGCCATACCTGTTATCTAATTCTAGGTCATAAACAGCATGGTGTGAAACTCTGCTAAACTGCCGATGACATTGAATAAGTTCAAGGTAATAAAGTTGTTCTTACTGGATAGAAAACTACATTCCAAAACTACATTTTTCAAAAGAGAAAAGACTGGGAAACTGAAGATCTTGCATTACATGGGATATTAGGGGATAAAAACCCAAACAAGGTGTTTTTTTTCTCAGGCCCTTATATAGGCTTCTCAAATTCAGAATGCAATTTGATTCAGAAATTATGTAGAGTATTATTTTTTAGAAGACAAGAAGGGAAAGAGCTCCTCTTGCTTCCTTTCTGAATATGACCCGAAAAGGCAACTGATAGCTTCGGCTTTCTTTTGAGCTGGCACTTTCCACATACACAGTGATTCTGCTTTGAATGTGAATAGATACTACACCTGCTTCCTCTCTCACCAAGTAACTAGTCAACTGCTTTTTTGGATGTCACTGAAACATCCCTTAATGAAGTTAACTTAAAACTTGCATAACTGACACGAGTCATTAACATGACTGTACTTGTAGAAACTGCATATGCTAATGAATTATTAGACACCTGAAGACGCGATGGACCGTGCCCTCATGCCAAAAGAAGATACAAAGTGTGTCAGTGCTTCTTTGTTTATGTATCTTTTGAGAGGTCTGCACAAATACAAGGGTTTGAACAAATATAGACTGATAATAGTCTGGTGTTAAGACTGTAAAATTTCAAAGAAGATTGCATGATCACTTCCAAAATAAACTTGCAATTTATTGCCTAGATTTCTTTAGAGCCATTTGGGTTTGCTTGCTTATTTATCTCGGTGATTGGGTCACAAATCTCCCCAGACACAAGAAGAGGTGAAAACTATTTTCAGAAGAAATGAATGGCAAAGCCAATAAGGATTTCTAAAACTGAAATCTATCTTAAAAAGTCACTTTTTTACAAGAACCATGCTGCCTTACCCATATTTCTATTTAGATATGGGCTTAATAAATTTCTGCCTGCTGACCTTTTGGCTGCAATGTCAGACGTTTAAAAAGGGCTGAGTATTTTGCTTAAACACTATTACCAGAATCCTGCGAATTAAAACTTTACCTTCATGGAGTTTTAGATTAAAAGTCCCTTCTTTTTCCACCACATACTATCCTAAATTATCTTTTGCTGTCTATCCCAAAATCCTCATGCTACACCATCTCCATGATGGGTTACAAGTAGATGAGTCCATGGTGAATCTCCTAATGAGTCATTGCTCCCTCATTTTCGCTGAAAAGCAGTTATCATTATTCTATAAAACTTTGTCCTTGCAAAACAGAATTGATTACTCTTCAGCCTGAGAATTTCAGGGATACATTTTAGGGTTTTTTCTTTTTCCCTTTTTCCTCTCTCGCTCGGTAACCTTTAAAAAGTAGCAAAGCCTTTAGTTTTAGAGTGTTTTCTTATTAAAAGTAGAATGCTAGAAGAGTTACAAAGCATATCAAGGTGTTCCTAGAAATCAAAAAAAAGTGCATCTTTAACAAGGAGGACAGCAAGTACACATTTCTAACTGAAGAGCCCGAAGTTCATCCTACATTGAGATTGATAGCGTCTTATCACATTGCAATTATCTGGACTACATAAAAATCCATTTGAACTAATCCTAGTCCTCCCACCGCTGTTCCCTTTCATTTCTTTCCCTGTATTTATTTTTTTTCCGGGTCTCACCCAGAAATACTGAAAAGTAAAATCAAAAGATTAAAAAAAAAAAAAAAAAAACAAAACAAAACCAAACAAATCTTATGCAACAGGAAGTACTGGAGATTACGTGAAAAAAATCCTAATTTCATAAAATTCTCAGCCTAGTTTCCATAGCAGAAAGTGTTCTCTTTCCCTCAAGCCTGCCCCTCCTACACAAAACTCTTCTCTTTGTTAGTCAGTGCACCATGTTAGGGTCAGCTTTCTATTTTCACATAGTAGACTAATATCGTCTTCTACACAAATATTGCTGATCACTTAAATCCTGGAGGTATTTCTGGCTATGTGAGATTGGTAGGTAGAATTCAAAGCCTTCTTGAAACAGTATTCTTACACATTGAGTTAAAAGATACCATTTCATGCTTGGAGCTAGGCATATTTCTCTCTGTTCAAAACTGTTTTTAATCCCTTGACAATGAGTTATCTGGAAAGATAGCCAGAATCAGTAATACAGCCCATATTGCAACCAAATGCACCATAAGTGAAACTCGGCAGTGGAGCTTCCCACGGTACCTTCACTCATTTACCCATCATTAGGCTCATGGAATCTTGTTAAACTATGCTTTTTATATATTTAGTTATAACTTAAATAAATCGTATGACAAGCAATATCCCTTCCTACACCAGAGTGCAGTCTCAGATTACTGATATTCTCTCAAACCTTTGACTACCAGTAGTAGGAGAAAGATAAGTTTGGTCCGGGCTTTCAGTATTGGGAAAAAAAAAAAACAAAAAAAAAAAAAAAAAAGATGGATTTGGTCTCTGCCTATAAAACAACCAGAGCAAGATCAGCACGTAAATAGAAAGAGATACAGACTATGTTATTTTATTTAGTATACATACAGTAAGAACAGGTGATTTCCACATGATAACCTTCCTGGACCCTTGAAGTATTTGTGGTACGTTGCTGATTGCATCCAAAAATACTGGCACACAGTAGCTATTAGCGCAAGGTTGGGAATAGTGGGGTAAGCGGCATGGAGGTGGCAGAGGAGGACGAAAGAATTGTGGCAGATTGACCTGCTGCAACATTTTCTTTTGTGGAATTTTCCCCTTATAAGTCAGAGACAAGAGGCAAAGCATAAAAGAACGCACACAGATATAACACTAGTGCAAGTCTGATATCCTACAGGCCTATAAGGAGATAATAGGACAGCAAACCCCTGCAGATTCTGGAAACTTTACAGATGATACAGTCTGAAAGGTTTTGTGCATGTGTACACGTGTATTTATAACTACCTTCGGTCAGCTTGCTTTAACGCTATGTAAATTCGTATTACTGAGACAAGGTAACTACCTTTATATACCACCAGTCCCAAAATAAACCTTTCTTTAATAATAATTAAATAATTTAATAATAATTAAAATAGCTTATTTTAACATACATTACAGAGCGTAGTCCCAAACTCTTCTACTGAAAAATATTACTGAAGGTCCTACGTATAAATCTTTTGTATGAAAGATGGTGTAATTTAATGAAGAATGCTCAGAAGGTTAAAATACCCCCTTTTCTGCCATTTGGTCTAAAGAGGAGCGCATCAAGATTCCTCTATACTGTAAAGTGCAAGTTGTGTCTTGGAACAGATGCTATAGAAAAAAAAAATCACAGTAGTTTTCTTAAACTCTCCATCACTTGAAAACCAAAATCACCTTTATATTCTCTGCAAAACTTAAATATTCTGTTTGCCTGAAAGCAATGTGTACTCTCATGTCTTTTTTATACACAGTAATTTTATTAAGGGGAATTTATTTTCAAAGGAAATTGAACAAAGCAATTTAAAGGCTCTCAGAGGAATAATGAGCAGTAGTGAATTTTGGTGGATGAAGGAGTTATTTCCTATTTATTTTCTATTACATGTTCAAATCAGAAATATGCCTATAAATGATCAAGCAGGAAAGAACTGCATTATCTCCAGGATAAAATGATAAAAATAACTGGCACACAGAACAACAGATCTGCCAATAAGTATTTTGATAAGGCAATCAGAGTTGAAACTGCATGATTAAAGAAAAACTGTATTTAAGAAATGGAGGAAGACACTGGAACGTTTGAAACAAAAATAATAACTATGTAGAAGATGTTTAAAGGTGCAATATATAAATACACATTTTCTGGAAAAAAACCCATGGGAAATAGATTACCTCAAAGATGCCTGCCACAGAGAATACATTTGAGGTAAAAAGCAAAAACTGAAAAACCAGAATTGTTCCTTAGCAGTGGCGTCTGCAATTAGAAATTAAGCAGAAGTGACTTACAACCGGAATGATATCCATGCTTCCCTTGGAGAATTTGAGAAATGCAAGGACTGGGGTGCAAAAAAACAAGTTAATGGAACAACGTACTTGTTTATGAATGTAATGAAGAAATACATCAAAGGAGAATTGTGGAAATCACAAAAAACATCACTAACAATATTCAAAAAAGAATCACACATCTCTCCTTTGTATTAATGTGGGAGGAAAGAAAACCAAACAATGCAATTTCAGAAAAAATGAAACAAACCTAAGCTAAAAGAAAAATCTGCATTTGGCACACAAGAGAAAGAATCAAACAATATATATTCTAGATTTTCAAGGAAAAAAATAAGATATAGAAAAAACCGAAATGTTAGTGACAGGTAAAGAAGCTAAAGAGACTAAAAAGATTTGTTTTTTTCAGGTGTTAAGAGAAAAACAGAATTGGAAAACTAACAAATTGTGGCCAAACTCACTGACTTCGGAGATACTGCACATAGATCAGAAAAGATGGCACTGGCAGATTAACGCCCTCAGAAAAATACATAAAAATGTGCTAATGAGGAGTCAAAGATTGGTAAAATTGATCTGTTTTATGGAATCCATTTTTAGATATAAGTAGGCAGAAAAATGATTTAATGCATTAGGCAATGGAGGAGTTATTATCTAAACCAACAATGATAACAACAACAGCAAAACCTCCAATACTGCATGTGTTTGTTATAGCAGCTGCTAAGGGAATACTTCGAAGTGTTGAACACACAGGACTTAAATAACATAGGAAAAAAAACAAATTTAAGTAAAGTAGTAATTCTACCATCTACTCTATACAAAATCTAAGAAAATTTTGAGAAGCTTCTGAGAATAAAGAATAGCAAATGAATTACTAACTAAAACCAACAGGTGATGATCTCATCATTCTCTGAATCTCATTTGATCTTCCTTAAAAAGTGGCCAAATATGTAGAGAATCAAACATCTAGAGAGAAGTGAAAAAGGCCACAACAATTTGTTCATGATTCTACTACAAGCTCTTCCATAAACATTTAACTTCTCCTTTTTAATAGAATTATAAAACTGAATAGAATGGAAAAAATATTCTTTGTGATGTATTCAGGTAACTTTCAAAGAATTTAAAAGTGGTCTCAGGATATAATAATCTTATTTCTGAAGCAAATAACTAGGTGGTTCCACAAAACCAGATATTTAGTACTACTTCAATCTTAGAATTTCAGAAGATAGCGCAAACAAGAAGTCAGTGAAAATCATCAAAAATATATATTAAAAGTGTTTCAAGCAAGAGTGAAAAGATAAAAATACCAACGAAACTATGAGAAAGAAATAATGGATAATTAAACCTTTGGACCCTGATCCAAATCTCACAGAAATCAACAGGAGTATTTCTGCTGGTGTCAGTGAATTTCATATGCATCCCAAAATGTGATTTCCTAACCTACAGGAAAAGGAAAAAATAGTAAGAAAGAAGTATCTAATGGAAGAAAAGAGCATGGAAGAAGGGAATAATGCTGAGATGTTTAACAGCAATAACCAGATAGAGTTAATTGGCTTGACAAGAACTATAGATGGTAACAAATTTTCATAGATGCAATTTGAGATTCATATATAGAAACAAAATTTGTGACAATTGTATTTCTCGTATAAGTACGTCCATTTTTTAAATTTATAGTTTATTAATTATTTAAAGAAATGAGAACTTCTTTCATCTTTAGTTGAAAGTAATATTGAATTTTTACATGGATAGTGAAAGAAATATTTAGATGAGAAAATACATTTATAAACCTGTGTGACTTATGAGAAACCCACTGAAATCTTATAAAGTTCCTCTCTGACTTGAGCATGTTTTCAATGAGTTCTAAATTAGATTGTAGGAAATTTGCTCCTGAGTAGACCACGGCACCATTTCAAGTTTCAGTAGATATGAGTATTCAACTGGCTTTCTGAAACAGTCCATCAGGGTGGAGGGAACTGTGAAGGCTGTATGCGGTTTCAGGGTTTCTGCTTAAGGAAGGGGAAACAAATAACTGCAGTAAATTTTTGCGTTTTTGTTTCCCAGTATAACAGCATAGTATCTCTTTATTTCTATGCTCAATTACTCCAGAAAGTTTTGTTAAGCTATTGTAAACACTGCAACTTTCAAGCGTTTAATTGTTCTATGTAGAGAATTAGTGGAGAAGCAACTGTGCTGCTAGAGGCTGAAATAAAAGCAAACTCTGAGAAACCATGCCAATATGGCCACGTAACTACGCTCAGTGCATACTATAGCAATTATCTTGTAAAAGGCTAGGGGGAGGGGAAGAATAAACACCAGCTTCTCAGTACACAAATTATTTTTTTTTTTATAAGCTACTTATTATTGTTGACCATTTACAGCTTAACCCTCTTTAGAGTTTCAACACGAGTTATATGCTTATTTGTAGCAAGTTAACGAGCATAGCTCCCATTAACCAGGTGTTTAATTTCAGTATTATTTCTGTAGAACAATATAAATTCCATAAGAAAAAAAGGTAAATTAAAGAAGGATGCTTAATATTTCATTCCGTTTTTTCATTTTCCTTTCTCTCTGTGCTACAGTGACCAGAGAATGTAATTAAGAGTAGAGCATGGTCAGGTAATTGCAATCAGTTCAGAGTGCTTTATGAAGTTACTGCCCTTGACAGCTGATTGTGTGCAGACCTTTCAGACCATCTAGTCTAACCATCAACCTAACTCTGACAAAAACCATCACTAAACCGTATCTCTAAGCACTGTGTCTATCCGTCTTTTAAATATCTCCAGGGATGGTGACTCAACCACTTCCCTGGGCAGCCTATCCAATGCTTAATAACCCTTTCAGTGTAAACATTTTTCCCAATATCCAGTCTAAACGTGCAACTTGAGGCCATTTCCTCTTGTCCTATTGCCTGTTACTTGAGAGAAGAGACCAACTCCCACCTCACTACAACCTCCTTTCAGGTAGTTGTAGACAGTAATAAGGTTCCCCCTCAGCCTCCTTTTCTCCAGGAATCCAATGGATCCAATCCCAACTCCCTCAGCTGCTCCTCATAAGACATCTTTGCCCTTCTCTTGACACGGTCCAGCACCTCAACGTCTTTTTTGTTGTGAGGGACCCAAACCTGGACACAGTACTCAAGGTGAAGCCTCATCAGTGCCAAGTACAGGGGGACAATCACTTCCCAAGTCCTACTCACCACACTGTTCCTGGTACAGGCCAGGATACTGTTGGCCCTCTTGGCCACCTGGGCACACTGCTGGCTCATATTCAGCCAGCAGTCAACGAACACCCCCCAGGTCCTTTTCTGCCAGGCAGGTCTCCAGCCACTCCTCCCCAAGCCTGTAACGTTGCATGGGGGTGTTGTGACCCAAGTGCAGGACCTGGCACTTGGCCTTCTTGAACCTCATACCATTGGCCCAAGCCCATCCAGATCCCTCTGTAGAGCCTTTCTGCCCTTCAAGCAGATCGACACTCCCACCCAACTTGGTGTCGTCAGCAAACTGACTGAGGGTGCGCTCAATCCCCTCATCCAGATCATTGATAAAGATATTAAACAGAACTGGCCCCAATACTGAGCCCTGGGGAACACCACTTGTGACTGGCCGCCAACTGTATTTAACTCCATTCACCACCACTCTCTGGGCCTGGCCATCCTGACAGTTTTTTACCCAGCAAAGAGTACGCCCGTCCAAGCCATGGGCAGCCAGTTTCTCCAGGAGGATGCTGTGGGAAACTGTATCAAAGGCCCTACTAAAGCCCAGGGAAACAATATCCACAGCCTTTCCCTCATCCACCAAGAGGGTCACTTTGTCATAGAAGGAGATCAGGTTTGCCAAGCAGGACCTGCCTTTCATGAACCCATGCTGATTGGGCCTGATCGCCTGGTTTTCCTTCATGTGTTGCACAATGGCACTCAGAATGATCTCTTCCATGACCTTCCCAGGCACTAGGGTCTGACTGACAGGCCTGTAGTTCCCCAGATCATCCTTCCAGCCCTTCTTGTGGGTGGGCATCCCATTTGCTAGACACCAGTCAACTGGGACCTCCCCGGTTTGCCGCGACTGCTGGTAAATGATGGAAAGTGGTTTGGCGAGCACTTCCACCAGCTCCCTCAGTACCCTTCCGTGGATCCCACCCTGCCCCATAGACTTGTGTATGTCCAGGTGTTGGAACAGGTCCCTCACCATCTCCCTTTGAATTACACGGGCTTCGTTCTGCTCCCCGCCCCTATCTGCTAGCTCAGGGGTCTGGGTACTCAGGGAACAACCGAATCTACTACTGTAAGAAAAATCTAAGTATTGTTTTTGCAGAGGAACAACTTGGCCAGTCTGCAATAATGTAGGTAGAGAATGATTAACAACCCAAAGGCTGATCAAGAGACATGCAAGAATACTCATCCCTTAGACAAAGGCGAAACCAGTCTATGCCGGATCGGTAGTTTAATGGGAGGATGAGTGTTTAACTGAGACCAGCTACCGTGGGCAACGATACCAAAAAGGGAAAAAATAAACAGGTGAAGTAAAGGGTTTAGGAGGGGTGATGGGGAGAAGTAAAAAGAGGCGGAGCGAATGGAAGTAGTTTTAGGCGAATCGGCTAGGCTGTAAACCCTGGAGTACCTAGCCAATGGAGAAACAGGGGAGGGAAATTTCGGCCAGGGATAGGAAATAAAAAGAAGTTATTTCGGGACCTCAGGTGTATCTACCTGCTAGGACACCCGTTCTTGCAAGAATGTCTAAATAAAATGTGCTTCGTATCGATCACTGCCTGAGACATTGGTATTGGATAAGGAGCGTTTCTCACACAACCGACTCTACTACTAAAGACTGAGGCAAAGAAGGTATTATGTACCTCAGCCTTCTCCTCATCTTTTGTCATTATGTTACCGGCTTCATCTGATAAAGGATGGAGATTCTCCTGAGTCCTCCTTTTGTTACTAATGTATTTATAAAAACTCTTTTTATTGTTCTTAACATCCAAAGCCAGGTTTAGTTGGGCTTTGGCCTTTCTAATTTTCTCCCTACATAGCCTTATAACATCTTTGTAGCCTTCCTGAGTGGCCTGTGCCTTCTTCCAAAGGCCATAAACTCTCCTTTTTTCCCTGAGTTGTATCCATATCTCTCTGTTCAGCCAGGCCAGTCTATTCCCCCAACGGCTCATTTTACAGCACATGGGGACAGCCTGTTCCTGTGCCTTTAAGGCTTCCTTCTTGAAAAACATCCATCCTTCCTGGACTCCTTTAACCTTCAGGACTGCCTCCCAAGGGACTCTGTCAAGCAGGCTCCTGAAAAGACCAGAGTCTGCCCTCCAGAAGTCCATGGTGGCAGGAGTCCATACTCTGTAGGCACAAACTAAAGATTCAAAATACTTCCTCTGTTTTCCATTCTTTAAGCAAAATGCATTTCATATGAAGATATAAACACATCATCATAATGCGGGCTAAAATATTATTAATATTAAAAATGTAAGCTTATAATCATTATTTATTCCCATGAAACTTGTGGCAAAGTTTACAAAGGTAACCAAGACCAAACCACTTAACTAAGCCCTGTAGAACAAGTACTGTATTTCTGCCAAGATTATCAGCACCTCTGACTTTCTGACAAAAATGACAGCTGTAGAAGAATCAAAGACTTGCCTGCTAAGCAATAATTTTCCATTAGTGTAACTGAAAAGTTTCCTTAGCTTTTTTTCTTCCCCAGAAGCATCTACTTCAGCTTAATAATACAGTAGGACAGTTACAGAAACCACATTTGGAATTATCTGGTTACCAAGTATTTGGTTAGTCACCCTCCTCTGAACAGTCCTTCTAAGGAAGCCGTGTTACAGTTATAAAACTATTGCTTGATCACATACTGCATTTGATCTGAGAAATTAAACATTGATCTGAAATTAAACATTTGATCTGAGAAATTAAACATTGAGTTATGCACTGAATTAGCTTTTTAAAAAGTATTTTAAGAAGATTGCCCAATACAGAGAGGAGGAATAAGGCATTAAGAGATACATCAATATTGAAAGAAGAGAGAAGTATTACATGAATTGAAGAGTATTTGTTCAGGAAGTAATCAGTTGTCTTTTTTCCCCTGTCACGTTACTAGAGAAAAAATTCCCTAAAAAAGAGATGTAGGCTGATGTGTCTGCAGCGTCAGGGAAGCCCAGGCTGGAGGGACACAGCACGGTCTGCTGCAGGAATTCCAGACCTTCATCCAAACCCGGCTTGGATCTGTTGCAGGTTAAATAGCAAACCTCTGCTTCCCTTTCCTACATTCATTTCTGAGTAGAACTCAAGAATTATTTAATGGTGATATCTTGCTATAAAAGATGATACTTCTCCAAAGCACATCTGACAACCTAAAATCATGCAAGTCTCTCCCTGCTGAGAAAAGTGGCTTTTGAACAGCAGTCTCAAAGACCTTTGTAAAGATCATTGTCTTGAGCAGGCAGGGACTCAACTTTAAATTCTGTGTTAAAGTTTGAGCTGAAGTAGTATTAAATTAAGATTAATTCTGAGATATTAAACATGTATGAATAAAACAACAAGGAAGTTTAAGAAGTACGTGCAAATAGCTGGGTCTGACTCTCACCTCACTTAACATTATATCACTTATTGCAATCAAATTGTTTTGTATTTACTCCAAAGAATCCTGTGCCCTGTTACACTGCATACCAACCACTCTAATCTGACAACCAAGATGCCTGCTTTGGTGAGAGGTTTTATTTGTAACTCTCATTTTTGCTTTCCTGCTCCAAAAGCTATTTCCAAAAGTTCCTATCCATGTTACTGGAAAATACTATGGTTTTCAACATTACTGTATTTGGCCTATAATTTATACAAGTCAATACTACCTACCATTTTGTTTCTAGGACAAGCTTTCAAGTAAGCTAGGTGCAGTATCACTCAATTAAGTGTGCTCTCAAGTGCTTCAATGCAATTATATAGTACATCAGGGTTATTTAAAAGATGAAATAGGGAGTTTTGTTTACATATAAGTAAAAAAATATCTAAGCTTCTTGTATTTTTTTCTAGAGCAAAATAATTACAAATATATTAAATTCTATGAAAATTAACATTTATTAGAGATGCACTTTTCTTTGCTGTTTCGGGGTTGGTTTTCTGAGAAGGTTGAAAGGAATTGAGTTCTTTGTCACCGTTGAGTGTTGGTTACGAATTCCAAGCAATAGCAAGCAATTTAGCTCCACATTTTCCAGAAAAAGTAAAGGAAAATGCTATTTACCTGCTCTTTGCTAAACATGTCTTCCGTTATTACTAATTTATACTGCGGTCTATACAAAGTTTCCATTCGTGTCTGGAGTTCATTGTGTATAGTGCTGAACACACATTGCCCATCCCAGAGTGTTACACTCTACAGACATTACGCGTAGATTAAGACTCAAAATCTAATTTCAGTCTCTTCTTCAGCCAAAGATTTTGTACAGAAGCTTGGCAAACCTGTTCATCTTTTTGTCTTCAAATTCTTTCACTTATGTGGTGACTAAGTTATTCATGACAGACACTTACAGACCTGCCTGATATGATAGGATTTCCTACCTGTTTCTCTCTCCATCTGTTCCAGACCTTATGGCTCCAATTACTGCTTTTGTCTTTGAAGCTTCACTGTGGAATCAGATAGAATTGGGAGAACAGAAAGGGGAAATAACTCGGTGCAAGGATGTTAGAAAAAACCAAAACACGTGTAACGGCCCTCAGAGTTAGCTTCCTGCTGAGATAGGTCATCCCCTGACTACTGCAATCTTCCTTCCTCCTCCTATAATGTTAACAACGGTCAGAAAACAAGACTCCATACCTCAACTTCTCTTGGAGTCAACCTCCTTCCTTTTTTGATGAGTCTATCTGTTAAATTTTCAAAAATACTTCTTTCTTAATCTTTTTCAATAGCATATTGAAGTAGGTAGTCAAAATTTAAAGGATACTAACTATAAAGTAAAAGTACAAACAACGCACAAACCAGCACTAATTGGGGGGGAAAAGAGATGATAAAAAGGTACAAATAAAGAAAATAACATACAAACATATTCCATAAAAATTCCATTTATAATGAACAATTCAAAACAATAATCAGCTTCTACACTTCTTCACTCTTACTCATGTCCATACACACAAGTGTTTCTTCCCTCTCTCACATCACTGAAAAGTACTGGGAAGTTGTGGCAGGAAAATTCCTAATTAAGCCAGTTAAGCTTTACAGTGAGAGTAGTCCTTCAATGTCATTTTAAGTTGTACCTCAGCTCTGCCGGGATTCTTATCTAGATTAGGAATAGACAATTGTGTCTGAAAAGGAGCCAGCTCAGCCTGTCCTGCTGTCTAGAATACAGCACCTGGGCATACTGATTGATGAGTAGTATGCTGGGAGATACCGAGAAAAGAAAGCACTCCAGAAAACACATTGTTCCATTTCCTTACACCTTATTAAATAATTCTGCATTATTTCTGCTATCTAGGTTTTCAGTTGTTAATGGATATGTGTCAGAAATTAAAGATGATTGATGATGGTTTCCAACTGGTTGCCCCAGAAAAAGCAAACATCTGCAGGTACCAAACCCCTGGAAATGAACCTAACTGTGGACCTAACTGTGTGACCTAACGAAGCCTAGTGATGCGTGATCCAACTCTTTGCACCTCCTACCTCCCAGCCTAGTTGATGAAGTCCACAGGAGAGAGGAGCTTTAGGCAATTTTTTTCTGTTCTCTCATCCCCAAGAAATTAATACCCCAAAATAGAACAAAGACCAAAGTTTATGGTATGCTGACAGTTCACAACTACACTAGCAGCCAATATATAAAGTAAATAAATTAGAAAAGAAACTTAGCACTTAATAAAATTTGGATTCAAAACTTCTTTCCCACTAACATGCAAGGTTCTGAGCCCTGTTATACTGTACCAAGCAATCCGTTGTACCAAGCCAGCTGTACACAAAGCTATACTACTGAAGGTGTAAGATCTCGAGACAAAATACTGAAGTCTGTTTTTCAGTGAGGCCAAAGACATTTTTCTCCTCTTTTTTGAATCCCTCAGTATTTTCTCATAAACCTTTCATAAGATAAGAAACCATTATTTGTTCACATACAGTAAAAGGTAAATCAGCATGCCAGTAAGACTTTCAAATTTAAGTAGATTATCTTTGATTTAAGTTAAAGTATTCATTAACTGCCATTTTACCAGCTAGAAATTAGAAGCAATTATGTATATGCAAATAGTCATAGAATACAGACATTTCTCCATTTACAAGAGAGAAATTATTTACTGTTGGCATGAAACAAAATGCAACCTGCTACAGTGCTATGGCAATGTTGCAGGCACCATTAACAATTATGGTAGCTACTGCAATTCTTTCAGCACGTTATCTCCTATGAATGAAGTTATAGCATACCATAGACTTCTTATTCTAGATAACACTACATAAAGCTAGCACTCAGTTTTGAGAAGTACAGAATCACCTGCCTAACTTTATTTTTATAAGCAGAGCCACTGATGTTAATGGGGATAATTTGCAGCTGATACTGGGGTCAATGGGGCTGGCACAGGCCCCCTCTCCCCCCACCCCCCAGTGTAACTTGGAGGTCCTCTTACTAAGCACACCCGAAGTGGTGCTCACTTTGACTTGACAAACTGAAATATTAGTGTTTTACTAATCATTTGCTTAATGAAGTGCAAGGAGTGAAAGATTAATTGGATTTATTCCACCTTTTTTAACATAAGATAGCGTATTTGGACTACGCTAGTTGTTGCCTTGGAAGATCACACAGGTAGCTGGAAAGTGCTCAAGTCCCCAACAAATCCCAGTGCTACTGCCAGAGATACACAGGGTCTCTTAAAGAAAACAGAAAGAGACTCCAAAGTCAGGCTGGACACTGTGTGCACGCTGGGTTTTCAAATATGCAGCTACACAGGCCAAATTCACAGTTGGATTGCCCTGAAACATTGGTTCGTAGCGATGGGAAAGTCACTGCCTAAAGCGTATTCTTCCAAACTCCATGTAGTCGCTGCTGTCCACTGCTCTTCTCATAGCTCAGAGTAATTGCCAGCAGTATTATGAAGAGCAAGAAGAGACAAACTATATGAGAAAGACGTACCTGCATTCATAATGTTTAGGATCAATCCTACACTTAGGTAATGTGACCAGTTTCAATGGATGTGTGTAGCACAAAGGGCTTATTTCCATATTTTTCTGATGCAGTCATGTTGGGTTTGAGTTTATGGTTAGAGAAAAGAAAGTATGACAAAGAATCCATTTAAAGTAATGTTCCCGTTAACACAATTTTGATATGAAGCAGTAGGGAAAGCACTGTAAAAGCATCAAGCACAAATTTCTGCTACAGCACTACCTATAACTGGAATTATATACAACTAGGTAAGGCCCCACCTCAAGTACTGCGTCCAGTTTTGGGGGCCTCACCACAAAAAAGACATTGAGATTCTAGAGTGAGTCCAGAGAATGGCAACGAAGCTGGTGAGGGGTCTGGAGAACAAGGCTTATGAGGAGCTGAGGGGAGACCTTATCGCTGTCTACAACTACCTGAAACAAGGTTGTGGAGAGGTGGTAGTTGGTATCTTCTCCCAAGTAACAAGCGATACGACAAGAGGAAACGGCCTCAAGTTGTGCCAGGGGAGGTTTAGACTGGATATTAGGAAAAATTTCTACACTGAAAGGGTTATTAAGCATTGGGAAAGGCTGCCCATGGAAGTCGTGGAGGTCATCATCATCCTGGAGATATTTAAAAGACAAGTAGATGTAGTGCTTAGTGACATGGTTTAGCGATAGTTTTTGTCAGTGTTAGATTGATGGTTGGACTTGATCTGAAAGATCCCTTTCAACCTAGAAAATTCTATGAATCTATGATTCTATGATCAAAATCTCACACTTGACTTTGAAAATTTACCCTCAATTGAAGTGAGAAGAAACTACTGATTATACCTGCTACTTCATTTCATCAAAATGTTACCAGTGGAAATGAGATTTTTAAATCAATTGCACTAAGGGTCCTTCCTCCTGTGAAAGAAGTGCGCGAGGAGTTATGCACATGGATTCTGTAACAAACATCTCAATCTATTCCTTAAAAATGTTTATGGAAAAGATATTGCCACTTGCAAACAGATCAAAATAGCTCTAGATAGTGTTTTAAAATATTAACTGGCTTTAAAATTGTAAAAGAAAATAGAACCTTCACCCCAGAGTTCAGAAGGTAAAAAAACAGTGAAGAAAAGAAGACTACAGCAGTATACATCTGGGACACATCATCCCTAGTAGGAGCAGGAACAGATGTTTGAAGTTTGCAACAGCAACTTCTATTCATGTACCAGTGCCTGGTGCAATCATGCCTGGCCTGATAATGTACTTTATGTGCTTCAGTGTCGTATATGCTACATAAAGCAAAACAGAAGGAGCAAAACAAAAAAGGGGGGCGGGGGGGGGGGGGAGCGGGGAATAAGTAGCTTTCGTTTCATATATAGATGTAAACATTTCCCAAGAAAAAGTTAATAAGACCAGAGCTACGCAAAACTTTAAAAAAGAGAGTAAGAAAGAAGACCTAAAAAGATCTACTACACTTCAGGAGTCTTTGCTAAGGTACATTTAAATTCTTTATACAGAGGTGTTATGTAAAATGTCTTATTTCAGACACAAACATTTGGATACCTGATCAGTGTCTGTTTGGAATAAAAGTAATGAAGGGGAAAAAAATGACATAATCATCAACTGGGAAGAACTAGGAAACAGATTTCAGTACATTGTTATACAGGGGAAACTGCATAACATGGACTGAAAGGCTCATCATTGCTTTTTAAAAAATCAGACTGTAAACATTTCACTGGGTTTTATTTTCTATGTTGATTGCATGCTGTTGCAAAAGCAAAAAATGCTTTATATTTTTTGAGGTGCTAGTGGCCACCAGCAATAGAAAAACACCGCTACCTATAGCAATTTTACCTTAGCAACATGGAATCTAGCCAGCTTATTTCAAGATAGCTTTCATAAAATGTGGCAAATTAAAACCATGGAAAATACAAGGAAAAAACACATTTCAGTGAGCAGAAAACCCACCTAAAATAAGAAGTTCAACCTTAATAAACAATTCCAAAGTATTTGGTCAGTTTTCAAGAATTTTAGCAGATAAAGTCTTTAAAAGTCATGTATGTATCCAAGCAACCCTTCCAACCCACAATGCAATTTATTTTACTAAGAGACCAAAAAACTGTTTTCTCCTTCAGATTTTTATGTATTTGCATTTTATTTCTGAGTACCTTATTAATTCCACTATTAAACTGATACAGTTGATTCCTTTGAGATTTATGTTGACTGCTATCATAACAAAAAGAGAAAAAAAAAGGTGTTTTTAAAGGAAAAAAGGGGATGATTTAAAAGCAATAGTTGTCGATGATATTGAAATGACTGAAACTGTGTCAAGCCCATTTTAACCTCCTTTTCAGGTTCCTAAGAACTGAAGATTCTCTGCACAAAACCACGCAAGTCTGAAATCTAAAAGAAAACTTGCAGTAAGTTTCTTCTGAGTTGCTGATTAGTTAAATTCTTTACTTGATTTCAAATACATAACGTAGAACAGAGTAACATTAGCTCTGTAAATTTACATAAGAGAACGGCCATTGCACATCGGCATTTCAGCAGGGATATAAACAAACTACAAGATTTTTGTTCTTTCATTATTATTATTATTTCACAGTCTTGCATACAGTCAGCAAGGTCCAAATTCCTTAGGTGCTGTAAAATTTTTTAAGTAGACAAATGGCCTGATTCTCAGAATAACTCATTATTCAGAACCAGTGAGTATAATAAGAATTAAATGCCCCAGACTACTGGATGATATCCTTGCCAAAGAAACTTAAAAAATTAAAATATAATTAAAATTTTTCTCCAATATTTCACTGAAAATCTTTTTCCACTCCTTCCTGTGCTCCTCTTCCCCATAAAATTGTTATATCACCAAGAAGGTTTAAGGAGTGATATACGTTAATTTCTTTTGGTCATGTTAGATCCTATCTGTACACAAGGATAAGGACTATTGCATCTCTTGAACACACATTTCCACTAATACTGTGGCCTGACTTGTTACATCTGAAGAGCTAAAATATTTTAATTTATGATCACATTAATTATGTCTAGGGTATTAGTCCCAAAGTTCTTCAGTTCTAAGATAGTACTAAAATTGTGTTAAGTCTCCCATTTGAGTAATTCCTGTAGAGAGCATTATCTCTTAATTCTAGCTGATGCAGCCATGATGGGTACATGCTTAATTAAGAAAAGTTGTAAACTCTTCCAGTATAAAATATTCACATTTTCAGTAGCTCGGTAGGTAGCTTTATCCCAGCTTGAAGCCATTCTTTATTTATAAAGTCAAATTTAAAAGTATCCCTAATACACAGAATATGATAATCTAAAATAAGATTATATAGCAACAGAGTTATGATAAAAGAGAAAGAATAGTTTTAAATTTAAATATTTTCCATATTCATAGAGGAAATGCAAAAATAAATCATAATCAAAGAATAAACATATTCTCAGGTGAAGCTCCTATACAATCTGTCAGACACTAGAAGCTATGAAGAAGTAAGTGCAAGAGCAGCTTATAAACAGTAGCAGATTTAAAGGAATTGAAAATTGTATTTGAAAATACAGAAGTCTGCCTGAAATTAAGGGTTTTTTGATTGAAATGAAGAAGGATCTACCTTAGGAGCAAAAAAAAAAAAATTGGTCTAGTAAGTGAAGAAATACATCTCATGTAAATATTTCTCCTTGTGACCAAAATGATGCAAAGGAATCTTGGCAAACAGAGAAGAATCAGGCCTCTCTTTGGGTGGGTTTTTTTGGTTGTTTTTTGGGGTTGTTTGGTTTTCTGGGTTTTTTTAAAGGAATGTAGAGCAAATTACTTATCTTGATCCACGTCTCGTGCTCCAAAAATTCCGGGGAAAACTTTTAAAAAAGAGAGGTTTTTTTCCTCAGTGATTTCAAGATCATTTGGCTGCTGAACTAGTAAACAGAAAAGCGTCCTTAAGCAAGTCCTTAAGCAATTCCTTTGGCACTTCCAGTCACAAAAGCCTGTAACAACTTTCCAGCTTTTCTATTTCTTCAGTCTTTTGAGTACTTACTGCATTCACTAAGCCAGGTTACCTCAATACAGTGGCGTCATACCTCTATTTCAAATTCTTGGGAAAATCAGAAAATATGAAGATTTTATGAAAACAGCATATAAATAAAACATTCAGAGCTTCATCACAACTTGGGTTGAACTGATATGAAAAGAGTTTAGATTTAATCTAAATTAATTAGCCATTTAGGATTATCTACAAAAAATTACCACATATATCGGATTGAAATATAATGTGATTTTCATTTTCTGAAACTTAAACGGAAATAGCCCAGATTTGCAATGCTCTCAAGCATGAGGACAAGATTCCTAATATGTACCGTGTACTTCATATACTATGTTAAACTAATATGTCACTGAATTTCTGCAGTTCCAGAATTTGAGTATTACTCAAACTTTCTACTACAATCTTATCGTATGTTAAAGCCTTAAAGCACTCTAAAGCTCTTGATCCTAATAATTCACCTGAAGCTCAGCCCTTCTTTCAAAATTAGTTGGTGTATTAGACAGTGAGGCAACCTTTGATAAGAATACATAATGAAGTTCAGTACAGAAATCCAAATGAATTCTTTCTTTCTCTTGTGAGTTAATACTATATACGATTTCTTTTCAAGCTGGAAGACTGAGAATTTAATCTTCATTTTTAACCTAATTATCTAGTGAGAAACAACATTTGTAGCTGGCAGTTCAGTGAACTGTCATTTTTAGCTCACTCCATTTGGCAAAGCTTATTACAATCTCTCTTGCAGGTGAGCCGTTTGTCAGTTCTACTGTCAAGACACTCCAAGATACTTACCTAAGGAAATAATTATCAACAAATCTTCTGAAAATAAAATTGTTTCTTTTTTCTTCCTCTATGCTTAGTTCATAGAGTTTTGTTACTTGCTTTTACTGCTGCACAGTAATATAAAATCAAAAGAGTGCAATGAGATATTATGGGGGAAACCAGGAATACCTTCAGGGACTATGGATGTATTATCTATTGACATTACATATGGTTGCAAATAATAATTTAAACAAAAATATCTTTTATATCAGGTATCAGTAACCTGAAATCAACCTTGAGAACACATGGACATATCTTCTGTTGAAGATGTCTTTGGAGGGGTGACAGCTCAGGCCAACTTTTATCTTACTCACCTGACACTGTAAGGAAGGATTCACTGCTAACCACCGCAAATAATCTATTCAGAGGTAGATTAGAAGCCATCCATGGTACTTTGTTTGCAAGCTGCACCTAACTGTAGCGCAAGATTAATAAATCTTACGTTTTCTTTACTGAAAGGACATTGTGCTTGGCTTTTAATTGCTGTACATAATGTAAAAATGCACTTAGTTGTTTTACATGTGTCACACGCCAAGTGAATAACAGCATGCAGAAGAAAGGCAAACCAGCCTGGCATATGTTTTCTGCATCTCACTGAAGTACTATCTCCCCAGGCACTGCCTGAGGCAACAATCATCAACAAAGCTTTGTGCGAACATCAAAAATGAGAAAATCACAAACAAAAATTAGTGGTCACAGCCACTTTTCTCAACATCGTACAGACTGACTAGGCAAATTGACTAAGCAAACCTCACTTATATTACCTTCTCATTTTGCTCTGACCCAGTAGTTACGATTCACATCAAAGGAACATCAATCAAAAAATAAAACGTGATGCTTTGCCACAAACATTTAATTTATCCACAAATTCACAATTCTTTTGATAAGGTGGTCATGGGGTTTTCAAATATTCTATAGGAAATACCTTTTTCCACATCCTTGAATTTTTAAAATACCATAGCTGTAATAAATTTTAGTACACAAACACTGATTTCATCACCAAGACAATCATTTAACTATTATTTACTGTCAAGTCCTAAAGATCTGTACGTATCTGTAAGGATATTATAAATTCAGGTAACTGGATAAGTACAGATATGTGGTTTTATTTTCAGGTTTCTAAGTAATTCTTTACTTGAAGTTTCCTTCTTACAGGAATTTGTAGAATCTCCTGCAAATGCACTTTGTGCCATGCTATGTAAGTTTGCTATTACCGTCTTTTCACTACTCCAGCCCACAGATCTGTGTATAGCCTGAAAAGCTGAAGCGTGTTGCTTATGTGTATAGACATTCGGTCACTATTTCAAAAATATCTGGGGGGTTTTGTTGCTTGGGTTTTTTTTTTCCAATAGAAATGCAATCAACATAGAAAATAAAACCCAGTGAAATGTTTACAGTCTGATTTTTAAAAAGCAATGATGAACCTTTCAGTCCACATAATGCAGTTTCCCCTGTATAACAATGTACTGAAATCTGTTTCCTAGTTCTTCCCAGTTGATGATTATTTCAATTTTTTCCAATTCCGCCCATGCTTCCAGTGACACTCCTACCACTCAAGAGATGCCAAAGTTATGACCCATCTGCAGATGCATATTGATCACCTAAGTGGTCGCTGCTTAACGGAATTTATAATGGCTGAGATTTGCCTGTCTAGTCATCAGTGGGAACGCTTATTTCCTCTGCACAGCTGCTGAAGGTCACAAAACTTGCAGGAAGCAACATCACAGATATTTTCTCCCTAGTTAGATTTGGTTGAAAGCGGTCAGCTGGTTCAAAAGTCACAATTGAAACGCAGACAGACTTAATCACACCATCTTCAGCTCTTAAAAAAAAAAAAAAATTAAGCAAAAAACCCCTGCATCCCTTTTCCCAAACTTGCATAGACCAAGTTCTACCAAACACATTTAGCTGCAGAATTTGTACTTTAAATATTTAAGTCAGATGTACTAATTTCACTGTCAGACAGGACTTAGCATCAATAAAATTAAAGCTTCTCCCACGGTAAGGAAAAGTTTCAAAATTCAGAATTGAAGTATCCAATATTCTAACAACTGAAAAATTCAACAGCCATTTTATTTTGTATATACTATCCCTGTTGCAGAAAAGAGGAAACCTCGTATATTTAACTTGAAAAACTCAGAGGCAAAAATATTTTCTTCAGACATCCCCAAATGGTCACCTTTAAGATAACATCTACCTGATAATTAGTTTCACCTTCACTCTTTGGAAATGCTAATAGAATTTGAATAATATATATTAAATGTAATATGTAAATTAATTAAGAGAAGGTTTTCATTAGATTTTGTAATCAACTAAACCACAGTTGTAGGCTCCCTTAGGTATAATGTTGGAAACAGATGGTCATCTTTTCACCTCAAAAGAAAATTGGTGTTTGATAATGAAATCTTGATCACTTACCATCTGCCTGCCAACGATTAGCAGCAACAGGATCATTTGTCTGAGTATACTCGATGAGAAGTGCGTCTTGGACAACTTTGAGACTCTGATGATCTTAGTTCAACAAAGTAAATTAGACATCAAATATTAGAAAGGTTATAGGTAAACTCAAGGTCTTAGTTTCTTCTGTAAAATATTGAATCTTTGCTGAGATCCTAACTGAAAATATTAAAATATTACTTCTTCTGCAAGTATATGCATTTAACCCTACAGTCACAATTTTGTAGAGTTTTTGCTTCCCAAGAAATACAAGGACGTAACATTAAACCTGAACAACTCTGCATCAATAAGCAAAACAATAAAGCCTGTTGATTTCAAAGCTAATATTCGAAAACTAAAAGTCCAACATTACAGGCAAAGCCTGTAGCTGACCGCCTCCAGCTGTTTCTTTGAAGAAATCCCTGCCTTCCATTGCCACAGCAAGGTTTTTATAGAACACAAAAATAGCCAACTACAGCAATGTAAATTTAAGTAGAGAAAATTCACTTTTCTCAGTAGAAAACAAAGTGGTTTGAAAACAAATGTCCTCATACCCACTGCATCTATAAAGGGTAAGACCTTTGCCCTTATTTTCCTTTGTAGTTTAGCAACTTTCAGACTGCCTGAGCTTAAAGACCAAAAAGTCATTTCTGTGGATGTACAGGAAATTTCTTCACTTCTGAGGTATGGCTAGCATAGCTGCTAGCAACATCCGCTGATCCTCTCAGAAGTCCCCTGCTCTCCTGCTATGACTCTCTTCCCAGCAAGTGTGTCTAGCTCTCTCCGAGTTATCACCTTGCCCTTCTCCCTGAAGGCCATCTAAGATAGCCAAAGGCTCTGCAAAGCCCAGAATTGCCACAGCTAGACCATGGCAGCCAAGCAGTCTTCCTCTTGGCCCTCTGACTGGGACGGAGCTTTTAAAGTAGCACAGCAAAGGGCTGAAAGTAAATAAATTGTCTAATTCTACCATTTGTCATACAGCACTCATCCTACAGAAATACAAGAAGGATTCTCTTCTGATATGACACAGTGCAGCATTTGTCCCCTAAGGGGACGTTCCTGCACAGTCAGTAACATTGATACCTTTGCCTGTCAGTGTTTCTACTCGCATGCCATATGTTCAGAAAGAAATTTAACCTCATACATTTTGAATTCTCTTTCTTCATGGAGTCTTAAAATTTTAGAAGCGTATCTATGACTGGCAGCTTCCCACGCAAACAAGACAGCAGTTTCTCAAGAGATTGCACGATTGCCAATCATTTCTTCTCCTTTTCTGGATACAGAAAATGATGCTGCTTCTGAAATATAAGCTACAGGACGTAATATTTCTTTATCATTCTCTGATACACCAGAGCAGATTCTGAGGTATCTGTGGGTAGAGCAGAAGACTTTTTTCTTTTTTGGGGGTGGTGAGAAAGCCATGTGTGCATTTCATCTGACTTGCCATGGATTTTCCAAACTGCAGTTCTAGGGATTGCAACAGTTTTAATGTTCAGCACAATAGCTCAGTAATCTCTCATAGATCCCATGAATAACACAAGTAACTTCTCTTCAGTGGTAAGAATTAGACAATTCAGTATAGCATTTTGACTGGTTGTGAATTTACAGTGTTATTTTTGTTCGTGTCTTAGAAGCCTCATCAGTGTGAGCAACCAGATCATTTTCTGTTATTTTCCAGCAACACAGAAACTGAAATCCGTTCAACAGTTACCTTTTTCAGTCACATTGTGCTATATTCCAAAAGAGGCATGAGAATTCCTCGAGGTTTGGGACAATAGCTCACTTGATTACTCACTTTTGAATCAACTAATTAAACACGCAATGGTGTTCTCAAATAAAGCCGTTCTCCCACCTGAACTACATACTTTTTTTTTTTTAAGAGTATGCATACTGTTCCCCTTCTAGCGCAATTAGTTTCTCATACTCTTTGAACTCTTCCCAATACATTTCTAAATAGTGAGCAGAGAGTCAGCTTTAATATTAAAAAATTACCATATATACCCTGTCTCAACAAATACTTCCATGCTTCATGTGTCCAGTCCTACACAGTTAGGCTTCCTTCATTTTACCACGGGGCTTTTCATCATATTGCACAGTCACATATGAATAAGCTTCCAGAGCACCTCCATACAGTAAGATAGTATAATTTGAATAAAGAGAGAGAGCAAGTTGCTTGAGAGGTTTCTCCAAAGCACCAAAAAAAAAAAAAAAAAAAAAAAGACCTGGAGAGATCTTCTTTGAAGAAGGGAGTATGCAAATTTGGTAAATTTTGCAATATGCAAAAATAATGCAAAGACATAATCTCAGGGACTCAAAGCTAAATTATATATGGGGGAAACTCAGGTTAAAGTTAATTAAGTGAGATGTCTGGAGAAATAATAATAAAGCAGTGATTAATCTTCACTGATTTATTTTTTTTTTTTATTTCTGAACATTTTTTCCAGGAACAATTTGAATATGCCACCTTAGACCATCTAATCAGTCCACAGAACACTAAAGATACCATTCAATAACAATTGTGACAGGACTACTAACTCATTACACTTCAGATTACTGGGTAGATTTCATGTATCTAATTACACAAATGCACAGTAGAGGAAATCATAGTAGGTAGGACAGTAGCAGAACAGCATGTGTCCTTGAACACAACAATTATTAATGCCCTAGTCATTTCCATTTTGACTATGGAATTGCAGGTGATATCCTTATTAATACTAATGTCTACCCTTAGAGAGAAGACCTACAAAGCTACTTACAGCTTTTTACCAGGCCCCTGCTGACGCTATCTGAAAGCTATTGAAGTTTTTAACATCTAAAGACAAATAGTGACATATCAATACCTAATGAAATAAACAAGAATTTATTCAAATAGTAAGAACATAAGAAGCTCTACCATAAAACAAAAGCAGTGATATAATGTAATTTTATCACAAACAAGTTATAGAATAATTTTCAAGGAATAGACAGGTGAATTCTCCTCTTTCCCCCATCAGTCTTTATTCTGTATATTAATTCACATTTACATAGGCCACCTGCCCTTTCACATAACTTTGGAAAGTCTTTTAATGTATGTGAATCATCTTACCATCCTGAATAATTAAAAAAGACGATATTAACCTACAAGCACTAAATCTAACTCTATTATTATTTTACAATTTTTCCCCAAGTCATGGCTACCAGCTTTATGTGTTGAAAAAAACTGACCTTTTCCTTCTCCCCCATCTTCAGCTATGTAAACTCATCTCAAACTGTATCTAAATGAAAGAAATTGGAGGCACTTACTACATTTCAAAATACTTTTCCACATATCTTCAAATACTATGCGTTGTAAGGCCTTCCTTATTTCTTTTTTACGTAAGTACAAAATATTTTATTTAAAACTGCCTTCAATGGAGAAGTATTAGTGTTGTTTAGCTTAGGAGCTTTAAGACGACAAGGTTTATGAGGAACATTAAAATCTTATAATCAGACTCACCAGAGTAGTTCAAAAAACACAGTAAACTGTTGGGTACACAAGCATTCTTTCAAGTCCAAAATGCAAGCAACAACTTCCATGCTAATTACAGTTATTAATTCCTTTTTTTTACTGTAAACTTGCCCTCTGTCTCCAGTATGAATTTGTTGGTGTTCACTGTCTGGCAGCTTCCCCTTGCCCCTGTGACTACTCCAGGTTTTGCCCTTCTCAGTCAAACACTTGTCAAATGTTATCAAAACATAGCAAAGATGAAAAAAAGCACTAAGTGCTTCTTAATCATTTTTTTATTTTTTCAGTATTTTGTTGTGACTCTTAATATCCAACATAGCGGAAATAATTCCCCCTTAAACTGACTGAAAAACAAATCAAAAACCCAACAAACCACACACCAAAAACACCAACATCCCCCCACCAGGCCGCCCTAAAACCCTGAAAGGGTAATTATAACTACCATGATCATTTGAAAGTTTTGATGCGAACATACATCCTTGTCACACAATGATTAAAATGTCCAGAAGCAAGCTTAAAACATTTACAGGAGTACCACTCATTTCATCACAGATCATCACGTTGTAGATTTTAAGAAACACCACAGAAATAAATTGTAAAGATAAAGAATCAATATATTCCATATACTTTTACTCTTTTAGCTCGTTAATCCACGGATGGGGAACTATTGATTTAATAGCATTTTGGTAAGGAAACAAGAACATATTGACTGCAGTTTCAGAAAATGTAGCAGTATATTGCACTGTAAACTTTTGAACAAGGGCATAGTTGTTATATTTTTCACAAGTTATTGATTCTATTGTTTTGAAAACAAAACAGAGCCAGAAAAACCCAGTCCTACCTCTCCTGCATCAGTACTCTACTTACAATGATAATTCCCAAAATGAAAGCTAGTCACAAATTGATGACCCAAAATAGCCATCTGCATCTGTACAGCAAGAAAGCCTCTGAGACTTCTCTCCAGGCATCAGCAATGTGCAAAACATCTATCTATCTATCTATCTAGATATCTATCCTGCCCCCCAACCATCCTTTTTGAGACTAATTAATTTTCCCAAGAGTGTTTACGATTCAATACTGCAAAATCAAGCATACGGAGTGCATTGCCCAAAACATGTGACAAACAAGTCTGCCCTGAATGAGTAGATTTCCTTATTTCCACAGGGGTCTAACTTGAATTCTAATGGTTACTTGCTCCTGAATGCCAGCAGGATTAATAGAACATAGATGCTTTATTAAATGTTGCGTTGTTCATAGCAAAAGTGATATTTTCCTCAATACGGTTACATTAACCCAACATGCCATATTGCAACAGCGATCCTGCACCAGCTTGCGTATTATGCTGCCCCAGCAATTACACCATCACAATAATAGTTTTGTGGCATGAACGCTGCAACAGTTCTGCAAGTAAACAGGTGGCAGATAAGATAAACACAGCTCAAGGCACATTTAGCTTTCTAAAATTATTATTATTAAAGGAAACATCCATGAATATACTCTATTGCTTACACACATAGAAACTGAGTGCCTTTCAGGTACTGAGTTTTATTCTGTATGCTTCTCTACACAGCAGTGGGATTTATGGCCAGGGTTTTTATGCACAGAGTGAAATAGCTCAATAAATTTCAAAGGTGAGAGGAAATACAACACAACGTAGAAAAAGGGACATATGATTTTGTTCATCTGCATATATAGCAAGCATATAGAGTTGTATCATACTCCTATGAAGCAGCGACTATTAACACCCAGGCAGCCATCACTTCTCTGCCTCGCCACTCAAATAAATGAAGTAACAGCAAGTGAAGTGGCTGGAGCACATAAGAAGTGTTATGCATGAATCAATCACATGAAGTACTGCACTGCAGTGAGAAAATACAAACTGCAGAGACAGCAAGAATCAGCATTCCCTCTCCCTTTTGTCAAGCAGCACCAATGTTACCATAAAAATGCAGATGCACACGACGAGTTGATGGGCACAGAAGTTCTACCCCAAGTATAGGTTAGCTATTAAGATCACCATGACGTACATCACTTTTTTGTTTGTTCTGTTACTTTGAAGATTGCAGAGACAGACAACGCTTCATAGTTGCTAAATAACAGCACAGTAGAAAGTAGCTGCCACTACATGTGCAGCTTTGTTATTCTGCTACTGATCAACACTTAAAATTTATTTTGAAACACTATTCCCTTCCTGAATAACTTCTGCAGCAAACTGCAGAACAAGGAACAGTTACCATAAAGATTACCTACAGTAAGTTTGAGAATGGTAGCTGCTCACACATATGATCTTCTGGAGCACAAATATTCTTTGTCAATATCACTTAACAACCAGACCCTGCCATTTCTTTCAAGCCTGCTGAAAGCACTGAACAAGGTGACAGGTTGACGACGTAACCCAGTTCTTCTACCTGAAGGAAGACAGATGAACTGAACAAAAACTAATGCTTATTATTTACAGCAAAATATTTTCATATATGCAGTCTTAAACCCACACAGTGAATTGTCTGAGGCTTTTCAAGTATACTAAACACACTGAAATCTTTTAAAGTGATCCTATTAGAAAAGCAACCAAGTCTTCATCTGTATTTTGTAATAAACACCACCACCAGTATCTTAAATAGAAGACTGATTTATGCCTGACTATGGCCATACTGACAGTTATAGCCTCATGTCCTACATACTACCTTTTTGGCATTCTTTTTTTGATGCTCATCTTCATTCCTCCTATTTTGTTCCACAGTCCCATTTAGTCTTAGCTTTGCTATTACTATTTTTGACTCCTTCCCAACTTCAATGTGTCTCAGTCCTTATCAACCCAAAACACTCCTGCTCATTTCACTTATCTCTAGAAGTTGTTTCAGTTTGTCAGCTCTAAAATTTGAGACTGTCCATGGCAATCTTCAGAAATGTGGTGTGGTATTGTTTCATGGGGTGGTCAGGCATGTTAAAGAATCCATCTGCCCGCCACTACCAAGAAAATGAGTTTGACTTTATCACCTTAATTCTAGGGCACCTTTATCCACAACAAAAAACAGCTTATGTTATTGGCATAGCAATTATGGACAGCTGACTGTATCAGCAGGGGAGAGCACAGGGCCGGAACAGAAAGGCTGTTTCCAGCCAGAGGTGAGGGTCACTGAAGTGACGTGGACGCAAAGAAAGGCTGTATTGTGCAAGCTGCTGCTCCTGCCTTCATACAAGAGGAAAGGTTGTGAAAAGGGCCCACAGCATCTTGGCCTCCAAGACCTGTTCTCTCACATCCAGCTAATAAGAGTTACAGCTTTTAACTTCTCTATGTGTTCCTTTTTGCAGAAAGTCATATATTTTTACAATCACTATACCAAAATAAAACCAACAAACCCACAACCCCCCCCCAAAAAAAATAGACCCAAAAAAAAAAAAAACAACCTTGAAAGACTAATGAACAATAAGCACCACAAGAGAAGGTACAATCTGAATATACTGATGTAAAATTTTGGATCACATATTTCATCTTTCTGTCTCCTTCCTTCTGCTAAGTGAGAAATACGATGCTCACTTTTGCTTACCAGAACTAATCCTCTTCTGCTTTTCCTCAGGACTTCATTTTTCCCTTCCTCTTACTCTGCAAATGGAGTTTGTTAGTCTGAATGAAGTGTCATGAAAGAGAGCTCTGTAATATGCTGGTATCAGCTCCAGTAGGATATCACTGAACTTGATACCAGCTTAAATGGACTTCAGAAGGATGCCCATGGACCCCATGTGTGCTAACACGAAAAACAGAAGGCAGCAGCATGAATAACCAGAGCAAAATATCCGAGAGCTAGAAAACAAGTGAGGCAAAGGAGTCTACTGCAGCTCCTCAAGTGGTAGCAATGGGAAGCAGCAGGCTCCCACTGTACGTAAAGCTATACAATCATCTCCTCGCCAACCATGTTTGGTGATCATGGAAGTTGAAGGAGACTCTGGAAATCCTGTTCCACATGATGCCTGTTAGCACAGGACCAACAGAAGTTGTTTGGTGTGCTGAAACAGACTTCAGAAAAGCCTGGGTCATTGATACCAATTCATTTTCTTTCTGTATGCTTCCCAACTCTATAATCCTAGCACATACAAGGTTTATTATTGAAAAAGAGTGAAATCCAGTCATTGAAATGACCAAGTACAGGAACATCAACTGTGTTCAAATTAATTGTACAACTGATTTTGAATCTGCTTATTATAGTCTAAAATAGTCTATTTTAATCCTAATCTCTTAGAGTAAGCAGTGCTTCTGTGATTTAACATTAGGTTATCAAAGAGATGGGGCAGTGTGGGGGAGATGTGCTTTGTGCACATGCTTGAGTTCCCTACTCAGAAATGAGGTCTCTCTGCATTCTCATGAGGTATTTCCTCCCATAAACTTTAAGGAATTTAATTATTGAGTGCGGAGTCTTTAATAATGATTACACAATTTAACATCTTTCCCAAAAGCTAAGTTACCACGCTGTTTATGGTGTATGCTTAGACTCCTGGTGAAAGGTTCATGAATTGTTACTTATAACTCTTCTCCATCTTTCAGAAATGCTTAGAGAAGCATTATGAAGGATAAATTGCAATTCTGAAGAGGACAAAACTGAGTACAGGGAAGTAGAAAAATTAATTAGATGGCAATGCTTAACCAAAGGAATTGCCCATTTTCCTTGGCAGACATCTAAATAAACAGTTATGGGGGAAAAGCGAATGTAATTTAAAAAACACTTTTCTATCATAAACACTACTGCTTCACAAATACCATTACCATAGAAAACTTTAGGCACAAAATAAACAAAGACCTCTTATTTATCTTGAAAAATTATTGCAAAAAGTACTGCTTAATAGTTTGCTTACATCAGTTCATGGGTTTTGTTCTGTGGAAATTGTCAGACTCTTTGGCATCTTGGTAATTATATTTGGAAGATCTAGCAGATAAAATGGAATAAGCAAGAGAAGCACATGCATATTTGTGTGCGTGTGTGTGTGTGAGATTGTCATGGTTTGCACAAAGGGCAAAAGGAGGAAGAAAAGAAGGAAATCAGTGTGGGGGAAAGAAGAGGAAGAGGGGAAGTTAAAAAGATCAATGGCAAAGACCCCAAGAAAAGCAGAGGGAAACAAATTCCAGAGAAGAAAGAAGAAAGAAAGAATTTAACAGTAATTTGTTCAAAATGACATGTTAATGTTCTACAGTATAAACATTTTGGTTTAAGCAGAATAGAAACAAAACGGTTAGTTAAAGCAGCTAAGAAAGAAAACAAAGAGCAACAGGAAAACAGTCCAAAATAAAATACAAATGTGCAAAATAAGTTAAGAGAAGATATAAGGAATATGCCTGTGTTAAAAATGTGTCACGGGAGGAATCAAGTTTCCTACCAGGGTACGCTTTTGAACTAGCTACTTGAACTTTTACCAGAAATGGATCTGAAGGTAGGTGTAAGTCCACAATTTTATTACGTGCCATGCAAGAGCAGAGCTATGGACTTAATCTTACAGGCTTCTGAACACTGTAAAAGAATTCAACTTTACACAATGATCTCTGTCACCAACTTCCATGGAGCAACTGCACAGCTAGGCATTTTACAGGATGCCTTTTGAAGAATTTGGGGTCTATAGTGCTAAGTTCATAAGAGAGGCTCACAAAATAGAAGAGTATTATTAATCCTAAAAAAAAAAAATGCCCCAAGACACAACTGCAGTTCCACCTTTTAGTAGCAGCAGACTCTTAATAGGTATCTTAAAGATCACATTTAGACGTAACACATACTGATTACTGATCAGATGGCTTCTGAAATGCCAGGAAGACTGGGAAGCAACGAGAAATAAGAGAAGAAATAGAGATTTCATTCCTCTGGGAAACTACACTTCCATTTAAGTGATTTATTGTTTACATAAGAACATTTGTGGGTTATTAAGAAAAGCAAACTGAACATTCAATAGGTATGTTTGGGGATCTGGTGCTCCGTCTCCACATTCTGTGGTGTACTGTCTTCTGCAGACCCAGCGTTAAGATTCCTAAGTACTACCTTATGCCTTTTGGTCCGTTTCTGGATCAAACCCAGGCCCTCTAATTTACATTGCATTAGCTTGCTACTTCAGGCAGAGCTAATGGCATCTGAGATGATCAATCATTCCCACCGTACTCTGTGAGTAGGAGTGAACAACTGAACTAGTAAATGCCTATCTCCCACTTCTCTTCATCACAGCACACACCAAATGGGAGCAGTTCTGTTTATAGCCAGGAAAATTACAGTCTCTGATATTGTTAGGAGATTATTTATGGCAAATTTGCTTCCACCTGTGATGCTGTGAGCATTGAAAGGCATCATTCAGTGTGGCTACAAGGGATCACAAAGTAAGGAGGTAACATGTAGACAGACAATTAGGCATCCACATTGATACCTTTGCATTTCTGATCCACATACTCTTTGCTTAGACGAACAGAAAAAAATATTTTAGATTTAAATATTTTAACTGATTTGAATATGGTTTTGATTCAAAAGAACATGGTACCCTTAATGCTGTGAGGCCAAATACAAAGAAAATCTTGCTAAATATTGCAAAATATTCTTACTTGACTCGTGATTACCATGTGTCATAAGTCATATGCTTTTATGAAATTCAACTGCTGCATTTTTTTGTTTCTAATAATTAACCTTCAGACACAGACAAGTAGTTACTTGGAGTATATTTATTCTGGTTTTATCTTTAGTTTTAAATTTCAAAGAAAAGCCTTAAACATTATGTATTGGTATGTTTATTTTTGACAATTTACAATTTGTTGTTTCAATGTTTAGATGAACTTCATGATAATTAAAGGTATGAGAGCCGGCCTAGCAATATTTTTCTAATCGTATTGCTTAACATTGTGAGTACAGGGCTTTCATTTCCACAGGCATCACATTACCTAGACTATACGGCACTTCTGCAACTTGTCATTTGTAAGCAGTACGGCAACTGGGAAATTATCCTTTCACTGTCTAAAATGGTTTACCTGTGATTCAACTATGGTGGCAAACATAACTGTTTCAGGTAAACTGAATTTTATTATAGATGACACAGGTAAACAAACCATTGTTTGGGCTTTTAGTTCTTTCCTTATTAATTTATTGTTTTTATTGAAGACATTTTTTTTCCTCAACTCTGCAATAAACTTTATTCCTAAACAAGTCAGGGCAACAGCAGTGCACAACCCCACACAGGAGAGAATGCAGAAGGTCAGCCCTTTTGCAATTGCATGGCCCGCAGTGGTGAATACAGGTAAAAAACAACAATATGAGTAAAGGAAGTAGCATTCAGTATAGCGAAAACATTTTTAAAAGAAGCCTTTCTGTGCTTGACTCCTTAGAGACACGTGGTGCTGTATCACAGTAAAATAGTTAATGACTAGGTTAGAAAGCTCAGCCACCAGGCTGGTTCACAAAGCGTGCATGCCACAGTCTGCCATTGTCACTGAAAAATAGCCACTTAAGATGAAATAAAAAGCAACACTCCTCATACAAGTCCTCTCAAGTTTTTTCTTTGTCACTATGACTCTCCCCACTGTATCTTAATTTCTGTGCATTCATTTACAAATATGAGCATTACTTGTGCCATACGGAGAAAAGCTGTATCTCTACAGTTGCCCATAGAATTACGTCCTTAAAACTACAAAAAAGGGAGCAGAAATATACCTGAAGATTTGAAGTATATGGAGCAAGCTGGAGGGCAGCTGGAGGAGATCCAGAATGCATCATTTACTTTACCACACACTGGATCCTGGTGTAAGCAGAACATGCAAAAATAAAGTTGACAACTAACTGAAGTATCAACTATCAAGTCAGAATACTAGGGAAACAAAAAAAGGGAGGGTTATTTCTAGAAAAGTGCATGCTTAATTTCCCTGAATTACAAGAGAGGAGGACTGTTCTCAAATCAAAGAATAAACACAGTTCCATTTATCTTGAACTGTTTGATGTAAGTCAAAGCATAACAACATTGTACATTAGTAAAATACACACAGAAGCTGTAACCACGAACATGACTAATATAATGTGTTGTAGCATTGAGGGTATTGTTGTCTTATAAATATTCATTCAAATGGTAATTCATTATAGTTACATTGCACCTGCAGGAAAAATAATATTCAGAAAACCTAAAATGTTTTAATAAATAATGAAGGCAAACAACTTAAAGCACTATGTAAATGTATTGGATGCATTAGCTTTGTTACATACTGATAAATACGGCGTGATACAGAATATTCCTGTGTTTTAAAAATTAATTATTAATGACCATTATAGTCACCGGGCAACTACATCTGTTCTTTGTACTCAGTTCCAGTTTGTGATCCCCTTCTTGGAAAAAAATATATGGACTTGTACATCACATTCCAACTATAACTTCTTCCCTCACCATGGCTTCCAAACAAGTTATCCTCACACAGTCCTCCTCAGCCATGTCCAGATGAATTAGTGACTTACAGATACCCTACGTTACCCTTAACTGTGTTTATGATCTCGCACTTCACAGTACCGAATTTCTCCCCTTCTTCATTGCTCCACCCCTCCACAACATTCCTTTTTTCTTACGCAGTACTCTAATGCTGATTATTCCCTCCTGACTTTAAAAGGACATTTTGATTAGCATATACTAGTTTTACGGTGAAAGGTCAGTAATGAAAACAAGTTATGCCTAACTCTAAAAAAAGATCATTGATGTTATCCAGCAGTAACATTCTTACCATCTCTTAGATTCCCTTTTTGGCACAATTTCAGAACTCTCTAGCATGCCCTTCATCCACTTCGCTATTTTGCACTATACTAGTCTTCTGCACTACACCAACTCTTCCTCCAGCAGCAACGTGTTCCTCTGAAAGCCCAAAGGTAGCAACCCAAAAGACTGAATTTCTGTTTAAATGGAAATTTGCACCAAATTTCTCAGTGCTTCCAAGGGCTCCTTTAAATCAGGATAGAAGCACAATTATTTAATTTTTACTTAACCTAAGAATGCATGAATAAAATCTGTGACGACAGGGTCTGTCAGAAACACTAAAACACAGCTGGGATTTTGTGTTGTTTGTTTTGTTGGGTTTGGGTTTTTTTTTTGGGGGGGGGTGAGGGGTGGGAGCAGGTAAGAGTATCTTGGTTTGTAGCTGCTCGGTAAACCTGAAGGGCATTGGACAGTATGCAACCATGAGGTGCTAAGAACAAAGCCCTGTGCAAGCTCAGTCCAGAAATGTCACTGCAGGACAGAATCATGAAGCCATGGTGACATCTGGGACTTCAAACGTGTCACCTTCCTGCCACCACTCTAGACAACGGCCTCCGCTCAAACTGTGTCCACTGGGAAAGCAACCTACAGAGCCAGCTCCAGAAAAAAAGGTCTGTTATTCCCCCAAATAGGCATCAGGTTACTTTAGCATAACCTCTCTAGGATATATTAGTGTCACATTTAATTTCATTTGTGCATTTATAGACTTATATATTCTTATATTATATTTATATTATATATTTTTATATATATATACACACATATTTATATATTTTTTTGGTTTGTAGATTAACAGATCTGTATTGCCTGGATTATGTAGATTTAAATATAACCTATGGATTTTTTATTTTCTACTTATCTGGATAGCCAGCCAGACTTAAAATAAACTTGCTGCTTGACCTTTTATTGCTAGTGTTACTTTTTTTGGTATTCTGAAAGGGATTTATCCAGTTTCCACAAAATACATGCACTATATTCTTTGAGCTTTCTTCCTCTATGAAGGTGATATTTCTATTTTCATTCACATGTTTCCATTAGTAATGTTCTTCATTAGTAATAAAGTACAATGTGTTTACTTCAGGGAAATGCGAAGGGTTTTTTTATATTGAAAAAGTCCCCTTTCTTCTTGCTGTTTGTTTTAAACTAAACACCAAGCGACTCCTTAAATAATTCCCAGTAAACACCATAAAATCCATCTTGTAGCATCCCTTCTTCTAGAGAAAAGGAATACTAATCAGTGAAGCCACTCAAGCCATGGCATCAGCTCAGTTCTAGTCCTTTCTTCTGTATGTATTCTGAGCCAGGTGTGCTCATTTTAAAGCTAAAATTGACTATTTGCTTCTCCTTTTTCTACTTACACCCCTAAAATCAGGACAACTAAACTCCATTAGTTGCTGATTACATTCTCATAGGTTATACCAGCAAAAACGTCGTAAGTCAAGCACTAAATCACATGGTGTCGTTGATCTTAAACATCTTATTTTTCTTATTCACAAGTATCAATTGAGAAGCAAAAGAATACCAAACTCTCAATAGCATTTAAAAGACAAATGGAAGTCTTCCTGAAAACATACTCTAACAGGAATGTAAAATAACTTGACAATTTCAAAACTGAAAGATCAAAGTGGCTGTGGTCCTTCTTAAATACAAATGAATTCACCCTTTTGAACACATGCATACCTATCGGTTTTGATATTCTAAACTTCTTTTTAATAAATAATTTTTCATACTAAAGCTACACGATTCTAGTGCTTTCTATAAAATTTTATTTCTTTTGAGATAAAACATAGATTATTTACAACTTCTGCAAATATATGCAATAAAAGCACCATCAAGTATTGGAAGCAGACTCACATACAAGCTTAGCTGTTATAGACTTGTGTCCCTTCTTTTTCTGCCTTTGGGATCATTTTATTCTTTATCAGAGTTAAGAAATATAACGTTACTCTTTTCCCATCATGATACTCTGGTAGCTAGCAATCTTACGCCTTACATTTTCACTTGAAAATATGTGCCATGTCAACTTGCAAGTTAAAATATTTACAGCTTTCATTTCAATTTTTTAGTCATGTATTTAAATAGCTATAGGTTTTCAGATCGTTTTGAAAGTACGGATTTAGAGTTGATTTTTTTTTGCGGGAGGGAACACACAATAAAGAAATAGCATTATGGGTGTTTGGAGTGTTGCTGTTAAAATGTTTGAGTAAATTGCACTACCAATAAAAATTATCAATAGTATTGATACCCAAATCTTAGTCCATGTGGATACAATTAACCAAAGGCAGCAATTCTCTATAATTTTTTAAAAGTATGAAAATCTTGCAGTTCTACTGTATCATTCATCTGAACTACTTTGGCTAAATATTATTCCACTCCACATTAAACAATGATGAACTTTTGCAAAGTAGGAAAAAAACTAGAAAAATCAGAAACATTGAGGTCTATGAAGGGGTTAAGTTTTTGTATGTCCTCATGCTACGAATCCTTCGAGTAGTAACCAAATAGCAAGTAACTGAGCAAAAGAGATTTGTGATTGGTTGGGTTTTGGACAAGAATACTATATTTTCAATTGAAGATGAAAAGACCATTGGAACCAAGTGGATTTTTGTAAGGTTACTAATCCTTTCTTTAGGACCTTCCGTGCATTAAAACCCTCTACAGTCCTTTTCCAAAAGTATTACCCAACATACCAAATATTGACAAAACCAAAACAGATTAACAGAATTCAAGGGATGTTTTTACACACCAAAAATTCTTAATTAAAACTAAAAAATGTCATTATGCCTAGCAATATCATAGAATGAGGTGAAAGAGTATTTAGGCCTTAAATCTTTGCCAAGAATAAGTTAAATATAGAGAAAATCACATATGAGAAAGGCAATAGTATACATGTGGTTTTATATATACATGCACATAATATGCATACACACACTCAGACACCATCAAAATGAGATCTTTAGACTGATAACTATAACTATTTCAAAATCTCATTGAGTGAATATGCACATTTAAGTTTTTAAGAGATTTCACTGTCTTGGGCTTCTGTATTATACATAAAAATAATAACGACGGCTATTTTCTCATGGGACAATACAATACAAATTCAATTAGACGAGTCACAGTTCTATTAACAGGAAACTAATTAATTGGAATCTTATGGCCAAATCATACCACTAAGTCTGTATTTTTTAGCAATGTTTTGCTCTAAGTGTAGGAGCCTAAAGACACAAAATGACAAATTATTATCTTGTCCCACTTGCAAACTTTTAGTATAAAAATTCATTCTGCTAAGAGAACATTGCTCACATTGGACTTAAAAGGCATACTTATTTCTGGCAGCAGCTTTGAAGTCTTTTCAGATGGTGTTTTTAACACCAGTAAGCATTAAGGAAGCTGTTGCATCACAGTTACAATCATAAACAAGGACAGGGCACTGGAAGTATGTGCTTTCCAGTAACCACACAACCAACCAAAATCCATGCTATAAACAGTGGGCAGGAAACAATTATACTAAGAAATAACTTTGTATTTTTCTTTTCCACTTGAAAACTTTGTACTGAATAAACATGAGTGCTCTAGACATTTGTAAAGGGTTTCCACACATCCAGAACCTCGGTTGGAATGGTACGTATAACTTGTACACCCAGACAGATGTGTTGCACATGTGTAACATCAACATGTGACATATCACCTGTGTCAAGCATGTGCAATATATCTAAAGCACAAGAGACCCATTGGACTCGGCACACACGAACCCAGTCATGTCTACCTCAGACACTTTAGAGCAGATAGGGTTATCAAATCTTAGCTTGCTGCCTGCCTTCTAAAACCTATAAGTTCGATCCTCTTTACCTCAGCAGTGCATTGCACTAATGCAGTGCTGAATTGAGAAGGCCCTTCAGTAGAAGGCAATGCAAAGTAAATGAGACAACTTAGTTTGCAGTGAATGCAAAGCAAGCAAGGTTTTTTGCATGTTACATACCTTCACACATCTTTGAGTTAATATCAGACACATGCTGGACCAAATTTCCACATTTTATCTTTTTCAGACCATTTTCTTATGGTATTCACGCTGACTGTTCCGCATATTCCCCAACTGGAACACATCTAGAGCCAGTATCAAAAAACACTTAAAAACTACACATAATATTTTAAAGTCTTTGCCTCCCTATCTAATTGAGACTTCAATATTTTTTTTTATTTCTTCTGTCCATGGTCAGAGTGATTTTAGTTTATTTAGTGTTCAAATATAAGAATAGTAATCAAAGGAGAGCCACAAGACTAACAAAGTGATCCTCTCAGCAAGGACCCAAAGGAGAAATAGACCATACTGATGGCCAAGCAAATGGTTGTAGTACGGCAGGAATGTGAAGCGAGAAGCCAACATGGAAATGGAGAATTCTGGCATGCTCTCCAAGGGCAGTGGATGCCTCATTCTGTTTAAGGTCTTGACAGGGAAACATCGTGTACACGCTGCCCATACTTGTGAAACCAGCTGTGTTGTGAGTATGTTTCACTAAGTAATTTCACCATTTAACATGCCTGAAGGAAATCGTATTACTGAAGACATGCCAAGAGATTTTGACTTCAGTTTTATTTCTTTTACATCTTGCAGGTGTAAAAATACAAAAGTTTCAATTGCATTTTTCATAGTCCCTTTCCCAGGATTTTGTGTGCGTATGATCTGGAAAACAAACTCCAGCAAGCCTCTGCTTTTAAGCAGTAGGGCAACTTTCTGGCAAATCTGTGCAACAGCTCAGGCTATGTTTTGTCATCTCCTGCCTTGCTTGGTACTACAAAATTGCTGTGGTCCTGTTACACAGCATTAGAAGAATTTTTCTCAAAGTGGTGGTTTCATTCTTGGAAAAAAAAAAAACACAAACCACAAAACATAAACAAAACACCTATATTCCAAGTTTTCATTGAGATGTTGCCAACCTCAAGTTTACTCTGTTTTAATCTCTCCCGCTAAAGCCATGTCATGAAGCAAAAATATTTCCAAGGAAACTGTTACCATTGCTTGGGCTCTGAGAAAACGCTGCTCCGTGCTGTTTGTGGTCAACTTCCTTCACAGGTTCAAATAAATTGCACTAAATTACATAGCAAAGCAGCATCAGCCTCTCTGCAGAAAGGTGTCTTGCAAAGCTTAAAACTCGCTACAGCTGCTAAGCTGCTCTAGCATTAGATGCTGTCATGTCTAATCTTGGCAGAGGTTAAAGATTGTAAAAGAAACTAAAAGACATGGTAAAACTGGTTTAGAAATATGAAGAGGTTATATTATTTTTTCCACTCATAAGTTTATCCCAGTATTTGAACAGATTAACATAGGCTGCAAGCTATTGTGTTGGTCCATAAGCAGGCAAACGCAGAGGAAGTCATGTAAATTACCTGCCACTAAAAGTGAAAATTATTTAAGCCTTAAAAACCCCTTCATATGATTTCAGAAAATACCACTCTCTACTGTACGACGAGAGTTAAGCTCCAGGAATTCGCAGTTCTTTCACAGAAGGTGCCTTAGTAAGTTATTATATCCCTTCACCTGGGCTGCCTTTATTTTTAGGAATGAAGACTTTTATTTGGGGCAAGGATTGTCCACAATGTTTTTTTTGTTCAATGCTATTTGTATTATCTGTTTTAAATAGGTGAATTCACAAGGCCAACAGAAGCAAGTAAAGTATTTTCACTCTGCTGATCATTTAGGGACAAACTGGAAAACTGCCTGGATCCAACCTGATGGCAGATGTATTTATTCTCTATTTGCTTGTTCCAACACAGTGAAACAAGAGTATATGTGCTGCTTGTGTTTTTGCCTGGGGGAAAAGGGCTTTATATTGTAGTTAATGGACCATCTACAAACAGAAAATTAATTTGGCAAGAACTCACCGATGTTGTGGAAATCAGAGAAGCATGGTCTATTTTGAAAGCAATTAATCCAGCCAACAGAGAAATAAAATTTCAGTTGTTTGGGGCATGAGAACTTTGGCATACGGAAAGCAAGAGCAACAAAGCTTTTTTTGAGAAGAGTTTACCTGCAGAGGGACACGTTACATTTGGAAACAGTACAACAGAAGAGTAGTTAACATTTCCAGTAATGGAGCAAGGTTGAGATGCTATTGAAATAAAATCCACCATGCCCTGTTTAAAGCTATGTTATCTAGAAAAGTTACTTTTCTGTAGCTGCCAATACACTCATGTTTCGTGACAAAAATGAAGGGCATATTTCTTTGGGAGAACCAATTGATAAACTACTGGAACCTTTTGCTTTCTCAGATTCATAGTTGGGGATTTCTTTACTGTTTGTTTACAGTCACTGAGAGAACAGGGAAGCTTCTGATGAAGAGAAGTAGCACATTCCACTTCTTCTCTGTATCTGTGGCCTCCATGGAACAGAGATACATTCTCCATGCTGAGATTTTAGTGCATTTGAAACCCTGTATTCACAGCACTGAACAGAATTTCGTTAGCAGTTTCTTACAGAAAGGGTGTGCATGTTTTTTGGCAAAAATGGATTTCAAAATCAGGCACCAGTTGTGTTGATTATACTTCCAGGTCAAGAAGCTGAATTTGTTAAGGCAGTGACTAGATGCTTGTGGCGGTGTGCTCTCCCCTTTCACGCCCCCCCTCCCAGCTCCTGCTCAAGCCACGACTGTCAGTGGGAGTTATGATGGGTTGCACCTGGACTTTGGTGTATGGCTCGCAACACAGCCAAACACTGTCTGTAATGGGGACCTAGACATTTTGTTGCTGTGCAAATATGACCATAGCTCAATTATCTTACTCTATAAATAGTGGACAGCCCAAGAGCCCCTTGAGCTCTCCTGCATGGCAGTGGGCTGCACACCAGGATCTCCCTATGAGCAGGGAACGCTTGCTCAAGGTTACTCCTTGAGGTTTAGAGATTCCTTGCCACAACAGATTCTCAGTAAGCGGTTAATAGCATGCTAACTTTGAAATCTTAGCTAAGTGATATAAAGGATTGATTGTGCATATATAATCCTTTAGACATAAATCATTGACCAAGTCTGGGACCAGGATTGGATCCAGCCGCACCTAGACTCCTCTCTGAGGAGGAGTTTAGAAAGCAAGGGGGCCCTTTCTGCGCCTCGTGACTCAATGCGAGGGTCTCCCTGAGAGCTTGCCTGACCCTGTCCTCTATGCAGTAAATAACCAAGTGTACCTTGTCATCAAATCTTGTAAAACACTGTCACGTTTACTATTAAATTTTGCTAAATCACTGTTCCATATTAATAAATATTTCACTGCTTCTCTCTTATGAGTGAATTTAATCACTCCGCCCACGACAACACTATCAGATAATGAGGTGAACAGCAGGAATACTGATGGCTTTCTAGTCTATTCAGCGTTGGCACAGTGCAACTTCAGTCAAAATTATATTCTATAAAGTCTTTTGAGATCTGTTTTTAAAAAAGACATCTTGAACAGAACTGTAAAAATAATTTTATCGAAAGGCATGTAATCAGTGTAAACAAAACAATAGAATATTAAACTTTCAGACGCAGGAAGAACATGCATGGATAGCCAACAGCCTGAATTCATCCTGCCTTGGCCAGAACCTTAAATTCTGGTCTAAACAATAAGCATAGAAGACAGTTTTAATATTCAAAAACTTACGGTCATATTTTCTCCCATTTTAGTGACCTCCATCTCAATAAATGTGTCTTTGTTAGAATTGAATCGCTCTTCATTGACCCTTTAATTTGGTTGAAAATTAGGTGAAAGCAGCACTTATTGAATCTATGGACTCATATAAGAACATAACAAAAAGAGGAGTTGTGTACCTTTCTTATCCTGTAGTTCAATTTGAACAAAGTTTCACCTGAGGGCTAGAAACAGACAAGACAGGGAAGCTGGTTGTATTTTTTGGCCTATAACATCTTCACTACTGGGGATGATACATCAGCCAATAAGGTCATCTTACATAATTTCATCTTACAGTGGCAAGCTTTTATAGGAAGAGCATGTATTTATTGTAAATAGAGCAAAAGTGAAAATAGTCATTGAAACATACGGGCAACTAACAAAGGCATTTTAAGGGATTTTTTTTTTTTAGTATCACACAATACTGTAACTACATATGATCTCTGATCTCTCACAATCAATTCAAAATGATACCAAAATAGTAAGTTTTCCTCTCTAGGAAATAGCTTCATTTTTCCAGAGAGATACACTGGTTATAAATAACGTATTGATCAAGCACAACATGGATTGGCAATTCAGTTATTCTTTGCTAGACTACTAAATATATTTTGATACAACTAACAAATTAGAAGTTTTTTAATTAATTTATATATAAAGACAAGAACATTTTCCCTCTAGGTAGATGCAGTGAGAGACCATGAATTCACCAATGGCACTCTCTCTGTGCTCCACACTCTGTACGCTCTAGTTTTCTCATTACCCTCTGAAGACATGCATATCTTCTCTCATTAAAAAGTGGCAGAAAATTATGTGTAACAGTCTAACTTCTAATAAACAACTCACATCCAGTCAGCTGAAGAAAAGAGATCACAAAGAAACTTTGGTAATAACAACCATTAAGTCAACATAACATTGACTGTCCTTTGTGCAACAAAATTCATCATCACAGTTGGATTTACGGCCATGTAAGACTCTTGACTCTTAACTTGTATCACATGGATTGGCTGACAAATTTAAACTGTTAGGGCGTGAATCAGCATAGGCACAGATGCACAGATTTGGCTGTCAAAGTAGAGGAAAACATATTTGCAGACAGCATTTGTTTCCCTACATAACATCGTGTTCCGATATTTTTTTTCGTTTTTGCTAGAAAATAATCATTCTCCCCCTAGTAACAGAACATAACAGAAAGAAAAGTACATTTGTAAAATAAGTACACAGAATGTATCCTAATTGTATAACTCCAAAATAATAGTGCAATGAGAAAATAATGATTGACGTTTACATGTCCGAGTGCCAAAGTGCCTGAAGAAAACTATGCTGACATTAAATAAGGATATATTGCTGTTTTCTTCCTTCTGCAGATGCAATTGTGGATTTTTCTGGTTTATTTTGTACTCTACTCCTTAATGGAATAATGAAGTAAACACAACACTTAGGCATCCTAGAACAGTGTATTTGTCATTGAGGTGAGAGAAGAAACACGTGAGCTTCTCAAACTAAACCGTTCTTCACAACCATTAGCATTCGAATTATGTAAGAAATACAACATTTAGTAATAAGTGCTATGTTTATTGAAAGTCTTAACATGAACAACAAAGACAGGCATAGACCCATGTCTTCAGCCATCCTAGCAATGTCTAGAAATATGGTTAAAAAAATACTAAGCAGAGACAAACTAACAGAAACTTATGCTACTTCAGTTGTACGTATTCCCTAGGGAGATTACTTTGATTTTGAATATTATCTAGACTGAATATAAAATCCAGTGGAGAGGACAGGGTTCATAAACACCTGGGGTTTGTTTCTTTAATTCTCACCTAACTTTATTTAAATATTCAAACTCCTGGCAAACAAACGTTTTAATAAAAATAGCCTCCTTATTAAATCTTCCTTATCCATATATATCTTATCCAAAAAAATGCCCACTTTTTTACTTAGTTCTACAACAACTTATCCATAGAAATTCTATCCTAGGACATATCCTATCCTAGAATAACATGTATTTTGTTTTAAAAATCAGAATCGGATTTTTTTTTTTTTTAAACTAACAGTTGAATTCTGAAAACCTTAAGCTTAGTCTTCTTTCCACAAATATTTCATCGGGCAAGGAGGAAAGAAATCACCAAAGCATGCTGCCAAGTGAATCAATATTTTTAATTAAAATTTCATCTTCTAAAAAACTGAGTGCCTATTAATAAATTCAAACATTTATAGGATGGATTTTGATTGTGCGTGTTTGTTCTTTCTTGGCTGATGAGCAACAATCTAATATGAAATTAAAGTCTTCATTATTACTGTAATTCTTTCTCTTTTCAGCATTCTGCTACACCACAGCTTCCTTCTGTGTATGTACACCAGCCCAAACAAGTGTACGTGCAGGATATAAAGGCAAAACCAAAAAAACCCCACTAACTTTGCCATGTAAAGAAAGATTGCATGAACACTACTGGGTGTTAAACTTATCCCAATGTACTCCTTAAACTCAGTGCAAAAATCTTTCAATGGAGACACATTTTGCATAGCAGTAATCCTCCAGATATGCCCAGAGTCACAAAAAGCTGCAACGACTACCTTCCTGGTATTGACTGTATCTTGCTAATGGGCAACAAAGCTTAAAGGTCACTGTCACATAGTGACCTTTCTGTGAAAAGAAAAATAGCTTCTCCCTTTCTCCTGTTCGGGGCCAATAGTTTATATTGCATCTCACTGTAGAGTTTAAAATATTATTCTCATTTTTAATATAAATATCCTCGGGTTTTAGTTAAATTTGACAATTTATTTTTTTTTAAATATGCTTCTGCTATAACTCGTCATTACTTCTGAAAAAAATTAAGTTAAATTTCTTTTACTTATAACACAGAGGTCTGGATACTTGCTGGTGTATAGTTCCAATGCAAATACTGCTTGGCACTGGAGCTGCATGGTAAATATTTTAGCTTCATATGCCTTCCTGAACATAATGAGCAACAATCTGACTAAAAATAAAAAAAAAAATCATCTTGGGCAGCAGCTTGGATTTTCTTCTGTTGTATAGAGCTTGTAACAACTTCCCATGTAGGTGGTAAATGGAAGTACAAGCACCAAAATGCACATACATTGACAGGGTTTATCTATGAATAGTAAACTTTTTCGCCATTTTTGGATTTAAGGTCAAACTTACCAAAAGCCAAAATAGAAGCTAATTACCCAATTCTGCATATCATTTCAACGATGAATAAAGGGCATAGACTGCACCAGTCTCCTCTCTTATTCATTTATAACTTGTGCACGTGAGTTTTGGGGTTTGGGTAGTGGGTTTTTTTTGGTGGTTGGTTTCTTGTTTCTGAAGTACAAGGTATGGCTTGTATACTGTTACGCAGCCTGACGCACAAGAGCTGGTAATATAGCGCACCGGTGAGAGCGGCTCCTTAGTGTACAATGCTCAATCCTGTTAGATTGATCTAATAAATAGAAATGGCACTGAAAAGAAGCATCTTTCACGTCAATTATAAAAACACTACTAGATACCCACATTGTATAATACAGATGAATAAATTTGTAACTTTGTTCTTCAGCCAAGAACCTCAATGTAATTTACTGAAATTTAGAAGTATTTCTTGAATTGCACCCAAAGGTGCTGTAACAGCATATCAAAAGAAAACTCACTATCCAAAAAAGCTCACAATATAAATAGAAAGTATTTGGCAAAAGGATAGGTAGTATATCACAAAACTGTTTTCCTCGGGGGGGTTTTGTTGGGTTTTTTATTTTTTTTCTTTTTTTTTTTTTTTTTTTTTTTTCAACTTACGACTTCCATTTTTTGTCAGAGTTTGAGGGACTTGCTCATTTCACAAGGATGTAAAGTCTTTGTATTCAGTTCTGTGGCTGGTCCCTACAGATTATTCAACTTCTCTCCCTTTAAGCGGAGGCAAGGCTATACCAACACGGCCAAAGAATGAGTACTGAGTTCAAAAGAATGTTTAGGTTTTTTTAAAAATTTTTTAATACAAACTAACGAACACATAATCTTGAATTTAATTAGCAAGTGCACCACAGAGCAACTAGGAAGGACGTATTTTCAGTTTCCATCTCTTACAACTTAGAGGCATCAATAAGAGCAAGCAGAGACTGTTTTAAATTCCAGATGATTCCCCAGATCATTAACAGTATTCTGAAGATCAAACCTGTGAAATCATGTAACAGTTAATTCCTTACTCAACTCCTCTGTACTGGTGCCATTGCAATAATTCAGGTGAATAACTAAGAGGAGAACAACGTCTTATCTCTGGCTCCACAGCATCAGGTAACTAAATTCTGTACAAAATAAATTCACTATAGCTGTTTCTACTAGTTCACAAAATCTCTAGGAATTGTCTTTTTTTCTCATAACACCAGTTTTAAGTACCTGATCCAAATCCCATATAAGTCAATGGAGCTCTTTCTATTTACATCAACAGACTTTGAACGAAAGTTTATGTCAAATTCTTACAGTTAGCTCTGCAGGCAATACAGAGCTTAGCCAAGAGAAAATAATTTCTTTCATTCTGAATTCAGGTCAGTGGGAAAACTACATAATTGCTGGTAGATTGTTTTTCTTCTTCCATTTCACTCTTAACTTTCTGTAGTCAAACAGAAAATCCTTGACACAAGCAATAAATGTGCTCACTGAAACCCCAGAAGAAATCAAAACAACAAGGCAGTGAGCCATCTCTGAAATTAATTCAGCTACATAATGCTAAGAGACCTAAAGCCTTTTAGAATAATATGAACAACCTAAGCCCAGAGAATAACATAAGTAAAAAATTTTATAAAGAAGCACAGTGAACCAGATTTTTTCCTGAGAGCACCCCACGAAGTAAATGAGAAGTGCTTGGTGAAAGCTAACTCTGCTGACATTTTAGATTTTGGCAGAACCTCGGGAACTCTGATTTTTTTAAGTTCATATATTATTAACAGCTTCCTGTTTAGTCATTTTAAACACACAAAATCCAAAAACATTGTACCAAAACACATAGATGAGACAGATATACACAAACTCATCCATCTCCCTCTAAACCACTTACATACTGAATATAAAGTCTTCTGCACTAAGTCATTAAACAATTACAAGTTGCATGCCCTATAAAAAACATATTTTTTTTTGTATATACAGACAATATCTCAAACCCCAGATTTTTAGAGCATTGTTCTTTTTGTAAAGAGTCCTTAGATAATTCTATATCTAACACTCACTCTCAAATCACCCTTGAAATCAGCCACAGGGCTGGAAAACTCAAACAGAAAGGGATACTGTGAGAAAAAGCAAGCAAGCAATGAGGGTAACAGGTAGCAGTATCATATCGGTACCAAAAAAAAAAAAAAAACTTATTAAGGTACGTTTTCCCTTCCACTACTTATCTATTTAGGTATCATATAACTGTACTCTTCTTGTTTGTTTTATTTTTTTCTTTGCTTTATTCTCTCCCAAAGATTAAATCTCGTTTATCATTGCAAGAAGCACAGAGAGACTCTCCAAAATCAAACTTGATGGAGGAAAAGGAGAAATGCCATCTGATGTTGTAAGAGAGAATAAAGTAGGTTTGGCAATTTGGGAAACAAAAGCTGTAATCAAGAGAAGGAAAGTGATGCAGTAGCAGAATTTTAGCTGACTTAATAAAAGAATACACTGTGTTTTAAGAAATCATTTTAGGAGGAAAGCAGCAAGTGGTGTCAGCAATACCAGTTTAGCGAGAGTATCCTGTGCTTTTTAATAAGGACAACAGGAAAATCATACAGATGAGAACAAATGGTATTGTGGAAAATAAACCTTACTTCGCAGTTTTATATTAAATAAATAAATAATGTATCAAGAAGGGGAGAAAAGAAATAACAGCAAAAGAGGACATCTAACAAATATATTTTATGGCCAACTTATATTATGGTCAAGTCCACAACATTTGCTATGAGTTTTGAGACTAGCTTTCTAGTAAGAAGCCCACAGCAAATGGACAGTCAGGCAAAGAGCACAAATCAAGTAAGGTGTGAATTTCCATTTAATCAAATTGAATCATACAATCATTTAGGTTGGAAAAGACCTATAAAATCATCAAGTCCAACCATTAGCCTACCACTGCCAAGTCCACCACTAAATCACGTCCCTAAGCACCACATCTACACGTCTTTTAAATAACTCCAGGGATGGGTGACTCCACCACTTCCCTGGGCAGCCTGTTCCAATGCTTGACAACCCTTTCAGTGAAGAAATTTTTCCTAACATCCAATCTAGACCTCCCCGGGCGAAACTTGAGGACATTCTCTCTTTTCCTATCACTTGTTACTTAGGAGAAGAGACCAGTCCTCACCTCACTACAACCTCCTTTCAGGTAGTTGCAGAGAGTGATAAGGTCTCCCCTCAGCCTCCTTTTCTCCAGGCTGAACAACCCCAGCTCCCTCAGCTGCTCCTCATAAGACTTGTTCTCCAGACCCTTCAGCAGCTTTGTTGCCCTTCTCTGGACAAGCTCCAGCACCTCAATGTCTTTCTTGTTGTGAGGGACCCAAACCTGGACACAGTACTCAAGGTGCAGCCTCACCAGTGCTGAGTACAAGGGGACAATTACTTCCCTAGTCCTGCTGGCCACACTGTTCCTGATACAGGCCAGGATGCTGTTGGCTGCTTTGGCCACCTGGGCACACTGCTGGCTCATATTCAGCCAGCAGTCAACGAACACCCCCCAGGTCCTTTTCTGCCAGGCAGCTCTCCAGACACTCCTCCCCAACCCTGTAATGCTGCATGGGGGTGTTGTGACCCAAGTGCAGGACCTGGCACTTGGCCTTCTTGAACCTCATACCATTGGCCCAAGCCCATCCAGATCCCTCTGTAGAGCCTTTCTGCCCTTCAAGCAGATCGACACTCCCACCCAACTTGGTGTCGTCAGCAAACTGACTGAGGGTGCACTCAATCCCCTCATCCAGATCATTGATAAAGATATTAAACAAAACTGGCCCCAATACTGAGCCCTGGGGAACACCACTTGTGACTGGCCGCCAACTGTGTTTAACTCCATTCACCACCACTCTCTGGGCCCGGCCCTCCAGCCAGTTTTTTATCCAGCATAGAGTACGCCCGTCCAAGCCATGGGCAGCCAGTTTCTCCAGGAGGATGCTGTGGGAAACCATATCAAAGGCCCTACTAAAGTCCAGGGAAACAATATCCACAGCCTTTCCCTCATCCACCAAGAGGGTCACTTTGTCATAGAAGGAGATCAGGTTTGCCAAGCAGGACCTGCCTTTCATGAACCCATGCTGATTGGGCATGATCGCCTGGTTGACCTGTGATGGTACTCAGGATGATCTGTTCCATGACCTTCCCAGGCACCAGGGTCTGACTAACAGGCCTGTAGTTCCCCAGATATCCTTCCAGCCCTTCTTGTGGGCGGACATCCCATTTGCTAGACACCAGTCCACTGGGACCTCCCCGGTTTGCCAGGACTGCTGGTAAATGATGGAAAGTGGCTTGGCGAGCACTTCCCCCAGCTCCCTCAGTACCCTTCCGTGGATCCCACCCTGCCCCATAGACTTGTGTGTGTCCAGGTGTTGGGGCAGGTCCCTCACCATCTCCCTTTGAATTACGGGGGCTTCGTTCTGCTCCCCGCCCCTATCTACTGGCTCAGGGGTCTGGGTACTCAGGGAACAACCAACTCTACTACTAAAGACTGAGGCAAAGAAGGCATTAAGTACCTCAGCCTTCTCCTCATCCTTTGTCACTATGTTACCGCCTTCATCAAAGAATGGAGATTCTCCTTAGCTCTCCTTTTGTTGCTAATGTATTTATAGAAGCTTTTTTGTTGTCTTTTACAACAATAGCCAGGTTAAGTTCTAGTTGGGCTTTGGCCCTTCTAAGTTTCTCCCTGCATAACCTCACAACCTCCTTGTAGTCCTCCTGAATTCCCTGTCGCTTCTTCCAATGGTCATAAACACTTTTTTCCCTGAGTTCCAGCCAAAGCTCTCTGTTCAGCTGGCCTTCTTCCCTGCTGGCTCATCTTTCGGCACATGGAGACATTCTGCTCCTGCACCTTTAAGATTTCTTTCTTGAAGAATGTCCAGCCTTCCTGGACTCCTTTGTCTTTCAGGACTGCCTCCCAAGGGACTCTGTCAGCCAGTCTCCTAAACAGGTCAAAGTCTGCCCTCCAGAAGTTCAAGGTGGCAGTTCTGCTGACCCCCCCTCCCCCCTCCTTACTTCTCCAAGAATCAAAAAGCATCATTTTTTGATCACTGTGCCCAAGACAGCCTCCAACTGTAACATCACCCATAAGTCCTTCTCTGAGAACAACAGGTCCGGCATGATGCCTACCCTAGTTGGTTCACTCACCAGCTGTGTCAGGAAGTTAACTTCCACGCACTCTAGGAACCTGCTAAACTGCTTTGTCTCTGCTGTACTGTATTTCCAACAGACATCCGGTAAATTGAAGTCCCCCACGAGAATAAGGGCTAAAATTGTGAGACTTCTCCCAGCTGCTTATAGAATATTTCATCTGCCTCTTCATCCTGGTTCACTGATCTATAACAGACTCCAACCCTGATATCTGCCTTGTTGGCCTTCCCCTGATTCTTACTCATTAACACCCACCATCATTAAGCTCTAGACAACCAAACCACTCCCTAACACACAGGACTATGCTGCTGCCTCTCCTTCCTTGCCTAACCCTTCTGAAGAGTTTATAGCCATCCATTGCAGCATTCCAGTGTGTGAGTTGTCCCAGCATGTTTCAGTGGTGGCAACTATATCACAGTTTTCCTGATGCACGATGCCTTCCAGCTCCTCCTGTTTGCTGTCCGTGCTGCATGCATTGGTGTAAAAGCACTTCAGTTGGGCTATTGATCCCACCACCTTCTTGGGGGGCAGAAGCCCTAATTCCTGTATGACCATCCTCAGGCAATTCCTTGATTTCTGACACATCAATAACCCTTGTGTCTTTGCTGTCACATGGATCTTCAATCCCTACCTCCATTGAGATGGCAGACTAAAGGACCTCGCTAGTACACCATCCCTCAAACACTGACATGCCACCCCAGGCTTATCTCTAGCTAGCCTTGTTTTATCCCTTTCCTCGTTCAAATTTAGTTGTTATACAACTTAAATGCTTACTACATGTTCTAAATTCATTATGTTGTCTCACCCTTCTTTCACTATGTTGCCATAAAAGCCATTGCATAGACATACCTACTGTAGGCCAAAAACAATCCATCACCAATTTAATGAGTAACAATTTAAAATTAAAAGATCAATAGCTATAGTTATCCTATCCATCCTACCCCTGCATAGACATGAATAAAAGTGCCCCAAATGAAACCTCATCTCCAGCCACCTGGTTCTCTTTGGAACACTGAGTAGTAACCAACAGTGACTTAGTTTTGATTAATCCCTCAAAACTATTATCACTGAATAGTTCGGGAAAAATGTAACTGGTAGGAAATATTAATTGCTTATTGAGGTTTTGTAGGGTCTTTGGACCCTTTCTTCACAGCTGTCTGCTATTACCTGTCATCTAACACTTAAAAGATCAAAATAATAGTACTATAAAATATGAATGCATCTTATATCATGTACCTTACAATTCTTTTAGATTAACACAGTGATATAATATTATTATTGATTGACCCTCCAGGAAGGAAAAAAGCCACAGACATGGCCAGTTGTTTAGCCAATGTATCTGAGAAAGATTACTGTGATTTGTATGTTTCCTTTTATTGGAAAAAGTATTTGCTGAATATACAACAAAGAGACATCATGTATATTTACTTATTCCTCAAATAAATTAATACTAAGCACTTGACCAGGCCTTTTAGGTCTTGGCTGGCTCTCCTTCAAGATATATTGCTGCATATTAGCAAGAACTTGCTCAGTTTTCCAAATAATAAGGAAAATTCCTAATTTGTCAAAGCTCACTCTTAAGTACTCATGCTGGCTTCTTACTCACAAGAGAAATACAGGTAGTTTCTCATGGATCTTCACTTGTTCTCAATGTTTATCACTCCCCAGTTTTTCTAGGGACTATAACCAAAGATGCCCAAAAGCAGAGAGAGAACTGAAGGATTCATGTGTCAGAATGTGGTGGACGCCAGGGACCAGTCTGAAAGAGAACCTTCAGTAGTCAGAAGAAATACTGACTAAGAAGAGACATATGTGACAAATGCAACAAAGGAATGAAAATTTCATGAAGGCATAGAAAAATATGCGAGGCAAGGGGAAAAAAAAAAGAGGTAGAAAGCAGAAGCAATATTTCAAAAAGTTTTATCTGAATAGAGGTAGCAACTCTGTTTCAGAATACGAAAATAGGAAGATTTGCATATCTTTGGTTTGTTTAATGTGGAATATTAGAATTTTTTTTATAATATTAATTATTTTACTCCGTGAACAACTTTAATCTGTAACTTCTCCCAGAACGTGGCTTATGATATGCCTGATGGTAGCTACCAGCAAGCTAAGCGGCTACATAACTTCATTATTTCACTTGTGTTCAGCAAGTAGCTGCATTTAAAAAACAGAAAAATTTCTAAATAATATTTTGCCACTTTAGGAATTGCGTGGTTACTACATGACAATATGAGGAAAAAAGGTAACTCTGTTAAGATAAACCTGTTTGATTCAAACCTTTTACGTTAACAGTCTCCCCACATGTTTCAATAAGATTCTATTCACATCAAAATTACTGAAAAAGTACAACAATAAGTGTGGTTGGAACAGGTGTCTACTGACTGAGGAAATGTATGTAGTTTAATGAGTTTGATTATATGTATAATTAATTACGTGTATTAATACGTAATAATATAAATGATCACTGCATAGGAATGAAAAGCAGACACATGCAATCTATTTACATTTCATGATAAAACTCTTAGTTTTGCATGCCCAAAATTCAATACAGTTTTCACACTTCAACAGCGATTCTCAGAAAACCATTAATTAAAAAAATTTGGGCAGTACAAACCGTTACCACATGTGGTATTTTCTTATGACAAGTTTGAGTTCCTTTTCTACATGTTTCTCACAATTCACCAACATGAAGCAAATCCAAAAATCTATAAATTCCATGTTATACCTCCACTGCAAGGGTTTATAACTTTTCTAAGAAAACTTTGTTAGAATCACACTATGAAATAAGACATTTAATGCAGACTATTGAAAAAGTTAAAGGAAAAGAACTTGAGAAAACCAGCATATGAATGACTGGGAGAAACAGCCATGTGAAGAGATTGTCCTTTCTGATTAACCAAATCCAAATTAACCCTGAATTTGTTTTCCCTTCTCTGGGATTGCTCAGTACACAATCAGATGTAGTGTGGCATCTGGTCCTTTTTGCTATCTGTTAGGCCAGAATACCTTTCTGGATTAGAAAAAAGTAAAGGCCTATGCGAGGGCAGTTAACAACGTATTGGGAGTGATTGTTCACAGTGGTAATGCCACTATTCCCATATCCCTATCAAGTTGGGATCTGCTGTGCTATATCATATGAAACATTTTAATATTCCTTTAGAAATACACAAAGGTTTGGCTTCAGTGAGCAGAACTTCTGATGCTTCATTATACATTTTCTAGTCTGTTCTAATATTTTGTAACATCAAAAATATAATTAAAATTAGAAAATCTCTGTTCACATTTTTGCTCTGAATTGATTTTCTTCAGTAATTTCTAATCTGATGCTTCAAAGATTAAATGAGCCATATTAAATGTCTATACATGTCTAGTATAGACTAGATGTTTCCAGATGCTCAGATAAACAAACTGAACTGAATGTACTCACAACTGGCAGAAGTACCGTATCTTCATTCTGAAGCTGAATTATTTTAACTAATTTTTTTTCATCTGCAGAGCAGGGAAAAAAACGTTTCCAAGCAGTAAAACTTCTTTGAGAAGTTAGAGTACCTTTTGCTGATAAAGTTTAGCAGGTATTTTGCTTTCCCCCCACCCCAAATTTCCCTCCGTTCTCAAACACATGAATGTCCAAGTAAGATATCTACAGAAAAGACTGCAACTGTCATTTCCTATAATAATTAGATAGCACAGTGGAAAACATATTAGTAATTTGGAAATTCTTCATCAATTATGCTATTATTTAATCTAAATATATATCTGGTAAATTGATGATGAAAGAGTCCACACTCATATGCTTGCTTCTTGTATTAAACTTAATTTTTAAAGGTTTTTTTTCCAGCAGGATCAGAAAGGACCCAGTACAGAGAGGGGTCATTCTGGATTTGTTAGCACTGTGAAAATCCATTAGTAACAATACATTAGTTAGAAATCTTTAAAAAAAGTTTCAAAAATACTACAATGCTTCACAAAGCCTGAGGTGCATTTTTGGTCACCTTCTTAATCTGATGGGAGAAGTCAAACTGCTATATTATAAGTACCAGGCAATGTACAAATACATGCCTAATACAGAGACTCAAAAAACATGCATGTGGAAGTCCCTAAAATACATGCACCATGTTAAAAAAAGAAACAAAGACCACAGAAACTGGTTGCATGCATGAGAAATAGCTCTATCAAATTAGGTTTTCTTTTACACTTGTCTAATCACGAAGCTCAGTGGCTCCAGTCTGATATGTATATATATACATATATAAACGTGGCTTCTGTTAAAGCATAAGTTGCTACCTTTATCTGCACCCCAAAACATCACTAAAGCTCCAGATCACTCATCATGACATAAATGTACAAGCAGATCTAGCCCGAAAAAGAGGCGTAATTTGAATATAAGCTCCTTTTTTTAAATAGTACTTTAAACAGCTTTAAAGAGAAATCATCACAAACATATCACGTTATTTTCCAATGGCAAGCAGAATAAAAATCAGGCCACCCTATCATCAGTGGCATTCAGACTAAAGCTAGAGAATACACAACAGTGTTTATATATAGAACTGGGGATGCCGAGTCACTTGTCATTATTTAACAAGGGGATTTTTCCATTTTCCCAGAATTTTTACTTTGCAATAGCTTTTTTTCCGCCTTTTTTTTTTTTTTTTTTAATTCTTTCTTTTTATACTATAGCGTGTATGAGAGTTCCAGGGACAAACATGATTTTGCAAGCTTCTGTATTCATACCAAACAGTGGCAGCTTAAATGTAATCCGTTTCCAAGCTCTGCATCATATCTGACTCTTCAAAATGAAATCAGGACATATAGCTAAAATATACAAGTCAATTACTTTCAGGCAAGTTATCAAGTAGATGTAGAAGTAAAATCAAATCAGATAACCTACTGCATCTTAATTACTAGCAATGTTCTCTCTTGCTTATGAGAATCTAAATATTCATTAATTCTGAGCAATTAACAATAATGAAATGAAAGTCTGATGCTGGAGTTTGGAATTAGGTATGTCAGAGTTCAGTAAAAGACGCATGAATTAACTTCTTAACATTTTCTATTGGGAGCCCTTCTTGAGCGCTGTGATGACAAATTATTTACTACAAATGTATGCAGATGAGGTTGTTGAAGTCTAAAGAAGCTACTAAAGCAAATGTTTGTTCTAGACGCATGGGATGATGAGTTTTTATGTCTACGTACTCTATGCAGCAGTTTGTTCAATTCAAAGTACAAGAATTCAACTCTCCATTCACAGTGTGCTCAGGGGTGCTAATACAGTATCATGAGAAAACAGCTGTGTGGATCTATGCCCAAAAATAGCAGAAAAAAAAAATTTTGCGAGGAAACGTTTGTTTATGTATTCTATTTAAACCTAATAAGCCTTGCTTGCATAAATTCCCTATTACTCAGCTCTGTTCCAGTTGTGAAGTATAATCAGCCTCTCTTTGAAAACTACCACCAAATACAAATACAGTCCATGAAAAAATCTTCCGCAGATTTTAAATAAAGTATAATCCAACCTTTTGTTAGTATACGCTATGAAGCCTTCAAGGACATAACGGATAGCAATTCATCAGGACCACAGACTTGCGCAACTCGTGTTACACAAAGTAACAAAACCAGGAAAGGGAAACGGGAACAGAAAGACACGATTCAGTGTAGATTCTTCACTTTCCTCAGCCTGTCTTATTACGAAGAAATTTAACATTCTTTGGAGTAGTTTTATCTTTTTCAACAAATTAATGCAACTTCATCAAAAAACTTCAATTCATTATTGTTATATGATCTAAACTAATGAGAACTTCGGTATGCGACTATTCGAATTTCACCACTATAAACATCTCACCTGCATGAGAAATATTTTTTACCCATGTCATTATTAGGAGTTCACAAAAATGTTAAAAACTTAAGTTTTGCCTTTAAACTTCTAAATTTGTGCTGGAAATATATTGGAACAACTACTTATATAATTTAGTGCTAGTAAATGCTAATGAGAAGTCCCTGAGGAGACATTAGGGAATATTTTCAAACAGTGAATACGGTGAGTAATCAGTTTATTTTACTAATCATCAGATTCTACTCTACTTCTACAGAAAGACTTATTATGTTATATTCAATTTGAAAGTTAATTAGAAAGTAGATTACCAAGGGCAAAAGGTTCGGGAGATACAGTTTTTCTCTTAACTTTCAGTGATATGATATATGATATAGTTTAATCAAGAAACTTTGAAAACTAGAAAAAAATATTTATAACTTCTATGAATAAAAGCCCTCTGATCTAGGCCATTTTTACAGATATAGCAAAATGTCATATTTGCCAACACAAGCAGCACGGCAGCTTACTGGGACCAGTCCTCTCTCACTCCGCCTTCTCACTCTGAAGTAGTTATTTTTTACATAAAATCAAGAAGTTTTCCCTCTTCATAGTAACATATATCTAACAAGCAGTGCAATTCACAACGTGCAAATCCCTCCAGGACTTTGCAAGGTATTATTTATCAGTACAATAATCCACTAGGTTGAACTACTCAGTTATCCAAACCAAAAAGTCAAAGTTCTCCCCTGTAAGACTTTCCAGTATTTAAACTCTCATGAAACATTTCTTCTTCCCACCCCCCCCACCCCCCTTTCTGGGGAAAAACAGCAAGGCAATTTCTCTGTTTGCTTTAATAAGTTTATCACTTAATAAGTGTTCTAAATCATTGAAACAGATGCCTTTTGATCTTCTTCATTGCCTAAAATACTTAATAAAGATTTAGATAATACATCAATCAACTGGATGCAGGTGGCTACAGTTCCTCCACAATCATAAGCTTTTGCTTACTGAGCCAGTCACTTGGTGGCTTCTTTCAGACAACACAGAAAAGCATCTCCTTCTTGAAACAGCAAGAGTTTTATGTCTTCTCTTTCCATGTTCCTGAATGAAAACATTTAAGTACAATGCCTTGCTTCAGTGGACATTTTACAACCTTCAGTCTTTAAACGTGAATTTCTTTCACTTTTCCAGTTTGTATAGCTTCTCTGCCCTAGTAACTTTATAGTTTCCCAGAATTAAATATAGATAGATATATAGAGAGAGTAACTTGGTAAAATCATTTTTCGGTACACTACACCTGCTCAAGTATTTTCTGGGTCAGGTCCTTTTATAATCTGAAAATAAAATATATGTGTGTATATATGTGTTGACTCTTCACCACACTGTATAAATATCACAAAGGGAAATGAAGTCCTGCGTTTTCTTTTAAAATCAGACTTCTGTAAAAAGCTGTGAAGTTAAAAAATACATTACACAGATTCTGAGGGACATCATGCAGTTCATACAATACAATTTACACCTCAACAAGGTACTTTTGAAATGAATTCATTGAATTAATAATTGATTAGTTTAAAGCATAAAACATAAGTTAGTCCTTAAGCGATTTACTGAACTATTCTTCTGGAATTTTGCTTGGGAAAAAAAAAATTACGTCAGAATTCTACCCAAGATAATTTAGAAAATTTTAGTTATTTCAACAATGTTAATTGCAATTAAGTACTAGGTAAAACACCACTACCACAATGAGCCAAGCCCAGGCATCAGTGCATTTTAAAATTCTCCAAGGAAAGTTGAAACTTCAAATTAAATCACAACCCTTTACTTCTACCCCATGCATTTCACTAGCATCTACTAAGGAAACTCAATACTAAAAGAATTGTCATTTGTTACATCCTAGAAACAAGTAGAACGAAGGAAGCTCTTTTTGAGTTAGTCAACAAACCCTTCTATATTTATCTGTAGAAACTCCTGACCCTACAAACATCTAGCCTGATACACTAATGATGAAGTGATGAAAATATGCTGCAGGTTGCACTGCTGGCCTGCCTAGAATTACAAATAGCTTGGCACACATAAGCAGCCAAACAAACTCCAGAAAGCACTAGAGAAATCCCTGAAACCACTAGCTTTTCTACAAATTTTCTATTCTTTGGTGAGTGTGATGGATTGGTCTGTTAGATTGTGCAGAGCCCCAGATGGCTGGCTGGCAAAAGGGTTAAATAGGTAATGGATGTTATTCATATATAAATCTTCTAAGTCCCAGAGAAAAAATGAAAAACAAAGCAAACTGAGTTTGTTCTGCAGGGATGTTTTCTTCTTTGTTCTTGCTACTTCTCCGTATCTGAGACAATACACTTTTTACCTTAGGGCAATGCATTATTGAAGAGAGAGCGTTGTGTTGGTTAAAAGCTATGAGACTACTTTAGATAAGGCCAATTGGCTCAAACCTTTTAGACCCACAAATTATGAAGTTTAACACCACTAGAGACTTACTTCAATTTGAAAGTTCAGTTTAGGCAGAAGCCTGTTTGAGTCCTGAGGGCAACTACTCTAAATTTGGGAAGTTTTTGAAGTTTATGTAGCTTCTGAAACTGGAAGAATAGCTGTATGTCCTTTTTTTTTTCCCCCCACATAATTCACGTAATTCTCAATACCTATGCAGTGAACAGCACAAACTTCTCATAGCAAAGTTAATTTAAAGATATATCACCAAAAATTCTATATGAATTAGATATGACTGCTGTATAGGAACACTTCATCTGGCCTGAAATACCACATCTCTAACTCCACTGGCACTCCCATCAATAGAGCTCTCAAACTGGCTGCCCCAAACACAAAGTTGGAATCAGTGCTCAATGTTCAGCACAACAGGACTGCACGAGAATATGCAAAAATTTTGCACTAAGGTTTTTCTATTTAAAGGAATAATGGTTTGGAAAAGTGTTTCACAAGTAGGTTATGAGCAGACACGAGTTTTTAAGGAATCAAGAATAGACAAGTTTGCGCAAATTCAGAGGGACCTAATACAGAGCTGGACTGCATACAGGTACATGAAACTCAAAGTTGATTAAGCTCTCTATATATATATGTATATGCACATTGCTAGACCAATCTTATCATCAGAAAATATGAGAAAAAGATTCATTCATCATTGGGCAATTTCAGAGAAGACATCTTTTTACTGCTCAACTATAATGAAAACAGGTGAAATATTAGAAAGCCTAAGGAATACCTCAGACATTACAGAAAATACTTCAAATACTATTATAAAAGTCAGTAGTGTTCATGTAACAGAGCTGCTTCAAAGTGCTTCCAGAATGCTTCTAGCTGAAAAATAAAAACACCCGCCTATTTGTCTAGTGTTTCTCTTTTCTATACCAATTGCTTCTCACCATCAGCTTCTTGCTAAGTATCAATTAGTCTCACGTAGCAAAACCTTGAGCAGTTCAGGATTTTCATCTTTGGGTTCCTTTTTTGTTTTGTCTCTGAAACAGCGAAGTCACAAAAGCAAATCTTCATATTCCTTAAAAAGGGCCAAGGACTCATTCAACTGATAGAGAAGGCCTTTTGCAGTTACAACTATTTTCATCTGTATTGATTTCATTCCAAAAAACTTTTTTCAAACTGTATCACCTCTCAGTGCAGAGACGTAGCAACACTTCTCAAAGATTCCAGTGTGAAATTGAGGAATTTGTACAAGACAGTATTAGAAGAACAATTGAGGTTACTAATGCTATCAAAATACTTTTATAATTATTAAATTATTCTTAAATAGAATTTTAGATTTTGATTTAAACTGTATTAAGTTTGTTTGGGGTTTTGTGGTTTTTTGTTTGGTTTTGTGGGGGTTTTGTTTGGGGGTTTTTGGTGTTTGGGAGGTTTTTTGGGGGTTTGGGGGGGCTTGGGGTGGTTGTGGTTTGGTTTTTTTTTTCTCCCACACAATTACTTATTAAGCAATTAAGAAAATTAGGGAGTCATAAATGTTATCACAAAATTTTGGTCATAAGTTCACGGATTTCAAGAGTTAAGACCAAGGTCATTCTTGGCTACACTTTTGTTCCTTATTTTTCTCATTGGGAGAATGCTCTCTAAAACCCTTTTAGAAAATTCCTAAAAATTGTAAGATCAGTTTTATATGCTTTATACTTGAGCCTTATATACACACTAGCTAGTGTGTGCACTAGCCATAAAATGAGTTGTAGTCAAACACTGGAACAGGTTCGGCCAGAGGCTGTAAAGTCTGTGTCTGTGGACATATTCAAAACCCAACTAGACGCAGTCCTGGGCACCCAGCTCGAGCTGGCCCTACTTGAGCCAAAGGGTTGAATTAGAGGATCCCAAGAGGTTCTTTAAAACCTCGATGATTCTGCAGTTAGTAATTACCTTAACGAGGCAGAAGAAAAGACCGAAATATTGCCAGAAATATTTTGATATCAGATATGTTACCAAGTACAAAGCTTTAATTAAAAAACATGAAGTGGACACTTTATTGTAAACCTCTGTTACTCTCTCCATCTCTCCAGAAAGTATTATCTTGCCTAAAATCTTGTAAAATCAAAAGTAGGAATGACGTTAACTCCTACCTTCTAGTTAAAGTGTCAGTAGCTGGAAAAAAAAAAAGCAGTGAATCAAAGCTTAGATTTCTCATACATATGTGTTTACAGATGCCAAATTACAGCATAGATGCTATTATTTATTGTACATATATCGATGCTATATATTAATATATCTAATAATCTTTAGATCATACAACTGTTAAAAAGAATATTGGTATCACTGAAATATTGATTTTCCTTTTAGTCAGTAAAACAATAGCTAATGGACATAATTACTTTGTAGCCTTTCTTAAAGATAATCAGTTTTAATACTATTTAACAACTGAGTACCTCATTCTTCAATCTAGCATGGATCTTGAGAAGCCTTGTAATACCGTGTTGACTCAGATGTCTGGATGGCAGACACATAGTTTGTATTTGCTATTCACAGACTTCAATATTGAAGAAATATTGTATTCAAAAGGGACTTGGGAATACGAGATTTTGCTCCCTTCCCCCCCTTCCCCCCCCCCCCAAAAAAAAGAGAATGTTTTCTTCTTGTATATGTTTCACAGCCAAAATAATATCCAGAATCGGTGCATAAAATTGCAATACAGACTTGCAAGCAAGACATCTCACACAGCACTGTTCTATTCATTGGCAACATACAGACATATGTGCATTCATTGCAGTACATACAGAATACTTTAAAGCACAACTCAGTGCAACTTTAAGCCACCACCAGTTTTCTGTAAGTGTTCATTAACTGTGTATTTGCAGCTATTCATATAATACTTCCAAATAAAGTAACAAGGATTACTACAATCCAAGCATGACATGAATTTCTTAGCCACAAAAATTGTTTTCCTAATACTCTTCTAGAAATCAGATGTTACTACTATTCTTCGCTATACTCATCAAAAAAATCCAACCAAAAAAACGCACATACTCAGTGCACAGAAACACAGACTCTATCTATTGGGTAGATTAAAATCCACAACACAACAAAAAAGCCTGTACATATATATTCATCACAGTGAAGTACGAAGTGTGCAATATAGCAGAAATAAATAACAATATGTGAAATGGATGTATCTGTACTTATCTGAATCCCAATACTTGCTACTGATCTCCAAATATATAATAGAGGACCAATCTTTACTCCTTGTTGATCACTGACTGTCTAAAAATTGCCATGGTAATCCTGAAGCCATATAAAAGCATCAGAGTTTGGATGTTTACGTGGCAGAAGGCTGTTATGGGCAACATAGATTACTTGAAATCTCTGAATAACTAATTCTTGCCCTAATATAAGACTTGCTAAAGTAATTGGAAAACATGCTGCAGCCAAGTAACCTATTTCGTAACTACAGTGTATATTGTCTCATTCTCCCTCATACGGAAAAAAAAAAATAGATGAGAAGCAACATAATCTAATATTGCCAAGACTGATCGGTTCAAAAATATTAACAATAAAAACACCGCATAATAGCTGCAGCTTTCCACGGATGAAGTTTTTCTCTAGTGACAAGAGCACCACCTATAGACTTCAAAATCATCCTTTCATTGTGTTTGCCCTTAGAACACAGCAGCTTCATTTCTAGTCTTTAAAACTGTAAAATGTTTCACCTGTCACAACCTCATACTTAACAATAATGGAGTAATTGTATAGAATTTATATCAGCTAAAGGTCTGACCCTATTTCCTTAAAAACAGTTACATTTTTAGAATATGATCTCTGGAAAAAAAAATTGTTGATAAAGACTATGATATTTTGCTTGAAAGGGACTTTTGGTAACGGCGTCTTTTAACAGTCCTTAGAAGACAAGCGGATATATAACAATTAATACATACTTAGACAAAGTTATCTGTATGAGTCGGTGCGGAAATAATAAAAATACTAAATGCTTTTAAGTTAGCTTTAACATCACTTTACCCTTTCTGTTTTGTTAGCTATGCATGCTTTTACAATGCAGTAAGGAGCAAATAGTAAATCCATTATTTGCTTGGCCAAGGGCTCAGTCACCCCACTAGTTTCACTGAAGTCAGTGAGGCTGCACTGATCTCACAAGAGGTTCACAGCTCAGTCCTGAGGGACTTATTTCAAGACTTACACAAGCCTTGACCTAATGATAAATACACCGATAACTTGGTAGCACTGTAAAATAACAGACCGTTAACATTTTCTGCTAATTATTATAGAATCAATCAGTACACTTTCCTTAACATATCCATCGTTTCACTTTATGAAAGCAAATACAGAATTTTCTATTTTGACAAAAAAAAAAAAAAATCAAGATACTGGGTGGCGACAGAAGTTAATTTAGATTAAAGGAGGATGGTGAATTAAGGAGAAAAAAAAAATCAAGCAAACTGATTTTTCAGCAATTTAATGAGTAGACACACATGAATGACATTGACTTATTACTGCAAGTAATTTTCTACTTTGGAGAAAGGTTAAACTAAATCAGAACAGAGCACTCTTTCAAAAAAAAGTTTTTAAAAATAACCACAGGGAACAATTTTTCTGAAGATTTAGTCACAATTAACACTAGGTATAGGCAAGCTCCGATTTCATATTGTGCATATTTACATGGAGTGTGTGACACCTGTTGTAATACACTTTGCATTTACACCTAAGCCACGTAACATAGCATGAAGTTTTCCCCATCTCAGCTACATATCATTATAGGATATAATCCAAACTCTCACATCTTTTATCTTTTTCCTGTCAAAAATAGTGTGATATTAACATCACAAAGCCTGATGCCTTTCTTAGCTACTAAGAACACCTGAAAAATCCTCTAGTGTTTTTCTTGGTTTGAAAGCAAATTTACAAAAAAAAAATTTCTATTTGCTCAATTTTTTTCTCATTAGTCATCTGAGTAATCTTATTAAGAACAATCGGACTCCTTAAGTGTAAATTTTAGGCGAAGAGATTTGCAAAAAATACAGAGATTAGCACTACAGTTACCAGGTCTCCATCTGAAGTGATTAAAAAAATTTGGTATTTACTGAGCCTAAGTTTGACCTTGCAGTGACATAAATCCAGTTTCCCTGGTTTATTCCACTAGGATAAAAAGGTTCACTCTTTCTTGTATTCTGGATAAATTCTTTTGTTTAGATCACCATTTTCTAGCTCTTTTTGTTCACCACTGCTTCAGACTGTATGTGACAAAAAATGAACCATATTTAGTTACAAAGCCCTCCTTAGAATCCTGAGCTAGTGGGTGGAATTAGCAACTAGCTGTCCAACAAAACCTAGGAAAATTGGCTGCCCTCCTGAAGGATCTAATAGAAAGATTTAATAGTAAGGAGGATGACCTGCTATTGGGGAACCATGAGGAACATTTAGAAGAGAATGATACGAAGTTTACATTTTCACACAACCCTGTAAACAAAATTCAGTGGTTCAGCTGAAAATAAACCTCCAAGATCAGGACTGCCTTTCACCAATAAGCATCTCAAGATGCTTTTGCAAATGTACAGGTGTTAAATCTTGGTCACTGCCACTTCTCTTTTTTTGCCTTCTATATAGAATTTTTATTATTTATTTTACAATACTGACGGAGAGTTTCAAGTTGGAGACCACAAGTCCTGCGTGGGAACTGCAGAAAAGCAAAATAAAAGGAGAGAAGTTGTGTTTGGAAGTTATTACCCATTGTCATATACTATTATGTAGAAGCCAGAAGAATTCAGACACTATAACCAGACTGACAAAATACCCAAATACCGAAAAAAAATAAATATCTTTGTCAACTCAATAGTACTGTCACGCCAAGGCAGATGTCCTAGTATTTTCAAATTAAAAGTAATGTTTAAAAGAGGTAAGAGAGTAGCTTTGCAGATACTTTGCAAAACTCCTCCACCTTCAGGGAAAGGAAGCTAATAGGAGTAATGACCTTTCAGGTATGCAAAGACTCCTAACAGTATAGCAAGTAATGATTTATACAGGAGAAAACAGAAAGGTTTTAAAGTTGAAAAATTGGGAGCTGAATAGCAGATGATATAGACAAAAAAAGACAAGTTAGAAAAGTCACCCTCGCAGTAGCAATCTTGACGGAGATGAGCAGGAAAGCATGAATTTGTCAAAGGTAGAAATATGGAGTTATGAAACGATGGGATCCTGACTGAGAGTATCAATTATGTGGATTGATAGGTTAGGGTATATCATAGAGATGTTATGCAGAAAGAATGTGAAAGACCTACAGATGGCCTGAAGGTGAAACGCTAGACAAGATCTTGTCAAAAAGCTATGATTCCTATATGTAGTAAGGCAGTAAATAGTAGTAAGCTGCTTCACAGCTCGAATCAAGCTGTTGCATCACCTACATCCACTGTGAAAATTCAGGGAATTCAAATAGTTCTTGTATAATATTGTATTAGACTCACAAATTTTTAAAATAATTTGTTATTAAACAGTAATTTAACTTTTTATTCTCTTTTATTAATTTAAGAACATAAAAATATACTACTTAAAGAACTCACTAACGATGTGAGGCCACTGGAGAATGTATTGAGATTACAGTTCTGAGTAAGAAAACACCAGTTTTCTGATTTGTTCATATTAACTGGCAATAAGCTTATAATAAATGTATGCAATCAACGCTAAATTCATGAAAATAACTGCCTGGCAGAGAGAATGACTGTCTAATCAGAGCTCAATACAAAGGGCTGAAAAGTAATGTCAGAAGCTAACAGTTTTAGAGCCTCCTGCAACCAGAAAAGCCAAGGTGGAAGGAAGGACTTAAATTTTTTATTCTTTTACAAGGTAGACATTTCTGATGACTAAAATTACCATGAGAGAGGCAAAAAGTTCACACTCTTATATTTAATTCCACCCCACCCCATTTATATTGGGAATTGTTTCCTTAACTCTTGGAAAAAATACCTTTTTTTTTCTAGCCTAAGCAGGAGAAACACTGTTTTTCCCTAAGGCAGGCTCACACGGAGGACAGCTTTTAGATTTTCTTTTGATGGATTTTTCCTCATTTATTTAACCCACCAAGGGCTAGTAGGGTAGTACTAACCCAGGAAGTAAATTTGCCAACAATCAAGTTGTGATTATCACAATTACAATTTTTTGCTTTTGCCTGCCCACGCAAACAAAAAATATTGAATCTGGACTGTTGTGCAGCAGGGTCCTGAAAAACACTGCAAGACACACGTGTGTGCACTTAGATTCATAAGGATTTGAAAAAAAGATGATAGCATTTCTTTTCAAAACAATGTCATGGACATGATCTTATTTTTGTCACAGTTAGAAACAAATTGCTAGCAATGTCAGAAGTTGGAAAGAGTACCCGATTCAATGTAGTTTCCAAATCAATGACAAGCTTTTCAAGCTTTCTAACTGTCAAGGTTTTTCTTTATCACTTGTCACCATATTAAGCAGCTCTGTATTTTAGAGACGCCATGACTCCGAATTTTCAGCTGGCTTTTATGAAAGTATGCTTCAGTGGTGTGAAAACTTCCCGTATTCCCTCCCAGTCCTACACAGTCATTTTCAGCATCTAGTAGCTAGCTTCAGGTAGAACTAAAAATTGGTGTTTGGATCTTGGTGTTAGTTTCATTTACGAAGTCGCCTTATTTCTGAATACAGATGAAGCAAAAAAGGGGATAATCTTTCTGCCCTCTTCTTTCCCCAACTTGAAGTCCCTCCTAGGAAGCACTGTATCTAAAAATTATCTGAAAACTTTTGCTGTGGGTTCAAACTATTTGGTTTTGCTGTGTTTCTATCATTTCAATATAAATGCTTCTGAGGGTCAGTGCTCTAGTCCCTGCTGCATACAGAGTTACCGCTCAGGAGTGTCTGCAGTTTGGTGATTATTCCACATCATAGCCTTTTCCATGAAGAAGATTGTTTATATAGGCTTGCAAGCAACGGAAGGCAGCTACTGTGTAATTATATCCCTGGACTAGAACTTGACTTGACCACTTAGCTAGGCTGCTACCAGGGAATTTATTTGCTGGATCCCCTAATGTGCCCATAGACCACTGAGCCTACAGGCAGTCCCAGCTACTTCCCTCTGACTTTGGGTCATCCAAGCCCTTTGATGGGCTACAGGCTGTACTAACACCTGACTGTGACTGTGAAGGTAAAGGCTGGCAAATCCAGCTCTGCTTATCCAGCCCTGATTCCTCACCTTCTCCTATCTTAGTCATTCTTTTTTCCTCAGAATTTCAAAGGCTCAAACCATTTCATTTAAATTCTTCATTACAATAACCTCTAATCTTCAGAGGGCAAACAAAAACAGTAGAAAACCAGACACATTCCTGTTGATAAACATACTACAATTATTTAATTTCAGAAAGTTTTACACTTCCCTAAATAAGACTGTTTTCTATATCTTTCGAGGACTCTCATTGTTCAAAGTGCCCTTTCACTAGGATTCCTTGCAAAGTATACTTGCAGAGTATTGTTCAAGTTGTTGTTAGATGAATTCAATCTAGTTTAATATTTGAAATTAATTCTCTTCAAAAGTCTATCCAGACTGGCAATCTCAAGCTCAAGAAAGAGAAATTCTGAAATTTATTCTGATACAACACTCTGAAGTAAAAAAAAAAAAATTCACAGCACCTTTTGAACCTTTTGTTCTGTATTGGAGCAAAATCAAACGTCTGCTAATACTCTGGTTTTGTAAAAAAGTAAATAAAAATCCATAAAAATGTCCATTTTGAATCAAGTAGTTTTTCTGCTGAGGAAGTCTTCCTGGCTAAGCTTTGTGGTAATCCATGGAATGCCTACCATAGGAGGAGCTCCAACAGAAGCTGAAGAATTTTGATAAGTTCTTCTAGCCACCGTAAAATCATCCCATGGGCATTTTGACAAAGCTTCTAGCTTTTCATACAGAAATGTTAGAGTTTTGGACAGACATAATACCATTATGAGAAAGATATAACAACAAGTAAGTGCTATAATATAATTTGGAACAATATGAATATGACAAAAAAAAAAAATCAATTTTATACTAGGCTGGCTGGGACATTTAAGAAAGAATTCCAATGTACCACAACTCAGAGTGCCATAAAATTGAAGTAAAATTAAATAATGTCTCAGTGCTTCAAGTAACAAAGAAGCAGGTTTAGAATTATATTTGTCAGAAAAAGTAATTAGCAGCAGAATGTGAAATGCATAAAGACTATAAGAATGGAATTAATTTACAATTTAAAACAAGTATTTCGATCTTTGATAGCATGAACAAGGAACTAGTTAGAAATTTTTGTTCAAATAAAGAAATTATTTTTTTTTCTTTGCTTGGCTGAAATTAGAGAACAGCTAAAAAAATAAATAAAGTATTCCTTGAAGCTTGAAAACTTAATTACTCTGAAACACGCTCAGGCTTCAGAGAAAAGTAAGAACAAACACAACAGAATTTCAGCAGATTCTAAGGAAAGGTCTTGTTGGGTGAGTTGTGTTTGGGGTTTGGGTGGTTTTTTGAGTTTTGGCTTTTGTTTTTTTAATGAAGTCAGTTCAGTAGAGTTAGATCACATCAAACTGCTGACCACAATGCATAAAGTTGTGCTCAAGTTAACCTTGACATTAAATTTAGCTTTACTTTTTGATATCTGTTTCTAATAGTTTTGAACAGTAAATAGTAAAACCGTGTCAAACAAAGAAAAAAAAAAGTATTTTTTTTATTACGACTATCTCAGATGGATGCATTTTTAAGTTAAACCTCCAGCTTAAAGAGTATTTGCAAACCAAAAAAAAAAAAAATAAATCAGCTAGCAGGACTTTGAGCTGTAAGACACAATACTAGCTGAAGTGATTATTAAAACAGAGCACAATACAAGAGCAACTTATCTGTGGTTGCAGAATAAATGCTTTTCCAACAGGATATTATGCTCCTAATACCTTTAGACAGTGTACAAAGGATGGGAGTAAACTGGCAAAAACAGTGAATCCAGGCAAACTGACATTTGTATGGGTGGATGTATTCTAACAACAGATAAGCGCACTGCTTCCTCCCCACCAACAGTCCACTTCCAGGACTCAGCCACTAAGCATGCAGAAAGCCACTGCTGTAACTAAAAAAGCTAGAGGAATACACACGATGATGGAATGGCTTTTAATTTTAGCTAAATACTTTTTGAGCAGTATTCTTTCCCATGTGATTATCCAATCTCCACTGGAGAATACTCACTGGCAATAAATGGAAATATAAGACTAGATAAACTCAGTTTTTTGTTTTGTTTTTTTTTTTTTAACCTAACATCCTCAGATAGACATTCAGCTTTTCCATTATTGCTATAAATCTAGCTATCTATGGGGGCTGTAGATATTCTCCAACAAAAATGTTTATTAAATACCTCAACTTAAAGAAAATGCAACATGACATCTGTCTAGCACTATGTTACTAATATAATGTTTTGACATAACAGATTGAAGCACAAGTACTACATTAAATAAAGTCTGTATCCCTACTGTATATTATCAACAGGGATACTACTAGCTGTCTCTATAAAAATAGGTCATTTTCCATAAATAGCACAAATAGAGTTAATATATGTTTATTATTACAGAAGAGCTTTTTTGTTTGTTTTTAACAATTATAAACAAGTTTATGTAGCCTTCAAGATTGCTTTTGATAAGTAATTTCCATTTACCCACCAGCTTTGTATCCCATAGACTTCAATTAGATTGACACATTTTAAGCTGTTCTGCTCTATATTTAAGGCATAAGGAAATTTCAAGCTGATGAAATTTGAGCTACCATAAAAAAATACATGCAATGATACAACACCCTAGTAAGAGCATAGTAAAAAAAAGCGCACTGATAGTAACTTCACATGCAGTCCTATGCTTACTGAATATCATACATTCATTTTGTGCTCTTAATGTAGCTAATAATCCTTTTTCAAGTGCATCTCTTGCTTGGTGCCAACTGCTAAGTAAACAGACTCTTGAATAACAGGGTAAGATCATGGTTTACAAACACATGAAAAAATTAAGTTACAACTAAACAAACAGAAAAAATTTTAAAATTCAGTTAAATCAACATAACTGCCTATTTCATCCTTTCTGCTGCCACCTAGGAAAAATATCTGGAAAAATGCGTTTAAGCAGCACACACTAAAGCCTGTGTGCATGTTTGATTTGTCCTATGAATATGCACAAAATCATGCTGTGTTTACAGTTGAGAGCTAAATCCTCTTCCCTCCTGAGGTACATCTGAAACACCACTTGACCCTCCTAAAAACATCCAGAATTTACACAGGCATCGGCAGAGGCACCACTCTGTCCTACTTTGACTCCTCCTTGCTAAGAGTGATTTCACATCAGGCTGCCAGTGTGAGGTGCATGGGAGCTCTCATCAGGAAAGACACTTTTTAGAGGAGGAAACCTGCTGCCTTAAAAGCTCTGGCTTAAAGGTTACAGGACAGAATTTCAGCAAAGTCAAGAGAATTCTCACCTTCCATCATACAGATGTTATACAAGAGGAAAGAATGAAGCTCACTAGTTCACTTTTGCTATCTTTGTTGAGTTTTGTTATGATGGTCACATTTAGGAAAACAAAGATGTTTGGACAATTAAGAAAAAGCAAACCATTGGAAGGAACAGTATGGCTTTGTCTCTAAGGCTTGAGGGGAACACAGAATACTATTGTTCACAAAGGGCAGAAAAAAACCCTGTTTTGGGAACTTCAAAAGGAAGCGTATGGAGTAAAACAAGTCAGTGGCCTAAAGCCCTATCAGGGACACAGACATTGTCTTGCAAAAGGTTTACAGAAATACTGTCACTTTGGACATTTGAAAATAAAATTGAATGCAGAGAAAGAACATCGGTTTGGGAATTCAATAATTTCTGAATAATGGATAAGGATGAAAGATTTCACTTCACCTCGGGAATTTGTGCACCTGCTTGTACGTCTTTGACTCCCAGGGATGTAAGACTAGAAACCTGCAGCTCGATAGCATACACTGTACAGAGATCCCTGTGCATGATAAGCATACACACAGCACCAATGCAACAGAACACGGGCAGAGTTACTAGATGTATCAGTCATTTGAAAGACATTTGCCCCTTTAAAGTGGCGTGCTCAGTAATATCCTAAGTAAAATATATCAGAGGACAAAACACAACTGATTCCTCTTTCACTCAGACACTCCAAACATTGTACCACACACCAGGAAAACTAATAAACCCTAACCCATTCCCTCAAAACATTGTGAAATTTCAATTAAAAAAAAAAGTCATAATTTACCTTTTATAAATCATTCTGAAACAGTCCTGGTCTCTGGCTCTCAGTGAAAAAACAAAACTCAGATCATGGAAAGAAGATAGCTTTTTCATTTAGCTCAGTGGGGAATGGAAGTTTTCTGGAATTTTGAAAATTATCACCAAGTCCTGAATGTTTCTACAAAACCCCAGAGTGTAACATCCAGTTAGTTTGCAAAGTCATCTGGCTACAAACCTCAGCCTCAAACAAATGAAGTACAGCTCACCTATGATGATTTTTCTGTAACCATCTTCACAACATAATAGCTAATTAAGAACAAATTATGTTGCCTAGTGTTATAAAATGGATAAAAACAAATACATGCAGAAACTGCTTCAGGCTTTTTTTTTTTTTTCCTTTTGAAAACAACTCCAAAGTACACTGCATAAAACATTTTCAAAAAAAACCTTGCAAGGTAGTTTTAATGAATCTTTCATGGTTCAATAAACTATTGTATTAGGTCATTCTCCTGATGAAGCAATATTCGAATCTCATTATATTTATTCAGAACGGAATAAGGTACTAGTGTTATTGGATTTCTTATAATTAGTTAAAAAGCAATTTGTTGGAGTTCCCTTTGCTTATGCTTATAAGGTTTAAAAAAGAAGAAGAAGGGGTTGTGACAAGTAACAATGTGCTGTAGGTAAGTAGAACATAATGCATCGCACACATTAACAATTCTCTGGCATCCTGCAGCTGGGATGTGCTTTAAGCTTTGTGGCAAGACAATCGCTTTCTACTACATCCTTCCTCCTCCTGTCATCTCTATTTTTCGAAACAGCAGACCTGAGAATGGCTTTAATGGCTGAATGCTTTGAAGAAAAAACACCAGGCGGTCCCTATAGCTGATGCATAATTAATAGAAAGTAAATCAGTTGCTTTGTATAGGGAGGAAAAGTAAAATCCCAGTCAAAATAACCAGACTCATCATGACGTTCTGTTTCCAACAGAAATTAATTTTGTGAGATGCAGGAGCTCGAAATAAGCATGCGAGTGCTAAAAAGACCTATTGCCGTCAATGCAGCATAGAGAAAGACTGAAAGGTACTTTCAGAATAAGGCTTACAGTCTCAGGACTACTCTGTGTATGGACATCTTTCCCCTGCGATCTTTGGGGGGGATGGGGTGGGGGGAAAGAGTAGAATAAATAGTACCACATGTCTTCACAGCTGGAACATCTGTGATTAAGAAGCTGGCACAAATTTATAATCTTAGATGACCACATGAATCTAACCATAATTGACAGACGTGGCTGTAATGACAGTTTTATTGATTTTCACTGGACCAGGGCTCCTCGGGCTTTAAGTACTAAATTGTGTTAAAAGAGCATGAGATTTCTCAAGCATTCACTGAGAAAAAGATTCTCACATTTTATAATCTGTAACTGTAACATTTTTTCATATGAGCCCAAAGGCATCCTGAACAAGTTGATATAAAAGGAATCTGTTGAAGGTTGCTAAATACACAGAAACTCACAAAGTCCCTGCTTCAAGAATAGCTGGAGTCTGCAAAAGCGTTAAGAAATATCAAATATGCTTATCCTGCTCCTGTGTAGAAATCTGCTTGTGAGCACTGGTAGAAATGGGCTCATTGAACCCAGTAGAGATCTCTTAAATTCTTGTTTCACATGAGATACAATCTATGTAATTGCAGCTCCTTGTAGGCAGCATGTCAACAGCACACCAAATGCCATTTTATAAAAATACAGCTTTTTATTAAACACACTGAAGCCACTTAAAAGTGTTCAAGTGAAGCACGAATTATGTTATCCATCAAAGTAAACAGCATGAACACACAGTTGGTGGGTGCCAAAACCCCCTCAGATTTTAAAAGCCTTTTCTCCCCTTCTTGCATTCAAGATGCTTCTCGAGACTCAAGACTATTACAGTACAACTTCCTGAAGATTTTATTCCATCCTAATACCTGCCAGCATTTTTCATTGCCTCTAAAATATGTTTTCAAAAAATATTTCCCTGTAGAAAATTCCAAACAAAAGCAACTCCAAACGATTTCACAGACATTCTTTATCCAAAAAATAATGGGCTTGCTAAGGAATTCATAAGCCTGTAATACCACACTGCAAACCTCTTTCAGCTGTAATCGAGACATCTGTATTCATAAATTTTAAAAGTTAAAGACGTTTCTTATATGCCGGATCAAAGTTTTCAAAAATCAACCCCCCTCATAGGAAGGGTATATGAATCTTTGTTGCCATGGCTTTGTTTCTTTTGCTTTGGGAAGCACTACCTTTTCATTGCAGTTCCGTGAGAGATTCAGGGAATACACTCACACACGTACTGAAATACTAAGACAGAAATATGGAGGGAGCCAACACAGAGGGAGTCTCTGTGTCCTGGATTTCTGTGTTTGATTCACACTCTTATAAACACTTTTGAAGAAAAGCTGGTTTACGTTGAATACTTTTCAGCACTTTTTGATAAAACCACTGCTAAATTCCAACACTAAATAAACATCATGCAACTGGCCTGGACTTATATCTGAATGAAACAGGGCACAAAGCTGTGGAAAGGTGAAAAGCCTCATACAGAAGCTTTTGCAATGCACAAATGAAGGAAGTCACACAAGTATTTTCAGGAAGACTGAATGTAGTTGGAGATCGCAGAAGTTTCGATTCTCTCCCTTTTTTCTTATACTTACCCACGCTCAGTGATGTCCTGACACCACATCAGTCTTAAAATGGAACTATAGCTTCTCACAGACTAACCATTCCAGGGAGACTATTTTGCACTATTTCATACTACTTTTTCTGAAGAGTCTGTAAAGTAGTATCAGTTATCTAATACATTCACTGATTGAAAATCAAATTATTATTAATGCAAAAAAAAAATCTAAACAAAAACTATTCCCCTTCATTTATCTGGCCCTTTCAAACCTGATATGAGCTACATAAATAATATATTTTCTTTAAACTCATCCAAATATTCATCAGAGGTTAACCTCTCCCACTCCTACTCCACCCTCCCCCCAAACTTCCAAAAAGATTATCTGAATTTGAATACATCAGAAATAATTTTAACTCAAAGGCATGAAAACTACCTGTTCAACTTCATCAGATTTGTGAGTTTCAGGCACGATTCAACACACATTGAGAAACATATAATTTCTTTCTCGGCAGATTCTAGAAACTCAGCTACTTTGAATCAGTCTTAGCCTTCCCGCTCGCTGAGGAAGTGACCTGCTCTAACTGGTATAAGCCTCATTTTAATTTAATCAAAGTAATAGCAGCTACGCTGGGCTGAACCCTGCAGAGTAGTATATGCAAGCACCGCAGCTGCCCACTGACTCACATAACCTGTGCTGAATACGGCCCTTTGCCGTCTTCCCTTCGAGCTTATTTCAATTCGGGAGTACGTCAAATTTAACCAGCTGCCATCAGTTTTAACATTCCCTTCTAAGGTTTTGGATGTTTGGGGGCTTTTGCAAATACCATCCAACTCCACTGCCACTAAACCAAATAGGAGTCCAGTTGCTGACACCAGCATGAACGGAAACAGGTCAATAAGAAGTTAAATTTAATCTAATTAAAATAACAGCCACATTGAAGAGAGGTCTACAATGTAAGACCCATGAAAAATTACAAATGCTTTTATAGTATTATTTGTTAGCTTTGATTATCGCAGTAGTCAATTGCATGAAAGAGCTCCAAAGCCCTGGGAACAGCTAACGGCACAGCACTAAAATCTTAAATCGTTCCAGCCTTATTCACTGTCCACTTCTGTGTTAACTGCACCTTTTGATAAATAGCTAGTTTGGATACTGTCATGTAAACTACCTCCTCCTACTGCTTAGCATAACTGCATAATGTTTGGCAAAAGGTAAGCAGTTTATCTCTTCATCGTTGTTGTTGGAAGAACAGTTTGTGAACTCACCCTGCCCTCACTATCATCTGAACCTTTTTCTTTTGATATAGTGTTGTGAAAATTTAGCACCTGCACAGTATGGGGTGGGGGTTTTTTTGTGGGTGTGTTGGGATTTATTACTATGTGTATTTGTTTGATCATCTGAGTCTCCATATGTCTTTTCGTATAGCCATTTTATTAGTGTTCCTTTCTGGTCATCTAAATACATGTGCCTAATTAAACTTTTTCATTTGAAAAGCTGTGAATCGTGATTCAGAGCTCTTCCATGTTTTACACATTGAGAAGTCCAGAAATGGTACTTCACTGTCATGACAAAATATGTACTTTCTGCATTTATCAAAATAGACATTCACAGGTAACTTCTGCACCATTTAACACTAACCATAACTTCAGAATCCATTATTAAGAGTTTCACATGCCTCTCAAGGATTTCCCATGGAAGAAAGGTGCTCAGACACCTATATGTGAAATGCTCATTAGAGATGTACATAATTTCCAAACAAATGCAAACCAATCAAGAGTTAAAATACATGAAGAAATTCTGGACCAACATAGAAAATCCTTAAGGCTTGTCTTCACGTAACTTTTGCTGGAAGGGACAATAATTTTTTTTTTTTTTTTTTTTTTTTTTTTTAAACAAGGCATTTCTGAAGAATCCCGGATTTTGGTAGCAGTACCTCACCTACTGCTAAACAAAAGAAAGCAAGAGAGCTATCCTTCGGTGTATCCTGAGAAGTCAGTTACAATTGTCTCATCCTCGAAGATAAGAGTAGAACTAGAAAAATAATTCAGAGTAGGACGACCGGTTTAACTACAGCTATTGAACAGCTTCCATAAAAGAAAGGGTTAAGCAGACAGGGGTACTTCAGTTTGGAGAACTGATGACTGAACAGAAGACAAAAAAAAAAAAAGACAGCTCTGCATTCAGGAACTACACAGGAAGCACTTTTTCACTGTCTTTTATATAAGAACATGGAAACGTCAAACTAAACTAGCCAGCAGCAGATTCAAAATGAACTAAGATTCTTCACAATGTGCAATGGGGAGACCTTTTGACAATCTTATGTCCCAGGTGCATGGTTATAGACATTGCCAGAAACAAGATACTAAACTAGCAGTACCTATAACTTGATTCAGCACACCCTTGCAACTTCGTGTTCAGAGGCACGCTCACCACACAAGGAAAATCCACCAGCAGAAAGTCACACACATCACGCCATGGAACAACTAATTTGATTTTAACCCATTTTAGCTCCTTTGCAATGACCTGAACAAAAATATGCCAATAGAGATTTTTGCCTGATAATACATAATCTTTAATTTAAATGTATTCCCAAATTTTTTTAACAGAGGGTTTTTAATTATTATTTCTAGCATTGTTTAAAAAAAAAAAAATCAACCAACCAAACAAAACCACCACACAAAAAAAACCCCACAAAACAAAAAAGCACCACCCATGACAGCTAAGGTCCACTCCAGATTGAAGTAAAATTTTTTCAACTGTTTTATTAACAATCGCTGCAGGAAGGTACTCTTCAAATGAATCAGAAGCTAGTGACAGTTATTTCAGCTTTTAGAACTGATTTGATCATGAATGCGAATAACTATTAGTCTATGTATAAATAATTTTATGTAGAAAATCATCCAATCTTTCAACATTTTCACCTTAAAATGACTCAGAAATCATTCTATAGGCTGGTTACTTTTCTAATTGTTAGCATTGCTCTGCTGCATAGACTTTGCATGGACTACACCAATTGCAAATCACAACATTTAGGAAGAACAGGCCTTCGAGGCTGCTGCTTTTCTTCACATGTAGTTCAACATGTAGTTCACTTGCCCCTAAGGCTGCACCATAACTACGCTGAACAAATGCTTGACCTCATCACATACATCCTTCACATTTCCAAGCTGCTACAATTAAACAGTACTCTTTTTAAAAAATTGCGCAATAGTCAAAGTTTGCCCAGTAAGTTACCTGCATTAGCAAAAGCAGTAATTTTAACTGTTCCCTGGTAGTGTAGTTCAACGTATTCCTGCTAGTGATTCAAAACACACACAACCTTGCCGTTCAGCAGGTAATGCAGTGATTAGGCAACTTCCCAGCAAACAGTTCTTAAGATTGCTTCATAAAACATCTATTTAGAAAAAGCTTTATTTCTTGTTTGTGAATTTGATAAGATATTGCAATAACTGCTTAGAGACGCATATGCAAGTCCACCAAGTGAGTTAAATTCCATTTCCACAAACACTATCACTGCTTTTGCAGTTTAAAATACTACAAACTAGTTCTTGCATACATACAAGATGTAATTAGTTTGAGTGCTTCTTATAAAGAAACCCTGATAAAATTCTAAAAACATGCAATGAAAGAAGAAAATATCCAGAAAATAGCCAACAAAAGAGGCAACTTCCCAAGTAGAAACCTAGTGGCATTACCGGAAATAGAAGCTGCCCAGACCAAAAACTGGTCTGGAAATGCAGGAAACAAACTCTTGTTAATGGAGAAAACACAGAATCAGAATCTGTATCTTCTACTGAAGTTCTACCCTAAGTAATACCCTTAAGCTAAATCCAAAACTTCAGAAATAAACAGAAGCAGTCCAACTCAGATTAAAAATAAGAAAATCAGTCAAACAAATCCTAAATTTTAAGCATAGTAATTCTTAAACTTAGTCCATCAGTTTATTGTCTGCAAATAAGAAAAATATTTAGCTTGTTCAACAGCATCCTATAAAAGACAGTACTGAACTGCAACCTTTATTTTCTAAAAGTGTTTTCATCAAAAAACAAAAAATATTGCTCTTTTTATGATAATAGTTGGTTGTTCATTAGCAATAACCTCTTGCTCTTCTATTTTCATTTCCAAAAAAGCAACATAAAACTCAAAGCAATCTTGCCTCAAATTTTTATTTGTTGTTTTTGGAAAAAGGCTTTACAACTGCTTCATTGAAGACTCCTTAAAAAAATCTAAATGCATCTTTCTAATTTAATAGAGTAATAAGCTGCATAAGTTACAATTATGTAAGACATTTTAAACTAGCACGCAAAGAGGTAACATCCAGAGATTGTCAAATGAAAAGGGAAACAAATTCTAATGATAAAGTAGTATTAAAAGCCTTAGCACAAACAGCATGAAAAGTTAAAATAAAAGTAGAAAACCTAATTTTGTCTTAATATTTAGGACATGTAAACTAATGCCATCTTGGTAAAAACGAGTCGATCTTTTTTTAAAAATGTATCCAACCATCCCTAATAAAAGTGGCAAAAAATTTAAGTGTTTTGAAATGGTCTATACATATGTAATAATCCATCTGCACTATATGAATCTTGTATTCCATAGTATTTTACATGCTTATAAAATGACTAAAATTCAGAATCTTGTCATTCAGTTTCCTAAGATAAATTAACATGACAAAATTATTCAATGTCCATTTTCTATGGAAGGCTAAAGGCAAAACATTTTGCAGCTACTATAGATTAAATATTCCAAATCTGCTAATTTGCAAGACAATTACAGTTTTTCTTATGTCAAAAATTAACAGAGGAGTGGAGTCTATTTCAAATTAATTGGTCTAAACATCTAATGAAGCAATTATGTTAAGTAAATTATAATATACAGAGTTTAACAAACTATTGCATTACAGGCAACTGTTTGAAACACCTGGCAGTTTCACAACAAGTGCTGCTTCATCTTATTTGGCTGAATGGGCGCATTTTAGCCCTTCTGCCACTACAGCTGTGGTCTACCATTAGCGTGAGAATTCCAGATGAGCAATACCAGGAATCTTATTAACCATCTTAAGAAGCAGCAGGTAAGAAGGGAGATATTGTGAACTTGCAGTTCTTATCCTCCTTCAATTCATGGAAGTTTTGCAGGCTCAAAAAAAAGAAAAAAATAGAGCTACCTTTTCCATTACATCATCCAGCTTCAAATACTGATGCTTTTCATTAACACAACTACCACATACATGGATGTACCACTTATCGTTTCACAGAAGCAATTCCTTTTTTTTTTTTTTAACTCCATTTCCTCAGGTTAGGATTCTAAAATTCTTATTCATTTCATATCATTTCCATGGCTTAATTCTTCAGTACTGTTAAATGAAGTGCCCCTCTCAGTTCCATGCACCTACGCTGAGTTACAGCAGCTGAGAAAATGTTGACTGCACAGTATTTACAGGTTTTCTCCCCTTATTCATGATTAGGTTTTTAAAATGCAATATTTCAATTAATAAAAAACTAAAGTAAACTTCACTGAAATATAAACCAATAGGTAAAAAGCTGGGTCCAGAGGGGGGTTGACAATTACTTCAGGAGGACTAGAAATCAACCTATGCTTTGTCTTCTGTTTGGATGAAAATTTGGAAATTCATATGTCTGTTTAGGGATTCTTACTATGGACCTTGCAGGCCATTGTAACTACAGAGGAGTGGCCTTGTATTGAACAACCTAATCCTGCTGAAGTAGAAAAGCATTTTGACATTTATTCAATAGAACTGAGATTTGGCCTCTGGAGTATAACAGAATGACAAGAGCATGAAAAAACGGCATTAACAACTGCATCAAAGAAAAAAGTAAATACAATCCAAATCTTATTGTTTCCTTGGCAAGGTCACAGACAATGAGACAGTGAAAGAGGAACATGTTTTACATTTCTCTAAAGATAGGGCATCTCCTGATTGCAACAAGTTTCAATTTAATTTGAAGTCATGCTTTTTACACCATTTTGATTAGACCAGTTCTATCTAATTACCCTACTTTAAAGGGAAAACAGCAGACAAGTAGGGTAATTTAAGTCTATGCAAAAGTTAAAGTTTTCTATACTTGCTTATACCTTAACTTTCAGATATCCTCCAAAATGACAGGGAATGGCACCAATGAAAGGCACGATTGCATCAACAGAGCCTGGATGTGGTATCCTACTTGGTGGATACAATCCACTAACACACAGATGACGTCTGAGGTTTAGCTACATTATGTTTAAAATTCAACCCACAGAAGCTCTACCACCAGAGCTTCATCCAGCTTTGGGAACGGACCTTCTGTTTATATCATCAATTTCTTAGTTTTTCAATCTAGTTGCCAAATGGCAGCTAGTGCAGTGTTACTAAATAACTGGAACTGTATCACGAATCAGCTTGACCAAAAGCGCTCACAAATTTAACCATCAGATACACTAAACAAAAAACCAGGGCTAATTTTCTGAGCAGGCTGTTTGCGATAGTCACACTTGAAATTACTCCTAAGAAATGTCCACTCCTTTATGCTCTAGGGTCCAAATTTATTTAATGCATTTGAATATATATAGCAAAAGGATAATGTAGCTTCACAGAATGAATCAAAAAAAACCAACCTGCAATGGAGCACTTGGACTCCAGAGTGAGCTTCCACTTTAGTCACCACCTTTGCTTGGTTGGTTTTACTCCAAGGCTCTTTAATCTTTCTCTGTCCTTGGTCTTTTCCTCTAGCTTTCTATCACCAACTGTGATTTAGAGCCATGCTAATGAAATCAAATAATCAGGTTTCTTTAAAGATGGGATAAAGGTATACTTAGCATTCCTAAAAAAAAAAAGCCAGGGTAATTAAAACCAGAGAATGCAATACTATTGTTATAAATTAATTGCCTACAGCCATGGGTGTTTCTAGGTAGTTGTGAACATGGAAGAGAAAAAAAACAACCTAACCTCATGGTTTATAGTATAAGACTGCTTGTTCTAAATCACACTTTTACAGTGTTATGTTCAACAGAATAGATTAACATTCAATACATAGATCCTTAAAGTCTATGCAAACACACCTGCAAATGCTGCTTATTGATCACCATTGCACAAACACATCGCAAAAAACCTAAAGCAACCATATACGAGACAAAATAAGAACTTAATAGGACATTAAAGATCTGATATTCAAAATAACGCAAACTGATTTTAAATTGAGGTTAGCTTTTCAAATGTTAGGAGCATAAAATTGAAGAACTAATTTAATTTACTGTCAGTTGAACATTGCTAATGTAAATTATAGATAACTATATCAGGTCATTCTTGACTGAATTAATGCTATCTATCATTATGACATTACTAAAGTCTTTCAAAAATTCTATTGTTAAAGGCAGCCAATTTTAAATTAAACTATGTGTATTCAATATCCTAACCAATAATGAGGCAAATAAATCTTAAGGTGATAATAGAGATTTATACCTCCAAAACTTTTTATGCAAAATTTAAACAACTTAGAAATTGAAAAGCAAATTAAGTTTTTCTGCATTTTGCCTACAAACTTCCTCCTTCCTTTTTTATTTATTTATGGTCACCACTTGTTAGATTGAAGCTTGCTAGAAGTATTAATACCTTTTGCAACCCACCAACATTTTCAGCCTGATTTAAAATACACTGAAGACAATGAAAAAAAACTTCTGTAAACTCCAGTGAGGCCTTGTACGATGTGTAAGTGCTTAGCAACTCCAAGGAGTACAACTGAGAAGGCTTTGAATAAGTTTCATGATGCTCAGCATGTGTTTTGGCAAACAAACATTTTTTTTTAAAAAGATCAGAGATGAGTACTTGTATCTCTTCAGTACAGCAGTCTCTGCTTTGAGAAAACTTGCAGTACAATGGGAATAGCAAAACCTATGAAATTAGGAACTATGTATAGCTATAAAATACGGAAAAGTTAAGAATAAAAAATTAAATTGTATTTACTTATATGAAAATACATATGCCTACATCTAGACACATACACAGATATTCATATATAAAAAAAGCCTACAACAGCTTCTCAAAACTCTCACTGGGGAATGCCAGGCCATATATTTATTGCAGCCAAACTGGTACTTAGGCATACTTTTGACTGTGGGCATTCTGGGTCTCACCATTTCTTTTACAATTTTTCCTGTCATGAAGTGAAAATTACACTGACATTTGTTCTTTGGCAAACTTACTGTTATCCTCCTTGTCGACAGAATTATATTCTGTGTTTAATTTTTAAGCAATTGTCAATAATAGCATCTATGCTGTATAGATATCAATAATGCTGGAACAGCATGATCCTTAAGAGAAACTTCCTTTCTAAACCCTTGAAAAGATATTCTGAATACACTCAATAGTAGTGGAAAGCGTCAGCTATTAGCAGTAAGAATTTACCTCCACAATTTAGTCGCGGTATATCATTTCACTACTTACCCAGAAGGATTTAAGAATTGAAAAGTCTTCTCTTTCACAACTCTATTAGTCCTTGACCACGTAATTTACGTCTCTTGGATTGGCCATTGACAGCTTTTCAACACAAAATATGTTAAGCAATCATCGACTCATTTAAGTTAGACTGTTGAACATTGTAATTAAATATTAGCAGTAATTAGACACAAGTCATTTTGCCTGGAGGCAGGGAATGTTCCTTACTATATTCTCCTTTCACTCCCACGTTTTAAACATGTAAGCCATTGTTCTGACAGACCTGAGTTTGCTTCCATTATGATTCAAACACACAGCAAATTCCTCCAGCTGCATCCTATGAGTAAAGAGTTCACAGCTATCCTTCTTGCTTTTGGGGAAGGAGGAAGGTGGTAAAGCACAAACTTTGTTCCTAACGATGCAGAGATACACTGTACACAATCATTGTATGCACATATTATCCCTGTGAAAAGCTCTGAACTCCCGTGAAATCCAGGAGCTCAAGGCCCAGTTCACTAGTAATTTTTATGGATTATGCAATATTTGTTTGAGGATATATGTATTGCTGGCTTCTGCAAGAGAAACTGTCAGACTGTTTATGCTTTCCTCAGTTTGCAATTTTCACACCTTCCAGCAGCTGATCTAGAAAATGGATATAAGCCACTAATATTCACAGATTGATCAAAACATTTGTCAGGCAGTTCCTTCAGTAGAATTTTGTACCAAAGGACATAAGCAGTCTGGGATAGATACTGTGTAGAGACATGATAATTTCACCACTGAACTGACATTTACAGAGTCCAATAGCTTTTGCAGTGCAAACTTTTTGATGTTCTTTCTCTTATTTTGTTAGATCAAGTGTCCAATCTATCCAAATCAAATACAGAAATGCTTTTAAAAGATTGAATTTCTCCCCAGAGTTAATGTTAGGATCAGATCAACTGCAAAGTTATTGGCATTCATATCTGAAGCTTTTTAACAGAAAAGGACCCTTGTCTTTCACTTTACTGAAACAAACTAAGTGCAACAAATTTGATATACCCCATAAGCTTGGCAAACACCCTCCAGTATCAAATTGTGTCAAACGTACATCCCTTATTTGTCCTTCTGACTTGCTTTCTTTGCTCATCAGTTGTGGAAGAAAAGGAAATCCCCCTTTTACCCTGCTTGCTAAAGAATACACCTATACATACCTGCCAATAGACATGGCTTTGGTAATGAATACTCTATAAATAATGTTCCTACTTGGGAATTACAAGGAAAATATTATCTTCTAACAGCGTCTCACACATGATCTTAAGCAGTTCAGGAGATAATTTAGAGACAATAGCAGTTAAATCACTGTATACACTCAAATGTAATCTTTTTGTTCCTTCGTAAATCCCTAAACTGCAGACTGCTGCAAACTAGGAGAACATAACGGAGAAGGGTCCCTAAAAATCTTTACTTATATGTTTTACTATTTACCTCATACTAGTAACTGCAACTGGCTTTATGTTGCAAAATATATTCAGGTTACTAGATACAGGTTACCTAGATCTTGGCTTCAGCTATTCATGTCTCCTCTTTTTTTTCTTTATTGAAAAAAAAAATTAGTTAGCTAAATATGGACAAATACATACCTGAAATACATGAAAGAAACAAAAATTCCAAGTTATGCTTGGAGAAGTATCATCGGAAATTCTTTTCTTCTCCTCCCACCCCCCCCTTCTTTCTTTTTTAAAAAAACCTCGATCCCAGGAAGACAACAGAAATTCACTTCAGGAAATATTTCAATACACATTCAATAAAATTACATTCCAGAGGCTTAGATTCTTTATGTCTATTTCTGCAATCTCATGTAAAGGCCTTTACAGGAAAGAACACAGTAAAAAGAATTTGCAATTCCGCTTTTAGAAATTCCTTCGTTAAAGGGAATTACTTATCTGCTATTTTCTACAACTTCATAAGCCAGTACGCTTTATATCACACACTGATATTATTTAGACTGAAGAGGACTGTTTTCAGTAACAGAATTGTGTAGTTATCTCAATTTAGTCCTTCTATTTAGTCGCTTAAATTCATATTCTAAAATATTTAAATCCATAGACAAAATATTTTAAATGCAAGAACTATGACATATGCGTTGATAAAAATATACAACAAAAACTTTAAGAAAAGGAGAAACGGTCTATAGTTAGCCATTCTTTAATTTAATCTTCATGCCAGTTTTGTGTTTTTTCAGGACAACATTGTGTTTGAATGCTCTGGAAAAATAGGGCCATAGGAAAAAAATCTAAATGAAATAAAGCAAGAAACAGAATAAAGGAAAATATTAAAAGAAAATAGACTTTAAAAAATTATTCAGAAACTCCTCACACAGTTGCTATTGGTAAGTGGGAAATTAACAGCTTTGGTTTTAAGGAACTATTTAATGTTTTATTAATGAAGATATCAGGGAAAAAATGCAAACACCTTATATCTTAATAATGTTGGAAGGTGGAAGTCAGTGAGTAAAAACAACAAAACAAAAACGCCACAAGAACAACAGCAGAAATCTATGAAACAATATTCACATTTTACATAGATATTAATAATAGGTATTAGTTTTCATCAATAACATAAGTGTACCATTAGGTAATGTCTTCATTTCATCTAGACAAAAGTGATAATACTAACTTTTAATAAACTGTTAAATAATAGTTGAACTAGTAAATACTGAACCTTTCTGTGAGCAAAAATGAGCAGGGCATGAGCAATATGACACTATTCAACTTATGCGTGCCATTATGACCACGAAGACCTGTGACAAAACTTTAGCAGCTGACTAAAAACTTTAATAGCTGACTAAATCTAAACCACAAAATTCATGGAGCTTTGCTCACAAGACAATCAGCTAAGCCCTATGGAATCTCATTTCTGAATTTACGGACATATTTGCAGAATATACAACTCCAACAGACATGCCCTTTTTTAAAAAGGTATATATAAATATATGGAAAAGCCTATAGACAGACCCACATATGCAACCACTGATACGCAAATACCAGTGTTGGTCTGGATATTCAAAACAACATGTAATTTTAGAATACATCCAAGTTACGCTCAAAATGAGCATGACAGAAGTCATAAAATCCTGCCAAAGTTTCTGGCATTCCTAGAACATTAGAGAACTGAAATATTTTCCACTCTAAGATTATCTACTGTACGAAAATAGAGTGCAATGTTCCTCCTAGCTAAAAAGAAAATGCGTTTATTATATTTAGTTTCCACAAAACTGCAAATGCTGAAAGCCCATTTATTCTCCCAAACGTGAAATAATTTCCTACCTTGAACAATCTGTTCAGTGTGTTGCTTTTCAAATCAGTATCTGCTAATATTTTGTGACAGACCACTAAATAACATAGAGAAGTCAGTGAGTCAGCAATACAGGACTGTTATTGCCTCTGACACCTGACTCCAAGCAGAGGCATTCTTTACAATTTAATCAACAGTAACTAACTCACACTTCATATTGACTACAGCTGACATTCAGCAGTGCCAGCTAGACACATCATTTTCTTACAGTTTAGAGATGTAACTATGGCACCATATTGGAAAGATTAGCAGTATTACAACACTGAATTTGTATAGCTAGAAGGACATAAATGGCAAGATAGTAACCATATTAGTTAGAGAACTTAAATTGCTGTGGAAAAAGTAATAACTGGGGCTACAAAAACCAGGAGCTTTGTAGACAATGATTGGTTTCACACAGCTATCTTGAAAAGCTATCCTGCTATCTGATTATAGGCCTTGTTAAGTATTTCACGTGTCAGAAAGGTATACAGTGAGGAGACCATATAGCAGAAGAATCTTCTGTTTACATGTACGTTCAGCACTGAATTCATTTGGATTCTACAAACAAATCAATAATATTTTTTATTTCAAACAATTTACTATGAAAACAGTTTTCCAGTATTTCAGTCACTAAAACAATGAGCTAAAGTGTATTCTAAATCTACTTAGAAATATATTCTAAAATGAACTTAAGTCTAAATAACACATGAAGAAAGCATTCCCTGATAGGCAAATGCATTCTTGCAACTTTGTGGCTCTTTGGTCATCTTACCAGTTGGTTATTTTCCGTAACAGTAAAAATCCTTCAGAACTACCCCAGTGGACTCCCTGGGCTACCATGCATGCAGAAAGACAGATCTACCAGGTGATGTGTAAACGTGACACCATGCAACCATTGCCATATTGCTCCTTGGACTACCTTATCCCTGGATAGAGAACAGTCATAAGTCATTCCTGTATCTCTGCATTCATTCTTCCAGCACCTCAATTACCCCTTTTTTTCTCCCTATTACCTGGGGTACCCTCTGGACCATTATCCCAGCCAACTGAGAGGCAACACATTTGCCAGAAATAGAATATGCCTCTGCCATGTTTTTATGGGGAAAAGTGATCACACGCTTTATTAACATGTTACATTCCACTGCTCCCAGGCTCCCAAGCTGTTTTACTAATTTATGCATCATTCAGCCTGCACAAAACTGGGAGCCAATATAGTTTCTAACACAGTTAAAGAAAGAAGTAGATAGGCCCAGGAGGAAACTCCCAGGACTTCAGTCAGCCACCTAAAATCAGACTGTTATGAATACTCTCCACAGATATCTCCTATTACTGAGGGGAAGAAGACTTGTCAAAAATGCTGATGGAATTGGGATATGCAGCACCAGGGACACAGCTGCATTCAGAAGAGCTCCTCCCTACAAGGATATGAACAATATCAGATCTGGATTCAGAACGCAGGTGCCCTTACTGTCATTTTAAACATTTGACCTGAGTTATATCATGTAGATGACACATTCCTGGGAGATACTCCAGAGGCCGAAGACATAGAGTAATCAAAATAGAGAAAAAGTATCATACTATTGTATTTGTATCTACTGCCTGACTGACACAGCTTATGACACAAGAGTTATAGAGAAGAAAAGGACATTAACTTGTCTCTTTTCATTGCAGAATATCGTCTCTTCTTTGTAGAAGCACCTGTCTTTCGCTAGCACTGACACCTATGAAAAGCCATCCCTGTACCATGATAGTAAGCAACATCACAGGCTCCAAACAACAGGCACTATGGAGTTAGAGCAAGACAGACAATCGAAAATGAAGAGAGTTTAACTTAAAGGGTGCCCGTGATAGTTAAATGATAATAGCTAACCATTAAATAAGAAATTGTTTCATAGGCATTTAGAATCCTATAATGGCTCACTGGGGGAATTAACAGAACAAGAGAATAAAGATACCAAATTACAGGTGTCTCTGATTTACTGGACTTTTCAGTCAGAAGATCACAGAGCAGCTTAAGTCAAGATAAAAGAAAATCTTGACAGAACATTTCCTTTTCAAAGGCAGACAGCTGTGTGTAGCAAGAGGAGCATCAGCCCGGGTACAATACTGTAATCATGTTAACTGTTGGATACAGAAAACCTTTTTGTAGGTGCAGCTTTCATATTTTCACCTCCACATTCTTACTTTGGATCCTTACAATTTGTCACCATCCATAATATGTAATTAATCAGATATTGCAATAGGGAAAGAGTAAAGACTTGAAAAGTCATTGGGAACTCAAAACATTTAGAAAAGGTCCACAGGAAAGACCACATGCTATGTATTCAGCATACATATTTACAAAATACACATAAATACAACATAAATTAATAAATTATCAAATAAGATTCCAATAAATAACTGAGTTTAATATTAAAAAGCTACAATTTTGGCACAAGAAAGGGATGCATTCATTGCGCTTTAGGATTTTCACATCAATATTCTTTTTTATTCAAATATCCTTTCATCACTTAAGCTTAAAACCAATTAAAGATTAGAAGGAAGACAGAAAATATTTAGATAGTATACAAAATAGTGTAATTAAGAGAAATTGCTGCAGACGGGAACAAACTGTACTTAGTCACAGTAGCTAGAAGTCACCTATACCCAATCACCTAATCACTGAGGCAATTAAAAAAGTACAAGTGCTTTCACTAAATTTCAACAAACCTGTTATCAGAAATGAAAAATAAATTTCTGACCCTCAACTAATTCTGTCAGCCTTAGTCTGAGAAATCAAAGCTGATACTGGTGGCAACTGAAACAGAACATTATAGTGAAATTTGTTCCATTGCTTTTACATGGAACAAAAGCAAATCCGTTGAATTTCACTCTGGTAAGGGATACATACAGGACATGTTACTATACTCTGTAAAATGAAGTTCTATCACGTGACAGTGATTTGACATTCTTGTAGAGAGAAATTGAGAAACAGCTGAATTAAAATTATATGTATTCATTATATTTATATCCACATTATTTTTAATTTCATCAACACACACTTTCACACTCGTGTCTTCCAGTACTAATAAGTAAACAAAGAACCAGTACGTCCTTCATTCAACAACATTTTCTTCTGAGCTGTAAAAGAAGAGCTGTCACTATAACAGCAAGTATTAAAATGCAGTCTGATATACTGGGGTTGTTAAAAGATAACTGAAACTGTGACATTATTTAAGTATGAAAGCATCATCTGACTGACACAAGAGACAAATCTATCCTCAGACTACAGACATTTTCTTCAATGCTTTAAGCAGGATTAAAACACACTTCAAAGTTTTTGGAAGTCACAAAACTATCTGTAAATTATTGATTAGTATACTGAAATTACAGCTTTTTTAATCGCTTCCAATTTTCTCAGTTACAAAATTCTACTTTTCTGATTCCATAAAAGCAGTTATTGCATCTTGATTTGGCCTTTTTACACTGTTTAGTTTTTATCTCAACCATTCATATCTTATTTTAAAACTCCATAATTCTGAATATAAACAGCTCTAATCTTTTTAATGAGTCATCATGTCATTTTTAAGTTAATTCTGTGTTTTTCCAGTTGTCTATGACATTTTCCTGTAGGCTACAGAATACTGAATGTTTTACCACCAGATAAGTACAGCAGTAATTGAATATTAGTTGATATGCTTGTGGGCAGGGTACTTAGGGACATGAAGAAAAATTTTATCTATGAGCAAAGAAAAAAAAAAGTTTTAGCATTGTGTAAGAGCCAGTCAAACAATCTTAAAATGGCTACTAAAGCAAAAGGATGGAGGTTTTTTTGTGTGAAGTTATTTAAATTGGATTTCACTCATCTACAATACTGCCCTACCAGTGTATATTTTCCAATTTCCCAAGCCAGTGCAATAAGAGGACAGTTCACAGACACTTCACTTAAGGATAGGCCTGGAAAAATCAAAAGAGTCGTACTTTAGGTCCTCAGTCCTGTAATAAGGTACATTTAGGAAAACCTGGCACTCAGGTGAAGCCTGGAACAGATGACAAAGCTCCTCAAACTTCTTTACTAGTATGATTTTTGAAGTACTAATTTCAGGTTAGATTGAAAATTTGGCACTGTGCTTCAAGATTAAATTCTGTATTCGAAAGCATTTAGTAATAAACTAAGTATTACTCTCCCCTTTCAAAACACTGGTAACTAATTAATGCTCACAGTTTGGATTCAGCCAGCAGGGAAATGAACACAGCTAAATGCAATCTTTCAAATTAACAGGCTATCTCTATAAACTATAAAATTATTCTTTAAACAGAACTACTGTTTTATTACTACTGGGATCTTAGGTTCATTATGTTCTCATAATGCTTTCAAACATATCTATTAATCTGCATAATCAGAAATGGCAAGAATTAATTTCAAACAGATGCAGCAAGTTGCTTATTCATTCTTGATTTCAGCAATTTTCGTTACAGAAATTTATACTTCAAAGAAAACATAATGAAAAACTGTCTTATTCCTAGTGCCATGAGTGTAGTTCCTTACAGAAGTACCAAACACAACTTAAAAATTAAAGTGAATTAAATACCTCTCCCAAGTCCCAAAGCCCACAAAACTCAGAATTTTTTCCACTGAATTCAGCAGAATTTAAATAAAACCCGTAGTTGGGGGTTTTGTTGTGGTGATGTTTGTTTGTTTGTTTATTTCTTTAAGTCTACAAGCAACTAAAGGAATCATAAAAATCTCTAAACCTGGAGTTTTAAGTCTTCAGAGGAGGTTTCTTCTGAAATTACCAGGGTATTTCTCCATCCACACGTACACCAGCAAATCCTTTAAATGTGAATTAAAGGTGAAGCATCCTTTACTCTAACGGTAAAATACAGGATTATAAATTCTGGTATGTTAGCATGACAACAAATGAAATTTCACTATTCTTAAAAGGAACTTAGTCTAGTTTATAGCTGGGAAAAGCTGTTTTTTTTCTCAGGGGGTGGGGTTGGTTTGGTTTTTTTTTTTTCCAATTCTGAATTCTGTTTAGCTAAGCCAAAGTTAGAAACAGCTGCAGGGAAATGTGAAAAGCTAGGCAATGCCTGAGGTCCCTCTTGTGAACTGCAAACTACTTCATGTCCAAGCTCTATTTAAACACGTGATTACCTGACTTCCTCCTCAAACCAAGAACAAATACCAGGAGTACAGAAGCTTTTACTGCAACCCTCTCCTTCCTTGCCTCTCTCCCCACCTTTACAAATATATATTTATATATGTATTACATATTAAAATATATTTTTACATTTGTATAGGAGTTGAAGCATAACAACACTTAGAGGTAAGGTGTTTTGATACGTACCCTTGAGATTCATGTATGTAATAAAGGGTTTTGAATGCTTCAAGTGGGAAATTATTGGACAAGGGAAGTATTTTCACACTGACTGTACCCAAATGAAACTCAGGTTATATGTGCTCTACATCCAATTCACTTTTGCCAGTTTAGATAAGGCCTCTTATATGGTCAAATACTTATGGTCAAGTATTACTAATAAACCATCAGTAAGTTATAACATTGCAGACACAGAGAATTTGGCAGAAAATTAAATATAAATTATTCTCCATCCGAAACCTGGAGAGAGAAGGCAGGCAGGCAGCAGAGTAACTAGTTTCAGTCCGTATGCGTACCCCATTAATCAAAAGACCAAACCACACGCTGTCTTTAGTGGACAAAAATCAAAATTACGAGTTGTAAGTGTGAGGACCAGGTGAATAGTAAGTTGGAAAAGGATCGTACCTGATAGCTCTTTTTCCTAAACTGTTTCCATCATTCTAAACATTCCAGACAAATAATTTCTGTCTTCACGTTGTTTGTGCTTTACTTTCTGTGCCGCGAAAAGCCCCTGATGCTTTATATGATCATTTTTTTTGGAGGCGAACTGAATTAGTTCCTTGTATCGGTGATGTTTCCATGACATGAACTGTTTTGGGGAGTTAGCCAAAATCTCGTAATGACACTATTTCTTCTATATAATCTACTTGCCTAATTATTATTTCAGCATGTCAGTTTGCATTGAGGAGAAAATATAAGGAAATATGATACACTGAAAAAGTGAAACAAGTAACAGAGTGGGGGAAAGGAGCTAGAGGTGAAAAAAACTCTATTTACTGACTGCAAAGAATTAAGCAGGGATTGATTTTCTTCTCCCCCTCCTCCATTTCAGCTAATGATTTTAAAAAATAGTCAAGTAAATATTAGGTGCCGTGTCTGTATGAGAGGGATATGTTAATCCTTACCATCACCTGCAAATAATTTAATGAATTGATAAAACAATAATAAAGTTTCTAGAGCATCTTCCGTAACACAGGCTTCAGAAGTAGCTTATAAATCTTAAGTTTTACATTTACATTGATGGTTTGGAAAAATAAATCAAATCATTCCTTTAGCATCATCTAGAGGATCAGAAACAGATTCCTCACCTCCTGCATTGATACGAAGCAGAATTGTTTGTTTGCGATTGATGTAAACAGACAATGGTGAAAATCCAGGTGTTTCTTTCAAAACACAGTACCAGTACTGCGTGATGCTGCCTATTGTTGCCCACACGGATTCCAAAGGCTATTTCTGTAGTCTGGCATTCAAATGCTGCTCTTATGAAATAATTAAAATTAGAAAAGTTTAACTGTGAAGAAAGTTGAAAGCCATATACATAGATGTCCTAATTTTCCTAACTTTTCAGTGTACATAAGTTGTGCTCTTTACTAAATTCAGTTCCAAAATTTGAAGGATTTTTGTCTTAGCTGTTGCCTCCACCTCAATTTTACAGTTCCTCATATGTATTTTTCCTTTTAAGTAAACACAGCTATGTATTTATTTAAATATCTACACACATATAATATCTAAATATTTTTCTCATCTGTCTGTTTAGCAGCCCTTTTGAATAACATCCTTGTGCACGCTTGTTTTTTATTCTAGGACCCATAGTATACGTTTTATATTGTTTTACTGCATATCAAACCTAATTGTATTATTGTACAGATTTAGGACTATCGTTATTTTGCTACAGAAAACATGGCATATCAGGGAAGCCACCCATTACGTAAGTAAACGTTCTCTAATTTAACAACAATTCACTAACAACTTTATGTCTCTTTCTTAAGAAACATATATGCGTTTTATATATTCAAAAACACTTATTTTCCTTTCCCTTCTTCCCCAGCCTTTACATGGGCACAGAAGTAGTTATAACAAGTGATCACACGGCACTGGCAGAGGATTAATTCAAACCTCACAAAGCAGTCAGCTCCAGCTCTCCCAGAAAATCATTCTGTTCAATGCAAAATACACTAAGGTCAGAGAGAAGATGAAACTTCCACTAAAATAAATAAATCATTACTCTTATTAGTCTTCTTTTTACAGGAGACAAAAATAATACATTATCCATCATATTCCTTGTATGCTTTACCAAGAGGCCTTCCAAGTTGTCAGTCATGGTACAACACAGCTCCAGCGCTGCACTCCAGAGACATTAAAAAGGTAAATTTTTTAAAAAATTTATCAGCTGCTGTCGATATGAGGCACTTCAGCACCCTGAGTCTTTTTATTACTCTTTATTGTTGAGAAGCTTTTATCTGCTCTCAATTTATTGCAAAGTCTTCATCTGCCATCACCAATATGATTGAGTTAACTAAACACGATTACCTCACTCTCTTAAAGATAACCTTTAACAAAAGCTGAACAACTGCCTGCAATTTAAAAATGGAACTGTCAAAGATACAAACAGACCAATAGGTAGGTGGCTATTTAGTTAGTTTTGGTAGTGATAAGACAAACTCCTCTTGCCTACAGTGAGCTCAGGAAGCGCACTCCTTAAATTAATGAGCTGGCAGGGGAGCACAAAGCTGCTGGAATATTCTCTTTAAGCTTCAGTCTCAGAAGGGAAATGCACCAGGGAATAACCGCAGGGCACCATCCACCAACATTAATAAGTACAACAGGCTACAAATGCATACAGATTATAGTTGCTATAAAAAATAGACACGAATTTCCTATAAGCTCCTTAGGAGATCCTCAAGTCTATCATCCCTGCAAGCTACGAAATGTCTTTTTGAATGAGTTGCCAGCATGATATATGAGAGTTGCTCATCTTTCAACCGAGTCGGGAACTGCCCAATTCTGACTTTTTTCCACTCGTATAAAAGGGGCTGATCATTTCCTGTATTTATAGGCCATTGCTGATTAGCATTATCATTTTAGTTATCAAAGTAAAATTTGTTCATATCTACATGCAAATAGCCATGAGACATTTAAGGCTTTAATTTGTTAGGAATTTTGGAAGTATAACTTTTCCTTTACTGGAAGCCCAGTAGGCCTTTTCAAGGTACAGCCTTTACAAACTAGAAAAAGCATTGAATTGCATCTGCAGTTACCCAAGTTAAAAGCATTAACACACAATAACATTTAGTTTCACAGATAGTGTCATCCAGTGCCAACTCTTAAAATCCATTTCTCATCAATGAGTGATGTGCTTAATTTCTGTTCTAGTTATTCCTAGTGAATAAAAAATTAAATGCTTGAATATTCCAAACTCAGTCAAGAAAAGGGAGGTTGGCACACCAGCTAAATAATGCATTTTAAATTACCTATTTGTGGAGTATTACATAATGAAGATGAATTAGTAGAAAAGTTTTCATACCTAACTTGAAAGTTTAAAATAACATCTTTCTTAATTGAAAGTTTTGGGGTTTCTTTTAAGATTCAATACTAGTATCTGTAAATACTGAAATCAAGTAACATGAAATAGGGAGACTCCTATTCAGGAATTCAGAATACATTTACTGCTAGATACTACTTATATCAAACTGAGCCCAGCTGCCTGCAGCATTGACGCACAGCACAGGTTGGAAAAACCCTGGCTTGCATGGCAGGATCACACTGCATTTTGTGGCAATATAGCTATGAATACTAATAAATATTCATTTAACCAAAACTCTGTTTCAAGTCCTAGTTCGGGAAACATCTTTCAGAAGTATTTCAGACTGCATCAAGGGCTCCGAAAACCACATTGTTATCTTGTTCTGCATCATGTTTATTCTCATGACAAGCATCAGCAGGAGCAGCTGAACTCCCCCTCTTAGGAGAGGGGCAAATAGCACAAAATCTTTATGCACAAAGTTGAAACCATGCCTGTTTCATCTCTAACCTTTTCTTATAAGAGTGCTCCCAAGTTTCATTGCCTTGACCTCAGAAACTAAGAAACACTGAGGACCAAAGCCATCAGTGCTGACTGTAATACCTCAGCTCCATGGTACTGTATACTCATAGCTCACATAGAATATAAATTAATGAATGAGTCTAATAAAAGCTTTGTTTTGAAATTTAAAAATAGCATGATTTGTTAGCCTTCTAAACACTCTTTACAGTAACCTGATTCTCCAATAAAATATGTGTATATTTTGTTATACAGACACACAATATGTATGTTCAAGTTGCAATACAGTCCTGATATTACAGTTGATTAAAAAACTGCAGCTCTTTGCCTGTGTTCAAGATGGTTCAGGTGAGCTACAATCTCCCTATACTGAAACTAGCGTCCTGCAAAAGCTTTAAGAAAAGTTAATAAAGGGGAAGGCAGATACCCAGTTTTCAATTTCAATTTCATACCCAATAGTCAAAATATCCAGTTTCTTACACATTTTGCAACTTTCATGAAGTCACTTTAGTAATAATACATATTTTAGTCCCCCCAAATTGACAATGAAAGAAGGCAAATCAATTTTGAGCATGGTGCCTACTAAATGCAGTATTAGAAAAAGAGCACAGGAGTTCCTGAGTATTCACCTTGAACTTGGCAGTAATTGCTTTTTTTAAAGTAGTTTTCTTCGTGCTGTCACACAATATGTCAATAAACCTAAACTTCGCATTCTTATTAAAAAAAAAAAAGAAGGTGGGGGTTTTACTGTATATTCTCTACCTGGTTTGCAATTAACTATGGCCATACTGTGAAGAAGCAGCACTAATGTATCTTGTCCTACATGTATTAATGGTAGATCATTTACAGCTCATTACAAGTAAAATATTAATCATAGTTTTTTATTAAATAAGTTGATGGTTTAACTCATGTATTACGAGACCATCAGACAAATGGCTTATTACTAGAGTACAGAATTTCTCAGCAATTCACTAAATGCCATTCTAGTTATTGCACAAATAATCCAGACACTTAAGACATCCATGTCTGCCTTGACCGTACACTTTATGAATAATAAGCATACCACTATGTTCAGCAAAGCAGAACTTCATGGACTCATTTCAAATGCAATGTCTTTAATCCAAGTGTTCCTCTGCCCTAATGTTATGTACAAAAGGACACAAAGATCTGTTTACAGAAATAAAATGCAACAAATTTGGCTTATGATCCCATCTATGTAAGTTAAGATCATCATTAGGTGATGGTTATATAAGCAGAATTAGAAGTGGTTTATTTGGTCAGATTTGAACCTTCATTTCCAATGTTTTCATATAAACTAATCATTATAGCACCGTTAGATACCAAATCTAAGTAAATACTGTACTGATAACATTTTTAAACAGAAAAGATGATATTTAAGAACTGATTAAATAGGACAACCTCTAGTCAGAGAAACAATAAGCCTACTGTGTCTATTCTCTCCAATATTCCAGCTGATACTTACTGCCTATGCCATGCCTTTCTTTGCCCAAATAGGAATATGACTTGAATTCAAGTCAGTGCAATAATGTATACACGAGTATGAGAAAGAGGATTTGTTATGCGGTTCATTGTTGTCATTTGAAAGATTACAAGAACTGAACTTCATATTTACCTCACTTTTTTAAAAACATAGATTGCTGATAAGCCGTTTCTTCTAGAAAGCCTTAAGTCTTCTTTGTGTTCTTAAACACTGCAGACCCTCTAAAATAAAGCATTGCTACAGTAGTCTTTGAAGAGTCTTTTTCCTCGCCCAGGAAAACGGATAGATTTACCATGCAGAGTAGTGCACACAGGGCTGTGTGCATCCAAAGATATAACTCCTGACTTGAAAAGAGTGAAGTAGCTTTTATGCCAATCATACAATTAAGGGCTACAAAGACACTATGGGGCCCACTGGAATAGAATATTTCAATAAGAATAATCTTAACTTTTAAGTGAGGAAACTGAAAAACAACACTGTTCTTTTGAAATCGCTTGACATGTAGTCTAACAGAGACATAGAAAAGTGTTTACCAGCAAAGATCGTGTCCCATAGCTGGATCAAAAGGGAAGCAAAACAAAACCCAAAAGCAACACTCCAAAGTAAAAGGACAGATACCAAATTAATGCTAGTCTGTGTCAGACTGAGCATTTTAATGTCTTGAAAATACACCACCAGCCTTCTGATCACCACTTTTGCTCTTTACTACTAGCAGAAACATGTAAAATTGAGTTATAGGCAGGTGACAACATTCACTTAAGAGCAACACTCCTTCCAAGGAGAACTATAGATATATCTTTTATCAACTCTATCACTAAGCCACAGCGTGAGTGGTTTGCAAACAACTTAAGCAAGTGAACTAGGAAATACACTTGCACTACTGGTAACGTGACAAAGATCTAGAATACAACCAGTACTAAAGTGGCTATTTAACTTCCTTGGTTTATCCCCTTCCTTCCTGTGCATAGTTGCCCTTGTTTTAGGGTCTTTCCTACCTTTGCTCCCTCATGAAAATCGTTGCAATACACTGCATCGTCAAGCCTACCTCAATGCATTTTCAGCTACAACCTCAGACAAGAACAGTCTATTCTTTTCAATAGCTTTCACCTGCCCAACTCAAGTCCCCCAACAGACAACTCCAACTTTCTCCAAGAATTTCCTCTCCCTAGAAAATTCTGCTGCCACATTAAACAGGAATACTGTGCATTTTAGTGTGTAGAATGGTCATGGAGCTACTGACCAATGCTTAAGAAGTGATTAAGAGCAACACCATCAAAAATGAAAGAATTCAAGACTTCAAAATTTGTGCCTCTGTTTCACAACTTCCTAACTTCCCATTACAAGTATTTTGCTTTTCAGTTGGATTTTAAAGCTATTCAATGAGACAAAAGTTTTGTTCACCCTTTTTAACACATAAGAACTTAAATGCATTGAATGTGACTTTAATTTAAATTTTAAAGACTGTATCCTCTATATAAACAAACAGAAGAATCTATTAGATACCTCCCCTTCTGCATTCAAGAAAAGATTTCAGGACAGTCATCGACTTCTTATCGTTATCTGATATTTTAAGAACAGAGGTTTTTCACTACACGCCAGTGTAACTGCTCAGTCCCTAGCTTTGCTGCTACATAAATACGCCTGCCTATTAAAATTATTTCACCACTATTGATACTCAACTTTTGCTTCTCAGACTGTTACATTTAAGTACATTTGAAGTGTGATTTTTGAAAATGCAAGTCAGTATGGATGTGTTTAAACTACTTGAAAATGTAGAAGACGTTGCCAAAGTTCACACTCCTCAAATGTCACCTAAAGCGTTAATTAAAATTCCTTCCCAGAGGGGTTGAAGAAACACTGTTATACAATGGCACCTACCCCTACTTGCTAAAAGTAGAGGATGAATTTCAGCCTCTACAGTTTGAAGCTGGCAGTGAATTTGTACATCAAATGATCTGTACTGCTAGAACAGTGACGAATAAACATATAAATACCACAAACAAATTGATGAAGTTCAAACTAGGTAAGTTGGATTGAAAACTGGCTGAACAGCTGGATTCAAAGTGTTTCTATTGGTAGCAAAGAACGCAGTTAGCAGTGTACCCAAGGGGTCAATATTGTTTACCTTCACTACTGACCTCGATGGAATCTAAGTACTCCTTAGCCAGTTTGGAGACACCAAACTAGGAAGAGAGGTTGACAGATCAGATAGATGCACTGCCTTTTAAAGCCACATTTACAGGCGGGAGAAGCAGGCAGACAGAAACCTTGTGAACCTCCAGATACGGAAATGCAATGCATTGCATCCAAGTAAAAACAACCGTATGCATTAGCACATGATTATCAAAAGTCCCCAACCTTAGTGATATTCAAAACCTAACTGGCCACAGTGTTGAGCAACCTGTTCCAGTTGACCTGCTCCAAGCAGGGTGGTTGGACTGAACAATCTCCAGAGGTGCCGTCTAACCACAACCACTCTGCTTATACAATCATGCTTTTGGACAGAAACCGTGGGCAAGAGTACGTTCTTTCATTATAGTCCAATTAGACATAAAACAAGGATTTTGTGTCTTTCACTGAAGTCCAATGAGAACCAGACTAACTGCTTGTCACATTTTGTCCAATACAGCAGATCTTAAATTCAGCAACCTTATCAAACACTTATTAAAGTAGTATATTATGTGCCAATGAGGCTTCTTCTCTTCTGGATGTGTTATAGAGAATTAAATATGAAAGCATTCTACTGTCTAACCATTTTTCCAGGACTAAGTACATTCTGTAAGAACTTTTTGTGAGAATACAATCGCACTTGTCCTTTCCCTATTACTTGCTCCCAAGTCCATCATGGAGTTTCTTTGCTTCGAAACTCGGAGGTATATCATTCCATCAAGCTCTGTCTGCATCTCTGCCTCCTGACAGGGTCACACAGCTTGTTCTTGTTGCTCCATACAGTCCACCAGCACACAAACCACTGTCTGCAAAAAGGAGGAGCAACCTTCTTCCACAAATAATAATTAAAAAAAAAAAAAACATACCAAAATACCCAAAACAAAACAAACAAAATAGAAACCCCCACGTACTCAAGAAAGACACCTGTCTTGAAAGGACACACGTTGCTTTAAGTGGCTGCCAAGATCAATCCATTGGCAATGACTAGCAACGCTCAAAATACAGACATCAATCTGTTCTCCTTCATATCCCAGAACTTTACTCATTCTGACTTGTTGGATTTGGCAGTCCATTCTCAGCTCAAACTGTGCCATATTTAAGAGTTATCTTTTCTCCTCACAGCTCTAATCACAGATGACCTCTTCTACATTAATTATCTACCAAAGCTCATGCAATTCTAACCATTCTGAAAAGCTGGGATGCCATGGTGTAATTATGCCTGAGAGTAAATTCTGGAAGAGCAATGGCTGAACTGATATAACTTCCCTTAAAAACATACTTAGGAAAAACACATAGACTTCTAGTCCATTAAACGTGCATAGAAATGAGACAAAACAGAGACTAGTGAAATTAGACAATTAAATTTTCATAATAGCACATTCTAACTAAATTCTGTCTACTGATTAAGGTTGCAACCTAAACTTAAATGCTATGTCAATTTTACAGTGAAATAACAGCTTGAACAACATGAATATTTTTCATGTTTTTATGGTATGTTTCCAAAATGCAGACTTCAAAGCCAGCAGTGACTTTGTTTGGATAACTGTAAGCTTAAAAAACTGACTGCTTCTGTCCTACTCCTGTATTTCTCAGCTGTCTCATTTCCCTTCCCAATTCTGCTCCTTTTTAAGTCCTTCACATTCAAAATAAGGGATATTATCCCATGGGCGAGACACATAAGGATGGGACTGATAATTATCTGAGTATATTTGCATATTTGTAACAGTTATTCAAATTATTACAAATTGAGAAGCATTTGAAACCAGTATGGGTGAAAAGGCAATTCTGTGCCATCACATAAAACAAATGACAAGCTTTAAATGTCTTCACTTTGACTTGACTGGACCATATACAGTCCCTTTGCTTATTTCTGCTGCACTGTGTGCACGTGAGTCTTTGAATTAAGGCAACCTACGTGTCTGACAAAAAATAAGCTTACTCAACTACTCAAGGCTGTGTTTTCCCTGGAGAAGGCAGTTTGATGCAATTTTTCAGAAGTCAGAAGCATGCTTTAATGGACAATTTACTTCAAATGACTGCAGCTACTGCAGAGTAATAGACCAGAGCCAAGGATTAAAAATGGTTTTACTCAGGCCAATTTAATTCTTAATGATTAATGAACAAAAATATAACCTTTGCTATTTCCCCTCTTTTAGTCAAAAGCAATAAAAGTAATTAAAAAAATCCTTCTCTCTCATTTCTGTGGTTTGCTACATCTGATGTTCAACTGAGGAACAACCACTTGGGGAAATTTCAATAGGTGTTGTTAATAAAATAAACATACACATTTAGAAGTTAATGCCTAAATCATAGAAATAGACAATCAGATATTTTTCACTTAGCTCTAAAAAAGTAACTGAAAATTTCTCTGAAATTCCACGTAATATTAAGAAAACCCCGAAGAACAACAACAACAAAACCACAACCAAAAAAGACCATACTAAGACCCTAATTTGGTACCGGGGGAGCTCTTACACTGTCATGGCAAATACTTTCACATGTAATCCTTCACTATTGTACATTATAATACAGTTGGACCATACAAAATACAGATAAAATTAACTGTGCAATATGAATATACTATAAAGAAAGCTCAGACCATTAGTTTTAAAGACATTTCTTTGCCTCCATATTTTTTCTTTGTTGAAAAGTATCACTATTTAACAGCAGAACTAGGTAAAGTTAGAAGTGGAGCATTCTATTATACTATAGGGAGTCTTTTATTGTACAAGTTAGCGAAGGAAGGAAATACAGCTTTGACCTATTCAAAGACATGGGTAACTACTTTATTTGAAAGTCATTCTACACACACCCCCCACCTCCCAATGCAATCCCACCCTTAAACCTCCTAATTTTAATCACCCCTTTGAATGTTTAGGCATATTCATCTACAAACATCAGAAAGAATTCACAACACCCTGATATTCTCTTTAAAGGTTCCAAGTATAGTTTTCATTATTTCTACTTGTAGTAAGCGCAAATGCAAACCATTTCGTTTCCTTGAATTTTGTCTTCACCTGAACAAACACCTGCCTAGCATTTACTACAGAATACTTTCATAGTCATTTGTTGTGTGCGGAGAATGAGCACAGAACTAGTTCTCACTTTTATCCACAAGTTTGTTTCCAGATGTTCCCAATATTGCTGTGCAGCCAGTAGAATGCACATGGTAGTGTAGCTAGAAATACATGAGCTATAAGGCTATCATGTCATTTTTGTTGACCAGTGTCACTTTTCCATCAAACCCAAGAACTTGCTTATGAATGTATTCGAAGAAAGGCTTTTTCATTATGCTTATTGCTGAATTCCCACCAGGAGGTCTATCTTAAAATTCCAAAAAGAATACACCTGGATGTGCTCAGCAGGCAAATTGCTTTTCAAATGCATTAAGTAGAGCAAAACATTATAAATTCATATACAAAATATAAAGATGTAATTTGGCCACAGGCATACAAGAAATCATTGCCCACGTTAGCGCAACCTCTGAAGCTCAGTGCGCTGGCCATCTGTTCAAAGCCCTGGATTAAACTCTTAAAATCTGTTACGGCCATGCAGTTAAAAGTGGCAAATTAACATAGTTGTTTTAAGTGAAAAGTGACATTCAATGTTCAATTAAACACTAAAAAAAAAAAACCACACACAAAAAAGCCATAGCAAATAAATCCCATCCTGTGAGGATGGCTTTGGGTAACATAATCAAGCAGAATTTTACTGGCATTTGTGGAAGTAGACTTGTCCAGCTGCATCTAGTTGTGTAACTGAATAACAGCCACCAGCAACACAAATAGCTCAAATTTTCACCAGATTAAGACTTTTCTCTATCTTTTTTTAGTTTTACATAAACACAAATTTGTTGGTCTAAAAGCATATCTATACACGCTTACACAAAATATAAAATACCCTAAATGCAAGATACCAAAAGGAACAGAACGCATCAAGCAGTCCTTTAGAATCCACTTGCAGTTATAGAAAGAGATATTTGCTCTACTATTTTGCAAGTTAATTTCCAAGTTATTAAACATCTTTAATGTTATAGCAAAGCTAAAATTCATTTAAGAGTTCAACTTCCATTTGGAGATATTCATACTTTTGATCCATTGGTAGAAAAATAAAAACATTTTTCTTGATAGTTAAAGAATTATTATTTCAGTGTCTTGCACTGCTTCTAGAAACTAAAGGCATTAACGAGACACAATAATCTGATTACCCAATAAAAAGATGGACCTTGAGATTTAGCAAGTCTTTCTCCAGAAGTTCTGCGTTTTAGTAGATGCATTGTACCGAATGATCTTAGAAAAGTTGGACCAATTGCATTTATTGCAAATTCTGATGAAAAACTGATAAATATTGATGTACAGCCACCTTGAAATTTAAGTTCTTGGCAAGATCACCGTATACTGTACAATCTCATCATGCCCTGCAAGAGCGGTACACACTCAGGGTCTACCAGTGTTACCGATGCCCTTTATAACACACCTCAGTTGTCCGACAACACAACCAGGGTGAAGACTCAAGATTAGCCCTAAAAACACTTTTTGTTGCAGCTATACCCTGCTCCATTTTCAGAGCTTACTTCCTAATCATTATCAGCTGCTCACTTTTTAGTTCTGTTTCCTAAGGAAACATCACCTGCTTCCTCATGCTATCTGTCCATCTGTCCTGCCTACTGAATGCTGACTTTGCTGGTCAAGTCCAAAATTTGCCACACGGACAGAGGTTTTAGGGACATGAAATCCTTCAAGTCTTGTGAAAAACACATACTTGGAAAGGGCCTTACAGCTTGCCAGCCGTGAGCAAAACCCACAGCTCAGAGTATTCTCATAGCTTAAAGGAGTGAGGAGCTTTAGGATACAACTGTCAGAACTCAAACGTCATTTAGCTCCATACTCTTTGAAGGCTCAGTTTTCCCATTGAGTTTATTCATTTCCCTTTATCAGCATTAGTGCTTCAAGAAAATTGACTAGTGCAGCAGGAATCAGACAAAAACAAAGAATCTCATCAGAAACCATGATCACATGAGATCTTCAGAAAACTCTTGATTGAGTCAATCTATTGATATCTTGAGATACACTTTAAATAAGCATCCCAACTTCCATAAACTCACGGAAAGCATTTTTTTCCAAATTAATAAAGTCATCCTCTATAGGTTCTCCATAAGTAAAATCCAATCCACTAGGATATCTTCCACTTTAACCTTCCACCAAGAGAAAAGCTAAACAAATTAAATTCTAAGAAAACAGAGCAGACATGAATATATACACTCTCTACAGAGCTAAGAATGTTTCCTACATTTCATAAATACAGAAATTTGGCTGGACTAATGAACTCCCATATTTCAACCTGCTGATGAGGCAACTTTTATTTCTACTATATTGTGGTTTTATTTCCAAAACTTAAAAAAAGAGTATTCCAAATATCACTGAATATTGTGCTGCAGAACTGAATGATTCGTTTCGACCCACGCATTCGAATTAAGATTGAGCAAAAAAATGTGTAACTATTAACTGAATTAAGTTCAAAGACTTGGAGAAACAGGTGTCATGATTCAGTTCTGAGAGTAGATACGTATACACACACACTCAACCCCTATACAGTTCATCTGCAAAACATTAAGTATTTTTACTACCAAATTGAAACTTCAAAAGTTTAAGTTATGCTTTGATCCTGTCACAACAATCATCAAATCCCAACTTTCCTACATCAGATTCACTCTTACTAGTTGAACTGTATGCCTGTTTGCCCAACTATCATGGTTCATGGAACCTTTAATAGCCAATAGGTAAATCCAAAAAAAATTGGTTTAAGATTTTCCGTAGACCGAGTGAAAAGCAATTGATCAAAGTTGATAAAAACAGTTGATCAGACAGTGTAGGAAGCACAGTGTTTTTCTTGCACTTCCAATAGTAAAATCACTATATAACTTTAAAAAAAAAAACCAAACTTATCTGGCATAACAATTGGCTACAAATTATATCGAAACCATATGGTAGAGGCTAAAGGGTAGAGCGCAACATGAATTTTATTATACAGAACCATATGTTGCACTTAATGTCCGTGATGACTTTCTATTTCACCACAGATGATGACTATAAATTAGCACTATAGAGGTGAGAGCTCTATTAAATTCCACAATCAAATGATCTTGAACATAGTAATATAGTATTTGCCTCTATCACGTAACACCAGAGGATGCCATATTATCTGTATTATGGATCACTTTTGTACTATTACAGATAGTAATTTTTAAAACCGACAGTTACTCAAGTAGCAGTTTGGCAATTCCTAAAGCAAAACTTAATAAACCATTTAAAGATTAGGGCTCCTTACAGTTCTCTGCCTAGGTTGTATAGTATTTATTATTCAATACTATCTCAAGTAAAATTTGGTATCAATCAATTCATCTGGAATCTATGGGGTTTTTTTTAAACAGATTTTTATCAATTAAACAGAAATAGACAACATCAAAACTTCAAGAGTAGTATTCCTGAATACATAGTGAAATCTGAAACAAAATTCTTACAGCTGATACCACTTAGACTGCAACACAATTTGTAGCACTATTATCAGAAATATCTCTTTTCCATTGCAAATAACTGGCTCAAGGAAAGCGCAACTAATATACTAAAAAACAGCTCTTGTTTGTCCATCTGCTTCACTGTTCTTGTTCTTCAATAATTTACCTGAACGTGGATTAACAATACTTCCTTCCAACCTCCCTCCCCCACCCCCAAGTAAATGCTACTTCTTTTAGTCTTTTCATGTGGAATAATGTTTTTAATTCTATGGAAACCAGAGATAATTAAAGATACTCCCCTATCAATGGCAACTGTTTGTAATTACACTTCCACTAGGGCAAGTTGGATGAACTTTGAAAGCAAAGATGTAATTCTTTTACTAGGCTTTCCTAGGGAAAATGGGTAACTGAATAGGTAGATGCCTTCACTTCAAAACTTCAAAACATTCAATTTCATTTTCACTCTCCTCAGATCACAAAAAATTCAGCTTTGTTTGAAAAGCAAGAGTTTTTCTTTCATGATGTGAGGAACTGCATATGTATCACAGGTATTTTGAGAATTTTTGTCTTTTTAACAAGTTCTCATAAAATATGAAGCAACTGATGGATAAATTCATTGCTCAGTTGGAAATCCAGAAGTTGTTACTGGGCTTCCCAGCTCTGGATTTTCTCAGCTTCCGCCACTCCTGCCCTAGCCTGTACCTTATGCTACCTGCTTTACTCTGTGCCTCTGCTTGTAAAGCACGTGCAAGTTTTGGAGGTATCATATTGTTGCAGCCAGAACTATTGCAAGAGGAGGGAAAGCTCTCAGGAATTGTAAACATGTATAGCAAATTATCACCCATCAATGATCATCAAGATTTTGATCTGCACATGTACTTGCCTGTTAAAGTCTGCGCATGGTCAAAGTTACAGAAAAACCACTAGCAATCATGGGTGGAAACATTCACCTTGAGGTTGAACTAAGCACCTGTACAAGGAGGCAGGGACTAAGCACCTGTACAAGGAGGCAGGGACACTACTACTTGCTAAGTTGTAGCAGGGGGTTTGTGTGGGTTTTGTTTGTTGTTAGTTTGTGGGGTTTTTTGTGGATGGTATTACAGTTTTAGAACCTGTCTCAACAACAGCAGAAAAACTTTCCAAATTAAATATTGCAACCACAAGACGAGGGTTGATCTCATTAACGTCTTATTTACAGAGTTGTAATGATCATCAGACTTTGGATAACTTCCCTAAGCAATACTTACAGGCACAAGCCAAAAGGTGGCTACATCTTATGCAAAACATTCAAATTAGCTTTACAGTAGCTTTACTAGGACCTGAGCTATCAACTTCAGTTACAGTAACAAGCAGCACAGGTTGGCTAAGAAATTTGAGCAAATATTTGAAGGTTAACGCATAACTTCACAGCTGTACACAGCTACGTAGTTATTGACAACTAAACTAGATAATTTAAGGCTAGATCAAATATGCCCAATACAGATATGCCCAAATATGCAATACAAAGTTTCAACTTTGACTACAACTTTCACTACAATCTATTCTAATTCCAGGATTTGTAAAGTTAATGATAAAGAGCAGAAAACTAGATTATGAAACTTATTTCCATAAGGAGATGTGACTAATTTCAAAGCATGGAAGACTTGCATTCCTTCAACTCAGGCAAAAAAAAAAACCCAACCAGCCAAACAAAAAAACCTACAAACCACAAACAAAAAAAACCCACCCTCTCCCCAATTTGGTTATACCATAATTAAATAAAAGCAAAAATATCAAGATTAAAATAATTACACTTCCACTGACACCTTGAACAGCCCTAATTTAACAATAGCCAAGTTAAAAAAAAAAGAGCCACCAAAGCAGACGTGGGAGAAATAAGTTGAGAACAATCAATGAACAGGAAAACAAGGTCAATTATGTGCATCCATGGTTTTTGCTTCAGAAGGAATAGAAGCAAAGAAACCTCAGGACACCCGTGGTAGAAAGGAGAGAAAGAGAATAGTAACTGGGCAATATAAAGCAGAGGTACAAAAAGAGGATGTAAGTATAGCAAAGATGAACCAAAGGAGGTTCCCTTTCACTCCCAAATAGCTTCCATGAATTGGTCATTAGTAGGAGGAGTGGAATGAATGGGGTTATACAACATAAGGCAATAAATGTGAATGCTACTGAATCACACAGGAAAGCCAGTATCAGAAATGGGCTCAGTGTTGTCCATTTATGCATCTAATCTTGTATCATGGTTTGGGCCTGACTAGCCACTGAGATAACACGACATAAGCAAACCACATGGTTCAAGTTTTGTGGGGGTTTTTTTGGTTGGTTTTGCGGTTTGGGCTGGTTGGTTTTGTTTGTTTTTTTTTTTATATTCAACAGGCAACAGACATTGCTGGAAGTAACAACAAGAGAACTGGAAGAGGGAATGTGGCATATTTAATCATGTTAGCTGTATAAGACTTGGAGTATTAGAAGTTTGCTTACGGTTTAGACTTATTGGCTAGACAAAAAAGAAAAAGGAAAAAATAAATCAACAGCTATGCTTTCTACATGCATTCACAATCAGTTGCAATTTGTCTTAAATAACAGTGCTCTACAGCTAATCACAAAATAAATTCATTAGTTTTAATAAGGTTTTTTGACCCTGAATTCATCCAAACAAGGATCTTCTGTAAGGCTGTGGGTCGAGAAGAAGGAAGTTAACTACAGCAGGCTTTTATCAAGCAATACAGCAATGAGAATGAGAGAAAGGAAAACTAGCTTTAACAGGTACACCAGAAGTAGAGAAGCAGCCGCTTAGCATATGAAGACACTCATTATATTTTTTTCTTCTTAATTCATTGTGCTGTTAGAATCTGACAATATAGGAAATTGCAAAAAAGTCCTTGACATTATTTATAAAGTCCACAACACATATTTGTATTATTTTAAGCATGATTCAGTGAGTTTAAATTAAGGAAGATATTTTTAAGCACTGTTAATTCCTCCAGGCATAGAAGCAAACACTGCCAATTTCTTCCCATGCTACCAATCTGTCCCCTCTGCTCCAAAGAATCCAGCTTTTAGGACCCCTCACCATAAGATGCTGGATGAACATCCCCCACCTTTGTTCTGGAAGTGTTCTCAGAGCAAATTCTTTGACAGCTTTTTAGATATCGGTACTGAAGCTTTATTCAGTGATAGTATATTCTCTTCAGAATTTCTCTTACTTTGACAGCCTCCAAGCAGTCACAAGAGGGCCGTTTCTTACCCAGACCTGTTCTACCCACTACCCACCACTACCCTTTGTTTTTAGCAAGGAGAACTGGGTGACAGAAAGTGAAGAAAAAGCAGTTGAGCATTCAGTCTTTAGATATGCAGTTTGCTTTGCAATAGAGATATGAAGAAAAGGGGAAAAACTAGTTCAGATTCTCAGTCAGTTTAGTTAAAAAGAAGTGAAACCTCCCTCCCTCTTCTACGACATCCTGTGCTTGTATTTTCAAAGACCAAATCTAAACATATATGCGAGCCTTATGCCACCTTTTAATGATGTACTATTTGTAATTCTGCTGTTGTCAAAAGGCTTCAATAGTGAAAAGATTCAGTTTATGTAGAAAAAAAATCTGTATTAATTTTGAGAATAAATAAATAAATACATTGCATTTCTCCTCAAAACAAGCTTCGCTTCTGGTAAGACAAAAGGGAGAGTACAAGTACAGCAAAAGAAAAGGGAAGCCAGAAAGGCATCCACAGCATCAAATTCCTGCATATTTTTGCTTTACCTGATGGGAAACACAACGGCATGGCTCAAGACCAAGATCTATTTTTATCTAGTAATTATATTTTATAAATATCCCCAATAGGAACGTGAATTAAAAAAAAAAACCTGCATCAAGGACTTTTTATCAGGTTTCTGTCATTGCAATTAAAAATAAACACATCTCATCTTACTTCTGCATATATGACCTAAGAGCAAGAGCAGCTCATGCAGATTGTATGACTGCACCTGTGAACATAACATATAACATTATTAACACACAGCCCACAATTCATTTGGCTTTGTTTTCCAGAGCATCTCCCAGGGGGCATTTCTTATGAGGACTGATATAGTTCTGCAGCCTGTCTAAAGGGGAAATTCAGTGGAATGCTCTCATTAATGAAGCAGTCTAAGCAAAAAAACAAAAACAAAAAACCAAAAAAAACCACAAACAAAAAAAACATGAGTAAACACATAAGTAATGAGAACATCAGTTATCTTTTTGTTAGGATATGAGCAAGATGAATATCAAAGAAGTGAAAATACACCTGGTTACTTAGACTGTACAGACTTAGAATAGATGATGTTGAAAACATGTTCCTACAGTGAGCAATTCAGATGAAGTGATGGTTGTTTTATCTGTCTTATGACTTTTTCCCTTTTTCCAAATGGAATGGTGAATTATTTCCTCTAGTTTCTACTAAGATCTTGTCCTACTCCGAGACATACAATGTTTTCTTAAGAATTCTGTCGCTTCTATTTGTGTGGCTTTAACCCATACAAAATTAATTTTCAGTGTTAATTCACTATGTCTGAAAAATTCACAGTGTTTGAGCTAATAAAATACTTGATAATTATTCAAATGGGTGATAATCTTCACTTTTGGTTTTCTATTTACGATTGGTCTATACACATGCTGAAGTTTGCTAAAATACATTCTCCTGTCTATGAATAAGAATTGTTTAATAGCAATTAGCAGCAAGTATTTGGAAGTTGCAATTTTGAAACTGTAATGCTTAGGAACAAAAACTCTTAAGCACTTGTTCTGAGACATAATCCATAAATACATTTACAATAAATTTCCTAACGTTAATGATAGAGCCAAAATATTTCTGACTTCATACAGAATATTCTTTTTCACATCTATTAAACAAAAATTTTTAAAATAATCAAGGAGTATAAACTGAATTTGAGCAGCACAAGTGAATTTAAATACCTAACATACCTATGTAATCTAATTGATGTATTATATCTTCTCCTACAGCCTACTGTCCCTTGGCAGTTGTAGTTGGTAGTGAGTTGTTCATCCAACTCATCTACTACACTTACACAAACATAACTGTTACCTTTCCAGTTTAACGCAGTGAGAGTGCACATACATTTGTTAAATTAAAACCCAGAATTCCAATAGTGTCAGTTTGCTGTCAGTGGATCAACTCAAAAAGGTGATATACAAACGTTTTTCAAGATAATTTTTAAGAACCCCTGAATGACTAGATATCTTTAAAACTATGGAGTTCACGTCTCATTTACTGTCAACTTGATTAAGATCTCCAAGATGTGTCAAGTTATAAGTTACATAAATTAAAAGTTTAAACTTCCTTATGTTTTTAGTCAGTATAATGATTTATTTCACATGGACCATAACCATACAAATACTACTACTCCATTGATGCACTAAAAATCAACCTCTTTAGTCTCCCAAGTAACTTAAATCACTTTTGAAATAACATCACCCCTCAAGACATCTTTACCACCACGCTAGAGCAATAGAGTCTACAGTCACTACTTAACTTTAACAGATTATAGTATTGAATTTGACCTCTCGTCATAGGTCAGATTAATTTGTTCAAAACTCCAATGTTCCCTCCTGCCCCATTTAAGCTGTGGTTTCAGTCAGCTGTTTTGATGACACTAAAGCATGATGTGGATGAGACTTAATGACATAATTAAAAGAAAAGTGCTATTTAATTAAGAAAGTTGACATACTGAAAATAAATGTATGGCAGATGTTATAATATAGTTTTGTCTATTATGACAAATCACCAATCCTGTCATAACTCACGCTACCATCTGAAATAATTTGCAGCTAATGCAAGTCATGTATTGATGTATATAAAAATTAAACATTGTTAATCCTTGCTTGTTAAATACCTTTGGCTACTTCTCTATAATGTTTAGTGATTTAATTACAAAAGACAAACTAAGTTGTCTTAAGTAATGCCTCACAAAGTTGCCTAACAAAACAAAACAGGGGATTCCCTCCCCACACAACCCCACAAAAATCTGCTTCTGCTTGCTGCCAAGATCTTCCAGACTGTCCCCACAATGACCAGCTGGCTGCAGAGCACGAAATTCATGAGCTCTGCAGAGACCTCCACTAAGGATGCACTTTGTTAAAGCTGACACACGAAACAGCGCTTGCAAGCAGTAGAATTCACGATGCTCTCTTAAGAGGGGCAGCAAGAGTAAGGAAAAAATATTCCACTTTATTATCTAAATTCTAACAGCTCCTATCTCTGAAGAGAAAAGCTTCTCCATTCACTCATATCAAGATGATGTATTTGAAGTTGAAGATGGTGATGTCTATGACAATAGAACCCATACAGGCAAAAAGAGGCAAAGCCAAACACTCCAGTACTGCCTAACACAAGATCTACACCACACTTTGGCTACACCACCATAACCCAGGGCCATGCTAGTCCTACAGTTCAACCGTACACAGTTTGAAAGATTTTCAGAGGCTTCAGAATAGTCCAATAAATACCCGCGATGCAGAGAAATGCCATTTTAAAAGCCACATTTTACTAAGGTTTACAATAAGATGTATAGCTTTTTGAATCTATACAGAAGACAAATGACATACAGCTCCTTTTAAGTAAGTAGATACATAGCCCAACACTAGCATGTTTTTTTCTAAAAAAGACAAATAAAAAGCACATATAAAGACAGTAATTGCACCCAGTCATTGACTCTCACGTCTTTTAAACTTTCTTGATGGGTGTAATGATTGACTGATGAATTTTCGCTTAGGTTGAGACTCTAAAAAGCAAAGAGGTCCATTTGCAACAGTTTTCTTCAACAGTAGGACCCTCAAACGTGCCTACCTACATACCTCACAGGTTTAGGGTTCTACTTTGCCCCAAGTAGTTTTAAAAAAAAAAAAAAATATATTTCAATTCTCAAAATAGCTGTCAAAATCCAAATATCAAAAAGCATGAGTTTTGTAGCAAATTCTGCAATGTAACCCTCTTTCACCACATTTGATTGGTCTCACAGCCCTGCTACTGGTGACAGGAAAGCACTTTTCTGTTTGCAAAACAGATATTTTTGCAGCCCTTAGACATCCACTGAGGAATTTCCTCAGGCTTCAGTTTTTTCTCATTAGATAATAGATGAGGGCATCTTCACAATTAATGTTCAGGCTAACAAAATAAAATTCATTACATCATTCAGTGATAATACAGCTATTCAATTGTGATGACACACTGATTGCCCTGTTAACAACAAGCCAGACTGGAAATTCACACTAATTAAGGATTTTTCAAAGCCACACTATCATCCAGAAAAGACGAACTCCACCAGCACTCACAAAATGAAATGGAAACCAGACCATCTCCCTTTTCCTATCAGATGGGATGTTTATCAAGAGCTATAGATTAAGTTTACAGAAGCATCAAAAAGATGAAGAATGCTTAGCATCATACCTGCTGGAAAGTCTCACATGCGTTGTTATACAAAAGCAGGATCAAGGCCAACAAATTGTGGGGCTTTTAACTTTGACTTGTGGATCTGAAATCTGCCTTTATGAACAGATTTGCTTTTAGCACATTAAAACTATCACAGCGTGTATTAGTTATCTAGTGCACGACTAGAAAAATATTCCAGCCAACTACTCCAGCATAAGGACTGCAGAGCACGGCTCAAGTTATCACTGTGCTTTCCATCTAGGGACACACTGTGCATTTGCCACTAACTCTGCCATGTTTTCCGAGCCTGGGGTGAAACTTTCCAATCTAAATGACAGTTCTGTCAGTGTACATTTTGAAAAGCAAAAATTGTGTAAATATATACATTTAACGTAGATTTGTACAGCTATTTTATTGGTGTGAAAAAAACTTCACCTATTCAAAGGGCCTATAAAGAGACAGAGGGAAGGAAGCTAAAATTGAGTGGGCAGAAATACTCAGAAATGGAGGAGCCTGTGCAACCATGAGGCTATAAAGGTTATCTATTCGTCATTTTTAAAAGCAGTCTAAAATACTGCCCATTTTTATTACACTAAGTAGGAATATTCTAAATAGATTATTGTAAGAGAAAGAAAAGCAGCTATGCCTTTAACAGCTTTTAACAGCTAATTACTCTGTATTAGATCATCACAATCATGTTGTCTTCTATAATGTAGAATTACTTCCTCCAACAGTAGAATATGGTAGCTAGCACATATTCAGCAACATTATTCCACACTTAACACTATCAACCAACATTTAAGAAATTATAGAACAAAAGACTTTAGAAGCCACTTAAAATCTTCATAATCATGTGATATTAGATAATTAAGTAATTAACACTAACAGTGTCTGAAAAGCATTGTGAAAATCCATTATAAAGGTAAGCGTAACTGATAGACTGCATGCGGTGTCTTTGACAATTAGATCCTTATTTGTCTTTATAAATACAATGTCTTCTCTTTGATGTGGCCCACAGAGAATAATTTTCTGAGAACTATCTTCCTGCAAGAAGAGCCCAAAAGAAGACACCTGGAAACCTTGATGCATACGTGTTTCATGCAACCAAAATAAGTACAATATGATTTGTGTGGAAATATATAAAAAACCCCATAAATGTAAAAATACATTAAAATATAGTTGAACAAAATTAATAAAAAAAGAGAAGAGTTGAGATAAAACCTAATGAAAAGTTAGAAGTTCCCAATCAACAAAAAATCAAACCTGAAACTCTGCCCCAAAAAAATGCCTTTTGGAGCACAGCCAGAAGGGAAGACAAAAGGCCCATAACCAGCAAACGGATGGTAAACAACAATAACAGTCATACTGCTTACAGGAGTACAATTTCATGGTAAAATACATACAGATGAAGGGAAGTCTAACTGCGAATCACAGCTACTAGCAAACTTTTAAAATATCTGCTTTCCTGATCTATTAGAAACTTGAGTTTAAACATGTTCCACATCCAGTTTTATTGCATTCTGAATATACCCCCCAGACCACAAAAGCAGCTTCACTGAACTCAAATAATCTAGACATCAACCGCCCACCTCGGAACAAATATCGGAGGTGCTAAAGAATTTCTGTGTGTGCATTGATTATGTGTGGGTTTGAGATTTTTATTGAATTTGTTTTCATACTTTTTAGTTTCAAGTTTATTTCTCCGTACTCTTATGAGATATTGATAGATTTTGATGTCATTTAGAGACTATAGACTCAAGGTCTGGGAACAGACAGCTAAATATCATATTAGCTATTACTTCTTTTACGAAGGATAAGTTTTTAAGAAAACGATTACTTAACTAATCATGAAAACAAGATTTCATCGTACTCAACTCTAGTACAGAATTAGTTTTAACTAAATTTTAGAAAAATATCTTTATATAAGAAGTCCTTAACTTTAAAGAAAACATAATTTTACTATAACTACTCCACATACTAGCCAGAAGCAACCCCCAGAATCAGCGTTCCTAAATGAAAGAAGCTGAGGTTGTACGCGCATGTGTATCTCCACATGATTGGGATTCAATGCTCAGTTGCAAATCAGCTTGCTTTCTATGGCTGGTACGCAGTTTGCTATTTCACATATTTAAAAAAAGAAACGCCAAAATACTATAACAGAAGTGCTTTGGTGCTAGACAACCAGGTTACCTGTAAACCAAAATGGAGCTTGACCACAGTGGCCTGACAACACCTAAGGCAGCAGCTGCATAAGTCAGCAGCAGGAGAAAAACAAAAATGAGCAAAGTATGCGAAGGACACATACTGAGGTAAGGAGATAAATCTTTTGCTATGTGTTAGACAAGTTATCTACAGTTAAGCCATTTCTTTTCTTGCTTCCTACACAGAGACTACGACATTTAAGGAATACTAACCATTACTAAACAATACAGAAGGCTTTCAAAAGCATTTTCAGCATTAAGAAATAAAAAACTAAGAAGGAACAGAAATACAGAACTGTTAAAACTGGAAAATTACCGTGAACAGAAGGTAAGATGCTTTCAAAGAAAGAAAACTATCCTAGCAGTTTCTGTTTTAATAGTATTTAAAAATACATTATATACCCATTGCCATTGTCACTGGGCACATCAAACAAGAAACGTTTCAGAAAACTTCTCACAGCAATGGTCATATCTCAAGATAAAATATTTGCACTACCAATGAAAAAGTCACTTTTTAAAAGGAACATATGAAGGTTATTTCATTCCCCCCACCTTTTTCTTAAGCCAGAGCAATTTACCATCCTTACTTCACTTTACCAGGTTTTCCACCATTGCCAAGAATTGTTTTCAGAGGAACAGCTAATTTTATTTAGCTGAAGCGAACTCCTGGTACTAGTGACATACATGGCAAAACCCTAACTGATTTTGGTGAGATCAGGAGATAAATGGCAAGCTTTCCTATTTCGGCCTGCCTATTATTTCCAGACTCTTTCCCTCAACTTTAGAATTTTGTGTGAGTTTGCAACACTGCTACAGACAGTGCCACGCTGCCTCCTTAGTACCACATTTTATGCAGAAAATACTTGAAAAATGCCATTATAAATATGCCCAAGAATTATTCTAAGAAAAGGGGACTGCAGTAGACAAGTTCTCCTTCTTTAAGATTACTAAACTCAATTATCATTTCATCTTAATTAGAATAAAACACAATGAAAATTTATCAAGCAAATTCCTTTAGAAGAATGTTTATACAAGCAATGAAATTCGTATCTTCAGGATGGTTCTGGTTCCTGGCTAAACAATTAGTAATGCAAATAGTGAAATAAATATCTAGTTTTATAACGAACACTTGGTGGGGAGGGTGTAGAAATTCAACTTTCTGGCCTCTTCAGTGTCCAATCTACAAAAACATCTGCAATGGACAGAAACAGGAATGCAAACACGCTTTAACTTTCTAGTTACTGCAACTCTTCTCTATGGACATGATATAGACAGTGTTGTTAGTACTCCATCATTTGAGATTCTCAGAGACTAATTATTCGAACCAGAGAGGATTAACATAGTTAAATGCATCTGACAACATAAACCTCCCAGCTTCTACAAAGACTAAAGAAATTAACATTACTGGGAAAAACATTCAACCCCCTAGAACTTTCCTGTGACTCCCAATGCACTTTCGGTAAGACTCTTCCCAGGAGCCAGCATCCAGCTTCCACACAGGTCACCGAGTAAGCAGCATTAGCATTAATTGCTGTATTTTATAGTTGTGTTAGAGTTGCATGTGATCTTATCACCTACAAAAAGATATACAACTTATAAAAAGCATAAGGCTGAAGGTAGCATAGGAGCTAGGTTTAAAAATGAAAAGGTAAGGAGAAATGTAGAGAGCTCATACTGGATTAACAACAAAAATACCCTTACAAAACTTATATTCTACAAGGTACCCAGGTTGGTATTACAAAGATAAGGTTCTCTATGACAACCTAATTTGAGTAATAATTATCATAAAAAATACATTAAATGGTGGAAATAAACAGTATTTCCAGTATGTTTTTTAAAAGTAAGTGGCCTAACCATCCGAAGACAGATTTAGGAAGGTATTCTGCTAGTCTTATACATTCACACTTTATATAAGATTTGATGGCGATTCATTTCTGAAATCATAATGCACACATTATGATTTTCTCCTCCAAGGAGGGAAATCTTCAGGAAAGGTAGATCAGATAACAGTGTGGCAAGAGGAACACGCAGAGCATCTATTGTGTAAAACTAGTGTGTACCAAAATAGTCTGGGTCTTTATGGCACAATGCAACACCATTCAGCACAACTGATCTCAAAACCTCCACCAGCAGCACAGCCGTATTGTGATGCTCTACCCCTGCTTATCCCTGCTGAGATTGTTAACATGACTGTGTCACTTGTGAAACAAATCTGAGAGGTGGCAATGGAAATACCATATCTTTACGAAGCACCATCTTGCATCATGCAACAGATTACGGGATGAAATTGAGTTCTTCAGTAGCACACTTGACAGACTTAATCATTAAGTACTTGATGTTTAATATACCTGGAGTTTTATCTAGTATCTATGCTGTCTTCTATAAAACAGAGCCTTGTTTGTAGTTTTCTAGACTTTTAGACATGGCAAGCATATACCATGCATCAATGGAGGTATGGGACATACACTGATCCTTTGAAAGGGCGCAGAAAAATAATACTTGTATCTACTCTATATGACATCCACACAGAATGAACACAGACATTTTGCTTTGACATTACCAAATCTTCTTTCTTCCCCACCCATTTACTCTATTAAACAAATATCCAGATCTTATACATGTGCCTCATCTAAGGAACGCACCTCATTTTAATTCTAATCTGTTGCAATATTAAGAGAGACTGCAACCCACAAATATCTAACAAAGGTGGCACAGTTGCATAAAATTATTGCCAATAATTGTCCTTGATCTGGTAAAAATAAAGTGCATGCAAAAGCAAGAAGAGAGAACGCTGAACCAATGAGACCATTATTACTAAGCTTTTAGTTATGGTTTTGGTCACATCTTGCAAACAAAGGCGATGGAGGCATTTACAGATCTCAGTGCTCAGTGCTGTTTAACATTTGACAGTGATGTACTAAAATTAAAGAGGTAAGTGGCATGAATATTGCCTTTAAGAAAGGGTTAAGTAAGGAAAACTTGAATCACACAGATAAAAATTATCTTAAAAAATTGCCTTTTGATTTTTATACTAGCTTCCAAGCTCCTTCAAGTCCTTCACTACTGACTCAAACTCTCTATGTTCCCACCACTGTCCAACGGGCATTCATGTTAGAAGTGTACATTTGTACTAAATATCTCAGAATATGCCAGAAGAAAAAAATATCTGCTCAAGTTCCAAGCGCAGCAGAAACAAGGTCTGTAAAACATGACTGATAATACAGTGAAATAGAGGTCAGTAGGTCTGATAAACTGAAAAAAACCCAGCAAGTTAACTTTCAATACAAGCACCTAGGAAGAACGAATATTTACAGACTTACTTGAAAATTACCTGATGATAAAGTTCCAACAATTTTAAAGTAGTAATACATGATAATCTTTAAAACAGGAACCATATCAAGATATATAGAAAAGCTAAGGAAAAAAACCAATCCTGTCTCTTACTGAAATTTATGAAAGAGTTTTAAAGAATTCTGCCAGCCAAAAAATGAGTTAATGCACCTAAAGAGAGAGAGTGTGTGCATGTGCAGATATTGATACATATACATACACACAGAGAATAAATATACTTTGAAATTTTAGATACAAAAGATTATGTATGAGAAGACCAGGACCAGATCAGACTTTTTGTTTTTTAAAAAACAAACATTGACCTGCTTTTGATTTAATGAGGCTTTCTCTAGACTAATGTTTTAGAAAAGATGCATGTTAATTTAATCTGATTTCTTTTAGATGAAGCCAAAATATAAAACAAGCCTCAGGAACGCACCTAATGTATTCCAGCTGCAAGTAGCCCATCAATTCACAGGATGAACCTAGAGCTGATCTGCAGTTTAAAACAAAACAAAGTTAGTGACGTTCATGTTGCCCTTGTGTCTTAAGGGAGCATTGCCAAACATTTGGCAGAACATTAGGTTCTCCAACTGAGTTTCAGAAGGTTCTGGATTTTGGGTTTGGTGTTGTGTTTTTTTTTTTATTTTGTTTCGTTTGCTTACTTGTAATGTATGCATACTAAATCTGGGAGCTAGTGAAGAGATTAAGTTTGTGGGAGGTTTTTTTTTTTTATCTGTCATTAAGGACAATAATTGTTCTCCCAAAAAAAGAAAACAGCTACCAATATCAATGAACGAATATGAACTATAGTAGCAAAGATACCTGAACTGAACAGCTTTATGTGCTCACTGCAATGAAGCGGAGAAGCAGACAAGTGTATTAGCAATGCTGCAAAGTGCCCTACTTCTATTACTTTATACTCAAAGTTCTTCTTCAGATCAGGAGAGGCCTGAAAACTCAACACCCCAACTACCAGACAGAAGATTACAAAATACCAGTAGTTTGCTTCAGTCCTCCCTGCAGGATCTACATGCTGCCAAGATGCGAACCTGAACCCTATCCAGAGAAGACTAATTTGGTTTTGTGTATTGAGAAAACACAAGCAAGAATTGGCTAGCTTACAAGACATCTCCCAAGGACGTATTTATTTTATGCCAAGGACACACCGAGAAGATGTTTTCATGTTGGTCCCATACATACTCAAAGCAGACAGACCTGAGGCAGGTCCCATGCACAATTCACACAGCTGTGTCAGTGTAAAATGGTACCGGAGCTAAAAAGTGCGGCCAAAATGAAGTGTACTGACATGTCCAGAATTCTTTCGTGACTTAAGCTACAGCACAAAAAATGCAATGCAGCTGAACCCTCTGGAGAGTTATGTGCAAGTAACTACTCCACTTAAGGGTTGTACATCCCTTTTTCAAAACAGCTTCCACACACAATGAAGCATTAAGTTAAATAATCTCACTTCACTGGATACTTTTCCTCATTAACTAAGGAAAAAGAAAAGAAACGAAGGGAGAAAAGTTTTGAGGACTTCCTAAAGGCATTGCCAATTGCACCCATCCTGTGAGAGCCCTAGACAAGAAAGGGGTTTTTTTTATACTGTGTTCTGTAATATTGCACCATACTTGAATTTATGGAGGTATCCTCCATTCTCAGGGTGGGGGGAGAAGTTGTAAGCAATGATCCACAGCCCAAGCCCAGCCCAGATCACTCTGGAGCAGCTCCATACATCCAGCTGCATTTCTCAAAGGAGATTATTTTCTACAGAATAAGAAAACCAACCAAACAAACAAAAAAAACCCAAACACACAACCAACCAAACAAAAAAGACCAAATAAAACCCACCCACAACACACAAACACAACTGGCTAACCACACCGTTCTCCCATTTTCAGCATGCATCCACAGAACACTCCTCTGCCACTTGGCTCTTTCCCAGTTGCTATAAAACCCAGTAATGCAGAACTGCGACTCAACCCTGTTAAACAAAAGCAACTGCACTTGCATATATTCACATTCAATCCAATACTATTAACACCTGGGAATTATTATACAGGAAACCCATGGGAACACAGCTATTTTTGTTTTAAGAAATATATTCTATTCTGTTTAGCAGGCTTCTCATTTAAGAATTCTTGTTTGTTTTATAAATCTTTCCTTGGTAGAGCAGTCTCACATCAGTACTAGATTTAAAATATTTTAAGTGAACTTGTAAATCACTATTTTGTAGCTGGCTTGTACAGCAGGCATTTCAGATGAGACCAAAGCAGACTAAAAGCAACCAGACTGATGTTTTGTAGCTGAGGTCGTTCACATGATCCATGATCCTGATATTACGCTGCACCTGAGGAAACTCTACCCCCCCAGAGGAAACCACACAAGCCAAGTTTTCTCTTAAACTCATTTGGTATCACTTCAATACGTTTCTATATGCGTGCACACACGCACACACAAAATAGCAAGTGTAGATCACAACTGTAAAACACATTATTTGGGGTATACTGCAGATTCCTCAGTCTTTGTTACTAGAGAAATGGTAACAAAAGAGGGGATTGAGGGCAGGGGGGAAGTGCATTTATCCTGCACAGCATCCAAATTAACAATGACAGCATGGACTTTGCTACTTATTCCTAATGCTGATCTATTCACACTGTGGATAAAGAACTTACAAGGATTTAGAAGTTATATCTACAAGTCAGTCAATAAAAGTCCACACAAGAAATCATAGCAAGTTATTTTTATGTTGAATTTCACCTCTGTTTATGATGTTCCCTTGTGAGGCATGATTTCAAGCGTCCCTTTAGTGAAACAGACCTCAGTCCAGAGCCCATGCTTACTGCTTGCTGGGAGTTACAGCTGAGTAAACAGACAAAATTTTAAACAGCTCACTTCAAATAACCAACTTCACTCCATTGCGGTTGCAAAGTTTCAGTATGGAACAAAAAGTGTACATTTGAGCTTCAGAGCATGTAAATGCTTATGTAAAGCATGATTTTCAACTTCAGGAGTCTATTTATTATGAGACAGTGAAGTATCTTCAGTACTTAAGAGAGCCCTATTCAAAATCTGAACCATGCCACTAGTTTTAAGTGAATATTAAAGAATAACAAAAACCAGTAACGTACCATATGTCCTGGCCCTATAAACACATTGACCTTAAAACCGTATTTCAAGTGAAAATTATTCTCTCAATGTTTGCTTAAAATTAGTCATTTCTACAAATATTCCTGCTTGTTCTCTTTCCCTGTAACACTCACAAGTTGTAAACACAAGTGGGGTGTGACTCTTCCATAAGCAGTTTTATTCACATATTTGCAAAATTGACTGCAGTAATTTTGTTTTGACTGCATACTTTACAGCGAGACATGCTGAAATGCTGATTAAGGAAGGCTCTAATGAATTAGCAAGATTCAGGAATGATTTGGCAAAGCTATTTCAAAAAATAACTGACACAAATATTTATTGATGCATTTAGTACTATTTTAAGGCCCTTCAAAAAGGCCAATTTTAAAAAAATACTTTATTTTTTTAAATACCTTGAGAAAAATGTCTTTGCAAAACACCATAATTGGTTTCTGTTATCAGGGTAGAAACCCAGGTCCCGCTTTTCATCAGTACTTGGACAAAAATCAAATGCATGTTGTCTCTACACGTCTACCAAACCACTGCGAATCTGTGCAGTTTATTATCTTGACTGTTTATTCATTAATTCCTTGCATTGTGGCAACAGGCTGACACATAGGTAGCAACAGTAGTTCAGAAAGCCCTTAGGAGTAGCTAATAACTAACCATAGGGCCCTGGCAAATCTCAGACAAAGCATTTCCTAAATATATTCAGTACACTAATCTGGAGAGAATTACTAAAACACAAGAAATTTCCTCTAACACCAATTAATGCTCACCAGTGGCCAATAATACAGCTATGACCTATTAAAAAAGAAAAAAAACCCAACAAAAATCAAGGAATCATCTAAAAATCAAGTTTTACCCTCTCCATTCTCTTCTACTGACAAAATTATGAAAAAGCAAGGCATTTAAACTGAGATAATGCACCAAACCCAATGAAGATGCACAAGATTCTATGTTTTATTACTGTAATTGCCTCATGCAGCAATGGGAGGATGACTTGGAAAAAGCAAGCTCTTTGACCTACTATGGATTCATGCTCAGAGGAAAATCATTCAGTCTGAGACTGAATTCATGTGGTAATGAACTTGTACCTTTGTTTTACCAAAGCCCTATTACATACTTGTTCCTGCCTTTTGCAAAAGATTTTCTCCATCTCTTTCTTCCTCCCTTGAAAGAGCTTCCTCCCTTTTGTTCGGGCTGCATTTCCACTTTTTATGTTAAACACTTTCAAAACAACTTTGAATATGCAAGCAGTTAAAGTTGTTGAAAACTGGAGCTAGGACTAAAACATAAGTTAAGCAAATTTGTTTAAGCCCAGTGGGCTTATGAAAATCTTTCCTTTGGCTTTCCACAGCTCCATCTGCATGCAGATCTCTGTAGACTCACATACAGATTTAAACTTGACATTATCTAATGTATCTTGGGAAAATTCCTGCACAGCAAATTGAATTTTTTAAAAATGGGCACTGCATTCAATAAGGAAGTAATACATTATATTTACTTGAATTGCAGCAGAGTAACATTAAGGATAATAAACTTATATTGAATTTATATTCTTTAGCCTACATTTGAATACATATTTTAAATTTACGTGCTACAGTGTTGGTTTGTGGGTTTTTTTTTCTAATTTCTAGTTCGTATGCATAAACAAACAACTCCAATATATTTACCAAGTGAAGGCAAAACAGGAAAAAACATCCATACGCATACTGCACACAACCTGTGTCTTGTTAAATTTTCATAGAGGTCATTGCTTTCATCGAAAATAATAAAATCAAGCCTAGTTAAAAATGAGTGCATACGACTTCTACTTAGAATTTAGTTTCAATCCAGTTGCTTGCCACTTTAATTTAGCCCTTGCTCCCACTTTGTGATATGCAAATATTTCTCATCTGAGCCCCCATGGCCAATCCAGAGTTTGAAAATAATCAAACAGAACAGTGTGCAATTTAAGGTCCTGACAACAAGTACAGAAATGTTGTTTTATGCTTGAGGGAACCGTGCACAGACCATCTGCTGCCTTTGTGATTCCCTTGATGCCTGTCAAAGTGAGTATGTATGAAAAGGCAGAGAATGCAAACAGAGGTATTACCATGTAGTTTGGTACAAGAACCTGAGAAACCCCAGCGTCTCTGCTAGACATTCATTTTGATAATCAGATCTGTGTCAAGTATTGTAAGCTCACCTACTGGTACACGGTCCCCTTGGGAATAACCCCACTGTGTATTTTTCATTGTTACAGTAGCATTAGGTATTACATGCAGGGCGATTTAGGCTAATATGATCAAATAGCACTGAATCTTGGAAAGCGATAGAAATTAGTGAAAAAAATATAGTAACTGGAAATACAGTAGGTTTGGATTTGATTTTTTTTTTTTAACATTTTAAAAAGGTCTATGTAAAATGAGCTTAATCTGTTTTATAGCCTTACACCTTACCCCTTTCCCTTCTCTCCCTCAAGGAAAGAAAGTGACACTGTCTACAGAATCCAAGAACTATGTTATCAAATTGCCTCAGAGATCTCCCACCTTTTATCTGAGAGAAACAGATAAGTGAAATTTAAATCACAGCATAAAAGAAGAAAATAAAATTCCTTTAGGATTATATTTCACATGAAAGATAAAAATAATAAACAGTCAGATTCCCTTAAAGCATCCACACTTTTCAACACATTGTATTATTACTTCTACATGAAACATAGTTGAGCCCAACATGTTCTACTGATGCCTAAACTTTCTGTTTGTAAGAAAGATGCCAGTACTCCACTATGCACACACGTTACAATAAGGACTTTAAAGCCTATTTTATTATTTAGTTTGGGGATTTTAACCAGTGATCCAATATTAGGGTAACTAGGATTTATCCAGAATACCTGCCATATTTGGATCAGACTGTCACAGAGACAGGACACGTTTGGAGTCAAAACCATACCCCCTTTCTCATATTTTCCATCTTCTGTCTAAAGCTATGATAGATATCTAGTGAATAATTTTTCTTTTTACCTCTTCTTGATTTTACAGTGACAATACATTTTTCCAAGATGCTTTTAGAAAAAAATAATCACTGTCCAGTAATATTTTCCCTAATACACAACAGTGATGCAGATATGATGAAACGGGAAAAAATCTGGTTTGAACTATTCAGATTTGGAGATGAAGGGTTACAGGTATTGGAAAGCAGCCATAAAAGAAAAATACAGCCTCCTAGCCTATTTTATACACACCAGGACCAGGGTAAAATTCAAATTCTTGTCTCTCCTGTAACAGATGTGAAAACAGGTTGCCACAGTAAGGTTGTCTCCCCTCCTCCAAAAGAAAACTCTGGATAGAAGCAAACAAGGAAGGAAAAGGAGCAGGTAGACAACGAAACTTCTGACACACTTCAGAGGAGTCTCCAGGGCACCTTTGTTAAATAACTGCTAAAGAATCCCCAACTAAATTAGTAATCCACTTTTCTTACAAAGACACCTATGTTTGATTCCTAAATTATATGGGAATATTTGCTTCAGAAACTCTTCCACATACCATATTTAAATAGAAATATCTACAATCAAAATCCCTCTTGCTAAGTGCCTCTGATAGGTGGATTTATGCATCCAAAAATGTTTTAAGCAACAGGTAGCAGCTGATCTTTCACTTGATCATGTCATTCCTTTAGAATGACAGACTACGTGCTATTTCTTCACTTTCATCAATTTTGTAAATGTCATCATGTAAATGTCATGTTGGTGGCACTAAAATTTATGATCCAGAATGGGAAAAAAAAATCTTTTCAGAACTATTGCAAATATTATTTTCTTGAACTAAAACAACCAGGTCTTTAAATACAGCAGTATTGGAAATTTTTCTTGAACCTTCTAGCAGCTATAAACCTTAGGTAAATAATACACTGCAGTTAGAGAGAAAACCGACAGCAGTAACATAGACAAACCTAGCATTGAACTGCCAATCCCAGTCCTACATGTGACTTACAGACTGCAGTGTTGTCAGCTCCCCATCTTATAACAGTCTATGTTTTCCTTTGCATCAAAACCAAACCTTTTCCACAGCCTCAACACATTCATTGCTTATGGCCAGCCTGTTGTGATTCAACGTAACCAGAGATGTATTTTTCATTATTTTTTTTAAAGAGCTTCTTGCTTATCACAGCAATTCTAATTGGCACAGAAATTCCTTTACACATTACTGAATTTTGTCCTATCTTACATTCTGGCTGTCGAGGGAATCCAGTTCTTCCAACACAATCATGCAGTCTTCCATGCTGCCAAAGTCTCCTAATTTTGTATCATAACATTTCACTCATAATAGAGAAAAGTCTCAAGACAAACCTTGAGGATCTGCATTAACAGACTGATGCTTCCCTTCTCAGTACAGCTTCTTGCTCACTCCTTTGAGTAGTTCCTTGTCCAGTTCAGCCACCACCATTTTAACACCTTATCGAGCATAGTTTTACACAGAGCTGTTTATGAAGGTCAGATAACCAGATTTCCTACATCTAAACCAAAAAAAAAATATTTTATCAAATAAAAAGACAAGACACATCTGGCACTTTGGAAAAAACACTTCTCATCCATTTGCTATTTGCTGCCCAATCTGTCAATACTTTTTCCATCAAAATGTGCTACAAACAGTCATCCATCCTCTTAAGGTCAGACTAATTGTTTCCCTACCACCTCCCTCCCCCCCACCGTTTTTTTTTTCTTATACATTCCATTATTCTCCTCTTAAAATGTAGTCACGATGTTTCCCAATAGATTTTAGAAGTATCTAAAGGTTTGATGAATAAACAGCAGCAGAGGTAGACGTAAACATTTCTCACAAATATATTTAATTCCCTGTTTCAGGCAGAACCCTTATTTGGTTACTTCAGTTTCTTTTTACTTCAGCTGACCTCCTCCATATTTACGGAGACTCACATACTCCCTTCCCTTCCCTCTTTTCCCTCCATACACACATGCATACTTCTGCACACACCAGATATGAAATTAAGATGTCCTAGAGTAAAACAGCCCCTTGCAGTCCTAATTTGCCCCCTTCCAAGTAAAAACATTATTATACATGAGAATACTAAAGTGCTTTTGACGTTCGGTGTCCTGATATCCAAGAAACCTCACTGCTACAGGAAAAGCATTCTCTTTCTAGTAGTAGAATGAAATAACATAATTCTCTGAACTTACAGCTTGAAAAAACATTCTGTGCTCCTTGACTACTTCACAACTTGAAAAAATATCCTGTACTCCATGTGCAGAGTGGAATCCCAATACCTCTTTTTTTGGTCTACGTTGTGACAACCAGTATGATTTTGAATTCCAGTATTTGAAGTTTTGTCCAGTTTTACAAAGGCCATCCTAAACCAGTTGTTTGAAACACTTTTCAGAGACTGAGTACATCTAATTTATTCTTCTGGCAAGGTTTTTTAATAAGAACTTTTGAACCACATTTAATCTTCTTGTTACATTTGCATGAGAACTAAATCATCACAGCTCTGACCTTTTGAGTCCGCTGCACAACACTGGCTTTCCATCAGAAGTATATCATAGACGACATGTTAACAGAAATAACTCTGCTTACTCACATGCATTTTAGAGACTGATGCTTGTTATTTCTTTTTTTCTTTTTAAACAAGTCATGCAACTTTCATGAGCAAGCTACTCCAGCCTGCAAAGTCACCCTGAGGAAAATATTGCAAAATAAGGGACATACTACAATTAAACATTAAGAAGCATCTGCCTTTAAAAAAGTGAAAAAACCTATTAGAAGGGATACGCAGGAGTTGGAAAAAAGTAAACTCTTAGAGCAAAATCTAGTTGCTTAAATTATTAATTTTGTTTCAATATAAAAAGGAAAAAACTATTTCTGTGGTCCCAATTGTTTAAATATTCATCCAATTATTTATCCAAATATGCAAAAAACCCCAAAGTACTGCACTTCAAATTCTTTCAGCTTACTCCTTTATCCCTGAAGATACCTTCCTGAAATAAGATTCTGAAATAAAATTTCTTAGTTCCTATTGACAGCTGTCATTTCCTCACAATATCTTTAAGCAATGAAGAAAAATCTGTGAAACAGAATGTATTACCAGATCTAGAAGATTATTTTGAATCTATTGAAAGAACTAATAGTAAATCTTGTAAAAAGTTGAAATTATTGTGTAACAAAAAGTATGATTTCCTACTGGACATTTAAGGTATATAGAGCAGTTTTGTCTTAATAGATAAGTCTTTACGGCCCTGGAATCTACAATGTTTTTAAATACATTCCTTCAAAGCATAAATTCTAAAATTGACAAACATGCTTTGGGCAAAACACTATCTGCCAAGTACATCAGTTTTAACAAGAGGTAAGCACAATGATTTGAAAAATAATAGGACAACCTTGAAAACATAAGAGAAGCCCATACAACCTTAAGTTGTTCCCTTTAAGGAAAATAGTGGAACTGCAAATTGCCACTAGTACAAGAGAAACTTCCTGTCCTTGGGCTTTGAATTCTAAAAATGCAAATAAAGAGACAAATACCAGCATCCCTAAAGTTGCATTTACTTCTTCATCCAAAGATAAAAAGAAATAAAAAGTCAAGAAAGAAGTTTTGAACTGACAGTGAAAGCAAGAGACTATGAACAGTGGGAAAGTGCTAATTCAGTTTCATTTTCTCTGCAGTTCTGAAGTGTTGCTACATTGTCCTCTGATTCCAAAGCAAACATGGAAGGGAGCCTTAAAGGAGCTAGAAACACCTGCTATTAGGATATGATCTAAATCTTTAGTCAGACTTCTGTTAAGCAGTGAGGACATGCAAACCCCCGTAACACCTGCAGTACAGGGTCAGAACAGAAATCTTGGTAGTTGGGGTGTATTTTCCAGCTGTCTTTGTGGCAGGTATCACATCTTGGAACAATTTCTGTTCTGGTCAATGCACACATAGGCAAAAAGGATGCCAGAACACAATGGATCAAGACACCATAAAGAATTAAATGACTTAGGGATATTTATCTCACTGCCTGTTTCTTACGTTATTTCAGATGGTCCCACTTCCCTGTGCAGATGCTGCAGATCACAAGGAACTTTTTCTTTTGGACTAAATACTCAACTCCATAGTATCCATCTACATGTACACTTTAAACCTGCCCTTATAGCCTGTTTTCTCCGATTCCCAGCTCATACAGCCAGACTTTCCCAAGCTAATATGATCTAGTGAAATAGATATAGCTATACCTTTATCTATCTATGTACATCCAGGAACCAGCCTTGCAGGAAAGGATCCAGCTGGACAGCAAGTTGACCGTGACTTGCAAAGTCATAGGAAAGGCACAAGACAAGCTGGAACGTGGACAAATCTGACTAGATACTTCTTTTTTTTTTCATTTTTATTTTTAAACACCATGAGAAATGTTAACTACAGGCTGCCCACAGAGAGGTTTTGGAAGGTGTTCAAGACTCAATTGGACAAGGGTCTGAGCAACCTGATCTCACTGGACCTGCTCCGAGCAGGAGGTTGGACCAGGGCCTCTATAGGTCTCTTCCAACCTCAGTTATGCCAATGCTATCAGCATTTTATGACCTTGGAGATAGCTATCTTCATAGAATTTCTTCTAGTTTTATTCACTGCCATCCGGAAAGGAGGCACAGGACAAGTTTGTTTGAGCTTACATTCCATGGTCCATTCTTTGAGCAGCTGTAAATCCTTTCTAAAAGATTAGGACTGCTATTACATTTTTTATGCTGTTTGATCTTCCTAGATCTTTGGCTTTCAGTATTGGTTTCCACAGTGACTATAGGTGGGCTAGAAAATACTGATAGAAGTCACAGCACTGGCCTTTTAAACAACTTGGCCACCCCAAACCTCCTTTTTACAGAAGTTAACCTAGTAATCTTCCTCTATTATTATTTTTCAGGGGTGTTTTTTTTTAATGAACAATCTCTGTACATCCCTAGCAGTTCATATACTTTTTCACCACAGTGTGCTGAATTCTCTTTACAATTGTAGTTTCCATTTGTTCACATTTGCTCTCAGATCCTTGCCTTTCTGCTTAAGTGGTAGTCTGAAAAAAGAATTACCTTAAAGTAGACATTGTTCTTTAGCAGTCACAACAATAAAAGAGAGGCTTTGAATAACAAATAAACATCATAAATACAATAAAACAGGCTTTCAACCATTTTTAGTTGCAGTTTAGCAGAGATGGGAAAAATTGTGCTTTAGCAGGCAAAGCTATATATTAAATGAAAACAATGAAGAGCTGACACCTTGCATAAGGTTCAGAGTTTTGTTCACTGTTATAAAAGATCAGCTGAAGATTTTTTCCTGTTGATTTGCCAGCTCTGCAATTCTCTATTTTTAATGCAAAGATAAAGCAAATGAGTCACCACAAAACCTGAAGCCAGTTTTCTTCACCTTCTCCTTTCCAAAGTGGTAAGCATTTCAAATTATGCTATAAAACAAAGAATACTATATGTACTAACACCTGCCTGTCCCCATTTAGTATGTCAAGAAATGAAAATGGGACAGTGCTTTAAAAAGTGTTCTCCGGTGCACAAATTCTAAGGAAAAGGCCAATTTTTACTAAAATGACCTTTCCCACAAATCACATTTTTACCTAATTAAAGAATAAAATACAAAGGGAAAAGTGCAGTTCCCTCAAACTAGACAGTGATCTGCCTGACAAGAAAGTCGCATTAGCAATCTTAGAGAAAAAAAAAAATGAACTTTTACCTAAACAGAATATTCATATCCTCCTCTGTACGGTGACTAACTAATTTTTAGAGATTCCACTTTATTGCTATCTGAAAACTACTTCACTTCTATTTCTGGCTAAAATTATTTTTATCTCTTGAAGTATGTTTGATGTCACAGAGCTACTCGATTAGGTTAAAAATAGGAGTAGGCCTTGTTTGCTATCCTCTCCATAAATTTGTTCAACTTTTCCTTTGAAAGAAAACACCATTCCACAAAATCCTTTGTCCTTAGTCCCACACCTCAACTTTCCTTCAAGTCCTTTCCAGCCCCATTCTCTCCTGCCACAACTACCCGCTCCCAGATCACCTCACATGTCTCTGTAGGAAACTATCACTTTTCTGGTTCCAGAATAACTGTTTATCTTTCACCACCTGCTCCTACTTAGCCTTCACTGCTAAATCTTTCTTACTTGGTTTGTGTTACTTATTTCGCCCTTTCCTTTTACTACCACATTGTCAGGCTTGTACACTTGCTAGGTGCTTTTTTCTTACCCATGTCTGGCATGCATAGGGGCACTTATACATAAGATGTGGTGACAGGAAATTTCCCTGAGTGACATCTCAGCACCTCCAGAAAACCCACTTTTGAAGAGTAGTGAAGAGTACCTAACTTATTCTATCACAAAAATGTGAACGAATACATCAGAGTTACATTATAATTTCCAAAAATCTATGTGATGGATTTGATTACTTTTCCACCTCACCTTTCTCCAAAGGGTGATCTCTGGATCAAGGACTGAACCTTCTTCTGTGTTCAGAAGTGAGCCTACTATAGGGACATTCAGTCATAACCATTTCAGTAAGGTATTTAATTTAAAAAAAAAAAAAAAGTAAAGTTTTTCACACCACCAATGCACGTGATTACAGACAAGCAGCAAAAACATATTGTGGATGGGCAACATCATCAAATTTGTAAGCAGTTTCAGGAAGATCCTTATGACACACAAATCTAGTTCTGCATCCTGCCATGTGATTGACACTACACAGAGGTCATCAAAAAAACACAATGAAATTGGAACCAAACTCTTAGATGCCATTTCCCAGTAGCCAAGAATAAAAGTTTGTGCAGTACATGAGTGAAGCTGGATGATTTCTATGTGCCAAGACAATCACAATAAAAAAAAAATCATCTCTCATTGCTTTTCTCTATTGTAGAAAAAAAGACACTATTACAAATTTCAACTGGCTTTCTCTGCCTTCAAATCCACTGCAGAATCTTTCCAAGTACAAGGAATGGTAATTGATCTTAGAATTGTCAAGTATTACCTTTAAACAAGGTTTCCCCAAGTCAAGTATTAAAAGTTTCTTCTTCAGATTACTAATGTTTAATTATTAATTATTAAATTAATTTTGACACATGGAAAAACACAGCCGTTCTGTTGCAGCGGACATGCCTAGTTTCAGTGCAACAGTGACAAGTGAATTACTCTGACCAGTAAAGGTTATTTTCAGAGTCAAAAAGTAGGACAATTTGCTACAGAACTACAACCTTATTTTGCATGCTTGCTATAAGCCACTGCCCAAAGTGAAAAATTCAGTAACACGGTATGGTTGCCCTGCAGTTCTGAGTCCTTCTTTGCAGATAGGCAAACAAGCTTTGAGAGAGGATTAACAGCATATGGTAAGGACTTCTAAAATATTAGTACATCTTTTTCTTTACTTGACAAGCTACAATTGGTTTTGAAATCTGCTTCAAGCTATTGATGTAATCAGCTAGGCATTGCACATTGACGGTTATTCAATAATTAGGGATGGATAGTCTCTAAAGCAAGAGGAATTTTAACACCAACAAGCAAACAAGAAGAACACAAGGACTTGGCAGTTGTCCGGACCTGCTGTATTGAAGAGTAATGTGAGTTCTCCCAGAGATCACCTTTCCTGTACTCCAAATTTCTACAAGCTTTACACATCTTGCATTTTTTTAGCAGAGTAACAACCACCATGCCAGCCTTGCAAAGGTCATGAATTTTGGTCAAACTGACAGGACAACGTTATACAAGCAAGCAAAAAATGAACATTGTCTATACCCTAAACCAGTCAGGAGTCACATGAGCATGGAAAGAACAATACTGATTCTGAGCTAGAAAGCACTGCTGAGATGTCACCTGAGGCTTGACGTACCACAAAGGATGTACCACAAAGTTCTTTCAGCTTACCCCGCTCAGATAAACAGCCATCTCCCTAAAGTTAAAATAGAAACAAAAATATTTACAAGAATTGAGGAGGGGATGGTGTGGTGTTAAACAACTTTGGAAACTTGTAGCAGAAGTTCTAAAGTGTTCCTGAGCTTTTGACAGAGCTGTTCTATCATTCCATTATTTTTTTCCAGATTTAATCTTTTCCTGATTTATATGGGATGAAATCAATGAAGTTCAGAGGTTGTTTTAAGAGGAAGAGAAAGTCACACTATAAAACAGACAAGAGTTTGTATGCTTAGTTTCTTCTCATGTATATCCAAGAATAAAGTTTAAGAGTCTAGTTTAATAAATCAGAACATTAACTGGAGGTCTGACATGCAAGGCTTTTTTTATCTCTTCCCCTTTCATTCCTCATTCCAAGTTTGAGAGTTTGGAATCGGGAGGGGTGCAGGGTTTCTCTATTTGAAGTTTCACTGAAACAGAGCATAAGAAACAGGCTCCCATTTTGATGAAATCACATTTCCCCACCCAAGATACATCCTGCTGAATCAGAAAGCTCCTGATCAGCTCTTTTAGTATCTCCATTCTGTGGGACACCTACTCCCGTCCTCTTTCCTAGTGCAGAAGCACTTTGAGTTGATGAAGTGCAACATGTAAAAGATCCTGAAGATTTACTAGAGTAGGGAACACGCATCCCCCATCCAACTGGGAGAGCTGGACGTAACTCACAGCAGCTACAACATAAGCATCACCTAGTTAGTGACAAAAGATTAGTCAAGAGAAAAATTGTCTTCAGCAGACTTTGCCTCTTAACCCATCAGTCTCATCAACGTAACAATTTTCATCATAATGATGCTTTCTGCTGAAGTTTACTTCCTGAACTAGCTTCATCTGAACTGAGACACAAATGTACTTGTTTTATTGTTGTCACTAGCTGCATCAGCTATCCTGTTGGAGTGATAAACTCCCAAGGAGAACAAATACAAGTTCCTGGATGTTTTTTTGTTTTACATGCATGTAAGTGGAAAAGCAAATGTGCTATATTTAAATAAAAAAAAAAAAAAGAAAATATTTTCTTTAGGCTTTCAAAAAGAAGAGCAAGCACTCAGAAAGCGCCAACAAAAACAGTGCTTAGGAAAATTTAAGGTCTTAAATACAGTATTATTCTGGCTTTCTGTTTAAGAGCTAAATATAGATTTATACAGGTCAAAGAGTCAATTCGACATACCCAACATAATTCCACTGAATTATAGTACTGTGCCTTTTTACAACAGCCAAGGATCTAGAAAAGAGATTCACCCAATGGGGGATGCTCAGGAATCTCTCCTTAATATTGAGCCCATTCCATAATCTATGTTTTATTTATTTATGCAGTGTATTATATAGTGCAATTTTGCTTAAAAAGTGTTATGATCAAATTTGTAAAAGTAATATTCAGAAAAGATCTAAGGGGAGAAGAGAGGAATCCATTCTACTTCGAAGTGAAACATTTTTATCTATGATGAAGACAAAAAGAATGTCTCTTCCAGGCATTCCCAAAGAGGGACCAACTCTTCTGACAGACAGTGTAGCTGACTGCCTTGAGCCCAAAAACATGCAAGGGAAGAGGTCCTGAAGCTCTCAGGAGTCAGGCAGCAAGCACTAAATGACTGAAAGTCTAACTGTGAAACCTGAGGGTAAGGTATTTTTCAGCTTGCATAACAAGGGTCTGTGTTGGGGGGAATAATAAAAACCCTCAAGCTATGCAAACTAATCAGAATAGGGTAAAAATGGGACACTGCCCAAAAAAGACCAAGGAACAAGTACTCTAGACTTTCAGTAACTATCAAGCTAAGTACAGCAAAAGACTTTATAATACACTTTCAAACTCATTTTGTCATAAAAATCTCAATTGCTATGGGGTCATACTTCATATTTGTCAGGTTTTTACCTTGTGTCTAATGAACCAAGTCTTCCTTACTTGAAATGACTGGCCGTACTGAAGCGTATAGGATTACAGACAACAGTAAAACTAACTTGATTTGGTTGCATACAATAGCCCCAACAATTTTGTGATTTCTAGGTATCAGAAGTTTGTTTAGATTGATAGCCGGATAAAAACATATAATAACGTTCATTACACATCTTTACAGACTGTAAGAAAGACAGGTATTGGTTTTGCAGAGGGGAAAAGCCATTTCCATCAGAGGTGACATGATAAGGGAATGACTAAGACAAAGAGGCTCCAGCAAAGGCTTGTAGAACATCTCTTATCACACAGACAAAAGGACAAACTGATTCATACCAGATTAGTGACCAGAAGTGTAGTCAAACATTTAACCAGGGCTAATGACATTGAGCAATTTTTACCAAAAAAGGAAAGAAATAAACGAGTCAGATAATCCCTTTAGCTGTAGCGTAAAGAGAAGTAAACAGAGGCAGGACATCCAGGAAGAATTTTAGGCGCTTGGGACAGACTGTGAACCCTGGAGTACCTAACCAATGGGAAACAGGGGAGGGAAAAATTCGGCCGGGATTAGTAAATAAAAAGGTGTGTTTCAAGAACTGAAAGTGTGCCTACTTGCTAGGTCACCCACTCTTGCAAGAACGTGAATAAAAATGTGCTTCACAGAGGATTCTGCCTGAGCCTGTTTCATTCAGACTGGAACTTGTTTCTCACAAGACTAGCTGACTTGGAAATCATTCCTTTTGATATTTTTTTTGTATTAGGAAATTATGAATAGAGTTTTCTGGTAATTTCAATTAGCAAGGCACCTACCTACAGAGACCCTGTTTACAGCTATGACCACAGAACTCCCAGCCTTATCCTACTATCTAGATACACAAGCAGCTACTTTGATTTGTAACTTAGAGAGCATGAGGTCATATTTGTATTCAGGGTGAGGGTAAGTTTCAGTAAAATTCAATTCTGTCGACAGTTTTGAAGAGTGCTACCTACTGGACTTGGCTTCCTACTCTGCTTTTGCACAACTCTCCCCCAACTCAGCCTGCTCCTCCCCCACCAAAAAAGGCTGTTGATACATCACATTTGATTTCTTATAAACCATACATATTCACAACCTTTGGGAGTAAGATGGCACTTCAGTTTTTCTCAGAAAAAAAGTATTTGGTTCAATTACTTAGGATGATTTAAAAGGATCTGTTGACTTTAAAACAAAGCAAACTTTGTCTGAAGTTACTAAATAGTACTTTACTTGCCTGTCTTAACTAGAGTTAGATGTGATTTTTCCCCATGGCTCCCAATAGGTACACCTTGAGTACTGCTGAAAGATCCACGGCCCACTGAAGTTTCCGTCAGTGAGAAGATCCCCCTACCAAATAAATTTGCATTACCTCCAAGCAGTGATCAGGGCAATACTCCTCTAATCCGGAGAGCACTGAAAACAAGACAGGTAAAAACAGCCTCTCCTCAGATCATGAAAGCTATGAGCCAAGCCTATATACCTTACTATTACTTTCAGCGGCATTCCAGACATACCGCGGTACCCACAGCATTACCTATTTACATGACAAAAAATCCATTGAAAGTTAGATGAAGTTTTTGTAACCCAAAATAAAAACCAAGCATTTATTCTAGATCAAAAATTATTCTCATTAATTTTTTGCCCTAACTTTTCCTGAACTGAGGCTTCAGTAGGTGTTCCCAAACTTTTCTACTGTTTCTGAAGCACATTTAAATACAGTACCTAAATCAAAGATATTTTGTGACAGACTTATGAGAGCCTCAGAGAAAACCTCTACATTATGGACCATTGTGTGTGCAACAGCTTCTGATTTAAGAGGAAACAAAGACATAGCAGGTCTCTTCACAGCAATTCTTCTCTGCAGTGAGTTTAGTTTTTAAGCAGAGATACTCCTCCTAGCTCTTCACTTTCCCCTTTAGATTCTAATTTTTTTTTTCATTAATGAATGGGAGATTATTTTTATGCAAATCAAAGGCCTGAAGGAGTCTTTTAAACACCAATCCTTCCATTTGTAGAACAGGTATAAAGAGAGCAATACATCCCCCTAAATGCATTATCGAGGTATCATGCTGTGCTGTTATACAATAAATCTTTCTCCAGTTTTGCTTCTCGAATAACATGGAGAAAAACATATTCCCATTATGTTCAAGTTTATCACCAAGTAAAGTTGTCCTTTTCCTTCCAATAATGAACTCCAGATCCCTGATGGGTAACTTACATTTAACTGGCAACATTCTGGGCTACTTATATTAACTGCAACATCTGAACAGCTTGAACCTCAATAAAATGCACAGTAAATGACTGAGCTAATTTAACCTCATTAATCCTCAAACCAATAGAATAATTTGATGTCCACACAGCAGCTTGTGCATAGTCTCCAACAGAAACATGCCCCTGCAGGAAATCAACACCAAAAATGGGCTGCAGCCCTACCGCCAGGGTTATCACTGTTGGGAAAATAGCTACATAATTACTGAGACCTATTGCCAGCTGTATTGCATGAGTCACACACTTTATTTGGACTTGTTAACAGTCAAACTGCTGTTTCCAAACTGGATGTATCCTGGAATCCCCCCACTGCAGCAATTTTATAAAAGAGGCTCTATTTTATCTGTCAACCATTTGACTCTAGTCTCACCACTAACAAGAAAAGCATTAGTAGGAAAGAAAAACACAGAAAACCAAGCAGCATTAGCACTTTTAGGTAGGGAATGATAGTTGGATTTGCCTCCATAATAACCATTCTTTACAGCAGCATTTCAATCACTTAGTTTTTAAAGTAGTTTGAAAAGTTCTTGGTTACAAAGAATGTAAGATCCCCCAAAATATTTACGAACACCTACTTTTAGAGAGACATTTAAAAAAAAAAGTTCTTTATATATACTATTTGTTCTTTAAATTACTGCTGAAAGCCAGATGCTTTATTTCATTAAGTACAACACAATTAAAACAGTAACACAAGTATAATAGCAGAAGCACATACCATATAAGGGTAATGGCTTTAAACTAAAAGAGGGAAGATTTAAACTATATATAAGGCAGAAATTTGTTACAATGTGGGTGGCGAAACACTGGAACAGGTTGCCCAGAGAGGTGGTAGATGCCCCATCCCTGGAAAAATTCAAGGTCAGGTTTGACAGGGCTCTGAGAAACCTGATCTAGTTGAAGATGTCCCTGTTCATTGCAGGGGGTTGGACAAGATGACCTTTAAAGGTCCCTTCCAACCCAAACTATTCAATGATTTTTTGATTATTTCTTTCTCAGATGCATTGCAACACATAACATGAAAACGCAGAGAAAGGACGTCCCACAGAAACAACATGGCCAGCCATGTCAATGGCTTAGCTACAGCACAAGTATTCCATCAGCAACAGAACGAGAACAGAAAGTATCCTATCGTACCAGGTTCACCTAATTACTGTACTGTGTTACTGCATCATAAGAGGTCATCAGGACAATTTGGAGTGCAAAGCAAAACTGATTTGTTAGCTGAACAAAGTAATATCCAGAAGCCTGTTTAAGTACCATCCTCACATAAGCAATCATCAGTTTATATAGCTAGAAACTGATGCTCACTGTATAGAGAAAGAGTTTTGGAAATATTTCCCATAAAGAAGGCTCTGCTTTAGAAATATCCTACATAAAGCTTAGCAAATAAATATTTCTGAATCAAAAATACTGAACCTGACAAGGCTTAAAAAATTCACCAAACCAAAAAAAATTAACCACTATTACAGAGAGAAACAAAGTACACATTTACTTGCCTAATTTTCTTTCGGGCACGCATTTCCCAGAACGTTCAATCTAAACTTTTTAGTCCACCTTCTATCAGTGAATATCAAAAACAAAACAACAAAATAAAAATACAAAAACCCAATACAATGCATCCATTGTTCTTTCTTCATCAGCTATATAATATTTAATGGAACAAGAGAACTTTATCTTTCTTCTAACACTTTGACAAGACAGTTTAAGTGTTTTGAAGAGAAAATTCAGATGAGTCACTATCTTCTGCAAGCATGCAAGAAATGCATTCTCTAGAATACATGTCAAAAAATGGAATAATAAAATTAATAGATAAAAAAATTAATAAGCAGAAGTGGAAAAAAGTCTTGCTCCACCAGGTTAATCTCTAGCTAAGTCGTGACCAGAAAAATAAAGCTAAACTCTTGTTTGAGTTTCAGGATCAAACAGCACTAACGGTATATAAGATGAGGCAGAATTATTATGCATCTTCATTACCAAAATCATGCTGCCCCAGAAAACGCAGATTTCAAGTGACTAGGCTAGCTACAGACTGTTAACATAACAAGGAGATTAAAGGTACAGTGGTTGGAAGCATAGCAACACCTTCAAGGAGGGGAAAGGGGGTTGAGGGCAGCTAGTCTGGGAGAAAAGTCAGTCATACGGTTGAAGGATAATGAAATAGCTAACCTAATAGGACACCTGCAAAACAGAAACGAGTGTCCACACCAGGCTATTATTCCCTTGCACATACAGCCACATAAATACTGTGCTTCCATTAAAGAGAACACGTCTACTGGAAAAGCACGTTCCCCTGTAATAAAATAGCAGTTCCGAAGGTCAAAGACTTTAAGAGAAAATATGGATTTAGTGATAAGGGATCTTTTCTAAATCTATTTCACAAATACTTGTTATTTCAAAGAACAAAGGGCAACATCTTGTTACAAATGGTAGGACAGTAAAGCACAGACTTGGATATACAGAAAAACCTCTGCATTGCAATTGGTAGTTACTTGGAAGGGGCTTAATTATAACCATATATTTTTCCAGACCTAAGAACAGCAGGTAATGCTGATCAGACTTGCATGCTACAGTAAAAACTGTCCACCTTCAGTTAAATGATAGCCACATCCTCTGATTCATGCAGTCTGTCCTGCCTCTCTTCTATGTCCACCAATAAACGCTTTCTAAATAGTGTCACAGATAAAACTTAAGGATGACACAGTGGTCAAGTAGTAATGATAAATTATAACTAGTGACAAAGCCAACTGTCCTCTTTTGAGGATGACAGACTAATTTACTTGCACACAGTTTTGATTTAGCTATTTCATACTCCAGCTGAAACATTCCTCTGCCTACAGGAGTAAACATTCCTTACTCTTAAATGGGAAAGTTGATTTGTGTTTTGAATTCTAAAATTAGATAATATTACTGCAATATGACAATCTGTGGACCAAACCTTCCCATACACAAACCAGCACTGTTATGTTTTTAAACTGCTTTGATGCTTGTAGAAGGCATTTGCTGAGGCAACAATGAATGTGCAAGCTTTATAGTTGACTTCAAACTAACTTACCACAGCTCTTCCACATATGAAAGTTACATTATTAGCAAAGCGTTTGTCTCAAGTTCCTGACTGAAGTTCTTTATTAGTCAGAATTATTTTTCTTTAAAAATATGGAACTGAATTTTAGTTACTTTAAAGGTTTGTAAATCCCTCCTAATTAAACTTCATGAAATTCAAAGTTTCAAAATTATTTTCAAATCTTATTACTTATTTTTTAAAAACAAAAGGCCAGACAGTAAGGTTCTCCATTCAAGTCTCAGTTCAGGTGTGATCAACATTTGTTCTAACTAGTCCAACAGAGCTTCAAAATAAGCTAAGCATATGTTATGAGGGTTCATTATTAAATATTAAATGTCTGAGTTTTTAAAGAGGCACTACATATACAGGAGGCTTCACAGGTTCAGTTTCAACTCCATGATAACAGGTAACAATAAACAAGTCTTCTCATGAGGAACACACGCCCATTCTCCTCAAATACCTCACTGTGGTTTATGTCTACTTTGATTACAGGTAAAGTTTTGGTCCTTTTGAAATGAGCAGGAACACTTAATCACTCAATTGAAGCATTCATTCTTTTTAACGCAAGTCTTAGAGTTTGACACCATTTGCTATTAAACTTTCAAATACCCTGACAAGCTGTCTCAAACTTTTCTAACTTCTTGACAACTGTTCAGAGTTTGATGTCACTATTGTCAAAGCTTCTCCGACTTAATGTGCCTGATTTTTGAACTCCTGTTGAATTACTTCCTCAGCTTAGAGAAAAAAAAAAAAAAAAAAAAAACAAAAAAACCCAGTATAATCAATTTTTAGTTTGAGGATTCCCACTATCCCTCCCAACCCCCCAGGAGGAGGAGTGGGCTCAATCTGGTTTATTTATACTATTTTGCCAGCAAGCAAGTATCCAAGAAGCTTAGTCATTAAAGCTGCTGTTCATTTCCAATAATCGTGCCTATGGCTGGAAAGTCTGACAGTCACATATGGCAACTGTAATATTTTACATATCATAAAAAAGCAAGATAGAAAATTTACTATTGTACTATCTATATTTACGCATCTGAATATGTATGCCATTGAACATAACAATAGCAATTTGGTAGTTGGATGTCATTTCTGGATGCTGTGTACTCTTATACATAGCTTCCTTATCAAGATGTTAAATTTATCTCTTGTAAATGTAGGATAGCAATAAAGTTTAAAATCAACTGTGCCACAGCTTTAAGGAGTAAGTTATTTTTGTAATCCAAATAAACACTAGGTCCATGTTTGTAAAATCCAAAGCATTTCAGAGAAAACTAGACAAGCATATCTGCACATCAGCAGCTCCACAGCACAGAAACTGCAGGTAACAAAGGGTAGTGACATGTCATTGACCCTTCCCATGAGGCAACTGATGCACAGTAACTTGTCTGTGTAGGATGTGACTTACTTTATCCAATAAGTATTTTACATGCCTGTACTGCTTGATATCTGCATCCTTTAAGAAGAAGCACCAGTAGCAAAGTCCCTCATGGATTTCCTGCAGAATTGCAAATCCCTCTATTTGGGTGTAGAATATTCTGTCTTTGGTAAGGTGATTAACTTATAATTTTTAAGTTTAAATTTCCCTGTTCCTCCTACAGTCAGTATATGGGCAGAAAGGGCAGAAAGCAATTTCTTCTGAAAGTGCCATTTCTATATCAGAAAATGATTTTAAATGCATGTTCTGTGGCGCATCCTAGTGATTGTCATATCTCCAGGACTGGCTTTACCCTCTCTGAAAATGTTTTCCCCTTTAAGCTTTAAGAACTATTTATTTACTAGAAATTAAGAATGTTATGCCTCTGGCTAGTTCTGTTGGTGGATATAAACAATTTGAGACTGGCCCTACTATTCACTTGCATTGAGCTCTAGCTTTGTTCTTTGCTGAGGAACTAGTTTAGCTTCAGTTTGCAGAAGGTTTAAATCCATCACTCATCATGCAGTCTAAAAGCAGTCATTTAAATAAACACCTGAAACAGTGAAAGTACACAAAGGCCACTACAATGCGGTAAGGGACAGGAGAGACAATGCCTTAAGTAGTTTCTCAAGTGTTCCCCCTTTCTGACCAGTGACATTTGATCTTCCTTGCTCAATGCTAGATATTTCTTCTGGGCACGTCTGTAGTGATAGTCACTGCACCAGTTAAATATACAACTGAGTGTCACTAAGATACTGATTTGCAAACAACTAAGGCATATATTGATCTGCTGTCAGGCTCAAGAATAAAAGCCTGCTGATTAGAAAAAGCACTTCATTACTACGACTTTTTTTTAGTAAACGGTGTGTATATGAACAAAAATTGAGAGGTTTGATCAAATTCATTTTACTGTAATTCCTCAAAAGAAAAAGCCTCTTTGCGCATTTGAAAACAGGGATAAGAGTGCTAGCATTTAGAATAAAGTGCTTCCCTGGGATCACAATAAAAGTTGCCAGAGGCAGTAAGAAAACAGTAACACACCAAGGATAAAACTACACAAATCTCTGAGTCCAAGACGCTAGCAAAAATGGTTTAACTAGTTCTGCTACAGAAGGCTCATTTGCAAAAATTTTGAGCACAAAATGATACACAAATTGGTTTTGAAACTCTAATGAGTTGCTGGTTGCTAGGTAACGTATTAATGCTACCTTATAAACTTCTGCTTTTCCTCAAGGTGCATAGATCACTGTAAAATCACTTTATCTTATCTTATTCTCCAGAAATATGGAAAGCCAGTCTTCACACTTTTTAACAGGAATCTTTCCATTACAGGGCTATAGACTTTTTTTTTTTTTTTTAATATAAGCAATACACACATCAGAACATTTCTGCCTACTGATGCAAAAACAGATGAACTCTCCAAAGAGAGAACGGATTTCTCAAATTCTATACCTGAAGTACATGGACAACCTATGTATAAGTGTGACCAGTTTGCACCTTAGCCCTTGATAAGGGCTTCTGGCACATCCCAGTAAATCTTAAAGGGAGGAAAACAACTTTTTTAAACCACCAGAATCAATTTTCATGGAAGCTATTTGTTTATGTAGAAATCCAAATACTTTTTAAGAACAGGCAATGGGATGAATGCTACCAATAAAGCATGCATGGTTTGGTGTAACCTGCATCAATTTACAGCATAACCTGCCACTAATACCTTAGGCATTTGGCTTTAGTGACTCTTACTTCAAACATGGTTGACATGTTTGTCTCAAACAAACATTCTAGTCTTCAAAGAGATAAAAATTAAATGGACCATTTATTAGAGCTCCCAAGAAAATTTTTACCTCAAAAAGATAAGCAATTGAAGTTATATTGCTATCAGCATTTGGATCACAAGAACCCATTTTCCTGAACAGGGGATAGAGAATCTTTCTCAAGAAAGCAAATTGCACGGCCAAAGAGACTGGCTCAGTCACACCATAAACAGTTTAAGGACAAGAGACCTAGTACACTGGTACCAAACCCCATCAGCCTAGTGAGTATCATCTAGAAGAGGAGCTCTGTCAGTGACAACTATTCCTAAACATGAAGTTAACAGGACTGATTATTTTCATTTTTCTTTCCTTACTATAGTTGTACACGGAACTGAAGGCAGTTTTTACACAATATAAGTATCCCCTTATCTATCCAAATAAATCTTTTATAATGAAAGAAAATGTGTAAAACTACTCTCAATATAGTACTAGAATGGAGAAGAAACACCATTACAGACCACTAAAAACTTTCTCTCTGACCTCTAAAGAGATGATGTAGACAACGTTCACTAGATCAGTCTTTTTGCAACCTTTTATTTGGTGTTCAAGGGGAATGGTGCAGAGACGTGACACCCAACCAAATGCCATGAAGAAAGTCTTATCTGATCTTTTCAGACAGAGAAGGCAAACTGTGAATGAGACGTAGAGATTTTCAGACAGACCTTTTGAACAAGAAGTAGAAATATTACAACAAATATCACCGCTACACATGCTTTCAGATTAGGATATTCATAGGGACAATTTAACACAAAAATATATTTGATATAAGGTTGAAAAACTATTAACCATAATCTTTTGCTCTAGACAAACTGCCCAGAGTATCCAGACATGGCTCAATTCAAGTTATTTGGACTGAAAAACTCTTTTGAATGAGGCACAAAAAAGGCTTGACCTCAATTTTCCGTTTCACAAGGCAGGTTATTTTTCAGACCATCAAATACCCAACCAAAATACAGGTCTGTTGTTTGGCCACAGTGTGTTTAGTGAATGAAATCCAACAGCTCAATTACAAGTTAGTAAACTCAAACCATTTAATTCTAAAATCCTAAATCATGCTGGACTTGCATTAATTTCAAAACTGCAGAAGATCGGGAACCCTCTCTTCACCCTTGACCACTTGCAAGAAGAAAGGAATTACAGAAAGCACCTACTGAAAAGTACAAAATTTGAACACCATTTTCCTTAGTAAGTATGTCATTGTCTCTCCTGTCTCACTGATAGAAGTAAATTTAAAGTGCTCTGGCCAATATGTTTTCTGAAACACGGTGCAGAAAAAAAAAGAAGTCATTCCATGCTCTAAAGATGTTTTAAATCATTACGGCAACAAGACAGCCTTAGTGCCAGAACACTGCAAAAGCATGTGGGCAAGTCAACAATAGACAGGGATTCACATCTTCTAATAACAATGGATTTCTCTTAACCCGCATATCTCTAAATAAGGAAAAAATTCATTTTTCATTACTGACTGTTCTTTGGCTAGAAGAAACCAGACCTACCTGCAACTTGATTAAGACTTGCTGTTAAGAGAAAATCAGAAACTGAAAAAAAATAATCTTATGACAACTTTCTAAGTTTCACATTGCCCAATATTTGCCTGGTAATTAAATTTGTAGTAAAGTTTTTCCACTATTTTAGAACAATAAATGCTTAGACCTGTCAAGTTGCTGTCACATCTCTATAGCATTCAGAATGATAGCAGCCACTTTCTTTTTACATTTATTGTAAAAAGTAAATGGATAGAAGTAGTGGTAAGTTGTAATAATTTTGACAGGGTCTGGCCATTAAACCTACTGCTGTAGCCAACAGTGTCTTACTGATTTCATTAGATGCATATTTAAGAAGTTGGCATGTTGTCTGCATGTTAGACATATGGAAGTGTCATGTTTTATTCATTTACTGGCATAACCATCACAAACCAAAGTATCTTTACCCACTTTTTTTGCTTAGTCATTCTGTTACCACTATTAAATTCAGCTGAGTAACCTGCTGCCATAAAGCACAGGGTTTAACAAATGGTATTTTTTCCTCTCTCTATATGCATGAAAAAGTACACAATCATCAGTGTATCTTTTGAGCAGAGTGGTTGGTCGTAGAAAATAACAGGAAGCCTGAACATGACAAAAACACTGAAAATTGTACTCTGACACTGAAAATAGTACTCTTCCATTGGGAAGAGGATCATCAGAAACAATACTGAGGATCACTGCAACAAAAGACAAAAATGGATTAGAAGGACAGTGGGTAGGTTAGCATAACTGAACAACTCTTTCTTATCATTTAGTCTTACATGGAATTATTTATTTAGAGCACAAAGGGTAGACTACATTCAAATTTGTTGGCTGAGAACTGGTACAGAACAGATTACAATCCATACAGGCATGATTTTAAACACTGAAAAATATCACATACAGTGTTAAGTGTAACAGCCATTTAACACAACTGAAAGGAACTATTTTCCCCTCCCATTTTGTCTTGCATCACCTCAGATTTAAAGAAATCAGAGTGATAAGAAAAGGAAACCAGAATTTGTTAGAACAATTGACACAGCTCTCACTTTCTCCTGAAAAAAAAAAAAAAAAAAAAAAAAAAAAAAAAAAACAAAAACGTGTGTGGCTCAAGTCCCTGGAGACTATTTCAGAGCTGTAAATCTGTGGCATTTTGTTGAAGATTTACTGACTTTTCTCAGCTTTCTGTTCCCTTAGCTGTGACATAATTTATCCTGGGAAGATTTTTTATCTCACAAGGATTTTCGTTCTGAAGATGTTCTCATAAATCTGCTTTGTAGCTTAAATGATTGTGATTAGCGGTTACACTGATGAACAAGAGGAAGACAGGACAGGATTAAGGCTTACTGACCAGTTTGAAGGTTGTCCACTTTCATACAAAAATAAGATTTTTTTTTTTTTGGTCAAAAAGTCAACAAAAATTAAGGAAGAAACTGTCCAAGCATGGGCAGCCCAAACAAACAAGAGATAACTCTCAAACTCTACATTTTAGTCAGGTAATTTATGCCATTCTCCTCTCTGAGATTACACAAAACATTGCAAATTCTAATAATTGGGGAAGCAGAAGCGGATAGTTTTTTTTTTCTTTTACATTACAGGCAGAAAAAAACCCACCCTATAATGACTGATCACAAAGCATGCGCTCTATCTCACAGAGGAGCAAGTGAGTACAAAGCATTGAGCTGCTGCCTCATGCCTGATATTGCACTGCAGCAGCATTTAGAAATTGAAGTGTTAGAACCGTTTTCTTGTTTAAAAGATGTGTATTTTCCACAGCAAGGTAGGAAGCAGGCATGATCCAATCATCTCCATTAGAAAAGCTGTCTTAACTAGGTAATCCTACATATGAAGCGTTCAAAGGGCTGCATTTGTTTAGCATCATAAGCAGCCATGTTTCATATGCAGCACCTCTGTCAACTTGATTAAATCTTCTTACTACTGGAAGTCTACTGGCTCTGCAGACAGCAATTCTTAGAATCAGGTTTCTGGTGAGAGTTACCTAATCAAGGATAGTTGAGCCATATGACATTTTTAATCAAAACAGCCTGAGTATTGCATAAGGAATAGTCCCAGCTGACTGCTCACAATAAGCTCCAGGTTGCAAAATAGTCACAGATATTTAGTCCAACAATTTCAAGGCTATAAATGAATTCAAGGGAAAAAAATACAATGTTATCCTTGAACAAGTGAAACGCAGGGGGGAGGAGAGGGGAGGAAGTGGTTTCCAGTCTTTATATGATGACTTCAACCAATTTTAATTTCTTATATCTAGAGAAAATACAGTCGATTTATTGTGTATTCCTTGGGCCACTTTCCCAGCTTATGTTAAGCAGCTTATTCTCCAGGTTCAGCAGAGCTATTATGATTTTACACCAACTGTCTGATCCTTTTTTATTATTATTATTCAACTATTTATTTCATACTTTACATGGTGATTTTTTTATTTAATGTTTGCTGTTTAAGAACAGCCCACAGTAAGCACAAAGCTTGAACTTTTTAACTCACCTTTAGAGTTTTAATTTATTTGCAAGTCAAACTTAAGTCTCCAAGAAGAAAAGAGCATTTGTCCCTGGGTCTTTCATTCTTAATGACAGCAAGGGAACTATGAAGGACAAAGTAAAATGAAAAAGAAAAGATTGCTACTATTGACTGAATGGAAACTGGCATCTTCATTTAATTCAGTGGCAGCAACCCAACATCTTTTCGGTTTCACTCCTTTCAGTGAGATGTGCTCAAAGGTTGCTGGAAACAGGGATAGTTGAACCATTCGTTGATGTAGCATCATTTAAAAGGGCATTTTCCCTCGTCATGTTTCAAATACAATGCAATTTCTGAAACAATGGCTTGCTGTTCAGCTAACTTATGAAGCATGTTTGGTAAGGAAGACCACAGAGTATCCAAACAGAAAGGAAAATTACCACTAGCTACTCAGAACCTAACTGCATACATTCAATGTCAATTTTCAAATATTCTCTCCACCAGAAATGGTACTTTTCTACAAGTTTATTTGCCAAAAATTTTAATCCTACTTCAAAGTGCTTCCTACTGTTACATTAGTTTCACAATACTTCTTATTTTTCTCAATTCACATATCCGCTCACCCTATACATCACTTACGGGACCAAACTAGTTTTTTTATACCCACTGGAAGATGCTTCAGTTCTAACATAAGAGAGCAATCGGAATAACTGTATTTCTCTAACTCTGCTTATATAAACTATATCCATGTAGCAGACTACCTAGAACTGTGTGATATGGTTATTTTATCCAAGTAATTTTGCTTGGAAAACCCCAGCTTACATTCAATAATTGCATTCATTCTAAGAAAGAGCAGTATATCTAATTACTACATAAAGAAAGTAAATGTAAAATCCATTAATCTGCATTTATTTTTCTCCAAAGTGATGCTTATGTTCCCATCACAATCCAAAGAGCATCCACATTTGGGTGTAACTATCACCCCTCATAGAAACTAGAATCATTCCATTTAACCGTACATTTTTATACTGATATTTCTGTGTACGTGCTTCTATAGAATCCAAAATTAAGAACACATTCACAAGAAGTCTAGCCATTGCTAGGCTTATGCTAGAGCAGATCTTTCCAACCAGATAGTTTACATAAAGCAATGTAAAAAATAAATCCATCTTTGATAACTGCACTGAAAATTCTCTATACAAATCCAAGCAACATCTTTTGCAATCAGAATTATTTTACAGGAGTTTCACAATCTTATTCCTCTAACAAAAAAAGAAAGCAAAACAAAACCAACCCACAAAACATTTCAATAGAGAATGTAATTAAGACAGATGGTACAAGTTTACTGTGCTGTGGAAGGTATAGAGTTGCCAGTGCAGAGTAATACCCAGAATAATTCACTGAATTATTCCACCTACATTAGTGAGATAGCAAAAATATCTGCAAAAATTCAAAAAAATTCGAGGTTTTTCCAAAGTTGCCAGAAATGGTTAGTAGCTTTATTATAGCTCTACATAGGCTCTCAGAAAGTTTTGCTCAAGTAAATCTCTGATACTATTTTTTTTTTTATCTCAGGGACAAGGATTTCTCACCATCATCTATTTCTCAAGAAGATATTTTTCTCATTCTTGGTAAGTCTGAACAACTGGCTTTTCCTGTTTCTCTAGCCCTGTTTTCTTTTTAAGTGACAGTAAAGGATGCATTTGGATTGCAGGATGATTTAAAGGACATGTCCAATATCGTTATTCTGTGAGATACTGGCTATGGCTGGAGATGTGGTGATCCTGCAGAAAACCACAATGGTTTAATCCATTATGGCAAGCCTATACTTCTTCCTAATACAAACTGCATTCATGTTTACAACACCAGTGAATTCAGCGGACCAGAATGTACTACATTGATGCTGAATAAAAAGGCAGTTCATCTGTTACATAGCTCACTTTAGAAAACAGCAAAACAACATTAAGCAACATATGAACTGCAAGGCATGTAGGGTCCCTATGGTTCTTTTTTATGGGCAACAGCGAGGCATGAGCACAGTTACAACTGGTGTGAGAAAAAACTTGTTTGCAAAAGTACGATACAGCCTCTGGAATATCTAGTGTAATCTCTGACAGATATTGTATGAAAGTATGCAAATATAGGAAGAGCTACCTCTAGAGACAGCATAACTTTACATTTCAACTGGTAGAAGAATTTTAACAGAACCTACACAATCACTGCTTCACTTACGCTTTAAAAAAACTACTGCAACAAGGTACTGGCCACACGGACAAAAGTTGTACTCCTTGGTTCCTTTAACAATAAGAAGTAAAATGGTAAATACTGGAAACCAGAAGTAAAATTTAATCATTGAGACATGATGAAGAGCAAAAAAAGTAGTTTTCAGAAAACTGGAAACAATATAAACCTCTGATGTAGAGGCAGCAAATAACAGCAATCCAGATCGGGTACGCTCACACTGGGAAGGAACAGTTACTAGCAGAGATGGATCATTATTAAAATCGCGGGTGATGAGTTTCCCACCTCTCCAAAGCTTCTCTGCTCTTGTTTTAAATCTTATGTTGAAATTAAAGTTCTCAAACTTTAGATGACGTTGTCACCCTCAAATGACATCCTTTATATGAAAATGCTATAATTACGCTATGATAATCCACACAGAGTGCTTGAGAGGCGTATTCACTTTGTTAGTATCTAGTTTTGTTTTTTCTTCAGTAACTTTGCGGGTAGGATGCCTAGCACAAATGTAGTTATCCCAATCACACAGTGAATATGCTTTAAGAAAGTTTGGACAGTACAGGCACTACAGCAAAACTTTTACAGTGCAGGCTCAGCCTAAATTTCCCCACTGGCAAGTTTGACCTACTGTCTTATATCCAACAAGGAATAGTCTTAGAAACTAGAGAAAAAAGGAAACAGAAGAATTCTTTATTTCCTCTTCTCCCTGTCCTTGTTACTCCTAAATCATAATTCTGGAATGTTTAAAATGAAATGCAAGAGCTTCTAATTTGAACTGCAGAACAGAGCTGCCTCAGAATAACCTTCACTCTTACAGTCCTCTGCTTTTAAACCAATATACTAACAAATCTGAAAATAAGAGTCTCCCACTTCCCTTTAGGGAAGTTAGGTTGTGTTTTAATTCATTTTAATTAGCACTCCATGCCCTCAGTATATGCACACATACACAAAACATTAGCAATGAGAAAACAAACCAGTAAGATGAGGTCTTGACTCTCTTCCTGCCCCCACCCCCACACTTTTCCCCTCAGTCATCTAAAGTCATTGAAACATTTATAAGTCGTTATATATATGATCAGTCATATATAATATATATATGACTGATCATCAGTTCATTATATATAAGCAACCAAACAAAACAAATCTGAATTTTGGGTGAAAGAGTTTTTAGGAGAAAAAAAAAACAACCCACAACACATGAAAAAAAACAAAACCAATATGAGATTTTAAGATGCTCTATATTCCTCCACATGCCATCTTCTCATTCTCCTCCAAATGCAGGCATGCAGCCACTAACGCTCTCCCGAGTCACTTGTGGGTATCAAGAGGACTATAGGAAAATGTATAATATCCTCAGCCCTAGTCGTTAATATTCTAGAGTGCCTCGTCATACCATAATGTATTTTTAAAGTTAATGATTGCATAGGTCATAAAATACAGAACCTACTCAACTCAAAGGTCAACAGATGCTTTTGTAGCCACATTTTTGCCAAATCAGATGGTATGTATCCGTTTTGTTCAGCATGCCATGCATTGACAGCCACCCCTCTGAATCAGTCACTACAAGAAAACACGAATATCAAAGAGATGAACCATGCTGCTGTAAAATGACCTTCAATTTACTATTACAGGCAGAGAGAGAGAGAATGAGTTTGCACAGACGTGTCTTTCAGAGGGAAGAGAGGCTGTTTTATCCCCTATGTCAAATTTATATAAAGCAATCCTACTTTCATTGAATGACCCCAAAAATGAACATTTTCAGACGCAGTATCATGAAATAATACTATTGTAGTGATTAACCTCCACTAGGTTAAATATCTGTGACTTTTTAAAAAATCACCTTTATATGAATTCCAGCTGCTTTCTTACACAATCTGACAAGGATTCTAAAGAACATTTTACCCTCCCTTCAAGAGCAATTTTACTGGCAGCATCAATTTCACTCCCGAAAAAATACACCATTTGCTGCATGTTTCTGTCTTTGCTTTATGAGATATTATTACCCAACTGCAGGTGCTCAGGAGGAATGGCTTGATTTCCCTTATATTACCACCATTAAAAGGTTACTAGTGACACACAACAGATTTGTACACATAAAACAGATTTTGTATCAGATTATTAGCTCACTGTTAGGACCATATGAGGCCACTTATCTAGGTAGCTTGTCACTTTGCTTGCATTTTCTGTTTCAAGTAACACAAAGAGGTAGCGCTGTGAGTGACATCTAGGCTGGTGCCTGTAGTAATTTTCCAGTGCCTGTCAGCCTAAAGACAAAGCTTCATGAAAGTGTTTTCTTTTACAGAGCACCAGAGGAAATTTAGTGGGAGTAGGAGAAAGACAGCAAACCTGTGGGAAGGTTATTGACACTGTATTTCTTGCATACATTACATAAACAAGGCTGACATCTTCTGGCCAAGTTGCAGTTTGAATTCTTTGATGTTGCTGATTAGGTTTTGGGCTAAAACAAAGCTGCTCCTGAGAAGGAAGTGTGCCAGTTGTCATGGTTCGGCCTCAGAGGGCAATAAAGAACCATGCGGCTGCTCTCAAGTTTCCCCCGACTCCTACACGGAAGAGTTGAAGAAAAAGGCAAAATTCGTGGGTTGAGACAAAGGCAGTTTAACAGAATAGCAAAAGGAACAAGAAAACAACAACAATAACACGGATAGAGGAATGTACAAACACGATTACGGTACCACCACCTACCGACCGACCTGGGACACCCCAGCCCACTCCCGAGCCGCAATTTCCTGCCCCCTTCCCTGGCAGCTCAGGGTGGGCATGGCTCACATAGCATGGAATACCTGTGTCCCTGCCGGAGCCTGGGAAGAATTAGCCCTAATCCTGCTGGAACCAGGACATTATCCACCCCTTATTCCATACCATCTATGCCATGCCCAGATCTTACAGGTTCCAATGAATTGCCACCACTTTCCCGGTTCAGTACAGAGACACTGATTACTATAGATGCCTACCAATGACCCAAAAGCAACAGCTGCTGAAATAAGATGACCAATGTATTTACAATAGTTAAAAATTAAAGTGATCAACAGCATTAGGTGAAGTCAATCCCCTCTGAACATCTGGTTGTCCCCTTCTAATAGACACTTAGGTTTAATACACCACTGAAATACCAGGTCTACAAATTGATTTCATAAAGCAAGACTGGGGACTAGCTTACTGGCAAGATGACCAACACAAAGAAGAGCTTTATTCCTACACAAAGTCTTGTAAAATATTACAAAGTTTTGCCTGACAAATTAATGTTGCTGGATTGGGATCTCTGAGAAATTAATTGATTTGCGTATTAAACTATGAACAAGATCAACATAGAAGGATGAGTAGACAATTTCTGTACTTGGCAGCCACAGAATCACAGAACAGTTGAGGTGGGAAGGAAACTGGAGATTGCATAGTACAAACCCCTGCTCAGACTCAAAACCAAAAAGCAGACAATAGTTATGCTTAAGAGCGGCCCACTTCCCTATAAATCAACATAGTATCTTAATCCCACCAACACTAGTAAATATTTCCTACTTTGTATGTGCAAGTTCCATTTTTTTCAAATCATTATATCTGTCTGTGCAGTTTAGACCTCAGAAGTTTCAATTGGTAAATTTTCTACCTGAAGTTACATATGTATTAATAAAAATATTTTAAATCTCTTTACAGAATGTTGCTGTCAGTATTTAAATCAAATAGTTCATTAAATACTGACTTTTCCTGAAAACATCTTTTCACTAGCAAAATATAATAAATGCCCTCCAAAATGAAGCATGGAGTATATATATTTGTAGACTGCAATTAAACTACAATTTTAATCCTAATTTCACTGAAATATTCTTATTGGTATCTAGAATTTGCCCTTGAAAATATATAACATCGGCTACAAGAGGGAAAAGATTAGGGTAATAGGATATGCCTGCATGTTGTTTTTCCAAAGTTGGATTTTCTTCAGAGCAAGGTTTCCAATACTAAAGGGCAACTGTTTCGTTACATTTATCTAATTATTCTCATTGTGATAACAGTTGAATTTTATTTAATTACATTAGTTACCAAATTCAAAGGCGTGGAAGGTTCACAACTTGGGGAGAAAGCATTCTTGAACTTTTTTTTTTTCTTTACTTCTGCTTGAAATGACAGAATGCTGGTCTTGACACTAAACTATGGGACAGAAAAGCAAATCCTGGTTTGCATGAGTAATTATACCATTCACATCTGGAAAGATTTTCTCAACAAATAATATTGCAAGATCAGTGATGTAAACAACACACTGGCAAAAACACAGGGCAAACGATGTTGGTGACATCTTTCTAAACTGTATTACTACGTTAGACTTTCATCTTTTTGAAGTTCGACTGGCAACAGCATCAATGCAAAAAGATAACAGTTCCATTCTGGTTTCTGATGCACACAGAGCAATGAAATTATTTGACCAAAAAAAAAAAATCTAGTTTACAATAATCTTAGCCAAAAGGCTGTTCACCTTAAACAGTTGTGTTTGAAAAGCCAATCTGAATCCAAGACCTCCATGTGGAACGGAAATCTTCTATGGAGGCACATGAATAAAACGTTTGCTGCCACTAGGATTTAAAACAGGTTGCAATAGTGGAAAAACACACAGGGCAGGCATATCTAGTATCTGGTTTTACACAGCTTTGTCATTGCAATGCATGTAATTCCTTCTCAATAGCAACCTGGCCTAAAGACCAGTAAAACACATGAAAAAACATCCCATTGGATCAAGGTACAAACCACCTATGTAAGTAATGCAGAAGTATTTCCTCAATATTTGCTTTTATCATAAGATAATTCCATTCTCTTTTTTACAATGATATCAAAATAGACAATAAAGTATCTCAGAAACTGAGAAGAAAATTTAAAGCTTTTCCCTTCCGCCTTTCTGACACAGGCATCTTCGTGGCTTTTATGGTAGTCAAGTACTATGAAAAACTATCACAAATTGTTAGCTTCGTGTCTAATGGAATATGGCAGCATAGTCTCTCAAGACTAACTTGTCAGAGTGAGGGGAAATAAAAACAATCTTTCTGAAAACTATGCTATTTAAACTATAGCGTTAATCAATGGTAGTTACCAACCCACTATCTTTCTCCATGGTAAAACTCAATTTAGATTCAAGCACTAAAGTCTTATGTACTCACAAAATACTGTTGGTCCCATTTCAGAGCTAGAAGTGTGGCAGAATTAACATCTTTTATCAGCTGCAGCTCTTATTTTGTCAAATAAAAAAGGAGTAGATTTCAGTCAACACTTACAAGTAACATGAAATTTTGAAATATTAACAGTAGTGCAAATATGCAAAACATACCAAAGAATTAGAAATCTGTACAAAATAAAACTGATAAACATGAGCTGCTTCTTTAGATACAAAATCAAAATTCAAACAGCAACTAAAAACCAGTTAGCAACAGACACCCAAGAACAAGATGAACAGGAACATTAAACAGTTCATAAAAGCAGAGTCATGTCTTTCAAGAACATTATCAGTGTGATAAGGGCCAGCTAAAAGGTAAAAGCACTTGACTTTACCTTGATTGTTAACCAATAGCCTTGCCAGTAGTGTATTTAAACCAGCTATATTAGGGTAAAATATTATAACAGAGGCTGCACAGCAGGCACAAAACAGACATCTTTGGAAAACAGAAAAAAAAAAATCTCCAAAATCCATAAACCGAAGTTATTACACCTTCTAGTTTTGTTCCTGCTAGTGCAGACCAATCACTTGTTCCCATTTAGAAGCACTTGGAAACTGATGGGGTTTCCAACAACATCATGGTATTCCTTATGTCACTCACTGCTGTTTCAAAACTGAATTGTCACTGTCTCAAAGAGCTTACATTATTTTGAATATCCTGTGGAAAAATCTAGAACCAGGAGATAAGGGAGTATTTCCCTATGTTCAGTCTAAAACACTCCTTAATTTCTGAATTTTGCTTTGATTTAACATCTTTTACCCTTTTAAATTATCATTGTCCATCCTTTAGAGATCTCTAGCCACAGAAAAACTTTTAACTTTTGATCCATTCAAAAGAAAACAACCAACACTATATAGTTTGTTGGTTTTGTTTTGGCATGGGAGGGTTCCCCCCCGCTCTTTAGTTACTAAGGAACCCTTAAAGCATTTATTATTGCATACCAGCGAACTTGTAACTTCTGTCTCAAAGAGTTCATGTTGCAGAGGTCTTAGTGGATGCAGTCAGTCTCTTTAGGCATTTAGAAAATTGGAAGCAATTATTAATTAGTCAAAAGCCACGTCTTCCAGGACTCTAAGTGGGGCTATAAGAATCAGGCTACACAGAACAAAAATTAATCTTTTTACAATGGCATTTTTTTGCAAGCAGCATAAGCATTTGATAGCAGCATTTCCAAAAATAGAGTAATTTAGAACTGCATGGAAAAGATTTTTCAGGAGATTAGTAATTGGATGCAGAGCATTAGATCATGAATGATTCAAACATAATCCAGCTCAGTACTGACCTTTAGTTGTTACTATTAGAAAGCCTAAGAAAATAAGCCGATGATCTCATTCCAGCCTTTAGCAAGAAGGTATCAATTTCACAAAACCACAGACACATTTAGAATTAATTGTCACTCTTGTTGTCAATCACCACAAGGAGTTCATGGATTATGTGATGCTTCAGTCTACTCTAAGACATTGTCTAGACTCTTTAAAAAGGTACATTTTTCTACCTTAAAAGAGCTATTATGCACAAACCATCCTCAGATACAGAAAGGCCAGATACTTCAGTATTTCTCTTAATGTTAAGCAGAGGCAGAGTCTTTTCACCATGTGAACACAATAATTTGACTCTTCTACAAGTTGTGTGGTGGAGTTGTTTGGGGGTTGTTTTTTTATGGGTTCGTGTTTGGTTTTTGGTTTTTTTTTTAAGAGGCCAACAGAAATTGAAGGAAGTCACTTGAAAAACATATACCACCACTCCCATTTCCAGCCATAGAAAAATTCACACAGATAAAAATCAGAAAGAACAACTCTAGTATTCAAGTGCCTTTTGTACCCCAAAACTCATTTTATCAGTAGGACACTAAGCCATTATTTTGGAATATGGTGAGTTTTCATCCACCTCTTTTCTACTCTTATTCAAAAGAAATCAGAAGCTACAGCATCATCTTCTGCACAAGAGTTGCAGAGGATGGACGTCCCCAGGAGGATTTTTATTTGTTGGGTTTGTGTTTGTTTTCTGGTTCTCTGACAGTTAACATTTTCTGATTTCTTGCTGGACCTAGGATGGAGATGGAATGTTCTCACTGAAGAGAGAAAGCAGGGTTCTGAAAACTTAACAGTATAAATCAGAAGTGAGCATAGGCTGCTCAGAAGATTTAATATCCCTGTAGAACGTAATGCTTCTTACATTATGGACTGGTGCAACAGAAGTACACACAGGACTTGATCCAGAGCACATGGAAATGGAGAACAGCACAAAAAAGGCCACCTTACGGAGGAATTTAACTTTGCTGCTGTGGTGACAGCCTGCAGTTGAAAAAGCTGAAAAGAGGCAGGAAGGGTGCCAAAAATCTCCATATAGCTCTGAGGGAAGTCTATTGAGTGCCACTTGGATCCCACCACCGAATCCTTTAAACAGTGACTCTCACTCCCGATGCAAACAACGATTGTTAAGGTGCATAATAATAATTGTTTACACATTACTTCAGCGACTGAATGCTATTCTTCCTAAATATTTATTAGCTTTCAAGCTCATAAACATTACTCTCCTCAGTTTACCATGCTGCTGATGAGCTCAATTTAGTGAAACAGCCTTCTCTCCCCTGTCATTGAGAAATGCTGTCATTTCAAAATAGATGCTGCAAGAAAACTTGTGCTAAAACTTAGAACTTGTTACTTATTAAGCACTAGCTCAATCAGTAAACAAAAGACCTTATTCTCCAGATAAAATGCACTGACCAGTGTACCCTTAATTACCATTCCTAAAAAGAATTCCCACACACCTTTAATCTGATTTTATACGTACTACCAAAATATTAGTTACAGATCCACTGCAAATATCATTTATGTGAATATTGCAGTGTAAAATTATCCTTTGTATAACCAAGACAAACTTTTCTCCTGTTGAAGGGGGCATTACAGAAATTGACTCACAAATGCAAAGTTTACAGAGCTCAATCTACAAAAAAATTAAGCTTTATAAAGATTCTGGGCTATATTTTATTTTAAGACTAAGCAATCACTGACTACAAAGCCAATTTTAAGTTACTGTAAACAATTAACCATAGTCTATCTTTCATTCAGAATTAATTTTGTGAATATAAATGAAAACAATAGGAAATAAAATTTCTTCAATCAATCACAGGGGTCTTTTGTTCTTGAACTTTGTGCTCAATCAAAAGCATCTGAACACGTACTAATGCTCTGCTATTTCTGTTATGACTCTAGGAGCCAAGACAACTGCCTATACTCATTTATCCTTAAACTGGATACACAGCCATAGAAAGAAGTCTGCTGATTACAAGTTTAGGTTAACTCATTAGTATCATCTGTATAAATAGCTTGCATGTCTGTTTGTAATGATCAGAAGAAAATATCACTCTACTTCAAAGATACATCACATAATTATCTGCATTTCTGGATTCTATCTATAAACTAATTATTTGTTTGGTGCTCTAAGCAATTAGTTTTTGTTATTGGAGATGCTATTCAACATGGGGAAAATTAGTTTCTTTGTACTAACTTTTTCACCCCTTTGACAGGAGGCTTCTTTTTATGCAGTATTTTGTAAAAGGACATGGAGGTGGCTGGCTTGGGAAGGTTTTGTTACTCTTGTGTACTTAATAGCAATTTTGAATCATTCCCATCCAAAGAGGTAGGATACAATGAATTTTGACTTGAAAGGTCAAAGAACAGATGTTCTAACTATTCGTTTCTGATGCTGCTCCATTTTTGGTTTTTACTTTCAGCTGTAGCTTCCTTTGAAATTAGGCCTAATTCCAAGAAAGGGAGGGGGAATAGCTGTTCCCACTTTAAAATTTCCTTGGTATTGATGTATTGATAATGTTCTCATTACTACTAAAATAAAACACACAAATTTCAATATTTTCCTTTTTCCCCATTGCTTGTGATATCCAATAGTCCCCTAAACAACCTTCTTCTGTCCACTCAGAAGGCTGTTCAATTCGCTACCTCTTGCGGACCACAGGGATATTTTCCGTTGCTCTTAATTCCAGGACATCTTTGTCTGTTCCAAATACTCCCAACATTTAATGCTTTGTGTAGCACTTCTGCTCACTTTAAAGTTCCAGGTTCCATACTTGTATTTAAAGTTAATTTTAATTTATTTAGTATGGAGAGTTTTCCCAACCATGAGACATCCCTGCACACACGTTTGCAACCTCTCTTAAGAGCAGTAGAATTCAATAAGTTTAAAACAAGAAGAAACTAAACCACAAAACATTGCATCACACATCTCTTAACCAGAAAGTTTCAATGTTTAGTATTTTCTTTCACTAAAATGGCAGAAGATAGGACTGGGACTCTCTTGAACTGTAAAATAGCAAGCAAATCTCAAATTCCTCCACACCTACAGACTGCACTAACACAAGCCATAGTTCAGATCCTCACTGATTTCAGTAAGCACAGGATCAACACAATTCAAACCCTTTTTTAAAAGTATTTGCTTATTATGCAAGTTTGTATGTATGTGTAAGGGGGAGTCAGAACTTCTGTGTTCTTAATAAAAGACTATAAATTTCTTTTAAAAATGAACAGTCAATGAAAAATACAGGAAAAAGTTAAGAGTGCCTTTTAAACACACTTTTAACATTCAATTAATATGGATTTACAAGCATTTGTATTATTACATGTGTATAATTCACCAAGGATGTCCAATATTTACTAGCCCTTGGGAAAAACCACCACAAAAAAAAAAAAAACACACACACAAAAAGACTGAAAAAAAAATACTCCAGAAAATTACTAATTGCTTTTGGCAGGTCCAGTTCAGACTACTGCTGAAATCAGCCAACTCTGAAGAGGCCATACAATGCAAGTTAAAACCCTTTGCAGGAGGCAAATGAAAAAGTATCCCTCAGCCCAAGACACTTCTCAAGCATATCATGTTACTTTCCACAGTTTCCTTGCAACACCTGTACTCTTTAAAGTCCATTTTCATATTCATGCATAATTTATACCTACACCAACTCAGCTGACCTCTCTTGTAAATATATATACGTGAATACACTATAACAACTGTAAAGTTGCTGTAGAAGCTGTGTCATGGTGTACATTTATACACACACACTTTCCAACGAGATGTCCAATAATTCCTTTTACTGACAGCAACCTAAGACATTCATATCACTTGTATACTAGGCATACACATTATGCAATTTATGTATATTTATACATTATGCATGTATGCATAAAAGCAGCCTGAAGGAAAAATAAAGAGGAAGGAAGAGAAGAGTAGAGGCATATAGTCTTTGTATCATTTTTGAGAAAGTGATAAGAGATGCTTGAACCACTTTGCATCTTGCCAAAAATCAATTCAAAACTTTCTATAGTTGCTCTCTAAAACACATGCTTGTAAAGCAGTGAAGCACATTTATGGCACGTGCACTACCTACCCCAGCTTAGTTTTTGTGTCGTTGACTTAGTTTGTAGAACAATGCAATTGAAAAGATGATTAATGTAGCAACAGACATAAGACTGATGGACCTACAACCAGCCCATGTCATTTTAGAGAGCTGTAAATCGTAAAGTGCATGTTATGTTTCAATTTTATCTTCTCTACACTTTACCACACATAACATAGCTGCTTTGCCCTGTTATCAGTGTCATCTTTGCTCTTCTTCCAAAACATAATCTGAACATTATTCCTGCCCCCCCGTACCTGCTAAAAGTGTTGCTAGTCAGCAAATTTCTTAAAAAAGCTTGCAGACTTACCTTCATTTATCCTGTTTTTACTTTAAATAAAACAAAATTCATAGGATTACGTTTTTCTAATAGCACGAGGTTTATATTTCAATGCTTAAGAGCAACAGCTCTACCTCGTCCATCTTCCCCTTTGCTCTTATCAAGAGCTCCCCCTCCTACTATAACCTGCTCCTACACGCCCCAAGGAAGGTTATAGGACAGTTAAACAACAGCTGGCCCAAGCTACAGAATTAGAAATAAAACCCTAAGTTTGGGTCCATGTGTCAAAGAACCTCATCTTCTTGCCAACAGTTTACTGTAATCCAGAACTGTTGCATATCCACAACATCTGCCCGCTACCTGCATACCACTGACCATATTCAGCTTTTCTTTTTAGATGCACACGGTCTCCGGTTCAATTACTTGTCATCAGGAGAATTTAAAGGAAGTCAGGCACACTTTCTTCAGCAATCACTTGAACACGAATAACCTGGATTCTCAACCACAGGCTACAAAGATCACATAGATGATCTCAGTCAGCACTGCACCCTGAAGGCTGCTGCAGTAAGACTGCAGTTCAACATCAAGAGAATCCCACCTGAGATGTTATACATTATTTGGAAAAAATCTGTTTACATCAACAGTGAGATAACCCTTAGTTAGCAACACCCAAAAAAAAAATTCATACTTGGATCCTGAAAATAAGAAATGAGATTGTCTAATAGTTCTTTTACTGTCTCATCCCCACCCAGCATAATGCTTATCTTTTAGAAACAGAAGACTAACATTTCAAGTTACACCTATACTTTTCTTCAGATTAAATTGCTTTATATTCCGTATGGCAGGTAAAATTCTGAAGGACTTGAAATAAGATCACTGACTGCAGAAACTGTACTAAGGCAATACTGGTGCTAGGAGAGCCTAAAAACCCCCAAAATAAAGTATGTCACTACACAGACGCATCTAATATTTTGCATCCACACAAGTCTTCCCTAAAATGTTATCAGCTATGTTTCAAGCACTACAATACAAGATTCTTTTTAAGTATGAATAATCCAATTGTTTAAGCTGCGATTGAAATTCAGTCACAATTGAATCTGACAGTTTTCAGTCCTTAATTGTCCCACTAATATTTCCACAGGGAAATTTAATTTATGCTGGAATCTACCACATCTTTCCCAAAGGCAAACAGAAAATAGGTATCAACCAACTTGGAACTGCAGTAAAGACAAATCCTGGAAATAGTTTAAGCAACCACAGATTGCCTTCAGGATTTCTATGCAAGTGTTCATGCTTGGATCGTTCAGGGAAGTATGTTAATTCTAGACCCCTGGAAAAAGGTGCCTACCATCTCTCCTTACAGTCACTAGGTTTCCTACGTTTCGTGGCTGTTTTCTTAACTGCAGTGCAAGGCAGAGTTGGCATCCTTAATTTATAAGCTGTGAGCAAACTTTGAAGATATTATTTACCACTGGCAATATTGGCTGTTCAATTTGCCCTTTTCATATCTGCTTCCCTCTTCAACACCTTTCCCCGCACAGGAAAAAAATCATATAAGTACTCTTCAGAGAAGAGAGACCAAATCACAGACACTTCATGGAAAGAAGTTTGAACAGCTTAAACTGTTCTTTGCAAATGTTGCGTTAGTTTATGCAATGCAGTATATTCATCACTCCACCTTTTTTGTAGGCCACAGGAAAACACTGCATTTATCCCTCCACAGTTTAAGCCCACCTCCTTTAAAAGTGGAGGAGTTCTGCTATCTCTACCAACATCTTTAGGAGGGACAGGCTCTGAAACATTACTTATAATAAAACAGACAGTTATATGCATGGTACACATTGTTTTGCCTTTGCATTTTATAGTCAAGATTACCATTCTTCTCTCTACTGCTAAATTGAATACACACTTTGAATTTTAGAAGGACGTATAAATAAAGAGTGCCAGCTTCAGCCCCACAAAGCCAACAAAAGTTTCAAGGAGACATCAACATTTCCTTCTCTCCTGGGTACAGATCCCTTTACCTAGTTTTGGCACATACAGTTGCTTTAAGAGGGCAAGGTGGACCCATTCTGTCAATGGAGCAAAGAAAAGAACTGCAACTTTCTTCCAAGAGCAATTCTCCAGTTCACAAAAGCTCTGTCTGCCACCTTACTTTGCTAACACCATCTGGGAACCTATATTCAGGCATCTTTACTTTCTCCCAACAGTACAGCAGCATGTTGATCCCTAGTAAGAAATCCACAGACCTGATCTCTTTGCTACGAATTCTGTAACATATTTGTATGTACATATTCTATATATCATTACATATTCTGTAACATATGCCCTGATTAAATAAAAATAATAAAAACACACCAACCACAAGAACAGTTTAAAGATACAGTTATGTGAAGCTCTCCTACTCTTAGCATTAAAGAAATGAAAAAAATTGAACTCAGCAAGCCTTAAAAGCAAGAAATAAAGATCTTGCAATAACACACTGCATCTAACGTTTTTGGTAATGACAGTCCCACTATTTTCTGAAGGAGGGTAAGGTTGGGGAACCTGTAAGCATTCCTTCAAAGTAGCAACATGTTGTTGGCCAACCGATCAATAGTTTTCTGCTCCAATGCAGGGCAGGACTAACACTGATCCAGTTACTTTTAGAAGTTACTGGAAACCAGCAGCTTGCAGCTGGCTCCTCTTACAGACACTTCTCTGAAAAGTCTTGGCTCCCAGTTCCCGGCCCTCCTGACTGTATTCAGGATATTCCCAGATCCAATCTCTTGCACCCTGTGATCCACACATATGAGCAAATGGACTCAAAACCTGCTGCATTTTCTTAACCTCAATAGGATTTCCCAATTGAACCTTTCTTTGTGTCAGCTCCGCCTTCCTTCATTCCTGCAGTTCCACCACAGGTTTCTATTCAAGGCTTAGTTCAGATTATTTAAAAAAAAAAAAACAAACAAAAAAAAAAACAAACCACACACACACAAAAAAAACAACCAGGGGAAAAAATGAATTCAAGAAGTATTTCAACAATTAAGCATTCTTCTGGAGTTGTGCCAAACCATATAATTCATAGAATATAGAATATTTTCATAATTTTAAATTAAAAAAAACACAGCCACTAATGAGAGAACCTTAAGACCGTTATAAAACATTTACCAGTTTAATGAATAAAATGACCAAGGTCTCTCTCAAAGGAAGAAAAAAAACAAGTGTGAGTGGGAGATAATAGCCACAGTGCCCAGTGTCACATTTTATTTCTTGAAGAATGAGTAATGGGGATGTTTTGCTAGGTATTTATCAAAGTAAAGCCTCTAGTGGCCTGCAAGGATAAAGGGTCACATTTATCAAATGCCAACTGATCACTAACTCATTCTGACTTTTAAAAAGTGAAGTCAGGGACACAGGGCAAAAGGAGGATTTGAGACCTGTAGCTATGCTGTCTCTAATTTCTAACAAGTGTGAAACTTATTTTGATGGCTGTAAATAACAATACATTTCTCAGTCTGTGCATTTATATATGCTTAGGTTTGTTATGCTGGGTGATTTAAAGTGGCTCAGCAGAAGAGCATCTGTTTTGCAAAGACAGTAAGTGAGTGAGAGTTAATTAGAGGCCATAAGCAGTAGAAGAGGAGTAACTGAAAAAGCACTGGATAACAATAAAGGTTCAGTTCATGCACTCGTGTATGCAGTCCCAGTCAAGTCAACAGAAGCTGAATGAACAATTTGAAAGAAAAACTTCAAAGGCATATGTATCGCTTACTTTCTATGACAAAGTTCATATGCACATTATTCAGAAAATTTTAGAAAAATTAAAATAATTGAATGTTGAAGGGGAAACGAGAGTCCATAGGGTTGATTCAAGATTATTTTTTCCTATTCTTAAAACAAGGAAAATCATCTTCTTAAATAAAACAATTATTTTCTTTAAGACTCCAAAGTTGCACAAAATATTAACCCTTCTAAAACTGCACAATGACAAACCTGATAACAAGAATAACTTGGGGCAGACAATCTGGTGGTATATATTAACACAGTTCAGCTGATCTCTGTAGAGATTCCTCTAAGAGCTTCGTTCATATTTGACTATACACACACACACATCTACTTGAAGCCCCACAATAAAACTTTAGTACAAAATCTTCTACTTTTCAGAGGAACTAAGGCCTTCATAAAGCTATTCATTTTATTGTACCAGCTGGAAAGTCATTTGGCTGCTATGCATTTTCTATAAAGATATATATGCACGCATACATATGCCTATAAGTATGCATATGTGTATTTACATTTACAGCTATATATTTAAATACACATCAAAAACCCCACAGCTACGTTAGATTTGTATCAGTGTACTTTAGTGGGGTCAAATGATGTTTGGCCCATTCTGGATTTAAGAGAAACGTGCTGCAAAAACACTGACCATTTTCTCCAGAAGCAAGATAAAGTTTCCCAGCTGTCCTCCCAGATTCAAGATTCCTTGAATGCATTTTTTGTATCTTGTAATAACAGATATCCATGTTTAGAAGATAAGCCAGATCAAGGCATACTCATAGGCTTCAAAATAACATGCCGTACAGGAGATACCTGACAGCTTGCCAGGAAAATTGTGTAGTCATATCAAACAGTAATACAAGGAGATTCCTGTATAAAACTACCGGAGAGGCTCAACCAGTACTCTTACATGCACATTCCACAGTTTGTTTGCCATAGGAAGCAACAAAAATAGTATTGTTGATTCATCAATAAAAATAGGAAAAGATTAAGTACTCTTTCTTTAAAGAAGTATTCTCACATGGTACTCGGAGCCTCCTGAAAACTGTTGGATACGGTCAAGTTCCATGAAATACACTGTGATAAACCTTACAGATCAGATAAGACAGAATTTTACATCAATCTCAGTTTTCCATCTTAATGTATTCTCTTTGTTGTGACAGGTAATTATACAGAACAGGACGGCTGGATGAATTTCAGTCTTGTGAAACAGAGATCACTTAATTAAACATAATCAGTACAACTAAACATTTTCTAAACTTCCACTCAACAAAAAAGAGTAACTTTCCCCTCACAAAGAGAGTAGCTTGAGGGCATTTAGAGGATTTCTTGGACTGGGGGAAATTGCTTGTTTAAATTTTGTGGAGCTCCTCATCTAGATCATCAGCCATTAAAAACTGACAGAAGTGTGAATTGTCTCATCTGAACAGGTCTCATCTTTCCTTTTTTGGCACCTCTTGAGACAGGCAGTAGTACTTCCTACTGCTAAAGAAAAAAATACCACCAGGTATTTCTCAAAATACAGATTCCTAAAAGTGAAAAAACAGTTTAATACTTCAAAGAACACTTTTTTTTTACCTTTAATAATGCCACATTCTCAACAAACAGATGATGAAAATGTCAACATTATTGAAAACAGTTAAAAGTAAGCTGTAAATTACCTTTTTTCCCCCCCTGTGAGGATACACACTATAATGCCAGTATCTATCTTGTTCTCTTATTCAAAGTAGAAGAGACAGGACTGGAACATGTCTACTAGGTCTAATAAGGTCTACTGTATGTCTTTGCAATAGACATATTGCTATATTTTAGTCTGGTTCTTAATTCCTCAAATCCCTTGGTCAAAGCAAGAATTGGGCAGCCTCACAGATTTCCTATGGTTCATTCCCAGTGGTTGAAGTAGGGCCAAGAGGTAACACGCACTGTCAGGTTGCAAACAAAGGCACATGCAGTGGAGCATGCGTATACCCTCATGAGACACTTCTGCCACCAGCACTCTTTCTACACAGATAAAGGTGGAGCTGCAGTACACCCTTCTACCATGGTACACCCACACTCCTTCAATGCAGACTATCACTGGTGGGCAATATCCAAACCACAAGTATGCTGCAATGATTAGCAGTGTGGCAGTTGCAGGAAGCTTCACTATGTTTTCACCTTTTCAATGAATTTGCTCTTCATTAAAGAGAAAGTATTATTTGCAGAGACAAAGACTCATCTAAATTGAACCTGTTCTTTTCATTGCAGCAAAGCAAACCTGAATAAAAACAGCTTGAAACTACACCAGTTCCAAACTTTTATTAACTATCAGGCATGCACTGACAGCAAGAGATGAAATTACAATCTTTAAAATAGCACTTTCAGTAGCAAGAGTGCTCTCTTCATCTGACTGGCTTTATAGAACATATTGCATTAAAACACATTTTAAAATAGAGAGCGCCACGTATATCTAGTAATTTTACAAGGAGTATCCAGACACATACTTCTTTCCTCAAACCAAGTATTTTATGCAACTAAATTTAACACAACCCATCCATGCACAGAAAGCATCATGAGCAGTGCTAACATTTTCAAACAAATCGGATGACATTATAGAACATGATTTTTTTTTTTTGTTACTTGTGAAAAGAACATGCTCTTGGTGCAATTGATTTCACACTTAAAAGGCAATGGTTTGAAAGACCAACACTGCTATTTTTGGCCAGTTAGTAGAAACTGATTTCTAAAGCTGATAGCAGCTCTGACAATTAATTACAAGCTAAAGATCAAGCATGTCAAATCCTTGTGAAATCCCTAGACATGAATCAAAATGACTCCCGAGTGCCTTAAAGCTATTCCCTCTTTTTTTGGCTCATCTTTCAGTGTCTCTGAGCTGCAAAGATTATGAGCATGAATATTTTATGAAATAAGATAAAGGTAAACAGCGCCAGGAGATTTACCTTCTCCTGAGTTTATGTTCAACGGACTTACCACTCGTAAATAACTGTTCAGTCAGGTACTCATATGTATTACAGCCAGGTAAGTAGTGGGGAAAGATACTCACAAACAAGACTGTAAAATATATTGCAATGTAAGTTACAGTTACATACATCCATGTCTGTAATCTTCATTTTCCACTACGATGCTAGGCATTTAACAAAGGTGTCTTATGAATTTGTGTAGCAGCAGTATCAGTAGACAAACATAGAAAATCAGAAATATTATGCCATATCTAAGTTCAGGCTGAAACAAGTCAGGGTAAGAGCTGAAACAGGTTTTGCTGTGAGCTAATAGCCACAAAGACAGAACTCAGACATGATGTCCCTAAAGGAGAATGACTATATTAAATGTACAGTCTTCACTCTTCCAAGCGGCCAAGCTAATCAATGCATCTGACCATCTGCTGCAGAATTTGCATAAGAAATCCATTGGAGTATTTTGGTGCAATGGATTCATTTTGCCAAAATATTAACTGTAATAGGTTGGCACAGCAATGACGAAGTTTTGCACAATATCATGAAGTCCTCAAACCAGGACAAAACCCAAAGTGGATCCTGATGTACCATTAGGGCTTCCTGGAAAGTGACTGTGTAAACAACACTAGGCAATTTCTAGGTTTCTTAAGACTGGAGGGAAGGCTTGAAATATGTTTGGATTCTGATTAAATTCAGAAATCAGTGCAGTAAGAGATATTAGAAGAGCTTTTAGAGTAGACAAACAGTATTTACTTATTTTCTTCCCTCCCTACACCCTTGAGTCAGGCACTCCTTAAACAAATATCTTAGGAAGCTTCTACTTAGTTCCACAAAAGCATATTGACATTTTGACACTATGATAATTAAAATCAACAGGGAAAAGACAAGACAAAATAGAAAAATCTAGATTCTGAAAGGAAATGTTAACCAAGTCAAACCGAGCTTTTAAAAATAAATTGTTCAAGAAATTAGTCACCCAGCCCCAAAACAAATGCAATTGGAGGGGCGATTTATTAATTTCTAGTTTTGTATTCTGATTGCATTTCCCTCTCCCTTCTCTGTTTATTTTAAATACAAGCCCTGCTTTCTTAGTTACTGCTAAGACCCTGGCATTTTCCATCCAGCCAGCTGAAGAAGTAACTCCAGCTTACAGGCATTTAGTAGTAAATTCTCTTTTCTATGCTCTACCAAACTGCACGCCTTCATGAAGAGACACAGTGTTCACAGCCACAAAGCAGGCAACAGCTATACACTATATTTTAAGATTGAGAGTAATCTTTGTTGATTCTTTGGTACTGTTGGGGCAAGCTTCCCCACTTATGGCAATAGGTATGTTTCTACTCACTAGGAGAAATGGGAAAAAGGCATAAGATAGCTCTTTTATCTTTGACATCTTTCAGAAGTTACATGGGAAGCAATGAGAGAAAAAGCTGGTGCACCAATGTTTAAGTAGCATGTTGCTGCATCAATGCCAAATTCCAGCCCGACAACAGAAAACTTCTTAAGTTACTATGGCACATTAATTAATCCTAGAACTAAGTAATTTTATTATTCTGGGGTAGTTTCTTCATAGGTTTCCTAACAACTTCTACCGAAGAGTTTAGATTACGCTTCCAGAGAATAGCCAAAGCAGACTTCACCTTAAAGCATAAAGGGAATGGGTGTAACTGCTGAGCCACACAAGCCTCCAAAACACTTGCTACATAAGAGTAAAAAACACACTGAAAGTGCACATACACAAAAACCCCCACACCAAACAAACCAGCACTCAAGCAGCTCTGCCTTGCTCCCATCCTCTGAAAGACGTGATACACACAGAGGATTGTCCATTGAGATGTGTCTGAAATGTCCGCGAGATACAACTTAATATTTACATGGAAGAGACTGGGAGCTAAGAGATCTATTTCCAAGAAAGAAAAGTAATCCTTCGTGCCTTGGTGATTCAGGATCCTGCAGTCCCATGTGAAGTCTGTGAGGGTTAGCTTTTATTTTCCTCTCCCCATCCTAGAGCTACTTATTGTTTAAGCAGAGCTCTAATAAAAGCATTGTGCCAAAAAGAGAAGCTATTTCTGGAACAATTTTTCCTTGGCAGCTTTACATAAAACAAAGCCAGACCTGAAAAAGACGACACTTTCCAAGCCATGAAGCTAGTTTTATTTCCCCAGGTGTACTTTCCACAGCTAAGCAAATGTTCCTAGTAGAAATTATGAAGTGATAACTTTTGGCAACTACTCGAAATGTCTGTCAGCTTTGTATGGAAACCCACAGCCTACTGGAAGACAGTCCAACAGAGATTAGGCAGCAAGAATAAATAACTTATTCTCACATCCCTGATGGTATTTACAACAGATAACATAGTCTACATTAAAGTTTGTAACACTCCTACCGGAACAAAAGACTATAGAATGAAAGAGAAGGGAGTTCCAAGCAATAAAGGTAATAAAAAAGAAACACATACTCAAGATTTATCGCTTGCCATGCAATGAAGAATATAATTGGCAGTTTAAACCATTTTAAAACTGTTTCATTTAAAGTATTGCCACATGAAACTGTTGCCACTATATCAAGTAAGTAAACATATCACACCTGGTAAGCTTGGAAGATAGCAATAACAAATGGATTAAACGATACCAGCTAAGTAGTTTATATCCAAGTATCATACTATGCTCTATTTCAACATTTTTAATATTTTTTAAATTATTAAAAAATAAATACTTCATTCAAAAATATAAATACTGGGGAAGTATTCTTACATATAACCAACCACTTATCTCTCCAAGCACACAGAAGTGTCTCAAATTAGGACTTTCTCTCTTTTCCAACTACTGCACTTTTTCCTATGTTGAATTCAACGTTAAAAGCAGAGACAAGGAATGAAATTCAAAACTAAATGTAAGACATTGAAGCCACGTCTTTTGCTTATGCAACTTGAAGGTACATAACTGACAAGCAGCAGATGATGTTTTGGCCAAGAAATTGAAAAAGTCAAGGTATATTTTGCTGCTAAGGAAGAGGCAGGTCAGAAAAATCAACACCAAGAAAAGTGAAAATTCTGTTGCATTTTGGAGGGCCATCTTAGAGTTAAAACTCCTTTAATTGCTGCCCTTTTCCACCCTGATGTGGGATTGATATCTTGACAATGAGCCCTTAACTACATTCTTATTTTTAGATGATGTATTTCTATACAATCATAATTTTAAAAGTTATATATAGCCCTTTCTTACTCAAGGATTAGTTAAATAAAAGAAAAAAGCTACTTTTAAGAAGGTTGAAAGCTAAGACTGTCTACTTTTGATCAATTCCTTACAGGGAAATATCATAAGAGAAATATGCTCAGTCTATAAATAGTTATTGCACTTGTTTTTATCCTTAACATAGTGATTCTTTTCCCAAAAGACAGCATAAAGAAAATCTAAGCATAATCAACTGAAGACCAATGTTTTAATTAGAAAAAATCTAGATGACTAAAGCACTTTTAAAATAGAAAAAAAACTTTGAACTACCTTTGTTGTTGTTTGCTATTCTTCATCAAAAGGACATTCATCCTCTGTTCTAAAGAGCCACAAAATGCCTGATGTTTGAACTGATGCTCAAGGAGTAGCTATTGATCGGTGTAGAGGATCAAGGTTACAGTAATCAAATTTCAGTGTCCCACAGTAAATTTCAGTTTATCATGTCATTTCTAATTGATAGTCCTTCATCTCTGAAAGACAGACGTTCTCCTTCTGTTTCTGTTTTCTGAATACACTACACAAATGAGAAAAGCCTATGAAAGTTCAAGGAGAGGTTGGACTATTTCATAGAAGAGAAATCCATTGAGTTTTACTGTATCTGTACAAACAGTCTCAGGAAGTCCCTGAACTACAAATGTTGGACACTGTTATAGTACTTGTGAATTATGATACTTTTTTTGCTTTTATACTTTTCTTTGAGTATCTGATGGGGGCCACTGTCAAAGACAGAATACTGTTTTAGATGGAGCCTGAATCTGACCCAGTAAGACACCTATTTTTATTAGTGTTATATTAACACATACTAATCAGCTTATATCTACATAAATACCTGCATACAGGTTTGTAGGTTTTTTTATTTTTTTTATTCAGACAGACCAGGTTCCAGTTTGGTTTTTTTTATTCAGATAGAAGCCAGTGCACTCTCAAGGACTGAAACCAGTACCTCCAATACAACGCAACACACAGGCGGCTTACCCTCAGGTAAAAGCCAGCCTACTTCAGTCTCTTACCCAAGAGGCAACATACAAAACTGAAGGTAAGTTGACAAACACCAAAATCCAAGCATTTGCAGAATGTGGCATTTCCTCTCTCCAGCACATACAATATTTTTAAGGCAGGCTAGAAAGAAATAGAAGACAGCTAAGGGAAGGAGCTGCTCACCACCTCATCCACCTGCGTGTCATTAGGAAGTACACCTGGACTCTTCCAAACCCAGGATCCATCACCTATTCTCCTTTAAACCTTTGTGGGTTTTTGTCCAATAAACATTAAAATATCTTCTGTGAGATAACTAATAAATTTGCTTATTATTTACAAAAAATCAGTTGTACATATTACCTTTATATTCCACATGGCAAAATTCTTGAAGGGGATTTTAGGCAAAAATATATACTTATGGAAATATCCTAAGTGACTCCCTCTACTCTTTCAAAAGGGGACAAATGTGGGGTTCAGTGGACTTGTGCCATTTCGGATTAAAGTCCTTCTACATCTAGAAGACAGGCTTTTTCCAATAATAGGTAGGGTTTAGTTCTATGTAGTTTAAATCCAGTTTCAATAAAATTTTCCTTTTTATGGTTTTAAGTAAGAAAAACCCTTCACATAAGGTGCTCTTAACCATAAGAGGAAAAAACTGAAGTTATAAATATGAACTATTATTAAGTCAAAAAACAAAGTCAGCATTACTAGCAAAAGATGAGCCTCAGAGCTTCCCCCCGCAACAGTTGATTGTTTCACTTCCCTCACTGTCACAAAGCATTCTTCAGCCAAGCGCTTACCAAACACTAACCCACAGAAACAAAGAGCTATTCAAGAAGCAAATACACAATTGTGTCATTTATATCTGTTCTAGTATTATTACTACAAGCTAATAGCTTAGACCCCAAGTATCAAAAAAAAAAAACAAACCCGAAAACACTACTATAAGTAGTAATAGAAAAACTTAACATTTACTGAGTAGCGTAAGCAGTATGTTGTAAACCTGCCCAAGAAAGAGACAGCAAGACAAACTTCACACCTGCATAGTAACCCAAGCTCAACAGAACAGCATTAAAAATATACCACCTGGACTTATTACTTCAACATACTGAGACAAAAATAAGTCTCTGCTACAAATCTTCTAAAACCAGGTCACAGACTTTTTTGTTGTTGTTTTATGAACCACTGCTTCCAAAAAATAGTTTTCACGTCCCTGCTTCTAGCCTATTGTCTTTACTAGAACAGCTACAATTATTTATTTCATAAAAAAAACAAACAAAAATCATATCAAGCTTTACTCAGCCCCAAACCCAGAAAGTTCACGTATCATTACCTTATGCTCATTTTATCACATCTCTCCTACCACAAAGCGTAGAGATGGTATATTGAAACCTTCTGCTATTGCAAATCCACTTCTACTACCAGTTGCACATGTTTTTTCTTTATAATAGAAACACCTTGATTGATTATTGGCTGCGCCTCATTTGTTTCAACATGAGGTTTTCTTAAGTATTTCTTCAAATTTTGAAATGGAAAATGAGGAGAAAGACAGGGCAAGCATGGTCTGAACTAGAACTAAGAGGAACTCAGTCTGTAAAAGTTTCCCCTCACAACAGTAAAGATCACACAAGTGAAACAAAAGTTTCTCAAAAATCTGACAGAAATCATCTGTATAAACACATCCATCTGTTCCCCATTAAATTAAGTAACAAACAGACATTAAAGAACTTGCTCTTTTTATGCTTTACAAAGACTAATCGTGGACAGAAAAGACAAGCATATATCAAAAGAGAAAATAAAAATAATCTCACAACATCCAGGTATGTAGCAGAGACCTTCTGTGGATTCCAAAGCTGGAACCATGCTTACTAAACTACCTCTTTAACATTCAGCTGCCAAAAACACCTGGGGAAAGCACCATAGGTGTTACTCATGGAAGCCAGGACCCAGGGGGGTCCCTCCCAGGCAGAATATGGGACAGCTGGGGCTAATTTAGAAGAATATCTAAGTGTGACAGTCCCATAAGGAAGTTGATAAGATTAGTTTGTAATGGATTGCTAAAAAATTCATGTACATTTATTGGCATATTGTATTTGTAATATTTGATTGAATAACCACCTTCAAAATTGTTTTTAAAAGAAGTTTCTCATCTGATATAACTAAGAACCTGCCATCAAAAAAGCTGCTGTTCTTTCAAAAGTAAAATATTCCCTGTTGTTTTGGGGAAAAACAGGCTCCTCTAAAAGTATCAACAACAGTCCTTAGCTGTTTTATCACCTTAAAACTAATAAGTCATATCTTCATATGCTAAAGCTATTTTAAATTATTAATATAATGTTCTCACAATTAGCTAACGCTGGTTTGTAAGCAAACAGATTCTCCTGACCACATTCCAATCTGACAACATCCAGCAGCAATATTCAGCCTTTTCCTTGAGATAAAGATCAAGAAGTTTTTTAGGAAATCTTACTGTGAAAATAAAATAATAGAGAGATCCAAAATTCCTTGTGTTGCACATAATTTTTACCAGTCTTCAAACGTGTTATGTGATTTGTGACAATCTCATGGCATGACAATACTTGCCACAGGGACAAATACTATAGGAACACTATAATGCTAAATCTATGTAACTTATGTGAAACTCTTATTTTATATGTGCACAACACATTTTTTGTGGATCAATGTATAACAAATCCTTACAGCCATTTTCTCTACAAGCTCACTCTTTCTCAGTAGAGGTAATAAATATCTAAAGGGAATATACGATATGTTATGGACCTTGAAAGGGATGGAAGCGTGATTTGCCCTTCCTCCTCAAAGGATGGATGGTGATGACCTGGTAAATATCACGGATTTGTGGGTCATGGCCATTTACAACAGCTCCTACTTTTTTTGCTAAGAAACAGGGAGTCTCAATGAACTAGTTCGACACTTCAAAGAGCATCTTGCCTGCCAATAAAGGCTTCTGAAACACTAACTGAAAATACTGGGAAAACGGAGGCCATGCAAACACCAGCTACCAAATGCCTTCAACATGATTCATTCAGTATGGCCACACTCCACAATCTCTTTCCATAGAGATTCTCTTTAGGTCCAAAACAAGACATTATGATGAAGGGGCTAAGTCTCTACTGCATTTAGAATAAATCAGGGAACTTCAGAGTGTTAATGGTTCATGTGCTCCCTTCATTTAAAAGGGCTCCCACAAGACCTTAACAGAGAATTTGCTTCAACCACCAGGTCATCTAACTACACGAATCTTCAATATTGTCCTTTCTAGTGTATTTTCTTATCACCCTACACAAATGAGATCTGCCTATACTGCAGTCCTAGCTATCTGGTCTGAAAAACATTGCTATTGCCTCTTCCCTATTCTTACCTCACAGAGCTCATTCTTACCTGTCTTTATGCTCTACTCCAAAGCGTATTCAAATCAAGGCTTCTTTTTTTTTTTTTCCCCCCTTTCCCTCAATTGTGTTTAATTATTATGCTGCTGTTTTCTTTGAAGTCAAGGGAAAAAGTCCTATTCATTTCAATGAAGATTTAGCCTGGCTTTTTATTTGAAGTGTTCCACCTCACTGTATCTTCAAAAACATTTTTCCATAGGGACAGGGATGCATCCAAATAAAGACTAATAAAAATGCAATTACTACTGTATTATTAGTTGAAGAAATAGGATAGCAGTTTTTAGAGTCAGTGAACTTCAACACGCTAATCAAAGTAACAAATAATATAGAAGTATCTTGGGTCTAGAATAGAAACATCTACATTAAACTAATCTGAATAATTTCCCCAAATATTGGGTAAATAATCAGATATACTTTGAAATTCAAAAAATGTTTCAAATGATCCAAAATGAAGCTGAGTGAATTTCACTAAGTGAAATGAGAGTAGAGATTTATTTATTTGCACCTTTTAAGCATGCAAAGCATTATAGTTATATTTTCATCTAGGTGTTTAAAAATAATTCCACTTGAAAGGAGAATTTCTACTGCCCCAGCTGTCAGTACCCAGTAGTTTACGCAACTTGCCTTGTGGGGTGTTATTCTTTTTACACTGCAAGTTGGAAATTACTATTCACTTTGACAAGCCTGCTCCTGATTGCACCCTGATGATGTGTCCTCAATCCAGCTCATGACATTGGTAAGAGAAATGTGTAGAATGAGAATAGGGGCAGAACACTAATATATTTTGCTTTGCTCAAAGAGATGCAATCAGATCCTTTCAATATTAGCTGATATAGTGTTGACAATATTATAAGGCAATTAAAGTCTATATGTATTGGCTGATGGAGATGAATTATGGTAAGTTCCAGGAGGCAATTGTCTGAACCAGGAGATGCTGATTAATTACCTACCAATAATTCATTAAGACAGTTAGGTCTACTTGTGCTCCACAAAGTCAGAGGGAGCAATAGACAATAAATCGTATAAATACTAATTCTGACCAAGCAATGTTTGCAGCTATAGCCATAGAGTAACATACATATAGAGAACATTTTCTCAGAAAAATTAGATTCTTAGAAACAAGTTATCAAATTAAGTGGGATGCGCATTTCCATGCCATGCGATGGATGTACCAACATAGGCACCAGAAGTCCCTACACTAGAAGGCTCAGTATTTCCCAAATCTACCTGCTTTCTCTATAGAATAGTCACCGTACACCTGGGGGTACAAACAAGGAACAAGACTGCATAGGTTCGGGCTTGTATCTCATGCTGCTAAACTGAAGCAAATGGATATGAAAATATATAAAGGCTGAATCCAGTTTTAGAGATGAAGATCTGTATGTTAGTACTGACGTTAATCAACTAAATATCATTTAAAGCAGGTATTTACCTGTGTATGTTATGATCACATAAACTTTTTTGAGGTGTGTGCAAACAATGTGCCTGTATTTCAAAGTATTTCTTGATTTCCTTTTTCTCTATGTGGATCATACAAATGTTATTTTTTTGCTACCACCAAATTGTTGCCCCTTATGTGGGTAGTTACTGCACAGCACAATATTTGAAGTGCAACTTAAGTATTTTACAAAGGGAATTTATCAGAGTGGCACTCCCCTGTGGTTATTAAAATTATTTGCCATCTAATATCTAGCAGCCATATTACAATATGTAACTTCACAACAGAGCATTAGACAGGTTCCCGCACATGCCGGACTGAACTGGTAGAGCCGACCCAGCATGGTGAAGCCTCTTACGATCTTGCTAGCTCAGATCCAGAATCAAATTTATAATGCTGCCCTTATCTACTTAGCATCCTTATGGGACTGTAACATGAGAATGCAGTCCCATTCCTGCAATTCCTGAGCTGGCTTGCAAAAAAATGAGCCCTAGCACTGGTACTACTCTCTCCAGAGCTTTTGGCTTGCTGGCTGCTTGGTGCCAGCTTGAATGTCACTGCACCTACCTTAAAAGTTATCTTCAGAGTATTTAATTAGATAAACTTAGTGCCATATTAGCATGTTTCTTTTTTTGAATTTAACTTTTTTGCTTATTTAAAAATATAAAGTGGATAAAAAAATAGGACTTACACTTGTTTACTTCAAATTAGGTAAAATTTCTGCATTCTGTGAGTGCTTCCTCATTAGTTCTTCTCTGCTTGCTAGACTTAATTTATTCACTTTAAAAACATAACAAGACTGAATACAAGCTCATAGCTGCACTGAACATAATTAAACTGGAAGTCAGTTAATTAAAAGCAGAATTTACAGTCAATATTCTAAAAGATTAAAACCATACTTTTTTTTATAATAAAACTCAGTAAAAAAATCTTAAAGAAAAATAAAAAGCTGTCCCTGGCAGTACAAGACGTTTCTCATTATGGTATATATGCATTGCATTTTTTTATGCACGCTTGACTTCAGAAACCTCATGTTTTTAATATGACCAACTACTTTGACCTTAGCAGAAAGAAGTGAAAAAGTAAAAAACTATTATTACAGTTAGGTACAGAATCACAGTACAATGATACCTGGCAACAAAGAGAAATAAATAATCAGCTCCTAAAACCATGACAACATCTCTATCTTACTGTACTGGGTTTCAGAAAATGCACTTTGCTGGGGAGGAGAGGAAGAGAAGACTGAAGCGTTGGTAAGACCTAGCACTCTTATTTCCAGTGTATATCAAACCCAAAATCTTTTATACATTCTTGCAAAAAGGAAACATAAATTAGATTGGAACAGAAAACCGCATGATTTTTTTTCTTCATTAAAAAATCTTCATTCTATTTTTTCACGAAACAAGTGACAAAACCCCATGTATTCTTTCCAGTACCATTTCAACAAACTCACTACAGTTCTCAGGCCAAACATTTTACTTTAGTAAAGAGAAAAATTAGTGAATGTTTAATTTCTATATAATCATTTACTGGCATACACAGATTCCATCTCCTTAGCATCCCAGCATGATTCCGGTTAATGTAGTTACTGCCTGCGGATCCCAGTACATGATCAGCGGAGGAAGTTTTGAAAATTATACTCAAATGTACAGTAGAAAGGCTTGAGAGAATCTGAGTGGATTAAGAGATAGGATTCAATTAAAATCCAACTTCATACAGTGCTATAACACCTTTTGCGTACAGTTCAAATAGTGAAAACAGTTATTTAATAAACTGCAGTCTGACTGGTCATCTGGAGCCAGTCTGTTAGCATATTTCACAGGAGAGGGAGAAACCCACGTGGGTTTCAAAGAGATCTACCTAGGAAAAGACTTCAGATTTTGGTTCCATTATGCTGTATACACATTCATTGAGTTTGGCAACTAGCATGGCTGAACAGACAAGTAGTAGAGGATTTCCACATCACATATTTGAGTCCACACACCTAATTCTGTCTACATCATTTGGATTCTGAACCATAATTTCCTCTCAGCTTGTTAAAAGGATAGTAGTATTCTTTTGTTTTGCACATATGTTGTGAAGTCAACATTTAGAAACCAAATGCCACAGGTATACAAGTATCTGGAAAACATTTCTTTTTTGTGTGAGGGATTTTAGCATTTCCAGTATACTTGAAGCTGGTAAGGACACGTTCTTCTGTCCCATTCTGGAGACTGGAAAACCATCATCCTAATCTGGATAGTGGCTTTAACAAGTCATCCATCAAGACTACAAACTGAGCCTTAGTATTATTGAGAATTTTGCCTACTCTAATCCCTCCCAAAGCACACACAACTGTTCTGATATGAGAGGTTCAGATGGATGACAGGCTGCCATTTCTGTTGTAACTCAATTTATTCAGTGAGAGTTTAGGAATACCTGTTGCAATTTCACTTTATGTAATTACGTGAGCCTCCTAATCTCCATCTCACAAAAAAAAGAAAAACCCCAACACCAAGATCGGAGGTGAAGAAGAGAATATCGGGCACGCCATTTCATCAACTATAGCAGGTACTCTGTACTGGCCAGGAAAATAAAACTGGCAACGACTGAGGAATTATAATATATTCAAAACTTCCAGGGACATCTGAAGGAAATAAATTGTAATCACTGTTACTTGATGTTGTGATTTCACCATGACCTCTGGGCAAACACTGCTCCTGTTGTAAATCATGCCATCAAGCCTTTAACGACTGCAGAAGGCCAAGACCAGAGCTTTACTTCCCACCTAAAATATGGTACAATCAGAAGCATTCTGCCTTCCAGCTCTCAGTGGAGGCACTGGTTCATTGCTGACTCATAAGGAAGAGTGCCACCTACTGAGTCACTGATACGTTTGCCAGCAGCATTCTCGGTGTCCCTGACTGACCTTGACCTTGTAGGCAAGTCAGAGCAAGCTTGACCCTCCTTAATTTACAAGCTAGCATAAGGCTGCAATGTCAAATGGTGTCCATATAATCAGCAAGGAATTAACGCAAATTACATTCCTATTCCCTTTAACCCTTAGCAGTAGCATACTTGTAATCATAAATTATGTAGACATTTCTCCCTCAGTTTCAAGAAATACTAAAATTAGTCACTGCAGCTTCTAAACAAAGCACGAAACAACTTTTTATCTGCACACGAAGTCTATAATACAGAATCATTTATCTTTAAAAAGCAAATAAAAGTGCAGTTCTACAAGGCTCTTATCTCCTCACAATGTCAGTTTTCTGGAAAAATACTTTGTACTGTATGTCATCAGTTAAACAACAAAATGAGAATAAATTATCTAAAAGCCAAAGTTTTTATATACTTGCATATATATATATATAAAACTTTTCATTATGTTTAACTATGACCCGTTTATTTATTCAATGAATGCTGATCAGTGCCCACACAAACCTAATTTGCAGGCCACCTTTTCTTATTTTAAACAGTCTAAAATAGTGGTTATTCTGGGTAACCATCAAACGTAAACTGCAGGAATTTTGCTATGGAATCTAAAAGTTATTACAATATCAGCAATCTAAATTTTGAGTGAGCTTTAGTCTATTTTGCATTCAAAAATGCAGCAGTTAACAGCTATTTATGGCAATAGTAGCTACATGACATGGTTGATAAAACCTTATGTGAAACAACTATTACAGAATTTTATCACACTTATCCAGGAAATTTTAAGATACCTTCTTATATATAGAAAATAATAGTTTAAATTAAGAACCCAAAGAAAGTAATCAACAATCTCATTTCACACATTGAATTTCTGGATCATTTGCTTGCATGTATGAAAAAGCTCCTTAAACACACCCTAAGAAAATAGAACAGATTTCTTATTAGTGCCAAAGTGGCAGAAATGTATTACGTACGTGCAAATGTATTCCTCACAGATACAATCGTTCATGTGTTCCAGTGCCAGTTTTAGATTAACTACTGGTTTGATGTGCTAGCTGACCAATTTATTTTCTTTCCTGTGGTGTTCAGTAAGCATCTTCTCAGTTAAATAACTCATCTGTGTGAAATTCCCTCCATGATTTTGATCACCTAGAAGGATTATTACCTATGAATGAAGCCTGCTACTCTGCAACAACCCTATTCTATAATACTTCCAATAATATTACATTTCAGAAGCCGCCATTACTTTTATAATTCATGAACGTAAATATCTACTGCATATTGTTGAGTCTATGGCAAAGTCAAAAATACTTCATCATTATTTAAGTATGAAGATGCACAATATATTTTCATCTGTAAGTTTTTTGAAAGTAAAAGCTTACATATTATTAAGTGGCATCTTCCAAAACTTACTTGCTGTAATTGGAAAAAAATCCCTTATTTGCCTCAACATTTCCACTATCTTATCGCTAGAGCTACAAGCCCTGAAACAGCAAAGCAGAAGTCACTGATACATAGAAGATACCATCAACTTCGTAAGCAGCTCTTGTTAAATGCTTCCCATCTCTGCCCCAGCTGCTTTAACATTACAACTGCATTTCCACCAAAATAGCAGTATTCCGCTCAAGTATCAATTCTCAAACATAAAATGCATAATTGCTCTATTCATGTAATACGCAAGTAAAAAGTCATCCCAAACATAACAACTTTAAAATAATACTAGTAATTATGTAGCTTAAGTTATTATGTAGCATTTAAAGAATTAGTCCACAATTATTATCTACACAAGGTTATACACTATTTCCGAGTGATGCAATACAGGCCAGATTCAACATTCACCAAAGTCAATGACAAAATTAAGATAATACTTGAGCTATGGTTATAAGCCAGAGCTGCATCATGGCTTTGGTGCAAGCAAGAGCTTGAGGAAAGGTTGATTATATAGAATTTTGTTACCCAGCCAACAGTTTATACTTGGCCTTTGTATATTAGGATAAGACAGTTTTTAATTTTAAGTAGTGAATGCAGATAATGTCTGATAGCTCTGCTTTCTAAGAGGTATTATTCAAAAATATTCTTGCTATTTTAAATCTATTTGGAATCTTATATTCAAGACACAGGTCTACATCCCATAGTTGTGTTGAGAAACACTTTCTAGGTGACTTTTGCACCTAGTAGTCTAGACACACACTACAGAACTTCTTCCAAATATAATTAGAAAGAAAAATATACAGATCTTAAGTATCTTATATACTTTCTGCTACTTTCAGAAATTATTTCTAGCAGGTTTGGAGAGAAACTCAATATCTAAGGAAGAAAGACTACCCCAATATTTATATCATTGAAACTTATTTACACATACGCACACTCACCTTTTAATAGAAATAGAACTATTCAGTTTGCCCTTTTCAGGCATATGCATCTTGAATATGTAACTACTGGCCCTTTTCACAAAGTCAACTAGATGAAGAGGTTTTTTCCCCTCACCAGGACATTAAAATCTCAAAATCATTTGTGTAAAAATATTTGTCCCTTAAAAATGTAAATTGTTAATATTATACTGTAATATATTCCAGCAGTAAGTGAAATACATTAATGTTTTAAATAGTAATTAATTTAGAAAGTTGAATGGCTTTGAAGCAAGAAGCTTAAGCTTAAAAGCAATCTACACTAAAATGCAAAAAGATTAATAGACTTACTGATTATTAATCCCATAAGATCATACGATGATTATATTTATGATGTTTTGACAATCTACACAATATTAACTGTAATTTTCGATCAACATTTCTCTTTCAAATCTGTAATTTCACATTGGAGTACAGCATCTTTCTTTTAACCAACCAGATTTTACCTAGTGAAAGTTAGGGGAAATTTTTCACTAGATATACTGACTAAATAGTAGGCACCAGAGGAACGCTGAAGAGGGTTTAAGAAGCTAACCTTAGGCCTTAGTGATTAGCCCAAGACAAAGCCTGCAATCTCCCGATTTTAAATAGGTAAATTCAGAGAACTTAAGAAGCACTTCCTGCCCGTGTGACTGAACACTGGAAATTGTTTTTCTCCAAAATTTAAATGAGAACTGGAACCAAGCCTGGTACTAAACAAGCATGAAGAAATTCAAATTAAGTTTACTTTATACAATATAAGTCGAGGACAGGAAGGTGACTTTATTCACTTGAAGAACTCATATCAGAATTTTCTTGGCATCTTTACATCTAACAAGCAGATGATTAAAGAAAACCCCCACAAGCAACATGTAAGGCTGTGCAGGTTTCCTGGCAGACTGTGGAGAGATTTGACTGTTTCCAGGAAGCGGATACTAACATTTGTAAATAGACTTTATGTTCTAAGTCTGTTTTGCAGTTGGTGATCTCTCACCTCAAACTCTGGTTATTCAGTTCATAAACAGATGCCTTTCCACTGTCTTGCATTTTGTGCGAAGTTTCCATGCTGTTACGTTCTGTGTTTAAAAACCGATTATGTGGCTCCTTATTCAAATGTCATTTTGATTTTAATTTCTTAAGATGTTACGTGCACTTTTAGTTACAGACTCATCTGAAGAAATGCATTCCAATTTCTACATATTCAAAATACATAGATATGTTCTTAAATAGTATGGGAGACTGCAGCATTTCCCTGTCTCTATTTTCAGTCAATTATATTAATTTTCTATTTATTATATCGTTATTATTGCATAATTATTTTATTATTTATTATTAATATTATATATTTTCAGTCAATTAATCAGTGCAAAATTTCCCCATTTTCATATTTAATTTGATACAGAACCATTATATCTTCTTACATATTTTTCTGACCATGTTACAGTTTCAATTAAGTGCATAAAAATGAAGAAACCAATTTGCAACATAATTAATCCAAGTCCCTTTTAATCACAGAAAAGAGTACTGTGAAATATAGAGTACCTTCTTGATTGATGATTATGAGTGATAAATAGAATCTAAATTATTTTTTCAAATGTAGTTCAGTATTTCTCATATTTCTTAAAAGTATTCTTGTTTTCTGGTCTTTAATTTTTTTTTTTTTATGAACTGACATAATAATTAACTTTTAAATCATAGTTTGCAAAGAAGTAGTTGTAGAGTCTGTTCAAGCAAGATAGAGTAGGCATGCGCAGAAAAATAATAACACAGGCAAACACATCATCGGCAAAGGAAAACTTTTGTGCCACCTATCTCTCCATCATCTCCTATCAGCTGATGGGGTCATATTAAAAACCAATTGCCACTGTCTGTACACAACATAAGTGAGCCTGAGAAAGCAATTCAGATACACAGGCATCAGCATCTAGTGCTGTTTGCAGCCAAGTCCTGTCTCGTGTTCACTTGCCATTCCAGAGGGATGCGGGTCTCCCAAGTTTGTGATGTATCTGCCAGTCCCATGCAGAAATCTTGGATATCCTAGGGCATCTCACATGGCTGTAGATAACCAAGACATCTCAGTTTTTCCCCATAATCTTTAAAACGTTGCATGTTATATTTACCATTTAGTAACATGCACATTTAGCACATTTTTAACATGACTCCTTGCATAGTTACATAAATCATGAGAATCTTTGGCTTTTTCACTGCTGCTGTTAATAAAGATTACATTATTTGTGTTGACAGAAGAGGCTTCCAACCTATTTGCTCACGTAATTTGACAAATGAAATAAGAATGCAGTTGGAAACATGTACTGTTCACAAGTGCTTGGTGACCAAGCTCTATATTGTGGGGACATGCGGGTCTGTCAAGAATAGCTGGAGGTTATGTTATTAGCAATAAATAATTATTTTCCAACTTAAAATGGCCATCTCTAACAGGACCCGACCTGAATTATTTGCACATCAAGAGTTTATCATCTGCAGTATGAGCTTTGGTATGGAACATATTCATGAGAAAATACCTGAGGAAAAAGTGAGGTTTTGTTGTTTCTTTTTAAGGGAGATTTGAGGTGATTATTGAGAGACTGCTCAGGTACCCGTGGGGGGGTGGGGCCAGAAATAAATGGAAGTTTCTTTGCTGGATCAGCTTTTTACAGCTCATTCTATTCCCATGGAAGTGAACACAAATTTTGCCACTGACTTTCCTGTGACTATGATGAAGTACCACATATAAGGGAGAACTGCTATTCCTTCCCAGTCATGAAGCCAGCATCATTTCACTGTAAGGATTGTAAAAAGAAGAGGTATACAAAAGATAACACAAAGTAGGATCAGATGTGCTATGAAATCCACATCTGGACAAGTCCTAGCCCATTACAACCTTTTCAACAGAGCAGCTTATTCTCTGCGACATCACAGAAAGCAGGAAATACTGCTGATGGATTGCAAACCTCTACAATTTCCCTGTATTTGGCATCAGTGGTGCTACAAAAGGATTTCTGAGAAAATTGAGATGGGGTGAGCAGAGTCACTACAGACCAACTAATGTTTAGCCTCCCAAAAGCTTTTTAACTGCATTTAAAGCATTTGGTATTTGGCCCATAGTTCATAAACTACGGCCATGACTGTAGGCACTGGAGTATTTTAATGTATTTATTTCAAGATTTAGTTAAAGAATATGACTGATTATTTACAAATTTTCCTTTTTAAAGTCATGGAGCACAGTTAACTCATTGTCAAACACGATACTGCTGTACCATCATACCTATTCTATTACTTTTTAGTTTTCAAGTCATCCATAATTTTAAAAGTTCTAAACAATAGTAGTTATGAGACAGAGAAGATCCAACAAGATTAGTTTTGATCCAACAAGAACTGTAAAGTTTGCTCTAAAGGCTATGAATTATTCTCTGACTGCCTGCAAATAGGCCTCAGAGTGATTCATATTGCATATGATATTTTGTAATTAAAGTCAAAGGTAGCCAACATGCTTAGGCTTCGAAAAATTTACAATCTTGCATCCATTATTTTTGCTAATATGGTTAGTTTATCAAGTATCAACAGCACAAGTCCAAACTGAAACGAAACATACATTTTGATAAACTAAAATCTCATTAGTCTTCTAATTGCAATGGGCACAAAGCTTGTAAGCTAGAAAAGGCCTCCAATTTCCACTAACTTCACTAAATACAGCACATTAACTCAATTTTACACAGGATAAGATATTCAAGGAATTCTGCAATGTTTGACAGCTCTAAGGTCGCAGCCTTCTTTTGAAAATATCTGAAGAAAACTGTGGTCTAGCTGTTGTTTTCCACATTGCCTCATTCTACACAAATCACAATGCAACCTTTTCATTCCCACTGGATACATGAAGTGTTATCATTACTAGTTACTAAAATGAATTCTTGGACACTGGTATGCTCTTTAAAAAGGTTAAAAATTATTATCTTTGTAGCCCTTTTTAACTGCAATATTTTAAAGGGCAAAAAATAACCAGGAATCAAAGAGCTAATTAGAGGAAAGTAAACAAAGAGCTACTCTCATTAATGAATGAAAAATAGATTGATTCACTATCATAAGAATGGTCACTATGAATGGAATGTGTTTACTTTGCACTTACAAAACAGATGTGTTAATAGAACTTAGACAAATAATGCCTCAGGTCAAAGCTTGCAACATCATACCCTTTAAATAGTTATACATATTTCTTTTTTACTCCTACCATTGATTATCCTTTCTCTATAGTCCTCCTTCCACCTCTGACCACCATTCATTGCACATAGTTTTATACTCCATATGAAGTCCCCATAAGAGAAAACAGTGCATTCATCAGCAAATGATCTAATTCCAAGTCCTCAATGAAACTAAAGTCTCTATACAAAAGCATGTTTTATTTAATGTTATAATTTGTCTGCTGTCATTACCCCTATCTCATGGGATCAACTTTTTTTATTTCAGCTTCTAGTTTATGAATTTATTTCCTAATGTCTTCTATTGTTCTCCTAAGATTTGCTCTAAAGCTAGTTATCCCAGAGTTATTCCAGGTATTTTAGCAAGGCAAGACATCAGGACAGAGTTTTAACTAAGTCATTACCTGAAAACTAGCTAAAAAAGGCAAGACATCCTTTCTTCTGTAACCAGCAGCATGAAAAGGAAAGTGCACGTGCTTTTCTCACTCCTGTCTTTAAAGTAGCTCTGGTCTTGTCATCAAAATCAAGTTGTTCCTTTTCCTCTTCCCTTGCCGCTTTCCCCAAAAAGAACAAAAAGTTAACATCATTCAGGTCAACTTTGCAATAAGAACTGCAGTGACACAGGATGGCTACCTGAGCCTTAAAAATGCATAGCTCAAAATCTTAATCCCATTCTAATCCTTCATGAGGACAGCTACATTCTTTCAGATGCAGAACAGCAACCTGAACTGCATTAAAAATCTTTAATCTCTCTCCCTGAGTGCACAGTACCCAATATTTTGCTCTGCACCTATTTGTTCAGGCAGTCAAACATCAAGACTTTCTCTTCTAGAAAATAAATGCAAAAGAGGAAATAAAGAGAAGGGCTGTGGGGAGCAATACAAGGACAGAGCCTCCATTTCTCATCTAAGACATTCTCATTCCCTGATTATGCCTCAACACATTTTTATTTCATCCTTCCTAGTTTTTACTAGTATGTGTCATTAATATTGTGGGTTTAGTTTGTTTTTTAAAGAAGTGTGATATATTTTACCATTAATTCATTTTAAAGGCACATTCTCTTCCAGCTTCCCCTTTAAATCTATTAATCTATTTTGCACCTTCTGTTTGATTTTGACAAACAAGGTGAAAAGGGGAAAAAAAAAAAAAAGGAAAAACAAAGGGAAAAAAAAAATCAACGCAAAACTTCCAAAACTGAATGTGACCTTTATAGATCACATCCTGTTTTACCAGCTGCTTCATCAACGTCTGTGCATCAAGAGTATGGAATTCTAAGACACTCTGAAGGACACATCTACTGCTACTTTTTAGTCCACTATACTAAAAATTCATTAAGGCTTTAGAGTAACAAAAGACCATGGGAGAAGCAGTCTATAAAAGTTTGAGTGGTAGATACAGCACATTAGTATCTTTAATGGGGGAAAAAAAGTTAAATTTGGGCTAATAAAAGCTTTCTTTTATTCCCTCTGTAACACCTCCCCATGACTTGACCATTTGTACATTGATAAACAAGTAAAAATACATCAATGTGCTGTGCCAAAGGACTTACAGATTTGTAGCAACTGACTACATCAGCACCATGTTGAGTACACTCCTTGGACATCCTTTAGCTGTGCACAAGCAGACAAAGCTTAATATTCCTCCCATCAGCTGTTTCAGAGTCATGCTTACTTAACCAAACAAAGAGTAACTATATTTTCGTAACACATTTGTTTGACCTAAAACAAAATGTGAAAAAAAAAAAATCAGGATAGTTTGTTCTAGATTCACAACAAAATATTTATACTAGGAAAACAATTTCTATGCGGACTTGAACTGAGGCTTTCACCAACGCAAGTGGTAAGAGATGATAACTGTAAGTGAATGTTAAACCTATTATGCACTCCACCAAACCATAGGGTATCAGGAGCATCTCTCATCTCAGTATTTTTTCCCCATATAGTCCTCCTAGAATTTCAGACTCATTCAGAATAAACTAAGGACTAGAGCCAAGCAGGGAAAATTCTTGATATTCATCTGTTTTCGAAGGAGGAAGAAAGTGGCCCTTCTACATCTTTACACAGCAGTCCTGTTTTTACTGGGCCTATGTTACCCTACACTGCATAGAATTTTTGATTTTGGGGCTGAAATTAGACCTGCAAAATCCTGAAAGCCTGGGATGCATTGTGTCATTAAGAGCAAGAGAGAAATATCAAAAGCTAGCACACTTTGCACCAAATTAAAGGTTTCAAGTACAAAGATCTAGCAACAGAAGAGTTAATAAAAAAAAATAAAATAGTGTGTATGCACAACCCAGGGGTTGGAAATTAGTCATTAAAATAAGAAGTCCCCAGCCCTTGATACTGCTTTGGCTTTCTTTCCTTTTGATCTTAACGTGAAACAATTATAACATCAAAATGGTGTTATATTTCAGAACTTTTTAAAAATTGTAATGCCAGTATTCATAATAATTTTAATTTGCTTTTCAAACAATCTTTGAGAAGAAAAGCATATTAAAATTATCATAATAAATCCACTGGAGGATTATTGTTGCACTGAAATATCAAAGAATTTAGGATGCATTGAAGACTTATTGTCATACAAAACATTGAAGTGTTAATGATATTAGCCTGAAATTGGGTGTTCTTCCTTTGATTAGATGCTATACATCAGTCTGACAGTCTTAATACTTTCTAGTTAGATTGATAAATGAAATCAATTTTAAGTTACATTATTCAGTATGCCTGCTAGTTAATTTAAATTATTTCCTTATAAATGTTAAATGATAAGCTATAGATATGTAAGCACAGTACAACTGTTTCTTTTGCAGTGTGCATTGTATTACGAAATGGATTAAGAAATGGGTGCAACTTCCCCTCCCAACAGTGGAAAATTATGGGAGTTATTCTCCTCAGGTGATGTTCCTCCCTCTAAGAAATATTTCAGTTCAAAGTGATCAAGATATTTAATATTTGAATTAACTTACTGATCTAAGTAGCAGTAGTATTCGTACGCTTACAGCCAGGCATATGTAGACCATATATGCCTCGTTGATTGAGCATGTAGGACTTGCAAGTCCATGATTACTCTGAAAGTCTTTAAAACATGCACCTAAGCGTGCTTTTCAGCACAGATGTAAAAAGTTACGTACATTGTTGCTCCATGTTGTCTCTATTACCAGACGATGCAACACAAAACAACAGAAGAAAACTCTTTTGCTCACATGGCTAACAAAACAGCGGCATTCTGTGTCATTTAGATCTTGATGACCCTCAAAACTAAATTGTTGACCAGCAGCTTCATCTCATGCTTTTAATCACTCAAGACTCAAAACCACATCTGTTTTCAAAGATGAAGAGTTCTTGCTAATTCTCCATTTATGCTTACTAAAAAACCTAGCAAACTAAGCTTTATGTTGTAAATCATTAAGCAAAAGCAGAGCTATATTTTTCGTAAGAGCTATATGCAAATAAAAATCACTTAATCCATTCCAAATGACTTCATGCATACCAAACCTTGCAATGCAGGCATGAAAACATTCACGCCTAGGCACAAAGTATATGTACTGTATTGCATACAATACATGTAATGCAATTTTTCACTTACACATTAATGTAAGTCAATAAAAATCTTCCAACAGCTTCCTCAGTATTTTTCAGTTTTCAAATATACATTTAAATAACTATCCATCAAGAACCCACATATACCTAGATCAGACACTGCAATAATAAATGGAAAACTGACTCTCTGAAGAATTTAATTCATAGTACGCAAGATAACGCAAACAAAACTAAAAGCAATAACTAACAATAGGCATTATTTTTTCATCAAAAGCTGATTACAATCCCTCTAAGAAACCAGCATGACCTACATAGGTTTCATTGTCCTGTGCAAGGTATAGTGGAATTCATGACCTGGATTCAGATAGTGGCTTCACGACCTGCTTGGACATGGTATGGGGGGCAGAACTAAGCAAGCATGGGAGCTATCTGTAGCATCTATTAAGTCATACATAGAACACATGCTCAAAGTGTAAGTTTTTGAATGCAAATACGCATTGTCACTGCAAGACCCCACACGTTATTTGTGTTTTCAACACGTTTCTACATATGATGTTATGCCATGCAATTTGTAACAAAACGAAGAAAAGCTAGAATCAGGTGACGTCAAAGAACGCTTGCTGATTCACAAGGTTAATAAATTTACCATATCAGCATCTCGGCAGGTTAGTGAACTCTGATGCATTTTCTTTTCACTAATGGAATAGAATAACATGCTGACAGAACTGATTGAGAGTACTTAATTTTTTCCTCTTTCACAAGGATATTTAATGTGACTTTTACATGACCCAACTGAGAAACACAGTATGAAGTGAGACATTCTTTCCCTAAATAAACTATATATGACAGGAAAAAGAAAAAATAGTTTAGAAAGCAACACTCTATAAACTATTAGCTTTTTGCCATCAGCCTTTGAAATTCCTATTCAACAGCGGACTAGTAACATGAAAGGAAAGAAGGTAGGCAATTCCATATTCAAAATTAAATCTGTAAGTAAACTAAGGAGGATCCAAAATTTCAGATTCATAAATTTTATGAAGTTCAATTCTCTAACCCAAAAACAGACGAGGTGTCTAAGGCACTGTTACTAAGGTATGAACATTCTAGGAGTTTTCCACCCCAAAGACAGAATTGCAGTCCTGCCACATGCACTACTGCAGATCCTGTCTGCTACAAAGACCATGCCACAGTGGTATTAAATAGAACATGACAACAGCTAATGTTTGCATACATCAAGAGCCCACAGGAGACGCCTTTGACTTCTACCAAGATTATGAACAACGCACATTTCTTTGAACAGAATGACCAGCACAGTATTCTTATCTGTACAAGCAGACAGCAGCAGCAAGATGACAACCAGGAATAACCAGGAGAAAATTCAAAACAGCCTCACAGAGAAGCTACCTCCCAGCTCTGTGTTACTTTCATTAAGATATGTCACAGACCAAGGCACCTTTTTTTTTTCCCCACAAGATGCTGTTCACAAAAGTATTCCATAAGTAAGATTCCATTGAAATGATTGCATGAAGAATTTGAATATACTGTAATTACAGTAGAAAATTAGACATTTGACAGTACTGAGCAAATGAAGTGTTTAAATTCTCTTATACATAATATTTACAAATATTTTTTTAATAGACCAGTATTACTCTGCCCTTCTACGTAGGGCAAAAAATAAACACTTTGGTATAGCAACCTCTCATAGTATGCCTGCTCAACTCTGCAGCATATTAACTACAGTCCTTTCTTTTAAAGTTAATTTAATTTTTATTATTATCACTCTGATATCCATCATTAAATGCAACTTACAGAAGTTAAAATAATCTGCCTAAATTAACATTAATATTGCTTTAATGTTGGTTAAAAGAAACCAACCCTCATTAAGGAAAAAAAGGATGCATCCTCATTCATTTGGAGCATCTTCAGAGCTAATTTCAGTAGAACACATGCTTTATTGTTACCTGTTTTACTTAATTCCATGTAAACCCAGGGAAAAGGGGAAATATGGATATTCCCTTGATCTCATTTTATGTAACACTATGTAAAAAGGTCTCTCTATTGGAATACATTTACTGTCAGCCACTGAGCTGCCCATTGCACTTTGCAGCTATTTGAATAGGACCAATTTTAGATCTATTTATTTTACTGTTCTAATATTGAGATGAAAGAAGAGTCAGTTAAAAAGCCTACTGTTCGAAAATTAATGTTTTGTGATGCTAGGTGAATAAAAGAGACAGAATGCAACTCGCTTCAGAAGGCGGTTACTGGGTAACTGGTTACTCTAATTCTCGCTCTCAAATAAAGTGGTTCTCACAAATGCTTCAAAATAAAACACACCTTTTAAATGAGAGTCTAGTGGCTTATTCCAGTGTTTGAATGTATACATGCATGTGAAAAACTTCTTTTAGCATTAATAAAAAGTATAAATACATTAAAAGAAAGTGTGCGTATTTCCCTTTATTTTCAGAACAATAATAATTTCCCCTTATAGTTCAGAATATGTATATATAAAATATGTGTATACAGCATGCTTATATATGTATCAAGTTATATCACACAATAAAATAACCATCTTAATTTCTACGGACATCAGATCTATTTCAGATGCCATTTATGACACTGGAAGTCATTACTTAAGTCACTCCCAAGTTACAGCACTGTTACTTCAGCAAATATGGAGCTCTTCCCTTTAAAAAAGATAACCAAGAGGACATGACAAAGCTATAATTTAGTACACGCCCAAATGTACACAAAACTGGGTTCTTTAAAAGGCAGAGCAGGATGGCATAATCAATATCACACTAGATTACGAGACAAAACATCTTTTCTTGGTGTTGTGTTTGTTACTTCCTTTTTTGATTGCATGCTCATCCATCAGCCTGCTGGATGACAATACACAAGTTAATTCACCTTTCTGTACTGTAAGTACCTATTTGTAGAATAGAGATATCTATGCTGCCTTCTATTGTAAAGCATTGGCAGGTCCACTGATAGATACTCTCTCAAAAATGGGTCTCACCTAAGAAATAAAGTGTTTCCATGCTAAGATTTTCTCAGATGTAGACATTTTGTTGTTATTGCAATGCCTTAGCTTTCCTACTCCTGTAGTTACTTAATTAGAACATAACCAAGATAAATGGAGAACACCTGAGGACACTGTATATAGTAAGAGAGTGTCATATGTCACTATATATATAGTGACAGAGAAAGATTCCACAGAACATTTCAACAAATATTTAAAATGTGGCCACGTGCGTATCTGCAAATTCAGTTTTCATTCTTCTGTTACTGGAATCCTTATACCGACGGAATAAAGTAGACAGTAACTGCAGTATCATCGTGCACTAGCTCTGAACTTTTCTTCCACTTACAGAAAAGGTGTTTACTGCCATCTTCAGGAGTACCTGTTTGTCTTAACTTACATTGTTCTTTAAAGTATGGATAGAGTTATTACTGAAGATGGAGTGAATCAAGCGTCCTCCACCAAAGGGACAATAAAAACAAAGCGAACTATGCCTTTTTTTCCACTTGATAACTAGACCTGTGTGAAGCATTTCCGATATAAAAACAAGCTCAAACTTCATGGAATTACACCAAAGATTTGAAGACCTCAAAACATTTGTTTCATTTTAGAATCAATTATACAGACACTATTATTTCTAATACAGTCAAAATACAGGAATGTCAGAAACCTCATAAAGAAAAGAGCATGGACTCCAGCACAGCACTTATTTCTTAAGCGAGCCTGAACTCTAGATTTGCCTTTTTTTTTTTTTAAGACAATAAAACTTTGAACTTATACACACAACAGAATCCTACCCTGATGAATTTTCTGACAGAAATTTAATCCACAAACTTGACAAAAAAGAAAATTTGGATACTTTCATTTTACATATGCAATATGAAATATTTCTGCTGCACTAAAAAGAACAAACAAAAATCACTAAAGAGAGCAACTTATGCCATACAAGGTGGAAGTAAACTATTATACAAGATTGCACCACATCTTTTCCCAGTTAGCATTTATACCATACAAGGGTTATGGAGCACAGAAGGTGCGGAAAAATGGAGAATGAAGAATCCTTACTTAATTGCAAGCAGTATATCTTGCAAGAAAAATCAACAGAATGTTTTAGTAATGAAAAAAGAGCCGCAAGTGACTAAGAAAATAAATCAAAGTAGAGGAAGGATGTCCTATTATATTTTTAATAACTGCTAATAAGCTCAAACATAGAAGCTCCCCCAGGTCTCAATGTGAGAACAGCAGAATTCTAATTGATATGGCCAATGATTAATTTATACTGGCAGCTAAGTGTGTAATTATACTTACAATTATACGTTTCATTTTATGCATTCCAATTAACAAATTAGTCTCCAGAATTTGGAAACACTTTTATCATTTTTTACGACTTTTTCTGAATACTTTTAGAACTTTGGTGTCTAATATGGATGTCACCAATATAGGCATCAATAGCACAAGAGTGGGTTAATGAGGCATAAAATATTCAAGTAAATTTAGTTGAACAATAGCAACTGAAGACAATTGCCTGAGCAATTCCATACTGATGCACTCCATATTTGTAACAGCTCACTTAGGCAGAGCTAAAAGAGGCACAATTTCTTGCTATGTCAAGAACTACTGTAAAGGGTGGGCCAGGAACACAGATTCTTAAAATAAAAAATTTTTGAATTGAATAAAGAATTCTTGAAATAAAAAACCTAAGTAACTATGTTGATTATGAATCAGAGTTACTGGCTGCGCTTCTCATATAGGAGCTAATTTCAGGAGCCTGACAATCTATAGGACAGAAACTCTGGCTCCCAGGCTCACAAAAGATTCTCTGAGCTTTAACCAGAAAAAAAAAGTAAAAATCAATTAGCATGACCTTTTTTACATCACAGGTTATTATAGTTTATTCCTATCTTGTATCCATGTAACTTGCATATACCTAATTTATAATTTCCCAAATGATATCCAGATTTAAATGGAAAACAATTTACTACATCTCTGCTATAAATTTTATGGGCTCTTCCCAACTGCAAATTAGTTACAAATACGGACTCTAATTTAGCTCCAATTTTCAGCCTTTCCAAAGTAGACTTCCATTCATACTCAGGATTTCCATGTTATGTTTATACATAGGATGTAAAAATAAGTATATAATGCATTCAGTCCCCTTTATTTTTATACACTAAAATAAAAGACAGACTCCAACTTTGTCACTGTTGGAGACGTGCTCTCCAGAGGGTCACATTTCCTCCATTTCTTGAATAACTGTGACTGTTCGCTCTCTCCCTTTGACAATCTTCCAATTTTTTCAAAATCCTTTTACAGCAATTTAACTATTTAATAGGGATGTCACCAATACTGATATCAAACGTCCTCCCTTGCTGCAACTAAGTTTTCCCCTGCTTATACATTTAGCATCACGTGAGTCTTCTTTGTCAAAGTGTTACACCAAATATTCCTGTTGAATTTTTAAATATTGTTCAGAAAGTAGCTTGTAACCAAAGAAAGCCCCTTTTCATAACCAGTTTTCTTCTTTCCAGAAAAAAAATAATTACACTGAGCAGTAAGAAAACATTTTGTATTAGCACAGCTTACTAAATGGTCCAATTATTCTGCATAACTGCTTCATCTTTCTCATTTACCACACCATTTATTTTTGTCACCCGTAATATTTATCATAAAAATGTTGTAATTATTTCCAGTTTAACAATGAAAATATTCAGAGATGCTCTGCTGGTTTTGGCAGACAATGATGTTTCCCCACAGATACCTACTTCTGTGATCTCTTCTTAGTCAGTTCTTAGCGCATTTAATATGGGATGAAGTACCAGAGTAGTTTCAGCTTTATAAATTAGGAAATCATGTGGCATTTAGAATTTATGAAAATTTATGAAAGAGTTTTTAACCGTTAAATGATATCAGAATTGCAGTCCTTAACTCCATGGTGTTCATTAAAATGCCTTCTTTGCAACATCAAATACTGTTACTATCTCTAATATTCATTAGCTTAAAGGGTAGTTCTACAAAGATCTTAAAAACCCAATACCACTGACACTGGATCACCATAATTTTGAAAGCATTTAATTTTGCTGTCTCAAGTGACATTTAAACCAGATGTCTCCAAGTAGCTATGGTATCAAGAGCTGACAAATACAGTCTTTAATATGTGAACCTTGGACAAAAGCATCCATTTGATTCTTAAAATTGATAGATATTTTAAAGTCCTATTAAAAATACCTCCTTAATTATTTGTTCTTTCATGTTCTAGGGAGTGCTATCCTCTAACGGAATTTTAAATTTATCATATACAATTCTGTAAAGATATTGAATTCTTCTACAGGGACAATGCAAATTCTGAGAATCCCAACCCAAATTAATATACATAGAGAACACGTAGAATATCACAGCCTTAGTTAGTATGATGTACAAAAAACGAGGCATAAAGGTTACAGCATACTTCCCAGACCACAAAACTCGGAGAGGCAATATCTTCCATTCATAATCTCTGTGATATGATCCAGGCTACAAGAGCGTTATTCCAGACACAGGGTTGATGCTACCCAAGTGTAAACCCAGAGAAAACAGTGCTGCTGCCTGTGGGCCTGTGGGTCTCCCCTCTCCCTCACATCCCTGTATTGGCACTGGTCATGTTCCAGGTTCCAAGAGTATGACACACAAAAAAACCCCAGGGAATAATGTGTAGGTTTACATGCCTTTGGATCTTCCCTACTAAACCTGCCTCTGAATCTTGCAGTCTTGTTAAATTCCCACTTCTTTTGTTATGTAACAAGAAGCTATCCATTGTCATTTATTTTCTGTCCTTCATTCCTGGTGTGACAAGACCTTTTCTAAAGGATTCATATATATATATATATATGGAAACCATATTACTTTTTAGTAACTTGACTTGGAGCTTGTGAACCCTTGTAATTACTCTGTAAATGAAAGCACAATTTGACTGTACAAGCTAAACAGTTTTCTGGGAAATACACTTCGAATCTGGGGAAATTCTGACACCTTATGGCTGTTCCTGTATATGACCTATGATAAATCCTGAATAAGCACGGCCCCAGCATTAGCAGAAGCAAAATGACCAGCTTAAATGCTATTTGGATTCCTGTAAATTACTTACGCTCTCACACATTTTGCAGAGTCCCCCGATTGCTCAAGCAAAATTATCTCAGTGTCCTCCTGAAGATGGAAGTTTTATGATCCTTTCTATACCCCTTCTTGATTCCTCTATAACTGTCTTCATTCACTAACACACTAGATTCACTGGCAGCAATGATGAACTTATGTTAATTAGCATCTGTCTCATCACAGCCGTTCCAAATCAAGTCAGCAGGCATGGCAATTGGATCAATAGCACATGAGAACTAACCATATCTCTGCATAAGCATCTCTCACTAGTACTTTAAGTAATCATTGAGCATACTTTACTTATTCTAAAGTCAATTGTTAGCATGTGACCAACAAATATAGGATAGCAAAGACTTACCAGTTTTTCACCATGGAACTAAAGCAATGCTTCAGCTTATACTCACAATTCCAGTGTCCTTTTCTGTACCAACTTTTGCCTGATCTCACAGTGCTCATTGCACAGGACGCTGCTGTTGAGCAAAACTGCCAAAACTCCTCTGAAAGCTTCTGAGACTTTTTTCCACCATCAATTAGTTGCACAATTACCTGGGGAAAGGAAAAGTAATGAACAAAGGGTTAGTGAAACACATGCTCCATTTTCAAGAGAGTCAAAGATGTGCAGCTCCTCCCAGGAAAACTGGCATACGCTCAATCTTCATTTCAAAAAGGTTTGATTCGATTTGTATATGAATAAATGCAAAATAATGCATTTCACCTAACAATACATGAATACAGTCTCTTATATGCTAAAGGCCAATATATTAACCTCACAGCTTTCCAGAATGCCATATCATCCTCATTCCTCCCATTTCATGGTGACAATGGACTAAAAGCAGGTTGTTTGTAAACAATATGGATCATAAAAAAGTAAGCACTGAGAAAATGAAAGACATTCTAAGGAAAAGCTAAAACCTAGGCAAAAACAACCCAACTTTTTAATATCAGAAGGCATAGTTAATTTAAGCAGATGAAAGGATACTTCTACTTTATTTCCACCTACAAGAAAGCTAAAAAATTGAGAAAAAAATGCCATTGAACTACTTGAAATGTCATTTATAAAGTGCAATATAGCATTAAGGTAATTTATTTCTATAACACTATTTTTGACAGATACACTCTTTGGTCATCTGCGGTTGCAGTAAAAATAACATTGGTCTAACAACGAAGAATGGAGGGTATTCTAACATGTATGGCTCATTGTAACGGTACAACACTTTGGCATAATGTTGAAAGAAACAAGATGTTCATTTGAGTCCAGACTCCAATTTCTAAGAAAACATCCCGCCAAGACATTTCAGTGCCTGAAGGGCCCCCTCAGGCCCTCCTTTGCACTCCTGGAGCTGCACTCAGTGACTGACGAGGCTGCTCTGGCTAACTCCTGGCACAAATAAATGGTAACAGGCTGTCACCCCCAAATGTAACTAGGAGGGCTGTGAGATCACAGGAAGATGTCACAGTTGATCCATTATTACCACACTAATATGGGTAAGCAGTCCCACCTGCCTAGCACCTCCATGCACCCCGCACCCTGTCCATCCCAGCCTCTCCTCAGATTTCCCCATAAGCGAAAAGAGATTAAATCACAGAATACCAGTTTGGGAGGGACCTCAAGGATCATCTAGTCCAATCTTTCTTGGCAGAAACACAGTCTGGGCAAGATGGTCCTGACTCCAATTTCTAAGAATTTTGCTGTGGGGAAAACAAAAAAGGCCATGTTCTTGTCAGGTAATGGGATTTAAGAACAAGCCTGCAAAAAGAGAAACACCTGTTGATCTCAACTACCTCTCAGGCCTCTAATTCTGTCCATTCCCTCACCCTCTTGTCTAAATGAATGTCACTAGTCAGCTGTGTAATTCTACACAAAAGGTGTAATTCTAATTTAACAAACAAATGATATAAGCACAGAGGAAAATTATTTGTCACGAAAAATCACATGATTGGTATCTTTGCCTTGGGCTGTTCGTTTTTAAACACCTAATTGCGTGAAACACTAACTGTAAGCCAGTTTCCTCCCTGAGTGACCAGCGGATGGGCCTTCCCTGAGGAAAACTGTTCACGCACTGCTTTCTACAGCATTTTTCTCCGAGCTCCGCAATGTCTCACCCTCACCAGGATATTAATGCCAATATCCAGCAATTCTGTGGCAGAAGCCTGGCCCCAGAGAAAAGAAAATTTCCCTCTCCCAGGACGTGTAGGAAATCAAACACTAGTGAACAAGGACAAAGGTGCATCAAAATGGCACACGCACACTTATGGGTGCACCCTGACTAATAGCTTGGCAGCCACGCCACCACCTCAGGCTCTGCACGCCCTCACAGAGAGGGCTGCTCTACGCTGAGCACAGGTCTTTCTCTACACAATATGTTATTTTAAATTCTGACAAGTCCAACACCCTAGAAGTGCATCAGGATGGGTTTTGACTAACCTTGTAGTGTGTGGCTTGCCCATTTGTCATACCATCCTCTCATTTTCAGATAGCATTAAGAAGTTATTGGTAGCTGTTTGCTTTCTTCCCTTTCCCTCTTTTTTTCCTGATATGAAAAAGATGGCACCTAAGACCTGGGAAGAACCCATTTCTCTGACCTTTCTGGTAGAAGCAGTCAACATTTTGAAAGTAAAAAGAAGGAAAGCAGAAAGCTAGATAGGAGTATTAACTTCTTGTTTGGTTACAGGATACAAGTAACTCATCCATGGCTGAAGCCCTGTTTGCAGAGAGGGTTCCTCTGGGCCAGGTGTCCCGCCAAGACTTTTCAGTGCCTGAAGGGCCCCCTCAGGCCCTCCTTTGCACTCCTGGAGCTGCACTCAGTGGCTGACAAGGCTGCTCTGGCTAACTCCTGGCACAAATAAATGGTAACAGGCTGTCGCCCCCAAATGTAACTAGGAGGGCTGTGAGATCACAGGAAGATGTCACAGTTGATCCATTATTACCACACTAATATGGGTAAGCAGTCCCACCTGCCTAGCACCTCCATGCACCCCGCACCTTGGGCTTGCGTAAGTCCATCCCAGCCTCTCGTCAGACTCCCAGCACCCTGTCCATCTGAATCTTAAGTGTCCAATGTTGGGGAATCCATCGCTGCCCCTGGGGAGATTATTCCAATGGCTGATTGTTCTCACTGTGAAACTTTTTCTCCTTGTGTCCAACCAGACACAAGGGATACTAACTTGTACCCATTACCCTTAGTCTTTTCCATGTAACTCCTTGTAAAAAGGGAGTCTCCATCTTCTTTGTAGGCGCCCTTTAAATACTGAAACTTGCTGATAAGGTCTCCTATAGGCCTTCTTTTCTCAAGGCTGAGCAAACCCAGTTCTCTCACCCTCTCATCATATGTCAGGCTTCCCAGGCCTTTGATCATCATTGTGGCCCTTCTCTGGACCTTCTTCAGCCGGTTCACACCTTTTTTGTGTAGCAGTGACCAAAACTGAACACAGCATTCCAGGTGTGGTCTCACCAGTGCTGAGTAGAGTGGTTATCTCTGATGGTTATGCCCTTGTCCATGTAACCCAGCATCCCATTGGCTTTAATTGCAAACTTAATCAGTGTACACTTGAACCCATCACCCAGGTAATTTATGAAGATACTAAACAGCATTGGGCCCAGTATCAATCCTTAGGGGACCTCACTTGTGACAGGTTGCCAGTTTGAAAAGGAGGTATTTACCACCGCCCTCTGGGTGTGACCTGTCAGCCAGTTCCCCCACCCACTGCACAGACCACTTGTCTAGACGACAACACATGAGTTTCTCTAGGAGGAGGCTGTGGGTAACAGTTTCAAAAGCCTTGGAGAAATCCAGGTAAACCATGTCCACCTGCCACCCCCCATCAACCGAGCAGGTTACTTTGTTGTAGAAGGGGATCAGGTTTGTCAAGCACAGTTTGTCCTTAGTGAATCCATGCTGGCTTTAATCATTATTATACATAAATTAATTTAATTTATTTTATACAAATTAACATGCAGTAGGTCACAACACTCACTTTTCACTAAATTCCTAGTAGGGATTACAAACCACTTACCAGTCCCCCAAGAACACTACATATACCCTGTCTTTCCTCAGGATATGAGCTGACAGATTATGTCATCCAGGTGGCTATTGCCATTAGCTAGAATGTCTCCACTTGGCTCACCCAATTAAGTTAGGCTTTAATCTTATAAACCCCTCCACTGGAGGCTGTTGTGGCTTGAGCAAAGATGTGGTGGCTTGAGCAGGGTACTGGTCATGTTTAGGCTATGTTGGAGGGGGCTTCTTGAAAGGAGAAGGAATGATGTTTGTGCTTGCCTTTGTTAGACTCTTTCTGGCAACTTTGAAGCTATTACTCAGTTTCAAGAAAGTCTGTCAGAGGAACAGAGGCTTAAAATGCTGTTTTAGTGCAAATGCTGTGAAAACAGGTAGCTGGGGAGATGAAGAGAACTAAATGAGTGTCTTTACTGGGGGTGTGTGGATTATTCAAATGCAAAAGAAATAGTCAAGCGAGTAGGAGTTACAACTCCGCAGTGGTTTTCTGACAGAGAAGGAAGGATCTAAAAACTGGTCCTTGTTCCAATCTGGATGCAAACTGCAGTTCTTTAGCTGTGCTTTTGTAAATTCATACTTACTTAACTTTATCACCTAGCAGAAATGCATAGCTTGATTTTTATTCCACTGGAAAGGAAAGTACAATGTAGAGAACTTGGCGTTTTTTTTTTTTAATTGTGGGAGATGCATGCATAACATAATGAAACAGAATATTTAGTAAAATACAACGTTAATTATTCACTTGTCATTCAATTATTCATAGAGCAATTAATACAAACTAGAGTAATGATCCTAATTTTTAGGGTACAGTAAAGAAAAAAAAACAACACAAGAAGTTTGAGTTATGTTAAGCCTGATACTTCCATTGTTATTTATGATTTTTAAATGAAATATTGTAGATAGTACTGACTTATATTTGTTCATAATTCTAGCCTCAGATAGTTCTAAATCTAATGCTGGATGCAAAGAAAACCAAGTTGCATACATTCCTGGAAACTAGAAATAAAATATTGTTCTTCAGGCTTAGATGGATAAATCTTTTAATTATGTGTTTCATAAAGAAGTACAATCTCAACAAAGATTGATTAGTCTGCTAAATGCTGAAAGTTCTGGATATGATTGGTTCCTACAATATATTTTAGATCAATTTATACTTTTTGTTTCTCCACACTATTTAGTACATATCAATTTATTTTTTTAATAGCACTTTTCAGATATTCAGGACTCAATCTACCAGATATCATTGGCAAGAGGTTCTCTCTGCCCTTCACGTTTATCTGAAGAACTAGTCAGGCATGTAGGGATCTGCTAAAAAGGAACTCACACCAAAATTTATGGCAGTTCTGTATATGTTAGTATAGAATTGCGGTTTAGTTGAGTGTTAAGGGTTGGGTTTTTTTTTTCCTCCTGTGTTAGGTTCCAACTATTGTGTGCTGCTATATATTTTCTGATGGAACAAGAAATCATTAGTTATTACAAATTTTACTCAACATAATAAAGTATATATGTTAATCAGTTAGCCTCTTAGACCTTCCATTGCTTCATGCTTCTTTGTGATTCTGAGCTTGAAAAAAATAAATCTGAAATTGTTCTCCTGTATTATGCAGACTATGTAGAACCAAAATATTCCATCCTTTTTTGAGCATGCCAGTAGTGACATGTAACAAATGGCTGGTACAATTATTTAACCAAGCACTCTGAAGATTAAGATATTGTATTGCACTATTTGTATCTTTAGTGTTGCATATCTGCGGGTGCTCGAAGTCTTTGTAAGAACAGCTTGTTGTTCCCTTACAGAACAGCCTGTTTTCTTACCTCCGATCTATGAGATCAGTTTAAAAATATGCTTTGTTGTTAAAATATTTTCGGATACAGATTGTACCAGAAACTACTAAACTTAGCGAGGAACAGAAAAGTCTTTACTTGCCGTACAAAGTATGAAAGTACATCCTACCAAGACTTAAGCACCTTACTCAAAATGAAATTTGTGCTGTAGAGGCTGAAACAGATGGACCTTAAAACCAGTTATCAGCAAGTAATATTTTTATATTGGAACACTTTTCAGTAATCAGAAGTTGGCATATCTGGATAACATATGCCCCCCTTTACATTTCACTTTTTTTCGAAGCCTTTTTTCCTAGTCATTCTAGGTGAGACAGTTACCACTCAAGCCGCAAATGCAGTACCAAAGTTTTGCATTTCTTCCTGTTGCAGAAACTCCTCCACATGTGGGAAGGAAAGAACCATGACAGCCCATTTCATGAAACCAAAGTAAAAATTACGCTCGTGGCGTGGTCAGAGAACCTGCCTGCATGCCACAGCATGAGAAAACAGCAATGCATGTTAAGGCTGGTATTTATGTACCAGACCAAGACCCTACTTAGGCAATCGAAGTCAATTTGGGATTGTTTCACCCTTTCTACAGAAAGGTTTGTGCCACTCTTGGTGGAACCCAAACGTAATCTTGGCTCTTTGAAAGAAAATGAAGAGGATAAATGGAAAGCTTATGTTCCCTCAGGCAGACTACCATTGTTTCACACACTCAAACCAGACCCATTTCTCATAAAGTACAAAATGCAGAGCACCCCTTCTGCACGCTGAGAGACTACTTATTTAGAAGGAACGGTTTATTTAGCAATGTTCCCCTGGGGAGCAGGTAGCTAATGTTCAGACCTCTGAGCTCTTTGTGGTACCAAATTATCTTCTGTTAGTCCCTAGTGAGCATGTGTCAGTGAACCCAATATAAAAGCAGAGTTCAGCACTGTAGTTGTTTTTTGGAGGCAATCTTTAGAGAAAGATGTATTTGTCAGGTGGAACTCAGAAGGGGCAAAGAAGCAGCTGACTTCAGATGTATTTACTACTTGATGGTGAAGTACCCCGGGAGAGTCTGTTTTTCGCCCTGACATTTGAGTTTCTAGCTTGGAAGTTCTCTAGGATGCTACTGTGGAATTTGGATAATGAGGTGAAGTTGCTGTGCTCAAAGAGCAATTAAGACTGGCTTTGTTATCTCTTGTGCAACCCAGGGGAGTGAAGGCTTGTCTGGCTATCACAGGATATATAAATAACGGGGTAGTCTTGGGGAGCCAGGACAGCCCTGCTTTTGCCAGCAAAAACAGTAAAATCAAGATAACAGAGACTTTGTGAAGTTCTTTGTTTCCTTGAGAGGCTGCCATGCCTGATAATTGTCCTTTGCCTCATTGCCTGTGAAATGCATATTAAAGTTGACACCCCCTGCATATGCTAATGAGGGTTTTAGAGATCATGTTAAACATGTATGACTATACCACTCGTCTCTCCACCCAAATCATACTACACGTCACCTAGGGGAGGGAAACCTCGTAATTTTAGGGATAAAAGGATAGAGAAAATGACTGTTAAATTGGGAGAGAAGAAACTCGATACCTGACAGAGCAGTCGACGGGCTGCGTTCTCGTCCCCCACCCCAGGCAGGGACGCCTTTTTGGGTGAGCGCTGCGCCTTCCACCCTCTGGTGAATGTTACCCCGGGTTGTTGTACTATCATTATTTTTGCTAGAAATATTAACCTTAATTAATTAGCACTATTGTACTTAGTGAATTTATCAATGGCAATCTCGAATCTGCTACTATTGCTCTCAATAAAATGACTAATTTCGATTATTTGTGAATCTGACTCAGTGCAAGTCCTTTGCTGGGACTCTGATAGTAAATCAGTGCAAGTCCTGGGACTCTGACAGACAAATATCGAAACTACAGTCCTTTTAACACGACAGCTACCTTGCAGCTCATCCTAAGGAAATCATTGCTGTTAATAGGCAGCAAAGCGTCCTGTGTCCTCATACAGCATTTGCTTTCCCTCCTCTGGCAAAGAGATTGCAGCAAAAAAATAAAACCACATGCATGCACGAATGCATTATCACCTTACTCATCCTCACTGCCCCCATAAAATACATATCCCGTGTGGGCCGACTGGGATTCAGCTCTCAGGTGCTCTCTGATGACAAACAGTGCTGCGGTGGGTGCTGGCTGTTGTCCTATATCCAGCTGTTCACAAGTCTGCCGGCAGGCTCTTCACCACCTGTTTAGGCAGCAATTAAACTTCTTGCTGCTTTCTGGATTGCTTCCTTGAAGCCTTGGAGCTGGCAGAGGTAGGGGTGGGCTGCCTAGAAGGACTGCTGGTGCTTAGCTGGGTCAAGGCTCTTTGTGGCAGCAAGTCCATGCAACGCTACAGGCCTGGGGAAGAGTGGGTGGAAAGCTGCCTGGCAGAAAAGGACCTGGGGGTGCTGGTCAACAGAAAGCTGAATATGAGCCAGCAGTGTGTGCCCAGGTGGCCAAGAAGGCCAACGGCATCCTGGCGTGTATCAGGAATAGTGTGGCCGGCAGGACTTGGGAAGTGATCGTTCTCCTGTACTCGGCACTGGTGAGGCCGCACCTTGAATACTGTGTCTGGTTTTGGGCCCTTCACTACAAGAAACTGAGGTGCTGGAGCAGGTCCAGACAAGGGCAATGAAGCTGGTGAGGGGTCTGGAGAACAAGTCTTATAAGGAGTGGCTGAGGGAGCTGGGGTTGTTCAGCCTGAAGAAAAGGAAGCTGAGACGAGACTTTAGCACCCTCTACAACTACCTGAAAGGAGGTTGTAGAGGGGTGGGGGTCAGTCTCTTCTTCCAGGTACCAAGTGACAGGATAAAAGGAAATGGCCTCAAGTTGAGCCAGGGGAGGTTTAGGGTATTAGGAAAAGTCTCTTCACCGAAGGGTTTGTCAAGCATTGGAAGAGGCTGCCCAGGGAAGTGGTGGAGCCACCATCCCAGGAGCTATTTAAAAGACGTGTAGATGTGGTGCTGAGAGATACGGTTCAGTGGTGGACTTGGCAATGCTAGACGAATGGTTGGACTAAAGGATCTTAAAGGTCCCTTCCAACCTAAACGACTCTGTGATTCAACACCCTGCTGGCTTGCAGGTCACTGCCTCCCAAGCTGGTGGTAAGCGCAGCTCCATCCAGCGGCCGCTCCTGAGGGGAACCGGCCACAGTTCCCACTGGGGAACCCCTCCCTGGCCGCCGAAAGGCGGCTGTCCCCGTGCCAAAGCAGGGGGATTCGGCTGGGGTGGGCGCTGCGTGGCCGTCACTCCCCCTCCCTCACCCACCTCCCCGGCCCCCGGCAGGCTCTTCCGAGCCCCTCCCGGGCCCGCCCCCTCCCCTGACATCAGCCGGAGCGCCCGGCCGTCGCCCCGCCGCGCGCTGCCTGCCGGGAGATAATTGGGCCCTCGCGCGCCGCCCAGCCTCCAGCGCGCGGCCTTCCCAGCCTGCCCCGCGGCCGCCGGCCTTGCCAAGCGGCACCCGTTGTGCCTCGCCGGCGGCGGCGGCGCCGTCCCGTCCCCGCGGCCCTGAGAGCCCCCGAGCGAGAGCCGAGGCCGCTCCGCCCTCCCCGCCATGCCCCCCAAGAAGCAGCAGCAGCCGGCGGGGGGCAGCAAGAAGGCGGACCAGAAGAAGAAGGAGAAGATCATCGAGGTGAGGCGGGCAGGTCCCAGCAGGGTCTGGGGGCGCTACTCTCCCGCCGCGGCCCTCTCCCTGCCCCTGCTGGGGCCTGCCGCTTCCCTTCGGAGGCGGGCATCTCTCTCCCTGCGCCTCCCTCTGCCGCCTCCCCGGCTGCGGGGGCACGGACGCCTCTGCCGGCGGCCGCTGGCCTCCCCGAAAGCCGGCAGTGAGGCCCGCAGGCCGCCTCTTCCGCCGAAGCGGCCACGGGAATGATCATAAAGCCGAAAACTTTTTAAAAAAAGCGTAGGGGTATGCGCACGCACACCTTGTCGGTGCTGTAACCCAGTCCAGAAGCACGTTCCGGGTTCCCTTCGCGGCCCCAGCGCTGCCCAGATCTGTCAGATCATCGACCATCGCCCTTTAAGTTGTGTTGATGGCCACTGTGCTTCTTGGGCCGGGGTTTGGGTTTTCAGCCTGGATATTTTATGCCCAGAGCTGTGTCTGTACTGCAGCTGATCTGACAGGAGTGCTCTTCCCTTTTTTTTTTTTTTTTCTTTTTTTTTTTTCCCCCCTTTTCTCTCACCCTTTTCTGTCTCTGTGTTCGATGTCTTCCTATATTTTCTGAGTCCGGCTCATAGAAGTTGAAGGCAAAATAATTTTAAGATTACTCAGTAATATATTGTATTCTATTTAAACTTCTGATACTCAATTCCATGGGAAAAACGGATTTAAAAAAACCCAACCTGCTAAAGGTGTGTATGTTAGTTATCAGCATAGTCATGCAAATCTTCCACTATACCGAAAAAAAAGGTGACGTTGAGGGTACAAGGAGAGAGCAGTTATAGAAAATTAAATGTTTGCCTGCATCTATTGGCAAGAAAGTTAGTAGCTGCTCATCTGTTTTAAGCAGAATATCCATGTAATGCAAGTGTTCTTTTAAGTTTAGCACTGCTGAATACTGTTTCTATGTTCTTTGGAAGTGTTAGGTTAGACTGGTTGTTCTCCTTCTCTGCTAGCTTCAGAGTTTCTGGTGTTCTTGCTAAATCCACCTACATACAAAAAATCTGCTTTCTATTACAAAAAAAACCACAAAGCTGAAAGGGGAAAAACTTGCATAGATTATTAACAATAACTTATTACAAAATCCAAATACGCAAAGACTATATATTCCATGTGGCGTTTGCCACAGAAATCAAGTGTGTGAATGATCTGTTTTCTTTCCCAACTAGTTATTTTGACAAATTACAGACTTTTCAGATTAGCATAAAGTAACAGAGGACTAGCTGCTGTTGATAGGGGATACATTGTAAATGAAAACAGGGTGACTCTGAAAATTTGGAACTGTTTATTCTCTAATTCTTTTATAATATATTTTTGGTTTGTTAGAGTTCCAAAAGTATGTTTGAACTGAAGTATTATCACTAGATAAACATCTGTTACTTGTTCCTGGAAGGAAAGAAGATGGTATCAAATCAAAGGCATGGATAGGTTTTTAATGTAGGTATTTCAGTTACAAAAAATAATTTATGCTTCATGTACTTGTGTGAAAGGGAATTATCTTTTTTAAATGGAATTTTTAATAGGTTTGGTATAGAAACGCACAGCTAACAATAAAGCTTCAGGTATAGAGGAAGAATTGGTTCAGGCATTAAACAGAAACTACTTTCAGTGGAATTTAGGAGATAAAAAAACCTGTCTGGAATTGACATGGGGAAAGGCTTCAAGTTAGTATAGTTACAAAATGAAAACCTTAAAATACTTGGAAATAAAAAGTAATATGTTATATGCAACGCTATTCATCTGCATAGCATAAATATATAACATTTCTAGATGAATACTTGAACAGAAAAGTAATAAGTGAGTACAAGTAGACGGGGGGAAAAAAAGCAGTATTTATGGCTATTCAGTCTTCATATTTTCCTTAGATGTTACTTGTGTAGTAATCAAAAACATCGTGTTCTTTTTGTCTTGAGAAGCCTGAAAGCACTGTGTGTATATGCTCCCGCAATTACTTGGACACAAGTAGGTCTGATGATAAAAGCAATAGCTCACACAAAAGCAACATTTAGTAGGTTTTTTTGAAAAGCAAATTTTAAAGATGATCTGAGCGGTCTAAATATTGTCAGTCATGTTTCTTGGATTGTTTATGTTGATGGAGAAAATTGTGTTTAACTGAAAACTGGAGAGGAATGGCAAGACTGAGGCTTTTTGGTTGTTTGGTGATGTTTTGGGGTTTTTTTGGTAAGAAACTTGTTCCAGCTGTTGGACAGTTTCAACTAATTTGGCTGTATTTATCTCTTGATTTTAGGACAAAACATTTGGCCTAAAGAATAAAAAAGGTGCGAAACAACAAAAATTTATCAAGGCTGTGACTCACCAAGTTAAATTTGGTCAGCAAAATCCACGTCAGGTAAGCATTTATTCTGTAATGTTTTCCTACTGTATAGTGAAATCATCTTTCACTATACATGTAGATTGTGATGTAATACTGAAGTAGAAAAAAGTTGAGATGTTACTTGCCTGATGTATTGTGATTAACACAGATTTACTAGATAGTCTTCTTGCAAAGCCTGTGTAGCTGAGAATTATGTACCAAAACCCCTGGAAAAAAACCCTAAACTCAAGTAATAACGGTGTGTGTTTCTTTACACAGTATTCTAATTAGGTAACATAATTGAGTTTACAGTATACCTGAAACAGTGAACTGTTAAAAATAAGAGCCGTTGTTACTAATACTAAAATTGGAATTGGGGGAAGATTAAAAAAAATGTATAAGCCCATATGTGCTGCTTGTTTTATTTATGGAAGTATTTATTATAACACTTCCACATTATATGTATGGAAGTCTGCATCTATTTGGTGAACTGGCCAAAGAAAATGAAATTTTGAGACACTGTCTACTACTCTGCTCTTTTGTATAATGAAGTAAAGTGTGATGTAGCTGAGATAAATGTTTAGATTACACTTAGTCAGAAAGCACAAATTTCATGAAAATACTTTTATAATGGAAGTGAGCCAGGTCTCTTATTCCTACGGTGCTAGGGAAGCTAGTTGCTAAGTGTTTATGCAGATTCCTGTTCTATGAATAAGCCTGTAGAATATTACGTTTGCATCAGCTAAATTAATGATGTCATAATTTAGGTTAAATTCCTTGCATAACATAAGGATGAACTAACAAATGTCAAGTACAACTTTAAAGGTAAAGTTGATAGTCAGGTCATTAGAGCTAACAATTACTTGCAGTGGAATGGACTGCTTGATGTCACTTGAGTAACACCAATGTTTCTGAAACAGTTTTTTTGAAATTTCTATATGAAATCCCTGAATCTGTAGCATTTAATGGAATACCAGTATGTAAATTAGACAACCTAAAATAATTTGTTTCTCAGATGCTCTTAGCAACTGACTGATGGATGTTAAAAAAAAATAATTTTTTTTTTAGACTGATTATACCTTTCTTACCCGGTAGTAATGGTTTTCAGTTAGGATTGTCCCTGAGAAAGAAAGAACACTTTAAAGCAATTATTGTTGTGTCCTGAGATAACAAATGGAAATGCTGTCAAGGTTTTTTTGTTTAATAAGAAAAAAAAGGGAAGCTTCATCTTCATGCTTTTAGAATCCTAGGATGAAATAAAAGTGTTCTTAGAGTACTACTTTTTGTAGTTGACATACGTGGGTCTGCATGCTATACAAAATAGGATTTAGGGACTTTCAGTATGAAAACTGAGTGTTCTGTATGTGCACCAAATGAATCAATTCCATTTTAAAACAATTTGGCATTTTCTTGCCAAGTTCATTGTAAGAATAAAGCTCCTTTTTTAATATTGCACTGTATTTTACCAGTGAAGCACCCCACATATTTGTATAATGGTGGGAGTCTCACTAGCTTCCCTTAAGGATAAGAATCAAATCTTCTAATAATGTTTTCCCCATGTTCTCTTTCATCTATCTTGTTCCCTCTTTTCTGGCCTTTTCTGTCTTTTCCAAAAAGGATAAGGCAGAGTCACATGGTTTTTTTTAATACACAAACCTTGCTTTTCCTAGTTGGGCTTGTTGAGTCCTTGGCCCCTAGTTACCTATAAAATGAATGTTCTTGTCTTACAAACCACCGGTTATCAATTCATTGATATAAATTCAAACCAAAAAAAGTGTTCTAAAAGCAGTTCCTAACTTCTACAGACACATTTCCTGGAAGAGCTTCTGGTATACGTGAAGAGAAAGAACAAAGCAGCACGTAGGGGACTAAAGACAGATAAGCTATTTGCACAGATCCTGAAGTAACTGCATTGAGTACTTGCACTGCTAATGTATCACAAAAGAGCAACTAACTTTTCCTCTCCTTAGTCTCTTCACTTGATTTCCTAGCCTGTAAAGGTGGAACAGAGGTAACTGTTATCTAATGGTACCTACCAGGATCTCTCATCTCTGACAAATTGCATTTGAAATCTCTTCTGTTTGAAAAGTCACTACCACTAGATGGCGCTGGCCATTCATGGAAGGGCAGGAATTCTGAGAAATTCAGATATCATAGGTTCTTTTCCTCTTCCACTTAGAATAAACTAATTTATCTGCTATTTTAATGTACACTTCCTGTGAAGTGAGTAACGTAATTCTAATTATCTATTAATAACTTCAAATTTGGGGTCATTATAGGCTGCTCAAACAGAAAGTGAGAAGAAATTAAAAAAAGAAGATAAGAAAAAAGAATTACAAGAATTAAACGAACTCTTCAAGCCTGTGGTTGCTGCACAGAAAATTAGCAAAGGTATGAGTAACTGAATTCTCTTCACTTATGTTCCCTTATTTTACCTGAAGTAGATGAGTAAGCCTTTGAAAATGACAGTTCACTTTTCAATAAAGTAGATATGTGTTTTTCCTTCTCCATCTAGTGTACTAAGTAGTTTTTCGGTAACGATTTGACATATTTTTTTTTATTTTTTTTTTAGGAAATCATCTGGGATTACTAGATCATTAAAATATCAAAAGCTACATTGATATTGACAGGGCAGCTATAGATACCTTGCTGTATTCAGGTTAATTAATTAGGTGCTTCTGAATGAGTGGCATGAGTGTGTGCGTGTGATGGTATTTGTTTAAAGCATCCTTTCTCCCCAGGGAAACGTGAACATCCAGGCATTACAAAGAGTATAATATAACTGTTGTCTTCACAGAAAACTTGTATTCAAATCAGAACAGTAAAAAATTTTCCACTTACTTCTGTCCCACCTCACAGTCAACTGTAGGACTTTGCTTCGGAATTGTGGTCTTACTTGAACTCAGTTATTGAGCAAACTAGTTTTGTGATATAATGTGAGTTTAAGAGTATTTTATACTTCAGTGAAACCCTACAATTTGCTGGCATGTGGGAGGGAAAAAAAAATTATACTGTTGGAATGAACTATCAGCTCTTTGCTTTATTAATCTTCTGGTACTAATGAATTATGTGCAATAATTTTTGACTAAACAAGTGTGATTTCCAGATATGTCTTAAACCAAACATGATATTTGTTCGCTGTTTTCTGTTTGTGATCTGCAGTGGTGAACTTTCTCCAAATAAAGTAGCTCTTGACTTAAAGTTATTTCAGAAGAACTAATATCGTCCTAATGAAAGCCTTGACTTTCTACTGAGATTGCCAACAAGAAGAGCTATATTACCTGAAGTTCTTTTAGGGATCCACTTGGTGTTTAAAAACTAGATCTTTAGTTAAGATTTTAAATGGGTGTATTGCTGTACGTACTGTAGTCACTGGTGACTTGCACCAAGCTTAAAATCAGCAAGTGGAAAAAATTGAGCTTCAAATCTTACACGAACACTTAAATGCCTTACTTATATTCATTCTGATTTCATTGTGTCTCACAAATACATTTCTACTTCTTTCATTTCTATTCTCACCTCCTAATGGTCTAATAATTCCTTTAGTAGGATGACAGTTACTTAAAGAAAGTGGTCTGAATGAGTGCAGATTAGATTATTAACATTTATTCTAGTGTGTTGTTGATCTGTTAAGGAAAGGCTGACATCCAGAATTAGGGCAAAAATAGCTTATTGTATAGGGAAGAAGTTCCATAGAGTGATATCTTGTATGTATTACATGAATGAATAATTCGCTTGGGCACAATGCTGTCCATATTTGTTTTAATAGTCAAGTGCCAGCTTCGATACTTAACGCAAATATCATACTGTACAAAGTAAATATGACACGTTCAGGACATGAAGTATTTACTTGTGATGAACACACACGTGTTAAATAACTTTCACTTTTAAAAACCTGTTTTCATTCTCTACAAATCCTAAAGATTGTATGATCCTAGACATTGTTCTTAGCACTTTTAATATACAGCTTTTGCTTAAAAAATTGTATTAAAATATAAAAACTTTCTTCACTCAGGTGCTGACCCCAAATCTGTAGTTTGTGCTTTCTTCAAGCAAGGACAGTGCACTAAAGGAGACAAGTGCAAGTTTTCTCATGATTTGTCTTTGGAAAGGAAGTGTGAAAAACGAAGTGTCTACATTGATGCAAGAGATGAAGACCTTGAAAAAGGTATAATAATTCTAGAAAATGACTACTAAACTATTCTGAATCTGGATTTTTTAAGATTAAGAGTTGTCTTGTGTTGTGGTTATGATCCTGAAGAGCCTGATCAATGACCACAGCAACCCATACCACTGTGTTCAAACTTATGAGCAGTGAAACTTGCTTTAAAAAGTGTGCTCACAAGTATTCTTTAGGCCCTGTTTAGAAAAAGAACTGTGTCCTAATGGTAATGAATGGTGGTTTTTGAATTTTGCTGCGTAACATATTATGTCATACAAGTAGCAAGTTATAGAGTATTTGGTCTTTCTTATAGTTGCTAGTTTCTTCTAAGTTCTGTAAAACCAAAGTGCAAAAGGAGGAAGTGTAATGAGCAACCATAGCTGCCTTCCAGAACTATTATTAGTGTTTGCCCAAATGTGCACAGTTCTAGAATTCAGGATACTTTGGAATTTTTTCTGTGACTTGATATCCTTTCCCCAAATCATTTGTTGGCAAAGTATTCTGGATTTCACTCTTACTTAGCAGGGGTTAGAGATTTCATAGTTAAAATAATTTATTTAGTTTTTCCACAATTCATCATGTCTGGGTCTTTATTTGAATTTTAGCCTGTGTCGTCCTAAATGAATATGATAGGATCCCGTAGATTGACTACTACTGTTACCATTGCTGATCTTGCTTCTTTTGATGGCACCTTCTTTTAACTTTAACACAGAAAATTTGGGATTATCTCTTTCGAGCATCAGGTTACATTATCTGTATTTCTGGACACCAGCCTCCAACCTTCTCTTTTATTCAGTTATCTTCCTGCAGTTCCCTTGTCCACGCTCAGTAGCATACAGATGGAATGACACATTTTTTAGTCTTTAACTGAAACACACTTCATGCATGTCCAAATATAAATTTCTAAGGCTTTTGAGGAAATTGTCTTGTAAGCAGCATAGAAGAGTTTGAAAATTTTATAATAAAAGCCTGAATTTATTTTCCATACTATAAACTAACTAAAATATAAGAACCGCATGTTAAAACTTATTAGGGAGAAAAGCAATATGACAGCATTGTTTAGTATTTGAAATTTTTTGTGAAACCATCTGTTGTCTTTTTCTAGATACAATGGATAACTGGGATGAGAAGAAGCTGGAAGAAGTGGTGAACAAGAAGCATGGTGAGGCGGAAAAGAAAAAACCCAAAACTCAAATAGTATGTCCTTTTTTTTATTTATAACAATACTTTGAGTATACAGTTGGGCTCATAGTATTTCTAGTAATGTATTAAAAAAAAAAACCCCACCCTGAAGCTCTTTCAGTCATAAAGTATTTTCTCATGTAAAATACAAATGGATAGTAGGTGAAGTGCTTTCAAAATAGAAATGCTAAAGTAATCAGCAATATATCTTATGCATCCCATTTGCTTAGAAGATTCAAGTATTGTGATGAGTTAGTTCTGTCATCTCATTGCAGTGACTGCTACATACATACTGGCTTATTTATGCACTGGATGGCATATAAGCTTAAACGTTCTCCTGTAAACTGAAATCTACTAATTGAGAGTCACTTGTAGTTCCTGACCTCTAGCTTCAAGAATACTCCTTAGTTTGTGCACTAAATGGTATAATATCTTAATCCCTCTTTCATTCTACAGAACTATTTCACTTTGTTTTCAATACCAAATTATGAAATATTCTTTTGATACTTCTTAAATTTCCAAAAATTAAACTCTGATATGACGAAGTCTGAACTATGAATTGCTTGTTAAAAGTTCTGGAATGGCATCTCTACCTCAAGATCATGAGCTGGAAGGTTTAACATCTGAGGCAGATTCTATTTATTTTGATTAGAGCTATACTGATGTTGGTGAGCAGGAAGAGAAAGACCGTTGGCATGCTTTTACGTGCCAGCTGGGTTTACAGTAGTACACAGTTGCCAGTCTTCTAAATCTTCCTGTCTTTTTAAGTTGGGATTATATTAGGGGAAAAAGCTTCTGACTACATGAATTTTAGATAATTAGTTGCACTTCTTTTGTCTACTTTTTTAGTAGCGATGCATTTCACATGTTCCTTCAGTTTTGAGCACAACTGGCTTTAAATTATTGTACTTCCAACATGTAGTAACTTTATATGTAGTGTAAATTGCTGGGGATGAAAAGAGGATGTGGTGCTAACAACCATTGTTTTATACAGGTCTGCAAATATTTCCTTGATGCTATTGAAAACAACAAATATGGATGGTTTTGGGTCTGTCCAGGCGGAGGAGACAACTGCATGTATCGTCACGCTCTCCCTCCAGGTTTTGTATTAAAAAAAGACAAAAAGAAGGAGGAAAAGCAAGATGAAATTTCTTTAGAAGATCTAATAGAAAAAGAGGTAAACTTGTCAGACAGGTACCTTTTGGTGGTATTTGGTTTTGTACTCTGAAGAGACGGTTGTAAATATCTTCCTAATTAATAATTAAAAAATATAAAGTGGTTTTTATAGCTGTATGAGCTAGGGTATAGTATTGGATTAATGTTTTTGTTTAGAAATTATTACCTAGTGAATAGATTAAATTATAGCTGTGTACTTAGTGCAGGTGTTGCTAATCCTTTTCTAGGAGGCTTCTATTTCTTACTGTTGTTTTTCCTTGGTCTGCCACAACTGCTTCTATGGGTCTTCCTCATCGCCAGCTCGCTGCCTGCCTCCTTAGTTCTCGCATCCCAGTTATCCACTGTATCTCATCTCCTCTCTGTAATGAGCAAGCAACATCAAGAGAACAGGGCCTTCTGAAGGCATTACACTGCTGCTCTGCTTATTTCTGTCACCATTGCATGGCAGCGTCAGTTTCAGGAGAACCTGAGCTATTGTTGTTTCTTTGCTCCTCCACTTTTCATCTTAACTTTTATGTCGCCTCATCTTACTAACTGGAAAATTCTGTGTTGAGTCAAACTTTAAGTTGATGGTGCATGTTTGATAGCGGTGAGAGTGAAGAATGAATTAGAAAGAAATGTTTTCAATTAGTTTCTGGAAAAGAGTAACTCTCTAATTTGTTATAGCCTTTGGAAACAGTTTCTATCATTAATCAGTCTCTTCACTTGACAGCGTGCTGCCTTAGGACCAAATGTTACCAAAATTACTCTAGAGTGTTTTATTGCATGGAAGAGAAGAAAAAGACAAGAAAAAATTGATAAGGCTGAGCAAGATATGGAGAGGAGGAAAGCAGATTTTAAAGCTGGCAAAGCATTGGTGGTATGTTCTACACTCCAATTCTTAATGTAAGAAGAGAGAGTAAATAAGTTTTTGTAATAAGGTAGCTAGCCTGGAATTGCTTTTTTTCTTTACAGCAGTATAAATTCTATCAAGCGATAAATTAAGATTCTTTTTTTTTTTATGTGAATAGATTAGCGGACGTGAAGTATTTGAGTTTCGACCAGAGTTGGTTGATGCAGATGATGAAGAAGCAGATGACACCCATTATATTCAAGGAACGGGAGAAGATGATGAGGTAAAGAGGAGTGTTAACTTGAATAGTATTTCAAGTTACATTCAAGTTTGAAAACTTCTAATTTGAGAGTTCTTATAGTGCAATTAATAAGCTTGGTTCTTAATTTAACACAGCTACAGAGTATATCTTGTGAAAATTCTGGTGTCACAAGAAAGATTAAAAAAAAATTTGTAGGAATCCTGCAGAAATGAGAACTTCTGTAAAAATTCATGCAGAGAATCTTGGTTTTTCAGGTGGAAGACCCTGTGTGCATAAATGATGTAGATTTGAACCTGTATGTCCCAAAAGCTGTAGATGAGACTGGTATTACTGTGGCTAGTCCAGAGCGATTCAGCACTTACAGTTCAATAGAAAAAGATGGTAAGTTCATTATTTAGGCATCATTAATATGTCATTGAATTGTTAAGAGCTTCCCAAAAGGTAGATAGAATTGAATTACTGATCTGCTGAAAATAAGTATTTGTTTAAAAAGGGTGGGGGGAGTGAAACTAATATCAATGATACATGGAGTTACTAAAGAAACAGCTTCTAGTAAATGCTATGCAGTTCTTAATTTCTTAAATTCAAGATTAAGTAAAAGATAGCGTTTATGGCCACTTCAAGTAGATCCTTAAGATGTTTGTTTTAGTGGTTTCCCTTTTTTTCAGATTTAGTAAATGACTGAATAATGTCAACAAAAATCCAAGCTTTTCTTCGTATTTTCTAGCTGTCTTAAGTTAGCTTCTAATTTCTTAGGGCAAAGTCTTGAAGTCTTGATCTTGGTGCACTTATGAAATGCATGAAATACTATTTAAGACCCAGAGTCTTTTAAGTGCAGGCATTCAGTAGGAGTAGCTAACTAAATTTGACCCAGTTATGAAAATAGGAGTTTGAGGAGTTGGGAGTTTGAGTTACTTTTTTTAATCTGTTTCAATAACTGATGATCCAAACCTGCATATTAATTAGGTATATGCAATTTAACCAATGTAAGTCTACATAAATTTCAAATAAAGTAAATTCTTCATAGTTTCAAAACTTTAAAGTCTGTTTAGTAGTATTGTGAATTAGTGCCTTGTGACACTGAAATGTGTTAAGAATTATTTTTATTTTCAGATAATAAATTAAGTGAAGCTTCTGGTGGTGATATAAACATCAGTGAGCCAAATGATATAGAGGAAGATAATGATGGAGATGGGGAGTTGGAAAATGGAGTAATTGATGCAGTTCCAGTTGATGAAAATCTTTTTACTGGAGAGGACTTGGATGAACTAGAAGAAGAACTGAACACTCTTGATCTAGAAGAATGAATTAAAAAGCTCAAGCGAGGAATTAAATCTATGTGACAAAGTGAAAACTGACTATGCTTTTTCTCCTTTTTGAATAGAATTCTTAAACAGGATGTTTATGGTTACCCAGCTGATTCTGATGGGCACATCATAGGAATATTTTCCTTCAATCTCATCTACTCCAATCTCGACTATGCTCACAGTAAAATATTCAAAGTAGTTCAGAATTACCTGACAGATGAATCTGCAGAAAATGAGGTTATAACTTTCAACTAAAAGTAGGAAGTGTAACTGCTTTGCCAGTATGCAAGTAAAGTGGGCAATTTGATACCAGGTACAGTAAAAAAAGTGAAAGTATACATTCTTCACCTGAACTGCGTTTTTATTAGTGATTGTGTTGATTTAGAAACTGCCTGAAGTGTTTTTAGGCAGTATACTCTAATGGAGCTGATGCAGATTATGCTTCTTTAAGTGGTGATTAGCTTTATTTGATCAGCTGGATACTGAAGATACAGATTGTGAACTGATACGTCATACAATACAATATGGTGCCCTCTGTTTAAAATGTTTTAAAGTTTCCCACCTCCTTTTGCCAACAAAACTGTAAATAAAAACTATCAACTTTAAAATACCTGTGTTGATTTTTCTCTGTTAAGTTAGGATATCACACCAAACTGTTAATAACTTCATTTTCTAATGTAGTGATAAGCATTTTTCTCTCCAGTCCTGATATAGAAGTGATGATGTTGGCTTCAGTTAAATTAGGGCTAACTGCAATTACAACTTTTTTTCTACACTTCATGCAGTATAAAATCCAGCAGATGACTCTTTTCCCCTACTGTTCTTATCTCCTACCCATCCATTAACTGATTTAATACATGCTATACATCACTATTTGAGTCTCATTCTTTCCCCACTGGGTTTTTTATATTGGTGATGACTTCAGGCTCCGCAGAGCAGGAATGTTATGGTCTAGAAAATGGCTGTCATATCTTTCGTGTTCTATAAATAATGAAGTTACGCGGTAGTAAGTTGCCTCAAAGGGGAGCAGTGTTGTATCCTGCAGGGGGCACTTAACTGTCAGGCTTAAATGAAAGGCAAGGTGTCCTTTTAAACTTCATTGAATCCCTGCCATTAAGATGGCTTGGTGCTTTTTCAAGGGAGCTGTAGGTTATGCCTCCTGGCCGTGCTCCTAATAGTATCTGCAACAGTATTGCTGTACTAATGATGCTTTTTATATTGATTTTTTTTCTAAAGCTTTTAAATTACTACTTAAAGACCACTAAGTTCATGGCATTGTTAGCAAGCTTTCTCAAACTGCTTTGGCTGGTAATATTAGCTTTAATAGTTCTGACACTGCTAAATTGACTCTTGAATGCTATTTCTAAAATAGCTGATTTAGACACCTTTTGTCCTTTTTGGGATCTTTGGAATTTCTTTTCTCCTACAGGAACAAGAAGCAGTGTTTGGGAGACAGAGGCCTACTGAAATTGACTTCTAAAATGTAAGTGTTTAAGGAATAAAGCTGCAATATCAGATATACATATTTATTTATGGAGATTTTTCTCCTATGGCCATAAATAAAGTGTTGACAGATTATTGTATTATACTGGCCAGCAATAGGATACCTGGATATCGGGACGCTTAAGAATGTGGTTCATATTTGAATGTATGATGCATAATTTTTCAAAGTTGTATATTTTAAATTGGAATAAAAGTAATTTAATCATTATCAAGGATTAAAATGGCTTTCTATATTTTGTGTCTTAGATGCTGGTATATTATATATAATGCTGATTTCTATAATACTGATCTGATTCACTGATCTAAATAGGCTAAATCTTTGCCACAGTTGTGTCAATGTTGTTAATTATTTGCGTTTTACGGTGAAGGAATGATAGAGTAACTCATACTATTCAGGTAATAAAACACAGATGGGCAGAATGTGTGTGTGCTCTTTTGGGTCTAAAGGGCTCAGTTGTGGTGCACAACTCCTTTGTGCACGCGTCGCTTAAACATTAGGGCAGTTGCCTTGCATGGTATTTGAATATGTTGAATATCTGTACGTTGAAGAAAAACTTATTTTTCATAGGCAGTAGTCACTGACACATTACTTCACGTGGTCAGAAAACAATAGTTTGCTATCCCTTTTTGGTTTTCACTCTTCCCTTTCAACTTACTCTGGCACTTCTGACTGGACTTGTTCTAGCATCTTGTTTTGCTTGGTATGTCTAGATTTCTAACCATGAAAGCAAGGTGACTGCTTTTAAAGAAGTCTTTGTTAGTATAGCATTCAGGCATGCTTCTAAGGATTAGTAGCACTATGCGTCGTCTTCTTCCTTCTGCTTGAATATAGGCTTGAATATAACCTGATAAAAGTTCTCAATCCTGTGAGTTAAGCCTAAATTTGCAGCTGACAGGGAGTTTCAGTCAAATGCTCAATTAAAAATGAATGCAAAGACCTTACTTGGGGTAGATTAATTTTGGGAAACTTGCATCAATGAGAACAACTCAGTGGTAAGTCACATTCAGGTGGACTCTATTCTATCACAGTGCTTATTTCCAAGATATTCAAAATTTATCTGATGTAAAGTGAATGAGTCACGGAAAAATGAGATACAATCTGAATCCTAAAATAGTAGTATCTTCACTTCGGTGACTGTCCAGTTTGTATGGGTCAAAAATACAGTATTTCACTGTTACAGGAGCAGGAAGGCTCTGTCTGAGACACTTACTGGGTCGAGGTCAGGCTGTAAAGGATCATAAGCCTGGCGAGAAGCACCTCTGCAATAAAACTTATTCCCATCCCTTGTAGCCTGCACCACTGTTTGCATCATCTTGTTTGTCTCATAACTCCAATGAATACTATGTGGGAAGTGTAGTGTAGCTATGGCATTAATATTTCTTGAGGGAATATGCTAATGTAGCAGCTTTATTACTGGACACCAGTGCAGATAAACCCATTATTTAAAAAAATGCTGTAGAAAACCCATGCCTTTCCTTCCTGGTGCTTGCTGTTGTGGAAGTAGCATATTTGTTGGCTTTAAACTTTGATGTATGTTAAAACCCCATTTCTGTCACACAGAAAAACTGCTTGAACTGCTTGAACTGGCTAGCTTTAAATTCTGGAATTTTCTTTTTTTTGAGACCTGTGTGATTGAATCTCATGCTCGCCACTGCTTTGTTACTCAGAGCTCCTCACTTGTATTATAATAAGCACTGTTGATAAAGGCCTGGAAAAAATTTGGAGAAAAAAATTAAACGTAAAGAGTGACCTCAAATATTACACTATCTGTTAGTTGTTTGTAATGGAAATGTTGCTGTTTATTAATGGACAGTGCTCCCCAACTGCTTTTTATTAAGGGGAGATTTTACTATTGGAAAAACTTTGGATGGAGCAGTGGTGCTTTTCTTGGTAATTCAGTATTGTCATGATGGTGTTTATTTAACAAACAGATTGTACAAAAAGAACCTATGCATACAAATGAGTATATTTATAGTATTTTCTTTCACAGTTCTTTCACAGTCAGATGTGTGAAATAACAGGTGTCCAAAAGTTTGTCTCAGACATTCTGAATGCTGACTCCTACTTATTTTGCAATGTTTATGCCTCTTCTTAAAAATTACCTGAATATAATAAGGAATGCAGGCTTAAACATTTTGTAAGCTTATAGATCTTGCAAATAACATACTTGGAATTTTCATAAACAGTGTTGTTATTGTTCCATGTGTTGCTTTTGAGTAACTTACTGAAACTGTAGAATGATTAAGTGACTAGACTACAAACCTTACAAAGTTAGATCTTTTTTTCCCCTCAGTGAAACTATTACAGCCCTAAATTGAGAGAATGAGATGGCTCTAATATGCAAGTATCTTTCATATCTATTCACCTGACTACCCGCTGAATAACATCAGTAACAACAGGAAAAGAATTGGGAAAATGAGATCTGGGAATGGCCAGGGGAATGGCAAAAAAGAAAAAAGTAACAGCAGCTGCACTGCATTGGACCGAGATACCATTTATCACACTCCAAAAACCAGATGTGTGGGGAAGCAAGGTAAGAAAAGGACGAGGTCATGTACTTCTCAGGAGTGCTTGTCATACATAGCTTCCAATGATTTTTAATCTGGAAGACTTCCCCTACTACATGTAGCCTGTGATGGCTTTCTTTTCCAAGTACATCCCCTGTTTTTTCCTGGTAATCCCTATACATTTTTACCATCTTTTGGAAACCCAACAGTTCCACAGCTGTGCTACCTCGTGTTTCGAATGTGACTCTACTAGCTTGTGTTACTAGATCTCTAGGGAAATATACTTGGAGGAAGTGATATCACAGCATGGTTTGGGTTGGAAGGGACCTTAAAGATACAACTAGTTCCAACCCCCCCTGCCCTGGGCAGGGACACCTCCCACTAGACCAGGCTGCTCAAAGCCCCATCCAGCCTGGCCTTGAACACTTCCAGGGATGGGGCACTGACAACTTCCCTGGGCAACCTGTTCCAGTGCCTCACCACCCTCACAGTAAAGAATTTTCTCCTGATATCCAATCTAAATCTACCCTCTCTCAACTTGAGGCCGTTACCCTGTGTCCTATCACTACACTCCCTGACAGAGAGTCCCCCCCCATCCTTCCTGTAGGCCCCCTTTAGGTACTGGAAGGCTGCTATAATATATATCCTATGCCTTCCTCTGTTTTGACTTGATGCGAAGTAGAGAAAGCGGATATAAAAAAAGGAATTGATGTTTTTAAGTTATGAAGAACACAATCTCTTCATGTATTTTAGTGCTAGAAATATTTTTTTACAAAATTAGAAACTTTCTCTCTTAAGGTGCTCGATTCTTTGCTACGAATGGGCCTTAGTCAGAAAAATCATTAATGAAGCAAATAGTCTTTGTTCCTGGTTATGTACTGGTTGTATTCTATGTAGCTACGATCACATTAAATGCTTTTACAGTGATACCAGTAAATCGCCCTTCTCTTTTTCCCCTCGCACTAGTATTAGAGGCTTAGAAGTGACCTTGGCTTAGTCTGTCACTTCTAGTTCTTTCATTTCAATAGATGCTCTGTCTTTTTACAGAGAGTGGCTGTTGCTGGTGTTAGCAATAAGGCCAAAATGTTTTATTCATTTATGATGTTATAGCCCTAATATGTGACCACACTAGGCTCCTTCATAGCACATTATTGAAATTAATGGCAAAAATAATCAGTTCTTTTGATCATAACACAAATGAAACGCTGCTATTTTATCTGAAAGAGACCTCAGAGGTAATCTCTTTATTTTACATTTGTGATTGAAAAATTTTACAGAGTGTAATACATCTGGACGTAAATTTGAGCAAGACTGGCTTAAAACTAGAAATGTTCCTGAAATACACCCAATCACAATTCAAAAATGAGATGGACTCCTAAATTAAAGCAAGATACAATGGAGAAGAGCATCACAACTTTCCTTTAAAAAAAACAAAAAACAAAACAAACAAAAACCCCTAAACAAAACACCTAAATTGCTATATAAAATGTATGGAAAGTAGAAAGAAGTATTCCTGAAGGGAAGAGAGAAGCAAATTATCACAAAGGTTCACAAGGCAAAGGGATATTCTCTGTACAGTCAGCCATTAGGGAAGCGTGTTCTACGGATGCTGCATCCTTGGACCTGTGCTGGAATGAAACTGTCTTGTCAGCGTATAATACGGGTGTAGTGCATCTTTTGTAGTTGTAGAAAACCAGCTAAAACCTTACATTTCTCAGACATCTAATAAATTTTAACAGGCTTGCTATTCTAGGAGACCTTTTGTCCTGTTCGTGTTTAATCTCTGCTCCTGTTTTATTCCTTGGTTTACCTTCTTACATTGAGGCCGCCAGTCTTGTGCTCTGAACACTGCATATAAAGACTGGATTGAAGACGTTATGGTAGTTTGGTCTCTATGCAATAATACAAATCCATTGCAAACTCTCAGTCAATGTTTTCTACCAATCTTAGTAATGTCTGACGTGTCAAGTAGTTCAGTTGTCGTGGTTTCAGAACAGTAGACTAAAGAAAAAGACGAACTGACCTCCACTTCGAGAATTCTATAGCTGTAATGAAATGCCTCCTTAAAGTCAGGTAACAGCAAAGTTTCTAGTCAATAAACCTTTAATCTTGACTCTTCGTCACTTTCTTTTGTTGTGTTCTCCCTGTTCCAAGTATAAACACTACATAAGGGAGGCTTTTCTGACTGACCTCTCCAATCCATATCAACTGGTGTAGTAATTGTTGGTTAAGCTATCTCCCGTTGGGCTCCCTCCACGGGCATGGAGCAAAGCACAATATTGTCCCGTAGTGTGCTCTCCTAATGCAGCTCAAAACACTCTAGAGTTTTGTTTGTAAAACAGAGAGAAGGATTAGGAAAGTTGGTCAGAAAGGACGTAGCAAAGACCTTATCTCTTCAAACGTCTACCAGACTAGACTAAAAAATGCGGAGAGGGGATAAACTATAAGGAACCAGAAGGAGTTTAACTGCCATTGTCTCACCTTTGTGAACTTTTTCCTTGAATAAGAAGCTGGTGGGTGTCAGAACTACACTTTGCGTCAGCAGTATTAGCCTTATACCACAGGCTTTTCAGTCTTTTTCTTGTCAATACAAAAAAACTACGTTCTATAAATAGTGATTCTAGATTTTCTCCCGCACAGTGTCTCCCACGCAGAAGTATGAAGTTAGCATTCCACAGAATACTTGCTATACATAAATAATTGCCCATTCTTTGTATCTCTGGGGAGGCAGGAAGAAGTGGAATGAGGACTTTACCCCAAGACAGCAAAAAGGAAAAAAGCTTTTAAATACGCTTTTTATTCAAAGCACAGAAGCGTCTTCAGTTTCTGTCCCTGATAACTGTTGTCAGTATTAACTGGCAGGCTTCTTTTTGATAGCTGAAGAAAACCCGTGTATTTCAGAAGTCTTCCTCAGAAGCACCTAACTAGGAGTCTACTGGAACAACTGCCTGGCAATTGCCGGCTGATGTCTTAAAAGCAGACAATAATAACTTAAGAAACCCAACAAAATCCAAACAAAGCAAACAACAAAACACACTAAACTCCCCCCCCCCCCCCCGAAGTTGCCTGTTAGAATGATTAGAGACCTGATTCTGTATTGATCTGTTTTCTTTAACTTTATTCCTTGACTTAAACATTAATTTATTCTTTAACCCAGCAAAGATGTAGTCACCAGTAGGTAACAACATGCTTTGGTTTAATGTTAATGCCAGACAGGACAGTATTCTGTGGATATAGAAGATCAAAATGTAGCGGTTTTAAAATTGAGGGTGAAGTTAGGTCTTGGTTTGTTTTGGGAGAAAGGGTATTTTTGGATGGAGAGAGGACAAGTTTGAACTCTGGGGCATTCTGTAAGATGGTAACGTGTCTTCTGAAGTCAAAAGACTAGAGCTGATGGCTGATCTGGTTTATCGCGGCACAGGATGCCTGGGCTCAAAGTCCTGAAACGCTTTTTGAGAGGAGGGAAATATCTTTTTCTGTGTCAGTTTGTCTTACAAAAGCACTAGAAGGTCGCAGTATTTGAGTATAAAAGAACATTCAGAGTAACAGGTTTAATTTGTTAGAGGATTTCTGAAGTGGTAACACATCATAATATCCCTTTCCCTATCAGATAGCAAGGATCTTGGCTCTACTTCACTCCATTGCCTTTCAATCCTACTTGCTCTGCATGCTACTATTATTTTGCCGTATAGTTCTTCAACATGTTTAAAGTCTGAACTCATTACTAAGCATACAGCAGTCTGAAGAATTTTTTTTTTGTATCACTAACCAGGGAATTCTTCATGAGTTTTAAACTTTGCTTTGTTCCGTCCTTTAGCAACGAGGTAGATGTGTCACTGTAATACAGGAGCACTAGAGGACAGATGCTTCAAGGCACGATGTGGCACTATGTTTCTGGTATAGCAAAGACAGCTGCTCTTTGAGACTGAGCTTTATTAGATTACTTCGAAAATGCACAATGAAAAAAAAAATAGGAAAAATTCTTAAAAACCAGGGAATAAAGTTGTACATAAATTGCTATGCTTTTACTAAATGGATTACTTGCACTGATGACAGGAATGGCAATATCTCTGTAACAGGAACCAGGGATCTCTGGTATTTCTGTATAACCAGGAGCAGGCAGGAATGTAAGAAAACTAGAAGATGCCTCTTGTCTTCTGGGAATTCTCCATAAATGGAAATCTACTAGAAAGTGACCCTTGTCTTCTGTGCCTATAGATCCTGGCTACAGGGAGTGTTCTGTTTCTCTTTGCTCTTAGTAGAATACTGTTTCACAAGTGTTTCTGCCAGGTGTAGTCACTTCCACTTTCTAAATAAAAACTGTGCGTGTGTTCTAGTAATGTGCTCCGTATGCGTTTGCTATGGTTGATGGTCTCATCAGAAAGGATGGTACTGAAAATTGAATGAAAGCAATGACAGCCAAAAGAAGGGAAAGGTTAAGAAAGAAATTTAGATACAACTAAGAATATGATGACGGATGAATAATGATTTCTTCCTCACCTTTAGGGAACTGTGCAAAAGCAGGGTCTTCTAGAGGATCTTGTGTGAGTGTAAGAAGGTGCAGTTAAATTCATGGCACGCAGCGAGCAATTTACCTTCTCTGGAAATGAAGAAAAAGGTGGAGGCGAAAGCAATGAAGAGATAGTAGGTAAGGATGATTATTTATTCAAGTGTAGTATTAGTACTCTTTTATTAATTGTGCCTGCTGTGTATTTACTAGCTCTGCACGATAAAACCAGAAGCACGGCTCTAATCTGAAGACAGAATCAGCCCATAAAGGAGCTTCCACTGCAGTAGTAAAGGGCGATGGAGCTTTTTCAGCTAGTGGCCTGACATCGCGTAGCATCTATGGAGCTGTTTCAGTGGGGAAGGAGAAGCAGAAATACAGAAACACCTTCTGGACACAATAGACACTGTGCGAGATGAGCGAGCTACGTACGTTATACAACAGTATATTGTTGTTAAAAGGAATCCCAGTTCTTTGCCTACTTCTTAGTGGTTAATTTTTCACCAATTAATAGCTTAGTGGCCTGTAAATTGAAAGCTAGAGATAACAGGAGAGTAAATATAGAAACATATAATTCATTTGTTTACATTCCATAATATGATCTCAGTAGCTGCTCTTTATCTATTTGTTAGTCGTGCTGAGAACCAAACAAGCTAGTAAAGAAAAATCACGTTGTCACTGGCAGGGTGTTTCCATTAACAGCAAAGTCTGTTTCAGGCTTTCATGCCTCTGTCTGCGATGCTGTCAGACGTAGCAGCGCAATGTAAGCAATGGGATCACTCGGTCTCTTCTGCAACAGAAAATACTTTCCCTCATTTACAGTAAGCTTGGCTTCGATTAGAAGTATAATCCCAAGCCTGTACGCTTTGATTTTTTTTCCCATGTTGAGGCAGGGGGGTGTAATACCATATAGGGATATGTGGCTACGCTCGCAGGCAGTCTAGACCGATTGCCTCTGTGCTCTGAATCAAGGCCAGACAGCCGTGACGCCACCGCTTCCGTTTGACACTGGTGACTAAACTCGGTGGGAGCGGAGCAGGGTGCCCGGTGCTGAGTCAGGAAAACAACAGGCTGCTTCACCTTTCTTGGCCCAAATGATGGCAGAAAGCAGATATGCACGAAAACAGCTGTTGAAAAAGTGATTATCTTCTTGAAGACAGGAAATGGTTTCAGAAAAGGCTTCCTTAGGGATGTGTAACCCCTGACTCTATGTAATAAAGCCTGAGTTATGCCTGTCTTTTAGCAATTCGCTGACGACAAGCAGTAGTGCTGCATGGACAATCCTTAGGAAGCCAAAACTTATCATTTGGTAAAACAATTATAATATCTTAAAAATAACTTACCCTTCACTGTTTGTATAATGTTGTAAAGCTATACAATCAAGTAGAGAAAATAAATCCTCCTTTTCCCTAAGCTGATGACTTAATGATCAAAGTACACATAAAACACTTCTTTTCTTTTAGTTTATTGCCCTGTCTAGTTGCTAGAATTTGGGAACTTATTAACCCATCTGCAGTTTTGCTTTGATCAAGTCTGTAGTACAATAGCTGTGCGAGAGTAGTCAGTAAATGACAATAAATTTAATCTTATTAATGATTTTTTTTTTTTTTAATCTATGAAGAGGCAGCAAATTTGGGAAAATTAGCAACAAGTATCAGGTCTAGGTGTAGGAACTCTCCTCCTATTCTGGACAGAATAAGAATTTTTGATTTGGCTTCCTTAAGGAATTATTATTATCACTTGGCAGCAAGAACGAGTGACTGGAACGCAGGCTTACCTGGTTCTTCTTGCTGGCTCTGCCACGGGTCTACTGCAACAAAAGAATTAGCGTCTGTATTCTGCTGTTTGTCAAGTTGTGATATACTTACTGCAGACGGGAAAGTTGTGAGAATGAATAAATTGAAATGTTTGGGGCTTTCTTCCTTGTAGGCCATGAGGCTGATGCAAAACCTACATTAAAACAAATACAGATTTTGGATGAAAAATACGTATTAGTTACTGCTTACAGCGGAGTAACAGCGCCGCAGGGCTGTGCAAGAATCGAGGCGATGCACGTACTTCCAGATGGGAGTAAACAGTTCAGATATAAAGGATTTTTAAAATGAAAAGCTAACTCTCAACCCCTTTTCAATGGAAACAATTTACTGTGAAATCCTCTCTTGCTTTCTAGCCTTGTTTTCTTTTTCCTCCTGTACTTATAATTTTTCCAATTTTTTTTTTTTTTTTTAATTTTAATAGCAGGCAAGTAGCAGTAGGCTTGTCAAGAGTCCCTGGTGAATAATATCGCTGACATATCCTACATCCAGCTTCTAAAATGTTGCTATTATTCTGCTTCTTTCTCTTACTCTATTGTATTTTCTGTTGGCTTCAAGACTAATTTAGCTTGCGTGTTAATATAAACTCTGACTGTATTAAGATACAACAATGCTAACGCTCTTAATTCAAAGCAACTTTATTCATTTAGTAAATTTAAATTATCGCTCAGTACCAATGTTCAGTTTTTCCTCTTGGGATCCTTTATACGTTACACATCTTTTTTTTCTTGAAAACCTGAATACCGTGGTATCAGTAAACGTAAGCTGATAGGACATAACTTAAAAAAACCCCAAGAGTGACTGTAAATTCGCACTACGAGGGAAAACAGGAAACTGATACTAATTCTGAGATGTGATTCATTAGTGGGTGATAAAGAAAGCATCTTTTTTTTTTTTTTTTTTTTTTTTTTGCTGTGAAAAGGTCCTTGGGTTCTATGAAGAATAATTCATTAAAATGAAAAGAAGACAGACAATGTTAAATGGACCTAGGTCAAAGTTTTAATATACTAATTTGCCTACATTGAATTAAGGCAGTTACATCAAAACTTCAAGAATACTTAATGATTACGAAATCGTCTCTCTTGTTCAGTAGGTTAATTAGCAGTTCTACAGACATAATGCTTCTGAGTGCATTAAGTTGCCTACCAGTAGTCCCGATTAGTTACTTTCTGCCACGATGATTTCTCTCCATTGAAAACATTCTCAGTATGTGGCATCTAATTTTGCTCATTCTGCATCTTGTTACCTCTACCTGATGCACCCGATTTTTAGAACTGAACGTGCAAAACTTACTTTGCATAAACTTGACAGATTTGTCTCATAGAATAGAAGGCCAAAATTTCACCAGTGGTTCCCATACCCTGTTCAAAACTTTGGGAGGAGTTATACCGTTATTTTAGAAAGACATTTCAACTGATGTGATTTCCACTCTTTAATTAAACAAGCCATGACTTAACAATATCTTTAAGGTAGGATTTTCAACTTCTTGTTGCAGCTATTGTTGTACTCGAATTAATCACTGAAGTTAAGAGGGCCTCAGCATAACCTTTCCTCAACGTGACATGTTTTCTGAGGCTTTTTCTTGTATAGCTTGTGGGTTTTCATATGCTTATTTTAGAAATTATTTTCTTTCAGGATTCCCTTTACTTGGAATCTGTCCCTCACTGAATATATATGGGGTATTTTTAACTTGTATTTAGGGTTTAAAGTATCATCATATGTTCTTTTTATCATGCTCACATGAGAAAAGCAAAGCTAAAAGTTTAGACTTCTGGTGGCAATAGTGTGAAACGGATTACATGGTAACAGCGTTGGGTTTTATGAAATAAGATTCTGAATGAATAAGAATTAATTCAACTTTATAGGCGTTCCAGCATGTTTTCCTTTTCCTGAAACACTGCTATACTAAGCACATGTTGGACTCCGCTGTAGGCTGATGCAGGTAAGGCTACGAGGGATTTGGTAGCAGCCTACCATGATGACAGTGCTAAAATATTATTAGTGACAGATGGTACAAGGGCCAGAAACTGTGAGTGAAGAGTTTCAAGCTGGACACTGGACACCTCTTCTCCAGATGGGTAGTGCAGTGCTAAAACTGGAGGCGAGCGCTCCATCAGGGAGGTTCACAGCCCTGCACCTGCCGCTTGGCATTCCGCTCCCTGGCAGAGGTGACCCTGGGATTTTGAAGTACTTCATTTCATATCCTATTTGTTTGAAAATCGTTGTTGTCTTCCTCCACGGATGGATCCACAGTGGCACTTAACTTCACTCTTTGCTTATGTCAGCAGATTTCCCAAAACAGATTGTCTCCGAGACTCCGTAAGAAGGGCTTCACCGAGAAAGTCTTACTAAGGAAGACTTTGTAAGACAGAGTGTGGATGTGTCCCCCTCTTCTTACGTCTGGCACTTTTTAATAGCGCTTTACCCCCCCCCCCCCAAGGGTTCGGGTCCCAGCAGAAATTTAAGTTTTAAAACTCGGGTGCCTTAACCAAGGGGAGATCGCGGGGCAAGCATTTCCCTCCCCGGCCCCGCCCCAGCTGCGATTTCATGGCCCCGCAGGTTCAGCCGCTCCCCCGGCGGGGCCGGGCTGGGGCCCGCCGGCTCCCGGCGGAAGGGCGAGGCGCGCGGGCGGGCGCGGCGCGGCGGCCCCGGCCCGGTGCGGAGCAGGGCCCGCCTCCGGCACCACATGATGCCGCTTCTCCTTCCTGCCGCCCCTGTCCCGAGGAGAAAAGGGAACTGGGCGCAGGGCGGGAGGAAGTGATTCCGCTTTCCCGCCCCGCCGCGGGAAACAGGCGGCCCCTCCGCCCCCCCCCCGCTTCCCGCCGGGCCGGGCGCTGCCAGGGCAGAGCTGCGCGGCGTTGGGCCATGGCGCGGCTGTGGCTGCTGGTGCTGCTGGGCGGCGCGGTGGCCCCGGGCAGCGCCTTCAACCTGGACGTGGAGCACCCGGCCGTCTACTCCGGCCCCGCGGGCAGCTACTTCGGCTTCGCCGTGGACTTCTTCGCTCCCGACCCATCCTCGTAAGTGCCCTGTCCCGTCCTCTCCTGGGCGACCGGGGCCGCCCCTCCGCGGGGCGGCGGGGGCCCGTCCCGGCGGCCCCTCGCTCCGCTTGTGGCGCGCTGGCGGCGGGGCTGTGGCCGAGGGTGGCGGTGTCCCGGCCGGCCGGGAGGAGGATGAGGATGGCGATACGGGGGGCCGGGAGAACCCCGTGCCAGCAGCCGAGCTGCTACTGCTAGTTCACAGTGCGGGCTTGGGGGGGTGGGGTAGAACTGACACCAGGGCGGCTCTGGGATGAGAAGGATTAATTGATGGAGCCGTTCGCTCCGGCCCCGCAGCGCTGCGATGGAGCCGAGCCTGCCCCGGGAGGGCTGGTTGCCCCGGCAGGGCTGGTAGCCCCGGCGGCCCCCGTGCCCCGCCCTCAGCCGGGCCGGCACCAAGGGCGGGTGGGGGGTCCCTGCAGCGGGACCCCGGCGTGGGAGCCAGCCCCGGCACCCAAGCCCGTCTCCGTCTCCTCCCCGCGCCGGGGGGCTCTGCCCGCCGACACCCTTCTGCCGGGAAGTTCAAAACCTGAATGCCGTGCGGCCGGCAGGCTCGGTAGCACGGCGTAAACTGCACAGCTGGATTTTCTAAATTGCCTTATCAGTCTGCGGTTTAAGTAAATAATAGTGCCGGTAAATGCCACGTAGAGAGACGAAGGCATGGCGTTTTCCTTCCTGTGGCACCTGAGGTTTTGTCTCGTGAAATTTCAGCAGTTCTGCTGTTCTCCTTTTTGACCGCGCTTTGCAGAAGCGCTTCGTGTGAGTTGCGCGCTCTCTGTGCGGGTCACAAAGCTGCTGAGCAGTCTAGAGAAGAAAAAGTTCCGTGTAAATACCCTCTGCATCTGCTTCCTGAATACGGTCTCATTTCACGTTAAACGAAAATTAGGCAATGTTTAGTAGCTGGTGTGTTTCAGGCTTTTCAATAGTTGTGTCATTAGCTTCAAAGTCATGGTGTTGCCTTAATGAATTAGTCTGTATTTCTCAACTGCGGGCTACATTAAGATCCAGCTTTTGCCACTTTTTTTCCCTCCTTTCCCATCTTAAGAAAGGGCTGTAAAGCTGGAAAAGCTGTTGGCTTTCATCATGCTGAGGGGATTTTCTCTCCCACTCTCTCTCAGTCTTTAGCTCATAAAACTTTATAAACAGGTTCTCTAACTATTGAGCAAGCCTTTTTGCAGTACATCATCCAGCCTTGTTTGCTTTTCTTTATTGCCTACAAATACTAGAAGTTATCCTGTCTTAACTTGCGTGCGTTGCGACATCTTTCTGTGCTATCTTAATCCTGTAAGTCTTAGTACTAAAAGAAAAAAGGTTCTATTTGTGTTCCTCCCTTTATTTTTAGTAAGCATGTGTGGCTGCAGGGTTGTCAGGAGACTGGTAAATGCACGTAGTAAACTTTCTTTCTTGCTTTCCGATAAGGAATTATGTGACCCAGCTCTCCTTGAAATCACTATTTGGAACCTTTCCATTATTTTTATAATAACTATTGACCTCAAAGTGTGTGGCTGTAAAAGAAATAGTGTTGCCTTGTTTTTGTTTTTTCTAAACTTTGAATACTAGTGGTTTTCAGACAGCGTGGAAGACTCCATACTTTTAAGCAAATTTTTTCTGCTCAATTTTTAGCTGTGACTAAATTTTTACCTGTTAGTCTGTATCTGCTAAGCTAAAGTCTAATACTGTACTTTATCTTAAATTTAAGCTCATAATTGAAACAAAATAGCTATGCAATTTTTGCAGGAACAGACTCATCACAGTGTTAAATTTTGAGTTTATGCCTATGGAGACTGATCATTTTGCCTCCTGAAATAGCCATAAATACATGTGTGCCGTGTCCTCTAGACATAGGCCCCGTCTTCCCCATCATTTGAGAAGGATGAACACACCCGCCCCGCAGACCTGGAACGCCTGCAGATTCCCTCAAGCTGTTGGAGGGGAAAGAAACGTGGCGATGAACAGCGAGCTCAGCAATGGCTGCAGTTAAATGTTAGGTAGAAAACGGAGTGACCTGTTTTGCGGCACGATCAGCAAAAACTGTTCAGTAAAGCGAGCCTTGTTGAGTGTCGTGTGTGTCACTTGGTTCCTACACCTTTGTTGTTGCTTTGGTGAATTTCTGTTTTATCACTTTTTCTTTACATGAGTACTAGAGATGAAGTAAATTTAGTTATGCTAAAGCTATTTGGACTGTCTAGCCTGACAATCAAAGGAGTGTTAATAGTTCTTGGATGCTCAAGCTGCTGTTTCATAGTCTATTTTGACCGGCTGGATACCAAAATAAAGCATATTTAGAAGTCCAGTATGAAAGACCTAATCCAGGAGTCAAAGCGGTAGTCTTGTATCAGGGTGCTCTGCGGTGCCTGACAGAGGGCGTAACCACAACACGAAGTGACTGAACATAACTTTATAAAAACTGAAAAAGGCTTCTCATACATGCCGTGTTTTGAAACAATTGCATTTGATAGTCTGTCTTCCAGTATACAAGTACATGGAAATACCAGTTTCTCTTTATTGGCCCCTGGCAAAGCACTGGCAAGTGATTATTCCTGTAAGTCCACCTGGGTAACGTGAACTGCTGAGGATGTCGATGCACTTCCAGTCTTGGCAGCGTTGTGCTGGGGCAGGTGGTTGCACCATGTGGGAGATGGGCGGTATCAAAGTATAGCTGGTGTATTCCCATGGCAATAATGCACTTCCCTCTGTATTCCCCTTTTCCCAAAGTATGCGGACTAGAGACTTCTTTGTATTTAGGTAATTTGTATATTATTATAAAACCTATGACAAAATCTGCTGATTTGGTCTATCATGATAAAAATGCATATCTTTTGTTGGTTTGTTTTGGGAAAAGAGATGACTAAACCTTCATGGAGTCCCGTAATGATTCCTTTATTGGTAATCTTGTTAATAAACTTCATCATAAAGATTGTCTTAAGAAAGATTTAAAATATATTATTAGAAGGGGAATGATTTATTTTTTTAAACAAGTATTTAATTTGGGGGGCTTCCCAAATGCTAATGATACAGGAGTAAAGTGGGAGGCAAGCTACCGCTTGTTTAATAGATTGTAGTTGTAATAATTAATGTGTTTCTTTACTTGGCATTATGATGTCTATTTTTAAGCATTTCTGTTACACCCAGAGAGAATGTTTTAAGTTGATTAAAGCATTTCAAATTCTTGCTCTTGGAATCTAGAGAGTCGACGAATGGCAACTAAGGGAAACAAATGGATTGCCAGCTAGCCTAGATTTCCTGTCAGGGTCCACACCAGGAAATTTTTAAAGTTCTGCAAATTCAAGCGAGTTGGAAACTAGTAGTCTGTGTCTGTGTTGGTCTTCATACGAATCTAGCTTTGAGGAGGTGCTACGTGTTTATACCTGGTATTTACATATTAAGAAATATAGACTTAACCATGTACTAAAGTGAAGTCTGGAAGATGACTCTGAAAACCAGAACATGTTTGTTCACCCTGGATCTGCCTACCTGTAGACATTCTCTCCAACCAGTCTTGTAGCTTGTTCTGCTTAACACGATTTGAAAATTAAGTAACCGTCATGCCTGATACGGGATGATAAGACTTGCAAGCTCTCTTAAACAGGCTAAATGGAAACAACAGAGAAGATTCTGATAAAAGGAAGCATTTAGTTTTATGTCTCCTATCTGTCGTCTTCTGTACTTCAGATTGGCTTCCTAAGGAAAGTGCTGATGAGTCAAGTGTATCTCAGCATCTTCCAGGAACTCCAAGACCTCTGATGGCCTTGTTGGAAGATGCTAAGAACCCTGTTTGGTCTGGCTTTTCATTAAGTCTGTTCCTTACTTCACAACTTCTGAATTTTACCACCTGCACAGGCATAATCTTGTAGCAGTTCCTGCTCAGAGTGCACTTAACATGTTCATATAATCAGAGATTTATAAAAGCGCAACAAAACTTAATCAGAAAAATGATTGCTGTGTAATTAATTTCACTAAAGATTCGTTAATAGGCGAACCTGGGGTTGACAGTCACTTGAGTACCTGGAGATTCTTCTTAAAAGAGCATTCGCTAACGCTGGGCTGACTCACCACTTAGTACCTTCTGAGCTCAGAAGCACTACTGTTTTGTTTATGTGTTGTTTCCATTTTTGACTGACTTCATTGAATTAGGTAGGACAAAATTAACCAGAAATTATGCCAGCCGATGACTTTCTTAAATTACAGAAGTAACACAATTTCCTGTTCTGCTGCATACATACATATTTTTAAAAGGGAAAAAAGAATATAAAAGGTGTTTATCTCATTTTAAAAATCATTTTAAGTAGGACAGAATACTTTTATCTTTTGTGGTAAATGTTTTCAGGTTTTTTGCGTGCTTTTGCTTGCAGAAAAGAGGGACCCAAGAACTAAACGTAATATGAATTTCTCTGAAACTCGAAGTAGTTATAGTCAGATTTAGATTTGATTGGGCAAGGCTTTTGCTTTATTAACCCTTCACGTGTCATAAAGTAAAAATGCCTGTACCTTAGGTTTTGAAATCTTGGTTTTATTTCTTCTTTTTACTGCAGGATATTTCTTCTGGTGGGAGCTCCAAAAGCAAACACTACCCAGCACAACATTGTAGAAGGAGGCCAGGTGCTCAAATGTAACTGGAATTCCAATAGAAATTGCCAGCCGATTATATTTGACTCCACAGGTAACGTGTAGTTTGCTGTGGGGGAGGATGGGGTATCTGTGCTCTACTCCTAGAGTGAGAGTGCAGAAGGGATTCAGATTCATGGGGGACCTTTTGATGGTTGATGTGAATGCAGCCAGTTTTGGACTGGCAACTAGTCAAGGCTTAGTGGGTGGGGTGTTTTTTTTTTTGTTGTTTGTTCCCCCCCCTTTGAGAATTCTGTTGTCCTTGGTATGTGCTGAGAGCCTGAGTGAGCATACATTATTCTTCTTTTGTTTTAACCTGTTTACATTTCTCTTCTGTACTTTCCAGCAATCCTAAAACATTTAGCAACCGAATTCTCAATAGACCACAAGGGATTTATTGCCTGTTAAGAACACGGTATATGAGGAAACGTACTTTTTTAGTATCAGCAAAGGTGGTGTATGCAGAGATATTCAGAAGAAGAAGAATCTGAAACTGGGCGTATAAACTTCAAACTGGGGAAAAGTACTTTTTTATTTTTCCCCTTGGATGGCTTCATAGTATTTGTGACACTTACGATAGCAGCACTCGGGGTGCCTCAGGTCAGTTCTGAAGTAGACTAAAGCTGAGCGGCAGCAATGCTGACATTAAACATCTCGCTTGGTCTTCATGCTCCGGTGCACACAGTGATTTCCACAAACTGTGGCAGGTCAGATGAGAACACACTGCATGTGCTTTTCAGCCGGAGCCACTCAGTGTTGAATCTTGTTTTCCACAGCGTGTTTCGGGCCAGCGGAAAAACCTTTCCGTGTCATGGGATTGGATTAGCAAGACCCATGTAGTAGGGCAGAGGAAGCACCTGTGCTTTTAACGTCTAGTTGGTTGTAATTCATTCTTGTGTTTGCTGGTATTTTGACTTGGCAGCCTAAAGGCTATTATGCAGCCTTCGTACATTGTGTATGATGCAGTGGAGAAGCTCTTCTTCCAATTCCATTGTCAAGGTATGCCCACAAAATATTGTTGGTGTTCAGATTTCTGAAATCTCCATATATTTTTCTGAAAACTATTATGTTACCAGTTCCACTGGGGGGAAGAAAACAAGTACGTAACGGTACACACAAAACCTATGTCATTATCAGTCACGTCACTTTACTCTGCAGGAGCCTTTCTGCCAGATTACTTAAAATCTCTGGTAAGGTGTGAAGTGTGACGTTTCAGCTGCATCAGTGTGTGACAGCAAAAATAGGTTTTAATTTTTTTTTTGTTTGTTTTTACTTTGGGATTATAATTTACTAGAATACAAATGTGGTGGTTGTTTTAAAGAACGAATCTATATGTCCCTAATTAATAATCACCACAAAAATAATAGCCAAAAACCTGCTGGTAGGGAAAGATGAGCTACCTGGGTAGGTTCTAGATGCATCTTCCAGTGGGAATTGCAGTGTGTTTATCTGTTTATACTGTGAACATTTGCAATAGGCTTTTCCATGTGCCAGGCAGAGTAGATACAGAGGCCACGCTGCTTTGCTGTGTGTCTGTGCTCAAGGTATATACTACTGGGCAAACAAATAGTGTTTTGCTTATAATTTGCCTTTAAGTCACGGGCATGTTAATCGCTTGAAATTGAACAGTAAAAATAGCAGGTCATAATGGCTTAAGAGGATTTCTTTCAGGCACATTTTAACTCATTCCAGCTTTGTGGCAACGAATTGGGAAATAATGCATTTGTCAATTATTCTCTGGGTGAAAAGGGGCATTGTGTTTCAGTATACTAAAATAATAAATGCCCTGAGACAAAATAAAATGACTTTTTCTTTGTACATAATACAATGGTTGACTCCCTACGTTACGATGACAGCGTCTTGCTGCCAACACAGTGTAAAGCTGCACTCCTGCCTGCCCCCGCCTCCTGTGGTAAAAGGCGCTGAGGGAAGACCTGTGACTCGCTTTGCAGGAAATACGTAGCAGAAGATTCAACCACGGATTCGTGGTGCTAATGCCAAGGTGCTTTTTGTAGATGACTGAACAGAACCTCTGCAAGAATTCGTCCATCACTACTTCAACACTTGTGTAATATGATTTGTAATCCCAGAGGTATTGCTTAGCCTTGCAATACAGGCAGATTTTTATTTTTCATTTCCCTCCAAGATTATTTAGCTGTTTTGTCACTGGGAAAAGCAGCACAGGTTCTGCAAAATTAATTAGATGGGTCTCTTCGGAGCTAGTGAGAAATCTGACCCATGAAAATAATGAGAACATTCGTACTTGTGGCTTTTCTCTGTTTACCTGTTGATGCCAAACTCCATATGTGGAGTTGCAAAATTATCTTTACTAGAAGGCATGTCACTGTTCCTTCTGCTGTTTTGCTGTACCAGATAGCATAGCTGGTGGATCCCAGACCAGGCCAGGTCACTGCATCTGACGCCCAGTGTCTGAGGGCAAGGAAGAGCCGTGTTTCTGTGCTGTGAACATAGCAAGGGAATGGCGGAAAGAGCGAGTCATCTTCTGACTGTGTGAGGTTGCCTTTGTCCACTCGTCTCCTGGTTGTATCACTGATAAATACGAGAGTAGGGTTTTACAGAGGTCTAGCAAGCGAGGTTTATTCCTCTCTCAATTATTATTTTTTTCTTATTAAACATTACTTGTTTATAGTTCAGTTTTCCACCAACTTTATTAGTCCTTTTCTCTTCCCCATCCATACAAAGGCCACGCTGAGCTCAGCTGCGCAGCAGTGACTGCACAGAGTTGAGTTTTATTTTCTAACGCTTGCTTTTGGCTTACGTATCATGTTGGCACAGAAGCCTGGTCCTTTACATGAGACAAATGCAACAGCTATTACGTAGCCCAGGAGAGAAGGTACTAGCTGCTTTGCATTCATCTTTGGAGGAGGAGTTGTTCAGGCCCTTGCCGTATGACGGCACTGCTTCGTACTTGCGTTTACCCTCACCCCAGCTCCTCTGGAGGAAAGTGATAAGTCATTAAGCTGATAGTTCCGGTAGTACCAATTTTACCACTTTGTTTCTTCCTTCCTGTGCATGACAGGTTGGCTCTTTAGGGGGGCCTCTGGGCAATAGGAGTCTATTCATGGAACTCGCATAGCTCTCATGCTGAAAATATATGTATTTATGCCTTTCATGCCCTCCCCACCAGCCTGTAACATAAAACTCCCTCATTAGAGGCATATATTACAATTTTTAAGCTGCTGGCCGGAAAGAAGTCGTTCTTTCACTGTTCCTACATAGCACGTTCTCTCATTTAAATCAGTGATATGCTTGCAAAGGGGAAGGTGGATCTCCCCTTGTCTTAGGTCTCCCAGCACAGAGGTTACACACATTTAAAAATACACTCAGAGAATATTCTTTACATATGTCTATGTGTGTGTGTTTCTGTGCATATTGTACTAATTGCTTTTGACGTTCTGGTATACATGGTGGCTTTGGAAGACAAAATGTTTATATCGCACATTAACACTTCCCAAATGTAAAGATGCTTCGCTGTGGGGCTTCTGAGCATTTTAGCATTGACATCAGTTGGCTTTGATTTAACGTAGTTATGACTATGTGAAAATTACATGACAAACATGTGTGGTAGAAAATGCCCTCAAATTCAGGGGTGCATATAGCTGTGCTGCATGTGCTTGTGTGTACATGGCCAGAAGCTAAACGTGCCACTGTCACAAAACTAAAGTTTCTGAGCCGCACAATCATAGAATACCAGGTTGGAAGGGATCTCAAGGATGATCTGGTCCAGCCTTTTGGTATTTGTACTCAGTATTTCATTTGTACTCAATATTGTATTCGATATTTATATTCTTTTATATCTTGACTTCTTACTACAGTTGCCACAGCATTACCACAATTTCAATTGAATTGTTATGTAAAATACTTAGGATTTTTTCCCCTCTGTTAACTTTCAGAGCGTGTAGGAGGCTGTATTTCTTCAGGAAAAGCGCTGGGGGGGAAATTTACATTCTCAAGTTTGTATATTCTCCAAAATTGTCATAAGCGTAAGCAATATCAGTAAATCCTTTCGTTTGCAAGGTGTTTTATGTTTCACATCCAAATTACCAAAACCCACAAGTTAGAGGTCAAGGCGGGTAAATATTTGTCTTCATTCTTAACCCTTCTCCACACCAGATAGTTTTGTGACTGAAAGTTCAGTTTACTTTTTGTTTTAATCCATAGCAATAGGGGAGTGTTCTGAATCTTACAAAGGATAAAGGATCTGGGAAAGCAAATGGTGGGAAAACCGCTCTTAAGCTTTCCGAGCCCTAGTACTACTCTTTCTGCAAGAGTGACTGGAGAGATGGTTCCTCTCTTAGAAAGCTTAACAGTTTCTAGCAAGCAGTTGACTTCATCTGCCAGCAGCTTTCTCCAGGAAAAACATATTTCTTGTGGGTAAACTGTATAAGGAATGCACTTAATATAGCAGTCTGTTTTCTCTTTCTGATCGGTTTTGAGACAGAGCTCCAAAAACATTTGATTTAAAGATTTCTACTCTCCTTCCCCTTCTGTCCTTTCCCTAGCCTTCACAGACTAGCACAGCAAAGCTTGTGTGTAGATAATACCTGAATATTACTGAAAGTATTTCCATAATCTTGCTAAGGGAAAATATTCTCGAAAAGTTAGTTTTTTCTGCGAGTTATATTTATTTTGTGTAGTTGTCCATTTTTTGTGCATAAAATTAACCATGTTTTTTCTATGCCAGGGGAGGATCAAAAGCTCGTTGAGCCAGACAACTAAATCAGTGAGCGGAGGGGTGGTCAAACGTGCTTTTTAGGAAAATCAACAAGTCAGTTTGGCATGCATGGAATAGCAGGGTGGATACGCTTAGCTAATTGTCTGACATCTAGATAAATACCTCCATTATTTGGCCGTGGAATTTTAGAGAGCAGAATCACTCTGAATTTTCACTCTGACAAATGAAAAATTCTTCAGAGACCCATGTAACCAGTTGGAGTTAATCAGATTGTACACATGTGAGCAATATGTAGCAAAATAATGTAAACCAAATGAGTTTCCTATGTGCTTGTTTTCCAAAAGGAAACAATTTTCTTCATAATTATTATTTTACTTTTCATCTCTGGGGTTCTAGCTCTTCATCAGTCAAGAACACTGGGAAGTGGGTTGGTGGAAATAGCATTTCTTCATGCTCCCATGGCTCTTCCTAAAAGCGTAACAAAACAGTTTTGTGACGATCAAGTTTCTCTTGCAAAAACCTGACAGTTTTTAAATGAAACCCTTAATTGTGAAATGTACCTGCTCCAGTACAGGATGCTTAAAAGCGTAGCTCTTTATGGCAGCATTAAAAAGTGCAGTACCGAGACTGCTTCGAGAGCTTCTGCATTTGAAATAATCTGATGAAATGCAGACAGCTCTATGAACTGTTACAAAGGAAAATATGCTCGTAAACCAACTTTGAACTTCTGTGCTAATGAATTGCAGATATCTTGAGCAGATCTCGTTTTTAGCGCAGAAAGATGTGCTTGCTCAGACGGTGTATTGTTTTGCTCTTCTGAGACACACGGTAGAATGGGTCGACGCGCTGCTAAATTGTCATTCCTGCTTTTGGTAAAAGCTTTCCCTACTGCTTTCATTCTCTGTGTCAGATCTCAAAATTCAAGAATTGGGAAACTTACAGAAGCTGTTGAATACTGAAAACTAAGAGCAGCTCAAATATTTTCATCTCTGTGTGGTGTGTTTTTATTGCTTTGGAAAAAGAATTCAGTGTAGCCTCTGGCTACATAAAATTTTATCACTTTGACTGTTGGCCTGTCCCTCCTCCCTTTCCCATGTGTTTTGACGCACCAGAGTAATTTTAGAGAAATGGTTTGTTCTTAAATTCTTCTGAGACTGGTTATTTTGATCTGTGATAAAAGATGAGAAAGAAGGTTTTGAAAAGGAAAATACTTACAAAAACTCTCCTGTTTCCTCCTTATGTTTCCACGTTTTTCCACGTTTTTTGGTTGTTTGTTTTTGGTTTTGTTTTTTTTTTTTCTTCTATCCCCAAGTGGGTGTTTCTAGACAATAGGAGTCTTTGTTTGGAAGCCTAAACCACCAGTTTGGCACGGCTGTATCTATCTGTGACCTATTTAGTTTGAAGTGGGTATTTTAACTGCGTTGCGCAGCTTCGTGCCGTAGCATTGCACAGCATCTCCTGATGTTGGGAAGTTATGTCTGGAGCGGAGTGTCATGAGCTTATATTTGCCTTTTGGAGATTTTGATCATTTGTGCAAATGAGTCAGTTGTTCATTTCCACATCTGGAATAAGGAAATATGGGGTAGGTTGGTGTTTTGTGAAAATAACATGCTTTGTTAAAGTACTGTTTTATTTTTAGCTGGCGGTTTCGTTGGTATTAGGGTGCAATCTGTATGGGGCTTTCAATCTCAAAGGCTATCGATGTAGTCAGCAACAAAGTCATAAATCTTGCGAAGACCATTCATTCATTTGTAGTAAAACGGATTGATTTTTATCTCGCCAAATCTATCATTGCCTCGGTCCCATTGGAGTCTGGTTGTTATCCTTATCGGGAGTGATGTTGTAACCAAATTCTGCGTGGGGCTCCGGGTACTGCTCTGAATACAAAAGAGGGCGGCAGAATGTATCAAACCTCCTTCGCACGTTGTTATAGCTGACAGTGGAAAAATGCTCATGCTTTTGTGATTAGGTAGACTCCTTCATGAATACTGTTGGCTCTGCGCGTGTGTAGCTGGATCTCAACCCTATGACGAGTTGGAAAAAAAATAAAAAATAGCATCTTTCTTGTATTAGGCAAAGGGAAAAGATGCTTTTGTTCCAGCACCGCCCGGGGAAAGAAGCACCATTCGTATCTCAGAAGAGGGAAGGGGAGTTGTGTGGGAAGCTCTGTATTCCCGTCTCTCCCTGAGTCATTAACAAAACACTGTGGCTACACCAAAGTTGCTAAACCATCCACTGCCTCACAGTGTGGGGAGTTTCAAGTAAATACAAGCTTGTATGCCCCCGCTCTTGCCTCATTAACCAAGGTTGAAATGGCTGTGATTTTGGGTGGAAGATAGCTAGCTTTATACGGCGCAAGGTTCTCGTATTATGAAAACAGTGCTCTTGTGTATTTTTTAAGTTTGTCTTTCTCATTGGCTAGCAGCATAAAGTTTCCCTTTGCCTGGAAGGGGGAACATGATTTACTTTGAATTGGCATAATTAGTTACAAAAAGGTTTATTTCAATGGAAATTCTGTTAATTGGGTGACTATTTACATTTTACAACTTCACAGAATTCATAGTATGATGACATCAGTTCACTGCCTCTTGCCTCACGTTTATCTCAGTTAAGTCTGGTACTCAACATCAGTGGCAAATGTTTTAGTTCAGTTTTCTCATTACCATGCAAACCGGCGGCCTGCAAGTTACGACTCGATCCGCTTACTCAACTGCTATCATTTTGTGGTAATACCATTGTTTCTGTAACTGATAACATTTACACTGGAAAAGGAAGGTGCAAATTATCCCAAGCTGATAGCCAAAAGAAATTCAGCATTGAAAGAACTTTTGATCTTTTTATTATTACTTGGAAGATGGCTTAGCCTATAATTTTCTGCCTTTTTCTGCAATTTCTACTCAGCGTTCCTCCGCATCAGTTCCCATTTATCAATTTAAATCCTGTGTCGCGCAGTGAGGTGACAATATTCCATTGGTCCAGCAGCAGCAACGCACCCATGTAGTGAATTTTTAAAGCAGTTCTGTTCCTGCCTGGACAAGCCCATCACCCCACCTGGACAGTACTTTGTGAGACAAAGCGCAGTTGACTTGGCACGTCGGCCCTTTTTCCCTAATGAAAGAGTTATGTAAAATCATCATGTGATGGCTACTACAATGAGCAGCAAAGGAAAAACCACGGCATGAGCTGCCTTTACAGATGCAAAAAATACCCTATGGTCAAATGACATAATCCTGGAATTAACGACCCATCAAGCAGAGGTCCCGGTAGCGGCTGCATTTTAGTCTGACAAATTGCATTGTGTAAAAACTCTGAACGTTTTTGTGAATAAATCTAGTCAGAACATTCTTTATATTGCTTAGATATATTTGTTTGAATGCCTGTTTAAAATGTGCATCATTGGTTTAAAGATATTTCTAAGGTATTCTTGAAGCACTCCAAACTGAGCAGAATTCAGAAATACAAGGAAAACAGCAGTGGCTATAAGAATCATTATAGCAGTAAGGCTGACTGTATTATATCAAAATGTTGATCTGAATTTATAAATCCCTGTAGGTTTAAATCCTACCCGTATTACAGTTTGCTTCATTTAATGTGGGTACTTTTTTTAAAGGTTATGGGGGAAGGCTTATGGGGTTTTTTTGGTGGGTTTTTTTTTGGTGGTTTTTTTTTGGGGTGGGGGTGTGTGTTTTTATAACTAACACTGAAAAATTATACCATGGTAATATAATAATACAGTCAAGGTCTTTATTTATACTAAAACACAGAAATGCTGAAGTCAGTCTTATATCTTCCTGTGACAAATCTACTTTACAGTATAGCTAAACCACCGTATTTAACTCTGATTTGCTCACATTTAAGTATACTTTATGTTTGTTTTCCGCCGTCAAGAACAGAAACATAAATGGTTTCTCCTTAAAAGCAAGGGAATTTTCGATGACAGGTGTTTTCCAGATTTCCTCATAAAATCAGTTTCTCTTCTGGACCTGAGGGAAAGGCTCATAATCTCTTTACACAGTGTTTTCCTGGGGAGAATTTCAAATGGGGCTGGGTAAATAAAGATTACCTTCCTTCTTAAGTAGAGAGTTAACATCAGATTCGACTTTTACTTAAGGTTTGCAGTTTTTTGTTTGCGAACTCCATGTTTCCAACATACATACTTTCTACTGGATCTAGTTTTGTCTTAGTGCAGTTTCCTGTGTTACAGCCAGTCCGAAGCTGAACAACAGCTTCCTCTCCCCAAGACACCCACCCTTAGTTTTAGAGAACTATTGAAGCTTTGAATACAGGATAAGCTCAATGTAAGGCATCTTAACCTTGTGGCAGATGTTCTTTTATGGTATGTGTATCTGCACTGACATTAGACAATTTGGCTAAGAAGTATGTAAAATATTTTTGCAATGGTAGTGTATTATAAATAAATACAATTTGTTTAGCCAAATCGCCTAATGGAGCATGTTTTACTATGTGGTGGTGATTTTTTTTATGCATAAGAATTCCTAATCTGTTATTTAGGCCTTCAGAAACTACGATGCTAGCTTCTGAAGTCATGACATTTGGAACATAATAAACTTGGGGTCATGTTCATTTGCTTTCTGATTTGGAGATGTCAGTTTTTTATACGTCAGCTTCTGACTGCGTCTCAAAGCCTAGATGTTTACCTATTAAAATAAAATTGAAGAGAGGTTTCCAATAATATTCTCAATTTAGAGCTGAATTAGGGCTTTTTTCAGTTCTGTAGAAAAAAAAATAGTTTTGTCTCCTAAAGACTGAGGGAGAGAGAGAAAGACTGAGAAGAGAAGGAATCCATGTCCAGTCGCCATGCTGGACATTGCTTCTTCCTTGGCCGGGGGCAGTGCCTGCAGTTCAAGGATAGACGGGGAAAAGGCAGAGAGGGGCAGTTTCAGCAGCATGTGCTGGTTAAACTACTGGGTCCCCTCTTCTCCAGTGCAATCAACATAGCCCATAGGTACAGGGCACCAGTAATCTGTCTCTCTTTTTTTTTTTTTTTTAATTTTATTTTATTTTATTCCTTTATGCTGTCTCAGCTGATGCGTTCAGTTGAAACTTGAAGGAACTAATTTCCTTAGCATCTGTGATAAAATCAGATTGCTGATAATGCTGAATGGCTGCTTACCTGCTGTTGCGGCAAGACCATTCCTTCTACTTGTTGCCTGTTGTTTTAAACTTAACAGGGATATTTACCTCCTAAACACTTCTGTAGTACCTAGCACATTAGGACTCTGCTTTACACTATTAAACTGCTATACCATCTTTCATTTTAGTCATAGATATATAGCATTGCATAAATATCCAACAGTAGAGCAAGGTGTAAAATACCATGCCATAACTAATCCCAAGTTTTATATTTTTTAAAGCTTTGTTTGGCAAGTAAAGCTGAGAGATTTCTTTGTATTTGACAATAGCTGGACAAATAGGTGATAGAAGCCAAATCTGACTTTCTAGGCCGCGTAACCTTGCGTGTGGTTACAAGCAGAATAAACCAATTTTAAGTTCCCAATGCTACCAAAAAGATTATAGTTCTCAGCCACACGTTCCTGTCGTCTCCCCAGCAGGTCAGCACTACTTCCCTCCCCGTGCAGTCAGCCGGGTTCATCCCTGATCCGGTTCAATATTTATTTTTTTTTTTTAGTAGGTAAGGTGTGAAAAGGTGACGAAAAGGTAGCAGTGCCAAGACAGGGGCTGGCAGCAGGAACATATGGACAGGAGCAAATGGGATCTTCTACCCCTTTTGGTGGCAGCTTCATCTGAAACTAACCCAGTCATGCAACTGCATCCTTTGAGCAAAGCTGTCCGTGGGTGGGTTTTCATGAATTAAAGTCAAGGAAGAGAAAAGAGGATGATGGAAGAGAGATTTTAGAAGCGTGCTTGAGACAACTACCTGTTTGGAAAACATCTTGGATCTAGTTTTGGTTGTCTGTGCTATGAGACTGTGACATGCAGGTCTTCGAACTACATTTCTGTCCGTGCAAAGGTGACAGTACAAATGTTCAGGTGTACATAAACCTGTGCAGGTGAGCTCATCGTCAGGCTCTCCATGTCTTTAGCACCTGCTCAATAAGAGAGTAGAGGAGGGGGTGACAGAAGGAAATGGAGTTTTTTAATTACCTTTGATGAAATCAGAAAAACCACAGTAGTTCTCTGTGATGCTTCGCACCCGGCATTTATTTTAAATACTTCTAGTGTAAGAGCAAAAGTAGTCCAGATACTTGCTTGTTTTGACTGACTGCAGATTAGAATGACTTTTGTTGTCCGTTTCATGGGATTTTCCTAATGGAAGCAACACAGTTCCTGGAGACAAAACATTCTTTACAAGGTGTGAGACAAGCAAGGAGGCGTTGATTCAAGTAGTCACAGGTCTCTGATTCATAGCGGGGTTGGGTTCGGGGATTCCCCCAGCAGTCTGTGGAAGTGATGCATGGCTGTTGGCCTCATTGACTCCTTTAGCTTTAAGCACTCTAAAACAGCCATTCAGGTGACTTTTTTTAAAAAGATATGTTTTCCCAGCGTTACATCCATTTTCTTGTTAGGCTGGCAAAGTTTCCGTTGTTGTTCCTATGAAAAGTACGTAAGAAACATAAGATGATTTAAAGACTTTTGACATTCACACTTGTGGAAATACCACTCATTAAGTTGCTGCTTCCAGCCTTCATCACTGAACAGTTAACATACAGACACCAGTGCAAATTATCCTGTATTTAACTTACTCTTCTGTATGGCAAACTCTCTTAACGTTTTTATTTCTGAATACCCTTTGACTTTACTTGTGGCTTGTAAGCGTGCTACTTGCCATGCTTTGTACACTGCTGTGGCATTCAGAATAGAGATGTCAACACTTGGTAGAATAGTGGAAGAATTTCTGTCCCAATTCTAGCCAAAGGCAAAACTCACGTGATTTAATCAGGGCAACATTTCTTCTAGAAGCGTTAGTCCTAACTTGGCTTTGGCACTGATTCTTGAGCAGTGCTGCAATCTGACTTGAAAGTCCAACATCTCAACTATGAGGTATTTACTGTGTTAATGTCAAAGGTGCTATGAACTTTGCGCTCTTACAAGAAATAAGTATTGTACGAATGCTTTGTATGTAAAAATAGCTGTATTTGGCGCCCGATGTAAAAATGAATAATAAGAAGAAATTGTTTTTAAAACCTATTTCCACAAAAGGGTGATGTCCTCCAAAGTTATTCTTTTCTGCTTTTCTCTATATGCATCAAACCAATGACTTAGCTTTTTTTTTTTTACTCTTACTGTACAGTTTCCTGTAAAATTATGCTTCTTTTTCATTTTCTTTGTAGGCAACAGAGATTTTGCTCCTGATGATCCACTGGAATTTAAGTCTCATCAGTGGTTTGGAGCCTCTGTGAGATCCAAAAATGATAAAATTCTGGTAGGTTTTTGATGCCTTTCAAAAGTCGCCGTACTGGGATACTTTAGTGGAAGAAAATGTGAAAAGATATGGATAACTCTGAATTTAGAAAAATCCCACTAATGAGTGTGACTTGTCTTTTTTCAGAATTTATCGGATAGCCTTTTTAAAGTCTTTATGAACAAAGGTTGTAGCATTTTTGTCTGGTTTTGAGGAAAGTAGTAGAATTAGTTTTCCTGAAGTTAGAATGTCTTAAAAGTTCTAGATGAACTCTTTACACCTGTTGCTTTAACAAATCATTATTTCTAAAACTCTTGCAATAAATCAGCTATTTCTAAAAATACAAACTGATGATGATACCTCTGCCCCAGCGCTCACAGTATAAATCTTCTCTAATAACACATGGTACATCTGCCAAAATTTCTTTTGGTTACTATTCTGTAGAAAATTGGAATTCCATTGTATTATTCTATACCTCCCCAACATTTTGAAGAGAAGTTTGATTTCTCACTGTCATGTTATACCTTCCTTAGGCCTGTGCCCCATTGTACCACTGGAGGACTGAAACAAAACAAGAGAGAGAGCCTGTAGGAACTTGTTACCTGCTCGCAGGATCTAAATCTGTGGAATATGCACCCTGCAGGTCAAGTAAGTGTAGAGCACTTAGTTGCTTTTCCGTTGGGAATTTCTCTCGTGTTGTGTACGTTTGAAGTGGAGTGTTTTACAGGTATTTCCCCCTTACATGTGTAGCCTCATAGCAATTAGAAAAGAAAAAACCCCACTCAGCTAGATCCAGACATCTGAATTCTCCTCCAGTTGTCGCGTGGGATGCAGACCTTGCTTTCTCTACTGTAGGCCAGAGGAAAATCGTAGATCCAAGTGGTGTTGGAATTGAGGACTTCAGTTTTTGGAAGGACCACTTCTGTAGTAATCACTCAAGCAAAATTATGTAGCAAATCTTTTTTCAAAGACCAGCTCTAGAATTTTCTGAAGCTTAATTATTGTTATTCAAGTAATTTAAAGAGAAAGCTCATTTTAGAAGACAAGGTTTTTTGCGAGTATGTTCTGATTTCCAGGTATGCACACATAGGTAGCGATGCATTCGTTTAATTATATTAATTCTTGAACATCTTGAGTCTTATTTTCCAAACGTTTTGCATCCATATCATGTATTCGAGGTGGTAGATTATTCAGATGCTTATAACCATTTTTTTAAAATACAGGAGTCTAAAAGTTGAATGTTCAAGCTAGGATTTTTTTTTTTTATTTGCTGAAAATTATTGGTGAGCAGCAGGAATGAAATCCAGTGTGGTCCAACATAAAAAGTTGTTAAATAAGCATATATTAAACTAAATCATGGTAGTTAAGTAGTCACACTTGTAGATAAAGGGGTCTCAACATTTATACTCTGGAGCTGTATAATAATAACATTAACTCAGCCATAACAAGTCTTGCTGGGATGAGTCTAGAGATTTTTTTCAGCCAGATATGATTTTTATTTTTTTTGGTTTTAAGCCAATACTTGAAACAACTTACAGTTATGTACCTTTCACATTTTTATTCCATACCAAAAGAAAAAAATTATTCCCTATTTTCCAGAGCTCTTATTTCCTGAATAAAAATTGCAAACCTTTTTCCCCAAAACTTTTGAAGATTAAATACAAAGAAACACGGAGTTGTTCTTTACTTTGACTGTGTTAGGCTAGACCATAAGTTAATGTTATATGTATGTTAGGCCAGGCCTGAAGTTGGTACAGCATTTGGCTGTGAGTTGTTGATGAAGAGAAAATACTGATTTAGGAGAAAAAAAGAGTTCAAGTTGAGGAGTGCAAGGTTACTTAGGAAGATGCGTCGGAAAGTATCCATATAATCACCTGGCCTAATACTGATAATACTTATTTTATTTATTTTTTTCTCACTTTCTTTTCTGTCCATTCTTTTTTGTAGCCACTATCGATGCAGATGGACAGGGATTTTGTCAAGGTGGATTTAGCATTGACTTTACAAAGGTATGGGTTTCTTTCTCAATTCCTGCGAGTCAGCCGACAGTTGCAAAGTTAACGACAACCCTGATACAGACCACATACAAGCACAGCTATTATGAAACTGAATGTAAACTACCATTCTTTGGGGGGGGGAAACACAACCAAACACGTGGTTGTGAATAAACAAAAATAACTTCAAACCACTCTGGTATTATAAACCTGTTTCTCTCTACATCTTCACAGCAGCATGCTTTCACCTCTTTCAGGAATCGCATCCTGAACAAATAATCTGCTTTTCCAGCCTCATGCTATAAACCTGTGTTGCAGCTGGTCCTCGAGTGAAAAAAGCTGTAGTAGCCAGGCTTTTTGAGACACTTACCTTGAAGAGATCAGTGCATAGCTAGTGTTACTTCTTGAGGAAGAATAACTTACTGCTAAAGGGAACTGGTAAACAATGTTCTGTGAATTATGTTTTGTTTTTCTCATCAGATAGCAGAAGTAGACTTTTTTTGCCGCCTGTCGTATGTTTCTTATACGTTTATGTTCTCCCTGCCTTTTATACTTATTTTTTCTTTTAAAATTCACAATTACTTTTTAAATCCAAGCACAATAAAACTGTGCGCAAACCTGAGAACTAACTATAGCTTTTTTTTATATTGTGCAGCTAAATTGTTTAGCACAGTCTGGACATGTTAAGACCATGCAAGTCCTATTTATGATGTGGCAATTTTTTGGGTTTCTTACATCTTTTGATTGGGTCATATCCCTTCTCTCTTTGCCTGAGGACACTTGTTTTTCCTCCAGAGGAAAGTGCAAAATGCAGTATAGGACTGTAAGCGTTTGAGTTACTTTGCATCCACCCCTCAGGCTTACTGTGCAGACTCCAGCCCCAGTTAAAACCGACCTTGGGCTCTAATCCAAAACCCAAGCTGAGTGGGCAAACCTGGATGTAAGGTATCTCCAAATCTCTGACCTAGATTTTTCTGAGTGGTGAATATGGGAGTTTTTAAGATTAAAACCGGAATAAGTGGCTTAATTATGCAGCAAAGCCTATGGCCCAATTCAGTACTTATGGAGCAAATTCCCAGCATTGGAATAGCTAATGTGGTTAAGGTTTCATAAAATCGTTTGTGGATTGCAGTTGTACCAAGAAATACGGAGTGGGGAAATTACCTCACAGCTTTTCTGAATTAAACTTTTCTAAAGATAAGTCACAGAAAGTGGCAGGGCCAGAAAATGAAACTAGTTTTGTGTACTGACCTAAAAACATGTTATCATTGCCTTGTCACAGTCTTAAAGTTTCCTCCTAGTTATGTTTCTGTCGTCTTAGATTTGTGTGGGTAGAAGGGTCTATTACAGTAAAAGCAAAATTCTACATAGAATTTTAAATGGATGAAGTAAAGAAGCAAGTTACTGAAGGCATATTGTTTGTTATCTTAGCATTTTACAAGATGCATTTTTAATGAATCATTCCTTCAAACAATAAAATGCATTGGGGTCAGTGAAGCTGCTGTGATATACATACATGGGATTACTTCCCATAAACATAGGACATGTTTTCTTGTCTTTAGATATGCTTGATGTGTTTTTTCTTTTTTTTTTTTTTTTTTTTTCTCTTTTCTTCCTCCAAGGGAGACAGAGTGCTACTGGGAGGACCTGGAAGTTTTTACTGGCAAGGTGAGATATATCATTTCAGTCACAGAGAAGTTGACTACTTTGATTTGTCTCATTATCCTCTTAGTCATTTGTATCCACACTCCTTCAATCACTGTCAAAGTCTTTGTCAGTAAGAAAAATAATGGAAATATTATTTTTTCTTCATCCTTCAAAATATTTCCTGAATAATCAAGGCAACCACAGATGAAAGCTGAAGTAATAATTTTATAGCTAGGTCTTTGGTCTTTGAAATAACTTTATGATCATTTTAAAGGCATTTTCCCAGGAATATGGAGTTTGTTTCCACCAGCAGGAAAAGTTTCCTTTAGGATATTTCGCTAGTTGTTTCAAAATCTACATGTTTTGTAATTTCTGACACACGTACAAAGCATGTATTTCCAAGGAGAAATGTACCCTGCAAAGAGAACTGTATTCTCCTTTGACGGCAAACATGTATTGCATTTGTTTATACTGACCTCTTTGTGCCTGGGTGCAGATTTTACCTCTAACTGCACTGTGTACACAGAATATTACCGATGTATTTTGCTCATGTGGGCTTCAGACTGTTTGTTTGTAGGATCATTCAGCGCTTAGCTATAGCTCTCTCTTGAAAAGATGGTCCTGCTACCATCAGGTCATAGCTGCCGAACTCTGCTGCCTGTTTTTTAATGCGAATACTGATGTTTATGAAAGATCTTCTGTATCACGCCACCTTACATGTAGATGCAGCAGCACAGGAGACTTGTTTCCAGCCCTGTTTTAAATTCTGAACAAAATGGAATGAATGAAACTAAACTGCAGATACAGTACAATATAGATTGTTTGTGTATTCATTTTAATGCTTTTTGGCAAAAGTGACATCTCATCTGCCAAAACAACCTTCTTCTATTCTACTACTGCCAAAAAAAAAATCTCAACTCTGAATAGAAGACAATATTATACCTCTAAAAACTAGGTTTTTCACCCCAAATTTTTATTCCACGTTCTGAGATGCTGGAGGAGTAGTTTTCCCTATACTTCGTACATGTACGAATACGTATATGAAGCAATTGCTCTTCTGAAAAAAAAATATTAATTTTTGTGATTCAAGATTGAATTTAAACTCAAAGAAAAGACTGTAATGAAGTCACCATCTAGTGGCTAATGAAGTGAAAACAGAGAACGCCGTAATACACTGTGCTCATCTTGTTAGCTGCTTCTCTGCCATGTTAAGCTCACACGTTATGGTATTTAGACAAGGAGCGATGACTCAGTTCCGCAATACCATAAGCATATGCTTACTGTCACCTAACTGAGCAGTCCCATGTAATTCTGGGCTTACATGCAGGAGCGGCTTCTATTTTCAGTGAGAGCTCTTTGTCTGCTTTTCATTAAATATGGGCATAAATCTCTGCTGAAGTAGGATCCAAATTTTCGCTTCCACACGTCCTAGTGCTGCTGCTGTTGACTATTTTTCTGGTCGGTATTGTGGAAGAATTGTTGCCTTAGAAGCAAGCGTTCTGTAATGAGTTCTGTTGCCTATTGAATGAGTGCATGCGTATTTTATATGTGGTTTTAAGTTGTTTTGTTTCTCTTTAGGCCAACTTATTTCTGATCGAGTGACAGAGATTGTGGCTAAATATGACTCCAAAGTCTACAGTACAAAGTATGATGACCAGTTAGCAACCAGGCCTGCTAGTGCTGCTTTTGATGACAGCTACTTGGGTGCGTAGTTTGAAGAGGAAGAAAACCTAGATGTACTTGAAAAACTCCCTTGCACTCTTCATATTTAAGTCTAAATCACACTGCTATTAATGCAATATTTGACAGATTACTAAAGAGCTACATACCTAAAAATGCAAATTTACATATGGCGGAAGCTTAGTTATCTTGCCATTAGGCTTGTTTCAGAAAGCACCTGATGAAAAAAAATAAATGGAAATACTTCCAGGAATTTTTGTGCTCTGTGATTCAGGCCGAATATAGGAATGGTGGAGGTATGATTTTTACGTGAGAAGTTAGTTTCATACCTATTTACTTATTTATTTTTAGAATAGCAGCTGTTTCTAAATAGTCTACCAAAACAAAATAAAAATGTGAAAGAATCATGTTTGGGAAGAAAAATAATGAAGAGAGTCCCTTAGAGGAGGAGTGGGAAGTCATCATTTAGCTTATCATATGTCTAACTGGTTTCAGAAAAAAGCAAGGATAGACCAGGACAGTTCCCAGGATGATAATTTTAAAATTTTCATCTTCTGATCTCAAATTCACGGATGCTGATGAATTACAGTCTACTTATTTAGCTATTCATAGCCTAAGCTACTTAGAGGCAATATTTATTCTATTGTCTTTTAAGACGAAGTGAGAGGACTGTGCATAGAGACCTATGAAGAGTGTAAAGAGAGATGGAAATGTTTAATAAGGTTTTTAAAGTCATTTACTAATTTTGTCTGTTGATCAGGTTATTCAGTGGCTGTTGGAGACTTCAATGGTGATGGCACAGAAGGTAAGACCCTTGCTTCAGTAAAAAAAACTACGTTCATATGCTGGGCAGGCCTTTCAAATAAACGGTATAGAACAAAGGATACAGTGCACAGGAAAATGTATAAAGCGCTGGGAGCGAGCTGCCCTGTTCAAGGCAGTCATTGTGCTTTGGGTCCTGAATGTTACCTGGGTGTCTTGCTTTATATTTCAGACTTTGTATCTGGAGTCCCAAGAGCAGCAAGAACTCTGGGCATGGTAGGAAATTCGAAACGTTAAACTTTAAAATAAATAAAAAAGGCTAATATTGTTGGTATGCTGTAACGTGTATTTCTTCATGTGCAGGTGTCTATTTACAATGGGAAAAACATGTCTTCCATGTACAACTTCACTGGAGAGCAGGTATGTAGCTTTGTTCAGCGTGGTGGGTGACCAGGAGGCTATTCTTATAGAAAGGTGATATGTGGAGAGAGTATTTAGGGTACTAGAACATATAAATTCTGTATGTTACTAACTTATGTGCCAAAGAAAAATTTTATAAAGCATGTAGGAATCTTAAAAATACGTATTCTGTGAGTGCCTGTTTTGTAGTACTACTTGGAAAAACAGTCTTATTTAAATGAAGGAAATGTTGCCTATTTTGAGAATTGGGAAGGAGGACTGGATCGTGAAAGGGAGGATGGGGAAGGTAACTGATCATTTTACTTTCTAACAGAGTAAGGAAGAGAAAGGAAAATAGGAGACAAAAAATTTTGTGGTATATATAATCTCCCTAACATCTTCCCTATGCAGCTTTCTATAAGCTTGTTTGTGTGTTTATATCACGACAACTCACAAATGCGGTTTGAATTTTGTTTTCCAGATGGCTGCCTATTTTGGGTATTCGGTGGCTGCCACAGATATCAATGGAGACAAGTAAGAGCCCCCTTTTCCCCACTGCCACCCAGCTTGTTTCTGGAAATAAACCCAGAAGCTTTTATTAAAAGGTCTTTCCTACAACATAGATTTCTGTTTTCATTACTGGTTTAACATGTATCTGTGCTACATACTTCCTTGTTAGCACTCAACATTTATTTTAACAACTGTAGATTTGTTTGTGTCTGTATTGACATGCTTTAAATGCACTGAAATTTGGTATATTTGTACTTACTTTGTCAATAAATATTTGCATTCAGTTGCAATTTAAAGATAGGTAGCTTTCATCTTAATATTGACTTTGGTGCTGAGTTAGTCCTACTAACGAATGCTTAAGAGAATGAAGCTGAATTTTCATGCTCTTACTGAAGAACCTTATCCTTCTTTGATCCAGTTATACAGATTTGTTTATTGGAGCCCCTCTTTTTATGGATCGAGGTTCTGATGGGAAACTTCAGGAGGTCGGCCAAGTTTCCATTTGCCTTCAGCGAGCCTCTGGAGGGTTTCAGATCACAAAGCTGAATGGTTTTGAGATATTTGCAAGATTCAGCAGTTCTATTGCACCTCTGGGGGATCTAGATCAGGATGGCTTCAATGGTAGGACATTATATATTGATCGGTATTTTCAGCTCATAGATGAAATCTAGACAGCACACTGAATGTGGATTCAGCACACAAACATTAGGCATTCTAACCATGACTGAATGTTGGACACTAAGGTCTAGACTCCTTTCGATGCTTGTATGCTACTCCCAAGAATGCGAACAGGAGTTACATGGATGCATCGAGCAGAGACTATACCATTTAAACTACAGTATGGATTATTTTAGCTGTTACACGGATCAGTTTATTACTTTCTAAGTGATAAGTACAGTAGAAATTTGATGAAGTATCTGACTCTCCACTGCGGCTTGTTAGGATCTTCAATATAATTATCCGGTTTCCATTGCTTAAAGCCAATTTTCCTCTCCAGAAATACAATGATGACTGAAAAGAAGGATTTGTTTCAGAGAGCTGGTTAAAAATCTTCTGATAGAAGAGATTTTCCTGAGAAAAGTCTGGATTGTTATTTTTTTTTATTTCAAAATGGAAGAGTCTGGTGAAAATATCCCATAACAACTACAGCCAACTGTACCAAGAGCTGAGTGTCTTGAGCAAGTATTTGGATGAGAAGTCTGCGTCTGATACAGCTGAAGCTGTGGACTCTCAAACCTGTTGCCAGTACTTCTTGTTGCGTTCACTTAGGAATGGAGAGCAGTGAAGCAGACAAGAATCATATAGTTTTGGGACAGAGACTTCCAGGAATCCTAGGGAGAACACTTTGTTGTGCAAGTCGTGCTCCAGTGTTTCCTGAAGAGTGGTAGGAATTTGAGTTCCACAAAAAATGCTCAATTTTGTTTTTTCCATTCTGCAAGCTAAGTATTTTCTGAAAGATCAAAAATTATAATAGGCTAATATTTCAAATCCCCAGGTAGCTCTAACTTTTTTTTAAATTAAATCCTTGGCATTTAATCTTCAGCTTTCTTTAATTATCTTGGAAAGATCTCATTCTATATCTAAACCAGTGATATTTTAAAACCCTGTAAGAAATGCAGAAGAGATGTAGAAAGCAGTATAATTTGTTCCAGCAACTTATCTATTAAGTGATATTAAGTGGATAAGTGACTTTATCCATTAATGGATAAAAATGGATTTTTAGGCCAAGTATGAGTATGTTAACTTCATAGTCTCCTTTTGTTAGAATGGTTTGGGTTGGAAGCGATCTTAAAGATCATCTAGTTCCAACCCCCCTGCCATGGGCAGGGACACCTCCCACTAGACCAGGCTGCTCAAAGCCCCATCCAGCCTGGCCTGGAACACCTCCAGGGATGGGGCATCCACAACTTCCCTGGGCAGCCTGTTCCAGCGTCTCACCACCCTCAGTGTAAAGAACTTCTCCCTAATATCTAATAATCTTCCCCTCTTTCAGTTTGAAACAGTTACCCCTCGTCATATCGCTCCACTCCCTGATAAAAAGTCCCTTCCTGTCTTTCCTGTAGGCCCCCTTTAGGTACTGGAAGGCCGCAATAAGGTCTCCCCAGAGCCTTCTCTTCTCCAGGCTGAACAACCGCAACTCTCTCAGCCTGTCCTCATAGCAGAGGTGCTCCAGCCCTCTAATCATCTTCGTGGCCTTCCGCTGGACCCATTGCAACAAGTCCCATGTCCTTCTTGTGCTGAGGGCTCCAGAGCTGGATGCAGCACTCCAGGTGGGGTCTCACTAGAGCAGAGTAGAGGGGCAGAATCGTCTCCCTCGACCTGCTGGCCATATTTCTTTTGATGTAGCCCAGGATGCGGTTGGCTTTCTGGGCTGCAAGTGTGCATTGCCTGCTCATGTTGAGCTTCTCGTCCACCAGCACCCTGAAGTCCTTCTCCTGAGGTCTGCTCTCAAGCCATTCTCTGCCCAGCCTGTATTAGTGCCTGGGATTGCCATGACCCAGGTGCAGGACCTTGCACTTGGCCTGATTGAACTTCATGAGGTTCGCACAGGCCCACCTCTCAAGCCTGTCCAGGTCCCTCTGGATGGCATCCTTTCTCTCCAGCGTGTCGACCGTACCACACAGCTTGGTGTCGTCAGCAACCTTGCTGAGGGTGTCCTCAATCCCACTGTCCATGTCACCAACAAAGATGTTGAACAGCACTGGTCCCACCACTGACCCCTGAGGAACACCACTCATCAGTGGTCTCCACGTGGACATTGAAGCCATTGACTGCAACCCTTTGAGTGTGGCCATCTAGCCAGTTCCTTATCGACCAAGTGGTCCATCCTTTTGTAGTGTACCAGTTTGAACAGGATGTATATTTCGGAGCTCAAAATGCCATTTTATGCCATTGTTTTTGATGAGGTTAATGTTTAGATTTTAATTGCTAATAGTATGCAGAATTGGTGTGAAGATGCGATATCACTGCAGCTATTTACAGAAGACATTGGAAGGGTTACAGCTGATAGCCAAAAATCTGGTCACTTGATGAGATTATCCAAACAATGTTTTGATCCCATCATATTTAAATCTGAAATACACTGTAGATGAGAAGGTCATAGCAAAAGCTGCCCCTTTGTGATTACTTTGCTATTATTTAGTCTGGTTTTTTTTTAATTTTGTTTTTCCTTGCTCTGTTTCATTTTGGGAGTGCTAATTAAAATGCTTTCCATCACAGTATGGTGCAAGATTGGAATTTCTACTGTTTTCACAAAGTTTGTAAGGATGAGTCAAAAATACAAAATGATAAACTTTTGAGTCCTTGTTCTTTTCATGAAAGTTTCTCAAATTTAAGGAAAGCGGAGGGAATAATGTAATTACTCTGTATGGTGTTTAGTATCTAAACGTTTTCATGTTTGGTCTTTGACTGCAGTATGCTTCTAAAGCTGTCTTTACAAATAGTCCAATTAGCATTTTGTTTATTAGTGTTTATTACTGACTGATAATGAGTACTCTCAAATTTATTAAGCTGTAAGAGATAGTGTAATTGCACTAATTGAAAGTTCTCCATAAAATATGTTGCCAAGCCATGATCAGGATAGGTTGGAATTTGATATTTACTATTGTTTTAGGCTGATCTAAATTCTCCAGAATTATTAAAATGTCACACCCTTTGGAGGAACATGAATGTGTTAATGAAATGGGCAGATAATCCTGCTTACTTTTGTGATTTGGTGCCAACAGTGACTAATTCTGGGTGTTTAATACTCTCAAAAGCATCTCAAATCCATATGATTTGGCTGTAAGTCAGCTACTGAAGTGCAGAAGTGTTTGCAGAACTATTCCTTTCCCTCTTCCCTCCCCATGCAAGTGTATGATATATGCTCTTGTTAAACATCTGTACTTTCTGGAAAATCCAGCATCCAATTAAAAAAAAAAAAAAGGTGTTGATGTTCAAAGGCCAGTTGCATTTCCTCCCTGCTGACACACATTGAAACTGTAATATCAGAAATTATTGATCAATGTAAGCACAAGAATGTTCTCCTAGCCCGTGTCTGGAGATGCTGACAGGCGTTCTTTTGGTTTACAGATATTGCAGTTGCTGCACCATATGGTGGAGAGGACAAGAGAGGACTTGTCTATATCTACAATGGAAGAGCAAATGGTTTGAATGCTGTCCCATCTCAAATTCTTGAAGGGCAGTGGGCCGCTCGCACTATGCCACCCAGCTTTGGGTACTCGCTGAAAGGAGCCACAGATGTGGACAAAAATGGATATCCAGGTCCTTTGCTCTAAATGTCACTTCAGAACAACTTAATAGTAGCCCCACCTGTGACTAACAGCATATTTTAAAAAATAAATTACAATGTATATTATGTCTCCTTTCTTCCTAGACTTGATTGTTGGAGCCTTCGGTGTTGATACAGCTGTTTTGTATAGGTGGGTATCCCCTTATGCTCTTACGTAAGTGCGAGCAGAACGAAAGCTCAGTCTCATCCTTGAGTTACAAAAGAAAGCAGGATAGGGGAAGTCTGAAATCCTGCCACTTCACCTTCCAAACTGCTGGGGCTAAAAAAACGTTGTACTGCTGTTCTCACTGAGTAAATCTACAGTCTACTATCTGTTGCTTATGTTTCTTAGTAATCTATAGTTAAAAGGTAAATAAGCTATCTTCAAGGCTTTCTGAGTGACGATTTTCTAGATTCTGACACATACAGGGTGCTGCTAGCTATTACACTGCAATCCCGACGTTCTCATCCAAACTTGCTCATTTTGGGCAAATACCTTATTTGACTGTGCTAGAAATAGATGGGACAACCTCTTAACACAATTGTCCACGTTCTGACTCTGATGGTAATGAAAGGGCATGGAAAAGCTTCCTGCTTTTCCCTAATCTACTAAATGATTATTTGTTATTCTTGCAGTTTTACTAAATATTCTCTAAGCGTGTATGTGTATATTTCACAGTTTGATGGGGAGGATATTGTCGAGCATGGTGCTGAATGCTGTTCAAGAGGATGTTTTCTTTGCAGGGCTAGACCGGTCATTAGAGTAAATGCTGCCCTGGAAGTTAATCCAACCATTCTAAACCCAGAAAACAAAGCCTGTTTGCTGTCAGATGTAAAAGTTTCTTGGTAAGTTGCGTATCTTTGTTTTCCCTTAGAGGGGGGGGGACCTTTTTGGGTTTTATTTTTATAGGCTTTCAATTTTGAAAGGATTCAGGAAGTCTAGTCAGCTAGTTAAAAAAAGACGATCAAATACAGATTATTTTTTTTTTCCTGAAAGAACGGACAGTAGAAAATAAGAACTCTTCGACAACAGTGGAAGGACCAACATTGTCTTCAACAGATGCTAGACTGACTGCTCACTTACATCCTACCTGCAGAGACTGCCAGTTGTCTCTGTTGAGTAGAGTAAGATCTTCCCAAGATGGTAACAGAGCACACAGCTTTTGCAATGTTTTCACCCATTAACTTAATTTTTAGGTGAAAAATAGAGTGGGTTTATGGAAGACGCTTAGAAAATGACCTGCTCTGCAAACTGGTTTTGGTTCTTGTTCCTGGACTATTATCCAAACCCACTTTTCCTTTCTAGTGCTGACTTAATTTTCAGCTCAGTATGCCAGTTCCTTCTAGTTTTAAAAATAAATGAACCATGTTTGATTTCAGGAATAAACACTCTGCTTCACAGGTGACTATACCTATATGAGTCAAGACTCGAAAGCTTTGCATTGCTGTTTACTTTTAGGTTATAGTTTCTCTGCCACCAGTAGAAAACAGATTTTGGGAGTGAGCTAGGGTCTCAAAAGAGAATGCTTTGGAACTGAGAAAAACAGTGAAGAATTTTAGAAGGAAATGAGAGAAAAAGTGTGTGAAATTAATCTTTTTTTTCTTTCCTCCAAAACAGCTTCAAAGTAAAGTTCTGCTTAAAAGCGGATGGCAAAGGAAAGCTCCCTAATACCCTCAGTAAGTTCTGATAGTTTAAAAACTTTAAAGTCTTTTCATATTGTTAGCAGACACGAGCACTGGTCATCGTTCTTTTTCATTATTGAAACAGTTGGCTACCCTTCACAGCACAATCCTACCAGTTCAATAACCGTATACATCTATATGACTGTCTTAAGCAGGTTTTTTTGCTGAAGTTGTGTTGAAATCGGTGGGATTTGAGCATACTTGGTACTAAAGTACCAAGTTTACGTTTAATCTCTTAGTGGAACTAGTCTTGGAAAGTCCCTTGTACTTTATAGAATTGAGATCAGCTCTCGTTGAGGGGAGTTTTCAACAAGAATATTCAAGTATGTGCATTGTTAGGCCTGAAAAAATACAGGCAAACCACAAGGGAGTTCTCCCATTTCTGTTGAAATCATGACCTTCTGATTGATAGCATCAGATTCTCTGGATTGGAATCAGGAAAAGATTGTTTCAAACACGTTTTTAAGTTGTCTCTAAGATTTTGTAGTGTGGCGGACAGCCATTTTGTCTACTGATTATAAAAACTTTTCCTTACTTTCTGTATGATATGTGTAGAGGTGGTATGATCTGGAAGATTAATGTAAATAACTGTTACATATTTTAAATTTCATTCTATATCAAATATGTGATGGAATTAGATTAGCAATACGGTGAAATATTTATGTGAAAGATTGCTTTAAACTTTTTGGGGAGGGGGAAATTAACTTTTGTTCTTGCAGTTCTATAGCAATTATAAATGTTTTGGTGCTCTTACGTGTTTCCAGTTTTTAAGGAAAAAGCAGAGTCTAATTTAGGACAACAACAGTGCTTGTTAAGTACTGTATTGAGAACTAATGTAGTACCAGATTTTATATTGAAAGAACTGGAAGTTTTAAAAACTCCAAGTACTAGGTTTTTATTGTAGCTGAAATCAGCTTTTAGCTGCATTTCTGATGGGAATCTGCACTATGTTTAATTGAATGTAATATACCTAACCTAAATGCTTTGGATTGGACAGATTTCCAAGTGGAGCTGCTGTTGGATAAACTTAAGCAGAAAGGAGCCATAAGGAGAGCTCTCTTTCTCCACAGCAAACAGCCTAGCCACTCTAAGAACATGACTATTACAAAGGGGGGCAAAATGAACTGTGAAGAACTTGATGCCTTCTTGAGGGTAAGTAGCCATTTGCGTTTTAGGCAAATAGTTTTGGTGTATTGTCTGTTACAAGTTTCTTGTGTTAAGTCTTTAAAAAAAAAAATAGAAAAAATAAGTGCTAGAGAAACTTCATGCCCAATGGATAGACCTAAAATTGCTAAATTCATCTGTCTGTCCTGGGTTATTACTGCTGTCAAAGGATGAATGATGGATATTACTGTGACTGAGGTCCTGGTCACCAAGTGGATTGGAAATTCAATTCTGAACTTTGTTACAGACTTCTTGGACAAGTCATCTAGGCACAAAATTAGTTATAATTTCCAAGGAACATGAAAGTCAATAAGCAGAGGTTGTGCTTCTACTTGGAGGTAAAAGAACAAAGGGAAACAGAATCATAGAATCGTCTAGGTTGGAAGGGACCTTTCACATCATCTGGTCCAACCATCAACCTAACTCTGACAAAAACCATCACTAATAATAAACCATATCTCTAAGCACTATGTCTACCCGTCTTTTTAATACCCCCAGGGATGGTGCCTCAACCACTTCCCTGCACAGCCTCTTCCAATGCTTAATAACCCTTTCAGTGTAAACATTTTTTCCTAATATCCAGTCTAAACCTCCCCTGGTGCAACTTGAGGCCATTTCCTCTTGTCTTGTTGCCTGTTACTTGGGAGAAGAGACCGACCCTCACCTCACTACAACCTCCTTTCAGGTAGTTGTAGAGAGCGATGAGGTCTCCCCTCACCCTCCTTTTCTCCAGGCTGAACAACCCCAGCTCCCTCAGCTGCTCCTCATAACACTTGTTCTCCAGACCCCCTCACCAGCTTTGTTTCCCTTCTCTGGACAAGCTCCAGCACCTCAATGTCTGTCTTGTTGTGAGGGACCCAAACCTGGACACAGTACTCAAGGTGCGGCCTCACCAGTGCTAGATGTCCTACAAGGGGACAATTGCTTCCCTAGTCCTGCTGGCCACACTGTTCCTGATGCAGGCCAGGATGCTGTTGGCCTTCTTGGCCACCTGGGCACGCTGCTGGTTCATATTCAGCTGGCAGCTGACCAACACCCCCAGGTCCTTTTCTGCCAGGCGGCTCCTCAGGCAATCTTCCCCGAGCCTGTGACGCTGCATGGGGTCGTTGTGACCCAACAGCAGGACCCGGCACTTGGCCTTGTTGAACCTCATACCACTGGCATCGGCTCATCGATCCAGCCTGTCCAGATCCCTCTGTAGAGCCTTCCTACCCTCAGGCAGGTCAACACTCCCACCTAGTTTGGTGTCATCTGCAAACTGACTGAGGATGCACTCAATCCCCTCATCCAGATCATTGATAAAGATATTAAAGAGAACTGGCCCCAACTCTGAGCCCTGGGGAACACCACTTGTGACCAGCCACCAGCTGTATTTAACTCCATTCGCCACCACTCTCTGGGCCTGGCCCTCCAGCCAGTATTTAACCCAGCGTAGATCACTCCTGTCCAAGCAAGCCATGGGCAGCCAGTTTCTCCAGGAGGAGAAAAACGGATCTGCAACTAAGAGGCAAAGATCAGCAAATAACAGAGGAGACAGAGAAGGTTGAAATCTTAAGTTTGCTTTTTCTGTCTTTTTGTTTTAGTCCCCATAAATGTGGACAGATGCTAACACAATTAAAAAAGGTCACCTAGTAGAAGAAACATTGCCTGAAATAAGGAAAGACGTGTGAAAGTGTAGCTATGTAAGTTAGATGCAGCTCAGATTTATCTCTGAGCACTTATAAATCAAACATGAACAATATTTACTCCCCTCTCAAAAAAACCCAAAAAACCCAATAAAAATACTAGTAATCATTAAGGACTCATGGAGGATAGGTAATACCTTTTGTTGACTGGCCTTGTGAGTGGGATATATATGGAAATAGACATCCCAGATCTCAATGTTAGTAAAGCTTTAACACTTTTCCATCTGACATTCTCATAAAGTAAATGACATGACCTATATGAAATAATGTTAAATTGGATGCAAAACCAGTTGAAAACTCTAAGGAAAAGAGTTATCAATAGGTTTCTGCCTACAGAAGATAGCTTTTGAAGTAAGATCCTGCAATGAGCTGTTCTAGGTTCAGTAATTCTCATTATTCTCAGAAACAGAATAACAAAGCAGAGTTTACGCAGCCAGATCTGTGGCTAACATGAAGCCAAGAGGTGGTTTATAAGTACTCTGAAAGGCAGGGTCAACATTTGATGGCCAGAAGGATTTGAAATGAACAGTGTGAAAGTCAGCAAATCCAAGTGCAAAGGAATAATTTTAGGAAGGAAAAATCACAAGTCCAAAGAGTAATATCTATGAGGGGTCTTAGAAGCATACTGAATTTTGTCTGACGGGAAAGAATGGAATTGTATAGCCCTTTAGGCTCCTCGCTGTTACAGCTCTATGACTTAATACTTCTGTATGCTCCAGTCTACCACTTGTAAAACAGGCACATTAGTGCTGAAATTGTCCATCTTCAAAATCTTCAAAGTTTATGCTGCAGGTTTTCTGGTTTGAAAAGAGCTCAAAAGTTTTAATATTGTTTTGGGTTCCTTGTTCCTACTACAACATGAATAATATGTGAAAATACTGCTCGGTATTGCTCTTGGGATGTTTGTTGCCTGTAGAGACTTCTGAAGGATATCTTTTGTTGTTGTTATTTTCTTCACATGTTCTAATTGTAATTCAAATCTTTGGTTTCCTCAGGATGAATCTGAATTTAGAGACAAACTAACTCCCATTACTATTTTTATGGAATATCGTCTGGATTACAGAACAGCTGCAGATGCAACAGGATTGCACCCTATCCTCAACCAGTTCACTCCTGCTAATATGAGCAGACAGGTATACTCCTTACACAGTCTGTCATGAGAGGACCCAGAACGTATTTTCAGCTTTCAATACTTATTCAATACTCAAGTTCATTTTAGCACTTCTGAAAAATTAAGATACCAAAATACACATCTAGGCTTTAGTCTTTGAATTATGGAGGTAATGATGGTTGTTGTATGTGTGTCTTCTCTTTTTTTTTTTCCCTTCTCTCTGTGTCAAATTTCTTTTTCGACACATTATTCCTTAGTGCTGGACTTCCTTTTCACACATACTGATTAAGAGTTTTCTGGAGAAAAGCAGTTAGAGTAGTATTGAAGGTGTTAAATTTGAAGGATTAGAGTGTTTCATCCATTGCTCCTGCTGTGCTGCTCTATGTATTTTTTGTTCATCCCTGGAGTTGTCTTAAGGTAATAAACATAATTTTTCTATTTCTGCCCTTAATACAAGTTTTTACACTTGTTTTTGAAGAGGACATTGGAGATGCAACTCAAGATGAACAGATTGTTCAAAGTGTGGAAAGAGGATTAAGATCTGTAGACATCGGTCCTAGAATTGCAGTGTGGCAGGATTAGGCACAGTGTCCCCCGTATGTAAAACCTCATTTATTCTCTTCTGAGACTAAGGAGATTAAGATATCTCACAGGATCACAGAATGATAGGGGTTGGAAGGGACCTCTGGAGTCCCAGCTATTTAGAAACTTTTTCATTTGATGGTGAAACAGTATTATTGGAAATGTATGTTAGAACAGATGCAGGAATTATTAAAACAATATGCATTTGATTTTTGCATAGGCACATATTCTGCTGGATTGTGGCGATGATAATGTCTGCAAACCAAAGCTGGAGGTTTCCGTAGAAAGGTAAAGACGTGAGAAAAATACTTCAGGGGAAAAAGTAACTTCCCTACTTAAATTCTAAACTTCAGGAGCTTGTAATACTTTTGGTAAAAGGATATATTGAAGTCAGTAGGACTCCTCAATGCATACAATCTAAACTCATGCTTATTTGTTTTAAGGAAAACCCACTTTCTGCTTCGTAACCTGATGTCTTCAGCGGGTAATACAGGGAGAGCACACGCTACCTTCCCCCACCCCAGCCCCCACTATAAGTGCACAGTACTTGTGTATTTGCTGAGCTGGGTATGCATAGCAAGCGTAAACCAGTTAGCTGCAACTGTACTACTGTTCCATTATCTAATACTAGACAGACACACAAAGACATGGACCCCAGCAAGGAGTGGCCAAGGCCTCTGTTGTCACAAGTATGAAAAGATTTGTTGGTGTTGGTAATTATCTTTTATTAAACGCGGAAAAAAGAAACAAGTTTTAACTCATCATTCTTACACGACCCTGGGTTTTTTGTGATTTGTATGCTCAAAAGCCAGTCTCAGTGTATCGTCTCTATTCATAAACATTGTTTTTTATGCCCTTGGCGCAGAGCTATAGCACATGCATGTAGGTGGTACAGTTCACAAGCATAGTCATTCATGCAAATGCTTCGGAAACATTTTACATCAGTGCAGGTATGGCTAGATTTCATTGTAGTGGAATTGAAAATACATTGTTTGGAAAGATACTATTTTTGTTTCTGGAACAAATGTTATTGCAGAGGTCATGGCTGTGTTCTGTAGTTGAGCCTTCCGTCAAGTTTTGTTACAAACGTATGCGTGTATCTCTGCGAAGTAGGCACGTAATTCAATATGCACTCAGTGATTTGGCGGTTCATAAGTGTTAGGTCTGTGTTAAAGAAGGTGCCAGTGTTTTTGCAGTTTATTGTAAATCTTATTGAAAATTTTTTTACAAAACAGCGTGTAATATTTGCTCCACTTTTGCGATTGTGGACATGTTTTTGTTTTAAACATAGTGTAGAGCTCTCCTGACGTTCGTGAAGCATACGTACTGCCTCTAGATTTCTCTAATGTCTTTACAATTTCAGAACATCTCTTGTTTCTGTAACTTCATTCAGTTCAATACACTTTTAAAACCTGAATGCAGAGCTCACTTTTACACTTGTTTTTTTGTAGTGATCAGAAGCAGATCTATATTGGTGATGACAATCCCTTGACACTAATTGTCAGTGCTCAGAATCAAGGGGAAGGAGCCTATGAAGCAGAACTCTTTGTCATTGTTCCACCCCAAGCAGATTTCATTGGTGTTGTTCGTAACAACGAGGTAAAATTCCAACTATCTTCCTTTGGGTAGTCACATTGCAGGTGCTGCTATGTAAGTCTGTGGGAGAGGGTCTGTCAGCGGTGATTTTTACGCTTCAATCTTAAGGCACCAAAAAAAGTGACAAGGTTCTTGCAAGCCCCAAGGCTATATAACACCTGGCTGAATGGTTCCAGTTTAAGAGCCTACTGCTAGCAACAAAGGCGAATCATGTGTGTTGGAGCTTGACACACAGAGTTTACCTGCTACAAGTCTTTATTTGAACAGTGCCCTTATTAATTTATTTAAATTTAGACTTAGCATGTCATGTGCTAGGTAAAGAGCTGGGTGCCTGTGAGGCAAAACGTGATGTTGGGCATTAGTATTCTCTTCCACTAAAGTATGTAGAAAGTCGTGGGTGTCAGTTATCCTGACTACACAGAATATTAAAACTTATTTCCTGACTTTCCCTTCTTGTATTATAAAATGTCTGTATACCTTCTGTTTCTTTGGAGACACATGGGTATAGTCCAAATTTTGTTTTAGCCCATTTATAGCTATATATAAGTAATATACTTTCAGATTTTCTTCACCCTTGTTTTCATTCACCCCAGTGTAATCTATGATCACTCAATATATCTGAAAGTTGCAGAATGTTAAGGGGAAAACTATTTTCACCCCATATCAAAGGATTCCAACTTTGGTACCACATCATTCAAATATGTTGGACCGTGCCTTGGTTTGGTTCTCCAGTTTGCTACTTTAGAGCTTTGTGATGCGGCTTTGTCCAAAATCTGATAGCTCCTCTAAGACCTCTTTTTAAGTAAGCTAATAAGTATTTGTGTTATTTTACCTTCTAGTCTTTATTTTCCTCTGGACAGTTTTAACCCTGGCCCAATTGCCAAAGCTTCTTCGCATAGGTTTTAAAGAATCACGTGGAGAATTGCTTTACATCACAAAAATCATCAGTGCTCCCCAACATAAGAGTATTGACTTTCTCTTTTTATAATCTTGGAAAGAGCATCTGTCTCATATCAAAAATATTTGTCTCCATGGAGACTTTCATATTCAGATTTTATTTAATTTCAGTGCTTGATCGTGTTAGGTTTGAGAAATTATATTAAAATTAATAGCACAGCATATCTAGAGTTTTTCTCCAGACTTTCATACAAGTGTCCAGATGTAAAGAATGACATTCCTTAATATTTCTTTCTGGTTTATTGCAGGCTTTAGCAAGACTATCATGTGCATTTAAAACAGAGAATCAAACTCGCATGGTAGTTTGTGACCTGGGAAATCCCATGAAAGCAGGAACTAAGGTAAGATTTGGTCCAACAGGTGTCTGGTAGCTCAAACAGGAGTGCAGTTGGCATTTTTCTTAATAACAGCAGCGTTTGGGCAGGATGTTTGCTCACGGGGATTTAAGATTAGATCTAGCTGACGTTTAGCTGCCCACATGTTTGGTTAGTTCGGTGGTAATTGGTTTCAACTTTTCAGCTAAATTGAAGGCTGAAAGGAGTATTCATGAGTTTTATGATGCAACTTGAAAGGAGTAGTTCATTAAACAGTGGAATTAATGAACTCTGGTCCCTCACGAGTTTGTCTTTAGATTTATCTGACATGTATTTTTTAGTATATAATAAGGAGTTAGCTCATAACACGCCTTTATTTTAGTGGAAACCTAATAGCGCTTCTCTCCTCTGCCTGGTTATGTGGAGTTTGAGAGAGAGTTCTGTCCAGTTGAAACCTCCGCACTTCCACCAAATGTAGCTGAAATTGGAAGAATTAAAAAAAGCTATTAGTGGGACTCGGCAGATATTAAGATGATATGACATAATAAGTCTTATTTTCTGAGGAAATAAAGTGAAAGTCAGTCACAATTATAAGCACTTCGGCGCTTTTCTTCCAAGAGGCATTTTGGTTAGATGAATAAATGCTATTTCCAAAGTCTTTCAAAGTATGTCAAACCGAACTGTACAGATGTTGGAGCAACTGTCATGCACTGACTTAGAACAAACCTTGAGGACTGAATTTAGAATGACTATAGGGTGCTCTGTTCTACGGTACTTTTTGTAACACGTAGGGATGCTCAGTTATGGGTAAAAATGGCTGAAGCAAGGCAGGTGAGCATGACTTAAGTCTTACGTTTCTTTTTTGTGGCAGTGATGCGTTGGCTGACATCTGCGGAAAGATTTTTAGTCTTGGTGAACCGGACAAGTTTTATTTGCCAGTTGTCTGTGTGTGTTCTCTTTATGACCACCTGCCTCAAGCAGTTTGGTTGTAGCATAATAGTGTTAGGAAGCTTTTTTCGTGTGTTTTATTGTGCTTCCACTGAACCACGGTGTTTTGGTTTTTTCCTAAAGCTACTAGCTGGCCTGCGTTTCAGCGTGCACCAGCAGTCTGAAATGGATACCTCTGTGAAGTTTGACTTGCAAATCCGAAGGTACGGGAATCTGTGAGCGTGCACCTCACCTGGTGGATAATGTGCAAAGTAAATAGACTGTGAACCGAGCAGTTAGTTTCCCTCTGGACTAGTTCTCTGGTCTTTGCCTCCTAATTGTTTAAAAAATAAACACACCTTTTTAATCAATTATGTTTTCCAAAATAGAGGAAAGAATGTAAGAAAACACAGTTTTATGTTTGAATGCAGTTTCTTTTGCTTACAGCTTTTAGACAGGCCGTGGCACAAGTGAAATACTAATAATGAGGAACAAAACCATTTAAAGTGTTTCAAGAAATGCTTTTTTTTTTCTTTTTATCTGCGTACTGTTGTGATCTCCTGACACTTGTGTAGTGACACAGAATGACTTGTGTCCTTGAGTTTCTAGCCCTGTTTTGAAACTGATGTTTGAACTCTAAATTCCTTCTGATGTAAAGCCAGAATTTCAAATTTTATGTATTTTGCAGATGAGAGGTGTTAGGCTTTCAGAAAAGGCAATGCATGTGATGGTCTGAGCAGAAGCAATATGCAGTGAACCATTTTAAGTGTTGTACAGTAGCCAGCATGAGAGAGTCTAAAAATTAAATGGAACAAACCAGTACTATTCCTGCTAATTATAAGATGAGCACAGCACTTTCATATAAATATGATAATAAATATGAATTTATACCTACTGCAGATGACATTTAAGATTTGGAGATGTGACCCATAGGAGTCTCTTTACCCAATACGGTTTTATGTTGCTTAAGGGACAGTACAATACAGCTGCTTTTTTTCCCCCCATGGTGGATCAAAAGCTTTTTTATTTTCCATTTAAGGGTTCCATTCTTTTTAACGTAGTGAATAAGTTATTCTTATCTGCACATGCATTTTTCCTCTACAAGAGTTAAGTAAGTTAAACCTGCCACTCTATTTTCATGGTACGGTGGTTTGCTATACTGATCAAAGGCCTTGGCAGCATTAAATACCTCTTTGATCTCACATGGCTGTCTGTTCGGTTTTCTCCCTCGTCTCTGTCAGCTAGTAAGCTGTGCCAGTGGCACGTGACTCCCCTTCTTTGCGGGAGGTGATCTTCTGTGGGGTGTCTGTTGTATTCCTTAAGCTAACAGCAGTCACTACCTGCCTTTCTCTGGGGGGGAAAAACCAGTCAGTGAGGTTGCTCAAGTCACGCTTCTCTTCTGATAAAAGAGAAAGGAAGCTCCTGTAACGCTTTACAGGTTTTACAGAAGGAAATTCCTTCCGTGACTTCTGAATGCAAATACAAAATTGCACGCGGTAATCACGGTTTATAGTGGCAGATATTATCAAGGTAATACCTTGAAGAGGTTTTAAAGATCACACTGGTTGTGTTAAACTAACAAAGCTAGATTTCCATAGCTGGCACAATTCTTAGCAGAACAACTCTAGGCCCTGAAAGGATGAAGTATTTACAGTTTGGGAAGAAAACACTGTTGGCCATATCTTTTGATTACAGCAGCAGTGAAAAATAATTAGAGGATTTAAGAAGATCTTTCTAAAGGAAATTGGTCAGGTAGAATAATCAGATGCGTTGAAGGAGATCAGGATTCTGTTCCCAGCTCCACTTTGAGGGGTCTAGGAGTGTTCTTTGTATTTCTTTTTCTCTGTTTACAAAGAAAGTCCAAAGAAATTTTATGTACGAATGACTCTACGTGCCTTAATATTTGTCATCTCTTGGTGTATCTGATGTTAACTGTTTATCATATCTAATCGGATGTTAACCGCTTTAAACACTGCGAAGAGGGGTAGGCAAAAGTAGCCCTAGCATACTTTTCTGCCTTGGGACTAGTTTGAGGCCAAGAGGTCCCTGAGCAAAACAGATGCCCTAAAGTGGAACTTACGGCTCTGCTAGCTGCGCGGTTGATGTTATCCCACAGTGCTGGCACTTGAATTTTCTTACACGCGGCAGCTAAGGAACAGTCAGCATTAGCCTCATGTCCTTTATGGACGGCTTCCTGCTGAGGGACCTCCGAACTACCCTGAGGGTGGGACTGGCACGCATTTAAGTGAGAACTTGCTGGAATGTGCTCCTTAGTTTTCAGTAAATCTGCTTTCCTGCAGTGGCTTAGAGTCACGTGGTGGTGTTACATAGAGTTATTTTAAGTGGAGATTTTTTTGTTTTAGGTGTTTTTTTTTTTTTTTAAAATACTTAGCTTATTTTATTTAAGAAATTAACTTTTATTTTCTCTGCAGTTCCAACCTGTATGACAATCTAAGTCCAGTAGCGTTCTATCAGGCTGACCTTGCCATTTTAGCAGCTGTTGAAATTAGAGGGTAAGCATTGATGCTATTTCAGTAAACGTCTTTCTCACATGAGCTTTGCATGTTTGCTTCTGTATAATTAGATGAGCTTTCTTTCAGGTCTGTGTAAGTTTTCAGGAAACCTTATGGAATTTTTAATCATAAAGAAAGTATTGTTCTCTCTAGCCACCCTTCAGACTTCCAGGTCCTAAATAATTCTAAACAATTACAAAATGAATTCCAAAATGGAATGTTGTGCCTCGATTACTAGAGGTGTTTTAGGAAAAAAAAAAAATTGCCCCTCATTTTCACAGTTGCACACGTTTCTCCAGATCACTTTCCTCCTCCGCAAACTGACTGGGTTTTCATCTGAAAACCCTTGAAACCTTTCCTAAAACCAAAGCTGAAAATCCTACCGAAGGTAAGTTTGCAATGCCCTCGCCTTCTTCAACCTTAAGCATAGTATTAATATTTTAATGACTCCATTACCTCCATTACTTTTGCTTACCAAAAATCGGTACTTCACACCTAAAAGCTATACAGACCTCTTGCTTAGACAGTTAACTCAGATTCCTGAGTCCTCATTTTTTAAAAATTTCCACTACATTCGTAATTGTGATCTAATTTTATTAATATCTGAGAGGTGGGGGTATGGCACAACTGAAAAGCATTATTGCTAGCTTTACTGTTTTCAGTGCATGCTAAATTATTCTTACAACTGTGCTGATAAGTCTCTACATCACTGATATTTCTCATTATCAAAGTATTTCACAGCTTATGGTTTTTTGGATGACACGTATGTATCTTAATTCTAATAATGGTTTAATAGCTGTTGTAGGATGAATCCAAAGTTTAGGACAGGAAAAAAATGTTTCTAAATGCAAGGTTCATCTTTTCATGTAGAGAAGAAAACTGAACATTTAATATACAAGCTACTCAGTCTCTGTTCTTTCTGTTTTTATATACAGAAGATAAAAAATTGGAGATTGTATTTTAAGTGTGTTGATTTTTTGAGATGTTCTAGAGAATTACATTTATAGTTTCATACTTTATAATAAACGACTTGTTTGCTCCACTGTTTAGCGTGTCATCTCCTGATCACATATTCCTTCCTATTGCAAACTGGCAGCCAAAGGAGAATCCAGAAACGGAAGATGATATTGGGCCTCTAGTTCAGCATATCTATGAGGTATACAATCACTACCAAATTCAATTATACAGTTCTGTGATAAATGAAAAGAAAGAAATATTCTGATGTAGCTTTTCTCTGTAGTAAATGGTAATTTTTTTTCCTCATTTTGTTCTTGCATGGGAACAAAGATACCTTTTTTTTTTTTAATGCTGGGTTAATAATTGGTATCTGCAAGAAGGGTTGGAAGGCCTGCAATTAGTGTGACAGGAGCAACCAAATAGAAGCTGATTTTTTACATCATTACACATATTTTATTTTCTAGCCCTTTGAAATCTAGATAAAACATTTGAAGTAACTTGAACTCAGAAAATGACTCGTGGCTGTAAATTACTCAGTATCCTCATTTTTATTCCATTTGTTTCGAATCATTATTGTAAAGTCTTTTGCTTTGAAAAAAATTTTGAAGTACTTAAAATTTCCTTAAAAGAATGATCGCGGCTTTAATCTAGATTGTTTTAATTAAACAAAACTTAACTGAGAGTGCTGTGTGAATAAGAGTAGTTAAAAGTTGTTCTAGAACTTAAGAGACCACTTATCTAAATAAACTTATGGGTGTTCAGAGTATCTTGACTGAGACACAGCGGCTGTTACTCACGTGATACACTACAAAAACCATACGTTTTTTTCAAGGAAAAAAAATAAATCTATGTTTCTTCAAGGCAAAAAGCCTGATGCCATGTAGCTTTTCTTCAAAGTAGTTTTTGTCAAATTACAGAAGTAATTTTGAATTTTGCCTGTTGGGGACTGAAGTTTAGCTACCATTTTTAAGTAAAGTTGTTGATGCTGTTGCCACAAGTGGTTGGAGGTTGGGGTAGTGGCAATATCATTTATGGCTCAAATATAAAGTAACAACTATATGCACATCAATAAAGAAGGCAGCGTTAACTTTATTTTCATAATCAGCTGAGAAACAACGGCCCAAGCGCATTCAGCAAGGTGATGATGACTCTGCAGTGGCCGTACAAATATAAAAACTACACACTGTTGTATATTGTTCAGTATGAAATTGATGGGCCTATGAACTGCACTTCGGATATGGAAATCAATCCACTGAAAATTAAGGTAAGCGGGACTTCTCTTTTTGCTTGAGTGGAATGAAGTGTGTGTGTTTGTTTTGGAAACACACTCAAAATACCCAAATCCATGAGAATATCTAACACATGCCAAGTTAAGCCTTCATCTGTTGCTGAGGAACAAGACAGCACTGTTTGATAGTACTTATCAATGTATATAGCAGGTGGAATAAAAGGTAGACAATAGATTGTCAACCCAAAGATAAATCTGTCCTGTTTCTTTTTGTTTTGTTTGGTTTTGTTTTCCTTGAAGACTGCACTGTATGAGTTCTAAACCCAAAGCAACAGGATTGTATTGAATGTGGTCGTGAACAAAAACATTCCAGATCCTTCTGGGCGGTTTATGTAAATTTTCTTGGTTTTATTTCTTGGAAGAAAATGGCACTAATTTTTCTATTACTAGCTTATTTATGTAGGCCCTCATCCAAATGCCACAGACGTCAATAAAGGTGTTTCAGCGGGGCTTAAAAATATACTATCAGTGCCAGCAAAACATGCAGTTTGCAGAGCACAGAGCAGAAGAAACGTCTTTTTCCAAAGTTGGACTAGACAAAGAAACACCAGATAAAAACCAGCAAGTTTGAGAGAGCTGAATTCTAAGACAATTTAGAACAAGTAGTAAAAATCAGTATATTATTTCTAGAAGAATTTAAGCAAACGTATGTATAAAAAGACTAAGGGAAGATATTCCGCTTACAGAACAACAAAGAATACTCATGTATCTTTGAGAATCAGAAAGCAACTGTCGTGAATATATAAATAAACATTTCCCTGCTTTTGCTATACCATTTGTAAGAATCTTTTCCATATGTAAATTTTCAATTTTACATTGGGAATTTCTAAGGGATTACTGAAATCATTTATTAAACCTACTGTATAGTTTCTCAAGCCCCTCCTAAAAAAGCTTTTGTGTACGTCTGAACATGTGTACACGGGTACAATAGTATGTGGTACATCAGTACCATACTAGTACTGTTTTTTCAGAGTTAAAAACTGAAATGTTGAGGAAAATTCTTTACTAGAAGATTACAAAATTTAATTACTTACTGAATTCTAAGAGTATTTTTTTTTATACATAAAGAAGTTTTAAGTTGAAGAAGAATTAATATACTCAAGGCTCTGTGTTAGATCTTAGTAGAAATGTGCATCAGTGATCTAGAAAAGGCAGGAGTGACATTTTAGTTACAGTTGTAGGTAAAGCCAAGTTCTGAAAAATAGCTAGGACGGAGAGAGAGAAACCTGATCGGTTATATATTTTTCTGACCTTACCTTTGAAGTCTGAAATATAGAAATGCAAGGATTGTTTATTATTTGGGTTTCCTTGGTGTATCCTAGATTTCTGCTTCTAAAGATGATGATAAGAATGAAACACTTAGCAGGGAAGATAATCGTGATCATCGTATCAGTCGAAGGGATATAACTGCCATTGAAGGAGATGTGCATACCTTGGTAAGCTTTCAGCGTTGGTATGTTGATAATATTTTTGGTTTCTAATGGAGAGATGAAAGCTCCATGAGATGAAGAATCATTTCAGAAAATCCATGTTCTGTATTTAAATGATTAACAGACAAAAAGGTCATATGCTCTGGAGCTGTTTTGTTTTGTTGTGGTTTTTTTTTTTTCCAATGTGAATCCATTTTCCTCAGGGTAGTCAGCCAATGAGGCCGCTCGCCTACGGTTTTGTGGTGCTGTGTTTTAAGTCCTTAAAAACCAAGGTCAAGTTGGGCACTTAATTCATTGTCAGTCACCTGTGCTGTGCTATTCTCTGAATTTGAAAATCAATACTTCATAAGAGGAAGGCTGGTAAAATGGGGTAACTGCGAAGAAGCAGGTGTGTGCTGCAGCCGTCATCTTTGCTACGAGTGACAGTTGATTTCACAACGTGTGTTTCCTCGCTGGTCAGTGGACGTTCTGCAATCAGACGTGGGGAACCCGTCCTTTCTAAACGAGATTGGAAGTAATCTCTGATATGAAGTAAATATATTACTGCGTCACTGTCTTTTTAAGTGCTCTTAGATAAATGAAGGTCTCTCTGCTTTGGGCAAGGCAGGACAGGCAGGCAGCTGACAGAAATGCGTGGGACTTTAGGGTGGACCATTGGGACTAAGGCAGTACAGCCCTGATTCCAGAAACTTTCAGGCTCTGGAGAGTACGAAAAAAGGGCTGAGCAAAGAAAGTGAAAAGAGGAATTAATTTCTGATTTTATGGTGAGAAAAGTTACTTTTTTTTTTTTTTTTTTAAGAGATAAGCTGTCAGTATTCTCCGGTATCTGTAAATGCAGTTCGGAAGTCTGTTGCTTTTTCTGTTGTTTTGTGGTTTGGGGTTTTTTGGGTGGTTTTTTTTTTTGTTTGTTTTTGTTTCTTTAAAGGCCTTGGGTTTTGCCAGATCTTCCTAATGACTTAGCAGAACTTCACACCAGAGACTAATATCCAGTATTCATAATAATTTCATGGAGTTATACTTGCACTGGCAGATGTACCTACACTGTACAGTGCTTTTATCTCTAGTAAGCTAAAATCACAATTATAAAATGAAGCCCCATTTTGCTCTGCTTTCTTCTTGAAATACTGATGGCTTAGCATCAGTATTATCTGATGGATATTAATGGAAATGTGGTTGAGAAAGGCCAGTTGAACTTCTGTAGCCCTAAGCGTATGGCTTATAGATGAGGTCAATCAGTCAAGTTTGAAGACTTCCATTGAATGCAACAAAGCACATTTTGTTGGCACCAAGCGCAGTTAATTGCTGCGAGTTTTCCTATTGAAAAACGCGTGGAGGATGGTAACGTGAATTGATCAGCAACCACCCCCCCACCCACCAACATTTTTCCCTAAGTATGTAGGTAGAAGTACGTACCTTGAAGCTACTGGCAGCTGTTTCACCTTTGGGATTCAGGTGGCCCACAGAATTTTTTTTCTGAATGCAAACTTATGGAACGCTATAAGTAATTATTCAATATTGTGGTTTATTTAATACGTCAGAATAGTTTATGGTGCTTTGTCAGGAAAATAGGGCAATGAAGTACGTTTATGAGTAAATTAATGCCATTAATGACTTCTGAAATATTTTCCTATTTTCAGTATCCTTCCTATTTTTATATGCAGGGCTGTGGAACTGCTGATTGTTTAAAGATAGTCTGTCAAGTTGGCCACCTGGAAAGAGGAAAGAGTGCAATACTGTATTTAAAGTCACGCCTTTGGACCCAAACTTTCATGAATGTGAGTGACTGTGAATATTCTGTCCGTGCTTCTGAAACACAAAAACCGATTTTTGTATCCACATGCAATATTAATTTTGTTTTTTCTTACGCAGAAAGAAAATCAGAATCACTCCTATTCTCTCAAATCATCTGCTTCTTTCAATGTTATAGAGTTCCCTTATAAGAACCTTTCCTTTGAAGATATCCACAATTCTACAGTAGTAAGTCATTTACATCCAGCTTGAGTTACCACACTTAATTACTTCAAAATTAATACAAAACCAAGGATGACTGAGTAGCTTTTTTGTGGCTTGGTATAACTGTAATTTTATCAAATACTTGATTTGTATATTAATTTCAGTACTACACATACAATTGAGGGTGAAACAAATTTTTTTTTGTCCTAAAACTAGATTTAACAATATTTGTAGCTCTAAAGACTTAACTGAAAATGAAAAAAAAATTATGAACAGTCCTTTCAAAGAGAACTTATGAACTCCTTTCAAAGAGAAAGGAGACAGGGTGCAAAGAGAAAGGAAGATATAGGCCATTTATTTGCGCTGCCAAATTGAAAGTTTTTGATAAGCACTATAGCATAAAAGATCTTAAGAAAGGTCTTGAAAAGGATTGTGATTGATTTATATTTTTAATATGGTTTCTAATGCCTATTATTAACGGGTTTATCTGTACTAAGCCTTGTGGAGTTGATTTTTTTTGTTTTGTTTTGTTTCAAGGAATACTGCCTTTTAAGAAAAAAAGGAAAAGCCCTGAATTATTTTTCTCTAATTCTCAAGTATCTCCAGATTCCTACAGTTCTACTGAAAATCATCAAGCATTACAGAATACACGTTGCCGTGGTATTCTGGTTGCAAAAAACCAAACCCAAACTCAACCCAAAAAACCCCAAACCTTCAAACTCCTGTTTTTATTTAATTGGAAAACCCTATTAAGTTTGGGTCAGTGAAGCCTTTATATCACTATTAATCTATAGCCATTTACTTTTTCTCCCCAGTGTGAGATTTATGCTGGATTAAGATAATTTTATACACTGTAGAATAAAGACATACAAGACTTAAACTGCATGAATGAACTTGGCATGTCACTGCTGAGCAAAGTGTGAGTAATTGTGTTTTTCTATTAGGTTACTACAAATATTACATGGGGCATTCAACCGCAGCCTATGCCTGTGCCAGTGTGGGTTATAATTTTGGCTGTCCTAGCAGGATTATTGCTCTTGGCTGTTCTAGTGTTCGTTATGTACAGGGTAAGTACTGGATTTGGGGTTTTTTGTATTGTTTTCTTTTCCTCACTTTTGGTGTATTATTTCAAACAGTACCAGCATCTTGCGGAAATACCTTGGTCTCCTGATCATCTGAATCAGTTAAGTTTTTAGAGAACTGTAAAAACTTTTCAGCTTTTTCAGGAAGAAGTTGAATAAAAGAGGATGTCTGTGATTGTGCTGAGTTCCTCAGTTTAATTTTTCAGCTGATATTTATTGGCTTTGGACATCAAAAATAAGGAAAAAGAGAGTAGGAGGGGAAAAAAAAATTCAAATAATCAGTTAAGATCTGATCAAGAAGCAAAGAGAAAGTATGGGTGTATGTTTTGAAAATCACAATGCAATTTCTTTATTGTTCTCTGAATCACAGATGGGCTTTTTCAAACGTGTGAGACCACCTCAGGAAGAACAAGAAAGAGAACAGCTGCAACCGCATGAGAATGGGGAAGGAACATCAGAGGCTTAAGCAGAGTTTTATCTGTAAGACATTCTGAAATTTTAAAATGCCTGCATCTCTGTTATGAATATTGGTTTCCCCCTTAAGGAAAAAACACTCACGACTGCAAAGCTGCTGGTCTCGGAAGGTATAAGCACATTCAAAATAAGAGCAATATATTTAAATCCTTCTTTTTGTATTAATTATGTTCATACATGTGACTAACGCATCTGCACTGATTTGTGTGTGAAGAAATTAAGTAATATGTAGTGCTACGATTTTGCTCACTGGGATGTAGGAGACATCATCTTTCTTGATTCACGGACCAACTTTACATGAATTGCTACACAGATTCCGCCTTTGCTCGTGAAGCCAACAGCTTCCGTAGATACTTGCTGGATGACATGTTTATTTTCGATTGTTTTTTGTTTTTTTTTGTTTTGTTTTGTTTTTTTTTGTTGGAGTGCACTACATTTCGTTTCCTAGCTCTTGAAAGCTAGTTGCACAAAAAAAATGAACATAGCTTGTTTTATAAAACTGAAAAATATTCTTTGACCCATTAACTCTGCTGATGATTTTCTGCCTGCTCAAAAAATATGAGAGAGATTATTCAGTGGAATCATTCACATCTGATGCTTGTTCTGCATGTCTTTTCCCCTTCCTCCTCAGTCATCTGTCTTGTGATTTCCCTCCAGACTTTGCAAATATTGTTCGCCAGGTCCTAGGTCTCTTACTGTAGGGATCGAGCCTACGGAAATGGAAGCGAGTGGTAGAAAGCTGGGGATGATGTACTTTCTGTGGGACCTAGTGAAAAGATTCAGGGCAAGATCCAGAGAGTCTGCTGTGTATTTCCGTGGAGCAGGATCCAGGTGTTCCACAGAATTCTTGGCAGCATGGATCCATGCAGGTACTGTCGGGGACAAGATGTTGCACTGCGGCTGCCAACAGACATGCCTGATGAGAAAACTCATAGTCTTTATGTTCACAAGTCAAAGCTCCACAGGGTTTGAAGTCTGTATATTACTGGGGTTAAATTTCAGTTTCTGGCAAAACAACGGAGGGAATGCTTCGTGACAGGTTACCTGATGCACTGTAAGGAAGCCGTTGTTAATTCTCACATTCTGTGGTTGACCATGTCCAAGCGCAGGATGGAGTAATGTAGGGGCTGCTTCAACTCTACTATCTGCCAGCCAAATGTATCTAGATTACATCAGTGCTTTAGCCACGCACCTGCCTGGAGAGAACAGGGAGCTTGTCAAATGAAGCAGAGTATAGCTGGCAGTGTGAAAGGGTTGGAAAAGAGAAGGTTGATCTGGCTTATTTCCTTTCATTCGTTGTATGTTTCGTGGCACAAAAGACATTTCATTGCATAAGACATTTTGTTATGTTCAATACATTTCATTACCAGAAAAGACACTAAATATTTTGTTTCATCGTTGTTTTTTAAACGTACCAAAAGTTCAGTGGTTTAAAGCCACGGGTTTATGTCATTCTTAGCTTATTTCACTCAGCATTGTTGTGATAAAATGAAGCTTCTTATACTTCAGAGAGAACGCAAGAACGTTGTCTGTATGCATTTCAGTAGACACGTCACTGCAAATTAGGAGGTTGGTTGGCTTGCAGCCACGTGTAGCTGTGTTGCACAAATCTGAAAGAGTGGACATAGTTAAACTATTACAAAGGTGCCTTATATGAGATTTGTTTATTCCAGTGAGGGAGTAAATTACATTATAAACTGCCTGTATGCAGCCACATACAGAAAAGACAACTTCTACTGTAATCATACCAGTGAGGTGTCTACGTAGACAAGCTCTTAAAAGGACAAAAACTCTGCTTTGGTTTCGTTTTGTGTCTTGGGGTTTTTGTTCAAAGCTGCATCTCCCCCATAAATACTGTAATGCCCAATAAACCTAGAACTATCTGAAATGAACAGTTTGATTCAACTCTCATTTCTGCATCCTTTCGGAGACTTCAAATCCACAAATGGCTTTTGTTGTTAAGTCCATTCTTACTCACTGAACCGTGATGGCATTTGAGTCATTGAGAGCCAGCACAAAGACTTTGGGGGCCAGTATGTATATCAAATATAGGCTTGCATATTTATCCATTTACGTGTTTTTGTTTTAGACAATTTGTTTAGATATAATTAGTTATATGAGAGGCTATAGGGCATGATTCCACTCTCACTGAATTTTCAAGGTCTCAGTGTGGCCAACGTTTTATTTTTGTCTTTACTTCTAGTCCTGTTACTAGTAATACAGTAAAGACCCTGGCCTCAAAATGTGACTTCTACAAAATACAATTTCTGTTACAGGCTTCTAGTTCACACGCTTTGTCAACTGATTATCTATAGGTAAGGAGATTGTTTCTACCCAGTCTTAATCTTAGTAGGTTAATAGTTTTAAGAGACTGTCAGACAGATTATAGCTCTAATTCTTACATGTGTGCTTTCATTACATGTACACACCGTGTTGACTTGAAATTTACTAGACTACTTGCACGTCTAGGCATTATAAGGAAATTAAAATAAAATTTAAAAAAAGCAGGATCAAGATCTCTTCAGTTCACGTGGAAGGGATGCCATGGCGTTGTTAATGCCAGTGCTACCTGCATCTTAATTTTAGTGTGGCAACTGGAAACTCTCATTTTGCTGATTTTTCAGGATAAAAAGGTACATTTTATTGGTACAACTACTGTAGCTATGGAAAGTTTCTTCCGTTTATTGAAGTTACATAAAGTAAGACTTATTTAAGTGGGTTTTATTTTCTTGCACTCTAGTGGAGAATAAAAGCAAATAGTTGCTTCTTCCATGTCCACTAATTTCCAGTTTGGTTAAAAAAACCAACAACCAGTAGCATATGTCAATGGAGTATGCAGGTTACTTAGTGAACATAGATATAACACCCCAAATTCAGTTTAAAGTAACATCTGTGTTTCAGGAAGATTCTGAACAGGATGTTTTCCTGAATGGGGGTGCAGGAAACATTTGATGTCACATTCCAGATTCAGCAATAAGACTACAGACGACGTATGTACTTGTGTCAGTATAAATTTCATACTGACCTATAGGCATTGATGTATTCTTAGAGCAAATATTGTAGAATGACGTTAAACCGTTTAAGGAAACTTTAAAAAATGTATTGTGGAATGAAATTAATGCCCTTGAGTCAAAATTGATGTGCATAAGATGCATACTGCAAGCATTAAAAAAAAAATGCAAGTACAGTAACAAAGAATTAGTCCTCTTTTGAGTTATGTTTCAGAAGCATATTTTAATGAATATTAAATCAACAGCTATGTAACTATTTAGACAATGAAAACATTTTAAAAGAGCTGTATCTTTTGTAATGAAACATGACATTCTATAAGTACTCTAGTTTGCAATTATTGCAGCATCTCATCATCAATATTAAAAAGTGATTTATATTATAAAATGCATATTATCTATTACTATATTTGACAACATTTAGAAAACATAAAGCAAGGAACCGAATTTATAGGTTTACATTTCTTTCAAGAAACTACCAAATTGTGGAGTTGGCTTTTGTTTAAGCATGACTGCAAAGTCAAATATGGGATACATTTATCAGCATAAGTTGAAATCCTTGAGGAAATGTTCGCAGATATCAGTATCAAGTTGATAATTTTGTCTCATTTCGCTGTTTTAAATTTTGATTTACGTGTTGATCTTTGATTCACGTGATGTTTGTGGAAACTTTAAGAAAGTTTATTACATATGCTCTTTTTTCTTTATAAAACATTTATTCCAAGCAAAGATTTTTAATATTGTTTCTAAACTTGTGTCCATGCTTCAGTAGTCTTTAAGGTAAACTCCCACGGGTATTTTGAAAATATTTCAACTATAATCAGCATGTTCTTGGTGATTTGAAGGATTCATGTTGAGCTTAGATGTTTTTTTTTTTTTGCAACATTCGGGTTTGCTGTTGTTTACCCTGGCGTAGATCCTGCAGTATTTTTTCCTACACCCTTACAAGTAGTCACAGAGCAGCATTACCCTTGTGAAAATCCAGTCAGTTTTTCTCTTTGGTCCACACTAAGACCTATTCCACAGTCTAATGAAGTCAAAGAAACCCTGGCATTCATTGCAACTGGCAGTTGAGTATGACCCTTTGTGTTCAATGCTGCTGGCTGTTAATGAAGAAAAAATAAATAAATAGGATTTTATAGAAGGAAAATTGAAATCTAGAAAATAAAAAGGTGGTGGCAGACCACGGATGAGCCTTACAGCAGAGAGGTGATTGGTTTTGTTTGTTTCTGAGATGGGAAGAACCCATTAGTTCTCTGTTGGCAGCGGCCCCCTATCACAAACAAATCCCACCGTTTGGATCAAGATTATATGCTAAGTTCTAACAACTCTCATTGACTTGAGTGGGATCTGACCTCTTTGGTACGGAATCTTTAGCTTCTAACTCCCAAGTGCAATATAACATAATCAGATCTAGTTCACTGCCAAGTCGTCTGTTTATTTTGGTTTGCCTAGGAAGGGATGTAGCATTTGTTTACTTGCAGTGGTCAACATTTTTCAGGGCATCAGCAACACCAGTGTGTTAAATGGAGGTGATAAATGAATGGTATGGAAAGTTTTTGATCACCCACATTGGGTGAAACATGATGTATATTCTAAAGTGTATCCATTGCTAACTGTTGAGTTATTGAGAATTGGTACAATATTCTTTTAGGCCTTTCTGGAAAATTTGTCTAGAGACTATTCAATAATGCGTTTGAGTCTGTAGTGCTACTACTGTTTCATGTGATTATGGTATTTAGTATTTTGGTCTTTTTTTCCAGTGTGTAACGCAGGAAGTCTAACCTTTCATGCAATGACCTTCTCCAAATATGCTGCATTAAGGTTGAATAACTTGACCCTTGGCTTTTGCAAAGTAAATCAAGATTTAATGTAGCATTTGAATCTTCAAAAAACTTTTACAGGTTTAGTGTCCCTTTCTAGTCCATGAAGGAAACCTGTATTTGCTATGATACAAATATGTTGAAATTGTAACATTTTATTTCTTTGTAATAGAATTTTTTGCCTTTTTTGTTCTTGCTCGTGCATTAAATGAGTAGAGCATTGTTTGTACAAGCAGAAAATTAACATACTAACGAGACTGCTGCATTCTGGTTTTCTTAGTAGTAGTAAATAGCTGTAGCATAAATGGGAATATTTTCAGTAACTATGAACTTATTTCAAAGGCCTTCGGTACATTTAAGGAGAGCAATATACATTTGAAGTCACCTTATTTCTATTAAATTATAAATCTTGCAAAAAAAAACCTGTGGGTATTGTGACAGTAATTTTGTACTGATATCAAATATATAGCTATTAAGCTATGGTTTTCTTTTCAGCTCATTCTTTTCATCCTAATTCAAATTTGATTGATTTTATTAGGTTATATTTTTCTATATATGTATGCAATTTCAAAATATTATGATTGGATAAACTGAAAAATGTAAGTGTTGAGTTGATTCTGATATTTAGAATTTTGGAATAAAATACCTCTTCATTAACAGGAATTCTGTTTGTTTTTGTTTTTCTTAATCCTAGATGTATTTTTTTTAAATGCATTTAATTCACCTGAAAATATTTCATAGTATGTTTGTAATTCAGAATTAGCTACTGAATATGAAAAGGTCACATTTACACAACTTTTACATTCCTAGCTAAAGCAACACATATTAACCTTGAGTCAAAAAATTTTGTATCGCATGCAAGAAAGGATCTAGTCACAAATTATATTCTGTCACCAGAAAACTGATCTCCTATCAAAATTTGTGGATACTAAAAATAAATATTTCAGATTTTATCGCTGCCCCATCACTGTAGAAAATGGTGAATTCTTGTCCTTTGGTTAGGAAAATTCTGAGAGGTGGTGTTTCTTTTCTTGTTGTATTATTAGACTAATTTTATCTTAGTATTACATTCTTTCCGATCAACAGTCACTCTCATCTTTGTGAGTGGGTGACAGTAAATATTTTGTGTCACAATAAAGTCATACATGTTTATTTTACATTGCTAGAACACTTATTTATAAATAAATGTTGGTGCTTGTGATTCCTTTAGAAAAACTCCAAACTACTGAGTTCCCTGGATTGCTACTAGAGAATTTGTTAAACTAAAGAAGATAATAAAAAAGGACACTGAAAAGATGAAAAACTGGTACTTGTGTTATAATTAACAGCTTCCAGTGACCTCACAGGAGCTTCATCTAATGTGCACAAGAAACATAGCAGCAGTAGTCAAAACAGGACTCCTGCTATTTGTTCAATACACTAAGCCTGCAGCCAACGCAGGCTTAGTTTTTGTTAAATAAGACACCTTCAGTTAGTTATCAGCGCAGTGATCACTACATCTGTTTAGCAGTTCCAAATTAATGTGTTCTTGAGAAATTAGGGACAACAGGTGTCTCATTACAGCAAAAAGGTAACAGAGTGGTTTTCAAATTCCCATCTTTATGACATAACCACCTTAAATAAAATGATGGCCCTTGTTATTTACATCAACAGGTTATTTAGGTTATTTACATCAACACAACACAAAATGATTTACATCATTTATCAGGTTATTTACATCAACACAACTCCATTGCCTGCGCTTGAGTTATGCTGCTTTACATTGGCTAGGTGTCTGGCTCTTTGCATACATGTATGATATTTTATTGTATGTTTTTATCATTAGTGAGTTTGTAAATTAATTACTAATATATTAATACTTTATTACATATTAATACATTCATATATTTTTAAATTGCCAGTTCAAGTAATTTTAAGAACACTGTGGAAAAAAACTGAAAAGACTTTGTTTTCTAAAAAAAAAAAGTATTTGTATGGAGATCTCACCAATATATTGTCTCATATACATAAAGAATTAGGGTTCGTGCTGTCAGCAGCCCATCTTCTCACAAGGTATTTCACAATCAGTCAGTTTTACTGCATCTTTATGATAAACCTTCTAGAAGTTTGGTGCTGAATCATTATCTCTCTTGACAGACACACAGGACATGCTAAGACTAAGCTTGCAGGACACAAACGCACAATACAGACCTTCCAAATGTGAGAAGCAAAAAAACCCACCCAAACCAGTAAAATACCACATTACCAGTCTTTACAGTTTCACAAGCACACCATGTCTCTGTGTTACTGTTTTTCAGAGAGTTTTGCAGAATCTCTGTCTACATTTATGTGTCATTTGTGTACACGCTTTTCAGTCCCTGACAAAATATCAGGTGCTGTGTTACATCCCTTCAGTGGCTGATCATAATGGTTATAACTTGTTTAAAGTTTGAGGAGCGCGTGAGCAACCTTTAAAGAGTACAGGAGTTGCTGCTGGACATGCTTCCTCAAGTTAAATACTCAGGTAGTTGAAATAAATTATTTATCAGCTTTAACCTCTTTTCAAAGAAAATTTGGTTAAGAAAACGTAATCCTGATTATGATTATTTTGTTATGAAATGGGTGTTACTATGTACTCTAATCCCTTCTCAGTAATTTATCTAAATGCAGTACAAACAATGAATTTCCACATGCCTTATTCCCCTTTTGGAGCCATTTTCAGTAAAACTTTTATCACACATTTAACAGATTTGTTTCAGAACTTTGTAAATGAATAATTGTGCATATCCACATAATCAGTTTAAAATGTTGCAGCTGCCAAGTTTGTTCAACCATTCCTCCCCAAATAAACTTAATTTATACCTTTCTAAAAGCCCAAGTCTACAAAGATTTAGAAATGAACATGTGTGTGATTCACATTTTCTCAACGCCACATTCTCATTCATCAGACAAATGCATTAACAAAGTGTTGTGGTTCAACTTAGTAGCTAAACGCCACACAGCTATTCGCTTACTCACTCGCAGTGGGATGGGAGAGAGAATCGGAAGAGTAAAAGTGAGAAAAGTCGTGGGTTGAGATAAAGACAGTTTAATAGGTAAAGCAAAAGCCGTGCATGCAAGCAAAGCAAAACAAGGAATTCATTCACTAGTTCCCATCAGCAGCCAAGTATTCAGCCATCTCCAGGAAACAAGGGCTCCATCACGCGTAACGGTTACTCGGGAAGATAAACATCATAACTCTGGACGTCCCTCCCTTCCTTCATCTTACCCCCCAGCGTTACATGCTGAGCATGATGTCATATGGTATGAATCATCCCTTTGGTCAGTTGGGGTCAGCTGTCCTACCTGTGTCTCCTCACAACTTCTTGTGCACTCACAGCCTACTCGTGGTGGGGCAGTGTGAGAAGCAAAAAAACCCTTGACTCTGCAAGCACTGCTCAGCAGTAACTAAAACATCCCTGTATTATCAACACTGTTAGCACAAATCTAAAATGCAGCTCCATACTAGCTACTGTGGAGAACATTAACTCTACCCTAGCCAAAACCAGCACATTCTCCACCCCTTATTTGATACCATTTATGTCACGCTCAGGTCCCACGCTATGCAATACATCCTCATTACCCACCACCACCCTTCCTATCCTTTGATATAGTACACAGATACCATTCCCCTAGTCTAGGGGCCACCCCAGTAAAATGTCCACAAAATGTCCACCGAGGTCACTTAGTCCATGACTGCGGGGTCCATCTGTTATGGTGTCACTCAGGACGGGAGAGGTGTGTTGTGTGGAGTTACTGGGTACCACAGCCACCTCAGGTCGGGTCACTGCTGCACTTGCACCGCTTCTTGTAAGGCTTATCCTCCACTGGTTCGGGTGGTTCCAGCTACAGTAATTCCTATAACATGCAACTCAAATCATGGGTTACAACAATTTAAAGGTATTTCCATTAAAATCTCCACCCCTCATCCCTTTGGGACAGGTTATAGGGTTTAACGTTGCAATGAACTCCTCCCCTTGCTCCTAGCCTGGCTAGCAACAAGGGCCTCCTGCTACAGTAATTCCTGTAACATGCAACTCAAATCATGGGTTACAACAATTTAAAGGTATTTCCATTGCAATCTCCACCCCTAGTCCCTTTAGACCAGACCATGGAGCTTAACGTTGCAATGAAATCCTCCTCTTGCCCTGCTCTGGCTTGGACTTACCCACAGACTGCAGTCTTTTGGGGGTGTACCTGCTCCAAGTGGAGCCTCATCTATGCGCCGTGGTCTCTTCAGGAGTATACCTGCTGCGGCATAAACTCATACACAGACACAGTCGCTTTGAGGTGCAACTGTTCCAGTGTGGCCCTATCCATGGGTCACAGTGCCTTCAGAGATGTACCTGCTCCAGCGTGGCCACAGTCCCTTCAGGAGTGAAACTGTTCCAACATGGCCTTATCGATGGCTACAGTTTCTCCAGGGGTGCACCTGCTCTGTCATGGGCTTATTCATGGCCACATGCTTTGAGGTGCTCCAGCATGATCTCGTGTACAGCCACTGATGCCTCAAGGTGTACCTGCTGCAGCATGAACTTACCCACAGCCACAGATGCTTTGAGGTGTTGCCTTCTCCAGCATGGACTTATCCTTGAGCCGCAATCCCTTCAGAGGTATACCTGCAGCGGCACAGGCATAATCGCAGCCACAGATGCTTCAAGGTGTCCTGCTCCCACATGGACTCATTCACAGGTGACAGTCCCTCTGACTAGAGTTCACGCTGGAGCTCCAGCATGTCCAGTACAGCAGCACAGAAACAGCAGCGATGCTCTGCCGTCTGCCGGCCCACGCATGTCGCCATTGCCATTACCAAAATGTTCCCAGGCACAGCTGAGTAAGATGACAAGCAATACAGCAGTACAGCAAGCAGCAAAAGCAAAAAAGCAGCCCCTAATAAGCACAAGACTAATTTACAGTAAGGCAAGCAAGCCCCATGGCAAGCCCAGGAGCCTGCCAATTAATTGCTAAACAGCAATTACAGCTATAAATTAACTCTATCCCAGCCAAAACCAGCATTCGAAGCAAACTGCTCAAAGCATCGAGCTTTCTGTAGACCCCTTTCTTCCACCTGAGAACACGCAATGTTGCAGGGATTCCAAAATCAATTCAACTCTCACAAAAGCGGTGCAGAAGCAGCCTCTTATTCTTTGCAGTGTGCAGATAAAAGGTTGAAATAGGAAGCTGGGTGAGAGGATGTTAACTAGGCAAGTATCCTGGTTCAAGGCAAGTAGGCATTGAACAAATGTTTTCTAAACAAAAGAGAGAATCTCTCCTCCTTGTGAGCTGATGGAGGAGAGTTCCACATCAAGTAAATGATGGTGTTATTTGTCTGGTTTTTGTGCTCTTTTGCTTACTTAAAAGAAAAGCCCCATCAAATGAAATAAAGTTTTCATGGCATGTTTTTTTTTTTGGTGCTGATGAAGAAAAGGGAGACTGACATACTCAAATTATTCTAAAGAAAAGTAATGAAGAGGAGGGTGTACATTTCCCACTGCAGCATTACTCTGCAGGGAGTGATTGTTCATAATGCACAAGTGACTGAAGTCAGTCCATTCTTCAGCGGTCTCAAAATGTGCCAACAAACTAACAGCGACTACGATAAAAGTAAATTGGATTTTCTATGTCAATCCCAAGTCTATTTGAAGTTCATTGTTAATGGCAATGAATTACATTGTACTGTGTAGAATGACATTAAATCATAAGGAAAAATGTATTAGATTTCCTTTAGATTTTATAAGATATCTGTTGAAAATATGCACTGTAACCCCGCAGTTCCTCCTTTCAGTATGGGAAAATTTCTATTCTTCTATAGTTTGTAACTCTGTTCTCCTCCTTTTTCCCCTGCATTGAAGAAATTTTCTGAGATCTGAAAACTACAGAATTTGGCCTAATATGTCATTATGTCCAAAATAAAGATTTTTATTTGGTCAATCTTTATTTTATTAAAAGGCAAATAAAGTGATTTTATACTTTTCAAAGACATTTACATTCACTACTCAAACACACATTGAAAATGTAGTATCATCGAGTTCTGAAAAGCCTTATGAATGAGGCGTTTGCCTCACTGAAATCATGGCATGGGCACACTCGTCAAAACTAACATGAAATTCGCTGTGAGGTGGTCCCAATGGGTGTTTAGCTCTCAACCACGCAGATGGCTGCATGCTGTGGGTGAGTTTCATTTGTCCAGATGTGCTGCCTTTGCTCAGGTGTAGCTGCCTTATCTGCCGTGAACAACTTCAGTAACTTTCCCATGATCCCACCATAGGTTGTGTCTATACACGCATCTCAATTTTACCTATGTTAATGTGTATCCTTCGTTCTAAAAAATGTGTAATGCTTGGTATCAGGACCATTAATGTGAATAAACATGTAAATAAGGCACAGACATGCCTGTGCGTAGAATCAAAGCTTTAGGAGATACTCCTAATACAGTTACGATGCTCGCCGTGATGACGGCCACTTACCAGTGCCTGAGTGAAGGCGATTTTCAAGTTGACACAAGGCAATCATAAATGTCTGTCCCATAATGTAATGTGCTGCATAGGCGTTGCCAAATGTGCTTTAATACTCTCAGCAACAAGGGTTAGAATTGATTTAAATGCTGCCAGTTTGGAGGGCGCCGTTTAATTTCCTCGATAACTCGGTATTATTATATAACTCGGCCTATTATATTAAGGCCGCGGCGCCCTCAGGCCTCGGCGCCCTCCCTCTCACCGGCCCGGCTCTCCCTCACCTCAGCCAAACGGCCGGCGGCGCAGCACACCTCAGCCGCCACCGTCAGCGGTTCGCGGTGAGGCTCCTCAAGAAAGCCGTTCGCCTGCACCTCCCCGTCCTCCGCAGGGCCCCGGCGGACCTCCAGCCGGGGTTCTCGCTCCCCACTAACGGGGACACGACACCTCACCTCCCTCCCTCCGCCCCCTCGGCGAGACGGTGGCCCCGCCGCCGGCGCTCCGGGCCCGCCCCCGTCACGTGCGGGGGGCGGTGCGGTGCGGGCGCAGGGCTGCCCGGCCGGCCACTGGCGCCGCGGTCTCGCCGCCGCCGGAGCCGCTGGTCGCGGCCTCCCGCCCGCGTCTTCGCTCGCAATATGCCTCCGCTGCCCTCAGGCTGCTCGCCATGCCGGGGACCTGTGCGGGCCTCTCCTCCTTGCTCCTGGGGCTGGCGGCCGCGATGCTGCTGCTGATGGGGCGGCCGCCTCCCGTCGACGCCGCAGCCGCCACCCGCCCGCAGCAGCAGCGGGCGGCGCTGCCGGGGGGTGCCCCCGCCGCCGCGGCCGCCTCAGGTACCGACCACCCCCCTCTTCCTCCTCCCGCTGCCGGGCAGATTCCCTCCTCCCCCCCCCCCCCGCCCGTTTCCCGCCTTCCCTGTGGAGATTTCTCCTCTCCCCTCCCCGGGGCCGCTCTGTCGGGACCCCGCCGTCAGCCCCGCCGCCTCCCTCTCCCCTCCCCGGGCAGGGGGTCAGCGTCCACCCCAGCCGCTCCCCGCCGGGCTGCGGAGGGGCGCGTCGGTTGAACCCGGCGCCGGGTTGTCGCTGCTGCTCTGTGGCAGCCCGGGTGTTGCGCTGCCGTGCGAAGGGACGGGCGCCGTTCCCGAAGCACGAAACGTGCCGCTTGCGTTTTTAACGAAAGCAGGTATAGCGGGGCCGTGGCGGCTGCTACGGGGCCGGCCGGATCCATCTTTAATATCACAAGATCTGCATGCGGCTGCTGTGGCGTGTCACCGGCGTGGTGGAAAAAAAAATCCAAGCCAGTAATGGTGTGGCCTGTGTCTGACCTAGCTGGAGATGCTCCTTCAAGTGCCAGGCAAATGGTCTCCCGGGAAGCGTGGCTCCAGGCGTTCCTATTTGCTGGCAGGAGTCACCGGAGCAAGATATATGAATGTATAAAATATGTATATAAACCATACATATATTTATTTCTGTGATAATTTATATCAGTATAAAAATAAACAAACCCTAGATGATACGTGTGTCTTAAGCCCATCGAATGAGTGATGGGGCTGCTGAGCTCATTAGTTTTTTCGCCTCCTCTGCAGAGTGAGGAAATGCGTCGTTTATCCAGCAACTGAGAGCGTGAAAATAATGTGCTTATTTCAGTATTGGCCTTGGTATTGCGGTCAAGCATGTGAGGTTGCCCTTTTGCAGAACTGGGGCAAGTGATACAGTGTTTGTTCTATCGTCTACTTTAAAAAATATATGTATATTGTGAAGTCTTAGTGTCTTAAGTCATTAGGATAAATCCAGTATTTTTCTTGACATATTGCCTTTCACCAAATAATTTCAAAATGGTTTCAAACATGAATTATTTAGGACCTTTTAGCACCAAGACTCCATTTGGGCATATCACTAGAGCATATGTTTCGTTTTTAACGTATATGCGTGTTTCTATTTCCAGTTGACTTCAAGAAGGTATAAAATGTTCTTAGTTTCAGGCATATGGTTAATATTTTGCTGAATCGAAGCCAATTTACAAAGCTGCCAAAGTATGTATGTTAATTAGGAAATATAAGCAAAGATCTTGAATGATGGTCTTTACTTGTAACTTCTTAAAGATTTAGAACAAGAAACTGTATTTGGTAGAATACAAATACATTCTTAAATTCTTCTGATACACTCTTAAAATGCCTTGATTTGCTTTCTGGTTGGGTTTATGTTTGGTTGGTTTTTGGTTTGATTTTTTTTTTTTTGGAGGGAGAGTTGTTTGTTTTTCTGTTCTAAACATTTAAACCATAGGACTTCAAAGAAGGGTATTTGATAAACATCTTGGTTTTTCCTTTTGATTTATCATGATTTTGTTTCTTATCATGCTTTTAGAGGAATATACCATTAATCACCAGCAAACGCCACTTAAAAGGCATTGGCAGCATTTCTAACTTGTGCAGTGAACATCTTGCTCATTAAAAATTGAGTGGCAAAAAAAAAGACAGGTTTTGTAATTCACTGATCCTTTTTGATTTCAGGTATTGATTTCTTTTCAAGAAGCTCAGTTACCTTATTGCCCTCAGTCCTGGCGAAAATCTTTGTTCGTACCAAACAATGTGATGCTGATGCTACTGGTTTGCTGTTGTTGCGACCCATATGTCTAGTTGCTGTTGTTTTCTTTTATTTGCTTCATAGGTTTTGAGGTATGAGAGCCCTGAAGGTGTCTTACAGTAGGCAGCTTTCATGATCAATCCCAGTTCATGAATGTTAAAAATTATCATTTGAGCTGATCCTCAGCATTTGTTTATATTATTTTTAAATACAGTTAGAGCTTTATTTCACTTGCTGGCTGGCTTTCTAAATGATCTTGATCAATTTTTTTATGCAAGAAAAAAAAATTCAAAAAAGCCAATAGCGATTTATCTTTTATAAAGACAAGGTAATCACTGCTATGAAACTATCATTATTCTGAAGAAGCTGCAAAGCACCTTTGGTTTTTGTGCGGTTTTTCCTTTCAGTGAAGCACATACGTAAGTTTTGCTGTACCGACATTTTTGAAATTTTAAAAAGGGAGAGCCTAACTCCAGATAGGTATTTATCACATACTAATGTCTTTTTCCATGAAATTATCTTTTGATGGTTTACAGCCGAAAGGTAGGCAGGATAAATGGCAGCTGCCTTTCCAGCAGAAGACTGGCAACAGAGTAATCCCTAAGGGGAATGCTCTGAAGAGGCCGCTCCTGCAGCAGCTGCAGGTCCTGTGCTGGGAACTGCCAGGCAGGCAGTGGCTTCTGGAAGTGAGGAGGAGTCTGACTGAATGTGGATTTACGCTGTGTGTTTGTGATCCCGGTGTTGCTAGAGCAAAGGAGCCTTACCCTCCTAAAATAGGGAAGGTGCAGAGCTAAGGCTGGAGTTCGCAAGCTTTTCTCATTTGACGTTCCTGTATCGATGTCCCTGTTCTGTCGAAGCTAATTATACAGTTTTACAGATCAATTCCCTTCTGGATTAGCAGACTTCTGCCAGTGTAATTATTATGCTCTCTGAGAAGAGATGCTAAAGTCAGCACAGCTGTGTACAAAGGTTTGGGGTGCAGACTTGACTGCTGACATGTAAATGCAGCAGTGAGAAGGTAGTTGTGCATCATGACCGAATAGGTTTTTTTGTTCATCCCTTCTTTCTTCTCCCTTAAAACCAAAAAAAACCCACTGCCAAAAGGAATAAGTAAATTCTAAAGATGAGGCAGAGCAGATGTGCACAAGAGGGACTCGGTTCATGGAGTTACTCTTGACTTGTGTTATTTAATTGATGTAGCTATTCTTCCCAATTTTTGAAAAAAAATTTTGAGGAGAGAGAGACAGGCTTCTCTGGTTAGAGTGGTGGTTGCTGAAGTGGAGAAGCTATCTTGGTTCCTTATTGTTCATAGTGAGTTTTTCCATTTTTTGTGTGGCAGTTTAGAAATCTGGACTCTGGCGTGCAGAAGCTATCCAAGAGAAGTCGCTGGGAGCTTCAAATACTCAGCGTTGAGGTCAGCAGGCTTGAGCACAGAATTCAGTAAATCATAGCCCTGGCTCTGATCCAGGCAAGTCTGATCTTGTTTTCCTTGTTCCCTTTTGTTTATCTTTATTGGGATGCATTCTTTACAGGAGGTGTGAATTGTGTTCTTTAATGTTCACAATGCTTGGGATACTCTGGATGTGGTACATTGTTATTCTCTTTATAATGCAGATATTGGGCAATAAACAGAGCAGAAACCGCTAACTGAATAACACACTCAGTATAGACATAGACAGCACACAGGATGACATACACCATCTTAATGTTGGAATTTTTTTTTCCACGTTGAGACCTTAAATTAGACTTGAAGTATGTTTGAAATAGGTGTTATTTCTTCAAGTTTCTGTCATACAACTGCATGTTCTATGCTGTGGGTACTCTGCATACCTTTTGTAACCCAGACATAAACAAGAAAAGACTTACCATTGTATTTATTTTAGACCATTCCCAATCTGCCTCACGTTCCAGAATTCAGGGAAAAAGAAATTTATTTTGCTTTTTTTTTGGCAGGTGGCTTTGTGTATGATGGGAAGATTAGCTTGATTTTTGTAGGGTGAAATTAAAAAAGCAGTAGCAGCTAACAGTGGTCCTGAACAAAGGAGAGGAGAGAATTGGAATTACTGTGCATATTTGTGCAGTTAGTTCTGTTTGTTGAGACCGATGAGATAAATACATGATTGTTGGCAAACTCAGAAGAGAAAAAGAGATTACCTTTGTACCTGTTGGAGACAAATACACTGTCTGTGAAATTTGATTCTATGCTCATTCTTCATACTATCTGCTTGCATGTGGTGATGACTTGCTACTTAACGCAAAGCAGTGTTCTAGATGAGATACCTAGTTAAGATTTTTCTAAACTCTTTTGTACATGTTCTTATTCTTCCTCATCATTCAAGGAGGAGATAACTTTCTCGTGCTTCCTTTTTGTTTGAGATACTGGAACAGAAATATTTTTGACACATCCTTGTGTGACTTGCTGCTTTTCTAATCTCTGTTTTCAATGTTTCTGGTAGTGAAATGTTTTTTCTAATGACTTGTATATTGGTGTGTAGGTGGTACATAAGGTATCTGGAGGAGCGTTTGGTTTTGATAGCTTGTTCTGTTAATCTGGGTTTGAATTTAAGCAATAATATATAACTATGCTTTTTTCTTAAAGAAAAAGATAATATATATAGTGCTATGTGACTGGCTTGTTTGTCACTTGGTGGAACAAGCTTTATGGTTTACTGTCTCTACAGTCACTGGATAGGGGATTAGTACGGCAGCAATAAATCCAGTTCTGTTTTGGAACTTCTGTTACAGTCAGATACCTTCCCCAAGAAAACGAGTGAGGAATTAAAAGATGTATAGGAGATTCCATAGCATTCCTATAAAGAAGGAAATTCAGTAATTTTCATGACTGAGTCATTGTGTAGGATATAGTTCCTGCTGAAGAAGTCAGGGCTGTCTAACTAGGGCCTTCGGATCAGCACTGAGGTTAATTGTTTTATACAAGCACCAACACAACCTTCTTATCCAGTAGGTCTTGGAATATAATTGGTGTCAGGGAAAAGGTTTATTTTTAACTTGTCAAAGCTTATGGGTTAAATTGTAGTAATTGTTTTTTATTTGGACATGGAGGAGATAGTTTGCAGTCTTTAAAAGAAGACTTTTGATTTGTTTTTAGATAGGTTCCCAATAAATGTTTGCATCTGATCTATGCGTTTCTAATATGAAGAACCTTAATGAAACTTTGGAAAGCTGACTTTCGATATGGTGAAAAATAATTCTTCCATTATGAAATAGAACTCCAAAAGAATTACATGCACACCTTAGCAAAATGGTTTAATGCAAGCAACTAACTCCACCTATGGAAGTAAGCTCAGAAAACGTTCTTTGATTTGCTTTTCAGTTTTCTTGACATTCTCAGCCTCTGGGATTTGCAATAATGGTTTCTCAGCTAGGTGAGAAAGTAGAGAAAGAATGTAAGACTTAGACCTGTCCTGATTTATTGAAGCTGATGTTCTTAAGTGACTTAGCTTTCTGTGCTGATCTGAGGCTTAGTAGTGCAACAAAATATCAGGAAGGGCACTAGGACACAGAGAGGTGATAAAGCATCAGCGTTTTGAGACAGAACTGAATAATGAAAGAGAAATATTCACAAATAATTTATTTGTCCGTGTGTTCCATGGTTTAGGTCACTCAGTTGCTAATACAAGAAAAAGAGGAGTTTGGGGTTTTCCACGGTAGAGCACAAATGAAAAAACACACACGTTTTTATTTTTGAAGAAAAGAACAGATATAAACAAAAAGGTACTGAAGAGTTCTGAAGGGGTGGGCAGCTCTTCTGAGTTGAAAGCTTGCTTTTATTGAAGCTTGTAATATATTATACAGCATCATGCTCTATACTTCAGAAAACTTGATTTCAAGAAACTTGTGTTGATAGTAGCTTTCATTGTAAAGAACTGAGAGAGACAAGGGCAGAAATGTGTTTACGTTCACAGAAATGGGACCTACAGTTAGATGGTAAGGAGAGGTGGCAGCAAGCAAGAGTAATGAATGATGGCAGGAAGCTACCTAATGCAAGGTGGTAGTTTTTGCAGTTCTTATTTGTTTTGTTAAAGTTTCATTATTACTTGTCAATCTGTTGGCAGACGATACATCATCAAAGGCCAATTGGTATGTAAAAACATTCACAAAATTGCTGTCAGGCTGAGAAAAAGGCAGTTTCAGGATTTGGAATGTAACTGCTATCTGGGTCAGTGGGGATCTATAGCATGCTTTCTCTGTGAACTAGCTCAGTAGATGAAGTCTTTGAAGACGGAGGCAAAGATCTGAGAGGAAAGCTTATTCAAAATAAACTTAATTTTTGGCATGTCAAACTTAGAAAAATAGCGCAGGTTACTTTGTCGTCTTGAAAGATGCATATTTTTATATTCACTATATCCTTCTGTAATGAATGGGGATTTGAGGCACAATGTGACAGAGCAGATGAGTCCTCTGTGTTACTCCTGATACTGCATTTTCATAGATCTATGCAATCTGGTGTGCTGCAGGAGCACCCAGATCCCATAATCAGGAATTTCCATTGCACCGTAGGGGTTAATGCACTTTTGAATAACGCTTCTGTGTTCAGTAGGGTGAAACCACCGGATCTAGCTCCTCCTACCTAATCCTAGCTTGCTAGAGGTGTTCCAGCACACCTCATGTGTGCACATAAACTGTCATCTTCCACACATGTCTCCAAGACGCTGTATTCAGCAGGCTGCAAAGCAGCTATTGCCCTTCTTGCTTTGCTTTTCTGGCACTGGTTGCTCTAGAGAAAACATGAGGTTTGAAAACAATTTTCATGCTAGCACATGCTTGAGGGGAGGATGTGAGTGTGCACAGCTTAACAATTAGCAATATGAAAGTGTATTTGCTGAAACAACCTGTGTTAGGGAATTTAAGGTTAGAAAGCTCAAGAGAATGAATTAATCTTTAGGAGCGCCCTCTCTCCCTAAGCCAGGTGTTTAGAAGGGGAGATTTCACTCAAGCTGTATCTCATCTTTTCAGTTGGAATAGGCACTCCGGATCCATCCAGCAGAAGAGCTGGGTCCCTGGGAAAGGGCAGTCCTTACAAACCACAACTGAGGCTGCAGCACAGATGGAGCATGTCTTTGTACAGCCCCACCACATCTCTAGTGGGATTCTTTCCTCCTCAATTTCTTGTCCTTCTTTCTCTTCCCTGAGGTTGTGATTATGCTTCATCACGTGGGCTCGAAGAGAGTCTCCACTGACCGAAAGATGTAAGTCAGACTTCAGGGCACAATTGTTACCCTTCACGATGTGGAAATGAGACAGTTGAAGGAGATGGGTTACAGGGTGAGATCCTCCTGGTGGACTTTCCACGTGACCCTTCTCACTTCTACATTCTGCATTTACTGTTGATAGTGCCAGGTACCTAAGACAGTGCAGTCCTACCAGTGGAAGAGGCAAGAGGTCACCTCTCATTGAGATTACGTGGAAATAAATTGTGGCTCTAGGTGGGTTAGAGAGCAAAAAAAATCTTGGCCCTCTACCTTCTGATTTTCATTGTCCTGTTTTGAAAAATTTGATAGTTTTGGTGTGGGTCTTATCTGAGCTACTGGCAGCTATAGTAGGTTAACCTGCAAATGGTGGCTAAATAGTTGTGGTGGGGAGTGGGTTTTCTGTGTTGAATATGATGCAGTGATTCTAGGCATGAGTGCGAGGCGCATATCGAGCCATGTGCATTAGGAGGTCATGAAGCAGCAAAATATGGAGAATCTCAGAAACGCTTCAACGTGTCCCCAGCATACTCTCATTGAAATGCATTATTGACATGACGACTGCACCCCAAAAGCACTCTAAGATCTATACAGTGTCGTTCGATTAATGAGTGCTTTAGCGTGTACAACTGAGTATTTGCTTGAGTGCTTTTACTAAACACAGTGTAGTTGTATCCAGATAAACTAGAGCACTGACCCATTATCACGCAGTTTATTTTGGAGGAAAGAGTTGAATTTAGGTGGGTTTTGGTTTTTTAATTTTATATTTAGTTTCTAGATGGTCATTAGTACTTCATGTGCTTCTTCTGAAATGTTTTCTTCTGGACAACATACTTTTATTCCTTTATTTCTCATCTGTCTTTTATCTGTATTCAACCATTGAGCTTTCCCACTAGAGTGTGCACGTAGCTTTCAGGTTTCGTGTTGTAGGTTATTTTTGTTGCGCATCTGAGCAACTCTTTCATTAGTCAAACTGATTTACTTTCAGTGTTCAGTGTTTCTGTTTTCATTGACTGCAAGTGTTATCAAGTAAGCCCATGCAAGATGAAGTATATCTTTTCATCCTATTTCCTTAATAAAGCGTAGAATTTGCATCAGTTTGTGAGCCCCAAATTATCATAGGATGCTGTTCTCCTACTGAAACATCCAGCCAGATATGCTGAGTGTATTAAAATTAGCAGCTGAAGTAAACCACAATCAAGTGAAGATTAGGCTTGTTCTTTGTGGGTTTTTTCTTTGTGTTTTCTGTGATTTGAAAGTACCTATGAGGACTGTGGAGATATTGAGGCTGGAGGGGATATCAGGAGCACTGTAGTACAACCTGCGTAAAGCAGGGTTGACACTGAATTCAGACCTGGGAGCTCTTTTCTGTCAGGCCATGAAAGCCTCCAAGAATGGAGAACTTCTCTGCACAACCTATTCCAATGACTGTTTATTCTCAGAGAGAAAAATATTTCCTCAGGCAGAGGAAATCCTTCCGGTCGGATCCTTCCCTGCAGTTTGTGACTGTTGCCTTTCATTTTCCTGCTGTGCATTTTGACAGAGATCTTGGCTCCATCTTCTTGGTAAACTCATGGGTATTGGAAGGCCATTGTTTAGGTCCCCCAAAGCTTTTCCTTTGCAAGCTTAAACAAGGCTCGTTTGTTTCTGTGGGTCCAAAACTGAATGCAGTTTCCAGATGCAGCCTAGCAAGTCCTAAGTGAGAGGGATTAATTACTTCTCTTGCTCTGTTTGCTATGCTTCTGTTGATGCAGTGCAGGGCGCTGTTAGCCTTCGTCGCTTCCAGGGTGCGCTCCTGACATGTTTAGCTTATTGCTCATCAGGACGCCCTGATGCGTTCAGCAGAGTACTGCCCTGCCAGTCAGTCTCTTACAGGTACTGCTGGAAGGGGTCAAATGCATCATTTCCTATTTGTCCCTGTTAAATTTCATCAGGTTCTTTTTGGCCCATATGTCTTTCTAGGTCTCTTGGAGCATATTGGCTGCATCCTTATCTCGTTACCATCTGCAGACTTTGAGGGTGCATTTTGTACCCTCCTCAAATCATAGAATCTTCATGGTTGGAAAGGACCTTTGAGATCATGGAGTCCAACCATAAATCACTGACTGGGACTTGTATGTGATTATGGGGTGTGTCAGCTGCTAATGTTTTTCTTGAAACTTCTGCATTTCATTTTGGGTAGACTATTTTCCTCTAATGCATGTAAATTAGAAGAAAGTGGAATTCTATCCTCTGCTGCTGATTTGGGGCTGTTTTATGAATATGATGTATACGGTTGGTTCAGTCTGTTGAAATAGATACCAGTGCATAGCATGGAGTTCTGGTTATGAAATTTTGGCAAGACACCACATTTATTTATTATTAATTACTTTATATGGGCAAGGCTCCCAAATGAAACTGATTGGAACATTCTCGTATAACTTATTTTTTATGAGGTAGCAAATCTGGTTGATAATTTGTCTGTGCTAATGTGAGCTAAATTAGAAAAAATTTCAATGCTGTCAAGATATTTGAAAATATGGGCTGTTTTGCTGGAATGAATAAGGAGGTGCTTGCCCCTTCCAATTATTACAGAAATAATGGAATTATAAAAAGCTTTTCCAGATCATTGTGGAAAATATTTTTCCTCTGTTCCGAAGCCTTTCCTTAAGTGACTGAATAGGAGAAATGAGTAGTTTTATGTTGGGTAAGTGGACGACATCAGTAGAGCATGTATTTGGAACAATAAAAGTTGTTAATAACATGAATTATGACTTGTGCTAAGTATCACAGAAGTTTATTTCATTTTTTGTGAGAGCAAGGGAGAAGACTTACTCTCATTGGGCTGAAGGATAGATTTTCTTTGGATTATGAACCACTGATGTGAGCAAATCCTGCAATTAAGTTGACTGGACTGGAGACCCAGCAAAACATTTTTGAGATACTGCATGGTTTTGGTGCAGCGTTGGGCATAAAAATTTGTCACAGCTGTTAGCCATTTAATTAGTTATCTGGTTCCTTTTCCCTCTATGTTTTTTCTTTTTTTCCTAAGCACAGTATAGAAAACCTGCCCCACTACAGTTCTGTCTCCTGTATTCTTCAGTGTTTCATGGAAGAGATTGTCACAGAAATACTTATGTAGATTTTTTCCCTCCAGTCCAGTTGGCATGATATCAGAGGTGCTGAATGAATCTGAGTATTTTTTGGGGGGAAAAAACAGTGTTAGCTGCCCCATTTTTAGTCTTGGTGTCAAGAAAAATGTTTCCGTCATCCTAGAAAGGTTTCCATGGTGCTAAGTTGTTTTTCAGTTATTCCCTACGGTAATTTGGCTACTTGCTGCGAAGGGAGAATTTGTGTGTCTGTGTTGGTGGTGTTTGTGTTGGAGACACGGTGGGCAGCAGCTTCATCTCTAACAACTGTCCTTTAGCTGGATCCTGGAGCACTTCATCCTGTGCTGGGCTGTAGAGAGGCAGTAATGATTCAAAGGGGCAATGGCTGAATCATTAATATGTTCACTATTGCTACTATATTCCTCAATGCATGTATGCAGAAGAGTTGTATTATTATGGGGGCAGTCTTGATTCAATTATTTGCTTTATCTGTCTGAATTGACAGATCCTTCTCTTTTTTAAACACTTTTTTTACTGCATCTGTGGAATTTTACTTTATTAAAATTAGTAGGAATCTTCATTCATTTTAATCTGCAATCATTTTTCTAAAAACTAATGTCATATTTATTGTTGTTTTGTGACTCTTTTTTTATCATTCAGTTTAGGAAACTCAACTCAACTTAGCTTATTGGGTACTCTTGTTTTGTTGCTGCAATATGGATTTCCTAAGTAGCGCATTTAAAAAATTCCCATCCTGTATGTATAGGACTACACTTAGGATATGACGGCCTGCAAACTTCCAATTGTATTTTCTTCATATGTCTTTACACACAGGCCTTCTTCCGAGGGGTTAGAGGATCTTGTCCTCTAAGTGAAAGATAAACATTGCCAGAACATTGCAAATATCTTTCTTTAAGCAGTTGTATCAAATTTTGCAGCTTTGGGGAAGAAAACTATTTTCGGTAAAGAATAGCGTTCTTGAATAACATTGCTGAATGCATCAATAGTTCTCCTTTGTGATTAGTGAGTAACATGCACTGACGTTTGAATTACTAGTTTCTAGGTTATATTATGCCACTGTGAGTTTATACAGGCATATCTGTCTTAAGGTTAAAACCTTCAGGGCATTAAATGTCATGTTTGAAGAAGGTGTGTTTTCCTGTGATTTTTTTTTTTTTTTTCACTCTGCCAAATTAAGGGGATGTTTGAACTTGCACAGATTTTTTTTTTTCTTTTTTTCAGCTAATTCCACTTACTAGCCACCACTAAGAATTACATGAGACAAATCCTCTATCTAATCCATTAGGTTAAAAAAAGATGATTCATGCTACAGGGTTACTGGAATATTTTTCCTCTGACCAAGTATGTTGACTGTTAAAGGGTAGGTTTGACAAATCATTAGAAATTTTCTATGAGAAGTGGTCTCATTTTGTCAAGGAGGTGATGCTGAATGATTTATTTTTTTTTTCTGTTTATATAATGAAGGTTTGATTGTAAAGTTCATGAGTAGGAAATGCATGTTGTTTGCTTATTGCCTAATAGGCGCTTGCCTGTCTTTCTTGAGGGCATATAGTGTAATGTGGGTATATAAGATAGCATATTTAAAATAGAGTATTATGCAGATTTTCATGTTTCCGTTCTGTACTTTTTTCCCAGTATTCTATAACAAAGTGTGAATTTTTAACATTCATTTTTTCATTCCCTCAACTCTGATGCAAGGTAGAATGATACAGGCAGTCATTTAAAAAAAAATGAGAGCAGTATTACAGGTTTAGTATTAGCCAGTGAGTAAACTGAGATGAAAAAAATAATCTTACAATGGCCTCTGAAATGCCTGGGCAAAGGTGTTCTATTTTGTAAGCTTCAGGAGCTCTATTAATAGTATTTACTAGCTCATTTAAATCTCTTTCTCTTGCAAATTTGTCTTTGTTTGATGTATAAGTTTTGCTTAAGATTTTTGGTCTTGTAATATTAATCATTTATCTCACCTATCTAAGATTACAGAAGATGATATTTAAAATAAAGGAATCCTAAATAAGTGAAGCTCTTCAGACTGCAGCATTTCATCTTGTCTGCTGCATATCTCCCTTGATCCAGGAAGATTAATTTCTCAGCTTCCGTCTTCCATAGTAACCAGAATTCTGAGAACCAGACTGGCTGATGCAACAAAATAGCAGCAAATAAAAATGCAAAGTTGCTATGGTAATTGTAATTGTTATAGCTTCACTAGCAGGTGTCAATTTTGAATTTCATGGGAACTCTCATTATTTATGCCAATATACCGGTACAGAAAGGCATGTGAAATACAACTCTGTAATGGAAATTCTGGTTTATTGTATCCTGTGAGTTCTCATGTTCTGACTTGGGTGGTGAAATATTCTGATTTTAATACGTAATTTGAATGAAGGAGGCATCTAATGGTGAAAAAACATCATGCAACTCCTTACCAAATGAGGACCTTAAAGCAATACATGATATGCACTTAAAAATATTCCAGTGAATTTTTTAATGACGGGTACACCACACAGTGCTAAAGGAATACGGGGTGGGGGGGGCGGGGAATCCCATCTAGACTTCATAGCTGCTTTCATGCCTAAATTTCATAGCTCTTGCTTAGGTAGCCCATATGAAAATATTTAAAGGGAAATGCTTGATTTCTTTCTACTTGATATATCTTAGTAGGTGCACTTGAAAGTGTTTGTGGGTATGTTCCCACTGAATAGGCGAGTCAGTTGTTAGTAGCTTTATGGATTAGCCTGATGGCATTCTCGCGTAGTTCTTACAAGCATGATCATTCCAGGAAGATGTTTATTGATTACGCAGTAGTAATCATGAAGGATACAGCCTATAATGATCTGTTTTATTTTTCAGGACCTTAATTTCATCAGTATTCAGTTTGTGCCAACATTTGTGGAATGAATATGATGCTTACTCAGTTTCTTTATGTATCTGGTCTGAGATCTTGGTTGGAAGTGTAACCACTTACAATGATATTACTCAGCTTTTGGTTGTAGAAGAGGGTTGTTTTATTTGTTGTTTTATTTAGTTAGATAACTCATTAAATCGGTCCACTCTTATATACAACAGATCTTAAAATTAAAAAAGCTGAAATGTTAATTTACCTGTGCAATAGTGCAGATTTTGAACTCTAAGGCTGTCCAGATCATAAAGTAATCCAAATCCAATAAAATAATTACAAGCACTAAAAGTTTGTGTGTTTGTGAAGCGCAGTAACAATTTTAAAGTATGAACTCAAGGTAGTGATGCAGTCTGTATCTGTACAAGTGTGTCATGGAAGTAGATAGCTAGAAAGTTAGTAATGTCTATTTGAAAAATACTAGGAGTTTTTAAATTCGCTTCTCTGAAGAATTGGCTCACGCTAGGTAAGTACATCCTCTATCAAAATGTGATAGCTGAAGTTTGCCAGTGTTGAATGTTGGACATGTTTAGTCCTGATTAAATTTGATCTTTCTTTTAAGTTGCTTCTGAATTTGGAGGATACAATTCCAAAAGTTGTAGGAAAATCGGATTATTGATTTACACTGATCTGATGACTGTTCACTACTCTGGAAGTTATTTCAGTGTCTAAGTACTACTGAGGCATAAATTTAAACTAATATTTGAGAGCAAGTATTCTATTAAGAATTTTTTGTAATTTTCTTTACCTCCCTCTAACGAATGAACAAAACTCACTTTCCTCTTGTTTGCTTAAGATTTGTGTTTATATACACGCATACATACAAAATATAAAACCTTGAAATATGTTGGTATAAGAGGAAAATAATTATTCTGTTTAAGTGAAACAAAATTGTTGCAAGTAAATAAATTCAGCGAGCAGCTTTTTTTGTAAAAGCATTAGTAAAAATTCAGTGTTAATTCTATGTAAAAAAATGATGCTGAGTCTATAAATATTTTTTTTTTGCTGGAAAAACCCCTAGAATGTATGAATGAGAAAAACAGTTGATTTCTAAAGTAGTGTGATTTATTTATTCATTTACTTCTCTCTGCTACCAAAATCCCTCTTCGAAGAGAAAGAGGCCTTGTTCTTATCTGTGAAATATGTAGCACTTTCCCCAGTATTTCAGCAGATGGTCAGCTTCTCCATAGTGTCTGATACAATTTTTTTATAACATGAAACTGGATTTTGGGTCTCTTTTGAACTAAATGAATATTTAGTCTCTGACCTACTAATTTACTTAGAACCAACCTTGAAGTTTGCTCTGGATCATGTGCTAATTTGCCACAGGCAATATACCCTGTGGTTTTTCAGTCTGATAGATTTCAAGTCTCCATTTAAAGTGCACATCCTGATGGATTTGATTCAATGCATTTAATTTTACGTAATGCATTTATCACTCTCTTTTTAGTATATGAAGCTTGCAAAACCCCTTATCTTTAGAAAGGTATTGATCTTCCTTCATGATCAGTGATCTCGTGAGCTAAAATACGAGTCATCATCACAGAGATTACTCCAGGGTGGGATGAATGCTGGGAGGAAGGAGACTGAGCAGAGCTCCGCCAAGAAAAGAGAGCAGTAAGAAAGGCACAGAAAAATAGGAACTGCGAAAGCAATGAACAAGCAGAAAGCAACATGAGCAAGAATGAGAAGTTTTCATTTGAGATCGTGGTAGATTGTTGGGTTTACATCTTTCCTATGTTGCTGTTTTGTTCAGTTCTTAAAAGCAAATGTATCCAGTTGTTCCAAGAGATGCAGCCTAAGCTTGATTTGGAACTGAGGAATCTGGATAGTGTGTGAGATGTTTTCTGCAGTACTATTTTTTTATTTTTATTTTTTTCCCCTCAGTAAGGTGGGAAGAAGGGCCACCTGAAGACTAATATGTGCTGGAATAATGCATGTATCGATACGAATGAGCTTCGAGTAAATAATTTCCATTTTTTTTCTTATCAATGTACAGATGCTTAATGACTCTAGCGCTGTGGTCTGCACGTGCCTATCACAGAACGTGCTATTGAAATATGGAAGTGTTTCTCTGTATCTGAAACAGTGCTTTATTTGAAGCAATTGTAAAAGAAAATGTTTGAAAAGTTAGAACATAATTTTTTTTCCAGCAAAACCTCACCAGTGTAGCCTGATGGGAGACAAATCCCCCACTTCAGTAACAGTGTGTTCAAATTTTTTCTAATTTCTAATCTGTTACAGTTTCTCTTGAATATGAAGCAAGTGGTTCCTGGAGACATCTAAATTTGACTAGATTGGGTTAAATTCTCTCCTGTAAAATGACTGTAACAGCCTTTCTCTCTGTAAAAGGCACTGCTTGTCCCCCTCAGGATCTAGCCTTAGCTCTTTCATAATTGGGATTTTTTGTTGATGGCTTCTGTGGAAATTGGTTGACCGGAAATAAGGCAATGGGAATACTGTGGTGTCCTACTTTCCAAGACCCTGTTTTGCAGCTTTGTCCCTGGAAGTCGGTAATGTATTTTGCACCATTGCAGAAATTTTTGCCAAAGCTGTTCTCTTAAATATACATCTTAATGTTCAATCGTGCATTAAAATATTTTAAGGGAACGCTAAGCTACAGAACTGTACTGTATGGATCATGTGGTGGTATTACCTCCACAGGATTAGCTGTTCATAAACAAACAGAGCAAATGGTGATTAGTTCTGGCCTCCAATTTTTTTAATACTTAATTTTGTACAATATCCTTGCATTGCCTAAAAGCACTTTTCTCTAAGTCTCTAGAGTTGCACACTATTGAACGGCACCCCTGACACAGGGCAGTAAAATGTCAATATCTTCTTTTTCCAAAGCGCGTTTCAAGGAGCAGTCCGTACTTGCTTTAAAATTAAGAGTAATCACGGTGCGGTTTTGCTTAAAGCTCAAACTAAACAAGGGCAAGTTTTAGCTGTCCCTGTAACCCAGGTCAGTCCTCATGCACCCGTGTTGCTCAGTGGTCACTTTGTGGTTACAGTTAGTTACGTGGCTGTTCGCTAACAGGATGAAAGTTTTAACTCCCAGGCCCGTTCTAGAGAGGGGGTGGTACAACTTTTAACCTTGTGCTAAGCGCAAGAATGAATGTGGGTCAGCTACTTGTGAACTTTCAAGTGTTTTTTCTGCCAGGTAGAATATTTGTTATCTTACGTGTGTGGTGTTCTTCTCTAAATCTAGCGTTCTCTTTTCCAGATAAATTTGTTTTTACAGCTGGCTAGGTATTTGTTTGCTGAATTTCCTCAGACCTTTTGTGAACTGTGTGAGATTCTTTGCTTCTCAGTTCAGTTATAGTGTGTTGCAAATAAAATGTGTTGATTATACTTGTAACTAATTAATAAAGACAAAGTTAAAACTGCACAGAGCAAAACATTTGCAGTGTGTTTTGTATTTTAGTAGTGTTCCTGTGTCATTTTAGGGAGGAAAAAGTATTTACTGCATTTATTTTATGGTATTATTTGAACTCAGAGGAGCAGCGTATAAATAGCATATAAACATCTTTATAAAGAAGAATCACGTAAATTCATTTTTAAATGAGATATTCTGTTACCAATTTTGGAATATATAGAATTATTTGTGTAGTGTTAGAAATGTCTTTATACGTGTACATGCCCAACTGTATGTAGGGTCTATAAATGACTGCATGGAGTAAGACAGCATAAAAGAATACTGATAGCTAGAAAACCTTAGGATGTAGGGGTTATTAATGAGATTTTGCAGGCTATATGATAGCTACGAGAAGCATAATTGAAAACCAGTCAGAGAGCTTATCCTAGTGTCTGACGATAACTGTCAGAATATAGCCATAAAACAGTTACCAGAGTTTAAGGGTCACCTATTATGTCATTTTAATGCACTATGCAAGGCAGAAAAATCTGTTCTCTGTCAATGCATTGTACCTTAATACAGAACAAAAGGTAACCACAGACTGATGGTGCGCTGTGGTGAGGAGGGCTTACTTCGGCATTAAATCATTCCTGTGTCAACTAGTTGGTGCCACAGCTCACCTTCACGTACATGGATTTTTAATGAGCTTTAAAGGTATAATAGGCTGTTACTTTTTATAGATATGCTTTTATAGTTTGTCATTGGCATTACTGTAGTTCTAAGGAAATTTTAAGAAGCAATGATTACTTTTTGTGAGCAGGGGGATTGCTTTTATATGACCTTTTTTTACTAAAGCCAGATGTGTGTAGACTGTGTAGATTGTGTATGTCATTGATTGTTTGTTTTTTTTTCCCCAACAGTGATATCCATTGCAATCCTGCATGCATAGTAAAACCTGATATTCTTAGAACAAGTGATTTCTTCTTTACGGATCAGTGTACCTTTCATATCTCTAATTATACTAAGCAAAAAATATGGTGTTCTATGAACGTAAAAGATGGGAAAATGATTGTTCAGTCATCTAAGACCAAGCAAATTGCGCGGCACAAGTTTTATCTGTCTGGATAGCTGGGAGAAACGTAGGCAGTTTCCTACACATGTAAGCATGTGCCTTTTCTGGCATGGGTTTGAACATCTCTAGGCAAGGATGAGAAAAGTCTACTCTGAAGGAAGGAACTGATGAATAATTTAATTATAGTTGCTGTTCCTTCCACTCCATAAGATAATTGCTTAATTGGGTTGTTGTCTGTGTGTTTGAGAAGAGTGACTGCCTCCTTCAAGGTGCAGGCCCTCTTTTGCTATAGGACCTTGGTGATAAATGGGAAAAGGGACTTAAGATTGGGTAGCAAAATGTGTAGAAATACTGCCTGCGCAGTGCTCTGCATGTGTGTGTGTTCGCTGCTGTATCTCACAGCTAATGATACGTGTAGTTTGCAATATATTGCTGCTTGTAAGGTCTCTGGCCTTGATCATGTTAATTAAATCTCAGATAAATATGGTAACCGGATGATATGCTTATCTGCAGCTAAAGAATTAAGAACAAATTACATAGGGTATTACAGAGAGAGATTTTTTTGCACTGCTGTATTTTGTACCCATCTTCCAATTCCAGGCAGTTCTTTGGCTTAATTCTGTGACATGATTTATGAGTTAGGACAGTGATGTGAAGCCAAATTCCAGGCATTAGATGTTGTTGCTCGAAGAAATGAGGTGTCATATTTGACTGGCTGTGACGTTTCTGAAGTAGCTAAATGTGGTAGAAGGCCTTGTTTCCCTTTGTCTAAATAACGGCTTCATTTGGATGAACATTTATCAGCAAACGTTTAAATGTCGTAGAAGCTGGCATTTCCAGTGGACTTGCCAAGAGACAAATCTCCCTTCCTCTGAGGCAGCTCAAATCAAATTAGCCAAGACTGAGCTTTTTCTTCTAATTGTAGGAGTTCTGTCAAATCTGTTTAATATTCAGATACAGCTGACCCACTTGTGTTTGGTAAGTGTTAGTGACCAGAATAAAGCACAAGTTTCATCTGTTGTTTACTTTATCAGCTTTGGTTTTATTAAGCAATTAACCAACAGTTCATTTTTGCATCTGAAATGTTTTTCAGTACATTTCATTGTGATTTAAAAATCCTACCACGGTCTCCACCGTATTTGAGACTTAAAAGTGTCCTTAAGGACTTGTGCATTAAGTTCTTTATAAAAAGAAAAAACAAAAAAAGCAGGCTTTTCTTTGCAAATTAGATGTCATGAGTGTTAATATGATATTATTAATAACTCAATGCCATAAAGTCTGATGAATTTGCACATTAAATGCATGCGAGGCGTGTGAAGGAATTAGTTTGAGGAGGGAGTTGGTCAAGGGGGTATCAAGTTTGGAAAGATACAGATCAGTCATACGTGTTGGAGCACCACTGCGCGCACAGTCTGAGCTCTTAGGACCTTATGATTGTGTTGCTTTCAGCTGGGCCGTTACAGCTGGCCTGCTGTAGGATGCTCTGCTACACTCAGTTTTATACAAAACAACAGTGAAACGTGGCTGTGGGGGAGGAAAATTGTTGCTGTTGGATTCTGGCTTTTTTAACTGGATTTTTTTACACATCATCATTTCACTAGCATCTGGATTCAGAGGCATAATATTGTGTGCTCACATCTTCTGTACTGTTACTGTTGGGAAATAGAAAGTATTTTGGTTTTGTTTTATTTTTTAAATTCTTTCCAAAATCATTGCACGCAAACTTCAAGCAACTTGTTGGCAGAGTATATTCTGGTTGATATTAGAAAATAATACAATTTGCTCATATATACTACTTGCAGGGAGGGAGCAATTCCCAGCGGATTGGCATACTTTCTCCTGTCAGGAAGACTCTTGTGTCAGCACGAAAGATAAGGCCAAAAGCAATGAGAGCTGGGGATTGAGTCTCCTTTAATCTTTGTCTTAATATTAACGGGTGTTCATTTTATAAGGCGGTAATATGCAGGTAATTACACTTTCAGAGCTTGTATTGTATGAGACTCTGTTTTTAATGGGAGACCTTTGTCTCAGTAACACACATGCACGTCCCCGCCCCCAGGGATTTCGGTCTGCATTTGGAACCATGCTGCTGCAGCTTCTCAGCACCATTTCAGGCAGAGTATCAGTTTTGAAAAACGCTTTGGCAATTTCTGAACCCATAGGAGAAAGAAGTAAGGAAAGCTGAGCGTGGCTAAAAGTAGCCAATGATATTTGTCAGTTCGCTAACAGAGTGAAAATAGTATAGGTTTCGACGTTTTTGCAGTCTATTTCTTTTTTCAACCAAAAGCTTCCAAAAAAGTGTGTTTTAATATGGCTGTAACTGAAGGAGATGAGAGGAGGAAATATTTTTGCACAAAATAGCCGTTGAATTTACTAACAGCTGAAGGAGGAATGTAGCAATTCCCTCGGCCCCATGTTTTCATTAGGCTCTCTTTGTTAAGAGAAAATGGAAAAAATATACATTAAAAGTGCGAAATGATTGAAAGAAAGAGTCTGAGTACATTCTAGTTCTTAATTTTTTATGAATTACTTCAGCTGTAAGTAATTTCAGCTATAAGTAATTATACTAGTCTTTTCCTCCTGACTTGATTCTGGCTGTTAAAATGCTAGTTTATACCAACATTTCTGGTATTGGTTCCTACTGGCGTGAGCTTGAATTTTGTACTACTGAATTTCTTATTTTTTAAATACTATTTCACAAAATACTTCTGGCTTCCAAGCAATTACAGGGTCAGAATATTGTACACAGTGTGTTTTCCCTATTTATAGTCTTTTAAATAGTCATTGGCCAAGGGCAACTGACCTGTCTTCCAAGTTTTGGGAACCACTGCAATCATGCTAGTATATGTGTAACTGGATCAATGCCTAGAAGATCTGTTTAGTAGCCATAATTTGCTTAGATGACAAAGTTGTTTTTAAATTATTATGTGATTAAAAAACCCTTTAGCAACAGCAATGTAGAAGCAATTTTACTTTTGCACAAGGAAAAAGACAGATGACATTGTTTGAAGATTATTGTGCATTTTCTGTTTAATTCAGTCAAATGTGTTCAAGTACCACTGGGATATTTTTTCTTTTTTTTGAAAGTATGTATTAATTTGCACAGGGAGATGTAGATTTTTCTATAATACTGCAGAGAGCCAAACTGGCACAGCTGCTAAGTTTTTGCGGCATATGCAATAAATGGTAATAAAATGAGGCCAATGTAGCTTTTGGTGTGTGCAGGTCATTTTTTGCTTGAATATATGGTATGCTGGATGCATACAATAGATCTAAATACGTATTTATTTCAGAGAGGCCTAACTTGGATGTCTTCACTACATACTGTTCTTTTTGATGGATTGCGCTTGGCTTCTCAAGGCCTGTTCCTTTAAGTCAGGGTCAGTGGTAGTAATCTTGTGGTGCAATGTCAGCCTCAGTTATAGAGGAGGTAACATAATGAAATTGAACTATGATTTTACGTAGATAAACTTCAAAGAAACTTAGCCTGACATTTGACCTAAATAGAAATGCATATTCATAATTAACATATTTGGCAATATTTGGGTATAAAGTAGCGTGACAGTGTTGAATAGTAGTATGTCTGTAACCAAAATACTGGAAAATTGGTGTTATTTGAAATATTTTTAACAGTGGTCCATAGACACTTTAATTTATGTTAACAACTTAATTTCACACTGGAAGTAACATGGAATTCTATCTGTTTTTACATACCTGCTGTCTATGAAATAACTCCCATATAGCTTATTTACAATCAAGTTGAGAGAGAAATTAAATGTAATTCAGAGCATCTTGAGACTGTTGTTCAAGCGGACGTACTGCTCAGTCACTGTAATCATGATCTCTGTGAGACACTATTGTAAAGGAATGTCAGATCCTCTAATTAGCAGTAGACAAATACTATTTAGAAGTTGCAATACAGAAAGGTGAAAACGAGACCAGAAGCGTACATCTGATGGGAGATGATAGATTAAAGTAGTCAAAGTGTTGGGACGCGTTTGGTTACTTTATAATAATCTTGCATATGTAAATATAAACGTGTTATCCCACAGTCTGTAGATGTTAGGTTCTCTGTTCTCAGAAGCTCAAGGTGCATCTTTAAATGTGTGACCCAAGCCAAGGGTTACACTCGGATAACAAGACCGTCTGTATTATCAGCGTGGTATTGCAGAGCACTTGCAAGGCACGTTGAATCTCACATTGTCACAGAGGCGTTGTTCAAGTTTAAATGAAAAGGGGAAGAATTGCTTTGTAATTTTGGTTTTGTTTGTTGATTTTTTTTTTTTATTTTTTTTTAACTAGTTAGTTATTATATTTGCTGAGTTTGGTAAACACCTTTTGGCATCTTTGTGCCCCATGTCAAGGGTTTTTTGCTTCCTTCTTCTCTGTGACATACAATTGTATGATTACCCCCCTCCCTTTAGCCAGAGTTTACCCTCTGTTGAGATAGAGATCCACTGGACAGTGGATGAGTAGCTAAGGCGTAAAGTCTAGGACTTCTTTACAGATTTAAATTATGGTCCTTAGCTATGATGTATTATGACCTGTTTTTTCTTTCTGTTAATAGGATCTGTTTTTATGCTAAAAGTTCAAGTAAATGACATCATCAGTCATCAGTACCTGCGACAAGCGGTTGTAGAAGTGTTTGTTAACTACACAAAGACAAATTCTACTCTTACTGGAAACAATGGAGCTGTGTTAATAAAAGTTCCCTACAAATTGGGATTAAGCTTAACTATCGTATCATACAAGGATGGCTACATTTTAACACCTTTGCCTTGGAAGATTGGGAGAATGCCAAGTACGTAAGCGTCTTACAGTCCTATTATTAAACTGTATCTGTCGGTAATTAAATTTCTCTCTTCCTCAGCAGTCTGGGTAGTTATCGTCAACTGAAAATAGCTGAAGGAAGTCAGTCAAGGGAGGTGGTGCCTGTCAATGTAGATATAAGGGTGAATGATCTGTTAGACTTTTCAAAATGCTTATTATTGTAAAACAGAAAATAATCCATTATAACCAACTCTGAGTAGGTTATATTGAGATACCATGAGTGTATTCTGAGAAATTGTTTGCCTAGACTTAGCAAAGGGCTGGTAATGTGTTTTGACAAAAATCATGTCGTTTTTAGTGATTCCTGGAGTGCCAGTGCTTTGAGTCCTGTGTAATAGATATTTACGTACATTGTTACAGCTGTTGTTACCTGTTGTTACAGCTTCCTTGCAGCAGTTTTTCCTCACAAGTTTCCTTGTTTAACTATTGCATGCTCTTAAAAAAAAGTTAATGATTATATTTTTCTTAAAAGATATGCACTCTTAAGAATTCTAGCCACTTGTTTATCCATAGAAGGCATAAGACAGTAGCAAACATACAGCAGAGGTCTTCCTGCCTAACCACTAAAATTGCTGCTCTGGACAATAGGAGTAATTTATTTATGCAGTCTTCATATACTCTCTTTTTTTAACTGCTCTATTCACTATTCCTTCAGAATTGGAGATCTTACAGGATTTTTTTTGGTTGCATAGTGTAACATATCATCACTTTCCACAGTATACTCGTCTGTGACGCTTTCGTTATTCCCACAAAGTCAAGCTAATATATGGCTGTTTGAAGATACTATCTTAATTACTGGAAAACTGTCTGGTAAGTTCAGTGTACGCAGACAATAATCTAAATACTTTGTGATTAACCATCTGTACATATACAAAAAAACCCAGGTGTGTTCATATTCTCATATAATACCTGTCTACTCAAAGCCAGATTTTCAGTTAATTGTGTGGATGTGTGTGGTGGGCTGACACTGACTGGATGCCAGGTGCCCACCAAAGCTGCTTTATCACTCCCCCTCCTCAGCTGGAGAAGGGAGAGAAAATATAACGAAAGGCTTGTGGGTTGAGATAAGGACAGGGAGAAATCATTGACTAGTTACTGTCACAGGCAAACCAGACTTGGCTTGGGGAAATTAGTTTAATTTATTATCAATCAAATCAAAGTAGAATAATGAGAAATAAAAACAAATCTCAAAACACCTTCCCCCCACTCCTCCGTTCTTCCTGGGCTTAAATTTACTTCCAATTTCTCTACCTTCTCCCTCCAGCAGTGCAGGGGGGTGGGGAATGGGGGTAGTGGTCAGTTCCTCACTTGTCTCTGGCGCTCCTTCCCCCTCATGGTGAGGACTTCTTATGCTCTTCTGCATAAGTGTGGGGTCCCTCCCATGAGAGACAGTTCTCCACAAACTTCTCCAACATGAGTCCTTCGCATGGGCTACAGTTCTTTGCAAACTGCTCCACTGTGGAGCAGTGTGCATCCCTTCCATGGGGTGCAGTCCTTCAGGAGCAGACTGCTCCAGTATGGGTCCCCCACAGGGTCACAAGTCCTGCCAGCAAACCTGCTCCAGCATGGGCTCCGCTCCACACGGGTCCACAGGTCCTGCCAGGAGCCTGCTCCTGCAAGGGCTTTCCATGGGGTCATAGCCTCTTTCAGGCATCCGCCTGCAGTGTGGGGTCCTCCATAGGCTGCAGGTGGATACCTGCTCCACCATTAACTGCCATGGGCTGCAGAGGGACAGCCCACCCCACCGTGGTCTTCACCATGGGCTACAGGGGAATCTCTGCTCTGGTGCCTGGAGTGCCTCCTTCCCCTCCTTCACTGACCCTGGTGTCTGCAGAGTTTCTTCTTTCTCATATTCTTGCTCCTCTCTCCAGCTGCAGTTACGCATTTTCCGCCCCTCCCTTCTTAAACGTGTTATCACAGAGGCACTACCACTGTCACTGATGGGCATGGCTTTGGCCAGCAGTAGGTCTGTCTTGGAGCCAGCTGGCATTCGCTCTATTGGACATAGGGGAAGCTTCTAGCAGCTTCTTATAGAAGCAACTCCTGTAGCCACCCTGCTACCAAAACCTTAGCACGCAAACCCAATACACTGTGACAAGTGCTAGACTAGAAATACACCAACCGTGGAGAAAATAGATGAAAACAGGTTGTTATGCTAAATGGATTTCTGTTTTACCATTGCTAAGACAAAATATTTCGCCTTTGCAGATGCCAAATCTCAACCAAGTGTTCAGTTTCCAAAATTTTTAATAAAGCTTCCAGCAAATCACCATATTACAAATGTTACCGCCTCTCTGACAGTGCCAGAGCAATTTTTGAAAGTGGACAGCTTTCTTTATACAACAGGGATTCTTCTTAATAAATCAGGTACGTAAATGTGTTGTTTAAGAATTTTTTTTAAAAGAAGAAATCTTTAAATTATAATGCATATGAGTGCAGAGTGTTTCAGAAAAGCATAGGCTTAAATTAAAAGGGCCTGAACCTGCTTCCATTGCGTTAAATCACAAAGCTTTGTTCTATAGGAGTAAGCTATAAACACATCAGGTAAGTAATAGCCGTCTCTCTCTTTATCTTGTTCCATGTAGTATGAGACCATAACGTATCTTACTACACTGAAATACTCCTTTAGAGTCCGCCTTTTATATAGATGTGTGTATATGTATATATGTATATGTTCGGGATTTCATGAGACTGTGGTACTGGTTTAGTAAACACCTTAAAAAATGTGGTTATGGCTAGAGTGGAAATTAGGTGAACCTAAAGAGATTGGTGAAGCTGCAGCAGTTGACTTCAGCTGTGGAGTTTTCTGCACTTTCACTAGAATGGTTGGCTCTAAGAGCTTTACACATAGCATAAAGATTGTATGGAAGATGTCGTTTGGCTCCCAGGCAGTTAATCTGCGTAAGCCCGTTTGAAACCAAGTAGTCACTGTGTATACAGAGCACAATTGCAGTAACGTTTTCTGTGCATCTGTTTCACTGGAGAAGCAGTAAGTGGTTTTATGAGTCACTGTAACTGTGCTCATACGCAGTTGGATCTCTTAGTATTTGTCAGTCTATCAGATGCTATTTTTACTTGCATAAATACAGTAGTCTCTGGTAGGTGGTACTACGTGCAGTTCCATCTCTCTTTTGTTCTTTTTATTCCCAGTGGACCTGAAGCCATGAGGCTCTTAAATTCATTGCAGCACGTGAGGAGGCCACTACATGGCTTATTTGAAACTTGTCATGCTCTCTTTAATTTTCATTGAACTAAAATCATCATATATGTTAATATCTCGACTTAAATATTTAAAAACCTTTCCTATCTATATTTCACCTCTTTAAATGTAAAGCATAAGAGAATAAGCAGTGTTTCTCCCCTTTGAGTTTTCCTTTCAATTCCCCTGGCATGTGTTTTAAATTATTCATATACTCCTAAAGGAGCAGGCTTCCTTTTAGGGGAGGTGGAAGCTGATTGATATCTGATGCACCAGGAGTTTTGTCACAGCCAACTTCTAACAGCTTGCATAGATTTAACATTATTCTGGTACTTATTAATTCTGTTTCAGCTTCTTTCACCATCCTGTCATATTGTGTGTTCTGAAATATTTGCAAATTAGTGTAAGGAAAACAAAGGAAACAAACTTTCAGGCTGCATTTTAAAGCTTTTTATATGCAACATTTCCTTTCAGTGCTTTGACAAGCCTCCTGATTAACTATTCAGTTAATTACAACTGCCAAATTAGAAAGTTAATCCTTACAGGAAAGTTTGAGGACTGTTACACTAAGGAGAAATGCAGCAATCGTATATTTGTATATGTCTTCAGTTTGACTCAATGTTATGTATATTGCAATTATACAAAAAACATATTTGTAATCAAATTATCTGAGGGGAAAAGCCCTTCTTCCCCCCACCGTAAGCCAAGTTTTGCCTAATCATTGGTTCTACAGTCAACACTGAGCCTATACGTCAAAAGTCTGTTTCTCGTTTACAGATTTGGTATAGAAATTACTGGTTTTTATTTTAATCACAAGATTTTAAAAGTCCAGAAGAGAAGAAATGTTGATTTTTATTTGACCAAGTTGGTGACAGATGACTCTGTAGCTGGATGTGAATGAGCGCTTGCCTTTAGTTACAGTGATAGATTCTTAATTCTAAATTATTTTTTTTTTTTAACTACACTATGGATGGAGAGTTACAGACAAGATTTCTCACATTCAGGTTACAAAAGCATGGAATTAGCTCCTCTTGCTGCAATATGCGTAAACGTTCTTTTGACTGGGAAAGAACTGAAAGTAAGTGGTGCCATTCAGATTACACTTCCTCTTTCCACAAGTACCGTAAAATTGGGAGATGCTATACCTGCATGGACGTTCGATATGACAACTGGTAAGTGGGCTAAGTTATTTGTTACTCTACCTTGTAGCACATGTATGTAGTTTTGGGCACATGACACTGTATGACATGGAACAGTGATGGCACTAATATATGAGGTGGTGGTAAATAGTCACAAATTTTATTAGGGGTTCTATATTGTTTTTTGATTGACTAGCTTGAATTGTTCAAAGAAATTTCCCTGTTTTCATTAGGTCAAAAAGCTTTGGTAAAATTCATTAGCATTCCTATCCATGGGAGGCTAAGCATTCAGGGAAGATACATTTTAGGTGATGTTAAATTTTACGCCTATTAATTTTCTGAATGCTGCCTTAAAAGAAAACAGATCAGAATTGAAGATTGGGATGCTTTGTTTCCTAGAGTATAGGTCTACAGATCCTTTGACGCTAAAACTGGAATAGATGTTACTTCAGTTAACAAAAGTAATTCAGAAAGTGAAATGAAGGGGAAGTAAGAGTTATCAAAGGGAACAACATAGTTCTTAGAGTATGCATGGGAAGGGGAGGCTGGGGATTAAACATTCTAAACCTTTTGTCATCCCTTCATGTCTAATTTTAGTTAAGAGTGAGTAATGAGCTATATACACTTATCCCATTTAGATGTCCTGTATTAGGTGTGTGTGGATTAGTGTACTGATTGTCTTACATTGTACTTTGTACTTTTCGTCACATTTTGTCTTGAAATATGCAAATGAGTGAAGAGGTAAGCGTCTTACTCCTTATTAAGGCAAAAAGCTGTTATTAAAGTGTTGGAAGTACAGAAGAGGACACTAACGAAGTGTTGTTTACATGTTCAAGAAAAAACCTGATTATTGTAATGAGCATTAATTTGAATTAAGAATGTGCTAAGAAAAAATTGGCTAGGTTTTCTCTTGGGAGAAGAATGAATAGAATAACTTTTGGTGTAGAAGATTAAGTCTGTCTATACACCTAGAAGACTTCAGAGGGGTTTCTGGTGATAAGAGATAGCATTCTTCATCAAAGGGTTTTTTAGGTAAAATATCACAAGGGGATGTAATTTCTTGCTGCCACAGCTGTTTTTGCCAGCTCCTGTGCTCATCTGTACCTACACTGAGCTGTTTTAACTCACTAAACAGAAAATTCAGTCAACAACATTATTAAAAAGCCGACAGAGAAGCTCGGCACAGGGTCAAGTTCGAGTATAAACGACTGTGTGATGTGTATGTGGGTGTGGAGGGGCCTACTCAACATGCCTCCTTAGGGTAGAGCAAGAGCAGGAGCATGGCATGCTGACCCAATAACCACTTTTTCCTGCGGTAACCGAGTAATAGCAAGGCATTCCTTAGTCAAGGTTCTGGTGACTGAGGACAGCTGAACATCTCAGCTCACCAGCAAGCATTCAAGAGTGTCTGTAAGCAGCAGTAGGCCCCCATCGGAGCTGAATGGAGAGCTACCACTGCACTGAACAGTGAGGCTCTGGCATCCAAGGTGTTATACGCAGGATGTCCCCAGCAAGACACATCCTTTTAAACTCTGAAGTCCTTGGGTAAATGTTAATTAGAGCTTCGATGTCAGTATTGATAGTGGTAAGGGAACATACCTGTGTTTGATGTTGTGTGGATTGACCCATATGCAGTAGAAAAAAACCATAGAAACTGCTTTCACGTGTCTGCTCGTGCAGTGTTCCCTGGGGTTACTTCAGGTGGAATAGTACCAAGACTGTTCCTGGAAAATGAGGTTTTGATATTATATTACAGCTGCTGTAAATGCAGGATTTGATGATGTATATTGAATGTGGCTTCCTTCTCACTAAATATTTTGCCTCATTAGTACTAAAAGTACTTTCTGGATTTTAATAGAATTACCAGGAAAAAAAAAGCTTGCATTGCAACATTACATTAAGAACAAATAACCTTCTGTTTGAGTGGCAGTAAATCATAGACAATATGTGCTTACTCGTAAATCACATTTTAATGTTTTTCCTAATACATACTATTTTCTATAGAGTCTGTTGGGGGGGAGGTATAATTTACTGAAGAGGATAGCAAAGATTATATAGCTTCTTACAGGTTTGTTCAGTGAAGACAGGACTTCTAGAGACCTAGAATTTTTTTGTATTTTATAAGTGGTGTTTTGTGTTGTTTTTTTTATCTGCCTGTAAGAAGCCCACCCTCTATACTTGTAAAACAACAGTATAGTGACATCTTGCCTTAGAGTTGATGGGACAGAGAATTTGAGGATCTGTTGTTGCCTCCATATGAGAGTTAGGGATGGAAGACTCTTACGGCTGGTCTTGCTCCTGATTCTGGACAAAAGGTTTTCCAGGTAACTGAGAAACCACCTTTTTCAGGGCTCTGGGTGGCTGCTGCTGCTATTGCCCTCTGCCAACCATCACAAGTACCAGGAGAAGGCTGCAAGTTTTACTGCCGAATGATATTGTGTGTGTGTGCGCGCATATGTGGCATGTGTCAGTTTTCATCTTTACCTCCTGCTGATAGATGTTTCCTTTTGCTTTGCTGAAAGAAGGGTCCTGGAGGAAAATTGAATTATGTGGCTTATATGACTTCTACTTTTTGCATGCTTTGGTTATTGTTGTTTTAAAAAAGCTGGTGGTTCTCTCTACTCAGCGTTTGCAGTTTGAAAATGTAAGGTTGTTTATACAAGGCTGTTTTCTGTCCTTAGAATTTCACAGATGGCCCACAATAAATGTGTTCAAGTGCATTAAGTGTAATTCTGTCTCTTCTACTGCATGCTTTATTAATTGTAGAAGCTGGCATACCATAATACCTGTCCTTTGCATTGCCAAACAGATGGTGTGGAATCTGTGCCCTAACAATAGACTTTCCTTGAGCTAACTGAACTCTTACTGCCTTGGAGCAGGGAGGAGAGAAACATTAAATACAAATATTGTTTATCCTATTGTAGTTTATTAGATTAAAGTTCTTTCCTACTAATGTTAAACTTGTATTTGTATGCTTAAATCATCTGCTCTTTGATTTTGTTTTTAACCTTGGCTTTCATACATGCTTAACAATAGGAATTTTCAAATGATTTGTGTGCATATCTATGAGAGACATTTGTTAATACAAAATTAATTATATTAAATTAATTTCGGTAAGTAGTGTTGATGCCTTGTTTCAAAGTAAATGTCCACGCAGGGATATCTGCAATGAAATTGTCAAGAGTTTGCATGTTTAGCTAAAGCTATGTAATAAATAGTGTATAGGTCAGAAGTTTCAGTTTTTCTTGTGTATTTTTGGCAATAGCTTAATTGCTAATTGTTTGAGATATAGAAGAATCCTGCATGGCATGAGCAATATTTTGTCCTTTTTTTTTTTTTTTTTTCAGGTGCTTGGGTAAGCCGTGGCCTAGGAATCGTAAAGGAAGCAGATGGTCAATTAGTATGGGCATACACTGCTCAACACTTAGGCTACTGGATAGCAGCTCCGCTGCCTGGAACAAGAGGTATTGCAACAACTGGCAGAGAAATTACTGAGTGACCCAAGTAATAATGTATCATAAGGCTGTCTGTTTGATTGCTTTATTTAACAACAGAGAAAAATGACATGTGGTTTCAACAGTTGGATAACTTTTGTTTGAATCCTGATAGTGTGCCTTTGTGCACATAACCATTTCCTAGAACTTCAAATGCTGTAAGGGGAACAGTCCAGACCGTATTTGAACTTACATGTTTATACTGTCGCCATCTTTTGGAAGAGGACTGCAAGGGAACCATGACTATGGAGATCTAAAAATCAGCAGGACTGTACCCCTTACTGTTGAGGATCATGTATGACAGGAGGAAATACAAGAAAATTAGTCTTGGGAAAAATGGTCCCAGTGGATTCTGTTTTCTGTAGACTTGTTGCATATTTTGCAAATTCATTCTTACCAGAGAAGTATGTCAAAATTTAAAAACAGATAGCACTTTCTGGCAGAAGCACTAAATAGAAAACGTAGACCATGTTTCTAAGTAAGTTTGGACAACTAATAGAAATGTAATTTGACTGGAATTGAGTAGATGTTGCGCTAATGCTTTAGTACTTGAGATGACCCTTTGAAGATCCATTGTATTGTAACCAGTTTGTATATTTTATAGTTTGCTGAAATAGCAAGGTGAAAAGGGAAGGAGGAATGTAGTGCCATAGGAACACAAAAACACTGGAAAAGTAGTTTAATTTATTAGCTACAGTTCTGCATATCAAGCATAATTATTTGTTTTTTGAGAACTAATTCTTGTTTGGTTTTGTTTGATAATCTAGAATCTATTATTAGTGCGGTTTCCAAGGACATAACAGCCTATCACACGGTGTTCCTTACGGCCATACTGGGAGGTACTGTTGTCATTATCATTGGATTTTTTGCTGTTCTTCTTTGTTACTGCAGGTAAGCAAAAAGAGAGGCTCTAATATGCTCAGCATGAATGGAGTTTAAGGTTGATAAAATAATCTTTTGAAGTTGAGACTCATTTCGTTAGCTAAACTATAACGTGTAGCCTAATATTTCTTCAAAAATTACAGTTATTACAGAATTTCATTTTAAGTTTGTGACATCACATTATATGATAACTGTAACCAAAATCTAATCTTCAGCTCTGGTAGTCAACAGTCTAGTATTTCCTAGTATGCTCTGCAGTCACCTTGCATCTCTTTTGCATAGGGATAAATGTGGTCGGACACAAAAGAAGGAAAAAAATACAACTAAGCTGGAGGTCATAAAAAAAGATCAGACAACATCAACAACTCACATAAATCACATCAATGCTGTCAAAGGGTCTTTAAAGTTGGAGGATAAGTCACAGTTGTATACACAGAAGATTTCTTCATACAGCCCTCAAAGAAGGATGTCCATAGACACAGAAGATGGAAAATCACGAGACAATTTTAAAATGTATGCAGAGGATGCTTCCTATCAGTCATCCTGTCAGACTGGTCAGTCAAGAAATTCAGCCCATTCGCTGGAGCCTAATGCTGTAGCTAGGCATTTACAGCAGCAGAAGCATGGTAACAGTACTGTTTCCCAGGTTCCTAGGGACATTCAGGACCAAAACAGGTACCTTTCACTGAAAGAGGAGATGTATGGGCTTTCCCATATCCCAGAACATCTAATGCATATTTACAATCAACCTATTGCTATTCTTCAAACTTCTGACCTTTTCCACTCCCCAGAACAATTGCATCCTGCTAAATCAGCAACTTTGCCAAGAAAAGGGCAATTAGTATATAGCCCCATGGTGGAACCCATGAATCGTGACAGTTACATGCAAACGTTACCGAAAATGCCATTGCACTCTCATCCACAGCCTTCTGTCTGCAGAGATGAAAACAGCACATTAGATAGTGAAGAGGGCTTACCTTCTCAAACATCAAACTGGGGCCGGTACACTAACAGCTTACTGGAATCTGTGTCTGTTCCTGGGACGTTGAACGAAGCAGTTGTAATGACTCCATTTTCATCTGAACTTCAAGGTATTTCAGAACAAACATTATTGGAACTCTCTAAAGGAAAACCATCTCCGCACCCCCGAGCATGGTTTGTGTCCCTGGATGGGAAGCCGATCGCTCAAGTGAGGCATTCTTTCATAGATCTGAAAAAGGGCAGAAAAACAGAGAGTAATGATACCAGTCTGGACTCTGGTGTGGACATGAATGAGCATCATCCCAGTAGGAAACTGGAGAGAGAGAAAACTTTCATAAAAAATATGCCACATTCGAAGATCCTTTATTTGGAAGATCTGGATTTGAGTAGCAGTGAAAGTGGGACTACTGTTTGCACTCCAGAGGACCAGGCTGTGAGGCACATTCTGGATGGAGGGAATGGGCCAGCTGTAGAGCAGCATGATGAAGAAGGTCTAAGAAGAAAAACCGTATCAGGAAGTCATGAATCTGGTATCCCTTCTGCTAAAAAAAGGGATAGACCGTCTATCATGAAAAGAGATAGCAAAAACAATATCTGGAAGAAAAGAGAGGAGAGGCCACTTATTCCTATAAATTAAAACACAATGTGCTTTGTGTTGTTGCTTTCCCTGCTGGTTATTGACCTCTTGGCTGCTTCTGTAATGCTGCAGTGTTGGATTTACAAGGGAAATGTTGTTTTCTAGTATCAAGAAAAGTTACATTTTTTTAAAATATACAGATTGAGTTACTAAATGTCAACTGGGCAGTTGATATTCAATGTGAACTGAAAACAGGGATATGCTACTACTAAAATTTTCCAGTTCCTGATTTTGCTGTCAGTATAGGGAAGGCCCACATTTTAATTAGCCTGTCATTCTTGGATGTACCTCTGGGAATGTACAGTGAGAAATGTAGGCATGCATTCTAATTTTTTCATACTTATTGCTAATTCATTGGTAGACTAGTTAAAGCCATCCCTCAGCCTTGTTCCTAATCAATGTGACCATCTGTACAGTATTTTATATGTGAACTTTTCTAGGGATCTGTTACTGCTTCTTTGTATGATGTAAAATGTTTCATCAGTTACTTCCATGACACCAGCAGATGAGCTCTGTTGGATTTAGGAGCGGAGCTTTATAGCATTACTGCCCTCCCTGTGTGCCCATCCCGCTGCAAAAGGTTGCCATTCCATATAGCAGTGGCAGAAGGGGGAAGTCTGCAAGCTCTGTGACCACTGCAATTCGTGGTCCCTGCTGTCTTAAGATGTTGCCAGTCTGCTTTGCTTTAATCTGCTTTGTTATGAACTGTTGACGTTGAAGATTGTCATCTGCTGTGAAGTGGCCACATCCAGCAGAAAAGGACCGGTTCTGGTAGCATGTGGAGCTGCCGCTTCTGCTGATCCCAATGTCTTGTTTTGGCTTCATCATTAGTTAAAATCTCTTCTGCATGCTGTTGAGCCAGTTGAATCTTGAATCCCTGCAGATTTGTAAGTTAGAGTTTGGCCCATAATGAAAAGGTATGCAAGTTTAGACAAATTAAGCCTTTGAAATAGTTTCCCTTAGCAGGAAAGTTCAAGACTGTTACTTTTTATTTTTTGTTTTAAAAAATGGAAGATCATCGCAGGTTTATGTGCCTACATTTTGCCAGCCTGAGCTGCTTTTGTCTAGGTTGTGCATCACAGAGGGGTTAAACAGGCTTTAAAAGTTGGGGTTTTTTTTTATGAGCATGAGAGAGCAGATCGCAAAATTTGGTCTATACTGTAATATAAATACTACTTATGACTCATCTTAGAGTTAAATTTACCAAAAGTCATGAACGCATGAAATGTAACTAAGATATGTATAGAGGAAGGAAAAGGCCATCAGAATATTCTTTATTTTTAATGTTCATCTTGTCAAAGTGATCGTTTCAGCTTTGGCTAACAGAAAAGTAGATGCATCCCTTAATGTGCATCATACAGTGGTATATAGAACGTCTTTCTGTGGCTTTTAATCTGTTCCGCTGATGAAATAAGTTCCAGCATTTTGGCTCTGGCAATTAGATTATAAATCATCCTAAAAAAGCTTTATAAATGTTTCCCTTAGAGCTTGGTTAAGGTTCTATACCAAGACCCAAACATACAATGCCTGTATCTAAACTGTGGGTTGAGGTACACTCAGTGGTCTGCCCTGTAGAACACTCGAGAGTTGTAGGAAATGTCCTACGCAGCTGGGCTTCTGGGAATACTTACTCAGGAAACACTACTGTGAAATGTCTCTTGTTTTGGGATTGACAGTTTTCGAGTCCTGTTTCTAGAAGAATATGCAAGGTAACCAGAATGGTACTAGCAATACATTAATCCACCTTTCTGGTGTGCAGTTGCTTCATGAACAAAATATGATGTTCCTCTTGAGTTCACACGTAAGTTTAAGATAAGTGCTCAGATAAGTCCATAATTTTAATTGGCCAAAATAATTTGGCTTAATTATACAATTTACCTGCTTCAGAGGTGAAGATGGCGTAATGGTTTAGCCCCAGCTGGCAACTCAGTACCATGCTGCTGCTCCCTCTTTCCCTCTGTGGTGGGATGGGGAAGAAAATCGTAAAGAAAGAGGTAAAACTCATGGGTTGAGATAAAGGCAGTTGAATATAAGAGTGCTAACTGTTGAAGCCAGTTCTAGTTCCCTCACCGCTGCACTTTGCTTGGTTTCGTCAAAGTTCATCCTTCGTTAATTTGGATGATTCTTACTGTAATACCATTGATATGGCATATAGCGACTGTAGTAGTGATGACATACAGTGGCAGGGTTATTTAGCAATTAACATCTTACAATTTGATTCATTGGCTATTCTCACCCAAAATCAAATCCCCATGAGGTACACACTGGGCTTCCCTATCCTTGTTCGGCAGTGTCTAAAGCCATCTGGATGGCTTTCACCTCTGCAAACTGGCTCAATTCACCTTGTCCTTCAGCAGTTTGTGATTGTTGTATAGGACTCCACACAGCAGCCTTCCACCTCTGATGTTTTCCCACAATATGACAGGACCCATGGGTGAACAGGGCATATTGCTTCTCATTTTTTGGCAGTTTACTATACAGTGGGGCCTCTTCCACAGGTGTCACCTCTTCCTCTGGTGATACTCCAAAATCTTTGCCTTCTGGCCCGTCCATGATCACTTCCAAGATTCCTGGGCGACTGGGGTTTCCCATTCGAGCCTCCTGTGTGATCAGTGCAATCCACTTATTCCATGTAGCATCAGTTGCATGATGTGTAGAGGGGACCCTTTCTTTGCACATCCATCCCAGCACCGGCAGTTGAGGTGCTAAGAGGAGCCGTGCTTCTGTACCAACCACTTCTGAAGCAGCTCGAACCCCTTCATATGCTGCCAATATCTTTTTCACTTGGGGTATAGTGGGCCTCACATCCCCTATATCCCGAACCCCAAAACCCTGGGGGTCAACCACAAGTCTCCCCTGGTGCTTTCTGCCAGAGGCTGCAGGTAGGGCCATTCTCCCTGGCTGTGGTGTAGAGCACATTTTTAACACATTGTCCTGCCCAGGCTGGTCCCAGAGCTACTGCATGAACTACTTCCTGTTTGATTTGTTCAAAAGCTTGTCATTGCTCAGGGCCCCATTAAGAATCATTTTTCAGGTCACTTGATGGAAAGGGTTTACAATTAGAGTGTAATTTGGAATATGCACCTTCCATGCCTAAGAAAGATTGTTTCCTTCTTGCTAATTGGTGGAGAAATAGCTGCTGTTTTGTGGATCAAATCCATTTGGATCTGAGGATGCCTGTTCCTAAAAACTGGATCTCCTGTGCAGATCCCTTGACCTTACTTTGTTTTATGGCAAAACTGCCTTTCAGAAAGCTTTGAACTATTTTCTTCCCTTTCTCATGAACATCTTCTGCTGTGTTGCCCCGTATTAGGAAAAAATTCTTCACAGAAAGAGTGGTCAGACACTGGAATAGGCTGCCCAGGGAGGTGGTGGAGTCACCATCCCTGAATGTGTTTAAGACTCATTTAGATGTGGTGTTAAGGGATACAGTGTAAGGGAGAACTTCGTAGAGTGGAGTTGATGGTTGGACTCGATGATCCCAAGGGTCTTTTCCAACCTATATGATTCTATGATGATGTCGTCAATGTATTGCAGGTGTTCCGGAGCTTCACCCTGTTACAGGACAGCCTGAATTAGTCCATGGCAAAAGGGTAGGGCTGCCAAAGGGATTGACAGAAACCCGCATTAGTGATAACAGTTGTAGCGTACCACTTGGCTGCCTTTGATACAGTTTGTATTGGAGTTCTAGTGTGTCTGGCACAGCAGCACTTCATTCAGGCCATGACACTCTACTGTTAGTCTCCACTCCCCGTTAGGTTTTTGCACTGGTGTCGCAGAAGGGTAAGACTGACAAAAATATGTTCCAAAAATTGGTTTTAGTGGTGTCAGGAAAAAGGTAGAAGAGTCAAACTGAACAGGAATCTTATATTACAGACACCTGGGCAGACACTAACCGGTTCAGGATGTCAGTTGGGAACTAATATTACATGGTGCGTAACTGAATGTAAGCTTAGAACGATGACTCAAAATGCACAAACCACTCACCTGTAAGGTGAGGACACTCAATCCCGGGAAGTTAGTTTGGACGGTGTCCCAACCCAAAGGGAGGGCTTCCAATTACAAGACCCCCCTGCTCTGAGGAGAACCACTCAAAGCGGGTCTCCAGTGGGTGCCCAGTTTTATAGCCTGGGTCGGATCGTCGGATCTGAACTGTGGTCATCTGTTTTTGGTTGTGGTCATATACAGCTCTGATTGGTTGAGGGGTCTCCTCAATAGGCTCATTGGCTGAGGTGGTCTCTGGTGGCCTTGGGTATCCGGGGTATGTGGCTGGGGACTCTTTGCGTACATGACCAGCAGCTCATGTGCCTCCCGCCAAGCCAGCCACCATGCCCCCTGTACCACACCGTTAGACCTGCAGGGGCAGGGAGCCATCTCCCCAGCTGAGACACTGGTCCGTACAGGTGGGGTCAGAACCTGTCCTTGAATCACTGGAACTCTTGGGACAGTTCTCAGGCAGTTTTTCAGCTAATGTGTCTGGCAGTTTCTCCACAGCTGAGGTGCAGGCCCATAGGGAGGAAGTGAAACTTCCTTTGTGTTTCTGGAGTTGACCAGCCAGTTCACCCACTGTTTGTCCCTTGTTTTCTTTCCAAGATAGTACAGCCAGTGAGTTGGCATGCAATGATGGTGCACTCCATAGAAACTTCTGCCACATGGGTTGTGTGCATTGGACTTCGTCTGGATCGGTGGGTAATTGCTCGTTACTCAGATCATTCTAAATCACCTCCAGCATGGCTGATTCCCTCAGGTACTGGATGCCTCTCTCCATGGTGGTCTACTTGCCTTTGGTCACATGTAAGAGCTTCCTTGAAAAGGAGTACCTTTCCTTCACGCCTGACAGAAGTCCCCTCCAGAGGCTGGGGGCTTGTGTCTTTTTCCCAATCACCTTGTTAATGCCCCCTCTCTAGACAGGGATTCCAGCTGCTTGACTTCCCTACTCTCTAATCCCAAACTACTGGCCCCATTATCCCAGCATTGGAGCAGCCAGTAACAATGTGCTCACCTGGATGGCAGCTGAAATCTTCTCACCTATCTTGCAGCTCACTCAGGGATAGGGACTGGGTGATTATCTCTGGTCCTACTCTTTCTTCTGTTCTCACGATGGCCCTGGTTCATTGTGATCTAAGCAAACTGATTTTTTTGTGTATTTCTTCTTATGTACAGGGGCAACTGATACCGGCACAAGTTGGTTTTCTGGTTCAGCTGGAGCGCCTGCCTTCGGGTTTTGAGTAGCCACAGCACCTGTTGCAGGGGTTGGAGTAGCCATAATGCCTGTCGCAGGGGTTGGAATAATTGCGGTACCTGTTGGTTTATTTTCCCTCTCTTCTCCTGGAGGGTGCTGCACAGTATCATGCAGTGTTTGGTAGATACTGGCCAGGGCCCAGCACAGCGCAGTAAGTTGTGCCTCCCTGGAATAGCCACAGCATTTTTCTTTCAAACATTCTGTCACTTTATAAGGGTCCTGTAGTCGTTCATGAGTGAAGTAAGTTCCGACCATTGGGGGTGAGTAGTTCTCTAGATACTTGCCCATATTTTCCTGCATGCCCTTACGCCTATCACCATACTTTGGCAGAGCCTCGGTCATATTCCTAAATTGCTTGTTAACCTTAAACAATTTTAAGACCAGAAATACATTCAGAAGACATAGAAATAGGAACATGCTGGTTTGAACATCCTAAGAATATTAAAAGTTCTTAAGAGCTATTGTAATTAGCATGGAGAAGAGGAAGATGAAGGAAGGTGCCTCCACCACAGATTGGCTCTCCGAGAAAAGGTAAAAAATGCAATCGTTAATAGTTTCCGCTAGATGGCTCCCAAAGTACAAAGATGATGGCAATTCTGAATACAAATACAATATTGGTCTTAAAATCAATGATATTTTTTTTTATACCATAAGCCAGTGTTGCTCCATACAGCAAAGCGGTAACCTTGATCCAACTCCTACGAGTAAAGAGCAGCACATAAATACTGATAAACAGCATATACAGCAAGTAAGGTGTTACATAACACAACTCTGAGAACAAATAAAGCAACACTGTGACCTGCAACTATTAAACTAATATAATCATAGAATGGTTCGGGTTGGAAGGGACCTTAAAGATCATCCCGTTCCAACCCCCCTGCCACGGGCAGGGACACCTCCCACTAGACCAGGTTGCTCAAAGCCCCATCCAGCCTGGCCTTGAATTCTTCCAGGGATGGGGCATCCACAGCTTCCCTGGCCAACCTGTTCCAGTGTCTCACTACCCTCACAGTAAAGAATTTTTTCCTAATATCTAATCTAAATCTTCCTGTCTTTCAGTTTAAAACCACTACCCCTCATCCTCTTGCTCCTCTCCACTCCATTCCCTATAAGGTCTCCCCGGAGCCTTCTCTTCTCCAGGCTGAACAACCCCAACCGTCTTCATAGGAGAGGTGCTCCAGCCCTCTGATCATCTTCATGGCCCTCCCAGTGGACCCGTTCCAACAGGTCCATGTCTTTGTTGTGGTGAGGACTCCAGAGCTCCAGGTGGGGTCTCACCAGAGCGGTGAATGCTTATTACAAATACAACATGTTTTAACATGTTCTGTTCAGATCTGGTTTTATCTCAATCCTTTGAGCCTCCTGTTGGGTGCATAAAAGGACTGTCATGGTTTAGCTCCAGCCAGCAACTAAGTACCATGCGGCGGCTTGCTCATTCCTCCCCTCCCCAGTGGGATGGGGAGGAGAATCACAAAGAAGGAGGTAAAACTTGTGGGTTTGGGATAACAACAGTTTAATAGAACAGCGGAGGAAGAGAAAAATGATAACAATAATACTGATAGAAGAATATACTAAGCAAATGATACACAGTGCAATTGCTCACCACCTGGAACCTGGCACTCAGCCCATTCTGGAGCAGCAATCCGTGTTCCCTGCCCTTTCCCCACGCCCCACCACCACCACCCTGCCCTCGCCTTGCCCCCGGCCAATGCCCCCAGTTTTATACTGAGCATGATGTCATACAGTACCAAATATCCCTTTGGCTAGTCTGGGTCAGCTGTCCTGGCTGTGCTCCCTCTCAGCTTCTGCTGAAAGTTAACTCTATCCCAGCTGAAACCAGGAAAGATGGCTTGTCATATTAGCATGCCTTTGATACTCCTTTTATAGGTAATTGTAGTTTGATTTTTCCTATACCAAATACATTTTCACAATACTTTTTTTCTATATTGAGTTCCACTGGATTGTGTGTATGACTGACTCTGTAGCGCAAGATGCTGGTATTTTCATCCTTTACTTTGTTATATGTATGAGTAGGAATCCATTTATATATTTTTTGAGTGTTTCTTCTGAAAGCTACTTTGATTTTTGAGGTTCGATACTGCCCTGCTCTGAGAATTGCATCAGTTTTGATGACTCCCTTTTCAGCCGGAGAATATATACCTACTGTTGAACATAGCAGAAAATCCCTGACAAGCTAACGGCTTTGAGGTTTTAATAGTAAATTGATACATCTCTACTTGAAATTTCATTTACCTACAGTAACTTAAATGTATTACAGAATTTTTTTTAATGCACTTTTTCATTGTACATACCAAAAAGACCTAATTCCTCCAAGTTACTTGTATCATTAAAAAATACAGACTACCTTAAATGGCTTTATTCCTGTGAGTTCAAAGAAATGAAGTTGTGCACTCCAGTGTTCTTGTTCTGCATCAGAGCAGGTATCTGGTCACCAAAGAAAAAAGATTAGAAATGTTGAAAAGATCAATTATAACTCTGAGACTTTGAAGTAACAGTGCCAAAAGAGGGAGTGCTGTAGTGCAGATTCATGTTTGCTTTGCTACCTGATCAAGAGCAAAGAGCGGAGTTCGGTTCCGTACCGTCATTCTAAAAGAGCTTTTGGCTGTCTGGATTTAGTCTCATTTTTGCCTTGCACATATTGTGGTGCAAAATGGCCCCTTTAAAGGCCGTGCATCAGTGATGCACTTCAGCTTTTAGCCAACAAAGCAAGTCAGAGTGGAACAGATCTTCTTGCAAGAGTTTCTTGCTGCTAGGCTTCTCAGGGGTAGAAAGAAAGATTGAATAAAGTTTTCGGAAAAACAGGTATCTCATCATCTATAGGACTGGTATCTCTACTAGAGAGTAGCTCCTCCCTTGCCAGATGGGGGTGTGGGCATGTCTTTTAGTGGAATATTTAAATTTTTTCTGGAGAGCACCTGCTGCAGTTCTGGTAATGTCACTTCCGAGGCTGTCTTTAGCTGTTCCTTCCATCCATGCCAGTCATGCAACAGCTTCGCTTTCTTTGTAGATCCCATACGCCAACTTTTCTGTGGGTAACTTGCTAGCGTTTGTTGCATAATGTCTTATGCTGCTGGTAACACTTGAAAAGGCTTTTCTAAAGTTCAGTTTTATATTAAGAATAAATACGTAACTTGTTTTCTGTGTCAGAATATGAGAAAACTATTCTGTAGAGAGAAATTACTGCTGCAGTTGCATCTGCAAAGTTAAATGCTACATGAAAACAGGTGATGCCCCTAAGCACACAATGACAGGGAATTTTTCCTTGGCCCTGTCATGAGCATTAAATCTTGTATTCTAAAAAATCTATGTAACTCTAACATTATTAGAATTACACTTCATATTTATATTCAATATTTGCAGGATATATTATCTGAGTCTTCATGTTCCAGCTGTATGTTGGAATTCATGCACTGGAAACCCATGTTACCTGTTGGCGACTGGAATTCTTTTTAGTTTTAGATCATTAAAAAAAGGAGTTTGACTACATGGACTTTAATTCCAGAGATTATGTGGAAAAGACAAAATTTTATCATGAAGATTGTCTTTGTGGGTAAACTCATACTTTTAAAATATTTTTATGTATGATTTCAACATATGAATTTATAGGAATCAATAAACTTATTTTCTAATATTTTTTTTTCTGTTGGCTCGGTATTGCAGCACCAACAGAGTGCTAAAATGCTAATGCTAAAATTATGTCTCTACAAAAAGTAACAAGGATTCATGGCACCTTTGAAATAAGCTCCCTCTAAAGAGAGGGGAATGAGTGGGAAAATTTGAAAGGATGTAGCTTCTTTCTGATGCGTGTTTCCAAACTGGTATGTATTTGTGCTTCAGTGGAATTGATTATTTTTGAAAAACACAAATGTTTGCCAGAACTACGTCTCAATTCTTCACAAGATGCTTCTTGAGCTGTCACCTTTTGCAAAAAAACCCCACATACATGTTTTAAGTGAAAGATACAGAACACTCAAGACCAAATTTTGTCATATATTTAAGCTGAAAGGCGGTTAATAAACTTCAGGAGCGTTTCCCCGGCATGACTGCGATACACGATGTTGAGATTCTTCTTGCAGAAGGGTATATCAGTTCCAGGTCTTACCTGGTTTTGATAAGGTGGTTAATGGAGTTAGCGAAGGCCACATGAATTCATCTGCAGGAAAAAGCCTAGGTCAGTACTTTGATGTATCATAAATTAAGTGATCAGGCTAAATAGTATGCAGCTGTATGCACGTTAATCTGGATATGTTACCTAGAATAAGCTAATGGACAGTAATTATCAGATTGCCGGCAAATGACACCTGTTACAGAAATTCTTTAAAGAAAAGTGTGAGGGAGAAATCACTTAATTCCATTTGATTAACGGCAAAAATCTTTCTAGTACTGTCAGAACATAAAAGAACTCTGGTATCTTATAGACCTGAAAGCAAAACTGACGTGACGATTAGGGACATTGTTTACCAATGTAGAACTAGAGATGACGCACAAAAAATAATTGGGGAAGTAAGAATGTTTAGTTCTCTGCTTTGTTTTTATGCAGTAATTTGTACCAAAGAGGATGAAACAAATGGGCACCAGTCGAAACTCTTCTCATAAGTTAAAAGATGAAACGTGTTAACAGTATTACTGATCTAACACTGCAAATTAAAAGGCAGTGCACTACATCCATTGTCTAGCACTGCATATTAAGAAAATGTGAAGATAAACTAGCCTGCTGAAGTGCCTTTCTCTTTCATCAGACTTATTTTATCAGTGGGACACCTGACTATCTGAAAAGCACATTATGGTCTGTTTTCTGTTAGCCAAAACCCCCGCAGCGCATACTTACAGTTATGTAGCTTTTATAATATTCTAAAAAGCAGATCTAGTGGTTTTTATGTTGGAATACTGACTCCTGCATGTTGATGATGATGGTAACTGTTGTAAACCCTGGGGTTTTTTGTATTTTATGTTTGAAAAGAAATTAAAAAAAAATATATCTTTAGCAATCTGAACAGTAGTATCTTTTTAAAATCTACATATGGGATCTGTTTGAACTTCATAAGTCAAGAGTAAGCGTCTTGAAGTCACTGGATTTACAGGTATGAAACTGGGATTTTAAGTTCAAAAATGAAACGAATATATGTTTATATATAAAAACTATTATAATGATAAAAATCCTTTTTTCAGCTGTTAATCTTCCTTGCCAGTGAAAACAGAAAGTGTGTGGAGACAGGTACTTAATTCTTATTTTCTAGAACCAATTTTTATCTCAATGTGGAGCCTAACCTGCATTGTTCATATAACCCAAGTTTCTGCTTTTTAAATTATATTTTTTTTAATTCAGTGGAATTATGCGAAACACAGCACTGTGCCTACAGTTAAAAATGAGCATTCTTTTATAGCAGTTCACACTAATTTGTGCCACTCTTTGAACAGTAGGCAACTATATTTGTGTTAAAGAATTTATATGAAAGGTGGTTTAAATGACTTTAATCTGAGCTTCATTTTTTTTAAAACCTGTATTCAGTGTGTTCTGATTACCAAAAAAATGGCTTCAGTTTTTTTGTTTTTTTTTTTTTTTTTTTTTTTAAGACTGGCAGGGGAAAACTCTGTCACTATTTTTAGTATTAACACTCTCAGCTTGAAAACTATTTTACCAAATTATTTTTTTTTTTCCAGTCATTTTAAGACTTATTGAACATTCCTATATTCCCCCTCCCCAAAATGTACTGGTACTTTATTCCCCGGTTAATTGATTCAATTCCTTTGAAGCACTTGTTGCACTTCAGTCCATGTTAGAATAGTAATATTTTTACAACATCTTAATATTGTGTAGAAAGGCACTTTTCAGTGCTCATTAGAGCATGGAGTTCATAAAAAGCCCGGCTCTACAATGCTGACACATAGGTGAACTCGTGGCACTGACTGTGCTCACCACCTTGCACACTGGAGCCTTATATTCAATGAACACTTCATTACCTTGGAAATCATTTTCGACAACACTCTAGTATGGGTATTGTTCATGTAAAACATTCTTGATATTCAGCATCCTGGTTTTAAGTATTTCTACCTTTTTCTATTTTGTCAGAGGTGTCTTTTCATCTCTATTTACTACAGTATCAGTGTTTCTGTTGCTGAAAATGTAACTAAGATTTGTAAAATGTTATAGCTTATGCAATATAATAAAAGTTTTAAAAAGTCATCGGTGCCTTAGCTTTTATTTAAAGGTCTTTGAAGTCACACATTGTTTAGGAACATACCTCTCTCGCTTAACGCTTTTTTCCTAAATACCACTAAAAATGTGTGTTTCTATCATCACCGTAATTCCAAAGACAAAAGAATGTTATTGTCCTTAAGTTTAACAATTCTAATTCAGTCACATTCTCTGTTCTATTTCTACTGACCACAGACATCTATATCCACTTTAAATCTGATTCCTGTTTCTTGGTTAGTGCGGGTGGGGTTATTCCCTGTGTAAATTGATTTTGTTGCAGTTAGAAAGGGGTGCCCAGAGGAGAATATTATTTCAGGTTTTGTTCTGATGTCTGATCTCTCTGTTCTTTTATTTAGAGACTTTCTGTGGCTCCAAGAATAAATAAAATAGTATTTCTCTATGTCTGCACAGTGCAGAGACAGAGGCAACAGTTCCAGCTATGAATAAGCTCAAAGTACTTAAATCTGGGTAGAAGAACGTGACAAGACTGTGATATAGAAGAGCTTAATTATATGTAACACTAGTATTTTTCAAGTCTTTTTCTTTTCCTGATCTTCACGAAAGCCACGTTCCAGTATTTTCACCATTGCTCAGAAACCCTGCAAGACCGCAGGCAGGCACATTGCAAAGGTTTTGCTGCCCTGGGGAGCGCTTGCATGTGTTGAATGATCACTCCTTTAATCCTCTGAGAAGCTACAGACTTCTAGTAAACTACTGGTTTTCTTCTTGCTCTCACAGAAAAAAACATTTTTATTTTCAACCTTCCTGAGAAGTCATTTATTTATTTTTAACCATTGCAAACCCATTAGATACTTTAAAGTAGATGGAGTGAACTTTTTCTCTACAGGAAGATAAAGCAATCTCAGGAGGAATTTTATTTCCAATTCAAAAAAAGAGAATGGTATTTTCTGTCATATTTCACTCTGTGTAAAAATTAGATATGTCAGTCATAAGCTAATCTGTAAATGCAAATAATTCTATCAAAATTGACTGAAGTTCAACTTGTTCTATGTTGTCATAGAAAACACAAAATCCTAACTATATGGATGGCTCATTTAAATAAGAGTTAAAGTATGCGTGAATAGATGATATTGTTTTGTTTGTTCTAAATACATTGTTAGACATGCTGTCACATTTTGATTTCTATTAAAACATAAGGAAAGATAATTGGGAAAAGTCCAGTTGCAAATCTGGCTGAGCTTCAACAAGATGTTCCTATTTTTTTATGTTCTCAGAAGAAATTTTCAAAAATGGCAGGTTCTTATTGCACATATCTTTTTCTTCTGTTTAATCAAGAGCTGACGACTGGGTTAAAATAAAAGTATTTCTCATTCAATCAGGCTTTATATTTACATTTATTGCAGGTATTCAGGTACAAATCTTCATTACACTTATTGGGAATCTAGGCCTTAAAGAAAACTAAAATTGGCTAAGTGGGTGGTTCCTGTGTACTATTTGGAGGCTTAGGTCCTCTTCTGAGCATCTTGCAGAATGTACCTGATGCTACACATAGGTTCTTTTCCATCTCGCTTTTACTATTGCACATTTGAAAATAGCACATCTGATATCATTTCTTTCGGCAATAATGTTAAAATGCATGTCCAGGTCCTGCTGAGGGTGCACTCAATCCCACTGTCCATGTTGCACACAAAGATGTTAAACAGCACTGGTCCCAGTAATGACCCCTGAGGAATGCAACTCGTCCCTGGTCGCCACTTGGACATGAAGCCATTGACCGCAACTCTTTAAGTGCGACTATCCAGCCAATTCCTTATACACCAAGTGGTCCATCCATCAAATCCACGTCTCTCCAATTTAAAGACCAGGATGTTGTATGCAACAGTGTCAAATGCTTTGCACAAGTCCAGGTAGATGACGTCAGTTGCTCTTCCCTTATTCACCAACACTGTAACCCTGTCATAGAAGGCCAACAAATTTGTCAGGCATGATTTTCCCTTGGTGAAGCCATGTTGGCTGTCACCAATCACCTCCTTATTTTCCACGTGCCTTAGCAGAGTTTCCAGAAGAATCTGCTCCATGATCTTGCCAGACGCAGAGGTGAGACTGACCAGCCTGTCTTCCTTTTTTCCCTTTTTGAAAATGAGGGTTATGTTTCCCCTTTTCCAGTTGGTGGGAACTTCACCAGGACTGCCACAATTTCTCAAATAGGATGGATAGTGGCTTGGCAACTTCATCTGCCAGTTCCCTCAGGACTTGTGGATGCATCTCATCAGGTCCCATGGACTTGTGCACCTTCAGGTTCCTCAGACAGTCTTGAACCTGGTCTTCTCCTACAGTGCGCAGTACCTCTTTCTCCCAGTCCCTGTCTCTGCCTTCTGCGACTTGTGCAGTGTGGCTAGAGCCCTTGCTGGTGAAGACTGAGGCAAAAAAGTCATTGAGTACCACAGCCTTCTCCATATCCCAGGTGACCAGGTCTTCTGTTTCCTTCCATTTTCCCTAGTCTTCCTTTTATCACCAGCATACCTATAGCAGCTTTTCTTGTTGCCTTGACATCCCTGGCCAGATTTAATTCGATCTGGGTTTTGGCTTGCCTAACCTGATCCCTGGCTGCTCAGACAGTTTCTCTGTATTCCTCCGAGGCTACCTGTCCTCACTTCCACCCTCTGTAGGCTTCCTTTTTGTGTTTGAGATTGTCCAGGAGCTCCTTATTTGTCCATGCAGGCTTCCTGGCATTTTTGCCCAACTTCCTCTTTGTTGGGATGCATTGCTCCTGAGCCTTTAGGAGGTGATTGTTGAATATTAACCAGCTTTCTTGGGCCTCTTTTCCCTCCAGTGCTTTATCCCATGATACTCTACCAAGCAGATCCCTGAAGAGGCCAAAGAATGCTCTCCTGAAGTCCAGGGTAGTGAGCTTATTGTGTGCCCTCCTCGCTGCCCTAAGGATCTTGGACTCCCCCATTTCACGGTCACTGCAGACAGAGTTGCCTCTGAGCTTCACATTACCCACCAACCCCTCCTTGTTGGTGAGAACAAGGTCCAGCATGGCACCTCTCCTGGTTGGCTCCTCTGTCACTTGGAGGAGGAACTTATCATTAATGCATTCCAGGAACCTCCTGGATTGCTCATGCCCTGCTGTGTTGTACCTCCAACAGATATCGGGGTGGTTGAAGTCCGCCATGAGGACCAGGGCTTCTGAACGGGAGGCTGCTCCTATCTGTCTATAGAGGTCCTCGTCTGCTTGGTCTTCTTGGTCAGGTGGCAGACCCCTACTGTAATATCACCTGTCCCTGCCCTCCCTTTAATCCTGACCCATAAACTCTCAGTTGGTACCTCATCCATACCCAGGCAGAGCTCCATGCCCTCCAGCCGGTCATTGACATAGAGGGCAACACCCCCTCCTTGTCTCCCTTCTCTGTCCTTCCTAAAGAGCCTGTATCCTTCCATTCCAATGCTCCAGCCATAGAAGCCATCCCACCATGTCTCCATGATGCCAATAAGATCATAGCCCTGCAGGCATGCACATGTCTCTAACTTCTCTTGTTTATTCCCCTTGCTACATATGTTTGCACAGAGGCATTTAAGTTGGGCCCCTGATGAGGCTGACTTACTGGCTGGAGTGGCTGGAATTCCTTTGTGCTGCACTCCAGGTTCTCTCCTGTTCACCTGCAACCCTTCTCCAGGTTCTGGGCATCTGTTGCTGGCCCTGGCATCATACTGGTAGGAGTGGGATGGATTGAGATTCTCCTCCCCTAGCAAATCTAGTTTAAATCCCTCTTCACGAGTTTGGCAAGCCTCTGACCAAAGATACTCTCCCCCTTCTCTGACAGATGGACCCCATCAGGGCCCAGCAGATCACGTTTCTCAAAGTGAGTCCTGTGGTCTAAGTAGCTGAATCCCTGACTGTGGCACCAGTCCTGTAACCATCTATTTGCCAGATTCACATGGCCCTATCAACCCCCTTCGCTTTGACCAGGAAGATTGAAAAAACTACCAGTGCCCCAGAGTCAGCTGCTCCCAGGGCTCTATAAGCTTTCTTGATATTCCTCAGGCCGCTCCTGGCGGTATCACTGGTGCCCACGTGAAACAGCAGCAGCAGATAATAGTCAAAGGACTGTGTGAGGCTTGATAGTCTCCTGGTGACATCCCTGATGCAAGTCCCCAGTAAGCAGCACACCTCTCTAGCGGTGCATCAGGTTGGCAAATGGGTGCCCCCATACCTTTCAGAAGGGAGTCGCCTACTACTATCACCTGTTGCTTTTTCTTAGCTGTGCTGGTTATTATATGGGGAGCAGATCAGGTGGCCTTACTCAGCTCCAGCGCCTCTCCTGATGCAATGGGTCTTTCCTCTTCATTCTGCAGAGCTGTGAAGAGGTTCTACAAGGGCACCTCAGGACTTGGGGGAAGTCTTTTCCTTCTGCTGGTCCTTGCCGTCACAAGCTTCCATTCTTTCATGTTACTGGCCTCCCTCCCTTCTGTGTGTGCCAGTGTGGGAGTTTTTGGCTGTTTGGCTGTAGGTCCACTGCAGATTTTGCTTGGAACCAGCTAGCTATCTCCTTCTCAGCCTCTCTGATGTTACACAGACTCCTCACCGCCTCCTGCAGGTCCTCCACCTGGGCCCATGTTTTGCAGGCAGGTATGCTGTTTATCCCTGCTCCAGGAGAAAGGTTGAGGCGCCTCCTGCAGCCTGATGTCCGCACTGCAGCCTCTCCCTTCAGCAGCTCCATCTGAGAGGAGGCATCGGCCAACCATGGGGTAGATAGTGCAGACCCCCAAGCCAGAGCTGCAGCCTTTGCTTTCGGGTGAGTGACCACCATTCTGCCTTGAGGGTCAGGTAGGATGAGTGCCCTTGACCTGTGCAGATGTCACCGTGCTCGACCAGTGGAATGCTTCTCCTTCAAAGAGGTGCCTTTCTCACGTGCCCTTCCTGCATGAACTGCCGCGCCACACTCCTGGTCGCTCACGCTCCCCAGGCTGCTTTTTATACGTGTGGGGGATGTCGTGGTTGCTGTAGCAATGCCTTGTCAGCATCTCGCGCAAGAGCTGCCGGCTCCTGGCGAGTCTCTCCACTGCCCTTGTGCACCCCTACCTCACGAAAGCTGCAAGTTCAAATGATATTTGCTTGAGAAATAATCCATTCCCAGATACGCGAATTTCTGGTTCCACTTGCTTTGCAAGTCTGCTAAGGTTTGCATGAGAACCTGTTGGGTAAAAAGTTTCCACGTTTGGCTGGTGTATCCTTCCAAGTCAGAGGATTGTATACAGCATATTCATTAATACGACGTGTTTCTTTGCTGCAGTAGCTAACTGTCCATACATTCCCTATAAAACTTAGAAAGGTCAGCTGTTGCATAATATTTCTTAGCTAAATATGGACTAATCAATTGTTCTTGCATCTAACAATAATTGAAAGAAGCCTCTCCGATGTTAGGAGTGCAAACCCACAGGAACTTTGCTGATCGCTAGGGGGCTATGTTGCTTATGTATAGAATGAATAGATTCTAAGTTTTGGGCACTGACAAGCTAAAGAAAGCTACTTAAAATTTTACTGGCTGCTGTAAACTGGATATTTAAATCCCATTTTTAAAGGTGCTGCAAATATCAAGTTGCCTAACTGTAACAGATGATATAATTACACATATATTCACTGCTATAAGGAATCAGTGATGACTCGGCTAGCCTTCCCTTTCAGCTTAATTGTCCTTTTGATTCTGTTCCATATCAATTCTGGACTTAAAGGGCAGTAATTACTGAGAGTAACTAAGATCCTACAAGTGAGCAAGGAGTTTAAATTTATATTACTACTGTCATGTCATCAGTGAAGAAAAATTGCTGTTCAGGTAAGCTACACTTGAATTAAATAAATCTGGAAAGGTCTATCTCTGTGAACTTGCTTAAAGGTGCTGGTACAAACTAGCAAAGATGAACTTCACAAGTTGGCTGAGTACTCTGTATTTCCAGATTATGAAGCTTGCTGCAGGCTTGCAAAGGGCTCCCCAACTTTCAAGTAAACTTGGCTCCTTTTTGCAAAAAGTATTCTGAGACAGGTCAAAGCTCCACTGCTAAGTGTTTGAAATTATAAACTGCTCAGAGGATGTAAATGTGCCTCTCACATACTGGAAAGGTGCTAACTGACACTGATTAAGGAGCACAGAAAGAATCTGGTTATTTTGGCTTCAGCTGGTAAACTAGCAAACCTGAACAGGCAGCATTTCAGCATTTCAATATCCCAGAAGGTCTAAATCTTTGCAAAATAATGTGGTTTAAATTTTTTAAAAATTTAAGTGTGTTCAAGGTGATCTACTCAGAGAGATGCTATTGAGTTCTTGCAGAATGTATCATAATTGGAAGAATATGAATAGTGAATAAGGCTCCTGAAGTATCACATTATTTAGAATTTGTTCTGTAGAGAAGTAATCATCAGGAACAGTAGGTAACAGTGAAAAACATTTGAATTGTCACTAGTGGCCATAAAACATACACACCCCTGATGCAACTTTTGTTTCTAATGTTATTTACCTCGTCTAAGCTCCAAGAATAAGAATGCAGACTATAGGAACAATCCAATTCATTACTAGCAGAGAATTACGTATCAGATCATTTCATTGAGGTTCTCCTTGCTGTTGGTTTGTAAAAAAATTCTTTTAGCTGCCATTTCTCACCGTGATCCTTCCTGTGCCTTCAAGCAGGTGTTAAGACTGAGGCATACAGTTAAGCAAGGATGCAAACTTTCAGCCTGGTGACATGAACACTCATATCAGTGGTGCCTTAAGGGTTCTACATGCAAGCCATAAAAGAGAGGCTAATATTTATATTCACGATCTCGTGGTAATTGGTACTTTTTCATCAGTATCCTACAATGTATAATCAAAATATCTGATATGTGAAAACATCAATGTAAAGTTAGTTAGCTGTTAGTTTAACTTGACAATTTAAATGGAGCGGCCTTGTAATAGTCTTACACAGTTTTACAGAGAAAGTATTAGTTGTGTGATTAGATGAGAGGAGCTGGGTATTATTACTGTAGTAAATTAAGTGTAATAAATTTAAATAAATTTAAAAAATGAATTCAAATCAAGGGTGTAGCCCCACTACTAGCTTGTATTCTGTCACTTCTAGGGCTTATGTGATTTCTTCAGTGACCTGGTTCTACTCACTAGGCTGCCAAAAAAAATAGCCTAACCAAAAATAGTGATCTTCAGTTGATTTAGTGGGGTTTGATTCAGCCTATCGAGTCCCGAGACAAGTAATACATCCCCAACAGCGAAGAGAGAATGGGACAACTACCGTGGCAGCAGGAAACGACCTCCCCGATGTCAGCGTGAGGCTTCGTGTCAGGGCAGTGGTTTGTGTCTCCCGTTGGGGTGCATCGGGGGCTGGGGCGCTGGGAAGCTGCATGGGTTTCTTCCGAAGTCTGAAATGGATCTTGTGAGACTGTTTTTGACAGCATGCTATGAAGAAGAAACTGATGTAAGCATACTTTCCCCAGCTGTCAGTCACAGTTCTCCTTTGCAGAAATAACTGCGGTGCCTGGTAACGAGCTGGGACAGGGCACAAGGGCGCCGAGGGCTTCAGCCCTGACAGCCTCCCCGCCGCCCGCCAGCCGGGTCCCCCGGCACCAGGCTCTCCTCCCGCAACAGGGAGGCGGCGGCCCCCGGCTCCCGCACGACCCCCGTGGTGCTGCTAGGAGCCAGGGCCCGCCGCCGCCGCCCCATGGCCGCGACCGCCTCGCCGGCCGGTCGCCACGGCGACGGCACGGCCGCCATTTCCAGAGGCCCTTCAGCGAACGCGTCCCGCACCGCAAGGCCGAGCTCGGGGGACTCCCGCCCGCCTCAGCCCACCGGGGGCAGCCGCGGCCCGTTCCCGCCGCTCCGCCGAGGCGGTTCGGCCTCCGCCGGGGACGCTGTGCCCACCTCGGGCTGCTGCGGGCGTCGCCGTGGCTGCCGCCGGCTGCCTGCAGCCTGCGGCGGCGATGGCACCATGAAGGTGCTCGGTGTCTGGGTGCTTGGCGGGGGGTGGTCTCCTCACCCGGTTTTGTTCTCTTCCCTCGGCACTCCGCGGCATTTATTTATTTATTTATTTATTTATATGTTTATTTATTTATTATTTTAACGCACTTGAAATACACGTGTTTTATTACGTGCTTTTTGTAAGGTAAGCCAGTCCTGGAAACATTTAGCGGGAAGGGCGGCGGGTTTCTGCTTTGTGCCGCAGTCGCTAGGGGGAAGTGCTGCACTCCCCATAGTCTGCAAAAACGTGTTTGTTTTCACTTTACCTTAAATATTTGTACCAATCCTTCAAACAGTTGATTGTCACGAGTCAGTGTAGTTCAGTATCAGAATATGCTGAGGCCACTGTTTTTCTTTTAACTCAGCGGTGTGTCAAATAATCCTCAGAGTTCATTCTTTCAAGGAATTTGTTAAGGCCTCTGCCAGCAAACCAAGGCTAATGGGGAGTGAGCTGGGAGAGGATCAAAGCTGCTTGGTGCAACATTCTTAAGCAAAGTCCTCAAGGTGTAATTTTTAGCTAGGTATCACAGCGTTTTTGTAAAATCTCTGGGACCAGCTTGTTCGTGTCCTTTTCCTTGTCTTTACCACTGTGACATCTCTCCTGAATGATGTTTTAGGAAATAAAAAAATTACACTTCACCTTTTTCCCCCCTTCCACTCGACATAAGATTTCATAGTGTTAACAGCCACACGGAAATGTATCTGCTCCGAGGGAAGAGGAGTTCTGAGAATAGCTAAGCCCAGTCCATTGTCTTGTTATTTATACAATTCTCCATGCTAGGTTTGAGAAAGGTACATGTACCTTGCTAAACTTTTGAAGGATAAGATTACAAACATTTATAAAGGACTAAATTTCAGATTTTGTTGAATTTTTCTTCAGAGAAAGAGCTTAAGAAAATAAACTGTTGCAGTTAATGTTACAGATTAACAGCTACACTGTGCATATTTTGCACACAGGGTTTTCCCAAGTCAAGGTACAGGGGGTCATTCCAGGGAGAAAATGGGGAATATTGTTATATTTGGTTATTATATGTAACACATGATAGACCATTCCCATTTGCAGATACAAACTATTCCATGGCATGACACAAGATGTGTCGTTTTGCTCATACAAATTGATGATTGCCGTGTCAACTATTCCTGTTCTAGAGCTGCTCTGGTATTTATTCACCTGTTGTTCTGTCTGTCCCACTAGCCTCAGAGTACAAGCGTTATTAATCCTTATCCTCTTGAAATGTTACAGCATGCAAAATGACACTGCTTTCTTCACTGTCAAAGCAGACCAGCTAGTGCAGATCTTTGACAGCATGCCCAGCAGCTTGAATAGCGTATTACCTGTGTGAGAACCCTCATGCGATGTGTCAGGAACCAGCTGTATTAACGGGCTTTAGAAATAACTGCTGTGCAATAGCACATTTTTTCTAATGTTCTTTGCCTCTTGATTTGTTTTATGGTTTTTTAAGGCAGTGAGAACTTCATCTTTCATGTCAGTGCATAAACGCTTCTTGGACTCCTAAGTTTTGTTGACTTTGTAAGAGCTACAGATGGGCGGCATCATCTATCTTCATCTCTCTAAAGGGTTGCCATGAAGTGTCCAGACAATGATGGGTTATTTTGCCCTTATGGGATGCAATGTTGAATATTGCTGGAACCCAGTTCTGAATTTAATTTTGAAGTAGAAAGTCAAAGACAATTTCAGTTCCCACCTCTGTGGGAGGTCAAAGCTCCATTTTCTGTCTACTTGGGAAGTCTCTGATTTCCAGAATTTAAACTACGTGAAATCATACAAGAAAGGGAACTCTGCCCCTCTCTTGTTGAAATTATGCTGCTCTAAGTCAAGATTAATTGGGCTAGAGAGCAGGAAGGTGACTTTTTGTCTTGCTAGTTTATATACTGGTCTGTGCACATGTTTTTTGGATACCCTTTCTGTATTAAATCATTGAACAAAATACGAGCAAGTAGAAGACAGATATGTAATCTTAAATATTTCCTCGTCCAGGTAAGTGTCCTAATTATAAATTTCATGCTTTATTATGGTCCCCAAGCAGATTTTGTCATCTTTTCCATGTGGTGGCAGCTGTTGGATACAGAGGTTGGAGAATGCCTCTGCCATTACTCCCCTTCCCCCTTCCTCCCCCTGAAACTCACTGTGAAGTACTGACCTTCCCATTTCCGGGGAGAAGAAGGTGTCTGTGCCCACCTCGGGCTTAGGTATTCCCTTTTATATGCCTTGCTCCTGTTCTATACATGTGTACATACATTGTGCTTAAACCCACAAGATTCGCAGGATAAATATTTATTTTCTGTGGAATTAAGTCTGACAGATGCTCCCTGCCTTGGTTGCAAATTAATTATATCTATTTTCAAAGTGTGTTTCACAACCACTATATCCCACTAAATACTGTGGGAGCAGGACAGGAAGAAATTTTATTCCAAAGAAGATCTTTAATAAAAAAAAAAAAGACTGAAAAATCAGATCAAAGATTTTAGGAATTATTAGATTTCTGAAATCTCCTGGAAATCATGGAAATAAATAGAAAATATATCTCCTGTCAGAGACACTAACTTAGTGGTAAAAAAAGTAAGTGTTTTAAGGCTTAAAAAGTAAGATGACCTTGTGGGTTAATGGTAGACCAGGACTGAGGAGAATCTAATCATCCTCATTCTTTTATAGACTTCCTGAGTGACCTTGCACAAAATCACTCAGTGCCTCAGTTTTCTGTCAGAATGTTTCCTTTCTCCTCTTCCCTGCCAGACTGATCCCCCCTCTTAAGGAGGGGGAGTTCAGGGCTCAGTATATATTGAATGAGTTCTCTCGGGAGATATTGACACTAAAAAGAGTTCTGATCAGCTAGTTTCTGCTTTACTAACGATCAGTAGGCAATGATCATAAGTTTGGGATTTGAATTTGTTCGATAGAACGCTGACTTCTGTGAGCTCCCGGAACTGAACAGTAGTTTCTGAGTAAAGCCACATAGGTACAGGTCTCTGGTAGACATCAGCTAGCCACATTCTCTCCACATCATTTCAGAAGCTATAAATACAAGAAAAAACAACAAAGACCCCAAATCAGAAAAACCTACTTCCCCTCTTCCTCTCCACCAGAAGTATGAAGCTTGGGTTGTGACAGATACCTGGAACGGAGCACAGCGTTGATAAATGGGGCATACTGCAGTGAAACATTGCATGTTCAGTCTTGCCAATAATCTTGCCTGGATGTTATTTTAGAATATATTTTTAAATAATATAGAAATAATAGTTACTCTTGATTACATTCTTATATTGATACTATCAGCATGATCTCCAGTGTGATTTCCTGACTCCTAAATCATATCATAGAATCACAGAATGGTTTGGGTTGGATGGGACTTTAAAGATCATCTAGTTCCAATCCCCCTGTCGTGGGCAGGGACACCTTCCACTAGACCAGGTTACTTAAATAAATGATTTAACCATTGCTAATGTACCGTTGTTTAAGAGGACTGGGGCTCTGAGTGTGAAACACAAAACTTTATTATATACTACTGTGTATTAATGCTGGTATTGGGACAATAGACAACAAAAGACCCAACAAATTAAAATGTTTTCCATGAGAAGATTTTGAAGTGCTGCAGTTGCTGATGCCTCACCTGAAAACTGCAGGTTTGGGTTTTTTTCTTTGGGTTACCTGATGTGAGGATGATGGATTATATTTTTTCTTTTTTTTTTTTTCTTGCATCCATCTCCAGTTGAAATGACTAGAAATGTTGCCTCTTATGTCAGTGAAGATACTGAAAAATTCCTTTTTAACTGGTGTTATCATACCCCCAAAGTGAGCACATCTAAAAGAAGAATTTGTTTTCCTGAATCTCTGCTCATAATCTTTTCAACCTTGTGTTTATTGTCACAGTTTTGTTTGTTTGTTTGTTTTTTTAACAATCATATTAAAAAAAGTTTGAGTGATTTTTTTTTTTTTTAAACTTTATGTGTTGGTGCTCTTTAACTGGTTTTGCTAATATATAGTGCAAGATAAATAAGATAGGTGTTCTACCAATTTAAAACAGTGTGATTCTTGTTAAAAGCTTAACATGCTAATGCTGACAACAATATCTGGCTGGTCAGTAAGGATATTATCCTAGCACCTACATTACCTGCAAATATATTTTTTATTAAATATGGGGTTTTTTGTAGGGTTCAGTCCATCATCTTACTTTATCACAGTTCATCTAGAAGGCCTTGCAGATAAACAAAACCCCCAAATAAACTGTTCAGTGGTAAAAGTTGTGTATAATAATACAATGCGTGACCTTTAGAGGCCTGCTTCAGAAGAGGAGCAGGGAAATAGTCACCAAGAAAAAATTATTTTGACACTGTAAACTGAAGCAGTCTTGATACTACCAACTACTGAGTCCTATCAAGTGATATGAACCTAAGTTCAATGTGTGGTATAAAATTCTTTGTCTCCACTTCTACTTCATTTCAGTTTGTATAAATGACATTGTCTAGCAGGGACTCAGATTTGCAAAAGTACATTTTTAATGACATTACAAAAAGATTAGTACTGACAGTTTTTTATATATATTTCCTATGTGGGGCCAACTCTTCCAGCCCGTTTCCTTCAGTGATATCTGGAAAGGATCTGATAAGCTTTATACTGCTTTTCACAGGTCAAAGGGCATTGTCTTCCCCTTCACTCCAGCTGCCAACAACAAAGTCAGACATATGTTATCACCATCACACAGGAAGCTGTGAGCCTGCTTGTGTTCAACAAAGTACAAATACAGGAAGAGCGTCAGGTTAGTTAAAAGCTAATGGAGCTCTGCTAAGGTAGTATATACCTAATAGTACTGTAACCCAATAATATTCTATATGCTCTGTATGTTTCAGTATCAGGGAAGGGTTCATTTGTTTAATATCACTGTAGTCTAAGTACAGGTATCCTTTTACACATGGTATCATCTCCTGAGGTGGGGCTGCATAATGTTGAAAGAATAATTACTTATTCAGTAAAGAGCAAAACTGCAGTGGGATTAAGTTATAACAAATTGAAGTTCATCTGAACAGATCCAATTTCACACTACCAGTTAACAAAGATGATGTGAATTGCCTTAAATTTGTTCTAGATTCCCTCATTTGAACATACAGTATGTTGTATTTCAAGACTAAAATGAGGTACAGTATATTAGCAAGCTCATATAATGAAATGCTGTCAGTCATGACATCTTAAGTGTTGATAAAAGTGTGTTTTCCACTTCTCTGTAATTTTGGAATGTGAAATCAGCTTAACAGGAGCTTTATATTTTCAGCACTGATAGCCCATATTTTGGAACCATTTCCATTAGTGCTAAATTTGGATCTATTTGCGGCTTGTCTTCTGCTTCCGGTACATTGTTTACTGCTTCAGGAAAGTCTTCCCAATACATTATACTAGTTCCTATCCTCTGGCTTTTGCTCAGCACAGAACAAATCAGGTCAGGCACACTGAGTTCCAACTCCTGTCTCTAAGGACCGGTTGAAGCTCTAGTATGATGTACTGCTACTACCTGGAAGTTCTAGACCACACCATAAATAACACATACAGATATCTGTGGGAATAGAGGACTACAGAAATCGAGTTAAGCACATTACTTGCCCATGCCTTCAGAGAACTGAGGAATGGGGTCTTTGTTCTGCTGACAGTGCCAGTGAGTGCAGCACTGCATCAGTGAACTGGCTTACTTCAGTTTGTCCCACCTTCTTCTACCTCTGTTTTCACACCTTCACTGGCTATGCCAGGAGCTTAGTATACTTTCAGAAGGGCCTTAAAATGGTTTGCTTCCTCTGTTGAGATCACTAGATTACTTTAAACGTGAAACCAGCACTTGAACTTTAGCCATCCAGAACTATAGACTCAGCATGCACTGCCGGTGTCCTGCCACTTTGGAGTGCTGTGTGGATGGAAACAGTAATCAGATGTTAAAGTCTTGTGAACAGGAGTGATAAATGAGTAAATAGGACTGTGGCACAACTCACACCCAGACTTCTGAGTTCCTAGTCTGCCTGTATGTCTAGCAGGAGACACCAACAGCAAGAAACGGTGCGTTCACAGCAACTCAAGCTCAGAGACCATGGTAAAGCTTTTCATCTAACCCAAGGGATGGCACCAGTTGGGGTAAGAGGTTGTTGCTAAAGTCTACTGGCATTAAGCACTACTTTAGGTTACTGCCATGAGATGGAGAATAAGCATGGGAATAATACTTGAGCTTTCGGTCATGACCTATGAGAAACAGGACATGACAGAGCTCATGCCTGTGTAGAGGCAATGAGTGGATATGTTCCTGTAGTAGCGACGAGCGTGGCTAAAGGTAGGAACAAGGTCAGGCAACAGAATGGAAGATAGGATATTGAACGAAAAATGAAATGAGTGAGAGTTATGGTTTTAGCTAAGAGTATGGCTATATATTATATGTCTGCTTTAAGCTTGGCTAAAAACAATGTACCTTTCCATGATTTCAAACTGAGATATTCATCACTGTGGCAATCCCTAAGTCATACTTGGCGTCCCTTCTTGTTAGCTACAATCCAAATGCTGAAAAACCTACGCTCTCTGATAGATTAAAAGATAAAAGCTGTCAGTGAGGAAATGCCTAGAGTTAGACACATGGTGAAACTGGAGAAAGAAGAGTTGAGGCTGAGGAAAAGCTTTTATTCAGTTGGCATTTAAACTGCTCCTGCAGAGCAGATGGCCCACTCAAGGAGGAGGTACTTGGAGGAGTGTGCTTATGGTTCTACAGGAAATATAACTGGTATTATTTTTCTTCTGCAATCTTTGCATTTCTTTGAGTGCTCACCCTTTTGAGCAAAGATCGACAATGGACTAATTTGGGTTGAACTGCTGAGATCCAGTAATTTGGCTTAGATAAGGTCTGAGTAGGTGAGCTGTTGGAATGTACAGTTGATCATCTTAATTGCTCTGAACTTTTCGATCTTTGTGTATCTACAGTTCATAGAAATGGCATTAAACACTTCTAGTTCTGATGTTCTAGAAGACTGATTCTTAACAGTACTATTCAAAACTTTGTATTGCTTAATACAGGTGTCTGTAACCCCCAGTGAAACTCTGAACTGTATATACATGCAAACTAGAGATATTGGAGATGCTCTGAAGGAAAAAAGGATTTCAAACATATCTCATGACTCTGGGCTTTACTATCAATTTTGTGAAACGAATAAGGGAGCTTTTCTATCTTGATGGCCTTATCTTTATGAAGGTTTGTATAGATAACTTTGGAATCAATGGATGACGGGGTAGTTCAGAACATTTGTAGCTTGAAAATTTTCAGAGTGTGATTAAATGTTGCTCTGTGTGTTGGAAGCAATAGTCTCTCTCCTAGTTATGCTCCATAGAAGGCTTGTTAGCTTAGACAGTATGGCTGTACAGAGTTGTCAGCCCATCAGAGATCTGAAATATGACTGTGTTCTGGACCCCAAATTCTTCTTCAGTCTGCATAGCAGAAACAAACCACTTCCAGGATTTATTCTAAAATCATGACACTTGCTGAGACAAGGGTGAATTACCATCTGAAAAAGGGACACTATACCAAGAGATGAAGTCAGACTGCTAAGGAGCTGAGAAGAGACACTGCTAGACGACAGTGCCCCTCAACTGAGAGCTAAATGTCAAGGGGTGAGAAGTAGGCTGTGTGAGTAATTTGGGCCGGCAATTGTGTCCCACCGTGCTGGTTTTCAAAACCAAGCAACAAGAGGGAAGGAATGAACGATAAGCTGGATGAATTTACATTGTATAGGGATTGCATATTCAAAACATCTACTGTGTATTTTATCTACCTGTGGGTAAAATCTTGAATTAGAAATTATATAGGAAGGAAGAGTGAATCTAGCCTTTTTGAACCATGATAATTTACCCTTTGCTTGGGATCCTGCCTTAGTTCTGAAAGTCATTAGCTTTCTCATACCTTAAATAGGTCTCAAAATTTTCCATTAACAACAGCGAAAATTGGTGCTGATGGTTTCCCAATACACCAATATTATGTAGGCAATGAATGTATCCATTTGTAGGGTCAGTAAGTCAGTATAGTATAAGCTGGTATTCTGTTCACTGCTGAAATGTAATCTCTGAGATGCAAAGTCTGTTAGTAGTTTCATATATGTATCTAGATAGATGCAGATACAGAGATATGTCAGGCCAGTTCAAATTTTAATGTCATTTTGCACACAAATTCCTTCATTTTAGTCCCTTGCCCTTCTGCAAATCATATTCATGGAGAATTTATGCTAAAAGTTCTCTGATAAAAGAGAAGTTGCTAATATAATGGTGGTCCTGAAAGCTATGTTTATTATGCACCACTGGAACAAGAAGTTATACCAAAATTGCTTTTTTTTTTTATAGCCATGTGTCGTTTGGATTATACCTGAGGATTTCCATGGCACGGAAACATTCGTAGATGGTGTAAAGCCAGTGGAGCTTTTTTCTGTATCCTCTGCTTGAGGTACAGTATGCATACAAACAGTCCTTCAGTGACAGAGGTGGAAGGAATTCATACTGACTGGTAAACACTTCTTATTCTTATCTTGTACAATTTTATCTGATGGCTACCTTTCTATCTAAGCTAAGACAGAGAGAATTGTGACTAAAGGAAGCCAAATAACTTACCCGGAGAGCAAGCAGGAACAGAATACTGTCACTACACTATGATGCTTTTCTTCATGTAACATCTGTTCTGATGTTGGGAAGAAGTCAGCAAAAAATAATTTGAGCTATGTTATTTCATTCAAGTCTCAGTATCTTTCTAAAGGAATTTTATCTGGATAGAAGCTGCTTCAAACTGCGCGGTATCACATTGTGAAACTGTGCTTGTTTTCCAATCATTTGTCACAAGAGGGAGTTGGAGTTCTTTCCAATTTATAAAACCTGATGTTCCACTGTAACTAGGAGAGGGTGGTTTAGTTGGTGGGGTTTGTTTTGTTTTGTTTTGTGGGTTTTTTTTGAGGATAAAAGAAGTCCTTATTATGGGCTTATTGTTGGATTGTACTGTTTTGAAATAATAGAATATAAAATTATTGAAAAGCTTAGGTCAAAACAATGAGCGGTTAGTAAGAAAACAATTGTTCCACACTGGTTTTTATTTTGTACTTCAATGGCAAATGTTTAATTGTAAAAATTATGATGTAAAAAGTGTTCTTGGGCATGGTCATACAGTCAAGCAGTGAAATTCATAGAATAGGAGCTGGGAGGAAATCTCAGTGGGAAACTCCATTTCTTTAGGGAACCATCACAAGGTGAATCCAAGACATCAGCTAACCAGGCTAAAGTAAAGGAAATAATGATGCTTTGTCCACTTGAGACACCATCCCTGTTTATGCTGGTATTTGTAAGATGCCAGCATCCTGTATAAAGGCTTTTCTCTTGTTTCGTGGTAAAGTGACAAATGTCGTTGCCCTGTTTCAGAATCCTCGCTGTGAACTGGTTTTGGGAAAAGCAGTAATAGAACTCTAGGTCCATTTTTTTTCTGGACAATCTCTGAAGACTCTGACAGGTTAGGAGATTCTATACATCCCTGTCTCATTCACTTCTAAGCATGCAGATCTAGGAGGAGTAGTACATTCTTGGAAATGCTTGGGAAAAAGCATAGACAGTGTGATGAAAATGGCTAAGCCTCCACTTTTCTGCATGGAATAGAAGGATGTGACTGAGGAGATGGTGTCTTTCACATCTGTTGAAGAAAAGGTTTGGAAAAGTTTCTTCTCTGGGTTTAGAGAAGAAAAGAGAGGTGTCAAATAGTAAATGATTGCAAAGACATTGTTTCTATCAGTAGTGAATTATTATGATGCAAGAAAGATAATCCTGTTTCTGTCTGTGGGGAAATCTAAACCTCCTTGTTCTTTCTAATTCTGGGAAGAACTTAGTCATTTCTCTTTGAAGTATTTGTTTATATTCCCTTAATTCTTAGAAAAACCTTTTCACTCATATCTACGTTAGCCACATTCTGTGTTTCTATTGTGTATAGTGTACATTAACTGCCTGTAAGCATCATGAGGGTTGGACCTTTCTCTACAAAATTTCACCATGCAGCAATAAGCTGATTTCATATCTTGCATGTCTGGCAGCAATTCAAGATTTTTAAAACATCAGCAATGCTCCTGGAAGATCTCTGTACACAGCTGAGTGGCTTTGCAGGGCTGTGGCAGCGGCTTTTCCATTTTTTGCCTTTACGTTTCCAGTCCCTGAGAATATTACATGAGTTTTCTTAGAATTAAAACAACAGAATACAGAACAAATGCCGTATTTTTAGGAAAGAAATGGTTTTCAAGGTAACAGCACATATACTTTGAGAAATACTACTTTAATGAATGCAAAGACAGGAAGAATAATTTTAAAACATTTTTAACACATATAAAAGCATATAAAACATATAAAAGATTATATGCATCCCTTGTGATGAACAGCATTATGAAGGCCCATTTTTTATTCCTGAAAGAGAACAAAGCTTTTTCCTTTCAGCTTTGTTCAGTTTTGCTTCCATATTCTGTTGGAAATCCCAACCAAAAAAGGAAAAAAAGAGAAAAAAGAAAAGAATGAAAGACAAAATCTCTTGGGCATTGCACTGGTGAAAAAAATATCTTACACTAAAAGGGGTTTTGTCTTAGAATTACTGAAGAATTAAAGAGGGATTATATCCTCACTCTTTTCTACTATTGTGATTGAGTACAGCCCAGTTCACAAATCAAATGTAGGGCATCATAAAAACTTGCCACAATGTGAGCTACAATTTGCTTTGTATCTACTCTTGGGAACTTTGAACAAAGGTCAGCACAAGTTTCATTATCTCCCCCCTCCCTGTTTGCATTTTCCCACACTTTTCTTTTTCCCACACTTGAATGAATCTATATAGTGCTTCCTTATGATCTTAATGGTGATTTATATTTAAAATGTGACACATATTTTTGAACTCAAATATGATGCAGATTCATGACTGAAGTGTTTATGAGATATTGTCATTAATTCTGTCCTGTTCCTGTCAGTAACGTTAGGACTCTCTATTTTTTCCTCCTCTTTTTTTCAAGTCAGAAGTACTTTTCTTTATATTTGCAATGGATTCTCCATCAAGGAATTTTTCAATTTTTTTTTTCTTCTTTTTTTTTTTCCCCCCAGCGGTGTATTTTCTTTAGAATGCAGCTTGAACATGCACATTTTCTTCAGCACTACTTTCTTGTGACCAAGAATTTAAAATGTGAGGGTAGGCACTGCCTGTCCACCTGACTTGCAGACTGCACCCCATTTACCTCCTCCTAGCTTGTTATTTGTTCCGACCTTGGTTCCCAGCTGAAAGATGTGAAGATGACTAACAAAATACTATTATTTTGGCAGTGATTACTGTCTCTAGGAACAAGGCACATACATAGACACAAAAGTAAAAAACATATATTTTTAAAATTTCTGTTTGAAACATCAAGTAGAGACTTTGTATCTTTCACTTTACTGAACAAGAAATTCCTAGTTCTTTGTTATATGTGACAAACTTTCAAATTTTATGGAGGTTTTTAAAAAAAGAAGGTTCTTGTAGGTCATGGTCTTCCCATCATAAAGTCTTTGCGCTGTTCTTCAGCTGTTCAAATAAACATACCTCTGCTTCTTGTCTTCCTGCTGAGAAATTAGTACATAAGCCCAAAGAAGCAGGTGTCATATACACTACCAAGCAGAATAGCATTTTGTTTGGAAGACTTTTCTACTGACGCTCTTAGTTTTACTTGTTGTCTTTAATATTGAAACTATTGAGTTTTAAACAACTTACAAGAGTGAAAGTTAACAGGGAAATTTACTATATTTGCACATCCTTTAACACAAATGAGTATTTGACCAATATAATTATTGCTCCGCTGACCCTGATTTGAGCAGGAGGTTGGCCTACACAACAACTGTAATTCCTTCCAGCCTAAATGACTTTATTATTCATGCTAGCGACAGTTACTCTATGATATGCGTAATCCATTTATCCTAGACAGGTAAGCCTGATAAAAGACTGGATAGGCCCATCAGCTGTTGCTCCTATTATGCAGTTATTGTTTTCATGTTGCCTTTTGTTGGTCTGCATATAGACAGATCTCCTCTTGCATTGTTGAATCCTGGTAATCTCATGTGAAATTTGTATACAATCTGAACAATGAACCAAATAGAGTGATAGTGGCACAATGACATGTTCAGCTCTGGAATACCAAAATCCAATGAATTTGTATTGACACCAAAGGAATGTCATGCTGTGGTAAGAACAATATCTAAACTGTTTTGGAATATAATATGAATAGCACATATAATATGAATAGCACAAACTGTACTGTGTGTTTGAGAAAGCCCATTTAATGACTGCACAGAGAAAGGCTTAGTTTTCTGAGAAGTACGGAGCTAGCCGCTAACTCAATTTATAGCTGAACTTGTTGACTAATTGTCAATAATGGGTATTTTCTCACACACAAGACATCAGACAAAACAAAGCAAGTTTTATTTTATCCTGTTCTGTTAAATAAACTTCTTTCCTCATTTTCAGCACAGCTAAGAATGCCATTATAATGGCTATAACGCTTTTCTTAAGTAAAAATACATTCAGGAGCAAGAGTGAAAATAATCTCTATAATACATTTTAGTTCTAAAATGAATACAGAAAAAACAGTGAGCAAAGTTCACTATTGTTAGCCTAAAGCTTTTTATATTACTATTCTTCTGGCATAAAAAAAATAATGAAAAACTGGTTAATTTTCTCTGTGAAAAATGTCACAGAAATTGAACACTTCAGGAAATATTTTCAGGGAAAAGAAATCAATCAAGCCTTCTCTGACAAAACTTTGGTATTAATGGTAATAAAACCGAATATGTTCTGAAGAAGAGCACTTGATAAAAATTTCCTGACCAGCTTTAGTTCCAATTATTTTACTCAATAATACCTGTGTTATTGAAAAATGATTTTCTAGGTAAAGAACAGGACATTCAAGAGCAGTTTGTCTGCTGGCATTTATTAGCTGTGGGAAAGTCACCTTTTTGCAATTGTATTTTGCAAATGGCATAAATGTTGTAAGCACTATGGTTTCTATAATTAAGTGTATTTTTCTATTATAAGGGTGTTCTTTCCAGTATTCTGTTCCCATGGGAAGTTTTTTTTATCAGCCTCATATCAGATGCCTTTTTATGAAAATGTATACCAAACTCTTTGCTAAGTTAGCTGCTTATTTAGTATCAAATATCGCCATCTGTTCTCATTATCTGACAAAAATACAGATGATCAGGCTAGAGGTGCCTTAACGTCGGTGTGAGTTTAAAGTTCAAATGTTAGATACACTGGCATAAGCCGTATCTTCCTTCCTACCATAGAATTTGAGTGAGAAAAGGATTAGAGGTGCTGCTTCTGTAGTTTGTTCCTGTTTCACTGCGAAGGCACACCCTCAGAATGTGGGAAGCTAATGCCTTTCTCCTGGATGCAGACTTGAGTGCTGTAATTATCTTTATTTCATCTATAGACCAGTTTGCTTTCTACAAACATTTGCTAAATGGACACTGTGGGGCATAGTGAGAATGGAGTTAAAATCTGGGAGGGAAGCCTCTGGTGCTGCTGAGATTTACTTTTAGTTAGCAGCTGAGTTTTGTATGGTGCCATAAATCAGGTAGCCATAAAAAGAAAAATTGTTACACAATTCAGAAGGAAGTGGAATATGATAAACTCCTGTTTACAGCCTGAGTGACTTCCTTTCAAGCCCTCCTCCTTTAGAAAACAGAAAAATCACCCTAAACTATTTGACAAATTAATGTCTATTCAATATATTCAATACATATTGATTCCTGTTTTGACGGAGCATGGACACTTTACCTGGGGACTCTGGGGCTCATTGTGCTGGGCACTGTCCAAATGCATATTGAAAAGACTGGGCTGGCTCTAAAGGCTTTACATTTTAATTACGAGACAGAGAAAGGAAAGGGCTTTCTCCTTCCTGCCTGCTCCTCCAACTGTAAGGTATTTGATGCTAGTCTGCAATTGTGGCTAAGGAAGCTTCTGAAAGATGCTTTTCTTCATGGGGAACCACACAATTACAATACGGCTAACCAGTCTGTAAATGGATTTTCAATAAGAGCAAATCTGCTAAAACTTTTATATAGTTGCTCCGCTTCATTAAAACGCTGGAACCCAAAACAGCTTTTAAATCAAAGTCTAAAGCACTACAATAAAAGTGGGCTGTAATCTTGATTTTGACGGTATTCTGTCATTTATTCTAAGCCAAATTGTTACAGTGTGTTCATCAACGACATACAGCTTAACTGATGACTGTAAATGGTATTTCATGGTATTATTGTAGTGTTTATGAACTCAGTTCTTGGGCCCTGCACCCATTGTGCCATGCAGGGGAGCATACTCTACAAGTGATTGGCTCTGCATTAGAAAGTTTGTAATCCACATGTAAGAGAAGAAGAAAAACAGATACAGAGAGATAAGGAATGAATTAAATAGTCAAGATGACAGAGGAAAAAGTCCTGTAGAAGCACATATAAAGAAAGTTGCTCTTGAACCCTAGAGTACCTCTTATCCCATTTTCCAAGGAAAAGAAAACAGAAAACTCTTAAGCTTCAGCATTTCGGTGAAACAAATAACTTGTTTTAAAATTCAATCACTTAAACAGTTTCTCATGGCCAGCCATCAATAAACTAGAGGACTTCATGTGACTTACCAGTTTGGTGTTCTCTGTTTAACTATAGCATGAGCTTAAATGAAGGAATGAGCAGAGGTTTTGTTGAGTTTGCTGCTTAGTCTTCAAATCATGAAGTCAGACCTCTGCCTAATACTATGAAAGGATGTGAGAAGTGTTCAGTGTTTTAATCTATGTACTTTCTACAGAGAATACACTTTTTCAGTCCACCCGAACTGCTATGCCTGCCTCTGTAAATTATGTGATTCTGACTAATATAAGCACATCAAATTTTCCTTTATTAATAGTGCCCAGTGTTAGATGTGATCATAAAATACACGTCTTCATTTGTAGCTTGGATTTTAGAAATCCCCATAGGCCAATTGAGGAAGTGTAAAGAGACCAACCCGAAATGTCCTGGGAGAATTTCCAAAAAAAGCAAAGCAGCAAGAAATAAAAATCAAAATAACATCTTTAATTTTCTCTGCCCTAAATTCTTAGAACACAACTACTGTTTCAACTTTCTTGCAAAATCACTCTACTATCGTTTTGATATTTTACAGCTACTGTAGACTGAGAAATGTCTCAGGCTGTAGTTAGCGACTCTCTGTTCCTGCCTCTTCAGCCCTTGTCCCTCAACTCTTTTTAATACTGAGTGCCTATTCAAGCTTACTTAGAGAATGGGCCTCACAACTGAGAAAGGAAATACACGCAGCCAGCCGTAGTCTCCACTCTCCTTACTTTCCTTCCCAATTCTAAAGAGACTGTGACCTATGCAGACTGTGCTGGATAGGGCTTGGTAGTTCTCCCTCCGTTGCTACCATAACATGGCCTACTTTCTCTTCAAATAGCGGTCATGGTGCTGGCCCTGCTTAGAACAAGACACTATTCCAAAAATCAAATTGCAAGAGATAATCTAAGCTGAAAAAGTATTCTCAAGGGTTTGGGCAGAAAACTTGCTTATAAATTTTGTGAATGTGTTCCTTAATTCTTGTATTTTGAATAAATCTTCTAAAGTTATGAGAATTCTTATACATCAAAGTATCACAGATCATGGTAGCATGAGATACCCAGAATAATAAAATTAATAGGTCCTATAGCTGCTTTCTCTACTAGGTAGAGATAATCCATTTTTACTGATGGAAAGTTGGGTCCCTGATGGAATTTTGCTGTGTCACTGTTACGATTCTGTGGTCCTAGTGAATTTTTTTCTGATTATTCAAAACGTTAAAAAGTTAGAATTTAAGATCTGACATCAAAACCTCCCATGATTAGCAAAACTTCCTAACGCTGCACCTGTTAAAATAAGAAATTCTGTTGCATTTCATGGGACTAGTCATGTTATTTACAGCTTGATGTGCACTGAAGTGATTTACTGAAGACTAGGCAATGCATTCTATAATGTCACCTAATGCATCTTGATTATAATGCTGTGGCAGGTGAATATATGTGGATAGAGAATAAGGAATTACAGATTCCTGTAATGAGTATCTAGAAGATTAACCTTACTAAAATAATTCATCAACAACACGCTTCTTGATAATGATTAGTTCTTACGCTTTATTAATAACACAAAATTTTTGGTTTATAACACTTACATTAGCACTGAGCATACAATACTACAGAGGTGATGCCATATAGTTAGGACTGATGATGAAATCCTTGGTGGTTCTTAGTGTCTGAGATCAAGGTGATCACTTCTTTCTTTAATTTTCCCTTGACTGTGTGTGATGTTCTTATGCTGTTGCTCACTCCCTCACAAAAGGGGAGCCTCAGTGCTGCTTATCTTGTTTTTGGCTTTGCTGATTATCCTTCTTGTGTAGTAAAGAGGTTGTTCTCCTTGTTTTGTTGACAACTTTGGTTACTTGAATGCCTGCTACTTGTACTCACTCACCTGTCTTTGCCTGTTTGGTGGTCACATTGATCACATATTTGTATAAAATTTTTATACATTATATCCAGTTATGCCATCACAGTGTAGATTATGTGGTTAGTTACACTACTTTAGGATACTGATATTTGGGTCCAAGGCAAGCGAATATTAATTATATCCTGATTAGTGCAGTTACGATTTATGGGTATTAGAGGCCTCTATCTTGCCTACAATGCAAACTTAAGTGAAGATCAGTAAATGTTTCTCTTAAGATAGAAAACTAGCCGTACACTTTCAGTAAAATTATATAACAGATGAGAGCTATATGAAAAAAATATTAATAGATTTAGTTTAATCTCTCCTCTGGAAACATGGAATAAAGAGCATTACAGAATATTTTTTTTTAAGTTTGTCCCCTCACTAGTATTACTCACTTTTCTATAAGTAGCCTGTGATGCCTGGCACAATACATCATGCAAAACTGGAATGTGGGATACAGTCATGAGAGACACTTGAAAAGTTCTTTTCAGACTAAACATTCATATGACCAAGCCCTGCAACCATTTAGACAAAAGTGCTTGAATCTCACACAGTGAAAGGTAAATCTAGATGTTGGTCCCATCTCCCCAGGGCACTTTTTCCTCCCTTCCTTCCACATATTTTTCTGAAGCAGGACTTGACATCACACTCTCACACTAGCACCTGCTTCTTTCAGCAACTGTCTTCTCCCCCCAGCAACTACAGCTGGCAGCAACTGTTTGCGTTAGGCTACAGCAGACACAAGAGGAGGCTTTTGATTGTTGGAAGAGCTTTCATTGCTCAAGCAGCTGTACCTGATGTTCCCTGGGGAAAATTCAGAAATCTGGATGGAAGCCAGTTGGACTACATGAATTTGGGTGTCTTTCACGTTAAGTTATTGCATTATACTTTCTAAGAGGTTCAAGCAACTTTTAAAGCTCATTTAAGAATAGGCTATTGATTGTCAACATAGGAACATAAAGTAATTTCTGAACTGCTATTTTTTCATCAATTCTTCCTGTGCATCTCTTTTTTAATTAATTTTTAGACACAACTGCAAAACATTGAGTTCTAAACAGATTTTTTCATTAAGCCTTTTCTTCATAATGCCACATATAATACTAGATACAGAAATCTGTAATATGCTGATTGCTAGCAGCTCTTCATTCTAATGTTTTTTCATTAGAGCACTAACTGACAGAAGGAGCAGTCCACAAAGGGAATACAAGTGTCACAAGAATAAACCAATATCCTTTAATAAGAAAAATAAAGAGAAAATGCAAACATCCACTCGTCATTCTTGTTCAAGAGCTACTAGGACAGCTTAAAAGCTGCCTCAAAATTAGCCAAGCAATGGTTCAGCTAGTTGATTTCTCATGTTTATGATGGAATTCTTTTCCACTGGCTTGTATGAATTTTCCTCAAAGCCAGATAATTCTACAAGGCAGGCAAATAATTCCATATTTTTTTAATGGGGTAAATAATGTACTTCCATAAATTAGGACAGTTGTATATAATGGCCATTAAATCTCACACACAATTAGATTTTGTAGCTATCGTTATCTCCGTGAATCAAGGATCAAGTGATCAAGGATCAGAGGATCAAGTGAGAGATCAATTAGGTCAATTAGATATCCACAAGTCCATGGGTCCCAATGGGATGCACCCGAGAGTGCTGAGGGAGCTGGCGGAAGTCATTGCTGGGCCACTCTCCATCATCTTTGAAAGGTCCTGGAGAACAGGCGAGGTGCCTGAGGACTAGAGGAAAGCCAACGTCACCCCAGTCTTCAAAAAGGGCAAGAAGGAGGAGCCGGGGAACTACAGACTGGTCAGCCTCACCTCCGTCCCTGGAAAGATGATGGAATAGCCCATTCTGGGCATCATCTCAAGGCATGTGGAGGAAAAGAAAGCTATCAGAAGTACTCAACATGGATTCACCAAGGGGAAATCATGTCTGACTAATCTGAGAGCCTTCTGTGATGGCATGACTGGATGGATAGATGAGGGGAGGGCAGTGGTTGTTGTCTACCGTGACTTCAGCAAGGCGTTCGACAGGGTCTCCCACAGCATCCTCATAGAAAAGCTTAGGAAGTGTGGGTTAGATGAACGGACAGTGAGGTGGATAGATAACTGGTTGAAAGACAGAGCTCAGAGGGTCGTGATTAGTGGCACAGAGTCTAGTTGGAGGTCAGTGACGAGTGGTGTTCCCCAGGGGTCAGTACTGGGTCCAGTCCTCTTCAATATATTCATCAATGACCTGGATGAGGGGATAGAGTGCACCCTCAGCAGGTTTGCTGATGACATAAAGCTGGGGGGGGGTGGCTGACACACCAGAGGCTGTGCCGCCGTACAGAGAGACCCGGACAGGCTGGAGAGTTGGGCAAAGAGGAACCTTATGAAATTCAACAAGGGCAAGTGTAGGGTGCTGCACCTGGGGAGGAATAACGCCATGCACCAGGACAGGTTGGGGGCTGACCTGCTGGAGAGCAGCTCAGTGGAAAGAGACCTGGGAGTCCTGGTGGACAACAGGGTGACCATGAGCCAGCAATGTGCCCTCATGGCCAAGAAGGCCAATGGCATCCTGGGGTGCATCAAGAAGAGTGTGGCCAGCAGGTCAAGGGAGGTCATCCTCCCCCTCTACTCTGCCCTGGTGAGGCCACATCTGGAGTACTGTGTCCAGTGCTGGGCTCCCCGGTTCAAGAAGGACAGGGAACTGCTGGAGAGGGTGCAGCAGAGAGCTACCAAGATGCTGAGGGGACTGGAACACCTCTCTTATGAGGAAAGGCTGAGGGATTTGGGTCTCTTCAGTCTGGAAAAAAGACAGCTGAGGGGGAATCTTATAAATGATTATAAATACTTAAAGGGTGGGTGTCAGGAGGATGGGGCCAGGCTCTTTTCAGTGGTGCCCGGGGACAGGACAAGAGGTAATGGGCAAAAACTTGAACATATCTAGTTCCACCTAAACATGAGGAGGAATTTCTTTACTTTGAGGGTGGCAGAGCACTGGAACAGGTTGCCCAGAGAGGTGGTGGAGTCTCCGTCTCTGGAGACATTCAAAACCTGCCTGGATGCGTTCCTGTGCAACCTGCTCTGGGTGACCCTGCTCTGGCAGGGGGGTTGGACTAGATGATCTCCAGAGGTCCCTTCCTACCCTACTGTTCTGTGATTCTGTGATTCTGTGAATACAGGCAAATGTAGTATCCCTGCTGCTGGAAAGCTACTTGTGACTGTCAGCACATCTGTCCAGGCAGAACAGAGATGTTGATACCTCACTTACCTGCTCTTGTGTTCTCCCTAGACTAGCACTTTTTTTTCTATTGGTCCTTGGCCTATTGAATCATAAATGTTGAAGAGGCTGAATAGATAATATAAGGCTTTTCAACGCACATCCTGCATAGTCTCAAACATTTTCTACTTGAATTTAACGAGTGATTTATCTTGGTTGGTGATTCAAAATGATTGACACCCCCCACCCCACCCCAACTTGTTAAAGTATGTTTTTGCATGAAAAGAGCATGTAAGGAAGAGGAAACAACAGCATCAGCAAACTGACTTGTGTCAAGTTGCATTATGAATTTTGGGATAAAAGGTGCTTATTATACATGGGCTTAGGCAGTGACCTGTGTACGCTCTAAGTTGACTCTGTCCCCTTCCCCCCAAAACTTGTTTGCTATTGCTGGCTTAGGGCTGCACTCAGCTTTACCTTGAAGGCTGTCCAGAGACTTAAGCAGGTTGTTCATGCCTTATGTGGGACTCTGGGAGCCCTTGAAGCACAAATTCTCTGGAGCACTCACAGTTTCCTTTTAACTGCAGTTAGATGTCCCAGAAGGCAGTAATGGTCTGAGAAAGTGCTGGCTTCTGAGAAGAATTATTTCGCTTTAGAAAAGTGCAGAAAGTGTCTATCCTGTGTTTCGAATGTTGTATTTATTGTCACCAAAGGACACCTTCTGCCCCTGAATCAAATACGTGAGTTTGGTGAATGTAACTCAGTGTGAGCTCTATTCATAAGGCATTGCTTCTGGTAGATTGTTTTCCTTCTTGACAATATAGCTGCCAACATTTCAAGTTATTTGATTAATGAACCATGCCTATAAATAATTATATCAGTTATGTGTAATAATTATATAATTGTATTGGCTAATTTACTTCAATTTTTCTCTACCAATGTAAAGTTAGAATCATAGAATCATAGAATTGTTAGGGTTGGAAGGGACCTTAAAGATCATCGTGTTCCAACCCCCCTGCCATGGGCAGGGACACCTCCCACTAGACCAGGTTGCTCAGAGCCCCATCCAGCCTGGCCTGGAACACTTCCAGGGATGGGGCATCCACAACATCTCTGAGCAACCTCTTCCAGTGCCTCACCACCCTCATGGTGAAGAACTTTTTCCTAATGTCCAGTCTGAATCGTCCCATCTCTAGTTCTAATCCATTCCCTCGAGTCCTACCATTACCTGACATCCTAAAAAGTCCCTCACCAGCTTTTTTGTAGGCCCCCCTAAGGTACTGGTAGGCCACTATACGGTTTCCTCTGAGCCTTCTTTTCTCCAGACTGAACAACCCCAACTCTCTCAGTCTGTCCTCATAGGAGAGGTGCTCCAGCCTTCTGATCATCCTCGTGGCCCCTCTCTGGACACGTTCCAGCATGTCCACATCTTTCTTGTAGTAGGGGCTCCAGAATTGGATGCAGTACTCCAGGTTGGGTCTCACAAGAGCAGAGTAGAGGGGGAGAATCACCTCCCTCCACCTGCTGGCCACGCTTCTCCTGGTGCAGCCCAGGATATGATTGGCTTTCTGGGCTGCTAGTGCACACTGACGGCTTATGTTGAGCCTAGGTTCACACATTAATATCACTAATTACCCCAAAGTGTCTCCTTAATTCCCTAATAAGCCCTATAAAAATGCATCTCTGTAATACCTTAAAGGAGAGTACATCTGTAATAGTTAATTAACTTAATATTGTATCTATTTTATCTTCAGCCTCCTTAGTGCCTTCTCTTAAACTAGAGAGAAAATATAAACTTTGATGCGTTTCCAGGAAGTTAATAACAATTTATGTTAAAATAATGCTTATCATGTAAAGTTTACAGTAAGTAGCAAGTACAGTTTCTCTAAACCAACACATAAGGAATAATTTATTCCTCTATTCTAATTTATGAGTTTGATGAGATTTATGAATGGAATAAAAATACTGTTCTCATTAGCTGTTGGTTGTTTTTAACAGTATCCGCTAAAGCTTTTGGCTTATTTTTCAAAGGGGTTTGAAAATATACCCCCATGAGATTCAAGCGTGGTTAATTACATTTTGAAATAATCCAGGCACATGGACTGTTTTCTTAATGGTAATTTTTATTGGGATAGTCCAGGATCAAAAAAAGGGCATAGATTGTGTTTGCCCCTCTTTTCTTCCCTGCAGATATATGCACATGTGGAGTGTTTAAAAAAATCTGTTACAATTTGAAGTTAAGATATTGTGTCTAATGTTAATACTGGAAATCTCTGTAGTGTTTTTTGTCCTGGAGTTTATTAATCAACCTTATAATATTTGTACCTAATACACAATAACATGTGGCAAAATCATTGTTACGATTCATCATGCTTACCTTTGGATTCTGTTCCCTGGGGATATTTTTTTTTCTAAATTAGAGATTGAATATGGCCCCATTGATCCTCCATGGTTTAGAACCGTTGTTCAGTAAACGCAATTTGCACAGTAATTTAGAACCACAATAAAGGGTTTTTCCGGGTCCATTTTTCCTGACAATTCTGAAAGGAGTGGTGCATTTGGAGAGCAGTTCTGCAAGCTGTGAATTCCACTCTTTGAAGTGTTTGATTCTTCAGAATCCCTTGGTAGCCTCTGGGTACATACCACGTTTTATAGTTCCAAGAATTTGGTCCTGCATGACTGACTCGTTCAGAAAGGGGGGTCTTTGTCAGTCTCCTTTCCTTACACCCTTCTTTGGGTGTAGTTTCTAATTGCTACTTTCTATGAGAACGTTGTGGGTATGCTTTTATTATTGCGTAGGGCTGCCATTTTGCTTTAATTTTCACCAAGGCATTAATAAGGACTGTCAGCAAGTATATGATTTATTATTGTGACTGAGACAAGAATATAGACCTTTTCTTCTTTTCTGAAAACTGACTCTCAGCTGATCCAAAGAAAATACCTGCAGTTGTATGAAATAATTGCAGATAGAAAAGGTTGCAGGCTTGCTCAATTACTGCTCTCTGCTTGCTCTATGGCTTTAATTATTTCAGTGTATTTGTGTTGGTCATTGAGCTGATTTACTCTGGTAGCACTAATTACAGGTAGTTCCCGTTCCCTGCTCCCGCTCCCCCCACCCCCCACCCCCCCGATTTTTTGAGGCACGATTAGGTTTTAAAATCAAAGCTAGACATTCAAAGCCATCACCAAGGATACCAGGATTATATATTTAAGTCACAACAGCCAATTTTAAATGTCACTCATACTGGACTGTGTAGTATTATTTAACTATATATGTTATACTGCTTGTGAAAGCCAATCAATGAAGAATTATCTTTGACCTAAATGACAGCCATCTGCATTTTGCTTTTTCACCAGTAAGTTCTCCACTGGCTTCTCTCTTCTATTGCATTGAAGATTATGCCTAGCAGTTAATGGAATCAGAATATTTTTTAACTTTTTTTCTTATTTTGTCTTGATAATGTCTATCATTTCTATTGTAGCATCCTGCTTTTCAAATGTGGCTGTCAGTGTATTTCACTGTGTCAAATATTAGATGTCATTAGATGTCATTATTTTAAATGTTAAATCCTGTGCAGATTCCTTACATGGCAGATAAGCATTTTCAATAAAGGACAAGAATACATGTCTTTTTCAAGGCAGTTTTTGTTATGAGGACATACATTGTAAAGGTAGCATACCCAATTAAAGGCACACATTTAGGTTGTTCAGCAAAACTTCAGCACTTTCAAGCCACTTTTATGGTAAAACATAACACGACAGAAATGAATCCATACTTTAAACAAAATGGGCTGTCCTATTTATTGCATAACTAGATATTAAGCCACACAATCTCTTTATGATTAAATTTCCTAATTAAATAATGCAGCTTTGCAAAATGTTTGCAACCACAAGCCAAGTTGGCTGGCTTTTGCTTTGGTTTGTGGTTTTTTTTTATACAGGCACAAAATTCAAAAGCAGATTTCTTGGAATGTGAGAAGTCTTTTGAGTAATCCATGAGTAATTCATGATTCTGCATCAAACTCCAGCAAAAAGAAACTTAAGTATGGGAACATATTGGTATTATGAATTTGACCAACTAAAGTTCTGTTAGACCTCTTTCTGCAACTGAGACACATGTTTTTTAAACCAGTCACTGAAATTTAGAAAAATGTAAACCAGTGAATGCGTAGAATCCACCTGCCGTTTAATGTTAAATAATTTAAAAGCAAATCTGTTAGTTGTTTATAGGAAAAAAGCATAATAATGAAATTTTGGAATGCAAGTTTAGGGACAAATATTAAAGGCAAAGATTGAGCAAATACTTAAAAAGACATGTCTATTCTCTACAGAGGTTTTATTGGATTTACAGTTCCAGTTTTTATGTTTATTTAAATCCAGATCTTTAAGTGCAAGCCATCGATCGGTTCCTCCTATCAAATATGTGACTTACAGTAAACATTTGTATGAATATCAGCAAAATAAAACTTTCACAAGTAGTCAGTTTTAATAATCACATGCCTACAAAAGCTGCAATAGCTTGAAATACATTCCTTTTACATGCCATAATGCTGTTCTGAACGGGAAATGCTTCTTTAAAATCAAGCATGTCTGATCAAACCCCACCCAGTTTATCCCTTGTGAAGATGCTGTAGAGCTATCTCTGAAAAGGAAAAAGATGCCCTGCTAGGCAAAATGATCTCCTAACCCCATAGGATTGAAACAATGAGTGACAGGAAAGAAGCAACTCTGTTTTGATGTGAGAGACTCCTACGCAGAGGAAGGAAAAATCTCATCAGGAGACATTCCATCTGCTTCAGGATGTACTGAAGTTGAAGGGATTACATCTTCCAAGGACACAATTAACCGGGCTGTATAAAGTGATTTCTCCATGTTACTAGGCTGACAATAGATTTCTATACATCGATTAGTCTAAGAGATTACAAGAAACTCCAGTTGCAATCACCATCTGATTTTATATCCTAACAATTATCCTGTACTGAATTCTGATCTACGTCTCCTATACTTTCCTTGGTGCTGCTGTTCCATTCTGTACAACATCAGTAACTAATCACTGAGTGTGAATGACAATGACCTAGGACTACCATGTAGTGCTAATACGCCTTTGGAAATAGGACATTGTGGCATACTCCCTCACTTCCCTCTGTAATTTGCGAAATTAGTTTACAAGAGATTCAAAACTAAGTAGTTCTAAAAGGATTAAAACCTTTCCCTCTGACTTCGTGGATATGTTTTATTCAAACTCCAGGTAAGTTTTTCAATATACAGTGAATAGATTTATTGATGTAATCTTTACTGAGAGCTAAAATTCATATAGAGCAACTTACCAGTAGAACCAGAGCAACTATAAATGAGGACAGGGAGAACATTATTTTTTGTAAATAAGAATTATTTGTTTAATCTACTCAGCACAAGCATTCTCTATTTTCGAAGTTAATTTCCTTTTCTGTTGCACACTTTTGGCTGGGAATACTGTAACAACCTTGTAATTAAAAACAACCTGAATTGCCATGGAGACCAAAAAAATAGAAGTGCTTTCCATAGGCCAAGTAAGGAATAAGCCAGACTGGGAATGTCAAGGTACCATTTTTGGCAATTTTATGGATATAAATATAGTTATATGTAATTTTAAGTGTCAGACTAATATTCTTTTAAAGTAATCTAGAAAAGAAAGATTATCATTATAAGCTGTGTGGTTGTCTTTTGTTTATCTGTGGGACAACTTGACAAATGTTTTCCTTCCTATTATTTTAGGCAGAATGCAGAAATTAGGTTTAGGATTGTTAGATCTGAAGGTTGTGTTACTGTGCTGGGGGGACACCTTGAATGAACAGCTGCCTGTCGTTCTAGATCTTCCATTTGCTGAGGCAGAACAGAGGCAGAATATCTGTCTGGGAATCCTTCCTGCTCCAACCCTCTAGGCTGTGGTCAGCCAGATAATCTGTGCCCAGATGAGAAGTTCAGTGGTGGAACCACATGTGATATTTGGGATGACCAGCATTGCCTATGTCCTGTTCCATCATCTTGTGCCACGTCTTCACATTGAGTCTCTGGAGTACACATCCACGGCCTTGGCCATGGCTGTATCAGCAAAAGTATAAGCAGCATATCAAGGGATGTGATTATTCTACTCAACCACTTAGGCCACACTTGTGTTCAGTTTTGGTCTCCCCACTTCAAGAGACATTGAAAAACTGGGAAGAATCCAGCAGGGAACTACTAAGATAATAAGACTGTTCTAAAACTTGAAAAAATGAAGAAAGATTGAAGGAAACTGGTTTGTTCAGCCTAGAGAAAAGAATGCCCAGGGGGAATCTAATCACAGTCCTGCAATACTGGAAGGTATTTATAGGCAAGGCCGAGGTTCTCTTGCCACTCTTTATCATGAGCACAACTAGACATTGGAACAGGTTACCCAGAGAACTGGTGGACTGTCTCTCACAGGAAATATTTAAGACATAGCTCCACAGAGCCCTGGATAACCTAATCTAAAGCCCCATTTTCAACAGAAGGTTGAATGAGATGATTTCCAGACATCCCTCACACTCTAGGTTTTTCTATGGTTCTATGCTCAGGAGAGTAGCTATCAAAGTGTAGAGGCTAGTCAGTGGCTAATCAGATGGGATGGCCAAGTGCACTATGGGCTCAAGCGATCAAGTCTCTGAGGTCATCCTTCACACCATTTTCCTTCAAATAATGTGTGGAGGTGCCTTTGTTGTCTGCAGGTTCATGTGTTTTGAGGTTAATAATGTTATCCTTGTTACCGCTCCGAGGCCTGACCCTATGGCTACTGCTTCATTGTCATGCAGTCTTAGTGGACTACAGACATAGATTTATGGAAACTTTGTCAGACTTCACCAAAAGGGCGCATGATGCCTTTTTCTTCTATAAATCCTATGGAATGTGAGGGAACACAGGAATCTTTTTTCTAAGAAACACCAGGGTTGCTTGCAACGTTTAGATGTCTGACTGCTTTGCATGAGAGGCAGCATACCCCTTCCACTGGTGAGTCATATTTTACAAACTTAAACCTCCTAAACCTATGGCTGTTTACCTTTATGAGCTGCCTTAGAGATTTACAAAGAAGATTTACAATTGCCTCCAATTAATTTTTTAAAAATGAGGCACCCAACAATAATCAACATAAAAAAATCTCACTTTTATTATTTTTTTATAAGACTAAATGTTTTACTGTGTTTTGCATTCAAGGCTAAATGGTGAGGATCATATGAAATTTTACTCTTTTTGAAAATGTCAATTATTTCTTAAATTATTCTGGTAACGGTCATACAACATGGACAAATATTTCTCATTCAGCGGGTGTTTCATAGGCAACTGCAGTTAAACTACTGCAAGAAGTGCTTACAAACTGAAGTGTAGTTTATCACTGGAATTGCTGCAAATGACAGTTTTGTTTAAAATTTTTCATATTAAAAACTGAATGTGGCACTTTTTCAGTCAAAATTTGGGTAACAAATATCAAAAATAGAAAAGAATCTTGAAAAAATATTCTAATTTCTTTTATCCTAAGAAAATTGTGGCTGGGGGCCAATACTGAGAAGTAAACATTCTGAGGCCCTTATTCAGCTTGTTCTGTCAAATTGGGCTTCACCTTATCTAGAATAGGACTTTTCAGCCTTATATTATCTTAAGGAAAATGTCAGGCCTACATCCAATGAGTATCAGTTGAATGTCTTGGTATAGCCTCCCAGTTTGTATTCTAGGAGAACTATTTTATAAACAAATTGCATGCTTGTAGAAATTGTGACCTGGAAGCTGGGAAGTACAGTGGTACAAATACACCTGTATGTTTTACATATGCCAAATCAGTGCATGCTCAGATATAGCAGCTAGACAATGTGAAAAAGTTGTGACTTGCAGAAATAAAAATACATTTTCTTCCATGTGTAATTTTAGTGGCCAGCTGTGACCTGGAAAACCTGGAAACTGAACATTTATGAGATTCTTATCTTTCCCTGACGTCTAAATATTTGAGTAAAATAGCTTGTTTTGGTGCAAGATCATCAACGATATACAGAGCAAGAGAAAAATAATAATTAGAGGCTTCTAAATGCTAGAATACTTACTGCATCTATAGATTCCATTTTTCCAAGTGAGAGCAATTGAAGGGCATTATGAATTATGGGGGCTGACTGCATTCAGGAGAGCACCTTCATATTGTTTTAAAACATTGCACTAATAATTGTACAACTTAAACGTACCTAAGAAAGGCAGACAGCTGAACTCCATGTGAACACGGAATACAGGAGACTTACACATGATTAGAAACAGGTTTCATGTCACTAGAATTTATTAGGACATGCTGTTCTGTAAAGAATGTGTTTGTTATGCATCTGCATAGGAGCCTTATTTTCTAATATGTCTGTGATACATAGAGGTATTGAGCAAATACAGAATGGAAGGATGCTTTTCTTCATTGTCCCCTGAGTATTTTAATAGTGTCTCAACAAAAAAGGGGACTGATGTGAAACACTGCAAGTAGAAAGACGGCAATAGAAATCACAGTTAATAGAGAAATGCTGTCCATCAGCAAAATTTAGGGCCAAAACGAACAAAGTTAGAAGTGTATCAAAATTTTCACTCTTATAGCACTGCTCTGCCAATTAAATGTGTACACCATGGTACATCTTTGGGATGTGTTGCAATGGTAGGGGAGAAACAAGGAAAAAAAAATGAATGGGTGGGAGGGAAGTAAATAATACAAATTTGAGGAAAAGAATAATACCATATATTATTTTCTTTCCTTGCAAGGGAGCAAATATTATATTTGAACTGAATTACTTGCCAACAGGTCTGGCTAAGTCTCATTCTTGCCATCTGATCTATCTCATTTTGCTTTCAAATCAGGATCAGTCTCTTACAAAAAATACGAAAGAAATGATTGGTTTGTAAAGTGTTGTTTATTAACTCTGGTGAAATTGTTAATTCAGAGCTGGTTTAACTGAAAAAGGTATAATTTACAAAAGATTTAATATGACTCCTCATTAAAAAGGAATTTAATTTCACAAGTATCCTGAATGCCTATTAGTCAGCCTGACCACATTTCTTGTGTGGTGAGACAGACTTACATAAAATAAGCAGAAGCAGCTTTGTTTCAGAAAACTGAGGGCTTCATTACATGACTGTCTTGCTTAAAACCTGTCTTAGGGTCATATTGTTACTGACAACAATCTCACATTTCTGGTATCTCCCCATGGATGGCCTGTCATCGGTTCAAGTAATTAGTTCCTTATCTCCTTTCTACTCCTCTCTTCCCCATTTCAGTTCTGCATCTGTTTTCCTCTATATGTCTTATCTATGCAGCTTCTGGCCTTTCTTTGAACTTCATCTTTTTTTTTCTCATTATTATTATGAAACGCTGGAGGGATCATTGCTGTATGAACCTCTGTGGTAGTTCCTGAATCTACTGTTAGTTTGTGTGATCTGTAACAAAATAGTTCTTTGTCTCATTTTTCATAATTCTACCCTTTGAAACAATTCTTACTTATAATTAATCTTGATTTTTATAACAGTAAAGCTATTCTCAACCAGTTGACTTCTGCAGAGAAATTATTAATTCCTTTCTTTATGATAATTACATTAAAAATAAAAAAATAACTTGAAATCCGAAGATCCAGACATAAGAAATGGATAGATTCTCATTCAAGTAGCGATAAAAAGAAAGAAGTGAGCTGGCGTCCCACTGGAAGGAAAAAGAATTTTAATGCTCACTGACATAAGCCTTGCTACACCTAACAGTTTGTACACGATTGTAATATCTTTCAAAACAACAAATGCCATAGAAGGAAAATAGCCAGCTTGCAGACAATACCTTCCGTGATCTCAACATCCAAATCCTAGTCCAGAAATCAAATGTTTCTTTACTACTCAGATGTTCTCAGCAGAGTCATAGTAATTTACCAAGAACGTATGCTGAGGGCTAATGCCCTTTGGGAAAGAAATCTTGTATTTCCGAAATCAGAGACATGTTCTGCAGACAAAATTAATGATGTTATGAAACATTATTATAATTACTCATGCAGAACTTGATTGATGCAGTATGTTCTGAAAGTTCCCATCATATTATTCATAATTATCTTCTTTCTAAAAGCCATGAGATGTTCTGACTATACAGTTTCCCTTCTGGGAAGTATTTTGTGTCTTGCAACAGTTTTATAGAAAGATTTTTTATGCATTTAATGATAACACAAAAGGATAATTGTGGTTTAGGATTGCTGAAGTATGTCAATCGAGGTGGGCTGCTTTACTTATTAGAGCTGTCCACACTACAAAGAAAGGCATGTTGAAGTGCAAGGAGGTTCTGTTCTGATATATTTCAGTGTATTTACACAGTGTAATCGATCCCAACAGAGCTGTATCGATCTGTTCACAACCCTACAGTTTTATCTTGCATTATGAAGTCTTGGAAAACAGAGATGGATATTATATCTTATCCTAGAGGCATATGCGTTAGTATTAAGTCCTATCCCCTTCTTTCATTAGCATTTTCTCTCTTTTGCTTTTAGATTTTTTCAAAATTCACATGGCTTTGGTTAGAGGGAGCCTAGTTTGATCAAAATGTTGCATTTTCTAGATTTGCAGTTTTCTAGATTTGCTCAACTTTAGAAACTTTTTTGCATTCTTTCTTATTGTTTTCTTTTTTTTTTTTTTTTTTTTTTTTTTGCCTAGAGGTAAAACATAAGCCCACAATGAAAATATCACCTCTTTTTTTGCAGAATCTGAGGCAGAAGGTAGACTAAACACAGCTTTACCTGTGAACATACTGTGTAGTGCACTAAAAGAGTGCACTGCCTAACCAGAGGTCATGGTGTGTGAGTTTTCTTTAATATTATAATGTCAGTCTCCCCTGTGTGATCATTTATCGTCTGTTGATGAAGGCATTCTTAATACTTTTGTAGAGAATGCCTGTCTCTCAGTTCCTGTGGTTACTGGGGTCTAGTTTTGTTTTGTGGAAACGGAATAGCTACTGTTATCCCATTTGAAATAACAGTGTATTTTTTGAATGACTCTATCCCAGTTTTCTCATTCTAGAGTATCTCTCTTTGTTCCCAATAATTTAGTACCTGAGTGCTGCAGTATTTTTAGTAAGTGTTAATTGCAGTTGCATTTTTATGAAGTGGAGAGTACTAGTCCCATCTTTGATGGAGATCTAAACTATAAAGGATCTATTTACATTACACAGTGCAGAACAATCCTGAGATCCCCAGGTAGCTTTGCTAAATTGTCTTGTGGAAATACACAGTGTAAAGCCACTAGAAATACTAGCCGTCCTCCTGGAAATGATACAGTTGTGTTATAGCACCACAATAGGACTAATTAGTACCGTTTCTCAAATTAAGATATCTATTATACCTCTAGGTTTGGATTTGGAATGCCTCTGGACAGTGCTGTCCTGAAAGAATGAGCAGTGATTCTCCTAGTGGCTGTGTTTCCCTGAAAGATCAAAGCATAGAGGGTGTGAACTTTACTTCGATATGGATTCCGAACGTGGAGGAGGAAAGCATATTGACTAAGAGCACAGAAGCACTCCAAAATAATAAAATTAGCATTTTAGACCTAACTTGAGTGATTTGATAAAGTTACCCTAGGAATCCACAGAGCTCAGATCCATCTCCTCTGTCTGTGCCTAAGGACATACATATGAGAACATTACTTTTACTATGTCTTGTTTTCTTTACTCACCATGCAATGTGCAAAATACTACTAATCATATTTCTGTGTGGTTCTTTGGGCTTTTGTGGTTTCCTAGTATTAACAGGACAGTCTGAAAAAAAGAAATAATGCCAGGATTTTCAAGAATTGCAGCTTGGATGCAGGGGAGATGGATGGAACATTTCCTCTGTTGTATGTTGTGGAGTTTAATGGTCAGCTTTGATGCTCTGGCATTCAGGCTCCACTTTTGCCATTCAGAGTAGTGAAGCAATACTCTGTTTCAGATTCCAGCTACAGTACGAAAATTTTAGCGTCTTTCCAAAATTATAGGAGTGTAGAAAAATAGGCTTGGAAGGGACCTTAAGAAATCATTTAGGCTTTCCCCTGAGAAAATCTGTTTGTTCTATAATCTTTCTGACAGCAGCAGAAATTATTAGGTAATAGCCTGAAACAAACTGAGTCATAAAAAAATCTGATATACATTCTGTGTGAAATTTGCCCTTATGCAGGAGCCAGCATAAAATATTCCATTTTCTCTCAAAAACTTTCACTAAGGTTTGGGCTGACACAATCCTTTATGATCGTTGTGGGTGAACAGCTGGTGGCTAGAAAGGTTCAATACACAGAGGGATGAAAATCTGGTGGGAAAGAGCCTTTTATTTTTTTAGCCCACAGTGTGGTGTGCTTGACTTAGTATTTTTCTTCTAATGGATTAAACTTTCTTTACCTCGTAAATCATGTATTTCCACATTGATGTCAGTATAGCAAGTCAAACTGAGGTTAACGTATAAATGATTAGCCCATAGCTGGCCACAGTATGGAGAACTGTGATTCATAGCTGCTCAGCCTCTTGGATTTTAAAGTAAATATACCAATACTTTAAAGTTTCCTAGTTTAATCTAATAAGAATACTCCAGAAGAGCTAAGAACAGGTAATTCCAGAATGTGTGTGCTGCAAATGAACTCGAACTGTATTCAGAAAGATTAAGCACTGTTTATTTTTAAGCCTGTTTGGCTCTGTGCTTTGTTAGTTTAGGGGCTATATCTGGGGGTTGCAGGTACAATATTTTTTTTAAGAATAATAATAAAAATACTTCATTGAACATACTTCAACTTTAAAGAGCAATCATAATTTAATAATCAGAAAGCTAGTGATAAGGATCCTAGGGAGACAGGAATAAAGGCTGACATAAACGATTATAATATCATTCACTCCTGTACATTTGACAATGTATACTAGCTGAGGATCTACATATTTCCCTTTCTCTGAGGAGCACGAGGATGAACTGGCAGCAAGTTTGCAACTGCATATCCAGTAGCCTTCATGTACCAGGAATGTGCATAGATGGTAGTTGTTCTCCATCACTAACATGCATTTACATTTATATCAGAGATAAGGTATAATTTGGGGGGCAAAGTACACCAACTATACTGGCAAATGAAGAAACAATGCTTTTCTCTTTTTGAAGTGTACACATCACCTTTCAGAGCTTACCATTTTCAGAACTGAAGTTTTCCTTTAAAGTTGGGACTAAAAACTGAAATTAATATATTTAAAGTCATACCAGGATTGGAGTATGCAACATACCAAATTTTATAGTAGTGTAGACAGATCCCAATAAGATTTTAATAATTACGTTATATTCTTTAGAGGCAGAAAAGCCCTCCTCCCTAAAGAGTTGCAAGTCTGAGAAGGAATATATTTTTTTTTTCATAACCCCTTACATACAGACCTCTGTAAACTGGACTTTTAATATAAAACTCTTTCTTCATGTAATCCTCACAAATAATGAAATGCAACTGCCACAATGGCAGTTCATTCACAATGTTCAAGGGTTACATGAAAACCTGATTTGTATGTCTTGAACAATCACAGCATCTTGCTTTATGGAACAGCCAACATTCAACACCTTAGAGATAATTTCTGTAGGGTTTGTAACATAAGAATATTATAATATACAGATTTTTATAAGGTATACAATACTTTATTAGCTTTGTGAACATAAACCAACATTAAATACTTTTTTCCTAAATTGATGTGCAGGTAGAAACAGTAGAAGCCAATGCATTGCTCTTGTATCATGGACCAGAGTTGGTAAGACACCGCATTTGCTGTCAGAACTGAAGCTGGCTGCTTCATCTGCTATAATTTCATGAAATAAACTCTAGCATAATTTGTAGCAGAGACCTGTGGACTCCAATGAGTTCACACATCAGTATAACTCTGCTTTCCTCAAATGTTTATGAACTTCATTTTGTTCTTTTGGCAGTTGTCTGGATGCAAATCACTGTAAAGTTCAGCATTTCAATGTATTTCTAAGTGTAATCACAGGTACACCATTTCTATTTAGGTTGTTTGAAAGTAACAAAGCATGAGCAAGGATCAACGTGTTTACTCATTTCAATAATTGTTTTTTTTCACATTTCTAAGGTCTGTAAGATCACATATCTGATATTATGGGGTATCTAGTTGCCTGAACTTGTTCTGTCAGGTTATCCATGTAACAAATAATGTAAAATGCAATATCCCGTCTTAGCCATGTCAACCACCTGCTAGTCTTTGGAATAGTTATGTTGTAACTTCCCCAAATCTATTTGTTATTTGAGTGCTATAGGTATGGTGAGTGGAGGTTTCCCTAAAGGGAGATCGCCGGGATATTTATGGTTTAATGTGAAGTAGATGGAAAGCAGCTGTGGTAAATGGAAGTAAATTAGTGTTATTATTCCTAATGAATATGTACACAGTAAGGCCTCCTTCAATATGCTTGGAAAAATGCAGGCAAGAGCTTCTCAATTTCTTTGTGGCACATGGTTACCTCAAGAGGAAAGGAACAAGTACAGTTACTGTAAGACCTGTTGCATTTTATAAGCTCAGTTAAGGGCTGGAAAGAAAAGCTGTCTAGGGTTTTAAGCAGTCATTTCAGCATAAATTTCTATTAAGAATTACATATAAATTATGATTGTGCCTGGAAGCCAATAAGAAAAGAGTTGCCAATGTGAAATCTTTACCTCTTAGTTATATAATTCTTCTAAAATACACTAAAAAGTTTCACATGCTACATGCTTTGCCTTTTTAAGGGTAATGTTTTATTATTTGTTGAAGCTACTGCATTAAGTTACCTGACACTGTGATCTCTGCTCTCCGGAGTACAAGACCTTGCATACTTTTCCTGTGATATAAAGAGTGGGAGCTATAAATAATCAAAAGTTAACCTTATGGTGAGGGCTTGTCAGGTATTGCTATTATGTGAATTTAGGCTTTTACAAAACTGGCTTGAGAAAACCAGTTTGGTAGCATTTTTTTGAAAACAATAGGGTCAGTGAAAAGCTGACCTTTATGCCTTTTCCTTGGTCACTTCGCTCAAATACAGGATTAGACTTGTACCCCCAAATCATTAATCTCTGGAACATCAAAGTCACACTCCAAATTGCTGCTTAGGTAATTGTGTAATTCCATTTCTGGATTTGTCCAATCAACAATCTCCAGAAGTAGAACCTTCCTCTGTGATCTTCGGGGGCAGAGGTGTCAACATAGGAAATCTGGGTTTTTTAATGTAAAATTTTGTATTATCTGGCCTGTAAGTGTAGAAGGCTGTTGCTAAAAGAGTTAGGTCTTTTGGGGTAATGTGTGGTAAGGTGCCCTTCAGCACTGAAAATGCTGGGAAATGATTGGCAGCAGGGATATTGCTTTCCTGTAAGGAACAGAGCACACATGCAAGGATTCATTTACAGATTAATTTGCGAAATCTCTGCTGATTAAATATTTCCTCACTAAACCTCACAGAAACCCATCTGTTTCTCTGGAAATCTTTAAATATTACCGGTTTCCACTTCAAAATAGCCAGTAAGTTAGTTTCTAATCTATAAACTAGTTTCTAGAAGGAAGAGATTATACCCATAGTTTAGAAGTGCTAAATCCAATCTCTTTCTCCAAGTCTTCTTAGCGTGCATGGTTTAAAAACAGAGAAATTAGAGAATACTTTATGTATAAGTCATTAGTGCAAAGAAATACAGAAGGCAATCAGGGTAGTAAGAAATGACTTAGCCAATCAAAATTTCTGATTTCACTTTTTTCGTAAGGAAGAAAAAAGTACTTAAGGCACTTTGACATCGATTGAGACTTAAAATACAATGGAATTCTCTCCACTCCTTTTACAGAACCTGGGCAGTCATGCAAGCTTCTTAGATTCACATTTAGCTTCAGAGAATGCAGATCTAACTTCTCAAGGTGGAATAAATTCAGTGAGCAAGCTGGCCAGAGGGGTGTCCTCCTGCTCTTCTCCTTCTCTCCTCTCCTTTGACAGAGAGGAGGCGTAGTCCTCCGATAAGAAGCTGAAGATTGAAGACGCTACCTGGCAAGAAGGTGAGGGAACATCGTGGCACACAAAGCCCTGCCTCACATAAGAATTTTGCAGTTTCCCCAAGGTAATGCAGAGCTCTTGGGACATTCCCATTTGAACCCTGACCATCTGTGGTGAGACCAGAACCCTCTGTTCTGCTATCAGCCCCCGAGACGTCCCTCCCACTCAGGTGTTTTCCATCTCACTGGAAATTACCCTCATGGCAAATTACCTACTGAGAAGAGCACTAATCACTGTTGGAAGAGGAGCTGAGGAGTGGCTGGGCTAGGCAGAAAAAGAAAAAAGTGCCTGTATCTGTGAACTGATGTCACTGGTGAGGAGGTAAAAAAATTGAGCTAAATATTTGGGATAGGATCCAAAGCTTTTGCTCATGTTCATATCACAACAAAGCAAGATTTTTCTATAAATCAGCATTGCATGTGTGTGCACGGGTATAAATAGAAATATTCTAAAATAACATTATTTGACAAGCTGATATAATTATTTTACCTATTTTTCAAAATAAAGATTGGATGGGTTCAGTGAGTTCTCCGTACATAATCAAAACTTGACAATTTTTTTTCCCCTACTTTCCCTTCCCCTTCAAATTTTGCAGAAGTAAAAAGAAGTAAAGAAACCTTGGAAAAACGTAAATGTGTAATTTTACATACCTCGCATTAGAAATAAAGCCTTCCTTTTCAAGAAGGAAATGTGAAGTATCTAAATGTAAATCCTTACTTAAAGCTCTTCTTTTGCTTTTCTGTCTAGATGACTGTATATATTTCCACAAATGGCAAGACGAGTGCTATTATGGTTAGTTTCTCATAAAATTCTTCAGGATACAACAGTGAGGAGTGTAGTTGCATAGCGGTGAAAAGGTAAGGAAGAGCCCCAAAACAGTAAATTAATCTTGCTTTTTAGGAAGAGGAACCTTTGAGTATTGACCTTACACATTCCAATAGTACCATTTGTGTGAAGACATACTAACCTTGAGAGATGTGATTAAAAACTTATCATTCCTCAGCCTTTTTTTGCTTGGAGAAAAACAATATGGAAACCTCTCTTGTGTAATTTGCCACAATGGTTTTCATTTCTAGCCAAATTAAAATTGAGCTGAGCTTTGAAGTTTTCTTATTACCTCTATTTCTTCATATTTTGTTTGTTTGCATGCATGGGAATGTGTGCAGTATGTTTTTGGTAGGCTTTTTGTGGAACACCAATTATCTGCATAGACTAAAAAGTAGTAAAGACTAAGAAGGTCATAAAAGCACCGTGCTGCAGTACCTCTCTGACTCTACTATTCTGTTACTTTATGGTTTCCCAGCAGTTTTAATAGCGGGGTCCTAAGATGAGGGTGTAATTCTAAGAAGCTGTGCAGATGAGCATTGCAGATAAGCTTCTTTCCTACTCCCTGACTCCAACAACAGTTGCTGATTTTGGAAGGTTTGTGTCAGGCCAAGTACGAGGTTGTTTTATTCTTTTGGGTTTTTTTGTCTGGTTTTTAAGTAACTCTTAATTAAAAGAGGTTGACTCTAGCACAAGTAACTTGTATTGATGGAAAAGATAATATTGCAATTCTGGAGAACTGTGTGAATTGAACTATTTCCCTGATGACAAGAAACTTTTAAGAAATGTAGTATGTTAAAAATAACTTGATGGCAGAACAGAGATTCTGCGGAATATAATCATACGGAAGCTCTTGATTTTTCATTGCTACCTGTAGGGACTGCATCTATCAATGTAATTTAAGTGGTCCCATTCTAAAGGCTTTAAACAAGAAAATTGAAACAGTGAGTTGCAGGCCTGTCACTTGACAGAATATCTTGAGGAAGAGCCATATGACTTGAATAGGTTTGTACAATTTAGGAATAGAACTACCAAAGCAACAATACATTTCCCCTGAAGGCTATCCAGATTAGCCTAATACTCATCCGAGAGTTATAAACCTTCACGATTATCAAGTTGTTTTGATGTTTATAAAGTTTATAGCTTTTGGAAATAATCTGCTCCCTTTAAGCTTCATTGTTTTGGTTTATATCCTCATGTTCCACTATGGTTGAGTCAAAAGTTTATCCATATACATGTATTGCCAGCCAGTTATGTCACTTTCTAGACCCAGCTGAAGTTTTCCTGTTATGTTAGCAGCCATGTCAATGATGGCAGATGTCATCTTTTCCGTATTCATTTTGAGATCATGTGACCACAGAGTCCAATTTTCATAAGGAATATTTGACTGCAACAAATGTCAGATTGACCTAAACCCCATTTTATTCTATACTTCCTCTTGGCTTTATTTTCTCAAGCTGTCTGGGTAGGAGTTATTTTGGTTGTAATGAGACCATTATGAATCATGTCCTATCATTTATATTACCTCATGAATGCTTGAGAGAAAACATAAGGTTAGACAGTCATGGAGCAGTGAGGGCTGGCTGCTCCACAAGAGAAGGTGCCACAGACAGCAGTACCCAAGTGAGGTGAGCAAGGCAGGTCCAGTGAGGGAAGCCAGGCTCAGACACAGGCTCAGCTGCATCACAGCAGAAGCTGTAGCTCAGGTGAAGGGCAAATGGTAAAGTCTCAGCTTAACAGCAGGTCCCAAGGGAAGGGGGTTCAACCCTGGGCTGTGGTGCTGCCTGGGAGCCTCTCTGCATGGTCAGTGAAGGAAGGAGGACAGCCTGCAGCTGCACACTCTAACTTGGCCCTGAGCCCAGGCAGACAGGCCTCCAGGAGAGGGGGTGCTCTCAGGGCCCCTGCAAATACTTCGCAGTCTTTAAACTTTTAAGAATTGTTGCACACTGATATATTTATTTATTCCATTCTCTAGTAAGATTTTTAAATCCATATTTAGAATCTTGATTTTTTTTCAGTCTACTGGAGGCTAAAGGTCCTTAACAGAATCCCATGGGTGTTAAGAATATTCACGGGAGTTAAAGACTTCTTTTCCCCTCTGTTTTACCTCTTCCAAGTTTATTGTTATTATTTTGCTGTTGCACTGATATTTGAAGCATTGTCGCCTGTGGTATGACCCATGCCAGATGACATATGTAAATTATCTTTCATATTTACTCTGTGTCATTCCATTTTATTGATAATTAAGTAGTGGCATCTGTGGGAAATGTCACCGGCTGTGCAGGGTAACAAAGCCATAACACAGGGCTTATTTTCTCTCACATGTTCTGTTTAGTTCCATGAGATACCATCACAGCAAAGGCATCTCTATCTATGAGATGCCTTTCTCATAGCAAGGCTATCTTAAAAGTTCTGTGATCACAGTTTGCCCTGCTTCTGCCTGCCAGAGCAATTGTTTTTGTAGAACTTTACAAACTGGATGTCTGAATTAATTTAGAGTGAAAGCAGCACATAAGAAAGAGGGCTTTATTTTTTTAAAGCTGCATCAGTTTAGGCTTTTAACTGTACTAGTTGTTCTGGCATAAATGAGAAGGGGAAAGAAAATGGGGTGAATGTGGGAAGGCTGTGAGCATCAGGGAAAGCTACTGAAGCCAGCATTTCCACTATCTACCTGCTGGGTGCATGGGTCTTTAATTTTAAAGCATTTTATGCTAGTACCAGTTTAGGGTATTCTCTCCATCTTCCAACTCTGCCCTTGCTGCTTCCTCTGTTAAATGATGTGCCAACACTTCCATTGAAGTGAACTGGCTTAAAGAGAACACAGAGTGTGTGGAGAGCAAGAATACTTTGTGATGATTTTCCCACTATTTCCTCTTGTGAAACCACGTATCTGGAATGCACCAAATTAACCATGGAAGTGCTTATTGTATGCTGCACATGGAGAGACTGCGTTTGATACCAGTTACAGCTTCTTACTAATACTTCTGATGTGAGAAATACCTCGGTTTAGAAGAAATGTGAAGGACCGATCAAAGCTTTGTGGGTTTGCTCTAGTAGATCTTCTTTGATGGTCAATTTAAAACATAGATAATCTTTTTAGTAGAGAGAAAGGTGAAATAAATATTTAGTGGGAATTTAAAGCTTGCTCTGGAAAGAATAATGGTCAGTTTGGAAGAAAATTTCAAAATATGTATCAAGGTCATAGAATCATAGATGGGTGTGATGATATTAGTGCACGTCATTCAGTTTATGCCATGGTATACTGACATGAAGGCAAGAAGTAAAATGTGACTCATACTTGAATACCTAAACTTTTGACATACCTTTCATGTAGACACTTAAAGGAGAAAAATGGGACCTTTTGCATTCCGTGATTTTAGGAAAGTTGGTGTCACACCTTAAGCTCTTAAATGATATTAGTCCTCTCTGAAAATCTAATTCAAGACAGCAAAGTCACAGTATAGGGAGCAGCTATCAAAACATGAGAAACAGAAGGGCTTCTAACTTACCTTTTTAATGTGTTAAACATGACTGGTGTTGCGTTGCTTATAAAAGTAAACAGTCTAATAATTAAAAACTCACATTTCTCTTCCCTGCTTGTTTTAGCCTTTCCCACAATGGCTGGTATTTGCTTTAACTATAGAACTGAAGTGTTAAAACAGTTTTAAATCTCCCACCTGTCATTCTTATTTTTTTCCTCAACATTGCATACATAATTTCTTTTTTCTTGATACAAACATTGTAAGCCTTCTGGATTATATTTCTCCTTGTGTAAAATAAGTCTGTTAACTCTCTGAGATTGTATTTCTTGTGCAAAATAACACAGAAGCATACCTTGCCACTGAATGACAACAAACACACCATATTTTTCTAGTGGCATAAATTTCCATGCTGCATGTTAACAAACTGATTCATCAGCTCTTTAAGATTCTTTTAAAAAAGGGTGTTTGGAAGCTTTTAGTAATTGAAGCACATGGCACTTGATACAATTCTGTCAGTCCTTTTATCTGCATAAACAGTTTTATGACTATAAGGGTGAGACGAATGGGGATTTAGTCCTGCAGTTCTAAGTTCCTTTGCTATTGTTCGCTTTCAGCCAGAGCAACGTGGAGTAAACATGAAGGATTTCTTGCCGTATCCCTGGCATTTGATCATAGTGGCTCCAAACCGATTTTTGCAGCTAGCAAGCAATTCGATGACCCACTGGCATTTCTAATCTTGTATGCAGTGACCTATGCCATTCTGAACGGAGCAGCAATACAGATTTACTTAGACTTACTGTGTCGGAGAGGGTGATTACTGCCTGTTAGTTTTTCTTCGACCTTATCTAAAAATTTTAAAAGCTCAAAATAAAACAACAATGTCTATTACAGTAAAGCGAATCTATTTTAGGTTGCTACCTCATGCATAAACCTTTTTGTTAATGTATCACAAAAATTATTTGTCCTCCAAAAAGACTAGCTAGCTTTATGCTTTTCAGCTTTTGTGTGGTATATTTAGAGCCTAAGCATTACATAAAAACATAAGAGAAAATAAATCTAAGAACGAGCTCTGGAACTCTGTCATGAGCCAATGCCAGTAGAGTTTTCAAGATACTTGCTTAACAGTTCAGTTCTAATCCCACGGCTGTAATCTTCAAAAGGGTCTACCAAGGTTTCCTTGCCTAGTTGGGGCCCTAACTATAGATTTGAAAGTGATGAACTGCTTTTCTGTCTGTCTACATGGATGGAACTAGAGTATCCAAAGTATGTTAACATCATAAAAAGTACCCTAAAATATCATTGGTGATCTATTAGACTATTTTATCCTAGATTTTTGAGAATGTATGATATTCAAAGATAATTCTAATGTAGGTTTTCCAGAATGTGTGTGCTACTCTTTTCTAGCCATTGGTTATTGGAATTCAGTGGAATTAATATATGTATTTAAAATGCTTATCCTAAACTAGTGTTTTGAATTGTGACAGAGACATCTTTGAAAATGAGTATTTGTGTACTTCTTGTCATCTGGGAAACACCTTAACTGAAACAGGACTGTAAATGTTATACTGAAGAATCTTTATTCTGGCTACATTTGCATGACAGAATCTAGCAGAGTGCCCCTCTCTAGCCTTTTGTCACACTGTTCTCAGAAGAGCTAAGTGCTACATCCCAGGCATTTAGAGTCTCCGGGGTTTAATTAGTCCTGATTTCCAAAATAGAGTAATTTCCAGAATGTAAATTATTTATGTACCACCAACTCCTAAGATGCATAGTCAAAGTTATCATCGAGAAGCTAGTTCTTTGCTTCTCCAAGTATCAATGTAGCTTCAGCAAAGATGGGATTGCACAGGGTTGATAATCATGTTGTTTTGGATTTAGTTTGAAAATGAAACTGTGCAGACAGTTAGAATGACTGCTGTTAGAAAAAAAAAATTCCACAGTCTCTACCCTCTTGTCCTTGCCTTAAATTAAGTAGCATTTGCTACTAGCAAAGGTAGGTACTAGCATTTGCTACTATCAGTCCTTTTAAGTTTCATCTTGGGGCAAAAATGACAAGGAAAAAGGTAAAACACATCCAAAACTGAATCCTTGACAAAGTGACTAATTACAGGATGATGGAAAAACTTCAGTCACCCCCGAAATTATATTAGATCCCTTTTTTCCCCATCACTGATAGTCTTACACAAATTAATCGAACGTTTTATCTTCACTCACAGGAAAACTTGTGAAAATTTTGCATGTACGTAGTTCGGTTCTTGAATTGCCATTGCATAAACTGAGCCATGTTTTCCCCATATGTGTTCTTGATATCTAGGCAAGTCCAGCTGTTAAGCACACAGAACCTATCCTGGTTCTGTGTTAATTATCCAGACTGTTCTAATTTTTTTTTTTTTTCATTTTTGAGAATGTGCTTCTCTAGTGTAAACCCTGCCTGAATCCATACAGGACTTCAAAGAGTCACACTTTCAAAAAATCAGATAACTTAGCAAAAGACAGTACAAGAATCCATTATATATATTAATCTGCTCAACAAATAAAAGATTGTATTTTTCATATCTTGTAAGTTGAGATCATTTCCTGAGTTGGTATTGCCTCATTCAGTGAACCTTGGGTAACCTTCTTTCTTAATTAACTTTGAAAAAGCATGTAAGTGTAAGCCTACAGATTAATTTTTATTTCTGTGTGTACTTTACTGTCTGCCAGAAGAAACATTTAATTTCCTGGTGACGGGAAGTCCTCTTTGAGGAAAGAATCCCATTCTTGCTGCTGGTATTATGAGTTCCAATAGTTAATTGCTTTCTCAATGATGTACAAACAAGAGATCTCTGTGAATTTGAATGAAATAAACACATACAGGAAATATTGTTGATCACCAGCTTGTATTCGTAACACAAATGTAGTAATCTAGACTGAAATGCAAATAGCTTTGCTAGAATTTTTAAAATGCTGTTTTGAAGAGCTATAAATGTCTCTTATGCTTCCAAAATAGATAAAACATCTCAAACGCATGTACAAGTTTAAATGTCTCATGGCTTCCAAAGAGCAAATTGCTTGTAGGTGTCGAATGTCTCTTGACTTCTGGCAAACAGTGTACTATTGGAGGCTGGCTCTGTGTCAGCTTCTGCTGATGGAATCTGCAATAGCTTCCTATAGATAGTAGTCAGCAAAACCTCTGTAATATAAGCCGTTGCCTAATAAAAAATAAATTCTATTCCTGCCAGTGCTAACGATGACAATTTAGTGATTTGAGCCAGCTCTAAGCTTTTCCTTTTGCTCTTAAGGTTGATGTATCATCCTGCTTAGCTTCATTTGTTTGGGGCTCCCAGATCTTGTCTCGCTGTTTGAGCTCTGCTTCTCTGCTTTGTTGTCACTTGGATGACATCTGCAGAATAGTTTAGGCCAATACCTTCGATAGAAACACATTTTACACAGTTTTTAGTAGAATATTAAATATTTTTCAGCATGAAGTTGCACCTTATGTATTGACGTGTCTTTCTTCTAGAGACAAATCCTATTTCTATCAAAGGCAGTGGAAAATCTCCCATGACTTTCAGAGAAAAACAATTTTTTTATGCCTTTTTTTTTTTTTTTTACACATTGTAAAAAAGCTATGTCTGCCTTTAAAAAAAAATTGTAATGCCTTTAGAGTTTCTGGTCCATCACCTTCCTTATCCTCTATGCAAGGAGCTCTAGATAAAAAGTGGCAAAAGGTCACATCTAGACTTGTTATTAGTGTGGGCAGAAGTTATATTAACTAGAAATGTTTAATTCAAAGAAAACATGAAACTAGCTGTATCATACTTTTAATAGAATAACTGGAGTCCTCCTTGGAGACAAACGCTAACTGAACAAGTGTTACATCTTAATTCTCAGCTCTTCTACATAGATCTTTCTCTTTGAAAAATTTCCCATTTTTATCCCACTATGCCTAAACATGCGTGAGTAAAGACCACTTAAGTTTTGGCCTGAATAAAGAAGCATTTTTCACATATTGTTTTTCTTGAGGGAGATAGAAAGGAAATGAAAGAGTGTGTCATTTGGAGTAATCTTAAGAAATGGCACTAATCGACGAGTAACAGACATACTAGGGTGATCTCTCCAAATATCAGTGGGAGCTTCTCTTGGACTCAAGAAAGGGACTGCAATGCCATGAGAAATGGACATTAACAGAATGCAGAGGAAAAGACATGTGAGACACACATTCCTGATGGCAGAAGATGCAATAATTAAAATGATGTGTTTGTAGCTATTCACATCTTGCGTATAACAGTCTGTTTTTAAATGTCAGCAGTTTGTCTTAAGCTATTTACCATCTATAGATAATGTCTACTCTGGCACTTTGCCGCTGCTTCTCAAAAAAAAAAAAAAAAAAAAGGAAAATTGTAGGTTCACAATTATCAAATTTTTGCTTTATTCATGCTTTGTCATTGACCATCTGCTTCATAACTGTTCAACATGAGTGGGTAGAATTTGAATTTAAACTGAAAAAACTAAAAAATAAAGTTCACATCTGGCCTTTTTCTGCTGCTACTGGGAGCAGATAGGCCAAGTAGTGTATAGCAGTGAGGCAGTGCCTTCTCAGATTCAAGACAACAAGTTTTTGATATCCATTGCTAATGTAGTTCCAAATCAATTATTGAATTACTCAATATGAATTATTTATCCAAGTGATGGATAAATAAGAAATGGATGTTGAGGGACTAACTAATTGATTTGGAAGAAGTGTAGGATGTTTAAGAGGTTAGACTTTCAAGGTAGAGTTGATGGACTTATATAAATGATAAATATCGGTCAAAAAATGAATCCCATGGAAGTATCTAATGGAAAAGAATATTGTCTGGATACTTGCTATAGAGACAAAGTACATGTTATCTAGGAGAGAGTTCACGTGCAAAGCTACAGCATTTCTTGAAATACACTTGGAGGGTATAAAGCAAAATGCACACCATTTCAGTAGATATTAAGTAGTTATAACATATTTCTTCACTTGAACATGATTGTATTAGTGATCCATTTGGATACATTCAGAAAGAGCCATCGTGCCAGCTTAGTTCTTTAATTTTGAAATGTAATGTGACTTCAAATGGTGTATTGAATCAGTGGAGGAAAACATATTCTCTGTTTAGACAATGCACAGTAGAAATAAAAGGTTTTTATATATTGTATCTTTTTTTGGGTGGAGGGGGAGCAATGAAGAGGAAAAGTATTTCAATCAGAGTAAACTGTTAATAAGTTCCTTTCTAGCAAACTTATCTATTTGAAAGACAGTAATTTGTATGGACACAACGAATGTCCAGGCTTCAATGGCCAACGAAAAACATATTCTCAGTTATGGAAGCGGCTGGCAATTGATAATTGTGTTGTGAATTTCTCATTTTGATGCGCAGAATTAATTTTTTACAGTTTACTATAGGCAGAGGAGCTGTTTCTGAAGTAAAGAGTTGAGATTGATTGCAGTTCAAAATACATAATATTTATTGTTAATCCTTTACTATTAATTTAGTGGTAAAAACTGGAGGATGCCTGACTTCCAGGTGTGTCTTATGATAAAGGTGGCTGAAGTGGCTTTATTGAAAAGAGAAACCTATTCAGTACCATCTTCTTTTGATCTATTATGTTATGCTTTCTTCTGGTCATGTTCCAGTGTTACACTGAAAAATCAACTTTTATTGCCTACTTCTGAACAGTAAATATATAATTTTTTCAAGAATGTGTAAGTTAGGAATGTATAATGTAGGAATTCTGTTACTACACAGTAGAGTCTGAATGTCTGTTTCAAAGATAAGTACAAATTAAGCTTTTTATTGTACATCTCTACCAGCCAGTAAAGAAAATGCCACAGAGAAAATGGGCAAATGAAAATTACGATATGCTAGATGAGTTAGAATGAAAAGTAAGATGCCTTTTGTAGGAAAAGGCATCTCTGAAGTATAAAGCATTCTTGGACACCACAAGAGTAAATTTTGTTTTACATTTCTGCACTAAATGATTTTTTGCTAATGTGTTGGATGAGCCTCTTGTTAGATATAAAGAGTAGCACTATTCTAGACTAACAGTTGAAAAATCATAGATAATGGTAGTCAGCTTTCACAGGAAAAGCTCTTTGCTGTGGGAATGTAATCCTGATTTAGATTTGAAAGATCATGTAAGATGAAGGTCCTTTGCAAGATCATGGTTTTCAAAAAGATTAAGAGGACAGGTTGTTTCTTTCTCTTTTTTGCGAAGTCAGTGGCAAATGTCCCATAAGGAAATGGAAGTTAAAGAAATTTGCTTATGCTGTAATATCCAGAAGGTTATATTACTACATGTAGTAAGGGATCAGAAACAACACAGTGAAACAATTTAAGTGAAAAATCATGTTTGAGAACTGAATACTTTAGCTGTTGTTTGTTCTGTTTGCTTTGTATTAAAATAAATACTGGACAAACTCCTGGTATTAAACCATTATTCGGGGTTTCCTAAGGCATCTGTCAAATTAATACACCCAGAAGGACAAAAAAAGGTGGAATGCATTGAAAGTTAGTGATGCTGCTAACTCCGTGGAAAACAGCAAATGATGTAAAGTCTCAGCATCACTTAGCATCAAGCAAAGTGAAAAGACAAAGGAATAAAAAAGATGCAAAAGGCAAAAAATTTAAATACTTGCTGCATTTTTCTTCATGGTATTTTCACATTCAAAATATTTTACATCTTTTTTTTTTTCCATATCAGTTTGATAAGGGGCTGTTTTCTATAGAAGATTTGGTTTTTAAGGATAGCTTGTAGGAATCATCTGTGGATGCGCCATAATGCTGACTGAGTAGTAGCTTAAACCCTTCCCATATCTCCCAGCTCCCTTGCTGGAGCAAATGAATCACCTTCACATGACATTTGGAGGAAGAATTGGAGGTGATGAACCGAAGTGCAACACGGTTGCACTTTGATTACTTGCAATTCTTGTAGTAGCCACAGGAGTTCTAGTTATCTAGCCATGCTGAGATGCTCGGATTGTGATGCTAAATTTCTCCTTCAACTGACACATTGACTGAGGAGAAGTTTTAGGTGGTAGAAATCTATCTTAATTTCTGCATCAAGCCTGCTTGAAGTATGGTATCTCCCCCAAGAATCTGTGCTGTTCTTCCTGAGCTATTTCATTCTCACATGTTCTTCTTAGTAGTAGATTATGGCATCTACTGGGAAAGATAAAGTGCCTACAAGTAAGCCACAGTTACAATGGTATGATAAAAATGCAAACAGACATCTCTCTGAGGTGGAAATAGGTGGAAATAAACAGAAAGAAAATAAATACACGGGACACTTGCAATTTATGAAATAGTTAGTTAGATCTGTGTGTGTGATATTTGCAGTAGCTTTGACCCTTCAGAGCTCATGTTTCTTCAAGAAAATATTAATACATGATACTTTTAAGAGATCATATAGTAGTAAATAATTTAATTTGGAAATTGTTCTCATTTCTCATGTGCTATGATAACAGCATAACAAACACATGGAATCATTGCGGGTGGAAAATTGTAATATTCTCTGTTTAGCTTCTTTTCTTTTTCTGTATTAACTTAGGTTTTTGAATGACAGGAAAGGAATTCAAATCTGTGTTTTCTTGCCTAGTCTTTTAAATTTAAAGCAGTAATGCCAGAGGTATACCGAAGGTTATTACATAGAACATCTTGCTCTTCCACAGTGAGCTAGGCAGACATTAAGAAAAGACAGTACAATTATAACTTTAATGAACTTTGTGAAGTAGCTTGAAATCCCTGAAAATTAATCTTGTGGTAAACTAATGCTGCAATATAGTGAACTGAGACAACCTACTGAATTCAATGTTGCAGTTGATACATACAGATTAATTTCTGTGGTAAATCGCAAATGGTCAGTTCTTTCTGTCTTCAGTTAAAACACAAAAACCAGAGTATCCAGATATCTGTACGTCAAGGGACGCAGTCAGAAAACTGAATTAGATTCATAAGAGAACTTTGTGAGTTGGGTCCACTTTGATATGATAGAATCAAGTTGTCATTTTTCCACAGTAAGTTATTACTGTTGTTGGAGTGGATTTGAAGCAGAGTCAATGTATTTTGTAAAGTACTCTGAAGTAAAAAATGTTAGTTTGTATAAGAACAAGGCACAGAGAGAGATATTCACACCACTTACTTATAGGCATATAATTAAGTGTGTAAATTAAGCAGCTAATCTGTTGAGGCTTCTAATATAGTCAATAGATAGAAAGAAAGGAATTATAAATATGCCATCAGAGGGTCCAGCTCCAAAATCTCTGGCTTACAGTAGCTTTACCTGTACCAATGAATAATGACTTAACTGGGTCTCTGCTAGGTCTTAACTGCTACTCTACAGACAGATCTGTCTGGCTTTCTTCACAGGAAAGCTCCATGGAAATCCGTGAAACTACAATAACTGTGTACAGTCATTTCCTCAGTTTCTATTTCTTTGCTAGTCCACAGAGGATAGTATAGGTCTTCTCTTGCTAACTAGTCCTTTCATTTCAAACAACAACGATTTGTGCTTTTAGATGTATTCTAAAATTCAGATCCATATTTTGATTCTGCCAAGATAGGAGCTATCGCACTCCCAGAAGAATTTGTAGGGAAATAGCAGAATTTATGCTTTGATGGATATTTTGTCTTTTTGTATAGGTTGTTTGGGATTTTTATTTTTTTTAATTTATATCTTTTAATTTATTTTTTTTTATTTCAAGAGAGATGATAATTAATGCAGTGACTAGAGTTGCTAAGATTTCAGCTCTTATGTTTCATAGATCTAAAGCCAACATTTTCAAACATCTTTCCTCAAAATAACATGCCTTTTTGATTTCAGTTTTATTCTCTGTTTTCAAAGAAAGGCACACCAGTGCGTGATGGGGAGCAGACGAAAGAAAATTCTATGATTTTGATTGTGGCTGAGAGCAGATCTTCCCTGTCTTTTACATGCAAGGCTCTATTCAAGTCTGGTGTAATTCATAATGATGCTCTTATTCACAAGTGTTTTACTATGATAGCACTGCATTTTGGTACTAGTAGGCTATTGAAAAAGATAAGAAAGTTTCTGAACTGTTGTATCTGATACCTTTCATTTCCTTCAAAAACTTGCTGGTGCTTATAGAATAAGGTAGCATTTTCCTTTTTTATACTGGTTGATGAAAGCTTAATGAGACAAAAGTTGGAAATGATTGGGGCGAGGAGTCGTTTCAGTCAGTAGGTTACAGGAAAATAGAGAGTGGAGTCAAACTTGAAAAAGTAACAAATAAAGTTACAAAAACAAATAAAAAATAGCAAATAAAGTTAGTGGAGATGGCAGTATTCTCTGTTTTCTCTGGAAGTCTCTGCAGCTCAAATCTTAGAGTGGAACGGCATTGATAGCACTGACAGCAATAGCTGTTGTTTCTCTAATTAGTAAAGAAATGTGTTTCTTTTACCACTGTAGCTAATATTCCTATTTTAATTCAGGTATATTAGAGAACCGACAAGGACGAGTAGTTGGTAGCCTCATTCTGTATCTGTAACTGTAATGGTCACTCTTGTGTCTGACCAGGAAAAAAAAGGGCTGTTATCATTTCAGTGGTTTGTGTCAGGGCTGTTATCATACCAGTAACTATTTAATATAAAGGTAGAGCATTTTCATCTTGTCCTTTCGGCAGGGAAGATCAGCTACTCATCTTTACAGCTAGTATCTAATAGAAGGTATATCCATGCAGTATTCTTAATTCCCTGTTGTCGTTCCTCTCAGACTGTGTGCTATATCAGCAGTCAGAAGAGCATTTTACCAAGTGGTCCAGTTTCTATTAGCTGACAAATATTTGGCAGTGTCCTGCTATAACCCCTGCTGTGTTCCAGTTGCTGGGTATAGTATGCTGCACAGGAAAGTAATGTCGAGGAAATTGAAAATTCGTTTATAAAAAAGATCATATACGCTGTTTACAAGCCTCGAGAGCAACTCTGTTATCCATTATAGCATTTCAGATGTCATAGGAGAAGAGGCTTAGTAATGTTGAAAAGGAAGAACAAACAGCTTTGAATGTGGTTTGTACATTTGCAAAAGTGGAAATGCTAACTCTGAGGTTAGGGTTAGTGATAAAACTACAGACTTGACATGCATAAAGAACTGATGTTCAGAACTGATGTTCTGTCTTATCAATTGGCTTAACTTTTAGTTAAGTTTGTTTTTCCATAATTCTGACATCCTAGAAACACAGTATTTGGAGCTCCTTCTTAAGAACCACTTGACTTGGATTTGATTTTTTTCCTGCTTCTCGTCAAGTGCATGCAGATCAGAAATAACACATTTTTTAAAAACAAAAAAGTAAAAGAAAGGAGAAAGCTGATTTTTTAAAATTTTATTTGGGAGACTTCTTTCATTGGAACAATCCAAAGCATCGGGGGATATGGAATACGGTTACAAGAAATGCACTTGCTGGTTTGATGTATAGGACTTGCTTTGTGGAATGGTTTCTTTGGAGGGAAGGGGAAGGTGTCTCAGCTTTAATTTAGTTAGTTTGCATCACTCGGAACCCATACCAATAGCTTCAACTATCTTGGAGAAAAGTTTCAAAGATGTTCACTATTTGTTGGAATACTAAATATGTTCTGTATTATTGCTTTCCTTTTGTATGGATAATTCATTTTGAATGACATAGTGGAGTCTGCATTTTCCCTCTTATTATGCCAAGTCGAAAGAATCCACAGTACAAATAAAATTGGAACTTTGAAGGTCAAATATATTTTAAAATGTGTTCTTCAAGAATATTTGTCGTTGCAGATAATGCGCAGAGAGGAACATAATCTGTTAGAAAGAAATCTAATATTCTGTTCGGGGTACTGTAATTTGTTGAAATTTCTGAGAGTCAAACACACTGTCTAAATGTCACTTTCTGCAGGAAAAAAAAAAGCCAACAAAAACAAACAAACAAAAAAAAGAAAAGTAAGGGAAATGCATTTGAGAACATTTTATTACCATTCTATGTGCTTTCAAAAATTGTATTTGTCAAGGCTCATAGGATAATTGGAATATAGTTGAAACCAGGCTTCTAATAGTAGTCTGTGATTAGCATATACCCTCAGTGTCCTCAGTAAGTTTTAAAGCTACCATAAATGTCTTTTTAAGTAGAAAACATTTGCATTTTTAATGTAGGAAGCAAACTTTGCCTGGGAAAAGTACTGCGGGTTATTTTGTACACAATAATAACATCAGATCTATTTATTTTTTTCCTTCGTGGTTATCTTTCAGGGAGAAAATAGTCTGAAGGCAGAATCCTCATCTACTTCTCTAAGAAAATAAATCAAAACTTCATAAAAAAAATTCACAGACACCCTTGTAAATAGAAACTCAGTTTCCGGCCTCCTACATGGATTTCTCCCAAATAGGGCAAAGAGTGTCTTGGAGACAGGAAAGGTAATTAACATTTCTGAGAAGACTGTATGCTCCAATGAAAAACACTTTGCTTTGCTAAGGTTTCTGACAGGGCTGTATCCTTTTCTGTCCCTCACCACCCTTATTTGTTACCCCAAGGGAACATTTCCCCTTCTCTGCAAGTAGTAGATTTAATGCTTTGGAAAGACTTCTGTATTCCTGACCAGACATTTAAAAGCAGAGCCAGTTAGAAGCTTTCCAGCTCATTAAACAAATTGAATTAACTTATTTAGTCCTCAGGCCTGGGGATGGCAAAATTCAATTCTGTGGAGGTGGCAGCCTGGTCAATCTTCAGCCTCCCCTTCTGTGTGCTGCTTCTTTATGCCCAGCCCTTTTGGAGGGATGCCTAGCAGCTGCATGGTCTTTTTCCCCTGAGCTTCTCACACGGCCTCTGCTTTTATGGTGATTTTTGCTGTCCCATTTGAGGCCTTAGGCAACTGCCTTCTTTGCTGACTGTTAAAACTGATGCATGGGATCAGCACTGTAATAAGGAATATTGTCCTAATAGAAAACAATTATTTGAGATGCCACATGTGCTGGGAGAATATTTCTCAAGAAGTGAAGGTGAATACCCAGCTTCCATGTAAATCTGTCTGATATCACGTGTTAATTAAATGTTTCTGTTGAGAAGGAACATATGGTATTGTTTGGTATCATGAAATAGCTACTCGAAACAAACAAAAGGAATTGCTTTTCATTGCTGTATGTCTGCATGCACGCACATTTTAAAGATACATTTTAATCAAGTGTTTAAAATAAATGTAGATAACTGTGGCCTAGACAAAAGCTGACCCAGCCAAAAGCATTCTGAGCTTGTCACAAGATGGTGACATCATTCACAACATACAAATACGTGCCTGCCAAAGTTTTTCAAAACACAACAGCTGCAAGTTTTCTTTTAGATGAGAAGGTTATTGAAATAATATCTTAAGGAAATTTGTAGCTAGGGGAGCTTCTATCACAAATGCTTTGATATATCTTTAAAATAGAGAATGAAAGGAGTTTTTCTGTTAAACTATTTGTTAGTTAAAAGGCATAACAAATAACTAACATGAGTTTAGCTAAACTATTTTACAAAACTATTTTTATTTAATTTGAGTACAAATAGAGGTTGCATGCTGGTGGAAACTCAAATCTTATTGCAAAGATGGGGACTGACATTTCCTTTTAGGAGCACAGTAATTAAAATGTCAGAGACTTAGTACTGGATAATAAGGAATATTATTACTCTATTGTTTCTCTATATTTTCACCTGGATGACCATTTCTTTTGGATTTTAAAATGCTAATTTCCCCAGCCATTTAGATTTATTTCTTGGCTGAGCATACACATTTAAGACAGACATCTGTAAATAAATTGGTTTTGCAGAAGTTTCATACGTGAAATCAAGATTTCATCAAAGCTCTGAACAAGTATGTGTATCCAAGTCATATTTGCTTCAGGTCATGGTTTTTATGCAAAGGAGTCTTGATGAATTTCATGGCTGACAGCATAGTCAAAATGAAAAAAATGCCATACTGAGCAAAGCCAGTGGTCTGTCTAGCCTATGAGCATCTCCAACAGTGTAAAGGACAGGCGAGTCAGGAAGAATGTGAGATTGGATGGCTCCTGTTATCCTTGTGTATTGGGCATAATTGGCAGGAGTTCGGTAGCAGGTGGAGTGCAGGGAGACATCTATGTGTGTAGGTCAGGGACTGTCCCTGTGCCAGAGACACCTGGCTCTGCAATGGACCCTCTGTGCACCAGAACTGAACCAGTCAGGGGAATCTGTGGTGCCTCTGCAAACAAATATGTAAGAAAGGGCAGTAGCCACTAGGCAGAAGAAATGCGGAGGTTCAAGAGACAATGCCGGAGCAGGAGGGACACCTGAGCAGGGGAAAAGGATAAACAAGAAGCATACCCGGGCAGGAGGAACAGTAGAGAAAGAGAGAGAGAGATGCCGAAGGAAAGGAGGAGAAACAGGACAGATGCCAGGGCCGGCGGGGTGCCTGAGCAGGGTCAGGAATGAGGAGCTGCCTGAACAGGACTGAAGAGAAGGCACAGAAGAAGGTGTAACCCCCAAGGGGAGGGTGGCCAGTGGAGCAACCCATACCAGAATAGTAGAGTAAGAATCGAGGAGCAGCAAAAGAAAAAGAACCATTGCTAATTTCAATCAATCAAATTGATTGGAATTCGCCAACTGTTTTGTTGCCTGTGACAGCATGCCCTTCCTTCTTCCTCAGCATGCAGAACTGTTGTTTTAGGCATCCTAGAGGGCTATGCCTCTGCCCTGTTTGTGGGTTTCAGATCATGAATTTGTTGAAGCTTTCTCTGAACATTCATTTTGTTGTCCACTTGCAGCCTTCCCCTCTCCCCTTGAAGAGTCTCATCCTGTTTTACAAGGCAGCTATTCCATCTACTTGGAACTTTTAGTTGTCCTCCATGGGCCTTTTCTAAGTTGATTACATCCTTTTCAGAGACATCCATCCTTTCTGAGGTGATTAAACCTGCATTCAGCACTCAGTATGTGAATACAGCAAGATTTTATACAGTCATAAAATGAAGCACTACATCTTGTTTTTCATACCCTTCCTGAATGCCATCTGATGATCTCTTGGCTTTTTTGGCTGCCACTGCCCGTTTGAGTCACTGATTTCAGAGAACGGACAGTGATGATTCCAGTGTCATTTTCTTAAGCTGTAACTGCCAGTCCCAATTTCAGTGTCATGCTGGCATGGTTTAGATTTTCCCTGTCTCTCCCTCCGCAGTGCGTTCTCTTACACTAATCTACATGGAAGTTCGTCTGCCATGTTTTTCCCTGCTCACAGAGTTTGGTGACTTGAGTTACTTGCTAGGGCATGGCATTTGACTACCTGAAAGAGCATGATATCATCCACAGACTGCGAGATTTATTACTCTCTTCCTTCTCCATGTCAGTGATCAAGATGAATAAAGCTGCCTTTTCCTGCCCACTCACTTGTGCACACTCCTGACTCTTCCCCTCCTGATAACCGTCCCTTAGTCTGTATACTTTGCTTGATGCCTTTGAAAAAGACCATAGAAGAGGACTCCAGGCCTGTGACTCCTTGATTTCTTTAATGATATAACCAAATAAAGCAAGATCTATGCAAATTGCAGATATATGTTATTGTATCCACTTCTAGAGCTACAATTTAATGGATTACGCATTTACTATTTCATCATTACAGCGAAGCTTTGCTTCTGATTTTTGTCAGAAGAGGCAGCACATAGACATGATTAAAGAAGCAAAAACCCTAAAGACATACTATTTGAAGTACACAATTTATGCATTCCTAAAAGTATTTCTGACTAAAGCGGAATATGACTGTCAGAGGATATCTTTAGGGGGGATTTTTTTTTCCTCACAGTAGAATTAATTTGTTTAACAGAACTAGTTATAACATGATATGGAGAATATAATTTCCTGCCACACTTGGAGCAAATCTCAGTCAAGTAAAAACTCTATGATGATATACAGTTCTTAATAAAGGCAGAAAACATTTGATGGAAGTGCCTTTTATGTAACTTTTCTCATTCAGAGTCTTTTGTTGAATTACAGTAAACTGTAGTTTATTATTTATGTCATATATCATAGGAACAGTATACAGATAAGGTAAGAGATGAAAAGTTAGCCTGTTAAAACTAAAAGAAGTTTGGCCATTTAGTGGAACGACCACCTTGATTGTCAGTGTTAGCAGAGACTGCTATCATACTCTCCCTGACTCTGATGGATGGCAGCCAAGGCATGGAGATCAGTCTGAGGACAGTGATGTCTTTCCCCATGCCCTATTGCTATTCTAGCCAACAGGGATCATACTCATGTTTGCTTATTGAATGTATTTTCTGCTCCATCTTATTTGCTAAGATTTCTGTGGAGGCAGCACTCAAAATTATTTGATATTTGATTTTAAAGTTATCTGATGTATCAACTTGTCACTTTAGAATCCAAACTTAAAAAGTGCCAAGCAAAAACAATATTCAGCAAATTTAAAATCCCATCTGTTACTGTAAAATCACTACAAGTCCTACCGGTAACAGACCTTAACTCTTCAAATACTTGCTTTTGTATTTACAGCTGAACGCTTGTAATATTGGGTTGCAAGAAAGTTGGACTTGTACTTTGCCACAGCCACAAACTAAACAGGTATCAGAGTTATTTTATTTTATTTTATTTATGAGCTTTGTCAACAGGTCAATCTTCAAGATTCCAAGTTATTATAGCGTGTAAACAGGCACTCACTTCAAAACTGTATGCTATACACAGTAGCTACTTGAATTTTCTTGTCGGTTATTTTGACTTTGTATTTGCCTGGCTTGCTGCCATTTCATCTTTATCTGAATATTTGCATGTTTTCGGTATATGCTACATTGGAGCAACAGCTTACAAGGACAGAAAGCTTTTGCTGTCCTTGTAATATTGCAGAACTTATTATAGAATATAGTGGTTTTACTTGTTAGGGAAAATTGTCCCTCCTTCTCTACCTTATGCTTTCAAATATTTCTAAGTTCTTGGGACACTTTTTGCCAAAATGCAAATAAATACAGCATGACCATTTTTACAGATTTTCTTGAATATTTGACTGAAGTACTCTGCTTGTTTATCTGGTAGCTTTCTCACTTGTTATAGATTTTCCTAGTTCAAGGACTTGTTAAATATTAATGGCATAGCTCCAGTGTAATCAGTAGTAATATAATGATGCATACCAGCTGGGGAAGCTGGGGAATAGATCCCATGAATCAAACTACTTGTACTCAGACATTCAAAGTAACCTGCAAAAGAACTCTTAAAGCCGATGTTCTTTTTTTTTTTTTTTAAATTCATTCTGAGGAAGGAGAGTTAAATATATGAAAAAATTACTCAGGAAAAATATCAAAATATGATTAAAATTTGTTTAAAATAATAAAACCCAGAATCTTTTTGAAAAAAAATGGATAAAATAGAAGTTATCTAGGTCTCTTCTCTCTTTTTTTGTCTGATGCTAATTCTGAAAATTGTGCTGCAAGTTCCATGTTACAGCATCTGCCGTCTCTATCTATGTTGACATAACCACAAAAAGAAAAATATGGTCATGCATGTGATTTTTTAAATTCATATGGAATTTTAAGGTTTATTGTATAGTATAGTTGAGATTAAGTTGTCAGTTATTTGCCATAATTTATAATAAAATCATGTAAGAATTGAGTTACAGACACGCAAAATCTTGCACGATGTTCCAGATGACTTCAATTGACATTTAAAAAGTAGACCGATCCTGATGATTAACATAACCTGTAGGAAAAACCAGGTTGCAGAATTGTGGCTTTTTCCATTTTTTTGTTCATCCTTGCGCAGTGACATGTGTGTTTCAATATGCTACTAATAAAACACAGTTAAAACCACTTTTCATATCTCAGTGTTTCTAAAAGACTAGACGTTTAAATGATTCTCTATAGTGCAGATAAACTAGCAGCAATCTCATCCCTCAAACAAAACTGAGTCTCTGATATCACTGAGTAGGTGGTAAGAGTAGATGACTTAGACCCAAGACTGAATCCTTTATAAGAATTGCCTCTCTACAGGAAGACATTAAAGAAAGCAGCAAATAGCCCTTATAATTTTGAAAATAAAACCTGAGAAAGTTGAGAGGTACATTGAGTACTCTCTGCAGGAGATGTTCTGTTCTCTGGCAATTTTAGTTATAATATTGTGTAGAATAACCAGATGTTTTTTCTAGATATTGGCATTAAAATCAAACAAAACCAAAAACAAACAAAAAAAGAAAATAGTTTTGGCTTCCAACTTCTCAATAAATCTAGCAAGGGAACAAAAGCCAAGTATTGTGTTCAATTGTTTGTTTCTACACAAGTGCTATTCTCTTCCTTAACTTGATTTTGTAATGTACTTAGTTTGAAGGGATTTGAATTTTTTTCATTAATGTTGACGCTATTGTGCTGAGTGAAATCATAACCTTGTCCAGATGAGCCATGTTGAGAAAGATGGGCTGTTTCTTTGTGCTAATACTGAAGAGATTTTGAATAAAAGAGTATGAGTCTGAAATTTAGGACAATGCTTGTTTCCTACTTCTTCTAGCCATTGTATTCTTCAATACACAGACTCTGAGCCTCAATTAATCCATGTATTATGAAAACTATGTGCCGATATATTGTTTATGAAAGTGTTACGTGACCTCTGAACAGTGGGGGCTAGTGTTGTTAGGATATAAAACATGAAAATATGATAAATGAAATGCATTTGAATGACAGGACCATTATTTAAGTTGGAGGCTCTAAAAAACTGTCAGTATATGAATGTCCTGCAGAAGTAACCAAAATTCAACACTGCAAACCAAGCATAATTAAGCTTTTCTTAAAAATAAAATTCTCTTCCCAGAGGAATAAAGCAGTAAAGGAATAATTACTCCATGTGACTCTTCATCTTGTCATGTCTTTTCTCAAATATAAAAATTTCCAGTTGTATATTTTCTCTGTGGTATTCTTCTGCTTTTTACTTTGCCTGATGTTGTCTCAGGTGTTTGGGGTTTTTTTTCTGTACAGCATCTTCATATTCCTCACAGATGTGTCTTTGGATATTTTGTTGTTTTCTTTAAATGATCTTTATATGCACAAAGGTTCTAAAAATCTTTTGTTTAACTTCTGTACTAATCTCCTGCAGGGAAAGCAACACAGAGAGAGCTGTTTAAAAAAAAAAAGAACCAAAAACAACAGGAAAAAATCCCCACGCCACCAGCAAGAAACACCCAACCCCCTCACCCCTAAATAAATAGAAAACTAGCTTTTGAATTTTCAAGAATTACCAGAAGACAGCATAGAAAGGGTTTTTTAAACTGTAATTATAAGGGCTTTCCTTCAGGTGAACTTTAAAGCATATCACCTCTGTAGGATGGGTTACTACGTGGTCAGGTGTATCTTCTCTGTTGCAAAATCTATGTGGGAATCTGCTGGTGGAAGACTTTTCTTTCTTGAGGGAAGACTAGTTTCTGACCTGTGTTCCAGGGCTATCCTGCCATGGAGCGTGCTCTGATCCAAACCACTGCCTGTTTCCAGAAAAATGGAGCCTGTGTACAGGCTTGGGCTGGGACTGGCTCTCCCATCACCTCTCCACATCACAAATAATTGAGCTTTTTTCAAACGGATTGCCTGGTAGGAAATTTGGGTGTTAATACCAGTGGTGCAATATGAGGAGCTGCACAGCTGACTCATTGGTAGGCCCTTCTAAGCTCTACGAAATAGATGTTCTGCAAACATTTTATTGACTTCTTAACCTAGGTTGAATTTTCTTTATCCCTTACTTTGCCTGAGCATGTAACATAATGGCTTATGTGAAAAAAGTTCTAGGATGAAGTCCAAGTTTGGCTGAAACTAAACAAGTCAGTAATTAGTTGTACTTACATTCCCATATGGCTCTGTGCTTGCTTTCTTGCCCTGTTTATGAGCTAAACTGATAGACAGAAATCATTGGGTCACAAATGGGAAGACAGCATGCAAAACGAGAAACTCAGGTGGTACTTATAAAGATGTGAGCAGCAGACAATGAAAACATCCATTAACTATGAAATTATAAGTTCAAAGACAATGGGAACGACACTTAATCTCTTGAGATATTTTCCCCATCAAAAAAAGTGCTATATTGCCCAGAAGTTTGGTTTTATGTGAATTGGGTATTTGTGCAAAGTATTTTCTTAATCAAAATTCACAAGTCAAGTCCATCAGTCAGTAGTGATGATATCCTGTAAGTTGAAAATATTGTTATGGATATTTTTTTTTGTAGTCAGTGCTGAGGGAATTCCATTACTCAGTGGTTGAGAAATATCAAGATTAGGCAACATTTTGCCCATTTATACTAGATAAATGTTAAATATCTATAACATACCCAAACCTTCTTGCCAGACAGTGAATAACATTTAGCTCTACATAAATATAACTAAGAATTCTGGCAAACACAGCATAAGCTTGATGGTTCTTACGTGAAGCTAAATAAGCTGTAACTGTCAGAACAAAACTTGCAGTAAACTCCAGGTATTCACACGGATTCTTTTGCTTTGTCTTTATCACTTTCCTGATCAGTGGGTTTGGAGTTCTTGATATTTTATTTTTTGTTAATTTCATAAAAGCCCTTTCTGCTTCATGCTGTTGTTCTGCAGTGTACCACTTCATGCAGTCCAGCTGCATGAAAAAATACAGCAGACAGGTTAGAAGATGAGAGCAAATTCTGACTTTATAAAGTGAAAATCCTGCTGAGTATCAAGCCCTATTCATCTTATTTCAGGCAACTTGCTTAAGAAGCTTAAGGCAACATTTGGTTTTAATTTGAAATATATGTAGAACACAGTCTCTTGTAATTGAAAATTTTACACATTTATGAAAACTACAATAGGTAAGTTTCTCTTTCAAATTTAATACTTCAGCATGATAATGCAGAATATACATTACCCTAGCCTGATTTGGGGAATTTCTAAAATCATAAAGAATATATTGGATCACTTTGGTTATCTCAACAGAGGGAAGTATTTTCACATGCTTGGGTTGAATTAAGATGGGCTTAAAACCAGATGATTAATAATTGATATGAACAAGAAAATACAACTTTTATTGCAGGAGTAAGAGTTGCCATTTTCTTATCTGCCAGACTTAGGTGAGGCCTTCTGTGGCTGGTAAATCCTCCTTTCATTCAATCGGTCTGTGGCACTTGAGGTTTATTTGATGTCTGTTTTGAAACTTTGCTGCAGAGGGATTATATGGCAGGCAGTAGGATTGACATTAACTATGTGCTTGGGTGCATGGAACCTTTGCAAGTGGAGAAGAGCTGAAAATGATACCAGTACGCAGGGTCTTGTGGGATAGGGAGGATGGTGGACTTGTTGACAGTTACAGCAATACAAGAGGGAAGGAGCTGGGAGGAGAGAAGAGGAGCTGGTTTTGACATACTGATTTTCATTTGGCAAGAGGACATCTGGAGAAGATTCTGTAGAAGCAGTTTGAATTACAAGTGTGAACAAAAGGGAAGTGAGTGAGGAGGAAAGAAATCTGGGAATCATTGACCGAGATTGTAATTCAAATCCTTGAGAACAGCTAAGGTTGCCCAAGGACAGCCTAGTTATGCTATATGCATACCATAGAGCCTATTCCATCTTAAAAATATAAATCTTCTCACTTAGATAATAATTTTGTGAAAACTGAAATAAGAATAATCTTGAAACATCGATATCTATTGTTTAAACTTAAATTTACAATATTTACTTCTAATAAAATTATGAATAATTGCAGAAATCCATAATTTGAAAATATCTTTTCATTGGACCGTAGGATGTATTCAGAATTATAACAGTAAAAAATCAAGGTTACTTCATTTTATAAAACTTCCCTGAACACACAATGGGAAACATGATAGAACATTTCTGTTTTTAGCAAGGAAGCGTAAAAGAATTCTCTTGCAATAACGGTTGATTTTATGCACTGCGCTTTCCTTAAAGAAAAAAAAAAAAGAAGGAAAAAAGGCAAAAAGAGAAAAAAAAGCAATAACCCCCCATGTACACATTACTTTTTAAATATGAGGAATTTCTCTTACTGTGATTGTCTGAGAAATGTGTCTAATTCTGAGTTTCACACGCCTGGAAGTAACTGTTCACGCCCAGTGATAAAAGCCATGCAGAATACTGACATAACCGGGGGTACTGTAGTTCATCTCCTGCTGACGTGTCTGCCTTCTGGATTCAGAAAACATCAGCTGGTCGGAACACTGCAGTTAATAATAAATGGAGAAAAATATCAAGAGTTAGTTTCTTCAGACACTCAGGCTCGTGGTAAGAGCCAGGTTATCTGCTCCTGGTTAGAACCTAGTTCTCTTTTTCACAGAATTAAAAAAAAAAGAGGTCATATAGCTAATCTTTCTTGCATAAATTATTTACTGATACACAAGGTGTCATTATTTTCCCTTCTGTCTAGTCCTAGCTGCTTTTTTAGTTGTTTTGTCATCTGTAATTTGTATACTTTGTTATTTGTCCCCTTTCTTTAGGAAAGGTACACGACCTGGTGTTCATAGGATGTCTCACCTGGAGCATGGTTAATTTTCAGTAAATACAGCCCTTGTTTTAGAACCATAATGAGTTCCTTAGTCTGTAAAGGTTGTTGATGTATGGTTTATCATTTCAAGTTTGGTTGGGTTTTTTTGCTTGAACTTCACAGTACTGAAGAATGGTTTGATCAGGAAAACGAATGCTTTATTTTTAATTAACAGTACTCAAAATATGCAGTGTTAAGAAATCAGTTGTAGAACTGATTCAGAGAGTATTCTGTTCAGACTGAATATCCCAGTTTACACTCTAATTAATGCAATTTCATGGATGAATAATGTCTTAATGTTGGATTTCACAGAAGGACAAAAGGTATAGTCACAGAATCATCATGTTGTTGCCACCCTTTGGCATGAATGTGAGTGAATATCCAGAGTTCTCTGCTAGTATTCAAAATCCGTAGCTCTATCATAGGTTGTTAACTGAAGGTCTTCCTTATTCTGAGAAGTGATCTCAAGCTGCAAGTTGTGAATCAGATTAAAAAAAAATAAAATCCCCAAAGCTCTGTCATTCAAATTCAGACCTGCATCCCAACTTCCCCCAACTGTTTAAAGTCAACTTTTGTCTCTTGTTGGTTCAATTTTTGTGTCTCCTTTCTGAGTCTGGCAGAAGGAATTGAAAGGAATGTTGGCTCAGAACTGGAGGCTTATAAATAGAATCCATTCCATCTATTTATATTCCTTCATAAAAGGTAACTGTTGGTGGCTTTGTTAAACAGCTGCTTGCATGCCCCATAAAATGGATTAACTTTCTCTTTCAGCGTAAAGATTAAATTCAACAACTGAACTGTGAAGTGAGATTTGTGTGATAGAAAAATATAATACCTGGTTCTTTGGAAGAGCTATATGAAAACAAACTGTGGAGCATTATACTGTTGTTCTTGAATGGCAGAGGATGTGGTTACAATGTAAAAAGCACACAAGAGAGCAACCTACTTTGTTCTTTATTATTTTTACTGAATAATTGGGAAGGCCTTATAGTACTCAATGAATCCTTAAATAGAAGTCCTGGTGACTCAGAAAATTTTTGGGTGTTAGTGTGCACGCAGTTGCCTTCAATTGTTGTTTCACAGATTTCCAAGCTGATGGCTGGCATGTAAAACCCCGTAATTACCACCTGGGTGATAGATGTCTGTATCTGGTGAGGTTTCTGGGTAAACTGCCCTCTTAATAGCAGTTTAGCGGCTCCTTTTGGCTAGAGTATTTGTATGTACTGTTCCTAGTGTTTACAGAGAGCATAGTGCTATAGTACTGAAAACTTTATTCCAAGAATTTATAGGCAGTAGTGGTTGTGCAAAGACTTAATGATGAAACAAAACCCAAATGTGTTCTAATACCACCAAGCTCTTTTCCAAGATAGCTCTGACCATCCTTTACTACTTAGATTGCACAGGCGCCACTCTATCTGGTTTTGCATTATCCAATATCTAAGCGTACAACAGGTGACAACCATCACCTTCTCTATAAAGTGCAGTTCATTATTCTTGTCGGTTTGGCAGTTGCTGTTTCTGGCAGCAAAATGGTCTCACTTCTGTCTCTTAAACCTGAGGGAGTGGGATAAAATCCTGGACAAATCCATCTACAACAGTAATACTCTATCTCTGATTCTTAGTTCCTTTTTAGTTTGGGTCTGTTTTGAATTTCACACTGAGATAAGTCGAATCTGGACTGGAATATCCCCAAAGAGTTTGGTTTGATTGCTTGATTATGAAGAAGAGACAAATGGTGTGATGCCATAAAATTTTGTTTCTGGTATCCTTCAGTTTTCACATTTCTTCTTTCATTTTCTCCTATCTAATAATTTTCTTCAAATTTCTTTGAAGTACAGCATTTTTTAAGGTTACTGTAGTTTTATCATATTTGAGATACTAGCAGATCAGAAGTTTGGCAAGCGAAATTCATATGGAATTTCCAACCAGATTCTTTTTACACATGGGAAAATAATACAGTATGGTAGGACAGAAATAAAGCAGTACTACAGTGTATGAAGTAACTGATGCTAATATGATCGTTTTGTTGGGGTTTTTTTATTGAATCCTCAGTTACTTAGCACTGCACAAAATAGCTCCTTTATTTCATCCTGGGTTTTTGTTCCTGCTGGGATAAACTTGTTCCTTTTCTGGCCCTAGGATTAGTCATTAGTTTAGAAGAGGATCTGTCTTAGGCAGGAGAAAAAGGAAAAATCTGCAACTGAATTAGTCCCAGAGCTCTCCTCATGAGAGCAAAAAGGCAAAATTTCACTTCATTGCTCATGGCATAAAAAGGAGGCAAATCTTGTCTGCAGATGTTTTTTCAGTATTCAGGGTCACACCTGGTGCAACAGTTACTCTATGTATGGCTATGAAGCTCTTGCTAAGAGGAGGGAAAAAAAAGCAATTCACTGGAGGAAAGAAACAGCCTGCATTTTGGGAAATGGCATGTAGCTGGAGCCATGTTTCGCAGGTGCCCTAGCATTGCTAACGGACTTGAAGAGTAATGTGCTACCCGTATAGAACAGTATGTGTAGCTGATGCCTCTTCTCTCTGCAAGAATATGAATGTTAGGAGTTCCACAGTAGTGTGTGTTTATTGTGATGTGAAAAACTATTGAGGAGAAAAAATAGCTGGATTACTGATATAATTTTAGCATTAACTATGTGGGAGGAACACTTTTGTTATTAAACTTCACCATAAACTCGCAAAGATGTCTTCATGTTGTGGTCTTTTTTCAGTTCCCCATTGTTTACATATTAATAATGAACTAGTAGATTGTGAATCTTATTTTAAAGGCAGTTTATGGTTGGTCGCTGCTGAGAGAATTCCTGTGGAACTAGCTGTTCTCAAGGAGCTGTGTGTTTAGGCTAAGGGGACTGAAAATCAGAACTGTTGACCTCTGTTGCCAGTTCTTCTGCTAACTTAATGTGTGGCCTTGTCTGAGACTTAACCTCTGCATCTCAGCCTAAAATTCTTTAGAATGAGCATAAAAATTAGATTTCCTCTGGGCTGTTCTTGATATGAGAGTGCATCCTGAGACTGAAATGAAAAAGCACTGCTAAAATACAAAGTGACTTTGTTGATAAATATGCTGAATTTGCCAATGCCTTTGTAATTTTAAAAAACCCCACAACATTAATAACTAAACTGAGCTCACCTGTTAATTGCCTGCCGCGTATAAAACAGCGGTAGTCAAATAGTCATTTTGGTGCTGAGCATGACTGTGCTACATGAAAGCTTTGGAGAAATGCTGCTGCTGACTCCCTGAAGTTTATTGATGAGGTGGAAGTCTACTATTGCATCATTTTCTGTGGCTGTTTCAAGAAGAAAATTTCTGTATAAATTTAAGGAAGTGACTTGCTTTATTCTGCTTCATTTAGGGTGATCCTATCGGGTTAAAAGTGGCAGCACTGAAGGTCTGTGCGTCCCTATCCCCTCATGTCCCTCAGGGCCACTTGTGAGCTTGAACGCAGAGGCGTCTCTATGGTATAATACTGTGCAACATTAAATTTGTCCCTTACGTAGCATGTGCAAAGCACTGCTGTGACACTAGCTTCTATCATGAAGCCAAATCGGCATAACACTGAGCCTGGGACACCTGAAGAGAGGTAGTTAGCTTTATCACTCCTGGATTTGGATCGGTTCATCTGACCTTAAATCAGGGTATGCTTAAGCCACGTTCAGGATACATGTCCAAAATGGTGTCTTATTACATATTGTGGGCATAGAGGGTTGTCTGCACAGCAACGTCAGTCACTGTAGTTTTGAAAGGCAAAGTATTAAGATTAGGAGCATAGGATTTTATTCTTGACCAGCATAAGTTTAAAAAGAAAACAAGAAAATATTTGTATTTAAAGCAACTATTTGAGAGGTAAAACATACAGCTAAACTTTCAGGCTAAATTCAGAACTGGTATGTCTGGCTGAATGTGATTAAAGGAGGAAATCTAGTTTTGATCCAGAGATTTTATTTCTCTGAGCAGACATTTAAAACAGGAGGATGTGTAGAAATAGATGTAAAATGTCCATGCTCTAGCCTGGCAAGTGGCAATACCATATGTAATCTGTTATAAGATGAATGGCATGTTGAGAAATGATTCAAGCTGTCTGATTTACAGAGCTCTAATTCTGTCCTGGAGAACGTCCTGGAGAATACCAACTGAAACAGCAAGTCCTCTATTAAAACACGATAGACCTGTGTGCACACGTGTGTGTACATTTTGAAGTTCAAGACATTTCCTGGGACTTAGAGATCAGCTGGATTCAGAATCTGAAGCTCAGCCAGGTGCCATCAGCTCTCACCAGCCTGTCATTAATCCCCAGGAAATGCCTTGCGCTTCAATCTTACTCCTTATCTGAAACTGCTCTTGCTAGGGTTTCAACTGTGTCTTAAGATCTTGTTAATAATTAATTTTCCATAGGAACTAATGGCTTCAGTAAAATATAGTATTTCCCCCCTGAGTCTTTTGCGCGTAATGAGCTTCAAGTTACGTATTATTTGTGAAGTTGAAGGGCTGCGTTAACTCCAAAGGGTTTGGCCCCACACTGAGGTTTTCAGTAGTATGTTTGCAACATCAGGCAGCGAGCTTGTTAGGAGTTCAGCTGATTTTCATGATGGATGTCTTATCTATCTCCCTTCGAAGTCTGTTCTTCCTGTATTCATAGCATTTCAATGCAAGAGCTGTTAGCTGTTACCCTGGATGTGTTTGGAGGAATGGGATTTTTGTGTGCCTTTTTTAGTGTTTGCATACCAAACTTTTCTGTGGAATACTGGCAGTGGGTTAATAGGGAAAGGCACAGGAAATGTTAGAGGAAGGTGCATCCGGGGAGTGTATTTGCCCATCCCTTTTAGGAAGTGACAATCTAGTTCTATGTCATGTCAGTCAGCTTAAATCCACTTGATGCGGCCAGTTTCCTCCAATTCATGGTTGTGTAAGTAGAGCACTGATAGGCGTTTCTTTTCTAAGTTTCAAAGTCCCCTTCTAGGAAAAAAAAAAAGAGCTATAATTCCACCATTTCCTGCAATTGTTCTACCTTAAGCTGAAGAAGATACGTGTATGGCTGGGAAAAGGCAGGATCCTGGAACTCTTGATTGCCTTTGTTACCTGATTTGTTGCCAGAGGGAGGGGAGCTGTGATAAGCAGTGACATCTTCATCAATCATGGAATTTTACAGCAGCATATTAAACTGGACAGCCAGCTGAGCAAAAAGAATTTGAATATATGTCTCCATTCATAGAAGTGTAGAAAGCAGAATCTTACTCCCATTCTCCTGCACACCCATTCTGTAACTTCTACTTCGATGGCCACGTGGTAAGATTTAAATTTACTACAGCTGCCACCTTGTCAAGATGGATATCTGATGCCCAGCCATTCCTTATCCCAGTTCTGCTTAGCAGCTTGAAAACACCGCTGAACTGTTATGCAGTTGGTAGCCTATGTATATGTCCAAAACATACTGGAGAGGAATATCTGCTATCATATTGCACAGAATAAAACACAACTCAAATCTTTTCAGCTGCATACCATTGAAAATAGCAAATAAAGAACAATTCTGTTTTCTGGTTTACTATGGAGAATGTATCTCTAGGTAACTAAACTGTTAGCGTGAAGTACAGTTTAGAATTGAATTTGCATGTCTTTTAGGGATTAGGGTTAATTCATAGTTTCAATGCAAAGAGCTAAACCCAGGTTCTGGATGGCTATGAAAATTTAACACAGAGTTCACAGATCAGATTTTTTGCAAAAACCAGAAGATGTACAGTCAGAAGCAGATCACAAACAAAGAGAAAAATCCACCTTTCTATCTGTGCAGACAGGGAAAAATCAGGCCTTACTCAGAGCTCCAGCGGTAAGAGGCCTTTTCAAGCCAGACATCGAAAATGTCTCAAGCCTGGTTTGGGTAAATGTTCAGAAGTTCTATTTTTTTTTCCAAAGTTTAAATCAATGTAGAGTCTATGTAAGAAAATAGCACAAAATTTGTAATGAAAGGCTGGTATCTTGTACTAGCTTCTTAGCAGTGATTAAGTACAAGCATTTTCATGCGGTTGAATGCCAGTGCCTTTGGAAATGGTTTAAACTAAACCACAAAATGACCCATTACCTCTCAGTAAGTGACCTTGTGGGAAGTTAGTAGAGAACAGCAATTAGGCTTAAGATTGACATTCTAGCTTGTTTTGCATTTCCCTGGCTAGAAAACCCTTATATGAGATTGTTTTGATGTGCTGGAATCAAGGTACGGATCTTGTTAGGTTTTGCAAACTGTCAAGTCCATGAAATTGTTGTTGTTGTTTTTCTATCCAATGTCTTTGAAATATAGTCAAATCAGTGCTAATGCGCAGTGGCAGTATTCCAGGTTTCCACTTTCAGATCTCAGTTGAAATTAGGGAGGGTAGAGAAATGTTACATGTAGACAAAGCTGCCAGATTAAAAATAAGTAAAATAATTCTAGCAATTCCTAAGAATTTAGGTATCTTTACTCTTAACGGTAATCAGTACTATATCCTAGTTAGTTTGTTTATTTGTATAGGGGTTTTTTTGGTTGTTTGGTTGTTTTTAGTTTTGTTTTTTAATATTCCCTTTATAAAGTTAGAGGTAAAGGAGAATTTGGAGATAGTTGACGTTTTCCTCACTTCACTTCCCTTTAGAAAGCATAACGGTTTGTGTGCTTCAACTAATCAACTTTTTAAATAAATTTCTGGCTACTGATTTTTGGATATTTGTTTTATAGTTCAAAACTGTGGTTTATCTGTGGAAAAATAATTTGTTACTTTGAGAAATATGAAGGGAAAATGCTCTCTGTTCTTATCTAGATAAGCCAGTAGGGAGCAGTATCTTTCTTGGCATGAATATTTATATTCTCAGTATTTGCGGGCTGCACCGTAGCTCACTTTTTCTCTGTCAGACTGTGAACACTTGGAAGCAGACATCCTCATAAACAGATTGCCATTATGAGTAGTGGATTCCATATTGGCACTTCAGCATCAAAAATGGAGATTCAAAACAAAACAGTATTTTTGAAAAGTTGACATGGCATTCCTTTTTATTAGTAAGTTTACTCCCTACCTAGCTATCTGGAGGAAGTGATAACTTTATTACATTAGCTATGAAGTGTGTAGTTAGGTGAAATCCAGCATGCAGATAATCTAATGGGATCCCTTGATTAAAATGGTTACTTACAAGTGTAAGTGCCTTCATGAATGAAGCATAAAAGAAAAGCCGCTGTTAGTTTCTGTGAAATCTGAGGCAGGTTTCCCTGTTTATAGAGTTAATCCCAGTAGAAATAGGACAGAGGGGCTAAGAAATTGATTAGGAAGCATAATTGTCAAACAAAATGTGTTCATATTTTGACTCGAGGTTGGTTTTGTTCTTTTTCTCTGGATTGATTCCTTCATCAATATTAACAGAATGAAAATTTGAAATTATGTCTTCTTGCCTCAAAATATTACATTAACTTATTACTTTAATAAGTAACAATACCATAAAAGAACTAAAGTTAGTAACAAATAAAGAAACCTAAAAATCCTTACACCCTGTTTGTATACTTTTTGTCTCTGACACCACTTTGTATATGCTGCCTTATTTTTTCCAACGCTAGGTAATTTTAACTATTTCGTTTTGACAGTTTTGAAGATGTATCACATTGTAGCACATCACTGAGAGAGCATTTATTTTTGCTTGGGAAAAAAAAGAAGTGCGTGATATAACAAGATGGGAAAATGCAGTGACTGAAGAACGTTTAATTCAGATGTGTATGGAAAATAACTATTTTTCAAGATTAAAGCTTTGTTTTTGAAGGATGTGAAGTTATTTTTACTAGTTTAGGGTTCAAATTTAGGTATTTAGGTTGCATATATTTTTTAGTTTGTATCTGTATACTAGGCTTTACCAATGAGCATGGAAGGGTTTTCCCTCTTTTCTCTAGAACTGGGGAACCTCATTTAGTACTCCTGCATGCATTTGTTTCTCTCTTACTGTGTATTCTTCTCTTTGCTTCTTTCATTTACTTTTACACAGTTTATTGCCTACTCTCCTATATCTGTCTTAGGTTTCACCTCCCTTTGCTTGTTTATTGTCTCTCTCATCCCTTTTTGTATTCCTGTTTTTACTTTCCCAGTAATTTTTTTTTCCTGACATTTTTTCCCGACATTTTTTCCCCACCTCTCCAATCAATGCTACGCCTTGTGTGCCTTCTTTTCATGACAACTTTCAAATCACATGTTTGGTTACTTCTTTCTGGAAGGAAGTCACAGTAGGGAGGAAAGGGAATTCTTTCACCTGTCTAAAAACTACAGGTAACTATCTGCAGGGGGGAGGAATTTTGTTTGGCTTCTCTCTGTTCAAGGGGGTGGCAGACAGCAGAAGTAGGAAAAGAGATGCTAATGGCAAATTCTGAGAATTTGTAGGAAAAGGAATTTTCTAGTGCTATTTCCATTTTGCTTTTGTGCTCCCACCTCTACCTTTTCCTGCTTTATTACAAGCAATAGTGCTATACTGAGTGAGATCGCTCTGCCTGCAAAGTAGCAGACAGGGAGGAGCCCAGCAGGCATTAGCACTGTTTCAGGCTGCAGTAAGTCCTGATAAGATATTCTCCTCAATATCCTCTTGGTCAGCTGCAATGCAGAACAATTGGTACATGGATCAACATGCCTCCCCCATTCCAGAATAAACACTAAAGGAAGACCTTGATGAACCCTACCAGACGAATTTAAGCTGGTTCCCAGGGAGCTGGGGGAAAGCTGTGAAACTGGGGCTTCTTCACTTGGATACTTTTCTAAGAGAACTGTTGGATGTCAGTTCCATAAAAGCAGAAGGACCATCACGTCAAGTCACTATAGCAGGGTTTTTACATGGTTTGCCTCAGTTTGGATCTTCTTGGTCATATGTGTATAGTTTTATTTTTATTTAATAGAGTCTTAAGAAAACAATACTTTGAGTCTCCTAAAACTGCTGTAGGCCTGGTCTTAAGCCAAATCTTTAATTACCTTCCTGTCTTTTGATTGTTGACTCTGCCTTGTAATAGCAAAACAGAGCCTCTATGTTGGATTCGATAGTGCTGGTTAGATCATGACCTTGCTACTGAAATACTGTTTCTTCTACTGTTTCAAATCCAAGTAATCGTTAGAAATATAGGTTAATAAAGGCAGCACCTTTTTCACATTAATCAGTCTGCACATGTCAAAATATAGAACAAGCTTTTCATGTGAAGAATGTCTAAACTTGCTGTTTTGTGTTTTCATTCGAATAAAAGCCTAGGCTTTTTCCTCTCATTTGCAAGAATACAGTTTCTTCCACAGCTTGTCAGCAGAGTTAAATCTTGAAATATTTAGGTATGATGTTGTTTCCTTTTTGCAGTTGGGTATTTAACATTATGACTGATCGTTTTCTTGATATCAAATAACTGACATCTACCATTTGACCTAAAAGATACTCTCCTATATTGTCAGCATGCCTTAAGTTAAGTGGTAGATCCACATTTAGCTCCACAGGTTTAACTACAGATTAAATTCATCCCCAAGCTGCTCCCAATTGCTTGGGGAAAAGGGGGACATCTAGTACATTAGTTAAGAATTTAGAGCTTACTTGGTGATATGATGAGGAACTTGGATAATGCAAATATCAGAGTAACTCTGAAGGAGTACGTGTGGAGGCAATTAGCTACATTAAGAGGTTCTTACCAAGGTAAGATGTGGCAGAAGGAGAACCTTGCAAATAATGGTGATTATAATCACCAGCAATATCACTTATCGATCCAAAATTGTATATTTGATAGCCTGGAGTATTAGTTCACTGTGCATTGCTGAACTCTTAAAGGCCTGCTCAGTAAATTAAGGCTTGAAGGTCTCAATTCTGCAAATAAGAGTCCTTGTATTTTACTGATGTAAAACTTCTGGCCTATATATTCTGTTGGTAAAAATATATGGGGACTGGACCCACTTCTGTCATCAGAGAAATTAGTTCTTCATATTTATTAGACAAAGCCCTTCCCTGACTAGTTGCATTTTGCTCCTACAGATATTGGTGTTTCCCATCCTTTGGGTTGCTACTCAGGTTTTTTGGTCATACATTTCATAGCTACAAACCATGTGATAGCATTACTAATTTTTAAATGGGTTTGAAAAATTGATTTAAGGGTTCAGTTTTATGGTGTCTGTAATTTTTTAGCTTACAAAGGGACACCAGCAATGCTTAAGCCTAGAAAAAAATGCATGCTGAAGTTTCTCTTTCCCTGTTACTCTACATCTCTTTCTCCCTTCACGGAGCTTTTGAGAGTAATATCATCTAAGCAAAATTACATGTTGGTACAAAGTAAAATAACGGTATTAATTAGCCAGGAATAAATTTAGGCTCTAAATTAGAAGGTTTTTAGCTATCGTCTAAATAATGGAGAGAAAAACTCCCAACCTGCTTTTAAGATGGACCATGAAAACTTTGTGAATAGGGATATATTCAGGATTGGTTACATGAGGCAAGACTCAGTGACCTGATGAATCTCTGTATCTCAGTGATATGATGAATCCCTGTCTTGCTAAATGCAGAGCTTTGAACTTTCATGCTACTTAACAATAATATTAGATGAACTTTACAGGTGGATAGATCGTATCATTTTAAATCAATGGCATATTTTGATGTGTGGTTAGTCACTGGAAATCATCTTTTTTCACCTTTGTTTTCAGTCTGTATTTCTGCTCTTGTATTTTGCATATTTGAATTGGATAGAAACTAAATCTAGAAATGGCATGAATATGACGGTCCAAAAATAGTTTCTGGAAAACCTAATTAAAGAATTGGCAAAATGTTGCTTGCTATCATTGTGAGTTCAGAGCCTGGTTAAATGAAATTTGAAGAATCTCAGCCTCCAGTAGTGAACTTGTTATGGATATTAGAGACAAAGTCAAGAATGCAATGTGATAATTATCAAAGAGAAATATGAAAAACAGTATTGAAGCATTAACTAATATAATACTAATTAGAACACTAGTCTTCCCTAGATGAATATCTACTCGTATTTCTTGAACTTCTAAGTTGTTTATAATACAGTAAAAGATCATGCTAGGGGCTGTTTTACGTAAGAAGGCAAATTATCAGATTTGATAATTCTTTCATACTGGCTATCCTGGAAAATGTTGCAAACAGAGTATTTCTTTACATTGAATAGAATTTCCTTGAGTACCTCCCAGATGCTTGGTAAGGTAGGGAGAAACTGGAGTGTTTGACAAAGTAAACAGAAATACATACAGGACTAATCCAAAGCCCAAGGTGTCAATAGAAGGATTTCTACTGATTCAAATAAGCTGTAGGTCAGGCCAGTGCTGCAGAAGTCATCTTAGTAATGGACTCCCCCACACACACAGTACAAAGGGAACTCTTTATATGCATGTCCAAACAGAGTGTTTGGAATGCTTCCAGCAGAGTTTGGCTCTGATTTGACATGAATTTATTTCAGCTTGTTAAGCCACTACTATATGATTTAAATAAATGTTATTTTAATGGATGCTGACAAAAATAGATGGACTCTATGACATGTAGTTCAATTTGTGAGCCTGACTGCTTAAATAGCTCAGTTTTGCCAGCACATAAATAATTTTTCTTTAACAAAAAAACACAGATAGCTCGTAAACATCTAAAAAGCCTAGGAGTGCATGTTGGGGAAAAAAAATAATGTTCAGTTTAGAGTTTGAACTCTTTGTTGAGTGAATTTCACATGACTGTTTCTTATAGAAACCATTTGGGAAAGTTTATTAGTGAAACTTTTGAATGTCATGTTTCAATTGCAATTTAGATCTTCACAGAATTAATGGAATCAAACTGTACAGTAGTTGTTCACATGAAGGAAGAAGGTTACATTTTAAACACATAAATACAGAATTAGCTAACGGTTCTATTCTCACCAAAAGTCTAGGTAGACACAGAAAATTGTAAAGAAATATTTAGAAATTACCTTTTCCAAGTTTGGTAGTTTTTTTCTAAAAATATCTAGAATTTTGTTAAGGGCAAGAATTGGAACAAGATAAAGGCTTTCTATAGGTTATGGCTTGAATTGAAGGGATTCCCCCACTTTTTTATGCAATCTATAGCAATGTTGAATTATTCTTATGGTGCAGAATTTTTTTCTTATACTCGCATAGATATCCTCCTGAAGTTACTTGTGTCCGTTTCCTCTTGTCATGTCACCATTTATCCTTCTGAAGAGAGTATTTGTATCTTCTCTGTAACTACCTATTCAGCCTATTGCAAGGCTGAAAACCTTCTCTTATTTTGGCTGAGCGAAACCCATTTCCTTCAGCCTTTCTTCATGCCTTAAGTTCTCCAACCGTCTGATCATCTTGATGGCCCTCTATGGGCCTCTTATTTTGTCAATATCTCTCTTGAAATGGGGGAACTCAAATGGGACCCAGTGCTTCAGGTGTGGTAAAGTGAAATCATGACATCCCTTGATCTGCTGACTATACTTTTACTGATGCAGCCCAGGACATGGTTTCCCTTCATTGTTGCAACAGGACAACTGCCGACTCATGTTCAGCTTTCTGTCCACCAATACTTCCAAAGCCACGCTCTAGTTAGTGAGATCACAGCCTATGTTGGTGCTTGGGTTTATTCCATCCCATGTGCAGGGCTTTACATTTATCTTTGTTAAACCTCATGCATTTCTTGTTAGTCCAGTGTTCCAGCCTTCTAAGGTCTCTCTTCCTAAGGTGGCTCTTGTATCTGCTATATCTGCCTCTCCTTCTAGCTTGGTGTCATCCCCAGACTTGGTGAGTGTGCATTCAGTTCCATCATCCCAATCATTTATAAAGTTATTCAATACTATCAGACCCCAATAATGACCCCTGAAGGCCGCTACTTGTGACTCCCTCCTGCTTTGACTTTGAGCCATCAGGCACCCCCCATATGCATTAGCCTCCCCTGATTGACAGTTTTCCACATGCATTTACTTTGGATATCTACCCTGAAGGTGGCAATCTTCTGACTATAGAAAACTGCACCTACTTTGTAGAGATTTACAGCATTTATAAAATCATAGATAGCTGTGATACATGAAAGATGAATGCACATAGGTATATATACAACTCACCTAGCAACCATTTCCTAGACAGTAACTTACATGGCTCATGCATTTCAGAACATTTTGAATACTCTACAGACCTGTAGTAAAAATGTAAACTGTGCTTTAAGCATTGTGTGTCTGTCAGCATATTTTATTCACACACTTATTTTTTTGATTCAGTAATTTCTGAAGTATCATCTTTTGCTATTTTTTAGTCCATATTGTCTCATATGAGATGTCATTAGCAAAAAAATGAATATAAATAATATTGCTAGAGTCATAGATGTAATCAATGTAGAAGTGAATGGTAATTACAGTGTCAAAAAAAAAGATGCTAATTGATTTATATGCTTCATGGCACAATGTGCTTTGTAGCTTGCTTCTTATTAGGTCATTCCAACATAGAATTGAATAACTTGTTCAGTCTTGAACTGTGTCCTGTTGAAAAATTGCGTTATTTTTTAATACTCCTATAGTAGATTTCAGGAGACTTATGAAAACAGAAGCATATTGTGACAGCCTGATGTTCAAGATGGGCCTGTATAAAAATTCTGTATCTAATTTTGAGAAAAAAGAAGTGGCATTAGAGGGCTTGAAATCTTAGCTCCAGATTTTAGGTTTATGGCTTTGGTCATCATAAGCGGAAAGAAGCTTCTCTGGCATGGAGAAGTTTTCAATTGCAAATAAACTTTAAAGTTAAAAAAAGGGAGAAGGAAAATGTCTCCCAACTAGCATACCCACAGCACTTCTCTTTTTTGACATAAAGGATACAATAATATTATTAAAGTCTTGGCCACGAGACTTATACTGTAGCTGGAGTCTCACTCTCCTCTTTCTCCTCTTCTCTCTCTCCTCGTTTGTTTATTCCCCATTCCAGGTGAAATCTCTGTGGAACTAACTAACCATTCATTCTTTCCCCAGTTAATTCACTAGGAAATCTTAGTTTGGCTTTGGCATGGGACCTTGTTCTCTGTGTGGCAGCTGAGCACTGTTGATTCCTGGGATAAGTTTCAAATGACAAAAGCATGTCACTTGGGCTTTGATCTTTAACTTCAGTCACTGGTGGAAAAGATGTAATCATCTGCTGGTTTTGCGAAGTATAAATGCAATAAAAGTAAGAATTACATCACACGAGGGTAAAACTAATGCGGTAACTGAGCATCATTTTGCAAAACTGCAAAAACATCCTGCCTGTATCTTATGAAGAATTTTTTTTCACTTTTCTGTTCAGCTGATTTATTACAATCCACCGTGTTGGAGGGTGCCTGAACTTGCTTCCTCTTTCCTTTTCAGCTTCCTTATTTTAGCTCAGATGGTACTTTACTTTAAATCACATAATATGGTAAAAGGTCTGTTATTTGACCTGGGACTAGGTTCACACGACCAATCTTAGCTAGTCTAAAATTAAATGTAAACAATGCTAAAATATACTGAATAATTCTCAACTTAAACTCGGGAGCTGCCAAGTAGAACAGTACTTTATTATTGCACAATAAAACACAATTAGAATAATGACTGTTAATGATTTAAGGTGTTTGTAAAATGAACATACCAAACCTTTCATTCCACAATACTATTATTGCAGCTGTACCCTATTTGTTGAGGGCTTGAGGAGACGTTTCCTATTTTGTTTGATTTATAGCCTTATAACCTCACAAATAGTAGGAATTTTCCACTGGTGATTGCACAATGTATGGAAAGGACAAAATTATTTTTAAAATTGATCATGTTTCACAAATTGCCACTTTTACTCTGTAGTCAAGTATTTCCTACTTCTGCAGAGCTTTTTTTCCCTCCCGTTAATACATTAATCCCTCCCGTGATGAATGTATTAACAGTTAGCTTTCCAATTATACTTGTATTGTAGTACACCAACAGGATAGTTTTTACCATGGAATTCATTATCTAGGAAAGATGAAGTTTAAAAAAGAAACAATCATAGACTATGATTTTAGAGACACAAGCTATAAAAACTTTAATATCAAGGTTAAATTGTTTGTTTGTGGGTTTGTCTTTTCATTGTTGTTTTGTCTTTACTCAGTTTAAATCTATAGCTACAGCATGATAAATTGCCATGAAAGGATAAGAAAGGCTAGGAAATGTTGCATGGCTTGAGAAATACTCCATGGAGGCACTGTGGATTCTTTAAGAGAAAAAATCACAATTGCTGTGAATTAATCTAGGTTCCTTGGTGAGGCCTTGTGAGCTGTCTCAGCCCCATGTTCACTTCTGTTCCAGAATGCTTCCAAACATCTCTGATACTAGACAGGTATCCAGACATATTGTTTATTGTATCGTGTGTCCTAAGAACATCTGTGGTTGTTTTTCTGCTAATCCGGCATGGGATTAATTCACATTCAGATCTTGCTTTGATGGATGTGTGCGGTGAGCAAGATGGTTGAAGATGGATGATTTTATTTAGCTACTGTAATTCATTTGGGGCAAACAGAAAAGAGAAAAAGACTTCTCAGTCAGAGATAGCAAATTCGCAATACTAAAAAAAAAAGTGAAATTATGTGAGAAGATGCGGAACTTCTTTGTTTTAAGCATGCTGCCGTACAGCTAGGAAAACTTCAAGCTATTTATTTTGCCAATATTTTCTATTGGCCATGGAGTGCAGGCAAGTCTTGTTTTCCATCACAGACCCAAACAGACATGAAATGCTTCTTTTACAGTTTAGTGTCGCTCTTTCGGTTGGCCTACTTAATACAGCATTGCTCTGAGAAAGTCATGAGTAAGAAGAGCCAAAACTAGAACTATTGTTGGTGGGGAGGCTGCGTGTGCCAGAAATGGTACTTTTCTTAAAACATTCTTCATGTGACTGTGATTCACAGAAATTTCTGGCGTTTTTTTAAAAAACTGTTGAAGGTCATAAACTACTCACCTTCATGTATTAGCTCTGCTGTGTGAAGGGAGTAACTTGCTAATGATCAGCATGTTCTCATTGTTTGCAATGCGTTTTACAGGGAAGCGTGTGGATTCAGTATAGTGGTATGACCTCAGTCTCGCAGCCTACCATGGGCGGAGCTTTCATAACATTCACTCACTTATTGCATAAACTGAGAAGGGGAGGGACACTTGTAGCGGGGCCAAAGAATCAAGACCCCTACCTCAGTAGGGGTCTTAAAAAAATATCACTTTTATCACTTATTTTTTTTAAGTGATAAAATGTATATCATCGTCACCATCTTTGTCACTGTTTTTAACTGTTTCATTAGAAGCTTCCTTAGCAAGTTCAGTGGAAGGTTGTTGCGCATGTGTGTGTCCCTGTGCATGTGTTCTCCAAGTACTTCTCTATCGTTTGTTGTGGTTTATAGTAAAATAAAGCTCAGAGCAAAGTGGTGAAAGCTTGGACAGCACTTTTAAAAGTGTCTCTTGAGTTCCAGGAACTCGGCTATTGTGAATTATTATTCTGAAAAAAGATGAGTTTCTGTCACTTAAAGAGAAAAGGCGATTTGTGCACAAAGTATTAAGTTTGTAAAAGTCTAAAAAAAAGCTTTTAAAATGGGTGGGATTTAAGCATTGTTATTAAAACTGGATTATTCTGCTTAGCTTTTATATCTAAAATATTTGTATTACAGTGCTGAGCTTTTGTTTAGAGGATAAAAATACGCTGCTGTTAGAGTCTCTTTTTAAAGGAAAATCATACATTTGGAACAGAAAACCAAACAAATTTTGTTGGGTTAATTTTTAGAATAGGAAACGAAGTTTTGCTGAGATAAGGAGTTTTCCAAGCCACTAGAAATTTTTATTGTATAATACTTAAAAGACACGCTGGTAACCTAACATTTGTTTTTATGAGGAGAGTTAAGAAATATTAACTTGATTGAGGATAGTCAGTTACTTTGATTTTTAATTTTATGATAGGCACAATAATATTAGAAGAACCTTATTTTTTGTTGAAGATAACGAAACCTGAATTCTAATTTGGCTGAAATTTATAGTACTGCACCTGCAAAAATGAATATGAATCTGTGTTTGTTCTTGCAGAAAGGGTGGTTGGGCAATCCAGCATCTGTTAGTAAAATATGTGTACTTGTGTATGAAGGCAAGTACAAAATCTTGCTTAAGTCCTGCTTAATATGACCTGCTCTATTCAAGAGACCTTCTCACTATTGCTCAGTCTTGCAACACTTGTTACAAGCTTTTGTGAATTGAGATTTTGGATCAAATTTAACTAGTAAAAAAAACAAAGTCTCAGCATGTGAGATGCGTGATGCAAAGCCTCTGAGAAAACTAAGAACACAGTCAAAGTAATCCAAGAATTCTTTTCAGACAGGAAACCTTCCACTTACCAAGTTTTAATTCATTACATTAACTATGAAATTAGCTAAAAATCAGAATGTTATGTTAGAAACAAAGATGAGTATGCTTAATTTAAGATAGATTGGTTGATCTACTCCTTAAGATTACGTAGAGACTCCTTGTCTTTAAATATCCAGGAAACAGAATAATAATTTCTATTCATTGTGCAGAGGAGAAACAATACAAAGAGATTGCACTGCAGAAAAACAAATGTTGCTATATGCTGACAGAAATAGAGGAAGCTTTCCCAGGACATGAAAACACAGTACAGTTGGAGATGATGATAGGATCTGACTGTTTGTTTGTGTTTGGAAGATCTTAACTTTAAAATGAATGCATATAACTTTAGGTGGCAGATTGTTTTACTTTCCACTGCTTAAGGACTGTTATCCTGACCACAGTAAAAGTAATGCAAATAATTTGGAAATTCAGTAGAATTAACAAGAATTTAATGCAAGAAATCTCAATATAGTTAAGTCTTTTAAATGGCTTAATGGTCTATTTAAGTTGTGGTTGTAAGGAATAAGGTTTGTTACCAATGTATCCACACTTTAAGACTAGAGAATGAACTAGGGAATCTTTGATTGAATGTTATAAATGTACCTAAGACTTGCTAAATATAAAGCACATATTTCCAATTTCATTGCTAACAACTAGTCAGAAAAAACAACCCACAAAACTTGCGGTAAATATCACCAGGTCTTTGAAATATCAAAAGATGTGTACTTTGCTGCTATTCAGCTTTTTATTTTGGTCCATGTTTTAAAAATAGATCATTATTTCATCTGTTGTATGTTGTAAAAATAGAATCTCAGTGTTTTGACGAGTTGACCGGAGTTGCACAAGTGCCCAGAAATATAAAACTGTTCTCAGGGAAGAGGAGAAAACATTGTACTTCAAATAAAGTATGGCAAAAGTTTATTGTGGAAAGACAGGATTTTACCTATGTCTGTATTCCTATTTTCAAATCACATCTTTCTTTCACCAGTTGCTACCATGCTCTGCTCCCTTTCTGCAGTGAGGATGTCCCTGACTTCAGCATCTGGCAATCCTGGGGATTTCTCTGAAGGGCTACCTCCAGAAAAGGGTTTAAACGCTCTGTCTGTCTGGTCTGTGGTATCTTTTTGGAGCCAGTATCTTTTGTGATTTTCACTTTCGCTGAATATTAAAGTAAAAATCCAGGTATCCTCTCAACTCTAGCAGGAAAACTTGGCATAAGTATTTAAATCTCTGTAATAAGATATGAAGAAAGTGCATCTTCACTAGGTCTTTGCTTTAGATCAGGAGTGCAATTTTGAAGTGGATCTCCCTGTTGTGCAACCTTACTGTGTAATTGCTTGTATTGCAGAGCAGCCAATGCCTAACAAACAAAATTAAAATGGAAAGCATGCTCCAGAAGCACACTGGAAAAAATTGCCTTTGTGTTTACATTTGTATAACTGTTTGAGGCCAATGTGTGAGCCCAAGGAGGGGCTGAGAACTTTTCAAATTGCCTGCTGATTCTGGGTTGCTTTGAAACTTGCTGAATACATTGTCCTGGAAGTCTGCCAAAGTTACAGCCAAAGTTGCAGCAAATGGCTCAGAATATTTTTCTGGAGAGGTACATATTTGTCAGTGGAAAAACCAACAGCATATTAAAAGAAAATAGTGCAGGGACAGTATGCTCTGATTTTGTGGAAAAGCTGGCAGCTTTTCAGGAAATTAATAGGCTGAAAAGATGGTGTGAACATTGAGTAATAAATCCTCTATCTTCTGTTGTTTTTTTTCAGGGAAACAATCTTTGTAAATAGGATTTTGTTAAGGAAGCATGAAACGCTCTTAGCAGTTTCTCCTCCTAGTAGTAGTACTATTTCTCCTCTGCCTGTAGAACTATGGATATTGGTCAAAGAAGCATATGTGGCCCCAGTCTGAGTTGCTTCTCCGTGTAGATCCATGTACATTTCATGGGACCAGTCCTTCCTTGAGAGTATTTTGTGCTAAGGAGGCCCTATTAGCCTCTGATTCTGGCACCTCCAAACCATCTTTTCCTGACCTAAGTGCTCAGCTAAAAGACAGAAACTCTTAATTAAAATCAGAACAAAATCATTTGGCTCGGAAAGAAAGAAATAATTACAGAATGATTTAGAAAGAATTGGAAAACATCTGACTGGTCTTTTGCCTTTCTGCATGTTTATTCTAGTCTCCCAAAGCAGCAGTTTTGAAACCAAAAGTCATCTTTTTGACTCAGTTGGCAAATAATAGATCACAGAAACCAAGTGTTGGGCCATGTTTCCTTGCTTTTACTTTACCTCACATGGTTGTCTTCCAAGACCAAGACTCTGTACAGTTAAATATGTAAGTACAAAGTTTGGACATCTCTTGTATTCAGTGTTTTGTAGAGACATGAAATCTACTACAGTTTGTTGCCTAGCAGCTTGTTCTGAATTTTTGGTATAGGAACAGGCATGGGGTTGTACAATTGTTAGTGCACTCCAGTCTTCTGGCCAGGCATGAGTGCTTGTGGAGGAGAACTGCAGTCTTCCATGCCCTCTATGCTAAGTCAGCTTCTGGATGTACTTTTATACAGAACCCACCGAACAACGCTTGATAAATCAAATAACAGCTAGTGGAGACCATTTTTCTGTGTATCTTCTGGTATCTGTGCATCCAGCTTCCATTGACTAATCTGTATTTTGTTAAAAATATCATTTGTGAGATAAAAACTTTCAAAATTTTACTCTTCCCACTGCTAAAGACCTAGTGATTTAACTATTTATGAGGAGGAGCATATATTGCCTTTTGGCCACTGACAGTAGCATTGAGAAATTACAATGCAACTGATTTATTTTCAGCACGTTGCTTTGGATTATGTGAGACAGGAAAATAAAGAACTGACTACTATACTTGCTTTTGAAACATCACTTTGGATTTAGAGCAATCAACGTGCCACAGGATTTCTTGCATATAACAATTTCATTAACAGAATTTATTGGGGTTTTTTGTTGGCTATGCAATCTGCACTTAATTACTTAATCCATGTTGGGACCATTCATTAGAAAGAATAATGTTATATTTCTGTAATGCTATTTTTAAAGGCTGTGTAACCTGTCAAGAAATAGGTCTTAGCTCCAAGATTAAATTTCTTCTGTATTATTACACTATAAAACTCTTACAAAACTTGATATCAGAATTAAATTAGTTAAATATTATTACTGTTTCTTCTTTCCTGAAAGAGAATTGTGGACTGGCTCTTTCAGTTGTAAACCTGTGTCTTGGAGAAAGTTAATTTCATTAGAACAGTTCTGATGCATCTTTTGGCTGATATCACTTTGAACCTCAGGGGAGAAATCCTTAATATTAACCAAAACCTACACAAGTGTACTGTTTAATACCAGATTTACAAGAGGATATTTCTAAGTATCTTACAAATTCTATGCTTTTGCTGCAGTGTCCTTTGCAATTAGTTCTCCTAAATAATCTTTCAAAAATAGTCTGGTCAAACTTCTATTGCCATTATTTCTTGTTTGTTGCATTGTAATAACATCTATGTTTGTGAATCGGTACTGCATATTCACTTTGATAGTGTAATCATGTAATAAAGGGACAGCTTCTACCCCCACAGAATTCTTCCTACACCTTGTCTGTAGGGCTGCATGTGCAGTATGTGCCAAAACTACCCGTCTTCTAGTACGGTCTTCAACCTATTGGGAAACTCAATAAGCATTGTTTATGGTATCCTTTCCATTTAATTTCTGTGTCATACTTGAATGTTTGTTTTTAATAATAATAAATAAGTTTTGGTCCCCTTGCAGTCGCTAGCAGTCTGATCCTAAGAAATGTTAGATGTAATGATCTCAGGATCAACAGCGATAGCAACTACCAAGATCCACACGAGTTGAATGTCGTCTTTCAATGCTATATTCATAGGATTGTTTTATTTCATGATTTGCAAAAGCAAAGGGGGAAGCTGAATATGATTATATGGAGTTTTTAGTCATAGGCAAGCCAAGCTAATTACATTTACCATGGAAAAAGGAAAAACAGAAAGAAAATGATAACATAAGAGATGAATCCCTGGCAGAAACTGTTGGCATTTAAGAATAATTTAATTTTTGATAGAAATGTTAGCTAGTCTTGTAAGTCATTTTGCATATTTTATGTATTTAATGAAGCTGTAGAAAAGTTTTTAAATGACTTTGGTTTGATTTAAGCAGCTCATTGTTCTCTTTTCACTGAGACAGAGCATTCTATGTTTGTTATATGCTCACCCATATAGGCAAGTTGTATCAAAGAGATATTTTTGTGCTATACTTGCAAAAATTCTGGGAGCAGCCCCAGCTCTGAGTGCACTTCCTACCATTGTCATAAATCACTAGATACATGTTTTGCCTTACTTGGGAAATTCTTTTGTAAATCAATGGCTGCACTAAAATCTGTTGTTTATGAAAGCATGGTGAGAGCTATGCTCTGAGGTTTTTAGTTTTTCTGGGAGTCAAACAACATATTTTTTTCTTCCTCTTGACCCAGTTTGTGTGATATTTGAGTTTCAAAGTAAATTTTACATATTCTAAAGCCCATAATTATTGAAGTTTCAGTAATGAGCTTGGACAAACTTAATGTTGTGTTCATTTTGTGATAAAAGACTCTAACTGATTTTTTTTTTTAAGCTCTTACCACTGCTTCTGTCTCTTTTCAAATGCAGACTGTTCTGCTATGAAATAGCTCTTAATTACAAAGTTATACAGACGTTGTATTTTGAGTTTATATCTCTCATTTCTTTGTTAGGTGACTTTTTTTTTTAACTCACCCACTGTTTCTAAACCCTAGGTACTAAGCATTCTTGGCAGGGATTACCATTGTGCAAATGAAGTTTGTTATTTTTTCATATAATATTTAGCTTTGTTCAGAGGGGTTTGTAGAAATTGCATGTATTAGAAACAGCTGATCATATTCTCTGGACAAAAGTTCCTGTAAGTCCAGCTATTTGCCTTTCTCTATTTCTTTTGAAATATCCCTAAATCATACGGAGTCTTCACTAATATTTTAGTGAAATATGAATAGTAACAGTATTATTGAAATTATTTAAATGAAAGTAAGTTTATTTTCAAGTAAGGTTTTGGCAGTTATTAATAGATGTAATTGACACTGGAAATCTTCACTGGTACTTTTTAAAATGTGACAATTCTGTTCTCAGTTGTACGTTTGCGTTTCCCAAAATATATTTAACAAATATAAAAAATGTGATGTTACAGAGTTAAGCTATGGTACACATTTCTATTTTTTTGAGGTAAACTCAGTTTAAAAGACAATCTTACAACATTCTCAGCACTTGTTTCTGATCATTATATTCCTGCCTTCTAAGATGGAGGTCATAGTCCCCTCAGTTCTGTAAATGACTGTTAGCATGAAAATGCTCTGAGAATAATCAGTGAAGTGAGCCTTTAATGAGCTTAAAAAACTCTTTTTCTAAAAACTCTTTCTGAAACATGTTTGCTTGTGTGTTTTATGTATTTTTAAACCAGATCAATTGCCTATTCAATTTAGGATGTAGCTGCACAAATTGTTGAATCAACGCAACTGAGGAGGCAGTAACATCCAGAAAGGTTGAGTCAGCAAGATGGAAGGTCTTGGAACATGCTTCGTTCAGAATAAAGTTTTATGGGCATAAAAAAAGTCCTTTATAATAACTTGGTTCCTCGTAATTACTCTTTGGGTTTATACTGATCAGTACAAGCAAATTTTCCTTAGGGCTTTATCCTGTTTTCATTGACATAACAGCAATTCCCATTTATCTCAAGCTTTTCCCAGTCTGTTTCCTCAGTGCATTCAGGGATATTATTGTAGCATAAGAACACAAGTTGTTTTCCATAGAGAGGAATGGGTTTTAATCTGTGACTTCATAAATTGAAGCGTTTTCATGATGTATTTGTAGATTCATTGAGAGTAAGAATTGACCAAAAAGAGGCAAATAGATTCAGGCCATTAGAATATAATTCACAGAGCTTCAAATGGTTGAACTCTGTTCCTGATGGTAATTTCAGGAGCTGTCAACCTGACTGTTCTCTGTGGTTGTGTGTACTAAGCAGTTTAAATAATTACACAGTTATTTCTTAAGAAGGCTCTCCTCAAATGGCAAAAGAACACTTTCTGAAAACACTGCACATCTTACAATGTTCTGACAGGCACTATTTTTGAAATGTGTATTTCAAATAAAACTAAGAAAAATAAAATGGTAAGCTAATACAGAGCTTATGATATTCTCAGTATGAATACACAAAGTGCTACAATTGCCAGACCAAAGGTCTGCCTGATGCAGTACCTTTCTCTGAAGGTAGTTAATAGCAGATGTTTGAGAGGGTAGTAGAAAAACATGACAGTGAATAGTGTGATTCTATCCAGTGGACTTGAGAGTGTTTGTAATCCTTTTCAAAGATTATTCATCAAACCAAAATAGTACCTCAAGTATGTGATATCTTGGTATACATACAATATTTTTACAATCATAACACAAGAGATAGAGGTCTGTTATGATGGGTCCAAACCTTTTGTGTTAGGCACTGTAGAAGCACATAACAAGAAAACCTTTGCTTCCCTTCCCTCTTTTGTTAAGCATAAAAGCTTTGGCATTAACAGCGTAGCTCCACTGCCACGGTAACATATTTTATGTGTAACTGTTTTGGAAAACAAGTGTAGATAGTAAAAAAATTTTAAAAACCCTACCTGCTTCTACATCTTCTGCGAATTCTCTTCAATTCCTCATTGTCCTCCTTGGCGGAAATGTAATGTGTAATGAAAGAATATAGAAAACTTTTCCAGAAAAAAGGTAATTGAGATCAGCCTTAAAATTCATTATTTTCTTCGTTACCACTGCTCTGCATTACTTTGAATATAGGCACCTTAAAAATCTTTTTCATGTCACTGCTGTGAACTCTAATGCCCCTCACACTAATATAAATATGAAATGGTGCATCCTATTCAAATCCTCCACTGAATTGAAATAATCAGATTGAGCCATGTCATTTTATTGTGTCAGCACATCTAGTAATAAAATGTCAGAATATAGCATGTCAAATGTAGAGCTTTGCTGGCAGAATAAGCCTGAGGCTTATTGGTGAAATCTCTGCCTTTTCATTCAGGCTCTGTGAGGGTGATTGCAGGATGAAAAAGGGCAGAAATTTTCTGTTCCTAAGAAATACATATATTTGTGAAATATTTCTTCTGAAATATTTATTCTGAAATTGGAAGCCTTTTCTTCCCAAGTTTGCATTCTTCCCTCTCATACAAAACCCATCAGTAAGGTAAGCACTTTTTCTTACGGCCAGCTTTAAGATTAATCAAAGAGAAAGCATGCTTCTGTAAACTCAGCTGAGTCGCATTTGTTCATTTCATGCCAGACCTGCAGCACCACTTTGCCTTATGTTTCATTTTATCAGAAAGGTCTGTCAAAAAATATTCACTTACAGTCTTTCTTTTCCACATCAAATGAAAACAGAAGTCTTCATGGGATGGATGAAAGGGGCAATGTTTCTTAAGCTGCTTCTGATTAAATATTTTAATGGGAATCTTTACAATAGACAGCAGGAGGAAAATAGATTCTTTTGTCTGCCTTTTTTCTAGAGTATTCCCCTGATACGTACAAGTTGTTAATACTGAAATGCTTTATTTCTCCATCCTGTACGTCGAACATGAACAGTGATGCTAAGAGTCTTTTTTAGTAGTACTACTGTCTTTTAGCAGAGCATTTTTTGCTTTAAATTCGAGAATTTCACTGAAAGGACAGTGTAAGTTTTATGAAATGACTCTATTAACTGTGGTTGTCACAACATCTTGTTTTATACCCATTCTGACTGTGGGTTTGAAAACACATATGTCTGTTACCTGTTACACTGAAGTCACTGGCTCATTTTGTGTTATCTGATAGCTGTTCATGTGCTGACCTAAAGCTGTATTCAGGGCTGTAGTGAGATACTAAATGTTGCATATTTGTCTGTGATCTGTCTTAACGTAGGTTTCTGTAGTGTCAGAAATGGTTCTGTCGTGATGAGCCTTCTAGATATCTTGGTAGTCAGCTAGTTCATCTGTGGCTGCATGGCTGACAATACAGTATCTGTATTCGAATGTACTCTGAAGCAGTTTCACGATGTGACTCTTGCATTACTGTTGTATAACAACCAAACAATTGTTTTACATATACGGAGTTGTTGAATGAATGTCAAAGGCATATTAAATCACAGGTTAAGATCCAAGATACATACAACTACCTATTGAGAACCTGTGGTTCTGTAGATCCGGTTGGGAATTTAGCAGGATTTCTAGAATTTCTTTTTTCTGGCAAAATCAAACATACACCAAAGAACACCTTTCTGAAGACATTGCACTGCTGATACTGCTTGTATTCAGCAAGTGGAAAAAATACAGTAAAGTAGCACTCAGTGGCACTTCTGCACCTTTGTGACTTTTGTGAAGTCCTCTGCCTTGTTCAGACAGAACTGGTTTCTATAGATAGGTAGAGAACATTATTAGGAGCAGAAAAGGATGAGATATGGATGTATTTTTTCTGCCCCAAAACTTAGTCTCATGGGAATTTGGTTTGAATTAATCCTCTTGGCTTGTTTCTTTTCTCTGTGAAGTTGAACTTGCAGCTGATAAATCCTTCAGAGATCTAAACAAAGACCTAAAGTTTCAACCAACTTAGCATCTAATTTAGCAGTTACACTCTTGAAAAACCAAGCAAACTATTAAGGATATCTCTTTCACACTACAGCTCTAGAATACCTAGAATACATGTGAAATTAGACGTGTGATCTTTGCAGTGTACCTGGTGTTATACATAAAGGAAATGTGATGAAGATAGAGAAGTAAAAAGAATTGTAAGTTGTTAATAGAGAATGATAACATATTATTGTCCAACCTCTTTACCTTTGCTAGTTCTCAAAGTCCAAGATATTTAAGGTAAGAAGTCAATGTTATACTCTAAGAGTGGCCTTCTGCATACACAGGCTGTTTAACACAGTCATATTTGCATGAGGTCCACAACACCTGTTTGACAGACGGCCTATTTTAACATATTCAGCCTTGGATCTAAAATACGCCCTAAACTTACATCATAATCAGTGATTTACCATTGTATAAAAAAGGCACAGTTATTAGGAAAGCCTGTAGAAATTACTGTGGAAAATGCAATAATGGATATGTCTTTCAGTAATGTTTTGGAAAGCAAAAGTGTGCTATTAGTGGGAGTTACTTATTAATTTTCATAACTGGTGTCATTTTGTTCAGTAGTTACTGCTAAAAAGAGGAGGAATGTAACTAAAAAGGTTGATACATATAATTTATGGAACAGCACCCAACTGTTGAAGTTGTCTGAATATAATGTTTAAATTTGAGGTCTTAATGTTAGTCCATTAATTTTTTTTTCTTGAGGAGCTGTGTAACTGCAAGTTTGACAGTTACCTTGTAAACTGGATAAATGTCTCAGTGGAAACTGCATGACCCGTATAAACACAACTGAAAGAGGGAAATGACAGATTCTAGCTAGTCGCTAATCGCAATCATTTTAACATCCCTTAACAAGGTAAATGAGTCTTTCAGGCCACTGGTGTAATTTTTACTCTTTGGCAATTCTTTTCCAGGATTCTCAGGGATATTTTAAATGATCTCTTTAGGTAATGTTCACTTTAACGGCGTGTGTCAATTAAGTGGGCATTAAAAGGAAGACTTACATGGTGTCAAGTTAATTTAGGGAAAAAGAAGAATGGTTCTGACAGTGTTTTGTTGTTTCAGAGTATTTTAGAATTTGAAAAAGTTACTTTTTTAGACAATTTCTCATATTGAGTTTCAGTATTCCAAAACACATTATACTTTAAAAAAAATTGGAACAGTTAACAATTTTGTTAAAACAATGCTTGCCTGACTTGAGTTTCAACTATATTTTACTTACTGTTCCTGATTCCATTTCTAGAGGTGCCACTGAAATATGAAATAGGCACTTCATGGGTGTTTTTTTTCTTTTTCCTGACGTTAAAAGTTGCCCATTACAAAATTTCGTATCTTCAGTATGAGACTGAGGGCAAAATGGGAGCTTATAACAGCACTCATGAGGAAAGAAAAATACACTGTTCAGATGTGTTTTGAATTTATTTTTGATGCCTGGACTTGCAGGATTAGTGCTTATTGTAGCCATCTTACTTCTGGATCTTGTGTGGGTTTCTAGGTTGGAGTTTGTGTTAGAGGTTTGCACCACTAAAGGGTTAGGATTTGCACTGATTCTTAGATAAAAAGGATGTTTCTGGACTAAGATTAAGTTGCTACAGCCATGGACCAGCTGGTGTGGTATAGGACTAGAGCAGGATTAGAAATTAGATATGTCTTCTAATTAGAAAGAGAAAAGTCTAGGGAGTTGAAATATGGAAGCTAGGAAGAGGTACCTTTCTTTCTCCTCTCTTTCAACGGTTTCTGAATTTTTCTCTTATATTTCTGTCAGAATGACTCATTAACTATGAAAAACGCAGATATATTTAAAAGAAGCTACTACAGAATTTCTAGCCTGTTGCAACAGATTAAGCTCAGACCTTTGCCCAAGAAGGTTTGCCAGGGAGTGCCTAAGGCTTTGCTCAGGGAAATGTTAGCTGTTGCCAGCAATAGTAGAGCGGTAGGAGGCAGAAGTTAAAGAGAGTGGGGAAAAGGCAAGCCATTCCTGCAATACCTCTAACAATAACATCTTTCTACAGATCAGCCTCCCCCAGTGGAACGTAGAACTCTGAGTACATCCTTTTGGTATCCTTATACAAAATTAGTATAATGAGGCAAATGAGGATACTTGGAGGGCAGGGGTTATAGCGAAATACATAGCCAGATGGGGTGGGTTCCTATATGTTTGATAGCAATTGTTGAAACCTGACAAGAATTGTGAAATAAAAATTAACAGAGTTGGTTTCTTTCCATTGCTTAACTGCAAAGAAAATGGAATGGCTGGCAGCTTGAGCTTTGTTACCCTTCTGTGTTGCTTAAAATAGCAACACTTTTTGCTGATTTCTGGATAATTCAGTTTTCAAATGCACTTATCCTATCTCTTTCCCTTTTCCTGTTAAATTAAGGAAAGTGGGCAATCAAGGAAAGAATTGAAACAAGTACAATGTATCCAATGCCTGTAGAACAGAAATTCAGAGCAGAAATACATACGCTTTGAGGTATATAAAATACCTACATTTCAAAATGAAACAATCAGTTGAAAATGGTCAGTTGGACCAAGATGCAGCAGGGGAGAGAGAGAAAACATTTATTTTCGTCAGATTTCTTTGCATCTTTTAAACATGCAGACCTACCATAGTCTAGTATCTCAATATTTGTTAAGAATAACCGAGTGGTTTAAGCTTTGCATTTTGATAATAGTGTTTTATTATTTATTTGTTGCATGTGAAGTCAATGCCACCATTCCTTCCAGAACTGGTCTCTAAATAACCTCTGATCCTGAACTGCAGTAAAATCTTCAGCTGCAGGTGCTCCTGTGGTCTGGGTATTCATTTATGTGGCTCTTGGAGCTTGATTGATGTCAACATTCATGATGGTGACTCATCATAGTAGGATGAATTACCCTTTATCACTCCTTTCCTTCTATAAGTTTGAAGCAGCCTTAGTTAGGTGAGGTATGTGTGATTTCTTGGTGTTGTGGCGCGATTCTTCCAACCTGCATGACAACTCACAAACAGGACCAGGTGGTTTTATAAATAATCTCAACCTTTCCGCTTTCTACTTCCATATAACTTGTCCAAATGAAAGTGAATGTCCCTGGAGAAATATTCTCCCAGCATCCTATTTTTGACAATATCAGAAGTGTTTTGTTCTTAATGTACATGAATAAGCTTCCTGCAGACAGACATTATTAATGTTATTATTATTTTAATTAACCTCCATTAATGGAGTCTTTTTATTTCCTTTCTCATTTCTTTTGTGATAGACCATAAGAGCAGTAGGTACTGTACCTCAGGTTGTGCTCATTTGATAGTACAAAATGGCAGTTACTGGGCAATAAGAAGGTCTGAAGAAGTAACTTCAAAAAGTGCTTTGTCATAGAGAGTGGTGTTAATTCATGCTTAGTTGTATGTATTAGTTTTCTGGTTTGAGTGTTTTCAGTTGCTTAAACAATTACCTGTTTGCAAAATTGGCCTCTCTCAGTAAGAACCACACATGAATCCCTACAGATATCTGAAGCTGAATGCACAAAACCAGAGGAAGAAGGCTGCAGGACGTTTCCTATAAGTGTGTCAGAAAGGTTAGGGTCATGTTAATAAAAGTAGACTGTCAGCTACTAAACTGAGTTTTGAATTGCTGATCCATGAGCTGCTTGCAGTCCAGACACTTGAATTCAAAAAATATTTTGAGATAATCCCTAAATGTTTCTTGCTACTGTAACTACTTGAAATTGCTTTTGACTTTTGGATGATGAGCTGTTCTTTAGTACAATGACCTTTGCTTACTGGTGAAGAAGGCTGGGTAATAGAGCTTTCCTTTGACTTTTAAAAAATATTTTTAGATCAGATCAAAAGTTAATTACTCTTAAAGTTAAGTCACGTGTGGGTGATATTTACAATGGAGAAGAATTGGGGTTTTGTTTCCATTTTTGAGCCTTTAAGTCCTTACTTTATATATGTTATTTACATACAAAGCTGAGAAATGCCTATAGCTGGGCTGAAGAATAAGGAACTTTTGTCTTATTCTTCAGCCCAGCTATAGGCTGAAGTAGTGAAAGGGAAAATATTCTTTGAACACCACCAGGTTTTTGCCAGTATTTACAGTCATTTTGCTCCACATACTGTATAGCATGGAAATGTTTTGTTTGTTCTGATTTTCATTAATAATAAATACTCTTAAGCCATAATTATATGTTTGCTCCTTCAGCATAGGAAAACCTCAATATAGAGAAGAATGGTGATTTCATTGTCTGCTTGATGTCTACCAAAGAAGAAAAATCAGAGGTTACATATGCTGCAAAATATTTCTGTCAGAGTGACAATCCGCTTATCCATTTATTGCACTGTCATGTCATGTTATAGGTTAATATTTCACTTGTAATGCATTTTTTACAAAAATGAACCTTAATATCCTAAATATAATGCAGATTGAATATATATAAATGAGGAGTACTTTTAAGTGTGGAGTAATTTTAAGTGTGGAATGCATCAGTTTTGTGGATTTAAAAAAAAGAAGTTACTTGAAAACTATAAGGGTATAATCAGAGAACAAAGGTACATGATCCCTCCTTCCCAGTAATCAGTAAAACCTCATCAGTAAATGTGCATAGTTATGTCTGATTATATCATGGGAAATTCAAGGTCATGTCAAGCTTAGTGCTAGAAATAGAAATGTAAGAGGAAGCATTTCCCTCATGTTTGGTTTTTTGGTTTTTGTTTTTTGTTTTTTTTTCCTAAACATCCAGCATTTCTTTTTTTTTCATTTATTTTCAAGCATACTGCAATGCAAGTCAGGCTTATTCTAAGGTTGTAACTGAAGATAAAAATATCATTATAATATGCATGTCAAATACAAAGGTTGGTCTCCCTAGAGTACTTTTAGTCATCCCTAGAAGTTCTAGTTCTAGAACCAAAGCAAAATGAAAAAAGGGGTCATTTCTTTGACATCAGCTTTAGAAGTCATCAAAACATAGAAGTCTGCATTGTCCCTGGATTGGCTTTCAGAGAGCTCTTCTTTTAGAATTACAGGGTGGTTGAGGTTGCAAGGGACCTCATGAGATTGTCTAGTTAAATCCCCCTACTCAAAAGCAGTGTCAACTAGAGCAGGTTGTTAGGACCATCTCCATTTTGACTATCTCTGAGGATGGAGACTCCGCAACCTCTCTGGGAAACCTATTCCAGTGTTCGACCACCCTCACAGTGGGTTGAGTAGGAGTATCTAAACCTAAATTAAATATTCAGAGTTGGTCTACCATCTATGTATCTTTTGACAAAAGAAAGTCAATTCTGTACCTATCAGTGTATATTTGTAGAAAAGTGTTGTTAGTTTTGCAGTTGTACACTGTTGTGCAGATCAAATGGTGTGTATGGCAACTATATGCAACCAGTAAGTTGCATAAGTTAAATGTTGCTTAAGTTAAATGGTCTTAAAAGCAGCTAAAATTCCTCTTGTGCCCCGTTTACATCAATGGTAAAAAAGTTCAGTATTTAAGTATTTTTTGAATGACATTTCTAGAATTTTTTAATTTTTCATGTCTCTCCAGCTTGGCCTTGGTTTATTAGTTACAGGAAGTTGAATTTAATTTCCAAAAAACACCCATCTTTGCTGTTTATTTGAACTTCATGTCATTATTCGAACTTTCTAAGTATCTTGAGACTTGATAGTTTTACCGTAAACATAATGAGAATAGGCTTGTATGGAATTGCTTAAGATTTAATATTTTTGGCTTCTTATGGTATAACATTGATCTTGAGCACTGAATTATTAATTTGAGATTATATAGCGATTAATTTTATAAAATGTATGTACTAACATAATTTTCAGGGTTTGAAAGAGGAATAGAGAGAAAGTTTTTTAGATCAGTTCCAAAACCTTTGGATAAGCCAGTTTTCTATAATTGGGAAAGCATCACCTATTCATTAATACCTTAAAAGTAGAAAAATAAAGGTGATCATCGTTTTTAGAAAACCTCTGAAATGTCTGCTCTGTGCCCTTTTCATGAAACAGGGTTTTTGAAAGCTTCAAGATCTCCATAATATGCAAATGCTGTGGGGCTGCCTTGTGTGGCCTCACGCAGAAGGAAGGCTCTGAAACCCCACAGGGGTGAGACTTAGCCTGGGACTTCTTTGTGTGGTTCCGTTGTTCAAGAAAAGACTGAGCAATCTCAATGTTGTTGAAGGAAGAGATGCTGGGCAGAGTATTAAACTGCTAATGTGCATTCTAACTTGCGTGGTACAACCTTGCGGAAAGATTGTAGCAGCAAAGAAAACCCACTGACCTCCCTGTGGGAACTGGGCATGGGGTAGACAGAAATCTGGCAGAGCAAGGGTGGTGTGATTTGATAAAGAGCACAGCAATCTGTCACTCTCCCCTCTCAACTCCCCCTTCTCCTTCAGCAGTACAACTGCAAGCGTGTAGAGTTTTATGCCGGTTTTTGTCACAGGGAGCAGCTCACCCCTTGTGGTCAGTTGTATGGTAATAAACTTCAGGAATGGGCTTAGGAACATATTCTTGCCCCAAAGTCAATACAGATCTGAAGGCACTAAAAGACTTTTTTATGGTTTGTTCTTAAGTCTCACTATAAATACAACGGAGAAGAATTGAAATTAAACAAAATACTGCTTTGGTTTTACAATTTAAACGATGCACAGCTTCAGTTTTTGTGTTACGCGTGCAAAAATTACACAGGAACGTTAAAAAAAATAGAGAGCAACTTCATAATTTAATTTAAGTGCATTTTTAACGGCATGTGCTTTTTGGTCAGCACATTCTGGTTTCGATAAACACTGTGTTGGCAAATAGTGAGTGACAAGGAGTGGCCAGTTAGCAGTTAGCATGTAATCACTGAATGAGTCATGAAACCAGTATTATAATAATTATGCCACTATGAGATCAGGTTTACAAAGCCCCACATTTGCAAATATACAAGCCAGTGACTGAGAAGGTTTGTTGGGTTCTGCTTTTTGTTTCAATGTAAGTGAATTGCAAAAAAGCACCTGGAAAGTAACAGTCACATTTCAGTCACACTGAAATGGGAGATGATAAAATGGAAGTGCCTTCTAGCTGCAAATGGTAGATGTGGTATTGTGGATGATTTATGACACAATGAAAAATACCTGTTGTATTTGGTGGTTATAAACATGCTGATAAGGGTGCAACGCCAAGTTAGGATTTTACAGATGCTTGTTCCATCCTGGCAGTGCAAAAAATCCAGAAGTCTCATATATAAGCAAACTGGAATTTTCTTATTATGAGGAAAACCCCTTAATGGTAATAACTAACAAGGCTCATTACATGGTTGTATATGATGCCAGTCTGCAATACATAATTGTATATGATGAACATAAAAAGGGCTGTTTAAAGGACTGGTGGGCAGGAAGAGGGGACAGTGCAGACCTTCAGGACTGGGATGACCTTTCCATTATGGTGGTTCAAGAACATCCTATCAGGATTTGATCCTTAGCACTGGATTTTTATAATCACAGAGCATCACATCCTGTGTAATGCCCTAAGAAGGGTCCCAATAGAATAACTGACTCTGTTTCCAGCTTGATTTATAATACAAAATCCTAGATATTTCAAAAGAGAAGTCTGCTCATCCAACCTGAAACTTTATGCTTGGGTAAGTGAATATTTAGGAGAGCTTCTGGTATGTATTTTGATTTTTCTTTACACAGGTCTTTTCAGAATTTGCCTGTTGCTGTTCAGAATCCAACTTTGATTTAATTTGTGGGAATTACAAAGATGAAAAAAGGAGAAAAAACTAAAAGCCTCCTTATTCTTATTGTTATTATTATCCAAATTTTAAAAAAATCTGATGGTGTGGGGGTTGGATTTAAAAGCTGTGCCCCTCTAAAGTTTCAGTTTACTTTTCTATATGTAGGTAAACCTCTTAATTTCCAAATTATGCCAAATCTTAACGCACTAGTCATTGCCAATGCACATTTTCAATATTGAGTGACCCAAACGTGTAAAAAGCTGTTGCAAGTTTTTAGAAACTTTGAAAATTCATTTATACATCATTTAAACTTGGGATGGCTTCTCTGAGCCTAATTGTCATCTCTGAAAGATATGTCAGATGTAGAACAACTACTGCTAAGCAGTTACATAGTTAGATATGAAATCAAAATTAGGTATTCTGTTTTAATCCTCTTTTTTTTTTCACGTTTGGTTGAATGCAAGTAGTGTCTGTTTATAAAGAAGTAATTAGTTCTAGAGAACTACTTATTCCCCTCACTAAATCATAGTTGTCAAAACAGAATAATTTACATAGTAATTAATTGTGATATTACACATAGTGGGCTGTTATTTTGATGGGAAAATAAGCCTCTGGAGCAGATGCACTCTTGCTGAGAAAAAAGTTTCCTTTTGGATTCATAAGTAAGTCACATGGGGAAAAAATAATGTAGAAAAGACTCACAAAACTGTTGTTATTTAGTAAGTTCTTTTAGTAAGTTTGTTTTCAAAGATAGGAAAAGCAAATTAACCAGCTGCGTCTTTGCTTCTCTAATCAAGGATTTCATGGCATCTTGGCCAGCAGGTCAAGTGCCTGTTGTTTTCTCTTTATCTTAATTCAGCAAAACCCAAAACCATGGTATCAAGCAATAAATTACTGTTAGAAAAGTGACATATGCTTGGAGCATTGCATGCATCGTAGTATTTGCAGTTTGTGGTAATGTTTCATGATTGATGATTAATTGTGTAGGTGATGGGTTATCAAAGGAAGCAGTAACTCAAGTGACAGTAGTTTTTGTTTCTTTTCCAAATATTGCATATAAATGCATATACTGGGGAATGCTATCATAGCCATGCATTGATTGCAAGCATTAAAACTCCACTTAATGAGCACAATTTCTGAAGATTATAATCCCAAGAGATGCCATTATTTCTGCCATTTGGAATAAATATATCTATTCATACAGTGACAATAAGTTTTAAACTGGGAATAATTCATCAAGGAAGGAATTCAGAAGTGGTCTGTAGCACCACACCAGTGTCTACTGCTCAAGAATATGATTCATATTTTTTTAAAATGTATTTTGTCTGGGGCAATCCATGATTTAAGGAGTAGTTGATTGGTAGGTATGAATGAATCTGGTTGAAAATAACATAAAGATGAAACTGTGAAAACATTCCTGGAATAAAGCGTCTCCCTGCAGCAGGAACTGGTGAAGGAGGTGCTCCAGTAAATACAAAACAGAGTGAAAATGCTTTTCCAGCATCAGTCATTTGGTTAGTAACCCAGGCTACTTTGTTCTTTTGGTCTGGGTTCATTTTCACATGTGCTATAAGCCAGCCACTAGAAAAGCAGACTCAATTGTTTTGCTTCCCTTAACTTCTTAGGCCTGGAGGATGTGCCTCACTTACAATCCACACAGTTTCTGATGACAGTTAACCCCCTCCTCTGATCCGTTGAGAAGGAGAAAGCAAGCGTATTTCCTGCTTTATGGCAAGTTTTCGTTCTGCTGTCTGTCCCTCTTCTTGCCCAAGCAGAGAGAGGAGGCTGGCTTTCCAGCATGTGGGCTGATTTATGCCATGTGTTTGAAGTTTAGAAATTATAGCTGGCTTTCTTCAATGGCTGATTTTCCCTTTCCAGGAATCATGTTTCATTGAAAGAAGCTATTATTTCTTGTGAGGTTTCCACCCTAGTTTCAAATAATAAGGAGATCAGAATAAGAACAGTAGAGACTTTCATGTCTGGTTCAAAACCACATGTCCTTACAGTCTGAAATTTCCTCTTCCAATTTTATGAAACTTTTATTTTGTTCCTAAGGGATATAAGGACTTCTCCATTCCCTATAACATGAAGAAGGAAAAAAAAAAGTGGTGCTATTGAAGTATTTTGAGGTGTTCTATTTGTGAAATAGTCCAGAGAACTTAAAGGCAGTCATTTGCTTGTCCAGGAAGGTGAAGAAAAAGAAAGGTGACTGTAGAAATAAATAAAACCACATGAGCAAGCCTTTCCCAAGATAATTCCCAGATCATAATCCTCTCTGTGAAAGGAGAGGCTAGTTTGCTGAAAGCCAGAGAAATGCTAGGCTAATCAGCCACAAATGCAGCCTAATAATCTATGAATATTGTCTTAATACTTACTTTAGGTCAACATTTAAAACAAGTCTTCTCAAAATTCAGACTGAGACTTAGGAAACCTGAGAAGGTATTGAAATTGGTTAATAAAATTATTTATGTAGCACTCTTTCCAACTTTTTTATTTATCACATTGTCATTGTAACCTTTTGAAGGTTTTTGTTGTTGTTGTTTTAGCATCTTTGAAGTAATTTTGAAGTGTGGAAAACTATTAGGTTGGTTGTTTTTCAAAACAGATGTTTTACCCTTGACTATAAAATGATGATGATTGGTCACAAGGAATAGGGCAAACTGCAGAACTCATCTCAGAATATTTTTATGCAGAGTGCAAGAGCAGACGCTTACTGGGTTGTGAGCATAATCTGGAATTGAGTGGAATATTCAGTAGAACCACCATTCCCATTTAATTTGGAATATTCAAATACTTTGTTCAATCACTTTTGTTTTTAGATGCTGAAGAGGTAAATACAAATCCATTAGTCCTTTTCAAATCAGTGATCATAAACATGTTGTTCGGCCTGCATACAAATGAATGAGCTTACTGTGCTTTAAAGCCTTTTAAAACTGCCTAATCCTGGGAAGCTGACGCCTGCAATTTTCTGTATACCAGATTTAATAATGACTAATGAATTCTAGCTGTGGTGAAGCAGCTTGTCTTGTGCAAGCAAGATATCTTAATATAAACAGCTCACTTTTCTCATTAAAATAATTATTGAATCAAAGCCAAAGCAATCATTTCAAATATGTTGCAGTTCTGCTCTGGAGTGCTGTTCAGAGTCAATGCAGCAATTCACTGAAACGTATTTATGAATGAATTCTCAAAAAAAAAATTTGGAGACTGCCTGTAGAATCCTTATAGGCGTAGGGTCATTTGGGCAGGAGTTGTGCGTTTCTTTGCAAGGTCTGTTATTCCTTTGGTGGTCACCTTTAGTTTCTTGAGGCAGAGATCCTGGTGGTCCATGCAGCTAGAAAAGCTTCCTGCTGCCTACTCGATTTGATGATTCTGCTTCTTCAGATGGGATGCAGAGCAAACTGCAACAATTCAGGTAAAATTATCTTAGGTGTTGAATTCAGACAACTTTGGCAGGAGAATATTGCTGTTAAGGGGTGGATATCAGTTGGGTATTGATGCTTTTCAGATCCAGCCACGTGATTTCCAGAGGACCCTAACAAATATGTCTCTTCAAAATGACAGGAAGAGAAGGCTGAGGACACAGCTTGAACAGACTTTTTCACTGCTCTTCTCTCGTATTTTTACAGCTTAAGTTTCTGTGCCATTTTATTTAAACCTCTGTTTAATTTCTATAGCAATAGAAAGCTATGCTTCTCCATAGAGGAAACAAACCAACTTACTCCTTGACAACAGAAATCAACCTCTCGCAAAGCACACAGCTAGTTCAGCAACTAACACACAACAGTGTGCAATTAGTTGCAATTTTCAGATTTATAAGCAATATTCAGAGATAACTAATATAAAAACTAGTCTTATACAGAAAAACCAAGGTTGTTCACAAGCAAGAGGATTCAGCCTCTGAAATACCCAAACTTGTTCTGTCATTCAGTGCTCTTGTATAAGCGCTGTATGAGCACCGCTTCTCAGTTGCACATAGGCAGACTTGTCTAGATTGTGCTATTTACAATATTATAACTGGAATAAGAAATGATCAAGATAAATATGAATTGTATGGGTAATAGAATACAACAAATATCTTGAGGACCTTTGCCATCCTTTTAATATCATTTATGCTTGCTGCTGAAAGCCCAATGAAGATAAAAGTCAATATCCTGGGTTACAGTACGCAAGTTACTTCATGGATGGTCTGGAGCACAGGAGGGTAAAAACTCTATAAAATAACAGAGAAAACTGTAGCAAAAACCAACATCTGGTACCAGACAAGGGAAAAATTAAAAGAGAAATTAAATGCAAATTATGAACAGCAAGGGATGATGAAATAGCTTAGGATATAAGTAATGATTTCTCCTAGTCTCTTCAATTCAAGGCTTGCTGGTTTGTCGTTTTGTTTTTTCTGGCACAATTAATTTTTTTCTTGTTACAACAATAAAACCGCACGGTATTCAACTATGCAAATAAGTTACTGATCAGTTTGCCTTAAGTGCTAGTCCATAAACTACAGCAAATGAACAGCTGATTCTTGTAGAACTCTGCTGCCTGTGCACCCTTGTGGAGGGTGGATGGCAGGTCTCGTTTAACCTTCTTAGCTGCAATAAGCTATTTTAATGAATCAGAATTCCTAAGTTACTGAAATCTGAAATGTCTTCACATTATATTGCATCTTAGAAATCCGATGAAACATTACTTCTTCAAAACTCAGATTCAGCCAGATTTCTCCCAGAGAGCATCTACAGCGATCCGGTTACTGTTACAAAAAGTGAGGAATCAGAACAGTGTGCTTGGAACGCCATTGGGATGTTGAAGGAGAAATGAAGTGTGAAAGTCAGCATAGGGTCTGGGTACTTGCAATGCACCCGCACAGCCTTGCCATGGTAGAGATGTGTATCAGGCTTTGTTTTGTGCGGCTTCATAGACCAAAATACGTACCATTGTGTTGACAGTGCTAGGTAACTTGTGAAAAGCAGTAACTGCTGTCCTAGTTCAAACAGGTCATCATTACCCATGAACAAATATGAAGCTGACAATTAGTGACTGCTAAGCTTCCTTTTAGTTATTCTCTTGGCCTGAATCCTAAAGACACTACATTACCAGTGCAGAAATGGAGTCTTGGGGATTGTTTTAAGTGCTGAAGACTCCCTGCCTTAACTTATTTCCTTCTTTATCAGACACACAGCTGATTAGATAGGAAAGCATGCTGGCTGGCGCCTTCCCATCCCGCTTGTTTTTGTACCTCACTGCTGTGTAGTGCTGGGTCATGTTCCTATTCATTTTTCATGACCTTTCCTCATTACACCCTTTTTAATTGCGACTTGTTTCTGTGACCTCGGAGTCCTACAGGCCAATACAAAAGATCAGGCGCTGTGTTTTTAAGTTACCTTCTGAAAAGGCTGGAAATACTAGGACATTTTTTGGCAAATAAGTTTTTGTCTGTGTGTGTAGCTTTTACTTTATTTATCATATAATATTTGGATCAGTGCTGTAGACTGTTTTTGCAGCGGGGTAGCAACTTCATGAATTCTGGTGTTGAACGGTTCTTGTTTACAAATGTTTTATATTTCGTATACATGTGGCTGTTTTATAAAAAACTGGATAATCAACTAATATTGCATAAGTATTTGTCTGTATTTCACAGGTTTTCAGTCCCACTGCTTTGCTGCTTGTTTCTATACTGACTGTCTGTGTTTCTGCTTGTTTAAAAATCATGCAGTTGTAGTGGCTTTAACTCATGTCGGTTTATTGCAGCCACAAACAAATTAGATCATGTGTTGAACTTATGCTATAGGCAATAAACTGAATTAAAAGTATACCTATACACCTTTTTATGTGCTTTGCCACATTTAGATACCCTTGAATAGGTATCTTATTTTGATTGTTGGATTTATTACATGTTTTATTCACAAGTTCCCTGTACACGCTTTCAATTGATACTCAAGTAGTTTAAAAAGTATTGCGATCCTTTATTGATGAGGAAATGGGTTATTACTTATTAAAACTACTTCCTTCCCATCTAAAACCATCTTCCTACCAGGTTCAGAGCCAAAAAAGTAAGAAATTGTACGCTATGTTTTGAGAAAATATGAAGTATGTCTACCTGTGTAAGAGTACAAGAACAAATTGTTATAGAACTGTCCTCCCTGTAGTCTAAGTGGGCCGGATGTGAGGCACTTCTGGACAGGAGTTGTGTAACCTAATTTGTGTGGCACCGAGCCTGAGTTAACATACCTTGCCTCTTAGCATCCAGTTCATGCTGCTGCATGGCTTCCGGATTGGAGCTTTCTCAGACCTGGTGAGCTGGGTGGAGCGGATACACGATTGTCCGTACGCAGTCATGTCAACATGCATTTATCGCTCCCTGAAAGGGACTGAGAGCTGAGGTATGAGCATTCGGTGTATAGAAGTTACAAGCCTTATAAGAGCATTGTCTTTAGGTTACAATTTTTAACGTTGGGGCCTAGTATGAGGTATAACCTTTAGTGGTCTGATGCATGGGTGCATTGGGTTCTTACAGATCTCCCTAAAGGTGGAAGAGATGAAAGAAAATTAGCAGATGGAAAATCTGGATTCATCCAGATGCCTACGTTTGAATACAGGATGCCTTACTATAGGTATTTAAGCCTGTCAATTCTGATGTTGATGTATTTTATTGTAAAACCCTCTATTAGATGCAGAGGCATCTAGTAAAAATCCTCTACTAGATGCAGAGGCGTCATGTAAATGGGAGGGTTCTTGGAGCTAAATGTCCTCTTTATTTGGTATCCAAGCCTCAGAGGGTTGGAATTAGACTTCTTTCTATTTACCAATGGTGCTTGCTTTCCATATCTCCTCTTGCTTGCCCGGCCCATCTGCAGAAGGAAAGTGGCCAGGGTGTTTCAGCACCTCTTTGTGCAGCTTCAGTTCTTTGGAGCCAGTGACTGCTGCTGTAAATCAGAACAGTCTTGGGGTTGAAGTAGAAGGACGGTGGCCACAAGGTACAGGGATGCAAACATTTGTTTATTCTGTGTGGCTTTCTATTGGCAACAATACTTTGAATCATAATAACATGAATATTAGAGTACGTAATCATAAAATTCCTTTGAATAAACCCTTGCTGCTCAGTGTTTGTAAAAAAAGGTATGTTCCTCCCCCCCCGCCCCTGCCGTGAATTCAAGTATATATGAAAGCATGTGGAACTCCAGCGTAATTTAAAATATCGCTTCTGTTAATTGTACCTTGACTTTCATGTGGTGGTTGGAAAAGTAATACTTCTTTTCTAGAGGGACATGTGTCTTCTCTTTCTTAGAAGAAGTAGATGAATGCAGGCTTTTGATGCTAATAACTAGGGCTGTGAGAAGGATTGTTCTGTGGTCAATTACTTTGGAACGAAACATGGTTTTTAAGTTTCTCAGAGGATTCATGCTAACAGGATAAGGAACTGCAGTCAGACCTAACATTTATGCTTGTCAGCCTTTACACTGACAAATTGTTAAATATTAGTATATTGTATTTTTCAACCATTTTTCTTAAAATAATGTTGGCTTTTATTAGAGTACATGTGTTAAGTACCTTCTGTCCCCAAAATATTCAATTCCAGATTCAATTCCACTGACTCAGAGGTTTAATTACCTCAGTGGTGAAACAATCTTTCACCTTATAGCTAAAGCACAAATATAAAATTGCCAGAAGAATTTTGAAGAGAACTTAGGATTTATAAAAATATGCTGCTACTAAAGTTAAGGAGAAGTTTGTCTTCTATTTCAGCTGAAACACAGCAAGTGCCTTGTCAACAGCTTTTGAAAACATCTCTGAAAAGATGAAAAGAAAATTATTTAAAAGAAATGGAATTGTATGTTCTGTCAACACTTCGTTGCTTCCTTTGCAACTTGAAAAACCTATTAAACCTGACTAACAACAACAAACATGTCTCATTAACTGCTATCTGTTCAAGGTCTTCCACTGATTCCCTTAGGCACTGATGCAGGTTCCTACTAATTAAGCATGCAAAGAACACATGATTTGTGCTTAGAAAGTATTTTCTTATGATTAATTACAGCAATCTAATAAAAATGTGTAATTTTTCTAGCAGGAGATCTTACTTTTTGAAGTGCTAGGTAACTAAGGGAAATAAGTCATGTTTGATAAATCTTATTCTTTTTTCATTTTTGCAAAACGAATGTGAAAAATACACCTCTTTCTTTAACTTCTTTTAAAACATGATTTGGTGTAAGTCAAGTTTATGCCGGAGCAAGAGACAGTATCTGTTTTAAGGAGATGAAAGCTTCACTTCTTGTAATGGTATTACAGAAGAGGCTAAAAAATGAGTAATTACTTACTGCTTATGATGCTATCCAATGGTAATCTCTGTACCAAGGGATAATCCAAACAAAGCCTTCCTCACCATTCCTGGAAACAGTTCCCATTGTTCTTGTTCTGACTGCTTCTGATGATGTAAGGTAATAATGGGCAGTAATGCTTCTCATGCTAAATGTTTCCGAGTCCTACATTTGTGAAACAGACTGAAAGGCAAGAAGAAAGTCAAAAAAAGTTTTGAGTATCTTCTTACCCAATCCCTGAGCATGGCTGAGCACATCTCCTGTGTGAGAATTTTAAGAATTAAAACTATGGTTGATCTCTGCAGAAGACATAAATACACAGTCTAAGAAAAGTGGGCTGGACATTTACAACAGCAGAACCTGAGAGTAATTTCCTTTAAGTGAGTGGGCTGTATGAATATGATTTATTTATTCAGCTCATACACAGACTGATTTCTTTCCTTAACAGTCGATATGAAAACAATTTACTTTAATATGCAACAAAAGAGGCAAATTTGTTTCTGGTCAAATCTTAATGATTTGTTCAACTTTTATATTTTTCTTAATGCCAGTTTCAGCCAGCTGTAATAAAAATGAAGAGGTTACTCGAAACCAACCAGGCAGGGGCATTTCCTTTTGTCTGCAACATTGCAAATAAGCAGGTGATGGGATGGTTGGGGCACCTAAGATTCAGTGCCTTTGTTAGAACTCACGCTTTCATTCTTTGGTGTAATTAATGCTTTTCTATTTTATCTAAAATAGAATAATTTCTGCAGGAGGGATTGCTTTTTTATAGGTACTGTAGAGTATAAGAATGTCCCGTAGGAGACCATGGAATCAAGAGGACCATTTGATTGAAATATTTTTTCTGATTCATGCACAGATAGTCATTGACCCTAATTCCCAAATATCCCGGCCGTGCCATTTGAGCTCTGAATTATAAGGTGGAAAGTGAACAGCAACACTTTGCTTTTTTATTATTATTATTAACTGGTTTTCTGAATTTAGTCCTTCAAAGTAAGACCTATTTCAACACTTTGCCCCCACTCCTCCTCTCCTCTCCTCTCCTCTCCTCTCCTCTCCTCTCCTCTCCTCTCCTCTCCTCTCCTCTCCTCTCCTCTCCTCTCCTCTCCTCTCCTCTCCTCTCCTCTCCTCTCCTCTCCTCTCCTCTCCTCTCCTCTCCTCTCCTCTCCTCTCCTCTCCTCCTTTCTTCCTTTTCACCGCTTTTATCTACATCTTTCTTCCCATTTAGCAAATAAAGATCAAATACATTATTATTTTCAGTTAAATTTTTTGCTTTCCAACATTTGTGCTCAGTTATAAAATTACCATGAGAATCTGGATATAAGCAACACTTATGGGTATATTATACATACCCATACCCAATAGTTATATTGATTTAAGGAGGATAGGGTTTATAGGCAGAGTTGCCTATCTCTTTTATTACTTCATTTATATTTTTTTCTTTATTTTGTTTTATTATTTTATAGTCAATTTCCATCAATAAAAATAGTCACTGGTATACAATGCAAATTGCCTATTTTTCAGATTTTAGGCAGTACAAGATTTAATTGATTAATTTCATTGAAATGGATGAAACTAATAACATTAAAATGTTGCTTGCTTTTCGGTATTAGATGCTTAATTAGTAATTTGGCAGATATGACAAGTAGGGAGGGTATTTCCTGATGGTTGACAATTCATTGAGTTGAGTGCCAACAGCAAATCTAAAATCCCTTAACTGCCATTAATTAATTACCAGGAAATACTTGGCTCGGGTGGAGTGGGTCGTTATGTTCCTATTCCATGTAAAACTGTGAAGGGTGAAAAGAAACCAAAATAATGTACAGAGTGGATTGTACAAAGCTAGCACAGAGACCAAATTCTGTATATTCACTGTAGTTATACAGTGACACATATAGGCCATCACAGATGTCCTATTCACAAGCAAAGCTCAGAGACACAAAACCAGAACTTAAAGATGCTTTTAAATATAGAACTGCAATGGGTGTAACCAGGATATATGTTTATAATGGTGTAGCATTTTCTGAAATGCACAACTGAACAACGAAAATGTCTCCTGACAACTGCCTTCTAACCCATGTTCTTCAAAAATTCATATTTGAGAATGGTTTTGTTTGTTAATACTTTAAAGGAAGGGTACTTATTCACACAGGATAAAATTAGGTTACACAAACTGTTGCCAGATGTCAGGATTCCTAAAGCGTGTCTCCAAGTTTTCTTCCATTTTTTTTAGGTTACGGTCTACACTTTCTCATTTATTACTGTAAATTGCTTTACTCATAAAGATGAAAGTATAGATAGTCCTTGATAGCAAGGCATGCCAATTTCACTCAAATTATACCATTATTTTCCAATATTTCAAAGGAAACGGGAGGAAAGAGAGATTATATTTTTTTCCCAATGCTCCCTCTCCCGAGACCTCCATGTAAAATAAGAGAAATCTTATTTTTTGTTAAATTAGAATCCTTAGTCTAAGGCAAGAGGAACGTGTGATTTAAAGACTTTACAATCCTAAGATAGTAGAGATGTATTACAGTTTTTTCTGTTTATACAAGTCCAAGTCAGATGAGGACCAAATCCAGAGAGCTAGTTTTAGTTTCCGTACAGTTTCCTTAGACTGCTTATAATGAACATAGCCATTCTTATAGTGACAATAAACACATCCTTAAAAATGGATACAGGTGCATTTCATATTATCTCAGACTATGCGGAGATTTTTCTTCAATTTTTGTGGATGGTTTTGTTGGATAGCTTAGCTTTTCAAAGTAGGTTATAATGTACTAATTTTTTTTTAATTGTTTTTATTGGTTTATGTTGTAAGCTTTCCTCTCCCCTCCTCCCTCCTTTAACAGCAATATAGAGTTATATTTGGAATGTACTTAACAAGCACACAGTCAAAATTCAGCATTTCAAATGCTTTGGGAGCCCAAACCTATTTCAAGCTAGAATGATAAACATTATTAAAGAGAAGAAACATAATTATCCCCTCATGCATTTCATGACAGGATAGAGTATATCAGCAGTTATACTGATCATTTTATCATTTCTATTTTTTAAACTTCCCATTAGTATGTACAAGCTTGTCTGAAATACAAGAAATCCAGGAGTGTAATTTAGGCAACAGGCACATTCTAAATCCTTAGGTCTTTCACTTAAATTTTTATTAAAAAAATCAGAATTTGGTGAGGACTTTGCGAGATCACTTCTTGTACACCAAGGCTCTTTGCACTGTTCAGAAGTAGATTTGACAGAATGTCCAAATTTGTGTTAATCAAGGAACAGTTCTCCCGCTGTTCTTCACCTGGATGTGCAATATTTATTTTTTTTCATGTCCTGATAGCATCAACACCTGGTGCTTGAGCCCTACAATTTTTCCATCATTGGACTTTCAACATAATGCATGTGGAGAGATAGGAAAGTTATTTTAGGCGGTGGTGCAAGAGGTGGAGGCACAAATGAAATGGAGAAAGAAAGGGGAAACTCTAGGAAGTACACAACAAAATAGTTCATTTCCTTATATTTATGAAATGAGTGAGTTCCCACACATTATTTTTGACCATAATTGTGTTATATTTTTTGAAGAAACCTTGAGAACCAGTTGATACTAGGGATAGGTAACTCATTGAGCCACTGAAATCTTGCCTTTTCTTTAATAAAATAATTCAGATTTGTTTTCCAGGGTGCTGTGTCTCAGAAAAATTTTACCATGTTTAGGAAGAAACGGAATTCTAGCGTATCTCAAAAAACCCAAAAACTACTCCTGCTATTCAATGGCTAGTTGTTTAAATTTAAACAGTGTTTCCATGGGACAGGAAAAAAGTACTGATAAGAAACAATGTAGTCTAATGGTAAAGATCTTATGATTGTGAGCTTTTCAGTGATCATTCCAATACTTCACGTACTTTCGTAACAGAACAAGATATCTTGTACTTATAAAAGATGGGTGGATATTACTGCATAAACTACATACAATGCCTTTCAATCTTTTTGTTTACATGCTGTTTAAATACACAGCTCAAATCTCACTATCACTGAAGTGAGCGATACAACTTCAAAGAGAGCAAGAACACACCCGCTTTATCTGATCTAGTAGAGATACAATGGGACAATGAATGCAAGAACATTTTTATGTTTTCAGATGTAAACTTAAGGATGAGGAAGGAATGTATTGTATTGCTCTGTTTTCCCTGTGGGACACACCTAGTAAATATTGTAGTATACTTATTTTTTTGATGAAGATGAAATTGCAGATTTTGTTTGCAACCAGTTCCCATTCACAAGATTCAGCCATATTTCTTTTTAACTAGACGTATAGATTACATTTCTGTTGAAAAAGTAATATTTTATGGCCTAAAACTCAGAGCTACTAATACACTATCCCTGTCCTAAATCTTAGACTCACCAAAGAGGTTAATATAATATCATTACTAGGTAACCTGTTAATTTGTGGCAGCCACATTTAGAAGTTCAGACATATAGACAAAAAGGAGTCTTAAAACGTCTGACACTAATCGCAAAACATTCTTAAAGTGGAAAGCTGACCAAGTATTTGAAATTTGGTCTCTCGCTACTGGCACAGTTATTTTTCCTAGAAAATGCAGAGAGAGTTCATTTGAGTACCGTTGGAGATCAAAAATAATTCATTGTTTCTATGAACTAAATGCAAATGATATTATTGCATGCGTTACAGAAAAGTATGTCCTTCAAGTTTCTTGTAGGTGGTACATCTTTTTTAAAAATCTTGCCTTATTGAAATATGCTTTGGTTCTAGTCAGAATAGTTATTCTATCCCCTGATTATTTAGTTCCATTTTGTTTTATTGCATCTATGCAGTGAAAAAAAAGGATACTGTCCTTAATATATAGTGGTCAGATACTCTTCCCATGTCCTTAATGACAATTCCATTGGCTTTGTGGCTTTGTACTGAAATAAAAAAGACTAAATTTATTCAGGCAGTAAGATGTACTTACTGTTTTTGAAAAAGAAAAGTTGTATAACCTTTTGTTAAGTCTTTATGCGACTAGATAGCTAAGAGGATGTGTGTTTTACAGGCCTCTGACACACAGCTGTTCTGCCAGACTATAGTTTCAGACAGCAAGAAGTGAAGCACTGGCAAGTCTGCATAATCATGCACTTGGTTATGACTTAATAAAACCCATTTTGAACCCTGTGAAGCTTTGAAGATAGAAATGGCATGTAGAAATATATGCTTTGTAACTTTGTAACTTACCCAGTACAACGCTTAGAGCTACTGTTACAGGAATAATAGTTCTTGCTCAGACAAGGAACAGGAAATGGTACTAAAATTGCTGATGGGAATCTTGGAATTGGATTTCTTACAGATTTCTTTGGTCATCTTAGCATTTTATTTCATTATTGCACACTTAAGCTTACTATAAAATTAGATAATATATGGATTTTAGTTATTATGCCCATTGTAATACAATTAAATCTGTATCTGATTCAATTTGCAAATATAAAATATTTTTAATGTTATTTCAGTTCAGAAAGGTATTGAAGTGTGTGGGAGTGAATATGAGAATATTACTTTCATTTTTTGTATCTACTTCTATCCAGTAACTTTCAGATCATATTGATTGTTTGTACATTTAACTTGAAGCAAATTATGCTGGCATTTAAATGAGTCACTGAATGTGAAGCTTTCAAGCCCCTTTCTTTAAACTTTACTAAAAATCTTTACTAAGGTTTGTCAGTTTTAACTTTGTTGGTCTCTTCACCAGTATCACACGTTCCCTTAGATGCTGTGTAATTATTTATTCTCTAGCATAAATTATGATATATGTAGTAAAATACTTGGTTTTTCTTTTAATCATTAGTTAAGATATATTCTATTCCAAAGACACATACTTAGAGTATGTTTCTTGCATAAAGACATTTCTATAAGGCTTATTTGTCAGACCAGTGCTTCAAAGTCTATGTGATAGATTCTCTGCTGGTGTAAATCAGTGGAAATATCTAAGATGACATCCTCTGGTAATCTAACACTAGGACCTCCTCCCACATCCCTTGAAGATCACAGAATAAGAGTAATTATACTTTTAAAAGACTTATTTAACTTGACATCTCAGACCTTCAGATTTACCCATTATGCCTTCTCTACTGTAACCTACGCAAAATAATGATGTTGCACAAGCATGAAAAATCAAACCTTTGCCTGTGTCGTCTGTGTCGTGGCTTTTCCTTGGTTTCATCCGGAGATGTCTGTCCTGTATATCCAAGGTAATACAAGGTGGAGCAAATGTGATCTTTGATCCAGTGTATCTTACTCTAATGCCAAATTTTAGCTGACAGTTGCTTTTGTGGTTTTGCTGTTTTCATTGAAATCTACCGTGTTTTCAAGTCACGGGATAATCAGAACACACTGGAGAGACTAGGAGAAAGACTTTTACCTTCAGCACCTTTACTCCTGCCAAAACAAGTGAGACAGGACACGGCTCAAAATTTGTATCTAGTGGTGTTTGCAGGGTTAGCAGTCATGGGATAAAAGCTGTGTTGTTTTCACCAGTAAACCACACAACTTGAATGTCTGTGTCACTGGCACATGTTGTCAAGACAATTTCAAGGCAGTTCCATGCACTAAAAAAAAATAGTATACTTTACTGAATTCAGTTCAGACTATTATTTTTATACTTAATGTATAAAATAATAATTACCAAAAAAATGTTTTCTGTGATATGAAAGGATTTGCTGTTGTACCTGCCTTGCACATTTTAAATACTTTTTTCATTATTTTGCATTTTTTACTGATTTTCAATTCATCTGTCTTTATTATCTACTATTCATAACTTTCTTTTTTGCCTGAAGGGACTTTCCTTGCTTTAGAGACAATGGCAATTGTCTGGTATTAATTCTAACTTTTAAACAAAGCCAAGCGGTAGCCTTTCGGCTACCAAAATTGTATCAGTATATTTCTTGTATGCAGTAGGAAAGCTTCAAACTTAACCTGAAGTTATATCCTGCAGGATTATATATATGCATATGCACAGCAAAGTTAATCCTACTGGAAATAAAAGCCCCAAATGCAAGTATTCCCATCTCTACATCAGTCTGTACAGCTCAAAGCAAAAATTTACATTGGTATTTCTGAGAAGGTATAAAATATTTAGGTTTTTTCCCTTTTAATGTTAGCTACATGTGTAAGGGCTAGACTGATCTAGTTTTGTCTAAGAATTAAGTCTTCAAAGTAGACTCTAGACATAAGGATAATTTACCTTAAAATACACACATCTTGAAGAAGGGTCAGAATGAAAGGTTTATTTAAGTAGGCTGTAGCAACCAATTGGCTATCATCTTATTCCACCATGTGAAACAGAGAATCACAGAATGATAGGCGATGGGAGGGACCTCTGGAGATCATCTAGTCCAACCCCCCTGCCCGAGCAGGGTCACCTCGAGCAGGTTGCACAGGAACGCGTCCAGGCGGGTTTTGAATGTCTCCAGAGTTGGAGACTCCACCACCTCTCTGGGCAACCTGTGCCAGGGCTCTGCCACCCTCAAAGTAAAGAAGTTCCTCCTCACGTTTAGGTGGAACTTCCTACGCTCAAGTTTGTGCCCGTTACCTCTTGTCCTGTCCCCGGGCACCACTGAAAAGAGCCTGGCCCCATCCTCCTGACACCCACCCTTTAAGCATTTATAAGTGTTGATAAGATCCCCCCTCAGCCGTCTTTTTTCCAGACTGAAGAGACTCAAATCCCTCAGCCTTTCCTCATAAGAGAGGTGTTCCAGTCCCCTCAGCATCTTTGTGGCCCTTTGCTGCACCCTCTCCAGCAGTTCCCTGTCCCTCTTGAACCGGGGAGCCCAGAACTGGACACAGTACTCCAGGTGCGGCCTCACCAGGGCAGAGCAGAGGGGGAGGATGACCACCCTTGGCCTGCTTGCTATTTTTTGTACTCAGAAAGAGAGGTAGAGACGTGCTAGCTGCTTTAAAAGCTGAAAGGAAGAGATGCATATTTGAGCTCCTGTGGTTGGAGGAGAGAGTTGATTATTACACAAACTCTATATTTGATCGCCTCCATATTTCCTTCATTGAAAACAGAAGTTGCAATAATCATATTTTGCAGGATTTGTATCTTGTTAGTGTATGTTAGACAATGTTCTGAATCCAATGACTGAATCAAATGTCAAAACGTAGAGGACAAGCATTTAATTTCTGATTCCTTATTGGGTTTAGGTGAGCACTGCATTGGAAGCGAACAGGAAGCTACTCTGAACTGTGGATGTTCTGGAGCTGGACAGATACAGACATTTGTCATGTGTCAATGCACAAATCACTCTAGTTTCAGCAGCAAAAGTGAGTGTTTGTTATGTCAGTCAGAAATTTGAATCATTCCGTTTCACGCAGTTCTTCTACAGGGTTCATTAAGCCTTTGTGATCTCAGCCTTAATCCTTTGTATGACTCTAGAACACTTTAGTTATTTATTAATTTTTGCTTTCCATCCAAGTAATCATACAGTCCTAAAAAGGCAAAGACGTCGTATGAGGGATACTTAATTCCAGGGACAGGTACAATTCAGGACAATGGAGTACTTCACTTTTAAATAATTCCTTGAACAGATTCCTCTGTCTCCTCCCATCACAATCCTTTCATATGCTGATAAATATTAATCTTTAAATGGCAAAGAAACTATAATATTCTGCATCATTATTTGATTTGTTCCCAGCTTTATAATACTTTCATATCACCTCTTTATCCCAAATCAGATCCTAAACCTTTCCTCCCCCTTGTTATTTCTGATTCTAATTAACTTATCTGTTTATTCAGAATGCGGAGACTTCCATAAAGAGCCTACGATTGTCACGGAACTGAGGAACACCACTTTTCAGATATTTTGTCAAATAGATAAAATGCATGTGACTATCTAACATTGAGTTGCAAAGCAATGGAAATGTTCTTTGCTTTTGATTATAAGGTTTTGGGCTTTTGTTTTGACGGGTTCCACATCGATATATAAAGGATCTGTAGCCTTCACTGATGATCTCACAAGTGACATATGTCTTATCCTATTGCCCATGTGTTCTTGTTTTACCTCATCAGTTATGTCATTCTTTGACGCTTTTCCTATTGCATTCTCATCACTTTTCTTATCTCTTTACACATTTGTTTCCTTGTGGCATTGCCTCATTCAGTACATTACACTCTCCAAGTTCCTTGACAGCTTCTAGATTAATTTTTTTTTTTATGTAGAGGTTTTGTTTAGCCTTTGATTTATTTTCATCATGTGCCAATTCCTTTCCTGAAGTTTCAGTTGTATTTCTCTTTCAGTACTCTTTCAGTGGTATTAACAATTCCCTGTGTTTACTGGATTGCACCACCATTAGGATTTTTCATAGCCGCTTCCCGGGATTTTTTATTCCTCTGTTTCTAGCATTTGTTATTAAATCTGGACTTAAATCTGGCTTCTTGTTAAGCTCAGGTACATTTGATTCAGGACATGCGTGAGTTTGAAATATACTGAGTTTCTTTAGTTAAAAACTTATTTTTCAAGTAATTCCTCAAGCAACGTTCTTCTGTACCTGCTCCATGCTCCCTCTTTTTCCACCTCCTCCATACATGATTTGCCCCTGCTTAAAATGCTTATTATCTTTTTTTTTAATTCATACATAAAAAGAAGCATAGTTTTCCATGCTGCTACTACTTTACCATAAATTATTGTCAAAGAATAATTTTTGAGATTGTCCAAAGTAGGTAGACAGCTTGTGCTAAAAAAAGGGGAAGAAATATTTCTCCCACAAAACTCCATTGATCTACAGAGAATTACTTTGAACTCTTGTTTTAGAAAACCTCTTTTTTCTATTGTTATAAGTTACTTATTAGCAATATAAAGTTTCCATAGGTTTATTAGGACTTCATTTGAGTCTTTGTGTCATTTCAATGTTGAAGGCATTGTGGATATTAATAATCATGAAAAAATGTGGCTAAACAAACATATTTATGGCAGGAAACTATGTGAAAGTATAGCAATATTTGACAGTGTTTTTCCTATTTTGAAAATACTAGTATTTGAGTAAAATTTCTTGATATTAATGAACTTACTCAAAATAAATACAGCTTTCATAGGATGCAGGTTTAGGTTGACTGTGACTAAAACAAAAGGAAATCTGTTTCATTCAGAATTTTGTATTATGTTGTTTTATTGTCAGTGAATTAAGTGTGTTTACCGTGTCCTACAGCCTTAAAAATAACATAATGTGTTTCACATTAAGATACTGTAATGTTCCATTAAAACATAAAATCATAGAGTCGTTTAGGTTGAAAAAGACCTTTAAGATCATGAAGTCCAACCTTTAGCCTAGCACTGACAAAGTCCACCACTAAATCATGTCCCTAAGCATCACATCTACATGTCTTTTAAATACCTCCTGAGATGGCGAGTCCACCACTTCTCTGGGCAGCCTGTTCCAATGCTTAATAACCCTTTTGGTGAAGAAATCTTTTCTAATATCCAAACCTAAACCTCCCCTGGCACAACTTGAGGCCATTTCTTCTTGTCCTATGGCTTGTTACTTGGGAGAAGAGTCCAACACCCACTTCTCTACAACCTCCTCTAAGTTAGTTGTAGAGAGCAATAAGGTCTCCTCTCAGCTTCCTTTTTTTTCCAGGCTAAACAACCCCAATTCCCTCAGCCGCTCCTCATAAGACTTATGCTTGAAACCCCTCACCAGCTTTGTTGCCCCTCATTGGACACGGTCCAGCACCTCAATGTCTGTCTTGTAGTGAGGGGTCCAAAACTGGACACAGTACTCAAGGTGCGGCCTCACCGGTGCTGAGTACAAGGGCACAATCACTTCCCTAGTCCTGCTGGCCACACTATTTATGGTACAAGCCAGGATGCTATTGGCCTTCTTGGCCACCTGGGCACACTGCTGGTTCATATTCAGCTGATTGTCAACCAATAGTCCTGGGTCCTTTTCTGCCAGGCAGTTTTCCAGCCACTCTTCCCCAAGCGTGTAGCATTGCATGGGGTTGTTGTGACTCAAGTGCAGGACCCGGCGCTTGGCCTTGTTGAACCTCATACAATTGGCCTTGGCCCATGGATCCAGCCTGTCCAGATCCCTCTGCAGAGCCTTCCTACCCTCAGGCAGGTCAACACTCTCACCCAACTTGGTGCTATCTGCAAACTGACTGAGGGCGCGCTTGATTAGGGAGGAGTGGCTCTAGAGCTGCCTGGCATAAAAAGACCTGGGGGTGTTGGTCAACTGCTGGCTGAATAAGAGCCAACAGTGTGCCCAGGTGGCCAGGAAGGCCTAGAGCATCCTGGCCTGTATCTGGAACGGTGTGGTGAGTAGGACTGGGGAAGTGATGCAAAGATTAGTCTAACTGCAACCTGAGAATCCCTGTTGTGAATGAGGATTGACCCTATTTTCTTTGTCTCTGAGTCAGCATAAAAGAAAAACTCTTGCCTTCATGCTTTTGCAGTCTAAGAAAATTGAGTCAACATTCTATTAATACAGAGGGACCAAAATGAGCCTCCTGCCTGAAAGCCAAAGTACTTCCAAGGCAGAAGTGGCTTTGTGCTGAACCTCTGCAAGGCTAGTCCTTAATGGGAATATCTGGGCCAGAGAAAATATTAGGTAACACTCCACTGCTTTGGCTTTTGTTGCAAATAGTATGTCAATTGTAAGAAAAAGTGGTGTTTACACCTCTATTAATTTCCTGAGCAAGTATTTAATGAAAGATGTTAATTGGAAAGTCCATTAATTTTAATGCTTTGGGAGTGCTTGCCCCAGAAGACATATTTTTAATGCACTCATTCTAACGTTTCTTAAGGCTACTGACTGGATCCGTAATGTAAATATGTTAACAGCAAGCAGGATTCCTATGTATCAATAGTAAGTCTGAGGTGTCCATAATCCTTTACAGGTTTTCAGTGTAGGCAGGAAGGTCTTGTCTAGGGCTCACATGAAGCAAAAGTAGACATGCTCTGAAGAAAAGCAAATAATGAAGACAATTCTGAGATGCATTCTTGAGTCAATTTGATTCAATGTTTGTTTGCAATATGTGTAAACATGAAGGGATAAAAGGGAGTGCCTGAATGAGAACTATTGTTCAGAAAAGCAAAACTCACTGCAGAATAGGAAAAAACAACTAAAGAACTAAAACAAACTAAGAAACAAAGGGTAAGCAGGTGCAGAACTTGGAAAAAGAAAAAAATTAAGTTTGTTTAAACGTTTTAAAATTTAATAATAGCGATTTAAAAGTAAATCTCTGTTTCCTTATTGTTCTGAAGAACCAGAATATAATTTAGACTGATTTACTCCCCTCCTCTTTGATGCTTCTAACTGTCAAGTTGCAACTGGCAGTGATTTATTTTGATGATGAGAGGGTAATTTTCCTCTAATTTTGAATTGTCTTCTTCTTTGCTTACCTCTTATATGGGTCTCTACTTCTTCCTTATCTAGGTGGTTCAATAAGGATTTAGGAACTTTATATGCTGTAGATTTTAGCCTTAAAAATGGATACAGTGATGAATATTTCCATTGTTATTAGTCAAACAAGCAATGATTTAGAAAACCCAAACAAAATCTAAGCCACAGAGGAGCTAGACTTATATAGTAAGAAAGTGCTTCTGCCATGAAGGATATATATTTTAAAGGGACCAAATAATAAGAGAAATGTTATTATCTCATTTAAGAATGTGGGATGAAGAGCAGAGCAATGAAGTGACTTGCCTAATGGTTTAGGTCTGAGCTAGAAACAGAATCCAGACTGCCTGACTCCCCAGGCAGGGCATTAAAACAGATTGCCCTTCTCTACTCCGTGGGCAATAAGCAAGGGCTACCTGTTTAGCAGCCTGGATTTGATGAAATATACACTGTATATTTTGATTAATGAATTGTGTTTTACTGTAATGGGGGTCTTTTTTTTTAAGAATGAATGTTGTAACTCATTAATGATAAATTATTTATTGCCTCAACGTGTCACTGCTGAAAGACGCTTCTTCCTAATCACAGTGACTGTATCATGTCAGAAGACACTGGTATTTATTTTTCGGGGAATAAGTATCAGAAAATGCTGCACAGGATATTCTTTCCTGTGAAACCCTTGTTAACATTTACCCCTGAAACACACAGTCTAAATTTGAAGGGGTGAAAGTAGATGTCACCTCTAATATGGTTTAGAATAGAAATGCAAAAGTCAATTTTTTTGGGGTTAGTATCTCATCCTTTAAAACCAGCTATGGTGATATAGCAATATATGTCCTAATGAAATATTCTTGCAATTTATCTCTATAAAATGAATTCTCCAATGATTAATTAGAATTAGAATTCAAGCCCTGCTGGAGGCTGAGTTGGGTAAATTTTAGCCTGAGATACAAAACTTGGAAAAACCTGCCTAGCACGCAGTCTTTTTCAATTGACCTTAAGGAAGGTATGTCTAAGGCAGAAACAAAAAAATTACCTAAAATTAAAAAACACACCAGAACTCCCAGAAGAGATTTGTCGCCTAATTCCATAGAAAATGTATAGAAAGGTCATCTGTAAGATATGTAGAGATGGGGGTTTAAGTGAGACCTTCTTTACCTAGTACAATAACTGTGATAAAAGTTGGAGTTTGCACACTACATGTTCCCAGACATGTCCTTAAGCTGTTTTAATGAATGCCATTCTCATTAATTTAAATGCGACTTACATGCAGATAGCAATAAGATAATTGAAGAAGTCCTTCATTTAGAAGCAGTTTACAGGGTTATTCCACATGAAGTAGCAGGGCTATAAATTGTTAAAATAGGACAGAGATATGTGTTTTCGGAGATATATTTAACAGCAATAACCACTCATCTCCAGTAGTGAGTCATTGCTTTAATTCTCAGAGGGTCTTTGGGGTGGGAGGGAAAATCCTCACTGTTCTTTAAAGAAGGAAAATGACCCTGGTTTTGAAGGATTATAAATTTATTTTCCTAAGGCCAACTGACTTCCATCAGAGACTCCATCTGCATGGTAACTAAACCTTTTGGAGCAGGAGCTCTCCTTCTGTTTTGTGCTTGCACAGCACTAAGCATAACAAAGTTCTGGATTGCTGCAGCAATAAAACCGTGGGATAATAGTAATTCACTGAGAAGAACATTGGACAGACTATAAGATGTATGAAGCTAATATATCCTTTTAAGAATATTACATCAAAAGAGAAAAATCCTTCTTTCTGCTACTGCTGAGTTCAGGAATTTTCTGTATGTCCTAATTTGAGGTAAAACAGAACCAATTTTCTGTTCAGTAGTTTTACCTTGCAGCTAAGCCTTTTCTAACTAATCGAACTCTGTGAAATTAACAGCGTATTGTGGAGACCCTGTTCATTCTCAGAGTGATAAGACCTGATTAATTGTAACTTATGCCAAGGAATGGTATGCAGAGAGGCTCTTGCTTATACTTATTGCTATAACAACGAAGGTCAGCTAACTTTATTTTCCCTGTTGGAGGGTCGTAAGCAGAAAAGTGTAGAGGCGTTGCACCTGTGGGGCAGAGCGGACAGGACAGGTGACCTAAAACTGACCAACAGCATATTCCATCCCATCTGCCCCATGCTCAATATACAAGCTGAGCTATCAAAGGGTCAGATCTCTTTCTTCGATGGCTGGCGTCTGAGGAGGACTTGGTCTGTTCATCTGCCTTTGATCCCAACTTGTGCATTCCTGAATCCAGATCTGGAATCCAGTTCCCGTCTGTTGCTGAGTCTAGTCTGGCACTTTCCCAGTACCTGCTGGTGATGTGATTGTCATCCTGGGAGCCCGATACAGTTTTGTACGTATTGTATATATTTCATTATTTCCTTTTTATTATTTTATTGATATTTTCATTAAAGTAGTTTAGTTTCTTCTAAACTCATAAGTCTCTTTCTCTCTCTCTCTCTTCTCCTTGGACATAGAGGTGGAGGAGAGCATCTGTCATTTATCTCAGTGGCCAGTCTGGCCCAAACCACAACACCGTATTTGTTGTCAGGACACATGCCATCCAAAACTTAGCTTTTTGCGAAGGGTTACCTCTCTTCTCACTCATTTGGATAGTTTTCCCGGGATTTGTTCTTGAATTTACTTTCAATTGCCTCTAATTCCCATTTAAATGTTATGGCTGAACAACCCAGCATTGCAAAGCAACTTCTGTTGAAATAGGGTTTTTTCACCATTATAATGTAAAAACTTTTAGATGTAGAGAAGTTCCCAGGCTTCAATATGAAACCACAAAACCTGTCTGCTCCCTTACTGGAGTTTGCTCCAAAGCATCGTGTACCTAAGGTTAGAATTTCTACCAATATGGAAGCTGAACTTATCTGGTTCTGTTTTTGTGATATTTTATGTCAGTCTTATAGAGAAAGCATTGAATTCCTCATTTTGAAATATTTTAGCAGACGGAGCCCTTATTATAAGTGATGTGAACAAGTAATATCTGATAATGGATTTCTACCTCTCTATTTCAAAATCAGCGATGTAGTGACCTCTTTAAGAATGTTTACAATCAGAAGAAACCTGGAATTTCTTTGCTTTAAAAAAAAAAAAACAACCTGCAAACATTTATAGTCTTTTTTTTTTTTAATATGACAGGTTGTTGTAATACGAAGCGTTGTTCATAGTTCATTTGGTGTAAAATAGCTCAATTTCAGCAAACCTGGCTTCTAGCCAGGCTTTGTATTACCATATTTGTCTAACACAGATAATTCAATGTTTAAAATTGTATTGGAACTGCATTCTTAATTACTTAGTTCTTTGTGTCTTTAAGAAAAAAATCCCAAATCAAAACAAGTAACATTGAACAAGACAGGCATTAGCTTAATGTCTAAAAGTACTGAGATTATGGGTAGGAACCTTATTTTTCAACACACTAGGATATGTAAGGAAGCTCATATCACTGCCATCTATACCTAAATCTGTATTTGAATGTTCTGGTTTTTTCTTAGGAATCTGGTTCATCAACTGTTCTCAGCCAAGCACCTCTGGCTGAACATTGTATGTGAACATTGTGCACATGCAGGTGGGTAGAACGTTGAACATTATAAACGGATTTTAAATATGACTGCAAAGGTTTTACTTACACCATGATGATAATAAGGAGGAGTGAGATGTTGGTGTATTATTTAATGTTACTGCAATGAAACAATCTACTTACTTAAAGCAGACTTTTGGCCATCCCTCCTGATGTTGGTTGCATTGAGAGAGGAAGGGTCATTGTGTAACAGCAGAAGTTTTACTCAGTGTTTAGTTGGATACTTGGTGGTGGAACCAATGAAAAACCAGAAGCAGAACAAGGTTCTCAACCAGCTAACCGGAGGGAGAAGATAATCAAGTTGTTAAAAGTTGAGTCAGTGATGTGCTGGCCATTTTGTCCTTACACACTGCAGAGGGAGGATGTGGGATATTTCTTTGAAGAACAAATGTAAAGCGTATTTGGCAAACTGCTCTCTGTGATCTTCCTAATGCCATTAGGTAGAGAGCAACTAGTTAGGAACCCTCCCTCATGCATGCAGACTATGTAGGAATTAGACCATATTAGAAACCTATTTGCAGTAGCTGAATTTTGATGAAGTTGCTATGTAAGTCCAATTTATCCCCTGTCCCACCAGCTCTTTCTCTAAGAGGCTTTTTCTGTTGTTCAATAACAATTATTTTAATTATTTAGGATTATTCACTAAACCCCAGTGTTTATTTACATGACGTGAAAATGGTAAAAATTAGCGAAGACCTTTACAGGTAGACCTTTCTTTTTCCAATTATCCCTTGAATATTAGTCTTTTGAATAGATAAAATTACTGTGCAAATTTTTATATCTCCTTTGATTTTTTTCCTTTTTCACTCAACCCATGGCTCCAGTCTAGCTGCTTTATTTGTTTATTTTATTAAAAATAGACTGCCTGCTATAGCTTTTTTTGGTTCTAGTTAAGTCCTATAAAATTATTTTGTTACAAATAGTATATATGTGGTATCATTGCAGGATAGAAACATAGATAAATTTTCAGTATAGGAGGGGTAGATAGAACCACCCGTATCAAAGTTTCCTGGTATGCATGCAATGGGACATTGAGCTACTGCTATAAAAGTTAAAGAACTGAAGACATCAAAACAGCCAGGTAAGTGCTATCTTATATTGACAAAGATTGAATTGACCATGATGACAGAGAGGATGAGGAGCAGCATCGCGTTCACAGACCCTGGTCCCTCCTGGGGGACTTCAACCACCCCAATATCTGTTGGAAGGACAACACAGCGGGGCACAAGAAATCCAGGAAGTTCTTGGTATGTGTTGATGACAACTTTCTTCAAATGGTAGAGCAGCCAACAAGGAGAGGAACTATGCTGGACTTTGTCCTTACCAACAAGGAGGGGCTGGTCAATGTCAAGCTCAACGGTAGCTTTGGCTGCAGTGATCATGAAATGGTAGAATTCAAGATCCTTTGGGCAGCAAGGAGGGCATGCAGCAAGCTCACTATCCTGGACTTCAAGAGAGGAGGCTTTGGCCTCATGAGAGACCTGCTTGGCAGGATAACATGGGAAAAAGTACCGGGGGGAAGAGGGGCCCAAGAAAGCTGGTTAGTGTTCAAGGATCACCTCCTACAAGCTCAGGAGCGGTGCATCCCAAGAAAGAAGTCGTCAGACACAAAAGCCAGGAGGCCTGCATGGATGAATAAGGAACTCCTGGACAAGCTCAAAAGTAAAAAGGAGGCCTACAGAGGGTGTAAGCAAGGATGAGCTGACTGGGTAGAATACAGAGAAACTGTCCGAGTGGCCAGGAACCAGATTAGGCAAGCTAAAGCCCAGATAGAATTAAATCTGGCTAGGGACACCAAGGATAACAAGAAAAACTTCTATAAGTCCATCAGGGATAAAGGCAAGACTAGGGAAGATGTGGGCCCTCTCTGGAAGGAAACAGGAGACCTGGTCACCCAGGATATGGAGAAGGCTGTGGTGCTGAATGACTTTTTCACCTCAGTCTTCACCGGCAAGGGCTCTAACCACACCACCCAAGTTGCAGAATGCAAAGGCAGGGTCTATGAGAATGAAGGACCGCCCACTATAGGAGAAGATCAGGTTTGAGACCATCTGAGGAACCTGAAGATACACAAGTCCATGGGAGCGGATGAAATCCATCCATGAGTCCTAAGGGAACTGGCAGATGAAGTCACTAAGCCGCATTCCATTATATTTGAAAAGTCGTGGCAGTCTGGTGAAGTTCCCACTGACTGGAAAAGGGGAACATAGCCCCCATTTTCAAAAAGGGAAAAAAGGAAGACCCGGGGAATTACAGACCAGTCAGTCTCACCTCTGTGCCTGGCAAGACTATGGAGCAGATCCTCCTGGAATCTCTGCTAAGGCACATGGAAAATAAGGAAATCACAGCCAACATGGCTACACCAAAGGCAAATCGTGCCTGACAAATTTGGTGGCCTTCTATGATGTTGCCACAGCATTGGTAGATAAGGGGGGAGCAACCAATGTCATCTACCCGGACTTATGCAAAGCATTTGACACTGTCCTGCATGACATCCTGATCTCTAAATTGGAAAGACATGGATTTGATGGATGGACCACTCAGTGAATAAGGAACTGGCTAAATGGCCGCACTCAAAGGGTTGCGGTCAATGTCTCCATGTCCAAGTGGAAACCAGTGATGAGTGGCGTTCCTCAGGGGCCAATACTGGAACCAGTGCTGTTCAACATCTTTGGCAGCAACAAGGACAGTGGGATTGAGTGCATTCTCAGCAAGTTTGCTGATGACACCAAGCTGTGTGGTGTAGTCGACATGCTGGAGGGAAGGGATGCCATCCAGAGGGACCTGGACAGGCTTGAGAGGTGGGCCTGTGTGAACCTCATGAAGTTCAATCAGGCCAAGTGCAAGGTCCTGCACCTGGGTCATGGCAACCCCAGGCACAAATACAGGCTGGCAGAGAATGGCTTGAGAGCAGACCTCAGGAGAAGGACTCGGGGGTGCTGGTGGACGAGAATCTCAACATGAGCAGGCAATGTGCACTTGCAGCCCAGAAAGCCAACCACATCCTGGGCTACATCAAAAGAAGTATGGCCAGCAGGTTGAGGGAGGTGATTCTGCCCCTCTACTCTGCTCTAGTGAGACCCCACCTGGAGTACTGCGTGCAGCTCTGGAGTCCTCAGCACAAGAAGGACATGGACCTGTTGCAATGGGTCCAGTGGAGGGCCACGAAGATGATCAGAGGGCTGGGGCACCTCTGCTATGAGGACAGGCTGAGAGAGTTGGGGTTGTTCAGCCTGGAGAAAAGAAGAGTCAAGGGAGACCCTAAAGTGGCCTTCCAGTACCTAAAGGGGACCTACAGGAAAGATGGGGAGGGACTCTTTATTAGGGAGTGTAATGATAGGACAAGGGGTAATGGTTTTAAACTGAAAGAGGGGAGATTTAAATTAGATAGTAATAAGAAATTCTTTACTGTGAGGGTGGTGAGACACTGGAACCACTGGAACAGGTTGGCCAGGCAAGTTGTGGATGCCCCATCCCTGGAAGTGTTCCAGGCCAGGCTGGATGGGGCTTTGAGCAACCTGATCTAGCGGGAGGTGTCCCTTCCCATGGCAGGGGGGCTGGAACTGGGTGCTCTTTAATGTCCCTTCTAACCCGAACCATTCTATGATTCTATGAATTGCAACATGTTGGTGTTTTTATCCACAATTTTTATGATTAAGTCCTTAATCTGATGTAAATCAGATAACTGCAATGACCCAAACCAGCTGCAATGACCCACTGACCCAAACCAGCTGCAAAGCTTTTGGTAGTTTCCATAAATTACAGCCTGGCTTCCAAGCACTCCTGATTTTAGTTTTATAAATCAAAGGCCAGCCAGTGAGTTTTGGCTGTTCCAAGAGATGGCATCATAAACTCTTGTCACTCCCGAAACATCTTGCACTGAGCAGAGAGGTGAAGTGTACTGACTGAATATACATAGAGCAGTTTACAACACATTTATTGGAGATCTAGGATTTAGGATCTAGATCTAGGATCTACTCTCTCTTCCATTATGACATAGAAGTATTCATACATTTAGGTAGGTCCCTTCCAACCTAAACCCATTCTATGATGTATGATTTTTTTATTCTATTCTATTCTATTCTATTCTATTCTATTCTATTCTATTCTATTCTATTTATTATATTTCTATTATATTGTTGTATTTATTTATTATATTTATTTATTTATTATGATTTATGATTTATTCTATGATTTATGGAAACTCTTTTCATGATTTTTGCAAAGTGAAACAGGCTCAACAGGCAAAATTTACAACTACTCAAGGGATAATATTCTCTGAGCTCTGTGGATTTCTTACAAGTGGGAAAGACCTTGAAATGTAATGAAGGTATTATAGATTATGGCAGAAAGAAGCAGGGGTTTGTTGTTAAAGAATCTGGGTCATCTGTGATAGAGATAGACAGAGATTTCATTAGAGAGAAGCATTTATGTATCTGAGTTGCTTTACAGAAGTTCTATTATGAACTTGCTGTAACAGTTGCTGTAAACATCAGGATTGTAGAGAAAAGATTTTAAAACATAAATGAATTGTAAATTAAAGAGTAAAAAAAAAGAAGAATGGAAGTAACTAAGGACATTTATATTTTTTAAAAAACAATGGCACATCTTCATGCGCGTATTGGCAATATTTCATAAATATGCAAGTTCAATAACTATATAAGTAATAGGATGGATGAGCCTTAATTTATCCTAGTAGTAGTTCACATTTTCTGATCTTCAGCATTTTGGACCTAATTTTATAATCTTTTCCACACTAGTAAGCAATGACTTTAGCAAATAGTATTGTTGATGGAGTCAAAAGGATTACTCATTTTAAGGATGTACTCAATAAAAAGTTCCTTTGTAGGAACTCAAAAGCTCAAAAAATTGAGCCCTTGGCTTGCACGGTGTGTGACTAGGGAGCTCTTCTCTTCCCTTTAAAGAACATGCAAGCTTTTACTAATTTGCCGGGAAACCACTGTTCAAAAACCTAATGCATGTAATAAGTAAACAAGGAAATGTTAAGAAAACAGAAAAATGTTTGTAGAACTGCCAAGTTATTTTAAGCTTTGGAAATGATCTCATAATATGGAAAAATAAAAATGAATGTAAATGACATTTAATAAAAGGTGAAAAAAATACAGAAGTTGGACTGGTATAAGTTTTCTTCCTCATAGAATTCCCAATCTTTTTGATGAATGATTCAAAGGAAATTGTTGTGCTTATCATTTACAACCATAATCAATGATCAATGCTCTGATTTTTTGAGATAATGTAGTTAGCAGTTTTCTCTTTCTGGTGTATTAATATGTCTGACAATGGGTAACATAAACAGAGAAATACAAGAAATAACCCATTGTACATTTTTATTGTGTATGTCAGAGCACAGCTTTTTTCCCCACTATCAGAGCATGAGATCAGCTTTAACTGCAATCTGTTTACCATCCAGCATTATGTTCCAAACAAACCTCATCTTTTCTTCCTTCCAGCATTTGAAGGCATTTTCACCAGCCACCCTGACAGCCAGATTACTCATCTGTGTCCTATTCTCCCTACATCTATGGTAACTAATTAAACAGCAAATTAACACATATATTAATACATGATATGTCTTGGTAATAGTGCATGAGGTCCTGTAATTCTTTTTTGTATCTCTGTTCTTCTTCTTGGACTTATTTTTTATTCATCAGATCACTTATTAATGAAGCTTATAAATTCTCATTTCATTGTTATCAGTAAAAAATTTATTTCATCTAGGGAATTTATTGCTTAATAAAAGCAGGAGAATACTCATGAGAATCAGTGAAAGAATCTCTTTTTTCTGAGAGTAGTACGTCAGACAATTTTGAATTTCCAGAAACATAAACGTCATCTGCTTCCTGGAAAAAAATCTTGAGGTGTTACAAATTTTGTCTTCAGCACACAGGCAAAGTCTGAACAAAATAAAAATGCTTTTGACAAAGAGAAATGATTCCCAAAGTTAAAATGCAAAGTTTGAGAAGTACATACTATTAATAAAACAATTATGCTTTTAAAGCAAATGGTGAAATGGTAGTTTAGAAATCACATTTTTTTTTCACAGCCTTCCTGGCTTCTGTTTTTCTCTTCAGCTGGGTTCCAGTTTGCTTAGTATTTGACATCAAGTGTATTTCTAAATGAATTCTGAAAAATGACTTGGGAATTGTCAGATGATGGAAGACCAATCTCAGATGCCCTGAATAAATGGAAGAAAAGCTTGGGTTTGGTGCTTTCTGAAGTACAAGTATTGGCTGATAGAGCAGAATAACATAACCATATCAAGATGTTTCAGGTTAAATTTTCAAAAACATAAATGGTATCACATAAAATGATATTTTCCTTTTTAGGTAGGATAGCAAATGAAAAATTCACATTGACTTTTGTTCAATCATACATATGTCTTGGAAAAAATTCACCAAAAGTACTCAGCCTTTAAAAATCTGGAATTCAGTTGCTAAAAAGTCCATTTAGCAAACTCTACTGCCTTTTGTCAAAAAATGGGCTGAGAGTTTTACATGGCACATAAAGCTCTAATTTTACATTGGATAACTTGGTGAGTTTCCCAAAAAGTCACTAAGAGCCTGTGAATGTTCAGTAGTTCAATCCACAACAAGGTTACAAGGGACACAGCTTTGAAACTAATGCTCAGAATTACGTGTACATTCTTTGTCATTCTTTGACAGAAATATTCCACGCTTATTTTGGATCTCTTATGACATATTGAGCACTACATATGTTTAGAATCAAATCCTTTGGGATCAACATGCAAATATAACAGGGTTGATGCAAAGGCACAAACTCTGGCCTTTCGCAACATGTCAGTTGTTAAGATCAGCTGATCAGTAAATTTTATCCAAGGCACTTTCCTGACTATTTCAAAGCAACCTATTTTTGCACTAACGTTGTATACCAAAGAAGCTATTTTGGTGTGATTCATATCCTGGTGTTTATAAACATTGTGATAATTTCTGCACCAAATGATGTTTCCACTAAATATGGAAGAAATTAACAATATATGTTCTCAAATACCCTCGTGTTAACATGTTCTATCATGAAATTCAGTCGAGTGTTTACCATTCTAGCTGAGATGTGGCTTTTGTGCCTCTCTAGAAGTAACCCTCCGTCATACAGTGCTGTTACTTTGTGCTGCTCTGGTGGCTTCATAGGCTTTGCGAGGCACTGCCTGTCCTAGCCACCCTAGTTCAATTTATGCAGAATATTGCCAGAAATATCTTTTACATCAGTCAGACAGTATTCTTCTTCTCACTTTCATTCTGTTCTCTTTCAATATATTTGTCTAACAAACCTAGAGGTTTTTCCCCTAAGGCAAGTTATCAACTAATTGCTACTAACTTGAATTTTCTAACTTTCCTGATTTTTTTTCAGTTTGGTTTTGGTTGTGGGGGTGGGTGGCTTTTTGATATTTTTTGGGGGGTGGGTTTGTTTGTTTGTTTGGTGCTTTTTTGTTTGTTTGTTTGCTTGCTTGTTTTTTTTCTAATAAAACTGTAAACTCTCCAGTGTAAAGGTGGTGTCTCTCCAGATTCGTATAGCATGTAGTCCCGATCCTTTATGGTGTTTTGAATATTACAGAATACAAATAAATGGTGATAATAAATAATAGTCTACTCATTTAAGCACTGATTATCACTATTAAGGTGGAGTTAATAACAGTTTTGTGTGAGAGTTCATTCTGGGTGAAAAAAAACCCCTAACAATAAAAAGCACATCATCTCTTACTGCAGCCAAATATTTGTAAACTGAAGTTGCTGAGAGCCTAAGTGGTAACAGTCATCTTGCAAACAGATGGGGCAGTGCTGTGTTTGTGAACTTTTGCCCTAGGAAGCAAGAGGGTAAAAGAAAGGAGGGAGGAGAAAATAGAAGAAATGCTCAGTAATTATTACTTATTGCACAGTATTACCTTCCAATTATTGTTTCATTCAGGCACCTCTGTATAATAAATCTCTAGGAATAGCCTCAGCGTAATTCAGATACAGCAGGTAGGTGTCATTTTGAAAATTGCCATTGGGTGTTTGTATAGCTGGTGGGTCGGTTCCTTTTCCTTAGCCACAGCAAACAGAGTGACAGAGTGGTATGCTGGGCTATTAATGATGTCATAGATCAAATTACTTTCTATAAACAGAAATTTACACCCTGTACTTTCAGCTGAACTGAAAAATCAGTTCAAATTTGAAATAAAGAGTCTGCACTTTTTATCTCTTTAAATCTGCTTTGAAGTCTAAACCAATTAAATTCATAGGGTTTGTGAAGTTGTCTTAGTATGGTCTAAAATTTAGATGAGAAAGTAATATATTTAAGAACAATCAGTTTGCTGTGCAGTAATGTTAAGTCCTCCTCTACTTTAAAGAGTGAATTTAGTTGCAGAATATTTTCTTTGTTGATGTTCTAGAATTCCCTATATATCTTGGATGCCATTAATGCCAGTTGTTGGTATTCACTGTTAGTCTTTTTCCATCTTGGTTCATAACTGTCAATGCCACACTGTTTCATACACAGCGAAATCGTTACTGCTTTTGAATCTGGTTAGGTAGGAAATATTTTCCACGGAGATTCATACATGAAATCTATCTGTGGTTTTGTTCATTATCTTATGCTTTCTGAAATACGTTTTATTATTTTCCAGCACCCTAACATGCTCATCCTATGCCTCTCAAACTCCACTGACACTATTCCTCCGACCATTACAAATTGTCCACAGGCTATCACCAGGTGGGAATAACCTGAAATTAGTGCCAACAGTGGAGGTGCTTCTATATCCAATGCCGTCTGCATCCAGTAGAGAACTTGTCTGGTTCATGAGGAAGCTGGAAACACAGCCTTTTGATGGTTTAAAGTAATCATCAAAAGAAGTGCTATTTTAGGATAAGGCTTAACAAATTTGAATCTGGATACTGCCACTTCTTTCACAGCTCAGTTTCCAGTACTAAACTCAGTATATGTGCTTGTTTCCATGCACAGTTTGGTATCGGGTCCCCTATACAAAATAGCATGAATATTTTAGATTTAAAAGTAGTCTTCTGCCTAAAATTTTGATGCTAGTGAACCAACTCCTTCATGGATTATCACTTTATTAGTTCAGTGAAACACTTGTTTACTAGGGAATAGTTTTTATAAAAGCTGTTATTTTACCTTTTGCATGTGCCGTAATCTCTTGAAGGCGTGGGTGACCAATGACCTCTAATTGTCTTCACTGCAGTCTGATCACTGTGCTTGATGCTGTGGACAGGCTGCTGTAATGTTTGTATTTTCACTGATAAAGCTCTGCATTTACACAGTGAGGATTTCCAACATTTCAGGATGCAACAATGAAATATGCTGACTGATAATATCATCATGTGCTATTTCACCTACACACCTGCTTGGAAACCTATTGCTGTTCTTGCAGCCCCTCCGTGGAGCATTCTGCTCCTGTGGATACTCTCTTTAAGCACTATGGCACAAAGGCTGAGCCTGGTCACACAGCTTAAACTACTTTAAACTTAGCTTTGTTGAACAAGTGACCAGACTTTATAATAAAGTGACTGAGGTATGCAGAGAAAGGCCGTTATGCCTTTCTTCTGTAGGAACTACTTCTTCCCACAGAGGACTGAGATGGTCAAGAGGGTGGTAGATTTGATAAAGAAGATCTGTAAATCTTACCACTTCCACTTGCGAGTCTATCATCTCCAGTAACACAGAAGTTTTTAAACAACTTTTAGAGTGTTCCCATAAAGGATTGATAGCTTTTAAGCATTAGATCGATCATCCATCTATTTGGGTAGCTAGGCACTCTAATATGCAGAAACAGAATGCTTTCTGGTCAGCAGAACCTTTGAGAAGGTTTTCAAGCTTGTAATTGATCTGACTTCAATGAGCATTTTTAAAATGCAACCAAATGTTCTGAATTAAGGTCATCATAACATTGAAAAGGTAGTTACTATAAAAGTGAAAAAAAGAGAGCTACTTCCTCTAGCTTGGTTTCTTGTAGAAGCCAAAGCATGACTACAAAGCTTCATTGACATGAGGGCAGAACATGAAAGTTCTTGTAAAATGTCATGAAAGTATTGAGGGTGGGAACTACTTCCAATAAAACATCAGGAATGGCTTGAACAGGCTGAAAAGCTTTTTGCACTGTTTGGAGTTTGTATATTCTCTTTAATTTCAGGTATATTAAAAAGTCCTACAAACATATTCAGTACTAATTAGCCTTATATTCTACACATATCATCATTTAACCCACTTTTTAAATTCTGTAGGAATAGTCTTACGCTTATTTCATTGTGGGTTTCAGATGGAAGTTGTGGGATTTGGGGGCTGGTAATTATATGTACATGTATTTTAAACATATTTTATGAAAACATAATTTATTACATGTCAAACCTGAGCAAGATTTCACTTTAGGGAGGAAAATAAAAACAAAGGTTAAGGATGAAGGTGCTGTTAATATCTTTGACAGTGGTTTGCTGTAAATGGTTCTACCTCTTTGAATACAGAAATCTGTATCCTACCAGAAATTCATAATGTTTTTAGTTGGCTTGTACATATTGTTTAAGAGTAAAGTAATGACATAGGTTTTCTTAGCCAGAATAATACTGCACAGATTGTGAGCAGACAGGATGACTGGGTTATTCAAGCTCTCTCTCTCATTTATTTTAGAAAATTAGTTTGGCTGCTTATCAGGAAGTGACTTCAGTAAGGAAGCACAGCAATTCGGTTATCAAAAACTCCTTTTTCTAACTCTTCCAACAAAATGCATATGAACGCAGTGTAAGAAAAACAATTGCAGCTTCTTGTCTTCAATAACTCATTGTGTTACATGCAACGTGATTCAACGTAGAGGGTTTATCTGTCATGGGGGAGGGAGGGGAAAGAATGAAAAATTCCAAGAACACCTAAAATATATCATTCCATTACAGGCAGTGATACTATTTCCGGGCAAAGTAGCTCAGTCATCTGTTTGGAGGAAATTCCTCCAGCCCCTGGGTCTTGTTCCCCCTTGTTCCTGATTGTCTTGAGACAAGCAATCAGAAAATCTTTAGCTTGGGGATCATATTGCCCCCAGGGCTGCTGTAGCTTTTTATCAAATATTGAATTTGGATTGCCGAAATTGCAATGTGTCCTCTAAAGATTGCTGTTAATAAATTTTAAGGAACAGAAATAATGATAAAAATTGGAGAATGTTCAGAGCAATTCACAGTCACTGTTCAAAGCTCACACTCTCTTGCTGTCAGTGAGAGGGAAAACAGCCATATAAGAGTAAATTCAGAGAAACACACGACAGGCAGCAGAAGTTTCTTTCATAAGACGAAATCTAGCTTGGAGAAAGCTTCTGATGTCTATCGATAATTTTTTTTCCAGTTTTTGCTTCCCTTACTTCACATACATAAATTCACAAAAAATAATTATCCGTACTACGGGTTGGAAAAAAACAGTGTCAAATTAATCTGTATTTTCATTTTGGTAGACCAGTCATCTTCACTCCACTTTCTGTATTACCATGCATGGTTTCAACATAAAACTACTTAACCTCTATGAATAGTGCAACAGGTAAGCTCATCATATATTGATGGATTTGGAAAGAACTGATTTTTTTATTGTCACTTTAAAACATAGGGACCATATCGGGTATTTTGTGACTAAAATACATAGCCTCTCCAATATGTTTTTCATGTGTGGTCAGCAAGATTTGCAAAGTACCCTGATAACCGTTCTGAGGGTAACATGAAGATAAGTGTAAGCAAAGCCCAGCACTCCTGAGTCCATAGCTGGGTATGTATCATTTTGGGGAGAAATACAGAGAAACAATAACAGGTACTTTGTTGTAGGAGAAAGTAAAAACATCCAAAGGACCTTGTTGTATGAAAAGACTCAAAATAATTAAAGAAATATGTAAGAAAGGGAAGATTTTAACTTCTTTTAAAAAAATATGAGATAGCTATGTCAGATATTTTTCCAATAGTTGGAACTTTTCTGCACTGATTTAAAGAAACCAGCAACATACAAAATTGTGTCCTTTTGGAGTCTCTGTTGCAGCAGGCTGCAATTTTACTACTTCTCAGCACTTCAGATATGTTGCTGAACACAAGGCAAATATAATCGTATAGGGATTTAGTTAGAAACCTAAAAGAGGAAATGGAGATCATCACAGAGGCTCAGAACAACATTGGAAAGAAATGGGAATGTCAGCCTACAGCTAAATGATAATGTGATTTATGATGGTGGATATAATATCTTGGGAAAGAGGTGAATGCGCAAAGATTTATAAGTAGGTCAAAGTAAGCGTCCTGCCTGCCTCAGCTGACAGAGTATCGATTCCTTTGGAAGGGTGCCTTCATGGAGACGTTTCTGCCTAACCTAGCTGCATGAATCAGCAATCTGACACTGCTGCTTTGCAATCGGATGAGAGCTGGACCGAGGTCTTAGTGTCTAGTCTCAGTAGTTATGTTACTGGGACAACAAGTGTAAACTTCAGCTGTTTGGAGACCTTTCCAAGAAGAATAAGAATACTGGCACGCTCCTGCTATAAGCAAAACTGGAGTTTTGCAGCTTGTGCATCACAGACATTAACAAAGCTTAATGCTATTGTGATCAGATAAAGAAAAATATTCGTAATCTGATTGGGTTGGGCTGGGAAAAAAAGTCTGGAATGATGGAAGGGACACATTTTTTGAAACCGTCTGAAAGGAAAAATTTCTATTGCAAAAATTATCCTGGCAATTTCTTCTCCTTTCCAAGAGTAGACAGATGAGCATTTTAGATGCAAAAGCATGATTTGCAAATTTAATATATATACATGAAATATACATTTAATATATATACATGAAATGATTTAAGGCTTTGAGTGTTCGGGCTAAAAGGACAAAACCCAAAGCATCTGTTTGCTTTGAGTGATATCAAAAAACAGAAAACAAACCCCACAGTTGTCATATTTTACCTAAAATATGAATGCTATATTCAAAGTATTTTGATAAAATCTCAAACTATTGCTCAAGGTGAGAAACTCCAGAATGTGATTATAGATAAGACAGTTTGCTATTAGGGTGTAAGTATATATGTTAACTGTTATCATACTTATCAGATAAATTGGGGGAGGTATTTGTTTAAAGCCATTGAGGAGGTACGTGGCTTCCTTAATACCAGAAATTAGATACAATTAAGTAACCTGCTTAATTGCAAGCCTGTGTGCTGCATAACGCTAAAACACATGATAAAACTATGAAGTAGGCGTTAGCCGGTTTTCAGCTGAAATGGGACAGGATACCCACTAGAAGTGGATTAACCGACACAGTAGATCTGCCTTGTTATATCCAGTGTGTAAATGCAATAGTATGGAAACACTGATAATATGGTTTTGCCTCTGAGAGGCCAGTGTTTGGCGGGGGACAGTCAACTTTGTGAGGAGAGCTGGGGCTGGAGCTGTGGGTAGTAACATAAGGCATAATTCGTTAGAGTTGATTCAACACTGCTGTTACAGGCTCATCATAAAGCTTAAATACTGTGTTTGGAAGGAGTTAAGAAAAACAAACCTATCCAAAGCCTTTGAAAAATGGCTCTAGAACCTGAAGAAAACAACTAGTAGGAAAGTAGCAGTTTGCATTTAGAGCAGATCTGAACCAAGATAGGACTGTGTTATTTATAATATAGACCCACGCTGCAATCAGGGATTTAAAATCAGGGATCTGCACCAGCAATTAAAGTGTCTGTGATGAGAATAGCTTTAATCTACTTAGTCTGAGATGACATTAGATGTTGACAAAAGGAAAATGTCATGGAAAAAACAAACCCAAGTTATGTTGGCTGCAATGACAAAAGACCAGAGAGAAGGAAATATGGGAAATTGTAGCATTTCAGAATTTTGCTTTTTGTGCTCTGTATTTTTTGATGAGTGTTCTGTATTTTGATTTTGCATTCTGTATTTTATCATAGCCTCTTAAAAATAATGACCTTCTCTCCTGGCAAAATAATTTTTTGGTGAATAACTTCAATTTGTTTAAAAGTAAACAATTCTTTCCTTCAGTATGTTCTCGATATTTGGAAACTGTCATACAGTAAACAACTTTAAAAAAAATAATTAAACAGATCATTTTCTTAGAGGGGAGTTTAGTTACTGTGTTTCTTCCGGAGTGATGGAAATGGAGTTTAATCTGTAACGTTTGTTTTACTGCCATTCGATTTAGAACCTGATCTTTCACGTACTAACAAACCACCTCTGATGGAGACCCCAGTAGCAAAACAAACGAAGAGCAGCAATTCTGCAACTTGTTCCATATGAAGAGCACTGATTTCCACCAAAGAGTGCAGGTCTAGCGTATTTCTGTCAGACTTCTTATATGACAAATTTCTCTCATTTGGACGTAGCCTGGCAAACGACAAAGCATCATATTACCAGCAGCTTGTACAGGTAAGGCACTCTTGAAAATTTCAATAAATTTGATTGCTTAGAGCTTTTTACGGATTGAAAGCTTGTTGATTAACACATTGAGTTGCTGGTACAGAAAATCACATTGAATCAGTATGACCTAAATTGAGAAAAGAATGGGTTTGTTTCTTTGTCTCCAAGTAGGTTGCCTCTTGGGTGAAGATTCTGATGTCAGATACACTGAAATATATTGAGTTCAGAAGAGTTACAGAGGAATAAAGCCAAAGTTACTGGGGAATTGGCTCAAGTACGTAGCCTGCTTTAATACTGTTGCAAACACTGGTTGCAATTTCTGCGCATTTGTAAAATGCACATACACCCACACACAACATTTTTAGTAATCCAGTATTTGAAGACTTACTTAAATATAAACTTTCTGCAACAATTTTTTGGGTCTTTCAATAAAACCCAGATACCTTCACTTTTTTTTGTCTAGAAAAAATGATAAAGTAGTACAGTACATTTTAACTGTCATGACTATTTGTTGAGTGGTGGGCCATAGCAGATATCGAGTCATGTGGCAACTGCACAAGAACAATAATTTTTAGCATGAAATGATTAAACAAAGATTCTTCACGGACCTAATGTAGGGGATGCTGATTTGCAGATCCAAAATGCGCCCTGGAGTCTTGGAGAGCCTTATGTTTTTCTTCCCCATTAGCTACTGCTGGAATGACTGTGCTTGGAAATTTGCCAGAGTAGATATTCCAGAAAAAATATTTATGGTTAAAATGTTTTGTTCCAACATGAATAAAGCAAATTGAGAATAAAACCACACAACCCTCTTTTATTCTGGATGAACACTGTCCACAAGGGGAGTTCTGGAATAACTAGCCTGGAACATATATTGCGGTAAACTACCGGTGTATGAAGGACTTGCTTATGGGTACTGTGGTGGTTTTTTTAAAAAAAAATCTTTTTTTAAAAAGATATTAGGTGTTGAAAAGAACATCTCGGCTCTTAGAACAGAGCCAAGATAGACTCAAAGGAAGCAACAAAACTAAATAAGTTAAATATTTAAAAAAAAGAGGACTAGAATATGTTTGGCCGTGTTCAACTTCTCATGAGAGTTGGAAGTACCAAGGAGCTCTTCTCTTGCAGATGTTCCTACGGGGCTTAGAGGAAAGAATAAGAGGATAATGCAGCACCACACAGCATCCACTAAAAAGGATACCTGAACCAGTTTACTGTCAAGATGGCTGGGTGGTCACAGACCTTCACTGAACTGACAGGTAAAAGCGGATCTCGTCATAAGTGCTTAGCTCTGAGAGTTCAGGTCCTGCCTACAGCTTTCTGGAGCTCTAGTAGGACAGGTGCACCTCTGTTGCAGGCTGCAGTAGGTCTGAGCCTCACATCTTCTTGTGATTGCAGACTTCAGAGGCAATTAAACTAATCTGCAGATGAATTGACTTTGAATCTCAAAGCAAAGTGGAATAATTTTAATGACGCATAGTTGGAGGGTGTATAATATAGTAATTCCCTATCACACGGCCATGCTTAAGTACTTACAGATGGTGAAAAAAGCTTGCAAAAATAAAAAGAGAAGGTCAAAGCAATTGGGGAGAAGCAAGATCCTTTTCTCTGAATTGTGCTTTCTGTCATCACTGAAATGAGAACATGCTGCTCACATTTGTTACTGAGGGGATCTCTAGTTCTCAGTTTTTAAACAGCTATTTACACTGAAAAGCAATACTATACATCAGAAAAAGTCTGTTTGGCCTTTCTACGCGTTCAAAACATACTGGATCATATTTCATGCATCTTTAGTATAGCCCTTGAGCTGCATTGTTTGAAAAGTAGAGTATGAAGCTGATGATATACATTATGATACTGCCAGGATTGTCCTTTAAATTTAAACATCACTCTTATGCAATGAAGTGTGGTCTCGGACCTGTAATTATCAAACAACAGTGCATTATCTGGACTGTTCAATCACACTGGGTCCAGAAAAGGAGATTCACTACAGTATCTTGAAGATGATTGCAATGAAGCAGCAGTGATAAAAATGCTCTAATTTTAGCAACAGTGGAACACATTTTTGCCAAGTACCCCTCTGTTCTTTACAGTTGCACCCTGAAGCCAGATGTACATATAGTGGTGTTAATAGATCACATCTTTCAGTTCATTGTGGGCCTGGAAACATAATACAATAGGCCAGGAAAACGTAATAATTTGGGTGTTAGAGTTTTCTGAAAGCACTGTTAATTTGTTTTTTCATTGTGTATTTTAATGTACTTCAGAACATATTCTCTCCTTTTGTGGTAACTCACAATTAAGTAAACCTCAATTATTTGCGACTAGAAGAAAACTATGATTCTTTAAGTGCCACACAGCCTGTCCATCAGTATGCACAGACAACTATCATGCCCTTGATTAGAGGACACACCTCCATTGTCAGTTTTAAAATCTGATGCTTTTCTTGCATGTAGGTGATGATAATAAACTTCCAGAGGCTACGTCAAACAAATGCTTTGAAAGAAATCTATAGGACTAGAAATGAAGATAGTGCAGGACTTACAGGAAAGTTGTGATGAACACAGAGGCTGCAGGGTCAGCTGGTCAAATGCAATCAAGCGGATTAATTGAAATCTATGGTCTCATAGTGGTTGTTAAGAAGTTCGTGAATGGAACATGCCCAACGTGTTCCATGGGTAGACCACATAGATGCTGCTGATTTGTGAATGTGACGGCAGTACTAATTCAAGGGTTAGGTGGAAGCAAGCAGGGCAAATATGATTTTTTTTTTTTTATTTATTTAATGATGCACATCCACATTTATTTAATCCAAACCCATGCTAGTTCTGTACAATTTAGTTAGTTACGCTTCAGAGTGAAACATTGCTAAACTAGTCATTCACATTACATTCATATATTGTTGTTTTCAGCTGCAACCAAAGGACCCATTATAACAAAAATAAAGTATTTTCAACCTTTAAAAATATTGTGCTCTCGTCTAGAGAGTTAGATTGGTCTAGACATCTTATTTAAACTGCTTTGTTTAAGTCTTTCTTATCTAGTCTAGAAACAGGAGATAGTATTTAAACTCTACAGTAAATACCTTCAACTGTAAATACTGCTTTAACACAATAGGAATGATTTCTTTATCTTGGCACCCACTGTAGGGAAATGGACTGGACGGCTAAAGAGTTCATCATGTAGACTCACTGTAGCTAAAGCCAGATGATATTATGTTGTGAATAAACGAACAAGCCAGGGGAGTTCAAGGAAGGAAAAGAAAAAGGAGAAGAATGTGTAAAGTTGCTACCCTATCCTTTTACTTAAGCATATGGGCCGTGACCGCTGGTGCTGATGGAAGAAGCCTCAGGCTCCCTTTCAACTTTTCCCCTCATCAGCACGTGTGCGTGCCTGGAGAGGAAGTGGAGAACATCTGCAAATAGAGGGATATGCAATTTTTCTTTATTCTAAACTACAATTCTTTTGCAACGATAGACGGCAGACTCTTTCTGGAGCTCTTTGAGTCACTTATGGACCAACAGTCCATATCTCTACAAGTACCTTTTTTTTTTTTTTTTAATCACTGCTTTATATGCTTTTCGTGCTAATATTCTAATACTGTCTGTGTATTTGCAGTATGGCCGGTGGCCTGCAGAGTGCTTGTACTGTCTATGCACATTTAGTAATTTTATGCTTTATTTATTTTATGCTCCGGCTAGATTAGAAATATGATGAATTATTAAATTTGGCTTTCAGCTTGCATGTAGAAACTGATGGGGATTCCTTCTCCCTTCAGTTGTTTCAACAGCATTAAAAAGGCATAAACAGGGAGCGACTGAGGAGAAGGCCAGAGATTCCACAGCACAGCGAGGAGAGTACAGCCAGAAAACCAGCTCAGTGCATTCTTCCTTGCAGGAAGGCACAATGCCAGTTATTCCCCTGTGCCAGAACAACTTTACTGAGGAAATGGGCGTGAGTTAAAGACTCTCCGAGGCTTCGCTTCCTTCGCTACTGTGCCAAGTGTACCTCAACTGAAACGGAAAGTCAGTGAGTGCTAGTGACTGGCCTACTGCGCTTCTCATGTGGTCCCAGCACAGCCGGCGGTGTTGGGAAAAAGATGCTGGGCTGGAGCAGTATTACCTCCAGTTCCAAAGACCTTGGGAGATAGCTGGTGGAAGGGACAGTATCTTGCAGGGATGCGGATACCTGCTGAGTGCTGGTCTTTGGTGAATACTAAGAAATTCACTTTGGTGAATACTAAAAGAAATACTAAGAAATACAAAGGATTTTATTTGGAAAAAAAAACAGAAAAAAAATCACGTTGATGCCAGTGAAGTACTGAGGTCTGAGGTGGTGGGAAAGAGAGCACTCAAAATATTTCGCTCATACTTACATTGAAAGTCTATTTTTCCACTTTAAGAGCTCTTCTAAAAAAACACATTACATGACTTTAAAAATTTTTTTTTCCCTTTTTATAATGAAATAACATAACTGTATGTAGCTGTTATTGTCTGCAACAAAAACACATCTCAAGAATTCTGGTGCTAACAAGTTTCCATTTTTGCTTTCAATATTTTTCTTATTTCTGTGAAAGCTTCCTGATTGAGCTTTCTTCATTAAGAATTTCTTCTATTTCAATTACAGATCATTCTAATCAGCTTTTTAATTACAGCTGGAGCAGGCTAATTACAGCACTTCTGACTGTTATAAACAAGTCCCTGTAGGATGAAAAAAAAGAAAAAAAAAGAAAAAAAAAAAAGAGAGGTGATTATCTTTAAATGATAAAGAAAAATAGCTACTGCCATTTTCCACTGACAAAAAAAAAAAAAGGAGAAATCTTGCTTTAACCAGGCAGCACCAGGGAACCCAGCATCCGTGTTCACCTCTGTTTCCTTTGTGGCATTTTTTTGGCTTGCAGATTGAGCAACCTGAATTTCCAGAAAAGCTTGATCATCTTAAATCAGAAATCAACAGTAATATGTAACCACTTTTTTTCAGAAAACATGCTTTAGAGGCTTTGATTTTTCTGTATTTATATTCTGTTAAATTCACATAAACCAATGTATTAAGCTTTATTTGTTAGTGCTAATCAGAAGATATTTTCCCATTGTAACAGTTTTCATTTAGAAAGTGGTGAGTTTCATTGAGAGGAAGAAAACTTTGAAATAGTCATTAGGAACAGTAGTTGCAAATATCTTTACAACTTAGTGTGTGCATTTTTGTTTTGAGACGTGATAAAACTAATCTAAAAAGCAATCATACATATCATTTGTCTCAAATGAACTCCATGTGACTGAACCTAAATTCTTCATTTAGGCAGTATGTTGTAAAAGTTATTAAAAATATACAACTGTGGGATGACAGAGAATAATTCTAATTATAACCAGGGTTCTGTCAGCTCTGAACTGCCAATCAGGCTCTTGTTACAGTTTAGGGACACACTCCTGAAAAAGACAATGAGCGCAGTCTGTAAGAATGAAGTGACAGGGAAAAAACTTTTGCTTTGGTCATTGATTATTATTTACAGGCCTAACGTATGTAAAAATAGACCTCACTCAGGCTTTTCTGTGTGATTTGAAAAAGGTTAATTGATTTTTTCCTAAGTGGTGGGTTTTTTTTAACATCCAGACCTGTGTTTGCTTATGCTGTTAAATGCATTTTGTGTGTTATTAATATTTCCATATAAGTAAGAATTATCCTGCTATTCGTAAAGGTTTCCTGAACTCGACACTCGTTGCTCCTGGCCTGGTATAATAGCTGGCATTGTAGCTCTACGTAATCGTCGTAGTAGCCTTCAGCACTCACGTGCCTGTAGACTCCAGAACGCGTGTGTTGGCACGTCCACCTGCTGTCCCCCGTCCTCCACTTGTCTCTGAGTTTCAAGTATGGGTTTGAACACAAATTGCTGCCCCAAACAAAAATGTGATATGATGCAGAGTTTTGCATTTAGTTTCAGCTTGTCCTTTCCCAAAAGACTAATAGCAATTCCCAATGAATAGAGAGCCCACGCTGTAGTCCAGTGCTACCTACAAAGAAGCTTACTCATGTTCACTAGGGTTTTAATTCTAGTTCTGTTGTTACTTTAATTCTGTTTATTTACCTTCAATGTGCAGTCGATCAGTACGAAGAATTAGCATTAACAATGGGAATCACTCACTCTGGTATGTATTTGGTCCACTAGTTCAAAGTGAATTTTGTATTTTCTTTGCACATATTTTTTCTAGAATCAGATAGCCATAAAAGCTAAAACTTTGGATTAGAACTTCTACTTCAATGGTGACTGCCATAAGACCATGCAAGATATTCTAGTAGAGCACTTGGAATAGTTTTCAAGTGAAGCAATTTTCATATCTTGCAGAGAGAGGAATGTTTATCATAATTGAATACTATTCTGTGGAAATAGGTGATATGAAATTGGTTGGATTGCGTTTGGGGTTTTTTTTTTGGTTTGTTTTAATTTCTACTGTATTTGTTGGTGTGTCTAAATATTACAGGGATACTTGTGCTGTAAGAGCACAAGTATATACATAAAATTATGTATAAAATGTAAGAATCGCTGTTTAGTCTTACTCCAGAGGTTATGTTTCACTTTTCTTTCAAGAGCAAATTCCCATGTTCATATGCTTTTAGGCATATGTGACTCGATTTGCAAATGCTACTGCCATATCATTTGTGTTACTTTTCTACTCCTGAGCATAAGGACAAAATATTGTAGGTGGTAACATTCGGATTTGGGGGATTGGCTTGAGTTTTTCTCTATAGTTACTTATGTAAAAGTATATAATGATTGTTGAATGTAACAGTTTGAACTGTGTATATGCAGATACAGAGCATCTGTATCACAGAGCAGCAGTAAGTTCTATTAGTTGGTTTTGGTAGAAAACAGTAAGCTGTATTCTTAGCTGGTGTTAACAGTCGTAAATTAGACTTAGTAGAGTCTCTAACAATTTCCACTGACCGACACTTGGTCCTAGGAACTAGAGATCAACAAACTAACCTGGAATTACAGGCACCTACTCAAAAGTGAGGAATGGGAGTTGGGAGATTGTGCGTTTGTTGATTGTACATTACCACACTTTAAATATGGGTGTCATACACACAGTAGTATTGACTCTTAAGATCTCCGTGTATTCAAATATTGCTTGGCTTAATTAGGCAGTCTTATTTTCTTTTTTTCTTGAGTACATTTCTTTAGCTCAGGATTGCTTATATACTTTAGCTGGAATGAGATTTCCGAGTGAAGTTGTTTTAAACCCCCAAGGACAATGATTCCTTCCTCTTCCTTCTCCACCCTCAACCACTACCACACATCCTTTCCTGACATCCAACCTCAAAAGGATTGTATCTCACTTGAAGCAAACAGTGGCACAGTTTTTATTCTTTTTTTTTTTTTTTTAAAAAAAGGTTTTAAAAAATTCTGTTCTTTGGCTTGCCAAGATATAAACAGAGCTAGGCAAAACAACTGAGTGTGACACAACCTTCCCTAACCGAGTTTCCATATTGTTTGAGCTTTTATTTTTTACAGTCAGTCACCATTCTCTGATTTCTACATATCTTCCCTTCAAAATTGTTAAGTGACCTTTGCTCTGCTGTCTTGTAGAGTGGTTGTAGCTCCACGTACAATGAAAATATATTATCCTTTCTATTATTTTCTTTGTTTTCTAAAACCACCACCCCATAAATCCCTTAAGATCTGTAGTCTTTGTTTTTTTTAAAAAAATGGTAATAACGCATTTATTTATTCTTCTGTTTGAGTACTTATTCAGCCTCATACTTTCATTTTCTCCAAAAGTAAATATTGGAAAAAAGTAGCTTTTTTTTTTTCTTTTCTTTTTTTCCCCAGAGCTGCCAAGTAGCTGAGGTCCTCCATAGTTCTGTGTCCTGAGCAGAGCTTTAATCCATCAATTGGACACAGGCTATATCCAAAACAATAGATGCCTAAATTTCATGTGTCATTACTGTAGGTAGAAGCACACTTTACCCTGTCAGCTTGTGCAACTTAAGACCTGCAACAGTGTAGGGAGACCCGAGTTGGCCCAATGTAACTACAATTATACTGCTTCCCCCCTAAAGCTGCTACACCCATACGTTGCTGTGGCTGTGCCCGTGCTGAGGTGCAAGTTGGGTGAGAGAGAACTCAAGTTGTAGATTAAGTAGGCGCATACTTTGGCATTTCCGCTATCTATATTAGAGTGTTTTGATCACTGTCTGATACCATTGAAAAGTTTAGCAATTCCATGCTGGTAGGCACCTCTCAAAAGTCAGATAGGCTTGAGTATTCAAAGAAGAGACTCAATTCTACAGATTTAAAACAAACCTGTCATTCATAGCTTTTGTGCAGACACCATCAATTCTGTTGGGGGTGGGGGAGAGGGGGCGGGTTGGGGCAGGGGAAATCTCACTCATTTTTTCTATTGCTTTGTTTCTTGCTGGCCTTACAGAATAAAACAGGTTTTTCACAGATCAGTCTCTTTGGCTGAACACCATGTTGAGAGGAACTCCACCTAGACTGATGGAATGGAGAAGATAGACAGATTTACTTTATTCTCTACTCTGCTGCCAGCTCATGATGGAACAGAAAAATTGGCTTCTAACCATAAGTAAGTATTTGTAACTTTTTACTAAAGGGCAGATTCAGGAGACAAAGAAATTAGGAATATGAAGCTTTTTAGTAAATAATTTTAAGTGCAGCCATCTTACATTGTCATCTATACAAGCTTCCTCCAGAAATGCAACACTCTACTATGCATTAAAAATGTAAGTATTAAATAAACAAACAAACACTTAAAAACTGAGTAGTTGTTAGTAACTTTATGTCATTAATTTCTCCCCGGGTTAATATTTAACTAACACACAGTTAAGACATCTCTGAAAGCCTACTTTAGATCAGCTTTGTTATTTCTGTATTATAGCACAAGATATCTGAATAAATGTAGGAATATTTTATTGATCACAAACATGATACTTCTTTCAGCAATTGAAATGCATGATGATTCTCATGAACAAAGTGAAAATAAAGCACAACCAAAAAATAACTTCACATTTTTCCCATTTCATTCTTAGTGTAAGCAATAAATACAATGCTATAGCTTCTATTAATCTTATTTACATGGTACAATACTTGAACATTGCATGGTTTCCAGACCAAATGTTTCATGACATGAAAAGGAGTACGTGTTGCAGCATTTCTACAGCCAAATACTCTAGTAGATCATCACAATGAAAAATTACATGGCATAAATGGTAACATTAAACAAACAAAAAAATAACTGAGGGGACCCTGCAATGGAACGTTTCATTAATTGAAGACAGTAGCATTAAAAATAGACATTCCCTCTCATAGAATACTAATATGCTGGTATTAGAGATACCAAATATAACTATTTCTGTAGCCCCTGTAGATTAATACAATATATCCTCACTAAATAACAAAAAAATAATAACAGATGACCGTTTGCATGTTCAAAGGAATCTCACAGCCCCACCGAAACAGAGTTTACTTCCATCCCAAAGAATACAGATGACTGCAACATTCTGTAAAGTAGAAAATAAGCCATGAGAAATCAGCATAAGGATTTGCTTTTAATTTATTTTGACCAAAAAACCCACCACATTTTAAGAAGCAGAGCCTTCTCTTGGTTGTGTAGGAACTGAAAAAGGTGAGGTAGGAAGACAAAATAGGGAATTTACATTTTCTGATGCTAAACAGGAAATAGGTTAGTTAACCTTAGGAGGAGGGGGTAATGTAGCTCTCCTATGTCATGTAACCCTCCACAGTCACAAACGTTTTCTTGTACATCCAGCTGGATGTGCGTTTCTTTTCCAAAGTGAAGACAAATGTGCTCCTAGAAGCATGGTGTGATTGTCCACCTAGAAATAAGATGATTTCTGTGGAAAAACAATTTTCCCTCCTGAATTACAGGTTTCTCTAACAGAGGACAGGGAGCAAATAGCAACTAGTACTTTAGACTAAATGATAAAAATTTATAGACTATTAAATTTGAACTGCCTAGCTGAGAAGGAAGCTTAACTCAAAATCTAATATTGTATCACACTCTAAACCATCACATATGTTTTAATTATAACAACCCACCCGGTACCATTGAAATAACTGTCTGATAATATGCCATAAAGGACTTCAAAGCAGTTTTAAATGGACAGATGTCTGCCTGGGCTTTGCTTCTCAGCTGGTACCATTTGATTCTGAAAATAGAACTCAAGACAGATTTATACCAGTTGATGATCTGGTCCCCAAATGTAAAGCTGCTATACCAGAGCAGGGATTTTCTGCATCACTAGTATTTTCAGAACATTGCGCAGATTTTAAGTAACACTACATAGATTAGCAAGCAGAGTTGTAAGTAACCTCTAATCATGTTGTAGCAGATACTGTTACTGTATTCTTACAATTTCAGAGATGGTGACGTCTGATTGCCAGATTTCACACTATTCTAAAGGACAGGATCCAACCAATTCTCAAATCATTTGCATCAGTCAACCAGACAGCCTCGCAAAAGGACAAAAAACTTATTTGTGCATCCTAGCTGAGATTCTATATTATGAAACTAAACCATTAATAAAACACATTCTAAATTCAAACTCCAGACATAAGAACTGTAAAAAACTATGGAAAGGTGCAAATGGCGTGAACTTACCACGTCGTCCTAATGTTTTCCTTCTAAATATAAAGCATTTAAAGCCTTATGAAGTCACAAACCAATAAACACTGTGACAGCAAACTAACTAGATGCTAATGAAGCTTATGGAAAGGCTATTGACAAAAATGTATAAATGTTAAAATCAAGTTGTTCATATACAAAATTAAGTATTTAAAACTGAAACTGAAGTGGTGTCAGAAAGAACTGTCTTTCATTTTTTTGACTGGCTTACACGCACCAAATGTACATTAATTAACTTTGTTTTGGTTTTTCCCCACTTGAAGTAGACTTATCTTCAAAATAAACCAATAAAACCTTTTTCTTTTGTGATTTTTAATAAGATTTTTCTAGATTCACCTTATATCATATCATGCCCTCATTCTTGAGCATTTTTGTCATTTCACTTAAAACCCCTACTATTCCTTTAAAGCACAAAGATTTACAAGAACATAAATTGCTATAAAGACACATTTTCTCAAGACCTTCCTGAAAATCCCCTCATTTTATTCTTTATTTCACCAAAGAAACAACTTATAAAGTAGTGTTCTAAGCTAGTTAACTGAGATGGAGATTCAGCATCAAGCACTCCAAAATAATATTAAAATTCTCAATCCATAATATTTTAAACTTTTATAAGACAAACTTCATACTGGATTTTTCAAATAATGACAATTACTAACCTTAGTTTGCTTGATTAGTCTGAATCTCATACACTGGCTTGAAAGGTAATATGTCACTGGCACTGCATTTAGTCTTGCATGCTTTTCTCAGACCAAAAAAAGCCACAAAATTAATCAAAACTTTGCCCCAAGAACGAAGGAATAAATTATCAAGCAAATGGCCAGGGAAGTACTTAAAAATAAAACGAAACAACAACATGACTACAACAAATTCTGTACATGATCTTTTTCCTAGCTGAGTAAATTCCGTTAGCGCACAGTGAAGTTCCATCAGCTTCAATTATGTATTAGTGTCTGGAAGGATTTACAGTTATTGAGGTTACTACTTTTCTTTCTGGCGATAAGGCCTCATTGATCTTGTTTGTGTTAAACCAATAAGAATCTCCCATAAAATTGAGGAGAAGGAGACACTTCTGTATATGCAAACACAGTTTAAATAAAATTGCTCAAACTTGCTGTAAAATCTACCATTGCAGTACAGAAGTAAGTAGAGTCTCAGACTTGCACTGGTGTCACTATGGTTGATTTAAAGTAGTGGAAAAAACAAACTGGCCAAACCAAACCATCAGTCTCTTTGAGTCTGTTATCTCAGACTACCTGTTAGGCTTTTTTGACAGTCAAATGCTGGACACAAAATTAACCTGGACAATCTATTGTTATTATTGCACCTACTTTAACCATTTTCCTTTGTTCTATTTTAGGTTGAATTAAGACAATACAATATGGTATTTACACTCTGAGATTCTATAGGCAAATGAAGTGGCTTCAACACAACACAGTCTTATACAAACTTCCAAGAAAATAAGAAATCCTTCATTGATTCCCTTTGTACAAAAAATTGCCAACTTTGTCTACACAGTAGAAACTGAAGAGGCAAAGTTTGTATCCTTATATAAATGCACATACATATATAGATATATATATGTACAGATGTCCATACTATATAGATACACAGAAACACAAACATATGTATATATGCATATATATACATACGTATGAAAAACGTGTTGATTTAGTTTGCATCATTCAAGAGAAAAACATATCCCAAGTTAGGTAAAATCTTCTGGCCGTGGAGTCATTGAATCAAACTTGGAGTTCATGAGCTAGGAGGGTAAGCACGCCAGCATATGCTGAGCCTTTGGCAGTCAACCATATAGCTTTTCAGTTTTTAAAACAACACTCTCCATGTCATGGTAGCCCTTCCCATTTAAATGTTCACTGGTGCAGTCATGATTGTAGCTGTAGCCTTGAACATCGCTGATTGACGAGACAGTGTAGGAAGCGGTGCGCATAGCATCCGAGTGGCTGAAGCTGTGCTCAAATTGGATTTTGTACTGATTCCAGTGTCTTCTCAAAACAGCTTGGACCTATGTCAGAAAAAAAAAAAAAAGAGAGGCACATAAAACATTGGGAAAGATAGCACTGAACTACATTCTTTGATGAATGCGCGCCATAATAAACGTGTCTAGGCAAATTAGGTAGTAAGGCTCAATAATCCTGGAAAATGGGGGTACCTACATGTGACCTGTCAAATGAGATGTTCTGAAAGATTTACAATTTAAGAAGGCATTATTTGTTGACAAATTTGGTGTGAAATAATTACATTTTACAACTGTAGTGTACTAGCTGCTCAGGAAAGGCATGTATTACAGGAGGAGGAGCAGCAACATAATTTTCTGCTTTCTCCCCTGTGGACTGAAGTCCAGTGTGGACAGGTCAGATGTACAGTTGAAAAAGGTCATCCTTATATTCAAAAGGCCATATCTGCAGCAGCTGTAAATTCTTAAACTCTCAACAAACCATAATTAACATTTGCTATAGTTCTGCCACAAGAAAGCCTTTCTTAATTTCTCACCATACCTTAATCAAATGAATAGAAGGACAATTTCCCGAACTCTGTATTTCTACCAGGGTTAAAAATAAAGCTGATAAAATAGCCGAAGGCCCCACCTTGTTTACATGTCTCCACCGAAAGGATGCTATGTTTATCTTAGCCTTCCTCTCCTACAATATGGTTAAACACCTGTGCATATTGGATTGATGAAGTGTCACATTCATAAAATTCACATGGAATTAGTTTTTCAGTGAAGATGCCAAGTGAGGAATGCTAAGAATGGTAATAGCTATTGTTGTTGCTTTTTTAAGAGAATTTTTTTTAATGTTAAAAAACCTGCCCACGGATCATGAATATTTGATTTCCTTTTCAGCTGAACTTTGTACACAAAATATTCCCACGATGACTGGCAAGGCACTGACTTTCAAGAAATGCTGTGGGGACGTGACACTCACATTTATCCAGCTCTGCACCCCAAATCACAGCCCTCATTCACAAGCATGACCTTCATTTCACTTTGTTACATACAAAAGAACTAAACACTGAACATGATTCCCCCAGTTAAATATTGAGATTTTGGGTAAATATTTTTCGGATTTTCCATATGTCTTCAGGGTTTCTTTTATGTTTGCTTTTCCCTAACACAATGGCTGCTTTTGTCTAATTTTACTCTGGCTTTAATTATGAAAAATAAAAATAAATAGAAGAAAAGAGATGCAATTTTTAGACTTCCTGCAGTCTAGTATCAGAATCTTCTGTTAAAGGAGGACTTCATATTTCTCAAAATCCTTACAAAGAAAATGTAAAAGGGTAAAGGAAGAAGTATCAACTGAGTAGCATAAGAAATTAGTATCTTAGAGCAAAGGAGATGCTCTTTTACTGTTCATAAAACTATTCTAATCCACTCAAAACATCTAAACACAAATCTACAAACACTGAAGAGAAATCAAGTGTCTTAATATTTCTGCTTTTATTGCTCTTCATATCAAAAGTCTGTATTTCTTCTGAGTCTAAATGGAAAGTTCTTGTTTCATCACAGGGGCTTTTGATTAATTAATTTGCATTGCATAGCAGTATATAGCCTTAAATTTTCACACAGGTTGAATCCATTTCCTGCAATCCCTCACAAAGCCAAGAGAAGAGGCATATGCAAAATTCCATCTTTTCTGAGAAGGAAACTTGGAATTTATTTCTAAATCATATAAATCAATCTGTGCATATCACTAAGTTATGTTCCATTTGTTCTCCCTTCCATGGTCAATTACCTTAATAATATTAGTGTTTCATTGTAGACACATGCTCAAAAAATTACATATTGACCAATTTTCACTTTGGACATGGCAGACAACAGGCAAGAGATGGGAAAACATCAGCATCTACAACTAAATGGCTTAACCAAGGTCAAAGAAGTCTATCTGCAGAGCTGGGAAATAAACTAGAACTGCCGAGTTGCAAAGAAGCCTTACGTTATGGTCCTCTCCCACATTTCCTCCTGGTTGCTTCAGTAACGCTTGTTTGTTCATCTTATTTTCAGTTGTTAATAAATTCTGTAAACCAGTCCTAAAGTATATCGGTCCCCATAGCTCAAGAGAACCATCAGTATCGCTCCAAGACAAGTGCGTTTGGGCTACTTCTAGGGAGAAAACAGTCTGCTTAGCTTGCTCTCTGGCCAGTGACAGATGGCTATGAATAGTGTTTCCTGTACAGGCAAACACCATTTCCTCTGTGCCCTCCCCACTGCCCATCGTGCTCTCTTGGCATTTCTAAGCCAGCCACGTATTTCTGGCATTCTTCCCAAAGCCTCTCTGTTACTGCTGAATCGGTACTTCACCTCTGTCCTACTACATGTCTATTCTCGTAGGGTTTTACATCCTCTCATTTATTATTACTGTCTTTCAGTCGTCTCTAAACTATCCAATCAATCATTTATAGAAGAAGATGGCGAAAAAAAATCAATGAGACAACTAATTTCACCACTAATTATACCCTGTTTCACAATACGCATGTCTATCCATGAAGTGAAAACAGAACTCTTTCCTCAGCTTTGAGCAGTTGCACAGAGCTGTAAATTCAGTTCAGGAGGGGTAGCACTTTGTTACTTTGCTATAAGAAAGGATATTAAGCAATGCATTTAATGAAAGAAAGTAATGTAATAAATATAACTGTATTTATCAGTCATTAACAGAGATGCCAGTTCCAGCTGGAATATTCTTGCTTTCTCACCTTACTAATTAGTAATGGCTCTTTTTGACGAGTCCTCACTAAGGGCTCCCTCCAATCAGCTCTTTAACAAACTAGTCACCTGCTGTTTAGTATACCACAAATTAAACAGCTCAATTAGCCAATGAGGAGAAAAAAACCAACCAACCAAACAACACAACCTCGCTTATTAATAAAGGGATTGTATAATCCTGCAGACCTGAGACTATGATCTTTACTGCAACTTTTCTATAGACAAGTGGAAGGAAAGAAAAAAACCCCAGTCCCACAAACCTTACATGGATAATGTAGCTCATTATTATCATCTGTTATTAACAGCTCAATAGGAATCTTTATACTGATTTATCAGAGATCTGGGACAAGCTTCTCCTCTGATTGCAGCCTGTGTCGCCCGAAAGGCTGCTCTAGTCCAACTCAAACTGGAAAACATGATGAAGTAGTCAAGAAGCATCTTCCTCTGTGGGCTGCTGGGACACAAGCGCGTGAGCGTCCGTAGGGAAGCCTTGCCAGAGAAGATAAAGATGAAGGGTTTGAACGTATGCCCTCGTCTGTAGGAGGTTTGTGACAAACAGCTGCAGTGCATGTTAGAACTGGATTTGACAGACCATCCCTGGCTGCGCTGCTCAAGAAGTTTGGAGATGTTCTTTGGATACAGTAAGCGGGACATACCAGCTATTTTTCTTACATTTTTTAGTTTCTTTTCACTAGAGCTCTCTGCAAGCAGACCACTTTTATTCACTTTTTAGCCAGAGGTGGCCTGCAAGCCATCACTTGAACAGGGTTTGGCTCCTGATATTTGGTATAAAAAACATTAAAAGGTACAGTAGCAGTTGGGAAATTCTAGATTTCCAGAGAAAGAAATCAGTGCTTTTAGCATTTTTAATTGCTAATACCCCACTGGAAAATCTTTCCCCCTTTGTCACTCCAAGTGTTGATTCCAACATCAGTATTCACCTTTAAACCATAGACTTCCTGCAGGTGAGCGTTAACACCACTCTCTGATGCCTTTCATTTTGTACAGTCTCTAATGAGGTGTTGCTATGACAGGTGATGATAAAGAAGCATCTTGTACACAACAGCTAAGCCGCAGCTGCAGGCTTTGTTCGGGCATTGTTATGACAGCAAGAGAATATAACGGCAACAGAATACACGTGTGCCTGCAGCCTCACATGCCAGAAGCAGAATCTTTTAGTAGACAAAGGAAACTTTTTTTTCTCTAACTATACTTACATTCTCTCCATGGATTTCCTTACTGATACGGTTGTTTATAAAGCAATAAATCCCTTCTTGAACAAGGTGTAAAATTAAAGAGAAAAGTGAATAGTGCTCGCAAACGCAAAACTGTTTTAAAAAGCATAAATTTCCACTCTACAGAGAGCAAATACAGACAAGTATGTTTAACTGCCAAAGTTAAGGCATAGGGTCTAAAAATTAAATGCCTACATTAAGAAATGTTGAAATGGCTAAATCTCCCTTTTAACATTATCCTGTTGACAGATGTTGAAGAAGCAATTCATCTGTTACCATTTGTAGGAGTTGTGGGAGAGCTCATCTTTTACCACTGATTAGCCCGTGCTGAATTTAGAATACTGAATTAGAAGGATGACTCAAGTTTGCTTTTCTTACATAGCGAAAGAGAGTGTGTAAAAATATGAGTCTGTAACAATGGAATAGTTACAGGTACAATTCTTACTGCTTATATAATATTTTAAAATTAGGGTTTCAAGTTGTTTAAGTAATAAAGTAGCCTTAGAAGATCCACGAGGAAGAAAAAGGCAGAACTGAGCAGTGGACAATGTCGTTTCATAGAAACTGCAGAGGTTTCAAGGGGTTTTTCCCCTCCATTTTGCACTGGGGCAGAAGAAATTCTCCATTTGATTTTTTCCAAATATCTGTTTTTAGAAGGCCTTTGGAACTATAAAATTTAGAAGGGAAAGAGTGCGTGAAAGATCAATGCTGAAAGTAGGCAAGAGATCAAATCAGATCCAGAATGCGTAATGAGGTATTCTGCTTTGAATCAAATATATAAGCGAGGACTTGAACCTGCATCTACTTTACATTAAAACCAGATCAAAACCACTGCCCAGTGCCCACTAAACTGAGAGAAAGCTTCTTTTCATATTTTCTGCCTTCATGGCAAGTATTAGCCAAATATTTACCTGTATTTAGTATTAATTTAGTATTTTTTATATATATATATATATACACATACACCCCTATATGTATATATATAATACTTAATATATGTATGTATATACACACACATATATTATATATATATATAAATAGTAATAATTTAGTATTAGCCAAATATTTACCTGTAAGTAAATATTACCGTCCGATAACATTATATAAAGCAGACTGATACAATTTTATAACATCTGATAAAAGAAAGAGTTCAGTCACAAGAAAACATGTGGTTACTCCCACACATCTGCTTCCAGTCATATACTGCAACTGCGCTATATGTAGAACAAACAAAAACCCAGATGTGTAGGAATAAGTGTAGGATGTAATTTTTCCTCTGCCAAAAGTGTTGGAAAAGTACCAGTTAGTGTTTTGGTGGGGTGTTTTTGTTCATTTGTTGGGTTTTCGGGGGAGTGGTGGGGAGGGGGGGGTGTTTCCAAGCAAGAGCTCCATTAACAATTTTTTCTATATAATTTTTAGCCTTTCTACCACTTTGATCTCTGACACTGTAAGGCCCTGTAAGTGTACTCTCCAGCACAGCTCGTGCGCCAGAGTTGCGAGATGGAAGTCACTGTGTGCACTCCAGAGTTACTGGACCTTGATCTATTCAAGATAACAGCAAAGCTCGTTAGCTTCAACAGAATGGGTACTACATACTACTGAAATACTGAAATCTTCTAACTTAAGTATAAAGTTTATTCTTGGAATTGATTGATGATGGTTTCTTAAAAGTGCAATTGTTATTTAACACAAATTTCTGACCCAAGCACGGTAAGCTATTAAGTTCTGATTTTTGGAATGATATTTTTCAGCTTTGCTAAAACAGTTTCCCAGTTTTCCAAACTTCAGCCTAAAATTTTCCCAAAAAGCTATCATAACACAAGAGTACCCCAGCACAGCAACATGAATCTAATATGCTCTATTCCTGCTGCAGAAAAACCAAATACAGTGATTCTCCAGGATAACAGACGCTATACTGCTTCTAATGTAGACAAATATACCTTCTGGATGTTGAATTGCATTTTACTTTTATATAATACTTATTGAGAATTTATATCAAAGTGACAACTGACAATTCCTTATAGAACCAAGAGACGTATATTGCTCAGTACAAATGAGTCAGTCCTAAAGAACTTACTGATGCCACAAATGATGGCATAGTCTCTCCCAAGCTCTGCGCTTCGTGGCCAGATTTATTTTTTTAATTGCTTTTTACTTGATAAATTTAGATTTAGAAAACTTTTAAAAATTACTTTAAAATTACCATCTCTTTAAATGCTGAAACAAAACAAAAATATATAAAATAGGAAAAGTATTATAAATATATTAAAAAACTGTTACTCTACCTCTCCATTAAAGAAGCAGAAAATTGTAGCCACCAGTAGACCCTGTAAAATAAAATGATTCTGCTTTATTTCACATGCATATGGATTTTTCCAGGTTTGACATAATTAGAGGTTCCTGATAAAATTCAGGTATAGATAGCAAAAAAAAATGTAGTACAACTCTAAACTTGTCTTGTGTTTTGTTTTTTTTTTTTAATTTTTAATTTTAATTTTTTTTTAAATAGATTACTAAAAATTATTGGGCCAGCTATCTACTGTGATGTTTCTTTAATAAATGAAAATTCAGCATAATGAGAAAGTTAAAGTCATTTATAAGAATATTGCATGAAGGTCTCGAAAAATGGAAATAACACAATCATTTCTCTTTTATTTGCTTCACATGCCAGCTGCTATCTAGCTCGAGTGAGCAAAAAGTGTTTCATGCTTCCTACCTGGTAGTGCATAAGGATGTGCATCACATAGTCATACACTTCCTCAGCGATCCGGCCTTCTGGTCGCCATGGAAACAGAACAAATTCAATGCCAAGTAGTGGAACAAGAATGAGGGTAGCTCTGACTGCTTTCATGTACAGGTTGGATTCTGCCTTGTGGGTGTCTTTCAGCTTCGTTATGAGAACACGAACAATATTCAGCAGGAAGAAAAGATTCACCTGTCAGAACAGAAAATTACGCTGAAGATATAGTCTGAAAAATAATCCCACATGCTGTTTTGTGATACTAAAAACCAGAAACTCAAGAAAACTCATACTAGATGGATAGCGTTGTGATTGTACAATGAACATGATTTAAAACTCTTTGAAAACACCTTTAAGTAAACAAGAGTGGGCTCTAACATCTGCTCTCCACATCCATTCCCCCAACTTGTTAAGCAAGTCTCCATCCAGACAACTGTTGGTCTTCTGGCGTTAACAATCCATGCACCTTTCTCTCTGCTATCACAATAACAGTACGCAGATGAATGATTACTTCTTTTTAAAATGATGATGTCTTTTTAGGTTTGTCAAGAAAGACGATGACACTCTTCAATCTTTGTATTTAAATACAGATCTTCAAAAAGCTACTTTATTTTTCAAATATTGCTTTAAAAATGTATAGAGAAGAAAAAAATAGAGGTGGATGGCTCTTCATTCGGTTTCATAAAAAAAAAAAAAATCCCAAACTGAAATGGGAGCTATGCTCACATCTTTCAACACGTGAGCACTCATCGTAAGCAACCACAAAACTAATACACACGCACACACACACATGTGTATACCCAACAGCCAAAGGATGTGAGTAACCAAAGCAACAGCAACTTTAAGGATGATTACACCGTATTTTCATCTATGCGATAATGGCAGCCCCTTCTGGAAGCTACAGCTAGAAGAGACCTGGAGAGTTCAGGCAGTCCCATGGCACAGAGGCGGTACAATGCTGCTTAGGAGATCCACTACGGAAGGGAGAGACGTAGACTCTAGTCCTGTCTCTTCCTCCAGATGATCGTCCGTCCTTGTCAACAACTATCTAGAGACAAAAGGGGGGAGCCGGGGTAAAAGCCAGCAGACAGAGAGACGGACAACTGTCCTGCTTTGGGCTGGAGCAGAAACAACTCTGTTCCGTGAGAGGCTCGTGCTTACACTTGTTGCCATGGCAACTGGGGTCAGCTGACTGGGTGATTTACCCTGTGGAGGGGTCGCACCTGTGGGGAGGCGGGGACAGGTCAGGTGACCCGAACTGACCAATCGGGTATTCCATCCCATCGGCCATGCTCAGTGTAAAAGCCGAGGGACGGAAGGGGTTGGGTTGGCTCTTCTTTGGCTGCTTCCCAATGGATCTGTTTCTTCAGTGACTCATGTCTGAGGAGGGACCCCATCAGCTCATCTGCCTGTTGATCCTGGTCAGTGTGTTCCAGTTCCCATTTGTCACTGAGTCCAGTCTGGACCTTCCCCAGTGCCTGACAGTGACACCTCCCTGGGAGCTTGGTATGGTTTTGTGTATATTTGTATATATTGTATGTATTTCATTGTTTCCTTTTATTATTAATATTTCATTAAAGTAGTTCAGTTTTCTTCTAAACTCATAACTCTCTTTATCTCTCTTCTTCCTCCCCTTGGAGCGAGAGGTGGGGGAGAGCATTGTTGTCTTGTCCTTGGCCAACCTGTCCCAAACCATGACAACAACGAAGTTCTAAAAAGACTAGGAGCTCCTGGTCTAGGGAGAGGCCTCTGTCTTACTGTAGGACAAGCACAAACAGGGAAGCCATTTCAGACCATGTGTGTCACCATGTCCTTCACAACCCTGGCAGAATTCTTTCATGTCAGTTAAGGTTTTCACAATAAACAGCTGCATATTGTTATAGCAACGAGGCCCTTGACAGATATGTGTGTTATTTATATTCTACTTACATGCTATTTAAATCATTTTAACAGGAAATAGTTTTACATAGGAAACTACTGCATGAATTTCTCCTGGAAGTCTCCAGCTACCTTTAAGCTTTGTTTAAGCAACCAAGGTCTTCGGATTCTTTCTCAAGGGATTTATTTAGATTTTATGCAGCCCACAATCCTCATCCAACTTCCTATAGTACACGCAGACAATAACTCCTTCCTCCATTTCTAAATTTAATCCTTCTCAAATCTACTAGTTCAACATGTCTCAAACACAGAATTTTCAGCCCTCTTGTGTTTTGGTAGCATGGCCAGTTCCTATAATACTGCCTTTGAATGTTAATTGAAGATAGAAGTTGCAGCAGCCAGGAGTAAAATGCCACCTGGCAAACAGGCTGAAATGCACAGAATTTTTCTAATTGTTCCACTTACCCACCAAAACCAAAGCAGCACAAAAATAAGCATACAAAGAGTTTGCAAATAGGTATTAGGTCAACCGTAAAAGATGAATGAGGCAAAGCAGAGAAGGGAGAACAGTATGAGGGTCAGTAAAAGTATGCAGTGCCAATTTTTGATGCGTATCTCTTCTGTCACAAACACAGTGAGATCCGGATGAACTGAATTCTTACAAGTGATGAAGACAGGTCTTGACCGTAGCAGGGTAGTGAGTAGATTTTTACATTTAAGCAAAAGTAGGCCAGTGGAACTACTTGCACATATATTATCATTAAATTGACTGTGATGGTTTTTAAAGCCTCAAAGGAGTGACACTGTGCTAGCTGCAGTATGAACACATAGTAAAATACCGGCAGCTCCACAGGGACCTGAAAGTAAACCAGGCAAATGACCAAAACTGCAAACAAAGGCAGAGAAGGCAATCCTAGATAAAAAGAAATGTTGGCACCTATACTGTAAACTTAAGAGAATTTAGGTTATGCCTTAAGAGTGGCTGTGAACTTAGCTGAGCTTCTAAGTCAATAGGTGCTGCAGTTGTTGAATTAAACTCTCCTCCAGTCCCTGATATTTCTGCTTCTTTCCACGTTAAGATTTTGCTAAGCAGTATGGTAATCCTTATTATCATGTAGATTTAAATTCAGTTTAAATTCCTCCTGATGATGATAAAAACAGACCATTCTCAGCTCAAGAAACTCAGATGTTCTTAGATACTACCTGGTAGCCATTGCACGGCTTTTAATCTAGTTATGCAGCTTCGGATCTTAGCCTGCTTGAGCCTGGCTTGCTTGGGTAGAACACCTACTCATGCTCATGAAGACAAGTTTTATACCTGGCCTGTGGACATTCCCAAGGCTGGGTATATGAATGCTAAGCATTCAACTTCAAAACTTCCTAAGTCTTGTACTAAGTCTAGCTTAAAGTCACTGAATACGTCAGTGACAAAGCTAGGAGCTCCTGAACTTCCTTCACCGAGTACACTTCTTCTGCTAAAAGAATTTGCATCTATAACAGGCTGTCAGTCTAAGACACTAATACATAACGTTATTATAGGGCACAATAAAAACCCCTGTATTATTTATATAAATAATGGCATGCCTAAATCAAAATCTGCTCTTTTAGTGGCACCGATGCAAACCGAATCACTGGCACATCTGAAATCTACACTGAAATCACTACTGCTTTCCCTAAAGTTCGAACCCATTGCTTTTTTTTCCCTCCTCCGTTTTGATCAATATTTGTCTAGTATAAAAACTAACATCCCGCTCTGTTTCGTTCCCACACAATTTCTTTAATTGTTGTTGCTTAGGCAAACAGTTGTAATTAAATGGTCAACTGAAGACAATTCCAATCAAAAAGCAACCTATGTCTGCTCCCATTTCCTGTTTCTTTGGCAGGGATCTGACCACAGTTATGTAATAACAGGGGCCATAAAAGCAGCATTCTTGTTAACTTTATGTAATTGTAGGATTTTCAGCGATGTACAAGAGTTAAATTCCCATTGGCTTCTGCCAATTCTCCCTGGCACCCACTTGACAGTCCTCTTCAAGTTCTTTGAGATCTTTCTCCTGCAAGTAGAAACAGTGTCTTCTCCCTTGTTATCTAATTTGCAGTTTAATATTGTTGCTTAAATGTCTACTAAAGCAGGTCATGCTTAGTAAAGTGTGAAAATTGTATCTGGCAAGCAAGCTGCTTAAGCAAATGAGGGTTCTGTTCACAGAGCCTAAACACATGCATTTCATCTAATGTCTTTATCCCTGGCGTAAATTGACATATTACATGTTTTTTGTTCCCAGGAAGGAAAGCAACTCCTTTAAGGTATTTTCACATCACAGGCAAGATGTGTAGTTGCGTTTAATCTTTGTTATTCCTACATGGTTTTCAAATAAATTTATTGATTGTACTGAGGCAAGAAAGATGCAAGAGAAACCCCTTCAGTCAGCTCATGAAAAATATAGGAATAGCAAAGGTATACATATTTGTAAATTGCAAAGAGAATGGACGCAGATTCTGCCCAAATCAATCCCATAGAGGCGATTATTATGCCTCCAATAAAATCAGAGGACATTCTTTGTGTCGCCTTGAGCGGGAAGACGACTGGACAGTTTGGGACTGATCCAGCACAACTGAAACCAGTAGGAGTCTTGCCATTGTTTTCAGCGTGACTTCGTGGAGGCCACTGCTGGGAGGGAGAAAATGATCTTCCATCCTAAAATGAGGTCACTTAATGGAAGATGGTACAGCCTCATAATTTTTACATAAATTTTTCTGTTGTTATTTAAGCAAGCTCTGACTTAATATAAATTATATCTCAGCTTCAAAGAGCTTTACCTAAGTGATATATCTGTGAAGAGAGACCTCAACAAAGGAAGTAACAACAAGGCAACACAGAATAGCATACAGCTCCCGGGTGAAATACAGCACCACTGAAATAAACAAACAAAAAAATCCTATCCCTTTCTGTGAAAACAGGATTTCACCTTCTGTGTAAATTAGAAAGCAGAAAAATTGAAAGGATTTAGAAAGGTTTTGAGTTTACAGATTAGAGCACTAGTTAAAGTGCTTTACATGAACATACATGGCAGACCCGACTAACGTGACAAGGGATTGTCAGTAATAATTCACACCCCAAGGGCCATGGATCTCAATAATTTCCCAGGGATTTTCTCTGGCTTCCCATGCAGAGGACCTCAGGTGTGTCACGGTATCAACACAATCTTCAAAAAGTTCACCAGCTAGTTTCGCTGTGAATGAAAATGGGAGTCACAGAGACCACTATGCAATGGTCTTCAGAGAGATTTCTGTACGCACAGAATTCCCCCTGGAAATATTCATTAACAATTTAACAGAAGAAGTAGTTCATGTAAATCAGAAACTGAAATTGTTTCCAAAAAGTTACTTAATGTTTTCATTGTTAACGAGTTTCCTTGCATGAACTGAAAAGCCGTAAGAAAAGTCAGTAGACATGTATACAGTACCTCTGCTAGATCAGCTTGAAGTTTGTGTTACAATCAAAGAGATGACTAATATATACAGCGAGCAGCTAATTCAGGTCACATATAGAATGCCTCTACACTGCAGCATTCTCTGCATTATGCATGCATAGATATTAATTATGTGTATAGTTGTGTAGATACATATTAGTATTTTCTCTTATTATGCACCTGTTTCTATTTAGCAACAATCTATTGACTGAATTTCATAGGTTAAATTCAGTCCTAGAATAACTGAAGTACAACGCTAATTTTTATACAGTGGAGTCTTGAGTGAGTTACCTAGAATTTAGTGTCTTCAGTAGCAAACATTCATGTAATAGAGCTGGCATTAACTTGGAGTGTCAGACAGAACACTGTGCTCTAAGAGTTCGTGAGGACTAATGAAGCAGAGTTGCAATACCCCGGTGGCCAAAGAACGCATTGCTAGATTGGTATCAGAACAGGGGTGGTCACAGATACTTGCAGAACTATTTCCCACCGGTTCTTTCCCAAGGGCCTGCTCTAGCGTCTCTCCATCCTGTATTCCCACCCACAGTCAGTCCTGACATTTGAGAGTCCTCTTTCTGGACCTCAGTGAGGTCCAGTCTGGTCGCTGTTTGGCCACATGAGCATAGTGACACAATGATGCTAGTAGCAGAGTCAACCTGGCAAACGGCCAGGGCAGCTAAAGGAAGGATTTGAACGTGGCCCTCCAGTACTCCCAGTAATATTTAGTCCTCCGTTGTCACTAGCATTTAAGTGGGATGATAATCAACGTTGCAGAACTTGAGTTTCTTAAAGGACCAGGGGTATAGCTCCTTAATAAGGCCACGACTTGTGTATCTTGTGTGTCTAAGGCACCTACTGGGTTAAGTGAGAGTCCTGCAAATGACAGTGACCTCTAAATGTTAGCTTTAGGCTCTTACCAGCTTTGTAAGCCCATGAAGAACAGATAGAAAACAAGTAAGAAAAACAAATTATTATCTGAAAAATGCCTACCAACAGAGCAGCACAAATAGGGCCATGGATGATGTACAGCAGATGAGTATCAGAGCTGATCCAACAACTAGAGAAAACAAACAGGGAAAGAAAAAAACATTTGGCATCTTATTATCTGTTGTATTCCTTTTTTTCCCTTGAAGAAAATATAACAGTTTTGCACAGCAAGTTGAGATGCTACTTACTTGTCGTTATAATATAAAGTTCTAGCAACAGCATGTATGCAGGCAGGGATAAGTGGAAAACCTGTGAAGGAAAAACAATGTTTTCTTCATATATAAGCCTGGCAAATAACAAAGTAAACTTGCAAGAATCTTTTGTATTTTCACATTATCCAAACTATAAACCTGCAGAGCAAATAAAGTAACAGGGACCAATTGCATTTCTATTTTCTCAGATTTTTTTTCTGGGGGGTGTATGAAACCTTATTCCTACTGTCTTACCAGGAAATTCATACCAACACATAAAAAGAAAAGGCAAATCAAATTCTAACTTTTTAGAATGCAATGATCAATCTTCATTAACACAGGTGTTTTTCAGACTGCAATCTGCAATAATGCTAAATAGGTAAGTAGTATTAAAAAGGTGACTGTATGTATGACCATAGCTTTAATAGTATGATTATCAGTGCTGATTATGTCTTCACTGATACTTGTCTAGGTATTCAGAAAACAAGGTCAGCTGCAAAAAAAATATGAAAACGGACTCTGGAAATCAGGTTGAATTCAAAATTTAAAAAGAGTACACAAATTAGTTATCTGGGGTCCTTGACACCGTGGTGGTACCTAATTTTCAGAAACTGCTGAGCATCTATGATCTTTTAACCACACCTCAGCTGTGTCTGTAGTGGGACAGCTAGCGACCCAGGTACCAAGCCATGTTATAGCTGAATGTGCCAACGCGCTGAAGCTGAGGAGAAAGCTCTCGCTTGCACTGTGTGAATAAGCTGTTGTGAATTATCTGAAGTGACCAGGTTTGGCTTGTTAGTTTTGATACTGATATTACTTGAGATCTTCAGCTACAGCTATTCTGTATTTGCTTAGCGAACAATACAGGTCAAATGGAACTGCTGGAAAAATAAATCCTTGGCCATCTCTAACTTAGTTCTGACCCTCCACCCTAGACATGGCGAGACTTCTCTGAAAACAAACATTCATTCCTGAATAAACATCTTCGAGGTGAGGAACAATGAATAATTACTTCTTAATGTCCTTTTTTATAATAGCAGACTATTTTCTCTCTACAAAGGAGGAGTCCCTTCCTGACTCCAGAAATGCACGATCTCTCTTTCAGCAAAGATAGAGGTACATACAACTTCCTACATTAACATTTCTAAGCCTGTTAAAACACTACAGACAAAGAAGAGGGGTGTGTCAGCGTTGTTCAAAGCCACCAGCTCAGCGAAGCAAAGGGACAGATGTTCAAATTCTCGTGAAAAGGAGCGAGAGATTGCATTAGCCTAAAAATACACAATATGAAATCGCATACCCCAGCCAAGAAGGTAATACCACATCAAGTGTTGTTTCTCGGCAAAAACAGCCACCACGATGAGAGTATGCAGGTAAATGCCTTCACACAGCATCCAAAAGTAATTGCAACCCATTAGGTACAGGTAGATGAACTGTGATACTTTGCAGCTAACCTGTGGAAAAAAGCAGAGTACAATATAAATTTTTAATTTTCAAAAATCTCAAAGCCTTAGTTGCAAAATGGAAAAAATACTGCTTGAGTCAAATGTTAATGTTTATTCTGCTTTTCATTACAATTAAATATATTTTTTTTGTAATAGAATTTTCACAGAATTACAATTCCACGCTTTATGGTGACAAAGAAGTTGGTAACCAAGTCTGTATTTTTGTTATTCAATCATGAGGGCCTCAAGATCCTCAAGCATGATGGCAGAAAGCGGTAACGGTATTTTCCCTTGTCTCAAACATTGCCACATTTGACCATTCCAATCAGTAGGGAATCTTTAAATTATCTGATGGTAAGCACACAAGAAAATTTACTTTCATGAGGGTAATCCCCTCTCAATTTTACCAATCCCAACAAACAACTACTCCAGAGAATGATTTATGTTTTTAAAATGCTTACAATATTTCCAGTTCTAACCTAGTCATAACTGCACTTAGGGCCGGTTGAGAACGTGCATAGTAGGTTCTGGAAGGAAGCTCGCTTGTTGGTATGTGTTTGTGTTTCGCTTCATTCAAAAGACGTTCTTCACCTGAAGTGTTATACTGTAACTTATTGTGAGGACTAAAATGTGAGGTTGTGAAAAAGGAGCAACAGTTAACTTGCAGATTTCCCCCCCCCCCCCCCCCCGCTTCCAAAATTGCCATGTGTTTGAACTATTTCTGTCACTTAGCTTAAACCAAAAATCGATATTGTGTTACCACATTCTGCTACATAAGTCACTTGATGATGATGATGATTATTAGCAGCTATCTCAAGCCTATTTTCCAGCATTTTGATGAGCTTTTACAGGGGAAAGAGAATTTCTCTTTTTACTTGATTCAGCTTCTGGAGTTTTGCCCTAACTTTCACAGAATTTAAATTCATCTTCCAGGTCTAAATAAAAATAAGGCCATAGTTTGGGATTTGTTTGTTTATGTATTTAATTTTCAGGCTCTTCTGCTGCTATAACTCCTAGCCTTTTTGGGAGAGGCTACCCATTCAAACTTACCCCAGCATTATCAGGAAATGGGAGAGAGAGAAATCAAACCCAAACAGGCAGCTTTTTTACTTTGCTTTTTACTTCTGGAACATAAGGGTCAGCTTTAATCCCCTTCACAAAAAAAATTAATTCTTCTCATTTCAACTGAAGATGGTAAAATTAAAGCCATAGGAAAACAGCTAGCATCCAAAATATACTCCAAAGGGTTTTTTTCTGCCTTTCCTCGGTGAATTCAACTGTCATACGCTCACTGACATCATCTAGAATAAGCTACTTTCTTGCAGTTGTTTCACTGCAAAAGCGATTTGCACAAATTCAGATCAGTTCAGTACGCTCGGACTCTTAAAGTGTTTTCAGTATTTCGAAACCTCAAATGTGAAATGCCCAAATCATTGTTAGACATCTGTTGTACTACGTAACGTGGATACATCATTACTGAACTTTTTAACCTCACTATATACAACATTTCATCAAGCATTCACGTCTCATTTCTCTCTTCTGTGTTGCTAAAGTTTTTCATGTACAAATCACCAAGGCTGCCAAATATACTTTTACTTACTGGATTAGTTGCAACTAACTCCTGATTGTTGGCAACTGCAGTCAGTGAAATTATTGTTACAACAGAGTTGCAAACAAAAGAGAAAAATAGATTTTTATGCAGGGTAATCCTCTGGCAACTCAAGCTCCTAGAAAAGAGAAACAAGAACAAATGAATACACCAGGGGGACAACTGTGTGTACTTGGGGACAACTCCGAAATTTTGAAATACTAGAGTTCTTTATTTTATTGAGAAGTCTTGCATCAGTGCTTTCTTCAGCTCCAGTCCAAATTTAACAGAATGGTGTGAAAGGTAACACCTTCCCCTAATCTCAGTTTTTTGTACAACGGGAGGCAAAGCAAGTACATTCAGTTCCCGTATGTTTACAATGAAGGACCTGCTTTGCACTGGCTATGTAAAAGTGATTTGAATAGCAGTAATGTAATATTTTTCAGAAGATTTATACCTTTTTGTTTGTTTGTACGTGAAGAATTTCCCAGTTAATTATCATACCTGAGCTTGAAGAATCTCTTACCCTACGTTTCTATTTACCCAACACCTGTTAAGATTTCTTGAGGTTAATTCTCTTTTACTTACATCCTTGGCATTTTTCTTCCTTAATCCTACAGCTAGAGAAATACCTAAATAAGTAAAATAACACAAATCTTGACTTTTGTATATAACTAAGTATATAGAATACAATTATAAAATGCAATATATAATTCCATTTAATTGTGTTAATTTTCAAGGTTTGCTTTTAATATGGCATTAAAATTAAAGAGAAAAATATGTTTTGAATGGCTTGCCTTTTTTTTTTTTAACTGATGTTCAATAATATTAAATAATACTCAAAGTTGAACACAGTTGCAGCAAATTTCCATTTATCTGCCATTCTGGAGAACGCCAGGTCTAACTTAGTATCATTCCAAGAGGTAGGAGTGCTTCTCATTCAAGTTTTTCCAAAGAAATTCAGCTTTACAGACAAACACAAAAGAAGATAGAAAGCCTGTACAGATAGATATTCAGATCACTGGGATATTAAGGCTTAATGCTCCAAAAGCAAGTAACATCCATTTTGTTGTGAAAGTAGATAATCAGTTGACAAAGCTGGGAAAAAAATGATCCTTTTAGATTTAAGATAGGGGGTGCATAGCACATACGTGCAAACGGACTTGATCAGAGTCAGGCAGCACATCAGCGCTGGCAGTCAGCAACAGAGCCTGGTTTTGCAGGGTGAGCGTAGCTCAGAGAAACATCTCCCACACGCAAAGAGAAGTGGTAAAGACTGCGGTATTGCCGTCACTCTCAGGAAACACCCTTTGGTTACTTTGGAGAAAGCATCTACTGAAGCATCTGCCTCCATTTAATAGGCAGCAATATGGAGTGCAGTTGGTTGACGAAATGAAATGACTAACTGGAGGAGGAAAATCTATCACTTAATGCAACTACCGTTCACTGTCAGAGAAATCGGAAATACATTGACAAGGTCAGCAGGGGACAGGTCTTAATTGTCACACAAGGGAAAAAAATAAAAATCAAGTTTTCTAGCTTTTTCAAATAGCATGCCTAGAAAGAAAAGGTAAAAGCATGGACATCGGTGATTCATTTTTAATTTGGGAGGGCAGGAAGAAGAAGACCTTTATATTTTTACAGAGAAATGCAGATATGGAATAGTCACCAAGTGGTGGAGTATACTGAAATCTGTTGAGAACGTGATAGGTGAAACAAGAAACAAAGTGACCGCACTGAACAAGAGAGACAGTCAAGACTGACTGTGGAGGAGACTGCACTTCTTGGTTGCATTCTTTGCAGCTATCACAAGAAGAGTGTATGAAGCAGCACGCAGATACACGAGTAAGTTAACAGGTTCGGATATGCACAGTGCAACACCGTGAATCAGGCAGACAGAGTTTCTGCAAGTTAAGCTTTGGAGCCCTGAGACATTCTAAGCCTCATGTCACCAAATATGGGGGAAGGAGACCCACTCTAGAAATCAGTGCTGCCATGCAGCACAAGGAACTGCATGAGCTCTGCTTCCCAGGCGTTATTTGCCTGAAGAAAATAGAAAAAGAAAGTGTCCAAAATACAGAACACAACTTTGGATATTAATTAAATGATAAAGTATATTCCATTAGGGTTTGTAGGTTTTTTGTTTTGTGTTTTTTTTTGTTTTTTTTTTTTTTTTATTTTGGCTTTCATTTTAGTGCCCAAAACACATAAAGGTTTATTACAATATGCTGGTTTTATGGTCTTTGAATATTTTTTTCCTATATAGTTTATATATGAAAAGAGAGGCAATGCTAGATTCCAGCTAAGTGCTTTGTGTAAACAAGTCCTGAAGAACTCTGGAATTCTGTCTGCTTATTGTTAAGATTCAATGCACAGGCAAGGAAAAGCACGTACAGCGAACGGGGCCATCTCTCAGGGTCATCCAGCAGCTGTTCCTGTTGAATATTCAAACACACCCATCCCCACCCACCTCCACCCATGCATAAAAGCATTGAGAGGATCACCAGACAAGAAACAAGAAAGCAAGACTGATGACATTTAAAAACTAAGACTGTTTTTGGTAATAAAATGTTTTTTTCCTAAGCCTCCCCACCCTCCCTCTTCTGTTACCCTTCCTATATTCCTTTTTCTGACTGTTTTTCTTAATGACATAATATCCTTTAATCACTTAACTCTCATAATTATGATCTAAGAACATTTGAATGACCTATCACTGGATTAAACCCTGTGCAGTAAAATAAAAACAGACCTCCTGCTAAATTACCTATTTCCCTTCCTTTTGTGACTCCTGTATGTCTTGGGCATTAGGGAAAAATTCATTTCTGCAGTTTTTCTCCAAAAGAAAAAAGGTAACATTTTCAAAAGCACCCAGATGTGTTTGGGATCTGATTTTTTAAGGTATTCAAATACTGCAAAATTCAACCAGTGAGGTCCACATACGCACCTAAGGCGAATTATCCTTTCATCTGAAATTAACTTAAAGTGATTTAGGAACCTCGTATCTCTCTATCAATCTATCATCTGGCTACTTGTTCCCTCTTGAAGTCTAGCATTGCTGTCCTCTGTGGGTGCTGTCACGTGATTTGACATGGTGCTTGTTCAACAACTTCTTTATTTCAGGTGGTTTGGGTTTGTTTTGGTTTTTTTGGGTTTTTTTTTTTTTTTTTGTTTGGGGGTGGGGTAACATCTTCCAAATTAAAGATCCCCTTCCTCTGAATTCATTGTTCTTTCAGATTTTTCTTGCCTTGTTTTTCTTTATGAAAACCATACAACTATTTTAGCAGAAGATTTATAATAAACACATGTATGATTTAGAGTATGTAACAGAGCGAGGAAGCAGAGCCACTGCAGAAGTTACTGTTACATGTCATAGATGAATTTTCAGAGAGGAAGATCAGAGTTCCAAGTTTATAGCCCATTTTTTGCTATTAAACCAAGAACTCCAATCCACTTGGGGAACACAAGTCACAAACTGGACAAGTATTTCCAATTTTCTGAAGAAAAAACAGAATTTCAAATGGAAAAAAAATTTAATCCTGAAAAGTCGAAGATATTTGAAAAAAAACCCTGTCATTTTTCCTATGGAGAAAAGTACCACCTTTCCCGTAAAACTTAAAGATATTCTAATGGTCAGCAATCCAGTAAATGTCACCTAGAAACTATCAATCCACTAACAGAATAAATTCTTTAGAAACATGACAAATTCAAAGGCACCCCCACACAATAGCAAAAAAAAAAAGTCCACCTGTTAAAGCTATGAATAATTATAAAAGCTTCAGCCGATACATAATACATCCTGGTATTAATCTAGATCCTTGAATACCCCTCTGGTACTAAAAATACTTTAGAGGAACTGTACATTCCAGGAGAACCAGCTTGTAGAGGACTTTCTTTAGCTTCCTTTAAGTTTTGTAATTTCCTTTTATATCCCAACATAACCACACTCTAGAAATTGTGGTTTGCGGGTCTGGATTAATTCCATGTGGTTCTCTGAGGAGAGATGATCCTTCTACTAGAGGGAGAGAAAAAATCCCTGGATGGTTAGACAAACGTGACGTGGTTATAATGGTAGCAAAGCAGATCACCTGCTTTTGCAGTAAGTGCCACAACCCAAGAGGAAATTGGCTTAGTTTTCATCTTACAGTGCAGAAAAATCATGCTTTACTGTTTCTGAACTTTTAAAATCATAGTGTATTTCAAATATTTTTGTTTCCTCCTGAGAAGTCTATGTCAAAGCATTTTTCCTGTCACATTAGGTATTTACTCTGTTAAACTTCTTGTGACATTTATAGGAACAGTATAGCCTTATTTTATGCAAAATCAAGCTTCTTATAAGGACTCAGAGTTGATTTTGTTGATGGTCATGATGAACATGATCTCATGTTGATTTTGTGGAGGGAAAGTGAATTTGGAAATGGTAAGCGTTATTTTTACAGGTCATACGCAAATAAATTGACTAAAAAACCCACAAATGTTTTGGTTTGTCCTCATAAAAAGAAGTCAGAAAAAGCTTAAAAGCCATCTCGAATATTGGATTTCACAAAGAGAGGCTACAAAGTTGAAACACAGGGGTTTGATGGGGATTTGTGGAAATGTTGTCCCTGAACCTGGGGAAATAATGCATGTCTAAATTGGAAACACTATATTCAGCCAGATGTGACTAAAAAGGATAACTTTTTATCAGGTATCTGCTACTCCAACCTAATCGAAGTCCAGAGCATGAGGGAAGCAAAACCTGAGGTAGCCCCACAGTTGCTGGTGTATGTGCTACTCATACGAAAATGTTAAGAAAAATAAGACTGAGTGAGACAGTAGGGTATAGCGGTAAGAAACAGGTAAGAGAGTAGAGCAGGTCTATATTATCCAATGAAAAATGATGCAGAAATGACTAAACGAGCACCAGCTAACAAGGAAAGCCTACACTCCGCAGTGCAGCATTTGGCAGAGATAACACGTCGTCTCTCTCAGCTCTGCTCATGTGGCAACGCTCCCGGGTTCACCTTTCTACTAAGCCCCATCAACTTCTTAAAGAAAAAAAAAAGTGTCTTTCATGGGAAAGAAAAGTAAGTTCACAAAAGTGGATAAGTAGACTAATTTTAAAAGACCTGTGCATTATATGACAAGTTGTTGTGACAGTGGCAATGCACTGCTCAAACTTTCTTACAAGCAGGTAACCTCGTAAGTGTTAGTGGATATGACATAACTGTCATAGACATAGTCACCATAATATGGTGAATAAAAAAAGGGGATTATTTTTATTATTACCAATCCTACTCTAGCTCATAGCCTTACTTTACTTAAATTTTATCATATTTTGTGGCTACCTACTTTGGAACGTCACTGTACCTATCATATGCCATCACTGTTTTGGTTTCCATTTGCACTTTAGTTTGGTTGGTGCTTGGCGTATCCACACTGTAACTTATTATAAAAAACAAAACACAAAAAAAAACCCCAAAACCCAAACCAAACCAAACCCAAAAAACACCACAAAGCCAAAACAAACAAACAAACAAGATTTTTCCCATTTCCTATTTTCAATATATTCCACAGTTTTTGGTTTGCAGATTTGGGATTTTAGGTTTCTGAGAAAAGAAACCTAAAATTTCATTACAATAAAATGTTCAAGGCCAAACCTATATACTGACTTTCTTTACCTTCTTGCTCCATCTAATTTCATTGGGATGGCTGGTGTTTCAAAGTATGGAAACTAGGATATTTGGTAAAGGATTTTAAATATACTTACTTAAAATAAAAGAATATGCCAAGAGAAATCAGAAGTGATGCAATTGAAAGACCATGTCCAATGATTGCCAAGTAATACAAATTCAGAGCAGTCTGCAATACAAGAACAAAACCAAGCACCTGTGATGCATACAGAACTATTGCTGATAAAGCACAAACTTATCTCTTCCGCATATAAAATTACTATAATAGTATTAAGAAAATAAAAACATTACAGATAACGATGAGTCAAGTCTAGAATCCTGCAAATCAACATCTTACTAAAATCACTTTCCGTAGGACTCACAAGAGATTTGTTGAAATCATCACTAGGACTTACCTCATCAGTTGAAATGTTAGGTTCTAATATATACTGCTATGTTTTTTTCTAAGTATTTACGTACATTTGGCTATTTATGCTACTGTACTAGGTGCATTCCCATCTGAGGCTTGATTCATCTATTAAAACAACTCTTCAGTAAAACCTGTGCTCCCTATATGAATTTATGTATTTTTTCAAAGCAAGCTGTGATTACGATACTGGAAATTTAATTTTCGTTCCGCATTTAAGGAAGGGCATGAAAAAAAATTAACAATGACTCAAAAATAGCAAAAAATAAACAGGCTTGTTAAATAAGCCTACAGCCAAATTATAGAATTATGAAAAGCTGGGTAAATACAAAAGGTAAAAATGAGGAATTAGTAAATTAATGGTTGGAATATGTACATGTTATCATTAATTCTTTGAATTAATAAACACATTAAATTCCACTAGTAACAAACCCCTGCTTTCAGTCATGGTATCTGCCTCACAAAAATTCTCTTGTTGCATTAAAAGTAAGATTATCATTTTGCACATAAAGAAACTAAGATATTCAGGTTGAGCCTTATACCATCACAAGAAAGCATAACTATCCGGATTCTACAAGAAGAATTAAAGCATACATACAAATGCTCACGTACTCCAAACTGTATGTATCCTCTAAACTTATTATTCCAATTTAAGATAGACTAACTGCCTCTTGCCACATATATTGACTTTTGAAATAATATAAAAAGATTCCAGGTAAAGGCCTAAGAAGGTTGTAAGATGAGACAAGGGTGCCTCTTTGTACATGCTAGAATTTTTCAAATTATCATTAATTTTTAAAAATAGGTACCTTTTAAAAAAAAAAAAAGAGAAAATGCAATAGGTTTAAGTGAAACTTTCATAAAAATTTGTATAAGCTTTCATAAAAATTCAGGGTTACCCCTGATACGCTAAAGCTTGGCTACGTATAGATAATGACAGCCTTTCTGTGACAGCCCTTTTTCCATTATCACCACCTCAGTCAGTGACCAATTTAAGCAAAGGTCCATGGTAAGGATTTAGAAGATTTCCACACAATTTAGAACTGGTGCGAAACAGTGGTACAGCAGGGGCTGCTGATGAGGGCAATAACAATAAGAACTGAACAATGGACAACAGTCACTTCTATTGTGCATTATCTAACTCGCCTTCTGAGCAAAGTGAAAAGATAATGTTTTTTAATATAACAACACATAGAACTGTAGCAAGCAGTAGGGCTTTCTTTGGAGCTATAATCCCATCTAAGCAATAGCTTCTGCTGCATGACAGAGTTGAAATATGCTGGCAAAATAGCCTGCGAGAAACTAGCTCATTATTCCTAAAGAAGGACCTGCATGGATCTGCTCCTGTCTGAATAATCTCTCGGTTTCCAGCCAAATGTTAGCAAGAATCAATGAATTGTAGCGTCTCTGCTAGTAGAATTAAACTGCTATTAGGGTATCCAATGTCTCACAATTTGAGAAAAAGCAATACAAAAGTGCCCTATTATCATTTATTACCACCTTTTCTCAATATGGCTTCTAAGTAGATACCCCAAAGCACTCTTGAGAGCAGTGATGCAGGCAGTAAGGGTCTCTACTAGATGACAGTATTCTTGACACAATCTGCTATTATCGATCTCTTTTCCATGAGGTCCAAATTAATCTACAGTCTATCCTGACCTGCATTTTATATTCCTAGTTCTTGGGTATTTACAGTTTCAATTTACTGCTTCTTCCCATCACTGAATGTTTCATAAACATAAAGGATGTTAGTGGACATACAGTTGGGGGCGGGGAGGAGGGGAGGCAAAATAGGCAGTTTTGCCCATCATATCCTCACATAGCATAGCATATCTCAGAGAGCATCTGGAGGTTTACCAGATTTTTTTTTTTAATTTTAATTTTAGTTTTCTAAATCTGTCAATGGATGGGCACCTTCAAGATAAACTCAAGTCTATAAAAATACCATGTATACATATACCCACATAGGTATGTGTGTGCAAACCTTTGATTTATAGAAAACAACTCTCTCAAAGCAGTTTTCTGCCTGGCCTGAGATAATTTTGGATGCTTACAAAATTTCACTTAAATAAACTCAAAGTGTAGGTATATTCATGTGAGCAGCTTAATCTCTCAGAAACCGAAAAAAAAATGGCACTTGGCAGCCCAAACACAAAACGTACACAGGAAAAGGATCACAGCAGAAATCAAACCCTAACACTTCTCATCATTTACTTCCCTTTGACCTCCAAAGACCCTGTGGTGAATCCACTCAACTAGAGTTTGCCTACACTTTTGTAAAAAAAGAAAAGATTAGCTCTGCTTTTCACACTGGGGAAAAAACCACTAAACCCAAAACATCCTCTACGTAAAGTTGCCTTGAAGCTGTATTCATCCCAAGTAAAACTTGGTTGTGTACCTGCTGAAAATCTGTCACTATGAGGTAATTGGATAAACCCAAGCACTAGGCACATCTTCCAGAGATGTGCAAATCTGCAGTTCTGCTGAACTTGGATCCTACTTCAAAATTACACAGCAAAACTTAAAGGTCTGCTCTTATAAGGCATGCGCTTTGCTTAGCAGTAGATGACCGTGGATGATGTAGACAAGCACCAGTACGTACACATTTAAAACACCCATAGACTAAAATATGATCATATTATTCAAGCAGTTGAAACCATCTGTAAAAGACAAAGCAGGTGGGTTGGAGTTTTTTGAGTCTGTTTTGCACAATTCCTCCTTTTTATTCAACACGCATTCTTCCTGCATGTTGACGCTGCATCAGCTCTGCTGCTGTTCAACTTTTGAAACTTGTGAAATTTTTCAGATCAGTTTCTTGACATTGGTAACTTGCATTCATTCCTTTCCTACCTTCACTTTTTCATGCGTATAGATATTACACTGGGTGTAGTTTGTCCACGTCCTGTTGCTTTCTGGGTGTCTAAACCAATTCCCACTTGTATCACAGATCTTCGTAACTTTTTCTACAGTCAAAGTAGATAGAATGAAAAACAAAAAAGAAAAACAAAATAAAAACAAAACACAACAGTCAGCACCTCCCGATTTCCTGATGTGTAGTATTTAATGAAGAAGGATTGGGAAATAAATGACAGCATTATTAATATGACTAGAGAGACATTGCTTGTTACCATGAATTCTGAGAAACCAGAGGCCATTGCTTTTTCTTGGCAAGGGCAACTGGTAACATGTTTTTCTTAAGAAAACAAATGGATTTCCCTCCTCCAATCCACTAAGTATCAAAATATACCAAACTAACTGGCAGAGAAAGACCAGATGAAGTGACAATAATATTTAAATGGCTTGTTTATCATCCAAGATCTAAACTGAAGTTTGATATCCTACCGCTGTCGATTAGGATTGGACAGGCAGGAAAACATCAACAGAGAAACTGCTCAAAAAACAGACCGGAAAATTTCTGGGACCATTTAATCATTCCTACTGTCAAATAGAAAGAGGCATGAAAGGACCCTGTGAAATACCAGATGCAGCAGAAAGACATAAGAGTGGAAGTCGGTGACATTTTCCACATGCTTACAGATGCAAAATTTAGCCGACAGAAACAGGAAAAGATTCACTTGTGGGAGAAACTCCTGTCAACTAAATTGAGGTAAGAGAATAAGTCATATTTCAGCTTGTCTGTCACACAGAAAAGCTCATCTCTAAGAGGAAAAAAACCTGTGATCTAACTTCAATTTCTATTTCCTAATCAGCAGAATGCCTCGAGGACATATTTCAGAAAAGCCAATAAGTAACTTGGCCATTTTCTATGTGACAAAGGGAAAAGAGCTGGGACTCTTTAGCCTGGAGAAGAGAAGGTTGAGGGGGGACCTGATTAATGTTTACAAGTGTCTAAAGGGTGGGTTTAAGGAGGACGGAGCCAGGCTCTTTTCAATGGTTCCCAGCGACAGGACAAGGGGCAATGGGCACAAGCTAGAACATAGGAAGTTCCGTTCAAATACACGGAAAAACTTCTTTACGGTGAGGGTGACAGAGCACTGGAACAGGCTGCCCAGGGAGGTTGTGGAGTCCCCTTCTCTGGAGATTTTCAAGACCCGCCTGGATGCAGCCCTGAGGGATGTGCTTTAGGCAATCCCGCTCTAGCAGGGGAGTTGGACTAGATGATCTCTAGAGGTCCCTTCCAACTCTGAAGATTCCATGATTCCGTGAAAATACAAATAATGGGTTTGGAGTTACTGACATTCTGGAGCATTAGGGGCTTGAGTGGGGCAAACAGGAGACATCAAGCACCCAAAACTTCATTTTATTATGAAATATATTGATGTAGAAGCCTGTGCACACTTACCTGATGGGTTGAAATCCTGAAAGTAGTCAGGACAACGCTGTACTGACACAGTTCCAGCAGCAACATCACTCCAGCACAACCAGCCATCCCATGTCCTGTTACAGTAAGGACCTGTAAACAAGTAGAGACTTGGTAATAAAATAACAACCTTTCTTTCATAATAGTCTTTCAAAAGTAAGATGTAAGACTGCGTAAGGTAAGTTTCTCGCTTGCAGCAAGGAGAAAAGAAAATAGAAACATAAGATTTACCAATAGTTAATAAAAAGTCCACTTAATAGAAATAGTTCCCTATATGTACATTTCTACAAAGACATTTTAAAATCCATCACCATTCACCTTGAAACGATCTGCATGTACAATTTACAAACCTCAGATCTAGAGGACGGCAGACAAAACAAACTAAATCAATTCAGACCAAATAATACGCATTAACAAGGAACCTTTTCCTTGCAAAGACCATTTTACTGAATGTATTTACATTTTGGATGCGTACCAAGCGTACCTATATTTACTAATTCATTGAAAACACAGTGGCATCCCATCGGAAAGCCCGGCTGGGAGGCAGCCACAGCTCCTCTGCCTCGGGCAGAGCTAAGCCTGTGGCGGTTATCGTGGACAGACACTTCTCTAAGTGCTCCAGGGGCAGAGCACCCACAGTGGCCCTCAGGAGCCTGTTTCAAAGCCTCATTGCACTCGCACAAATTTTAACATCTGGAGTAATCCTCCCTTAGGAATGAGCTGGTTTTTTTAGAAATAAATCCTTTCCCAAAAGGCAGACAGGATGACTGACCCTCTCTACAGTTTTGAAAGTGTTTTTAGTATCTTCCATCCGCTTTCTTTTTAAGACTTAGTAATGCCCCCTGCCCCCGCCATCTCAAATCTGCATTTTTCAAACAGCATGTAATTGCTCCTCTTCTCCTCTGAAGATTTTCCTTCTGAAGCTGTGATGCCCCAGGCTGGACGTAAAGCTTAACCTGACATATTTGTATCCATTTCTGACCTCCAGACATTCAATTCCTCCAAAGTATCATTTCAGAAAAGAAAAAAAAAAAAAAGATCATTGTAAAAGAATGCAATTACCTCTTCTTGCCTCACAAGTCATTTAACGTTTCCAGAAGTTATGATGTCAGAAACAGTGAACACAGCAACAGGTAGAGTTACTGAGGTTAGCTCTAAGTTATCAGAAAAGGCGTTAATGGCACTAATACGACTCTCAGAGCAGGGAAATTATGTGTATCAAGATACTTTCAATTTTTCAAGGCAGATGTGATCAGGGAGACAGAGGTATTATAAAAGCATGAAACGAAATAAAGTGGTACAATTAATCAGTCACCATTTTTTAATCTGGATATCTATTTAAATTAGCCTTTTCTTATCAGAACTAAAAGCTTTGTGTTATATAAGAAGTGGTGCTACGGGCAGGTAGCATCACATATTACTTTATCTTCCTGAATCCCAAAGTGATGTTTCTGAAAGACTGTGCAATTACAGCCTGAAAAATGACTGCTGCCAAGACAAGAAATGAATATAACTGAAGGATCCTGAACAACAGTAATTATATCTGTTGACCATTTGCTTTTGTAAAACCTGATAAGAAAATAATCTTTACCTTCTTTACTATGAATAGGATCTTGCATAATTTTCTGGTAGCATTCATACTGTGCTGTCATAATTTTATTCCGTGTCACACTCAGTTGAGTGAAGTCCTCCGTCATATTCTGATGCCCTTCAGATGGTATAGCAGTGGCAAAAAACTAAGAGGAAAACGACTTTTTTTAGCAAATCATGTACAGACTCCAATACAAACTTCTTAAACTTCAATCTTTTTAAATATTATATTTGAAATATTATTTTACTGAAGGAGAATGTTCTTCAAATCTTATTACTGACAATATGATTTTGTGTTTTTCTGGTTAATTTAGCAATTCTTCTTACTACTGAATCTTGATAAATATCTCCTGAATGAGTACACGGGAGTGGCAATCTGCAAGATTTGTAAATAATAATGGAAAAATGCATAGAAAGCACCGAGACAATCAGAAACACATAAACAGCTTTTGCAAAATCCGGTAAAACGTATCAAAGTTACATTAGTCTAAAAGGCATTTGAATCAGGCCCAAAATGGTCCTTTTTGAAAACAGACTTCCCAGATACTGTTATGCGTTGAAGCTTTTGGCTTCTTTAGAACTATTTCATTTCTCTACAGTCTGACGAACCATAAAGCCAACCCGCAGAATACAAAAAGGTATTCAAAAGACGTGATATCCACTTTTATAGATATTAAAAATAATTTTCAAAAAGCCCTAAGAAAGTGGATCTTGATCAAAACCTGAACCCTTAAAGTGCATTTTTAAAAACAGATAAATGTTTTTAGGGGAAGCTACTAAACTTCATGGAAAAACAAAGCTGCAGATTGAAATACTGTACCACTGTCGTACAAGGGGCGAAATTAAAAGTTCTAAGGACGCCCTCTGAATCCGAGTTAGATGTATCCTCCACTCCTCATGGGGTATGCATAGTACCGCTTATATGTCACTTGTCAACTGTTACTGTAAAGTTCTCTGCTAGCAAGGGATATGCTGGGTTCAGCAGAGGTAAATACTATTTCTGTTCCTTTACCACAGGAATTACAAGGAGAACAGAAGGTAGATAAAGATCCTGCTGTGCAGAAACTACTTTTGAACACAAGATTAGCTGTTTCTGCATTTCCATATTAATAATTTTTATGGCATTGTGTACATACTTGTTAAAACAGGAAGTGATTTAAACAATTCATAAGACTCACCATAGTAATCGATAAGAAGAACAGCAAAAATGCGATCCAGATTTTTGTCATTTTTGTATCTGGCGTAGTGAATTTTATATGGTAGTTCAATGAACTCAACCTGCAACGGAAAAAAAGTAGGAAGAAATTTATTAATTCATGAAAGCCAAAACTGATAAAGGACTTAATATTTTCTTTCTTAATTAAAACAAATTAATGGAGGTCCTCTCAGTTTTTATTCACGCATAGTGACGCAATGTGACATCCATGGAGATGTATAACATGATGTGAAAAAAATGCATTCAGTTCACCAGCAGTTAATTCCAGCAACAGGGCTTTTCCTGCACTGCTGCCTCCTTGCCTCAACTAACACCAATTTTCCGTAGGGTTTGTTTCAGTCAGGTAGCTGGTATCAACTCTAACAGACACAGAGCAATTAGCCTGACGTATGAGTTGACTCCTTTACATCTCTGCCTTTGGGCAACCACAGCAAACTGCAGTTCAGTTTACTCTAAAGCAGACTTAGACTTCCACAAACACACAGAGTTAGTTCCTCTTCTCTTCATACCAGCTGATTTTTGATCTTGTTGTTTCTGGAAGGACTGATCTAGCAAGTAGCCACTTTATCCTGAAGTTACAACTTTGCAAGGACGACAATGGCAATGCAAGAATTGATTGTGAGCTGTAAACCAGTTTCTGTATCTGAAATAGCTGTAAACTAGTTTCTGTATCTGTAGTTTGAAGAAAGCAGAACTACCCAAAACCACTATCATCGTCTTACAGTGCAGACTATTCTCGGAATTGATTCTTGAAGTGTAAAATGCACCTAAAATATACAATATACAAAATTATTTATCAAGCACCTAGACGACCTATTAAGCGTAACGCTGCTATCACAGCTCCCTCAAAAGGAAGGGAAAGGTGTAAATTTCTCATGCAGTATTCACTCTGTCCTGAAGTATCCTCAGAGGGCCACAAAGCTAAGCCTGGTACTGAGCTTCTCTTCTACTTGCACGGTAGTAAAAGGCCTCTCCACATTTAGATTAAGTTATTACAACAAAGCTACCTTTCAAGATGTAAGTATCTAGCGTTAATGAAGCTATTATCAGCCAAAACGAAGGCGACAACATCCGAGTGAGTTAAGCTCCCTTGTAGAGATTAATTCACTAGAAATAATACACTGCTACTTAAGATATAAAACTGACCTACCCCAAAGCTCCCTCGCATACCTAGCTCAAAGATCCCACCACTAATGACTCAAGAGGGGCGTTGGAAGCTGAGCACCTACACACAAACCTGCCTCCCGACCCAAGCCACGTTCTCCCTTGGATGACACTTGCTCTTGTCTTTGGACAAGTTTTTTCTTGGAAGTTTTTCTTATCCAGCAGTCACGTCCTACAAGACAATGTTGGATGACAAACCACTGACAATGTATTAGCCAGCAGAGGTAATTTTACAAAAATCCCATCTTTAAAAAAGAACCCTGTCGTTCACAAAAAGCAAGCATTATATATCCAATTCTTTTCTGCTTTTGCACTGCCTGGGTCCTCTTAACAAAACTGTAATACAACGAACTGCATTTTGTAGGATATACTGACTACAAAATATATTATCACTGCTACTTATTGTATAGCTTGATGCAAATACAAGAAATGTGTTTTAAAATCAGTTACTGTTGTGCCTGTTTAACCTAGACTAAAATTGTATCAGTAATCTTCCCTCTATTTTTACCACTGGCATGCAATCCTCTAACACTGATTACTGGAAATTGCACAGGTAATTCAGTGAGACACTGGAATTCAAATATGCTGTTCTGAAGGCTCTTAACACACTAACAGGAAGACCAATTAGCATACATGGAATATATTATCTTTTTGAGCTAATACTTCTCTGGTAAATCCATGTGTGATGAAAACTACAGTGCATAGATAATTGTGAAAATCACTACCCGTTAACTAAAGAGAAGAAAAATCTAAATATCTACGTATAGTAACTAAAGGTTGACTGAAAACCAAATATAAATGGAGATATCTAAATTAGCGAAGAGGCAATATGATTTCAATTCTGCATGATAACTGGGGGCAAGGGAGATTAATTCAAACCTACTACAAGTCTTCAGTCATTTATAGTTGTGCCTGTTTATCTACGAAGGGAAAAAAACTACTGGCCTTCTAATTAACTACTCACTTATAAAGTAATTGAGTAGTCTTCTCTCTCCAAGTATGCCAAAGTAGATCTGCATAGGATTAAAAGCCATAAATGAAGTGCACAGGACAAGCAAAGTAGAACACAGCAACCATAATTTAGTGTATGTTTTTCTATATATGTATACAAGACTTCAAAATAATTTTCTCAATAATGGTTCCAAAAATCTTTTTTGCTAAAACAAATGTTGGATGGTAAATTTAAAATGTGTATTCAAATATTGCTCTCACTTAGCCTTGCTTGTTTTTCTTTATCTGAAAGACACAATATCATATAAACAAAGGCAGAATTTATCTGCTTTGTTTCACAATCCATGATTATTTCTGTTTCACAATATCAAAAGTCATACCCTAGCTCAGTTCCTTTAATGGTCCAAATGTTCTCATATATAGTGGTTTTGTAGATATTTCCTATCAACTCTTCCAGTATCCAGTGCTAAATTATTAATTCTTCCCAGGAGATAAAAGACTAAGTCAAGTCTATAATTCGCTTTATGCTTTCCACTCATTTCTCACAGCTGCTAACTATAAAAAATTTATATGTAGAGAAAAAAAAATCTTTTTTTCTAAACATCACTACTTTTGGACTCAATTGCAAAATGCAGGATGAAGGTAATTCAGGTGCCTATTTGGACTTCAGCAAAGCATTTCTTTCATTACTACATTAATTCATTCACTCAACATTAATTCCAGTTAGTTTGGAAAAGAACTTTCACAAGAATCTTAAAAACTTTCTTAAGAATGGATAGCAACATAGTCTATTGATCGAGGGAGCAAGCCAGCACTGCTGAGAAAGCCAGGCTGCTTTTATTAATCATCTGTTCTGATGAGATGCAAAACAAATATAATTCTCAGAAAATTCTCTCCTTCTCAGAGCTGGAAGGTATTAGATACACAAAGAAAAGAAATTAATAAATAATAAATAAATTAATAAAATTATACATTGATTTAATTAATAAATTTATAAATGGAAATTAATAAATGGAACCCTCAGCACAAGAAGGACACGGACCTGTGGAGCAGGTCCAGAGGCGGGCCACGAAGATGATCAGAGGGCTGGAGCACCTCTCCTATGAAGACAGGCTGAGAGAGTTGGGGCTGTGCAGCCTGGAGAAGAGAAGGCTCCGGGGAGACCTTATAGCGGCCTTCCAGTACCTGAAGGGGGCCTACAGGAAAGCTGGGGAGGGGCTGTTTGCAAGGGCATGTAGCGATAGGACGAGGGGCAATGGTTTTAAACTAGAGCAGGGTGGGTTTAGATTAAACATTAGGAAGAAGTTCTTTACAATGAGGGTGGTGAGACACTGGCACAGGGTGCCCAGAGAGGTGGTGGGAGCCCCATCCCTGGAGACATTCAAGGCCAGGCTTGATGAGGCTCTGAGCAACCTGGTGTAGTTGAAGATGTCCCTGCTTACTGCAGGGGGGTTGGACTAGATGACCTTTGAAGGTCCCTTCCAACCCAACACCTTCTATGATTCTACAATAATAAAAGAGACCCATTCTTAAGTTTCTTTAAATAATAATGCTTCTCAAGTTGTTCTTCTGCTATTAAACATCTTTGACAATTCTACTGTGGGGAAGTGAGGACAACGGTATTGGACTGAGATTGATTTAAGTGTCTTACATGTTAGCTTGAGGGAAAAGATGGTGGAAGCTTAGACAGAACGACCGAATCTGCTTTGTGACAGTGCCATCAGGACATTGATCTACATGATAGGTACTGAATGAAACAGTAAGTCAGTGGACACAACACTACAACTAGCAGTTCTGTCTTCAGTATTTTCCCAGTAAAAGGGAACATCAGTGGGAAGAGAATGGGGAGCTGCAATAGCAAATCAGATCTTCAAAATCTCATTTTTATTTTTAGTGCATGTTAGAGTGAGCACTGGGATAACTGGGGGAAAAAAAATTAACTGCCTGTTTTTCCTCTTTATTATGTTCTTCGTTACCCAAATTAATGATACTCCAAAGGCCTATATCATGTTTGTCACTGATAGCAGTGACATCTACTGAAGAAGGAGGAATTCAAAAGGAAATGCAAGCTGAACTTAGCCAAAATAATCACTGGTATAGCTTTAACAGATGTTCACATTTCTCTTCCTCCTGCTTTCTCTACAGAGCCATCCTGCCTAATCAGCTGTTTCTACTTTTAGTCTTTTCCCATCCTCCCAAGAATAAATGTCATCCTTGCTGAGCTCCAGACACTTCCCATTTCAATGATTAGCAAAAGGGTTAAAAAAAGTAGTCTGCAAGAAAAATTATTTTTTGAACTGCAATCATCTGACCACGTTTAGTACAAAAGAAAAAACACAGGCAGCTTCTACCTTAAGTAGTTGCCCTTAAGTTTGACTTTAAGTCAGAATGTAACTCTGTAGGAGTGTGATAAGAGGAAGAGTCTACTTATGTCATGGTGTATACATTCATACACATGCACAAACATTTTTCACTAATTGGTAATCTTTGATTTGCCCAAGAAAAGAAAAAAAAAAAACACAAAAAACCAACACAAAACCCCCAAACATTTTCACTGTAAATCACTTATCTTGCAATGTGCTATAATCTTGCAACACTGAAGTTGAACATGTGCAAATATAGATGTATATCCTTCCTCTCTGACCGAATCTGGGAGTCAGAATAGCTATATTCTTGACCAAAAAAAACCCCAAACCCTCTTGCTTTTGTTCTAGCACTCCCTGATTTTGTTTTGTTGTGACACCTCTCAAAAATATCTATGCACTCTATTTTAGAGAGAGGCATACGACTCAAAGCATTTCAAACCCCAGGCAATGTTTGGTTGTTTCAGCCTAAGATACAGGCAACATACAAGCTGGAAAGCACCCAACCTTTTTCAAGCATCTGCTGTAGTACACTGTTAGAAAAAAAAAAAACAAAAAACCAAAAAAACCAGGAAAAAACCCATGGAACTACAGATCCACTTACATATCCCCTCACATAAGCTTTGTGGGAAATACTCTGCCCATTGAGGGGCAGATTCTTCTCTAAGTAAAAGGGTTTTGCAAGTGGGGAGTACCAGCCAAACATTCATACGGACCACCTTCATCTAGTCCTGAAAGCAGACTACAAAATCTCTGCACTTCTCTTAGAGAGCAACGCAGGGCAATTGGGAAATCTTCCTAATCGGGTGCAATGCCCTCATTTCTGAGGCAACCACTTCTGCTGGGATTGGGACTGATCTCCTCTGACGGTATCACACAACAGCCCACGGCTGTATGTGTGGTAACTACTTCATCCTCCTAATAATATGGGATTAAGAAGGCTCAAAAATAATAGTGATGGAACAGATCTAATGAACTGTGGGTAGCGTAGTTTCACAATGCTAGAACCCCCTACTCACCGCCCCAGCATCAGCAGCTGCAGGCTCCTAAAACATACGAGGCAGAAGATCAAAAGAGTGTGATTCGCCATGAGACAATTTTTACCGTACAAAAGCATAAACTCTTCACAGCTTCCAACAGACTTCATTGCACCATTCTCTGCATTCAGTTAGTGACAGGGCTTGTGGTTTTTGACGAAGGTATTCCCCTTCATTTATAAACACTTGAATGAACTAGTACATTACCCAAATATGTCAGGTCCCTATGTTGCGGGATTTTCTAACAAACAAAATTTAACTTACTATGCTTTGTTTAAAACACTGCTACAGCTCAATTGTGATGCTAATGGAACTGCTATACGGAGGCATTCCTATCCTCTCTCTGCAGCTATTCTCTCAAACCCCCAATGTTACCTCCTCTCCTCAAATCAGATGGGGCACGTCAGGAAAAACAGAACAACAAAACTATAAAAAAAAAAAAAAAGGCTCCTAATACTATTTTGAACTCCTTAGGAGTACTATGGCAGATCGTTGTGTGTACCACCAACTGCTAGCTAGCAGCGTCATAGAGACAGAACACTGCAAAGAACTCTTCTGAGAAATACAGTGGCTTACAAAGGGATAAACTGAGACCCCGTCTTGCAACCAGAACAAAGACTTAGAGGGCGCACAAAGACCTCCACAAGTGAATCAGTAATTATGAAAAGATTTGCAATATTCATATAACCACCGTGAAAAGTACTATAGGAAATAAACCCAAAGTTTACAAACAAGCTGAGTTTCTTTAGACATCTCATTCTCTCAACCCACAACATTGCTCACATGTGTGGAGACATTATTTAAAAAAATGCCACATTGAAACATTCCTTCTTCCTTCTACCTGTCTTTCCAGAAGTTTTTCCTAGAGAGCAGCTGTGGCACAATCGCATTTACTCACTTCTTGAGGATTAAAATAAATAAAGGAGAAACAGAGCGGCATACCTCTATTTTACTGTTCTATTATTTTGTAACAACTTCATCATGCGTTAGGTGGTAGTTCGTCTCAGTATGAGAAAGTACTCACTGTTTATTCCTTGGGCCACACACTCTGCATATCTCAAGGTCCCAGGCTTATTGCAAGTAGGAAATTAGTACAAAGATGCTTCACATCTTTTATTCTATTAGCATGCAGATTTTTTTGTTATTGTTTTTGCATTACTTGTTGCTTGCCAGAGGCCTTGTAGAGATTGCAGAACCATCTGTAGATAAGATTACACAGATTGCATTACTTCTGTGTACTTTTTCCCATTAATGGCTTTTGGCTACCATTCAACTAAGTTTTGTCTCCTGCATCCAACAGAAATTACTTGCAGTAATTGATGACACTCTTGGCTGGTTTTAATAATATCTAAAATCATAAGAACCTGTCATAGAGTGGTGGTGCTAGTTTTGCCCAGGGAGGAGGGAACCCTCACTTTTTCGTAACAATTTTCTTCTCTTTAGTTCATGTGTTTGGATGATATTGTGAATTATCCTGAGAAGAACCATGAGCTATGGAGGTCCAGTTAAAAATGAAACCAACCAACCAACCAAAAAAAAAAACCCGAAAAAAACACCACAACAAAATCCTCTGAACGGGGGTTTGGAGGAGGAAACCTCTGCGAGGTCCTACCCCTGGAATATTCTGCAATTTCTGCTCTTGGGCAACATTACTCCTCTCCACATGGCAGACTGCAGAGCTAAGATGTTTTTGCATCTTTGTCCATCACACCAATTTTGGCTCTTTAAAACAGGATTTCCACTGATAAAAAAAGGCAGAGTATTTCCGCCTTGCTTTTACACAGACAGGTCTTCTCTTGGCCCCTGTGCTTTTAATGCCTTTCCTATAAATTATGAATGCTCTATCCCTTCTTCTCAAATACGATGAACTTTCTGTCGACTTAAGAACATACGAAGGCAGCAGTAGCAAATGCTGCAATTGCATGTGTAAGACAGGTAAGGACTCAATTAACATTATAGTTACAATTTGGCAGGATATCTAACTGTGCCAAATAAATGCATCATATGAATGTTAAAAATATCAAAGCAAAGTAAAATGATTTAGAAGAAGAGATACAATACTCCACGCTTCCAAAATAATTTCACAGTGTTTTCTTGGTTATAGCATTTTTTGTCTAAAGTGCTGATTTTTTTAATCTAAACAGAAACCTCTACCAGAGCCTGCTAGCGCAACACTATAACTTTCTTATTTCTGACTTGAAATGAGAACGCAAGAACGGGCAGCTAACGTAAAACAGCCTTTACTGCAGAAATCAGGTCCCCAGTAACACCCTTCTTTACGTATTTTATCAAAATACAAATAATATTTCCCCCATTACTTACATCTGTAAAATTATAGTATCTTTTACACTGTCTTATACAGTGATACTGACACCCAAAATGCTTCCCTCTTGAGAAACTAGTTGTTTAATGAAGACAACTGAGATTCTGGCAAAGCAAATCTTTACCAACAGACTGACACAGCTTATTCTCAGAGATGTAACTGTGATTTCCAACACTTTATAGTTACTAATGCCTCCAGATTTTTCAGTGACTGCTATTTGACTATCATTCTGTAAGCAGTTATGCTTACTTTACAAGCTTAACCCTTTTCACCCCATAGGCCTAACCCAAACTATACCTTTTCTCTTCCCCCAAAGCAACTTCTATGCTGTGGCAAGGATGTTCCAATCAAGATGTTATTTTAAATACATTGCTCATGACATTCTCTCTTTTCCATGGATTAACACTATGAAAAAGTCGCAGAGCTCCCACATTCTTATTAGATATCTTTTAACGCCTCATTACCCTTTGCCAATCTGTATTCCTCATGTGTTCAACATAAAAACCCCCGTAATTGAAACTAGAGCAAGACATCCACAGACACATGCAGCAAAACTTCTCGGGCCAAACCCCAAAATTCATAGGGATGTGTTACTAATGGGACCTCAAACTCAACTGCACAGTATAGCAAAGTATCACAAGTATGCCGCTGGAGCTATTGAGTCGTCCTGCCTGAGCCCAAATTCTATTGCTGCAGTCCAGATGCATATTAAAAACAGCTAATGTATCAAAGATTTTAGGAGAGGCCTTCAGGAAACACTGAAGGGTATAGGAGCAGCCCTTAACTGAGAGCAGAAAGTGACTTTTTTGCTACGACCCCAAGGGAGGGAACAGAGGACCCTAACCACATGTCGAATTCAGAGAAAACAAAAATGTTTTCCACCTTGCTTTCCTCAACATGCACCTGCTTCTACTAATAACAAGAGTGCAACCTGCAAAACAAAAGGGAGTACAGTTATCTTGGTACAATATGGACAATGCTGTTAGTCATATGATTTAGTTTTAGGTAGCCCTGTAAGGAGCAGAGAATTCGACATGATGATCCTTATTGGTCACTTCCAATTTGAGCTATTCTATGATATATCCGAAAAACATGGTATATTCCTCCAAAGAAGATCTCTCCACCTCCAAAAAAAAATTATTACTGTTCTGAATTAAAACAATGGCAGTATGAATTAATGAATTCATCAAATAGAACTTAAGACCTGTATAAAAACCCTTGCTCATATGGCTGAAGTTTTCTTTTCCCAGACACTGCTTCTTCAGGGCAGCAGAGAGTGAACTGCTGCTCTGTGTACCCCTTTCAGTCAGTGTTCTTATTCAAATGATTCTGTTTGATGGTGTTTACCAAGTAATGACCCAAAAGAGATCCAAAGGTTTCTTTGTGAAAATGTTTACAGCATGAAGTCACTTTCTCAGCTGGCCGAGTTTTAAAAGTTTTTTGTTATTTCTTCATTGACACATGCTAATTTTACAAGAACAATATTTCCACAGTTCAAAGACTTTTCTCAAGGTCAGAACAAGGCAGTGGCAATGGGAGAATGGGTTAACCAAAATGTGTCAGGGCTTTTATTTTTTTCAGAGCTTACCTCAAGCTTTTTCTCGCTGGCCCCAATCCAGTTCAGCTGTTAAGCGCATTTTACATCAGTTTCTTCTAGATTCACATTTAGAAATATGAATGTTCACACAGAAATATACACAAACATGCTCTCATTCGGTTATAATTAATTTTTTATAAAGTTTTAAAATTTTTTTTTAGGAAATTATTAATTATAATTATATAATTATAATTTTTATATACATATATATAACTACATTTTTAGGTGGCCCATGCCACACCAGCAGCTCAGAGCAGGATGGGGAGGCAGCAGGTGGCCAGGAAAGGGAACTGCTTATGCCAGCATAAACACAGGGCTGCTGCAGCCAATGCACCAGAACCGGTGTCCTAACTTTGGGTTCACCACTGGTCAATGACTTGAACAGAACTGATGAACCAAATATAGACAAACTCTCCATGGAAATGTCAGAGGCACTACGGTCTTCTGATTTTGGGTTGTATTTCTTTCTTTTACTTTTTTTTTTTTTCTTTTTTAAACATCACACAAATAACTAAAATATCCCCAAAGCCGTTTTCTTTTCACCAGCGATAATTTTGTTCTCTCTGAGAATGAATTTTCGGATGGAAGTTCATGCCAAATATCAACGTTTTCTCTCATGGGATATTTCTGATACATTTACTATTCTAAAAAAGTTCTGGTAAATTTAAGGCAGCTTTAGAAAAATTCATCTTAGTACACTTATTCAAAACAAAATAAACCACCAGCTACTTCAAAGCCTTTACCAGGTCAACCTAAGTCACCATAGTTCAGAACATTTCCTCTTGAATTTAAAATTTCACATGCCAGAAGTCAAAAGTCCAAGATCTGGAATACTTCACCCTTTGAATATTAGACATTACAAGTTATACTGTGCTAAATTATCAGAACTACTAATCCATCCTGTAGCAAAAGCCAAGAACAAGCAGCAGCCAAACTCAGCCTTTTAAATTCTAGTGGTCTGAAGCTTATCTCCTTCGCTTTTTAATTAGGAACAGATATTTCCCATGTTTCCTATATTTTTTTCATCTGTTATATTCCTAAAATGGCATTTTAGCACCAAATGTTTTAAACTGGGCTCACACAGAGTGTCCTAGCCATAAAGGAGTTTGTGAAGAAAGTTAAAAACCAGAAGTAGTTAATCTCAACAGTATGGAAATAAATAACCTTCTCTATATTTTTTTAAACCTATAGTGTTGAATAACGATTCCTAGCTGCATACCAGTAGACGTACCTTTTCTTGAGACTCACACAGACACAGGTCTTGACTTCCAAGGGCCTATACTCAGCACAGTGAAGAAGAGCAAAGGCTTGTGAATGACTTCTAATGACAGAAAAGAATAGATGCACATACTCAAAGGACAGATTAACACAACAATTTCAAAGCTTTTGTCTTTACATTTATAACCAGAGCTTTTCTTTTTATACGTAAGTCTCCTTTTCCTCAGCTGGCTGAGAAACCATCTTGAGGTAGCCATTAAGTAGGCGGAGTGATAAAAGGTTTTTCTATCCACTACCTACAACTCTTTCAGGTGAAGACATGTACCAAGATAATTGCTACAGCCAAAGGTATTTTACATTAACATAATTTTGCATCAATCTGAGTTAACATTAGTGTTGACAAAATGAGGAAAATATCATCCATCAGTGTTTCAAAGTCTTCTAAATGGGAATTCCCTTCATCTTTGTCCACATCCTACCACACCCACAGTAATATTGACATAAGCACAACTCTGAGACAGACTGAAGCATCCAGGAGTGAAGAAACACTTCTTTTGCTAGAGTTGCTGTAAGTTCAAAAATTAATTACAGGCTCATAGCAATTACCTAACCAGCTCACCAAAAAGTGAGTTCCTTTGAACAGGAACCAAACTGCTACCAAATGACTACGCTAACCTCTCCTATGGTTTTGCCCTATACATTCCTCATTCTGATTTGAAAGTGCACACGGGGAACAGAAAACAACTGGCACTAGTACAAAGGCGAGAGTCTCGAACTTTTCTTGCGTCACATTCAATCCCCCCAGTAGGCACTGATGTCTGTCTGTCCATTGTCTCTTGCCAAGTCGTAGTTCTTTCTTTGAAATACCAGAGATCAGCAGCTGCTGAAAACTGAGTGGTGAACTGGACAGGCCCAGGTCTAACTGGCCTTATATTTCAGTTGCCATCCTCTTACATTTTCATGCTGTTAATAGGAAAGTGATTCTGTGCCATTGAAAAATTCTAATTGCAGGGATTATGCTGCTGGGAAAGATGTTAAACGTTTGAAATAGCAAAAACAGTTGGTGGGTCATCTAACAATTTGGCTGGCACGCAGTCTGTAAGCCACACACGTATTTGATGGTCAAGCACTGCACTATTTCACCTCCTCTGAATGAGAACTGCAAGGATGACCATGACTAGGATTTTGATATTATTGCATAATTGCGTTGCGTTTTACAGTCTTTTTACAATGCATTCCATCTGTTTCACATAACTGTATGGTAACGCTGCAGCAGAATGAAATCTATCATTGCACATTATCACATGAAATCCTCTGGTCTTTGTGAAGCAGAGATTTTATAGACAGTGCCAGCTGTGATCTGTAGGAAGCAGTGTGAATGTTTCCATGAATTCAGTTAAAGATCATATGCTCAGGGTGTGGCCGTGGGAAAGACTAGTGTATCTTACACAGAGTCCCTAAAGTCCAATTACTGTTCCTTTAATTACAAACAGACTTTTCCATATCCTTTTGCAGTATTCCACCCTGACTTACCTGACTGCAAACAAAATAAAATATTAACTACGAACATTTAAAAAAAGTTACATAAATTGGACACAAAAAATCACTGCCTTGATAAACTCGAGTCTCACTTGGACAAGGTACTTCATGAAGATGAAATATTACAGACCAAATGTAATAAAATATTATAAGCACTATAGCTACAGCAGAGGAATGGGGATCAAGCACAGCTATTCTGGTCATAAATTACATATAAATGTTATTTATATGTCATAAGCACATTATCTTCCCTCCAAATGTAATAATAATAATAATATAAATGTAGAAACATGTAATGGAAAAATCTCAGTTAAAGCTTGTCAAAATTGCAAGCAACTGAAAATTTCCACTGCAAGCATGGAAAATATTAGGTGGCTTTACTATAGGTGTCCATATTTTCTGCATACTCACATCCTGCATTTATTTTCAGGGAGAAAAAAACCCCACAGAATTCTCATACTGATTTCACACTCCTCCATTAGAAATATCCCTGGCGGAAACAAAATGCATGGAATTTGACGGGAAGCTTTGATAAGAACAACGCCTACCAAAATTAAGTTAAAACATATTCAATTGAATTTGTCATTCTACAGACCAGTTCCCGCCATCGGTCTGCCAGTGTCTCAAATGGAACTGCAGGACTTGTATTCACTATTTTGGCTAGCTGACTTTAGCAGCAAAGCTCGGGCATCAAACTTGCAGCACCACTTACCTCAGACTGAGGTACCGAAAGTCACTATGAAAAAATAACCTTTGCACGCATTTTTCAATTCTTTCCTGAATCATTTAACTTAATAAGACACATTAAAAGGCTTATCCTTTTCATGCACCCACATTTTATCCAGAGAGTCTGGACTTGCAGCCCTCAACTGTTACCCTCTCAAAGCTGTATTTGTGTATCCTGTTTCAAAGAGCATGCAAAACTTCAGATTCATCTTGCTGAGAAATGTTTTTTGTTCACAGCTGCTTGCTTGGCAGGGATTTAGTCGTGGGGGGCGGGGGGGGAGTGGGGGGGCGGAAGGGGGAGGAGGGGAGAGACAATTTTCCAAGCGATGGGGAAAAACAGTACAAAACTTTCATCATCAATGGCCTTGACGTTGCAGGAGCCAACGGAAACAACATCACCCAAATGATTCCCTGCAAGGGAACCACTCAGAAACAAACAAACAAAAAGCCTCATGCATTTATTTCTATCATGGCAGCTTACGCCAAGCTTCCTTCAGTGAAATCCAGATTTCTCCTGCATTGGCTTCCTCTTGCTGTTGATAGAGCAGGGTATTTGATGAAACACAGGAGGGAATGAATGCGGTATTCTGAATTAATCAGCATATACGGTGGAGAGAGAACTCTGTTCGCTTCTGAAGCTGTAAGAGCAGCTATCTTTTGTGGGTTTTTTTCCCCCCAAAACAACTATCAAGTGCTTTATCGGTGGATACGTAACTGGGCCAAGAGCAGACATAAAATTCCTGTACTAATTCTTAACTGGATGCAAGTCTTGCTGGTAAATTAATTCCATAACAGGTACGTGTCCTACTGACTGTGGAAGTAATTTTTATAGAAATAAAAATGCTTGGCTATTTCTACAGGTCTACACCACACAAAGAATAGGTGACATTTCATGAGTTAACTTCTCGTTGCTGTAACGTCTCCAGGTTTCTCAAAAGAAATAAAAATTCACAGGAGTAAAACCTGGTTGGTTCCTCCACTCACCCAGTAAATACATTTCACTTACTCAGTAGAGTATTAGAAAACAACTACTGCGCTAGCATATTTTGTAACTGCTAAATGATTAGGACAGTGCACGAAAATCACAAAATCATCTTTATTTCTTCATTTTCTTTTGCAACATCCCAAGTCTTTACTGACTGTGCACTGCTAACAGTTGTTGCACCTCATTCAAAAACTAGTGGCATTTTAGTGATGGGATTAATTGTTCTCGATATTGTATAAACATTTTATAGACTAGGCAGCGAAGTACTTTTTCCTTTGTCTAAGCAAAGCATAAAATGGATTAGATGCCGACCCTGGTCAATAGTCACACTGACAGCTTTAGCTATATTTGGTTTGTCCTATTCTAAAAGACATCGTCTCCCAGATATGAATTCCATAAGATATTGAGATATCAGTAAGAATCAGTTGCAACCACCAGAATAAGTAAATTCATTCCCAAGTTGTTGCTATCGCACAACTTTTAACTTCAAAGTCATTATAATCCTCAGGCTGTCTCATTGCACCACTGTACAACGCTATGAAGAAGAGAAATAAACCTTTGACGAGTGTTATTAAGGAACAGAGAACTTTAAATCTGAAGTGGTCATCACCCAAAGATCTGAACTCTGAACCCCACTTGGCTGGTCATCTCTGAGGGTCAGACAATACAGGGAGGATGACCCTAAAACATCTGTAGAAAATCAGACTACCAAACTGATGGGAAATTCAGACTAATCCAAATGTGGGAGCCAAAACAGCTACTGAAACTATATAGTGCTACCAAACGTAGAATGATTACACTTGAAGAAAATGGGTTCAGTTCTAAAACCAAAAACAAATAAAAAATCCCTTCAATGTATTTTTTTCTTTAAGGTCACAGAGAAGCACAAAGAAAGAACATAGAGGGAAGATAAGAGTAAGATAATTAAAAGTACTGACCCTGAATCTAGAGTTGAGAGTCGGCTGCTTTCTTCACTAGGGGGTTTGTGAAGGAATTCTTAAGCAATATCTGGCTCTTAAGGACGTAACTAATGTGAGAGGTATTTTAACTAGCTAAATGTCTGACAGACAGTCTGGAGAATCTACGTGTCTTTTAACTGCTAATACAGATATAATTTTCATTCTCTGTAGGAGAGACTACCAGTGAGAAGTGCAGTATTTAGAATCAGTCTACTTTGATTTGCGGTTTTTGAGAGGCCTACAAAAACCTGCAGATAAATTTTGAAGGATAAAAAGACTAAAACCCCTGATGTGTCCCAGAAAAAAAGCCAGACAGAATTTAAGTGACTTGCCCATCACCACACTGCATGCTGTATCACTTCTGAGGTTTAAATACTCAGCAATTTGCAATGGATTTACCATCCATTTCTGCAGAGACTGTCATCAAAGGGACTGCAAAAGGAGAGCAAAAGTCCGTGGGCTAAGAAAGAGAAAACCCAGGCAAATGAAAAGTCAGGAAAACATAACCTAATATTTCTGCTAATAAATTATCATTTATTTCCTAGACCAGTCTTTCATCTGTATTTGTACTCTACCTGTCTGTAAGATGGTCTCAGACCAAAAATTGTGCTCAGGCTACGGTTTGGACATTATTGTCTGTGGTATCGTTAGGGATGCTTCAGATGCTGAGTTTAAAGGAACATCTCCCACAAGAAATTCCCAGGGTTAAGAGTTACTTGAGTAACTCTTACCTTAGTATTTTGTTTGCGCCTAAGAAACACGAAGTGGGCACCTCTACTCCTTCATTCCTACAGTGCAATGAAGGTAAAATCATTACCTAATAGACTGACGTCCTGAGACCATCTCCATCCCTTTCTAATCTCTTGCTACCCATTCTAAGCACTCACCCTACAGACTGAATTGCACAGAATAGCATTGTGGATGACAGTTTTTTCAGCCATCTTCATCATGACTCAGACAATTTGCCCCAATAACCAAACAAATATTCCTTCACATTGTGTACTGATTGTAATTTTCAAACTGATACTCAAGACTACCTACGTTATAGGAAAGCATAATGAAACACTAGTGCATCTTTCCACGAAATAACAGGCACTTGCAATATACAGGCATTAATAAAGGTGACTTAAATACCTCATTTTAAAAATCTGGCAATCAGTCGCATTGACTTCCATGATTCCTTCATTTCTCCCATAAAGCTCTAAGAGGAATTAGAAATCGATTCCTAGACATATGATCAGAAAAGAATCACGGCTGTCAATCAAGCCATCGTGACCTCTGAGAATCCTGAATGCACCTCTACAGCATCCCAGGTAAAATAAGCCCACCTGAAATACATTAGGTTTTAAATACTTCTTGATTTTTAAAGGGATCACTTGGTGACAGCAGCCAAACTCATGGTCTCATTATTAATATTATACATTATACAGTTATGGTGCCAGAATGAACTACAGTGAATAAGTTGTCTGACCTGTTCCAGAGGATAAGAATGTTAGGAAAGGACAGGAACCATAAGAAAATTATTATTACTTGAAAGAGAACATAGATTAAAAATGTGAAAAATATTACAACGTGAAATAGAATACAACTTACATATCTGTAAAAGCTAGATACCCATGTTACGATACAGGGGATTCAAAAACTAGTATCTGATAGTTATCATTGCTAAATATCAATTTTAAAAAGCTGCAGACATAAGATTTGAGTCTTCATTTAGATTCTGAAGCACTCTCTCAGACTAACAGTGCTTTTGAACAATTCTGCAGTCCTTTTAGTTGGGAAAATTTATTCATAGTGGTCACAATACACCAAGGATTTCTCAAATCTCTGCACTTAAAACAAAACAATAGAACTGAAAGGGTGTTAACTTCAGAAGCTAATTATAGCTTTTCAAGTACCAGCACCATTAACAATTTTACTGTCCAAAAAATACCCTGGGGACATTCACAACACGTGCTGGTGCAGTGGAAATGGACCTGCCTAGCTAATCATGATAATGCTTTCATTTTTAATTGATCTTTTACAACAGCAAAAGGTGACCAACACACGTGAATACTGCAGAAAGTTCTAAAGCAGTAGAAATAAAACCAGAGCCTCTCGTTTTGTTTCTTCTACAATCTGCTAGCAGCATAATCACTCCCAAGTATTAATTCCATTTATATCACGGTTGGTAATTCACAAACACACAGAGGTAACTACATTCATCCTGCATCTTGCCAACCCTCTTCCTCACATGTGCAGGTAATGAGAGAGATCAGGACCAAAGGCTAAGTTCACTTGCCCACACATAGGCTCCTAGCGGCCTTTGAGATGCCCTGAGGGTATCAGAGACATTTGTCAAACCTGGCCCCAGTGCCTCTGGGGCATCCTACGTGGAGGCAGCCGCAGGGCTGGTGGGCTTCCCAGGCAGTAGCAGATGCCCGTGTACTGGGTCATCACATGTAGCACCACAAACCTCTCCCTTATTAACGGCTTCCCTGGAAACAGTTCAGCTGAAGGAGCAGGAAGAACAAAAGAAAACATACCGAAACCAAAATGAAAATTTGATGAAGAATAAAAAAAATACACAGCATGTTTATATTTTGTGTTTCCTAGCAGTTTGACTAAAGTCACTACGTCATGACATGCCCAGAGCAGAATCAAACCACTCAAATGTCATGTGAAAAGAGGGTCACATTTAAAGGCTGGACCACTTCCAAAGACTGCAAAGGAAGGACAAATTGCTAAGTAAAATTTTCAGGTAAACCCCAATAAGGGCCAGAAGAGAAGAGGACTATCAAAATTTTGGGTGACAGTCCAACCAAGAGCTGAAACAACATCACGGCATCATTGTCAGAATCCAGAGGACAGCTGGAGGAAAGCTGCAAATGCAACTTGTGCAGTTTTCCAGCAACTGTAATCTATTACAGTCAGTGGGGCAGATGAGTACTGTAGGCTGTGTTTCATTTGTCCTGTTTACGTAGGCTTTTTTTTTTTTTTTTTTTAAACAATGCATAGCAGAAACATGGACAAATGCAGAAATATGGAGCCATTTTTGCAGGAAACAGCTCCTCGCAGAGTTTGAGTGACCAAAAGATTCAAATGATCTTGAAGTACAGAGAGGGGGTGGAGGGAAGGGTGGTATCCCTTCACAACAAAGATTATTTTTACTTAAGTATCATTATCTGTCGAGCTTGCTTCTGTGATTGTAATTGATACTGCTGGGCTTTGCCAAACAGTCTGAAAAATGGCATCTCTGAAGGTATAATCTTGTAAAAGCACTACATCGGTGCCCTTCTCTACTTCCCAAAAGAGCTCAAAAGAAATACATCTTTGTAGAGACAATATTTGATGAAGAAATATATATACCCAGGAGAAGTACCGTACTTTGCTGAAATGAGATCAGGCTGTAAATCTAGATAGTCCCTTGTACAATTTGCAAGTTCTCTCAAATAAAGTATTTGCACCACATAAGTGGACATAAAAGCTGAAATGTCCAAACATATCTAGCATTTAAAAAGAAAAAAAAAAAAGAAAAAAAAAAGCATCCGCATTGCTGTATTAGGTCTAAGTTTTGCTCAAGGTCTCTTCCATGGACCTTTGGTGACTGTTCAGCTGGAAATTAAGGGCCCAAGAGATTTTTTTGAAAGCAGTAAGGGATATCCTGAGTCCCAGCCAGCAGCCTAACAATACAGCTTCCAACAGCCAAAACTGTGTGAATTGTGTTATGAACATCACTCATTACCGCACTGTGCGCTTATGAAGCCTTCATATAATTGTATTTTAACTATTAAAAGTGTTTTCTTTATAAAAGATGCTACAGTCTAAGTAATAGGTTCCTACTCTCTAAAAATCAAACTATGACTTTGAGTTACTTTACCTTCCTCAATATATTCAGGTAGTCACTTTGAAAGCTCCACTGTGTAATTCTAACGTATTTCTTGGGAACAAAAAATTAGGTTGTGAAAAGTCTACTCCATGCTTCACTTTCCTATCATTTGTATTTCACATCTGACCAGCATAACATGGATATTTTTTTATGATAACCTGTTTTAGGCTTCAAGGCAAAAAAACCCAAAAAACCAAAAAACCAACCCAATCCACCTGGTTTATATTAAGTTCTCATTGAAAACCTATTTATCTCCACTCTTTTCTAGCATAAAACAGCTCAAGTGTATTTCTCTAAGCAACATCTCTTCTCTCCTGCAGGACTGTGACATAGGTGGAGCTGATCACTGTGGGACTGGATTAGCTTCTTGGCAAAAGTTGTTATGACGTACTTGCTGCTACATCCTAAGGTTTGTTGGCATTCCTCATCCTAGCTGTATCTACCGTATCCCATAGGGATAACTAAGGAATTACTGTAGAAAGCTAATATCTGAGCTATGGATTTCAGAATTTTTTTCTTCAGAGATGTGCTTTTGTGGCATTAGCTGCATTTATGTCCAAGGGATGTGATGCTTCAATAACTTTCAGTCTTATTTGCACATTATTTCTTGTTTGTACTAAAAACCATGGAAATAAGAAAGCAGAACTGCTTAAATTGTAAAAATCTACTGTTTCTAAAGGCAAGACTTAACGCTCTTAACACAATTCATCTCCCATGCAACTGTTAGAGCTAAGAGCTGTTTAGAACAGTGAAAATCTGTTTGTAAGTCCCATCATTTTTTGTCACATCTGACAGTTAATTGTGATTGGGGTCTTTTGATTTAACTGCAGAGACAGACTTGTTGAGGCAACTACAAATGCAAGTCTTCACACATTTATCACTCTCCCTGTGCTACCTCTCTCCTTGCGGCTTGATTAGACATTGGGAATCCACTGCTCAATGTCATTTCTTCAGTGTTACTCCCCTTAAGTGTTTCTGTGGCTTGTCAGCTCTCTTGGCCCAGGAGAAGCCTGAGCATTATCGTGACTCTTCCCTGAAAGACATCTTCATTACAGGGACTGTGATTACATCACTTTCACCCTTCCCCATGCTCCATTGGCCCTTGTGCCATCATGAGAGAAAATGGTCATTGCAATGTAACTACCACGTTGAGGGCATCCAAAATTATTAAAATGCAGAATGTTTCATGCTTACGTTACTAAACCTCTTCTCACGTTGATGGAGGAAGGAGCAAGATTAAAGTAGTTAGTGAGAACTAATCCTGTCCTCAGTGATGCTGGATGCTCAAATGGTCTTTGTACACACGTTTCATTACCATTCTCGGAGAACTGAAGTTGACTCTCAACAATTCTGCCTAGCTGCCAAACAAGAATTTTGTCATGATGACAAATACCATTTATCAGTAAGTAAACTCTAGAAATGCAGAAAAGAAACTTAGGGAGCTGTTGTTGATCAAGGCTTTAAACAAAACACAAGCATGCCTTCCTTTCTGTGCTAATTCTAGGAGGAGAAGGAAGTCAACACAATTAATGGCTGATAATTATAAAAATACTGTGTTACTTTATATAGCCCAGCATATAGCTTGCATAAACACTAAAGATCTTTCCTTCAACTGCTTTAAGTCTGTGGCTTTTAAAAAAATCTGGCTAATATTATATATTTTTGTTAGCTAAATTTGTAGTTCGATAAAAATACGTAGAGTTCAGAGTAATAAGCAAGCTCCCAAGACCACCAAGGAGAAATTATATTTTCTTTACGCAAAGCATTGCAAAAATAAATTCAGTTTCTTAAGGTGATGCCTACTTTTTTTTTTTTTTCATTTCAGGAAGCACCATGCACAAGGTACCGGCAGAAGTCAAAAGGAGGATACTAAGGCTCACTGGCCTACATCTGATTCAAGATGGGAAATCCTCCATTTTGAGTGTAAAGGTTCCAGATCAATTATACCTGAGAAACAGCATTAAGTATTCTAAAATAAATAAAAAGCATGCATTGCATTACAAAAATGTAATATCCCTGTGATATTCCAATCCCTGCAAACAACATGTCACTGCTAACAAATCAAAAACATCTGTTTCCACAACAACATTAATTGGTCTTATGAACAATTTGTTGCGGAGCCAAACTTTTAAAAACTTAAGAAAAAAAATCATCAGGATTGGAGGAAAGGTGACAGCGGGAAAAAGAGAGCTCAGTCCCAGTATGAGTAAACAAACTTGCACATTTTCTGTAGTTTACTGGAGGCTTGGCATGTTTGTCAGCTTTACAACATCTCTCAAGCTACAGCTGCAAGATACAAATTTTGTAGAATATGGTATGAATATATGGTATTATTATACAGAGACCATCTGCACCTCGAAACTGCTTAAGTCACAAAATTTCTAGTCCTTGTGTTATAAAAGTTATCCAATGACCACTTAAAATTTGTAAAAACGAAGCTACTTACTCAGTTAGGTGCAATAGCTGGGACCCAATTCACAAAGGAATTCAGCAAAGGAAAACAAAATCAAGTTTATCAGCAAATATAAGCACATACCTAAACCACCTCAGACTTGAGAACAGACTATTAGTAGCAAGTCTGACTTACTTCGGAGGCACGTGGTTTCCATTATGCTGTTTTTACTGCAGCAGATCTGCACATTAAATGGACAGAAAAGTTCTGTATGAATTTATACTAGGCAGGGTGGGAGGGTGCTGAGGCTGAGGCCCCAGGATTGGGAACTGATGAACAAATTCAGTTCATCGAATAAGTAGCAGCACAGCTGGACAAGCCATGTAGCCTTCTGTATACTTCATGTTCTTCCAAGCACAAGCAAGTTCCTCCATATTATTAACAGAGTGCACACAGGCACAATAATTTATCTAATACGTACAATTTTGAAACTAAACTCATTAATGTTTGCTGAATTGAGGGTGATACAAAGACGCTAGCACAGGTCTGCTCAGTGCGAAAAACACAAAGTCTACCAAGAGATGGATTTTCCTCTCCTTATTCACACTGAATGTATTTTCATAAGTCTCTCACCTAATGCAGGAATCTTATGAACATTATTCCTATTTGCAAATATTTCCTCAGAATAGCTGCAACAGTACATAGATGCTAGAGAAGCACATTTTCCAAAGGAAAATACACGTAACTAAATAATGATAAATTCTAAAAGAGCACCCTAATACATTCTGTAGTCACATGTTGTGCTGACCAATGTTTTTTCCCCTCACATTTATCACATAAAGACTTTTTCCTCCTAAAGGACAAATTAATTTAAGCTTATGTGATCAAACTGTATTTTAGGAGAATATGGATGCTGATGTCATAAATACAATTTAAACCACACATATCTGACTAGTTTACCTATTACAGAATCAAGGAACCATACGCAGGAGTCACCACTGCATAATATATATTTGTCCATATAGGTAACGTATGTCAAATGTGTTTTTCTTTCAATAATTATGTTTACTGATTTATATCAGTGAAAGATGAGAAACATTTCTAGTGAGCTCAATCCTACTTCCCTGAGAAAAAAAAGAACAAAAACAAAAACAAGAAACAGCACCAGCTGCTTGGCAAGACTCTGCTAGAATGATAACATGGTCTCCGAGTGCTCTTGTTCAAGCAATGGAATTAATTACTGATGAGTACTAACAGAGCAACAGCACTGACAACTGCATCACCTACAGCGTCTCGCAAACAAGCGTGTTTGCTCATTGTGACAACTGCTTTAATACAGAGCTTTTCCAGAATTATTTTTGCACGTACTGTACTTCTAGAGTAGTATTTGAACAAAGTAGTCATCCATGTCTAAAGCTATGAAAAATTTACATCTAACAAAGATTTGTTAGTAAGGCGAATTTGATATAGCAATAGCATGCAAACTCACCATTAAATCTACCTGAATCTAAGCACAGAAAATACATTTTCTTAAATAATATCCACCCACTAACTTGGGTGAATCTTCAGTAGCAATACAGTCATAATTAGAAAACGAGTATGAACAGGTTCTATAGTTCATTCTGCAAAATTCTCATCACCCTCCACCTTCAACAGACTCGTTCATAAAAAATGAGACTTACTTCTAAGAGAATGATCAATGTGAATTAAAAAACATTAACAATGGAAGGGGACAAAGGAAGTTCTTAGACAGCTGAGAAGACAAGAGCGAAAGAATAGAAAAGAGCTAAAATTACGCAAAAATCTTTATATAAGAAGTGACATGGTAAGAACTGCAACCAAAAAAAAAACCCAACCCCAAAACACCACCCACCCACCCCCCCAAAAAAAAAAAAACAACAAAAGCAAACCAAACAAAACCAAAAAACTCAGCCACAAGCTCCGCTGTAATTTTGTGATAGTACAAGTTTCTAAACTACTTTGGATAATGTTCCAGATTTTTTGGTCTCGAAATTTGGACAGGAATCTCATGAGAACAGGCTTTCTGATGATATTTTAGACACTCCCGGGTTATAAGCCTGCCAGAAATAATGCAAGAGCAGCCTTTTTCCATAGTATTTTGGTCCTTTGATTCCAACTCCAGCAAGAGAGTAGGAACTGCAGAGGCATGTGAACTTTAAAGAGAGAGTGATCAGAATAAAATTCCTCACCAAAGCACAATGTGGCACAGCCTATATTTTGGGGAAGACACAAGAGGACTCTGATTTCATTTGAATGACTTCACCATTTTCCAGTTGAAAAAAGTATTCATTGGTGCTATTTAAAACAAATACCTGAAAGGAGTCACAGCTTTATTCAATTTGTTACTAAATGGTTTTCTAATAAAGGTCACTTCACACACAGGATTCCTGCAGCTTACAGATATGGCTGGTAAATAAAACAGGATGTTACAAAGGTTACCTTCCTTACACAAAACAAGGGAAATAGTTAATTCATTTAAAGACTGAAAAAGGATCTTCCATCAGTAACAATGATAACATGCTTGCTACATTTGGGAAGGAAAAAAAACCCACCCCAACAACTCTGATTTTGTGTGAAGTATCCCTTAACGCTGGCTACAAAAACAGAGGTAATTACATTTGTGCAAATGATCACATAACTACAGATTTCACATATATATCTTGCACTTCTTTGAAAGAGATGCAAGTTAGAAACAGGTCTTCTGATCGCTGTGCTCTCAAGCAATGGGGATAAAGTAAGTCAAAAGGTCTACTGGGGGAAGAAGGTTTCTGGCTCGAACACCCTTTGTATTATCCATGGAGGTTTGGAGAGCAAGGATTAGCCTATGCTTTATTTCAACATATATTTTCGGGTTATATGTGGAAAACACAGTAAGTTCTTCCAGAGGGTTGCAGGGAAGTGAGAATACTTCTAAAGATGGGGGGATACAGGCAGCTTTGGAAAGGCAGCAATCCAAGACTCTCAGAGCACAGCACAAGAAATGACGATATATTTGACTGCTCCACAGAGATTATGCTAGATGAAAAGAGGGTCAATAGGATCAGACGGAACACAAAGGAAATGAGAATGAAAAGAATTACACTTAATTTTTTTTTTTTTTTGCTGTTTTTAGCTGGAAAACAAGGTCTATATACTGGGAAATTCACAGGAGCAGCAGTGTTTTCTCTTTGAAAGTTGAGGTTCTTTAACAGCGGGGCAGGAAAGGCAGCTGAATCTCTTCAAACAGACAGCAGTTGCTTGATAACTTGGTGACCTTCCTGTTAAGCCCAAAGGGCCACAAACACACAGAATCCATACGACCCGTGACATCTTCAAACACTGGAAGCTGTTAACCAAGTGCCCAATGTCAGGAAACAACTGTCTGTCTGTGACAAGTTCATCCCCCTCTATGGGACTGGAACTAATTTGTTTTTTACTAGAGTATGCTTACAATCTCTCTCTTGAGAGAGTCAAGAGAAAGATTTTCAGCCATTGGTTGCAGCTTACCCCATAGGAATCCCAACAGAAATAATTTTTAACTACATTTGTGGTCCCTTTCCTGGCATGACATACACCCAAGAAGCACAGTGCTCTTTCAAATGATCATCCTCTAGGAAAACCCAGTTGATCTAAAAAAATCATCACATGTAATCCTTTTGACATGTTCAGTGCTCTAAGCATTTAAGTACTTGCTTTAAAAAGTTACAAATGGATTCTGGAAATCCACATGTATTTCTTGGAGCCTTTTCAGTTTAAAAAAACCTGCTTGCATACGTGCACGTAAGATCATGTAGTATTTTAGGAGGAACACAATTATTGTGCTGTAGTTACTGTGGAAGAAAGACTGTTGATTGGCGTTAATTAGTTGCTTTATTTTTACATTAAGCAGTGTACACTCTCCTTCCTATATCAAGCGATATATTAGTATTCTTTGTTAAATGGACACAAATAACGTTAGGCATGGTAAGTAATTACTGAGCCCCTTCTATCTCTCACTTTTCCAAAGGATAGTAGGGTGGACCCAGTGGACAAAAGACATTTTCTCCAACAAGTGCTTTTTTGTCAATATTTTCTTGCTGGTCACTAGCTTATGTTTCCTCGTTTATAACTCCCTTTAAATTGTTGCTGGTTTTGCAAACCCTTGGCCTTGTTTTGTGCTCTGGATATTATCCATATAGTTTCACTAAGTATGTGGAACTGGGTAAGTATACTACTTGTGACTTCAAGGATTTTGTATGATTGAAGACTCCAAAGACAAATGGAGTCGGAGAGTTGAAGAAAAACAGTTGGTCTCTAACAGTTCCAGTGAGTCATTCGTCAAACTGGACAAAAGCTGTACAGTTTGGTAAAGCTTTTGATGAGTAGCGTTAATTCACACCTCATCCACTGACACTTCATGTCATTAATGTGTTTCATATTCTGCAAGAACCAGACTCTCACGTATACTCCGGTAGTGGCCGATTCCCCCACCCCGCTTTGTCCTGGCATACAAAAGAAGGCAACACTGAGAAATGCTGTAGGATATTCTGCTGACAGACTTCCCCCTCACAGTTCTGCTAACCTCAATACTGACCTACAGTACCCTTAGTTTTCCATTCCTTAGACTCTATTACACAAGTATAGCCCAGTATTCCAAATGAGGCTGTGTTTATTCCAAAAACACAAACGAGACCATTTTCACACCTATGAAAATTATGTGTCTTTATAAAAGATTGAGATGTTTTCATACAATGCTGAAAACATATGCAGTTTTCATCGGCATCCCAAATCCCTGTGGATTGTTTTCTAGTCTATTCCACTACTCCCTTGGTCCCAATCCCAAATTCACGTCTTCCCAAATTTGACTGAATCCTCTTGCTTGAACTCCATATTTCACATTAGCTGGAAACCTTCTTGAGTGTTTGCAACTGCAACTACAGTGGGTGCCTTTCACCTAGAGAATTGTTATTTTAATCACACATCACAGAAACAGTCCACAGTTACTTCCAAGGCCCACTAGGTCCTGTTTCTTATCTTCACCTTTTACATCAAACTGACCCTTTCGATTCCAAGTGTTGGCAATTACGGAAAAAATACCCCGTACGTCAAAAAGCAGCAATACAAATAAGCTGTTTTCTTTTCAACCTTCAAAAGTAAACTTTTTTTTTTAAATTATCTAGCTAGACTTTCAAATTCAACAGTCCATCATAAGCTTCTGTGATTTTATTTTGCTAAGTACGCTAGAGCTAATTTGCAGTTTGGTAGTGAAAAATGTCCTGGCTCTTTTTCTCATTACCAATGATGAAAAATAAATACTGAATACTTGCAAGATATATACATTTATTATAAATATTGAACATCAACTCTCCACTGAGCAATTAGATAAAATTTGTATTTCATCAAATTGAACTTTGTTAGAAAATGGGCAGTTCGTAGCCTTACAACACTAATAGTAGGGTGCTGACAAATGAAGCAAGCTGGTAAACGTGAAGCTTGTTCATAACAAGACTGAACAAGAAAATATACTGTAATGACCCTGTCTTGAACATCCTGTTATAGCCCATTGTTCCTCTCTATTACCCTCATTCAGCAATTTTTTTTAATAGCGGATGCATGGCAGCAAAGGAACCAATGTGATGTGGGACTGCACGTGCACAAATCACGGCACATAACAGAGGTGAGAAAAAGACCCTGGCACACTGAGAGAAGTTTTGAATGTGCTATTAACTGGATGGGGAGTCTTACAAAACAACCCTACATCTGTCCATAACTGGACGAAGACAAATAAAAATATTTACCTATAAATGCCTGAAGGATTTGTAAACACTGAGAAGACAGGAGAATCATCTTACCTATGAAGGGCAACAAATGACAAGAATGGGAATGAAAAAGGAAAATCATGGTTTCAAATTCTGAGAGATCATAGAGTCTTATAGACAGTACATGTAAAGTTAGCATGGTATCAGAAATAGAAGGAATCCTCCCCTTATACAGATGAAGAGGAGATGTGATAATAAGCATCTTCCACATGTGACAACTGGATGTTTCGCCTTCACTCTGTGTGAGAAACAATGAGCTAACTTACCACTGCAGTTACTTAAAGTAGCATCTTAACTACGTCATGTACTGAAACCCAGCATCTGCTTTTGTCGCCAAATTAAAATACTGAATAGACAATTAATTTAGCAACCCTACAGTGAACTTATGTCATAAACGTAACTCCAAATACAGATTTCTCACCATCTTAAGGAATCTTTCAGTTTATCCAAGTGGTTATATAGGTAAAGAAATGGCTTTTGACTGACCACAGGATACCTGACTAAGCTTTGTCCCTGCAATTTAGAAGGTCATGCTAAAGGCGACATCATTCCATTTACTGATTTGTTCACAGTTTACTTTCCTATGGGAACTACATTTTGAGTTGAGGTTCAGATTTCTTTTTTCTTTGTGCATCTGTCATTCCTTCCATCACTTTATCTTCCTTGCTTCCTTGCTACCAGACTTCATCGTTTTACTTTTAATTAGTGCTCGAGGAAGGAGGAATTGGACAACTGTCCTGTTTAAAAACTGTAAATGTTTAAAAATACAAAAACTTGGCAATCTAGGAAACAGAAGGGCTAAAGAAATTTTTAAAATAAAATAAAAAAAAACCCCAAACCTCTGGCTTAAGAAGTTCCACATTCCTGCACGGTAAATGCTATTTTTGAACACTTCGGTTTGGCAAATGTGCATTCGCTGAGGAAGCTGAGTTATCACAGATAACTGCCTATTGTGCCAGTCTGTCTTCATTGGACAACACGTATTTCAACATCATCTTTTCTCCCCTTGTCTAACCTGACTTGGAAATCTTACTGCAATTGGTCCCTCAAATCTGCTTTGAATCCGGGCTCTTTTGGTGCTGACTTCACCCTAACTGTACACACATGATCTCACGGGTGGCAGTATACACTGGCATGCTCTGGTGCCCCAGTGCCCCCGCAGAGATGGTGCAAGTATTTTGCCATCCTTCCAGCAAACCCTGAAATACTGCCATGTCCTTCACTGGACTGTAATGTGACTCTAGGAAAGGCTTAGCATGTCAGCAGACTATTTTCTTTCTGTAGCCCTAAATAAAATGTGTCCAGTTAAACTACATTGGCTGAATTCTACCCTTGGATTGCACGCATAGTTTTTAGAAGAGGGACCTTCTCTGGAGAAGAAACACGACTTGTATAATCTCTTCTGAAATAACTGGGGGAGGGAAAAAACAAAAAAGAAAAAGAAAAGAAAAAAGACCTAGGCCCAGCAGCTTCATGCTAAAAGGTTAAAACGATCTGAATGATGTTTTTCTACCTAGTTTCCTAGAAACTCTGAAAATGCTGAGACAGCGCATCCAGCATGCTGAGTGGAGGGACATAAGGCTCTTGTAGGACCACACTGTGACTTCTAGGATCAATCTAAGAATGACATCGTCAAGATTTGAAGACTGCTAAAACCACCTCCTTTAGTCAGAAATTAAGCATTTCCAGTATGAGAAACTAAATATAAATTTAAATTAATATAAATGAATACTCAACGATTGTACTCCAGACAGAATTGTTTGATCTTCCAATTACAACCATTACTCCTGTTTTATATAAAACCTATATTGTGATAGCAAATAGAAATGAACAAATTTTCTATTTCTACTTTGCTCACTGGTGTGTAACTTGTGTCAATATTAACTACACTTATGACATAGCAGGCAGAAAACGATAGAAAGGATATAAACTTTCGGATCTCAGTGGAAACTGATGGAGTATGAGGTTCCCCAGCTCCGTGGGGTAAGGAGAACAACGCAATAGCAGAGTTTAGCTTGATGGGAGTTCTCATTCTCATTTCCGTATCAGTTTCCAAAGTTACTCTTCTCTAGGGCTGTAATTTTCCCTGTTTATTTGCAGCAGAAAGGCTTTTATTTCCTGATGCATACACACAATTGACAGATTAGAAACATTTTTTAAAAATCCACCTTTACCTACTCCTTCCGAAACTCCTTCCTCCTCAGAGGAGGAAAAAAAAAAAGGAAAAAAACAACAAAAAATACCCCAAACCCACACTACACTGGCACGCACATAACCACAAGAAAAGCTACGATTTAGTTCCGTGTTTAAGTGCCCACTTCGTGTTAAGCATATGCTTTTTCCAATTGCTGCTAGCTAAACAGAAAAAAAGCACAATCCTGGTGGTCTTCAATGTATTATGATACAATAAACACCACATTTAATAAAAAATGAATGCAGAATGGTGGCCGTGCAGAGGGTACTTGAATAGCACTCAGGAAAGAGCCTTAATTTTGACTTTTCTGAACTTGTTTAAACTAACTTTTTCGTGACTAAATACTAAATCAATTTAAAAAAAGGTTACCGATCTTGATACTCTGTGTTACGGTACACACATCTGTTGTTCCTCTTCAAGGAAGATGACTATGAATTTCAATATATAGTCATTTATGGAAAGGATTGTCACACCTCCCCCCCCTTCCAAGAAACTAGACGTGTGAAGACAGACATTTCTCTTGGAGAGGAAGGATAAGGCAGAGGTTAATTTCATCTGCATGAGCCAGTGTAGGATAAGCTTTTGGAAATATTGTCAAGCCACATTCTTAATGCCTGGCAAAGTGACTCATTCAGAGTCATCACAGGAAAGGAAGTTGAATAGAATAAAAAACGGAACAGGATGGGGGCTTAAACAGGAGAAAGAAGCGAGAGAAAGGAAATTGGATTGTTTAAAGTGGCCTGAGGTTACAAGTTCTATAACGAGATTATTTTTTTCAATTATATATTTAAAATACATACATATACACATTTATGCATACATGCATGTATTTATAAAAACCAACTTCTTCCTGTTTGAAAAGATACTTGTATTTGTGGATTGTCTTCCAAAGCTGCCTTGCTGAGGTATTTGTTTCAGCAGAAGGTGGCATCACGACCGTATGGGAAAAACAAGAATCCTCTCTAAAAACCCACGAGTTTTTAACAATTATGCTCTGATTCAACACAATATGGAATCCACAGAATATGAAAAAAATCACTTTCTCACTTTTGCCACTTATGTAAAAATCAACCAGAATGCAACAAACACATTGTTACACCATTCCCTAAAGAAACACTGCACAATAAACAGGACTTTTTCTTTTTTTCCCCCCAAAATACACAGCATTGACTTTCTTGTACTAGCAACTCAGTGCAATGCGGAAAAGTTTCTCTTCTTCAAATATTTTTACTGTGAAACTTTGGACACTTAGCCACCTAACATGTCAATTCTAGCTAATTCAAACAGAAAACAACACCCAGACTGCTGCGATAGTTACGTTCACGTGCAGCAGCCTACTGCAGAACACCTCCTTGAATTCATCATAACTGAAAACACATTACTTCTGCAACTAGAATTTCCATTGACAAAAAAAAATAGTTTTGGTTCCCAGGGAAGATGACAAAAGCATTTTTTAATATCATAAAGGCAATATTCAACTGATTCCCAGCTCTTTATGTTTCAGAATTGACATCCGTGAGTAAAACTTCTAATTGTATAGTCCAGTACTAACTACCGTGTCATTTTTCATCTTCAAAGGGATGCAGAGAAAGATTTAATACACCCATTAAATCACGTCATTAAAAAAAGAAACTTAAAAATTAAAATGGTATGCATGGTTAAAAAAACCAGGAAAACTATATTAGAATAAACACTTCTAAATTCTGTATCTCATCTTCCAAGCAAATTTACCCCCTTCTGTGAAACACTCCTTATTTAATCCCCAGAGTGACACCTGCTGGATTTCACTAACAGAAACAAAAGGGCAGATAACCCCATTACACAGAACATTTCAGGACAACGATTGCAAAAAATGCGTCCTTCTAGTAATAAAAGGTTTAATAAAAGGTAATAAAAGGGTTTTTCTCCATTTAGTGCAGTAAATAACTATATAGATGCAACCATGGAGGAAAGAAGTCTGATGTCTAAGGCTCTTATTCATTTCTGAAATATATATTTTTAGATTTCTATCTAGGAAGCATAGAGTACAACATCAGGAGGCAAACTATATTCATTCTGATAATATTAATACGAAAAATATTTTTAAAACCTAAAACAAATGAGTTTCGGTATAACAAATATGTTCTCAATACATCTTTTGCTTTACTTTAATGAAATTCTATCTACATTGCCAGTATTAAAATACTACAAATTTTATTAAAATTAACTTCCAAGATTTTACCCCTGTAATGGGAGAGGAAAAAAGTGAGGGTAAAATCTAAATGGTAATACACAGTGTGACACTTTATGCCCATAAAAGAGTCAAGTTTGTGCAGGTCTCAATCTCAAAATTAACAAAAATATGAAAAGATGATACAGTTTTTAGGAACTACGAAGACATTCAGCCTAAAACAGCTGACAGTATTACCACAGTATATGAGATAGCAGCTTTGAACATAATAATAATTTCAAAAAATCACTAATCACTGTATTTTGTTGCTTGTCCTTGGTTTTATATGGGAAGTCAAACTGGTACAGGCTTCATCAAAACAAAACTCTGTCATTAATTTTGTTTGGGATATTTTTTAAATAAGGCCTGCATGATCCAGGCATAAACCCAGAAATACAATATTCTTTTATTTTCTAAAATTCAATTAGTATCTCAATGGTTAGCTACATCTTAATAGTGGCCCAAACTGCCAGAAAAGTCTCGGGTGACATCTATGCTATATTGAAAGGTAACAGCTTCAGAGACACATTCAAATTTACCCCAGTTGAGAACCTGCTGAAGAGAGTATATTGCCTCTCCCATGGAAAGTCTTTTTTTAATGCAGTGAAGGGCATTTCGAATGCGTCTTTCCAAGGAAAAGCAACTCTAAATAAATCACTTCTGACCTTTTGGACAGCATATACTGCAGCAATGATTGAAAGTGTTTGCACAGAACTAGGGCAGAAAAAGAACGACTTTGCTGGGAAAATGTAAACAGTATAAACAAGCATGGGAGACTAAGACAGATATGCATGAGAGATAACTGTGAAAACAAAACTTTGAAAATGCGAAAGTTTAGCCTTACAGCTTTGCCTAGCTTCTAAAATAGGACAAAAAGAAAAAGTATTGCAGAAAACAAATGCTCTAATGGAAAAAAAAAATTAATAAGAAGATCTTACATTGTACTGCACTGGCTGTGGAATTCTCCATTAAGATAATAGGTAAATAAAAGGCTAATTTCTGCTGCTCTTTGTGCAAGCATATTACACTGAAAGCATCAGAATTGCCAATGTGAGTAGAAACAAGAAAAAAAAATGGGTTATGAACACCCATGGAGACCTTCCTCCATCTTCTTTTAAATATTAAAAGGAAACAGCGTTCAAATGTATTCAATTTAAAATATTAACACTCATGACACAGTTTTCTAAACAAAGGATGAGGTTAAAGACTAATTTACTTTGAAAGTCTCTTTAAAAACGTACGCGTTCTCTCTTTAGTTGATACATTTGGAAGAATAAAAGCATGATATAGACTCGCATGGGTTGTGCGTATAGACATAGAAATCATATATTATTGTATGTCTAATACACATAAACAGATACACGAACCCCCTTCCAGATTTATTTTACTGCTTAAAAGTTACTCGTTTTATCAACTCACATCTGTTTTGGTAATATAAGCATTCATTCCTTCCTTGACACAGTGGTATCAGGGATATAGTTAATTCCAGAGCTCTGACAATTTGCTACACCAAAGACAGTACTTCCCAGTAACAGAACAATTACATGAGAAACTAAGAGACTGTTTACAATAAGTGTAAAGCTTAACCGAGGAAACTACTACATGTGAAACGCAATGACACAGCTACACATGCTTTTAGAACCGAGGTGACCGTAACATTGAGGTAATGCCAATATCGTGTATACACTCCATAGGAATGACAGCTCATCAGAAGCACAGAAAGAATTTTGCTAGCAGATCAAGAACACTGTAAACACATTGGGAACAGATGGGAAAAACTTCTTAAAAGAGAAATTCTGTTTTGTTTTCCTAACTGTAGACTTGGACTTCTCGCTGGAGAAAAGACTTCAATTGCTTTCATAAATAGCTTACATTACGTTCCGTATTTACCATAGAAGCGACTAGATATAGGCTTTGTAAATAGCACTGTGTACCCGTTATTATTAAAAACATATTGATAGCAATAGTTTCGTCCAAATTAACATGGACTGGGTCGAGTCTTTCATTTGTATGATCTCGTGGACTCTTGTGGGCCCAATCCTACCCATCTCTTGCACATGCTAGGAATGCCAGTGGAAGCAACTGATTAACTTGAATGCACAGAATATAGAATTAAGTTAGTAATTATACTGGTGGCAAAGGAAATGTATTAGTGTGCTTTCTTCCCCCAGTTTTGTTCTTAACTGTATCCTAGTCTACATCTGGATTGTAATACCCAGACAGCCCACAGAATAACACTGCATTCCCAGAACAGGCCAGGTAAGATGTTAGTCACCAATGAGACATGCAGATTTGTGTTTTTCAACTTGAGCATTCAAAAAATTATAGAAGTTATCAAAAAACAGCTGCCAACAGACTACAGAACGTAGGTGACAGAATGGGTGATGTAAGCATAATTCCTTCAATGAAAAATACTTGCATTTAGGAATATCCTGCCCTTTGACAGTCAGTGGAAAAATTCCCACTGGCTCTCAGTGGGCCAGGATTTCAACAGTTGTGTGGTACCAGGAAAAGCCTATTCAAAGGGACAAACACTACATTTCTTAATTCAGAGCAAGACTCAGCTGATCAGGAATTCAGAGTACGGTAACATTTGAAGGTGACAGGACACACATAATGCAATTCTTGGACTTGCAATGCATGTTATATATTCAGGTACTTGGTGTTGTCAACTAAAAAGTGCAGTCACGCTGTTCTACATTGCTATCCTGCCACTATCTTTGCTTAATCTGCAAATAATGTAGATTCTGGCATCAAACCTGCGAACACATATATGCCTGACACTTCCTATGTGGGCAGTCCCACCACGACCTAGACCAGTTACTCGAGAAGAGCATAAAATAAGAATCTAAACCATTTAGCTGAAATGCTTCTGAAGACGGTTGTTCCTACTGCACTGATCATCACAACAACATGAACACTTTTTATCTGAAGTGCCACCTTGTTTGATTTAGTATCACCAAGTGCCTTTTGTGCTGAAGACTTTCAGTTGGATAAAGACTTTGGGATTGCTCCTATATGCAGTGAAGTCAATGAGAGTTTAAGCAGACTACAAAAGTAAACACCGTGAAAATACAGATCGTATTGTGAATTGAGAATTTCAGACAGTATGGCAGCAGGTATACTTTGAAAGAAAACACGTGCATTCAGATCTGGTCTTATTCATATTTATCCAGACCTAATTTGTCTCCTTTCAATCCACCGAAAGCACTTCAGATTCAGAGCACAACAGTCAGGCTTTTAGCACATCACTGACCTGAATGGCTTTAAACTGTTATATGCATTATTACTGCAAACGAATGACAAGATCCCCAGTATGCATAATACAACTGGAAAGATTCTGCCTTGGCACAATTCTAAGAGCAGCAAAATCCATCCCCAAGGTATCTAGCGTAAGTTTATTAAGGTAAAGAGCAAAAAAACCAAACCTCAGCTATTGTTGTTATTATTATTTCAACCTCAGCCCCTATAAAATGTATGGACAACTAAATGAATCATTGTAGATCAAATCCAAGTGTGATTTATAGCCTATGCTATTTTTTAACTATCCTTCAGAAACAAGATTTCTTTTCCGTATTCTACACATCCATTGCTTACACACACAAGAAAATGACGAGACGTAGCCACCTAAGTAATGCAACTGTATTTGTAGAACAGAGGATATGGCATCTGTTTTGGCAAGCTGAAGAAGTGGCAAGAGCCTTAACTGTCTCTCAACTGATACTGGAAGGTATAGAATGACACCCTTCCCGCTCTTCAGTAGCTTCGCAAGGAAATGAAATTGTGGACAATCACCTTCCAATAAATCAGATCGGTGTCTGTGGGAAAAATCTCAAACAGTAACACCCCGGCACACGTACAAGCTTCAAACTCGAGCTAACTTTTTCTCAAGCAAACAGAAAGTCCAAACAAAACATAAGCTTCATCTTTCTAGTTGTGTAATTACAACACAAAACCTATTTATGAAATAACTCAAGCATGGCCTCTTTCTGGTACAATAACGTCAATAAGATTAAAGGAATAGCCAATAAGAAAATCTACACCACTTTATCATCTAATTCAGCCTCTCTTGAAAGAGCTCCAGTTGTACTGAATTAGTCTTAAGGACCCTTTTCAAACCAATGAGCCTCTAATTCTCTCCAGATGCAGAGACAGAAATTCGGTTAGCTAATATTAGAGGTTTTAGTCAGAATCCTTTAAGTGCTGATTAGGGTTATTTTTATCTCCCTCTCTACCTATCTATCGTTGATTGCTTCCTCAAGAATGTAGTATAACAACACCAGTTATAAAATCAGTTCGGCTCACTAAAAATAAACGACGCTTTCCCTCGTACCCCTTTCTCCCTGCAGATTACACATCACACGCTGAGTTTAATGCAAGAGCATGCACACACGCGTTAACTATAAATGCGTTCAGATGGCGCAAGAAATATTGCTCTTAGGTAAGACAATGAGACTGTTCTGATCAGTACTCACCACACCGAGTTGGGATTTTTTTTTTTTTTTTTGCGGGAGATAAATCAGTGTGATTTCCCTCTTCAGAAAGCGAGGGAGAAAGGCGACGTTTCCTCCCCTCCCGCCCTCCCCGGCCAAACAAGAGAGCTAGGAGAGGCTGATCCTCCCGCTGGGTATAATCCAGTTCCCCGAGCCTGGCGGCCGCAGAGGCAGCGCAGAGGAGCCCCCGCCGCCCCGTGCAGCGCGGCTGCGGGCAGCGGCTGTCAGACGGCGCGGGCGTGTGAGAGCGCGGAGCGGCGGCGGCAGCGAAACATCAGAGCTTCCTGTGACATCACTCCGACCCCGCCCGCCGCCGGCCCCAACTTTACTTTTCTTTCTCCGACGGCGTGTCCCGGGGAAGCCGGGCTCCCCCGATGTTTCCCGGCGGGAGCTTGCCCCCGTCCCCGGCGGTGGCCGTCGGCTCCCCGACAGCGCGGCTCCTGTCCCCGCACCTTGCCCCGGGGCCGGCTGCGGCTCGTCCGCCCCGAGTAAAAGCCGGAGCTCCCGGACGGGTCGGAAAACACTCACCCGCTCTCTTGGAAAGGAGGAGACCGCGGGTCCTACGTGTGGACGCAGTGAGATTCGTTCTCGAACTAGACCCAGAGAAAGAAATCAGTTGGGACCTTTATTCCGAGACAAATAATACACCATGGCTGCATTCCTCCTTAACGGGGCTGCCCTGACCCACCTCTGCACGGGGTCTGCCCTATGTCCCATACTGTAAGTGCTGAAAAGCTCTACAGAGAAATGCTTTTATTCCTCAAATGTAGAACTGCATCGAAGGTCAGAATGAAATTTTCATATTCATAATTTACAAGGACATAAGTTACAAGTACATAATTTACAGTGCTACTTTGTTTTATACACAAGAAAAAAAAACAAACAACCTGTATTTAAGCAAATAAGTCTTTGAATATCAAGGGGTAGAATAAAAAGGCAGCAGGAATGTTACCATTGCTGCACAGAACTCTAGGCTGCATTTTTTTAAACGCCAGTGATTTGAAAGCACAAGTATGAGCTGCCCGGTTTGAAAACTGCCATAATTGAAGACAAACCAAAATTAACGGCAGTCCTTTGACTGTCTTCAAAAAATTTTGTATCAGGACATAAGAATATTTCTTTGTATATATATCTATATCTATATTTATATATAGATATAGATTTATCACTCGTTCTTTGTACAACTGATACCTGCGCTATAGACAGAATTAGTGCTCTCCAAAGAAACAGACAGTTGCTGTGTGCACATGACAGTACTATGCTGGACAAACGTGGAGTTCATGGAGCGTTAAACTCAAATACTATTAACACTGTTAACACCAGTACTCCTTATGTGAGGCCATAAGGACCTCCCAAACATCACGGTTTTCTAAGTGCTCATCAAAATCATAACCATTTAATTTGCTTATGAAATAAAATGAAGTATTCTGCTTGCTTCTCACTACCTGTTGCTCACGCAGTCTTTACCAGCAGAAACATTCATGGAACGTGTTCTGAACTGGATGAGGGAATTCATCTGGCCATTGAAAATCTTCTCCTCAAAAATGAAAACAGCAAGAAACACAAAACTAAGCAAAAAAAACCCAAAACCAAAACATACAACCCTATGCCAGGGTCAAGAAACATCAGAAGAGGGAAGAGAGGGGCAGGAATACTTTAAATCCATACGACCACTGGATAATATGAATTGAGAAATCACACTCTAGGGTCACTAAAAGAGCAGACATATGACTTTAATACTCATTTGGCACATGCGAGTGTTGGTGCTTCTAGGATCTTACATCAACAGGAGAATGTTTGAGTTTTATAATCAGCGAAGAACTAAGAACTGGCACTCTAAACTTCTAGGCAATGTAAACGCATAGAAACTGGGGATTAGCTCTGATCCTGAACAGTGAGGGAAATTAACTTCTCTGAAATAAACAATGTCACCTCAGGTAGTGGAATTTTATCCGAAGTGAGCCTGGCTGCATTAGTTTAGACTGATTAGGTCTAGGCCATAGACTACAAAATGGTATGCTACACTCTGTAACCTAGAAAATAATCCATCCATTCCAGCCAAGCACGGACGTTCAAGACAGGCATCTGAATTAGCTGCAGAAATTTATTACATGGGACGTGTTTGATTTGGCACGTCAAATTCCGTGGAGTTGGGGGGCGTGGTGTTTGGGTTTTTATTTTAGTTCAAGATTCTTATATTCTACCTATTTATCTATCATTGGAGCTTTCTCGCTCCTGCTCTCCAGGGATACTGAGACACCTCAGCTATCGTAACTTGCGCTTCAAAGACGCGGAAGGACACCCGCCCCCCGCCTCCTCCCGCTTACTTCAGCTACCCTTTTCCCCCCCGGCTGAAAGGCGTTTAAACCACCCCAAAACTGGCTGCCGCGGCGACCGGTTGCCCCCAGCGGCGCCCCCGCGCGGCGGCCCGTGGGGAAGCAGCGCCCCGCGGAGCGTTGCGCGGCGCGGTGCTGCCCCCTGGCGCGCAGCGGGGGGCGGGACGCGGATATTCGTATTCCACTTTCCTGGCAGCCGGTCCTTTCTCAAGATACGATACCGGTGGAAGCGACCAGTTACGGAACGTAACCCTTACGTCCGCGCCAAGGTGTTTGAAAAGCAGAAGCCGGAAAAGCGGAGACTTTCTCAAAATGTAAATAAATCGATCGGCTTTGAAACAGTAGACGGATTGGAGATGCTGGGAGAAATCCTGGCTCAAATCCCCATCCCTCAAAGTATTGCCCCATCCCTGGAAGTGTTCAAGGCCAGGCAGGATGGGGCTTTGACCAACCTGGTCTAGTGGAAGGTGTCCCTGCCCATGGCAAGGGGGATGGAACTAGGTGATCTTTAAGTGCCTTTCCAACTCTAACCTTTCTATGATTCTAAATGAACTGAAAGAAAAGAGATAGTAAATAAAAAGGAGAAAAGGAGGGCATAACAGCAAAAATGTGAGGAAAAGAGAATGAATGAGAAGACTTTGTTTCTCAAAGACATTTTGCTTCATCATCTCTATAGACTAAGGGCACATACCAAGTTACTGTAGGTCAGACGATACCTGGAAAGTCATCCAACCTCTGTAAAATTGCTTCAGCTTGTTGGTCCCATCATACAAAGCGCGAGAAATTTCACAGCACCCTGCATATTTCCTCCAAAGCAACCAGGGAAGATTCTGGAATGAAATGACTGGGTGAACGGGCTCTAGTTAATTGGAAATCTACAGCTGCTGTAACACCTTAGCATAGCTTCATTTTTTCACCTCTTCACCATTCTGCCATATGATTCCCTGCGTTCCCTTTTCCCTGCATTGTGACTTAATTATTCCTGCTTCTACATTCACAATTTAATTATCTTTGAGAAGTGCATAGATCTTTTTTTCTTAGTCTTGCATCTGGCTGTTCTGCAGATATTCAAGATACAGGAATGAAAAGAAGTGAACAAATGAGAAGGGCGCAAAAGAAACTTCTCATGGAGTTGATGAAGATCAGATCAGATCACACTGCAGTTTGGACTTTTTTATCAGAAAAATTAAATAAATGCACTGTAGAGCTATATAAAAAGAAGACAGGAAGACAGCTGGATAACTGGTATGGTGGCCAAACCTAGTACACACACCAAGAAGAGCGTGCACTCTCAGAACAAATCTCTGATTATAATCACACCAGGTTTTATACAGTCTACAACATTCCAGTCTTCATTCTCATTGCACTTTGTCACGAGCCTAAAAGATGAATCACTTTGTAATGTTTTCTGAGTTGAAATAGAGGTACTGTTGAGATGCTCTAACTATAAAGTCTTTTTCTGTCTCAACAATGGCGTAAGAGATCCATCAATGGATCACTTGTTTAGTCACTGTTACTACAAAATGAATGCAAGAGAAGTTTCTTTAGTATAATGTAAGTAGGGGGTGGGAGAGTATGGGACAGTACCTGTTAGTCCTGTCCTAGCTACAGCAGTTCTGGAAGAAGAGAAGACTGCACAGTCCTGGGGAGCGACTGAGCTCACGCCGTGAGGAGACCCTGTTAGTTTGCAGGAGAGCTCAGCAAGCAAGAGACTCAGAAGAACGGGGAGCAGCCACACAGCCAGGTTTCTGCAGGGACAGACAGGATGGTTTTTCCTAGACTTCCAGGGTGGATTTTGTAGGTGTTAAATACAGGCAGCCAGGGACAAATCACTGGACCAAGACGGAGCCTGAAGGAGAAATATTGCCATGAAATGACACAGGGAGATCACAAGGCAATCTGTGTACAAACAAATGCATTTATTCTTTCCTATCTATCTTTTATATCTGTTGTCTCGTTCTCAATATTCTGTTTCAGAAAGTTCATCGTTCTTATTTATGATCTAATAAAACTTACAGAGTTTACAAATCCTTGTTAGTGTTCTTAGTGGGACTGCTTTAAGAAACACCATGGAACCTTCCCCTTCCTCCCAATCCCTGCAAGTCTCCGATCGGAGTCCCATCACAACTGAAACCACCACCAGGGATCGGAGTCCCATCACAACTGAAACCACCACCGGGTGTAGAGCTACAGTCACAGCTGGGCAGAGGACACAGCCTCTGGAACAGCTCCGTCTCCATCACCTTTATTTGGGCTTGATGCTGAGGAAAAACCCTCCTTACAGAAGCATTGCCAGCAATAACACTGGAGTTACCTAAATGTTGCATTCCTGCTGCTAAAGAACGAACTTCATTCTCTTTTACGTGAAAGCTCTAGAAGATGTTTTTGTTTAATGTTGCACGTACCTCGGTTCTGTTTCCATTCCGAGGTACATCACACAATCTAGCAACGACCTAAGTTTTAATACTGTCAATCCATGGGAAATTATTATGGCTAAGAATAGAAGATGAGCTGTTTTTACTGCCTTCATGATAAAACTTATACAGGAAAAGGTACAGACACCCGTGCACTCACCTGCATTCCCAGCCAAGCAGACGCAAGCTAGTGTGAGTGTAGAAGCCAGGTACCTGTGGCCTTAGTGGGGTGTTCAGCCCACTGGCAAGTCCCGCCTCTCCCGTACCTGGTGTGTCTAAAGCAACTCCTGCTTTCGGAGGCCACGTACGCTACTGTGCTAAGGCAGTTGCTATGCTACAAGTGGAAAAGCCTGGGAACAGTTTAAACCATGGGCTCTCCGCTTGTCTGCAATGACAAATTCCAGCTGATCCAAGTATTCAACCTACTGCTCTGCTCCTGCGCAGCGCAGCTCGATTCTACAAACTTGACTCCTGGTGTGCGGAGTACAGACAATACCTGGAGAATAAGGTCAATAAAACTTGAGTAAGGTCAATGAACTAGAATGGGAAGATACCAAACTGGAACTGAAACTGCCAGGTAACTACACACCAAATTAATTCTGTGTAGAAAATTGACATTACTCGTTTTCAGCAGCCTATGGAGTTTACAGATTTCCTGTCAGAAATGCACTTGTCTGATTTATATAGTTATTGCATTGTAAGTCTGTGATGTTTATACATTTCAGATGGCAAGACTCTACATAAATATTTTCTGTTGGGCATTTCAGTTTCATGAGCATTTTTCAAATCAGACTTGACAGATCCCAGATTAAAAGTCATGAAAGGACTTAGGCATCAGAAAAGAAGTTTGGATGGAGTTTCTGTATAAAAATCTGTGACTTTCATTTGCCCCCTCACTCAGATACTTAGAATGTATAAATGCTTTCATTTTCAGCAGTAAAGCTTAGCCTCTTCGTGGAGTTAGTCCAAAGCTCATCAGGCGTATAAGACTTAAGTTTTCTGAAATCACACATGCCATTCATAGTGCACAGGCAAAGGCAGCTTAGTCCAACAGATCACTTCTTATTCTGTCATTGCTGTCCTTGTGCTTGCTGTAGTGGCTGAGCGCCTCATATGTATTTCAGCTACTTATTTCCACACCACCTCTCACAAACAGCAGTGTAACTGTCCTCAGTAGTTCTAACCATAAACAGAAAACATGTGATACATAACAAAAAAGATTTACATCATCAAAGAAGACAGGGAAGAGTTTCAAAAATATCCTGCTACCTTTTGTTTCATAGGCAGCAAGGTACTTCTAAAAAACATAACAGGAAATCAACTACTTTTTTTTTTTTCCTTTCCTTTAGAAACGTTCTCATTATAAAAGATTTACCCAAGAACAGAGAGGTGCCTTGGAGAAGGGCAGGAACTATAGCACTGTTTCGTGTCAGTCTTTAAAAAAAACAAACGCAAAAACCCAACCAAAAAACCCCTCAAAGTCAACAGGAAGAGTAAGCATAGTGTTATCCCTAAAGCAACCGTACTTATTTCTATGAAAGGAATTTGTTCTGGTTTTTTGTAAAAATTTAATACATATTTCTGGAAACAATTAACTTGCTAGCCATGAGTCTAGTTCAGTAGCAAGGATAAAAATTAAATATATTTTTAAATCTTCACAAATATCTGTCAAATTGCTTCACACATTTACAACTTGAACACTCCTTTTACGGTTTCTGGTGGGTTAATTCTGATCTCACATTCATTTTACAACAGTGTCATTATATGCACTTTGATGGACCTAAATCTAGGCTTGCATAACCTAAAATAACTCAAAATAAGACAAACCCAATAGACCTATCTTCTAATCTATGATGGAAACAATCATGCTTGACAAGTGACTAGTGTTTGACAAGCATTATGCTTTCTTTAGCACAAAAATAGATTTCAAAAAAGAATAAGGGAGCAAAGTAAATTTGAATCTCGTCTACTTTTTAATCATTATGAGTTATACACCCACACAGTCTGTTCTGTCCTGTTTCAGCTCTGACAATTATATACAATCAAACTATAATTTAACACCCTTTATCAAAGTGAAAGGTAACGTTTATTAACATGAATGAGGAATACATAATAAAAATATAAGCAGCTTAATAATATGTAATCGAAATAGTCAGTACAGTAAATATATTTAAAGGGTGTACATGAAAGGCTTTCATTCACAGGTGAATAGTAGTTTACTTCATGTTTTCATAAAAATCAAAGTCATATTTTTTCAGGGATGATTTCCTCGCCCAGAGTCTTTACTGGCTGTTTCTTTCTTTTCTTCTTGATTTTTATTAATCTTCTTTCACCTTTTTTTTTATCGAATCCTAAAGCAAAACGAAGAAAGTAAGATTAGATGCTGCATGACTAACACATCCAATATTATCAGAAATGAGACAAGACTTGTTTTCAAGAAATATTCTTTAAAAAAAAGAGAAAAGAACATGGTCTTACCTAAAGTCTTCATATGACTGACCAATGCCAAGTTGTCTTATTTCTGTTCTTGTACACTGTATTTTATTGTCCATCTTTCTCTCTCTAGCTCTGTCTCTCTTCTGATTTCCATTTTCACTTTTCTAAGACTTTCAACTATTGCATTTTATCAGGCCAATACTGACTACCAGAAGTTGCAAGAATGCTTCAGCCTGCGTAATATTTACCTCTTGTGATAATCTGCGGCAGTATCACTTCCCATACCTTTCTTGCAGATCCTCAAACATGACTTCCTGGAAGTGAAATTATTTTCATTCCCACCGCAACCACTGTATCTAAATGGCTGACATCTTCCAGTTGAGTAGTTGTAGAAAAATCTTAACTCTTTGGCTCTACAAAGTCCTCTGTCCATAGGGGTCATGCAGAAAGAAGGGATAGGGGGTGGTTCTAGAAAGACCAAGAAAAACAAGGTTAGAGACAACACTGCAGTTTACCAGTTTTCTGTTATATTGATGTTATATATGAAATTTACAGCTCACAGAATTTTGAAATTTATATGAAATTTAATGGCAAATTTAATTCTGCCCTCCTGAAAATCCAGGATAGTTTACATAACCATCTTCCTTTTATGATTTAAGCCAGCAAAAGCTTACCTAAAAGCAAGGTTTGTTTCCTATATATTTATTGATAAAATTGCCATTCCTGTGATAGGAGATAGTATTCAAACTCAATTAGAGAAGTTTCAAGTGAAGTATTTGTAGCAAGTGAAATGAAATAAATTAAACTTGGACAGCTTTTAAAATATTGTCAATATTTATGACAATTAATTAAGTGAATTTTCCTAAGTACAGCTAGACATTCTGAAATCAAACAGAAGGTAAAAGTACTCAGCATTTCTAATGTAAGAGTCAATACCTTAATATTGGGTTTGCGTTATGAATACATAAAGCTTCACCTAAGCAATAGAAGTTGGTCTATTGAAAAACACTGAGCAATTATCAAGAAATAGGTTGCAAATTGCAGAATAACAAAGGATCAGATGTGAAGAAAAAGTGCACAAAGTGACCGAGATGCTGGTGCTTTAGTGCTGCTCTTAGGTTTTTACCATTCCAAGGAGTAGGTTGGTGGTTTGTTTCTTCAGTGTCGCTGCAAGTGAGAGTATGACAACTGAAACACTGGAAGATGAACCTGAGGTATCTGAAGTACCTGGGCTCTGGAGCAAGTTGAGGAAGCAAATCCGTGCCAGAATTCCCAAACCTGGAGAAACTCCATCATCTGTCACCCTGGAGTGACTCATACAAAATGAGAACTGACACAATTGGTGCAGAGGATGGAAGAAACTGAACGGGAGCCATTTTATCATCAGTTACGAGTGACCCAAAGGAGCACCCTTTTCCTTCAAAAAGTAGCAGAATTGAGATAGCTCAGATATGAATGCACAAATGGAAATGTGAAGCTAGTCAGATGGCTTCTTGAAGTTACGAAGCCAGGTAGAAGTGGTTCAGAGAAGAAATCAAGTAAAAATCTTAGGGGATAATTTGGGTTACAACAGAGCTGAAGACATCCTGTTGTCACAAAAGCAGGAAGCGGATGAGTTGCTGAAAGCAAGAAGTTATGAATTAAATTGGGCAATTCAAGAGGCTGACAAGAAAATATCCAAAATGAACCACGATACATCTTACTTATCTTACACATATATTACACACCTGCAAAGCTGGCAAGGTGAAAAAGTATAAAAAATTGCTGGGAAAAAAAAAGAATGGTGATTTATGGAAAGCTAAGACAGCAAAATGAAATTAATAATATATTTGAAGCTGCATTAGCAACATCGTACTATTCAAAAAGAATTCTGAAATGCAAAAACTGAGTCGTGAGTTGTTTTTTCAAGATAGATTAAGTTAGCTTCAGGTTATAAAATGAGCACTACTTAATTTGTTTTTATAACTGTAACATTATTGTAAGAGTAAGGTTCACTCTGGATCCAGAGTAAGAGCTCACAGTGTGATAAAATTTACATTAAATCTACTGTTTTATTTATAATGAAGATGGTAGTTAAATTAACTAATGCAATGCTTTTGGTACCAGTCTAACTGAGAACTCTTGTGCCTAGAAGTAATTTCAGCTCACTTTATCTGGAGAGGGTGTTAGCTTTCAAAGCATATGTTCAGCAACATTAAAAAAAAAATGCTTACCTATTTTAACCTGATAATTTCAGAAAAAGCGGAAAGGCTTGCCAGTGATGAAAGGGCCAAACAGCATAGGTTTTTTAATTATATAACACAATTTAAAGATATACTTTGTAATGTACATTACTTATCTGGTATGTAGAATTTTCCAGAGAGGCTCCAGGGTCCTCTCATGAAGGAGTTCTCACAATGACTGTAAGCTTTAGGGGAATCATGGGGCCACTGATGTGGTAACTGGTGAATAAGGACTACCTATGTACGTATAATGCAGCTGGCAGAGCGGCATCCAAATGCTGTTAAGAATTCCACTTGTACTCTTTCTAAAAATTATGTTGTTCTTTGTCTAGATCATTGCTAGATAAATGCCCCAGATACCAAACACTATTCCCGTTCGTCTTCAAAATATCTGCATGTTCTTTACACTCACAGAAGCAACCAGCCCATGAAGAAAACCTCGTAATTTTGCCATGTAACAGCCTTTTTTTTTCCCCCAAAACCCCCAGTATATTACAATAAAAATGAAATGACATGATAATTTCTCATCTGCTGAGGATCATAAAAATTATGAATTGATTTTAATACACTGGTCACTAAAAGACCTCTTAATTTTAAGATACTGTAAACATAAACTACGTGGTGGTCATGCCCAGCCCAACATCTGTATTGGCAGAACCATCTATAAGCCTGTGAGTATGTTAACACAGTCACCAGGAGCATTAGATCCAGCTAAGTTTTCTCTGTTCAGCCCCTGCTTCTAATGCCATACTTATGTATATGATGTTACAGTAAGTTTAAATATTATGCCTGTTCTTGAGTTTCTCTCTCAAATGTTTGGGTTTTACAGCCTCACTTTTCTAAGTTGATGAAATGTTTTATCTCCTGCTTTTTCTATGAAGGAAAAAAGAAAAAGAAAAAGAAAGAAGCAAATCCCACAAAATCCTACAACCCACAAAACTATACAGAGGGGAAGGGGTACACACTGAAGACGGTAAAAATAAATAGTAACACGTGTCCCGCTATCAGAATTATTTTCCCCTAATCTGGTCATTAAAGGTCTATGAATTACAGATATCAACTTTATTGAGAGACTACTTGAGACAGAAATGCTGTTTTTAACTCTACTTTTTTCCTCAATTTAGATTACATTTTAGCAATTTTGTTTTTCATGGTGCAAATAAGATTACTCATTACATTACTCAATACATAAGTCAATACATGTTAACATCAAGTGGATCATATCAACCTAAAAATTAATAAATGTCATTAAATGCTTTCTAACTTTTTTTATACATGCAACTACATGGCCCATCCTATGGCCTTTGATGTAATTGATACACAAATCAACCGGTTATTTAATTGACAGCAACAGACCTTAAGACTCCATCTTCACCCTTGTGTTCCCGTTATTCTGTTTCTCCAAAATATCTGATTTAAACAGGTTTTAAATATCCAATAGCAAGCTGATAAACTTGGATTTGCTATGTATATTATTTGCCAAATATATGCAACATAAGTCAGGTCACAAACAAGTATGGGAAAAAAGAATTTACAATTCATACAGCCAAAGGACAAATGAAAGTTTCCAACCTGAGTTAGCCAAACATTTCTAGGTGTAAAATTTTCTTCTGGAAAATGCTGATACAATGAAATATAAAGTTCTGCTCCTCAGAAACGTGGCAATTCCATCAAAAACCTTTGAAGGAAATTAGACCTCGGAACCCATCTCCAGTGGAGCCTGGGAACTGGAACTCTGGCCTCTAGCACCTCAAATAGGTTTCAGGCTTTACAACAGCAAAATACAGCATAGGTCTTCCTGTTATCTTATCTTTCTGTTTTTCTGTACTTTTTCTTGATGACGCAGATGTTTGGACTGATTTTGTTTTGGTGAGAGAGTAAGACCAAAAACTGCAATATTTGATATTTTGTGTCTAAAAAAATATGTAAGCTAATTATGTGGAATAAGCAGTAGATAAAAAAGGCTATCGTTCTTACCTATAAAAAGACCATTGTATCCTACCCTTCACTGCTACCTAAACAATCTTTAAATGTGTATGGTTTAAGATAAAATTGTTTTAATACAGCCTTTTCTTGAAACCCAGACACCCGCTCTGTGGTGTGAACAGATGACATGATCATACTTCAGAATCTCTGAAACGCGCATATTCAGAGGTAGACTCATATTTATAAAAAATATTCCCAACCCTGCATTGCAACAATAATCCTTATCCCTCAGGCTTAGCTGGGGTTGTGTGACAATGAATTGTTAATTGATCACAGTACAGAAGAAGTTTGACGTTATCTTGGTGAGCTGGATGAGAAACAATGCTTCCTGCATTCTCTTTTGCTAGACGCAGGTGTGTGACATTTATGAAACTCCAGATTTACTGCCAGATTTTTGATACATGCAGGCTTCAGTATCTCCTTCCTGGTGGCAGCAAAGAGAAAATAAAAGAATCTTCACGTAGACAAGCTATTACAAAAATAATGAGTCATCTTCACTTGACAGTACTCTATAGGTATAAACTGGTGCAGATCCAATATAGTGAATAGAACTGTGTCAATTTATATCAGAAAAGATACGGCCCTGACTTTGAGAAGTAATAACAGGAACTCTCTCTGTGTGCTGGGCTGAAAACTGACTTTTGATCCTGCACGCCACTTAGCAAATGTAGAGTATAGCACTCATAATTCCCTTACATAGATCACTTTGTATAATCTAAAAATTAAAGGTTTGATTCTTGGCTTCACTTTCTCTTAACTTTCCCAGAATAAAAGTTATTTTAGATCTTGCAGCAGAGTAAGACCAGAATGATCTTCATGCTCTGCAGAAAGTTCATTGTTGAGAGACAGTGCTAGAAGTCTCATGTTTATATGCAGGAAAAAAAAAAAAAGTTTGTTTTGTTTGGCTATAGAAGAGTTTAATTTTCTGAAGATCAAGAACTTTGTTGGAAATCTATTAATCTGATATCATTACATTGTTATACATACAACCATTAATATCTATTTTTTCTTGAAATCAAGATGAAATAGCATTTCAGTTGTGAGCTAAGGTATTCTATAAGAGACAGCTCCTTGCAAGATTGTTTTTTAATAGTGGTCATGTATTTAAAAAAATGAAGATACATAGCCACAACAATATACGCGCAAAATAGATGTTACAGTGGCAGAACAGCTAACTTGCCTGCACTAGAGAAGACAGGCATCAGCCACTCCATCCTGAACAGTCCATCATATGTGGACAGCCAGACTCTTGTCCCTCACTGAGGGCCATGGGGAGTCACAGTGCATGTCTGTGTGAGGTGGCTCTACCTTGCAACTTCAGTTTACCCCTCTACCTCTATTAACAGCAAGAATGGAAGCTATGCTCTCCACATCTCGGTGGAGAAATCATCTGTCAGGTTTTTTTCCTCCCCCCATAGTGGGATTGCACAAAGTACCAGATTTTAGCCCATCCCAGCAGTCTGAAAGACACAGGCTGGCAAACAGAATGGCAGCAGGTGGCTTTATGGGGCAGAGTAGTGCAAGATAGGTAATATAGGAACAGGGAACAACCTGTGGGGTCTTTAGACTTTCCACTGAAACACACTGGTCCTTCCAAGGTCCTGTTTCTTACCTGACCCATCAGCTACACTGACTCCCACCCACACTTGTTCCCTGACCCTTTCTTCCACCCACTTCCAAGTCTTCTCTGTCTCTTACCCTCACCTCTCCTTCCCAAAATCTGCTCCACCAGAAAATTCACTATTGCTGAGACAACCCTTCAGTTGTCTCTTGAGAAAACATCGTGAATCATGCCCCATTGCTTGGATAGATGAGTTGTTTTGGTGATTTGGAGATTCTTATTATGAGTAAAACCCTTCAGGAAACCTATATGCTCTTATGTCCCTAGACTTACTACCAGGCCTTAAATCATTCAAATATTTTTCAGTGAAATAAGTTGCCAAAAGCTTTACTGTTTTATTGTCAATCATTTTAATAACGGAGTGCATTGATGTTTTTTGTGTGGTAGACAAACAATCCAACTATCACAGAAACTTACCTCAGCTCAACAGTGCATGTGGATCATAGTGCAGGCAAAAAAAAAAAAAAAAAGAATACAACAACATTCAAGCTTTATTAGACATATCATTCTAAGCAAAGAGTACAGGAATATTACCCTATGTGCCCATAATCTTACAGACCATATTACACACAAAAACCTTGATGAATTCATAAGTCATCACTCAGTGCCCAAAAGTACAAGTAAGTGTAAGTGCAAAAAACCAACAGAAATGCTTGGTAAGAACGTTCAGGCTTTTTCCAACTGTTTCTCGTTTCCTCTTGCATAACTGTGGATCATAAAAATGACATGCCTCAAATTCAATCTCCCTTTGCAGTGTGAGCAAGTACCAGCAATCTATAGTGGACAGCCTCCAGCTGTAGAAACTGTTAAAACCCAGCCCTCTACAGCAAAGGTCCAGATACTCATCGCCATTATAATACATAATGCAAAAATACCTTGGAAGCAGACACAAAATTAATTCACACTCACTTTGATTATACTCAAACCAAGAACTGAGTTTAATATAGCCTTAGTGGGGGAAAAAAAAAAAGTATTACGATAAATATATTGTGCCATATTCCAAAATCCAAATATGGTCCATTTTTAACAGGTAAAAGGAGCTTTAAATCAGCTGCCAATTAGATCACCACAAAAATATTAATTTTGACTAAAAGAACTCTGCATCACTGCTTTTAATCTTTAATTTTTTGTATTTATCAGACCTTCGGGAAGCACACGCTTTCAGAAGAGTACAAGATGTTGTCGGTCTTCCACTTTCTAATATTTATTGAAGATCTGTAAGTACCAATATATTTCTTTGTTTTGACTTTCTCTGCTTACCACAACATTTGACATAGATAGAAGCCCACTCTTTAGTCTCAGATATGTTGGAAAATGGGTGGAAATCGAAAAGCAATAAAAGACCGAGAGCTAAGAACTGCAAAATCTTACCAAAAAAAATGGGAAACTGGTTGCGCTCCTCCTTTGGGGAACTACTGTTCAGATTGCTGGACTTCTCATTTTGAGCAGTTGGCAACAAATTGACTAAAAGGAAAAAGAAGTGAAACAGTAAATAAGGGGTTATCTACACAGAGCAAAGCCCTGAAAATAAGCTATGACTGGTACCCATTTGCCTTGCTGCATGCCAGTATTAATACCACTAAAAGGCAGCATTTCTTTAAGTCCCAAAGGCATAGGAAACTAATGTACTGAGGTAACTTTGGGATGGATTCCTTTTTCTTCTTCAATTTTACCAACGTAAGATTTAAATCAAACATGGTTTGGTACGGTTATTTTTATATTACTAGCAGACGTTCTGACCTTTGCAATTCTAAGCTTTTTTCAAAATACGTGTTACTGACAACAAAATGGCTATGAAAATAGTTGTAATGTTACCGAATTCCCTGTGCTTCTGTATTTCAATTAACATACTTTCAAATAAACATGAAAATGAGTGGACAAGCCAAGGAGTGTCTGCATTAAAAACGCAAAACTTTTTCTGCAAAACCAAATTCTTACCAAAAATCCCAGGAAACTGGTTGGGTTCTTTCTCTGGGGAGCTACTGTTCACAGTGTTAGCATGCTCTTCAGCTGGAACAACTGGCAACAAATTTGCTAAAAGAAAAACAAAATGAAAACAACTAGGAAAAACAACACAAAACAATTGGTATCAATGATTCAATATCACTCAGGTAAAAACTCTGATCTATTTAAACCATGGCAATGGCCCCTAATCCTCTTTCTTCTTGGGTATTCATAGAAATTTACACAAAGGTGTTATTTCAGGATAAAGTCAGGAAAAAAAGCAAGCCTTCTGCAACTTTTAGTCCAGAAGGTAAAAGTGGAATCAGAGCCCAGGAAGAAATGTTTCAGCAAAGGTAGGGGAAAAGCACATAGCTCTATATGTATATCTTTTTTAAAAAAATTCTTTAAAAAGGGAACCATAGTGGGTCTTTCCTTTTCTAAATGTGAATAAGCTCAAGTTCCCCTTGCCAAAATGACCGATTATGAAACAGTCCTGGAAAAAGGCCCACTAGAGACAAGCAAGACAAAAGGGTCTGGAGGCTCTGTCTGGGAAAATGTATTAGTCCTATGAATAAAAGTAAACATTTTGTGAAGGGGAGAGGAGTTATGAAGGTTACTATATTCTGATATAGAACAGTTCACAGGAACTAGTGAGGCGAGGAAGTGGATGAATGATCTGTGGCCAGGCTGTTTTGGTAGCCTAAGCTGCACAGCCAAATCATTCAGAAATGAGGGACAGGCTTCCATGATTTTTTGGTGGGAAACTAGCAACGCACAATAAGGAAACGGTAAAACCAGAAATTCTTACATTGGCACCTCTTTTCATTACAAGGCTTGGTTTGAAAAGACTATATTCAGATGTACAGGTTAAAAATATGTGTTAACATTTTATGATATTATAAAGCCAAGCAGCTGTCAGATTTCAGATTACAGAAAAAGACTTACATAGCTGTAACCAGAATAGGTCCATTTCTTCATTCCCTGTCATTATCTCTATTACTGTAAACTCTCTGCCTTCTTCAATGTAGGTACCAATATTTTTACAATATACTTCAAACCAAATTTCCCCAGCTTTCTACCCTAGAAATTGTGTTTATAAAATCTGCCCCCTAATGGCAAGTTTAATGGAGAAATGTGATGCTCTAATGTCCAGGTACAGCCAGGAAACGGTACTCATTGTGGACCAAATCCCCTCTTCAGTTGAAATGGATATCATTTTAATTAGTTCATCTGTCTGTATTGCCTCTAAAATTCTATTTCAAATTCCAGATCACACACTATTTGTTTCAACTTAGATGTATTAAATAGTATGCAGATTTTGGAAAATTAATATAGTGTTCTTTCTTACACAGACAGGTTTAATATATATTTTGCAGGGAGTTGTAGAATTAACATATACATAGGCAACTAACTCTCATGAGAAAAGTAAAAAAGGATGAGTCCTGTAATAGTCATTAAAATTAATAGTACCTACCATTTTTTTTTTAGTTTGTATTTTTCATTTTTGTATTTTTATTTAAAAATATATATAATTAACGTTAATTTCAGATCTAAATTATTGCCACCTCAGGATAACCTAAGTTGTCTTTTTTTCCCATGCAAGGTACTTTAAAACGCAACATTATTTATACAAGAATAACATTAAGAATAACGAGGACAACAACTCACAGTTGCCTTGGCAGGTAGTCTGGCATTCTTCCAAATTCTTGAAGTTGTTCTGGTTTCCTAGGCACCCACCGTACTTGAATACTTCACATATCTTCTTCTCTTTGTTATAGAAATACCTGGAAAAATAGCCTCGGCAGATTCCAGGGTCTTTCTCATGAAAGCAGAAGTTGGGCTTTTCTGCAAATAATGGTGAATGATGAACAGGGTGGGGGGAGAAAAAAAAAATCAATACACATTCCAAGACAATAATAGAGCTGGAGGAAGTTTATAAAATAAACCTGTAACTCTGAACTATCATTTTTCAGTCACAGTTCCTAGTTTGCAATCAGTAACTACAATATCAACCAAGAAAAATTAACAAATTAATACTGTGTAATTTGACTGAGTATCAAGGCATGATATCATGGCTTCTGGCAGAGAAGAAAAACGCATAAGCCATACGATAATCCCCAAATGTCAATTTCTCACCATATTCATTTTTTTCTCAAAATTGTATTCTTAAAAGAAAATCACGGAAACTATAATGAAATATATGTGGAGGTATTCTCAAATTCTCGCTAGATACTTTGATGTGATTCTTGACTGAGCTGACTTGCAGAGAAAAGTGTATTTAGCCATCGTGTGAGCCAATCATATCAGATGTGACATAAAATGGCCTTCCTTTCCTATGAAACTTAATAGAATATTGAAACTAAAACAGTGCGCAGAGGGCTGCCATTTTAATAAAAATTACTATAGAGCAATTAAGTTGAAGTCCCTAACATTTTTGGAGTAGATTATGGAGTTGTAAGGAAGTTAATCATATTACATCTATTTGAGCTAAGTATCTATTAAAAGTCAATGCTAGAACAAGAATATTAAACTCAATTGATGCACAGCATATATTTATATAAAACATTATAATAGCTCTTACTTAGTGTTTTTTCAAGAAATAGTTGTCAATATCTTGTACTTCAATTGTTATAAAGCTTCATGAACAGCAAAATGGAAGATTAAAACCATGAAAATGTTCTTGCAAAAAGAAACAGGATCAACTATTTTAAGCACTCCTGCATGGCTTAATTTTGATTTTTCACTACGAATTGCATTCTCTGCCAGAAAGCAATAAAGTTCAGATATTTCATGTTTCTTGCCCTTCAAATGCAGCACCTATTGATGTTCACAGATTTAGAAAATTAAGTTCACATAGACCAACAGATATGAAAGGCACGGGCAAGGCATATGATGTGCTGTCAGCTGAGAATGGAAATGAGACAGTTATGTAGGCAGGTAGCAGGCGACAATCTGCCAGAGTAGTACCTATTCCATCTATTAGGAGCTCACAGACAATACAAGCTACAGAAACAATTCTTTCATCAAGCATTGGATAATATTGTGAAATAACAGAAAAAGATTACTGGATAGATATTAACTGAGAAAATAAGGCAGATAATAATAAGGGTATGTAGACAACTGGATTATGACTGATTCTTAAAAACAGCTGCTCTTCGTTTAGAAAATCCTTATATTAAAATGGTTCTTGCAGAAAAAGGAAATTATGTCCAAATAAATTGAGTTTACAGCTAACTTTTATAGTCACGTTTGAAGAGAGAGGTCATGAAGGCAATATAATCCCAACTATACAAACTAGTATTACACTTCTAAATGCCATGCCTTTCTCCAGAGACTCAATATTCAAGACTACATTACTGGAAACAACAGTAAACATGTAACGATGCTGAAGATAGCCACAAGATGAATTTAACAGGATATGTTCTGTTTTGTCATTAAAAGCAGGGAATTAGGGTCAGACCTTAAAGGAATTAGTGCCAAATGTCTGCAGCATCTGCGGAAAATCAACTTCAATAACTTCCATAGCATAGAACCACGAATTTTTTTTCTTTTTAATGCATTAATAATGGAAAAGACAGTAGACAACAGGAAAAGAAAACTATCATCTCAGTATGAAAATATTCCAGAATACTATTCTGCAAAGATAAATGATTTTAATTAATCTGTTTCAAAATGCATGTGCAAATATTGGTATTTCTGTGAGGAGTTAAAGGCACACCAATTCAAGAGGAAGCAAGGGAAGGAGGGTAAGCAGAGAAGGAGGAACTGACTTGTGATGAAATTTACTCAAGTCTGCATTTGGGGAACTCTGGCTACCAGCTCTGGGCCCAATCCAGATAAGTCTCTAACGTGGAAAGAAAGGGTGGGGTGGAATAGATCTTCACAAGTACCATTGCAAGTGTCAAATTTAAATATCCTTGTTAGGAATAGAGGTTACCTCAATAGACCAACAGTGTTTCAGACAAGTGCTTAAGCGGTGGCTGTTTAGGAAGTTTGGGTATCAGGCATTTAAATTTCTGCAAACAGTCTGCCCCTTCAGGAGTGGGAAATTTGCCCCCTTGCTTAATGAGTAATAAGGGGATCTGCCCTAACCTCTGTGTGTTCCTACACACGCGGTGCTTGATAAACTCTGTTTCAGAGTGATTTCTTCCCTGTTTTTGCTAACAGTGGAGGAAGCATTTAGATTGGTCTCAAAACACGCAATAAGAGTTTCACATCCTGGCTAATTATATAATGCTTCAATCCCTGCTTGAATCTTTTCTCTTTATTGAAGAAAGAGAAAAAAAGTGTCATGATGTGTTTATTCTGGGGAGAAGAGATTGCAGCTACTATCTTCAGTGACCATAACTGCCCTCAAAGTCTTTGAGGAATACAGAAGAAGAAGATTAGGAATAAGAACTCCAGACTGATAGTCTTGTTTTTATTAGGAGATAGCTTGGAACCATACATAAAGAATTTATCAAAGGAAGCTAAATCCCTTATCATTGTATAAGAATCTTAGGTTATTATGTAAACATAATTACCTTTCTTAATTTTTGCGAACATCATCTTCCAAGGCAATTCTGCAACATAGATAAAAAGAAGAATATTTAGCAAAAGCAGACTTGTTAAGTCTCACCTGCGATACCAGGGTGCTTAGCAGTAACTATGAGCACTGAGGAGGAAGAATATATCATGTCTTCCTCTTCTTTCTTTTCTTTATTAAAGAAGTATCACAAAAGCTTGCTCTGAAGGACTGAAGTATCATTTCCTTTGTATGAGAAGACCTGCTATGTTGGAAACTTGAGGATACGGAAAGTACTGGAACTAAATCATGCCAATATTGAATGGAATAGAGAAATTCCTCTTCATGTTACTGGAACCAGAATCCTGTATTATGTAACCTCATTCCTCCAAAAGAGGAGTAATTAGCAAACTTACTTAACCCAACTGCTGTAGTTACTGATTCTGATAATAGCTTCGGAGCCGATCTAGTTAGCAATAAAGACCTCTCTCATGCTATCTAATTCCCTTTGCTCCGCTATGTAGTGTCTGAGTAAAGTGTTCGTTACGCTGTTTATGATATTAAAGCCCATTCAGACAAGTAGCTCCAGCCATCTTCAGGGTAGTATAGAAGACAAACTTGTTTGCACTGTTCTTTTAGTGCCTGATCAGCAGTGAAGAAGTTGCTACTGTCATTTTTAATGTAGAAGCTTGGGTTTTGGTGTACTTGCTCAAGAAGCCGGATATCTGAATTCAACCCCACATTCCTTTTCAGTGATTGAAAACAAACCTTCTTCCCCTTCTAGGAGACTGCCTAATCATAAAACTACAAAGGAGTCCAAGGGGAGACCGGCTCAGCCAACGAATAATAAAGGCTGAAAATTTTTTGGCAGCTGAGAGAGAGACAAGTGGCAAAAGATAGCTTATATATTTTCTGTTACAGAGATATTTGCAAGGCACATGAAATAGTACCTTCTGGACTTTACCTAATTCATCTTAATTTGCATTGCTTCATAATTCTTGTTTTGTATTTGTGCTTTTCTTAATAGCATTATAAAATGCCAGTTTCTCTAAAACTCTCCTTTGCCTACCGACCTCTTGCATCCGAGAGAAGGGATAAAGTGGTACGGCTAACGCCTTACTTGAAGTTGTCTACTGGAAAGCAAATTTTATTTTACATTTTTGCTCTGTCAGGCAGTTGAATATACTATAATAAAGCAACACATTTTCCTGACCCTTCCATCTTACCTAGCTACCACCGCCCCCCCTTAAGCAGAATTCCCTACAGTACGTGCCAAGAGTAGCAGTTCAGTAGCAGACGCACATCACAACTACCTTCTACTGCTAATGGCTCTTCCTGCTTCAGTGGATAGTTGTCTTCCAGAGTCCTGCTCATAAAGCCTCGGTGCAACCCATGGTCTAGCCTTCTTTAAAAGATGAAATGAAAGGGAATTCAAAGGGAAGTCTAGATTTCAATCTGAATTTAAATCACATGCATTCGTCTCTCATGCCCTGTTTCCCAGAAGGCCTCTGAGTCATACATGTAAAGGATGTCACTACGGCCTCTCTCTGATTTTGTGTCTGAGATACAGCTGCTCTGCCCAGCTGGCGAGGGTGGGGGCTACAGGGATGCTATGCCCTCTCTCAGCTTGGAGGTACCTACCAGCAAAACCTCACACTGAAAACCATTCCTGCTGGAAAGCAGAGTTCCTGCTGTGCCCTTCCTTGTTATGGAAGCAGTAACAGAAGATACTTGAGCCATCTGTATCCTCACCTTTTCTGTAAATTGTAATTCTTAATAAGGTCCCCCACCACTACTATTTATAAAAATCTCTTCACAGTCCAAAGTGGAAAGGAAAATTAGCAGTTTATTCTCCACTCATATTCCAGAGCCAGTGTTTCTCATCATCCTTCATCTAGTGATACACCTTTTGTGGCTCCTATTTTAAGAAGTGCTGCTGATGACTAATAAGCTTTTAGCATTAGCTGTACTGCCCTTGTGTGCCATAATCTTACTACAGTTTTTCTTCTGGAAACATGTGTTATATCTTTGAAGTAAATCTACCAGGTAGAAATCCCGTCATGATACATTTTCCTTCCACCTCTGGGACAATGCAGCTGGCATCCTTAAAAAAATATTGTTTAAAAGACATGACACGCACTTTAGAGTGACATACCATTTGTTTGAACGTCTTTCCAGTGCTTCCTACTAGTAGGAGGCTGTGCCTTGAGCATTCAAATCCATGACCTCAACCACGGAGACTCACATCAGGCCATTTCACTAATTTCACTCAGCTGTCCCCTTCAGGCCAAAATCAGCACACATACTTTAGCATATGATCTCTACTCTTCTGGCACAGAACAGGAAGAATTTCTTGTAAATTTATACAGGCCTAGAATATTTTAATCTTACTACCATGTCAACAGTGTCTTTTTGCTTCTGGTTTCAGTCAAAAAGGCAAATCCACAGCTGAGTTAATGTCTTCTTTGTAAACAAACTGTATTTCTAAGTAGATCTGCTGTGTAAATAACAGACATCAGAATTGCTGTCATGTCCAGAACCTTTTATCAGTAGGTATTTTCACACGTCAGAAGCTTAAGTAGCCTTAGACATATATTCACTGCCTTGAAAATTAGGACCTTTGTGCTAGTGATGACATTTGTGATTCTATTCATATCCAGTAAACAATGAGGCATATAGGCAAACTCCTCTTAAATGTATTTTTTTGTTCCCTGAAGTGGTGAGTATTGGCCACAAGCAACCAACAAAAATAACCCCAGCTGATTTCTAGGGGACTTCAGTCAGAACTAAGCATCTTGAATCTGAACACTGTCTTAGAGAGTCTTGGAGTGGCCAACCTACAGTTGGGCTCTCTGAACTTTCTTATACTGACTTTAGTCAGTTCTGGGAATTACTCATTTCTGTCTTCGATGGCTTATTCATTCAAAAATTTTAAAAAGTTGCTCTGATTTAAGGAGCCTGGCAATTCACTCATGTTGGCTCATTTATTCTTGTGTTTCTGCTTAATATTGGAAAATCAAATGCTTTGACTATTTACATTATTTCTTTTGAATTTGTATATATATCACATAACTTCCTTTTAGCTTATTTTTAACAGTCGTGACCTCCATGTTCTTCACAGGGATAATTGCCTGAGCATCTCTTAGATTTTTCTTTATTTTTAAGAATTTTTCTGTCAATCATGCTGTCTTTTCAGTCTGATTTCTACAGGTACTGAATAGTGATCTTCCTGCAGTAATAAATACTGGAAACATTAAGTAAGATGAATATAACCATGTACTGCAAGACTGCACAGAGACAGATTTAACAAACAGAACATACTGATTTTTTTTTTTTTTAATGAATTATGTTGGCAAAACTGGGTTAATTTATTAGTTCACTTTGTTTTATGACTGATGGTCGACAGCACACTGTGTGTGCCACCAAACCATTTTATCTGCTGTTATTCATTCAGAGAACACAGAAATAATGAGTGTATATTGCTGTGGTTCCTCATAGCAGATTCAACACTCACAGGTTCTTGGATCACTCATGTTTTGGATGAGATGGTGGTAGTTGTAGTCCTGCAAACAACCCTCCTCTAAGCATGGCAAAAATGATGTGGGTCCAGCTGAAACCCAAAACCAGATACCAGATGTGAAGTACCAAAAGCCAGTCTTGTGACAGAAAAAGAAGAGCTATCTGCACATCCTAGATCCCAGGTCTTTCTGACGCTGAACGCTAATCAAGAAAAATAACTTCCCATTTTTTATATTGAAAGATTGTATTCGTTGAACTCTGTGGAGCAGTAACTAGAAACAGATTAATCACAATTTTCTAAACAAAACACTGTAGAAGTGAAGAAAATGCCTTTTAAGGAAGGTTGTTCTCTTAGAATGACATTGCCAGCATTCATTTTTTAAACTTCTATGCATGTATTAAGTCTGGAGTTCAGCTGCAAGTTTCGTTAATTTCTGTGCTGAAAATTTAATAAATACGGAAAGAAACTTTTAAGCTGATTGTCCACAGGAAAAAAAAAAATTTGGTTAAATCCATGATACAAACTCATGACTCATGAAAGCCATATGACAAAGGAGGAATTTTAAGTCTAGAATGGGCATTCGTCAGATACAATTACTATGCAAAATATTAATGCCACAACTTGAATATTTTTTAACCCCTTAAAATTTGTCTTGAATGCTCATGAAAATATCATCATTCAATTCTGATAGGGATACATCATCTAGATAACCATACAGAATAAGTAATATTTAATTAATATTACTCACTTAATTAAAGTAATTAATTAATTAATATTAATTAATACAGTGCCCAGGCTGGGTTAAGTACAGGAAGGACATCAGCTTCTTTAGCCATAAACCTTTACAAGGGTGATGATTAGCAAATGCTAAATGTAAGTCTTTTACACCCAGTTTGGTGAGTGGCAACCTTCAGCCCAAGTTGGAAGCAAGACCATCTCCTGCCTTTTTAGCCTCAAGCACTACATCCCTACCTTCTCTCCTAACAAGCACTAAAATTGGCATATTCTGGTTGGAGAAAATGATCCAGACATAGAGGCCTTGATACAAGAAATCTGAAATGTGTTACTAATTATAAGCTGTGCTATAACCAGCTCAAAGCCGTTTGCTCCCTTTAAATATTGTAGGGTTCAGCTCCCGAGCCGGATGAACAGCTAGGACTTTTGATAGGACAATTTGTAGACAATGCAAGAACAAAATATGGGAGGTAGAAAAGGAGCAAGATGTAATTTTCATATTAGTTTTGTACACTGGTTAAGTACAGCCCTGACCTTCCACTCCTCTGTAATGGTTTTCTGCCTTGTTTGATTTTCTGCCAAAAGCTGCCATCTGCTCCTATCCTGTAGTTTCTTATGAAGATCTAAACATGTTACTTAAAAAAAATAGATAAAAAAGTAAGATAGAATTCAACTCAGGTATGAAGAAGCCGTGAAACAAATAGTATAGTCTGGAGAAAGAACAATATTGTAAACAGCTTTTATCCTAACTGATTTCTAAAGAAACAAATACAGGTACATGAGCACCAAAACAGTAATCTGCTCTTCTAGTAGTATCTGAGACTTCATAGAATCATAGAATGGTTCAGGTTAGAAGCCACATTAAAGAGCACCTAGTTCCAAACCCCCTGCCATGGGCAGGGACACCTCCCACTTGACCAGGTTGCTCAAAGCCCCATCCAGCCTGGCCTGGAACACTTCCAGGGATGGGGCATCCGCAGCTTCCCTGGGCAACCTGTTCCAGTGCCTCACCACCCATAGAGTAAAGAATTTCTTCTTCCTATCTAAGCTAAATCTCCCCTCTTTCAGTTTAAAACCATTACCCCTTGTCCTATCATTACACTCCCTAATAGAGAGTCCCTCCCCATCTTTCCTGTAGGCCCCCTTTAGGTACTGGAAGGCTGCAATAAGGTCTCCCCGAAGCCTTCTCTTCTCCAGGCTGAACAACCCCAACCCTCTCAGCCTGTCCTCATAGCAGAGGTGCCCCAGCCCTCTGATCATCTTCATGGCCCTTCGCTGGACCTGTTCCAACAGGTCCATGTCCTTCTTGTGCTGAGGACTCCAGAGCTGGACACAGTACTCCATGTGGGGTCTCATGAGAGCAGAGTAGAGGGGCAGAATCACCTCCCTCAACCTGCTGGCCATACTTCTTTTGATGCAGCCCAGGATGAGGTTGGCTTTCTGGGCTGCAAGTGCACATTGCCTGCTCATGTTGAGATTCTCGTCCACCAGCACCCCCGAGTCCTTCTCCTGAGGTCTGCTCTCAAGCCATTCTCTGCCAGCCTGTATTTGTGCCTGGGGTTGCCACGACCCAAGTGCAGGACCTTGCACTTGGCCTGGTTGAACTTCATGAGGTTCACACAGGCCCACCTCTCAAGCCTGTCCAGGTCCCTCTGGATGACATCCCTTCCCTCCAGCATGTCGACCACACCACACAGCTTGGTGTCATCAGCAAACTTGCTGAGAATGCACTCAATCCCACTGTCCTTGTTGCTGCCAAAGATGTTGAACAGCACTGGTCCCAGTATTGGCCCCTGAGGAACGCCACTCATCACTGGTTTCCACGTGGACATTGAGACATTGACTGCAACCCTTTGAGTGCGGCCATCTAGCCAGTTCCTTATCCAGCGAGTGGTCCATCCATCAAATCCATGTCTTTCCAATTTAGAGACCAGGATGTCATGCAGGACAGTGTCAAACGTTTTGCATAAGTCCGGGTAGATGACATTGGTTGCTCTCCCCTTATCTATCAATGCTGTGGCAACATCATAGAAGGCCACCAAATTTGTCAGGCACGATTTGCCTTTGGTGAAGCCATGTTGGCTGTGATTTCCTTATTTTCCACGTGCCTTAGCAGGGATTCCAGGAGGATCTGCTCCATAGTCTTGCCTGGCTCAGAGGTGAGACTGACTGGTCTGTAATTCCCCGGGTCTTCCTTTTTTCCCTTTTTGAAAACGGGAGCTATGTTCCCCCTTTTCCAGTCAGCGGGAACTTCACCAGACTGCCACGACTTTTCAAATATAATGGAATGCGGCTTAGCAACTTCATCTGCCATTTCCCTCAGGACCTGCGGATGGATTTCATCAGGTCCCATGGACTTATGCACCTTCAGGTTTCCTCAGATGGTCTCAAGCCTGATCTTCTGCTATAGTGGGTGGTTCTTCATTCTCATAGACCCTGCCTTTGCCTTCTGCAACTTGGGTGGTGTGGTTAGAGCCCTTGCCGGTGAAGACCAAAGCAAAAAAAGTCATTCAGTACCTCAGCCTTCTCCATATCCTGGGTGACCAGGTCTCCTGTTTCCTTCCAGAGAGGGCCCACATCTTCCCTAGTCCTGCCTTTATCCCTGATGGACTTATAGAAGTTTTTCTTGTTATCCTTGATGTCCCTAGCCAGATTTAATTCTGTCTGGGCTTTAGCTTGCCTAATATGGTTCCTGGCCACTTGGACAGTTTCTCTGTATTCCACCCAGTCAGCTCATCCTTGCTTCCACCCTCTGTAGGCCTCCTTTTTACTTTTGAGCTTGTCCAGGAGTTCCTTATTCATCCATGCAGGCTTCCTTCAACATGAAAAGAAACAGAATTGTTGATGTAAGGGTTCTTTCCCTTCTCAGCCAGTTCAGTAAGAGTTGGTTTAAGACCCAATTCAGATCCAAATAGGGCAGAGTTTCATCAACTTCATGTGTGCTTGCATTTAGGGCAAGATGTGTATATTCAGGAAGATGCTTTTCTCTGTGTCACTTCTTTTTTGACTTAAAATACTAGATTATATTTTTTAGTAACTAAGGAATTATGGTTTCCATATAATTTTTCCTCCAAAGAATGTAATTTCAAGATATATCTTATTTTAATATCATTAGCACTACATTTACCCATATGTGACTCCTGAAAACAGAGCAAGACCGTGACTGATTCTTGACACTTCTTCCCTAGACCACATCCAGCCTTTGAGGCTCATTAGTGGATCTTGCCAGAAGCCATCAAAAGATAAGTTGCAAATTAATCCTTAGAGTAAAATGCATAGGAAAAACCCTGTTGTTCACTTCAAGGATGGAGTGATCTGATCGTTTTCATTCTGACAAGTTGTTAGTGAAGTTTCCTAGTGTTTTTTCCATCCTGATAGTTTTATAAGCATGCAATTGTTTGAAAGCAAAACATAACTGATGAGAAAAATAACTGAAATGTCCTTTCATACTAAAATTTAAGGTTTGTATTTGTGTTTATTTTTCTTTTCTTTTGAGTGGATTGTCTGTAGTGCCAGGTACAATAACAGAAACACATGGTGTCACCAGCAGATTAGAAAATAGGTATGAATGGTAAATAATGCCTTGACTTAGTATCTAGTGAGTAAATAAAATGCAATGCAGTCTCCTCACTGTAAAGATCAAAGGGATCAAGACCAGGGATACCTGTTAGGAAGGACGAGATTTTCTCTGTTAGCTATTCTTCTGTTACTTTCCCACAGCAAAACTTTGTGCTCACGTTCAACACATTAGATGAAATTTTGCTATTATTTATACCTACAGTCCCATTGAGGCCTTGTTCCACTCAGCCACAACATTCTCACTCACTTTGTGTCGCTAAGAAAGGATCCCCGCTTTACTCTGTAAATCATAAATATCATTGAAAATTGTCATACTAGAAACGCCTAAGAAACATATACTCACTTATTCTTTCCCTTGCTGTGTCTGGACTGGTTACAGAGGGACAAAAGTCTGAGTCAAAGAACTGAATTACAGACTTGAGAAATTAGCAAAGCCTATGCTGGATAACAACACGTGTTGCTGGTCCATTGCTTTGTAGTCAAACAAACTGTTCTATTACACAAACACATCTGGCGAGGAAACATCAGCTACCAATACGGATAGCTGAAAAGTAGTATTTTATGAAAATAGGACAAACAAAGTGACACCTACCAAGATCTGCGTAACGGTAGGATGCTACCAGGGCACATCTCCAATAGGCAGGAGATTAACAATTTTCATCCAATTGTGTTGCCCATACTCAGAATAACCTGTAGACTGTTCTTGACTGCAGGATTACCCAGCATCACTGTCTTGAGCTCAGTAACAACAACACATTTTGCTGTTGGGCAGGGCATAAGTGACTGAAAAGTACCTTCTATTAAGAATGAATCCTTCTATCTTACTTCAAAGTCTAAATAAATGAACATTCGCTATGTGAATTCACTTGGGAAAAAAGCCCACATAGTTGGTATACTGCCTGAAGGTTATCACGCACCTTTGAGGACCTCTTTATTCTGGAATTTTCTTTCAATTTCTATTGTGTCTGCCCATCCCTGCCCCCCCGCCCCCCACCATCTCCCTCATTATCACTTCCCGTTTACACAGCCAGACAAATTCCATCCAATTCCCATGAAAGCAAGATCCATATTAGGTATACAAAGGAAACTGTCAATAAGACTTGAATTCCTTCAGTCTCTAAAATTAGGAACTTATCAAATTTCTAACTCCACTAGCATTAGCTTTCAATTTTAAGAATCTTCTAACTTTCATACACTCCTATGAGGAACAGGAATTGGTTACTTTCACAAGGCTGAAAGCCTTAGTTAATTATGAGGATCATTTTTAATAGCAAAACCAGCATTCATGAGGCACTTTCTGCGTATTCTGCTGCAGATCATATTTTGGATCTCATTTTCCTCTTTTTAATGATTAATTGATGAGATTTCAACAAAACACATCTCTTATGACAAACAGCTCTAACTGCAACTTTTAATGAGAACTGTTTATTACTGTAGTTCTAATTATGTTGAATCATAGCAGGCGTCCAAGAGTTCGGACAGCTTGTATCAGCTTCTCAGTGAAGGAGAAACCTGGGATCAAAAATTGGGTTAGAGACTCTGAAAGCAATAACGAACATCTTTGCTGCGCACCAGCTTAGCCAAGCCTCAAAATCAACTTCACTTCAAGAACTAATTCAAAACAGGGCTTGAGCTAGAAAATAAGCTTTCTTGCATTGGTCTCTCTATTCCACAGGTCCGCTAAAAAAAGTCACACTTATCTTTCCAAATCCTGAATGTTTGCTTGCGCAATGTAAAATAATTCAGATGACTACAACATAGCATAAAACTTGGGAACATAATTAGAGGCATTGCATTAGTGTATTAATAGGAGGACCTCTGCTTCCAAAATTTGTACAGTTTGTGGATGAGAATTAACAGATGCGAATGAAGAACTGGTAGGATGTTAAGAGAATGGGTACTGACCTGTTACCAAACACTTCTTCTGACATTCTTCCAGTGTTAGAAAGTTGTTCTCATTGCCATGGCACCCACCATATTCAAATATTTCACACTCACGGCTTTGAATATTGAAGTAATAGCGCATGTGGATTGCTTTGCATGGACCTTCATCTGCTTTCATGGCACAGACTGAATGTCCGAGTTTCAGTGGTGGCAAAGCAGCCCCTGTAATAAAGAAGTAGAGTAACTGTTAAGTTAGTTTGCTTCGCTGCACAGCATAGCTTCAAAATGAGATTGTTTGCGTCTTCCACTAGAGACGCACTGCCTAGCATCTGGCTGTAAACTTCTGAACACACCTTTTACATGGATGTAAAAAGAAAATCATCATCTGTATTGGAATGTGAATTCCATTCAATCAAACCAAATGTGTAGTTTCAATTTTCAACCAAACCAGCTCATATTTTAAACTTTAACTCCTCGTTGTAAATCTTGAAGTAGCTATGCGTAGCGGCATAGTTATTTCACAGGAGCTAGTGAACAATTCTGAACAACAAATACATCGAGAAAACGCTATCAGGTCACAAAGCCACAGTGACGACCCCTGCACAGAAAAGGCAGAAAGAGGATTCCTTCTCTGCTCTTCCACACACTTCTAATCCTGGACGTAGCTCGTAAAGGCATCACATAGCAAACACGGTGGGATGAACTAAGCAAGCGAGCCCTGCAGAGGGCACCGTTTCCCTATCAGATTCAACCCATCCAGTACAATTGAAAGGTCATCATAATGTCTTATTTTCCTTGGTCTCACTGTTCTTGCATTAGAGCTTTCAAGAGCTAAGAAGTACATAACTAGAAAGTTAAGGTGAGAAGAAACTGTATCTGTTCAAATTTCTATGTCTTTCAATATACATTATTGGGCGAGGGAATGTTTTGTAAAAATTCTCATCAAGTGAAGAACACTATCCAAGTTTTACACTGTCAGTTTCTATAAGGAAACTTTGACTGACAATTCAGTTTGTGATACTGTTTTCTTATCAATACATGGTTTAATATCTTTTCCTGTTTTGCCCTCCCAAGGAACTATTTTACCCTAGAGGATTTTGAAAGCTTTACAGAGCTTGTGTGCTTGAAACAGCAGCCAGAAGAACAGACCTGAAATGTTTCATTCATTCGCCAGAGCTAGTCAGAACATTGATGTCTCTTAACAAGTTTATGCAAAAGTATCTATCAGTGCTCTTTGCAGTGGCACAGGAAACAGGAGGAAAAAGGATGAGGACAAGAGTTTACATGATAATTGCACAGCTTCCTACTACTAACTAGATTAAGTTTCCGGTTTTAATTAAAAGAACCCACAAAAATCAGATTTTATGACATAGTAAAAAGGAAATTGCTATAACTTCTACCTACTAGTTCTGTGGATATCTAATTTTAACATATAAAATTAGCCTTATTATGTAATCGTTAAACAAAATGCACAGCTGAGATAAAACCTCATAAATACTGAGGTCAATGGAATTTTACAAATTTTATTCCATTTGAGCCATTTATAACTATTAAACCTACAGGAAAGAAACAATTTTCAGCACTAAAATCTTCTAACTCATAGCATTTAAATCCTTGAAAAATTAACCACTTTTTTATGCTATTACCATCAACACAGAAATTGTAGCACACAATTAAATCTTCCAAAAATTGACAATTTGGTATTAAAATGCAGATTAAGACAACTAATTTTAAAATTTTCATTAAATATTCAGTCTCTAAAATAGTTTGTGACTCTCTCCTCATTAGTGGAATTATATTTACAGATTCTGAAGTTAGGAAAATAGATTTGAAAACATTATTGAAGACTGTCTAACAGGAAATGTAGATTAATTAAAAGAAACATTTTTAAGAGGCGTTAGATTCAGTAAACTTCCTATGGAGCTCAGCTTGCCAAAGAGATTTCTGAATTTTGTTTTTGACAGGAAGACCCAGGTAAGGAAACTGAGTCCATGAAGAATTAGGATTTAGAAGTCACAAGAGATTTCAAGTTGGACCTCAAAGGTCTGAAGTTCTCCAACAGGCTTGGGAATCCTTTGGAAGGGACTTAAAAAGGCCCACTCTGAAAAGTTCAGAGGCTCTTGCATTTGCAAAATGAAAGATGGGAATTCCCCTATTCAGTAATAGGGAAAAATGCCTTCAAAACATAAAAGTTTTCAGTAACTTTTGGAATAACTCCTGAAATGGTAAAATGAAACATTCAGAGCTCCACAGAAACCAATCCAACTCAACTGTGGCTGGGGTGAGGGCTGGCAGCTGGTTTAAAAACATGTTATTTTCTTGGCACACAAGAAATGAGATCTCCTACATGACCTGCATCAGTGACCCAGTTCAGTTTAAAAGAGGTTGTGAAAACTTACTAGGTTTCCTAACTACTGGAATTTCAGACATGGGGTTATGTCAGTCATTTGGCTTGCTACATTATGCAAAGCCAATGTTGTAAGCTATCAAAACAGAACTAGTGTGCAAGCACAGTTGCAAAACTACACAAAGATGATGGGTTTGTTGAGTTTATCTTAGGAACTTTCTGGTCTCAACTCCTAGCCTACTTCCCATCAAACCCACAGAACTAAATCTTTGTTTTGTTTACCTCCTAAGGCCTTCCCTCTGCAGTCACAGTGACACTGTTACCACTGGCAGATGTACTGACATCTGCTGCAAACACATAATGGCTATCTGTGTCACATTTTTGGGAATCAGGCATTTATTTTCCTAGGAATTCTAGCGAGTTATCATACTTTGACTAAAGTCTGTACCCTGTGAAACGCCCAAGGGCCAAAGCCTCCAACTTTGAACAATAACCAAGTGATTCTGAAGAAAGAGGCCTCAAGGGATTCATGGGAACTGAGTCATATTTGTGTCTGGGAACAGCGAAAGAATTCTTCACCATTATTTTACACCTGGGAACACTTAACTCACACAGCTGATATAAAATTAGCTTTCCTTCTCAGATGAGAGCAGCAGATGAGAAGGCAAGCTTCAATGTTTGGCCCATAGATCTGCATGGATACAAATCTGCCTGTACTCATTTTACATGTGGAATATACCTTGAGAAAACTAATTCTTAGTATAAGGCCTCCTCCTCTGCTCTTGAACATTGGAACAAATTGCTCCTACTACATTTTAGGTCCTGTGTGAAGAGGACAGGATATGACATTTAGGGAAGATGTCTGTCAGGAACGTCAGTGAATATTCTTCAATAGAGACATTGGAAGTTAAAACTGGAAGGAATTTTAATGGAGTTTCTCATTCAAGTTTTGGAATATTTCTATGGGATAAATACCTTGAGACCTTTTCTGACAGATGTCCAAATTGTTCTTAAAAAACTCCAGCAAAGTAGGATTCCCAGCAACCGGATGCAGCTGAGTTCCAGGACTTCACTAGCCTTCTCACAAGACAGGCCTTTTTTGTAATATACAGCCTAAATATTATTTATTACGTATTAAACCATTTTGTACCTCCTGCAGTGCACAGACAGAATAATTTAAAATCATTCAGTCTTTCTTTCAGAGGCTTTTGTCTCCTCTTAATTATCTCTACACTAAATAAACTCCCTTCTTCCAATCTTTTTATTGGCCTTGCTTTCTAACCATCTCACAACTCTCCTTTGGACCTTTTCCTATTGGTCTGGATTACTGTTACAGTGTGCTGCCCAGAGCTGAACATAATACCTACCTGATCCATTACTGGTGCCAAATAGAGTGGAATAATTATTCTCTGGTTTTTTCTTTAAGACATCACAGAATTACTTGCCTTTTTTTACTAAAACTTTGCATTATTTTTGTAATGCTCTGCAGCTCTCCAGCAAATACAACCTTGTTATACAGCTGCTTCAACAGTTTTCCACCTTATATTTATGAATGCATTGATTCTCCTTTGTACATATAGCATGTTGCATTTGTCATTTTAAAAAGAAAATTAGTTTAATCTTTCACATTGGATCAGGCCCTGTTGGATATTTGTTACTCGTCCAATTTAGGGATCTGATCCAAATAAATTTAGAAAACCTATGGAATTATTGGACTGTACTACCCCAGAGCAAGAAAATTGAGTTTGTTTTGCTAGAAATACACTAAGTAATGGTTACATCTGCGCTCACTGTCACACAAAAGTGATTACTTGACATACTGAAAACAAAATAAGCAAAGCAAAACTTCCTCTCCCCTCTCCTTCTCCCCTGCCCCTTGAATTCTTAATTTAATAACTTCATTACATCGGCTACATAGGTTCTCATACCAGAAGGCACCAAGCGTCCACTGCTCTGTCTTAACAATCTTTCCACTCCGTAATTTCTGGTAAATGCAAAGCAATGGTGATGAAATGGCTCACAGTGAGCACAAATTTAGTGCAGATCTTTTATGTTTCTACCTTCTTCTCCTCCTTCAGTCTCCCTACTTTCCGCAACTGTCAGAAACAGGATACCAGCCAGGACTGTTCTTACACAGCACAGCCAATTCTCTTTTATTGTCATTCACATGGCAACTTTTGCAACTCAAGACGTGGCTGTTTATCCCATGAACAGCCGCTATGAACTATCATGCAGTAATTCCATTGCAAGAGCTCTACTAGGCTGCAGTTAGTCACGCTGCAGCCCTGAGTGCGTGGACCTTACATGATCAATGCAAAGCAGTGTCATCACTTTACTAGTAAGCAATATAATATTACAAAACCTGAAGGGGTGGATAATGTCTCTAATCCTATTACATGAATACAAGTGAAAACAATACTTTTTCCCCTGGCTGTCGCATAATACAAAACTCCAACATGACTTTCAGACTCCTAAGGATAATCTGCAGGGCTGGTTGTTAAAAATACATTCTTTTAATTAGAAAGTGAACTGATTTCTGTGTTATACCTATGACACAGTAAACATGAAAGACAACAGTATTATTGCATAGTTGCTTTTCAGAACAGAACTATATAAATCTAATTAGGAAAATAAAACTTGGTCAGGAATATTTCTGACTTTTTACATAAATACTTTCTGGTTTTATTTGCTTAGGTTATGGGTTCTTAACCTTATATGACTTTCTGTGGTTATTAGATTATAAAGACACACTGTCATCTTTCCAGGCTTTCTTGTAAATGTCTCTCTTTGATAAGTGATATCAATACTAAGCACCTTGTCACTAATGAATAGCTGTTTCTTCTCTCTCCATCTTTGTCAGTTTGACAGCTTCCCACCCACACACTCTTCAGCGCTCTTCCTACCCATGTGTTTCCTACCCTTTCTTTAAGCAGTCACATTTATTCTTGATAAACTTACCCCTATGAATAAAAAGCACGTTCAACTTGTGAGTCATTTTCTTCAGGCTTTGGAATATCAACTACAGTGCTCCCAACCACATAAGGGATTATCACTGAACAATATACATAAATTGGTTATTTTCATACCTTTTATTTTTGTTATAATCCTTATTTATTGGTGGAAAAATGACAGCTTTTGCCAGATGAGAACAAACTGAGAATCCTTTTTATCCCATTGGACTTAACTTGCAACGTTAATTATTACTGTAATTTAAATACTAATAGACAACCCCCCTCCCAAGACTCACAAAGCACTGTACTCAATGTGATCCAAAAGTGTGACATTATGAATAATAGATGCACACAACTCATTTTATCCTTTAATACCTGAAATTTATTGAATTCTAGGGTAAAATATATCAATGTTTTATAACTATCTAATAAAAAAAATGAATGCTATCAGTGAAATTGCAGCCTACAAAATTTCTACAGTTAAATTCCCTGAGACCAGAAGTTCACTCTTAAGAAACCACAAATGTAATTTTAATTAGCAACAGTCTAATCATTTTATAGAAACAGAGTACTGCAAAAATATTTTTTTGTTAAAACTGCAACTGAGTCTTCAGTAGTCACAAAAACAGGGTCTAGTTTAATTTCTCGGCGTCACATTTGATTATTTTTTACTTTGGAATACAAACCCAAAAGTTCAGAACTGTTCCTCATAGTCAATAAGTTACTGGTTGTATAATTTTAAATGACTGCTTGTAAAATAATCAGTGATAATCAGCCCAATAAAAAGACTATTTCATTTCCTTGGGATTATTTTCTTATTGTCTTTCATAAACAAAGTAAGTAAATAGAGGAAAAAAAATAATCCAGCAGATTTCTTCTTCTATTGAAGTGTGTTATTTTAACAAGCAAGACAATTTGACCTTCATAAACTGCAAGTTTAGGCTAAGGATATTTATAAAACTAAGAGTTGCAGGGAAGAGCGAAGATAAATGTGACTTTGCTCTCAACCACAAAGGGCATTTATGTACTTCAGGGTTAAAGAGAAACAAATTTATTCTGTATGAAACAGGCTTGACTACACAACCATGCTAAGCATATGCTTCATGCGGTACAGTGCATATCTTAAAATTGTAGTGACTAATTGAGACACGGTCCTAAAGCACTAGCTTCATTTGTAGTATATCCATGATTACGCACAAATAATATTTTTGTCTCGAGGAACACTGCTGCAAAAGACTGATAGAAATAATCTGGCAGGAAATCAGACAAGACATGGGCAGCTTAAGTAGAGTGCCAACATACAAAAAAAGGTTCCCCTTAGCTGCATTCCCAGTTAGGCTTCAAAATCAGACTGGTCAAATGGGAGAAGTCTCCACTCTAAAGTTCTCTGCAGCTTAAGAAAGAGATCGCAATTGTAAATCATTTTCTTAAAGGAAAGAAGAATATTTTAGTACAGTCCAAAAAGTGTATTTTACCCTCATATGCTTTCTCAAAATCGTTTGGGAGGAAATTAAAATATCTTTCACAATGATATCCAGTATTGAAGTTTGATCCACCTTACTTAATTTCAATGAACTGAAAGTAAATGATCTTACAACAGTAAGAAGTTGAGAACCTCCCCAGTTCCAACAGTTGCACTTTTGACTTTATTTTTTTAAAACAAAAAATCTCTTTCTAACTGGTGAGTTTTTAGTTATCCAGCAATATCGAATCACTTGGGCTATACAAAGAGCTTCTTCAAGGCCCAGAAAAGCAACTAGGGCAGTAATCGCATCAACGTTACACCAAACTTTGCACATTAACTGTGACTCAGGAGAGCTGAGCACAGGACGGAGTAACATCAGTCTATAATGTTATTCATCATGTTTCTGTTCCATTCACATGGGGAGGTAAAACTTGAGCTTACCAGCTTTATGTTCTTTTCTGTGAATACTGAACTTTTCCATGGGTCCTAAAGCAGAGCTTTAAGGGAATAATCTTGATATCTAACACAGTTCCAAAAAGCATGGGAAACAGAAGCCTTTATAGAAGGCAATTTTGCTAGAGCTTAATGGAAAATTCTGAGCATCTCCCAGTTGTTAGAAACCAGTGCATTTTTATCTTAGTTCTACTTTCAAAAGTTTCCCAGAAAAATTCTCAAGTAAAGAATTACATCTATGGTGTATTTTAACTTGTGGGTTTTGTTATTTGAGACATTTGGTTTTTTATTTGAGGTATTTGTTATTTGAGATATCGTTTTTGTAACCTCTTACCCAGAACATCCTCGTCTTCGCCGTCATCTAAGTCAGTAGTTGCATGCCCAGTGATGCTGGCAAACAGCAAGATAAAGGTTAAAGGTAAGGAACATCCCTTCTTTCTTCCTTTCATTTTTCCTGTATAACATATAAACGACAACATACACTTCAATTAAATTCCTTGAGTGCTCTGCAAAAGTCATTTAGCAGGGTAGTACATAGCCATGTGGGTATATATACAAACTGGGAGCTTTGGAAATAATGGGACTTACGTTAGTATGATTATATTGTAAGCACAATGAAAAACAAGACAAGATTTATGGTTGTGCTCAGCTTGCTGCAAGTCTCCTATCCTATCTCCAGCACAGATTAGAGGCATTCCTATTATTTTTATTTCAAGCCCCAACTAAATTCACCTCCCAGAATACATAACGATATAAAATTTAACACACTGTACTTTCAATGTCCTGATCAGTTTTACATTATGTATAGTTAGCTGGCATGGCAAATCTTTCTGAATAAGTTTTACTTCGTTTTACTCTTTTTACTTTACCCTGGTTTCATTGCCACAAACATGGGATTTTATTTTTAACAAATATTTGGTCAATGTATAGGTACAAAGTTCCTGGAGTTTTGTATAAGCTGCATTTCACGGGAGTCTGTGAACTCTGTGCACCACGGGCTTCAATGTTTTAAGAAGTATTTTGTATCTAGTAGATCTCTTTAATATTGAATACCTTGCTTAAGTGCAGAGCTATTATTTTTCACATAGAATCAATGCAACTACACTAATTCACACAAAGAAAATACTTTTATTCCATGGCAGCTGGCATGTTCAAGTTGCCAAAGATGAGATTATGCATGCACATATGAGAGTACCTCTGGAAAACTGCTTAAACTAAATAGGAGTAATTTTTAACAGATAGATTTTTCTCCGAGTGATATATCATTGTCTACAAAGTTAGAAGTAAATCATAGCTATAGTATCTAGGAAAACAGTAGCAAGCAATGATATCTCGGAAAGGCAAAATCTGCACAAAGAGAGATTCACCAATTTGCCGCAGCTACTCTGAACTGTGCCGGAGCCAGAAGGTGCAGTTATGTCTTCAACACAAAATCAGAGCCAGAATTTTCATTTCTCTCTCGGCAACTTACGAATTTTTCTTTCCTGCATACTCAGTTTTCCTAACTTGCGGCATGAGTAGTAAAATTCTTGATCCAGATAAAGTTTGGCAAAATAATTCAGATCCCATTTTGTGCTATTAATCATGGTTTTTAAACAAAATTTCCTCAAATGTTATTTTTTACTTCTGAACAAATTCTGAAATTGTTACTTTCTGCTAAAGATGTAATAACTACTCTTGGAATAGAAACCAACTTTTTAAAAATTCTGAAACATTGTGAAAAATGAGAAAACACGTAACAGCTACCGTCACTCATTTTCAGGTATTTTTTGAAAAAACAGAATTAGTGTCCTTATTCATGTTTCTAACTAGAACTCCAGTTTTACATTCCTATACTATTTTACATATTAAAACTTAACCTAATAAGGTATTATTTTTCCCCTTTCCCCAGCAACAAATTTCTAGTGATTTGTTTGCTCCATTCAGAGTGAATAATCCATATTGAATCCACACGGAAAATATTTTTTCCCAACCTCTTTTCTGGAGGAACTACTCACAGGCCGCTTGACTGATCACAGGATATCCCTACAATATTGCTAAAACACAGGGGGAAAAAAACATGGCACTGTGTTATGGATTATCAGTTCATTCTAACATGCCAGACGTTTAGACTTAATTACACTCATTAAAGCTACTGTCTACATTTACTTGTGTACCCCATCTGCTCTTATTTGCCTTACTTTTTTGTCTGTCGGTTTGAAAGTCTCTTGTTTATATATGATAATTATGTGCTAGTTAATTATTTCCATTTTCTAATATCATCCTCCTCCCAATGTTATCTCATCACTGACTTTTTAAATTATTTCACCATTAAAGGAAAGGAAGAGTCTTTACTGAAATGCTCATTGCCATCCTCTGACTATTTTTGAGTTATAGCACTCGACGTAAGCATTAGCATGCTTTCTCTCTGGGATATTCTCAGCATTTCTTGTCATTATTCAGGTAATTTTCAGTTTTCCAATCAATTAAAGAACAGATATTCACTCTCCTTTTTTTTTTTTTTCCTGAGTACAGTACATACTATAACTTAAACTGAAAGCAAAGTAACTGTTCCAGGCCAAGGGCAACCTTGACATTACTGTCACAGCTTCAGGAAGTTTGCCCTGAATTTGATCAGCTTCTACGAACGTGTATGAAGTTGAACACCAAAAGATCCACAGAAATAGATCTCTTTATACACTACCTGGCAAAAATAGCGTCTTAGACTTCAGACACTAGAAATAAATCGCATATGTAATAAGCAAAGCTTTAAACGTATCAAAATAATACCACATAAGAGTATAACACAACTCCAAAATAAACCAACACAACATCTTAGAAAGGAGTTCTATTGGCTATCTTTCTGCACAGAGTGAATAGAGACAACAATGCTTCTTTTCAGCTTTCATAGTCCATTCTATGATTTCCAGAAACAGACTACCTCTAACAATGCGTTTGGCCTAATACCAGAGTTTCTTCCATGTATATGGTGGCCTTGGAAGAATTCTACTTTTTTATCCAAAGGTTAGAAAAATAGTTAGAGCAAATCTTTTCATTCACCCCTCCAGTCATGCTTTAAAAGAGGAACAAAATAACTCCGTACAAGGTAATCTGAAATTGTCTGGTATTGTCTTTATGATTTGAAAGACATTTGAGTTATGATGTTAGTTTGACATTAACTAAAATTAAAATAAATCTACAACCAAAAAAAAAAATGTATGGGTAGAAATAGTAAAAAATTTCAAACAACTGCCCCAGAATAAGTACTTAGCATTATAATGTAAATAAATGTGGTGATAGTTTGACATCATCTAGGCTGAATAAAAACAGAAATATCATCAAATATACAAACTTGATAGTTAGATAGCAATAATTTTCACACTTTGCTTGGATTCTGCGAGTTCATAGGAATGAAAAATTACAAAATACACTTGCAATTTTAGTCTTTGAAATGACGTGGGAAAGGGTAATTTTCTGAGCACATTGTTTTCCTGAGAAGTTCTAATTTGTGATCATTGGCACAGTTGTGACCCTTCATAAAGGAACGTGCAAATTATCCACAACCTCCCTTGCCCATGGATTAATTCTAAGTTTGCTCCTTGGCTTTTGTTTTCTATATTTGGGTTTTTCCAAACATGACAGCAAAACTCTCACTTAGTTCAGGAAAATTGTATTTGAATTTGCTTTTGGGACACTCAAGTCGAGGCTTTGGTTCCTTCTTCCAGGAACCTGTAGAGTCTACATTTAGATTACAAAATTTAGTAATCCCTTTTTACTCAGTCATCCAATATTCCCAAAAGCCTGTTCCCAAGTAGAAGAAAAATGTAAGAAACAATCAGCCAGAAACGGAAACCCTCAGTAAGTTTCTCTTTTTCATTTGAAAATAGAATTCTGTATCTCATGAGCTACCATATATAATCGTCACTGTGTGATTATGAGGATAAATCAGTGCATTTGCACAGAGAGCAAAACTCTTACCAGGGTACAGTATTTCTATTCTTCCACTCAACTCCTACGTTTCCCTGAAAAGAGTATTTGTCAGAAGTAGGGCTTACTGATGCTTGGGCAATTTCCCAAGAGGAAAAATTTACACTGTATAACTGCATATCTGCCTTACTGCAAAGTCTGCCGACCAAACACAACCTCCTTTATCTTCTTGCTAACCTTCCCCCAAGGCCATGCATTCTCAGAACACTGGGTGAGGTATGGATGGAGGTGGAACGAAGCGGGTGAAGGTTTTAGCACTGAAATGCTTAAATCCTTCTGTAGCTTAATTATTTCTTATAATTCTGACAGGAAGAGTGAAATCCAAGATCAAAGTGAACTTGGCACTGCTTTTTCAATTAAAAACCCCAAACCCTCTGGAAAAAAGGGTCCAAGTTTTCTCATTTAAAGTTCAGCTGTCCGGTAACAACTTTAAAGCTGTAAGCCTCTTATAACATTGATTTTATCTCCTTTTTTAATGCATTCTATTTTATTTTTTTTATTTATATGGAAAGCATAATTCAAAATACTTAATCCGTGACATCTGGCTCAGTAAAATATGCAAATGCGTGCATTTGTGAAGGACTATCTGCCATGGGAAAGATAGGAAATTTTTTGAAATGTTAAATAATTCATGTTAAATGATCTGATTATTTAGGCCAAATTCTGAAAATCTCTGGGAGTAAGTATAGCCCCTTACTCCAGAAGAGTTCTAATTTAGGACAGCCAAGAATCAGTACAGCATTAACACTGGCTTTTCTCTACATCAAAGTGTCATTAATGCAAATCTCATAAATTCCTAAGACATTTCGTTAGAAACTGGCACTCTGCTGTTCCCAAACTACCTACCTTTTAAATGAGATATTTTCATATGTGTAATAGGCAACACCTAAGTTACTTGAGAAAGGAAATTAAAGGTCTATGGGTAATAACTGGCACTGATTTATTTACCGGTTTAATGAAATGCTTTAAGTTGTGAATAATGCCATCAGCTTCCCTCAAGCTGGAATATAGGTAAACAAAGCAGACCGCAAGCAATCAAGGACATTCCCAGTAACAGATCCCTATTACCTGGTCCTGTGCCTTTTTTCTCCTACCACCTAAAGACAGAAATATGAGAAAAGTCGCAAGATTTTTTTGGCTAAAGACAGACAAATATAAAACTCTGTGTCTTCTCCATGCAACTTGCAGCCTCTGAAGTCAGATCTTTTGTGTGTGTGTGTGTTATATATATTTTTTTTTTTTTTTTTTTTTTTTACTTAACAGTCTCTTCAACACCAATTTCTATAGTTACCAGAATGTTTAAGAGCAAACATTTCTTCAGCATGCTATTTATCTCTAGCTAGCTAACTGGAAAAACCAAAATAAAAGCTGGCATTTCCAGTAGTAGCCAAAACCAGACAGCTTTAGAAAATGGCATAAAGTGACATTGTAATGACTGTAAAAGTGACTCATTCACACTGACAGCCCAGGAAATGGAAGCACACACACACAAAAAAAGGCAACGGATATAAGTAAATAGAGGAATGAATAGCTGGAGATAGGACATGCATAGTCAGGGGTTGAATTTAGCACAGCCTAAAATTAAAGATAAAAAGGTCTAATTAGATAGGATTATAGCACCTCTGATATAAAAGCAGACCTTTTTCAGTTTACTGTACTTCAGAGGCATTATATTTGCCCTACGATATCTTGTACTACCTACTAGGAATCGTATGACGGAGATGCAATTAGACATACCTGTAGCATTGTCTCCCAGCTGGCAGAGGGGGTGAGTTCCCTTAAAAAGTATTTTATTATATGTGCTATTTTGCAGCTGTTTGAAGCATCGTGTTTTCCCATTTACTCTGGATTAAGTATGAAGAATGAAGCAAGAGTGAATTCTATCATCTCTGTTTACTGTGGATCATCAGCAGCAGTTTACTGTGGATCGTCAGCACACAAACATTACTGATTGAAAGCACGAGCTATCTAAACCTCCCCCCCCACGACGTCTCTCCCTCCTGTGCTGTACAGTGGCAGCCCTAACAGCCTGTTTCAGTCCCGAGACCAGAGACTCCGTTGGATTCCTCCAAGAACTTCAAAATTCCACCTTGTTATGACTGGCTGCTGCAATATTCCAGCCTTTTAAATTCCTAAGTGAAAACTGGGAAGGGAAGTGAAGTGAAAATTGGAAAGTAGTGACATTTAGAAAAGCAAAGGTCTTCATTAGCTTTTATGCTGAAAAGTTTTATGACCTGATGTCACTGCTCCAGATTTAAACTCCTGCTTTGGTTCTGTTTTTATTAAGGTTGTAAATGCTGATTTGCAAACACAACTGATAAAAAGTTGACAAGAAAACCTTGTTAAGTTTTGAAATTGAAAAAACCACACCAAAAGTAGTACACCTACCACAAGAACACCCTTATCTTTCTACATAACTATTGACCTCTCTTGCCTTTTGTCTTTCCTTTGTCAACTCCTTTCACTTGTGCTTTAAAACTGTTTTACAATTTTCCCAACTTAGCCCCAGGACCTATTTATTCCCTTCTCCTAGTCAGCTCACACTTGGCACTGGGTGTTTTTGCTATCCTATCTCCACTCAGCTTCTCTTGTGACACAGCTCCAGGCCCTAATTTCCTCCTCCACTGGGATCTCCTCCTTACCTGGCTCAGTGGGGCCTCACATCCATGATACTCATCACCCAAGAGCTGAGAACTGGGTATATTCTTGGAGGCAGAGAGATGGTGAGAATATGCCTTGGCTACAGTAGCCTGCAAGTCATTTTCCTAACTTTCTGATCATGCTGTGCAGAGCACCTGGTACGACAGGCCAGGTGAATTATAAATTCTGAAATTAAGAGTGATTTTTTATAATAGCTGCGCTTTTCACAGGAACACTGGACTTGCCTACATCAAATCATATAACTACTAGGGATACCTGATGGAGAACAACTAATGATTCTGTAGCTACTTCTATTAGCCATAGGGAAAAAAAACCCCAAAATAAAACACGTGGCACAGGATCCAACATTATGAGCTTATCATAAAGGACATACTGAGAACATTATTTTAACTTCGGTTTTCACCTCATAGGAGACTGAATCAAACAGAAATAAAGAAATAAGCCAGTTATTTATTTAGATGTGGCAACTGCATCTATCCAACATGCCAAATCCCACTCTGAGGTAAATGTCTACTTCACATATACAGCTTATTTTTGTTGTGACATAGCTTTCAACAAGGAAAGGAAATAGTCTTTTGCTCCTTCCAAAATAATTTTTAAATGTGGACTAAACCAAATTACTAGTTTACATAATTTCATACCTCTTAAAAACCAAAACACGAAACCCACCACACTCAAACCTGTGCTACTTGGACAGAAACTACCTGTTTGTAGCAAAAATATAGGTCTTATAATTCTATTTCCAAATAGAAAATGCCTTCAGCATCCTAATAATAACTACTCTTGCAGCACAAAAGCGACTAGCGAAACAGACAAGCAGCAATATTAGTTAACGGGTTTAGGAACACAGCACGGCAGCCCCAACATTAGCATTAAAAAGCCTGGTGCTTTTTTTCCTAGCAGTTGAGACAGGAAAGGTATAGTGTATGTTTTCAAATCTCAGATATACTTATTGATAAATATTCATGTATAGTTAGAGGTCAGTTAACTTAACCACAACCTTCTTTTCTAATGGACTGAGTAATTTCAGTGATGTGTATTTGTTATCAATCCACTTGTGCATAATATCACCTTGTACACGCTACGGAAACACAACTACTCGATTTCACTGAAGTGAAAGTTACTGAAAGTATAACAGGCAGGCGCAGGAGGAAACTACCTGCCACACTGATGCCTCTCATGACTGATTTTGACCATATCTGACTATTAACCTTTTGTAACCTCACCATCACATACATCACATTTTGCACGCATACCAAAGATCAAAATACAAGTTTCCTTGGTTTGTCAAGCAAGATTAGCTCATCCTATCTACCCTGACAGCTGGAGACACCACATAAATTTTTACTGCAGTGTACGAGCTTTGGATCATCACACAGGTTAGAAATGCTGTAATTGCCATTGGTGGGAATGACTGCCTCAGATTATCACCCTGCAAATACTTAAAAACAACATAAAATAACACTGGCACAGAAAAGAAAGGGTCATATTTCCTTCATCTCTCACCATGGTACAGGTAGTGCTGCTTATTCTGGTGGCAGTGCCAGCTTCTGTGGACCTACAGCATTCATCAGATGAGTCTCAGAGCACAGAAAACTTCAGCCTCATCTTTCTACACTACCTTTTCTCTGAGTGATGAAAGCATAAATCCTTGTCTAGAACCTCATTATGGTAGTGATTGTAATAACATAGAGGAAAAGGATTGCTTCTCATCCAAAGTAGATGTTTACAGAAAATGCTAATACGCACTTCTGCAGGCCTTTCTGTGAAGTCCATAAAAACTGTACCAGCTAAGTATTTCCTTCATATAATACTTCTATTTCTAATTTACTTGCTGCAATTGCTACTGTCAATATAATTGCTTTAAAATCAGTTCTTTTAGAATGCTCTGTTTTCTACAAGAAGGTTGAACTTTCTTGCGTACAGATAACGTCCTGGGCCAACGTGTTCAAATGCGTAGTTTTATTTTTTCATTAAACAGTAAATGAAATTAACCAGTTAACTTCGGAGGTATACTTGGTTATGAACGGCACACATCGGGGAAGATGGCAACAATACTAAAGACGGAAAACGAACAGCTGTATTAACAGGAAATAATTAAGCAAACCAAAGAAAGGGGTTATGAGAGAAAATTAAAAGGACTAAAAATAAGTCTATTTTGCTGTGAAATAACTATGAGAGGAAAGGAATTATACAATTCTCCATATGGTTTTGCTTCATTCTGTCCCCAGGGGCACTCCTTTCCTATTGCAAAGTAAAGCCAGTTTCATAAAAGAAACACACAGCAGTAGGTAATTTGTTCCTGTTTTTTAAGACAGTTCTCCCTGGTTTCAATGTGAAGAAAAAGCTTTAGATATGAAGACCCCATCTTCAACCTTTACCAAAGCATCTTCCCAGCTTTGGTTTCTTTAGAAACTGCCAGCTTCTCCTAGTTCTTAAAGAAAAAAAAAAGATTGTTCAGAACATAGCCTAAACCAAGAGCAATAATAAGTACTGGAATTAGATTTTAAACATTTTGATCCAAAATTGTGAGATATGAGAGTCACTAAATTCTTGAGGCTCCTAAGCTCTGCTGATGTTCTTTTTTTTTTTTAATTTTAAAATTTCTTTTCTTGTTCCTGTACACATGCTCTGACTCTGTCTGCCAGACAATCTCAGAACATACTGAATGCACACCAACAAAATCATGGTAGTTATGAAGCACTTCAAACAGCTACAACTTTATTTTAAAATGTAGAAGAGAGTTATTGTCAGAATCACCTTTTTAAAGTAAACATAGGTGCTAAGGCAGCTTTCCACAATGTGAAAGACTGTGTCAAGGTCTCTTTTTTCCAGATGAGGCTTAATATTTGTTTCCAGGAACAATCCTAATCTCATCGATATATCCGCGAGACCAATCTGTGTTCTCTGCCCTAAAAGTAACTCAAGATCCACAGAGTTGGAAGAACAGCATAAAGGATTTCAGTAGCCCTGTAGTGGAGAACAGACAAGCTAAGTGCTAGTCTCTGCCCCTGTTTATGCACTTAACTTGGAAGGTTAATTAGAGAACCATATAAACAGTTCTTGAAGATAGATCTGGAATCCAGTAACTCTCCTTCTCTAACTGTGGGTCTGGTCTAGCTAGAGGTGAGATTTCAAACTCACTAAAGGCTCTGCGTATGTTCTCTGAAAGCCTGTTAGGAAGCTTTTTCTTTTACACCTTTGCTTTTTTTTCCTAGAGACACTACCATCTTGGGCTATCTAGGTGAACCTGCTCTGGCAGGGGGGTTGGACTAGATGGTCTCCAGAGGTCCCTTCCAAACCCTACCATTCTGTGATTCTGTGACTACTTTCCCCCCGCATTCTTAAGATTTCCTCTCTGACAGAAACTTTTTGTACACTCTCCCTCATTGCCCATTAGATCTGACACAAAACCCTAAAATAGTTCCCACCAATTTGTAAATTTTTACCATTAGATTTTCAAAATTAACTCTCCAATGAGATTAAGGATAAATTCAATGTCATTAATTGTTCTATCTGTCCTGAGTCAAGAAAATCATAAACTTTAACTTACAGTTATTCCACATTTAGAAGATTCGTTAGATGAGTTACAATTGAGTTTTCATTAGTAATCTGAGCACTGCGCTAAAAGCCTGACTGCACTTTAAAGGTCATATAACTACACCGGACAGCTGAAATGCATTAACTCTCCGGATTGCAAACTGTGCAATGTAAGGATAAACATAAAGATTACTGAAAGTCAATTCAAAGCACACTTGGAGATTTTCCCTACATAGAAGTTATAAAAATTTCAAAGAAATGGACTTATCAAGCATTTGTCCACATGACTACTTTTTAATAAACCTTTTCATGTGGGACATATTTGACAGGAAAAAAGGCCAGAGCAGAATGTGTTTTAATCATCTTTACCTCCTTTACCTTGCGTGCATTACATACAAATTGAACTTGATTACAGTTCTCAAATTCAGCTTAAGCCATAATCCAGACGAATATACTGTGGATATGGATATTTGCTGCCTTCACAGAATCACAAACTCTCTCCTAGGAGAATTAAACAATTAAAGAACAAGCAGAAGGTTACAAAGGGATGGCAATTTTACCCGAGTAGGTGCCTAGCAATCCCTAAAGCATGCCTGTGCTGGTCATATCTACACGGACAGCTGCATTTCCTGTCTTTGCCTCCGTCCATAAGACATTCAGGAAGGAAGGTTTATATCTTTACATGTTTTCCATGAAGTACTTTGATGATTAATTTCTAGAGCACTGAGTCACACTGACCTTTCACATACTCCCCCCATCCGAATCGTTCCTGTTCTCCCATCTCCACGTTTCCCATTGTTATGTGCCTTTTCTTCATTTAAATTGTATTTAGATTTTTCTAAAACATAGTTATTTAAATTTTAGCTGCTTTTTTTTTTTTTAAATACAGGCTAGTATCACTGTTTTTCATTAGTTACTGAAAATGAAATTTACATCAATACTTCCAAGTAAAATACTTGGAATAATATTGGAACCCAATATTTTCGGGGTGGTGGGGGTGGTGTTTGTTACATTAGCACCATTGTAAGCCTCATTCACTACCCTCCTCATTGTTCAAGTGTTTTTAGTTTCTTGATAGTAAAATTGGCTTACAGTAGCATCAACTTCATTTGCTTCTCCTAAATTGTTCTCAGACTTCCCAAAATATTAATTGCTTCAAATGTTACATGCCTTAGAAGGATCTGAAGTAGCCTGGCAGACCACTCGGCCTTAATCAAGCCTCCCTCGGAGCTGCTGTAGCACAGAAATTGTTTTAAAAAACAAGAGCTTCTTTCCAAACTCCAGCTATTGATCAAAATTAACACATTCACCTTTGGGATGGCTTTCTTTCAAAGAACTGTCTTGGAGCTCAAAATGCGTTAGTCTGACGTTCTGACAACCAAAGATTAATTGTATTAGTAATCATAAAAGTATATTCATTGTTTCAAATTTACAGAGGAAAAAAAGCCTCCCTTTTCACAGCACTCACCGCTGAACTTCGAATCTAAACATCTGACTACCGCATATACCACATTCCAAAGAAAAAGTCACAGCGGATACTCCTTTCTGCCAGCTAAAGAAAAAAAAAAGATCTCTCATGTAAAACTGAAAATCTGTTGCAAAGTACTCACCAAACCCCTAGCAACAGCTCCTGAAGAAAGAATTCCTGAATCAGTGCTGAATGGGCACCTCCCCGGCTGATTCCCGGTGGAGGGGTGTGGAGTAAAGCTACAAAGGCAGGGCTGCAACCTGATCCTCCCGCAGCAGGCTCCTGCCTGCGGATTAATCAGCTGCTCGTTGTTCCTCGCTTTTTGCAGAGCGCGGGGGTTCACCCTGGGTAGAAGTCAGGGATGGGCAGCAGCGGCAGGGACGCTTCCTGTTTAGAGTTTTCAGATCTGCCTCCAGCTTAGAGCAGCTGTTTTCTAAACAGCCCCGGCTGGAATGAAACGCGCTTTTAAAGAACGAGAGGCGGGCTGTAGGATATTCTAGCCCTCGTACCTTGCAGGCTTTTATACGGCTTGTGAGGATGCAATATTCACTGCCTATTTAAGAGAGATACGTTGTAGTTTACTGTTGTTTTTTGTTTATTTGTTTTTAAATAAATAGAGCCAGGCTGCGTTCATCACAGTATCTGCAGCTGTACTACAAACGCTGTTCTGCCTTCAGCTAGAACACACCATCTATTTGCAAATTATGCCAGTATGCGTTAAAACTAAAGTTAAGCATCCTTAAGGGTACGATGGCTGAAGACAGGGATGGGGACTCTGGTTTTAAGACTGAGACTGTGTAACCTGCGGATGTAGAGACAAACAGAATCCTAGTCCTGGACACACGGGACAATAATTTCATAGATAATGAATTAAACAGCAACAGACAGAAGTAACAGCTGAAGAACAGTAACTTACAGAGTTAGTAGCTGTAACTAATTGCAATTATTTCCGGGCAAAGACAAACAGGCAAGTTAAATCACTTTCATTGAAGGTTTATATTCATATGTGCATCATCGTCCTCAAACAGATTGGAAGTTTTTCATAGTCAACCAGTTAACATGTTAACTATCTCTGACACAAACAGAAGTGCTCCTGGCAGCTTCTTAGAGATCCTGTCTCTTGTTCCAGGCTCTAAGAATGTCTATACTTTTGAGGGTAAAGTAAATAGTCAGCTGAGTCTACTGACTATTAACTAGGTCAATAATAAAACGGATTAACTGTCCTGAAATGGACTAGAAGCACGCACAAAGTAAAGGGGCACTTTAAACGCTGGGGGTGGGGTTCTACCATACAGTTACTACCATACAGTTACAACTCCTAGCTCAGATAAAGTGAGGAGCAACCCAGCTCAGAAGTTGATTAAATGGAAATGGTCACTCTGTCATTTGTGTGACACCAAGCCTCTGAAAAAACATATTTTGGGGGCCCATGTGGTAAGAATGAGTATCTATCAGTGCTACCCATACATCTCTTCAAGGGTCACAAATAAGACAGTCCAAAACAGATGTAGTAAAACGACACCACAATTTAAACAATCTCAGTCTGTACATTTCCAATAGAAACAAACCTGATCAGATTTTTAAAAAATGACACACTTCTTCATTTTGCTTTTCTTAGAATCTTATAGTAGTTTGGGTTGTAAGGGACCTTAATAAAGATCATCTAGTTCGAACCCCCCTGACATGGGCAGCGATACCTCCCACTACACCAGGTTGCTCAAAGCCCCATCCAACACATACAGGGATGGGGCATCTACAGCTTCCCTGGGTAACCTGTTCTAGTGTCTCACCACCCACTCAGTAAAGAATTTCTTTCCAATATCCAATCTAAATCACCCCTCTTTCAGTTTAAAACTGTTACCCCTCATCCTATCCCTACACTCCCTGATAAAGAGTCCCTCCCTGTCTTTCCTGTAGGCCCCCTTCAGGTACTGGGAGGCTGCTATAAGGTCTCCCTGGAGCCTTCTCTTCTCCAGGCTGAACAACCCCAACTCTCTCAGCCTGTCCTCGTAGGAGAGGTGCCCCAGCCCTCTGATCACCTTCGTGGCCCTCCTCTGGATTTGGTCCAACAGGTCCATGTAGAATGCACCTATGTGGATGGACAGACATAGTTTCAAACTTGTTCCACTCTACAAGGTATTTATAGAGGACCTGATTTATTTTTAGTCATACTGGACGCTGAATGGTTTGAATTTACCAGTCCATGCAAATATATTCCTAATCTAGGGACTTGGCCTGGTCAAAGCTTCAGGTGGGCTTTTTTTGGTTTTAATGATAAAATTATTTTTTTTTTAGATGAACGTGCAAAAAAGGATTTTCAAAGTTTATTCCATAATGTGTTAGCATAATTCCTTCTTTTCCTGCAAAATCTCACTCAAGTCACTCAGATTTGATGTGCAAATTAATAAAGTAACTCTGAAACAAACAGTCCACACATACGTGAAAAACAAGAAAATGTTACAGTTTTAAAACAAATTTGTCTTCTTATAGTCAAATAAGTAGAGAATCACATATAAAGAAAAGTACACTTTGGGAAACATATAAGAGAATGAAACCCCTTATTTTGATTAAAAGTCAGATTAAGAAATATTTGGTAAATAATAAAACAGGATGAGACCCGCATCACTTATCCAAAAGAAAAATTCCAAGGAAACAGTATTTCATTTTAATAGGAATATTTTTGCTTTCTAGTCTGTTAATGTCTCTCCAGTTCCCATGTGCGGTCCTCCTAATTTAGTTGTGAGGAGGGTCTCTGGCCTCATTTGCATCATAACTATAACATAAAAGGCTTCAGTTGAAACTGGAACCAGAATTTTAAGATAGAAACAAAACTGTTTTGAACCTTTAGTAGGATCAAAGAATTCCATTCAGCTATGACCTGGCCTAAACAATCACACTAACCTTTGGATTGCCCTGAAACCTGCTGATAGCGTAAGACAGTTGTCAATAGTTAAAGGTCCACAGTGGAAAAAGTCCCTTCAACTCTAAAAAGCATTTTTAGTTCCTTTTTAGAAGGGGCTTTCAAGATGAGCAAGATGGAATTTGTTAGCTCTAAAACCAGTCACTAAAAAGCAATTTCCTAGGGTCCTATGGGAGGCTAGAAACCTCTCAAAAAGTAAAACTTGCAAATCACAAAACTCACCAACCTAGCTTCTCCTTAAGAGATCACCAAAGCTTTGATGCTTTTCTGAAGAACCTAAGAATACTTAGGGAATTTCTAACCTTTGAGTATGTGACATTATCATTATGTTCTCTCTTCGTGTTTATTTATAGCATATGCTACATGAATCAATTGCCAATACAAGATTACAATTCGGAAGATCACCATTTCACATGACTTCTGAGGTCAACCCATGGAGTCAAGCTCTGGCCAGTTATGGAATCAGTGTGAGAAAAGACCATTTGCAGTACATACATCAACAGGCTAGCTACCAAATTCTGCTTGTTTTTCACTGATTACACCAGAATGCAGCTTAGATAGTAGAAGCTTTTACAAGCTTCTTTCTGCTGGCCTATTTTGAAATTACTCGGGTTTGACAGTCAAAGGAAAGTCCAGAGAGCATTTATCTGATACTTCTTCTATAGCCAGAATAGCTTCACTCAGGAATTACAACTTGAGAACATCACAGACTGGAGAGCGGCAGAAAGGGCCCAGCAGGAAGGTCTGAATGATAGTAGACAAGACCAGTGCTACTGAATGCATTCCAGATTATTCATATTGCCGAGAACTTCCATAAAGAAATTCGACATGAGCACAGTTTATACTACATTTCTGTCAAAAAAAAATAATTACTTAAGCCACACTTTTCATGACCTCTGTATCTCGCTATGTATCAGTAAATAGATATATGCAAAAGTAGAGCTAAAGTAAATTAAAACAGAGATACCATAAAAAATGCCTTGTACAAACTTTTGGAATACTCAAAAGTAGTTTGGCCCTGGGGAGTTCAAAGCTGAGATGATTAGACTTTAGCCTTCTCATAGTGCGTAGAATTCCTACCTGCAAATTCAGGGAATGAAAAAATAAAATGGGAGAAGCTTTACGTGAAAGGTCCGTATAATTACAAACCTGATGAACAAACAGACACTGCTTGAAAAGGCACACTGGCTACTTTCTGACACAAGAAAAATCCTTCAAGTCCACGTTCTCAACTGGTAGCTCTCACTGTGGAGCTCTTTCTGGTGATAGCTGCACTTTTTCCAACAGCAAAAACATGAGAGAACACCCCTTAACTGGTAGCTCTGTCTTGACTGCTGGTCCACAGAAGGTATGCAAGGATAATAACTCTAATGCTAAAAGTCTTAGGATTTTAAAATGCTTACAACCCACAGGTCAAAAATGGCTCACTCTTTCTTGAGTCACACCGGTGACTTTGGGTCAGATACTCCACCCTCCTCTTTCATCATCTGCCGTGGTACTACCATGGCTATGTTCCCACTGCAGCAAGGCAAGCTGTTACTGGTTTTACACTGGGAGTATTGTTAGTGCCAGCAAGACATCGTGAAAATGGAAGAAAATGGCCAATAACTAACCTAATAGCTTCAGAGGACTGGGGCAGCGTCACTGTCTTCTGGAATGTCTGCCCTCGGCTTGGCTTGGTAGTCGTGCTGATACTGAAAGGGATGGAGGGAAAAACAGCGAACTTGAAATTAAAACTCTCCTATACTGTGCATCTTCATTTATACAAAGTGGATGGGCTTTAGCAGAATACGTTAAACTTAACCACAGTGCAAAATACATGGCGTTCAGAAATGAAAGCGATGCTCAAATGTCCAATCTTGTTACTATTTTACTGTACAAGAACAGAGATAAAGCAGCAGCGTGTGCATATTTTTAATATTTTTTTTGAGCTCTCTATCATGCCTGAAGCAAGATTTACTACATAACACAGTTGGAAAAAACACAAAAGCGTTTGCTAACACAAGCTGTTCTTCAGGTCTTAACACAAATGCCTCTCTGACATGGCTCGATCTTTAACAACCTAGATGTTTGTGATGTTTTGTTGCCCCCTAGTGATGCCAGTTATTTCTTCCACTGCTTAGTTCTTTAAAAATTTTCACAGAGGCAAGAGCTTCCCGTCTCCTGCATTCAACAAATTAAATCATAACTTAATACTTCTGCTTGGAGCTTGAATCGGATGAAAACATACGGGTATTTCTGAATCCTCATAAGGAACTAGATAGCAAGCTTATAGGAAAACTACCACCAGCGCAGTTGGCTTGCCCCAGTGAGTTTAAAGTCAGAGCTAAGATGCATCAGTCACAGTCACCACACAGGGCAAAAGCTCTCAAGGGCCTTCTCCTCAGAGCAGACACCAACCATTTTACTCAGTGCAAGGCTGTCACTCCTGCAGAGCTCCCGAGAGCACTGAGAGTTGCTGCTTCCCATGTTACAATGGCACACCATGGCAAACACCGACAGGACAGGACAGGACAGTCGGCTACTGATCACAGACTCCCCTTTTGCACTATTAGTAGTCAGTTTTGTACTTAAGTGTTACATTATCTTAAAATCATCTGATCTTTTGGAGACCACTGAAGTATATGCCTGCTCTTTTCCAGCTGAGGTCGTCTACACGTTGATGACATACAACTTCAAAACGCCAACCAGGTTCTAAAAGAGGAACTTAAGATAAATTCTTTTTAATAAGAGTTTTGCAAATGGCTCTGTTATTGTTTTATATTATATCTGTTGTATTATTTTTATTGTGGTCTTTATAGCATTTAATATTTAAAACCCACCTAAAAATACATGAAAGGAAGTGAAAGTGAAGGATCTTCTCCAGGGGAAGGAAGATCAGAACTCAGCAGCTGGCCCTTGAAAACCTGCCTTATAATGCATGCCTCTTTTCCCCCTTATTGTTCTTCTTTCCGGTAACTTCCTACCATGGCTATCTCAAGTGTTTTCTAAAGACTGAAATTGGAATGAACAGAGAGGGTGACTTGTTGCTGACAGCAAAATACTACAATGAGGAAACAAAAAACATAGGCTTCGTTTCTGTTCTCAATTTGAAAACTCTTTAAAACAAGCAGGAAGAAGCAATGCAACTGTGACTAAAACTCAAATTTTTGTTCTTTTCCTGGAATCACTAGTCAAATCATTGTCTCTTGCCAAAGGACAGATGTGACAAATTTTCACGTTTCTTGTTTTCAGCTGGGTAATTGTTTCCATTCCAATCTTTTGATCAGTTTTTATGTGCATTTCCTTTTGCTTATGAGCTTACTCATGTACTTATTTCTTCATTCATCGATTTCTTAACAGTAAAAAAGCGGGGAACTTGGAGCATGCTTTGAAGTTGAAATCCTAAAGAATTAGTTCCTATTTCTAGCTTTTTGAAAAGCCCAGAAATAAGCAACTTCTTTAGTACAATTATAATAATCAGAAAGTACAGAACATATAATGCAACATTTTGAACAATGTGGAAATTTCAAAACTTTTGGATAACTGCGGAAGTAGGGGGTCAGGTCAGTACCAGATGGAATTTCATTGTAAGACTCACACTGACTTCAAACAAAACAGAATAAGGGACTTCTTACATAAAAGGGCGGTAAGCATTTTGTCACCTTCTCTACACGAGGAAGGTTTCTGAATTCTTTTTGGTTTTTTTATTTAATTAATTTGATAAAAATTGAAGGAACTTTCCCTCATACAGCCACATTTAGATCTGAGGTAGATCACATCTGAAGCAAAATGTAACAGAAGTATTACCTACTGATTTCTGTTGTTATTGCTAAATAATAAAAAACAGCATGAAATGCTGCATAGTCTGGGTAAAAAAATTGCCTCACTGAACAACGCGCGTGTTTTAAAATAATTTATTCCTCACTTGGCGCAGCAAATGTCTAAGTCTGAAAGAGATACAGGTTAATTAAATGCTTATATAATTTTTCTAGATTAGCTATTTATCATGTTTTGCATTCTCACGCAGTGTCTGTTTATCCTCTCAATGAGTCCAGTGCTTCACTAAGGATCTTAGTAAATAAGCCTCCCTTTCCATCCATGTCCTTTAGCATTCATTCCAAACGCGGATCAAGTCTAGAACTAACTGGCTTAGTCACTGGATGTCACTGTTGCAGCACTAAGAGCTTAGGTATTGTATTGGAAACAGGAGGCAAGTATACTTGTATGTATTTTATTCCTTCATTGTTATTAAAAGGTTGCATTCCTGCTCAAGTTGAAGTCAGTGTGGGTTTTATTATAGGTTGAGTATTTAGAAGAGTTCCGGCCTGAAGATAATTTATGCTTTCAGGGCAGACTATTCCACCAGTGGCTTTTCATTTAAGTTTTAAAACTCTGTTTCTATTTTAATTTTAAAAATGTGCCCTTTCTTAGTTCATTGTTTCTGCTGCTCTGATAAGAACTTTATTTCTGAATATATTTTTATATATACACAGTGTACATAATTCTGGCACTACAGACTTTATATATACACACATATGTGTGTGTATATACACACACATACATATACACACCAGAATTATATACATATTTATGTATATGTATGTACATATAATATCAACATAAGATTTCTAAAAACACTCCAAAATAATCTCCTTGATAGATTCATATAAGCAATACATTTAAAGGATTAACTACTGGAAAAATAAAACACCTACCTTTGCCTTAAAAAGCCTGAGGGAAAACTAAACAGTGAGAGAAAAGCCGATCTACATGTTCATAATTTTGAAAATTGAATAACTTGAGCACGTGCGTAAGTAGCTTACGAAGTCTTATTTCATACAGGGAATTTTCCAAGACCCCTTTATATGTATTACATCAGCACCAAATTTATCAACTAGAAATATACTATCACAGTATTATTTAACTGTTTCCAGCTCTCATGAACTGAAACAAAATGAAACTAAATGGAAGCTGGTTTTAGATAGACAACGAGAATTTCCTACTCATTGGACTTTCTACTGACTTCTCAGAAAGCTGTGAGCATGCCTGTAGTTCCTTTGTCTTGACAAATCATAGAAGTGAAAGTTATTTTCTCTATGGTGAATTTGACTGGGAGACACTAGATACAGATGCTCCTACAAAGAGAACCCAGCTCACCTTCAGTGCCATTTTATGTTTTTAACATGCCAGCTCCTCACAGGTTGAATCCTCCTCTATGGTGTAGCTGGGGAATAAATAAAGAAGGTGCAGGAGATGCTCAAACCACGACATAAGGAACAACAACGGGACTTTCACAATATGCTTTCAGAAAAGTATTTTGAGAATATGAGTAAGTGAAGGAGATGGCAACTGAGGACACTGCCATCTGTTGCCATTTCTGGGAAGTCCAAGCGGCTAGTATGAATGATTTACCAGCAGACGTGCCAAACCTGTATCCACTCCTCAGCCCCTGCCGCTGCAGCGTCAGACCTGCTCCCTTCTGTTCACCCCACCTCAAAACTGTGCTGTATCCTCTTGCCAAGAGCAGCTCTCAGCATCCTTGCCCCAGTTGTCATTTCTGTTCTATCACCTGCTGACTCCTAATGTCTAAACCAGACATAGGAAGGCAATCCAAGCACATAAGGAGGAAACCTGTTTCCCAACCGTACTGGGCTGCTAAAAAAGAAAACAAAGCATTACCAACAACTACTGTGATAAAGACCTGCAATCCCTGGGGCTGGCTGCTTCCTTACCAACTCACTGGCTTGCAGCCGGCCATGTGTTTATTTGGAGAGGAAGAGGCTTCTCTAGAAGATTCAGGGAGAGTAAAAGTTGTTTGGGAAATGCCACGTAAGCTTTGGCTGTGTTCAGCTGCTATCCAGTATCTAAGATGACACCTCTAAGCTCAACAAGCTCTTAAAGTATTCTCATGAGAAGTCATTAGACAACTAAAACCAGCCAGTTCCTGTGTGAGAGTTACTGCAGTACACAGCCTTACCAGAGAATGGAGGAAAATTATTTACACATTCTTCATAACTCCTAGAAGGCACAGAACAATTGTCTGCCCTTTGCCATGTTCCTCCTCTCCAAGAAGCTAGGTACAATTTATGTTTCTTTCCCAGATGACAGAACACTAATCCATCTTCAGCAAAGCTCATGCTGCCTAGCAGTGAGAAAAAAAGTCTTATTCTTACAGTATTATTACTATTTTTTCCAGTAATAGAGAATAAGTGAAGAATAATGAACAGATTAGACATATGTAGGAAGACCGCATATCAGTCTGTACTTCAAAAAGGGGGGAAGTACTGGATTCAAACTGCAAAAACCAAAGCATGTTCAAAGTCCAGTATCATACTGTTTCAAAGATAATAGGTCAAGAGAAGACTATGCTGAAAATGGAGTGGTTTGTACACTGTAATACCGAAACTCATGAAGGGATACTAACAAGTTGTGTGTCACAGGCCCTGTGAGACTGCTCTCTAGGTGGGAGACCCCTTCCAAACTCATTAGGTAAGAGTTACCTTAGATGACTGCTGTACATCAAATTATTCACTGATAATAGCATGTGTTCCTTTCTTTAGTAGCAAGACAACTTCAACTAATATGCTAGATTCAAAACATGTCTTATGCGCAAGAGTTTCATGGCACACACACAAAGCAAAGAAAGACCAAAACAGATCCTTCAGAAGACTGAAGGTCTCAGGAGATAGGAAATGAAACATAATGCCCCTCACAAGAGTTTTCTGTTTAGGCTTAATCTTTTCAAAATGACGAGTAAACATCTGGGATGCTAACCAGCCAAAATCACTTAAGTGTGTGCCGAACTCTAAACACATAACACTGGAATAAGGAAGTATTTTTCAAAGAAGAAAAACACGAAGCAGGTTGCTACAGAAAATTGTACTTACTGCTGCGTTCTTGTCCCATCTAGCAAGTTCAGATGCGTTGGTCTGGTCAGTAAATGGACAAATGAATCAACTGAAACTGTATCCACAATAGTTCTCTAATAGAAATGAATGAATTACAGCTCATGTGAAAGATTTACCAACAGCACTATCAGAGGACAAGTCAGATAGAAAACAGAGTGTAATCTCTGAAAGACTGACAACAATGTAATGATCCTGTTTCGCTCATTAGAAAAAACAGCATTTACAGGTGATTCATGGGGACCAAGTACATCCTTAGTACAGCACAGTTCAACACAACTGTTCAGAATACTCACTAAAGTTGTATTTACAATATGTGGCTTCTATGGAAAAATCCAAATTTAATTCCTGTAAAATACTGGTTTGCTGAGTGGCAAATTTTTAAATGGCAAGAATCTCCCACTGCAGTATTCTGCTTTTTCATAAACACTATTCAGCTTTTTCGTAATCACAATGAAAGACAATCTAAAATCAAAACCCACCATCTCACTTTTGGACGCTTCTCTGAACCAAACCTACAAGAGGTATGCTTTAACAGATGAGATTTCCTTGTGATGCTGATATTGTGAAGCTTTTTAATAATGCATCTTTTTCATTAAACATAATTGTGAACCTGACCAAGAGTTGAAGTCTCTCTCCACCTTCCCTGAATTAGCCCATTTTAATAAGAAAACATGCAGAGAAGGAGGATTTCTCATAAAGCTCGTGTGCTGTTGGTAAAAGAAGATTAAGAATTACTCTATATTTTCCTTTGATCCTCTGCAATCTCTTTCCGGCACCATACAAATCTCCTCCAGATTCTGGCAGAAGCTTGACAGCTTATTTGATTTCTTTACAGCATGCAGGATAGCAAGGGTGATATTTTTTGCTTCCTTACACTACAGGGTAACAAAACCTGCCCAGAGCCAAGACACTATAATAAACACACCATCCTCTAATACACTGGATAACTATTTTAATAGAAGCATATAAATTTCTTTCACAGAGTAATCATCATACAAACAAGTTGCAGTTACTTACACCTGCGTTTCAAGGATGCTCTTAGTACAAACTACTTGCAATAATTCAAACACTGACTGCGTTTCCTCTCGATAACTAAATGTAAACTGAACAAATGTTTCTTACCGTCACCAGAGTGCTCTGTTGTACCATATTTAATTAAAGATATTTAAATATTTCCCCCAACAGACTTTTTCCTCCAATACTCTTTTTTAATTTTGTTGCTCGTTGAAGAAATAGCTGATATGTAGGTACAAGATGCCTATTTGTGGTGGCTTTTCATCGTATCTAGAAATTCACATAGAATTCAACCAGATTAATTTTTCCTTCAAACAGTTTTTAATCATATAAAAACAAACAAACAAAATCACTTATACATATTTTTTAAGTAGAATAAGCAGCTAAATTGGAAGCTATATGCAAAAGAAAGTATGTTACTATCAGATTGATTGAAAGATTTCCAATTTCAGATCTTTCTGATGGAAAGCTAGGTTTTTATTATATAATTCCCTCCCTCCCTCCTGCCCTGAAATTCTGGAATACACTGACGTGCATAGATTTCAGCCAGGAATGAAAATTAGGAGAAAAGCTATATATTCAGAAAGATACATTCTGAATACCAACTTCCTTTAAGAAGGCTCTGTTCATTCTGTTGTTTCTTTCAGTTTCAATTTAAAAAAACTTGTTGTGAAGTAAAATCTTGGCCATTGTGCAGATGGGTCAGAATTTGAACTGGGTTAAAATGACCAGCCAGTCTGTGCGATCTTCAAAGCAGAATATCTCAAGTTAATCTTTCTTTGCCACAATTTGCAACACAACCAGACTCCCTGCCCAGGGAGGTGGCTGAGTCACCACCCCTAGAGGTATTTAAGAAATGTCTAGATTTGGCACTTCAGGGCATGCTCTAGTGGCAGAGATTGTAGGGGTTTGGTTGGACTCGATGATCTCAAAGGTCCTTTCCAACCATGAAGATTCTATGATTCTATGATTTATGCTGATAAAATTAAACTTAATGGGGCACACCGACTGAGTCTGGAAGATTGGCATTTGTCTCGGTAGGTCAGTTCGGCAAAGGGAACGCCAACTATGGAAGCATAAAGAATAGTTGAGCAAGTCAATTGAGAAAAGCAACAAAATAAATAAAGTGTGAAATTGGAAGCTAACTGGCACCACTTTTTGCTGCAAAGTAAAGGTTACCACTTCGAGAGATGAGAAGTTGGTTATATTCTAATACAGCTGTCTTTATGAACTGAGATGCAACCATGAAACCTTGCAGAAATACAGTGATCCACTAGTACGTGTTTCATATCATGATTCTCTTTATGCACATAAATGTTTGCATGTATGTATGGTTGGGTTAACATTCATTCAAAAATAAAAGGGCATGTCAGACATGAAATATGAATTCTTTCAAGTCTGAATAACTTTTGTTAACTGTCTTTTCTTGTTAAATGCCCGCTTCTGTGCATACAGTTCTGTGCTTCTGAGTCCTTGTATAGACTACATGTGCCAGGTAGAGCACTGACATAGACGACATGTGCCAGGAAGAGCATCGTTCCAAGACATTGAACACAAAGAATTCAACACACTCTCCTGTAGAACACTGTGGAGCTTGCAGTTTCATTCTGTACTTAGAAAGACGTCACAGTTCTGTAGCATATGAAGCATTGTAAGGATTGAGGTATAATAGTATGCAGTGTATTTCCTGCTTGGTCAAATTTTGAGCGTGAATCACTCTCAGAAGCTCTTCAGGTTAATTCTGCAGACCAAATTGGCATAAATATTTCAGTTATGCTTTAAAGAAAAAACTTCTCTCCTTTTGTATCCTGCAGAAGGGAACCAGGTGATCTCTATTTGCACATAAGTCCGGAAATCTTGTAACCGTGCTGCTCTACCATTTCATGTATCAGCTCCACAAAGCATGACTCCGATCATTTAATCAGAAGCGTGAAAAATGTCAAATGTCTCTGTTATTTTTGTTTCCTTGCTGCTGAACTGACAAAAGTAGATAGAAGTGTGGATGCTTTGTTAATAAAAGAGGCTTGAATAGGTTACCGACCCAGAATAGCGTTAGAATTGTTCATACACTGAAATGCAAGAAGAAGAAAAGGAAGTTTTTCAGGACTCGTTCCAAAGATGTAAAATGCTATGGATACAGGCAAAAGCATTTTTAAAATTCAAGGTTTTTCTTCATTTCTGTTAGCGTGGTGCAGGGAATGGAGAATGAGGTCAAATTTAACAAGAAATAAAATCGGAGTATTCTTCAGAGTAATCAGTTGCTCATGAGAAAAAAACACCTTTGTAACATATGCACAAGAACATACAGTAATTTAGTTAATCATCTTCAACCTAGGCATCTTTACTATACTATTTTGTTTTCTTAGCACAAACGCCGTTAGTTCAATCAGTGCTATTGATAAGGATGTGATTTTTTTTTTTTCAGATTATGACAAAATTTTAGAAATAATGAAGAACACAGGCATTATTATGACTGCTTTGTTCCACTTAAAAAAGGAAAATTTTACTGGGTTTTGAACTGTGCTTTTTGGATACAAACTGTAAGCAGGTGGACAGGCCAGCTGGAAAGCAGAAGGAAAAAAAACAAAACCCTCCAAAAGAAGTTACAATTGCCCAAAGCAAAAGACACGATTATTTAAAGATTAATCCCTAGGGAGGTTTTGTAAGTATTTTTGGAAAAAAAAAAAATCATGCTAAATTAGGTCCCCCCCTCAGTAAACAGCATTTTTTTTCTGAAACTAAATTGCTTTTTGCTAAAGAAAGCTGATTCACATCATCAAAAGAATTTCCTTTGATTTTTACAGAGAACATTCACTTTTCTTATCAAAATCTCATTCTGAACTACCAACCTTTTGCTCACAATAGACGGCAGAAAAATGATTAAACCAAGTATCTGTATGAATGATGGGCTACCGGTTCTTCCTGCTTATGGAATTAAGGAGACACTGAATAATCAATGAAGCGATCTATTGAGCAAATACCTTGCCTGGGCATAACGCATATCAAGGGGCATGTGCTTAACACACCAAACGTTAGAACAGTTTCTTGGCTATTGATTACTGCTCTTTGGTAAAAAGAGTGAAACTTCACAATATTTAATTCGATCACTTGCTAATGATTTTCCTGAAGCATTTGTGACTTAGATGGTAGCTTTCACTAGCATTAAAGTGGGGAAATGGTATTTCTTCCTTCATTGTTGCACACCGACGTACTCTTTGTGCCTTTGAAATCAAAGAAAGTAACTGCAGCTCTGTAATGATAAGCACGGCTGTACAGAATACAATGAGCCTGGAGCTTTCCTCCTGACGTGCAGACAGACCTTTATGCCTTATGCAAATGCCTGCAAAGAGTCTAGAAAGAACGAATTTACCTTTCATTTCAAAATGGACTTGAAAACGGACAGTCTGCTCAGTGTAGCTTTATCAGTGGGTAAAAAAACCCCTGCTGTACTAGAATATACACGTCTAAGGTTAAACAGTGGAATATGTTACTGGATGAAAACAGGATTTGTGATTTGTTTACTCACTGTCTGATATATGCTGATTTTCTGTTTATGTACTTTGATTCTCTAAAAGACTCAAAAAAACCCACCAACCCCAAAACTCTTTTTTCAGATATACTTTAAAAGGTTGACCACCTCTAAGTGACACAGCAAATATTCTGTATGTGTGGTAGTAAGAAATGGCTCCACTGAATATATTTTTGCAAAGTATACATCATAGGACAGAACCACACTAATACTCTGGTAGCTACTTGTGAGAGATTAGCAGAGTTTAAATAAAGCGGAACGCTGAATATTTACCACCTCACAGGCCTGGAGATACTCCAACATCTTACGGCAAATCTCTGCAGGTGTTCGGTTCCGGCAGATTTTAAACTGCGCTGCTTAGAAAAGTAGCTCAGCCACCAGAGGGTGGGGAGGTTTTCCCAAGTGCTGCGCTGTGACAGTACACAGTCAGTATTTTATCCAAATCATTAACACCATGGTTTTGTAGCATTTGCTCAATACTTTAATTTTTTTCATCTGCATATCCTATACCTTCTTGGAATTAAACATACTAATCAAATTACAGAGATGTTTTGGGTAAACTGGACCATATAGAAACCTGCGGGGTACAACTTCTCTCTAGATATGGAGGTTGTTATTAATCCCAAAGTCCAAAGTATGCAGAATCTCTACCCAGTATTTACAGCATAACCACTTTTTCTGGAATGACACAAGAAATATAACCTGATAAGGAACTATGTTTTAATTAAGCCATGAGTATGATCTTTAAGCCTTTGAAAACATAACCAAAACAAAACTAAAATTAAACTTGATGATGTGGTATCTCAGTAGACCTCAGTAGTAAATTACTCAAAGATATGCTCTACTTAGAATTCCGGAGCACTTGATAATATATTGACTGCTTTAAAAAGCTTTCTTGAGGAAATTCTGTATCTTTTTAGAAATAAAGAGGTTACTTATTTGGTCACTGTCACCAGAAAATTATATAAAATTAATCTCCCTTATTCCTAAATTTGTCTCTACATTATTATTAAATTCTTTGCAACATAGTTAATTCTTTCTGCACAGAGCAGCCTCCAATCTTAACAAATGCTTCCGACTATATACACTTAATCTTTGGAATGTGCCATAGGAAATCTGCATGATGTCATGACTGACTATAAAACCACCCCAAATTACAATTCACAGGTCTTAAAATTACAAATAAAAGTACCACATATAGAATACCCACCAGTTCTTCCAACAAAAGGGGGCTTCTGCATGAAGATAATTTCCATTCTGCAAAGCACTTTTTGCAGGATCATTTTCCGTGAGCTCTGGGTGCAAGTTTCTACATGAAAATACAGTATTTAGTGATCCATACTAGTGAAGGTCATAATATTTAAAGGTCATCTTCAGTCAGAATGCGGAGATATCGTTTCCTTAGGATTCTTTCTTCCTATTTTTTCCACTACTAAGAACAGTTGTCACCAAGAGTCATCCATCCAGAATAACACACATTCAAGAAAACTCAGTTTAGGGAACAGATATTATTTAAGAATAAGAAAAATTCTGGAAACACAGGTTCTCCTTACAAGGCCCTAGCTTCTATACTTTTCAGAACTTAGCAGCAAATCTTTAAAGTAATTCAAAGGCAGAAGAGAAATGAAGATGATTTCACACTTCTGACATAATATTTAAAGAAAATTATTGAATTGATTTTACACATTTTCCTACCCTGGAACTAGTTGCAGAATTAGCTCAAGGAGAAGGAATTCCACCACTTACCTTCACGTATGTTCTAGATCTATTTTTCTAGTTCACTGCTGTGAACTCTATTGTTCTACACTGTTCTATAAAATATAGAAACCTCTATTTTCTATACTGTTCAGTCGCTAAAACTGCTTCGCAAACGATCATTTCTTAGTCTAACAGTAATGAATAAAAGGTCTTGTCTGCAGTGTACATTTATGTAAATTCTTCTTGTAAGATGGCATTTGGCTCATTTAAATCAAAGACAACAGAAAGAAAATTCTAAATGAATCCTGCAGCTAATGGGGATATAACCCATTTGTGTTTTGCAGGATCAATCCAAAGGTCACTACTCTATTTGCCTGTACATTCCGTGGCTGACAAAGAGGATTTATTGTTCTGATTAAAAAGAGAAACATCTTTTTTCTTAGCAGAATTACTTTTGCTAACTGTTCCTGCCCATAGTTTTAGATCTGAAGAAGAAGAAATAAATACCTGAAAGAAGGAATCTATTTTATATGAGGTGTCCTGTTTATCCATTGCTACTGCAGCATAAAAAGCAAAAAAAAAAAAAAAAAGCCCAAAACCTTTGTTTGACATAACCTATTTTCTTAGGATCGGTAACAGATAAAAGATTTTACTCTAGTTTTTACAATAAGAAGGTCAATGGATGCCTACATTCATATCACTATGAGCTCACTTTTGTAAAAGTAAAAAGGGGTGATGGAGGAGTAGGTTTCTCTGATTTCCAAGTCCTCACCCCTTCCCCCTGCCCAGTCACTGTAATTTTTGACTGGGTTTGTTTGTTTATTTATTTAGTCTTTTTAAGCCCGAATTGTAACCATCCAAATTCCTTGGTTGGGGATAAGGCTCTTAATCAGTTACACTGAGTAAACTTCCACAAAAGACAGGCCTTTCCAGACAATCATAGAAAAAGGAAGAAATAAATAAAGTAATTGAAAAAGAAAAGCAGTTATGCAGCAGTATATCTTCAGAAGCAGCAGATTAAGTGTATCATTAAATTAGAATCCATTTTGATTTACTCATGTTGCTTATTTTCTAAACGAACTCTTTAAGTGTTCAATGTTTTTTAGAAACTATGTATTAATTCAGGACTTTTGAATACCCAGACCTAATTAAGATTAACTTCAGCAAGCTACAGTTATTTAACAAGCTATAGAACAAGCTTTCCTAGCTGGTAATACAATATAAAGTTTTATAAGACAAAAATACATTAGAGAAAGAAAATTGGAAAAGAAAATGACCATTGATATCAGGGTAAGTATATCCTAAGTCTAACCACTGAGGAATTAAGAAGTTAGCCCTTCAGTATTATCTGATGCTGTGAAAGTTCAGAATGGGCCTGCTTTGCATGAACAGGATTTGAAAGTAATAATTGTACCACAGGCTTTCAATCAGCAAATAATATGCAAACTGAAGTCATTAATAAGCAATTTTATTCACAGACAAAATGTGATGTAAATGCAGCGAGTCTTAAGCAAAGCAAGTCAACTCTGTCACCGTGCAGAGGGTGAGCCCATGCACTGCTTTCTGCATGCTTGATGAGAAACGCCAATCCAATGGCCAAGGAATTAAGTAACTTCTGTGCCCCACAGCTCTTAAAGCAAAGTAAAAAGGAGGCTCATAATGACACAGTCTTGGACAACTGCAGCAGAGCTTTAGGAAATCTTCTATTTCATAGGAATAATATGTTCATTTCCACAAACTCCACCGGGCTACACAAATACACATTCTATTTCAGCAATGCAGAAATGCAGAGCAGAGAACTAGGCTCACATTCCCTAACTGGTTATTTTTACAAAGGATGTTTTGAACAATGTGTTCGCATTGCTGGCTGGCTATGAAGAACCACATTCTTGACACACAACCAAGCTAAAAGGTAATTTTCTTTAACTCTTTCTGGATCCTTTACACAATTTAAGTAGAGGATACTGTGAACTTCAATAAATATCACATTTATGAAGCAAAGTCTCACTGGTTGTTGCTTGTCACCATTAATGAGAGCAAATTCCTCAAATCAGTGTTGCAGGAGCTTTGTTGGCTGAGAACCAGCTTATACACTTTCATGACCAGAAAGAAGTACGTTTTAATTGCTAGACATTTAATTATTGATAATGAGTCCCAGTGATCCTCAAACAATAAAGAAAGAAACACCACTGCTTGCCATCGTCTAAGAAAAGGGAAGATACAGACAAACCCTGCTGACATTGAGTGTTCAAGCTTACGGATAGAGAGTGTGGGACCTTAAATATTTCTATGGATCTAGAATGCCAAAAGCCACGATTATGACACAACTACCATTTTTCAAGCCTCATTAATGCTGAAACATCATACCAGGAGCAGAAAAGGCTACTTCGTGGCCAAGGCTCCAACGTTCCTCTTCCTCAGTCTTGGACTATGATACAAGGTTTATAACATAGGTCTGATCCTGTACAGGCTTCCCACTGGCACCTTTCCTGCTCCGCCCACAGCAACATCTGTTCTTAACTAGACATTAGAGAGTTTGAAGAAAAGGAGTATTTTTTCTGGCTTCAGTTAGAAAAATGTCAAAGGTTTTTGCTGGTGAATAACCTTATCCTTTTTATTCTTGGTGCTGGAGGGACCATTTAACTCCCTGTCGGCACTGTGTCCTCAGCCAGCATTTCAGCTGTCAGGCATTTGTATTCATCTGTTAAAAAAAAAAAAAAAAAAAGCCACAACAAGCAAGGGCTGCTAATTCTTCTTTCAGTTTTTAATGGCACAGCTTGATGGCTTACATATTTTTATGTGTCTTCCTTTCTCAACTGTCTCTTCACCACCTTTCCAAACCTGTCTTTTTCTGACAGAAGATCAAATAGTTTCATTTACAGCAGAAACTCTTGTCCAAAGGAAAAATAAAGCACAATACAATAACAGCAGCACAGAAAGTAGGTGTGGAAACAACTCTCTCTGTTACATAATGCTGTAGAAACAGCCATCATAACTAAATATCACTTACTACAAAACATGAAGTTCTCCAGTGATGTTTCCTCATATAATCTGGCATCTATCTTGTTCATTATAGTAAAAGGGACAATTCCTTCTCTATAGTTCTGACAATTCCCTTTACTACTAACTACAGCACTTGACTAGGAAGAACAAATCTTTCTCTCCTCTTTTTTGCTCCCATTAAAGATATACAGATGGATACTGTTAGTTTATCCTTCCCACAGTTTCTAATAAAATGTATAATACACTTAAACATGTCACATGCCTGAATTGACACCAGTGGAAATTGAATCCTTGTTATAGAAGTAATTTCGGAGTAGATAATACAGTATGGTTTAACTATAGCTCAACAGCAAGTAACACCAGCACTTCAACCATGCAATGACACCGGAGTAGCAACAGTATCATTTAACTGCAGTTTAAAAGTAAAATTTAAGTCTATGGGATAAGAAAACACTTGGGCACCAGTAGCCAGACTGGTTGAGATTTGCCAGACCAGGTGAGATTTAGTTATTTTTACATTTGACTGTGATAATTCTAACTATTGAGTAAAGAATTTTTCATTAAACTGCCAAAAAGTCACTGAAATTAACACACACAGTAGTCTGCACAAATATGGAGTTTATAAGACTCACAGGTAACAACAAGCCCGCAATTAAACCTGGAATATTTTGAACTAGAATAAAGGTAGTTCTTCGGGAAACACAAAGTATGTCAGAAACAAAGAAAATGTCTTCCAGCTTACGTCCATGGAATAAAGGTTTTGGGTAGCTTCTCTTTATTATTTTATAGAGTTCAGCTGAAAAGTTCCAGCTTGCAGAGTTTTAACTTGTGTTTCTGTTTGTGTATCTGGAATGTAATTTTCTTATTAAAATTCAACCCATGCTGCTAACTTCAGAGTTTACCTACAGTGACATTGGACTTTGAAATTGACTCCAGAGCAAAATGTGAAGCTTGAATTACTTATAAAAAAACCTTGATACTTGGAAAAGCACTAAACTATCAGCTAATTGGAGCCAATTTTTTTTAAAATGACCGTTTGTGGGTTTTTTTGTCCACAGATCATTGATCACCTCAAGTAATTTCAGCATTTGATTTACCTAAATTACGCTAGAAATTATGTACTAATGCTAATTTATAACAAAAGAAATTACAAGGTCAAGAACAAAAGCTGGAATTTCAAAGCAAGACTTAATGCCTAGCCCCATATACTTCTGTATTTCAGTATTTAAGTAGCCAGTGTATGTGCTAAAGATAGTGTTGAAGGAAATTTCAAACCACTAGTCAATTACTTTAATTTCAGTCTCAGTCCTAAACAGCATCTCACTGTGGGGAGAAGTCCATTAATTCCAGAAAACCAGCCAGTGATTAAAATGCAGATCAAATGTTACAAGGACGTTGACACAAGCCTTCTGCCTCCTAACACACAAACACACAAGTAATTACTTGTATCATTTCCACATGATGTGGATTTCCACATGCGATTCATAAATATGTTATAGATAAAAACGTTACAGACTTTGAGTTCTGAACATTTATTTGATTTCAATGCTACTGTGAGCTTTAACAAGAATATCACATTCCATCACATATCCACATATATTCCAAACAATATATAGTTTACTATACGCTATTTCTACGCATATGCTATTTCTTAAGTTAAAAAAATAACAGAAAAAAAACTTTAAAAGTTATTTTGGAGTTATTTCTTTCCATTTTTGCTCAGAGAAGTTAGCAGGAAGATGCTAATTTATTCAAATACCTTTTGTAACTTGGCAATGGTGTAAAGTGGCATAAGCATCAAAAGGAAAGTAAAAATTATTTAAATTTTGACACTAAAAGTCATAATTTTAACCCCTGAGACTAGTAGCTCCAGCTGAGATGCTCATTACCTGGAGAAAGTATTTTGTGCCTGACCCGTCACCCACAGCCCAAAAGAAAGGAAAGGCAGTCCTAATCCCAGAAAGCTACCTCTAAGCATATCATACCAAGAGCCCTTGAAGGCTTGAAATTAGGGCAGATTACCACATTTCTTTTCTTAGAATTTTACAGAATTGAGCAAAATCCACTAGCATAGACTGAAAGTATAAACCTGGAGGAACAGATTTCCAACATGAAAAAAAACAGGAAAAAGGGAATACAAGTAATAGCACCAGATTCACACTGACTGTATTTTCTTCTCATGTGTTATCAGCTGTACCACACTTTGGCTTTTGCTTCACATCATCCTTCTCCACATTAGCAATTCAACAGCATCGGCAGAGAAAGTGAAAGACTCTCAACACTGAACACACATGCTATTCAAATGTAAAAAATGCTGCAGAAGCCCAAAAGTTATTTAAAGCAAGTGGATGACATCAATAGACAGAAAATATCAACACCAACTGTCATCGTTAAAAACATTGAGGTACTGGCGAAAAAAAATGGTATACAGGCTTTTCCTCCCTGGTGTTTTATTCTTCCTTTTTACAGATAATCTTAAAAGTGTGATAATCTCATACTTTAAAAACCCACACAATGCTGTCATTGTTATAGGTCACTTAATGATTTAGTGGAGACAGACATGTATAATACCCTGCTGTGTCATACTACTGCATTGTCTGTCTTCACTAGCCTGGTATAAGAAAATGGCCAAAATATAGAGGTGAAAAAATGTTATAGAAGCAAGAAGCACATGAATATTTTTCACTGAAAGGCTAGGCGCCTGTAGTCATAAGCAGTTAGTTCTATCTGCAGCAACTCAGCTACTCTTCAATCCCATCCATTCCCGAGTGACAGGACTGAAAAAGTGGCTTTGCACCAAGATAGCCAGTCAGATTCTACCCACCTACTGAAATGAAAGCAAGACTGAGCTCTAAAACCCCAGTAAAGCACACCTTTCACAGATTAAGCCCTGGTTTGGGGCTCTGAGCCAAGGAGACCACTATGCCCTCCCACTGTTAAATGGTTTTATGAATTCTTCTGTTCTGTTGTATACTCAAAAAAACTGACATGCTTAAATTCTGAAGAGCACATCTCCTCTGCTTTGCAACTGAAACATGCACTACAGCTTTTATTTTCTCTTCCATTCTCCAAGGAGACACTTGCAGGGTTGCTTTATCGACCAATAGATTATAAAAAATCCTTTTGTATACTTCTGAGCTGAAAATTTTGTTAATTCTTTTACTAATTTCAATTACTGGCCATACGATATTTTTGAAATACATATCTAATCTTGATTTAAAGACTTAAGATCACAAAGAGCGTCCAGTGTACTTTCACAAATACATTTGGTGGCTGATTATCCTCACCACATGCATCTTATTTCTGAAAAGAATATACTACTCTTGGATCCCCAAAAGTTAGCCTTGTTATGAAGTCAGCTATCAGAAATTTCTTCCGAAGCTATTATAGGTGGACAAAGACAGCATAATTTTGATGTTATTAGAATACAAATTATTTCATTCCTCATCTTTATTCTCTCATTTCTTCCCCAACCAATGACCGGCTAATAATTAAAGTTACCATGAGTATTGTGAGTGGCACCGCTAGTGCTATCGAAAGCCTCATCGCTTCTCGCATCAATCTACCAAAGATACAAGAGCACCAGACAAATATGCTAGCTACAAATAATGGTAATAATGGTACAAATAATGGTACAAATAGATAATTTTTCTGCATTTTCTATACATCCTAAAGTAAAAATCCCCCAGAAGCCAACTGCTCAAATAGCAGCACAGCTTGAACTAGGGATTTTGGACCAATTCAATTCAGTACAGTGAATTGTCTCCCACTATTAATGGGCAAGATGCAGCTCAAAATAAATATTCACCACATAAATAAATAAATAAGATGCACCACAAAATAAAACAGACTCACTAACTTACTGACAGGCATTTTACCTGGATTGAAATAAAAAATTAAGAGAGTTATTGAGCAATTGTGGAAAGGGAAGAGAGAAATATATTAACGCCTTTTGCAACTTTCACTTGGGTGCAGATTACATAGAATCACAGAAAATGAAAGCTATAATCATTAAAACTCCACAGTGTTTATAGATTTCCCAGTACAAATCTGAAGTTAGAAGACCGCTATATTATAAGGTACTGATGCTATGTTTTATAGATATTCTTTCTTTGATTTCAGCTATTGCAGTATGTCTTAACACAAATACAGTTGAAGGGCTTACCGTAAAAAGGAAATAAAGCCCTTAAAAGACCTTAGAAGAAGAAATGTGAAAGAGAAACTTTCACATTCTTTGTGCATCAAGATGAAAGCTTTGTACAGCTGCTCTGCACTGTAATCTTACTAATGTTCTTTTTAAGAAAAAGAATCTCTCAAACTTAAACTTCTGTCTCTGCAAGGCTATTAAATCATGTCTATATACAGATTAACAACCATCTAAAATGTCATATATGGATTTGGGAAAGAAAACATCCTTTAAATGTGGGTATGCTGTACAAATATAGATGATTTACCATGAAACAGCTTTCAATCAGAAAATGCCAATCCATTAAACTTAAGTTTTTTCTTGGGAATATACCAATAGAATGCTACAATCAAATCTATGCAGAAAGACAGAAAACTAAAGACAGATGCCAGAAGTGACAATATCTTAGCAATTAGGGCCTTACTTGAAAAGAGAAAATGGTCTCAGGCAAGTGATGCTTTTAGTCTGCTTTCGACTTTTAGACTTCAGTCTTTTTAGACTGCTTACCAGTCTGCTTTGCATTTTGTCCTTTTTGTTCTGTGACTTAGAAATGTAAAGGCAGCAGCAACATGAGGTGTCTGGGCTTTCACCTGCCACAGCAAAACAAAATTCTGAAACTCTGTTTAAAAAAAGATTAAAAATCATTAAATAGGAAACTCATCTCAGTAATTAGATAAACATTTGTAACCTGTTGTTCCTTACACAACACAGAAAATTCTTTCCTTCTTTCAAACCTTCTTAAGAGCTCATACTTAAGCTCCAGAAAATTATAACTTATCCAAAGCTAGAAAAGGAAGTGTATTCCTCCAGCTAGGTACTTCATTATTTCAAAGGATCATTTGTCTAGAGCAGCAAAAAACCACTGCTCTCTGGTATATGTCATGCTTATTACATGAAGCCATAACAGGAGAGAGGGTATTGAATACTTAAAGCTGTATCTTTCTTTAGTGTTATGCGATGATATTACTAAAACTGTGTGAGACATCTTCAGCGTTTTGGGGTTTTTTTGTTTTGTGGTTTGGTTTTTTTTGTTTTATTACATTTACATTTCTAGTATTAGGTGATGAACAGGTTTAGAAATCATCAGAAGCTGTAACAAAGCGAGTGAAAATCAGGTGGCCTTTTGCCTCCCTCTCTGCCTGAATTTACTGTTAGGACTGGAGAATGGAAGTGTAGAAACCCAGGTATGATTATAGAGATGGTGTCCTGGTTTCAGCTGGGACAGAGTTAATTTTCTTCTGAGTAGCTACTGTGTCTTGGATTAAGTATGAGAATAATGATAACACATACTGTTTTCGTCATTGCTAAGTAATGCTTATATTAGGTCAACGACTTTTTCAGCTTCCCATAGAAGCTGAGAGGGAGCACAGACAGGACAAGCTGGCCAGAGGAATATTCCATAGCACAAATGTCATGCTCATGTCACACAAATGGGGGTTGGCTGCAGGGCACGAATACACAATCAGCGATTGGGACAGGATGGGCAAGCAATCATTGGGTGGTGAGCAATTGTACCACATCACTTTATTTTGTATATTATTTTCTCTTCCGTTACTGTTCTATTTAACTGTCTTTATCTCAACCCTTGAGGCTTTTTTTTCCTTTTCCTCCCTGTTCTCCCTACCCTGCCTGGGGGGAGTTGAGCGAGTGAACAGCTGCACCATCCTAGTTGCCAGCTGGGGTGAAACCACAACAGTCCTTTTTGATGCCCAACACCCAACATGGGGCTTGAACATACAATCCTGGGGATTGAACACACAGTCCTGGTAAGAGTCCCATGCTCTACCGACTGAGCTAGCCAGGCATGACCAAAAACCAGTCCACTTCCCATGGCTCCTGCAGGCTGTGCCCTGGGACCCAAAACCAACGATCCCGAAGCCTTCGCTGTCGTGGTTTATTCCTGGGTGGCAACTGGGACCATGCAGCAGTTTCGTAGAACAAGCAACTGCATCACAGGGTACCTTATGCATGACAGAAAGATGAGGAGATGTATAACAGCAAAGAATTGATCGGGATTATTAAGGGAACTGGAACAGAAGCTGAATGTCAGCAAATGTCTCTAAAGAATTAATAATCACTTTGCAACCAAAAGTGTCCTTTTACATTCTGTCTGCCTTGGACTAAGGTTAGGATGAGAAAAGAGAAAAATGAGACATTCTAAGAATGGGAAAGAACAGGAGTTGCCACAGAAAATGCAGGACAGGAAAGGCCTGTCCCCTTTGGGCAGGTGTCTGGGATGGACAGACAACCATTTGTGTCAGGAACAGAGCTGAGTTAAGGTGAATGTGAAATGGGGACTCAAAAAATGGGGCAGATAATGGCTACCTTATGCAACCTGAGGGTTCACAGCTTCAATTTCCTACACTTCAGCTCAAGCTGGCAGTTTCTGCTACCACATCCTACGTTTGCATAATAACTTTTTGTATCTTTTCTTTTAACACAGTCCCCACAATCCCTGTGTGGTCCGAGTTTCTCCTGCTGGACAAGACAATGTTTGGAACATTTCTAAAGCTAATGCTGTTACTGCTTCTGCTCAGTTTGTAGGCAGCTGTGGTACAGGCATCCCTTTTCTGATATATATGTAGGTCAAGACAACCAAAATTGCTGCCTTCTCACCAGTATTTCTGCCTGAAATGTGACAGCTGTATGTAATATCTTCACCTGACACAGAATGGTTTGTGATCAATATGCTTCTCTGCCTCTGTGACAAAAAAAAATGGTTGCTCTTAATAACCTTCATAACTTCTATAACCTTATTTTACTTTCAAATAGAATTTGTTTGCCATCCTTTCATCTCCGAGGTTGTATTTACATCCTTCCTCAACATGAAACAGTAAATGAACATCCTCTGGTGACCTTCTCTAAATCACACTCATTCAATATGCTTTTGCTATGCTCTTTGTTACTCCTCTTCTATCTAAACCAAACGAACTTATCTTTCTGATCTCTTCTTTTAGGGAAATCTTTCCTTGTTTAATCTTATTGATTGCCCTCTTGTGTCCTATCTGATTGACAGTAAGTGAACTGGGCATTGTATTTAAGGCAATGCAAGCCTTTAATTTACATTGTTTGCACTGTATTTTCATTAATTTCACCCCATTCCTTCATCAGTACAATCTAAAATAATTCTGAGGCTTTTCATCTTATTTTCTTGATAACATCTTCTTAGAACAAGTTGTCATCAGTGTTTTGACTCAAGTACTGTTTTCTTCTCCCTTATTTGCACACGAAGCCCATGGCTTCACAAAGCAACCCTGCAGAATTACTGCTGATGGGTTTGGCTGATACTGTTTTCAACCTTAATCTAAACACAAATAGATTTATCACCTGTTATTTAGTGGGAGTTTCAAGGAACACTTTAGACTTCTCAAAAAATTTGTTTTAGCAGAGCAACAAACAAAACCAGAAAATTCAAACAGATTTTGGAACCTCAATTGCACACGAAGTATTTTTAAAGCACATAACACACCAAAAAAAAAAAATCAATTATAATACAAGACTGCAATCCATAAATGAAGAGGCAACCTATTGAAACTTAGCTTTCTTACTTGGAAGCAACAGACATTATTAAAAATGAGTAACACTTACAGTATCAGCAAAATGCATGAAGATAACCTGTTGTTCATTCACATAGCTTGATTCTTGAATGCAATTACAAGACAACCCTATCTTTCTCCTACCCTCTAGTAATTAATCTGTCTGGGTTTTTTGCAATTTGTCTCATCTGACTGTCTCTCCCTGGAGAACTGTGAGACCCATGAGCTCTTGTGTGGGTGTAGTGGTCCGTCAGTGCAGAGCTCACGGTGGGTCCGAGCCTAAGGGCAGATTAACAATTGGGAATTTTACTGAAAACATGACATGGAAATTTTACCATGAAAAGTGAACACGCCTGTTAATAATATGCAAAGCCTTTGAACAGTTAACCACCAGAAAACACTTGCGCTAACAGAAGCTCTCTGCCAATTTACTCCAGTAGAAGAGTTGTGTCATTTGATATTTCTACCTTTTTCTTCTCTACTTGGTGCAGCTAGAGGAGGATTAAAACATTCAGACATTGGCGAAAGGAAACCAATCCAAGCACTCGGCATAAAGACGACCTATCTCCCCCTCCATCCCCTTGAAGAATGCTATTGAAAAATATCCTTTCCTATTCTAAATTCCTTTGCCACCTTCTCTTTTTCTGAAGAGTTCATTCGCACAGAAGGCAGGCACACTCTAGTTGCTCTCTTCACTCCAGAGAAGCTGCTTTTCTATATATAAGCCTGGCAGACTTAAAAAGCAAGGATTCCCCATCACCCATAAAATATTTAGACAGACAAATTAAGTGCCTGAATTCTGAAACTTTTCCACACTGCTTGGAACTATATAGCACAGAAACAAATGACTGCGGTCTGGCACTGCTTTGTTAGTAGGGCTATGAAACATTTATACTGATCATAAAAGAAATGCTATTGTATAACAGCTACCCAAAGCCTCTTCTCATTTTGGAAGATGTTTTGTTTATGCTGAAACCTGCTCCACAGGAAAACAGATGATTTCAAACCAGTCATTTGCCTGGTACAAATAAAAATAGCAAGACAAATAGACTTCGTCACATTTCATTGAGGTATTTATATCTGCTAATACAAAAGCCAAATATGATCTCTTTGCTTATTTTTTTGGATAGAGAAATGTTCTGCAGGCTGCATGAAGGAACAGACTATCAGGAAGGCTGATTTCTTTGAAGAGCTGGACATGAAGACTGCTGCATCTATTTACCTACATAAATTAGCCATATCTGAAATAGTTTGCAATGACAAATAATGACCTGCAGGGCCTTTTCCATAAAGTTGTTTCCAACTTAAATAAAATGAACTTTTACCCTTCTAACAAACACGAAAATTAAAATCTGCTAGTGATCCAACTGTTTTTTTATTTGTATGCTGAATGGTGTCCTTGACTGGAATGCCACAAAGTGAGCAAATAGCCAGCTTTCAAAATAGCATATGATATACAACCCATGCCCAATCATGATCACCCAGAATATTGGTCATTCTTCCTTTATTCCCACTCACCCTCATACAAAAAACCAGCTTTTTCACACGATAGTTTGACTGGATTCCTTTAGGAAATAAAGTGTCTTTGTCTCACTTGAGTTACATCGCTTACTACCTTGAGTTCTAGTCTCTGTTTATACGATTTACTCATTTAAATCACACAGCTTGTTATGCTGGATTTTTCTGGGTGAAAGGAGGAACACATTACTAGTGTCTTTTTCTGGGTAAAAAGCAATTCCCATAAGGTGAACATCATTTCACCTTAAAGTTTTTTAGTAGCAACCTTAAAAAAAAAAAAAAAAAAAAAAACAAAATCAGAAAAGGCTTAAATTCCTTTGATGGAGCTCACTGTTATAGTCAGTTTAAAATTTGAATATTATCTTAAAAGAAGATAAATTAATTTATCTTTTCACTTTCTTGCTTGCGATGTACCATTCTTGATGAAAACTAGAAAGATTTTCACAGACTATATAATAAAATCTTATCAAGACATCTTAAACAGGCAAGGAATAATAGAATATGTGGAAAGATCACAAAAGATTAAATGAATAATTCTTGTTTGAATTGTGTGGTACCACAGCTATAATTTGCTATGCTTTTAAAGTAAGGTAGTATAAGATTTATTTTACTCTTCATGTGAAAACTGGAGCAGAAGATGCTCCTAGAGCATGGAAATAATATAGAATGCTAGTAGGAAAAAAACCTTTGGCTAGTGCGGGAAAGTAATGGAAGACAGGCGAGGAGGATTGTGAACACGCTCAAGTGACTCACACCTGGGGTGCTGGGAAACACACATATCACACTAACAGTTGTTCAGTCTTACGGGCTTGCAAGTAGAACATCTGCACTTAGATAACGTAAGTCTGCTATGGACTCAGGGACACCTTATCTAGCTGCTTGGGAATCCTGCCCTGTTGTTGAAGAAAATCAAGGCACAGTGGAAAAACCATGCCTGCTTGAACCCTTGAAATACTGGCAAGAACAGGGAGTCTGAGCGCTCTCGCTCTCTCACTCTCTTGCTAACAAGGACTCTCTCACTAATAAGAACTCTTTCTCGCTCCGTGGTGCTCGTGTCCCCTGTTTACATGCCTCTGCCTGGGTGCTGCTTCAGAGATTCCCCGATCCATGAGGTATCAAGATTAAATTTGTTCTTTGCTTTTCATCTGTGGTTTTGTGGCTGTTCCTGCATCCTGCCTGCATCGGCTCACACAGCTGGGTAATGCACGGAACAGTATAGGGAAGTATAAGCTGTACAGTACCAACCAAAGTCAAGTCAAATTTACACAGCTGTATTTTTTTAGAGACTCAGAGCAGTTAAGCATCATCAGCTGCAGTTCATGTCTTTTGTAAAGGTTTTGACAAGCTAGCTTTTCAACTCCTCCAACCCTAGATGGCAACAGCAACTGAAATCACCAAGAGCATAGTGTTCCAAAAGACGAGGCGCATCAGTTTGCAGTGATCACTTAGCAGTGACACATGATTATGTTACAAAGGAATTAATATTCCCACTGCTTTACTCTCCCTTCATCCAAACCCTTCTGTGTTCTGCTTACAATGAAGTTTGACCTCACTATATAGAAGGCAGAATTATTAAACAACAGCTTTGTACTGTACGTTCTCTAATGAGACCTAAATACAAATTACAATGAAGTTCTTAGCTGAAATAGTTGAGATACAGAAGTTTAGATGAAGACAGTAGGACTCTCCAATTTTGAGTGTGTCAGGAACCTTTTCTATTTTCCCCACACACATTCCTAGTGTTGTATCGCTTAATAGCACTGGTCCACTGTAGTATTTTTTTTAGGGTGTTTGGGATTGTGTATGTCTGTGTTTGTTTTTTAAACACAGTAATAAATACATGTATGCCATTATCTTATAAGGATAAAACCGGCGACCTTATTTTCAAAGCACTGTGATAAGAAGTGCCATATGCAGGCTAGTAATTGTTCCTCTGAGTTTGTTTTCAGAGTTGGGTTTGCCTTTTTTTTTTTTTTTTTTCCTTCATGTTAAGGGTGACCTGCGCTACTAATAACATCTGTCCAGAAAGGAAAAAAAAAACATCATTCGCTTGATTCTTTGTATGTGGTCAAACAGACAATGAACTCACAAAAGAGACAAAGGGATGACGAGGAGATGGCTCAGCCTATATTCACTGTGCGGATCCGTAGAAAAATTTGGTCAATAATAATTTCACATGCAGAAATACAAGCCAGAAATCCCAAAGTACAGTCAAAGGCCACCCCTGCTACATTTATCAACAAGTCAGAACGCCTAGGTCTCCACTTTATAAACTAAATTGCACACAGAACTGTTATTAGACAGTTATACAGAGAAACTGTACAGACACAGCAAGAAGCTGCTGCTCTGTAAAACAAAAAATAAAATTACAGCCCGTGCAATAAGTACTCTCTCCGTGTAGGCAGAACTACTTGCCCTTCAATTATTATTTCCTTGCGCTGTTGACAAAATAAAGCAAAAAACCCCACCCTCTTGGGCCTTATGCCCACAAACAGATTGACAGTATTTTTCCACCCTATCCTGTGTGACACTACTTACTTTATGCAGAGAACAGGGTAGCAAGGAACTATCTTAATTGGGCTGGAGTACAGGTTTTCTGAATGATGTGCAGAAGGCATTACTGAGCTATATTTGACCTACAGTGTATATCTCACATATTTAGGGTGTATTTAGACTGTGGTAGTGCAGCAGTGATATCTGGATGAACATAAATCCACTAGTACGATTACTAGCCTGGAAAACCTAGGCAGCGATAGAGGAGCCCCTACCAAGTTCTCTTACTCTCAAGTAAATCCAGTGCTAGGGTCAATTTAGAGTGACAATAACTGAAAAGCCAGCCTGTGCAGCATGTACTATGTTGTTGAATTTCTGTAGCAATATTTAAACCACAGCACAGATTAGTTTCTAAAAATTCACTCAAGCAAAGCACAAAACGTTGTCCCTCTTTCCCCCAATCAGATATTCTTCGTTCCAGGAAAATACAAAATTTAATCCAGTTGAATACTTTTTACCTTAGACATAGTAATGTATTTTAAGGCTTCAGGTTTTGGTATACCTTTTGTATGGCTTATCTGAGACAGTCTGACTTAGGATTTAAAAACAAAAAAAACAAACAATACAAAACAAACAAACAACAACAACAAAAAAACACCAAAAAACCACCCCAGAAAACAACAAAAACCCCCACCTTGTTTAAGCTATATGTAAATTCCAGGTATTGCAAAAAATATTAAAATGAAATTCTGTTGGCACTGGCATGCTCGTACATTTTCTATTCAAGAAATCATGTATATTTTACCTTTGAGATACTTTCTCTGGGAGACCTAGGCAACCTGAGTTCTCATACTTTGCTCCTTTTAAAGGCCAGGATTGTACCAATCTTGCCTCAATGTCAACATTTGAATCGTTCCATATAAATGAGAGACTAGATCAAAATTGTACAAGATACTTAAAACTCTCAGCCATGTTTGTGTAAATTTAAGGATGAACACCAATTCTGTGGTTTTAATCAGTAAAAACACACTTCCTCAAGTATAAAATATCCATCTATTAATAAAGAGGAAATTTTATACCATGAAAAACCTTTTTGTCTCCCAGTCCCTTAGTTACACAGCAAGGGGCAAAATGATCTTTTTGAAAACTGCATCTCATTAAGGTTTCTGTCATTCTCGGATCATTCCGTTTCATAGTAAATATTTCTTCAATAAAACAGTGTATTATAAAAATTTTTGACCCGAGATTGAAAATTCAAAATATTTGCAGCAGCAGCTATGCAATTGTCACAAATAATCTCATTTTCCATAAAATGTAATCCATTTGCTAATCCTGTCACATACGGAAATATATTTCCTTTAAATACCTATAGGTGGTGCTGAAATACAATTGTTTATTTTTAAAAAAGTGATAATCACAAAGTAATTCTGTAGTAAAGCTACCCATGAAGATAGATAGCCCTCCTGGCTGTGCAGATTTACGTCAGGGAAATGGTGCTGAATCAGAAATCAGATTGAAGTGCATTATTTGCGTTTTCCTCAGGTACTTATTACACTATATTTTCTCATATGGCCATGTCTCATAGCCAAGACTGTTTCCAAGACTAAAGTTGCAAAATATAAGCGTATTTTTAAATTGCTGGAAATACCCAACAACAACAACAAAAACTGCGAAAATGTAGCTGTCGTGAATATGGCATAACTACAAAGAAAAAGAAACACAAACATGTTTCCCCAAGAATTTTGCTTTCAGGTTGCACATTTCATCCTGATAATCATAAATTTCACCATTCGGTGTAAATTATGACAATGCAGCTACTAATAATAGCTCTCTGGGCATCAGCCCAGTTTGCTGAAATGAAGCAGAACTAACTAGCTTCTCCACAAACATGTAATGGAAGAGAATAAAATCTTTGCCAGGCATAATTAACATGTGGTAACATGGTAATCGACATCAGATGAATCCATACTTTCCGGTTTCAAAAAATACATAATAATTCCACATTAGTGATTATTTATAGAAAAACTCTGAAGTGTTTGCAATTATGAACATACTTTACGGTAAAAGTCATAGCTTGAACCATTTCCTGTAATGTTAACACTTTACACTTAATTTCCAAGCTCTATTCAGAATAGCGTTTTAAAATTATGAAAGTTGAGAAAACAAGTTGCAGTAAGAAAATAAACAACTTTCATAGTTCTAGGTTATTTTTTTTTACAGGTAAATAAGGCACACTGAAAAAATTACGTCAGCAAAAATTTGTATAAATAATTAAATGCTTATAATGTTTGTGACCAAAGTTTTATGCATATCATGTAAAGCAACTGAACAACATAGAACATGAAGAGGAAGGGACCCCTTAGTCCCTGAATCCAGCTCCATCCATTTGGAAAGTAGCTAGAGAACAAAAGTCCAAGCATGCAGAACATCAAATTGCCTCTCCCTCCTCTCGCAACATAAACTGCAACCCATAGATGCGCTTTTCCCCAGTGTATCATAAAACCCGAGAAATGAAACACGAAAAGCTACTTTTACCCCTCAATTAACATGAAAAGAGTGAGAAAGAAGTTATATGACTGATACATGAAGTTCCTAAAAGAACAGGAAGTTTATTTGGCAAAAATAGTACGGAAACTGACATTTATTTATACTAGCTTTCTTTTAATTGTAAAGTTAAGCTACTTTCAGAAAAAAAGTAGGTTGCATGGGAAGTATAATTCACACAAAAAGGAAGACTCTTTACAATGGAGTTCTTCACAAAGAGGTACACCACCCTTTTACTCAGCACGTTCTTTTGCTTAAAATGTAATCCATGATTTCTTTTTTCCCCCACCATCTTCCAGATGTTAACCTCTTCCTTCTAGTTAATTTGCAAGTTTACATACAATGTAACATGATTAAGACGCAGTAAGGCAGCATACAAAAACAGGTTTAAAATGGAATACGAATTCCATAGAGACCATGCTGCAGCTTCAGAGCTAATGCAGGTTCTTTCTCTAAACATGAAAGGAATATTATCTTCAGGCCTTCAGAAAATATAAACAAATATCACTAAATTTGGCAAGGCCATCATACTGAAAAAAAGTTGAAAACCTGCACAGGATGGACAACTCAGTTATTTCCTTTGGCAAATCTTCAGCTATATTTGCCCACCTTTCCTCAGAGATCTTTTTGGATTAGAGGGCATCTTTAGTATTCGCTTCTGCTTCCTAATGTCTTCCTGAACCTGGTGTCACACATTTTAGTGTCAAAAACAGGATTACAAATTGGTAGTAGCAAAGGAAACGAAATCTTCAGAAAAAGAAAAGAAGGGTAAGTAGTAAAGCCCACTAACTACTGTCTGATCTTTGACAAACTTCTATAAACCTAGAAGCGAGCCTAAAACTGATTTAGATTGCTTAAAGAAGCTTTTATTCTGGGAATAAAAACAGTTCTAGGTGCATTTGCTGTCCCAGAAACAGATAGAGTAGACAGCACAAATCAGACTTACTGTGGTTAATGTAAACAATTACACTTAATTATACTTCTATTAAACATTTTGATTACACAGGGAGTGTTTAAGCTAGTACGAACGGATCATTGGATTATATAGAGGAGCATTATTTGACAACATTTAGATTAATTGAAGTCATTAGGAAAGGACTTCAAAACTTAGATTGTACAGGTATAGCGCTAATGAATGCTGTGGCACGGATCAATCATTCCATAGGCAGACAGCAAACGTCTGCATCAAAATGCAGACATTTGTAATGATCTATATGTATTAATTGAGACAGTAGCTCAATATTTTCACTAAAAGCAGAAAAACTAAACCAAAACATTCCAAAACAAAGTAAATTTTAAGCCCTACTGACTCAAAAAGACACAGTTGAACTTGACCGGTTCATTCTACATTAGGTATATTTCAGGATTTCCCCAACTTGGAGATTTAGCAAATTAATCAGTATACCACCTGGCCGGTTGTGTGATTATACCGTACCTACACAGGGTAAGGCGCTATATGTATAATTTTTTGAGAGCTACAGAACATAACAAGTTTGAAATAGAATGGTGAATTCCCTCAACTGTGAGTCAGTATTTACTGTGGTGTCACTTTACCTCTACTTGTATGAACCTGAATTTGGGTCATAATGTTTTTCTTAATGGCACTATCCCCTGCAATTTTGGATGTATTTAAACAGGACCTTTTATCAACCAGTGTAGACAGAAAGGTAATTTTGGCCATTCATATGATCCAATTGTGACTAATGGTTTGGGACAAATCAATCTGGCTCCTTTGATATGAGTGCAAATTAACAAAAATAAATGTTAATTTATATAGGAGGGGACAAAAACGATCAGAGGGCTGGAGCACCTCTCCTGTGAAGACAGGCTGAGAGAGTTGGGGTTTGTCAGCCTGGAGAAGAAAAGGGAGACCTCATAGCAGCCTTCCAGTCCTTAAAGTGGGCTGACGGGAAAAATGGGGAGGGACTCTTTATCAGGGAGTGTAGTGATAGGATGAGGGGTAGCAGTTTTAAACTGAAAGAGGGGAGATATAGATTGGATATTAGGAATGAGGCTTTGAGCAGCCTGGTCTAGTGGGAGGTGTCCCTGCCCACAGCAGGGCGGCTGGAACTAGATGATCTTTGAGGTCCCAACACAAACCGTTCTGTGATTCTGTGAAATTCATTACTGTGACGGTGGTGAGACACTGGAACAGGTTACTCAGAGATGTTGTGGATGCCCCATCCCTGGAAGTGTTCAAGGCCAGGCTGGATGGGGCTTTGAGCAGCCTGGTCTAGTGGGAGGTGTCCCTGCCCATGGCAGGGGGGTTGGAACACGATGATCTTTAAGGTCCCTTCCAACTCAAAATATTCTATGATTCTGTGATAGGTTGCAAACCTGGTTCAATAACCTTTTTTATCAGTTTAGCACATAAGCCAACTATGAACTGACAGCTACACGTTCCAAATACACCCTAAAAAGTCAAATGCAAAAATTGGCCCTGCTTAATATCTGCAAAAAAGCCCATTTGGTTACGTGAATTATATAAATAGACAAGACAATCAATAAGCATTCAAATATTTGTGGTAAACTGGAATAGATATCCACCTCTGAGAGTTCACAAACACATCTTGAGAGACCTAGAGGAGGTTGAGTTAATCTCTTAATTGTCTCATTTAATTAGCTGTTTATAAATTATCCTTTTTCTGACTTGACTCCACTTCCAAATATCACATCTAACATGAATGACTGGTTCTACTTCTCATTTGGCTCATTGTATTTCCTACTTGTCTTTGACAGTGTGATACCTTTTTGTATTTCCCTATATATTTAGGGTGGGAAAAGAGAACAGGTGGCACACATGTAGCCATTCATCTGAGAAGCTGAGGGGAAGCAAGAAAGTAACTACAAACAGATTCGAGCCACCAGCACTGAAGGTGAAACTTTATCTAATCTCCCACTGTTTTTCCAATTACAAAAGAACTAGCGTTCTCATTTGTCAAATTCTCACTGCAGACAGCTCAGATAGGTTATTTCATTCACTACCTTCTTTTTCAATGTCTCCTGAAGCTGCTCGGTACTGGAGAGAAGTGAGGCAAGTTATTATTCTTACCGTATGCTATACATAGATCAGAACCTAGAGTTTAAGTCTTGGTTAGCTTGTATTGTCAAAGAACAAGTCAAGATCACAGCTCTGTTAACACAGGGTTTCAAAACTTCTAAGGACCGATTACACATCGGTACTGGAAAACCAGTTTTTATTCTTGGATCTTCATACAGAAGATACAAGCCTCAGTGAGGGTCGCCCTTCTCCCTCGGGAGCTGCGTTAAAGCTGAAGCTCTTACCCTTGGCCTCCACCTCAGCTACACTGCAGCAGCGTTGCAGCCATGCCTGTTCCCAGTCATTGATCCCAACCCAAACACTGGCTTCTCTCTTGACCTCAGATCCACCTCATCACTATGCAACTTGCCTGGGCTTTATCTGACCCTGGTTATTCTCTCCAGACCTGATCTTGCTGACTTGACTTCCCAGCTTGACCTTGCCACCTGCCTCATCACCACAGACTTGTCTGATGATCTGGACTCTTAGCTGACCCTGGCTGCCGTTACCGCAGCTTGCCTTACTCTCATACTGTGGGATGACACTGGTGAGGTCACTGCCCTTGCCTGCCTTATTGTGCTTGGCTCCTGGTTTCTCTTCCTTTGTGGAACCACCTGCCTTTTCTGCTTCCTGACAACTTGATGCATGCTTTCTTCGGGGGATGTTGCACCCTCCTGTGCTTCTCACTCAACTCACTAATACTCAGTAATCAACAAGTTTGTTTGGAGAAAGGGGATGTGATCACATAGCCAGGTGGATATGTGAGGGAACAAAGGAGTAGGGCCCCTCCCCTTTTGGTGACAGTGAGTTGCTGTGCTGGCTCCACTGCAACAACAGTTTCATTTTCAGTTTCCTTTTTCACAGTGTATCTTGGTTTTCCATTTACTTTTAGTTAACACCTAATTCTCAACCTTGCAAGCCCTCATCTGCCACTATAAAATCTTTTAAACAAAACACTGAAAAACAAAGAAAACACCCCTGTTTTAAATGTAATCGCAGCTGAAAATGAGCAGGAAACATGCCTTTCTCACCTTCCTTTTCCCTCTAGCACAGTAACTATACCAGTACGTTTTTTCCCTTATCGCTTTCAGAAATATCCTGAAACTCTCACCTAGCTCTTCTGCATATCCCCATTCTAAAGAGTTCCTACATGACCATGATCAGCAACAAAAACCATAAATCATACTCCTTTCATCAGTCCTCCTGCTACCCTACCTACACACGTGCTGGATACAAGTCATCAGCTGCTCAGTCAAGAAATCTGTATCAGCAATGGCAAACAGCTCGCAAACCATGACAGAACCACTACTGTGTATTTATTAACAAAGCACGTGAAGTTAAAGATATAAAGTATCTTTAAAGTAAAGTAAGTAAGATATAAAAGATGTGCTGCTTTTTTTCCAAAGTTCAGATTGGCTCATGATGTTATTCACGGTATGTATAAAGTGACACATGTAAAGACCAGATGTTTTGGAATTGAAAGCTCATTACTTAGGTATGGGAACACCAAAGTGACTGTAAGAAGCAAATTATCCATGAGCCAGCAGTGTGCCCTTGTCGCCAAGAAGGCCAATGGCATCCTGGGCTGCATAGGGAAGACTGTGGCCAGTAGGTCGAGGGAGGTCATTCTTCCCCTCTACTCTGCACTGGTGAGGCCACAACTGGAGTACTGTGTCCAGTTCTGGGCTCCCCAGTTCAAGAGGGACAGGGAACTACTGGAGCGAGTCCAGCGAAGGGCAACCAAGATGATTGTGGGACTGGAGCACCTCCCTTATGAGGAAAGGCTGAAAGAGCTGGGACTCTTTAGCCTGGAGAAGAGAAGGTTGAGGGGGGACCTGATTAATGTTTACAAGTATCTAAAGGGTGGGTTTAAGGAGGACGGAGCCAGGCTCTTTTCAATGGTTCCCAGCGACAGGACAAGGGGCAATGGGCACAAGCTAGAACATAGGAAGTTCCGTTCAAATACACGGAAAAACTTCTTTACAGTGAGGGCGACAGAGCACTGGAACAGGCTGCCCAGGGAGGTTGTGGAGTCCCCTGCTCTGGAGATTTTCAAGACCCGCCTGGATGCAGCCCTGAGGGATGTGCTTTAGGCAACCCTGCTCTAGCAGGGGAGTTGGACTAGATGATCTCTAGAGGTCCCTTCCAACTCTGAAGATTCTGTGATTCCGTAAAGAAATAGGCCATGTTTCCAAGACAGACTGCTTGAAAATGAATCTTCTGCAAAGTTTCACCATTCTACTAACTACTTGCAGAACAAAAATGATACTGTTCATTACAGAATTATTTTACCAAATGCAGAAATTGAATTTATTCGTTCAGATACAATTTGGGAAGATTTTAATTCTATCTAATGTGCTAATCTCAGACTGAATTTTGAAGTCTCTTCTGAAATCAATTTAAGGACCACAATCATGTCTGTTAATAGCAAAGCCGTATAATACAGAAGTACAAGAAAGGCTAAAATTTTTAAAAGAGCAAAATGTAGCCTGATAACACCTGTTGAAAAATCATATTCTCTTTTCCTTCTACTCTACGAATATCACGTTTTGGTCAGTCTGGCCATGCCTAACATTTTGGAGAAAACAAGACACGATACCTAAATTTCCAAAGCTTTAGAGTCTCAAATGAATAATATTCCAGAGAGGGAGAGCCAAATAATGGCTCAATCCATATACTTAGGGTTGGTCAGAAGCAATGAAATCAATGTTTATCAATTTGTATGTATTTTTACAGCAGGAGAAGACATACACACTGCTTATGCAGCCTATTCTATTCCTAGAGAGATAGACAAAGGAACAACCACTGTGTGATACTTACCCTTTAACAACTCTGTTCATCAGAATCCATCAGAAATCTGTTGTCATCATCTAATTCCATCATATCATTTGGAGGAAATTCCTAGAAGTACTTCCATCAGTCTGTCATTTGCTCATCAGTAACCACAACGTACAACAGAAAGTTGAGAAGCAGTGACTTTCAGAGGTTAGCCTGGAGGGAAAGCGACTTTCACGGGCTGCCTTGTGACCTACTAGTGCCACAGGAAAGAAAATCCTGAACCTTAAACACATTGCCTGGTCAATATTCTATGAATGGTTTTACTACGAGGCTTGGAAAGTAGTAAATCCTCTGTTCCATTCTAATGATTAACCATATTCAATGCACAGTTCTGTTAAATGCACTTACCATTTGCATCTAGTCTTCCAGAACTAGGTAGGGAATAAAACTGCCTCTTACGTTGTGTCTGATGGTGTAGCTGAAATTTTCCTTCATTCTATCATTTCCCATTAACCCAGACTGAGATCAGGCTATTGAAGCACTGTGTACACAGAAGTAACATACTAGAAGTGCTCCCGACAGCATATTTAACACTGTTCAAATTTTCATGTGGGTTATTTTTTCCTTTTGCATTTTTTTTTATTCATGATATTTTTAATTCATGATATCGACACCTAGACAAAAAGGTGCTTTCATACTCAAAGCAGACCCAGTGGAAGCAGAAGCATTTTTTTCTTATCTTCAAGTTTATTTAGCAGTTTACATGCACGGCAAACAGATGCTACTACTCTAATTTATTCATAACACACTGTGATGATATCTAGAGAGGCACAGAGCAGACCTGTTTGACCTTTACCGTCCCTTATCTCTCCTGCAATACATATGTTCTAGTTGCAATACCCAAAAAGCACTTTGTGGTCCTGGCATCTACTGTTTACACCAACTAATGAAAACATCCCTTTCCTTCCCCTCCTGCCACAAAGAAGCTAATAGCTTTCATGAGCTATAAAGCAGAACATAGACGTTGTTTCAGTAATTACAGAATTCAGTAATTCCCAACCATACACAATTCTGCTCTCTCTCCTATCAGGATGCAGCATACACTACATCTTCAAATTATTAAAAAAATTTTGTGCCTACTAACCTCATCAGCTAAGTCACTGAGCACAGCTAACAAAGCCTGTCTAAGAGAATGGCACTGTAAGTTGGCCCTAACATTTCCAACATTTCAGAAAGCCCCCGTTTCCATGCAAACCTGACCTGAAAATGAGCACAGCACGTGCAATACCTGCAGTTTCCATCTGCCCATCAGCTGTGACTGTTCCAATATTTCAGACGCTCCTCCACCAGCATGTGTTAAGTGATGGACAGGACTGCTCTTCTGAAAACCATCTGTAATGTAACAGCAAACCCAACATTTTTAGACAGCTTCAAATGGGTGAGTAAACTACTACCTTTTCTACACGCTTAGTAAAAGGTTGATCACAATAGTGATAAATCACTCCTAGAATCATAGGGTTGGAAGGGACCTCTGGAGATCATCTAGTCCAACTCCCTTGCCACAGCAGGGTCACCCAGAGCAGGTTACACAGGAACGCGTCCAGACGGGTTTTGAATGTCTCCAGAGACAGAGACTCCACCACCTCTCTGGGCAGCCTGTGCCAGTGCTCTGCCACCCTCAGGGCAAAGAAGTTCCTCCTCATGTTTAGGTAGAACTTCCTTTGGCCCTGCTCCTTCTGTAATACTGTATTAGCCTGAAAGGAAGACTACTGAACTTAAAGCAACCCACATTTTAAAGTTAAATTAAAGAAAAAACCCAACAACAACAAAAAAAACCCACAAAAAAAACCCACACCAAAACACAAAACCACACAGAAAACACAAAACAAACCCTCTTTTCAGCAGTTAAATGCAGTATTTCTGAAAGCACTCCCTTTTGGGTCTGCCGAAAGATTTTCACGGCGGGTCGGGGTACAAACACTTCAGCCCGATCCCGCCTGCCGCCACACCTGCCCTGACTGGCAGGCCTCCCACGCGCCAGGCTGCAGCCCGCGCAACCAACGGCCACTCGCCTGTTACCTGTGGGCAGGCGGGTGAGCTGCCCTGAATTTTAGAGGATCACCAATTGCTTAAACTGTACCACTTGAGCTAAGAAAACTGCCCTTCTTTTCGAGTCAGTATGGGTACGTTGGCGCAGCTTACACTTTCCTTTTGGTGGCGGTGCAGGCTCCTAACATTGATGCCACGTGCCTTATCCCAGCTCTTCAGACACGAGGCTCAAAAAAAATTGTAGAGAGGCAAGCATGAACACAGGAGAGTCACGCAAACCATTGTAACTGTCTTAGAGCTGGCAAGAGAAGAGGAAAGCAGAAAGCGTTAGAGATACGCTGGATGTACTTGTGCAGTCTGGTGCAAGGAGGCTGATAGTACACATCTTCCTCCAGAGGCTGGAAGTGTCTCCCTCTGAGGGGGCTAACACCTAGCCATGGATGACTACAGGTCAATAGTCAAAGCCTACCCAGTCACAGAAGTACTGGCTTAGACGTAGGCTGTCACGCTCTTCAAACTGAAGGGACCAAATGATAGAATATGTGAAAAAAAGGTAAGACAGAGGTCCCTTTCTCACAGGATTAAGGGTTATTTTTCAAAGAATCAAGGTTTTCAATGACAGAATAAAACTGCTACATGTTTTGACACCTCCAGGAAGGTGGCGTACTTTACACAGAACAAAGAATACAAAAGCAGTTACACGGAACTTTATGTGGCTCAGCTTGATTTCATGTTATTGTTTTCTGAGTTTCTGTGAGCCGTAATTAGTTCGCCTGACATGAATATCAACAAAGCAATCATCACAGCAGTGTGATCCTGACCATGACACAGCAACAAGCTGCTTCTTGCAAATGCGTTTCAGGTGGCACCATTTAGCACAGTGGACTAGAGCACTCAAACATCTGATGAACAACTGAAGTGTTAATTACACAAGTACTCTGATGATTGGATTTCATACGTATCTTGGAGCTCTAATAGCATGTCATTATTTTAATAGTTGCAGTCAGTTTGGCTCCACTACATAGGTGGTATTCTCACAATGTGTTATGGTTGTTTACAATGTTCAAAGCACATTCTGTTATTGCTCTGTGTTACGGGCCAGCTCTGCTCAGAAGCAGTTTGGTGGAGGAGTATTCCAGAGGTAGTTAAATACCCTGCAGTAGAACGAAATTCAGCCAATTCTTGAACTATGTATTGAAACTCCTTTTAGCACTTCTTGGTTTCTACATTTTTATCACTGACCCTGGGCTTGATTTTTTCTCCTGCCCATTCAGGGTGATCTCCAAAATATCTGAGGCGACATGAGGGACACAATTGTTTTGCCCCGCTCCCTTCTCTGCTTTCACCCGATGTCCTCTTGTCCAGTCTGCAAACAAGATAACATTCATGGGTTCTTTGGTTCTGAACACGGGCTTTGCTTTCCATGTTCACAAATAAAAATACTTTCAATTTGGGAAAACAAAACATCTATTTATGCTTCTCTGAATGTGCCAGGGAGCATACACTGCCAGGTGAGTGGAGACGTACTTTTAGGAAAGGTGAGTCAGATTACTGAAAGTTGAAAACTAGTTCAATAACACCCAACAATCCTAACTTAAGTCACACCAAGGAAGGAATAATACCTGGAACTTCTTTGTTTTTTTCTTTTTTTCCCTTTCCTGTTGGTCAGCAAATAATGATTATGATAATACTAATGATAAAATTGCAGATGTGCTAATAATACGCTCATTTGTGTTTGCTTGCTTTGGAGTGAATTACTGTTTAGCAATTTTCTTGCTAGAATCTTGACTCTGGAGACAAGTGAAGACCTTTGCATATGTGCCTGAAAATCAAAGTAGAAGCATAATGCTCATTTTGATGAAAAAGCTGAAGAAAATGACAAGAAACTAAACGAGATTTTCACACCATCCTCTAGGGCAGCATATAGACTTACCAGTTTCAGCAGGTACCTGAGTGAGGAGCGCAGAGGATTTTGAGTGGGAAGCCCTGAGGTACCTCAGGAAGGACAGCAGAAAGGTTTGGGTGGGAAGCCTGAAGATACTATCATAGGAATAATTCCTCTGTGTTTTGGCAGGAAACTACCTCAGGAAGGAGAGCAGAGCAGTTGAGCAGGAAGTCCTGAAGTAACTCAGCAAGGTCAGCAGCGGGATTTGAGACGGAAGCACTGAGGTGCCTCAACAGGGACAGCAGAAAGGGTCATTTGGGAAATCCTGAGGAACCTCTGCAAGGAAAGCAGGAGTACTTTTGCAAGGACAATTCCTATGTCTAGGCAGGTGCCCTGGTTCTGGCGGGAACAGGGTTAATTTTCACAAGGAGCTGGGGGAGTGTGGGGGGGGGTGGTGTGAGACACCTGAGGGTCGGCTGACCCAAACTAGCCAAAGAGGTATTTGATGCCATGTGACACTGTGCCCGGGACACAGCCGGGGAGCTGTTGGGCAGCTGTGTTTTGTAAATTCCTCTATCAGTATTATTGTCATCGTTTTCCTCTTTCCTTCACTGTTCTCTTAAACTGCCTTTATCTCAACCCATGAGTTTTGCCTTTTTCTTCCAATTCTCCCCCCAGTCCCATGGCTGGGGGGTGGTGTGGGAGCGAGCAGCCACGTGGTTCTTTGTCACGGTCTGGGGCTAAACCACAACACTAGGAAACGCTGAGGGGGTACAGCACGAGGGTGAAATGATGGTTTGATGAAAGCAGTTCGAGTGTTTTGCTGGGAAGAGCTGAGGCATCTCAGCAGGGACAGCAGAGGAATTTGAGAAAGAAGTGATGAGGCATCTCAGCAGGGACAGCAGAGGAATTTGAGAAAGAAGTACTGAGGTACTTCGTCAGGACCGCAGAAAGGTTTGGCATGAAGCACTGAGGTACCTCAGCAAGGAGAGCAGAGGAGACTCAGTGAAAAGCCCCAAAGGTACCTCTGAAAGGACAGCAGAAATGTTTGGGCGGGAAGCTATGATTTACCTCAGCAAGGAGAGCAGAATAATTTGGATGAAGCCCTGAGGTACATCAGTGAGGAGAGCTGAAGGGTCTGGGCAGGAAGGCCTGAGTTTCCTCAGCAGGGTGAGCAGAGGAGTTTGAGCAGAAATCCCTGAGGTACCTCTGTGCAGCGAGCAGAACGTCTTGAGCAGGAGAAGCTGAGGTGGCACTGCTGTGTTTAGGCAGGAAATACTGAGTTATCTGAGGACTGCAAAAGCATTTTGGGTGACAGCTAGTACATAATTGATAAAAAGAGTATACCAGCTGATTCACTGGGCAAAAAGATCTGAAGTATTATATAAGAAATCTAATGGATCCTCTGATCCATTACTACCTCCAGGGGTAGCCTGGAACAGGTAGCCCTTGAAGGAAGAACAGTATGAGTACAAGCAAAACGCTGAGGAAAATCTTTGCTAGAAAGAGGAAAGAAAATATAAGTTAGCGTGTGAAGGGACAGGTCTAAGCTGGTAAGTGTAAAAAGCAGGACAGAGGATGACCTTTTCAGTAGGAAAGCCAAAGCAGCTTTCTTGGCTACTACTGACAGTTCTAACTAGGTGCTAGCTAAAATATATTAGAGCTGAATCAAGGGCCATACTTCATTGTTTGAAACAATTTAAAAAAATAATGCTGCATCAAGGAAAGAAAACAATCTCATCAGACTTTTCAGACCAGCTGGGGACAAGAATTTTGAATTATACTTAACAAAAGCTGTAATTCCTAAACAAATTGAGAAAGTAAGCCCTAAGCTTCCAACTTAAAACATTTATTATTTTGTATCCTTACAGAACAAGAAAAAAATATAGGGCCGAGACAGAAAAAAAATTTGTAAGAAAGCAGAGCAAAAAGAAGAAATGAGAATGGCACTCTGGGCACAAGTCACATAAGAGTGTGGCTGGCCCCACTGGTGTCCTACCTGTGACCCACCCTGTAATCAGGGCCGGGGTCTTGGCCTGGTTTTGGCCTTTTTGGCCTTTGCTTTGTCTCTCCTGGTGCTGCCTGGGGAGCGTGAGAACCCTGTAAGGAGAATGAATGTCACTTTGTCCTCAGTGGAGGGAGACATTGAGCTCTCTGGAACCCATTGCCTGCCCTGTGAGCAGGGTAGAGCCCTTACCCCCACAGCTTCCTGCCTGCTGGCCCTGTGGCCAGCGTGAGCACCCTGTACGAAGTGGCGCGTTTCACAGCGTTGGCCAGTGGGCAACCTGTGGAGCTCCCTGTGGGCATCATGGGCAGCCTACCCTCCATGTCACCTTGTCACAGGTCTGACCTCATCCTCCTGCTTGTCAGCAAGAGTGCCTTGACACTGGCTGCCTTGGCTCCTCTCCCTCTGCTGGGAAGGCCTTTTAGTTATGTGTGCTTGCGGCTGCCTGCGTGTGCACGTGTCTGGCTGCGCATGTGAGCTTCTTTTGATTGGGTTTCCAAATCGCTACAGTATAGAAAAATGAGCCTTCCCAACACAGGGCGAAGAACCCTATGTGCTAGCAGATAGGTCCTGCCTCACAAGCCGAACAGAGGGAGAGTTCAGGCTTGCCCCTTCTTCCTGTGGGAGAGACCTTGGCAGCTTTGTAATAGTCTGTGCAATGGGACCTCCTTGTAATCAGGGCCTCACGACCTCTGCCCGTGTGGCGGCCTGTCCTGAGAGCTTGGTCAGTGTGCAAACACTGTAAGCAAGGCACCTGTAACATGCCACAGAGCCCTCTGTGAACCTGGACCAGACCGAGTGCCCTGTAGGCAGGGCTCAGGGGCTGCGGTGCTGCAGCCTGCTGCTTTAGCCAGCAACGACCCCTGCACCCATAAGTAAGGGGCAGGCGGAGGAACTGCTGCCGCATGCAGGGGCAGTCCAGGATTTTGTACTGCTTTTTGCCTCGCTGTGACTGCTCCGCCGCTGCCAATGGCGTCAAGGTTTCTACATGGGCTCCTTAATATACACTGTTCTGGAGCCAGGATAGGATGGCCAGCCCTTCCTGTGGGTGCGGGATGGACCCTCCCACTGTGGAGGGCTAGGTGCTAACACTGAGCAGCCTGGGTGACTTCCCTTGTGATCAGGGTGCTGTGCATCCCCTGTGCTCAGCTGAAGGTGGTTGGAACAGTCCCCTGTAAGCATGTAGGTGACTCCTGCCCTGGCCTTTCAGGGCTAGGGCCCTGGCTCTTTGGGTGGCCTTTTGCCACTGTGCTCCACTGCCCGGCTGTTGAGAGTCATTCCTGTTGCCCTTGGGGAAGGTAGAGCTTATTGACCCCCTCCACCTGGACAATGACCTGCCCATAGGGAGGGTCCAGGTCTCTGCAGCTTTCTGCCTGGCTGGCAGCCTGCTTGCAAGTGGGCACCTCTTAAATCTGGTCAAAGGAGCCTTCTCTGCCCGTTAGGATAAGGGCTGCCCTGTAATTTAGGGACTGGCCTGTGCCCTGGGGTCCCAGCGTGATGATGCTGATCCAGTGCAGAGCAAGCCCCCTGTAAGCAGGATTGAAACTTCTTCCACCACTGCTTTTCCTGCCCAGCTGAACACGCCCAGAGCACCACCCTCAACACCAACTTGAATTCTGCAGCCACAGCTCTCATCAAGGCAGCTGGGCAGCTTCCCTCCATGGAGGCTGGGTCATTATAAGCAGTGGCTAGTAAGTTAAGCAAAGGGATCCCAGTCCCAGGGCATTTGGGAGTGGCTGGGAGGAGGTTAGCTTTGTTACCTTGATCCAGGCAACCTCACTGCAGACAGGGCTCCAGGTTCTATTCTCTCTGCTTCCAGCCTGTGGGCTACTGCAAGTGATGGCCCTGTAAGGAGGGTGAGTCACATGGGGATTGTTCATATTACTGAGGTTTCTTGGGTGGGACACTTACCCTGTGGCTTCGTGCCCTGCTGCAGTGCAGCGCCGTGCAGAGCGTGGATGCCCTCTGCAGAGGAGGTATTTCACAATGCTTGTGCTCATGGGACAGTGGAGGAGGTATTTCACAATGCTTGTGCTCATGGGACAGTGGAGCAGCTCTTTTTTTTTTGTGCAGACAGCACCTTGACCTCCCTGTAAGAAGAGTTCAGGTCTGTGAGGCAACGGTGCTCTCCGTCAGCCGGCTTCAAAGCCTGCCCCTGCCTGTGAGGGTTTGTGTCACAAGACTCAGCTTTGTGGGGAGATGCGTGGAGCCTCTTGCAACCTCGACCCCAGAGCGGACCTTCTTGTCAGAGTCTGGCTCCCTGCCTTAGGGGCTTCATGCTGTTGGCATGCAAGCCAGCATGACAGCCCTGTAATGAGGGTGGATACCACGGGGCCAACACCCTTCCCTGACTATGGAGGAATAAGGGGAGCCCTTTGTAGGATAGAGCAGTGTGGACAGCTTTGTAAGACAGGGCGAGAGATGTCCCCTCTTTGTGCCTTGGTTTCGGCTGGCTTTAGCAAGCAGGACAAAAGGAAGACTCTGTGAGGATGGAAGAAATTCTTTCCTACCATTGCTTCTGGCACCGCCATGTCCCAGTCCTATAAAGTGTGCTCAGAGTTGTAGACCTCTGCTCTCAGCCTTGTCCCTGGTCAGAAGATGACATAATGCCATGGGGATTCTGCAGCTGTTCCTGAAGGTGAAGGAGTGGAATTCACTGCATAAGCAATAAGAAAATATCTTGATGTCAACAATCATACCATTCAGAAAAAAATAAACTTCAATTGAGTGTTTGTGGCAGTAATGCACTGGTATAATGGGCTTCTGATTTATTTAACATACTTGCTACTAGCTCTAGCAATAAACAATAATCCTCCCCTCATGGCGTCTATACAAGTTTTTCTCACAAGGAATACATCCATAACTAGTATTTGTTTACAATCATATTATAGATATGTGACTAAAATACATTATGCCATCCTTCATAAAGCCTGTAGGCCACATAAAACAAGCATAACTCTCGGTCGTGTCACCTCCCATAACTCAGGCTCTGAAGAGCATGACAAAATTCATCAATTCTTGTTAGTCCCAGTACTAAATACTGTCTGAACATAGGAATAAACCACAAAAATCCATGTTATTCTTGTTCACGCAAAGTACACATTTGAGCCCTAAGAACCTTATTCATTTATTTTCTTTAGATAATCTTACTCAGAGCGTGCTCGCTCCCTTTTCCTGATGGTATTTGTGAGCCCTTAAAGAATCACTGCCTTTGAGACAGACTGTAAAGGGTGGTGTCATGGTTTAACCCCCGCTGGCAACTACAATCATGCAGCCACTTGGTCACTTCACCCTGCAGTGGGATGGGGAGAAGAATTGGAAAAAGCAAAACAAGGAATTCACTCACCGCTTCCCATCAGCAGGCAGGAAAGCAGGGCTCCATCACGTGTTACAGTTACTTGGGAAGACATATTCCTTTGGTCAGTTGGGGTCAAGCTGCCCCAGCTGTATTGCCTCCCAACTTTCTGTGCAGCCAACTCACTGGTGGGGCAGTATGAGGAGCAGAAAAGGTCTTGACTGCTTAGCAACAACCATCGACACCACCCCCATCCCAAATCCAAAACACAGCACCACACCAGCTGCCAGCAAAAAAGTTAACTCCATCCCAGCCGAAACCATGACAAGCAGCCACCACCGTAGCTCAGTAAGCCAGTGGCATAATGTAAGCATTTTCACCCTGGACAATTGTTTACTGAAAATTATATTACCAACCTGCGTTTACACCCAGTATAAGCCTCCTGTTCAGTTTTTTACACATCGAATAGAGTACAAAGAAATGCAGGGAAGACTCGTAATGACCTCTGCAGTAGCAAGGGAGTTGCCAGCTCTTCCCTTTCTCCAGTGGCATGTTTGATTCCCATATTCTTAACATGTTTACTTCTGCTTCTTAAGAACTGGTGGGTATCTTGAGTGCTATATAATAAATCCCTAGACAGTATCACAGACAGCAAAGTTGTATATGGTAGCTCCAGCATTTTGAGCTGGAACATAACAGTTCTTTTTCTATTAGATACAAGACAGTGACAAACTGTTAAAAAACCCCACTAAACTCAAGCAGCACATTCGTTATTCCAAAGATGAAAACCTATGTAACTTCCTGATAATGATAATGAAATGTGTCTTAATGTTAATAACTTTGTTGAAAAACTATTGTGGAAATAAAGGTAAAAGAATGCTGCTATAGAACCCAGACCGGTATTAAAATGTAAGGGCTATTTACTGACAGAATACTAATAATGCCACATAGAAAAGGCCCAGGATAAAACACATTTTTCATCTATTTATCCTTTTCCATACATGTAGGGCTCACCGTCAAAACAGTCTGATTACAGTATAAGGGGGAATGTTTGTATCTTTCTTCATTCACCAAGCATTTCCCAATTACATGACACTGACACTAAGTTGGTCATTTTTGCTGTGTTTGCTAGTTTTGATTGATTACACACAAAGAATAATAAATAGAAATGATCTCTTTTATATTCCTTCTCAGCATGTTTGAATATTGCTGCTTTTACTGTGAGAATTTAATCTGTTAGAAGAGAATGCTACCCATACATTTCACTGTGGGAAACATGAGTTAATATTATTATCTTATTACGTGCTATAGAAACAATACCATCTAATTTTGTGATAAATACAACCTACAAGAGGGAAGAGACAAAACTCTCTATTTGCATATTATGTTTTGAAACAGCAATGAAAATGATACTCTAAAAATGGTAGATCGTCAGTCTTAAGGAATAGAACTCCTCTGTCCATGACGAAGATGGAGGGGGACATCACAGTACTCTTCGTTCTTGCACAATTCATTTAACAGGAGCTATTGATAGCCGTTTAGTCATTATTAGTCCCTGCTATATTTAGACTGTAAATAAAGGATAAATTTACAGTTGTTACAGAATTATCTACCAAGTCCTCTCTCCAGAAATTAGTTTTTCATAGCACGAGTGCTCGAGATAAACAATTGCTTCATTAACGTAGTCCTCAATTTTTTGCCCTTCAATTTTCCTTTACTTAATTAGGTAATGCTCAAATTGAATGAGGCCACCTTCTAAGGGTTGATCCCATCAGCTGACTTGGCCTTATCGGTTCTCACTGAAACCACCCCCCCCAGAGAAGGCACTGCTCTTGATTGTGCAATCTCTGATACACAGTAAATCTACCAATTTAAACAGCCTGTAGGAGGTCAAGCAGGTAATTACCGCATTTATTCCAGGTTAGATAGTATTACGTACCCCATGTGAACACATAGGGTGTATACACAGTAAAGAAACTATCTCAGACTATCCTCTGTAAGAAATGAAAGCTTCACTAAATGGAGTAAAATAAAGACTTATGTATCTTTTTTCTTGAGACGTCCGTTAAGTCAAGATAAGTGTAAGGCAAATGCAAGTAAAAATGAAGCCCACGTTGCTGCAATAAAAACGATCTATTCATTGTCCAACATAGCCCATGCCAATTTAGCGATGTCTTTTGTTCTGCTGGCTAGTAACTGGTGATTTTCAGATGTTTATTGGTTCATATGAGACCCTTTGAAATAATCTAGAACTAAGTGCACCTGATGCTGATGCAATGATAGTCTGTTAGAGTACACCTTTTGAACAACTTTTCGTATACCATAATGCTGGTATAACTGCAAATGCCTAACTAACTTTCTGATACTAGTAGGAAAATGTACTATAACGAGAACAAATTAATATGGCTTTGGATTTATTTGGCAGAAAAAATGCTGTGTGAAACATTCATTGTTGAAAGTGATTATCTGTTACTGATAGGCATTTGAAGTGAAGCAAATAATTTGAAACTAGGACAAATGGCTAGCTCAACTTTGTGCAAAATAGCTTATCTGGTATAAAAAAAAATTCTGCCTAGACTGCAGTACATTATCTATTTTATCTCTTACGAGAGATACTATCGCTGTTGCTGAAATTCTGCCTTTTGTCAAGGGATTTATATTAGCATTTAGAAGGCAAACATGCTGTCTTTAGTAGTACTGCATGTTAACAAATATTTTTTGTACTTACCTATGCACCACTTTAACTAGAAGCTAAAGCAAACCGGTATTTATGCTGCATGAAAACAGCAGTAGCCATCTCATTTTCCATGAGGTATGAGAACATAAGAATCATCTTTCAAAGTCTCATCCAAAGCTCATTCATGGTCAATGGAAACATCCTTTTTTTCCTAATGGAAAACTGCTATTATTTAATTTAAAACAAAAGCAAAGAAAATTCAGTCTTTTTTTTCTTTCTCTTCCAAGGTGATAGATAATGCAGTGAGTAAATTACAATTGTGGTACTCAGGATGACATCACAGACTTACTGACTGAGATCATAATTATTTTGGATGGGAGAGGACATACACTTTCTTCATTTTGGTTTCCTGTTGGCAAAATGAAGGCAATATAACTTTCCTATTTTTCTACTGCATTGTTAGGATAATTAAATTGAAGATTGTATTAAATCCATCACCAACTACATTTTTAAAGTGATAATAATAACAAAAAGACTGATATACCTGCATTAAATTTATAGAGGGTACGATGAATTCAGATACCGTGGCTACCCTAAGAGAGAAACATTTCCTAATCTTCCGTGAAATCATATTGTAAATTCTCAGGGGCAGTTCCTACTCCTAGCCCAAAAAGTAGCATAAAGACTTTTTGCCTGACTGTTCATACCTTAAGAATTTCAATTAATTGTGTATTGGTTGAAATGCTTTTAATAAATACAAAATACTTTATTAAATTCCATCCAGCCTATATACATTTAGAAGGGAGCACAGGGAACAAAAAGTGGGAAGAGTAAAAAAGACTGATAAAAAGCATTACATGAGAGTCAGGCTATATAAGAAAGGAAATACATCTACGTATTAATTTTCTGTCTGTTTCTTACACCAAGCATCTATATTCTATAATGGAACTAAAATTGGGAGCAGGGGGGAAGAGAAGTAGGGAATGTTATTAGGTTAAGGTTGTCATGGTTTAACCCCAGCTGGCAACTAGGACCATGCAGCTGTTCACTCCCTCCAACCCCTGTGTCCCCATCCCAGGATAAGGAAAAGAGGGAGGAAAAGGAAAAAAACCCAAACACAACCACCTCATGGATTGAGATAAAGACAGTTTTTAATAGAACAGTAAAGGAAGATAAAATAATAATGGTAATAATGGTAAAAGTATATTTAAATAAAAAAGTGATGTGATGCAAATGCTCAGCACCTGATTACTGACTGCCCAGCCCACCCCAAGCAGCAATTGTGGAGTCGTGCCCCCCCGCCAACCCCTATTTATATACTGGGCATAACTTCTATGCTACGGAATATTCCTCTGGCCAGCTTGTCCTGTCTGTGGCTCCCTCTCAGCTTCTATGGGAAGCCGAAAAAATCCTTGACTTAATATAAGCATTACTCAGCAACAAATAAAACAATATGTGTTATCAACATTATTCTCAAACTTAATCCAAGACACAGCAGCTACTCAGAAGAAAATTAATTCTATCCCAGATGAAACTAGGACAAAGGTTTGTGGAAGTAAGCTACAGTAACAGAATAATTCATAAGACAATGCTCCAGTTTTATTAAGGCTAACTTTTGATTTTTCTGTAGCTTCTTCGCTGCCTAAAGTTCACATTAATATCTTCTCACTCTTAACATCTTTCCAGGACAAATATTTTCATAGGCTTCTTGATAGTATCAGCAATCACTGATCCCGGCACAGGAACTGAGGAAGAAAACATATTGTAGTGTTTTTCATTGACTTAACCACCTATTCCCTTTATCTTTCTTGGCAAGGGCTAATTCAAAACAAAAACAAAATAGTGATTCAAACTACAGAGTCTCAGGGTTTTTTTCTAAATTTGCTATCCATAATAAATAGAAGAAAAGATAAAAACTTTAGAATGTTATTTTTATGGGATAATAAAACCAGATTCACTTCTTGTAAACTGATTCAAAATTCAAGCGATCACCTACTTCATACTGAGGAGAAATGGCCAGTCAGAATAAAAATTATAGACTTTTTTAGATGAACGTGTAGAAAAAAATCAGATTTACCAAATAATTGTTGCCATGCAGAGTCTATTTCAACAAGCCACAAGTGATACTATTGGATGAGAAAAAAAAACAACCAAACACAACCTTTCTCCCTTTTCAAAGAGTTTCTTCATAAGTATCCATGTTTTCACAGAATCAGATCAAACCAGAGTTCTTCTAAGTTATTTATTAGTATTTAATGACTGTCTTTAGGACAACCATTTTAGCTTCTTGGCAAAATCCCCATTGTTGAAAACTGTAAGCATGCACAAAAAGCTCCTCTCTCAAGTCACTAAGTCTTCTACCTTTTCTATTTTGAAATTGTCTGGAAAATCATTTGTTTATAGACTGATATTTGCCCTGTAACTGCATATATCCAACATACAATTATTCCACAGATACACAAATGCCAGGCTTACATGAAACATTTTGGCAGTAGACCTAAAAGCCTTAGGTCTGTGCTTTATCCATAGCTACAGTCCCTCCAAGTCACCAAAAATTTCATATTATTCAATGTTATGCCATTATTTAAGGATGAATGTGATATAGATCAAAGAATCTTCACTGGTTTTGCAAGTGGGTGTACAGAATTGCTTATATGAAGATTAATAGGATTTATCTTTGTGAAACTTTTTCAGGTTATGAGAGGAAAAAGCAGTTACTACTGAAACATAGTCACTTGGAAGTCACAAAGAAAACAAGAATGTTACCTTTTTTTTTTTCCTTGCCCTGAGCTTTTATGCGTCAATTAATAAACCTGTTCTCCCATTGACCTATGATTACATAAGAGCAGTAAACTTTAACCAGCAATAATATATACCATATCAAATCAAAACACTGTTTGTTGAAGAAATATGCTATCTCTCTAGCATTACAGATGAATTCATCTGTACAATACAATTCATCCAGATGAATTTTCCTTGCTCTATTTCAGCATTTTCCCTAGATACTCGTTCATTAATCTCTTGAGAACTGAAGACTTCATGAAATGTTAATAGTGCTAATCCTGATAGTACATAATAGTCAATAGGCACGCACAAAGTATCACAGAAAGAAAATATATAGAATACCATGTAAATACATAATCTTCTTACTACTATTATTCTACTGTTTGTTTTCCATCGTTACTTTAATATACAAAGCTTAGCAGTACAGCAACAGTTATACAGATAGCAAAGTAGTTAACAAGGTATATAGTAAGGAATTTTACAGTTTAGCATCCTGGTTACTAAAAAAAAAAAAAGATTTATTTTTAAAGTTTGTTTTCTTATATTGAAACCATTTCCCAGTATTGAGATTCCCAGTGATTTCATTCATACATGTAATTGTCTCAAGAAAGGTTTAAGCAATTATGGAGTCATTTCAATTCAGACCTTATACATCATTTAATTCCCCCCCACATCCCTTTGTTTACCAACACCAGCAGCTCAAGGAATATGTATTTTAGTTTCTTTGAGTATCTCTATTTGGGAAGCATGGTATTCATTTCACAAACTACTTACAGATAAAGCTCAGGCAATTCAACCAAAATAAAGTTGGAAATGGACACAGGCACGTCTTTGACAGCAACAAATAGCTCAACTCTGAGTTTTATTTAAAACAAATAAATTGAAACACAGTTAGGTTTAATGAAAGGCTCATTAGTGGTTGTGAGATCTGTATCCCTCATTTTGCCAGTAATTTACTGAATGATTGTGGCTGAATTGCTTTCACTTCTATTGCTGCTGTTAAATTTTTCACTCTTTCTCGTCTATTTAAGACTACAAGGTCTCTTAAAGTGGAGTAGTCTGAGTTCTCAAAGCTATAAAGCTTCCAACTTACATTCTAGTACTTTAATAATTTTTACTTCAGACAAAAAATATCGTGAATTCCAGCTCCCCCTCTCATTTGTCTCAGTCACCTATTCTTGTTCCTGACTGATCTCCTACTGGTCCAAAATACTGGGTTTTTATCCTTGATGTGAACTGAACTTGGTTAAAAATAAACAAAAAAATGGAATTTTAGAGAAACACTTCAAAAGCTAAATCAGTTCAGTGATCCACTATACAATACCACATTCCAGTCTCAATAATTATTTTGCCTATCTAAATACATTCTATGGTTGTATTTGAATATCATAGTTCTCATTTCCTGTCTTGAACTTCTATATGACCTTGCAATGAAGTGCTAACCTTCTGTTAATTTCACTATGAGTTTCACCTGAGTTATAGATAAGGTGTACAAACAGCGATCAATGCATCAGAGATCTTGCCAATATTATGTTTCCAAATAAGTTATATGTGATAATCAGAGAGCAATTTATATTTTCAGGTACTTTAACTAGGAAATTTCCCCAGCTGCCTGGAGGTAATAAAAGATGTTTGGCTCAAAAACTTTTTTCCTAGATCTTCAAAAGTAATTTTTATATTTAGCTTTTTATTTTTTTATATCCTATTGCTGAAGTTTAACTTTTTTATGCGTAGGTTAACAATAATGGACCATCCCATTGGATATCATGTCATGAGGAATAATACTGTTGCTCTTTATCTGTCAATTACAACGTAAGAAGCAGAATGAGGCATTCTGCTCACATTTCTTCCTCATTCTGAAAATCACTGATTTTCAGCTATTTAAGATACTTCCGCTAATGGACAATGCTGGCACAAGAACAAATTAATATAAATTATCTATAGTTAAACGGTAACCTAAAATTAGAAAAAAAAATTAATGAGAAGAGCAAGAATAATCTAGAAATGCCTTCCTATAAGACCAGGAGTACGGAAATGTGTCCAGATTTAAGCAAAGAATTAGGATAAGTTATGTACAGCTTTATGTGCTGCCAGAATGAGAAGATTCAGGAACCTACAAGATCCTACAGTGGACTATATTGCTGTATTACTCTAAAGGGCTACATATTCAACAAGTTGAAAAAATGAACCTCCATTTTTTGGTAGCAAAAAAATAAAAGTGAGTATAGTTCATATTTACCCTGAGCATGGAGGGTTTTTTTCCTCATTTTTTAGTTTGAGTGTTTCTAGAACATCCCAGATTTAGATTTAGAAGGAGAAAATCTGTGATAGCCTGAGCCAATGAAACTAAATGTCATGCTAACTAGCAAAAGTAGGATATTAAATTTAAATAACTTTGTCTTGGATAACATAGGGCAAAGCATTCTCTTTTTCATTACACCGCTCCTTTAAAGCTACTTATCTAGATAAATCTATTGTGAATTTATGTAGCGCTTGCATACAATACATATTTGGCCTTATAAAATATTCATCATATAACTTAGCTTTTGCACAGTGGTACTGATTAATGCAAACTGAGGTCAAATGTTACCATGCACAAATTGTGTAAAATTCTGTTAACTGACTTACCTGAAGAACAAGTTCAGAACCTGAAGACCCATTGGTTTAGTTTTAATAGACAGACACCAGAAATAGTATCTTCTCTCTAGATATGATGTTACTATTTTCTGTACTTGTCATGCATACATTTCTAAAGGACAGAATGATTCTGTACGCATAACAGAGCATGATTCACTGCTAAACTTCTTGACAGCTACTGCTAGTCCATTTCATTGCAAAAAAATAACACCATGCCACTTTTAACTTGTATTGATTGCACTTGCACCCTAATGGAGATCAAAAAGTTAATTGCTCTAGTAATTACCACTTTGATCAATAGGAAAAAATAAATCTGTCATTTACAAATGTTTTTCTTTATTATTCACCAAATTAAATCATCTTGCTGTTCTGGAAAGAGCGGGTCTTTAGTTGCAAAGAAGCAACTGAACAAATAGAGGGTTTGTAGCTTTCAGATAGTAATTATACTTCAGTATTTAACATATCACAGCAATTATTTTCAGTTATGTAAAGTTACCTGTCATTCTTCTGTGGAACACTGTATTACAACATGAAGGAGGGAAGAATTTTAAGTTAGATACATGCTCTGTATGATTAAAAAAAAAGGAAAAAAAAGCGTTTTTTTTCCAAAGAGCAGTGGACACCACTGAGAAAGGTCTAAGAGGACAAGTTTAGAAGCAGTATGGTGAAACAGAACAAATGAAATATTTAGGATGAAAATTAGGAATGTTTTACTAACACTAAGATCTGTTAAATTCTTAATAGTCTCCTTGAGGAAATGGCTGCAGCCCAATTAAGAGACACTGGACAAAACACTTGATAGCGTATCATATCAAACAAGTCTATATTGAACATAATGACGAAAATGTGTTTGTTCTGTTTTTAAATATATGATTGAAAAAAAAAAAAACAAGAAAAAATAGACTCTTGTGGCAAATGTCAGAGCTTCAGGGACGGATGGAGTAGACTGATCCGCATATCCAGAAATACATAAGCTCTTCCCCTGCATTTGTGTGCTTCAAAATAGTCCCGTGCTTGAAACAAGCAAGAGAACTGCAAGTCTCAAAAGAACTAATCTCAGCATAACTTTCATAATTTTGTGGTGAGGAATCATTTCAGAAGAATGGCTTCAAGCAGCACTATAGTAGGTATTTTGTAATACTATCCATATTGCAAAATTTTATCTTTCTGTATACACAGTCATTAACTTCATCCAGCCATTATACTATACTCTTTAATGTTCTGTTTTCTATCACAGAAACTTACGTTAAAAATAAAACTTTAAAAAATGTTGAATTACAAAACCACTGAAGTGACACTTGAAAATCAACTTTCTAAATGTAGGCTTCCACTCTGTGGCAGACAGTTTCTACTAAAAAGACGGGACAGAAAGTGAGTGTTCTTTCATTGTGTGTTGTTTCTAATAGAACCCCAAGAAGTGTATGAAGAATACAGGGCAATACAGCATTATTATACTTAAGGGAAGAGAGCCCTCTAACATGAACGATTATTTCTCCGGTAGTGATTTTCATTGACCCTGAGGGATGGTTTTCTCTTAATTGCACCTAATGAGCTGGCTAGAATATCAATTCTCTCTTTTCCACACAAATTAGCTCTTGCATAACAACAATGCTGAAAGGATGAGAGAGCACACAAACCAACTCCAATTTCCACATCACCAGAAATATCAGAAAAGAGCACTTTCGTTTAGGAAAGATGTTTTTTTAAAATTAGAATGTTATTGTAAAATAGTAGACAGCAACTTTAGTGGATAATTTCTCATGGGCACATTCTCTAATTTGTGTGCAAAGAAGGAAAAAGGAAAGGTAGAGTCTCTTATCGCATTTGTATGTTGCTGGATGACATTTTACTGCCCCTTCAAAACAAGGGATGTATTTTTATCATTGCTCCAGCACAGGATTACTAACACAAAACCAGCCGTATGCTCACATGATGAAGACCATTTTTACTCAAGTGAAGCTGCTCTAAAGTAGACCAGCTGAGGATATTGTTCTGATCCAAAATCCATCGAAGTCAGTGAGACAGCACTATGACTATTAGTTGAATTATAATATAGAGTTAAACATCTTGCCTAAAATCACACAGAAAATGTGTGGTAGCCAAGGTTCGAATCCAAGTAATTTAAATTTTACATCGGTATCATTAGCGTAAAATTTAAGATCTACTACCTTTTTTTCTTTATTTTGTATAAATATCAAGCAAAATCACAATCACTAAAGTACAAGGCAAAAGCTCACTCTTTTTTTGGCCTAATTCAGCAGTGACTTTGATGTGAAGGTACCTGTCAAAGACATTAATACTGTGGGATGATAACTGTCCTGTTTTAATAAAGGGTATGGAACTTTAAATATTAGGTGACTCTTCAAAAGGATATTTAGCTCTGGACTTTAGCATATTTTTTTTCTATTGCTTTAGGACTGCATGTACAACTCCTAATTGATTCTGAGGTCTCTATACAACTTTCAAAACATACTCATACTAGAAAATAATCTCTGTATTTCCAGGATTTGCTGGATCCCTTTTAAATTCGGTTATGTATAATTTACACTGGCTTTCTGTAAATAAGGCCATGAAATCTCCTATAATTGAACTAAATGCACAGTCTGCTCCGATCATTTTAACTCCTTGTTTTTGTTAGAGACTATGAAGCAGAGAACACTGATCTTGACTTCTGACTAAAACTACTCCTCTCAGCCACAGCTGTGGGTGATCAGTTCTGCGCTCACTAACTTCATTAACATTATCTTTAAACTTACTTAGCTTTCCAAACTCTTTATTAGTATTTGCAGTACTATCTGGAAAACATTCTATAGAAAGTCTCTCAGGTTTTTAATTTGTGATACGAATACTGCAATACAGTTTACCATATCAAAAACCTAGTGGCATCCCCGGGGTATTAGTCTATACATGTTAATGAGGACCCTCGTTATACAGCGATCTGTTGTAAAATTTGCTATCTTCATTTCTCTGACGAATGTGTAACATTTGCCATGCTTAATTATGGTTTGTTTTCATTTACTTTTAGCTTAAGCATTACTGAAATATTCCCAAAATCTGGGGAGAGAAAAACAACTAAACAAAGATTGTTGAAAAAAAAAAAAGCATACTATGAATGAATAAAAGCAAAGGATTGTTGTAAACACTTGCTGCAAATTCACCTATCTCTTTATCTGCTAACTCTTTATGGAAAAGTGAAGATTCTGAATGCATGTGATTCAAGCTTTGGAGAAGATGAGAGCATCTATGCATATATATTTGATAGCTAATGATTAAACTGTAAAAACAGATGTTTAACTGATTGTGTGTGTGAAACGCTGCATTAGCAAATATGATTAGAGGTCTCGCTCTATTCAAAGCAGACTTATCAACTAAAATAGTCTTCACTGACATAAGCAGTGATAAAACTGTGATGAAATTGTATCTCTTCTATTTATCAGGTTTTAGAAAAAGTTGTGACAAAGCCACCTATCAAGGAGATGAAACCTTCAGGTTAAGTATGTATAGTGGAGAAAGTGAGTATGAATTTATCCCAAAACACAAGTCAGATGACGCTGGTGAAGAATCAACTTGTGTAGTGACTTGTGCAAGTGAGATCACTACCTGCTACAGACATGATAATGTGATATAAAAAGCTGTCATGTAACATTCTTCTTTCATAATGAAAAGCAGGAAAATTAAAAACAAAACTTGGTCCTGGTACAGTAATGTATTTAATGTGCTTTTTGGAATAGTATTCATCTGCGATATGATACCCATCCAGGTTTAACCAGATTTAACCCCGGCCAGCAACTACGACCATGCAGCCACTCTCTGCCTCCCCCCACAGCAGGATAAGGAAGAGAACCAGAAGAGTAAAAGTGAGAAAACTCGTGGGTTCAGATAAAGACAGTTTAATAAGCAAAGCAAAAGCCGAACACAAAAGCAAACCAAAACAAGGAATTCATTCACTGCTTCCCATCGGCAGGCAGATGGTTCAGCCATCTCCAGAAAAGCAGGGCTCCACCACGCGTAACGGTTACTTGGGAAGACAAAATGCTGTAACTCCAACCATCTCCCCCCATCCTCCTTCTTCCCCTAGTTTTATTTACTGAGCATGACATCATAGGGCATGGAATACTCCTTTGGTCCACTGGAGTCTGTTTCCCTCCCAACTTTTTGTGCACTCCCAGCCTACTCACTGGCAGGGGAATGTGAGGAGCAGAAAAGGCCTTGAAAGGCAAGAAAGCCAACTCTCCATCCCCGCTGAAATCGTGGTACCATCTATGATATCATTGACAAAATTTTTGATACCAGAAGCATCAAAATACATTTCCTACCTTCAAAAAACTTTGATTCAGGCTCATTCTCAGCCAGAGTTGGTGTCTTTGAAGTTAGCATGTTTTTCTTCCATGAATACATCTGGGCCTTCAGTTAAATTACATAACCTGTGCAGCACACCTAAGACATTTTTCATAGTGTTCATTGAAGATGTCTGTCAGAAGCAGTGCTACTGCACAGCTGTGGAGTCAGGTAGTACCTTTCTGAATAGGAATCACTACGTGTTTGGGTACTACTAGGGCAGATGTCTTTTGGCACCATTGATGCCTCTCTTATTTGAACATTTTTCAAATACCTTAGCTTCAGGGACTGTTACAGATAACCTCTTACAAAAGCTGCAAAATCTGTGGTTCAAACAAATTCTGACTCATTGCCCCCAGCTGTCCACTTCAATAACGCCGAAAGAATAAATGCACACACACACAAAAGGCTGTCATTGACTATCCGGGAAAGGGTTAACTTCACTGGTACTACAACACTCAACAGCTGGCAGAAGACTCAAGAGGAAGGATGGATCTTGGTCTCTCATTATTTCAATTAAAATATAAAAAAACCCCACAGAATATCTTCCTTTCCTTCAAAGAACTTACCAAATTAACACATTCAACAATTTCCTTCTTTACAGCTATTTCACCTTTTCCTTTAAAATTGATTACTTCAAAATCAAGTACATATCTCTCCTGTGCAGAATGTGCTTATTAAAATTCAAGCTGTCTAAAGTACCTCATATAGCTCAAAATTTCAGAACACCCTACGTCTGAAGAGGTACACTTATCAGAGCTGAATGCTCTATTGATACCCATACAGAAGACACAAAAGAAATTAAACGTCAGTTACTTAGAAACTGGAATTGATCAACCTCATATATAATTATACTTTGAAAACAAAAAAAAAAAAGGAAGAAAGTGTGCCTTGACATTAGGTTTTGAGCTGCAAAGGGGCTTATAATTAATAATGCAATTTTCTTTAAAGGTTGGTTTCATACAGCACAGAGAAGAATAGGCTTACTAGATTAGGAGTCCTGTTAGCTTAACACTATTTCCAAAAAAAGACGGGCTTCTGCAGGTAGTGATCTGTCTTGTAAAGGACCACCAGACTTCATTTGTTTTGGATCTACCATTAGCTAGTTTCATTTTGTGCCTTGATTTTGCACCTGAAAGGAAAGTAAGAGTTGTTTCCTATTCACCTTCTCATCCTTCTATTACTAAAAAAAAAAAAGTGCATATGCTATCCACACTAAACCATCTTGGTAGTATGGATTACGTTAATTTAAATTTTAATTTAAATCAGTGGGTGCTGTTCCGTAGTATTTCTGCTTATTCATCCCCTACAGGGGTGACCTTGTCCATACATAAAGGAAAACTTATAAAAATCCACCGATGAGAAAAACTTAGAGTAATTCATTGCTAAGGTTACCTCATGTCATAGCTCATTTCTGTAAACCAAGCTTTGCTGTCTGTGAGAAAAGAGGCTTGCAATTCATAGGGAATACCATTTCCTTCAGCAGCTCCCAAGAGCAGTACTGTACTGAGGAAGGGTAAAGCTCCGTCAACAATTTCAGGTAATAGCTCAGCTGTTCTTGGTAGAAGAGGAATTTTGTCATGTTTACTAGAAGAAAAGGGAAGGTTTCTCATGCTTTGCAGTCTTTTTGTCAGAGATTAATCTGCGCACGTAAGGGAGAGAGGCAAGCAAAATCTCGGTCAAACAGTGAGAGAGATGCTTGCAAGGGAGCTGGAAGTAATGTCCAATTTAAGGTTCCCATATCTTATTTTTATACAGATCCAATGGGAAATGGCAGCTTCAGGAAGCACTAGGAGATCCATATAGCTCAGGCACAGTTTTGCCATTTCAATGTATGACTGGTTTATACATATTTTGAGTCTTAAATCTACTTCATTTAATCGCTTAGAGTTATATCTAGTTCTAGGCAGATAAACAACTCCACTAAAGTTGTTGATAGCATTGTATACACAGTTGCATACTTGATGAATAGGAAGGCTTTCCATTAAAGAGAGAAGTGGCTTGGCTTCAAGTGCTATTGTAATCATTTATCTTCATCATAAATCCTATTTCACTGACAGGAGAGGTGGTAGAAGTCTTGTGGAACAACCACCCTGGGGGGGTCTCTTGTATCTAGAGACACAAAAAATTTCAAAGATTTCTGATGTACAGAAATATTTTCAAAAATATTGAAACTATCTACTTGAGACACCTATTTTTTTTACTTTTTGTCTTTCAAAGCAGGCGAATATCTTACTTTTATTGCCACTGGGTATCCAAAAGGACATCTGGTGTGCTCAGATGCCAATGCAATCAGACAGTGTTCTCAAAAGGGAGATGCTGGCTGTCTCTTCCTGGGATATGGTGTAGGAAATGGAAACAAACTTGTTTTCTAATTCTTTTCAAAAATAATGTATTTTCTGGCATGGTGTCAGAAGTACGATTTAAGACATCAGCATCTTTATTCAGAAAATAACCAAGAAGTTAGTTTTATTTTGGATGTATTCATATAAGTGTAAGGATTCGCCTTGAGAATTATAATATATATTACTTAATACCCATTTTATGCATTTAGAAAGCATAGTAAAAGATTACTGAAAGAGGACTGAAAAGAGATTAATTTACTACATGCACAGCTTTGATTGTTAACAATGTGATTGAAGAAGACGAGCTCATAAAGAAGCAGAACTAGAGTCAGCATAGCCCTTGTGAATTAAGTTTCAGTTTCTCCCAAGAGGGAAATAGCTTTTGTGTCCTACCTCAGCCAGTTGGACTCTGAAAGCTTTATGATAAAAGTCTTTCATGTACTGATTTTATTTTTCTTCAGATATTCTTGTTTCAACTCAAATAGCTGTTCATAAAAACAAAAGAAAAACCTGAAAAGAAATTTAAAAAAACAGTTGAGAGCTTCATTAAGGTACATAAATTCATGTTTAACTCCACGCCCATATTTTGAGAACACTGAACTGAAAATACTATAATTAGGCAATAATAATCTGTGTGGAAATCGTAAGAAATATAAACCATAAATAACAGTAGCCACATGAAAGTTCAAACTATATTACAATGGATGTGCCTAAAGATGCTATCTGTAAAGAATGACTGCATTTGTGACCTAAGTAACTTAAAAAGGCATCTTTCTCCATGGATTCTGCCAAAGAGCACTTGTCAAGGAACAGCAGGATTGAAAATGTAAACCTGTACTTCACTTTTCCATTCTCCACAGACTAGTTCAGACTCTAGTAGTTAGTGTTCACCTGTTAAGAGGAGTTACAAATCTCTCTAGAAATTGTTGAAATTCAAGAGCCTTTTCTCCTGCATCAACATCACAGTCTGTGGAGAAGCAAGAGAGCCATCCCTGTCAGCTTGTGATTTATTCATGCTAAGGAAAGCAATTCTCCAGTAATAGCTCTGCACATACACACACCCCCAACCCAGTTACTGTAAGTAGAATAAAATAAAAATAGAAAGAATACCACCAGCTGAGAGCAAAGGCCAAGAACCAGATGGTTATTTAAAAGTAAGTATGAAGGCAAAAGCAAATAATTTTATTAAAAATCATTAAAAGATTTTGATCATGGTAATTACTTGCATATATTTGTAAATAACTACAGTAATCATGCATTTTACTTGCAGGATGATACCTCCACTCTATTTGTGGTCTTTCTGTTTTTGCTAATTTTACATGCTAATACGTTGGATGTTTTGCAAACGTCTGCAGAATGTCCTCCATAGGTAAAGAGATACTTATTCCATTCCTTGTTTTGGTACAGCATATACAGAACTGCAAGACTGATTAGATGCATAGTAATTATGCATGAGCCAGCAGTGTGCCCAGGTGGCCAAGGCAGCCAACAGCATTCTGGCTTGTATCAGGAATAGCGTGGCCCAGCAGGAGTAGGGGAGTGGTCGTGCCCCTGTACTCGGCACTGGTGAGGTCTCACCTCGAGTACTGTGTTCAGTTCTGGGCCCCTCTGTACAAGAGGGACATTGAGGTGCTGGAGCGTGTCCAGAGGAGAGCTACCAGGCTGGTGAGGGGTCTGGAGACCAGGTCATATGAGGAGAGGCTGAGGGAGCTGGGCATGTTTAGCTTGGAGAAGAGGGGGCTGAGGGGAGACCTCATGGCCCTCTACAACTACCTGAAAGGAGGTTGTAGAGAGGTGGGGGTTGGCCTCTTCTCCCAGGTGAATAATGACAGGACCAGAGGAAATGGTCTGAAGTTGCAGCAGGGGAGGTTTACATTAGATATTAGGAAGAATTACTTTACTGAAAGAGTGGTCAGGCACTGGACCAGCCTGCCCAGGGAGGTGGCTGAGTCACCATCCCTAGAGGTATTTAAGAAACCTCTAGATTTGGCACTTCAGGGCATGCTCTAGTGGCAGAGATTGTAGAGGGGGTTTTTTGTGTGTGTATGGTTGGACTCGATCTCAAAGGTCCTTTCCAACCATGAAGATTCTATGATTCTAATTATATTTCACTTTATTTCTTTAGCTTCTTCTGAAGTTTCTGATTTTGAATAATGTTATTGAACCAATACCCTGAATCATGACTGCATCATGTGCACTAAAAACAGACGAAGTACAAATATAGCACAAAATTTCCCTGACTACTAACAAAAAGTTAGTAGTCTGCAATAGTCTGATGTCCCAAAATTTTTTAAAAAATATTTTTTCTATTACGGTAATAAGATACACCTTTTATTTCCTCACCAGTCTCTAAAATGCACCTTACAGCCTTAAGCTGATACTGTGGCACAAGCCTCAGAGTAGCGATCTCGGCAGGTACAGCTACATGTTGAGTTACAGGTACAGCACAAGTACTTGCAGAGGAGCTATCTGAGATGAAGCCAGGTAACCACATTAGCACAGAAGTAGCCTAAGGCAACACATCGGCTGATGCGTTGGACCTGCAATAACACTACCAGAGCAGTCTCTTGTTAGGGTGATCCTAACGCTAGTTCAGACTTTAAGGTGAGAGAAGCAAAAGAGATGGAAAAAAGTTTAAGAGACACCAATATTTCCTTGTCATTCCACTGAATCTAGCTCTAACAATGGGCTTGGCATCAAAGCAGATTAAGGAAAGAAAATGTGGTGTGTACCAACACCACACAGGGCTCTGTAGAGCGAGCAAGACTACAGACAGAACATGGTGAATGAATACAGAAACCTGAGTTTACTTTTAAGCAGTTGCTCTACCAAGTTAGACTAGGCCTATTTTAAAGCTGAAAAAGGATAAAAATTGATCTTGCGCAAACAGAAATAAAAAGGTACCTGAATGGATGTACCAAGCTAAAGTGCGCCCTTTTAAAAACTGTGGAAAAAAACATTGACTACTATTCTACTATCCAAAGAACAATCTGCAAAGAGGTCAGACAGGAAAACTCTGGGGTTTGGCTCCAGAGAAAACCACAAGATTATAAAAATGGATTGCAGCAATCATTCAACTTTAACGAAAGATGTAAAAGTAACATAATCAAAAACCTGAAAGGCAGCTTTCACAACAAGGGATGAGAATCTGTAGCGAAGTATTTACAGACTCTTTCTAAAAGGAACATACGTCGCGCACAGCAAGACTGAACAATATTGCTGACAGACCATGAAGATTAAACTCTAGCACTGCAAATGAAGCACTCAGTAACACATTTTTTTTCTGGCACAGTTTGGGAGGCCAGGAGCTGCTCTTCAGCAGAGGCCCAGAACTACAGCACAGCTGGTACAGATTCTGGTGGAAATGTGTGTGTGTCATTTTGGCAGCTCAGAGAAGTATTTTTATACTAGCATTTTTATGGATTGGTGTGTGCAAACTGTTTGCGTTGTCCTGGGCTGCTGGGGAAAGTGGTATAGAATTAAAAAACTGCAAACCTGAGCAAAGCCTAAAGAAGTTGTCTTCATCTGCGACACACACGCCTACAAGTACTGAAACACTGCTCTGAACTGACTCATTATGGCAACCACGTAATTCTTCATTTTGCAGCTTTGGTTATTTGTTTTAAGGCAGTCACAGTTTTACTCTGTAAGTTTGCCTATAGTCTGTGCTATTTTGGGGAAAACTTGATTCTTCTCTGCCGTTAGAACCGCAAAACTTTTTAATTAAATGCCTTCTGTTACAAAGAGATATTACATTACTTTGAACTGCTGACAGAACATATGAAAACTCCCAGATTTTCCATGTCAAAAAACTCTACAACAACAGACAAATTTCTATTACTGGAATAGGTCAAACTCTGGAGAAATGTTCAGAAAGAGCAGGGAACAAGACAGATCGGTGGCTATAATAAAAATACAGCATGAATACAGCAAACACCCATGTATCAATACAACTACTGCTTTCCCAATAAATTTATATTATTTCTGAAAATGCATCAGCCTATGATATCCCTAACTGTGTTTGTTTAAAGAAGTACAGAGTCAGTTATAGCATTATTTCCAGTTATCCAAAAATGGCACCAGGGTTAAAACAAGAAATTAAACATCTCTTAAATCCAGAGCCAGAGAGCAGTACTCACACAGTTAAGAAAACAAATCCAAAAGGAAAAAAAAAAAATAAAGATTTTAAAAAAATCCTTCACCAGGGAAAATTTCTGTTGACTAATGTGGGAGTTGGACAAGAAAAATATAATAAAAATACTCCAATGTGCTGTCTTTATTCTTTCCTGTGATTGTGAAAACAGCCTTTTCAGGAGGTTACAAAAGGTTGTGTTCACACTGTCTGAAGGGCAAGGCTTGACGTGTGAGCCAGCTCTCACTTTTAAGTTGATTTTTTCCCATGAAGCTAGTAAGAATGTGTGTCCAAGTCTAGCCTAAACACCCGGAACAACATACAGGTTTCTGAGATTAGGATTTGCACATGAATTCAAACCTAGACAAAATGACAAAATAAAAATAATTTACATTTTTGACCGACATAACATATGCAAATACCTATTCACAGAAAGCACACTATTTGAAGCATATGGTACTGTTTATGATAACAAAAAGACATAGTTATGATTTAAAAAAAAAACAGTTTATAACAAAAAGCATATCCTTAGCCTTTGCTATTCACCTCGAAGCACCTAAACTGGAAAACATAGTTGTATACAGGAAGCACAGGTTTTAAAAGTATTTCAATAACAACAAAACATACGTGGCAGTACAAATGCCAGAATCCCTGCTGGTATTCTGAGCCCCAAAACACTAGTTCTGTGCAACAATACTGATTTTTTTAATGCCATAAACTTTATGATTATTTTCATTGTTGGCCCTTTAAATTAATTGGAAAAATAACCCATTTTATCATGGTTACATTTTGAAAAAAACACACAACTTTAACCATTCATATACAAACATTAAAATCTCTCTTTTATACTGAAATCGGGTGATTGCAGATTCAGGCTTGTGTTGTGTGCAAGCAAATCTCTCACTGAAGTAAGTATCTTAGTTTATTTGGCAGGAAAAGATAGACAAGATTATGCCCACATTGCTTTTGGAAATGATTCTACAATCTTTCTGCATGAAATAAACGAGAATTCCAATCTTTCTGTTTATATTGGTCTATTTTTTTCTCACTTTGCTCCCAAAATAGGACCATGCGGGCAAGTTGGATGATATATTGCTGCACTTAAGCTTTCAAAATCCTTTGCAATTCTTTTTTCTTCAGTTTTAGAGAGTAGATTTTTCTCCCAGATACGTGTTAGCAGCTTTCCCAGAAGTAAAAGTCACACGCTTGTAATGAAGGTAAAAAGTTTTTGCTACAGAGCATAAGCATACAGAAGAGTTTGTATGTATTTTGGAAATTTTAGATGCCTGTGTACAACTACAGTTTATGACACTGATGCAATATGCTTCTGGGAAATTCTGTGGTTAACTGTGCTAAATATTGTAAAGTCAATATGAACTTATTCACTAACAAATATACTCATTAGTTTAAAAAGTATCCTTTCAACTTGGAATATCAGGTTTGTATTCCATGCAGTTTTCCAGATAAATCACAGTGTTTCCGCATAGCATTTTTAATAGAAATAAAATTAAAAGCATGAAGTGGGCACAATAAAAAATAAGGGAGTTATTCACCAAACTTCAAATTAGAAAATGAGACTATTTGCAAATAAAACACACAAAACTGACCTTTTTGACCTTAGGTGAACTCAAACATAACTCCATTTTCTGCAACTTTGAGAGCTAAGAAAAATCTTTAAGGCAAATACCTTATAATAATAAAACCCTCTCTCCCAACCATCTTTTCGAATGAACTGCTGGCATGTACTAGTTCCTTATCTGCTGAATCCCAATTTTCTGAACAATATCTGAAGTTTCTGAAGCGGTTTAGAAAGCTGAAAATGAGAGGAGAATTTAACATTCTTGGCATTACACTGAATCAGAAGTGCCTCAGAATGGAATAATACACAGCTCTCACTTTACTACCTATTCCATAACTCTGAGTCTCTGACGGCTGTTAAAAAACAGCAGGGACCTGGAACTCACATGTGTTACTAGGTGTCACGTTTAATACATGTCCAGTCACATTCCAAACAAATAGCTATACTCAAGAAACAAGCTAGTAATTCTTCTGAATAAAAGTGTCTGAATCTGTACTTACAGTCCACTTTAGACTGCAAAAGAGATATTCTTTGGAAAGATTGTCTTTACAGTCCATCACTTTTGTTGAGACATTTAACCTTTCTACAAAATCACAGATCTTGCTCTTTGCTGGGAACTCAGTGCAATACTGAGGGGCAAGGTTCTGGTTTTTATGGCACAGTATTGCTGCGCTGTAAACAGAACTAATTGTCCAAATTTTTCAGTCTAACTATATTACGGCCACATTCTGACACAGCGATCAGATAAATTCAGCAAGGAAGAAGCAGCTGGGTCAGGTACAAGCCTGGTGCAAAAACAACAGCTCCAGTTTGTTCAGAAGTTGAATTGCAGGCAAACCTTGAACCACGCTTTCATGTCAAGTGCTACGTTAACAGCTAAGGGGCACTGGGGGGGATGTCCTCCCACCCTAACAGGAAACCTCCGCTACACTGCTAGACAGACTGGCTGTGGGGGGGAATCAACCATCTGAAAACCAACCATTTGGCATCTTTTTCTTAAAAACAACCAAAAATATGCGTTCCCCGAAAGGTAACCAGGAGCCACTTTCTGTGCTACCTGACTGCATGTGTCCATTCCATTCATGCTGTCCATTATGCAATAACTTGGAGAACCGGAAAATACCCGGTGGGAGATGACTATAGAGTTATTATAGAATCTCCGCCCTGTGTGATACTTTCCAGAGGTGCACTAAATCTCATGTTTGATTGCCAAGCCTGGAAGATAGTAGCTTTTTTAATAGCTTAAAGTAGATTGAAAGCTTTTATAGTTGAACTATAGCAAGAAAACAGCAAAACTGTATGATTTATTAGCAAACCAGGTCAAAGTAATTTTTCTTTTGTTAAAAGATGCATTCTAGTTCCCTAAGGCATGATTAAAAAAAAATTCTGTGATATCTTAATACTCATTAGGCAAGCTAAAGTAAAAGTAATTTTAAACTTACTCGTATTACATTTAAGGTCTGCAGCCTTTCATATAACCATTCCCACTTTATGGTTCTGTGGTTTCTCACGCATAGAGCACGAAGAATACCTTTGAAACAAGAAGTCCCGAAGCAAGGTTTAATGCTTTCAGAACTCAGTTGCTTATAGACTGATTTTCAGTGATGCTCAACACATGACGTTTTCTCTGTAATTAGTATAAGCAGAGAACCAGTGAATCAGATCGTTAAATCTCATTGTTGATAATCTAGGAAAATTCTTAACTGCTTCTAAGAGAAGAATTATCAGCTTCCTTCTCTCTGTGTTTCTTTAAAGGGACATTAAGATGTTACTTACTGATAGTTCCGATACAAAGAAGTGAATAAGCATATTGACATCTATTCCAACAAATTAATATACCTGATATCCTCAATGTATTGTCTTAAGATTTACTGGTTTATTTGTACTTTCTTAAAAAGTAATTTTTTTCCCCTGTGTGCTCAGATATGATGCTATGAAACAAAGCTGTATCTGTGAATGTACTCACTAATTCAACATTCTATATATTAATTTTTCTTTGGCTAATTCACAGTGAGGATACACCAATCTTTTACTGACAGATAATATTATTAAACGTTTAGCTCACATAGCAGGTAATTGGAGCATTTCTGCTGCAAGTGTTAATTTAGTCATGCTGGTGATTCACGCTGATCCACCTGAGAAAAACCGTAACTAAATGCACACTTCATGCCACAGGAATCAGTAGCTGAATCAGAAAAAAAAAATTGCCATCAAACCCACATGGTTGTGGAAAGATGGAACACAGGCATCTAAACAATTCATCCTATTGTCTTTATCCACATATTTATTTTGTATGCACTTCCACTTGGGATGCACAGTACGTTGTTGGACTCTTATGTTATTTCCTTTTTCAAATTCTAACTAATAAAAAATTAGTATATTGCTTAAATTGAAAGGTGACCAGCATTTTAAATTGAAGATGTTTGGGGGGGGTCTGATTCATAATTCCACATATGACCATTTTTCATCCAACTTGTCATGCTTGGATCATGAATAGGATAGCAAAGACTTCATGTGCTATTGACCCAGGACAAAGTCAGAGGAAAAATCTAGTATAACAATACACAAGTTCTTAAGTGAGCTGGTTTTCATTATACTTTGTAACAAATTAAGCTCAGATTCTCCTACTTCAGTTCCACATTTACTCACTCTCTTTATGTGTACATTACCTGTAATGCAGCTTGCCTACAGCTCAGAAAGCTGCGTCTAAATAGTTTTCTAAATAGAAAATAGAAAGACTTTTAATTCTATAAAGCCACAAAACAAAAAAAAATTCTGCCTACCCATAGTCTAATATTCTCTCTATGGCATGGATGAATTTGAATGTTGTGTACTAGGAATTGACAACCCATTCCCTTCCATCAGTATATTGCCTTTTTTATACTCAATTGTAATAAATGCAACAAGCAAAAAAAAAATACTATAAGAACATTGTAGCCATTTTTCTCCATAGTATGAAGGTAAATCTTTATCTGTTCAGCATATTTTTTAAAACTAGATGCATAACAGGTTAGGCGGATGCCATAGTCTCTCTGCAAGGGCTAATAGCTCCTGACAAGTGAAGCAGCAAAGTCTCCTCACATGATACACATTTTCATGTTAGTTTAACAGGCAACTGCAGTTTCACGATGTGTTCAATTTTCAGATTATATTATTTAAGAAGAATATCAATACTACATGTATTAACATTTATAGATTTAATAATTTTTCCTAATTCTCATAGCTTGCAGAAAAATGATACTGATACTTAAGCTTTTTCACTACCGTTTCCACTAAAAGTAATTTTGCCATGAGGACTGTAGGAAATACCTAGAAAACTCAGGAGCATACCTGATGCTGCTTCCCATATGAGGCTGAAGGAAACATACTTGGATTCCCTAAGATCCCCAGAGTTACACTGACATATAGCAGTAAGAGACTGACACTTAGGTGGTGCGAAGCAGAATTAGGAAAAGATAAAACAAAAATTTTCCTAGAACTCTTCAATCAGTAATGCCATCTACAACGTCACTATCTCTAAGTCGGTATATACTTGGTTATAGATTATTTGGAAGTGTCCATTATACCCTCCTGCTGTTTAGCCACTGAGAATACTAGTCCTGTATAAATGACTGAGAGAAAATATGGCTTCAGAGCACTACTTTTCATAGAGATATTGTGAACACCTTGTGTTGCTGGTTAGATGCCCCTCTGTGCATAAGTGTTACAAAACAAAAGATAAATTGTTTCTCACTTGATTCCCCTCTGTTAAGCAGAAATCAGTTCAGTGTTAATTTGGGTTTCTTTCAGAATGAAAGAAAAAAAACAAACCATTTTTTCATTGTTTGGTCGTCTGCCCTGTGGATGGCTTCTTCACCCTTTTCACACACATCCTGCAGTCACGGTTTGTGAACACTGCTAATCAACACAACTACCATCTGCCATTTCATTTTCATCAGGAGGCTGGTACACTGGGATTGTATGATCTTGTTTAGGTATTGATTTTTTTCTTGAAGTTAACATCCTCTATCAAACAATCATGAACCTGACTTCAAATTTAAATAACTGCAGAGTCATTAAAGAAAAAGTAATACATGACAGTAATTTAAAGGGAACATGAATGGATGTTTGCATATTTATGTACCTCTCTGAATTAGAAAGTGATGATACAGCACTCACTGTTAAGAGATTTTTATTTTGTGGAGTTTTTTTAAGTTAAGCTTCACCAGATTAAAAACCAACAGGAAACAGCAAAACAAACAGCTGCAACTACAATTTTTTGTAGCCACTTCAGCTTGACTATCCCTAACATGTATGTGAGATCACATCCATAACTTATAAATTACATTATAAAGTTACATTAAAAAAAAAAAAAAGAGAAGTTGTGCGATTGTAGAGGAGAAAGAACAGAAAGAAAGACAGTGCTTAGAAGGACACAAATTACTTAACAACAAATTTTCATTTGAAAAACAGCAGGCGCTGAAGGGTAATAAAAATTTTGTACAAAGCTGAAATGAATACAAATGCTGTGAATATACTGGAAGTGTCTGGCGGTTCTGTTCTGCAATGAGTCTGCTTGACAAACATTGCTCTGCAGCTAGCATAAACTATTCATTGGAATTAAATATTTACTTCTGCCATATCTGAGTTATGGGACTTTGTGAGAGCACCTTTTAGTAAATTGCCAGTTCTAAAGCAATACCACAACATCGTTAATCTACTACGGCTAGGTCATGGCCCCATCGCAATCTGAGTTTTGCACTGAGCAGCAGAATGCTCACTAAAGACGTTTTATGCTTTCAAGATTTAGGTTACCTTTGAACTGTATTACCACTGTGCATAATTAGAACTAAAGTAAGACCTCTTTAGAAGTACAGATTATAACGATGGATGCACTTTAAGGACAACTGAAAATGTTTCACTGCAGTGGCCACGTGTTTAGGCCTCTTAGATAAATAAGCGACAGCTCAAAGCAAACATGGTTAAATGAATAGGTCTGGAATGAGACCTCCTTCAGAACCCCAGGGAAGTATTAATGTGGGGGGAGACCTAGCACTCTCTACATGTTTGATACGATATATGTCAAAGTATGACAACATATATGTCAAAATACTATGAGTCAGAGAACTTGGATAGTATCAAAATCTATAAGCAGAGAATTGCATAGGATGACAGCTAAAAAAGTGTTCGATTTGTTCTAACTAGAAAATTCTTAATTTCTGAGAAAAAGAGAACACACAAAAGTCTGTTTAAAACAAAAAATTTGTAACACCTAACTAAGGGAAAATCAGGGTTTGTAAGCTATGAGTGTATAAACATAGCAATATATTCAGGAAAAAGGCATTCCCTTGTTTTCCTCTTTCTGAAGAAAAGTAACGCTTCCGATACAGAATAAGTATGAGATTTAATCATAAAATAAGGGAAACGAATGGACAAATAATTGTTATTAAAACTTTTGCATACAGTAAATTCAACTACGTTCAGTTTTAAAGGACTGTGACTGACTTGCCGTTTACTCGGTATTACTAGTGTGTTAACTCTTCCCTTTGGAAGTGGAACTGCCTTTTTTGACAAAAAAAGTAAATAGCTTTTGCATGTTTTGTAATACAGTTGCTCTAAAAATCCCCAGCAAACTGTTTCTCTTTTTGCTATTCTGAATTGACATGGGCATCCAAAAAAGTATATATATTACAGCAAGTTATAATTACAGATAGTTCTACCCAAGCACAGCTGTCAGAACTGCCATTTCCTCTGTGGAGATTAAGGAAAAATATATGAGTTAGGACTCCAAAAATTAAAATTATTTTAATAATTAAACAGTTACAGTGGTAATAATGTAAAACTAAGTTATCTTCTACAGCTGCAAGACAAAAGATCAAATCAGAAACGTACCTATATCAATTCCCTGTTTCTTAGTCTAAAATAGTTTAAAAAAAACATAGAAGTAATTGCCTGAAGGAGAACATATGCATGGAAGAATGCATTACTTAGGTCATGAAATTTTTTCTACAAATTTGTATGCTGATTATATTAGGTGTAGGAGTCAATCTCAGCTGGAAAACACAGGTCAACTTTCTTGGCATGAGTTTCATATTTCTATTTTTCTATCCAATCCACAATTAATATAGTCTTGCATGATCAGCCTTTAGTAATCCTCTTTTCATCCCCTATCTCAAATTCTTTAATTTTTTTTTCCCTTGGAGTATTTGTTATAGTCTTAGAAGTTTCTAAGTCAAAACAACAGATCAATAGTTTCCTAACTCAGTGTATTTGCTAGCTACCCATTATCTAATACTACATCCATTTTGACAGATTTATTAATATATCTTTTCAAAGAGCAGTTTCATTGCAATTTCAGAATTCTAGAATGGAAATTGTCTATCTCCCCTTCATCCTTATTATGACTGAATTAATTTCCGTTTTCTTCAGATATGGTTATATCCATTTCCACTAGTTATCCTGTCTCCATCCTTGTGCTCTGTGTTATCACCCTTATTGAAAACTGAGCTAATGTGTCCCTTCAGCTCAGGAGCAGTATCTTGAGCAGCTCTAATCTCATCCTCAATTGTGAAAGCATGAAGACACCATTTTATCTTATGACTAAAAGACCATTTTTATCAGTTTTGATTTCCCTCCTAAAACACAATGGTGTTTGTCTTTTGACAATTATTGCTTAAATCTGATAGCGCTTCACCTTTAAGATACAGCTTTCTGGGACATATATCTTTCTCTGTAGGCTGCTTGGGTTTTTCCCAATATCCTTTCTGGGATGCTAATTCTTCCATTTAGCATTGCAATATTTCCCTTCAAGGATCCCTTCCCCTATGTGCTACTATTAAACATGATTTCTCTTAATTTTTTCACTTTGTAGCAAAACACTATTTATAGTAACGTTGCTGTGAGAAACCCTTAGAAGCTATTTTCTCTGAACCGGAGTGACTAAAAAAAACCCCAAACAGACAAACCACTACAGCAATCAGCATTGTAATAGATCTTCTTTCTTCGTTGCTTGTCTTTCCTCTAGACATAAAGCAGCAGAAATTAACTTTGCTAAGTAGGAAGTTGTTAAAATAATAAATAAAATAATAGTAATAATAATAAATAATATTTATAAAAATAACTACGGGGTTTTGATTTATGACTTTTTTTTCCTTCAAAGTAAAGCCTTTTTACATCTCTTTCTCTGCACATATAATCTGACTTCTGAGAAGAAAATAGCAACTTGCACGGACAAGAATTTATCAAGAAATAAGCACACATGGTTGTGTACCTTTTTTGCCCCGCTGTGCTAGCTAAAATAGTATCTTCAGACTAAAAAACTCCTCTTTTTCCCTGCACCAGGATAAAGACAGTGGGTTGCACTAATCTAAGAAGAAAGAAAATTTTCCTAATCTTCCAGAGGAATTATTATCTTTTATTACACTAAATAGAAAAAATTTATTTTACAAAACAAGAATCTTTGCGGAGGAGCTGTGTAGCTAAGGTCTGCTTTAAGGAAGACAAACAGCATCTCCTAACACTTGGAAGATAATAAAGATATTGAGGCAATGGATCTATTGCACATTAAAATGAGAAAACTCTACTTTTTATAATGATCTGTAATAGAATAGTCCACTGACCAGATCGGGAGTCTTATCAGTCAAAATCATTCTCAAAAACTGCATCTTTGTTATTTCATACTGAAGTAATGCTTCTCCCCTCCTCATGAGGGGCCAATAACTCTGAAGTACCCTGCACCTGAGTATTTTGCTCCCTCCAAATATCTTGCAGCTATTTCACTGTAACAAGGAGTTTTCCTTCAAATTGAACCAGCCTTAGCTTCCGCATATTTGAACTGATCGTCTTTTTAGTGGGTTTGTTGCTTAATTAGATTCCCAAGACAAAATCAGTTAGGATTCCCAAGATATTTCAATGTGAGACAATCTAGAAGTAAGAGAAGTTTTTGTGAGAATAATTTAGATCTTACTGAATTTAGATTATACTGCAAGGGACCTTTAGGTCCTAGGATCTCATTTCATAGCTGATCTTCAGCATTTATTCCAGTTTTGCCCAAGCAAAAAATACTGACGAGCATGGCAGGGGAAAAGGTTGGGGTTTTTCTTTTTATTGCTATTTTAACATTAAGCTTGTGACTTAAATGCAATTCTGCAGCACTAAACAAAGAAAATATTGCCATAGGTTTTTAAAATAAATATCCAAGGAGATTACTTAAAGAAGCTTTTGCAAGCAAATAAGTAAATAAATACCATATGAATAAATACAGGAGGATTCTATGAATTTCTTTAAAGGCCCATCACATTGCACAATGACGCCCTAGGAGTCGTCAGTTCTACTGCTCTCAAACCAACGTACAATACTGTCTCCTCCCTACTCTCCCCTGCCACCCCCACGCTGTACTAATACAGAAACCTGGGTTTGAGAATATACCTTTCTGAAATACTTATCTTCAAGTGTACATTGTTAGGGTTTTGTCTCCTATTTAGATTTTTGCCATAATAAAACTCCACAACTTCAGATGCAAGCAGAGATGCCTTTATTGAGGAGTTAATATCATGGGAAATAAGATGTAAACAGTTGAAGATGCATCTACTATACCATTTGTTTCTTATACTGTCTTCTAAATGGACATCTGAAAGCAAAACAACTTAGAGTTAAAATTGTTATTATTCAGTTATCTTTCAAGAGAGAAAGAGACCAACAAAAAGAAAAGCATGGAATTCTACAGCATAGATTTTTAAACTGCTGCAAATGTCAACTTTGAGAAATCAGATTCTCTCTAAGCTTTTTGGCCATTAGTAAGGAAGAGACATCAACTAGGCAAAATGCCTGCAACATTGGCAGGCCTCCTGCCTGCCTCCTCACAGCTCTTAAAAACCCTGCACCTGTTCAGCCCACCTTTGCAACTGGCTTGCTATTTTCAGCCACAACATGCATAGTAACTGCGTTAGCAAGAAAATTCCAGTGTGCTCTTTTCCTGTTTATCAGAAACAAATGCATTGTTTTCTGGTCTCGAATGCAAGCTATAATTTCTGAAATCTTACATATTTTAAAAGAAGTCTCATAAAACAGTAAATGATCAAGTGAGCCTCAGATTAGATAAACAGTGCAGAACTCTAGTAATGCTTATATATGGAAATATCACCCATGTGCAGTCTGTGATAAAAAATTCTGGAATTTATTGTTCTTTTTAACCTTTCTACAATATCCTGAAGAATTATATTATTCAGGGAAGCTTGCAATTAAATTTATAGGATTTCTCAAAAATCTATGGAAATACTTTAAATTCTTATGCATTAATCCTTGAGAGAGATCCCACAAGATTCCAAAATGCTGCATTTGATGCACATCAATGTTGACTTCACGCAAGTCATTTAAAGTCATACCACACTACTTCTGAACAGAAAATTATGGCCCAAACTGATAATAACTTTATAAAGACATTCTGTTCGGTTACAGAAGATCAGTGTTTTTCTCCCTGTGTTGTACATTACATTTTTTTGTTTCAGTACGGACTGGGCCAGGTACCTGATAGCTACTGCACTTGGCTCAGTCAGGTCCACCCCTGACAACAACAGGGAAAAGCATGTAGGGAGGATGTAGCAGCAAAGTTCAAGTTCCCTACAGCAGCACAGATTGATTCCAGAAATTCTGAGAAGAGCGAGACGCAGTGATATTCTTCCCAGGGACTCAGAAAGGATTCAAAGGTTTGCTGTAATTCAGGAAGTAATTAAAAAGTTGCTAAACAGAGCACAAACCTGTAGGAAGACAAATGCCATGAAAAGCCACAGTAGGCAAGAGGGAGATTTCCTTTCAAAACTTTTCTTTTCGTACAGTCTCATTAAGAATTTTCTGTATTTTGAGAATTCTTTTTTCCAGTAGCACTTCTATAAAATTTATTTTTTGAATGGCATGCTGAGAATCCCATGCCCCACTATATAAAAGCATCCTTACTATGTATTGGCACACAAATACATGTCTATATTTCTATATATTTTCTAATATTTATAATGTATGTATATATTTATAATTTTTGCATTTATTTGGAGAGGAGCGTGTTTTTCCAGGTCTGCACAACTGAAACAAACTTGTCTTAGGACAGATATTCACAAAGCAGAATCTTAGATATCTTAGCCTCTATAGACATTTTATATGCTATTTAGGTGGTAAAAACCCAAAAATTACTTGCACATCGTTTACTTGCTCATCAATCTGACAACATCCACAGGTGAGGTATCCAGTGGGAAACACAAGAGCACCACAATAATGCAAAAGTCTTTCTAGTTTAGTTCATGTAACGCACGTCAGCAGTTTAAGTTAAGCTAACTGACCTTAGGTACAGCAAAGTCACGTCTACCTTCTGTAAACTGAATTTGTTTACCTCTGCTAGACATCCTGAGCCATAACCTGAACCCAGAGAAGAAAAGCATGAGAAATAACCCCTCGATAAAAACATTCTAAATCCAGATTTTGAATGTTTGTTATATACCACCTTTTCACTTACAAATTGCCTATTCCACTCCATTCTACCCCCGAGCGCTAAAGGCATATTGGGTGCACAAACCTCATTAAGTTGAAGATAAGGGCTTCCCTGCTATTAGAAGTTCTCTGTCACTTTAAAGCTGGTACTTGTTATAACAACTACACCCCAAACCATTATTTAGACCATCAAAGACACCATGATCACAGGAAGGGGTGATTTAATGAATCACTGTAGAATGAAGCTGGAGTAAGACTCCTGTATTTTTACACCTCCTTCACTAGAGGCTCCGTCTGGGAATTGCAAGCTAGATGCAATTTTTCAGAAGGCCTTCGGGGGTATAGTGCACAGGAAATTAATCACCAGCTGTTGCTGCCACCTAAGGATTTTTATCAGGTCCCACATATGAAACAATGTCCTTTTAATATGACGTTGATATAAAGTGTTAAACAAAACTACCTGACTATAACCTCTTGGACAGACAAGACCATATCCTAGAACAACTAGAACTCAGATCATTTTCTGTTCACACTTCTTATTCTGCTCCAATAACCAGACACAAAGAGTAAATGATGAAGGGCTGTCAGTCAAGGGCAGATTTACACTGAAGAGTGGCTTCCACCATAAAGCTCACAAATAGAAAAAGAGCAGAATGACAAAGGTGTTAAATGAATATTATAATTAGCAGGGGTCAATTAGAGAGTTTTGGGCTATAAGTTTCAACCATTTCTTCTCTCAAATAAACACCTTTCTAGTGACAGAACATTCAATACCAAATATCTAAATGCAAAAATCCTATAAAACAAAGTTTGCCCTACTTTTAAAAGCTGTTATTTTTGTTTTTACAATATACTACAGCTCAGATGCCATAACACCTTTTCTTCACAATATTATGGATTTTTTTAAAAAAGCTTTTTAACACGTTTTTTAACATTTTGGGGGGGGGTGTGGAATGTATAGATTTTATCCAAAACCTGTAAAAAAATACATTAAAATCCACTGAATTAACTCAGAATTAAGCAGTCCTATGTAATTTTAAAATGCTTATATATGGTCTATATGAAATCTGATTTCGTGAGTTCTTTTGAAGAATGAATAGGATAATATCCACCAAGTAGGCTACAAATACAACTGATAGTGCTTCCAAGCAACTAACCCTGAAACCAACTAAATCATCAGCATTACATATTTATTTCAATATTTGAATTCTCTACTGTTGCATTTGCATCTCAAAGATAGAATACTATGGAAAAAAGGGAATTCAGTTTAGACTTTTTTCCCTTGGAGTTGAATTGTGATTACATTCAGGGTTTTGGTTTGTTTTTTTTTTTTTTACTAAACTTAAAAATTACAAAGATAATGAAATTAAAGAAATGCAGCCCATGAATAAACATCACTTTCCTTTTTAAATCTTGAGGGTATTTCCAGGAGTGCAGAACCACTCTGAGGTTTTACATTTCACTTCCTTCAATGTATTTTGAAAGAATAATGTTCTGTCAAGCAGAATCACGAAACGGATCTTCAGTACATAGAAACTGTATAGCTCCACTGACAACACAACTGTTTATATGGGGCACCCAAGACACTTCAAATGGAAAAACACTGAATTTCTTTGCATTTCTCCTGCAACCTGACCTTCAGTTAGTTTGCAGAGGCACCAAGATCATATAATCCACAATACCATATGCTGCTTTCTCTCTTGTGTTTATAATTAAGTTACACTTTTAAAAGCTGCAAAAGCTTTTTGATTTTGTTACGCCACGGCAGTTCCTTCTGAAATTGAAGCATTCCCTTTTTAGACTCTTCTGGTCTTTGCATCCCATTCCAGTGCCTACTGCAGCATTTTAGCAGGACGATTATTTTCTGAAGACCTTAAAGACATCTACTGCTCATGTTTGGATGACTAGTTCATTAATAGTCCTATGTCCTTCACAGAAAGTTGTTTTTATGTTCTAATCATCTTTCCAGAGACCAGAAACATAAACCAGGTCATTATGAGTTAATTCAAATCAATGTCCAGTGATTTTCTAATTTTCATTTCACACTTGATAGCCTTAGTGTCTGTTTTTGGCAACAGTTCTACTGAAATACTCTTGTCAGATATTTTGGGAAGTTTTTTCATCTTTCTGAAACCACGTCTAATAAAGAGGACAGCAGCATGAACACATACCACCACTTCATAGGAAAATGCCTGGAAGTTGGAATTCTCTTCAATTTAAACATCTCTGCTCTAAAGCTTCTCTAGGATTTAAACTGAATAAATGCAGGACAGAAAAATTTCAATAAACATCTAGGCTTAAATTTCATTGGAAATGTGCTTTTCATTTTGCTTACTTGTGGGATTATGCTAAGGAGCAACACCATCATGAAAAAAATGAATGCAAAACAGAAGCATAGACCATACAAGGATATTCAACCACAAAGTTTAGGTATCTACTGAAAAGAACTGGTCTTGTGGGTTTGGAATTAGTGCCTGAAGAAGGGATTAGTGCATTCTGACACTATAGCATTTTATTTTCCATGTGTTAAGTTGGGCAGTAAAACTTCCTTTCCTAACAGGATTTTAGTGATTAATGACTGCCATACTCCTCAAACAAGCATAAGTCAGTCTATTCTATTGAGAAAGAATCACATTTTTTTATTAAAAGTACATCTAATTACCTCTTTCTTGATTTTGGTTTACTAAATAATAGTTGACTGAAAATTTGACACTTTTGTAGTATTGTTTGAGCTTTCCCTCCACATTTGTTTTGGTGTTTCTTCTTTCCTCATCTCACTACAGGCTGGGGAGATGCAAAGTTTTATTTCCCTGACCAAAATACATCTGATATTTCCACCTTTTGCTTCCTGGGTGCATCTTTGGACTTCAAGGAGCTATGCATTCATATGCAATCTCAGCAATACGTTACCCCGCCACATTTCAAATCTTGAGAAAAACTAGGAAAAGCAAGAAAGCGTACCCTCCAGCTTTATTATTTTCCACTGGAAGTGATCAACATTTATTAAAGATCCTTGATGGATGGGTACATGAACAGTTTGCCGAGTCATACCCAAATCCTCAGGTGTATGATTTTCATGAGCAAACTTACTGCTGAGTGTTTGAAGGCAGAGCTCCCGGAGCTCTGTTGTACAGAACAGCTCACGTGCAACATTGGCACTTGCGCTACGTCATGCTTGCCCTGAAGTTTATCAGGCGAGATATTACAGGAGGCATACAAGTGGTTCATATCACTGTTTTTTAAATTGAGGAAGTCATGCTAATCACATAAATCTTTTCCTGCAGCTTATCTTACTATTTGCATGCTCCGATCAAATCATTGTGTTTCACCAGCCAAAAAAGGGAAATCAAGCTAATCCAATTTCAAAAGCCAATTTAAAAGAAATTATTTATCTTCCTTTTAATTTAAGTTAGATCTTGCTTCAGTGTCATAATCCTACGGACACTTCTGTCCTGCAGAGTTCCTCAAAAATCCATACAGACCTCTCTTTAAAAAAAAAAAAACAACTTGGAAATTAAAAACAATTTCATACCTACTTATGTATCCTTGCATAAAATCGTAAGCAAATCACACACACAAAAAATACTGAGATTATTATGAAATTCCTGACTCATCGATAAGTAAGTAACTATTATTTGAATAAGATTCTGGAAAAACAGAAGGTGAAACAAAACTAGATAACCATATCATTCAACTTAGATACCTATTTTAAATTACTCAAATTAGGAGGTTGGAACCAGGAGCTCAGAGTCCTTCTTGGCCATGGTTCTCTCAGCTGGAGAATTTAAAAGCCAGCATGGTGCTTTGAATATTTAGCCAACTTCTGCTAATCTAGAGGAAAAGGGTTGATACTGTCCTCTGAGAGCTGTACTGAAATCTCTTGGTTATTTCAGATAACCTCTATTCATCTCTTTCCTTTATCTAGCCCTTTTTCTATAGCATTCCTGCCCAAGTCACTTCTAAAACAAAGGAACGTATTTTGTCTTCATTAATTCTATCCTTACACATCCAGGCAAACCTTTAATTATTCAATGACAGTCTCTCACTTCTATTTGGTTTCAGACTCACCAATTAAGAATGGTGCTTTGGATCTGAGGCTCCTTGAGGATTTTATTTTTTCCTGACAGAAGAATCACAGCCTTTCTTTAGAGTCTGTTGTATCTAGAAATCATCATATTATCTCAACAAGACAAATTCATGATTTAGTACATAATGATACCCAAGTAGGCTGTTCACCCAAATTTAATTAGTGCTTACAAGCATAACATGACTTACTGTGTTGGTTTATTATTGTGCTGCTGTCTGCATTTTTTCCTGTTTAAGCACACACTATATTGCTAAATGTTTGACACTCTTGTATGCTCTAATTTACACTGAAACCCTACATGATTATGTCATTGTCAGTCCTATATTCTGTGCTTTTTTCCAGTTTCATTTATTTCTCATAGTCTAACAGTCCTCGCTTTCTAGATTGCTGTATTCTAACCACTACCATGTTTCTGTGGAAACAAAAGGTTTTCATTTCAGCCTTTACAAAATTGTGACTCGTTCCTCTATTCTGTGTAATCCTTTCTTTTATGCTGTTTGAAATCTTTGAAATAAGATGCACATCTCAAAATTAAGCTGAAAAATACTGTGTCAGGAATTGCTTCCTTGCTTCATACAAACTTCTCATAATATAGCCTCAATGTATAAATTAACAATATTAACATGAATGTTATTTGATATAAAAATGTTTGGACACAACTATTGCAAATCTTGTTTATTACTACCTGTTACTTAGCTTTAGATTCAAGATCAGCAGCAGAACAATCAGACACTCACTTCAAAAGACTTCAAGATGAAAACAGGTAGCTGCCAAAAGAAACACCCCCAAATTCTGTTTATCATCCAATTCTGCGCCACCCCCAAATGCATTATAAATTTAGGGATTCAGACTGCAATGATAAGTTAGCCCTGTAAGTTGAAGTTTAACTGGAAAACATTGAAAAACAGCAGATTATGCTTTGTGCTTTCTTCTCCCTACAGAGTATAATGATTTGTAAAGCGTATCTTGTTCTAAAGTTATGTTTTGTTTCTGATTACTGACAGCACAGTCAAAGACTATGATATAAGCCAAGGTCATAACATCACCAGCCAAGGACTGAAACCTGAACATAGTTTAAGTAAAAAATTCCAGCTCCCCCCTCTTTCCTTCCTTGGCAGTTTACGTAAACCATCCAGTTTCATTGCCTCAGACTTTACAGAAATATTGTTTTCAGTAAAAGTATTTGAATGAAGAGGGCTTTTTTTTTTGCAAACAAGAAGGTATAGAAGAAACGAGAATCAGAGAAAACAGCTTTCTAACTGGAAGAAAGTGTGATCACCCACTGTGATTTAAGTTCTACCCATGTATCTGCTTTACTGATGTTTTTGTTTTGATTAACTGTCATATTTGACATCTGTATTGATATGACCTGGAACCAAATCATTTAAGTTTTTTCCTGGAATTTCTCAATTTTACATAAAGTAGCTATTGCTAGTTTCTCTAAAGTGTTGATATTTCCTTTCAAACCTAGCACAGACTTTCTAAGTATATATTCCTCATTTCAGAGGGATGCATAAAGCCATAAATATCTAAAAAGCCACTTTGCTTTAATTTAGATATTCTTGTGCCTAAGTATTATATCCAATAGTGACGTTCACGAAAAAAAAGTACCCCTAAGGAACAATGTACTTTAGAAGCAACGGGAACCAAGTGATATAGAAATAAAAAATTTTAAAAAATAATCATAGATTTACCCTTTTAATACACAGACACTGAGCTTTATGGTCAATAAAGCACTCCTCTCTAACTTGATGTCCAGCAAAACTATTCTATTAAATTAAGGAAACACACTACGGTGAATATTTCTCTGCATGTTGCTAATGAAGAGCAAGTTGCTCTACTGTGTAAAGGTTCCGTTGTCTTCTACCTTGAGTTAACTGCACATTGGCTTCTTTAAATAAAAGGCTGGGGTTTGGTCACCACTAGACTTTCCTGGGGGCGATAAGATTGCAGCACAACAGTGGGAGTTGAGGCCTCAAGATATCAAGATTTCCATCAAGGTGATTTGAAGCAAACGGTGCATCCACAAGAGATTTACTGAAGCGTAAACAGTTGTGAAATAATTTAGTATACATAGAAGGCTTATTTATTGTGAGATATGTCTTTCATGCCTCTAGGGTGCGAAAACTCCCTGCCTCCTGTGAAAAACTGTTCTTCAAGAATAATTAATTTTCAGGAGTCTTCTATGCTCATTTTCTTCCAGGATGAGGAACCAGATGTCTTAGATCCTCTTATTTATAAAAGCCTCGATTCCTTGCCGCTTATTACTCATTTAGTACTGCAAAACTAGTACCATTAACTAGTACTGAAACGAGCAAGGCTTGAGACTGCTTTGCAGCTTGTGGAAGAATTCTTACAACTGTGGTGCTAAAAAATTAGACTTTTAATTAATTATAAGACGTATCAACAGCACAGCTTTTCTTTTAAACTGCCAGGATAATACAATAAAATGCTGTTCAGGACAAATAACAGCATAATACTAAATTTTTAAAATACCTATTGTGAGTACAGTAGCAAGGAATGAAAACTGTGATTCAGTGGACAGATTTGCCATATGGTAAGCTTTTAGGGCCAACATGAACTGAATCCCCCAAACCAGCATTTCAGTTTTCAACAATAGATAAAAGAAAAACTACTTATATGGAGGAGAGGAAAACCAACACCAATTGATGTCAGAACTGATCTCAGTATAAATTATCCATACCAATATAAAATCTGCTTTTCTGAGGAAACTATCCTTGCGAGTATTTTCTGTTATGAGTACTAGGTACGGACAGAGGCTTTCAAGCAATAGTGAAGGATTTCAATACTATAGTCTGCAGTGCTTTTGCTTTGCTTCTAGCACTTACTGCTCCATTGCTTTCTCTCACCTAGCCAACAACACAGCTCCTCAGCAACTTTACAACAGAGGACTCCCCAGGGCCCTGGCCCTCTAGTTCCCCTCCCTTTATTGTGGGCATATTCTGCAAGGCCCGCAGTAAAGAGATATTCAATCTCTAACCAACCATGTCACAAATACCAGATATCTGTATCAACTATATCTATGCATGTTACAGAAAGCACTGACATCCTGGAATGGATCACGTGTTACATAGCAACTTTTATATCCCACTACAACACTAAATTTGTGTAATACGTGCCCGCTGCAAACATCTGGCTGCAAAACAAGAGAGCTAGTCATTACCCGTTAAGTCTAACTGAGCAGAACAAGGTCCCTCTGAGCTTTTCTTGGCATGCAAGAAATTGAAGTGCTTCTGTGAAGGCCTGACCTTGATGTCCCAATGAGTTATACAGAAAAAATTTTGTTGACTCCAGTGGAGTTTTATCCAACTTCTTATAAAATCATAAGTTCCCTTTTTTTTTATCCAAAGTTCTAAGTACTATCCCTAAATACATCTGCCACTGTACATGTCAAACCTCACTTGTAGTATTTCTTAGGCTTCAAAGTGGGTAATTGCATTTAATTTTCCTCATGACAGAGTAGAATATTCCAGAACACCTTCAACATTTTCAAGTGATGAGGCAATATAGTACTGCTAGTTTGAGAGAGCTCCCCCCAAAATAATTTCTTTCTTCAGATGCATCAAGGAAAAGAATCCATTACAATTTCTAATTTTCTCCAAACCAAAATGACTACAAAGCAGAGCAATTCCTATTTAAAAAAAAAAAATAAGGTAATCTACTGATGTCTTACCCGTCTTTGGTTTGTATTAAGAATGCCACATAATTAAAAACTTAAAATATGTATTACAGGATGACTTACATATGTACCATATACAAAACTGTTTTACAGGGAGAACAAAGAAAGTGTCATCTGCTCCACACAGCAAGACACTGAAAAGGAAACTCTTAGAACGTATGTTCAGCATACAACAGACATTATTAAACAGCTCATAGATTCATGCATTTCAGTTAATCAGAGAAACATTGGATACTCAATACTGGAGATCTCATTCCTACAATTTTTTAAAGTTTTGCATGCATGATCAACATGAGGAGGAAGATACCAAAAAGGGAAATGTTTCTCTTTAAAATAATCTTTTCCAGAGGAGGGGAAAAAAAAACCCCAAACAAACAAACAAAAAAACCCCAAAGACTGAGACTTCTTGAATAATTTAAAATAATAATAATTAAAAAAAAGGTCATACTTTTCTGAATCTTACAAACTTTTCCAGGACTTTTTTTTGATAGCTTAAAGGATACTGAATTAAAGTTTAATTTGGATATCCATTAAAACACATGGATCTTATCAAGTTTCATGAGTTCACTAAATTGCAATGTTAAGTATCCTGAGAATAGCCAGTCCAATGATATTCCTGTTTTGACCCTGGGCCGAGACAGAAACTAGAGAGAATTAGACTATTTAACTGAATATTTCAGAATTTTAAAGGAGTGTTGGTTGGTTGGGGGGGGGGGGGGCACGGCGGAAGATGACTGTTCCAGGCATAAGGGGTTCCTACATTACAGGAAGTGTTTCATGCATCTGTATTTATTCTGAAGTTTCTTCTACACACTACATCTCTCTTGTTACTGCAAAGTCAGCCCTGGGAATGCCTGGAGATGCTGGAAATGAAATCAATTTCTATCTTATTCAGAGAAAGAAAATAAGACGACAGAAGGCTTTAGAAAACCTACTGTCGGGGAAAGGGTCAAGAAAAGTCAAAATATCCTAAATATAGCCTACTAAGTGGGGAATGAATTGAATCAAGAAACTGTTTTGCCATTCACATGAGGCAACATTTGTGAGCTTGTGTCCTTAAATATTGATCTTTCCTTTCCTTCGACATAAACAACAGTGACCCTCAGGATAAATTGATTTTTTTCCTCCAGATTTCTTTCATATTCTTGATGTGGGTGTTCCCCTACACAGATTCTGTTCAAGGACATTTTCAGTTTCATGAACTCAGAGGTCCATGACAGATGAACACAGCTAGCCCCAGGGTAGATGCTCTCTCCCACAGTGCCAAACAGTTGGGGTAAGCAATATTTTTCAAACTGTGTCTCAAAACCCCTTAGGGAGTAGAGAAGAATTCAAATGGCATTGCAAAGCATTAGAAAAAAATAGAAATAGAAAAAAAAGTAAATAAAAAGTAGAAAAAAAAAATGGAAAGCAGTGGCTCAGCTTTGCTGGACTAGGCCAAGCGGACAGAGCAAAGAATGTTGCAATTTCTCAGTTGTGGATGTCTCTCTCAGACAGGAGTTGTTGCCTTCTGTTACCTGCTGGTGATTTTCTAGATTTTTTTTCTAGGTCAGGGGACTAAGTATGTATTGTGGTAGCCAGAAGTTACACCTGTTTCTGATTCTGCAGCGCTAAAAAGAGCGGTGTCTTGACTAAATACTGCAGAAAGACCAAGATTTGGACTTTCGGAAACTGTGGGAAAACCTGATGTAAAGGGAACAAGAGATGTGACCAGTAGGGCAGTACCAAAGACAGTAACTGTTTTGGTTTTTTGGTGGACATAGAAGAGAACAGAGGCTCAGTCTTCTCCTCTCCCTTGACCTTCCCAGCCCCTTTTCCTGTCTGTGTTCGCACAGCCACAGAACTTGCCCGCTCAGCCTTGGCGGCTCCGTATCAACTAAGGAGAAATGCTGACCTTTGAAGTAACGTTTTTGTCCAAGTTGAGCAATGTCATCCAGAACAGTTTGGGGATCAGTTTGGTCAGCAAACCACACAAACTAGAGCACAAGGAATAAAACAGCCAAAATGAAAACAGAAAATAAGGCCTATGAGAGAACTGATCCTGGAGGAAGATGGGGAAGAACAGAATTTATGAGTTTGGGAGTGGAAGGTATGTTTTTTACCCATTTCTAATAATTTGTTTTCAGAATTCATAACTCACATGGGCTTTGAGGGAATGATATAAAGAGGCATTGCTTGGAAACCAAAACTGAGAAAAGATTTCTGTAAACTCTTTAAACTAAAAACTGCTCAAAAGAGGACCACTATAACCTGAATGCATTTAGAGAAGCTGTAATTCATAATTGTTTCCAAATGCATTAAGCAGACAGCACATTTCCCAAAGGGCCTATTTATTTTACAAAAATCAAACTACAGAGGGAAATCAATCAAGTATCCAGCTTACAATATTTTAGGTTTTCTGCAGCTGAGAATAAAGGGCTACCAGTTATTGGAATTGTTTTCTTTTGAGTGATGAGGAAAATGCCTGTGTATAGAGCAAGTGATGAATACATTCTGGTAGCAGAATGCGCCACATACTTATTGAAGTTTATAGAAATAATAAGATTTACAAAACTGACACTAGTACAAGATAAACAACAATTTGGAGTAAAGAATGTTTTTTAATGACCTGTTTTTCACTTGCAATGGGTGCATGCTCTCAGGTATTCATACAAGCACTTAAGCCTTGGATACATATTTATTTTTAATTACTTTAATACAGCTCTGAATATTACATAACTGGATAAGAAGCTGCAAATAGTTGCCAAATCCCAGCAATTTCATCAGGAAGAAAATTCAGTCTTTGAATCAAGTGTAAGACTATAAACACAGTATCTTGATTTTAACGAAGAGAAATAAATTCCTACTCATCTCGCGTGTGAGCTTATACTGTATGTTGACTTTCTCTAAACTATATTTCCATGTTCAACCATGAAGTTTTTAGCCTGCTGTTACTTTTTTTCAGAGTTTAAATCAAATCCCTTGAGCCTTTCTGGAATAGCTAGGAAATAATACAAAAAAAAGAGTTAAAAAGATGGTTTTTTCATTTTTATCTATCAATAGCAAATCAATAAGGGGAAAAAAGGCAACTGAAACTCAACTTTCTGGCTAGTGTCAATAAGAACCACTCAGCATACCAAGCAAGGGGGAAAAAGTGGAGAAAACCACCAGGAATTATGAGTTTGTGAATAATACTGAATTCTACCTAATTCCACTAAATCCATTATGTCACACTAGAAACAAACACTACATCCGGTTTCCTTGACACTGCAGTCAGTGGCTAAACACAAGAAGATCAGATTGAAATCAATTTAAAAAGTAAACTTCGTTTGTCTTATAAAATGCAAAGTTCAGTTCTTGTAATTCAAATGGTTTCAGACAACACTGATGCTTTGTGGTTTTTGCAGGCCAGGAACAGATATAAAAGATTCTGTGGAATAACTCTATTAATCGTAACTTCTCAAGAAATGAAAAATATGCACTTGAATATTCTACCACTCTTCCCTACATTTTTTCTTTTGACAATTGTTTTTCTTGAGAAACCATTTATAAAGCTCTTAATTATTCACAGTTCCATTCATACAGTGAGTCTGAAGCTCCAAAATGGCTAGTGCTTTTTATCATTTTATAATAACCATGGTACCATTTCACAAGGCATTGTACAAGCAAAAGCCAAGGAGCTCTCTGCCCACAAAGCCACAAGCTAAATGTTCTTGACCCTGAAATATATAAAAGAGTTGAAGGACTACTGCAAAAATAGTATCAAAATACTCCAAAGCAAGCTCTGTATACTGTTTCTTTTCCTCCTAGACAAATCAATCCTAGTGGCACAGAGCAGTGTTTGGTGACTGACCACCCACCTGCAAGCTGACCACTTTCTCCACCACGTCATCGGTGAAAACTTGCAATAGTCAAGTGTATCAGAGGCTCCAAGTATCATCACGCTGATCTGGACGTGATAATTATGAGTAAGGAAAGCTTTTACTTGCACTGACTAGGGCAGGAAAGGTATTCAGCCCCAGAGAGCTGCCTGAAAATCCCTCCACAAGTGCTGAAAGTCATCAGGACCCCTACAGCAATATTTCAGTAGGGTGAAGCAGTTTTCTCAAGAGTTTGAAAGCCCCTCTGTCACAATGCTGCCCCCTCACTGACATTTATTAACATCACCTCCAATATCATATCTTTTCTTAAAAATAATCTATTACGAAGCTAAGGCTCTGCTTCAGGCTATCTTCAGCCTATTTTTCAAGTGATTTAATAAAGTAATATATATGGGACAAGCATTCCTAAGATATAAATGCATAAAGAAAGCAAACAGCGCCTTCTTTATCCCAGCTCAGCGCTGAGGCAGAATGCTTGCACCTTTGTGGCTAGCACACTCCCAGAGGCCAGGAGGTGTTGTTCTGAACACCACTAGCAGGTATTGGAGACAGGTCTCCTCCACTCTGGAACAGTTAATCCTGCATGCACTGCTCTTCCACCAACACCATCTTCTTCAAAAGCAAGAGTTCAAGAAATCCTCCTTTGGAAGAAAACATATCAGCCTTCAAGAAAGGCAATCTTGCAGGAGGTAGAGGCTATTTTCTTCACACTGGAGAAGACCATAAATCTGAGGGTCACTGACTTTCAAACCCCCCTGTATCCTTGCACAGATAGCTCCAAGGAGCCTTCTCTGGTCAGATAACTGGCCTCTTTGGGCCCCACCCCGAGGTGCCGTGCCATGCCCTCCACTGGACACTATGCAAGGAACTGGGGTTGAGCATACTACATAATGTAGGCTTTTTACTCATCCCATTTCGGTAAGGTCATTTTTGTGCACTGAAAAATTATCATTATGTAATTTAGATGCATTAACTTTTGGCTATATCTTCACCGCCTCTGAAGGGAATGGTTAGCGTGCTATATATGAAGGGACTATTAACTCAGATTAAAGAGGGAACTTGGCAGGTACAGCACATACACAGGATGAATTTTTATTTTAAAGCTAAGAGCAACAGTGAAAATTCTCATTTGCCCAAAGGTGATCATGTCAGATGACATCATGTCAGATAGCATTAAATAGCAATCGAACATTATCTGACGCTATTTTGCTACACTTGCATAGCAACAGCTGAAATGATAAAAACAGAGTCATTGCATAAATGGGAAAATACTAAAGTTATTTGAGTGTAAGCAGGTGTCCTTAAGTGTAATTAGCACTTCACAGTGCTTTTGTTCCTTTAGACTAATCTGCCTAGATTATCAATTTATAATGGTGTACAGCTGCTGAATAGATCTCCCTACATTTGCCACGCCTATCAACCCAAAAATCTTTCTCAGTTTTGTGAACCAGCTTGAGAATTAAGAAAATAAAAATTCAAACAAGAGAACATGTACTTCAAGTATTTCTTAGCATTGTTCCTTTCCTCTAACATGGCAGCTAACAAGTTAGGCTGAGTTTTCTAATGGTTTCTACTTTTCCATTTCAGAAATAATTAGGAATACATTTCACATCCCATTCTCCCCAAAATCCTTTTTAACCTATTTTGAAACAGCAATCAAAGCATCACATAGCAGATGTAGTTGAATATTCAGTGCCTTGAACAGAGGGGGAGGAACAAAAGAAATACCTTGATTTATGGTCGAAATCTAGCTTTCCGTCTATACTCAATTCTTTCCCCATTTCAACCTGTATGTAAAAAGAAATAGGGCTCATAATTTAAAACATTTAAAAGGAGAGACCATAGGCTTCTGGATTTTATTTCCCCGAATTCAACTCTGTTAAGCCTATTATGTATTGTCAAGCTAAAAGTCAAACCACAATTCCAAGACACCTTTTAAAGCTACAGATAATGTGCTTCCATTTAAATCTCTAGGTTAAGATCCCTTTAAAACCAACCATCCAATATGAGATAGTAATCTTTTGTTCACTCACTGCCATCCCTTCTCTCCAGAAAAAACATAAAACACAGACCACAAAGGAACTGATTTGTAAATTTACTTTAGTCAACATCAGCCTATTTTTCAAGAGAAAAACGAAAGTGTGTATAAATTCTGCTACAAGAGGAGGTCTGTCAGGGAAGAGAGAGTTCTCTACCACAGGATGAGTTAGCAATGAAATTAAAATTAGAAATACAAGGCCACATTTTCCAGTAAATATTACAGAGGGAAAACAAGATTTAAAATGTTTCAAAAATGAGTTACCAGAGTTACCAAAAATAAATATGAAAACAAAAGTTACCAGAAACACCTGGCAAACGTGTTCATCAGACTTATGTCAATATTGCTAGTGTTGAAAATAGAAATATTATTTTGTTTCAATTTCCTCATTTCAAAATATTTTGTTATTAAATTTACTTCTATTTAAATTCAACACAGGCGTAAACAAGCTACTGAAGAGCTGGATCTTTCCTCTGTGCTGTGACCAGAGTTTTGATTAGAGCGAATTTGCCATGAAGCTGTTGGGAAATTTAGAGCAACCTCTCCAGCTGCCACGGCAGCACATGGTGCCAAGCTAAACCTGCTGGGCTTGAGAAATGGAAAGCACATTTCAAATCCATCAGGTTCCATTGAGAAAACTGTGTAAAGCAAGTCCAGTTAGTCTACGCAGACTAAAGGTTTTACCCTGCTTGAAGAACTTCCATTTTCAGATGGGAGAAGATACCCTATTCATGGCTCTGGTTGTTAAACCTTGAGTCCCACAAAAGAAAGCAACTGTAATCCATTCCACAAAGGATAAGGCAAATCACGTACTACTTTCACGTAGCTATAAAACTGTGTATTAGCAACTCAGTAAGCCGTTAAATAATCTTGTTCCTGGGCTTGAATTCCTCAGGGTCCCATTTAAAAGAAATTAGGAGCTTTTTATATGCAGAAAACTCTAAAGTGCATGCTAAAATAATGAGTCAAAAATTATATAAATTTAGAAGTGTTTGGCTGACTAAAACAGCTTTGCCAACAATGCATTTATAAATATATTGGTTGTTACTAGAAAATACTAGAGCTATTACAAAAGTATATGAATGCATTAATAAATCATAGCAATTACACAGCATTTTACATCTTTACAGTGCCGTGCAGAAGTGCAGTATACAAATATCTTTCATTATTAGACTTTTATTGTTTAGCTAGATGTTTTTCCCTCCCACTGCTTGTGGCAAACCTCACATTGGCTATTCCCTCAGACTCATCCACCATTTTCCAGCTGTCCCTCACATTAAGCCACTCTCTCATTTAACCCTCAATGCCACCTTCTTGCCAAAGTCTACAAATTCAGCACACCTGCTGTAATGGAATCTCCCACAAAAAGTCTCAGAATGATAAAAAGATAGGAATTCTCTGACTGTGTATAAGAAAATACCGATTCATCAAATCAAATAATTTTCAGAGCACATACATAAAGCGGGAAATACTTTTTCAGAACAGGATAGAATCTTTTGGTCAGACATCATATACTTATACAACAAAGAACAGACCTACAAAAAAGCTAGAGCCATTTCCTGAAGTTCACAATACACAGGTTCAAGTCAAACAGAACCATGGGTCACATGATCATATTTAATTAGTTTATTTTGAGACAATCTAGACATGTCTCTCAGCCACCAACTTCAAAAGGCTTAAGATTTTGTAAAGCAAAGTAGGGAACTTTAAAATCTCAAAAATTATAAGCCAGTTTCAGGTCGTAAACTATTAAACTTTCTTTGGAGTAAAGAAAAATCAAACCTTTTCTCCTAATGCCTACATTAAGTTGCTTTTGCATTCAAAATTTCTTTCCAGACTAAAACTTCGTGCTCAAGACATGCAGAGAGGAGCCTTTTTACATCAAGTCTTCTTTAACATAAAAGATTAAAAAGGGATGAGAAGGTATTTATTGACAATAAAGCAAAATTACATTGTTTAGCCTTTATTTACAATAGACATTATCTTGGGCTGACGAATACTACGGGTTACATTCACTCAAGTTATACTTGTTTCTGTGAAAGGAATTTTCCTAGGAGTCCTTAAGCAAGCAGTAAGTTAGTAAACACATACTGCTGGGATACATTTCTTTCCAAATTACTTTTGCAGAGTGGTCAGAGAATCACAGCTGCATACAAACAATCATATTCTGGAAAAGATAAGCCTTGCCTTGTCTGTGTTCTGAATCTCTCAAACACAACAACACTTGTTTGGAAACTATTTTATGTGAAAAATCATTAGATCTTGGAAAAATAACAGGGATAAAACAACCCTTGATTTGGACTACACGTGAGACATTTGGATTAGACTATGGCTCTATGTCAGCAAAGCAAAGACAGTATAAACCTGGAGGAAAGCTCACTGAAGTTCTAAACCAGACTTAAGACAGAATAGGGTCAGCCCATAGACCTCTGACAAAATGAATTTGGCTAAGAGTAGAAAACCTCCTAAGGGATCAGCATAAATAAACCTAACCAAATAAGCAGTTCTCTGCACTACTTCTGTTTTTTCCACCGCAAGTTCCACCCTTGGCAACCAAACCAATATAAGACCAGATGAAATAATTTATGGACAGTTGTGGCATATTTCTTTACCTAGGCTCTAGAAACTGAAACAGAAATCTTGTCCAGTATACAGAATGACCAACATGAGATAAAACACAGACAACAGAGATTTTCATACTCAATGGAAAAAAACCCATACCTATTCTATAAGTCTCACTGCAATTTCAGTAGTTTCACTGTTCCCTCTAGACTTGTTACTGTGATCGTGGAAGTAGCTCCAAATTTGTCAATCAGCTGATTTGGTATCAAAGGACTAAAATATCTCATTCTACATCAGAAGTTCTTTGTGTAAAGCCCACACAGGCCTATCCACCTCTGAAATGTAAAAAAACTTCCACAAACTGAAACATTAAGATAGCCATAATTATATAACACCCCTTTTTTCTTTTTTTTTAGAAAACTATGGGAGGTCCTGAAATGTAGATCAAAACTAGACACAACCTTGAATTTACCACAAATTTCATCACAATTGTGAATTCCTTCTATTACATGCAAGAGCAAGATTCCTGTTATGTATAACGGGATCATATCAATGAATCTGAAAAAATAGGATCTCATATCCCACTTTTGCAATTTTGAATTGCCCACGTGTAAATCTAGATCACATTCTCGTAAGGACCTTTATCTAGATCAGTTCTCTTTGAATCTGAAAAGTTGACTATAACATTGAAGCCTTCTCAGCTATACCGAATTCCCGCAAAACCTTTCCTGAGATTTCCCTGTAATAGACTGTAGACATATGTGTTCTCTCACCTTCTTTGTTACATATGCTTGATTGATCAGTTTGTCTTTGATGACCCAAATGCTACAGATCTTCCTGGCATATACTGGTAACAGCAGAATGGCTTTTGAATAAATAAAAATATCTTTGCTTAGCTACAACAGCACCAAAGGTTTTTTGGTTTTTTTTGGTTTTTTTTTTGTTTTTTTTACAAATGGTGGTAGATGTTGTTCCCTTAAGCCAATAAGACCTTATGGGTCATCTCCCTTGCCTTTCCCACCTTTGACCCAAAAGCAAACACTTGCATCACTCCACTGATTTGCCAGTTCAAATATGAAGAAAACAAACCAATTCCCCATAGTTAGGAAAGGCTAATATCAAAGCCATAATCTTTTTATCTTATACAAAATGCATTGAAGAAGCCTTGTACCATTACTACAAAGTGCCCAAGTTCATAATTATCAGACAGCAATTTCCTGTCCTACTTCTAGCTATAAGGTAACTACTTATTGCAATTTAAGTGCACTTACTTTGCCTATCTGCTACTGCATCAGTCTTCCAATTAAATTATGCTTTTGCTTAACTGGAAGAACTCCACTGATTTCAGGTGCTAGGACAAGGAGGGCTGAAAGAGACACAGCACTCCTTATATCACCAGTTAGCCTGGAAGAAAGAAACTCTATGCTTCTATAAAATACTTTTCCCAAAGAATTCTGTTTCTGAACAGGGACCTGTGCAATGTTTTTCTGACACATTCCATGCAGTTTCTCTTCCAGGTGCCAGCTGCCCAAGGCTTAATATTTTAACAATTCCCAAATATGATCTCAGGTGCAGGAACTTAAAGAAAGTTGAAGGCAGAAGGAAACAGTATCAGATCATAAAAGTACAGAACCTGCATCTCTAAGGTGATGTGACATGCTTTGCTGAATACCAGAATATGCTTTTACTGCTCACAGAAGACAACAGATACTTTCATCTTACACCATGCTTTAATTTTAGGCATACTAGAACATATGTACTGATCTTTGAAGTTTGCTTTGGTAGAAAACATTGCTGACAAGCTGAATAAAAATCGACATAATTAAGTGACAAATATGATGGAAACACGCAAGTCTGAGTTGATATGGCTCAAGCTGGATTTCTTTGATTTCAGAATGAATGCCATAAGCTAAATTAATCATTTACATCTGCACTATTCACCATCAGAGACATCAAATCTCATTAATCCTTGTTAAGTAGAAAAAGCCTCCCTGACAATTCCTTTCTTGTGTTGAAAAGCAAGTTCAGTAAAAGTGTTATCGCACCCTTGAGTATTCACACACCTGTGCAATAGACCTCCGTAGGAATTTTGCTACCTATTCCAAACCTCAGGGGAATATGGCAGCTTGGGCTAAGAAAAAAAAAGCATAAGTAAAAAAATATTAAAAGATCCTTTACAAAATAATGGACTTTTTTTTTCTGTTTACAGTTTTAATATGCTTATTTTGTTATCTTAATAATTGATAACCTACGTACTGTTCTTGATTTGTACGATAGCGTTCCCTTAAACTCGGGCACATGCGTAACATAGGTGTTTTATCTGACAAAGTCTGTGGTGAGCGACTGGACTGATGTTGGCCCCAATCCAGAGCTTTTCCTTGATCTTCCTGACTCCTGCTCCTTTTGCATTTAATTTCATAGAAAGTCTAGTAGTGCATCTCGGCTGTCAGTAGCAACTAAATGCTGCATGACAGAAAAGGGCAACCTCTTAAACTGCCTGTGCAACTCCTCCTTAGCACAAAGCTCAACGAACTTGCTTAAAGTGCTGTTTGACAATGCAGCAGAGTGCAGGAAGAGCTTAGGTGAAACAAACAGTTCAACTTCATGCTGGAACAGAAAAGTACCAACAGATCATACGAACCGAGGAGCAGCCTTAGCGTCCCAGTGGAGACGAACAGCACTCTGTGGGCACTGGTGTCAGCCACGCAGTCACCAACGAAAGTTCTTTAAGCCAAATTGCTTGACTTCGCACTAAGTAAGGAAGAGACACTCAAAGGATCAGTACTATTTAATAATGTGAGCAATAGCTTTCAGAAGTCAATATTTAGTGGTTTTCTTAGCCTGAATTTCTGATGATTTTTACATTATTCCACCATCTTCTCTGACATAGAAGGCTTTTGACCATAACAAAGTGCAAAATATTCCAAACTATAAACAATGTTGAAAAGTGAGTGACACTAACTAGTGTTTGGATGTGAATGTAATTGAACATGAAGACATGGGTAGAATCATGCAGCCCTGTCCGCAGTACTGCATTGCTGAAAGAGAAGTCAAAAGCAGCAGCTTTCTGACAGAAGATTCCATGCAGCCAACAGAAACCTAAATAGTAGTGCTTATTCAACCCAAAAGAACATTTAAGAGGCCTGTCAGCTTGACGCACAAATGCTTTGTGTGTTAATACATTAGAAAAACAGAGGTAAGAGAAAATGCAAAAGCATCAATAGACTTTACTAAGCGCTTATCTACTGCTCTTTGAACTATTTTTTTTCTATAACAAATCTGTATATGATAAAAGCTGCCTTAAAAAGCATATCCACTGAAACAGTGTGAGTGGACTAGCACATATGATTGCACTAAAGCAGCAGATGAAATTGCCATCCGTAAGTGCCAGCAGAGGTTTGTAACTGTATAGGTTTAGCTTGCTTGCAGGCTGAGCTGAAGAACACTCGGTCAATGAAGGTACAAAAAAAAAAAAAAAAGAGACAACAACAAAACACACCAAAAAAACACCAAAAAACCCCCAATATTACTTTTACCTCATTTGGGACCAGCAAAAAGCACGCACATATTCAGTTACGGTAGCTCAGCTGGCAGGTGGTAAGTGGTTAAGCTCTGCAGTTTAGTTGTGCTGGTTTGTGTCTGTACAATGCAGATGTTCAACCCTACATTTGAGACCAGATTAAAACTAAAAAAAAATTTGAAACGTATCTTTAACCCCTTTTATTGCCAGGAGGAATTATAAAAGCATACATGCAGACTACTGCTCTATGACTTGCTATTACAACATCCAAACAACAGTAAGGTAAAAAAATATAAATGATGCTGGTAAGAAAGCCTTGAAACCACTTGAGATTTAACTCTTTGCATAGTAAAGACTAACAAACCTGAACACAGACAGAACACATTTGTCTTATCCTTTATTCTCTACTGAACTTTAATTTATTACATTTTGGCTTAAAGTAGCTAAAGAGGAAGGAGTTTCACATACAACTTTTCATGCAAATTACCTATTCCATGAAATTATCATAACGGCAGTAGTAAACATCTTGGTTAGTGAAAGCTTTACAGGTCTACACTTTTCAGTAAAAAGCAGTTGGAATTTTAAAGTAAACTTCTGAGATTTTTTTTTTTGTGATTTCCACAGTACTTTATAGAGAAGTTCTCTATATTATGCATATGTACTGTATGCATATTTCATATAAAACGAAATCATGTATATATATGTTCTTTCTCCTCTTGCATTTATATTTTCAACGGAAGAGGAACTATTCCTTTCTAGTTCCATCTTTTCTTTTTGCTTTTAAAGGACATACTTTAAAGTAGCATGGTTACATCTACAATTGGCTATTTTCCTCTCAATGAGATAGGAAATCACTGGTACTGGGGAAACATGAGAAAAAAATGAATGCTTCATTATGAAAAAAACTCAGGGAATTCACATTCAACCACCTATCTGGAAAGATTTTCAATGCAATGATTTTCAATTCAATGAAATTCATTATTAGAAATAAATATACAGTTTGAAATAAGGTTCATTTCTTTTTAAGTTGATTTCTAGTTAGAAATAGAAACATATTATGGCTATACTGACTTCAGAGAGCTGTGGTTTTAGCTTTTTAATATCTTTTCATGCTCCTGAATTTTTGTAGTCCAACATCAATTGCATTGTTCTGATTTTTTGTGCAGTCTGTCCTTTAAGGCAGTAGTCTACTGAGATAACATGACAGAGGAGCTGCCAAATTCTTATCATTCTTTCAGCAGAGATTTTGACTTGTTACGTGAGTGACAGGATGGGACAGGATAAAAGTGAGTACTAACAGCAGTTTTTGAAGTGTTTGCAGGTACATTAGTACCTGATTCACTAGCCATTTTTTTGAAAACAGTCCTATCTGTTCCCAGAACCCTGAGTTTTGAGTTTATTCTCCTTCATGTTGTCAAATAAATACTTAACCTTTTCTCCGTATTTTTTTTTTACCTTTCTGTGAAGGAAACACAGATAAATTTAAGATTTTTTATTTCTTTTTTTAAGAAATAAGAAAATACAGAGGAACATGAAAAGGTATTTCTTAAGCTCTAGCTGACATTAGTTCAGGTTGCTACTAGTGACTGAGGTTTTGGCTTTTTTGGCTTAGAATCCTGGATGCAAATTGGAGAAGCTGAATTGTTGCTGAGAATCATTATCCGCAAAGATCTGCAAAAGTCTGATCAGCTGCTGCAGCTGTGCTAACCACAGTTTAATTTTCATTACTCGTGCCCTAAAATATTCAGCAGTGTCCCAGAGTATTTTTCATAGCATATATAAAAGGAGATTGGAACAAGCAACTACTGCTAACTGCTACAAAATAAACTACTGTATAAAGTCATCTAGTACTTGTATATTCAGTTCATAGTTCAGACTTCATCTGCAAAAATAGCATAGATTATAAGCCTACAAGATACACGCATACATATATACAACACATATATATAATTAAAAATTGAAGAGTGAGGGTTAACTAACTTTTGGCAGCCTCTTAAATATATTGAAAAATCGACACAAAAAATTTGAAAGCTATGCGTAAGTTACCTTCTGTAATAGCATTGTTCCCCTGCAGTCATACACACAGAGGGCAAATTTAGCCTTTTTTTTTTTTTTTTCATTTTCCTTGGATGTTTTTTTTTGTTGTATTTAAGATAGGTGACTTAGAAAAAAGACAGACAGCTGGTGGTTACTGCACAGATAGTTGGTGGCTCCTACCCAGAGAGTACAAGACAGATGAGGAGCTTTTTGCTATTTTTTTCACCTTTTACAATTCCAAGCCATCAGTCAGCATTGGAATGTGCTCACTACAGTTAATGCTTCGTTGGGAATAGAAAATCAATTGCTGTCCGAGACAAACTGCACAAAGTGTTAGCATAAACCATAATAACACTTTTGCTTGAAGGATTCCTGTTAAGGTTCCAGGGGATCAATATTTTCCAGGAGGTCCTGCAAGTCTGATAGACCATATCCACTGATTTTAGGAGGTAATGAAATTGCCAATGGCCTTTCTGTCATGATCTATGGAAATGGCATTCATAAGCACTGGGCATCCACAGGTAAGTCTCCTAGTGATTTCCTCATTCCTTTCATCAAATAAAACCACTGAGAAGTGGCTTTTCTTTCCTTTTTTTTATTTTATCTGTCTTTAATTGTTGTTTATCTGAAAACAACAAAAATGGATTTTTTGCTTTTTCTCAAAAATTGAAAGAATCTGATTTATTTAAATATGTTACTTTTTAGCTAAGGTATTTTCCCAGCCAAAGTGCAAATTCTGCCCCCCCCCCCCAAAATGAAAACATTGCAAGATTTTCTTTTTTTCTGAAACGTATGGCAAAGTAAGATTCCACAAAATCTTCATGAAAGCCATAGAAAAGATTTAGGAATTGACAAGAGAGAAATATTTCGTGATCCCTGCATGTGTTGCCAATTAAAGCAATGAATGGCAACTGATTTCCTGAAAATCTATTTCTGGAACGTGAATGAATAAAGTAATCTAAGTAACTTTACTAAGTCATATAAGTGTATGTGACAACTTGTTTTCTAGGTCAACTTTCTGAAAATACTGAAAACCTGCACAGATTTCTAACCTACGATAATTTGCTAATGAAATATTATGCTAAGTGGGAAAAAAAGTAAAGGCTTTCAAGCCTTCAGTGGATTTTTGGTTTTACGAAGTCAGTGACCATTACAAACATTTTAAAGGAGGCACATAAGTATAGCTCAGTGGCATCATTTTTAATAACGTAGGATGGAATTGTGAATGTACTTTACAAAACAGTCACACTATGAGTGAACATTAGGTTTCCTAAGGCAAGTAAGGTCCGCTCTCTTTGTAGATTTTAGTAAATTTTTTTCAGTTTTGAATAACAGAGGAAGAAAGTTATTCCAGGGCTATAATTGACGACAAAAACCTGTCCACTAAAGTTTTGTGCTTATAAATATGCTAATCTTGCTATCATTTTGCCTTAAAAGGAGGCAGCCTTTCCTTTACAGCTTTTGACGTGCTTTGATGTGCTATCCATTTAACTGTTTTATACAGTATTTTAAACCATAATGTAAGAGCGTCAGACAGTGTCACTGTCTTCAAAACAGAAGCTTTTATTGCAGTAGCCAAAGTTTAATAACCATGCTGGAGGAAGACAAGTTCAAAGCAGAGATGGGAAGCTTGGGATCCCAGTAACATCTGGTGCCTTTTTCATGGGTTACAAAAGTTAAATTGCACAGCTCTTTGGAGAACCAGTTATATTTGCTTCAATACCCCAAGACAATGCAAGCCACAGAGAAAGACAGAAAGGTCAGGGATTCCGATAAATCAAATATTTAGAACAGTCTAACTCTTTCTACAGGACCTATCAAAAACTTACATTTCAACAACAATGAGCCTTTTCAACTACAAGAATCATTTGGACTAAATACCCCTCAAAAATTTATTCTAGCATGAGTATTTACAGTACCTGGCTGTCTGAAAGCAACCAGCCTTAAGAACAGGTAAATAAATCTCCGGTAATTTAGCAAATTATACGTCTGGAAGATTTTATATTTCCTGAGTGAGAACCAAATCTGACCCAGGTACTACTGAAGATGGTGAGATCCTTTCATTTGAGTCCAGGGGGCTCTTGATTGAAGTTTAAATTTTTTAATTTTTAAAAAAATCCACTATTTAAAATTTACCATGATGTTTAGGGACCACATGACAAGTATGATTCAAATGCATCATAGGAAAAACTGCCCTCCCTCCAGAACTAATGTTTAAAAAGAAGAGAGAATAACTTTTTTCAAGTTATGCCTCACTTGCCAAAAGCAACAAACAATACAAGTTGTGTTAACTCAGTCCACCTCATCCCAACCTAGTATTCTTTATTTTTGCTTTTAAAGAGAGAAAATGAATAATTCTTAGTGCTTTCTATTTCTCCTATTGTACTTTCTCACCTCTTTCACTGAGGCAAGTCAGAGTTGAAAGCAGATGACAGAGAGAAAAGAAGTTCTTCATATTTCTCTTATTTTCAAGTTTGAGAGTTTATTATTTTCGTATTTTCATGCAGCCTCCTTCCCCGCTTATGGGCCTCTCATACAAGAGGACACATTCAAACCTCAGGCTCTCAAACAGGCCCCAAGAGCCAAATTGTGGGTGATTCTCATTCTTGTTCCGTTCTTGCAATAGACAAAAGCCTTTTTATTTTTCTGACCATTCTTTTTAGTAGGACTTGCATAACCATTGCATTTTTGCTTCACTAACTCCCAGTTAGCACCAAGAAGCATCTTTCTTTTTCCTGGCCAGTTCAAAAGCTAAATCGATTATGCTCATCAGCCTTTCCAAATTAACCTATTCAAGTCTAATTGGTCAATTCTTTTGTTTCTAAGCTTTCATCTACAGGGAGATTTCACCTTTGGGCATTTAGTTTAGCTGGATGAGCTAAGCATGCTTCCTCATTCATTTATGTTTCTGCTTCTGATTTTAAAACCACAGAAATCAGGCCTTTCTAGGGAGATTCCTCCCTTAAGCCACAAATCACTAAATGCCACATGTTTTCATCACATCTTGGCGCTAACAATCCTTTGAGATGCATATTACTGCATAACTAAACCCTGGTTAATAGATTTGTTTTGATTATGATTCTGGACTGGGACCTTCAGTTGTGAAAGTCTTGTCTAGAGTGAAACCCTTTAAGAATTAGAAACCTTACAAAGAAGGACTTCAACATCTTTCTCAAAACCTTTAAACTACAGATTCATATATAATGTTGTTATAAGATATGAGCTACAGTATTAAGAACTTTAGAAATGGACGCTTTTCAACTTCTCATTATTTTCTATTTTCAGTCACTACGACTCAAGAACTATTTGAAAACAGATCTCATATTTTGTTTTTTCCTAAACTGCTATTTGGAATTTAAAAAACAATAAACAAAACCAAACCCACCATATTAGCAGAAATCTAGATATAATTTCTCATATTTCATAGAAACTTATGAGCAAAAGCTCATAGAGAGGAAAACCTTGCGTGGCTTCCCTACACAGTAAATAAATTTCAAACAAAATAAAATAAACCCACCATATTACATTCTTCAAGATACTATCGTGATTTCAAATAGACAGAAGTCATAAAATATCAACAGGGATTTTTCTCACTGTAATACCAGATACCACATAAAAGCTTATATGAGTCCTCTGGTGTAGGTGCAGGAGTACGAGTACTTTACACATGCAGTTCTTAGTACCCACAAAACCCATTCCATGGCAGTGCTGGGAACCTGATGACATGGCAGTTAAGGATTTATTCTCACACGCACAATAGCTTGCACACAATGTGATTATAAAGATACAAGCAGGACTGATGTAAGTCCAAAGAAGGAGATTCTACTTTATTTTGTGTTTCCACCTATTTTCACAAACCACAATGTACTATATATTTAAAGTAATTTTAATTGTTGAAAAGTTTTGTCTAGAAGTTGATTGAATTAGAAGTTAGGTTTCTTTCATTATTCTTTACAGTTCCAGTTCACAAACTGCATTGCCACTTTGTATTCCTGCAGTAACCCCTGAAGACTATAACAGAAAGGGCAAAATGGGACCTAAGAGAAATTAGCTTTAACCCTAATTGAATCAATGACTCATTCAATGAAACACCACCAAGACACATCCAGCTCAGCTGGAAAAAAGGGCTCACAAAACAGACCTAGTCTGGGGAATTCCTCACTACAGAAAAAAAGGTTATAGCAATAAATAGTAAATTGGAGGACTTTTTTTTTTTTTTTAGATTAAACTATTTTCAAATTAAAACAGGATTAATTTATCTATTTCAACATTCTGTTGCTGTACAAAGATAGCTGCAGATTCTCTTCGCCCTTCCTGTGTTCCTTGTTGTTATCCTTACATTTCATCTTGCATTGATCAATGTAAGGCATGACAATGATCAAAGGCATCAGGATACTTCAAGGACAGACTTTATGGAAATATGGGGAGAGATCTTTTAAAAAAATTTATTCACGTAGCTCTACATTCTCTAGATTCTTTCCAGTCAAGAATCTAGATTCATGTATCTCTGGCTGTAGGGAGAGGCAAAACCCTATCATCCAAATGCCTATACTTCTAAAAATGAATGTCACTTTGTCATTGACTTGTAAGACCACAACTTCAACCAGTTTCTCCACCTTCTTTTGATTTACTGTGCAGAAACGCATTTGATTCCTGATACATAAGAAGGCAGAGTAATTATGTTATAAATTTTCCTCCACTTTGTCAGAACAACATACAGTGTTGCAGTATATGGGCATACCCCTAACAGGGATGAATCACTGCATTTAACAGAGTTCAAGTGTTTTATGCAAGATTTATGTCAGAACAGTTGAAAGCATGGTAGTTGTATGCTTACAGTAACCAGAAGCAGTCATGTTAAGGATAGGCACATATTTGACTTTCGTTAGGCTGTGATTTTTATCCTTTGGACATGTATTCACTGTCTTTTCCATTCATTCATAGCCATATTACAGTGGTATTTTGCCTGCTCACGATGCACTATGCCAATGTCACAAGATTATAATTAAGATGAGAATTAAAAGTTGGTTACATCCAAAAAGCTAGAAGTCCCTTCTGTATAATGTCTGCATACAGTTGTACGGGTGCCAATTTGTTCTTGTTGCTTTATGAAGTTAGGAAAAAGTAAAATAGGGGAAAGTAAAGAAGCAGAATGATACCAAGTGAAATGAGATCATTACAATGATCGAAATAGAAAGGTAATAAAAGGCTGACCAACTTCTGTCCATCCCAGGCAGAAAAGGATTCAGCCTTGGGGGGAAAAAAAAATTTTTTTTAAAAAAATCAACAGAACTTAAACACTTAAAAAGAAAGCAAAGGTTTCTATATTTTCAAGGGCTGAGATAATACTACAGACAAATACAACACAAAACTTTTAGTTTCACACAATCTCACAAGGCCATCCAAAAAATCTTATTTTGACAGTCCAAATATTACACACGTTACTCACAAACCTTTTAAAAGAGATAAATTTAAGGAGTTCCTCTAATTATTTTTTTAAATTAAATAATTATATAACTAAATATTAAAATTAAGATGCATTCACAGTTCCCATCCTGACTCTACACTGCATTTAGCTACACATGAGGAAAAGAGAGCAATCCAGGCTGCCTGGGATGCTACAGCAATATCCAGAAAAACTCCAAAACCTGTAAAGCAAAGAGAGACAGACAACACCTCGTGCAAAACATGAAAAGAAAAAAAAAAAAAAGAAAGTCCAAATCTCAGGACAGCTGATCCTTAAAGGATACCAAGAGAGGAAAATGCCAGGAATTTTATCTTATGAATGACAGCATATTTCGCTTGCTTGCACACAGTCCTGTACAAAGGACTAGACATATGCAAAATGATCAAGAAGAGCATGAAATATAATTGCTCATAACAGGAGCAGTAAAGGTCAGAGTAGTGACTATTCGTTACCCTCTTCACCATTATCCTGCTGAACACACACCATCTATATTTAAAATAGTAACTGTATGAATGTATTAAATCATTCACCAAGACCTCTCGCAACACTCTATGCTATTTAGAAAAGATAGAGCTTTGACAGCCTTCTAGAAAAGAAATCCTGTAAGTGGCCGAGGGCACAGTTCATTGCTTCTATACATCCGAAACAATGGGGTATTTAAGGTGAAATGAATTGGACGCATTAGTTTAATCATATCCTAAAGTACATAAGTCAGTAATGCCAGAGAAGTAAGATTACTTTTTTTCTAAGAAAGTTTCAGAGTAAGGCCAAGACCTCTATAAAATGGGATTTTAAGCCCCTACTGATAATATATCTGCTGTCCAAAAAGAAAACAACATTAATGAAGAAATTCCTTGGGCTGTTTATTGATAGCAGATTTGCTTTAACAATTAATCTCCCTTAAAAGCTATTGGAACAGTGATAATGACAAAAGCAGCTATCCATACATATTAACTGTTGGGATAATTTGAAAAACGTTAACACAACTTGCTATTGTCCACATCCAGGGAAGGCTTAATTATACCTCTAAGTACCTGAAGTAAATCATCATTTTAACTGAGGTACTGCTCCTGATTCATGTTGGTGTTTGTGTTTTGTTGTTGGTTTTTTTTTTTTAATAAGCACCTCGTTTTGTAGCTAAATAAACCACGAATCAGTGTTCAGTGCAATCAACAGAAAGAACTATGTCACTAATTGATCTGACCTGAAAATAAGAGGGAAATACTCTGACTTCATTTGAAATTCCACCATTGATCCTGAGATGCTGTTCACTCCCTGTCCTTCTATCTGTCCTCCCCTATCACATGTTCCTGGCAGCAGCCAGCACTATTTCAGAGTTTAGTTACTTTATTAGGTGCTTTCAAGCATCGAGAGATGAAGATATAGATACAACTATACAATTCTGCCAACTTCTCAAAAATTGTTCTGTAAATCAGAAAGGTCAGGAGTATCTCACCTCCCCATATTCGAAGCATATAAGTGAAAAGAAGAGACTAATAACGAATATTCATGTAATACAATGACAGACAGGGAATGCATAGATCAATAGGCAGACTAGTTAGAAAGCAAATCAAAGCAAAGTCTAAGTTTGCAGTGGTATACAAATAAGCATTAAAATCAATGAAACATTCAACTCAGTTGATTCAGTTATCTTGATACTCTTACTAACTTCAGTACTTCTCTAATCAAAGAACTCAAAGATTACTCACCGTACTTAAGTCTGTAAGGGTTACTTCTTGTCTGGCTAACATACACCAGCAGAATAGATGAAACAAGATCGATATCAGAGTCAAACATTTCTTAATTCCGAGTCCTGATAATTGAGGTGTTGAGGACCACTCAGTGGGCTCAGTGTGTTTTGATTCTGTGTCATAATATATTCTAAATGGCAATAATTCAATCCTAAATTGAACCAAAAGCAGTGACAGTATAAAATGCTTTTATGACTGGACAGTAGCAGAGATGCCAAGTGGCCATTTAGCTCATTATCCCAAAAAATTGATGTCAGTTCCGTGATTGAAAATGTTTCCTTAAGTGACCTGGCCAATTGAGGGAATTATATTCTAAATACTTCCTGATAGAAGATTTACAAAGTTACTAACATGTTCAGGCACAGAACTTTACTATATGGTTCAATGCTTCTCCTTCAGTGAGGAAACTGGTAGAAAGAAAAGTGAAGGAATACTTTCAAAACTGACTACCAATTTCAGGAATCTCAATTTGAGTTGCCAAGTTACTGTATGTTGAAGGAACTTGAACACCTGTGCCAAATACAGTAAATATTACCTGAAACATAAATAGCTGTTGCCTGGTTTAGAGTGAGTATCCAAACCCAATCTTAAGAAAGAGCTCTTAGGCACCCACTGATAGTATGACTTTCTATATCTAGTATGACTTTCTATTCTAACTAAATTCAGGGTAACTAAATGCAGCTGAAAACTATTGCATTGCTATGTAAAATAACTCTACAGTTCATAGGACAGGAACTGATTGTGATTCATTACTCATGTTGAAAAATAATTGATTCCACACAATTCCATTTCTAACAACGGAACAGTTCAAGGAGGAGGATACTCACCTTTCAGAACAAAGAGAAAGCAGACTGTGCTCCAACAGACTGAAGAGGTTACAGAATGAATAATAATTACAGAGAACTGAGAGAGCCTGAAATTATTTTCTCTGAATTTTTTTAGGTGAAAAAAAAAATAAAATCAAGGCTTGGTTTTCAGAATCATCAGGAGTGTCACCAGTTACGTTTTTTCCCCAGTAGCTGAGTAGTTTAAGAGCTCTTTTTGAGGTGAAGACCTGTACACATCCCAGTCCTTAGTCCAAGAGAACAGAGCTGAAATCTTCCATTTTATAATACTGTCCTAAACAGCAATTTACAGAACTCAACTTTGAGACAGTCTCCCAATCCCTAGGTGTTGGTGGTTTTCCGTTTCTTATTACATATGAGATCAAGAAAGAAAATCACTCCACCTGCACGCCCCGGGCAAAGACATATCCAGGAGATAAAAAACCTGAGTAAAGTTGAATCCTTCAGCAAGAGAATTCACATAAGCAACCAGACAGCTGTCACGTCACATTGAACAATTACTGGTAGGGACAACATCCACATCTATGATGCAGTGAATCCCTGGAGCCATTCATGCTTTATTTCTGTCCACCATACTTATTTCCAAAAATACATGCTTTTGAAACAAAATCAAAGTATTATACAAAAGCTGTTAATGGGGCGTTGTCTTGTAAGTTCCTGTTGTGTTTTCTCATGGAGTGTAAATTGCAGGTATAAATTGCAGCGAACAAAATTGTCTTGGGAAGTGTGGGTTAAGGTGTGTTTTCCTTCTGACACCTTTATTATAGCCAGGTAATTCAGTAGCACATGCTAGCATATCATCATATCATTTCAATAGTACTCATTACAGTAATTCTAACTTACTTTGCTAACAGGATGCCTCCAAGATGTTAATTCAGCCCACCTTTTTCTCTTCATTACAAAATACAGCTAGTAAAGGGAAATAATTCAAAAATAGAGTACCATGCTGCTTGATATTTCCATCACATGAAACATTCCTGATGAATTCTTTTCTACCTCACTTCTGCAGTCAAAACATGACTAAAAATGTAGCTTAGTTGCAAAGGATCAAATCTGTTTTCTACTTTTTCAAAGGCTGAACGGCTCTTTGTCTCCAAGGTTTGCTTTTTGCATTACACATAGGACAGAAAGCCTTGACACCAGCCACTTACTCATATCATTCAGACCCCAAAATGTTCATACGTACCTACTTACAGATACACTACTGGATGCAGTATACATGGAAAAAGTTTATCAGGTATCAGACAGCCTTATTTCATGTACCAGAAACTTTACTTGAAATTCTGCGTTTCAGATAAAAGAATTTAATCATTTTTGGGCAATGACATCTTCTATACCTGAACTGTGGTTACCCTACAAAACTGATCTGCTTCAGTGTAAGTATGCTATCAAGGATTAGGCAGAGGCAGATGTGGATAAAACACTGGTCCTGGTAAAATGGTGAAACTATTTTGACTCCTGTTCGGCTGCAGGGAAAGCACAAAAATGCTAAGTGAATGCTTCCAGTACATAAAAGTCCACATGTTTCCAAATGCATAGGGTTATTGAGTAAATCAATCTGTTTCTGGCAACTCTAAACAGCTGTTATAGCTGAAAGCACAATTTCCATTATGTGTGCCTAATAGCAGAAAAGTTGAAAATCTTAATCTTTAGTTAGGTAATGTCTTATCGCTCGTTATCAATACACTGCGTTAACGAAATTACATTTAATGAGCGCAAAACAAAACAAAAAAATTGACTCACTATATGCTAGCGTACAAAAGGCATGAGGTAAATAAAGAACCAATGCTCACCGTTTTCCAGGTTATTAAAACCTAAAAGAATATCAAGTGTTTAGTTATGAAATTTAAAACAAAGAAAAGAAATAACTTATTATAGGGCAAACATACAGCATTTGAAACTTGTGCTACAAAACGTGGTGAAGTCCATATGGCTTTAGAAAATCAGAATAAATATTGATAGAAGTAAAATCTACCTAGGACTTAAAGACTCTTATTCGGGGGGAACGCTCTCATTTGCAGAATGCTGGGGAGACATTCAGGAAGCAGTAAACCCCTGCGCTTCCCTGTTCTGTAAGCAGCTTTGTGCACCGACTACTCGCCGCTACCTAGATAACACAATGTTAGCTACATCATTTTTTACGTTCATGGAAAACCTGCCACCACCTAAAATAGTTGTATGGGTGCTTGGTTATTAAAGACTAGAAGGTGTATAGAGACAGCCATTGGATAAGTTTGCTCTTCTTATCTGTTAGCCATTGAAATGCCTTAACGTCAGCCTGCTGAGACCCCTTAAATCTGGATGGACTTAGATTCAAGTGTTTAAATAAAGAAACATTCTGATCACATCTAGTTTATAACCTTTTCACAGAATAGGAGAACTAAAGAGTCCTCTCAGAATTTTGCCAACTTTTAAAAAAAAAAAAAAATTCTCACAGCATGTTCTGAAAACTTTCATACAGATGCTATTAAATGACTACATTACACCACCAGTTTGACACGTTATCTGTTCATTTGCAGGTGACGGTTTCTCACTGGAAAGCTATTTCAGCAATTTAAAGGTGGTGGGTTTTGAGGCTATATTTCATTTTTCCATAAACTCTGATATGTCAAATCATAGCTGTTCAATCTGTACCTAACAACATAAGTGAAGGAAATTAAAGTGGTATTTCATATTTAATAAAGATCTATAGCCTATCTATATATCATCCAACTAGAAAAAAATAGATTTTGAGATAAAGAAAGCAGAAAAAAGATTATATATAATGACTTGCAACAGTTATGAACAAGTAAAATCCACAGAACCATTTTGATATGGCCTGGATAAGAATTACTTTTTTTTTTATATTTATTTCAAGAGGAAGAACAGAGATTAGTTTAGCAGTCTTTTAAGGACTACTCAGTAAGCTAGTTTAGAGATGAAAGACTTACATTGTAGCCTTGGTCAATTACCACTGAAAGCTACTGCTATCAACTGACCGCTCAATGGCTCCTGCAAGCGAGCCCGATAGCCTCATACCTGATGCTGATGAGCACTAAATGCCCACACACATCACAGTACTGTCATTGCAAGCGCAATCATGGGGCTCACTCATTCCGGCAGCGAATCAGAAACCAGGACACACTCAGACACTGACTTTTATGTGATCTTGGGACTATTAAACACCGTGAGCTGCAATACTGTTCCTCTGGGCTGAGGTATAATTGTGTAGAAGAGGGAGCCATGGGAGGCTAAGTGGAAGTGGCAATGCTTCTGTAGCCACTGGCCATAGTGCACCTGTTACCTTCTGCAGGCATTATACCTTCCATTGTGACACACCGAGTCTCAGAAAGCTTTAAGAGCAGATTCCTGTTCTGTGTTAAAATGATAGCGAGCTGTGGGAACAGATACGAGTACGCAGTTAATCGGTCAGGTTCAAGCAGCCATATTTAAAATTGTTCAGTTAACAGGGTATTATATTTTAGTTCCTTGCTGACTTTCAGAAGAATTGGAACAACTCCAGAAGAAAGATACAAATGTGCAGACGTACATAAAAGACCGACTGATGCGAAAGATTCGTTGTATTTATTACAGCTAAGCATTCATCATGGGACACTAAGATAATTTCACCTGCAGAGAATATTGACATAGGCTTCCACAGAATTAATATTTCAAATCCCCACCTTGTTCTATCAGCACCTTTCTGCATTTAATATAGCTGTCTGCATCAGTTTGAAGGAAAAGCTGTAGCTAATTTGCCTAGTGACCCTAATGAATGAAACAAGTTACTCTATTTCCTTGGGCAGCATTCCGTTTCAACAGCAATTTTCTCAGCACAGCAATTTCCCTGCAGTTCCAGTGCACAGAAATATTTTCAGCCAACATTTAGTCATTCTCACAAGTATTATTAAATACTCTTAGTCATAGACCAGCCATCTGTATCTTACAACGCTCACTTCAATCTCGTATTAAGAAATCATTATGTCATGAGGAAAGATAGGAAAAATAGCAGGCAAATGTTACTGAAAATCTAAGGAAGTCTCTAAACTGAATAAGATTCCATAGGGTTAGCTCTGTTGCACATTGTTCAGTATTTATATTTGAGGTTTGCACATTTTCTACAGTGGCATACAGATAACATTTGTTTATTCAAAATTTTATGATTACAAAACAAGACAAAAAAATAATTAATGGAAGAACGCTTAAGATTTCACATAATTTATCCTCATGAAAGCAGAAATACTATTGCTAGGTTGGAAGTGATCTATAGGGCAATGCATTTGTGAGAGAGATTTAACTGTATTAAAGGACAAATTCAAGGCCAACTGCTGCTTTCTTTGAAAGTTAGTCCTCATCATCAAAAATAATTTGTGGTAGGTAATAGGTATGACAAAATCACTTGTATACTACAAGGTTTTTTCCATGTCAAATTACATTTCTGATATTGTTAGACACTTCTCTTGGAATGAATTATTTGACTACTCCCTCAGTGGTTTGGTGTAGGTTTAAAAAAGTTAAGAATAATTCACAATTCGGACATAAAATTTATACTTAAAAAAAATTCTCTTTTATAAGGTGAGTGGTTGTTTTTTTAAAACCTTCACATATTACCACACAACTGTGTTACAGTTTTAATACACAGGGTGGGGTTTTTTTGCCAAATATCTTTGTTTTAAACAAATAATCTGAGATTGAAATAACTATAGCTTAAACTGGGTTTAAAATTCGTCTGTGCTTAGACTGAAATAAAGTTTCAGGCTATGCAAGCATAGTCATGCTTATGCAGTATATATGAAAAAGAGAGAGAAAAAAAATCTTTTCCCCCCAAATCACCTACTACTGCTAAGATAGAACTTTGTATCTGAACTGTACAGTGTTTTTTATGACACTGTATCCTCTCCCACCCTTCAGTCCTGCCTCTCCACTTTCCTTCAGGCTACACATAAAAACGCCACCCTGACTCAGAGAGATGACACTTTTTAAAAACAAAAATTGCTTCTTTGATTCCCACTGTTAGAAAGTTTATGACTTCAATCATATCTGACATCAAATTCTAGTCACAACCTATACGTTGAACACATGTTTGAATAGCTGAAAATTGCTTTTGTGGGGTGTGTAAATACTAGCAATAAATAAGGGGAAAATTCCAGTTTCATCTACCTCTAGATGACAAGTATTTGGCAAGGTCGTCTTTGAGGGTATCTTCATCTCTTTTTAGACATAGTAACTTGCACCACAAAACACTCAATGTTTATTACCGAACAGAAGACTATTGTTTAAAGCTTTACAGACTACTGAAACTGTAGTTTCTGCCTCATCATTGATTGACAACTAAGACAGAGGTTTTGCAGATGGCTTCAAATTTAAGCTGGATTGCTTATGAGATTGATACAGTTGGATCCCAGAGAGATGGCGTACATATACAAATTCCCTTATCACACGAACACATCTAAACTCCTCAGACATCTCAAAGCCTTAGTATTCATTTAATAGATTCTTGATATTATTAAGAAATCACCATGGTAAACCAATTATTTTTTATTAAAATAGCTGTAGCATTTGTTCTAAAAGCATTTGCACATGTAATAATGCACATCAAAGTGCTCTATTACTTAACTGCAGTTTGGTCCTAGTAAATCATAATCAAGTTAATAACTTTCACTTGAAGAAACAGAAACTCTTTCCAATGGTTTATACCTTCCCTCAAGTATTAAGCTTTAAAATAGAGAAGACTCTGAATCATGATTCATAAGGAGATTTTATGTACCTTGCAGGCCAGTGAAGACCCAAGACAAACGCACATTCACTAACCAACAGCACAATGCAAGCTTACACTGCATGCTTTACCACGAAACATGATTGCATCCTGTTGCAATTTCATTTAAATCTGAAAAGTAAAGTTTCCCTGTATGCAGGAAAAGACTAAGCATCCCTGCCTGGTCATTTCTGACATCTGTAACAAAGTAAAGGGATGCAAAATGACCACACTATCCAGACGCATTTGTGTTTCATCACCACGCCAGGGCAATTGGTCATAGTGTAGAGAGACAAGGGTCTGAGTATGCAGCTAATGCAAATCCTTTAAACTTTTGATGCAAAAGACATGCAACGTGAATATCCAGAGTGCTAAATATCCTAACACAGCCTTATCCCACTGAACTGCAGAGCTACAAACTGATACAGGCATCTAAGAAATTACACGGTGAAGACTCAGTTTAGGATTCTCTGTGTAAGACAGGCATTTGGAGGGGGATTTATTTGTCCTTCCTTGCACTGACACTTAAAGACATGTATATTCTGGAATTCTGAAAATTCTGCTTGTTCAAGTAGGAATATGTTTAAGTTAGTTTTTAGTCCATCTAACCTAAGATAACTGAAGCTGTATCAATTCATTAACCAGTTTCTTCTAACCACTTAGAATCAAAGCTATTATCACGTTCCTTCAAAGGTTCAAGGATGCGACTAATAAATCTGGACTAAAATCCAGCTACACTATTAAAACTTTTCAGTGTGAAAGCATCATGGAAAGTCAGTCCAATATTATTGATAGCAGTATGACAGTTAATTTGAACAGCACATACTAATCCAACTTGTGCTCTAAAGGAATACTACTTGCATGATACAGAAACACACAGACTTAAAAAAATGATGCGAGGAAAATTTTGAATTAAACTATCCTAATATATTATTGGTATATCACACCATTTAATGGGATTTATTATCAGAATTTCTCTCAGAACGCTGAGTCAAACATTGGTGTATATAAAGCTTACTAATTTCTTATTTCTACTGACTGTTTGACTCAAAGAAATGGATTGAATTTCATTTTGTTCACCCCTAACATGAACTTCCAAAGGTAAACAAGCTCACTAAACAATGTTTTGCAAGGCGTATCACTAAGCAAAAAGTGGACATCTTGGTAGTCCTGTACAGGTAGTTTTCTGCTCTCTTTACTAAGATACACTTTAGTTTAACTAGTGATAAACTAGCTTAATTTAGGTTTTGTCTTCTGGATTAACAACATAGTATCAAAAGGCTTCAGAACATTTTGAATACCCCTCCTCAGCTTCCTATTCACACAACTCACATGTGTTCCTGCCGACACCACCTGCTTCTTGGACAGAGCAGAACCCAGTTCTCCTCCCACTGCAGCCGTTCCTTGTCCTCTGATATTTAGTGGACCTTTGAGACCATCAGTGTTTGTTGGCTTTTTCTACTTTCTTCGGTGTTCACCAGCTGTCCTTGGCACTTGAAATTTCCCTAGCCTTTGCCAGTAATCTCAGCTACTCCCCATACTCAACATAGACAGCAAATACAAACAGAATTAAATTTTTAATTGCATTTGACATTTTTGAAGATTTGTTAGCCCTAAATACGAATGTCAAAGGGAAAGGTGTCAGCTGTTAATGTCTGCAGACTCCACATCTATCTGTCAGAAGTAGCCCTGACTCTGACATTCTCCATCTCAGGTATTCAATATATAATTATTGAACTTTCAGAAGGCAGGAAGTAGTAAACAGTTGGAATTCTCTTCCCCACACACACCCATATGACTGTGGAGAGAGCATTACAGCCCCTGTCCATTTTGGTGGAAAAGCCTGGTGTCTCAGAAGTCACTCAAGAAAATTGCCACAGGAGATCGCACTCTTACAGAATTATCGTACTCCCTGTTCCTGTGTACTAAGACCACTTGAAATACAGACTGAAAGACAAAAGCTTTCAGGCTTGCTTTCTCGTAAGAACTGCAAGAACAGCCAGCATTTTTCTCTAAATACGTAAACATATAAAACATTTTTCCTCAAATGTATGCCAAGATGTACCATATCAGGTCACGCAATTCAAGCCTCTGAGCCATTTCAGTATGCCATTCGCAAATACACCACATAATACAGAAATGTCTTAATGAACAAAAACTGACTTCATAACTGGTATCATAGTTTATTAACCAATGCATTTATAAAAGCCCTATCAAAAAAAACCATAAAGCAAATTATATTTTTTTCTCTCAGAGAACATTACATTTTTTCAAATGGGGGTAAGAGCAAAAGATCATGTAAAAATTTTTATGGAGTTATATTTTTATACATGAATCATGCTTTCATTTATCGCCTTGAGGCACAGTTGAAACAGTGTCCAACGCCCCTTAATAACCAAGACACATCCAAATAATTTGATTTCTTGTCAATGCATGCTTGTGTTATTCTCTAATATGAAAGCAGGCAAAGACATTATGCTTCCAAGACTTATATATTATTTTTTCAAGAATTGTTTGGTTTTGCTTTTGGTTTGTTGGCATGAACAATTCCTGTTACACACCTTCCATTTTACTTGCTTTAATTAATGTTTCTTCCTAATGTTTTTTTCATTTATTCTACATTTCCATTTTTTGGTAGGTTGTGTGTACATATGTGTAAACATGTCAGATTAAGTGAAGAACATGAGACCTCACAGCATGTTAGCAGCTGGAAAACATTTCTTTTTTTCCCTTTTCCCTTTTTCCTTTTTCCTTTTACTTTATATAGTACACATTACTAAGTTCTCTTTTTATTGCCTTTTGTAAACCTTCAAAATCCAACATTTCTAGACGACAACTTATGAATAGAAAGGTGAACTGTATTACCTTTTATAACAGACTAAAGTAACTACTGTAAATCTTGTGTATGCAGGTCTACAATATATAAAGTCATACAAGATCTTCAGATAGAAAATACAGGAAAGAGTAACTATAATACAGGAGAAGATTTTGCAGTTTAGTTTTACAGTTTTAGTTTACAGTTATTACATTTAAATTCTTCCTAAATTCTGTCACAGAATTATTCTATGCTATGCCTTTATTGCAAACAACTGTGTCCCACATTAGGGCTCCAAGTGAAGGAAATGACGGACAGTTTCTTTTAAAATCAGCTTAGAAGCTAAGAGCTTTTATCTGAAGCATCAGCCAAGATCAGGGGCAGCTGCATTAACTATTGAGAGGAAAGAAAAAAAAAAGGGAAAAAAAGACATTCCAAATCAAATGGCTGTTAACAATTTTACAATATGTTCAGATGGAAACTGTGGCAAAAATCCAGCGTTATGCTTTTAGTCTGAACTTTTTTCTCTGGTAGAGAAAACAGAGTGTCCAGCAGAGGAATAGTTGTGAACTTCCTGCCATGCTGTATATTAAAAAGTCTTCGAACCTAATAAAAATAACATTGGAAAAGCATACATTTCTCCATGGGGGTTAATTTCCTTCTCATGTTAACTTGCAATTTAAAAAATAACTTTTTTTTTTTTCTCCAAAGAGACACCCATTTTCTTGCCATTCCCTACATGCTTAGGGGAAAAAAAAAAATAGTCTTTTGGATCAAAGAATCCCTTTTTAGTTTTAAGGGCTTTCAGGGCTGAATTACAATTCATTTTTATGTTGCCCATGTGAAATTTGCCACTGCAAACATTTATAGCTAGTGAATTCTGTAGACACACCTTTCATAATTTTTTCTGTTTTTGTTTTTTTTTTTTTTTTTTTTTTATCATGCCAATGAGAGTCTGCGTCCAGAGTTTTTAATTCTTTTGGTACTTATGGCAAATTCTGTTCTTTGTTGGGGGTTTTTTTGGGTGGGTTTTTTTTTTTTCCAAGCACCTAAAACAGTCTAATTGGAAAACATTTCATTTGGAATTCAGTTTGTGCCAGACAAATTCTCTCTTTTGATCTACTGTTGTTTCTCCACTGATACATTCTCCTCTGCAATGACAAGACTGTTTAGACTGATCACTAGCTTCATGAAAGCTAACAAGTACATACCCCTGTAGGCCCCCTGTTAATAAAAAAGGGTCCAGGCTTCCAGTCCTGCAACAGTTTCTACGATAACCACAATAAGAATATGCTAGCAAAGTATTTGATCTTTTTGCAGATAAAAAAAAACTGAAGCAAAATTTGAAATACTTGATCCAGGGCACACGGATCAGCTCAAGTAAAAAATTTAAATCTGAGCCTCCCTTCAAATCTAGTCAACTAACTAGATTTCATAATGACAAAAGTTGAATATATAGGTAGTAAATTGGTCCCACCTTTAAAGCAAGAAGAGAAATAATGTGCACTGAGTTCTATTGTAGTTTTCCCACTGATTCATTGAGCCTTCAATAATCCAGAGACTGGGGATTCTCATTTATCACCAGACTATTTTTAATTATTTAATCTTCTTTCTTTATGATCCCAATCTGGTATCCACTGAATTCAAAAGAAAGAGATCAATGACTTCACGGAGCGTTCAATCAGCTGCGGAACTGAGATAAGGCTCATTTCAAAGTACAGGCAAACATCGGAATCTGGGAGCGAGGCAGCATCGCGATCAGACTCAGCACCACTGTGGGAGGAGGTGTCAAGATGGATAGTCTGAATGGGGTCCTGTGATTTTTAGCCTTTCTAGTAGATAAGCAAAGTGCATATGCTCATGCACTCTCCCTCCTCCCTAACTGCTATGTATCAGGTTGTTTACATGCCCCGTCTGGCTCAAGTGGAAAGCAGCGTTATTCTTTATTCTGTACACAGCCTTAACCCCATTAAGAGTATTTTGCAGAATTAAATACTCCTTACAGCAGTTTTCCATTACTGTTATTCTCTGCTTACTATAAAGAAGATTTTTACTGGAACTTAAGGGTATTGCATATTGAATAGTATCCTTTTTGCAGCAGTCGTATTCCTATTATCATAACTAAGAGAACACATAGTGAACAGTGGTATTAATAACCATAAAACCAAAATATCAGATTGAAGAAGCTATATCATTCATGCAGTTCTTGCTAAGAGGAATAACATACTAATGCTGCACATACATGCAATGCATAATTAAATTAATATTTTATCTAGCCGATTGAAATCGTGAACGTGCAGGCTTTATATCTAAAGCAAAATCATAACTCTATACTCTTCTCCACCGGAGTGCTAAACAAAAAGAGCAGTTGCTATACTTATTCATAGCAGTTAGGAATAGTCAAATCTTCCACTTAAATCATTGGAAACTCTTTTCTTGCTCTTTGGGCTTGCAGCTGAGATAAATAATCCGCATGGGAACAGAAACCACTTTTTCCACTCTTGTAAGATCTATCCATATCAAAAAGGACAAGTTGGTGACAGAATAGCAAAGAAAGCTTAGCAATCACAGCCTAATGCTGTACCTGAAACCAAGGCAGAATACCTGCATTGTATTCTGCAGAAGTATAATCCCAGTTGCATAAGTGTCTTTCATTCTAGAACAAATTATTGGAATTTCTAAATTTATCAGCATTCAACTTTGTGACATTTCAGTTTCAACTGAAATGGAGAGTATATATGAATTTCTTCAAAAAGAAATATAAAAGTGAATTTCATTTTTATAATCTCAAATACAGGGTTCAGTGAGGATAACTAATAACAATAATAGTTTTCTTAATACATGATGGACTTCTACAAGTCATCATGTATTTTAAAAAGGATTTTGATAGCTAAAGTTAAATTCAGGATTGATTCAAAATGTATAGGAATTTATTGAACAGATTGACAGTGCAGGAATCTATAACCTTACAGCCTATGGATTTTGTTGAAATATCAAAATAATTCTAATTCAGCATCTGTTTGAGAACACTCATCTATCATTAGAAATCACTGAAGTCTCATTTGGAGCCATAAGCACTGAAATATATACATCCTAACTGTACAACATTGATGTACAAAACTTTTTTAAATACAAGGAATCTTGTATATTTTCATCCCTTACAGCATGGTTCAAATTCAATTCAACCACAGCTTTATATTTTATTGGTTTATAATGCTTCTTGAAGAAGTCTGAGAATTACTATTAATTAAATGTTTAAAGAAATGTAAACCCTTATTAATATGTATTCAAAATATAAGCTTCAATTCACATTTGTTTCACGATTACTTAACTGATTTCAGTGGAGCTACCTAGATTTTCACTGTATAATTACGATTGATTCTAGATTTCAAGTGGTGCCTAATTAACAGTTCTTTAGGCCAAAACACGTTTCTATTTGTCTAACAGGCAGAGCATAGAAAACAATTGGATTTGATCATTGTTCTTCACTCTCGTCAAAGAGGACACTTGCTCTGAAGATCCTCACGGTGGTCAGTGAAGCCAGAATTTTACATAAAATTATTTACTCTCAACCGATGAAGTCCCATGGGCCATGAAGCTAACAAAGGTTCAACCAGTTGCAACTGTACCTTTACTACTTCTGGTCCATAACTAAATACAAAAACATTTTACAAAGGCAGTAACTTCCACTGAAAAATAGGTTTTAAGCTTACTCCGATTTGAGCCAAAATCAAAATAAATTTCTGCACGTAATTATGTCTGTTATACTAATGCAGTTTATTCCGGAATCTTCATAACATCAACACCTTTTAACAGGAACTATTGCTTTTCATTGACCATCTTTATACACTACAGAATTGGCTTAAATCTTTGCCAGTTCCTCTTCATAAAAATTTACTGGTAACATAAGCATTTTTCCATAGTTTCCTTGAATATCATTAAAAAGATTTCTTGGTGTGATCTAACACATTCCGTCACCTAGCAACTGAGTTAACAATTACTTAAGTAACTTAAAATACTGTTCCATAAACCCGTAACTGGGGCAGGGGAAAACATATTTGTATTCTGAAGTGCCACCAAGAAACTATTGGTCCTTTCTCTTATGGAGACATTCCTGCAAAGGCTGTAACTGGCACAATTACTTTCTGGCATGTTTGCATTGCCGGAAATAATTTGACACGATTGATTTGCATTTGCTCCTTCGTTGGAGCTGTGACAATAATGCTACTCCTGGGGACGCAAATGAGGTAGCAGGGACAAAAAGCATTACTTAAAAGCCTTGCTAAAAGTCATCTCATGTTTCTCTGCATAAAGTCCTGTCTGCCTTAAAAGTGAATCAGACTATTTAGAAAACATGTAACATTACGGAGTACAGTTGAAAAAAAAAATAATTTTGACTTGGGGATCAATATCTGTTATTGTGACACAGGCATTGCTGTTTAGACAAATCTAAGTGAGTTGAGTAAAAGAACAAGAAGTTGGAAAATTTACCAGTACAGCCCATACTATTGATACTTAAATTATAAATTGGAAATACAGGAAACCGAGGCACAAACTGCATGAGTCACTTGAATTAAGCATTCTGTCATGTTAGATACTCCAGAAAAGAAACCTTATAAAGCTCAAGGACATAAAAGGGTATATTCTACAAAGACCACCTAAATCTTATTGACAGAATATCATATTACACATATTGCATGCAAGAAATGAAGCATCAATAATCTCTAATCCACGTAAAGGACTTGGGGTGAAAGCAGAGTTTTAGGCAGGCTAATTTGCTAAAGCTAGGCTGTATAGCTGACTTTTTAAAAGCCACAGAGAACTTAGCGAATTTCATGATTTCTAATTAGATAAGTGGTGCCTCTGTACTATAGTCACTGAAGTTTTGCTTCACTACAAAACAAAAAAAATTCACGTCAACCAGATATGAGATGAGACATAATGTAGTCAGACAACAGAAGGGCAACAAAAAGATACAGCAACAATGCAGTCAGACAAAATCTGAATGACAACACACCAGTTACAGTATTTCTCCCCCCGGATCAATGATAGAGCTGTCGTTTACACCTTAGAGGAGGAAATAAGACATATGGCCTTAACAAGAAGTAGCTAGAGCATAAAGCAAAGTTTCCCGGAACAAAAATTTACAGTAACAGCCTGAGACATGGTTCAGCCCTGGCAGGCAGTCCCAAGGGTGCAGCACTACTAAAAACCAATACAGCAGTGGTCTGGCACCATGGAGCAGGATCAGGGGAGTATCACAGTAGAGGACGTGACAGCTAACAGGCTGGATTACTGTGGCTGACAATACACCAAATACATGCCTGGTCTCATGAATTAGTCTTTATGGTGAACACCAGCCTGGGATGGAAGATTTGGTAGCTATCAGCCTCCCTGTGATACTTATAAGTAGCAAACAGCGCTGCATAACAAGATAATGGTAGGGCAGAGAGATGAAAATCCAACTTCCCAGTCTCCCTCTCAGGGCTACCAAAATGCAGCAGCTCAATATGCCTGTCAATCAGAGAATTACTTCCCCCTGAAACTGCAAAATCATTAGGGACCACCAAGATAAGACTCGCCAGGTACGAACTCCCCAACTAGAATAGCTCAATGAGTTAAGCTACTCTATGAATTGAAAAAGGCTTGTCATCTTTAGAGTCAAAATGAAACAAAAGACACAACGATCTCCTGGAGAAAGCCCTTCCGCATTGAAGATTAAGAAAAGGATGAACAAACAGAGCATTCAGGCTATGTCTGCATTAGATGCAGAGTAAACAGTGACACGCATAGACTTATGCTATGAAATTGAACATATGCCTTTTCCCTTATTTATTATTAAAATTGCTTAATGATAAAAGTTTATTTCAATCTTCATCTCTTGGGGAAACGCGGATCATTTTTATATTTATTTTCTAAATTGAACCCATAAGTTGTCAAAGATGCAAAATTGATTACACTGTGTCTGCCAGCTGCTGACAAGACAGCCAGACTACAGCCAACTTAGAGGACTAATTCTGCTGCTTATTACTGCAGATAAACACCCAGAGGGCTGCCCTCTGCTCTCCCGGCCATAGGTCAATCACAAGAGCCAAATGGCAGTTTGCTCTTTACTAGGCTAATAGCCTAGCAGTTATAAGCTTGCTTCACCTCTCTCTACATGTCCTGTTTTTTCCATGGGTGCACCTTGTACGGAGTGCATCCCAGCAGCTTTCATATATTCAAGCAGAAATTAAACTTTGCAACTCATAATTAAGTTGCTTCAGAGAGCAGTAACACAAAAACTCAGCTTGTAAAACAGCTTTATATTTGTAGGTATCACAAGGGTCTTTTTGTTTGAAAAGATTATATTCCTCTTTACTCCAAAGCAGTAAGTTTTAATACACAATTTCTTGGTTTAGGGCAGCCCATACAAGCTGGGGCAAAATGCCATTCTCCCATCTTATTTAACAAGCATGTACGTGTGCTTTAAGTATCACTTATTTGAAAATGTATCTTCAGAACTGAACTGTGCTTTCCAGTACTCAAAGGTAATACAGTTGTCTTAAGCAAAATTAATAAGCAAGCATACCATTATTGTGTGAGTGTCAATAGGTATTCATTGGAATTCTTACCTCAACTTTAACTACTTACATGTGGTTTATATATGCATACGCAACACACACATTTCTCCAGCTTGCGCGATTTTAATGCACCATTGAGACTTACGTTCGTTTTATCTACCATTTTGTCTTCCTTCATTAAAGGATTTTTACTGGGAAAATTAAGCTCTATCTTATCTTGAAAATAATCCACAAGCAATTACAATACTTACAATAAAATTTAGAAGTACTTGAGAACTGGCATTAACACATTACAAAACAAAAAAACCCCACGTATAGGAAATTGTCTGGTGAACTACTGAGTTTCATTTACAAATGGTGGGCCAAAGCTGCCCCTCCACATCCGACACTGCTCCACCTTTAGAAGGTAAAGCTAATAGTAAGCTGAGAAAAAAAAGGTTTGTTATGAATATGACTGACTGGATTTCAGTTCTGTAATAATTCAGAACCAGAGGAAGCTTTTCCCAGTATCCCATTCCCCGCTCCAGCTGGAGTTTGATTAAAAACTCCTCTCTAGGAGATCAACGTGGAGTTAGCAAAATATTTGAACTAATCAGGTTTGGCAGAAGTTTCATTAATCCAAATAAATGAAAAACATCCTCCTAAATTAGTACCCAAATATCCAGCCTACAAGTACCATCTAACTAAGCTGATTTTGAAAGGAAGTGCGGTTATGATGTATTTATCGGGTAATCTTTCTTGTAACTTGCTGACTAGTTTTTCATCATCTTCCATAAGAAAAATGTTATTTTAATTATGAATTGTTTTCTGATTGAACATTTTCTTTTAATTAGCAAATATTTGCAGCAATTAACTCCTCCAAATTGATTGAGACAGTGCGAGTCATGACCTTCCCTTGGGGATTTAACAATTACATACTCTGTTTATATCTACCATCACATGCAACACCTGGATGTCAAGTTACTGGAAGTGTTTCTATCTTTATAAATAATGCATTCTAATGTTGCTAATTATGACACGTACATAATTTATTGCTCCCTCAAGCCAACAGAAATTTCTCTCTCCTACAGCATGCATAATGTTGGTTTTTGTAATGACAATAATTTTGAGGAAAATTATCTCAGGGCAGGAAAGAGACTGAAATCCTTCTCTCCCTGCTTAGACTACACTTCCATAAATCCAATGAGAATTTACAGTAAGTGTACAATGTCTGATTTAGAACAGCAGACTTGTTTAATGACAAAGATGCAAATAGGCAGAAAACAGGATTTTTCAAAGAATTCAACTCAGTGATATCAAATTAGTCAGGTGCTTATTTGCATCTCTGACTACTTAACGACACTTTAAAAAGTCTCATTTATAAGTAATCATTTGCACTTCCAAGTGCATTTGTTTTCAAAGCATTTTCAATGGGATGTTTGGCAGTATGTATCTTTAACATTAGAGATTGCCACGTATTCTACTAAATCTCTTGGGTAATGATTCCCTTCAGTTCTTTGGTGGTGTTTTTTTTTTTTTAAGTTTGGTGTACATCGACTCGGCAATCTGAAGAGATACTTGAAAGATCTAGATGACAAAATCGTTTAGCAGATTCATTCCACAAGATAAAAATATTCTAATGTATGTAGTAGGCTATTGTTGGTACTATGCAGTAAGATTGAGAGGACTAGACACAGTAAATTGCAAGGAATTGAGAAGTCTAAGATTTTCAATAACAAGTAACGATTTGGGTGCGTTTAGTTTTCAATATACAACCTGAGAAATGTGAAAGAAGTCCAGTTCTTGATAGATAGTTATTTCAGACTTCTTTCTCATCCACTTCAAAAGACTTCAAGTTATTATTCACTCTTGGAAACAATGACTGTAAGTTGACTATCCTCCCTTTCATTAAGGGGATTCATCTCATTTCCTTTATTTACCAGGGAAGTGATAGATTTCATAGGTAATTATTTTGATTATGAAGCTAAATTGTTCTGGTCATGTCACACTTGATCTGTAAAAAACCCCACTGCACTGGAACATTTCCTGCTCTCACAAGATTCATAACCTATTTGTTAGACTGCTCTCCTTCAGCATCAAATCACATTTGAGAATAGTTAAAATATTTACCATATTTTATCTTTTTTCGTGGAAATTAGGTTTTCTGCAGGGAAAAAAAAATTCTATGCAGAAGTGTACTGTGGCTGAACCCAGCAGCAAGTGACCAGCAGAGACTTCAAGCACTAGCTGGATGTGGTTGGTCTGCTTCATCTCGGTGAACACAAAGTTCTTGGGTAATCTGAGCAAAACATGCTCAGGTTATCTCAAAAACTAGACTTTCACCCTCATGATACAATATGTAGCATTGACAGTTAAAGAAAAATCTTAAAATAAAGTGGAAGTTTTGTTACTGTTAATATAAAATTTTATAGAATCCAAGTAGACACATTTCCAGTAAGCTAAAATAACAATCTAGTACATCTTTGGTAAAAAGATCTACTACAGTAAAAAGGTCTGCAAATGTTTCGTACCAGTATTTCCTTACAGAATAGTGAGCGACCATGACAGAACTGAATGTTTGAAACTTCATTAATAATAAAAAAAAAAAGAAGCTTTTTAAAATAGTAGTTTTCTCAGCAAATTAATATCAGCTCCTATGAACCCTGACAAGTTCTTTGAATATATGCTTTCTTTTGGAAAATGTCACTGCTATTGAGTTTCTGCTGCAGATAAGTGGTAATATTGTTTTCCTGAAATTCTTCTGATTTCCCCATTTTTAACAGAACAGTCTGTTTTTTTCCTTTATTTGCTGAGAATGTAATGAAGTTAGTATCTTTTAGGATTGGGATTGGGGAGGAATGAGTGAAGTAAAGTGAAGATGAGACAGATAGTCACCAGTGCTTTTTAAACATACAGTCTCAGCCTTTCTAAGATTTACTGAAAAATAAATGGCTGTTTTGAACCTTTAATAGCATGAATGTCACAATATACACAGTTCTAAACTTCCACATACAGATGTTATTTCAGCTTAGCTAAACTGTTTTTATATATCATTTACATTTTCATGATGGTTGGTGGGTATACTAATCTATTTTTTTTAAGCAACAAAATACATGTATTAGAAAAGATCCTATTTACAGGACACATAAAGCCTTCTTCCAAGCTCCAAGGTAACCAGGAATTCTTAGTTTTGTTCACATTTTTTGTATAACTGCTAGCAAAACCAGTCTTACCACACTTCTCTACATATTTAAGTCCTCTGTGTTATCCAAACCATAGAGGAGGGTTTTATTAGGCCAAAAGGTACTGTGTGTTTCTCCTATGTGAAATCTACATTTCTGCTTCTGGCAGGTAGACCACCACATTTTGTCTAATTATATGCTACTAACATCTACAATGAAAGTGCATTTCAAATATCAAAGAAGCTTTTCATGCAGCTGGTAGAATTACATAGAAAACATATCAAAGGCTTAATAAAATATGTAACTTCCTTCTGTCTTTTGCTCAAAAGTAAGATTAATAGGACAGGTAGTTTCTTTTTTGACAGTATCATTACGATGTAATTAGACATATGCTACACTGAAAATGGAAGTGAAGTCACCTATGGCCCAAACAAAATTGTTTCATAATGTTTAAAATGTTTAATAATGTTTAAAATAATGTTTAAAAATCACAATTAATGCACTCTTAATTTATGGCTCATAAGTATGAAGACCTTGAAATAATCTCAATACAGAAATTTTGAGGAAAGTCTTAATTGTAAAATATATCAAGAAGAAGTCTTTAGAAGCAATAAAAGAGGTCAAGACAATTAGTTTTTGTAGACTTTTATGTCTGCTTAATATTACATAAAGTGATTCAGCATATCAATATTGCTGTATATGCATTGTTTTGTATATGAAGAGATCACAGCTGACTTACGAAATGCATCTTAAAAATCCTTCATTTAGGATTATCACCTACCATAAGACTAACTGTTTTTACCATCCCTTTTATTAAATTTCCTTTCCCGGTGCATAATGCAATCAACATCAATCAATTAATATTTCAGACCAGATGCAGGAAACTGAAGTCAGTACTGGCTCAGACTAAGGAGGTTGCTATAGATCAAAATTTTCAAAGACAAGATTCTTCACTGCTGCGATTTGCCCAGCACAGCTCCAAATCATCTCCTGACAGATCATTTATAAGCATTTCTCTTTGCAATTACGTTCCCAACTTGTTCAGTGAAAATTATTTTAAACTAAATAATTACGTTAGACAGAGTCATGGATTTCTCCACTATGACTGATACATAGCCAGCGAGCTAAATAGAATCCATTAATACATTTGTGAACTATTTGGAGCAAATTACATGTATTGTTATATGGAAGATTTACAGCAATCGCAGATCTAATTAAGTGCTTCATAAAGCAAAACATTGGGCAGATGTCAAACCGATAAATCATGTTTTGTCACTGTGATGAGTCCTTACTTCTGTTAAGAAATATTTTTACCCCACATGACAGTACTGAGATATCCAATGGCTTCTCTAGTATTTGAGAAAGATGAAATCTGCAAGTACTCTCATTTTTCAGTTTTGTGTTGAGTGAATTGAAGTTCAATTAGACATAATTCTTAACTCAGAAGTAATGTCAGATAATTGTGTTTTCATGTTTCAGCTGGTACTATTCCATGCACAAGCACGATATCCATTTTTTCTGAAAGTACATATACCATCTATTGAGATTATTCACAGGCACAAACTCATATTTGGAAGTAGAGACAAAAGTTAGACTAGACCAATGGCTACACAGATTAATTTTTTAAAAAATATTTTATGAGCAAGTCAGCATTTTCACATCACTAGAATTTACCATATCTTAGTAGTATATTTTTATATAGTAAACAATATTTCTACTTGTATTGATGTACCATGGATAGGATCAATAAGGAATCTCAAACTTACTTTCAGACTACTCGCATGCTGCATTTTGGTAGAACTATTTACGGCCTGCACAGTTTATTTGCTCAGACTGTGTGCCATGTTGATGTTGCCATGCTTTTTAGATGCTGATCTAGATGAGCTACATGGTATGTCTACTGTACCAAAAGCGGAAGCCCAAAAGACCAGATCTGTGGAGCAAAATAGTGTAGTACCAACTAGACACCTGACAGCCACGTTATACACATTTTGAGTATCTAGTTTTACTTCCTAATGGCTTCTGTCTAGCCTGATGATTAAACAGTGGAGTACATTCAGAGTGCATGTTCCAATTTAGTTTGACCTGAAATGCATCTCATCCATGCACTCCTAAAACACAACACCGAAAACTAAACACAAGTAGGGTTGACTACAAGACTCTCCAGGAAAGTTCACTCTTAATTGAGCAACACTCAAGACACATACTAGGACCAGTCAGAATACATGAAGAAAAGAATTTGCAGCTTGTGTGAGCCTGCAACTGTTGAGATTATCTTTTGATCTTCGCGCATCATTAACAGAACATAGGCAAGCTGGATTCAGATAATAAAAGAACAAAGAAAATTATGGAAAGGCTAATTAAGGACTTAACTGAAAAAAGATTGTTTGGTTATTTGGCAGCAAAACTGTGACTTGATAGCCATCCATAAAGATCTGCGGCATGTAAACATATGCTGGAAGGAGAAGATTATAAAAAAATTACTTAGGAGAGTATAATTTGGAATAAGTTAATGAAATAAGAAAATAGAAAATACAGGTTAACAGAACAAGAAAGAATATCACTACAGGTCCCTCATAATAACTTTTTTCACCTAGGAAGACTATATAATTTCTCAGTGTTAGACAGTTGAGTTTACCTGCTCACCTACTCCTTATTGGCTCAATGGCAAACCTAAAAGGATTTATTTTTTCTGAGAATATCTATTGGCAAAGTTAGCACCTTGTTTGCTTTGCACTTACTTTGAAAATAAGCCTCTTACTGCTTAGGCTGTGACTCTCCATTCAGGAAGACCTTCAAAGAAAGACCCCAAGAAACAGGTTGCTGACTTGGGGTGGGGCGGGGTGTGGGGGGGGGAGCTTTCTTGATCCAAATAATATTTAATATTGCAGAAACAAGAGTTAGTCTTCAGAATAACAATTTCTTCTAAAAGAGCAAAGTCAATGGGACTATAAACCCGTACCCTGTCCATTTTGACATTGATTTGGTACAGCAGCAGAAAGAAAAGGAAGTTACTGAAAGCACCCCAAAAGCAGAAGCCAGCAGACCTTACAAAGAGAGATGTAATTTTTAAGTAGAACATCAGTGTTCTGTGTCATTGATTTTTCTTCCAACATATGCATATCCCAAAGGATATTCCAAGTCATGAAAGAAAAAAGCATGCAAAATAAGAGAAAGGGTAGGTTCCCTCTACCCTCTAACCAGGAAATGAAGCACAACCACCTTGTTCTGTCAGAAATATGTAAGAAAAATAAAGAGTTGATGTATTTAGAAGACTGAAATGTTCAGTCATGTCCCCTCATAGTCTGGAGAACGGAAGAGCAGCCCCAATCTGTTGTTGATCAAGACCCTAATCAGATTAGAAATGCTTAAATAATGCCAACGAGGCTGTAGTCTCATCTTTCTATACCGAGAGCAACACAGAGGCTTCCTAGGCTCGCATAGACGTACAGCCCTCTTGCTTCTAGTTTACCTTCCAATGCAAAGCGCAGATACATGGGTTGTGGTCTACACTTCAGTCAATAGAGGAGCCCTAATTTTATACGGAGCCTGCATAATACATGGAAATCAGTGTCTGCATTAATCAAGATTAATTACATAGTGTAAATGAAAGCAAGGCTCTAACAGCTGACCTGCCACATGGGTAGCTATCCTGTCAGGCATTCCATCACCTATGACAGTAACATTGAGCTACATGGACAGAAGTAACTGCACACATCTTGCATATGTGCAGCTATTTCAAACTGTGGTTAACAGCACTGAGACTGCAGATGGAAATTTAGTATTACATTTACATTTTATTAGTTAGATTGAAGCTTTGATAGGACTACAAGTAATGGGGAAACAAAGTTAAACTTGGATGAGAAACTGGAATAAATGAATTGTTCCATACATACACTTGTTTCCTCCCTATCACATCTCACTGTTTTGCTTTTAGATTGTGGTGGAGCATTTGGCTTTCCTCCCCCATTTCATCTTTGCTCTGAAACCATGAAGAGAGGAAGCAGCTCTACGCATCTCTTACATAGACAAACTTTGTCAGGGCTTTTCCGTCTATTCAGCATATACTCAGCTGGGCTGGAGCAGAAAAGCAGGCACCACATGCATTGCAGCTGCAATAGGGCCCAGCATGGTTGACAGTTTAGGAGACATTCCGCTGAGTTTCGGGTTTTTCAGTGGCATTTTTGAGCCCCAATTTTAAGGAGTAAAATTGTTTGTCTTGCACAGTTGTGCTTCCCCTTGACTCATGTTTTCTACAATTACATGAAGATGAATGAATGGAAGATTTTTGGGCTGGGCATGATCTACAGACATAGTGCAGCCCTGACACTAGAAATCTGAAAATTATAGAGATCCACAAATGCTCTCTTATGTGCTTATCAAGATACTTAATCAAGCAAAGGCCAGTTTTCCTCATTTTAAGGCAGATAGACAGACACAGAAGTTGTATTTTTGTATGTATCTGAAGTTGGTTCAAGCTAAGTATCAGGTTTTTTTAAATCAAAAGTGACTTGTTGGCCTAAAAATACAATTCTGGCCAGAAAAAGGCATAAAACAATTGCACTTTCCTGTAATGACAAAAAAAAACATTCAAAATTCCCACTCAATAAAATTCAGTAATATTCAGAAAGATTGAAAAACATACAGGCTGACTACTAAGTGAATAATTCTCACTACTCAGTACTAAGTCTAAGTAATTCTGACTCCATACTTAATTTAAGTAAATGAAAAATCATTCCTTAATTCTAATGAGTTACAGGTCAGCTCTATCAAAACAGAAGGCAGCAAAACCCCCTATATTAATTGCACACAAGTTTTAAGCAAGGAGAAGTACTGTGACCTGATATTGCAAGCCATGCTTCAGGGCATGGTCACTGAAAAAAAAACACCCACACCTATATTATGCTTTTTACCAAGCAGCATAGAGATAATAATCTACAGTTTTCATATGCATAAAAAGCTACAAATAGAAGTAAAATAAAAGCTATGACTCAAAAGCCCCTTTGCCTATTAAGGTCTAACCAATGTATTACTAAGGAAAGGTTATAATGAGTAGCATGATACACTTTTACAAAATGCCCCCATAACTACAGATGATTTTAAGCAAAGATAAATGACTGTTAGATAGGCAAGTTAGAGTTATACTGGAGTACATTTCGAATCATAGAATTGCCTAGGTTGGAAGGGACCTTTCACATCATCTAGTCCAACCGTCAACCTAACTCTGACAAAACCCATCACTAAACCATATCTCTAAGCACTATGCCTACCCATCTTTTAAATATCTCCAGGGGTGGTGCCTCAACCACTTCCCTGGGCAGGCTGTTCCATGATCATGCTAGAACAACCACATACTGCCCTCTTCTCCTAGTAGGAGCTGGTTTCCAGTTTTTTTTAACAGTACCAATGACAGGTCCTTGGTACATGACTCAAAGGCAAATATGACACTACCCATACGCCTCAACACCAAAAGTACTGGAAGGATGCAATTCCCCTCATCGGGTCTGTGGCCATATATATCCTGAGAAACAGTCTGAAATAGAAACATCAGGGATTGGAAATAAGGTAACCAAACCAACCGTAGTGAGGAACTTAAACACATAACAATTCTGAAAACAAACTGGAAAGAACTTTCCTTTGTTAATTAATCCCTAAATCTAGATTGAAACTGAGGTTAAGTGTTAAAAGCTACTAAAATATTCAATGACTCAAGCATTTCATCTATGAAGGGGATCAGAAATGAAAATAAAAAAAAATCACTAAGTACTAGTGCATTTTCACATTCATTCCTCATCTCCCACTCAGCATAGCACAAAGAACAGTTTGTGCTATGTTCCATAAGCAGTACATACAGCTCAAGACAAAGAAGAAGCTGAATTTTGACTTGCACAGTTTTTACTATTTAAGTTTCTTTTGGGTTGTTCAACTTGAGACATCTAAAATGTGACTTTTTCAGAGACCAATGTGAAACCAATCCCTTATTCAAGCATATAAAGGAACTTTAGTCATTTACAGAAAGCAGCTTGTTTATCTTATTCAGCTGTGTGACATTTTTCCATGATTCACTACTATATTCTACCCTCTGATCCCATTTTCCTTTTCTGTTTCCCCTTCTACTGCTTTTAAAAGAGTAAAAACCCAAAGAACAAAAACCAAACAGTTGGTCTGCTCTTCTTACTGGCTCAGCATCCCTGGTCTAAATTTCTTCATAGAACTGCTTGTAAATCACCTAGAAAAACAAATTTTTATGAGAAATTGCAAGAGCGTATAACCTTTGATACCTTCCAGAGGGATGCAGGCGGAGTGCCAACAGCCTGGACTTCTGTGCTACCCTACACAGGCAGCCCCTGCAGGGCTCCAGAGCCCACACCCACTGGGGACTACCCAACAGGGGAACCCTGGAGTTCTTGTGACTGTTTTCCCACATTCAGAAAATCCTAGAGCACTCTCCTGTTAACTAACTGGCCACAAACTTAGTTGATTGGCAGTCCTGCACCCTCGGCAAAGCTTAGGGCGATGGATTGAAACTAAAACTCCCAGTTTCCATCCCAAAGCCAATCAGCTATTTCCTAGCCATGAGTTTCAGATAGAAACCTTAACTACTTTCTCAGATTGAGTTTACAAGGGAAATTTTTGACATTTATGTCTGGGCTGAGCTTGTTAAATGTGCAACCTCATCTTAAAGATAAAAGGTCTTCAAATTGAACTGGTTAAAAAAATAAATTGGATTTGAAATCACTTATTCTCTCTTCTATGAGCTATAAAATTGTACTTTTTTCTGACACGGAACTTTTCATCTTCTAAATATTCCATCTGCCAGTAACTTTCAATTTTTTCCTCCTCTTTTCCCTTCCTGTAGATTTTTTCCCAACACTGCATTCTCTAGGAAAAAAAAAAACCAAAACAACCAAAAAACAACCACCCAATGAAAAACCACCAAGCAAGAAACTTGTATTCATTTCATTCTGCAGAAAAGACATGAGCTAAAACTGGTACAGATGAGATCAAGCTCTAGTTCAACTGACAAACTAGCTCTTTCTCCTAATTCATGCCCATGCCATTCTGTTTCTTTCTCACCATGCAGCCACTGTGGTTGTTTTGTTGCTGTTTTGTCACATCTAAGAAGTATGTACCCATTGCCAAGTGCTTCAAAAGGAGCCGCCACCATGAGTTCTCTGTGTGAGGTGGAGGGCTCTTGGGAACATTCAAAAGGGCCTTTAAGGACATGTCATTTGGCAGCTCTGGTAGAAAGCTGACTTGAAGAAACTCAGTTTAACAAAGGGAAAAGCACATAGTACTTTAATATTTTAATATGAGTCCATCTAGAGAAAAAAAAAAACTTAACTCCAGAAGTGATGAGAACTTTTGTTAAATGTACATGTTAAAGAGTCATCTTTCCTTCTCAACATCAGGATATTTTGTTTGGTGGGGGTTTTTTGGGGGTTTTTTTTTGGTTTTTTTTTTTTTTTAGTACATATTATGGAATTTCAAGGAAATATATTTCTCTAATCCTTTGAACAGGATTGAAACCGGATTTTTAAGTATAGCATGACCTTGAAAGATACAAGTTTATCAGTCTCCAATAGATAACCAATTATAAAAACAATTTACTCCTCTGATACTTCTCTACTTTCTAGGAATGCCTACAAGGCAACAACGAAACCCAGTTCCTTGTAGTGACATGCCAACAAATATCCCATGTTATTTCTGTGTATTCTACAATTCTTATTTCCAGTTTACTCTGAAGAATAATTAAAAGCTTTTTGCGTTTTCCTGCAAAAGCATTAGACAGAGCCATTTATCCAGTGTCTGTCAAAATTTTGCTGCCACTGGTAAAAGGTTATAAAGCTGCAATAGCATCACTCCTCCCCTAATTCTGCAGGTGACAGATCTGGTATAACTTACAAATTCAAGGGAAAGAAAAGTTGAAAGTGACAGTTTGCACTATAACCCTTTGATTATAACTCTTATCATATTTCCTTTGAAAACCCCCAACATTTTTCAGAGCTTGACATGATGATCTTTTGAAAACTTTATTATTGATGTTCATTTGGAAACTGTGAGCAAAACCCAGACAGGAGCTTTACACCACAGCAGCTACAGATTTCTTGGAATCAGTCTCCCTCAGGAAAGTGTTCCATATACTTTTATATTTGTAAAGGAGACAGCTCATATTAAATGATTTTTGAGAGGGCAAATATTAATCTCATTTTACCTAATGTTTCACTCAGGAAATTAATTCTCTTTTGGCAATTGGCAGTGCCAGATACATAGAGATGAACTAATGATGAAGGTCATTTGCTGAACGTTCTTCCTTTCTAAGAGATGCTCATTTCTTGTCTGCTGTGGATAAAGTTAGGAAGTTTGCATAGCAAGAAAATTTTTAAGAAAGGAACAATGGAATTTTCTTTTTTGTAACAGAGGTTCTTTATATTTACAATTACAGACCAAAAATATAGTCACAAACAGGGCTTTATAAACTTAAATATAAGCACAGGTAAAAAATTAACATTTAATAGCTTAAGTGTCAAAGGTTTCAGTCTTTGGTTATATTCATTTATTTGGAGAAAGCATTGTCTTCACCTCAGTTTATTCTACTTCTCCCTTGCAAAGTAGAGAAGGAAGTTTTATAAAGGTATGAAATGATCATTACCAAAATTATTCCAGTGAAATTTCTGTAACTGTAGGTTCACATAAAATTGCAGCTGTATTTCAGTGAACTTCAGAAAATCATTCTAATTACTTCAGTTAAAAGCTGGCTCAAAAATACAGCTTTTCTACAGTCAAATAAGCACACATAAAAAAATATAAGTTAGTATAGGTAAATCCAAGTAAGTTTATCATTTACTAACTGGCACACCGCAACTTGTCTTTAAACTCAGTCACAGCGACTGAAAAAAAAATACACTTAGTCATTCTATTTAATTCTAAGCTCCATTTTCTCTAATGGTATGATCTTCAAGGATCCTTAATAGAAAGCTTTTGTTGCAAATTGCAAAGGATACTATACACAAAAGAGCAGAATATCTGTTCTTTGTGAGATAGAAAAGACTTCCACTTGCAGTCATGCAGGAGTCCCACACTGTCAAAATTATTTTTTTTTTAGTGATGAGAAAAATGCTATGACATGTTTTGAAGTAGCCCATTATAGCTGCTAGTGCACCTTGTGCAGGGAAAATTGTAATCTCTGAGACAGAGCGCGAGATTGACAAGGCACTTGGGACCTCAGAATTGGCACGGAGATTAAACTGAAGTCCCCACAAGCTGAGCAATCCAGAAGAGCCCAGTTACAGGGGACTGCAACATTACCGGATTTATTCAGACTCCTGGCGATTCATTTTTCTCAACTTCCATACACATTTCTTGTTTTCAACACAAAGATATATTACTGGCTCTGCATGGCTGTATACAGACAGTTTTTACATGGCTGTGACCTCTATCCTAAAAAGGGCCACAGCTGTTTCGCCTCTGCTGCACCCAGCGCATAAGAGGAAAAGTCAGAGTAAGCATCTTTGATCACAACGCAAACCTACTTCACAGTTCGTATGAAAACAATGTTTTTTCACCTGTTTCAGTAAGCCAGTAATAGATTTTCTTAACAGAAAAAGAACAAAGTATAACAGAAAGGACCCATGGATTCGTTTGCTCTCAATTTATAGCTACACACTGTCCTTTCCTCAGAAAGGATTGCATTGCTATAAGCTATTCTCAAGTGCAAAAATTGTCACAGAGCTTTATTTTCCATGGCTTGTACTTCTGTGGAACCACTGAGGTAGCAATGTATTATCCCACAGGAAACACATTATCAAGATTAGTAAAATACCTCAGAAGAAGGACGATTTCTAAATAAAGGCTGCTGTAATTTACCAGTAACCATTTGTCAAGATCACTCATGCTTTATTACTGTAAATGGTATTTTTACCTTTTGAGCCTGTGTAATGCCTTTAATTTCCCAACTACTAAACCAAAACCAATAACAAATCAAGTTCCCCAACCACTAGATACAACAACAAAAAAAAGATTAAGGAAACCAGTTATTTATATATTGTCCTGCTCTAACTCATTCCAAAACTCATACTTCAGAAAGTTTAGAAAATTTAGTATTACAATATGGAATAAGTATCCAATAGAATACATTTAACTTTCCCTATAAACACACTCTTAAATATCCCTTTAACAATGTAGTATAAACAACATTCCCGAGATGAGCTTCAGAGTTTAAAAAAAACAATGTATTTTTGACATTTAAAAATACCATTTTATTTTTCTGCACTTTCAGTCATCTAATACTCAGAAAGAAATCTTAAGTCAATAGGTAACCATAGGCTAACTCTATAGGTTTGGTATTTTAGCCCAAGAGAGAAGGAAATTAAAAAAATCTCAACTTGTTTTGATATATATATTTCATAGAATTGGAAGGCACCTCTGGAGATCATCTAGTCCAACCCCCCTGCCAGAGCAGGGTCATCTTAGAGCAGGTTACACAGGAACACGTCCAGGCGGGTTTGGAATGTCTCCAGAGACGGAGACTCCACCACCTCTCTGGGCAGCCTGCGCCAGGGCTCTGCCACCCTCACAGGAAAGAAGTTCCTCCTCATGTTTAGATGGAACTTCCTATGCTCAAGTTTGTGCCCGTTACCCCTTGTCCTGTTGCCAGGCACCACTGAAAAGAGCCTGGCCCCATCCTCCTGACACCCACCCTTTAAGTATTTATAAGCATTGATAAGATTCCCCCTCAGCTGTCTTTTTTCCAGACTGAAAAGACCCAAGACCCTCAGCCTTTCCTCATAAGAGAGGTGTTCCAGTCCCCTAATCATCTTGGTAGCCCTTTGCTGCACCCTCTCCAGCAGTTCCCTGTCCCTCTTTAACCGGGGAGCCCAGCACTGGACACAGTACTCCAGGTGCGGCCTCACCAGGGCAGAGTAGAGGGGGAGGATGACCTCCCTTGACCTGCTGGCCACACTCTTCTTGATGCACCCCAGGATGCCATTGGCCTTTTTGGCCACGAGGGCACATTGCTGGCTCATGGTCACCCTGTTGTCCACCAGGACTCCCAGGTCTCTTTCCACTGAGCTGCTCTCCAGCAGGTCAGCCCCCAACCTGTCCTGGTGCATGGGGTTATTCCTCCCCAGGTGCAGCACCCTACACTTGCCCTTGTTGAACTTCATTAGGTTCCTCTCTGCCCAAATCTCCAGCCTGTCCGGGTCTCTCTGTACGGCAGCACAGCCTCTGGTGTGTCAGCCACCCCCCCAGCTTTGTGTCATCAGCAAACTTGCTGAGGGTGCACTCTATCCCCTCATGCAGGTCATTGATGAATATATTGAAGAGGACTGGACCCAGTACTGACCCCTGGGGAACACCACTCGTCACTGACCTCCAACTAGACTCTGTGCCATTAATCACGACCCTCTGAGCTCTGTCTTTCAACCAGTTATCTCTCCACCTTACTGTCCATTCACCAAGCCCACTCTTCTGAAGCTTCCCTATGAGGATGCTGTGGGAGACCATGTCAAACGCCTTAAGTCAAGGTAGACCACATCTACCACCCTCCCCTCATCTATCCATCCAGTCATGCCATCGGATTAGTCAGACATGATTTCCTCTTGGTGAATCTGGATTCCTATTGTTTAAATACAGAAAAATTTACTTGGAACATTCTATCTTCCACCTGGATTTTAAGTATAATTTTATCTTTCACCATCTGCAAGATTTCACAAATCCTGACAACTCGTCTTGTAGTTAACAACTGGATGTAGCTTACATTGTGCTTTTTTTGCTTTGCTGAACTGACAGCTTTCACACCGGCTCTGCAGGGTAGCTGGGGGCTCCAGGGAAGAAAACAGACAGAGAAAAATGTAGTAGAATAAGCAAAGTAATTAAAAGAATAAGGTGGGAGAGATATAAAAGTAGTGATAGTAAGGAGCACAGGAGAAAGGCAAATAAGCTATTCAACCAAATCAGATGGCTACTAGTTTCACTTTGCTTCACAGTAGAGGACAGAGAGCACTTCCTGGTGCAAACGCTTGTAAGTTAATTTAAATTCAGTGATAAAGCATCCTCTTCCATAGACATTATAAATTCCTTTTGTCCCTTACATAAATAGTAATGCAGCTATTTAAATGCTTTAAGTAGTAAAGTGCAAGTTTGAAAGAAGCAAGTTCGTATATATTTTGATGAGGTGGGACTGGAAAAATTGAATGCCATGAACTACAGCAGCTAATTTCAATTTCAACTAGATCCGAGCTCTCACTAAAATACCAAGTGACAAAATAATTCAGTGCTGCTGTGACAGAATGAGATTGAGGTTGAGAATGTTAAAATGGCTGCAGTACCCTGGCAGTAAAATTCATAGTTAAATCTAAAGAAAGTTTTTGGGGAAAAGCAAAAAACATCTCAAAGGGGAAAAAGTTTCATTGATAAACCCTCAGCAAACTTAAATGAGAAAGGAACTGACATTGCTCCTCTTATTCAGTATTTCGCTCTTTATGGTAGACTGTCCCATGCCACTGAATTGGTTTCATACCCTGCCTTCTACTAGGGGATTTGAATTGGTGCCCAAGGGTAGCATGCCGCCTGGAGCAAGACACCACAGATTAACTCATTTCAGTCTTTTCTTTTAATATCATCTTAGATATAAATAGTTGCATGTTTATTGGAACGAGAATTAGTATTCAGACATTCAATATTTGAAGAAAGTACGTATGTTTACACCTGCTTTCTTTGGTAGTAGTGCCCACCCAGAACCCTGAGGTGTGGTACAGGGGCCTGATCTGAGGCAGAGAACAGCCACCATTTCCAGCTCTCGCTGAAGTTCACACGTCTGTGCTCACAATCAGATTTCTGTTCATATTTACACTGTCCATATTCACAGCATCCATGTACCACAAGTAAGTTTTTAAAACAAAGCTTTCACAGCAAAGTCATAACAAAATATTTTTTTAAATATTTAATTTTCAAAAAAGCTCTTACCTATTTTATTTAGATTCCACCTACTTTCAGTATCACTGTTTATATAAAATAAGAAAAACTTAACATCTGGAACAGACGTTTCTTTTGTTTTGTTTGCAAAAATTTTGGAAATCACAGTAGACCATCATAGAACTTTGAAGAATAACCGTTATTTGGTGAAAGCATGACAAAGTTTGTAAGTAATTCTTAATAGCAAATTTTTAACACCACATTTCCTTTAGTTATCCTCAATCTATATTAACAATTCACTTTAATGATCCTGTACTTCAATATCAATGGCCATTGATTTATTAAAGCTAGAAGATGGACATAAAGTATATGTGTCAGCATATGTGTCAGCTTCATTCAAGATACCGTGAAAGCAAAGCGTAAAGATCTTACAGTATCGGCATCACTAAGGCATCTTACAGCTATTTCAGTGAAGTTACCTGTGTGGTCTCTATTTTATGGTCTGTATTTAAATTCTATGGACAGTCTTATCAACATGACCTGTATGACTGAAGCTCATTTTAGGTTGAGTTGAGAATTTTATTATGAACAGTGGGAAGACAGTAGTAAGTACAACAAGGGAAACTGCTAACGTAAGACAAAGTGTTGATGCCATTCGAGTCATCTCTGAAACTTTTTGACCTTATTGTTAAACATCTATCTAGTTCTGTTATTATTACACTGTACCAGCAACTTAAATTTATCTCTGTCAGATTTTAAATAGCATCTGGAATGCAATTGTGTGTCTTATGATATGTTACAAGCAAGAGGGGAATTAATTTGATATTCTTAACTTGTCCTTTTGAGATACCACAAGGACAGAGTGCGGGGGGGTGGGGGGGGGCAGTGCCTCACTACTCACTAGTTTTAAACAAAACCACCAAAATTCTCACGTTAAAGTTCAAATGATTAATACAGATCGCCATCACTACATAACCATAGTACAATTACATAATCACACATAAATCAACAATATTACATTTTATAGCCCCAACTCTAGATAAAGAGTTTATCTACAAATGAATATTTTAGTCTACTTGTACCAGGCAATTTCTTTGTATAAGCAAAGCCATGGAAAGGAATACAACCTACTTAGTTTCAAGAAACCCAACAGACTATCACACCCTTAGTGATCTTTGATTTTAGTTGATACACTCCCATTTTTCTCTCAATGTTTCCAAACCTGGCATATAATAAATGACTCTTTTTGGCATGGATTTGGATCTTTTCCATTTCTTCTACCCCACCTCTGACACAATTACAGAAAGTCTTTCCATGATATAGGTCACAAAATGTCATCCTGGCTTCTCTAGTCAAATCCTAGACAAACAAACAGAGAACAGTTCAGAAAGTCTTCAGATGAGCAAGAAAAAACAGAACACATCTATGAAACACAGAGGCCATTGAACAGGATATGACAAAGATGCACACAATGATTAGTTAATAGTAAGACAACTAGTAACCGTACGAGAATGAATACTGGCTCAAACACACCCAGCTGATGAAAGAGCTGTCATGACACAGCTTGTGTCACGGAACCCAGAACGAAAAAAAGAGTTTTTGGCCTAAATTCTGTTCCTACGTGGTGACAGTACCAACAGAGCCTTAACTGTTCTCATTACCAGTGCTGGTTTCAGTTTTGCAGATGTTTTAAGGAGGCAACTTAAGATCTAGCAAAAGCTACGCAAGAAGCTTTGGTGACATTTCACTATAGCACATACTGAACCTCAGACAAAAGTCTCTGAAGTTAACCTTGTTCATGAAGTGTGCTGCACAGTTCACAAACAATGCGAGACTTAAGGACACAGACCTAAAGGTCCAATAATCTTGAAGCTCAGCGTGGAATAATATACCTATCCTTCGGATAAGCATGACTACATAACTTAAAATGGCCTCTACAACCAATATACCAAAGCTCTTCACTTGCATCTGTAATTATATTTTAAAATAAAGGATAAGTACCTAACTGCTGTAGTAACATATGTGGGGTGTGTCATATCTGAAAGATTAGATTTGCCATCTGAATCTTTTGTAGCCCAATTTTCAAACCATGGAAAGTACTTTTCAGCAGTACGATTAGCCATCTACCTGCGTAATTATCTCAGAAAGAAGAAAAAGGACTGTTTCCCCTACTACATACCATAGTACCTTAAAGAGAACTGCAGTTGGGGGAGTCTTAGGCAGAGAACTGAAGAAGAATGATGATTCTGTGGGGTGCTGGATTACTTAAACAGTTTATCAGCAATGCTAAGCTGACAAACCCACACCAATAGTTGCATCAGGTATTACATTTACTAATTGTCTGCCCAGGCAAGAGCCCAGCTTCTGCAGAAACAGCTTAAAGACTTCACAGACAGCTAGTATTCAGACAAATTACATAAATTCCCCTTGTGGCAAAGACAATGCTTTTAGCCAGTGGTACTGAATGCAATGCTGGAAGCTTTCTAAGTCTTCTCTGCCCTTTCTTAACACTCACACTAATTAATCTCAGTGGGATTTTGTAAAGTGGAGAGAACAGTAACTGTAAAGTAGCATTCAGCAATCAGACATTTCTAAGCTGATATGAGTTACTTCCCCAGCTACTGCAATTTCAGAAACCCCAATCTCATTAAGAAGCCATTAATGCAAAACAATGACATCAGGATGTCACACCACAGTAACGAAGGCTCATTAGAAGCACAGGGTGACTTTCTGTAATGGGGGAGGAGGGAGGAGAATTGTTTAGGTATTTTTTGGCAAAACTGCTTTCAAGCAGGTGCTCAATGTTTCATTTCAAAGCAGGGCTACAGAACAGAAGAGGAAGATACTTAATGCAGTTATGCTTGACTACAGGAAAGGACTGAACTACTGTAGATTAGGAGAAAAGATATGGGCATGATTTATTCTGGGATTTTTGTCTTCCTTCCCCTCCCCCCATTGATTTCATTTTGCTCATCTTAATTCTAGGTCTTGCAAGATCCAATTTTTATAAACATGCAAAAAACTTATATAAGCAATTATACAGAAGTTTCAGGAGTGATGATGGATGGGCACATAATTGCAATGGGTTTTGTTTTTAACTGACATAATTTTCAATAACTTTTTTTAAAAAATCATTTTCTTATAATTACTGTCATTAGAGCCATCAGCTTATTTCAGGAGAAATCTCATGACCCCAACTAGGGAAAGAAGTAGTTAGGCAATCACTTTTTATTATTTACATTATAGAACAAACATCAATACATAAGTATAAATATATAATTTTAATATTTATACAAGAAGAAATTTAAATTTCCTTCTAGCTGTTTTAGAGCTCACTAAATCAAATATATTATCTTTTGATTGAAATCACTTAAGAGACTTTTTGCAGCATTCTTGTTACTTCAGAACAGATGTTGGATCATGCAAGTTCAGCCCCGTAAAACATGGCAAAGTTACACCTTGAGCAGTAAAAATAATGGGGGAAAAAAATCTAAAAGAAGTTGGTGCAAAGAGACCAGAAACACAGGGATTAGATCTTGATGAATTGTATAAAAATCACTTTTTCTAGTCTACTTATCTTCTGTTTTGACATTGGAGAACACTGTATAGACGCACATCACATGTAAAGATACATACAGAGAGAGGGAGTCTCAGGAGCCTGTAAATAATAATGTTACAGTGAACAGAAGACTACAGTGGAATCTTCCTCAGGCATAATCTCAATTTCACTAGCATTTTAAACTGAAGTTTAAATTATCAGTTTAGAGGCTCAGTTGTGACTACAATTTAGGCTAATGAATGTTTTTTGATCCTGATACAGTTTTATCATAACTTCAGTATCTCTGCATGGATTAACAAATAACTATTGCCTGAAACTGGCTGTAATACCTAATGACAAAACCCTACAAACTCAGTTCTAAACAATGAAACAATACCAATTCCTGTAAGTTTAAATAAGAGGTCAAAATAGGCACTGCTTTTAAATCTTAACTGTATATGCAACGATTTTTATTTAATTTCAAGCCAAAGTGGCCATTTCAGTCACTGACAAAAATGTTTGCCAACAGGCTAAAATGATAAGCAATACCTACTATTTACGTACATTTATAACTGCACTATAGCCCTTTGGCATAGCACGTTTATTAGAGACAAATACCTATATTTAAATCAGAGCTGACAAAATACTGCAAGATTGAGCACTTTACTCCAACTTTGCCTAGGTAGCTTTGCTAACGTGAACAGAATTGATGGCACCTATCCAAAGCCTAAGAAACAATTCTGTTTCTTTTGTGAAACCAAAATGGTAAATTTCAAAATTTAAAGTAGTAAATATCTGTGCAGCTCCAGATCTATGTTTAGGTGTCTCCTCTGTCCTTTGTAAGGACTGTAAGCTTACTATATTTTTGCAGCATTTTTGTTTATACAGAATCCAAGTCTCCTCTGACTCAGGTTTGCAGCTGCAATGAGAAAATGCTCATATTATAGGTCTTTACAGTAAGACAAAGATCCCCCTCCTATGCTTCGTATCACAATTCTCTTATGCTATATGGAGCTCTCAGTGCCTTACCTACTTCAATTATAATATCAGAGTCCAGTTTTATTAGGTCTTGTTATTATAGTAGTTTCATTTAAGTTAGCAGCTGCTTGTAGTTAACCCAAACTGGAATTACCAAGTGACAATATTTTTTTTTTTTTTTTGCTTTCTTTATATAAGAAAAAAGAAAGGCTGGCTAGGCTGTTTTGCCATTACAGAGCTTTGCTACTTTTTCATGTTCCAAACTTCATTCCCATGTTACTATGGACAAAATAAAACAAAACTGATTTAAATATAGAACATATTATAAATGCGTAGTTTTCTCTTCTGACAGCCCTATTATTCCAAGTGATACAACGTGAATAAAATCACATACAAATATAAATTTACAAGCTCTACAGTGGAAGAAGTTCTGAACCTAAACACAGTCCTATGTCCCTGAGCTTAAGTATCTCATCCTAGTCTGGAAAAAAAGTAAAAACAGCATCTGTTTGGATACTCATTTATCCCATCTTACTTCTGTGTTTAAAAGGAAGGAAATTGGGAAAGGACTTCTTGAAGCAGGGTCTGAAACTGTATTTTCACATTGTTTTTTCTGCATTACAGTGTTGAAGTTATGAACATATATGACATGCTTTCATATCGCATGAGATTGACATTTGAAAAAAGATATAGATGTCTGAGTTTTAAAATAAGCCAACAGTGGCCAATGAATTTGAGAAGTAACTAAAATATGCACAGTAAGCTCCAAATTCTTATTTCTTGAATGTCATACCAACATTAGCTCAAAGGAAATAACTCAAAGGCTAATTGATTAAGACTTGTGTTAATAGTAGTGAAATTTTGGTTTAAGATTTAGAAAAATAACACATTGTGGCAAGTTTGGCAGGAACCCTATTTCTACTACAGGGTAATTTCTGAATGTAATGAAATTTTCCATTAGCATTCCAAGGCTTCACTAAAACAGTATATTTTACTGACTGCCTTCAGAAGCAGCTGATGTGGGAGGAAAGGATCTAGTACTATCCTCTGCAAAACCCTTTTTCATTTTAGTTTCAAAGACTCATTATTTTCTCTGACTTCCAAGGCTGGGTTCCTATCCCCCTCGCTATTTTACTTTGCCTTGTCCTATGGACAATGAAAGGTCATTTTAGTTCACAAATGCAAAAGCTGAGTTATGCATGACAAACCAATGAAAACTGTCTTAACAGTGCTTTGTAATAGTTAAGATTATAGGTAAGCAAATTAATGTCAATCTTAAGAAACACGATTGATTTCTAAACATCCAATAATGCCAAATCACAATTTCCTGATTAAATGCCTTTACTTAAAATCACTTCTGAAAAAAACATTGCAGTACTAGTCAAAATATCACAGATCTCTGTATATCACAATCTTTAAAAAACTAAGCATGTTCAGCCATCTGGTTTAGGACACACCAACAGAGGCAACATTGTTGTGGCTGTCTGCTGTAGACTGATTAGAAAGAAGCAAGTAGAAGAAACATCACATTTGCAGGCCCTGGTCCTCAAAGGGGACTTTAATCACCTGAGTATCTGCTGGAGGGGCAACACAGCAGGGCACAAGCATTCCCTGGAGGGCTGAATAACACCAGCACCTGCATGTGCTCAATGAGGCTATAACTGGATGGGAGGTGTCCTGGTTTCAGTTGGGACAGCGTTAGTTTTCTTTCTAGAGGCTGCTGTGTTTCAGATTTGGTATGAAAAGAATGTCAATAATACATATTGGTTTAGTTGTTGCCAGATGATGTTCATATTGTTCAGGGACTTTTTTTTTTTCAGCTTCTCATAGAAGCTGAGAGGGACCACACACAGAACAAGCTGGCCAATGGAATATTCTATACCATAGAAGCATGCTCAGTATGTCAGTGAGGGTTGGACTAGGGGCAAGGATCCATGATCATTGCTCAAGACAGGGTGGGCAGCCAATCACCAGATGGTAAAGCAACTTGTGTTGTATTACTTTATTTTGTATCTATTTTCACCATTATTATTATTTTCCTCTTCCATTAGCGTTCTATTAAACTGTCTTTATCTCAGTCCACAAGTTTGTTTTGCCTTTTTTTCCCCTTCCCCTCCTTTGCTCCATCTTGTCCCTACCCTTCTTGCAGGGAGGGGGAAAAGCAGGCAAACAGCTGTGTCATCCTAGTTGCCAGCTGGGGTTAAGCCACAACAGACAGCAATAAAGAAGATAGAACTAGCCTAAACTCTGTGGTGTCCATGAAAGGACAAGAGTCAATGGACACAGCTGAAATAAGTGACATTCCATCTGATCATAAAAAAAACCAAAAACCCCTTTTTTAATTGCAAGGGTGGTCAAATATTAGACGAGATTGCTAGTCCCCATCCTTGGAGTTATTCAAAGCCTGACTGCACACAGCCCTGATCAGCTTGCTTTAGTGGACCCTCTTTGAGCAGAGGGATTGAAGTAGATGAATCCAATTGCTTTTCTTCTGGTTGATTTAATGGACAGCCATCTTTCAATGATTAGAGCATATATATAATCATGAGCCCAGGGAATATATTTCCCAGACCTAGTGTTTCCACTATAGATATTAATTATATTATCTACATTGTACAAACAGTGATTTCCACAGCAATTTACCATGAACTTTTTCCTTACTAATTTTCCTCTTAATCTCAGTAATTGTTAACACTGTGCAAAGCACAGAATAAAGAGATAAATGATTTTATTAGTTCATACTGACTGAGCTCTTTATGACAACGGCTGAGGAAACTTGACAAGCTTTCGATTTATAGAGAGAGGCTGCCTGCAGGCATCTCATTCCTCCAGACACTATGATATCATTTGCAATTGCACCCAGCTAATAACACACCTTACTCTTGGCCTCATTTCTCTCACTCTCTAAGTAGATTTGCTTTTAATATATTATGTATGATTCTTAATTTGTCAATCCCCAGCACCAATGATTATAACATGATCACCTGAAGGGGCCTTAACATCATGATAGGCCAGGCTGAGTTCAGATGCATAAATATTGCTAGAAAGACAAGCTTAATTGCACCCTGACCCATCAACATCAATAGATAGATGTATAGCCATAGCAAATGTGTCCAAGCATTGAACATGACTGGAAGCTGTTAACTGAAAGTGAATTCATGAGCTTCAGAAAGGTTTAGGGCCTCTGGAAGGGCCACAACCAATCTTCAGTTACAGCAGAACGGCCCAAGATGAACAAATGGCAATTCTTTTTAAAAAAAAAATAATCATTTTTTTTAAACTCATGCAGCCATTGAGAACCTGCATATTATGACTGCTCTTTGCAGTATATTTTAATGAGTTTTGATTTGTTCTCACTCACCCAGGGCTGCAGAGAGAAAACTAGAAATTCAGGGACAGATCCAGCACACTTTCACTCATTCAGTTAATACATTAATTTCAATGGTATGATCACTGAAATCTATAATCATCTAGATCTGCAGAGAAGTATGCACATTGATTTGCCCCCAGAGAATTAGATAAGAAAGTTTTCCTCCATAGGTTAGATGCTTTAGGGGGTATTCTCCAATTTTCCTGTAAAAATAAGAGATAAAAATTATCTATTCTATACTTTGCAAGTAAAATGCCAACTGTAGGTGGAAGCTTTTGTGAGCCATTGAGAAATATTAATAACTCACAAGTATTAGTAACTCACAAGTGAAGAAGACATGAGTATGTTTAAATCTTTCCTGAAACAAGTTATTGCGCAATTCTCACGAAGAGTTGAAAGATGGAATCCAATTCCCACCCAATAAATGAAAATGCACAGACTTATCTCCTCCAAAATGTAAACACAACTTCCCTGATGCTTTTCTGTCTCCTATTGAAATATATAAAGTTCAATGAAAGCTTACACAAATTTTCAGCAGGGAAGATTTAGTGCTAAAGAGAGAAAACGCTGGCCTCAGAATTAAACGTGAGCTTTGTCAACAGACCCAGGATTTCACTTAGTTGACTTTCACAAATATATTAATTTTTAGTCACAAGATTCAAGACCATGTTCTTTAACAAATACAGAAAACAAGTTTTGAAAAGGAAAGCCATTAATTAGTGAACAGATTTGAATCAGTCCTCCATATGTTAATATTTTTTAATACATGGAATGAAGGAATACTCAGTTGATCAGCATTGATGGACTGGGAGGTATTTACATTTCAAATGAAACCATGTGAAAGTGAGCCTAAAAAAAAAAAAAGATCACTGAAATTCTTGTGCCTCCCAGAGGCACAACAAGCAGTTCAACACTTATGTCTAACTTTTCTATTACCAAACTGATACTGAAAAATCCAGCAGGGGCTACATGACCTTGACGATCACATCCAGTTACTAGCAGAACAGAAGGCGGATGCAAAGCTAACTCAGTTCACACTACGCTTGCTTTAACTCACTTCAGCAGGTGGTAGACAGGTTGGCTGGCAAGAGAAAAGAACCTGGAAATTGTATTCTATCTTATGTAAGACACAGCTGTGATGGAGCACAGCATGTTACAGCAATGCCAATACAGAACGACAGTGGCTCACTATTACTCCTCCTTACACACATTAAGGAGAAAGGAAAGAAAACCAAGGCTCTGTTTATCAAAAAGGTGGCAAAACTGTGCATCTCCTTTTGCTAATAGCTGTTCCTGAAGTCATAATTAAGTTGCAATGAAAAAAGTTTCATCTGTCATGACCATTATTATTCGAGATTTTTTGACTTAAAAATTCTGGAATAATAATCTTGAAATCTCTCGATATTACCAATATACTGGGAGAAACACTAGGAAAGAAAACTGAATCCTCATATACAATAAGTGGTCATGCACTGGACAATCTGTTTGGCTAGTTTTTAGAGCAGCCCAGCTAGACCTGAACATTTAAACAATTTGTAAAGAAATCCACACAAGTATTTTCAATCTGATATGTTTTAAGCTACATGCCTATCAAATCCTCCCTTTACTTAGTATCCCAAATCTAAAAAGAAAAAACATGTCTTTTTTCAAACACTTGCTTATAGTTCTTTGAGAATGGAAAATATAACAACATTCTGAAAGGTAATACATGCAGTTCCCCTATTCCCAGTCATGACCATCTAAATTTTAAATACTAATTATATTTTCTGTCAAATTTTTCTAAAATCAACTGTTACAAGGTAAACATTTTCATGCAGGTTTTTTTGTATAGCTTATTTTTAAATATGAATTATTTCATGTTTAGGCAGAGCATAATGCAGAACAGTTCTACAGAGGGTTTTCTATGGATTGTTTCCTCGCTGTCTGTCATATGTCTCCTGGGAAAGTCATAACACTGGGCGTGTTTGACAGCACAATTAAATGGAGAAGCCAGTATATTGCCACAAATCAGCTATCCCATCACACAGCCTGATCCTACCAGTAGTGTCAACTAAATACTCTCTGGTACAGTGTTTCAGGAAGCAAGGTGAACATTTATTGTTAACTAGAACAATACTATATTCGTGGGCTGAATCATAGTGCTAACACAGAATGAAAACCCATCCTTCCTCTTAATATTTTACCAGGTTACAAAAGACGAACTCAGTTAATAGTGATGCATGCAAGTTGTAAAGTCTATAATTAGTTTTTTCTTCCTGGCTATAAATCTAGTTTTGAATCATATAACACTCCTATCAAATGGGATCCTATTTTATGGAACCAAGAACTTGAGAGAATCATAGCTAGACAAGCGAAAGATAAGCTTTTGACAAGTATCATAAGTTAAAGCTGCAAAACGTCCACCACCAACTCAAACACTCTTCCAACTTGTCCAATCTTACCCAGTTTCCAAAGCCATTTAATGTAATTTTGCAATCAATGGTATGTGTCCAAATTAGCACGTAGACAAAACTATGCTGCATAGTATTTCTTCTACACTTCATCTACCCAGGCTAAAAAAAAAAAGGCATCGCTCATCATTTTTATTATTCTCCTGAGTCCCCTTATCTTGTCTTCACCAACAGAAAACAAATGAAAATAAAGCAACATCAAAAGCTATGCTTAGTCCACAGAATTAATTGGAAGTCTTTACATTCTTTTGGATTTTTTTTCATTATACCTACTGTTGGGGACAATCTATTTTGTATTTTATCTCTGCAGGAACAGTATTATAAGCTGTTCCAATCATCCGGGTGTATTAAAAGTGTTATGCCTTCACCACATCTTATTTGCCTATGAATAATTTTTAGGAAGATAACCACAGGCTCCTTTTCAGCAGGATATTAACATTTAATGTATGTTTGGACTCATGACCTACCTGCATGTTTGTTTTCAAGTGAGATTTGACCCTAACACTTGTCTAGAACTCCACATTGATGTCAGTGGGTACTGCTTAAACATGACTGATGTAACATTGTATAAGTCACAGCTTTACCTAAGTTTCCTTTTTGTGCAACGCATTGACTGAAAGACCTCAGCTAGCTGCTGCTTGCTCACACTTGCTCTGAAGAGAATACTTTCTGAAACTGAAAGCAAAATGCCTCCATCCATACTACTCGTGTAAACATCATCTCTGAGCTACATATCAGTAATAGTATCCTAAAAATTACCTTTCTTTTATTTCAGTCAAAATGAACCAGGAGCAAAGACCTGCTGTTTGTTTGACTTTAAACTAGTTTCTTCCACCTGAAGTAATTACATGAGCTGTTTGAGATGGAAGATCTGACTTAGTGATGTTTTACAGGGAACCAGATGTTAAAATAGGAGCAAGTCCCATTCTTCCACTAACACAGTTGTTTGGTAGAGTACATGTGCCAACAGGGCAAGTAGATTTAGCCTACAAAATGAGTATGCAGACAAGTGAAATACTATGATAAATATATGCATCAGCATGCAACTCCAGAGGGACAACAGCAGTCAGCATATTCAAGATGACAAAACATTTATATGCTGAGATGTTTTAACAGTATTAAGCATTTCCAGGAAGTGGAAGCTGATTTATAAGCACATAGGATGAAACTGTCAAGCCTACTGATAAAACATTTCAGTCCTTTCAGAGGGAGGAAATCTGTCTGTAGAATTGCAGATGGTTAAGTTTAAATTCAAGTAGATTTTGCAAATATTGACTGCATTTCTATTTCATGGGCAATCACATGAAGGTGATTTTTGCTGAAAACAGTCTTCATGTAAAATACTATATAAAATATGGAATGTATATTGATATATATTAATATAAACTTTGTAAAGGTTAAGTTAGGCACAAGTAGTCCCATAACTAGCTTTTTTCCTCTGAAACAGTACTACAGCTTTAGCTAAGTTGAACATTTCAGCTGAAGAAGTGAGACTTAAAAATAAATTCACTCATCAGCCAAATGCATTTTGGCTAATATCGCCTTCCAAAGATTTAACTAGCATTGCCTGTTCCATTCATAAAGATTAAAGCATTTAACTTCATTAAGGTAAAGTTACAACTGTTTGCAAACAGACAGTCAAATGGACTTTAATAGAAATGAAGTATTCAGCCATTCTAATCCTAGTTTTGCTAGACAAGTAGAACACCACAAAACACTACATCAGTAAGCCTATGACCACAAAAAATACCTTAATGCATTAGGACAATTGAAAACAATCCCATTAGAACTTCAAATAACATTTGAAGTGGAAATCTGGGCCAGCATACATGAGAATTAAAATATGGGTGATGTGCTATGCATCACTACTCATTTCCTCTTTTTTTCCATATATGTCAATGCTGATTAAAATGAGTATTTGGTGAAATTACTGTACTGGAACAATAAATAACGGCAATGTAAGCACCAAATATTATTCTAATTTGTCACATGTATAAAAGCCAAGTTTTCTAGGAAGTTACTGTAAAAATTCAAAAGCAATCGGGAAAGGCAATGGAAAAATATTTGTTTTCATAAGGAATGGATTTAATGCTTATTTCCTTTTATTTTAAAGAGACCTTTAGCATTACATCAGTAATAGTTACATTTAAGAAAGTAAACTTGTTCCTCAGAGGCACATTTCTACTCTATTAGCAGAAGGTACTATCCTGTTTAATATTGCATGAAAATTCCTATTATCAGCACAAGTTGACTGAAAAAAATAAATGCATTCGTTTCTGTTTTCGAGCTCACTGTGCTCCCCTTGTCTTCCTATAATCACCTTCTCTGCAATCAAAAGATTTCAGCGTTTGTCTTACACAGAACCCACACAGAAGCAGACCAATGCATACAAGCATGAAGCTACTTGCCAACTCTTTCATTGTTGCATGGCTCTAAGCAACTGAATGCAACGATGTAGCTGGAACCTTTCAGAACAACTACCTGAACCTCTCCAGCTTCCATAGTTGCTCTGCATGAAGTATAGCAGAGATGTTTGCTTAGGCTCAACCCCTGTGCATGGAAGAGGCCCAGTATCCCCTGTGATGGGTAATAGGATTGAGTTTTGCACCATCACTGTGGCCTGCTCTGTGTGTACTTTTGTCCTGCTTTGTCTTTCTCATCGATACTCGATATACTGATACCTTCCTCCAATTTTATTAAATTTCTTAGATGATGGGTTGTATTGATGAATGATTCCTGTATTTATTTGAAGACTAACTTATTTTTCTGAGCTCAGTTCAATTTGCAAACTATGTCTTCAAAGACATTCCATATATTGCAGAAAGATATTAAGTCCCCCATAGGAGTAAGGTCTAAATAAGGCTTATCCTTATACAGATGAATTGAGTTTAACAAAATATCATGTGAAAGTACAGCTGATACAAAAGTGCTTTCTACGGAATAATCCACAGCAGTTACGCGACTTAGAATTCACACTAAAAGAAAGCAACAGCAGCATTTTTCAGAGTTTAAATCCAGTTTTTCCACATGAAGTGAAACTAAACTAGGAATGAAATGAAGTCATAGTTGAAAGAGGTCATTTGTAAAGCAAGATACAGCTGGTGCATTTAGAAATTTATTTAATAAAACCCCAAAATATGCAAAATTAAGGAGCAAGTTAAATACATCAGAATACACCTGAAGCAAAAATATGTTTTATTAACATTTCAACAATAGATGTTGCAGCACAACATAATTATGACAGACCCAGGTACTTTTCTGAGTGCCTGTACTTGCTCCAAGTCTCTGTTACTAAGATCTACAACATGATATTGCTGCAGTGCTGAAACTGTAAGGTTTAAAAGTGATGCAAAGATAGTGATTCTAAAGCAAGCTTTCAGTCAGGATGAGGATGACAGCTTGATCAGACAAAAACTTTCCAGCGTGATGGAAATGAGTCCAGAATGATGACAAAGTTACATACAGACTATATATCAAAAACATTAGTATTACCTCAAATTTTTCCCAACCTATTTAGGCCAATTTGAGTGTTGCTATGCCAGCAACAGGCACAGAACAGCTGCATTAGAAGAGTTGTTTCATAACTGGGAAGATGTTTGGTAACATTAATAAAATAGTTATTATTTTATTATTAAAATAGTTATTTTATTTTATTATATATTCTTATTTATAGTTATTAAATAATATTATTAATAATAACAAGTCAATAAAATGCTTCTCAGCACAGTGGTTAAGTTAATCAGCAATCTAATTAGTTGAACATCAACCAAACCACCTGTAAACAATTGCTCATATTAGCTCAACCTTTTCAATAACTTAAAAAAATAACATATTGTAAGATGCTTTGAAGCAGTGCTGATGTCCTTTATTCTACAAAGTGTTCCTTAATATGCTATACAGTTTTTAAAAATTAAACAGAAGGCTTACTGAAGCCAGCAAGCAGAAGTTTAAAGTTACACAGACCACTGTCCTAGTGCTATAGAAGAAATACATATGATGTAGGTTTCCTTTGCCCATAACTTAGGAAAAAAGACTCTAGACTTTTCTCATCCTCTGTGCATTTGAAGAAATTACTAGCTCCACACTTACTTGGGATAGAAAAGCTGAGTAACTGATAAGAATTAGATTCGCTTCATATCCTTGACATTTCTTCAGTATCTGAGAGCATGTAGTAAATTAATTATATCATTAAAGCTCATGGAATAATCAACATTAGAATGATAAAGCAGCAAATCACATATAAACCAGCCAAATCATCTAGTGTTTTTAGAAACCGTTTGATAATGAAAGTGAAACTTCTAAAATATAATTTGTCCTCTGAAGCTGAACAGGAGGCTATATGATAGAACATAGAGCCTGAAGAGATTAAGGTAACAGCTTTTTACTACATAACACAAGCTATCCCAATTTGTTAAATTTCACAGTTGTTGCACAAAAAAGCACCTAGGAAACAGCCTGGCATCTGAGGAGGAAGGACAAAATTAGGACTGGAAAACGAGAAAAAAAGTACATTAAGTGTCTTTCACTCAAAATTTAAAGTACTTCCTCCCTTATACTATTTTTGGATGGGGCAAAGATTAGAAGATTAACATCACATCAAAGTGAGTAATTATGAATTCTATATCTAGTCAAAATGCCTGATCTTAACAACACTTGTGCTGATTAACTTGTATATATAATTGAAACTGAGTGTCAGTATTCTTCAGTCAGAGTCAATAAAATAGGTAAAGGAAAACTGCAAGCAATTCAGTTAATGTTAGAATCAGATCTGATCACAGGCAGTCCAAACTGAATAATTTTTCAGTTTATTTTATACTAGTTCCTATGAAAGTAAATGAAAAATTAATAGACATGAATTAAACATTTTCATTTCACAGTACTGAGCATTCTCCCATCACCCAATTAAGCTCATTCTTCATCCCATGGGCTTCAAACGCAGCAGTGCCTGCTTAATAAACGAGTGCTTATTATTTCAAATTATTAAGAAATGCAGTACTTGGCATGTACCCCCCTCTTTCCCCATATATTCAGACTGTATAGCAACAGTCGGCCATACAGAATATAGAAGAGGGCAATTACAACACATACATAAACCTAACAGAGAAACAATAGTGCTAGTAGCTGTATCTGTATTTCTTAAAGAAAAACTAATGTAATCAGTCTGAGCTGGAAAAATATCCTTAGAAGTTGTGTTCTACAAAAAAAAAAAAATCAATAAAGTTATTGCTGTTCCTCTAAGTAAAACATTTTTAACTTTTCCATAAAAGAGTAAAATATACATATCTTTCTCTTAGTTTCCGTATGGAACTACAAACTGAATATTTGGAATTATCAGTTGTTATAGTCTTACATTATTTCTTAGCATTACTTACAAAAGATAGTTGCATTACTACATTAACTAACAAGACAGCACAATCTGATAAGTATCACAGTTTGAGCACCACATCCCCCCAGCAGCCTATGCACAGCAAAATGAGGTGCTGAAAAGATGAGAAAATGTTTTTATTAGTACTAACACCTCTTTTTTAAAGTAAAATGCTTCCATTAGTTTCAATTATTTTCCTTTAACATATCACACCCAATTAAAATAAATTCATAGCAGCAAAACAAAATTTCAGAGTTTTGCAAAGTGAAATGCATTAACACATTTTCCAAGTCTCACAGTATTTCTGATTTAAAGTTTTGGATTGAAGATAACAGCTTCTGCACTGAATAACATTTTCAAACACTCGAAGATAAACAGGACTGGAATTTAACCATAATTATTACAAGTAAATGCAAGGCTTGGTTTGGATTCAAAATTCCTTTGTGTTTGAAACCATTTTACAGGTGCCCATTGTCAGAAATTTTGTTGGCTGTTTTCTACAATGCCGCTCAAGACATGTATTTCTGTTACCACAACAGTAAAGGTAATGTAAAACACAAAAATTTTGAAAAAAACCAACAAGTTTTGGATTTTTAGGTTTGTGGGTTTTTTTTAAAAAGTTGGAGGGAAAATTGTGCAAGTTAGGCTTTCTGCAACATGAAACAAATTTCAAAATTATCCCAGAAAGTGGTATGTTTTTGTCTGCAATTTTTCTATGCATAACATCCAAGAAAAATTAATTGCTTTACTACAATGCCTAGCAAAGATCAGCAGGGGAGACATTAAAACACCCCAACACATATTAGACTGCAGATGGAGTAAAGCTATCATACAGGGGGAAAAAAAAAAAGATATAATTCCACTGTAGCATTAGGGTTAACAGCAAGTAGAAACTATGACCAACCTCACTACCCAAATCCATCTCCTACATAACATCCCTTTGTCCTGGGACCCTTTTCTTTGCCTTGAACTTGCCTTTCGCCACAGCTAATGAAGCCAAAACATTCCTCTATCTGCACTGCAGTGATTTTGTTGACATCAGCCACTCAGTCCTCCTAGGACAGCACCATCATTAATTCCAGTCTAATTGCATCTTTTAAACTAAAAATACTGCAATATTCGCTGGGTACTTTTGGATGTACTTCAAACCACTGCAGTTCATGATTTATAGGTGCATTTGAAATTAAACTTCTTATAAACGCTTTAGAAAACATTCAATTTAATATTGCAGTATCCCAGAGTGGATCATGGGTTTTGGAAAAAAAAGTTCTGTAAGTAGGAAAACCCATGTGTTTGAGTGTTTCCTGATGGTATTTTGAGGGGGCAGAAGATAGAAGGATGGGGGGGAAAAAAGTAATGATAAAAAAGTCAATTGATAAAGGCAGAACAAAAGTCAGAGCATTAAAAACAGGTCTGAGGACTTATTGAAGTCTAAAGTATAGTGTTTCCTGCCCCAGATAAAACTATGTAAAAGCAGTTGGTTTTAAAAATAAACCAGAAGGCCTCTTCAAACCAGTTATTTCTGTTGTTCTGATAATCAAATTTCACATACTCATAACTGTTGATTCAGGAAAACTTGTTAATGAAGAAAATCCATAGCTTCTGTTATTTTTTAGAAGCGTTCAGGCTTTTATTTCTGGATAATTCCCCCTCAGTTAGCTTATAATGTTAAAATGTTTAAATATTTAACATTCGCTGATCCCTGATCTGCACCTAGACTGAATAAAGGAAAACTTAAGTTTTCAAATGGTCTATTTTCAATCAAATCAACCAGACATCATCTTTCCTTACAGTGAATATGGATCATATATTAATCTAATAAGCTATTACTCCTTCCAGTGAGGAATAGTTTTGTCTCCAAGATTTTTCAAAGTAGTGGTAGTTTTGGGGACAAAAAAAAAAAAAAAAGAGAGAATTGAAGTGTTCTCTCATGTTTTTCTCTCTTAAGAGGGTAACATTTTGCAAATGGAAAGCTTATTTCACACATATGCTTGTGCCCTAGGCAGGAATTGATCTAACAAAACTCATCTGAAACAATTTACAGTAATGTACAAATTCAGATTCCAGAGCATCTTGTTATTACTCCCTTGCACAGCAGTGACTAGCTACAGTGGGAAGTCCCTAAACCATAAGTCTCTGGAATCTGACAGTTTTTCCTCTGGGAAGACTGGAAATGACTGTATGCTTTGCTTTACTCATTCCACCTCTTCTCCAAACATCTGCTGTTGGCACCACTCAGACTGGATATTGGGCAAAATAGACCCAGTATGACCCTTGTCATGTTTCTAACCATTCAGCTGGTTTTCTCTTCACTTTTAAATATTGATTTTTACTTCATTTTAAGGCTCCACACAACTGAAGTTGTGGAAGACTAATTTCATTTTTAAAATTACAGTTTGACTGAAATATTACACTTTTAATGCCTTCTTCCACTTATATAGTGTATTTGCACACAAATATAAGTTCAAAACACAAACTAGTCAAAGTGTTTCATTAAAAACAATACTGCTGTTGAAATTTTACCTGATTTTCCTCTAAAGAGAAACTGATCTCACCACTAATCAAAGAAATTCTGGCACAATTTCACAATGCTTTACAGTTCAATTGAACTATATCATCTCCAAAGTTTCTTCAATCACAGTGGACTTAAAATTTTTATTCAGGTCTTCATTTTGAGTTGTTCTATCCTTCTTGAATTCATTCACCTTTCCTCGCTTTATTAATTTTCTTTTTTTTTCCAGCAATGCCTACTCCTCATTGCAAATCAGGTTTTCCTGAGCAAATCTCCAGAATACTGTTGGGTATTTAGAATCGCAATAGCCATTTCCTGAAAAACAGACTGTTGTCGTATTTTAGGCATCCTCAAAAAAGCTGTATTCAAACAGCAGTAAATTCTGTCTCTAAGTGAAACTATGCATCTCTCTTCCCTGTTCCTTACAGCATGAACACAGGGGTGTTGGACCAGATGGCCTTTAGAAGTCCCTTCCAACGCAAACTATTCTACAATTCTATGAATGCCATCGTAGCTTAGGGTCTCACTGCACAATCATGCATAAGTGAGACTACTCTGAACTGGATAAACAGCACGTCTAACTTGATATTCAAGCCTTTTGCAACTCATAACTAAAGTGCCACAGATTAGGTTTAGTTTATAGTCTACAATCTGCACCAACTTTACCATATTATATATACTCAAGTCCATCTGTTATTCAAAGAGCTGACAATACAGTACCGTATCTGAGAGGTTTCTGAGCTAACTCTCAACCATATCAGTTCATCTATACCATAAGAATACTGCAGTTACACCGTTACCAATGCTTGAAGGGGTTTGTTCAGAATGAATGTGACCATGACTATACAAGCTAAATTAGCATTAAGAATTCGCATTAAGAAACTTGTTATGTATTGGAAGAAAAAATAAACAGTACCACTTTGTATATTTTATTTCTGGGCACTGTTACAGTTTGCCCTTTTGAGAAAAGAAGAGGAATAAAAACCAATGCAAAATAATTCATCTTAGACTGATATTTTGTAAGGTAATAAACAAAACTTTTTTTCTGATAGAGATCTTAGAATTGATTGAAAAGGGAAGAGTTAAATCTGTCAGAAGGACAAGCCTAAAGAAAATTAACAAAAGGAAAGTTTTCTTTAAAATATCTACAGAAAATGCATATCCCACCATTAGATGTCACTGGAAATCTTGCCCAGCAGAACTTTGGTGGCTCAAATGACGCCCAAGAGATGTAACTTGGACGCCCAAGAGATGTAACTGTTGGTAATGTTTACATTAGCACATCTTACACCTGCCTTGGTCTCACTGATATTTAAAACCCTCAAGGTCCCTATAGGAGTTTCTGAATGGACAAAGCATGGTATTCAGTACATAATATTGCCTTGAGCACTTCCACAGGGACTGAGTATAGCCCTCTCAGTCCTTACGGATTGCTGACAGCAGTTACAGGCAGATAAAAACAGTGGCACATAAAGGGAGTGCTTTCTTCACATGTCAAACAATACTTTCCTGTTTTCCTGTAACACACACAGCTGTCTCCCATAGGGTGGAATGGTACACAAATGCTTTGTTGTTTTCTTTACAATCCTTTCCTATTCCCACTCCCAGATTTTCTTAATTCTATCTGACCAGGACTTACATCACAATGCCCTCAACATACAGTAGCACAAAAAAACCCGAAAGATTTCTGTAGCAACAAATGCCCGAGTACTTGAAAACTTACAGTCTTTAGTATTTAAAATTCAAAGAAACAGCTGGAAACCTTTTCAAAGTCACAAGCTGCCAAAATACAATGCTTTCTCATTTAAGCATCTCTTCATATGACTGCTGAGGAAGCTCATCAGACAACCAGCTACACTGTAAATCCTATTGCTCTCAAGAGGACTGGAGCTCCATGACTAGTTTAGATGTCTCTTATACTGATTAAAATTAGCATTTAAAATATACACACAGGGAACATTTTCTGAAAACTAATGGTTAGATTAAGGCTTTGTCTTGTTCTGCATTTCAAAGTTTCACTGATGAAGTTGCATCCGTTCAATTCAAATCACATACTGCTCAGCAGGTTTTGACTTCATCAGAATTTCCAATATAGACAGATTTCCCTACAGAAGTGTTATTTTGTCTGATTAGTTTATGGGATTTGGGAGGCTCTGATGGCATTTTCTCCATCTACACTACAGTGTTATCAGGGTTTGGCTGCCATTGATTTTGCAGCTATAGTTGTCTACATAAGACAGTCCAGCCAGTGGCTCAACATTGCCCTTGCTGCTAAAAGTAATTAAATCACTTCCCAACCCATCTAGAATTTATGCTAAGTTCAAGATTTGTAAATACAGGGCCAGACAATTTAGGTTGAGGAAAAATGCAGTGAAAATTCTGTAACATAGTTTAAAACCTTCCCCTGAATCTTGCCAACAGTCATCCTACATCACGTCTACAACACACTCCACCTGTACTTTCAGTAGTGGAGACGGGTATCTAAAAAGAACTCCTATAGCACAGGACTTGTTCCAGAACAGGGATGAAGTTGCATTGTAGGAGCCACAAATTCTACAGGCTAAAAAAAAATGATACAAGTTCTCTGCAACTGGCATAGCACAGGGCATACTGAACTTGCTGCTCTCCCGTCTTCCTCAATGTCTAGCAAATTTCAAAACACATATCCCTTTACCTATCAGATTCTTGACAAGAGATCATACGGTACGAAAACTGCCCAGGATCATTTTATGACTTTGTAATGTCCACGTATTCTCCATTTGTAGACTTGTATTTAAGTGACAATATTGCTTTAAGTGGCAATTTTATACTTATATTAATTTTTTACTTTTATCTTTCTGAATAATGATGAGAATTATTTCCCACCCTCCATCACATCCATTTTGGCCAGTGAGAAACCTGAAATCAGAAGGGGGTGAGGAGTGGAGAGGGAGTAAAAGGAGTAACATGAATCATTCTGCAAAATCTTACAAGTATAAATCAATTCATACAATACCCTGATGAGCAAGAGACACGTTACCCCATTTTATGGGAATCTGAGACAGACTTTAAGTGACTTGCCTAAAGCCAGAACTGTCAGACTAGTAAACGCAAGAGAACAGTAACCAGGACCTCTAATCCCCAATCTGACTTACACTGTAACTGAAAAAGGAGACATAGCCTGACTTGGGAAATGCTATTAAAGAGAAACTAAAAGAGATTCTAGTGTCAGACTACAACGTATGTTTTGCATTGTTAAATAAAATGATCAAAAAAGATGAAGCATCACCTTAGATCTTTGCAGTTGGTAATTTTTTTTTGCGGAAGGGGGAAAAAAAAAACATCACTTCTGTCAAATATCTACATTCAGTGTAAAAATGCCTTGAAAATCAGATCAGATTGACATTTTTATACAGAGATGTGAGACAATATATAAGACAATACTGAAAAAGTAGAAAACTGTGTGCAAAATAGAAGTTTGGTTAAGATCTTTCATGTTCTTAGAAAGCAGTGTTGGATATTTCTTGGAAGCGCATTCCTCACATCACTCAGCATTTTTGTTACCAGCAATTTAACTCTTACCTGAGAAAACTACTATGCAAGTACCCCGAGAAGATCGTAACTGGGTATTTTTGAACCAATGGTTCCTCTTCAGGAAAGCAATGATAGGGACCAGGGCATCTATTTTATATCTATGCTATTTTTTGGTACCTTTCTATAATTCAGTTTCACAAAGCAACAGAGCCGCACTAAGTAATTTTTCCCAAGCTCCCATAAAATGTTTTTTACATATTTGAGAAAGGAAATCAAAGATGTAATTTTACTATCCCAGAGTAGAGGACATTAGCACTGAACACAGTATGCTAAATTAACAATGACCTTATTCTATTCCATTTTATTCTCCCCCTCTTCTCCATTTCCCCCAACTCCCTCTTGGTTTTGTCTGACAGACTAGAGAACATCTATCAAAAGCCACAGCCTGGAGATGCCTTGGAGAAAACAGAAGGTATTTTTTTTCCCCAAGTTTTGAGCCAATGAAGTGGAAAACTTCTGCTAGGTTTACCAAGTAATTTTATATATCAGACAAAAAAAAAAAAAAAGAGGGCTTGTTCTTCAATAAAAGCCACTGCATACTAAGCCTTACCCACCTTCTGGAGGCTTCTCTGACTTGTTCTTAGCCTCAGTTAGAACTTACTCTGCATGATCAGATGACTATTTTCTGGCTTATTACAGGTGCTCTCAGAAAAGAGGAGCATGTGCCTCAACTAGGAACACAGCAGCATTCTCACTTTGTTCAAAAGATTAAGAAGGAACAAGTTGCTCATTTACAGAAAGAAAGAATAAAGCAGCATACAAATAATAAGAAACAGAGGCAGATAAGAGGGGAGAGCAAAACTGGAAGTCAAACGCTCCTGCTGTGTTGTTCCTTCCCAGTATCCATGTCAGGCAGAGAACTGGTTGACAGTTCTGGAACAGGAAAAGTTATTTTCATATTTTCTTTCCAAATAATTTTATCTTCCTTTCATTAAACAGAAAACATGTGTTCTGCAAGACTTGTTGACCTTAAAATCCCTCTTCTTTTGTCAAACACTTCAAATTACTATCTTTGGCAGCCTCCTTTGCCTCTCTTCATCCTGCTCAGCGTTGCTACAACTAAAGTAGTGCCTCCTCAAGCTGACCAGACTGCTGATGGCCACAGCAAGTGATCTATGACTAACATGGGGACTGCAGCCCCTTTTACAATTGACACAATAGAAGGCTCTATGCTGGGGAAAAAAGCCCCAATTCTGCCATCATGAAGAACAGAAGACAGGAATCCTCATCTATAAAGAAGCACAAGTTTGTCTTTAAATTAAGAAATAAAAGGAGATGGAGTGTCAGGGGTTTTATGCAGCTGCTGAGCCTCTTTAACTCCAACTCTTTTCCCGAAGGGAAAGAAAAAAGCTAACAGCTAATATAAGTTATGGTTCTTAACTGCCTCAGGAACAATTTTATTTGAAAGCAAAACAGCCTGTAATAAACTCAGAAGTATGACACATCCGAGACTGAACAGCCTTCCAAGGACAGCAAACGGGTGATCCATTTTTGCATTTATAAGGTACATCCTGAAGTAATCATTAGAAGCTTTTTGTTCTACCTTGCAAAGAAACCAATCATTGATATAAACAACTCTGCAGGAAAAAAAAGTGTTAGATGCCTGATAGAGTTCTAAAGACGTGAGAAGGAAAAGGGGATTTTCTTCCATGAAATTAAACTTGCCTTTACTCCTCACAGATGGGAGAACTTCCAAGAAACTGGGTGTTACACAGACTATTTTCGACTGAGTTGCACTCTTGCCATAATAGCAAAATCATTTGAAATTTCCTCTCCAAAACAGAACTCCTTGAAACTGGATTCCCCTGTTAATTCACAGAAAGCCAGATTCGAGTTATTGCATGAGATAATGTAGGCGTTCTGGAAAAAATATAGTCTGCTCCAGGGAAATTGGCAAGCATTGCATTTTGTATTTAAGGAATAGCACCAAATATTATGAAAACAGCATCTGCCAATGCATTGCTTAGTGCAGACTGTGTTCCGATACATACATATCTTATACATTTGGTGTTATGCTTCAGCAGCAATTGGAAAATAAGTTTTCAAAAATTAATTCTGTCTTTCAGGTATCAGTTTCCCTCAACTCCTAAGTCAGCACACTTGGTAATTTAAATAAGACTTCTATTCTTTTATTTGTCAGCATAAAAAGCATTTTTAGTAGAGTCAGTGATATGAAGACAGGCAAACATTCCACAAAGCTGCAGAGCACTTATGAATATGGTCACGGACCAATGGGTCTAGCACATTATTTAACTGAAAGGAGTAAAAGCAACAAAAATACTGAAATCATTGCAGAGACTAAGATGAAAATATTTTCACAAGGTTTTTTATTATCGTTTTCTGTCCTTCATTTTTTTCTTTTCTAAGGAATGTGGAACTGAATGTGATTTCAGGAATTAAAGAGAATTCATGACAGACTGACCTAGAAGTTCAGCAAAAACATATAGGCTAAGACAGAATTATCTTTTTATACTTCAGAATAAAAGTACATAGTTAGGCACATAAGATGTGATTAGACAGAAGCTATTATGTTCAGACTGCATGTGTGAATTTGGCCAAGGAAGTCTCCAGCCTTCACTAATCAGCACTGACTGACACTGAAAATTCTGAACTGATGAAGCATTATTTCTTACTTGCAGAGATTAAAAATATTTCAAGTAATATTTCTGTTTATCATAACTGTTATTAGCGTTGCTTTAAGGCAAAAGAGAGGTAAGCTTACAAAGTGCGATAGAACATCAGATCAATTTGAAGATCACTCTCCATGAAAGAACAATCAATATACAACATGCAAAAGACCCTGCTTTTTATTTCCATAGCATCTCACATGTCTCCCTGCAGGGAAATTTGCTCAAAACCCTTCCTTTTATATATTTATATATTGCTCTATGCAATCTATATGATTGCATCAGGGACAAAAATATTCCCATAAGACTGCTTTGATTATTTACAGTAGTCTCAAGCCTTTGATCTGAAAGAGATGTACTTCCCCTGAGCAGCGATTCATGCATGGAAACACATATTCAACAGGACCCTATTTGCTTCTTAATACTGAAACATAAGTAGTACTATTGAAACATAAGTAGTACTATGTTCCCTGTAAAAGTACCTGTAAGCAAATCTTTGAGGAACTCTCCTTGAAATAAAATTGGCATGGAGATGAATGGAATTAGTCTGGGCTTTGGTTTGGGGGGGGTTAAATCATAGTTGGAAAAGATTGCCTACAAAACCCAAAGTGTGAAGAACTGTGCTAGATAATTGCTCATTCTTTAGTGTAATCATTGGCCAAATATTTATGGAGGCTTCCCCCCCACAATGTCTCTGATTATGCACTACTAGATGACTATGAAGAGTACCCTATTATGATAGCACATCCCTGCAAGGCTTCAGAGATCAAAATTTCACCTAAGACTGCTGAAACAGGAGCAGCATTTTCTCCCTTGTAATATAAGCTACAGGTATGCAACAGACCATGTCAGGTTAGATTATTATTTAGCTTTTTTAAACACCTGTAACTATCACTGTTGATAGCTTTTGTCTACACCATATCAATCTACTCCTAAAGAACACTTTTTTTACTTATTGATTACACAGACTGTTACAATATTTCAAAAAGATAGTCTATATTTCTGATACAGAATAGAAGTGGTTTAGGACCAAAAAAAACCCCAAAGTAACCACAGTGTATAACTGAAAGGTTGTGGTTTAGACATTTTTGGTTTGCCACCAAGTTGATAGAGATGGAATGCTAGCAAGGGACATCTAAATTCTTTCAGATTTCACAGACATTCATGCTGAATACAACTGTCTGTTCTGTAAGTTAATGGCACAAAACTAAAAGTACCATTTAAAAAAAATCCTGACGTATTAGAATTTTATGCCAAAATAGTAATTCGCTATTTTTGATACCACATACTTAAGAAAAAAAGAAAAATTTTAACACCTACTTATATTGGCTAATTCTATTATAGTGAAGAAAGCACATACCCCTTGTGGGCATACCAGGTCAGAAAAAATATTTAGATGCAGAATAACCTTTGGGTAACAGGGATAGACCAGGCTGCATTATGCAGTCCGCATTACCCAGTTCCTAGAAATGCTCGTGAGAAGACCAGACACAGACAGGGGCCTGGTCTCACCAAGAGCTCCACTTTCTCACAAATATCGTCTTTTTCAGTGGGTCATTTTGTCTAGGAAGACTGTTACATTAAATCCTTCCATGGAGCAGAAATTGGAATAATTTCCGTTAAGCCATTAAATTTCAACAAACTGTAGAAATTAGCACATTAACTATAATCCATTTTCCAGCTGACATCTAGTGTTTTATGAAGAGATCAAGGTCAACTGCACTCATAACTGCTGTTTGATTACTTCCATTTCACTATTCACACAAAAATAGTAGGGCATTCCAAGTTTTAAGTATCTTTATCAGTTAACTAAGAAAAAGAAAGAACAAGCAGTAACCTGAGGTACTGTCAACTGCTGCAGGAATTTACTCATTCACTAAAAGTAGCTATCAGATACTTATGGAAAAATAATTGCTTATAATATCTCTGCCTTTAACCAGCAGTATCTGGAAATCAGTTCCTCTGTCTACACGCTTCAGACACAATTTTCTTTAATGCACCCTCAGACATTCAGACACAACTGACATTCAGACACATGTAAGGTCTCCAAAACTTTAGTTCAAACAAAGAAAAGATTAGAAAACCCCATTCGACTGCTGAAAAATATTCATCCTGTATCTTTCCACCAATAATCCAAAAATACTAATGTCAGACAAAAAAATGAAAAAAGTGAAGTACAAAAACTGGTCTTGAAACTCCACATTGCCTCAAGCACAGAATGGGTGAAAGCTGGTTTAAATAAAGTGGAAATCCCTGCAACCTGAACAGCTAAGGAGACACCCATGACCAAGGAAGCATGATTTACGTCACCCTCAGACATGCATTATCCAGTCCTTGCTATGGTCTAACACAGGTAGGTACACATCCAAGATACTGCAGCAACTTACCTCCCCCATGCCAACAACAGGAGTTGTGGTGGCAGCAAGCTCACACAGTACCAGCACTACAAAGCTACCTCAGGGCTGAATGCAGGTCTCAAATAAGAAAACATTAGTGTTTTACAACCCTACTAGAGCACACTTCAGTGGTACTAAGCATGTGTACAGTCCCATTTTTAAATGAAAGCAATATGTGACCTAGGTTAAGTGCAGCATCTCCCCTCAGCTGAACATGGAAAACAAAGTCAAAGCTACAATAAAAGTAAAGCCCCAGTTAACTTCTCTGCTCTACTCTTTCTTGCCTATGAAGGTGACCAGGGTCTGATGCATAAATGGCTAAAACTAGCTTTTGCTGAAGTTCTGAAGCAGAGTGTGAAACAAGATAGGTCATGAACTACAGATTAAACCCTGAAATTTAAGTATTCTGTGTCCTGTTTTCTTAAGTGTGTACAAAGCATGTATTTCAATATCGTCTGCTGAAGTTTGATCAAATTTGAACATCAGATAGCTAAAGCTTTTTTAGTTGCAGTAACATAAACTTATTCTAAGGACTTAAGCTTCAGGTTGTTGGGTTTTTTTGTTTGTTTTGTTTTTAATCCTGAAATCAGAGGCAGTACCTTAATCTCTAAAACAGGACAATAAACTTGAAAAAGCCCCACCCGAGCTTGTGTCAGTGTAACTTTCCTGCAAATTAAAGACCTGACCTTTCTGGAGCTTTCAGAAGTTTCTCATATATAACAGGATCTAAATACTGAGCATGATGAGTTATCATTCACATGAAGCCATATCACAGGATTTGCAAAAAATCTTTTTGATGAAGTCCACTTATTTTTTTTCTAATTACCATTGAGAAAATCTGGGGTACAAATGCAAGATTTTCATGTTTCTATAGAGATTTAAATGTCTGAACCGTATATTTCAGAAGTTATTATAGCTATACCTTCAGGATGTAATTCGCAACCCACTGTTGGGGAAGACAGAAAACATGGAAGAGTTTTGTTGAGGGAACAAGATTCTGCTATTTTCAACACATTAATTGCTGAGCAACACACAGTGTAACAAAAGGAGCAAAATCAAGACAAATAATTGTCATATATTAATGTCACAGGAAGATAGAATATTAGCTTAATGATTTATTTTGGTCAGACTTAAGGCACGTTTACCCCAACACAAAGAACATAAGTTATCTTTATACTACTGAATGCAACCAACAGCTTGCTTTTGTTTCTTCTAATGACAGCTTTTAAAGCTGCTCCTTAAAATGGGTTCGTTTTTCAAAAAGACTTTAACAATATTAAAAAGAAAAGGAAAATTACTTTCAGTTAAAAATTAAATAATACACAGAATAGCTAGTTACTCCGAAATGAATAAGGATTAACTGAAAGTCCAACATCCTTCCAAATAAACAGTAAAGAACCAAGAATTTATAGTTTGAACAGCAGCAATCTTGTTGGGTTTCACATTTTAGTGGGTTTATATTGGTCAAACATGCTGAGGTGAGAAAAGCTTAATTTGTTACCTCAAAGGTAATACAGGACTCATATGAGGAGAGGCTGAGGGAGCTGGGCATGTTTAGCTTGGAGAAGAGGGGCCTGAGGGGAGACCTAATGGGCCTCTACAACTACCTGAAAGGAGGTTGTAGAGAGGTGGGGGCTGGCCTCTTCTCCCAGGTGAATGACGACAGGACCAGAGGAAATGGTCTGAAGTTGCGGCAGGGGAGGTTTAGATTAGATATTGGGAAGAATTACTTTACTGAAAGAGTGCTCAGGCACTGGACCAGCCTGCCCAGGGAGGTGGTGGAGTCACCATCCCTAGAGTTATCTAAGAAACCTCTAGATTTGGCACTTGAGGCCACACTCTAGTGGCAGAGATTGTAGGTTGTTTGGTTGGACTCTATCTCAAAGGTCCCTTCCAACCATGAAGATTCTATGATTCTATGACTTTTATTCTTCATTATGATGCTTTACAAGTATATACATTGTATTTCATATGGCTTTGTTGCATATTTAATGCTGCTACTGTACCCAATGATTTATGTAGATAAAATTAGCTAAACAACTTTAGATAAGCCAAAAGTAGCAAGTAATAAGCAGTATTAGACCTCAAGAATGCCAAAACTCTGAGGCCGAACACGTTGATAGCCTTATGAAAGCCTATCCAAAATAACCAAATTATGGAGTTGATCAACTAGGGTTTAAGTGTTCACTCTGTTTTTAATGTGCTATGAGTTTTGTAGTGTGATGCCATGGAAATTTACATTCAAAAGCTTCCCTTATCTGGCTGTCCACAAAGCTTCTGATAAAATGCAACCATTAGAGACATATGATAAGATCTGAACCCACTGCAGGCAAATTTTCAAATATTGTAGGCAGATATTTGATGATTATCCACGAAGTACATTGAAAGTAAGAGAAAATGACTGATACTACATTCAGTGAAACAGATTTCTAGTTTAAGGAAAAATTGTCTTCCTCAATATGTGGAAATTTGTTGTTTACTGGAATAGCAGAGATCCCTGTAGATAGAACTAATTACCATCTGTACATTCCCAGACACTGTTACTCTATTGTCTCATTTAGAGATGGCTTTGGTGAAAGCTGCCTGCTTTCTGTTGTCTCCCTACAGCTCAGATATAAGCTACAGGAGGACTACAGAATTAGATACCACCTAGATACAAAAGACTGTATTTCCTAGTCAGACTAATTCCCTGCAGCAGTTTTCTGATGACTGTAACCCAAATCATAGTTCAGCAGGTAAGACAAAGCTCATGACCAAATGCTTTCATCCTCTACCAGAAGGCTTTCTGCTATCAGTGCTCTATATCTGGATTTGCACCTTATATACATTTGCACAGAGGTATGACTAAGGAAGACAATGTTCTGAAACACATTACTTTTAGCTACCATATTTTCCTGCAGTTTTTAACTGAATAAAATTATAAAGTGAATCACATAGGAGTTAATCTTACAAGAAAACTAGTTATGAGCTTATCAGAGGAGAACAAGCTCTGTCTCTCTCATTCTTTTAAAGTATCATTGCCACCATTGGCAGTATTAAAAGAGACATTATTTAAGTAAGGTGGTGAATACTTTCACAGAGTTCAAGAAACTGAAATATTGAAGTAGAGATCAGAGGTTTATTTAAATCAGTTAGAAAGAATAATCTAAAAAGAAAAATAATCCTCCCCCAACAGTCAGATTGCTCATTTGGGAAGATCTAACCTTGTAGATGCATGTTCTGTTAAACAGAGCAGTAGTTCATCTGAAAATTGTCAATGTGACAGAAGATGAGGCATTATACATCTGCATCAGTGTTCACCATTATCTGCTCACCCAGTAATTGGCAATTCCTTTTATCTACAGTGCACAACTGTTCCTACCTGGAAACTTCTGTTGACATGCATAGTATAGTTGAAAGTACAGAAGTATTTTCCAATGAAGCCCAGTTCCTCTAGGACAAAAATATCATTATTGATATTATTCAAATACAGAACAGAGGATAAAAACCATATAGGCATGCAGAGAAAATTAAGGTTTCTTTTCTTAAGCAACTGCTTGATCCCTTTTAATTGCAATTGTCTAAAAATAACCTCTAAGTCTTAACTCTTTCAGCCCTGCATGGCTTTTTCTACTAGTCCAGAGAAATCGCCTTAAATATCCCACCCAGAATCCCCAAGGCAGATGTACAGTTTTTCTATTTGTCACAAAGATGTTTAAACAAGCATTATGTCAATGTTAATTACGCTATTGATGTAAAAATTTGTACACTCATCTCTTTAGCACACAGGAGCACTTTGATATTAGTATTTTGCATGATCAATACTAACAAGGAAAAAGGCCCTGAGTTAAACTGTTCATAGTAGCCACAAAAAGCAGTGTTGAGAACTAATTTTTTTTATTATTTTTTTCCACACATCAAATTTGGATCTCATACTTTGAGCTGTATATTTGTTAGTCAGTAGTAGTAGTCAGACTTCTGTAATCAAAACAACTTTGTTTCAAGCCCAGTAGCCTTAGCAGATTCTGAAATTAAGAACTAATTCTATCAGATTTAAAACAAATGCACTGACACTTAATGATTCTCAAGGAGCACACTAGGAGTTACAAGTGTCAAAGTTTAATAAATTACCTTAACATGTGTAACATTACACATGCTGCCTCAAGGCACCACAAGAGGATCAAGTCTTAAGAAAGATTTTGAAGGTAAGCACTGAGAAGGATTTATGACCGTTCCACGCACAGCAAAGAAGCCCCAGTAAGGTTGAGAAACAGGTTTTCAAGCTGATGTCACAGGGAAACATCAAAGTGAAACAGAATCATGGTACAGAGAGGTTAGAGTACACAAAACAACAAAATAAGAAAGTCTAAGAGCATAAACCTTAAGTCACTGTCTTTTTAGCAATAATGCAACATAGTAACTCAATTACAATAATATTTTTGACATTTGTTAGATGGATGGAACACCCATTTAATTTTAAAAATTAATGAAGGGAAATATGTATACATATATAAATATATACTGATACAGTATATAGTTAATCACATAAGTTAAAGAGGTGACCCTAACAAAGACTTTGGTAAACTTGTTACAAACAGATTTGACAGCTTTCAGAAATTCTTTCATCTGTTTCTTGCAAGAAGATACAACAGGTAAGTTTAGATTTTTCTTTGTGAAAAAGTCTGCAATAAGCATTTCTGTGTTAAAATCCGAGCCCTCTGTGGACATTCAGATTTATGTCAGGTACTGGAAGCATACAGCTGGTAATGCGCATCAAAGCAATTATACTCCCTACTTTAACTGATGAATTTTCAGTTCCCATATGTTGAAGGCAAAACATGGGAGACCTTTTTGAAATACAAACTTTAACTCTGTTTGGGTACTAAGATACTACAATCGGCTTCAAATGCTTAATTCAAGTTCAAGACTTTTTTTGAGCCTGGAAAGAACTCCTATTTTCTAATGTAGAAAACCAACTACCACAAGTAACATGCAATATCACGCTGACAAGTCTCAATTGTAATACTGCTAATTAATTTCAAATTATAATATATTCAGTATCAATACAGTAACACTTCATTAGAGATACTTTTTAAAGTCTCTTTAGAGGCTTTTTTTACTCAAGGGAACATTATAAAAAATTCTATTTGAATCTATTAATTTTGTCTTTGTTAGTCATTTCTACCGCTTTCTCACTTTTCAAGAGTCACCTTATTACCTGCTTCAGTGGGCTTTACTCATTGCTATGAGAAATGAGCTTTAGCCTTCATATTTGAGTCATTTAAATGCTAGTCCTTGACTGAGACTGTCAGAGTAAGCATCTAGTTTCATAATCCAGATACTTAGAAGAAATTCAATATTTCAAAGCCATATGCATACATCAGAATAAGCGGCCACCAGATACATACAGCCTTGTAATAGTTCTGTCACTACAGGTTAAGTTCTACAGAAAAACAATTCTCTCTTAATTGAATATTTACTGCAGTTCTAAGCCTTTAGTTTAGCAAGGTTCAGGAAAGATTCCACCATTTCTACAGAGGAAATTACTACAGACTTTGCACCTAACAAAAAAATTTAACTAAAGTAGTTTTACAAATGGAAAGTTCCATTTGCCCATTTCTTTAAGGGTCATCTTCCACAACCCTACAAAGAAACTGAATCAGGATTTAAGAAAAATAATTGGGGGAGAGTAATCAAGTAAATCTTCATCCCAACTCTGCTTTAGACCAGATATTTACAGACAGTTTACCACACATTAGGAACTTTCACAGCCTTGCTATACTTCCGCTATAGAAGTATCAAGATGCCCTTTAATAAAATAAAATCTACATCCTTACTAGTTTCTATACGTTCTTCACCTATCCACAACTTTATCCAAACACTATAATTCATTCCCCATAAATATATGTAGAATGCCATTAATAGTTAAATATATACTTAAAGCATTAAATAAATCAGGACTTATAGGATCAGACACCATTAATCTTCACAAAATCTTTATGGATTAAGTTAAATCACACCAGAGACTAGCAATAACATTTGGGAGGTTGTGTACAACACCTCATGTGAAGTGACCAAATAAGAATTTATTTCCAGGAGGAAAAGAGTAGCTCAATTTATGGTGCTAAACGAAAAAACAAGGGTTAGTTTTAAGAAGAGGAGACATTGCTGTTAGATTTCCCTTATTGTAATTTTAAAACAGCAAATGTAGTAGCACAAGTGTGCAGTAATGTACATGTTCTGCTAAGAGGTAAATCCAATAACAGAGATGAACATCAAACAGAAGTCATAATTTTGAAACCCTTCTCTATTTCAGGATAAATGGTAACGAGTAGTTATTAATGGCATATAATTAATTGTGATCATACAGAAACAGCTTCAAAAAGGGAATTAATTCTGTGTGTGTCTGCAGGTTTACAAGGGGCCAATGCCAATTATAGTCTTAATTCAGCTAGGCAAAGCAATAGACCAAGATTCTTTTAAAATACTCTTAAAGCCATTAAACCTGATCTTGTCAAAACTGTAAAGTTTCAATCAACCTTAAGTGACTTTCTGGTCTATTAAAACATACTGATTAAAAACTCCCCAAATTACCAACTGATACATAGTAATCCTATGGATATAGCTGATCTGCAGACCTATTATATGTTTAGCTCTTGAAAATAATAGTTTTGCATATTTTCCTACAATAATTTTGATTCTAAGACAGTTGTAAACTTTATTACCAAATTCAAACAGTTCCTCATCCATAAAGCAGAATTTCCTGTCAGGAAAAAATCCTTAGTACTTGTTTGTTACAATTTTTATTGTAATCATTGAATTATTCTGGCATTTTTCTACACCAATGTCTGTCTCTGCTGTTTAAACTTACTAAACAGTAACAAAAACCTGCTGTAACCCCTGCTGCGATGCTAGAGTAGGGAGTGACTGCAATCTGAGATCTAACACAGTGCCAAAAATTTAAATCAATTATAAAATGCCTGACAGATAAATCCGGGCTTGTGCCATTTTAAGTTTTGATCACAGGAATTTGTGATCATGTAACCTAAGCAAAATATAATGTATTTCATCAGGAATAAGTTATTTCAAATAATTGTCATAAGAATGAGCCCCTGAAAAGAAACCAATGCTGAAGTTCAGCTTTAGTTGTTGTTATGTGAAGACCTAAACAGAGAAAAAGCTGATAGAATACCAATGGCATATAAAGCCATGGCATATAAAGACAGAATGGACTCACGTATGAGTAATAAGTGTTTAAGCTATGGTAAAGTAGATCTAAATAAGTGCTAAAAATTGCAAGTTACTTAGCTGTTCACATCCAAGCTACCTCTGCAAACTACCCTTGACACTTTTCCTTTGCAAAATATTCAGGATTTAAAATTGAACAAATGCACCTTGTTTGTGCTAATGTTTCCCTTGCCAGAACATTCTTATAGCAGCCTACACGTTTTGATTTGTTTTGTTATACAAGGCACAAGTAAACTCACATAAGTCCTTCTTTATGGAAGAAAAATAGCATGCTGTCATCTCAGAAATACCATGAACATGAATAGCAGCCTCCTTTGGCATCCAATTGCAATGATACACCATATTGATTTTAGTCCTCAGTAAATCTAGGCTATGTTTCACTTTAAGTGCCATCTTGCATGGTGTTTACTTCATGGCAGAATCTTGTTACATGTAACCCTTGAACTACCTCACTCTGTAGCCCTCAGTCTGAAAATCTGAACAGCCTTCCTGAAGGCAGGAGGCTACCTTTTCCCATGCTCAGAAAGCAGTACTGTGGGAAGAGAGATAGTTGTTTGTTTGCTATTTCCCCAGGGAAGAGGAAAACAGAAATAAAAAGAGAAAATGAAAGAACAGAGCTTAGAGGAAAAGCCAATTCCACCTAGAACAGATGACCAAGTAAATAATGTAGAAGAAACACATGAGCTAATTTTCTCCTCTGACATCAGAGGATTTGGGACTGAGGGAACACAAACCTACATCATGCTCTTTCCTTTTTTCAGCTTCAATTTAGTCCCAAATCCTCATGGACTACCACAGTAAGATACATTATTTAAACAAGTGACAACATGCAGTACTGCCTGAAGGATCACGGTGCATGCAAGAGGTTAGCTTCATTTTACCACAGTCTGCAGAACACAGACAGCAGCTCAGCAAGCCCATCTCTTATCAGATGCATCCCTGTAGCAGCACTCTGCTTTTCCCTCCCCATCCCATACCAGCATTGAAAAGGTGTGGCTGGTACTCCAGGACATGATCCCAAAATCTCCCAGTTCAGCCAGCAGAGCTGGTGACGGGGAGCCTTGCCTAGTGGTCTGCATTTGGGCAGCCACAGGCCTGACCCCTGCATGCAGCCCCTTCTTAAGAGCATCCCAAGGATGGGTGCTGCTGTCACACTAGCATACATTTAGTTGGAAAATAAAAAGCCTGATGCACAAATAGAACCAATATATATTTTTAAAAAAATCATGAGATGTGCAAGCATACTATTAAAAGTCAAGTTGTACAGTACTGACCACCAAATAATGTAAGTCTATAAATAACAATCAGCCACAAACAGCGAAGATGAGAAGTTGTTCTAACCTGTCATCATCTGCATCCGGAAAAGCTCATCTCTCACACACCCTCTGCCATCCATCCACCAGCAGGAATGTACTCTTTCCTCCTCAAACCCACTCCAGAGACATTTGAATTACCTTTATCATCATGGTCACAAAGGTACCCAGATAAACTAGTTGGTTCAGTTAGCACAGGTCTCGGCACTAGCATTACCTTTGCTGTAACTTGTATATTTGCAAAATGAAATCCATTATTCGCCTAAATATGCCTAATAGATGAATAAGAGCCTTTCAGAGAATTAGAGTAACATTTTCTATCCTTTTCATACCTTTGAAGTATTGGCTGCTGGCAAAGCTTCTAGCTGGACAGGCAGGTGAATCTTAATCCTGTAAGGACATTCTTAACTACAAATATATTTTGGAAGTGGTTTTTCTGAAGGTATTACTATCCACAATGCAGGAGGTCAAGCAATAGGCAGCTTTAGAAAGCAGTAGTGCGTCTCTGTTCTCCAAGTATGTATTTGTTTGGTATGCAAGCCCCGAAGTCAATCCGGAATCAGAGTACTGAACAGAGGGATTTTTTGAGTTTAGAAAATGCTGACAAGACAAGCTACCTTTTAACAAGCAGGAAGCCACAAAGGTTTTGTTCTGAATTTACTTGTGCTACACACAAAAAATATTTATTTGTTTCTGTAAACTCTGGTTTAGAAAGGTAGCCTCAGAGGAAGATTTGATATGAATGAGTCAGTGTGCATATGCTTTACACAACAAATATTAAGCTAAGAAAAATAACTCATGCTGCAGACAAGTTGTTCTCGTATTCCACAAATGTCACTGCATAACAATAAGAAAGGTATAGTGAAACTCTAAATGTAGGCGTTCTGGCAGTTTATTTAATAGCACTTATTTAAATTGTTTAAGAGTGTGCCAGATTAGTTTAAAGTATTCATACATTGTGTTTGTTGAACATCAGCACTATACAACTGCTCATGGATCACAGGCTTTAAAATTAGTAGGGAGCTATTAATGGACAGACTGCGTACAAGAGTTACAGTGTCACATAACTGTATATGAAATCTTGTAACTTAGTTTAATGCTTCCCAGAGAAAATTTAGAACCAACAAAGCAATACATTTTTGAACAGTTTTTCAACAGTACACTTGAGGTACCATAACTCCAGTCACACAAGAAGATTCTGAAAATTGCAGCTGCCTGTCCTATTTTAGCCTCCCCAGTTGTGAACCAGATTACTCAGTTTTTGCCACATGCCCAGAGTTACTTATTTGAATTACACAGAAATAAAGTAATTGTGGTAGGAAGTGTGGTTTGGGAGACTTGCTACAGGTTACACACTATCAACATAAGACACTACATTAATTTTAAGTAGGATATACAGCAAACAGGGATCATAGGGTTAATGCCACAGCTCCTATTCATCAAGTAAATTTTGTTATATTTGAAGTGCTTAATGTTTGTCAGCAGTAGACTTCCATCTTCCTGATTTCTAATCACAATTTGAAAGTTAAAAATCCAAGCATTTTTAAACTAATTTACAACAAAATAAGATATTATGGCATTTACAAAATAATCGGTCTAAATTTCTCCAAAGGTACTGCCAAGTCAACATTTGTGTTTGCGATTATCTGATATTTGGAGTGACTCATGGTCATCAAGAGAACTTCAGTCTCCAATAGAGATGTATAGATGGCTTGTTCATTGCTTTGAGGGCATCAGTACAGCACTCTAAATAAAGAGTATTAAACTGTGGATTTGGAAATAATGCTTCCATTTTACTTAACATAAGCCACTTATATCCCTGTATCATACTGATTCTCACTAAAGTACTATTTTAGAAGCTTTCATAAAACATTTATGGTAAACAAATTCTTCAGATATGTATTTCAGCAAGTGTATTCAGCAATTTTGTAGAAATATTGTAATATATTGAGCAAAGTGTGGCACAGAGGGATAAGAGGAAGAATCCCAGCTGGCTATCCTTGTAAATATGTTACAGGCAGTGTTTATAAAATACAATAATGGTCAGGAAAAAATACAAAAATAATATGGTAGAAAACAGTAAAAAAAACCCGTCATCCTTTACAATACTTAATAGGAGCCAAGTACCACCTTTTCCTTTAAGTATCCTCTCCTACAAATATTTTTTTCAGGGGTGTAATTAATTTTTTTAGGACTGTGAGAAATACTGTAAAAATTCAAAGAGCGGACAATAGAGTGGTATGCTGTGTTACAGTTTTGTATACACATATAAATTACAGATCAGAACTGTAGTGACTAGAAGGACTGGTATAGCATTTACTTGCCCGGAAACTAAAGGTTTGTTTCTGATTTTTAGTCTCTACTTAGGAAAAAGTTATTCTTGGTCACCTGTCAGGATCAATAACCCCACTGTAGTATAGGAGGGAAGAAGGAAAGAAACAGGGTCCCATGTCAGAAAAATTCCTGTGATTCGCATTTCTAAAAGATTCCCGTTCCAAAACCAGATAGTAAATAACTGCAGAAAAATCAAAGGAAGAAAATTGGTTTTGTCTGAAAAATAAGTTTTTGCCTCAAAAAAAAAAAGTCAGCTGATTTTTATTCTAACATCAGGAAAATAGTTTTTTGAATTACATTTTGCATAAATACATTAGTCAAGTTAAACTTGTTACTGTTTTTCAACTTCAGTCACTAAAGATCAGAAAAAAATAATATCATAAATTGCAGAACAAGCATTTAATCCAGAAGATATTTTGGCTATTCTTGTCTGACTGAATTATAGGGTATAAGGCTTCTCATATGCCAGCCATCGCTGCTTGCTAAAATGACTAGATACTAACGGGACATAGATCACATTGACAAGTTTCTCTTTTAATGTATAAACCTGCAGTAAGGTAAAACATGCCACTGCACAGTAACTCAAAGCGTGACACTCCAGGAATGAAAATAATCAGGTGGTTCTCTTTAGTTCCTGCAGCCACTTTCAAGGCCATGCAAGTATGAAAAGGGCATACAATATTCAGACTAGTAAACCTGTCACACCAGAAATCTCTCCATGAGAAATTTAACAAGCTTTTCTTAAATGTGTTATCACTGTACATAATCCAGAAACTGAAAAAATCTTCAGTATTTCATTGTTTTTTGTAGCAAATCGCAAGGGATTACAGAAGAGTTAAAATCAGAGAGATGGCTATAGCTGGTCTGAAAAGTGCCATTCTTGTAGCCTTATTTATATTTAGAACTAGTCGAAGTTTTTCTGACAGTACATTATCTCCATCACTGGATCTTGTTATCTATTACAGATACTCACTCTATATAATCCTAAACTGCTCAACTCTATTACAACCCGAGTTCAAAATTCATGTTTCCACTGCTTACGCAAAGAGCAGAGTCATTCCAGAACCCCTCTTGTGGGCCTCTCCCTTTACAAGAGTTTGGTGCTCACTTAAGTAGTTTTCAGCCCCCGGTTAACAGTGTTGAGGTATTTTGAGATGCTGTAAAGTAGAATCCATAATGATCAGTCTACGGCATCTTGGAATGCAAAAAGAATGTTTAGCTACAGAAGCTGATATTAGAGAATGAAGCTTGCACTGCTGTCCATTCTTGTAGGTACGCAAGCAGATGGTGAATGAAATATGACTATTGGCAGCCAACAGGGTGTTCCAAGTACCCTTTATATTACCATAATTTTTACATGAGCACTCATTTTCTTCTCCTTTAGCTATTATACCAGTGAAGATATAAATAGCAGAAGTCACCACCTTCAACTTCATCACCTAATCATTCATTATCACCTGATCTGGCCAACAACTGAGCCTGTGAAGCTGGTTTGACACAAGAAAGCACCAGTATTGTGGGCTCTCAGTGTGTAGATCCACAGATATTCTTAAAATCATTAGCATTTAAGATCTCGCATTGAAACACCAGAATTCTGTAGGGATTTGAAGAATATAAGAGTGAATAACATTTCAATCTCCGTGAGCTGAAGCACTTTTAAGCTTTGTTCACTAGTAATAAAAACACATAGTTTCTCATTCAGCTCCGGCAAGGATAGCTTGTTCAAGTCCCTGAGTGCACACTACGGCTTCAAGATACCATACTAATCAAATATTAGTCCTCTACCTACAATTCTGTAGGTATCTGACAAAACCATGTGTGCATTCTAATGACTCTTCTCCTTCAGTCTCTGCACATCTATTCAACATTTTGGAAAAAGTTTGGTATGAAAAAAAATTGAGAAAAATTAAACATCTGAATCCTTAAAAGAAAGAAGAATGTCTTCAACTATGCTAAGAGATTATGAAGAAGGGAATGTGAAGAGATTTAACATGAAGACCTGCCAGGATAATTTTATTTCACCGTTCCTTTCAAAATGGGAAAGGAAGAAAACTCAGTCAATACACTATGTATTAAGAGACATGTATAACTTTGTTATGTTCTGCAATGCAAGCTTAGGGCTTTATATTCTCAAAGCCAACATTTTCTGGCAGTCTTCTCTTGTGCAACCCTCATACCTTATTGGGTATAGCTTAGAGGCTTTGGGGAATTTTGTTTTGCCTGCTTTGGATGTACATCAGTTATCAACAGGAATTTAAGCTAAAATTCTCTCAAATGCTAAACATGAAGAAAAAGGCATATTAATGATAAATTGTTACAAGAGCAGTTCACAATTTAAAAAATACCTAATATTTTTAAAATCTTTCAAGTACCCAGGCCAGGATTCCAAATTAGATATGATATTGTATTCAGATCTAGGCTCTGAACTGGAGTATTGTGCAATAGATTTATAAGTATTTGGCTCAGAATTTCTCTGTTACCATATTTCAACCAAAAATTCTTAGTTCAGGCTCCAACAGTCACACAAAGAAAAATAAAAGCTAAGGATGTCTTGAAGAAGGACACTTTTAAACACACACCTCCTCGCAGTTGAATTACAATAATTAGAGGTACAGGCATAAAGTATTAGCCAGAAAATCATTTTTAAAACCATTGATTTTTGTGTACTAATTTAAGTTGAGAACACTAATTGTGTTCTCAATTGCAGAAAACAACAATGTGTTTGTGGGCATGGGGAGAAATAAACTAAGAACAGACAGCAAATTATTCTCCATCAAAGGAAATTAGTAGTAATTTACTGGGAATTAAAGTGCAGAATGTTCAGACCCATTTGTAGTCCACATTTATAAAAACAATTAGCCTTTAAAACACAGTAAGTTTCCTATCAAAACAATATTTTAATAGAACTCTATATCATCCACCTGCACATACAGACAAAAAATATTACAGCCCAACATAATTTAGAGAGCTTATATGATCTCTTTCAAGGTCTTCCTAAATATTAACTTTAAAAATCACATTTTTGTTGAAGACATTGTGCAAACCCATGTACAAATGTAAGTCTGAGAAGTGAGGGAACAGCATGAACGTCTATGAACTCCCTGCTGGTCCGTCTCTGTCACTACCTTCTGTGAGGTAATTTGAAGATTCTCTAGTGAAAGCCGCAGCAATATTGATGAAGTCTTCAAACACATAAGAAACGTAATTGTTTCTTTTAAATACTCTGAAAAAGGTTGTTCTTAAATTTCCAAATAAACCAGGAATGCAGTACAAGGGTTGTGAAAGAAAGTGAGAATATACAGTTCTAAGTAGCATAAGTTATTGGAAGTCATTACAATTAATTAACTATTTGCAGTCTGTCCACAGTATCTGACATTTTTGGAGAGAGAGAGAGAAGGAGAAAGAGCAGCACTTCAGAAATTAAGCTGGAGGCTTTGATTTCTTCCTCTCTGGTCTCTCAAGCAGCATAATTTAAATGTAGGGCTGCTAGTAACCTTCAAATTCTGGAAGTTCTCTCTCAAAAATAAACCAAGTAAGAACATACAGTCAGAGAACAGCTCCTTCCCCATGTTCCACATGGGAGGCACATCTTGGGAGTTTGGAACATTGTTCTAGAAGGCACATCAAGGGTAATCAAATCTAGTTCCCCAGCAGACAGATACTTTATTAATTATTGACCACTTCACAGTGACCTTCAAACTGTACTTCAGAAAGAAAATAAGACAGTATGGGCCAGACTAAATCTATGTAGGCTTTTTCCAAAGAGGTTTTTCTGCTACTGTAGGGACATCTATAACGTATAGCTATGGTAATGAAACAAAATGAAGTTACATATGGTTTGGAGTACCTACTGGGCCTGAAGATACAGCAGATAGTCTTTTCATTATGTTTTTCTCCAGTGAATTAAAAATTTTATCAGAAGTTTGGACTAAGTTGTTCCATGAGCAGCAATTCAGCAACTCTTTCTCCTGAAAATTATGAACACTTAGATGAGCAAGCCAGTTACAGGTAAAAGTGTTTCAAAATAGGAGAAAGAAAGTTGTGATTTTTAAAGAATCAATTAGATGACATTAAATGTCCAAGGGACATGAAATAGGTAAATCTGACAAGCTTAAAAAGCACCAATAATTAGTCTGTAGAGCTGCAGCAAAAAGAATGCAATAGGCTATTCAACAAAATAGGCTATTCAGAATACCACACAGAATAATTTAGCTCAGTCTGCAAGTTCTTTATAAAATTGCCTTAACAGTATCTTAGAAATATTTTTGCCAAGAAAGGTTGGACAGCATGACCCTTGAGGTCCCTTCCAACCTGGTATTCTATGAAATCATACTATAGGGCTACAGAGAGCAAGGATAGCATACTTCAACAGGCACATCCACCTATCCTTGACCTGAAAATATTGCATGCCTTACAGCAATAAAATAATTCAAATGTTTTTCTCCAAGAGCCAACTTTTCAAAAAAAAAAAAATGTTGTCTGAAGAACCAAAGGAGCCAAAAACCTGCATCACCCGCTCTAAACACTACCGCCTATTTTCCAGAACAGCATAATGCTAAACAGAGCTCATTAGACTCTCCTATATACCAAGCTAGTAAGAGCACCAGATTGCATGTTAAAAGCTGGTAATTAAGTTGGAATTTAAGCCCTTAAAACCACTACTCCTATTCTGATCTGTTAATCACATGCAGTAGCTCAAACCACAGCAAGGATCCAAAAAACAAAGAACACATTCCTTGATACAAAAAACTGTATATTTAAACATGACACACCATGTTGTAGAAGACTCTCCCACACAACTGAAGTTTAACTTCTAAAAAATATTAATAATAAATATTATTAATATATAAATATTAATATAAAATCATATTCCATTTAATTCAAACATCTTTCTAAACTTGCAACAAGGATTTCACAAACCAACTCTTTCATATTCACATATACTTGAAAACGTGAAGGGAAGACCTGTCTCTTTAAAACCACCTACAGTCTTTTAAAATGAGAGGGTGTAACTTACTGCCAGATTTTCAATTAATTCCCCAGAAAGATTCTTGAAAAACTCTAGAGGACAGGAATCAGGTTTACTTATAACATAAGCAGTCTTGCAAACACTGAATAAATAGGGCTATGCTGGTTTACATTAATTGAGGCTCTAGTCTTCAGTATCTTTCCTTCCATGAATAGAAACAACAACATATAAGAAACTTGAAGAGCTTCAAGTACAGAGTTGTACAAACTAATCTTAAGAAAAATAGCTTATGAATTAGTTTAAATGCTGCTTCAAAACTACACGTCCCAATAAGGACTGTTTCACAAGTTACTGTCAGAATCTTTGTTACAGAAGAGTAACTTGCTTAGTTGCTTTGAAAGGAGTACTCCCATCTGCTTCCTCATCTTCATCTCCAAAGGCAGATTTCTCTTTTACATCCCAATTCCAAAAGCCCCAGGCTTCCATCTTTGTGTTCCCTACCATCACCCATGTCACAATGCAGTCTTCTCAAAATCAAAAGTGCTTTGGCTTTTATGTTACCCATGATACCATCTCCTATAGCAGAATGAGCACATGGATAAAGTCATACATACAGATCCTGCATGTCAAACGCTTAAAATGGTTTCACATTTCAGTTTATGTTGGTTTGGATTATTTTTTTTTAAACTGCAGAATGGATGTGTCTTAGGGTTCCACTCAAGGCTTCAGAGGAGAGTGATAACTTATGATAGCATAAGTACGACACGTATTTCCAAATTTATAGTTTATAGTCCCAGTCCCATTCTCATCTAATCACTAGAAAAGACGCTCATGTGGCCCAGTTCGCACCTTTTCTTGCAGAAGCTCAACACTTCACATTTTTCTCCTTGAGATAATTTTAAAATGACTGAAACACATCTATGCAACCAGACTTAAAACACCTATACAATTCTGCAGTTAGAACAATCAGGAAACACAGCAAGTGATTAGAAGTTTAGCAAAGCAATTGAAAACTAGTAGCAAGGATTTACAGTGTTATTATCAATTAGATCTAGATCTGCTATGTGGTGGTGTATGACATTCTAGTTAGCACATTAGAAGAGGTTTGCATTAATTGGAAAAATAATGAATCTCCCTATTGTTCAATCCAGCAAATCAGCAGATGAACAGTTAGCATAATTTATTCTCTTGCTTGGCTAAGGAATACCTCAGACAGCAATTTAGAAGAGACATCCATTCCAAACTCTAGTCAATAGTGTTTGCCTACTTTAATAATTGAATAATGAATTATTTGATCATATATGCCTTCCTATATAAAGGCCTAAGAGGTCTTTAACTCCCAAAGCCTTCGTTAATTATCTTCAGGGTTTTGGCACTGCTACTAAAACTTGAAATATATGTGAAAACGACTTTTTGCACAGTGGTTATGGTGTTCTCTTAGCACACGGAAGATCACAATAGAATCCTATAATCCATTTTAATTCATACAGGGAGGGGAGAGAAGTGCAGCAGAATGTTTTCTTTATTACTAAAGAACCAAATACATACACTATGATAAATTCCACATTACATATATAACCCTGACTTGCAGTATAAGTCTGTTAATGTAATTCAGAAGTATTGAGTAATATATTCACAACAGAAATAAAGATTAACCAGATATCAGTGTTAAAATATTTATGCACAGAGTCATTTCCTGCCATGCTGCCCTATTATTTCAGTTTGTAGGGGATTCATCTGAACACATGCAGATTTGGGCCAACAAGACAGTCCTGAATATTAATGCAAATTAGCTGAATCTCTTGAGCCAGCAACACTGGCTTTTAAGTCTCAAGTACAGACTCCCATTAAATTCTAACCTGTGACTGTATCTCTAAAACATCTGGTCAAATTCCAGAGCCCAGGAAGGTTATTTTCCAGAACTGGCAATTCACCAATGTCATTATCCCTCAAACACTGAAAAAAGGTTCAGAATTCATTTCAAGTTTTGTAAATATGACAACATAATTCAGGTTTAAATTAGTTACATGCTGCAAAATAACAGTGTAATGCTTAACACAGAAATATTGCCAGGCTTTTTTTTTTTTTTAAAGGCTCCACCATAATACTGTTGCCTACTCTGCTTTGATTTCTTGGCATAGGTAAGTTGTTTGGGTTTTGGTGGATTTTTTTTTTTTTTTAAACTGGTATATGAACACTATTATCTGGGGAAGATTTAAGAAATTGGCCTTCAACATCAAGAATTCTACATGCAGAGTAGAAATAAGAGACAAACAAAATACTCAGTGTAGAAAGGGGGGAATTAGGAAGTTATTGAGAACGGGGAACTAAATTTCTTCACTTACACACATTTCTAAGAGTTCATGCCAGTGCTTCAACATAATGGATTAATGCCTCTGGACAGTTTCATCAACCACATTGCTTGAAACAAGCTACACACAGCTTTCATAATACCCAATAACTCTGGAATCTGAGTGGAGAACTGTAAACAGAAATAAAAGAAGCCATGCCTTGACTAGCTTAAGTATGAAGCCAGCTTTTTGTTACCTTCCTTTTTAGATAACAGACACCTCTTTCCATATTACAGACACACAATACTAAGCAAGAAAATCAACTGACAAGAAAAACAGAACTCCATAGTTCTAGCAGGCTGCATTTAGAATATCACAGCAAGTCCTTCAGCAATACAGAGTCAGCAGCTATGAAAGAGATGTCTAGAACCTATGAAGCAGAAATAGATGCAGCAGACTTCTGTTTCTCATTGAAGCAGTTTCTGACATTAGAAATACAGCTGCGCTGCAGTTACCACTGGACTCTGAAATAACCGGGACACCTGCAGTTGAACTGATGCAGTATTTCTAAAAATTCATTTACTTTCTGAGAAACTGTTCAGTATTAATCAGTGAGGCTTCAGTACAGAACTACATGCTACAGGCACAAAGATTTCAATATCATTTGTACTGATATCTAGTACTGATTCTGAGGAGACACTGAAGTCCACTCAAAAGTTAAAGGCCCATTGTTACATATGCTGAAAAAATACATCTTGTATCTATAAGACTACCAAGTATCCCACAAACAAATAAAACTATTACATTAATTTATTCATATATTTGAGGTACTTAATATTTGGTTTGTTTTTTTAAAAAAAATCAGATATCAAGACTGCTGTTTTACCACAATCTAGAGTAATGTGATATTAATCACATTACTCTATATTGTGGTAAAAACAGCAGGGGGACCTAGAAATATAAGAAAGTTCCCTGACATTCATCCCTTCCAGAAGCATGAAGGAAACTTCTGAACTTGAAGGAAATGTCTTTTGATCCCACACACCAGCAGTGAAAAGCATTTCTTTATCAGTATGAAGTTCTTCACTGGTAATCACCCCTTTGTTTGTGTAGTTAACAAGCAGAAAGATCAAAATCCTTTAGAATTTCTTTAGTCTCGCAGATGCTTTGCTTAGTTCCCTGCACCGTCCTATTAAATCAATCCCACCACAAACATGATGCAATTCAAGGGTCTACAGACAAGTGTTTTACTGCAGAGTTGCAGTTGCACAGAAATACAGGAGCCTGAGGACCATCAGAGCTTCAACTAGTTCTTCTGTGCTGTGACAACACTCCCTCATGTATTTTCACCACTTCTTTCCCTCCATTCCCCACTCTTGCTGTAAGTGTCTTTTGGCATTCTTCTTGCCTTCTGCCTCCAGCATCTCTAATGGGGTAGCTATTTACCACAGTGCTGCTAATAAGGTTGCTGTCATTTTGTTACTGTTTTATGTGGTATCTACTTCAGAGATTTTTCATTTCTGGCAGGAAGTCTGACAAATGTGTCCTCAGTGAGGATTCTCTTATTTCCCTCATTGCTTCCTGAAGAAGTTAAGACATGTATAATGATTCACAGATTTTTTTTGCAGAGTGCTTTGGGCAAATGTGTCACATTGAGTTATTCTGCTCTCTGACAAATACTCAAACCTGAAGAAAAACGTTAAAGCCAAGACAGACAGTTTGAAAGTAGCAGATCCTTGGAGGAACGTAGGAGAATAGCAGCCTTGAAAAAAATTACAGCCTAGGGTAGGCACATTAAAAGTCCAGGCAAATCCTGTCACAAACATTGTAAGCATATCCAGCATGGTCATGAAAGAGATATGTAGCAGTTATTTTGGAGAAAAGGGCAATTTTATCAGCCTCAAAAGTTGTCTTCCAGTACAAGCTACCACAGGAGATACCATTATGACTCTTCCGCATTCACAGTGCAGGTGCTGTCCTGTTCTTACAACACTGGGGATATTATGATTTTAAGTGTGTTGCTCCAAAAAAGGAAGGACATAGTGTCCAATATTTTGTAGGATTGGTATAGCAATGGGATTTCAGAAGCAGCAAGTTTAGGGTTCTGAACACCTCCTTTCTATAGGACAGTCATGTTGTAGAATCTACTTTTCATCCTTAATTTATTAAGCAGAAAGGAAATCTGACACTACTGTGAGTTTTGAGCCAAGACTCAGTCTACAGAAAGTACTATAGTATTGCAGGTTAGCATAAGCACAGGGATTGTTATAACCTGTTAGTTTAACTCCCCATTTCTGCCTTCTTAAGCAGCAGTGCTGACAATGAGTTTCCTTCTCTTTAGTAGAAGGAGAGTCTGTAGAACACCAGAATAATGAAAAATAATTCCTTACACACCTTTACCAGCATAGCCTTTTTATCTCCCTCAATGTCATTTAAACATTAGGTAGGAAAGGTGCTAGCATAGATTTTTTCAAGATTCTTTTACTAATATAGATCTGGTTCAGTGCTATTCACTGAAGAAAAAGTGAGTTGAAACATTGCAGTGAGCAGTACCTCACATTCACCAGTTCAGAAGACACAGTATTCAACACACAGCTAAAAAGATCACCACAAAACCATCTTGATTTAACTAGTCAATTCTATTCACATGTACTGGGGGTTTTTTTGTGTAACATGCATATATACTATATAAGTATTTTACTTTGTTACAATTTCTTACTGTTATGACTTAAGTTAGTATTGTCTTGTTTATGTGCATTAACCTCAAATTTAAGAGCCATAGTGCCCAAAACAAACAGAAGTTTCAGAAGAGGCTATTAAACTGGCATATATTTTTTTTGTACCCCTACTTTTAGCAGAAAGTTTATTCAGGGTATTTAAGGAAGTCAGAGTTACATTCTAGCTTACCATACGCATTCTGACTAAGCACTAGGGTGCTCACAAACACTTCATTATATCAACTGATAAAATAGAGGTATGGAAGTAAAATGGTCACTTGAATTATTTTTTGTCTCTTAAACAACTTGTTTAATCCTACCTCTAGCAGACCTAAATTTATGGGACAAAGATGTCTTTGCTGGATGAACACTAACATGAGATAAGATCCTGCCGTTGGCAAAATTTGTTTGGTCTCTGACAGTGCTCCATACCCACTTTACCTTTTGAGTGTTCATTCACTAAAATAAAACTTTTGGAACCAACCTGTGATAACTCAGTACTTCAGGACTGACACACTACTGCATCCAAAAAATGCTTTGTGAAAATAGCATTGATTTCATTTTTTTATGAATACGATGGCACAGAACACAAATTAGTTAGATAGGGCTTTTTTTTTTAAAAAAAAAAGCTGTACAAGTATTTAGCGTCCTCCAAGACTGACAGAGCTGATAAATGCAGAAGGAAGGTATTAAAAAATATGACAACAATGACAATACAAGTATCCTTGTAATTTCAGCTTTATCATTAACACAATGCATCAAAAAATGTTTAATACTTTGATTCCTAGAAGCAGCCCCAAAAAACCACCTGAGCAGTATGTCACTGAATGGCCATGAATTTGAATTATAAAACATTATCAGAAGTGAACTAGAAACTCTCCAGCTTCCATCACATGAATGCACTCTTCCAAATCAATTGTGTTCTAATAATCTAAAGACACCTGCAAGAAATATTCCAACAACCTTGAAACTATAAATTCAGATGGAGAAGTGGAACACAGACTGTCAAAACCGAATGTAGTTCTAAAGCCTTAAGAATAAATGAAAGTTTGGAACATATATTATTTCAATAAGCTTTAATTCAGGCCTGCCATGTTCTACAACTGCAACTTTATTACCTTTCTCCTCTTTGTTGTTAGCTCACACCCTTTATCTCATCTTAAATTCTCTGGTAGCATTTTAGGTAAGGGCACTGTCTTCCTGAACTTGATTTAGCATTTAGCACAACAGGTACTTCAATGCAATTTGGGCTTATGACTTCATCAACATATATAATCATTGCATGTTTTTGGTATAATCTGAGCATGCACATTTTTGCAAGCACACCAGTATTGGGCAATTACCTATACCGTAAATTTATTCAAACTGACATGAGATCCAACAGGGCCATCCCACAGTGGCCAAAACCACAGCTTCTAGAATTTTATGACTGCATACCTCATAATGGAATTCCTACAGTCCTAAACCTCTCGAATGAACTTCAAAGTTGTACTAAGTAATAATGTCTTGGGTCATTAACTTTACCACTGCCAGCATGCCCTCATGATTGGATTTACTTTAATTAACATAAGCTAGTAATTAATGGCACACTTTACACAAAGGACTACTTTAGCATATTGCCGGTTCCTAAGGAATGAAGCAATCTCAAAGTGCTTGAAGCAAGATTGAAGATAATCTGTTGCAGGTGAGACATGCAGAAACAAAAAGGCTAAACCGATTTTACATCTAAATTAAGAAAAGAAAACCTGGTTTAACTGTCATGATAAAAACATGGTCCATATTTTATCACATTTTTGATTTTTGCAATACAATAAATTTGATTAATAATAAAAATTTAAGCCTGCATCCACTAATTCTATGCAAAGTTACTAAACTACTGGATAGAGAAACATTAATTTTACTACAGCAATCAGAACACCAAAAAAGAACTCAGAAATAATCTTACCAGCATCCTACTACCTCCAACAGGTCCTTTGCCATAACATTTGTGTTCTAACCCCATTCTCTCCTCACTCACGTTTTGAGAAGTTTCAACTTCCGGTGAAAGTTTGAGTCAAACTTGATATCTATCAAGGGATGTATCAAAACCGCTTTATGCAATCTTTCATAAGCTTGAGGGGGAAAAAAAAGACTAAAAAGAAAAACCTCCCACTATCAAAAATAAATGTACACAATAATACAGTGACATGGCTTAAGTAGAAAAGCCATTTTCTAAATACTCTGCTCCATAAAAATACCTATCTAGTGACTTTGAACTTGAAGATTGTTTAAATTTACTACTTTGTCTAAAGCCAACAGAAATTTCTTCTGCAGTCAACATAGCAGTTAGACACTACATTTTAGTGGATGCTTTTTGGCAGAACTGGATAAGTTATCTGAACTGGCTGACTGTAAAACAATGCATTGACACAAGACAATTTGATTCTAGAATGAAGTATCAAGTATAGCTGATATATAAAACAGCAATCCAAAGGGAAGCTCAAAGGTAAAGCTCATTTCTTTGACTCTCCCTTTTTCATCCTGAAAGCTGCAGTGAGGATAGGCCTACTTAGGTGTGCATGACATTATCACAATGTTCGTTATCACAAGTGTTTTCACTGGCAGAGAATGGCAGAGACTAAAGACCTAGGAAGAACAGAAAATAATTTCAGATACCAGATTTCTTTTGGATGATTCAGAAAACCATCTGTCTGCCAGCATTAAGAGCTATTTACTTTGAGAGCCATCTGTGGGAGACAACTGCACCTGAAGTCTGGCAAAAAGTGCCTTTTTCTTTTAATGACTCATTAGCTCACTTTCTCCTCTGAGAATAATAAAGCTTCCATTCCTGTCTTCAAAGAGAGGATTAAAGCATTCACAGAAAGCAAGAGAAAAAAAATGTCAGAAGCCAAGGGGACAGCAAAGAACATGAAAAAACTGTTTTGGAGAGGGATATGCACCACATTCCCCCCACCTCTTGATTTTCATGTTTATTTCTTTCCAAAAGCCTGATACCACAACAGTGTGGAAGGATTCATCTGGAGATGTTAAGTATCATGAACAGGTGGGTGGGAGTCCTTCAATCATTTGTAACCAAGGAGAAATCTCAGAACCACTTCAGTAAGTCTCTGAATGCTGGTCTACACACCATCTCTAGGCTTGCAGGCAGACTCTGACCATGCAAAAGAATACGCTCTACCCCCACTTGTGAGCTTTGTTTTTTCCTTCACAGTCTCGAGTTCTAACAAGGAAAGGTCCATTTAGATTACACGTAGAGATATAAAAATGTCAGTGCACTGCGAAGTACTGTAAGTTTATATGTTTGTGACCTAGGGAACAATTATCAGTAACACAAGTAGTCACAGAAGTTATTTACATGTCTGACATCAGAAATTAAGTGGTTGTAGAAACTCAAACCATCTGACTAACAACTGAAATCCAGCTTGCATAAGTACAAGCCAGAGCTGGAAAATCAGTTTAAGCAGATAAAGTTAAGGACATGACAAACTCTAGTAAAACATTATGAGTTAGTCACTACAGGAACTATATATCAAGATAGCCAATCTGTAGACATGGCAAATAATTACAATGTTTTCTGTCAGCCTTCAGTACCAAGAGATACCATAACATGGGATCACTCCATTGCCACACTACTCTTATCCTTTCCACTTTACTTCATTATAATCATCCTCGATCCTGACTACCCAGAACAGCATATACTAACCAAGATAATGCTGACCGTAACATACAAACTACCTAGCACTGAAAGCACTCATTAGCAAACAATATATTTGAATGCAACATCTGATAATGCATTTCTGAAGTACACTCAGACACAAATTATCAGAAAGACATTATACCTCCCTACAAGTGCAGCCCCTCCATGAGTTAAGCCACCAAGTCAGCTGACCCTGGTGGCCACAGCAAAAAGTGTAAGCAGAAGCCGCTCACTGAAGAGAAAGTTGTCTCCGCTCCACCCCAAACCAGGGCAGCATTTTAAAGTTTTATGTGCTTTAAAACAGAGGTTTCTTTAAAAGTGGATGTTGGACAAACCCACCCATCAGGCTGTTGCCATTTCAGAGGATGCGTTTGTGGACAGATATGGATGCATTTGACATCAAGTTCTGAACATCTTTGCCAAACCCTGTTAGAAATGACCTCCTACATGGAGCTAGTAGGTGGCCCAGAGCTTCTGGGGAAGCGATCTGGAAGCCACTTGCCAGCTAGTACCATAGTGTAATCCTTCCCCTTGACAAGATATATATTTCAGGAGAAGCCTGACAATACCCAAGGGTTTTCAATCCAGGAAAGCCAAGGAAACTGCCCACAGTAGAGTTACTAATTCTCTATAGCTAAGTGTAATTTAAAACTTAATGTAACATAGTTTTTATACATATTAATACTAAAAAAGTCAAGCCAGTTTCATATTTCTGCTCCACAGGCACTTGCACAAATAATTTGATTTGAGCAAGTGGTACAACGTGACATGTAGAAGTGATGAAGGCAGCCAGTTTCAGCATGCCCACATCTACAGGCATCAGTGGTGCACACATGCTATTTATTCTGCCCCAACCATATTTAACAATGAGCAAAGAGTCAGCTATAATTAGTTCTTCAGTCTTTGTAGCAAGACTTCCATAGGTTTGTGTTTGGTTTTGGGTGGGGTTTTTTTTGTTGTTGTTTTTTTTTTTTTTAAAAAGAGTGAGCAGAATTAGAAATAGTTGGCTACCTTACAAAAATCATACAGATGAAGCCTGACAGGAATAAGAGTGCTAAGCCCAAGGCTGCTGCTGTAATTGCAACATCAGGCAATGGACAGGTTGATTAAAATCAGCATTTTCATCTGAGTATTTCAGCCCTCCAGGACATGGTCCAGAGACCAAATTGGTAGAAATTAGTCATGCCTTGCCTATTACCCGAAGGCACAGGCTTGCATACAAGAATTTGAACACATAACTTTAAAAACTTCACTGCTGTCCAAAAAGGATGCTATTAAAGAAAAAAAAAAACCCACACAGATTTAGAAAGATCAATATTTCTTGCATTTCTTCCAAAAATGTTTCTATTGAGCATCCATCTGTTTATTTAACATATATCCTACATATCTTGGGATTACAAGTTTATACTTTATCATGTTTTAGCATCACTATGCACAGAAAAAATGCAGACAGTAACCTAACTTTTAAGAAACTATCAAGAAATCCTAATTCAGCATGAAGTACTGGAAACAGTATCAGGTACACAGTTTTCATTCCCACTGTATTATTTTTATGTGTCAAAGTACTGAATTATATAGATAAGACACAACTAAGTATATACAACATACACAACAAATTGCATCATCTGTACATATCTTGAAGCTGTAGAAAGAAGAATATGTTCCTAAAACCAGCTGAAGATATCATGATTTTACTTGAAAGGGACATTTTTCTTGAATTTTTTTTAATGTCAGGCTTTGCATGTATCAAGTGAAATCCTAATTAGGCATAACCAAAGATCCTTTTCTGATCACTAGAGGGCCAAGGCATCGAGTTAGGTAGTTTATTAGTTCCTTAAATTTGCATTATTAAGTGATTAAGGTTTGGTGCTTAAAATTTTTGGAAAAAATTGAGGCAGTGATTAATCTACTTTTTGAAACTCATAACATTAGGCTATGTTTTAAATGTAATATAGAAATTACTGAACAGGTTTCTGGGTTGACAGATAATGCTACATGATTATTTAGCCTCTTTCAAAGCCAAGGAAAGGTTATGTTTACTAGACCTTTTTTCCCCTCTTTTAGTCTATAAAAAAAACAATAATGCCTCAAATCCAGCAATATTTAGTTTGCTTCCAGAATCATTATTTGAAGAGCCACTATCTTCCTGCAAGAATCTTTCCTTTAAAACAAACGTTAATTTGTCAAGGGCAGATTAAAATAAACTTGCTCTTTGATACACACAAAAAAACTTCCTTTGTGAATACAAACTAGTGTCCTCAAACCATGCCTCAACTAAAAACAAATGGTAAAAGCCTAGATTGCTTGTTCTTTCTTATAAATATTGAAAATCATATGCCAAAAAGGGTTTAATAAGAGTACTTTTCCAAGCTTGCTTCTAGTAGCAAGTGTCTATATTCACCGAGATGAAGCAAAATGCAGAAACATCATATTAACACTAAATGAACAGTAAAGTCAACCAGTCAAAAATTAGTTTTCAAATTTTTATCCTCAATTTATAATTACTCTAGTAAGTACTTGAGAAGGCAGGTGTTCAGTTACTTAAAGTAGAGCTGTTGCATGACAATAGTGCGTTACTGCTACAAAAGATGCAGCCTTTACTATACTGTTTATACTCCTCACTCATGAATAAATATCATAACCAATCAATGCTTGCCTGATAAGTGGGCTACCATCATAATAAATCACAATTGAAATTAGAATCCAAATTATAAAGAGTTACATTTTGATGATCCATGATATTTAAAAGCACGGTGCTTGATAGTAACTATCAGCACCACAGCATGATGCATAGTATATGTAAATACAGAGGGAAGAAAGTAAGAGTAATTTCATTTCCAAAGACCCTGCCTTAAACCAATTTTGAAGTGTCTAAACAGGAAAAAAGTCACCAAAAGACTGCTGTAACAGCATTTTGAGTATAGGCTGCCTATGTGCGCAGTACAACTTCAAATATTATTCTGGAAAAGTGAACAGTTTCACTTCATTTATTTTAGAACATGGAGCAACAGATGTATTGGCTATTAGTTACATCACTATTTCCTCAAATACTAGGAAAAATTGAACATGCTGTCTAGCTCCAGGCTGGTTATCCCTAAGAATCATTAATCAGCTGCTTACCATTTACAGTACAGCAGTTCATGAGGCTTAAGTTCACTTTGATATTAGTGATACAACTATGATACTATCATACTCATTTTGTTCCTGACCCTAATGTTAAAAGACAATCAAAGAATATTTAAAGAAAAAAGTTTTTTTTAATTTCTCCCAAGCAATTTAGGGACTAAAAAAAGTTGGTTTCCAGGCAATATTTTAGTTGGTACATTCCACTATGCAATTATGTTCTATTTTACACAGTTGTGAATTAAAGACATTGAGGCAAGAATATCATTTTTCAGAAAAAAACCTCATCTGTAAAGATTATATTTAAGGTTATGAACTGAGGTTGTCCACCAAGCTATGCCCTACAATATCTTTGCTACAGCAGCAATATGATTATAACTCTTGATTTTCATAAACCTATGGCGAAACTTAGAGATCTGGAAATTCCCTCTTTCACACAGTTTGGACTTGTCAATAAGAACACAATGTTGCTCTAAAATGGGCTGTTGGTCAGGACAGCTGGCATTTCAGAGTTTGACAGATAAAACATTAATAGAGGCTTTTAGAGTGCTGGTCACTCCATTGTCATTCAGAAAGTCTGGCCTGTATCACAAGTATGTATTTCTGAAGAAACAGAAGTTGAACTTACACATTCTCCAATGCAAAAAAAATATCTGTTGTCTAAAGAAAACAATCATCATCTTTTCATCAGAAGCTTGTTGTAATTTCAATAGGAATGTTAAGACTGAGTTGTTTAGAGTTTTTAGTCTACTGAACTGCAAGGATGGGTCAAAAGTTGAGCTACTGATTAAGTATTTCATGAAATCAGGGGAAACTACCCAGTCTGGAGAGCTGCCATAGAGCACAGATTTAATCACTGTTTGAATTACCTCTTCCGAGAATTCTTGATTAGAAAGTTACTTCTGATCTCCAGCCAGGTTGAGATTTTTTGATAAAAGTGTGATTCTATAATACACAAAAGTTTTTATTAGAAAAGCCGGCATGCTTGTCCAATACAACTACATGAATTATGTTTTTAAATTATTAAATATAGAAGAAACATTTTCTAAGGGGCATTTACATTACTTTTTTTGCAGTATCACTCAATTGACAAGTTTATGAAACAAGTATGATTAAGTGATAAGCATATTCTGCTTGGACAATGCCAACTAAAACAGGAAATTGAGGGATCCAATTCACTGCCTTTCTCATTCAATAAGAAAATTTAAACAAGCAAAATCCTGATTGCAAAGAATCTACAATTAAACAGAAGTTACTTTGCAGAGACTACTCTATAAACACCATGATGTATTCAAAGTCAGTTATGACAAAACTTTTGAAGGGTCAAGCTCAAAATAAGCAGTGCTTAACTTAGAATCAATCTAGAAAAAAATAAAGGCTTATTTACAGTTTATTAATCTTCTTAGAAGAAAGTTAGAGAGTTTGTAAGGGACAATGCATTTCCTATATAAACCACCAGATTCTGCCAAAGTTTTCCACTATTCTTCTGTAACAGAAATCAAGCTAAGGTTTTTTGATACAACCAGAGAAGCTAAAGACTGAGTACGCGATGTGACATACTAAACCATTAAGCATCTAGCCTCTCTGTTGTGGATCAGGTCATTAAGTCAGGCGCTAGAATGAAGACAGCAAACACTGTCCAAGTCTCTCCAGAATTGAGACAATTCAAGAAATAAGCAAACAGGCTTCCCGCTCTACCCCAGCAGCAGAGGCAGGTTTATTTCTATAATATATCTTACTGCCAATGCAGTAAAGAGAGCATATGCAGCTACTGTTAAGAGATTACAGCTTTTAGGAAGTCCAAACCGAAATTTCTTTTACAAGGTGTATTTAAAGGTAGGCATAATGAATCATCACTGATGACAAGGGGTTTGTCTTGGTGTTTTGGTGACTTTTTATTTTTTTTTTTGAGGCAGTTAGTTATTCCATCTGTTGAACAATGCAATTGGAGGAGCGGAAGGAGGCAAAAAGAGTAACCTTTCTACTTCTTATGAAAAATGGTTCTATTTGTTACCTTGCCTATACTCTATACCTGACTCAGGCCAGTAAACTGCATCCCTCCATCCTCATCAACTAACAGAGAGTGACAAGAGCATATGTTACACATCATAAATGTGACCTAGCATCACAGATGCTGATCACCAGCTCTCAAAAAGTTAATACATTTCCCTATGCGCATTGTAAAAGTATTTCTACTGGTAATTCTAGATACCATAACTGTATTTGAGTTTTCAGCAGGATGACCATTTGTTCAATCCTAACAGAAATAGTTTAGTTGTATTTACAAGAGATATTTATACTGGAAAGCAGTTTTAGATTCTCTCGTTTCTACCTTTAAATCTAGCGAGTAATTTTCATTCAATATATTCATTTAAAATCATTACCATTTTCTTCCCAGAGCCCTTCTTTCGCACTTCATCTTCATTTTAATGAGATGAGAACAAGTTATTTAAGCAGCTATAAGCCACAACTGAAGTTTTGACCGATTTATAAGAAAGCTAAAATATTTTACTGCAGAGCCCTAAGTCGTCAATAATCATTTTCTACATAGTATTTAAATGTCTGTTGCAACATGTGATCTTTAAGGTAAGCCTCCAGAACATTGCCATAAAATGAGTTTTGGACTGAGAGAAAGCACAATATTCCAATCCTTTGTATTTAATCTTGCAAGTTTTACTCCTTTGCACATCAAGTGAATTTAAATTGTCATTATGTAAAAGTACACTACAAGCTAAATTTGTGTAGCGTTACTTATATTACAAACTCTTAAAGAAGCTAGTATACAGTTCCTTCACATAACGCTTTCCTGATCTGTTTCAAACAGCAAATTCTAGAAAAGGAGGAAGAGAAGAAGCATTAAATTCTCTGTACAGCCAGGCAACAGGAACAGAAAAAACTTAGTTACTTGGTGAAATTGATACTGGAATTAAGTCTGTTTCCAAACAAATCTCTGACACAGGATCATTATTCCTTTTAAAGTAGTATAGGAGACTTCTAAAACATACCTTGAAATAACAAGACAGTCCAAACCTTGATTCAGACTGCAATGGGTGTTTCTTCAGTAGCTAAATAGCTACTGAATTCAAAACCAAATTCATTTAATCAGGAAGCCACCAGTGAGACTTCATTATAAACATGGATAGATATGTAATATTAAAAAGCTACTGCCAAAGGGCTTCAAGTTTTAACTTTAAAAACTGTTCTCTTAATTTTGGCAAAAGCAGATTAGTTAGAAGTCTTCTAGCAGTAGTGCTTTTGAAAGAGTTCAAGATATCACAAGTATTACCATACAGAATTCCCATTTTCATTGACATGACAAGAATGTTCCATCACTTGTTGAATTATAAAGAACTAAAACATGGGATAAATAAGTAAGAGGTAATTTCACTCAATAGTAAGATTACTGCTGCTCATCAGGCTCTGTTTCCCAGATTGAGTTTGGTTTTCCTCCTTTTACCAGTTTCATAACCCTATACAAGTTTAGAAATAAGTTCAAAAAAGGTATTAAACTGTGTGACAAGCAGAGCAACGAATTTATTCAAACCAACTCTTGAGAAGGGCAATGTTGAAAGGACAGGAGATTCCATTATTTCTCCAGATCCATTTGATAAGTCTTATTAAACTGACAGTTCATGATAATTGCTTGAGGCATTTATGTTCATCACTAAAGAATGATGGGGTTTTGACAGTGAGAAAGATATCTTACTGGCAAATGCAGAAGCTGTAACACAAGTATTAGTGTCATCCGATCGACATACTTTTTACAAATATTCTGTTAAGTGTCCTGTCATTTTGTGATCCTGCTCTACTAGAATCAAGGGATACATGCTACTCTACTAGTCCTTAAGTTCTGCAAATACATTAGTTTTTCTGAAGTAGCAATAGAGACTTAACTAGCCTTTTTGTCTGACCTTAACCATTATTTTCCACCAAAGAAGAAGAGATACCTTGTCACAAAACATTGCGTAAGAACAGAGTTACTTATGCCCATCAAATAATTCTTCAAGGGAAAAGTGTCATATTTCTTTGTAAGGCTTAATGAGACTTACCAAACTGAGAGGAAGACTTGGAAGAAAGACAGTTTATTAGTAAAATTCCTCAAGTGTTAATGTGGAAGACTTTAATCCACAGGTGTACTGTAGCTAACCTCTGAAGATAAGACGCATAGCAAAACCTACCATAAGGAAAAGGGTCTTTCATACTACTAAGAAAATTACTACTTCCAAAGTCCGTATTCTTCAACACGCAGTAGATACAGGCATGCAATTCCTACAGTCCAAAAGAAAAAAGTGACAGCTGTCCAGAGAAAAAAGTGCATAACACAGAAGTAGGAGATTGAGCAAGCGACACCAAGCGTTCAGACAGATGTTTTTCCAGGTCAGACAATCCATGAGAAAAAAAAAAATCAGAAGACTGACTACCACTGTTCTTCCATTTACCACCAGGGAATTAAAAAAAAAAAAGCAGCCCTCACCAAATCAGTGCCTCCACACACAAACTATGTTTTGGAATATATACCTAGTGTGGGATATGCACTTACATAGAGAATGGAACAAGACATCTTCAGGACTCTGAAGCAACAGCCCCATACTCCAGGTTAATGCTTATACTTGCTCTGAGTGCTCATCCATTGCTGCTTCTACTTTTACAAAACTTACTCCCAGAGATTCTATAACATTCTAGTATTTTAAAGAAGTTTGCTCCCTACCATTTGAGATTTTTTGCTTTCAAATTTTCAGTCAGTAAGCAACTGGCAAGTGGTCACAGTTACTGCACTGTTACAGAACGTTTATTAGAATACATGTTTTACTTGTCACATGACTAGTTACAGCACAAGTATACTCATATATATACACACACACTTATGATCTTCATCAACAAGAGAGGGGAAGACATTTGCTTTCTGCATTTCAGACATGCCATCACTGGTCCAGAGGCAGAGAATTATACACTTCATCTGCATGGAGTTAACATGAACTTCAGCACAACAGGCACTGATGTTGAAAAGCAGTATGTAGGACAGTATAATGTTCTAATCCAGCCCTTTGGAACCAGCATTTCCGTTCCTCAGTTTAAGCAGTGTGGAATAAGCACCAACATTCAGCCTGTTGGTAAAACAACAGTTTAAGCCATGCATTATATACCCATCATTTTTAAGCTGGTATCAGTTCAGCAGGCATTTGTTTGCAGATGAGCAACACATCTGAAAGTCCTTTGCTATATCTAGCATAGCAGCCTATTCTTTACACCTCAAGAATTGCTCTCCAGTGCTTCATTTCAGATATAACAATAAGCTTCACCAACAAATAAGCTGTCTTCTGTCTGTTTTGATTTGATTTCACCCATTTCTGATAAGGCTATAAGTTAATATTCTGTTTCCTCGAAGAGTAAATAAATAGTGTGAAATAAGTTTGCAAATGCACTGTAAATAATTGGTTTTATTTGAACTACTTAGTACTAGCAAATTCTGCCTCATTTATTTTAGAATATTCTTGTGTAAGTGTGGTACGATTATTTTCTCACAGCTCTTCACTTGATTTTCATGAATATAGGAGCAAACCACTCTGCTGGCAGGACTGGTTGTCCAAAACATCAGTCAAAGCTTTTATAGAAACACACAAACATGAAGGTAGAATTGAAATTATTACACTAGATGTTTGCACTGGATCATAAAAACACCCTCTCATCTTGCAGAGAATTACTTACTATATTTCAAGTGTTGGCTTAAAAGATGGAATGGGTAGTAGAAGGCTCTGCATGTTACTTTGCATTTGAACAACTGTGCAATGAACATACTAATTCATCAAAACAAAATCCTGGTACACCCCATCTCATTACTTCGTAAATCAGTTTGAGGAAATCTGAAATCAAACAAATTGAGCCGAGTTCAGATCTCATTAAGTTTAACTAAATGTCTAGCTTCACATTTACTATGCATTCTTCATTTCTATGGGGAACAAACTAATAGGGAACCTTTAAAAAGGGAAGAACAATGTGTAGCTTAAACTATTGCCTCACCTACCAACAAATAAAACGCTGGCACTCGCTGCACACTTCTTACCATGGGGATCTAAAATACCGTTTCCAAAGGGCTGAACTAAAATTTTATACTAACTTATGTGCTAGTTTTCACCATCAATTTGTCTTGTGTTAAAAAAATACAAGATGAAACATACTAGGTTTGAAATCCCCTTCTCCAAACTCCCTAACAGAGCCTTCTCATCTCAAACCCACAGCTAGAGCAATTCTTTGGAAATAGTCAATAATTCTCATCATTTCAGATGCTCGCCTGGCATCCTAGCCAAGTGGAACTCAGACACCACTTACAAAGACAAATATTTGTAGAACTAAATTCATTACTTGGAAATTTTTGTTACTTTGCACCCATTAGTTTTAAAATTTATCTGTATTTTGTATAGTATTGTTTCTAATATCATTGAGAAAATAAATCATTGAGCATCAATTTCACAGCATTTTTCATCATTTTTATTTTCAGCTTGTTTGTTTTGAAGAAATTAGCATTTTTAATCTATTTTATCATGCTTCTCCTAATATTCACATTGTCTCTATAGAGCTTTTAACCAATATCCTATGCAATAGGCTAAATAAAGTCTCTTTAATTTTATACGTTCAGTGAAAAATAAGAGGAATAAAATGAAATCTTTAGTGTAGCAAAAGTAGTCTGAACTCCAGAAGTGTGAACCATCAACTACAGCTACATTATAAGCCTTCCCAAAAGTATCATTCAAATGGAGTATTATTCAAATGCATTTAATTCAAAAAGCAGGAAGAATCGCTTGAAGTCTATTATTCTTTCCTGAATTTTCAGGATCTTTGCAGATCTTTGGCTCTTTTGCATCCTTTAGAACACTAAATTCATAGTATTAGTCTTGACCACGCATAAATGTTTTGTGATGCATTTATGTCAATCAGTGCAGTAAATGAGCTAAGAATGGAGTTTCTCTAATCACATTATAAAGTAGATTTTGTTTGGGTTGGTGTGCTTTGTTTGGTTTTTTTTTTTAAAGGGAAAAAATGTACTTTTTTCCCCACAGTGCACAGCTTGTATTCTTTTGTGGTTGCTCTAGGAAAGGAAAAAAAAACCAACACACAAGTAGCTGAGCTTATTGCAGCTAACCAAATGAGTTAAAATGGTAAAGTCTTTATCATCTTTATCAAGCAAATCTTCAGGAAGAAAACTTAAAGAACATTAAGTGGCTAACTTGCTCATTGGCAGATTGGGAAGGAGAAGGGACAAGACATATAGCAACCCCTTCTCTCACATGAGAATCATTAGCATTTACAAAGTCTTAAGCTTTGAAGGGAAGAAAGGCTTCCGGACACATTCTGCAAAGGAAACCTTTCAAACATCAACAGAGTGCAAATAAACGATGTGCCAAGTCCGCTACAGAGAGAAAACCTCAATGCCAGAAAGTTTCCCTCCCCCTTCCTTGGGGGGCAGAAAGAGAAAGACAGATTGTTGATGCCTAGTCCTGTACTGAAGTTCCCATAGAGTTCTTAACTCTTGATGTACAAGCTCTAGAAGTGTGATTCATCAGTTCGGCAAGAAAAATGATCAGCTATGGGAACTGACTTAACAGTTACACCATATGATTTTTAAGAATTTCTAGAAAGCTCTGCTCCCACACCAGACTAAATGCTATGATGTTTCTGATACCAGACATCTGATCTGAACTGTCCTGTCCAGCAAGCCTAGAGGTAAGGAACAGGCAAAAATCAGATTGCTGTGTTTCCTAATTCAAGTCTAACATGAAAGAAAGATTTTAATGTTGAAAACAAAGAAACAGTGTTTCAGAAAAGGAATTTAGCCCAACAAGAAGGTTAGGATAATCAAGCATGTAAGATTATAGATCACTGAAAGTTTTGACAACATATCTGAACTTATAAACACTGTCGCAGTCCATATTAAAAAGATATTATTTTTAGAATTTTTTTTATTCTGCTATGCAGAACCAAATTCCTAACTTCCAAGGACAAAGCAGCAGGTATAAGGGAAAAATAAGTCTACAGAAATAACAAGAACCCTTGTCTAGTTTATATCCCATGGAGAAAGAAATTGTGCAGAATTACTTTGGAAGAAGTGGAATCAATTTCAGTCTAAACTGGCTTCTGAAGATAACCTGTGGAAGACAGTCTTACCCTGAAGCTTAAAACTTACATATACAACAGAAACACTCCTTGCTGTTAGTTTCTACATCATTTGATTAGTCTCTCAAAATAACAGAGCCTGTGAGTAGACTTATCTTAACTTCGGACCTGGTTTATCTGTTTTAAGAGCCATATTCCATGCTTCCCCTATTGTAGGTTCTATGTCTTCTATGTGCCTGTCTGGAAAAGTCTAATAAGTAGAAACTTACTTCTAAAATACAGATGACAACTAGTTCTTATCTGTACTCTCTTCAGTAGAATTACACCATTTATGAAGTACTTGAGGGGTCTTCAAGGCCCAAATTCACCAAGATCCTTTATGCAGTTAACCTAGCCTTTAAGAGTAAATGGTGGGTCTAAATGTTTGCATACCACAGTCCCACATATTGAACATTTCAGTGACATAATCCATATAGGTCCCACCACAAATGAAGTGGGGCCATTCGTCCAGCAAGATGCTACATCTCAATTCTGCATTAACAGCCCACAAACCTTATTATTGCTACATTTGTGGTAGAGTATATGCATATATACTTTCTGGGCTTGGAGCCTTGAATTTAGAGACAAGGATATGTCTCATTACAGTTTTTTGTCTGCCCAGGGAAAGTTAATGAACCTAATACATATCACTTAAAACTCAATTCTTGAGTCATTGAGTTTCCATTTACACAAACCTGGAACTGGCAGGCCTCTACATTCTGTAGTGATTATCTTATCTATCACTGAGCATAATAATTAATCAGAAAGTTCAAAAGAACACTTTTGCTCATCTGCTTTATTCATAACCTGACTGGAAGATTAAGACATGCCTTAATTTGCAGTTCTACAATAACAGTTCTTCAAAACCGATTAGGCAGTTCACTGAAATAATTTTGAAGCATGTGGATATACATTAAATCCAGCGATTAAGATTTCAGACACACCTCATTATAGTTTTCTTCGAAAGTCTGACTTTTCACTTTGCATAACAATCCTTGCTTTTTTATGAGCATTCGACCATTGTTGCCAGCTACCACAGTTTACAGTAGTTAATACTGCAATTAACATTTTATTGTGACTAAACTTCAAGCTGAAAGCTCTACGAATGCCTGCGAGCCACACAGACCCTGCTCCACAGGTCTTTCCTCTGATTTCAGTTGAAACAAAATAAGCATTAAGTAGCTTTGTTTTAAAAGCTCAACATAACATCAACATAGCGCTAATCTCTCTAACAGCTTGTATACACATTCCTTGCTGTTCCTGTAGCTCAATGTGCAAAAAACTGTTCTGTTACTGCCTTCTAAGCTGTATTTCTTCTTGGCTTAATTTTTCAGCCCCTCGTCCACAAAACAAGGGTCTTTTGTTCAAGAGCGTTCAGAGTTTGGGCTTTTACCCAGCCACCTTCATCTACATAGTATCTTACCTTCAGTTATTGGCAGTTCCCTTCTCCCTCTGTAAGAGAAGTCAAGCCCCTGCTTCCCATCTGTTTGCACCGAGTCAGTTCCTCAGCCGTAGACGCTCCTCCAGTGCGGCCTCCAGTCCTAGTGAGCTAACTCGAGTCACCTTCTGCAGGCTCAGCTCCTGAGGGTGACCCGCCGCCCTGCACGCCTGAGCTATTATACAGACTTCACACTAGTCATTACAGACTTTATTGCACATTAAAGGTAAAGCACTGATTAGTGGTTCCTGCTGTGCTCATGTGTCACTCAGCCTCTACACGACCATAAACTCCAGCTGTCTCCAATGAGGACTACTTAAAGGTACATTCTTGCTTCAGCCAAACAAAAACAAGTCTCAACACGCACGAAATTTGAGACCATGCCACAAAGCCCTAGGAGGCTCAGCTGTATATTCCACTTCCTTTCTGGAAAAAGGACAAGACAGTCTGCTTTTCCAGGGTAGCTGAGTTGGCAATTCAGCTTAAGCAAGGACCAAGCTCTTTTGCTTGCAATTACTCCCCTCCCCCCACCCCAAGACAGATCCATTGCCAGGTGACAGAACTTCAGAGGATTAACATCATTTTTTAATTGGAAATACATACAGACACAACCTCCATTGACCATGGCAGAATTCTATTTTCCAAGCGTGCTACCATTCATCTGTTCTGTTTTCTGTTTGCCTACCTCAGCAGCTGACTTGTTTTCCCAATGCTGTTCTGTAGTTAAACCATGCCATCTTCTAATCATGAAGAAATGAGTCTGCCTTTTTAATAAGCACTTACTATTTGGACAGCTTTTTTCTCCTGAATTAGGATATGGCAACACTAAATATTAGCAACCACGTACATCCCCACTTCACAAGTTCATGCCCTTGAAACTTTTTCCTGTCAAGCAGTATAACAGTTAGTACAAAAGGAACTGCACCTGCTTTAATTATAACACCTTCTAGTAAATCAATTTCAGGGAAGCAAGAAAAACCACAAGAAGCAAAGAAAGGAGTTTTGGGGTTGCTGTATAACAGGGTTGTTTACTGAATTGTTTGTTTTTAATATAAGCAGTGTAAATAATGGTCTGCAGCTCTAATTTGGTCATCTACCACCACCATTCCCTTACCCGTGCTCAGCAAACATATCAGAACTTCTGTTTCTGCTACGGATCACACGCATTTTTGAACTCGATCAGATTATTCAGCAAGATAGATAGCTCATCCGGTCGGTGCATTTACACTTTCTATCAATACCACTCTAGAAAACCTTAATACATTTCTTTTAGTCAGCACAGAGCAGATTTTGTCTAAGACAAACCTTTTGCATAGGCAAATTTCATTTGAACAATATTTAGTTCTATTTTGCTTCCAGACATTGCTGTCAAGTGTTCAATAACACAGCTGCAGCATCTAGCTCTCCCACATTTATAGTCTGTCAATTCCTAAGGCTCTTTTTTAATTAGAGCTAGACATGCAGCTTTGAATCTTTCAAAATTTACCAAGTACTCCACCCATACTTTTAATTGTGTTCCTTCAGAGGTAAACATTATCTACATGCACTGAACTCATGAAATTTTGATATTAAACAACAAGCTGTCCATGATCTGTTTTGACTTCTAGAATAAAACATTAAAGAATCAACAAACTCTTACTTGTTTGTTGATGCTGCCTATGGACTGGCAGCATACATGGAATGTCCACCACAATCGACATCAATGTTTCAAACTTAAAACATGTCATTTTCCTGCGAAACATTCAGTGGCAAATAAAACCTACACACAGCCTGAGAAAGTTTCCCCTCAAGGTGTGTGTGTGGCGGGGGGGGCACAACTGAATTTCTACTTTACAATACCTCACACTCATTGAGTGTGTGAGCTAGATAATACTTGATTATTAAAACAGACTGACAACCAGGAATTTCAAAACAGATATTCCCTATGACTCATCTGATTATTCTTCACTTAATTTGAACACTACCAATAAGAAGTAGTGACTACTGTGGACACTGGGATAAATCACACTTCATACCATCTTTTAATTCCACTTTAACCTTCACTGAAAGAGGTTACATGTCAGAAAAAAATTAAGCAACTAGATTTTTACATTGAAGTAGTACAAAAAGCAACAGCAAAAAAAAACTTTAAACAAACTAGAAGATATTTTCCTACATAATTGAGTTCTTATTTTCAGATTTCTTCTGCAGCAGTAAGAAAAAAAATGTTCACCATGATCATCATTAGGATACAGCTGTAATCCTCTGGCCTGAACCACAATTAACCAAGAACGACAATCTCTTCAACCCCTTACCAAATGTATTTTCATATGTAAGACCCTAACAATTTGAAAAAAAACCCATGAATTACCTTACAGATAAGTCTTACTTTAATAGTAACATTTTAATGACAAAACCCCAAATAATCAGTGTGTTAATATTGTTTTTCATCTGCAATACTGATGACTGAAGCATTAGAAGTTTAACATTCCTTTCTTAAACTGTTTCTATTTCACGTAAGTATCATTTGTCTTCGGTGTTCAAACTAATGCTTTATTCATTGCTCCCTGTACAATACTGATTGACCTTGTAGATTAAGCTTTTGTATGATATTATATAAAACTCTTTACTGTAGTTAAGTGCAATTATATCCTACTGTAGTTAAGTGCAATTATGTCCAGAGAGTCTTCCATCAATCCCCTTTGTTTCAGATTCACCACAGTTTCCTTTTATACTGACTCTTCACTACAAAATCACAGCGTACAGGAGCTCTGATTTCACTCAGTTTTACCAATTGAGGTAGAAGAACAGATTCAGTAATATAATTTAGATAATTCATAAAGATGAGGATAAATGGGTCATTTAAGATCCAGGACTCACCATCATTTTCAACGTATATATTTATATACTTTTTAGTTTAAGCTCTTCTGTAGCCTTTTATTTTTCACATCTCATATGCTGAACTTCCTTCCTTTATTAATTTGAATTCTATCTTCCTGTCAAAAGCCAGGCCCTGTTCCTAGAAAGATCTATACCCATGCCTAGGTTTATACAACAACTTGCTTCCCCATCCTTTACTTGCTCAGTCCTCCAAGTAAGAGTCATGACAGGTACCAGATGGATATAAAAAACAGACACAGTTTCTTCTGAGAATAATAGGAAACTATAATACAAAATAGTATCAAAGAGAATTAGATTTGAAGTGTGCTTGAAGTTCCTGATTTTCACTCTAACTTTTTTTTTATTCTTATCTGTTAATTTCATAGTAAGGCTGCAATGGTGGTTTGAATCCTTTCAATTTTAAATTCTTGGTTTAAGATAAGTTTCTCTTAAGGCTGAGATTTAGTAAAGATAAGATCCTTCAGAAAGAAAATTTTAGATCGTATATGAGAATATATAAAAAATGGACTTTCCAGTCCCTGTTGCTTGTAGCTTATCAACAATCCATAACTAAGGTTTTTGATTGTGCTACCTACTTAGTGCAAAGAAATTGTTTTAGAGTTTTTTTCCCCCAAACAGTGATTTCAGATGCTAGCAGGTATATAAAGTCTCATCTTACAGTTCTGGAAAGTCAAATAAATAGATCCATCACCATGAACCCACAACCAGAAGTAAACACACTCCTTGATTTCAAAGGGAAATGTAACAAATATTTATACTCTAGTCCTCCAGTAATTTGTGACCGCACACAACCCTATTTATGGGAAAAGCCAATAAGAGTCATTATAACAATTTACATTCAGCAGAGCTAAATCTTCGTTTACAAATACTTATGATTAGAACATACTTTGTTCTGTGTTTGCAAAGCAGTGGGAATACAAGCATTGAAGTGTTTTTCTAGCTGCAAAGTGAAGACTTATAAAAATACAGTTGCTTTAGTCATTTGTTCAGGAAATTCAACAACCTTTGCAAAACAAAACCTGCAGAATAAACAGTGAGACAAATACAACTAGAATGTTTTTCCTTAATGCACCAATCAGTATCTACTACAGCATGCTCCACTGAAATTCACAACGGTTTCATAGGAACACATGCAGGATATCTAATCACTCAAACTCTCTTCTTCCCTGCATACAGCCTCAGAGCACCCGCTCTAGCTCCATCAAGCCTAACACTTCAGCATTCCACAGATATCTTATGAAAGTTATATGAACAGATAAATAATGAATAAACAGAATTCCTTGGGATCAGGAAGTTTAAAGCTACAAACAAGTAAAAGTGACAGTCAAAGGACAATGTATTACTCAAGTTTTTGGGAAGGAAGGAGTATCATAGTTAACATAAGCATTCATAGAGTGTTGAAACAGCAACATTGGCAGCAATTCAGAGTACAGTAATAATAGAAAGAGACCATTTTTTTTAACAACAGATGCATAACGCAAGACCTCCCACTGAGAATGAGAGGAGACTAAGATTTGCAAAGTACGCTATTCTGTTTGGCTACTTTGAAGAGCATGATGACAAGAAAGTGTTATTCCCCAGCAGTAACATGAATTCTTCGTCAACATGGAAAACAAATTCTGATTTTTCTTGATCTTAATACAAAGGTAAAAGGGCAAGCTAAAAAGACGTCAAATTATTTGATGCAACTCCACATAAGCTTTTAGGATTTCAAGTCTTCCCGTTTGTAGTATTAGCACAGCAAAGTTTAAGTAGTCTTAATTCAGAGATTAATAGCCAAGATATGCCAAATAGTTTTTACGTTATAAGACTGGAGAATCCCTGATTAGTTTAAAGTCTCCTTAATGAGGCAAATCAACAAAATAATATGCTAGTCTGCTCACTGTGCCCTTATCTGCATTTATCTTAAAAGACTCAGCAGTTCCAGCAGTTGATACATGTAGTTTCTGAAACACTAAATACTTAAGAGAAGGCAGTCTTTCTTGGTCATGAGAAGGATAGTGTTTCTGGTCAAACATTTAATACTACTGTAATAATCAAGAGTGATACTGTACATCCTGGAGCTTTAGTTTACCTGATTTTGAACAGAGTAATAATTTATATAGTTTTTTTGGCTAAAAAAGGTTATATATTTTTGAACAAGTCTTTTCAGCTTATACATAAAGATATGGAATGACTGATGAATATTCTACTTATGTTCGCATAAAATTAAGTAAGTTGAAGAGTTACTACCCAAGCTAGAACTCTTTCTGCACTATACACGTTCATGATATTTAGACAGTGAGGATAATTATTTAAGTAGCACAAATTTAAGGCTTAAGAGGTCTAAAAATTTGCAATAAATCCAGTAATGAAATGAATACTATTACAGTCTCATATTCCCTACTCCCCACCGCCATTTACCTCTTTGGAAGGGAGCTGCTAGCAATTATAGCTTCATTCTGAGGGAGTTTGTTAGGTCATCTAATGCTAAGGAATGTGGTTTTCCCTGGCTAAGTCTTTAATTATAAGAAACATTCACTTTTTCTCCTTGTCAGAGACAGAAGGAATTATAGCAATATTTATAATCAGGATGTCCAACTTTCCTGTTAACTTAACAACGTGACAGGCAGGAGAATGCACTGACCATTTTTGTAGAGTGCAAAGTCCACCTCCTCTTTACCTGTCTTTCCCACGCGTTTAACAGCATCATCTCAGACGCTCCTGGATTACCACATAGTCATCTTCATTCACCTTCCAGTGTGCTTAAGTTAAGTTCTTTCTGTTAAATCAAAAGAAGCAGGTGTTAGTAGTACTCTACTGAGCACGTTCATTTCTCCAAGCTTTCCAATAAAGCTGACTAAAGAAGTAAGAATACACAGTCTGGTAAGACTTCTAAAATGAAACAATCTATTAAGAAGTGCTTTTCCTAAGCAAAATTTAGTGACAAACAGCCAAAGGATAAAGAATCAGAACAACAACAATAAGAACCATTCCTCCCATCTGAGCATAACAGCTTCTCAGAAACCTTCCTTTAAAATCAGCAGGGAAGCAAAACCATTAAGCATAGAATAACTTACTCCTGTGCACTAAGTTCAGAGAACATGCAAGCAGACTAGTTGCAGAAAGAAACAAGGACAGATCTAGTTCACAGAGAAAGCAAACAAGGAGACAAGACTAACTACAACACAGACAGCAGCAGTGTCCTCACCAACAAGGATGCAGTCTTATAGACCACAGCAGAACATTCACTGTGACATCATTAGGCCAGCAGTTATGAGACAAGCACTAGGTCAGGTCTGAGATCACACTGCAAAAACCACCACCAGACAAAAGGCAGCACCAGGCACAGCACTAGCTTCAAAGATGGATCTTAAATAGCTTTATGCAGAGGATGTGTGGGTAGAGATCCCAGGAGAAGCTGATTTGGGCAATTAAGGCCTATTGATGCACTCAGGGCCCTGAAAACTAGTTAGTTGAAGTTGACATGATTCCTTGAAGCTGAGAATAATTAGCTAACCTGCATGTTTTGACACAGCTGAATAATGTCTTCCCTGACAAAGGCGCTAATTACTCCTACTGTACTTGGGTTATCACAGCTATTACTAGATTTTCTCTAGCTAATAGGAACATTGGTATATTTTGCAAGGCTTTCTCTGAGGGATTTCAACAAACTCTCTGCGGATATACTGGGAGAGATTTGTCAAGGCTGGTGACATATTTTATGCCTTCTGCACCGATATTTTCTACTGGATTTGATAAATCCAGTTTTCTTCAGAGAAATCAGAGAGCTGCTCAAAGGAAGCACTATGTAGCTTAAGCTGAGAGTTTGAGAGGACCCAAGCTGTCTTTGTGTCTGTTCTGAACAAGATTAGATTTAGGCCTGTGTAAATCACCTTAGGTACGAATTTGCAGGGCTTGTGACAGAGAGCTGTGGACTATGATTACACGCACACATCATGTCTTCCAAATAGGACTTTCCAACAGGACTGTGTTAACGAGGCCTTAATTTGATGTAAAACTGATTTGACAAAATCAAAAGAAGCAGCCATTTCAGGCAGGTTCAGTGTTTTTAACAATGTTCCATTTCTGATCAACACAACAGGAACATCTCTGTCTTTCCTTCCCCCTCTGAGAGTAGCACATCCCTCTAAAAGAATCATAGAATCATAGAATTGTTTGGGTTGGAAGGGACCTTAAAGATCATCTAGTTCCAACCCCCATGCCATGGGCAGGGACATCTCCCACTAGATCAGGTTGCTCAGAGCTCCATCCAGCCTGGCCTTAAAAACTTCCAGGGATGGGGCTTCCACCACCTCTCTGGGCAACCTGTTCCAGTGTCTCACCACCCTCATGGCGAAGAACTTTTTCCTAACGTCCGGTCTGAATCGTCCCATCTCTAGTTCTAATCCATTCCCTCTAGTCCTACCATTACCCGACATCCTAAAAAGTCCCTCACCAGCTTTCCTGTAGGCCCCCTTAAGATACTGGCAGGCCACTATAAGGTCTCCTTGGAGCCTTCTTTTCTCCAGACTGAACAGCCCCAACTCTCTCAGTCTGTCCTTATAGGAGCGGTGCTCCAGCCTTCTGATCATCCTCGTGGCCCTTCTCTGGACATGTTCCAGCATGTCCACATCTTTCTTGTAGTAGGGGCTCCAGAATTGGATGCAGTACTCCAGGTGGGGTCTCACGAGAGCAGAGTAGAGGGGGAGAATCACCTCCCTCCACCTGCTGGCCACGCTTCTCCTGGTGCAGGCCAGGATACGATTTGCTTTCTGGGCTGCTAGTGCACACTGACGGCTCATGTTGAGCCTCTTGTCTGCCAGCACCCCCAAGTCCTTTTCTTCAGGGCTGCTCTCAAGCCAGTCACTGCTCAGCCTATATCGGTGCTTGGGATTGCCCTGACCCAGATGGAGGACATTGCACTTGGCCTGGTTGAACTTCATGAGGTTGGCAGGGGCCCACCTCTCCAGCCTGTAAAGGTCCCTCTGGATGGCATCCCTTCCCTCCAGCGTGTCAGCCTCCCCACACAGCTTGGTGTCGTCGGCAAACTTGCTGAGGATGCACTCTATGCCACTGTCCATGTCGCTGACGAAGATGTTAAACAAGACCGGTCCTAGTACTGATCCTTGAGGGACTCCACTTGTCACTGGCCTCCACTTGGACATGGACCCCTCGACAGCCACTCTTTGGGTGCATCCGTCAAGCCAGTTCTTTATCCACTGAATTGTCAGTTCATCAAAGCCATATTTTATAAGCTTGGAGACCAGGAGACCAGGAGATCACACTGTCATGCGTGACAGTGTCAAAGGCTTTGCTCAGGTCCAGGTAAATGACGTCAGTTGCTCTCCCCTTGTCTATTGATGTTGTGACTTTCTCATAGAAGGCCACCAGGTTTGTCAAGCACAATTTGCCCTTGGCGAAGCCATGTTGATTGTACCCAATCACCTCTTTGTTATTCTTCTGCCTCAGCAGTGCCTCCAGGAGGATCTGCTCCATAATCTTACCAGGCACGGAGGTGAGACTGACTGGCCTGTAGCTCCCTTGTTCATCCTTCTTTCCCTTTTTGAAAAGGGGGATTATGTTTCTCCTTTTCCAGTCAGTGGGGACTTCACCAGACTGCCATGACTTTTGGAATATAATAGAGAGCGGTTTAGCAACCTCATCCGCCAGTTCCTTCAGTACCCGTGTGTGTATCCCATCGGGTCCCATGGACTTGTTCACTTTCAGGTTCATCAGATGAACCTGAAAGTGAATGTCTCTGCACAGCCAAATGAAGTGTGACTGAAGCACATGCGAGCACATTTGCACTAATATTAATCCAGAAGTAAAACCCCAGATATTGCAGGAGGGCCCTCAGCATAGAGCATCACCTCTAGGATAGCTCTGCTGAGGATACAGTAATTCACCTGATAAGTATTTTAGCACTAGTCCAGCTAAACTCTGTAGTCACAGCTGTGGTTATAGATGTTGGCCAGTTCACAGCTGGCAGCACAAGCATGCCAGAGAGAAACCATACGGTCATGTCATGTTGTTACTTAGATATAGCATAAATACTTTCTGCACGTGCTAGTCTCTGATTAATGTGTTCAAAGCTTTTTAGCACATCTCCAATCTGTTTCTGAACCTTAATTAGGAATTAAACCTGAGGTCCCTTAGAGCTGCTGGGATCTCCATGTGACTTTCCTTCTGGAGGCACAAAAGCATAAAAGTCTGTCATTGCTATTTCCACATTTATGTTAATTCAGTGTTAAGCTGGGCTTTCAAAGCTGTTAGGAGGAAAGCACATACTGTTTGTCTACTACAGCTCTTGAGTATATTTATTAAGTAAAAACATAGAAATGTTCTAATGAAATTTTTTAGCTACAAAAAGAAATAGGTGTCATGTTTAGAACATGTTATATATGGTATTATATATGATCTGCTGGTGACTTTTTGAGAGTATTGTATGGACTAGAAAAAGACTTTTTGTGTTTTATTTATAATCAACTGCCAACTTTCCAATAATAGCAGTGATCTCATCAGAAGTGAAACAATATGTTCCAATAGACCAAATTCCTCTGGAGAAAGTGTAAGGAAAGGAACAGTTTTCAAAAAAAAACCCTCTGATTTTTGAAGAGGAACATTGCTAAACTTTTGTTTAATATAAACTCAAAATATCAACCTTAAGTTCTTCAAAATACAGGAAAACTACAGAGGCCGTGTATTTCAACTGCGATAATGTTTGCACAATGTCAGCTACATGAGCTTACTTGTGAGAATTAATGTAGCACCTTTTGTAGAAGTCGTCACTGGAGCTTAAGCCACTGCAGAAGTGAATTTAAAATGAGACTCTTACAAGTATTTTTCTGACTCATGTACCCACAGACATATGCACTGATATGCTGAAAATACTGTGATACTGTGATAAAGCACTTCAGAAATGTCCCAAAAATATACTTAAAGAATGACTGTATAATAAAGTAGCTTCTAGTAAAAAATACATCACTTTAATGCAAACCACATTTGAAAAGCCGTAAGTGACTCTGTAAAGAGCTGGGGTGTTATACACCAAATGTGTACAATGTCCACCTGTGTCATTTATAGCAAAATACTCACGTGCAGAGTGGCATGTTGCAAATACAACAAAAACACAGCACCTTAAAGAAAAAAGGGTTTCAGTAAATAATATCAAAGCCCTGTGTGCACTAATAGGCCTTAACTGCCCTGAGCAGCCTCACCTGAGGCCTCCTCTGAACAAGGATTCCATATAAACTCAGGCTGGGGCCTGATTTAGCTCTGTTCCTGAGGGTCTGCATGGTCTCCCTGGTTGGACTGTGGTCCTGGTGTATCTGCTGGTCACCAAGCTGCTGGTCCTACCCGTATGCCTACTGCTGGTGCTGGGGGATGGTGCCATGTTGGTGGGGCCCCAGGCCTGGGCTGTGGCTCCCCTCAGCTCCCAGTTTGCTCCCCCTGAGGGAATAGCCCTGCTCTTGGTGCTCCCTTCTGTATAAACAGTGCTCTAGCCTTGGTATTTTTATTTGTTTTAATGTATATGGGGTATAGCATTTGGGAGTGTGAACTGACCCGCTGTCCAAGGACTCCAGAAGCCATATGGTAAAAGTAATGGTTGCCTCTATTTAGCAGGTTACTTTCCCTATGTAAAACGCAGAGGTAACAATAGAGGCGGTAACAGCTTTCCATCAGGGAGTAAAACCTGGAAAAGAGGAGGCTTTACGTATCACATGGAAGGAGTGGAGAAATAATTTAGCAAGGATCAGAAAAGATAGTAATAGTTACCATAAAGTTTAATGCAATTTATGCAGTAGAAGTTTTACAGTTGCTCGTTGTGGGCTATTAAGCATAAGAGAGCGTGCAAATGAGCAGATTAAAAAAGCAGGTTTTACTCTAGTTCTAAGGACTAAACTAACTTTTTCTGGGATGATGAGAGACATCCTCAGCGAGTCAATACTATTTATATCTCCTTTACAAGGTATTAAAAGGTTTTCTTATGCTATTTATAGTGTTAAAATTAAAATAGTCTTATCTGATATATACTAAAGCTTATATTCATTGAAGGATAGCTTACAATAAAGAAAGATAACTTTGATAAATGTAATTCTTATCTAATAGCCTCTCAGGGAAAAGAAGAAAGAGCTGAAAACTTATTTCAGTGCTACAGCTCAGATCTCAAATATGTGATTGCTATCTTGATTTCCACAGTTACTTGATCAAGCCAATTTCTGTGAAAAAGGTATGCTATTCTAGAAACGTTAAGTATTCTTGAGTTTTAAGTGATACCGGGGGATGGCTATGCGTTATTTTTCCCAGAAACTTTGTGTTCTGAGATATACCCGTGTGCATCTCATGTTAGAAATCAGACTGTTTCTTCTACTCTGTTTATTAAAGCTTAAAGGATATCATGCCCAATCACTCATAGGTGGAGCAGGGAAACTGCTTTTTTGTGTATAGACAGACTTGGACAGAGTACAACAAGCTGTTGGTTAAATCTAAGCCTCGGATTAAAGATGCCTTTAATTGTACATGAAGGAAGCTTTTTAGATTGGAAATATGTAAAATGGATCATTTTTGCCCACGAGTGCATTAGACAATAACTGATGCATTAATGTTCAGATCTCTGCCTTCAAATATTGATTTCATGTGAAAGTTGGCACATCATACGAAGTGGTGTTTTTTGAAAGAGCTTGTTAAAGTAAAACAATATCCATTTTAATGCAGGTTTTCTTTTGTTTTAATTCTGGCTTTGGTTTGGCAAATTTGGTCTAGTAAGTTTTTTTGCTTCTGACTTTAAGGCCTTAATACGACCCTTCTCCTTTCAGAAATGCAAAAATTGAAAGGATATTGAAAGGCCTGGGTAAAGAAAGCATAAAGGTAGTATGACAACGTGACGAATTAAGTATCTTCATATAGAAATTCAAGACAAAGAGACTGCTTTGCTGATGTGACATCTTGTTGGGTGACTCATTCTGAAAGCCCTGTATCTGTCTACCTTGAGCCTGCAGCACCTCTCTGGTTCCCCTGCAGACTGCCTGCGCCAGGGAGTTCAGGAATTGCATAGGCTCCATCAGGCATATCTCTGCCTGGATTCTACTACCCCGTTTTCAGTTCAGTCAGGTATTACAATATGAATGTAGATTAAGATTGCATTGCTATTTCTTTGCCAAATGACACCTCACATATTTGCTTTTCAAAGCTTGTATCAGCAAGAAGTTATTATAATATGCTTGATAACTTCTGCAGTACTGACAGTAGCAACAATACTCTTCCCCCTGGCACCCCTCTCCCCCCCTTCACCCCCCCAAAGATTTGACATCACTAACAGTTGTTTCTACACTGTTGTGATAGATGGAAACAGTTTTGTGTGCTGTCAGCTATATGCCAGGTATGTACCCTGGGGCAGGAGGGATCAAGTGTGGTGTCACTTGGACAGAGGAGAGAAGGAAGGAGAGAGGCCTGGAGGCAGGTTTGAGGAAGAAGCATGCAGAGGCTGGAAGGGGTTTAGACTGGTGAGCTGCAGCTCAGGCAGAGGATAAGCAGATGGACAGGACTCTAAAGAATGGAAGGAACCACATAGAGACCCAAAAGCACTTAGTGGAGTTTGCTGCAGCTCATTTAGTTAATCGAAACAAACACTGGAAGCAAGGAGCTGCACTGTAAAGACAATGGCTGGAAAAAAGTTCCTTGTTAACACTTTAATTTCTGTCTTCTATAGTTCACTAAGTGTTTTTCTATTTAGTAAGTTAATTATCCTAGACTATACAGAAATATAGTCCAGCCTTCTAGATATTCAAAGCCTTTTGAGCTTGGTTACATTGATACAGGAGACCGTCTTGGCAGATTCGTTTTAAAGGGTTGGCCAAACTGGGTTCAATTCTAGCTGCTGCTATCACAAAGGTTAAATCCTGATACACTAGTGCCCCAGTGCAAGAGTTAGGCTTCCGTCCCATGGATGCCCCATGTGGAGACAGGGAGAGGACTGTGGTCTGTGCGAGCAGGGCCCCTGCTCTGGATGATCCAAGGCCTCGGGCTGTGAGGTGCAGGCAGTGCTAAGCACACCTTTCCCACAGCCAGGTGGTCACTGGAGTGTATGGTCTGTACGAGCATAGCATGTTGCCTATGTACCAACAATAGGTGTAGCTAGACTGACCAAAACCTTTAAATAAGGTAAAGTCAATTCACTCAATAAGATATTAGCAACAATAAAGACAGGTACAGAAGGAGCAACTGGGTATAAGAAATTTATAAAGGGACTGCATTTAGATTTTCTTTCAGCAGAGGTTTTAAATACTGAATTACCTATTTAACTAGCTGATTGTTCTTTTAAGCTAATCACATTTATTTGCTTGTTTTTCACTATCTCTGCTATGTAAAATCGACCAAATACAAGGATAAAAGCAAAGCGATACCCTGTCACTAAGAAAGAAGCAGCACGTGTAACTTCCCATATTCTAAATGCAATAGAGCTTTTAATTTAGAAGAGGAGGAGAGTAAATATTTGAAGACTGGCCTTCACAGTGTCTGAGGCTGTGGTGTGTAAGAAATGTTACTTCAATTAGTCTATTGTAGTTGTATGTTATGAATATCAGTTGTTATGATGGCCCTTTCATCCAACATGAACAAAAGTAATGAGACAAAATGCCATAAATGTTATACTGAACTCAGAAGAACAAGAAATCATTTACACAGGACAGATGTGTCTTCCTAGTTATCTCCATGTAGTGGAACATTTTACACGCAATGCTAACTTGTAGTTTGGGGATCTGTGGAGACAATCATTCTCCTTGTATAAAGCCTACTGGAATGTTTGTATTGAACATTCATAGTCCATGGTTTAAGAATCTGAAGTTTTCCATTTGAATTTCCTTGACTTTGAGATGTGTATGTCATTCTGAATGCTATTTTCCTTCTTTCAAAGACTAGAGTATGATCCTTTGCATGTCTTACAAAATGAATGCAAAAGAACATGGTAATTATGTTCAAAACTGTTTTCTTAAGCTATTTTAAACAGAAAAATTAAACAGTTTAATTCCTTCGCATTACTTTGGTTCCTTGCAATGACCTGTAGCAGCCAACAAAGCAAATTAAAGTAGAAGAGGATTGTACTTTTGTAACATACTTGTAATGCAACCTTGCAGTAAGCTATTAAAAAAAAAATTACAACCCAAACCTAGAGAAGCTCCATGTAAGCACTGTATACACAGGTGAAAAATAACGGAGCAGAGGGCATAGTAGTTAGTGCTTTGTGAATTTGATGGACTTCTGGTGTGTGAAAAACATTTCATTTCACATTGCATTGTGGAAAAACACTATGCTCTATGTTTCTCATGTTTTCTGTTCCTCCCAACACTGCTCATTGCTACTCAAGCTAGTATGTCCATTAATTGAACTTCAACTGAGGAAAATATTTTTTTGCAGATTCTGTTGTAGGTCTAAAGAATAACATTTCTATCAAGAAAGGTGAAAAAGAAAGTTTAACTAGTTTACAAGTTGTTCTAGTCCCTAGGTGTTTATATTGAGTTTTCATACATCACTCTGCTGTCTGAACACAAGGTCTATGGACCTTTAAGACTGAAACTTTCCACTTCTGCTTCCTTGATTTCATAGTATTTGTCTCATTCTGATTGTTACTGATAAATAATTCTTCTAATGTATTTTGAGCTAGCAAGAAATTAGTTTAATGTGAATATCCTCTGTAATACCTGCTCATTATAGTAAGGTTATATCGTGAAGGAGAAAGATGATTCACTTTCTTCTGGCATCAGTCAGACTCTATGTTGCTCAACTGTGTATGAGGACAAATGATTGCCATCCACACTGGCCAGGAGAGCTGGTACTTATTGTTAATCTGTCTTTTAGGTTTCTTTGGCAGATTCTTTTCATCTCTGCAACATTTTGGAAATGTACAATATTTTCATAATATTTTCATTTTGAGAATAAGAAAATCAACACAAAAATCATCAAAAAACGAACACCAAAATGATTCCAAATATCTATTATTTGGTTACTTCAAGTACTCTTTCTTTTTATGAATATAGAATATATGTAACAAAATTAAACTTTGTGGATTTTTCAATTTTCTGAAGCAATAAAAACCCTGGCCCATGATATATACTCTCACAAATTGCAATCACAGCTTGACAAATGAAGCTGAAAAGCTTGGTTTCTACAATTCATTCTGGGGCTAATATACTCAAATTAATATAAAATATGGGGAAAGTATTTATTTTTCAAGAAAGAATGGATATGAGTTTTCTCCCTGTGTAAATAAAAATGTCAGTCCCAATTAGGCCTTACCTTGTATCGTGAATTGATACTTATCATTGTAAAATATCACTGTCTTCTGCTGTACAGTGTTTAAATTAATGGACTAGAAATAAATTACTACAGAGCTACATTCTGCATTTCTTCAAGTTTCTAGAGAAGTTTTCAAAAAGTCTGCATGCCCAGACTTAATGAAAACTTTGTTAAAGTGTTTGAGAAGTTTGCCAGCGATAACAAAGAGATGATGATAGGGAATAGTTCAGAATAGCAAACATAAAAGTGATGTTTATCATCCGGATTCTTAAAGGAGAAGGAATAACCTGCAGCTAGAGGATTTTTCCACATGACAGCAGGTAGCCAGCCATAAAGCCAAGTTATTAAGCAGAGAGCATGATACCCTATAAGAACACTTCTTATGAATTAGGGAGAGAAAAATCCTGCCTCCCAGCAATCACAAAGGAAAGAATAAAATAGAGGGAACTGTTCAGAGCCTCCCAGAGGAAGAGGAATACTGGTGAGTGGATGAATACTGTTTACGACCCAGCACTTGATGGAAGGTGTAATAGCTGGGGAAGACTGATTGGGTTAGGAAGGATTTGGGGAAGAGTTCTTAAGCAGTTGAGTCCGTGCTAGTTAATTTAAGGCAATAATTTTAAGGCAAACACAGAAGTGTCACAGGAGTTGGTTGAGTATGATTAATGGCTGTTGTCATGGAACAAAGGAGGGTCTTCAATACTTCTTCCCTACCTAACTTCTCAGTACTTGGCTTACTTAATCCTGCTGGGGTTGTGATTTCATCCAAGGAAGGTTTTAATCATTCCAGGAAAAAGGTATACTGCTGCTAAGTTACTTTTCATGCTGTTTTGAAAAGCATTTCTCACAAGCAAGTGAAATAAATGGTTTACAATCTTAATCAAGTTAAGATGTTTGTAGTTTCAGTTGGATTAAACATTTTAGGCTAGTTATCTAAGGAATCATCATCTTTTGACCTTTTCCAGTTCTCCCACCTTCTCCTTTCCTTCTTACTTGAACCTTGGGGCAGTTTTAACCAAATTTGACAAGAACTGAAAATACTTTTTAGCTGTTATAGGCTGCACTAAAACAAATGTCTGAGGAGACAGATGGGAGAAACCTCAGGTACAGGAAAAGCTGTGAGTTTAACCACAATGCAAAAAAAAGCATTGAGGAGATGGCATATGATATCCATATGGTATGTCAGGTTTCAAGACTTACACTGCTCACATTGTATTTTATCTAAACTACTCATAATTTAGACAAAAGCAGAAATGTGAGTGGATGATAATGTACAAAAGGAAAGAGAGTATAGATCAGGCTCCTCTAGCATAAACACTAAACGAGGCATGCGGGCAGTGATGAATACTTCTCCTTCAGCAAAATATTACATTTTGAAAAAGAGCTGTCTGCCTTAGAGAACACAATAACTGTGTCACAATATGAGCGTCCAGTCACATTCCTGCAAGCAACTCTGCTTTTCAGTCTGTGTTTTCTTCCTTCTTTTCAAGACTGACTATACTAGGTATCAAGGTCTCTCTGATAAGAGTCTACAAAAGTGTCAAATGAGAAATACGTTTCCTCTGCTTACCTTCCTTGACCATGTGTTTTTTATAAGTTCTTCAAGGAGAAGTTTTGCTTCAGGAAGGCAATACCAATTCCAAAAAAACCCCATACCATTCTCTTCTTCTCAAAAAAAAAAAAAAAAAAAAAGAAAAAGCACGCAATAAAGTGCCCTGGGAGGACTACATGCAACTAAACAGTATCTGTATTTTGACTGGATTAGCTAACATATTTAATTGGCTGAAAAATTTTGGGTAAAGTGAATTTAGGCATTTCTGAATCCATTATGATGTAGCTAGCAGATCTGTTTTCTTATTGAAATTCTATCATTTCCTTCCACAGAAGAATTATCAAAGACAGCTGCCCTTTATTTTTTCATATTATATGTATGAATTTTTTCAAGGGACAAAAGGAAAGTGACTATTTCTGTAAGAAAAATCTGTCCTAGAAAAGATACTTATTTCCGTCTGTAGATGTACTTTTTTTTTTCCTTTCCTCCAGTCCATTAGATACCATGATCTGGGTGTTGTTTACATGGTATGTTGGTGTACTCTGATACTCTGAAAAATCTCAGTATCCCTTTTGGAACTACAACACAATGGCAGTTTGAGCAATCTTCTCAAATTCCCTTAGTATTTTTCCCCTGAGCTCTTGCTTGGGATTATAGCTGTGAAAAAAATAACCTGGAGAGCAGGGAGGAGTATGGGGTTGATTTGTCTGAGGTTTAAAGAAAAAAATATCCTGGCATCTCTCCCAGCTAGTTCACATCATTCATTTAAAAACCTAAAAAAAAAAAAAAAAAAAAAAAAATTAATCCCATCTCTATTTGTATCAAGATATACAGAACCAGTTTCAGAATTCTGAGCAGGGATCGTGCCCATACCCGGAAAGAATTGTCTGTATTTAGTTCAGTTTTGCACTAAAGCAGAGGTATTCCATCTCTGTTCTATAGTAGCCTTTACTTTTTGGAGTCTGGTATAATAACATATGCCAAGTAATGAGGAAAAAAAATCCAAACCACAAGTTGATCTATCAGGGAATATTATATAGGGTACAGAGCCATGAATATTTTCCTTGGAATTTATTAAGAAAAGTCTATAGAATGTTGTGTTGTCTTTTCCAGCAATGTCCTTCAAAGCAGAGCTTGTTTCTTGTTTGCTTGTTTTTCCTCTGCTATTGGACATAGGCTTTCTCTTTCTACTGGGATAGAGAGATTTGAACAAGTCTAATGCTTGTTCCAAAAGGGACAGGTCCATAATATCTGAGGATATCTGAGGAAATATCTGAGGAAAGATGCATTTTTCTGGCTCCAGATCTTGTTTGCAACAACAGGATGCAGTATTACAAGCAACATTTCCAACCGTAAATAATGAACATAATTCAGATTACTGCATGACAGCACAATATGCACCAATAGATAACTTGTCTTGGTTTATTTGCTAAATGAGTAGATGCAGTCCACAGGTTGAACTACCACGTCCAGTCTTTTCTCCGGTGTGTAAGTAGGCAGAAGAATAAGATTTTTTTTTTCCCATTAAGAACTTAGTGATGTAGAAAAATCACATCATCCAGACACCAGCTACTTATTGTTGTATCATGCCTAATTGATGGGTTTTATTTTACTATCATCAGATTAGATATGAGGTGAGATAAATTTAGAAGAGGCATGGGAACTCTCTTGTTTTGGTGTCATGTGCCTACTAAGACTACCCTTGAGAGGCTAATGAGGTTAATTCACAGCAAGGTGCAACAGTAGTTTAGTAATTATCTTTAAAAGGGCTTGCTACCTGTTTGCTGTGAATTTGTAATGAAAGTATTCTGCCGACTCCCAGAGACAGGTAAAGAACTTGGATACAAATTGATTAGCAGTTGGGAGATGGTACCTCCTAGAATAAACAGATGAATGAGTTTTGTTTCTGTGTATTAATTAAGTTAATGACAGCCATTTTGTATGCAGGATTTTCCCTTCTTTGACGCCATGTAGACTGTTTGCTTCAGTCCTCTTGCCTAGACAGAAAGCAAGTAAGCGATTATCCAGAGCAACTGTCATCCTTCAGGCTTTCAGTAGGTTACCAACATCATATGGAACATGGACCTTCCCTGGTAAAGGCTCATCAAACAAATCAGAAAAGGCTGTGAAGTATGTCTGCAGGCGGGTTCACTGAGCAGATAATCCAATTTGCTTATCTTCTGCTCTCTTTGTAGCACCTGCTTCTTGAGAATTCGCTTGCACTTACTGTACTTAGCTTCTCTGAGGACTTCCTATGGTAGAAGCAGAAGTGCTGTAATAACCGCAGTGACGTGGGCTTGAAAAGGAGTTCAGGTAAGAGAGGAGTCAGTATTTTAACTCACGATAACATTCGCTGTATTCATTTTGGAAGTGACTTGCAATAGGACTTTGACTTTTTAGAATTTGCTTGTTTGATAGACAGTCATTAGTCTATGAGATGATTAGAAATGATCATACTAGCTGGGCATCATCACAGTAAGATTAATGTAGGACATGTTTTTGCATTTTAAAGACAGTCTGCAATTCTGCATTTCAGAAATATATTCAATCCTTTAACAGTATATATTGGAATTTGTAAACTTTCTCCCTTGTTCCCTATTTCTCGATCTCTGGAAGTTGTGCTAATATGGCAACGGGTGAACATAATTTGAGCAGTAAAAAAAACCAGAGCTATTTTAAGACTAGGACACTAGGAAATGAATCACTTAAATAAAATGAGAGATAAAATATTAAGACATATATTTTGCAGTTTGTGCAACGATAATATGAAATTAACACATAGCCTTCTATTTGGAATGAAATTTAGGGAAAATAGGAAGACATACTTTAAGAAATGCATAATAGTGAATGCATTTCGCGTGCATATTTACAACACATGTCTCTGAAGTTAAGTGTGGCTTTAATCAGTTTCACAGTGGTGGAAGTATCATTCAAATTAGAGTTTATACACGGTGTAGTTGGCTGTCAAGCAACATCCAGTCTTTTCTGCAATCATGTAATGAAAAGGGCCAGGACCTCATCCGTGCTTTGAACCTTCTGATGTATTTTAAGATGTTTTGCACTCTGAGTTGAAGTAGTAGATTCTAATACCATTAAATGCACTGACTTTCTCCTGTTGCCAAGCTGGAGAGGAGAGACCTTTTTGTGCAGGCATTTTTTTCCCTAGGGCCTCCCTTAAGGCAAATTTTTACCTGGTTTCCATTTTGTAACAGAGGAAAAGCAACCTATTGTATCTGTTTCAGTAGCCAGGACATTCAAATATAATCACATAAAAAGAAAGATGCATTTTAAAGTTATAGAATCTTTATTTATAGAATATAACCAAATGATCGGATGAGTTGTACAAATACTGTATTAATATTTCTTTATAATTAGATTTTCTTTTTCACAAAGAAATTCCTTTAATAGAAAATGGTTGAATCCCTGTGCAAATGGTCCACACAGAAAACTTTCTGATTTTCTTGTTTATTCAAGTTTATTTTTAATCAGCTCTAAAAGGTTTTTTAAATAGTGTGGTTTATATTCTTCACCTCACATAGGATTAGGGAGAGTTGTTTTCTCTTCAGTCTGCAAACACATCTGGAACGAGGAATAAAGTCCAATCAGTGTCCTTCTAAAAGATATTACTTTTAGGATGCAGTGCTGCTGCCAACAAAATTAAGGGCCAAAGTTCTTTTGCATTAACCTAATCTTGCAGTATTTGAACTGTGAATAATGCACAAAATTTTCTGATTGCTGATTACTTGATTATTTTTTAAATGCAGAGAAAATTTTTCTATTAGCATATATTTATCATGAGGTTTTATAAAAAGATAAAATTAATAATTTTATGCCAACAATGACCTGTTCTTTAAATTATTAGGAATTTCACTGGACTTTTTTTAGTTCTAACCCTAAATGAAATGCAAAAAGTTACAGAGCAACTTGCATTTGGGCAGTCATACACATGTTTAGAGAGAATTGCTAGATGTTTCTCACACACACTTATCTAATCTGTAGTGCTTTCAATATGTTCAACTGAAGATCCAAAGACATTTACTCCTTACTGTGCTCATATTTTATTGTCCTAAGGATTCTTCTCTTGCTTGCTCTTTTACCCCACAACTGGACACCAATCTGAATGACAGCCTCATTATCTAAAGTTTGTTGCAGGACACAAAATTAAACTCAGAGTTATAATAGAATACACGTCTAGCAATACATTTTGTCCTAGTCAGTAACAAATGGTAGGACTAGAGGGAATGGATTAAAACTAGAGATGGGATGATTCAGATTGGATGTTAGGAAAAAGTTCTTCGCCATGAGGGTGGTGAGACACTGGAACAGGTTGCCCAGAGAGGTGGTGGAAGCCCCATCCCTGGAAGTTTTTAAGGCCAGGCTGGATGGGGCTCTGAGCAACCTGATCTAGTGGGAGATGTCCCTGCCCATGGCATGGGGGTTGGAACTAGATGATCTTCAAGGTCCCTTCCCACCCTAACAATTCTATGATTCTATGAAATGCTAAGATAATGTGATAGAATACTACTAGTCAATTCAATGTAAACTGTAGTCTTAAATCAGATTTGATCTTAAAGGTCAGCTTCCTACAGCAGTTAGCTTTCCTAGCCCTTAGAAGCATTAGAAGTATTACACAGCAAGTTCAATTAAAAATCCACTGCAACTGAGTCTGTCAACTTTCAAACACTTCAAACAATTTTAAATATGAGAGCTGGATTTTCTCCTACCAAATCGCTCTGTTACTTCTTCCTTTCCTATGAATTTTTATGTGCTATGAATTAAAAAAAGAGGACAATGATGCCATCTTGCTTTCTTTTTTTTCCTCTGAGTAGGAATATTCTTGCACAGATTATCAAACACCTTGCTATTTCTATTGTTTTAATGCAAGCCAGGTTACACAGGGGAAAAAATAAAATAATGATCATCTATTTTGATAAAATAATTGAATCCTACTTTCTTTTCTAAATGTATGCTTTACACTTCAAGGAAGGACTACATATTTTTTCAGACTCATGTTTCTAACACTCTAAGTTTGGGGGGTTTTTTTGTTGGGTTTTTTTTTGGTTTTGTGTTTTTTTTTTGGTAGCGGAATGGTCCCACTTATGTTCATATCAGATATTCCTCAACAGAACTGTCTGGAAGACTGTTTTTGTTTGATACAAGAAGCTAGTTTGAAATGGTCTTGTCCATCCATGGGGATCAATACAGGCTACTTCTTTCTTTCTTTCTAGATGTTTTTATTAATGTTTCCTAACCAAGGACATAAAGTACCTCTGACTTAAAAGGCTGACTTGCAACTGTGGTCTTCTTTATTCTGGAATTTTTACTTTTTTTTTCTAACAAAAATATTTTTGCAGCAAAGTAAATCTCGTCTTTCTGAAAACAGCTGTTTAAACTTGTGATTCTGTGCACTTTGTGTCTGTTTTGCCATACTTTGGTTAAATGTTAAAAGTTTCTTTTGGAAATGAATACACGGACCTAAGCAGTATTTTTGACTGCTATTGATGTTAGCTTTCTTCAAACTTGAATCTTTAAAGCCACTCTGTTTCTCATGTTCCCTTTTCCCTATTATTATTATTTTTATAATGCTTTTTTCTCTTTGCCATATAAGAAAAATAAACAGGCAACAGAACCTCTCTGTTCTGCTGCTCATATGCTGAACACATACAGTCTTTATGCATTATGACTGGGACATAAAATCCAGCTGGTGTTGATTTCAATAAGGAGACATTAATCATCCATCCTTCCTCTTTAATGAAATTGCAAAAGAACGCTCCCAATTGTATTGACACTGAAGATTTCTCAAAAGAAAAAGAAACTGTAATAATATGGCAAAAATAGCTGTGCCTTTATGAGTACATTTTTTAAATGCATAAACTTTTAACAATTGAATGTTCTTTGGCATTGTGTAGAATAGCAAGATTCACAATGAAGAGACATGCAGTGGTATGTGATGCATGCTGATAAAAAGCTCTCATATGAAAGCAGAGATATAAAAAGAAGATTTAGTTTCACATAGACTAGTATAATTTTTTTCCTGTGAAAATCATAGAATCATAGAATTGCCTAGGTTGGAAGGGACCTTTCACATCATCTAGTCCAACCATCAACCTAACTCCGACAAAAACCATCACTAAACCATATCTCTAAGCGCTATGTCTATCTGTCTTTTAGATACCTCCAGGGATGGTGACTCAACCACTTCCCTGGGCAGCATGTTCCAATGCTTAATAACCCTTTCAGTGTAAAAATTTTTCCTAATATCCAGTCTAAACCTCCCCTGGTGCAACTTGAGGCCGTTTCCTCTTGTCCTATTGCCTGTTACTTGGGAGAAGAGACTGACCCCAATCTCGCTACAGCCTCCTTTCAGGTAGTTGTAGAGAGTGATAAGGTCTCCCCTCAGCCTCCTTTTCTCCAGGCTGAACAACCCCAGCTCCCTCAGCCGATCCTCATGAGACTTGTTCTCCAGACCCCTCACCAGCTTCGTTGCTCTTTTCTGGACCCGCTCCAGCACCTCAATGTCTTTTTTGTGGTGAGGGGTCCAAAACTGGACACATTACTCGAGATGGGGCCTCACCAGCCCCCGAGTACAGGGGGACGATCACTTCCCTAGTCCTGCTGGCCACGCTGTTCCTGGTACGGGCCAGGATGCTATTGGCCTTCTTGGCCACCTGGGCACACTGCTGGCTCATATTCAGCCAGCTGTTGACCCACACCCCCAGGTCCTTTTCTGCCAGGCAGCTCTCCAGCCACTCTGCCCCAAGCCTGTAACACTGCATGGGGTTGTTGTGACCCAAGCACAGGACCCGGCACTCGGCCGTGTTGAACCTCATACCACTGGCCTTGGCCCATCGATTCAGACTGTCCAGATCCCTCTGTAGAGCCTTCCTACCCTCAAGCAGATCAGCACTCCAGCCCAACTTGGTGTCGTCTGCAAACTGACTGAGGGTGCGCTCAATCCCCTCATCCAGATCATTGATAAAGATATTAAACAGAACTGGCCCCAACTCTGAGCCCTGGGGAACACCACTCATGACCGGCCACCAACCGGATTTAACTGCATTCACCACCACTCTCTGGGCCCAGCCCTCCAGACAGTTTTTAACCCAGTGTAGAGTACTCCCGTCCAAGCCATGGGCAGCCAGTTTCTCCAGGAGGATGCTGTGGGCAATTGTATCAAAGGCCTTACTACAGTCCAGGTAAACAATATCCACAGCCTTTCCCTCATCCACCAAGAGGGTCACTTTGTCATAGAAGGAGATCAGGTTTGTCAAGCAGGACCTGCCTTTCATGAACCCATGCTGACTGGGCATGATCGCCTGGTTGTCCTTCATGGGCTATACAACGGCACTCAGAATGATCTCTTCCATGACCTTCCCAGGCACCGAGGTCAGACTGACAGGCCTGTAGTTTCCCAGATCATCCTTCCAGCCCTTCTTGTGGGTGGGCATCACATTTGCTAGACACCAGTCAACTGGGACCTCCCTGGTTTGCCAGGACTGCTGGTAAATGATGGAAAGTGGCTTGGTGAGCACTTCCACCAGCTCCCTCAGTACCCTTCCGTGGATCCCACCCTGCCCCATAGACTTGTGTATGTCCAGGTGTTGGAGCAGGTCCCTCACCATCTCCCTTTGAATTACGGGGGCTTCATTCTGCTCCCCACCCCTATCTGCTAGCTCAGGGGTCTGGGTACTCAGGGAACAACTGACTCTACTACTAAAGACTGAGGCAAAGAAGGCATTAAGTACCTCAGCCTTCTCCTCATCCTTTGTCACTGTGTTACTGCCTTCATCTGATAAAGGATGGAGATTCTCCTGAGTCCTCCTTTTGTTACTAATGTATTTATAGAAACTCTTTATTGTTCTTAACATCCAAAGCCAGGTTCAGTTCTAGTTGGGCTTTGGCCTTTCTAATTTTCTCCCTACATAGCCTTACAACATCTTTGTAGCCTTCCTGAGTGGCCTGCCCCTTCTTCCGAAGGCCATAAACTCTCCTTTTTTCCCCTGAGTTGTATCCATATCTCTCTGTTCAGCCAGGCCAGTCTATTCCCCCAATGGCTCATTTTACGTCACTTGGGGACAGCCTGTTCCTGTGCCTTTAAGGCTTCCTTCTTGAAAAACATCCATCCTTCCTGGACTCCTTTACCCTTCAGGACTGCCTCCCAAGGGACTCTGTCAAGCAGGCTCCTGAAAAGACCAAAGTCTGCCCTCCAGAAGTCCATGGTGGCAGTTCTGCTGCCTTCCCTCCTTGCTTCTTTGAGAACTGAAAACTCTATCATTTCATGGTCACTGTGCCCAAGGCGGCCTCAAACTGTCACATCCCCCACAAGTCCTTCTCTGTTTACAAAGAGCAGATCCAGCAGGGCTCCTTCCATAGTCAGTTCCCTCACCTGTTGTGTCAGGAAGTTAAGCCCAGCACACTCCAGGAACCTCCTAGACTGTTCCCTCTCATACTAATCTGTGTTTCTTTTCTCTTGCTCTCCTTTTAAAATTATTTTATAAGGTCACAATTTCAAAAATTCAGACTAGAATGAAAAACAACTGCGGGAAACCATGATGAAATAGCAGGGTACGTGCTAAGTGATCTTTTGGGTCTTTCTAGTATCTGATTCAAGAACCTAGCTTACAATAATAAGGCTAAACAACTATGTTTGGGTACAGCATAAGAAGCAAGATTAGTACAAGGAAAACTATCAAGAACAGGTATGTCACTTAACTGTGGTAAGTTAGTGTTCTCATCTCAAATACTTTTTTTTTTTTTTTTTTTTTTTTACAAGGTGGATTAATGACTGTCAGGGAGGGAAACATCAGTTCATTTTGCTGCTGAAGTAGGGCTATTTCCTCTAGTAAGCTCTGACAGTAAACAGTCAATGCATAAACCATAAGTATGCCTGGCAGCTTGTAAATCCAGTTGGTTTTATTGTCTCCTCCCTTCTTTGGGTCATCTGTTACCCCAGCTGTCATTATTTTCTCTTCCTTTTTCTACTAGTTTCCTTTTTTTCAGAGTCCCCTCTACTCTCTGTTCTTTTATATATACACTTTCATAAGAATTCCTTTCTATCCACCCTAAGCTTGTGGATATGTGGAGTTGCTAGACTCCATTTATTGCTGGCTGCATTGTTTTAGTCTTTTGCTTTCATTTTTATCCTCATCGGCTGTGAGTAAAGGCAAGAGACTTTCTGTATTCTATTTGCTGGTATATGGCATAAACAGATTTCAGGCTACAAGAGTGTAACCAAACACAGCAATAAGTGGCTAAAAGAAAAGGATGTTGATTTACTTTCTGCTCCTATTTCACCAAGAGCAAGGATTTTTATTTTTGTTACTTTTTGCTTATTAGTTCCTGACATCTTAATGTGTTTTGCAGAGTTTAGTTTTTTATGTCTTTGGGGTGTTTAAACTCAAAGTAATTAATTTTCAAATACCTACATGAGTTAATTCTTGAGTTACTCTGGTTAGTTAACTCTTGCTGTATTTCTACAGAACTGTAAAATTATATAACTAAAATGCTTGCAATTCTTCTGTTGATATATATGCATTTGATACGAGAAAGGAGTTCAAGACTTAAGTCCCAAATTTTTCTTCGGAAATGTATCTCTTTGAAGATGCTGAATAGTTCTTTTGAAATAACAGTAAGTGCTTCCTGGGTTTTTTAGAAGTTTATAAAGAATGGTAAAATTTGCTTTAATAGTAAAATTTATATGCTATGAGCTCTCTAGAATAAACATAACTAATTAGGGGCATACGCTGAGAAACAATAATTCTAAGGAGACAGGAACTAATTAAATTCTCCAAAATGTCATATTAATGATTAGAGGAGATTTTTGGCTGAAAAGAACAAAGGCAGAAGTTACTAGAAAGCGAGATCTTCATACCTTAATTTATGGCTCTAAACCTAAAAATAATCTTCTAAGTCCCACTCATTTGAATAGAACAACTTCCATCATTGATATTGAAGCTAATACTAAGAAAATTGTTCATTTGCATTTCATGTAGAGAAGCTGATCCTGCATTTCTTAGGCAACTGTTGACCAAAGGGTGGTATCAGTTAGACCAAGGATAATGCCAAAACTGGAGTAATTTCCTTTCTGTGGAAGAGGTAAATAAATATCCCACTGTACAATGTCATTCCACCCTATGATTTTTGTCTACTTACAGCTGCTTTAAGCAGCTCCTGCAATCTTAGTTTGTTTCTTGCCTCTCCCAGTTGCAGTTTGCTCTCTTTAGTTGTCCTCATCAGTCATTTTTAAGACCCTCCTCTCAAATAGGTAAGTGAAAAAGCAAAAACGAACCCTATATTTCTAGGTTTTTCGCTTCAACACAGAAAGTCTGTATATAAACTTGTAAAGAGGCCACACAAACAGCTCAGTGTAATCACAGGTGAGGGAGCAAGTGTTCAAGGGTGAAGAAGGGCAGTAATCCTTTAAAATGTTTTTGCAATCAGAAATTATCATAGGAATCAGATAATTTTCTTTGACCCTTTGTGCATAACTTAAAATTACAGCCAAGCAGCCTTTACTGGGGGAGTTTTACTTTGTTTTGTTTCCTGTCAGTTTTCACATTAATACAGGAAAAATGTATCCATGTGGTATCCATTTCAGCATTATTTACTATAACTAATCCCAAGTGTGCAATACTTCCAGCTAATGAGCAATATAGATTAAAGGCAGATGTTTGCTGTAACCATGAAGTTGGCATTCATCTCACATCAACATGTTTAATCCGTGCTGTATGTTTACTTCTTGCTATGTTGGTCGTCAAGTAGCTGTAGTTCTCTTCTGTTGTAGTTTAAATAAGAGGCCTCCATCTTGTGCCTTTCAGACATACAGAAAATGGAAGCTGGTAGTGTTCATCAGTGTTTCGTTTATGAGCAGTGAACACAAGGAGGTCTGATTGTCCAGAAGCTAGTTGAGGTTGCAAATCAGCAGGAATTTGATTTTTGGAGAAAACCATGATACTTGTAAAACTGGGGAAGAGACCTGCCAAGCTTAACTTCAGAACCAGTCGAGCTCCTCCATTGCAACACTTGCACAGCACGAATTCCAACCCATCTCTCTGCTGTTTTAACTCGGGCATGATGGCAAACATGTGCCAGTCTTCTACAGCAAATTGGGAAGTGGGTATATGCATCTCTACTTGGAATAAATAGGTACTGAGTAGTTGTCTTGTTGTCTCTACTACTTGTAATGTGACCATGTATGAGGTGGCTTGGTGCTATGATCTTCACACAGAGATTAGCCCTATGCAATGTTGGATGCTGAGATGTTGGATCTGCGTTGTGCAAGCATAAGATGTGGGTCTGTGGGAACCCCAGACAAACAAGATATCAGAAAGGACTAACAAAAGAAGGGTCAGTATTTAATGATATCCAATAGAAGAATAAGGAGTAAAATAAATAAGAATAAATCAATTTGTGCTCATTTAAAAAAAGCGGGTGGCAACAAACTATAGGGAAAAAACCCACAACTGTTCTCAGATGAACAATTAGCAAAACTAAGGTATTAAATGAACAAAAGAAAAACAACTTTCTATAGAAGTCAATGACACAAAAGGAATGATTCAGAAATATTTAAAGTTTTAGACAGAAGCAGAGAGAAATTATTAGAGAAAAATACTCTAGGAACAAATATCAAGAAAATACACTGTTAGGGAAGTTAATTTTATCTGCTGACATTGGTGAGTATGATTGTAGTGCCCTGGCAGACGTCCTTTAGCCTCATTAATCTAGAGAAAAGAGATTGCAGTGGGATGGTGGGAGGTTTTCCCAGGGCATTATTTCTTTGTATTGTTAATATCCGCCATATACTAATGTAAAATTACTTGCCATGTTGGTACATTAGTTTTTCCTGAATATCAAAAGCTTTGCCATTCTCGATGTCAAAAGCTGAAAGGCTCTGAAAGGATGTCTTCCTTCAGGGTGAACTAAGGAGCTTACAATACAGGAGGAGAAATTGTAAATTCAGGAAGATTAGCTAAGGTTCTTCATGTTCTCTTAGGCACAACATGAAAAATAACATTTGGAAGAATATTTTTTAAGTAGGGAAGGACAAGTCTTTCCACTTACCAGAAGTGGAAAGGTTTACCAGGACTAGAGAGCTTATGGTGAATGGAGAAGGAGGTTCTAGATGATTCATGGAAGGATTCAGAAGATGGGAAGAAGAGCAGAGAGTTCTTCCCCTGTAGGGAGTATGTAAGAAATTTTAGGGTTAAATGGGCAATTAGAGCAAAAAGTTCATGTAGTAACATGTTTGGCTTCAAGACGATCGTTATGAATAAAGCATGGCTGGGTTATCATGACATAAGGAGTTGCTGGTCCATGCAAGATGCGTCAATAGCGAAATATAAATTTATTTGTAGACTGTTGGAAATATGAGAACATGTTTGCTCACAGTTCCCTTATTTAGTAGTAGGACTATAGCTTCAGAGCTGACATTTTTAAAGAGCAGAGATAAAAATTAGGAAAGATTCAGCAGTACATGAAAAATATTATACCTTTAGGACTGCGGTCTCCCGTTGCATCCATCTCAATTGGTGGGGATACCCCTGGGGTGTTCCCTCCTGTTCCTAAAACCTGAACCATCAGAGTGGGGAGGAAAGCAGAGACTCACCTGAAGCCACACAACTGCTACATCCCATCCAAAAATTAGGGGAGAAAACACAGCAGTGAGTGCAAAGTAGAAAGTGGAACAGCCGTACTCCAGAAAAAGGGAATGAAAAGTCAGTAGAATATAATCCATCCAAGAAAAGGACAAACATATTAAGTAAGAAAAACAATCTGGCATTTCTTTGGGGAAATGGGAAGACAATATTGAAGTTGAAAAAGAGCAGTTCAGAAAAACTATTTTAAATGCCAAATTTCAGTCATCTTTGTGTATTTTGTGTATGGTCTCTATGAAAACTTCACACTGACTTTGAGATTGCTAAGAAGTATGCACAACTGACAAAGAGTATGCATGATTCTTGTAAAACTATTGGTATTTAGAAAGTATTGTCACCATCTTAACTCAGTGTTAGTTGTAATTTCCCTTTTTCCCCACACTAATTTTGAAGGTGATCCTGATTATTAGGTGGAGAATAAAGGAAAGGAAACATAGTGCTGAATTGTTCATTTTGTTTCCACATCTATGACATGCCTTAGAAATTTTAAGTGACAGGCAGGAAAGCAGATCGATAGCAGATGGGCATTTTGTTTTGATGGTTTCTTTAGTAACTTTATTCCCAGTTTTGTAATTGAGGCTATCTTTTGTTTGGTAGAACAAATAATGATGTTTTTTTCTTGTTTATTGACATGGATAGGATGGGCTACCCAGACATGAAAGGAGAAAATTTGACTTTGTTTAACTTTGATTTTGATAATGGCATTAGTAATGGCTAATCAGTCATTAGTCTTCTGTAATGATAAGGTATTTCTCCAACCACCTGTTTCTTCCTAGTTAATACCTAACAAGTAAATTTATCCACATATCCACCCTGTGGGATGTGCTGGGGGGCTGCCAGCCCCACTGGTGTCCCCATGTTCCACCCCTTGCCCCCGTGGGTGTCACTCACCGCTTCTTCCCTCTGCCCTCCTGCTGCAGGACCTTGTAGCCAAACTGGCTCTTGGTCAGCCCGTGGAACAGCCACGGGTGCCTCAACTCGACATTGAACCCCATGCACAGCCCTGGGTGGGTGGGGACAGCGAGTCCTGAGGGAAGGGGCACCCCTGGACCAAGGTGTCCTGTGGCCCCCCATCCTACACCCATCCATAGGGATGGGGCCACTGCGGTGCAACCCCCAAACCACCAAGGCCCCATACAAAGACCCCCAAAACATGATTTTTTTGGGTGCCGCTGGGAGCACCCATCTCCGACCCAGCAGGGAATGCAAATGGATGTGTGGGGGTAAGGACATAGGGATGGATGCAACCCACGATGGTGGCTGCAGCCCCGTAATTAGGCAGAGCGATGCCCCCACAGTGGGTTTTGGGCAGCAGGTGATGGGTGGGAGGATAAAGAGTCTGGCTGGGGAGCTGTGGCATAGCCCTGGCACCCATGGGTGCTTGGGATGCCCATCACCCACCAGGGGGGAAAGCTGTGGGGAAAGAAGGGGAGTGCGGCCGGAGGATGGTGGGTGTCTTGGAGGGCCTGGCTGTCCCGAGGGGGTATGGAGGAGAGGTCCTGGGTGCTGAGCACCCTGTGGGTGGCTCCAAGCACCCCATGTATGGCACTCAGCACCCCAAATGCAGCACTCAGCACCCTGTATGCGGCACTGAGCACCCCCACATACAGCACCCAGCACCCCACATACAGCACCAGGCACCCTACGTCCTTATGTAAAGGGAGGCTGCAAGGTCGAGCTTCCAGAAACATGAATACCTATTGTCTTTGGTATGGTTATAATATACTGCTGTGTTTTGCCCAGCATCGTGTTGCATTAGTGTAGTTCTGTGAACTGTTTGCTCTTTATTCAATGGATAAGCAGCCATGGCTTTTTTTGAGAGTAATATAATAATAACATCAACCATCACAAATTAGAACGGTTATTACTTTCAAAGGGATGCTTAGGCTCCATTTTGAGACGTGATGAATGTTAAATAGTCACTAGGGGGACGCAGGAGTTCTGGATAGAGTTAGGGTTCATCTTGAACACGTTTTTATCACCGTAAATGCTGCTTCATCAATAGCAATTTTTGAACTTTCAGGTAAAGTGTTGTACTCCATGTAATTATATATAAACTTAAATGCACTCTCTATGGCATTTCTTTTGGAAGGTCATCTGGGCTTTTTGCCTGACCAGCTTCAAGTTACTTTTAAGCAATAGCTGTTTCAGATATAGTCCCACATATGGTCCAAATTCTGGGAAATGTTTACTTCTTTAACTTATCATTCTTTGCTTTCATGAAAGACATCTGAAGATCATTGTCACAAACAGAACTTTAACAGCAACGCTAACTACATCCGGTAAAGGGAAGCCAGTTTTTAACCTCAACTTGTGGCAGATGGACAGCACTGACCAAGGGATTCCTTGTTTGTAACTCAAGGAAGATCTATGGGACTGCTGAAGGCATAGGCACAAAAGACCACAGTTTAGTTTTGTAAGAGTTACAATTCCAAGACTGACAATATATTTACTTGAGAGAGTTCAGTATGATATCAGTCATGAGTGGATTTTTAGATGTGTTTTAATGTTCTCCAGATGGTACAAGTTCCTTGCACTTGTTACTTTATTTTATATAATGGACTATTATCTTTTAGACAAGAATTGGATTTTACCTGCAACATCAAAGTCCATTTACAAGCTGTCTACAGGCTGAGCTGTTTTTCATCCTAAAGCACAAAAAAGAAGGATTACTATGAAAGGACAAACCCAGTAATAATGATGTGAGATATCTAGCAAGAAAATGGGAAAAAAAAAAAAAAGTCTGTTTTTGAAACATTTGGCAGAGTATAACAGGAAAGTCTCATGGTCTGGTAGCTATGGAAATGTGTGAACTTGTGTCCAGTGAAAGCACTTAAACCTTATTGAATGTGTTCATAAAGAGGAGAGCTACCAGGCTGGTGAGGGGTCTGGAGACCAGGTCATATGAGGAGAGGCTGAGGGAGCTGGGCATGTTTAGCTTGGAGAAGAGGGGGCTGAGGGGAGACCTCAAGGCCCTCTACAACTACCTGAAAGGAGGTTGTAGAGAGGTGGGGGTTGGCCTCTTCTCCCAAGTGAATAATGACAGGACCAGAGGAAATGGTCTGAAGTTGCGGCAGGGGAGGTTTAGATTAGATATTAGGAAGAATTACTTTACTGAAAGAGTGGTCAGGCACTGGACCAGCCTGCCCAGGGAGGTGGCTGAGTCACCATCCTTAGAGGTATTTAAGAAACCTCTAGATTTGGCACTTCAGGGCATGCTCTGAAGGGCAGAGATTGTAGGGGTTTGGGGTTTGGTTTTTTTTTTTTTTTTTTGTGTGCGTGTGTATGGTTGGACTCGATGATCTCAAAAGGCCTTTCTAACCATGAAGATTCTATGATTCTATGATAAATCACATATATCAATTGTCAACTAAGAAATCATTCTATAGTTCACTTCTCACTCCTGTAATTCAAGAAGAATACCTAAGAAGCTTGGAGGAAAACTTGGAAGTTAATTCAAATATCTGAACAAGTCTATTCGAAGTCTCTATTTGCAGATGCTAACTCAGGGGTTCATTTTCAATTAAAAGGTGGTGTTCTGTTCCCCTTGCTTGAAGGTACCTGTTTATACCAGCTCCGAAGAAGTCTGCACCAGAATCTGGCAACCATGAATCCCAAACTCCAAAGTGATGCTCACTCTTATTATTTTTACCTAAAAAGATAAATTAATTGTCTGGAATTTACTAAGGATTCTTAGTCTTAGATGGAACAGCCACTGGAAAAGATTAATGGCACTTTCTGCTTTCCAGACATGTCTATTCCAGGACAGAGGACGTATATAAAAATATTTACAGTGTTGAATTTCTGTAAAAAACCACCATTTTTTCTATGAAAAATGAGTAAGCAAGAAATGTCTCATGATTTTGGTAGTATTAATGATCCATGATGGAGACAAGTGGTTTTAGAAATTATGGTACAGCTGACTACAAGAGAAGAGAGTTCATTTCTGCAGAACACAAATAATGTAGATAATTAATTACACTTCAGACTTTCAACTACACTGTAATTGTAATTGGATATTTATTTCCTCTCCTACAAATCACAAATACATATTGTATAACATGGCTTTATTTCTTTTCCAGTATTAGGTTATTTGTTTCAATATTAACCCTGTGCTATCTTCAGCTTTTATATCCTTCCTCTAGCCTCCTACCAGTATTACCAAAATTTCTTCTCTTTTGTAACTTTTCAGTTTTACCTTACATGTGGAAAATAATCCAAGGGGTTTTAACATGCATATTAAATGCATGCCTCACTTACATTGTCTTAGAGATATAAATCACAGTTTTGGTGAGATGTATCTAATGTAAATAAATAAAACTCATCCTTAACTGCACGTGTACCTACAGCCGCTCTTGCATGAAGTAGAATAAAGTACTACATATGGAAAAGAAGCAAAGGAAAACAGATGCATGCCTATAAAATATTGATTTGGCTTTGACTAAAGGCCTTAAATAATTCTTGGCATTTGTGAGGCCTTGCTTAGGTTATTTTACTAAATAGCTTTGAAGATTTTAGTTTCCAATTTACCTGTTCATAGATGCTGTAGTGTTTATGTCAAGGGACTAGAGACTCTTCCAGAGCTCAATCTCCTTCCTAACATTTCATCTAAGAGAAGCCCTAAAAGCAAAAGCTTTAAACAGATTTTTTTTCTATTTAGAGATTTTATTCTTGTATAAATATTTTATTAATATATTACAATATTACTCTCAATGAAATCCACAGGAAAAATCCTTGTGAATTCAGTGAGAGCCAACTTGAAATTTTACTTTGGTTTAGGTACCCTTGAGTACAACTTTGTTACATTGTTTTCAAATTCTAGACAGTTTTAAAAACTTATGTCCATGTGTAGTCTAGGATAGAGTAATGATTTCTTCTATTCTTTCTGTCTTAAGCTAACGGCATGGTTAGTTTTAAAAATGGCATGGTTTCAAATAATTTCAGAAGTAGGCATTCTGCCAACACTTCAAAGGATAACTGACTCAGGAAAAAAAAGAGCAACGATATTAACTATTTTGCACTCTTGTTCTCTGCAAAGACTACTACATATTAGCCTTTTGTTTTTAACGAAAAGTCTCTACTTCTTCCTCTTCTCAAAACTTTAGAATGAAATGCCCAAAGTCTGTTTCTTTCTCTTGGCTTTGTAGATGCAAGGTATATAATCAGCATGAGTCTGTGAGAAGCTCTGCATGAAAAATTGCTTTTCTACTTTGCAAATACTTTGTAATGCTGGCTACAGTACTTTTAACGTTACGTATTTACACAAAAAGTTTCAGGGATAGAGAGACTTGCACCCTTTTCGGGTGGAAATTCTATGAGGGATGGCATAGAGGACCTTCCTCTTTAGATATATTGCTAGTTGACACTGATCTCACGCTCAGGTTTACAATGATGAACAGTAAATCAGTTGCCTCTGCCACCCCCCATACCTGAGCATTTTCAACACCCTGTTTTTCTCATCTGTCTGATACTATTTTCCTCAGGCCCTGAATGGCATTTAACAACACAATAATTAAGACACCAGGATAAAACTGAATAGCCTATGACACCTACCCAATCAAAGTAATGTAACAGTACTTTCTGCACTTACATTTTTACAATGATGAAAAAAACTCATTAACAACATAATAATGAGGAAAAACAGTATCAAATATCCAGCAAGAATCCTTTCATAACTGTGAACACAGGAGGAACACAAGAAATATTGGGATAGAGTGCACCCTCAGCAAGTTTGCCAATGACACAAAGGTGGGGGGGTGGCTGACACACCAGAGGCTGTGCTGCCGTCCAGAGAGACCTGGACAGGCTGGAGATCTGGGCAGAGAGGAACCTAATGAAAATCAATAGGGGCAAGTGTAGGGTGCTGCACCTGGGGAGGAATAACCCCATGCACCAGGACAGGTTGGGGGCTGACCTGCTGGAGAGCAGCTTGGTGGAAAGAGACCTGGGAGTCCTGGTGGACAACAGGGTGACCATGAGCCAGCAATGTGCCCTCGTGGCCAAGAAGGCCAATGGCATCCTGGGGTGCATCAAGAAGAGTGTGGCCAGCAGGTTGAGGGTGGTCATCCTGCCCCTCTACTCTGCCCTGGTGAGGCCACACCTGGAGTACTGTGTCCAGTGCTGGGCTCCCCGGTTCAAGAGGGACAGGGAACTGCTGGAGAGGGTGCAGCAAAGGGCTACCAAGATGATTAGGGGACTGGAACACCTCTCTTATGAGGAAAGGCTGAGGGTCTTGGGTCTTTTCAGTCTGGAAAAAAAGACAGCTGAGGGGGGATCTTATCAACACTTATAAATACTTAAAGGGTGGGTGTCAGGAGGATGGGGCCAGGCTCTTTTCAGTGGTGCCCAGAGACAGGACAAGAGGTAACGGGCACAAACTTGAGCATAGGAAGTTCCACCTAAACATGAGGAGGAACTTCTTTCCTTTGAGGGTGGCAGAGCACTGGCACAGGCTGCCCAGAGAGGTGGTGGAGTCTCCAACTCTGGAGACATTCCAAACCCGCCTGGACGTGTTCCTGTGCAACCTGCTCGAGGTGAACCAGCTTTGGCAGGGGGGTTGGACTAGATGATCTCCAGAGGTCCCTTCCAACCCCTGCCATTCTGTGATTTTGAGTCAATAAACCTTCACATCTTTGAAACACAACCGCGTTCCCAGTTAATCAAGCCAGAAGACACCTTTTTCTCATGTTCTTCCCTCTCTCCCAACCCCCTCCATACCAGATCTTCTAATACAATACTTTGTCATATGTTCTCCGTAAATCCTGTCTCAAAAGAGTTTTTGGTTTACTGTCAAAAAAAAGTGAAAGTTCAGTTAATATGATGTTATATACTTGCCTTCAAGAGACCAACATCTGCTCTGACGATCTGATGAACAGTTACCTTGTTTCCTGGTTTGTTAAGTTTATAGAAGGCAACTAATTGTCTGGGTATCCACGCCCTCTTGGCTGTTGCCATCCCTGATACGGAAACTGATCATACTGCTAATGATTCTTCCCTCAATTGAAATACAGAACTTTTTTTTACATCCTCCTAAGATCATTAAGATCAATGTGGGGATGTGATTTTTGTTTACAACGTGGCAATTTACAGTTCTCTGGCACAGCAAGGAAAACTTAAAATGGGGACACACACCACCACGACAACATTAAAAGGCCTAGAAGTTAAATATGAAATTGGGAGTGAAATTTTCTCTGGCATTTTTTCTCCGGAAGAAAGACTGAAGGGGGATTGCTTTGGTTTCTTATTTAACATCCTTGCAGAGTAATGGTAGGTAGTTTTTGGTCTACGCGAGAGGTGAGATAGTGCTCAGTAGGGAGGTGAAACCTCTCAGGTTTTGTACTTGGTGCAATCCTTTGATCTTTATTCCTTCTAGTAGCTACTTTCTGGTAAATCAGACCAAGTGATTAATATTTACTCTTTGATCTTGGCATAGCTCCAGATCTAAATGAATACTGATTCCATTGCTTTTGCTCATCCTCTATCATCTCCACTCAGTCTTCACCATCTGTTTACATGACTGACATTTACAACCTCATGAGAACAATAAAACCAATCAATTCCTGTAAGGAGCCAAGATGCAAGCCTGTCTTTATGAACACGATTTTGTTCTCTCTTGAGTATACTCTTTTCATTTCTTGAGTGCCTGATTCTTTGCTCAGCTTCTCTGCAACACTCAAGAATGACGGCCCCAGTAACAACCTGACTTTATCCACTTCAGGTTTTGGGGGACCTAGACTACAGAGAAAGTCACTTTTTGCTCCTAGCCTTTTGCTCCTGAATCACAGCAATTAACAAATAAGATGAAGAGGTACTAATGATAGAGTTCATATATTTTTCTCCACTTTTCCTCTCAAATACTGTTCTCAATCCATCCCTAGGTTGCCACTGTTGATGGAAAAGAATTAAAGTAAAATAAATAAATCACATTTTCTTCTATTCCCTTCAAATAATATGCAACAATTTAAGTAAAAAATAGCTTTGCTCTACATTCCTTTTATTTAAGCATTGCAATACAGATTATGTCAAAAATATATCTCAGAAGAAATATGAAGCTTCCTATGTACTGAGTATTTTCTTGTGTTCTAAAAAGTCTCACTTTTTTTAAGAAAAAAATTTGCATGCAGAAAGGATTTTGAAAAATGTGCTTTCCTGCGGTAATATGTTCTATAGTTATATTTTTATTGCATTTAAAATGGTATAACTTGACTTTGGACAAAATCTACCCTGACTTCATCAAACACACTTTACTTCAGAAGAAAAGGGTAACTAAAAAATACGCCCGTATCATCATTTATTCTTAACTTTCTCTGGTGAAGAATCTGCTATGGTACCACAAAAGTATCTTAAAGTGCCCTTAATTTTACTTGCTTTCTGAATCACCTTTGAAAAACTGAAGATAACATGTATTTCAACAGCCAAAATATTTTCTGTTCGTCTAGAGTGTGCTCTGCTTTGCTGTTGTGACTAAACTACCAACATTTATTAGAGCTTTAGTTAAATTCTACTGAGGCTTAGTTTTGGGAAACATAAAACACCTAAGGGAGTCCATAACTTTACAAATAAATATATAAATTTTGAATAGGTAGATTAAAACTCTGAGACTCTACTTAGTAACCAGACTGCAGGTGAGCTTGTCTAATCAAAATAAAAACAGTATAGTTACTGAACAAGTCTGAGTACTTGTTTATAACATATAACAAAGGTCAACTTTGGATGTATGTTATGAAATGTCAAATACATAAACATGCTTCCTGACACTGAAATAAGAAAGCAGTTAAACGAGCTGCCTCGTTGCTTGAAAAACCAATCACACAAACATGAAAAACAGGTAATCAAAGTCTAAATGTTTAACACAATTAACAATTCAAACTCATGATAGACTAGATTACTCTGTGTTTTTATTTCTGAGAAACTACTAAAACCCAAGGGTTTTGGTAGCAATTTACTTTTATTTTTCTTCCATGATGGCATAGAATTTACAGATTATCTCTCTTCCCATCCTTCCTTGTCACTGTTTTTGACAGGCACAAATGGCTAAGGAGAAGCATGCAATGTAGTTGTCAGCTCCAGCAAGGTGCTGTGGAATTGTGTATGGGAATAGCTGTCAGTAACACCACCACCATCCCCCCCCCAAAAGTTTATTTGTGCATTGACCAGTCATGGATCAACTGTTAATGAAATAGGAATGTTTTGCTCAAATTCATTAGATATTCCTTCAACTGTCTTAACAGTGCAATAAAGACAGGCTTATTAGGGTTTGGGGTTTTGGTTTGGTTTTCTTTTTTTTTTTTTCCCCAGAAAAATGTTTAAGATTCATTTTCTGGATGCTGAAAAAAATTCCTGTCTGTGTTGGTACTTAGAATATAATTCCTGTACAACTTCCCCCAAAGTGTTTTCCGTTTCCCTTCTGTCTCAGAATTTAACTTTATTTTTTAGAATTCGGCTGGTATGATTCTACCATAGTCACAACTTTCCACACAATGATCATAGAATCATAGAATGTGTTGGGTTGGAAGGGACCTTTAAAGGTCATCTAGTCCAACCCGCCCTGCAATAAGCAGGGACATCTTTAACTAGATCAAATGATCCTTTGCAACTGCTTCATAGCCTGTTAGTTTGCTGGTAAAAATTACAAATAACTTTGCAACCATATAAGAAGTTTGCATTTGTTTCCTTTGTGAGAGAGAATGAACTGATGGAAAAATTCAGAAGCCTTATAATAATCTCTAGAGCAGACAAATTTACCACTAATTTGCTTTAGTTTTGTGTACATATTTTGGAGGGGTTTAGTTTAGTAGTGAACAGAATAGGCAGCCACACTAATTAACTTTTTACATAATTCACATCTATGCATGTAATTATACATCAGGGCTTACTGATTTAAAAAGCTGCCTGCTCTTGACTTCTGCCCTTCATGGTTTTTTTCTATCATGATCCTTCCACTCCCACTGTAAATTACCACCCTGAACTGCTTTCCATCTTGCCTTTAAAAAAAGAAAACACCCACTGCAGACAAAACACCTTTGCTTTGATTTCAGTGACATGTTTTGTTCTGCTCTCTAAATGGCCATTCTCGAGGTTTGTCTATTGATTAATGAAAAATAAAAGGCATCTTTCACTGTGCTGTGAAAAAAATCAGGCAGAGTAATGACAGATGAGTTTCCTGCCTTTCTAAAGACACTACATGCTCCTTACTGGCAGTATCATGGCAGATGGCCACCAGGAATAAAAGAAATATGGCAGACATGAATTCCTTGTCTTTCTACAGGAAATATGTTGTCTCTAACTTGGATTTCCTGTGGCTGTCATAAAAATATATTGATGTACACTGTTCCAGTGTTTCTAAAACATGTTTAATTGGCAGTGTATGCCACATGTAGTATCTTCAAAGTCAGGACGATGTTACATATCTGTATCCTACCATACTACTTCTGTTCTCCTTTTCTGTCACTGAAGATACTCAAAACCCACCCGGATGCGTTCCTGTCCAGCCTGCTCGAGGTGACCCTGTTTTGGCAGCGGGGTTGGACTAGATGGTCCAAAGGTCCCTTCCAACCCCAACCATTCTGTGATTCCATCCTTCATTGTAGACTTACCCAAGACCTGTGGAAGTGTCTCCGTTAACTTATTTTTTCCTCAAACAATGCTTCCTTCAGGAATGCTGAGCTACTAATTTGCACTCCCCACTTTCTCAACTACTGCCTACTCGTAATATTTTCCCCCTCCCATTTCTTTGCTTCAACCAGACTTTCCTCTAGGCAGAGCTTAATTAGAATAAGCTGTGATGCCAGGTGCGATGTGCACACCCTTGAGTTTAGAGCACTGTCCCGAAAGGCCTGCTCCCCTCTGCTTGGAGATGGCTCTCACCAAACGTGAGCCCACCTGCGTGGGCCTTTAGCCGAGGGGCACCCATGCTCCCAGTCACCCCCTTACTCGCCATCCTCCAGGAGATGTGAGGCTGAACCAGCGCTAGGCTTCCCTGGACCGGCCCCGGGGCAGCGGCACATCCCAGACCCCACGTTGTTCTCCCGGCGCCTCCCGCTACACGGAGGCCTGGGCCTGACTCAGCTCCCACAGCCTCGGGGGGCGGCTGCGGCCGGAACCCGCGCCGGGGCAGCCCGTGCTGGGTATAAACGCTTGCAGCCAGCGATGGCGTCACCGAGGGCCACACTGTGACTTCACGGCTACGCCTTCCGCAGCGTCTGCGGTGCCGTCCTCCCATCCGCCCGCCGCCAGAGACCCCCGGGGCGGGGGCGCGAGCAGCCGCCAACCGCCCCAACGGCCGACCTCCGCCCCGCGCGTGGCCGCGAGGGCACCCCCTGCCGAGCGCGGCGGGGCGCGCCCCTTCCGCCGCCGTGGGGCGCCGGTGCCAGCGGCGCCGCCTCCCTCTCCCCTCCCTCCCTGCCGGCCGGCGGCGGGAGGCAGGGGGAGCCCGGGAGCAGCGGCGGCGGCCCGGCCCGGCGGGCAGCGAGCCCGGCAGGCAGGCGGGGTCCCCCCCACCCGCCCGCGCTGACGTCAGGAAACTTTCTCCGCGGCTGAGGCGGGAGCGGGCCGGAGCGGTCGCCGTGTGCCGGCGCGGCGAGGCAGCGGGACGGCCTCCATCACCTCGCCAGGTACGCGGCGCTCCGGGCCCCGGCCCCCCGGGGGGTAGCTTGCATTGGCGGCGGTGTTCTGAGGGGGTGGGGCGGGCTCCTCGCCGTCCCTCCCGGGGACGAGGGCAGCCGGGGTCGGGCGCAGCCTCCCGCCGTTGCCCGAGGTGCGGTTGGCGAGCGGCAGCAGGGAGGACGGTCTGGGCGCCTGTTGATCGCCGAGGCGGCAGCTGCTGCGCCGGGCTTAGCCGCTCAGCCGCTGCCTTTGGCTGGAAACTTCGCAGCCGGCGGGGCCACGCAGCCCCGCGGGCGGCGAGGAGAGGCGGGCGGCGGAGGCGCGGAGGGGGAGCCCGGCATGAGTAACGGGGCGAGCGGAGCGGCGGGGCAGCCTCGCCCATCTGTCGAGGCTCGTCTGTTCGGCAGGTCTCACCTGCGGGAAGCGGCAGCGGCGGTGGGTTTGGCGGGGCGGACCCGGCCGTCGCCTCCGTGTAGGTGCTCGTTAGACCAGCGCGAAACTTGCGGTGGGCGCAGCCGGCCGCGGTTCTCTCCTCTAACTTCAAAACCTCAAGGACTTAGGGGTTTTAGACATGCTATGTGCTTATGCGATACGGTTTAGGTTTTTTTTCTTTTGCATTTCAAATAACTGGAAATAATCAAATACCTTTCATTCTGTGTTGGTTTGTTGGTTTTTTGTTTTTTTTTTTTTGTTTTTTTTGTAAGTACAGTAAAGCCATTATCTGAGACAAGGTTTTGTTTTTTCTTCTGAGGGCTTCGCCGTGGCAGCTCGGCGGTGCTGGCAGGCGAGCCGAGCCGGCCGCCGAGGCTGATGAACGCACAATTGTTGTACAAGGGGAGGATCTTCTGCCCGTAGACAAGCCCCAAACCACCAAGTTAATTTTAACTCCCTGGAGCAGCCGGGCGTCGGGAGGGTGGAGTACTGGGGTGGTTTGTCGGATCATCGTGCGAATAGAACACTGAAATCTGAGCGGCGATCGCAGCCGCTGGCTTGAAGTCGGGCGAGGGAGATTCAGGGAGAAATTCTCAGTTTAAGGGGGTCTGAAAGTTGTGTCATAGCTCTCTGGAGGAATATGTAAAAGTACGTTGCTCGTTTAATTTCGCCATTCTTGTAATTTATTGCAAGGCACCGAGAGTCAGTCAAAGGCCCGTAAAGGTTAATTGTATTCTTCATACAAAGGAATTTGCCCCCTTCCAAAGAACTAAATTTCTGGGGTCTTTTTTGAACTTAAGACGTTCATTACATTTCTAATTTAAGTACCATGCAACTCTCACTTTTTAAATTTTCAGTTCCTACAGTTGCATTGCAGTTGCAAATTTACAGAAAGTCATCTTCATGTAGACATAACTAAAAAGATGTTAAAAAAACATAATAAACTGGAAAGCAAGCCGTATGTGAAGGTGATTATGAAAGTGTTTTCAATGTGTGTAAATACATATACAATGTTTTAGCAATATGTTTGGTCTACTGAGTATAAATATAAGCATCCATTTTTACACTTCACACTTCATGTGAGTAACTATGAACCTGTTCTTTTAGAAGTACTTTTATCTTTTCTGTGATTTTCTTCCCCTGCATGGTAGACTAACTTATAACTTTAGTCATGCCTTTCAGTTGTTGCAGTGATAAGCAATGCTTCAAAGCTTCAAACCTCTGCCACTTCATGGTGATAATCAAAATAAGACAAAATAATTCACCCGAGGGGAAAAGAAAAATACATTTTTTGAAGGTCAAGCTTCTGTTTTTTATGTCGATTTCAAAATGAACAGAAAAGTTTACCTCATAATTATAGACTTACTTGATTGATTTGTTGTGTAGTAGTATGTCAGGGAGAACCTCTGATATTTGGAGATTATCCGTGTGCATTCAGGGAAGGGAACAACAAAACAGTGGGGTAAAAAGGGCAATAATTTCGTGATTATCAGCCTTACACTTTTTGGTACACATTTTATTTTAAAGTGTATGGATGTGTTAGTGATTATAGGCCTCCTTAAAGGCATATAGTTATGTGAAGAGGTTGAATGGAGTGAGTGATTTATGGATTAAGAGCCTAGGAATTATGGCACGGTGTTGATGGACGCTATGGAGTGGTTCAGTTTGTGCTTTTAGCAGAGTTACAGTGTCAGGGATATCAGTGAAAAGAGACTAGAAATAAGCAGAAGCAAGTACAAATCACATTGCATTAGAAGTAAGGATGACAGTCTTAAATGTGATCTGGCTAGCATTGGGCATGTCTTGTGAGTGATGAATACAGAAATTAAAATGACTTTGATGCCAGAAAAAAAGAAAATGCAAGATTGCAACAGTGAACTACGACTACGATGTTCTGTGTAAAGCATTTTAAATCACATTGGAAAATACAAAACTGATACTAGAGGACCAAAAAGGAGGGAAGATGTAGTTAATAAGAGCAGAGAATGAGAGTGATTGTTACACAAACTCAGGGTTGGTACTGCCTCCTTAGTCTTTTGAGACAATTTTGTAATCTTTTCGAGGTCTTTTTAGAGTTCAAAGATTGTGCATCTGCTGCGCAGCAAAATATTCACCTGATGTGGTGTTTCAGGATTTCCTTTACAAGCTCATTAAAGTAATTTTGTTAGTCTTTTGCCTGTAGACGAGTTTACAACTCATGATTCGATAGCAGTGTGTCTGCATGGGTGTGTTCATAAAACATTTGTAAATATTACTGGATGCTCTAAAAATCATAAAAGACATATAAAGAACTTGAGAGGTCAAATATGATAAACTGGCATTTATATTGTGATTATATAATTATTTTTTTTCTGTTGATATAATCCCTCAATAGCGTATTGCTTCGATGTGTCACAAGAAAATAATTTGAATTACCACATGAAATAATTAAAGGCCAACTTCAGCTTGAGCTGTGGGACTAATGCAGCTTGAAAGAGAACAAAAAAATTAACTACCTTATCCTTGAATTGTTGACATATCTAATACAACTTGTGGCCGGATTCCAATTCTGTTACTTTTAAAAGAGAGGGAGTAGAGCACTGAGACCTGAAAAGTCCACCAGGTTCACTTCACAAAAATCACTGCTCCTCTAGAATTTTCAGTTACTGTTGATGGTGAAATGGGTGGCAGAGGTTGAGGCTGTGTTTCAAGTAAATCGGCTCTTGAGACAAAAAATGCCGAATTAGTGACTTAATAGAGTTGTTACATAAGAATACGCTAATTGGGCTCAAATAAATGTTTTCCCCATAACATTTTTTGCCTTGGTGCTATCTGATTTTTGAAGGGGTAAGCGCCTTTAGTGAATCGGGTTGTATCCCAGAAAAGAACAAACAATACTGTTGCTGTTAGAACACATAGGGCCTCTGCATAGCTACCTAATAATGTTCTCTCGGTTCTCTTGCTCTCAATATATAACACTTCATCTAGGAATACTTGTTGATAACCTTGTTCCCAATGGAAGTCAGTTCCTTCCTATTATCTGCTAAATCCCTGAGATCAGAACACTGGCTTTTTTCATGCAGTCTGTCTCGCTACCCCACTGTCAGTGCTTCGCTGAAGATGCCTCATGATTTAAATGCTACATCAAACTGTTTTGTGGATTTGCTATTGTGGAATAGCCACTATTACCATTTGATATGTAGCTTTAATCTGGGATTACACTCCTGGCCTGTGGTGGTGGTGGCTAGGGGCAGGAGGGAGGATGTGTTACATTTACTCTTAGTTGTCATTTTGTGGTCTATCTTCAAGGTATATGCCCGTGATGTAACAGGAATGGCAGAATGCAGTAGTGGTACTACAGTGAGTTGTTGCTCACCCTTTTAGTCTTAGGTATGCAAGTGTAGAGTTTGTCTGTGCTCAGGGGCACTGAAAGAACTCTGCAAATGGTCAGTAGTAGATCTTGTCTTAAAAATGCTTTCTGCCTAGGCTGCAGTTCCACCCCATCTAATAAGCAGAAGGATCATCTGAAATGCCTCATCTTTCTGTGCTGTCTCAAAACATGTTAGTTATGCTAAAATGAACATCCACAGAAGGAAGTGATGTTACCACATAGATTTTATCCAGGATTTTGATAGAGAATTTGGCCAGCTGGAAACTCATCATGAATTCTCAGGAAAGAATTTACACTTTCATTTCTCCTCCCCTCTGCCAGCTTAAGCAGCTGTTCTAATCACCAAGCTAGGAGGGTGCTCTGGATTAAAATATTATCATTTCCTCAGGTTGTAATGACTTTCTTTGCCTAGTATGTATTTACACCCAACAAAAGGGAGAATGAAACAAACATGTCTGTAAGAAGAGATAATACCTGAGTTCCCAACAGCCAAGTAAGCAGTAAGCTTTCACTGGAGCAAGGAGCAGAACTCAGGCTTTGTAACACCGATGGTTTCACACAGGCTAGTTGATAATGTGGCAAAGAAGTTCCAGAAAACCCCTTAGATGAAGATACTGGATTTCTTTAACTTTTGCAAAGTTCTTTTCTATTTTGAAGGGCAGACATTGAGAAATTATGTTTATTCTTTTAATTCCCAAGCCTGACCTACTCAGCTTATTAGTATATACTGTATATTCTGCTTACTTTGTTAGTACTGCGTATGTTTTACATCTAAATCTGTGCTTGCATATTTGGTCTTATTCTGAGAACTGAGCTGGGTTTTCTCCATTTTGTATCTCACTGCCACTATAAAGATTCAGAAACATCTGTGCAGCCAAATGCTTTTCAGTTTATTCTGTCAGTGGTACCTGATCAACTCCATTGCCTTGCATGAGTTTGCACAAGTGTAACTTGGTAAACAATTTTCTTAATAATGCACTTAATAATGCAGGTTGGAGCAGAGGCTGCAGCTGGCTCAGTCTCACTTTTTTTTGCTCTATGGAACTAAGAAGAAGTTGTTAACATTTGGGGTTTTTTTTGTCATCAGAAAGTAGAACCATAATCTGTGGAAATTCCTTACAGATTCTGGTTAGTCCTGTGCTGTAGAGAGATCCTCACCAGTACAAGTAAATAATACTTTTATTTTGAAAAATGTATGACTTTTAAGGCAAATCTTTTGGCATTCAGAAGTGTCTGATGGCTGCTTCTGTCATGCTGTATTGCTTTAGTGGGGCAGGGTATGTGGGTACTCCAGTATTTGGGAATAGACACGGATAGAGGAGCCTAATCTCCAAGGTGCTTCCATCTTCTCATAATCTGTAAAATAATACGAGAACTTTAAAACTGCATTCAAATTCCTACTTACTATTTTCAGATAAAACGAAATCGTTTTTGAGGACTGCTGTATTATCTGAAACTATTCAAGAAATTTAATGTGATTTCCCCCCCTCCATTCTTTCTCTGCTCTCTCCATCCCCCTCGTTTTAATGGGGGCAATCTTGGACAAAGGCAAAATGCAGTAGTAACAGGATGTGTAAAACAGATTCCTGGCTACTACCTGCTGTGACATTTAATAGTCTAGTCTATTTTCATTTTTGTCCTTTTAAATGCAGATGTTAGACCTTCAGTTCCTTCTAGGCAGGATGGGCCATTAGGAACTTAAACAGTGTGCTTAAACTTTCTAAGTGATCTAGGACACTCTAAATCCGTGTAGCCCTTAAAAGTTTTTTCAGAGTTCTTAGCAGCCTATCGAAAATCAAACTTTGTTTCCGCTAGATGAAAGGCTGAGGTAGTGCAGCTGCTGCACTGGGGGAAAAGTGGCTGGAAGGGAGGTCATTGCCCATTCTCACCTCGGTTTTGAAGCTCTCCTTGTGGCAGGGAGACCCCCTGGGAGAGTTGGTTTCTTCACAGCCGCAGTCTGTGCCATCTGGGCTTTGGCAAGTTGCTACTTTGCTAGCGCTGGCAATTTCTATCTGCTGCCCTGTGTAACTGTTGTAAACTATATGCATAAAGGTACTCCTAACATTAACCAATATATTTTCTTTCTTGTGAGATTGAAAACTTGTATTTTTCTGTGTGTGTACGTCTTTTAAAGAAGGTACCTCTTGAAACAGCAGTATTTTTTTGCTTAATCTGTTGTGAAATCTTCTGGAAAGTGTAACAGAAGTGAGGTAATGAGCCTAGATAAAGGACTGTGTTCCCAGTAAAAAATGATTTTTCCTGCAGTCGCATCTCAAAATGTTGTTTGGAGCAGCAGTCATCTTTGCATGCCAGTTCCATTAGGAGTTCTTAAAAAAAGTTTGGTGTGTCCTCAAACCTATTTTCTTGATGTTAGTCCAAACCATCTTTCCAAATGCCTTGCTGTGCAGATATGTGCTGTCTCGAATGCTTTCTTCCTACATGCTGTGTTGGCAGCTGTATGCATTCAAAGATCATGAGTCAGGTTCCCTAGCAAAAAAAAAAAATCATAAAATAATGAGATTAAAAATAATAGAGACTTTGTCTTTTTTTGAATATTTAGTATTGTTTTCCTTCTTTAAAGCTTTTTCTTGCAACTGTGTAGATGTGAACATTTTATATTGAGAACAGATTATTTTTCTTTTTTTTTAACACAAGCTCAAAGTTTCAGGACTTGGGTCTTCAAGAAAAACAGATCTTACCAGACTTGCCCGAAAATGATGAATGATGGCACCACTGTGTTTGAGTATCTGCTGATACACACTTCAGTCTTAAATGAGAAAATATTGGTTAAAAGGTTTCATTTTCATCCGTGTTTGTATTCAGATGTAACAAAGAGGCCTCTACTGATGATTCTAACAGCTTGTTCATGTGCTAAAGTCAAAGGAGGTTCAGTGCTAGAGCTGAAAATACTAGCTGATAAATGTATCTCTCTCTTTTCTGCTTCCCAATTGATAGGGTGACAGAACCATCACGTCCAAAGCAGTGAACAGTTGGGGTTACAGCTAAATGGTGGTTCCACGTTGTGGGCTATAGTATGGACAAGTCGTACCTATTTTAGAGTAACTGTAGTTAAAATAACATGAAAAAACATGTTAAAGCAAAGCAATAAGTAATAGTGAGAGGTGAAGTGTATACGGTATAATATGATGCTGAATCTTTACTTGGGACAGAAAATAGCAGGGGACGATGTAGCCAGCAGAAAGTAGTTTGAGAGACTAACCCCCACCATTGTGGGGGTTAATCTGTTTCACATGTGTAAGCTTTAAAGCAGAGCATACTGTGGATTTGTAAACACAAAGGTCTTTAACATCTGAGATTAGTACAATCTTTTTCTTGATTCAAGCAGCCTAAAAATTGCATTAGTAATTTTGTAAGTTATATGTTGTATTAATATTCAATTTATCCTGTTGTGCAAATAGGCTTAGAATGGAAGAAATACTCTTCCAACAAATTTTGCAGCTGGAGCTGTTACTAATTCTCTTATCTTTTTGTGCCATACAGTAATGGCACTTAATTGTTTGCTTCTGCTGTGTTTTGTGGTGTGACATGCAGTATGTCAACATCGCTAAACTGCAACATTAGTGTATATAATCCTAATGTTGTTGAAAGAGATAGTTTCCAGATTTCACCTAACTGTACGAAACAGCTTGTGTAACTACCAATGCAGTGCTTTGTACATTCTCTTATAATGAAAGATTGTAGTTGTTTTTTCTCAGTAACAGGTTACTTTTGTCTTCACGCGTGTTTTTGTGTAGCGTGTTGTACTGTAAGCTAAAAGGCAACAAACGAACGGGGCTGGGCCAAAGTCTGTGGCTGGGAAAGCGGGTTGTAAAGAAAACAACGTTTTCTTACACAGCCACTTAAAAAAAGCTGGGATTCTCATTAAATTGTTTGCTATCCTTATAATTTAGCGCAGCTCGCTGAAGTTGAATCTACTTTTTTTTTAAAGCATATTAGTTTTATTTGGAGACCAAAAGAACCAAAAGACCGAAAGCATTCCAACTTGTAAAAATGATTCTACAACCTACCTTCCCATCCCATGCTGTGGTGGGAGCTCTAGTTCTGGCTTAGTCCCCACAGGTTCGACATCATACTTCTTAAGAAACCAGCCAGTCTGGGAGAGGGCACTTTGAAACTATAGTTCCCAGCTTCAGTTCTCTCAAAGGCTATTGCTTCTGCACTGAAAGATAGCAGAAACTGCAAGCTGCGTTGTAACCTGGCTGTACTGACTTGCAGTCTCATACGTTTGTCACAAGTAGTCTCTCATTAACAGCAAATGTAAATTAGAAGAGCATAAGAGATATTTATTGTTTTCTCTTTCAAAATGAAATACTTCTCCCAGGAGTCTCAGTTTCATTCCCCATGTTTTATGTCTGAGGATATTGAATGTAGCTACTAAACTGCTACACTGATTTTGTGTTAGTAATTTTCTCCAATATGAAAAGTGACTCTTGAATCCAAATCATTAGCTGGCATTTCAACCGTGTAGTACTGTATAACGTGCTTGCGCTGGTAATAGCCACACCTGTCAGTGCAGTTACGTTGGCTGTGGTCAGTGGCTCTTTTTTACCGGTTTTGACTGCGATGGCATGAAATAGCTGATGACTACAGACATGGCAAATCTGCCAGTGTGGAAAATTCACAGGGCAAGCACAGCGTACACAGGTATCATAGTAATCTGTCAGGAAACTGAAGTGCAGTTGACAGCACTATTGATTGTTTCTCTTAGAAAAGTGCCAGTATTTGCTTTGCTTGTTGTACTGATTGGGAAAGCAAAAATGATTTTACTACACAAGTGACATTTCTGCTGCGAGGAAGGAGGATATCTGTATCACAGTTGGCAAGGATACTGTGCTATACTTTTGAGTAACTAATGCATAGCGTTCTGTATTATGTATGTTTACTTTGTAGTCTTGCATAAATACATCAGGGAATGGCTGGTCGTTATCCACAGCAGTCAATGGGAAGTTGTCACACTGTTTGGATTTTCTCTTTTGTTGTTGGGATAGAAGGAGGGGGTGACTATGTAGCAATAATATGATGCATGGTACCATGCTTCATGTAGCTATGCATTTGAAATAGATAATTAAGAAATAAGGCAGTGTATGTTATATAGCCTATTCTATATGGACATTTTGTATTTGATGGCAAGCTTAACATGTATGCACTAATAAACATACTTCAACTTGCTCCCGATATAACTGATGGCCTTCAATCTTACCTGTCTTCAAAATGTAGAATAATTTTTGCCACGAATTCTAAACCCAGTCTCGGATGTGGAAAAGATTGAAATGCTTTAGGGAACAATTTGCAGAGGCTTTCTTAAAGGTTTAAATTTCTGTTTGTCCCAAGCTTGAACCTAATAGGATAAAGGATATCCTAAGAGAAGATGCTATTTTTTTGAACTGGTAAATTTGGTGGCCTTCTATGACAGCGTTACAGCATTGGTGGATAAGGGAAAAGCAACTGACATCATCTACCTGAACTTGTGCAAGGCATTTGACACTGTCCCGCATGACATCCTTGTCTCTAAATTGGAGAGACTTGGATTTGATGGATGGACCACTCAGTGGATAAGGAGTTGGCTGGATGGCTGCATTCAAAGAGTTGCAGTCAACGGCTCGATGTCCGAGTGGCAAGCAGTGATGAATTGTGTTCCTTAGGGGTTGATACTGGGACCCGTGCTGTTTAATATCTTTGTTGGTGACATGGATGTTGGGGTTGAGTGTACCCTCAGCAAGTTTGCCGATGGCACCAAGCTGTGTGGTACAGTTGACACACTGGAGGAAAGGGATGCCACCCAGAGGGACCTGGACGGGCTTGAGAAGAGGGCCTGTATGAACCTCACGAAGTTCAACAAGGCCAAGTGCATGTGGGTTGAGGCAATCCCAAACACAAATACAGGCGGGGAGGAGAATGGGAGCAGCTGTGAGGAGAGGGACTTGGCGGTGTTGATGGATGAGAAGCTCAACATGAGATGCCAATGTGTGCTTGCAGCCCAGAAGGCCAGTTGTATCCTGGGCTGCATCAAAAGAAGTATGGCCAGCAGGTTGAGGGAGGTGATTCTCCTCCACTATTGTGAGACCCCAGCTAAGTACTACATCCAGCTCTGGGGCCTCTAACATAAGAAGGACATGGACCTGTCAGAGCAAGTCCAGAGGAGGCCCACGAAGATGATCAGGGGGCTGGAGCACCTCTGCTATAAGGACAGGCTGAGAGAGCTGGCGTTGTTCAGCCTGGAGAAGAGAAGGCTCCGGGGAGACCCTATTGTGGCCTTCCAGTACCTAAAGGGGGCCTACAGGAAAGCTGGGTAGGAACTCTTTATCAGGGAGTGTAGGGATAGGACGAGGGGTAGTGGTTTTAAACTGAAAGAGGGGAGATTTAGATTAGGTATTAGGAAGAAATTCTTCACTGTGAGGGTGGTGAGACAGTGGAACGGTTTACCCAGGGAAGTTGTGGATGCCTCATACCCAGGAGTGTTCAAGGCCAGCTTGGAAGGGGCATTGAGCAGCCTGGTCTAGTGGGAGGTGTCCCTGTCAATGGCAGGGGTGCTGGAAGTAGATGACCCTTAAAGTCCCTTCCAACTCTAACCATTCTAAGATTCTGTGATTTACAAAATGTCTTTCGAGTTTTATTCTCGTATTACTTTTTTTACTTTTAAATTCCTGAATTTCATAAATAAAGCAGCAATGTAATCTTTACTTTTAGATCTCTAAAGAAAGAAAACGTAGTCACTAAAAACTGATAAAAATAGTTGCAACATCATTTGTTTACACATTTTATTCAAAGCCAGATGAAGAAAATGACAGAGAGCTAATACAGATGAGAGATGCTATTGTGTGGGGAAAGTGAATAATTTTGAAGTACTTATAGATGAGACTCTTGATGAAGTGGAACATGTGTAGCTCCTTTTGCTGGCCAAGATGTTAATTTAAAATAGAGTAGAAATCGTCTTCCTATGGAGGCTTTTTGTGAAGACTCTGTGTGCTTCATAGACTCCATGTATCCAGATATCTTTGGTGGTCACTTATTCTCTGATATTTTAAAGAATTTCCTCATCTGTGATACTTGTTGCCTGAAACTTAACTTCTTTCCAAACCCCACTCCTGGAGGAATCTGCCATACCTCAAACAGAAGTTCAATGTCAGCACAGTCATCATCTAAGCTCTTGACATCCAGAATACATAAGCAGGTCATATTTTGATAACTTAAGGATATTGTACTTTATTATGTAGCATTTTTCTTACCATTCTTGGAGGATATCCTGAGTCTTTATAATTTTACGGCTTATGAAGAATTCCTAAATAAGATTTTCTCCCTCTTCCCATTTTGGAGTTGTGTTTCCTCTGTAGCATTGTTAGGCTTGATTAGGATCTAGGAACTTTTTGAGTAGTGAGTCAGAAAAATAAACAAAAGCTGAGCAAGCAAGAGCTTGGAAGAATGGAGGAGGAATGGAAGAGATTTTTGGTTTAAGTGTAGATTAAATCCTTTCAGCTGTAAATTTAGAGGTATATTTCCCTCCCCTGCATGTACACCTTTTCCTTCCTCTTCCCTTGTCCCTTCTCTTGCCCTTGCACCCTCAAAAATTCATGGAGTACAGTTCTGTTATGCCTTCCTCAGACGACCTTATGGGATATGCCTGTATGTGCTTCTTTAAAAAAGCCTGAAGGGAAAAGTTTCAACTGTAACAAATCTGTTGTGTAAATGTGCAAAATAGCAAATATGCATACAGTCATAAACCCTAACGATTCCACAGCAGTCCCTTATGTAGTTCTCATGCAGAGCATTATCTGTGTTGTGACTCTCTGTGCTTTTCAATTCGGGAATTCGAGTTTTTTGACATTGTAACCGAGCAGTGATTAACTGGTATGAAGAAATGGACCATAAAATAGATGTTTAGTGAAAGATAAATAAAAGCGTACTTAGTAAGATCAGTGGAATACATTTGAGATGTGTTACTGGCATACCCATGACTGCTTAAACACTGAAATAATCTGTTGCTATTTAATCCAAATCAGTTCCATTTGCTAGGTCATCTGGAAGTTACTTTTGCTGAATAAAATTCTTAGTTGTTTAGACAAGTGGCGGGGGGGGGGGAGAATGTCAAACTACTGAAGAAATATGCCTCAACAGTAAAGAGCATAATAAAATGCTAAAGATCTCAGTTCTGGAAGAGAAGTAAGTGGTTGGCTGGAAATAATTGCTTTGAATATTTTGAATTCATTATGGTGAATTTTGCCAGGTGCTCTTGAAGAATATTTGTGTATGTTACTTACTGTGGTGTTTCTTGTGCTTGCTGTGAGCCACATGTACTTCTGTGTAATTTGATCCTGTTTGTTTATGGTCTAAAAACTTCCCCCCACCTCCCAGACAGCAGTATTCAATTGCGTATTAAGTTCAGCTGCTTTTTAGAAGATGTGATACAAATGCAAGTCCCAGGCAGTGTTTGTGTAAGGTAAAATGAAGTGTATTTTTTGTTAGCTACCAAACTTCTTTTGAATCTTGATGTATCTTGACAGATTTCTGAAACTTGCATTTCATTATGTACCTAGGAACATTTTACAAGGGAAGTTTGCAGTTCAAAGACATATTTGTAATGTGTCTGGAGGAGGCGACTTATTAACAGTACTCTCAGACTCTTACACTGTGGTGGGATGAACGGTAGGGAGAGCGCTTTCTGCCCTGTCCTATCTTGTCACTGATCTGGAAATGTGTCAGTTATTCGAGCCTGCCCTGGCATGTGGCTGTTAGGAAAACCGATAGATATACATGGCAAAGTATTGGCTAGGGCAACAGCTGATAAGTGAAAAACTGCATTGTGAATGACTGCAATTATATGGTAACTAGTTCCATTTTGTTACAGATGTACAAATTCTGCTCGTGTCTGTGCTTTGATTTCTCAGAGTACTCTTGATTTGGGCATTTGTACCATAGTTCTGTTTGAAACAGCCATGATGCTGCTGAAATAGTGGTTGGATCCTTTCTCTATCCGTGTCCACCCTTTACCTGCGTGATGCACCTTTCTTTGGATGCTGGCTCAGATATTTACAATATGGCATTGGGGACTGGATCCAGTATGACCAAGAACTGGGAAGTGGGTTGAATAGATCCATTTATACACATTCAGTCTGATTGCAGTGTAACAGTGTAAGGTGCAATAAAGTTGCTTTTCAAAGTAGATAGAAGTTAAGCTGTAAGCCTTGGTTCAACGTACATAGGTTTTTTTTCACTGCTTGCAGTGTAGTTCATCACTGACCTGACCAGAACAGATTCATCTGCATAAACATAGTTTCTATCTGGCCTTCATTGATGTCATTTTATACTCTTCAAGGCACAACCGCTGTAACAAGTGAGGATAAACAGTGCTGTATTGTGGAAAAACATAAAGCTTGTTGTTATTATATCCAGTTTATTTAGCTTTGTCATAAATTCAGGTTCCTAGGTGTGTGTGATGTGTGTCTTAGGGAGGTTTGTTTTGTTTTCCTGCTGAGCTCTGTCAGGAAAAACACAAAAGCATTTTTTTCTTGGCTCTTGCCTTTCTTTAAAAATGTAGAACGCGTTGACTTCTGAATACAACAGAACACTTATTTTATCCGTTAAATAATAATAGAAAAGAAACAGAAATGGGAGACAAATGGAAGAAATTGAGACTTTTTATTTTGTTTTCTTTGTGTTTTCGTGTTCTTTTTTAAATGCAAACTTCCTTGTTTGGCTCTGGTAACCACTTAAAGAAGTGGGGTTTATGGTTTTCTTTTCATGTTATTGTTACTAATATAATAATCTCTTATCACTTGCAGAAAATATGTGCTGTGCATTCAGTGCTCTTTCCGTGCCATATAAGCAAGAATGTCTTAATCTAACCTATATGGTGGTGTACATTGCATAATGTTAACCATCAGGCTGTCCATTGTGTAGATTGAATTTCATGGAAGAAATGTGTATTTCTGTGGCACTCCTGTCATAGTCGTAGTGTTAATTTCATTCTCTGTGTGGTTATGCCTGTCCTTCTCCATCAGAGCTACTTGGAAGTGTCTGGAGTTAATTTGCAGAATTTTGGTCCCAGTTTTCATGTGTTTATAAGAGATTAAGAATGCTTTTTATTTAATGCTACTGTTTTATGCTATTACATTGGGATTAGGTGAATACTGATCTCTGTAGAATGGGAGCTAATATTCTTATTATCACTATTTAATAGATCAGTTGAGGGTGGATATCATTAAGTAGACTATTATTACATAGACTAGATAGGCTGTAGACCAGGTTGATAGCTTTTCAGGCCAGAGCAAACAACGTGGTGGTTCTGGTTTGTGCAGGGACTGTTGTGGTGGCTTCCTCACTGACCCCCCAATTAAAATGTGTTATAGCTAAAGATACAATTTTGACTTTGAATCTTCACTGTTGTAAGATTTATCATAATGTAGAACAGAACGTGTCAGTACTTAATTGCCTTTTGGAGGATCTTTTTACAGTTGATGATGTTGCTGCTACTTGAACAGAGGAGGATTCTGGTACTTAAGGGACTTGTTGATCTTGAAAACGAAGGCAGGCCATTTAAACTGATTATTTTCAACTCTAGTAGAATTATTTTTTTATTATTTTTTCTCTACTGGAGTTGGGCTACAGCAGAGTAATCCCGTTTTTCTTTTGCTTCTCTTCCTGGCAATGATTTTAGAACTTGTTGGCTTGCTCCAATAAAATTTTTACACATTTCACAAAATTGGATGAATGGTTAGAAAAGAGAGATTGACATTAGTGTTCCTCTAGAAGACATGTAGCTGACTGGGAATGATGTGGCAGAAACAATGGATTCTAGCTTATCACCTGAAGTCTGCTCATTTTTTAGTGACAGTTACCTGTAATAAAGCCTCTGACAAAAAGATTTTTTTCTTGCTTTTAAAAATTTGTCCATTAAGCCTTGTCATAACGGATGAAACCTTTCTAGTGCTTTATTTTGGAGTGGTCTTACAGGTGCACATTGTGAAATGTAATGTCATTCTTTATCATGCTCATGCAGTTCAGTCAGTCATCTCTGTTATTTATTATTTTGTTTTATTTTCATCACATTTTATCACATTCTGTTTTTTTGTAACTTTCATTTTAGCTCTCCAGCTTTTTCAGTAGACAATCTTTTACTCAGTTAATTGTGCTTTATCAGAATTGGCACGCACGATACATCGAATATATGTACAATATATTTGTATTCCTTTTTTTTTTTTGCCTCTTCAGTGTTCCCGATTTTTGGGGGTGGCGTGTGGATCAAATACCTTGCCTTTTTTTCTCTGGGAATTCTCAGTTTGCTGTAGATGTCGTCTACTGTCTTGAAGAAATTCTACGCAATCCATATGCTCCTAAAATTTGCAGTTAATTTTCTTGCAAGTTCTTTCAGAAACCTGGATGGCTTTAAAACTGGATAGAATGTTTGGTTGTGTTCTGCGTATTTTTTTTTCTTTTAAGAGGAAACGCTTATGCTCCCAGTTGGGCTTCTTATTTTTCAGATGTCTTTTCAATATTCTTTGTTCAGCAGCGTGCTAAATGGCCCTTTTTTCTATCTGCACAAGATTTAGACTTGCTAGTTGTTTCTCTTTTTTTTTTTTTTTTTGTATTTACATTAGTGGCTTTTTATAGCTTGGTATATGCTTTTAGCGAGCTCTATAAATTAAAACAAAAACTAATGGAATTGGAAATCTTGTCTGTTTTTTCTGCTGTCTGTTCTCCTCTTGCAGGCGGCTGTGTAGTAATGTTTGTCTAGAGGCTTTGAAGGTTATTATTACATGAAAGAATTTTAGGATCTTCTGTCTTCTACTGGGAAGCCTCCCAGGGTTCCTTCATCAACTGCTTGTAGCTTTTGGTAGCTTTTCTATTACTGTATTTACTGTATTACTTCTATTGCTTATTGTTTGCTGTTTATATTTTTTTATCTACGCTTGGAGGGATTTTTTTTCCTTTCTGTGATTCTTTTTAGTTGGATAAAATTTTAAAACATTAAATTTTGTGTTCATGTTTTTTCTTCAGTTGCCTATTTCAGCTGATGATTTTTATTTTTTTAAATATTTTCCATTATTCCCCTTATGCCTCCATTTCTCCACCACATTTTTTTTTTAACCTTGCAAATGCACGACTTGGTCACTGATTCTTACAATCCCATTTGCTAATTTCTACAGTTCAATATCACTTCAGTGTTTTTCTTCTTGCATTGAAACTGTATGCATATGTCTTTATGCATCTCCCCGTTCATTTACAGAACTTAGTGATGACTTAATTGATACAAACAAGAATTCAAAATCTGAGGGAATATCGGCCACATTTGGTCACTGTACCCTATCTGTGATTCTGCAGGAGAAAACAAGAAATAAGTGTGACTCATAAACGCTGGATTACTTTCATGTCTCTCTCTTTTACGACTTTCCTGACAGAAATGGTACTGCGTTGCCATTGCAGGTCTGACTCTGCAATTTTAGCCAAGGATGCAATTTCAATCTCTATGACGTTTCTTAAATATTCTTTTCCTGTGAGCACTCTGTGCCTCTCCACGTTTGCAGACTTCTAAACTGGTTTTTAAGGTATGACGCAGATTGTAGATGATAAAAATAAAAATGTACCAAAACCTTTTGGGTTTAATATGATCTGGTGCTCTCCTCTGGATCAAAAGATGAATGCTATTCAAAACTGTTTTCCCTTCATCTGCAGCATTGCAATGATGTCATCTAACAGGACGTTTTTAACCTACTGTGATTTTTTAAATACTTAATATGTTTTACAAAGGAGGCTTTTCCTATTATTGTTCTCTTGTCTTCTGTGATGAGAAATACAAATGTCCCGAAGAAAACGTTATGTATAATTTTAGCTGGAATACACTGCTGATTTAAGTAACAAGTAGGACTCCAAGATGCAAGTGTGATAATATCACAAGTTTCAGCAAGCCTTTCTGGAGATTTATGGTAACTATTAGGGCCAATACGCTTAAAGGATGTTTTTCCAGCTTTCAAGTTCAAAGAGAGAACAACCGTTCAAGTAAAAATAAATCTGTGGTGCAGGCTTCTGTCATAGCAATAATCCTAGTGGGGTTTTTTTTGTGAGTGCAGTACATTAATACTTGATGGCCTGGACTTTGAAATAAAAGCATTGTACTACTCGTGTCACAACTGGCAATGCAGTGACCTCCTGCCTTTCGAGTCCTAAAATACACATTATGAGTGTGATGGTATCTGTGAATGGAGAATATGTGTGTTTGTACAGAGCTTTGCATTGGAAATGTAAAGAACATGCTGAAAGATCTCATTGTGGTGCAAGAAGGGTTTAGAATCAACCCCTAGTTTATACTGCACTAATGAACAAATTAGGTGTTTTCATGTGGCAAACTGGGAAATTGGTGCCAGAGAAATAAAGGTTTTTCCTTTAAGATTCCTTCACCTGCATCCATTTAGTCCACAGGTTAAGCTGTTGACAAAATTTGAGTTTATATTCATTGCTGAGAAACAGAAAATGTTTTAAAGTTTGTCTTCATATTATATCTTCATATTATATTCCATATAATCCAGGAGTAACAGAAGCATCTTTCCATGCTAGCTAGCAAGTACATTATTAGGTACAGTCCACAATAACGAACAGGCTAACATAATTCTTAAGTGGTTGTGATTCATTTAAGGAGTTGCCTTTGTTAAGATAAATCTGAGTAGTTTTCAGTTTCATAAAGGTGGATGGCTGTGTGTGGGGTGTATCTCAGGAAGACTTAGATTTGCAAAGTAGCAAAGCCAATATAACTTTGTTTTTTGTCTTTTTTTACTGTTTCTTGAATTGTTTGTTCATGGCCATAGACGTAAAGTTTGTTGGAGAACATACAGTTATGCTATAAAAAAGATTTTTGCTGAAATTAATATTTTTAAATTGCTGCAAGAGATTTTAATAGTGCACATGGTGCTTTGTTTCATGTACCTTTTTCTAGTTCTGTTTGTTGAACCCTGACCCTCGTTGCAGCAGCATTACATGAATAGCAGGGGCTTAACATGAGTAAAGAAGTAGGAAAAAAATAGAAATATACATATAATGACAATTTTTGTGATTCTGTTAAGAGTCTTGAGGTTATGAACTTGCTTATGGATCATACACGCCGATGAGGGCAGACAAATCTGAGCGCATCAACTTCTGGTTTAAACAAACCATATGGGAGACCATTCCATTCCAGAGATACTGTGTGTATACCTCCATAGTCATGTTATAATCCTTTAATACACTCTAAGACAATTTGGGAGCAAGAGAGTGTTTGTCATAAGGTGGTCATAAACCATGTGAAGTTTCAGAGGTCAAATGGTTGAGTAAGATTCAGAGATTGGTGGTGTCAGCCCCACGTTGAAAGGCAACCCATAGAAATCTCTCTAATTTCCACGTTGTGCCTGTTTATTACTGCCCCTCTATGTTTATTTCTGTATTTCTTGATGTAATGTGTCTCTGTCTCTACATCACTTGTTTTTCATGTGTGAGCATGATCAGAATCTTTTTGTAACTTCTTGACATGTATTACTGTTAAAGTTGTGTTAAATATTCTAGCACTTGCGTTGTAAGTTATTTGGAGTAACTTAGTCATAAGCTATTTGGAGTAGCGTGCTGAGAGAAGCCTTTAGGTTCACTTTCATATCTGCTAGTAGGTTGTAATTTTAAGAAGGAAAAAGAATTTGTATGTTAGGCTGAGGAAGGGTGTGGGTTCATGTAAAAACTTCTATCTGTATTGCCTGATGCTTGCTTTGGACTCCCTCTGTATAAGTAGTAACCTAAGGATTTGATGTGGCTTCTCTATGGGGTGGTATTCTCTTTTTTAAAGGTATGTGTAAGTAAACGTGCTCCCAGATTGTTTGAATTAAATAGTTGAATTGAACTGAACAAGTTTGAACTTGCTGTGTGTTCCAAAGAGGAGGAAAATGTCAATTTGGGAGAGCACAGATGTGAGGGAGGTCTAGCCATGATTATTGGTGTGTTTCGGGTAGTTGGGTTGCAATTTGCAGACAAACACAGTTGTAATATTTTAAGAATAGATACTTCTACAAAGCAGAAATATACTATACTTCAAATATGTGACGATACTAAAGAGGAAATATTTACTTAAATTATTTACTTTGTAACAGAAAGCAAACAGTGGTGTGGGTTTTTTTTAACTACCTCAAACTAGATAGTGAAAAAAAACACTTGTAAACTGTGCACACTGTCCTCATGTCTACCTTGGGAATTTGGTGAAATTATCACACTGCACTTCTGTAGTTTTAATATTTTAAAAAGCTGCATAAGAATATGGTTATAAAAACATTGGAATTGGTGTATCTGAAGGGTCAGCTGATAACCTACAGTGAGGGAAGGTAACGACTGGAGTGCCTTAGCAGGAGTGGCAAGCTCTTAAATCAGATCATTGCTGATGGAATAGTAATGTATGATCATGGCATTAGTTGTCTCATGCCATGGCTTCTCAAAAATGAATTTTCATTCTCTGTCACTTCGTTTGCAGCTTTCAGAAACTGCTTTTTCATTGAACTGTATGACTGGTTTTCGTGATTGAATATGTACTTGTTATTCTAGAAGCATCTTACAGTGAATCATAGCCGATCTACAAAATAAACTGAGACTAGATAATAATCTCAGTTATGAATTCTCACTGCTGGCAGTGGTATGCATGTGCACATCATCAATGCAGATGATAGACTTTTACTTACTAAGATTGCCAAACACTTTCCAGTACAGAATGCTACTTCTGACATGACCTTTTATGAAACTCTTAACTTTTCTGGTCTATTACTTGAGTTATATTACTAAAGGAAAAAATATATTTGGAGAAGTAAAAAAGTGGAACTCTGTAAAACTTTAATTTAAAATGCTTTGGTCCTGGTTCTAAAATTTTAGAAATGTCTTATCTGAAAACTTGCAATGAATTAGTGACATGTGGTATTGTTTTTCTCTTAGCAATTCATTTTGGGGGATGTGCTTTCTACTACTTTGGATTTTAGGAATTTTGCAGAATCAATTTGTATATACCAGCATTTTCTTCACACTCATATCTGGTGTAATCATACAACATAATTTGGCAGAGGCTGCTAGAGGTCACCCATTTGCCTCTCTCTCTCATCCATACCAAAGTGGAGAAACTGGGCCTGTAGTCAGAAAGAGGTTGAGGATACCTTGGATTAAGATTTTAAGGCTGGGAGGAACAGAGAGTTTAAACTAGGAGCCAGTACTAGATCAGATAGTAATTTTGAGGGGAACAGAAAAGCAAGGTCCATTGGGAAGATGGAGTATCTGTTTAGAGGAGGTAGATACCATGTGAGGAACTGGTAGTTAAGGTAAAATTTAGACTGCTTTGATGAAAAGGCAGAGACCATGAACTGAGATGATATTAAAAATGGCCAAGGAGCCTTTGCGTGGATTTTCTATAAGTGAGGAGGGACTGGGACTCGGGATAGTCATGGGGTATAAGAGTAAAGGAATTTATGCAGTCAGGCTGGAGGACAAGCACAAAAGATGCTGAAAGGGATTTGGACAGAAAGGGTTAGTCTTGCATATGATGGGAAGACAGAACTTTGTCCTTGAGAACTTAGTTTCCTCTCCAGAGCCTGAATGGAACTTCACCAATCAAATATTATTCTGGAGAATGTGATTTTTCTCCTTGTTTTTCCTATTTGATATTGGTCAAAATGCTGTTGTAAGCTTTTCACTGATGTTAGGAATACTTGACTCTAGCTCTTGTCTCTGATTTGAGGAAGTGCTGATTCTCCTACCTGAAATCAAGGGCAGCTTGCTTTGAACATAAAGTGCTTCACATTTTACAGCTCTTTAGGAAATAACACCTGAGGGCTTAGACACACTGTTTTCTTGGCAGATAGTTTCTGTAGCTTCTGCCAGGGTTTACTGCACCCACAGCAAATCAGTTGGAGTACTCAAGCGTCGCTGAGTTTGAACTACCTCTAACTAGAGTAGGCAGCTAAATGTTTGATGATGATGATAATTTCAGATTGGGACCTCCAATTCTTTGATAATATTGAATAGCCACAGTCACTAAATATAAAATGAAGACAGCACTATTTTTGAAATTGAGTTTTGAAATACATTGAAGTTCGTGGGCTGCAAAGTGCTCTGGTGGGAGCTGCCATAGAGCTTTCTCTTGTGAGCATCCTCTGTTTTCATTCGGACTCTGCTTTGAGGAGTTTGCAGTAAACAATGCACCAGGCTTTACAGTGGACCACCAAACAAGTTACCCATTCGGTGACCAGCATCTGTTTTGTGTACTGAATGAGGCAATAGCCTACAGAAAAAGTCTTTCATTACACAGACACATACTGTCGGTATGCCTACATGTAAGGGATCCCAGTTAGGAACACACAGACATTGTTCTGCCATTTTACAACTTTTGAGTGATTGTTTACATTGCTCAAACCTTGCATGTAGTGCTTCATCTAAAATGTGAGAGATTAGCATAACCAGTTGTTCAGATTTTTAAGAGGATAGGGCCTTAAACTGGATTGATGCGACAGAGGACTTCTGAGTCAGGTGTCAGAAATACTGAGAGTCCTTTCCTTCTCCTGGGCTGTGCTGGTGGCCAGGCTTGCCTTGGTTGAACAGGGAATTGTCAACTAAAGCATCACTTCTGAGTGCTCCTTTAGGAAGAGGCAACTTCACATAGCTTTTGCCAGAGGGAATATTGGCAAATACTGGATGTGTAACAACTATGCAGAAGTCTTTCTTGCTTGGAATACTTCATATGTTCTTGTTCATAAGTTGTTACTGTTAATACAGTTGAAGGATTTGACAGTCACAGACAATTCTTTTTGGAAAGCCAGGGTTATTGCTCTTATTTGTGATTTATTTTTTTTTAAAAAGTTTATAGGGATTAAATTATTTATGGTATTTGACAGTAAACGTTGTTGTAGAATCATTGTGTCTGGATCATCTGCTTCTTGTTCTATCTCCATGACTAATTAGCTTTAAAAAAAGTCATTGAGCTAATATCTTACAGAGAAACCTCTGATGTTAGATTTGATCACCTAATTGCTCTTATAATTGGCATTCATTAGAGCTCTTTCACAAGTCAGGGAAATAGACCTCCTTTGTTTTATTTAGAATGTTGTAAAAACAATTGAACTGGCAGCTGATTCCAGTTTTCTGTTCAGTAAGCAATTTTGGAAGACTGTGGGCTATGCAATTGTCTGATTTGCCTAGGCTGGAAAAGTTAAATGTAAAGAGAGGACATTTCAGCATATGGCTCTGTATTAGCAATTACATGCATTAGTGGTTAAGCTGCTGTATTGTGTCTGCTTTATAAATGTTTATATTGCAACTTTCTACTAATAGATGTTTATGACAGCCAGTGTTATGGAGACATAAAGTACAGTGTATGGCAGTGATCATTAGTTATGGTCCAGTAAAAAACTAGCTACGTGTATTTGCTAGCATATCCAGTCCTAACCCATGGTGATAAGAACATCAGCTATTCTGTTGTTCTTTAATAATTAACACGAGGTCATTGTCAACTGGGACCTAAATGTTTAAGTTTTTATATTCAGCATAGTCAAGTTTTAGGACTCCTTAAACATAAGCAAACCTTGAAATAAAATGGTACTGATGCTTACATAAAACCTATCTTATTCATTCTGAAATATTTTGGAATGTTTTCTGATTGCCCGAGTACACGTGCAGATGAAATAGACAGTCTTGTTGTCTGTTCTGAAAATACAGGCAGCTCTGTAGTGAAAGGCAGCTTTGAAATGTCACGCTGTTGTCAAGAAAATTCATTCACTGATCACTGCCCATAAAAATCAGTGGAAAAATTCTACAGTTATGAATGGTCTCTGGATCTAACTTCTCTAAAAAGGGAATAATGTGATGTTTGAATTAAGCTATGATGGGTATTTAGAAACCCAAATATTTATACTTTTGCCTTATGGCTTCTCTCAAATTCAGAACTTTCTCATTTGTAGATCAGCTCTGAATAACACTGCGATTGTGGAATGATCTGTTTTAAGTTGCAGTTACAAAATGGAGCTTGTTTTAAAATCTTTGCCAGTTAGAGACAGTCTTCTGGAATTGTCTGCAATTTTTGTAATTGTAACAATGAATGTTTAATGTGAATCAAAGGAACAAATGAGGTATTTCTGGTGGTATTCGTCCTGAAACCAAGGCATGATTGGCAAATAATGAGTTGTCAGTATTATGTCTTTGCATGACTTCACTGGCTGGATCCCAGAAATACTGATTTTTCACAGCGGTGAAAAAGACGAAGGGCTTCTCTCGGACGTCGAGTTCAGGTGTCAAAGTATACAAATTCCTCTGACAAGTGTGAAAAATGACCTGTGGACCTTATCCCAGGTGTGTAAGCCTGTAGGGCGAGGACTGGTGAGCTGTTTTGTGCCCACAAAGTTCAGTGGTGAACAAGCCACTTTTTGCATTGGAAAGCATTTAGTTTCATACATGTCTGTGGATGCTGATATATATATTTTTTTTTTTCAATATGGACCTCTTCATGCCACTGAAAATTGTCTTTTGTGTTTTATTTCTCCACATTTCATATATTCAGAGGAAACACCTCTGCTTATTAAAACCTATTTTTTTTTAAATCTGTATTATTTAGGAAAATTGACTGTTAATGCATTTGATGAGATTATTCAACATGTTCTTCAGATGGTAAACATATGCAAAGCCCCTATACCAGACATGTTTAAATTGCCCAAAGAAGGCATTTCAGTGATTTGCAGTAACAGCTCTTAAGAGCCTGTTAAATTCTTGGGAGAGTTGTGGTGGATTTGTGTCCTGGGGCGCTGGTACCTCACCAAAATTCTTAAATGCATTCAATCCTCGGGAGCTAATCAGTCCTTAGCACTGGCAAATTTTTCCTCTGGAGGTTTAAATGCAAAGGATCAGCTGTACTGCAAATCATCTTTTGGTTCATGTTTGATCAAGATTAGGCTAGATGAATCTGATGTCCAAAGTATTAGTAATATATGCAAGCACGAATTGAAGATTTTGAAGTCACTTTATGAGTTATGAGGAGTTTGATCCAGTGATTGTGGTTTCTGAGCTTTTTGATACCTTTGAGGTGAGATGTGAGACAGGTGGAGAGGAGAGAACAGTTAGACCAGGTTCAGTAACACCTCTTTTTTGGTTTCATCTATGTGTATCTGATCATATAAATGCGTTTATTAACAGTAACAGGTCATCAGTTATATTGGTTACCTGATGTAGATGGAGTTAATTTGTATTTGTTGCTGGATCAGAAATATGACATGAGGTTTTAGTGTGCTGTTTACACAGGAGGAAATCTATAAACTTGATAGGCCTTTTGCCATCTGAATGCTTTCTGTTGTCACTTCCAGGCAAATGAAACCGTAATAATTGTGGAAAAGAGGAAGCTGATGTTTATCCTAGACCAGTGTTTTTTAAGATTTTTCTAACCAGTACGTGTCTTCAGAATTATGTCAACTTTTATTACTAATTCAGGATTCCTCACTGTGATTTTTCTTCTTGGATGTTCTTTATCTCACTTACATATGCTGCTATTTTATCTGTTGCTTCACTTGTATTTCAGTGCTCTACTGGGCAGTTGTCAGTGCTTTAGATGACATGTCTATTAAGAGTGACGTTGTCATTAGCGCTTTGAGAGAGAACTGAAATCTAGCTATTTTTCTGTGGCAGTTTCTTTGGAAAGTGTAGTGCTTAAAAACTTACAGTTTTGAACTTCTGTTGTACTTTTTCAGTTTGTTTCATTTCCATTCAAGTTGTTGCACACTGGTGTAAGGAGCCAGTATCAGTGGCCTGGTCAGATGCAGTTTGAAATTAGCAGGACTCTGTGGTTGAGATCTGCTGTATGATTTGGATTACTGGTTTAAATTCAGATTGTGATATAGGGGTTTGGGGAGGGGAAATCCTTTTTAGAGCTTGACAAACACTTCTATGTGCTAAAGGTACGCAAGTAGGTAAGAATGTACTTACTCCTGGTGAAGACACAGCAAGACTTAGTCATGAAATAAAGTACCGTGATATTTTTGTCTGATTAGCTGACTTTCTTACAAGCGTCTTTAATCATTCCCTCTCAAGTTTAAATGGATTTTAATCTGTATGGTTTATACTGTAAGAATATAGTTGCATTTCAGATATGATGCTTGTGATTAAATAAAGGAGCGTGGAGTGGGAGGACATGGGAGTTCATGCGCAGTATTAAAACAGCATGGGCTGTGCTGGCAGAGTCTGAGTGTGGAATTACACTGTGTAACAAATGATGCTCTGGCACGTGTAAAGTATCATAGCTGATGCTGAAGTTTCTCGATAAAAACATTTCTGAGAAATAAGGCAAAAATAGCGAGATACTCTGATGATATGCCACAAATTGTAAGCTTTGGCCTCTTCGCTTAATGGAAGTCTTATGTAAACAGGAGTTGCTGGGATTGCGCAAGTGGGTTTGAGTTTGTTCGGGTTTTGGGTTTTTTTTTCTTTTTAATATAAAGCTAATTCTTGTCTATAAAGAGATGGTGTTTCAAGGTAGCATGCAGTGTGTCTTCAGCCCTAGCTCTGGCATTCTCTAGCATCAGATTAAGTTGGTCTATTGCATAAATTGGGAGACATAAAAAAAGAACCCAGAAATAGGAGTTCTGCAGAATGAGCAGTGTGCTTAAAAGTCTTACGAACTTCAGATCAGGCTCCTAAAGATACATTTCAGCTGTGATTGTTAGTGACAGAGAAATATAAATGGGCCCTTTCTGCTTGCGCTTGTCACATGAGACAGTCAGCCTTTGTGTAAGAGTCTGTATGAACTTCACTTATTTGTCAATTTTTTTTCTTTTGCCTTTCTGCCCAAATTTTAGTACTTGCATTATGAAAATTGTTAGATTGGTTTAGTTACAGTAAATACTCTTCCAGTGTCTTGTTTATTGGGAAGGAAGAGAGGGGATGAGTAGAAAACTGTTGTTTATATCTATATTCCCTTATTACTCTCATTAGCATGCCAAATATCTAATGAAAAACTGCCTTGTGGATTGTTTGTTTGTTTATTTATTTATTTATGGAACAAAGCCTGGTCTGCTGATGTGATCTTATGGTTCCATAGTGCTAGACTAATATACTATAAGTGGCATTAATCTGAAGCTCTGTCTTGGCACCTTTAACACCGTGTGTGGGATTAATGCAAGGTTTTGTTTGCTTCACCTCTTCCTTTCTGTTTTTAGTATTAATTTACACAGTAATACTGGATGCTTATTATGTTCAAATTGGAAAGGAAAAAACCTGTTACTTAATGGTATAATAAAGCCAAACTTTTTTATTTTTGTTTTTTATTTTTACATGTTGGTGGTAGCATTTATCTAAGGTAAGAAGCAAAAATAGTGGAGCCTGTATGGAACAAAAAAGGGAATAATTTTCTTGTCCTTGCCACAGATCCAGATGCGCTTTTACCATAAGAGAAGCCTTCACTGTTCCAGATTTAGTTTTATCTGAGTTATGTTCATCCTTAGGGATACCTCGATGTGCTACAGCATGCTTAAAGACAAGGTGATAAATGTCTGACTAGCTTAATAAATGCAATCACCTGATGATTTTTTTATTGTACAAAACTCAGGAGTAGGCAATATTCTTTGACACAATGAGCATATGAGTGTTGGTAAACCTGTGTTTAGAACCTAATATCCCTTTACACGTTACTGTATATTCTTCCTTTAGATTTAGGGAAGATTTAGTTTAGTTTTCACAAAGGAAAGACGCAATTCTACTAACCCATGTACTGAAGTCATTAGCTAACAGCCTCAATTAGCAATTAGTAACATATGAAATGCAGAACAAATGCAGGAAAAGCAAGACTGATTTAGCCTTGAATTTTCTGCGGTGGCCGTGTTACCATGATAGAAGGGTTCATTTGGTAGACCTGCCAGGCAACTGGAGACTCAAATTGTTAAAGAATAAATTCTCAGTTTTAATCTTTTTTTTTGGGGGGGGGGGGGGGGGGGGGGGAGGGGGAAGGAAAAAAAACCACCTTTGGAACCAAGGTAGTAATTAGTCTGAAGCAGGACGGATTAGCCCCACTTACAGTGGAATTTAATTATTTGGAAGCAATTAAATTAACATAGGCTGAGTCTGCTGAGCTTGAGGGAGGGATGAGAATAGGGTTTTGTGTCAAAATTCAGTAGTTAAAGCACTCTCTCTGCTTCTGGATAGCTTAACTTTATAATTTAACATAACTATCATCTTGCAACTTGTCATCAATTCAGAGACAACTAGTTTTCTGTAAATAAAATAGCCCTTGTTTGTAGGAGGGGAAGCACTTGGTGCATACCCATCGATCTGTCGCTATGTTTCAAGGAGGAAAGACACAAGACCACGACTGGTATAGCCAAAGTGTCAGGAGGGCACTTGGCAAGAAAATGTCCACTTTCTGTTAGAGCTGCTGGACTGTTTTGTTTTTAAAAAAGGATGGGAATGGAGGAACCAAAGACTTAGCGGTCTGGTACTACCATACTTTCTGCAGTAGAAAAGAGAGGACAGTATTGTTCCAAAAGTGGTGCTTGTTGTAGACAAGGTGAAGGTTGGGATCAGATCTTCAGCAGCAGACTTTGGTGAGAAAGAGCCAGTCCAATGCTGCCCGTTTGCCCTGGCTGCAACTATTTGGTGATGTCTGCACCTGCCGTTTAGGGAAAGGTTCTCTAGAACAGCCACATGTGAGTTCTTCAGGGCCGTGAGCTCTTCCTACACCTATAAGTAAAATATTAGCAGTGCCTGCTCCTGCAGCTGCTAGAGGTGTAGGGCTGCTGGAGAGAGTGGGGTGTTTCCTCTTTGATTTATCAGTGAGGAGGGGAGGCTGAAGGACCGTGTTAGGGTATGTGCCAGCTGATTCCTTGTCCATGTCTGACATCCAGATGAGAAATGGGATGCTGAAAACACCTTGTTTTGGGGATGAGGGGGCATTAAGTATAGTCCCTTCCTCCCTCAAAAAAACCCAACCCCAGTGCTGCTGTAGTTGCTTTTGGCTATTTGACTGTGTAGTATAGTGTATTGTATCTCTAGTGGTTGCGTTAGGTTTCAAAGCACGTTGTTGTGTCAAGGCCTCAAGGCTCCCTTGAACACGTGGGATTTCTCTGTTTTCTGCTGGCAGTAGGTTTGCGTTTGGCAGTAGAGTAATAACATTTTAAGATGTAGTCAGTTATGTCTGTGGAATGTGGTTTGGGCATATATTTTAAAAGGAGGAACACAAGTTCAGGTGTATGCATTTCCAGTGACAGACTATTTTAAAAAAAAATTTCAGTTCATGGATAATCTTTTCAAATTTCTCTTGCCGTGTTTTTACTAAGCAGGTTGATGGTGTGTGTCTCTCAGACATCCAGATTCTAGCACAACAGCAAATGGACCCAAAGAGATCTAGTCAACTTACTATGAAACGCTTTGCATGGTGGTGGCTACAAGCATTAAGTTGGAATGTAAAGGGAATGTGAGAAGAACCAAACCCAGCTGGTTGTGTTTCTCCTCAGAAAGGGACTGCACTGTTTTGAACACAGACCACAAATGGGGAAGAGTTGACCATAATCTTCCTCCTTAGCCTCTTACATGTATAGTTAGAAAAGGCAATAAAGGCTCTTCCAAATGTTACTCATTTTTGGTGCTGAATTTGGACAATGAGCTGATAAATCCTATGACCTCTCCCTTTTATTCTCCGTTTTCCTTGGAGAGGAAGGAGAGGAAGGAACTAGCATCCTTGGGATGCATCTAGGTTTTAATGCCTATTGATTGTGGTGCAGAATCCTGCTGTGTTTGTGGTTTGTTTTGTAGCAGCATCCTACAGCGGTATGAACTCTGCTCGCAGGACACCGTAGGTGAAGGTTTAGCCTGACAGATTCTTTTGCAGGCTCTGTGGGAAGTAATGGATGGACAAAGGCCACATTTGCAGGCATTTTCGTTTTGTTTTCTGGTTGCAAATAAATCTTCTCCACAATTTATTCATTGTACTGTGAATGAAAAAGCGGATGTTTTGATTTGAAAAGGGAATCTTATTTATAATTCTTGAGTATAAACAAACTGTGGGGAGGAAGCCTTATTGGAAACCAAAACAGCCTCATTAGACCATCTTGTACGACTGAGTCCTGGAACAGCAAGTAACAACCCTTTTGGTGTTTTGTGTAAATGACAAGTGTGTGTGTGTATGTCTATTTTTAGAAGGGCTTCCAAAGGGCAGCCTGCTGCGTGGGGGTTTGTTTATGGTTCTGTGTTATGCAAAACATGGTGTATTCCCAGCTCAACTCTCCTCCTGTTTGAAGTTCACAGACTGCCTTTATCTGCCCCCTGTGAACTACTGACTGGTGCAGGGAGTGGGAGGCTGGTAAATGATAGAGCTGTCTTTCCGCCTCAGTTTCCTTATAAATGGCATCAAACGGTAATTGCTTTTCATTCCACGCTTCAGAAAGAGCAAGATGCAGAGCTGGGGTTTGCTTTTTCCCCAGGGTGACGTGGGTGTGACTGATGCGACAGAGCCAGAAGAATTTGGCAAAGTAGCCAACTGTAAAGGGAATAATCTGTTTCTTCTGATGATGGATGGCACTTAGAAGGCAGCTGAGCTTGAAAGCCATTTCTCATGCTAAGACTGTGACGTGCAGGTCAGCCATTGAGCAAATGGAAGCCTTCAAAGTGCAAGTTAATAGCTTGCCAGGTTATGCCTGACAAGCAGCAAGTGATTCGATTTTAGTACCTGGGAATGTATCTGGGTTGATGGGTTTGGGTTGTTTTTGGTTTTTTTTTTGGTGTGGATCATTACATCTAGTAATTTTAATATTTTTCTAGTTGCATGATGACTTTTTCCTAAGTTCAGAAATACCTTAAACAAGACTCGGTTAATAAGGAAATATATTTTTGTTCCTAAATAGAGTAAATTGCTATAATATCTAAAGTGATTCTACTTAACTGCTGCACATGCTGTTAAGAATATAGGATAAAAAACATATTTCAGCTTATTACCACAGCCGAGCAGGTGTTAAAACATTGGCCCCTCATTTTTCTGTGGAGCAAACTGACAGCTAGGTGGGACAGAGCATCTTTGTGTGTTACTTTCGAAGAAACGGTCATGGAATAGTGATGGTGAGTTTTGACAGGAAAACCTATAGTGCAGTAAAGCTACATTGATAAAAGATAACATGCTGTTAGAGACCCTTCTAGTCTAATTTCACAGGCAAGAATCTTAGCTTTTGGAGAGCTTATATTGTCACATTTACCTCTGATTTGGTAAAAGAATGCTGTCTGGAATACTGCTTGAGGAAAGGCTTCCTGGCAAATATCTAAATACCTAATTTACCCTGTGAGTTTCAGAGCTGTCTCTACGAGAAATCTAAACTTTGAACAGCTGCTTTTATTTGGAGTTTGAGAAGTAAGATGAATGAAGAGAGATTTTTTTTTTTCTATTGTATATCCAATAAATGATGAAGTATATGTAAACAAGAATGTCCAAAACCATTATAAAATTTGGATTTTTCTGCTGGGAGGTAAACCTTTGAGACTTGGTCAGTAGCACATGTTACCTACTGCTCCGCAAATACAGGAAATTCTGATTTTTAAACTGCTTGGGGTAATGTTAAGCACTGTACTTGGTTCTCTTCAAAGGATTAGGTTTTGATAACTCTTCTCCCTATGACAATGTAATGTATTATTCAAAACATATTGACTGCACGAATAGATTGTATTCTTTAAGCAGCAGCATCTTGACAATACATATTTATTTTAGTGTGTCTGAAACTCCTGTGTTTACCAGTTATCATATTTTGCCACTGGATTTGTTAATCACAAAGTTGGAGTTTGGTTTTACAAGCATGTATCGACACAGTAATTATGAATGCGACTTTTTCATCTTCATTGTAATAAAAGTTTTAATCAGTATTTAAAAACATATTTTTCATGACACAGAAGTGTGTTCATATCTTGATACATGTATGCACTCTGCAGTTTTCTTAAGAATGTTTCAGGTTAGCAGTTGGCCTTAATTAGCAGTTGGCATTCAGGTGAAGTAGAAACCTAAACTTTTTAGACTTCCATACCAGCGAGGAACATCCATTGTATTCTCGTAGAATGAATTCATATTACAGTTTTGATTCAATAAAAACAGAATATAGAATCATAGAATTGTTAGGGTTGGAAGGGACCTTAAAGATCATCCAGTTCCAGCCCCGCTATGCCATGGGCAGGGACACCTCCCACTAGACCAGGCTGCTCAAAGCCCCATCCAGCCTGGCCTGGAACACTTCCAGGGATGGGGCAGCCACAGCTTCTCTGGGCAACCTGTTCCAGTGTCTCACCACCCTCACAGTAAAGAATTTCTTCCTAATATCTAATCTAAATCATCCCTCTTTCAGTTTAAAACTGTTAGCCCTCGTCCTATCGCTCCACTCCCTGACAAAGGGTCCCTCCCCAAATGTGGTGCTTACTAGTTAGCACATTAGGCAATAATCTGTTTCAAATTCTTCATTCTACTTTTTATGTGGTATTGGGCAGTTCCCAAAGTCCCAACTGGAGTTAAGTACCTCTGTGGTGCTGGGAAGTAGGGTTTTTCTGGATCTTAATTCTGTATTTACAAAATGTGTTCCTCCTTCTCTTTTTACCATGTGTGGATGTTATGAGGACAACTAAGAAAATGTTGCAAGGTATTTGTATCCTGTGGTACTTGTGATCTTATAAAATCATGTGCTAAGACTAGAGGATCTGCATACAGAAGCAGATTTTTTTTTTTCCTCAGATATTTATGCTTAGAAGAAGTTGGAGAACAGTGGCTTACATCACTTATCCTCAAAGGGCCCATTTAACTTAATGCCAGATATGGTGTAAGTGTTGACTGAATAGTTATTCAGAGCATCCAGTTAGTGATTGAATATGCTGGTGTGATTGAATTAATGCTTTAAACTATGTCCCCCAAATCGGGGGACTGGCAACCTTATTGGGACCTTGGATGTTGTTATCAGTAGAAATATGTTGATTATATGGACACATCAGACATTAAAACAAATAACTAAATAACCGATCTCTGTAGGAGAGATCAGAAAGAAAATGTGGGTATGAATACCTTGTGTGTACATCTGGTATGCCTGTGATAGGAAGTTATCAACTATGGGAACTTCAGTTGGTTTATGGGAAATAAATTGTTGAACACACACTAGGTTGCTTACAACACGGATGTCGGTCTCAGAATGTAGAGATAATGAATATATTCCTGTTTTAAATGCAAAATATTGTGTTCTCTCTTAAAATTTTTAAAAATAGACATCTGAAATGTGTTTACCCAGTTCGGGATGACTCTTGGCAAAACCTTTTTTCTTCCTTTCTGCATATGAAAGCAAGGCATAGTGATACTATCTAGTTTTAAGCAAGAGCTAGAGCAACAGGTGGATGATGCTATATGTAGTTTTCTGCTTGATTCAAGCTTACAGTATTCATTAGAAATTGTTTTTTTAGAGAGATAACAAACCCAATACAAGGAGAAAGGAATATGGAATGCTTCTACTGCACCTTCATTATTATACCTTTTGGTAAATTGATGCTCCAGACTTTGACTGACTTTGTGCTAATATTGTGATACATTTTCTTATCAGACAGTTAATGCAAAACTTTATTACCTGAGGAAGCAATAAAGTGGAATAAGGCACGTAGCTTCCTACCAATAGTGCACTTGGCATTGCCATACCATTACTTAGTGTGATTTTGTTTACTAATGCTTCCCTGTTTTTATAAATTTAAAAGGATGCTGGCTACCGACTTCTGCCAAGTAGCGACTTAGCCAAATACTAGCTAAGGATTACGAAAATAACTGTTTTGTTTTGCATTTGTTTGTACCTGATGCTTTCTGCAGATGTTTAATGTTGTTTCAGATATTAGATATGAATCAAGTAAGAAGCTATGTGAGCATGAATATTGCTTGGAAATAGTCTTAATTTTTCTTCTGTGGTGCCTCAGTATGGCTGGCATTTTTCCTGGATGTGGCTCTGTATGCTTGCATTCTGAATTTGCCAGTCCCAAGCCATTTTTCCTGCAAGTTCTAGAAGTGTTTTTCATGGTAAAGCCCCTATTTTTTTCCATCAGCCTTAGTTGTGAATCGTCCTGGAAAGTTATGAGGAAGGAATAGGATGGCTTTTAACAAACTTATTTTCTGAGACTTTGAAAAGTTCATGCCTACTTGCAGACAGTGGCATAGGCAATTGCTTATATTGCGCCTCTTGTGGGAGAGGGACACATGTCCTGCTGTGCAGTACTGCGTATGGGAAAAACATGCCAACTAGTAGCAGAAGAGGGGAGAGAGTTTCTTTTAACAGGCATGTCCACTTCTATCTACTTCTATGGAAAAAAGTTCATCTCTAACAGAGTTCAAATGAATGGAAAGCTCTAAGTTAGTATGCTTATGGTGAAGCAGCAGCTTATTTATAATAAGTTACTTTGTGAGATCTCAGTAAGGACAAAAAAAATTAAGCTAGACTCTCCTTATTACTTCGTGTTGGAGTAGTATAATCTCATAGCTATCTTGAGAGGGGCAAAAAAAGAAAGTTTTTTATTGAGCAAAGTACTTGTCTATATCATAAAGAGACTTCGGGTTTCTTCAAATCAAAATATTTGGCACTAACCAAAATACTTCATTGCACAGAACCTTTCAGAGGTATAAGCTGTTTGGAGTTGGAGACAACCTTACTTTCCCCCTATTGGACATTCTGTAGTCAGTTGACAATATCTTAATGAGTATTCTTGGTTACGTCCATGAAGTAGCTCATTATTCCTTAATTCTGGAAGATTACTTACTGTTCCTGGGTAGTGTGTGGTATGTTTTTTTTGTTGTTGTTGTTGTTTTTTGTTAAATGCTAAGAACATGCTTGATAGTATAGTAATTTTTTTTTAAGCTGTGTTGTCTTTGCTATGCTTTCTACAGTCACCTGATGATGTCATCAATGCAGGTAGATAGAAATGACAAGTCATTCAATTTGTCGGACTGCCTGCTAGTTTTGCTTTCTGTTGCTGTTCATACAGTAAAGCGCTCTGTAGTAGTGGCAGTGGCTGAAAATCTATTAGATGGCTGAGGAGGTAGGCATGATTTTGGCAAAAGGAGCCTGAAATTAAAGATGATTCCCATGGAGTATCCACGTAAGGTGCTAACCGTGGAGAGATTTCCTTCTGCTGATGTTTTTAACCACCTGAAATGAGGAGTGCTAATTCTAGATCAGCTGAACCCTTCATAAAAGGACTGCATGCAGTGTTCAGCCTGGCAGAGCGCTTGGTGAGAAAACTAGTGGGTAGGATGGATTCAAAGTCAAGGAGAGCTTGGGAAAGTTGTAGACAGACCCCCACGGTCAGCTTTACTGGACTGGCCTACAGCAAAGGAGTGGTGGACGGCTTGGAATATTGTATGGGACAAATGTATCCCAGGTAGCAAAGGTGCAGACTTTTGCAAGACAAGATTACAGAAGGCTACTACTATTCAACGTATTGACCCTGATCACCAAATCACAAAGATGCCTGAAACCGTTTTGATAAGGACAAAGGAAAAAGAAGTAGCTCATTTTGTTTTCTTTCCAAGTGTGTAAAGAAGAATCAGAAGAAGCTACAAAATCATATTTGTCTTCCAAATGAGCATGCTAACTTGGTATCTACATTACATTTTTAAGTATACTGTTATATTATCTGGGTTTTGGCCGCACCTAGAAGAGATACCACTTAGTGCTGCTTATCATAGATCTTTCCTCATGTAGCAGTAGAAATAATAGCAGGAACCTGAAAAAAATCTATTTGTTTTACTGGTGGTCTCTTGTCAGAGTAACTACTAAATAACCGTTATTCTAACTTCAGTAGCTAAGGTTGCTTAAATTTGGCACTTGAATCTCCCAAATTTGCCTTGCCTTTCACACGTAAAATTGTTTTATTTCACTGCTGGAGCTGCTGAGCCTTCATGGAAATAAAAGGTGGGATTTGCTTTTTATTTTTGTGAAGACAATACTTAGAATTGTAATTTCAAGAGTACTTTTTACCCAAATTTGTAGACAGGGCTTGTCATGGAATTCAGTGTCCAAGCATGGCTTGCCCAATATGCAGTGTTCTTAGAAATTCTGTGCTGCAGTTAAGAGGACGTATGTAAAACAGTTCCTCTCTTTCTCAAGGCCATGTACTCAGCATAATTAAAGAACTCCATGCATTATGAAACAAAATTCTAGGATTGTTAACAACAAAAAGGTAATAGGCTGCTATTCCAGCCTTTTTTGGCGTCTCTTTTTGGAGTTTCTTTACAGGTTAAATGTTTAGTCAGAAGGTCTGTGCTTGTGTGGTTAGAATTGCCGGGGGGTAAACTGGAGCTGAAAATCGATTGGGTGTTAATACAAAGTAGAACATCTCTATGGGAATCGGTTATTTAGAAGCTCCCTGTATCAGCAATTATTTTGACTCATTAGTTATTCTTCCCCTTGATATAGTCTAAGACTTTAGTAGCAACCATGGAGTAACTCTTCTGAGATTTTTACAGTCTGAGAAACATCTTGCTTCCAGACCCAGTAGCTTTTATCTCTTCCAAGACTGTTCTGAAAAAGATCAGGGGATAGCGGGAGGAGAGGTGAAGCAGTGGAGCGCTGCTACAGCCATAAAGGCTTAGTGAACTTTCGTACCTCTCCAGCATTAGCAATATTCCTCTGTTGTTAAAAGTAAGCAGCAGTCTGAAGTTTGCAGTCACAGTATGTTTGTTTCCATTTTTGTAAAAGGTACGTGCATCTTCTGTGATTTGCTTCAATGATGTTTATTATGGTCCCGTATTGCCAAGGTGAAATGAATCCTGGCAGCTGCTTCTATGAGGGAGTTGTTATTTGAGGTCTTCTAGAGGTGGCCTGTGTTTCACGTTGTTTAGTTAAAAGATCTTTGTGTTCTGCCAAAAAAAATGTGAAGTGTATATTCCCAAGTGTTTCTTTTGTGGGTTGTTTTTTTTTTTTTTTTTTTTTTTTTTTTTTAAGCAGAGAAGGGGTAATGGTTTTATGGTATAATGGAATGGCAGATTATCTTGATGGTAATTTTCTGGTATGCCGGGTAGTGCAGCCACGTTGTTTCTGATGTGTGTATTATGGCTTATTTGACAATGCTGGAAGCCAGGGAATTGGAATTACATTTAATGCAAGGCCTGTTTCTTTCAAAATACAGTTTCTGTTTCTGTCAACCTTACGTAAGAGGTGTTAAATGAAACAAGTGAGCTACACAGATGGTACCCCTGACTGTGCTGACAGTCAGAAGATACATGTTCCTGCTTCAGAAGTCTCGGCTGGGCCAGCTACTTCTTAAACTATGTTTATGTGAGCTTTTTGTTTTGTTTAGTGTCCTCCAGATGCTACTGGAACTTCTTCAGGCCCGTATAGGTGACTGTGAGATACTCTGATGTGTCTGGTTGTATTAGCGTTTATCTGAATTACAGTTTTGAGGTCTTACCAGTGACTGATGTCTGAAATAATGGATCTCTAAAAAGGCTGCCTTCTGTGACACCTGTGAGTCTGGATGGTGTGTGCATTGTTTTTCTCACATATTAGCGAGTGATGGTGAATAATATAGCACTGATAGAGATAATAAGGTGAAACGTAAATGGAGTAGGTGATTTTTACTTTGTCTATATCTTAATGAAGTTTAATTCTAAAATACCTCCATGACCATTATGTCTGCTTGGAGACAAAGTTGTTGAGAAACAGGGTGATTGTTGAAAAGCTCCATAAAAATGAGCAAAAGATTGTCAGTTAGAGACTTAATGCTTATCAGAAACAGAAATGAGAAATGCTTTTGCTATATTGGAAAACAGCAGGTAGTAATGCACGTGTTCATTTGGAGGGAGATGCATAACAGGAATCAATCACTAAACCAGATGCTGGATAACTCACTTTGGAGGTAAAGCATATGTTTTTTGACAATGAAGATGATTAATCTTTTGAACAAACTACCATTTGGGAACAACGCTGTAGCCATTCTTTGAAACGTTTAAATTGAAACTGGAAGTTTTTGTTTTAGCTTTTTGGAGGTGGAATTCTTTACTAGATGAAATTTAATGGCCTATGACAGGTAAAACAGGTAATTTTGGTCCTTAAATTTAAGAATGCTCCCATTTCCTAGCTTTGCATTCTGATGTGTTGTTGGCTGCTGGATGTGGAACAGTCTGCTTTGCTTACTGTTTTTTTGCTAAAATGTGATGTGATCGTAGGGCCCAGATATAAGCTCCCAAAGCATTTTTTTTAACTGCTCACCTACTGGCGTTGCAGAAGCTTCTACATCTTAGTGTATGTCTTCAATAGGTAGCTTCTCTTTGCTTTGGGCTTATCTTGTCATATTATTCAAAACTGTGTTTGTATTTGCGAAAGGAGCCATTTCTTAGAATAGTGACAGGTACAGATTCACTTTGTTCTTTCTCTTAGTGTAATAAGCCATATTACAAGAAAGGTCTGGTCTTGAATTTACCGGTATTTTAACTTTTTATTATTTATGGCTCCAGGCTGTACTCAGGAATTTTTTGGTGCCTTCACCAATACATTGGGATGAACCTCTAGTAGAGTGCTCTGTAGCGTTGTTTTCTTAGTATTGTGGGCTCTTCTCATTCTTGTGGGATTGAAAATACAACTGTGTTCATTACTCAGGACCTAGGAAATCTAAGGGATGGAACACTTTACTCATCAGTTTTTGTATAGTGGGTCCATTTTATTCCCACTGTGTGTATGTTGTTGTAGTAAAACGTTGATCTAAAAATTCTGAAGGGGCGTTGTTTAAATTAGCATGGTTTGGCTTTAACAGCAGAATTGGCAAGGTAGGCATGGTAGCTGTGATCAGGTCCTCTTTTGGTTGTTGCCTTTCCTTGAGTTAAAATTACCCTTGTGATAATACTGAATTGTCCTCGAAAGACTGTTTCCATTTTACTTTCTGTTGTATGCTTGCATTCCTTTTTAAGAGTGTGTGGATCAGAGATACCAACTGGAAGAAGGGAGGCATCTTCTTTCCTTGGGGCAAATGAGTATGCTTATGGGAGAGGATTTTCCAGAGACAGTGTGACACCTGCCAAGTGCTGCAGAAAGTCCCAGCTTGCATGAAGTGTGAGAAGCAGAGAGCACTATGGCAAGTACTCTGTAAGGACTAGAAGTGACTAAGCTAGTTTCCAGGCTCACAAACCTACTGACTTTGCTCAGGCTGAGCCCAGAAGGAGGATTCATTGGTGGGGAACCAGGAGGGAGGGGAAAGCTCTGTCTTCTGTTGGACCAATCACGTTGAGTTTTCTTTTCTCAACTGATCTGTTGTGACAGATGTTTTGATAAGATTTGTCTTTTCAGTTTTAAAAAACCCTGGATTGGTTTGGGCAGCTTGTTGTAGGCAAGTGTAGAGTAGAATTGTAGAGACAATTCACTGGACGAATTTGTCTCAGGCCAGCTTGGAGTCCTAGGAGAGCATCATACAGCAGTTAAGTAGGAGCAGTGGAGTTTACTATTACATGACTTGGACAACGAAGATTGTAATTGCTGTGGAATATACCTACAGCAGGAGTTAGAAGGAATTTTAAGAATGGCTGTGTGGAATCAGATTAATACCCTGTTTTCCTGCTATCCTATTTGTATACTAATTTTCTTCCTTACCATTTATTGGGGAAGAGCATAAGAATAAAGTAGCACACGGAGACGCTTTCTTAGTGATCTGTAAATGAATAACAATTAGGATCGAAGCTGATTTATTTTCTTAGGGGAATTTCATGGACGTTTTACCCCCATAGGTTTGTCCAGATACGTTTTGAATACTTGAAAGTTTGGAGCATGCAAAAAGCATAAGCTCCTATCAGTGTCCAAGTTAGAATCTCTTGTGTATTCCTGTTTAATCATTGATGTGGGGCAGGGGAAGAAGCTCAGAAATCTCACGAGTTACATGCATAGTTAAATGCTGTGTTGCTTCCAGAAAATGAGAGGCTGATGTAGGAATGCCTTTGAAGGAACTTCTCAAAAGGAAATTGAGCACAATAATGTAAACTGAATGTCATTCCACTGGACAGGAAATGTAGCGAATAACTGAATTGAGACAAGAGGTGTTGTAGTAGCTGTTCAGTTTTTAATGAAAAATCAAAGCAGTCATGTATTTTTTTTTTCCCAGTTCTGTGCACCTTAAAAAATGAACAGTTGTACTTAATTTTGTAAAATATATACCATGTCTTTGTTAGAGAATACTGCGGGAGGCATGCAACATCTTATAGAACTGGCTCATGAACTTTGTGGTTGTGGTTTTTTGAAATAAATGATTGCTAGAAATCATTAGTGTCTCATATGTAAATATAAGTTTGAACTATAACTCTCTGAATTCACAGGCTTTGCTTATATAAACTCGAGAAGGTTGTACCTCACATGGCTTTTGGAATATTAGAATTATATCCAAGATGTACCATTTGGCTTGCTCTTTTCAGTAAATTTAGTTATCCTGCAAATGAAGCCCCCAAAATTTTACCACTGTAAAAAGATGGAGTATATATGTTCCAGGAGAAGGTATAAAACTTATATTTTTCTCATTTGTCCAGGGAGATGTTTGCAAAAATGAGGGAGGAGGGAAATGGTCTTGTGGCATAGTTTTAGAAATTGTTTGAAATGTGAGCAAGGATATCTAAAAGTCTTAGATAGCAAATATCTTACAAAAAAAAAGGAAGGTTTGAATAGAATTTATAGCAAATGCCAAGGTTAGACATTGTGCTGCTGGCAAGTATCCAGAAAGAAGGCAAAAAAATGCTTAGGAAGTGTCTGTTATTGATCCATCTTTCACAGTTGATGTAGTAGCCATGGGGGAAGAGGGCGTTGGGTAATGTAGGCAATATGCAAAATGAGCTAACTAAAAATCCCTTGATCTTAGAAATCTTGCTCAGAATGGTTGTGCTGAAAGGGACAACTTCATGTATAATACAGGAAGAATGCCTTCAGAAGCTTACCATGCAGAATTTTTTATGCTGTAATTCCAGCTTTTCCAGTACAATACAAGTCATTGCCTGCTTTAACTGTTATCACTTATGTGAGTTCAGTTTTCACAGTGGCAGTTGTGACATCTGTCTGCCTTTTTATATGATTACAAAGCTGATGTTTCTTGCAGTAAATCTACAATTCACGGTTTTGTTTGTTTTCATCCACAAAGCGTATTATTCTTTAGTGTGGTTATCTGTAGCAGTGCTACAGATTTGATACACAAGGGTGTCCTGGGGATTCTGATCTGTTTACAAGTCTGGTTGTAGAAAACCACTTTCACACATAGTCAGCAATTGGTAAAGCTGTCATGATTTAATTCTACAGAATAAAGATAACTTTGTCGTGATTATCAACATGTATATGTTCATCACTTAAAGTTTTTTGTTAATAATCACACTGGTAGTTAAACAGTAATTTCCAGGGCTTCAGTGCATTAGGGGTCTGATTCAAGTTATCCTTAGCTAGAGGGAAAGGCTCCTATCAGCATCTCCCCATGCTGCAGCTACCTGTCAGGGGAGCTTAAGTATTAACCAGGGGTTTTAATGATTTCGGATGACATGCAAGGCATTTCTCATGTAGGAAAACTGATAACCTGCAGAGCCTTTGATATAAGCTGGCAAGAGGTTTTTATGTCTCATTCCACCTTACTGTGATAAATCAAAGACGTCTTTTTTTTTTTGTTCACCTGACAGTCTTGCTTAGGGTTAGGAGTTCCAGAGCAAGCGATGAAAAACTTTAACTGTTGTCTTGGTAATGAGGGGCTTGGGTATGGGTATGTGCATGCTCTTGAGTTTTAAGAGATACAGTTAGTGTTTGATTATGGAAAATATTCAGGTGAAATGAGGGTGGGGTATCTTTCCTTTATTTAGCATGCCGTATTGGTATCATTGATGTCTTGATCAACTCTGGTAGTTTTTGCAGTTCTTTCTCTGCTGGACTGGCCTCTTCCCTACTGAGGGGAGTTTGACTTAATAGCCAGTAAAATAGGCAAAATAAGTGCAAAATCTACTATGAGACTCTGAAGTTTACTTGACCAAAGACTTAACTGTTATAGAATGTTGATTACATATTTTGCGAGGCTCTACTAAGTATCTCATATCCTGGATTTTTGAGTGTATGTATTTTAATGTTTTTCCAGTTGGGCTACATTTCTCTTGGCTTTGACTGTGTGGTCATTACTATGCCTTAAAAGGAGGTCAGCTGCGTTTTTGCAGGTAAATACTGGTTTTAGTATACTAGTAGTCCAGGCCTCTATGAAGAAATGTCTGTTTACTGTTGGACTGTGCAAATACATATAATCTCTTGATAATATATTTTAAAATGCTACCCATGCTTTTTGTCTATATGACAAGAATGAATTGTGGTTTTATACCTGGCTGTTTTAAAAAGTAGATAATTGCTCTTTCCGCTGCAGATTTAGGTTGCTTCTAATGTGAAACGGAACCATACAGAGATTAGGTGGTTTTTTAAAAGTAATTATTTCCTAGAGAAGTGAATACAGACAGAGAAGGCAGAACTCAGATCAGATGGAATTCCTGCAGATGTTGACGCGAGCTTGCATTGGGTCAGGGGTTGGGTCCTTGTTATCCCCTTGGAGCTGGGCTTGTATGGGGCTTCACTGCATCTGGGTCTGATGGCTGTATCAGTCACGTCACCAGCATTCCCACGCTGTTCTGTGGAAACCCTCAGAAGTGATTGTACTTGGTGTGGTTAGTAGAGATGGATCTTGGGGATTAAAATTAATGTCTGAATAGAGGAGCTCTATCTGCTACTGATTTTGTAGTATTTTACTTTGTGTATATATGCTTTATAGAATCCCAAAACTGCAAGATGTTTTTTTTTCCCACTTAACAGTTGTGCTCTCGATCTTTACATGTACATACAGATTGCCCAGACATAACTTGTTATTATAAAATATCAGTATTTGTGAAAGTGAATACAGTATTGTGTCTTAACAAAATTCAGCAAACAATAGCAAGACTACAGTTCTGTAGTACAACCTGAATTTTATTCCTACAATTTCAGGTAGGGTTTTTTTTGGGTAGTCTTACAATGTCACTCTAGGCACGAAAAGGCAAGGCATGTCTTAAAGAATATGATAAACTGTCTAGCAACAGTCCTAAGAAAAGCAAAATTGAACTGTCCAAATGAGTCCATCAGGCTTTTACCCTCTATAGTGCTTGGTGGGAAAGTGAATGGTTACAGGCTTGAACCTGTTTGAAGCACACACACCTGTAATATGGAAATAAAAAGGGATGACCTTTTCTGTATCTGTTTTTTGCTAAGTATAAATGTTTAATAATCATAAAGGTTACCAAATGAAAGTATACCTGATAGGTTTTTCATCTCTTTTGAAAGGAGGGATTGATTCAAATGCTAACCTTGCAAGAAGATGATGGGCTGAATTTACAATATAAAAATTACTGCATTGAAGGCTGTGGAATAGCAATGAAAGTTTTGAGTATATAATGGTTGCCCTTTTTACAGCCAGTACTACTTTTGGACCTTTTTACAGTAGAATTGTGTTTAGAGATCACTTAGAAAAGCAGTATCTTCCCTTATTTAGTCAAGTGTTTGCCAAGCATGATATCACCAGAACTCCATCATAGTTGCGTTTAAGGGGAATAGTATGCTGTCCAAAGCCAGCAATAGCAGTCTGCTGCAGAGCACAAGACGCGAGGTCCTCATAGCAGTCCCATCCAGAAATTGTGGATTACTGTGGCTATTGATCTCCCATCATCAGTCACTATAAGTTGTGATTTCTGTCATCTCAACAGAGAGAGGTTTTAACCAAGAAAGGAAAGGAGGGAAAAATTAAAGATGGGACACACATGAAAATTTCAGACAGGGAGAGGGGAAAAGACCAGTTACGAACTGAAAAATGAGCTCTAGAGTCAGGATGATATTTCAGGGAGATCAATTTACCAAAGGATATGGAACAGTAAGAACTCTTAACTAGTTTAGAATTTCTGTAAAGATAACTTTCACCCGTTTTAAAAGATCAAAACAAGCTTTAGTGGAAGGAGGGGGCTGTACCTTATCTTCTCTCCTAATTAACTTACTGCGTATCTTCCTGCATTTGTGACAGGCCAGACTGAATGTGTTTACAATGATAAATGACCTTGCCGAGACTGTGGCCGGTTCATCATGCGTTGCAGGGGTGACTTGAGTCTAAATTATGACAAAGCCAAATACTGTGTTTTGGTGGAAGATGTTAGATAGCCATCGGGAACCACAGTAAGATAAAGTGTATTGCCTGTGCCCGACCAGGAATGCCTCACTTCATTCCACTGGGAGCGAGTTTGCTTAAAATCGTAGACAATATCTGCATGAAATGCAGCTGTGGTGGTAGAAGTGATGCTTGCTGATTTCCTAGAGGTCATTACTGTGACAAGTTGAAGATAGGGAGGGAAGTGTTTTTATCTATTGTAAGTGGAATCTGAAAACAGCCTTCCAGATCCTCGTAAATACTACCTCTTATTTCACGGGAACTAGTGGGAGTTGCTTACTTTAGTGATGAGAACTTGGGGTTGATGTATGACATCTAGTAAAACTGTCTTTTAGTCTTTGCGTTGATGAGTATCTGAGTAATCTTAATTAAACATATACAATGTTGAAAGAATGTTAAAGTAGTGTTGTGTTTCTTCTTGTAGGTAGCATTTAGAATTTACTTTCCTTGAAACTTGTCAGAGATGTTTAAATTTAATCCTATTAATAGCTTCGGCTCAGGGATAATTTTGAGGTTCTTATCTAAAAGTGTTTTATCCATCTAGTATATTTTTTTTCACTATGACTTCGGCTTATCCTTGCTTTATGTAATGTGATTTGCAAAACAAAGTTGGAGTATATCTGGCTTTAGGTCACTGATTACAGCTAGACAAACTTTTGTAGTGGAATGTGTTTAGCAAATAAAAACCTGTGAGACCTTTTAAAAATTCAGATGAAAATTGAACTTAACCATCTTATAGATTTATAAAAAGCATAATACCTTTATCTGATGATATGTTTGAGAAATCCATCTATAATACTTTAAAAATGATAATTGTTTTACTTCTTGCTGAAGGAGTTTTTCCTCTGTGTAAGTACCTATACAATATCTCTATTTTAGATTAAAATAGGCAGTGAATCACAAATTATTTTTATATAGTCTATTTTAGTAACTGATAATTAAAGGTAGGTTTGTAGTTTGTCAGTCTTGCTTTTTGTATTGGCCCATCACCTTTTCCTGGATACAGTCTACTTCTTTACATTCAAATTCAGGTTTCAATTGACATGCTGTATATAACCTCTACCATCTTCCATCATATAAATAAATGCTGAAATGCTTCTTAGTTTAAGCAGTAGATTGTCTACATCATTTGCCATTTCAACTGTTATTCACCACCGTTGTCTAACGGCAATTAGATATTTTGTAAAAGAAAGAGAATGTTTCTATGGCCTAGACAATTTGGGGTAATGCCAAATAAGTTGCTGTGGATGCTAAAAATTTTGCAACTCCAGTGCTCGGTGCATTGTGCTGTGCAACTTTTTGTTTTGCGCTTTTGTTCTTTCTTTTCCTTCCCAGATTACTCCTGAGAAACAGGATCAGATATCCAGGATGAAGCTGGGTGATGCTTCTAAAGTCTTACTGGATCTTGCGTGGACCAAGCCTATTTTCTTTAAGGTGGATGTAAATCTCCCTATGTGATGCTGTTTCAATATTGATATAATCCTGGGATTTTGAGTGAAGCTCATAATCCTCATTCCTTTAATTTCTTCCATCCACAAGGGCAGTCATGGCTTGTGTCATGCCTTTGGTTGGATGTTCCATGCCTGTAGTTAAGGACAAAGTGGAAACAGCCAAGGGTAGGTTATAATATTGTGACCAATGTGTGAGGTTAAGCCAAGGGCAGAGGAACAGTGAGGATCTTTAAAAGCCAGGATCTCTGTAGGGAAATACTATTACAATTTCCAAAGTAATGTCTTATTTACTGGATACCTGACAGTCTTCTCCCTGCCCACCCCCCTGCGCCCCCCCCCCCCCCCCCCCCTTCATTTTCTTCATGATTCCATTTAGTTGCCTGGCTTTATTTATTCATAGAATCATAGAATTGCTGAGGTTGGAAGGGACCTTTAAGATCATCGAGTCCAACCTTTAACCTACCCTGACAAAAGCCACTTCTAAACCATGTCCCTAAGTGCCCCATCTACCCTTTTTTTAAACGCCTCCAGGGATGGTGAATCCACCACCTCCCTGGGCAGCCTATTCCAATGTTTAATAACCCTTTCAGTGAAAAAATGTTTCCTAATATCCAATCTAAACCTCCCCTGACATAACTTGAACCCGTTTCCTCTCGTCCTATCACTTGTCACCAGGGAGAAGAGGTCAGCCCCCATCTCTCTACAACCTCCTTTCAGGTAGTTGTAGAGGGTGATGAGGTCTCCCCTCAGCCTCCTCTTCTCCAGGCTAAACAACCCCAGCTCCCTCAGTCGTTCTTCATAAGGTTTGTCCTCCAGACCCCACACCAGCTTCATTGCCCTTCTCTGGACATGCTCCAACACCTCAATGTCCCTCTTGTAGTGAGGGGCCCAAAACTGGACACAACACTTGAGGTGGGGCCTCACCAGTGCCGAGTACAGGGGGATGATCACTTCCCTAGTCCTACTCACCACACAGTTCCTGATACAGGCCAGGATGCTGTTGGCCTTCTTGGCCACCTGGGCACACTGCTGGCTCATATTCAGCCAGCTGTCAACCAACACCCCCAGGTCCTTTTCTGCCGGGCTGCTTTCGAGCCACTCTGCCCCAAGCCTGTAGCGCTGCATGGGGTTGTTGTGACCCAAGTGCAGGACCCGGCACTTGGCCTTGTTGAACCTCATACCATTGGTCTCAGCCCATCGGTCCAGCCTGTCCAGGTCCCTCTGCAGAGCCAACCTACCCTCAAGCAGATCAACACGCCCGCCCAGTTTAGTGTCATCTGCAAACTTACTGAGGGTGCATTCGATCCCTTCATCCAGATCATTGATTAAAGAGAACTGGCCCCAGCATCGAGCCCTGGGGGACACCACTTGTGACCGGACACCAACTGGATTTAACTCCATTTACCACCACTCTCTGGGCACGGCCATCCAGCCAGTTTTTTACCCAGTGAAGAGTACACCTGTCCAGGCCATGGGCAGCCAGTTTCTCCAGGAGAATGCTGTGGGAAACAGTGTCAAAAGCTTTGCAAAAATCCAAGTAGATAACATCCACAGCTTTTCCCTCATCCACTAAGTGGGTCACCTTATCATAGAAGGATATTAGGTTTGATAGCCATGACCTGCCCTTCACAAACCCATGCTGACTGGGCCTGATCACCCTGTTCTCCTGCATGTGCCGTGTAATGGCACTGAGGAGGATCTGTTCCATGACCTTCCCAGGCACCGAGGTCAGACTGACTGGCCTGTAGTTCCTCGGATCCTCCTTCCGGCCCTTCTTGTGGATGGGTGTCACGTTTGCTAACCTCCAGTCAGCTGGGACCTCCCCGGTTGTCCAGGACTGCTCATAAATGATGGAAAGTAGCCTGGCGAGCACTTCCACTAGCTCTTTCAATACCCTTGGGTGGATCCCATCCGGCCCCATAGATTTGTGCACCTCCAGGTGCTGAAGCAGGTCCCTCACCGTTTCCCTTTGGATTACAGGGGCTTCATTCTGCTCCCCATCCCTGTCTTCTAGCTCAGGGGGCTGGGTACTCAGGGAACAACTGGTCCTACTGCTGAAGACTGAGGCAAAGACTGCATTAAGTACCTCAGCCTTTTCCTCATCCTTGGTCACTATGTTGCTGGCCCCATCTACTAGAGGACAGAGATAATCCTTAGTCCTCTTCTTATTGCTAATATATTTGTAGAAACTTTTTTTGTTGTCCTTGACAACAGAAGACAGGTTTAGTTCTAGCTGGGCTTTGTCCCTCCTGATTTTTTCCCTACATAGCTTCACTACCTCTTTGTAGTCCTCTTGAGTGGCCTGCCCTTCCTTCCAGAGGCCATAGATCCTCTTTTTTTCCCTAAGTTGCAACACTAGCTCCCTGTTTAGCCAGGCCGGTCTTTTTCCCCGGCGGCTTGTCTTCTGGCACATGGAGACAGCCTGCTCCTGCGCCTTTAAGACTTCCTTCTTGAAAATCATCCAGGCTTCCTGGGCTCCTTTGCCCTGGAGGACTGCCTCCCAGGGGACTTTGTCAGCCAGGCTCCTGAAAAGCCCAAAGTCCGCCCTCCAGAAGTCCAAGGTAGCAGTTCTGCTGACCCCTCTCCTTGCTTCTCGCAGAATTGAAAACTCTATCGTTTCATGGTCACTGTTCCCAAGACAGCCTCCAACCTTCACATCCCCCACAAGACCTTCCCTGTTTACAAACAACAGATCTAGCAGGGCACCTTCCCTAGTTGGCTCTCTCACTAGCTGTGTCAGGAAGTTGTCCCCAGTACATTCCAGGAACCTTCTAGACTGTTCCCTCCCTGCTGTATTGTATTCCCAGCAGATGTCCGGCAAATTGAAGTCCCCCACGAGGACAAGAGCTTGCGATCTTGAGAGTTCTCCCAGCCGTTTATAGAATATTTCATCTGCCTCCTCATCCTGATTGGGCGGTCTATAACAGACTCCTACTACGATATCTGCCTTGTTAGCCCTGCCCCTGATTCTTACCCATAAACACTCAGTCTCATTATCACCATCATTTAGTTCAAAGCATTCATAACACTCCTTAACATACAGGGCCACACCCCCGCCTCTCCTTGCTTGCCTATCCTTCCTGAAGAGCCTATAGGCATCCATGGCAGCACTATAGCTATGTGAGTCATCCCACCACGTTTCTGCGATGGCAACTACATCATAATTATCCTGCTGCACAATGGCTTCCAGCTCCTCCTGTTTGTTGCCCATGCTACGTGCATTAGTGTATAAGCACTTCAGCTGGGCTATAGGTCCTTTCTCCTTTTTACTGGCGGGAGCCAAAATTCTGCCACCCCCAGACTTATTCCTAAGGAGCCTGGTTATGCCCCCTATCTTTTCCAAGTCTAGTGCCAGCATGCCACCTTCAGGCTTTTTGCTAGCAAGCTTGGATCTATCCCCATCCCCCTTCGAATCTAGTTTAAAGCCCTGTCAATGAGCCCCGCCAACTCCTGCCCTAAAACCCTTTTCCTCCTCTGAGACAGGCTTTTGCCGTCTGTTGCCAACAGCCTGGCGTCCTGAAAAGCAGCCCATAATCAAAGAACCCAAAGTCCTGCCGATGACACCAGTCTCTGAGCCAGGCATTGAACAGCTGGCATTTCCTATTAATCTTCTCATCAATCCTCGCAACTGTTGGGATAGAAGCAAACACTACTTGTGCTCCTGATCCCCTAACCATCCGTCCCAGGGCCCTCAAGTCTTTCTTCATTGCCCTCAGGCTTCTTCCTGAAATTTCATCATTGCCTAACCTCCCTTCTTTTTTTTTCTTTTTTTTTCCTCTTATTTATTGATTTTCATAATCTAAAATAACACAGAATGAGAAATTATGTTTTTTTTCTAAACCATTGAGTTCATGGAAAGAGTGCAGGAAGTAACGTGCAGGGGAAAGGGCTTTGATTTAGATGCTGTCCACTATACTTGATCCACAGAAGTTCAGTTATGGGAAGCAGCATCGCATGTGTTCCAGGTCGTTCTAATCTCAACTGAGACACTCTGAAGTAGCAGGGAAATCCAGGCTGGGGCTGAAGGACTGTGCAAGGATGTGCTTAGGCCATTACGGAGTGGCAAAAGTGACGTAATCAACAGTGCTTCCAAGTGTAGGTCTGTGAAATAGTAATACACAGGAAAATTTTCAGGAAAATCTAAGGGAATGCAGTTTTACAGCCCAGCAGAAACTTCTTCATGGGACCTTAATGCGTGAGACAATCTGAAAGCTCAGGTAAAGGTGTTTTGTGAGGAGTATGTGGCAGCAGTGTTCACTATATGATCTCAAAATACTGAGGGAGGGAATCATTCCCCGGTTTGAATCATGTAAATTCAGATTTTTAGGCAAAGATAGTGGGTCAGATTACAACTTTTCCTGGGAGCTGGAAAGGGGTTTGACTTCAGACAGATTCACTAATGTTAGTCTTTCATGTTGGCAACTGGCAGTGTCTCAGCTTGTCCATCATGATTTGATAATACTTGTTGGAAGCTTTGATTAGAAGTGATGTGCTGCAGGATATCTGGAGAGTCAGTTTATGTTCTGACGGTGTCGTCGTATCTGATACAGGAATCCCATGGGCTGACATCACTTCTTTAGTCTTTCTTTAAATGGCCCTTTATTTGATTTAGTTGTAACTTCTTTCTTACTAATCCAGTGAACACTTGATACGTATGCATGTGCAGGTGGCAGGGTCTCATGTTTGAACCCTGACAGTCCTTAGCCATTGGTTGAGTGTCAATGTACAAAATTCTCTAGCTTTAATAATGAAGGCATATTTGATAAACAATCCAGAATGTTACTGAATCAATAAATGTTGACATTACCTTTATTCATGAGTTTTGATAACAGCAGCACTTAAAGCATCTACATCTAATATATCGTAAGATACACATTTTATCCTTTGGATGATTTCTGTACTGAGGGCATTTTCTCATATGAAGCAATGTCACTGTCGGTTGCTCCAAATGTGAATGTATAGAGGTATGTGGCTTCTATCTACATTATGTTAAAAGAGATACCAGACAGTTGGGATTGAGTATTGTATGATCTTGAGCTCTTAATCTGTTTTTATTTAGTGTTTGGAAAAACTCAAATTATTTGGGTTGTCTTCCTAAATAAACCCAGGATTGAAGAATTAAACTAAATTATATTTTGATGTTCAGTGCATTTCCTCACTACTTCCTGTCTGGATACAGAACAAATGTATTTTATTATTGGGAAGTAATATGGTTGTTTAGAAAACTACTTAGGCTACAGTATTTGTGTTGGCAATTTTATTTGCCAGGCAGAACAGTTCTGTTTTCTTTCCATCCCCATTTGTGGAAAGATTAAATCATCATAAATCATGTTCTCAAGGGCTGTGATGCTAAAGTTATTCTGTATTATGCTCTAGGCTGCATGGATTTAGGCAAGCTGTCATAGAATCACAGAACTGCCTAGGTTGGAAGGGACCTTTCACATCATCTAGTCCAACCGTCAACCTAACCCTGACAAAAACCATCACTAAACCATATCTCTATGTCCACCCCTCTTTTAAATACCTCCAGGGATGGTGACTCAACCACTTCCCTGGGCAGCATGTTCCAATGCTTAATAACCCTTTCAGTGTAAAAATTTTTCCTAATATCCAGTCTAAACCTCCCCTGGCGCAACTTGAGGCCATTTCCTCTTGTCCTATTGCCTGTTACTTGGGAGAAGAGACTGACCCCAATCTCGCTACAGCCTCCTTTCAGGTAGTTGTAGAGAGTGATAAGGTCTCCCCTCAGCCTCCTTTTCTCCAGGCTGAACAACCCCAGCTCCCTCAGCCACTCCTCATGAGACTTGTTCTCCAGACCCCTCACCAGCTTCATTGCCCTTTTCTGGACCCGCTCCAGCACCTCAATGTCTTTTTTGTGGTGAGGGGTCCAAAACTGGACACATTACTCGAGATGGGGCCTCACCAGCCCCCGAGTACAGGGGGACAATCACTTCCCTAGTCCTGCTGGCCACACTATTCCTGGTACAGGCCAGGATGCCGTTGGCCTTCTTGGCCACCTGGGCACGCTGCTGGCTTATATTCAGCCAGCTGTTGACCCACACCCCCAGGTCCTTTTCTGCCAGGCAGCTCTTCAGGCACTCTTCTCCAAGCCTGTAACGGTGCATGGAGTTGTTGTGACCCAAGTGCAGGACCCAGCACTCGGCCATGTTGAACCTCATACCACTGGCCTTGGCCCATCGATTCAGACTGTCCAGATCCCTCTGTAGAGCCTTCCTACCCTCAAGCAGATCAGCACTCCAGCCCGACTTGGTGTCCTCTGCAAACTGACTGAGGGTGCGCTCAATCCCCTCATCCAGATCATTGATAAAGATATTAAACAGAACTGGCCCCAACTCTGAGCCCTGGGGAACACCACTTGTGACTGGCCACCAACCGGATTTAACTGCATTCACCACCACTTTCTGGGCCCAGCCCTCCAGACAGTTTTTAACCCAGCGTAGAGTACTCCCGTCCAAGTCATGGGCAGCCAGTTTCTCCAGGAGGATGCTGTCATCTGTAACCTGGCCTTATTTAAATAATTTCTTATAAATCAGAAGCCTAACAGAACTTTTATCACCAGATAAAAACAATTCTTTTCTTTAAAACTGGCCCCAAATTGAGTAACTTGTCAGAATGTTTGCATCAGAATTGCTATCCAAACAGGAGGAAAAAAACAGAGTACATGCTTCCTTAAATCAGCTTGAGAAAGGTAGATTGGAGGTTTGAATTCTAATTTTGCTGATGTTCTTACGGACTACTAGGTACAGAGAATCCATGCTGAGAAATCAGTGCATCCAGGTGCTTAAATATACTGATGTGACTATGTTCATGCCTGACTCTGGGGTTGAGGAGCAGGCCTCTGTCAAAGGTCTCAATTGATTCTTTGGATTTTCGTAGGTTTTAAATGATGAATCTGTTCTAAGTCTGAGAAGAAAGTTTGGTGCTTGCTGAAAAGTTCAGGCTTAATGTGGATGACAAACCCCAGTATTTCAAAACTGAGATCTGTTTCTGTGGCTGAGGAAGGCTGTGAGTGTTGAACATATGATTGCCTTGGATGTGCAGGTGTTTTGAAATCCCATTTAAAAGAGAAGTTAGGACATGCAATGAGGTTTACATAGTGGTTATTTTGAAATACCTTAATTTATGTATTGCAATTTGGACTCCAGTAAAGCCTGAAAACCACAGCTTTTCCAGGAGTGAGTAGTTAGTGTGATAGCTAGTTGAACCTAAGCACAGCCTTATGCTTCTGTTTTCGTGTCAGCTTAGTAAACTGGAAAACTTTTCTGGCATTCCTCACTCAGCTCTAAGCTTTGTTTGCTTAACATACTAAGCACAGGATTGGTCCTTTTTGAAATGGAAAAGGAGTATTTCCCAAGGCTTTGTGCGGTGGAGGAATCAATTTCGTACAGTCATCTACTATAGATTTTTTTTCTCCCCTTTTCCAGCAATGAAATTTGAGTTGTTTCTGAGTATTTTCCACCTTTCCTGTCTCTAGCTCCCTTCCTAGCTCTCTGTCTGCCTTTAGACAACGTTTATAATCACTGTGGTGTTTTCTTATTGTGGTGACCAATAATGTCTGGAGTACAGGCTGGCTTAGTAAACTAAAGTGGTTTTTTGTTGTGTTTTTTTTATTGTTTTCATCTTCATTTGTTAGTGATGTTTCATGAGGCTTCCCACTAAATATTTAACAAGTCTTCTTAAATGTTGGACTCATGATTTTACAGTGATACATTACTTTCCTATCTTTACACAAAATTTCCTAGTTGGAGAGATGCATTTGCAGTATGTCCTCAAGGCATCATCACTGGTGTTTCTTGCTGTAGAGACTTTTTGCTGCATGGTGCATGTGATACGTTTTGGACTGATTTTACCTGCCTCTGTTAATTCCACCATGGGTGTGTGTGGATAGGATTTCTGAGTAGTGCAAGCAATACTTTGAACTCGCCGAGCTATGGCAGCCATGTGAGGAAACCATCCTTACCAAACGGTAAATACCACGTTACACAGGGTTACAGTATAATATATATACAGTACTTTTTTACAATGAAGAGGGATCCTGTGGGAATAAATTCAGTGCAGTGCAGAACAGTTTCAGAGGGCAAAGCTGCTTTTGAAGGCAGAGGTATTTTTACTGTCAGTGAGGAACTCTGACTTTTGGCATCCTCATGCACTTCTGAGTCCACAGAAAACAAAGTGTTGTTGCATGAGTCATGCAGAGCAAGAAGCAATACTATAATTGCATTATGAAGTATACAGAGGAAAGAGTTCCAAATCCCAACTCCTAAATCCAGAAGTTTGTGCTTCTTGATTGCAAAACAGCAGCTCTGAGCCTTGCATTGTTCTCCCTGTCTCATCCCCACTCAAACTTAAAGGGGAAGCTTAAGGAAAGATTGTTTGCCTGCTTTTGAGTCTCTCTGGGGAACAGTACTGCTAAGATCAGTAACTGAAGTATAACATGCAGAGAAATTGTGTATTGGTGCTCTATGTGTGCATACGCACACACCAGTGCTACCAATAGCTGAAAACTCCTGTGAGTCTCTCTAATTTTTTCCAGGAGTGTTTTGCTTACTCATTCAGCTTGGTGTGCTCATACCGTCTCCATTCTCCAGGTCAATAATCGACATACAGTTAGGTGACACTGGTCACATAACATACAGTTCTGTGCTCATTTCTTAACTCACAAGTCACTGGCCTGTCTGATTTTTACACTTCATTGTTCTTTCATTGTATTTTTTTTTTGAAAAATGTTGTTGTGCAGCGCTCCTGCAGCATGTAGTAGTCATGCTTGCTACATTATTGATTTTTAGTGAAAATAATAATAGAACAAGCAGAAAACAAATTCATGACGTTATCAAGCAAAACTAAATATGAAATGCATTGTCTGAAAGTAGAATGGGTTCATTGACTGTTTTGTTCGTTCTGGCAGTTAGATCAACCCTCATCACAGCAGTGAAGGCGAGTCAGTGAGTCACAGTTGGCTTGTCTGTGCTGAGCAGAGTCATTCAGATGAGCCTGTGACTTTTGCTAGCTGGCGAAAATGCCCCGTACTCCTTCCCGGTATCTGTAGGGGAGTGTGAAGGAATGATCTCTGCTGAGCCACGCAGCTGCTGACCTGTCAGTGGTGATGCACTGCCTTGAATACCTGGTGAGACAAATGAAAATGTACGTCCTAAAGATGTTGTGCTCTCAATCGAGTTTTAAGCACGTCATATTAATGTGTTAAGACAATTTGTGCGTACCCTCAGCCGGACCTGCTGCCTATCAAGAAGCTGTGGGATAAGCAGGATTTTAGACAGATTGCATTTCTTCAGTTTGTCTTTGGTTCTTTAGGGTGTCGTCAGATTTTGGGACTTCTCTGCAATTGTAAGGAAACTTTTCCTTGCTCTGGTCAGAGGTATTCTAACTGTTATTTGGGCGTAAATTAAAATGTAGGAATAAAATAGTTGTTGCATCCTGTGATAGGGCTGTATATATTGCTTATTTCTCTAGTCTTGGAGATCTTCAAAATAACCCTGGGATAAATTTCACTCATACAGAGGAATTAAGCGATATTCTATTTTGATGTTTCTTCCCTGTTTAGGAATGTCCGCATCTTTAGTTTCATCTTTGCAAATACATTCTTATTTAAAGTGTGAGAAACGACTATGTCTAATCTGGGAATCTACTTAATCCTTTATTTATTTTTATTTTACTACTCTTTTCCTTGTATTAGAGGTCAATGCGATTTTGAACTGTAAAAAGTCAGAACTCTCCTCCCCTGAGAAGCACCCTAACACCCTGCTCCCTGAATTAACCTTAAGAGAAGAATTCGGCTTAGTGGATTTTGATTTTTGTACTAATTGTTTTGCTCAGTTTTATTTTCTTGAAAGCTTTTACTACCACATCAAAGATTAGAAAGCTCTACCCCCCCACCCCCCCAACCTTTTTTAAAGATTGTATTGTAAACAGGTTGATTAGACAACTATAGGACTTGTCAAGAGGTTTCTTTTCAACTTGAATGCAGTTGCTGTTAGCTAATCCATGTTTTAGCTACTTCCTTCCTTAATCCGCCATAGCTCATTATTTTATGGCACTACTGCAATGTTCATATTGCAGGGTGGCTTTAATTCTTTCGAGTACTTCAGCTTTGCTTTCTCTTTCTTTTATCACCCACTTTAGAATTTACTTTAGGCTTTTGCAGGTCAACATTACATTTTAGTCAAGATCATATCACATTACACCACAGATTCAAGATTTAAAAATATCCTATACTGTCAACATTAGTTTATGGATAAGTAAAGCCAATTGTAATATGAAGTATATAGATACCAAAGTGCTAAGACATAGAAGGCTTTTAATCCTATCTATAGAATAGCAGGTTCTTTTTTACATCTACTGGACCAGAGTATGTATAAAAATTATTTTCATGACACTGCAAAAGAAGAAGAATGTAAAGTTGCAAAAGAAAGAGAGTATTAATCATATTGAAATTATGTAAGAATGCAACAGGGCATGCGTCTATGAACTGAAGAAGGGAGGTCGACAGGGATGGGTGTAACCGAAGTTGGAAAAAGGGGGGTTTACTTGAGACTATTGGGGGCTGTAGAAACTGTTTTCCTTCATGTGGATTTAAGGTTTGGAAATTTTTTAAAAGAGTATAATCAAGATAAGCGTATTTGCACTGGACATGCTGTATGCATCAGCTAGGACAAGTATGGTTATTCATCCAAGAGTTTTCAAAGAGCAAAATTTAAATGGTTTTGGAACATTTTCCTCCGATGTACCTTGCACAAATTTTATAGCCTTGACTAAATGCTATGTCTTCTAAAATTGCTGTAGCTTCCATTAAGCTATAATGATATAGAGGCATCTTCCCTCTCTTGAAGGCAGAGTAAATCTGGAATATTTAGGAAGAATTTACACTACATACTGGGACTTCTATAATTTGGAATGTATTCTGATATCTGAGTTTCTTACATGTGCTTCCCTTGCCGTGTGTTATTATACGATGTGGGTAGTACTGACCTGTGAATGATTGTCAAATCTTTTCATGTGTGTAAGTGAAAAAATTCTTTGCTGTTTTTGTATATAGTGCACTTAAAAATATTTTTATTGTTATTATGAAAATCAGAAGGTGTAAATGAGGAAGTAGTGCTGCTCAATGTTACAAGTACTGTTTTGCCAACTACTTAAAGCTGAAGAGCTGCTGCTGTACTCCGAGACAGATTGTTGCCTTTTGTACAAGAGCTGACCACAGCAAAGGAACTTCCATGTCTTTGTCTGATAATTCCAGTTTAAGAACCTCTCTGCATGATTTCTGAAATATCTGTGCCTTGAATACAGCTGGTGAATTGCCCTAAGGTTCTGCTGTGCATCCGAGTCCTTCTACTGAGAGCTGCTCTATAAATGTAATTCTTGAAATACTGGTTACAGTGCCTGCGAACAGTACAGTGTGAATGATTTTCTGAATAACCATTTGTTGGGAGGCAGCTATGTCAACAGCTTCAGGCACTATAGGATGAACTGCAAATAAGCAAAAAAAGAGTAGAGCCATTGGGTTAGTGGTTCCTGGTTCTGTTGCTCCTTCTGATCCAGCCTTGAACGTTGATGAGTGTTGCCTTCCAGAGTGTCCTATGATCTTTTCTCTTGTTCTGCTTTTACTGTGGAAAGTATAGTTGGAATACTGTTACTGTATAGTTCCAGCAAAAAGTACAGAGAGGCAAGCAAAAGTGGTTAAACTCCCACCCTCCCCAGCCCACCCCCCAATTAAGCCACAAAGTCATTACATGGGGAGTAGATTAATGGTTTTATCTTCTGTCTGGAACATCAAATTCTTAAATAGTACAGATTTGGAGTAGAAATAAAAATACGTTATTGCAAAAGCTGAAATTACCTATTCTCTACCTTTTGGCTTTTTTTTTGGCGGGGGGGGCAGAGAGGGAAGAAAAACTTAGGAAATAGAGCATCAATGTGAGGGTATAGCGTTTGCTTGTTGACTTCAGTACTGTCATGATCATGAAATGGTACAGGATACATTTCACATTAGATCAAGGGGAAAAAATCCATGTGTGTTGTAACTCCAGAACATACTCCCTTACACAAATGACCTTCAGCATTTACTATCTTGGTATTCCTATAAAGGCGTCATAAAAGCAAGTGAAATAGGTGAGCATGATGTATTGCATAACTAATAAAATTGACACATATTTTGTTTGGCAGAATAACAAGGCAGTGAAATTACAATGTTGTGGTGCAGTATACAGTCTCTTAGAAAATGTTTCTTTCTAATGTATTAGTGCCCAGCTTGTATTCTACTAGTATGCTATATGTATGCTATATCACTAATCATACTTTTTGGGTCTTTTTTGGACTTAGCTTACCAAGTTACAGGAAGAGCATGAAAGGCAGAACGCATTCTTGCTAATTATAGAAAGAGAGGCAAACTAGCAAATGAGAATAATTTTCAGATTTTCTTTTTTTTTTTTTATATTTTTGTCAAGGGTTGATTTTTAGAGGACATCAATTGTTTCTTACCTAGAGATTTATATGAAAAAGGAAGTATAAAGTCATGGAGTTTTGCTACTAACTTGTTGATAAAAAGACAGTAATGAATGTGTGGTGTATGCAAACAGGACAAATTAGCATGTCTGAAGGACGTACCCTATTGAGTATTAAAGGATTTAGTTAATGAACTTGCTGAACCACTGGTAATTATTTTGAACTACATAGACAACTGATACTGTCGGCAACTTGCTAGATGAAATTATTTGGAAGATTAGTATTCAGAGATAATAAGTTTTGTTTGGTAGATCTGACTTTAGTCCCTAGTAGCATAAATAGAGTAAGTAAGCGCCTGGTGCAAGGTCCTAAAGCCTTTTTGCCTCTGATGCTTTTCTGCTTCTTGACTAGGAAAACAAAATCAACAAAAAGGTGCCTTTACCTAAAATAAACTTTAGTTAAGAATCTAGGTCTAGATTTGAGTAATATTTGATTGTGTGGCTAGCTTTCAGTAGAGACAACCAGGTATTAAAGTTTAATATGAACTTAACTTTCTTATTGAATTGAGACCACAGTGAAAACATCAGAATTTCACCTTCATGATTATCAAGTGTATGCGTAATGGGATAAAGTCTTAGAGATGACAAAAATAATACAATTAGTTCAGACGATCACTCAATATCAAGTTTTTCATTTGTTTTATTGCTGTTTCTTCTTGCATTTCTATGAAGATATAAGGGTGATCTAGTGGTAAGATTTACGTGTTTGATAAGGAATGGAACACTTATAAATCATCATTTTAAACATAATGGAATATTGTATAGTCTTGAAAATATCAGCTCCTCAGCTGAATAACCCTGACAAATCTATTTCCATTGTAATAGATTCTGCACCAGTTACTGAAATTTGACTTGAATGAAATAAGGAGACACAGGCTAAAGAAAACAGAATACATGAAAACGAATAGACAAGTATGGTTGAAAAGGCAAACCAAACCAAACCCCAGATAACTTTATTTTGAATGAAAGGGAGACAATTAGCAAGAAAGATATTTCACCCTTGAGAAACAATTGAGAGTACGAAAACTCAAATAAAGCTGCTTAGAGTTTTGGGGGTAGGTAAAGGTTGCTATCCTTGTAAATTAGCTGAATCACTGAAAAGACTGAAAACCCTAGAAGTTCAGCATAATCAAGAACTTCCTTTGTTGACTTATTTTCACTTTTGCACCTTAATTTACGATTTCACCTTGAAGAATATATTCCTTATTTGCTGTATATTTTTCTTTAAATTTCCCTAGGTGATACCTCTGGTATCTTCCGTATCTCCGGTAATGGCAACAAGCGCAAGGTTTGTTGTTTCTTTGGAAGCACAAAATCCAAACAGACTTGATGCAGGCTGGGACAATTTAAGTACGTTATCTCCAACAGTCTGCAGAGAGCAGTGTAATAACCAATGTCAACCTCTCCCGAGTACCTTGTGAGTAGGTTTCTAGTTCTGATGTGGTGCCAAAATAAAGTGGTCTAGCTGTGGGTAGTACTATGGAGTAGCAGACCGTAGTAAACCCTTTGCAGCCTTAGTAGGTGTTAACAAAGCCCTTCAAGGAAGGGTAAAGTGAGAGAAGGTCACCAGTGAAACTGGATGACGCTATCCTGTTGAGCTATGTGATGAAAGAATGTGTTGTGGGTTTTTTTTTTGTTTTTTTGTTCTTTTTTTTAAAAATTGTATCACCTGTTTATTTATTGTAGTGGAGTAAGTATTGGTCTGTGATTGTTTTTGGTGGGCTCTGTGCTGTACCTGAAAAGCCTTTAAAATCCTTGAATGCAAGAGCTTTGTGGTTCTTGACTGTAAAAAAAAAAAAAAAAAAAAAAAAAATTCAAATTGAAGGGAGCTGTCAAATAAGGTACTAGAGGCATTGCCGTCACTTGGTTTTACTTGTCACCTTGACTTAAGAAAAAGAGAAATAATAATTAATTGGATTGGTGTAGGTGAAACTCAGTTGCGAACTAATGAAAAAAACCTGTGACAATTAATGGATGTAATGATACAAACTGGGGAAGGACTGCATAATATAATGCGTTTGTGTTGGTTTTTTTCCCTCCTTCACTTTAAGAAAAAAACAACCAACCATGTCAGGGGAAAAAGGAATGAAGTAGAGAAACAAGAAATGATGGGAAAAAAATAGCATGAGTTCATATTCCTCATAAAGATGAGTTTTTACACTAGGGCAGCAAAAGATAGACCAATGGAAACAATGTATAGAACATGTAGGGTCATCTTCTCCCAGGTGAATAATGACAGGACCAGAGGAAATGGACTGAAGTTGCAGCAGGGGAGGTTTAGATTAGATATTAGGAAGAATTACTTTACTGAAAGAGTGCTCAGGCACTGGACCAGCCTGCCCAGGGAGGTGGCTGAGTCACCATCCCTAGAGGTATTTAAGAAACGTCTAGATTTGGCACTTCAGGGCATGCTCTAGTGGCAGAGACTGTAGGTTGTTGGTTGTTTTTTTTGTTTGGGTTTTTTTTTGGTTTTTTGGGGTTTGGTTTTTTTTTTTGTGTGCGTGTGTATGGTTGGACTCGATGATCTCAAAGGTCCTTTCCAACCATGAAGATTCTATGATTTATTCATTTCATGGATCTGGGAAGCTTGATTAGGTAAAATTCTAGATTAGGTAAAATTCTAGATCTGGTATCCTGATATCTGAAAGTCAACAGATCCAAAAAGTTTGAAGGGAATAGTATAGGTAAACATCTCAGAGTGAACCATCAAAAATACCAAGATTTAAATTGGTATAGCTTATCCAAACGTTCAATGAACAGGGTAAGAGTATTTTAAAATCCTCTGTAAATATCTCAAAATGGAGAACACCAAGGAATGAAGGCCAGGGTGATTACTTAGGAGGGACCAGGTCTCTGGTAGAATCAGGAACAGAGCAGGAGCAGACTTCTTTGGCTACTGGTTCTGCTGGAGAGTGAGTTGAACTTCCTTATGTTGAAACAAGATATGGTACTATTTCTACTGACAGATTTCCTAGCATCTGCGGGAGTGCAGTATTCCCTTAAAGGAATAGGATTCTGGTCTAATGCTGCATGCCTTGTGCGTCTCATACTTAGTGGAATTAAATTAATAAATGGTCAGGCTATTGTTCTGTTTGCTAAATGGTTATTTTGTCTGTGTAGGGCAGTTGAGGATAAGGAAATTATGGGAAAATATTTGGAAATAGAATTCCTATTTGAAGCTACAGTTCTATTGCTCCCAGCATTTTAGTCTGATTTAGACCTTTCCAGCAGAATTCTGGAAATATGTTTCCATTAAGCTGTGTACACTAAATTTTCTAGAATGAGAAAATAATTTCTGTGCCTTGGTACTACATTAGTTTAATATCTGTCGTTGTTTCTTTTTATTCTAGTACATGAGAAACTATAAAGCAGCAGTGACAAAGGTTCAAAAATGTTGGCAAATGAGTGATCTGTTCCACATGAGAATTAGTGTCTGCTCTATACCTTGGCAAGAAATTTGAATGCGGAAGGGTAAGCTGTTTTAATTGTTGCTATGAACTACTTTACAGAAAAGGATTATGCAAATATTTGAATTTTTTTGGTTGAGTAGAGGGGTTTTTTTAAGACTGGAATGGGTGACTCAGGTCAGGCTTCTGGTTTCTTTTCTATTTAAAGTGCTTGTAACAAAGCGCAAAGGCTACGTTTGTAGACTTTGGGGGTTAGAGAGGTGCTCCTGTCCATTTACCCTATTAAACAGTACCCTTGACATGAAGTGAGCTGCTGAGTGTATGGCAGGACCAAATTGTTGACCCAAAGCCCTCCCAGTCTAAGTAACTGTGTTCCAGTAACCCTGTTGTTCAGTGAGAGGTAATGCTTGTTGGCATTAATATTACAAATTGGCTTTACCTCTCTCTCTTTTTTTTTTTTTTAAATGCCCCTCCCTTCTCCACACCTGATAACTCAATGCTTAGATTGAAAACACTGCTACAGTCCACTGAAGCTGCCGTCTCTTTACTTCTCTGTCGTATAGAGAGAGCGGCTTGCTTGGATAAAGGAAAGGCAGCAGCTGGGAAGCTTCCATTGATTTATTGGAAAAAAGGCAAAATACGGAGACTTAGAATGTTACGGGTAAGAGTTTATTTACGGCAGTCATTGTGATATACTTGTCAAAAACATTATATAAAGCTGAACGTTTTCTAAGTGTGGGCAGGGAACTAGGAGCCTCTGGAAAACAGAATGTTTTACTTTGCTAAGTGAAAGGAAGGTAAGTGTAAGCTATGTAGCAAACTTTTATTGTTTTGATATGAGGATAAGCAAAAGCATTTGTTTAGCAATCTAGTGGTTAACAAAAACTTTCTCTCGGCTTGCTTATTTCAGTTGCAGCAATCTGCTTTTGAGCAAGTGCATATCACTTCTTCTGATTATAAATTCAAAACTCCGTTGAAGTACCTCTGAGGAACTGTAGAGCTAAAGTCAGTTTAGGGTGAGTCAGTCTGATTCTGATGGCTTTCCCAAAGGTTATCTTTAATCTGGCACCAAGATGGGTGTTGCTGTGTTGCTATGGCTCTTCAAACTACTTTCATTACTTCTTAAAAACAGATCACTAGTCTGCAGTTCCCTTCTGACCTCCCCTGTTCATCTTGATGACCTCAACGTAGGTGGTATGCAAATACTATGTTTCAAATCAAAGGTCCTTGGATTTGGAATTACTGGTATGGCATCATTTTGTAGGATGACCAAGGGTGACTGCAGTTTACTGCTGATTTTCAGAGTCAATGTGTATGTTTGCAACTTAATGCTGTTATTTCCCAGTTCCGTCTCAGACAGGTCCTATGGTTCTTATTTCCTGGATGGCTGGGATGAAGAACTATTGGTCTTGACTTTATTTCTAAAATAAAACAATGGGTATACAAGCCCTTAGCTTTCTTCCTTAAGCTCTTTCAGCACTTAGGCAAGAGTTTCTTGTGAAAGATCTTTCTCATGGGGCAGATGGGAGCTGAGACCTAAAAAATAAGGCGGAGGGGGGAGAAGAGAAAGAATAACTTAAAAACAAAACAAAACAAAACAAAAACCAACAAAGTGTGCCAGTTGTGAAAGGAACTTGTAGTACGAGAACAAATAGAAGGAGACAGATTGTCTCTTTCTGACAACAGCAGCTCAGAATCTTCCCCATGTATGTGCTGCATTGTCCTTTTATCTCTGCACTTGAAAAAGACTACCTAATGGATCTCTCCTTCCACAGGTGGGGCAAAGAGACCCATTGGCAAAAAATATTGTTGATAGGCCTGATTGCTAGTCCAAAACACAGAATCATTTTGTATGTGTAGAGTTACTTGAAACATATTTATTTAAGGTACTTAGATACAAATTCTTTTGCTGATTTGCAGCAGGCTTATGCAGTAGTTGGAATTCTGGAATTAAAAGACAAAGCTCTTTTTATGTACAAAGCCCTTTATTTTAAGAACGTTGAATCCTTGGAATTTTAAAGGTGTATGTCGTTTTAGCATCCATCGCTTGTTCTGAGTAAATGAAGAATACAGCATTGCAAAGGTGTAGCAGAAATGACATGGAAAAAGCATAGACTCGTGCACAGAAATTCTCAGGGCCAGTATTAATCACTGGCATTATCAAAATCGGATGCTGACCAGTGGTGGTATCTAGAAACTCTAAAATGGTGAATGTGTTCTAATTTCACTATAATGAAGGTAAAAGAAATGTTTCAACTTCTGTATGTCATTTTGCAGAAGATTGAAACTTATTTTTACTGAAGCGGTAACGTACTGCAGTAGTAGATGGTAGGAGGTTCTAGCATGCATGACCTGGTTCAGATGGATAACACTATTGATTTTTATTCTTTTTTCTAGTGCCTCTGTATTAGTTAATTTTAACTTCATTTTCTGAGTCTTGATTAGCTCAATGGTAAGTTGTCATTACAGCATTCGACTCCCTAAGGACATGATCTATAAGGCAGATTTTTCCAGTGGAGGGTCATGATTCAGCTAATTTACACTTAATTTAAACAGCAGTTGGCCTAATACCCTGAAGTGGAATTTGATATAACTTGAAGTCCAAGAGTGTAATACCATAAATTAGCGTTTATGTTAAGTACTCTTTAGAGACCTGCAGGGCAGGGTGGTGGGAGACGAAATGCCCCTTGTGTTCTTTTTTCTTTTTTTTTTTTTTTGAAGTTAAAATCTGAAGGAGGATTAAGAAAGCAGTTGCACTTAATGCAGAATTGCCATTTAACGTTTCATTGGGAAAGCTTTGTTCCATCAGTTTGCTCAGACTTCATTTGTTTGCGCAGCCTCTGTATTTGGTTTTATATTTTAATGCCCTATTCAAATAAATGAGCATTTCTTGTAAGTTTAGTGCTGAGCTATGTTTAGTTACTTAAAACAATATTTATAAGATACAGAGAATTTGCCTCCATGTTGGCATCTAAATTATTTTTGTCAAGCTGAGCTGATGTCTCAGAATGCTGTATAGAGATGGAAGATTGAGGAGAAATGAATTGGATTCATGTTTTTCCTGACTTTTTTTGGTGCAGCCCCTCTGTGGACTGACTGAAGCATGACTCTCACTTCACCTAAGAAAAGATTGTTACTTACTGGAAGATTTCCTATGTACATCAATGCTGTGGTTTCCAGCTTAGTATCGCAGCTGGTGTGGAAGTTGCCAGAGATGGTCCTGCTCTTCGTCCACTTTCTAGCGCTTACTGTCAGCCCTTACTTTTTGGTGGCACATGGTAGGAGAAAAATTCAGCTCAGTTTTGGGGTTGTAATTTGTTTGTTTGTGTTTTGCTTCCACCCGCCCGTTCCCTGACAGAGTTGGCTATTCAGGAGCACTTGTGCCACTGTAGAAGGGCAGCATAAGTGAGAGTGAGTGTTTGGGGACAGAAGGCAGTGAGGAGCACAATTGCTCCAAGAGTATGTTAAATCATATGTAAAACTATTTATGGGACTAATGATAGCTAAATGTGTTTGAGTGGCTATGTTTCTGTGAAGTGGTTTTCAGCCAGCTAGCTGGTGAGTAGTTAAATTGCATTTGTAAAGTTTCTAAAAGCATAAGAAGAGTCTTTTAAGAATTGTTTTAAGAATCTTTTAAGATTGCTTTTAAGTAGCTATACTTTAATGTGATTGTGGAAACTGTACAAAACCTTATTTAATGGGGTGATAACTAAATTTGATGGGTCATGGTTTGGATCTGTAGGTTTTAATAAGTAATAATAACCATGGATAACTAATAAGTATATACATTAAGAAGATTTTTCCCTTAAACAATTAAAACCATTTTTGTATTTTTATGGTGTATTTATATGGTGTTCTGAGTGTGAGTAGAGTATACTAAGATGGTGTTCAAATAGGAGGGTGGAGCTGTTATGTGCATAATCTGAATCTTGAAAATTCTTTCTATAGATCTTTAAGCCTACCAGAAAAGCAGTGAAATCTAGCCTTAATTGCAAGGTGTTTGCCTGACTAGGATTTTTTTTTTTTTTTGTTATATGTTGTTGACTTTCTTGAATACAACGTGGATCCTGTTTTTAGGGGACATAGCAAGTTTTGGTGTACCAGTAAATATCACTGTGCTTGGTATTGTTGACCGTGATCTGTTTATTTAAGGCTCGGTTTCTCTCATTCGCTATTTCTGCCAAGCTGCCACTGTATCTCCCATCTGTCTGCTGCTGGATCTCTGCTTCCCCTTCCAAATCGCTGGACTGGTTTTATCACTACTTTTTCTTTATTCCCTTTATTGCCTGTGGTGCCGGCAAGGAGCCAACCAAGGCTGAAGCCAAGTGCTTCAAAAAGTAACATCTTTTTCCAGGTTTCTGTTTCAAGGTATTATCTTGAGCTTCTTACAATCACCTGTATTAAAGGCATCCTGCCATTTGCGAGAGAGTCTCTCCTTTTTAGAGGGCCATTAAACTTTTTCAAGTTCGCAGGAGGTGAGGATTCTGCCACATTTCTAATTAAATTCTTCTTTATAGGCAATTATCCTTTTTTTTTTTAAACCTGCTTCTAGGTTGAATTATTTTTATTTTTAGTTCAGCATTAGGCTTTAGCGTCTCTGAAAGTCAAGCAGGTATATCATCTTAAAACATTATCTCAAACTTTTTGCAGTATTATTGAAGTAGGTGCACTGCAGTGCCTTTTGGCATAATGTGTAAGGTCAGGCTCTAATTACTCTTTAGTTTAAGGTAAGTTGGAGACATGTAATTCTAGCTGCCTTATCCCTGTTAATTTAAATAACCTAAGAACTGAGGCCTCGCCTATAGAAGAAAGGGGTTCATCAGTACCAAGATCTGCTGTGTTACTCAGAAATGTCAGTAGCCAGGGAACCTACTTGATGCAGTTGATGAAGTTGCTGGATGCTCTGTTGTGTCAGTGCTCTGGCCTTATGCGATTTGCTGTAATCTGTCAGAACAGCCTGGTCGACTGTGTGCGTGACACAAGGAATGAAATGGTGTCCCAGCAGATCGCTCTCCGGCATGACAGGTGCAGATAGGTGTGTCTTAAGTGATTTCCAAAAAGACATGTTAGCAGCCTAAATACATGTAATCTGTGTTTAAAAAGGCAAACAAACAAGAACTGATGGATTGTGTTCTTGCATTTGTTGTTCTTCCTGTTCACCCCCCCCAACCACAAATATTGCTTGAACCGTGTTTGGGAGAAATCCCCGTGTCTGTATTTTGCCATTTGCTATCTAAATGCTTGCTTGCGTTAATGATGTTCTGCTGTTGAAATTCCTCCTCAAAACTACTTGCTTCCTTTCTTTACTTACCTACAAAAAATAAAACATCTGTCCTTATTAGGAATTCATAATGGCTATCCCATTCTGCATTTATAAAAGTATACTTTTCACTATGAGTAAAGAGATGAATCAAAGTATCCGAGGTCCACTCTATAATACGTTTTATCCTCTCTAGTAGAGATGTAGACAGAGAAGTTACACAGCCCTCCTCCGTCTGACCCTCAATCCCATTTTTAAACGCAAGTCTGTTCTTTCCATACTTTTGAGTCATGGCAAAGCATGAAATTAAAAACCAGTCAATCCATCTGTGGTAAGAGGCTCAGTGGCTTTGCCCAGCAGATACTTATTTATTAGGTAGTTTCTTTTTTTCATCTAACACCTGTTATATGATATGTGAAATTGAAAAAAACTTTGTTGTAAACTTATAAATGCAATCTGTTGCCACCTCTGATTTTCATTTATAAATTACTTTCTTTTTAGGATCCCTCTCCAAAAGTTAACATTCCTAACATGTATGAAGGGTTTTGTGAACAGATCAACTGCAATTTTTTTTTTGACTGCTCTTGAGACAGGGTAATGATTACATTTCACATCTCAATGTTCATGGATTTAGCATGAAAACACCTAACATTCATGTTAAGAATCAACGAACTGTATTGTAATTCATGTTGTGTTTATTTTCTCATTGTTTATATATTTGGTTTTATATCCATAAGTCACTGCCTGTAATTCAGTTCCAGAACTGGAATATTTACAGATTTGTTTATCATGTTAATCTGAGTTACAAGGCTGTTTGATTCTGGCCTTTTACAAACAGAAGTACCATAACTAAATTAAAAAAGGTTAATAATAACATAAATATAAAAGCAGTAAAGTGCCTTCCCCCCTATTTGGATTACTTTCTTTTTGTAAGAAGTTGCCACTTCCTTTTCATCCTCACCTTTAACTGTGTTGTATCACAGAAGTGGGAAGGCTGGAGCTACCCAAAGTGTATTCAAGGTCCTAGGTGTATTAGAAGTGATGTTTCCACAATTCTGTAATCTTATTTCCTCATTTCATTAACTTTTTTGGTAATTGTGACACTTTAATTTGCTCCTGGAATGGAAGTACAAAGACCAGCTGGCCTTACAAATTTTTGAAAAACAATGGGAGCAAACGTGTTGCTTCACCTAAATATTGTCTAGGTTGTAAATGACAGCTTCATTCGTAACGTTTTGAGGGGTTTTATGTAAGTGTCTACTTTGACAGCTCAAAAACTTGATACATGATTTAGCCATTAATAAAAACTTACCTAATTGGATCACTAGACATGTATGCTATTTAAAACACCTCTTCTTTTTTCATTTTTAAGTGACTATGGAATTCAAGATGGAGACGAAAAATCCAAACAAAGGAGATTTCTGAATAAATATGATTGCATCTTGCTAGATTTAAACCAAAACCTACTTTAACAGATAGGAACACTTAAATTTTGGTCTATAAAAAAACCCAAAACAAACAAACACCCAAACCCAAACAAAACCACAAATGAAAGAAAAACAGATAGCCAAATAGGTCATGTTTCAATGATGCAGAATAACAGAAAATAAAGGCCCACCATATTACTGTTTTAACAGTAGGACATTTTTTTGAAAAATTATCTAAGTCCTCCTGTGAAGTTTGTAGCACCTAAAATAAAAACATTTTTAAAGACACTTCAAAAATCAGAAATGTGAAGATTAACTTATCATATTTTAAATTCATTTTTTAACTTCTGCTGAAGTGAGGTTCATGGTTGTGTGGTGCTAAGTAGGGATTCTCTTGCAGGTTCTCTTCTACGTGCTGCTTTCATCCCTTCCGCTTCAAGTATGTTTTATTTTCCTGGACGAATCGAATCCTTTTTGCAGACTTACTGTCCAAAAGTAACTCTCGGGCATGTCCGTTATCATGTGTTTACTCTGCTGTACCGGGACATTAATATGTAAGACTCTTCTTACAAGGCACATACGCTTGCTTGCCCCTCTGCCTTTGGCAGTAGTCGTGTCAGCAGCTCAGGGCCGAGGCGACAGCCCACAGGGCTGGGTGCTGTGCTCCGATGATCTATGACGAGTACTCTGTTACCTTTGAATAAATGACACGGCTCAGTGGTTTGCAATTTTTATCACTATGGCACTGCATATTTTGGATTGGTCATTCACCCAGTGTTCATTTAAAATTGCCAGTCTTAAGACTCTTAGTTTATTCTTCCCCTCTGCTGAGTTGTTTGAAATTAAAACTTGCATCTGAATGTTCCTCTACACTTCTGATTGTTTTATTTTGTAGGCATTCTCTCAAACTGGCATGTTTCCAGGTGTTTGGTTCGCATCATCTGATTCTGTGGGTTCTTTATGTATGCTTTTAAATATGATCTCTCCAATGTGTTCTATCCTTTACTGCTAAACGGTGGGAGAAATGTGTTTTCCTGAACATCAGCCTGGGCGTCTCTGCTCTCCCATCTATAAAATGCAATGCTGACCTTATTATGTGACTAAAGAAGGTGTCAAAAACTACCATAACGGCAGCTATGTGGATATTTAAGAAGAACAGATAGCTAACTCAGGGGATTTTCTAGTAACTCATTTGCTGTTGAGCTTAGAGAAATTACTTACTGCAGTTTAGTGAATTTCTGTGAATCAGATAAACCGTGTTAATTGCACAGATATGGCTTCATGACAAGATAAAACACTACGTTAACCTTGAATGAAAGTGGTGAATTGTTATAAATTTAAAGGCAAGTTTATATTTCTTTATTTCTTTGGTTCAGGGAGTTGTGGATCTTTTTGTTCTTAGAAATAGCCTCGATTGATAACATAATAAAACAGACTTTGTACTTGGAAATATCACAAGGTTGTGTTGTTATACAGCTTGGACTGCACTACGTTCTAGCACAGAGTTTAGTGGTGGATATCACAGAGTATTTGAGCTACATTCTTGGCCTTTACAGTAATATTTTGTGCTCAAATTTTTATGTTACTGGGTAAATATCTTTTCAACAGCAGAAGTGCAGCTTACTAATTCTTGCTGCAGAGGAAGATGCATGGATATCCGATGGCTAGCAGTCTATTTAATAAAGATAGTTCTCAAAAATAACTTTTTCAACAGGGGGGAAATAACAGTGTCTGCTAACAACTTTTCATTTATCACCACTGAATTTCTATACAATCTGGTTACTGATTCTTTGAATCTGGAAGAACTACCGATTTGAAACTGGTACAATACAGATTAGTAAAAAGAGGTATCAAAGGGTGATTCTTTGTATGGGTAAAATAAATAAATCATTTTGACTTTGAGATTAAAAGTGCAGATCTTCTAATGCAGTGAACTACCAATTTATGTAATTTTGATCAACATATTGTAATGGAGTATTCACAAAGCAGCCAGATCAATGGATGTAAATGTCACAAGTGAGGTTGTTCATCACCCTGAGCAAAGCAAAGATTTGGTTTCATGTGAATGAATCTATTCAGTGCTGGAGACTGTGGACACAGTGCCAGAATGCAGATGGTTTTTTAAAAAAAAAAACCAAACAAAAAACCCCCCACCAAACCAAAAAAAAACCCTCTAGCTAATGTGAGTTGTGGAATAGAGTTGAAGGTGATACGTGGATGAGAATTCAGGGCAGGCAAAAATGTGTGTCTCATGCAAAGCAGCCTAGGGAGGATGCACAGGAAATTTTTACTAGTTCTCGTGTGTGCTTTTGCTCCCTTTTGCTTTAACAAATAAAAAAGGAAAAGAAGACTCTGAAAAGTAGATAACGTCCTTTTGACAAGAAGCCATGTAACAGTGCAGACCTATATTAGTACCACACATTTAGACCAGTCCTGCAAGATTTTAAGACTGCCAACATGAACAAGGAGTTCCTGGATGCTCTCAAAAGCAAAAAGGAGGCCTACAGAAGGTGGTAGCAAGGACAAGTAGCCTGGGAGGAATACAGAGAAACTGTCCTAGCAGCCAGGAACCAGGTTAGGCAAGCTAAAGCCCAGATAGAATTAAATCTGGCCAGGGATGTCAAGGGTGACAAGAAAAACTTACTTAAGTATGTCAGAGATAAAAGGAAGACTACAGAAAATGTGAGGCCTCTCTGGAAGGAAACAGGAGACCTGGTCACCCAGGATATGGAGAAGACTGAGGTACTGAATGACTTTTTTTGCTTTGGTCTTCACCAGCAAGGGCTCTAACCACACCACCCAAGTTGCAGAAAGCAAAAACAGGGGCTATGAGAATGAATATATCCTCTAGTATAGGAGAAGATCAAGTATGAGACCATCTAAGGAACCTGAAGGTACCCAAGTCCATGGGACCTGATGAAATCCATCCGCAGGTCCTGAGGGAACTGGCAGATGAAGTTGCTAAGCCACTTTCCATTATATTTGAAAAGTCGTGGCAGTCTGGTGAACTTCCCACCAACTGGAAAAAGGGAAAGATAATCTCCATTTTTAAAAAGGGAAGAAAGGAAGACTGACAGGCCAGTCAGTCTCACCTCTGAGCCGGGTAAAATCATACAGCAGATCCTCCTGGAATCTCTGCTAAGGCACATGGAAAATAAGGAGGTGATTGGTGACAGCCAACATGGCTACACCAAAGGCAAATCGTGCCTGACAAATTTGGTGGCCTTCTACGACAGGGTTTACAGCATTGGGTCGATAAGGGAAGAGCAACTGATGTCAACTACCTGGACTTGTGCAAAGCATTTTACACTGTCCTGCATGACATCCTGGTCTCTGAATTGGAGAGACATGGATTTGATGGATGGACCACTTGTTGGATGGCTGCACTCAAAGGCTTGCAGTCAACGGCTCGATGTCCAAGTGGAAACTAGTGACGAGTGGCGTTCCCCAGGTATTAGTACTGGGACCAGTGCTGTTTAACATCTTTGTTGGTGACATGGACAGTGGGATTGAGTGCACTCTTAGTTTGCCAATGACACCAAGATGCGCGGAGTGGTCGACATGCTGGAGGCAAGGGATGCCATCTGAAGGGACCTGGCCAGGCTTGAGAAGTGGACCCCATGCAATCCCAAGCACAAATACAGGCTGGGCGGAGAATGGCGTGAGAGCAGTCCTGAGGAGAGGGACTTAAGGGCCTTGGTGGATGAGAAGCTCAACATGAGCTTAAGTGCATTATGGGAGAGGAAGCGGCTTCCCCAGTATTAATAAGCAGCTACCTTCTTTTGTTATGCCAATTTTAGCTCCAGAATTACTTTGGCATAAAAAAAAAGAAGTAATCTTTTGACTTATTAGTTCTGACTTCCTGATTTTTTTTTTTTTTTCCCCCTGGGGAAAGGGGCATGGGGGTAGCTTATGAAACTCTCGAGAGAATTTGAAGGAAAGTCAGGGGTTGATTAATTTTCTTTAGTTTAAGTTTGCTTTCAAATGACATTTTTCCTTTTGGCTGCTCATTAAGTGCTGCTGTTTGGTTGTGTAGATGTATTGTAAATTAATAGACTGCAAAAAAAAAAATAGTTTCCCAGTGGCTTGATTCCAGTGATACTTGAAAAATTAAGACCTGCGAACTGGTGTAGACTCTAGTTTGAGTGTTAAAGTCATTCAGGTTTCAGTGGCAGCATGTTGAGGTTTTACTGCTTAAAAAAAATTCCTATACTGTCAGTTTCAGCAATGTTCTCCTTTTGAAGGAGCTACAAAGTGAGAAGAATATTTTGATTTGGCTCTTATAGTAATTGTGCTCTCACCTTGTTGCTTCCAATTTTAATGGAGTTTGAAAGCATTGGTGGTATTAATAGACTTGTGCTTTTTTTTAAGAAGTCTGAGTCCGGTTATAATAAAGGATAATTTCTGGAAGGTTAAACACGCAAAGCTAAACCTTTGTTGAATAATATCACTGAGTTGTGACCAGCACGATATACTTTTGAAAATCCAGTTAGCGGAGAGACATATTCTTGAGTGAAATAGAAAGGTGAGATTAATTTTGTGCTATCATTTGTGCAGTGGAATTCCCAAAAGATGTAAATATAGGCAGAAACAAATCAGAGCTTGCATGCTCAGTCATAAACGAAGTGAGGAAAAGGAGCACAGAGGTTTGGCAGAGTGACTGGGAACTTCTGTCCGCAAATAGACTGTAGTAGTTAACGTCTCCATTACTCCCATCTTACAGTACTTCCTCTCCAGTTCCTTTCCAGCTTATCAAGGTGTGTAAGTGATTTCATACGTAATTTTAATTTCTAGCTGAAATAATGTTTTATGCTTTAAGTTTTCAAGGTAACTGCTAATTAGTCATTTTGATTTTCAACTCAGTCCCCTCCCCCCCGAATCGTAACAGGAACTACTTTTTCTTCATTTCTATATAGAAATTTGTATTGTGGTTTGCATCAGTATTGTTGAGAAACTGATTTCTTTCTTGAGAAATACAATTCTTCTCAAGTGACCTAAATGCTGCTGTTCTGCAATAGCTACTTAACATTTTTTGGTTTTAAAGGCAGAGTCAAAGATATTTGTAAGAATTCAGTAGCAGTCCTTTTTGTCCGCGTGCCAGCAGAGAGCCAGTTGAGAGCGCACACCAATGCATGTGCATATATATTCAAGCACTTTCCAAAAGAATGAGCTTTGCTTGAGTCTTCTTGCATTAATTTTCCATTAAAACAGAATTGGTTTTGGAAAAGTGCAGAAAACTGTAGCTAAAGATGTGGTGTGTTTTGACCAGGATTTTTATAACACTGGGCCATAATGACTATTGCCTGTTAAAGAAATTCTCATATGGTGCCGCATTTCTCAATTATTACCTTTGGGCTCATTTTTTTTACAAAAAGTTAAAAGTGCAGTAGAAGCGAGACTTCTTTTACACAAGCTTGTTCTTTTTCAGCACTCCTCGTTATTTCTTTGGAAATGAACTTCTGTGAAATACATAAATACCAGTAGAGATGCTCAGCTCGCTCTCTCGTGTGGTTGATTGTTTGTGTAGCAACAGTGTTTTGCAAAAGCGGTGTTCAAGAAGTGTTTGTGAAGTTGTATTCGTGTATGAATCCAAACATGAAGTAATTCAATTTTCATTAGCTACTACCAGTGTTACTTGTATGTCATTCTCCTGGAAGTAACTTAAGTAATCTGAATAGTTATGTGTGATTCATAAAATTGGCAGTGTCAATGTACGTCGTTGGGGGAAGGAGGAGGAGAGAGTAGCATGTGTTTGATGTAACAGTTGGATGTAGGGTGCAGGTTTATGTTGATGGTTCTGATTTTGTTTCACCAGCTGGCTCCTAGGTTTGGTTTTTGAAAGCAGCATTTTCGCAAGCGCGGTAGAGGGTCATTTTACGTTCTGTGGCTTTGCTGCAATTTCTTCTCTTGAAATAAGAGTGTCTGGTGATAACTACCTAGGAGAAGCTTCTCTATGGCTTCGTGTTACAAGGATCTCATGAAAGAGTACATGGATGCTGGTTGAGTTTTGCCCTTCACGTAGGAGGACAGCTGTTGGCCCTTGGGAGCTGGGCTTTCCGAGGAGGTCAGCACTGGGTATTCAAATGCTTGGTGCTGACTGTTAGGGACAGATGTTAAAGATGTGTGAATATAGTTTAAGTGCCATTAACTTGCAGTCTTCTCTTGCACAAATATCTTTGAAAATCTGCTTTAAATAAGGTCATATTTGATACACTGTGAATCTGTATGCGGAGTTCTTCAAACCTTGCTAGCAAAGCTTATTATTTCTGAAAGGACCGAGGGGCTGTGAAACTGTCACAGTTTTGCCTCAGTGTTTATGACTCTAGTTGCTGTATCCAAAGCCATAGACCAGAGTAGGTAGTTCAGGTCTGTATAGAAAGAAAGGGAAAATAAATGTCTGGCTTAGGCGTTGAAGCCATTCAATAGGAAACTTTCTGGCAAGGGTCTGTTTCTAGTTTTTAAACATTGTTCTTCTGAACTTTGGGGTTTGGTTTTTTTTGTGTTTTGGGTTTGTTGTTGTTTTTTTTTCTCCCCTCCACCCCCCAATTTTCAAGAGAAAAGCCTAAAAATAACTGTTTTTGAAAACATGGCAGGTATTGGTACCTACTTTTCACACCCCTCTCCTTTTACCTCCAGTAGTTCAGTTATGAGATCGGTCACTGAATCTGCTGTTAGAAGTTGTCTGAATTTTCTACATATTCTTAGGAAGATGACCTGTATTTATTTGTCTCCTCTGGTTCTGGGAGTTCAGCAGAGAATGGTGCCTGCCTCGGGAGTGAGTTGGTACGCGTAATGGTTTAAGGATCGTTGTCAAAGTATCACATGCTTGTAAAGGCAGGAGAAGACACTCTTTCATCCACAAATATTGGAGGTGCCTCAGTGAGGGGTTTTTCTATGGAAAGCTGAACAAGCTGTGAACAGACTTGCAGCGTGTTTCAACTACGTGGAAGTTAACCGGAGCAGGGATTGGAATAATGTCTTCCCAGTCCCAACAAGCCAGTACCATTCTCTGTGTGTTGCAAGAATGTTTGAGTCTAAACTTGTTGATCTATCATGCTTTTAAAAACTTACATATTCTCCTTGGTCTGAACTGTGTTAAAAGATACAGAGCACTCCTATCCAGGAAAATTGAAGAAATTTGTCTTGCTAGCTTGGAAATTCTATTATGTAGCAGTCTATATCTCAGTAATTTCCACTAAATTACCCTAGGACGGATCTCTTATGAATCTTATTTCAAGATTTTGGTAATAACCGTAATAGTGTACAAAACCTGAATGTTTCTCCTTAATACACATTGTAATGAACTACCTGAACACATACCTGATCTACAAGACAGATATGAGGAGATTAATTTGTCATAAATGTTATTTTTTCAGTTTCATATCTGTGCTTTTAACTTCATATCACGTTCTTGTCAAAATGTTGGGATTATTCAGAATGTATTCGGAAGGGCTAAAGAAGATAAGCTAAAGGAATGTAATATGATAAAGCCTAAAACACAGTATAAACTAGTTTTCAAGATACTCTTGAGATTGATTTAGTAGAAGTGACAAAATGGATATTGCCAACTTTTCTCAATTTTGAAAACTGTTGCAATCACTTAATAAAGCCTGTCACATCTGTGTAAATACAACTTAATGCTGTCCTTGAGGCTAACCAGTTAAAGTGAAGATTCTGAGTGTAATAATAGTATCATGGATTTTAAAAGTCTCAGTGAAGTGAATGACACTTTTTTTTTTAATCTTTTGTTAAATGAATGACACTTTTGTATGTCATTGTTTCACAAGTATGTAATATGTTAATAAATTTGTACTGAGAAAATCAGTTGTTAGAAATTTGTATGACAGTGATTTTTTTTTTTTCAACATGTGGCCTTCGGCATCGGGAGGGAATTGATCATAGGAACTGGACGGTAAAAGATAAGAAAGCAAGTATATCTACACACACTCTGCATGGCAGTCTGTACACCTAGAATTTATACAGACTTCTGGCTCTTCTTTGAGGGAGAGTTGTGGAACAAGGGTCCCCAAATTAGTTAAAGGTATAAAAGTACGGACTTGAAGTCCTGCAGATAAATACATTTAAATATTTATATAATCTTTTCCTCCTCCTCCTCCCCTCCTCCCCACCCCCACTTTTGACATGATTATAACATTTCAGCATATACTTCTCATTTCCGTAAGAGGACAAACTCTGCTAATTTTGTATTCATCTTGTACACAAAAAAAAGATAACAACCCACCCCACCCCCCAAAAAAAACCCCAAAAAGCTTTTACGATTAAAAGTACCCCAAACCATGACTTAAAAGAGTTATGAAAGCATTTGTAGTGTCATAGTTCACAGCTCTTGGGGAAAAAGGTGATTATTTCTTTCATTTTGTATTCATAATAAATTGGAGCAAGCCTGTTGAACTCCTGGAGAGAGGACTGCAGCAGAAAAAACACCTAGTGTGGACCGTGAAGTCTGGACAGGAGCACAGATAATACGGCGGCAGGGTGGTGGTGGTGGGGAGACGCAGGCACGTTTCTCTTCATTCTTCTCTTGCTGGTTGTTCCCTGGTACCAACCCAGAAACTTTCTGATTGCCTTTGTCTAAACAGACATCTGGGTTTTTCACTTCCTCTTAATCATCTTTTGAACTTCAGTTAACTTTAATGCACATTGAGGGAAGCGTGTAGAGTGGTCTTGTGGGACCTGTTGAGCATGTGTGTACTATGGCACCTCTAATGCACTTTTCAAGTTCAGCCAAATATACTTTGAAAAAGTAGTAAAATGCTACATTTTGTTTAACTGTTGCACCTCTACAATGGATCTGCTAAGTAGGATGAGCTCTTCATTGTAAGTAGAACTAAATTAAGTTATTTCTAAAATTGGTTTGCTTTATTTGGAGATTACCTTTAGAATACCTAATGAGTCTTTCCGTCTCTGCCTTTTCTGTCAGTGGCACTTTTTACAATGTGATTGGGAAAATGCAATGAATGCAATAAATATAACCTTAAAAATTTAAGAAGGTTAACAAGAATTTGCTATTGTTTGGAAACCCAAAGATGTAAAATACACCCCATCCCCCCCACCAGCAAAGAAAATGCAATGGAAGGTTTGAATTGCCAATGATTAAATAAATAGCTTATCTAGAGTGTGTTTGGAGCAATCAACTCTTCCAGAGGAGAAAGGAAGATGTGAACATAGAAGGAACCATATTCAGTGTCAGGACATGTCTTTGCTTTTGATGGTGTGTATCCATTCCAGCAAGGACTGAGTCTAAAGTTTTGGAGAATTCCTCATGATGCAGGTCCAGTATCCCTTCTACCAGAACTATTTTATTTTTAAGAGCAGTTCTATGTTTAACTCTTTGTAGTGGACCCCATCGCTGAATCCCACTCTGTTGCTGTTGAAAACAAAATACTAATAAAGCTCCCCAGGCTCTTCATCATCCAGCTGAAAAGCGGTGGGACAGGCAAAAATCTTGTTCAAATTCCATATAGATGATCATATGACTAATGGGATGTCAAATACGGACCCTCTTGTCTGCAAGTGAGCAAGATGTTTGGCATCTGCCTGTCTTTTGGATGCACGTGAAAGTGCCTGAGTTCTTTGAAAGAGGGAACGTGTATAAAGACTTTCTGCTGGCTCTGAGCATCTGACATTTATAAGTTCTTGTACAGCCGAGAAAAAATTAGGCTGACACAACTGAAATCCTTCACCACATTTCACTAAACACTGGTGCTTGTGGATCGGAGTTAAAAAGAAGCTCCTCTTGTATCCTGTTATGATTGTTCTACGATAATGAAACAAAATAAGAGTATCAGTTTTTCTTGCAAAATATAACAGGTTTGCGAAGAAGGGAATATTAATGTTTTTAAAATTACTACTTTTGTTTGAACAGTATAAACTTTAGTTTGTTCTGTGAGTAAACCCACTAATGCATATCAATGTAATCATTGATAAGCATAATACAAAATATTTTTTTACAAATAAATATGCTGAAAAAGGCAATATTTTAAAAATTAAATACCTTTCCTAATGATTTAAAAGCCAGATCTATAAAAATGTTTTTGTGAAACAAGTGAATTTTGTATTTCTGTGTTTTCTTAAGATAGTGCTGTTAGCAAATTTTCTGAGGATTTATTGGTGCTTGCAGCAGTTTTAAACACATTTTCTTCACTTTAATAATGAAATTTATTCATGTATTTTTTTGATGATGTTATTTCTTCTTGCTGTAAAACAAAAGTTAGCAGTAACCTTGCCTAAGGAGTTGTTTTTGCTGTCAGATGTATCAGTGGTATCCCTGTGTCCTTGTTACTCAACTGTATTTTCTTTTTTCCTGTTGAAAGGAGCAGGTTATTTTTAGGAAATGGGAGGGTAAAAAGCCACTTACTGGAACTTTTTGGAAACTGGTATGAAATGCGTGAGTGTCATATAGATTTTTCTGATTCCTGGTCTCTGTTTGATGTTGATATTTATATCAAAACACTACTGTCTGCTAGTCCTCAGAGTTTCGGTGAATACTCCTCTGGCTTTGGCAGATCTGCTGTATGAGAAGTGCCTTACCTGTGTTCTGAAAGACTTCTTGCTGTGGGGGGAAAAACATTTGCCACAATGGTACTAGGCTTATACTGGTTGAGAGAGGGGGGGTGGAAAAAAAAGTAGCGCATGCATGATTCTTCTGTACCTTCCATCTGGTTTCAGGAGTTTGGGGAGAACAGGGGCTGTGATCTCCGTCAGACCAGAGGAACGTTTTTAGATTTCAGATTAGGGTGTTCGTGCCCATCCCTTTCATAGGAGAGTGAGTGTGTTGGACGGGGAGCTATATTTTAGGGCTGTGTTTGCCAGACCATTCTGTCTTCTCTTTGCTCGTGCTCGGAGAGTCCCCGTGACACATCTGGTCACTCTCATGCCTCCCTTGCTGCAGGCTCCAGGGCCAGCACTGCAGGCTGACGCTCCACCAGAGTTCTTGCTTGAGCTCTGCCCCATTGAAAACATCATTGTCTCAACAGTGAGGTATACTTTGGTAGTGGGGAGGTGAGAGTATTAGATAGAAGACCAGTTCTTAACTAGTTCCACCCCCCGCTGCCTCCGCACGTGTGAAAAATTACAAGAATTAACCTTGGACTTCTGCATATTTGCCTCCAGCCAGAAAGAATGACTGCCGCTTGACTCGGGCTAAGGAATGTTTTTGAAAATGCAGAGATTAATAAAACTTTAAAGGTAAAGTTTTCCAATGATTGAATGTTCTCTTTTATATTCCATTTGTGCTTCTGTGCCGTTATAAAGCCCAAGCACAGGCTAAGAGCTCCAGCTGACAAAAGGTTGTTCAGTTTTGGTGAGGCCCATAGAGCTGTGCTGTTTTTGAGGATCTTGAAGAGGTATTTTTCCCCGCAAGTTTTTATAGCGCTAAATTCTATTTATATGCTGTTGTGGTTTATAATTCCTATAAAACTATTCTATTATCACTTATAAACTTAAAGGGCACATGCATTTTCATAACCGTGGATGGAACTGCTTGCTTCCCAAATATTAAGAAAGGCTGCATACGAGTGCAGGTTTGGGTCTGTGCTGGGTTTTGTTCATTGACGCGTCACATCTTTTTCTTGTGGTTTTACTGTTTCAGACGAGAAAGGGTTTGTGGCAAGTGACTGTTTCAGTAACTTGTCATACAAAAGGAAGGGGTGTACATCACGTTTGTTTATGACATGATGATGATTGGTTTTGTGTATCACGTAACATAGTCCTTTATTATCATAATTTTTTCCTTCGCTATGTCACGTCATATCAGGACAATATTTTTGTGATGTTTTGCTCCAACTCGGAAGAAGAATTTTAAAGCTGTTACCATATTCTGAAGTTTCTCACCTTCAGAAGTAACTTTATAAACCTAAGCTTCATTGCAAGTCAATGAATCACACATTCCTGTGTGCTGCGGCCCTTTGGAAAACAGGGTTTAAAATATTTTGTGCATTCATTCTTTGAGAAATGTTATCCAGTATGCTTGAGAGGCTGGGGTCTGAGAGGGGCAAAAGTCTGAATCTTCAGGTCTTCTGAAGCTAAATTTGTCTTTGTATGGAAACTGTGTGTGTGTTTGAAAGGGAAGGAACAGATTGGACGACTTTTTTTTTTTTTTTTTTTTTTTAAATTTCATTGCATTTTATTAAAGGGAGTGGATGGGTGCAAGTTGCAGGTTTTAGGGCAGTTTTGTTGGAAGAGTTATTTGTGGAATGAAAAAGAGGTACGTGGGGAAAAAAAAAAAGGTTCAGCCCAGGTAATTGTTATAGCCGGTGCCATTCAAAGGAACTGGCTGGGGGGAAGCTCACATAAATCCTGAGGGGAATACCCAGTTTTTAAGAGGAAACAAGAGACAAATATGACCAGTTGCCCTGGTGGTTTGTTTCATCCCCTTCCTACGCACCACCTCTCTTGGCTTGTCTGAGACAGCTCTAAATTTAGAAAACATATCAAAACACAACATTTCTGAAGGAACCCGCAGGCATTTGAAAGATGTCTGCGTGGAAGTTTCGGTGTTGTTTCAGCAGCCAGGGAGGACTGAGGTGGCTTGTGCTGGAAGCTGGAAGGCTGCCACTCCGCTTCCTTTGTTCGGCTTCCTTTGCTGCATAAAACAGAGGAGACAGCAACTAACATCCTTAGTGTTAGAAAGTAATTACAGAGGTGACGATTTCAGCTTCAAATCTCACCTCCCTTGCCCTCACCAGTCCAAATGCCTGCAACCACTGCAGTCACCATCTGCGCTAGTTTCATGGCACCCCCTGCCATTTTGCAGTTTCTTCCTCACTGTAAGAAGCACCTCACCATGAAAAGTAAGGGGTTAATGACAGCAAAGACAAAAGGAAAAGGAGTTGAAGGTGTTTGCTTTCCCCTGTTACTGGTTAAAGTTTGATATCTGAGCTGAAACGTTCAACTTCCCATGCCACATGCCTATCTCACTTTTCAGACTGAGAATGTCATGTCTTCCCCTCCCCAGAATGTTTGGCTCTTATTTATATTTTTATTATTTTATAGTTTAATAAAATTATTTTCTATAGTTTAATAAAATTATTTTCTAAGCCTTTTCTCTCTCTTTTCTTTCTGTCTCTTTTCTCCCTGCCCCAAAAGAAATAACTTGATATAACCCCAAATTTCCCTAGTTTATACCTGTTCAGAACTCTTCATGTTTTGTTAATTAACCGTTTTTTATTTCTTAGTAGTGTTTGGTTTCTGGACAAAGCTGAAGAAAACTCTTAGAAGTAAGGTGGAGAAACATTCTTTACATAGGTGTGTCTTCGTAAGTGATGAGTAATGAAATGGCTTGGTCCACGTTCCTGTTCCCTGATGCCTCTGATTGTTGCGATCCTTTCTAAACAAGTGGTTTCATAGGAAGGACTCCCCCTTGTGCACAGGGCGCCCTGTACCATAGCAGGATTTTCAGACTTACCTTCCTTTTGAGTTCGTTACGAGCTCTGAACAGATTGTTTTGCAACTCGGTTTCTTCCAGTGGCTTTGTGTGTCGAGCATTGTCAGAAACAAAACCATATTCTGCCAGACAACCTGTCTAGCGTCCATGGTCAGAGGACAGCTTGCTTGACCCTAACAGGTTGGTTAGTTTGTGTGTTGGAATGTTGTGAGCAAAGATATCACAGATACCTCTAACCGTAACTTTGGTCTTCTCCTGATGAAAAACTTAACAGTGCTGCTAATGACAGTCTGATATCACCCTCTTGCCCCAAGCCCAGCTGATGAACTTGAAATTAGCCTTGTGGTGTTTGGGTGGGTTTATTTAAATAGCAAAATTTTATGGGGCACTTAACCATCTGCTTTTTGTGCATCTGGGAGGTTGATGAAGTTGTTCATATTAGAGTTTGAGGGAGTTTTAAAAGGCGTTGCATGTAGCTAATTGGGTTTCTTTCCCTATTTAATAACATTTTCTGTGATAAGTGGAAGTATGCTGGTTAAGTGCTTTAATACATTTTTGTATTTTCTTCTACTGATGTTTTGTTGGAATTGAAATTATGAGCACACCTTTGGCAAAATACTGCCCATTTTTAGGTAGTCAATAAATTTTGTCTGTTTTTACTGTAGATTACTATAGTGGTAGTATATCCTTGTCTATGAGGAAAAACCGTATACTTAGTTACTGTTAGCTGTGTTTTAAACAAAATACTTGAATGCTGATCTCTAGAAATGTGGCCAGCCAACAGCCTCATGATGTGCGTGCATAGGCTCTATTTAGGAGATCCTCTACTCAGTAAGCCATCTCAAGTATGTTGCTTAGTTGCCTCTTGGATGAGGACAGGAATACACAATTAAAAAAAAAAAAGGGGGGGGGGTGTCCAAAAAAGGAGATGTTATGATCCCATCTGGAGGAGAACTGAAGTGATTGGTCTAGTGCTGTGCAGGACAACTGCCAGAAGTATCTAAGAGGGGAAAGCATACTCTTTTTTTTTCTTTTTTTTTTTTTTTTACTCAAAACCGCTTCCTGCACTGACTGTAATAGTTCATGAAGGTGAACATCCTGAACTAAATTCTGCCATCACTTATACATCCTAAGTGTATATATTAGGCTGCCTGTGTTCCCTGTGAAAGTAAGCCTGTAAACTAAACACACTTGTCAGTTGCTTGAAAAAACTGAAATTCCAAGGTTCTTCCCAGCTTTTTACTTCATTTAAACTGAAATGATTTTCAGCATTTACACTGCTGAAAGTCCTGTTCTGTGCCTTCTCTGCGAAGAGAAGTACTTGCATGTTGGCAGGTTTTGGTGGAACTCCCTCATGGGTGAGCAATTGCTTACTGGAATTACCCCAGTAATGCCACTGCCTGTTCCAGGGATGCTGCTGAAATCATTCCCAGGGCTTCAGAGCCCTTGTGGGTGTTTGCTGGCTTCACTGACCTGTGCGTAGCACTGCTGAGCGTGAAGGCAGCCAGCGGGAATGGCCATGGGGGTATCTAAGGCTTCTGCGGTTTTGCTGTTAAGAACTACTATGTAGCGCGACAAATGCGTTGTTTCTTGATTTTTGTATGAAAATAATTAGATAGAAAGCCTATCCTGCTACCGTTGCTTATTTCATTGCGTCCTCCCTTCTTAAATAGTCAGTGAAATCTGTAAATCAAAAATGATCTGGTACACGTACTTTAAAGAGCAAATATTGGTTGGGTGCACATCTAGGGTACCACACTGTAGTTTAGGTAAACAGGGATTATTCCTTCATTCTCACAGGACTGTATGGAAAAAAGTCCTACCACATCAGTGATTATTTGAAAATAAAGTGGAGGTGGTTTTTAGCTGTAATTGCCCACATATTCTGATCTGAAAATTATCATCTCTCTACATGGAATCGGGATATAATTGCTTTAATTGCTATGGAATATAATTATTTGAAAAAGAGGGGCAAGCACCACTAAAGTGTTCATGAGTTGCATGAAGTATCTTAAATGAATTTGTCCTACTCCTCTTGATGCTGGCATTTGAAATACTGGCGTAACATTTGTATTTATTCAAAGCGATGGTAATGTTCTAGCTGACTTCTGAGATAATCTGGTACCAATATTTTTTGGTATCGGATTTTTTTTTTTCTTCTTTGACTGGACTGCTGTGAGAGCAGAGAAAGAGGAAGGGCAGCTTTTGGCTGGAAGATCTGAACGGAGTGGAAAGAAGTGGCGGGGTGGCTTAAAGTATGGTTGAAAAATACAAATATCTGTATATTGCAAAACGGGGTGGTTTTGAACAGTGTTAGATTTTTTTTTTTGGCTGCAAAATGTTGGTAAATAATAAAATTGTAAAATAATGTGAATCAAAAATTAAGACTCTAAGAGTGTTTTTAAATGAAGAAAATACAGAATTTACTGTACAGTCTGATGTAATTAGAGCAAGGAGGTAGTTGCTCTGATAGAAGACAATTTTTTCAGTATTGAATCCCTGGGTGAAGAGGAGTCTCTGTATTGTGATTTTTATTATTTTTTTTTTTTTTTTCAACGTCAAACCCATGTGAAGATGAAAGCATAGCTTGAAATAATCTGGCAGCCTAAATGACACAAAACAGGGCAGTGCAAATGTGAACTGAATGTTTTTATGGAGTTCTGTAGTCAGCATTCATTCTAAAGCTTTCCTTGCAACCTATTTGTGTGTAGTATTTGTCTTCATGTATACGTATAGTACCATCGGCTCTGTGTCTCTGGAATCTCAGCAAGAAGACCTCCACAGAAAGCTTCAAAATGTCTTTCTGTATCACCTACCACTGGGCATTGAAACATCAATCTTCTCAATTCTGCAATTTCTTCCTTAGCAAAGCACAACTCCCTTCAATTTCTCAGAATTCTTTCAGAATCCTTAAAGTTTGCATGGTCTTTAATATGACGATAATGAGCTACCTTCAAATATAATAATGGACCTTTTTGTTTTCTTACGTGTTTTGTTCTGCAGATTAAAGTGGGGAAAAAAAACAAACACAGAAACATTGTCGACTGGATAGATTTTTCAACATGAATCGTGCTTTTAGCAGGAAGAAAGGTAAGTAACTTAGCTTATGTTCCATGGGAGACATAAATATCACGTATAAATTCTTTAGAATATCAAGAATTATACAAGGAAGTACTTATGCATAATTGTACCTAATTAATTAGGTAGAAATGGGCAGCCTACTATAAGATATACAGAGCAAAGCATTCTCAATTGATAGTTATAGAGCTTTCTGGATTGTAAGGCTTATGTTGAATTTAATAATATTTTCTTTATTGAGGGGAAATGTGTGTATACATATATATATATAAAATGCACACTTTTTTTATTTTCTGCACACACCAAAGGATGCGCTGAAGGGTTTTAGAACTCCTAAAGAGCTAGTGACTTCTGTATTTATTACATATATTCATTGGATTCTTATTCTTGGAGAAGCTATTTTAGAAAACTGTATTTAATATACTTGAAATAGCTCATGCAGCAGAATGTCTCTTAGCTTTAAGAAGCTATTCTGAATTTGTAGCAGTCTGAAATGGTATGCTTTCCAAAAGAATATCAAACCACTAAATATTCAGAGTTATGTATGTTGCTCTTCTGGCTCGCTTATTTTCTTTTCACAGTCTGTTTATGATTAAACCTAAGTTTTAGATGGAGCATTAGAGATGCAGCTTTTTTTATTCACAGCTTTGTTGCTACTTTCCCCATTTGTTTGTAATTTAGAAAATACTCACCAGGTGTAATTCCTTTCTTTTTCATGTAATTCTTTTATTTTTCATGTTTTCTTCCGAAGATTCTGAAGTGTGATACACACTGAGCCAGAGCTCCTGCTTTAATAACTAGGTGTAAACTCAATTGGAGTAAGCGTAAAAGTTTCGTTTATCTAACACAAATTCCTGCTTTGGTATCAATATCAAAGCTGGAAATAAAAGGAATCTGCCATAACTTTTACCAACATGAAATGGTAGCATCACTGCAGCCTTCCATGCCTAGTACATTTATTTGTTATAGCCACATGAATCAAGATAACATAAGTAGTCCAGAATATCAGCAGACATAGCTTGATTGCAAAAGGAAGATACACTTATTTGCAAAGGCTACAAAACCCGATGAAGGATCATTTGATAACCAGTAGCACGATGGATGCTGAGGAAATAAGCTCAAAACCATAGCCCGCACTTTTCTTAAGGACTGATGTATTTTCTCATGTAGGTTTTTAACACCTCTGTCAACATCTGTATCTACCAGCTGCTTGATAGCGTTGCCTATCTTCTTCCAAATATTTTGAGAGGCCATTTCTACATCCTTTAACTGTGGTTTTATTTATCACAGCTGGGAAAGAAGCTTGGGTTTTGTAGATATTTTTTTTTTTCCCCTAGGCAACCACAGAATATTTTTTTTCCTTTTTTCTAATGACTCTTGATAATATTTGCAACTCGGACTGCCATCTTTCAGAAATAGACCAGCAGTGTTTTATAGGATGTTTTCCTCAGTGTTTTGAGAACTCTAAAATGCTCTTTTACTAATTCTCATTGCCCTTGCCAGTGTCTGCTGCTTTTATGATCAAATTGTGAAGTTGTATCCTCAGGTATCTGGGATCATTTGAGGGGTCTGGATTCATTCCCTTCTTTTTTCACTACTTCTTCATAAGAAAACTCTTACTGACCTCACCTAAGTTCTTGGAATTTGTGTGGTCAAGGGCATCTGCTGTGTTGTTCAGTTGATTTTGCGTGCTATTCTCCTTACCCCAACAAGAAAAAAGTATCATAAAAGAAGCACTTCATTGTGCGATTATTGTGGATTTTTACAAATGATTCACAACTTGAGTAACCAGAAGAAATAAATACTGTCATCCACTTATTTTACTCATAGTATCACACGCAATATTTTCATTCTTTTATCCTAGGAAAAACACAAATTTCAGTTAAGCGGGTTTCAAGAATAAGTGAAAATTACATATTTTTCATAGAGCTTTCAGAAAAGCTTGGCCGTACCAGCATTTGTGTCTAATGACTGCCTTTTAGAGCAGGTTCAGACAGGTTCAATTGCTGAGCCTCCTTTATTTTATTTACTGATTTTACTCCTAGACTTCAGAGATAGAACAATTTCCACACCTGTGTTTGGTGGGATTGTTTGTGGATTTCTTCTGTTTAGGAGAATGTGGATATTTTGAGGAGTTAACTACGGGAGTGCCATGACTTGCCTAGCAGTTCTCTCTAAATTGTAATTAGCCTCCTGGTGGCGATGCTGGTAGGGTTTGTGCTAATCACAAGTTTGTATCAGTCTGTTACCTTGAAGCTACGTAAACAACAGTCTCAAATATATAGGATGAGGTGAATTTAAACAGGTCTGAGTGGTGCTTTCACTGCCAAAGGTTATCTGACCTGCGCAGATTTACAGACTAAGTGTCCTCTAATCCTCATTGACACGCTCGGTCTATACGAGCTTTTCAGTACAAAGCGTATCTAGAACATAGGAGTTAGGGCCATAGCTCCTTATCTTTTTGAACCAGGTAAGCTGGTGACTAGAATGACTCTTTGTCTGTGCCGTAGTCTCTGAAAAGATCAGTTCTTGCTCCATCACCTGGTTCAAACAGCAGGACTTTCTTCTAAGCACAAGTACTTGTTGTAAGTTTGTTTTTGAGGGCCATGATTTGAGCATGAAACAGCCACTTCCACCGGCAAGGTGTGCTGAGTGCTCTGACCTTAAAAACAGATGTTACAGTCTTCGCCTCTCTCATTCCCAGAGATTTTGCACAAACTTCTAACCTGGACGCCTCATGCTTGTATTTTAGTTGTATTTGTTTTCATTGGGATGATAATAATTTTAATTGAAGACTTAATTGATGTGCTTAAATCTCTAGTTGATTGGGAGTAAAATTAAGTTGTTCATCTTTCATCCTAATAATGACAACGAAAAACGTAAGAAAATGTGAAGTTTAAGGAAATTCAGCTTGTTTCAGGAAGTACTTGCACAAGCAGTCCTAAATACATGAAATTTTTTTTGTAGTCCAAGTTGTAGTATCAATAGCCATGAGTTCATATGGGAACAGGGAAACAACAAAAATACTGACCAAAAATAGGCAATTTTTGGTTTAAAGCTGGTATCAGCACCAGCTGAAGTTGCGTGTTTTAATGTGAAAAAATGTAGTACCTGTTCAAAATAAAACAGCCTTTCTGTTGACTTCAGAAGTAGTTGGTTGGACTACCAATTACATATGTTTTGGAGAAGATATGATGTTATGGCAATATTATATGACAGTACAAACTGTACAAAAATATATATTGTTTTCCATTCCTTGATGAATGAGTGCAGTAAACTGTAGGTTTTATAGATTATCTTTTTTTTTTTTTAAGGATCTCTTTCCTTCTCGCACAGAAACAAATACAGAACAGTGTTATATATATTCTTGCTGCTTTGTTGTTATGACAAAGCTTGTGAAAACGTGTATGTATCTATCACACTATAAGGAGCTGCTTTTACATATGGTCCAGGTTTGGGTCACAGTTTCTGAAGAATCCTCTTAATTTTTCCTTTGATTTTTTCTTTTAAAGTCAGGTGTGGTAACATGCTCACTTTGAAATGTTGTAGTGCAAAAATTCTGTGGTGCAGATCGAAGTCTGTGAATCTCAAAATATATTTGCATCTTGATAATGTCGGTCTCTCTTTTAAGTAGTTTAGGGATATTAATGTAATTCTTCTGTAAGATTTTCGTAAATGCTATATTTTCATGTGACTTTTTTCTCATTATTACTTTATTGGTATCTAAATTGAATTACCTATTTGTTCTTAATTTATATGTGATTGTGTATATAGGTAACGTATACAAAAAAGAGAAAACATTAACTATGGGGGTTTTGGTTTGCTTTGGGTTCGTTTTTTTTTTTTTTTTTTTTTTAGTGGATGGAGGTGTATCTCCTATATGAATTTGGCACATTTTACTGATTCTGTGGCCTTCTGTTCAAAGCCATTAGTATCAGAATCGGTGCATACAACTAAACAAAAATCAATTAGTATTTGTTGACTTTTGCCTCATCAGAAATGTGAAAGAAAACTACTGTTCCTCCTAGACAGAGGCATTTCTAAATACGGAAGGACCGTAATCCAAAACTTCTGGGAGAAAGAGTGAAACTTTTTGAGTGTCTCAAAATAGTGCTAACAACGTAGGTGTGTATGTCAACTTTGGGCTAAATTTAGTACTGAATTACAACGTGTGACTTCACTGGACTTCAGTGAGGCTGTAAGTCACAGTTGTAGTTAGTTCATTCTTTACTATACCTCAATGGTCCTCCTTCGTGCCAGAATAAATGTCAGCCTGACTTTACACATGGCACAAAGTTCCATGCCAAAGCAGCTGTTGTATGCGGGGAATCTTAATTTTCTAATTTCGTTTCCCCATACGATAGCAGTTCATAAGGTTGGTAACTGGTGCCGCATTATCAGCTCATGAGATGTAGATGGTATTCATAATGCTAAATGGAATATATTAAAGTAGTAGCCTGTCATAAATCATAAGCCATAACATATCATTTCTGTGCAATGGCTTTTTATGAATCTCATTTATGAAAGTGTAGGCAGATGAATTTAATGGACAGGGTCTGACATATAAAAAAATGCAGTCAAAGATTATAGGATGCTCTTTTATGTGAACAGACTGGCTACAATATGATCTTTATTTTCATTGTAAACTTACGCTGCATTCCAGAGATGACAGATGTTTTATTTAATATTTCTTTCTCTGAATGAGTAGACAAAAGGTGAAGCCCCAAAAGGGTGAAGGGAATAAGTATAAGCCTAAAGCAAATACTTTCATTCTGTCAGAAGAGTATATTTCACATCGGTGATTTAAACAAATGGGCTGTTGTGTGCTAGACTTCCACATCAACAAGAATGACAGAAAAAAAGCATAAAGAAAGAGTAGATACTCATATCCTTTAAAGGCGTATAAATAGTCATTCCTCATCGTGGTCTTCAGATATTCTTGTGATTGCACTTTGTCCTTTCATAAAAGCACTCATCACCTTCCAGAAAAAAAAACAACCCTAGGTCTAAATCTCCTCTTCTGTCCCACCCCCAAAAAGCTGCTGGTTGATGTTCATGGGATTTTTTTTAAATAAGAATTTTTTCAAGAGCAAAGTTTGGCAGGAAAAAAGGGTGCTTTTTTGTATACCAGATATTTCTGTATTCTTTTAGTCTCGGTTGACACAAAAATTAGTTCTCTTAATACTTTTTTAATAGCTCCCCAAAGAGGTTTTGTGTGTTCTGGATACTGCTTCTTGAGTTTTGAGATACAGGGTCATGTGGAAAACAAGTATTCAGTGACCAAGTCTCCTTTTTGGATTGGTAACCGAGTATATTTTTTTAAAGTATCAGTTGTACTATTACATTGTTCTCATTACACTATGGAGATACCCTTTCAAGTATGCCACCAAGGAGAGTTGAAGGGTTACTACCTTAATTTGGGAAGGGCCAAATCATCTTTTGTTGGTGGGATGAGGAAGTGGCTAGTTCTGCAGCATGTGTGTGTTTGTGTGCATTTTTATGCGTCTCTATGTATTTACTTATATTCTGAAAGCAGAAGGAACACATCTAATTGTTTAGGAAAGAAATTATTACAGTATGTCTTTAGAAGATGAATAGCTACAAGTGAGGAGTATGCTTTGGAAACCTTCTCCATAGGATTTATGTTGGGTCTGCACAGATAAAAGCCCAATTTTTCTTTTTTTTTTTTTTTTTTTCTGTTAAGATGAGAATAGGAAGATAATTTCCTGTTGGCTATTTTATCTGCATTATCTTTGGAAAGATATTGCAGAAATCATCTTATCTATTGCCTGCTTTAATGATTATTCTAGCCAAGTTAACAATGATTTTTACCACAATAACTATCTGTTGCTCCTGCAAGGAGGTCCTTTTAAGAACATACATGCACTGCTTAACCATAAAGCACTAAATACTGATTTCAGAATGGGAACAGTGTTGAAGGAGTCTTAAGCTTTTTGGTTTCTACCCTATTAAAATTTATACGCCTTAACTTACAGAATGTTAAATGATTCACATGGCGGTTTGACAAGCATATCTTTCGAGATCTACAAGCTAATAAATTCTTGATGTAAGTTGTTACCAGTGTACGATGCAGAGTTCTTGTCCAAGTGTACTATTGCGAGTACCTTCCCCAAGCTACAACCTAAATGGTTCATGAGTTACATAGGTACACTGCTAGTTAACTGAATGAATGTCTAATTAAAGACAAGATGTATAATTCTGTGTGAAATAAATTTGGATGAGTACCAACCATACCTTGATAGGAATAACAACGACTACTTAATTTTGTAGGATATAGTCTTATAAAGCTGTTGGCAAATTGCAAAGAACATACAAAATATGTATGTACTATATGTACGTAAGTACTCTGTATGTATTCTACATACAGAGTCTAGTTGGAGGTCAGTGACGAGTGGTGTTCCCCAGGGGTCAGTACTGGGTCCAGTCCTCTTCAATATATTCATCAGTGACCTGCATGAGGGGATAGAGTGCACCCTCAGCAAGTTTGCCGATGACACAAAGCTTGGGAGGGTGGCTGACACACCAGAGGCTGTGCCACCATGCAGAGAGACCTGGACAGGCTGGAGAGTTGGGTGGAAATTATGAAATTCAACAAGGGCAAGTGTAGGATGCTGCACCTGGGGAGGAATAACCCCATGCACCAGGACAGGTTGGGGGCTGACCTGCTGGAGAGCAGCTCAGTGGAAAGAGACCTGGGAGTCCTGGTGGACAACAGGGTGACCATGAGCCAGCAATGTGCCCTCGTGGCCAAGAAGGCCAATGGCATCCTGGGGTGCATCAAGAAGAGTGTGGCCAGCAGGTCGAGGGAGGTCATCATTAGAACAATTAAAATTCTGTTTTAACTGTATTGAGATTCCAATTTCTGTTCCTTTTCCTTTGTTTTGCCCTACCAAACTGACGCACACTATGTTCTTACTTTAACAGTTTGAAATTCTTCAAAAACTTGCCTTTTTAACAATATTTGACAAGCTTAATTGATACTTTTCAAAATTTATTTATAGTTACACTGGAACAGTTGACTGAACTCTGACTCCAAAAGTGAAAGGTGGAGTTGGAGGTTTGATCTGTACATACGTCTTAGTGAAAACTTGTGAAAATGTGTTCACTTAAAAGAAATTACGCTACACCAGTAATCTCTTTTTCAACTTTTATCTTAACTTTTATCCTAAACCAGAAGCTTTTATCGAAGCCACAGTGTAGCTCTTCTGGTGACAGAAAGACATAAGAGGTATAAGCTAAATCGCTCAGAATGTTTTTCTCGTTTTCCCTTTAATTTAGGAAGTTGAACTTGTTAAAAGTTCTTAACATCAACAACTTAGAAGTGCAAAAGGAAAGATCTACTAATCATTGGTCAGTTGCATTAATATATTATTATGATCCTGTTTTCCTATCCTGTCAAAACCTACATAGTAGCATCCATATCTTAAAATATATAGTATAAAATGTGTAGGTTATGCAGCGAGTGTTACTATTTGAGGAAATGCAAATACTAGCCTTTTCTTTCATTTTGTAACTATGCCAACCCAGCATTCTATGATATCATTTTTCTATTTTAGTAATTGGCTGTTTGAAACCATTCATGAAGTCCTAGATAGTATGAGAGGAGGACAGAGAGGCTAAGCATTCTGCAAAGCTCGCTCTGTTCTAGGAAGATACAGCTTCAATGTCTTGGCAAAGAATAAATACGCCTCCAGAGAACATTTTATATTTGCCAAAAAAAAAACCAAGGAAAAGAAAGAGCAAAAGTAATTATTTTTTAATTATGCATATTGATAGACATATACTATATGTGCTTAGGGCAGAATCTGACTCATAATTTCAATTGCTTGATCATGGTAACCTAGTAGTAACCTTAATAAATTGCTGCTATTAGACACACAGATTGTACTCAGACATTCCTCTAGAGGGTGGTTGGAACAAATACTGTAGCTGAATTATAGAAGAACATGGGTAGATCTATGTTCGTTAATAAATGTTTTGATATTGCATTCAGATGAAAACTCCGATAAGAAGCCTTAAGTCTCATGGCTCAGCGTATCAGTTCATTCATTGCCTGCATTGTCGAGAAGACAGATTCTACCTTGTTGTCTGACTCACTTAAGTGAGGTTTGTGAGAACCTGCCTCTTGTTGCAGTGCAGGATAAAGAAAATGATTTAACAGGGTGCCCCGTTGTGAAGGTTTTCTTTATTTATACAAAAATAGATACTCTAGGAAAAATTAAAGATACATACCTGTATACACACACTGAAGTGAATAAGTTATTTGTTCCCTGAAGCATTAATACCTAGATGAAGCACTGATCTTGTGGGATGCTCTCTTCTTCTTCAGGAGACTGTTATTAGGGTCATTGTCTTAGAAGATCTTTCTTTTCATAGCCAGTTTTGTAAAGCAGGAAAAAGACAGTTCGAAGATTTGTTCTCTTCTCTTAGCATGGAAATCATCCATTGATATCAAAGAGATTTTGTTTCAGTAAAGAATAAAGGCGTTTAGTTTTCACCTTCTAGAAATTATTGTATTTTCACTGTGGCACTAAAACAAAACAAACAAACAAAAGTTAAAACCAGAGTCTTTCTCTGTTCACCATATTAAATGGAATGGCCACTAGGTCTCATATGCTTTGATAAATGCTTTGGAAACATAGTTGAGTAGAGCCTCTCTTAGCATGCATGAATTAATGATGAGAGTGGGGCTTAGCGAAGCGGTTAACTGAACTTATGCTGTTGAGTATTGTTTTGCCATTTAGAAAATAGTTCATCACTGCCTCTCTACTAAATCCATTCTATAATATCTATGGGCAGTAAAGTGTGGAGAAATTAATCTCAAAGGGAGAACAATTTCTTGGCACTGTTACTGCTTTTCTTTTTGGTAGATGAATGGTCAGCTGTGCTGTTATCTAACCTAGTGTCAGCCACCGCTAAGTGCAGCACAGTTGTTCTGGGTACTTTATGAAGTTCCTGAGTCTGTTGACTTCAGCGTGTGATTTGTCAGCACGTTCTTCTTTGCTGGCTCTCCCAACACAGCTGAGGCCTCTGAAATGGCTTACACCGGTGCTCCCAGATGACGTGATGACCAAGCATTTGATGTGAAATGCAGACTGTAAAGGAATCTTTCCTTTATAATGGAAAGGGGCTGGCATGATTCAAGGGGGACTAGAAAGGAGTGAAGTCTCAGTTCCGAGCACGGTTAATCCTCTGACCGTGAAAGTGCCCAACCCCCTGCCTCTACCCTTGCAGTTCTGTCTGTCAAACCCCAGGTCTTCCAAATGTTAATTTTATGCAGTTTTTCCACTGCCCTTAGCAGAGTAGTGTGTGCTGGCAGGGAGCAAAACCTGAGAAGCTCTCACTAAAAAACTAGATGGGATGCTGTGCTGCTGCTGCCACAGAGACTCTCTAGAAGCCTGTGCCTCCCAGTTAGCATGCCATGCACGTGAAGAGGTGGTGTGTAGAGGCTACAGGATTACTAACTCTCTATAACCAGGGCTGTGCCTTACCCTGTGCCCTTGAATTCTGACCAGTGATTCTTCTTCCCATCTTTTCTCCCATACAGTGCCAGAGTGTTTGGCAAAACCACCAAATACTTAGGCTTTTACCTCTTAGAATCTCTCATACCTCACTCAAGCTAAACTCTACTTAGGATTTAATGGACTCTGGATGGCTCAAACTCATAATTCTCAAAAAATACCTGAGCACTTATTTAAAATTTAATGTAAATGCTAAGGCAGCCTAGATCAAGAGCTTCAGACAAGATCTAAAATAATTGTAGTTTTCAGACAGTGTGATAGCACGAGTGTCTTTTTACTTTCTACTGCTGTTATGTTAGATGCGTGCAGTTGTCAGTTTTGGTTTTATCTAGGCTTTTGGTCCCTTGTTTAGGACTTACTATGTATCTTTAAAATGTCTAGAACTCTTGCTGCTATATAGCTAGTAAAATAATAATATGAACTGTGATTTTTTTTCATTGTAGAGTTTCATATTTTGTTGCTTCAAAATGAATAATTAAGTACTAAGCTGTGAAAACCCATTTAAAATTAATTCAAAAAGTGAGGGATCATGCAAACCACAATCCACATCTACATCATGTATTTAAATGAATACCTGCTTTATAGGTTTTCTTTTTTTCATATTTTTCTGGTTTATTGAATGCAAAATGTCTGAAACCTGGTATTTTCCAACTTCTGTGAAATCAAACTAACTCTAAGCAGTATTTCAAAAGCTGCTGAGAATCACATAAATTCAAAATCGGAGCTTACAATTCAGAAGGAAATGCTGGTAACAAACTTCCCCATAATGGCTTCCATGATTTTTTGCATGTCTTTGGATCAGTGTGCATTTTGCCTTGTATTGATTTTGTTTAGCATTAAGATCAGGCATTTGTTTAGCATTAAGGATCACAGGTCAGCAGGAGAGCACCTGGAGTGCAGCACAAAGGAATTCCAGCCCCTTCAGCCAGTAAGTCAGCCTCATCAGGGGCCCATGCAAATGCATGTAGCATGGGGAAGAAACCAGAGGAGTTGAGACCTGCCCACGCCTGCAGAGCTGTGATTTTATTGGCATCACAGAGACATGGTGGGATGGCTCCTATACTGAAGTGTTGGAATGGAAGGATACAGGTGAGGGAGACAAGGAGGGGGTGTTGTCCTCTGTCAATGACCATGTGGAGTGCATGGAGCTCCGCTTGGGGATGGATGAGGAGCCGATCGAGAGTTTATGGGTCAAGATTAAAGGGAGGGCAGGGACGGGTGATGTTACTGTGGGGGTCTGCTACAGGCCACCTGACCAGGAAGATAGGAGCAGCCTCATGTTCGCAAGCCCTGGTCCTCATGGGGGACTTTGACCACCCTGATATCTGTTGGAGGGCATAAGCAATCCAGGAGGTTCCTGGAATGGATTGATGGTAACTTCCTTTTCAAGTGATAGAAGAGCCAACGAGGGGAGATGCTATATTGGACCTTGTTCTCACCAACAAGTAGGGGTTGGTGGGGAATGCAAAGCTCAGGGTCAACCTTGGCTGCAATGACCAATAAAATGGGGGAGTTCAAATCCTTAGGGCAGTGAGGAGGGCGCACAGCAAGCTCGCTACCCTGGACTTCAGGAGAGCAGACTTTGGCCTCTTGAGGGATCTGCTTGGTAGAGTACCATGGGCTAAAGCTCTGGCGTGGAGAGGGGCCTAAGAAAGCTGGTTAATATTCCAGGATCACCTCCTTCCAAGCTCAGGAGAGATGCATCCTAACAGCAAGGAAATCAGGCAAAGCCACCAGGAGGCTTTGGATTAACCATGGATTGGACAAGCTCAAACACAAAAAAACAAGCCTAGAAAGGGTGGAAGCAAGGACAGGTGGTGGAATCCAGAGGATTCCTGCACTGTGCAGGTCTTCACTCCGCTGCAGTAAGCGTGATGGGGCAGAGAGCAGTCCTGCCTTTGTTGCCAGCTTCCTCTCTGTCTGGGACTTGCCGTCAAGCCCAGGCACCAGTCTGCTTGTCTGGCCTTCAGCAGTGCGCTGACTTGAAATACAACGGTTACGGTTAACGCAGGACCTTTTGCGATTGGACAAGCGGTAAGGGTTTTAAACCGAAAGAGGGTAGATTTAGATTTAGATCTGCATACAAGGAGGAAAATTTTTACAGTGTGGGTGGTGAAACACTGGAACATTTGCCCAGAGGTGGTAGATGCCCCATCCCTGGAAAAATTCAAGCTCAGGTTGGATGGGGCTTTGAGCAACAACTTTAACTAGATGAAGGTGTCCCTGGTCATTGCAGGGGGAGGTGGACTAGATGACCTCCAAAGGTCCCTTCCAATCCAAAGTACTCTATGATTCTATCTTTTGGGTTGTCAGGCTTTATTCTAACATTCCTAATTCACACTGATTGTTATTTTTCAGTTGTGGGTAATGTCAGCTTCTGATATTCTCTCTCAAAATAGAGATCAGGTTTCAGGTCCTAAAATATTCTGGGAAATGAGTGCTGTTCTTTGTTCCGGTATTCCAATCAAAAGACACAATTGAAAGGAAGAGCCACTTCAATGCATAATCGTACTCCTGGGTGCCGCTGAATGGACAAATCATGCTTCCTTAATTAAGAAGTGATAATATCACTCTTCAGTAATGGAGCTGAACGTTACTGTCATCTAGAATGAAATTTGCTTCAAGAAAAAAAATTTCCTCCAGCTTGGCAGTTTTGATCCTTTTACTGTGGTGAATATCTTGTTTAATAGTTTTCTTGCTGATGTATATTAAAAAATATTTAGTTACTGGTTTGGCATTAATAAGCGTCATGGCCCTTGAAGAATTTGCAGTGAACAGGATTTTATTGTTCTTACATGTAACTAACAAAAAAATGAGTAATTGCTCGAACTGCAACTCCCATTAAAGGCAAAGGGAAAAAGGCTAGAATTTTGCTTTAAGCTATATTCTGTTACTTAATTCAATAAAGTTCCAGATTTATGACTTTAATTCATGCTCATTAAAACAGGAGTATTCTCATGTTAGAAAATACTACTAAATATTGAATGTGTGGAGTATAAAATACTGCTCAGTGTTAGAGAGTCTCTCATGCGGTTGGTAATACAATTTAGTATTTTGGAACATTTTTATTTTTTTAAAATGCTTTCAAATGAGAAAACTTTTAAAAACGGCTTCTAAATTTCTAATAAAAAGAAGTTTTTTCTAATGTTTGGAATTCCACCTTGAATTATGTAGAGCATTCTAAATGGCTGTTAAAAAGAAGGAGGGAAGGTGTATTTCACAAATGATGAACTCATCATGTCACCATACGAAACATGCAGCAGGAAAAGTAAGAGAATAGCGCAGTCTTGCGTTGTGAAAATCATTGAAGGAACATGTGCAAATTCAGTTAGGATACGTAAGGAAAGATTAAAGAAGATCTAAACTTCCGAATCAGTTACCACCATCCCACTTCCTTCTCTTTTCTTATAGAAGGATTAGGGCTTTTTTTCTATCAGTTATTCTGTGATAATTTTTCCAAAATTATTTCCTGTGTTCATTTAATGGCTTGATAATTCATCCAAAAAAGCACATAATTCATCAAAAAAAACCTAATTAGAAGCACAACACGCAGTCAACAATAGCAGGATACAGAAAATACTGAACTGAGGCAGAAATACCAAACAAACTTAGACCAATAAATGTGTTTGGTGGGGGGGAGATGGAATTCTTATGGTAAATCAAGTTGGTTAAAATGGGAAGTGTGCCCAAGAGAAGTAACTAGGTTCTTTCATGTAAATCTTTGGGAAGTTGTGAGATATGCTGCATTTCCCTCCATCCCCAATAACTGCTTCAGACAGGTATTTATCTAACTAAAAGGAGGGTTGTTGATATTTTCCAGATAGTTAAATTAAAAATTGAATAATGTATTCAGTGCTTCTTTTATTTTGCTTTTCTGTAGACAAAACATGGATGCACACTCCTGAAGCCTTATCAAAGCATTATATTCCCTATAATGCAAAGGTAAGAAAATATGAAGTTATTTTGTCCTTTTACCTTTAGAACACAGCACATTCTGTCTTCCTTTCCATTTGAAAACTGCAAACATGAATTAGCCAAATGAAATAGTGAAGAAAAGCTTAGTAAATGTCTGTTTTGCAGATGAAAAATTTGGGTTTCTTAAATAATGGTCAATTGATTCTTGTTCTGAATTATTTGATGGTTTTCTAGAAAGCAGACCGGTGTTCCTCTTCTACTTGATGCTCTGTTTCTTTTTAATGGATGCAAAATGGATGGAAATTTTGAGTGCAAAGGAATTTAACATCAGGCTGCATGTCTACAGTACTGTAAAAATTAAAATTAATAGCACAAACTTCTTCTGAACAATAGCAAAGGCAATGACTAATGATCCTGTCTGCCGGATATATTGAAATGTCAAATACTCTGAAAATATGGTAGAATAATAATGGAATTTTTGCACACTAAAACCAGAAGTTTTACTCATGTTTTCTTATCCCAGTTACAGTGTAGTTCTACAATAGCAATTAATCTAACCTACAATTAGTCTAATGACATCTGTTCACAGGAAACACATCTTCCTAAAGTAATGAGTTAGAAAATGGTTTGCGAAAAGGAGGAGGGAATACACAGTAATCAGCATAACTCAGGGTAAACTGAGTCATCGGCTATTACTTGCCTAAACTGGGAGGGTAATTCCATAAGATTCCACAGTGGTCTGTTCTGGGTGAAGGTCTTGTATGATTGGTATTTTTCAATATAAAAAAAAAATTCTTTCACAGGCCAGGACTCAGTTTCCTATGTTGGTATTCCCTGCTATTGTGTTTGCAATTTCCTTTTACTTAGTATTGCTGCACAGTGAGCAAGTGCTTGTAGTGGAAATTTTAGTCTCGTTCTGCTAGTTGCCAGGTGAACATGTTTTTATTCTGTGTGCTCTCAAACTGAATTTTGGACCAAAGGATATATTACCATTTAACTGTGTAGCCCTGCCAGACACCTTGGCTTTTATATTAGAGTTTTTGAGAGGGAGGAATACTTGCCGAGGTGACTATGCCATCTGTTTTAAGAACAAGCTGAAGCTATGAATTCTGTTAATGCACCGAACAATGTCCATTTGTTTCTGGTCTTTACTTCAAGTGGAAAAAAAACCCCACAACCTCCCTCATCTTTTGTGTATCATTGTCTTTCTTAAGAGCATATCTCATGAATAGGTGTCAGTACAGTTATGCAGAAAAAATTTTGGAATAAATAAAACGTGACAGCGTGGCGATGACTGTAGAAACCACAGCATCAGCAGCTTCTGGAGTAGTAAAGAGGGATGAGGAATTCCTATCCAAAGAAGTCTCTTCTCAGCCTTGTTAGAAAGACTCTTGGTCCAAAAAAGTCTTTCTGTTTATTTAGGCTAGTATATGCCCAAGTGTCCTCTCCAATTCTGCTCCTGTTTAATGTGGGTTCTGACCTTACCGAGCCTCCTTGACCTTCGTGCTGTTGGCCTCTAGGGTCTGTCAGAATACTTGCAGGCAAGCTGCGATGTAGTACAGAATATGCATTTTTATTTAAAAAAAAAGAAAAAGTGTACCCATTATTTTCATTTGAATCACAGTAGAAGAACTTGATTCATTACTCCAAAGCAAGCAAAAAATTGTTCTGCTCTGTAACTGGAGTGTAAAGGGTATGGGATTTCAACATTGCGGTTTTTTATTGACACACGGCATAAATTTACGTAGCTTTTATGAGGTTAGCTGGCATACGCAGACATAACAACATTATTAAATCTAGGTGATGTTTCCACCTCAATTCTCAAGTACCATTTTCATTCAGTTTTGCAATATTTTTCTTTTTAAGAAGAAGGCATGTATCTGTTAGTACCTCATTTGGGTTTTGTAATGTTCTGATTTTTAACTAAAATATCCCATTGATTTCATGTCTTGTAACTATATTGTGAAATAATGATTAAAAACTCAGTAAGCATTCATAAAGCAAGTATTGAAAAAGAATCATTGATTTTTTTTTTCAAATGTTTATATTGTTCCACTTCCAATTCTATAATGTTCTATTCATACAATTTTTATATTTTTGGGGAGGAAAAGACAATACTTAATCTTATTTTACAAGTTAACTATGCGAGTGAAGAATGACGTGTTCAGAAAATCGAATCAATTTGATGAAAGCAGTACCAGAGATGTTCTTTTTTTTTTTTTTTTCATGGGCAAGTGAGCTGTATTCTGCTATGTTGTTTTTTGAATGCAAATTACCGTGGATGAAAAAAAAATGTTTTCTCTTCTTTATAAGACACACATACCATTTCTCTGACACTAATCTTCTAAGATGATCAGAAAAAAGAGAGTTTACTAAGAACAACCGGAAAAGATGGGGCTTTGTTTCTTTACTTGTTTCCTAAGATATCTTTTAAGAATTACAGAAAGCTTGTTGATAAAATGCAATTCATGAGTTGACTGTTATGTTATTAAAAAAAAAAAATCCTAGCACAGTAAATTGGAAATTAACCCTGCAATATTGACAACTGGCCTTTTTTCTACAAATTGAACTTCTTAATAGAGAATTAGTAATGTCTTGTATCTCTTAGGACATACACTCGCAGGATGATTTATGGTGATAATCCTCTTTGCAAGGAAACACGAGCAGAGTTGTTTCTTCTGGAAGTAAAATCCAGGAGCCACGTGTGTCATAAGGGTGCCCTTAAATATCAAAGCATGATTCCTTCTCTCCTTTCCAGCATACCCAGTCCTCATGGTAATTGCATTTTGAAATTTGCTGGGTTTTCACACGGGTTGGCATATGGCATAAGTTGAGGGGGGATGGGGTTTTTGGTTTGATTTTTGGTTTTTCCAGTCTTTTTTGGGGGGTTAGGTTTTGGGGTTTTTTTTGTTTGGGATTTTTTGTTACTGTTGGTGTTTTTTTGGAATTTGTTTGGGTTTTTTAATCTTACTCATGTCTCCAGTCTTGGTCTTGCTGAAGGCACTGATACTAAGATGCCACACATTTCAGTATGCTCTGGAGGTGAAATCTGTGCCTACTGAAATCAGTGATATTTTTCTTGAAGATATCACTCCAAATGAAAGTATATTGATCACATAATTCTTTTTTCCCAAAAAGATCATTTAGAATCTTAATAGTATATTATCAAATACAGGGATACAGGACTCATTTAGATGAAGTAGCACAGTAATTTTCATGTTACCGGCATATAAAATACTAAGGCAAACCAAAATTTCTCTTTTGTGTCATCTTTCTTCTGTAATGTTCCATAACTAGGAGCAGATGTTTGTTTTATTTTCCATACTGTAGGGGAAAAAAAGTTCTCTTTTCCCCAGAAGTCAGTTATCTTGATTTTAGGCCAGTTTCCTTTCTCCAAAACAAAAGTGATCAAAGTGTGACTTTATAATGGAATCTGACTGCAACCTTAAAAATGGACTGATTGTTGTCATCACTTAACTGATACTACCCTGAGGGCTGTCTTTCTGCTAATAAAAAGTTACCAGTGCACAAAACAGCAATGTTTGCTACGTCTTTTTGTAGTATATATATATATATATATAGATATATATTAAAAAAAAATATATATTCCCCTTTTTAGTCACTTGGTTATTTTTTTGGCTTATATCAAATTTCCAGATGTACATCTCTCCATGTTGCTGATTAGAGGTTCAGCTTCACAAGCCCTGGTGTTTATGTTGGCTACGAGCTTACTATGGAGTCAGTAGCTTTGACCTTACACTAGACTGAAGAGCCGCTATTTTACATAATAACATGACGGCGTGTTAAACCCTTGGGAGATTATTTTACCAAGAGATGTGATGGCTTCCTAGCGCTGAGGCAGCTACTGTTCTAATGTTTACTTCAGACTTATTTTAAAGCTTTGTGTAGTGTCACGTACATATTGATGATTCTTGCTGACATTTAAATTTGAAACTTTGAAGATAAATGAGCAAGCCTTTCTCAAAACAGGCTGTTAAACATGTCTGTCTTCGTTTATTTGTGGTATTTTCATGACAATTGTGATTTTTTTATGTAGTTTCATGGATGATCTTTCCTCTCAATTATTCGATATGTATCTTGGACCTGTATTGCAACCGGAGGAAAGGAGAAGGAAAAGAAAAAGAGACATTAATAACACATACCCTGCAAAAGGCAGTACCTAGTAGGATTAATCTACACCGTAGTGCAATTAACAGAGATTAGTTAGGTTTTCAACTTTATGTAATTTCTTATTTCTTCAACTTTTTTATCATTAAGTAATGGCAGAGAATACAGGCATTTTGGAGAAGAATTTCATGTCAAAACTGTTATGCTTCTTCTAATTGATGTAACTACCATAGCCGGGCTCTAGGTGCCCTTATGTCTTTTGAATATCTGCAGATTGCTATCATTAGTCTACGGTTATTATCAAAGCCATGTTTTCATGGCATAAACTGCATTCTACTGCAAATTTTTGTTGCTGTAGATATACTCGCAATTTCTCTTTTTCTGTCCTCTCAGCATACTGCAGAATGATCATGGGTTTGTGTCAGTAAAAATAATTAATGAAAGAATATCAAAGGAAAAATTGTATATAGATTTTCCAAGTACAGAGATATACAAGGCATGCTGTTAAAATCTGTACTAAAATTTATGTGGTGAAGTCAGATACAGCAAGATATTCCAAACAGAGCATGAAAATGTTGAAAATTAGAAACTAATGAAGTAAAGAGGGCATTACAGAAAGTAATTCATTTTCTGTATTTAATTTATTATATTTAGAATTAATAACTTAATTCCAATTAACTTTCATTAGATTATCAAAATGTCTTGGATGTAATCATAACTAATGTAATGTTTAAGCGCAAGAAAAATGAGTATTGTGAAAATATACAAATGACATATGAAAGCAGAAAATTATAATTTTACAATGAAATGCAAATCTGAACTTCTTAGTTACTTTTAATAAATTATAATTATTAAACTCAGGGCTTATTATACCAAAGATGACTAATAATGTAAATAAACCCTAAAATATTTAGAGACTGAAAGGGGTGCTGTCAACAGACTTCTTTGCTTCAAGGAAATAGACGTACCTGTTCCATCTTGCTTACAAGATTACATACTTAAAATATGAGAAGGACAGGAGAGGATAGCATTATATCCACAGATAACCTACAAAATAAATGACTGTGATGCAGAAGGATTGTGTCTAAACTTTCAACAGCAACAAACATAATCACATATAAGTAGCTGAAGGAGGGGAGCTGCATTTTAACTGTTCAGCTTCAAGTAGTTTCCGTTGTTGTTGTTTGTCTCTGTAAGAACTGGTGAATATTTCAACTTCCTTAAAATCTGAACATCTGTTGGTTCCTTGGAGAGCTCGGTGGGGTAGTGAGTGCTTTTGAAAAGCCGTCAGTCTGTCTTGCCTGAGGTTGCATAGCCAGCTTGTAAAGGGGCGAGAATTAAGTTTGCACCTCCTGAGTCTTGGTCCAGTCTTTTGAGCAGAAACCCACCCCTCGCTTCCCGTCAATAACGTATCACTGTGTAGTAATGGAAGTTGAATAGTATTTGCAGGCAATTGTGTATCTCATCTGCATATGAAAGCACACAAGTTCGAAGACTGTATGAATGCATGTTGCATGTGCTTGAGTAGCCCGCAATGTCCCCTACGCATCAGCACGTCAAGATCATGTTGCAAAAATTAGTAGGCATGTGGCTTATGGTATCTGTGTGCGTCTGCACCAAGACTCTTGTCTTTCACACCCATTTACTATTGCCTGTCTAAAAACTGAAAAATGTGCCGTGTTCATAATTGGAGTACTGGTGTCTTTTTTATGATTGAACACTGGCTGAGAAGTGTAGAAAAAATTGTGGAATAGCAACAGCATGGTTTTGACATGTGTATGGTCTCTCTCCAGGAGTCTATCGCCCTCTGCTAATTTTAGGCAAGCATCAACTACAGTCAGTGGAAGGGCTGATACCCTTTTTGGTTTTGTCCGCCGTGCACAATGGCAATGTGCTATTGCAAAGGCCTCCCCAGGTGCATGGGGACACTGCGCGATAGCATGGTTGCTACCACAGAAAGCACCCACTGCTGCACCCACTCTATGTCTGTACCTGGCATGGCATCATCATTTGACCACTCAGGGCTAATAAAAACCAAAAAAGGTTCAAAACTTCTGAAATAACGCAAGGCAGTTTACCTTAATGTATAACGTTTCGTTTCTTTTCCCCTCTCAGGAAAAGCAGTCAATAGAGCACATGTCTTTTAATGAAATATTTTTGTTAGATACCAGTAAAAAAATAAATCAGTAAATTTAATTGGGGGAGTGAGATAGAAAATATTGGTCATGTTTTTCAATACATTATAAACTGCAACTGAGAGACAAAACAGTAGCTTTTGATCTATTCTCCAGGGCTCTCATCTGCTCTCAGGTTCTGCTTATGATCCCTTGGTCTCCTCATAAGCTCCATTTTGCTTGAAATATCTAAGTACTGTATGACATACTTCAGTTACAACTATGGAAAAGATTTGCAATGCAAATAAGAGATGGAAGCTATAATTTCATGGCACGAAGAAAAAATAGATCACACCGATTACTGGTGGTGTATGCAGTGTAGGATCTGAGAAGTATTCGAAGTCCCTTTCTCAGTAATGTATTAATATGTTAAAACTCTGTAATGAAGCAGGATTGGGACAGAGACCCTAGTCTGCACTGCAGATGATCTGTAACCTACAACAGCCCTGGAGGGTTTCCTATTCTGAGCAAGTTTTCAGTTTCCTTTGTATCCAATCTGTTTGTTTCTCTCACGTAGATTACCTTCACCTCCATTCTCTTTAGCAACCTGGCTGCTTAATTGCGGTCTTTTTCCTCATCTCTAACTTTGAGCAGTCTAAGTTTCAGTTCTCCTATCAGGGAAAAATATTTTTAAACAGCTAACAGCTTTAGACATATTTTTTTTGGTAGAAAGTTTTAGAATCAGTTATTTGGCACTGTAGATGTAATATCTAACAACTATAATCTGTATTGAAAATACAAGTCTGCAAGAGATTTAGCTCATTGTCAGACTTTGAAACACACCCAGTTTTAGAAAGATGGAATGCCTTATGATTCCTTGAATATTAGGGTTGTCCTTTGGCTGCATTGCATTTGTGTTAGGATTTGCTTTGGGAATTGAAGTGTAAGAATCTAGAAAAATTTAGGTTGGAAAAGACCTCTGGAGATGATCCAGTGGTCCTTTCTGAAAAGGGCGCTGACTTCCAGGTGAGACACAACAGAGCCTCATATGATTGAGCTTTAAATACTGGCAAGGGCAGAGATTCGTAGCTTCTGGGAAGCCTGTTCCAGTACTTAAGCCCTGTCATTGTGATTTATTTTTTTTTTCTCATTTGTAGCTGTAATTTCTTCTGCTGCAACTCGTGGCTCAGCCTTACACATGCATGTGCACACATAGACCAGCCTCGTCATCTTCAGATTGAACAAACGCAGCTCCCTTAGCTGTACACCGTGGTCCGTTTTCCTAACCGTCTTGTTGCCTGTGACATCCCTCACCAGTTTTAACTCCAGCTAAGATCTGGCTTTCCTACGTTTATCCCTGCATGCCTGGAAAATGTTTCTGTATTCCTTCTAAGTAGCCTGTCCCCATGTCCACCTTCCACACACTCCCCTTTTGTATCCGAGTGGTGCAGGGCCTCGTGCAGCCCAGCTGATTCTCTACCCGCTGTTCAGGCCTGCAGGAATGCTTTCCTGAGGTACGTGGTTGAGCTCATCGCCGCGTGGCCTGTGGCTTTCAGAGGGAAGTTGGTGTTGCTGTCTTACTATGAGGCTTCTACTACCATAGCAGTTGGTCTAGTTACCTTTCACATTCAGGTTAGGTTTTGTTTAAGCTTCAAAGTGTGAATGCAGCTTAAGGAAACAATAAAACTACAAGGGCCAAATTTATTCTGCAGGGCCTGAAGAGTAAGCCTTGTTGGTGTGCCCGTACAGGAAAATGCTGTATGTTGCTGCTTACTACCGAGCTGGTCTCTTGGTTGTAGAGGGCTGTGGGTTAGCATTAGGAACCGGGATTCTAAAATTTCTGGAGAACGGGTGGTTGTTAGATTTCTCAGTTTCTTTAGATATGGGAAGAAATCAGGCCTAAATGTAATCTTAAGCCTTATGTTTTGTTTCACTTTAAGAATGAGATACCATTGCTCTATTTCATCTTGGAATCAGAGGTGCAGAAGGGCTGGAATGTGAAACTTCTGAAATTCATACAACTTCTGGATTATGAGGCACATAGTTTATGTATATATGGGAAACTTCTTTCTGACTCAAGGCTTTTTGTAGCCTTTTCCTGTACGATTTGATCTCCTTAGGTATGTGCATTGTTTTGGTTAAGTTTGAAGATCTGCAGCAGGAGGTTCCATAATATTGATTTGTATGGCATGATGTGCAGTTAGGAAGACTTTTGTTGATGGCATGATTAACAGAGTACAATGGTTAACAACGTGGTACCTGAGACCCATCTGTGCCAGGTACATTTTTTAGATTATTTTTGTTGTATAAATTATGACTCTTTCCAGTAGTCTGGGTGTAGAAGAGCTGTTTGTTGTAACATAGGGCAGACATATGTTGAGGTGTTAATCCAGCAAGTTCTGAAAATACAAGAATATATTTATATATATGTATGATACACAGAAAAGGCAAGTAGAAGTTTTCCTATAGTAGTAATAACTCTTTCAACAGCAGTTCTTCAGAATATGGCATTTAGTATTGAACACAGCATCTAAAGCGTACTTCTAAAGATACTGTGTTAACTAAAAGTTTTAAAATAATTTTAAATGGATGCATCACTTCCCTTCCCCAGTATCTGTCTCAAAAGAGCAAAGCAATGAGACTGTTGAGACATTAGAAGCTTTGTAACAACTTTTATAATGTGATTTTCTTATTCTTCAGAAAAGAATAGATTAGTATTTGAGCATAAATCTTCACTTTAATGTGAAAACAACTCAGAGTCGTGAGTTCTTCAGCACCAGGCAAGAGCAGGCACCAGTTGACTAACAGGCAGTGAGTGATATGAATGTCTGTTTAAGACAACCGAACAAAACTCAGAGGTTTGTCCAAACAGAATTAACAAAACAACAAAAAAAAGCGTGCAAAGAAAAAGGGTGGGATTTCCAAAGACCTTAGGGTCAGCAAAGAATTAATCAACTCTCTGTGTTCCTTTCTGTTCCTTCTCTGTTGCTGATATTTATTCCCTTGCCTCTCCTTAAGTCTGCTTGAAACTACCAATTAGCCTCATTAGCATGCCCTACGGGGTTTCTTTCTACACAGTTATATTTCCATGTGAGCTGTCAGCTGTGAGAATGTGAGGTTCCTTTAAGCAGGCGTTTTAGCTTCTGGACTGTCAAGTGTCAAGTGAGTTGCATGTCTGACACTGGAACTAATAGGCTGTAGAGTTCAAACATCTAGATTTTTGTACTCGTGGGCTAGGTGGCCCACAGAGGTTTATAGACTGTTCTTGCTTTAAATTAGGATCAGGCCTGCAGATGAATTAACTCTTTGTTATCTCCGATTTTTACTTTTGACAAAGCTGGGTATTTCTGTTTGCTCAGCCTTTGCTATGTTTATGGAGCTACTGCCTTATTCATACATCTACTATTCACCAAAAATAATTAGGAAAGTCTCCCAAAATAGACAGGAAAAATGAAATAGAACTGGATCATAGAAAATAAGAGAATGGCACAACTTTTTTGAACATAAACTTCTACAGGGACATACAATTTTACCAACAAAACCAAGACTACAGGAATCTGTCCAACAGCCAGGCTGTTCACCGTTCAAAACGAAAAGTTTCACATATACTGACCTCCATGAGGATTCATCCTCAAGAAACCATTGGACAAGTCACCAGCTGCAGTCTCTGACTTCATTAACTTTAATAAAATAACAATGTACGCTAGTCAGTCATGGATTTCTCTCAGAAATGCCTCCTTCTGATTTAGAAAGTGTAAAGCCAACCTTGGCCTGTTTAAAAAGCATTTTGAACTTTGAACCTGAGACTTTTAGGCGTGACTTACTAGAGGAACTGATCGTTTCTGGTTTGGGACATAGCAAAGGAAAAATGTTTACGTGAACTAATTTGTAAAGCTTTGTTAAAATGTTTTGCATTTTTACTAGAAATTCTTGTTGGCTGTGAAAAAGAGAAGAGTAATGGATTACATTGATCTAAGCTTTAATTTTTTTTCCTACTGTATACTTTTTTATAAGTAATATTTTCTTCGTTCTGAATCCTTAAGGGAAATCAAATCACATCAATTCCTGTAGTTTGGCAAGTAGTTTTTCAATTTGTTGCTGTAGTGTTACTGAAAAGAGGGAAAAGGTGGAAACAAGGGCATACATCAAATCTTAACGATAAGTGTGGAACCAAGGGTTGCATTTGAAGGAGCAGATAATTTGAAGCATGAACTAAAAATGTCCCTAAGCCATATCTCTTACTATTGCAGTAACACTTGTGTGCTTCTGAAATGGGAGATACTGGGGAGACAGAGATAAGTAACTCGGCAAATCACATTAATTAGAGCATTCTGTTAATAAGATTAGGTGGGAGGGAAGTTCTGTCTACTCATGAATATAGGATTATTGCTGAAAATCCATTGAAGCCAGGAATGCATAGGGCTTCCTAAGTCAGAATTTAGAGGCCGTATCCCAACTTGCAGTTTATGAGGCTTTGAGGAACTGCAACTATTAAAAGCAAACCCATTCTCAAAATGAAAAAGCATTCATTGGAATTGCATGTGCATAGTTAGTGTCCAAATCAATTTAAAAAGCTTTAAAACTAGGTACAGGTTTTGGGCTTGAGTTTTGTTTTGTTTATTTTTCTTAATAGATGTCTAACTGACAGTACGAGTGGCCTTGCTTTGGTATGTGGTCAAGTGAATCCTCCTGACTCCTTTAGCGATGTATTTCAGGGGCATGCCATCTTCCCCCTCTTGCGTTTGGGTAACCAGAAGAGAGGGAGGTGGGAAAGTTGGACCTCTTCACGTGTTTTTTATTTTCAAAATTGGAGAGCGCTCTGTTCATTTTGTACTAGCTGTAGCTTTTTTTACTTGTATTAGCGTTTGCTATTAGGATGATGTTTGGGAGAAAAATGGGGCTCAGTGTTTTACATTGATTTCAATCAGTAACACTCAGAGGTACTAACTGAGATTGTGCTGTGCGTTTCCAAGAGGTTGGTGTAATTCATCGTAGTTCATTAGATTATAACTTCTTTGCAGCTAAGGGCTTCTTTTTGATGTTTGTGCAGCCTCTAGAATAATGAGACAGAGGCTCTAGGTGCTACCCTGATGCAAATAGTCATAGATCAAAGTTCAGAATAAGTAAGTAACAGAGACCTTGGACTTGACTCTCATGAGCTTTCTTCTCGGTTGGAATAATTAAATGGTAATGCAGACAAGAAATGGGTAAACTATTATCCTCAGTTTAAAGATAGGGAACTGGGGTAACACTGGAGGTTTTCCACACATCTGCCCCAAATCTCTTCTCAAATCGGATCCCAAATTTTGAATTCTACTTCAGTGCCTTGAGCTGAAGACTAAATGTGTTCTCAATCCCTGCTCTCTCAGTAAAAATGATTATGTTGCTTTTTAGAGAAGACTCTAAACCCTTATATGAAGGATTTTAAAATACACTGTTTTCTGATTTTATGTTCACATAACGATGCGGATATCACAATAATGATCTAGACTAGATTAATTTCATTACTTTAGCACCAGAATATAGATCTTTTATTGAAAACCATAATATTTTTTATGAAGTAAGAAGTGGCAGCCAACATTAGTGTTGGGTTAATTGCCATTGTAAAATAACGTGTGAATTACTTTCCAACTCAGTTATGTTCTCTTAGAACAGTTCATCAGAGATGTCCATCTCATCTGCTGATGGATCTTAAGGTCATGATAACAGTGGTTTCATTTTGTATCTGATGTCAGGTTGAAGTAGTCACTATTAAACATTTTTGCAGTTTGCTAAAATAATCTTTCTAATAAAAGATCCCGTTCCCTAATTTGTATTGTTTAGAGGGAAAAATATTTCCTGTGTTTAGGTAGTGCTCTGCAAATTAGTTTTAAATGTCTACAGAATGGTAGCTTAAAGAGAGGCAGTTCTTTCTGTTCCAAGTATTATTTTAAAATAAATTGCTCTCATCCTAGCTAGCTTTTGGAAAAACTCTGTTATTGGTATTCTTGAGGTGCCTGAAAGCCAAGTGTTGAATTATGGCGATCACATGTTTTATGTAAGATTAAGGCTTTCATGTAAGATTATGTGAAGAAAAGACAGTTTCTTCTAAAAAACAGATTAACAAGAGAGAATATAAACAGGTTCATAAAACAGTAATCATCACAGATAAGACGTCTGCAGTTACGTGTAGGAAAAGTGAAAGATCCAATACAGCTAAACCAATATAAGAAGTGCTTTTCTTGTTAAGGCTCATTGCCTATGTAGTACTTGCTTCCAGAATCTGTGGGTGTCGTTGAAGAAGAGGGATTCAGAGTAGGATTTGACTTTTATGCAAGCAGGGCATTCACAGATAATAAGGCAGAGGTATGTTAAGGGTATGTTACCAGTCCTCGAAAGGAAGATTTCCAATATGCTTGTGTTATTCCATAACAATCTTAAATGTGATTCCTGAAGATTCTTGAACAGGTTATCTTGTACTGGTGGTCACGAACCTCTGGTAGATGAAAAGGCTCTCTCACTGCTGTGTTTAAGTGAGACATTAGTTAGACATTAAGTGAGACATTAAATTAGACTAAATAGTCTTAAGCTTCCGTATGCTCTGGCACACTCCAGCCTCTGTTCTTTATTTGGTCTTTCAGCTTGCCTCCTAGGTGCCCTTTCTTTATGCTATTCCCCCTTTTCAGTTAAAATAATCAAAGCCCCCAGAACCAGTGCTGGTTTCCCTGGCCTTTTGCTTTTCCCACAAGATACCCACTTTATTTAAAGATACGTTCTCAGTACTTCAAACATGATGCAATTTTGGGGTCACAGTTACTACTCTGCTTTGTCCCTGTGTTTTTCTTCTCTGCTGCATGGAGCTTCTCTGTCTTTAATTTCCACAGATAGACAGCTAATCTGATTTTCCCGTGGCTACCCCAGTGAAATACTCTGAAAATTTCTGAGGGTATTCTGTGAATACAGTAACTCAGAAATAAGTCTATAGGTGTCATTTGTGTAAAATTAACAACACATTTAAAGTAGTAGATGGAGCTTAGGAAGTAGTTTTTAGGAACAAAGAAAGAAATTACGTTTTCAATTAAAAACCACAGACGTTTTCTGGGACACTTATATCAAAATACTGCTATTAATTTATGTGAACGTGGCATTCCTTTTAGCACGTTCTTGTAGATGATCCATGTGATTGTGGATTGCGCTTTACATACTGATTCAGGATATTTCCCAACTGAAGTTGCTTTACTAAGAAAACATTAGGCCTGTTTTTTTTTTACAAATGCAGTGGTTCTCAGTGTAGGAACTGTACAGTTCAGTAAATAAAAACCAAAACAAAACAGCAAAGCTAGTTCACACTTCAGGTTCCTGTCCTTTAATACACTTCAGTACATATTATCTGTCCTGTAGTGTTTTTTATCTCCCCAAAAAACATATGTATAAATTATTTGCTACGCACTAAAGTAGCTATAATACTAGAATTTAAAGAGCAGAATTTAATATTTAGAATTTAATAATGCTAGAATTTAAAATTACCATGTTCTGTGCTAATGATAGCTTGAAAGAAAATGTTCAGATTATGTTTGTATTGCATGCAAAAATTACTGAAAGTGCTATTGAATTTCCAGGCTACTAAAGCTAAAGCACTAGCTCCACACACTTATGATTCTTTCTCCAGAATAACTATTTTATGGTGCGCTGCTTGTCCTCTGTTTGACAGCCAAGTGTTTCTATGAATCAAGGATTAAACCAGGAGTAATTTATTCTAATCTATGGTGCAGTAAGGCTCACAGTATTAAAAGTCCTGATTCAGAAGAGATGCAGTGGCCTTAAATAGATGATTTCATATTTCACGTTAAACTGGAAAAGGGCTTTAATAAACGGAGAGTAATGGACAATAGTTATTTGTTCCTGTTACTAAGGCTATTTGCGTTTCAATGAGAATTTTGTTCCTAACTGTGGCTACTTCTGTTTTTTTGTCCCACAGGGAATTCTTGTTTCTGTGTTCATAATGTCATTGCATGTTGCCATGGCGAAAGAGTGTGATACTACAAGTTCAGCATTATCATGTTAGTCAAGGACAAAGGAGGTATAAATTAGTTTAGAGCAAAATAAACTTTATTCATGAAATTGACAATGTCTGTGGAATTGTATCTCTGCTTTTATAAGATATTGTTAATATTTTCCAGTACAAACGAGTAACTTCAATACTTTTCCATTTGTCTTTATTAATATATATACACTATATATATATGTATAAAAATCCATCACAATTTCTTCCACAGCTTGTAGAGTTTTATTTACATGGAACAGAGGAACTCTAATGATTTTGCGTCCAGCTTCAGTCTGAAGAAGTTACTGCAAGCTGAACGCTCAGAATCGCACAATCCCACCTTGAAACGGCACTTGGAAACTCCTGGCTGTTCTAGTACATGTTGTTATGAAAGAAAGAATCTGAAACCTGCACTCAGATTCGTGCCTAACAATGAAGTCATCTGGGAAATATCTCTTTGGAGGAGCAGCCACTTTCGGAATGATGTTGTGGCCTGTTTATTCGTGGCTCAGAGGTGCACCCCTAATTCAGCTGCCTCCCTACAGTTCTGAGCTAATCAAAATTCCCCAAATTTTGGAAAGCTTCATCTTATTGGTAAAGCTGAACGTTTTTGTCAGTTTTATGAACTAAGATTTTTTTGTTATTGTTATCGAATACTTGACAGCATAACCTGTTTCTTCATACGAGTTTTTTGTAATCTTGGTTCAGTTTTCATTGTTCTTGGGGAGGTTTTATTTGAAAGGCTGAATATTTGCAACAGGAAGAAAGAAGTCAGCAGGACAGATGGAGCTTGAGAACACTGAGTTCAAGCTTTAACTTGCTATAATTTGTGAAAAAAGCTAGATGGCCTGCAGAATGCTAATACAGAGCAGACCAGCGCATGCTACAGTTAAAGAAACAGCGGCGTTATGAAAACCAGTGGGTTGATAGAGCAGAGCAAAACAGAGCCAAAAGCTGGGACGGCGGTTTTGCGTGTCTTATGCGGAGTGTTACAGTGGTAACTCATATAAATTGTTGTGAGAATACCAGCACTTGGGATCGTGATCTTGCTGTTGCTTTATTGTAGCGTTGTACTAGATTGGGGGGGTTTTGAGGGTGTGGGGGTCTGTCCTTTAGCTTTATGGGAATGCCGAGGGAAATTAACTGTAACCTCAATTTGGGTAGGCTAGTGGGTTTATACAAGCAGTAACAATGAAAACATTTTTTCACACTGCAGTACAGTGCAGTTCCCTCTGGACTTGCCAGTGTTGCTAGCTAGCATCTGCAGAGATTTAAGTGGGAATTAAAGCAAAGATGGTCTCTGTTTTAAAGTTTCTAACAGTACGTTTGACATCTTTGCAAAAGAGTCTGTAGATATAGAGCTGTTTTTACTACTTCAGTACATTTGAGTGGAATATAGGAATTGTTGAAGTAGTGTCTTATGGTTAATAGAGGTTAAATCACTGTATTGGCATCTGGTTTATGAAAAAAAATGAAAACAAGATGTCAACTTGTTAAGAAATCAACATTAAGAAATCTGAAAATATCTAGGACTTGGTGAAAAATAGTATTTCAGTAAATATGAGGGCTTAGTCTGACTTTATTATTTTCATAAAGAAATGATGCTTGAGTTGAATCCAATTCCTGTGGTGCAGAACTAAGTCTACTGTCTAATTATTGACTTGTAAAGCTGAAAACTCTGTCTACTCTGTTATTATACAGTTCTAAAGCTGAAAAGTTGATGTTTAAAATAGTGACTGTGAATTATTTTTAGGTGGGCTCTCTTCTCTTAAGTTAAATATTTTTTTTTAATGGGAACAATCCAGCCAGGAATACAGATCTTCTGAATTGAGGCATTCAAGCAGTGTGATACATCTTCCATGAATGAGTATCAGAGGCTTCATGTTTAGAATATACCTTTCTAAAGGGAGTGCCAAGATTGATAATTAGTTCTCTTTTCCCTGTCTGGATACAGAATGGTTCTTGTGAATAAACAGGCACCCTTCCCTGTGCACCCGCATTATCAGAAGTATAATCTGTTTGAATAAACACCTTCACTGAATGTTGTTTCAATAATGATGACTGTTATGGAAATAAAGAAATACTGTATTCTAAGTTTCAACAGTGATTTTAGAGTTACCAGTTCTTAGAGATCAGACTAAATAAAATCTAAACTAATACGAGAGTAACAATAGAGGATTGCAGGAGCTGGCAAGGATGTTATTCAGCATCTGTAGTTGGATGGCTTGGTCATTTTCTAGGCAAGTCAGAAGCAACTCAGACCACGGATCTGGTCAAGCTAGATCACATTAGTCAACAGTATGCTCATTTGGTGAGTTATCTCTTGTTAGTTATCCTAAAATTTCCAGGCAGTAACAGTGATACAGTACAGGAGGCTCTGCAGAGTTGACGAATAGCAGTGGAGAAACACAAGACAGTAATTTGATGCCATTGTTTGATGTTAGGTGAATCTCTGTGTTAAGTGTTAACAGTTTCTGTACTGAAGCAAAGGAACTATAATAACCTGATGATGGTGCCTTTGAATTACCCACAGACATCTCCTGTTGCTGACAGATGTTTCTGCCAAAAAAAAAAATAATTAAAAAACCTGTTGCCATGTGTAAATGCCAAAACTGGGAACACTGAATGTGTCCGAATTGAAACCCAGAGGATAAAGTTTGGAAGAATGTTGTTCACTTTATCTAATCTCTGAGGACAGGATTCTTGCATGTGAAGGGTAACGAACAGTGCAGCACACCTGAAGAAAGAATGCTGTCAAAAGAATGTGTGTGTCCTAGTCACAACCTCAGAACATAGAACAAGAAATTATTTTTCTCCAGTGATAATTTTTTTCTCACTGCCATCTTCCTCTGCCCTTGTTTCTTTCATGCCAAATACTATCTCTGATTTTTTTGTTTATGTATCAGCTATGTAAAGGGCACCTGGGCTTAAAAAAACCCAGGCCTTCAGTATGGTATGCTGCTAATATTAGCATCGCTGTCACTTGTGCACTGTTAAAATGTTCCTCTTTAAGCCCTTTTCCTATACATCAAAAACTTTTAAAGAATTGTCTAAACATTACTTGAGCTTGCAGGTTTTTTGCTCCAAGCTGGAGTTTCCGTAAGGGATATTCGTATTGCCATCCTGCTGTTGCCTCGCTGCCTCCACTGGGTAGAGCTCACTTAGACCAGAAGTGAACTGTCAGCTCCAGCTAACAAGTCTGCAGAGCGGAGCCAAAGAACCACTTTTTCCTCATGCGGTTGTTTGGGGTGGAAGTAAGTTTGCATGTAGCTGTGTTTATATTCTCAGCCTGCGGCTAAAATCTGCATAGCTGTAGGGTGGCTGATCGTGGTGTATGCAACGGGAGAACAGCGTACACCCCATCACCACCACCCCAGCTCCATTATGATCTTCAGATTCAGCCTGACAGCTCTTCAGGGCATGATACAGTTTGAGATGTGCTTTTGAAGTGCTGTGTAGATTGATGGACTGAAGAAATACTGAATGTTTTTCTTCTACAACTGGTATTTTCTATAGTGACAGTCTTGACAAGATAAGCTTTTTACCTTTTTGCTTTCTTTCTGTATTCTAGCCTGCTCTTATCTTCCTTGTGGAGGTACTAGCTGTATCTCCTAATGTTGTTTTACCTTTAGGATTAGTTGGTTTTATGCAGAGAACAGCTTTGGTAGCTGTATTGCAATCTGATTTAAGATTTAATTTTAAATATTTCCTCGTTGATAGCCACTTTAGCTTATATCCACGCTGGTCTCTCAGCAGAACGTCTAAGTTTGATCATTTGCAAAGTGTGTCCTAAATTCTGCTGAAGTTCTGCTTACAAACAAACTGATTATGTTAATATAAATGTGTACTCCTATTCTGTTTTCCTTTTTCTATGCCCTTTAGTTTTTCCCCATCTGGCCGTGGATTAAAATACAGTGGAACTTGAGGAAAAATGTGACCTGGTGTAATTATTCTTATTATTTTGCCTTGAAAATTACACCAAGCTAGATTTAGCTTACTTGGACCATGCATCAGGTTTCTTCCCAGTGAGCAGCAGAGTAATTTTTTTTCTTATCAAATCTAAACATGGGTTAGAAGACTGGTGTAGGCGGGATTAGGACTGCCACGTGTCCTCAGTTTCTCAGGCATCTTTACCAGAATGTTTCTAGATATTCCTGCTTTCAGGTTCCTGGCAATAACCACATCCAGAGCCTGATGAGGTGTTCTGCTCCAACGAAATGTCTATGTTGTCTATGTCCGTCAACTGTTCAAAAGCATCTTAAGCTTTAGTTATCAAATTATCTTCTTTGTGATTTCGTCATTGCAACAAACTTAGACTGAGATGATTGCCTACACATTTGATATTCAAGAGTTCTTAGCTACTACGCTTCTAGAGAACAGAAGAAAGTACCGATTCAACCAGTGTGGCTTGTTGATAGGTTGCTTAAAATTAAGCACAATGTGTTTTTATATCACTGCATCTGTAAGATTCTTTTGTTAACCGTTAGCTAATTATTTTACGATCCTTTCTCTAATGCTCTTTTTCCCCTCCAACATTTCAGTAGCTTATGAAATACATTTTTATTTCTTTGTATCTTAATTACTGTAAATATTTTTACCACTGTGTTTTCTCACATGCATTTAGCTTGCTTCTTCTGATGGATGAAATACCTGGTAATATTTTATTTCCATTAGAAGATTTCTATTAGAAGACCCTTCTTTCTTCCTTATATTTTTAATCGTGCATTTCTTCCTGTTTGGCAACTAGTACTTGAACACTCCCTCAGAAAAACACATAGAATTTTTTTCCTGTGTCAGAGTCCCCATTTGTTCAGAACATTACATGACAAGCGAGGGACATGCAGGGAATGTGCTGATGTCTGCGGCACTTCTCTCTCTCATACTCTCGTGCGGTGAGTTTGATTTCTGCTCTCATTTAAGCAGCAGTCATACCTGGGAGAGGCAGTTGTTTTTAAGGTGTTGATGAAGAAGTGTTTCCCAAAAGGGAGAAAAACCAAACTTTTACGTACTGTGTCAAAAACATGTATTGGTAGAGAACCAAGGAAGTTGTTACAGGTAGGGAACTGGACTGCAGGGTGGGGAAAGAAAAGGAAGCCAAAATAGAAAGAGGTGCGTATTTTATAGTCCATATTGTACTTCTGCTGTTTAATTGACAGAGAAGACTCACGTATGCAAAGCTGAAAAAAAAATGTTCATGTCTTAGAAAGTGATTAACAGCTTAGACATTTGTTCATCTGGTTTCTGCATAGCTTCAAAACTGGTCCCACTTCTCTTTCATTCTCATTTTGTAATATATACTGTCACTCTGATGTTATCAGAATGTGAATACATTTGTCTTCCTTTCATCAGTAAATCAACATCCCTTCAACTTATGCTGTAGAAGGAGCTAATTTGTCAAATTTTGGCAGCAGGTATCCAGTAATTTTGCATTGCTTTTTCATTTCTTTATTGCGTGAGTTTGGTAAGTACTTTTTTTCCATATAATTGCATTTAAATCTGCATAAAAGCAAACCTTTAATGTGCAGGGATGTCAGAGGAATAAAGAAATGTTGCACTGTGAAAGAGATTGAAATGTGATGACAAAAGAAAACAGATGTTGTTTTCTTATTAAAATATCCTACACTGCTCTCTACTGGAAGAGTGGAAGTCTACGTTAAATATTCAAAAGTGCACCTAAAACTATTTCTTAGTCAAGTTTTAGGCGTAATGATTTTTTTTGGACCCTGGTAAAACTAACTTTTCCAAAGGATGGTTAGGGTTTTTGTATTCCCCCTAAGTTTTGAAGAAAAGCACCTGGATATACTTTGCATGTAAAAAAAAAAACCCCAAACAAACAAAAACAGACCAAACAAACAAAAACAGACCAAACAAACAAAAAACCCCCCCCAAAACCAAAAAGAAGCAGAAAGTTGAGGGTCAAAATGTAAGCTGATAAGGGGAAGAATTACTCGAGTGTATTAACGGCAAGGAAGAAAGTGAACTGTTGACCTTAATGATTTACCTGGCCTTACTAATAGCTATTGGGTATGTGGTAACTACAATAGACTTGACAGAACTGCAAAGGATTATGAATGCCTGAAATTGCCCTATGTTTGAATTGACTTTAAATCGAGCCATCAAAAGAAGACTAAAAAAGACTTAGCTTTCTTTTAAAATTATTAAAACTATTAAAATATAGTTTCTCCAGCCAAAGTACCGCTATGAAAGCATTTTTAATAATTTCACTATGGAGTTGGAGCGAAACGTGTCTTGCTTGAGTTGTAAATGCATAGGAAAATTTCAACTACCTTCTGAAGGAAGAGATATTCCCCGCAAGAGGTCCGTTTACTAGTTTGTCGTGCAGAACAGCCCTCCTGGCCATTACGGGGCTGAATTATTCTCCCAGTCGCTGTCAATGATAAAACTTCTGTTGATTCTAGCATCATGAAATAGTGTCTGTTAATTCTCTGCAGCTGTACTGTCTTGCAAATCTTTGCGTGTGGAGCAGGCACATCTGGTTGTCTGCTAATAGTAGGTTATAAATGTTTGATCTGGGGCGTTTGTCTTGTATATGGCTGGTCAACAGCTCGCTTTGTTAATGGCAAATGTCAATGAGGGAAGAACAAACCTTAATATACTTTAAAGGAATGATTAAACAGTTTTGACTGATAAGATCCGTTGACCTCATAAAAGTTATTTCGGATTATAGACAGCTGCAAGTGAGATCAGAATAAGTAATATGTTAGAGAAATAACCTTTCAACAATTTCATAGGGAATTTATGTGGGGAAAAACATTGCCTTATTCTGCTTTATCTCACACAAAATATTAAATGTCATCCTCTTCGAAATTCTTAAAGTATCCAACCGAAACTCGGTATGGTTGTGGTGAACTCATTAGCACTAAACGATATATAAATATTTAAAAAGATGAGTCTAACGGCATGCCTACGTTATTGAGCATTTCTGTTTGAATTGGCTTATTACGCATGAAGTACACCAACTGCAAGACTAACCCTTTTACTAGATGCAAACAGTAAACATGTGTAACAATCATGTGTAAACATTTCGTCAGTATTATGTATTTGATGTTAATGAACACTTAAGAATTTAATGCATTTATTAATTTGCATATACGATTAACACTGATCTGAAGGGGAACTGCTACATTCTCTTCTGCAATTAAATGCAGGAGTTTTATTAGCTTGACACTCAGAAAGTTATATGTCCTATGGTTGTTGGTGTTTTTTCTCGTCAGCTGGGTCTGCAAAACGGCCATAGCTGCGGGAGGGAACCTGAAGTGATCAAAGCAATCGCTGACTTCTTATGTTCCTGTCTAGAATTCTGCATCAGCATTGCTGTCTGAAGCAGCCTGATCTTGAAAAGGGAAGTTTCATATTTACCAGTTTTGCTTTGAAATTTTTTTACGCTCTTCCACAATTAATATTTATGCTATTCATGCCACAGCTCTTCTAAATCTGTGTGAGATTTGGTGAGAAAAATCTGCGAAAAAGACCATAATGAAATGTCCATCTCCCCCATTTCATGAGGATGGTGAATTAGTTGTTAGTTATTTACTTTAGAAGTCCCGGAGGTGGCAGCGCATCCATTCTGTGTTAGGGATTATGCAAACACAAAGGCCTTTGTCACATTGAGCTTGTCATCTGAAGTCTCAGTTTTGCAAATATATACGTGTTTGCTTAGTTTAACTATTACAAACAATGCTGTAGTAATTGGTACCTAATATTAACCAAAATACGATGATAGGGCAAATCACATAGAAAAGATACAGAGCAAATGGAAAAGCAAACCATTAAAAGCCTCCGGTTAATATGTTAGCTATATGTTAAACCTATATTGCATAGTCATTCTTTTGATATAATTAGAAAATAAATTGTCTTGATTGGAAATTCTTTTAATATTTTGCCCCACAATAGATCTTAATTGCTGTTTTACTCTTTATTACTGTCTTACCATAACTAACTAACTAAATAAATAAAATGAGAAAGCTTATGAAGCTCAGGCATGAAACCTGTAAGCAGTTAGGACTAAAATTTGAGCTTACCTGAATAAAAAACAAACAAACAAATGCAGTTAAGAGACAAAAATGTGTTATCAGATACAAACGTTGCAGCCCATGGCATGGTCTCATCATCTCGGATATTAACATGCTACAGATCTCCTTTGTAATTATGGATTAAATGCATCTTACTGTATTTTATTGAATGATTTATTAAACATAAGCTCTAATTCCACATCCAGTTCAAAACTGCTGAAAGCAATAAAGGTTTCGGTAGTGATGCTTATTGTCAAAACCATACTCATCTGGAAGACTGCATTGCGAATGACTGGGAGATTTCTGGTTAGTGAAGTGAATACTATTGATATAATGCTCATATACTTCTGGTCTTGGTTGCTTATTTCTTTTGTAACTTGTTGAGCAAACACAATTAGTATGTGAGGAACTGACAGTCATTTAAACCTGTGCTTTCAGCAGTTTGTCTTTCTATTTAGATGTTTGCTTCTCCCTCCTTTCTGTGATCAGAAATGGTAATTTCTGTTTTGGGGGGCATTACTGTGGACTTAGAAATTCAGTGAAATTTAACAGATGCCCTAGCTGTAGCAGAAGTTTAATTTGGTGCTTGCAGTTTCTAAGGCAGTAATGTGAATAAGCATGAGGTACTGTCCTGGTTTGGGCTGGTCTGGCCACCGAAACGAATTACAGATGCTCTCCCCCACCTCTCCCTTTGGAGAGAAGAGGGAGAGTGAAGAAGAGACTTATGAGTTTAAAAGAAAATAAACTACTTTAATGAAATAGCAATAAAGTAGTAAAAAAGAAAATAATTAAATATATACGCTATATAGAAAACCAGTATCAAGCTCCCAGGATGATGATCATGTCACGGATTGGCACTGGGAAAGTCCCAGACTAGACTCAGCAACAGACAGGAACCCGATTCCAGATCTCGATTGAGGAACGCACGATCGGGATCAAAGGCAGATGAACAGACCGAGTCCTCCTTGGCTGCTGGCCATTGAAGAAAAAGGGCTGACCCTTTGATCCCACAGGTTTTATACTGAGAATGGTGCAGACGGGATGGAATATGCTGTTGGTCAGTTTTGGGTCACCTGTCCTGTCCATTCCTCCCCCTACGTGCGACCCCTCTATGCTTTTCGTCTTCCGACCCTCCAACGGGGCAAATAATGAAATTAGCTGACCTTGGTTGTTATAGCAATAAATATAAGCAAGAGCCTCTCTGCATACCGTTCCTTGGCATAAATTATAAACAATCAGGTCTTATCACTCTGGGAGCGGATACAGTTGGAAAGAATATGTCGTTAATTTCAGAGAGTTCAGTTAGTTAGAAAAGGCTTAACTGAAGAGTAAAATTACTGAACAAAAAATTGGTTCTCTTTTACCTCAAAGCAGGGCAGGTACAAGCCCCTGGAAGAACAGTATTTATGGAAATTATTGTTCATTAAAAGATCAGTCTGCTGCTGAGAGTTATTGAATACAGCAAGATACCTTCATCTTTCCTGGACATCAAATAAGAGCGAGATTGCTGAGAGGGAAGGGAAGGGGAAACGACTCTATTGCTTTTGAGTTATCTTTTGCTATCTTAAATCTCAGTTATCTGGACGGAAGTAAGCAAATAAGAAACGTAGGGCAGCCCTGTGCCTTTCTGGAGAAGTGTCTGCAGGAGTCTGCGTACCCTGGGACATGTAGAAGTGTACTCGACACAGTTCTACCCATGGTCATATGAAGAAGTGTACTAAGGAGTACGGGGCTGTTTACATTGATAATGCCTCTGGAGCTGCAAGTTTCAAACCTATACAAATATCAGGAAGCATGTGTGGATGTATGCGCAGCCGTCTTCCAGTTCACCGTGGGCAGCAGTGACCTGTGTGCTCTGTTCGTTGAGCCTTATCCACGCTTGCAGCTGTTATTTCCTGTGTTTATGCAGGATTCCTGTAATGTATATAATGTACCCTGGCCTGCTCACAAACTTTACAGCAATTATACTTCTACCTCTTGTGTTGTGCCAAGTGTGTGGTATATAAATATGCTTGTATACAGATATCTGGTACTATTGGCATTCCTCTTAGATTCTCATCCAACCTTATCTGCTTTCTTTCTTGTCCATTTAAGCTTGTGGTTACCTTTTTTTTGTTTTTACTCGCATACGTTTGCTCATATATATTCACTCACCTTTCCCTTTCTGTCTCTGTCACATGCAGTATCCGTAATGTCCAAGAATCATTCTTCTTTATCTATATGCATTTTCTTCAACTGTCACTTTTCCAGGGAAGAACACACCCTCCGTTTAAAGTCATCAGAGATGTTGCATGAAAGACGTCAAATCGATAATAGAGGTTTCTGCTTCGTTATTACAAAACCTTGGTCTCCTGTCTGGAGAATTGTTATAGCAGAGAATGTCGATGGCAGATGTGTGTGGTGTTTTGATTTACACACTGTTGTATTCAAGATGGCACATCACATTTCAGAGTCAGTAGCAGATTTCTAATGAGACTTAATTATTGGTAGAGCTGCAAAGGTTCTTTGCAGGAGAACTGCTTGAGCGCATTGACTACAGTAAACACGTTTTTAAGTTTCAATAAAATTTCAGAGCTACTATGTTGAAAGCGTCTGTAGCTTGGCAAATTTAAGTTCCTTTTGAAACTGCTAAGACTTAAAAACCACACATAACTCTGTTATTTTTACACAGAAAATTGTATACTTTAGAGAAAAAAGGGGGTTGGTTCTTTCTTGCTAGCGTTATTTTGGCGTATACAGGTAAACGATATGACTCAAATCATCTGTACCTTGATGTGAAAATCAGTAAATTCAAAAATAATTAAATTATTACACAGATGCGGTTCAGGCAGGATTGTCCCGCCTTTCATAACAGTACAGTAGAAGGCAAGCAAAAGTGTGTGGAAGAACATAACAGCATTTCAGTGCCTTACAGGCCTGCTAAGGTCCCTTTGAAGTATCATGCTTTGTATATTAACAGGTGTATGTTTGGTTTTCATTAAAACCTTACTTGGTAAAAATATGATCTCTAGTAGAAATTCTTTGAATATGAGCCTTGTATTTATGTAATTTGGAGCCTCATTCCTTTAAATCTATGAAATTACTGTACCAAGCATCTCTGAGACCAAATCAGGCCTTTTTAATTTATCTTGCATCACTGCATGGAAGTTTTAGTGACATAGTCCAAACCGTTGGCTCATGTTGATTCATGGGAAGTATCATATTTCAGGTGGTTTTTTTGGCATTTTTTCATAATTTCCAAAAGAAATTATATTACCAAAATTACAATTTCCCAGTGGAAAAAGGTACTTAACCTCTGTTTTACAGACTTGTATAGGACTGAGATAAATAAAATGTTTTTTAAAAGCTGCTTTTAATAACTCTTATATTTGTCTAATTAGAATGTAATTCTTGTTATTCTCTTGATTAGAAATAGCTGCATGAAGATTTGTTATTTATCAACTACCAAAACGATTGTATTTCGAAAATAATGGGAAAATAAGATTACTTGAGTTAATTAGGCCTTCTGGTGCATAACTTATTTCTCACAAATTACAATCTTTTCAGTTTCTCGGCAGTACGGAAGTGGAGCAGCCCAAAGGCACAGAAGTTGTAAGAGATGCTGTCAGAAAATTAAAGGTAAGAAAGAATTCTTAATGAAATAAAAATGGAATGTAATCTTGTTTTCACAGATCGGACACTTTGTAAGTGGTTATAGGTAAATTCATTGGGTTTAGTAGCAGTTGCTTTTACTAATCTCTTCACTGGTGTGTAGGCCTTTCCCTCTTATTGTCAGATAAGACAATGTTCTGACAATGTCAGATAAGACAGATGTTCTGCTGTACAAATATTTAGTTGTCTCCTAGATTATACAGTTATTTATAGTATAAACTTTATGTACCTTAATGTGTACTGCTTGTTCTTTTGAAACTTTAGGGCTTTGTTAGTACAAACTTAGGTAGCAACAATTTGGTTCAGCTGCCAATCCTCACTTTATAGCTATTGAATGCATCTAATTCTGGCACTCCAAACATGTTGCCAGAGAATTTAAGAAAATGAACTCTTCCTTGACTGAAAAACTAGTGACTTCAGTCCTGCCCGTCCTGCACTTCTCTGGGCTGTGCGTTGCTTCCTGGGAGTCCCAGTTAGGTGAATCGCCTCTTGTTGCAAAACGCAGAATACCCACCACTTCAGGTAAGCTGTTGGTGCCGGAGAGCAGGGCTAAGAATGTCAAACCACATTGTAAGTGAGCTGTGATAGGTAGCTCTGTGGGTACTGGCTGTCCCTGACTGCTCTTCATCTAAACCTAAGATGTCTGATCCACATAAACTGACAGTTCGACCGGAGGTGAAGGTTTGTGACATTGGCGTGAGTGTCGTGAGCCTCCAGCTGTGATAATTGGTGATGTAACTGGAAATAGAGCTGTAGTGAGAGAATAGGGTTTACAAACTGAGGCTTTTTATGACAAGGGATATTACTGCCTTGTCCTCCAGGTCTTCGTGTTTTGTTTGAAAAAGTCTGCGTGCACAAACCCGATCTACATGCTGGTGCCACGTAGATGGCTGAGAAAATCAGACATTTACAATTTCTTCTTGGTTACGTGATCTTGAGCACTGAGGGACTTGGTAGACAATTAGAAAGTATCCCAGTGAAATGACGTGTTGAGGGTTGCTAACTGATAATACGGCTTTGTCTTGGCTGAGTGACAGCTTAAAGCTCTTCAGGTGCTATGAGTTGTGTCAGGGAATGCTCATTTGATTTTTCTGCTAACTCACATTGCTGTGGAATGGCACTGCTTCCTGCTTGTCTGCTTAGAGCTATTGGAGCATTAGTTTATTTAGATATAAAAATTATTCTGCCCATTATTGTACTTTGCTTAACTTTTTGTAGGGTTTTCGTTATTCATTTAAACAGAAGTATCTCGGAAGTGGACAGAAAATTTTGGGAGTCGATATTAAAAAATTTGATTCTGTGTTGTTGTTATCATAAAAAAAGGAAGAAGGAAGGCATGAAACGCTACTCACATACCTCAGCTTTGAAGACTGAGAGTTCCCTTGAAAAAGCCATCGTGACAAAATTGATCAGTAATTGTGTTAAGGTATCGAAACAGAAGTTCTTTGCCATTATTTTCGCTCCACCAAAATAGCACAGTTGCCTTTAAAGATCTGCTTAGTCAATTCTTAGAATGTTTTATGCCAAAAAGATTTACTCTGCTGCAGTTCATCAGAAACATTGTTGTCTAGTTGTTTTAAAGTGTTTTAGGCTAGCGTAAGTATGACCCTTTTTTGGCCATTGCAGCATGCTACGATGGAAACAAAATGTATGGTTTTGTGTTCACCTCGTGCAGTCCACAGCCAATACTGGGGTGAAGCCTGTTGTGTTAGATGTTTTCTGTTTATAAAATTCTATTACCCTGAGAAAAGTTAACTGTGCAGAAATCTGTCAAGGTAATATCCTGCCATGGAGAAGTTTCAGTTCTATTTTAATAATGTTTTATCAGACTCCTCCTAAGTAAAGCAACTGTTAAGTGTCCCTGTCTTGCTGGTGGAACTCCAGTTTAACCTGGGCTCTCACAGATCGCTGGAGCATTTTGTTGGGTTGGACTGTGTGATTTGGTACCTTGAAATAGTTTACTCTGAAAGCAGGTCCAAAAAGGATTTCAAATAACTGTTCTCTGAAGTGTAGGAAGAGCCAGAACTATTTTCATTTGTCAGCCTAGCACTAAAATTTAAAAGTAGTCATTTTTTGTATGTACTTGTGGTGTCATTGGAGTATGTAGGTATCTGTTCTAACTTTTTACATGTGTTCCCTAAATAAGCCGCCTTGGAGATATGTGTCTGAATCGTTGCTGCCAGAATTACTCCAGTTCTTCAAGCTTGGAAGTTTGGAGCTTAGATATTACTTGGAATTGTATATAGTCATATGTTTATTGGAAAACTCACAAAGTACTTAAGACAACTTTTGGAAAGACTTGAAAAATCTTGGAACAGAATTCAGAGAGCAATAAAGAGGTTTGCTGTTTAAAACAATCCTCAATGAATTGAATACTCATTTCAACATTGATTTATGTTATGCATCTGAATTCTTTGAAGAGAAGCCTAGAGGTACTGGATTTCATAATTAATAACACAACTCTAGCTTGGTTTTAGAAAATGTTAATTAAAAATTTTAAACCAGTGAAAACAGTTTGAAAACTTATGTCTTGTTTTGAAAGAAAACATCCATAGCGTTTTTTGGAGTAGGAGAGTTTTTAAAAGATGTGTAGCTTGTGATGCTATATTTAGGGTAGTTTTTTATTATACGGATTTGGTTTTAATCACAATGTTAATCATAATTTGTTTTTCATGAAAATGAATAGCTAGCAGAAAAACAACTGTCTCTTCTTAATATTTGGAGCTGTTGTGCCAACTAGTGTGTATTGCACCAATAACCTTTTGAAATACTGTCACTGTAAACTATTTTTCTGAAGCCATCATGTCATCAGACTGTCTTCAGAATAGACATTTGATATGCAACTTTTTTCCTTCTTTAAATCAAAAGATCTTAACTCATACGGCACAAAGACTCTTCACTTGCCAGACAGGTTTGTGCAAAACGCCATTCCATGAACTTACTTTTACCAGCAGGTGGAGCTGATGTTCTACAGTAAAATACAAAACTTGGAGGAAGTTTTTTTCGATGGTTCGTTGTACTTGTTTTATCCTAACTACTACTACTACATTTTCTAAACACTTCAAATTTTTCCTGGACCAGTTGCAATTCGAATATACATTTTTTTTCAAGCATCTATATTTAATTTTTCTAGAGGATTGTCCAGTGGTTTTATCTAGTTGGGATTATGTTTTCATATTTTCATATTTTGGGATCATGTTTTCATATTTCTTGGAGCTGTACTGCAGGAGAAAGAAGAAAGTTGGACACTAGTATTTTAAAATGTGTATTTTTGTTTCTAAGGTAAGGTGGACTGTTCTCATAATTTATTACAAGTAGTTTTCTGGTCAAACTAATTTCTAGAATGAAATAAAAACTAAGGAAGATGGTACCAAGATGTGTCAGAACATGCCTACATTCAATTGTGTAAATGTTGGCAAATCACACTTTATTTTATGAAGTGAAATGATTAATTTCCTTGATTAATGAAGGGTATAACTTCTAAATCAGACTGTAGGAATGAATTTGGTCTTTCTCAAAAAGTGCTTGAAGCGTTGCCAGAGGTGAGAACAGGTTGAAAGATCAGCATACCAGGTGGAAAGGGCAGCATAACGAGGCTGTTTGTAAGACAATGGCATGAAGGGGTGTTAGGGAGAAAACAGATGTAAACACCTGAGTTTTGGGCTATTCCTTTTACAGTCTTCAAAGGGATGTTTTTGTGAGGACCAAACTTAAGGCTGTTCTCTTACCAAACTTCCAACTCAGTTTCCTTTTCTCCTCCTCTCTTCTTCTGTAAGTGGAGATGACCAGATAATGTAAATAGAATTGATCACTTTTAAGCCAGTTGAAATAATCATCAGCTCCTTGACCCTTAAGGATACACAAAGTGACGAGTGCTCTTTCACACGCCTCTGCACATGCTGGGATGCTGTCCTGCTGCTGCCCTTAATAGACCATCAATGGATATTGTTCTGAGCTCCCTTTCGTGTGGAAGCTGGGTTTCATTTGTTGATGAAAGGACAGAGGAGGGTGGAGTACAGAAAATCTATTAATATTGGGATAAAGAGGTTTCCAGTCAAGCCTTACAGCCATGACTGTTGTCTTGCAAGTACTGGAGAAAGACAAATGTGTGGTCTGGGACCAGCCAGGGACAGCCTGAAGACCAGAGCAGATCAGATGATAAGTGCTGAAGAAGAGAATACCTGTTTACCCTCCCTCTCAAAAACCAACCAACCAAAAAAACCAGCCAAAAACCCCCACCAAAAACAAAACAAAAAAACCCAAACAAAAAACCACCACCAAAAAAACCCCAACAAACCCCACACCACCAAACAAAATAAACAAAAAACCCACCCAAAACAAAAAAAAAAACCCAACACACCTGACCTCCCCTCCAGCCAAACAACAAAAAAACCCCCAACAAAACAAAACAACAAAAAAAGCCAACTTCAGGGAGTGAGAGGTGGAAAAAATACTGTATTGCATTGTCTACACTGTAGTTAATAGATCAATAGCCTTCCTCTCAGTCCAGTGTGGGTCTGGAAAACAAAATACAGCTTATTCCGTAGAGATGGATTTCTGAGACAGCTTTTTCCCTACGCAGCTGATTATTGAGAGATTCAGGGTCGCATACCTGTGGCCTTTTAATAATTTTCCTCTTCTTGACAGCTATTTTTAAGAGGTCCTAATACCCACATTAAATGTGCATGAGAGTTTGGGTGGTAATATGACCAAAAAGATTATACGTAGTCACTATAAAGGAAATAGGGCTTTTTTTTTTTTTTTTTTTCAGGCGTCTTTCCTTACAATGAATGATTTTATGAAAAAAAAGAGGAAAAGCATCTTCTCAAAGCCAGGTATAAAGCTGTGTCTCAGTGTAGACAACTACATTGTCATCAGAGAGACATCTTTTAAGGTGTCCACATGAAGTGCAATGTCTAATGTCTCACTGGAAGCCTGCGTAAAATGAAGGAGTGGAACTCCTATTCCCTGGGCTAAAAAATAGCACCCAAATCATGGAAATGTCTACCTCTGATGTTTCAAGGTTTTTTAATAAACTCCTGAGTTGTGCAGTGAGGTGTAAATATTAAATAAAAGCACATAGCTTTGATTTGCATAGCTTAAATTGATTTTGATAGAATTTTGTTTTAACCGTTATTTCTTTAACTAAAGCTCCTGGGTGTTTTTTAAAATGTGGGGTTTTTTTCCCTCATTTTATTTTTTGTTGATTAATCCTCTGATTGTGGGTTGCTAAGACTTGATGCGTAAGCATTGCAAATGTAATTTTATTAAAAGTCTCAAAGTATGCAATTTTTCCCTGCTACTGTAATAAAAGGCAAGATATGTGGAAGTTATTTCATTTTTCTTTTTAAAGCTAGATTAAACCATAGAAAATAGATTTATTTGTATCTCTTCCTTTCCCTAAAAGATTCAAGAAAAATATGATGTTAATTCCCAAGCAGTTAAATAAGAGCTAGCCCATCCCGCTGAGCTGCTCATATTATTATTGGGCCAAATCTGGGTGTCTTGCCTGAGAACAATATATGTATAAACTAACAGCTTAAGAATTTGGCCCATCGTATCTCTTCCCAAGCCATGCTGTGATTCATGATCATTTTATATCATTGTCCATTTTGATGCCAATGGGAGGCTACGGATTTTTACCCTCTTAAATAATCTTGTTACTGTGCGAGCTACAAATATTACTTTGTTTCAAATGTGTGCTGAAAGGAGAATATAATGTTTGTAAATCTCCCCTGTCCAGAGGTTCCTCAGGGTCTTCTTAGGTAGAAGGAATAAAGAGAAAAAATAGAAGAAAAAACACAAATTGGCTGATACCTAAGTGTGAGGATCTGCTGTTCAAACCCTGCACGAGTTTTGGAGGTGGCTGAACTTGGCATTCCGGAGAAGGTCAGATTCGAAAGAAATTACTGATCAGTATCTGGACATTATCTGTTACTACACAGGACAGGGAGTGGGCAGGAAAAGCATTAAGAAATTAACTGCAGCAGATTTTCTGAATTTATCTACGTATACTTTTCAGAGGCTGTATCCCAGTAAACCTTTGATTAAAAAGCTCGTTTGTCTCTGGATGTCTGTGGTGAAGATTCTTTTGTGGTTTTTCTTTCACCGTTAGCTTGGTTTTGGTTTGATTGAGTTTCTTGTGAAGTGCGTTTCCAGTCCTCTGCTAACTTTTGCGAATATCCTGCGATCTTCCTCCATTTTGTCAACATCCTTCTGCATTTGAAAACCTCAGAATGTTTGAGTAGTTTCTCACAAGCAGCTGATGCAGTGCAGCCGTTGTTGTCTTCTTAAGGGTCTTTTTGAAATATCCAGGGGTTGCATTAATCTTGTACTTTCACGAGAAGGTCCACGGTTACTAGAAAGCATACCATGGCATCAAGACTTTCTTAATTCCATCTTCACAGATTAGCCCCGAGAAAGTAAGTTTGTTCCCATATGTATGATTTGCAAAGTTGGTATTGCAGCAGAGATGGTTTATTTGCGTACAGGCAGTCTGCGGTGTTCTGCTTGGTGAGGTATTCTCTGTGTTATTTGCTCCTCCATCAGCCTTCGCGATCTGAAACCTTCCTCTGTGGTGATTTGAGAGTTCAGATCGTTAGTTACTTTTCTCCCTATTTTTTTTCCTCTTTTTTTTTTTTTTCCTGTCTGCAGATTTTATCAGTAATTATTTTCCTCCTGGTCATTGTTCAATAATGTCACGCTTAAGAAATAAACCCTGCTGGAATACATTAGAAACATATCTTCCCAATGACAATTTCCTGTTTATAACTGCATCTGGAGACTAATATAACTAACTTAACTAATACTTTCTTTGTATTGCTTCATTTCCTAAATATAACGGCATGCAAAACTCAGTCAAATGCTTTCGTGTATTTTGACAAGCTGCATTTTTTTATAAAATCCATATTGATCATCATTAATTCATGTCACTTGAATTCTCTAGTTTTTGAACTTGATTTATGCTTTTTGAGAGTGGAGAGGTGGTAGGGTCATTTTGTTTACCCTTTTTTTAGTATTGGCACAGAATTATCTTCTGGAACTTCCTCAGTGTTATAAGACTTCTTGACTACTTGGAGCAAGCTTTGGCCAGCTGTTCTGAAACTTGTGCAAGTTATTCAGATCTATTTATTTAAAAGTTTTCATGTTGTAGCTGTTTTTGGGGACCCTGATGAGATGATTACAGTTGGAAAACCAAGCATTTCGTCATCATTCTCAACATACGTTATGGCTTTCACTCAGTAAAACCAAATATTATTTATGCCTCCTCTTCATTACTACACAGAAATACCTGCGTGCATCTTGCTTATAAGGGGACGTTTCTAAAAAGCCAGGGTTCCTTCAAGTTCAAGGCTCTTCCAAATTGGTGTGTGCCCCGGGCTTATGTATTGTATAGCTGTGCTTCTGCGCACTGTAAAGCGCCTTGGAAACTGAGATGCCCAAACTGCCCGGGTGATCTGTGGCTTTTGTGGTCACTCCATTGAACATGTAGAAGAGTGAGCCAAGCGCCGACCCCTGTTGTACCGTGAAAAGGGACCACGTTTACCCTCAGATTTTTATCCAATAAAAGGACATAATCAAATCGCAAATCAGAAGGGAAGGCTGGCAGAGTGGGGGTATTAAGTAAATGTATGAAAATTATTACAAAGAAAATTGAAGTGTTTTATTAATTTTGGGAAAAAAATCGGTGCTAATAAAACACTGATTGGCTTATCACTTTCCTACTTTTTGAAGCCAAGACTTAAGAATCAAACAGGTTAAATTGGCAGTATAAAACTAAAGTCAAATCTGGGGGGGGGTTAATTAGTGATTTTTATTCAAGAAAATATAGGGTTTTTTCCTGTAGCAAATTTGAATTGTCGTAGAAAGTCAAGAAATGTAGTTGGCCAAAATGCCTATAAACCAGTGATTAGGGTTTTTTTTTATTTTCTATAAAATTATTTATTTTTTTAAGTAAAAAGATGCGTATGAGATGACACCCTCCCCCTTAATTAAAATAAAGGGATGGGGCTAGTCATTAAACTGTATCAAAAGTATACTCTACTCTGAAGATGTGAGAAAGGGGTTTGAAGACAGGAGGGCAGGAAAAGGACGTGTATATTGCAAGAGCTATATACATGATATTGAAGAGAGGCGGAACTAGAAGTTATGTTAGATTTGCTTGACTTTTGACTAGTTGGTTTTCACTAGTACGTCATCATGTACAAACCTTCATAAAATATTTAGCCAATATTTAGCAATCCTAGCTGTTGAAGTGTAAAGTGGGTATTTAGATTTAAGAATTGGTTTTAAGAATGGCATGGAGTGGTTTAGGTGAAAGTCTTGTTTGGGTTTTGGTGCTTTTTTTAAAAAAAACTAAGTTGTGAAGCATATGGTACTTATCAGCTAACATGATACATTAATCAGGAATAAACTGGATAGGTCATGTTACTGTATGAAGTAATAGGATTAATTATAAATTAATACAGAGTTACAAAAATTTTCAATAAGTGTGCTTTCAAAATGAGGAATAAAATTGGGAGGAAGGGAAAAGCAGGTTAATTATGTGCTTTTAAGGTGGTTCTTAAAACTAGTTAATAATTTGACATGAATGGGGCTTCCTATAAGCTTCCTACAAAATGAAATAAAATAAATGGAGACAGTCATGTGGTGTAAAGCAGTTGAGTTCATGGAAAGATTTCCCAAATACTAATTGGCATAGGCCTAGGGACAGAGCAAAAACCTAAACCCTCAACTGTCACTTAAATAATTAATTAAAATCAGGAATTTAGGTGTATTGGGGGGGAGGTATCAATTGACTACAGCCAAGTACTTCGCAATCACAAGGTAATTCAGGCTTCTGTCTTCCAGGTTTAACCCTTCTTAAGACAGGTTAGCACCCTTGTGGGTGTCCTAGACTCTTTATACCACTAAAAGTCACTGTCCTCGCTGACAGTATTTGTACTGATGGTGAACTATGTGCTCAATTATTCTTAAATGGGAGCAAGTTTGAGGACGCAGTGTTCATGTGAAGCAGAGACTCCAACTCCTCTTGCCTTCAGTGAGTCATCGTCCTTATTTATGCAATTAAAAATGCCATTCCAGGCTGTCAAAGACTTGAGAGGAAAAGGGCTGGTAACAGAGCAAAATATAGAGCAATTCCGTATCTTTGTGAAGAAGTTACTCAAATTCATGGCACTTTTTAACTGCCATGCAGTAGCAAATTTTAAATACTCTGATTATTTTGTATGTAATGTTCATGAGAGAAAGACAAGTAAGATCTAGCAGCTAGAGAAGGAGATATAAAAAGATGGAAGATGTATTGAATAGGACTCATTACACAACCCAGTCTCCTAAAATGTTGTCTAGCCATCGTCTAGTGAACTCTTAAATAAATCCTGAGAATGCTATAGAAGAGATCAAGTGTTTCTTACATGTTGACAGCTGTAATGCTTTCACATTGAACCTGCTTAAAAGAATTGATATCCTTAGAGGAGCATACAGGAAGTACCCTCCGTGCATGTGTACAGAAGTGAGTGTAGAAGTAGTGGGAAATGGAAAACATAACGCCGTTCACTGCTCAACAACCAAGCAGTTGACAAACTATGCGAAAGCGTTCACGTTTCTACTGTTGTAGAAATCTTATGCAAAAGCTTAAATTAAGTGCATAGACAGCAGATAAAAGTTTCAAGATGACCAGCTAAGTAATTTTAAAATATTTTTTTCTTGTATTATAGGAGTGTTCTATAGTGTGCAGTCAGAAATGCTGTTCTGTGCCCAACTGTGACTTTGGGAATGATCAGCATTGTTTATAAGAACTTTTTGAAGGAGGAAGGAAAGGACTTCAGGTGGAGGGAGTTGAAAGGAAATGAGAAAAAACAAAAAAAATAAGTAAAGAAAACTTACTATTAATGTGATTGCTGTTGTATTTTTCATCTTATAGTTTGCAAGACATATCAAGAAATCCGAAGGCCAGAAAACACCCAAAGTTGAATTACAAATCTCAATCTATGGTGTAAAAATTCTAGATCCAAAAACAAAGGTAAGAGACTTACGTGTTTATGGTGCTAAAATAGTAATTAAATACTGGTTTTGCTGTTTTTAATGTTTTTATTGGTTTACAAAAGTATTACAATGAAAACCATTCTGATGATGGAAAATTATTCTAAAATACCATTTCTTAGAATCATAGAATTGTCTAGGTTGGAAGGGACCTTTCAGATTGAGTCCAACCATCAACATAACACTGATAAAAACCACCACTAAACCATAACACTACAAGCACTATATCTACCTGTCTTTTACATACCTCCAGGGATGATGGTTCCACCACTTCCCTGGGCAGCCTGTTCCAATGCGTGATAACCCTTTCAGTGAATAAATTTTTCCTAATATCTAATTTAAACCACCCCTGGCGCAACTTGAGGCCATTTCCTCCTGTCCCATCACCTGTTACTTGGGAGAAGAGACCGACCCACCTCTCTACAACCTCCTTTCAGGTAGTTGTAGAGAGCGATGAGGTCTCCCCTCAGCCTCCTTTTCTCCAGGCTGAATAATCCCAGCTCCCTCAGCCGCTCCTCATGAGACCTGTTCTCCAGACCCCTCACCAGCTTCGTTGCTCTTCTCTGGACTCACTCCAGCACCTCAATGTCTTTTTTGTGGTGAGGGGCCCAAAACTGGACACATTACTCAAGGTGGGGCCTCACCAGTGCCAAGTACAGGCGGGATACAACACATGCGACATCTTCCCAGGAAGGTACACGGTACTCCAAAAGTACCATAAGTACTATTGCAGGATTTTCCTCTGGCACAGCTTGACAATTCCTTTGTTTTCAGCAGTTAAGTCCATTGAGTCATCCCATGGATGGATTTTCTGTTCCTTTGTTTGCTCTGGTATTTTGGAAGGGGTTACAGAGTAAGCAAAACATCCTCCTTGCACACTTCAAAGAGGAATAATGAGATAATCAAGCTAAAAAGTATTTATTCAATAGTCAGCAATTCTTGACATCTGAGTGCTCTTAAATCCATATGTTGGATTTGAATGAACTGTTTGTTACTGTTTCTTAATTCTGGAGTAATTGCTACCATTCAGACAGTGATGCTGCCTTTTAAGAAAACGTAGCATTAGTTTGAGGCTAGATCTACTTGCAACCCATTTTCGCTTCAAACTCTTGATACAACCACAATTCAACAGTTCATAAGCAGAGCGGGCAAGAAATATCCATGTCAATTACAGCAGTTTTTGCATCTTCCTTACGTCATAGGGCAGCAAGGCGTACTAAACCCTGTCTCCTGGCAAAAACTGTTTTAAAAGAACAGTTTCAATTGCCAAAATGCGTTATTTTCCTGACTGTTCCTGCAGAGATTGACAGAAGTTCCTGGGGGAATAGGAACATTCTAATCTCTTAGCAATGTTATTACAACTCAAATAGTGATTGACTAGGAGCAGTCTTTTTATCTCCTCCACTTCATATCTTAAAGATACACGTAAATATAAATTTGAATCAAGTTTTCTTTCGCTTTGCAAAATTTATAGATGCTTTAGGAAATGACTTAAATTCTGTGTTATCTTCACTGATTACAATAATTTTTTTCTATGTGTTTTTGAAACAAGTCAATATTGTTACAGAGAAATATTGGTTTACATTCATGTGATGACTATTAATTGTGGTAGGAACAGGAGGCCTGCTGATGTGTCAGGACTTGATTCTATACTCTATAATCCAAAAAAGGAGGATTATAGAAAAGGGGTTCTGTCCTTAAATGATACAAAGTAGTTACGTGGGTCTATGAACCTAAAAGAGCCAGAACGGGCATGTGTTATTTATGTAACTACAACAAAAAGAGATTAAATGTGAGAGGGATTTGGGGACATAGGAGAAATAGGATACATAGAAGAATGGCTGTCAAGAGTGAGAAAAGGAACCCAGTTGGGGAAATGGGAAAAGATTGCCCATATGGTCCTCTTTTTGGGGTTTTTTTGTTTGTTTTTAAATAGTTGTGTGCAGAGAGGACAAGCCCTTGTTTATGAGCTTATAGTAATCTGGGAACCCTGGTGCTGCACAAAAACTTCCTTTTTTTAATAGATAATAGTTCACATCTAAACTGCATATTTTCCTTTAAAGCAAATACTGCTTTCCCATGTAATAAGCCAAACAAAATAAAATACCAAGAAGAGACTTGTTGAAGAAAAACAATAAAAAAATACTTGAGATAGTTTATTTCAGTCTTGTCAGGCTCTCTCAGCTGAAGAACATTGCCACTGCAACTTTTTAAATAGCTGTAGCATGATTTTTAATAGAAAGTGAATTATAGTATCTAAAATACGCAAATAATACCGTTTAAAAGCTGTTTAGATTGCATCTTAAGTAAGCAATTATTTATGTGACTATTTCTCTATGCTGCTGTATTTGAGTAACAAATTCATTTTCTTTCTCTTTTCTGTATTTAAGATAGAAAGGTAAGGACTTATTTCAGTAAAACCACTTTAAAGAAACACTGGGAGTGTGCACATGGAAAAAGAATGGAGTATTTTACATAATCATTCCCAAATAAATTGCATAGGGATGCAAAACAACAGTAAAACCAATTTTCTAGAACAGAAAATACCATCCAAATAAACACTCCCAGATAAATGCTGTCCAAATGAAAGCTTCCTGCTTATGTTCAGTAAAAATGGGAACATTTGTTGGGAGATGAGTTTGCTAACTTCTGTTATTTGGGCACTCTCATGTACAATGAAAGACGTTCAAAAATGTTAACCGCAGCTTGCCTGTTCTTTTGTAGATGAGGAAATTGAGAGATTTACTTTGTTCGTCTTTGTCCTGAGCAAGTGTAGTAGTTTCTTGAGATTAATCTTTCTTTTTATTTGCAGGAAGTCCAGCACAACTGTCAGCTCCATAGGATATCATTTTGTGCTGATGATAAAACGGACAAGAGAATATTCACTTTCATATGCAAAGACTCAGAATCAAATAAGCATCTGTGCTACGTATTTGACAGTGAAAAATGTGTAAGTATGCAACATGCTTTAAAAAAACTAGTGACTGTTGGTCTGCTTGGAAATAAGAGGAAGGATTAATAAAGGCAAATAGCCTGCCCATTAATTGGGGTCACTTTGATACAGTCTTTCATGCTGGTAACTTTCATGCCTTGTAACTTAGATGCATTAATTTAAATGAGAGCCTTTTTCTTCATTGATCTAAGATGGTTTTCTGGGACAAGTCTTCTACCCACCTCGGTATCCTAGGCCAGGCATCTGCAATGCTTTCAGAGAACAGACTGCATCCCACCAAACTTGAAATGTTTGCACAGCTGTTTTGCAGAGGTTGCTGCAATCCGGTGGCTGAACCTCACAGGCTCTTCTGCTTATGTGTCTGCCTCAGATATCTTTTTTTTTTTTTTTAATTTTTTTTTTTTACAGCAGGGTTCCCCCTTCTCTGCCCACCCCACTGCCACATCTCGAGTTTGTTAATGCTGTGATGCACTACCAGAGAATTCATTGCACCAACCACTGACATTCTCTCGTGTCTGGGACAGAGCAGGGCAACTGTTCAAAAATGTGCAATAGCAGAAAAAAATAATCCTTCAGGACAGGAAATGAAGAAAATGGTGTCAAGCTGCAACAGGGTCATGTGCTTACCCTGGCAGAAAGTAATTAACAAATAAGAACACTGGAATCATCACCAAAAATGGATGTTTAGGTTTTTTGTAATCTGGCGCCTCTCTTTTTGTTTTATTCTGAAGTAGCTGAGATATCATACAAAGGAAATACTGAGGAAATGTTGTTTTGGTTTTTTGGGGTTTTTTTTTTTTTTTTAGAGAAAGATGCATATGCACTTCTATTTATATGCAGTTATGCAGCATTATGTGTTACTTCACAGTGTTTCTGATTTTTTTTGTTGTTGACCAGCATTGCTCCAGTGCCTTCAGTAGATATCGTTCAGAATTGCTATACGCTTCTGTTCATTTCCCTTCAAATTTCTACCCCACGCCTTTTTCACACATTCCTGCGATTTTTACGTTGCCCTTGCAGTCCTTGCACACTCTGCACACAATGGTAGTACCGTTCTTATTCCAGACCAATGTGCTATTTCTTTCTCTCTAACCTGATATTTCACTCTTTGGACTTTTTTTTTTTTTTCTCTGTTTCACTCTTTGTTTATTAGTACTCTCAGGTTTCGAAGGATCCCACCTCACTTGATACTTTTAATTTCAGCCAACCTTCATCCTTCCAAGAACATAGGACTGCATATTCCCAGTGTCCGTTAACACTTTTTTTTTACTAACATAAACAGTTATGCTCTAAAGCAGTCCTAGTTCAGCTTTTTTGGTCTAATTTGGTTAAAATAATTATTTTTTTTAATAAAGGTAGCCATATGGGGTTTTTTTACAGTAAAAAGATAGAGGGGTCTTCACACACCTCTACTGACTGACTTTACTGTTGCACTGATGGACGAAAGGCTGGGAGCGTCACATTCCGTACCATTTTTGTGCATCCAGCCATTTGCGTATGTACAGGTAGTGAAGGAAAAACGTTTTTGGCGTTAAGCAGAATGCTCTGCTTTCATATCCAAAAATCACAAAAGTATTTTGTGATCATCTGAAATGAAATGCAATTATATAAAATATTCATAATATACTAATTTCAATCTTATGTTTTATGTAAAGGCAGAAGAGATAACTTTAACAATTGGTCAAGCGTTTGACTTAGCTTACAGGAAATTTCTGGAATCCGGTGGAAAAGACGTTGAAACAAGGAAACAAATTGCAGGTTTACAGAAAAGAGTAAGTTCTGAACTATGTTTTTTAAAGAGATAAAGGAACATGCTGTTGTATTTGTGTTACCTGGTTCTATGACACCATAATTTCCAGCATTATTTTCGGATTGATAAGAATTGCAGCAGATACTAAAAAAAAGAAAACTGAAAAAGTACCTGATAACTATGGAACAGTATTTTAAGTTTTGCCATCTTGCAAGGTCATTAAAGAGAAAAGCAAGGTTGAAATATGGAAGATAGAGAAATTTAAGTTTAATTATTTTTTGTAATTGGATAACTAGTTAAACACTGCTTCTAAATCACCAGATCTCGGATTAAATTTACTCTCAATGGATGCTGTTGTTGAAATGAATGAATATCCCAATAGCTGTTGCAATAACCACTTGCTTTGTAGATTCAAGAATTAGAAACTGAAAACACAGAACTGAAAAATAAAGTTCAAGATTTGGAAAACCAGTTAAGAATAACACAAGTTCAGGCATCTCCAGTAAGTACATGAACATAACTCTTTCATCTGAAGTTACTCTAAATTTTTAATCATGCCGTTTCCAGTGATTGTGATTAACATACAGTGATCACGTAACATATCCATTGAAATGCAGTATTGAAGTAACAGTAAGATTGTGACAAGCCAACAAAAGTGCAAATTGCAGTCTCTCGAATTGTGGTTCTTTAATCACCTTGTCATACCTATTTGTTGCTGCCTAAAGACAGTAAATACTCGTAGTAGATGTCTAAGCATACTGCCTGGGGATGAAAAACTGTTCTGCACTTAAAGGAATCTGGTTCAAGAATGGTACTTTGGATTTTTCTGGGAACTTCCTGTCACAAGCATATTGTCACTTACAACTGACATTTTCTAAATGATTATTTTTAAAATTTTGCCTGTCTCAAAGGAGTCATTAGGTCCCAGGAGCTAACTGTGTGGATAGGTAAAAAGGAGCAAGTGCGGGTTCCTCATCATTGGAAATGTCTAATGCTTTCTGCATGTCCTATCGGTGATCATGACAAAAGTATTTTTAAATGACTGACTGACAGTTACTTGCGTCTAGGCAGGACCTCTAAAAATGCAGGTTGCATTGCAGACTGATCCTAATGACTCCCCTCCTCTTACAGGTGTATTCTATCTATGCAGCATTAGATAACTGTAAAAATAAGTCAAATTTCTTAATGTACCTATAGCAAATATTTAGAAAAAGATGGACTGCTTTTAAGCTGTGCATTTTGGGCCACCTTGTTTCTGCCCTCAATGTACACCATTTCACTTCAAGTGGATGTTTAGAAATTTGGGCAATGTAAAAATATGTTTGTAATGGTGATGACAATTTTTCAGTAGTGTCTGTACACTCCCTTGGTATTGATTAGATTGTTGTTCCCACGAGGAACTGTCATTCCGTTTTACTGAAATCTCTTTAGAGAAGAGAGCCCCATAAATTCTAAATACTGCATAACTCCTATAGTGAAAGTTGTAAATTATGGATGTGTTCTCACTTATGAAGCATGCAGTGAAAGATAATCAACTTTATTGCTAGATTTGAAATCAATTTAGTCAATTCCTTAATCTTTTATTTTCCTTAATTAGGATGGCAGCTAGTTTGGTTTTATTTAAGAATATAAGAAGTAAATATATCTTTGAATTTAACTAAACAGGCTCTTAAGTCTTTCGTGACAGATGCATTTCTCTTTCATTTAAATTAGTGAACAACTTTGTAATTCTGTTTAGGAAAAAAATTAAAAGTATCATCAACGCCCAAAATATTTCCTGTTGGATGTGTAGCACATATTTATATTTATTTTGTCTTTTAAGACAGTGGCGTCTAATTCCTTATTGATGAGTTAAGATTTAAATTTGTAAATTTGCCAGCCATTTGTATTCTCTCCCTAGATGATGTTTTATTGTTAATTACTGTTGGTGCAATGAATGTGCTTATGCTACCACAAAATTATATAATAATTATTGATAATTATTCATATTAGAATATTAATCAATTTTAATAAATCACTAACAGCTGTTATTTTTTACATATAATTGTATTGCTTTATTTACTCCTTAATCTTTAAGAAAAACCACACAAACGTTTCCTGTCACGAATTTCTGAGTTTCCTCATGATTAGAATTGCAGTAAGAATCTCCTAACAGCCTGTTTGATACCTAAATCTATTCTGCCTCAAAATAACCTTATTTAATAAATGATTTGAATAAATATTGGAACATGTTGCCCAGAGAGGTTGGAAGTGTCCGTACTCTGGAAGGTAACTGGGTCCTGCTTCAAGCAGGAGTTTGGATTCAGCTACTTTCTGCTTGTGTGATGCTTTGATCAGTTGTGGAGCCAATGATAAAAAGAAAACGTTTTCAGGAAAATGTATTTCTCAAATCGATGAATATAACCGTATGCACCAAACACTATCAACTTTTGTACCTGACCAAGAGACGTCATTCAAGGAGGCCTGTTTTAAACTAGGTTGTGTGCATCGTAAATCAAAGCTCTTAATTGTGCGAGCGTCAAAGTAAGTTCATGTAAGTGCAACAGATGGGTTGAAAATAAATGAAGGCATGGACAGTGAGGTTATGAAGTGACACTTCAGTGCAGGGAAGAGGAAACATAGATTTTATTTATTTTTTTTTTTTAAGATAGTTTGAGTGCCTGGAATAGCAGTGGATATAATTTGATGATACGAAGCTGCTTTTCTACCGTGTGAGCAACAAACATATATGAAAGAAGGAAATTACAGAGAATTCGTAAGACAATTAATTGCCCATCATAGTTCGCAGTTACTTTTATATGCTTTTAATTCAAACAACTCTCATACAAGGATCCCTTTGCAAAGTTTCAACTCCTATTAGAAAAAAACAGAAGCAGTGCAAAGAATGTTTTCCTCTATTTGTACATAATTTCTGTGATGAAAAATAACACTTTATTTTTAAAAAAATTATTAGGGATTTAATTTTTTTTTGCTTAATTTAAAACTTACAAGTCCCATATTAAAAATATCTATACTACTGCTGCTCTGTTTCTTCAAAATTAACAAAGAAAAAGAGCAGTTCTGTCATGTCCATTTTGTCAGAGTGACATTTTCAAATCTGCTGTTAGTATTTTGTTAAATACTGAAATAAAATAGCTTACATAAATGAAGCAGAATATCCAGCACGGGGAATCATGGATTTGTTCTATGATTCTATAAATAATACCTTATGAGTCACTTCCTAAGCATTTTTAGTTAGATGGAGGGGGAACTTTGCTTCCCTGCGGATATTCTTCATGTTACGTGCAAGGAACGTAACACAATCATTCTCGTGATATAAAGCAGGTTTATAAAACTATCAAGTTTAGGTTTTTTCACAGCTCTCGTATTTATGTTATTGAATTATAATTGATGCCAGTGCCATACTAGAGCTTTCTGAAGCTTTTTTAGACATCATAACAAACTTGATACAGCTATAACTCCTTATCTGTCAGTCCAGTTTGCTTTCATTCTCTGTGCTGAGGTCAACGGAGGAATCATTTACCGATCAACGGAAAGTTTAAGCCCTTGTACTTTATACCTAATACGATAAAAGTATATGTGCCATTAACTGACATCACAACAAGTTGTAAAGAAATGTTCGGTTTCACAAGCGACTTACAGATAGTTACAAAGTTGCTTCTGTTTATGCTTAAATAGCACCTTGGATTTTCTTATCTTATGCTTTCCTTTTTCTGTTTGGTTCTTTGCACGCTGTTTGTACTTTCTCAACATTTGCCAGATGTGCTGAAATGGCTTTCCTGTCTTATAGGTTGTTGACTGTGCTCTTCCTTTAGTGATTAATGCATGGTCACAGGAACACTTGGTAATCAGCAATTGATTTAGCACTTCAAAAGTCAATGCTAGCAACTTGATTAAACAAGTATATACTTAAAGAAGCAGAAGATGTTGCAAGGGCCTGTGATGACAGTTCGCAGAACGTGACAAATATAAACATTGAAATCGCGTTGTGTGCTACATCCTCTTCTCTTCTGACAAACCATTCTATCATTTGTGTGCAGTGCCAGTCTTACCATTTCTTTACTCCCGCTTCTTCCTTCTGAAATTGATCAATTTTGATGTCTTTAATTATTCTAGACACGTTAGTCTTCCCATTATTTTTTAATGAAATGAAGTAGATAGAAGATAACTTCAGAAATTTGAATTTTGGTTCTTTTTGTATAATTTCACTGATGCTTGACACTGTTTTTTTAAAAATAGCCGTTTTTGCCTTTCCTGAGGGTGAAGCTAAAGCTCAGTTCTTCTGATTCCCAGACCATTTTCCAATAAACAGAACCAGATTGCATCTCCTGTTCTCTCATCAGTATCAAAAAGACCATAGAATCTGAGAGCATCTTTAAACTGTGGATGGATAGCTTAATATTTATAGAAGATTAAATGCTTGGTTCGTTTCACATTTGAAAAAAAAAATCGCATCTCAGCATTCAGTTCTAAGCAGATGCATCCCACTTGTCACTTTAAATAAGCTTTTCTGACTTCTCGTTGTCATTTAAAATAGGCTTGCTAACTAAATATGAAGACATACATAAAGCCATTTTCTGAAATTCATACTCAAGATTAAATGTAGTACTATCAAGACTTAAAATTCAGATCCTCTTTTGCTTCCAAAATCATTTAAAAATATTTTGTCTATAGTTTATCAAAGGTGGTTCTTCATATACGTGATGCTCAGGAACAAAATAGATATACCAGTCTGGACTGCAGTACGTGACTCTACTGACAGATTTACTTATCAAAGGAGTGTATTCCACTTATTGAACTCATAGGTAATAATGTAGAACGCTTTATTTGCAAAACATAGTGCTAAAACATCTTCAGTTGCTGTTCTCTAGCATCAAAATGTGTCCACAGAAATATTAAAATGTCTCTGGCATCAAAATGTGTCCAAACAAATCCAAAATCCATCAGTGGTCTAACTAAGAGAAGAAAATGCAAGCAGTGAATTGTAAGCTGAAGCTTAATTTTAAGCACAGAATTAAAATTAATTGAATGATTGATAACCTCACATGTTAGAGAATACTTTTCCAGCTGAAAAATCCATTGCTAGTTGTTCTAATGACGTTCTTTTTTTAGGCAATAATAATAAATTGGAGTATTAGGGTGTTTATTGTGAGTCCTTAATTGCTCTACCTAACAAAAATCCACTCACAAAGCAAAATTGAAAATAATAATAATAAAAAATTAGAGGGGACTTCTCTCTCTCCAGTTCACAAATAGTGCAGACTATAGGCTTGTTTGGTAAATATAAAGGGAAGTCTATCTAAAACTGCTTTCCTGATTCTTCTTGCTTGTATTGTTAATTTTTTTGCAGGCCTTGTAATGGATTATTTGAGGATGTATTTTAAAATAATACTGGCAGACCAAAATGGGTGCAAATTATATGCATGAATAATGCAATTACGTACCCTTTACATTTTTGTGATGTGTAAGTGGCTGCTAAGCATTGGCAGCAGTCAAATTCTGCTTGTGAAGGAAATTTTTTCCTGTTCTAAATCTAGTGAAATGGCCAAATCAACATCAATCTTATCTACTTGCTTTTTCTGTCAGTTTGTAAACTGTATGGGAAAAATAAAATTTCTTTCTGAACATATAAAAGAAGCCATTAAAAGCAATGAGACCATAGTTGGAAATGGAAAAAAAACAACCAAACTAGGTTGTATAATCAAATACTTGTGCATAAAATGTATTGTGAAAGTTGAACATCAAATTATCAATCTTCTGCACACTTTTTCTCTCAGGGTGTTGTAACTATTTGGATTTAAGTTTGTTCAGCACATTCAGTAAATAATAAACTGCTTAACGATCTTTTTTTCTTCTTTTGGGTTGATGTTTTTAAGTCTTGATAAAACTTTAAGAAGTTAATCCCTAAAATATCTGCTTTTGCTAGTGCAGAAGTGTTACACAATAGAGACTGACACCTTTTTTTCATTTCCAGAATGAATCTGTCAAGGATATACTATATCAAACTAGCAGTTTCCTTAGAATACTTTGACTTTATAGCTGTGCTTCTGTTTGCCATGGGAAATGTTGGCATGGGAAGTTCCTTTTGTCTCTTACTCCCTTGCATGTGCAGCTAAAGTTTCCATTACTTTATATCTGTGCTGTTTACTCTTCATCTGTTTTAGTGGTTTGGCAACACATTAATCACTGACCTTTTTTGTGTTTGGTCTTGATTATATGAGGACAATCTGATTTTCATCTTGTTGTTTGTTTATGATGACGCTGCTCAAGTTTGTATCACAGTAAGACTTTGATGCTGCTGCCGTGTATAAATCCAACTTCCAAAGATGAGTGCATCCCTGGGAGCGCTGTTTCACACGACATCTTTTTTTTGCTGTTTATACTGCCTGGGTTAGCTGTACACAGGTTCATGTGGGTTAGCAGTTACATACAGTTAGTGCCCTCAGTTTTTGTAGTAGACTGAACAGTAGGCCCTCGTAGGCCACTAAGGAACCTCTGATGAGATAAGAGAGATTTTTAATCTATTTTGGGCTTGGCTGAAGTTTCTCAGGCATGCCTTTCAGGTTTTCTCTTTGAGCAACATGCTTAAGGCAGAGAAGGAAGTTATGACAACTGCATGACTCTGAAGTTAGATAGAACAAAACAGGAATATTCAGGGAAAGAACTTAAGAGAGAACGATGAAATATGACAGAAGCAGAATCCAAAGGCAGCAGGAAAAGGTATCGTAAGAAGCAGCCCCCAAAAGGGGTGGTGTTCTTCCATGCACCATAAGTATTGTCAATGAAGCAGTACGTAATATGTATTCTTCTCATGGCAGTGTTGCAAAAAAGCTCCATTTTTACATGGATCATTAAAGATACTGATTGATCAGACCTTTTTTTAAAGTTCTTTAATTGTGACTCAGAAGCATAGGCCACCTGCACCTATTACCCTCATTAAAAAGCTTTAACGTGCTCATGAGAAAACCCTAAGATAGACGTTGGAATGGTATGCATATTTCAGAAAAGGGTTTTGGAATGCCTTTAGGCATATCACTTGATTCCTGTTTGCATTAAGACTGCCAAGTGGAAAAACGCACATGTTCTTTCTTCGCCCATCAGAAAGAAAGAAAGAAATTCGCTCTTTCAATTTTATAATATTCTGTATGCAGTTCAGTGAGCACTTTTTGAGGATTTAAATTTCTATTATGGCAGTGATGTTAAAAAAATAATAATTTGAAATCGGCAATGTCAGATGTCATGTAACTGAACAAGTACTAAATGAACCAAAGATGTAGCAGTTAATTGATGAAGTTGCTAATGCTTATACATGATTTTATGAATTGGTAAATTAAGATATCCTTACTAGTCACAAATCTCAGGTAGCTTTTAATCAGTGGTTTTGAAACTCTCTGCATAATTTCCAGTTCAGGGTCGTTCACAGTTCTCTATAACATTCACTGCTGTTATCCACTGTGACTATTCTGTATATTACCGACCTGAATGTTCTAAGGAAGAAAAACATTTTCTAAATCATTAATACACTTATGTGGTTCCTATGGGGGTATGACACAGAGATTGCAATCAGTGTCTTGAGACATCTAGTAAAAACAAACAATTTTGAAATAATTTCCTGATTAACAAAAACTCAATCATGCTACATTTTCTAGTATGAGGCAGCCAAATAGTGCATCTTCAGCATCAGGCTAAGTAGAATGAGTCAAAAATAAACTCTTTGACAGGCACATAATAACATCTGATCATAATAGGGACCAAGCCCACTGAACTAGTATGTTAATTTTGTTGAGAATGCTATCATGTTGTTTTCTTGTGTTGATGAAATGGGGCCCGAATTGGAAAGTAATATATTAACCTGACCAATATTCAGTGTTACACAGTGGGAAGCTCAGACAAAACAGAAAGGCCCCATAAAATGGCAATTTAATATATTTTTACTATATTTTCTTCCTTTACAATTCGGTGTAAGAATATTAAGTTTCAGAAGTTCTACACTTTTTCGGTTGTATTCTTTAGAGTAAGCGTCTGCTCCTTTCTCCTCCTGCATTTTCTGAATCTGATGATACTTCCTACATATCCTACATATTAAAAGCTTTCTATGCAATCCCCTTTGTGATCTTCCAGTTATTACTTTCGGTTATTGAATATGCTTCCCTGCTGTACCTGTCCTGTCCGTGGGCGCGAAACAGTGCTCACAACAGTGGTGGGCTTCCGTACAGCTGTGCAAGTGCAGAATTACTAATGAAAACTCGTCATTGACACCACATGTTGCCGAAACTGTCATATGAACATTGAACATATCTTACCTTGCCCTGTATGGTGTGAAATATCCTAAGTTTATTGTTTGTTAGATAATTAGGAGGAAATGTGACGGCCAGATGTTCAGGGCTTGAAAGATACAAATAGTGTATATTGTGGGTTTGGATTGAAACCTTTCATTGCCTGTATTTAATACATGTTCGTCATCCTTAGAGTTCTGCTGCTCTGCATCCTGTATGCATTTTACTGGTTGCTGCATGATTTTTCATATGATATACATGCTTTTTTAATGGAAACTACTCATCCTCTCCTGTTTTGCATTTCAGGGAAATACTTTGCTTCCTTAGTTTGACTGTTTACATTTAGTATCTTCCAGTGTTTACTAATACGATATCTATTTTTTCAAGTATATGTATAGCAGCAAGTATTACACAGTGGTAGGAGAACAATGTGTAATATTCAGGAAAATTGGTTCTGTTTTACCTCAAACCAGGACAATTGCAAATCTTCTACCTGTAGTCTCGTGATACTCTTGAAATAATAATCAAAATTATTTAAGTCTGGTTTCTTGTAGTATTTTGCTTTCGTTTTTATTGATTACCATTCCAAACCCTCAATTTCACAATTCCAGCTTGGCAACAGATGAGTTCTTTGCAATTGCAGTAAAAAAGTGTTTTTTTCTTATGAATTGCAAATTTTTATTAGAGAGTTTTGTGGTGTTTGTCGTGTTCTCCTAAGTATGGCATTGTTACTGAATTTGGATATCTGTACCCTTAGCCTGGCTTATCTGTAAAGAAAGTGAAAAAAGGAGCTAAGACTCAGTTTAATATGATTTGAAATGTTTTATTTTCTACATAACTATGAAAAAATGGTTTAAAATCATTGAGTAAATGCTGCTTTACTGGAGTTATGCAAACTTCTAAGGAAGTAATAATGCCTTATCAGTTGTGTAACACTGTATGAAGAGAGAAAAAGCAGACTTTGAAATTTTTGCTGCACGTATCTACCGCTGCTTCAGCCTAGGCAAGTCGGAGGGTTTTTTAGGTGAGGTACCTACAGCATAGATCTAGTTCCTACCTTCTCAGTGTATAAACTCCGGCTCTAGCCTGCACAAGTGTTTAATCCCTTCTGTTAAGATTCAAAGATGAATCTGTCCTTCTCTAACGCCTTGTTTTAACTGTTCAGAGCTGTTTTCCTCAGATTTTAGTGGGACTTAAACTTGGCCTCAACAGAAGGATTGGTTGGGCACCAATTTCTTAAATCAAATATTTAAAGACATTTCCGTTTTTGCTTTTCTTTCCAAGGTCAGTGCTAAAGGCTCTTTGTTTCTAATTTCAGCTACACAAGATCCATTTCTTTTGAAACCTTTCAGGATTGCAGATATTTCCAGTCGGGGCAAAAAATCAAGGGGTTTTGGTTTTTGTTAGAGTGGACAAAGCCCTCGCAGCTTTGCTCTCGATACACAATGAATCTTGCTGGAATATATAGTTAAACAATCCCTGGTCATATGAGGCACAGCTAGCTTCAGGTTCTTTTCTGCTTAATTCAGACCAGAACCTTGCAGTTACCACTCTGTCGTCTTAGGTGAATGCTCTTACCACCTGTATTCTGGTGTGGATGTTACTCATTTGCCTCTGTTCAAAGCTGTTCTGTGGATTTGTTAAGAAGTCCAGAGAATCTTACAATCCTCAACATTTTTATTTCCCCAGCGGCAAATCGTTATTCAGTCTTACATCCTGTGCTGCTGTTGTAGGGACATGAGGATTCCTTTGCTTTGCAACAATGAGCCTCAGCTTTTCAGATACCTACTGAAAATACCAAGTTCAGTTAGTTGTTCACCCACACGGAAAAGTTGGAAGAGTATTATTGTCCGTAAATGTTTAGGTTCTCAAATCCTGTCGACAGGGAAATGAAGAGTCGTCTAGTATTAATGTAAATAATAGATCTTGTGCACTGGGAGCTTCTACTCTAAGAAGGTTTTAGTTAAATAATTAAATGTGCTTTAAATATTGGTGGGATGTAAATGGCAGGTGTTTCCTGGTTTAGAGAAAGAAAATTCTGACCTGTGCTTTAACCACCAGAGTAACTCTTCTCCCCAGATATGTGTTTACCTGCTAATTTACCTATGCAGATATGAGATATTGCTTATATGTTGGTGGATTTAGACATTTGTCAGTGCATCTGACACGCTCACTTTTGGAAAGATACCTGTCTGCATTTTATTTGGTGTAATTATCAAGGAGCAAGTCGTCTTCATGCCAGTTAATACTGGGTTACCTCTTACTGTGGTATTTTTTTAGATTTTGGTTTAAAATATGTTCAAGTTCTGTGTCTTGTAACTATAGCACTGAACAGCAAATTGCTGACAAACTTTTTTGAAGTATGAATTGTGTTTTGGTTTTTTTTTGTTTCTTTTTTCCCTGACATTACCACGTTCTGTTCCTCAGAATGTTTTCTCTTTCTGTGATTCCTTTTCAGCTGCTGCACATAAAGTGTGATAATGATGAACATATGTTTCAAAGACCCTCTACTTTTTTCTGGTGTAACAATGAGGATTCACCTCCTTGTTTAGATATCTCTTCCATTACGCTTACTCCTAGGAGTTCTCCTGACTCTAGACTACCATCTGGATTGTTAATACCACCACCTTCAAAAAGTGGTCTTCCAAAGCCAACCAGTGAATACAGCTGCCCAAGACCTCGTGTAATCCTGCTGTGCAAAAGCTTTTTCAGTTTTTTTGGCTTTCCTTTGTTCTCTGCTGTCTTTTAACTTGTATTATAAATGTGCATTTTGTACAGTGGTTAGAGGACAGAGCAGATGTATCTTAGGTTCTCTAGGGATACTCTTAAAAATACAGAATTTGTGAAGATTTACTCTTATTTCTGCATAGCTTTTTCTCTCCCACCCCCAAAACATAAATTCTTATTTTCCCAACAGGTTTAAATTAGTTCATTACTTAATTACTTCTGTGTTATCTGTCAATCTTTTGTCAAAATTCTTCATATTAAGAATAGTTATTCAAAACAAAAAATTCTAAAGGTCCAACTTCAAGGGCTTTCCCTCCCCCCCCCCCCCCCGAATTTGTAGAAATTAAACAACTTTTAGCATACTTTGTAAAAACTCTGTGCAAAATGAAGGTTGAAAAATATTCTTAAATATGAAATGGGCATATTGCCTGCTTTTTCATAGCAATATGCTTATAGTCTCAACTCTTCTTCCATTTGCAAGTAACATTTGGCTGTATTTGGCAATCATTGTGGCTTTCTGCATGTGTTCACTAAATAAAACTGCTTCTTGTGCTCGTACGTATTGAAAATATAAATTTCTTAAAATAACCAAATTATAGTTTTACTTAAACTGGCTGTATCAATAGTATTAAAATGGCCAATAACTTCAACAAAATGGCATATAGGCAGGAGATGACAGTGTAAAGTTTGGGTTTGCTTTATTTGCCTAAAAGACTTATTTAAGTTTAAACATAAATACTGTTTGGTTTTTTAATCTACCTTCTAGGTAGCTATAAACACTTAGCAAATAAGGAGAATCTACATTAGCATTTACTGTCTCCAGGACATTCTAGGATTATCCATCAACGTTGACGGGAAATGTAGGTTAATACACGGCATGTATACTTATGCATTAAACCTGATCCCACCTTCCTTGGGCAGGCAAACCCTGTCTACATTCAGAGAGGGTTTTGTTTGTATGAATAAAAGGATATGAGATTCAGTATATGTTTACTTTGGGTCAAGCACATCCATTGCCCTGCTTTCAGTGGGAGCAGATGACAACACCCAGCAATCTTCCTGACTTAAATTATACTGGGTCCCTGGCCATGCACAAAGGCACCAGGGGGTTAATGCAAGGTCTATGAACATAGTAATAAGAGCCTGTTGTGTCTAAACTGTATGCACTGAAACCTTTTTACAACAGCCTACCTTTGAAATTGCTGTCCTAACTCATGTTGAGGTCAGTAATAGTTCTGTATGTGGTCTTTCCAGGGAATGACATGACTAATTTTTTTAAACAGAACAAAAAATCCGCAGCATGTTAAATGTGGCACTTTTTAATTTTTTTTTCCTTTGGCATTTCAGTATACTTAGGTAGAATTGTCCTGGTTTTTTGGAAATATTTAACAGTTCTAAATCTCTCCTAATCCAGATTTTAAATAGGAATTCAGACCTCCTGAGAAATAGGAAATGTAGGACTTCAGATTCTAGTTTTCTTTTTAAGCAGTGTATTCAGTGGAAAACCACGGATCAATGTCCTGTCCTTCTCAGCAGCCACTGCAGCCTCCAGAGGGAAACCGAGGGAGTTCAGAGCTACCTATAGGCTTGGCTTAGAAATGTGTGCTGTGAGCTGTACGCTGTGAGAGAGCAGCTTCACTTGCTGCAGCAGAGGCACTAAAGAAAGCAGCATTCCAAAGTAGGGCTTAGGTCCACGAAACTCTCACGGACCTGCAGTGCTAAAGACCACCTGCTTGCCAGGCGGTTGTATTCACGTATTCTGAGTAAAAGGATCTGTGTGACTAATTTCACTTGTGCTTAAAATTTTTCATGTGAATATTTTGGCCAAATTGAATCTTATTTGAAAACAGCAGGCTTTCCCCGTGCCTGGCTCTATAGTCTTTCTAATACAGAGAATGTAGGGGTTTTGTTTTGTCTAAATCATAGCATTAGCATGCAAACTAGTTTTGCATATCTATTGTGCCTTTGGCTTGTCAATCTCAGTTTTAATCTGTTTCATCATCTGTCTTTAGTTCAGTTTGTTCTGACTTGACTGTGCCTATTTTGTGTCCTGAAGTAATGACCTGATGGCAGGAGGAATTAATCATTAGAAAAGAAATATGGCTATAGAACGATAGTGATTGTTGGGTTTGGGATTTCTTTGCCTATCCAGTGTTTTTTTGAACCCTTCCAAATTCCTGGGCCTTACTCATGCAATCTCTTTGGTTCCACATTCAAGGATGAGAGTTTTATTTTGGATATTGATGTTCAGTGTATTGGATGTCTAGATTGTTACTTACCAAAAAATTAATTTGAAGCTTTGATCACACCAGGTTTTTTAAGTTGTCAAATAAGTTATCACGTAAGGAAGAATTAGTAAACAGGAAATATCGGGATTGTATCTTTTAATTTTAGCTACTTGTTCTGTGCACTCCAGAGTGTAGTATATTTTTGTTGTAGTATTACCTTAAATGAGTCTCGTGAACGTACCTGTATTCATCCGTCTGCAATATAGAACTGCTTGTCACCAGCTTTTTCAGGTTTAACTGCGATACATTTCTGGCTGCACCAGATGGACTGAAAATGGAAAAATTACAATGCTGCTTATATATTGGAGAGTTTTAGCATGTCTCAGACTCTGAACTGCAAATGCCATTTGCTTGGTGTCAGGAGCTGTTTTTTGCATGCTGATGGTTACTTTTAACATTTTTGAAAATGTGGCATTTATCTGCATGCTGAAGAATTCAGTATTGTGATCTGTTTCATGTGAAATATTGCCCTAATATTTATTGTCCTTATTGTAGGCAGGCAGTGTGACACCTAAATCACCCTCCACTGACATCTTTGATATGGTTCCCTTTTCTCCCATATCCCCTCAGTCATCAACACCTACTCGCAATGGTACACAGCCTCCTCCAGTACCCAGTAGATCTACAGAGATCAGTAAGTTTTGTAAGAACTGACCTAATTTTGCTTACATTATATTTTTTTAAATGAAGCATCTTTAAAGATTTGCGTACGTTTTGCATGAAAAGCCAAATCCAGTTTTTGTAAATCACATTCGTTAATGCCATTTCATTTTTATACCATCTTCCCAAAGACATTGAGGTTGCTACCGAGTTACATTATAAATAAATTTATTTACTTGCTGAAGCAATTATATGAAGAGTTTGAGGGAGTTTGGTGGGGAATTTTAACTTGGCTTTTCTTTTACAGTATCTCTTTTGTACTTCAAGAATTACTTTCACTTCCTCTTAGTTCTTTCCTTGACAATCCACAGTTATAGCATCTAAAGCCTACATTTCTGGGGAAGACAACAGGTGGAGTAAGTATCGTGATGATGATGCAGAAGGGAGAGCTGAAGAAGTCCCTCAAGATGTAGACTGACTTGGAATACTGATTTTAATGCTACTTTTCATACCATCTACAGCTTTGTTTTTCAGTTATAATTGATGAACCTCTCCAGAACTGTGGAGCACTCCTAAAAGATCTTCAAAAGATGATTAACAGTAGCAATTTTATTTTCTAAAGGCTTTGAAAGCAGCTAGGGTAAGGTTCTTGGTTTCACTGGAAATCTTTTAGGAGTCCACAAAGTATTTTTAAAAGCCTTGGAAATGCCTTGGGGGAGAGGAGAGCGGAGCATGCAGAAACAGTGATAACGGTTGTAGAAATAGCAGTCTGTGTGTAGTATCTTCTATTGCTGATGCCTACTTTAGTCTGGGTAAGGAGCATTAATGTTACTGCCTGCCACCATATAAGACCACATTCGAAGAGTTTCTGCCTGTTTTGGGGAATGCTGCTAGTATGTAGAATTTTCAGGTATGAATGAGATGTGCACAGTTATAAAAATGCATTGTGAAACCTAAGTCAGTGGGTGTATTCCCCAATACCGTATCCTATGCACCTTTTGTTTTCATTACTCAGAATGACCATCACCCTCTAATGAGAAAGTAGATGTCAAGGCTATTGATTCAATTAAAAAAAAAAGTTATTTTTTAGGAGAAAATTTTAAGTTAGTTTAGATTAATTTCTATGGGTTTTTCAAAGGGTATATTAACAAAATTAAAAACTATTCTATTATTAAATTAATATTAATTATTAAATATTATTAAATAACTTAAAAGAATATTAAAATATTCGAATAGAATATTAGAATAGAACTTCTATTAAGAGAATTTTTACAGCTTTGTAAAGAAGAACAAAAGTAATTCAGGGACACTCCCTCCAAGAACTCCTTTAGTGTTTTCGAATTTGTTCCTCTGAAACTAAAGACAATGCCATGAAATCAATCTCAATGTGCAGATCCGGCTTCAAAAATAACAACTGCTATTGAATTGCAGGGTGAGATTATTTTTTTTTTTCACCTGTTGTCCTACCTCGGTTCCGTTGAAATTGTGGCTGGAGATCTTGTGGGAGTCGGTGCTCGATGCTGAGTGCTCTTGAGAATTCCAACCGTGTAGGCTTTGTAATTATTTAATGAGTGAGTTTTATAATACAAAAAATACTATAAGTAAGTCACTTATTCAGTGATATGTACGGTTTAAAATAGTTGTTTCTTCTGCATTTCATTCATTTGCATTAAATTAAGATGATGTAGTTCAGAGACACGGCAGTCGGTGTCTTTAAACTCTCTGTGCTCCTCAGTGTGCCGTGCTTCAGAGACTACAGAAGTACATCGAAGTCTTCATGCTTTTGATCCCTGCTCTTCAGTCTATGTCATAGTACTTTATATGTTGAAAATTGTCGCATTCATCAGCTCTTGACACCCTTTGGCATATTTCAGAAATGCAATTTGAAACAGAAGAGGAATCTCTTATAATCAAGCAAGGACTTACTGCCTTCGATGAGAAAGTTCAGCTCCCATAAGAATCTCAGTCAAGCTGTGTAATGTTACATTACTATAATAATGTACAATAATAAGTTGGTTTGTATGGTGTTATTGCTGCCAGTACAAGCAAGCTGGCATTTCTTTCTCCAATACAAGTGAGATAGGTGGCGACAGAGAGGAGCTGAAGTTGAGTCTCCCATTTTCTGAGGTCTTCTGACCATCTTTTCATGTTCTTACCTCTACTTTGTCACTGCACTTGAGCATTTTTTGCCATCGCTTTTGATGAAATTATAGGGTGATTTTCTTGGATTTTCTCATTTTTATAACTGTCACCTTTATCACATTCAGTAGTAAATAAGAAGGGTAAGGATGCATGACCTATTTGCTAGCGTCAACCTTAGTTGCTGTGTTCGTCTAAGTGAGGTTAACCTGCCTATTATCTAGGGATGACACTTTTTCTGCTCAAGCAAAATGAGCTTTTCAAAGCCAAATTTCATCTTACTCATCAACTGGCCAGTTTGACAAATCACCCAAGAATAACACTGCACAGGAAAAACAGGTCCTATTTGCAGGGTACCAGTAACAATACCAAGCACTTTGGTTTCCTCCAAGACCAAGAGCTTCACAGTTGATAATCGGCACCAGGATGGCAATTGAGCTTTTCATAAAGAGAAATGCCTAGAGTTAGAATTCTGCTTGCAAGCTCTCCTTTGGGTAGTTTCCCCAGAAAAAAATGGGGGGGAGGGGGGGTGTGTGTTATAAATTACATCTTTTGCTTTGACTAGCTTGCAGTATGTAGTCCAAGAAATCCGGCATTCTAATACTGGAAGAGTGCAACACCGACCTTTTCTCAGAAAGGCAATTATCTCCAAAGCATTTAAGCTTTATAAAAGGGAGCATTTTCTTGAAATTTTGAATTGTTATTCAGCATCATACCAATATGGCTTCTCAGTAAATGTCTGGTCACTACCAGGTAATCAGTGATAACAAATAGATTGATTTTACCTATTTTGAAGGAGAAAATTGTATGATTTTGGGACAGAAAGTTGCAGATAGGACAAATAGGTGGTGTCTCTTTAGGTAATAATTCCAAAGAAGTGGTTTTTTTCAAGAAGAAAAGCCCTTTCTAGAATTGTATTTATACTCAAAATGTTGCTAAGAAATACCTCTTTTAGTTTGCAATAACCAGCTTGCAGGCTAAAGATAAATACCGCAGCCCAGTGTAATAATAGCTTAATTGAACAATTGACCAATGCATAGTTAGTGCAACCAGAAATGCTGTGTTAAACACCAAGCTTCTGCTTCCTTATGGAGTGAGGGATTGCAAACTTTGGGTTATTTTAAAGGAAGGAATTAATTTATTAATTTTAATTATTTAAAGGAGGAATTAATTTATATGTTTCTTGCTGGCACAGCATTGTTGTCTTATGTCAGAAAAGAACTGGAGAGGAACACTCTCTATCAAATTGTTCAACATTTATTTCACTCAAATGCATCTTGAACAATCCAAGGTCACAACTGGCAGATGTAGAAATCTGCTCCAAGATGCTGTCTTTCCAGAGATTTAAGAGTCTGTTGTTCAGAATAACGGTGGAACCATTTTTTTATGCTGTAATAATTCCAAAAGAAAAAAAATAAGGAGTAGCCTGCAGCTAAGGGAAGGTCTTCCTGGACTCTACTACCTCAGCTGATTCCAAATATTTTCTTGGGTGCTTGTCTTCATTGTGATTAATTTTTATTTGTCATCACAGCTGCTCTAAGACATCTGGGGAAAACATATAGCAGCATAACTCCATGCCTGGATGATAGCTAAGGTAAAGAAGATTGGGATGCAAAATGCAGCAGAAAAGCTAAATATTTGTCATTTTGATTGATAATTGCTACGTTTGAGTTTATTACAGAATGCAGGTTGCTACTCTCCAGTATTCCGTCTTTCTTGCCCTGAATGTCAGATAGGTCACAGAAACAAGAATTTATTACGTGTTCATGTGTTTCTGTGGTTTGAGTTGCGGATGTAAAACATCAGCATTTCATGGTATTGAATTTGTTGGTCGATTTTCCCAACCTGCGAATTTATTTCCATCCAGGAAAGGGGAAAGGGAAAGGAAATTATAAGTGCTCTTTGAAAGGATCATTTTCAAAGATTTACTGGTTGCTTTGTATTGGAGAAAGAAATACCTGACTACGCTACAATTATTTTGGGGAGTGTGCCAGGCAAGCTATTCTTGTTATAATTAATCTTCATGCAAATACTGTAACCTGAAATAAAAAATTACTGATTTATCCCATCTCTGCTAAAAGGGAGGCTCCTGTGAACAGTGGAGTGAATGGTAGCAGATAAGCTTATGGAGATCCCATGCAATAGTGCAGCTCTGCAGAGACTCAATTTTAGTATTCATCCAGTTTCCGCGTGTTCTTCAGCTGCCGTTCAAAAGAGAGATACTGATGATGCTATTAAAAATATTCCATAGAACTTTATCCCTCCCTGACTCTTCGCAGTGCAATCTCTCATATGACATGCAAATTTTAAATGCAGAAAAGCAGTTGTACTATGGACTTTTTCATCTGGTTTACTAAAATGGTTAGCAAGTTATAGTAGAGATAGTTCCAAAAATAACAATTTTTCATAGAAACTCATCTAGGAAATACTTCTCTGTTCTGAATTTGGTTCTGTACAGGGTTTATTAGGCTCTGTCACTTAGAATAAGTTACACTCTGGTTAATTTTAAGGTCTGCATTGAATAACAATAGAAATGGAGTAATCCTTCACCTGAAGGCACCTGACACTAAAGGAGCTAAAGCTTCTGCAAGTTTCCTGCTAACGAGCTCAGAAGTGCTGTCATTAATAAAAGCCCAATAATAAGGCATGAATGAGAAAATACCCATAATACTGTACAAAATGCTTGCTTTCAAAAATAGCCGTAGGACATATTTCAGTACTTAGAAATGCAAGAGTTGCGTTCTCTACTGTTTTTTCCTAAATACATTCCTGAATGTTTGCTAAGGCTTGGTGTTGAAACTGGCTGCTTTCAGCTGTCTGACCACACAAAAAACTGTCAGCTCGTCAGCTCCTTTTAAGGGTAAAAAGAACCTATGGAGAAGGGGAGAAGGAAAAAAAAAAAAAGAAAGAAAGAAAGAAAATGAAAGCATAATCACGTTTTGCCCAGTAGAGGTTAGATTGAAAGTCAAAGCTGCTATACATCTAAAGGTTACTTGGTAGGAGCATCAGAGCATCTGGTTACACTGGAGCAGACTCATTTCGGTTGTGAAAGAGGCAGGGACGAGGTAGATCCTAATTTTTACATTAGATTATCCTAGTTAAAGTCTCTTTTGCATGCAGGTGGAATTTATTTATTTAGGCTCAAGTGGGCTTTTGGAATAAGTCTCTCCAGTCTGGGCCATCTCCTGGTCCCATGTGACAGTTTATAGCTGTTTAGCTGCAGTTTTTGAGATATGTAATTAATCAAGTTTCTGCTTGTTTCTGTATACTTTATTATGTGAATGAATGGTGGTAGCTAATTATTTAAAATGCCTCTTGTGCAGCCTGATAACACCTAAATGATTAGGTCAGAATACATGGAGACTGACGTGCATAATAAAATGTTGAAGAGCCTAGTACAGGTCTGAAGTATAGGTCTAAAGCTCTGACTCCAAGGAGGCCAAAATAAAGACATTTATTTAGCTATATGCACAATCTTCAGCATCAATAAGATGACAGGTTAACACTGTACCATGGATTTTCCGTCAAGTAGTCAGTTGTCAGCTTACGTATCTTGGATGTTTAGTGTAAAAATCTGTGGTTAACCAGAAAACTAGCTAGTCTGTACATTCAAAGATACTAACAGCCCCTTTTACTCTTACGTTCTTAAGCTAACGTTGTTTTAAGGTAGGTAGTATGCTTACCAGGTCTTGCTGAACAACCATGAAAGTTAGGAGACAGGGTATGGTTTTAATTTTCTTTCCACCAATGACAAGACTGTATTAAGTTCGTTCCGTAAATTTTGCAATCAATGCAGTTGGGTTAGCAAAATTATTTTCTTAGTGGTTTACTTCAACCCAGTGTGGGATAGACAGTCTGTATAGATGGCATGATTACATGTAGAGGAAAAAAAAAAATCCCATTGCTGAGAAGGGTAAAATCCACAACCTCAAAGTATTTGGGCTGTCAGATGTGAAGAACCAGCATTATGCTGTTCTAATAAGAAAAAAAAAAAATGTATCGGAGGTGTTTGTTCCTGTCCAGACAAAAAAGAAACAAACTCCTTCACCACTAGAAAGCATACTACGGTTAAGAAAAAGTGAGACACTATATGGTATTATTGACAGAGGGGAATTTGCAATCATTCAATGTATGAATCCAGATTTAGTGGAATTCTAGGGTAAGTGACCTTTCATGATTCTGTGCTTTTTTCATTCTTTCTTTTTTGACTTGATCGTATCCAAGATTTTAAACCCCTGACAATTAGTTTTAGTTACTGCCAGCTGTGCATTGAGGAACTCTATCAAATGAAGGCCTTACCTTCCATGAGTAAGAGTAGTTTCTTGTCCTTACAAAGACATCCTTAACCTGATGGTGAGAAGTGGCATACAGGGGACAGGAAGGCTAGTTTGTTTGCAACAATATGTTTCTGACGTAATGCTAAGATGAAATTGGACAACTGATGTCCAGGTGTTTCCTGTTTATGAAACTCCTATACACACCAATTCCAGAGCGCACTTTCGTAGAAGATGCCCTATTCAAACTGAAGCTTCTTCTCATCGGATCCCTAACATTCCTGTAGAAGTCACAAGCACTAATGAAAGCTAAGTAGAGGCTTAAACAGAAGTTGATGGTGTTCTTGGAAAAATATCTGAATATTAAACATTGGAAAATTGTAATTATCAAAGACCTGGCTTTCAAATTTGGATGTTAAAAGTTGTGGTTAATCAGTTGCATATCTGGAGGTTCTGTTATTCAGCTTGTAAGGAGGTGTAAGCTTATGTTTTCAAAACCTATTGTCGTAGCCCATACCTTTTCTCTCCATGACTCACTTTTCTGTTGTTCCAGAGAGAGACCTTTTTGGAGCAGAACCTTTTGACCCTTTTAGCTGCGGAGCAGGAGATTTCCCTCCAGACATTCAGTCCAAACTAGATGAGATGCAGGTAACTATTGAGTTATCGATTAGGCAGTTTTCTGTGGCTGTATGACTATTCTTGAAATACCTGTTTACAGTATTCTGAAAATGTATTCCAGACTGCGTACACAAATGCATACAAAAAAACCTATTTCTCACTATTCCTTTTGTAAATATATCTCATCATCTTGGAGTTGGAGTTTGAATTTTTCTGAAGATCCTTAGCCCATGGTATTAATACAGACACCTGCACTAATTTAGGATTTCTCAGCAGCATAATCAAAATAGATACTGCTACTCTTGCCTGGGAAGGGACTGAGCGAACTGAAAGAGAGCTGAGGTGAGAGCCCTACAGATGCACTGATGCTGTAACTCTTCAGTTCCAGCAGTCACCACTATCCCACTGGATCCTAATCTTTCCCTCATTGGCATCGGTCTGTTTTTTCATAGTGTTGGCATAGGCAGAGTACATGCTTTTAAGGTGCCACAGTAATTTTCTCCCGCCTTTATAAATAGCTGTATTTGACTAAAGCACTCTGGGACAATTAAACTGTTGAGAATTGCCTCAAGAATTCTGAACTGATGTGTTTTTATCAGAAAATGTTTGTTGATCCTGAAACACTCGATAGTATCTGCTCAGTTACTGACCCAATTTTGAAGCAGTTCGAAGAGAAAGCTTTCAAGTTTTGGAATAAATCACTCTCTTCAGTCAGACTTTCCAAAGTGCTAGTTCCTTGCCAGTTTACTTATCTGTACTTTTTTCAGGAGCCTGCCAGCAAAACGAGAGGCTGAAAATACTGGGAACTCGAACTTCTAGGATCCTGGCTCCTCAGCAGAAAGTGTTCCCAGGGCTTCCAGCCCTCTTGTATCTTGAGAACCCCACAAAGTCCAATAGCTAGCTCTCAGGCTTCTTCAGTTCCTCTCTTCTGCCTGGAGAGCAGGAGAAACATTTCAAAATGGCTGAAATAAGATTTAAACATTGTTTAGTTTACCTGAGTAAAATTTTTGCATTCATCTTCATTGGGAAATTTCATTTTCCATGTCAGTTTAGGATGGTGCCACCGGCAAACTCTGCTCACTGTGAAGTAAGAAATTCAGATTTTTGCTTCCCTGTACTACGGCCCACATAGTTTCCAATAGCAGTAAAAGCCAAAATTGGTTTCTTTGCAATTGCGTTAAAAATGCTTGTGTTTTGTGAACGCTGTGATGTTATTACCAAGCCCTTTAGCACAAAAAGCAAATGTTTTAGCATCTCACATTGATAGATATCAGTGTTTCCATTGTGTATAGCCTATTTTAGGAAAACGTATACTGTAGTATCTGTGATACTAGGAAGAATCCTGCGACTATAGCTAAATGTCACACAGTAAGAGTTCTTACTACAGGTAACTTTTGGACTAAATTTTATATTGTTAACATATAAAGCTGGAAAGTGTTATCACCTCATAAAACATCAGTGAATGGAACAGTAGAAATCTTTATCAAAAATTTTTAAATTCATAAAATGAAAAACTGACATCATTGTTTGTACTCTCTTCACCTGAAAAAGTAGACAAACAACTAATAAAAAACAACCAAACCTTACGGCATTACTATGTCCTATTGCAAAGAATATTGCATTGGTCAGGTGTTACCCTGTGCACATACATGTTTTGGTTTTTTACAGCTTTTTGTATGCTTTATAAATGAGTCTCACAATTAGAGTGTCTAGCATATCAGTCTGGGCATACCCTGATGTTTCCGCTGAAAATTAACTAGTGGGCCTTTATGTAGACACAAAACTTGTTCAGGTGCAACCCAATTGAGAAGTGTAAAGCTGACAGAGTGTGTGTGTGGGGGGGTGGGAAATAATATTCTGACTTCGGTCAAAGCAAAAGCTATGTGCAGTTATTTTACTCGGGGATTGGTGGAAAATACAGATTAAAACATGTTTTTCCTAATACCTTTTTTTATCTTCTTGTGCTTTCCTGGGTGCCTAGCGTCAGCGATGGTTGGTATATCATATTTTAATAATGGTATTTAAAGCATTTACAATTGAAGTGTGCATGTGTTCATGTCTGCTGTCTTTATCTTTATGTATGTGTGTGTACATATATATTTATAAACTTTTAAGATTTATATTTTATGTATACAGCTCCAAGTCAGGGCCATTTTAATTTTTAGGGGCCTACAATTTTTAAGGTAGGGACATCTGATTTTAGTTTTCTTTAGTCTGTCTTATCAGCTGCTAATAATACTAAGCCTTCGTTTTCATTCTGTTTGTTTTCCACGTGTACTAGTGAAATCTCCAGTTTTCATTATCAGATTGTCAGTAGTGAAATGTTTTAAGCAAAACCTTTGATACGTAGATTTTTGTGTTAGTACAATAATAATTACTTAAAAACTTGCAATGAGCAGAAGATAGCTATGCTTAAAAATTAACGGTTGTTAGATACATAGCCTATAAGAAGGAAGGTGAAATGGACACTAGAAAAGCTAAAAGCACACAAAACGTAATGTGCTGTGGGAAGGCTAACGTGAAGGAAAAAATCTAGGCTTCTTTCCTTTTCTGGAATGCAAAGTGAAGGGATCTGTTGTCTTCACGTAATGAGAGTACAGCCTGAGTTTCAATAAATATGTATTCCATTAAATGTACAAAGGTAAGTTGTTTCTGAACACATCTAATAGTTCAAAATACCCTCTGATGGGGTATTAAATGCAGTTTATCCCACACTCAGAGTGGCAGGCAAGCTGCCTCGGCGCCGGGCAGAGACAGCCTGGTTGAAGCAGCTCAGTCCAGACTCTCTTATCCTATTTCTCGTGTAGAGTTATGTCTGTGTAGAGTTATCTCTGGGTGTAGGGATGCCTCAGCAAACATGCCCCAGTCTGCAGAAAAAGCTGCCTCGGCCTACGTGTGCGTGGGAAGGTGATGTGTAGGCAAAGCGGGAGAGGAAAGCACAGCGCAAGAGGCGTTGGAGTATAAACGCTGAAGGAGTGGGTGCTTTTCCTTTTCATCTGATACTCTGAATTTAACGAGGTCAGATAAAGTTCTCTGACCTCTGGGGGAACGTTCTTACATCTAAACTTCAGTTAGGATCCAAATTTCACACTTAAGCTCTTTCTGTTCCATTTCTCGGTCCAGTCAAATTTGGAGAGCTCAAAACCCAAACATGTGCTGAGATGTGACTTCTGCAGCTCGGGCCTCTCTCTGATGACTATCCAGCCTCCCGTTTCCCCCCACCCTTATGCTGAAACGTACTTTCATCCTCTCTATTTTGACAGTATCCAGACATTAATAAAATGAATTTGTCTATATTCCCAGAAATCTTGCAGTGAGGGGAAGTTTCCCTGGATCATGAATCATACCAACAGCAGCTGCTATAATTTATTAAAATCTCAAGGTAGTTAATATCATAAAGCTTCCAGGAGCTGCAAGCCATTCTCCCTGCATGGCTTGAAGCAGTCAGTAGGCTTGTCGTCTTTCCATTGGAAATAAGTTATGCCCAGCCCTCTAAATTGTCTTCTCGGAGACATGTAAATTTACCATTGGTTCATTGGGTTTGTGCTGACTTAAGTTCATCAAGGGAAGTCACTGTGAAGTGATGAGTGAGTTAGCTTCAGAGCCATAAGATTGACTTTGTCAAACTTGCCTTCTGATAAAATGGAATTCTTTGTCTTATACCGTTTACTGTTTTTAACCAGAATAGCTCACATCTCATTATCACAGACATAAAAAAAGTGGGAGTTTTGGAAGAGGGATTGTTTTCAGGTCACTTTTTCTAGTGAAAACAAGCTTTGCTCCTCTCTTTGAGACCAATCATATCCTTTAGTAAAATACCATTATTTTTCTGGGTAACTAAGATGTTCAGTCCTTGAGTTAAATCACTTTGGAACTAGAAAAGTTACTTTACGCTGTCATCATGGGGATATGAACACAGAAGTGAGGCACAGTGTAGATGCATGCTTCATAACCCTTCCTGTTCCCGCTTCTGCCCGGTACCAGGGATGGCCTTTTTCTTCATTCCCTGAAAACCAGCAGATCTGGGAGATTTTCTGACCACATGAGGAGTTACATTTCCTGAATTTTTAAAGTATGCGAAGCCATAGCACACATGTTTTTTAATGAACAGGCAGTGTGTTATGTTAAGAACACATGTTATTAAAAGCTGAAATGACTGAATTTTACAAGCCAAAATACTTAAAATGCTGTGTATTAAAATTAATGATACATTTTTTTATATATAGTATGTAATGTGTACCAAGTGCTGACTATATATGTCATTTTTAAAGAAAAAAATATTCTGCCTAACACATTAATCGAGTTTATTAGGAAAAAGATAAAAACAAAACATAAATTATAATCTGATCGGTTATTCCAACTGACTTCATTATTATTACAGCTGCGAATGCTGGGTTTTGGAGTAGAGAGTCGAAAGTAGGTGTATGCTGTATGATGGCTACTATAATAATCATACAGAAGCTTCAAGTAGGAGCCATAAGACTTGAGAGACATATGCAGTTCAAGTGTATAGATAAACAGTCTGAAGTTGCAGCAGGGGAGGTTTACATTAGATATTAGGAAGAATTACTTTACTGAAAGAGTGGTCAGGCACTGGACCAGCCTGCCCAGGGAGGTGGCTGAGTCACCATCCCTAGAGGTATTTAAGAAACCTCTAGATTTGGCACTTCAGGGCATGCTCTAGTGGCAGAGATTGTACGTTGTTGTTTTTTTGGGTTTTTTGGGTGTGTGTATGGTTGGACTCGATGATCTCAAAGGTCCCTTCCAACCATGAAGATTCTATGATTCCATGATTCCTGAACGTGGACATAAGGCTCAAAGTGTTCTGCATTGCTGTGAGAACTACACCGTAAGATACTTATCCTGTTATCCGCATTAATCGCAGTTCAGCTGTGTCTGGATGTAAAGGAGAATCTTTTCTTAAAACCTTGTCTTCCCACAGCTCGCTTGACTACTGACGGCTGATTGGATTTTTTAATTTTTTTTTAATTATATAGTATGTTTGCAAAAGTATAGTTTTGGAGATTCCAAAAATTATTTCAGAATTTAGTTATTTGGCAAAACTTGAGGGATTAGGAGTGGAGATGGCTGTGGGAGATCTGAATTCTGTGCTTTCCTAATCTCTGGAAATTTCCCTGCAATCAGTTTGCCAAAGAGAAGAGTATACTGGACAAGGATGTTGTAATTTCTTTTCCCTTTTGAGGGATACATTTAATTTAATGGGAATATTGGTCGAGACAATATAGCTTTCTTTAGTTTATACTCCTACGCATTTCTTGTCCTCCACTTCATGAAGAAGTCCTCCACTCATTCATGAAGCAAAAAAAAAATCTGGATTTTACATTCTTTTAAAATCTGAAAAATGCCCACGTGGCCATCTGGATTGCCTTGATGTCCTCTTTAACGTTGTTGGGCTTTTTTGACCCTGTGGTTGGCCTGAAAGTTTTAGCCTGCTGGTGACTGTAGTATCTGAGCCTTGAAGATAGCGGGTTTTGTGTGATTTAACAGGTGAACATTGAAATGTCGTGTTCCTGTTATAGACAGCTATATGCATGAGCCCCGTTTTTAAGCATGCATGTGTTAACACTGCATTTCCTGGCACTGTAGTGGTAGGTTTTACTTCCCTATCAATTCTGCCCATAATAGAAGCTGGGTTCTAAGGTATGCAACTGGTAACAGCAACTGGTAACAGCACCTGGCAACCACACTGCTATTTTCTTTTAGAACCGACAATAGTTCATTACGTTAATAAAGTTAAAAGGTTTTTTAAATGATTATGATACGTGTAGTGCAGCAATCTCTTAATGGATTAATATTGATCACATTGCAAATATGTGAAAACGTGATTGTTTTAAATCCAAAATATCACAGCTTAAAAGAGGGGAAGGATTAAGTGGTGGGGGAAAGTGGTCTGGAGAGAAGTTGCAGATGGAAAGGTCAAGGAGACCACTGTTCTTCAAGAAGGTAGAAATAAAGTCAAGTTATAGCAAACACAAGCTAAGGGATCAGTGACAAAATATCAGTTTGTACGGAATGAAACAAAAATGAAAAAACCCCACATGATCAACATAAGAGCAATGAGATGTGTGTGCTTCCAAAATACCTAATCCAATTTGCTCTTAGCTAGCCAGAAAAAGGGCATTCAACGTGCAGCGACATAAGACACCAACAAACGGTGCTTAAATGTATAGAAGAAAGATAACAGCACGGAGGGCATGAATAGGATGCGTGTTCGGTGAAAGGGCTCTCTGGATTGCTAAGAATGAAGCTGGCTGTCCTTGTTAAACCAGTTGCCGTACTGTTCTACTATTGCAGCTGTATCAAGCATCCTCAGGTTGAAGCACAAACCATCCCCTTTCCAGCCTCATAACTGGAAGCAGCCGTTAAATACTTTAAAAGATTTCAGCCCAACTGTAACTGAGGGGTTTACAATTTAACAGGCTAGACTGTCGGGTTAATGCTCTGAATTCTGCTCCTTTGACTGCAGTTACATCAATTAATCGTATCCTTTGGGTAAACGAACAATGTCTGTTTATAACCAGATATGTTTGACTCGGAAATTCAGATACTGTTTGCTTGAAATATCTTTTGCATTGAATGCTCCTCCTGTTAGCACTTTGAAAAAGACAAAGGAGAGGGGAAAAAAAAAAAGTCAAAATACACCAGTGAGCTTTGGCAGCACCGTGTCACCCAGGCAGAGCAACCTGGGTAGCACAGTTGGAGAAGGTTTACACCGCAGTACTGCTGCTGGCTCACCATCTCATAGTATGGATCTGCCTTTAGAAAAACGCAAGTTTTACTGAGGAAATCTCAGATCGCTGCAAGGAAGTTTATTGGGTTTTTCAGCATTACTCTTACGGCAGTAGCTGATGGGGTTATTAAATATCCATACGCTTTTAAAATCCTAGCTTGTGGTTTACATTTGTTTGAAATTAAGCTGGTTTGACTTGAGATTTATGTTTTAAAGCCAAAAAGTATGCTCTTGGGGAACTGCTGTGCATTTTGAGAAAAGGTTGGAGTTTATGCCTAATCCCAATAGAGGTAGTTTTACAAAATGACCTGTTCACAAGGTGTTTGCTTCATGAAAGCACACGATTGGTTTCATAGCATGCAGTCAGCATTCTCTAAGTGAACCGTACGTTAAGACAACACTGAACTGACCACTGTGACAGCTGCCACCGGAGCTGATGTTCTCATGGCATTTCTGTTCAGAGCCCTTGTTTCCAATTGCTTATAGCTTTACAGCACTTCACCTAACAGACTGACATTTTTTTTTGACTCAAAGGTGACTTTTCTCTTGAAGGTCAAGCCACAATTATTCTGCTTCTTTTAAAGCAAAAAGAGAAATGAAAACAAGAGCATTTTGCCTGTATTACAAGTGCTGCTGTTATTTTAGAACCGGTGCAAGCTGAATACGTTTTGTAAACCAAACACAGGTACTTGTAGAATGAATTCCTTTTCGACAGAGGGAGCGGTAGCATCTAGCTTATAACCATTTTGGTGTTTCTACCAATACAACTAATGCAAGTAAAAAGAGGATTTTTGGTCTGAACCTTTAACGAAATCCTTTGTACTATCTGAAGACCATTGTATTTGATTTCACTGAGTTACATGCCTTTGAAATGCACAGGTTGGTCATTTGCGATAGAGCAAGTATGATTTTATTTGCCGTTTTAATGAAGCTTGGGTGGCAGTGGGCTGGAAAGCACCCACCCATCTATTTAACTGCAGAGGGAGCGATTCAGAACAAACCTCTGAGGTGGGCTTGAGTACTCTACTTTTTGTTAGACTGCTTCTAAGATAAGGGATTACTGAATGTAGGAGACACCTGGTATTAGTAACAATGTCTGTAATTTATCTGAATCTTTAAAATACAAATACCAGAAACTCTTTGGTCATATAGCCCTAATCTTTCCTGCTTATAAATCATGTTGAGTTTTACTCCGGAACAACATGGTGCAAGTCAAGCTTGTTTGGTTTTGTATCAACCTATGAATTTCCAATATTTTTATTCTATACTATTTTCTTCATTTTACATACGTACTGCATTTCTTTTTTTGTACAAGATACATCCTTCTATAAGTAAACCACTAAGACTTATTAAAAATCAGCTGGCCAAATAATGTAAATGTCTGTGAATTCACTCCGAAGTATCCTTATGGTTTATCTGCCTAAAGATAAGCTCAAATTTAGATGTTTTTAGAAAGAGAGCTTAATCCTTCAGAAATCACTTTCCTTTTTATTAACTATGTCTTGTTTCATTGCAGGAGGGGTTCAAAATGGGATTAACTCTTGAAGGCACAGTATTTTGTCTTGACCCACTAGACAGCAGGTGCTGATGACAAGAAATTCAATGTGAAATTCCTCTGCAGTGTTGGGTTTGTTTTTTTTTTTTTTTTTAATTCTGAACACGTATTCACAGATATTATGTGTGCCAAAAATTGCTTTTTTCAACATGTAAACTCTTGTAACGTTTGCTTCTGTAAAAATCCAACTTAGTTCCAGTCTTTCCCTGTACAAATGTAAAAAATTGTATTTGTTTATGAAATATGAATTTAAGTTACGCTGTTGTGTTTCTTTCTGTCACGTTTTGGCCCGAGTTTACTACGCTTCATGACTATTAGCCTGGAGAAGTTCTTGAGAAAGCTCACACATTACCTCTCTGTTTGCAGACGTGCAAGCATGATTTTTATGTAATACTTTACCTGGCAGCATTTTGAACTTACGCTTCTAAGACATTATTTAATATTCAAGCCATAAAATGATTAATATCTAGTGCAAAAAGTTCAAATTGCAGTGAAAAAGCAGAAAATACTAACCATTAATATATACTTAAATCTGGATGCCATGTAATTGATTTCCATTACTGTGTATGGTTACTACGCTGTATATATGTTGTTATTAGTTTATAAAATACAGAAGATCTTTAGGTCCTTAATTCATGTTTTTGAAACTAACAATTTGTTAGTATGCTAATTAGTGTTTAATGAGCATAGAAGAACTGCTAAATTGCAGAACGGACAAAGTCACTGCCCTTTGTTCTGGTATTTTATAGCTGAACTGTAAAGTATGTAATTTGGAATTCATTACATGATAACCATAACTCAAAAAGAAGGTTATGGTCTTACATATACGTAGGAATTTATGTAATTTTGTGTATAAGCATGCACTCTGTTTACTGTGCTCAGTTCTGTTACTTTCAACACCTGAGTGTTTACAGTCAGGCTATGTTGAGTATTTTTTTCAGTCTGCTTTAATGTTATATGTCTTACTATAATTTTGAAGGTTGCTCCAAGAATTCAATATAAGTTAGTAAGTCCTTCATACCCACTGGTTGTTAATGTTACAGAAATAACTGCACACCAAAATTTTCAGCTGCAAGTGAATTGAACGCTGACCTGTCTATGCATATACTCTTCATTAATCTTTAGCATAAGCAATAAAATACCATCTTAAATCTATCTCAGAAAATTATTATCATTAGTGTTTTGATGCCCAAGCTCCACATCAGTTCAATTCAAAAACTTTAAAAACTCTAATATTTTTCTCCTCAAAATATACAGCTGTGGGGGAAAAAATATTCAGATTTTTTTTTTAATATATTTTCTTTCCTTTTTCATGAGAGGTTTTTTGTGATATGGTTTTATCCTCAACGGTTACAGTTTACACTAAAAATGCATTTGGCAAATTCATCATCACGTGTATATCTTATGCCTTGTTCGACAAAGTACTTCTGCATGTACTTTTGAGGTCCACTGAAATGAATGGGATTATTCCTGTGCCGAGGCTGACGTATGCTCAGGTACCTTGCTGAATGGGGGCCTTAACGTTCTACATTACATTAGTCTTCCTCTCTCTTATTCTGTGTTCAACATTCATATAGAGTATTATATATAAATATATATATATTAAAAATATATAAAATCACTAACAAATAGAATAGTCTATGTTTCATAAAGAAAAGTCTTTATAATTTTGTTTGTCCTATAGTATTTTGGAATTTGTATAATGAGGATGTTTAGTAGCCATTGCAATGGCCTTTTTTAACAAATAGAATTTGTATTTTTATTGTACTTTAAAAAGCTTTACATAATAAGCATCTATTTAGTGGTCATTTATTATCAATGGTAACACTAAGATAATATTTGCACATTTTAAGAAACCTTTTTCGTTACTGATTTTTATGATAGCTGACTGCAAATGGCATGGTTAAATATTACGTACCTGCTCGATCCATACAAAATTACTTAAATCAACACAACAGTGCATTTTTAATGAAAAGATTATGTGATCCAATTGGAAACTGTATTTCTATGTAATCTCAAATGTCTGTTTAATTTTGCCTAAAATAAATGTTTTTAAATAAATTGCGTCCTAGAACACGATGTTCATTCAGTAAAATGCCCAGAGGGAGGGAGGGTGGGGAAGTGCTTAAACCTTGGGCAGGACGTGCCACAAAGAATGGTTTAGCGCTGAAATGTGTCAAAGTCACCTTAGATGCTGGCAAGAATCTCATCTCAGCCAGAGTAGAATAACTCCGATGTTTGACCTTTATTAATGAGTTTGGTCTAATCTGTAATCAGCAGAGAAAAATCGTGTTCTATGTGCAGCTACTTAATACTAATAATTAGGGACTAACTTTCTCCACAGTGCTTCGTGGATTTAATGGACTCTTTTTTTTTTTATTATTGCCTTTTTTTTTTATACTTAGCTGCTCAGTATACTTAGCTACTAAGTGACCCTAATGGTTATTTAAGGAGTAAAGGATGTATTTCAAGTCTTTCTGAATCCTCGAAAGCAACCTCTGTGAATGAGGTGTGTTAATGGGACAGGCTGCAGCATATGGAGTGGAAGCTTTTGAGAGGAGAAAACTACTCTTAAACCATCTGGTTATTTACTTCCATTGCAAAATTTCTCTTCAAGCTAATACTCAAAACCCATGTAACCTCTGCCATTTGTGGAGATGGGGCTTGGACAGTTCATGGGAATTGACGCTGTCAGGGCTGGCAAGTAAGGGGTATGTGTGATCTCCTGTGAGTTACAAACATGAGCAATTCTTTCTCTAAACTTTCTTAAAAAAAAAAAAAAAAAACACTTAAAAATCCCCAAAAACTTGATAGCTGGTTTGGACTGAGAATATGATGTGGTTCTGCTGATTGTGTGACTGCAGGCGTTTCACTTGAGAGAAACCTGTAAGAAGAGAGTAACACCATCGACTAGGTTAGAGACACGGTGCTAAATGAGTTGTCAACAAGACTCTTTTTGGACTTGTAAATTTGCCTTCCAGCAAAAATAAAATACCAGTGCAACTGGGTGCTACCAAATTTATCCACGCTTTTTCTCTTCCTTTTGGGTATCTTTCCCTTTTTTTTTTTTCCCCTTAAACTTCTTTAAACTGTGATCACGCTGCTGATTGTGCTAACTGTGCCTGTATCGCTTCGTGGACATGTAATACCAGATTTCGGTTCTGCTTGTCAGCTGCCCAGCTATTGCACTGGCGTGTCATACCGAGCTATATTAACACCTAGAAGCAAGATTCCTCGCTTTCTGTTCCTTTTTTTGCATGCTATGGACTATTTTTCTCTTCCTACCTGCTCATTGCACCATGCCTGAGTAACTGAGGTGCTTAGGCTAAAATTCTTCTTAAGTCAAATAAGCTGATGCATGGTGTGTTTTCTTTTTTTAACCTTTGATAAATTCCTGAGCATGACTTTTGGACGTTAATAAGCTTAACCCATTGTTTTTACTTCAGATTGATTTCTGAGTGGCTGTATTTTGTCCTTCCATGTGACAGGTGTGATTTGCGTTAAACTTATAATTGATCAAATTGCTCAGATTGGCCAAGATCAAATCCTTCATGTGGTAAAAGGAATTCCATTTCATTTTGGCTTCACTTATGGAAAGAAAGGAAGGAAAAAGAAAATTCTCACACTTGCAGAAGTCGGTGCGGTTGTGTAATCCCAGAGGTGATTGAATGTGCCAAGGAATGGGCTGGCTCTGAGACTTCATTATGATGATTATTTTTCAATTTGGGGAACTAAGCACGGTCTCATTCTCACCAAGGAATTCTGCTTCACAAAAAGAGTCTCTTCTGCAAAGGAAGAGAGTGCCACTGCCTGAAAAATCTCTAGTCAAACATCCAGAGCTGCTGCGTTCATTGCATCTTGTCAGTCACTGGAGATCGTCACCCTTCGGACACCCTCTTAACGCAAAGAAAAAGGTTAATAATTGCAAGCAAGCTCTTTGGCTTTCTTAATTTGACACTTGGGGGTTTTCTTGTTGCTTTTAAAGTCAGAGAATGCAGAAGTCACACTTAAAAAAAAAAATATATCGGAATAACTGGCCATATGTTTTAAGATTCAGCCAGAAATGCCTGCTAGTAGGTGTTCTATAAGGTTCAGGTAAAAGACAGCTAGTAAGCTTTGGCACATAAGTAGCCTGCATTCTGCCCCCCCCTTTAAGGCGTATTCTTAATAAGAGACTGAGATGTGTTGTTTTGTCAGCTGGTGAAAAGTACATAGCAGTTTTCATCAACAACAGAGGAGTTTGAATATATCATTTTGTTCAGTTATTTCAGAGTGGTAGGCAGCGTTTTGTCGAAATGAAAGCCTGACATTTGTAATATATGCAGCCTTCTCGAGATGCTTCCACATTCAGTGAGTGTCAGTGCATAGATTAAAGAAATTTCAGATTTATTTATTCATCAGACCAAAACACTTCCTGGAACTACAAGACTCTTTCGGTGGATTTCGTGGGCAGCATACATAATAATTGTGTGTGATGGGTTTCTGAACATCTGAATATGCAATTTAGCTTTTGTGTTTAAGAAATATAGTTTGGGATGGAAAAAACCCTGCAAGTTTAGACTCCTACGGTGAATTCTGGAACGGACTGAACCTATTTTAAGGCTCATATGAATGATGGCAATCAAAATGAATATATTTGAGTTTGTGAAATTTTTTTTTCTTTTTCCCCATGTTTTCCACTATTTATTTCATCAAAGTTTATGCCTTGCAATAAATAATAAGAAGGAGCAGAAATAGATTCAGAAGGAAGTATATAAGAAAATTAAAGGGGGAAAAAATGGCATCTTTTGCCAACATCATCCAATTTAGTACCATTGCGGGTTTTTTTCTGAAACTTAACTGATTTGGTAGCTTCTCTCGTTCTGCCCTGTCACTTTTTATGCTTACATGAGGATTGCGCAAGGGCAGCCAAGAAGCAGATTTGCCATATTTGCAGTCCACAAGAACTGCTATGGGAGCGATTTCAGCTAGCCAGAAACAAGGAATGTTTTTCCTACCGCCTGTAGCCTTGTTACGCCGAGTAGGTAACTCACAGTTGAGCCTCTGCCAAGGTGCCTGCCTGCCACAAGTTCCAATTTCCATCCATTTATCCTAATTTCTAGTGGTTTGTACCGTATTAAAGACCTAGCTGATTTGTTTATCTGATGAAGGCTTACAGGAGGAAAGTCTTCTGTACTGGAAGCGCTATAGTTAATTGTGCTTATACCCATATAGATTGGAAAGCGTGACAAAAAGAATAACGATCATCCATACTTTCTGAATGCCTATTACTAAATTGTTTACATAAATTAATCTCCTTCTCCCAAAACAGAAGTCTTGGAATAGGCCCTTAAGAATTTTCATCAGTTCTGTTTCCTTTGCAGCATCATCCTACACACAAACTTTTCTGGCTAAAAAGCAACTCGGAAAATCTATTCAACTGAGCATTTGTAAATGGTACTCGGGGCTCTGCCATGCGTGGCATTTAAATTGTTGCAAATTTCATTTCTTTATATTATTGTATTCTGTAAACATTCAGTAAAATCAAGATACTTTTTGAAGCTTCTGTGCAAAAATTAGAATTGGAATATTTTGAGCATTTTTCACTGCAAATAACTAAATGAGTTCTCTAGCAATCCGTACTGGTTTGCTTTTGAAAAGTACTGTGCATTTTAAATATTTTGAGGTGTTCTTGATTATTTTTAAAGGAACTTTGTTGTTTTCAAATAAAGTGATCCTTGATGCTGTGGAAATACTGAGAAAATACTTAGCCTGTGTGCTGCACTGGGATAAGATTATAAAGAAGTTATGGTTCTTGGGGGGAATAAAACCAACCAACAAAATCTATTTGAAGGGCCTTGTTAGAACTGTAAAAATCTGTTTATTTCATGCTCATTGTTAAATTTTAGGGTATGTTAGAACATACTTTGCTAGGGTTGTTTTGTAGTAGGAGAGTGCTACTATAATTGCAGATTACAGTCACCTACAGTTTAAACAATGCAGGAATGGGTTTCCCATGTTTTTGCAACCTTGTATGTATTAGAACTCTATGAAGAAGACAGACTAGATCTGAATTTCTGAGACACTTTGACACTGTAAAATAACAACATGGTCACACGTAATTCGTGGCAGATAAACCTGAGATGCAAAATGAGCAACTACATTTGGAAAGAAAGGTAAGAGGGTTTCTGAGATAAGTGAGAGTGAGAAATTTTACATGAGAATGAAAATGCTCTATGGGATTGCTTGCCTGGCAGGGCTCAGCCATGCTCTGTTCCCAAGTTATGCAACATTTATGTAGTTTTAACTGATGATCTGAGATACTGCTTCTGAGAAGCTAAAAAAACCCCAAAATTAAAATAATGCTTGATGCTGCTTCCATATTATCAATTGAATGTCTGGTGATCAAAAGTTTTAATCTTGACTTGTGTGTGTCTGTTTTATCATCTTTATGGTTGTGAGTCTACACTAAAATCTGTCCCTCGGGGTGTATTTTGATAGTACCTGTAGATTGCCATAATATTCAATGTACATTGTAAAAAGATTCGAGAAGGCTGTGATCTGTGTCATCACAATCGGATGCTGTCGTAACATCGCAATGGATTGATGTATGAAACTGAAGTAATATAGTGTCATAGAAGATTCCATTATTTAATAGTCCTTTAAAAATGGAGGTATTTTAAAAGAACCGAGTGTTATTTAAAAGGCAGAAATGTGTGACTAGAGACCTAAGTAAACAAGATGAATTGCCTCTTGGCACTCTAATAAATAAACCAGTAAGGCCGCTAGAGCCACATGAGTCATAAAACCATAATGAATTTACATGAAACTTAGGAACAGGGATTTGTTTTCTCAGAACCAGAGATTCAGTCTGTCACAGACCTCCCCAGTTAAAACGTTGAATGCCAAAGGGAAAAAAAATATAAATCCCTCGTGATATTCTAACCAATATTTGACTCTGATCCAATGTATTGCTGTAGAGAAGTTTACATCAAGGTTGGACTAGAAACATGATCATCACAAGTAGTAAAACAGACTGTATATTGTGAGAGTTCAACCATTTAGAAATAACAGCATCACTTGTAAAAGGCGTTTGCTGCTAAAAAAGTGTAAGAGGCGATAATTATGGTTGCAAAGGGTACTGGAAAGCAATTGGAAAGGCAGTGTAAAATGAGAAAGGTAATGTAAGTGAGATTATCAACAGGAAAACCTGAGTTTGCATGACAACACAGACCACAGAAAACACTTGCATGATGTCTAACTGCTCTGTGAACTTTTAACTGATTCAGAAAATGTTACACAGTAGTATCTATTAAATGTCTAAATACCACTGTTTCATTGATAGGTTTTGTTTTTCCAAAACAAATGTGGACAAACTGTTTACAATATGGAAAGTGATTTTTGTTTATTGATCTATTGATCTGTTGATTGATTTGGGGGTTGGACTAGATGATCTCCAGAGGTCCCTTCCAACCCTATGATTCTATGATCCTCTCTGTTCACATTAGAACAGAAAAGCTGATATCTGCTGCTGTACCCATGGCATGGTGTGGTACGCAGACGGCAACGTGCAGACGGGTAGGCTGAATGCTTTTCCTACAGAGACCGATGCTTCCAAATGTGTAGCTCTGGAGTCAGGAGGGGCGTTTGAGGTGGTTAAACCGGGAGGTGCTTCGTGCACTGCAATTTCTGGATGAGAATACAGATTGCCAGAGCTGACAGGGGTTATGGAAATGTCAAGTCGATCGCCATCAGGATTTCAAGCGCAATGCAAATAAGTGCAGACAGATGTCAAAGGCATTCCAGACGCTGTCCCCTCTCTCAGCTGTTATAAAGCAGAGAACATTTAAAACTTTCTTTTTCTCAGCCTGAGAGTAAACCCATGGGGAAAAGTACCTTCAGATACATTCCAGCAGAATTTAGATTGAATAGGGACGTGTTCTGACGTTCCATATTTAATTAAAAAGCAAAATTTATTTAAAAAGCAAAAAGACAGTAAGCAAGATAGAGTGTAATGCTATATATAAAAAATGCATTACCTCTATGTTTTATAAATGCAAGCTTTTGAAACTTGAAGTAGTTACTTGTACACAGAGCATTCAATTTTCTGTTTGTTTGAATACTTATTTTTCTTATAATTGCTTAGATTTTATTAATTAATTTTGTGGTTTTTTCACAATTTTAATTTTCCTAGAGAGCCTTCTGGAAAAGCATGAAGTATGTGGGCTCTGTGTATTTCAATATTCAGATGTTTCTGCCTAGAAATAACGGCAAAACACCTCTCTCTCTTAAAACCTAATATCCAGTCGTCTTCCTAGCAATCACAAATTGCATGCTGATGTCGAAGGGTAAGTAAGCCTACCAAGGAACGTTGGAAAAAATATTGTGGTTGGCCCTGAGAAGCTTGCTGTCTTCCAGGAATCATAGAATGCTGAATTAGTTTGTAATCTACAGCTCCATGTCTCTCTATGTTGTGCTTTTTTTTTCCCCCCACACCTTATAGAACAGCATCACACAGCTCGAGCATTGACTGAAAATGATCCAGTGTTGCACGCTTGGAAAGTAGCATTTGTGGCTGCTTTCCATGAGAACACTGTTTTACGCCCAAGGTAATGGGGAGTTTGTGCCTGTTTATGCGTGAGCATACAGAGACGCAAGTTCTGTGTGTACTGAGACCTGCCAAAAGGCAGGGACAACTGAAGGTTTTGGAAGTTGTGCAAACTGCTTGAAGAGCCTTGCTCCACTTTTTCTGACCCAAGGTACCAGAAGCAATAACTTCCAGTGCCGAGGCCACCTGTGCAGGCTGACTACAGCTGCGTTTCCAAGTTGGGAAAGTGGGACAGGACAGTAAAAACTGGCAGATGGTGTCACTGCAAACCCACAACTTGATGCAGCCACCTCTGAAACTATTTGTATAGTATGTTTTGAATTCTGCACAGTATGCTAAGACCTCTCCCCCTCCTCCCCTTTTCTGTAGTCCAACTAATGTCTCCTTAATTCTCTTTTTAGGGCAGCTTTTTAGGGCAGTGTTGCTCCCATCTTGTAGTCTGTCTGGTTTTTATGCAGCCAGTTGTTTACTCTTAGTTTTATTCTGGTGTTATAGTTTATGTCCTGACAATGCATAATGAATATATGCTAGAAAAACACTGCCAGATTTATAAAGCGGGAAAAGAGAACAGTGCCATAACTTTGTTTTACAAATATGATTTCTGACCAAAATTCTCATGTGCTGCTCTGGGATTGTCTTCTACATACTAGCTTTTCAAAGCTGTTTTGTTAGGGCAAGCGTGCATTTACCTTCCAGTTGAACTGCTGTATTGGATGTTTCCCAGTTTCTTTACCGTTGTTGGTATGGTGGGATAAAGTCAGAAAAATGCTCCTGCTACTTCTTCTATCTCCTGATGTCATTGGATGGCAGACCATTCCTTTATCTTCATATGTATCCACATATTGAGATGTAGATATAAATAAGATCGTATGTATATAGTGTATCTTTTTATGTTATTCCACCACAGTGATCCTTAATCCTTTTAACTAAAAGAAGGTCAGAAGTTGAGGATAAGGGCATTAAAGGCCCTCTGCAGTGGAGCCAAATTCCAGGAGGCCACACTGTCAAGGAGATTCACCCCAGGCTTCTGGCACCACAACTGTCTGTACACCTGGAGGGCTGCTGTGGGGCATGATCTCTGGGTTTGTCCCTTCAGGTGGCCCTCTGGTGCTCAGCATGTCGGTGTCCAGCAGCGGGCAAGCCTATTGGCATGAGCCATTACAGCCACGCATGTAGCGACAGTCTCTTGCTTCCAGTCCCATGGCTCAGAGACACGCAGATATGCAGTGGGACAAACAAGTGTGTTGTAGCCATCACCTCTGTGCTGTTTTGCAAGGCCCCTGTCCCCTGCTGTACCTTGAGCAAGTCAGACGAGTGGATAAGGTCACCTCCTGCAAGGTGGCACAAGGTGGAGATCACTGTTGCTATGGGGGTTCATCAGACCGAAATATGCAGGAAGGGTTGTGTGGCCCAGCAGGACCACTAGCTCCCTGGAGATGGGCACTGGTATAGTTGAAGCTGTTGGAAGACAGCGAGGAGCCATTCCTGTCACAGTAGGAACAGGGGGACCAGGCAGCCCAGGAATCCCCGCCCTGGCTGTCCTCGTTGACTGTGAAATACCTTTTGTGCTAGGATGGCTTGCACCCACTGATGGGGTGTCTGTACCCTGCTCTGAGATTAGATGAGCCTTTGATGTTTCAGCGCTGGATTCCTCCTTACTCTTCCAGCTCCCCTCTTCCTCACCACAGCAGTGCCTGTGAGGGCACCAGAATCGTGCTTACACAGCTACAGCTACATCCATTAGTCTGGCCTCTTGACTAGTTTATACAGGACTTTCCTTTCTGCTTTTGAAAAGAAATCCTTTATTGAACCTCACTTGATAGGCCTTAATTGTTTTTTTTCTCCACGAGCTTTAATTGCTTCCTGTGGAGTGTCTGTCTCTGCTGAGAGAGAAACCAGGCTGCCAGGCACCACTGGCAAAGGACCTGTCTGAAGCCTAAGTATTTAAACCTCATGAAAGGCAGACTAGATACTTCTAATGAATCAGTCCCAGCTTCCCTTTAAAGTCTGTCTGGAACTGCTTTCTTTGTGTGGCTGCCATCGTGGTCCTCAGCAGTTCATTTGGTAAGGAGATGCTGGTTGAGGCCAAGCCAAATGTACTCTTGATTTCCACAATGCTCTCTTAGGACCTGTCTGTGGCTATAGCAGATTAAATGCAAATGGAAAAGTGAATTGCTGCCCCACAGGCTTGGCTGCCTTGACTATCCAACCTCTGCCACCCACGTAATTCTCCGTGACCAATATTCCTGTTAATATTTTCATCCTCCTGTGCATTGCTGTAGGCGCGTGAGCTATTTGCTAGGAATTACAAAAAAGAGACCAAAGACAGTGCATCCTCCAAATTTGTGCATTAACTCAGGATAAGACCACACATCCATGCAGACTGTAAAGCTTCCAGCTTCATCTCCGCCACTGATTGATGGATTAATTCCCTAATCCACTACTGCCTCTGGCCATCTCAAGTCCTGGGAGCTCCAGGGCACAGTCACGATCCTGTGCAAGGGATTTCCTTTATGGTTGGAGGAAACATGTCAAGCAGCAATGAAAAGGCAGGCTCTGAGAAGATTCTTGTGGTCAAAGTCCTCCCACAAACACCTTTCCTCTTCAACTGCAGTAGATACAAGTAGCTTTTCTTCTGAGTCTTTGCCAGTGTGGCCAGGGGCTTTCCCGACTTCTTCTGTGGGTAAAATACTCTTTAGTGTGAGAGGTGGTTCTGGTGGAGAGAAGGGGAGTGTGTGCTGCATCCCAGCCTGTGGGAACTCTAGGATGCAGGCCGTGCACCCACAGACTGCCAAGCCTTTAGCTGCGCCCGGACAGGTTATGACAGCTTTATCAGTTTCCTTTGGAAGCTGCAGCTGGAGCTGGTGTCTGGACAGTCTGGCTGCGCAAACAAGCATAAGTGCAAGGTTGATGGGAAAGGTTTGGGTTGGGGACAAAAATGCTGAGCTTTTGCATTAGCAGCCTGTTAGTGTAATTAAAAGGGAGAGGAATGGGAAAGACTTGCAATTGAGGACAGTGCAGGGAAAAGGCGAGAGAGAAAATGGCATAATTCTGTCGTTCAGTCACTTTTTCTCTCTTGTGACGGCATTTTTAGCAGCTGCTAGAGAAGCAATGAACCATGTTTTGTGTCAGTATATACATGCACAGTGCCTTTATGTTAGACCTTCTGTGACACTTAGGGCATCCTCTTGAGCTTCCCAAGTTCTTGCTACCTGACTTCATATCCAATGGTTGGTGTGTGGGGTTTGTTTGTTTGTTTGTTTGTGGGTTTTTTTGTGTGTGTGTATGGTTGGACTCAATGATCTCAAAGGTCCTTTCCAACCATGAACATTCTATGATTCTATGACAACGCATGGAGAAAGCACTCCTTCCTCAGTCAATGTGTGTTTCACACTCGTGGAACTTATTAACTGCTAACAGCAAGGAGTTCCTCGGTCCTTGAATGGATTTATATTTACGTTGGTGCATGGGAGTATATTTTTATGTGATCCTTTCATGGATCATTATACATTTAATTTAACTGGTATTGTTTCATAATAACTGTTATTGACAGAGTATAATAAATTATTTCAGCTGACAGTGCTTCTCCCTGTGCTTGTCCCATAGGTGCCCTTAGATACTTGCCAGGTGACGTAGGCACTTATCTCCCCCAGGGCTGGCAGACATTGTTCTTCCCCTATAAGGATTAGCATAATGTAATTCTAGTCCTGTCTCTAGGGAATCTAGTTACTTCTTGGTTTTGCCCCTCTGGAATAAGGAAAAATGTTTAAGTAATGTTCATAACAATATAATTACCTACATTTATATGAAGTCAGCTTGCAGTATGGAAAAAAGTATGAACCTTTTGCTTAAGAATATGGCAAGAGGGGGTTACCAACAAACACATTAAATTCCAGCTCTTGCTTTAATTGTGCAAATGCTTATATATGTGTGTGTCTAAATGCACATAGTTACATATATATATATAAATACATACATAATTTAAATAAAAAAAAAACAAAACAAAGATCTTCTGGAAGACCTTACAATAGCTCAGTAAGTAACCACATGAATTAGGTGTAAGAGCTGTGGTCTTCATCACTTACAGATTAATGCTGCTACAAATCTTGTGAAATACTATTGTCCATTCAGACTTTTACTGTTATCTATGAGCTTACATACATGAATCTCAATTTATATAATAGATAGTTTATGCCAAATTTACTTTGCATATCTAAAAACATAGTAGAAGAAAATAGGAATTTTTATTTAGCATTTTCAGTGAAGAATAAAGGGGAATGTCAAAGAAACTGATCAAGAATGGAAAATTATTGCTGAACTGAAAAGAAGTTGCTTTGCTACAATGTGACAGTTCTTATGATACTGGATATGTGTGCCACGCTGTTATTCTAAAATGAGTAAGGCGATCTTGTGGAGAAACAAAAATACATTACACTATGTGAGAGAGTTAAAGTGGAAGGGCAGTTTTGTTAAAATAAACACTTTTTGAAGAGGTTTTGTTAGAAGAAAAATCAGCGTATTTTGTAACTTAAGCCAAGATAGCTACAGTTATTTGCAGGATGCATTCTCTCTTCTTTATGTCTGTGTTTTCAGATATAGACATCCCAGCACCTGGTTTTTTAAACAAATTGTGATCATTGTAAAGAGTTGCTTAGTTAATTTTCTCTTTACACAAATCATTCCGTGGGTTGGATGTTCCAACAACCCTGTATTGAGGTAAAAGGATGGGGTGCAAGAGAGAAGTGAGTAGACTTTTCAGGAGTCCAGTCTTAACTCTTTCCCCACGTTTGCTGATCCTCCATAGTTCAAGACCATCTTCCAGCGTGACTTTCAGTGACTGACTTTAAAATATCCCAGAACCAGCTTCTAAAGTTACCAGGCTGCAAGGAGTAGACCTCCTTAACTAAGGATCTTCTTTCTCATTCACACAGGGCTGCCACCGAAAGGACAGGATTGTAGAACAAACTTTGAGGTGGAAAAGGGAGGAAGGGGTGTTTTTGGGAAAAGGAATGAGAGCTGGAAAATAACATGATTAATATGTTATCCCGTCTTCAAACATATACAAAACAACATCATACAAAGGGTTAAAAATTATTCAGAAGATTGATGTATTTTTTTTAAGCTAGGGGCATTAACATAATTTTTATTTTATCCTTTTTGTCCTTACCAATACTTTTGATCTATCCACAAAGCCCAGAGCTTTGCTCCTAACAAGAAAGGAAAGAAGCATAACGCATAGTAAGAGACATTCTGATATTACTACATTTCTAATATATAAAGTTTTGAATCAGTCTATGGTTGTCCATTCTGTACTCGATAAAGCTGTCGCTAGCTGAGAGGTTAGGCCATAATGACTCTGTCAGGTCTTATCTTAGATCCTCAATCAAATTTCACAGGAATGGCTGCAGGCTTTTGAAGAAATGTGCCACACTTCTGAGGACGGATACTCCATAATCCTCAACGCAGCCTTTAGCCAATTTTCTGGCCTTCAGCTTATTAGCAAAATGAACTGATTATAAAGAAAGCCGCAGAGACCAGCTTCAGGGCAGGTAAGACTGCGCTGGGGAAGGGATCTGCAGTGAAAAGGGCCGACAAAAAAGCTTGCTCTGGGGCTTTTGGAAGCCGGCAAAAGCCGTCGGCGTGTGCGGAGGGCTGTCAGCTGGTGGGCGGGCTGCTGAGGGAGCCTGGGGCGCAGCCAGCACCTCCCCCGGTGGATCAAGCCACCAGGTTATAAGACGCCTCCGGGAGGGCAGGGACTAGTCCTGCAGAGCACAGAGCGAGCACCCGGTGCTCACCCCAACTGGCCGCCGAGTCGCAAGGTGTCACTTGCGTGTAGAGACGCAGCCATGGTTGCTACCCGGTCGAAGGCTGCTGTTAAAAAAACTGTGGGCACCCAGACAGAGCCCCCACGCGAACATGTGGGCGTCCAGGTGTTATAGTTGAATTTAAAATAAATCAAGTCCGAAATAGATTCAATAAATATTTATAGAGGTAGGAAGGCAAAAGCAGCGCTGGGCAGCCGGGGAGTCACAGCTCCACCAAAGGCTCGCAAATTCAAGCAAGCTGAGCAGCTCTTTTTATCTTCACGGAGGTCGGTTTCGACATCTTCGGTACGCCCCTCTGTAGCTTCTTGCTTGAGGTAGTTTAGATAAAATGTTGGTCACAGAATCAGCTTAAAACAATACATTCTGATAACATTGTGGTTAAGCTTTTTGTCAAACAGGAGTTCCCATGTTGGTGTAGCAAGATAACATTGTGGACATGTCTCTTCTGGTTAAACAGGGAGTTCTCAAGACTGCCACAATGGGTTCGTTCCTCTTGCTTAACTTGTTCGATCAGCAAATCACCTTTAGTTACTTATTACACAGGCCTCTGGCTGCAGAGAGTGCCGGAGCCTGGCACTCGCGATGGAGGGCAGCGGAGACAACACCTGTGTCAGATGTGAGCAGGCAAATGATCTGCTCATTCTGGTGGCTGAGCTGAAGGAGGAAGTGGAGAGGCTGAGGAGTATCAGGGAATGTGAGAGGGAGAGTGACTGGTGGACCCGCTCCCTGAGAGAAAGGGAACGGGTTGAGGCCCCACACAAGTCAGAGGACCCCCTCCCCTCTCGTCACCGGGCGATAGGAGGGGATCGCAGAGACGAGGGGGAATGGAAACAGGTCCCTGCTCGGGGAAGCAGGAGAATCCCCTCCCGGGCCCTCCCACCTTCCCAGTTGCCCCTGCAGAACAGGTATGAAGCCCTGCATGAGGAACTGGCTGTTGGAGGGGAGGATGATACACCCAGGCCAGAAATGTCAGAAAGACCAAGTCGCCATGGACCCAGCATCACAACTGGCTCCAAAAGGAAAAGCAGACGGGCCATTGTTGTGAGTGACTCTCTGCTGAGGGGGGCGAAGGGGCCAATATGCCGCCCTGACCCACTTCACAGGGAAGTCTGCTGCCTCCCTGGGGCACGGGTCAGGGATGTGTTGGACAAACTTCTGGCCCTAGTGAGCTCCTCTGACTATTACCCCCTCTTAGTATTTCAGGTGGGTAGTGATGAAGTGGGTAGAAGGAGCCCAAAATCGATTAAAAGAGATTTTAGAGCCTTGGGGCAGTGGCTTAAGGGATCAGGAACACAAGTTGTATTCTCCTCTATCCCTTCAGTGGCAATCACGAATGAGGAAATTAACAGGAAGAGGCAAAAGGTCAACTCGTGGCTCCGGGACTGGTGTTATCGGCAGGGCTTTGGGTTTTTTGATCACAGGCTGCTGTATGAGTCACCTGACCTGATGGTGGCAGGTGGGACGCACCTGTCCCAGAAGGGGAAAAGAATTTTGGGGCAGGAGTTAGCAAGGCTCATTGACAGGGCTTTAAACTAGATATGGGGGGGGAAGGGGAGATAACTGGGCCCATCAGGAATAAACCCGAGGGAGGCATGCCAGGGCTTGAAGGATGGTTGACTCGCGAGGACTCTCACTCTGACATTTCATTTGAGAGAAGGGACAGACATTTAGAAATCATGGAAGCACCTGAGAGGGGTCTGGTGGGAAATGGGGCCCACACTCACAAAAAGGTGTTGGAATCATTAGCACATCTGAAGTGCATCTATACCAATGCGCGCAGTATACACAACAAACAGGGGGAGCTTGAAGCCATGATGCACCAGGAAAACTACGACATAGTGGCTATCACAGAAATGTGGTGGGATGCCTCACACAACTGGAGTGCCACAATCTATGGCTACAAGCTCTTCAGGCGGGACAGACAGGAAAGGAGAGGCGGAGGAGTGGCCCTGTTTATGTTAGAGAATGCTGTGAGAGCTCGGAAATCAAGTATACTGGTGATGGGGTGGAGAGTGTTTGGATTAGGTTAAGGGCCAATAAAGCTGATATTGCTGTGGGAGTCTGCTATAGACCTCCCAACCAAAGGAGTGAGGCGGATGAAGCTTTCTATAAGCAGCTGGGGGAAATCTCGCGGTCACTTGCTGTTGTTCTGGTGGGGGACTTTAACCTCCCGGATATCTGCTGGGAATACAACACAGCAGAGAGGGAACATTCCAGGAGGTTCCTGGAATGTGTGGAAGATAACTTCCTCACACAGCTGGTAAGTGAGCCGACGAGGGAAGGAGCCCTCCTGGACCTGCTTCTTGTGAACAGGGAAGAACTTGTGGGGGAAGTAAAGGCTGGTGGCCGTCTAGGGCACAGTGATCATGAGATGATCGAATTTCTGATTCTTGGAGAAACAAGGAGAGGGGTTAGTAAAACTGCCACCTTAGACTTCCGGAGGGCAAACTTTGACCTGTTCAGAAGACTGCTGGACAAAATCCCTTGGGAGGCTGCCCTGAAGGATATAGGAGCCCAGGAAGGCTGGACATACTTCAAGAGAGAAGTCTTAAAGGCACAGGAGGAGGCTGGCCCTGTGTGCCGAAAAACAAGTAGGCGGGGAAGGAGACCGGCCTGGCTCAATAGGGACCTTTGGCTGGACCTCAAGAACAAAAGGAGAGTCTGTGACCTCTGGAAGAAGGGGCAGGTCTCTCATGAAGCCTATAAGGATATAGCAAAGCTATGCAGGGAGAAAATTAGGAGAGCCAAAGCGCAGCTAGAGCTCAACCTAGCTACAGCTGTTAACAAAAAATGTTTCTATAAATTCATTAACAACAAAAGGAGGATTAGGGAAAATCTCTCTCCCTTATTGGATGCAGAGGGAAACATAGTCACAAAGGATGAAGAGAAGGCTGAGGTGCTCAATGCCTACTTTGCCTCAGTCTTTAGCAGTGGAACGAGCTGTTCCCTGGGCACCCAGCCTCGTGAGCTAGGAGACAGGGAGGGGAAACTGAATGAGGTCATCGCAATTAAAGAGGAAGTGATCAGTGACCTGCTATGCTGCTTGGATGCACACAAGTCTACGGGACCAGATGGGTTGCATCCAAGAGTGCTGAAAGAGTTGGCAGACGTGCTCACCAAGCCACTTTCCGTTATCTACCTGAAGTCATGGCTAACTGGGGAGGTCCCAATGGACTGGAGGGTAGCAAATGTAGCACCCACCTACAAAAAAGGCAGAAAGGAGGATCCAGGAAACTATAGACCTGAGAGATATCGAGGTGCTGGAGCGAGTGCAGAGGAGGGCAACGGAGCTGGTGAAGGGCCTCGAGAATAAATCTTATGAGGAGCAATTGAAGGAGCTGGGACTGTTTAGTTTGAGGAAGAGGAGGCTGAGGGGAGACCTCATCACTCTCTACAACTACTTGAAAGGACATTGTAGAGAGGTTGGTGCTGGGCTCTTCTCACAGGTAATTAGTGATAGAACAAGAGGGAATGGCTTCAAACTGCAGCAGGGTAGGTTTAGGCTGGACATTAGGAAAAAATTCTTCACAGAAAGAGTGGTCAGACACTGGAATAGGCTGCCCAGCGAGGTGGTGGAGTCACCATCCCTGAATGTGTTTAAGACTCGTTTAGATGTGGTGTTAAGGGATATGGTGTAAGGGAGAACTTTGTAGAGTGGAGTTGATGGTTGGACTTGATGATCCCAAGGGTCTTTTCCAACCTAAATGATTCTATGAAAGTTTTTACATGTTTAAGAAATGCCATGGTAGCGTACATTAAAGTGGAAATAGAAAGCCCTGTTTATTTCACAAGGAAAAATAAGTTTAAATGTTCATTAATAAATTATATTATTATTTGTCACAAATATTGTGTTTCTTAAGCCAAAAAATATCACACTTAGAACAATATAATGAAATGATGTAGATGAGTATGCAGCCAGCATTTCCACGGCAAAAAAAAGCAACCCAAACCATTAAAAGCAATGGAAGAGTTGGTGCTTTTTCTGTTGGGCTGAATTACTCTGTTCTCTGACTTGATGTTTTAGCAATCTTTAGCTATCTCTTTAGCAAACTTTAACTAAAGTTAATTTCATTAATGCTACTAGGCTGCAATGTTTTTAGATCAAATATTAGTGACCTTTTTATACTTCTCATGTTATCTTAACTCACTCATGAATAAAGCTTTTAGCACGGTCACTGGTAACCTGACCTTCTTTCACATGACATGACCACAAGCTGAACTCTACAAAGAAGATTTTACTTCTTTTGTTTTGTCCCTGATCTGAAGTGGTATCAAGTTTTCTGTTGTTTCTGGAAAAGCTCAAATCCAAGCTGAACTCCACCATGGTCTATGGTTTTGATCTAAGTCTGAACATGCAGTTTGCAAATCTCAGGCTGCTCTGCTAGGAAAACCTTGACAAGCATCTGCTTCATTTTACTTACCAAAATTTTAGATGAATTTTAGTCACTGGCACAAAACGGAAGTCAAATCATGCCTTGCCCCATTTTTGTCCTCTTTTAGCAGCTTGGCAGAGGGAGAAGCTCGTATTGAATTGGTAATCATTTACTCTACAGCCATACCATTACAGCAGTGGTTCCTTACCGTTCAGGATGTCCCACCCTATGTATGCATACGGCAAGAGGTTGAAGGGGGCCAAGATACTTACATTTGAGAGCAGCCCTTCCAAACCACATATGTACTACAACTTCTGTACCTTCAGATGTCTCTGAGATAGAAATAACTTTGCCTGAGCTGAGCATGAAGGGTTTCATCTCACCTCCATGTGGCATTCCCAGGCTCAGCCAGGGTAGAAGGCCTCCCAGGACCTGACTGTGGCAAGTATGTAATACACATGCAGCTTTGTGTTAGTCCACAGCACGGCAACAGTGGTCAAAAATACCACGGGAATTTAGGGGAAGTGGAGGGGGATGAGTAAAGATGTTAGCTTTAGTGGCCCCAACCTTTGCATGCTGGTATCGAGTATGTCACCTGGGAAGTGGCTTTGATGTCCCGTGCTTCAGTTTGGCTGCTGCGAGTGCCTGGTGGCATCTTGGAAAGTGGCGATGCTGTGTGTCATTCAGGTTTGCTAATGCTGCGGGGGCTTTTTATTTGCTTGTTTTAACAGATGAGGGAGAAGTACTTGCCATAGGACTAGAATTGAAGCAGTCTGAAGGGAGGCTGGTCGGGCGGGAATGTTTCCTTTACAGGGAGGGAGGACAGATACGTTGAAAGATGAGAGTTGGAGAAGGTAGCTAGGAGAGTGCTCTGGAAAAAAAGGCATTTCCACTCATCTATACCTCTCACTAGAACTGTAAACAAGATAATTAAATCCACCTTGCTATTAAACAGGAGACTTAAAATCCTTTTAAAGACAATAGCTCATGGATTTAAAAAAATTTTAAAAGAAAGGGGGAAAAAAAGAAGTGTACTAATAAAATATTTTATTATTTTATGCAGTTTTAAAATACTTGTGCTTCCTGTCATTATCTTACTACAGATTGAATAGGAATTAGTAAGAAATATCTCCTATAAGAAGTATATTTTTGTGGTTCTTTCACAACACTGAAATATATGTAGGCCACTTTGTCCTACCACTTTAAATGGTGGGTATAAAATCCTTGTAGTATGTGGGCTGAGTGCTGCTTATTTTCACGCAGAAACTCTATTGCAGGGTCAGTAACAGGCGATACAGTAGTGAATGATAGCAGGGAAAGAAGTGGAAGGAGTCGTTATCAGACCATTGGCACTATTTCTTTCTGAATCCTGAACAGAACAAGGATCCTCGTTTCAGTTGTTTCTGTTTATTACTTTGGATGTATTGCCCATTTAATTTCATTGCTGTACTTCCCTTCAATAAAGCATATCACACAGCTATGATTTTAAACAATTACATGGGTCACATACATATTTATGGAAACCAAACCCCTGCAGGAGCCTGCAATGTTTCATAACAGCCTTTCTAAATGATTGCCTGGTGAAATGCTGACCACAGTGTAGTAGGTTTAATTTCTATTACATGCAGATGCCTCTCTTTGTGTGGTTTACTTTGCTGTAACAGCATTCTGTGTCAAGGTGACACTGTACCCAATTACAGCAAGAATTAGCAACAAACTTAGCGACGTGCTTATTAGACTGTTTTATTCGGGAATTAGTTGATTTTGGTTTTATTGATGTCCTTGGGGAAAATCCAACGGGTTTTTTCTCAAAATGTTTCAGATCTAAAATTAATATCGCCAGGGATTATTAAATTATCTGGGCTCATCTGCTGTTTCCATCTGTTAATAGAAAAGTGCAACTACATGCTTTTCTTCTTCATGATTGACGTTGTGTTTTACTTTGAAAATTTTCTATTTGTAAGAGTCCTTGCATGACAAACCTGAGATATTTGAAAATTGAGCATCATAAAAACTGCATTAAAAGATATCCCATGTAGTTGTAACCTCTCTTAGATATCCTCACTTACATGCAGATTGATTTTCCAACGTTTTCAAAGTGGTTTTCTCAGGACAGGGGGAAGTCAGTGTCCAAATTCCACAGAAGTTCAGTGGGAAATACCAGCTGATGCAACTCGCTCTAACTTTAGATAGCGTCAGTGAAGAGACAGATGTACAATTCAGAGGTCTGCCAAGAAGAACCTGAGTACTTCTGGGTATTTTGAGCCACTTGAACCCTAATGGTCCTTGCCTGATCCCTGGATTTAATGTGACCAACTCAAAGACCCTCTTGGGCAGACTCCTGTTGTGCTTGGTCTTTTCCTTTAGTGCTGTGCACTGTGAAATTAACCACCATCCTCGCCTCCAGTGCTGAGTGCAAGCGCACGCTCCGTGCCAGGCCTTCCGATGAAGTGCTTGCCATTAGGCTATTTGGCCATTTCACTCCATGCCTGAACGGAGGATATTGTACTTTGATTTTTACAAAAGCTTTGAGGCCTGCTTTATAAGATTCAGGATCTGTAGATTCTCCTAAAACTGCTGGGGGTGATGTGAAGTCACCTGTATCCGATGCATGTTTTCTCACTGGAAAAAAAAACCACCCTAGTTCTTATGTGAAGAATAGAACTGAGAGTAGACAAAACTGGACACTTTTATTTTTGAATTGGAATGAAAACTTCAGAAAATACAGACATCTGCAATAAGGAGTCTTCTGGGACACATTTCTGAGCCAGCATTACTGGGTGTTGTGGTGCCAAGTGTTGAGATTTCCTGATTGTACCAAAAGAGGGACTATTGATTTATTTATTTATTTGCTTTCAAGCCATGCTGAGGAAAGGGTCTTTCTCCATCTATTGTGGAAAATAGTTTATTTTCCCTCTGTCATGAGGCGGAGATGGAATATTATGCCACAAATCAAATTACTGAAGTGTAATTGAAAAACCAGCATTGCCACTCATCTGTACCTTTTACTGGAACTGTAAACAAGATAATTTAAACTACCTTGGTATTAAACAAGAGATTTTAAAATCTTTTTTAAAGACAACAGCTCATGGAGTTAAAAAAAAAAAAAGAAAGAAAGAAAGAAAAAAAAAGTGTAATAATAAAATACTTATGCTGAGAGAGGCTTAACCAGGGATTTCTTGGTTTGGAGATCTGTAGAAGAAAAATACACCATGATAATTCCCAATTTCTTTTCTCAATTAATTATTATTCAGAGACTTCAAGCAATTCTGTCTTCCCTATATATTGTGAATCTCACGGTTTAAGGTGTTGTCTTAATGAACTTGTTATACCATTTTATATCAATATATAAATCATATGTATGATTCTACCAGTACCTGACATAGCCATTAAATAATAATGTTGCTTAGGTACTAAAATTCAAAGTTTCTCTTGTTATTTCCCATATATTTTGTTTCCCATATAGCTTAAGTGTCCAGCTCTTCATCTTAATTTTTCCCAGAACCTCATTTGAATCTATTATTAATATCCTTTTCCCAGCCTCTTAGACTTCATGCCAAGCATTACTGGTCCTATGGAAGACTGGGCTCACTCCCCTCTCTAGGCTCCCTGTGCACGCTAAGCCTGATTTATTTCAAATGTAAATCTATCTTTGTTATTTGTGAGGAGTTACCTACATTGAAAGCCATTGCAAGAATGAAGGTGCAGACAAGGCAGAGGACAATGTAGTGTAGCCGATGTTTTTTTTTATAGGATAATAAGAATCAGGTTGTGTGTGGACTTTGACTCTTCTGTTTCCATCTAGCAGTCACTTTGCTAATCCAGTCCATTCTCATGAACCTTTATGTTTAAAAGGTCTCTGCCGCATGACCATGCTTTGTTTTACAGTCTGAAAACCACTGAAAACCATAAGTAATGTAACTTGATGTCCTGTTAATTCACTTAAAAGTTCCTGCAGCTGCAATATTGTGTGAGTGACTCTGTGATGGCCAGAGTATACATACTGGGAGAAATGCCAAGAAAGACACATGCGGTAATGAGCAGCATCTAGAAAGTACCAAGAAAGAGAGGATGTAAAAGTAGGTAAGTAAATATAATGATTGTGATCTTAAGTTGAAAGCAGATTCAACTGTAAGTGCTATAAATAAATATAGCGAGTAAATAAAATCACAAATAAGAGAGAATAAATATAGTTATTCCCAGGACCTTTACATTTCCATGTTTCTAGAAAATTCTTCTGTACTTGTTTTGCTATATCTATTTTATGGGGTAATATCCTTTAAAACAGGGACTCTGCATAGTTGTGCATTCAAATATGGCATTAAAAATATGCAAGAATTAAATCCTATAGGACTATCTAAACTAAATTCTGTAGTCTCTTATAACGTTTCTTTTGGATCTTTCATTTTTTTTCTTTTTTTTTTAATAAAACTGCAGAAAATTCCCATAGGGGATCAATTCTAGAAAAAATCCATAGCATGGTATAGATTACCATAGGTGTCCACAGATAACAATAGCCATCTTATATAATCTTTTGTCATCCTCCAGATTCCATTTAGAGTTAAATATTTGGAAAAGTTTTATATATCTATAAAGAAAATCATCAGTTTCTGGGTCATGGTTTCTCTTTTCTGGTTCTCGTAGTTCAAGTTAAATAATTTCTTTTCTAAATTTATCTTTTTTTTTTTTTTTTTTATAATTTATGTTCATGAAAATCATCAAGCTAATTCCTTATGAAAGCAATGATCTTCTTCCAGAAGTGGGACTTCCTTACTTAACAAATGAATCCGGCCCATTTTTCTTTTTAAATAATTGTACTTTTAGAGACTGTCTCCCAAGTGTGTTGATACTGGGGTTTTGTGTGTTGTGCAAGAATTAAGTGATGTTGATCAGGGGAGGGAAAGACGAAGAGGAAAGTTATGAAATACAGTCAGAGATTTCTGAATGCCATGTGAAAAGCGGCTGCTGAAAATCTAATAGAAGACAGGAACTTGGATCCAGGACAGAATTTTGTTAGAGACTACTGCAGGACCAGAAACAAAACCCTGATAAAATAATTAGAGCTCAGGCAGTTGGTGCAATTCAGATGGAAGGTGTAGAAAGCAGATTATCGTCTCACATCCAGGAGATGATAGAGAATCCAAAATAGTTCAGTGGAAGAAACTTGAGTACACAAGAAAATGCACACCGTGTTGTCATGTTTGTCACAGCACATACAAATCAGAACAGTGGTTAGCCTCTGTAGGAAGGATGCACTGGTTTGAAAGTGCCAGAAGAGTCATCAGTGCGTTGGCAGACAGGGCGACAAGAGCACTGTTAGTTTAGGAAGGATGACAGGATCCCAAGTCAGCCAAGATTTTGAGATCTGTCTGCACCCTTATTCAAAGCAAAAATACAAAGAAAAAAGTTTTTAAAATCGGATTTGTTTGCATATCTGGAACAACGTAACTGATGAAACAGAGAAAACTGAAAAGAAAGCAGATGGAAATAAACGGGTCTGAACATAACCTTTGCCAGCCCTTGTTGTCTTTGAAAGAGAGGATGTGTTCCCTTTTCTCGCTCTCAGTCAAGAAATTTTCTATTTCTTTCTAGTTTGCAGCAAATTTTACATGGTCCTCTAGGGAAAAAGTTTCTTTCTATCCCCACTGAGGCCTTGCCATGGATCAGCGTCCTGTCTTTGCCATGTATCTCCTGACTTGCCCCAGCTGTCATCTCCCTCTCTGTCCAGCCTGTGCTCTGATGCTTCCCCGTGGCGCCAGGGGTTTCCCATGGCTGGTGGCAAGAGACAAGCAGGCTGCACCCACCTCCACACCTCTGGGGGGACCAGAATCACTGAAACAGGAGTATCTCCAGGGATCAATGGACACAAGAGCAGTGGAGGGTGGTGGAATCGTTGTTCCAGAAGAAAATGGAAAGTTTCTTAATTTTAAATTGAACAGAGACCTGCAACCCAAAGTGGTGTCCATGATTCAGGGAACAACGAAAAGAAAGAGGACAACAACAATCAGAAAATAATCAGATACAGGGGGGTTTCCAGCAGTAGAAGAGAAAGATGGGGGACTTTAGGCAGGACCTGGTGAGCAATGGGCATTTGGCAAACAACTTTTAAAAAGATTGCTTTTTAGTGACAGTCGTGAAAATTTCAAGTTGAATACAAACACATGAGAGACCTGATGCCTGGAGAAACACCGTTCCAAGTGTATGGCAAAACCGCACTGATGTGAAGAGGAAGAAACTACATATTTCAACTTTATATAAAAAATGTAAGCCCATCTAGACTCCAAAACAGTATAATCTGCAATTTCTGGAACTCCTATGAAGGAGAAGACCCAGTAAAATGGATTGAATTTATTTGAGTAGCATGGTCATTACAGCACAATATTAGTCCTTCGCAATCCTAGATGGATTTTTTGCCATCAAAGGTATTCATTCTGAGAAAAATGTGTTTAAGTTGACATTTAAGGGTCATTTAAGGATTGGGATATATAATAGGAGGTTTACATTGTCCCTAGATAAACAGCAAAAATCAAGGAAATAGTTAAGGCTAGTGCTTGTGCCAAAGATTATAAAAAAAATAATCTCAAAGGACACCATGTCAGTAAAACAGAAAAATCCGCTCCTTGGAAAAAGTACAGATAAGCTTAGGACGGGGGTGAGGGGAGGGAAACAAAAAAAACCCACCCTGAAACAAGAGATATTTGGCTTAATCTCAAATAGTAAGGATAAATTTGTGAGATCTCATTTAATCAAATCCACTTTTGCTGGATGAGATGTATTTTAAATGACTGTCTGGCAGATGGCAATAATTCAGTGAACCACCTCAACCCTTGAGGTTGAGAAAACCCTTTTCTGTGTAGTACGAGGGAAGTTCTAAATATTTTTTCCTTCAGTCTAGCACATTGGTAAGAAAAAGGTGTTGAAATAAGTAACTGCTCACCTCAAAAAAGATGGCAGGGTAATGTGGATATTTTGGTTAGTACCGAGTCATGGTGCCAGCACTATTAAAAAAACTCTGTACAGTCCCCAGGGAGCACAGCGGTGAGAGGCAGATCAGGCAGAAGAAAATGTAAGAGACTGAGATCCGGGAGCTCCTTCTGTTTTATGAAAGCTGTAGCATGCGTTAGCCCAGGGGGAAGTGATCAGGCTTTGTCCCAGGGACTAGCCTGCCACCTGTGAGGCTGCCACTGGGAGCGGACCCCTGAAACGGTGGTGCATCTGAAGGGCTCCTGGGACTGGGAGGCAAAGGTGCCCTTGGCCCTGGAGCCAAGCCCGAGGCACAGGGAGCTGTGGAGTGGTAGGACCACAGCGCGTGGCTCTCACAGAGCTAAGGGGCTCCATGCTGTCTGTCAACAATGATGTTTGGAGGTCTTGTGGGAAATACATTGGGTAGTACTTCATGCTGTAGAGTATTCATAATTAATAGTCTCTGTATAAGTATTTAGGATGTTTATTGAGGTAACTATGGTACACTGGTAACCCAAATATTCATGGCGTTGTTTGTCAAGGACCAGGACGTGCAGGATCTGGGCCTTTTGAATGGCACTGGAAAGAGCAGGAAGCACATCCTATTTCCAGCATCTTCAGTGAAGTGGTGCAGGCTTCCCCATGCAGGTGGCTGCCGGGGTAACTAGAAGGCTTAGACAGAGGTGATGAGAGGGGAGAAGAGAGGAAGAGCAAGGAGAACAGAAAGCATTCAAGGTTCTGGCAAACTTCTGGAAAACTTCCGGAAAACTTCATCTGGGAAAAAAACAAAACATAGTCAATATTTTACTGTGTATAACATTTCTTGAATGTGCATTCCTCTAAGGCCTAATTTTTGTTATCTACAAAGTGTGTTGCTTCTGCATCTAACCTCCTTCTCTTCCTCCATGTCTTTTAGTGCTTTCAGGTCCCTCTCCCCTTGCCTGGGTTACCCTTGTCCCGAATGGTCTTGTTCCCACCTCCCTTCCCTTTCCTCTCCCAAACTATCTCCATTTCTTCAGGCACTAGTCATTTCCTCAAAGCCTTGAGCTTTGCACCATGGTAGTGACTTTTAGTTCAATGGTGACTTTTTAATGCTACTAACCTCTTTTAAATAGGGCAGAGGAGAAGGATATAGCATTTAGGCCAATTTTCTTCTTTTCTTTCTGGAAAGAAAAATCGTATGTTCACCCACAATGGTGTGTAAAGTTCATGGACACAGTGCAAAATCAAACGGCTTAATGATTTCTCTGGCTGAATAACTCTTGGATCGTTTTTTTGGATATGAACAGTTGATGCATTGCACATCCCTCTGTCCAAATGAAAAACAACATAGCCACAGGCCAGATTTGCAGCTGATTTAAATTGGCATGGGTTTATTTTATTTGACTGAGTTTTGTACAGGATCTAGCGATGTGTCTGGAGCTTAGTATATCTACCTCCTGCTCCCTGATATCAAAACGTTAATCTGTAAAAATAAAGATGTATGTAATTGTATATTTTCAAATTAATAGACCAAATAAGATTAAGATGAAAGAGACTACGTCATTTTTAACTCTATCATTTTTATTGTCTATTTTTATTCTTAGTTATTAAAACAGAATATAACATTTTAAGAATAGTTCAACTCTTATTTAATATTCATATTTAAAATCAGTTCTCAGAATTTTGTAACAACTGATCTCTGAAACTAGGCAAAAAAGGAATATAATTTTATCATGTTGAAATAAATTCTACACTCGTACAATTTGCTTATCCAAAATCTAGACAAAGTGTTATAGAGGGTTGTAGGAGAAGGCTGTGCAATTAGCGTAACTGCCTGCTGGATCATCTAAACTTCAAAATATCATGCAGTTTCCTCCTCCTTCTCAGGGAGGTGCTGATGCCTCAAAGAAGTATCAAACAAAATGATATCATTATATTTTGTCAGGAGGTAGTTCTGTCCCTTTCAAATGCTCAGCAACCCTTTATTTTTGTATAAGAATAGGATCTGCTTTTTGTAATGGAAGTTTATGCATTTTCAACTCATATTTTCTATTTCAGGCCATAACTGTCCCTTTGTGACTTCAAAATCAGCAATCAGCTGCGTGTTAAGATGTCAGTTGCCGAGTTAGAATTGGGACTACTAGGACTGGAAGGTAAGTATTTAAATAACAGGGACAGAGCTCTCTTTATGCAATGTTTTTAGGGCTCATTATTACTTTTAGTCAATTCCTTAAAACTGAGAAGATGGATTCCAAACTGTAGTGAATGAAAACAAGAAGCGTTGGGACAACCTCCCCTCTTACTTGTTGTTACAAACTATTATAGGCTAAGTTATGTCTTCGATGAAATATGAGCACATTTCATAGCCATAGGAGCTAGGCAAGCAGAAAGGAGGGAAAAAAATCACGGTTTGCTGACTGCAGCTTGTTTTTTTTTCCCTTTCCCTGCAGAGCAGCCCACACAAAATAAAAGCAGTGTTTATCTGTTCAGACGTAAGAAAAATTATCATATTTGCCATAAGAAAGTCAATACGCCTTGGAGAGAAACTAAGCTAGCAAAGATTGTCTGCTGTCCTTCTTTCCCACTACCATGGGAAAGCCATCATTAACAATCTGGTTTTGTTACTTTCTAATCAGGGACTCACAGGGTAGACCCTCACATTCATCTGTGGTAACACCAACCTCTTAGTGACCATCATACAGGTAAGGTTCCCTTTCCAACCATGCCAACTTATGAAAAAAAGTCACAGTAAAGGCACATGGATTTTCTTGTACATGTCAGTACTTTAAGGGTCATTACATAAGCTGGCACCAATGTCTTGGCTTTTTAGTCTCCGCGAATTGTGGTGACCATCTGTAAGATCTGAATTTTGCAGCTGTATTCAATAAGACACTGTTGGACTAAATCTTGGAAAAAAGTGGCTAATGCCAAACCGTCCATCACTGTCAATTTGGCCGTGCTTTAAACTTGCAAATATAAATTTCCCTGAACAGTTGGGAAACAATAATAAAGTCAAATGTCTCATTAAGCAATACATGCTTCATCCTAGTGAATGTATCGCATATGAGATAAAGGATAAAGCATAATTAATGGCATGCGTGATAGCACAGAGATTGTGTGCACCATAATGGCCTGTATTTCAACTTTAACTCTTACAGGAAAGTAGTTGCTTTACATAAAAAGGACGAGTTCATCTGAGGTTTGTCCAAACCAGTGTTGCCAAATAAACTGAATTATGACAGTGGTGTCATGCAGATTGCAACTCACTGTAAACTGGCCTTACGTAAGGTCATTACACATGAGAAAGTTTCTCATTTACTTTGTGAGGCAGATAGGGGAACTGTGGTCAAAATCAAATGCAGCAAGTGCCTTCAAATAATTCAGGCTTAAATCAGTTCTTGACTCTCTGATAAAAAATAAATCATTATATAGGTAACAAATCCTGGAAGTATTCTTACCCAAGATCAATGAAAGACTGTCAAATGTCTGCAAGAAGGTATGAATGGAGTGGATCCTAAATCATTCAGTATCAATTACCCTTTATATATTTACTTTATGGCCTCATATTTAGATGCAGCAGGTTTTGCTTCCTGATGGTTTTCTGGTGGTTAAAGCTAATCCAATCAATTATAACATAAAACCATAATCTAGTAAAACTCATTGGGGGGAAAAAACTGAGTGAAATGGTATTGCTTAATATAAAAACTTGTGTTGGCAATATTCACTATTGCACCATTTAAGTTGCAAATCTTACTTAAAATAGGGGGAAAATTAAGATTAGGAGATGGAAACATAAAAGCTAGTGTCATATTTACATTATTATTTACTTTCAGTAGGTGTTTATATTATGCAGCATATTTTTTCAAAGTGTTATTACTACTGGAACTTAATTATTGATCTTATCCTATAGTGTAATGTTAAATAAAATACAGAATTGCAAAGTAATTCACATTCTATGTATTTTCAGCATTAGATTTATTTATTCCGTTACTGAAGCACTTTATTCTCATTATAAAATTGTTAGAAAACACTTCCTTTGTAAATGTTGGAAGTTCAAACAAAGCAAAAAAGTCTAACTTTAAAAAAATAGAAATACAAACTTTTCTAGGAGCAACTGCAGCTCACACTCATCCATGCTTTTGTATTGTTCAGCTTGTTGCAAAGCATGCAGCTTGAGGTACAGTTCTGGCATCTTATCATTTCATTTTATAGCAAAGGTCAAACAAAAAAAAAAACATTTTAAAAACATTTTGATGTATATATAATCATGCCTCAAATATGTAATGAGTGGAGATTATTTCTAACTGAGCCAAAACCAAACCTGGCATTAACAACAGTAAAATTTGCAGCACAGGCATTCCGACTCTGACTAATGCAGGGAAGAAATCTTTCATTATTCTCCAGTTTTCTCATGACAGTCTTCGTATCCCTGGAGTTTTGATTCTAACCAGCAGCCTGACAGTCCCTCCAAGCCGACCTGTCATTTCCTCCCTTCCGTGTAAGATCTGCTAATTTTTAGTTTAAAAAGTAGTTTACTGGGGCTTTGATATATTCTCCTCGCTCTCTCTCCCCTGCCCCCTTTTTTCCTTTTAGGCTTGTGTAGCCCAAAGCACCCTTCCAGGCAAAGACGTGACAGAGAAGCAGAAACAGTCTTTGCCGAGCATCTGTTTGGGAGCCTTCCTAAAGGCAGATCCCTGCCGACCGCTGATGGAAATCAGCTGTGGGAAAGCAGAGGGCGTGAGTCATGTGACCTCTTGGGGCTTAATTACTGAGAAGTAAATTGCCTGGGCCCCTTCTCGCTCACTGTCTGCTTTTCGAAAACAGGCAAAACGTGAGCAAAGGAGGCAGTTCTCAAATACCCAAACGTGAACACTTCTGCTTCAAGAGTGAGTGTCTCTAATTTGCATAGACCCATATGATGGCACACTTATGTCTGCGAGCAAAGAGTATTGTGAAAATATGCGAACACATCTGTTTCCACACAGCATGAAAGCAGGTAGTAAAAAGGAGAACAGTCACAGTTTGCAAACGAGAGCACAGGTATCTGATGTAGTTGACAGGCAAAAGTAGCTTTAATATATCAAATCTTGTGGAGGAAGCCAGCATGATTGTCTGCACAAGAGTTTACCTCAACAGCGTAGTTATAAATAAGCATCACTGTTTTCTAAATAAACCAAAACGCTGGTGGCTTAAGATACCATCAGCAGACTGTGCCAGTATTGTGTCAAAATAACTGTAAAACCTGGTAAAGGAAAGCCATATAACCGCGATTAACATGTCCATCCTATGCAGGACAAAATGAAGCTTCACCAGGTACGGGGCTAGCCTTTCTGTCCATAGCCCAGGGGTGAATATACAGGTATGGCTTTTGTTACATTAATCTTAATGAGAAAACTATGATTATCGTGCATAGCTGTGCTTTTGCATTTAGAAGCATGCTTTAGTTAATGAAGAAACATGCCTTTCTGGTGGAGCAGGGGTTTTTGCTCAAATCTCAGTATCAATAGCAAGGACGCATCACAAAATGATTGCATTTCTCTGCAGTTACTGCACAACTGAGATGTACTTTGTGCATGGAAGTACATGATACATTTAATCTGGTTTTGTTGCAAGACTTTTCTGAAGCAACATCAGCACATATGAGCACAGCACCTATTTTCTGTCAGTCTTTCCTAAGGTCCTCCATATTGACAAGAAAACAAATGTACCAGACTAGGGGAATTTCTGTGGTTTACTGCCAGGAGGAATATAGCACCTTGGTGGCTGTCCAAGAGTCTTAAAAATTAAGAGCTTACAAAAGTCTTTCGTATGGCAATATTTGATTTACCACAGTGTTTCCTGTTCCTAACGCAGGGGGACTTTGGTAGCTGTTGACAAACAGTCTCTTTGTACTGGAAACCCCTATATTATGTCTGGATTTTGAACCAAGTTCTTCCATGCTTTTGTACGAAGATGTGCCATGTGGCCATAAAACAAGCACATCAGTAGTTTATAGTTTCTGGGCTACACAGCATGACTATGAAGTATGTGATGGGGCTGGGACCCTGTCAGATAGATGAAAGCTAAAAACGAGCGTGGTTAGGGAGTGACTCCAGAAAGGACAGGCTTAGAGGTCAGGCTGGAGGAAGAGAAAAGTCTGCAGGAACCACAAGGCAGAAAGCAGATAGAGATAAGCTGGTTGTTTTTTTTTTTCAAAATGCTGAAAGACAGTCTGAAAGAAAGGCTGAGAGCACAAAAGCTGGACAGTGGCCCAGGCTGACTCCTAGATCCTCACGGGGCCCTAAAATAAAGCAGCGATGTTTGGAGCATAGACATAGCCAGCAGGATGAGGGAAGTGATTATTCTTTTCTGTGTGGCACTTACGGAGTCACATCTGGAGTAGTGTCCCCCATCTTGGGCATTCGAGGACAAGAGGGATGACAAACAGTGTACATCAGAGGTCCACCAAGATGGTTAGGTTTGGACTGTGTCGTGTACAGAGGGGTTGAGGGAATTGGGTTTGTTCAGCATGGAGAGCAGAAGGCAGAGAGCATCTCATTGCTGCATTTAAGCTCCCTTGTGGGGGTGAATGTTACAGAGAGGATAGAGCCAGACTCTCCTCAGAGGTGCAAAGCAAAAGAATGAGACATAAAAATCACAAATTGCAGCTAGGGAACCCCCGCTGAATACAAATCTGCAGCTGAAGTGATTCAGCACTGTAACAGGTAGCCCAGAGAGTTTGTGGACTTTTCATCCTTGTAGGCCTTTGTTGGTACCTTAGACAAGGTTCTGAGCAGCCTGACGAAACTTCAGAGTTAGTGGTGCCCTGGGCCCCTGATGGGACCATATGGCCTCCAGGGGACCTCCCAGCCTGAATTACTCTGGTTCTGATGTACACCATTTGCAAAGCAACAAAAGGTACCAACCGAGAAACACTCAGTAGAGAAAATCATGGAGCCCAATGAACTAGACCATTCACTAAACACTTAGCCTGTACCACATTCCCCAGTGTATAAACGGGGAATGAGCCTTGCTACACATGGTATCCAAGGGGGTAAATGTCTCAGCAGGTGGGGTGAGGTTCATATTTGTCCTGGGTTCAGAGAGGAGCCACGAGGAGTAAAACACTTAGAAACTTGCCATATTTTTTCATAAGTCAGTTCTTATCTTATTTTTACACTTCTATACCAGAAATAAAACACCCTTATCTTCAACTGACAAAGTTAAATGTCACCTGGTTCTGTTTCTGCTTACGTTTCAATTGGGGATCGGCCAGCTTTGAGGGGAGGGTCACAAGCTCTAGTTTGGCAAAAATGAAGGAGAAAAAAAATATTCAAATTCATAATAGTCAAATCATGTCAAATCATCTGAGTATTTGTACTGCAGGTTGATGGTTGCACCATCTCTGTGTTTGCTGCTGGGAAGCCTAAATAGGATCTTGGCTCTACTCTGGACACAAGTGCAGGTATAGAAATTGTCTATGGACAATTTCTAATGTGTCCAAAGAATGCTAGCCACAAACATACTCAGTTATTTCATTGGTATTTAGTCTGTTTACCAAAAGTAAACAGATAAGAGTATTAGAAATTGTGTGTTTGTAATTTGTGTCCCTATATCCAGATATTTTTTTAAGGAAAAAGTCAAGAAGAATCTGTAAAGAACCTTTTCCATTTTGTTTCTCAGTTGAGTTTTGTTTGGGTTGGTTATTTATTTATTTATTTTATTTCCCCCTCAACTATCCTTCTTTCTGGAAAATACTCATGAGACATATGTTTTGAATGCTATTGTTTAACCTTAGCTGACATGGCCATCTCGAGAACACATGCAGACTTGCAAGTTTATAGACCTGGTGCACATGCTTTGAAAAACACATGTATCACTTCCAGACTGTAATTCAAAAAGGTTTTTGAGCTCTGCAGTGCTTTATTGACAGCCTGCATTGGTGTCTTATTCTTTAGTTTTGTTTTGTTTGAAGACTGATTTCCTTTCCTATGTTTTGCTTTTCTCATTGCATAAGCCAAAGTAGTTCTTTAGCTCAATTTCTTTCCTTTCTTTGTTAGTGGAACACAAATTTTTTACATGTGTATGTTCCTGTATGTAAAATATGCTACTGTTTATTGTCTTCAGTTATAGTATTCTATGTTGTGAAGTGTAGCCATTTACAGCTTTGTCTTCTGCTTAGTCCAAGCCTTTATTACTGGCACAACTCCCATCAACACTATGTGGAGGATTGAGGCAAATGTTTTTGGCTTAGGAGTCAGTTTGGAAACACATTCTTGAAGTTTTGAGGGTTTTCCGTTGAAGACTAGAATAGGCAAAAGGATTGTTCACTTGCATACGTGCTACTTATGTGAGTAAAGGATTTTAAAAGGTCTTGTTCTCTTTTGTAAATCAGAATTATGTGACCAAAAAGGAACTGTGGATTTTATCCTTGTGCTGAACACAGTGATTCCATGGTCTTAAGTCTGTAGCCTTAATTAAATTTTATTAAAACCTTTACTTAACTTTATTAAGCTATGAGGACTTAGAGGCAGAAAGCATTGTTGGTCAGGATAATTGTTTTTCGAAGTTTGATAAAAGCAAAAAGATTGATAAAAGGAAATGTTTTTATGAGAGGTTGAATATATTCTCAATAGCAATTATTTCTGTCAACCACAGCTAAGTAAAATATGGTGTCTATTTTGTGAAAGACATCATTATCAAATGAATCTATTATTTTCTGCTTCAGCATCCAAAAGTGCTTGGATACGTTAATGGCTTGTACTGAATGTAGATCATTTAATTCCAGATCTTTTTGGTTTTTATAGAAAACTGGCAAATGGAGTAAATATAAAACACTTTTCTGGCAATTAAACCTTGTTATGAGTAGATATGCATAAACATCCAAGAAGTTTCTCTTGATGGAGTTCCTCCCTAAACATTCCAGCCTCATGGACGAGGCTCAGGTCCTATGGAAAATGGGCAAGAATTTGAACCAATAAACCCCATAATTCTCCTCAATGCGTAGGAGGCCAGACCAATGAGAAAGACAAGTAACTTGGTGTCAACTGGGGTTGCTGGCACCAAATGCAACATCTCCTAATTAGTAGAAAATCCTCCTCTTCATCATAACCCTACATATATTCCAGCTACCACTAAAAGGACTTTAAGGGTCACAACTCACTGCAGACAGCCCTCCTATTGAAAGCTTACAATATATATGGATCCCTTTTAACAAAACATCCTGAAGCAGTGAATCCCAGCTATTTCTTTTCCATTTATGCTCATTTTTATGCTTTACTTAATTCACATTTTGAGTGAATGCATTGAATTCAGTAGCTATAAAAGTAATGTTTTTAAACTGTATTTTACTAATAAGCTGAATATTTCAGCTTTATTCTTTAACTTAAAAAATACAAAACAAACCTGCCATCTGGGATGTGATTATTATCGTTCATAAAATCTAAGTAGTTGTGTGCAGTAAGAGCCAATTAGATTCTTCTGTTGTTTAAATCCTGTCCTAGAGCTGAGAGAAGTCTTGTCTACAGGCTAAAACCTCTAAATCAGAGTCTCCCTTAGCTAACTTCACTTATGTATAGGGGATTTCTATAGTGATGAAAAAGTCTACATGTTCATGTTCTGTTTATGACAAAATCTACACGTTCATCTTCTGTTCGTTGTTTTGTTAAAAGTGCGAAGAAATGTGAATGACAAACATTAAAGATGTAAAATGGATAATCCAGCCGTTGCTGGTAGAGCAGGACATCAGGATTTATTTGCTTTTGGTCATGAAAAATAACATTTTGTTAATCCTGTGCATTACTTGTGATTAAATCACACTGCAAAACACTGATGCATACAAACACTCTTACTGGCCTCCCCACACACGCTTTTCCACTTGGAATAGAGATTAAGAAGCATTACACACAGAAAATACCAAATGGATCATCAAGGGCACTTGTGGGACCTGCTCAAGCACTACAGTGAGAGAACAGGTCATTTTTTCCTTGCCCATTTCAGAATGAGTCCTGCCACAGGTCGGTGACACGCAGCAGCAAAACAAAAAAAGCTTTAAGAGAGGATGAGATATTATGAAAGATGGATCTCTGGACCCATCTGTGGCCTGCCTTTCAGGAACTCTTCCATAGTTTATATCTAGTCCAAAGCTTTTAGGAGAGAAGGGGATCTGGAAAGGCAAAGTTTTTATAGCCAGAATTACAAGCTGACCCTAGGGAGTTTTCTTTCCTGGAATTGGTGAACATCCGATTGACTGACTGCAACAGTGAGCAGATTGCTGAGTGATGAATATGTAACAAATAATGTGTGATAAAGTCATCCTTTTCCCCAGATAATCTGTACCAACCCAAATGAATAAATGTGTAAGAAAAGAACAATAGTTGGCATATTTATAGGAAATTTGGCTTATTGCTACTTCTAACTCTCTGTTGTGTGTGACAGAGATTTTAGATTTTGGGGCTATGCAAATAAGGCTTAAAAGTGCAATTCCTTTAAAGGTACTCATTGGAAGCCCCATGCAGCTGGTGGCTTTGGCCAGCATCGGAGATGGAGCACGAACAACGAGAGCTGTCAGTGCCCCAGCTGTCTGCTCCTCATCCCCACAGAGGTGGTTTGGCTTTATTCAGCTAGTCACTCAATGGGGTACTTGAATTCTCTGGGTTGCAGCAGAGTGACCACTAGTGTGAGGACACATTTAAGTTCTTTGTGTTTGTAGGACCCCTTTTTAGCAGTTAGATATCACACTTTCATCTATGAAACAAATTTGTGCATGTTTTTCTGTTCAAACTGACGCTTTGAAAGGCCCATTTCGCCTCTTGTATCATCTCCACCACCTCTGAGGTCCCATGGAATGGATTGAGGACAGCATTGATCCTGAGTTTCTTCTGTATGCTACTTACCCATTATAGCCACTGCACACCGAATTGCTGCCAGCAACATTTAACAGCATTAAACTGTTACAAATCCCATTCCAGAGCCTCATTGGTAGAGCAGTGTTTCATCTGAGGTCTTCAACATCTTGCATGACAAGGCTGCAAGTTGAAATGTTAATCCATTATTCATTTGGGTGATATTTTGCTCAAAGACGTGCATAGGACAGCTACATTCTGCACAATCCTTGAATTTTTCACAGCAGTTGTGTTTCTACCAATCAGGTGTCTGGTGGCCAAGAAGACGACTGTGGATCAGCACATGCTGTTGCCTCATTATATAACTGAATAGGTCCTGAAGACGGGAGTTCCTTGCTTTCCCTAAAACAAGATGATCAGCTGGAAGGAATTTTCATCATCCTGAATTTCTTGATTTAGATCAGACAACAAAGTCTCATGCAGGTAGGTGTGAAAGCATCTGGCAAACAGTTCTGTGCCAGACTACTGGGAGCAATGGCTAAATTATCCACTGGGTATGAGGGCAGGAGCTGCGGACAGGTGGCAGAGAAGTGCTTAGGATGGGAATCTTCTCTGTTCATCTGCAGAGCACTAATTAGACATAATATATAGTAGGAGTTGTACCAGTTGCTGATTGTTCTTGGATTTTCTGTTTGGGACAGAAATGTGCTGCCCCTACTGCCCCTCACCTCTGCCAAACCTTCCCCTCAGCAGTGCTAGAGGTACAAAGCAAGGCAGCTTCTGTTGGTGAACTCCTTTTCCCAGGAATATGATTATGCTCTGCGGGAACACCCATCACAACCACCGACAGTCATTTTACTGAGTCCATGTTGCAATTCGCTTGTCTAATTAGATGAGCGGAATTGCTTCATTCTGCTCCCTGGTGTAAATCTCTCATAGTTCTATCAGTATCATGCTGTAATCTGTAATGCTATAATCAGCACAGAACGTATCTGCCTATTTCCAGAGTATTTGAAGGGCCAAAATGTTACATATTTATGTGCAGTTGGTTAGATGGCTCTCGCAGTTTCCCGTCTACATCACGTTTCATTGCAATTTTAGTTTCTCCAGAAATGCTCCAGTTACCAGCGAGCACTAATTTAATTAAAATACAATTCTTTCCTAATAAGAGTGAGACAGTCAAACCCATTATCTAGTAGTGCTAGAGATACTTTGTTGACAGTTCTATGCTAGTGTTAATCCTGCAAACCGTGTACTCATTAAAGAATAAAGAGTTTCAGTCTATGAGCTGTGGATTACGAGATCTATTTGTCCCCTGTGAATTTTTCAGTTAGGGGAACACTTGCTCTGTCCTTTGTTCTGCCACCACAGTAGAAAATTGTTTCACAAAGCTTTTTAGCACTAAATAATTGGGTTTTCATGTCTATAACTTCATCTCAAAATGAACAGAGACCTTAGAGAACAGAGATTATGCTCAGAGATCAATTATATTTATATAAAAAAAAATTATCCTATGAATTTCTTTTAATCATGTTCAAGGCAATTATGCTACTAAACCAGAATTCATGGCACTTGGCTTAAATCTTTTCTTCTCCTTCTTTTCTGTCATCTGAGTTAAAGCTAGTCTTCATTTTTACCTTTTATGGACAATTTTATTTATCTCACAATTTTGTGAGTTGAATAATAATTCTTGGACAATCATAACAGTTAATCAGATAAGCTTGCCTTTAGCGTTAACATCCCTACACGTGCTTACAAGCTCTGGGGATCTTTTTGGCTAGGACAAGCACCTCTGGGCTTGTGTTGAACTGTGCTTCTGATGGGATGATAGCCCTCCATACAGAAAAAGAAAAATTAAATTTCTTTCAGTGTGACTGTTCTCATTTACTTGTTTGTCTGGCAAGCTTCACAGAAGGGATTTGGCAAAGAAACACATAACTCTGCCTCATATATTGAGATATATCTATATTTTGAATTACGAGTATGTGATCTGAGTATAAATGCTAAAAGACATGAATCCTTTCCCTGTGTACCGATGTGATTTCCCATAAACACTTATGACACAGGTCTTAGCAGTGTGAATGTAGCCAGGCAGACAGGACACAATCTATCAAAACCATCCAAGAGGATATAAATAGGCAAGATAGATAAGAACCTGGGTGGTTTTGATTGGGTTTGGGGCTTTTTGATTGAAGGCCATGCACGTGGTTTTAAGTACCTTCACGGGCTATATATTTCCAACTCATGAGGAAGTTTAGTCTTGCAAACCAGGGAAAAAATATTTTTCAGTCTGGATTGCTTTTTGCAAGCAAATTACTCATAAGAGACACAACTACTTAAGCCCCAACAATAAGACAGCTGTCAGCTTTGACCGGTAGAGGTGTGAACCTACATTTGTATGGGTCCAACACAGGTAACGTGTATGAGAAGTCACATACAGGGGTTGCTGTAGGGACATTGGAGCTATATTCTTAGGTGCTGGTAAGTGAGATCTCAGAGTATATGCTTTTGAGCAGGGTGAACCCTAATATAAGTGAGTGATGAAGAAAAAGTTTGGGAGAGTATCCTTAGCTCTACATTTTAAGACATAATAGAATGAAAAAGTAAAAGATTAAAGAGTAAAAAGCAAGCAAAGAGGGTAAAGCAGGCTTTTCGCACTTATTCAAAAGAGAAGTACATGCTTTAAAAACTGAAAAGCAGTTGCCAGGTTAAGAAGTTACAATTGTAAGTGCAGTATATATAGTACATAAAATACATTTCAGGCCTGCACATCTACTGTGCCCCTTGTGTCTCAGCTTTACTGAAAACGTCTCTTTCTGCATATTAACTAGGGTGCCTGCATTAAAGCACAATCAGGTAAAATTCCATATTCACTAGGAATCCTTGCACGAACGTTTAAGTGAGAACTACCTCAGTTAATTACATAAAAACATATAAATACTTCATAAATCACTTCCCTTATGAATTAAGAAAAGAATCCTTGAAGGACATACATTGTAAATTAATTTAATCCAGTAAAGTGCTCCATGGCTGAAGTGCATTTACCAGCACTCTTTAAAAGTAAAGTCAAAGAGCGCTTCTTTTTTAGATGAATTAATTAATCACTGTGGGCATTCCTTAAATGATGTAGCACAGGTTTTGTCATTCCTGGTATGGAGTTTTTGAATGATGCATTGAAAGATCATAAATTCAAATATTTGTGTATTATTATTGTAGAAGTCAAATGTGTCTTATTTTTTTCCCTAGTTCTTAATTTATTTTCCCCATCCTAAAATTTCTTATAAAGGATTTGAGTTATCCTGTAACTTCAAGCTCTTTTTTCTTTAATATATTTTTCACCGACTCTGTAGTCAAGAGCTGCAAGGTCCAGGACTGTAATTCTCTTCTCTCTTGCCTTATGCATACATGCAAATGAAACTTTTTAACCAGCAGAAAGAGGGTCAGAAAAAAATTAAAACATTGTGCTTGTGTGTACTTGGTTTCTTCCCTCCCTACAAAAAGAGAAACATGAGAAACTCATTTCATGTGTCTCTATTTGACCAAGGCAACCATTCCCTGACTGATGTGATAAAACAGACTTTCCCAGGGGACAAAGCATCAAGTTGACAAAATAAAAATACAAAAGAAATGTGGAGAATATGCAACTGGTGTTAGCACTATTCAGCTTTTTCAGGTGTGTGTTACTATAGGCCCTAAAGGGGGTCTACAGGAAAGATGGAGAGGGACTCCTTATCAGGGCGTGTAGTGATAGGATGAGGGGTAATGGTTTTGAACTGAAAGACAGTAAATTTAGATTAGACATTAGGAAGAAATTCTTTACTGTGAGGGTGGTGAGACACTGGAACAGGTTGCCCAGGGAGGTTGTGGATGCCCCATCCCTGGAAGTGTTCAAGGCCAGGCTGGATGGGGCTTTGAGCAGCCTGGTCTAGTGGGAGGTGTCCCTGCCCAAGGCATAGGGGTTGGAACACGATGACCTTTAAGGTCCCTTTCAACTCTTAACTATTCTATGATTCTGTGATTCTATATTGAAAACACTGCAGTAGTATCTTTAATTGCTTAGCATTCTTATATCTTTTAGAAGAGAAAATGCTCTCTGCAGCCTAGTGTAAAAGTGCCCCTCATTAATCCTGACTTGTCTTATACAATGGGTTGAGTACAAGCATGTCCGAGATGATAGAACAAAAATATTCACCTATTAATATTAATCCTCGTGCATGCAGAGAAACTTAAAAAATAAAACCAAACAATTTTGTCATTATTACAGATACACAGAATGAGCCATTAGTGTGAAAAGTTAATCCATTAATGTGGATGGCACGAATGTGCTATGTACAATAGATGGCCAAATGGAAGCAAGAGTAGATACTGAGCACCTGTGCACAGAAGATTAACATTAATTGCCTATTTTTACTGTAGAATGATCAGTTTCCTAGTTGAATGATAGATCATGAAGTTTCCAGAACCTTTCCAAAACACCTTTACAGAATCAAATAACTGCTTATGATAATGAAGAAATTCCATACCTAGTTGATAATAGTATCATGCCATTAAATCTATTTATAAAAACTATGAGTGCATATTAGGAATGCCACTACATATTTGACCCCAAAAATCATGCAAACAAGGAAGTATTATTTTTTTCCACTTATTTCCATGAAATCACACTTTTGCCCTTTGTAGGCAGCTACGGTAAAAGGACTGGATAATGTATCTTGAAAATGACAAAGCTTATTGGTCAAAAGGATGATAGCTAGTTCCTCCTAGCTTCTTTATCAAAAAGTCAGCAGCACCATTTCCATTTCTGAAAGCAGAAGAAAGATGACTGTCAGGGGAATTTAGGTATAGCCATTAGATGTGCAAAACAGAAGAATAAATAGGGTGTGAAAGTAGGAATGAATCCATGTCTATGTCTCTGTCTGTTTTCAACATTCAGGACTCATAAACATTCTTGTGCTGCAGTTTTCTCAAAAAGAAAATATTGCTGCATGAAATTTGCTTTATTTCAGAAAGACATGTAATCTTTAGATTAAAAAAGTATTATTTGGTGTTAGTTTTTTATTTTTATCACTTATTTGGTAGTCTCAGCTATGCAAGATGGCACTAAATACTTATCTAACACATTAATTTGTTAGTGGAAATCTTCATTAAAGGAGAAAAAAGTGTAATGTATGATGATGTCAGAAATCTGGACATATATATACATATAGCTCCTGTGTATTTGTCAGGGAGTAACAGAAAATTATGGAACACCTCCTGTCTAGAATATCTTCTAGCATATGGCCAAGTTTTGGAAAACTAAGTCCTTCCTACATATTCCCAGGATTTTAATGAAAAGGACAGACTAAGTAGAGACAACTGGTTGAGGTGGAATTAGGAAAAAAAGGAACGGGATCATGCTCCAGGAATATACTTTAAAAAGTGTTTATCCACTGTTATCCAATTTTCTCTAATACTATTTCATATGGGCTATGAACAAAAAAACAGCGCAACCTACACATATATACTATGATTTGTAGATTAGTTTATGTAAATGTCATAGGTCTTTAAGATAGCATTAAAATAATCCAATGTAATTTACAGAACAAATGCTATAGACTTTATTAACTAATTTTTTGTATTATTGAAACAAAGTGTGACTGAAAAATCACATGCTATTTTGAAATATGTTCAGTCATGATACCAGCTTTATTACTCTCTTTATAATTAATCACAGTACCTCATTGAGTAAGAAAATGCATGCATTTGCTGTAAACCACCAATGGTAGTCATAGGGCTGATTGATAGTCATTTTTAGTTTGCTAAATTACGTTTCCAGACATTTGGATATTTACTGTGCCTTCTTGTTTCTCCTATTCTGATTACACATTTACTTGCAATCTCATGAAGATGGGCTAGGATTTTTTCTGTACTATGTACAGCTCGTATTTTGTTAACAATAGCAAATCAGTGGAGGATGGTCACAGGGTATAGGTGGCATCTTCTCCACGGTGTTGGAGGAGAGGTGGCAGCTGTAAGAAGGTTGGGTCCCAGGAAAGACGTTTTGCCTCCATCCACCCACACAGCAGGGGTGTCTGGATGAATTACACCCTCATGCATGGATAGTCATAATGTGCTTCTACCTTTCTGGTGGAGAGAGATCACGTTGTGATGTTCAACAGATAAAGCAACTGCACTGTCAGCATGCATGGTTACCTTCTGTGGTCTGGAGTATCTCCCAAACCCTAGCAATACACTTGTCTTCTCTCCAAACTTAAAAAATTGCTTAAACTCTTCAAAATGACAAGTGAGTATGAAGCACCACTGTAGAGAATAAAGTAATTCAAGCTAAAGAGGTGGAGCGCTGTTAGAAAAATACTGCTTCACGTTGAATAAGGCAGATCCTAATAGGATCATGAATGTCATTTTTCTTTTTTCAATTTTGAAGAGTGAATAGGGTTGACGCTTCCTGGAAACTAGAAATCCCTCCAGACACATTAAATTCCAACTCATCTTTATCTTATTAAATAACTAATATGATCCAACTATCCATATCAACACAAAGATGCTGAACACAAGCAAAATAAGTCTTTGTACTGTAAATAGAAACTTGTTTTGGACTTAATTGTATCTTTCCATGCAACAGCCTATGGAGGATGTGAACTCTGATAGCCCCTGTTTTCTGAAGAAAGTGAAACACACAGTTAATGTAAATGTCCTGCTTTCAGTCTGGGACTGTGCTATCCAGGCAGTGCCATATCACGATGTAATGGAGACGCTCATTGTAATGGTTACAATCACTCCTCTCTCTTTTCTATTTGAAGGAAAAAAAAAAAGGAAAAAAAAAGATTTTGTTAGGTAAGGCATGCTCTGCCTGTAAAATAGGAGGCAATGGCATGCAGAGGCCTGCCACCCAAGCCTTTCTGTGGTAATAGGACTCAGAAGCTTCCATCTCAACCCAAATGAATGCTGAAGAACATTTTTAAGTGCTCTGAGCATAGTAATCACCATGCAACACAGACCTATCCGGGTCCTTATATGCCCAATGTGTTTGCATTGAGAGGGTTTTTCAGAGGTCTTTAGACACTTGGACGGACTCTTCAGCAAGAATGCAGAGACCCGTGTGGTGGTTCCAGACAAGCAAATGAAGTGCATGAGGACAAAGTACAGCTTTGTCCTCAGGCAGCCAAAAGGCAAAGTTTGGGCACAGCCCTGTGTGAATTCAGCTGTACTGCTTCTGATCGGAGCTGGGACAGTTATCGTGCAATAGTGGTGGATATGCTAGCTTAAATCCAAAGAAGCTGTGAGCCTCCAGCCTCATGCTAGGCTTCAGGTGGGACCCATGGCATGGCTTTGTCTGGGCTCTGCAACTTTTATGCACCAGATGCTTGCTGCCAATCAGACTTAGTGTTGAGGTAAGGATGCTTTCAGCCTTTTAGCTGGAACTGCCCACTGCCAAGAATGAAAACGCAACAGGCACCTTCACTCGGATTAGCTTCTTGTATGTCACATTCTTTCCTCACTGGAAAGGATATTTTGACATCTTGCTGATTTGTTGGCATTTGCTTTTTCTTACTATTATGAAGTTCAACAGCGGCAAGTGTAAGGTCTTGCACCAGGGAAAATATAATCCAGGAGTGCAGCAGAGGAACAGCTCTGTGGAAAGGGACCTGGGGTCCTGGCGGACAACAAGCTTAGTATGAGTGAACAGCGTGCTGCAGGGGCAAAGAAAACCAACGGGATGCTGGGTTGCATCAACAAGGTCATCGCCAGCAGAGATAAAGAAGTCGTTGTCCCACTCTACTCAGTGCTTGTCAGGCCACCCCTGGAATACTGTTCACTACACAAAAAAGATATGGACAGGCAGGAGAGGGTCCAGAGAAGGGCCACCAAGATGATCAAAGGCCTGGGAAGCCTGCCGTATGAGGAAAGGCTGAGAGAACTGGGTTTGTTCAGTCTTGAGAAAAGAAGGCCTAGGGGAGACCTTATCACCATGTTCCAGTATTTAAAAGGTGTCTACGAAGATGGAGACTCCCTTTTTACAAGGAGTCACATGGAAAAGACGAGGGGTAATGGGTACAAGTTACTCCAGGGGAGATTCCAATTGGACACAGGAGGAAAATGTTTCACAATGAGAATAGTCTGCCATTGGAATAATCTCCCTGGTGCAGTGGTGGATTCCCCAACATTGGACACTTTGAGGATTCAGCTGGACAGGGTGCTGGGCCAGCTTGTCCAGACCTTGCTTTTGCGATGAAAGGTTGGACCAGATGATCCTTGAGGTCCCTTCCAACCCGGGATTCTATGATTCTATGATTATGTCTGCACTTCTTAGCACAGGGAGAGCCTATTGCTTTGCTTCATTAAAACATTTACTATAAGAAGGCTGAGATTGCTTTCCCAAGTTGTACCAGGTTGAAAGCATTGGCTGTGTGCTTTTTGTCCCAGTATTCATTCTCTGCTTTTATTTAACTTTAAGTAACTAATTGCTAATGCTGTAGCCTCTTCCTGATGGTTTATACACTCTGTGTCAGTATAGTTAGAACATTTCTACTACAAAACCTTTTTCATTCATGCAGCTATTCATTACCCTGTATGAATTATTTAATAAATTGCATTTTTTTCAGGAGCAAAGGTTCACCAAGACAACAATGCATTTTAGTGACTGATTTGGTAGGACATATCCTAAGAAAGAATCTCTGCAAGAATTTTATCATCACAATTGTCAGTTTTTAAGGACTTTGCCTCTTTAAGGACTGCGGCCAGATTGCACAATATTTTGTTTTAACTCTGAATCCACATCTTCTTCAGTCCCATTCTCCCCTCTCCCAGGCCGACTGTAATGAATAGGTCTGATTTACAGATGGATAATGAACAAGTAGAGGTCTTCCTGCTGCTGCTGTCTGCTGGTCACTGACAATTCCACTTCAGCCTTCCATTCAAAACATAGCGGGCTTCAGAAAGTGTTTCCATGAGAAATAGACAGGGAAACATCTGTCATGGAAAACGAGGTAAATAAAGAAGCTGGGTATCTTCTTTTGTCAGAGAAAGAAACAAAGAATATTTGTGCCTCTTTATAGTTAAGGTAAATTAAAGAATATGCTTTTCTGAAAACTTATCCAGTCTTATTTCTTTTTCTGATCAAGGCAATAATGTCCTTGCTTAGTGTCCAGAAGTTTCAACTGTCATCCCAGCATGATTAGACTCAGAAACAGTTACATATCATATTCCAGTTTTACCAATCTGTTTTCTCCAGGATCATGTTTTTCACCACAGAGATGGACAGAAGTGATCAAGAAGAGTCAAAGCAAATCAAATCTGTGCAGAGCATATGGCGTGTTGCAGAGTGCAGGTAGCAAAGAACTTTCTGCTCCTTTTTGGTTGCAATTTGTGAGTGCCAGAAGAGGAAATCCGATTATACAGTTACACTTGCTGCATATGGAGGAGCTGCAGAGCAAATAAAAGTTTTATCAAATCAGCAGGCAGTTCTCTAATGCTGTTACATCTGCTTGTTTTATTTCCAAGACAAAAATTATAATTTATGCACAAGGAGAGCAATCAAAAGTCCCTAGATTTGTAGAAGTAATGTGCTAAGGTACATAAAGAAAGGTCTTAAAATCCCAGATACAAACTAATGTGTGTTGATTCTTAATAAAGTAAAAATTGGACGTAATATTGTGTTTCCATTCTTTGTTACCCTAAGGAAGATAAATTTGAATTCAAAAGCAAAGATAATTCTAGTGGGAATTCCAGTGTGGTCTCCAGTAACCTAGTGTTTGAGGAACATTATCTGTCCTTTATTTGAAAATGAAGTGTTTTTCTTACCAAACACACAGGGTATTATTTCATCCTACAAAGCAATACCCATGTCAGAGTGGATGTTTTGGATATATTGGAAATGACCTGTTTTTTAAAGTGGAAACAATTATATCAGAAATTGAGGTTTCCTTATAGGATTTTATGATTCAGAACAACAACTCATGCCATATAAATAACATGGCTTCCAGCTTGAGAGCATGTGTATTAGTTTTGTAGAACGAAGATCCCAAAATGGCAAATGGAAATAAAGATTTATAGAAGAAACAAATCTTAGATTTTATTTTCATGTTACTAATCAGAAATTGTATAGTATGTAAATGTCATACATAATAAAATAAAATAGAATAGAATAGGTGTTAGTAGCTGCATTATGCTAGAGCAATACAACTTATATAAATAGTTTGTCTCAGCTAGAAAGAATTCAGGGGTGTTCTTAGAAGAGTATTTGTTCTATGCAAATTAAATTAGAGAACTATAGCATCGCTTGCTGCATCAATCTTATTTCCTAATGTGCTAAAGTCACTCAGCAATATATGTGTTTAAAGCAATGTTCAGGCATGCTGGATCACTGGCAGACAGTCAAGGTACTAAGTCTGACATGGAATTTCTCAGTGACTGCACCCACTGGCAAGCTATGTCTAGCTGCGCTCCTTCTCATCGTCTTCTCCTTCTAGGGTCACACGAGGCCAGAAGAAGCTGGCTCAGAACAGGCTTCTGCCTCATTTGACTGCAATGGGAAAAAAAAAAAAAAAGAGTGGAGAGGCTGTCTGGTACCTCGCTTTAGTAGGAGGAACCAGCTATCCTTCCACTGTGACCCTGTAGCTTTGGGGGAAATGTCTTGTTTACATCCTTTCCTTAGCTTCCTCTCACCATTTGGTTATCCCCTCTGGCAATAGTCATCTATTCTTTACCACATTCCCTAGAGCCTCGGGAAGACAGAAGGGCATGAATGGCCGATTCCTGTCCTGCTCCCTTCTACTGGTATTCTTTATGGTGTGACCTTACCCTTTCCTATGTGTGTAGTGTTCCTTCCAGCTCATATGGTCCATCAGTTGGACAGACTGCATCTTGCTGTTTATGGGGGATTCGCTGTCTATGCATAGAATAAGGTCAGAAGTGAATAATGGGATAATTCTGGCTTGCAATCTGTTCTGAGTGAGCTTAGTAACAAGTCCATGAGTTATGCTAGAGCTTTATCAGCTCTAAAAGATGTCGGCCTTGTTGGAAAGTCTCCAAGGACCTGAACGTATCTCATAAAATGAAAAAAAGTTCTAATAGCTAATCCTTATTTCTAATTTTTTTTTCTTTTTTTTTTTTTGTACTTTAACAGTCACTTATTAGATCTTATTTTATATTTACCTGATAAATTGAGAATGCTTTGCTACTTTCTTTCTTACAGACCATGATCAATCTCCTGCTAAGCATATTTTTGATACGTCAACTCACTGGATCTCCATTAGTGTCCTGTAAGGTAGGTTTTCCCGTTCTTGAAACATCTCTTATGGATACGTTTGGTAGGATAAACACCAGAACTTAATGCAGAGTGGTAATATCACAGTGGTAAATGATCATATCCAGCCACAGAAAGAGCTTCTCCTGATGTTCTGTATTTCCTTCCATGCCTCTGTTCCTCTTAACTTTATTACCATAAGCCTTTCTGAGTCATGTTTTTCCTAATGTAATCCCTAAACCTTAGGAGTGTTTTGCCGATCCTGTTGATACTTAATTATGTAATTGGAGGATAGTCTTCTGGAAATTATGTGCTGTGTAACTTTGAACAAGTTGCCTTCTGTTCCTGTTACTTCGGTAGCCTGTGTATAGAGCGGAGGGGTGAGGAGGTGCTGAGGTGAAAGGGGGAGAGTGCATGAGTGAGAAGTGCTCTTTAGAGAGAATCATAAACACTAAAATGAGGTAAAGTGAGATAAACACTAAAATCTGCCCTTTAGGAGGGCAGATTCCTCCAGGATGTCAGCAGGATGAGGTATAATGTATAATCACTTTTTACTTTTTGTGAAAACAAAGATCTTCATGGCTCAAGCATCGAACCATTCTGAATGAAATACAAAGTGGATAATTTACAAGATTTTATTTTCAGAGTGAGGCCGACATTCAGACTGATGCCTAAATACAGCCATTTCAAAAGTTTTTTGAGTAACCACCACTAAAGAGGGTGACTGCCTTTGGAAAAGGGGACATGTTTCCGAACATGCTCTTGCGTCCCTGGATCGCCCCAAGCAGCATACCAAGGCAGGCTGGGTGAGCAATGGGTGCTGCATTCTTCGACGTGTAATTCTGTAAATATCTAAGCCGCGCTACAGTGAAAGCACAGTGTCTCTGGCTCCAGTGCAGATGTTTTCCATACAGGAAGCCTCTAATCCAAACTTTCCCTCCTCTCCTCTTGCTGGCCTCACACGGCCTCATTGTGCTGTTTGCTCATTCTGAAACAATTATATACATTTGAATGGCAGCCAGACAGACTACAGCCTGTGTTTTTAAAAAATCAGCCAATCATTCTGACCATTGCATTTAGCAGAACATTCAAACCAATTAGGCTGCAGGTAGAAAATAATTTCTTCTTTGTTGTTAATGAGCTTAAGTATGGTGATCCACTACACAAATTCTATTTCTTCCTCAGTCATTTCCCAGAGGTCCCACACTCAGGCACAAACCATATATACACACGTATCTTTATTCATATCAGAAAATTTCCGTGACTTTTTGGAGATACTGAGAATTGCACAAAGGAGGTATTTGCCAAAGCATTTCTCCGAAGCGTTTCTACTTTCGAACAAAAATGTAGGTGAATGCTGAAAGATGCTGTACAGCTCTTTGCTTGTGTTACACCTTGTAAAGCTCAATTCAACAAACTGGTTTTCCTGTGATGAAATGTTACATTCTTACTTTGAAGTGACAGGATGTCAGGATGACATGAATTGCTTAATAAAGTTTCATAGCAGAGCTGAAGTAACTTGTAGAAGACTTGTATATTCCTCATGTTTGCAGAATTAAGAAGCAGCTTTGTATTTTTTTCTAGAGCCAAAACACACAGGAAAGCATGCATAATTTACTGGAATACAACGGGATAAGGGAACCTTCTGAAGTATTTTATTTAGAGTTTTGCTCTGGTTTATATGTGCTGCTCTTTTTGTTGTGTTTTTCTGGCAATCTGAACTTGCGCTTTCCCAAAATTTATGGAATCTGGGCTGTGTGTCTGTGAGCATATGTGTGGCGTGAGTGGCTTAGCAATATTATCTTGATCCAGAAAAGGAAACTTATTGTACATATAGGATGATAAATTTTAAAAGTGCTTTGAAGGTGAGAAGGAACAATCTTACCACTTGAATGATTGAAAAGACCTGTTTAAAGTGCACTCTCAATCATGTTTTTTTCTTTGCAAATCTCTAATGTGCCCATTGTGTGGCTTAGCTAGAACATGTTTCGTGCAAACTAGTGGCTTATTAAAATCCCAGACACCCCATGTTTGTTTCCTCCTTTCCATGTTACACAAAGACAGAACAGTGCCATTATATTTTTAATTACTCCCATGGACATTCCAGGACACAAGCAAGAGATCTACATTAAATGTAAGTCATAAAACACATCTGTAACGCATGGACCCCCTTGAAATGCTGCTATACCTATGGGCTGTGTCTATATGAGTAAACCCAAGCATGGCTAGGAACATTCCCAAGTGCTGGCATGTCTGTGCTAGTAAATAGAACTTTACCTGGCATGAATTCATCCTTTTCCAAACAATGCTGTACCCAAAGGATTCCTGGGCACATTTTGGTGTTTTGGCAGTTAACGCTCATGGTGGCCGTTCCCTGTAGGCAGACCTCCTGGAACCTCTCCTTTGGGAGACTTAAAGCCATTGTCTAGCATCAAAGCAGGCCATCCTAGTCCACTTGGCCTCCTCCACTTGGCCTCAGGGCTCAAACCTGTTCTTAGGTTTACTGGAGCAGGTGTAGCCAAAGGGATTACTGTAAGAACCAGTAGAAACTGATATTTCCCTGGACCTTGTGCTGTCATGGAAGGATATTTTGGAAAAACACCCCTAGTCTCTCCGATAAGGAACACCTGCTCATTTGTGATTTAAATATCAGGTATCATACTGAACTAATGAACTGATATATCTCTAACTTGGTTACAATTGATCCTTCATTTTTGAGAGCAGATTTTCAATTGAAATATTCCATCTCGGCTTCTGTCAAAGTTTATTTCAGTTTCCCACAGACCTGCTGAGCTGCTTTGTTGTTGCAAATGAGTAATAGGAAAAACACCATTATTCTGAAGTTTCAGGGCAAGATGTGTTTGAAGAAGAAACTCATTGCCTACAGGTTGGACCTCAAAGAGGTTGTTTAGAGCGTGCTGGAAAGCGTGAATTTCACATAAGGTTTTTAGCAACATTTTGGAGATTGACAAAGTTATTAGAAATCCTCAGGAAGAACGAGAATGTCCTCTGGTAGTGAATCAATTTAGGACATGTTTTACTCCTATTAAAAAAAGTTGAAGAAACAGACTTGTCACTTAGAAATTTTTCATAAATGGACATGATCAGAAATCAGCAAAGAATCTAGTCTTTGATATAATGAGGCAAAGTGGAAGTACAAGATGGTGATTTAAGCTATACATTAATAATTTAAAATATTTGTTATACACAAAATTCCTAACTAAAATCCAGTGTAGTGTCATGGAATAATTTATACCTCAGAGGCTGACGCAATTGGCAGAGGCATTTTTCATAGTGGAAAAGCCAAAACATAAGCAGTGTAAGAGGAATAATTTACAGAGCAAAAAGTGTGGGTTGTTCACGCCAGGCTTCCTCCTAGAAAAGGCACAGCAAGAAAGGTTTTTAATCAGTAGCAAAAATTTAAGACAAAGAGTAGAAGTTCTGCAGTGCTTCTGGCTGGCTTCCAGACCAAGGGGCAGTCAGATGCCTTTTCCTCCCACTCCTTCACTTGGTGCTAGCAGGAGTCAGAAACTCTAGGGCCAGTGGCAGTATTAACAGCATAAGGGTCTTTTGGGGTCTTCTCAGCAGAGTGGTGTTCCATCCTTCTTTTTTTGTCTTTGGACATTTCTGCCAATTTGACATGTCTTATTATCAGGATGTATCAGGGTTGCTGATTTCTGCCTTTCAGTGTTTTCTCTTCTTCATGTCTTTCATTACTTCTGTTAATTGTAACTCTCTCTCTCTTCTCCCAGGAGAATGATTTCCTCCCTTCCTGATTGCTCTTCCATAACTCCTTCCCCATCTTCCACCTAATCTGGGCCTGTCATGTCTGTTCTTCCTCTCAGAGATCTTTATCCAATTTTCCTTTCTCAGAAGTAAAAGAAATGAAAGAAATGTCAAACAATTTGTTCTAATATTTTGCAAATAATTTATTCTACTGTCTTCCATGTTACCTTTTCCCTCACATTCACACTCTTTGTCGTTGTCTATTTAGTTTATAAGTGCAATCTCTCTAAAAAAAAATAAATCATTATATGCAAAATCTCTTTTGAGGTCTTCACTAACAGAATGGTGTTTAATAACATGTTGGAATAAGTCAGAAGTGACTCTGTGAGTTATGAAAAGGAGCAATGTTATAAATGTGTTCTTGGGCGTGTAATATGACCTAGCATATTTGTTGCCTCTTAAAACTGGAATGTTGCATTCATGGTACATAGCTTGCTCCAGTGCAATAGAGAGATGATCTTTCCTTTTTCTAAGGTGTCTGTCACAACAATTATTGTGAACTGACTATTGCACAAGAGAAACCATTGCTTGGGGTTTAGCTTCATAGAGTTCTTGAGTTGAAACCACAAACTGACGAGTAGCCCGTATGAGTGAATATTGTTGGACTGTATAAGTGCAGAGACAACAAGCACCTGGCATCTGGTATTTATCTGAGCATTTGGCTTTGGCTACTGATCTCAGCAATATCTGGGAAACTGTTGAGGGAGTTCAAACAGTTGTGACACATACCATAGTTTGGATGACTACTGGCTTTTCATGTGGACAAAATTCTTCATCTAATTAAACCCTGAAATTCTGCTGATGCTAGGTACATATAGTGAATGCCAGTAACATTTCCCCTTCGATCCCAATAGGAAGTGTTTCCACTTCCAACATGAAAAAAGGACACTCTCCATTAAATTGATTGGCTCTCCATAGTGACCTAAAGTTCTACTAAGTCTTACTTAACTTTCAGGTTTGTGGCCCCTACCACCTTTCTGTTGGATGGTCATAAATAGTACTGAAATTTGTCCTTATGCATTCTTCAATAATGATACTAGGTCAAAGTAAACTTAGCATTGCTATTGTAATAAACCATTTCACCATGTTTTACTAGAACAGTCTGAACCTGGTATGGGTAACACTATCTCTGTACAATGATTATTATTTTTTTGAATCAATGGCTGAAGTTGTTACAAATGAAAGAAAAGGAACTACTGCAAAGGCAATACAGCATGAATACCCAGCTCTTACCTTACCACAAGTGAAACCATGATACACCTCAAAAAAAACAGCTGGGCATCAGATGCAGAGAGCAACAATCCCACCTATGAAAAGGTCATAGGTCCCATGTATTGACCAAAGAGGGTACTGATACCTTCCCTGTCTAGGCATTTCTGTTCTAACATCCCTGAAACCTGTAATGACATCGGTTCTGGGGTTTCCCATGACAACGCAACTCTCCAGGAGGTAGTCACTAACCAGAAATGTTCCTGGAGTAATAATAGAGACATGACAAAATGACCTTGTGATGTCCAACTGGATCCTTAGGATTATGGGGAGCTGGGAAATAGTTAAGGACACCTAAAAACCGTTGTAGTTTCTGCCAGGCCTTGCATTATCCCTCCCTGGCAAATACGGTAGTCCAATCTATACATCTTTGCTTCCCCCAGTCACCATGTTTAAAAATTACTTGGCTTGACTTTTACTATTTAAATTATTTTTCCTTTCTTGAACTCCGGTGATCTTACACTTCCAAGTACTTGTATACTTGACTGAAGTTGATTCTACTTTAGTGAGTGCAGCTGTCTGGAAGATCGTATACCTAAAAGCTTCCTGTTAAACATACGAGTTTGCACTGCATATGCTAGGTTATGTACTTTTAGCAGTAGTAATTATATTTTGTGGTTTTCCTATTTAATGATTCACTTGAGCTTTTTTAACTTGGATTTTTACTTTGTATAAAGAATGAAGAAGTTGGTTTTATATTAAAAAAAAAAAAGAATACAGCCACATGCCTCTCAGCTGGTCCATTTGGCACTAGCCAGATTGCCAGGAGTGGGAGAAAAAATTCCAGTGAGCAATCACCTGAGGTCAGAAAGTCACCGTAGCACGCAAAATTGCCAACTAGTTACCTGTTTGACCCTAACTCACTGGTATCCTTCATTCTTTGTAAGACTGCACTGCCTAAGCTTCAAAGGCAAATCTGAGCATCGCCCAGTGCTGGCTTAGCCAGCAGAAGCAGTGAGCGTGTTGTCAGCTGACTGACGGTGAAGTCTCAGCAGGCGGCGATGCACAGGCAGAGCTTTATTCCAGCTGGAAAACCCCTGTCTTTCAGTCAGAGGTGGAAACTTGCTGGGGTAAGGTGAACTAGTAAGATAAACGCAAATTTTCTTTTGCTCCTTCTACTTAGGTTGCTTATGATTTTGGGTCTGAAAGGCAGATTCTTCAAAACAATTCTTTTGATTTGAGTCAATTTATTCAGCTGCTTTAATGAGGTGTCAAGACTAGAGATGTTTAACACACATTGTTCAATGAATGAGGGTGAGATTTTGCTGCAGTTTTGGATTCAGATGATAGGCAATTATTAACTAAACTTATTGTATATGTTTAAAATTGTATAGGTTCTAATTTTTGTCCTGTAGAGGACTGGTAAAAAAACAAGCTTCAGGTTAGGTCTAGTGATCAAATCAAGGTCAGTGCTTGGACTGACAGGGGCCCCAAAGCTAGATTTTTTTTTTCCAGAATGGGATTATAGCTTTCATTTAGGACCCAATGAGTTTATTCTGTCTGTAGTGGCAGCAGTTGCTGGCCTGTGATGAAGGTTAAATCTAAGATTAGTGTTAGGGTTAAGTTTAATGCAGACAAGAGACAATAAGCACCTCCATATGAAGCTGCTTGCCTAGTTTTAACGATGTCAAAATGTTGGACTTAAAATTAGTTCCATCGCCCAGAGAGGATGCTCAGTTAGGTTCAAATTTTTGTTTTAGCTGGTGGTGTTTATGGAGATTGAACTACGTACAATTGAAATATGTTTCACCCTCACAGAAAAAGAACTAGCGCCAACAGAAACACCCTAATTAGGTTCTTTTAGTTGCCAAGAATTTCAGATTAGAGGAAAATCAGTTTATTCCTGGGTTGAAATTAGGGTTCAGACATGTTGAATGCTGCAGAACTGTAACTCCATGCAAGAGAAAAGCTTCTCACATAGATAAATCAGGCAAGGACCTCTTGGCTGGATCTAGTCTCTCTAGCTTATGTTTAATGCGATTGTTAAAGACTCAGGAGAGCAACGACCTAACTGGTATTATCAAAGACTCGGAGAGCCACTGGAGGTGGATTTGAGCCAGCGCTGAAACTGGTTCTCATGACAGAGTAATTGGTTTATGGATAAATACAGGATAACAACTCTGGGTCCGAATTTCGCTCCATAGGGGAACCAAGTTTTGAATTAGCAACATTGTGTTGTAGCTGATGAGTTTTAAAGTGGCAATGGCTGTGGGTTGACACACAGTGTCGTCGGTAAGGGCTGATGCTAAAGGAGTTGGGCATCGGTGAAAAAAGATGTTCCTAATGCAGACTTAGTCATAGCTCCTTTGCTTTTCTTTTTGGTCATTTCTGAGTGACCAGAGATCTTAAGCTCAAGGCTAGTGGTAGTGCTGGCATGTAGCCTAGGAGGGCTTACGAATCAATGTTGCATACTAGGCAGCTAGCACTGGGGATTTCATGCAGGAAGGAATTTCTGTGATTCACACTGGTCTCAGACATCTAGAGTCTGTCCTAACCGGGGTAAAGGGGATGATGGGGGCTAATGTTAGGCAATGGGCTAATGTCCTAGTGAAAAATGGAGATTTAGGTGTGGTGCAGAGAGGGCCAAGCATATTTGTGTCAGGCTGGGCTAGCAAAAGTTTCCATTTTATGCCCATAGCCCACTTTTATAATTTCTTCAGTGAATCTAGAAGAAAGTGCCTAGTGTTTTCACTACAAATATTGCTGGTTTGGATATAAGATTTTCCCTTCACAAAGCAGCGATTTTAGTTTTTATCTAAACATAACTGGTCTTCACAGGGTCAGTTGCAGAATTTTGGGAAAAATTTATGTGGTATTAAATAATTATTTAGGACTTGTAGTATTACAGTTGTTACAGAGTTAAATCATGTTATAAGAGCAGATGCTATCTATTAACACAGACTGTTATGGACAGATTTACACTGTGTATTGTAAACCTGAGACAAAACTTTCTCTTTTTTTTTTTTTTTTCTGTGTGGGTACTGTGTTTCTCTGTGTGGATGTATTAGAGTTACTGCACCAGATGGGTGATGGAATGCTCTCTTGCTTCCCTATGAGAAGAATCGCGGGCTCAGGAAGCAATTTTGAGAAAGAAGTTTGGATGTATCCCCTCTTCCTATCCCTGGAACAGAGAGAAACAATATAATTTTAAAAAAAAAAAGCAGCAGCAGAAGAGTTCTCACCATAATCCCTTCTCACAATAAACAGAGTTATCTTCTTTCATGAGTTAAATTTGCACCAATAAACAGACTATGAGCTCCCACAAGAACATGCCCAACACAGTCCTCCACAGTCTAAAAATCATCCTAAAAATTACCTGAAAAATGCCCAGAGTACAAGAATTATCAGACCTGCAGACCTGAGCTCTTCATATTTGTCCTGCAGACTACATTCCTTTTGGATAAAACCCATGATATGCCTAAATCGCCTTTATCAAAAGAGATCCTGAGGCATTTAGGCATCCAGGAGTAGTGTAGCACAGATACTGCTCCATTCTAATCAGTATAAGACCTGTCAGGAGGGAGAGGTTTCTTTAATGCCAGCTCTTTTTTGAAGTGTGTTAAATGAAGTATTGACTCCAAATCATTCATGTTCTGGATTGAATGGACTCAAGGGACTTCAGAGAGCAACAGTTCATCCAAACTACCCTGAGAGATGTTTGTAATTAGTCTAATAAGTCTTTTATGGCAGGATTAGATGATTGTCTCCCTGTGCTTATGTACCCAGGGAGACCTTTAACTTATAAATTGCTATGCCTTGGTTTAAAGAACCAAATGAGGAGTAATTTGGGGGTTCATTTAGTTTCTAGATGATTCAGCATGAGTCTAGGAAGTAGGAGGCTTTCTTCCTTTCACAAATCTCTAAGTGACTTCAAGTGCAAAACCTATTATTCCTATAAAGTGTATGATGAAAAGAACAGTTCAGAATTTCTGCTGAGTGAAGTCTAAAAGATCAGGGCCGTACAGGTTCATAAATATTGCCAAGCATCTCACCATTACCCTACTATATCCATTTTATTTAATCTTCACATCTGACAGTAAAATATTGCATTGTCACACACTTACTTTCAATAGCAGCAAAAGATTCCCTATTATGACAGCCATTTTAAAAAAATACATGAATGTCTTTAAATTAGTAGCAACATAATTTGTGACCTTTTTCTCTGTCATGTAAACGATATTCCCCGATTCTAGCTCTAGGGGCGGGATAGATCATAGAATCATGGAATAGTTTGAGTTGGAAGGGACCTTTAAAGGTCATCTAGTCCAACCTCCCCAGCAATGAGCAAGGACATCTTCAACTAGATCAGGTTGCTCAGAGCCCCATCCAGCCTGACCTTGAATGTTTCCAGGGATGGCGCATCTACCACCGCACTGGGCAACCTGTTCCAGTGTTTCACCACCCTCATTGTAACATATTTCTTCCTTCTAGCTAGTCTAAATTTCCCCTCTTTTAGTTTAAAGGCATTACCCCTTGTGCTATCACAACAGACCCTTCTAAAAGCTTGTCCCCATCTCTCCTGTAGGCCCCCTTTAAGTACTGGAAGGCCACAATAAGGTCTCCCTGGATCCTTCTCTTCTCCAGGCTGAACAACCCCAACTCTCTCAGCCTGTCCTCATAGCGTAGGCGCTCCAGCCCTCTCATCATTTTTGTGGCCCTCTTCTGGACCTGCTCCAACAGGTCCGTGGCCTTCTTATGTTGGGGGCGCAAGAGCTGGACACAGTACTCCAGGTGGGGTCTCACCAGAGCAGAGTAGAGGTAGAATCACCTCCCTCCACCTGCTGGTCACGCTTCTTTTGATGCAGCCCAGGATGCGGTTGGCCTTCTGGGCTGAGAGTGCACATTGCCAGCTCATGTCCAGCTTCTCGTCCACCGGTACCCCCAAGTCCTTCTCATCAGTGCTGCTCTCAATCCCTTCATCCCCCAGCCTGTATTGATACCAGGGTTTGCTCTGACCCAGGTGCAGGACCTTGCACTTGGACTTGTTGATGTTTATCCAAGAAGGCCAAAGTTGGTACTAACTAGGCAATGTTAATTCATGAAACAGAGTGGAATCCAAAGTATTCCAGTTTGACTCAGGTTTCTGGGTACGGTCTCTCCACCTAACAAAAAAAATAAATGACTTCAGTGCCTGTAAACTCTTATGCATTTCATGTTTCCTATTTCCACTGTGGCATTTCTGACTGTGCTTGTTCTTTTATGTCCTCAAAACATTCATTGAACATTGACTAACTCTGGCTTTTTATTTCAGAAAAAACTAACACATCACTTTCTAAGTTTCACTCCTAAGATGAAGTTTCTGACCCTAAGGATGTCCAGAACATTCTTAAGTATTTGTAGCCTCAAGAGTTTAGAAAAATTTGAAGGATGGGAAAAAATACTTTTTACCATATCTATTATATTTTTTTTTCTGTTTCATTTGGGGTGAAATCTTTTATCATTTTGGTAAAAAATGGTAAAAATGAAAGTCGTTGAGAGTGAAATGCAGAAGTAAATGTCAAGAATTTTAGATACATGCATGAATAATTCTCCTGTTGACAATAGTGTAACTATTCACGTGTATAAGATTTTAGTCATCAAATATCAGTGTGGCTGATGATAATTGCAATTATGTAATGTTGCAAAAGTTCATACAGATGATCATTACTAAATAGGTTATATTACAGGCTAGTTCCTCAAAATCAAACTTTTTCGAATTTTCTGTATTTCATTCTGGTGTAAAATGGTTCAGATGATGCTAAAATATTCTGGTCTTCCTTAGGACCAACTTTTTTTTTCCTTACCTTACTTCCAAGCCTGTAAGCTCCCTGCACACAGAGCTACCCTCTTTTCTGAGCAATTTTTTGGCATTTGGCCTGCCTTTTTTATTTTAATTGTGTGTTAAGATGATGGCATGGCTTATAGCAAGGACTTCAGTTTTTCCATAGCTGCACACAAAGCTGGTATTTTCAGTAAAGTTCAAGGGAATTAGACAGCCAAATCCCAATAAATTTCAGTGGATGCTGGACACAGAACTAGCTCAGCTGCTTTAAAAATCCTAAAAGGCTTATAATTTTCTTTGCTTTTACTAAGTCAATATAGCAGTCTTTTTAAGTGAAATGTTTCAAAATGAATTGAAACACCTGTTCTGAATGGATCTACATATTACAAAAATCTAGCAGCATAGCTCTTAAAATAGTGTACATACTCTTTTCCATCCCTCCTCCCATTGTAAACTAAGGACCCAAAGATCCAGCAACTGAAGCCAATGGAAAGCGAAGCTGCTGAGCAACTCTGTAAACAAACTCTCACAGCTCAGTGAGGTATTCGCAGAAATATATCCAAAAATGTGTTTTTTGTTTGTATAGTGTCTAAATGCTTGATGACTGATACCGACTCTAAATGCAACTGAAGTGCACCATAGAATGAAAGGATATATGTTAACCAAGGGTTTCTTACAGTTTCTCAAACCTCACAGATATACAGCACAAGTATTTGTAATGTGAGAACAGTGAGTCTGCAGCTTTAAAAACAAAGGCACTAGTAGCTATGTGTGCTCATTACTTCCAAAGCAAAACTATAGCAGAACATGATTCAGTGTTTGTAGCATTTTTCACTATTTTTTTTTGTAATACTTACTGTATGCTGTAGGATATATTCATATCAATTTGTGTGTTCTGTTCATTTTCAGAAGTGTTATATTATTTCTGTAGTCTCAGTGCGGAACATTTCCATGGGTTAACTAATTAGAAAGTTTTTTAAATTAAATACTAAACCAGTATTTTTCTACTTAACTGAAAGTGGGGGGTTTTAACTCTTTTTGGCTTTGAGAATGCATGTTACAGATTCTGCATATTTTATCCATCCTCACCAATCAGTTATATGATGTTCCACTTACTAGGCAGTGATTTTGAAGCCATGATTTTAAGAGGTGGTGTCAGTCATCTGTTACAACTTCAAATGCTTAATTGCTTTAATCGAATAAAACTGGTTTCAAAATTCTTCAGGATCTTAGCACTGCAGAAATTAGTTTCCCTGTTCTGATTGTCACATAATGACAAATCCATTTCCTCAGTAGTTATCAGATGCTCCATCTTTGAATGGACATGACCAGGTTATCTGTGTGTGGAAAACTCTTAGGATTTACCTCCTTCCACGTATTCTTCACTGATCTACTTGCATTCCCCCAAAGAATGAGGAGACACAAAGCAACACCCATGAAAGCAGTCAATACGATGTAGTGCCAGGACTTCTAAGACACAGCTGTGCATGGAAACAAAATCCAAAGAACAGGGAAAAAATAATAGAAGGGATTATATATGTCCTTCTTCACCTCACAATTTCTGACTGTGTGGGGTGCCAAACTATTCTGAGAGGACAATTTTAGGGCAGAGATGAGATGCAGTGTGGGTGGGAGAGCTACAAGACGCCAACTTCTCCCACCCTATCTTGGCTTCTGTGGCAAGCTAGTCATCTGCAGATCCAAGTCAGGCATGAAAAAGAAAAGTACATTTATTTAGGCCTAGGTCCATGACTTAAAATGTTATGTTGTTTTCTGTGTATTCAGGGAAACCTGGTGATTTAACTTTGATTTAATGGCCCTACTGATCTGACCTCTCCACACCTGTTATGACTCAGCTAACTTGGGATACCAAACCCATTAAGATTATACAAGCATTTTATGTCCTTTTTGACTGTTTAAGTTGCTAAACATGTGCTATGAAACTTTGACAGAGTTTGGATGGCAAAACATTTCTATTAAATAAAATGGTAAGGAATCTGAAATACCCATTTGAAAACTGTAGGTTTAACATTCGTGCCTATATGGTTGTATAAGCTATGGTGTATATAGGCCCCCTTGAAAAGAAAACAGATTTTATTGAAGGCGTATGCAAATGGCAGGCAGACACAAGCCATCCAGGAAATTGAGCACTATGCCTGAAGCCATTCCTTCTGTTATGAGCAGCTTGGTCAAAGGTGGTGAGGGAGCAATGTGTCTTTAGCATGGTGCCCGAGGAATCAGATGCAAGATGTAGGAGACACCAGTTGAACACCCTCCTAAGCCAGAGAGGGTAAAGCTCTTTTACCTCTCTTCTTTCACAGTGACACCACTTCAAAAAGGAATGCAAGATCTGGGGCAGCAAAGTGCAAGGTTGGCGAACCATGCTTCTACAGCCCACAAGTGATGGCACTCACCATCATGGTAAAGAGGGGCAGCCTTGAGCCAGCTTCAGCCTCAAGGATGTTTTCTGCACCTTCTTTGATAATTTGGCTATTAGTAGGACACGTGCAAGAGATTGGCACTCAAACCGAAGAATTTTCCTACTGGCAGACTCATTACAGGGCTTCTGTCATGCTTTGCTTCACCTCTTGCAACTCACCTCTGTCTAAAAAAATAGATATATATTGAATAAGAAAGCTAAGGTATCATTAGGCTTGCCTACCCCATCCCTTGCCCATTTGAAAAGACTTTTTCTGCTATTGAATTTTTACTGTCTATTACAGTTTTTACATCTCACTATTTCTTCCAGATAGCTGGTCCTTGTAAATTATGCAATGAGAGTATGACTCAAAATAAGGACAAACAATATCCTCCAAAGAACTAATTTGAGGCTTCAACTAGATCATTCCTCTTTGAGGCCATATAGAACATTATTTTTAACATGCTCCAGCAAAAATAGCCATGCTGCAGAACGGCTTCATTTCTAGGAAAATGAAGAAAATCTTGAGAATCTGGCTAACACATTTTGTACTGGGAAAATCACAGAAACTCATTGAGGAGGAAGCTATGCTAGGAAAAAAAAAAAGGCACAAACCAAATCTAACATCTGAGAAGATGGAGGAGTCAGCTTTCAGAAACCAATAGGGTGTAATTCTTCAATTATATTCTGCAGATCTCAGAATAAAATCTTGTCAACCTCTCTCTGAGAAGGTATAAGAGCAACAGAGGAGGAAGAAAATGAAGTATTCTATCTACAGCTGTCAGAAAGAAACGTCCTAATTCATTTTACATTAATCTTCCAGAGTTGGAGCTAAGAAGAAGAGAAAAGGGTAATTTTGCAGTTCAGTGAATACTCCACGCATTTATTATTTTAATGTTCAAAAATGTGCAGTAAGGCTTTAGAAGAAGGCTGCGTAAGTGCCATCTGTATACTAATCTGAGTACACTGAAATGAATTGGACTCTTGTTGTTCACAAATACAGGTTTAGAAGTCAAAAAAAAAGCTCAGTGTTCATTGCACTGTGCTAAAAATCAGAGGAAAGGGACATATATGTATCTCAAAGCAAAACATAATTCAAAGAATTTAAGTATCGTTTTATACATTTGTTTTCTATTGCTTTTCTGTTTTTCATGTCCGCGGAAGGATATTCTGTTCTGCTATTAAACTTTCCTAGTCAACCACTGCTCTTCAACAGCTTTCTTTAATAACAGATACAGCACTGTATGCTTAACAGCTGATGCAGGAACCTTGGCCTGGGGAGCCATGAGCATTGCTCAACGAATACTTCCAGCATGGGTTTGACTCTCTTTCTCCGTGCTGACTCAACAACCTATCAAACAAAACATTTCATTATGTAGGCTCTGTGGGACATGTGGGATACAGAATAGAGAGCATGAAAGGGTAGGAACACTTCACTATTATTTTGCAGTTACAGAAGGTTTGGCAAATGATGGTATACACTGTTGCAAGGCAGATGCTATAAATTGGGTCAGTATGATATATATGGCTGCCAAGGAGCTGTTTAAGTGTATTTTCACTGTTTCCAGCAAAAACAGCAAGAGAGAATTAAAGACATCCTGAAGTAATTATGTCATTTGGAAGGAAAATATGGCAGGGATTTTTAAAACATACGTGCAAAAGGAAGAACAAATTGAGCACATACTACACTTGAAAACCTAATGGAAAAGGATCAATTGATAATCACAAAACTGTTCAGTTGTCTTGCCCTCACTTCAATCTGAAATCCAAATTATATCCTATGTAGAGTCACTAGCAAAATGAAAGGTGGGAACTGCTGTCTTTAGTTTGGATACCATTTTTAATTTCTGCTCAAGGAATAAGGAAGTTTGTATTAACAAATGTGTTAAAAATTAGTTAAAAGAGTAGAGCATTGAAGAGAAAGTCAGCTAATCAACTAAGATATTAGCATAGACCATTTATTCAGTTGCTGAAATACATTTAAAAAACATCAAAGCCTGCCATGATAAAATCAAATTGCACTTTAAAAAGCTGTAGCTTTTCTAAAACAATAGACAATAAAAGGCAAACAGCATGCGTGACTGGAGCAGTAGGTTACTGTTCACTGTGATTTCAATTCTGAACGGCTGAATTTTTGACTTTTATTCTCAGATCTGTCAATAAAGGCCTTGGGAGTTGCCAAAATATGCAAACAAGAGGCAAAAGAGACAGACTGAAAGCCACTCATGCTGTTTGCAGTAAGTAGTTTTCTTTAAAACTTCTTAAGTCTTTAAACGTCATCGGTGAGAGACAGGTTTTGTATTGCTGCTCACTGGTACATTATAATGCTTTTTTAACAACAGCATTTCAGTGCTATCCTGACGACTCAGTCAGGGTCAAACTCCTGTTGTAGCCCACATTTTGGAAAACACACACCAGTCAGCAGGAACTTGCTCCTCTTGCAAACTGTCTGTTAATAAGCCTCTTTCCACACCACTGATTCCAGACCATTATATAGTTGTAAGACCGTAATACCCAAATTTTAAGGACTTGATGGCGTTTTGCATTCCTTAAAGAGAAATAAAGAGAAAAACCATTGAGATCTCAGAACGATTCCCTCAGAATTTATCTGTTTATATACGAGAAACTTCTCATATACAATACTGAAGGCCTCAGTCTGTAAGACGTAGGTATTCTCAATGCATAATAGAGGCTCTTGCGGCTACACAAAAACTGTAACACCAGTGGGTACCACTTCCCAAACGGTGATCTGTCCATAGAAAGAAAAGTGGTACAGTGCTAACACATCTATCAGGAAAAGCAGAAGTGAAGGTGAACATGTAAAATAACATTTTTTTTTTAAAAGAAGAAACCATGCAGAAGAGAGTAAGGGACAAATGGTCAATGTCAAAGGACAAAAGGAGAAAGATGAGAAAGGAGACTCCATTGTATATCTTGGGAGAACTTCCCTATTTTGAGTGCCAGGAGACAGCAGCATGGGGAAATACAGCAAGAACCAAGGTCACTTGATAATGGGCTGGACTGCAAGACCATGCCCGTGACTAAGTCAGTCCTAAATGATTAAGTAAGTCCTTTCCATCTCCAATGCCTCCAAAAAAACCTCTGCTCTAAAATAATAAATAAATATCCATAGACAAGCCAAAACAGAAAAAGATGTTTCCTCTAGAAAGGACCCATGGGCCTTGAGGGAGATGGAAATGACATTATTTTGGTTTGGAAGGAATTAATATTGGAGACAATCAAAATCCCATAAAGGAATCTAGTAATAGTAAATGTCCTAAAATTAAGGGTGGTTAGTTAGCTGCATGGTTTGGAAACACTTCTGAGGCATCTCTTTAAAGACTCATGTATCTTTTCGAATGCAATGCTTTGTTATCAGGCCCAATACTGCAAGTCATGAAGGAGACGTTACACCTTTTTTTTTTTTTTTTGACATTTTTTAGGATCTGCCAGCAGGTTTGCGTTGCAAAGTTCCTAAGCGTATTTAATAACATACTAAATTTGCCATTCTGGTTTCCAGAGGCCCATCTAGCTTGTTATTTCATAGTGAGGATAGCGTTTTGGAGCTGATTGAAATGTTCAGTGTTAAAATGTATGTGGCTAGCTAGTGCTGTCTCCTCCACAAAGGAAGAATATTTCCTCTTTGACTGTCTTTGCATTCCTATTTGCTTTATGCAACTACTTCTGAGAGCTTTATGGCCAACTGTCTACAACACGCCACTTTTCATGCTATTCCTTTTTTGGTCTGGAAAACTTTATTTATTTTTTTTTTATACTATACTCTGTAATGCTGTATTACTCACTGCAATCTTTCACCTTTAACCATTTTATGGCACTGTTTAATGGCCTGATTTATGCTTAGAACTTGCAAAGTCACAGGTTATCAAAGTCAAATGATCCTGCTTCTTGCACTCGTGCTGGGATCACGTTCTGCTCAGGATCTTTCCATGTATTTTAAGCCATGCAGTTCTTTGAAAGCCAGCACTTCTCATAAAATGGGCTTTTCTTTCTTGAGCTTTGCTTTGAACATACCTCTCCCCCACGGCACTGTTTGAAGCAAATCTGAGCAAATGTAGAAAGAAAACTTCAAGAATACCTAAAAAATAGGAAAAACCTGACAGAAAGGTTTCACAGATTAACAGTTATCTGAAGTTGAAAGTTTTAACCATTAGTAAGGGCAGCAAAAGGAAGCAGGAGTTTGGAAGCAAGAGAGAGATGTATTTTTTCCATAAGTTTGGCCCCCAGTTCTGCTTTTTTGCATATACAGAGCATGGTAAGAAAAGCTTTTCCTCAGGACTTGCATCCTTATTATTTATTACATCCCGGCAGCATGACGTGATGTGCCAAGATCTCAGCTGGATCTGGCCCAATATTCCAAAATTAGGCAAGTAAATGGATGCAAGTCAAGTTAAGGTTTTTCATAGAGTTCAGAAGTGAATGATTTGACCTGTAGATGTTCACTCGGTCCATATTCTCCTGCTTTCAGCAATTACTCAACTGAAATACAGTGTGCCACTGCAGACTTGGGCCCTAATCCCACACATCAGCTCTCCTCTGTTCTCTTTGTTCATGCTTCTGAGCTCCAAGGGGGCTTCCCTTGGTGAACTTGCCCTTGTTCCACACCAAGAACAGCCTTTTGGTTCAGTGGGCCTAATAAAGCACTAAAAATGTTCTTGTGTAATTTTTTTTCTTTTTACATCCATGGTAAGGTTTGCACAGGTGGCAAAATTAAAAAGATATTTCTAGTAGCTCTGCTGACAAAAGGAGAAAGCAGCACGCCTGTCAGAGCAAACGTGCATCCTGATCAGCTCTGAAGTTACAAGTAAACAAGTACTAAAATATCCAAGGTATATAATGAATAACAACTGGTATTTATTTTCTCCTTTCTAGTCCATGTGGGTAAGAAAAACTGGCATAAACTATGCAGCTACAGTTGAGCAAATTTTTCAGATTTCATCTGGTTTAAATAACTAAAAGTTTTTCTCTCATCCTGAAACTATCTTATGAAGCTATTCATAAATTCTCCTCCCAATATGGGGATTTGAAGTGACGCTTCCTATTACCCAGTAGGGAGGCTTAATGTCAGGCCTTGAGTTTTGGGAGTGGTTTGGGAAATTCTTTCTTCTTTCTTTTGATGCTGTACTTGTGTTTATAAATAAAGATTTTGTAACAGAAAGGGCAAAAATTCAATGGGACTCAATTCCTAAATGCAGAAGGTAGCCCACCACTGTATTCAGTCATTATCAGTCCATCTTAGTGACTTCTTTGTTACAGGAGACAGAACAGACAGGGGAAAATGAGGAAAGTTTGTCCCAGAACCAGATCGGTTATATTGCGCTACCACGTCTTGAATGCTTGACTCACTGTATCTGAGACTGTAAGTTATAAGTAGCCATAAAAGTAACTTTTCCACAAGCAGAAGTATTTGCTTACTCATGTCTGCTAGCTGTCCAAAACAGATGGAAAGGAAGGCAACCTCAAGAAAAACATGGATCAAGTAAAGTTAGATTAACCTTTCAGACAACATTCATATCTGGCATTCATACAATGCAGAACAACGATTGGTAAAAAAAAAAAAAGCAAAAGTGGAGTAAATTGTTCTAAATCCCGAAGAGAAGAATGGATTTGCCAGACCATTTCCAAAACAGGTTGGCAGCCTTTCACAACATTGAGCTTACCACAAGGAATGTGCACCATGTACCTTTACTCTAGGACATGATCTCAGTCTAACCAGAAGCTCTAAGATTTCCGGCTAGAAACCCTGTTATGAGCTTTATTCCCTTAGTAAAATTTTAAAATGGGGTTATAATTGTGACAGGCTTTATTGACAAATGTATACCCTTCTATTGTATGTAAGGTTAGCAATTGAAATAAATTTACTTTGTCTTGTTTTTTAAGAAAGAACGTTAAGCCTGGAATAGAAAATAAATGCAAGATTTTGGTTTGGTTTTGGATTGTGTGCACTTCCCTCAAGTCAGGCTAAAATGAAGAAATGATTGAGGCTAACACGCTGTTTGTTTGTATCATTTCTATTTTCTCTACAATGTATAACATAGCTAGGTCCTTGTGATTGTTTGGATGAGGTGGTTTCAAGTTGCACTTACCGCTTCAGTTTATACATCATGGATCTGACCCCAAGCAATGAGGATTTTCAGATCCTGTTTTGAGTAGACACCTGCTGAGGCAGTGGCACTTCATCTTTCTGTTTACTGCAGTGGCCTTCAAGCCAGGCTTTGGCGGTCATTTACAACCCTGCTTCCACTCCTTCCCCTATTTCTTCCCATGACAGTAGATACATTCCAGAAAGGAGAAATGCTGGTAGTTGGAGCCCTAGGTTCAGCCAACAGCACTTTTTTATACTCTTCTTCTACCATTAAAAAATTGTCTTATGTTTATCTCTGCCCTGTTTCTTCACATCTTCCTTGTCACCACACAAAATTGCTGCTTTGCACAAGGGTATTTTGTGGACGCCCAGAGGAATTAATTCTTTATTGTGGTGTTCATCCACACTTCCACTTTGATGCCAGTATCTGCAGAACTTGTTTTAGAGTTCTGTGTTGATCTGAAATGCTGAATGTTTCCTGGAAGGAATACCTTTTTCTCATTCTCAGGGCCTTTGCTCCCTCACTTGATGTCAATAACGGTTGGAGGAGGAATCCCAAATTCCTCAGAAATTAAGACGCAGGTAAGGAATAATTTTCACACAAGCTATGGCTTGAAGTTTTTATGCATTTCAACTATGCAGAACTGCATGGGTGGAAAACATGTAAAGTTAATTACTGAGATTAAAAATATATCTCTGAATTTATGAAGATAAAACTCTAACAGGAAAAAAAAAGAAAAAGGAAAAGCAGTTTTAACAGAGTGAAAATACTGAGATTTCGAAAATGACGTGGCTTGAATTGACAGGATGGGCAGAAATGGTGTTTCTGCTCTTCACTACTCTTCACTATCCTTTTACCTTCCTCCATAAAAGTGTTGGAAAAACTGAAAAGGCAAGAGAGGGCAGGAATGGTGTCTGCCTTAAGCAGCAAGAGCTCTACAGTCACCATAAAATGCTCTATAAAATGACCCACCATTGATGCAACGAGAACACTGTCAGACAAAAAGGCAATGTTACGTTTCACAAAGTAATAAATTGCCCTTCATTGTATCATATAAAATTGCAGCATCTTTTACATGGGATGTTCCCAGGGCCATTGAAGTTTTTTTCTGTTCTTGGAAAGCAAACACCACTACCCGCACCAGCATGTCCTCTACAACAGGGTAAAGCCTGAAACTTCAGGGATTTCGGTATGAGTTACCGCAGAGGGCTCTGCTGGGGGATTGCAGCGGGGAGCTGGGGCACGGGGCAGCAGCTCTGGCTGGAGGCAGCGTTGTCCCTGCCACTGGTGAGCTGCCCTCCCGCGTGCGCATTGCTGCTGTTTGAAGGAGGCAAGAGCTCCCAAGCTTGTGAGTGCCGTGTTCATGCTGTTATTTTATTAATGACCCCTCTAAATTTGAGCTCCATTGCTGCTGCCTGGTGCAAGGGTTGCTCACAGCCTGCAGGAGGTGAACGGGATCCTCTTTTTGTCTTGTGAATTAATCTCATTGTTCTGTTGCCTGAATAACTGAGAACAACTGACCTTGGTTTTAAATCTGTGTAAATAGCATCATTATGCGACCAAAACAGATGAAGGAGAAAAAAAACAACAACCGGTAGGTGAGATTGATGGTCAGATAATAAGTCTTAAAAATCAGCATCTGGTGTCTTAAAATGACGTGCTGCCTTATGCTGACTACTGCAGAGTGGGAAGCTGCTCTCGTGTGTGGAGGCTACTGCCTTGCATCCAGCATCAGACCTGGGTGGGAGCACTGGTGCTGGCAGCGCTGCCACCCCACAGCTTTCCCCGGCTCTTCCACCAAAATCTGGAACAGCCCAGGAGGGTTGGAAACCCCTGCCCAGCTCCGAGGCTGCACAGTATCTCCACGGAACTTAAAGAGGCTGCTCTGTCAGAGGGTACAGGCAGAATAAACCCACAAGAAGCAGCTCAGGATGCTGGGGATAAACAACAGTTTTCCTACCTGGGTAAGCTGGTGAGAAGCCCTGCTAGTTTGAGGCTTACGTCAAAACGAGGGAATCAACATTTATTCTCCCCAGACCGTGCTGAGAGCGCTGTGCTAATCAGATATTTCCGTACAAATTCTAAGAGGAGGAAGATAGCACAGGGAGAAATCTGGGTAGCCACAGCACGCCGTGGTGCAGCAGCACAAGACTGGCTCCCGCACTCCTCTCTCTGCTGTGCCTAAAGCATTTTTATCTTTAGTGCTTTCCACAAAAGGTTCAGGGGCCGTGTTCCCTGAAAATGAGTGGCTAGTTCTCTGTTTGTAGGGAGGAACATGGTGAAAAGGGAAGAGACCTCAAAAACGGTAGTAGTGTTAGGTCCCTGCCCCCAGATTATTTTGGCATCTGGGATTGTTGCATAGAAAGCATGTGCTAGGAGCAGCTGGAAATTAATTCAGATACCCACGTGAAGTGTGTACGCTCCTGTTATTAGAGTTCAAATAGGATTTAAGGGGGGAATGGGGGATCTGAAGAAGGAGGTAAATCAAATACTTTACAGTGCTGGCATGCTTGGAGGCATTTTGCAACTTGCTCCCTTTCTGAACCAGTATTTCCAGAAATCACACTGCTAGCCAGCAGTGCGGTGTCTCTCCCAGCAGTGCTTTTGAGAGTAATGCAAAAACCATCAGAGCCTAGTGGCACTGCAGAGTACTACTTGGCAACCTGCAGCATCAAGTTTGAGCTCTCGGTCTATTGTTATCGGTGACCAACATCCAAAAATAAACAGAAGGACTAAATATTGCTACTCACAGTGTATCCCATTCAACAATACTTCTAGTTTCAGCCTCCAAACGTACTATTTGGGAGGACACTGTTTGGTTCATTTTCTTCAGACAGGAAAAACATATTTCCTAACCTTTTTTAGCCCAGCTTGTCTGCCCTGAATAGATTTCCAGAAGAGCTGCATCATAACATTTCATCCTGAACTCAAAGCAAAAGCCATACACTCATAATGTTTCCTCTCTTGGAAGGAAATGCTATAGAACGGGGACAGGTGCAAGATGAACTGCCTAGCAGAGTTTTGCTTCTACTTTCCTGAGTAATACCTACGATGGTGACACAGAGGGAAAAAATAAATCACTCTTAAAAGCCACGTGATATTTGTCTTGGATTATCAGCACGAAAAATGTGGAAAGCCACTTTCGAAAGTACATACGCTGAAATGCTTCTGTTATTCCTAGCCCTCGCGCGTGGGATATGCAGAGGAATCCCTCACAGGGGTATCATTTGAAGACCGTGAATAGCTAGTTAATTGTCTTTCCTTGAAACTAATACTAATATTAAAGTAGAAAAAGGTAGAGTTTTTTACAAGCATTAGATTAAAAGGGAACAAGACCATTATTACAATTCAGATTAATTAGTGGATTTTCTACCAAATGCCTCCGATATCATTGAAAACACCTGGCTTCAGGGGCAGGGGTGTATTCAGGTGACTTGCTGCTCTGCTGAAACATGGACATTTTGTGCCCTGCTACTGCTGCTCAATGGAAGTATGCGGATGCTTCATTTCCTAGAGAGGTTTAAGGCCCTGGAGAAACTTACTTGGGAAGTCTGGAATTCAGAGGAAATATTTTATTCTGTTTTCAGAAAAAGTACACCAGAACAGGAGTCTTTGAGAAACACAGTGAAAAGGCGGGTGTATAATTGTGGCAAAACATAATGAAGTCCAATCTCCAATACTTATTTCATAGGAATTCAAAATGGGTAAGTCAGTGTCAGTAACTCTAGAAAAAAGTACTTTGATTTTTTTGTTTGTTTGTTTATTTGCTTTATAAAAAGGTGCCTATGCTTTTGTTACTTTCTAAATAACATGAAATATATCCAGTTAAGAATGTGCAAATGATGTATGCTTTCTTCAATTTAGCAACTATAGCAGTTTAAGAAATTAGGGAATGGTCTTGGGTGCTGCAAGAGGTAAAACAGAGATAAAGTTGTGGAGGAGAGGGAAAAGCCAAGATAATCACTTCACACTTCCTATTAAACCAAGAACAAGAATCAGTCTATTTTTAAAAGAAAGACGTACCTCTAAAGATATTCCATTAGGCAAGATCATTGATATTTTAATGAAGTAACAAAATGGCACATTAGCTTGGTTGTCCCTACTCAGGGGTCTCTGTATAAACACTCCATTGTGTGGTATGGGCACACCCATTACTTTGCACTCTAGTCTAATCATAACATTGATAGCTTTTAAGCCTCTTGATAACTGATTTACTCTGCCGTATTTTGTCTTAACGTGAAAGAGAAAATAGAAAAAACATTAGGGAAGTTGTTCAAGAAATCTGTGATTTATACTATGTTCTTTCTCCACTATTAGTCTGTATATAACCATTGTTGCAGCAGAAATAAAGTCAAAACATCCACTTTCCAGCAATTAATTTGATAGTTATATATAGGTACACTGCATATAGGATGTCATTCATCTAGGATATCCTTTGGTCTCTATACTCAATGCTATAATCTCTTCCAATCTGTCAACCTATAGCAAGAGCCAATGCCTGGAAAGGACATTTAGAGAGAAAATTGCAGAGGAAATAGCATTGGCAGTTCAGTATATATCAATCACCTTTCCAAGTCAGGGCTAAAATGTTTAGTATAGTTTTAAGGGAAACGGTGCTAGTAGAGTGGCTGAGTAATATCCCCAAGTCTGTTCCAGTATCTTTCTACCGAGTAGAAGGCTGAAGAGGCATAAGGTATTCTCAAAGCCTGCTTCCTGTTGGAAGAAAATTGCCTTGGCGTAGGATCTCTGCAAGACAGCTGCAGGCTACTCCCTGGAGAACCCCTTCTAGGCTCTGGCACACCAACGGAGAGTGGAGCCAAGGAAGAAGGCTGGAGGAACATGCTAAGAGCACAGCTTTTGCATTACCACAGTGCAGATGTTTGGAGTGGCACTGTAGTCCACTTGCACATGCAAATATGGCCCCGGCTTTTGAACTGTCTAAATTACATTTCAGTTGTGAGACAGAGAGAATCAGGTGGACGTGAGAACAGTTCAATATTAGCTTTAGCTACTTCCCCCCCACCGCCTCCCCTGACGCCCTGACTCCATCGGCTCCATGTTGAATCCGTGTGCTGTGTATTCATGGGCTCTCTTCACACGAGAACGCTGGGCTGAGATCTCCAGGTTGAAGATGAGTAAAAATGCTCAAGATGCATGGTTGTGTTGCTGCTTTAAAGCTAATTATCTTTGCTGAGAAGCACCTATTTTTAGTTTTGCATCACCTTTCTTCAAAGAAGCCGTGTTTGGGAACCTACATGGGTACCTCTCCATTCATGCTGTGCTGCATGGTTGATATTAGCTGATTTTGGGGTTTTTGTTTTGCTTTGGGTTTTGGGTGGGTTTTTTTTTTTTTTTTAACCTATGAATTCTCTCAGTAGGGATCTAATTCTAAGGCAGCATTCCCAAATCTCATGCTTAATATTCCATGCCTTACCCCTCTCACCATCATGTGCTCTTCAGCATCAGGCATTGAATTGCACTCCTGCACCAGGGCATTGTGATCCTGAAAGTTACCACCGATTCAACAGAGATTTGAACAGGCACGTGTAGGCTTGCTTCTGATCCGCTGTCTCAAAAGCTGGGCAGACCCCGGTTACCTCTGGATTGCTTGAGTGGAAAAAAAGTATAAAGTTTGTGTATGATTCTTAAGGGAAGCAGAAGTGTCATGGGTAACTGGAGTTAAAAAAGTTTTCTGTAACAACATCACAGGGTTTCCAGAAAGATAAAGAACTGTAAAAATGGATTTGAAAAGAGGTTGGTAGAACCTATCTCACTGAGAAGGCAGTCTCACTATACTGTCAAATCAAAACCTTTCCAAGTGACATAGATAAACTTTATTTGTATTGTTAAATCAACTTTATTTTTATTCCAAGATGTTTTATTCAGCAAGTTAAAGAGCACAGTATTACTTGACTATTGTCAGACTAGAAAGGAAATCTTTTTTTATTGATGAATATCAGGAAAATCAAGCGTAGATTACTCGTCACTGATGGATTGTTAAAGAATTTCCATCACTAAAATAAATTTGTATTTAATTGTAGTCCTGTTGCTATGGCAGCTAATTTCTTTCATTATAAGATTTTTCAACTAGCTATCACTCTTAGAATAGTAAAACATATTTTTCTGGATTTTAGAAAGGTAGCACTGTGTTTAGAACTAGTGTTTTCTTTGCTCAGTCAATTTTCTGTTTCTGTAGTGTCACCATCTTAACTGTAAGTTCAAGACTCCCTTCTTATTTAAATATCTATTCTCTTCCTTCCCCTGAACTGTTTCTGATGCCACCATAGTTTTGTGCTCAGTGTGATAAGAAATCAAAGGCCAATACCATGTTCACTCCTTACCTTTTTTTTTTATTACAGGACAGATTGCAGTTTTTGTATAGACCAGAAATACCCCACTCCAGACTTCAAGAAAATCAAGTCAACCACTGCAGTTTTAGCAGCTTGATTCATAGCACCGTTTATTCAACAGAATGATCAGGTAAGTCTAGATGTTGATTTGGGCATAAAAAACCTGTGCATGTTAATATTCAATTTAAGTAGAAGCTAACTTTTATTACTTTAAGCTGCATCTTTATGGTTAGGCTGGTATAAAGCATTTGCATATGAAAAAAATCCTGATGAATGAAAATTAGTGGGGTTTAAAGTATCAGTTTAAGAACCTGTTCAGCCCAAGAACTTTGTGAAATATCTCTAGAAATATATAATATCGGCCTAAAATAAGCCAATCGCATTTTATTTGCTTTTCCATATTTAAGACAAGGTGTATAATCACTAGTTTAAGAGCAGTTTATCTATCTAATTCTAAATTCAAACATTCAAAGAATCTCTATGGAAAGTTTTAACTTCCATTCGGCAACTAAAAAAAATCATGTTCACTTTTCTATTGTTATTCTTGCTCAGGCTTTCTCAAGAAGACAAACAAAAATGTTATTTTTCAGAATGCATCAGAATATGCTGAGTTAATATGTCAAAAATATGTCAAAATAACTGTTCTGAAGTATCAGTCAAAAATTGCTGACATGAATTAAAACTGGTGTGTTTTTATACGTTATCAAGTATATCTGAAAGTTAATTTTCATAAAACCCTCCTTCCTTTTATAAATCAGAAGCAGTTCTTTGGCATGTCCTTGAGAACTTTGTTCTCATCTGCTGAGGTAGACTTCCTTGTTCACCTAAATGACGCAAAAACCTGATTAATAAGTGGCATGCATTGACAAAAGCTTCAACTAATTGGAAGGAACCCAAAGAACGTCCAGTTATGATGCCGTTTTAAAAATAATAAGTTTGTCACATATATTTGAACAGGGAGCAATAGGATCACTTTATATGAATATGCTCATTCAAATGCATATTCAAAGTGGAGAAACTGGAACAATTTTTGTGCATCATTTCTGCAGGCATTTTGCATCACTTCCACTAAATTGAGTTGGAGACTGGGCAGCTGTGTGTTAGCATCTGAATAGCTCACAATCAGGTACAAGTGGAAAGGGGAGGATAAGCCCAAATGTGCCTATTAGGAATGTGGAGGAATTGTTCATTCTAGTTGCTTACTATGATATTATTCGTAAATTTGGTCATTCCGTTACCTACAGCTGACAATTGTGTACATTAAGAAGGTAAAGAGGGGAGAGCTAGGTTTAAGCTTCCTAAGAACAGTTTACTGTAAATTAGTTTTGGGGAACTCACTGAATCCACATGAGGGTACTGAATGAAGAGGAAGCATGAAAGTAGGAACAGAAGTTACGTTTTGGATGGTTAAGAGACTAAGAGATATTCTACAGTTTGGAACTTAAATTCAGAGAAGCAAGGTAGGGTAAATGAATGTCCAATGGAAGTTGCTCTATAGAATTTTTATTTTATATTTTATTTACTTAAAGGAAGACATTAGTATTTGGCATGTGAATGCTATCTCTCTAACCCATTCATAATATAATTACTTTTTTTTGCTGTAAGCCTTATCGCAATCATATATATGATGGAAAAGATAGAAATGTCATCAACTAACTTACTCAATTTCAAAGAAAACGTGGAAAGTTGGAGTGTTCAGCTGAGATAAAAGTAAGGATTGGAAGGCTTTACAACTTACTTGCAAAATGTGGAAAAAAGACTGGAAAAGCTGGAAAAACAAATCTTTAAGACATCTATTCTAGAACTAGAGAATCTATATAGAATAATCAGACCACATTAGATCCTGCTGTAAGGATCAGGTTTTGTTGCAAACTTGTGGCTAAATTGAAAAGTTGTCTTCATTCAGGCAAGTAGTTTGGTAGCAGAGGTAGATGATAACAGAGTTGCACTTCCTTTGATCTGAAAACCAGTCCTGGGACTCCTGATTTTGTGACTACCCACTTGGGAATTAATTGTTGTCTTTTATCCTCTAATGAGAAGACCAAGCCTTGACTCTGAGAGTAAAAACCAGACTATACTAGATGGTATTTCAAAGTGGAATTCAAACTTAAAAGAACCAGCAAAAAGATAATGTTCACTTCAGTGGAAAAATTAGAAAGCAAGATTAAGTTTGTGGCTGAAAAAAGATCAAGCCTTCATATTCAAAGAAATTAAATAGCCTTTGTCCTAAATATATCTGTGCATGTTGAATAGAATAGAATAGAATCTTAATGCCTGAAAGCTGGGGGTTTTCCCCCAGAAAAAAATATTTCATGACGTCCAATGAATTCAACACACAGAGAATTTCTCAGAAACCTGCACTAAGCCAACCAAGACGACTTGTGTTGCTCAAGTAAATCCGCAAGAACAAAATGGGTATAATTCTCAAACAACTGAGTGCCTGGCCAAGTTCTAATATGTGTGACTGCTGAACATAGAGGGTTTATGTCACGAAAACCGAAAACACTGTGTGAAAAGGAGTTCTATAATGTAGCACATTATGCCTTCCTTCTGTGAAACTGTAAGTACAGTACTCCTGAAACTGAACATATTTTGGAAGTAAGAGGCTTTTTCATTACTGGATGCATGGATTTGTGTTTTCTAAGTATAGCTTTCAGCAACACTAGGTTCAGCTGTGGCTTGCCTGCACTTCTGCACAGTTGATACGCTCATGCCCAAATTGGACACCTGGGATAAGATGACTAGAGGATCAGCCACAGGTGCTAACCATTCAGTGACAGGGAGTTTTATATTATCTTTCAGGGCAGCCTTGTACTGCCTTAACTGACACCATCCTTTCTGGTTTTGATCCAGGAGATAGGTAATCTTATGCTTCATTCACTAGATGCCATACAGCTTCTGCCAGGGAGGGTGAAGAAAGCACAAACAAACAAATCACATTTTCCTTACGGATTTCACAGAACACAAAATGATGCAAGAGTCCTCGGGGGGAGGGGGGAGAAAAAAAAATTGTGCCATGTTCATAGCAGTTTTTTATAGCAATATAGGAATGAAAAGTAGGCTAGCAGCAGAAAAATAAATGATGAGATTTCTAGCCTCTTGAAGTTTCATTTTGAAACTGTAATAAGAAAGACAACCTTTGTACACCTCACTGGAAAAGAAAGGATTCTTGAGCAGACGTCTGTTATAGGAACAGAATATAATATGAAACATCACCGCCAATATATTGTTTTGCATACCAACAGAGATGATTTTGCATGTATTTTTTTAAAGACACAACACAACATGACATCGTTGACCAGTCTTGATGCCTTGTCTTCAACTACATTTTGGATAAAGCTGATTTCTGCAGGCAGTAACTAAAATAACATTGACATTTCTGTCTAAGGCGGATAGTGTGTGCCATGTAAGACACATGTTTTCGCAAACAATGCAAATGTATGCAGCAGTATTTTTTATTATTTGTATTTTTCATATTTGTGAGAGCTTAGTTCTGCCAGCTGATTAATGTTGTCTGGTCCTTTTCTCTTAAACATTCCTGCTGAACTCCTCTGGAATATGTAGCTAAGGTCTCTGCCACACCATAAAGGAAGAGTCCTTCCATGCAACTTCATATTCCTGGGGACATACTAGAGTTTCCTGAACAGGATAGGCACAATGGCTTAAATAGATTTCTGAAGTGCACGTACTCCATTCATGTGCTGAGGATTATGTGTGACGGTATTTTCTGCAACCTGACAAGTTCGTTGGGCACAAAAAAGCAACCAGCCAAGATGACTCTGAAGGATCTCTGGTCTTCAAGGCAGACTGGTCATCCTGCATTTCATAAGAAGTACACAGCTATCCAGCCAAATCAGGCAGGTGCAGATACATTTGCAATATCCATTTGGAGAGAGTGGGAATACAACTAGTTCCTGTACTTTGGCTTTATGTTCCATTTTAATACTCAACACATATCCAAGGTGACTTTGGCCAAAATATTAACTCTACCTATGAAAATCTGAACTCTCAGGAGCAGATTTGGTATGGAGCAAACGGAAATTTTTTTTTTAATTATTTGTTTTTTGTGATTAGGAGCAACAAAGGCCAAATGTAGTTTCAGCCTGTACAGACTTCATATTTTCAAGTGCCTCTGAAATGCGTTGTCTTTTCTTTCCTCCTCCCTCCCATATCTAGGCCATTGGGTCCAGGGTCTGGGTCTCGAATCAGAAAATAATTCCCTTTTGCTCATGGGACAGTGATGTTCTATAGTACAGCAGAGTAAAATGAAACAGGAACAACTGAAGAAACAAATCTCTTGTGGAAGAAGAGAACAGGTCATCCTGGAGAAAACAAATCTGCATGAAAGCTTAGAAATGAATATGTGTTTTGGTGTCATTGCAAGATTTAATCCAAAACCCAATGAAGTTAGCAGAAGGCTCCCGCTTGTTTCTCAGCTTAAAAAGAGATTTGCAAAAGGAAGCATGGTAGAGTCTTTTAAATCAGATAATACAGCAAAGGGTTAATCACGCATGTGAACATTCCAGGGCTTTTCTTAGTCTCACTTTGAAAGTAGTATGCCGAGTGGCTTTTTTCCTGAAGCCACCTTTTCTGCTGAAATGGGGCAGATGTTAGGGAGGCTGAGGCGGAAGGGTAGGAAGAATTTCTACGCCTTCACAGAATCACAAGATCTGGTGAAGTAAATCATATGCTAGGCTTAAATTAAATTGTGCTGGAATAACTTGATTGCTTTTAAAACACGTAAAAATTTACAGCATTACTAGATGAAGAAACATTAAATAAATGAGCTAATGACATGCCCACTTACCTCTGTGCTGAGCATGATACATCAAAATGAATTTATGTATGCTTATTATAGGCAAAGTATAGCTCTATGGAATACATTACAGAGTTAATTATTTTGAAGTCGATTTGATACTGTACCTTTTTAAATTCTACTCACAGTCTAACTTGTCTGGATTATAAATATCACAAAAGAAAGACATAATAATAAATAGGACAAAAATAGAATGTGTGTTTGGAAGTAATAGAGTGAATATTCAGGAGAAAAAAAGCAGTTAATATTATGCCTCCATTAACAGCTTCATACATTATCTGAAACTGGAAGTTAGCAGCATCTTAACATTGAGGGACAAAAATGATATTGACTTAGAAAATTTGGAGTACCCCAGACAGTAACACACTGTGAATGTAAAACAGAGGAATATGAGCAGAAAATAACAGGTAGTTTGTGATAGCTGGCCTAAATGACATACTCATACATACATTTTGAAATGACCAACTTCTCAATATGGTATGTAATGAAATCATCAGTCATAAGATATTTCTAGGATGTCTAGTTATCATTTGATCCCTTAGAAATCAGTCAGCATCTCTGATTAATCCTAGCAGGGGCTCTGCCTCTCTCCCATGGGCTTTGGTAATTTCTCAAGCTGCATTTCAAATTTGAAAAGGTTTGAAAGCAAGCCTAGCACTCAAATCCATATGAAATATCAGTTTCTGTATTGCAGTGACGTAGTATTTCCTTTCACGGCTGCACTACTCTTTAACAACACCACATACAAAGAGTTCTTTGCTCATTGCCCTTGGTGGTGAAGAGTATGTTGTGCTGGGACTTTAATTTCACTGATTCCTTGTTGATTTACAGAAGGTTGATGTAAAGTTCAAAAAAAAAATTGTTATATGATTTAAATCCTTATATAGATGGCTTGCTTTCTTCTGTTTGTTATAAAAACTGCATTCGTCTGAAGTGCTTGAACTGTGTTACTAAGCACGATCATCTCACAATTTGTGTCAAATACTATATTATGAAAAGCAGAGATATCCTAAGTCCACAGTTACACTGAGAAAACCTCCTTCAAGCAAACTTAAGATTTCCACTTGTCAATTTTTCCAGTGATATGACATAGTACACTGAAATCCCTGTAAAGTCCTGCCAGAAAGAGAACTTCTGGATTTCTGCAGTACTGTGGGCTTTCGCTGCATGCTGTGTCTATCCCAGTGACAGATCATTTGGACCGTGTACCACACTTTGTTTTAAACCAACATAAAAATTAATGAAAAAGGTGGTAGCCTTTCATTTTCAGGAGGGTGGTGTAGTTTTTGGAATAATCCTGTGTGTAAACAAGGTTTTATTTTGCAAAGCTCTGTGATACAGCTGTTTGTCATTTTCATCTTGCAGATGCTATCTTGCTTACAGGACAGCTTAGTTAAAAAGCTGTGTTGACTCGTAAGACCAAGATGTACAATATTCGGTTTTGATTGGAAAGTGCGTAATTCCTTTATCATCCACAGGGCAAAAAGTTTGATGTAAACCCATATTTTACTGGGAGCAGAAGACCATAGGTTCAGAAGTAGTGTCAAAGCTCCCCTTTTCTGTGAAGTATAGTCGACTGTAAAAGTCTAAAAAAATGTGCTTATTCATCTTATTATTATGGAAAGTCCTGGTGACTCACTGCATTGGCGAGAGAAGACGGTTTAGCTTAGTTATTACTGTTTGTAATTGAGTTTTCTGTTAAGATGGAAACAAAACAGAAACAGTATGGAAGATTCCCCGCGTGTGTGTGAGCATGCCTGCTGCCTTTTAGTGTTCACACGCCCTCGGAGTTAAGGAGCAGGGCAGAGTTCTTCAGGTACATCACTGAACCAGTTAGTTCTTAACAGTGAATAAATGTGCATAAGACAAGAACAAGGAAAAAAAAAAGAAGAAAAAAGAGGAAGTCTTAGTCTTCCCCCAGAGCCAGGACTTGGAGTGATGGAATTTCCCTAGTGGGGAAACAAAGACATAATGTCTAATTGCTAGGCCACAAAGGCTCAGATGGAGAGCTCACAGTGGCTGGGAGTGCGGAAGAGCACTGACCCCAAAGGTCAGAAAGATAGAGAGAAAAAGAAACTCAGTTCAGAGTATGTGCAAAAAGTTCAAGTACCCAACCACAGCCAAAAGAAGGCTCGTGAGTATTGAAGCAAAGGAAGCAGAGAAGTAGACGTTGGTCTGGTTTTTTTATACATTTGTCTATCTGAATGCACACATACAAACAGAGAGATATTCTCCAAGTAACTAATGAAAGACAAACCTCATTAATCTATTTTCCTTTTGTGTTCAACCAATACTTACTCCTAGAAATACTGCAGTTAAGGAGATCTGAGGACAGATTTGCTTAAGCTTCTGGGGAATGGGGAGAACTAGCATAGGTAATGCAAATCTAGGACAGGGGATGCAATTCCAATGACTGTAACAAACAGGGAACTCATTCCCCTCAGTGTGTGCTACCAGAAATGCAGGAGCTGAAAGCTATTGATTAAGAAAGCACTTGGCTATTGTACTGGCTTCTATACATAGCAAACTCACAGGTCCAGCCAGTGGGAACTCATACCGAGATTTTGAAAGAGGATAGCGTTCGTATTAGGACATAAGAAAAGGAGTTATTCTCAGTAAAGACCTCACTGCAACTCAGCTTTTTCTGTTATTACCAAACCTGACTTTTTCAGAAACTTGAGAGCTATTGATTCAAGCTAATAATCTCTAAATCAGTTGCCAGTTCCTGCCTGGAGGAATGCAAGCAAGTTCTCAAGGAGTCGAAAACACCATGCTATCAGCATTTTCACTTCATATCACTTAATCCAACTTTCTTTTCTCCTCAAGAAATGTCTGTTTTGCACATGACTTGAGTGCAGATTCTTTTTTTTCCCTCTGAACATGCCGATATGTAGACTTCAGCACTTGAAGGAATAATGCAGGTTCTCACCTTCATTTTCAGTTTTTACAGGCTAATATACAATATAGCATGGAGAATAAAGCTGAGGTACTCGACAACTTGTTTGCCTCAGTCTTCACTGCCAACCTCTCTGCCCACACCTCTTGAGTGGATAGACTGCAAGGCAGGGTCTGGGGGAGAAAAGTCCCTCCCACTGTAAGAGATCAGGCTTGTGACTACCTGAGAAACCTGAACATACAGAAGTCTATGGGACCTGATGAGATGCATCCCAGAGTCCTGAGGGAACTGGCTGATGTAGTTGCCAAGCCACTCTCCATGATACTTGAAAAGTCATGGCAGTCAGGTGATGTTCCTGGCGACTGGAAAAAGGGAAACATCGCACCCATTTTTAAAAAGGGCAGAAAGGAGGACCCTGTGAACTACCGCCCTGTCAGCCTCACCTCTGTGCCTGGGAAGATCATGGAACAGATCCTCCTAGAAGCTATGCTAAGGTACATAGACAACAGGGAGGTTATTCGACGCAGACAGCATGGCTTCACCAAGGGCAAGTCCTGCCTGACCAACCTAGTGATTTTTTATGATGGAGCGACTACATCAGTGGGATGAGCTACGGATGTCATATATCTGAACATCTGTAAGGCTTTTGACAAGGTCCCCCACAACAGCCTTCTCTCTAAACTGGATAGATACAGATTTGATGGGTGGACTGTTCAGTGGATGAGAAACTGGTTGGATAGTTACATCCAGAGGGTGGTGGTCAACGAGTCAATGTCCAGATGGTGACAAGTGGCGTCCCTCAGGGATCCATATTGGGACTGGTGCTGTTCAATATCTTCATCAATGATTTAGACTGTGGGATCAAGTGCACTCTCCACAAGTTTGTGGACAACACCAAGCTGAGTGGTGTGATCGACACACTGGAGGGAAGGGATGCCATCCAGAGGAACCTGGACAGGCTCAAGAAGTGGACCTGTGTGACCCTCATGAGATCCAACAAGGTCAAGTGCAAGGTCCTGCATGTGGGTTGGGGCAATCCTATGCACAAATACAGGCTGGGGGATGAAGGGATTGAGAGCAGCACTGATGAGAAGGACTTGGGGGTACCGGTGGCTGAAAAGCTGGACATGAGCCGACAGTGTGCACTTGCAGCCCAGAAAGCCAACCGCATCCTGGGCTGCATCAAAAGAAGCGTGGCCAGCAGGTGGAGGGAGGTGATTCTGCCCCTCTACTCTGCACTGGTGAGACCCCACTTGGAGTACTGTGTCCAGCTCTTGTGCCCCCAACATAAGAAGGCCACGGACCTGTTGGAGTGAGTCCAGAGGAGGGACACAATGACGATCAGAGGGCTGGAGCGCCTACGCTATGAGGACAGGCTGAGAGAGTTGGGGTTGTTCAGCCTGGAGAAGAGAAGGATCCAGGGAGACCTTATTGTGGCCTTCCAGTACTTAAAGGGGGCCTACAGGAAAGATGGGGACAAGCTTTTTAGCAGGGTCTGTTGCAATAGCACAAGGAGTAATGGCTTTAAACTAAAAGAAGGAAGATTTAGACTAGCTAGAAGGAAGAAATTTATTACAATGAGGGTGGTGAACAGGTTGCCCAGTACGGTGGTAGGTGCACCATCCCTGGAAACATTCAAGGTCAGGTTGGATGGGGCTCTGAGCAACCTGATCTAGTTGAAGATGTCCTTGCTCATTGCTGGGGAGGTTGGACTAGATGACCTTTAAAGGTCCCTTCCAAACCAAACTATTCCATGATTCCGTAATCGTATGAATACCTAACCTCAGAGAAAGCAGAGGACTAAAAGTGTTCAGTAAAGCAACAATATGTCTTCCAGAAATGTTAACAAGAAGCCCTTGAGTAAGGAGGATGCACAAGGGTACTGGTGGTGTACAGAGTCAAACAAATCATCCAGATTTTTAATGAGGAAGTAATGACTTTTTTTTTTTCAGAGTGCTTTATAAACACTAATTATGACTTGCTCCTTAATTTTCCAGGTGAATAAACAGAACTAGGAATAGATTAAGCAGCTTGCTAACCTCCCTGAGTGAGTCAGCAGCAAGCTTAGCAGCATGTCTTTTGAGTTTTGAATCTTTATTGATTATTACCCTGCTTAAAACTTTATTCTATGTGGACCAGGTTGAATACCTATATCGACATGAAATGGGTCAAAGGAAAATTACATAAAGAGATTTATCGGGAAGGTACTGACCAGTTTAGATAAGAGTGCAAGCCTTTCGTACATCTATTTTATTTTTTTTTTAATTTCCCCTTCACTCTCCTGAAGCAAAAATTATGTTGGATTCAGCTTTATTGGAAAACTAGAGATCTCTTTGATATGTTTACATGTCATTAGTCATTGCATCTGGGAGGTAAGTTGCCCTTGGCTTTCTGCATCTGGCCCCAGTGTAAGTAGATAAAGACAAATGCTTTCCCAATGCCAGGATTCCACAAGCACGTGGTCCAGCCCTCCACTCCTCTTACATTTCTCCCTTCCTTGCAATCTCTTCAAAAGATCCTGTGTGTTAAAAGAGCCAAGTTAATTATTTTAAAGGTTCCAATAGTTTATTTTTCAGTAAGATTCTCAGACATATGAATCACCAGGAATAACTGTAGTTCAGGAAAAATTTCTGGGAGTTGGACGTAACTGCTAACACTTGGTCAGAATCAATTCTATGGGACCTGGAGGCAAAGGGAAAGGGAAAAGCAAAGCTTTGCAGTGCCCTTTGAGCATAGGGAAGCCAAGGAGGCATTTTAGCTCAGTTTTGTGTCACAAACGAAAAAAACCCACAAAACAAGGTAAAAGTTTTTGACCCTGATTTCATTAATCCCTTTGTATTAAAACAGAGTACTGACATGCACTTATGTTGAACTCTGCTTTGAACAATAAGAGCTTTGCTGAAAGGGGAAACAAGTTTGGTTATTTTGTTGCATTTTTCTCTTTCTACTCAATATTCCTCACATATCTTCCAAATAAATGGGTGCACCCTCAAATGACCAGTATCTTCCAGAGAGTTTCTTGAAAAGTGGCAGGCAGTTCATAAAGCCGAGTTCACATTTCTTTTTCAAACTAAAGAAGAACTGAGCAGGCAAAAGTTACAAGGGAGCTGCAGTTATTTTCTCAGGCTTTTATAGTGGTACAAGCTAAGCCTTCATCTTAGTCATATAAACCCTATGCCTCTAATAGAAGTTCAAGCAACAAAGAGTAGTTTTAATATTGAGTAGAGCCAGAAAACTAGAACACAGAATATCTATGCCAGCAAAGTATGTTTCTGCACAGAACAGAGTATTCACAGGATTTGCGGTAACAGTATATGGAATCAATTTATGCCTGGCAAGGAAAATAAAAGTATAACATTTCTTGTGCGAAGTTTTTTCCACATTCACTCCAACAGTGTGTGTCATTAGTTACATCTGTGACAAAAACATCACTTAAAGAAGGCTAGGAAAGAGAAACCTTGGCTGGCTTACCCTATTACTTCATCTCCAGGGTTTGCCCTGGTGCACTTTTCCAGTAACACAATATTTGGATAGGTTCTGTATTGTCTTATATAAAAGAAGTTACTATAATAGCCATCTCCCTTTACTCTATGAAGTATCTATAATTCTTTCATTTGGCTTAAAAAGTTATATCCAGTAATTTTATAATAATATAGAGGCTAGTCCGTGTAAAGCCAGTCATACTTGTTTATGTATCAGATTAATTAGCAACTTTTCTTGATTTAGGCTGTAAACTGCGATTTGTCACTGTCTTTGTGGACTGAAGATTCTGTGCTGGGAGTTGTCATGTGTGGTTTTATGCTAAATTATAAATGAATTTCTGGTGTGGCTATATAATTTCATTTATGATTTTCTATGAAAACTCAAATTGCAACTATAATGTGACTATAAAAATTCTAACCGCTATAATGTTATTTCATATTCATATCAATCTTAAGGTTTTTTAAAAAAAAAGAAAGTCAATTTTGTGTGTTTCACAAAACACAAAATGATTTGTCCCTAACCCCCCGCCATTCCAATGTTTTCTCCCAAAGACTCAGCAGCAGCCAGTGCCATACGGCATTGAAATACGTAATATACCTATGAGTTATTTGCTGTTGTATTTAATTCAGTGAGGAGGAAATGCAAAATCAAATTTGAGAGAGGGACTAGATATCCAAGCATTTTGTACAGAAACTGTTAATCTCATGTTAGATGTCACCCTTGAGAATACTCTCATCGGTGAATCTTTATTGAGAGGAGGAACTTTGAAAAGAGTAGAATTTAAGACATTTATTATTTCCTGTGCTCATTTTTATGTAACTCCCTGCTCAGGATGCTGATGTGAGTCCTGTTCGTACATGCCTTTCTTCATCTCGGTTTGTTTTTCCTGTATTCTGTAATGTAATGGAGGAGAAAATACCAAAGTGTGCAGGACCCTTAAGCTGCAGGGAGGTCAGGCTCTTGCAGCAGTCATTACTCAAGCTCAGCTGGAGCAGAGTTAAACAGTCTCTAAACTTGTATACTCTCAAAGTGTCAAGGTCATTTTAGCTTATTTCACATATAGTAAGTTGTCTGCTTTTTTTTCCACCCGTTCCTCATTCTTGTTTGCATTCTGTGGTGATAGCTGAATTTTTTTCCCTGAGAATTCTTGCTGCAGGAAATAACTTATTGCCATGCACATTTCCTTACTTTCAAATGAAACCTTACAGTTCAAGACGCCGCTTTTCAGCTGACACCAATGCTTACTGTAGTAAGCTGTATAACTAGACATTCATAATACAATAATGTAATTAGAGCTGCTCCAGTAAATCTGACTACTCTGAAACTTCCTTGCCCTAGAGTATGTAGACCAAGATTTCAGATAATGTATTTGAAATCCCTATTGAAAATAAAAGTCTGTTGGTGTTGGGTAAGGGTAAAATTAGACGTTTTGATTCCATAAGTTATTCCATAACTTGCTACCAGAACAAAAGGGGAAAAAAGGCATAATTTTAATCCAACTTCTATAATAACAGATAACATAATATCAGGACATATTAATAGTAAAGAAATAAACCACAAATGAAAATCAGTAAAATCCAAAGATAGTTATATTCATAATTTTGTAGTAGGCAGTTGAACTTCTAAGCCTGGCCCATTGCAATGTATGTAACCATCCATAACTACATTTTACTATGTTAGGGGGAAGAATTGGTCTACCAGATTCCTTATTCATAAGCACAAATTCTTATATGTCATATGTTGAGGGAACATCAGAATTATGCTACCAAGCACCTGATCTTTGAGATGTCATGATCATTTAAATGCAAAATTTATCACCTTTAAAAATCTTGCCATTTCTTGATAACTATCCTTCAGAGTGAAAATACTCACCTCTCTGGCGTTGCCTCCAGAAGTGAACACCTGGTATAAAAGGAAGTGCATGTACTTCTGTGCTGTTTCTAGTCCTATTGAGAGTTCTGCTGATGCTACTGACGATCTTTTGTGCATGTACAGATTCTAATAATATCAGTGTTTCTGGAATCCACTGTTTCTTATGTCAGAACTGATGAAAAAGTGAAGATGAGTTCAGTTTTCACCAGCTGCATCTTTTTCTCCATTTCTATACTTCTAAGTAGGCCTCTAGTCCCTTCAAGAACCCTTTCCCATGATGTTCCAAGGTCTCTGAATAACTGAAGAAATCTTGGAGAAAGGTAGCTTTTGTGCACAGGCAGGTCTAATTCTTCCATTGCCCTGAACACTCCACTTCAGAGCTCACAGGAGGACACTAGTGTAATATCAGTCTCATAATAGACTACAGGAAGTATTTGTTACTGATGGCCATTGCACGTGTCATACGCATTTCAAATCTTATTGAGGATCTGGTTTCCATGACTTGAGTTCTGGATTTAAGAGGTAATACGACACATGCTTTTTAATAATCCACAACAGGGAATGATTTCAAGAAATTCAATATACTTGTCACTTTTCATCCAGGTTTTCTGAAAAAAATTAAATCTCATGTTTAAAAAAAAAAAGGAGCTCTTCAACCTTTCAACCTGGAAAGGAATTTGTGAATATAGTTTCTATTCTTCCAAATTTCAAAGGGAAAAATGGCATAGAATAAAAATTGGAGAGATGAAAAGTCAGCATGTTTTCTGCACGGATTGTCTAGCACCGAGCACCTACTCAGTGATTTAGAATCATAGAATCACAGAATTGATTCTTTGCCCTAGGTTGAAGGGCGAAGGTTTCAGATCATCTAGTTCAACCATCAACCTAACTCCGACAAAAACCATCACTAAACCATATCTCTAAGCACTATGTCTACCCGTCTTTTAAATACCTCCAGAGATGGTGCCTCAACCACTTCCCTGGGCAGCCTGTTCCAATGCTTAATAACCCTTTCAGTGAATAAATTTTTCCTAATATCCAGTCTAAACCTCCCCTGGCGCAACTTGAGGCCGTTTCCTCTTGTCCTATTGCCTGTTACTTGGGAGAAGACACTGACCCCCATCTCACTACAACCTCCTTTCAGGTAGTTGTAGAGAGCGATAAGGTCTCCCCTCAGCCTCCTTTTCTCCAGGCTAAACAACCCCAGCTCCCTCAGCCGCTCCTCATAAGCCTTGTTCTCCAGACCCCTCACCAGTTTCCTTGCCCTTCTCTGGACCCGCTCCAGCACCTCAATGTCTTTTTTGTAGTGAGGAGCCCAAAACTGGACACATTACTTGAGATGGGGCCTCACCAGTGCCAAGTACAGGGGGACAATCACTTCCCTAGTCCTACTCACCACACAGTTCCTGATACAGGCCAGGATGCCGTTGGCCTTCTTGGCCACCTGGGCACACTGCTGGCTCATATTCAGACAGCTGTCGACCAACACCCCCAGGTCCTTTTCTGCCAGGCAGCTCTCCAGCCACTCTTCCCCAAGCCTGTAACACTGCACGGGGCTGTTGTGACCCAAGTGCAGGACCTGGCACTTGGCCTTGTTGAACCTCATACCATTGGCCTTAGCCCATCGATCCAGACTGTCCAGATCCCTCTGCAGAGCCTTCCTACCCTCAAGCAGGTCAACACTCCCACCCAACTTGGTGTCGTCTGCAAACTGACTGAGGGTGCACTCAAGCCCCTTGTCCAGATCATTGATAAAGATACTAAAGAGAAATGTCCTCGATACCAAGCCCTGGGGAACACCACTCATGACCAGCCACCAACTGGATTTAACTGCCTTCACCACCACTCTCTGGGCCCAGCCCTCCAGACAGTTTTTAACCTAGCGTAGAGTACTCCCATCCAAGCCATGGGCAGCCAGTTTCTCCAGGAGGATGCTGTGGGAAACTGTATCAAAGGCCTTACTAAAGCCCAGGTAAACAATATCCACAGCCTTTCCCTCATCCACCAAGAGGGTCACTTTGTCATAGAAGGAGATCAGGTTTGTCAAGCAGGACCTGCCTTTCATGAACCCATGCTGACTGGGCATGATCGCCTGGTTGTCCTTCATGGGCTGCACAACGGCACTCAGAATGATCTCTTCCATGACCTTCCCAGGCACCGAGGTCAAACTGACAGGCCTGTAGTTCCCCAGATCATCCTTCCAGCCCTTCTTGTGGGTGGGCATCACATTTGCTAGACACCAGTCAACTGGGACCTCCCCGGTTTGCCAGGACTGCTGGTAAATGATGGAAAGTGGCTTGGTGAGCACTTCCACCAGCTCCCTCAGTACCCTCGGCTGGATCCCATCTGGGCCCGTAGACTTGTGTATGTCCAGGTGTTGGAGCAGGTCCCTCACCATCTCCCTTTGAATTACGGGGGCTTCATTCTGCTCCCCACCCCTATCTGCTAGCTCAGGGGTCTGGGTACTCAGGGAACAACTGACTCTACTACTAAAGACTGAGGCAAAGAAGGCATTAAGTACCTCAGCCTTCTCCTCATCCTTTGTCACTGTGTTACTGCCTTCATCTGATAAAGGATGGAGATTCTCCTGAGTCCTCCTTTTGTTACTAATGTATTTATAGAAACTCTTTTTATTGTTCTTAACATCCAAAGCCAGGTTCAGTTCTAGTTGGGCTTTGGCCTTTCTAATTTTCTCCCTACATAGCCTTACAACATCTTTGTAGCCTTCCTGAGTGGCCTGTGCCTTCTTCCAAAGGCCATAAACTCTCCTTTTTTCCCTGAGTTGTATCCATATCTCTCTGTTCAGCCAGGCCAGTCTATTCCCCCAATGGCTCATTTTACAGCACATGGGGACAGCCTGTTCCTGTGCCTTTAAGGCTTCCTTCTTGAAAAACATCCATCCTTCCTGGACTCCTTTACCCTTCAGGACTGCCTCCCAAGGGACTCTGTCAAGCAGGCTCCTGAAAAGACCAAAGTCTGCCCTCCAGAAGTCCATGGTGGCAGTTCTGCTGCCTTCCCTCCTTGCTTCTTTGAGAACTGAAAACTCTATCATTTCATGGTCACTGTGCCCAAGGCGGCCTCAAACTGTCACATCCCCCACAAGTCCTTCTCTGTTTACAAAGAGCAGATCCAGCAGGGCTCCTTCCATAGTCAGTTCCCTCACCTGTTGTGTCAGGAAGTTAAGCCCAGCACACTCCAGGAACCTCCTAGGCTGTTCCCTCTCAGCTGTATTTTGTTCCCAGATGATATCTGGTAGGTTGCGTCTCCCACCAGGACAAGGGCCAGCAATCGTGACACTTCTCCCAGCTGCTTGTGGAATATTTCATCTACCTCTACATCCTGGTTGGGTGGTCTATAACAGACTCCCACCATGATATTAGCCTTGTTGACCCTCCCCCTGATTCTTACCCATAAACACTTAACCCTATTGTTACCATCATGAAGTTCTTGACACTCATAACACTCCCTAACATACAGAGACACCCCACCTCCACTCTTTCCTTGCCTGTCCCCTCTGAAGAATTTGTAGCCATCTAATGCAGCACTCCAGTCATGCGAGTCATCCCACCACATTTCTGTGATGGCGACTACATCATAATTATCCTGCTGCACAATGGCTTCCAGCTCCTCCTGTTTGTTGCTCATGCTGCGTGCATTAGTGTAGAAGCACTTCAGCTAGGCTATTACATTTATGTAATAACGAGGCTTGTACAAATCATTCTTCTCAGGCAGCAGCAGAATTAGACCTGCCAAAAGCTGGTGTAATTAATACCATGCGTGTGCCCTGATAGCTGTTTTTCAACTCTGTGTAACCCCACTGTAGTCAATAAGACTGTATAGCACATAGCTCTGCAGTAAATAGGAAATGTTTACTGCGATACAGACTTATTTATCCTGAGGACAATAATCCACTGGTGTATCCAAATCAGCTAGAAGGTAACTTGCATCATGTTCTGTCTCTCCACATCACGCGTACTGCAGCAACTCTTGTCTTAGTTCCAGAGTCTAAGTTAGATTGCATGTGTAATTTGTTCTTGGGGTTTTTTTGCCTGTTTATGTTGCTCTGAATCTCAAACTACCTGTTAAGCCGTGAAAACAGAAACAAGAAAATGCTCCCCCTGCCTTTTGCCTCTCTCTGTGTTTCTCTCACAGTTGCCAGAGGAGGGACAGTGAAGTAAGAAGTGAGCTAGATGAGGCACGTCTGCTGTTAATAATAATGCTAGGGAGTCTGGGGAAAAAGAAGGGAAAATAGATGCTCTAGAAACTTCTGACTGCTGAATTAAGCCAATGTGTGCTCCTTCTATCCAGATTTATGTAAAATGCTGCTTTTCAGAGATTTTTGACCTCTCAGAGCTTAGAGGGGTCCAATTACATTAAAATATTCTGGAAGTTTCCCTGTATTCTTTTGCTACAACATTTATTTATCTCCTGCTTATTAAAAGGATACTTGGAACCAGTTTTGTCAGATGTGTGAATAACAAACCCTCCCCATTTGATCATTACTGCTGCAGTACTGGGGAGGAATGAGTTAAGAGGAGAGGAGATCAAAGCAGCTGGGATCTATCAAGCAATTAGGGCCCACTGCCAAGGGAAGAGAAGGAACTGGGGCTGAGACAATGGCTTTGATCCCAGGAAGAGAAGGCTGTGGGTCAGGAAGCATGAAGTAAGGCTGACTTTGTTTACTTTGGCCCTGGTTTTGGGTGGGCTCCTCACCCTTATAGGCAATGTTTTTATTTGAATTGATTTTATAACTTGCAGTGTGTTTTTGCTGTGGTCTTGATTCGAAGTTACCTGTGTGACAGCAAACGGGAAAGTGGCTGAAAGAGAAGCTGTGATGCAAAGTGGTGCCTGAGCAATGTCGAGTGATGTTATGTGGACTGCAGGCTTGTGCTAGGCTGACTGCTGGTCTACGTCAGCGAGAGGCTGGCTAGTTTGAGATAAAAGTCAGGAGTTAAGGATTTCATGTGGATTGCAAGATGCTTGAAATATGTTACTGGTTAACCTTCAGTAAAGATGAGCACCTAAACGCTAATGCTTTCTTTTGGATTCTGTAGGTTTAAATCCTTGTAGCTTCACGCTACCACCATTAAGCTCTTAAAATGTGGTGATTTTTCTGCCTTTGGATGTAAGCAAGCCAGTTAGTTTGGCTAGCAGATTTTTCTGTTTGTTTTGGTTTTTTCAGTTCTGTTCCAGGACGGCATTGTTGGGGTCTTCCCTTTGGCAAGCTACTTAATGGGTGAGGCATCAGCATCACTTGTCTCCAGTGATGTAGCTTTGAGTTCAATATATGGTACTAGATGCATTCTAGAAAGATAGACAAAGTTCTAATAGGCAGGTTACGGTATTTTTTAATACTCGTGTAGGATTCTGGCTCCTTGATGTTACTGTTTGTCTTGATTCTTCCACAGCTGCAAGGAGCTGTTGGTGCTGAATTAGGTTTGAGTAATAGCTCTAATGAACAGTTGTAATTAAAACTTTTCTTTGTCGGCTATGCATAACTCATCTGGGCTCATGGTATAGGAAATCAGTCAATAATGGAAGAAATAGTTGTGCTGTAAGGAAAAAGATCCACCTATGCTGTGATTTTAGTGAAGGGATCTACCTTGACAGCATCATAAATGCAGATGATAAACTCTGTATTTTTTAATTTGCTGTTCCTCACCTGATAGAGGTGGAGTTTACTTTTGAAGAACCACCAAACATTATACAGTTTTAATACTTCCTTTATCTCTGTTTAAACATTGAATAGTTACTAATGCAAGTTTATTCTTTACCTATGATAATTCCATAAAAATAAATACATTTCTTGTTACATAACCTCACAAGTAATTCAAAGCCACGTCTTTTTCAGTTACTTCATCTCCAGAGTCTGTATTTCTAGTTTGTCTCAATCACGTTTCACTTGTTTTTTTTTCTCTTGGATAGTTTTCTTTTGGATAACTTGAGGAGAAGAAAACAGAGGAAGGAATTTTGTTCAGTGAAATGGATGTGTAATTGTCCTGACACTACTGTAGATATTTGCACCAATGAAGCTGCAGAGAGTTGTTTTGCTCTATCAGGATAAATATAAGGTGGATTTTACAGTCGTCTTGGAATTGAATCAGATTCTTGTAACAGAGGACTCACTTTTTCATAGTTTTTCTTCCTTTTTAATATCTTCATGTGGGGAAAAAAAATCAAATTCATTCATGTATGGCAGTGTTATTGCCGTTAATGTATCTTGGAATATGAGCTCTCTCCTGGAGAGCAGTGTATGCTCTGGTGACATAAAATGAGATATTATCTTGACCTTTGCCTTGAACGAACACTATTCTGCATCACAGCATTCACAGAGATTAAAAAGCACAAGCGATTTCTCCCTCCAGCACTTCTCGTTTCAGGCTTCTGCTGCGTTGCTGCTTGATAGAGGTGGAATCCACATTCCTTCCTACAACTTTTCTATGTACAAATTGCATGCACCAACCATTAGCATGACGTTTCTGGCATAGCCTGGATTCTGTAAGCCTCTCAGCTACTTTAGAGTCTTCTATCAAAAACTTCATCCTCTGCAATTAGGAAGTTTTCCCTATGTACAACCAAGTCTTTGCATTGTATCAAGTTACGCAATGTCCTTCTATGCAGAAAAAAAGTAACTGTAGCTTTTAAATCATATTGATGATTCCTACTTATGGCAAGACAACAATCTTGTAATACTTCCTGTGGTCTCTATAGACGTTTGTATCTATGTTGATGCTCAGAGGGATGTGGTTTCAACCAAAGCTCAAGAATGCTACATGTGAGATGGAGGCATTCTGGGAGCGTGTATGCATGAGAGCAAGTTAGTGCAGAAGTTAGTGTTGTAGCATATACCACAATCCCCAGCGGAATATTTTGGCACAGGGATGACTATTCATCTGTTGAGCATAACACTGGGACAGTCATTAGTGAGAATCAGTGTAGAGGGAACGAAGTCAAAAGCAAAATGATGAACTCTGCGCTTAGGGCCCTGAGCTCTGGAATCTAACAGGCTTCGTTTCTTCATAAGAATACATTGGGATCAATCATGGATGACTTTTTCCCTGGAGTTATTAATTTTCTAATATTTTCTGAATTATCTTACTATATATAAAAAAAAGAGGAGCAGCTCTGTGTGTTGTTTTTTTTTTTCCCCCCACTTTTTTTAATTTTTCATGATATAGAGTCAGATAAGGCTTTAAGCCAGAAGTGGTGAATATGATGCTTACTGTACTGCTTATTAACAGTTTTCAACCCTTCATGCAATGAGAAAAAAAACTAATGAATAGGACCCTTGCACGCAGAATTAAAAAGGGCTGTAAGCATAACAAGAGCTTTAAAAATTACTGGATTTCTTGGTCAATTGAAAATGAATGGCTTTTCATGTCAGTGGAAGAAATATTTTTCTGGTTTTATCCCAACCATTCTCTCTGTACGCTCAGTAGTGTCTGTAAAATTGACACCCGAGACTGGAAACAGAGGACTGAGTCCACATTGCAAACCTAATCTGTTTGAAGACCTGATGGGGAGGGATGGGGGAAAGGAAATTTGCTTCATTAATAAGTAAGGAGGAGGCTAATGTCTTGTCTAGAAACAGAGACTTATTTATCACAAATATTTGAGAATATGTGAAAATTGCAGCTGATGTTGAAGTTGACTTCAACTCTGGAGTACCTATCAAGTGCAAGAATACACCATCTTCAAAATCTGCAGTTGGCACTAACTCATCCCGGTATGAAGTAGGATTTACTGAGTCAACTGTGAATCGACGTTTTCTCATCAATAGAGGATCAGCGATTAAAGTGTGAGGGAAGGACTAAATTAATTTGGAATATATTTTGTGACAGATCTGGGACGTTTCTAAAGTGAAGTCAGCCTTAGTAGCTAAGGAGATTTCCTCAAAGGGGAAAATCATACTTTATTTATTTGTACAAGGATATGATTCAAAAAATGCTTCCTTAATTTGAATACAGATAGAAATCCTTTGCTAGATTCCTGGGGGGATACAGTGATAGATGATGTAGTCTATGTAACACCTCACTGGTAGAAAAAAAAAAAGTTTAATTTGTGTCATAGTATGTCAAGTGTAAAAGCAACGTAGCATTGTCTTTCACTGTTACGATGTTGGGGTGCGCTGTTAAGAACTACAGAACAAATAATTTATTTTCCTGAAAACAATAGAAAACTGAATGCTTCTTAATATGTTTATTACTGCAGCCAAAGTACACATAGTGGAGTTTGAAATGGACATAAAATCAACTATTTTGCTCTTTAAAGTTAATGAAAGTATAGCGTTGTATAATGCTGACATTGAAATAGCCAGAGATTTTTTTTCTTCTGTGACTCCAGCTTAAGGATTTCATTCTCCAATTAACTTGGACAAGTTGCAGCACTGGGAGGTTAATATTACAGGCTAAAGTACTTTCTGCTGCAAGGAGATAAAATACCAGAACTGTATTTGAGACATCAGAAGTTTAATTTAGTTGCAGTCTTGAGATACTGACTTTTCTTACCTCTCTCGCATAAGATTGCACCTGCATTGGGCTGCGTGTGTTACTTGCGTTGCAAAATCTAATAGTTCTTTCTCAACACTATCATTGGGGTACAAATGACTGATAGACTGTAATTGAAGGCAGGGAATTACAGATAAATTGCTTTACCAGACCTAGGTTTGCACTAAAAATTTCCAGACACTGTGCACCGTTTACAATAAAAATCATAATTTTTAGATCAAAATGTGTTCCTTTTATCCATATTTCCCATTTTTCCCAATGGTGTGTGGGGTAAATTTTGTGCTTTACCTCCTTTTGGGACTTAGAGGGCAAAGAGCATCTCTGCTTCAAAAAAACCCAGCAGCTTAATGTCAAGTCTCTGCTACTCATACGACACGTAGCTCCAGACTGATATCAGACTTGCTGGTTAGAAGTTCAGGATTTTGTTTTCTTGGATACAGTGCTTGCAATCCTGTGTCCTCATCACAGACATATATAGTAAAATTAAGTCTTGACATATTTGTAAGAGAACTAACCCCAATAAATACGAGTTAGCCTAAAAATATACCAAGGAAATCCCGATCTGTTATCAAAGCAAAATGGCTGTTGATTAAGCGACTGGAACACTCTCTTATGAGGAAAGACTGAGGGATTTGGGTCTTTTTAGTCTGGAAAAAAGACGACTGAGGGGGGATCTTATCAATGATTATAAATACTTAAAGGGTGGGTGTCAGGAGGATGGGGCCAGGCTCTTTTCAGTGGTGCCTGGCAACAGGACAAGAGGTAACGGGCACAAACTTGAACATATCTAGTTCCATCGAAACGTGAGGAGGAACTTCTTTCCTGTGAGGGTGGCAGAGCCCTGACACAGGCTGCCCAGAGAGGTGGTGGAGTCTCCATCTCTGGACACATTCAAAACCCGCCTGGACGCGTTCCTGTGTAACCTGCTTGAGGTGACCCTGCTCTGGCAGGGGGTTGGACTAGTTGATCTCCAGAGGTCCCTTCCAAACCTACCATTCTGTGATTCTGTTTCTAAACAGTCTCTATAGCTTGTTTAGAAGCCATAATGTAATGATTTGCAAAAGGCCCAGTGACTTTCAACTTTAAAAGTCAGCATGATTCTTCTTCTAGATTTCATTCTTAAAAACACATGGAAGTGCTTACAGCCTCTGTTAATCCCAAAGCAGTATTTTTCTTCCACAACACTTAAAACCAGTGCCTGTTTTGCAGGAGCGCGGTGAGACTTTCCCACTCTTCTGTAATCCCCTTAAACTGCTTTGGTGATAGGTAATTCTCTTTCTCAGTGCAGCCAAATCCCACCACCTAATTCCATTTTTGATATTCAGTTGTCAGTGTGATATTTTTAGTTTTCAACACAATTTAGGAGAAATGGCTAGACAAAGAATCCAAGAGTAGTAAGGAGGTTTCCAGGTCCTCACTAAAGAAGATCTTTTTCCAGTGCCTTTCTCCATAATGGGGCCAGTTCCAAACAGTGTTGAAGAGATTATAGAAAATATTTAGCTCTTGATATCCTGTAGGACCAATCAATTTATGGTTGGAAGACTCTAGCTCTAAGGAATTAGAGTAGTGCAGTCTCTATGTTGAATGAATACAATTTACTGTAGATTACTTACTGGTGTGCTTTTAGAATCTGCTTACAGTTTGCTAGCATTTGGCGTATTTTTTGATACACTTAAAGGGGAAAAAGAAAACCCTTGCAGCTTTGTTGGCACATATATATATAGACAAACTTTTAATACACTGAGTTTTGGTTGTTGTTGCGATATTTCTGTTGTCTCTGTTTTAGTAGCTAAATAAATCCAATAGGAAAATTACTTTTCATTCTGAAGTACTTTTGGTATTATAGGTTTATGTACTCATCCAGCTTAATTAACTTATAAAGTGTGATTAGGTAGTCCCTAACACACCTTTCTCAGAATCCCAGAAAAAGAAATGAAAGACACTTTACAGATCACCTAACTTAGCCAGAGTGTATCTATGTCATGCTGGACAGGTTTGGTTTTGGTTTTCCAAGTATCATTGCAAAGAATTTTGGTGTTGAAGACTATACCATCTTTCCAAGCAATCTGTCCCATGACTTTGCTATCTTTTTTGATAGGAAATATTGTCTAGTCCAATTTTTCCACCCTTTTCCTACTTTAGGCCTGCCATTTTTTGCGCTGTCCACACTGAACATGGAGAACATATTCTACTTTGTGTTCATGTATTTGAAGACCATTGGATTGGATATTGGATTGGTTATACCCCAATTGTTCTCAACAAATCCAGATTGGATATTACTCAGATCCTCTTGTCCTTATAGGCTTTAAAAGACACCCCTGTTTTTCCTGGAACTGAATTCTCACATGCACCACATTAAATGTTTAGCACTGCATTTACCCTTTTCCAGTCTTCTGTTGTTTCTACCAGTTCTCAAAGGTTAATGGGTTTGAGATAAAAAGAGCCAATTTTCTAAATACGAGAGATTTCCATTGTGAAAATACCTAGTGTAGCCTGTAAGCAATTAATTCCCTTCTTAGCTCAAAATAGTAAAAATAGCACCTTCTCACCACCAGGATTAATTTTTAGCTACCTACTTGCTCTTGCCCTTTTTTTTTTTTTTTTTATTTTGTTTGTTTGTTTTCAAGAGAAGATTTATTAGGGAAGATGAAACATTGGACCAGGCTAAAATGGTCTTCCTGTAACTGATTCCTGGGAGGTTTTATCCCAGTTTGTTACTTGGCTTCTCAGTTATCTCAACCTCCTGTTTTCTTGTCTGCCTTACCATGGAGAAATATCCAATTCTGTTTCTTTCTGGTTTTGTATTTACTTTTTATGAGACCTCACTTGCCAATTTTCTGGGCTTACTGAAACCTGCCTGCTGGAGATCCATGATATTTATTTTGGTGCTTCTCTTTTCACTTTTCCCTCTTTGAATTTAGCAACTTGTGACCATTATTGTCTATGACGCTATGCATTAAAATTCTCCAAAAAGTTGTCACCAAGATGTTCTGAGAACATGTAGGCCAGTCACTACTCAAATTTCAGGTCTGATTCCCTTTAATTTCTGGATGTTTTTATAAGTGTATATGATTTTGTAGCATACGAAAAGACTGCCTTTTCATTCACCCTCTCTTCTCTGAAAAAGCTTTATACTTGAAATCAAATATCAGAGATATAGATACGCTACAAATTAGAACTACAGCAGGCTCCTTAATGAGCCTCCCTCCTTTGGAGAACAGTGAAGCATTCAAACAGGGAGTATTGTTCTTAAATAACTCCTAGAAACAATTCTATACAATGCAAGGCATTATTGTCAGGGTTGTTTTTTTTTTTTTTTCTTGTGTGGAGTCCTACACCCCTGCCCTCTGTTGCAACTCAAGTCCCTAAAACCTTTACTGACCTCGGCTTTCCACCAGGTACATGTCCAAAACACCCCTGTGATGTCCTCTTCTGCCCAAAACTTGAAATGGGAGGCATCAATTTGCAGAGAAAGAACAGGCTAAAGCTTTAGAGGGCTTTTTGACTGTTGTACTGGTTTGGGAAGCTGAAAAATGTTTGAATCCTCCTTAATTCGGCTTTTGGCCTCAGAGTCAGAACATCAACAAAATTCTAACTAAACAGTTTTGCCAAAAAAACCCTGATATACACAGTAAAGGAGAAGTTTTTCTTCATAACCATGTTAGATAAAATTTGTAACAAAGCTTAAGAAATTTCCCACCAAAATGCTATATTTGCAATTTTACATGTCTTTTCCATTCGACATTTCGTTGTGGTTTTAGTTATAGCAAATCTTTTAGAAACCTATTTTGTCTGCTGGCATACTACTTCTGAAAAGCAGTTGATTCAAATCATCTCTGTTCTGGAAGGAAAAAAAAAAAAAGCCAAATCTTATTCTTTACACGAACGGATTTGAAACATTTTTGGTTTTGAGAAACGAATGTCTTACTAGGTTGTTTAGGGTAATCTGTTGAGTCAAGAGTCTGTTCTGAATTAGGGCTGAGTAGACATCTCAAGAGATGAATCTTTTTTTGGAAATAAGTGCTATTTTTTTTCCTCCCTTTACTTCTAAACACATGGGCCATGACCAAAAGTACGTGCTGACTTAAATTTGCTTTAGCTCAACATCCTGCAGCTAACAGAAACTAACGGCGGCTTACCTTCTGCACTGGTGTCTCCACAGTAGTGTTGAACAGACTTAAACAACACTTGTTTAACTTTGACCACTTAGCAGTTCACTTGACATTTGCAAGGGCTCCTATTTAGGCAAGACGTGAATGTAAGAGACAGGACATTGGCAATGGTGATTCAGAAGTATCACAGCAAGCTACATCTGTGCTGGGCAGCGTCCACCATTTCAAACACTTTTATAGGGTGATATGATTCGATGCAGACTTTTAGATCAAATACATGCTTAAAGATGCAGTCTCTGGACTTATTGAAGTTGGCAATAAAATTTCCACTGAATTGAAATGAAAATATGACTTCACCTATGTACTTTGTTGGTACGTTAAAGGTCTGTTTTATCCCTTTGAGAAAATCCTGTGACAAAATGTACAGAACTCAGTACAATGCTTCAAAGCTCAGTTGTTGCCATACTAATGTGGCTTTAAGGAGTAACTGCTTTCATTTATCATCTGTCATGCATGTGCCCTTTGGCCTAGAATATATAGTAAGGGGAATTAGTAGCATAAGATTAGTATAAGTGGCATTTGCTTGGAAAGCAGGAGGCTGATACTGGAGTATCTGCACATAAAGTATAGTCCTTCTAGAGCTATAGTGCAAGATTAAGAAGATGTAATAGGAATGCTTTACCTACATTTTTTTTTCTTTAAACCAAAGCAAAAATATCTCACCCCTTCAACTTTAAAGAAAGTGCATGCACTATTTCAGGGCTACTACACTTGTCTTTTTTTTTTTAAGAACATCAACTAGTGTGCATAAAATTATTTTTGTGTTTGTTTGCTTTGGTTTGGTTTGTTGGTTGTTGTTTTTTTTTTTTTAAATTTATTTTATCTTTCATATTTATCCAGTATAAGGAATGTGTAAGGGAAAAGAATTTTAAAAACCTATGTACCTCATTAGTGCTTGTAACTTCTTTGTAAAATCATTTTATGTGCCACTACAAAATAATAATAATGAAATTTTATTAGGTCTATAGTATTAAAGTCTATAGTATTAAAGGTATCTCTAGATCCACACAATAACAAGAAACCAAAGATACACTTAATTCCTCATGACACACAGAAGCTATTTTGTATGAAATCCCTGCTGTCTTGCTATATGCATTAAGCAAAACTTATCAGCTATTTCTACCTATTCGAGTTTTTTCACATAGAGTTATTGTATGTGAAAGTATTGGTGTTGGTATTGTATGTATGAATCTCCAAAAGATTTTTGTTAAGGACTTTGTGGCTTAAAACTGTGGGAGGCTTACGTCAGGCATCAAGGTACATGCACCTCATGCTACATAACTCCTGTTCCAGATGGAGTAAAACCATATTGAGAAATGGGCATTTGATATCCTGAGCAAATGAAAAAAGGTTTTGGGAATGAAAAAGGGTGTGCTATCAAGACAGGAAGACGTGACCAGTATAATAGAAACTGGTCTTTGAGACCAGTATAATAGAAACAAAAATGTAAAAGGATTAAGTACAGCATCATGGATTTTGGGAACAGTTGCAAGCAGTTCCAGCTGAAAGAATAGTTCAGAAGGACTTGGTTTATTAATGATTCCTGTGATATCTGTAAGCTACCAATATAGAAATCTGCTGTGAGAAGGCTAATAGCATTCTACCCTGATGACGTGCCATTCCTGTGTTATGGTGCTGACGTTCTGGTGTTCAGTGTGCCCTGCAGGCACTGTGAATTCTTGTGACAGGTCTTGGCTGTGCCAAGTTCTCTTTACAGTACACATGTTTACTCTCAAGTTGGAGGGGACCCATAAGAATCATTGTGTCCAACTGCCTGCTCCTCGCAGGACTACGTAAAATGAAACCATATGACTAAGAGCACTGTCCAGATGCTCCTTGAATTCTGACAGGCTTGGTTCCAGGACCACTTCCCTGGGGAGCCTACTCCAGTGACCGACCACCTTCAGTGAAGAACCTTTTCCTAGTGTCCAATCTGAGCTTCCCCTGATGCAGCTTCATTCCATTTCCTTGTGTCCTGTTGCGGGTCACCAGAGGAGATCAGCACCTCCCCATCCACTGCTCCCCTTGAGGAAGTTGTAGACTGCAATGAGGGCACCCCTCAGCCTTCTCCTCTCCAAGATGAGCAAACCAAGTGACCTCATCTGCTCCTTGTAAGTGTTGCCCTTGATGCCTTTCACCATCTTGGTCATCCTCCTCTGGACACTCGCTAATAGTTTGATATCCTTCTTGTATTGAGTGTCCAAAGCCACACACAGTACTCGAGGTGGGGACGCACCAGTGCAGTGTAGAGTGGGACAGTCACCTCCCTTGACCAGCTAGCTATGCTGTGCTGGATGCACCCCAGGCCATGGTTGCCCCTTTTGGCTGCCAGGGCACACTATTGACTCGTATTCAACTTGCCATCAACCCAAACCCCCAGATCTCTTTCTGTGGGACTGCTCTCCAGCCTCTCGCCACCCAATTTGTATGTATAATGAGGATTGCCCCATCCCAGTTGAAGAATCTGTCACTTGCTCTTGATAAATTTTATGCGATTGGTGATTGCCCAGCTCTCTAGCCTCTCTGTAAGGTCCAGATCTCTCTGTAAGGTCTCTCTGCCCTTGAGGGAGTCCACAGCTCCTCCTGATTTAGTATCATCAGCAAACTTACTTAATGTACATTTTATCTCTTCATCCAGATCATTTATAAAAACACTGAAGAGCACTGGCCTTAAATTGAGCCCTGGGGAACCCCACTGGTGATTGGCCACCAGCCTGATATAACCCCATTTACTATAATTGTTTGAGCCTGACCCATCAGCCAATTGCTCACCAAATGTATTTTGGACTTGTCTAGCAGTGATCTGGGCAGTTTATCGAGAGCATACCGTGAGAGACAGTATCAAAAACTTTGCTAAAATCCAAAAACATCACTACTGGCTTCCCTTGGCCAACTGGACGGGTCACCTTGTCATAGAAGGAAATTAAGTTGATTAAGCAGGACTTTCCCCTGATGAACCCATGCTGGCTATGACCAGTGACTGTGTTGTCTCTCAAATGTTTTTCAGTAACTCTCAGAATAACCTTCTCCATAATTTTACCAGGTACTGAAGTGAGACCAACAGGCCTGAAATTACCAAGGTCTTCCTTCTTACCCTTCTTGAAAATTGGGACGTTTGCCAGCTTCCAGTCAACAGGGACCTCTCCAGACTCCCACGACTGTTGAAAAACAATGGAGAGAGATCCCGTGATGACATTGGCCAGCTCTTTCAGTACCTTGGGATGAATCCTATTGGGCCCGATGGACCTATGACCTATATGCATCCAACTGGAGTAGCAAGTCTCAAACAAGTTCAGGGTAGGCTGGGAGTTTATCATCCCCCCAGTCGTGGTCTGCCTTACAGACCTGTCCCAGGGAAGACAGGGTGCAGTTCTAGCAGTCTATATCTCTCTCAGACTCCCTGATGCTCCTCAACCTTTCCACCTCCTTCCAGAGCTGTGTCACTAAGCAGAGGAGTTGCTCTACCTAGCTGCATCTCCCACAGGAGTGCTGACTGCTGCATGTTCCCACCGGAGCTCTGCCTGGAATGCTGCATTGGACATCGCGGGTGTAGAGCTTAGAGAGGCCATCACTCCCTGGTCAAGCTGGCAGACCTACAGTGCCCTTACTGCGCAAACTGCCATTTCGCACCCTGTTTGCCCGCCCTGGTCACCAGCGTTCCCCATGGGCTTCTGTTATACAGGTTGGGGGGGGAAAGGGGGTGAGGGGCCTTGCCCACCATTGTTCCTGGCCCCGTCCGTGTGTCCTCAGCCACTGTGGCAGAAACTGCAGGTTCCCGGTGGGTCTCTCTCTGCTCCCCCAAGGTTCTCCCGGTTGAGGAACCCTCCTGTACACCACAATGGAGTGCTCCACTGCAGATGGTGCCAGCATCGCAGCCACTCACCTCAGTGATTCACAGGACACTTAAATGTCCTGAGCGAATTTGGAGCGCTCGGGTGGGGAGGTAGGAGGAGAAGAACAAGGGCTGAAAGAGGAGGTTACTCTGTCCCTCCTCAGCTAAAGCTTCTCTTCTGCCTCAAAGTGGAGCTGAGGAACCATGTGTCCTCCTCCCCCTCCTGCTGTTCATGTTGGGCACAACTGCTACACCCCTACAATGAGACTGCGAACACTGGGGCTTGAGGGAGGAGTACAAGTAGTGGTGTACAAAATACCTTTTGGAAACAGCCTAGGACACTGGTGCCCTAACATCACTTTGACAAAGACCTTAAAAGACACATTGAAATAAATGCTGTAGATGATTACCAAGATGTTCAGGGGGGCTGGAAGGGTCAAGAAGACCTCGGTTTGCTTGAGCTACAAACTTGAAGACTGAGAGGGTCTCTACTGCTGTTGCCAGGCAGTTGTTAGAGGACTTTTTCCCCCCCCCCTCCATGAAAGGTTGGTGCAAGAACAGATGTGTGTAAACTGGATCAAAGTTGTTTTAATCTGGAGTGAAGGAAGCTTTAAAACCTTTCTGGAGTAGCCTTCCAATAAGAATGCTAGAAGTCTAAGCATAAAAACTGGTAATTTTTACAATAAAAAAATTGAGTTTATAGACTTCTATTGCCAAAAAAACAGGCTCAAGATCAAAGATGATCTTTTCCTTAAAACCGTATGAGTACTGAATCCGAGGAATGCCTCTCTAGAGTATTTATTTGTCTGTATCCTCTGCAGTATACACACAAACAATTTTTTTTTTGCGTAATTTATATAACTGACATTTAATTCCAACAATTCTGAGAAAAAGCTCAACAAATTAATTATATGTGTAAACTGTTTGCCATAAATTTATCTAAAAGAAACTTTGGCATTGCTTTTGTTTAAGAATGCACCTGACCTTTTCTGTTCCTTTGTACAATGCAAGCATGAGTGTCAGCAGGAGTTTAACAAGACCCAGACAGTAGAAGGGTTGCCAAATTCTCTTTATGGTGTATGTATTTACCGCAGCCTCAAGATCTTTTTTCTTTTTTTTTTTTTTTTTTTTTTTTAAATAGGACACTAACTGTTGAAAAATATCTGCTTTCCAGATAAATTTGGAAGGCTGGGGTGGGGAGGGAGGGAATTTGGAAGTCCAGGAACATGCAGTGGTTCTCACCCTGTTTTTAATCTGTGAGCCCAAACTGGAGGAGCCTCACGTGAACTGTGTGTTTTCATGGGAATACTGTCTATGTAATCTCTATTTGTGTTAACACTTCTGCTTCAAGTCTTTGCAAATATTTCTTTAAGCTTTTCTGTATTTCTCCAGAGCTTACCTGCTTCTGGTCTATTCACGTTGGCTTAAAAATGAAGGCAACAAATCAGTATGCTTTGAAGCACAGTTTCCAAGAAATACATTATTTACTTTGGAAACCCCTAGAGAGAATAAACTGTCATAGGTGAGCATTAGAAAAGTATTATCCTGTAAATCAGATAAGACACAGGCGGGACATTCCTAGAAATTCTTGTTCCATGGATTTCTCTTTCCTTACCTCAGTCATTGGGCTTGTGTGGTGTGCTAGAAATAATCTTATTTGCATCTTCAATGTGAGTTTCAGGAGTCATTTGGGCATGCGTTCTTTGAGAGAATTGAGTGCCTTTGTACTACGGTCTGCTGTATTTCCAAAGAGGAATTCAATTTATTTTTCAGATTTCAGCCATAAACATGATTTGGTTCTGGCCTATACGAGTCACTGAACTTCTTTATTACACACTTTGCTCATTGCTCTCCCATTCAAACGGAGGTGTCCTGTATGCAAAACCAGATGACTGTCACGAGGCCTTTCAAGGGACTCTCCACCAAGGGTCCACCACAGAAGAATGTGGTTCCCACCCAGGTCTGCTGTAGCACTGACTTGTTAACATTCTGGATGTGCTGCGAGTTACACCCATTTATGGAAGCCTTTGAATGCAGGATTTTAGTTTGTGTCCTTGTTCTTGCAGTGTTTGACCATGCAGTGATATAAATTGCTCTCTTATGTACAAACTGCTCTCCTGCAGTAGCTCCCTCACAAACAGACAGCAGCAGTTCAGTTTGTTTGGTTTTTAACTATAACAAATATCAGACAAACTCAATCAATCTAATCCGAAAAAGAGAAGCCCAGGAAGGAAGCATTTCAAAGTCCTTTTTGTGGAGTTCAAAAGACAAATTCCTTAGAGAGCTTCACAGCAAAATCTTCTTGCTTGAGGTTTCTACGGCTAGCTCTTCACAAGTCAGCCAAGTTACCGGTTCCTATTGCAGTTTGGATGATCTTCACCTAGTAATTCATTTTTAGGAAATCCCACTTTTCTCATTGCATCCTTCACTAGGAGTGACATAAACCTGCAGGAACAATGACCAGTTCAAGCTGTTGTTTAACCCAGGATGTAAGTGGCACTGCTGCATTTGGCAGTTTAAGTATCTTGAATTTGTTTCCCAGCAGTTATGAAACAGTGTGTGAGGCTAGCTCCCAACTAGTTTTGCCCCTTAGGCTATGTTAAATAAAATTAATGTCTTGTTTTAAGAGACAATATTTTGAAGTAAAAACTTTAATGTGGCCTTAAGGCAGTGTTTAGATGATGCTCTTTGGTGCCTAAAGCTTGCTGCTATGGGCAGTTGTGTATTGCAGGATTTGGGCCTATATGGACATTTTGCTGGGTGAATATATTTTTCAACTGAGTCTAAACCTGATGTCAATCTTTTATGTGACCTTGCAACAAGCCAGGTCAAAAACTCTGTCCCTGACCTCAGACATGCTGTGGATCTCTGAGAAGTGAGATAATTCAATTTCTCAGCCAGATGAGAGTAGATCAATGTATGAATTGTTTCAGATGCATGAATTTTCTTCTCTTGCATTAAATAGGAGTTTGTGTAATTTGATATCAGTAGATGACACTGAACTTATTTTCCTGCAATGTTCTTTTAACAAAGTACCAAGTTAATTAAACTTCCATTTTCTGTGAATTATTTGTCTGACAGCACTAGTATAATCTGCATTTTTAAATAAAATCTTCATCACCACTATTATATACAATAATAAGGAGCAATATGTAAGTACACTGCATTTTTTCTTCTGTGTCATGCTAACTCTGTTATAAATAATTACTTATTAATTTCTCATATTTAATAAACATCCTTACATACACAGTCATTTGATATTCACCTTTTGGTGAAAAGCTTTCTTTTGTAACTTGAGAAACTGGCACTGCAACACTATATACCAAAAACTTACCTATCCATTTGCATTTATTTCATGCAACACTTCAAAAAAAAAAAAACCCAAAAAACATTTTACTCCAGACGTGCATTTGTGCTCAAGAAAGGTGGAGACATGCTCTGTGTAGCAATGCCGTGACTCTAGTTTCTGTGTTTCTTTGGCAGGGGGAAAAAAATCACTCTAGAATATATGTTACATCCAGCTCATGGTAAATTGTTGCAAAAACTGTTTTTTACTGTTGGTCTTTAGTCATCAATTAAACATCACACTGAGAACTGTCTTGCTGGCATAGTAAATTTTATGAGTGTTACTTTGTTCTGCTCTACAAAGAAAGATTTCCAGTTTTCACACTGCAGAAATACAGCAACAGAAAATACTGAGGAATGAAAAATAGGCTTATTTTCCATTTAAAACAACTCTGCATTCACATCTTCAGGAGCTGCATTTCTTCAGTCTCCTGGTTGTAATGCTAAAAGAATAATACTTTTAATTGTCTGCTGCAATAAAAAAAAAAAAGATAAGGCTGTTATGCTGAGCCATTAAGTTACAAAATCTGAATTTATCCATATGGATCAGATGGCTAAAGCAACTGCCATGAGCCCAGATGTCTTAACAAGGTATTTCCAAGCAAGGAAAATAGCCAAGGGACAGAAGGTTATATGTAGGTAATCCAAGTAATGAAGTATTCTTAGATATAAGGTGAATAATGTAGCCAAAAAAAAAAAGAGCTTGCATAAAAAGGCATAGTTTCTTTAGTTAAGAGAAATTAAACATAAAATACTGTGTTCCGATAACATTCTGTCTGAGTTCGTTGCATGAAAAAGAGAATGCCAAAATTAACTCATAGATTGCGTATACCACTTAGAAAAACTAGACTAAAAAAATGCCCATTCTGTTTTAATATGCCTAAAGCATTATTGCTGTAAACTTAAGAGTGTCTGGCAAAATTCTGGCATGCAATTTTGATATCTTTGAAAGGTAAGGCTCAAAATCTACTTAAACAACACGGTTATCCTCTTGTAGCTCACTTGTTAGAGGGGAGGTGTTTAGAGTAGATAGATCTGATTTTTGGTGGCTGATAAAACCTGAATCCTAACTATAATAATAAATGTTTTTTACTTTACACTCTGAGTTTCTGTAATGCTTTAAACTCAGAAATGAAGTGGTTGTTTTAAACCTAATCGTGCATGCATGTTAACAATAAACATGAATGGCAGCTCTTATTTCGGTAGGACAGTATGCCAGAGAGTTACCAAGTATGCCAAAAAAAAAGTCAAATCGTATCCGAACAGAAGTCAGAATTGTGCTATAAGATAAAGAAGGAGCTGTAGTGCTGCCCTATTCATGAAACATCAGATCATCAGAATATAAGGAAAATAGTTTGGGAATCTGGTATGACATTTTGGGAAGAGATTGATAAAAGATTGAAGGAAAACAAGGGGGACGCTGCTGAGCTGTTAACAGTAAATTACCAGAATTTTACATTTGTTGTGTGGAGTATGGCTTTTACTGTTTTTTGTTTCTTGCAAAATGTAAGAGCTGGGGCAAAATACAACCTCATTGTAGTATTATATCTCACTTCACTTTTTGGTTTGGAGTGTTTTTAAATGGGGAAAAGTAAACCAAATCTACACTGCAGTGCGATTTTTCCCAAGATAACTTCCTCTGCTCTTGGTTTTACTGGCAGACTGGTACCATATGACAGATTTTTACGATAAAAAAGTTCCGTACTCCACATGAATGTGGTTTAGTATCTTGGAACCGTGGAGAAATTTGACTGAAGCATTCAAAAAATAGAATTGTGGTTGACAGATAAGAAGAGAAAATGTGAAGAGAGACTCTCTTTTTTGAAATGGTGTAAGAGGTCCTTCATTCTTCTGTTTTGTTGTGCTGGCTTTAATACTGGTACCTAGTTTTCCCTTATAAAATTCTTTTTTCAGTGAATGGATTAGGTATGGAAGAGAACTGGGCAGAGAGATTTGTTGGGAGCTCTCTTTTTATGTGTACAGTCATTCAAATGCAAACATCTTTTGGGTCTGGCCAGTGTGTAGCCTGGATAATGGAATAAGTGATTTTTGCTTCTAAGAATGAGATGAAGTTGTTTTCCAGTTGCAAAATTTTTACAGTCAAAAGATCTATTGACCAAGTAAAAAGGCTGTGACAACTGTGTGACATTTTATAAAAGGCCTATAGATAATAATCTACGCTATTTAAAAGTGTTCATTTTAATCACAGATTAACTACTCACTGCAGAAATGTTATGCATCTGTCATTAAAGTCCAGGTTTAATTCAGACTTTTACAGCATTAAAATACTACACTGACGTAACCTGTCTCTCAAATACATAACTGGCTGTACTATGGAAAGATGGAAAAATGGTGGTAGTTTCCTATACATAAAACTTCTAAGGCTGCTTTTTCTATCACCAAGGTACTGTTACGCAAATGTAATCTTACATGTTACTGCTTAAACCTACAGTAAGGTGAAGTTGTGCAAGGTCCTTAAGTGGAACAATCCTCATATGTAATTTTTTCTTTCCGAAGTGCTCTTTATTGTCAGTGTTGCAGGTTTTTTAGGTTTTCCATGCTGAGAGTTTCGTTCAGTTACGTATTCAAGTGGGGCTGCTCCTCAGCCTACATAACTGAAAAGGCAGTGGAGAAACAGGTACCCAGGGCTGGGATCTTGGCAGTGGCAGCAAATACTCAGTTATTCTGGTTTAAATTGGAGAGGAAACTTCGAGGAGTCACTGCCAGTTCCTAGAGCTGGGCCTAGCAGAGCTGTGCTCTTCACTTACATATACATGAATATAACTTCCATTGGCTCTAGCGTGTGCAGCAGGGAACATTTCTCCCAAAACCATCGGGTAGCTTCAGACAGTCTGAAAGCAGTGTGCTAAACCCTTTTTTGTCCCAGGGGTTGCGGCATGGCACCAACATATTGTAAGAATTTTCCAGAGACAGCATCAGGAAATCCTTGTTAGAGAAGATGGTCATGGTGCTCCAAAGGGGCGCAAAAATTGGGGGGAAAGTCATCCTTACATCTTCAAAACATAGACCACGCTTTGCACCGTGGGCACAGCATATCGTCTATGTCGAGTTTGCAAAGCTGTTTCTACAGTGCAATGTTTCAGACTTGCAAAACATTTCTGGATGCTGTCAGCTGAAGTTTGGATTCTGTAATGCCTTTGGCCATGGCTTGTATACACAGGGAAGATGTTTTTGGAACTCACAGCACATACGTGGAGCTCCACCAAGATGAATCAGCAGCTCAGGAAACTTAGTCTTAGTACATCTTTCTGGAGCCAATTTTATTTTTTTTAAATTTTATTTCTTTTCAACAAGTGAAGGCTTAGTGCTGAACTTTTTCCGAAGATCAAATTCTTGCCCTGCCAAAACTTCGACCATCTCTGAACAAATGTCTGGTATGGTCAGAATGGTGGTGATGCCAAGAGTCTGTTGTTACCAAAATGCAATATTGAATCCAGTCTCAGCATAATAAAAATGTACTGAATATTATAACAACACAACACCTTAAGGAAGTGGTGTGAATGTTCTGTGTATAAGAGAATGAACATTATAGAAGCCTGCAATCATTGTAGTATTGGATATATCTTTCTACCAGTTTGTTATCTGGTTTACTAATGAAATGGAATACTGTCCCCTCCCCCATTTTCATTGTCCCCCAGTTTTGGGGTTTTTAATCTCTTTGATCATCCCACACAATTTCAAACTAAATGTCCTTCAATTCTGCAATATCTGGACAGCGATTTGTTTGTCCTTGTGAAAACACATAGAATCTTTTAGGTCTGAAAAACTGTGTAATCAACCCAGAAAAGACTGATTTCCTGCCTCCCTCCCTCCCATTTTAAAAAGGTTTTGATGATAACAAAGTAGATGTGAAAGAGTGCAAATGAAAAATGAAGACTTTGAAGGGAAGAAGGAGTCGTGTTATTCTCATCTCCTCTCTCGCTTCTGGAATTCTCTTGTTTATGGAATCAAATCGGTAAGGAAAAAAAAAAAACCTATACAAAATAAGCAAAGATACTAGAATAGGACAAAAAATATTATTTTTAGATAGTAAACACCCTAGTACTATTTGTCTTGCTTTCATTAAATATTTCCTGCCCAAGAGAGGAGACATTAAAATCTGTCAAAATCAGCAGTTTTACTAAAAATGAACTGTTTTCCCCTTCTGTCCCATGTCCCCTGTCTTCACTGCAAAAGGACACATACCAGTACATTATAAAGGATCTGGAAGTAAAGACCATCAGAGGAATCACTGTTCTACTGCAGGAAATTCTTGCAAACCTTCAAGCGACACTTTTCAAATGTAGAAATTAATAATCCCAACAGTGCCAGTAGAAAGCATTCTTACAAGACAAGGAACCTTGGGTGTTTTGCAGTCGTCACTAGAACAGGTGAATATTCAGCTAAACCCTCCCTCAAAACCTAGCGATCTTTAGAGAAAGTTGAGCCATATGGCCTTGCAAAATCAGTAGACAAGTGAGCAATGAGGGTGATGTGATGTGAGCTGGCACCTTCCTTTATTTTCATTCACAGAAGAGAAAACCCACTCATCAAAAGATGATTTACTTGTCAAAAAACATGGAAGTGAATGAACTCCTTTAATCTACCCACCTCTGACTATGAATAATCCATATTATTTAATTTTAATTTTAGGTGGTAAGTTCCAAAGAAAGGTAGCCTGTAACTTTCAGGATAAAATTAGTGCTAAGTTCCCCCAGGAAGCTTCTACCAACCTACAGTTTCCCATTCCCTCCCCTGTTCTAAAATCTTGGGAAGAATTACTTCATGTTACAGATACTTAAGCGATTTGCTCAGTAGAACATATCCATGTTCTTGTGAATAGGAGGCAATATTTCTTTCAATGCTCATCAGCAATATTCTTCACTTCCTTGCTCAAGTCTCTCTCCTGTGATATTCTCATATTCTGTTTTCTTTCTGTGTGTTCTTACATTAATGTGCATCTCACAACTGTCCAGAAAAATGACCAGTATTTTATGGGAATGCAAAAGCGTAGCTATGCTGGAAGGAAACATTTTAACTCATAGTCCATGATTAAAACACTTACATGGCAAATAGAAATGTCTGCTTCACCTGGACTTTTATGTCTGGTGTGGGTCCTCACTACAGCTCTCTAGGTTTAGTCTCAATCTTTAGTGCTGCATCTAATTGAAAATCCATTGTACTGTGGTCTTCCAACTGTGTTGAAGGAAAAAATATGTGTTAGCTCTAATAAATGTTACATGAATACTTGTATGAGGACAATGAAAAAGCAGATGACATACCTGCAGAAATTGCCACAGAGGGCAAATTATAGAGCTTTAACAAAGGCTCTCTATGATACTGATTTAATTCCTTCTCTCAAAGATGTTAAAAAAATAGCTCTCAGTGCTAAAATAACTGAAAAACTCACGCTGCACTCAGAAGCTTCTACTTCAGGCTATAAAATTTAACACCCTGAGTAAAAGTAGTTGAGCTCAACAAGAAGAATGTTGTTAGTGATTAGAAACTCCAAGACACAGCAGGGAGAAAACAGGCTCAGCTTCTTAAGGACTACTTCCCTCCTCTATTCCTTGCTTTCTAGGACACCAAACACTCCAGTAACAGAGTTATACGTGATCTTCCTGGAAAGAACTAAATCCTGTTTGTGTCTTCCTTGCATTTTTTTTTTTTTTGTTACAGAAAATTATTTGTACCCAGAATTGCAAAGCTGAGAGCGGCCCAAGTACGTTAATACAAATGCTCTAAAGCAGCACTTCAAGGTGCCCACCATCACACCTTCGTGCTATGCCTCTCAGTCCTCTTGGAGTAGCAGAGTTATCTGTGTTGGGGCTGACCATAGTTTGCCACAGGCTCACTTGGTCTTCAAGGGAGATGTGCAAAGTTCCCACGCCAGCTTGCAGGTTCGCATGATGATAGTAGGTAGCACTGGACTTGGCACAAAGTTGTTATGGAGAAGTGCGTCTGGAACACAAAGTGACACTGAGGTTGAAAAGAATCTGGGGATGCATCTCTTCTGCCTCAGATTATTTCAGTTAAAAAAGTGTAAAAATGAGTGAAGGGTTGGTCTGTATTTTTTAGAACAGACGCACATCTAATAACAGGCCATTCTAAACCTCTGTGGGACCTCTTCCAAAGGCAGCTTATCTAAAAGCCCTACCTTAAAAATAGGCCTGCAGGCCTTAATGGAAGGCTTGAATGGACTTCCTTTTCCTTTGGGATTTTCCTTTGAGAGTACCTTATCCTCTGTTGTCATAGTCCTTAGCCCTTAATCTTGATTTAGGAAGTAATTTGGAATAGCTAAGTAAACCATGTGCTCTTCTGCTTTGACTTCAGTGATTGTGTGAAACCGATTGGGATTTTTCCACTGTTTAATTAATCTGGTAGAGTGCCTGTAAAAACATTATCAATACAGGCTTACATTAGTGCTCTTAGCCAAAGCCCTTCCAAAGAAAATCTTATGAGTCTGTCTGCTAACTAAGGAGAGTAAGCCATGAGGTGGAATCTCTCTTTTCAAGGCATTTGCTGCCTCTGAGCAGCAAATTCAAATCCTGGCTGCTGGCTTTTGTACCCTGTTGGGTACAGAGATGGACCTGCATGAAATGCTGTCAGCTCAGAGACCTAGACTGCAGGTCACTTCCCTCCCCCCAGAAAAAACCATCATGGATAGCATTTCAAGGGAGGCAATGTACTTTATTACATGTCGTGGAAGTTCTGGAAGGACTTGTGGGGATGCTGTAAGGGTGGATGGGGTAATGGGAATATATCTAATTTCCCATGTAAAAAAATGGGATGCTTTGAAGGCTGTTAGGTTGCCTCCCATGTGGGTGTGGATAGAGTAATTGTAGCAGGACAGTACATATTTAGCCAGGAAGAATAAGGCACCATCAACATTGAAAAGGTGTCTTGTTTATGATGACAGAAGATTTCCTCTGGGTTTCCACCATGAAAGTAACTATAAGAAAATGGAAATTACTGTGTGTTCAAGAGCTTCTGCCAGTGTAGCTACATTAATTAGTTTTATTTGGTTGTTTGTTTTTTTTTTCTTTTCCATGTCCCTGGCACATTTAAGTCAATAAGCCTTTGCTTATGTGACATGCTTTAAGTCATAAAAAGAAATATGTAGTGAAGCAGGACACTGAATGCACCAGTGCAAAGGATTTGTCACAGTGCTGCGCAAGCAAGACTCGCTGGCAGCAATAGGTACTTTGGAAAGATTCTTGCCCCTCTCATCCCCAGGTCTTATTGCTGAGCATGATGTTATATGGTGTTGGAATATCTATTTGGTTGGCCGGGGTCAGCTGTCCTGGCTGTGTCCCCTCCCAACCTCTTGCCCACCCTCAGTCTACTCACTGGTGGAGCAGAGTGAGAGAGAAATTCTTGATGCTGTGCAAGCACTGCTCAGGAATAACTAAAACACTGGTGTGCTATCAACGCTGTTTTGGTAACAAAACTAAAACATAGCACCCTACAGACTGTTATGAAGAAAATTGACTCCATCTCCACCAGACCCAGTACTGCAAGACAGCAAAAATGTCTGTGCCATGTGTAAACTTGGTGGTTTTCGGATTCAACACTTGGTGAGTGAAACAGGGTACTTCAGACTCCAGGCATCTGTAGCTGTTGTTCAATAAGGAGGCTTTCTGAAGGACTGAGTAGCCAGGGGTAGGCTTTTTGTTGTTGTTTTTAGAGAAAGAAGAGGGACTATTTTCTCTTAGTATCTCACAACTGATGCTCCTTGTTTGCCAAAACTGTGCCTGTATTGATGCAAACCATGATCCTTCGTGTCCTGGTTTGAAGACTCTGTAACACTCAAGCCTCCGTTGCAATCACAGCTTTTGCTCATTAGACATTGCAGAACTGTTTTCAGATGAGTCTACCCCAAAGGCATTTGCATACATTGTTAAACATTTATATTTTTTTTATGAGTTTGGACAGTCTTACTGAAATATAACTACTTTCTTAGAGCCTCACAACTGAATGTGGTAAAAACAAGTGAAACCAAATTGAAACTTCAAGCAAAATTGGAAATAACCAAGGCATGGTTTCTCACACTGGGGTTTAGCGAGAAGCCAGAGACGCCGATGTTCCAGTGGTTACAGTCGCAACACCTTCAGCTTCTAAAAAAGTTGCCCTCTTCTATTTAACACTGTTCTCTACATTGTAAACCAACCGCTGAAATATCTCTTTCCCTATTACAACAGCTGAAATTCGTGGAAGTGGTTTTTCTTACTGCAGTTGCAACAAAATTACTCCAAGACAGTATATGGAATGAGTTAGTCTGAGGAAAATCTAGAAATATCGATGACGGTTTAAAATTATGCCACTTAGCCCTTTACTTCTGATGCTGAAATACATTTCTCATTGCTATAAACAAGCAGCTTTCTGCCTTTGGGATCCTCCATCTTACTTGGGGATTTCTTATTACTGTAAAATACAGGTGTACCTAACAGGGAAAAAAAATCTGCTTTGCAAACTACTGGAACTTGAATAACAGGAGGAAAGCACTTGTTTAATGAAGTTTTGTGCATCCTGGACAGTCCCTGTTCAGAGCTCTGCGTAGATTACCTGCTCCGTAGGTCAGTGGCCAAGACAAAGTACTTTCTATTCTGTGGTGACATGATGGTGACCAGCTTGCTTTCTCCTGACTGCCCAAAGAAAATGGAAAAAATAGAACTTATGACTTCAGCAGTTCACAGGGAAATGTTTACATGTTTGGGAAATCTTAATTTTGTTACCAAGTGCAGCACAGTCTTGTAAATCACTTCCAGGTGACACTGAACTTTTTTCCCCCCCCTTGTTTCAGCATGCATTTTCAATCAATCTCGGTGAATTTATAAATGTATCACAATGTGATTTCGTCAGAGGCGCCTCTCATATGTTCCATTGTGGAGACGCTGCTACTTCCTAAAGTTTGTGGTTCACTTTTGGGGACACAAATAGAATCTCTCTTAGGATGTGGCAGAAGCCAGGCTCGGAGCTGCCAGGCGATGTAGACAAAATATGGCCAGTCTCTTCTGCAATCGGAAAGAGTGACTAGAGGGTACAGGCACAGCAGATTTGCCAGGTTTTTGTGAGACCCAGTCTTGCTAGAAGATATGCTTTCATCCAGCCACTTACGTTTGGGCTTGTAGCAAGCGTCTTTTTATGCCCACATGTTGGCACTGCAAATTAAGGCCCCCAGTTAATATACACTTCACTAAGCTCTGAGGAAGACTGACATAAATATCAAACTGTACTGTTTTTATCAGTCTCAAGACTGAAAGTATGTTATTTCTTCATTGCATTTTTAGAATGATAAAAATGATTTCTGTTTTCTGGAGTTATTTTTATTTTAAAACTGAGTTTAAAAGAGTCAGCTGATAGCATATGGTTACTATTTCTATTGCAATATCAGCTAAGGACATCACCCCTTAGTCACTGTCCTACTGCACTAGATTCTGTAGCACTAAAGGCTCTTACTCACAGCTAAAGGAATTAGGCCAACACGTATAATACTGGCCTATCCTTTCAGAAATGTTTGGCATTTGTAAGATTCATAATATAATTTTCTTTAGTCAATGGAAAAATAACTGGTGACTAAGACGCTCATCATCAGAAAGAAGTTACAACACCTGTTGTTTCCAAAAACAATGAATGAGCTGAAGATTCTCTCTTGTCCAGATCAGTTTTTATAAAACAAAATGAAACATTAAAGGTGATTTAACATGGACCTTCAACAACATACCATTCCATTTATAACCTAAAAAAGTGTTTTAAATTGTCTAAATGTCAAATTACATTAATATTTTGACGTGAATTGTAACTAAGAATCTGGAAAGAAAAAAAAAAAGGCTCTGTCACACTACAATAAAAAAAAAATTGTACTTACAGAGATTACAATTGTGCATGGCTTCACAAGGGCACGTCCTGCCCAACCAACCTAGTGGTCTTCTATGGTGGAGTGACTAGATCCGTGGACATGGGAAGAACTATGGTTGTTGTCTAGATCTCTATAAGGCTTTTGACACAGGCTCCCACAACAGCCGTCTCTCTAAATTGGAGAGATATGGATTTGATAGGTGGACCGTTCAGTGGATGAGGGGTTTTTTTACAATGAGGGTGGTGAAATTTCTTACAGATGAGGGTGGTGAAGCACTGGAACAGGTTGCCTAGAGAGGTGGTAGATGTGCCATCCCTGGAGATGTTCAAGGTCAGGCTGGATGGGGCTCTGAGCAACCTGATCTAGTTGAAGATGTCCCTGCTTATTGCTGGGGAGGCTGGACTAGATGATCTTTAAAGGTACCTTTCAACCCAAACTAGTCTATGATTTGCATGTCTGTTGTAAAAGAACCATCATCTTGATGTATGTCTTAAATACTCCAAAACCTTTTGCCATGAAGTCTGGAGAAAGATGATTACACTATGTTGTTGTTTTAGAAATGTTCTGGAGTGCATCTATTAATGCCATATCAGGGCGATTTTAAGTATTTTTTTCCTTTTCTCCTCAGTTTTATTTAGTGTGCATCCCTCCCCTCACACACACACACACACACACACACGCACCCACCCTTACCCAATTCCTGTTGGCTTCTGTGCAACTGCTTATATAATACAGGAAAAGCTACTTTGAGGATTTGAATAAAGTCCCTCTGGTCAGTCCTTGAGGCAACAATAGCACTCTCTTCCAAATGGCAAGGCTCTTTCATTAGAGACTTCACTATGTTTACTGAAAACTGCCTCATTAGACACCCTGATGCCTGATTAACCCTAAGGGCTGGGTAGCTTTAATGGGTGTGCAAGGGCTGGAATTCTCACCTAGCTTTGTGAGGGAGCCAGCATTTGGTTACTGATGGGAATCTATTATCTTATATGCATAGTTGCCTTCTTTATATGCATAATTGAATTCCTATTAAAAAAAATAAAAATCCTCTGTTCAATTTTGGTATAAGCAGAATGACTGTACAGCTTGAGTGGGAGTTTACTTTATTTAATTTGATTGCTTACCTCGCTTGAACCCAGTTGTGCTGTTGTCTTCCATGGCGTCAATATTGACTGATACAGCTGTGAGATCAGACTTTGTCCCTTTGTCAAAACAAACTGTTTTGAGGCACAACAATGAAATGCCATGGCCACAAGATGGCCTTCAAAACTGCCAGAAAAAGAATTCCATTCAGAAAGCTAACATCCATGTGCAAATACTGGTTTTAGGGGAAAAAATAAAATACAAACAAATAAAAACAAGCCCCAAAAAAACAACAAAAAAATCCCAGAACCCAAATAACAATCATATAGGGTGTCCCATTGTAAAGATTAATATGCTTATGTTTACCTCAGGGAACCAGAGACCTTCCACAAGGTCACCTTTTGTTTCTTCTTCCTCTTTACTTTTGTTGTGAAGCACCACCCTATTCATGATGACAAGTACTGAATCCTGGTACAAATGCTTTTTGGAAGGACTCTTTGGACCATAAGGTGCTATTTATCCTGAATAAATCAATCTGAGCAGAGCCAACAGAGATGAAAAATGAAGATGTCCTGATAAAGAACTGATGTACTTCTGTTGCATTTGAAAAATGTCTTTTCAGTAACCCCAAAAAATAAGAAGTTAAGATAGTATGAGCCATCACATTGCCAGGTGCCAATCTACCGTCACGTTCAATGCCATCTTTGGGCCACCTTCTGCAGTTGTATTCAGCTCTGATTTGTACTGTCCTGTTACTGAGGTTCCATTCCCTATTCTGCAGGTCAGATAGTGTAGGAAGAGAGACATCAGCCACATCACTTCAAAATTCAGCTTCTTTCTGAGTGTTTTAGTAGTATCGTATTATTTGATATTAGTATGTTATAAATCATTCATAAATTCAAAGGCTTTGTTAGCAAAACTAACTAAAACTTTCTTCAGGACATTTCTAATGGGTTTTGAATGGTTAGTTCATCTTTGACCTCAAAAATCATGGAGAAAAACCTTTTTTACAGTACCTAGTTTCATAGTACATTCACACTGGTAAAAACCTGCCTATTCACATTTTTCTCTGAAGGAAACTGAATCTGACTAAATTTAAGCCGTGAAAAAGATTACATTTTAAGATTTTCTGTCAGTTCAGTTATGTGAAATATATCCTTCCACTTCTGTTCAGATAGCATTTATGTGGAACAGGTAGTCTATAGACAGTAGACAGATTTTAAAATAAGAAATACTGTGAATTTCATGGCATTACAGAATCAAATTAACATAGAAATTCACAAAATGAACTAATTTATTTTGATAGCTCCATTCTAGGAACACACTATAAACTAAGAGCATAAACAGCATTAATCCATCTTATTCAGCATTTACGAATTTTGACGTGTGAGTAATAAGGAATACACGACCAGATATCATCATGCATAAACAACTGATATGATGTGAGCTCCCCTGATGCATGCATTTATCTGAAATTACTTATGTGAGCTACTCTTGGAAACACGATGTGAATTCTTCCAGTGGGGTTGATCACAGTTTAGAATATGTATGTTTTAACTGCTAACTGAAACATCCAGCAAAGTTTCAGTGAATCTTATATATATTTGTTTAACTTCTGTACTTTAGCTGGCTAGCTCCAGAGAGTTTTCTTTGTGGACATCAATGCAAGGATGATATATGCTTTTAGAGGAATCAGATGCATCATTATGGCTCAATAAGTTTATTTTTCTCTTCTGCTTTCTGGGAGGAAAAAAAAAAAAAGCCAAAGAAACTAATAATACTGAAGTGATGAGAACAACAAGGAGACTTTTTTTTTTTAAAATTAGTCCTTGTAAAAATACTTGTTACAGAGAAAATGTATGCTTCTATTTTATCCAACTTTTTAGTGAGATTTTGGTAATATATATATATCTGTTTGAACAATTGGTATGTATATTGGTTTTTTATCCCCAATAATGTTTAATATTTTTATTTATATTTTTCATCCTTTTCTTAATGCCCTGATCATTATTTACACTGAAGGTGCAGTACCTTACTTAGTCTTCAGTACAAAATAATATTTATGTTTTTAGTGATATATTGATAAACTGCAGTAATACTGTGTTAGTTCACTTCCTTCTCCTCTAAACTTCAAGTATTCTTTTTTCTCCCTATGTAATCTCAAATATTTCCTTATTCAGTTTCTTATCACAGTGCTTTTCCTTATATTTTCCAAAATTAATAAACAGCTGAAGTAACAATAGAAATACAGTATGACAAGTCAGCTATACTGATGGTTTAAAAAACCCAACCAATCACACAAAAAAACCCACAACAAAAAAGCAGATGAGCAGATGATAATTCTAGTTTGCCTTACACATTTTCTGTGTTAAAGATAATGATGTCCCAAGTAACTTGAGCTACTTAGGATTTGCACTGGTAGAAATGAAACTAGACTCAGTTTTCAAGTGTATGTCTTCAAATTGTACTTTAAAGATGTAGTAATTAGGAATGTAGTAATCTGGAAATCTAGTAGAGAATCAAGTCACAGGATTCTCATTAAATAGAAAATGACACAGTCTTGTACCAGTAACAGTTCAAGAGATATTAACCTTATCGCTTTCCCTCCAATCTCCCCCCTACTCCACTAAACAAAACCAAAACCTGCACTCTACTGCATCAATAGTGAGGTAGTCTGGGAAGCTGGTTTTTTCCAGGTCACTTTCTAAAGATACAGAAATAATTTATTATGTGCTTTGAAACATTTTTTCATGCCAACAAAAGTCTAGTATGAGTGTACCTGTAAATCAAGACTGCTTATACAAATAGGATTGATTCCTCCAGCAACTACATAGGTGAACAACAGAGAATCATGGCAGCTTTTTCAGTCCCACACATTAAAGAAAGAAGAAAAACCTACTTCCATATCACCTAATTTTATGGTTGCTTTTACGCTTCCATTTTAGTTTATGTATAAGTCAATTATCATTCTAAGTTTTTTAATAATAGCTTATTCTTTCTTTGACACGTATTCTGTTCGGTAGTTCAAAACCCTTAATTTTTTTTAATGCATTATCGACCTCCTTGTCTCTTCAATTCGTTTCTCTCTGTGCATTAAGATTACCTTTCTTGTCCTCCTTGTCTCTCTGATTCATTTCTCTCTGTGCATTAAGATTACCTTTCTTGTCCTTGAGGAAATATGTCTTTAATTATACAGGGTTATTCAAACAGGCAACATCTCAGTAATATTAGATTTTGCAAGTAATTTTGGATGCATGATGTAATAATGAATTCTAGGCTGTATAGTCAAACTGATAAAAGTGAGAAGAAGAGCGACGAGGAGGCAACCTATTCACCAATAAACATTTTAATGCAGGGCACAAATGTCCACACCAAGGAAAAAAAACAATCAATCTTTTAACGTGCTCTTCTTTTGCACCGTTCTCTCCTGAAGCAAAATCTCTGGTATTCCAAATGTCATCTCTTTGGACATTGGGTCTGTGTATTTATTTCTGCTGAAGTTTTGACTTACAAAAGCTCTGAAAAGGAAGGAAAAGGTCTGCAGCAGTCGCACACTATTATTGTGTCCAACACAGCCAGCTCCAAGGCCAGATTGCTGTATTCTGTTAGAGCTGACACTGTGCCAGCAGGCTCTCTGTCCACCAAGATCAGTTCAAGGCTGGATTGTGGTTATGTCAGCTTGGTAACTGCATTGCACAATCACTGAATTTGGAGTAGTGCAACTATATGTCTGCTTTCCCTCAGGCTGCATTGCTCAATCACTGAAATGGGAGTAGCGCAACTATATGTCTGCTTTTCCTCAGAGGATAGTCTTTCCTACTGAGATGTTGAATCTTGAGAACTTCAATGTGTGCTGCTCATGCAGCTGTGCTGTGGGAGCACAGCATTACCTTCAACAGAGTTGCAAGACAATCTCGAAATCACAGAGGGGTACATGGTGTGCCCATGGGTACAACCGTGAGGATACTGGTGAAGTACAGTTCATCCTAGATTACAAGTACGTTCTGCATGGATTGTAAAAGTGTTGTGTTGCACAAATTTAATTCTGTTCAGGAAAGCCAAGATTAACAAATTTAAGGTATTAAGCTAAGGCTTGCAGTCAGTGAAGAATATGGTGGGATATACCACCATATATTCAACGTGTCTAGGTTGGGTGTTTATGGAGAAGGGATTTTGTGCAAGTGAGTTCTTCCTCCTCTGCATAAGGTAGAAGTTGAACCATATCATCTTGTCATCTTGTCTCACTTTGGTGTTCATTTTCTACGCTCCTGTGCCCGTGTGGGAGAAGGGATAAATATTGGAAGAAGTCAAGGGAGAAAAGCTTGCAGGTAGTACATGCCACCTAAGCATATAGCTGACCCATATTAGTGTTTTGGTAAAGTATTTTATTTTGAAAGACCTTGCACGACCAAGGTTGTGGTAGAGTCGCCCCAGGGCAGTTGTGAAATAATGGTCAGGGAAGCTAAATGCAGAGAAGTGGGCTTAGATTCCTGAAGTGCAAAATCGACTATACTTATTAAAAAAAAAAAAAAAAAAGAGGACAAGGAAGAGAAAAATACTGAAGAAATGTTATCTATATTTCTCTGAAGATAAATCTGCAATAGCAAAAGAGTACATTGGCAACTTAGAAAGTTAAAAAATCCATTATATTCCATTGAATATGGTGAATTCTAACATAAATAACTGGAATGACAATTTTGTGCGAACACAGAGGTTGACAAAGGTAGATATAAAGCAACATATTCTATATAGAGAAGTAATTATGCACTATTCGGCATATTTTACATAAAGAGAAGTTATGTTGTAAAAATACAGAAGGCTATAGGAGACTTGAAGAAAGCATAAATATAGGAAGATGTGGTGTTTCTGGAAAATACTGGATTTTTTAACTCTGCCCAATTAAAAATAGAAGTAATAAACAGAAGAAATTTTTCATTTCATTACAGCTGTTAACACTTTGACTGTTCTGGAAGCTACTAGAAAAAGCTGTGCAGAGATAATTTTTTTTAAAAGATTGACCATAGATTACATTTCATTTTCGGTGGACTGCAGTGCTGAACTCTATCGTCAGAAAGCTATGTAATACTGTTCAAGGGTAATCCTCTGGGATGTGAGGATTCCACACTGGTATACCATAGTACTTCACAAGTTTTTACAGGAAGGATTTTCTTTTTCATTGGCATAGTTATCAGCAAAGTATTCTTTGTCCCTTGCAGATAGTGGAGAACTACTTTTGTGGTGACTAACATAAATAGGCCTTGAGAAAAAGTCTTTGTTTAAGACGTATTAGCATTTCACAGTTATAGTTACAAGCCAGAATTTTAATTTCAGATGATAACCAAGCAGGAAACTTGTTTCTGAAGGAGCAAAGTAATTCTTGTATCTGTCAGGGCTCAGCACCTTGATTAATGGAATTCCACGATCACATGAGTAGTATTACCAAAAATACAACACGCATAACTCTGCGAATCCTGTTTAGGCTTCAGTTTATCCATGTTAATACTCTAGTCTACCATTTTTATCTGAATTGCGTTACAGTATCCTAGTCCACCCTATTGGCAATGTTCAAAAAACACTTATTAGTAGACTTACGGGAAGCCTAAAAGGATGTGGAATATGGACAGCAGCCTATATAGTAAGGAACTTACTATTGAAATTAATGCTTTGTATGAAAGTGAGGCTCTGGATCAGTAGCCAAAGTTTTTTACTTGCTTGGAAAATTATGCTTAAACTCCGACATAGCTGCTTAAGAAACCCAAAAGTACGCAGCTGTCTTTTAACCTACCAGTGATGAATAGTTCTTAAGCCTCACTCCTCTCCCTGTTCTAAGGAAAACATTTTCTAATGCTTTGAATCTTCAGTCTTGTTCTTGCTGATGTGGCATCTTCTTGCACATCCACCAACAGCTGCAGTGTAGTATTAATGCAGTCACTTCCATTTACACAGAAAGAGTAGACACTTTTGTGTTATCATTCAGTGTAAAGTCTTACAGCAGAAGCACTTGCTGTGGGCTTAGTTTGGTTTCAGGGACGTTATTGTCCTCCAGTGATTTCTGATGGAAGAAGAATTAAGTCAACACTAAGAGCTTGGGGAATTGCTGTTTTGTTAATAGATATGTTTAGCCGTTTTGATTTCCATTTATGGCTTTGCCTCCTTTATGAGGATTCTGCCTCATAATGAAAATTGTGTTTTGTTTTCACCCATCATCCAAGAGAGAAAATCTTCAGATTTTCCATGTAAACATAGATGAAAATAATAAAAGGCTAAAAATAAAGAGGATAGGCAATTAACACTGTAAGACAAAAAGTGGGAAGAGATTTTAGTCAGGAACAGAAAGAATAAATGTCACCGGTTTTCTCGGAAAAAGCAGCTTGATGATCTATAATTATACATATTAATCTTTTTTTCTTATAATATGATGATTAGAGCTCTGGTTAGTGTAAGTTAAGAGTGGTTTATTGGCGTCATCATAACAATGGTGATATATAATAGCAAGGAATCTGGCAAATAATATTCAGCATAATGACTCAAAAAACCTGATTAAATGAAGAAAAAAAAACCAAAAAAAACAACGACAAAAAAAGCCCTGCCCACGGCAGCGGGGTTGAAACTAGATGATCTTTAAGGTCCCTTCCAACCCCAAGCCATTCTGTGATTCTGTGATTCTGTAAATGGATCAAATTCCCCCCAGTGATTATAAATCTTCATGAATTCATAGGCTAAATTTTTTCATGGCAATTTACACCTATTGCCCCTTGTTATAGCTATAACCTACCCTTATATCTAAACAGCTCTGGGTTTTTTTCCTTTTTTTTTTTTTTTTTACCTGCCATTTAGTTCCTTTGATAAACTTCTAGATGGCAATTACAGCCTTTCTAGTCTTTATTTCATCAGGTTAAACAAGCAAAATTTTGTTTCACCTTGTAAGATAGTAGATTGTTTTCCTATAGTCTTTCAGTCTATCCTTATTTAAATTCATCTTTCTTAAGCAAGAATAGTCCATACTCTGTTTGTTCAATATTACGAGGAAGTTTCCAATACTGCATCAACTGTTGTTGATGGTTCATATTCCTACTGTGATTGCCTATTGCATCCAGGTTTTACTTCTCTGGCTTTAACTAATGAGATTGTTTTTGTTATTATTCCTGAAGTGCATGGGTTTACATTTTCTTATACTTAGCTTAGTTTCATTTCTATCATTAACTCATCAAGTTCCTTAGTTTACTTAGTGCTAACATTATAAAAATGTGCCTCATAACTAATCATTCAGGGAGTCCTGTTTCCTCCTTAAACAGCACCATTAGTTACCTCCCATTTAGCCAAACTTCCCTCCTCCTAACTCCTTTCGTATATGAAATCCAGGAAAACTAGCAGTATACGATGTGATGCAATATCAAATACTTTAGTAGAATCTAGAAAGAGTAGATCTATTTAATTTCCTTTGTTTTGAATACCATTTGTCTCATGAAGGATGCCCACTTAATCTGGCGTGGTAGATATTTGTGAGGTCTGTGTTTCGTTGTACCCCATTTTCCAGTCATGTCAGTCTTTTAAAATATTCCCTTAAAATGTGTCCTGAATCTCACAAACTGCTGAGGTCAGTCTACTAAGACTGTAGGTGTCTGTTGGAGCTATTGTTTTTCCATTCCAATATGGAAGAGTAATATTCTAGGTTTGGAAATTTATTCTTGTTGTATGTCTGGTGCATGACTATGAAAAGTTTAGTCATGCTGTTTTAAAACAAAAAAACACCACCTTTTGTGGCATTACCATCATGCTGGGAAAAGCCAAGCAGCAACTCTTGGAAAAAATGTGGAAGTTTTCATCATCTTTGTCATGTTTCATCTCATTTTATTCTCTAGTCAATCTGCTGGTACTCCCCATATCTTCCTATATGGAGACACAACACTGCCCACTGACGCTTTAATTTTTTCTACATCTGGTTAGTCAAATAACTATTGCTAACAGAATGCGCGTTTCTCTTGCCAGGAAGAGTAAGCATGTATTTCCAAGCTCACACTTATTTTAGAGAGGTAGACTTCAGTGGCTTATTTATACTTCTTCTTTTCTCTAACTTTAGTATAGTTATATAAAGCATAGGCTTTGACACAAGGTTTCATGAAAATAATGCAAGCAAGAAATGTATTAAATGCAGAAATGAAAATTTCATAGACTATGTGATATACAATAGAAAAAGATGTAAGAACACTGACAACTGATGTAAAAAGAAGTTCTGTGTATTTCTTTTTTGTGGACAGTGAGTTCTTGAAGCCACCACATTATTTTTTTTCTCAACCCAAAAGTCTATCACCTGCAGGAGATATTTTATTTACTAGGACTGGGGGTTCTTGTACATTTTGTACCTCTGTAAAGCAGAAATTTATTGTTAGGTATTCAGATACAAAATTTTCCATTGCTGTATGACATTGCAATACTGCCTTTTGGTTTTCTTTCTGCCCCTGAAAACATAAAGACTTTTTTTCAGAATTAAATAATTAAATGAATATTATATTTCAGTGGAGCCTGTTGAGCCCAGCTTGTTGGGGTTGCTGTGCTGAGAAAAACATGAAAAGAAAAATATCCTTAAAGCAATAAAGATGCAGACCAACAAGCTTGGTGTTTCAGTGGTTTTAGATACGTATTTTTCTTTTGTTAAACAATTGTTCTGTCCCCTGTTTGCTTTGCTGGTGAAAAGTGAAATGGTTTTGATGTGGGTCACAACTAGATATATTAGTGTAACAATAAACAATGTCTTGTTCCTCACTTTCTGACAGTATTATACAGACTTTTGGTGAGTCATCTTTCATCTACAAAAGAGGGAAGAGTAAGACTTTCCAGTGTTAAAAGTGAAATTCTGTGGTTTGAGTAGTGCAATTGATGAGACTTTAGCTCTTGTTTTATAGAGATCAGTAGAATCCAGAGGGGGAATACAGCATTCTTCTTAATGCAACTAGCTCCGTGTGGAAATATTTAGCTCAGCTATGAATGACTCAGTGAATGGTAGAGGATTAGTGGTTATGTGCTGCAGCATCTTAAATCCCCTGCAGATTATCCTGTTTGGATTTTGAATATGCTTTAACTTATGCTAATTAGCTTCATAGAGTTAATTGAGTCTTTCCTGAACATCTCTGCATAAGCAAGCCCAGATGTTGTTTCAAAAGATCATGAGAAAATTCTTTTCAAAGACCATGAGAAATTCTTTATAGTCCTTGACATGTCTGACACTATTATGCAGCAGTCACCCAATGTCTGTCCTAACCACAGTCTTAATATCCAGGGCAAAATGAGGCTATTGCAAATAACACGTCTACCAATGATAAACAAAGACCTTGTGTCACTTTACAGTTTGTAAAAGCCAATGTTAATATTTCATTTTACCCGATTTTCGCTGTTGCTGTGCAGTACTAATTAGGTAGATGTGTAAACTGAGTATTATGAGTTGTATACAAGCCTTGGTACGTATTTGTTGGGGAGAAAATATGATTTTGGTGCTATCATTGAAAGGAAAATAAGTCATAAACATGCTGTCCAGTCAATCTAAATGGGAGGAAGAAAACAGAAGAAAGGAGATTCAGTATGGACATATCTTGAAATAAACATTGATGTTCCTATTTCCAGAATGCTTCAGTTCTCCTTACTAAGAAGCAACCTAGTATGGTTTTAGGTACCTGTTCAAATAACATTTTTCATATTCTGAGCCATTTTTGAAAATTCTGCACAGAGAAATGAGGATAGAAGTATTCCACAGATTAAAACAGCGTTAGAAGACTTGTTAAGCCAGGCACAGGGATGTCAACATGAGTAAATACAGATATGAACTCCTCTGTCCTTACTCAGCTCTGAGATATCGGCTTTGGCCAGAAGCTTGCTGGTGTCACGTGGTGCTCCTGGTAGGTGGTCTTACCTCAACTACAGCGTTATGCTAATACAGCTACAGAGCTTCTATATTGGAGTTTGTTGCAGCAAATCAGCCAGCTTTTCATAGGGATTAATATATACGTATAGGACAAGAAAATAATCCAGTGCCAGATGCTGTCTTTCCTGGCAGTGCTTACTGAAGATAATGTGATTGCTTCGTGATATTAGTGTACCATACCAGTAATTTCCTGCAAACAGCCCCAACATGATGGGAAGTGGGGATAACAATATCGCCATTTAAACAGATTTCTGATGTGGAATTGCTCCTGCATGAAGCAGACTTGAGATGACTGTAAAGGTAGTATAAAGGTTGTTGTGTAGATCCCATTGCTGCACAACTTACATACTTTTGTACTACTTGATTCAGGGGAACAGGTTCTCTTTATCTCTTTTGCCAATGACTTAGATAGTGGGCATGGTCTTTTTACTATTAATGTATGATTCAAGGACTTTTATGAATTCCATCACTGGTATTTTGTGCTGAATGTTTTCTTGGAATGGTTAAATGAGTTGTAGTTTGGCTTGTTAGTCAGCTCCTTGCTGACAGTACCAGGTGTGTGGTTCCTCCTCTTTACGTGTTTCTTCGGAAAGCAAAGGGTCAGATGCCTACCTGAGAGTTTTGCTGACAATACTCAATTTACTTTTCTGTAGAAGCATTGTCCTTAACATCAAGCAAACTATAGCTTTGGTCAAGAAAGAAAGCAGCTACAAATTACAAATTAGTTGAAGTACTGGGGAAAGAGCAACCTCACCTTCAGGTTTTTTAATGCGTCTAAATTTAAGTCACCAGTTCTGCTAATAACTGTTGATAAGGAATGGCTGTCGAGACTGTGAAGATTTTAGACTTTCTTTGTATAAACCTGAAATGATGTTCTGCGGCACTAAAATAAGACCCAAGTTCAAGACTTCAGTGCTCAGGATTTTGCTGGGAAAATATGCCAGCTATGCCTGCAGGCTTCCTGCAGAGCTGAAAACACAATGGGCTAAATGGATGTAAGACTTAATATTGTAGTTCCAGGGGATTTATAGATTTAATTGACCTTTTCTAAATAACAAATATAACTGTCCCCTGTCCCCAAGAGATGACAACATAAATAGAATGAAAAGCCAGTCTTCCCCATGGGATTGAACATGGGAATTAATGATACAAAGGCTCAACATGAGGGAAAGAAACAAAACCAGAAGACTTGCATGTTATCTTTTTCTGTCTATTTTCAGTATTTGTCAGACAGGTAGTTTTCAGCTGTCAAAAATAAAGGCTAAGGAAGCATAATTAGGATTTGCTAAAAGAATGGAATGTTGTTTAGTAAAGTGAAGTATGTTTGAGAGAGAGGTACTTGATCATCAGTGCTGTAATAATTCCTACATATGTATCCAAACGGATGCTGAACTGTAGAGACACAGTCAAAACCAAACAAAACCTCACAGTGCCCTTGCAATGAGTTTTTATAGAAAAACTGCCAAAATAAAGGACATATTAACCAAAACAATAAAGACTTATTTATGAAATAATTACGAAATGAGATGGCTAACGTTAAACCTGAACAACTTGAAATTGTAAACATCTAGATTAATCTCAGTATTTCAGAAATGCAGTAATAAATGCTGTAATGAGAACATGGCATATTCCATATGCTTCGTACGCAAGAGTAAGGAGCTTAAATCTGGAGTTGGAATACACAAGGTAGCTGGATTTAAAAAAAGACAAATGTTAGCAATGCTGAAACAGAAAAAAAAATGAATTTTAATAGTTTCATCTTGGACATTTTGCAAAGACTCTGTTGCAGGAAGACTGAGAGAAGCTATCTGTAATCAGAGGGAAAGGTGGCTACAAACTGAGATTTAGAGTGAAACAGTGAGAACCGCAGGAAGATTGAAGAATATGTACAGTTTACAGGGAAAGAGAAAGGGAGAAGACTCCTCAATGCCACTCCTCAATGCCACCTATGATCCTGGGAACAGGGAAGGGTAGTGAAGTGGTTTGTTGGGTTATGGGTTTTATTTTGGCTGGGAGGTGGGGTGCTTGTTTATTTAATTTTTTTTAAAAGGTGGGTGTGGACTACCTGAAATATTGGGAGCTCATTTTAAAGAGAATTAGCTAGGGACAGAACTGCTCCATGGAAACGTAAGAGGGGCATTAATAGATATCAGAAACACTACTATTAAAAGGCGTTGCTGAAATTATTAAAGATTATATGGGGAGATAGACCAGGTGGTTACTAAATTCAGGGGCAAAGCTCTCACTAAAACCACTGGGGCCAGTTCAGGCTTTGGAAAAGTCTGAGAAGGAACATCAGGAAAATTGCAAGGATGCCAATAAGAGGAATACCTAAACACAACAGGGATAGTGTCAAGTGTACAAAACATTAAATTGGTATTAGCAGCTTATGTCTTCTCTCTGTGAAGGCAGCAGTTTCTTTGCTCTGCTCAAACCACGCTACGGAAAGATTTTTGTCCTGTCAAGATTACTTTGAATATCTTGTATGTTGTAATGCTGTAAGCTTTCAGGCTCTTACATATAGATATTTTTTTTAAATTTCAAGTGCTTTTGATGTTTTTCTGTGAAGTTGCTACACAAGTGCTTAAGTAACATCCGTGGTATGAAACTAAAAATCTATACAGAATTATTGTTCTCGTTCCCATGAAAAACATGCATATTCCAAATAGCAAACTGCTACTACTATTATCAGTTGGAAATTTTAAAACCACATTATTCTTTCATAGTCAGGAAAATATTTTTGTGACTAACTGTGGTTGTCTTTGAACAAGGGAACACCTCGTTCGTTCTGTCAGATAGTCCCTTTCTGGCAGTGGGAAGGGACTGCAAACCCTTTCATATCCCAAATGGGTATATGGATAGCTGCTGTTTTCCAGTAACTCCTTGGGGACTTTCCCATTTGATGTAACATGTTGTCTACAATTTGGTAACTACATTGTATATTTATTATTGTTTTAAAAATTAACACAGGGGTTTTTTTTTGTGGGGTTGTTTGGTTTTTTTTAAAGAGTTTAGAATAACCTATAGTACTATCCAATCTGCTGTGCTATCACTCTCTCTTTTTCTTCCAAGACCTGTACTTGTCCATTTTGTAAATTGCCACTGCAACATGGTCGTAACTCATCTAATGACCTGGAGTCCTAAATATAGACAAAATCAGAGAGGAAAATGCGCATATTCATAAATTTCCTTCCAAAAGAATGTGTAATTATTTTTTATTCTTATTTTTAAACATCCAATTGTGGAACTAAATGATAGGCTTCCCGTATTTCTGAATTTCTAAAATCTTGAGGGACAAATTTAAATTTAAAGCCCCTTTAACCCCAAAAGAACTCTGCTCTTCCTAAGCCACAAAATCTGCATCCCTACATAAAATGCACAGATAGAAGTTATGTCTATTTCTTCACTGGGAAAAGGAATTTGTGTTCACCAGAATGAACCCGATGCCCCATCCCGTGAACAGAATAACAACATTAAGAGGTCACTGTGTCCAGCTGTGGTGATAACAATCTGATGGTGATGATTTTGTCTGAAGTGGATATAGACCAATAAATGAATGTCTGCAAAATTTCATCGCACTGGAAATGACAAGCACAAATAGTGAACAAACAGACTACTGTGTGATTTCTTATGTTCAACTAAAATGAGAAAATTTAAGCTCTGAAAAAGCAGGAGAATTTAGATTCTTTCTAAATAAGTTCTCATATAATAGGGAGGTCATTGTTTGAAGATTAATGCAATTTCACAGCCTTTGTGATTTTGTTTACTCCAGCATCAAGTAACCGTGGTCATGCAATCACTGAGAACACAGTAGGAGAGTGGGACACATCTCGTAGGAGATGCTCAAGGTGGGCCTAGGCACATTGACGGACTCTTATCTTTAAGAACATCCTGTCCAGAGAGGACACTCGCCAATCAGTTGTCTAGTCCAATTTTAAAACACATTCTGAATCTTGGAAGACTGCTTTGTGAACCTCTTGTTTCAAGCAACTGCAAATTTGTCAAATCAGGCAAAAAATTGCCTGAGGCCTTAGGATTTATGTCTGTAGGATTAAGTGCAGGCTCTGTAGTAGAGCAATTCTTAAGACAGTGACACAAAATATTGCAAAGGATCTGCTGGCAAGATGTTTCCAGCTAGTAAAACATACTGTCTTCCCTTTAATGTGAGAGAGAGTACATGGAGTACAGTAATTCCATCCTGACAGTGATCTTTCATGATTACACTGGTAACTCCTGATTCAACTGTACTGTAGTTATTCCTCTTGGGAACTATTCAACGATGAATCATTACCAGGAATGAAAGCAGCTGTATTTTGCATTTCAGATTCAAGAGACTTTGCGGTGTTTCTCATCAGGAATATACAGAGAGAGGCACCTAAATTATCATTATTTATTGTGACTTAAATTATTTAGTACAGTTTTATGGAAAAGGAAATGTTAATACTCAGTAAAATTATAGTTTTCTTTATGCTGACTGGTCAGTCAGATAGAGTGGTGGTTTTTTAATGAGTCAATAAGTGAACAGAGAATCACTGAAACCCTTTAATGTAGCTCTTGCTCAAAGGCCAAAGCAAATTCTCCTTTGTGGAACCACTCTGTCAAAAACATTTCTCTTGTATGTACATATAAAATATTTTACTACTATATCTGGCATGGGTAGACAAAGTGAGCTTCGATTTTCTTGTTTACCTACCTTTAAAATCAATAGTATAGTTATAGAAATATGATCTGTAGAGTCCTTTCAGGATTGTCTGAAAATAATATTTTCTAAAAGGAAAAAATTACCTCACTGTAACACTTCATGGCAAAAAATCCTGACAAATATTCCTTACAAAGCAGCCAAAGGCAGGGAAAACAAATCTGGAAAAAAAAAAAAAAGAAAAAGTTTACATATAACTTGCACCATTTTGAAAAGAATATGTAAGCATGGGTCATTTAAAATTATGCTTAAGTTTAGGAGTCTGCAGGCATGAAAAATCTAATCACAATCTTTCTACAGAACAACAGTATATGAAATAAAGAAGCTCTCCAAAATATTTAAAAAAAAAAAAAAGCTCAATTTGGAGAGAGAAGACAGAAATCAGAGGTAGGAAAGATGAATTATGGAAACGAGGAGAAAACAAAAATTATTCATCCCTCCCTGTTCATTATGCACTTGGCCACCATGGTGATTAAAAAATCCTATCTACTCATACTTTTTCAATACATAGGTAGCTGAAGATTTTATCTGTTGATAATGCCTGAGTTCTGTGTACCTGTAAATACCCATGCAGCATGTCCATGTCTGCATAACATGTGTGTCCAAACACAGTGAGGCCTCAGTTGGATGCTACGTACAAATAGAGTTGCACTGAAAAAATGTGTACATTTCTAAACAAATTTTATAAAAGCCAAACACAGTTTTTTATCTAAGAAGGGAAGTTATCTGGAATCAATGTTCTATAGGCATCAGCCAAACTGAGGACTATTTTCCATCTCTGTGATTGCAGTAAAAGATGAAGCATTCTCAAGCCAGCTGTGGTGTACTACGCCAGAGTCTTTGGATTAAAAAAATGTGTGCTGTGACCCTGGCAGAGTCATCACGCAGCTGATAACAAATAACAAGTAATTCCTAGGAGCAGCTGCTATGATGAGTGAGGGCTCTAACCTCTCCAGTGTAAGTGAGCACTATTAAGTCCTATTTCACCTTTTTTTTTTTTTGCAGAGATGGTGGATAGTGTGTATAAATGGCAAATTTGAAAGGAGTGCCTTGAGGGATCAAGTGCACCCTCAGCAAGTTTGCCGATGACACCAAGCTGAGTGGTGCGGTCAACAGGCCAGAGGGACGGGATGTTATCCAGAGGGACCTGGACGAGCTAGAGAGGTGGGCCCGAGCAAACCTTATGAAGTTCAACCAGGCCAAGTGCAAGGTCCTACGCTTGGGTCGGGACAATCCTCGTTATCAATACAGGCTGGGGGATGACGTGATAGAGAGCAGCCCTGCAGTAAAGGACTTGGGGGTACTGGTGGATGAAAAGCTGGACATGAGCCAACAATGTGCATTTGCAGCCCAGAAGGCCAATCGCATCCTGGGCTGCATCAAAAGAACCGTGGCCAGCAGATCAAGAGAGGTGATTCTGCCCCTCTACTCTGCTCTGGTGAGACCCCACCTGGAGTACTGTGTCCAGCTCTGGAACCCATCAGCACAAGAAGGACATGGACCAGTTGGAGCCGGTCCAGGGGAGGGCCACAAAGATGATCAGAGGGCTGGACCACCTCTGCTATGAAGACAGGCCAAGAGAGTTGGGCTTGTTCAGCCTGGAGAAGAGAAGGCTCCAGGAAGATCTTGTAGCTGCCTTCCAGTACCTGAAGGGGGCCTACAGGAGAGCTGGGGAGGGGCTGTTTGCAAGGGCATGTAGTGATAGGACGAGGGGCAATGGTTTTAAACTACAGCAGGGTGGGTTTAGATCAGACATTAGGAAGAAGTTCTTTACAATGAGGGTGGTGAAACACTGGAACAGGGTGCCCAGAGAGGTGGTGGAGGCTCCATCCCTGGAGACATCCGAGGCCAGGCTTGATGAGGCTCTGAGCAACCTGATCTAGTTGAAGATGTCCCTGCTTACTGCAGGGGGGGTGGACTAGATCACCTTTAAAGGCCCCTTGCAACCCATCACATTCTATGATTCTATGAAATTTCTGTGGTAGTGGTAGCATAACATTTGCAGAGATTAACAGTTAGCTCGAGGCGTTTCCAATACATGTCCCCAGCACATGCTAGTATAGTCCATGCAGAATGAGGCTCTGGCAGTGGCATGAAGTAACAAGCAGTCAGGCAAGCATGGTCAATGCCAGGCAGAGGTCTTCCCAAACACAGAAGTCATGGTTGCGTAGGATCCTTTGTTGACTATAGATGCAGCCAGTTCCTTTTGTCTGCCCAGTCACATGCCAATTGTTAAATTATTGCCATCTGTTAGTTGGAAAGTCCTTTTAGAAACATAAAAAGCACAACTACAGAGGCATCTGGCTTAAGAGAGTTCTGCTTCACCTTGCAAAGTAATTTTCTCTCATAATGTATGTCTTGCATGTATCACAATGTAAATGCCATGGTAATAGCAGTGAGAAATACTGAAATAGTATATCTAGCTTTTGTTTGCTCAGTGGGCTGGTTTTTAGCTTTTCTTGTATAATGTTTTTGGAAATTTCCATCCTTATTTCTAACCATCCCTAAAAATATCCTATATGTTTGCAACACTGAGGTGAACAACCTAAGGAGAAAGCAATATTGGAGACTGTCCAGGACCCTAGGTCATGGCAACACAAAGGGCCCAATTTAAGCTAGGTACAGGTCATCCTGAGAAATGAGAAGCCCATGGTTTGGATTTTACCTAAGGCCAGACAAAGTCTAATGCTGCGTAGATTATCATTTACATTATCTGCATGTGCTTGCACAGTGTTTGTGGCCAAGCATTTTCAGACAAATGTATATTAATATGTCTATTTAGGATCATAAGAGGTCTCTAGTCCAACCTTCTGCTCAAAGTAGGGTCAGCTATGAGGTCAGACCAAATCACTCAGGGCTTTATCCAGACAGGTTTTGAAAAATTCCAATGACGGAGAGTGTATTACCAGTCTGAGCACCCTGTTCCAATGTTTCCATCCTTATGACGAAAAAGCTTTTCCTTTTACTCAATCTGAACTTCTCTTTTTCTCAACTTACACTTACAACATTGCTGCTCATCCTCCCAACATTTACCACTGCAAATAGCCTGGTTTCATCTTCTGAATTATCTGAAGCTGCTTCTTCTACAGGCTAAACAATTCCCTCAGCCTCTCCTCACAGGGCAAGTGCTCCAGTTCCTGACCATTGCGGTGGCCCTGCACTGAACTCACTGAAGTTCACCGATGTCTTTCCTGAATGGAAGGGCCCAAAACTGGATGCAGTATTCTAGATGTAGTCTAATAAATGCTGCTTAAAGGGAAATAATCACCTCCTTTGACCTATAGGCTACGCTTCTGTTGATACAGCCCAGTGAGCCCACTCCTCCAGCCTGTCTAGGTCTGTTTTATTGTTATTCAGACCAACAGGTTTGCCCTTGAGCATGTCAACAAGTCCCCTTGGTTTGCACTGGACTGGGCTGGACTGCACAGATGCAAGTTAAGGTAGATGAAGACTCTCATTTTTAACTCCAACAGTTAGAGTGGGAACTACTATGTTCTCACACATCCTGCAAAATGGGAAATCCTAGATTTTAAGAGGATGTAAGCAAATGTTGCCAAGTAATTTGTGAATAAAGGCTTCATAATTTAACAACTTTTAACTCTTCTTACCAAAGCTATAGGTGCATAAGCCACTTTATGAACAGTCAAACAGATGTTGATTTTCAAACTTTCTGATTCAAATGGCTTAGCTTAATTTCAATTTTCTCCAAAACAGTTCAGCGACTGCTGCAAAGCATAAAGGGGTTTTTGTGGCATTTTGTGTGTGTGTGAAAATACATCTCCATGGGAAAATCAAGACAAGTTAAAAATACGAGATTAGACTGCAATGGAAATCTTAGTGTCATGTCTGTGATTCCATACTGAGGGATTAGGGTAGAAATAGAGCCTGGGTACTGTGAGGCTGTAGCGTGCAGCTGATGTTAATACCAGGAAGTTCTGCGCTGTCCCAGAAAGTGGCCTATGATGTTCTAACTACACCAGAAAACATGATGAAAGACAGCGTCACCAAGATATTAAGTGGGTATTTCAGATGTAGGGAGTATCTGTGTTGTTGGTATTCTGTATGGATGCCATTCTTGCTAAGCAGTATGCCTACTTGAAAAAGCTACATGCTACAGTCAAGGAAATTTGAACTGGAAAAAGATTACAAATCAAATATTTAGTAGAAAATCAAGCTGGAGAATGAGGAATAAGCTGTAAAAAGGTAAGAAGGAGACACTGGGAATATTTGGAAGGGTTAAAGAGTTCATCTACTGCTTGGAAGGCAAGTAATTATGCTACTGCTATAAATATATTCATAAAGGGTAAACCTTGATAATGTATTGTATGGAAATGTTTTCTGATTGATTCAGTTATGTCAGACACATCTGGACTGTACCACCTACCTTGCCTTGAACAGAAGAAATCTGCCTGGCTCTTCTCAGTAAAATATTAAGATTTAAGACATCAGTATTTGTGTATTGGTTCTCATAAAAACCAATTTTGCAAACAGAATCAATCAGAGTCCAGGATATTGTTAATACTACAGGCGTTTATAAGGCCAAAATACAGAAAATGAAAATTCAGTTCACGTCTTATGCAATTTGACCTTCAGGAGGTTGGTAGGCAGTATCTCCTGTAAATAAGGTTTTTTATTCATAGAATCATAGAATGGTTTGAATTGGAAAGAACCTTAAAGATCATTTAGTTCCAACCCCCCTGCCACGGGCAGGGACACCTCCCACTCGACCAGGCTGCTCAAAGCCCCATCCAGCCTGGCCTTGAACACCTCCAGGGATGGGGCATCGTGTCAGCTTTGACACCTAAAATGATCAGTTAGTTTGGAATATCCTGGCCCTGTAGCCTTGACTTATGTGTTTGCTCTCAAGCTTGACAAGAAAAACCTTGTACTAAATTCAATGTGCTTTTTATTAATTGTTTTTTAAAATGCCAATAATAGATGTTTTGGATCAACAGTTCAGCTGTATGGAAATATTCACTGTGCTCCTTCAGTAGTTTGCTGCTATAGCAAAATATTCAAACATTTCGTCCATACCCATCTGTAACTGTCACTGTATAATGCGCATGGATCTACAGGGATATATCTTCTATGCCCCCCTGTTGAGAACGGTACGCCCTGTCTCTGACGTGAATGACCTCATTTTCATGACAAACCACGTCTGTAGCTATATGCTGATATTTTGTAGGAATGGGTTGATTTCTTCAGCTGTCATTAAGCAAATTCTTAAATGCTTAAACTTTCCTTCCTTTGCAATGTTCTGCATAATGGTAGTTGTCATCAATAACTATTATTTATAGTTTTTAGTAAACATTTGTTAAGGAAATTTAACTCTTTAGTATGTTAGTCTGTTGCTTTCTAGCCTGTTATGTATGTTGTACAGTATAAATTGCCTTAATTTTTTTTAGCATCTTCCATCTACTTACTGTGATTGTTGCACTTTATTAACTGGGGAGATGCATGAGCATTTAAAAGTGAGTGAAGTCTGATGATCCATCAGATGACGAGTCATTTGGACTCTTCCTGTGTATGAGCACAGGAAAGTTTTTCCATTAATACAGCATTTGGTATTTTCCACTGAGCAAATGTCTTCTAACTTTAACTTGGTCACTTCCTAGTTAATTTTTTATTCTTTTGCCCTTTCTATGCATTTCTATCCAAAACCTTTCTTCCTGTGATTCTCGTCAAGTGTGACCTCATCAAGGTGATGTAATTTCAGATTTTATCCATTCCATTTTTTGAATTAATTTGCCCTCCCCTGACACCCCCCTCCCCAAAAATAAAAAAAAAAGGGAGGGGATCTAAGCAAGGTACAGTCCATTTTACTTAAGTAATTTTGCTTGATTCATTTTTTTCCTTCCTAAATGATCTCTCTGGCTTTTGAAACCTGGACAAACATTATTTAGAAGAACTAAATGAAGGCATTTTGAAATACCCATTAGTAAAACAATGAGGTTTCTTGCACAAAGCATACAAAGCTGGAGATGAAATTAAGCTCTTCCCCCCCCCCCCGCCATTGATGTACTGCTCAGTGGAAACTCATTCTAGCAAAGACAGAAAGCTGTGGCTAAACAACTTTAGTGGATGAGTCAGAACTGGAAAGAAAGAGGGAAAAAACCCCTCTGCTGCTTGATAAGAACCAAAATAGGTCCAGATGGTCTCTGTAAATCTTCCCATATTGTCTGAAGAGCAGCAGGCAGGGCTATGCTTACATTTTCAGTAGTTCTTGTTTTCTTGGTACAACAAGAACTTTCAAGCACGTGGGAACCCTCTTCATCAGTTTCTGCTCAGATCAATCAGCCCAAGCTAATCACCACATTGCTTGCAGAGGTGTTGATAACATCTTAATAAGGATTATAACTATAATTATCAGGAATAACAGTTCAATGACTAAAGACTTCAGTAACATGAAAAACTGAAAATACAGGAGAGAAAGAACTTCATTCCAGTGCCCCAATTTTGCAGAGACCAGTGCAACCCAGAGCTCCACTAGCAGAGGATCTCTGCTGAATCCTTCGCCAGATTCCAGGACAGCTGGAGTCTCTGGAGTAATGACGATGAGACAAATCCCAATAAGCATGTGCAGGCTTAGTGTTTCAAATGTGTATGTGATTGACAGGTTTTGGTGGATTTTCACAAGAAAAGTGAAATATGTTAGGCCATGTCCTGTCAAATTTCAACACTTTGCTCCCTAGCTTGGAGACGCAAAAGGTTTTCAAACAGGAAACATTATTATTCTCCTTGCACCATTTTCAGAAGTGACAGAACTGTTTTATCTAAGATTATTCCTTCTCCTTCCTCTGCTTCCATATCAGTGTGAGATAGAGAGTTTGGCCTTGGATAATTTCAACATAAGGAGCTAGAGCTGTAACAAACCTCCAAAAGTGGAACTATGTGATGACACACTTGGGGCAAACGTGATAAAGACGATGCTACCAGTCTGGTCTACAGTGCCTGTGTGCGTGCGTCTGCATTCAGAGCAGTGTGTATACTTCTGCATCAGCGTTGTAAATGCATTATGCTTTCCACTGTGCTTTTTTTTCATTGACATTATATTGTCAGGAAAACATCCTTGAACTAGTTAAGACTGTTCAAGAAACTGTGCAGTGCTACAAATATAATTCTAATTTATGAAGATGAGCACTTCTGAGATCTGCTGGCTGATGGTTAAAACTCTGTCAAACAAGACCCTTCAAGTTTAACTTGCAGCTCTGCATAGCCATTGGCTGCTGCGGTCACCAGACATCACTCGCTACTTACTAATCAGTCCATTGAAATTCAGTGCAAAGGCGATGCAGGCTGGAATACATTTTTGAAGAACGATAACATTAGGAAGCATAAATCTTTTGCAGAAGCCATTGTGTAAACACAAGCGTAACCACCTTTGAAGTAGCTCAAGTCAACAGGTTTGGGCTTGAAGTTCTTGGCTGAAATATTTCTTGCAGACGGGTGTGAAAAAAGTGATTAGGTGTGGGCCAGAATGAAGTAAAACTGTTGGCAGCTGCTCTTTGAATTCATCCTACTGAGGTTGCAAACTGAAAACTGATTTTGTAAGACATGTGCGTGTGTTTAGTTCACGAGAAGAAAAAAAAAAAACCTAAAAAAAGAAAAAGAAGCCCCACTAACCAGGGAAGGTGTGGATGTGAGCATGGCTGCCTAGCCTTTGCCAAGCAAACCATATAAAACTTCCCTGAATTCACATCACATTGTGGTGAACTCCAGATTCTAACGTTTGACCACCCACTTTCTCCACACCATGCACACTAGAAGCTTCCCCCTCTTCAGTTTTGCAAGGGCAGCGGGCAGAACTGTGACCTGAACGACACCATAGGAGGGTTTACGGCGAGCTGCTGGCTGTCTTCTGCATTTTGTCCTGACTGTGCTGAAGTCAGGAGTGGGTGGGAGTAGTGCAGTTAAGCTCGCTTCCCCGTAGCAGGGATCAGACTGCAAATGTTCTTCAGCGGCCAGCACAGCCCACTTCAGTTTGCAAGGGGCAGCACAGTAACAGTTTGCCTTGCTGGAAGAGTTATGCTGATAGATCTTTCTCTGGATTTAGTCAGGCCTTTTGATTTCAAAATGCAAAGCAAATTCCACATAGAAGTGGACTGAAATAGGAGAAAAATAGCTCCAGGCAGCCCTTAGAAACTGAAGCGTCAGTGTTTCATTCAACTCACAGTGTGAGGAGTCCCACAAAGGGGAACGGGGTTTAAATTGGCCTTTAAACTTGACTTTAGATGTAGACATCTGGGTTTTGTTGTTGTTGTTTTGGTTTTTTGTTTTAAGGACACAGGAGAAAATCTTAGATGCAAAAGAGGCTTTTGTTTAAAAAAAGCTTGCTTGTTCTAGGAGGAAATCTGGAGGGAAAAAATTGGAAGACAACAAAATAAAATGGACATGTCTGACATTAATCAAGTTCATTTTATATGTTTATGGTGTTTATGTTTATAGATTGGAGATGTTTGACAAAGCTGGTGTTTACGTGCAAAAGTTTTTTACAACAGTAGAGAGAAGCACATCAATTAAAAGCGACCTTCTACTGTAACACTGCTGCATGAAAGAAAAGTTTCTTCAGCATGAGCTTCATTTCCAGGTTGGTTGGTTTTGTGCATGTTTTGAAAATTTTTACTATGCTTTCTTGATTGCTTCCTTAGAGTTATCACAGCATCACTATGCTTCTTGGAATGCAGTTTGTCAAAAGGAAGACAAGAGGAGAAATGGACTAGATTTTTAAACTTCACAAGGTCAGCCAAACCCCACCATCTGTAAGTTCTTGTCTGATTGCTTAAAGGATAAAACGGGTGCTATGGAAGTTTTGTGAGCATTCGTACTCAATCAATGATTCGATCTCAGGATCAAATAAAAAACTTATGAACAACAAACTGATTTTTATGGCCTTTGAAAGTACAGTTTTGGGTTGGTTTTTTGGTGGTGGAATAGTCATCAGGAAGTGATGGAAGGATCATCATTTGAGATATTTAAAGGATGAAAAAAAATCCCTAGTTAAAGTACTGGTGAGAAATCCAGTCCTGGATTTGGCTGCCTACAGTATTCCATCAATAATATCGGTTCCCTGATCAAGAGAAAGTGCTTTTTGTGTCCACTGGCTGCTTGTAATATATTCCAACAAGGAAGCATGTGTTGCAGGAATACATTCTTTACATAACTCAAATGTTGCTAAGAAACAACACAATGTCATTAAATTAGTGTAGACTGCAAATACCACAAGCCGCAAAATCTTTTCTTGCTTAACATTCTTTCTGAAGAGTTTTGTTGCAACACATTATAAATGATAGGAGCAATATTTACGGGATACAGGGCACATTAGGTTAAGAAATATAAATTATAAACTGTGAGTGACTTAAACTGAGTCACTCTGAATTTATACAGAGACAGAGTATACACGAAGCACGCAAAAGATCCGTTCACGTTGTGGGTAGACGATGGTTTACTTCCAGCTGACAGTCAGCATACAGCTGAACTCATACAGTCTCTTCACATGTGAAATGGAAGTTTGTTAAACCTAGGTCAGCCTGACTGCTGGCTGCTGTGCTTCTGCTCTTATCCCTATTTCCAAAAAATCCCTCCTCTGAGATTTCTCACAAGCCGGTTGGATGTTCTAAGTCAAGAAAGACTCGCGCCTCGTCAGCAAGGACCCAGAGAGCTGAGAGGCAGCAGGACCACGCAGCCATGAGCAGGACAGCAGTCAGAAAATAGATGGATACAGATGCCTGTAGACTTTTGTTTTCTGTATGTGTCTGTGTCACCCAGCAAAGCTCTTTTATCCTGTCTCAGAATTCATTAATTGTGATTAAAATAAAGCAAAATTTTTAACTTCCCCAAAGAACTTCAAAATGAGGTAATGTCATTGCCCTGTCTTTAAGACTTTGTATTACAGAGGAGATTGCCAGGCATCACAACCTCTCTATGAGTGTAGACTATTGACAATGTTGAGGAGAGAAGACAAATACAGAGGGAAGGGACAGTAGATGTAAAAAGCAATAAATAATGTTAGAATGGCAATCTACAGAAAGCTCTTATGCAGGTTCATGAAAAGATAGGATGCAAGAGTGGAGGAATGGGTCTGGAATGGGTCTGGTTTTCAAAATTTACCACTATTTAAATTTAAGTTGGTACAAATGGTCAAAGAAATGTACAGCAACATGAATTTTCTAAAGGATGGTTGAACTGACATATCTTCTACAAAAATGAAAGTTATGATACATTGACCTGAGGGGAAGTCTAATGGGAGTCTAGGAGAAAATAACAATTTCAAATCAAACATACACAGATCATCCGAAAAAGAGTCATGAAAGACAGCTGGGGACGGTATTGCGTAAAAATGAGTCAGAAATTCCATTCATTTGGCACCCAAGAAAGGACAAATAATGCAAATGTGATGAGACAGTGACATCTGTGCAAAGAACCAGAGCATAATTGAAAACACCTTAGAAGAGTTCATCTTGCACCTAGCAGTGGCTGGAAGCAGGTAGCAACTCCTTTCATCCAACTAAGAATAAAGCATCGGTGCTGATGATGATTACAGTAATCTTTTCAGAGCTATCTCAACTAAGCCACGTACTAGTCCTCTGGTTCATTTTTGCCTAAGCCAAAAGCAGGTGAAGTAGTTTTGTGATGAGCTCATTTCAGATGATGGACCATTAGGAATTTTGAATATTTCCAAAGGACTGGTCTTACACACACATATGCATTAGCGTGGTTCATATTACCATTACATGTAAGTGCTGTGCAAGCATGAACCAAAGAAAATGAGAGGTTTAAATCTTCTGTCTCCATTTTATTTGTTGTGGTATGTGTCTTTGGAATTCAGGGCTTCATCCTCCCAGATAGCCATGTCTTTCTATCTGCAGGTGTTTGGATATACAGAAACCTTCTCACGCTACCAGTTGTAAATTGCCACTAAAAATAAATCACATAACTAGTAAAAGAAGATTGCGGTAACAGTGACAGAGCATTACATTTTTCATCAGGAAACTACAATACAAGAATGCAGAGTTTAAATGGTCTATTACAGCCTTGAGTGGGCAATGTCAGCTATACATACGCCAACAAAGCAAAGTACTTCAGCAAAACTGGAGACTGATCTTAATCTCTTTATATCACAAAAACTTGTGAGAATGCAGCTAGTGATGCTTAGAAACTAAGTGAAGGAAAAGAAGAATTAAATCCCAGCTGGCTACTGTGCAGCATGAGTCATATAAATATCTACAAGTAGACAAAGCAACCCTCCGTCTATATAGTACAAATCCAGAGTGCAAAAGATCTAATAGACTGTTGTTTATTTTTATCCTACCTGGTGTGACTTCCATTGCTCTGAGTAATCGTTTATAAGATGGTACATTGATAGGCTTCTCCAGCACACAAATTGGAATTTGGAAAAAAAAAACAACTGTGCAGATGTTGGTATGCCAGCATTACACATTTAAGTCCAAATTGTCCAGACTTTTTTTATTATTATCAATTTATTTTGGGTTACTTTATTTCTCTCTAGTGTAGAAAACAAGCAGTGTTTATTTTTAAACTGCTATAAAAATAGTTAAGTCCTAAAATAGAGCAAAACAAGGCTAAATGGGAATTCTTGTTTAATGCAATCATGTGTTCTAATTCTTATTTTGCACTAGGGGCTGTTCCATAACTAGATTTAGGGAGCATGATTATTCCCATTAATTCATGTTAATATCATAGAAATCTGCTTGACTTGAAAAGTTCCTCTGCAAAAAAATGTCACAAACAATAGTTTCATTTTACAAATGTAAAATTAGAAATATTTGTAATTATTTTGAAGGTATAGTTACATAGAGCAGTTATGTTTTAATCCTATCAGTTTTGGATATCATAATATGATCTTAAAAATCTGAAAAGTACCTATAGACTCTAAAAGACAAAGCCAGGGAGGAGGGGATATGGAAAGACAAGAAAATACCATATGAGAGAGTAGCGTCAATTTAGCAATGTCTCATCCTGATAAGGAAATGCTACTGTACTAAACATGCAATTCTGCAGTATAAACATTTCTCTTTCCCTGGAGACTCTTTTTTTCTTTCTTTTACATCTAATCTAGTACTTCTGTGGGGCAGAAGTGTACACACTTCATGTGTAAAGGAGAATAGCTACCTCTTTAGTAGAAGAAATTGTTACTATTAATTTGTTTTCTTCAGAAATCTTGTTAATCTTCTTACAGACTAAATTCCTTTTTCATAAATGGCCAGTTTTCAGAGCATAGTATATGCTCCCTTGAGGTCAATGGAATTAGCCCATCGGCTGTCGTGGGTGACTGATTTCACTTGTACGTTTCACCACAACTCTGTGAGTCATATTATGTAACTATTGGATAAATCAGCTTTCAAAAACTCTATCAGTGTCTCCATTTTTTATTATTTAAATGTGGAGACTATTAAGAATGCTTAACAAAATTAATCAAAAAAACTCTGCAATTTTTTTCTGGTTTAATTATTAAAAAAATTGTCCTAGAATTGTGGAGAAAAACAATTTCTGTTTCACATGGCAAAGCAGAAATACTATTCAGAATTAATCCACTTTCCTTTTGGAGCTGAAAGTTCTCAGGATCTCCCAGATGATTTAAGAACTTGCTATACTTGGTGTGCATACTGTAGATGCAACCATAGTTCACAGCAAAATATGGGAATAAATAGGTATTCTCCGGATTCTAAGCAGAACAAGTCCACTAAAGAAAAAAAGGAATCAATAATCACCAAAACATTATGAATTTTTTTTTTCCTTTCTCTTTTTGCTAGTGGATCCAAACCCACTTAGATTAGAAACTTTCTGTCAGGCCAGCTAAGTGCTGTTCACGCTTGTGTAGTATATCAGATGAGATGTTTCACTCTCAAGTATAGGGAAACAAAGACAAAACCACAAGATGCAGCTGAAAGCTTTTGCGTACATTTTTAGTGAGGGGTGCAGAGGAGTCTTCTATGGAGAAAGAGTGTTTTGAGAGATTCAGAAGAGTGTGTGAATGTTAAACAGGAGGAAGTAAGAGAAGAGGCATCTCGGGTTTAGTATACCTAAGAATTGCTAGGGGAGGAACATGAATGGACCCTGTTCCTCTCCAATCACACTGTACTCGGCACTGGTGAGGCTCCACCTCAAGTACTGTGTCCAGTTTTGGGTTTCTCACCACAAAAAAGACATTGAGGTGCTGGAGCAGGTCCAGAAAAGGGCAATGAAGCTGGTGAGGGGTCTGGAGAACAAGTCTCATGAGGAGGAGCTGGGGTTGTTTAGCCTGGAGAAAAGGAGGCTGAGGGGAGACCTTATCACACTCTACAACTACCTGAAAGGAGGTTGTAGCGACATTGGGGTTGGTCTTTTCTCCCAAGTACCAGGCGATAGGACAAGAGGAAACGGCCTCAAGTTGCACCAGGGGAGGTTTAGACTGGATATTAGGAAAAATTTATTCACTGAAAGGGTTATTAAGCATTGGAAGAGGCTGCCCAGGGAAGTGGTTGAGTCACCATCCCTGGGGGTATTTAAAAGAAGGGTAGACATAGCGCTTAGAGATATGGTTTAATGATGGTTTTTGTCAGAGTTAAGTTGATGGTTGGACTGGATGATGTGAAAGGTCCCTTCTAACCTAGGCAGATCTATGATTCTGTGATGCATGCTGACTGCCTCTCAGGATACCATGATAAACGCATAGACTGGGTCACCTGTCACTGGGACTCTCTCTTTCTGCTGGGCTTCTACACGTATTCCCCTCTTCTCCAGACTCTTTCCTTACAACTCCATTTGAGCCTAAACAGAGTTTGCTAAAAAATGAAGTGTTGGAATAAGTAGAGCCCAGGCTAGAGCATCAGGAGACAGGACATTTATAGTATTTTAGTATTAATAAGAAAAACACTGAATTTGATGGAAAAAAATGAACAAAACAATAAAGATCCAATCAAACAAAAGAAAGGCCACACTATGTGACATGACACTTCATAAAAAAAAGACCTTTAAAGGCACAATCAGTGATTTCACAAGAGTAAAACCAAACATGTTATGTTTTATCCCATGTGTTTATGTTGAAAGGAAAGCTAAGTAGCACTCAGATTCTTATCACTAACAGCTTCTGAGCTTCAAAATGACTGCAGCTAAGTGTTATGCCATTGTAGTGAGTGACCCTCTTCCCTTAATACCTATCTCTAACTACTTCAGATTATCCAGATTTCTTTCTCAATGAAGGAAAACCCATCAGAAATGTAATGATTATTTTTACCTTGAAGTAGTAATGGTTTGAAATACAACCTGCAAGAATGTCAAGTTCTCAGCGTACTGTGCAGCTTTAGGAATATATGTCTGTCCATACATTTCTGTAGCTTTCATCCGTTTTAAGCGGTCGTGGGTCCAATTCAGATCAGACACAAGGTGAACATCTAGAACACAGGGTCATTTGCCTTTAAGGTCTGCAGTTCTGTGAGAGGATATTCGGCAGTGAATATTAGAGATTTTTTGCTTCTAATAATTTCCACTTCTCATTATCTACCTTTTCCCTTCTCCCTACCTGCCTGTCTTTGGCCCAAATATTTCTGTGAAATAGTTGATGGCACAACTTTTAGGTCAGGAATCTGCTTAAAAGTTGAAGGTGTGTAATTCTGATAACCTCCATAGGTTTCTTTGGATTGTTAACTCCAAAATTAAATTAGTTCAGTCAGTGTGTGTTGCGCTGTTACATTCAAAAGTAGATATGCAATACTGTACTCTGCTACTCATTCATTTTTATTTCTTTTTCATTCTTTCCTTTGATATGCAAATTTAATCTAAAAGAGTATTGCAACAGTATCTTTCTCTGTTACGGAATAAGAAGTCTGGGGAAATTCGGGTTTTCACATATAACTGGGGAAAAAATGACATCACGGAACCTAACATCTTCGGTACAAGTGGCAGGACAGAGCCCTCTGCCCACTGAAGGCAGTGAAATTATAACTGTGGTGGACAAAGTGGGGTTAAAACCAATGTGTTTGCTCTGCTTATTGTACTAGAATAGAAGCAGTCGAAAGGAGGAGACCCGTGAATTTTGGTGTATTGTTTAATGCTATGTTATCATAGAGAACTGTCTGATACATTTACAAAAATAAAAATATTCATCTTTTTACCTTTTCTGTTGTTAAATACATGCTCTAAACATTCTAGAAACACAGTAAATGATGTTTACATGTAAAATAGTAGAAGTGGGCTCTTCTTAGTGAGTGAATTGCTTTGCTTAACATAGTAATAGGCAATTCTTGAAATAGAAGTTAGGAGCACCCATATCCATGCTGTTCAGCTATGTATGCATGGCATGCGGGAAGAGCCAATAATGCCATTTTGCCATAGACAATTTCCAAGATGCTGAATTTAAATTTGTGATTTGCTTCCCAAAATATTCTGCTTCAAATTTCAATTAAAATGCACACTGAAGAATCATAAGCTTTTCACAGATTTTAATTGATAGTCTCAGAAGTAAATCACAGATATCAAAGTATTTACTGTATAGCACAAAAAGACACGAGGTTTGGAAGGAATTACATACTTGTATGTAAGCAAACCTTTGTCAATCAGGAGGAAAGATTAATTTTATGGTTTGTTATTCTGTAGCTGCTCTGCAAGAATGTTTTATGCTTTTCTTGGAAGCAGGTGATACCGGCTACTACGGGAGATGGAAGTCAGAATAGTCGGAGTTCTGACCCAGTACAGCAGTTTCACTGTATGACTGAAACCTCTCCTTCCCCATCTTTTCTTATCTTGGATACAAAGTTTAGCTGTGACCCATTGGCCAAATGTACAATTTCTGCAGGAGTACAACAGGAGGGCAATATATCTTCATGAATGAAATGTAGAGGTTACATTACACAAAAAGACAGATAGATGGTTACCACTTAACCCAAATTATTTTGGAGAGTGAAAATTGAGAAATCTTAAGCTTGTTTAATTTTTATAATTAAAAAAAACTCCAAAGAGCTTCCTGAACATGCAGATTTCTGGAATGATAGAACATCCCCTGTGGTTTGTGACTAATCCATAGACTGATTAGTTACACAATGAAAAGTAAACACAATCTAAGTTTGGAACTTCTTCTGCCATTGCAATTTCATGTTTGCAGAAGCTGCCTGAGAAAAGATAAACAGTCCTGAGATACAGAGGAGGGAAAAATCCTTTCTTCTAGGCCATGTAAGATTAAATCCCAAAAGGTAACAGCATGCTTAACATCTTCCTGGCAATCCATAAGGCTGGGTTCTAGGCTTGCATTACAAATTATGCACCAGGAAAGACTGAAGGGTAGCATTACATCAAAATTTTTCCCTGAATATAACCTTGAGTGTTTACAGGTTCCATCTTAGTATGTGAAAATATAACTCTTAAATACCGTTTCTAGTGATTTCAAAGGATAGCACATATTTCGCAAAGGCTTTGGGTGTAATTTAGGCTGATCTTCCCAATTATGGCCCTTCTTTGTTAGCTTCTCATTTTTGGGGGGTTTAAATTAAAATTAAGATCGAAGTGGAGATGGGATGGATAGTCTATTTGAGCTCCTGAGGGGCATTAATACAGTTTTTGCTGCACAGGATTTACTTTACGTATATTTAAACTAACTATATATGAACTAATTGTATGAATCACACTGCAATTTGGACAGACTCAGTGTTGAATATTATTCAAATTAGCATTTTTAATGTAAAAAACCTCTGTCTTTTAAGAGCTTAGTTTTCTTTTGGTTATTTAAGACAAAATGGAGGGACTTCATACAGTCGGTTTTCGCAACTTATGGGTAACTGCATCTGTTTAGATAACCAGAACTTATAATATTAATGCTGTTAAAGTAGGTAAAACTATAGGACTGAAATAAGGTAGGGTAGAGTGCCTCTGAAGCATAAAATTGATAGAAGATCTCTTTAAAGACTTTTTTTCAGAAACAATAAATAAATTAATCAATTGGCCTATTTTGTTGTGGAGCTTGGGGAATTTTACTTGTGGGTTTGATTATTTTTTCCATTCTCATGCATTTATGAATCAGGATTCAATTGGAAGTTCAGCATATTCTTCACCGACCTAGAGTTATGATGCCATATGGATTTGTAACTCACCATGTCTGAGTTATTGTCTCTCCTAAATACTGCGTGGTATTACCATTATCATGCACACTTTCCATATCCTTGCTGATAATAATCAGCCATCTGAGTCCCTCCTGAGAATAATACGCAGCCTTCACGTTTGTGGCAAGTGCCTGGGATGAGCCACAACATCTTCAGCCTCCAGGTGTAATGAATACTTTGTTAAATCCTATTTTTCCCTCACCTGGAACAGCAGAAGGAACATCTGTTGCCTTATACGCATTGCTCACATTAGTATGCAGTTGAAGGTGATAACCTGTGGCAGGTTTTCACTTTTCAGAACAATTTTGAAGCATCATTCAAATCTCTTTGCCCTCAGCCACTGTCCTTGATGTAGGAGAGTAAAAAAATGTACCTTTATGCCCCTTGGTTTAAATGAAGGATCTTTGACACTTAGGTGGAACTGCTTGACCTTAGGGTTGCATTTCCTAACAGATGTCTACTGGGCCAGGGGTAGAGGCTATTATAGCCCGAGTATAACTGCTGTACCATAGCTACTGAGTCTGAGAGGTGCCTGATGTACTGTGGAAAAGTTGACGCTGCCTACCCCTCGCCTGGCCAAATTCCCCTTTTTTCATGCTGCAGGCCATTACAGTATGGTGTTTATAGAGCTCACCTTGCAACCTGCTCTGGCCTGCTCTGGGCCTCCATCCCCTCCTGAAGTTGCATGAACATTTATTGCATTAAATAGAATGAAAATTGCGTTTTCGTCCTGAATCATAGGGAAGTTTGACATGGTACTGTGCCCGTCTCACAGAGAGCTTTGTGCACTGTGCTGGAGGGCAGGAGTATGCTTTGGGGTCAGCTTAGAGCCAGACCTGCCACCTTCAGCAGCGGCAGGAGGTGAAGGGCAAGAAAATACAGCAGCTTTTGGGAGCTGCAGCAAGGTGAGGCTGCCTGGTCCTCACCTCCAAATTCCCTGCTGAAAGTAGTAAGTGTCTTTCATACCAGAAAGACTTTCAGGTAGTCTTGACTACCATGTGTGATGGCTGCTGTGTTACAGATGATGTGCAGTATCTTGAGCCTCTAAGAGGTTTAAGTAAAGTCCATAGAAGCTGTGACTCTCTCTGTGTTTTCTGGAACAGCTGTGGCTCACGCTGCACATGTGCTCCCCATTGTGCACATGTTAAGGTTGATGTTGGATTCCGTAGTCGGACTTCTCAAAACTGTTTTTGGAGCATCATTTTCAAACCACTTTTCCTCTTATGTCTTTCATTGTTGTAACGTTGATCCTCTGATACTTGCAAGTGGAAGTACAGAAACCTTATAAAATCACTGAAAGTTATGATCAATATGTATTATTTATTGTTACATACCGATGCCATGTTAGGCACAAATCAAATAGGACAAATCCTCATGAATTCATTCAGATTTTCCAACTTTACTTAAAGTCTTCTTTTACTTCAAGGAGACCTTGATTAAACACAGACTGAATCAAAACCAAATAATAACAGGGGGTGGGGGTGGTGTTTACATTGACTTTCATAGAGCTGAAGACCCAGTTTTGTTCAAGGGCGTAGCTAAAAAGTATCTCAAATCTGCTATGTGACAGCAACACATGCTGTAGAACTAATGGGAGGACTTTTTTAGAACTAAAAACATTAACAAACCTGTCCCCAGTGTTCTGCTGGACACAAGGAATTTTACCTTATAGGCAAAGATTGATTTAGCTTTTATACTTATTTCACTACTAATTCTGCTGTTATTTCCATTTTATCCATTGTTATTATAAGCCTTTGGCAAAAGAAACAAAACCAAAATAGTTCCCCACCCAGTATATTCCATGTTCTTCAGGCAGGAGAAAGGAAATAGCCTTGCTATTTGCTATTTGCACAGTGATAGTAAAGGCTGTGCAGAGCAACACATTTAAATCTTCAACATTATAATCAGTATGCCAGGGTAGCACTAGACATATACAAAACCAGCGTTATTAGTATCTTTAAATGAAGTGCAGTTATGGTAGGCATGCTGAGAAAGCCATCACTGTAACCCTTTGAACCCCTTAAAATCATGAGTAATTTTCCATTCTTTTCTATAAAACTTACTATGCACGTGGTATTCCGTTCACCTAAATGTGCAGCTTGACTCATTGAAAGAAAGAAACGTAAATGAAATCTGAATTACAGCTGTGTTGTGTTATAATGAATAATGTCTGCTTAATAAGACACTGAGTCAAGGACCTAGTTCTCTGTGGAAGGAAAATGTTTGTGCGTTGCACTGGAAAAGCTGACAGGCATACATCTGTGTGCTCTGCTTCACATGCTGAACGCTAGAAATAATGCAAATTGTTGATTTGGCTAGCAGTAGTAAAAACATGGTCTGAGAATCATACCACTTTCTGCATGACTAATTTTGAGAAGCAAATGTAAAGTCTTGAGCAATTTTTTTTTTTTTTTAAGTCTGTTTAGTTTGCCTTTCATATTTTATATTCGTTGTGGTATTAGCCTCAGTCTGGAATGTCTTAAGCAAAGTTCAACGAGTAAATCAACACTTATTTTTATTCAAGATAGATAACTGATCAGCAAAGCAGGATATAAAATAGCGTATCCTACTATGGCCTGCATTTTTCATGTATGGTCATGCAGCTTTAAATAAATACTTTAGCTTCCTGAACAAGCAACTCTTGTTACAGAGTTTGAGAGGTTTGTATGATTTACAGGAGGGCTGCTCTAAGAGAAAGTTGTCTGTTTTTCAGTTTCACTGCAAGGGTCAGCACTGGATATGAGCAAATCTTAAGCATGACGCTGGACTTTCCTCTGTTCATATGTTCCAGTAGCATAGGCTATTTGGAGTATGCGCAAGAGTTCTTCAGAGTCATATGATAATAGCACATTAAAATTTCTAAGAAGTCATTTAATGGACATAGACTGTTTTCATCTCTTTAATTTGTGTATTATATATGCTCTTATATCTAATACTGGTTTTAAATTTGTAGGCAGACTTTAGAAGACATCTGAAAAAGCATGCAAAAATGTAGAAAACTTGTATGACCCTTTCACAGATGGTGATGCAATTGATTTTCCAGTGCTCAGATTAAAAAATGAGAGTTTTGTGTGAAATAGGAAGGAAATTCTTATTCATTAGGAACAGTTGCACAGTACCTAGCCTGGTGCTGCCAGGAGGAGGATGAAAGACTTTTGGGTACTGAATCCTGCTGGCTGGCAGGACTAGAGGAGTTTCACCAAAGCAGCAAAATAGAAATTAAAAAAAAAAAAAAAATTGCCAGAAATTCAAATCGATGCCGCTTCTCCAGGTGCTATACTTTTCTCAAGCTTTGCTTGACTGACCACGCTGATGGCTTAGAGTCACCTGCATCAGATTGTAAATCTCACCTTAAGTAGTGCTGAGCACCCCAAGGAAGACCTAGGTAAACTGAGTCTTCTAAAACCAAAACTCTAAACTAAAGACTAAACTCTAAACTAAAAACTAAAAAAAAAAAAGAAAAGAAAGAAAAAGAGAGGGTAAAAGCTGCTTTCAGCTATCACCGAGGCACCTTCTTGTTTGTCATTACAATTCCTTATGTACCCAGGGCATTGCTCCTATGCATGTCCAGAACTGCCTTTTTCTGGATAACTCAGAGCCTGTTTTCTACCCAGGCTTGATTTTGGTCCAAGAACCAGACAACTGAAAAACTAAACACAAGGCAGCCCCAATGCAGTACGTGCTCTAGGACCATATATAACACATTCTTTGAAAGTTGACAGCTTTCCAGTTTTAATAGATGTCGTAACAGCAGTGAGAGAAGTGACTGCCTAGGTCCTTTGTAGCTTTTTATGTTACTTGATCTGAGTTACAGAATCAACTCATTTTCTTCAAGTGATGCATGTTCTCTTTCCGTTGTTTTTGTGGGTTTTTTTGATGTTTTTGCTTGATTTTTTTCTTTCTCTGCAGTCTATGTTAGGTAACCAAGTGATGAGAAAAAAAAAAATTTATACTTTAACTTGGAAAAGATCTATTCAGAGGCACAAAATAAAATTCATTTATTTATTCCTGGAATTAATAATATTTTAAATCTGTTTAGGTTATTTTGTTACTTATTCCCCTTGAAATAAGGTCTGTCTGGTGTAAGCGTACTTTTCAGAGCTGCCATCTAGAAGACAAAGGTTCGTTCCCATATTCTGCAACCTTTTAATAAATCAAAATAATTTCCTGTTTTTTCATAGCTTTCTACTTGGAACAAAAGTAATTTCACTAAATTATTTTAAGTGTACTTCAGTATTACAGAAAGGTTTATAATTTCAGGCACAAACCAGGCATTAACTACCACTTAATTTAGGCATCATCTAAGTGTACTTGGTTGCCTTCCCTCCTCTCTGTACTTTTCTTCATTTCTTCTTTTTCTCTTACCTATATACACAATGTGATTTTTACAGTTAAATTATTTGTGTCAGTAATTTTTTTTCAAATTTTTTTTATTTTTGTCATATATAATGATGTATTTAGACACTGTGATCAAGCTTCTTTCTCATTTTCGCTTCCCAAATGTGCCATACAAGTCATTCCTTCCAGCACTTCAGCAGGTGCAAGCCTCTGTTCTGGTTTACCTTGTCTTTCCTTGATAAGTAGTTGAGGAAGGAATAAAAGGACTTTGATCCTTTCAGTATGTCAGTCTTAGGTGGCCAACTTTGACTGAAACCAGCAGGACTTTGTGTCCTGAATACTCAGAGCTTATATCCATTGAAACTCAATTTAAAATTTTCTCTGAGAATCTGTCAGGTTTTTTTTTTTTAATACACTCTAACAACTGTACTTTCTTGCAGTAGCCAGTCTCCCTTGGTATGACAGTGGCACTTTGAAATGAGGCTTCTTGATTTATGCTGGCTCTAGCAGGTCCTATGAAATTCCTCTGAAGTAAGATGGAAGATGAACAAACACAAAGCAACCATATTAAAAAATCTGAGTGAAAATAGACATCTGGGAAGAAAAAAGAATAGTCTGAGGTTCCACCACTTTAAAAACATTTTTTCTCTGAGAGTATCCCAAACAAATATCACACATTTCTCTTAAGATTTCATATTGCTCTGTTTTCAGTCACACCACGACCCCCCAGTTTACATCAGAAGTAAACACAAGGGGAAACCAGGCTGAAGCTACAGCTGCTGCTTTGATATGCTGCCTCATGACAACATAGATCTGTCAGATCTGATGTTCTGAGGCAGTTTTGCACTTCCACTTAAGTGGGAATGGAGCGGGAATGGATAGATGTGAACATTTATTTCAGCCTTCACAAAGCCTTCTACAGACAGCTGGAAATAACCTCACAATCACAGGCCCTGGTTCTCATGGAGGACTTTAACTACCCTGACATTTGCTGGAAAGACAGCACAGCCAGGCACGCACAGTCCCAGAGATTTCTGCAGAGCAGTGATGATAACTTCTTGACACAGGTGGTGGAAGAACCAACGAGGAGAGGTGCTCTGCTGGACCTTGTGCTGACAAACAAAGAAGGTCTGGTAGAGGATGTGAAGGCTGGGGGTAGCCTTGGCTGCAGGGACTGTGAGATGGAGGAGTTCAGGATCCAGCGTGGAAGAAGCAGGGCAAAAAGTAGAATTACAACCCTGAACTTCAGGAGAGCTGACGTTGGCCTCTTCAAAGACGTACTTTGAGGAATCCTATGGGCTAAGGCTCTAGAAGGAAGGGGGGTGCAAGAGAGCTGGTTAATATTTAAGCACCACTTCCTCCAAGCTCAAGATCAGTGCATCCCTAGGAGAAAGGAATTGGGCAAAGGAGCAGGAAATCTGCATGGATGAGCAAGGAGCTTCTGGAAAAACTCAGATGGAAGAACAAAATTTACAGAATCTGGAAAAAGGGACTGGCCACTTGGGAGAAGCATAGGAGCGCTGTCAGAGTATGCAGGAATGCAATGAGGAAGGCTAAGGCCCGCTTGGAATTAAGCCTGGCAAGGGATGTCAAGAACAATAAGAAGGGCTTCTTCAAATACATCAGCAGTAAAAGGAAGACTAGGGAAAATGTAGGCCTGCTGCTGAATAAGGTAGGTGCCCTGGGGACAGAGGATGCAGAGAAGGCAAAGTTACTGAATGCCACCTTTGCTTCAGCTGTTACTGCTAAGGCTGGCCATCAGGATCCCCAGACCCTGGAGGCAGGAGAGAGGGCCTGGAGTAAGGAAGACTCTGCCTCAATCAAAGAGGATCCGATTAGAGATCGTTTGGGCAAACTTGACACCCCATGGTATCATGGACCTCATGGACCAAATCCATGGTCCAAATCCATGGTCCCCGATGGGATGCACCCGTGAATGCTGAGGGAGCTGGCAGATGTTATGGCAAAGCCACTCTCCATCATCTTTGAAAGGTCACAGAGAACAGAAGAAGTGCCTGAGGACTGGAGGAAAGCTAATGTCACACCAGTCTTCAAAAAGGGCAAAAAGGAGGACCCAGGAAACTACAGGCCACTCAGCCTCACCTTCATCCCAGGAAAGGTGATGGAACAGCTCATCCCGGACATCATCTCTAAGCATGCAGGAAAAAAGAAGGTCATTGGGAGTGGCCAGAATGGATTCACCACGGCGAAATCATGCTTGACCAATCTGATAGCCTTCTATGATGGCATGACTGGCTGGGTAGATGACGGGAGAGCAGTGGACTTTGTCTACCTTGACTTCATCAAGGCTTTTGACACTGTCTCCCATAACATCCTCATAGGTAAGTTTAGGAACTGTGGGTTAAATGTGTGGACAGTGAGGTGGACTGAGAACCGCTTGAATGGCAGAGCTCTGAGGGTTGTGATCAGTAGCGCGGAATCCATTTGGAGGCCTGTAACTAGCTGTGTTCCCCAGAGGTCAGTGCTGGGTCCAGTCTTGTTCAACATATTCATCAATGACCTGGATGAGGGGACAGAGTGTACCCTCAGCAAGTTTGCTGATGACACAAAACTGTGAGGAGTAGCTGACGTACCAGAGGCTGTGCTGCTGTTCAGCGAGACCTGGACACGCTGGAGAGTTGGGCAGAGAGAAACCTAATGAAATTCAACAAGGGCAAGTGTAGGGTCCTGTACCTGGGGAGGAATAACCCCATGCACCAGTACAGGTTAGGGGCTGACCTGCTGGAAAGCAGCTCTGTAGAGAGAGACTTGGGAGTCCTGATGGACAACAAGTTGGCCATGAAGCAGCAATGTGCCCTCATGGCCAAGAAGGCCAATGGTCTCCTGCGGTGTATTAAAAAGTGTGGCCAGCAGGTCGAGGGAGGTCATCTTCCCCCTCTCCTCTTCCCTGGTGAGGCCACATCTGGAGTACTGTGTCCAGTTCTGGGCTCCCCGGTTCAAGAAAGACAAGGAACTACTGGAGAGAATCCAGCAGAGGGCTACAAAGATGATGAAGCATCTCTCTTGAATGTAGCACCTCTCTTACAAGGACAGGCTGAGAGACCTGTGTCTGTGTAGTCTGGAGAAGAGAAGACTGAGAGGAGATCTTATCAATGCTTATAAATATCTAAAGTGCGGGTGTCAAGAGGATGGGGTCAGACTCTTCTCAATGGCGCCTGATGACAGGACAAGGGGCAATGAACACAAGCTAGAACACAGGAAATTCCATCTCAACATAAGGAAAAACTTCTTTACATTGAGGGTGACAAAGCACTAGAACAGGCTGCCCAGAGAGGCTGTGGAGTCTCCTTCTGTGGACACATTCAAAACTCACCTGGATGCGTTCCTGTCCAACCTGCTCTAGGTGAACCTGCTTTGGCAGGGGGTTGGATTAGATGAGCTCCAAAGGTCCCTTCCAACCCCTACCATTCTGTGATTCTGTGATTCGTGCTTAGCACCACTTTAATTTGCATTAATCCTTTTTACTGCAAAGGGGAAGGGATCAAACCCTGGTTTTTATCTTCATATGGACCATTGTGTCATCAGCTGAAAGTCGTGGTTCTCCTTTGCTTCACCATGAGCTGAATCACAGAGCTAAACATTCTCAAATTTGTATGGGAAAGAACTGAAATATAACACAGGCGTGAATCCTGTGGCTTAAGTCCACCTCTACATGTGATTTCTCAGTCACTGCATCTTTTATTGCTTTTTTTCTATTAAAAGTGACTATTGCAGAGGTATAGGAAAGCTCTTACATCAGCCAAGTATAACCACCAGCTCTATTCTCTGGTTTTTCAATGTTTAACAGTTACCATGATTGCAGAATGACAGACACGTTTGGACAAGCAGTCTAAATGTAAAAAACACACTCTCACAGCACAGAGTTGTAATCTGGCAAGCTGAGTTTCTACAACTTGTTGGCCAAATGGGAGTGAGACAGAAACGGCAGCACTTGCAGAAGTGCAGTCACCTAGGTCTATGCCGGAAGGAGAGTGGTACCAGGGTAGGCATGCATTACTCTGGCAGCTCGTGGCAGTATGGTCATAGGGAGCATGAACCTCATTCAAAGTCATGCACCCAGAATGCTCTGATATAGTCCAGAGGCAAGGAGACATGTGAGTGCTGTTTGCTGTCTCCAAGAGGCAAACTTCAGCCCTTGCACGGTAGCCCTTCCTGCTTCAGAGTGGTCTACACAGCATAATACTTGAGGGATTGTGAAGTATCAGTCAGGGTATCCACGGATGCTAAAAATCTCATAGCTTCCAGGCAAGTGTTTGGATTAACCCAGGTATTTATTCAAGGAACGTGCAAGGATCTGTGCTACAGCAGAAGTCACGGTGCCAGATTCTTGTTATCTCCTAGTGTTTTCTCTCTCTCTCTCTAAAAGCACAGCCAAAATGGAAATGTATCACTAGTGTTACTGCTAACTAGTTTCCTACTTAAAATTATCAGTCTCATAATGCGAAACCAGAAAGACTCTGTGTTGATATTCCACTAGAGTAGAAGTGAAACACTCGAAGAAAATACTGTGGAAGCATCCTACCCTCTGAAATAATAAATCAAGGATCAAATGCAAAATGCTCAGGAATGTAAAACTGGTCAAATCTTCAGGGGCAAACACTTCTATTCTCTTTTCTCTCATTAGGACGCTTTGTCTGCAAGTAACATAAGGAAGCATGCCTGAAGAGTGACTTTTAATGGGTTTTTTTGGTTGTGGGGTTTTTTTTAAGCATAAATGAAATACAAGGTTTATTGAAGCATTATTTTGTCATTTAGGGACTATCTTCCAAATTTATGAAAATCATAATGAATTCTTGTTTTAAAATACCTTTTTCTGTTAATACTGCTTAATTATCATGTATCATGGCATGAATCCCTCTTTCTTAAGTACTTAAATACAGTGTATAATTTAAGAATGAGCCAAATCTCTGTAAATGCCATCAAATAACCTGGCCTTCCATAACTAACTTTCCAAGTAGCATAATCTGATTTACTGCTTTGCTGGAAACACAAGAAGGAACAATAGGACTAGAATTTCTTTCAGGGCTGCCTTTTAACAGAGGTGGTGAAGCCTAGGTATTGAAACAGTCTTTGTTGCATTTATCATCTCTCTCCAATATTTTTTTTAAAGTCTAAATCTGAATTTCGTTCTCTGTGTTCATGTATTTGTCTTCCTTTATATATGTAGCAAGATTTCAGTGGGCACAGGGTAAGGCCAAAGTCTTGGTTCACAAAGTACGACTTTCAGAAAGTCTTGTTCTCTCTGGAATTTTCCATCTCAAGAAATTCAGCAGTCGGTTGGAGAGAGGAATGAGAAGGGAAAATTTCTGGGGGCCGAGCAGTGAAGTTTAATATTGAAAACTGAAAAGACTCCCAGATGAATAGAGCAAACCAGACAACCCAGCAGACGCGAACTCTGGCTCACAACCTGCAGATGAATCTGTTTGCATGAACAATTACCTACGCAGTCCAATGATGTCAGTGGAAATCCATGCAGAGGTAAGGATTTGTGGCAAGAAGCTTGGCTCTGCTCAGGTTAAGGAAGCTGTTCAGGTATTCCGTTTCTTTGTAAAGTGAGACAGACCTTAGATGCTTGCTGCCATTACATACTTTTACAGTAGACCATGATTCAGCTCAAGCCGCTCAGAACTGCTGGCTGTTGGACTGAGATGGGTACTGCCTTCATCTTTCATTACTGGGAAGCTAGCTCCATATCTTAGAAAAGGGCATGAGTGGGAATAATATTTTTCATCCTTTTATGATCTCCCTTTTCTTGCCACACAACAAAGCTTTATTCAATTTTGCCCAGCTTTTGGTCATGAGTGAGGAGACAGAGACTAAGAAAAGGTGAAATTGGACTTCTAGCAGAGTTTCATGGGACAGTTGACTTATGTAACTAACTCAAAACAATGATGCTATAATTTTTGTACTTTCAAGAGAAAATTCTTTTCATGACTAAATTCTTTATGCCAGTTTATAAATGTTAAAGGTATCTTCTATGCATACTTTATTATAATCCACTCATCACTTACGAAATATGGAAGAAATCTGTTTTATTCATTAATTCCACAATGTTGTTATTCCAAACTTAGATACATATTTTGTAAGTATTTTTAGTTCTGTTTCCTCTTATTGTCTCTACTTGCTTTCTCCTGTCCTGATTTTGTATACTCTTAGTCAAACAGTAACAGATGTCCCATTGATTACTAATGTAGAGGCTGAATTTACTCTCGGAAGTCTTTAGAGGGGAAAAAGAGAAGCCATCTGAATAATTCAGGTTTCCTTGTGTCTTTTCCTCCAGTCTATCTTTGCTTCTGTTTTTTTTTTTTTAGACCCGTGTGTTCCTTAAAATCATCTTTTTCTCCATGTGTTCAGAATGCTCTTCTGAGAGTGTTTTCTCTCAGGAAACTAAGCTATTTTAGACTAGCTTTTGATGGACCAAACCTGGAAGATACTGAACACACAAAATTTTCTCTAAAATGTATGATGTATATGTCAGGTTCAGACACTAGTTATTAACTTCAGAAGCTAATTGTTTTGGTAAACATCAACCTAAAAGTCTTGACAGAGTTCTAGCCAAGAAAACTGACATAGTTAGTAAAGAGTAGAAAGAATTGCCTGTTTTTCTGAAGTAAATTATTTTTATTAATAAATCTCCTTCTGGTATCCTGTAAAAATTCTGAGTTTGTGAAGTTGTTCAGGGGAAACATAAGCTTTGTTCTTCAAATGCTTTAAGAATCCATATACGTATATACTTTGTATTTTCCAAGGTTACAAAGACAAAATTCATGCTGAGTGCAAGGTCATGCTGAAGAGCAAGGTTTCTAGCTTGACTTTCAGGTAGGTAGAAAGAAAAAAATAAGCCACATTGTTAACAACAGTTACCTGAATTTTTTTCTGAAGTCCTCCTGTGACTAGTTTAAATACATTCTTCTTTCTTATATACTTACTATTTTGTCGTATCTTTACACTAGTAGAATTTCCCACTCATCATCTCTTGGTTCCAGGAATAGTTAAGAGCCACCAGCCATTTAGAGTATAAATATAGTTGGATAACTTTCAGTCTGTATTAATATCTATGTGTGAAACAACTGACTGGCCTAAACTCAATTTGTTGCATTTGTATATACATTCAACTGAGTTCCGCAGACAACATCTTAAGCAGTTTCATTTTTTAATTTGGAGTTGGCTAGGACCAAAGCACATGATTGAGAGGAAGAGGCTCAGGCATCTATGCCTATTGTTCTGCCTGACATTGTTAACACAGGTATGCCATTGGAAACCTGGTCCTTACATTAACACACCTGTAACATAGGTGTTTGGAAGAATCTTTTATATATATATATATACACACACATATACACACTTTGAGATACCACAGTGAAGGCACATTAAAAGACAATGCAGGACCACTATGGCAGTTCTAACCTTCCCACTTTAGCCTCTCATAAAACATAGAAGGCTAATGATATTGCAAAGTTTTCAGTTCATTACGAAAATGTATTTTTGAGCTGATTAATTTTAGCTCTTATCAACATCACTTGGAGCACCACTGTTGTGGCTAGAGCTTCCCATATCGCAGCCCTGCAGTTCTGTGTGAGGCTGTAAAGGGCTCTCAGCCTCTCCAATAGGTATTTCACTGCTTTGTTCACTTTAAAAACCGCAGACTCCTCTGATTTTGGCTGAGGAGACCAGCTCCAGTGCAGGTAAGTCTGTACTGGAGAAGGGAATCGCGGCAAAAAAGGGTCGGCCAGGGGCTCCCTTCCGAGGCTTTTCCAAGCCGGGAAAAGCGGCCAGGCCCAGGCGGTACCCGGCGCTTCCGGGGGGCGGAGGCAGCTGAGGGGCCGAGGGCGGAGCCACCACCCCCGGCGGCAGATTTAAACGGGGCGTAAACACGCCAGTGGTCGCTCGCCGAGGAGACCAGCTCCGGTGCGGGTAAGTGCGCACCGGGGAAGGGAATCGCGGCAAAAAAGGCCGGCAAAGGGGCTCGTTTTCGAGGCTTTTCAAGCCGGGAATAGCGGCGAGGCCCAGCTGGTACCCGGTGCTTCCGGGGGGCGGAGGCAGCACCCCCGGCGGCAGGTGTGAACGAGCGGGGGGTGGGACCGCTCTCCCCCCTCATAAAAGAAGCCCTTCGGGAGTGGACTGAGCAAACGAGCAGCGAGTGGTGTTTCCCCAGGGGTCAGTACTGGGCCCAGTCCTCTTCAATATATTCATCAGTGACCTGGATGAGGGGATAGAGTGCACCCTCAGCAAGTTTGCCGATGACACAAAGCTGGGGCGGTGGCTGACACACCAGAGGCTGTGCCACCATGCAGTGAGACCTGGACAGGCTGGAGATCTGGGCAGAGAGGAACCTTATGAAGTTCAACAAGGGCAAGTGTAGGGTGCTGCACCTGGGGAGGAATAACCCCATGCACCAGGACAGGTTGGGGGCTGACCTGCTGGAGAGCAGCTCGGTGGAAAGAGGCCTGGGAGTCCTGGTGGGCAACAGGGTGACCATGAGCCAGCAATGTGCCCTCGTGGCCAAGAAGGCCAATGGCATCCTGGGGTGCATCAAGAGGAGTGTGGCCAGCAGGTCGAGGGAGGTCATCCTGCCCCTCTACTCTGCCCTGGTGAGGCCGCACCTGGAGTACTGTGTCCAGTGCTGGGCTCCCCGGTTCAAGAAGGACAGGGAACTGCTGGAGAGGGTGCAGCAAAGGGCTACCAAGATGATTAGGGGACTGGAACACCTCTCTTATGAGGAAAGGCTGAGGAATTTGGGTCTTTTCAGTCTGGAAAAAAAGACAGCTGAGGGGGGATCTTATCAACACTTATAAATACTTAAAGGGTGGGTGTCAGGAGGATGGGGCCAGGCTCTTTTCAGTGGTGCCCGGGGACAGGACAAGAGGTGACGGGCACAAACTTGAGCATAGGAAGCTCCACCTAAACATGAGGAGGAACTTCTTTCCTGTGAGGGTGGCAGAGCCCTGGTACAGGCTGCCCAGAGAGGTGGTGGAGTCTCCAACTCTGGAGACATTCAAAACCCACCTGGATGCGTTCCTGTGCAACCTGCTCGAGGTGACCCTGCTGCGGCAGGGTTGTGTTATAGATAGTGAACAATATCTGCATGAGCTCAAAGGGATAACTTTCTTGATAGTCTGTGTTTAGCCCAGCACTGTTGCTATCTACAGAGTATTCCTGTAGGCTACCGTATTTATTCTTGCAGGTTTTGTCACTGACACATCTATTAAAATATTTAGTGAAAACACATCATTATGCCAGCATATTAATCCCATTCCTTCATTACACATTTTTTGCATAGAACTGTTCACATATTAATAAAGATTTAGAGTATTTAATTTAGAGTATGAAGTTTAGCTTAACAGATTATGTTAAATTTAGTCTAAATAGGTTAGGTGAAAATCCAGAAGATAGGTCTTTAGACAATGCAGGGCACTTTTGTGAAATGTTGTCCTGACATAAATGGGATTTTTCAGGTATTTAATATTACATGTAAAAGCTTTGCTGAACTAGGACCTTGTTTAACCATAATACATTTCTTGCTTTTACAGAATTAGGGGGAAATATAGGAAAGCAAAACAAGACAACCTCAAACAAGATCTGTGCAACTTCCCTGGTATATTAATCTCTAGACAGAGAAGAGAAACAAACCCAGAAGCAACCCCTGAGAAATGGAATTCAAAGTGAATGTAAGTACAAGGCTTCTTGTGAAAGGTAATACAGAAAACTTTTGAATATGTTTAATCCAGAGACGTTTTTCGTGTTTCTTATTGAAATTAAGTCCCAATAGCCCATTAAAGAATAGACAGTTTAATATTTTTTTGAACTATTTTAGCATTACTAGCTTCAAAAATCTCCCCATCCTTATTTCCCACATTGCAACTAAGACTTAGGCCTATAAGGCTAAACTTCCTTGGAGCCACAGAGTAACCGTCTCTAAAAAAAGTAGGTAGGAGTTAAGGCTGCCACAGTACCTTATGGTGATAGGCTCTATTTTTGAATATTTTTTTGCTCCTGCAAATAAACTTGCTGTGTTTAAGACACACAAAACTGAAAGGTTAGTGTTATGATGCCTTTCCTATGTGGGACTCATGTATGTTTCCTTTCCCATATAATCTTTGTAGTATCTTAATCTTTTATTTCCAATTTTGGAAGGCAAGGCTCAAGTCTTCTGTAATTCATTAGACTCTCATAGTATCTTTTCTTAATCTCAGCCATAAATAGTTTCCTATCTTATTTTTCAGTTTTCAGAACAATAAGCATAATCTTCTACCGCAATTTCTGCGGGCAGTCTCAGTAAAAAATGTAGGAGCATTGACTCATTTATATAGCTTTGAACTTTCCACAACCTTGAAAGAACAAGCAGTTCTAAAGCTATACACCTTTTAGTGTTAAAGTTACAATTAAACAAATCCATGTACCAACAGATATCTGAGCCTGATTATTCATTTAGCATTTTGAAACCCTTGTTCTTCCTGTAATATTCTGATTTCTAATTTGCCAAATGTAGAAAAACATACCTCAACCACGGTGGGCCTGTCTGATCAGTTTGTGATAAACCATGCTTTTGCACCTTGTGGTGATTCTCTGCTTTTTTAAAATTGGCTGTTCGTTTGGCATTAAGTATTGTTTTGCTGTTTAAATCTCTGAAAAACCAGTTAACCAGCATATGCAGCAGAGCCTGAAATGGAGAACTGACGTGAAACACATAAAGCTTGAATCCGAAGTGTCCGTATCCGGCACTTTGAATGAAAGGATGAAGTATAGCTGAGGTAGTGCACAGACAGAAGGGATGATACCCCAGCTTTGTTGTTCAGTATGAATGAAGTTTGCTGAAGCTCTAGCTCATGACTGGCCTGAAGTTTAAATGTTGCGCAATAAATTAAAAGTGAGGAAGTAATTTGAAAGAACGGAGTGAAAGAATTGGTTGTATGATGCTGAAATACACAGCAGGCAACAATTAAACATATCTTGTTCGGTTTTCATTTCAGAAAATTGTTTGTGTTTTGGTATCCTCTGATGAGCGTGTCAGATGATTCCTTCTCAGCCCAATTATTTCCAACAACCATAATCAAACAGCTCACTTCTGCAAAAGAAAATATTCTGGATTTTCTAGTGATTATTGTCCATAGTACCAAACAGCTCACTCTGGTTTTTTAAAGGTTTTGAACATTTATGGAACATAAAGGCTTTGAACACGTGACTTTTATGTTTATGCAATCTTACATTATCGTTTTAAAGATATTAAAAAACCCCAACCAAAACAAAACCCAAACAGAAAAACTCACAAGGAAAAACTGAAGCAATTCTGAAAAGAACAAGTTCAGGTACAATATTGTCCTGGTTTGAGGTAAAACAGAACCAATTTTCTGTTCAATATTTTGTCACTTCTCTGCCCACTTCTGACCTAGCCCTCACTGTTGCTTTGGATAAGTTCTACGTTTATCTCAAAAGTCAAAGGGTAATTCTCATTCCTGGCATGACGCTGAATGTGCTGCCCACCACACGGATGACAAACTGAACGCTTTTAGGGAAAAAGGAGAAAGGAAACGTTCTGTTTCTTTCCAGGTCCCTCTTCCTTGAGCACAGAGCAATTTCATACCTTGTCTCCTAGTTGCTGGAGGGAGGCTTTGAGATCACACGTTGTCTAGCGAACAATGATTTGACAAACATTCCTCAGCCTGAAAGGCAAATAGTTCAAGGAAGCTTTTGTGGTGGTTTATAAAATAGCGAGAAGAATGAAAGAGATAAATAAGGAATGGTTCTGTGCTGCCCTGAGCTAGAGGGCGTTGAATGAAACTAGCAAGTGTCAGTATCGAACTACATTAATGGATTAGTTATTCACACAACACAAAACAGTTTAAATTGCCAAGGCCATGGGCCTTGCCGTGGGATGCTCTGAATGCTGTTTGCATAGGTTCAGAACACACTTGGGGGGGGGAAAAAAATAAAAAAAAGAACATCACATTTGGAAGCTATTAAACACAAAACACCACTTGTGGCTTAGGAAATCCCTTAGCTGTAAATCGCCAGAAGCAATTTTACTCCGGGAGAGTATCAGCTTGTAATTGCCCTGCTCTGACACTCTTCCCAGGGGATCTGCTGTTGGTCATGCTCAAACTAGAATATGGGGCTTAAAAGGACCTTTAGTCTGATCCAATGTAGGGAAAATAACCTTCTTGTTCTAAGCGATACGTACTGTATTTTGCTGAAAAATCCATGATACATAGTGGTTCATCATTAAAAGAGCAATGTCAAGTGACACTAAATATGTTTCTGACCATGGAACACATTCCATGAAGGAAAGAGCGCGGGGCTTGGAGTAGTGAACCAGCAGTCAGACTAATTAACTCGGTGCTAAATCACAACTGCCTGATAATTATGTAGAAATATCTCTTAACATAATGCATGAGCCGGACATATCACATCACATATTTACAAAGATGTTTTGCCTAGGAGAGTACCAGTTTTCTTTTTCTGTGACCTAGATTCCCTGTTATGTTTGTTTCTTCATGAAATAAGGCCACACTGAGAATGCTGGTCTGTGTGTTAATCTTAAGTGGCTAGAAATATTTAGCGATCAGATGATTTCTCTTGTAAATCTCCAGGCATCTAGTATTTACATCTCATTTGAATTTCCAAATGCTAATAACCTCGTTGGGCAACTATAGGACTATATGGAGATAGAAATAAATAGTCAGTAGTTATTCTAAGAAAAAGCATTCAAGATTTCGTATGTCTGAAGCACAGTGAAGCAGTCCCTCTCACTACTGAGTTCTTGAAATTGAAATCAAAGTCTCATGACAGCAGATTATTTCAGGGAATATTGGGAAGGAAATGGGGAAGGAATAAAGGAAATTATTTAAATATACTATAGAGGATACGTAAGTATATAATATAGTAAGCATACACCTATGATTGCAGAAATAAAACATACACCGAGTTCATGGGTTTTGTAGGGCTTTGTGTACATCACAGTTAAAGCGACAAGAACAGGGAATTTAAATGTTGCTGTTACTGTTATCAGTGTGCTTGCATTGGAATAACACATAGCATTTTTTTCACAATTACAGGAATTTGCATAAATCAGAATATATAAAAACAGAACAAAATTGAAGCTCTTTCTCTTAGAGAAAAGAGGAGCCTCATTTTTAATAATGACTTTGTGTCATCAGCTTAGGACATGAAGAAATAGTTTCCCTGCATAGAAGCCAACAGCAGATGAAATTTGCTATGGAGACAGAGGGAGCGAGACGCAGACCACATAAATATGCACAGTATGTTATTTTAATTCATTCCAAAGGCTGTAATTCAGAAAAGATTTTCAGCCTGTTCTTTTAATTTACTCAATAGATCCATTTCATACTCTTCATTCTGTACAAGAGTAAAGGTCTAATGATGATTTGTTTTATTTGTTGTCTTTGTTTCTAACCAAGTCTTTCGTTAAATGATGTGCAGTTGAGAATATGGAAGTGCTAAACCCCTGTAATTTTCTCAGTAGAGTCATCCTGCTCCAAAAAGTAGTTAAGCTATTAGTCAACCGCTCTTAGAGCTAATACCCTTAGTTTTCGAAGTTAGTTAAGAGTCCTATCCTGTTTCCTTATCAATTAACTGATCAGTACATTTTGCTTTAAAACTTTTATCTCATCTGCCTGAGGAGAAGATACTTAATTGGCTATTTTTGTTCTTTATGTTATGTCTGTTTTTTAAAATTACATCCATTTCTTTTGATAGACTGACATAAGCCTTATGACTAGTTAATACTGAGTTGTGACATCTGGTTTTTAAGGCAATGGATTTTGCCTAATATGACATTCCCTCCTGATTACATATTCTCTTCTTCAATTGTCAAGTAGTCACTTTTTCTGTAACCTTTGCTTTATTGTTGCTTAAATCTACTCCCAACCTACCCACACTTACTGTAATGCTGCATGGTGTCAAGAATCAGGAGTCAGAGAAGGTATTGCCTTTCATTTCCTGTTATACTGATACTCAGTTTAATGCTTTGCAATATCACCCATTGGATTAATTCATGTCTGTTTACCCCATTATGGAGATTTGGATACATAAGTACCCATGTAGTAATGTATAACAATGTTTATTTGCTTTTAATTGCTGATTCCTGGACTATGAAGTGTGAGTATGAAGATAGTCACACAGTGGGTATCTGCGTGTATTTTATAAACAACTCTTACGTTCTAAGTGATCACAAATAAAATACTGACATCGTCTCTGGTGTTAAACATACATTTACTAAAATGACGTTTCTTGACCATCCTTGTGGAGAATTATTCTCTAACAAAGAAAGCAACACCAACTCAAGGAGCAGTACTATCTAGCAGAGCTAAGAGCTGTATGGTTTTTACTGGCTTTACAGAGCTTTACAAAAGGTTCAGTATAAAATCTAATGCTACCCACGCTGTCAGGAAATATATTTTCCCTTAGGTAGCATCTCACATCCCCTAAGAAAACATGTGGTCTAAGAACTACAATCCTTTAAGACCACATCATGTTGCTTTTAATTCATCAAGAGCAGCCTTAATTTAACTGTTTATATTCATAGGATATATGAGTTTGTAACATAGTCCTATTACTTTGAAACTTTAAGTCTTGATTTCTAAATCAACATTGTTTAGAAATCTTTTAAGTTAGTAAATGTGTTTCTTGCCAAACCAAGCAGCAGCAGCTGCTTCCTTCAAGGTATTCAATACTGAAAACCCACCTCTCAGTCTGTGTAGAGGACACTTCCACACCGTGCGTTATCATCATCCATAGCTGCTCACAGCTGCAGAATGGCCCCATCTGAGAAGACTGGCTTTACACAGATGTCTTCTAATCCAGAATCTGTTCCACACGGCCCAATGATGGCACAGAAATTAAAAAAACAGGCAGTTGTGCGTTAGCATCTGCAATAAAAAAGGAACCCATTCATTGTCTCTGATGAAGATTATTGTTCTTGCCAGCAGCATAAAGCTTGCATATGAAAAATGCTACCAGATTTTTGGTTTACAGTATTGTGGAAAAAAAAGTAGCAAGTAGGAACTGAGAACGGTAATGCCTAATAATTTATTCAATCCTTTTGAGCCAAATCATGTACAGAATGAGCTCTAGTATATCCTAATATTAATAGTTCTTTTCTTGCCCAGTCTTTGAGGAAAGATCAGGCTTCTGACTGTTGTACCTTGGAGTATCTTTACATTCGTTCATATTTCAAGTATTACATAGGCGGTAGAAACTGGAAGCATTATCAGTGGAACATACTTGACACAAGTAGTTTTTAAGCATCTCATTTGAGTAAAACTCTGGACATCCGGAACAAAAACTGTTGCACTGTTTCCTCAACAGCCATACTGTCCAGGTAGGAAGCAGGTAGGAAATCTTCAGAGAAACAAAACATCTATGGCACAAAGTCTGACTGAATTAGAGGATACATTCCTAAAAAATGGTTACCATTCTTAGAGTATGGTAACACTGTCCATATCTTTCTGTGGCCTGCTCATGCCCATCAGACTTCCATTGCTTTCACTCAAGTGCTGTTTCCACTTTACGTGTGAGATATGTGCCAGGCACAGCTTTCCTTAAGTGTTAGCCATCTCACATCCGCCCATGGTAGCGGTTGGGACTACTCAGAAATCAGGGGACACACAAAGTTTCAAGGCATTTTATCTAAGAAAATTTCAAAATCATTTTACAAATATTTCCACATCACTAATTTGCAATGAAAATAATCCAAAGGAAACATTAGACAATTTGCCAGGAAGGGACATTTGTTTTGAGGAGCAAAATATGTACCATGCAAGAAACAGATTTGCATCTACTGTGTAACAGATCCTGAAATGATTAAATCAGTCGATTCTAACCCAGGCCATGAGAACAGCACTAGTAGCCATCCTGAGTGGAGATGTCAGTCAGAATAGTACAGTTGCTCAAGAGCTCCAGTAAAACAATTAAGCTAAATGTAACCAGATAGTTTAATTAGATTTTATACTCCAAATCTAAATAGTCCATAAATCCCTGTCTTATGACAGTTTTTCATTTTCATCTTGTTAGTATGCTACAAAGAAGAGGTGCAGAAAGAAACATTTTAATAGAATTTGGCAAGTAGTTTAGCAAAGGATTATTTTGACTGATCTTCACATGTAAGTGTATGCTAAAAGTCTAAATTTCTAATAAAAGTAGGAAAGTTAAGGAGACTATTGCATTTGAAGGAGACCATTGCATTTGTATCAAATATGAAGTGAACAATTACAAAATATTACCCAGATTACTGAAAATGTTGATGTGTCATGCTATTCTCCGTTGTTCCATCCCTGGCATATAGGGGGGAAATATACTGAGTTTGCTAAATGCTGTGGTCAAAACAGCTCTCTGGTTTGGCCTGCCCGCAGACACTGCTCTGGATGCCATCAAATGCTGTGTCAACAGTTCATAAACCTGCATGGGGAATTATTCGTCTCTCTTACAAAAGTTGATAATTTTCCAAACAAGCTCATCTTCAGTTGGCATTTTAATAAAAAGACCGCTCTCTTGAGTATACTCAATCTTGGAGACTAGAAGTGGAAAGGGCTCATTAGGTCATGTAGTTTTCCTGTCTACTGGTGCATGATTGTGCACTACAGTGCAGTTTTTATTTCTTTGGCTATCAGCGTTTTGTGCCATGTACAAAGTGAAACAGGATTTATCAGTTTAGACAAAAATTGCGTAGAGAATGGCCTCTCATTTGCAGAGTCTGTATGTCTTGTTCACCTTAGCCAATATACAGACTGGGAAATTTTGCCCATTCTCCTTTCAGACTGAGACCACAACCGGTGTTTTTGGCTTAAAATTACATCAAAACTGAAAAAAAAAATATTTTAAGCTTATTCTTCAATTGTTCAACTAATTCATTTGAACCAGAACTTCCGTAGTTCACACTCTAAGTGGTAGAACAAGGTAAAGAGTAAAATTAACAACTTAAACTGTTCAGAAAGACAACATTTTCTCTCTTTTTCTTTTACCAGAGCTTTGCCTTTATTGACATAGTCCCCAGACCGGAGCTTTTCTTGGCTTCATGAAGTTGTTACAATGCTGTGATGAGGCTCTATGGGCTATCTGCTGCACTATCTCAATCCTGATTCAGCTCTCCTTTCCTCCACAAGGGCTGATGCTTTTTGGATTGTGACTGATTTACAATTACCGTGTTCCTGTCAGTGGAATCTTAATGACATTTGGTCCTCAAAACCAGGCTCTGGTAAACCTTTCATCAATGTAGCAAGGTACAAGGGAGTTAGGGATCCTCAAAAATCTATCAGTGTTATCATAAAAATGGTAGTTTGCTCTGCTGCTTAAAATCCTTTTGGGCATAAGGTTTCTAGACAATCAAAGATTAACGTCTTTTCCTTGTTGGATGTACGTAGTACGTCTAAAATTTCTGCTGCTGCGCTCACAAAGTTGTAGAGGAAACACAAATGCTTTAGTATATTAATATCTGCATAGATATCCAGGGTCTGCTCTTTCATCTTTCCCGCATATTTTACAGCATTTGCAAACAAACTGCAATGAATCTGTTCCAAAATGGAGAAAACACTAAGTTAGTTCTCTAAATAACTGTTCTGTGTCTTTGTTTGGGGATTCTGAGCAACTTTTTCTTGGTTCAAGATTCAGGATATAAGACCTGAGAAATTGCTCTCCTCTAAGTTTTGATGTTTATTCACCAAATCAGTTGCCTAACGTGTGGACACATATTGTGTACTATTAACATTGGTTACTATTTACTAACTATTAACAATAGTAACCACTAAATGTATCTTACATTTCAGTTCACTTTAACTGTTGTAAAAGCCTTGGAGAAAAAAAGCACCCCAGCGTAAATGCATAATTATATAAAATACAGTTACAGAATTGAACAGTTTCTACACAAGGTTAGAAAACACATTAAATGTCAAAAGATGCTTATGCTAAAGTATCCTTTATACACAGAAGTAACTATTTGTGAGGTATATAAACACAGTAGTTCCACAAACAGTTAAATTTTTAATTCTGTTGCTCACAACCTCTCCTAACACTAATTTCTACGTTGCTTTGATTGCTTGGTCTTCATGAAAGCAAGTCAAACAGATTCCACAACAGGAACCAAGAGGTACTTCCTTGTTCGCCTTGAAGGGCATTTACCCAGAAAGCAGGAGACCTTAGTTCAAATCATTCCACCAAATTAAGAAAGTAATTTTGAACTTTGATCTTCTACTATATTAGTTATAATAATAAAAATGTCTTATTTTTTTCTTTGAGATAGGACATAAGTCTAGGACATCAAACCACAAATTCTAGTCCGTTTTTTTCAGGCTCTGGATGTGAGTGCCTTAAAAAGAATGCCCTATAGCTGAAAAAAACCACCACCAAAAACAATGACAAAAACCCCAAAGTGATTCACTCTGAACTGATTTATTTTGTTGGCCAGCTGAAACTTGTTTGCCTCACCTTATTTATAACAAACATATAGTAGTCATTACAATATCGAAAGTTACTAACAGTTTAAGTGTTTTCTAGAAATAAGCAGCCAACTGTTCATTTTTTCCCAGGCTTTTACAAATCTTATTGCTATCTAATCTAATGTCCACAAACCCATTGTAAACACAGACTGATGTAAAGTAAACACTGAAGACTCAGTATCAGATAAACAGAACACAGAAGAGTCAATTTTTTTTTCTACACAAGTCTTCTCAACTTAATTTACAGCAAACTTTCCATATGTATCAATTTTCATGGGACTTTATAAACTTTGCATTGTTTTCTTTGACAAAGTCTACAGTTTTGATGACTATACTTTGATGATACTTTCAGTAGATGTGAATTGAGAAAGTAAAGGAGGTGTTGTGTACAGGAACAAAATGTGTATCATTTAATACAGAAGTCAAGAAGAAAATATTTTTCACTTCTTCTAGAAAAAGAAAAAAAAAATGCTTTAAGAGAAACGCCTGAACTTTTGTGAGAGCTTTTGTATTATTTTTATAAAACTTTCATGCTTCTCTGACATTTAGAGTTCCATAAGAGAGAGGAGTGTTAGTGGGTACTTTTGTAGACGTGCAGGAAAAGTTGTGTCTAAATATTGCCCTTTTGCTTAATTTCACAGAAGCCAGGAAAAAAAAGCCTGGAAAGTGCTTTTTAATGAGCTGGATAAGGGTACTAAAAGGGTATATGATAATTAACACTGAAGAGGAAGATAGTGAAACATTTTGTAGGAAAAATGTTGCCTAGCCAGTTGAAGATTATGGTAATAGGGAAGACCAAAGTGATGAAGTATGAAACCAAAAACTGAGGACTTATGACTGTCTTCATGTCCAGATACTACCATGGGAGTTTCTAGGAAAAAAGAATTTCTAAGCAAAGTAAACAAAATAATAATTTTATATATGCCAGCATAGACGGAAGCTAATTGTGCAGATGCAATGTAGATATCTAGTTAACTGGACTTTTTATCTGTCTCAGAAAACTCAGTCAACCATAGTCTGAAATCTTCTAATTAGAAAATACTGTGGATATTTTTGTTGAGCACGTTGCAGGACACGGGGCGTGAGTGATATTTTTTGTAAAAATATCGGTTACATTTTTGCTTGGGTTATCTGAATACAAAATATAAAATAGGAACATCGAAGACAGAAACAAAACAGGACAGGGAACAGGGCAGAGGTGTAAAACTCAGCACATGATGGGAAAGGCAGATGTGGCCAGGATAAAGAAACTGCAATCCAAACATTCCAGAGGAATGGGCAACAGCCTTTGCAAACACTCCCCTAGATAATTAGTGCTCAGCTTTGTGTGTTCTGATCATCAGAGGGATTTTCAAAGTTGAGAATTCAAAGACATTCAACTCTGATGCAAATTCTTGACCCACTTTCACCCTGATTTTAATTAGCCACTCAGTAACTAATCAATCAACATGTTAATTTAAGATTTTCAGATAAACTAATGTCCACCTATTGCATATCATAAAATTTCTCTGCATTACCACAGATGCATATGTCTGCAGCATTAAAAATACCATTTTAACCAGGTGAGTTAGAACAATCCCTGAGTTTACATACATTATTTCTGCTCTTGATAAATTTATGAAGAAATGTTGCCAAAATAGATGCCCTATAAAAGACATTTCCAGGCAGTTTTTCAGTCAAGACATTGGCCATAAATTTTCCAAAAACATCAAAGCAGCTTTTAAATAAATATGTGTCCTTCAGGAAGATCATATGCAGAAAGCCAGATTCAATGTAATGTCATTTTATTCCTAGACATGCCAGAAATCTGCTTATATGAGTGGATCAGTGAAAAGTTGACAGATCAATACCTCTCTGCTTCTGCTGCAGCCAAGTCTGAAGTGACTGGATGGTCATTTTGTGGGTGGTTCTTTTTCTTTTCAAAATATCAGCGGAATAGCTACGACTCTGTCCAGGCCCTGTATTTCCCAAAGTATACAGAGATTGGGGAATGGATAACTAACAACTGTAAAATAACTTGGACATTCAAATAAGCTTTCTGAGGCAGTCATCTTGTGAAACAGACCAAACCTTTGAAAAGCAAGGCTAGTTTACAATAAATTGTATAAAACCATATTGTTTTCAAATATACTATTTATTAAAAGATTTTTAAAAAGTAGAAAGGACAGGTACACTTTAAAGAAGCTATATTTTTTTAAAAAGTTGGTTTGTGTCATTAGAATAAATAGGGTGGGAGTTAATATTTTCAAGATAAGGAGTTTTAGGTTCAGGTAGATGAGTCAAAGACAATTAAGAAAAAACATCTTATCCAAGACAATATGCTAAAAACATAAAATTATATAAATAGGCTCTCAAGATTGCAGAGAAACATAACTGTTATTGTCCTGTTCATTAATAAGTTATTTGTCTGATATTCAAATATATAATTTTAATGTTACAAAAATCAATGGAACTAAAAACCACACCTGATTTACAAGGTCTTTTTATTAAGAAAAATTTTAGAAGTTCAAAAATTTCACACCCCTAAACTTCCAAATGCACTAAATTGCAAAAACTAAAGGCCCGTGAACTTTTTTTGTTGTAGGGTTACCTCATTCCAGAGTACGCTCTGGAGCACGTATGTGCCAGTCCTTATATTAATTTATTTCAGACATCATACATTTAATTTACTACTTTGTCAAAATGTCTGACTGCAGCTCAGTTCAATGGGTGGAGATTGTCGTCTGCTAAAGAAAACATGCTGCTCTGCTGTTGCTGGCTTTGCCCCATGAGTTTGGAGAGAGGAACAAAGCTGCTCCTGCCCTCCCGCACGCTCCCACGGTGCCTCTCCGCTTGCAGAGCAGAAAGGCTGAAAGGGGGCTGGCAGGGCTGAGGTGTCAGCCCTTCTTCATTTCTCCTCTGTCTTAGGGTGATCTGAGGTCATAGGTTTTTTCCATTCACAGAGCCCGTGGCTCAAATATTTGTCAACCTTTGCCTGCATAATTGCCCACTCTGGTTCTTACCAAACCCTAAGGGTCTCATAGTCCCCGCATCCCTTTCCCTGGTCACTCCAGCAAAACCCATGCTACACACCTTGATAGTTTGCTCCTTCAATAGCTGACCTCTCAGTTATCTGTTTTGACAGGTAATTGTTTTGATGATTGTCATTAGTGATGTTTGAAGGGAGAACAAAAAGGCAGAAGTGCCCACTTAACTCAGTAGACGTTAGATGATAACTCATTGCAGGCAAACACGCTTTCATGGAAATAGAGCTGTCTAAAGATTCAGATCACTGGTGAAAATATTTAAAATACTTGTATTAATGTATGAATATATCAGATGTGAGAGGAGCGTTTTGCAATATTTATTGCACAATCTCACATGTGTGAAGACCATTTTACAGTACTTATGGCTTAGAAATTGCAAGGTGTCCTTAAAAACACAGGTACTTCCTGTATCTGAAATTAACACTAAAAACATGAATAGTTACTTTGAATTTGACCTAATTGTCAAAGCAAAAGACGAAGAAGAAATACTGTAAGGTCTTTGGGGCAAACTTTTCTGTTCATACTACAAATGTACTTGCAGTGTCCTTAATTTTTTATTGTATTAAGCAGTTAAAAAAAATATCATTAGTGTGATGATGTGAAACTCTAAAATGGTAAAAGAGCAGCTTTTAGCTCTTGATTCCCTCAAGCTAGCTGAGAGACTGCAGGGTCAGCCAACTAGTGACTTGTTGATGTGAAGTGTCTAGATTGTGCCTTGCTGGCTGACTCTGGGATTCCTTTATAGCTCTGCAGGGACAGGGGGTGCGGGTTTGGAGAGCAGGCCCTTCAGCTATCACAGATCTGACTAGCTCATCTTAAACCTCATTTTTGAGGTTTTTCCTTTTGCCCAACTTGACTCCAGATGTTAGTGGTGCTCTTTGTTAATCAAACGATGTGTAATTAGAGTAAGAACCAGATCAGAAGCTCCAAAACAGAAAATACAGTGAGTGAAAATGGCAGGTATATACACCATCCGAATGCTGTTGGGAGCCTTATTGTAAAGGTGGCCACAGATTCATAGTGTTGGAAATAGGGCAATATCTATATGGGTCCTATTTCTACCTACTAGTAGTAGATGTTCTCTTGAGACAAATTGATAGTATTTTTTAAAAAAATCTTTTTTGACCCTGGCAAGGCACAATTTGGATGGGTTTGAATCTGGATTCCCACGGAGATCAAGCCAACCTAGATAGTTAAGCGTAACTTTTGGGAAGTCAAAAGTGCTTCAACAGTAAGGAATGTGGTAAGTCTCTTTGTACTGACACGATAGAGCTGCAATGTTTATACTGTGTTTGATGTATTCAGGGGTCTGGCTTATGTGTGTTTCAGCTCATTGGAAAGAATACACTGTGTTTGAAAATTGCAGAACACAGTCTCTTCTCATTTTCTTCTACATCCAACGTCATTTCCCACAGCCATTCCTGAACTGGTAGGAATAACTCTACAGTGAGATAATATTGTTTCTTTCATATGCCATTTTTGCCTCACTCTTCTGCAGAAAAAGATTATAGAGCAAGATTCTTGCTTGCTTATGCTTTCTTTCCACTGTTCAGTTTGTTAAAAAGACCTTGATGTGTCTATAAATGTAATTCATATGTACTTTAACACTTGTATAGTGAGCATCTATGTGTTTTGGACTTCTGATTTATTCTTAAAAGAATCTTCAAAATTTCCTTTCAGCTTGAAACCTGTCAGAATATCAGACATAGATATCAGTTCCAGAAAGAACCAGATGCAGTGTTTCTGGGAAGGACTAATAGCAATTTTTCCCTTTTGAGGGGTTACTAGCTCTGCACAAATAGATTAAAACTGGCTTGCTCATTGTACATTGTACTCCAAAACAGCCAATGCACTAGGTCCAAAGGAAAACTAGCGCGCATTGTTAGAATGATAACATTAGAAGTTATCCAAGGTCAAATTCTTTGAATTCTTATGGTTTAAATTATTTTTTACTCTTTGCCTAGCAGAAATTGCAATCCACGCTACTTGGGTACTTTCAAAATTACCACATTAGAAACATCTAATGAATATTAAAGTATTGCTGCTGACAGCTTTGCAGCTTTCCAAAGATACTGATGACATGAATCTTCACAACTGTCATTTATTTGAAAACACTGTTTCAATAAGGTTGTAAAGAAAAGCTCTGAAAAGACACCTTATTCTAACTTTGAAAATGTTTTTAAAAAATATAAACAGAAAAGACCACATTCCCCCCTTTTCCTGTGCTTGCATATAGACATTTGATTTAAACATATGCTGTTTTTTCACCTACAGGACATTTTACTCGCAACTTAAAAAAAAAGAATATGGCCAAAATCCAGTGTCAAAATTTTGGATGCTGTCTGTTCATCTTCATTAGAAAGCTGCTCTACGCTAAAATTCGAAAATCCCCTGATCACTAAAATGATGGTGCCATAAGTTTGTGCTAACATGCACGCACCTTGTACTAGAGGGCATAGCTAAGTAAGCTTGTTCGTACTGTTCTTTATCGTGAGCCTATGGCGAGTATGTTGAATAATGCCTGTATGCTCCAACTCTAATTCTGTGCAGAGTCATGTTCAGATTGCATGTCACTTTATATAGCTTGCCATCTTACTGGATGGCAAGTTCTCCGGAGTGTGGGTAGCTTACCTCACCACAAACGAGAATAATGCTGTAACTACTGTTTTATTTGTATCATAATGTCACCTGCACTGAGGGGTTGGGACATTCAGGCTTTACTATGATATAGTTTGTGAGATTTTATTTTAAATGGGAGGTACTTTTTATGTTAACATCCCCAGGCATCAGTTTTTAGCCTATACAGTGCAGTAGTTGTAAATTCTTACCAAATATATCATGCAGCTTCCATTTTCTTGCAGTTTCTTGATGATTTGTGCCCTTGCAGTTGTTTCTGTCGAAGTGCATAAGCCCTGTGGCAGCCAGCAGTCTGGTGTGGCAGGAGGGGGTATCTGCCTCAGAGGCAGCTGCCAACACAGAAAGCAGGGGCGGCTCAAACTTTGAGGACAGTTGGGATCTATCCCAGTAAGAAGTTCATAATCCTTTCCGTGATCTTCTTTGTCCATTACGTTTTAAAAGTGACATGCAGTAGTAGCAAAACACACACACGCTTTTCACCATTTTACAACAGAAGGTGACTGTAAAATCAGTGCAAAGGTCTCGCAACAATGCTGTATCCTGTGACAACCTGTTGCAACATGCGGCAAATTTGCCGCTTCTTTTTCCGCTAACATTCCAAGGTGCTGTTGTGCATTCCTGCACTCCCGCAGCAGCCGCCCCCAGCAGGTCTTTTGCTTTCCGGCCCCCAGGTCCCAAATCCAGGCACCTTGCCACTTGGCTGTGTGTGTGAAGGGTGTGTAAGAGAAAGCTGCAAAGCTATGTAAAAAGGAATGATCTTTTATTCTGTTTTGTGAGGTGGAACAAGTAAATATGCTTGTCAGTATTTTTTTCATAATTAATAACCTACAGGGTGCTTGTTTTGTATCGTACTCTTCTCCGAAATCCATGTCGCGCCCAGGCAAATGTGCATGCATGCACCCGCAGAAGGCTACTGTAAGATGTTGTTTCGAGGTCGCTGCAGGCTAAAAAGCAATAGAGCACTAAGAAAGATACCTCTTTTTTTTGTTTTTTCCCTAAGGCAGTGACCTTGAATCATGAAAATGGAAGGAACTCCGCTTACTAAGAACAGACGTGGCAAAAAATAATTATTACAATCAATACAAATTAACATTTGTATTGAAATTCTGTGTATCAGTCAGTGAAATCTGGTAGTTTGTTGATAGCTTTTGCATTTCAATGCCTGATTTAGCTCAGAACATAAACATCAACAGCAGTACAGCTCTTTTTAGATTGTACTTATGCAAATTTTTCAAGATGTTAACCATTACAAGAATGTTAATTAAATGCATCCTCAGAAATGTTTTCCTACACTCTGCCTGTATTTAAAAAATGTCATTTTTTTTCTTCAGAAGTGCAGCCACAAGTGTAGAAGGTCAGAATCTGGTGATCTGCACTATCTGGGTGTTGGTAGAGTACTAACAAATTAGCATCGCAAAGCTTCGAAAGGATTTATTGTTTCACTCACTGGTGGCACAGTTCTGGTTCCAAAAGTACCAAGAGTATGACAGGAATGCCAGTGAGGGATAATGGTGAGTGTCATTTGATTGGTGAGGACCAAATTTGAAGTACATGACAACCTCCATAACTGTAATTCTTTGAATATTGCACCGGATCAGGACCAGGATTCTGCTCATATCTTTATATTGTATTTTTAGAAAGTATTCTCTCTTCTCTATGTTGTAGTTTCCCATTTGTTTAACACAAAGATGACACTTGATAAAGTTCTCAGAGATCTCAAGATGGTATATGTAAAGAATCATAGAACCATAGGGTTGGAAGGGACCTCTGGAGATCATCTAGTCCAACCCCCCTGCCAGAGCAGGGTCATCTTAGAGCAGGTTGCACAGGAACGTGTCCAGGCGGGTTTTGAATGTGTCCAGAGACGGAGACTCCACCACCTCTCTGGGCAGCCTGTTCCAGTGCTCTGCCACCCTCAAAGGAAAGAAGTTCCTCCTCACGTTTAGGTGGAACTTCCTGTGCTCAAGTTTGTGCCCATTACCTCTTGTCCTGTCCCCGGGCACCACTGAAAAGAGCCTGGCCCCATCCTTCTGACACCCGCCCTTTAAGTATTTATAAGTGTTGTTAAGGTCCCCCCTCAGCTGTCTTTTTTCCAGACTGAAGAGACCCAAGTCCCTCAGCCTTTCCTCATAAGAGAGGTGTTCCAGTCCCCTAATCATCTTGGTAGCCCTTTGCTGCACCCTCTCCAGCAGTTCCCTGTCCTTCTTGAACCGGGGAGCCCAGCACTGGACACAGTACTCCAGTACTGCTGGACAGTACTCCACAGTACACTAAAGCAATTAGTCATTTTGAAATTTCATTACTCTTCCAAGGGTAAGTCTTTCCTCCGCTTTCTGAGTAGTTAAAATTGTCATGGGTAATATCTTGGGAACTGGAAAAATAACAGTATGCACTGGTTTTGTTCACAACAGCAAAACATAAAGAGGCACAGTAAGGCAGCTTATGGGAAAGATAGTATAATAACAACAATGACCTCCTCACCTTTATAAATTAGGAAGTGCAATGTCTAAATCAAAAACAGCACCAGAAGCTCTGGGAATGGAAACAGGCTTAATTCTCTGTTGTGCAAAGGATCCAAGATTTCCATAACAGCAGGTCAGATATTCAGTCCTGTGTACGTGTCTGCTCATTTCATAAATTCCTGACAGCTGTATCTTCTGCTGGCCTTGGGAACAAGCAGAGGCCAGTGGGAGAGATGTGGGGTGTGTAACTGGGGATTGGCACTCTTTCCATGCCAGTGAGATGTGGAGGTGCCCAGGAGAGGGGGGGGGTTGAATACTCCTCAGTTCCCAGGTCTCTTTGCAGTTGAGACCCTCCTTCTCTCCTACGGTGTCTACTGAATTGGCTGAACGTTGCCACTGCAGTAAACATCGTACTGCTACCATCAGGAAAGAATGACCCAGACCAGATCTCTAATCTTAAAATAAATACTAATCAGATATAGTGGCACTCACTGAGAGATTCTTTCCGCTGCTGCTTCTTTTAATTTTCTGCATGCTAGTTTTCTTCGATAGTGTAGGTCCTGGAGCTTGACTGATCTCTAGCAAGAGTTTTGTGGAATACCCCGGTGAGGACGGGGAGTTCAGCTGGGGCTGGCAAGGTGGAGATACATGTATTTTTGTTTAAGGCATACTCTTAATTCTTTGGTCTCAAAATCATGCCTATGGTACTCTTCTGTAATCACAATACTAGCCTTGTAGTCTTGTTTTTCAGTATATTCATACCAGGCTATTCACTGTTCTGCCATTTGAAAAAAGAGTGTTTAATACCTTCAAATATGGATTTAATCAACTGGAATAGACACTGTTCTGAATGTTCCATGTGTGTAGAAAATGATTTGCTGAGAAGAATACATTCTTATATTAAGGAGCAAGAAGATTTCACACGTCAAACCTATTTATTTAAAGAAAAAAACATTGTTATATTGTTCCAATAAAAAATATATTTAAAAGTATATTTATTTCCACCTTTCCATGAGACACAATTGCTTGGAAAGGAGATAGAAAGCATCTGGTCTTTAGAAAACAGAGAGTAGATGGATCTCAAATGAGGCATAACAATGTTTTGATTCACAGAATAATTTAAATACAATTCATTAGCATAAGTGTTTCAAGTAAAAATATTAAAATAATTATATTATTCCCCCTCTTTGTGCCACAGAGTTTGCAGGGATGAAAAAGAATGAATGCGTGGTATTTTCATTCTGTTTTCCAGATGATTCTTCCGAACTATTTAACTTGGTCACTAGAGTCTACCACAACTTTGTTGTTACTACTTTGGGGTGGTTTTGCGGTATCTTTCTACTCAGAGTATCTAACTAAACTTTCCCAGACTTGCCTATCATAGCCCAAACAGTTCTTACCGACATACAGTTGATATACTTGAACTAGGCTTTTCTGTTCTGTAATATTAAAACAAAACCTGAGTTCAGATCAGTAGTATAATGACAAATGTACTTATATATTTTTTTAATATATCTTCTTTATCTGCCATTATATCTGATGATATTAGTACAGACTTTGAGGCTTTCAAATACCAGGTGACAAATTCATGTTCTTAGGACAGGATTCATCTTGAAAGGAAAGGTACTTTTAAAGCTCCCTTTGAAAAGCAGAACAGATCAACCTGTTGCTAAACTAAGGTCCCAAGTTGTTCTTCTGTGCATGACATTGGACAGATTAATTCCTAAGTGCTGCCACTTTCCAATAGCAGATGTATGATGGGCTCTATGACAATATACTAGAGTTAACAGCAGAGAGAAAAATGTGACAAGCGGTCATGGATGAGAAGAAATCCCATAAAATAGATGCCGGGAGAATCCTTGCAGCCAGCCTCCCAGGCCACCCACCCACCCACCCACGCGAGCAGCAGCAGGGTTGGCCCCAATGTGGTACGCTTCCCCTCCTTCCAGAAAAACAGCTGGACGCTGTTTCTCTGTTCTAGGAAATCAGTGCACTCTTTGGGACACGTGGAGCACTTACAGTCCAGAAGAGAACGTCATACCTGCCTCATACTGTTGGCCAGTAGAAACTGGTCTGACCCTACTCCTGAAGACTACTATTTCTTTTTTTTTTTTTTTTCAGACAGGAATTTCAGTTTTAGTGGAAGACTCTCATATTGCCACGTTCTCTGACCTACTTGCACATTTCCAGTGGCCTTCATTTGGAATAGTTTTTTTTTTCAAAAAGTCAATTGTTTTGCCGTGGTAATTTCTTTTGCTTCCAATCATGTTAATAATGAACAGATCAAGAGTTAAAATATTTAATCCTGTGTTTTTCTGTTTTCTGTTTTTTCTAAAGGATGAGTCATATGATTGCGGATGGCCTTTTGTTATTCTTTAGTAAACTCAAGCAAGAATATTTATTCCCTCATTAGAAAAACAATAAATCAGCAAACAGAAAAATGTGAAACAATGATTTTTCAAAAAATCTTGGCTATATCTTACAGTTATTGTTCTTATTTTATTTTAAAAAGACAAAAAAAAAAAAAAGAAAAGGGTTCATAAAATGTGCTGGATTGCTAATGCTGAAGCCTAAAACCTGGAACCTTTCTATGCTGAGATCCCATGTGAACCAATAGCTGAAGTACAGGACACTTGAGCCCTACTGGGAATTACATGTGCTGCCTGCAGCAACAGTGATTTGAGCAGAGACAGAAGAGACAGCTACCGGTCCCTGAGTAGAGCCAACAGTGATTGATTTGCATGATGCACCCCCACTTTCTACACAAACACCACGGTAGAAAGCATAACCTACTTTTTACAATAATTCGTTCTCGGACTGCTCTTCTGATGGATTTAAGAGGTTTTTGTTACTTAGAGATATAGCAAAACATGATTTCGTTGTGATTGTGTAAAAATAAACAGAGACATGAATTCACAACCAAGTTTATTCTTAAATTTATAAATATTTTCTGGCATTTAATGTTATTTTGATGTCCCAACAACCATGAGTTGTAGAGCACAAAAGCCTTTACAAGACACTCTCCTGCCACAAAGTCTTGTAGACATTTCATTAAGTACTTCCTTAGGTGGATAGGGCTGTGGTATTTCTTTAAAAAGTGAAGGTCTGGGTTTTTTTCAGTTGTACAGTGGAAATCTGAACTAGAGACAAGAAGAAAGGATTCCTTGCAAAATAATTCTGACACCTCGGTGAAAAGGAGGAGCATCCTCACCAAGGCACTGGGCCAATGTTCTAAATTAACAGAGTCCATCATTGGCTACAAGAGTAGGTGCATATTCAGTACAGAAAAACCACGCCCTGGACCTAGATTTTTAATTCCCCAGCATTCGGTACACCCAAAGGTCATTAAACGAGTTTGGCTTGTGTCCCTCCTGCTGTGAAGAGAAAATGCTGTGGGTGCTGTCTGCTTCACCCGTATGCAGTCATAATGTTGGCTCTGCCTTAAGAGCCTTCACAGCTGTGCTGTAACACAGTTAGCTCCCAACATGACTCAGATGAAGGATTTTATTTTATCTGCACAGGACTTTTGGAAAAGAAAAAAGAATTTTTGTTTGTGAAAACCATTGAAGCTGTATGAAGCTGAAAACAGAGTGCATGTGAACAAGAGTCTGCATCTCAAAAGCTGGTCTCCCATTGTCTTAGGAAATAAGTTCAGTGAAAATGGAAAGATGGGAGAAGATTGAAACAATTTCATTGACTTGGCCACCTTAATTCCTGTAATTGTCCATTAAGACATCAGTCATAATTTGTGTTACTTCTAGCTCATAAACAGGAATGTTTAAAGTGCATGGATTTTTTGTTTAGTGTCTCTAGATTCAACTTTTCTTGTAGACCTACTGTTTTTCGAAAGTGGGCTTTAAGAGAAAACTATGTCATAGATGCATCTTAGCAGCGTGTGTTGGTTCACTAAGTACAATTGGGGGGAAAAAAAAAAGTTTCTTTACAGTTACCTAAATGCAGGCTTTTTTTTTTTCTTTCCACCCTGTCCATTTGGTCACTATTTGCACTATTTGCAGTGGTTTATGTCTATGAAACTACACACTCCTTTTTAAGTTCTGGGATTATTTACTACCATTAAAATCCACACAGAACAAAGAATAAATGTCTTGTTCCTTACATAGGGGTAATTACAATGACAGAAACTGAAGATTTTCAGTACAGATTAAGCTCTCTTGGAATCAAGGGATAGCTGCCATCTTGTTCTACTGGTCAGAACTTCAGGAACTTTTAGAGTAACACTTAGATCATTTGCTTAAGGACTGAGCTTTTGGGGACGTGGACATGAGGTCACCTGATAAACATGTAGGAGCGTGTCTCTCATTTGTCTTTCTGAGACAGAATGTCACTAGCCACAAGACTCGAGCATACACAAAGAATCCCAAATTGCAAGAGCAGCATGAATACTCCAGTCATCTGACATAGAGGCTGGTCAATAGTTTTTGTCTACACATCTTTCATGGTATCTACAGAAAACCGCCAATACTTTCAATAACTTTTACAAGCAGTTATTCCAATTCTCCCCATGCAAAAATGCTCTGATTCTGATATGAGTACCTTCTCCCAGTTTGGTCCAAATGTCAAGACATTACATCCCTGGGAAGGTGAATATTAACCAAGAGCTTCTTACTAAATACTCACAAAACTACCTGCAAGACTCAAAAATCAAGACAGCTGGGTTTCTAGGGGGCCTGTTTCTGTGCAGAGGATATGAAAAGGAAGTCCTTGATCATAAGGGCCAGGTAATTAAAACAAAACAAAATGGTGAATGCCCAGTCAAAAGAAATTGACTCATGACGGTAAATGGCAATTGCCTCGTGGTTTTACACTAGAATTTTAAAATCAATTGTATAACCACTGTTATGTGAAGGTAGCACTAATGAGAAATTCCAGCGTAACTGAGCATTGGCATTTGTTATTTGCTGAACCACAGCAAATATACTGCAGAACCCAAGGATGATAATGTCCAGAGGTTACTTTGGTTTTTATGGGTTGCAATCAGTGCTATTGCTTATGCTTCTATACAGGAACCTCAGGATTCCTTTCTGTACGAATTCAAGCACACAGATTGATACTTCAATGCCTATGGGAAATCGTATGTGTAATGGATAAATCTGGGTTCATAATCTAGTTAGAGACTAGTTTAATACCCAAGGTGAACAATCAGGAACTGTTCTTAGGGTTTAAATTTTACTTGAACAATCAAGTGTTCTGTAAAAACTGAAGAGAAGTGTTAGTGAAAATAAGGGAATCACTAAGGGTGTTCTCTTTTTTTGAAAGGGTAAACTCAAGAAATAGAGAGAAATGTTTATTGTGGTCAAATGGGCTGAAAAATTTGCAGAATTCAATATGCAAGTGGCTGTAAGGCAAAGATTGTGATGAAATTTCTCTTATTTTTTCCTTGGCTATTTAAATGTGAACACTTACTGTGTAATATTCATTAAGTTTTATGTAAATTAAACAATTACTGTGATAAACATATAGTCATTAATACAGAAAACCGCGTGGCAATAAAAAACTGATTTGCGTGTGATTTTGATAAACAATTAATTTAGTTTAATTCTCATTCCATAGCTGAGAACGGTTGAGATCCAGTTGTTTGGTCTGTTTGTAGATTTCTGTTGAAAAGATCCAAACAAATAAATCCAGGTATTATTAGATGTTGTGGTTCTAATTTATGTCCTGACCATAACTCTAAAAGAGAAGAGAACCTTGTAGGCTCGTGCACAAAAATTTGAAGCATTTTGTCTTACATTCTAGGATAGCTCAACAGGAGGTGGTTAGTTTTTTGTTGATTGTAGCTACTTGAAGTTTATAAACCAAATAACCTAACCTGTTAAGTAATATGATACTGGATGTGAAAACCCAAAGATGCATGAAATAATTCTGCCATCCCAACACAGACAACATGGAAAACTGGGCAGTATTTAATTCGTGCAAAAAAGTGGTATGTAATTCGTTTGAAATGCATCAAACCACTCATACCTTAGGAGTCTATAAGTCACAGAGAAGACCCTCAGGGTATGTTGAAAGCGGCATATTTAAGAGCTCGTCATACTTACTTCAACCCCTTCCACCTCAGGTGACCCCAGCAGAAAAGGACTTTCCAGTTTAAGTGCAAATGTATTTCAGAAAAATAGGTTTTGAAATGAGACCCAATACCTATCAGATTACAAGGTAACCTCAAGCTGCTCTTATTTTTTATGCATACAGAGATATGGATCCCTTTTTTGGGATGGCAGTTCATGACATTAATGAATTATTGATAGGAGGGATGGTTCCCTGGGTCACTGTAATCTCAGCAACAGTTAAGAACAAATGAATGAGCACTCCTGCAGTTAATGACCTGGATCAAATTAATTGACTGAGAGTAGCAATTAGTTCGGTCATTGTTTTAGCAGCGATGCACACTGTGACAGCTTTCTGCATTCACTTTGGAGTCTCCCAAACTTGTACTTAAAGCTACATTCCCAGTGAAAAAAACTGCTTAAGCCTTCTTATTTGGAAAATAAGTTTGTGTGTTCTGATCCTATTCTCAGTAAAGTTTTGCATGGAGTAAATAATGAATTAGGTTCAGAAGAGATTAGTAGTCTGAAGATATCTTCTTTTTTTTTTTTTTGGTCCTTGTTGGAGGAGCAAACAATAAAGAAAAAGGTGGTACTTGTTCTGCATTCATTTCAAATGTTGTAATGACAGCATCAAACTGAATTATTTGAAAAGTTTTAGTTTGGGAGATTGGTGCTTCTGATTTGGGATCTTGTTTTCTTCATCATTTTTTTTTTATGTTTGCCTTCTCCTCAGGTCACACAAAATCATGGTGTGAGGCAGAGGCGGTGAGAAAAGCACTGGAACACAAGTTCAGACCTCCCTTCCATTAACTCTGCATTAGCTCAGCAGCAGAAATACCCAGGTTTGCTCCTCCACTTCTGGGATTCTTTCAGTTTGTGCGGCCACATCAGGTACTTACCTATTATCTTTGTTGGGGAACACTGAGAATTCAAAATCTTCTTTGGGCTGTAGCCATTGACTGCTAATTAACATGAAAAAATGCTTTACCTCAGAGGCTTTACCACAGGACTTCTTTTTTCACATGCATATATCTCACATACAGCTCACACTAACTATTCATATACAGTCTCAGTGTGCATTTTGTACGCGCACAAAAGTTCCAGATGTGCTGTGTATCTTGTTTAGTTGACTTTATTCTTCTGTAAAGCCAAGAGAAATATTAATCATTCATTTACTGTTAGGGGATGGGTCTTCTTCTCATGTTTCAGTAAAGGGGGTGGAAAAGTAAAGTAAGCCAATTTTTTTCCTATTTAAGGCCAAAGCTGGGGAATGCTTGTGGCTGAGTTCTGTACATGGCCCGGTGCTGGAAGGGCAGGGAGCAACCGATGTTGCTATTTTGAATAGATTTCCCCCCCCCCCCCATTTTTATTTTTGCACAGAGAGTCTCATGTCTAATATTTAGACATGATGAGCTTTGTGCAAAAAGCAACTTTGCTCATTCTTGCCGTGTTTCAACCCTCAGTTATTTTGGCACAACAAGACGGTGAGTAATTCAAGCTTCTTATGATTTAATGTTTTTATTTTATTTTTATTTTCACCAATGATTTTAATAGCTTGTAAGAAACATGTATTCGCAGATCTCACCAGAACACTTTTCCTTCACTAATTCAGCAGAGTCAGATATTTAATGCTGAAGCTGAAAGCTGCAGGAGTTTGCATTACCATCCCAAAGGTTTCTCTTCGCTTTGCTCTCTTCTGTGGTTAAAAGGACTGTACAGGGCTGTCTGCCTTAGCTGCATTTGTTCTTGTTCTTACTTGTTTTGCTATTACAGACACCGGAAAGTTTTAAGACTATTCTTTTAACTCTTAGAATGACATTTTAAGTGTCAGCTCTGTGCTGCCTGGAAGTTATTCGTCACAAGCAATAAGTCTTTTCTTCCAGCTTTTTTATTTGGAGTTCTCCTTTGTATTTGTGTGTTCTCCACGGGCAGCATGGAAGTTTGTTTAAACAATTTGCGTGCAGAAAACAGCCTTAAAATTCTAACCAGTTTTGATGAAACAGTTTTTAAGAGCGATATATGAAAATATGTCAACTTACGGGATTTCTACTTTGACATAAAGCAGGAGAGTAAATTAATTCCCTCAGCTGAAATAGTTTGAATTGTGCATCTGCAGGCTGTTTCGGTCCGTCACGAGACTAATTAGCAGCTGATGGTATCTAGGAGTCCATGCAAGTTATGTGTGTGCATGTTTACGGAGAGCAAGAACACCAAAAACCAAATGAACGTGGAATTTAGGGGGGTGGGTGAGGAATACTTTGTAAACAATAATTCAACTTAGAGTGAAGATAATCGTGGTATGAGTATTTAAGTTAAACAGATGACATTCCACAAGTACAGCTGACCTTTTTTGGATGTACTCTGTTCCTGCTTGCCAGACATTGTAAGCCAGACCTTCCTTAAGATAAAACATTTTTCTTTCTTGCAAACATAAAAGATCTGCAACATATTTATTCCTGTGTCGAGGCAACAAATAACGTTACAAATAACTTGATAAGCAGCAGCCAAATAAACTGTAGTGCAGTAAAGGAGAGCCAAATGCCTTTAAAACCACACCCTACCCTAGCCTGTATGATACAAATCATGAAAATGATTACGTTAGCTATTTCGTGGCAAATCTGTCTGCCTCAGCATACCTGGAAAGGCACCCCTGCCGAGGGGGTGACTGTGAGTCCATGGGCAGGCTGTTGGCAGCGGAGCAGTTGGAGCTCAGGAGGCTCTGTGCATGGGCAAATCAGGTAACATCATCACCTGCAACCACAGCATGCCCAAATACCAGCCTCCCTCACCAAGCACAGACACAGGCGAAGCCTTGTAACGTATCTTAAAAAAAACCTGACGCATATAAAAATGTTATGTAGACAATAAAAATAATATACTATGAACTGATGCTTTTCTGTTTCTGCTTTTCCAGTATATAAACTGTCTCTTCAGTAATCAATCCTCTGTGAAGAAAATATAAAATTTGAGCAAACGTATGCTGTGAGTTTTCTCTGGTTACAGCAGCGTATAATATACATATTGGATATATTTAATATGCATTATGTATATTTAAAAATATATATATATCTTCAGAGGGATAAGGACTAAGGGACCATCCAATATAAAAAGGAGGAACATCAGTTTTATTTCTCCCAATAAGCAAATCCCTCCCTGAGTGCCAGGTTTCTTTCCCTTGCTCTGGTGATAGCCCTGCACATTTCTGAGGTGCAACACACATTTAACTCAAGAAATGGTAAATTTTGTGTAGAAGAACAATGTACAAATGAAGTGTGAGGGAGTATTCTCATTTCTCTGCCACATTCCTGTTTCATGGTGTAGTAACATTTCCTTACTGGGCTAACTTCCATACGACTTACAGGGAAGAGGTTACACAGAGAGACTGATAAAACACTAGTTATCCCTTAAAATATAGCCTTCTGTCCTCTCTTTGGAATGTCCCTTTCCACACATTTGAATATGCTTTTCTCACGGAAAATAATAATTGGAGTTGATTATTAGCATCACTAATTCATGTGCAGGGCAGCGATGGGCCGGGAAGCCAAATTTTCCACGATTCAAAGGAGAATTTCCAGACATGCTAAAATGCTCTCTCTTGTCAAGAAAAATGTTTATATGGTTAGTATCAAATGTAAGTCAATATAAAATTTTCCTTGGGAAAGCTTGCCAGGAGACAAGCCTTGGCAAGATGTTAAGGAAACTACTCAGTATACACTAAGTTTAGGATAGTCAGATGTACCTCCAGGCTATGTCTTTCTTTGTCTTGCTAGGAACAGCTAGGAATGGAGATTTGACTACAGCCTCAGGCTGAACTTCTTCAAAAGCTCAGGATCTGGATATTGTGGAAGAAGGAATTTTCTGTAACTGCCCTGAACAAAAGCTGTATATCCTGGTAACCCACTAGGATGCTTTTAGCCTGCAAATGAAATCACCTTTACACAATTCAGGTTTTCTGATGTGTGTCAAGTTAGTATAAGGTGTTTGCAAGCCCTCACCATATTCAAGATAAAATGCCTCCTGGTGGCTAATAGGTCATGAAGCTGGTGCTTCAGACATGACAGATGATTTGGATTCCTGAAATGTGTATTTGGTTCCACCATTTGAAGGCACCTTTATATCCTGAATATTAAACTACAAAAAAAGTGTAAGAACTTTGAATCCTTCTTTGGGAAAGAAATCCATCCTCTAACCAGCCAGCATGATTTGTGCAAGCATTCGCTGGCTGTATGGCCTACATTCATACAATTTATCTTGAGCTTGTAGAGTCTATCTAGACAGCTACTTCCAGAAGACAGCATAAATTTTAGCTAGACAGACTGGAGGTATTTGGCAGTTTCCACTGACTAAAAAGGAAGCACGTGCACAGCCCTGCTCACATCGGTGCCAAAAGGGAGCTCAGATGGATTTGGGCCTGTCTCAGCTGCGTCTGAGATGAGTAAGGGACATCTCAGCCACCTGGTCTGTGACACTTCTCATATGTACACCCATTAGTCCTTGAGGTACTTCACCGGGGTCAATGGGAAAACTCTACTTCTCTAAAAGCAGTGTCAGTGCAGAGCCTGAAACCCTTCATTATTATTCCAAATAATTTTTTGCTCTAAAGTAATTTAGTGTTTTCCTTGTAATGTAAGTATTATCTTGGATGTTTGGTCAGGAAGCTCATTTCTGAGGTAATGACTGAATCCTAAAATATCTCTGAGTAGACTTATTGACCTTTCATATTACTTTCGGTCGCAAATTACAGTTTTAAAATGAAATATAGCCATTACATGTAGGCTTCAGGAGGCAGCATGCAAAGAACTCTTTATGCTGAGCACCCACTTCTGATCCCCCAGAAAAGAAGGATGATATTTTAGGAAAAGTTGTAAGCAGATTGGTTTAGCCATTTTGCTTTCTTCCTTTTATTAATTGGAAAGGATTAGATAGGTAATGAAGTAGATGGGTACTGCACAGATGCAGTATATTTGTGAGACTGCCAGACTGGCATTTTTAGCACTTACCTATATGCAACATTGCACATATGTATTCTTTGTTGATAGATTAACTGGTTTAAGGGTAATGCTAATGACAGTCAGAACAATCTTTCCTTAAAGGTTTTGATAACACAGAAAGGTCCCACTCCAGAGTTTTAAAGGTAAAACCAGATGATGCATGTCTGTGTGCCAACAGATAATTACACCATCATAAGTAGCCTGGACTATGTGAAGATATGAAAGCTCAGGGGTCTACTGCTCTTCTTCCATTTTTCCTAACTGTTTTTTACCAAGCACACAGCAGGCAAGGATATTCTTAGGAAAACTGAAGCATTCCTTTCTGGTCTGGAAAAACCATGCTAAATGAAAGCCTGGGGAATCCACCCCCTCTAAACATTATATATATGTTCTTGGAAACGTGACAAATTTCATAAACACATTTTAGATCACACATCCCTGGAAGACATTAGCCTTAGGAAAACGAGACCATTACATATCCCTTTCATTATTTTCCAGATTTGTTTTTGATTTGAGACCAAATCAACGTAGACTGGTTTTTTAAAAGAGGAGGTGGCGTTGGAAACATCCACTGCTTTATTATACAGGGGGAAGAGGCAGAGGTAGAAGGGTGTTGTCTCTGGCACGAATATTACTGTTGATGCCTCAGTCAGAGTGATTACATTTGCTCCCTTCTTAGTGCTGCAGATTACACGCAGACCCTATTTCCTTTTCCAGCTTCTGCCAAAGTTTTGAAGTTTGAAATAGGCAGCCAGGTGTCACTTGCAAAATCTTAGCTGATGCCAGCCTTACACAACAGCTGGGTGTTAGTTTTAATTAATACTATTCAAAAGAAAGAAAAGAGTGAATTACTATCACTTTTTTGTTTCACAGACTGTCTGATAAACCAGGCTGACATGGATCTATTAGTCATTGTCCCAGTTACGTGCTAATGTTGTTCAAACCTTCTTTTAATCAGAAATGTGCAGAAAACGGGACATACCTGGCTTCATAATTGGGAAAGTATGCTGTAGGTCAGTAATGGAAATGATGCGAACTGTCATTTAGCGTTTTGGATTAGAAGCAATCTCTTCAGAGTTGAAAGGTTCAGCCTACCAGTAGGGGGAAACAATAACAAAGCATGCTTTCCCAGGCTAGCGGGCAGCATGAAAACTATATCGCTCTTGATGTTTTTATGGCAATTTAGTAATCTGGAGAAGAGCTCAAGCCACAGCTGCTGCAACAGTCACAACTTTTAATTTGTTAGTTTGAATTAATAATTCATCAAAACCAACAGAAGTGGAAATTAGTGCAATGGTCATGTCAATTAATACTCCAGCTTATGCTGTCCTTTAGTCATGCTTGTTTAAGAAAGTAGGGAAAAGATCTCAGCTAAGAAAAGGAAAACTTGGCAATGGTAAAGATATGTTGTTAACAAAATGGGTTTTTTTGGTCTTGAAGTAACTGGATTAGATTCCCACATCATTGCAGAAATTTGATGTGATGGAGCAAAATTCAATTTATTATTGGCAGCACCCAAAAAAATGAAACTCAAACTTGAAAAGGGTATAATAAAGTCTTTTCTGATTCAACATGACAACTCATTCTCATTCTCATTCTCCTTGTGGTAGCTTGGTACATTGTAGATTGCACAACTTTAATATGGTTTAGGGTTCAGTACCTACCACCTGTATGTCCACAGTTTTGAGACGTTCTAATTTTGATTTTTGGCAGATGATAAATAACTTTCAACTCAAAACGGAACAAAAATTTTAGTGTCATTATTTTACCTGCTGCAGTACTTTACCAGCCTACTCCTCTTTCGACACATCCATGATAGTGAGCATTCCAGGAGTGATGCAAGAAGTGTTATTTTTCTTCTGTACCTTCAGCTGTTGAGGGGAGTGTGGTTGGGTGCAGGAGGATGCTGCAGCCCCTCGCCCTCAGCATGCTGCCCATCTCTAGCCCAGGGGATCCAGTGGATTCCTCCTGGAGAAAATGCTGTTCAGGGCTGTGCTGCTCACGGTGGTGTTATCGCCGTTAACAGAGATGCTGCATGGTGACTCATTGCAGTTGGCCTCCCATGGCCATGCTGCTACTAGATACGGGAGCCCATGCTCTGGCTTAATTACTGCTGCAGGATAGCTATTCCCCTGTGGATTTTCTTTCTTTCATTGAATCTTTTGATGCACAGGGCTTGTGAGGCTTTACTTTGTGTCCTCTCCATGGCTTCCCTGACAAGAGATGTTTTGTCCCTGGAGAAATCTATAAGGAATTCCTGCAGAATTTCCTGACCTTTCTCCATTCAGCACAGTCAGACACTTTGTGTTTCAGGGAAATAAGATTCCCATATTTATGTGTAGGGACCATGCCACTAATATTTCTCACATTGCTTTGAGACTGTATGAAAACACCAAAGATTAATCCTTACATTGCTCCTCGCTGTGGCTGATAAACTGATAATCGCCACAAGCAGTAAAGAATTACATATCGCAGGAGTCAGAAAGTCTCCCCTGTAAGTATAACAGAGACAGAGAATTGTGCTTATCCTATCTTAAGTGCCACATGGGTGCAAGGAGGAATGAGTTCCATCGGTGACTGTAGAGCAATATATCTTTCACGCAGAGGCATAATAAATTATATTTTGCATTTAAATTTTCAAGCAGTTGTTATTTTTTCTCATCTTGTATTTCATAGGAAAGGTTCTCTCCATTTTGCTTTGAGGAAACCTAACCTACTTCCAACCACTGCTTTTATTTATTCATTTTCACTTCAGAGCCAATCTTCTTGTCTCCGAGTTTGCAAAGTTGAAGCCTCTGCCTGTTTCATGTCAAAATGACAATGGAAAACATGATATAACCCCCTCCAACAACAACCGTTTGTTGGCTTTAGTTTGGATAAACTTCAGCTCTGGGACTTCTGGCTTTGTTTAGTGAAAGTACAGCAGAAGAGATTCCTTTCAGATTAGCTAAGAGACTACTGCCATTTTCCCCCATTTACGTAAAACCCTTCCTTTAAACATGAACTATCAGAATGAGAATGAAAACGGTACCTCTTTTAACAATGTCTGCACATTTTTGTCTTGCTTTGATTCACACAAGTACTCTGTGAAGAAATGTCTGCCAGGGAGCAGAAAGCATGCACAGGAAGAATGCTTTGAACAGGAAGAATGTGATGATAATGGAAAGATATATATATTAAGGCTAAATGTGTTTTTTTATTTTAAAAGGCTAGGCCTTTTCTTACAGCTAAAGGGGCACCCAAATGTCTCTCAAGAAATTGGGCATATGATTTGTAGATTTAAGACTTTAACTGAGTTTGTACCAGAATGATCTTCAACATAAGACAAAGCTATCCACAACCACAGGAGTCCCATGCCTTTCTGCTGCAGGTTTTCTCTTTCAGTCACTGTGCATCCTACCCTGGAGGTGGCACAGGCATCTCTGCTCTGCTGCCAGGCAGCAAAAGATTTCCTTCCATGTGCAAAACTTCTGTGGGCTGCTATGGTGGCTTTAGGCACCGCTTTTTTCCCAGCCCCAGCACTGCAAAAGGCAGCAGTCACAGAAACACCCTGTGCACCTTTGTAGCAGTGCATATGAAAGGATGATCTGTGTCTGGAAACTACTTCCCACAGCAATTTGACACTGGCAGTTCTTCGAAAACTTCTGGACTTAATTAATTCACACTGAACTGCCCCGCAGTTCACGCCCAGTGACCAGTCAGTGCATTAGCAGGCCGTCGCTGCAAACGTCTCTTTACCTCTGTTCATTCCCTTTGTGCTGCTTCTTCTTCTCCTTCTTCTCTCTTTTCCTTCTTTCCATTTTCTTTTCGGAAAAGATGCAAGGGCAAAACTGCAGCTCCTTTTCCGAACAAACACAAGAGAAACAATTGCTCACCCAAACACAGCTAATGGAAAATATGGGAAGCATCGCTCATTGTTCCTTTGATGTTCAGTGTAATAGCCACGCTGAGCATCAAAGGAAAATGAACTACATCCCCCATGCTTTCCTTCAGCTATAAGCAGCAAAAATAGAACTCATATTATCTCGGAAAACACTTCTATGTTCGTAAGAGGCTCTTTTAAAAAAAAAATTTATTTTTTCCGTGTCTGGCTTTAAATCTACTGTATGGTGTTTGCTTGTTTCCCTACAGAGCAGTAGTCATTCTGTGCCAGCTGTTTAAGAGAAGAATGTCCTAGTGAAAGCAAACAATAGGCTGTGTAGTGGGAATTGCAAAGCTTTGAAAAGAGTAATTGAAATCTGCTCAGACATTTTGAAGATTCTTTGCACAATATTCTAAGCCTGTTGGTGGCTTCGTCGTTGTCAGGGTGGTCCTCTTTGTAGATCCCTCTATTTTGCATGAGCAGAAAAGCATGAACATGGAGGGAGAAAAAAAAAAAGAAAAAGGAAATAAGGGAGGTGTACAAGTCAAACTGATTTTTCCTGTTAGAGCAGCTGAAGAGAGAAAGAGCGCTGTAGATTCTTTCAGTGAAGAATCAAAAAAAAAGCACAGAGCCTCTTGATTTATCAGGTTTTCTCTGGCACAGGCTCTTCCAGTCATGCCTTTTAAGGACTCCGGCAGATAAACTCTGGTGGATGTGGCTGTGTCTGCTGAAGATGTTCCAGCCCTCCTCTGCTACGCGGCGCTGTTTATTCTCACAGGTGTTGTTGCTGCACAGAGCAGGGAGAGCTTTGTGTGTGCCAGGCTTCAGGCAGCCACCTCAGTAGTGGTGCTTCTGACCTCTGATATGAATAAGAAGCCATCTCTGCCCTTGCAGGCTCCTCAGAGGACCACAAGTGTGTATTTTCACCTGTTGAGGGAATTAGTTAGGAAGATCCTTAGGTCTTCATGCTTGAAAAACAGGCATAGAACTTGATACTTAAAAGTGGCCCCAAAATTAAGACGGTTGTCTTTGGTACCCTGAGAAAACCCTCACAATACTCACTTTGACAGCCTTAGGAAGTTGACAATAAGAACATTGTATCCAGTGTACAAATAGCTATTTAATATCCTCTATGAGGCAGATTAAGAAGAATTTCAACTACTGCCATCTGTATCCAGCAAACTGTCCAGAATGGATGTGGGGTGAATTAGTACAAACTGGAATAAGGACTTTATTATTGAAACAAACTGTTTCGCAGATGAAGCTAGGTTAATGATGCTCTATGCATTCAGAATCCTGCCCCCATCCCTGCCCTTCTGAATTACCGATACCTTTAATTTATTGGCAGCCAAAGATATGATTCTTTTTTTTAGACAATATGCCAGAGTTCTTTAATCAGCCACTGGAATATGAAATACAAGAACCAACCCCTTCATTTACTTCCAACTTCTGAAATTACAGGGAAATCAATAAAATTGTGCAGGGAGTTATGTTAGTGTAGAATCTGACCCCCTGCTGCTTTACCCTTCTCTGATGTAAATCCACTATGGCCATGGAGTTATCTTGGGGCTGAATTTGTCCAAAATATCTGAAAATATAAATGATATTACCATATGCACTATACTGCATTGTAACATTTCCCATCTGTTTCAGTCTCAGGAGAGAAGCGTTGAATCAAGCTGATTTCTTCCAAGGCAAACCACAGAAACAGCATTGCATAAAATTGTTAGCCCCCTCACTGAGCTAAGGCGAAAGAGAAGATCATGTCCCATTTGAAACATTAATCACCTGATAAAAATTGTTTTAATTACAAAGTTAGGCAATGAAGAACAAAAATCATACTTTTTTTTTTTTTCCCCCCCACGCAGCCTTTGGGTTTCATCTTGCAAGAAGCTTAAGGTATCCTGAATTAAGTAGTTATAGTTCAGCGTTTTACACAGGCTGCCATGTAGAGCAAGCTGTAACAATTATCACTTTCCAGCGGTTCTCTTTCACTTAGCAGCTCAGAAGCTGAATCTCACTATCATGATGCTTTGGATCTCTCAGACTGGTTGTACAGTCTGGGAAACCTGCTTGTACACAATGAGTTTTTCAGTTTTTCTTTATTCTTGCCAGGACAGACCTACTGCAAGAAACGTTGCAAAACCTTCCAATGTTATAAAATATTACTGGTCCTAGCTAAAATCAGAAAAGCAGAAGTATGTCTTTGAGATATACCTTGGGGGTGATTTTTCCTTTTTTAAAAGTTCTGACAATATGTTGTGATGGATTTTGGTAATTTTTTCCACTTAATTGATCCTAATGATGTTGAGTATGAAGCTATTGCTTTTCTTTAGAAATATGTTAGGCCAGCTTCTTATGTTCAAGTGTTCAAAATTAAATTACCGTGACACTTGGACTCTGACTGTAGAAGTCTTCATTGACTGCCAAAGGAGTGGGCAGGATGTATGTTTAAAGAAACTAATAAATCCATAAAATCATCACTAATCACATCAGACCTTGAATTTATGTCAGTTTCTGCTTGGTTTAAGACAGAGGTTGGCATCATTCACTCGAAAGACAAGCAGCACATTAAAATCAGATTACTGCAGAGTAGTGAGAATTTATGCCAGCACTACAACTAATAGCCACAAATAAAGTGATTGCAGCCTGCTGCTTATTTTTAGAGTGACACCAAATGGCACAAAAGGTGATGTGCCAAAAAAAAGTTAATGTAAGAACAGAGGGGATGGAAAAATCTCACAGGCGTTTTACCAATAATTGGAAGAGGGACAGAAAAATTATGCAATGGTCCCTCTAAAAGGCATTGAATGCACTGAATTAAGATGAAATTCTTACTTAATCTGTGTCCTGCTCTAATGCAAATGGTTGCCCTTATCAAAAGGTTTGATCAGTCAGGCACTGAAGACCTTCAGATCTCACCAGAATAATTCGAAGTTTATGTTCTTTAGGTCTGATTCAAAACCCAGTAAAATCAAGGGACGTTCTCATCGGGCGGTGTTTACCCTAAATCAGGAATGAATGATACACATTCTGCATATTACAGCAAAAGAGGTCTATCTCTACTAAAAAGATGGACATATAAATATAATTGTCTGAGTTACAGAGCCAACCTGTTGAGAGACGACTTTGGAAAGGAAATCCCAGAATAACATCTCAGTACAGATGGCCATTCAGCAATATATTTCTCCCTTACAAAAAACAATTTAGGCCATGATGTTGTTGAGGAACAGCTAAGAACAAAAGGAGTATAACCATCTTTTGCGTCCATCAGTTATTTTTCTCAAAGTGACTTTTATAAGTTTAGAAACAGGTATAACAATTCTTTGGGCAATCCCCAAAAAGAAGCAAGATGACAGATACACAGCAGTCTGCTCTCTCCTGTCTCTCATATGACTCAGTTTAAAATGACAGTTCTGCCAAAAACAATCCCGCCAACTAAACAAACCAAGAAATCCCTCCTTGCACTTTGTTTTCCTATTAGCAGTTTTGAAGCAAGAAAACTCTTCTGCCATTGTTTTTCATGCCGGACACCAGCTGAAGCCAGCGGGGCTGTTGTGTAACAATATCACTGATGGGATATCGCTGGTCCCTTTTTCAAAGCACTGCAGGGTGACCTTTAGACATTGCATGAAGAACATCATTCAAGGATGTCAACATGCGTGCCTGAACAGAGCGATTTGTGAAACATAAATGCTGAGGAGACAGAACTACGTGACGGATTCAGCCACTTCAGACCATAATATCTTTGAGAAGAGCAATAGTCCTCTGAAGATAAAGAAGAAAAATTAGAGTTCTTAAAATAAATCACACTTTGAAAGATTAGGGTAAAAAGCCAATAATCTGCAAGGAAAAGAGAGGTATTTTGTGTTTTACTTGGTAAGCTAATATGCCATAAGGATATTTTTTAATCCCGATATTTCTAAAATGTCTAAAATCTGCAGAAAGGTTGCAGCATTTGGAGCTTATAAAGATGAATGAAGGGAACAAGCAATAATTTGTTTAAAATGTAAATACTTTTTTGTACCAGTGCAGGCCTGTTTTTTTTTTTTTTTTCCATTTTGTAATCTAAAAGGCAGATTGGTTGGGTCTCAGAGGAAGGACAGTTTGGCTACATGACATAATGATGCTTTGCCTGAGAATCCAGCCTCTCCTATACTTTGCCAGACAAACAGTGCATGTCTCCTTTCTGCAATACCCCTTACAGACAAGTAGAGTATTACGATTAACCAGCATTCTTTTATGCTGCGTTCTTTTTCTTGCTCTGCATCTGGGCGAAAAGGAAAACGTCTGGGACTGGCCCAGTGGCAGAACTGTTCAAACACCAGCTTTTTTGGCAGATGAGCATCCCTAGAACTCTGAAAACTTTGGTTTCAGTCTGAAAACACAGGATGTAGCCATCCTTTCTGGTATGAACCCTGGGAAATCTGTGAACCATTCATTCATACTCCTTTTCTATTCCACTTGTTAGCAGTTCTTCCTCCTACAGGACATGGATCAGGAAAGGATTTTTAAGATGGACCCACTCTGATTTTTCACAGCCTGCATTTAAGTGCTTTATCAAATGAGGTTTCATTCCTGATACCTCCAATCATATGATGGACAGGTCATACAAAATATTACATCAGTACCATTAAACCTGAAAATGTCCTAATAGGGCCCTTATGTCATCACGCACCATGTAAAATGGGTTCAATTAATTAGCTGGTTGTTTTAATACAATTCCAGTTGAGAGAATGTCGGTAGGCCTTGCAGTTGAAAAAAAAATATCTTGTTAAACCATTTCTTTTCTTATATTTCCACCTCTTTTCCTGACTCCTATGAAACAGACACTACTTCAGACTTTGCAAATACTCAGCACTTACTTGACAGGATAACATGCAGACAAACCAAGCCATTCTGGCTCAGCAAGCCAATTAGTTCATCATGAGAGTCCGTTTCCATTACTGATCACAGGATGGAATGAGTATGTTTGATTTTCTTATAAACATCATCGTAATACCAGACAGGGAGCCCAAGCCATTTGCTTTGAGGTAGACGCTGTAACATTCTTTTCTGCTCAGTAAATGGAAAGCAGCGATGCGGCAGATACTGGGATGGACTCCTCCATCCACTCCAGTGTAGGGGAGAATTATAGCATTTCCATTGAAAATGAACAATATACCTTCTTTCTACTTTATCCTTTGGTTAAACAATGCATAAAACAGTGCTGGAATACACAATAGATAGATGTATTTACTATAGAAGAAATGTAAAAACATTTTTTGAAGTAGCCATCCTGTAAAGCAAATGACCAAAACCAGGTGAGAGTAAGGAAGCACAGGCATTGTGCAGTTAAAGGCCCATAAAAAGCAACAGAAAGACCTCCTTAGCTTCAGCAGACTTTGGATCCAATCAAAGTTAGAGGCAAGGCCTCCTTCATCGAAGTGCTTTAGCCTTTACCAGACCCACTTTAAATAACAGCAAAATCTGTTTGCTTGACTCATTGTGTTTGTGATCAGATTCTCGCAGATCAAAGCTCCTCGGTTTTGCTTCCCAAGCCATCATCGAGCGGCTGCTGGAGGATCGTGAGTCACCTCTGTGTGGACTATTGCCCTTTCTGAGCCAGAACCAGACAAGTTCAAGATGTTCTTTAATTTCTAACCATTTAGTCACATCTCTGCAAATGGGATATGTGAGTCTGCTACTAATGCAATAGCTGGACATTTGCTTTCGCCAAAATGGAAAAGCCTGTGGTTTTTGAGGATACTATTAGGAGATTTTTTCCTTTTGCTGTATAAATGTGGTTAAGTCATGATCACAGTGCTTGTACAAATGCAAAGCCAAAAGCAACTACAAAACAGATCAGCTTGTCAGGTCATAGCACCCAGTAACAAATTCCCATTCACTTCACTGGAATCAGGGTTATGTCTGATATGACATTTGTCATCCTTTAGGCCTACAATAACCACATTTATTTTCCCTTGTACGCATTTGGGATCTTTTACGTACCACACTTATAGGTTCATTGAGACTAAATGGTGATTTTCCTTTCAGCTTTCCCTATTGGTCTGCTTGCAGACAGCTGCTAGTCTGCTTAGGAAATGGGAAATAATTCAAAACCAGCATATGATGAAGATTGTGTTGCCTTTTTTTCTTTCCTTCACTTTTTGGGCTGTCCCAGGGAAATGCTACTTACAGCAGCATCTTTAAAAATGTGAATGCTCAGTAAACAGCATAAATGCAAAGTAATTCAGGCTTTCAAAAATTAAACTTTGGAGTTTTGTACAATGAATTAGAGATTGACACAGCTTCCAAAAAACCATTGCAATAACTGCCATAGAAATGAAGTGCTGTATAGCCACTGTATTTAGGGCTTTGGGAAGAAGATTAAGACTTTGCATTGCCATAGGAGGATACTGTGGAGTTCTAATATTTTTTAAATCTTAGGTTAATATCTATGTTTAGGAATCAGTAAGAAAAGCTGGCTGAGGCAAGTATGTGACTGTTTTACCACAAGTCTAGAAGTAGGCAAGTCAGCTTTTTTATAACCTTATTATTCCTATATGTTACTCGCCAGTGCTTTAGCACAAATCAGCTTTCCAAAGGATTTTGAAGCTAACAGTTAATCTTTACGAGCAATGCAAAATGCATTATGTCATAACATGCTGACACACAGATCTACATCTGAGCACAGAGGGGGTGTCTTGAACAGACTAAGTCTTCCCAGATGTAAGTTTCCTTTGGAAACCTATTTAATATTTTCATTCTGCCAAAGGCCGCAATGATTTTCATTGCAGCTCTCCTAGCTTATTTCTTAATTCATTTAACAATGTCCAGAAAGTTAGAAGCAAATATGAATGTCATTATATCCAGATGTCTTCGATTTTTTGTCTCTTTTCTTTCTGTTACATGATGCCATCTACTGTAGAATAACTGAATAACAACCTTTTAAAAATGCAGAGAAATCTGCAATATTTTCTTTTTTCTGTAAAATTATGTCAGTCATTTTGTGACACATTTCCATGATTTTCACCGATATTGTTGACTAAAATATGGAAAGGTGAGCATTCTCAGTGTGAAAAATTGGTCACAGAGAAAAGCCTCTCCTTCAGAAAAGAGCAGCTGTCTTGGAAACAGAATCTTTTCTAACCAGCAGTGCAAAAATGTGGGAAAGATGGCCTTTTTCTGCTCCCCATGCAAGCTGTCTTCTTCACTGTACCGCATCAGGATCACATCTCTGGAAATAGCAAAACAACAAAACGAATCAATGAAAATGAAGTAAGGATGAAGAAAAAATTGACATACAAAAATGCAAATTCTTGGATATGAATTTCCTAGTGAATAATAACCTTGCTGTCTTAAACACATAGTTAGAAAAAATACTTGTGGTTTTGAAAGAGAGTGATACCGAGACCTGAAAATCTGAATATTAATAATCAAACAGATCTTATGGGTACAGAAGTGTGTGTACATTATGCATATTTTTATATGTGCATGCAATTAATATAACTGTACATTACATGTTCACAAAGTAGTAGTATTAATTCTTTTAGATCTGTATCATGGTATTTTTATCTAACGATTATGTAGAAAACACGTTTTGCCCTAAACTAAAGAAAAATCATCTCTTCCCTTCCTCATTATGTTTGTAAATGAGAAGGACGTTTTAACCTGTGAAGCTGGGAAGAGCTTAAGCAGAGTGACAGCTGAGTACATGGTGGATCTATGCCCACCCGTGCTCTCCAGGGTGTATCCAACCATCTCCTTTTAGAGGGATAACAAGCTCTAACCTCCCCAGTAGCTTTGACGGTATTCTGCCTCTCACAATATATGCTTTCGAGGTCTTCTTGTGTACAGCAAACCGCCCGTACACTGAGCTACTCAGCTTTTGCCACTTTATAATTCAGGTTTTTTCATGAGTCATTAGAGAATATAAAAAAGATTTCATTCATTACAGTGCACTTGTCATTTTTAAAATACATTTCAGCCATCTTCTTTGTCAGGAAACATTTATCATTACTCTTGTCAAGACGACTGGGCTGTTTGGTTTATCCCTAAGCGCCCGCGGTGAAATCCTGGTTTGCTAAAGGAGGAAAATGTTTCTAGCAGAAACAGTCAGCAATTAATTAAGCAGAGAATTAGCCTATTTACCAGGGGTCCACTGACATGATTCTGCGGTGTGATAGCTGGGAAACCAAGCCACTGTTTTAGAAACTAAATCTAGCTTGCCAGACTAAGGAAGGATGTCTAGATCTTCTTCAGTGGTAGTGTCTGTTGGGCAGTGTCCTTTGAAGCAGCACCTGGTGCCATGACCCTGTGTCATGGTGGGTGTGAAGAAGATGGAAATAAGCAGTTCTTCTCCACCTCTCTCGTGCAGGAGCTGAATTTTCTGGTGAGGCCCAAAATGTGGAGAAGTGAAGGGAAAAGGAAAAAGGGAATTTCTAAGTCATAGAAAATGGTTGAAAGGGATTAGTTTTCATATGCCACTCGAATGTTTTAGATTTTAAGATTTTTTGTGTTACCAAAGGAAGGTAGAATACTGGCTCCCAGCCCGATATCAGGCACAGAAAAAAACATGACCTTGAAAATGTCTGAAAAGGATTTTTGTAGCTTTTTGCATCGTGTTGTTGTTTGAATCAAGCTGGTGGTCAAAACCAACTCTTAACCAAAAGTAGTGTCAGCCTTGACAAGTCAACATTTTCCTGTTTTTTTTGTAAATGAAGTGCAGAAATAACCTAAGTTGGGGTATGCAGAAAACCTGTAGTGGGGCTGAAATTGGGAAAAGAAGCTTCCTGTCCCATGCAGTGCCCTGCTCCGAGATCCCCACTCTGGTTCTTCACTCAGTGAGCCAGGAGTCTTGGTTGTATTCCCCATCGCCTTTACAGAGCTCAGAGGAGGTGGTGATGAATTTCATAGGTGACATGGAGGAAAAAGTTGAGTTAATATGGACAAGGAAAAGCAGCTGAATGAGACACTGGGAAGAGAGCAGAGCCTGAAAAACTAAGCTTAGTTGAGTACCTGGCAGTAAAGAAGGTGAACTCTTCAGGCACCAAAGACATGAGGATTCAGGGAAGATGAAAAGGGAAGGTATGTGTTATGGGAAAGATAAAACTGAATAGAGAAAAAAGGGACTGAAGCTGAATAAGCATGAGAAGAGAGGAAACAAATCCAAGCACATACCATGCCAGAGTGCTGTGTGTGGGTATGGAAACCAACACCCACAAATACAGAGAGAAATTAAAACAAAGAAAGTAAAGAGAAAAAAAAAGACCAGTGTATGAATGCAGCAGTGGAAAAGAGAAAAAAACAGAGATGAAAGATGCCTCATGTGAGAAAGAAAAAGGGACTGCATAACCCATAGGAATAGATTGCACTATAGATTTGGACTCAGTCTCGTGCATAATTATGACCATTACAACAATTTGCCAGCATTCAGAATTTTCTGTCTGGAGCCAGTGGTAATTTTAATGTCAGAGCTCTGAATTACATCTTTTGGGATTTTTTTTCTTCTTTTTGAAGGGTGATGTGTAGTAGGTAACTTCTGATAGTAAAGTTTTAAGGACAATGTATGTTCATAAATAGCTCTTTCTCCAGAATTTTGTGTTTGTAAACTGCATTATTTTGAATTATCCATGGGAAAAAAACTTATTCCATTATTCAAGACATTCACTGATACTTATGTTTGTAATCTGAGACTTATAATAACTTCTACAAAACTTACAAGGAGCTTGTCCAATTTTGTGGTGTTATTTTCATATTGGTTTCTTACATGACCGGGCTTTCTGCATTTTGTTTCTCTAAGAAAATACAAACCCAAAATTTAATGTTTGAAGCTGGTTTTCATTAGTCTCTTCAAATTCATTATTGACAACAAATTTGATCAGTAGAATAGCTGTTGGAAGGAACTGAAAAAGCCATGACTATTGCAGATGAAAAATGTTTTTTCTGAAAATACAGACACTTGTAACATTTGAGCCGGCCAGATGACACATTAATTGCAAACCATTTGGGTAATTAACGTGAACATTCTTTTAGATCTATTGCATACGGTGGCTTTCGAAATACACTTTGAGAAGTGCTAGCTATTAATGCAAGATGGTAGTGACGAGAGTTCATGCTGGACAGATGGCTTAGTCCGCATCTACATGTAAGTGCTCATGTTGGCACATGGGGGCCAATGATACACTTGTTTGAGAGATTTGGCACATTTGCTTTTCAGCTGCAGCAGAGAATTCAATGGCTAATTACACCGTAACTCAGACTGACACTAAAATTACTCAAGACGGAAGATTATCACAGATTTAATAGGGCTTTGGATCAGCTCCAGGAGGTTTCCATTGATGTCTATTTATAGATTCCGAGCAGACTCTGCAATTAATGTAACAGATCGTCCTAGTGTCTGAAAAGAAGTATTTAGCCTTTTACTTCACACATATAAACTATATTTCAGTAGAAAACAAAACAGACTATCCAACAGCTTTCGTGATATTCATCATTGATTTTGAAAACACATTTGAAATAATATTGAACACTATTTTGTCTCTCTTTCCAGTCACAGGATGTACCCATCTTGGACAGGTTTACGCTGACAGGGATGTTTGGAAACCAGAGCCATGCCAAATCTGTGTGTGCGACTCGGGGTCTGTTCTCTGCGATGACATCATCTGTGACGATCAGGAGCTGGACTGTCCCAACCCAGAGATTCCCTTTGGAGAGTGCTGTCCAGTTTGTCCACAAACAACACCACAACCTACAAGAGTAAGTTTGTCCTCAGTGTTGTTACTTTGGTGTTGCCACCTTCTTGATTCATGTCAACCTCAAATCATTTTCTTTTAGATCCTCTTAAACACTTTTCTTTAAATGCTAAGCTTGTCACTTTCTGACCATAGGCAAAAACTTAGGATGGGCAAATTTTGCAAAATCAAATAAAAAAACACAGCTTGAACTTTCACAGTTTTATCTTTTTTGTTAAGTTCAAGAATACTTCTGTATTCTGTCAGAGAATTAGTACAGGATCTCATAAAATACTTGTTAATCCTTTGAGCTATGCAGCCAAAAGCATGAAATCCTTCAACCCAGTTTTACATAGGCAACAGGCAGAGATAAATAGTAGAAAGGGACAAAGGGCAACAATTAGCCATTACATTTTTCATTTTATGGAGAAGCATAGGAAAAATGCAAACAGCTTATGTGTTCACTGCATGCTCAATCTATACCCAGTTAAATCCAGTTGGTGGCCGGTCACGAGTGGTGTTCCCCAGGGCTTGGTGTTGGGGCCAGTTCTGTTTAATATCTTTATCAATGATCTGGGCAAGGGGATTGAGTGCACCCTCAGTCAGTTTGCAGACGACACCAAGTTGGGTGGGAGTGTCGACCTGCCTGAGGGTAGGAAGGCTCTGCAGAGGGATCTGGACAGTCTGGATCGATGGGCAAATGCCAATGGTATGAGGTTCAACAAGGCCAAGTGCCAGGTCCTGCACTTGGGTCACAACAACCCCATGCAGCGTTACCGGCTTGGGGAAGAGTGTCTGGAGAGCTGCCTGGCAGAAAAGGACCTGGGGGTGTTGGTCGACAGCTGGCTGAATATGAGCCAACAGTGTGCCCAGGTGGCCAAGAAGGCCAACAGCATCCTGGCCTGTATCAGGAACTGTGTGGTGAGTAGGACTAGGGAAGTGATTGTCCCCCTGTACTCGGCACTGGTGAGGCCCCACCTCAAGTAATGTGTCCAGTTTTGGGCTCCTCACCACAAAAAAGACATTGAGGTGCTGGAGCGGGTCCAGAAAAGGGCAATGAAGCTGGTGAGGGATCTAGAGAACAAGGCTTATGAGGAGCAGCTGAGGGAGCTGGGGTTGTTTAGCCTGGAGAAAAGGAGGCTGAGGGGAGACCTTATCGCTCTCTACAGCTACCTGAAAGGAGGTTGTAGAGAGGTGGGTGTTCGTCTTTTCTCCAAAGTAACAGGCAATAGGACAAGAGGAAACGGCCTCAAGTTGCGCCAGGGGAGGTTTAGACTGGGTATTAGGAAAAATTTATTCACTCAAAGGGTTATTAAGCATTGAAACAGGCTGCCCAGGGAAGTGGTTGAAGGACCATCCCTGGAGGTTTTTAAAAGATGGGTAGACATAGTGCTTAGAGATACAGTTTAGTGACAGTTTTTGTCAGAGTTAGATTGATGGTTGGACTAGATGATCTGAAAGATCCCTTCCAACCTAGGCAATTCTATGATTCTATATCCATAAAACTAATGTCAACACAGAGTTAAAGAAAGTAAGACAATTTTCATGGCATACTGCAAGGCGACACTTCTTATAAACTCAATTCTACATCATCACAGAGTAAATTTCCTTTTGCAGAGTTATTGTTGACTTAATGCCTTGTAAAGGAAAAGTGAATCAAGCCCTACATCCCTAATTTATCATCATCTTCTTAATAGACACCAACATTATCTAAACCAGTTGCAGCAACTTAACCTCAGGAAAATCAAGAATGTTAGTGCATGCCAAGTCCCCTGGCCTAAACCACTTCAGTGAGTGAGCCAGCTATACTGAGCTCTAAGGGTATCCAAACTTTTCATCCTTCTTTATGATCCATGAGATTCTGTTAAAGTACATAGATTTCCACGGCACATTGAAGATTCTTATCCAGAAGATAAAAGAAGAGAGTGAAAGAGATGTGTATATGAAAGAGGAAGGGAGAAGATGTATTTCTGCAGCTCTATAGTATATCTGCTTAAATACGAAATGTCATATACAATATGACATATACGTCACCTAGTGTTAGTTGCACCATGCTAGTGCAACTGTACTGCTTCCAGGGTTACCTGAGCTACTTCACTGAACGGTTTTAGAGGTGTGAACGAGTGGTACATACAAGCATGCTGGAGATGGAAGCACAGTTCCCTCTCCTGTTGAGTTTAGAGACTCTTTTGTCAGTTCTGTGGTTACTGATAATAAAGGACACATGGACTACTTCCTTCAGCCTCTGTCTTCCATGTAGAAGAGCTTGGTCAGCCCAGTAGAAGCTATCCTGCTGACCTTGGATAGTGTATAGGGAAATGCCACCTTGAAAGATCCAAGATAGTTTCAGCTGAATATTCTTTTCCACCACTAGCAGCTAAATACATAAAAGTTGTTCTGAACTACTAATTGACAATCCAGATAGTAATGTGTAATTGAAGTATTAATTGATAAATAAATAAAATGGAGGAGTAGATCTGAGAAATTAAAATTACCCACATTATCACACTTAACATGCTAGACTGAGAAGGATACAAGAAAACTGTCCCTTACAGCTTTCCACAGTGGACTTCTGTCCCCGTTGTACTCAATGGCAAAGCTCTACTGACTTCATTAGTGCCATGTTTTTGCCTACAGGAGAGGCATAGCTTTATGGGTGAACTGTGAAAATGTGGATGAAAGACTGACCAAAAAACACACAGCTTTTAAATATACTGAATAAGAATAAATTTAATTAATTTGATAAAACTATATTCCAATGTTTAAATGTGTTTTCCTCTTCTTTATGTGTGTGTATATATATATATATTCAGTTGTGGGGTTTCTTTTGATTTTATTTCTTAATTTGTTACTTTTCCTTTTTTCTAGACTCCTGGAGTAGTCAGCCGAGGACCCAAAGGAGACCCTGTAAGTGCAGCTTTTTTTTTCCCCAAGGAAAGTAGAAAAATCAAGAGCCAGTTCTTACAGTGCTACATATCCCAATCAAGCTGCCGAGATATCCAGCTGTCATTGATGTCTGCACTGTCTGCAAACTGTGCAATGTAATTAGTTTGAAGTAGCCCTTTATCTTCAACAAAACTCTCAAAAATTTAAACTGGAAAAACAGGAAGAAAGAGAGTTTGGTTAAAACTATATTACATGTGTTATTTTTTGTTATATTTCTTCCCAATAGAAAAAAAATAAATCTATGGACTCCACTGACAGTACTAATTTTCTATTGAGGAATTGACCTGTTCAGTATTTCCAGCGTGCTTGATCAAATATTGGCTGCAATAAGGCTCCAGCAACTAAGAAGTGTTTCCATGTGTGAATTTTGCCTCCCGTCTATGTCTTTCCTGAATGTGCACTTGAACTCTTAGTTATGTTTGAGAAAGTTTCCCACCCCAATCGCACAGACTTTGTTATGAATGGAAGGATTTGTCCTGCAATGCTCTTGCAGTTGGAGGCAAGTGCTGATGTCCATATCTATCTGTTCTGTTTGTGTTCTTGCAGGGTTCTCCTGGGATTCCGGGCAGAAACGGTGCCCCTGGCCCTCCAGGACAGCCAGGGAGTCCTGGAGCTCCTGGTCCCCCTGGGATCTGCCAGTCGTGTCCCAGTATAAGCGGAGGCGTAAGTCATCATTATGTTCAGCTTCTACCTTGTTGCTCATAAGCATACAAAGCAATCCTGCAGGCACCTGTCCCTTGCACCTTCACACATACTTTGCGTTCAGTGGCATCTGTCTCTCATTTGTGCCTTTGAAAAACACAGCTGAATGGTAGGTGGAGTTTTGTTGTTGTTTTTGGATTTTGTCTACAAAATTTGTCTGGAGTGCAATTAAATCTTTGCCTTATCTTATTTTTAAAAACTTTTGGAGCCAAATCTGGTGAAGGACTTACGTAACTCAGAGGTAATCTGATCAGAAAGAAAGTGTCCAGGAGGAAGTATGTCCTCTCAAACTTAATGGTTAGGGAACTCTCTTACTTTCCTGTATTTTATCCAATACATGTTTAATAAAGAAACATTCTCAGGAGACTAGACCAAAACGCAGGTCCTCTGCTTGCAGGGAAGTGCCACATAAGTGCAATTTGTCACGCTCCCTCCTTATTTGTGGCCCACTGAATCTTGAATTCTTTTCTGAAGAGTTGGACATGGTCAGCAAAAGAGCTAATTTTAACTGAAGTTTCTGTGCAGTTGGATTTGTTAAGGGAGCTGAGCCACAGCTGGCACTTTGTTAAGAGGTGGCATTATCTCCCATGTAATCAAGTAAGCCTAGCTTTACAAGATGGGATTACTTTAGCACAAAACTCTTAAAAATTGTATGTTAAAACAGTTGCTACCTTTGAATATAGGCCACTGTTTATATCTTCCATGTATGCTTCCCACCCCCAGGTAAGCCAAAAACTGAGGAAAGATGTCTTGGCTCTATTCAGTTCTGAAAGGGATTGCATCTGAAGGACTGAGCTTCTGGGAGAAGTACCCATGGGTTGCTTGACCAGCCCCAGTGGACATCACAATAGCATACCGAGATAGCTACTGGGTTTGGGTTGGCAGATGCAGACACAGGAGGGAATGATAGCCTGAATTAGTCACCTACTCCAACGCTGTATCAAAAATGTGCTGTTGAATCCTGATGAGAGGGTTGATATCAGTAGCACAGGGGTCATCTTGTACCTGGGCAGCAAAGGAGCTGGATCCACAGTGGTCTGGGTTATCAGGCAGGACACTGCACGTATTCCTGCTCAACCGTCTGTGCTCCATTAATGCATAAACTGCATTAATGCCACATTATTCAACTAAGTTTGCTAACATCTGGATAATAAAATCAACATATGCCAATTAAAAGGTTTAGATGGGAATTCCTTGAAATACTGACTATAGAATTTATAGGGTTTTTTAAACAGTCTTTTATGTAAATGGCTGTGTGAAAGACACTATCGGCCCTCAGAAAGGCCCACAGGACATGTTTTCACTCCATGTCTTGGACTGAGCTTCCATTTGTTTCAAGATAAATTGTCAAAAGCATTGAGGCTCAGCTGCTTAGGCTCAAAAGTGATGACTGTATTTTAATTACTTGAAGTGACAGAATAAACAGGAAAGGGGAAAGGGAAAGATGGAAAATGGCATTAGGAAAAAAGTGTAAAACTCAGTTTTCTGAGATGTGTAAGTTCCCATGCATGAGGTAAAACAAATTATCTGTAATTCAGGGAAAGACAGATTTACACACAGGTAAGAGATTTTTTGCTACCAAAATACTCTGAAATGAGACATCCATTAGTCACAGGTAACAGAAATTAGGAAAATGATAATAAACTGTTGCATTCTTTAGTGAAACAGAAAATATTTCACCAACTTCCTTGAGTGACAACTACGTCCAACAGAAAAGAAAATGATAAAGAAAATTGGGGGGAAAACTTAAAAGGAGTCAAACAAGAATAAGAGGAGAGAGAATGTTAATTTTTTGGTCCAGCTGAGGCCCAGCTGTTAAGATGAAACCTGGATGCGTAAGGAGCTAATGTCACCATTGACCACAAAAGAAAGATATTGGCCGGGCTTCTCTTATGGATGATTTAACTATATGGCAGCTATATGTAAAACAGGTACTACTCCGTAGATACAAATGAGTTATTTCCATACATTTGCCATGCCAGTGTAAGAAAAGGTTTATTTGATTTGTAGCAATCACCTTGTTTCTTTTTTCTTTCTTCTCTCTTTTGTTCTTTTTTTTTTCTTTATTTTTCTTCTTTCTGTTTTTCTCTATTTCTTTTACAGAGTTTTTCTCCACAGTATGACTCCTATGATGTGAAGGCCGGTTCAGCTGGTATCGGTTACCCACAGCCCATTGTAAGATGATACAGCCTTTTTTCCTGTCCATTTTTTTTAAAGAACAAATTTTCTGATTGTAGATTATACCTTGGATGTGTATGTATCCTGATTTTAATTTAACAAGATAAATTTTAATTTGACTGTTGCCTGCAGTGGAATGCAATGTAAGGCAGCAATTTGCTTGGCAATATCATTCTAGAAACTAACTATAGATTATCTTGGGGTTTTGCCTTTTCTCTCTCTTTCTTCCTTTTCTTACCTTCTTTTTCCTAATCTCTCTCTGATTCACTTTCTTACACTACCTAAGCATTTATCCCTTTCTCCCTTGCATGCCCTCCTCATTTATCTGCTTTGGTATTCTTCTACTGATTGCTTCCCTCCCTTCCACCGCTTTTTTACCTCTACCACTGTCCCTAATCTTCCTTTATCCATTCAGCAGCATTCTGTCTTTACTCAGTATGATACTCCATACTTACTTTTCCACAACTCAGATTTGCCTCATAACAAGTGAGTAAACCCCTCTCATAATCTTCTTTCATCCCAGAAGCAGTCAAAAGCTTTTCAGTTTTTCTTTTTACAATTAACAGTTTTTTACCCGCAGCTATTCAGACTGTATACTAAGGATGCTGTATCTGCCTGCTAGGCCTGGCCCAAGCTTTTCACAGTTTTTTTAATTAGATAAAGCATGGATTGCCTGAGAGAGTTGTGCATGAGCTATGCTTCCCATATAAAATAAATGTAAATGTTGCACCTCATGATTTTCCTTTTAGGCACTGGGATTTAGAGGTATTCACCACTGATGACATGGAGTGTTCTTGATTCAGGCAATCTGCTATATAGAGGATGCAGTGAATTGCTGTTATTTGAAATTGACTGCTGCTTCATTAAGCATAATCATTATTTTCAGTCCGATGCTGTATAACAAGGTTTGGGAATCACATGTTGTAACATACCAAGGCAGTTCCAAGCGAGAGCGTTATTTCTCAGGGTTCTATCAGATCATCTCATGAAATAAATTTACTAATCATGACAGCTGTTTTTCCTGAAATATAATTCATTATTTTCTCACCTTTATTTTAATCTGTTTATTTCAACCTCATTCATTTGCTAATATGGTCATCCATACATTGGTCTTCTTCAACCATCCGTTTTTGTATTTGCTTATTCATTTATTCATATTCAGCTCCTCACAGTTTTTGCCCACAGCTTATCGTTATCATCTACATTTTGCTACTTGGTGTCTTAAATGAGGTGTGCTGAACCAGACACATAACCAAGATAACTTTCAGTTAACAGCTAAGGTTACTCCTCTCTATTTTGGCATTTTCCCTTGAGGTGCTTAGTGATTTCTGGTGCTCTGACTCCTGGACTTGGGTTAAAAAAATCCACAACTTAATTTGGCACCCTAGAATGTCTTCAGCCAGGATTGCTTACGTACTTTCAGGTCATATGGTTTTTTACATTGCATCATGCAATACATGACTGCAAAGTAAGTAACAGAGTAGTTACAGGTAGATGTGACTATACTCACTAGAACTAAATAATGTTTATCATTAACTTTACATAGATTAATTAATTTATTAATGTATACATTTAATTTATCAATTTTCAACTTAAACACTCAGTTTGAATAAATATACAAATTGAAATAACTTGGAAGAGTAATAAAATAAAAAATGCCAGCTATAGCACCAACCTTTGTCCATGGGTCATCAATACTCTTTCCTGTGGCTTTCCACTGCTTGGAGACTGATTTTGTACTTTACACCCCAGTTGCTCTTTACTTGCTTGTATAACCTCCACATATTGTCTTTGTTTCTTTTCACTAGTGCACTTACTCTAACTAAAATATGCTTATTTCTTCACAGTCTGGAAATACTGGCAGCAAGCAAATGTCATACCTAACTATCAGTTTACCTCCACAGTGTGCACCTTGAAAAAAATAATGTCTTGTTTGTTTATAGCTGTGTGTCTAATCAATTCATTGCAGTTGATGAGTTGATGGCTCCAATTCGTGTTGAATAGAGGGTTACTTTATACCAAATGAGTTCTAACAGCCAACAGCAAGGGACTGCTCGTTGTAGTCACACATTGAAGGCAACCTGATTTACACAGACACTAACTGCTCTGCCACTTGGTGTGCTTCTTTTCCTAGAAAACAGCAAATATTACAACGGTTATCTTTTTTAGACAAAAGACAATCTGTGAACTAATATTAACATGATATGTTTTCAGTATAGTAGTATACTGTACTACATATACTGGTATAGTATGGCAATACTATATAATGTTGTATTATGAAAATTAGGTTCATGTAACATCTGTTATACATGACCTATTCTGATACAATATGACACACATTATATGTAATATTAAGATATGGAATATACTTCCAGTTCTGCAGTACATGGTGTTTTTCATGGTGTAATTCATATACCTCAACTGTTTTGTCTGTACCAAACCCATTAAGAGTTTAATTTACAAAAGCTTTTTTTTAAAGAACCACTGTGCTAATGTGCAATTGTTTTCTGTTTTGCAGTATCAAATGCTTTTGTAGTTTTTGCTAGAGGAAGTAGAAATATTAGCATTATTCCCAAATTGAGAACTTCCTTAGTAATTTTTTACTCCCTTTTTACCAATTAAAATAAGGAACACTACTACTGATTTGAGTTAAACCATATGTATACTGAGGTTTCATCCTCTGAGTCCTTTGGTTAGTCCAGACATCATTTATTTCTTATGTCTTAGTACTGTTAAAGTTCAGCAAAGATTTCACCAGTGAAAATGCTTGCCTTACTGACAGTAACAAAAATGTGGCCTTAATTCAATATACCTGTAAGTCCTAAGAAGTCTAGGGTAATAAACAGGGTTTATCATACAAAGTTCTTCTAATGGGTTGTATGTGTACGTGTAATATAGCTCCTAAACGCAGGTGAGAAATTTTAACATTAGTTTTAGAAAGCAAAATGTGGGATCAATAGACTAGCAAGCAAGTTTATTAGTACACTTTGGCTCCACCGCTGAAGATGTAGCGTTAGGCAAATAAAGCGCAGTTACATGGCATTTACTTTTTTTTACAAATTAAGAGTTCCAGTTATCTGTTCTTCTAGTTTAGGTAGCTGATAAGCCGAGCAGCGAGCATCCTTCTGGAGGATCTAGAGAAGGGGAATAGTGACTCAAAAGAAAAAAATTACAGCTTTGAAAATATCTTGTGGAGTATGTTAGCTAAGGCTGCAAAAAGAAACCGAGTGATCCGTTTTCTGAAGGCACTGTAGGTACTAGGCAATGTATTTAGCCATGTGTATATATACTGCTGCTTCTTTTTTACTGCACCAAGTGCACATCGCCGTGGATTTTTCTCTGTACAAATATGTAAAATTTTTTTTCACAGTTATTGGTGGTTATAGCAACTACATTAATCTTTATAGCTGTATTACATTAATATAATGACTATTTTTTAATCTACACTATAGACTGGCTTTCCAGGACCTCCTGGCCCCAGTGGCCCCCCTGGCCCGCCTGGTCATGCAGGTCCCCCTGTAAGTAAAATCAATCTTTTCATAGTCATTTCATATCCTTTTATATGAGTTTCTCCTTTTCTCTGTCATAGATATTAGCTGCATTTTCAACTGATAAATCTAGATACTATGCTAAAGAACTTTATGGATAAATGCCACCTTCTACTAACTGGGTTGTACTATCTGTGCACCACCAGGACTCAATGGCTGAGTGCTATATACTGTGCTTGCTTAAGTCCGGATGTTCCCCTGAGCTTTCTGCAATTCTGTGGGGTGTCATCTAAGGTTGTCTTAAGACATGCCACTGCCTATCATCCTCTGTTAACATTCCCAAATGGTTATTCATACAAAAATTTAATATCCCAATCTTAATACACATACAGTGAACACACAAAGAGTCTGAGCTTTTTGATGTACATCTTTTAGAGGAGTAGTTTTAATTCTGTTTTCATCTACACATATTCTGTATGGTTCTGCTAATTTCACCTTTGATCATTTGGTTACAGTTCTGACTCCCATTTTTTCTTACAATGATGAGATTATTATAAAATATAGTAGCACCATGGAATGATGCATGTAACTGATCACATCTTAACTGTTTTTTTGCTGCCATTACAGGGCTCTGCTGGATACCAAGGTTCCCCTGGAGAACCAGGACAACCTGGCCCTCCTGTACGTACACATTACGTATCACTATGTGTGTTAAAAGCATGATCTTACAAGCATGAATCTGTGTCATCACTAGAGCGGACTGAAATTTTACAGTTCGTCCTGTCTGTTTACTATCATGTATGACAAATGTACAAGTATTTTATGACACCTAATGCATTTTTAATTTGAAAAAGTCTTAATATTTTTTATTATTATAGTTAATATTAATTATTTTTCTACAGGGACCTCCAGGCCCCGTTGGAATGATAGGCCCAGTTGGTCCACCAGGAAAAGATGTAAGTTCACTATTATTCATCCAGTGATTAATAAATGAGAAGAATGAAAGTTCATTAAATGATAAGACAGCAGATCACATTGATACCATTGCACTTAAGAATTTTTAACATCTCCCTATTTCCCAATTTGACAATACGACTGTAAGAAACTAGATTTGGCTTGCATTAGTTATAAATGTCCATTCAAAATAAAGTTTCAATTTTAGTGAGCAATTTGATTGACACAATTGTAAAAAAAAAGAAAACGTAAGCATGAAATATGCTATTTTGATCTGGTGCAAAATAAATTAGCAGTTATAAAGAAAAGCAGACAGTATTGCTAATTGTTTGCTTCCTTCAAATCTTGCTTTGAGAGTTAAGGCTGTTAAAACCGTCTTTTGTGGCACAGCTGGGAGTCCTGAATAGGTACAGTACAAGGCAAGACAAGCAGAAAACGTTTTTGTCCATTTTGAGTCTTTCACCATGAAAAATAAGTTTTCCATGATCATCTGTTCCTAAAAGTTGTCTTGAAATAAATTAGATGTAACCAAAATCTTGTGAAAATCTGATTTTATAAATTCTGCTAACTGTTTTTCGAAAGGCACTCATATATAGTGAACCGTCACCCTGCTAGAATTTTCCCTGCTGTCTTTGGTGGAAGTTTCACCTGCTTATTCCAACTCACCTTGATCTACTAGGACTGGTTCTTTGCCAGTAACTGAAGAAATAGCAAAGCAGTCAAAAAAATTTACTTTCTTTCAATAGGGAGAACCAGGAAGACCAGGCAGAAACGGAGATCGTGGAATCCCTGGATTACCGGTATGGAAAAGCCCCTAATAACAATGGTCTTCTAATCAAAGTTTTTGTTTTCCTGTTTTAAGTTAGTCAAGTGAACATGACACACAGTGAACCTTGGCCTGTGCCCTTCATGCTCTAAATATGGGATTTATTCATCTTTCTATATTTTTGTGTTTAGGGTCACAAGGGACACCCTGGAATGCCTGGGATGCCTGGGATGAAAGGTCAACGAGTAAGTATTGAGTATATTTGATATAGTTGAGTCTGTTACTCTCCTTGAATTATGGTGTTGCACTGTTGTGCTCTTTCAGTCATCAGTTACCAGCTAATCAATTCCCAATGTAACCTGACCTTCTGTAACAACGACTGTTAAATTTTATCTAGTTACCTCAATTGTAGAGCTCCATCCTGAATGCTGGGCTGAAGCATGCTTTACAGAAAAGCATCCACTCTTAAGTAACACCCATGAAGAAATGGAGGATTCAGAATTTTCTTTCAAAAAGTATTCCGATAGCTGATAGCACTCATTATTAAAAATAACGCCCCTTTATATGAATTTGTCTTGAAGCTTATTATTTTACCAAGAGGAATCAAGTTTTCCAGATGCAAGAAGAATACTACTCACAGATACGGTTTTCCATTCCCACAGGGTTTTGATGGAAAAGATGGTGCCAAAGGTGACAGCGGTGCTCCTGGTCCAAAGGTAAAAACCTATAGTGTCATCTTTATAATAGGTAGAATAATACCTTTCATCATTTGTTATATAGCAATGCTTTGCTTATTATGCAATTATAAAAATCCATTGAACATTGAAACTCACTGAATATCTCCATGAAAAGGATGACAATCATTTCGAAGGAGCTAGACTTTCTGAACCACATCACGTCTCGATTTTCCAGCTGTAATACAGATCAGAATCCAAAATGAAAAGACATATCTGGAGCATGTGACTTTATTGAATAATATTAAAGGACCGAGTCTTCCTGATTATTATTTTTTTTTCTGTTTAAATATTTTTTTCTGGCACTTGTTTAGACTTCTCAGACCTCACACACCTCAATTCATGCTGGGGACACTCAGCTCTAGGCAGAAAGGGACAATGTATTGGGCTGTCTCATTTCTATGTCTCTTCCTCTTGAATAAACCAAAAAATGTTCTCACCAAAATTCATTCTGTCATTGATGTTTTCTTTCCACAATAGGGTGAAACTGGTCTTCCTGGAGCAAACGGATCACCAGGCCAACCGGTAAATATGCATATCCTGTAGTATTTAAATGGAAGTGCCAATGATGCTTCCCAGTTAATTGAGTTACTCATATTTCTTTTAACTTTAATTACCCCACCACATTGAACTATACTGATATATGTAAATAAGAGCAATGTCTCTTTGCTTGGCTATATTATTTTGGAAGCCATTTATCAGACTCATTTTCTTATGTTTTCTAGGGACCAAGAGGTCCAGCTGGTGAAAGAGGAAGACCTGGGAATCCTGGTGGCCCTGTAAGTAAATGCAGATGTTGTTCTTATCCAGAAGCAGCACAAATTTTGTTGCAATATGCTGAGAATTCCCTTCTTCATAGATTTACCTTAAAAATGTTGTAATGCAGAGGATTAGAAAACTATATAGCATCTGTAAAATCACACAGGAAAACTTTTCAGTCCCCAATTAAAGACGTTACACTTCTAACTCACAACACATTCACCATCTTGTTCTCTATTTCCTTTTTTAAAATGAATAGATTACACATTGAAGGAGACTTTAGTGTTTCAGCATAAGCTCAGGTTCAATCAAGAGGAACAGGGAGGAGGAGTGGAAGCAAACTGCAGCAGCAGAAGGCAGAGAGAGGAAAAAGTGCAATCTCAGAAGTAACACGCAGGAAAAAGATAAAATTACTCTTTGACTGAGATAAGGGGGTACATTCTTTGCTCTGAAGAAAGTCATAGTTCATAGCATCCAACACAATCAACAAAGCACAGCTAAAGTGTAATAACCAGCAACTTGTTCATACAAACACTATATAACCCGAGCAGCTGACCTGGTCCACAATACAGGAAACAGGACAGGCAATCATACCACTGTTTGTTAGGTTTTTGGAGTGAAATTTTAGTCTTTTATGTGAATTAGAAGTAACTGTTACTTTGAAATATACATCCATTGCAATCTTAGTTATTTTACCTTAAGAACTGTCCACAGGGATGATGGTTTGTAACTGTTATTTCCTTAAGAAATCTAATAAGAATACATTTTTGCATGTTGATGTCTCATCATTGCAGTACAAGTCACATAAAGTGTTAGATATTCCTTCACAAAATATTTAGTTAATTATTATTTTAGAATTTCACAGCTGAGAAATCCTTGTGTCTTGATCAACTAAGTGGGAATGTACAGACACAAAAAGATGGTCTGTGAGTCATGGGCATTAAAGCGTGCGGGTTCTGTGTCCAGGGTGGTGCTCTGTACCCAACACCTCTCTTCTTTCTGTAGGGTGCCCATGGCAAAGATGGATCTCCGGGAGCAGCAGGACCACCTGTAAGATGTTTGGCTTTAAGTATTTGTGTTGCTCAAGTCTAGTTACTTCTAGCTGATGTTCAGCAGTGCCAGCAACTGCAGAGACTGGGGGTGCACTGGTTTAACAATGAGTGTTTTCTTTAATTATATTACATAACTGTTGGTTAAGATATTTTAAACATACAGTGCAATAGGAGAGCTTTAACACTGTAAATCAGAAAACGCCTAAGTCCAAAACCAGATTATTCTCAGAGAACAAGTAGGTGGGTAGAATTGCTGTTCTCTGTGCAGGCCAAATTTTGAATGGTCTTATCAAATACATTTTTAGCTGTCTGAGGTGGGCAAAATTTTTTCTTTTCTATCTGCCTAGAAACTTTAGCATATCGACTTGTGTGTGTAACAGCTGTGTTGGTGCTTTTTTTCCTACACCTTTTTTATAATTAGAACAAATTTTGAACAATTTTTATAGCTTAATCTCTTTAATGTTAGCTTTCATGTTTTTAAATTTACGACACAGAAGTTTATCTGAACATGTAAAAGTCAGAGTAACTAAGATGTAGGTGTGATGTTTTAGGACTAGCCAAACTTCATCTTCTACAGCATGATTTATATTTGCCATTTTGCCAGGTGTTTCCTTACTCAGAGAAAAATCTCATAATCAAACATTTTTTTAACTTAACATTAATTCCATATGGCTTTTACCTTTTGCATTAATAGTATTTCTTTCACTTTTAAGGGTCCCCCAGGTCCCCCTGGAACTGCTGGATTTCCAGGATCTCCAGGTTTTAAGGTATTCAGCTAAAGATGCATATTAATATAGGATCTGGTCCTTTCTCCAGTTAGCCAGCTTATGTTAATATGTATCTTTATTTTATGAGTCCTCCTTTTTCTGGCTGCTGTTACACTGGTTGTTGCAAGCATAGAACTGATGTGTTTTCATACACAGCACGAGACAAACCCTATCCTCATCACCTTCATGAATACCCACCCCAAAACACCATGAAGTGGTAGACTAAATGCTTTATGTTGCATTATGGAAGGGACTCAAGCGAACTTCCCCAACTAGAGGAGCTGTGCAACATGTACTGGCTGGAGTGCACGGGTACCTTGTGCCTCAGCATCAGGGTCGCCATGCTGTTTTGTCTCTTGTACTCAGGTGATGATGGTGGTAACCTTCTTCTCAAATCATGCAAAGATGCCACAGTAGAGGAAGAGGCCATGAAGCTAATACTGATTGCCCTGGAGACAAGACTAAAGTCCATTCGTTTTCTCCTTTTACTGTTTTTCTGTAGGGTGAAGCCGGTCCTCCTGGTCCTGCTGGTTCCAGTGGTAGTCCTGGAGAGAGAGGAGAACCTGGTCCTCAGGGTCATGCTGGACCACCCGGGCCTCAGGTACATAAATACCACATGGGAACTGAGAAATGTTGTGCCACGTGCTCTTCCTGTCCTTTGGTTTAGTCCTAGCTTAGCAGCATCAGTTGGTTTTGTTTTGTTTTTTTTCAGGGCCCTCCTGGAAGAGCTGGAAGCCCTGGCAACAAGGGTGAAATGGTGGGTACTTTTCACATCACTGTCTTTTGCTGCACTGTGTTGGTGAGGGTTAATGTTTGGACTGGGCAGAATCCAACAGTGCCACGGTCTCTTCATCCCTGTGTGCTGTTCACTCTCTACAGGGACCTTCTGGTATTCCTGGTGCTCCTGGTCTGCCAGGAGGCCGCGGTCTTCCTGGTCCTCCAGGTACAAGTGGAAACCCCGGAGCAAAAGGCTCTCCAGTGAGTTACTAATATTCATTACACTGGTTGGACGAACAAATATGGTGGAAGTATTTCTGATACCATTAAAAAACCTCATTGAATTTTCCTATTCACTTGACGCACTCTACTAAATTATTTCATAATATATAGATATATTTTATCTTTCACACTTTTATATATATATTATATATTAAATAGTTATATATAAAAATATATTTTATATATTTATATATAAAATATATATATAAAAATATGATAAAAATACGTATTTGCTTTCCTAAATTATCTATCAATTCTGAAACACATAACAAAAAAAGCCCTAGTCAAAAATGGTTACATTAGACAAAATATATTGTTTTAAAATCCCAGTTTCACCTGCTTAAATTCCCCATGGGCTGGCTCCACAGTCCACTACTCCTAGTGAGTTGCACCTACTCTTACACTGTCATTTACCCCAGCAGGCTCTTTCCTGACAGCCTTACATCACATATAGTTCTGTGTCGGAGAAAATATTCAAGGATGTCAAGCAAAAGTCTCAAGGGTGTTTGAAATAGCTTAGAAACAGACATACAATTTTATTCAGTTGTGTTTAAGATTTTATCCCTTCTTTCCTTTACCGGATTTTTAAGGAGCCCCATGCGTTTCATATCCAGGTTCAACTAGTGCATGCTAATTCTTTTGCAGAATGTAAAATAATAAAAATGAATCAATAATTTGAAAGATATTATGTCTGCTTCTTAGTATTTTAGTACATATAGTATCTCTAGAATAATACCCTGTTGCAATTCATTATTTTAATGGCATTTTCTCCTATTTAGGGAGAACCTGGTAAGAATGGTGCAAAAGGAGATCCAGGCCCAAAAGGCGAGCGTGTAAGTGATTTCAAAATGCATTCAGAGACTTCTTCCAAGGAAGTCTGAACCCTGAATCATTCCCCATGCAAAACCTGGGGATCTTTTTTGTTTTTTAGAGACTTCTAACTTCACCGATGGGCTTTTTTGTTGTTGTTGCCAGGGTGAAAATGGTACCCCAGGTGCTCCTGGACCTCCTGGTGAGGAAGGCAAAAGAGGTGCAAACGGTGAACCCGGCCAGAATGGCATACCTGGTACACCTGGAGAAAGGGTAAGCTGCTGTTGATGACCATGCACACAATGTACACTCTGAGTTAATACACAGACAGCAAAATGTGGTGTTGAAAATACTTTAAGGAGATGCTTTGCTCCATATCTGTTCTCAGCAAATTCCAGATGTGAAACTGGGTTACGAAACTGGGGAGAATTCTTACCTAGTTCCTCATCTGAATTACAGTGCTTGAATCTACCTCAGTCTGAAATAAATTAATTTATTTCTTTTTTTTTATATTGAAGAAGCAGTGATCTTAGAAGTTGTATCAAAAGATTTGTGCTGAAAAGCAACCATAAACTGTGAGAACTACACAGGGGGAAAAAGAAAACCAACCCAAAAAACCAACCCAAAACCAAAATTTCAAAATTACTTCTCATTTAACAAAAACGACCAATCACAACATTTCAGCTCTGGAAAGTGAAATTAATGCAAATTCTTCTACATTCAGGATATGTCTTTATGTCAAGATCTTTATCATCAATGGATCTTAAATGTCAATAATACCAATAACAACCACATTGTCAGGATGTCTTCTGTGTTATAATATCTTTACTGCCAACAGGTTTTTTGGCTTGTAGGTTCGATAACTTTCCAAAGAGCATTCTCACAAAGAAATTCCTGAATTGATTTATTCAACAAAATAAATAGCAACACCCTTAAAAATTTTTGATTTCTGTTCCCACCTGAACCAAAGCAAATAGTACTGATCTCTCTATAACTCGTAATTTAATAATTGATTGCAGTATTTGCTGAAGCTATGAGGGAACCAAAGATAAACAAGTGAACAAATTAATTGTATTAAATATATAAATGGGGCTGCAAATTATATTTTATAATTCAAATTTCTTGTAAGAAATGAAGATACTAGTAAATATAAATACTAAAGCAATACAGTAAAGCTCTTTTCAGTATTGAATTAGAAGCAAATAATTGTTCAAGACTGAATGTGTTGTTTTATTTTTTATATGAATTTAGAAAAGTCATGAATAAAGTAACTAGTGCGGGGTCAGTTAAAAATAATGGATGGGCTATGATTTCAACAGGAGGGTTATATCCAAAGAGAAGATAATTCTGTAAACTTGCTACTGTGAAGTGTCATTTCCATCTACTTCTTTCATTAATTTTCATAATAATATGTCTAATCATAAACAGTTTAGAAATAAAACCGTTTGCCATTACCTAAGTCATATTGCCTATGATCCATATTTTGTTGTTGTATTTGGCAGGGCACCCCCGGTTTCCGTGGCTTACCTGGTAGCAATGGACTTCCAGGTGAAAAGGTATAAGTCTTCCTCTAAATAAAAGCCCAAATTTCTGGAATTTGAATGGACGATTTCAGGTTCAAGATGATGCTGATTTCCTTGCTGTGAATTTCAACATCTCTTTTTTAGGGTCCAGCAGGTGAACGTGGTAGCCCAGGTCCTCCTGGCCCCAGTGGACCCGCAGGAGAGCGTGGACAGGATGGAGGCCCAGGTCTTCCCGGAATGAGAGTAAGACAGGACATCTCCAAGAAAATGAGATAAACTCTATTAGAGATGCTTCATTTGATTTGATACAATAGAGGGGTCCAATTAGAAAAAGTTTCTATTAATTCCTTTAAGTGGAGTATAGTGCAATAGATAACCATAGAGAGAACATCTGTTACAAATGAATGAGGAAGCTTATATGAAGCTGAACACGGTCCCCACTTCTCAGAGTATGCCATGCGCTATCATGAGATGTGGCTTTAATGAGAATTAGCATTGGATGATTTTCTGTATTGTCTATTTACATTTTAGCAAATTTTACAATTTATTATAAAATGTGTTATGTATGTTACATTTAATAAGTAATTTGGGTTACTGTATTTAAATATATTCATATTTAAATAGGCTTACATTTAACATTTCAATAATTAAATTATACATTTATTTAAATATTTCAATATACTTAAGTATTTAACTTATATTTATTGTTTATTTTCAGAGATAACCTATTGTGTAATATGTACAGAATGTAACAACATCATGTGAGCTATACTAAGAATTAGCAACTGCTGACAACAAATACATTGAAATTCAAAAGTCAGCCTGACTTCAGGCTTCTGGGAGCTAAACAAGATTTTATTGGAAATGCAAACGAATCATTTAAAATATAATAAAAATAGTATTTAAAAATATAAAACAAGTTAACTAAAATGTATTATAAATTGTGTTGCTTTTAAGCAGAGGTACCTAATAAAAATTGTTTCATTCCTTGATTTTTACCATCTGAAATTAGCTTTCTTCCCAAATAATGCAACAATACAATTTTTGTGCATGCTGATTAATGTCCGATGCCTTGATTAGATATGACTCTCGGAGAAAGCAATAAACTCCTAACAAAAGAATTTGTTAGCTTTCTCCAATTTTTCCCCTTAAAGGTAAGGAAGGAAATGGGAGGAGTTTTAATCTTTACTAAAATCAAGCAAGCAGTTTAAAATGTATTTTTATATATTTATATTTGTATATTGTAACTTAATACTACACGTTTTAATCTGAAGAATAACACCTTTTTTTTCTTCAATTGCAGGGTTTGCCGGGAATTCCAGGAAGCCCTGGAAGCGATGGGAAACCTGGCCCTCCAGTACGTACACTGTGCAAATATTTTATACTAGTCCTCCTACTGACCTTACCCTCATCCCACAGTAGCTACAGGGCAGGTTGTTATCACAGTCAGATTGATCGTCTCTTTTTTAGTTTGTTTCAATTACCAAAGCACTTTATTTGCTGTCTCATTGTGATAACATTCTGTAAGTCTTGTCATTTAATACACAGTATACAGAAGCTAAGTTGAAATACAAAACAATAAGTTTTGAACAAGAATGTCTCTAGCCTGATCTCACCCTCACTCACTATTTAATGAGTCATGGATATTAATTTATTTCACCTAACAGATGCTGTGTCTTCATTTCTTTTTTGCTTCTCCCAGGGTAATCAGGGTGAATCCGGCCGCTCTGGTCCACCTGGCCCCCCAGGCCCACGTGGCCAGCCAGGGGTAATGGGTTTCCCTGGTCCCAAGGGCAATGAGGTGAGTGGCATTTCTCCATTTCTCCTGTGCTTGGTTGATCAGCCACTGTTCAGTTGCTCCATAGTGGGGCTGTCTGGTGCTGCAGCTTGAAGTTATTGTATGCTGACCAGAACAGGTATTCTAAATGTGATCTTTCTCTTTTGTAGGGTGCACCAGGTAAGAATGGAGAAAGAGGCCCTGGTGGACCACCTGGAACACCTGTAAGTTTAATTAACGTTTTGTTCAATTATATAATAATTTATTAATGACATAATATTAATTAATAATAATTTTGTGACTCTTATAAAAATTATATCAACCCATAACCATAGCCTAATTTTGTCTTTGTATAGGGTCCTGCTGGGAAGAATGGTGATGTTGGCCTCCCGGGTCCTCCTGGACCTACTGTAAGTGTGGTAGTCCCATAAGAGGCAATTATCAGTTATTGCCAAGCCAGACAGAGACTGTGAATTTAGGGGAAAGAAGATATTTTTAATGATGTGGAAAAGTCTCCTTTTGTGAAGACAAATAAAAGAGCTCCTCTTTGCCATTATTTTAATAAATTAAAACTTTGTTCGGAGAAACTTGAGTACCAGGTATACCTGGTATAAATTGAAATGAAAGGTCAATTTAGAATTCTTGGGGATCTACCAGCTTTTCAAATTGAAGCATAGTATTGCTTCCTTTAACATTTGTCAGAGCTAGCATTTCAGACTAGTATCAAGTATAAATGTGTCTGCTGAATGACCTTTAATGGTTGGAATGAAAAGAGCAAACACCAGAACACCGAGATACATTAGTCTTTGAGACTGTGCAATGTCATCATCAGAGCATGATAAGGAGGCATAGATTAAATGTGGTGTGAAGGTGTTTATATGTCAAAATGTTCTCAGACAATTTCTTTTTATTTTCTCTTCTGTTTGATTCTAGGGTGCTTCTGGGGAGAGAGGAGAACCAGGACCAGCAGGTCCACCTGGCCTCCAGGTGCTGTGTGTTTATTGTTCATTGGTTTCCTATTCTTTTTAACAGACTAAAACACACATACACACACACACACACAAAAAAAAAAAAAAAGAAAGGAAAAAAAGGAGGCATCTAAACATTTTCATTTGGGTGCACATCATCATATTTTGAATTAAGACAGGTCAACCAATTGACAAAAGTTATTGCTTAGTATTTCATAATTGCGAACCAGATGCATAGCTCCATAGACTATGTCACAAAACATCTGGCTAACAAATTAACACCTCCTACTTTGTAAAGGATCAGAATGAGTTGGGTACACATCTTTGTGTCAAAAAAGTTTGCTAGATAAGAAAATGCATAAGTTGTCTATATAACAGAGATGATAATACTGTTCCTTCGTATAGGGATTGCCTGGTGGACCAGGACCAGCTGGAGAAAATGGAAAACCTGGAGAACCAGTAAGTAGTAGTTCCTTCTTTTAAAAAAAACAAACAAAAAAAACAAAACAAAAAAACCCCAACCAACCAATGAAAAATAATACATGAAAAGCTCTTCCTAGGTTATATTTACAAATTCAGATAGCTATCAGAACTCTGTAGAGCAGAGAAGTTTGCTTTAAGGGATAATAGGTGAGAGAAAGAGAGTTCCGACCACAATACAGATTTACTAAGTCAGGCACGTGGATAACTTGCATTTATTTTCTCATAAACAGGGACCAAAAGGTGATATTGGAGGACCCGGATTCCCAGGCCCTAAGGTAAATCATACAGAAGTGGTTCTATAATTACAGTAAGGAATTATCAAACTATAAACCTGGCAGCAAAGAATAACACATTTCTTTGCTACAGGGTGAAAATGGTATCCCAGGTGAACGTGGTGCACAGGGTCCTCCAGGACCTCCTGGAACAAGAGGTGGGCCAGGTCCTGCTGGCTCAGAAGGTGCCAAGGTACCCAAAGACTTGCTTGCTTCCTGCTGTTATGTGCATCATTCGGGTTCCTGTTCTTTTTTTTTTAAAATCTTTTCTAATTATTTTTTGTTACTCCTTAGGGTCCTCCTGGACCCCCTGGTCCTGCTGGAGGCACAGGGCTGCCTGGTTTACAGGGAATGCCTGGAGAAAGAGGAGCTCCTGGAAGTCCTGGACCAAAAGGGGATAAGGTAACACCCATACACACACACACACACGCTCTGCCAATTTTATGCTAACTCAGTTTCCCACAAGGCCCTGACTTTGTTCACATCTTCACTTTTGGCTTGATTTCAGAGGTACTGACTGTGTAGCAGTATTGTTGATTTACCAGTGTCGTATGGATCCTGTATGTTAAAAAATATAGGATTTTTCGCCTTGGTTTAAGATATGCTAGATATTTTGCTATGTTAGGTTTCACAGGGGAGGGGTACATGAAAACAGTTCTAAAGAAGATAATAAACAATGGCAATAATTCATACCATGGGCAAACAGTTTGGCATAGACTCCATTTTGAATCAGTTTGGGTTTTTTTCTATCAAAGTGGTCAGTATCTAATGCTGAATACTGGGCAAAGTGTCATCCCCAATTTTAGATTCGTATGATCACAATAAGGAAATCTGGTTATTAAGATACCCCTAGTATGAGATCCTCTCCTCAGTAATGTTTTAATTCTTCTCTTTTTTTCCCCCGTTATGCTCATTTTATGCTTGCTTTTTGCTTGTGCTTTTTATGTCTTACACTTGCTAGGGAGAACCTGGTGGCAAAGGTGCTGATGGCATTCCTGGTGGAAGAGGAGAGAGAGTGAGTAGTCTTCAAACATCTAACGGTTTATCTATTAGCTTCACATAGTCTACACTTAGAATATGAGTAAACTTAAAGTGAATAAATACTGTCTAGGAGAGGTAAAGTAGTAATCCCATTTTATTTCATTCTGGCAAATCTGGTTTTGTAAGCTAAATTAGACTTAATAATGGCTTTTGTGTTTGCAGCTGCTTTTTTGCTTACGGCAAAAAAGAATTTTTTGCAAGCAGAAGATCACAATTAATTGGGACAATATTTTGGAGGGAAAGCACCAATACAAAAGTAAAGAAAATGTTACTAGCTTCCTAAACCTAGCTGACTGATGAGGAAAATGCTGGTTATAATGAAGCACAAAAATGATAGTAAGTATTCTCATACAGAATACTTCTACAGGTTACTATACATGATATATTTATACATCTATATATCATATACACATATGTCGTGGCTTAACCCCAGCCATCAGCAAGGACCACACAGCTGCTTGCTCACTACTGCCACACCAGTAGGGTAGGGAGAAAAGGAGGTGAAAGGACAAAAACCCATGGGTTGTGATAAAGGCAGTTTAATAGAACAGTAACGTAAGCAGAAAATAACAATAATAATATTGATGATAAAAGAATATACAAAATAAAGTAATAAAACACAAGTCACTCTCAATACCCGATGATCGGTTGCCCAGCCCATTCTGAACAGTGGTTGTGGATTCCTGCCCCCCACCCCAGCCATCAGGTACGCATAAAATTCTCAAGAAAGAAAAAGTCAGGAAGCCAGTCAAGAGGTGTTGAACATACGCTGAAGAAATATGGACCAATTATCCATATGAAAAGTTAGGGCAATGGATAACTTATATTGTCTACCATTGAAAGAGACCTGTTAAATTTAGGTGACTTTGAATTTGATTTGGGGGGGGGGGGTGGGGAGAAGTCCATTGGAGATCTCTCACATTGCAAAATGGTGTGATCTCGGATTGTCACTCCAAAATGCAGCGTGCAACAACACCAACACGCTGGCATTGTAGACTTACTTCCATTTAAATATCTTGATCAAAATAGAGGAATTAACTTTGTCATATTTTGATAAAAAAATATATTGTTTTCTAATTCTTTAGGGTAACGTAGGTCCCATCGGTCCTCCTGGTCCTGCCGGCCCACCTGGAGATAAGGTAAAGCATCCTCTATAATCATGTTTGATACTGCAAATGTCACACTGGTGGCTGTCTCATGGGAAGAGGAAAAACACCTTGTAATCATTCTTGTTCCTTACAGGGAGAGACTGGTCCAGCAGGTGCCCCAGGTCCAATGGGTTCCCGTGGAGGTCCTGTAAGTGATTTTTCTTCCACTATAACTTTACCATGGCTCCTCTAGCCTAGTATAGATATCAGTGTTGCACCCACCTGATCAGGAACACATGTGGCTTGAGTTCAAAATAAACTAAGTTCATTCGGTTCCTGTTGACTCTTGGGATTTTCAGGTGCTAAGGACTTCAGAACATCAGTGCTTTTAACAATGTAAAAGGTTTGGAGGACTGCAGTGACAGGTCAGGGCAAGAGTGTGAGCAATAGTTGTTTCCATCTTGTCTTCAGTTAAGCAAACTTTTAAAAATACTCTTATATTTATATTTTTAGATTGATAAAATAGTGCATTTGGATCTTGGCTGTATCTGAGGAACACCATGGATTGTACTCAGGGTTTGTACAGGTGTAACAGAGATCAGTTTGTCACACTTTAGATAATTATCAGATAATTCCTGAACAGATATTTTTAGAGCTCAGGAGCAATTGTCATTTTGGGTTTAGTTTTTTTCCTCCAAAGGCTGACAAGACAAAGAAACTTCAGAGGTATTCACGGGAATGTTCTCTAACTCATAAAGTGAAGCCTGTCTTTCCAGCATTTTCCATTGCTGACATGTTGTTTTCTATAGGGTGAACGAGGAGAACAAGGTCTTCCTGGACCTGCTGGTTTCCCTGGAGCTCCAGTAAGTATAAATACTTAAGAGCAATTTAATGTGATTATCAGTTTTTATTTTCTCTAAGTTCATCCACATCTCAGGAAGGCTTGCTGTATCCCCTTTAACATAAATACCCACTACATACATTTGATTCATTTATTACTTTTTCTATACTCAAGTCATACATAGAATGACATTTCTTTATCCTTCCCTTACTGTACTGGTGGAGCAATAGAGTTCAACTGCATTCACGTTTTATTTAATATTGAAATTCCCTTCAGAAGGGTATCTGGATAGGGTTTCTCCCCACAGTGATATCATCTGTATTTTTTGAGTTGTAATATAATTTTTCTATAGGGCCAAAATGGGGAACCTGGTGGGAAAGGAGAAAGAGGCCCACCTGGTCTAAGAGGAGAGGCTGGACCCCCTGGAGCTGCAGGTCCACAAGGTGGTCCTGGTGCACCAGTAAGTTTTTGCTATTCCTTATTGCTACAAAGAGAGGTTTCTTCAGTTCTCCCTCAGCCTCAAGGTGGCTGGGCCCAAGTGCAAGCATTTGAACTGCCTGAAACTTAATGACACTTCCTATAATTTAAATCTATTTATCAAATAATTTGCTTTACCTGTTTCCTTCCATGTAGGGTCCACCTGGTCCCCAAGGAACAAAAGGAGAACGTGGATCTCCTGGAGGCCCTGTGAGTATGTCTTTGACTTAGTCACTGATAAATGACTCAATCTATTACAACAAATGTGATGTAAATGAAAAACAATACCTTCAGTGACTTTAATAGCTGCTGTTCAAGAATAATTAAAGTGTTCCAAAAGGAGTAATTAAAGGAGTAATTAAAGTTGAAGTGTTTAGTGATCCAGATTACATTGATTTTAATATTAGTAAGGTGCCAAAATAGCTTTTGGCACAATGACCCAAAGCTATAAAATGGCTTATCTCAACAGTTATTAGATTTACGTGCTGTCTTTGCCAGGTTTCTCAGAGCCCATTAGCTCACGTTTGAGGAAAGCACGGGACCTTCCCTAAATGAATGAATGAATAAATAAATAAATTAGTGAACTACTGCTTCAGTTCCAGGACATTTAATTTAAGTTTTAAGGAAAACAGCTAAATATAATTCAAAGTCAGCTGTTGTATAAAAATGTAGTTGTTCATGTTTTTCCAATCTCCAAAAAACAACAACTGAAAGTATTGATCTCTTATAGGGTGCTGCTGGTTTCCCTGGTGCTCGTGGTCTACCTGGTCCCCCTGGTAGCAACGTAAGTTGTCTTATCCCCTTTTTCTTTTGTTCTTACCTTGTGGTAAGAACCTTGGTCTTACCTTTCTTTTGTTCTTACCTGTCATCTCTCTTGCTCTTTTATGATGCGAAAAATATTCAATTCAGGATCTTGAATTGGTATGCATTTTCAAAACATTTTGTATATCACTTTTGAGAATTCTTTTTTAGTTGCCTGTAAAATGGAATGGCATAAGCTTTAATTATCTTGGGACAGAGGAGTTTGGAAAGATTCTTGTGGGAAATTTTCTTTCATATGATATGGCCTACATATGAAGTTTAATCTACCAGTCTGCAGTGTCCTATTATAAAAATGTATGCTGATGCATTAGCTAATTCCATTATTTCATACAATAGCTGTGTGTGAAGAAAAGCTGTTTCATAAAATCCTTGCATGTTCAACAAGCGCCTATTTTTGACTCGCATAGTAAAAGTTAGATTCTGATTTTTGATTCTTTAAAGATTAAGAAAATTCAAAGAATACAATTTAAAAATCAAAATTGTAAGTTATCCTTTGTTGTATGGTAACTGAGATATAAAGTAAGAAAACTTTTATATTTCAATAAAAAGGTGTTTATTTTCTGTCTTATAGTTACAGACAGATACAAATTAGAATATTGCTGAATAAAAAGGAAAAAATAGGATTTTATTTAAGTATTATTAAAGTCAATGTAATTCTTTCCATTGATTGGCTAAGCTAAGAGTTTTAACAAAGGACATTTCATTCTGCGTGTGTCCAGGAAACCACCTTAAAGGTATCTGGCAGAGTGATTCAAGAAATCAGTGGGATCTGCAACCAGTTCAAATGTCTGTGGCAGAGCCCGTGGTAAGGAACATATATCCTGTGCTGGATGCATTACAAACACTGGGCATCCAAACTGTGCAGGTGTTGTATTATGCAAACTGTATGTCCAGACAGTAGGGAGAAAAAAAGCAGGTTTGAAAGCTGTAGGTGAAAGGATTCTCTTTATAAAACCAGATCAGATTTGGGTGCGTAGAGGTTGGACCCTAAATCCACCTTCAGGCAATGAATCAAGTCTGGTTGGCTTTCATGAGAAAAGATCAACACCAATAAGCGCGTGCTACTGTTTCAAATAACACAGCTCACACTTTTCTCTTTAAAATTCCTTCTAGGGTAGTCCAGGTCCCCCTGGTAACGCAGGGCCTGCAGGCAAGGATGGGCCTCCCGGACCCCCTGGTAGTGCTGGTTCTCCTGGCAGTCCAGGACCTGCTGGAACGAGAGGTGAGCCGGGCTCACCAGGTGAAAAAGGGCCACCAGGTGCACGAGGAGAAAGGGTAAGTACACATCCAGCCATGGACCATTATACTAATTGATGGGGATTATGTTCATTGGGAATAAGAAGCCAGCTATTGAACGTTGAAGATCCTCAGTATTGACTGCTCTGACTTTTTCCTAAACAGGGAGCAACAGGAGAACCAGGTCCTCAAGGCATCGCTGGTGGCCGGGGTAACATAGGTTTGCCAGGTGTGCGTGGCCCAAGCGGTCCACCTGGTATGGCGGGTGCCAAGGTGAGAGTGCATTCACTGCTGCAGTAGCCTAAAAGCTAACGCAATGACTGTAATCCAGCTGCTAAAAATACCTCTGTGTTACAAAGAGTAATGAATACGTTGTATTTTTAGTCCAGAGACTACAGAATTTACAGTTATCTTTGTTTACATCCATAAGATCAGGCTTGAAAATGTCTGGTAACAAGCAGTTGAGGGATGTGAGGCTGTCTTTAATCTCTATTACCAAGAAGTATATAACCAGCTTCACCCACTTAAGAAGGGCAATAAACTCTCCTTGAGACAAAAATTGAGTCATAGTTTCACCTACCACAAGTTGTTTATCTTTGCTTAATTCTCAATGTTTCTTGTTTAAATTTTATGACCCAAAGAGGAAAATACTTCTACCTCCCTCCAGAAAAGGTGTGAAGCTTGATTTGTATTTTATCACTAATATTGTCATAGACCAGCATTTTTTTGCTAACTGCTTTGGCTATTGTTTTTGGGCACATAAGACAAGACATACACATTTATTATTTATTATTTCTTAGTTGACAAAACAATAAGGAATGTTCCTTGGTTTCAGTGGTCTAGCATGAATATTACTAGCGATGAAAAGAAACCAGTTTGGGCAAGTTTTTGTCTTTCTTATTTTGAGTATTCACAATTACCAAAGTCACACTGACCGTTGACTTTATTAGGTCTCCTTCATAATCATTGCATATGGAATTAAAGATGTATAATATGATGGTATTTCATAAGTACATTATCTGCAATGAAATCCTTTCCCTTTTTGTTCAGGGTGAAGATGGTAAACCAGGCACCAACGGTGTCCCAGGAGAACGCGGTGCTCCTGGTCCACAAGGTCCTATTGGACAAAGAGGCTTACCTGGAGAGCCTGGCAGAGATGTGAGTGGATGTGTTAGACCTTCCTGCTAGCTTGTGAGTTACAAACAGGAGACACAGTGACTAAAGATGCTTTAAGGTTCACAGAGCCTCCCTCAAGTGCCTGATGCACAGGGGCCCGGGTAGATTACATCCTCATGTAAGGTGGTGTAGCCTGCTGTCTCTGCTATAACTTTTACTACCTGTGGACCGTGTCTCTGTCTCACTTGGAACTGAACAAGACACTGCACTGCCTGTAAGCCTACAAAATAATGCAGGTCTGAGAGATCTTTTATGGGTCCCTCCACCTCCAGGAACTCTTCCTTCTTGAAAATGTTTGCTTTCTTTGAGCATTATTTAAGCTTACTGGAAAACAAGTTGTCGATTCATCATCCAGGTTATGAACAAACTGTACCACTCTTTTTTTTTTTTTTTTTTTTTTTTCCAGGGTAACCCTGGCTCAGATGGCTTGCCTGGACGTGATGGATCCCCAGGAGGCAAAGTAAGGAATCACCAGTATCTTTAGATTGCCAAATAAATGTTATGTAGAGATGACAATATACATAGCTAGTTCTATGCTATGTAACTTGTTCCTTGAATCTCTTATGCTCCACTGAATATACCCTTTACATTGTAGTTCTTTAAACATTACATTTCTTATCCTGTCAACTGTGACTATCTGCAGGGTGACCGTGGTGAAAGTGGCTCTCCTGGCCCTCCCGGACCTCCTGGTCACCCTGGACCTGCAGGTACCAGTGGTGCACCTGGAAAAGCTGGTGAAAGAGGATTTCAGGTATGACCAAAATAAATAGCTTACTGCTTATATACATACCTTTCCTATGCAAAATCCATTTCATCCTGTAATAAAGTGGAAATTTGGAAGAGGCATACGTTTGTTACTGTCATAGTTTCTTCCTCTTTTATAAGAGTATCAAGAGGAAAGACATCCCAGTTTATGTTCCTGATAACTGTATATGAATTAAGCTCAAAATCCCTGTAAACCTTAGGATGCCAAAAAGCACATCATCCCACCAGGCCCTATCTTAGTTTCCATCCCATTTGTTGCTCATGCAGTACACGCGATGTTATTTACTTAAACTAAGGGAGTAACTTTGGAAGTCTTCATTTCTGACAAGTGCTGACAACAGCACAGCTTGAGCATTGAGCACCTCACAAAATGAAGATGGGGTCAAGTGCACGTGGTATGTATCGGTGCCTACAAGCAGCTGAGTAAGACTAACATTGGTAGAAAAAAGAACTGACCAAAATTCTTGCTGATTATATAGTGTGTGTGGAGCTTCCCCTTGTTCCCAAACAGCTGCTGGCTTTGAACATACTGCTTATCTGGAAATAAAAAAGCAGTCTAGTCAACTCCAAGTGATCCATGCCATCTTATTCTTATTGTGTCACAGGGTCCACCTGGCCCTCCTGGCTCTACTGGTCCTGCTGGTGCTCGAGGTCCTGCTGTAAGTCATGTTTAAAGTATTTGTTATATCATACATTCATTATTTCCTGATATTTGGGCATTTTTCTTATTCCCTTGTGTATTCCTTTTATTGCAAATCTACTCTTAAAGGGTCCTCAAGGTCCTCGTGGTGATAAAGGTGAACCTGGTGAAAGAGGTAGCAATGGCATAAAGGGTCATAGAGGATTTCCTGGTACCCCCGGTCTCCCTGGTCCTCCCGTGAGTATTTTGCATTGGATTGGGAATTACAGCTGTTAGTTTCTTTGGTTTGGGTCCTAGGGATCAAATTAACCATAACTAATTTACCGCAGAAAGAAAGAAAATATCAAGAACCTGTGTAATTTGATTCTCAAATGTGTTCAAAAGTCCAGATTCCCTGAATCAATCCGAAATAATTGTTAATGAAGAACTGGAAGAAGCTGCTAGGAGCTAAAGCTGGGTTTGCTAAATTCTCTTTCAGCTATTTTTCTGCCTTTGCCTGAACACTTTTTCCATTCATTTATATAGGCTATTCCTGATTAAATTGTGAAAGATAGAAATAGGGTTGAAATATTTGTCTATTAGAAATCTATGCAACACAGACATCTAAATCCATGAAAAAGCTACTCAGAGTCCAAATATCTCTCGTGTCATGCACCTTTTGCAGTAATTAATATTAGGGCAAAATGGGCAAGAAATTGTAAACTACTGAACTGTAAACACGCATTTCCATTTTGTCCAGTTCTTAATGGCTAAAAGAACTGAAGAGTAACAGACAGGCGTGCCCTAGGTATTTATGACAAGTAAAAATTTTAAGAGGGATTTGCACTGAAAAGAACTATTAATAGCACTCATGATACAAGTGAGAACCAAGGAACCAAAACTCACCTAGTTGATCTACCAATGATGGCAAAAAGGTGGAAGCATTAAATATAAATGCCGCCAATACCAACCTATTTAACAACACAATAGAACCTGTTATCTCACTTATAACATGAGTAAAAAAAAAAAAGTCTGATAAATTCTCACTTACACTACGACAGCGAGATGATTAATCATTTTTAGACATTTTCTTTGTGGTGCATACATAAAGCAAATTTTTTAATGCATTTGAAAACATGAGTGTTTCTCAAACTATTTAAACAAAGTTACCATTAATATGATTTTACAGTGATATGCAGCATTTTGAGCCTATAATTATGTATTCTTATGAATGGAAGATTTAATCTCATTGATGTCAGTTGGCTTCCTTGCATTTTGGATGATATTACATCACTAATATTTTTTCACATGGAGAACATCTGATAATTTTTTCTGGTTAAAGAATGACAAACTTTCCCATATCTGACACTGCCTTTTTATAAGGTTGTGTCTCATATAATCTTAAAGACGTTTCAATGTCTCTATTTAAGGTACATCCAGCTAGATACAAAACATTACTGGGAAGTGTATGACTTGCTTACCTTCTCTTCATAGGGTCCCCTGGGTCCACAAGGTGCAATTGGAGGTCCAGGAGCTTCAGGTGCAAGGGTAAGAAAAACTCCTTACTTAGCATAAACGGAAGATTTAGACTGTTCCTTTAAAAACAACAAAAAAAATTAAAATTGGCCATCTTAACAGGCAACAGATGAAGAAAGACACCTGATAAATTGTACAGAAATGTTTGAAAACTCTCACAAAGTATTTCTGAATTTGAGATTATCTGGTAAACTATTTTGACCATATTATTTGTGTTCAACATTGTTCTAGGGTCCCCCAGGACCAGCTGGGCCACCCGGAAAAGATGGTACAAGTGGCTATCCAGGTCCAATTGGTCCTCCTGGCCCTCGTGGTAACAGAGGTGAAAGTGGCCCTGCAGTAAGTAAATTGTGCACACTCAAACAAACAAATCTTCAGGGATTATTCATGAAAGATAGGGTGCTCTCCCATTTAAATATCTCCCTCAGAAAATTCTGCACTTCATAGGCAGAGTTTGTGGTAGAAGGTATCTAGCTATCAAGACTAAATCAAAAAAAAAAAATACAGATCATTTGTAGTTCAGTTTAACTATTGATGCACTGGCTGTTGTGTTAGTCTCAGATAATCATGGACTTCTCTGCATATGATGAGAAGGCAGGATGTCCTCTTCGCTTCGGAGCACAGACTCCCTTTGTGTCTTGGAAGCTATGAAGTGGATCTCCTAGACTCCTCTAGAGAGGCCAGCACTGCAAAGGTCACTGGCATAGTCACTTCTCCTAAAGCCAAGAAATGGTTATTCTCTGGATTTCGGTGGAAAGGGTTCCTTCTCCTTCTCAAAACCCAGACAGAAGAAGGACAGTCACAGCTTGACAAGGTTATGAAAATTCCTATTTTAGGAAAAAAAAGGCCTGGAAAGTCTAACAGATATTTATATATAGCAAGTGTCATTATTTAATGAATAAATAAAATAAATGTTTATGTGAGAATTCTCATTTTTTAATAGTAGGGCCCACATAGACTTTTAGTTTTAACCTGTGATCTCTACTCAGCACTATGTTCATTATTTTTTAGGGTCCACCAGGTGCGCCTGGTCTTCCTGGTCCTTCTGGTCCTCCTGGTCCGTGCTGTGGTGGTGGTGCCGCTATCATGGGTGGTGAAAAAGGTCCAGTGGGCTACGGGTACGAATATCGAGATGAGCCAAAAGAAAATGACATCAATCTGGCTGACATCGTATCTTCAATGAAATCAATTAACAACCAGATTGAAAACATCATTAGTCCTGATGGGTCACAGAAGAATCCAGCTCGTAACTGCAGAGATCTGAAATTCTGCCATCCTGAGCTCAAGAGCGGTATGTTAGGTTCTCGTTTTCACCAATGGTAGCAGGTCTCTATTTTTTTTTTTGCATGAATGTTATTGTCTTTGAGTATTTAAATGCAGAGATATGTTATAATAATTTGATTTGTTGTTTTGGTTTTTTTTTAACAAATGTCATGATAAAGATGATAAATGTAATAATAATTTTAAGCTTTAATTTACACTGGCTTCAACTCCAGTCCTTACATGCTTATAAGTGAATATTTGTTTAAACAATTTTATGGAAAAAAACCCACATGACAAGTATAAATTCTATATTTATTTCAAATGTCTGTCATATTACAGTATTCACATGAACTCAGTATATTTTTATATCATCTTATTTTCTGTGGCATCTCTTCTGTCAAAATTAATATGCTTCCTAATGTGGCTCAGGAATCTGGCATAGAAAAAAGCTTCACCATCATGCAGTCAGATTCTTCTCCAAATGTATTAAACCCCTCAATATTATTTTTTTACCTCTAGGAGAGTATTGGATTGATCCTAACCAAGGCTGCAAGATGGATGCTATTAAAGTATACTGTAATATGGAAACTGGTGAAACATGCCTCAATGCTAACCCCAGCACTGTGCCAAGGAAAAACTGGTGGACCAGTGAAAACAGTGGAAAGAAACATGTTTGGTTTGGAGAATCTATGAATGGAGGCTTCCAGGTAAGACATTACCACAATTAACATCCCAAAAGGTAGTACATATATCGTACCCGTGTACTAATAAATAATCCTGAAATCAAACTAAGCTAAACATTTAGTGTGTGAAGTAATAACTGTATGGATTGTCCCTGTATGGATTAAACAAAAACTGTTGCTTATGTGTAATGCTTTGCAGTTCAGCTACGGAGATCCTGAGCTTCCCGAGGATGTCTCGGAAGTTCAGCTGGCCTTCCTCCGCATTCTCTCAAGCCGTGCCTCCCAGAACATCACCTACCACTGCAAGAACAGCATTGCCTACATGGACGAAGCCAGTGGAAATGTTAAAAAAGCTCTGAAACTGATGAGCTCTACGGACAGTGAGATCAAGGCTGAAGGAAACAGCAAATTCACATATGCTGTTCTGGAAGATGGCTGTACTGTAAGTAAACAAGACTTTAGTATGGTATTTTAATAAATAATTCCCTCTAGAGGACTAGACCCATAATAAAGGACGAGCGAGCTTTGCATGACCTGGGTAAGGAAAGGACACAGTTACACCTTATTGGGGAAATTTACGTTCTGTACACCAGAAGTGTCACTCCTGTAGCAACCGTAGAGAATGAGGTGTACCCCCATTTAAATCTGTGCTTTACAGGTATCTCCTGGCTTTACAGTCAAAGTCAGTGAAGTCACAGTGAGCAAGTTTTTCACCCATCCCATGTCAACTCTAAAACTAAGAGTAGTAGGACTCACTCATGCAAAAAAATCAAGGCTAGCTGATTCAAGCCATGGTCTATGATTATGGAAGGGGGAAACACAGTTGTTTCACGGATGCAACATTGCTTCACTCTGCCTTGCTCACTGCAGCAGAAAGTACTGGAGAGGAGCAGTAACATCAATGAGCATGCTGGTCTATGAGTATCTGCAGCCTTTTCAGGAACAAATACAAAACACCATCCACAATTTCTTACTGTTTAATGTCCCAAAAGTGCAACAAACAGTGACATATATGGCAAACCTGCTGTTCAAGGATGCATGAACACACCTACTTTACAGCCACTTTGCGGCCGTTTCTTTAAGATGAACGTGAAGAGCTACCTCATTACTGCTGTCACTTTTTCCTGAGGCCAAAACCCCTTCCCAAACAGAGCAGCCATTTGTACTATCTCCCAGCATGCAGAGAACATTTCAGTCTTCAGAGTACTGGCACCTCTCCAAAGTACTCTACTGTCCATCAGGGACCCCATCCCTCTGAGCAGCAAGGTCTATAATCCCACAAGACCTTGCATAAAAGATCCAGAAATTAAGAATGTCAATCTACATGTTAATTGCTACAGCCTGCAACCAGTTTTTATGGTGTTGAGAGGGACACATTAATATGGAAAGAGAAAATTATGAAATCCACTAAACTGTAGGATAACTTTCACATAGCCTGACACTGATTTCTCTGGCGTGGTTTTTCTTTTTAACTTCACAGAAACACACTGGTGAATGGAGTAAAACGGTCTTTGAATACAGAACGCGCAAGACAATGAGGTTGCCTGTGGTTGATATTGCACCCTTAGATATTGGTCGTCCTGATCAGGAATTTGGCGTGGACATTGGCCCGGTCTGCTTCTTATAAATCAAAGATCCTGCTCTTTCTGAAACTCCGGCAAACAGATTCACACTCCAACTGTGCTCCTTTGTTTTAGCCTTGTCAGCTAGTACAGGTGACCATCAGTATCCCAGTTATTTATTAACAAAATTTCTGGGGGGAAAATCAATTTGGTATCAAAGGTTATTTTTTTCGCTATTACACAAAGTACAGTAAAAATGCTTTTTTTTCTCTATTTTTTTTTACCAAATTCCATCTTCAAAACATGTCTCCGTGGTGCTATAATACAACTTCAACACTTAATAAAACAACACTGTGTTCTATTATTTGAATGTTAGCCAATTTACAAAGCACTGATTGCTCCCAGTACCAAAGTTTACCCTTCTTTCTAAGATGCAGTCCATAAAGCTAGAAAGACCTCCCTGTTTCAACTACCTCAACATGGACAGAAACTGGGATGTGTCTGATGAGTCAAACCAAAAAACAATCAAACAAATCAATCAAAACACATTGGACCCATTGGTCAATCCAGTGGACTCATTTGGTACAAAATTGTCTATTTCTGTACTGATTAGCTGTGAAAAAGTACAGTGCATTTTAAGAGTTTAATAATACCTTGATGTCAGTAGTCACCATGATTTTATTGTTGGATTGTATTCTGTTATCAAAGGTGCTTTTCTACTTTCCTGTCGTTGCTGGTCAAGACCACTAAAATTAGGGAAGTGTAAAAGACTAATATGATGGTGCTAATGTATTTTTCACTCCTAACTCTGCAAGTCAGGGTTATTGACTTGCTTAAAAAAAAAATAAAAATAAAAAGGTAAAGGATTTAAAGCAATTGTAAATGTCTCCTGTCAAAGATTGTCATTGGCATGTCATAGTTGAGAACTTTCTCCCTTCACTCTGTAAAAGTCAACAAAGCCGCAAAATTGTGAACTTCTGTCACATTAACACATTTCTAGTGTTGAAGGTTAACCATCTTTGTAAGCTTTTATATGGTTGTTGGTCTATTCCTTACAGAGACACGTAATAAAATATCTTAATAAAACTCCTTGTTTCATAAAACTGACTTTTTAAATTTATTTTACTATTTGTGTCTCTTTCTTCAAACAAATTAATAAGGCAGGACACAACTCTGGTACCACTTTAACTGATTTTTTCTAAGATAATGTGTTTGAAGGAAAACTTGGTAATCCTATGGCATACAGTGTATGGCATCATACTACGAAATTTTCTTTCCTACTTTTTCCACTCCATCCAGTGGCTCATTTTTTTTCAAGCTTCACTGACTATCGGCATGGATTCAGCTCTGACAGCAAGATCCAAATCCAGCACCCAGGCACTAAGGCAGATCAGTTTAGAGGAAATGTAAGAGTTTAATCCTTCCTTCCCCCCTAAAAAAAACCCCCTGCCTCAGTCTAAATAAATAGGCAGTCATAGGCTACTAGCCTTTCAGATGGCAACTTAAATAAATGGCCTAAGGGTCTCCCACAGAGCAGGCTAGAGGCACTAGCAGTTTGATGACGCTGACAATCTAAGCATTTTGATACTTTTTCTGGCCATTGGAGCTGCACAACTAAGTCATCTTAGTAAAAATTCAAGTAGGTGCAAGTACCACAGTAGTTTGGTCGTGCCTAAGTTTCAGGACAGAAGAAGGAAATCAGCCACACACCAGAATCTGGGCCCTGAAACCTCTCCCATCGGTACATGCTGATAGATGTCAGTCTTTCCCATGAAGGAAGATACAGAGCCTGCACCACCATGCATTGCTCCACAGCCCATAGTCATTAAGGACCCTCTACAACAAGGTCAGACAACAAAAATTAGGGGGAAAAAAAACACCAAAAAACAGATTCTTAAAAGTTCTCATTGCTCGTTATGGATCATGCATCCTCTGAGAATAATTTCTGGAGTGGACCAAGCTGGAAAACTGGGCAGAGAAACGCTGCTTTTTAAGAAACCTCACCAGTTTTAGGCCTGAGCCAAGCCACTGCCCTGCTCTGGCATCCCAGAATTTGGACATGCCCACAAGAAGCAGAATAGTGAGGGGCTGGGGAGACCTTAACAGCACAAATCAACACCGTCGTGACCATACCTAAGTCAATATAAAAGAATAGTGCCAACAATTAATAAAAAAATATTGGCTTTCTCAGGAAACCTCCCCATTTTATGGTGAAAATAGCTACCGTTTACGGAAGATGAAAATTACATATATGTAATAATATTGATCTGACATAAATTACATGTTAGGAAGTCTTTTGATCGGAGTTGAAATTTCGTGAAAGCAGCTGGTAAGAATGCCGGCTGGTGGAAACATGCATTAGAAAAACCTGTTCTTCACCTGCACAGCAAAAAAAAAAAAAAAAGCCTCTGTAATCATCAGTATTTCTGTGGCTGAGTAAATGGCTGGTAGCAATTCCTTAACTTTAAAACTGAAGGTTTGGGGGCATTTTTCTAAAGAAAGCATATAGTCAGCTAGTCTTTGATTAATGATTTCTACTAATGAAAGGTGATTACTGGAACGCTTGGAGAAAACAAAAAGAAATAGCCAAGACCACTACAAAATAATTTACTTGATCCAAATCCCTTCATTTTTTTCAGACGGTCACTTATTAAGCCACCATGATTCTGATACTTCTGTACTTTTTTACAGAAAGGCCTTTGAGGTAATAGATATATGAAACAGATCAGGTTAATAAACAAGAATTAACTTAGAAAATAAGGCTGGCCTTTGGAAGATTTAGACTCCAATCCTATTGTTTTTACTCTGATTTACTGTGTCAGCCTGCAAAAGGCTCTAGCTTTTATTTTACATGGGAAATATAACAATAATAAAAAAAAAATCTTACCTGACACTTTCAGGCTGGCAGCATCGTTATTCACTGTTATAGAGCAGCACATCAAGTTCATAGACCACAGCACTTCTGGGAATTAGTTACCTTTTGCACAGATAGATAACTAATTGAGGTCTTTCAAGGCTGTGTGGAAACACCAACACCTGCTTTCAAGCTCTGAGTTCATTTTTAGGTGCGTATTCAAGTGTATCTTCCTTTGGCATATAAAGGTAATGCTGTACTGGAGAAAAGAAAAAAAGTATACTGTAGTCTACATAGCTGAAAGAGAGGCATGAAGTCGAAAGAAAGGCACGAACAAACAAGGATAGCAGCTGCCTACACAGTAATAAGATTGATACACGAAATTTTGCATTCTGATCCACAGCTTCTTATTCAGCCATATGTTGCACCAGTTGATATTCACACACTCCGTATAGCACCCCATTACTGTGGCTCCTTGGGGAAAACAAGAGAAGAAAAAAGGAACAGAACCAAAAAAAAAACCAACAACCAAACAACAACCAAAAAACCCTGCCTCAAGTGTTTCCAGGATCATACCAACAGCTTTAAGAGATGACTAATTTAAATTTTAGTATTTCTTTGAAACTTCATCTTTCCAAATGATTGCAGGTTATCACCTAAAGCAGGACAACACAGCTCTTCTTTTGGTGAGCGTGTACTCCCTGACTATTGTCTGCAGCATGGGGACTATTTCAATATATCTTTACGGAAATTAGGTGTAAAAAACCCAAAATATGACAACAATCCCTTCTCTAACAGAAAAAACTTTGCTATCCGATTAGGCCCAAGCTTTAAACAATTTGTAAACACCTGTGAATAACTTTCTTACACACCCTTACCCCGCTTTGGGCAGTAGGTAAGGCATTCTCCGTGGCCATCACACCTAGCAGCTGCGTGGCTCCAGGTACTGCTTCAAAACCCCACAAAGCGCCCTTTCACGGCCCTTGGTGGGCGCAACGTGAGAAATCACTGCAGAAGCAGTGTGGCTTCAGCAATCTGCCCGGCCGGAGGGAACCACCCAGGAGGGACAGCTTCTGGCAAGAGACGAGCCATTCAATGAGTTCGTGTCTGCAGCCCTTCGCCTCAGGGGTCCGCAGCTAGAACCAGGCCAGGGCAAACAACAGCTTAGAACTGGTTTGTGATGGTTTCTGAATTTGAATAGCTACTAGGAATTTTTTTCTGGAAGCTGGCTAATTATCAACAATTTTCCTTGCTAAACAAAAGGAAATTAGACATTTAAGAAAACAGCAGTGTAATTTGTAACCCTCACTTCATTGTGACGTCAACTAAATAGTCTCAAGCCTCTATTCGCAGGCAGTAACTTTGAGGAAGAGCCGTCTATGAGAATTTGGAATTCACAAAGGGGAAAGATCTTCCCAACGCACACTTTGCCATGCTATGGCTGTCCTGATAGCTTTAGCAGAGAAATCAAATTTCTAGCATTCCTTGTCAGCTGCATATTATTTATTTAACCTGGAAAATGTGTTATTTTGGAGGACTGGCTATCATTTATGACAGTAACACAGCTTCATTGTCGCCACCAAATTAGAATATAGTTCTTATTATAGATAACATGCCCATTTCAACCAAGACTGAAACCTGATTCTTTGAAAAATCCTATCCATTTGTTTTTGCCAGGAACGAAGTCGGGTCTGGCGGGGTCTGATTTTCAAACCAAGTGCCTCTCTTCTACAAATGTAAGTAATGAGGTACCTTTGCATAAATCTTAAGCTACACTACTGTACGAAATATTTTTTATTATAAATTAGCATTTTAATTCAGCATGTGCTGGTAGTCAGACATCCTTGATTATATCTTGTTATATTCTTGAAGAAAATCTGTAGAAACCTAGATTTAAAGTACTAGAAGCGAAAGGTATTTTGCAGGAGGTTTGAGGATTTAGGGGATGAAGAGTTTCTGCCTACCCGTTTCCTGGGAGGAGGTGAGATGTAGTTCACCCTGCACTGAGGGATTGCTGTTCCAGGATGAGTGAAGTCCACCAGAACAAAATCCGGATGGCCTTGGCTTCCCATCTGCTCTTCATCCCACAATAGCTTCTGCCTAAAGGCCATTTTCTGGAAGCATTGACCATAACCCATACTGATGTTTTCCCATCACAGCAGCCACTCCTGCTTGTGACACCTTCTTCCTAGAAGGCCATTGGTCATCATCTTTTCTTTTTTTGCCATAAATTGGCAAAATTTCTCTCTGCCAGAGGAGGTTCATGAGAAACTGCATGACCTCCCTTCAGTACCCTTAGCCACGGACATCTCTGGATTAAGGGTCAAAACTTAAGTTTTGTTGCTGAAGCCATGTCCACATCCACTGAGAATGCAGTTTTTAAAAGATCACTCTTGGAGGTACTGGAGTTGTTCCAGTTTCAGTGGGGTTTTGTGAATGTTCTTGTCATAAACTCACATTTCAGCCTTACTACCTTTGTTATCGTAACTCCAAGGTACCTGAAAAAGTCTACTCATTCCTCCTTTCAGTTTGGTAGCATCTGCAAAGCAGAGATTAAGATTCCCATCAGGAAATGGCTGAATTGATACAGCAGCAGGACACGCTTTTGACTTATTCTGATTTTACTTTGTTGCAGTGAAGATTGCTCCCCACAAAACGTGTGCAAATATTTTGTTGAAGTTGCTAGAATTGTAATACTGTTCTTTTGTTATAATTGGTTGGTTTTGTATCAGATTTTTCACTCGGGTAACTAAGGCCAAAAAGCAGTTCTGTGATGCTTCGTCAGACATGAACTTGCATCTTTTTTTCCTGCGCAATCACTCCTAAATAAGGCTGCGGTCTTCTCCAGAGGATGGATAGTAATACCTCAATTGTGAAACTAATTTTGCAATAGGAACAGTCTCCGGTATTGAGAACACAAGAGATCATAATGATTATGAAATATCGTTCAGGGAAACCTTAAGCCAGAGCTTATAGAAAGATGGTTTCTGAGTCTAATGGCAATGAAATAAAAATGTGCAAGAAATTAATATGTGGTGGATGGAGGAAAAAATTTACTCTTCCAGCAGCCGGCTCAAACTAGTGTTGCTTGATACTTCAATACTTTTCCAGACCTTCTCCCAACAAATGATAAGACATATAATGCTGTCAGCACAATAGCTACGTTACCAATGAAGTTCCCTGAGTTTTCTCCTGTTGTGCAAATCCATAAAGCATTTCAGTCTTAATCTTTGCGTCACTCTGCTCAGGTCTTCCTCAACGCTGTCCAATCCATCGGCTCTACTGTGTCCTTTCTTCTTCAGCTTGTAGAAAACGTAGATCATTTCTTTTACTATTCCTAAAGATATTGGCCAATAATCACCTCATAGGAATGAGCAGCAACTTCACAGGAAAGCTCATCTTTTGTACCTAGTTTTCCCTTCTCTCGTGGGGCAGACAGGGTTTAATGCAGGTGATTCTTAATCCTAATTCATTATATTCTTCATAATGGTCCCCATGTTCTCTATTTGATACGTTAATAAGGATTACCTCTGATTTTAACACGAGATAAATTTCTGAATAGCGTGACAGCAGGTAAAATAGGTTGGCTAAAACCATTCTACATTTAAGAAAGTGAATCTAACTGTTCCCATCTAGCAATTTTCCTCAAGGCTCCTCTATCGACTTTCTGAACTCTACAGAATACGCTTGAAATCACAAACTTCAACAAGGTCTTGAAACTGCTGGCAAGCAGATTGTGATCCACCGGGCACAATAATCCAGAACCAAAATTATTTTTTTTCTTCAGCATAAACATGCAGTTTGGCCAGCTGGGTCTATGGATCTGCAGTTTCCTTGGCATTTCTATTTCAGCTATTGAACTGCTGATTTTGTTTTACCTTTTGTCACAACATTTTTTTATGATAATACCACCGTTGTCTAATACTGTAGTTTTTACCTTCTTTTCTCTATGGTATTCACCTACTTGCAGGCAATCTTCTTTTTCTTCCATTACCATTTCTGCATTTCCCTTTAGTTCTGCTTTTCCTTTTGCAACTGTTTGGCACTCTGTCTTCCTGGAATCCTATTCTTTTTATAAATATCCTCTCTCAACGAAACCAACTGCCTAGCTAGTATTAAACCTTCGGTATAGCTTTCATTTCCTGAAAAAAATAATTAAAAAATCCATAGATTATGAGAGTGTTTACCAGTCCAATAACTACTTTGCTCAATCTCAGGCAGCTACATGAGACAAAAGAAAACTAGGGGCTCTTGCTCTACAGTCATTTTCCATTTTTAGACCGCGTATTTGCCTTCATCGAGAAAAAAAATCTTTGTCCTTCTCCCCTATTTGCTTGCTATGTTTTGTAGACTTTGGTTGTGCTGCTTCTAGCTCTAGTGCTGTGTCATTTTCTTCCTTACATTTCTGTGTTGCATGTTGCATTTCTATTGCACGTAATAGTGCTGGTACTCTACAGAACCTCTTTAGTATTTAAAAACCTTAGAGCTGAGTATTTATGATCATAGAATCATAATGATAGCCACAAGGAAGCTAACAGATAGGCAAGGAAGGAGTTTGGGATGGAGAGTCCATGAGATCTGAACGTACGCTCTGAACTTACGCACTCAGAGACAACAGAGTAACCACTGAGCTCGAGGGGACTACCAAAACAGAAGGGAAAGGAAAAGGCCGGTACAGAAGGAAGGTGGAGGAGATGCATCTTAAGCTGCTCCACCGGCTTTTTAAAAGAGCAAACATTCAGCCCAAATGTAAACTCTTCATAGTCACTCTAAAACTGCGGTGCCTAAATCCAAAACTGTGATTCAAAAACACCCCTCTTTTTCAGGGAGGATTTAAACCACCAATTCCTTGTTTGCCTTACATTTTAAGCATCCAGAACTGCTCAGTATAAAGAGCTCTCTGCAAGAAGCCTCAGATGCAGTAGGGTGGCCATGGCCTCATCTGAGGTATGCATTCAGTGCTGGGCTCCTCTAGGAAACACAGAAGGAGCAAGAACATTTATTTATTTATTTATTTATTAATTACAATATTAGTATTACTTAATTATACAGTATATAAAGCAATGTTACTACTGCCCAGTTAACTCACTGGGCACGTTAACTGATGTATCCAACAAACTGTAGCACTGTGATCAGTTCTGTCCTCTGCATCTCTTTCTGCTCAAAATAAATTAGGAGAAAATGTCAAGCAGGAGTGAGAGAAAAAGCCCTGGAGAAGGCATTATTAAACTCCTTGCAAAATACATTATATATTTAATATAAAGGTGAAAGATCACTAAAACTAGTCAACAGCAAAATAAGAATATGCTCGGCAATACTTGAATATCAATCCTTTGTTCATTGATCTTGCAGATAAACAAACTTTTTCATTTCTGGGAATATTTGTCACAACCTCCAGGGCCCACTGAACATATCTGAAAGACTTTCAACATTTTTTCTCCCTCCGCAAGAATGTATTCTTTCAGTTTTAACTTGAAAGAAATCTAAAAGTAAAATACACTGTAAAAAGTGCTCAGTGTTAGGAGACGCTGCTTGAGAAAAGAAATCCAAAAGGGATTGTACTGTGCAGCTGTACAAAATCTAAGCCATGAAGGTGAAAAATTAGTGTTAAAAAAAACCTCATAGCCCTGTAGACCATACTTGGATGCTTTTTTTGTTCTCAGTGAGATATTAGAAAGGATAGGCTCCCATTCCACTCATAGGGCCCCTCACACTAGGTAAACTCTACTTGGTCCCAAATCTGTAATCAGCTGCGTAATTACATACAAAGTCTGGTTATTTTATATCTAGAGTTCAGTGGCACAGGGATAAAAGCGATGATACAAGCACCTTCAGAACTAACATTGGAAATCCAGATAAACTGGTTAAAATCAAATTACAAAAGAATCCAAATGTCTTCCTCTAAATGTTCAAGATAAACTGCTGCATCAACTACACCACTGACGTAACCCTAGGGTAAGTGCTAAACTATGAGCAGCGAATAACAGAATTTTACCTTCTAGATGAGATTTTCGTGAACAGTTGCCAACCAACTATTGCACTACTGTTTTTGAGAAACCAAGAGAGAACATGCCAGCTACTGGCAGTCCCAGGGTTCGCTGCTCACTGAGGACAGGTCAGTTATGGAAAACAATAGCGATAAGCAACGCTTATAACTCGAACTCAATTTTAATGCGGTCGCTGATCGTATATAATCATAACCACTCTAAAGTGCCTTTTTTACTATTTCTGAGGCCATTTGCAAGCAAGACAGAACTGAGCTAAATGTCATAAATAGCTGATATTTACGTAATGCTACTTGATAAGTTAACCAACCTTTTGCAAGTTGTCAGCTCATTCATTCTAGGCCTGTGAAATTAAAGCTGCATTTCCATGAGGCTACGCCACTTCGCCTGGATAAGAGCCAAAGCAGTTTAAAGTAGTGAAATTCCTGCCACCTCCACCCCCTTTGGTTTTTTTGGCTGCTTAAAAAGATTCTACAATACTCTGAGAAATACTTAAACAGGGAAAGAGATGTAATATGCATGTATGCAATAAACATAGTTAGTCGAGAGAAGAAAAAAAGCACATCCAACCACTTGCATTACAAAGACTCCTCAATTAATCACTCGGATTTCCTGCGAGCTCACACTTCAAGCGAGACTTTGCTTCAGTGATTCTCCAGCAATGGTTTTTACAGAATATTACCTTAGAGTGCTTTCTAGTTAAAGCTTTTTCAGTGCGCAAGGCACCCGGTTGAGGAAATACTGCATGCTTCATATGGAGATAAAGATGCAAAGGGAGACTTGAAAAGGAAAAAAAAAAAGTATCCTTCATAATGACACGCTCTTCTCCTTCAACAACCTCACAAAACATTTAAACTAATCGTGAATTACAATACTCTGCTGATGAAAATCAGAGATTAAAAATAACTTCCAAACGTGCATCTATACTCTAAATGTTATTTATTTTGTGCATCGGGATAAATGGTCTATAGAGGTATGATCACAGCCACTGTGTAGCTACCTTTGGATGAATGTGTTGGAGCAAGCCATTACACCTCAGATCATTCAGTGAAAATAATGTTATTTAAAACTGCTTAAGAATCCAATATGATAAGCTAACTCCTGAGTCACACACTTATAGCAATTATTTCATGCTAGTGAAAAAGAAATCATAGAGTTCCTACTTGGCTAATCAAAGCAAACAGATAACATCAGCATGAACCTCTCAACTTCCCTGCTCCCAGACCCTACCTACCCCATACGGACACACATGTGAACGACTGGAAAATTGCAAAGCTCCCACCCTTTCTGAAGGAGGAAGGGAATGTAAATTCTTGCCTGCCTTGCTACAATGCAACTTTATGGCTTGTCCAGAAACTGTTTTCTATCAATCAGAGATAACATACATTGACAATTGGCTAAGTCACATTTTATTCAGTCTGGAATAAAAGTTCTCTTTCTCTGGAGTCTCAAACAATCCTAGTTAGGTAGCGTTAATAGGACTGCTGGTGATTAATTCATACAAATTGACGCCTATCTCGTAAAAACTGGCACAGAGGGCATCATTCATAATACCTTTATATTCCTAAGGGTAATATACTCCAGGAGAATGCATTGCAAATGAGTTATTCAAATAGCAACAAACCAAAAGTAAATACTTCTGTTTTTAATTTCCTGGAAACGAACTGATATGGGACATACTAGAAGGAATTCTACAAAAAGGAAACCACTTACATAGCAAGAAGCATGTATTTAATTAAATGCTTTGCAAAGATACATGAATAAAGCTATGTGCATGACTTTCTTTAGGGATGGCCCCAGCTGTTTATTTTTTTTTTAAAGGAACAAACAAAAAACGTGGAGAGCACCGATGCAATAAAGAAACAAAAAGACTACGTAAGTTTGTACCCACATACTTTACAAAATAAAGCATGTTAGTGGTACAAAACATTCTATATAATGTATGACCAACAAATAAATGCACTGTAACATTGTTCTCTCAAACACCATAAGCCTAACAGCTAAGCTCTGAAAATTACATTGACAGTAGGCGTTTTTATTTCATCAGCCTTCTACAGAGTCATTTAGCACCATCACTTTTTTGTTGGTTTTGCCCTGCCTATCTCCTTTCTCGAAATAACAACAGAAGCATAGCACCTTTTAATATCTAAAATAGAAACAGGAATATTAAATGCATCCCAACTTCCAGAGATGAGGTAGCTCATGCTAAGAAATGATGGAACTTTCTTGCCTTGACAGCTCAAGGCCAATAAATCAAATTCCTGGTGATGCATGTCTGGATGTCAGATAAAAAAAATGAATGTCTAACCTTTCTTTCTCTTTATTAACAATTGGTCTGGTATACATGTGAATGATTTGCAACATACATAAATTGGCACCATATATAAGACATCTGTATAATTTGATACGTAATGGCTTCTAAGATGGGCAAGTATTGGAAAATCAACAAGTACTGGGTTTAAGATGTATTTTGAAGATTAAGGACAATTTAATAGAATTACACAGATACATTGTGAGAAGTGAAGTCTGGCCTTAAAATTTAAGATATGGGACACCCCTACTGAAAACTCATATTTACCCCAGGAGTATTTTTACTTCATAAATTAATCGTGGCTACGGAATACTCTTCTGAGCAGACTATTACATGGAAAAGTGCAGGAAAGACAATGCCAAATTAAGATGATCTCGTCTGAAGAGATTTTCTTCTACAAAAGACAGATTTCTGTTAATGACTATCACACTGGCAACCACAGGAAGACAAACTGGGGTTGAGGGAGTATGTATAATTGAAATATAGCCAGCGGCTGACAAAAGTGCTCTACTTTTTCTGTTATTCAGTATGCATCCAAGCAAAAGAAATAATCCTTAGAGCTTTACATAGTCCCACATTAAAACTATCTATTTTGAATATCTGTAAATTTCAAAATAATTTGAAACAAGAGCAAGGAAAAGATTCATATTGCTTTTAAAAGGTGGTCGTCAATCCTCTTAAAATTGTACTGTTGTACTAAAAAGTTGGTTTCAATCATTTAAAACAGAAGGTTTGTAAGTAAAATAAATATTCAAAAGGAGGCCGGGCACTTAAAAAGAACCGTATATACAATGCTGATCCAATATCAGCCATTACTTCAAGAGTCTCAGGATTAACTTCAATCAAAGTTCATGTGTTTAATTGCTGCTGTTGCTGGGTAGCGTGTTAATTTCCCCCCTTCCTCTTATACAAAGCAAACTGGCCCAATTTCAATTCCAAATTCCTGGTCGGTACTGCCAATGTCCACCGGTGCAATATCTATGATAGGTAAGCGTGCCACATTCTGTGTTCTGTACTCAAAGACAGTCTTGCCCGTGTTCCCGTTACGTTTCTGGAGGGGAAAAAAAAAAAGAAAAAAAAAATAAATCAAAACGTAGGCCAGAGCTCGTATCAGAAACAGTCTGAACCCCAGCTCAGCTGGCGAGTTGGCTGTCTGACAGGTCAGAAGGGTCTCACTGTATCTTCACTGAGCAACAGCCCCCCGGCCTGTACTGCAACTTGGTTATTTTAAAATGTACATATCTTGCTTTTACACTGATGAACAGACCTGTCAGATTGACACAGCAGGATTTCCCCCTCGAGCTGGACTGATTTTTCTTTTCTTCTTCTCTATGTTTTAATATGCGCCTGCGCACATATTCTTGGGCTATATTACTTTAAAGCACAGAGAATACTCTAATTTATTTCAAGTGCAAAAGCAATTTTAGAAATATTTTGCTAGCATCTTGGGCTGGGCTGAGAATGCTAACGAACATGACTAACTTGCTCATTTTTATGCCCACTAAGAATTTCTGGGGAGAACATTTTCCTTTCTGACTCAGTCAGTCATAGTACCATGGGGTTCCCTCCAGTGTATTGCTGCAACAATCTTACCCATCGGGCAGACAAATGCTTGAGGTTTCCTGACCTCTTTGTGTGATTACACACAGAGGCACACAAGCACTGGAAAATGCAAAATGGCAAGAGACATATCTCAGTATGCTCACAATAACTAGTAATTAGTGAATATCCTCTGAATAATGTAGACTTCTACTACGTGAAGCTAGAATTGTAGTAAAATACCTATTTGACCAGTTACTTCTACAATTCATGGTGAAATTCTGCAGCATTTTGATTGCCCCATTCTACAGATTTTTTTTCTAAATCAAGGAAGAACTGAAACCAGAAGACAAAAGTCCTTATTCTCTATAACAAATGACAAAACACCCAAACTTACAGAGCAGCTGTCATGCAGAACAGTGTATCTGAATCGGCTGTTTCCCTCCGCTTTGATCTCCAGGTCATTGGCCCCTTTCAGAATTACAGCTTTTTTCAGGTTCTTAGTCTGGTCATCCATGTACCCAACACTGTTTTTACAAAGGTAAGTGATATTCTGGGAAGCTTCCTTTGATAGGAGGCGGAGGAATGTCATCTGAGTGACAGCTGTATCCCCGTACACAAACTATGAAGATAAAGAAACAGATGAACATATATTACAAGAAAATTCTGTAAGAGTTCATGAATTTTAGAAACCTCTGTCATTATCGTAACCCTTTGCAGATGTGACTAGCAGAAGCCCTATTACATAAAATCTTAGAATGGTTTATTTTGTAATTTGCTGCCAGTTGAGGACAAAGAAATGTAGACATGCTGTAATAGGAGAATTTTGACCGTAAAGCTCTGCAGCTGAACAACTGAAAGGCAGGTGGGTCTCCGCAGACATGCCAAGTTTTGGAATGAATTCTGCCTTCTTTCAAAAAGGGATTCAGTAGGAACTAAACCTTCTGCATGAAATAGTGCATAGAGCAACCTCAAACTAGATAAGAAAAGTCTTCTTTCCTTTTCAAAGGAAAAAAGAAAATCTTAGGCACTAATACTGTCATTTTTTACAAAATATATTATCTCTATTCAGCAATCTCAGACATACTTATTATTTAGAATCTGTATAGAGCGCATATGACTATTGCACAGATCATACTGTTATCAAATCTGACCGTGTTTTCAAAAATTAAGTACTCTTTGATAATACTGCTGAAGATAATTTTTTCTTCCAAAGAGCATAGGTGTATGCAGGCAGCTAAACATGAACTGTGACATCTCGGGTCATGGCAAGTTCTCATGAATTTAATAATAAGTGAAAGCATCTCAATAAAAGCAATCAATATCACATCTGCTCTCAATATCACATCTGCTCTCAATTGTTGAAGTTCTGAACCATCATCAGGAATCCAACTGATAACAGCACTGTTATTTTTACACACCAAATACTTATTTTAAAGATATTTAATTACTTCCTATGAAATAACAATTGAAAATATTCTCTGTGCTTTTAATTTTATGAACTAGGAATAATTATGGCGAAAGCTTGTAAATTTATTATATACTTTGCATAGCATAAACTTCGGTTATTTGGCAGGATCATTAAGCTGATTTTTAAAAGTTACCACACAGGGAAAGCCCAACAGAAAGCTAAAAGAGTGGAATTTTTGTCTGCCTGGAGACTGACGCATTCAGCTTTGAGCATTCTAACACATATGATAACAATCACACTTTTTTAAAAAAGGAATTAGCTGAGTGGATTTATAAAATAAGCTTTGTATTTTTTAGCAGTAAAGAACTTTCTGAAAAAAAAGAGTAGAATTCAATTAAAACAGCAGTGATTTAAATCATGTATTAGGGTAAAAGTACACTTTTTAAGAACAAGGGTAGTGAGTTACTAAAGTAGACTGCTAGAGAAGTTGATGTTTTCGGGATCTAGAGAAATAAATCTCTTTCAGAAATGGCATACTTATAGCCAATCCTGCCTTAGATGCACCTGCATTGTTTCTCCCGGCTCTTCCCTATACTTACTGTACGGTAACACCCAATTGAATATAAGCCAGTCAATCAATAGTTATAACACAGACAGGAGATGAAGTTCTAAACCAGAAAGAAACAAGTTTCATAGAAGTAGATTCTTGACATTAAATATATTTAGTTACCTGTGATCCCCTGTTCATATCCAGGCCATACCAAATGGGCTTTACGTCAGACGACCTGCTGGCCCACCATGTTTTACGTGGAATAGTAGACGGGTTTGCAGAAATGCAGGTCTCTCCAGTTTCCATGTTGCAATACACTTTAATAGCATCTTCAACACATCCCTGGTTAGGATCAATCCAATATTCACCTACAAAGAACATAAAATGTGATTCCATTACGTTATTAAGATTCTTGAAATAACTGGGGAGATAAGAAAAAGTATGTCATGACAGTACAAAACACACGGAAAACAAGACAATGTTCCACATCATCTGATGCATGCTTTGACGTGTGCATCAGGTATACACTATAATCTTACTTTAAGATACAAGCTGATCAGTATTTCAAATATTTCAAAACTGGGGAACGCACGCTTGAAAGCTGTTCAAGGTTAAGGTTGTTTAAATCCATTGCAAAGCTCCTGGACACTCGAAGTGCGTAAAGAACACACAATGGGTAGAAGACAGTTTTCCCTACATATGAGAAACTGATGGCATCCCTTCCTAATGTTGATGTTGGAGGTAAAGAAACAGGGAAAAAGCTGGGAAGGCCTGCCACAAATTATCTTCCAGTCTGTTCTGATTTATCACTGGTAATCCATATAAATTAGGGAAAGTCCTAAATGGTACATTAGAGCATTACCACCTACGAATTGGCACTATGGAGCAGCAGCAGAGAATTCTGGATGAAAAACACCCACAGGTGACGTTTTGAGCTAATAGCACTTAAGCACACCACAACTAGGTACCAATCTAGCTCTGTCATCGTATAAGTGGTGCTCCATGGTAAAAACACTTCCAGAAGTAGTGTTCCATGGAAGTATAAAAAGTTTTCAAGCTCCTAGTGTGAATGTCAATTTAGACTGTCAAAACCTGTATTACACTATTTTTTCCAGTGACCAAGTATCTACTGGAAATAGGACAGAATCATATGGCACATGCAGGAGATGGTGTGCTTATACGCACCACTCTTCTTGGATGGGTGGCACAGCTTCAGGTCATCGCAAGTCCGTGCTGGGTGTTTCTTTGAACCATCTGGGCTGCGCATAGTCTCGATCTGGCTGCTCAGTGACTTCAGTGTGGCATGGACTCCTGGGTCTGTTTTATTATGGTCATCTGGGGCTGCTTCGTCTTCAGTAAACTCTGGTAGCGGATCTGCCATAGCATCATCATAGTGTCCCATAATGTCACCAATGGCAGCAGTGAGATGGCCTGGAGGCCCTGGAGGTCCCGGAGGGCCAGGATCACCTGGTGGACCCTAAGGTTAAAAAAAAAAAAAAAAAAGCCATAGAGGCACAGCAGAGTAAATACTATGCAAAATGATAGCAAAGCCAGACAATAAAAGAGCAAAACTTCACGGCCAATCACCCTAATGTGCAGGGAAAACTCAAATATAGATAAACAATTCACATTTCCAGGTACAGAGCTAAGAGATTAGAACTGGATGAGAGGTATTCTCTCTGCTTCATGCCCTCTCCGCCTGTCTTAATACCTTGCTCAATTTTTTGTTTCTCCTGATTTCAGACTTAACAGCTGAAAAAGTCACCAAAGAATGGCCGCCTCATTCTCATTTTTTAAGCCATCTGTCCCTCCTTGTTCAAATCCCTGCCTAATAACTCTATTTCTCAAAAATCCCAACAGCTGTAAGTGATTTTTAGAGCAACCTAAAATTCCTGCTTCCCCTGAGTCACCTCAGGCACATTTTCAACTAGTAAAGCCTGGACAGAAAATTTGGCACTAGAAATACCTTTACATTTGTCCTGCACAGTGCTGAGCTTTCTGGCCACAGGTGAGACAGAATCTACATCATCCTTACTCGTCAGAGAAGGTGTTTTCCTGACTGAGAATGTTTTCCTCAATGACGGGTTGTGAGGTCCTTTTGTCAACCTGAATTGTGACACCTGGGGAGGTAACTGAGTCCTGAGACAGAATGCACCTGTTAATATCTCCGCCCGCAGGCTCTACCAGCTCTTCTTCAGCAGCAGAAAGTCTGTAACATACCTTCACTGTGAGTTTGATGCTCTGGTGCATCAGATGGTATATCAGAATGGGGCATTTCCTTTGAGAGTAATCACTTCAGAATTCGCAACCAGTGCTCCTAATGTTTACTGCAGAGCGCACACCCAAACTAACACGCACTGCACCTTACAAAAGAAATCTTAACTTCTATTTCTCGCTTTGTGGTTCCAATTTATAGTTGCAGCAAGCCACCAAGGAAAGCAAAACTGAAGTTACAGGTATGCGATATTTCGTGTACTGTCTCATTACCCAGAGGAAGGATCTGGTACACGTTGTATTCTTATGCTCTACCATAGACTATTCATTCGAGTCTTGGTGCCTCGGCAGAAGTGGACATACCAATAACTGCAGGAATTCAAATTAAATAGGGTGGATATTAGCACACGATAAACACAGGAAACACCATGCCTTACAAGACAAAAAAACAGCAGCAACGGCCTTCTCTGTCTTGCTTATTATTTTATTCCACTTTTATTCCACCTTTCCCACTTCTTCCTAAAATAAGCAATACCAGTCTTTCCATTCTTCACGTGCTCATCCAGATCACCCTTTTGTCAAATCCCTCTAATTTCCTAACTTATCTTTCTTGGGATAGTATAACTTACATTTTATGACTTAGGTTATCACGAATTGGTAAATGTGAAATATGCCTGGGGCGCTTAGCAAAGGTTTAGGACTTTTTCCAAAATGGTCAAACCATTTTTCCTTAGTTGCGAATCAGTTAATGGTTGATGTATGTAAACCTCAGATCTGACTGAAGGTCAGCTGAGCTGAGTGGTAGAGTTTGGGCTGCTCATTTGGACTGAAGGATTTCCTGAAGGCAAGGCATGACGGAGTCCGCTGCTGGCAATCAGCCACACGGCTGTTAAAATTCAGTGCCGCCTTTGCGGGACGGCTGACTTTGAACAAGTGCTGGTTCCAGATACACCAACTGACCTATGCTTAAGCCTGAGGTTTTAGGACCCAACTTGCCAAATACCCATTTTGAACTGCAGATCTAACAGGATCCAGTGAGCTAACTGCAGAAGTAGCCCTCAGCTGGCCAAAGGAGAGCATAGGTGGATAAAACCAGGAATGTCACAGGTCTGGAAGATGAAAACGAGCCCTTTCAAAACACAGTTACCCCGGCTATTTGTTGGAGAAACTGTATCAAACCTTACCATTTGTCTTGAACTCATGGATGTTCGAGAAAGTGATGCAACGGACTGTATAAAATCTCATTATTTGAATGTAACCTTTTCCTTCCATATTCCCATCAACTTACCTCAGGTCCAGCTTCTCCTACACTCCCTCTAACACCAGGAGGCCCAACTGGCCCAAGTGGACCGGGACTTCCATCTTTGCCGGAAGGACCAACTGGACCTGGAGGACCCTAGAAAATGTAAGAGAAAGAAGGAATGCATTTTCGCGTTTCGTAACAAAGTTATACAAAACAGCCCTTTACAAGCAGCACCTTTCCAGGAAGCAATCCAATTATTTGCGTCTATTACCAAACTTTTCAAAATCACCCTTTTTCTTCTTCTCTAAAAGTAAGAAGGCAGCTTCAATGCTGCTGTTCTGAAGTCAGTCCCCTCAGCCAATATACCTTGGGTCAGCTGTATATTTTTTCCTAAAGCATTTAAGTGGGTTCAATTCCAGGTACTATGACAACTGGAGTAGCTGCTGTACACCCACATGTATACAGACTCAGAGGTACACTGTCACCTGGGAACATCTGAGGGAGTCATATTTCTCCTTTACTTTTGGGTGAATGACATTCATGGGGGTGCGAAAGGCAGAGTAGCAATTAGCAGAGCTGCCACATATATGGCTTTGTATCAGCTGCAGCAAAAGCGTCTATAAGAAGAGACCGTAGCCCTGTAGTTATTCTGAATTGACCTTTTATCTAGCTATAAACTACAATTATGTCAAAGTTTTACTATATTAAACAAGGTAATGTCTCTCAGCAAAAGATAGTAGGGTAATCCCACCTGATACTGAAGTCAATAAAAGCCAGTGAAATAAAAGTGATGCAGAAATAGAAACCTGATTGCGGAAAAAAAACAAGCAAGAAAAACCTTAAACCTGAAACATTACACTCACCCGAGGACCAAATGGGCCTGGAATGCCAGGACTACCCTGTTCACCAATAGGACCCTAAACAGAAGAAATTATCATATCATTTCTACGTTTAAAGCACATTCCTTTCCTTTTAAAGAATTAGTGTGTGATACACACAACTCCGTGTGAATACAATTATAATATACATGAAAAATGGGTAGTACCTTTCCCTCTTATGATTCATTTTCATTCTATTGTTCACTTTTGTCAGAAAGAGAACAACTGTAATCACAATTTAGCTTAATTGAAATTACTGGTGCTTGTCTATATATCAAGTTATTTCTGCAGAAAAGCCGCACTTTCATGACAATTAGACTAGCTTACAAAAGAGTAACTGACAGCGCTATAATGAACTGGAAAGATGCTTTGGATGTTGGGGTTTTTCTGTTTCTTTTCCTGCATGATGAAACTTCCAGCTCTTGTACAGGATCAGTGAACAAATGTAAAAAAATTAAGTTTTTCATGACATTTCCATTCAATTGCCACTGAAATCATGAAGTTAGTGACTATCGAAGTCCTCATGGCATTTTGCATTTGATTCCTTGACTGTAAAGAGTTCAAACACTGCTAAAAAGCGTTTCACACTCTAATGTGCTTATCTCAAATTATCAGCTTTTGCTACCATCTTGTGCTGACAGGTCTGTGATCGGTCACTGTAGGACTGTCACAAATGGAACAAGAGTAGGAGAGCACATATCAGGCAAAGCACAGGTTTACCTCATCACACAATAGCATTGTAAAATGGCATTAAAAATATTAGCAAGTACAGACAGCTGGGACACTCACAAACTCCTTGTGGGAAAACAATTACTCATGTCTGCTTTTTTTTTTTTCCATTTTAAATAACTATGTTCCAAATACATTATTTGACAATCAAGGAAATAAAATTATAGTAAAACCAGAACAACTTACAGGAGGACCAGGAAGACCTTGAAGCCCAGTGAAACCCCTGTGTCCTTTCTGGCCCCTGTCGCCTCTGTCTCCATTGTCACCTTTGTCACCACGAGGTCCTTGGGGACCCTGTAAATATCAGTGATGAAATGTAAAATTCTGAACTGAAAAAAAAAAAAACAAACAACCTCAAAACCCCCTCATTTTCTTCTAGACACTACATTCAGGCCTCCTTCACACTAAAGCTGGAAAGAAGGTGATGTTGGTGCAGCTCCAAGAATCTTAATTTTTTACCAAAGAATAAGTAAATAATTACAGAAAACTGTGTTGTGCTTAATTATAGTTGTGGTAAATTTAGTCTACTTAGCTTCATAACGCAGTCAAAAAAAATACTAAAATACTAAATTAAATAATTTACATAACAGAGTTTTTAAGATTGAGAAATTTCTTTGCCTTACTGGATATGGCAAATGATTTTTGTAGATGAAAGACTCATAATGATAAAGCACTTTTTCAGTATGAAATCCTCCATGTTGCATCTTTACGTCTCACAGCTCCTTTCACCTTCAGTATGGTTAAAGTACAACTGAAGTTACATTCCCTAACTACAGACAACAAAGTCCACACTCCCCAGTACAAGTAGCTGGTTCAATTACCATGACAGTTTCATTCTTGGTATTTTTAATAGTTCCAAACTTTTCATACTAATTCAAGAATCATTGGAAAAAATGGCTTCTGCTTTCAATTCTATATTTCTTGTCCCAACTTGCATGCTAAATTTCTCAATGCCAGATTCCAAATAGTTTATCAATGGCATCATTATCACTAACTACTCAATAAACTTTTCCTGTCTCTCATATGACATCTGCTTAGGGACGGGACAACATTCTTTTGAATTTCCCAAGTTTGCAATTAATTTTTGTTCCAAGCTTGGATTGTAAAAGACTTATGTAACACAAAAAGATGGCTCGTGTTTGTTTTTCCATTTGGACTGAAGTCAGAATCTCATGAGTTGAATTAAGGCAGTTTCATGGGAACAGGTGATTTTGTTATATTTCTGCCGTTTTTATCTAAAAATTTGCTTTTTTTGTTCAGCATTCATTTTTTTACTCCTTATTTGAACTGCAAACACAGACCCCAGCCATTTGCTAACTCAGGTCTTACCATCACCCGGACAGCAACACACTCCAAATAAAGAAGCTTTCAAAGCATTTGTTATTTCTCTGCAAAGTATTTTTAAAGAAAGTGTAGAAATATTAGTGTTTCCAAACAGATTTGTACAGCTTTGCAGCTCAGAAGACTACCTGCATCCACTTGCAGTCAGAACACTAAAAGCTGAAGCCCTATTTAGCATTCTTATAAGCATTCTTATAAGCAATGCTTATAAATACTTAAAGGGTGGGTGTCAGGAGGATGGGGCCAGGCTCTTTTCAGTGGTGCCCGGGGACAGGACAAGAGGTAATGGGCACAAACTTGAGCATAGGAAGTTCCACCTAAACAGGAGGAGGAACTTCTTTACTTTGAGGGTGGCAGAGCACTGGCAGAGGCTGCCCAGAGAGGTGGTGCAGTCTCCAACTCTGGAGACATTCAAAACCCGCCTGGACGCGTTCCTGTGCAACCTGCTTGAGGGGACCCTGCTCTGGCAGAGGAGTTGGACTAGATGATCTCCAGAGGTCCCTGCCAACCACTGTCATTCTGTGATTCTAATTTGGGCTCAGTTTCTCATAAACACTTCCCTGTAAAAAATACATCAGATAAAACCACAGTGACCATGGAGAACTTACAGGCAAACCTCTTTTCCCTGCACGACCTGGGGGACCCATCGGACCTCGAGAACCCTACAAAGATCGCATACAGAAGATATGTGAAGGAATGCACAAAAGCATACACAATAGTTTTTTGATAAACAAACTATTAAAAAAAAATAGCATCACTTACAGTTTCACCTCTTTGACCTGCATCTCCTGGAGGGCCAACAGGACCTGGAGTTCCTGGACCCCCTGGGGAACCCGGTAATCCTGCAGGGCCAGGTTCACCACGATCACCCTGCAAAACATAAGTTCAACATTACTTATCTACCGAGGACTGGACTAGACCAAAGCAACAGGACTCTAGCATTGCTAATCTATTTTCTAGCAATTACAATCTACAAAGATATTGCTTCTGTAATAACTCAGGTCTGAGTTTGTGGAGGCAGGTGTTCTAAGACTCTTAGCCAGGTTTCCTCACCTTTGAAAGGTACTACTTGTTCAAAGCTGTGACACACTTTCAGAACAAGTTCTCCATTCAAATTAACTGAACGAACAGAAAATCTATAATAAGTCAATAATAAAATGGAGATTTCCAGAAGTGACTTTAGAAAACCATATATTCTTACACGTTCTCCAACAGCTCCATCTCGTCCAGGAGTACCATCATTACCAGCAGGTCCCTAGAATTATGGAATAAAAATAGGGCTATTGATTAGCTCTCTTATTTTGCATTTCTATAAAAGAACTAGAAAGTTGTTCTCCACCTCTAACTTCAAGTTGAGAATAACCACTAGACCGTCTTTTTTTTTTTTACATATTATGAGGCTCTAATACTTACTTCAGGACCAGCTTCACCTACAGGTCCAGTGGCACCTGACTGGCCAATAGGTCCTGGGGGACCTTTATCGCCAGGTGGCCCCGTGGGACCTTGTTTTCCTGGTGTACCCTAAAAAAGATGAGAAATATCATATCAAAATTTTAACACAAAAGAGGGAAAGCACAAAAACACCTGCTGCCTGAAAAACAATACTGATTATCCAGTCTGAAGTTCCATCAACATTTGTAACTTCCAAAACCTGATAAATAAGGAAAATATTCTTATAGATTTTGAATATATATTTAGTATACTGTGTGTTTTTAAACAGTTTAATTGTGTTAGTTGCTTTTGAATAGGCTTCTATTGACTAGAAGCTACACTTAAAGTTAGTCTGTCTGGTAGCAACTCTTTTAGGCACACACTGCCTTGATATATCAATATGTCTGATGGCATTATCTGCAATTGGTGAGGTCTTTTTGACTCTGGAAAATTGTAATGCAGTTTGAAATAAGTAACAGGATCTTATTTTCCCTGTCTCAACACCAAGAAATCTTGTTAGCCTGGAATAATTTCTGGCCAACTTTAACTATAAATTCACTTTATGGATCCAGTGGTAATGGCAAATCCTCCATACCATCCCTTTTACTAATAGGCTATTTAATGGCTTGATCTTCTGGATCATTAGGCTTTCCAATAAATATCTATAAATCCTACATGAAAGCAAAGAGAACACAAATGGCAATTTCGAAGACTGTAATTCACAATTTATGAAATACCAGTTACAGAGTATTTACTCACATCCAAGTGACCTTTGGGCACCTAAATGAAGAGTCTGGGGTTGTTTTTTTCAAGGATCTAGTTTTAAGTCAAATAGGAACATTTTAGCCAGAAGTCTTAAAGCTATTACCCACTCACTCTTAATTCAGGTTCAGACCTTCCAATATGGCAGGAACCACCCTCACTTCATGCAGTTCCAAGAGATTTAGTTTACTATTCTCTCTATATTCACTCCTGCAATTGGAGTTTTCCAACTTTATCCTCTTGCAATGGGGCACTATGTTTGGAATCCCACAGGGATGATGAGAATGCCCAAACTGGTGGCATATTGACTTGGTCATTACTTACTGCAGGACCTGGCAGCCCTGGCATGCCTCTTTCTCCTCGCTGTCCTGGCATACCAACAATGCCTCTTTGACCAGTAGTTCCTGCTGGACCAGGGGGGCCATCTGGGCCCTGAAATCCACAAAGGATAAAACAATGTCACTATCATTTCAGTAGCAAGAAGTGTAAGTAACAATGAGACCACGCCTAGAGTTGGTCTAGGGAGAATTACTAACATCAATGAGGACATACCGGCTGCCCGTCTTCCCCTGCATCACCCTTGTCTCCAGGACCACCAGGAGGCCCAGATGGCCCTCGATCTCCCACACGGCCATGAGAACCAGGATCACCACGAAGACCTGGGGGACCTTCTTTTCCTGGCTCACCAATAGGCCCGGCAGGCCCTGGAGCTCCCTAAGAAGATTAAACATCTCATTACATTAGACCCTTTTCTGATCAGGACAATTAAATTCTAAGAACTGTGCTTTGATTAACTCTAAATACGCACACTCTAAGGAAGGCCCAAAGTGTGAATGAGCCAAGAGCTATTTTCAACTCATTTAAGGTCAAAAAAATGAGATTAAATAAATATCTCATCAAATTATGTCCAAGCTACATCCCCTCACCACAAACAATTTGCAATTCTAAACTCCCTCCTTTAAAAGACAGGGGTTCCCCCCCACCCCCTTTTTTCTTTTCTTTTTTTTTTTTTAAACTCAGTTGTTCAACTATATCTAGAAAACTCACCCTTGCCCATTCTTTCCAACATCATCAAGATAAAGTCCATACTCAACCTTTTCATTCATGTGGTACAAATTACTGTTTTAATGGACATTTGTTCATTTCTCACATATTTTTAAAAGACTTCACATTTGTATTATGTTTTTCACAACTTCACGCCTTTTGATAAACTCACAATGACTGCAAGTTATTTTTCTCATCAGAACATTTAAAGGCATACGAAGAGAGTGGCACAGTTCTCTGTGTGGAGTTGAATCCTCTTTTGCTGATCCACAGCTATTTTGTTTTTTTTCTTTTAGTGCTTCTGAAAATGTTTAGACATGAGAGATTTTGTGGGTTTGTTATGGTTTGTTTCTAAATTTATTTTAGTGGATCTTATGAGTAACTCCACCAATGAGATAACCCAGCAGAGGTCTCTCCTTTTTCCAAAAAACTCTCCTAACTTCAGCCACCACTGAAGAGACAAAACACTAAAAAGTACAGGAATGATATAGGTTGTTGTTTTGTTCCTGTAAGCAATTAAGTAATTAGAGCAGCTTGAACAGCTCAAAGCCACCTTAATGCAGTGAAAAATATTGCACTAATCTGGACACACTGACACTGGATCAAGGCCAAGACTAATGAGTTTTATTTAATGAAGCTGGATGTAAGCATGCAGTCACAGAAGTCAGTGCTGACGAGCTGTTCTCTTCTATAGCATCTGGCCATAAACGCTGCTTCATGTTTCCTGTTTTCCTTAGTCTTCAGGTTTTCAACAACCGGTTTATAAAATACACCTACTAGGAATATGACAATTGACTTACAGTAGGTCCTGGAGGCCCAACTCTTCCAGCAGATCCTGGGAATCCAGTAGCACCCTAAAAAACATTTTAATGCCAACTTTATTGAAAGAAATAGAGCACTGGCTACCTCAAATGTTCTCAGCTGAATTAGTGAGCAAATGTTCTAATTACAGACTGTAATGCTGTAGTGCATTACACACATTACATAATGCTGTAAATAAAGCTGTAGGACAGTACACACATTACACACAGCATTACATAATGCTACACACATTACATAAAATTTCAGTATTAGATTATCTGCAGTCAGGTCAGAAAAAAATAAAATCTACTCACAGGTGGACCCTGAGTTCCTCTACCACCTTTCAGACCGGGAACACCTGAAGGACCCTAAGAGGAAAGGAGAAAGAAGGGGGGGTGATAGTGAACACCCAGGACATTTTAAATAAGCAAGATCGGCCTATGCCATTGGTTCTCTGACAATGTTATTTATACTTGCCGGTGGACCAGGAGACCCAGCAAGACCCTGTGGTCCTGGAGACCCAGCATCTCCTTTCTGTCCAGGTTCTCCAGGTTCACCTTTCACACCCGGTTGACCATCAGGGCCCTATAAGAAATAATATTTAGAATTATATAAGAAATAATATTTAGAAGAGACGTCAGCTCAGAGAATACCAAATCTTTCCAGCCTAACAAAGTCATTTTGTAGGGAATTTCTAGAAGGCAAAAAATAACAGGAGAACAAATCAGCCCAGAAAACAGTGCATTTGCTAAATGGTTCAGTTCAAGAGAACCATAACAGTTTAGCACAGTCTTTAGAACATCACAGATGGGATTTTCTAAAGTCTGTGAAGTCAGAATTTCCATTTAAAATATTTTATTATCTACCTCACATTTTTGTTTCCTTTAGATTTTCTGTTTTCCTCAGTAGCTATTACATACCGAAATGCAAAAGGGACTGAACAAACATTGTCTTTTCTAGTCTTCTTTTTCCCACCAAGGGAAGCAGGTGCCTGACTCTCTGTGAAAGGTCTGAAACACAATATTTAGGCTGTGGGAAAGTGTGGGGTATTCACTAGAAAACTCACAAGCCTTCCATTTGGTCCATCAATTCATTCCAGGTTTTGCTGCTCGTGGAGCAAATCTTTGCTACCTTCAGTAGATGACATTTTTATAACTTGCCTCATTTTAATCTCAAAGGAACAACATAGCATATTCATGAAAATATGAAATCTGGTGAACAATTACATAATCTTACCAACAAAGCCACTTTTCAACTGTCTAGAGTATTTATTGGCCCTTTTCTTTACTTGATATACCGATGGGAAGAAGAAACGGCTCTTTTTGAACAACAACAGATGTCACTCACGTTCAAGAACACTGCAGTATTATTCATAATGAAGGAAACTAAGTATGTCAGAGCATTACTGTTACAAAACACATACCGGAGGACCCGCAAAACCAACAGCGCCAGTTGGGCCATTTTCTCCTCGGGACCCCTGGTAAAAAAATTACAATAACCGTATTTAACATAACAGTCTTTCTATATACAGTGTAATTTGCAGTTAAATATACAAGAAAGGATGTTAACTATTTACTGTCATAAGTGTGATTATACTTTTACTCTATTAATCAGAATCAAATGATCTTTTTATCACAAAATAAATGATGTTAACTATGTTAAGATCTGCCATGTGTTCAAGACTATATGTAAACTTTCAGAATTTAGAGACGGAAGGCATGTGCAAGCACTAGAACTGTAATAGCAGAAATTCTGCTCACTACCACTTCCAGTGACAGCAGGATTAGCCGAACTGCGCACACTTTATGCAACCTATCATTCCAACCAGATAGGCTGGGAAAAAAAGAATAGTTCAAAGATGTATTCTTCTACAAGGTCAGAATGGGCTATGAGCTGTTTCAAATGAGCTTTCCACACAACAGCTTTGTTTGGAACAGAAGGAGCTGAAGGCTGCCCAGCTCCAGCACTCCCCAGAGGGGTGGAAGCTATTCCAATTTACACTGGAAATAAGGCTGTTCTCATCTGTGACAGAGACATAATCAATTCCAAGCAGTATGAAGGATCTAGAAGGGCTGAGTCTTTAACTCCCTAATCAAAGCCAACGCTTAAAATCCTTAAATCACAACATGGATGGAAGATGACAAGAGTTAGTGTAATTAGATGAAAACTAAGATACACTTCTGTGATTTGTCCACCTAAATATTTGTATGGGTACAGTAGTATCTGGTACAGGCATGACTTTAAAAAGATTTAAATAATTAAAAGTGGTGGTATACTTTCAGGAGTGAGACAAATGAGGGTAACTCTATGTAAAAAATTGCCTAAGACAAGCGTAGGACAGAGGAACAAAATCTGGCAAGAGTTTTGCAAGTGCACAGCATCAAGACAGGAACTGGAGATTTTTAGCTACAAAGAAAGGGGAAGAAAAAAGAGGAAGATATAACAGCAAATGAGACAAAACCTGGGGTTTGGATCGGCGTTAGATGTTGCTAACTTATGTCAGGCAAAGAACAAACATGCTTACTCACAGGGTTTCCACGGGAGCCAGGAGGGCCAACTAGACCTCGAGGACCTGGTTCGCCCTTAAAATAAAATTAAATGTTATTTCCCAAGTAACTTATCAGACAAGTCGCAAAAGTGCCAATAAAGTATGATAATATTAAAAAACTTCAGTAGGGAATGGCATAAAAATCTGTTTACCTTTTCACCCGTGGGACCTGCTGGACCCATTGGGCCTATTGGACCAGGGAGACCCTTTTGAACAAATTAAGATAAAAGGAAGTTAAAAACAGTGATTCTTCAAAACAGTTAATTTGAAACTTCTGATATGGTACTACTTCCATATGCTTTTTTATTGCTTTAAATACTTCTCCTTTACCTCTGAAATCTTGTTGGGTCTTCTTTACCTAAAATTTAGTTGCATTTCCTCTCTAAGTGACCAAAATCCCATATCTCAAAAGCCCTGCTTTCGTTCATTCTCTCTTTCTTCACTAACTTCATCTTCTACTTTATGCAGCATTTATGAATAAGGCCAATGATAAAAAAAGCCCTGGATTTATTTTGCTCTCTCAGGAGGAAACAATGTCCTTCTTTTCACCACTTGCATAGAAGCTCTCTATTTCTTTTATGCTAGTATTTCATTGTTTAAATTAATTTTAACATGTTCATTATTACTTTCAAAGATTAATTTATATCTTGAAAACTCCTCAAAATGTTCTTTTTCTCTTCATAGGGCAGTTAAGCAAATAAGTTCCAATCTCTCCATCTAAACCCATCAACTGCACACAATGATCCTGCAGCACTACTCATATCACATTCTTGGATATTTAGATATCCCAGTTACGATTCTCTTTTACTAGAAGCAGAGTACCCCAAATTTGCACCACGTTTGTCTCGAAAAAAATTCTCCCTCCCCTAAAAATCTGCACTGAGTTCAAACTGCAGAGAAATACAAAAAAGACAGCATTAACAAAGGATATTGCATCACCATCAATGCTGTAGTCATAGGTAGAAGAGATATCTGCAGATATCTAGCTTTAGAAGAGGGATGTACGTTTTGTTCACCATTACTTTCTTTGTTACTGTAAGCTATAAATTTGCCTTACAATGACTAAGAACTGTTCCGTACCTTTGGATACTATCCAGCTTACAAATAAATTCCAGCTCACAGCTGCTAATTGTGAGTTAGTGTTTCTGTATCATAGGGTTTCTCAAAAAAACTTCCCTTCTTTAACTAGAAATTTAGTCCAGTCAGAACCCCCATCTTTCGTATGTATCTCAGATTTCCAAATGCCTAGCTGTTAGTACTCCAACTGATTTGCAAAACCCAAGAACATCAGGTAGATGCAGTTTATGTAAAAACAACGGCTTCTGTGAAGAAAATATAGTCAGTGCCTATATGGCAAACCCAGTATATTGAGGATTATTGGACAGCTGGTCTATGCAGAAGTGTGCGTGCAACATCTCTTGACCATACCGGATTTACTGCATGTGAGCAGACCAGCCATGTTACTTATGCACAGGAGGTTCAAAGCTTTCCAGAAGTGTCAGCGACTTACTGCCCATGTGGAGCTCAGTACATTTACAGGAATTTTCACCTGTGAAACTCAGGACAGACTGTGGGCAACTCAGTCCAAAGAATAAGAAGACATTTGCCTTACTCCAAGAGGCAGAACTGGTGGGTTTGGGTTTTGGCTATTCATCTCTGCTTGTCCTTTTTTTCATATTTTTACTATAGTTAGCTTAGCAGAATCCTACATGAACATGCTACTTCTGGGAATTCTTTCCATTGACATCTTAACATCCACTATTGATTATACAAAACACGGGCTCGGCACACAGATATCCTAAAACGTTGTGTACAGCAGCCTTGAAAAACTTGAAGACCAAATTTGAAGGGTAGCGGGAATGGGAATGAGAATGACTGTCAACCCATGATATTGCCAAACTGAGTAGTGTTTAACTCTATGAGCTGAGAACCTCTAGCACAATAAACAATCTGCTGTGTGGAGAGTAGGTCGAAAAAGAGTGAGAGTTACTTACTCTTGCCCCGTCGTTACCAGCTGTACCTTCAGCACCTTTCTCACCTATGCCGCCCTATGGAAAATACCCAGAAAGTCTCAATTATGACACCAAATGGTGAGCAGTTCATACCCTGGAACAATTACAGTATTAAGAGACAGGTAATTCTACTCAGCACAACAGAAATAACCGAACTTACTCTATCACCCTTGGGGCCAGGCGTTCCAGCGATCCCTCTTTCTCCAGGCATACCTTGAAGACCCGGTGGGCCTGGATCACCAGGCGTCCCACTAGGGCCCGGGCTTCCCTGAAACAAATAAAGAACAAGTTGTTGTCTATTCATATGAGAAGTATCCCTGTCTCTAGGCTGCAGAACACGCTGTGCCTGTGTTGAAGTCTCTGGGGTACAGTTTTAAGTAATAATTTTCTCTTAAATTTGGACTTTATTCATGTCCAAATACTTTTCTTTTCCCATTGTGTTACTCAGGAAGTTCAGTTGTAATATCGTAGTCCTTCCAAATACATTAGTATTTACTCAGTGCATACTGGGGATGAGAACAGACAAAAAAAAAAGCTTGAGCATCTTTCCAACTTGACCTTGATGCCACATGGGTCTCTTACACAAAGTAGCTACAGGTAGAAGTTGCCAGGAGCAGAGATGCTTTATGTATGCTTTGCTTCTCATAGCTCATGTCAATTACAGGTCCTGCATTACTAGAAGGACCCCCTATCTGGGGTGACCTTCCAAGGTCAAATTATATCAATTGCAGGTGAAAGAAAGGCACGCAGCTTTCAGTATTTTCCTTTAAACACCCAACCCTGCCAAGTCTCTTCGTGTAAACTGACATGGTTCTTAAAACGGAGCCATTGCCAGAGGGTTTTCTGCAGTTCAGAAATGGCTTTGCCCCGTTCTACTGAGAAACAAACAAACAAACAAATTTAAAATTTTGACCTGTATAAATTCACAAAATGTATTTACGTTTTAGTATCTTGCAAGTTATTAATATTGTTATACTGGAATAACTGCATGTCCTCCTAGAATCCTTATATAAAAAAGATACCCTTTGTTAAAAGAGATCCCTTTTATAATAAAAAAGCCCTCTGTTTTATGTTCATGCAAATGAGCAGAACGATACATTACATCACTGCAACAACACAAATCTCCATTGAGCTTACCTTTGGACCGTCAGGACCATGACCTCCAGCCATACCCTTTTCACCCTGGATTCCTGATGCACCTGGTTCTCCCCTTTCCCCTGGGTTGCCACGTTCTCCCTAGAAAATGAAAAATTATTACTTATTTAGAAGTCAGGGTACAGTTCTGGTAGACAAAATCCTAAATACACCCCAAGTGCAGCACTGCTATTTGAACAAAGAGCCTGTGAACAAATTCTAGGAGAACTGATCAAACAAAAAACAGCTTTATGCTTTTATTGTTAAAGGTAGGGAAAATAGTATGTTGCTCAGCAAATTAAAAACTGTCACTTCACAGCTGTAAACCCAATCACTTTGCAGCCAGTACTCAACACCATAAGCCACGAAACCATTAAAAGCGGTAAGTTTAACAGAAACCATTTTAATACATAGCCATGTTTACAACCATTATATTGGTGGGCAAAAAAGTCCAATGTTCACTTTGGCTGTTAAAGTCCATATTATATATCAACTTCCAAGCTCAGAGAATTGTTATGAGTGTTTAAACTCTGAAAGAAAATACTTACCCTAGGGCCCAGCGGACCAACAGCTCCAGGATCTCCAGGCACACCCTAAGCAGAACAGAACTTACCATTAGAATGAAAGCATTATTCATGGCCTTATAGTTAAGGAAATTAGAGATAAAAATTTTCATTTATAAAGTACTGTAAATGTAGATGGCTAGTTCTCTAATATTATCTATCCATGACAAGAGGAGGTAGTCCAACTTCCTCCAAGAAGATGGACCGATTCTAGTAACTGTTTTATCCAAAAGCAGTTCTCAGACAGCTTGCAGACTATATCAGTACATATTTTGAAACAGAGTGGGAAATTAAATTACGAAGAAAAGAAAAGGTAAAACTACTTTATGAAGTGAATTCTTGTTAAAGTACACAGAAATTACCTGATCACCTGGCTTTCCTCCCTCACCTGGAGGACCTGGTGGCCCAGGCAAGCCCTGTAAAAAAGTAAATAAAATGGTCACTAACATGATAGAAATTTGTGTAAATCCAGATTTAATTAAGACACAAATAATACGAATGTAGTATTATACGCAGTACAAGAGCGTGCCCTCAGAGATCCCCAAGTGAAATAGTTACATGAATATTTCAACCAAGTGTTTTCTCCCCTCTAAATGAGATGGCAGCCCTTCTTTACCATTTGTAGGATATATATCAGCCATAAAAATAAAGATATCTACAAACGCAGATTGACTTAACTTAATTAATACTTCATTATCAAAGCAATTCTTTTGCTCCATATTTGGAAAATCTCCGGAAAATCTCCAAATTAAAACTGAAAACCAACAAAGGTTTTCTCATGGGATACAGAGCTGGTATTTAAGCATTTGCCGAGTCAACGTAGTGTGCAGATGGTGGGAAAGCTAAGTATGACTAATTATTCTGAGCATCTTTGCCTTAGTTCTGAAGTTGTGTTTTGTTAAACATCACTTGACTGAATTTCTCCAATTTAAGCTGATAAAGCCATGGATGTTTGTTTTTTTCTTTAAAAAAAATGAATTCACATACCTGAAACCCTGTAGGACCTGGAGGGCCTTGTTCTCCTCTTTCACCTGCCAGACCCTACACAAAAGAAAATAATAAGTATGCAGTAGAAAAATAGAGGCAGGCTCCACAAGTTTCCTTCTCTGTGAATATGTATATTTTCAACTACGTATTTTTTTATTACACGTTTTTACTTACCCCAGGCCAAGATGTACCCTATCTAAAAGATGTAATAAGATGTATCTTATTTCTTTATATGTCCCTCCTCAAAAGTCTGTGCTGACAGGAAAACACACAGTTCCATTGAAACAAAGGAAGCTAGGAAAATGAACTACGAGAAAATTTTGCTCCTTACACTATTTTTTGAAATGGTCAGTAAAAGGAATTAGGCTACCAACGTATATATTTTCCAATATAAAATTTTTCTAGGAAAATTTTTTCTTTAAATGTTCTTGGGATTTTTTGTTTGGAATCAACAGCTGGCATGAAGATAAAAGTAGAAGCACAAAGAGTAACGGATGGAGTGACAGGCAGGCAGGCAGAGTGGTAAAAGTTGACTTACTGGTGGGCCAACAGGACCAGAAGGACCAACTTCACCATCTTTACCAGGAGCTCCCTAAATTAAAATGACATAGGAAGAAGTCTTGTATAGTGAACATATATAACAGAAAAGCATCATTTTATGTAATCACTGCAAGTAACAGTCACACTCACTCTCTGTCCTGGGACACCTGCATTGCCTGCTTCTCCAGGTTTTCCAGGATCACCCTAATTTGTAGAAATAAAAAATGACTATATTTGCATACTGGTTTAATCCATTAAAAGATATGCAAGTGTTTAAAGTTAAACAGATCTTGGCTACCAAGTGCCATACTCACACTACTACCCTTTGGCCCAGGAAGGCCCATGCTGCCTGGCTGACCCCTGATTCCTATTGAGCCTGCTGGACCTGGACGTCCATCTTCTCCAGGAGCACCCTACAGAGAAAAAACATTTTCCACGTTAAACGATAAATATATTTTATTCATATGAACCTATTTAGCCCTGGAAAATTCTGTAGATATATATAAAATAACATTAACATGGTTTGGTGCTACAGTTATCAGTCAAAATATCTTTAAGCAGACATAACTTTAGGCAAATACTATGCAATTATCATCATTGAGCTATTATGTACAAATACTTTATTGTTTCCTTAAAGAGACATTTAGAAAAGATATTTAGTTCAAAATGGTTTAAAAATACCGCTTCAGCTGCTGAACAACAGACACTGCTATAGAGACAGACACTGCTATACAGACAAAACTAAAGGAACATCATCTGCACTACTTTGGGAGATAGGAATTTAAAGGGAACACTTAAAAGAGAAGATGAACCTTCAGAAATCAAGAAAACTCAAGTTAATAAAAGTCATTTCAAGAGCTGCGATTTGAATTAGCGTTTCCTTATGGAAAGGACTAAGTTTTGTGTCACTTACCAAGGGGCCAAGTTTTCCTTCAGGGCCTTGAACGCCTGGATTTCCTGTCAAACCCTGAAATAAGGAATAATATTGGTGTTAAGTTCTGCATATAGTTCTAGAACAATAGACAAATGTAAATAAATCCAAAAGATACACTCAGTTACTACCATGGTGCAAACACCAAGAGGTTCTTTACACAAGGGGCCGCATCCTCATCTTCACTTTACAGCTTCATCCCCCACTATCTTTGATCTTCCCTTTTCCCATTCTCCCTTTTCTTGTTTTTACACTTCTTGAGCTTCTCACAGGTCATCTTTATTTCTACCAACATTGCTCAGTGATCTATATCACATCTTATACTTGCTGTTCCCTTTTTCTCTTTTTGTGATATTCCAAATTCTCCCCAAACATTTTTCCTGAAAAAAATCTCTAGATGACATGCACCACTCAACTATGTAAATTATCAGTCACCAACTTAATGAAGGTCTGGCCTTCAGTTCATGTTATTTGTGGCAACTATGTGCTTTATGAGCACCCTTGCTTCAGTTTCATTAGCTGGTCTCAATCAGGGCTTTTTCTCCTTTTTCAAAGACAAATGGAACCTGTGCTTCCCAGCTTCAGCAGGAGAAAAGACAGGTATTTTGGCCTTCACCCTTTAAGTAGCCCCACTGAAACAAGTCAGTCCTTGTGTAACAGCTTTGTACTGCTGCAAAGTTCATTGCCGCCTTTTGAAACTGAAAGATATCGTGGTTTCTAGTCATGATTTACAGTGTACTGTTATTAGTTCCTTACCCTTGCACCTGGGAGGCCAGGTTCACCAGGACGCCCAGGATCTCCCTGACCTCCTTTAGGTCCAGAAGAACCTGCTGCACCACGCTCCCCTTGGGCACCCTAGAAGATACCAATGGGCTACTAGTTAACAGGTAGCAACAGCAGAAGAACAGCAACAGTAAGAGAAGATTAAATAAAACAGGTATCTTGTCTTAATGACCTATTTTTGCAAACAGACTTAATATCATTAGTACTTTTATGATATTATTAATTTTTTTCCCAAAAAATTATTACTTAAAAGTTGCTTCCTCCATAAAACAACTTTATATAAGGATTTTAGAATCCCTGTATTTTCACCAAGAAGCTACGAATTTACAGAAACACTAGACAAACACATATGTGAGTCACTTCCACAGAAGTGTTATAGCACTTGGGAAAGCCAAAGACAGATAAGACCATCTGTTCAAGGGGCACGTCTAGAAAAACTATACCACACACAAAGAAAAGGCAATTCTTCAAATAGTTAGCTACTATAAAGTAATACATAAATATTACTATAGAGTAATGCACAAAGCAATATAGTAGTAGAAACAGGCAAACATCTCTTATCCTTTCACATTTCAGCATGAGGGAGCGTTAAGTCAGGGACAGGGAAGGAAAGCTGAACGTCACAGGAACTGAAAGTGACTTTTCCCTAAAAAAGATTTTAGGCATTTGTCCATTCCTTTTGACCCTATTTCCAATGATTTTGAGGATCTGCCCGTTTGCCAAGAAGCAGACGTTTTTAACGGAACACTTTCGTTCTGTATATCTCTATGTATGTAAATTTTAAAAATTACCCAGAAAAAACCCAGACACTTTTTTAATTTCATTTACCTTTGGTCCAGGCAGGCCATCAGAACCGGGAAAACCACGATTACCAGGAGCACCCTAGGAAAAGCCATAGATACTAGATTATCATCTTAATTTTTACGGTACTAGATTTATCATTTGGGGGTTCAGTTTACCTCCTTACAACTTTCTTACTTCAATACTTTAAACTTGGGGTTTTTTTAACCACTTGGAGAGGTAAAAATTTCAATGTTTCATTCATGCATGCTGAACAGCTCACATGTGAACAGACTCATTGAAAACAAGATGGCCATTTGTACAGGGGTTAAGCGAAAAATCTGCAGGTTAGCTCGTCGTAACTCCATCATTCTGCTACCACGTTATCCTGTGTGCTGACAGCACAAATGAAAATACCCAGGGAAGAAATAATGCACAGTATGACAGATTTCTTCTCCCCAAAAAGAATAACTGGAGCACAAAAAACGTGCCATATTTTTATATCCTGATCCTCAGGGTATCATTTTCAAAAAGAATATTTCACAAAAGACAGCACCCTAAAATCATTAATCTGATATAGAACAACAAAGTTATAGATACAAATTAACTACTGTTAGGAAAACAAAGTTTGACTACACCCACAATGGAGCTGTAAGAAAGTTCATGTTTAGGTCAAGAGGTTTTCTGGCTTAGCAGTGCATCTCTCAAGACATATTATTCCTTTGGATTGCTCACCCTCTCGCCAACAGGGCCTGGTGGACCTACTGACCCCGGATCACCTCGAGGACCTCTTTTCCCTTCTTCACCTACAGGGCCAATGGGACCCTGGGGACCTTGTGGGCCCTAGTGAAAGTAAAATGTTTTTTAAAAAATCATTGTTAAGCTCAACACTTCTCAGGTATACTGAAGACAGGTAGACTGTCTTCTATACATCATACATGTTTTTTCAAATAAAGGAGAAAAAAATATAGTTAGGATTTGAATCAGTTAAAAAATGCAACTTTTCAGCATCAGCTTTTCTCTTTTACAATTTTTAAAAGCTAATATTTCAGTAAGAATTGCACTATGAATAAACTGTAATTCTGCAGTTTCACCACACAGTGCTCCTTATAATCACCTATTTGCTCAGATACAACAATTTGTATTTATTATTATCAATTGGACAAGCTGCAAAGGATGAAAATCCAGTGAGACTCCCGTAGAAATTCTCAAAGGAGAACAGTCAGTGGTAAGGAAACGATTACTTCATCTGTACAGTTTTGTCAGTTATTACATGATCGTTTAACTAGTGAGAAAGAAAAACTGAAGATTGGTTAACAAGTCAAACTGACTCCAACTCCACAGAATCACTTTTCTTCCAAAATTCACATGGTTACAGCATGAAATTAACCACATCCTCAAATAATCTTAGCTGTGGGCTAGGCAGCTATTCATAGCATACAGGTATAAATATTTATATTAATGTATAAATAAAATATAATGAATATATACATTACTGCATAAGTATAAAATGTATTAAAAGTAAGTTTAGAATAAAAAGGACTTTTTAATTATGTTTAGCACACAGACCTGTGTGCTTCTAAATGTCCAGAAGCAATATGGACCTATTTCTCATGAGATGAAGAAATTAGAATAAACTTATTCTGCATGCTACAGAAACCTCAGTAGAGGGATTAATTGGTTTCTCAGTCCTTGAGTCCTGTAAGGTCTATACTGAGTAGGTGATTTATAACATCAAAGGACTTGCTTCAGCATTCATTCTTAGTACCGTATAGCCAGGTTCACCATGGTTTGTCTTCTGCAACAATTACTTGAAAAACAAAAGTAATCTTCTCGTGATTACAAACATCAGAAGTGTCTTGAAAATTGTAAGAATCTATTCAAAATACTCATACAAGCCTTTGGGATTCCTATGCTACAAAGCATATGGAAACTTACAGGTTCGCCTTTGGGTCCCGCTTCTCCCTTGAAACCCGGGACGCCAGGGTCTCCCTGAAAACAAACATGAATAACACCCATAAAGTTAAAACTCCACATAAGTCATTCAACCATTTTGGATTATGCTGTTAAACAGAAAAACATTCCCTAGCTTAGTAATTAGTTGCAGTTTATGCTTACAATTGTTTGTCTTTCCCCTTAGCGTGCTTGTTTGTTATAACATTATCAAAACAAAAATATAAATGAGACAATTTCGGGAGGTAATTGTTCCTGTTTGTCCAAGTTTATATAGACACTCTTCTTTCTTAGACCTCTAAGAAAGCAAAACAGTATTTTGGACACACAGAAGATTCACAAGATCCAAGTCTCAGCATACTTACTAGCATGTTATTAATTTATTTAAAGGAACCTCACTGCTAATCACTGTTTTAGTTTCATAGTGTGACACGTTTACCAGACATCTTAATTTCCAAAGACAAAGACATCATTACCGGCTGGCCTCGAATACCAGGTGGGCCAGTACTGCCTTGAGGTCCTGGGGAACCAGGTGGACCTGATAAGCCAGGGGGGCCTCCAGTGCCTGGAGATCCCTATAAATAGAAATAAGAGCAAGCACGGTAAGGAAAAATAATAAAAATATGGAAATAAAATAAATCCACTTACACGATTTCTTCAACAGGGGATATGATCACTTACAGTTGGGCCCTTAGCACCTGGGGAACCATCTGTCCCTTCGGTACCCTAAAAATAATGTACCAATCATTAAAATTGATTTTAATGAGAAGGGTATCAAGAACGAAAGCAGAAAATTATAGTTATTTTATCCACTTTACAAGACCAGACAATAAAGAATATTAAATATACACAGCAACGTAAGATCTACTTGTGTAAATGAGTAGGTTAATATGAATAACAAAGTGTGCAAATTAATGTGACTTTTCATCTTTAAGATCCTATGCTTAAGCTTAAGCTTTAAAGTACTTGTAGGATTGAGACCGTATCAGGCTGTGTAACTTTCAGTTTTCCAAGTTGTTTTAATTAAATAAGGAAAAGTTATTATTAAAAAAAAAAAAAAGCACAGAACAAATGAATGATATGCTTTCTTTCCTGAGGAAAAAAAGTAATTTGAGCAAAACTCAGTGTCTATCAAGTAGGGTATTAAAATCCCCTATAAACAGGCAACACGTGCAAGCTGAGCACTGAGGAACTCAATTTAATGTACTTACAGGAAGACCTTGTGATCCAGCTGGGCCCTGTGGACCTGTTTCACCTCTTTGTCCTTGAGGACCTTCAGGACCACGAGGACCCGTTGGACCTGCTTCACCCTAAGATTTCACAGGAGAAAACAACTGGGGATTATTTTGCTCTAAAAAGTAGCACCTCAAAGTAACTAAGGAGGAATACTGAGAAAAACAATTCAGGTTTATTATCAGTAACAATTCAGTTTATTACCCTTAAAATATATTTTTGCTTACTTAATTCTGCTTCTACTACTTCTATGTGAATGTAAACTTTAAAAATACAAACAGAATTTTTCCTCAATGTATACAAGGACAAGGAAACTTTCTACAGAGAAGCAGCACTATATCCAGTGACCTAAATCCGATGAGATATTTTAGAAACACATCTCTCTCTAAAATCCCAGTATGCATGTGTAATTTGGCAACTTCGTTTTAGCTTTGTTAACAGCTAAGGCTTAATATTTAGAAGGGATAACACATCTGGGGTTCTTTTGCACAGTACAGATTAACTCACCGTTGCAGCACTATATTAAATATAAAATCCATGAAAGATTGGACTAGACGCTCCAATAAAAAAGTTCGTCCTGCCATCTCCTTTGAATTTTATCTTTATACAGGAAATTTGCCTTTTGGAGCTGATGACTGTTAATATCACATCTTCACAACCGAAGTCCACACCTTCATCATGTACTTTGCTTAGCTTTTATGAGTTTAAAGCAGCTATTCCAATTTTACATCATCTGGTGATCAAACTTGAATGTAGCTCCTCCTTTTCAAAAGCTTTCATTGAATCACCATGTGACAACTTCTCCAAACATTTATGTAGGCATTAAGTAGTGCTTAGTTATACCAAAACATTCTATGACATGCACTAAAAGGTCTATCATTTAATTGTATACATTATGTTAATACTCTTATTAAGACTTGTTTCCAAAAAGCTGTTCCGTGAATGTTCCCAGCTTCGCAACATCACAAAACATCTGCTGAACTTGGCTATCTGACTAATTGAGAGTTTCTTCTTGTATAATTTTTTCCTATTATGTTTTAGGAGTATAAAGGAACAAAGAGAAGGAACTGGGTGGAGGGCAAGTATAAGAAGTATAAGGAAGCTGTACAAGTTGTCTTTTCTATCTTTGCAGATATATTCTCAAGGCTAGGAAAAAAAAATAAAAATTGAGCTCTTTCTTGAAAAGCATGAGAGGAAAGTCCCACAAAGACAGTGCTGCAGCCAGTGAAAGTTTTCCATTTCAGCCACAAAAGGTGGTAATCACCATTTGCTCTATTGTGACGAACTGCCATACACCTCTGTTGGCGTTCAAGCATTTTCCTTACCAGTCTAGGTCATCTCAAAAAGTGTTCTTGGCCAAAAGTGGAAGTGTGAGCACTAGAAGGTACTGCTTCCATACTGTCTTAGACTAGTTCTCACAACTTGACTTGTAATAATGCATCTTATTATCCTTGAGTATACTAGGCAAGATTCCTGAGGCACAGCACGACATTCATCTTACAATCACCCCTTAGCTCAAGCGAAAGCGAAAGCAAAGAAAGTATCCTAACTGTGGTGAATTGCAATTGCTTCATTTGGCTTCTGATTTCTATCTCCTGTCTCAAGGTCTCGACTCAGGCTGATTTCACAGCCACTGTTAGGGCCCTGTATACCTGTCAGTCTGAACTCTGTGTAGTCTAGTACACATTATTTAATTCGGTGTTGTTAGATACATTAAAAAGATATTTTTGCTTTATTTTTTACCTTTACACCAGGAACACCTGGAAAACCTGGAGAACCAGTTATGCCAAGTGGGCCCTATAAAAGACAGACACACAAAGCTATAATTCTGCAGTTTAGGTCACACAGATTAGTACCTCATTACTATGGTTCTGGAATTAAATGTGCTTTTAGTCATAAAACATTTGTTCATAACAAAACCAAATTAACTATAATTTTTCTAAGTGACACACAAATATTTTATAGAATTATGGTGCAGTATTTTAATAATGTGTTTACTGAATTCAGCAAAGTTACAATTCTTGATTCACCTACCAATGCCCAAATTGCAATGTACACAGCTGACAATTATTATTGCAATTTTAGTTTTTAATGAAATTTTATATCCTCTTTTTATATCTATGCTACTGTGGTACGGTAATTAAAAGATCAGATATTTGTTAAGCTGTCACAATTTTGTCCTACAGAATGTAGCAAAGGAGAGTTTCATTCTTTTAAATTGAAAAAAAGTAATCTAGAAAAAAAGAGAAATACAAGCCATGTCTACATTGAAACAACTGGGTTGCCCGGCAAGATTTTTGATGCAAGCAACATGACAATAGAAAACATAATTAAAGGCTACATGCCCTACTTCCTACTTTTCTGCCCCATTGAGATTCCCAAATTCATTTGCAAGCTTTTAAGCATGGGTTTTGTACCAAATTTTCAAGGCTGCACGGACAAAGACGTACAGCAGAGATAGCTTACTGCTCGGATCTGTGTTCGGAGACAGGCAGGTATTTCTGGGAAAGGAAGTGGAGGAAAGGCTGGGTTATGCCACACCACAAAACACGGTGTTGTGCAGAGGTACATCTTCAGCTCCCCCCCAAAAAAAGAAGTATAGCTCTTCCCAAATGGAATTAGATCTTGAGATAGTCGATGCTGGATCTAAGAAGGGCTGGCAGCTTGAGCAGACCAGAGCATTGATGCGGCTACGCTATTTCTGGTTCTCGAGCCAAATCCTTGGCACGTTACACTGCAGCGTGTAGGCGCACCTCATGTGGCTGCAAGGACATGAAGTTTGGGCAGGGGTGCAAACAGCTGGGGCTGCATTACATGACAGACTGTCCAAACTCACTAGAAAGCAAACGTCAAGTGTATACACTTGAAGATACCTGTATGTCACGACACAAACCTCCCAAAGACTTCCAATTAAGGGCTTTAAAGTAAATTTGTAAATTGTTTCCATTTTCATAATGCCTCTTGTGCTGAACAAGACATTCAACAGAAGACCTTTCTACTGTATTATAAACTCTCTGCATGGCGGCACACTGTGGTTATAAATATTCACTACAACGCTATTCCCAGATGATTCCTCTTTATCTTTCCCTGATTTTCTATCTTGTTGTAAAATATGACGCATACTGTGAAAAAATGTTCTATGTAATAAAGTTCTGCGGAAAAACTTAATGAGAACAATCTGTCCCACTGAGCATTAATTACAGACAACATTTCTGCCATGACCTTGCACTGGATTTCTACAGAACTGATGTAACAGCTCACTAAGTATATTTTTGAAAACCCATGTCCCGGATTATTGTATCACAAATACACGTCTGCCAAATCTCTCTCGCGTTGCAGGAAGAATTCCAGAGTTATGGTATACCACTGCACTGACCCAAACAACAATGCATTTCATTAACGCGTCCTCCAATGAGAACCATATGCATTAAGTACCAGTATCTCCCTTGTGACACTACATGGGATTTTACCAAAAATGTTAGCCAACCAATTATCATGTCCAGTGAAGCTGAGCTCATGTTTTATGCCAAAGGAAAATTTCAAGCTTCATGTAGAATTTCATAGCTCAGGATCCAGCTTTTTTTAACTTTATAATTTGTTTTCAAAACTGAAAATCTTTTCATTGTTTGAAAGTTTCTTCTAACAAGTTACCCTTCTTTCACGATACAGTAAATAATTCAGTTTTGCAGCTTCTACACACTTAAACTCATTTTTTGAGCCTCTATTACAGTTAATTATTTCTTACAGAAATTTTTAATAGAACAGTCTGTTCATTAAGATGACAGGTAAATGAATTTTTATCAGGACTTGTATCACTATTAAATGAAGATTATGCACAGAATGAAATTTAATTGCAGGCAGGTTTGTTTTAGGGTTCTGAGGGTTTTTTAGTGTGATGTTTTCGCAGTGGGTTTTTTCCCTTTTTTTTTTTTAAATTGAACTTCACAAAGTGGTAAAGGTTCAGGTCGGCTATATCACAGGGCAAGAACTGTCAACCACATTCTAGAAGTAACGCTTTCAAAAAAGCAAATGAAAAAGAATGCCACATTTTTAAAGGGCCTTGCACAAATAGTACGAAACCATCATAAGCTTTCATTTGCAAAAGCAACTCATAATTAACTGTGTGTATGTGAATAATCCCACTGGCTTCCTAACAGTCGTGTAAATTCACTGACGTGCATTTTGCAAATGCCCTGTGAGATTGGATTGTAGGATTGAAACCATCCCCCTTTGATACACCAACACCCACAGTTTAAACTGCCGCAGTCATCTTCAGCCCTGTTGCAATCGGGATTGAACTTCTACAGTCATGCATACCAGGCTTTCTCAATTTGCGGACATTCACACATAGGCTTCTGGTTCTTCAGTTCAATGTGTGGCGGCCCATAATTAAAAGGCTATCTTTTACACGTTTCGTAATGGATCAATTGCAATTTTCCTATCGGTGAGTGGCATTTTTTCTTGCTGATAATGGGTACAATCTCATTTGCCAGCTTTGTACGTGAAGGAAGATAATACACAGTTATAAACTGGTTTATATTACAGCGCATGTCCTTGGGACGCTTATCTCCCTGCAATACGGATCCCGCTTCGTAAGAGCAGCAAAGCATCACCTCTCCAGGGAAGATGCCACTCCTCTGCAAACTAAAACCGTTAGATGAAGCAAACTGCAGAGCATCACATCACGGAGGACAGCACTAAAGCTAAATTGAGTAGAACTTGGAATCACTTACAGGTAATTCCAGTTGCATTTAACTGTTACCAGCAACTGCCAATAATTTTTTTGTGCTGCTTCTGGTAGTGTCAAAAGGCATGTAGGAAGTATAAGGTGAAAAAAACAGGCGATTAAGAAAGAAACTTACCATTGGCCCTGGCTTCCCAGGCATACCATGTTGGCCACGTCCACCCTAGATATGAAAATACACAAGATCGAGTATTTAAAAGAACTCTAACTACTTTTTTTATTTATTTATTGTTCGCATTTGTGATAACAGCCATACATACTAAAGCAATCAAAGAAATGCTGGATGGCAGAGCCCTCCAAACACTGGCATGGAAAACTGCTGGAAGAAATTATGCTCCCCTTCAAGTTAATGGATTTCTCTACTTTCAGAAAGGTCAATATTTTGACGGTGTGATTGTATGGAGCACATAACATAAATGGAGCACATAAAAGTCATGGGGAGAACTGCCAGAAAAAACAATACTTGACGCTGGACGCAAAGCAACAGAAAGAACTTTCTACTCAAACATGATCTCATGTCAAGGCTAATCCCTCCTTTTGCCGAAAAGCAAAATATTTTTTAGGAAGAGAGCTTTATTACCAGGAATTAAATCATAAGACTTTATTTAAAATGAAAGTACAAACTTTCATTTTAAACTTTTTGTTTCTAGTTCAGTATTTTTGGTGAAAACAGCCTCTCAAAAGAAATTTCACAGAAACAAAGATGACGTTTTTGTATCACAGAAAAAAGTGTTGTGAGGGTATTTGGCCTCGTGGGCAGCTCTGCTATGAGAAATTACCATAAGCTAGCATTCTCCTTTTAAAACTGTTTTGAAATTTACAGTAAAGGTCTCACCCCACAAAACTCTGCTCAGCACTAACTTTCTTGAGCTAGAGCTGAACTCACCACGGAAGTGACTAGCAGCCACGTGAATAAACGCTTTCAGGTCCAAGGATTTAAATTTAAGTAAAACAAGGGAAGATTTACAAGAAGAGAGAAGGAAAATCCTACTTACAGGGGCACCCTGTGGTCCAATTCGACCTCTTTCTCCTGGCATTCCTCTAGGTCCCTTGAAGAGAGAACAAAAAGTACATTATTTAGGGGCTCATCATGGCAGAATAACAAAAAGGGGAGACCATAGTTCACTTGATTTTTTCCCCCCATAGAGGAAAGAACACACGCTACCCCCTCTTTTTTTTTTTTCTCCTGCTTTTTCTTTGCTTTTTACTTTTTTTTAAACACACTTGACTTTTCCTTTGCTTCCAATAAGTCTTGCACCGCATTGCTCTTCAGCGAGTTTCTGCTCAGTCTTCTTTATTTGCTTTTAACAAGAACATGATTAGGTTCACTGAGACTACAAGCATGGTAAGGACAGATGATGCAAACAACAGTTACAGAACCAAGTTATTTTTTTTCTAGCTGCAGGTGTAGCTTATCTTGTCCTATAGCAGGAAAGAAGTAGCAGCTTCTATAAATCCTTGCAGGCTCACAGGCTTGCCCAGTGGAAATTTAATAAACTGTAATTTCTCTTTTCCTGTTCCAACAGTATTTCCAGTTTTAAACACATCAGAATAAATTTGTATATACTCAGCAGGGTCAATAATGCAATCTCATTTACTACGTCTCATTCAAAAATTAGGTTCCACTTCAGGGATATCACATTCTGCGTGACACAAGACAGTGCTTCGCGGAGAGATGTCATTATCTGATATCAGAAAGGTGCTTTACTTCCAGAAGGACTGCTGAGAGTCAATTTTCGGCGTGTTGGCACTGCTCACAAGTATGCGGTTGTCCAAAACCACATCTGAATGAAAACTACTCCGAGAAAAAGTTCCTCTGTTTCACTCCCATGTCACGCACGCTTATCCTCACCGTAGGTTCCAAAATCCTCTGTCCGCGGTTTTCTTAGCTAGTGCATTTCTGACCTAAATTATTCCTATTCTATCTCAGAGCAACTAAAACAGTTTTTCTCATACTGAAATTGCTCCATGTGAAGCAGCAACATGTAAAAAAAAAATTTTGTCACCCTACACTTACATGAGTAGGTAAACAATCACAAAATCTGCAAACAAGCTTCTGTTGAGCCTTCTGATCTATTATTGTTATCTATGCCTGTGAATTGCAAAGAATAACAGCTTATAGTGGACCAAATTTACTGGTAGTGTAGTAGAAAACAAAGCCTTAATTAAGAGAAAGTTCAGCTTCATGACATCAAGTACAGATATCAAAACCTTAAATTCCTATTGGCAATAGCATTTACAATCTTAAAGCCACTTCTGTAATACCCAATGCACACAACACTCACTAGAGGACCCGTTGCACCCATGGCACCTGTTGGTCCAGATTCTCCCTGTAAATGGAAACGAAATGACACAATTAGAGGAACTGGGCTAGAGGAAAATGGAGTTACGTGTTTCCTGCCTGTCCTCCACCCTTACATGAGACCTAGGAGGCAGATTTGCACAGTCCCCGGTGTGCACCACGGGCACTGTTCCCCATGCTGGTGGGAAATGCCATATTTACTGATTCTCAGTGAAGCAGATCTAACTCCTACCTGTTCTAGCTAACAGCCCACACCACCTCCTGCACTGGTTCTACCAAGGCTCCTGCTGTTGTTGCCTCCACAGAAAGTGGTAAGCAATCTCAGGAAAGAAATCTTTTCTTTTACAAACTCTCCTTAACTACTGATTCCACACACACTTAAATTTAGATTTTGGAAGATTCACTTCATTTACTACGTTTTTAATCTAAAGGAATAGTTCTGTCACACCTGTGATTATCGCCTACACTAGGCCAAAAGTGTTTCAGCATCAGCACTGATCAATGTGGAAAAGCCTGAAAAAAAGTGTTCCATGCTCTTTTAAAATATCTTTTAATTCATCTTGAAAGGATTGTCTCCAGCTGGCTATCCTGTGTTACCACGGCTTTGAGCTGAAGTTGTAAGGGTGCTGCAGTACCAGCCAGGGTCAAAAATTTTAAGGGAAAAATTTGTCAGGTGAAAAATAGTCAGTTCATTAAAATATATTCTCTCTCCTTGCCAATGCCTGTTTCTTTTAAGGCAGTCTCTAGTATGGTAATCCAAAAGAGGAGAGTCAGGTTTTAGTTATGCATTGCTATTTTATTTTATTTTATTTTATTTTATTTTATTTTATTTTATTAAAAAAAAAAGTTAGAAAACTGTTTTTCCTCTCTCAGCTCGGTCACATAAAGCCAACAAGAACAAAAAAATGGCTAAGTGGAAAACTGCAAGATGTGCATGGCCTCTTTGTTAACAGACTTTGTTGTCTTACATAAGTGTCACAGACCTTATGTAAAATACCTTATAGGCCCAAAACTGAGCCCCAGCTGAAATTGTGACTGGCTCTATTGAACTTTCTTCCTGTATAAAGCCCAGACATGTCCTCGTATAGCAGTTTGTATGGATCAAACACACTGTAAAAACGGACAATTCCATTATCGCCTCTCCACTCCATACCAGTAGCACTGACAGGAGAGGGTACAAAGCTGCATTTGAAACGTCGACTATCTTTAATTTGGCATTATAGAAAACATGCTTAAGCATTTAGTTCTTTGGGCCATGAATATACCTTTGCTCCAGCTGCTCCAATTTCACCTTTTGGACCGTCGAGTCCTTTCAATCCCTGTAAGAGTTATAAGAATATGGAGAAACTATATATATGTACACACATAGAGCACTCCTACTATTATTTTTAAAATAACTTGATACTAAAGTGTTAAGAATGGATCTGAGGTGGCAAAAGCAAGAAAGGAAAAAAATAAAGAAGAAAAAATCCAGATGGAATAAAGTTTTTAAACATTTCCTAAATGGAAACCATTTGTACAAGGTACATTTCCTTGGATTTGGTTTCCTTTTTAAAACAAGAACACTTAAAAAAAAAAAAAAAAACTTAAAACAACAAGAAGGAGGCTCTGAGCCATAGGAAACCTATTTATTCCTCCCCAAAGTACAATTCTGGCCAGAAAACTTGGTAATTTGTAATCACTCCATGTTGCAAACACATCCACCTCTCCAGTTCCCCACCCTAATGCAGGGCTTGCCAACAAAGTGAGAGAACTGTCAGGTCTGTGCCTCCTGAAGCTTGGCAGGGCTCAGGCAAGTTCCTTCCAGATTCCCAGATCATTTGAAAATGAAGTGAAGAAAGCACTAGAGAATACAGTACAGAGGTCAGCTTAAAGGGGAACAGCGTTGATTTTGATTTTCTGCAAGGCCCCCTTTCTCTCAAACGCCAGCGATTCTGCTGGAACTGGCAGGATTAAAACTGTAGTCAAATTCGCCACTAACACAAAAGAAGTTGAGTATCTTTTACTGAAACTACCTGGAAACATCATCTATAAAGAGAGGCAAAAATCTTGTTCCTTACCCTGTGACCCTTGAGACCCGGGAGACCAGGAGCACCGGGAAAGCCTCGAGGTCCCTAAGTAGAAAAAAGAAGAAACAAATAAAATCCTTATTTCTGCAGATAAACCTAGAGATAAGGCAGTTAACAGGGAAGAGGGTAGAAGCACTAATACTAACATTCCTAACGCTCCTTCATCTTGGTGACATAACATAGTGAGGCATAGCATTTGAACGGGTATAACATCTAACTATGAAGTTAGACAGTCTCAGCATTATGTACATTTTCTCTAATATTAAAAGCTTTATTGTTTATATCATGGATGACCAAACCTCAAATAGAAGTAATAACTAGTGGTAGGTCAAGTTTTGAAGCTTCAAATGAAGAAATCTTAATTAAATAGAGATCAAAAATCAGAGCTATCATTGAAAATAAAATAGAAACTGAGACCAAACTGCAAACAAACTGTACATGTTCTTTCAGAATATGTCAGTCAAGTAGCATGATAAAAAACTGCTATTAAAACACATTTAACAATTAAACCAAAGTTGCCTTGCACTTAGTTTCCTACCAAGTTTCCCAATTTCTCTTTCAGGAAAGACTAAGTAATGGAAGGGAGTGAGGTGCCTCCTGTTAGAATATTGGTCACATGATTTTATAATGGAAATCACATTAACGCCTTCATACTCTCAGATAACAAGAATTCAGCAAACTGTTTAAACATATAATTTCTTCATTATAGTGCCGCTGAACCAAAGTTCTCAAAAAGATTACAGTTCACACCTTTTGTCATAGCAAAAAATCATTAAGATATATTATGGAAAATGAAGCATCATGAAGCAACACCGACATTCAGAGGAGCAAAAAGAAATGTCAGATCTCAGCGTTCGAGAGGAGAACTGCACATACAGACAAGCTGGTTCCTTGGTTCCTTGTTAGCATCAAGAAAAGTAAGAAAGGTCTTTGCCTTCCCATAGTCAATTACATGGATAATGTTTGATCACAAAGTTCAGTGGGAAATTATTCCAGAGTTGGCAGACTCCTAAAGGGACAATTACTTTATGAAGGTATGAAATTTCTGAAATTAATAAACTAGATTGCTTGAAATTGTTTATACTCAATGAGTTTCTCAGTGAAGGATGATCTTTGTTGTCATACAAGTTCTTGTATATAAATTTGAAACTGTACAAATTATGCTTGCTTAGACTGAACGTCGCCTGTAAAAACTCTTTATTTGGCCTGTGCTCAGTGGTATATGTATATTAGTTTATGCAACCAGGGCAATCAAACGATGAAGCACGCACCTGCAACAGGGCACATGGCAAGGAGGCAAATCATGTGCAAGGGGAAAGAGCCTTGTGAGTGGCTGCATGGTCCTGTTGCCGGTTGGGGTTAAACCACGACAGGGCCAAAATTATATAAGACGATAAAATTATGTCATTTTATCATTGGATATACCTGTTTTCTCTATTTCTAAAGTAAACCATTACAAGTACCGTCTGCAGTACAAGTATGTATTACTTGGAAATCCTTTAATTACATCTGCATATTGCAAACGTAGATAAAAATAAATTATATACGTCTATGATAAAATCCCCTCTTCCCCTGCTTTCAGACTGACTGTTATAAAGGTAACACCGCGCCATCCCAACATGACATCATTTTATAGTCTCTGAGCACTTCCTGCACATGATTGCAAATGGCCACATGCAATGCTGGGAAATGGAGTACAACTTGTCCGCACTGCCATCTGTTTTATGTGTATTTCATCTATGGAACAGTTGAAACGTGCACCCATGAAACGACTCTCAGGGTTAACTCAAGGACTTTTGAATCACCTGTTTGGTTCTGAGCTATCACACTGATCTGGATCAGTAGAGTAAGCCAACGCAAGTACTTCGGAAATTGAACAGCAGAGCTTTGCACTCGTTATTAAAAGAGATAGCGATAACATAAGTATGATTGTTTTGCTAAAATGTAAATAATCATGCTCTTACTGGAGATCCTGGAAATCCAGGCTCACCGGATTGTCCTGGTCTACCAGGTTCACCCTAAGGAAAGAAAAAAAAAAAAAAGGACACATGAAAATAGCAGACGTGAAAATTAGCTTATTATTCTTCCATTCAAACAAATGAGGACATTCGCATCAGTATTACTTATCTTCTCTTTACTGTAACAATTTCAGCGATATAAATCAACTGCACACATGACTAGCAATTTGCATTAGACACATTAACTTAAAAAAGGCTTTTAACAAAAAATTGCGCCAATTGGTGACTGAGTCCAAAATGCATCTCAGCATCACAAGATGGCGCTGCAACGTAGGTGTCCTATGAATTAATGAGGTAACCTTTTGTTACCCTCAGGCAGAGTCAAATTACTTTAATTTTCCACAGGAACAACAGTCTAAAACTGCCCGCATTGTAGCTTGTTAGTTCAATGTTATTAAATGTATATAATTTCATTCTAGGTCGGTGACCCTCTTCTGTGTGATGCAATAGGAAAGAAAATACGTATAATACATGCATCTTACTTGTATGTGTACATACATGGACAGAGTCATAAAATCAGTTATGAGCGTAATAAATTGTTTAAAAGTTAAAAAAAATTAAATACTAATATTTTATTGTCCAGATCCAGGTGAATGTTATCATCAGACAGTACTTCTAACTCATCATGCAATCCCCAAAAGAGGAGATGCCTCCAATTGCCCCCTCCTAACTGTGGTATATTATTATGTTTGATTTCAAGAAAGACATCTCAGTTGGGAGAACTGGATGAGGAAAGAAATAATAAAGTGCCAGTGCTTAAACCTTAGGTATGATGGTGACATGTAAGGAAAAGATTGCAGGGATTTGAAAAGGGTTGCTAAGATTTATAGTTTTGACACTGCACTTAATGAAAAGTATGATTACAAAGAAAAGTAAATAGATAAAATTAGTTACAACAGGCACATCTGCTGGTTAGTCACTGTCTCAAAGATGCCAATATTTTTTTATTAAAAATAAAACGAGATACAAAGAATAACAAACTTACATCTTCACCAGGTTTGCCTGGAGGTCCCTCTGGTCCACGAGAACCAACTGGACCCTAAGAAAGAAATATATTTGTTGAGAAGTCAATTTAGCCATCACTAAAATATCTATTTGCTCCATTTCAAAATCTGGTTTTACAAAAACAGACATAGAAAAAGGATTATTTTATGCCTAAACACACTTGCTTGATTTTGTAGTGCTCTTTCTAACCATCCTGCCATTATGAAACTTGGATTATGTTATATAAAAGTATAGGATGAATTCTTCAGGAGAGAAAAAACCCCCCACACATTAAAAATCACAATTGCTATTGTTCCAAATCTCTGGCTCTTACTTTTACTTTCAAACCGTTTTATCGCCTCAAAAAGATAAATATTCTCATCATCCTTTGTGTAAGTTACACTACCAGGTATGGTTTTACCAGTGCTTAAACATCCTCAGGTCTGTGCTGGAAAAGTAATAATGATTATTTATACTATAATCATTATTATGCATGTTCAAAAAAATTCAAATTCGTTGATTCAGGACAACGTGCTCTGAACACCACAACTCTTGACTGAAGTTACTTAGTAGCTTCAGCTGAGACAACACAAAAAAAACCCTTTCTGAAGTAAGGAGGTATAATATATTTTTTGCATTTTTATTGTAGAAATCCTTGTGTTTATTTGTCTTACCATAGGTCCTGGATCCCCAGGTTCACCAGGTGGGCCTGTGGGGCCAGCACCGCCCTAAAATTAACCAAAGATGAACACAGTTACAAATTCCAAAAAGTAAAAATATAAGGATATAAATTAAAATCCATGATTAGGAAAATCACAGCCGTGGGACAGCCTGGATACTAATTCAGAACCGGTTCACATTGCAAAATGAGTGACAGTTGGATACTAAAATCCCTAAAGCTTTAGATAAGTCTTGCGCCGTACACAAATCCCAATGCAAACTTAACACCATGCCAATACTGAAACCAAACAGTCACCATTTTCATTGCTGTTCCCCCATTAAAAAAGTCTGTTGGGTTAAAACCTTGTTAAAGGTCTAATAAATTCTTCTTTTTGACTTAATTTCTGTATATAGGGTACATCTGGAGCAGAGCTCTAGAGAGCCAGAAGAGGCTACTCCGGACACAGATGCTTTCATCGATGCCTCACTGAAGACGGGCATTGCCTCAGAGACGCGCACACACACCAGTTACTATGTGTTTTACCTTCGCTCCTGGCTAATTACCTTAAATCCCCTGGAGTGAAGTACTTACTTGTTTTCCTTGGAGACCTTGAGGACCTCTTGGACCCACTGGACCCTATTGAAAACATAACTTGTCACACACTGGAAATCACCATTTCCCAAGTAACATTCATCCTACAAAGGCAGCAAAATGGCCTGATAGTGACCTCCAAGATAACATTTCTATGGTCAAACTCTCTGAAAGGCTTTTACTCAGGAGACTGATGTTATAAAATACAAAAGTACAAAGAATGGAAATCTTCAAACTCCAAAAGCCACAGTGGTGTAAATTCATTAGCAGCTGAAAATATGGGCTTGTTTCCTTTCTGGAACCTCAGTGTCTCTGGAGTCAGTCAGAATAACCGAGTTGCCTGCATAGCTCCACGGAAAAAAATTGTAATAACAGAACCAAGTTGGGGAGAATATTCTTCCCTTGAAGGGAATCTCATTACTCAGATTAATCTCATAAAGGAACCAATGACAAAATAAATTCATGCTGCTGTTCTCAGTTGTGAACAGCAACAAGCAGTGATGGAAGGATGTTATTTTCATGAATTGTACAAACCACAAAACATCTTCCAAACAGTTGTGGTTTGTTACAGAAAATTCAGAATTCCCCTTAAAAAGTTTCATAGAATTTTTAGGAAAAATCTCATACTCTATGCTTACGTTACGGTATAAATTACAATAATCTTGTCTAAAAGTAATTCTCTCGTTTATAGCAGTACAAAAATATCTATAGTAGGCAATAACTTGCACATCGACAGAGGCTCAAGATTTATGTCTTTTACACACAATTCATTAATTTTTACTAATTTTTAGAAAGCAAATGTAGAAGCGTTAGTAATAGGCCGTTTAATAATTCTAACAACATTAAAAACAACCCAAAAACCAAAGCTTAAGCTGAGTGACTGTCAGTTACTCAGTGTACAAGGAAAGGAAAAAAGGCTATCGCAGAACTTGAGAAATCAATCCAAAGACAGTGAGTAACACCTGACTTTAGTAAACTTTACGTAAGGCCTTAGAGATATTGAAAGGCCTAGATATTGAAAAATAATTTTAAAGATATATTAAGACAAATCACATTTGATAATGACAAAAGAAGAGGCAATACAAGAGATGCAATGCCTCAAGACAAATTGAGTGAAAGGATTAAGCAAAATGATGCAGGGCAACAAAGTAAGTAGGACAGACTTCCAGAACAAATCCTTGCATGGGCACACAGCAAATCCACTGGAGAGAGACAGTCACAAAAAAAGGAAAGTTCTTTGAAGAAATCACTGCAAAATTCAATCCTAAAGCAAAACATCAGATTACCTTTAGCACCTTTCAATTTGTATTGAAACTGTGCTTGAAAGTTACTAGTGGGGTCTTGGAGGGACAAGATTCATGTAGGCAAACTCATGGACAGTACAATCACTAAAAGATGGTTTCCTTAAGAATGAAGGTTAAAAATAATAGCAAAGAGGGTAACCGTATCTTCAAGACATCACAACATGATATAAGAAGTGAAAAGAGATAATACTAAAAAACAACACCAAGAGTTCCAGCAGAGACAACTTACGGTGGTGAAACAGCTTTCACAGACAGTAAAAAATTTTATGGTTATCATTAAGTCCTTAGTGCACTAGAAGTAAAGGGCATTATCTAAACAGTGAGAGACGCCAATGACAAAACTGGACCCACTGGAGAAACAGAATGTCTGTCTTAAAATAACGAAGCACAGCTTTCAGTTAACAGCTGGTTTCAGAGGTAATTTTTTTTTTAATTACTACCAAAAATAACTATCTTTGATGTCACAATGTGAAAAGAAGCCTTCAAAGTTATGTGTTTGTTTATTCTGCTTTGCGTTACACCTCATGCTTTTCAGTTACTCTGCAGTGACTCAAGACAAGAGAAGACGATCAAAGGGCTGGAGCACCTCTGCTATGAGGACAGGCTGAGAGAGTTGGGGTTGTTCAGCCTGGAGAAGAGAAGGCTCCAGGGAGACCTTATAGCAGCCTTCCAGTACCTGAAGGGGGCCTACAAGAAAGCTGGAGAGATTCTTTGTACAAGGGCATGTAGTGACAGGATGAGGGATAATGGCTTCAAACTGAAAGAGGGTAGATTTAGATTACATCTTGGAAAGAAATTCTTTACTGTGAGGGTGGCGAGGCACTGGAACAGGTTGCCCAGAGAAGTTGTGGATGCCCCATCCCTGGAGGTGTTCAAGGCCAGGCTGGATGGGGCTTTGAGCAGCCTGGTCTAGTGGGAGGTGTCCCTGCCCAGGGCAGGGGGGTTGGAACTAGATGACCTATCTTTAACGTCCCTTTTAACCTAAACCATTCTATGATTCTGTGGAAATCGGGAGCTTTTTTTTTCCCTGTACCTTACTCTTAGCAGCTGCTGTATTTCAGAAGGAGGGAAGGAAGACAAGAAAGCTAGAGGTGGGGAAAAAAGCTTTCACTTTAACAGAAGAATATTTTTTCACTTTTTCGCAGGTCCTGTGAAAAGCTGTACTAGAACATACTGTACATCCAGGTTCTAGAGGCATAGGGAGTTGAAGAGGATGAATTCCCCTTTGGGTTTTTGCATATGCCCACCACTTCCACCTCGTTCTACAGTACAGGTCTAATCTGGTCTTACCACTGCACCAGGCATCAGTCCCATCTGACTACCAAGTCCAGATTTCTCATCCAGTCCTGCCATCTGAGCTGAAAATGGCTGGAAAAATAAGATGGGTGATTTTAGCGTTAGTCATTTTGACGCTTCATAAAGCAAAATTTCACGCAACCGAATCTTTGTTGTTTACATTGGCTTTGCAGCAATAAGAGCTAAATTCTTGTTATAATCATTAAAATAAAAGTTGTCTTTCCTGTAAATTTAAGGTTTAAGGCTTCATAGACCAGTCAAACGCATGACATTGTCTGCTTACTATTCTGAATCTACTCCCATTTGAATATTAAACAAATGAGAAAATTACCTAAAAAGAGGAAAGCCTCCCACGAAATTAATTTCTTTCACCACCTTCAAATTTAAATCACACCTTAACTTCATCTGCACTATTCCTTTATTTCTTGTAAGCCTTTCTTTTGTTTTCATTTACTGTGCTTCAAATTCAGAAATACCTTAAGGTAAATGGAAACGTAGCTGATTTTATGATTTCAAACTGCAATATTTAAGCATGTTGCCCTTATCCACCTGATAGGCCATTGCTGTTCATGACAATTCACAGAAACAAATGAGTTAGAGCAGGGAGAACCTTCAGTGCCCTCCATCTTCTTCAAGTACATAGTTGAAATAACAGTTCTATTTTGCTTTGTTCAGAGCCAGATCCTCACTTGTGGCAGGCAAGGGATTACAGTGGCTGAGATTGAGCAACTGCGCAAACGTCCATTCAAGTCATCTAAGATTTACCATTTGTTCTGCATCAGATTTGTCCCCAAACACATTTTTCGCAAGGCTGGAGATTGCCTAACTTCAGAGACAGGAATACAAACCAAAAATGTCTTATATCTCTGGCCACACCTATTCTTTCATGTTTTCTGGGGAAATCTATAAAGGATGGTGGCCTAACGCCCATCCTGGTGCTTCTGTGGTTCTAAGGGATTCCTCTGTGCTGAAGATGATTACTTGGGCTGAATCTGCTGGATTCAGAACTATTTGGAAAGGTGGTTAAGTCAAGAAATGCTGCCCAAACTTGCAAGCTGTTGGCCTAACATGAATATTTCAGCTTATTGTCAGTATAACTCTATTGTTTTCCGTAACATTGCAGGAACAATGGAGTGAGAAACCAAAACAGATATCTTCCAAACAGCAATGAATGTGTAACTGAATATACTTGACACATTCAAATATGTATTTCATTATCAATCACAATTAGTGTTCCATGGAATTTGCAAGGCCGGGGAGCGGGGGGAGTCTTGCAGAACACCTTGTCTGTGTCTGTGGCTGGTTAGCACTGCTTTTGACAATTCCATACTTGATCTCAGTGTTGGTTCGAACAATTACAGCAAGATGTATACTTAAGCACATTTTGATTTCTCATATTAGTTATTCTGTTATTTATAATTAATCTTACTTTTTCTTTTCCGTATTCCTCATTTGGCACACCAGTTTCCCTGTACTATTGCCCAGATCCCTTGGGTTTAAGTCAAGTGGAAGTAACGGAACCCTGATGAGAGTTTTAGATTTGGCCACCTTGGCTTTTCTAGATGCTAAAACCCATTGTGAAAGGTGTGGGTGTGTCCTTTCCAAGGTTTCTCATGTTCAACTTGCCCCAGTTTTTTGGCAGAACTTGGACTGTCACTAGCTGCTCTCCCTCATGACTGGGAGACGGGAACTGTGGGCACAGAGTTCCACATACACTGAAGCAAAGAGAAGTTACTCTTTGTATCACGTGGATCTGGCCCAACACTCACTTCACTTTGTATCAAAGCAAGTGTAAAACTTACCCTGCTTAGTCCATCTGGTCCTGGGTGGGTAGGATGCCCTGGAGGACCAGGGTCACCAGGCTGGCCAGGAATACCAGGTTCACCATCAATCCCTTGAGGACCACGAGGACCCTAGAGAAAAATCAGAAATGCCAACAGTGTGCAAAGGTATTCATTAAAATCATTGTAACTGGCAAACAACTGCCTAGTCTTTGTAATAGGTTTCTGATAAGTTTTATGCATTTCTACAGAAAGATCTTCAAAGAAACAACATCCCTCAAGATCTGTTCCTACCTTCAGATCAGACGCGCTGGCTAAAATTAGTCACAAATCCAACACACAAGTAAACTGCAGTAATTTGTCTCAGAGACACTTTTAGAAACTCGGGTTTCCTGTCATTCCATAGTAGAGTATACTATTCCTGAAAAACTATTTGGCTTTGCACACAATACAGAATATCACAAATTTACTTCTAAAATACCTACAGCTCAGAACTGTGTACATACATGTTTAGGAAACTCCAGCATAAGGCTGGATTTTTACAGCCTCTTGACATCAGGAATGGTTTAGACAGCTCACACTATTGCTGATTTCTCAACACAGTTACACGGCCAAAAGTGCGGAGTAACTCCCTTGGTGTCGGCGTTATCTCTGGCTAGTATTGGCAGAATAGGCTTAGGAGGCCATCCCATTGCTCCCATTTTGATCACCCACTTTTGATTCCTAAGCTGGATTCATCTCATCTTGTGTCAGAACTAAAATTAAACACAGAAGCAGCTAATGAACATTAGTGGAACAAAATCAACAGCAACAGGGTCAATAAAGATACACTTCAACCATAAAAACAGACTTTAATACTGCTTCCTTCGTTAGAATAAAATGTTTGACGATGGCAAGGAAAAATTTTATACTGTATGATGAGCTCTTCTATTTTAAGGATCCTTAAACATAAAACTTTGGAAGCCCGGCTCAGTGAGTCATCTTTACAAACACAATTCTCATCAGACAGATTGCTTGTCTTTCCTTGAGATGAGGACTGTGTTTCCTTGCAGTCTGCGACACGTTTCAGTGGAATTTATGTCTGAACTAGTATGGTTTGAACTGGGATGATTTGAACTAGTACGGTTCGCATGTTGAAGAAAAAGCATTCCCTTGGGAAAGAGCTACACTGGGATAGCATTGACAATAGGATTCCCGGAAACTCCCAGTGAATAAGCTAATTCTCTTAATTCTCATTCTATCTTTATGGTCCAAAATTCCTATAAGCCTCGCCATCAGGGGAAGACCCTTGCCTTCTCAGACATACATGTACACACACCCCCCTCCTCGCAGAACGAGTTGTGAACAGATGGTATTCTGAAACAAAGCAGGATTCATGCACGGTGGATGGAAACAGAAGGTTCTAGCAGAAAACATTATTATTTAATATTTCTATTATAAACAGAAGTACACACTGCCAAACCTAAAAGTGCATACTGTCCAAAGGAGGAAAAGAATGAGTTATCTTCTTTTGCTTGTTCTCAAAACAAAAAGAAAACAAATCTAAGCGTTAGAGAAAAAAACCAGTTCCCTATAAAGAATTAAGTGAGCTTCTACACAACTACTGATTTTCAATATCCAAAGACACCTTAACGAAACCTGATATAGAAAAAGGGGTTTTTTTCATTTCTTTTTAGAAAAGTACCTACTTCCTAGTCACCAAAAATCAACCTACTTCAAGAGCAACAGTGCAACCCCCCCACCTCAAAACATCCCTGAAAACCATGTTTTGTATTTGTAGGTGGCAACTAACCAGCACTATATAACCAATATTTGGAGGGCTTTTTAAGAAAATCTTTATTATACTTTTATTTATTTTATATTGTTTATCTCTTCATATGTATATTTAAAAAAAAAAAAGCCCTTTCATTTTCCTTCAGTAGCTCAAGGTCAGTGAGGTGTTTTTTTTAAAAAAAAGGGGGGGGGAAATTCTAACACAGGCCACGAGGTGGCACCGTTTAAACACTCAATTTACTCATTCTGACTCATTGCTGCTGCTGTTCAGGAAACTATTACAGGTTTTGCCTGTAATGGAATAAAAGGAAATGCAGACCATGGTATAACACTCTTAAAATACTATGTATTTTAACTGCTTCTGCAATTACAATCGAGTGTAAATCCATATGGAAACAAAACATACCAACGGTTCTGCGGATGCTCAACCTTATTTTCTGTCTTCAAAAGTTCATTTGTAAACACCTAAAATTTTATCATGCTCCGTAACTCCCTCTCCTTAGATGCATTTTGAAAATGCAAACATGCTATTCCCTCGCTGTTTCAGTCTCATTGTTACACTAAAAAAGAATTTGGGGGAAAAAATATGCTAGTACTCCTGAATTCATTTTTACATGGGTCCTGCTTTTGTAAAAGGCAGAGATTCATAGCAAGGTTGAGTCCTTCCGCTCACTAGTCAGTAGGACCTCATGTAAAGACCAAAAAAACATCCAAAGAAACAGACAAATGGCTCGGAAATGTGCTTAGTGTTTTTATAATAGCACTGGTCAGTAATGTATTTACCCAGATTAATTTTATAAAGGGCGTCTGTACAAGGTTACCTGCTCCGTGAGGTATTTTAAAAACACCTGCAAACAACGTGCAGAGAGGTTTTCATAATATAAACTGCAGCTGTGAGCTAACATTTTTGTTCACACAAGTATAAATAAAAAATCCTGCACTGGCAGTCACTCTGTATCTAAAAGCCGGACTTTTTGGTCTCAGACCTGCACTCTGACATACACACGGCTCACCAGAACCTCTGACGTAACATTTTTGAAGGAGCTGACTGGTTCCTAATCCCTTGATATGCCTTGAAAGCAGTATAATAACCTGTGTCAAAGGAACTCAGAACTATTTGTAACAGCCTTTTGGTGTTTTCGGTGCTTTTAGTGACCACTCTATAGAGACATACAAGGGATGCATGGCAGAGAATGAGACAATATTTAGCATCTCATTGATAATATTGCACATTAGGAAAGCCTTTCAGACACCTCTATAAACACAGTCAAGATTCCTCTACACACCACAAGATTTCACAATTACTCCCAAAATTCTTTTAAGCATCTTGATACTCATTCAACAGACAAATGTCTTACGGTGATTTAAGAGCGGCAGTGGCTTTGGCATCCATCTCAAAGAGGCTACACACTTACTCCACCGCTTTAGAAATGTCTTTACCATCTATGGACAACAGGCACTCACTGGAGGACCAGCAGAAAGGAGTCAGTTTTAGGCCTATGCCTGAACTCAGTATTGGCTCACTCTCTCCTGAGGGATAGGAAAATATCCACATAGAAATTACAATGATACAACTCTAAAATCTGCTTTTAGCAGCTTCTGCTCTTTGACCTTGGTTTTTCAACAGGAACACGTCGTCTTTGGTATTTTCAGCACTCCCTTTTGGCCTTTCTGTGGTTCTCCACATGCAGACACTGAAATTCCCTTCTGAAGTCTTTATTTCCACTGAGCAATCTTGATTATATTATTCACCAGCATACCAACATATGTAGTCACATATTAACTCCTGCTAACTTCCCGAGCTTTGCCTTTGCTGAGATACTCTGAGCCACACGGCTCTCACTGCTGCTGATGCACAGTAGCAACCAGCAAAAATTCAGCAAGTTCTTAAGCAGACGAGCACGATGTTCCAATTTTGTTCTTTTTTTTTTTTTTTAAATCCTGAAGAAAGCCATAGTCTCAGACACTACTTTGGGGAAGTGTTGAGAAAGGATGGTTTTTAGTGGAAATACTGCTAAACCTGTCAACTATGTGAAAACATTCAGGTTTCAATCTACCCAGGGGAATGGTGAGATATGAACGTGTTTCTGTTTGTTACCTGATTCTTGGAAAATATGAGGAAAGTTCTGGTAACTCTAGAAGACATGGAGACAGTTAAAAGCCATCTAACCATTTGAGGTTAGTCAGTACTTGCCTTCTGAGATATTTAATAACTTACAGGTCTTCCCTTTGGTCCTCGTTCTCCTCGTGGTCCTTGTGAGCCTGGAGGTCCCTAAAAGAAAGATCAGAAATATTAAGTGCCTTTTAATCTAACTAATGATTAATAACGCTCTGAAAATATGAAATGGAATGCTTATTTGAAAATTAATTTGGGGGGGGTGTTCACATTATCATAAAGAAAACAGCTACAATCACCAACTATTCAATATTTCTTCTCAATAGTACATTGCCTGAAGGGTGTAGAACCAGGATGCAGAGATCTACAAAATAGTTTCATCTCTCATGTGCTCCACAAGTTAATTTAGCAAAGGTTTTCTGAATGCTGGAGGCTCGCTCTTAATGCAGAAATGTACAGGTTTGAGACATCCTTCTTGCTAGCCCAGAACTGGTCTCTGCTTAGCCACAGCCGGGGAGTCTACTGCGTCTCCTTCTACTCTTGCTCGATCCCTGCTATAAAAGCATTCCCCGGCATCAACCTCACACAAAGGTCCTCAGCCATGCCTGTACTACAGGCACACATCCATTCACTTAGGGCATGGGCTGACCTGCGACTAGTGAAAAATCCCATAATCTAGTTGCCTCCTCAAATCCAGCGGCTTTGCAGGCAATACCCACTACAGGCACGGAAGAGTCCTCCATCACATCATCCTCACTGTACAAAACAGAAGCAGCAGGAAGTGGAAAATGCTATCATCAGAGAAACAGAACATCAAAAATTACTCACAGCTGGTCCTGGGCGGCCTCGTATTCCTGAAACCTAAAGAAGGCAATATAAATTAAAGTTACCAAATATATTATGGTATTATTTGTCATGACTACCCTACCAAAAAATTAGTTATTGAAAAGTAAATAGCAAGAGGGAAGATTCAAGAACCAGGGAAGGTGCAAGGCTTTTTGGAAAAAAAAAATTATATATATATATATATATAAAAATTCTACTGGTTATCTCTTTCCAGTTTGTTGTCTTTTTATAGGCAATATGAGCAAAATCTTGGAAGTAACACTGTTATTCTAAAACCAAAATAAATAAGTGTATTGCAATGATTTAGTCCCAACTTATTCATTTGTTTGTCTTAATGCTGGAAAGGGACAATAAAGATAGAAAGTGACAATTTATTTCACCTGTTTTCTCAAGTGTCTCTACGCTTTCCAAATACTAATTTACCATTATACCTCCACAAAATTCTACCTATAAAAATAAAGATTATGACAGATTTAACTCAATAATTTTTTTTTCCCAAAATACAATTGACAGGAATTTCTAATGTTATAGATGTGAAACAGTGTAACTAGTTCCATTCCCGTCATTCCTAGGTTGTACATTTTTGTTGTATTTCCTTAATTACTGCAGTTCGGCTTTAAAGTACACTTCTAGGGTGTGCTGATAGATGAAGAAAAAAGTGGACTTACAGGTGGCACTATGCCAGGTTCTCCTTTTTGTCCCTGTAGGAAAAAGACACAAAAACATCAGATGGCAGAAAACGAGTGGAAGTACAATTAACAGCACCAGTTACACCGCTACCATCCCTGTGACTGTGACAAACGCTAAGACTTCTCTAAGGATACAACTGAGACTAAATTAAAGTACCTGCGATATCTAATCCATACTATTTTTAATGACTATGGACACTGATTAAACGAAGGCTATAAATTAACAGATTTTTTCTAACTGCATAACATACTTGCTGAAAGAAGAGTCAAACTAAAAAATGGCCATGATATTTAAGTACTAGAAAACATGCCATAGTTCTGTTGTCGGATGATTTGATTCATAGGAAATGCAGAGCCCAGAGCAGCATTCAGATTCCATTTCTGCAAGGTATTAAATTCAATTTCATATCGTTAAATCTACGGACATAAAAAACCTGAATGTTCATCTGCAGCATAGGGACAGAATAGAAAATGATACCGTATGGCTTCAGAGTGAAGGACACAGCATTGGCCAATTGAATTTTCTTTGATCTGAATGTGTTGGCAATGATTACGTGTTACATAAAATAGCTGGATTTAGACCTATTTGTGTTAGCCATTTTATTAAGGAAAAACAAAAAAGAGGACTTTGTAAAGAGAAAAAATTTCTTGCCTCGTTATCAAGTAATAATAAGCTGGTTACAGTCCATTTATTTCGTTAAACTACCTCTGCACAGAGAGCTACTTGGTTTCAGCGAGTGTATATACTTGATCACCTCAAGATTATTTCCATTATGTCTTGTAGCTTCTGTAAGAATAAAACTTCTCTTTGTTTAATTGCATACGATGAGAGAGGCTGCCCACAGAGCCACGGCTCTGGGCAAGAGCGCATCGTCCCAGTGCTACCTACTGCGCACCGGGCAGCTAAGCCCCAGCAAAAAACAAGCTGCAAGTTGTCATAGTTTGGCTTCTAATGACCTCGTGGTCCCTCCCCTCATTTTGTGGCACTGCTAGAGATGAAACAACCAAACTACTTAAACTGGAATTCCTTTGATGTAGACAGCAGGGATTTCAGCCAGGGGATTCTCTACAGTAAGACCATGATTTTTGAAATCATTAAGTGTTTTTAACAGAGCTTATAGTTGATTTCTGTGAAGCACTCCAAGGAGATGCAATAGATTCTTCTAACGGTTGTAAAACGTTAAAGAAAAAAAAAAAAAAAAAAAGGAAATCTTACCTTTCTTCCTCTACCTATTAAAAAAGAACAAAAGAAGAAAAGAGAGGAAATTAATGTTTTTACTCTGAGAGGCAGAACACAGTGAGAGGTGAGTGAAGGTGTTGCAGCCAGAGCCATCCTTGATCCCAGATGCACAGAAGACGGTGCATCGCCTACAAGGAGCTGGGGAAGTCCCAGGGACACCCATACTCCCTCGATCGGGTGTGAGGAGTCAAAATGGTTGCGATGATGTCCCCTGATTCTCAGCCTTTCTCAGTGTTGCACAGAATAAGAAAGAGCATTTCAGGAAAGCAGAATATCATGTGGGGAATTGTCAGAAGCTGGCCTAATGATTGAGAGTGAAGTCAAAGGAAGTTTTATTACTGACTTCAATCCAAGCAATGTTGATGGATCCATAACATATTACACGGTATTTTTCGAAAGATAGAGCTGACTGAGGCATTTTTGACCTTTTCTTGTTTGAAAAGCACCGGCAATATCGTGCGCCTGAATTCAGAGCGATACAGCCACATTCACATCCACAAAAATCCTTCAGAGGCATATTTTATTAATACCTTGAATAACAGTAAGGAATTCTGGAACGTAGCCATACTGCTTTTATATTTGTTGGGTGTACCTTGTTGGCCTTGGCCTAATGCCTCCCAAAACACAGCAGGATGCACCATCTATTTATTAACGCTTGCCACATCTTGCTCCGTTGCTCAATTACACAAGTCCGTGCTACATGCTCTTTATCACTATTTTATCCCACATTAAGCTAATCAACAGCAATTATATCTTCTGAAGAAATTGCTTTAATTCCTATATATAGAATGTAGTTCAAATAATGCAATACACAGTATTAATGAGCATTAATTGCAAGTAAAGAGATTTTCTTTTAGGAAAATTTAAGGGGGATTGCTTCATCCAACTCTTGCCAGGGAGAAGAAATGGACTGGAAAAGGCATAATCTTTAAGGTACATAACAGAAAGTATGCAAACAGGGAGTTAATAATACTTCATACTGATTTTTTTTCTTATGTCTCACAAAACGATCATGCGTCTGTGTTTCCACTTTGGGGAAACACTTTATACTGTTTACATATAATGTTTACATTTATTCATCTATTGGAGGGGCCCTGAATTGAGTATTTCATTAAAGTATACACTTATTTTATTATATATATGTTTATGTAATAAATATAGATTTATCTTAATATGTTTAAGATATGTATTTATCTTATCATATTTATCTTTCCGTTCCAGATGAACCGCAAAAAGCAGCCAGAATTCAACCTCCTTGAAATATCATCAGATCAACCTTTCAGTTATAAAGCCGTTGGGGCTTGTATCAGATTCATAGTCAGAATAAAACTGTTACCAGAGATGCACCAGCTCAGGTGCAACCCAAGATGGAAGATAACTGCCAAGTATCTACTCTCTTCAGATTCACCATGGAAATACCATTAAAAATTTCGGTAACGTGAGGTTCCTAGTTCTTTGGTTTGGCTCTCCTTTCAAAAAAGCACACTGGAAAGTAATCTTACCAATGGTGGGGTCAAAATCACGTGTTGTGTGGGGACACACGGGACAGCACTCTCCGGGGGGCACCTGTGGGTTCTCACACTCCAGCACATCTTGACACTGGATTTCATCGCAAAGAATAGCTCCGTTGTCACAGACGCAAATTTGGCATGGTGAGGGCTTCCAAATATCCCTGTTCAGGTACATCTGGCCATTCTGAGTGCAGGCGATTTCTTCAACATCTTCTCCTGAGGAAGGAGAGAGAATATATGACACGTTTTCCAACCGTGAAATCAAAGGAGGAGTACGTCTGGACAAGGAAAAAGCATATCTGAAGATGAGAAGCAGCATAACATACGTGAAGAAAACAGCCCACCAGCATAGCTGAAGTTGATATTAAGGACTTCTAAATATCAGTCATCTTAAGCGTCTTGCTTATTTTACCACCTTATTTCTCGATCAGAAAGAATTAAAAGAGAGTCACCATGGAGTGCACAAGCCCACCACAGTATCAAAGGAACATTGCCTCAGGAGTCTCTGGATGTCATTTTGCTAAGTGGGGTGCTAACTCTGTGTTGAGGAACTCCTGCTATGTGCCAGCACAGGGCATTACTCCCCCTCTACTCTGCCTTGGTGAGGCCGCACCTGGAGTACTGTGTCCAGTTCTGGGCTCCCCAGTTCAAGAAGGACAGGGAACTGCTGGAGAGGGTGCAGCAAAGGGCTACCAAGATGCTGAGGGGACTGGAACACCTCTCTTATGAGGAAAGGTTGAGGGATTTGAGTCTCTTCAGTTTGGAAAAAAGACGGCTGAGGGGGGACCTTATCAACACTTATAAATACTTAAAGGGCGGGTGTCAGGAGGATGGGGCCAGGCTCTTTTCAGTGGTGCCTGGCAACAGGACAAGAGGTAACGGGCACAAACTTGAGCACAGGAAGTTCCATCTAAACGTGAGGAGGAACTTCTTTACTTTGAGGGTGGCAGAGCACTGGAACAGGCTGCCCAGAGAGGTGGTGGAGTCTCCAACTCTGGAGACATTCAAAACCCGCCTGGATGCATTCCTGTGCAACCTGCTGTAGGTGACTCTGCTCTGGCAGGGGACTGGACTAGATGATCTCCAGAGGTCCCTCCCATCGCCTATCATTCTGTGATTCCATGATTACACATGTCTGACTGGGGAGAACCTGCAAGACTGCTGTACATAAGGGCATATGCTACCTGCACCCTGCTGCAGGAACCTTACACAGCCAGACTTCAGACAGCGTTGAACAGACATGGCAGAGTTTGTAGAAAAGAAAAAAAAAATCATTTATTTGGGCCTTGGTGTAAAGTAATACCAACACAGAGAATCAAATCTTCCAAACAGGACAGTCACTGCCCAGTGGCAATAGCAGTCTCCATTGCAGGGGTACTTGCAGAAGTTTCTCCAGCTGAGTGAAGAGAGGCTCCTCAAACTACTTATTTTGCTCGGTTTTTATCATCCAGCTGGTTATCGCTCTACATAATAACCCCAGCACACGCATAAATTATTGACATGGATGTATATTAACTACATACAAAATACCACCTAAATACAAAATACCACCTAGATATTTTAATTATATATATTAATATATATTTTTTATAGATATATAATTAATTATATACGAAAGACCATTTATATAGGAACAGCATTGAGTGACTATATGCATATGTCCTGTTTATGTATACAGTCATGCATTTGTATGGAGGTCATTCTATTTTATTGAGGTTGCATGTAAAATTTTTAACCTAATCCGTTCCATTTACAGAAGGTTTACTTTCTTTCTTGTCTTAATACTATTACTTTTCTTTCTTTTCCGTGAATTCCAATTTAGAATTGATTTCTTAGTAATTATTTAGAAATCCATTCAATATAGGTTTTGTTCTCTCCTCTTCAACCAATCTACTGCCACCAAGGCAGAACAACTTCTCTGGGCTGAACTTATAACTTCGAAATTTCAAAAATTTCTTCATTTGATTGGCAGTGGCATTTAAGGGGACAAAACCATCTGTTAAGACAGACTTAAGTGTACGCCTTTGTTTACTTCCTACTCTGTAGGCAAATACTCCAACTATCTGGATTATTTTTTTAATCATGAGGTGAGTACATCTCAGTATCTCCCCCTAAAAATAAAATAGGTCTGATAAAGAATTCAAAAATTAGATAAAGTGGAAACTTTTCTTTGGGTAACCAACATTTTACAGAATGCCCTATCCGCAAAAAAAGATTTTTTCACTTTGGCCCAATGAATATTTCACCCTCTAAAGAAATGTAAGCACCCACAAAAGCAATGAACCAGGCTATCCCTAGGCAATGGGTCACAAATTGCAAACCAACAACCCCAGTGCCAAGACGCCCTCCTCTCAGTCACACACAGCAAAGCTGTCACACACAGTCCAAAATGATTCTCTGGCCCCCTGGGATGCTGCGGAGAGGATTAATCTTACCTGGGTGGGAGCTCCATCTGACTACAGAAACCGTCCTATCAAAAAGGTCTTTGAAACTGAACAATCCAGTTAAAACCATTACCTGAAAATGCACAAGCAGCCCTAATTTCTAATCGAGATACATATATGTGACGCGTCCCACTAGTCAAAGATTGCAACCATTATTTTTTAAGAAAACCTGTTAATAGCGTAAAAATTAACAGCTCTAAGGACAAGTACAGTTTCACTGTCGTATGCATTTCTGTCCTAATTTAAACCAGCTGTAAGCAGAAAATCACAAAGTAATAAATACGAACAGATTTGGAATTTCAGCTTCATGCCTTAACTAAAGTCCAGTCACTCCATCAATGTCAAAGCTCGGAGAAACGGAGCAGATGTGCCATTAACTGTTGCCTGCCATCACTAGCTTCTGCAGCTTTCTAACAGAAACTATATCCGAATTTATACCAGGTCAGCTCCTCTCTTCAATGGGTTTATCACACCCACTGACAAAATGACTGGAAGGGTTGCTGCAGAAGCTCAGGAGGAAATGTTTTCAGTGTGAAGTAAAGACATCAACCAAGTGTGCTGTACAGTCCATTTATGACACTGTGAGAATCCTTTTCCAAACTGCAGATCGCATTTTGGAAAGCGCTCTCCTCGCTTCTCCCTTGTGTGCATGACATAATGTGCTGTCTGACATATTTAGCCTTTTCCCCCCAGATGTCTGGCATATGGTCCATGTCTTCCTTAATGTAACACCCGCAGAACTCGTCGTGCTGTTCAGAAGAGCAGCAGCTTGCATAAATGAAATTTCTAAGTTACCGAGCCCAAAGTCAGCGTTCTGTCATGACTTCAAATAAACCACATAGCAACTGCTTTGGCAAATCGGAGCTGAGCCAGAGGGTGACTAGCTTCTGCCTGGGTCCTGCTCAGCGGCAGAGAAAGAGGCAGAGAAAGGCGGAGGAAAAAAGCATACACCAACTTCTGGACCTGTACTAAGAAATCTGTTTTCCTAACAGATTGCAGATATGCTGATATTAAAAAAAAAAAAAAAAAACAAAAAAAAAAAAACCAACACCAAAAAAAACCCAAACCACCCACACAAAACAACAAAACACTATCAACAAAAAAACAACCAAAAAACCAACAAAAAAACCTCCCACCCCACGATACTCCCAGGAAGCATGTTTTTAATTTTAAATCTTTTGATTACGTTTGGTGCTTCGAGTTTTCCTTCCTGCTGTGACTGCATTACGTTGAGAGAGTAACCCAAAAAGAGCATCTATTTCAAAGCCAACTCCCCACAATCACATTTTACTCTCAGGCCTGAACTGTAGGCATATTATCCATCTACACCCAAACCGGAAAAGGCAGCAAAGGAAATTGTTCCACCGTTTCCTCCCTGGTTTGGAAATCTGCAAGTTTTTTTAATTACAGAGACCAAGTCACAAACTCTCTGGGTCGCGTGTTCTTTCTGCCCCTGCAATTGTAACACAAGTTGCTGAATGGCTTGAAAATCCGTTTTGCAAATTGTTGATGTGGAAAACGGATCTGATAGCCCGTTAGCTGATTCCTTTCTTACCAACAAAAAGTACAACTCGAACTGGTATTGGACCTCACTAGAGAATCTACAAGGTTGAGAATCCATTGAAGATGATGAAAATGAGTTTCAAAGCAGCCTGCAAATATAAAAGGCAAAGTAGAAGTAATACTTTACGATATATTTAAGGACTCGTTCATTCAGGAGCTTGCACAAAGGACCTTCATGAAAGAGAATTTCAATGAAAAGCATAGTGAGTACAACGGAATTATTTTTCTGCTACGTATTGATCTGTTGGAATATCAGTTTTGTTTTAAAGAACTATTTGATCAGAAGCCAGAGAGTCAGCTATAGCTAATATACTAAATCATTATACTCGGAGACTACGCATCAACAGTTCGGAAGCAAAAATCACATCGTGCACTGATATACCCGGGCCCAGTTTTGCGACGACACTGAAATTGTACTAACTACGGGGCGCGGGGTGGGCTGGGGGACGACGACCCCCATCCCAGCCACTAGATGGCTGTCAAAGCCCGTCAGTCATCGACAACAAGCGTCAAGTTTATGCACAGTAAAGGTGTGCAAGGCACATCCCGCTTAGGGCATTTCATGCTGAGCTTGTTTTCCTTTCACGGAAACCTCTGGCAAGGTTAATTCCACTCCTCAATAAGCCAGTAACAGGAGAAGTTTTTTAAAGGACTGCATATGAAGGCATTTCAATCTTGCACCACCAGGTAGATATGCATAATTCCGAAAGCAGCGCCTGGAAATTCACTGCTGCTTGGTTTGCCATTTAAAGTTACTCCACATTACTCGACCTTCCTTGCCTTCCTTGACCTCTGGTTCGTATCTTGCATGCAAATAAGGAAAGTGAGGCCTGGGCACGGAACCAGGTAGAACAAAAAGAAAGGAAGAAGGAAAATGACACCATAAAAAGAGAAAATTCAGTGGGGAGGGTGGGGGTGGGTTGCGTGGGGAGGGGGCAGGAACACCGTGTCTTAAGCAAAAAATATTTTAAAAGAAAAGGGTAAGAAGGGGGAGAAAAGAAAGACTATTCCACACATTCAAACAGGGGGGCTTGCTGAAGCTGTCATCCTAAGGTCTTTTTTTTCCTTGCAGAAATCTCTCCAAAGCTACAAACCATACTCTCCTGTTACCTGTCTCCACTTATAGACAACGTAACACGGAAGCAGTCAACCACCATTACCTCAGCTGAGGAGACGGCAGGTATATGATGAAAGGGAATACATCTCTCAATGCCCCACTTAGGGAAAAAACCGCCCGAGCAAAACTTGCAGAGGTACAGGTTTTCTGCAGACGCTAATAACTTTGGTTCACAGATGAAACAGTAAAGGAAAGAAAAGGATTTGACAGCAAAGCGTCTCCGTTTCTTTGCATTTTTACTAGTCCTACCAATGCAATAATTAAGGGAGCCTAAGGGCGGACAGACCTACAGCAGCAGAGAACACAGTCTAACAAAGGCAGAAAAGATGATGACTGGTGCTGAAAGCACAGTCTGCCAGTTTTATGCTTTCTTCTGCCAAGAGGGACTTCTTGATGCCTACTGTAACCAAACCCCAATGCTTTTACGTTGCTTCACGTAAAAAGACTAGAACAAAAGAGGTTATTTAATGAAAAAGGGTAAGAAACAAAACAGCTTGTGCAGGTAGCTTCTCGTCCTCTTTTTGTCATCCTGATGCTAGCTTGCGAAAAGCGTAAGGAAATATAAGATTACATAGATACGATGTTTTTTAAGTTTAAAAAAATTCTAGAACATGAAAAGCTGTCAAGTTATGAATTACAAAATTTAATCCTGCTGACTCACAAAGCAGAGGTGCAGAAGTAAATCAAAGTGAAAGATGATACGTGCTAACAACCATTTTGCAGATGTACTGTTGTGCCTGTGCACAGACTGCCAAGAGAGGGACAAGAGGAGCTTGGTGTTAATAATCTTTGATTGTCAGCCTGTTGTAACAATAACGTAGAGCTTCATCCAGTTCCCATTAAATCAATGGGAAAAACCTCTCATTTATAAGAATAGAGCGCCTGTTCTGTTTGTCTTTTGATAAGTTTTTTTGGAGTGGTAATAAATAAAGTATTATCCAAATTACTGTGCCATGCAAATTATAACGTAAACACCAATTATGTTGAAAATCAGATACTTTTCAGGAGTGCTGATAAATACAAAACCTATTTTGCATTTGTTGCACAGAAAAATTCTTGTTAATAATCATTAACGCACACAGTTTACAGAAGTACTTTACAGTTACATACATGAGGATGAACCTGGAATCCCTTACTAATAGAAGTTTGAACTGATTCACAATTCACTTCGTATGAAATATTTGATTGTCAAAATGAAATCAAATTTGCATTCAGACATTTCCATTCAGGATACATCATATATCTCAGTGAATGTTAGATAACAGCCACAGTACAACAATACACTTAAATGCGAATAACTCAGCATTCTCCTGGAAACACCGATCACTAACATGGTTTGTAACACATTGTTAATTCACTAAAGTCTACAGAAGATGAATATTCTCTTGATGGCTTCAAATGCAGTTTAAGTCTCCCTGCATAGTCAAGAGAATAAGCAACAAATGACATGTGCAGATTCATCAAGAGTATCATGCAGAGGATTTATTCGTTCCAGGACTGTCTAAAGAATAACTATCACAGCCATTCATTGGTCTAAAATAAGATGACTTTCTCAAAGTCTGTGGCTCTGTGTTTTATGCCAGCTGAAGGTCTGGATGAACATTTCATTTTGCATTTTCCCTATGGTTTCCTGAGGAAATTAGGTTTATGCGATCCTGCTGGCTGCACTGTGACATCTGTGTCCTCAAGGCCATTTGATTCCAGTGGCTGATTTGAGCCAGGTGTGACAGAGACCTTGTGAGAGACCAGGTCACTGAGATAATTGTGCTCCTGCAAATGCTGAGAACATACACGGTTAGGAAGAGAAGGGAGTTCCAAGCTAGTGCCCCACCAAGGCTCCATTGTAAAACAAGTAACAAACCCCTTTTTCCTTATACTTTTGGGAATGCGCACGGGCACACAGTTTAAAACACAAACCTGCAGAAAACCAGCTTTCTTCCGAATCGTTTCTTAGGAAAAGAGGTGGGGTTTTTGAATCCATCCTGCGGAGTAGCTGCTTAAAAAAATCCTAGAGGATAATTTGCAAAGTTGACAATAAATGTTTTTAAAAGTGTTCCGCAGGTTAAAACATGTTGAATCATCTTAATTCCAAATGCGTTTTTAACGTGATTGAGGGAGTCAACCCTCTGATACAAGGAGCTGCAACCCTTTATGCCTTGTTTCAGACATAGAAAAGTCCCAGGGTGTTCTCCTGAATGATGTAGAGAATTTTAAAACACATATTTTAGGACTGGAAAATTACAGACTCAACGTTTTCATGCAGAGTCCACAAATAACGTTGGGTATGAATAAATACTGCTAAGTATCAAGGTGCAAGTCAGGTCCCAAGCAGAGACTTACGTGACCGTTGAAGTTGCTACAGCAGTTAACCAACGCCTTGCTAAAAGACACGGACTTTGCAGGCAGCCTGTCGCTTCTGACGGGCACTAAGGGGAGGGAGTTCACCCACTGAGACTCATCAACAAGAAAATCCAGCCTCCAAGCTCTGAGCAGTCCAGAGGCAGATAGCAACAGCAAAACAATATACCCTGACTCGGGAGAAGAGGTAATCTCCCAGGTAAAGGGCCCTCTGAGTGTGATCTGGCAACTGGGTTTTGTGTCTTCCAGAAAAACGTGCCAAAATAAATCATTTTTATTATTTTCCACTCAGCATTGTGGTTCCAGATTTGGCCAAATAGAGGAAGCTGAAAAGGAAAAGCTATGCTTAGGATACAATTAGACTTCTCTGAATGAATTTTAAATTAACATCCGAATTATACAACTGCTTCTCCACTGTTTCCTTAGCTGGATGGAAACAATACTACCCTACATTTGGTTTGGTAGTCCATATTTCCCCAGCTCACAGGTTCAAGTATTTATGTCTCCATCCATGCAAATAGGAGTTTTGCTTGCCTTTTTATGAATAAAGTTAATTTCCAACACAGATCAAGAACAACGTTTTTATTACAAGATTCAAAACATGCTAGATAGAAAGGCAGAATATACTGGGATCCCTTCCAGTGAAATGATTTCTCTTGCTGGTCCCCCAGCAGTACCCAGTGTTTATTGTACTGTGCAACTCCCTACAAGCATCTGATGACGTATCATAGAATCATAGGGTTGGAAGGGACCTCTGGAGATCATCTAGTCCAACCCCCTGCCAGAGCAGGGTCACCTACAGCAGGTTGCACAGGAACGCGTCCAGGCGGGTTTGGAATGTCCCCAGAGTTGGAGACTCCACCACCTCTCTGGGCAGCCTGTTCCAGTGCTCTGCCACGCTCAAAGTAAAGAAGTTCCTCCTCATGTTTAGGTGGAACTTCCTGTGCTCAAGTTTGTGCCCATTACCTCTTGTCCTGTCACTGGGCACCCAGGTGTGGCCTCACCAAGGCAGAGTAGAGGGGGAGGATGACCTCCCTTGACCTGCTGGCCACACTCCTCTTGATGCACCCCAGGATGCCATTGGCCTTTTTGGCCACAGGGGCACATTGCTGGCTCATGGTCATCCTGTTGCCCACCAGGACTCCCAGGTCTCTTTCCACTGAGCTGCTCTCCAGCAGGTCAGCCCCCAACCTGTCCTGGTGCATGGGGTTATTCCTCCCCAGGTGCAGCACCCTACACTTGCCCTTGTTGAACTTCATAATGTTCCTCTCTGCCCAAATCTCCAGCCTGTCCAGGTCTCTCTGTATGGTGGCACAGCCTTCTGGTGTGTCAGCCACCGCCCCACCTTTGTGTCATTGGCAAACTTGCTGAGGGTGCACTCTATCCCCTCATCCAGGTCACTGATGAATATATTGAAGAGGACTGGGCCCAGTACTGACCCCTGGGGAACACCACTCGTCACTGACCTCCAACTAGACTCTGTGCCCCTAATCACGACCCTGCATATTAACCTCACTGTTCCTGAGCTACCGAACAAGACTCAAACCTTCTAAACATCCCATCTTACGCTACGGACAGGGCAGGGAACCGTGCAGCAGCGACACTTTGCTGAAAGATTGGTCAGGCTGGTCCTTTTCTGTTGGTCACTCCACAGTCTTAGATCTGCACACTTCAAAAGCACTTAAACTAACTAGACTTATCCCATGAATAAGGTTGGATGGAAACATGTTTTTACTTTGGTTCACAAGTAGGATGGCTGGGCACGTTTCTGGGTGCCTGTAGGAGAATAGGGTGAAGGAGGGAGTTTGAAGAGCCCAATCTGCCAGCAGTGCTTATGCAAATAATCTCAGATGACAGCAATCAAGCCTCAAGCATACAGTGGGAAAATAAAATTACTTCCAAATGTCTAAGGCTGCGCATAGATTGCAATGGGGAGGCATTCAGGGCATGCCTGAGAAAACACTGTTGCGGATTTCAGCAGTTGGAGCAAATCAGTCAAAAGCTGCAATCTGTAGCGCGGTGCCTGGTCTCTGCTGGAGCCCACACGGCCACAAATGCCCTGCTTGGACTTTGTCATTCAAGGTAGTTACAGCAAAGCCAGTTCAGCTATAGCCACCTGTACCACAGTTTTCTTCTGACTCACGGCAGACAAAGGCTAAACAGCACGCTTATCATGGCCAATTACTATGTTTTATGAATTCAAAAGAGGCTTGAGGCAACAGAGATCATTTATTTTTCTAAGCAAAGTGTTGGAGCCCATTTTTGACTCTGGGTTGACATTTTTAAGTGGAATCACTTTTATTTGCATGAAGACAGGCCGGTCCCACAGAACCAGCAGGTTCTTTTGGTGGGGAGCTTACAAAGAGAATGTGCTGCACGAGTGTTCCCGTCAGCAGAGGCAGAACAGGGCCAGGGCTCAGCACTGCTCACCGCCCACAAGTTCAGCAACACAGGCATAGTCTTTAAAATTAAAACAGAATTAAAACTGCAATTAGCACATTTCCTAAAATGTAAGGGGCTTCATTCTGGAAGCAAACATGCCCCCATGGTGGGAATTCTGCCCAACCAGCTGCTACTACAAACTAAAGAAAAATCTCATCAGGGCATAAGGAACTGTGCCTAATGTATTTAAACCTAAGTCTAAAATAGCAAGATTACAATGAAAATGTAATATTCTTCTACTGTCTACTTTGGCTCACTGTTCTGGAATCCGCAAATGTTTGATTTTGGTCTTTCCAAAATCCAGTCTTGGACTGCTGTGCATCGGTAAAAAATAATGCATTTTGGCTGTGAAGAACATTGTCTCAGCTGCTTCCTGTGCCAACATCAGCGAGACACGGTTTCCACTCACAGTACATTTGGATTCCTGTAGTAAATCTATCGGCAATTCACAAGAAGCCATCTTGGTTGTCCGTCCAGCCAGAAACCAATTGCGCAAGCGACAAGCTGTGCAGGGTAAGATTGCACTGTGTCAGCCACATTCTGAAATAACCATTTCTTGTTGGTCCCACCACTGATCCTTGAGGACTCTCACAACTATCTAGCCACCAGCTGGACTTTGAACTGCCAACCATTACTCTTTGAACTCGATAGCCCCACCAGGTTTTCATTCATCTTGTTTCCACCCATCCAGTCTAATACTGAATATGGGACTGAATACTTCCCCAGTTTGCCTATGGATGCTACGGGGGAGGGCATCAAAAGCCTTGCTAAACTAAATGTCAACAACATCCACTGCTCTTCCTTTGTGCACCAAGCCATTTATCTCATTGTAGAAGGCAATCAGATTTAACCCATTCAATGGCAAAGGAAAAATTCATTAAATAGCCCCTAACTGCTGCCTGATCTTCTCTGCACCCGTTTATCCAAACTCCTACAAGTTCGATTGTTCTAGTTTCACAGATGCTATAATACTCAAAGTCTGATAAAATAACCATGCACTGCAAAAGAACTGGTTTGCCTTCCTTGTTTTGTAGGATTTGGCTCCTTTGAAGTCAGACAAAATGTGTATGGATCTTTTCTTATTACATCTAAGAGAAACACACTTGCTGCTGCCCAAACATCCTCATTCTTTGAAGCTATACACATCAAAGTTCAATAGAAACCTATCATTACACGTTGCCTTTTCCACAAAGCTTTTCTACATTGCGGTTTGCAAAGTGGACTCATGTAATCCCCTAAATGCATCCTTGCTGGCTAATATAACCTTCTTTTTCAACTAAAAATAAAGATTTGTAATTAGTAAGAAAATTCAATTCCATAATTAAAAATCCTTACATTCCAACAGGGTCAGCATTTCAAACTGAAGCGAAAACCACCCAGTGTTTGGGTGGAGTGGAAGGTATTGCTGGAAAGCTATACCCATAATATGCTGTTTGTACGGCAAAGGTATTCATTTACTGAAACTCTGGGCCTGTGAGAAATTAAACAAGAAGAATGGTAAGCAAGAAAGTCTGCAAAAATTCCAGGAACAAAGCCTCTGCTTCTTTTCTGCTACCATTACCTTTACCACAGTTCAGACAGCTCAGTCAGCAACTTCTGGTTTCAAGATGACATGGAACAGGCTTTGGCAGCCCCCAGGGCATCCTAGCTGCTTTCTGCACAGCATCAGGGATGAAGGTTCTGAAGGAGCAGCCTAGTTTTAAGTGTAATCTAAAGTCAAGCACATGTGCGCGCGTGATGAAGAAACAGAGATATAGGTGCATTTCAGGCCCAAGAGAGAGTTTAACTTCTACAGAAGTACAGAAGTACAGAAGTTCTACAGAACGTCTACAGAAGTTAAACTTATTTATTACTTACAGATATAGGAGCAATACGCAGCTTCCTTCTTTCAGTACGTAAAAGTACCAATGTTGCTAATTAACAAGTGATTAGAGCTCAGTTCATTTCAATGAAGTTTAGGGATGAGAAAATCCTCGAGACAATATAAAAGCAAGACAATTAGCACTGGTCAGGAATTTTTCTACTTTATTGTTGTTGGAAAGCACTGAAATACCAAGGAAGGTGCTTTTATTAGATACATCCACTTGAAAACCTTTCCTTTCATTTTCAGGATGTTTGAAATTAACTATTTCATCCAAAAAACCACTGGGGTTTGCTAGAGAGAACTTTATAACAAAAAAGCCTTGCAAAAAAACATCCAAGTCAAGCCGAGGAAAAATGCTTTCACTGGCCTGACCCGATTCTATCTTTTTCATCATTACTGAGTCATAAGACCTCTTCAAGGTTGCCTCAATTCATCTGCGCTGGCTAGGGAAAACCCAGAGATTTATAAGCAGCTTCCTCTCTAGCCCAGGCTGGTGGTGGTATACTGCGATTTGCAGGACGTCTTCAAGTAGAATCTCACATTTTCAGACCAACATACTTTAATTTAATTCCTACTAGAAGAAAAATAGACCTAGGTCACGGGAAGAATATCCTTACTCCATTTTCTGAGTGTTGCACAACTTCACTAAATTTAAGAAGGAAGCTTAAACAAAAGCCAGGTTCTTATTTTGCCTTTATGCAACAGTGGGAAATAGTAACAGTAACCTAATGTTAATAAGGCATTAATGTTAATAAGGCAGTTTAAGAAAAATCCAGTGTGAAAGAAGAATTAGAGGTATCTTTGCCTATCTGGAGACTCTCTGTTACTGCATTATGCATTCGAATAAAGTTACATATTTTTTATTTCAATTTTGTTTTTAACTTGGCTTTGGTACTGTCCCAATTCTCGGTCTATACATATTAAAAATGAGCATAAAAAAACCCACTGAAGGGTAAATAAAAAGTCAGCAAAGAAGAAATTCTATCCACCCTGTCATTTAGATGTAGAACATTGATAAATGTTCTTTAAAAAGATACATACCATCCATTACTTTGCTCTCCTGCAGGATTATGGTTTCTGGGACAGAGGAAATTAAAGGCTTTCCTGCAGGCTCTCCTGCTCTCATTCATTGGATATCCTTCCATACTTCAGGGATGAAGCATTATGAACTTTTGTCAGGGAAATCGTCCATACTAAAAAGGTTTTGAATGACTTAAAATTCAAGTAGGGATGCATAGCTTAAAACAAACCAGCCGTCATCACCTCCAGCTACTGTTTGCTTTGAACTTAATCTACTTTCTATTTCCCTTAGTTCCTCCTTTCAAAACTATTTTATCATTTTTCAGATCTTTTTAATTTTACCCTACTATTGTTTCTTTGATATGAGCCTTTAAAAGCCCAAGAAGGCAGCATCCAAGACCACTTTTTTCCAAAGCAAAGCTCTACAGATACAGACATCTTTTTGCACCAGTTAACTCTCACAGCAGAGTTAGGAGCTGCAATCAGATGCACGTAAATGCATAAAAAAGAGAAACACCGTTTATTTTCCCTTTTGTAAAAGAATGAAAATCTGTGTGGGGTTGAGAGAAGCATCCATGCTTAAGGGATGCAACTTGGATACTAAACTCGAGATAACTTTTAGGGAACAATTCAGGGTATGTGGGCACTCTACTGTGGCTATGTCCCATTGCTGGTGTAAATATTCAGTCTTTCATTGCATTCAGAAATCTGTATAAACAACATGGGGAACCCTGACTTGCAATTGGGCTCTTACGTGACCAAACCTGGTTTGGTTTTTGAAGCAGAGATCACCAACTGGAAGCCAGGAATCCTGCGTATCACATTTAACAGTGAAAATGTGTGTCCTAATTTACCTGTCTCCCAAAATTACATGACAGTACTACTTACCTATCTGGAAAAAAAAAAAAAAAAGGACTGCCTTTTTTAGGCAGTCTTAGGCTATTAAATGATAAGCCTTTGTGGACAAAGCCACTGGCATCAAAAGACACCCATTAATGTCAGTGGGCCTTAATCCCATGCAAACCGTTATTGTGTTTCATTTAGAGGCACTGAAATTTCATGATAAATGGCATCACTTCGGCTCCTTATAGACACGATCCAGTATAGTATTTTTTCTCTCTAATGTAGTAGATTTTTAGACTGTGGTACATGACATGCATCACCAATCACATCTTTCACACAATATTCAAGACTGCAATAGAAGCAACAAATAAGAACAGCTCAAATACTTCTTTCAATCTTACAATTTAGGACTTTTCATAAAGGACGCAGAAGTCCTCTTTAAGGCCCTGTGGGCTCTACTTGAACAGGGAATTATTGCAAGTTTAGCATTTAAACAATATTCTGTGACTGAAGAAGCAGCTTGGCTTCTTCATACAAACATGATACAAGTCCATCCACCAGCTCTCTATGATATTTTACACTCCCTGGAGAAGCTCGAATAATGTTTTACTTGGTTCAGATACACTCCAGCTTGCCACAAGCTCACCTGAGCTCTTCAAGGTCTTACTTTTCCTCAAAGAGCACCTTTGTTTCCTATCTTTTTATGTTCCTACATAATTTCATTTTCTGAACCACAAAACCCTTCCACTTCATCTTCTTCCTCCAAATCCAAAATTCCTCCTCTGAAACTCTGTTGTCTTTACCTAAGAAAAAACCATATCTTTCCTTTACTTCCACCACATTACATATCTTTGAGTGTTACTTTAAGAAGATACCTTAACATTACAATTTCCAATTCGAGAACTGCTCAATAATATTTTATAAACATTGGTAATTCCATAGCAAGAAGTAATCCACAATACCTCATCCTATTAGGAAAAAAATCGTTGCCACTCAACGACTTAGGAACAGACAACCATTTGCCTTTTTTTTATCATCAGTTTAGAAATAGGAATCCTGTTCAGCAAAGTACTAAATATGTTGGAACACATTCTTGGTAACAACAGTAAAGTCTGATGTTATGACCAAGAGGACAGGAGTGACATCATTATCTTGGTTCTTCAAAGCCTGTAAGACATTTATGTCCAAGTCCTTTAAAGGGTGGTTTTATTGCCCAAGTCACTACTCCCATTTCTTTGCTAAATAAGAATGGAACATCTACATGCAAATTATCATGTTTTGTTCTACTTGCCTACTGAAATTCAGTTAATGAGTTTGGGACGTTATACTTCATTACAATTACCAAGAGCATCGCTAAAGGTACTCATATTTCTTACACTTGAAGAAAAAGGCTGGAAGTACGGTGTTGCATTCTCAGCTGATTCAGAGTCACAGATCTGGAAAATCAGTAGCTGTCAGTAAACTGGATCTTGGCCAGTTTATGCCAGCTAAAGATTTTGACTTTCACTCCATCAATCAGCATCTGTTTTTTACACAGATATCTATCATTCTGGTCTACGAAAGTTTACAGAGGATTAGAAATAGCTGGCATCTATCCACCAAGTACAGCAGAGGTGTGTGATAATTTCTAGAACACAGCGTCCTATTGCTAAATTTATTCACACTATGAAATGCAATATTGCCAGCATCCTTCCTCACTCTTTGTCCACCAGTGATCTGTGCTAATATAGCTACTCCCAGAAACCCTCCATGCAAATAAGGCCAAATATGTTATCACTATATTATTTTTAAGATATCATTACTCCTATCAGGTTAGTAGGCTCGTACCTAGAATCAAATTCATTAAATGAGTTATTAACACGATACAATATTTCTAAAATAAAATGCACTGCAGGAGATAAGGAGCTTCAGACATTAGAGATGCACACTAGTGCTTTTTTTAAGACAGACAGAGCGCCCTCCGGGATGAGAGTCCCACGGTGGACCTACAACGCACGAGCTGCGCAACTGAGCTGCACATACATGGGGCAAGATAGGAACAATGAGCCAGACTCTGTTGTAGGTGCAGTGAGAGCAAGCTCTCTATCTCACGCCAGCAGGAATTGTCCCACACGTGTGCTGTGCCCAGACCTTCCTAATACTCAGTGAACGCCCAGCGCTCAAGAGCAGCTTTCTAACTGTCTCCAAGTATAATGTAACTTCTGCCTTAAAGAAAACAGTGATCTAAAAGTGAACTGCTAACACACCAACGCACATCTCCTTGGTAGAGTGCTTTGCTGCCTGACCCTTTTGAAAAATTGATGTGAGAGTTCAGACTCTCAGTAATGTTGCAAAGTATACTAGATGCATTTAACAGAAGAAATTTATTTTACATTCCTAGGCCACCCACAAGACTTTTTTCATACCTTCCTCAGGCCTTCAGCACCAAGTTGGCAACACAGTACGAATTAATTCTTCTCCACTTTTATTCACCAGGGCCATATTCAAAGTTTAAAGCCAAACCCTCCAAGGCTTACGGTCTCCTAACATCTACCTGTTGTCACGAATCTGCCTATTACACCTGACAAACACAACAGACAGAATTGCATTAAATGAGCAAAAGCGGCAAACGGACAAATTTTCACAGACTAAATAGAAATAACCTCACCCGTAGTTTGTGTGAACACGGTTCAGTTGCACTGAAGTTAATGGATCAACATCATCACCAAGAGACTCTCCCACTGTTTACAATCTCTCCTCAGCACAGTCCTCTGCTGCGCCATTTTTTAAAGAAGTGGATATGTAGCAATTTTAAGAGCTGCAGAATGAGATGCATGTCTAAGTGTGGTCCTCTGTGCTGTATCCCTAAAGAAATACCAGAACTGATGAACTGGGAGAACATAAAAAGGAATATAGCTTTTTGCCTCTGGCAATGAAATATGCACAAATTGATTTACTAACTGCACGGTATCAAAAGGGAAAACTATCCTCCATAGAGCTCATTCTTATCATGTCCATAACTGCACTCCTGTATTATGTTACAGACATTGCAGAAGACAGCAAATATTTTTATAGCGATAAGTTTGACAAGAAAAGATAATAACCACCTTATTGGAAACAGATGGTTTACACCGCTATGCTATAGATAAAGTTGTGTCAGCGTTTCCATAAGAGGCCTCCCTGTTTCCAGCAGTTTTCTAGCTGGCAGGCAACATTTCTACATCAACTAACATGATACGATCCCAGGAGTAACGTGGAACAATTGGGGGGAAAGTCATTCTTGAGCTAACATTGGAAAAGAGAGAGGGAGGTGTTTGTGAGGGCAGACAGAAAGAGGTAGTATCCCAGCAGTTCACTGATCTCTACCAGAAGAGAGTCACTACGCAAGCTCGTATCTCAGTCTGCTTCTGTGGATGTTCATGGCACAACTGCGGTGATTTCACTGGTGCAGGATCATAACGCAGGTCATCTCTGGCATATATGTGCAAGTACTCTGTCATACTTGTACAAATATACATGTACTATAGATTTTTACTAACAGTTGTAAACCAAGGATAAGACTTGTTAGAAACTGAAAGTAACACAGATAAAATAGCTATTTGTGATAGACAGAAAAGGTTAGGTCCTAAAAAAATAATAAAACTTTGTCTAATGGAGGAGTCATCACAGATTTCATTACTGCTGAAACTAACCCCAAATTAACAACCAACATTCAGATACATTACAGAAAACATTAGTTCGGCTTTTCCTTCCCAAAAGCATTTAACTGCTTTGATCTAGAACTGATGATTATCTAGGATAACTTAACACATTTACACTAACTCTATCTATTGAAAATGACAGATTTTTTTAAGACCTATGTAAAAAGTAGATATAACAATGCTTCTCTTACCACACAGTTCCGGATCCAACACAGAATTTAACACGACAAGAGGTAATGGGCATAGGAAGTTCCACCTAAACATGAGGAGGAACTTCTTTGCTTTGAGGGTGGCAGAGCACTGGAACAGGCTGCCCAGAGAGGTGGTGGAATCTCCGTCTCTGGAGACATTCCAAACCCGCCTGGACACGTTCCTGTGCAACCTGCTCAAGGTGACCCTGCTCTGGCAGGGGGTTGGGCTAGATGATCTCCAGAGGTCCCTTCCAACCCTACGATTCTATGATTATAGTTTAGACCCCTCCAATTTAACAATCACAAAAACGCTTTTTCGCTTCATTACGATTTGGATCAGGGTCTCCTTTGTACGCTTACACAACTCACTTCACATTGACTAGCTCTCTGTTCTTCTTGTGCTAGAAACTTTGGGGTATTCAAGTCTCCTCCTATATTTAGGCCACTGATTCTTTCTTGAAACAGAATTTGCTCACTGCTTGACAGGGGACTTTTTGACATGGTTTATTTGTGGTTGGTGGTGTGTTTTCATATTTTTGCCATTGTGGAAGGCACTGAAAATGAATAATAAATTAAACACTGTCAACATGACAGATTAAATTTGTATCAGACACTGTGAGCTACTGCAGTTACTCTCATACATAAAACATGAGAATGTAGAGAGTGCAACAAAGGTTACACCCACCTAAAGCTAGGTAATAGCTTTTTATAAATAAACAATTTTTATATATAATATTAGATATATAAATATTAGATATAGATAGGTAGATATAATTAGATCTGATAAGTGTCTGGGAAATTCCCAGAGAGGCAACAATTTCAGAAACTTGAAGACTGTTGCTTTGGTTTTGAGTGAATGAGTAACCAGGCTGGGAGCCGAGCTCTGTGGCATTTTGGCAGGGGTGCACCCTCTGTACAATTCTGTACTAGTGAAGTGTTAACACAAGAAACTGATGTAAATTTGTGTTTACTTTGGAGCACAGGGTGAATCTTCCCTGTTGATATACTGTATTTTGCAGTTTTTCTTCTATCGGGAGCCAATATATGAGGTGAAAATGTGCCTTTCTTCCACATCAGGAGTAAGTCTGACCCAGTGCTAAAAATATATTACGCCAAAAGAGACTATTCCTTGGGCACTACAAAGCGTACCTACATTTTTTTAAATTATCTAATCATATTTCAGAAGACAGTGATTTGAGAGACCTGTATCAACAAGGCTTGGGGATGCAAAATATCCTTTCAATGCGTTAGAAGAACAACATAAGTTGTATAGTTTCAAGGCTGACCCACATAGCACGGTTCCACGTGTTTGGCTGCAAGATCTTAACAAACAGAAAGCTATAAATAAATTGTGCTCAGAAGCAAACTTCACTTTGAGGCATTCCTTGGATATCAACACTTGAAGACTATAAACAACGTTGTTGTTTCAGGGCCCCTTACACTCTTGATATTAAGCAGAGTATTGTAGTTTACACTCAACAGAGTCTATAATTCAAATAGAACAAGTTACAAAAGCACATAGCTCAGAGATTGCCTGTTGGATTTTATAGAATCCATCCAAGAAATCAGAAAGGTGACCACTGAGTGAGATACAGTTATGTATCCGATGTTAGGTTATGAATACTAATAAATAAATAAGAAAAGTAAATTTCTAAACAATAACCTTGTGTAGCTGATGAGTATCTGGCCATTGAAACTAGTCAAAAATCTTAATATTCTTCAATTTCGAATGTGAAACTCAGAAGTACCTCCACTCATTAGCTTCTATGTGTTCGTTAGTAGAATAAACAATCTCTAAATATAAAAATATATTTCATGGAGATGGTTGCAAATTTTCAAACTGAAATTATTACACTGGCATTTATTGGTTCTAATATACAACTGCCACATGGATTAATATCTTGGGTTTGGTATACATCAGCTCTGTACACTATTAGAAATATCCGTGAAAACCATGTTCCATAGAATCATAGAATAATTTCGTTTGGAAGGGACCTTTAAAGGTCATCTAGTCCATGTTCTCCACAATGTCTATACAGCATTTTGCAATTACATTTCAAGATCTAATTCAAACAATATTTCAGTTAATGGTGTTAACCTAATCTTTTCTTAATTATTATGTTAGTAGGCCACACATAGCTCATTTTGAAAGAAACAGTATTTAATATGTAATTAAAACTAAGTGTCCTGATTGGATTCTCAACATATTATTTGTCTCAAAAACAATTTCAATCCTCTATAATTTCTTAGTTGGTTTGCTTATTAAACTAAGTAAATACTTCCATGTATTGCATCTCCAATTTAATGTAATTTACGTGAGATGTGGAACTCTTCTACAAATCTGCTTGAGGACCTATTTGCCCCAGTGGAAGTTACCTTCATCGCATGCAATCAGAGCAAAGAAACACGTTAGAAAAATGATAGAAGGCAGGAGCAGAGGTAGTTCTCTTGTGCGAGACCTGTGCATTCGTGCCTCATCGTACTTGGTTAGAAGCAGTTCCAGGACTCTTACACTGGCAAAGAAAGTTATTTGTAATAGAGCCGATCTGTGTACATGAATGCAAAAAAAACCCCAAAAAAACCCCAAACAAACCCACAAACCAAAACCAAACAAAGAAACCAAAAAACCTAAAAAAACCCCAGTCTGACCACCATTTCAGAGACAGCCCTTTTCCCAGACCCAGCTAAATATTACTGAAGGACATCCACTAAATCTCACTGAAACTAACTGGAATCCTCTCATCCTCTGTAAGAGGCATTGCAACCTGCTAAGTTGTAATGGGGTCAGCTCCAGATCCCAGGCCAATATTAAGTAATAACCAACTTATAGTCAACCTTCAAAAAACCACCACCACCACCGCCAGGACAAGATTTCTAGTACACATGAATATTGATATAATGCAACAATTTTCAAATTCTAAGCAACAAAAATCACTGTTGTGCTTTAATGCTTTTATTGACGCATGAAAGAATAATAAACGTTCATGGTAGGAACGGAACAGTGGATACCAGAGATGATACATTTCAATATACATCTTTTTCGATACTGAGCAAATGCTGAGGTTCCAAGATTTCCAACAACACTCAGACAGACAAGACATATTAGATCCCACAAGACATACCAAACCACACTGACATTATCAAGAAGCGCAGATGAGAGCCAGATGTCCACAAGGATCTTACCTGTGTCCAAGAGACTGCGTTTTCCAACTAGATAGGTGAGGAACCATCAAAAGCTAAAAGGTACCCTAGCAATTCTTGAGAAACTAGAAGAATGCGGCACACTAAGGTTTTTTTTTAATAATGATGTAATCAATTAAAACATAGTTTGCTCAAACACAGAATACTGGGCTCAAGGGTAAAGTGGTGAGAATGAACGAAGTGTGAGATGCAGAGGGCCAGAGAATAGACGGTCTAACAGTCAGTTTCACCTCCAAGTACAAGAATCCAGTGAATAATCTTTCACAAACTTAACAAGGTGCTACAGAAATGATTATTACATATATCCATATTTACATTTGGACAACGCGATTTATTTCTTTTTATTCCAAACTATGCAATGTTATAGGGGCCTGTATTGGTGCTACGCAATAAGTTCATTTGAATTCTTTGCAAGAATTATTCCTTAAATACTGGAGAAAACTTCTGGGGTGAAATCCATGGCTCGCAAATGAACATCAAACTGCCTTCTTCACAGTGGTGAAATTCCCTCTTCAAGACAGACTGACCACTTAGGCTTTAAAACGGGTAAATACACGAGGACTCTCTCAATTCGTGGCATTCAGTGTGTATGCCCTATATATTTATTATGATATATAGAACCGGGCAAGGTTTATTCCATATTTGCCTTCTGAAACCCCCGCTTCATCCTGAACTCAATATATATAGCAGTCTCTCATATTAAGCAGTCTTTCAAATAATGTGGGAGTCAGCCTTAACACATCTATGTTATAATGCTCCTTTCAACAGGTGAGAGCTTTACAGTCTCCACAAAGGGGGGAATTATTTTCATTCAGCACCAGAGATTCCACCTCAGATAATAACACAAGGAAGCAAAACTTCACTAAATCACAATATTGTCACAACTCATCCTCCAAGATTTGAAGTCGAGGTGAGGTTTGGGGATGTTACAGGATGTTGAAGAAAGCTACCAACGATACTCCTATGCATTTTCATAACTCGTGGCTAGCAAAGCAGTCCTAAACCATAACTTCTCATCTCCTGAGGAGTCAATGGAGAGCAAGAGAGGAGGCTATTTTAAGGACTGTAGAAGGTGGTTCTGCCTGGCCAGGCAGATGGATTTGCTCCATGGACATCTTCAAACACACCCGCACTATGCTCATAGGATGAGCTCTTGAGCCTGGGGGCAGTTCAAGGGCGGATCCTACACCAAGGCCAGAAGGGCGCAGGGCCAGCAGGATGCTGAGCCTTGCACTATAGCAAGCCACAAGCCACCAGGAGTCGCTGAAGCTGGCAGTCACTTTGGGAAGTGCCTGGATGCCTGCACCAATGGAGCAGTTTGAAGAGTCGGCTCATTAAGCTTTATGAATTAACTATTTTTTAATGACTAAAGTAGACCGACTGTTCCCCCTCCCCCACCAAATGCTTATTGCCACTTTGGTATGTAAATGCTTCCTTATCTGCAAACTGGTTATTTTCAAGAAAAGTTACATTAATGAGGCTGTCTGCCACCATATGCTTTGCAGGATGTCTTCCTCTCAAAAGTGTGAGTTAATAAAACTCTGAAACACAGGGGTACACAGAAATCTATTCTCAAAAAATCCAGAAACCAAACCATTGTCCTGTAGTTCCCAAGACCCATCAGAAACTTCAGATCTCACAAAGCAGGCCGAAAGAAACAGCAAGAATGAGAGACAGATAACTACTGACTTTTCCAATACAAAACAAAACCACGTATTGTCCTCTAAATTGCTGTACTGTTACCCGCGCTGAAATAACAGATGAGTCCATTTCAAACCAAACCATAAAATCTGGCTTAATTATTCCTCAAAGATTCTCTCATGGTTCATGAAGGTCTGTTCTAAAAGCTTTAAAACTAAAACTGAATCCTCTAACAAAGTATTTCTGAGAAGTAACTAAGCTTTGTTTAAACTAGCATAATTGTGTTTGTTTAAGGTAAGATTAGCTCAATTTACAGAATGATTAGATTTCTATTCAATTATTTCAGATGTATTTTTTGGCTCCCAAATCCCCACTGGGTCAAAAGCCGCTGTACAGCTATTGCTTCATTTTCCTTCAGTGAATGACTAGTAAACCTCTGACCAATACCTCCAACAGGCACTTTCACATGAATTTCCACCCTCATAGAAAGCCTGCCAATCTCAAGACACAAAAGAGCTTCTGTGCCACGTTTTACATCTATTTTTGTATCATAGGAGATCATTTTTCTAGGCCCGAAGTGGTAGTTTCCTGCCAGATCCACCCACTCATCCTGCAGCTTCTCATGGTGAACACTTCAAAACATCCATAGTAGTAATTATGGTTTAACAAATATCAAAGCTCTCTACCTAAGAAAAACACTGATCTAAGTTTTGCAAGCTAAAGTTCTAGCACATGATCCATTTTCTGCTTCTACATCAGCTGTACATATCAACATACATGAAAGGATGCCTCTGCAGACCATTACTGCTGCTCAGTCTTGCATTTTCTCTTTTAGATGAAGATAATTCCTTGTAATGGCATATTGCCAGGAGCTGATGGTTGTTGAGAAACCAAACTATTGACACCATTTTTATCCTACATTTTTCTCGCTCTGCCTGTAGGTTTAGATTGCCTCAGTTACCTCACCACTAAGTGCAATAAATACATCTAGCAAAACTCTGCTCCCATTACCAACATATTTGGAGTAAAATTTAAGATGATTACAGCAAGCAATGCTTACCTTTTTTGTGCGTAGGACCTTGAAATATCACTTTGAAAAACGCTTACCCTGAGACATAAGCAACTTCTACATTAGAGGAATCCTTCCTCAGAAGTAACCCATAACTTATGGTCAAAAAGGAAGCAGCATCTTATCAGTATTTTTGTACGGTGAACAGGTGGCAAGTGCTTAATATTTACATGCTTTCCTCAAACTTCCTCTGTCTACAGCACATAGCATATTTTTAAACCGTTTATTTTGATTTATTTGCAGTCTTCATGTCTGTTGGAAAGTAAAATGAATACATGCCGAGATATCTAACAACAACGCGCTTACCAGAACAACTTCAACGCTCTTAGAACCAGGGCAAAAAGCAAAACGATACTGCAGAAATTTATCTTCCAGCCTCTTCCACTTAGAGCTGACTAGCAGCACCGCTTTTTAAATGTTATCTCTCCTACGGTGAGTAGAAATATGTCCTGCTGCTAATCGCAGCCAGGCTGCAGATTCTGTCCTTTCATCCCTAGGACTCCAGTCCACCCCCAGGGGACGGTGATAGTCCTACTTCAGGGAACCAGAGGCCGGACCCTATAGCATCCCTTTCCGCTGCTGAACGCTTTTGAAACCTGAAGCGCTGAATGAGACAAACAGTCGCACTCAAGAAGCGCATTGCTCAAGATCTATTATCCGTTAGGATGTTTTCTCTTAACTGCTTTGTAACAGTCATTTTAGTACGTTAGGCATCTGCTTAATGGCAAACAGCATAAAGTAACACAAAATTTCTTCTTGTCTTCCTGTTTTAAACTAAACCAAGTATCACCTCACATTTACAAACAAATTCTGGAAATACAGATCTGAGCCTAAAACAGAATTTTTGAATAACCCAAAATAATAACTTCTGTTGGCAAGACAAGTACTGATAAATCTAAATTACTGACATAGTACATTACTTAACTGTCTACTAAAAGATATAAACATGGGCAGTGTATAAAAAGCTGAAAAATCTCTTCTAGGACCTTATTCACATGGAGTTGCACTTTACCACCACATTAAGACAAACATTGCTGCTCCGATTGTCCTCGGGTGAGGATTCAGTTTCTTTGCATGTTCAGGAGTCCATGACTTCAAGGAATGTGAGCCAGAGTCTGAAATACGACTTTCCCTTTTTCTTTCCATTAATTAAAAATCGCCCACAAAATTTTAGTTTATGACTTAGGCATTACATTATTTTATAATATCCTGCTCTGTGCCAGATAGCATATATAATAAATGGAAGACAGACACAGTCACTCTGGGATTTCATTCATACTGAATTTTTGATGGATTTATATGCAGAGATTTTCTTTCTGTCTTTCAAGTAGTCCAGTCTGGAAAGGTACTGGGTTCAACATACTATACGTAACAGACATTTAGTATATGTTCTTACCACTTAAAAAAATGCACATCATAACAAAATAGCAGGCAAATACCAGCATAGGATGGTAGGTTTAAATTTAAAAAAAATTCAAACTCGTTCAAGAGTAGACATCAAAATCTATGTATGAGAAGTATACAATATTATTGTTAATCATTCTTCTGTCCTATCTAGTTTTCATTTATCAAAGTGTAGCAATACAAAGAGGCATTACAGATAGAAGCAATCAATTTAGCTGTGTGAAACCAGTTGTTGGTATGTCACAAGGATAAAGCATATTTGAGACTGCTGTACAAATTAAAAAAAAATCTGGGACCCACTGTGATCAATATATAGCAGACTGGAAACTTCCCACCAAGAAAAAGAAAAAAAAGCAGGTTGGGGAGATTCTCGGAAAAGATTTTTTTTTTCCCTGTGTTTGGATGGTGTTGCTATCACGGCCACCAATTTCCAGCAATGCTCAATTCAAACACATTTCTTAATTTAATCATACAAATCTCTTTCCAATCAATTTTCCATTGTAACCTTTACAGTCATTATAAATGTGTCTACCAAACTTGAATTCACAAAATCATCCATATAGCACTGCAAGCTATAAGCAAGTAAATTAATTACATATGGATCACAGTGCATATTAAATAGGTACCATAAATTACATATAAATCAATATGAAGATATTTAAACCCAAATTATTTACATAGTTCCTTAAATATATTTCCAAATGGATTTCATGTAATCAATGCTAATGTACAGAACACAGAAATAATATACAGCTGCTCACGCCACCATTACTAAATTGCACAGTAATCACAGCGTTTCTCTATATGAGTAGTAATGGTAAACATTCTCTTAGAAAAGTCTCCGTTTCTACTGTGCTTCAGTATCAATTTTCTCAGCCGGGTAGCTTAAGCTTATAAGAACCAGATATATTTTGAACTATTACCTTCACGCCGGGAGGTATCCATCCAGACATCTGAAACACGGACAAATATTCGGTGCTACTTTCTCAACAAGGCAAGGGGTACAAGCATCTAATGCTCAAAATGATGGTGTTCCCTTAAGTTATCTGCAGTTAACCAGGCACCTACATAAGAGCTCAGCAATAAACAGCTTGTGAGGATGCAAGTAGTGCTACTGCCTAAACTTAAATTTTAATAGTTCAATAGTTTCAGCCAGTCTCCTCCAATATTTGTCTTTCTCTGCATATTAATCTCTTTCAATGTTGAGCAGGTTATAGGCTTTCCTCCAGTTTATCTGGCAGAGTTGCTGGCAATTGTGTCAAAAGGGCATCCCTAGCACAGTCCAGAAACGTGGGTTTGAACCTGTGGTCTCTGGGTTAAAAAGAAAAAGGGCCCGTGAAGATAACTACAGCTATGGATGAAGGGCATAAAATGCAGATGGCAGCAGCGTGCCCTTGGTACGCTGATCTTCCACACCTGAGCCCTGACCAGAAGGCATCAGAACCTCCTTCCAAGGCATCCCCCGATATTTCTTCCTGATAAAAATGGGGGCCCAAAAGGAAACAAACAGGCAAGCCAGGATTGTGGAAACTGTCCTTTTGCTCCCAGAATGGAACCGGGATGTAGTTACGACGTGCGCCTCAGCCCCTCGGTTTAAAGAAAGCCAAAGGAAATGGAAATATGTTGTTAGAAGATTTATACTGCTCTACAGTACTCTGCACCCCCAACATTTTTAAGGGCCCACATATTAAAAAAAAAAATGCTGACAAACCATTATCCCAGGGATCATCTGCTCTCAGCAAATCTCTCTGGGTTTCCTTTCCTGCAGTCACTGCACCTCTGCTCCCCTGGAGTTCCCATTATTTTGTATAAAAATAATGCGAGATCGATAAGGCAAAATTCCTGACAGCGATAGTTACTAACCCAAACATGGAAAAAATAAAAAATAAAATCTACATTTCATATGTCTTTATAATTGATTACATAGTACAAAAGAACAAAAGTACATTTTCCAGTATTTTAATACATATGGGAAACTGAGACATAGCCAGGAAGGCTATTTCATACGGAAATAGCTTTAGTCTTCCAGAGTTCAGAAAACTATTCCACTCCTTTAAAAATATCTCCTAAATCCCAAGGCAGATTAAATCCAAAAAATGTGGAATAAAAATCAGTCTGAAGGCCCAGGTTAACACAAATCTTGATGAGATTCATTTTCAGCCGTTGGCCAGATTTTATTTTCCTTCCCATTTACACTCAACAAATCACTGCTTCTGCATTTTCTTTCTTTCTATTCCATGTTGTTACCCTGACTTACTCAAAATAAAGTCCTGATCTAGGCTTATGGCACTTGAAACGGTGCCATTCATCCAAGAGAAAAGCATAATCCAGCAGCAACTCATCATTCAACTCGGCCATACCTCGGCTGCTTGCTTGGCACTGTTCTATGGGGAGCAGAGTTTATGGCTAACAGGCACTACCAAACAGGTGGTGAGAGGCCACCGTTATCATAGGCACGCGGGACATGAACTGACACCTAATTTATAAAGCAAATGAAATGTGCATCACAGGAAAATGCATAGAACTGCCAGCTATCTGTAGAAAGCCATGCTGGAGCATAAACAGCCCACCAGCTGGTTCTGCGGGAAGGAGCTCCAAAGAGCCTTTAATCAAGTACGCTCTAGCGTTTCCTAAACGTGGTGTCTGCATGCGGGCCACGCAGTGTGTGCGGAAAATGAAAAGCAGGCACATGGGGAGCATTTTCTTTCCAGTAAAGCAACGCCCCCTGGTTTGCTGCCTGTTAAATTTCAACTACATCAGGTTTTCAATTTTTAAAAATGTTCAGGACTTGATCTTCACACATTGAGTCTTCCAGTGGTACTAATCACTATACACCATATGTAAAATGCTCGCAAGTTTATTGACACAGATGGCACTTACTGACACAGAGTCATAGGAGTTACTAGTCGCAAAGCTTACTTAAGACAGGTGGCAAAATTCCCCCAAAAAGGTACCTTGCAAACAGGCTGCATGTTTCTGAAGAGCATTTTGCTATGCAAGTAATTCTTTCCACTGGAGATGAAATAGCACAGCTAATGATCACGTCAGTTCCCTCCTCTTCTTTCAGCTTGTAACAATAAAACATATTGCATTTGGAGCTAGGAACAAACAACTTAAAATTTGCACCTAGCTTGCATTAAAGCACAAATCGATATATTGGTAGCAATGACGATAAAAGGAAATGGACTCACACAGTTCAAACAGCTGTGTGTCTTTACGCTGTTTTAGAGACCATCACAAAGTTTTTCCTGTGAAAACATTAGTGAACCAGAACAGCATCCAAGCAGCCCAGCATGACCAGCCACAGCGTTCAGCCCATGAGCTGAAAACTCCTAAGCTCATCGGGGCAATTCAGTATTAATCCCCTATTCACCTATGGACTTAGTTCATGTATATAAAGGATGGCCTGTTTTGTAAAATGCTATCAGAAATCATGGTTCCAATGCTTACTGTTCTATCCCTTCCTATCTGCGTTAGCTTTACACAGGAGGAAAGGTTATCTCCTATTCCTCATCTCTGCACCTCCAAGCAGCGTTCCAAGCCCCGATGGCAACTTTCAGAAATCGCCACGTTGCCAAAAAGGAATTGTTTCAGCTAATGTGGTCCGGGTGCCTAAGTAAGACACGGCGTATAGGAAGAGGTCTTTGATCTGCTTGATGAGCAGAGTTAGGGACAGCAGACAAACTCACTTCTGAAATGGACACCACCAATTTGGCAATAGTTTGGACAACATTTTCCAAATCCAAAAGTTATTTAGAAAAATATCTGTTAGACCATCTCTCTCTTTCTCTCTCACACACAACGTACAATAAAAGTATACTGCAGCACCAAATACCTTTTTCAGAGTGTTTCAGACCGGTTATTTTAAAACTCTTGAACATTATTTCTCAGCTGTCATTTACCTCCGAAGTCAGGTCAGTATCATCTTTTCTTACAGAAACAGCATAAATGAACAGATTTGGTAATTTCTAAAAGCAAAGGTACAACAAGACGTTTAGAAAACATATTACACCGTGTTGTATTTAGGGTTAGTCTGGTTGGACCTTTCCAGGAATAACAAACACACACAGTGTATGTTCTAAATGCTTCCTGGTTTTGAGTAAATATATATCCTGCGTAATTCAAAACATAAATAAAGTGTGTACCTTACAAATAAAAGGCAAAAGTTTTAAAGCTTCACTTAGAAATTGAAGTTTAATTTATATAAATGACTATACATTGACTAGCCTAATATTCATGCTTTCACCATGACTTAGGAAATCACCTACTTCTCCTGCTATTCATGAGTAGCACACATCTATCATAACTATAATAACAAAATTCCTTCCAAAGGGTATTATTAAGCATACTTATCATTCCGTTATTCACTACAATGTTAATATGATGTATAATACACCTGATTCCTACATTACATATGATCCAAATATAACCACATCTTTCAGTTCCAAGGAGTAACGTATAGGGGATGCGTTACCCTATCTCTTCCAATGATTTCATTATGAGTCTGAAGATGCATGGTATTTTTCTTAAAACTATAGATTCTAGATCATGTAATTTATGAGGATTTAAGATGTCATGCAAAGAAAGAGATAATTCTAGCCCCAAGCTTGCAGAAGAAAGGTTTAAAATAGAAACTCTAACTATTACCAAAAAAAAAGAAAAGGGGTGGGGGAGCCTAAAAACCTAAACAAATGCAGAAGGCAACTAAAACGCTGAAAGACTAAGCTTATGGTTATTTTAACTTTTTTAATGACTCATGTTTTTATAAGGTTTTGGATTGGAAATACTGATATATTTCTTTTCCAGTAATTCCTTTAGAACCATGTATTCAGGACTGCATATCCTTTCTTACCAAACCTCAACACGTTTTTCTGTCTCTTGAATTTCAGCCTCATTCATTCCCTAAAATATAACTTCACCATCCCCTAAATTTCTCTATTGTCCTTTCAGAAAGGAAAGAATCACCTCAGGCCCTGCCACTCTCTCCCTCTCTATTCAGGCCACCAGGTTTCAAACTAGTCCTACCCTATTCATGTTCCTTACCTGATATAATTGTGGCTGCTTGGAAATCAATAGCTATAGATTAAGAGAGAATTCTTGCTAAAAAAAAATAAAAATATATATATATATAAATACAAATTTGGTTTCTTTGATTGTCAGTAGGACAGTTATTTTTAGTTTTTGTTTTGGTGGGTTTGTTTGTTTGTTTGTTCACAGTGGGAAAACTAGTATTAGAAAATGCAATGTAAAATCCCAATTGAGACAAGATCAACCATCACTGTAGTACCACTGACTATCACACAATTACTTACAGGAAAATCCAGGCTGATTTTCTACGCTGACATGAGTAAATGCATATTATTATCTAGTGGTGAAAACGCATCTTCTTGGCACTGAGGCCAAAGCAATCTTTTTGTTCACTTTGGCACAAAAAGAAAATCAGTTTCCAAATTGATTCCATCACATATTATTGAAACCGTTCGCAGATTAATTTAGAGTCTGCGAACTCTCATTTCGGTGGCTGATAATAATCCAAAAGCACCTTTGGTGTTAATTACTTATTTAGTGCTTGATTATTTAAATATGAATGCACCTGCTAACCATTAAAGCACTGCAGTTTTAAGCAGCTGTAACTAAATAGACAAAGGACATCTATAAAAATAGCTTCATTACCATGATACACAGGTTTATTCATTAATTTCCTGTTGTAGAACTTCATTTTATGCCAAAGACTGAATCAGAGAAGAATATCAACCTAAAAATCTATAAATTGAGGAAAGATAAGAGTGCAATTGTTCATGAACAAGCATACGTTTGCCTTTTACCATATATCCAACAGGGTCCTACCCAAATCTGAAGTCTAGAAAAAGGTCATCTCAATTTTATAACTTTCAGGCTAATTCATAGAAAATTTCTCCTAAAGTTGAAATAATTTATCAAGGTGCTCCTGAATTATACGTTGTCCCTTGCTAGAAGTGTGTCCTTAACTCTGTATTTCCTCATTTCCTAACATTCAGGAAGGCTCTACTTTGGTTTATTGTCTCGACCTTCTGAAAGAGAGACCTTTCTTGCGTTCCCAGCCCTGCAGCCCAACTCATTGACACTTTTTCTGCAAGAAAAAAAATGCATGAGGCAAACAGTGACCGATATATTCCATACCTTATCACTGCAGTAGAAGACACCCAGTACCCATAACTTGCGCACTGACACTGCGGTTAGCTGACTGCATGTGCTAACAAGCCATAAGGAAGACCAAATACGTTGGCCTGTTGCCATCACAGTGGTAGCTGTGTAGAGCAGAAGAATGAAGCACGGGGTAAGAGTTTTTAAGACTCCGAATTCCTCCTCCTTACCTTCCTATGAGCCTTTCCTGTGTGAGGCTTTTTTAACTCTGCGTACCTTGAATCTTCCTTGCTACATTTTAAGTTCTGCTGGACCACACCTCCCAGCGAGGTCCGAGCCACACAGAGTATGAGACTTACATCTGAAAAAGGCATGATGTGGCTGGATGCCCTGTAGATACTTGGTCGAGCCAGGCTCCCTCCACAGCTCGCAGGGGAGGAAGGAAAAGTCAGACCACCAAGACTCCAGAGAGCTCCCACTGAGTTTCCCTTGCTGAAAGGTGTGATGAAACTGCTGCAGTGCCATTTCGTTTGCGAGTCTACTGAGTATGGGATGACTCTACTTCAGCGACAGGGTTTCACAATCTCTACAGAAGTGACAGCTGCCAGGGCCTTCCTGCAAGCATTTCGCACAGAGTACTAAGCAAATCTTAAGTGTCCCTCTGAATCTTTAAAACAGAAAGAATAAAATGCAAATGGAGGCATCATAAGCTTCCCACTTCAAACATAATTGGCCCAGCTAAATCCTCACAGCTTTGAGTACTATTCCATTTTCAGCATACTGGCCTTGCAGAACAGTTTTTCATATGGGCTGGTATATTTTTCCTCTGTTAAGCTGCACCCCCACCCCCTTGGGGCACGCAGACTTGGTCGTCCAAACAGGACTGAGTACGTATAAACTATGGAGCTGCGGGAAGGTCTCAGCTGTGAGCTCAAATGCGTATTTTGCACAGAGCAGGGAGCGGTCAGTGCAACAACTGCACACGTGTGTTTAGAAGCCAGTCCGCTCACCTCCCCTGCACGTAAACAGAAAACATCCTCCCACATTTTGGCTGTATTTAATCCATTGTTTCTGAGAAGTTACGGTCTTCCACATATAAAATATGGGCTTAATAGCAGTCATCTTTGGCAGCAAGTGTCCTATCCAGTCATGTTTTAGATTTGTAACGGCTAACTTTTCATAAAATTAAATGAGATCTTCATGAGCATTAACAGTATTTCGGTTTCATGACATTAACCACATCTACTATTATCAGCATCGGATTGTTCCTTCTTTTTGTTTAGTTCTAGTTTTCCATTTCAAAATGCTTTATTAGTAACCAAGCTTTAATTAATTGCGTATGCATTTCCCCAGTTTCCATGAAAAGCCTAACATCAGCATTATATGTATCAGAAGCATATAAACATTTTCCAAATCCTATCTTTACTCCTACATCCTCCTCCCACAAAACATCTACATACTCACACAAAACAACATAAAAATATCCCACGGCTAATAAATTCACATTTACTCAACTTCAGGAGTACCAGGCATTCATCATACTCATTGATCCAGAAACATGAAAGGGGACCCTCCTTTTTTGCATTATCAAGCAGTTTGAACTTAGTTTACCTCACACCTTGTAGAAAACAACTCAATTATAAATAAAAGGGAGCTGTATTTTGCTGTATTTGCTCAGGTATTTTGCTGTAAAATCCTTTCCAGGTCATGAGAAGTGAAAAAGCTCAATGATAAGTCCCAACCTGCTGCTGGTTGCATGTTTACTGTCAGGTTCTGGCAGGCCTGCACTACTCACAGTCAATTTTCCTCAAACTGAAATCCAGACATGTCAGATATGTTATTTATATAAGGGAAGGCCATTGGTTTTTCTTTTGGCTTTTTTGGCTTTTCTTTTTCCTTTGGTACAGCTGAACTCTGGTTTCCTGAGCCCTCATTCCTGCTCCTGCTCTGGATTCTTGCTCTCCTGCTCTAGACTGGTCTACCGTGTAAACCTGGACTCCTCTTACTTGGTCCTTTGGACTAATACATCCTTGACTTCCTTCAATAACCGACCTTCCCTCTCAGAAACCGTGGTGCCTTGGCCCTGGGCTGCAATTCTCATGATGTGTTATACAACTTTCTGTTGGTTCACTCTTACCCTCTCAATATAGATTTAGCATATGCAAGTATCAATATGCTGCTTGTTTTTATTACGTGGTTGCACCATCATTATCAGTTTTTTAATTTTCTAATTAACTCTTTACACTCAAATTAAAATGTCAGGTGAAATACATGCTTCAGTCGACGAATTTCTTGGCATTTTACAAGATTCAAAGTATTGCACTAAATGCATTACCAACGTAAAGGAGTTTGTGAATTACCTTTCAAAAAACAATTGCAGGGTTGCACATGACAAAAATCTATTACTTCCAAGTGCAAGGCAGCCACAAAAAACCATACATAGTGCAGAAAACTTAGCACAGGCACACATTCATCAATATATTGGGCTTGATTCAGTTGCTTAAATAGAGGTCATCTGGTGATATTTTAGATGCCAAAGCATGCAAGACCTCTAAGTAAGGCTAGCAGATCCAACACAGGGCATACAGGAGGACCCATGCTCTCCTGGACTAGCAGTTGAAGACAAAACAGGACATATTACAGCTTCTCAAAAGCCCTAGATGCCTACATTTAGGCAACTGTTATGTCCCAGATCCAGCACAGCATGTCAGTATGGCTCCGAAGTAAGCCATACACTTGCACATCCTGTTGGATGGAACAGAAATAAGTAGGTTGCGCTGACCGGGAAAACAGATTCCGCACTCCTGTGGCTGAGTCCATACAGCAATTTATCTATGTCCATAGTCCTGGTATATCTAGAGTGGGTAATGGCCCCATTTAATTTTACATACTCGTGTTATTTAATTGCCCCAGCTTGCCAGCTCATATTTGTTTTCTGCATCCACAAAAGAATAAGCTGGTGAGAATTAAACTCATTTGCCATTTATTATAAATCCACTGAACAGTTATAAAAGTCAAAATAACTAAAGTGAGATAAAACCACTATAAATGGATAAACACATGCTGTTTGCATAACCACTTTGATTGAGGTAAGAGTAGCGGGAATGCACTTGTGGCTGTATTTATTGACCCTTAATTTCTTTACAATATTTAGGGTTCTCCCTCGACTTACAGAAAATGTCTTTTGTAAGGAGCGCAAATGCCTGTCTGCATCCAGCAGGTTGTCACGTAGTTTCACTAGCAGGTTCGGTCATGCTCTTGTGTTCAGGATCCCAGTTGGCACCAGTTCACAAGCTCCGTGCTACTTTTGAATAACTTCCAGGGGCAGGAGTTTTTTAATATTTGTAGAATAACTTGTGTTTTGGTGTGACTCAACTCCAGTTTCAGCTTGCACATGGCTGGCTTTGCAAAAACCTGATGTCTGAATTCAAACTGAATTATTAGGTAATCTTCTAGTTGTAAAATTATTTAGAGCCTTAAGCCATGCTTTGTCTTTTTTTGTATTAGGGACATGAAAATAATTTAGCAGGTATTTAGTTTGCATAATTAACATAAACCATTTGCTGCAAATTTTAATGGTGCTGGAAATATTTTGCTGATATGTAGTGCCTTCAGGAGAAAGGGCAGAGTTTGTAAAGTAATTCTGAAGTACTTAAAACCTCTGACGTAGCATCACACATAATGAAATCGCAGACGCAATTTGCAGATACCATACCTAAAAATTACTAACACTAATAATCCTCAGATACCTCTCTTGAAATTTATTTTTTCCTGCTGATTTCTTTTTCTGTTCATTGAATGAATTCAGAGAAGACAGACTCTGCTAAGTTTGACGTACAATCTCTTCCTAAGGAGATTAGGATGCTTACCTTTGCATTACATAAATTCTACATTATACATATATACATATATTATGTATCTATTCTAAAATATTTCAAAGGTTATTTTTCAAAGCGTATTTTTAGAGTTATGATTAATATCCTGCAAGAAAATTATTTATCAAATTCATAATTTTAAGGAGATCTTTTTCCATTGTACCATGAAACAGCAATATTTTGAGATGGCATTTAATTTGCATAAAACATTTAAAAGACATAATTAATTCCATCAAAAGATATTAAGTGTGTTGGAGTTTCAGAAAAACCCTAGGTTACATAATATTACTTTGTTCCTATTTTACAGTTGAGGAATGTGTAAAATTTGAAAGTCGTCCCTTGTTTCTGGTTGCTCAGCTGGAAAGATTTCTTTTATTGTTGTTTTCTAATGAAATGATGTACAACTACCACTCAACCTGAAGTAAAAAGGGCAAATAAATTGCTCCTTTCAAATTCAGGCCCAAAAGACTCCCAATTTAGAACACTGAAATCTTTACCTCTCTGAAATAGTAGGCCTATTCATCTTGAGATACTTTGAGGACAGCTACTCATTCCTTCCGCTTCGTTTTTTAGCTAGCCAACTAGAGGTCACTTTTCAGAAATTTGACCTGAGTCTGCACTAAGTTGGAAGCTAGATTTTTAAGCTAGATTATATTTAATACCTGATTTGTGTAAATTACTAGCTATTATAAAATTGGAAAGCATTTTCAATATCAAACTGAAATCTATTGCTTTGCTCGGTTTACGCATTTCTCGATAGCAATACTGATTTAGGTGTTAATTTTTAGCGTGTTACCATGGGAGTTGGACTCAACAATCCTTATGGGTTCCTTCCAACTGGAGATAGTCTATGATGATTTCAACATTGCTTGCCTAATCATATATTGTGAGAAGCCACGCAGTTCTGTTCCATGAAAATAAATTTGTTCGCCGAATTTGCCAAGGGTGATACTGTATTTCATCTGCCTCTCTGGCCACGTGTTAAAAATATCTGAGGGAACTGGGCTTACTTTCCTCTGATTTTGAAACAGCCCACTCCTATACGCCTCAGAAAGGTGTATTCTGCATTCAAAGATGCAGAAAGCAAAGCACGGGCACTGCAAATAATATTACCAGAAGACCAAGTTTACTTTTTAGATTTAAATTATCTGGCCGTTTTATAATCACCCATCTTAGTTCCAGTTTATCTCTCACACAAATCTGACTTCATCTCACTTTTACTAATTAAAAATTAAAAAATTATAAAATATACCAGATGGACCATAAAAAGATTAATTATACTGCAAGAACGAACGACAGCAAGTTAAATTTGCTGAGTACATGTTGCTAATAATTTTTTAAAGCATTTTAGAGATTTTTAAGTGAGATATCTATTACTTACACATATAGCTACATCACATGCAACATTAGTACTGAAAGACCACATCCAACCACCTACCTTTTCATCCACTGGAAAAATAAATCCATCAGTTCTTTTCTGAGACACTCCACAAGTATCTGGGTGGGTTGTTTTTTTTTTCTAGTTTTACTAGAAAGTAAAAATCCATGCTCTTCACAGCCAAAAGTCCCTGTAATACACTGCACGTCATATTTTGCAACGCTCAACGAACTAAAGCTGAGACTGCCACAAGACAACAGCTAAGCAAACGTACTGCTTCAGTCTGACTTCTCATGAGCCGGCAATGCCATTATCAAGTCCAAATAAAGATGTCCAGCCCCCATGGTTTTTGTACCTTGTCTTTTCTTTAAAGCAGTTCTTTTGCAAGGTCATTTCATCCTTTGGCATCTGTGTTTCAGTTGAAAAAATGGCTTCTTGTTGCCTCAAAGCTGCTCAGTTTTAGCCTAGGTGGAAAACGCTGTTTTCATACATACATACTCCACAGGTAGTTTTTAAACTTGCTACGCACGCTTTTTGAACAGAATTTACTCTTAAACACTACATAGTAAATTTTGCTTATTTCTTCTACTTGATAAACTTTTGTCTGGTTATCATTAGTCCCCTCCATATCTCAAAGAGAAATGTGAGTTCCCTACATTAAACCTTTGTCAGCATAGTCAGAAAAAGGATATCAACTGCTACAAGTACCATTATTTACACTGCCTTGGTCACAACCAAAGAAGACCACTTACAATGGGAAAGCACGATTTTTATTAATTAAGCATTTATCTTGACTCTCCAGCAATACAAGCCAGGACCTTCTCTCTGTTTTCATTCACCATAGTGATAGACATACCCAAATTCATAAACATTGGCACATGAAGAGCTAAACTTCTTACATTCAGATTTAGAACTCTAAGTTCTCATGCTTCTAGCGCTGGAGTCAAAGAATGGCCTAATTAGCTATAACAATAAATAAGCAAATACATGAAACTTTGTACTTTGAATTCATTTATAAATATACAGAAAATGAAAGTCAACTTTTTTTTTTTTTTTTTTTAAGGGACTTGCCACCATTATACCCGCAATAGAGATACTCATTAACACGGTGCAACACTCCCCTTTCCTCAGGTAACTGACAGTGTGATATCTGGTTCACTGGAAAAGAAAAAGCAGCAGCATAATACATGAAAAGGAAATTACGGAAACTGATGTGATGCCAAGCTATTAAGTATTATCAAATAGATGTCTTCTCAGCTTCGACACACCAACCATATGAGACTACTTTAATCCACAGCTATAAAAATAAACACCGCAGACCACAACGATTAACACCGTTTCCTTCCTCTCCGTACTGGCTACAAAATATTTTGATTGCATTTGTGTCCAGATCTAATGCAACTGAGAAAATGCTTGTCGGAATGAAATTTTAGAAAGGTGAAGTCAGTGTCATACTTTGTACTTCCATTTTCCCAAAGTACTCCAGCCTTTTTTAGTTATGTTTATCTTCTTCAGTCATGTTTATCAACTGGCGGGGTGGGGTTGGGGGGAAACCAAAACCAAACAAAAACCTGTAGAGAATTATTTAGAGGGGGAAAAAAAAAATCATATCTCATCTCACTATGATAATCCATTAACTGGAAAAGTAGGTTATGTCATTAACTCACTTTGCTTACGTACATTTCCTTGGTTATTTTTGTTCTGGAACAAAAGGTGTATTATTAATTAATACATAATATTAAACAGTAACTTACATTCAACCACATTGACGTTACTTAGTTTTAAGCCAATTCTAGAGAACACTAAATAGGACAGGAATTGAAGATCTTAAAACAAAACCCCCCCTAAGTTAAGTTGTAATGGAAATGCATGCTGACTTAGAGCAAGGCTGGAAGAAAGGTATATTTCCTTCCCCCCCCCCCCCCTTTTTTTTTTTTAATTTCCCTTCCCTCCTCCCCCCTTATTTCAGTGCTGGCCCATGATCCTGCAAAGCAAGGAACCAGCAAAACAACAAATGTCTCCTCCCAGCGTGGGATTTGACTCCTCCCCTGCTCCAGATTCATGTTTTGTGACTTGTCTGGCCCTGTGTCCATCTTCTCCCGTCTACATGAATTTCCAATTAAGCCGGTGACACTGGAAACCACAGTAGCGCTCTAGCAAGGATACTGATCTTCCTGGCTTTGGGGGACAGCAGACTTTACAGACTTTGTGGCAGAGTTGTGGGGGTTTTATCTCATTGCTTTGAGGAATACTTAGAAGTGGAAATCAGTTAAAAAATTTCCCGATGGTAAAAAGCCTGATGTCTAAGTACATTTTTTTCAGTTAAATAAAGTTTGCTGAAATTAAAAGTTTAATTTTTTAAAGCAAGATAAATTCATTTTATACTATTTTATGCCTCGTTTGGAAATACAGCAAATTGACCACAAGAGAAAGAATTTTTCCTCATTATTCCTACATGTTCCCATAAAAGTTGGGAAAGAAAAGAAATAACATCTCACCATGCCAACATTCACAAATGCCTTGTTTTTCTTTTTAAATGATAAACCCTAATATTCATTCATCAACATAATAAGCTTTCTTTACCTTTGTCCCACATACGCATACACAGATTTTTTTATATGTGCTTTATGGTTTCCTCCACTGTACTCTATTAAGAAGTGCCACATAGCGATCAGGGAATTTCTATACTTCCAGGAAATGACATGATATCAAGAAGTTCAAATAAATAAAATTAGCTTATCTGGATGTTAATTTTATTAGCTGCTTTTCATTAACTTGACATAAAATATGGGAAAGAATGACACAGTTATTCGTGGACATAAATAATTTGCTTAATTTTATTCATTATACTGGACCATAAGCTTGAGGATATCCCAATGCTTTATTTTAAAAATAAAACATTTCAGTCAGGAGGAGACAAACCAGCCTCCCATAGCTACTTTTAGGTAGTATTATTAGCAGCTTTATTAGTATCGTCAGAATTTGTTTTATAGCAACACTTGGAGCCTCGGTGAGGACTTACCCAACTTCTGAGGGATCAGGCAAAAAAGATCTGGTCCTCTCTCAAAAGGTTTACAGCGGTGTCAGTGGAAATACTAAATCCCCTGCTACAGATTGGGAATTAATACGACAAAACTTGCCTGTTTTGTTGCTCATAGTCTGTCTCTGACACAAGCTTCATAGGGCTCTAATCCCAGCCTTTTTCATGCGTAACATTAAACGATATCTGAAATAGCATCAACTGACCACTCATCTGAGGTCAAAACTGGGCCCAGCTTCTCACCCAGGAGGGGAGAAAAGGTCTCTTTCACATTCTCCAATTAGGACACAAAGAACTGCGAAACTGCTCAGTAACAACATCCCAACAACTGAACGGGGCCCTAATCCAAGCCTTAATTCAGGCATTTCGGGCTATGTTGGATGACGGCCCAAGAAGTGGCAAACACGAATTGTTACATTTTCATTTGTTGTTTTTCCAGTTTAAAAGTGCGTGCATTATGGGAGTTTTTCCTATCCCCAAATTACAGCCTGGAGGTTAGGGAATATTTCCAAATTTATGGATGTGCTTTATACGCAAGGTAAGCATAAGTAAGGATAACATTTTCATTGCACAATTGCTGACTATGATTAGCATTAGCTACACACAGCACAACAAACAGCTCAACATCACACTAGAAACCCTCCCATCGCTAATACACACAATATGACTTCACAGACAATGGGGGGAAAAAATCCACGTGGCACACCTGGTCTCTGGATAACGTTGCAGACCTTTGGCTTGCGTAAATTATTCCACTGAAGTAATGGAACCTCTGTAATTTACACCAGATGAAGATCTGTTCCAAGATCTGCCTCTTCCAAACAGAAATGTCATGACAGGAAGTCAAACGATCTGACTTGACAGTGCATTTTTTCATGCATTAGTTACTCGAGTGTGACGTTGCACTCAAAGGAAAAATATATCACAAAATTAGCCAGTGTTGAAATATAACTCCAAAGGATTCACTACAGCTGTGACCAGTTTCACCACTGCTCAGCTAAGCCTTTCAGAAAAGTTCTGAGTGGTAGCTGGCTTCAAACACAGCCTCTAGAAAATCAGAAAACCCAGTTTGGTGTTGGTTTCTTTAGGGTGGAGGGTTGGGGGATGGGGGTGTTGGGTTTTTAGTGTGGGGTTTGGGGTGTTTTTTTTTTAAGGCAATAAGGTCAGGAGACAACTCCTCTCCACTGGAAGTATCTTGTTCCAATCTCCCTGATTAATGTGCTCCGAGAGTCCCATTTTTCTATCTCCATCTACCCCAGCATGTCAGTAGCCAACAATCCTCAGGTTAATCTGGTGCCAAGAATAATGTTACTGGATTTTCTCTTAGCAGTCAGAAGAATAGTAGTCTAGAAAGAGTCAGGGAGACAGAAGACGGACTGAAATAGGATATCGCACCATTCTCTCCCCTAAATTAATAACCTACCAATCATCCCAGTTACATTATAATTTTATATTATCACAATTCAAATATGACCTTTGACAGAAGTTTATTTACTGGAAAATTTCTACCAAGGGACAGTGGCTGAGAACGTAAGTTTTAAACAAGTTTTTCTAAGTGAACTGAGTTAATCCTAAACTGCCAGTTCAATACTGATCTCAAAAAGTTAAACATAGCCTATTCCCTTATCTGTTGTATAGATGAATGAAAGCAGACCCCTCCATTAATTGGGTTTTTAATCCTAGATATGCTGAGAGAAGGTTTTGCACTTGAGGTCCGAGACTCAGAGCACACAGGGAAACATCTGCAGCATGCATCGATGACCTTTTGCAACCCAGTTCTGGTTTAGAAATAGGACTTTTCATCTGTCCCACTGTGTTCAGTTCTGGGGGTTTGGTCCAGATCCAAAACTCCGGGATTGTTTAATAAGAAAGATTCCAGGCAGTCCACAGCTGACCCTGGCCAGTTGCACTGGAGCTCCAGTTTGCTGACGTGGAGGAGGAATACTGCGCAGGGACTAAGTAGGTCCAGATGCTTCTTCTCTCTTTAGAAAGGAAATTATAGTCTACAGAAGAGGAGCCTGGCACCGCCAGCTTTCTAAGCTAGGAAATTTCATGATCTCTTCCAATATATTAACATGTACATTTTTAACTCCAACAGAGACGTAGCTTGTTTCTGGAACAAATGTTTGATAGGGGCCGAGTTGCAGGGCCTAAGGGAATGCGAGGGGCTCTATGATTTCATTTCCCCTCAGCTAAGGCAGTTGGCAAACATGGGTATGGTTTGCTGCTTTTTTGCCTTTATTGTTATGAGTTGTGCGGATAATTGATGGCAGGTTGCCTAGAGCCTGGGATAGGCCTCCTTCATGAAAGCTGAAGTAAATAAACAGTGGCTTGCCTTTATTTCACTGGTTCTGTGCTGATTTCAGAAATAAAAAAGACCCACTTTGAGTTTAAAGGTACCAGCCTAAAAGAGCGGAGCAGACTCATTACACAGTGTCAGCCTGGAGATCACTCTTGGATCAGCATCTGCTCCTCGCTCTCAGCATCAACTCCAGGCACAACATCTTCAGGTCAAAGGGATTTTGATTTCCAAGCAATCTCCCTAAGACCATTCCCAAGCTCTGAACTTACATTACATACTGGAGACCAGAGGAAAAATAAATAAAATGTGAACCTCCTAAAAGCTCCATTTAAAAAAAAAAAAAAAACAACAAAAAAAATCCAAGAGGCAGGTTTCAGTTCTTATTTACTCAGCCAAATTTTTTTGGTGCAAATAAACCTGTTAATATTGCATTCATAAAGTGTTTATCATCTCAATAATACACAAAATTTGCACAGGTGTCTCTCCCTCAAGCTATTTCAATGCCTACTGCATGAAAAGTATTTCCACTACATGTAAAATATCTAAGGTTGCTAGTTCAGTGCCAAGTTGCACAAGAATCAAACATAGTTAAGTTCCACTTGACAATCAGCTAAGTTGTGAGAAGATTCCACTGTTTGAAACATTCATTTGAAATTAATCACTTTCTTTACTTTCATGCTAATCTATCAAGGGTAACAAGAAAAATTGATGTGTTTATTCAACTTTTCCAGTGTAGAACTCGCCTCAGAATCATAATTAGGACCGTCAATCAATCATCAGTTTTCTAATAGTTTGTTTCACAAATGTGAATCAGTATATATTAAATGAACCAATTCTCCCTTTTTACCCTCAAAGTAATTCACCTACAATGAAAAGGATTTTGGAGTGAATGAGAAATTAAGAACTCGGGAATTCACAGTTTGAACCAGTGCTGGAAGGTGACCACCAGAGACAGAGCTGAAGCCAGGCAGGGTGTGAGGAAGGAGCAGGAACACAACAGTCGCTGTTCGTCTTGCTCAGAGCAAGGAAAACTGTCATGTGAAATGAAGAAATTCAATGTCTTAGGCAAAAGTGAATTCCCTGCCCAAAACGTGTTTCTTACCCTAAGAAGGGGGCAGCTCAGCTGTCAAGTCAAACGCAAGTCCAGATTGCCCTAAGTAAATGTCACATTGCCAGAGTAAAGTTCCCTCCATCGTCCTACTCATGCTTCGGGCTGAAAATGCACCTTCCGAAGTCTCCTAATGCCCTGCCCTTAACTGAGGGCTGAGCAGCAGGCTCACGATCGAGCCTAGAGCAGGGAGGAGATGTTTATAAATACAGAGCAATGAATTTCTTGATTGACTGAACTAAAAAGATCAAAGAAAAAAATCATTTTGTGCTAGAAATCCTGTAATTGGGAAATGAACATTACTGTAAAGGTATTAAAGAGTGACACACAGCCATTCCTATTGTTCAATAATATTGTTTCTAGCCAAAACATGGAAACAGCGAATCTCCCAGCAGTGCTGATACAGATGATGCGTTTCTTTCATGGTGCAGAACTGAGGGAAGGCGCAGCAGAGGGCATTTATTTCCCATAAATAGCTAGGCAATTTCAACTTAACTGCACTGTAAGCTCTATAAAATCCCTCTATGAAGCACATTTTCTGTGCACACCTCATTGTTATGGTTGGTTGGATTTAGGTAATTCTGTACAGTTTGAGGTCAATATGGAAAACAGGCCTCATTCATTACTGGCAAGCTCTCTCCAAAAAGAATACACCCTGAGGAGCCCAGTGATCAGGCACTGAGGCAGAAGAGCCAACTGGTAAGGTACAAAGCTTGCGATTGCTTCATTTAGAACATAATTACTCTTCAGACTATCTCAAGGGCGATAAATTAAATCCCAGATGCACATATGGTAATAAACAATGAAAGAACAGAATGGCATCCACGTAAATCACCTCTCTGGTAACAGAAGCATCTTCTTCCAAATAGGACAGCATAGGAAAACGCGTAACGGTGTTTTGCAGGGCATCCTCCTGCAACTGAGCTATACAATTAAACATTCCTGACATAAAGCAGGTGTCTAGAGCTCACTGTGAAACACCCTTAATCCAGAAGGTGGTCACTGTGTGAATGAATCCATAGGGAGACCTTCCCTACTGAGTGTTCCCCAACAGTATCCGAAGAGAACGTCTGGAATCAAGCAGACAGCTGGAAATTGATGTCTCATCGCTCTGCTTCCATTCCCCCACCTAGGAGCAGTGCAACCTCCTTAATGCACGAAGAATTTGGGCATAACGCATTGGTATGTAGGCTGTTTTGGAAGGGGACGCCATTTTACTATGATGTAGCAATATGATACTTTCAAAATAATCCAGAAATAAAATCCATTTCAAAGTCCAGATAATACAGAAATATTAAAATATGATTAATGAGGCGCTTTAATAGATCTGGAGAAAAATTTCTCTTCAACTTTCCATTTCCTGTTTTAAATCTCTATCAGTGCTTGAAGAACAAAAATTTTATTGCTTTTTTGAAACTTTAGTGCCAAGTCGCCCAGATCAGAAGAGCTCATAATACTGACTCAGAGGTGCATTGCACAGGAGCTAGACTATGCTTCACATAGGCTCCTAAACTTCCTTTAGAAACGTATTCCCTTTGAATCAGGCCTCAAGCACCTGAAGTCCTGGTATTATCTTTTTTACTATTAATTCCTTATGAATGTAGGTAACACTTTAAACCGAGTGGAAAAAACCCAAACTTTCCTACGCAACCAACAACTGATTAATGTCAGGTAATTGCTGGACTATTTGCACGTTATAGAGAATTCAAATGCACGACAACTCAGAGAGAATAGTCCTTAATGAAAAAAACAAAGCCAGCTTGGATCAAAGGGACTTCTAATACATTTAAGTTTTTTCTATTCTCTGTTCAGTTCTTCTTAATATTCCTAGGCAGCCTGAGTAACATATATACCATCCTGTCCAAGGCTTCACCAAATCCTTCCTTTTTACTAGATAAGGGATGTTCATGCCCAGACCAAATGATACACGTTAGTGTACACACTAGATGACATTTCTTTCTGCAGAAAGTTCTTTCTCTGAGTAAACACCATCTAAAGCACTGGTGCAACACATGACTTGAGCTTTAATCGCAGATGACACAGCCAGAAGTTTTACAGGCTACAAAAACCTCAATTTTGCAAGCATGGCAGACTCTTCATAGTACATCACTGAGTATATTAACACAGGTGCTGAAAACTCATTATGCATTTAGTTGGACTGAAAGGAAAACATTGCCCTTCAGGCACTTTGCATGAAGACAATTCCATTTGCAAAACCAGAGCTGTCTGGTAGCAGGCTCCTACATGTTTCCCACAGGACGGGGAGGGGGGGAAGAAAAAAACCTCAAGAAAAAATAGCATCAGCTAAAACAGAGGAAAAAGGCATTCTGAGGAAATACTTTGTGTTCTTTAGTCGTACATCTATCAGTAGGGTTAATGGCTAAATCTGCAAGTTCTTCCAGCCCCAAACCTAGTACCGCGGGCTACAAAAATGTACAGCAGAGCTACACGTGAAGAATGGCACACGCCTACACCACCCTTAGGAACAGTGGGCTATGTTTAGTTGATTAAGATTGAAAGAAAACATTTCAGATGCCTGAAGAGATTGTGCTGCATTGCACAAAAAATATTGATATAATCTCTATAATTGTATACCCTCTGCAATGGCCTACAGGTTACACAGCAGTTGCTTTTTCTTTTTAATATCTGTAATCTTGAAAAATTGACTTTGCTATTTCTAAACAAACTGAAGATACTAGCTAAGTTTTTCAGACAGAGGCTATTGCCAGCCAGAACCACATGTAATTTCTTTTATTAAACTTGCCTTAACCAGAGTTGTGTGACACCCATTTGTTCTTGTCCTCACTGAGCAAGGCTAGCAAAACTAGAAGCATTGCTTTTATGGAGGACACGAAGAAGAGGCAAGAGAAGCTTCTCCCCTGCAAAAAAATTGCCAAATCCGTCTCTTACTTATACTCAATAACTCCAGGAGAAAGAAGAGAAAAAAAAAAACTAAACAAAAAAAAAAACCAAAACCCCAACAAAACTTAGACCACCACCCCCAGAAAAAACCTCACCTTCTACTGAGACAAGTACTAAGAGAACCAGGCCTAAGCAAGGTCTAGCCTCAAACTTCACAATTTGTTATATATCATAATAAATACCTATTTGTCTTGCCTGACTATGACATAACATCCTAAAGCTCACTCTGCCATTTCAATACACAGTTATAAATCAATGCTATCTGCAAAAGCAGGAGCATTAGTGTCCTGGTATTTACATTTCACTGTGAACTGCATTACATTACATTGTATAAACAAGTGGCTTAGAATTTTCTAAGTCTTGCAGACTTCAAGGAGGAATTTCAGTCTTTCAGCCTCCACAAGGGAGGAGATTAGGAGATTAAAAAGGGAAAAAAAAAAAAAAAGAAAAGAAAGAGAGCACAAGCACACACACAAGAGTAAGATGGAGAGTGAATTTAGCTATTTTATAAAGAAATAAAATCCAAATCAGGGTCACAAAAAAGTCACTGTGATTTCTATTTCTTGTGACCAGAAGAAGTATAAACTGGTAGTTCTAACAAACAATCACTGGAAACTAACGTTAGTAAGAGTGTGCCCTTTTGCTAAACCAGCCTCAAACCTATGGTTTCACAGCAAACAACTGAACGTCAGAAGAGGAACCACTCCATTAATCCTAACTAGATTCAGTTTTATATGATTATACTGGCAGGTAATAGGGATCCATTAAAACCATACCTTTTTTCTTGTGTGACAGTGGAACTGAAAGGGCAAACTTTACACATAGGCTCAAAACAGCCTATACTGTAATTCATTACAATAACTCCTGCAGTGTCTTACAGCTCTCTCCAAGAATAAAGCCCTTCAGTAACTATTTGATGAAGCTATACACTCCTGGATCCTAAGACTGACCCAGCTAATTTGAGTATCGGTGGCTACTAAGTCTGGATAACAATACTACCCAACAGCGTGTGCTTTCACTTCAGCTCACCATCTTTCAGTTCCGATCAGCTTTATCTCAAAAGCAGTGATGTATTTTAGCTGTATTTTCAGGCTCATTTTTTCAGAAGTTTAAACATTTAACCTATGCAATAAGTAGACTTAAAAAACAAAATGCCGCAAAAGCAGAATGCCTTACTCCTTTTCTCAAGGGAACTCTGATCATCAAGCAGTACCGATGAAGTGACTGGGGCTTTGAAAGCAGGGACATTTGCTGCAGACGTGAAGAAGAGCAGCAGGATCTTGCGCTCTTGCGTGGCATTTTGAAATTGTATGCGTGTCATGAATTGCTCACTTGTGATTCTCGTCCCAGTAAGAGAAAGGCAGGGAACTATCACACCAGAAAGCTTCTTCTCATGGCATTGAGTCAGCACGCACTGACATTTATAGGACTTAGAATAAGCCACAGCTGTGTCCTGTTAGAAAACAGGACCATAGGAGCCTCCCCTTTCCAGGCGCAGTCACGTCCCCTCCTACTAATCATCACTCCAGCCTAGGGCTCCTGAAACATTCTTCCAGGCAGAGCTACAAATTAGGATGTTACACACACCAAATGTCAAGTCACTATCCAGATTAGGCACGCTTCATTCTGTCCCAAACTTAAGTCTTTAATGAACATTTTATAGCTTCACGTAAAATTTACCAGGAGTTCATCTATCATACTAAGCACACGGATCACCTTTAGAACCCTAAAAGCTTTAACTTGCTTGTTCTTCTGTACTGAGGTGATGCAAGGACCTTTTTTTTCTGTGTCAGATTTGAGCACAGAGCAAACTCAAACCAAAGCCACTGAGATTCCCTCGGTTCCCCCGAAACCAGAAACTGGGCTGTGTTTGTGTGCTGACGTTTACTCATGACTGGAAGCAACCTTCAGTCAAAATCATATGAATTTGTGCAAAAAGATAACAAAACTCAGCATGGCTTAATCTGGGGGATGATTACAAAAAGTCTGCATAGGTCTTATAGTCCAGTGATAATAGATTTTAAAAACACTGCTCATATCAAAATAATCTCTATGTGCACTTAATATTTTTCAGATAAAAGATTTCTAAGATAACTACTCTTTTACTACAAGTAACTCACTGCTACATCATTTTTCCTAACTAGTTCTTACTTCAGATGAATAGATGTTTGTTGCCATCCTTTAAACAAAATACTGAAATAATTAAAGTTTTCATTCATTAAGGGACAAACAAACTAGCTATAAGTCATCTCATTACAAGAAATAAAGCTATGCATGTGCTTCAAGTTGGGTTCTAAAGTCATCTCCTGAATGGGAGATTTAAATCACCAAATATTTACTTTCTGTGTTCGTTACATTCAAACACAACAAAATAAACTGCCTATCTTGCACGGTGCCTGTAAAATAGACAAATTCCATCCTGCAGAGGTTTCCTAGGAAACCAGGGAAGGCTCAAAGAAACAGAGAACAGCTGGAAAAAGGGGAAAAAAAAACCAACCAACCCACAACCCAAAAAACCCCCAAGCCCCCAAAGAACTAAGTGTTCCATATCCTCAATTTTAAAAGCATTAGAAGGATATCACTAATAAGATCTGAAAGGGCCCTTCCAACCCAGGCGATTCTATGATTCTGTAAGAATAAGGGCAGTGCAATTCACACTGGTTGGCCCCAGCATTCCCCATAAGGGCAAACGTGCACAGCCTGAAGAGATCAAGATTTAACTCCTCTCTTCGTTTTCCCACCTGCCCCTCAAAAACTAAAAAAAAAAAAACAAAAAAACCCCAAAAAACCCCAAACCCAAGAAGTGTGAACATTTTGATACAACATGGTAACACTGCAAAGTTTTGGTCTGTACAGTAAAAGAAAGGCTGACCCCACAGAGAGCTGTGCTTACTGAAACCTTACAGCAAGCAACAGTTTATGTGATTCACTGTCTGGAGATTTCTTTGCTGAGGAGCCAGATTCCGCTTCTGAAACTAGTCAGCTATTCAACATGAAAATCCATGCAATACAAGAAATATATTATTAGCACGATGACTCAGTATGTATATTACAGTAGTACCCTAAGGCTCCATTTGAGATGAAGGATGCTTTGTGCTCAGCGCTGCACACATTCATAGGAAGGTCCCGCACTTTACAGTAACAACATAAAATCAAAGCATGCCCAAGCTACTCAGTCTCAGTATCCAGGTTTAGATAAAATCTTCTATATCACTAAAGCAAACATTTCATCCATTAAAAAAAAAAAAAAAGGAAAGCAGGGAAAGGACAATTGGACAATTTGTCTAACCTCAGTCCTAGTTTTTGAAGTAGGCTTCCGGCAGTCTGACAGTCATTAGTATAATTACAATATTCGGTGCCGTCACAGCAGCCATACTGTCCTGTTGGCTCTTCTTTCCCCACACGGCTCCATTTTCCATGTTCTGCTTTGCTTGTCGCCAGGCTTGATGCCTCTTACATCAGGTTCTTCCCTTGCTTTGTTGCCAATGCATGTTCCAGTATTTTCTGACTTTTGCCAAAGCAAGCATTTTAACATCTGGAAATCATCCTCCATTACTTTCACCAGCAAGATGCATCTGCCTTGCAATGTAGTTCCCATACAGCGAGAATATCCAATTTCCTAAGACATCACACTATTTTTTTTATATATATATATATAAAAAATGCACTACATATATTTAACACACTATATATATTATACTATTCTAAAATTTAACATGCAGTAAGTTACAAACGCACATTAATTTCTTTTAAAAATTTAAGCATATATACAGGTAAGTTTACATCCCAAAACATTCCTGATTGGAGAGAGTTCTAAATTACAGATATTTAAAATAAATAAAGAGCAATACGTTACATTCAGAATTGTGTTCTTTTTCTAGTGCATGCTATTTGAAATTGAAATATATTATTTTTTCACTAAGATTTGCTGGAAAAACAAAAAAAAAAAAGCCTTTAATGGACAAAAAGAGATTTCAGATGTAAAACTGGGAGTCTTTTGTATGATCCGCCTGCAGATGACATCAAAGTGCTATGATTTGAATACTGGGTCTATGAAAGTCTTAAGCACGTCTTCATAAGTTGTTGCTACATGCATTCCCCTTCACTACTCAGGCAATTCAAGCTGGTTTTAAAGGTTCAGTTTTATAAAATATAGGGTGGCTAACAAACTAGATGCGGTGTGTTACAACATACAAATACGCATAATGCAACATTTCTGTCTTGTCTTGTAAGCCCTTTGTCAAGAATAAAGTTTCAATGCCTCACGTGCCTAAAGAAACGCTGCCAAGGCTGATACACAGCATGTGAAAACCTCTTCCATGTTCTGCAGTAGTTAAAGAAAATACACCTTCGACATCAGAGGTTCTTTAACTCCAGCATGAAGCTAAGAAGCCAATTACCTTTTCTTTTAGAAACAAATAGATTTTCAATGCATGCATTAGGGTGTGTTGGGTTTGGGTTCTTTGTAATTAATAAAAGACACTCGTTCAATGGAAAATTAATACAGAGGAAGAAAGATACTACTTTCTGTCTATGGCTCTAAAGGAGTGGAAAATGCAGGCTATTTCCACTCTTTTTCCACAGCCTAAAGTCACAATATGGCAATAATGTCTCAGTTGCACAGAACCAAGGGCTCCTTGAGAGGTAGGAGCCCCACCTCACACTCAGCACCTCTCTGGAAGTTTCTACCTCTTTTGCTTCCCTTCATCTTCCTTTCTTAGAGCTTTGGACACAATGAGGATTATTCAGTCTGGCAGGTGTGCACATGGCAAAAACCTTGAAGACAAGAGATTCAGTGCTCAGAACACCTGTCCTATTCAAGTCTGGGCCCCCTAATTTTCCATTTTACCATTTTTTTCTATTTTTTTTCCATAAATTACCATTTAGGCCAACATTGGACTTCATCACTGAAGGATGAACAAAAGCCTCTTGTCGTTTTCCTCATGCTTTTCTGCCTAAGGGGTCATGAGAACTATATTTTTCTTTACCAAGTCCTACTATGTGACAAAGAACAGCATCCTTAGTTTTAGTCCCCTCTCATCACAGAGCACAACACAAACTCTGTTATTGTTATCATCACTCCAGCCTACACTTTTCTAAGATAATTCTCCTCTTTGTATATCTTACCCAAATTTTTGCACAGATGGCAAGTATTTCATTCCCCACTATCATCTGTGAATTTCATTAACATCCTGTTTCTTTCCTGATCTAGATTACAGAAAAAATGCCTGTGAAACCAGCTCTCATCCACAATAAAGATACATTACTCTTAATCATGTATGTAGATTTATTTAATTTTCCCACCACTCACAACAGCAACAGTCAAGCCAATACTAACTTTAAGAATTCCTAAGACAACGAACGAAATGCTTTACTAGCAGTCAAATGTTTTTATATCAACACAGCATAAAGCCATCAAGTAGTAAGTAGCCTTCTAAAATTATCGGTGGGGGAGCTCTGCAATGTCCTTCCCTGTAACAACAGCCATGTAAATTATAATTCTACAGTACACACACTGAATGAGGCTAAAGTTCTCTCTTAGGGGACACAGAGATCCTACAGTACCATCTGCAAGTCTGACCCCTAAAAATATTTTGAAAGATCTGTTCGTATCTCCAAAGACCTGAAGTCTAATAGATTTTCAAGCTTGAGGAATAAAGGATGAATTTTCCAGAGCTACGATAAATGACCTTTCCTTGTAGAAATAATACCTGACAGCAAAAGACACCTTCAGCCAGACTGGTATCAGCAGTCATGCTGCTAGGCAACATTAAGCCAGGACAACCCCAGAACCACAACATGGTTTGCTAGCTGGAGCCCTCAGTGGTTAATCTCCATTTTAGTTGATTTAGTTGGCAGGTTTCTCTGGGCCTCGTCACAGCTACGACAGAGAATGCTCTTCTTTCTTGACCTTGACTCCTTGTGCAAAGCATCACTTCCACTGGGACTATGACACACATGAAGGCAAGTGACATTAAAGTATATTCTCATTTTCTGATGAGAAGAGGAATTTCAGGAAACCTCCAGTCGTCTCAAAGGAGGCTCATCATTAATGTAAATGAGAAAGCCAAAGATAGATCATATTTCATTAAAAAAGGGATACATATTTATTGATTACATCATTTGTCAACAATAATCATAATTCAGTGAAACTTGATTTCCCTAAAATAGCACTAATGGCAAAAAGATGGCTAAAGTGTCCCTATGCCTAATAAACCTAATCATATATCCTAGTCTAAAGGAAGTTCCTCTTGCCAGTGAGATTTCAGTTACTTATCTCAACAACATACCATGGGATGCCGTTACTCAGCCACTGAACACGAGTTTCAGTACTTGTAAAACTTAGGGCACTGCAGCTGAGGGAAAGAACCACTTTAAGACAGACGGAAAATAAGACAAAAATTATTATCATAGGATGGCAATCACTGCGGTATTACATCACATTTTCATTACATCAAAAGATTTGGTAGAACCCGGTAAAGAAAATATTTAAGAAAAGCTGAGTGGAAAACCAGCAAGCAAGCAAGCAAGCATGGTTTCTGGTCACTGCTTCTGCTTCAATTTTTCCCTTTAATATTTTTCTTTTGGCCTCTTGGGATATTTAACATGACAAGGGACACAAGACCTCAAATTGGTAAGTGATTAAAAAAAAATAAAAAACAAATAATCAATCAAGCTCTTCTATGATTTCTGGAAGAGAGAGGACTGCTGTAAATAAAACTCAGCATAAACTCTGAGGCTACCTGTATTAATACAGCTACGCAGGGACAGGTGACAGGAGTTCTCTGCAAATGAGGACCAGTTTCTTCCTGGCTTTTAGCCTGTATTTTCGTTACCATTTTAACGTGCACTTGGGCCAGGACAGACTCATGATGATCCCTTTTCTCTCCCTTAATCCCTTCCTGCACTACGCTGTCATTGTGCCTTTAAACCTTCACTTCAGATGGTCAGCTTGCTGAAGGATGCTGGCAAGCATTTCATGACCAAAGAGTATTTGGAGAAGATATTGTATGGACCTTCTCAGCCAGACATCTACTGCACAGCAGGGAACAGGCCTCAGTGCGACAGTTTACTCTTCTGTTCCTACTCTAAATGAGTTCATGTCCAAAACTCTGAATTCCTGCCAGCAGTATCAGAGTAACTGCTTGTGTTTCTATTCAGCCACATTATCCAAAGAACAGGGGCACAGAGATTCAAATTAATTATTTAGCCCTCCCATGCTACCGTTACATAGTCCAAAGGCTGTAAATGAAAACTAGTGGAGACACAAAACACTGCGGACGTTTTTTAGTATAAAACCAACTCCATTATATCATTCTCCCAACTGTACTATTTACACAAAATTGCAAAAAAAATACAACTTCTCCAAAGCTCCAGTCAAGTTTCAGCTGACAGCAGCATGGCCAAGGAACAGCCGTAGACCAGCTCTCCAAAGACAAGACCTATCTTCAGCAGCTAATAACAAGGGAATCCCAAGGGTCTGCATGAATAGAGGTTCCCTGTACAGAGAGCATCCCACCGCTGGCCCTCTGACAATCATTCTTAGTCTTCATGCTTATGTAACACATGACCCTTCCGCAGCAAGCGCGGGTGGGATCGTGGAATAATGGAATTGTTTCTCACTACAAGAATAAAAGACAGCACAGCAGGCTATGAAAAATGTACGTTGCTTACTCAGAAAAGATAATTGTAAGTAACAGTTTGGATATTTTAATTGCCACAGCACTGAGGGCTTATCAGCATCCAAAGCTTCCTGCGTGCTATTGTTTTCATAACCATAAATCAACCTATAAAACAAGAATTTATACGAACAAATTGTTGTGTCTCTTCCTATAGACAGTATCACTGTTTTATCCTTTCTGGTAGTTCAGGTAGTTCTGGAATCGTCTGGTAGTTGAAGAGCACTAACTCTTCAAATTTCTCAGAATTTAAGTCAGGAAAAGCATAAACCATAGAATATAATCTGTGAGAAAAACTGTGGAGAAAAGGTACAATTGGGTCACACTTAATGTATTGATTCCATTAAAGATATAAACAGTACACAGTATGACCTCTGAGGTACTTCTCATCTTCAAAATGTTACGTGGCTTATAAACCATTTTTCTCCAGCTTGAAAGTAGTTGATTTCTTAAATAACCGAAGAACGCTTACTTTATACTACTGAAAGAAACACATTTTCTTCATTCCCTTCTTATTACGCTTTGAATTAATGCGTTAGACATTCCAGTTCAAATTATACCTGACTTTCTACACGTGACAGTCTCACCAGGGCTTTCGAAGGGCCGTTTAACAAGGTGGGTCTGTTCAGTTTGAGATTTTAGGCAGCAAGCGCAACAATCTTTCCTCGTGCTCTGAAAGTTCAAACTCCAAGAAGTCTTTGTCAAAAACTGAAATTCCAAGTTAATCTGATTAATTTATTCATTTTACACTAAAGCATACTTGGTTTTGCTCTGTGCATTAGATTAAGAATGGGTTCTTTTGTCTATAAAATAAACTGAAGTGCAAGCCCAGTCTCTCTTCACTGACCCAACTGAGAATCCACTGGATTGGCACTTTGATTTATTCTTTCTGAGAAGAATTTTTGAGAAAAAAATTTATATCATTAGGACCTTACACACAAAAATGTGCAGGGTCACAAACACAGACATGGGTGAAACAATCACTGTACATATAAGGATAGATCACATGCCTCCAGTTGGAATTCCGACTAGTTTTTATTATTACTTTATTATTTTTTGGCACTCAGTTCGTTGCCTTTCTCTGAATATGGAAAAATAGTTGCACACAGGCCATGAACATCTGCTTAGTTTTTTTGAAGGATCATAGTGTTGCACGAAGATCTGCCTCCAGAGTTTCTGCTTCCCCACATGTATGCACGAGAATCCCTGTTTCCTTTCTCACAAAACACCAAAACCCAAGTAATGTGGTGAGCTGACCAGTTCTAATTCTAACTACAGAAAAATCATATAACTTCCAGTTAACCCAGATAGAAATAGTAAATACTACTTAAAAAACAGATGCTGTTCCTAAGTAGGGTTTTCCTAGGTAGATTTATAACAAATTGAGGGGTTTGGTGGACATTTTTTTCTGAAAACTTCTAAAGAGTTAACAAATCGAAAAAGGCTTACTCATATGTTAATATACATTATTGTTAAATAGCACCAATCCTGCAATGTTTTACATGAACAAATCAACCTGATAGAATGTTATCATATTGAAACAAATTGCAAAGATGAAAGGACTTCACCAAGAAATGAAGTGTGAGCGTTCCAAAACGTGAATGAGAGCATGAAATGACCATTTGGTTTCTATGGCAATAATCTATATTTGTAAACACCATGGCAAAAAAATGCCTCCACTAACCACAGCACACAATTATTCTTCAACCACTAAGTATTTTCTAAAAAAACCAAGCTAATGTGGATAGCTTAACGTGACATTCAATTTTATGTATTCCGTAATTTTGAGCAAGAGTTTACTCAGTCTGAGCAGGAGGAATCTTCTGGAGGACTCTTCTAGTGGAAATTTCTGTCTAGAGTCTCCTTCCCACACTTTTACAGGCAGGGGAGCCAACCACAAATATTCACAAGTCATGAGTCGGTCCCCAAAGAACTGTGACTTAAAAATAAATATTGGATTCTCATTTTCTGCTTGTTTAGAGATATAATCACTTCTATTTTCGAGTTATTTGCTACGATGAGACCACAAACATAGATGCCTAGGCACACACGTGCACACTTCTTCATTTAGACAGCAGAGGTACAGTGTATTATCTTGGGATCTGGAACTTTGGAGGAAAAAGAAAAAAATAATCAAATATCATAAAATCCTCACTAACATTGTGAGAATTAGCAAGACAGATTTTTTTTCCCCCCTTTTATATCATTCACCTTAGGAGTTTTGAGAAATATCTACAAAGATGAAAGACCCATAAAAACCAAAGAAGCATCAGGCATGAATGCTCAATAATTCCCTTACCTCCTCATAGCTACAGCGGACTCTCCCTTGCCATCATACTCGCCACACCTGTCCCAGTAAGGAGACCGTACAACTTAGTAACCTCTTTTCTCCCTAAAGATCATGTCTTTAATATCAGTGAGGGGATAATGGACATATTTAATAGCCTCCATTCAACAAGCTCAGCTGCTACTGTCTCCATTAAGGCCAGTTCATTCTCCACTCTCCTTTGCACAATTTCCAGACAAAGTGGAAGACCTCAAGAATTCAAAGAAGTCAATGAGAATCATGAATCCAAATGGCATGACCATTGTTTGTTTTCGCTTGTTCTCACTGTGCAACAAAGCAAATTGGATACTTTTAAATCAATACCAGGGCTCACGTTGATCCCAGCTGCAGTAGGGCTGACACCACAAGAGCGGGGCAGGGAAGGATAAATCACCACAAAATTCACAGACAAGGTTGTGTTGCAGAAACTGATGAGAACCTAAAGGCAAGTATCGGATTGCAGGGAGAAATATGGGAGACGGTGGCAATAGACCATGCCCACATGGAATTTGCGCAGACAAATCCTCTTGAAAGAGGCGATTCCCACAATTTCAACTCTGATTCAAGTTTACCGAGAGATTTTACCACTGAAGTTACGCTTCTAGTTTTCTTAAATAACTTTTTTGAAGAAAGCAATCACATTTACACTCACAAGTGGGTGGGAAAGGATCCCAGAAGCATGCGCTGCTTCTGCTAGTAGCTTCCTCTATCCTGAGTCCTAAGGAAAGAGGAAAGATTATACCTACATCAAAGGTTCAGGGCTTACAAGTATTCAGTGCTTAAACAGCACATAACTTCAGCCACCTTCTGGGCACTCTGCGTTTTTGAACTAATCTAGGCCACCACACAGAAATTGAAACCAGGATCTTTCAGTCTTTCTAGGATTTTGCAGTGCTGACTTTATTCCTAAATAACTTTTAAACAGGCACAGATAAAACAGAAGTCTCAAAATGACCAGTTTGCTGCACTACGTTTGAAAGTGTCTAGTTTTCACATTTTTACGTGCATTTTAAGCGTGTGTGTGCCATGTAGCACTACGAGCCAAGTGCTCTTGAGCAAAACAGATCAACCTGCAATGGTTCCAAGAGAAAAAAATATGCATATAGAAACTGGCATTACTTAAAAGCACAGCAATGCTAAGTGCCAAAAAAAAAATTGTTAAGCAGTACTTTTGGTTTAAAGAAGTATTACAGTTCATTCATTAAAAAAAAAAAATTAAACCATTTTGCCTGCTTTATTATATTAAACTTAGCTATCAGTATCACTCACTCATTGGGATAAGTTCTGTAACATACTTCTGCAAAAGCTGTTTCTTTCTTTCATTGTGGTTGGGGTTGACAACTAGTATTGAATCCTTCTCATTTTTTCTAGGATCAGCACAAAAAATGACTGCTAAAAGTTTTACATACTTTCTGAAAGCTTTTTTCTAATCTAAGCTTCCTGAAGTGCCTTCCTTGCTTCTCCAGATACCTCCAATATTTGTTTACCACAGCGCCTATACTCAGGTGACACATTTGACCAACCCAATGAGGAGAAGTGATGCAGCCGTGCAGACAGGATCCCCTGCAAGTACAACCCAACGTACACTGATCTTAGACCTCTGCACAAGTAAGTACTAAAACGAAGACAAAGTACAGGTAAAAACCTCCCCATTCTGCAGCATTTGTGGGCTTCAGTCAGGAGCTAAATCAAAACTGAAACCCCCTTGTTTATGCAATTAAACCGACCAACGTGTAGGATGTACCCCCCCGCTTCTTCCTCACATCCCTCACACCACACTCAAATAGCTTTGGGGGGATTTGTTTTTATTTTTAATATAACGAACGTTGGAGAAGCAACTTCCTCATATGTATGGTAGACAAAAGCTATTACATTCTCAAACAGGAAAATAAGTAAGTGAAGTAAGTGCAAACAGATGTCACTAATTTATTCCAATGTATTTTGCTCTCTGACTTGCCACATACCTCTGAGTTTCCTCAGCCACCAGAGTATGGGAAGCCCATCCCAGAAGGTGTTGCTACAGTACTTGCTCATCCCGTAAATTCCATAATAGCAACAAACTAATAAATGACACTTAATAACTTAACCCCACAAAACTCTCACATAAAAGTTGCCTTTAAAAAAAAAAGCTATCATTTTTACTAAATGGATAATAAAAAATGAAGCCAATATTTTCACAAGGGTTTTCTTTGTTATTGTATGTATCTGAAAACATATACTATATGTCTCCCTTTATGACAAGTATGTATAATCTCGGGAGTATAATTCACAAAGTGCCCCCTCTACGGGACTTTTTACACAGCTGTGCATAGTCAGGAGAGTCTCATTTTGCTCTACAGAACAAAAGTTTCCAAGCTATTGCACTGGTTTATTCATCAGGCTTTGACTCCTCCTCACTTGTGCAATGCAGCGTATTACCAGGGAGGTTCGGTTATAAGAAAAATCGAACTCTTGAAAATACGCGGTAAAATAATTGCAAACCATACCGTAGGGTAACGCGCTAGTCCCTTTGTGGGGCGTTATTTGGAAAAGAAGCTGCTGTTAGACATGAGAAGCCTAGGAAGTGTGTTCGGGAGTACAATAGCTACAGACTGTCCCACCACGGCCAGGCTGCTCACATTTCAGGAAAGCCACGCACAGCCCGACACCCATCCAGACCCATGGAAGAGTGCAGTCGCTGCGCATTCTCCCCACCATCCGTCTCCCTCTCTTGCAGGCATGGAAACGATATTAAAGAAAAATGGACATAAAGCAGCCTGAGAAAGTTCAGGTTACGCGGGTCAGGTACGCAGCTCGCCAGCCCTCCTGCCTTCAGAGGGCTCGCTGCAAACCGCCGCTGCTCCGCTGAGCAAGCCCCGGGGCAGGGGGGCAAACGGGGCGAGGGGAAGGCGCGGTGGCATCGCCGCCTGCCCCGGGGGATGAGACACTCCAGCAAGGGCCAGGGGAGGAAGGAGACGGAGAAGGGAAGGAAGGAGGAGGGAAAGAAAAAGAGTGGGGTGGGGGGAAAAGAAAGAAAAGGAAAAAAAAAAAAAAGAAAGAAAAAAAAGAGAAAATCCACGTTTCTCTATTTCTCTAAAACAAAGAATGTGAGAAAGCAGATGTAGTCCAGCACAAGCGACTCCGCCCTGCCAGGCTGGTGTGTTTACTTCTCCCAGCCCGGCTGCCCGGCTGCTCGCCAGCCCCCAGCCCGCCCTCAGCCCCGTCCCGAGCACTTTCTTTTGTTAAAAACTTCCCGGTGGCCGCAGCCCCGCCAGGCAGCGGGGCTCAGCCCCAGCGCTCCACGGCAGCACTCGGCGTGCCATCATCGTTATAATCCATCCATCTATCCATCCATCCCACTCCGCAGCCAGCGCCGCAAAACCCTGGCTTTAAAAACCTCCCTCTGTCTTCTGCTCAGAAGCCCAAAGCGCAAACCTCTCTGTCCCCTTCCTCAGTATATTAGAGCAAAAGTCTCGTTACTCTTGTACCCCAGAGGTTTTCCATTCCGTTTATTAGCCGGATCACACAATAAGCACACCGCATGCAAAGAGGGAGGATTATTGTACTTTTTTTAGAGGGAGACAGAAAGAAACTCACCACCGTCATATTCTTCCTCTTCTTGCGCATTTATGGTTACAAATCGCCCGAATAAAGCCGCAAGGATGAAAAAAGTTCTTGTTTGTACCCAGATTGCCATCATGCCTAGATATTAGACATGTATCCTCCTGGGCGGCAGAAAGTGCAGAAACGCAAGGTTATTTTAGCACCATGAAGCCAGCTGGGGAGTCTTTCTGCCTTTCAGCATCAGTTCCAGGACAAAGTCTGCCAGCCCTTTTTTTCAGCACCAGCTCCAGCGCAGTCTGCAAACACTCCTTTCAGGGGATGCAGCTTTAAATAGGAAGAATGCTGCCTCCACTTCTCTTCCTGCCCCTTTTCAACTCGTTCAGGCTCCTAATCATCCACTCCCCGCCAAGCAACAGTCTGATTGATGGTAAATAACCGAATCAGAGCTGCCTTCACTCTTCCTTGAACTTTTCTCTGTATGAGTACACTTGCGGGATATTTTCCTGCTGCTGTGCAGTGTATGTGCTGTGTCAGGACCATTTATTAAGAAAGCAAAACATAGCTCTGTAAGAAGCTGTCAGGAAGAGAAAGCTCTGCCTTTAACACACCCAGCCCACACTTCCTGGGAATGGAGGGTATAGCCCCATTTGGAGCTGATTCCCTTATTAGGAACTTGATCCCTTCCAGCTTGCTGAGAGGAGGATTTCCTCCTTTCCCTTGATAACTGTTCCCCTGCCTTGCTGTAGCTACACTATCAAATGCTGCTCCAGTCCCTTGAGAGGGGCCACAGAACTACCAAGGCAGCTTGTTTCAGGAACCTTTAAAAAACTGTCTTTCCCCCCAAAAGGGAATAATCTTTCTCAAATTAATTCTTTTTTTTTTTTTAATAATCTTTCCTCAAATGCTTAGTGTGCTCTGTATTTACTGTCCTACCAGTTGGGAAGACTATTGCAAATCTCTGGAAGATGCTCTACGCTTCTAACACCAGAATGACAATGCAAATTCTCTGAGGTTTTCCACCTCTGTTCCCTGTCAACTGGAAAGTTACCTAAGCCCCAGCCTAGTATTTAGCCCTTAACAATGCACCTTACTTAGCATTCTAGCGTGGGCGCTAAGTAAATCTCTCTTTTGTGGATCACTTGCAACTGGGAGTAGGATGTTAGATGTTTCTCTTCCCACAGTATTTATGGTCTGCAGAGCTCCATCACTAATCCCCTCATTTGCTAAGAATTTGGGTCGCCTGTACCTGCTGCAGGGAAATGCATGTTCATCTGTTGGGAGGTTTTCTATCTTTAGCCATTTCAGCTTGAGAACAATCCCATTTGAAGTGGATATGGTGAGAAATAAACCTCTGCACCTGGATTTGTGCGAGTTGGCAACGCTCGCCCACTCTGGTTATCAGAGCATGATTTAGCACTTCTCAGCGGTGCAGCATCCTAAAGCCTGTGAAGTTTTCTTCTGTCTCTTCAAAAGAGCAGCATGCCCAGAAAAGGAAAGGTAACCCAAAAAATTGTACAGCACTGCAGTGCTACATCGTACCTACTCTAGTATCAAACCCAGAGATTGACATAAAAATATGCTGAAAGAGAACAAAATCAAAATTCCCTGCTGTCTTGCACCACAGCAGTCTTAAACCTATATAGGGTTTCACTGCAGGAGCGTAATATCCCACAGTCCCTGTTGCTCAAGAGTTCTAGCTATGAGAAAGAATAGAAAAATTGAAGCTGTGCAAGCTGCTGCAATTTTATCTTGAAACACAATCATAATCATTGGTAAGTATCAGTTGAGAAGCTCAGAACTGAAAAAACAAAAGTTAACATTTGTTAACCTGCCCGGTCACAGGTGAAATTCTGACTTGACAGGTTCGTGAGTACTTGCGCTGGCTTGCTAGTCTCAAAAGTCAAAGTCATGTGTTTTAGGTGTCATACTTCAACGGAACCCCAGGAAATCTCCCTCGGATAGTGAGGTTACGTGATGCTGGCTAGAAACATCAGATGCTTTAGATGATATATCTGCTTTAGAACCAGACCTGACCTTTGCCATTTGCACTGTTCTATACGCACATTAGTTATGAGAGAGCAGCAAACACGAAAGCTGACAGCCATAAGCCGCCACACTGCCATTGCTAAATCATCACATGAAATTACACAATGCAAAATCACTATATACATTAGGAAAGGTAAATAACACATTTTAAAAACCACATTACACAAGGCTTCCCACGGTTGGAGGTAACCCGTCACTCACTCACAGTATTAAGTACAGAAATATTAATATTAATATTTATAATTTAAGAGGAGAAAGGCTGAGAATATGGACAGGGTTTTGAAAAGCGTCCTGTGCTTGTTGATGAGAAACAACTGCGGCCGACAGACATGTAGGTGTTTCTGAACTCTATGCTACTAACTGGAGGGGATTTATGTGAAATTTCTTATAATAAAGCTGACAACTGCTCAGAGAACTCGCAGCTGAAAAGTCCTCCCTGCAGCCTGGGTAAGCTACAATGAAACCACAGGGAATTCAGACTCTACCACAGAATCACAGAAATGGCCACATGCTGGTAAAACTTGCCTTTACAGTTGCTGACTCTGTGCTTAAAATTAGATAACAAGTTCTCACGCTTACTTCCTCAAGTCTTAAGTCTGCAACAGGTTGGTAAATTCCTAGTGTATTCACAGCAAGAATGAGCCTTACCATCATTATATCTTATATCTCTGAGAAAAATACCAGAACAAGAACAGTATTGAATTATGGTGACTTTTTTTTTTCCCCAATAGCTCCTTGAGAAAAAAAAAATCAGAAGGATCCCTTTGACCATTTCCATTGCAACTTTTTTTCTGAGGAGTTGTAGAGATTTTCAAAGGAACCTTCTGCCGTTTCAAGCCTAGTCTTTCCTTTGGAAAGATTCCTACAGCAATATCTAAAAGCTGCCCTTCAAATATATTTCTGCCTTAGACTCACCAACAAATTATGCCACATAACCAAAACAGATGAACAACAGAGAGCAGAAAAGGATGTAAACTGCTTAGAGAATCAATCCCCTTATGCCTCCTTATAAATGCTTCCTTTCACCATGGATGTGCATTCAAAGAAGTTTTCAATTTTATTCCAAGCATTGTAATTAGTCATGAAGTATATCACTTTTCATTTAAACAATTTCACTTCTAGGCCTAAGCTATTTGATTGCATCCCATTGGATACGAGTGAGAGAAAATCTTTAGTTAGAACCACTGTAAACAGAGTCAGACTAAGCAATTAAGAGTGGGCAGATAAATAATTCCAAGTATGCTCAGTGTCACCTCCCCCTCCTCCTCTCAATAGGGGAGAAACCAACATCGCATAGAATAATATTGTATATTTATGCAGCGACTTCTCTCCAACCATTTTTCACTTTTTCCATCATTTTTAGGATTCTGTAAGAACAGAGGAATGTGGAATTTAGCAAACTAGCCTAAGGTCATACATTCAGAAGAAGTAAAGCCAGATACAGAGTTTTGGAGCTCATTTCTCTCCCGTGCCAAGGAAAACTTATACAAGATGAAAATGCCTTGGGAGAAGAATCCAGGGCCCTGACTCATGGAGCCAGTTCCCTTCCAATGCACCTTCAATCTATTCATTGTTATTCATTAAGCTTACAGTATGTAATGGACCTGAATTTAGTAGGCAGAGCCACTGCAGGAGTGGTAGGACTGAATACTCTCCTCTTTCTCTAGTCCAGCTCAGTAGAGCAATAGATCTGGAAACATGGGACACAAAACCACTCTCTTTCTACTGTCAGGAGATCCTTTGAAATTGGGACAGTCTCAGCTACCGATTTGTGGCTGATTTCTGACTCCCAAGATGAAAAACTCATGACATGATTGAGAGATCACTTTCTAATAGTTCACGCTTCACATGGGAGCAACCAGACGCTTCCAAGTTTGAAGGATCTTTACATCAAATAAAGGCAAACAACAAAACAAGACCAAAATCTTCACACAAAAGCAGTGTGTGAGCCTTTACAATACGCTTTAAAAAGTCTTCGTGAAACAAAAGCTGTCCCCAAAGCTAGAACAATTGTAGAAATGTCAAAATACAGTACTTTGAAAAAATATAACTAAGTACTCCCTAATATCTAGTCTGTTGATACCCATTCCTATGTTTTAGCCAGTAAGTAGGGACTGTATGTTATTTGACCTAAAAATCACAAAGTTACTCGAAATTCAAAGAGCATTTTGAGTGACAGATGAAGCTAGGGAATACTGTTAGGTAATTGTGAGGACTCAGAAATATATTAAAACAGAATTCACAGGCTTACACCTTTCAAAATCTCCAAGTTGGGCCAGAAAATACAAGCAATTATTAGCTTGGGATACTTCTGAGCACGCATGCATATGAGTCATTAAAATTCCAGTATCCACGAGGGTCTCTCTTCAATAGACTTTAATGACCTTTCACACTGTTACATACAGTGTGACAGTGCTTCTGTTTTAAATTAATTTGTACCAAGCTGACAAAAAATGCCTCCATATAAATGACCAAGCTATCTGGTACAAATAAGATGCTGGACCGGTCTTTTGGCAGCAATAGGAAATCAGTGGAATCATGGAAATTGCTAAGAAGCTCTACTTGAATTCAAAAAGCATCTTTTCAAAATTGAGCAAGATTTTCGAAAGCAGTGCGGTTTCACCAAAATGATCTTAAGTCAATTGAGAGTTGCTGTCAATTTTATGTAGGCATATAATCCATGGTAAGTGCTGTTTGAAATTTCTACCTCGTAATAAGTTCTTCAATCACACATTTAGCTTAAAAAAAAAAAAAAAAAGGCAGCAAAGTGACATACCACATTTTTAACTCACAAGAATATACTCCACATAAAATGTTTTATTTTTTAGAATTAACCATTAAAATGAACATGACTGAAATAATATGAGAGAAAAATAGTTTGTTTTCTTTGGAGGGTGTTCACTTTGCACTTTTAAGACCCCTTACTGCACAAGGAATCAGTTTTCTTGATTTGCACAGGTCTTTCACATAGTAAAAGAACAGAAAATTCTGTTATTTAAAATAAGAAACTGTAATAGGAAACTACAGAAATTAGCAAGAATATAAGCAGAGAAACATGATACTACTTTTAAATCAGATCTTTAAATGGACTAGATTCCAAACTGCATCACCTCAAAATCCTAATCTTCCTGCTGAGAAATCCACCAAAAAACTAGTATCAGCTAGAGATTTAAACAATGCTGCATCAGTAATGTTACTGCCCCTTTGCAGGAGAATATGCACATTCCTTTGGGTAGGAAGGTTTAATAAATGAATTTAAGTCATGATAGAGAAGAAAGAGGAAATATATGTTTCTTGGTTACATTCAAACTTTGTAATGTTGTTTCAGTTAGTTTTAATTTGGGGAGGTAGGATGATACTTTGCTTTTAAACTGCTAGTGTGGGGTCTTGGATTATGTCAGTCACCCTAAATCTGCTTTTGCTATGGGCAATTCCAAACCCAATAAGCTCTGTAAGGTTATTAGTACTGGCAGCCTTTCTTCAGAATTAAATTAAACTCAACATTAGTCTAAGCAAAAAATCAGGAATAATTAGGGGAAGTCTTGCATGAAGTCCTTCCATAAATTCTACTTATTCTTTACCCGGAACAGGGAAAACAGCATCATTATTTCATTGTTCATTACAAATTCATTGTCAAGCTAGTTTTCATCTGCCTAAGAACTTAAACTGATTAAATGAAAACATAAAAGGGTCACAGCAAGCTACTCACTTAAATGGCAAGGCCAAGTTCTAATCTGTAATTCAAATAGGCCCAAACTGATGACAGGCCTCCGCTTTTTTTTTTTTTAAATATTAAATTCCTTTACCTTGGGACCTCAAGACAGTTTACTTTGTACTTTTTCATTGACTGAAGATCCATGCAAAAGTAGAGGTAAAGTCCTATCCAACAAGCGGATTCACATCTCCGATCATTTTTCTGACTCAGGGAATCAGTCAAATCAATGGGACTGTAAACAGAACTTGGCTGAAAGTTCATTTTCAGCCCTCATCTCTTTCAGGAATAGGTTTGTTATAAGCTCAGGGTTACTTAATCACCACCTCAAAGCTTTGTCCACAGTTTTAAAAGAATACTACATTGTTTGTTTTTATACTCATTTCACTGGCATTCCTTTATTTAAGAATGCGTGTCTATGTAGAACTATGTAGAACGATTTCATCTTATTGTCACAGATGTCAGACCACTGAACTGTGCTTTAATATGGTCACTGTAGCCCCAAGCACAAAATGACCCCTTTGGTAATTTGTCATTGTGTCCTAGTGTAACATATCATGTGTTTAAGAAACAAAATACCATATCTGTCATTTAGAGTTTAAATTGTGTTAACTAAGAGAATGATTAAAATCTTACGTATTTATTTTATCCATCACTGACTAATTGTTTTCTTTTCCCTATCATTACAGTTGTTTTGGTGGGTTTTTTTAAAGCATTGATTTTCAGCCTTAGAGTTAATTCTGTGGAATACCCAAAACTGACAGAGTCTTTTACTTGCGACAGGCCTGGGGAATATGGCATTTAAGTCTGTAGCAAAATTCTCACCGATCATAACAAGAATGAGAAGTTCAAGATGCAGCCTTACATACCACATCGCTCCCAAGTTATATCTTATTTCCTAGTAAAAATAAAAATGGTGAAAAAAACCTGTACACACTATGTGCCAATTAACAGAGTTGGCCTACAGATTTGAATTGAGAATGGCTACAGCAGCAGCACTCGAGGAGGGACTTAAGAATCACCAGGCCACTCACAGTAAATCGTATGTTAAAATTAATCTTAGAGGAAATATATATATAACATTCCAAGGAAAGCTAGTTACTGATCAAGCCCTACAGACTAAATGGCCAAGTAAGAGAAATCCTAAGGTAACCAAACGTACTGGAATCTGTCTGTTAGCTTAAACATGAGAGTTTTTCAGCAGTTGCTCTGGGCCTGAGCCTGCTGGCTGCCAGGGAGCTATGGGGGAAGCACCCTGGGTGGTCTGCAGAAGGGAGTATCTGGAGCAGATGAGGCACTGTGCAAGCCAAAAGTGGCGATGGGTCCAAGGAGAATTTCCCTCCTCAGGAGGGAAACGCTGGAGGAAAGGGCCACTGAAATAAAGAATTCGCCCCCGCCCCACCCCAGCCATATTCATCACTACATCCATGTGAAACAAAGTGCCTGTGACTTTACGCACGCTATAAAGTAGGACTGAAGGGATCCATTTACACAGGATATTGTTTCTCATGTAAAAAAACCTTAGCAGATGTTTAGTGAATGTTTGCTATAATGTCATACATTAAATCTACATTTGCCAGAAAATCTCCATTTTTAATCATACTCCTTTTGTCCTGGATAGTCAAAGAGCATTTGATTTTACTTGTTTACCCTCTAAAATTGGGAAAGGCCTCAGCTCCAATGACAAAAGGAACTTAGCTTGCTCAGAGCATCTTACCAGAATTGCTCCACTTTTTGTAAGGCAATCTTCTTGAAATACATTATTTAATATCTTTTAATTAATATTTTGTAAGAACAAGAAAGAAGAAACAGGTTTGATAATTTTGGGACAGGCATCCTCGATAACATATCAAAGCAGTAGACACCATGCTGAAACGTCGGCCCTGTTGAAGTTAGCAGCAGTAGTTCGGCTACTGAATTCACGTTTCCCCTCAGGGTGGATGTTTCTACCCCTTTCTAACAATCTTTTCATCACACTGTTCGATTAACTAAGAAAGTTAATACATAAACAGGCATCTCTACTTGGAGCATTGTGCATAACACCCTTCCGACAAGTGCTAGTGGCAGCAGCAGTAGTAGTCGCATCCCATCTGTTGTTACTAAAATACAGAAACTATGGTTCAAACCCTCAGCACAAGCACACATTCTTATTACCTTAGTGTCCCTGGTCATCTTTTACCATACCATTCTGTCCCTCTTCAGCACTCAAAAGAACGAGAATGTAGAATCGTGCCAGTTTTTTGAGGTGAGGAACAAAAGCAGACCAATAAAAGAAAATACACGTATAACTCATCAGTATATCAGCAACCCTGGCAAGCTGAGTCATAGCTCCTTCAGCTACTTGTAAGCCTTTCTCTTACATGTGCATCTTGATTGCTTTTGCATTAAGCGTGGTCCTTCTCTGCACACACATGATCGGGAGCGCTTCCCCTGACACCCCAGACCAGCTGCACAGGCCAGAGCGACAGTGACGGGCAGCTTGCACTTGTCCCACCATGAGAGGTCTAAAGAAAAACTTAGATAAACATCTGCCAGGAATAATGTAGATGGGTTTTATCCTGCTTTACAGGATGGGAATAGTCTAGATAATCTTTTTAGATTCTTTCCAGTACTATTTTTCTTCCAGCAGGAAAATGTGATTTTTATACTTACTATCTTAGCTCTCAAAAGTGAGTCCTCTTCTGGAAAATAGGATCCACTTCTATCAGACAATAAGAACCGATAAATGGAAAACCAGACAATGAATAAAACACAATTTGAAAGCATTTTTAAAAAGTCATGAAAAAGGAAAACTTGTCATATTTTTAGTATTTTGCTTGTTGACATGGACATTCCGTTTCTCTTTCTTGGGAGCAGCAAGGGAAAAACTCTGCCAACATTGACCGAATTATGGATCATTAACAGAAGAAAGGGGAAGAGCAACAACAGCAGAAGGAAGTAATACAGGAAAAGGAGCGAGAAAGGAATCGACATTTGTGTAAGACAAGGGCATAAGACTTGAATTTATGCATCACACTCTCACAAAGCTGATACAAGAAAAATTTTGTCTAAGAGAGCTATAATTCCTGTGCTGTGGGTATTGGTGTCACTATGAGAACTGTAAGCCCAGGACAACATCAGATAAATGTCAGTACAGTTGCCTGGTTACTTATGCTACATTCAAGTACAGAATGCAAAACAGATTTATTAAGGAGAAGGGTTCATTCTGCCTCCTTGACTTTTCCATTTCCTTTCCATGCTGTCTTCCTTCCAATATTTTATAGCTTTTATGAGCTTTATTGCACTACGATTTGAATACATGTGTGGAGCACATTTCCCACTGCCTTTAAAGATTAAGTGCTAATTGAAAACATAGTTTACTCAGAAACAATCCATCAAGTTTACGTTTAGTTTTTGCCGTGAAAAAAAACGTGGTAACTGAACCTTTTTAAAAATTTTATTTCAGAACTCTTCATGAGGCAGGCTTATTTTCAAAGCTATGGCCCATCAGCAAGTGGGTTTTCATCTGGTTAATGGTCTGAAATAGATTGTTCAGGGGAATACCTACCCTCTGTAGTCACTGGCATGTTTTATTTTGCATCAACTGATTGCTTTCGTGACGTATTTCAGGAAACCAGCCTCTTAGCCTTTTTAAAGAATGATAGCTTAGATGAGCCTCAGATGTTTTATAAAATAGTTATTAATTCTTAAAGATCATTTTACATTTCCTCAGTAGCAAAACTTACCTGTTTCTCAAAAATACCTATACCCTAAGATTCCCATGGTAGGTAAAAACTTCTAAACAGTCTCCTTATATCTTCTGTTAGTTACATCATTTCTGACAGCAGCTAAAATACTTAAACTTGGTGGTACTGCAGCACATGAACACAACTTCACCTTGTAACCCTTTATTCAATAATGGGTTGGTTTAAAACATATTCAGAGATAAGTGATAGCCACAGTGGGTGACTGGGCTTCTCTTTTTCCCCTCAGATAACAACTGTTTGATACCTGGGAAAGATTCGGAGTTCTTGCTACAAATCAAGGGTTTGTATAAAGGATTTATATTCGAGTGCTTTAAAAGTACCATATCATGTCATATGTCGCATCCTGGGCTGCATCAAAAGAACCGTGGCCAGCAGATCCAGAGAGGTGATTCTGCCCCTCTACTCTGCTCTGGTGAGACCCCCCCTGGAGTACTGTGTCCAGCTCTGGAGCCCTCAGCACAAGAGCGACGTGGACCTGTTGGAGCGGGTCCAGAGGAGGGACACAAAGACGATCAAAGGGCTGGAGCACCTCTCCTATGAAGACAGGCTGAGAGAGTTGGGGTTGTTTAGCCTGGAGAAGAGAAGGCTCTGGAGAGAACTTATAGTGGCCTTCCAGTACCTGAAGGGGGCCTACAGGAGAGATGGGGAGGGACTCTTTATCAGGGAGTGTATTGATAGGACGAGGGGCAATGGTTTTAAACTAGAGCAGGGCAGGTTTAGATTAGACATTAGGAAAAAGTTCTTTACAATGAAGGTGATGAGACACTGGAACAGGTTGCCCAAAGAGGGGGTGGAGGCCCCATCCCTGGAGACATTCAAGGCCAGGCTTGATGAGGCTCTGAGCAACCTCATCTAGTTGAAGATGTCCCTGCTTACTGCAGAGGGGTTGGACTAGATCACCTTTAAAGGTCCCTTCCAACCCAACACATTCTATGTTTCTATGATTCTATACTCTCCTTCAACTCCCCCAGGGCATTCATTTACATTTGCATTAGTTCACCACGCAAATCAAGTCTAAATACTGCTAAAAAAGCCCCAGACAAAATGTGGGCAAAACCCACAGATCTCTTTCACCGTGCCCATTTCCATCACCTAACATTTTTTCCATGTGGACCCCCTGACCAAACCTCCAGCCACCTTCAGCACTGTGTCCCACAGCAAACTGGTGAGCAGACTCCATCCACCCGAGCCTCCCGCAGCTCAGCGAGAGACACAGCCCTGGCACTACAGGCTGCTCTGCAGGTGTGCAATAGAAATTCATATTTTAACACTTTCTGTGCCCATTTTATTCCCTGTCCACTACTATATAGTTCTAGTTGTCACATTTATTCAAACTCTATTAGACTAAGCTTTATTCACTTAATCCAAGTGCAGACATATCCACAAAAAATAGGTATGAGTTAATTGCAATTTGCATTTCTTGTAACCATGCTTGTTGATTAGAGACAGCTCATGTTGTGTAATCATTTTGATTATGGTTTTCCTAACAATCTTTCAGGTTACTTTCAAAAGGATTATTTGGCTTTGCTTATTTAATGTGACCTCACATGATATTGTCTCTTAAATACACTCCCAATCACATATTTATTAAGAAAAGAGGCCTAAATACTTGATGTTCCACCGATTTTAGGATACCAGGAATGAAATATTTGATTGTAATTGACTATTTTTATGCTTTTATTTAAACATCACTCATAGTGTAGAAAACACAGATGAAAATGCTGTTTCAACTTGTTCGTATACTTCCAGCATTCAACACTGCAGTAATTCTCCCATGGAGAGCAAAGTTTAAATTGCATGAATGATACTTTCAAGGAGGATGGAACAGGTACTTCTGCTTAGTGCTAATAAAAACTTACCTTTTGCAACTGGAATACAACTTTTAAATATCTATTATTTTATATACACTTATAAAACTTGCAATAAAAATGTGGCAATTCATATACACTTTTAGTGAAGGTGGAAGAGTTTTCCAGATTGTTGTATCTGCTTCTTGCAACTATTTTTAGAATTATACCTAAGAATAAGAGATTGGCATGAAATCCTAGCCCTATTCTACTGAGAATAAAGGAAAGCTTTTAATATAAAATCTTGACCTCATTTATTTGCATTCAAGAAGCCTGTGACAATGTCCCTCTGAAGAGAACGCAAACACTTACATGTCAGCAGTGAAGTCCTGTCATGAACTAGACATTGATCCCAGCCTTATTTTGTAACACTCTCTTAGGAATAGTTGTTAAAACTGTCGCAAGCCCCACTGAAGTCAGTAGGGCTCCATGCACATGTTGACGCAAGGATGTAGCAAAGTCTTTAAAACTCACCAGCATTTAGTGAAAAACTCCTAGGGCTTAGACGTTCTCCAGGCCTTGCTTAGTTTACTTCATATTTCTTCTCTTTTTCTTTTTTTAGCCTTTTCAAAATCTTAGATTCAGGCTTGTACACAGGCTGTTCTGAATGATCTTGTAAGAGTACTCTAACATACAGAAAATACAGAGAAGGAGAGGAGAGGGGGGAAAAAGTTACTCCTAATCTCTCCTCAGTGCCACAGGCTTTTAAGAACACTATTTATACCCTTGTAAAAGAATTTTTTAGACCCTTGAAAAATCCCCTCTCAAACTGTGTGGTAAAGCTGTTTGCAATGAGGGTAGGACCTACCGATCCCAGAGGGCTCGTTGCTCTGAACCTTCAGTATCAGTACTAGAAGAAACTCAGCCCGCTGACCTGCTAAAGCGTGTCCTTGAAAACAACTTCCACCGTGGTGGAAGGCGAACAACCTGCGTGTCAACAGCGAAACAAAGAAATACAGAATCCGTGGACAAAAAATAAGGCAGATGGAGCCTTTTACATTCTCCGTAACCACAGACTGAGGCTATGAAACGACAATACGCTGCTGTTACGATAGTCTTGTAATGGCCATTTAAATGTTTGCTGCTAAACCTAAACCAAAGAATTTTAAAAGCCCACCATCTTACATTCAGGCTACAACAGACCATCAGAAGATCAAGCTGAACTTATACACATAGACGAGAGGAAGTATTTAGTTAGGGTGGCACAAAGACGAGTATTTTCATTGTCAGAGAACAAGTCTGTGTAAACAGGAGTACAGCTGAATCCTGCACTTCTTACAGGGTCGACAGCATCTGAACTCAAAAAAAAAAAAAAAAAAAAAGACACTACCCCTAGTCATACTATATAGGAAAGAAAAGAAAAGAACAGATACATAATTTAGAATGGTTACTTTATTTTCATGAAGTTGGAACATTTTCAACATTTTCATTAGCATACTCCTTCAGTGCTTATTGTAATGCTTTTGAAACTGTAGATATCATGTGTTGTACCCAAAGGACCATTAGTTTCTACAAGAATGGATGTTTCAGTAAAATCCCTCGATCCATCTAAAGGCTGTTTGCAATTGTTTATTTCCAAGCTTTATTTAGTGCCCCATTTTCACAGTCAGAGTCAAGCCCAAAGTGCCCTTTCTGAAACTTAAGTCTCTGATACTTACCAGCCTTCATGGAAATCATTCTCCACTGTCTGTAAGAAGGATATTCTAAAAATAGTTCTGTCTTTTGTTCACTCACATTTATGCAGGGGCAACTGGAAGGCTTGAATCCTTCCAAGACAAGCATGGCTGGTCTACAATATTCCTCCCTAAACATACAGGTGCCCAATATTCATCTTGACGAGTGAGCTCTCAATGTTTTTCCTATTGTTATTTGAAAGTAAATTTATCCATATTATTGAGGACAGACATAACTAAAGTTTAATCTTCTTTTGCTTCTTTAGCAAACATTCATGTTCTACACTAGGCCTATGAAACTTAGTCCTTCTGCAGTTAACTCTGTTGATCCTGGAATTTTCAAAATTAACCTATTTCCTCCATCTCTGAAAGGAAAATTTATACCTAAGGCACTTCAGTAATTTGTCATTTAGCAATCTAGCTCAAAGTTCCCAGTGAATACCTTTTCATACCCTTGTAGTACTGTTGTAGTATCCCTTTAAAAGCAAATGTACTTTTAAAGTAAGAGCTAGCGAAGGATTCATGTAAATATTACTTTTTCACATTTAAAGTGATGAATGCAGAACTGTGAAATGGGTTGGCATTATAATTATGTGTAGGACAAGTTTAAGTGGTGAACTGGAGATAGATATTTTTGTAAGAAAACCAGCTGTGTGCCAGGCTTGAAAAATTCAGTCACTAGTGTTCAAACGAGAAACATAAAATATTTTGAAATCCCACGGTCATCAATGCACCTGTGTAAGTCTCATTAAACTTAACAGACATTACACACATTTGTTGAGGGCAAAACACCCTCTCCTACAGCTGCAGCTCTTCTTGAACGACTGCTCATTTTCGTGGCTTTTTATGACTGTAGGCCAGATTACATTTTAAAATGGCAAAATATTTAGTATGTTTCAGCAGACTAACCAGCTTTTTTGGCTTTGGGCTCATACGTTGGCTTGAGGCTTAGCTCTGGGTATGAGACATGGAGCTGCAAACAGCTGTGGCTCACGATGTCGCAGCTCCCCCAGTTGTCTACGTGCTGCCGGGGGACAGCGAGGGACTCGGGCTGGTAGTTTAACATGGGCCAATTTGAAGGAGGGTGCGTCTCAGCGGCCCAGCCTCGTGCTCTCTGAGCTTTCCCACTTGCTCAGAGAGAGGAGATCTAGGCATGAGCATAGCTGCTCTCCTGTCTGCACCTAGGGATGAAATCCAGGAAGGGCTCATGCAGCCACATAAGGGATTGGACACAGTCGATCCCTTGTTTGGCAGATGTTCCTTAGGATTTACTTTCACCTCTTGCTAGCGTTTCAAATGCATCGCTTCAAATTGCTATGAAAGCTGCTAGGGCTTTCATGGCAGGTCAGGGCTAGGACAAAGCCAAGCAGAGAACGAGGGGAACCACGACTAGTTCTTCTGTGCAGCCCTGGGAATTGGTCACGGGCTGATCTCAGGCACAGCAGTACATCACTCCTGCAAGGCTGACAAGTGAACTACCAAGGAATCAACAGTCCATCTCCTGATGGTCCACCCTGCTCTACTGCCCAGCTGCACATCCGACGTTACTTATTCAGCCACAATATTCCTGTTCGCATTCCTTTACCACCTGCCCCATCTCGCAGCATTTGAGCATTTGCCAGAAGTGAGCTATATCATTATTTTGTAAAGGAAATAGGTGCTGAATGTGTGGTATTGCTTTTTTATACCATTTATTAACAATATGGTAAAGTTTCTTAATATAACCCCAGGTCACATTAAGTAATGCCTAAATTTTCCATCAAAGTGAAACATGCTGACAAAGACAATTATTTCTGTGAATGAGAGATGTGTTCCATTTTATGATTATGCAGCTGACAGGATCTGTGGGTTATGAGAGTATATGGACAGCTTAGTAACTTTAATGAATAGCAATTAACATTTGTCTTTTCTCCAGTGAGCAATTTTGTACCGTGTAATAATATTTGGAAAGTCATCACTTGAACAGAAAATTCCATTTCAGAACTTTGTGCCAATTTGTCATTTCTGCAAATGTATAAACTGAATCTCAAGACATTTTGTTTTAACAACATATGAGATGCAAGCAAAGAGATGATGGTGTGTAGCCACAAAGGACCTGCAGTCTGTATTTGCCATACGCATACCTTGTTTTCTGCTGTGTACCTCCCTTTCACCCTCTGCTCTCCATCTGCCCCTTTCCAGCTGTGTCGGCGTTCTGGCTTGCAGCAATGGTGGCAGCTAAAAAGAGAGGCAGAAATGCATCCTGATTTCTGGCTAGTCAGACACCAAGGAGTACTGCAGTTGCTAAAGGAGGCTGTGGCAGAGAAACACAACTTCCCGACTTTGCCAGGGGGGATTCCTAAGCTGTGTTTTTTATTTCCACAACTAATTCTGTACAAATTACTTCAACTTGTGTTCCATGCCAGATGGCGATGCGTGGTAAAAGACCAGGGAAATAGGAGGACACAGGTTAATGTCCTGGCTAAGAGGGCACTGGATCTGAGCACAAGGCATCTATAAGCGAACACACAGAAGTAAGATTCCACCTTGGAGGTGTGCAGGAGAAAGGCTAAGGAAAAGAGAGAACAGAGGCATGTGTCTCCCTTGTGAATGGGACCAGCTCAGAGCCAAGGCTTACTGCTCCGAAGACGGCTGCCCTGTGCAGGCTGAGTGCAAGCACCCAGCTTAGGACATTCAAAGGTCTGCAAATTCCAAGGAAGACAATTCTGGCTGGGTTAGAAGAGGTAAGAAACATGAAATAAATCACCCTGCTTTAGCATCCCATCATCTTCAAGGAACAGACATGCCTCAGGTTTCTCCTTTCATCAGCCAGCCACGCATTCTCCCTTCCCTTCCCCTTCAGGCCATCCCACAGCAGCCTGCAGTCTCCTCCACACAGTCCTGCTTCCATGAGTCCCTAACCAAATGCATGACTCACTTCACAGTGGTGTCCCAAAAGCTGTTTTTATTTCACAGCTTTGTAATTCTCTCTCAGATGTTAATCTATTTGCTCCTCCCTTCTCCTCCTCCTCCTCCCCTTTTCCCATAAGAACTTAAAAGTCTGTTTTCCCAGCAAGGCTTATAAAATAATAAAGCAAGCAAAGAGATTGTGAGCTAAGGCATTTTGGAACCAAAGAAATGATAACTTTTCAAAAATTAACTTCTTGTGTATTTCTTAAGCAATGCAGCATTAAAAATATTTTTTTCTGTTTCTTAACCAAGCTCCCCAGAAAATACAGTGGGAGGTTGGAAATCCAGCATCGTGCAAAGCAGAATCTCACTTTGCCCTGCACAATAAGGTTACTACAGCTGCACAGTCATCTACTAGGAATCCCTCTTGATGGAGCATAAAAGCTGCTGTTTTATTCACAAATTCCCCACTGGATTTGTAAGTTCTAATAGGAGGTTCATGTGACATGCAGGAGTGCAAGACTGATTTGGGGAATGTTCAAATTTACTTAATAACAGGAGGACTGAAAGAAAGTAATTCCTATGGAACTTTTTTTTTTTTTTTAAGAGTATTGAGATTTGATTTAGTTGAATAGAAACATAATACCATCCTAGACTAGTTATAACTATTCCCAGGTTTTGGCTATAGAAAGTGAAATTACATCAGCAAACCAATCCCTGACGAGTAGGATGAGTCACACTTCAGTCTGTTTTCACTTAATTAGAATTTTTTCTTTTACCTTTATGGGGCATTTATGGGGTTTAGAAAAAACAACACAGACAACCATTGCAACTGGAAAATTATTAAAAGGCGAAATGTGAAGAGGTTATGACTCACTGGCTAGGTATTCCTGACTTCAAGAAAGCTCAGAGGAAATAATGGTACTTTTTGTCATTTGCAGAAATAACGCCACAAGCCCTGTGAAAGGATGTCCAATATATTTCTCAAATTTAACACATGGGCTACTACTTGATCAGAAAAGGAATCCTAATTTTTAATTAATCTGGTAGATACGTGAAAATAAAAAGTGAGAAACAGAGCAAAAATCAGAGAAAAAGCAAACAAGAGAAACAGAAACCTACAGCCTGCTTTCCATTTTTGCAATTGGTTTTTATTACCATCCAGTGAAGAGATAGTCCCAGCGTAAAGCAACGGGATTTAAAACGTGAGGTATTAATAACGGCTAAAAATGAAACTTCAAAGCTTTTTCATCTTTGGAAGATGTGCAAAAGATAATATAAAAATAATATTTTTGAAAGCAGACAAAGTAATTGCAAACCTGCTGCCTTGATCGTTTTCCTTCAAAAAGTAAAAGTAATCTCATTTTTAAAATTCTTCAACTGCCTCCAGATGAACGTGCCACTCTGAGAGATGCATCATGTCACCTCAAAGGCTGTGACACAGTGCCTGTTGCTGAACTGAGAGGTTTCCGTGGGTATTTCAAGCAAACAAAGTCAACCAAAGTGACCGGCATCAAGATAATGTTGCTTAAGTACACGATTATGTACAACTGCCAAAGTTGAAAGAAAACACAATTTATGTGGACGGTCCTTGTGCTTGGTCATGCTCTTTTAAATATATATTTTAAAAGAGGTCCTATTTCCCTCCAAGTTCAGGAGTGTTGAGCAGGTTTTGGGGGTAAAAGAATACGGCATTTGGGGCACAGTACATTTTTACCTACCCAAATTACTTTTGAAAATATTTGCATACCTGGGCCAATTCTGTGGCTTGCTTTATAATACCGTGCAATGGTATTTATTCCATGCAATAGTATTCATTCCTTAATTACTTTAATCCCTAATTTTCATGCTTTGGTGCCCGTATCTTGGGTCTAGGATAAAAGTATTTCAGCTTCTCCTAACACACATACATAAATCAGTGGAACAGCCTGGAAAACAGGCAAGGATTTCTGTCCATGGCTGCTGAGCTGATGCGTACTAAAAAGTCCAATTGGCCAAGCTCAATACTTTTTCCTTGATTATGTTGTCCTTCCTAAAAGTCTCAACCCCATGCAGTGAACTGGTTTTCATATACCAGTTTACCACATACCCGCACTCTGAAACAGCAGTTAAACAAGCTTGTTAGGACACAGGCAGGGTAAAGGGACCACAACATAGCGGAATCTATTCTAAGGTGTTGTTTTAGACCAGGAAGGAAGATACTGAAGACAGAAAATCCTGACTAAAACTGAAATCAACGGCAATGGCTTTGTTACGCCAATGGTTTCACCGAATGTTACAGCATATACTCACAAAAAGAGCATACAAACATTTAGCCTCCTAACCAGGATTTCCAATCTATATGCTTTTTACTTCTATACTGTATTGTTCCAATCTACTCTTACTCCTCCTCGTCTCCTTACTTTCCTCCTGAATTTTCTCTCTCCACAGAGAAATCTCCAAAGTGACTTTGATCACAATTTCCAGAGAAAAGCAGAAAGGGCCACGCTTCACTCCAGAGAGCATGGTGAGTGGTGAGTGCACAGTGAACTTCAGAGTTTGCTACAAGTGATTTCATTTATTTATTTATTTATTGGCGTTGCAAAAAGGGAAGGGGGCAGGGAGAAGACAAGTCTGAAATGCCTGTCTTGCATCCCCTTTCTCAATACTGCTCTCCTGGAAGGAAAGTGTTGCATCAGTAGAGAAAAACACTGAACAAATGTACTGATTTAAATCACACTTCATTCCTTACATTTATATGATGCCCAGAACTAGTCACTTTACTCATTTATGGGACAATTTCCACACAAAATCTTTGTCCCAGCCATTTCATGACCTTGAATCCATCCATGTCTGAAAATTCCAAGAACAGTACTGTGTTGTTATCAATCCGTGTGGACTACTCAGCTACCTACTTTGCAGTAGAGAAACTCAGACACACACCCTAGCAAAGAGATGTTTCTCCCTTCCCTTGATCCTGATTCAGTTCTGTTAATATAGTGCAGTATCACAAGAAGCCTAATTGAGCCCATAATCTATACTTGATGCTCAGTGACAGCTTACTTTCAGTCTCCTCTTTGTATCTAAATTCTTAATTATCACCCCCATTACCACATAAATTAAGTTAGCTATTACTATAACCTCAATTAGTTCTTTGGAATGAAGAGCTTTTCCAGAAATAAACAGATTTACAATCCACTTATCAATAGCCACAATAACGTTTGACTTAGATGGAGTCAAGAGATTCTCAGGTTATTGCCAGTGACATCCGTAAAAATCCCCAACCTTTTAAAATTATTTTAAGTACAATGCGGAGAGAGCTTCTAGCATGAGGTAACATCCAAAAGTCTGAAATGAACTGATTAACAGTAAAACTGAAGCAAAAGGAAGCAATAACTAGGAACTGCATGTAAAAAGCTGCAGACGATATGTTAGAAACCAGCGGAAAAATCCACATTATGGGACGGCATGACAGGTCACAACAATCCAGATGGAATATCAGCAATACCTTGACCAAAGCTTGCCAATGTTAACAGATGAGATAACAGTTTCATCAGCTTGCCTGTGTGGAAAACTTCAAATACTTAATTTGCATGATAAATGCAGTTGATAGTCTAGACGTTAAGTCAAACCATTACACCAAAAAAACCCCACAAACAGGGAAAGCTTAAAAGAATGGGCCAGCAGTAGGCAAAATCAGAGCCAAGACTATTCATTACATTAGGTACACTATCATTCCTGAATGTGCAAGCTCAAAATGTGTAAAACCAACATTTTTGGATGACTAGCACTATTGGTTATATGTCTTGAAAAAGAAAAAAAGCCCACGTACCATCCTCTGTACAAAAGTACACCTACCCTCAACACCTCTCAGGGATCTTATTTTAATTACTTTTCTAATATAGAAGCGATTCACTTTAATTTGAGCTAGTGATGGAAGAAGAGGACTTAGAGCCAGGAAATTCAGCATCCTAACACCATTCCCTGGTAATCAGAAGGTCACAGGCACTAAGGCAGACATCCTGAGTCAGATGTAAGTAAAAGAATAAGCAGAAAGGTGCAAATACGAACAAAGAGAAGAGACAAGGAAAAATCTGAAATTCATTTGTGTGCCTAAAAACCTCCACGTGAGCATATAATATCCCTACTCCCAGAGCAGGAAGGAATGACCAGACTGTTGATCTCTTAGAGCCCGTCAGTCCGCAGGGGAAAAATGCTATTAGTTCCCATTGTGTAGGACACCCACAAATTACAGCCCCCAGAAGAAGGCTGCAGCAGAAAGTAAATTGTTTATTTCCTTCTATGAGGCAGTGTTATAGCTGTGGAGTGGTAAAGCTATTACCCAAGACCGTGTCCAAGTCCTGCCAGCTCTGCGATACAAAAATGAAGTAAGCTTTACTTAACAATATGAGCAGGTACCTGGCAGCTTATAAAGACACTTATCACAAGTCTTGAATTAAATGAGACTCCTTGAATAAACTTCTTGGGCATCATGCGCCTCATCAAACCATCTGGGAACACCTGATGGTGAAATAACTTATCTCCTGCCCCGAAAGCCCATGTGCCAGATCCATCTAGCAAATGGGGTTAAGAATGGGAGAGCAGCTGCAGCGCCAGGAGCATGTAGGCTGCTGGCAACGGAGGAGGAGAGCAGTCAAGTTTCATACACGAAATTTTATAGGTTCACCTGATGTATCATGCAGTACTAATACGGACAGTAAAAGCTTCCATGAAAAAAACCAAAAACTAATTCCCACATTGATGGTGATACTTCTCATTTCCACAAAAGACCAAACAGGCAAGTGTAAAATTAGCCTTTATTAATGCAAAGTAGAAACATGCAGATCGCGTTAGAAAATTTGTCTGCTTGTTCAAATTTTATTTGAATTCTACAGCCTCTACTTGATAGTTTTTACTTCTTCTCTCTGATCACAAGTAACTTTTAATTTCCAGTAATGAATTTAGTGACCTTGCAGTAATGATTTATGCCGCATTTCCTGCATCACCGAGCGTCTGTGGATGCTCTCTGGTGAGCAGGGAACCCACACAGGTGGAGGAACTGTATAAAACAAGCAAGTCTCTTTTTACGTTGGAAGTCTTTCCACATGTAGCTTCCTGCTATTTTAATGGTTTTCAGTCACTGTAAGTCTAATTGATAGGAAGCAGATCTCAGGCAGCCTTCAGTTTTACCTCCTTATACTTGGTATCCTAATGTGGAAGGAGAAATGCAATTTAATCGTATCCTTGCCCTTTAAAAATGGTGATGAACGATTCTGCCCTGCCACCATGATATACGAGGACGTAGCGTGGGCTGCTCTTCCATCAGCATGCCCGACTTCGGTGCAGGATTTCCCTGTGGACACTTTCTCTTTATGTTTGTATATTTGCTAGACGTGTCACCTGAATGGCACATACAATTATATTAAAGCAATTATGTTAAAGGTACTTCCAGGGAGAGAAATTTATCTGTCCATCATGTGAATACAAAAGGTAGCAATTGTGCAATGCACTTTTCTACACGGTCACTTCATTGAATTTGTGTCCAGCTGTATGGTTGTGAAATCATTCTGTAAAAACAGACATAATTTCTCTATGTTGAAAAATATAGAATGGATTTTTAATACCTATTACTTATATTTACTTTTATATTATTTGTTTTATTCTACAAACATTTTTCAAGAGATCATCCTCTTGTTCCCCAATACTACTATTAATTGTTCTTAAACAGACTGTCACTTCAATCTGCCTTTATTTTTAACCTGGAAAGCCAATTGGGCTTTTCTACAGCTCTGAAGGTTCTGATCTTAAAATGAATGATTCATACCCATCACTGAGTAAGTCATGAAACTAGACTTCCAAGGAAAACTTGGGGTATACAGGTTGGAGCAATCCGATCGTCTGACGGAATTTCTTCCCACCTATGTTTGTAGAAGAGATGCCTTTTCACATTTGCAGCCACACATAATAAAAGGAAACAGCCATGTGCCACCTAACGGGAGGCTCTCAATGATCGAATATTCTGCTTCCACAGCAGACAGCAGGTTGATCCTCTGACTGTAGTGCAGCAGTTGACAAGAATTCGTGGGACTTAAACCATGTCGCTTAAGACATGGTTTGGGGCCAATGCAAACCTGCCGGCTTTCATCCGCAGGAGCGACAGCTGTATTTTCACTTCAGGGAAAGACGAAACTCCCTATTACACTTACTGGTAGATGGGCTGCCAAAAATTTGACCATACAGCTAGTGAGATGTGGAACACCACAAGATTAAGGAGAACCAGATAATTAAATGAATCAGGAATTACTCACCTTCCTTGCTCCTGGTGAAGTATTTTAAAATTCTTTAACCTTCAGCTGTGCATACTAACGTCTGCATAGTCGGCATTTTACTTCAGCAAAGCTGGGGGGGGGGAAGAGACTGTGGTACATTTTTTATGACTGTTCTCACAGACTTTGGAATGGCCATACTAGTTTAATTAAAGATGAGTATCTCACAGATCACATTGGGACACCGAGAAAGATGGAGTTCAAAAGGTGAAAACCATTATTTGTAGTTCCGGCAGCTTTTTCCCAGGAACTAGCTATTAACATTTAAATGTCATTTAAAGTCATTAAATGTAGTAATAAATGGGAACTAAATAAATTGAGATAAAAATCCAAACTTCTGTTAGTTCAGTTATTGGTACAATTCCAGTGCAAGCATCTCTATGTAATCACAGTACAAGGAACAGAGCACTATTCAGTATCAGAACACCAGGATTTTATTTTGGGTTGTCCTGTGGGTTCACTACACTTTGGCAAGTCACTAACTTTATGTCTCAGTTTGCACAGTACTGAGAGAAAAATGATGGCACATTTTAAAAATCATTGAGCAGATCTTTTGAGGAGTGATCCTTTTTAAAATTTTAAAATCATTTATATGGAGTACGATTCCCCAAGAAGAATGATACTCAAGTGTTTATATCCGTCTAAAATAAATATAATACGCCGGGGCTCCTTGTTCTCTGCTAACTCCGAATTTCTGAGTCACACCTTTCATACTGACACTCTGCAGACAGAAGGGTTTTCCGGTTAATTTTCACCCTTCTTCATGAATTCGGTTGCTTCCAAGCCACAAACTGAACTGATCAATCTTACCTTGTTGATTTTTAAGAAGCATCTAACTTTCAGTGCTTTTTCAACTTGGAGATGTCTGTTTGGCCCTAGTAGTTAACATTTAAAGCTCGGGCACAAACTAGTTCTAAAAAGCATATTGTTCTACCACAGGCTGGAACAATAAATCAAAGAGAAAATATCCTGCACTGCTGTAAATTTCTAGCCAGACAGAAAGTTGAATTCCTTCTACTCAGGCAAAGTAAAAATTAGAATTTCCAGATGTTCCACCAAAAAAATACCTCAAACCCCCAGACTTCTGAACTTTCATTTTGCAAAAAAGAGCAAAGACACCGAATTTAAATCTTTGTACACGTTTCTGGAGTTCATGAAGCTATCTGAATCACTGATAGCCTACCAGGGACTCGCACGCTGGCAAGAAGTCCAGAATCCTTTAACAGCAGCAGCATGAATTAGCAGTTACATGGTAGAATAGTTTGAAGACATCCTGATCCTTACAGACAAAATAAGAAATACGTATGATAAAATAAATTTTAATTGCATCCAAATTGAGGGCACGTAAACGTTACTAATGTTTTTAGCAAACATTTATAATCCAGATGCAAGGGTTTGAAATGAACAGAGTAGGCATGTGGGGCTGCCACCGAACAGCAATTAAACAAATGAAAACAGACTGCAAAGGAGCTGGGAGGGTCTGAGGATGCAAAACTCAACAGAGCTGGCCACAAAGCATCTTACGATGTTTCCCAAAGCTATTAGTTGTGTTTAAAGACACGAAAAAAGCATCCAAGGAAAACACAAGAATGATGAATTTAACCATCGAGCTTTCTACATGAAACAGGCTGTTTGGAAGGGTGGATTTTTTGGTAGGTTTTTTTTTCTTTTACTATAAATAACTAATCTAATGTCAGCTTGAACTATATTTCTCTCTTACTGCTTAAAACTTTTTCCAGTGTCCGAATTACCACTGTCATATGTCTGCTCTGCAAAAGGAAGAAAAGGAAGGTTATATACTCAGACACCAGTAAGGGAGTAAAAAAAAAAATAAAATTAAAAAGCCTGAAAGCTTCAAATACCGTTCACACTGTAAAGGCAACTGTGTAAAAACAGATCTGCAAAGCAACAGACCTATTTAGGTGTTAAACCTTCCACTCTTAGAGTCTGTTCCTTTCTTATCTCTCCAAGTTCTGCAAAGCAAATATGAATGGAGGAAATGAAACTGGTTTTCCCCATATTTAATTTTCAAATAATTTTACAAATGTGCCTTTTAACTCATTTAACAAAATAAAATCCAAAAAGAGTATTTTGAAAATTCCACTATACACTCATAGTCTAATAATAAACATTCTCCATTTAGTCCAGCCTTGAAGTAACATCAAATGAGGTTTTGAAGCTAAGAGGAAAAAGAAGAGCAGTTAGGAACACTACCTTGTGCCAACTGCAGAACCTGAGGCAAGTCATATGGAAATTCACAGTAATTCACCAACATCTCAATATTTGTCTTTTAACAAAACAGTAGTTCTACATAGCAACTGGGGAACGGTAACCAGCACAACCGCTTTATATGCCCAAGTTTCCCGATTAATCAAGATACTTCCTCTGGTGCAGAATCCAAAATTGTTGAATAGCTATAAATCACATAATGATGTTTCTTTCTTTGCACTTCAGAAAATTCTACTCAACTAGTTCATCTGGGTCATATAGATTTCTCTTTCCACCTCAGGAAACATTTTTTCTAATCGCAACCCTACTTCAGAAAGACGTAACAAAATCAACGGTTCAGATTTAAGTAAGTGCTCTATTTTGGGGGTACCACGGTTTGCTGGGAAGCCTGACTGCCCTGAGTTCTTAATCTTAATCTCAAAGACAATCACAAGTGAACAATTAGACATGTTCATTTCAGTGTAGAAAAAAAAAAAATCCATTCTTGAGTTCCATATGTTTTTACAGTGACGTGGATTAGCAGTTTTCATTCCCCAAAATAGTTGCATCTGTCATCATTTATGTTCCTACCAAAGTAGTCTGGTATTTCAGAGTGGTTATGCTTCTCCACAACTACATCCAAGTGAAGGAATTGGAGAAGAAACAAATGAGGGATGGAGAACTGTTTTGAATATTTGAAAGTGGCCCCAGTCATAAAGGCACAGAGCTTTCTGAAAAATAGCCCTTTTTCCCCACTTTCCTGGGAAGGCAAAGCTCATTTATTTTGCCCTATCTTTTTAATATGTTTTCATGAATCAATGCAATTGGTGCTTTTTGAAATCTGCTTTCCATCTTAGAAATGTCAATTTCTAAAATTTATAAATCTGGTTTACAACTTAATATAATCAAAAAAGAATAAATTGCTACTTGTTTTTAAAAGTACATGCAAAATTTTAAACTGGGTTTGGCAGTCGTATTTCACAGCCTAATTAATAAAATACCTTTGCTAAGCAAACATGGGCAAAATGCAAATCTCATACCCATCTTTAAAAAGCAAATTAAATCTAAAGCTATCATAGGCAATTATTGCATTTATGCACCAGTTCTAACCTTTTTGGTAATGCAAGAGTAAATATTTTTAATTAGGAAACAAATTATTTATTCTGCGTTCCACTCCTTTTATTTGCCTTTAAGTTCCTTTTCTGAGGCTGCGCTAGAAGCCTAACACTTGCTTCAGGCTTTTCTGTAATTACTATGAGATTTTCATGGATATTTCATGTATCAACTTATTTCTCCTCACTTTACTCTTTCCAACATTTGTTTATAACTAAATTTCATCAGTGTGACAATAAAAAATAGCCTGCTGGAAGAAGAATGCACTAATTTCACATTTCAACAGGGAGCCCATATTTTGTCCTCTAGAACACCTACTATTAGGTGTTGCTTCCATCTGCCTTTATCACAGTCCATGCTTTGTTAATAAGGATTTCTTTGCATCACTGGTATAAACTCTAAACTCTGTGTCCAAAGTCTCAACGCTGTTGATAAAATAATTCTAGAAACAGATAGAAAATTCATTCAAGCAATTGAAACCTGAAGGCTAAGGGGAATATTACACTCTGACTAGAAGGAAAGGTTTGGAACAAACATCCAGGCACGGAGCCTTTCTCTGGAGGAGCTGAAGAGCGTTCTCCCGCAGCAAGATGGGAAGCAGAGCGGTGTCACCTCCTGCCTTGTCAGCTGCCATACGCTGGGCACTCTGCTGAATGTTTCTCCTGCACTCCTCCTGAAGCAGATTCTTTTAAGCGATTAGCAATTTTTCTAAAACAAGGGAGCATCCCTCCACCTTCAAGAAAAGGCACCTCTCATCAAATTCCCTAAAATGGCACTTACCGCCCTCTTTTTTCTTTGGAAGTCTACTCCTATCAGGATGGGTCTACCATAAAAATCTTACCTTACAGATTACTGCAGCATTAACATCTCCTATTTTTAATTCTCCATTTGAACAAGACGTTTGTGTTACTGCGTTCTCTCATTATTTTCTTGGCTATTAATAACGTTGTACTCCATATAATAAAAAGTTAATTGAAATCTCAAGGCAGCCATGAAACTATTCAGGAGTTTAACTAAAAGTCATCTTGCAAAGCAACATTTTGGTCTGGTTAATGACAGAAAAACTGTTAGCTCTGTCTCATTGAAAAAAAAATATCTCTGCAGAATAATAAGCACAGACACAAAATAGATATTTATTTTTTTTAATTTTATTTCTGTCTCAAACTCCTACAGAACCTCACAGTAACTGTTGTGACTAATTACCAATGCCAATAAAACAAAATGACACTCTAATTATTTGTTTTGAGCTCTCTTTTGAAAGCAACCTTCTATATTCGGGCATTAATGAATTCATATTATCTTGCCCAACTACCATTGAGAGCTTAGTGCAGTAATTATGGATATCTTTGTCCAGAGTAGACAATGAAAAGCTCTTGTTTTTTCCCAAACACGTTGTTACTGCATTTGGAAGGTTGTATTTTACCCCCTATGAACATAGCTTTGCTCTCCAAGATGAAATACCACCAGTGCCATTAAAATAAGTGGAGTTACCAATTTGCAAAAATCGGCACGAGCAAGAAAATTAGGTCTGTTAGGGCCAAATGGTTCACATTAAACATACAATTGCTGGCATAAAATCTAATGCCTCTCATGTTCATTTCCCTTAAGAAAGGGGCAGGATGTGACTCAACAGAATGCATAAGTCATTTAACAGTGCTTAAAAGCACTTTTTATTTCTAGTTTGAGTCTAAAAAGCATTTGAGGAGCAGACTAAGAATGGATCTTAATTAAGGTATTAATAGTACCTTCCCTGGCAGTATAATCAGCGTCAGTAAAATGTTTAAATTTGGTCCACTACAAATGCTCTCCATTGCTTAAAAAAATACATGCTGTACCCCTTCAGTACTCATGGACCTGTTGCCATTTCACGGTGCTAAGAATGAAACTTCCATTCAGCAAAGGCTGAATTCTGCACAAACCCATTTCAAAGCCCAATCCTGCTTGCAAGCCCTGCCTTTCGACAGACAGAAATATGCCAAAAAGTTTAAGCAAAAACCCATCGCACTTCCTAAGTATAGATCATTCTAAATTTAGCACATCTCGAACATATCCAAAACTGCAACTCAGAGTTAATTATGCAGTAATATAGCACATGATAGTAAAATTGTGCGGCAAATATGAAACAACGTGTCTGTAGTTCCTCAGAAGAAAGAGCTTACATACGAAGGAACAAGGCTGGCTCCTTCAAATAGCTGTTACGTCCCGGTCCAACTACGTTGGGTCCAGGAAGGTTTCGTACTGATTCCGAGCGTGAGATTAAGACACAAAGGAGGTCAGATGCCGCGCACTGCAGATCTATTGTTATTCCCAACAATAGTCACTGAGACGAGCGATGGAGTAAAGGAGGAAGTAGAGAAAAGGCAGAAAAGAGAGAAGCAGTGTTACGGAGTATTACGGAGCACAGCAAGAGTATAGTCACCGCCACAGGCCCGATGGTGTCTCATCGGTCCTTTGGAGTTCAGTGTCGTCCTGTTGATCCATAGTTCTCAAGTGACGGTGGTGAGGGTCCCAGCTGTGATCTTCCATGGCACTAGTTCATAGTCCCTGTCAGCTCGTGGTTCGATCAGTCAGCGTGCAGGTTGTCTTGGCTCGGCCAGTCACCGTTTGACGCGGTTCCTGGGTGAGATTTTCCTGCCCCTGTTGCTTGGGCAGCGCTTGATTTAGCAAAGTCGTCGTGCCAAATTTGGGGTACCCTTGGTTGGCACGTGCACCACGCAGGCAGCAGCAGGCGAACTTCCAGACATCCTCTTGGTCTGCAGAAAGTCTGCACCAGCTTCCCTTCAGACTGTAGGCAGCAAACCCGACAGGAAACCTTGCAAACCTCCCGTAGGCTTGCAGAAAATTAAGCAAGCTTCGAGACAATTATTTTTAGGTTCCAGTCTCTCACAATAGCAAAGGACCCATGATCCTGTAATAATTCGCAGAGAACTTAAGAGCCTTAAAGGTGGAGACTGCCACGTTTTCTTCGGATGGAGTTCTGCTGAGTGATTTATCCACAGTGGATGATGGATTTGGGGGTCTGGGAGGGCAGACCCCCTCTTTTCTGTCCCACAAGCAGGATTAGCTACACATGCAGGACAGGACGCCGAGGGATACCAGACTGGGCACAGAACAGCCTTAGGAATCCGCAGAGGCTTTCCTTGCTGACATCTTATTTGCCCCAGCTCTAAGCACGGGAAGAACTTAATCAACAGAACACTCTCCTCATCAGACTCATTCTCACAAATATCAAATATTCTCAGGATTCACAGTATTAAAAGAAGTACAAAGATTGTTTCCTGGCAATCCAGAGATCCTGAATTTCACATCGTGCACTGGTCACTATGAGAACAGTAGGACAATTCTTGTCCTGTAGTTTGCACAGCATCTACGTAGCAAGCTCAGCTGCCTGGTGAGTAGCTGCAGTGTAATTGCAGAGATGTAGAATGCTTGTTAGCACCATCTAGATTAAATTAGGGGATACTGAAAAAAAGTGAGTATCCTTTTCACAATGCAACCCTTTTTTACTGTGACGTTTGAATGTTTTTGGCGTGGGAATACTGTAATTTTAGCATTGCTTCAGATAATGACCGCCTTTCGCATGCATCTGACTACCCGTTATATCCTTCCAGACAAGGCTAGCTGTTGCTGGCCACATGATTCATCATCAGCCATCAAGTTTTCCCCTGTAAAAAATAAATACTCTATCCAGTCAGGAGGGTGGGAAGATGCACGTATTATAGTGTTAAGAGTAGCAGAAATAGCTAAGAATCGCAAATTTTATTAAATCTTTTTACAGTAAAGATGATAGGCCTCATCTTTGAGGCCTCATCAACATGCTACCACGGTTCCTGTGTAATTCAGCTGACAATGCCAGCCGTCAAGATCAGCCTATTTAGCTTCATTGCAAAAGAGACACCAGCAACCTCACTGAATTTTTAAGATGACATGAAACTTTCAAGGTATGCTATTAAAGGCATTTACTCTCTTTAGTTTATAAAAGCCACCCACCTTGTACACACTAGCTTGACTTTCCAGTTCTCATAACCCTGCACAAGATTACTTAGATTTTTCTAAGTTATAGATACTACTTTCCTTAATTTTGTTAATATAAAAGCGAGCTTATTTAGGTACTTAAATAAAGCAATTCTGGGGAGACAAGGGGATTCAAATAAAATGCAAATATTTTGACTGGTAGGCTTCTAATTCAAATGTAATGCACTCCAACAAGGACTGAAAGTTAAATTGTAGGATGTCTACATAGGTGATATATGGTTTCAAAATTATTTTCTAGTGAACATGTGTTATTAGTACATAAACTGTCATAACTATCCATCAAAAGATGCCCTGGAGGCTGAAACATGCTTTAAGTTGTCTCTCTGAATTTGGATGAGTAAATTAGCAGCTTGATCTACACCTGTCCATACTGAGTCTGTTCTCAGAAAAGACAGATTTTATTTTTTACCATTATCAATGTGACATACCTCACAAGTATAGCTGATTTAAAAAAAAAAAAATCTGAGGCCTAACCATCTTGACAGAATCCCTTTAAATCAACCATTTTGCTAATATACTGCCAAATTAGAATTCTCCATTCACAAAACTCCTTCACTCTACATGGATATAGACACTCTAACCATACATATTTACACACATATATAAATACATTTACACTGAATAAGTGTCAGGGCAGTATACCCTGACAAGGAAACAGTTACAACCGCCTGATCCATTAAATGTGCTCATGACTGCAACAGCTTTAGCAGTCATAAAATTCCACTTCTGTACCAAAGGCCATCACTGTGCTACCAATCATTTACAGAACTGCTCGCTGATCACCCTGTGATTTCCACGACAAGAATAATTGTTCAAATGAAAATACTGGGGCTATGAGGAACCAAACAATCACCCAAATGAGGGAAGGAGAAGACCCATCGAGCCACTTAGTGCCATCATCTGCCAAAATACTCCTCCCTAGAGGAGTAAACAACTCCCTAGACATTTGTTGTACGTCCCCCACCATATTTTCACATCAAGTTTTAATTGCATTAATTTTCTGCTACGACCCTAATCCACAGCCTACTGTATCTCACAAAGGCTGAAGATTAAACTGATACATTTTAGCATGAGTTTTTTCTTCATGCTTTTACCCCATGACTGTTGCCTAGAAGATGACCCTTGTATGTCTTTTCCCTCCCTTCACCACAAAATTAAGTTTCAGAATTTAAATTCAATCTATGTATTCTTCTCTCTTATTTACTAAGCATTCAAAATATAAACCATTCACCCAACCAGCTGATCTTCTACTGCATCACAAGATTTACAGTTTCTCCAGATTTGTTGATGAGATGCTGCAGCATTTTGTTTATCAGCAAGATGATAAAATACAGAAAAGGGCAGAGATTTTCTTTTTCATTTTCCAAATAAATTAAAGATTCATTGGTTCTTGGAAAAGAAGCTTGCAAGGAGAAATCTTAGGAAAATTCCTTTTGCTCACTTTCCTCCAGGAGTAGCTAAAGGTGTACAAATATAGGAGTGGCAAATTCCAGAGGAACTTCAAACAGATTATTCTATTTAATCATATTTATCATAAGATGGTACTAATCCTTCCTTGCGGCCACATATTTTAAAGCTATATTTGGATACTGAGAAGTGCAGGCAGCTTACAGTGAACACAAACTATCATTGGCCTGATTTTTAATTTAAAGTGATTTTGGAACTTGCCTGCTTCCATACCCACTCAGATAGATTCTGACATAGACATAAGCCTGAAATGACTTCTTATTTCCCAAGAGAAAAAAAAATTACTGAAGCTTTCAGGCATCTCTTGAGTGGGAACTCTCAGCATAATCCAAGGGTGAAATCCTACCACTGTGAAAGTCAGAAGTCCTGCTTGCATCCGAGATGCCCGGATTTTCAAACCAGTCTCCATTTCCCTGGCAACTGGCAAGAGTTTATAAATGATTGCATTCTGCAGGAGTCTAGCAACAATATTAAACACAAATCTGGGGTTAAGATACAAAAATACATGCTGAATAACTATTTTATTATCAAGAAAATATTAAATCATCATCAGTTATTTCTTAATCAATTGCTTTATTAAACCTTGGGAAAATAGGGAAAAAAAATCTATTAGAAATTAGAGATTAAGAACTTTATTTTCCTTCATTCATATTCAATTCTGAACAAAGACTGTAGAAGCGGCAGCATATTCATGATTCTGTAATTGTTAGATTCCTGTTACAGTGGAAACATACATTTAAACAGCAGGCTTAAATACACTTTTAGCATCAAATAAAGATGTTTGTTACTTATTTGGGTATCAGAAAATGCATGTATCATATACATAACACTAATGGTCAGGATAAACTGGGTTAAATGATATGGTTTATGTAGGAGACAGCAAAAATTAAAAGGTAATACAAATGTTGGTCCAGGATATTCATCATGTCAGACTAACATTGCCTCACACAACCACCCGTAAACATCTTTCAAATCAGATGCCTGTCTTGAAGTACACCCCTTTTTCTCTCTTCACTGAGAAAAACAGTCTTTGGGGTCCTTTCTGAAAATTATAAACATTTCCTAGGAGGCTGTTTTATAGCTTCTTTATTATTTTCTCTTGTTCAACGGAGCCTGTTTAGAAGAAGCAAAGCAAAGACAAGACCCAAGGCTGGAAAAGACGCTCAGACAACATCCTGCTAAAGAAACACATCTTGGTTTCTGCGTGAGAAGCAATATAAAGATTTCCTGTAGGTAAAATTACAAAAACTGCTTCTTTTAAAGCATGTCTCCAGAAGTCAAAGTCTGCTGCAAAACCTAAATCCTACTCTTGGATGGAGAGAGAAGTTTCCCTCCTTCCAGTATCCTCAGGCTTAGAGATGTCAGGCTTTCTCTTCTCTGCTTTCTCTCACAGAGAGAGATTGCCAGCTCATATATTGCAATACTTCATATTGCAGTTGATACTTCTAGACATGGTTACAAAAGAAATTTCTGCCGATTTCCTCCTCAGTATTGAACTTGATACACAGTAAAGATTTTCTCCAAAGCATCTGTTGACATGTTATCCCTCAGGCACGTATACAATCAGTTCCCCCGGAAGTTCGAAAAAAAAACCCAAACACCCCTGCTTGAAGATGAGGAAAAAAAAAAAATAAAAAAAATTCAGCATTTCAGAAAACTTGGTGGGGTCAAACATCCGTGTTATAATGTTATAATTACACAACAACAAGCTGCTGTGTTATCACAATACAGAGATGACTCTATCGACGATGACATTATCGAATAATGACAGGACCAGAGGAAATGGACTGAAGTTGCAGCAGGGGAGGTTTAGATTAGATATTAGGAAGAATTACTTTACTGAAAGAGTGGTCAGGCACTGGACCAGCCTGCCCAGGGAGGTGGCTGAGTCACCATCCCTAGAGGTGTTTAAGAAACCTCTAGATTTGGCACTTCAGGCATGCTCTAGTGGCAGAGATTGTAGGGGTTTGGGGGTGTGTGTGTGTGTGTGTGCGCGCGCGCGGTTGGACTCGATGATCTCAGAGGTCCCTTCCAACCATGAAGATTCTATGATTCTATGATCTATATAGATATAGACATGAAGTCACTGAACCTGTGCATGCTGTGTCTACTTATGCATACGAGAGCGTCTGCAGTGGGTGGATGCTTTATTTAGGCAAGAGAGTTACCCATCTGTAACCGTGGGAGGGAGTTCTGGAGTTCCCCACTGGAATCTGGCCAAGGCACTGCCATTACCAGCTCCTCTCCTGAAAAACAGCTGGGGAACTTGCATATCACACACCAAAGCTATTAAAGGACATTAAACAACTAGAAACTGATTTTCCCCTGCTTTGTTCTTTGCAGACTTATTTGTAGCTGAAGGAGGTACATGTAAAACTCATACCTCTCTAATATGACAGATTTACATACCAATTTTGTAAAAGTATTAAGAACTATAAAGACACAACGCAGTTGCAATTCCAGTCTTCAGATTAGAATAACCTAAAAATCTTTTCACAACCATATGGCAAGTCTCATTACTACCTTCAAATAAAGAAAATCCCACAGAATTAATGTTTCTTTACAATTCTAAAGAATTTTAATCCTAAAATGCTTAAAAATCTAATCTCAGAAACTAATTTAAAATAAACCAACATCAAAAAGATAAAAAAGTGATGATCCAATATTGGCCAAAAAAATATTTCTAAACAAATATCATCCACCAAGGTGCTTTAGTGGTATATAAATACAGAACAGGAATACTTAGTGCACACAACAGGAAGCATTTCATTAAAGGAAAGCACTTCGAAGTTCACTCCTTAGGCTTTGCTCCTGTAGGGTTATCACAGAATCACAGAATGGTTCGGGTTGGAAGGGACCTTAAAGATCATCATGTTCCAGCACCCCTGCCATGGGCAGGGACACCTCCCACGAGACCAGGCTGCTCAAAGCCCCATCCAGCCTGGCCTTGAACACTTCCAGGGATAGGGCATCCACAACCTCCCTGGGCAACCTGTTCCAGTGCCTCACTGCCCTTACCGGTGGTGTCTCTACGCAGGGAGCACAGCCACGGGGTACATGGATTGCTTCTGCTATCCTGCCTTTTCATGGGCATGTTACTCAAGCGAAGGGACTTCCAGCCTGCTTTCTGTGCACAGAACTGCAAATTCCAGTCGTAGCCAAAGTGTAGCATACGCTGCTGCCGTCTCCACTGCTCAGGCACATCTTTTGCTTCACACATAAATTATTTGGAAAAGACGAGAGTGTTTGCAGTAGGAGTAGTGAACTTACTTCTCATTCATTGGAGACTAAACACAGACCTTTTTGGAACTCATCTTTGAAACTGGATGAAAGTAATAGCTGTAATCGTAAAGCTGAGTTATTCTTTCAGTTCACATGGAAAACTTCTACAGAGTAAATGGTTATTTCATGAGCTCCTCAGATTGCAACAAAAGGCATGCCATGAGTGGGTGTTAGCCTGGAGAAAGCGCCCACTTTCTCCCTTAGCCGCTAAGTGGAGGTTGTGAAATAAGTTAGGAAACATTCCTCCAGAAATATATGGTTTTCCTGCTCATATAACCTGAAACCCTCTGCCTTGCTCTGTTATAACACACAGTGCTTTTCTGCCTTCTGCTTTTCAGTCGGAGAAGACAATCTATCCAATCACATAGGAAACCAACACCTCAACATAGAAAGATTTCCTCCTTGAAGTCGGTTATTCAGAAGCGCAATAAACTTCTCCTTGGCCATCCCTTCCCTGTGCTGCCGCTGCGCCCGGAGCACTTGCACTGCCCGCAGCTCCCTTTCCCCTCACTGGCCCCGGAGGAACGCTCTGCCACCTCAGCTGCCTGGAATTCATCGAGACATCTGTAATTCTGTTTCTCAGTGAAGTGGCACTGCAATTCGTGATCTGAAGACAGGGATAAGGAAAAAGGAATATCAAAAGTTGTACATTAAAATCCAAGATATACTTGAAAGGAGAAATAGGCTGTAGCTCACTGACCACAAGGACAAAGGACTTGGCTTGGGATAACTGCTGAGGGAGAGGCCCCAGCTGCTCGGCTGTCCCCACGGCAGGGGCAATGGAAATCTTCACCAGCCATCTCCTCAACTGGCACAATTCCCACAGCAGCATTTTAAGGCAGCGCAAACCAACAGTTTGCTTTTCTTTAAAAGCTATGAGGGAAACCGCAGTGGATTTAAATTCAATTCAGTAGCAGGTCAGACAACACGTAGCTAAGAATAATAATCTTATCGGCTGCCCCAAGCAAGAGGCATCTTTCGCTTATATTAAAAATGCAATTTAGAAACCAAAGCTTTAAAGAGAGCATCTAGCCCCTTCAGTCTTCTGAGGTGACATCCCCGGGCACAGGTGGAAGTTTGCAGCTAGAACTGGCCACAAACTGCTCGCAAATGCTTTTACACGTCTCTGTTACATGGCCTTCCCTATGCTCTAAAAATTCTGTCATATCCCCTGAGATGATGAAATATATCACTATGAGACATATCACTTCTTTCCCAATGGAAAGGAAGGATAAAATAAAGCAAAGTATTTTGCATCTACAAAATAGAAAATACTTTTTCACAAACTGTGGCAATCTTTTACAGGTCACGCGTCTTTTTCCAAAACAACTGATCTGTAAGGTCGCTTCTGTGCATGCAGTATAAGCAGCAAGGCGTTTTCAACTTACATAAAAGCTTTCTGTAAAGAAAGTTTTTTTTCTTGGAACAGTGCTTGCTAACAGTTTGAATTCAAGTATTTTCTAGACTGTATTAAAGCATGAAGCACACACATATAAATACACTATATATTTATATAATATTTAGCAAAAAAACACCCACATCTAAGACTTGTAATCTGCACTGTGCTACTTGGCTCTATCATTTATTCTCACATCCTCGGAACGCTAGTATCTCTGACTTTGTAATTTCGTAACCTTATGTCCTACTTGGCAGTACACTGTTGGATCACTTCACTGTATGGAACATGTCAACTGCTACACATCTATAGTTACCAAAGGGTTAAGCCTGATGGAGTAGAAAACACTTTCCAAATCAGAAAGCCTTTATAGTGTACTGTACATGTTGCAGGAGCTCTTCAAATTGCTTACAGACAGTGCTGTTTTTATACATCCAATCACAAAAGCAAATCCTATCCTACGTGTTTGTTACTTCAGTGCAGCTTTAGATGAAAAGTTCATGTCTCATACGTCTACCGTTGCCCAAACTGCTGAAGGAAAATTCATATACAACAAGTCTCGGATAAAGAATTAAGGAGGTAAGGACGGGCCTTATGGAAGTCCTCTCCAGACCTCACTTTTACACTGCATTATTACCATCTGTGAGAATTGTATGTCTTAACTTCTGGCAGTTATTTTTTTGTTGTTTTTTTTTTTTTTTCCTCAGTGAGCTAATCAGAATGGGAGTAGCAGTACAGCAGTTGCTCAAACTGCACACAACCCAAAAGCACTGACTGCTACCAGGTGCTCAGAAGGGCAAGTGAAGAGTAGCAAGAGAGGACCAGGCAGGCAGATACTTGCAAATGCTTTTGTTCTTGTTATGGTTTCTTCTTTATTGTTTTACTTTGTCTGAGATGACTGAATTTTCCTATGGATTTTATAAAGCAGTACTCCAGTATTGCTCCAGGAGCCTTAAAGTTTCCCCTGCATCAGCCCCTAAGAACTCCAGCTGGTGCAGGCGCAAAGTGGTAACATACGGCATTTCTGCACAGCAATAACCTGGATCTAGTGCTGAGAGCCAGCAGAAGGGGAGTCATACCCACAATACTAATTCCCTTCCATATAGTTTCCACTACATAATAGATAGATAGTTCTTGGTCTGGCATACCAAAGCGATGCTCCACGCAGCTTTTCATAGACTCAGGGAAAGGTGACCTTTTACTCATCTCTAGAGTATACCTGGAAACATGAGCTAGGGCAAAGCGCCAGGCAACACAAAAAACCCTGAGACCGCTACCCATATGGGTTTGCAATGTGTTACATCAAAGGCACGTAATTTACAGTTTAACTCCGAGAGCTAAATTGCTAATATCTAACATATAAGCAGGGAACGAAAGCAATTTACAAGAGGCTCTTTAAACTTTTTCTTCTGGTGGCTATAAAGTTAGTTGTCAGCAAATTTCACGCAGTAAGGGAGCAACCGTTACAAGGCTACTAGAGGTCCCAGACCCCTGTCAAGAGGAGGAGTGGGGGAAGCACTGCTTCTTTGGGGTTTGGCACAGATTGCCACTGCATTCCCCTCTGGGGGCTCCACATTTCTCATCTTGCACTACGCAATCTTCTCATCCCACAGGGGTGGAGTGTTTGTTAAACTTTTCCACCTCAAGAATATATTTTAAAATATCTATTCAATTTGACTTTTCCAGGGATGTTCAGAGAAATACGTTGTTTATCATCCGACCCACTGTGAAACTGGAACCCTAACTACAGGCGAAATGGTTGCTTTGTTAATTTAGTCTAAAAAGAGCAATTGCACCTCAGACTCTTAGGAAGCGTGTTTTGTATGCTTGTAAGTTTATTAAAGGTCTGGCATGAGGTGACGCAAGATTTGGCCACTCTGAGCTTTCAGATTCACATTCATAACAGCATAACATGGTTTTACAACGCTCTAGAACTTTAGGTTTGGGGGGGGAGGAGGGGAAGGCTGAGTGGAGGTGTACTTATTTATTTATTTATTAAAACTGTACAACAATGATGTCAGCTTTTCAGGTGGTTTGGGGTTTTTTTGTTGTTTGGTTGCTTTTTCTCGATACCTTTCCTTACAAGTTCTTTCATACTTTTTCATCAGTGTAATTTTCTACATAGCTTCAGATCCTTCACCACATTTTATTACGCGTTTTCATATTTAATGCTTTTAGGAGCTACCATCAAAGCTGCATTCCTAACGTAGCAGTCATTGCGCAAGCATGCGGGGAGCCATGCAGCCCTTTCCCACCCAGAGGTACTCTGGGAAGTTTTCAAAGAATAGGAGTTCAGTGTTCAACTGCAGTTGAATTTGAAAGGGAATACCTCACTATACAGCTGTGAAAATCTTCCTCATCAAAGCCAGTGGAATTCAGAAGTGCTTTTAGAACTAACGGTCATCTAATTTAAAAAAAATAAATAAATAAAAAAATTTTTTGGAATTAAATTTCCCCAAACCAAACTTGATTTCTATCATATTTTATAGGACTTTTCCATAAAATACTATGTTTAAGAATGCAAACCCCATACTTATAGCCTAACAAATACGAGGGAAATGGTTAAATGAAAAATTACCTTTTTAAAAAAGATAACAAAGTTGCTCTTCTCCTTTCCCATTTGTTATTGGGTCTTAAGCTCAGATTTCTTCCTTTTCATAAGCTTCTTCCCTTTTCTCCTCTGCTACACAACTTGGTAAAGAGTCCAAACTACCTGATGAGAATCACAGCCAAGAAAAAAGCCCAACAGCTGTGCAGCATGGAAAAACATCCATCCCACGGTGACTTACTGCAATGCTTTAAGTGCCTGTTAGTTAGAATTCCAATGGGGGGAGAGAGGGAATAAAAGAACATGAATTCAAACTTTATGAGCACAAAGTTTGTTCTATATAGAAGAAATACAGAACTAATTCATACGAGTCCAACCTTACAAACTTCCTAGCAGGCAGAAGTTGCAAGCATTACATTACTACGAGTGATGTTACGAGACTCCTTCATTCTCACTAATCTTAAATTAAAGTTTCTGTGGAAGCCATAAGGACCATATACCAAAACCTGGATTCGCTAACGCAGCTGGGCCTAAGTGTAGTTGCTACCATTCTTTTATCATTCAAGATAACATCTCTGTCACAAAGCCAAAAAGCCACAGCAGAATTCAAGATGTTAAGAAAACAGACTTCAAAGGCTAATGCAAACAATTTGTGCAAGCTTTACTGCTTTCAGAATTAATAAAACACAACCATTCGTAGATACTGCTCATATAAAATGTCCAGTTATGTCTTTATAACTTAAAAAACTGTACATAAACACGTGTGTCAATTTGATCCAGACTATTCCATCTGTAAAATTACGTTAGATACTGCAGTTCAGCAACACCACGCAGCCCTGCATGTAGAAGCTCAAACAAAAGAGGCTTTTCAGATCACCATTTCAAAAATTGGTCAATGCTAGCGCATCAAAAAAATAGTTGTTACTAGTTACTGATTATATACAGTTTATACCACTGATTCCATAGTGTTCTTTCAAAATACTGACTGATTTGCCAGTCCCAGAAGCATGATGAATTCACCTGTGGGGTTCCTTCGCTGCTGTTTGTGTGTATCACACCCCTGGTTCACAAGCTTCAGGTGCTGTCCTGCAAGAGTCTCTATTTCCAAAAACTTTCACAGAACACAAAATAAAACAAACAAAAAAAAAAACCCACCCACAAAGATTTATCAAGCCCTTAGAGGATTATTTGTAAAGAAAAAGCCCATCCTATTAAGTCCTTGCTGGATGTGTCCACATTGTAAAATCACTATGTTAAACAGTGGTAATGTACATCTCCAACGAGTTTTAATGCAGAGTAAGGAAGGAAGCTTACATTTTCTCCCTACAGCTATTATTTGTTACGCTGTATAATCCCATGGTACTATAGCAGCTGGGTTAGTGTCCCTGGGTCAGAGCTTACTACTACAGGGAAGACAGAGGGAAAATATTTGAAGACATCTTTGAGATAAAAAAAAAAATCCCAATGATATTTTGTCCACCACAAGAAGGCTTATTCTTTTATGACTCCAGCAGAACAAAATCTTAAAAATTAAAGGCTCTGTGCTACTTATTATCAGAACATTTCCACAAACAGCCCCGTACATCCACTCATACAGACAAGGAATCACAGAATGGTTTATGTTGGAAGGGACGTTGAAGATCAACCAGTTCCAACCACCCTGCCATGGGCAGGGACACCTCCCACCAGACCAGGTTGCTCAAAGCCCCATCCAGCCTGGCCTTGAACACTTCCAGGGATGGGGCATCCACAACTTCTCTGGCAAACCACTGGAAGAAAGGAAGAAAGCCAATGCCATGATTCAAGTTCCCATACCTTCTTTTCCTTTCTCACATTTAAATTCCCGAAGTTTTAGTCTCCTTGATGAAAAAGAATTACCACTTTATAAAAAACATCCAAAACATTTTCCCTCAACTGCCACTGCTACTTTACAAAAACAAACTTCAAAGTTTGACAAACAGGAGACCTTAAGAACTGCCCATTTGACAAGCAGCAGACCAACCTGCTGTTGGTTCCCAGTAAAGATAGATGAGGCCAGAATTGATATTTTCAGTTATAGCACATTGACCTGTTGGTGGCAACACCACCCACATTCCTCTAGATTCCTGGATTCTAGAGGATTTGGTAATTTTTTACCAAGTGATCCAGTCCTAACATATAAATGTAAATCCCCCCAAAAATGTAGAATCTTACAGATAATATCTATCAATATCTATCACATTTTTTTCTGGAAAATATATGCAGAACAGGTTTGAAACTGTAGATCCTTGTTCTGTCACAAATAAACTCTATGAAGGCAAAAATCTCAAAAATTTGGTTAATGTGTACATGTTCCGGTTTTGGTTTTGGTTTGTTTGGTTTTGTTGTTTGGTTTTTGTTTTTAAGGCAAAGTATATTAGGAATGAAGCTAGTTTAACCACTTCTCGGGAACAAAAAGAGATGAACTCCTGTACTCGGCAGCTACTTCAATTTGTTCTTTCCTTTAAGATTTTGTACATTTAGGAGTCCAGGTCAGAGACTTGGAGTCAATAATTCAAGGATTAATTCCTGAAGTTCTGTGTGAAGGCTACAACTCACCTACAGGGAATCTCCCGCTGACACGGCCGCACGCCACTGCAGAAGGTTTCTCCTCCTAACGGCTTGTGGAAGGGCTCCTAGGGAGCCCCGCGCACTTTTTCAACTCACCCTAGTCCCACTTGGTTTGTGAATTAACCTGTTAACAACCTTGACGATTCACAGCAGTCGCTGAGATTTCTTTTTAGCTAACAAGCAAGCACCCATTTGTTGGCCACTGTGCAAAATAATCGCAGAAATGTAATTAGCTGCAGATGTAAAGCCAGCTTTTTTATTAACGTTGTGCTATAATGGGTTGCTGTATCTCTTTAAACCTTTCTTTTCTTAGCATTGTCAGTTATTCTTCAGAAGACACACCACTCAGGCATAGGTTTGCTAAGAAATTAACTTATTTAAAAAAACACTCTCAAGTAACTGCAGTTCCTCTAGTGTTTAAAAGACAGCCAATTTTAACAGGGTGGGGTTTAGCATAAAAAGCGTCATTTAATAATGGAACACATGAAATTCAATGCTGGCTGTGATAATGAAACGCATCTTTTTATTTTCAGGGTAGTGTTCAGATATTTCTTTTTAACCACTTTTGAGAGCTGTTTTTGTTTAGCAATGCTCCGGATCAGGGACTTCTCTTTCACCTACCCCATGAAAGTGAAAGCCAGAAGAATGCAGCAGGTACCGTAAATACAGAAAGGCATCAGGGCCCTTGGATTCACTCAGTGAAGTTATAGAGCAACAATTTGTTAAATGCGTTAAAATACTTTTTAACTGGAAAAAGAAAAAAAAGGCCAAATTAATTTTAACAATGTAAGGCATGTAATCCTTTACAGAAATTCAGTTCTAGCCATTCTAGAAGCTGGCAGTATTGAGTATCAGTAACCTCTATAACAGCATTTCTGTTGCATACTCTGATGGAGTCTTAAATATTTTAAGAATAAAATAAGAATCACAAAATATTTCTGCTCCTTACTGTACACAGTCTCTCCTTCGGAATAAAGACTATCTAAAGACTCCCTCCGATCTTGCCTTTTTCACCAAAATAGTTCTTTCTTGCCAAGTTGATCAAATCTGTTGATAAGCATAAAATTTCCAGATACACCATTATATTTAAAAATTACGCATTTTGTCTCCAAACAACTGAGGCTTTCCTTCCGTAATGACTGTTGCATAGACATGTTTATGCACAGAACAATTTTCAGAATTTGGATCCGGAGACCTGCTGCGTTCATACCACACAATGAACCCATCGTTGCGACAGCTAAACCTGATTCATCACAGCAGATGGAAATTATGTTTGAAATGAAATGCGGTAGTATCTGAAAGCTGGTTTTATTTGACAGGATTTTTCTGCAATGTGGGCAGGACAGCTAGTAACTAAGGCTGGGCTATGGCCAGAAACAGTAAAGGGACTAAAACACAAACCTGCCGGAAAATGAAACTCTGGCCAAATACTCAGGTACAGCTTGACTGCCCACACAGACCCAGGCAGGTTTTATGGAAGACTGGGTGGCTTACTTCTCTGCCAAAGTATCAAAGTCATGAAAAATATAAAAAATTAGGAAAATACAAATAAAATGTCATAAATTATCAAATACCAAAAGATTCGGTTTTACTTTTTACAAGAAATCATGTTCTTTGTTAGAGTAACCGACAAGGTGGTTTAAGCTGAGATACAGTTTATGGAAGCTCTGAACAGCAACATGATACTGGATGGACTGGACAAACTGTCTTATAGGAGGGTATTACTGAAATTCATTATCTCCCCAAAATGTGGGGAGCCAACGCTGATGGTATGGCTTCCTTGTTATAGAAATCTGGTAGGGATGGACCCACAGCCCCCAGGGTAACAGCTGTCCCTGTGGGGAGAAAACTATTTGTTACCAGTTCTCAGTACTGCAGCTTTGGCTAGTCTTGTTACCTGCACTGAGGTACTACATGTAATTAAACATTATTTTCTGTAACTGGTTTTCAATTAAGGGTTATTATTGGAAATGCTATATGAGAACTAACTCTCAATCTGTCTACTATATTCCTGGTAGTTTTCTGTACTTCTAAGAATCTTATGTCCTGGCTGCATACTTTACTCTGACTGTTCTTTTTTGCAAACAGATCGCTATCTTCCCACTGTGTAACACAGAGATTTTGTGATCAAGTAGTTCCACATATCAGCGTTGCCAAATTTCTTTCCCAAAATAAAATCCGTGCAATTAAATTAAATCAGGCTGAATGTGGGAGCAATCTATGGAGTGCCAGACAGAGGTCACCCTGCATCGCCTGGCACGTACAGAGACAAGCGATAGCCAGGAGATACCTTGCTCTGTTTGCGAGCTGCTCAGAACACTGACTTGTCAAACAGAAATTCATAACAGGGAAAAGGACATTAACTGCCACATGAAGAACCCAGTAAGAAGCATAGATTTAGTCAACGAACTTACTTTATGCTAAATAGAGTTCCGTCATGTTCTTACAGTGAACTGCAAAAAAATCACTGTTCTGCAACTAAAGTGGATGGAAAAATGCTAAGAAAGCCAGGATTGGACAAGACTCATGAGTCACTGCAGAGCTATCCAAAGGGATACAGAGGTCATCCACTCGCTAGAACGTGGGCTGCAACAGTCACTGATTTATTTTCCAAGAATCTAAATAAGAGGCACTCTCAGGGGAGCACAAGACAAGAGACTTTGCCATGATTGCAGCTACAAAGATGACTACAGTTAAGAAATGCTAGCAAACGTTAGTGGCTACAGTAGTAAGTCAATGCTGTACTGGGAAACCTGTGAGAATGCAAGCACTGATAGGGAAGCAAGACATTACAATAGCATAACTGGTATGAGAGTTTGTGAGTACTAGGTGTGTTTAATAAATGATTTATTCACATGCATTCTTATCGAAGAAAAGACCTAGATTTAGTGTTTGGGACTCATGTTTTATGACTGAATCAAGGCAGCTTTGGACATCCCTCTCTGAATTACAGGACTAGTGGGTTTCCTTGCTAGGAAGGGATAGAAGTAGTGCTACGTTGACTGCTGTGTTCAGAGCTGACCTACCCACCTCGTTCCACAGAAGCGCTGACTTCCAATTACTGTTTTCAGACTAGTGAAAAAGACAGACATGTAGGACTACGTGATGAAATGAGAAATGTAGAATATAAAAGTTGATGACACTATAAACCAGCCTTTCTGCTTTAGGTTATGGATCAGCCTGAACTTGGTTAAATGAAAGAATTTACAATTTTATTTGATATAGTATTAATTTAAAATTAAAGCAATAAATATCTACCTCTAAGGCTCTATATGATTTAACTGAATTATACAATACACTAAAATGCAATTAAACTAAAACACGAAACCTTGGCTAGCTACAAAAGTAGTCTTCCATAATTTAAAATGGAAGCATTTAATCTGCCCGGCAGAGGCACGTTTTCTTTACCAGTATCTCTAGAAGTCACCAAGTTCATACTATTCCTGAGTAAGTCATGCTGTGCTCCTGGTCTTTGAGCGCTTGCAAGATGACTTTGTGTGCAGCCCAGACACTTTAATAATAGGGAGATACAGCTCTGGCAGCTCTACTAATTATATGTGTAGCACATGGAACTGCACATTAAAGAAACTCTGACATCAGCTGGTTGGAACTAGTAGAAATTACCTTACATGACATTAAATATAAATCCAGTCTAAATCTAAATATACAAGACATACAGTTTTACATAAGGAATTGAAACAGGCAACAGAAATACAGGACCTCAACCTTTTTTTGATTTATGAGTGATCTAAGGCTGAAGAAAAAACCCTACAATTTGGGTGGTACAAGCTGATGACATACAGAAGTCCAGAGCAAAAGTGATTAAGTCTGTAGCTCTATGAATCATAGAATAGTTTGGGTTGGAAGGGACCTTTAAAGGTCACCTAGTCCAACCCCCCTGCAATGAGCAGGGACATCTTCAACTAGATCAGGTTGCTCAGAGCCTCGTCCAACCTGACCTTGAATGTTTCCAGGGATGGAGCATCTACCACCCCTCTCTCGACAACCTGTTCCAGTGTTTCATCACCCTCATTGTAAAAAATTGCTTTCTTCTATCTAGTCTAAATCCACCCTCTTTTAATTTAAAACCATCCCTATCTTACCATGTCTTATCGCAAACAGCCCTGCTAAAAAGTTTGTCCCCAGGTCAACTTCGGTCAGCTGATTTTGTCACACTCCTGTCTGCTCCAAATTCAGCATTGGCATTATTTTCATGGTCAAAACTCCATTTTCTGCAACATATGGGTTATTTACCTGTTTTATCATCCATAAGTAGAAAGAACAAGAACCATGATTTGCTTTCACTTACTTTTTGAAATTCTTCTCATCTCAGTAGCATTTTTTAGGTGTCGCTAAAGGGAGGGCTGGGCCACAGGAGCCATGCTAAAGGTCAACAAGCTTTGATTGAGAAGTTTCTTGGTGCCTACATTGCTTCACAGACTGCTAGGTCTCTGCTTACTTCAGATGCCTGCCTTATCACTGATTATTGTCTGGTGAATGTTACGACTCAGATGTAAGGAAAAAAAATAAAATCAAAGATAGGTTATGACTACGCTCTCTAACCTCCCACTATTAAAATTTCATGTTTAACCATTAAAGCAGAGGCAGCATTCTGCAGCCACAACCATTTTTCCTTTGTATGATAACATATGTCACCACCTTTTAACATTTTTAATGGTGTATGTCTTTTAAATGGGGAAAGTAATCACAAAATTGTATAAAATCACTATGCCAGATGTTGATGTAGGAGAAGAGGAATCCCAGAGATATAATAGACTGGAAGCCACAGTTCATCTAGGAAGCCAACCTGGAAAACATGACTAGTGCTGTGGGTAATGTTGGAGTTCAAACATCTGTCTTTTCTTCTAGAAAAGAAAAAATCCACACCCTGGAATTTTTTAGAGCTACATATATCCATGCATGCTCTGAAAATGCTGTAAACTTTTACATGTTATTTTCTGTCTGCATTTTTAACTAACCTCACTTTGAGCGTAGACACAGCCCTTCATTTTTGTCTAGGAAAGATGACTAATATGATTTAGTTAGAAATGTGCCGTTTTGAAAATATTATCCTGTGTTTTGCATCAACTGTCCACACCAAAATGGGAAATATTAATCACTGTAGCGGTCTGCTGCACACAAGTAGATTCATTTAACAGATGTAAGATTTAAGTAAAACTCTGTGCTCATGATGCAAAATTTGGAATAAATCCAGTACAAGGAAAATAAAGCCCAAAACTTATTAAAGGAGGAAATGTGAGAAAGAAGCGTCCTCAACGTCCTTCTCATTCTTGTCTTCTTAGGAGGACACCATGCTGGGCAACGCTGGGGAAGAAGGAAGAACTCTCTCTGCTCCCTGAGGAAAAAATGGGGGGCAGGAGAGTCATTAGTCTTCACCTTTGGAAAGCTGAGTTCTGCTCAGTCATTACTTACAAGAAAAAAGAGTGTGTGTGAAAATCCTAGACAATAGCACAATGCCTATACAGGGGCATTCTTCTGTCCGACTTCTACTGGTGACTAGATTTATGATCTGAGAGACAAGTTGTTCACTTGCATGAAAGTCAAATGGATATTTTTTTTAATCCTGATGCAAAAATCTACAGAAATAGCTAGATAGTTCTTAAGCTTCAATAGGATTTGGATCAGTGTCATTGAATTAGAAGTCGGGAGAATAAATTGTGTACTGCACTTTTTTCCCTGGATAAAGTACACAAAAACCCACACAAATGAGAGCTCTTCAGTTTTTTTGGCAAATCAAGACAAAAATCCTTACAGAAAGGCAGTTTCTTTCAGTGATCAAAGTATTACCTCATCTCTCAAAGCATTATTAAAATACCATTCCCATAACATCAGTTGGTCTTACTACCACCAACCAGGAAATTTGAGTAAATGGAGTATTTAATCTGCAGTCTTACTACACAGCTAGAAATACACTAACAGGTTGTAAGTCTTCAAGGATAATAGGCTGTAATATACGCTGTGGCTACTTTTTGGCATCTACACATTTCTAAAATAGACCAGTATTTCCATTTTTTTAACCAAGTTATTACAGTTTTAACATACTTTGTGTTACTGCTGTCAGAATATACTTAAAAACCTGATGACTTCATTTTATTTTGTGGAAGGACTTAAAAGTACCAAAGATTATGTCCTAACAGCATTATGGTGAGAACAGGAAATGGTAAGAGAGAGGGGGTGCGACAGGTGAGACTGCAAATCACAGACAGAACTACAAAGTAATAAGCAGATAGGGTAATAAGCAATCTAAAGTCAGAGTTAATCCCTTAGCTAAATATTGTTGACTATTTGGAGGTACCCGTGGGTTGACAAGAGTTATGAAGACGGCCAGCAGGTGGGGGTTTGGGTTGGGGGTGGGGTTTTTTGTTTGAGTGGTTTTGGGCTTGTTTTTTGTGTGTAGTTTTTGGGGCTTCCATGAATGAGAGGCGTCGGGAAAAGCAGAGACCTTGCTGCAAACAAAGAAGTGGTCAAGTTGCACACAACTCGTAGCAGAGATGTGGGCGAGCTAGAAATATATTAGTTAATAAATAAGTAAGAGTTTGGATCATCAGACATATTTAAAGTGCAGATAAGGTTTTACTAATAATCCTAAATGTCAAGTTTAGAGCTTATTGTAACTTTCCTCTCATTAATAAAAATTAGTTGAGACAAAATTTCTGTTCAGTAGAAGCATCTGAACTACAAGTGAAAGAGAAAATGAGGAGCAGTTAAAATACCTTTACTTTAAAGTAAGCAGAAAGCACCAGAAACGTGAACTGGAAAAATGCAATCCCGTACATGAGTAAATTAATAGAAAACACCAGGTACTCTAGGACAACCTCAGAAATGAGGCAACGGTAGTAAACTTTCACTGCAAACACATTTGCAAGGTCATGAATTCCTTTTACCAAGTATTTAATGCTGTCGTATTAATTGCTTAATATAATTATTAAAGTCATTACTTTCTTGCCACAGGAATAGTTTATGAAACAGTGTATGAAATATGAATTTCAAATGGACAATACAAATATGTAGACTCTCTCTTCTTCACAGACTGCATATTCCAACCTAGAAACTCATTTGAAAAGGGGAGCGTCAGAGAAAACGTCTTCCCTGATTAGAAATGAGTTAAATTAGTTCTGTGAAATGCAGTACAAGTAGGATTAATTTGGAGGCAAACATTCCAGAAGCAATGTCTATAACTGCTGAAACACTTTGTACTTTGCTTGCAGAAAAGCAGGCTTTTGGATGCAAGACAAATTGTGCTGTCCTTGATTTGAGTCTGCAAAATGTATGTAGCTATGTCCATAGTATGCCATACGCTTATTTCTTCCTTTTTTGTTTTTGTGGAGGTTGGGTTTTTTCTGCCCTACCCCACCCCTCAGAAAGGTAGGAAACCTTGATATTTGCCAAAAAGCTCGTTTGCTGGAATTCCCACTTCTACAAACCAACTATAAAAGAGCAGACATAAATCATCACGTAAACACACAAAAAAATCCAAGTCTATTGTTAGTCGTGACCTCCTTTTACAGGATGTCAGTATCGAATAGCACCTGCTAATACTGCAATCCTTTCTAGAGTCCCAGCGTTCTCACTTCTTCATGCCCTTCAGCCATGAGCTTTTACTCTATGTTCAGATCTGGTAGCAGGTACAGGGGTCTAATTTAATCTAATCTATTCTGAACTAGGGGGAAAGCAACTTTTGCATAAAATTTTACACCATAATTTATATCACCGATAATAAGGATTAGAATTTCCTCAACAAAAATGCAAACCAGCACAGCGTGTATGGTAGGGCATATGGAGCTCCTATTTTTACTGTTCATTATCATGGTTTTCCAAGGTAATACAAGAAAAGAGTCAGAGATGACAATGAAATACATTTCTTGCTAGAATCACTTTCTTATTTGTATTACAAATCTAACATAGGAGAATAACAGGAAGTTTCAGATTCCCTTAGATGTCCTCTTAAAATTTCATCTATTTTGACTCTGCGGTCTAGATACGTTTTCATACTTTCATACTTTCTCTTAGGTTTTTTTGCAGTAATTTATTCTAATATAAACATTAGTTTAGCATTCTTTTCAATTAAAGCAATGTTCCAATTCTTTCACTCTTGGTATTCTCTCTTTCCAAATAGATTTTTTTTCAGTACTACTGAGCTAAAGTTACTGTTTGCTTTTCTTCACACTCTCCCTCCTCTGAGGGCCTAATCCAACTTTCATTTATGACCATAAATTCTTTAACATCAGGGTTAGATTAATATAATTTCAGTTTAATAGAAGATAGATGGGGGTGGGGAAGAGAGGAAAAATACTGATAGCTTGTTAAATAGTATTTTAAACACCTACTTTGCACCCTCCCCCAAACTACAGCCACTTCATCTTCTGAATAGCTGCCATTTAGAGAGACTGATGAAAGTTTAAAGCAGTGTTGGGATTTTCTCATCCTTATACCATTTTCCTCTTAGCAACACTCTGGGGATAAAGGCAAAACAATAACGTTTCAAAGTTTTAACCATGAAGTTGCCATACGCTTAGATATGAACACAGCTAATACTAAAATTCGGGGAGCAATTACAGCAGCTATGGAATATGTAAGTACAAAAGCATCTTCCCTGTTGCAAAGGGCCTATGAACATTAAATTAAAGTGACTAAAAGTAATTCCCTCTGTACTAAACCAGCTACGGATAGCATGGTTACTGTCCTTTAAGTTTGTGTATACACATAATACTTGTAGTGCGTATTGTGTATGTGTATTGATGAACTAAGTAAAGAAGGCCCATTTTAAAAGGCACAGTATATAAACAATGATACGCCTAAACCAGTTGTTTCCACTCAGAAAAGAGACCTTGGTGTTATAATGCATAGTTCTATGAAAAATATCGGCTGTTTGGAAAGGTTGAAAAGAAGATGGAATATTAAGGATAGTCAGGGAGAAGTAGAAAACAAAACATTTTTATGCAAAGGGAGAGAGCCTGACGAGCATTACCAGAGGTACAGAACGGCCCCCACCTGAGAAACAAATACAGAGAATTTTTGCTTGAAAAGAGATAATGAAGGAAGGACTATGACAGCTATCTGAAAAAGCCAAAAAGACAGTGATACTAAAGTGTGGAGAGATAGGAATTAGTTGCCTTTCTTTAAAATACGATCATTAGGGGAAAGTAAATTATCAAGGGCCACGCTCAAAGCAAATTAAAAGAGATACCTTTACACACAACAGATCATTAAGCTGTGGAAGTCATTGCTGCAGGATGCCAGAGGTCAAACTTTATGTGATTGCAAAATGCAATTTTATAAATTGATAGTAGAAAAATTCATTAAGATCTATTAAACACCAAGATGCTTTTGGTCACACTTAATTTTAATTTCAAGTATTTAAATTTTATATAAATATATATAACCCAAGATCTTGCTTGTTGTATGCTCCTCTGTGATCAGAGACAAACAGGGACTCTGAGAATGCAACTGAAACTGCAGATAGGCTTTGCTTAGATTAACTATAATGACTCCAAACCAGCTTATACGATTCCCTCAAAACTTGAGGGTCCCAGACAAGGAATAGCATCCCTAACTTTGAACTCTAACTCCCTTTAACAGCCCTGCTGGCAGAACATGCTGGCACCAGGATTCACATCACCGTGGCCATTAAAAGTAGAGCTAGCCAGCATCAGCTTCCATAACAGAATAACATTTCCCTGGCAAAGTTATGCCAAAAGCTCTTTCAGACTGTGGATCGCAATCAGCCAAGAATTGTCTACAGTCCTCCAGAAGGTGAAACACAGAATCTCACTCAGAAATCAGTTTCAGTCCCTGGCTTTAAAACATGTCCCTTCCTACTTTACTCAAACTCCTTTTTTCCCCACGTAGATACTTCGACAGGTTGAACTTGCATCACTTTTGTTATTCATTACATCAAGGATTATAATTAACTTACAATAATGACAGTTTATTTCTTTAAGTTATAAGGCATCTTTGTAAAGCTCATGCAATTATTTTAGTCTGCTTTTTGTAATTCGTGTCTAGCGAAAATAATTTGCCTGTAAACAATTAGCACAGCATAACTGCAAAATCTCTGAAGATTTCCCCCAGCTGCACTCCTAGTACAGTTCCAGCAGCTGCAGGTCAGATATATCTAGAACTGGCTGCCATTACAACCCTTCGCTTTAACTGAAGATGTGCAGTCTTAGCAAAATGGCTGTTCTTTTGTTGATATAATTTACCGAACTGCTTTGTAAGCAAGTATTTTATTTTAAAAAAAACACCAACTTTTAATCGAAAAGCAAGTTTTGTAACATTTAACCAGTACCAACTATTTTTTGCGTTTTGCATTTGGTCCTTCTGCAGCAGTGTTTTTCAGCTTGCTCCTCCTAAGTAATTTTTCAAAACCAAAGCTGGATAGACTCTTATGAGACAAATACACACATTATTAAAACAACTTGGTCTTTAATATTTTGTTATAGACTATAAAAGTGATAAAAGATCCTAGAGTTACGAAAGATATTTATAGTCCTATTCAGAACCCAAGGAGTACAGAAATTAAAAACATGTAAAATGAAAGAGAATTATTTTTGACATACGTCATCTCCTTGCATCTACTGATCTATGGGTGCTAAAGACATATAAAGGCATACTAAGATGGGGCATAGAGCACCACACGACTCAGCACAGAACACCAAGCAATCCTGAACAGCTGAAATGGTCTCGGGAATTAAGCGGTTGGGAAGTCCCCAGGCTATTGCAATTTGCGACAGTGACAACGTGGCATGCTAGCCAGACTCTTTCCAGGGAATCATAGAATGGTTTGGGTTGGAAGGGACCTTAAAGATCATCGTGTTCCAGCCCCTCTGCCATGGGCGGGGACACCTTCCACTAGACCAGGCTGCTCAAAGCCCCATCCAGCCTGGCCTTGAACACTTCCAGGGATGGGGCATCCACAGCTTCCCTGGGCAACCTGTTCCAGTGCCTCACCACCCTCACAGTAAAGAATTTCTTCCTAATATCTAATCTAAATTTTCTCCCTTTCAGTTTAAAACCATTAGCCCTCATCCTATCACTACACTCCCTGCTAAAGAGTCCCTCCCCATCTTTCCTGTAGGTCCCCTTTAGGGACTGGAAGCACTCCTATAAGGTCTCCCCGGAGCCTTCTCTTCTCCAGGCTGAACGACCCCAACTCTCTCAGCCTGTCCTCATAGCAGAGGTGCCCCAGCCCTCTCGTCATCTTCGTGGCCCTCCTCTGGACCCGTTCCAACAGGTCCATGTCCCACTTGTGCTGAGGACTCCAAAGCTGGACACAGTACTCCAGGTGGGGTCTCACCAGAGCAGAGTAGAGGGGCAGAATCACCTCCCTCGACCTGCCAGCCATGCTTCTTTTGATGCAGCCCAGGATGCAATTGGCTTACTGGGCTGCAAGCACATGTTGCCAGCTCATGTTGAGCTTCTTGTCCACCAACACCCCTAAGTTCTTCTCCTGAGGGCTGCTCTCAAGCCATTCTCCACCCAACCTGTATTTGTGCCTGGGATTGCCATGACCCAGGTGCAGGACCTTCCACTTGGCCTGGTTGAACTCTATGAGGTTTGCACAGGCCCGCCTCTCAAGCCTGTCAAAGTCCCTCTGGATGGCATCCCTTGCCTCCAGTGAGTCGACCACACCACACAGCTTGGTGTCGTCGGCAAACTTGCTGAGGGTGGACGCAATCCCACTGTCCATGTTGCTGACAAAGATGTTAAACACCACGGGTCCCAGTACTGACCCCTGAGGAACACCACTCGTCACTGGCTTCCTCTTGGACATCAAGCCATTGACCACAACCCTTTGAGTGCGGCCATTTAGTCAGTTCCTTATCCACCGAGTTGTCCATCCATCAAATCCATGCCTTTCCAATTTGGAGACCAGGATGCCATGCAGGACAGTGTCAAACGTTTTGCATAAGTCCAGGTAAATGACATCTGTTGCTCTCCCCTTATCTTCCAATACTGTCGCACCATCGTAGAAGGCTACCAGATATGTCAGGCATGATTCGCCCTTGATGAAGGACATTTCAAACCCTCTCAACTTCTTTAAGTGCAAGCTCGTCAGAAAAATGATTCAAACCACTGGGCACAAACACCTAAGCAGGTGTTTTTCAACACAACAAATGATAACCAGTAAGACTCCAAATGACGTAAACTGAAACATCTCTCTCCCATTTGCTATAGATAAAAAAATTGTCTCATTATTTCATAGCTAGTCAGATGCTTTTTTTAAAAAAAAAATCCTTCTAAAAGGTTGAATTGCTTCATTTGCACACTTTCAAACAATGAAATGTTGCCTATTTTAGCAAAAAAATTGTAACGCTATGTTTTCCCAACATCTAAAAACAATTACAAATATTAAGTAAGCTGTCTTTTGCATGGCAAAAAGCTTTTAATCTTTGTTTTGTTTGGATTGTGACAACCAATTAGCTGTCCAAGTGCCCCTTATAAGTATCAAGTGTTTGCTGGAAATCTACTGAAACCGTAAGGCCTATATTGAATAACATTGAACAGGTTTGCAATTGTACTGGAGGCAAGAAGTATATAATGGTGACAGTAGTCTGAGTGCAATGTCTATTTAAAAGAGCATTTACATTAAGGACGATTACAGGTGGAAACACATGAAAAGTCTTCTCTGTATAACATACTTGCTTTACTCTACAATAATTTTATATTGTAGATTAAAAATAAACAATAATTACAGTTTATTAATATGACTTTTTCAGCCAGTTGATCTAAATAAATCTAGAACTTAGTAGAAACAAATTACCACACATTTAAGCTTATTTATTTACTGGAATCAAAACGGTGACTAATTAAGTGGAAGCCTGTAAGAAATTGAGGATAATCACGTTCAGGACAGCATAGAAAACATCCCAGTTTCTCTTCGTGTTCTCAGTATTCTATAAGGTCAGATATCTCTTTCTAACCTGAGTTTGGTTCATAAATTTATTGTAATGGTTGTATTTCAATAGCACTTGCCATCTATGGTTCCACTGCTGGCGATGTCAGCTCACCAGAGTAGGTTGTCACTATTCCACGATGTTGAGGCACTTGCTCAGCCTCTGGTGCAGAGGGGGACACACAGATGTGCCCTTCCAAGCTTGTTAGCACAGACCAACACTGACATCTGGTGCCAGCAGAGCCATTTTACACTGGGGCAAAGATCCAACTTTACAGCTCACTGAAGAGTTGCTAGGTCGACGCTAAGGTATATCAGCACCTCCTATTCCGCACCAAACCACATCAGAGTTTGACTATAGGGAAGAGAAAGGAAAGAGTAAAAATACCAAGGGTATACTTAAAGCCAGGAGAAGAAAGTGAGAGCACATTCACGGTATTTTTTCTGCAACGCCCTTTTTCCAAAATGGTGGTATTGGCTGTCCTATCTCAAAATAATTTTAGCTACTGCTGAAATAGGGAGTTCACTGTTTTGGTGAGAAGAGTATAGGATTATCTTTGCCAGGATGTGCAGAGCTTGCACACTAGAGAAGTGCAAGAGTAGTCTGTATTCTACTGTAAGTGCTCAGATTGTGGCTGGGATGAGCTTACCTTGCCTGAACTGCCACAACACTGTATGACCCGTTGTTAGGGCTGGGGAATCACTCTCTGCCCAGAACAAATTGCCCCTAGGCAATGGGGCATTCACTCCAACCTATATCAATAAGCCTAGCACAGTTAGGATTTGGGTTACAATTTTCATATTTACAGGTAATGGCCGTTTTCTTGCAGGCCACAGCCTACCATGACCAATATCAAAGACAGACGGACAAACCAGAGAGGATGGTCCCCATGGTAATCCAATGACTTTTTTCGAGACTGTGAAGAACCAATTACAACAGTGACTGTTTTAACTAACAAGGAACTAAACTTTTACACTGCACACCTGGTTCTGCTACCAGCTGCCAGCTCAAATATGTGCATGAAAGATGCACAAACCTGCCCTAGTTACAAGCCAACCTCACTCTTCTCTCATGCGACTAGCCAAAAGAGAACTATGTCCAAAGCATAGCTGTTCTGTGCATCAAAATGCTCTGCGGCATGTTCTCATTCCCATAAGGCACTCTGCAGCCAGCAGACTGTTGTAATAATATTATTTGCAAGAACGGACTTGGAAAAAAATGGCGTTTTATTATTGCATCTTTGTGCCAGTGCAGACGGTATCCTAACTTACCAGATGTTTCTTATTTCTCTTTTTTTCTCAACTGCATTTGCGTTTTTGGTATTTCTAGAATCTGAAGGCAATCTGAAACCTCAAACAAAGAGGTTTCTGTTACCTTAAAAAATCCAATTTAACACTGCCTCAAAAATCTGTGATTATATGAGTAAAGCTTGATTGTGAGAAATGTACTAAACCTCCATCCAAAGTGAACACTTTGGGTAACTCTTGTAACTCCACCTCCTTAAAAAACATGGAAACAGTAATAAGCTCTGAAAGTTCCATGAATGGAAAAGCATTCATTATGTGAAGTTTTGAGGTTTCGGGAGGGAGACTTGTGCTTATGGGGTTTTTTTTTTTTTGCTTTACTTTTTTTAAATGGAAACAGTAAAAAATACTCAAATCCCGAAACTACGTAGGGCCCTATATTTTGCAGGGAAAAATACAGAAAAGTATTGAGTATTTTGAAGCATGTGGAGGGAATGGGGTACAACAGCATGACACAATTAATAAAATGAATTATGCTTCGACTGGTCAGTGCAAAGTGTTACAGATTAGTTTTCACTTCACCGTAACCGAGACGGCAAGATCTTTTTTAAGTACCACAGTTACTTCAGCAGATGTGTGACTGAAGTTTTAGATTCTCCTGCTTGTGAGGGATGCCAGTACTTTTTAGGTCTCTAATCCCTATCAAGCAGCAGCTTCTGCTGTAAGAAAATATGAGCAAATATAGAAGGCACACAGTTTACAGCCCCTTGTTTTACCGACTGCTTTTGGAATTCAGTGTGCGGCCATTACAAGCATCACACTTGAACTATAGATGGTCTTGAAGCCCTACATTAGAAGTCTACATCACCTTTGAAAAATAACTAACTCAAAGAATGTGGAAAACAAAGTGAAACTCTCATTCTCGGGATCATAGATAAAACAGAATGAGTTCACTGGGGGAGGGGAATTAAAGCGATCCAAGCACAGTAGTAAACAGCTGGGCAAGAAGCAATGGCAAATGAGAAAGTCCCACAGTTACTGCAAAAGTTCGCCAGGCAGTTTACAATTTAAAATAATGCTACATTGCAGTGAAGACTCACTCTGTCCTCTTTGGTTTATTATCTGTCCCCCTTCTGGATTTTCGCCATCAGACTAACAGTTTATTAAACCAGGGCGGATCATTTGTTTTCTCACTTGACCTGCACAACAAACAGGCAGATCCAGCTGGCTGCTTTGCCACTTCTCTAACTACAAAATGCAGCAGCTGCATGCCCAGTGCCAAAAAAACTCATCTTTTTGAATTATGCCTTTATTTACTGACTGCTTACTGACTTGTATATCTTTACAATGACAAATCAACATAGGTAACCAGGTTCCCTGTGATACAGTCTTCGGCACAGTGAAACAAACCCTCCCTATGGTTTCAAAACATTGCATGACAATGAAAACTAAAATGTTGAACTACAAATTGACATTTGTTTTTATATTCTTGCACCCTCGCATACATTTCCTCTTCTGCCAGTATGTGTGGAAATTCAGGACCATTACACCACTTTAGATCTGGGCACAGGCTCTCCAAAGTAAACAGTATCACATCGGACTGTAAGACTTCCATATAGTCATTCCTGACTTCTTTCAGGTCTCATTTGTGTTCCCTTCTTTTTCTCCTCTTCCCACTCTTCCCACAGTTAGCACAACGGGGATTCCGAGTAAGTCCTTATATACCCATGTCTCTGGAAAACAACTGTAAGAAGCAGGAAGAGGCCTGCTTGTGTTATCCCACAGGCATTTCCAAAACACGATCAATTTGGGAGCCTGTCAGGGCCTAATACTCAACCCTAATACTCATTTGTCTTCACATTTCAAATAAACCAACTAGGAAAGACAAGTACAGTCTCTACTAAAAGAGCTAAAAATTTGATGAATACTAAATTGATCCTGTGTGCAACATCTATGTGTTTGAAGAATTTCCATTCACGGAAGCTGTCCCAGCTTGCTTCTTCTGCAAGCTCTTCTCATTGCAGCAACTGTAACACACACTGAACCGCCATAATAAATACTTGTTCACTCATCTCCTGTCACCTCCTTAAGTCTGCTGCAATGCAAAGGGCTGCTTTCTTACCAATGGTACTTGCACAGAATTTTCACTTCTCTGCGACCTTTCCTATCCTGCGCAGCTTGGAACCACCAAGCATCCTTCGCAGGCTGGGCTGGTGGACGCTGACCCCACCAGAACAGCCACTCTCCCAGCTGCCACCTCCACCAACACCTACAGCAACGGTGACGGGCATGGGGACAGCCCCAGGAGACCGCAGTATTGATAGGTACGGGTTTGTTCTCGGGGCAGAGGCACCATGCCAAAGTGAAACTTTTGCCCTTTCCTATTAATGACATAAGGCCTTGCCAAAGCAAGGCTCAAGTTTCCATGACCATCAACCAGAACTCTTCACGAACACTGTGGAAGTAATCGCTGCTCACTTTTTAGTCTCCGTGGTGGGACAGCCGACTCCTGAATAAGAAGTTATTAAACAAGATACACAAGTGGTGTCTAAAAAAGCTTACAGGAACCATAATAAGCATCCTGAGACCAACTTCAGTCTACTGTGCTTGTTTTTTAAGCACAGTTTCACCAATTTCAGTTAAGCCTGAACTCAATGTAAACATTAAAATGGTTGGTTTTCCATGGAATTCACTGGGATATGATTTTAGCCTGAGATTAAACACTTCAGTATCAACTGTTCCACACATTAACATGTGCGTGAAACTGTTCCACACATTAATGTGTGTGAAAATGCACACATTAATTTCTCGGCATTCTAGATGGGTTTTAGAGCAAGACAGCTCCAGCTGTCTATACAGCAGGTTAGCCAGCTCTCAAACTCCCAAGAAGTGCTTGGAGAGCTTTTAAACCAACCTTGTATGCATTTGCAGAAGCCCCTAGCTGCCTTACGACTCTGAAGTTTGTGCTTTGGGCGCTGGGGAATCTCAGACCAGGCCTCCAAGTGTGGAGGCCTGAAATGCCATAGAATACCGTGGGCATCGCTGAAGAACAGCCAAACTCAAACCCAGTCACGCTGCCTTTGGAAGTTGAAGATACGTGGAGAAATTGTCCTCCTGTCTATATCACCTACCTTGCTCAGCCTTATTTATAAGTTAGGTTCTCACAGTTTGTTCCTAGAGCTCTGCTGATTCCCTACTTAGCAGCCACATAGCAGCAGCCATTTTCACTCTGGTTACTTATTCAAAACAGATCCTAAAAATGCAGAGATACGCTCCTCCAAAACCTTCTCTTAACAGACCCATGCATTCCCTGATGCACACCAGTTCAGGGGTAATTTGTTACAAGTGCATGTAAATCTACAAGAGATTACCAGGGGAAATCAAGAGTCTGCTGCCCTTACAAGCTTCACACCCTGAAGTCAGAGGCACAGCATGCTCACCAATGTAAAATATTTTTTTAAAAAAGTACCTTTATACTTGCAACAAAAAAACCAGGGGCGAAACAGATTTTTTTTTTCCTACTTATGTTCCAATTAAAAAAAAAATCCTTACAGCTGCTTCAAGTAGTTTGGGACATTTGATAGCTGTGGAGACTTTTCTTGTTTCTTTCCATGAAAATAGGTGGGCTGACGTTGGCAAAGTATGTGTCACCTCATTGCTGACTGCAATGGAAAAAATCATCTGCTGTGCGAGAGGTGTACTGAGTAGTAATCTGCATGGTGGGGACGAAAGTCTGCAGTGTATGCACGTCTGGAAGGCTTTATTACATCCATGTGAACACAGTGACGTGCAGGGAATAGCGAGGGTTCTCCTAGGCTGGACTTCCTAGATAGTCAGAGATAGTATTTCTTTCCTTACCTCTTTACAGATGCCCTTTCTGAAAACAGATTTCTAGCATACTTCAAGAAAAAGACATACAACACTAGATTTTCTGCCACTACCATTCATGCATTCTTCCTGCTTTACTCCCTGACATTTGACACAGAAGCCTGAAAAAAAGGGTCCAAGTTTCATGTGGTATCTGTTGCAGAATACAAAAATTTAGTAAACAATGGATTTTTTTCCCTTATTTGAACCATGTGTGTTCTGCTCTGTAATCTACCACAGATGGTACTTTTCTTGTTACACAGATGTAGCATCTACTACTTTTAAGGAGTTATATGTGTGTGTTTATGAGGGAACAATATAATACCATGAATTCAAGCAAACGTCTTTAAAACCAACTTGAACAGTAGTTTATAAACTGTAGGGAAGCACAAAGCTACCTGGCATTGACGGATACACAGAAGGGCCATTAAGGACAAGAGAAAAAATAATTAACTACGGCAAGACAAGGCTAGACAAGTTCAGTTGCTGATTCTTTTTGAGTATACTCAATGTTTGTAAGTGTTCAGAGAAACAGTTACACTTCTGTTTTCCATATTAATTACCAGGCTGTTGATGATTTCTTTGGTTTTAATTCAGAGCTTGCAAAAAAAAAAAAAAAAAAGAAAAAAGCATACCCTTTAGCACCTGTAAAAATATTGCAATTAATGCATGCCTAGGAGAGTGGGTCAGAAGAGAATATTTGAACACAGATAAAAGACATTTCCTTTGGCCACAATAGATATTTTTTTTTATTAGATACATATTTGAGGTCCTTTATTCAAGTCCTGCAACGAGTTTGAAAGAGGCTTTAGACTAAAAATTGGTCAGCTGGGTATTAGGAGATCTCTGTGGTTCCTCTGATGTAGGATTAAATGAATTAAGGGTGTAGATGTATTTCAGAGAGGTACTACTTAGAAGCACATTGTTGTTAAAAAAATGGTTTTGATTTACAAATACAGAAGGAGAGATTTTTGAGAATTGGATTAAATTTCTGTGGCCAGCAGATACTGGAAAGCAACAAGACCAGAAACCCCTACCTATTACAACAGCAGTCACTACCAATGTGTCTTTCTGTAAGGGATTTCAAATCCAACATGCAACACAAGCACATATACGTTTTGATAGCTTAAAAGAGAAAATGAAATTAACAGCACACATTCATGGACTCAGATGACCATTTGATTTACTTCGGTTTTTAAATCTAAACATACCTTTGCAAGCTTAACATTTTTACTTGCCAGTTTTCAGAGAAAGAATATTCATTTTAGTGCCTGAAGAAAGATGAGCATTTTGAGACTGTTTCTTGATGCTCCTTAATCTATGTAGTTAAGACAAGTGGTGAACAAAGTCCAGTTAACGAATGACATCAATAATTCTACTCTCTTAATATACAAATACCTCATTGGTCTCCTACAAACAACGGAGAGAGTTTCAAATGTGCGAATGAACTATGTCATTGCAGGAAGTTTAAAGAGAAGAGTTGTTAAACTTGTTTTGACATTGCAGTCCAGGCTGTGAAAAACTGGTAAGCTCTACTTCCTTATATTAGAAGTAGGGAAAACTATTTACCTGCGTTTCCCATATCTTACATAGACGTGTGGTTTCTCAAGTGCGTAACAGAAAACTGTCACTTTGGAAGTGAATAATCCGCAGATTAAAACAAAGTTTCACCTCCACATCATTTTACGCTGCCTTGAGAAGCACCTACAGAACAAGCTGAAATATATAAATGCCTTTCAACCAAAACAAGTTTCAGTCAGGTCAACAGATCCATTCTGGTATTAGCAAACCAGTCAAAACTTATTTTACCACTACTAGACCCTAATAAAACAGCTTAGCTTTATTGAGAATCAAAAAAGCAATCCAATCCAGATTAAGAAATATTACTTTAACTAGCAAATACTACCGCTCTATTATGTTTCTATAAAATTTCTCTTGTAGAGTATTGGGCTGCTTGTAAAAACAAAACTTCAAAGAGATTCAACACATGGTTTGCAGATCAGACAGTTCACAGCTTTGTAGTTAGGTTTTTTGTTTTCGTTTTAAGAAACAACTTGCACTTTATATACCATGTTTATTACTGCACATAGACCTAACCATCCGGTGTCTACGCACAGTCTAATTTTTTAACCCTTATCGAGACCAGCTGATATGTTACCATTTTTCTGTTGTCAATTTATGAAGCTTTCATTAAAATGTCAATCATTCCCAAAACTAACAAAGCTTGAGATAGGAGAGGAATTCACCAAACTGAGTTTTGGAGAAAATCTGTAGTTACTGTAGTCATTTTCATGGAATAGGTTCAGCTTTTCTTTCTATTTTATTAAAGCAAATTAGAGAAGAAAGTCAAGTCCACGAAAGACAGTAAATTATTTCCATTCTTTTCACACATGTGCAAACCCTGAGTGTAACAACTGAGAGGGAATGCAATCAACAGCTCTACTGCTTGAAAACAAAGAATTCTAGACAGTAATTCTGCCTTTAGATACTTATCTGAGTGTAGCTGCATATAGTAGAAGTTACCAGTGCCCCATTTATTCCAACAGGACTAAGAGTTTACACAGGTAAGCATTTGTCCATATAATTTTCCTTGTGTTACTGAAAATTAGCATGGATAGATCCTTGGTGGCAGTTTCACAAATGGCTGTAAAATTCATAAAGAATTCATAAAGAAATCCAGGGGGCTTTTTATTTTTTCATACTATAGAATTTCATCTCCTCTCCATCGTTTACAACAATGCACGTATTTGCTTCCTAAAATATTAATCCTTGTTTCTGGGTACTGTTGTGAAGTTTTACTGTACAAAAGAAATCATAATTCATCTGCATTTGTGGGTAAAATCTAACATTAATATCTCCAGAAAGTAACTCCAAAAAGATCCACAGACGTCTGGTACACTATGGCACAGCTATTACAGCATTCATCTCATGTCAAAAATAATGATTTCACACACTAGGAAACTCAACTTACATTTCAGAAAATGTTTCTTCATATGATTCATAGTGCTTCATATTTCTTCTTGGCCCTGCCACAGAGCTAAGTCCTATTAATTACTGACTTTTTTGGACTAGCCTGTGGCAAGACTCCTCAAAATTTAACTCTTACTACATTTCAAAGCTCCGCATCTTCTCCAGAAATTACTTTCTAGTGCAATTAATATTTCAAAAATGTGAACATTTTATCTGTCCGAAATTGCCTACATATTAGAAACAGGTAGTAATTTCCAATAGCAGAAACCTAGACTTTGCTGGTAGGTTTTGTCATGGAAAATTCAATCATGAGAACGCTGTGTGCTGTTTGATTGTCAAAAAGGGTCATAAGTGTAACCAGATGGAGACATATACTAGGAACCCCTTATTATTTTTCTTTCTCAAAAAGCATTTATTGTGGTGGCTATCTAGCATTCAGTTACCCAGCGACTGTGTGGGTAAATCTATTTTTGTGAGGAAACGGTCCTGCAATACACTTTTGTAAAGCACCAGGCAACAGCACAACTCTGAGCCCAATAACAGATGTATCATAAGCAAGGGTAAAATAGTTGCAATAAAACTACTTAGTAAATCCTCAAACTCAGAATTACGGCCATAACATGGCAAAGGGAGATAGTGCAGAAGGCAGTATGTGAAGAAATAAAAGCATCTCTGCTAAGCATAGGCTAGTGCTGGCATTCTAAAGAAAGATTTACAGGAGGACAGACTAAGTCCATGAAAATGCTTTCCATTGATCCAGATACAAACTTTTATAAATGCTTGAAGTGAATGGGTAAATCAAGTTCTTACTGATTTACAAAGCCATGGCAGCTGCTATGCTATATTCCTGGTCAATGGAGTTTCAAGGAGTATCAATGAAGTTCAATTTCAGGGTATTTTTCTTTGACTGACAAGAGCTTTGGATGGTTCCTGGATTTCTTTTTATGGCATCAAAACCAGTTGGACATAATCTCTGGAATATCTACTAGCGTTTATTCAGTTTTATTCTCCTTCTGTAGTTTTATAGCCCCTATAAAGGGAAAAAAAAACCCACCGCAACTTTCCATTCCCTCACAACAAAGCTTTTCCAAATTTTGTCTTGCTGTGCTTCAGATCTATCCACATGATTTGTGAAGCAACTTTGAAACGGGGAGAAACTGTGCCTCAGCACAGAGTTCTTGTTACTTGCGGTAAGGTAAATCAACTCTGCCTGGAAAATAAACCCTCAACTGAGACAAGAGGCCGGGTAATAGAATACAAAGGCAAAATACTCAATAATAGCCCATTAAAGAGGTTTAAAAGCTTGTTTCATTTTAATGTATTGGAAAGCTGCTGGTATGTATCCAACCGAGTTTTGCTTGTATGTATATGAAGCTGATAGAGGTTAAACCTACAGTGCACGAACACTTAAAAAACTGTTGGTTACTTGGAAACTTCATGTATAGGGTCCATCAGACTCTAAAATCATTATTATAGGAGCTGACTTTATTGACTATTTTTGGAAGAAAAAAAATCAACTGAATAGTGAGAAAAAAATTAAAGTCAGAAACTACAGTACATAGTTGAAGCCCCAATTTAAGATGTTTGCTGAAAAAGGTATCACTAGTTTTGTGGTAAAACACATTTAAAGAAAAGCTAAGAAATGGAGGCATCTTCTGTTCAATGATGTACAGGATGACCTGCAAATTGCTCCTGCCATTTTGCAACAAGTGAATAGTTAATGTGCTGAGTGTGGTGGGCTGCCTATATGGCATACATGAAAAAAGAACACTTCGTAGAAATCCCAATACTATGAGACCATCCTAAATTTTTTTCCCCAAACTTTCAAGAGGAAAAAATAAAGTAAAATCATTGTATCAGTTTTCTGTTAGTTAGTGTTTTTTCTGAGAAAGCATCACACAACCAGTTCAGCTCTGCCAAAACAGAAAATAAACTGAAAAAATTAAAAAAAAAAAAAAAAAGATTAAATTCACTAAGTGAAGGTTTATAGAGGAAAAACTGAAGTATCTCTATGGTTTCTTGTAAGAGAAACCAAGGAAGCAAGCAGAATATGACAGTCCAAAAAAATGAAAGATTTAAACATTGAAGGGGAAATGTTAATCAGAAAATACTAATTAGGAACACGAATGCAAAGTTCAGAGGTACACGTGCTTCCCAATAATGAAATTGACGGATTTCTCTGTCAGCTCATAGAGCTCCTTCTGCCAGTAGAACTACTTAAAGCCCTTTAAAGTTTGTTAACAAAAAGCAAAAACACATTAATGTGGGCAAAACACAAGATGCATCATGGACCCTATAATCCTACACTTCACAAGAAAGCAGGCTATGACTTAGAATACATAGCTCTCAAGTCTGACTTGGAAGAAATCTTTGGAGGCTGGATCTGAAGGAAATAATAGTTCAGTTATTAAATTAACCTTGTTTTCACACGCCTGATGTTTTACAAACCCACGGCGAAGTTTGGATTCACGTTCGTATTGACAGTTTTGTTGGAACCAGAAGTGGGATAACAAAACCAGAAGTAGATTTTTAGCTGTAATACCACATCTTTTGCCACTGAATACGCTGTGGATGGAAAGAGCGGTAACAAACAGCACAGAATGTTCCAAAGGCTGGTAGAGACGAAAAATGTTGGGTTGTGGTTTGTTTTTTTTTTATCCTGCTTGGACTAATCTTTGGAAGCACAGACAAAAATGTTAGCAGCTGATCCAGATATAAGTAGATTTCAACTCCAAATTGAAATGCAATGGGTTTTTGTTAAGTGCTTTATCCACATTCATTCACAATTCTGAAGCAAAGGCAACTTTCTTTCTGCAACTGAAGGAACTGAGCTAAGATGCAGTTTGATAATTTTCACATAAAACAATTTAAATTTTAAGATTGAAGAAAAATTATTCAAAAATTCTCTGGAAAAAGTTTTGAGAGCTCCGTGGGTGACTCCATGCTAAGAAAGAGGGAGATACTGCCAGTTGTCCTGCATCAGCACTTCCAGACGTGCGCAGGAGGCCAAGTCTTCAATACTCGGAAGTTATCTCCAGCTCTAGGACTCCATCACTCCCATTTTTCATTACCTGATAGTGTTGTCTGAGATGCCACAAATTTCCCAAGTCTCTTCAAAGAGGCCTAAGAAATAAATTCACCACCCCTTTTCTCAAAGACTTAGGCAGATTGACAATAAATAGCATCCCATGTTGCCATAATAGTGATGTTTTAAAAAATTGACATATATCTCTCTATAAAAAATATATACATATATAAATAAAAACTTCATTAACAAGCTAAAGCTTGGATTATGTATTGCTGCCTCTGCTTTGCAGTAGTGTTTCTAAAGCAGAAACCGTAACTAGAAGCGTAGAGGAGTTACGGAAAAACTGACCTTTCAGTTGAAAAAAATCCACTGGCTTATTTTAGGAATTATTTAACTGGCAGTTGCTACACTTGGCCTTTTATCTGTTCCACAGCATAAACCCTGACAGTCTAAAACACTCTTTCTTTCTCTCACTGCTGGCCAGTTCAAAGTGTGCATTTTCCAGTGACTATGTAATTCTGTTTTGGACTGATGTCACGGCTGCTACTCCAGCAGACCCATTAAAAAACATACACACCTAGAACTTAAGCTGTTATCCAAACCAGAAACCTGTGGTTGCAGAAGCAAGCTACGCCACCTTATAAAGGGGTTTTGTTGTACGGCATCTGCTTTACTGAGAAATGCTGTAGATTCTTAACAGCTAAAAAAGAGCATTTAAACTCCAGAAAAGCAACACTGTAGCGTTACAAAAATTCCAGATTCCACCTAGACTTTCTCTGATTGCAACTGTAGTCACAAAAATACAATAAATCGATGCAACTGTAATACTAAGCAAAAGCACTATTCTGCTGTCATTCTCTCATGCAGTTCTACTGTCATTCACTGTAACACAAGATTAAAGAGTGGCAAGGCTGCTGCTTGAAAAAAGCTTAATAAGGCATCAAACTAGGACTAAAACACAGGTGAAAATTCAGCGTTCCTTCAAAATGGAATCTCTTATGGAATGTTGTGCAAAAGGTGAAGAAAGATTAAAAGCTTTTTAAAAGTGTACTTGATGCTGCTGGTCAGAAGACAAGTTGCCAAAAATCCATTTTCATGCACAAAACACTCATTTCACAGCACGTGCATATTTGAGAAGAGATGGACAGAAATAATTCAAAGGCATGCTTTGGCAAATGCTTAATGAATATGCTTCCTTTCCTCTTAACTTAAAAAAACATGCCGTAGACATGAGGTTCTGCACTTTTTCATAGCAAGGCCAGGTAACAGCTAAATACAGAAGGGCTTTAGTTTAGATTTATGAATCAGAAGATTAGTAAAATTTCTGAAAAAGAAGATTGCATGTGTGGTACTAAAACTGTCGGCAAGAAGCAATTGCTAAGAATTCTAGAAAAAACATTTATTAAGGCTATTTCTAGCAATGATCTTGACCAAACATCCACAGGCCTACACAAGTGTGCTTTGAACGGAGCTGATGCTAGCTAATTAACAAGGTAGCTGTATTAGTGCAAAAGTCAGCAGAGTTAACTATTTACTTAGTTTTCCTCAGAACATAGAGTACACAGCTCAAGCGAAAGCAAGTGACAAGTTAAATACAAATACACCATTTGCTACTGATCACAGAGGCGTTAGCAGATGCTGATGAAGAACTACAAATTCTCAAGTCTGACAATGAAAAGCTGCCCAAGTCAGAGACAGAAAATGAATCAGCAGTTCATAATTTCTGAACCGTTCATGGTTAGGTAGTGGCTAGTAAATTCATGACAAGAAAACAAAAGCCAAATATTTACCTTTTCACGCAGAAATACTTCATGGCCTCATTAGCTAAGTCAACACATGATATCCAGGACATGTGGTCATGGAACAGCACAGGACAGCTAAGAAGTCAGAACAGACTGCTGACGCAGCTTGAAGAAGTTTGTTAAATATATCGATCAAGAAACTAATTAGCAATCAAAAGAATAGAGATCTTGAAAAAAATAGGTGTCAACTCATCTTTGTTTTTGTTAACATAAATTTTAAATATTTACAGCTGACTTGTATAAACAAACCAACCTATCTGTAAGCCAACTTTCTGACAAAAGGTTTTTCAGAAGAGGTTCAAAACATAGCAGTACAAATTTACCTGGCAGTAGGAGCTTGCCACATACTTTCTCTTCCCATCCATCTCAAACACGTTAGGCGAAAACAATAGTCAAGACAGTAGTGAAAATTTTTCTATCGCTACTATCACTTACAGAAACAATCCCCTTTCAGCTACTTTAATACTGTACACAACAGCAATAGAGTAGTCAGAAGATATCCTAGGCAGCAGAAGTGGAGGTACTAGCAAGCACGGATATTTGCTACCTCTGGTTGCTTCCATCTTTGGGGAGAGATGGACTAGTATAACACTTTCTTAAGATGTATCCTCTTAGGAGCACACCTACTTGTGATGCCAACTATACATATCACACACCTGGAGGATGTTTAAGAAAAGAAGACAGCAACCCAATTACTTCAGGTGTCAACGAAGTCCCACTTGAAGAAAAGTATCATGCTCTGCTGCATGTGCTGATGTGCACGGGTTTTGTGTGGCAGTTTAAGACATGGCTGACAAGTCCTCACTGTTACATGACACTGATACCCATAAGGGAACGGGGAAAGCTTCAGAGAGATCCAGAGATCTGTTTAAATTGTAGAGCTGACTTTTCTGAATTATTGCCAGTAAGTGCATTAAACTGAAAACATTACAACACCATAATGCAAACTACATGACACGTTACTTTGTTTTCCTTCAGCCTCCCATCTCCTTTTCCTCCATCCTCTTCCTTCATGAAGAAAGGAGATGGTCACTAAAGCGTGCTTTCAGATACTCAGGGTTGGAGTATTTCCTTTTCCTTCCTTTGATTGCTTCCTGGAGAGAAACTACACCACTGTATAAAGCCTGTGACCTGACACAGGCAGAACACACACAAATCAAAGTGATCAAATTATACTTTTAAAGAAACACATTTCGAAACAAAGACATCCTAAAACTGTGATGACTACATTTAAGCTGTAGTTTATTTCATCGTCCTAAAACTGTAATGACTTTTTTTAAACAATAAAAAAAAAAGCAATCTTCACAGAGCAATTCTTAACTTAATAAATGTGAAAATATCACTGTGATTTTTCTTCTGCTTTTCAGGGTGGGTTTTTTTTTTGTTTTGGCATGAATAATTTAATCTCTACAGTTCAGATGCCATGGTGCCTTGGAGTTAAAAGAAATGATTTATTAGCCTTCAATAATTAATCTTATTTCTGCATATTCTGAAAAAAAGTATCTGTAAATAATCAATACACCGAACGAGAGGAAGCTTCAGTTTCCTGATTGAGAGGTTTACTACCTGGCTGACGCTTGCCAGTGACTAAGAGAGCATGACACTGACTGATAGCATCACCTGGCTTTTCCAGTTGTTTCCGTACAGGTACTGCTAGAAGACTTTGTTATTTGTCTCATTTACAAACTGGGTAGCTTCAGTGACTTTTCGTAAATTATGTGAAAGAACAGCTTTGAAGCAGGAGTTGTGAGTAACCCTTAAAGTTAAGGCACAGTTTGAACTGAAATTATCACGTACATCACATGACAAATTCCATCCTTACTGCTACTAACCAGGGAACATCCAACATTTTGTCTAATAGAAAGGAAAGTGAGTGCTGATAGACACTTTTAGAGGAGTGCCAAGTAACAAAAATGAGGGAAGATTTGGCCATCAGTCATGTTTATTCCGCCTTTCCACTCTTGGCAAATGCTGTTGTCACTTGTTCTCCAGAGCAGTAGTAGACTTTCCAGCACGTCAGCCAGAAAAGAATAAAGTGAAGTTACTGCTGGACTGTCATTTCTGTTCAGGGGGTAACTGCTGATCAGATACATTGGAGAGAGTTAGAGTATGATAAACACCTTACAGATTGCAAAGTTGCCCATTACATGTCAAATATAACAAAATGGGTAGAGACTGGAGAGAACCCATGCACTAACTGGATAAGGCAGCACATGGATCTTTCTTATCGTTGTTAACCTACCAGCTGTTTGTTATTAAAATACAGACCCTAGAACACAAAGTTAAACTGTTCTGGTCCCATTAGCCAAAGGCACAAACATTAGCCAAAGGCACAACAGACAAGAGAGTACAGATTTTTTAGAGATTAAGCTCAAATGATCAGATAGATGACTGGTTTGCAGCATTCTTTCTTTTTTAGAGCATTACAAGCTAAGTTTGCAAGAAATGGCAACCAAATAAAACGGAAAACTGAAAAGAATCCACTGTGGAGTCAAGGAGATATATTCCATCAGCACATTCTACAAGAAAGGGTTCCTAGGTATGTAAACAATAAGCAGGAACAGAAGCAAAATACTGTCCCACTGCTAAACAGGAGAGGTGAATTAGTCACCAATGATGCTGAAAAGGCAGAGGTTCTCAACACTTTCTTCACCTCTGTCTTTACCAGCACTGTTGGGCCCCAGGCCTTGGGAACAAAAATCCAGGTTGGTGCAAACACAGATCCAATGCCAGTGAAGGAAAAGTTGGTATGAAAATGTTACAGGAGCTTGATCCCTAAAAATCGATGGGCCCTGATGTTATCCACCCAAGGGTGTTAAGAGAGCTGGCTGACATCATTGCATCATCTTTGAGAAGTCGTGGAGATCGGGGGACATCCCAGAAGACTGGAAGAAGGTTAACGTCATCTGCATCTACAAGAAGGGCTTCAGGGAGGATCCAGGAAATTATAGGCCCATGGGTCTTACTTCAGTCGCTGGGAAAGTTAAGGAACAAATCTCCTGGGGGCCATCACAGGTCAAATGAAGCATGTGATTGGGAAAAGCCAACTCGGATTCACCAAGGGCAGATCGTGCCTGACAAACCTGATCCCCTTCTACGACAAAGTAACCTGCTCAGTTGATGTGGGACAAGTGGTGGACGTTGTCTACCTGGATTTCTCCAAGGCATTTGACGTGGTTCCCCACAGCCTCCTCCTAGAGAAACTGATGCGTTATGGCCCAGACAAGTGGTCTGTGTGGTGGGTGGGGGAACTGGCTGACAAGGTGCACCCAGAGGGCGGTGGTAAAGAGCTCCTTTTCAAACTGGCAACCTGTCACAAGTGGGGTCCCCCAGGGATCCATACTGGCCTGAACGCTGTTTAACATCTTCATAAGTGATCTGGGTGATGGGATCAAGTGTGCACTGATGAAATTTGCTGACGATACCAAACTGAGTGGGGAAGTGGACACTTCAGAAGGCAGAGCCACCCTGCAGGAAGACCTGGATAGGCTGGAAGAGTGGGCTAACAAGAACCTCATGAAGTTCAACAAGGACAAGTGTAAGGTCTTGCACCAGGGAAAACATAATCCAGGAGTGCAGCACAGGCTGGTATCTACCTGGCTGGGGAGCAGCTCTGTGGAAAGGGACCTGGGGTCCTGGCGGACAAGCAGCTCAGTATGAGTGAACAGCGTGCTGCAGGGGCAAAGAAAGCCAACAGGATGCCGGGTTGCATCAACAAGGGCATCGCCAGCAGAGATAAAGAAGTCGTCGCCCCACTCTACTCAGCACTTGTCAGGCCACCCCTGGAATACTGTTCACTACACAAAAAAGATATGGACAGGCTGGAGAGGGTCCAGAGAAGGGCCACCAAGATGATCAAAGGCCTGGGAAGCCTGCCATATGAGGAAAGGCTGAGAGAACTGGGTTTGTTCAGGCTGAGAAAAGAAGGCCTAGGGGAGACCTTATCACCGTGTTACAGTATTTAAAGGGTGGCTACAAAGAAGATGGAGACTCCCTTTTTACAAGGAGTCACATGGAAAAGACGAGGGGTAATAGGTACAAGTTACTCCAGGGGAGATTCCAATTGGACACAGGAGGAAAATGTTTCACAATGAGAATAGTCTGCCATTGGAATAATCTCCCTGGTGCAGTGGTGGATTCCCCAACATTGGACACTTTGAGGATTCAGCTGGACAGGGTGCTGGGCCAGCTTGTCCAGACTGTGCTTTTCCCAAGAAAGGTTGGACCAGACGATCCTTGAGGTCCCTTCCAACCTGGGATTCTATGATTCTATGATTCAGCATCTCTCAACTACCTCATGGTATCTTCAAAAGATAAAAAAAATAGCTTGTCGTTAGAAGGAAGGTTTTCAAGATAAAAATATCACTACCCTTATGAACACTGAAAATGTTCAAAAAGAATGAGAGAATGTGTGTTTAGTTTACTAAAAACAAAGAAGAATGAGGAAACAAAAATTATTTTTAATCTCACTTTTAAAAACACAATGATGGACCAATAATCCTGTCACCAACAACAGCCAATAGCAGGTGTCAGGAGATAATCACATGTATAAGTCAAACCTGTACGGATATTTTCCCACTGTCTAGTCATCTGAGACACAACTGGTCTCTGTAGGTGACTTTCAATTGCAACCTAAGTATGTACAGCGTGACTGAAAATAGCAACATGCACAATTATGTTTTGTATTCTGTATTTTATTTTGAGAGACTTGAATCAAGAAGAATTTAAGTATCGGCTAAAACAATCATTCTTAAAGGCCAAATAAGACACATCTATTTTCATTTATTTTCAATATAGGTCTCAGGAATACAAGACGAAGCTATTCTTTTAGGTATCTAATACCTGAGTGTCCTTTTTGAAGCGCCACATTTTCAGAAAGCAGCATAGGGGTTTTAAAAGAAAATAATCCTACTACTGACCAAAGCCAGCTGGAAGAAAGAATGCAAAATATTTGTGTTAAGAGCATTTTGCTGAAAAATTCCAAATGTTGCTACAAAAAATAAGACATTTGATGCTCCTACATGGAGTCTGTGAACTGCAAGGATTATCTTTATAGTTTAGTGAAGAGCACTGCAACATGAAAAAAGCAACATCACACGGATGGCCATGCAGCATACTGTGTTGCTCCTCCTGAGATTTCTATACTTTCTCTTCTGCAACCATAGCCCATAAAAGCGTCTTTACAGCTGAACTACTCTGAAGTTCAAAATGTATACATTACTTTTGTTTTCTATTTACCTCCCGAATACACTTATTCTAGCATTACTGCTGTTATTCTGCAGGTGCAAATCCAGTTAGAGTATTCCAGTTACCCCTACCCCCACCTTTTATGGCATCATCTCCAGTATCAACCCCAGTTGCACATCACAATTTACACTGCTAACTAACTGCTGTGTAGTGCAGTGAAGTCAAAAGAGCTATGTGGGGAATCAACGATACTCACGAGTACCAAACCCCTACACCGAAGTTGAACACAAAAGAGCCAAAAATGAACATTTACATCTCTATTTGTGATCTTACATTTTAAGGCCTGATTCTCAGAATAGGTGGATCATGTATAGTTCCCAGTCAAGACAGGTGGTTGCAAACAAACTCGGAATTGGGAAGAAAAGTGTCGCTTGATGTGGCATTATGTTAAGTGCTTTGAAGACAGGAAATTATTCTTTATATGTCTGATTATGCAAAATAAGCAAAAATCTTTGTTTTCTAAAAATATTCTAATGTTTACACTGATTTTCTAATAAGACCTCAGAAAAACTTAGACAACAATCAAATTCCCCCCCTACTGTTACAGTCACTAATACAAATACCTATTTTGTGGTATGGCTAAAACATCAGGACACCTCCTTGAGTGGGAATACAAGTCTTCTCTTTTTCCTACTAAAAGCCCTTATATTATTTTGATTAATAACGTGTCACAGATTTGCTTGGCTGGTCTAACAACATGATGGAATGCTTTTTCCGCTATAACTAGTGAAAAGTTATTCCTATTCAGCAGAAGAATTATGACTTTGCTTTCCTCTAAAGAATCAGCTTTGAAATGGGTTTAGGCAACACCTTAAAAATAACAAGGGCTGGATACTTCTTTTACTCTCTGGGAGGGTCAGTTACTAGACATCACTCTGAGTAAACACTGGAAACAGAATCAGGCTTTAAGATGCTCAAAATAACTACAACTAAAATATTAAAGAATAGTTTCTATTCCCAAATATGTAGAATACTGGTAAACTGCAAGTTTCCCCACTCCGAGAAGGTGGGATATGTAATGATTGATGTAGGTAAGAAATACTTTACAGGATACATGTTGTTAAAAGTATATACATCAACCAGTGTAGCTCTAGGCTCCCAATGTGCGTTCCCAATGTCAAAATTTTACCTGCAAGTTAAACATTAAACAAAGTCAACAAAGTCTGATATTTCCTTTTTCGATGCATAAATACTTCATTATCATTCACAAAATAACAAAAGGAACACATCAGATTCACTGCTAGAGAACTAGTAACTACTGAATGCCATTCTTGTTAACAGCTTCTGTATCTTTTTCAACTCAGAAAGACTCAACGTAGGAAATGCAGAGTAATGCACACCTAGAAGGAGCCAGTTTATTTAGGATGAGATACAGGCTGTGCCCTTTTCCTACCTAAACACCATACACTTTAAATTTTAAATATTTTGGCATTTATGTCTCAGTACAGAACAAGAAATTATATAATTCTGCAAGCAAAATGTTTTGTCTTGGAGATGTAATCTTTCCGAGTCTCAGCTAAATTACTAAAGGCTGAAGGGAAACATGCACAATTCAGGCTTCTCCGTAGGTTTTGGATGGTGCTTCAGATTTTAGGAAATTTGTACTTTTTTAAAAATTGAATCCATAGTCTCAGGACTCCTGACTACACTATGGCTGTAGACTCCCCTCAGATTTGTTAAAATTGAGGACACTATTGTGTGGAGAGGACTAAAGCGAATTCATTCAGGTTTTATGGAAGACTGTCTTGAAGACCTCTTACTTCAGCAATTAGTAATCAGTATTTTCTTTCCTTTAAAAAATATGATGTCACATTCTGGAAAGTAGATCCTGTATTTGCCAGGGGACAGGCTTAAAAGAAAAGCTAAGCCTTCAGGCAAAGGGCAAGTTATTCCCAACATTCACCTTACTTATGGTAAGGTCTCCTGGATCGAAAGGGCACGTCTGGAAATGAGTTGAAGGACACTTATTTTCATGAAAGAGGGGTAGAAGACTAAGTAGTTCATTCAAAACAAAAATGCCGCCATATTGTTTTCAATTAACTGATCAACATAAATCTTACTTAACAGCTGGATATGACTCATTAGGCTCCAGCCACTCCTCTTCTGTGCCAAAGCATCTTCCAGAGTGTGGGGAGGATGACTTATGAGTTGACTTCATGTAAACTGGGCTGTCCCCTGAATCCAAAAACAGGAGAATGGCACAAAGAAAGTAGAGGAATGGATTTTGAAACCATGTAAATACATAAAGGTGAACTAAACCAACAGGGAACAGTATGATCTGATGCAGTATGATTAGGTTCCCTAATATATATCATAGGTGTACTCTTCCTAAATCTTAAACACCCTAGCACCTGCTATGGTGACTATTTATTGAGCAGATATCAGTACCTACACAGTGTGCATTTAAACATATACCCTATTGCTGTACATAAATTATAACTTCCTCACACTCATGTTCTGAGAGCTAACTTAGAATCATAGAATCTTCATGGTTCGAAAGGACCTTTGCGATCATCGAGTCCAACCATGCTTATTAAACACCAGTGTGTAACATAAGGTACTCAACAGTTAGCTCAGTGGAAAAAATGATAAAATTGTTCCTCTGACTGCTTCTCCCTCAGCCCGCTGCCAAAACGCTGGGCAGCTGCCAAGCGGGAGAGTAAAGCAGTCACATAAGTTGATCATATTCCACAGCGCCTGTAAAGACCACAGGAGACTGTCTCAGAGAAAGCTGTAGGTGAGCAGAGACAAGGCTGCACACTCTTGACAGCTGCAGAGCAGTTAAACTAGCGTCCATCCCTTTGAGGTCCCCTGCTTTAGCGATTCCATACCTTTAACAGTTTGAACAAGAATTAGGATTTCTAAGGCCAACAAAGACCAAAAAAAAACCCCAGAAAGCTACACAGAGGTTACTCTTCTACCTCCTTTCTGTCTTCATTCATTTTGGGGTATTTCATATGAGTCCTCCTAGCCAAAGATTGTCCAGCACCTTCCTTCCCTCCTCCTGTCTCCCTCATTTAGTCTTTTAACAAATTTAGACCACACAAAACTTTGGCTTTTGATTTTTCTTTTTGCCTTTGCAAACAAGAAAACATTGTTGCCAAGGTTTGGGCAAATATCTGACAATATTAACCTAGTTACCTGAGAGAATATGCCTTAACAATATCATGCCTGCTCTTAGTTTTAGTTTCTTTAACACATTTTAAACTAAACGTATGTATTTAAACAGAGTAACTTGAGAGGGAAATGTTACTTAAGAAAATGCAAGTATTACCATGTCGTCCCCAGGCACGTCCAAGGAGCAGTTAGCTCTCTTAGCTAGAGCTGTACACAACTGTTCATCACAGTCACCTGATGATCCAGGTTCCAGCTCCTACAGACAATCACCATTTCCCCAGACTGTTCTCATATGCCTGTAACAACAATAATTGTTTCTACCTACAAGACAGAAGTACGCATTCTTTGACTTTATCCTTTTCATGCAGAGATCCAAAATATTCTGCATCTGTAACCTGTCCTTTTCCTCATTAATCATGACACCAGTCTCTGCTATCTGCAAACTTTGGTGATATGCATTGTTTACCATTACTAAACAACCTGGCTCTGCCTCCTCTTTCCAGATCTATCAACTGCAAGAGAATGCTTCAGTTCTGACACGGTCATCCATCATGACTTCCCCAGCTCTGAGGCAGTATATAAGTACAGCCATACTCATCAAGCCAACGTAGTGTGCTTCAGCATTTATAAAAGTTGTCCTCAGAGAAGAGAAGGGTCTCAGTATCACATATAAAATGACAGAGAAAATATATTTGTTAAGATAGATGCGCCATGTGACAGTAACATTAGGCCCAAGCAAAAAACAGGCCAAATCAATTCTAGATAAAAATCTAACTTAATACAAGAATGAGTTTCGCATGAAATAATTTAAACTGAGTAACAATTAAAAATGCTCATCACATGCCACTTTTATGTCAGAATTGAAGATGCAATTATCAAGTTCAGTTACAGTTTGATTTTAGCACCTTAAAACTTGTTTCATATGCTTAGTAGCCCACTTTTTTATGTAAACTTCTAGATAAAATACAACTGCATTCTTTTTTCACCGCATAATTCACGTCAAAAGATTTCCAGCACTTCCATTCCTAATGGAATGACCTAATGAAAGCATCTGAAAACAGATGCTTTCCATATTATCCTCAGAAAAAAAGGGGCTGGTATCCTCCCAGCCTGCATGATACTGCCACTGGCAAGGTCTTTTCCTAAAAAGGACTATCACCAAGCTCTCTCTCAGGTAATTTCACTTTCCTGTCTGTAAGCTGCATCTTCCACATGCAATATAGAAATAAACCTCTGTAAACCTCCTTCTGTTCTCCCATTCAGGGTAAACAGTACCTACATCATAAATAATTCGTCTGTTTTGATGGAATTGCAGCATGGTTGCATGTGGTTCTGTGATCATTCAGTGCAAACTGAAAAGTTAGATGTTCATACTTCGTGCTGGAATAAACCTTTGGGAGGGATACCAAGACCCTGATAGAAAGAGGTCTGTCTTTGCTGCCAGGAACACGTTCATTTTGTTATCTGTGAAAGATGAGGCTGACAATTTCCACAGTCTATTTTAAAAGTTCTTCTTTCTTCAGACTATACGTAACTTTATGGCTAACGAAGTGGGAGACAATGGTGAAAACTAGGAACTCTGATTTCACCCGCACATCACAAGCCATTGGCAGTATGGGATCTCTTTAATTGTCTCCACAGCTTCCCAAAACGCTGGGCTAGTTACCATCCCTAGAAAAGAGTCAAATGGAAGTAATTCAGTTTCATGTCTTTCTAGTCCTTTGTACTTTTGCTGCTCCTCCACCCCCAAGTACAAACTTCTTCTGGGTGTGCTGATGACATTCCATAAATATCTTTTCTGTTTCTTGACCTTAGTCTTCTCAGATCCTTTAACACATGACACAAAGGGAAGGACATTCCTCATTGTTAAGTCTTGAAAGTTTCAACCTAGGGTCTGCCTTTCCAGACTGTAATTATAGTTTACAACACTCAGCTTTGAACATTTGTCTTTCCCGTGTTTCCAAAAGCCTTACCTTTACCCCCGAAATGTACTGTTGTGTTCAGGATCTTCTAAGAATTCCTGGTGTGCTTAATGAGTCAGAGAGCTGTAAAATCCCATTGAGATTTGTTCCCTCACTTACACACTCTGTTCACCTATTGCCTTTTCAATATTGTCAAAAGAAGAGACTTAATATTTCTATCTTCACACTATCTTACTCTGCTGTCTTGCCTCCCCCCCCTATTTGTTATACATTGCTTCTTTTGCTGCTGGAAAACACAGCTGTCCTCTAGCTTTCAAAATCATAGAGAGACAAAAAAATAAACTAATTTATTCAACAAAAAATTTTCCTCTTGTCCGTGCAAAGAGGAGGTTCTTTTTCATCCTTCTGTACCTTACATTAATGTCTCTTAGGAATCTATCATAAAATATTAAATACATTTGAAGGAAATACTTGAGAGATACCAAAAGCTACTTTTTAGCTTTTTTAAGTTTTGAAGCAAAATAATTATCACATATGCATCCACAAATAAGAAAGAAAATTAAAGCTTTAGTGATTTTTTTTTTTTCAAGGTTATTCCATTTTAGTTTCGGGTCACTGTTTTTTTGACATCTGGACGTCCTGGGTCAAAGCAGGCTCTGTACTGGAAGTCTGTGTAATTCGAAGAGTGACAAAGTATAAACGTGATTTATTTCCCTTGAACTTCCAAGGCAGCAAACAGCTTAGCTTGCAACTGAGGTGTAGATAGTATGTTTCAGGGAGAAATACTTTTGTTGATTTCAGTCCATACCAAACAGAGGGGTTTGTTACAGAACTTTCAGATTTATTCCATTTTATTTTGGCTTCCGTTTCAGCTTCTTCCACACACCTAAAAACCAATCAGTACTCCTCCTGCATACACCCATAACAGACTTTCCACCACAACAGGGGGACAAGAGGGTGAGAAAACTTTCTTATGGCATCAACACGTGTACCCAGAAGAGAGAACAAGAAGGAAAGTTACCCAACTAACCTGTTTGTGCCAGATACCTGCCAACCAGACACAACTAGCAAGGACTGCCAGCGTGATGGAAACAAAGATGCTTCTTGTTACAACATTGTAAAAGCGACGCTCAGAAATTACCTTTCATTGGTTAACATTCAGTTAACTTAAAAGTAATAGAAAATAGGAAGACCCTGCAGCACTGCCCATGGAAATAGTTTAGAAATACAGTAGTACTACAGTTCTTTTGCTTGTGGGCTCTTAATAATAAATAGCAGTATCCAAGTAAAAGTAAACTATGAAATTTCACTCAAATAACTTAATATGATATTCTCTTACACTAGTAGCCTTTTTTAAAAAATCTAAATTGAAAACCTGTAATCCACAAAGTTAACAGTCGGTTACTTCCGTGGGCCTGAAGCATACGCATTCAAACAAAATGCAGGTGGAAGCAAATTTCAGCATTTGCCATAGGGCTGACTGAGGCCTGGCTTTCTAGATTTGTACAGGAAACCTTTGTTGTATTTGGCAGCCACTCTTTTGTGGAGCTCTCAGGATTTTTTTGTCTACAGACATAATTGCTCAATAGAAGAAGAAAATTTAGCCAATAAAGTCAGTTGCGGATACCTCGGCTATTTTACTTTGACAACCTAGATTATTTTAGGTATTTCAAAATCTACACATCCTGTAGGACAAGATTATTTAACACTGCAAACTAACCTTTGGTCCTGCTTCTCAGACCTGATAGTTACTTAAGAGCACGGATGCCACAGAAGTCATTATGTGGCTAACAATACAGTTTATACAGAAACTGAGTACTTATCAAAGTCTGTGTCTTGCCAGCCAAGTACTTTAGTTCCTCCTATACCATCATGTAAGAGACTAAACATTTCCGATTCCTTTTTCTCCTTCTTGCAGAAGCGACTGGAAGCACTGCAGTAACAATATACCTCGTCTCTGGGGGAAGGGAGGGCCTCAAATTGCTCAACAGCAAGTCTGCTGTCTGACCAAAGAGAAGATTTTAATGGCTCTGGCAGGAGCACTGTCTGGCCTTTCACAGCCAGTAACCATGAGTTCTCCTACATGATGACAGCTGCAAGTCTTAGGGAAGAGCGGAGGCAAAATATTTATCCACAAATGTCAAATATAAACTCATTTAATGATCTCAGAAATAGGTAATACCTGCATGATGTGTCAATATACCTGATAAAAAGTAGGCATATGGCAGGATCTTACTGTAATTAAAGGATGAGGAAAAGGCTGAGGTACTTAATGCCTTCTTTGCCTTGGGCTTTAACAGTTCGACCAGTCGTTTTCCAGGTACCCAGGCCCCTGAGCTGGAAGACAGGGACTGGGAGCAGAATGAAGCCCCTACGATCCAAGGGGAAATGGTGAGGGACCTGCTACAGCACTTAGACACACACAAGCCTATGGGTCCGGATGGGATCCACCCAAGGGTACTGAGGGAGCTGGTGGAAGTGCTCACCAAGCCACTTACATTATTTACTCTGGCTAACCAGGGAGGTCCCAGTTGACTGGAGGTTGGCAAATGTGATGCCCATCCACAAGAAGGGCCAGAAGTAGGATCCGGGGAACTACAGGCCTGTGCTCAGAGTTGGGGCCGGTTCTGTTTAATATCTTTATCAATGATCTGGACGAGGGGATCGAGTGCACCCTCAGTCAGTTTGCAGAGGACACCAAGTTGGGTGGGAGTGTTGACCTGCTTGAGGGTAGGAAGGCTCTGCAGAGGGATCTGGACAGTCTGGATCAATGGGCAAATGCCAATGGTATGAGGTTCAACAAGGCCAAGTGCCGGGTCCTGCACTGGGGTCACAACAACCCCATGCAGCGTTACAGGCTTGAAGAGTGGCTGGAGAGCTGCCTGGCAGAAAAGGACCTGGGGGTGTTGGTTGACAGCTGGCTGAATACAAGCCAGCAGTGTGCCCAGGTGGCCAAGAAGGCCACCAGCATCCTGGCCTGTTTCAGGAACAGTGTGTCCAGCAGGACGAGGGAAGTGATCGTCCCCCTGTACTCGGCACTAGTGAGCCCCACTTCAAGTACTGTGTCCAGTTTTGGGCCCCTCACCACAAAAAAGACATTGAGGTGCTGGAGCGGGTCCAGAGAAGGGAAACAAAGCTGGTGAGGGGTCTGGAAAACAAGTCTTATGAGGAGCGGTTGAGGGACCTGGGGTTGTTTAGCCTGGAGAAAAGGAGGCTGAGGGGAGACCTTACCACTCTCTACAACTACCTGAAAGGAGGTTGTAGAGAGGTGGGTGTTGGTCTCTTCTCCCAAGTAACAAGCAATAGGACAAGAGGAAATGGCCTCAAGTTGCACCAGGGGAGGTTTAGACTGGATATTAGGAAAAATGTTTACACTGAAAGGGTTATTAAGCATTGGAACATGCTCCCCAGTGAAGTGGTGGAGTCACCATCCCTGGAGGTATTTAAAAGATGTGTAAATGTGGTGCTTAGAGACATGGTTTAGTGGTGGACTTGGCAGTGGTAGGCTAATGGTTGGACTTGATGATCTTAAAGGTCTTTTCCAACCTAAAGGATTCTATGGTTCTATAACTTTAGCTACCTAGATAGCTATTAAGGCAGCAAAACAGCAAGACCCACCATCCACCAGCCTGGAACGTGCTGGTGACATTTTTCTTCAGAGAGAGAGGAAATTGCTGGGGAGTGTCACTTTTTTTCACCTCTGATATTGATCAAGAAACTATAAAATATTTGAAATTTGGAAGAAAATAATTTGGAAATTAAAAGTTTAGTATTCTAAGCAGGAAAGGTGTAGTAGTAGCACAGTAAAGACAACGGGCTTCAGAAGAAAAACATCTAACAGTTTTACTGCAGTTTACAAGTAGAACAGCACCGAAGACAACGCAAAGCCTACTATGGCTCTTCAAGTGAAACTACACAGAACGTATCGCAAGAATTTATATGAATTACCTTCAAAGAGGATGGAATAAAAGTTGAAGCAGTAAGGTCAAACTGAAGTCTGCCATGGAAAACCACAATACCTTGAGGTTGTACTAATTCATCTAGAGCAAGCCACGAATAAAAATACATAATCAAGACAGAAAAATCCATCAAAATGAAAGAAAGAAAAAAAAAGAAATGGAACCAGCACAAATAACCAAATAATTCCAATTAAAAATTTTGGATGGAAACGATCTAGAGGAACAGGTGTTTCAGGAAGATTCTCTCTCACAGGAATAACATGTATGCAAAAAACAAGTAAAACAGATTAACATTAATTTTATCACAATGTCCAGAGAATTTTAACTGGCATAAACCGACACAAATGTCCTATAACAGTACAACCTGAGGTGATTATTCATTAAAAAAAAGACATTTTAGTCCAACATATTAAATATAATTTGGAACAGGAGGCTGACTTAGTGTTCATGAACACCAAAATACCCCAAATAAATACTTTTGTTCAACAGTGTGTTTTCACACACCTCCATTTAACTTAATTATAAATTGTACCAAATACCTGGTGAATTTCACCAGTTCTGTGTATCATAAAAGCAGGTTTCTTTTACAGTGTTCCGGTCCAGATGGATCAGAAGCATGGTTTCTAGCAACCCCAGATCCTTTCTGCATGAACTCATTTCAAGGCTGTCCTGAAATAAGCCCAGAAATTCAGGCAAGTACTCATGCTGGGATCCTCCAATTAGACCTACCGTAATTTGAAGACAGCAAAGATGTTTCTACTTCTGCCTGCAAAAATATGGCGCTATGCTTATTAGGTTCACTGGAACAATACCTTCCAAGTCATGAAATCAGCTGCAGTTCATTACTATGAATTTTTTACTCTGTCAGTACCCTGCAAGTACACTGTGTGGATCAGGAGCACACTGTGCCAACAACACACGGTCTCCAAAAAAAAATGTGCCAATAAAAGCTACAAAACATTAACAACATGAATGATAGCAACAATTGCTAAAGGTAACATGAACCTAAACTCAAACACAATCTTTGCTCCACCAGCTACCAAGTTCTAGTAAACTTTGGGAAAGGGTATGTAAAGTATGTAATGGATTAATATGTGCATACCATTTTATAAGATCCTTTCGTTAGAATTAGTGACTATGAATTAAGACTGTGAAAAAAGCAGGCATGCAGCAGTACAACAAAGCAACTGTTTCTGGGTTAGGTAGGAGTGAATTCGGAGGCTGCCATCCTAAATCACACTTCACACATTCACGTAACCTGGTACTTGCATTTAAGCTAAGAGATATTCTCCTGTTAACTTATGCTTGTCAGTCCAATAGACTTTAAAATACAAAGCTATTCCATGATAACTGACTGCTGTTTCTAACAGCTAACAAGCCCCAGTTCAGAATACATCATGGTTGGAGGTGTTTATGCTGCTTTTCTCCTGCTACTTAAGGCAGCAGCATTTACTCAGAATAATAAAACCATTGTGCATTGAAAGACACCACACACTGAAATAAACAGTAAATTTGGACTCACTCTCCCCTCCAACATCCTTCTCTCAGTAGAGATCACGGTAACGACCACTTGGCAACAGAACAGTTTTCCCTGCTATGAAACTCAATACAACTGTTCAAAAAATCCACTCCACAGCTGCTGCAAGAGAAAAACCCAAACCTTACCAACAGGCATCTGGACTTGACTCTTGGAAATAAATTTTACCTCAACTTGAATATACTTATAAACTAAAGTTCCGTTGACACTGTTTATCTCAGACGAGACCTGTAAATAGGAAAGGGTACATACCCTCCAGCAAGTATCAGCCCGTGTGTGTCACACGAATGCCAAGCCATGAAAGAAACATCTGTGCAAAATGCAGGAAGAAAGCAGAGAATACATTTCTCATGAGAAACAGGTACGGGAGAGGAAAAAACAGGTAACCCTATAGTTGCAATATCAGAAGAGGGGAAGTGGGCCATGACCTGACCCCATTATATTATATTACTTGGGACAGGACACACCCCAGTTCTGAAGCATCCCTCCCACTGATCTTATCTACGAAACTTTGAGGCTCCTCTCAGAGTTCTCTCCCATTAAAGATAAACACCTCTCCTTAGGAATATTTTTTAAAGGAACTAATGAAAATATAGATACTATGCTTGCTTTCTGAATTGCTTTTCAAAAAGTAGTGAGGAAAGTTAATCCTAATGAACTAATGCAAAAAAAAGTACCATTTTTCTCCATGAGTTCCAAGTTTTTACAACAAGACTTTTCACAAAGACACTAAAAGCTGCACCAAGACCCCAGCCTCTTTGGCCTGCTTCCTCCCAGTCACAGGGCGTGTAATCCACTGCTGGGCCCTGTTCTTGCTGGTTTCAACAGGAACAGGATGGGATTTAACAAACTGAGTGATTATCAGTAGTAGGGAAGTAACACAAGTCAGATGAAAAGAGAACAGTAAAGCTTACAATCTGTTGCTTTGTGGTTGGAAACACTAAGAGCAGGAGAACACTGTTTACACACATTAATGCATAGTTACAGCTGGTTTGTATCAGAGGAAAGGCCATGAACATTTGTTAGACTACAAGCACTTAGTTGCTAAAAGACCGAGAGTCTCTTTTTAATCCAGAATCTTTTTGTAAATATTGCAGTACTCACTTTCCCTATCCAGACAAAGCCTGGCCCCCGTTGCTAGTGGCAAGAGAAAAAAAAAAAATCTTCAAAGACATTATGGAACAGGAAACACTCGAGATTCAGCAACTGCTTGAGGTAAATAAGCTCATGAGGCTCATTTGACCCCCACATCTCTCAAACTGCATCCTTGCTTACTAACAGACACTATTTCAAGAGAACAAAACCTTGAAACAAGATATTCACAAAAAGTATTATTTTCTTAAAGTATGTCTGTCTGTCTATAGCAGATTCCCTGCATAGAACAGTTTCAGTTCAGAAAGAAGTTAAAGATGCAGGCTCTGTTTTGCTTACCGGGGCATCTTTGGACTACTCAACATCTGTTCAGGAAGCTGGAGTTGCCCTGTTTTCATTTTTGTGGAAAGGAAAAAATGTCCAGCAGCAGCCAATGCCTTATCAATAAAGTAACTTGAAGTCATTTAGTGTCATCGCTGATTAGGAAGAACTTATTTTCATTTATTCCAGAGCTTCTTTTCATTACCAGAATAGCAGAGAGGCAACAGAACATAAAACCAACATTGCAATGCTACATCTGGTTGGTAGTAATAAGCAGTTAATAACAACGGGATTTGACTGGCACTGCCATCACAGGAGTGTACAATACAAAATATCTATTTTTCAATAAGTGAAAACGAGATGGAAAATGCATGTGGATTAACACTCTGGCTCCTGAATCAATCTAGAAGATTCTCCTGGCGCTTTTCTACCAGGCATTTGCTCACCCAGTTGAAGCCCTGGCTCTTCTATGATTGCACTAGATTAAGGCATATACAGATGCCTAAAATGCATATGATGCACAGCTTTTAAAAACTGACTTATGGGGCAATAAATACATATGACCGTACACGCCCCATAGAAGACTATTCACAACCTACACACAAAAGCATAGCTGTACTTGTATGGAGTTCAGTTGGTACTGCATCTCCACAGAATGTCCTTTCCAAAGGGAATGATGAAAAGGTCTCAGATCAAGCACATCTGCACCACCATGAGGTGAGCTTCTGCTGGCCTTTTACATACAGTTTTTCGATTTCCATAAAAGGAAGAGATTATTAACTACTAGAAATGGCCAGAAAAAAAGCCTATTCCGCTTTTTCCCATTAAAAAGAAAAAATAAAAAATCCAGAAATTCAGGAAATGTGAAGAAATTTCAGTGAAATCCATGTTGGCAGATTCTAACATGATTTCTCCATTTTGCTTACTTGCAAGGCTTCTCACCGTGTCACTACCTCCCTCCCAGTAACTGGTATCTCCTTATCATAAAATGCTGGTAACAAAAATTCCAACCAGCTCTATTGAAAAATTAACTATACTTCAAAAATTTGAGTATGTACTGACCAATATTTCCAAGATACTAAAGAACTTATAAAATCAAACTCTTATGGGATGATGTAATAATTGAGAACTCTGTAGTACTAAATACTTATAATCTCCAAAAGAGAACAGTACATTCAAAATTAACTATTTAAAATTAAACTGAAAGTATAGTAATTGCTGTTTCACAATTTACCAGATACCAAAACATACAAAGAGATGAAATTATTTTAAAGGCCAACTTCAGAGTTGCTACCAAAATTCAAATTTCCATTTATAAAGCCTGCCTCTAGTTATTCTTGCCATATGCTAACTTAGTCCCTCAGTTTAGAGACGTGTCAAAACAAAACTTCTTTGAAAAAATGATTAGTTCAAATAATTTACACGTTTTAAATAAAAAATACTGGCTAAAATACTTTTATTATGATGTTTTGCACCAGGACGTGCTGATCCATTATGATCTCAGTAAGAAAGGTTCTCAGACTTTGCAAGGTATCATTTAAAATGCTATTTTTAAGGGCTAACACTATAAGAAGAGAATGGTATACATAATGTTAAATTCCCTTAGACGGTGGGAGATGGTCACAAAGATCCTACCATAGGATTTTCTTATGAGAAAATGACTTTATTCATCATTTCCGCTGTCAAACAGAAGGGAGAACGTCTTGCTGCATTCCTAAAGGCAAGGCCACGCAGGCAGCATAACCACCGGTACTGGGTGGGAGCTGCCCACAGGCTCCTCTGTTCGATTGAGCTGGCTGAGTTCACCCTGTCCCACGGACAAGGGACTCGTGCAACACAGGACAGGCCCGAAGGCCAAGCCGTGCAGGCAGCACAGCGCTGCACAGCACAGGCCTGGGCACACTCACCTTAATTGTACTGTGGAGCGCTAACTCCTCCATGTACAAATGTCTTCTGGACAGGATCACTACTACATATGGCAACAGTTATTAAGATAAGCATTTACAGCTTAATTCTTTTTATGTTTTTTGCTTTTGATGACACATCAACATTTTCATGGTCTCATACAAAATGCTATAATCTGTTGAACACTGCTAAAGAAACAGAGTCACTACAGGTCACCACCTTCCCTTTGACTGTAGCAGATGTAGTAGTAGAACATAAGCATGCTGTTTATGGCAAGACTGGGTTGGAACAGAGATCTCCAAGGGACATCACAGCTCAAGCAAGCTCCACTTTTCTGGTATGCTGGGCTTTAAATACTACGTTCTTGATATTGCAGTCATTCTTCTAGCGCCCTCTAGTGTTCACGGCAGCTATGAATCGTTATTATAACGGGGACATGATGTCGTTATAATCCCATCTTCCTCTGTAGGAAAGCCAATTGAAAAAGAAAACTACGGATGTGCTCCCCTATAGCAGCTTCCCATAACAGCACGTGTCCCTGTCACATAATCAGTTGTAATCGCTGTCATGTTAACTTTTCTTTCAGTAAATAAATGCTAGTTTTTGTGTACCACAGAAAGGAAAACAGTGTAATTTCCCTTCAAATAAATATATTCCCCAAACTGGAAATTAACATATGAATTCACTGCCTCTGCTTTATGCAAATTTACACGTGCAAAACAGTAATCAATTATTTGAGTCAGTCACACCACCTCCTAAATGATGGAGTTATAAAAACAAGCAGCCTTTCTTATCTTATTTCATTACAGAAGACTGCAAGGCATAAATTTTCCTCTTCTATTCTTTGTAAGCCACAAGACAGTTGGAAAAAAAAAACACACCACAAAATGGAAGACCTGTCACTATCAGCAATTTTTTCTATTATTTTGATTTATGATGACAAAAAGACATTCAAGACTAGCACTGGAGTTTACAAACACATCAAATTTCGAAAAGTACCAGATACATTGCCCTCATGCTGAAATTTCAGCCAACAGGGATCTCAATGTTAGAGCAGTGCGCCAGGGACAGCGAGGGAGCCGATTACAACTCTGTGAGCAGTCATCAGAACAGACAATGATACATAGCTGGATATTCTAATAAGGTGCAAAGTTTAGATGAGATAAGGTCTAAGAAAGAAATAAATCTGCTGAAAAGGAAGTTGAATGTAAAATATAATTAGCATCAAAACAGTTTTTGTCCTAAATTGTATTACTGACTTCATGAAGTATAATGGTACAGTACTGTACCACAACCTGCCATAAGGGATTGACATTCTGCTCCCTTGAAGTCAGAGCTGTATTTTTTCCTGATCACTCTTACACAGTATTATTTATATGGGCTTTTACAAATTTTGAACAGTTAAGAAATTTACAATCTAGATATAGTACATATACCTAACTACTAGCATTTGTTTAGAAAAAAACTTGCCTCTTTGCCTGGAAGGATTTGCTTCTAAACTGGTAACGTATTCATAAGTAATTCTGTTTTAACCTGCAACATGAAAAATAAATGTATCAGAACCACAAACGCACTCTCTCCAACTAGTTTACCTAGAATTATTCACACAGTCACACAGTGAATTCTAAATGTGAACAAATGTTTGGCCCACACATGGACTATTTGTTTGATTCATTGCAATACATAAAAAACAATTGTAAAAATGTTACCTTGCAGTACTTACAACCACTTCAGAAAGAGTCACAAATTAATTCCTCCTAAATAACCATCCGTTTGAACACAGTAGAATTCTTACTGAATCAAAACACTTCCAGAGAGACAAAGGCAAATTTCTTCAAACATAAATTTTATATACTGGAAATGTAAATTTAAACAAATAAATCAGAAAACCATACAAAGCCCCCACCTGAAACAAATGAAACCAAACAACAGGTTAGATTAGTTTTGCTCCTTACTCACTTGAATACCACAAACCAGATACTTTCAGCATCTCCTACTACCTCAAATTCCCAAAACTGCTACGGTTGGTTTGGTTCTTCAAGCCACATTTTCCCCACTTAAAAATACAGGTTCTGACACTGAACTCAAAGCTTACACGCATTTAAAAAAACAACAAAACTTTTTTTTAAAACAAAAAACAAACCACACACAAGACTCCTACTAAATTTATGGCAACCATTTTAACTTTGAATACAAAAATCTTTTACACTTTTCTTAAACTAAACGCTGTGAAAGTACTATCAGCTGTTTCATGAATTGAGATCTGACCACAAGTTGTATACATAACTTTACATTCACTAAATATGAGACAAGGTTTTACGGATCAAATTTCTTTATTCATAATATCATAGTATAAACACACCCAAATGGACGAAAAATATGTCAGTACAAAGCTTAAATATAATATGAAAAAAAAAAAAGAGAAAGGAGTAGAAAAGGAGCATACAGCATAGGGTAGAAGCAAAGACGAATAAAATAAACCATATGCCATCAGTACCAGTGCAGAACACTGTTCCCCCACAGCACAGTCACTGCTTTCAGCACTGGCTTTCTCTGCTTCCAGCAACGCAATTAATTTGTATTTTCCTTCCCACACTTAAGCATTAGAACCCACTAATGCAGCTACAATTAATGTGATTTCAGTAGCGAAAGACCATTGGGTAGTTATGATATACAGGGTTTTTTCATCTGTAGGTGCACTGTGTAATTGTTCTAAGTAATGCCGTCTAAAGGCATTAGTAGTGCTATTTTAAATATGGAACATTACAGTGAATTGGATTGTGTCACTATAGGAGACCCGATATATACCCTCCTAGTTTGGGGGTAGTCTTGCGTTCTATACAGTTTATCACCTTCAAAGCTTATGACAGACTTCTTAAAATAATAAAATTAAATGTGCATTACAACAGCGTAATAAAAACATATGCATTAAGATGCACATGGTATTTGCCTTTCTTCTTCATCAAGGAGAAAGTTAAACAGGCCAAGTTCCTGGGTTTTAACTAGGCTCAACTAGATTTAGTGTTAACTTGGACTAGAGAGATAACTTTTCCTGTTCACATAATTAATGTGGATTAAATTAAAGGGACTATCTTTTCCTAAACACTTTGCTTTTTCCCCCCAGGACAGAACTCTGGCTTTACTCAGTACCTGTGGCTCAGAACTCCGTCATGTCATACTGTCCCACACAGGAAGAGCATTCAAGTGCATCTGCCTTCACTTTCTAAAATAGTTACCAGAATGTGAATGACACAGCTGTTAAGACCAATAACAGTAATTAGGCAGAACTTGTAAATTCTGCTCTCAGCTCCAGAAAATACGTACTGCTTAACTGTTAAGCATTTGAGATTAGGAGCCAGGCTTCTGGATGCATTATGCTCTCTCACACCCATGACCAGTTCCTTATAACCACAATATTCCAATGCATGCGCTACTCGCCCTACACGATCCTCACCTAACCTCCAAACTAGAATTAAGTCAGCAATTATGAAAAGGACATAACTTGGCCTACAGCAGGATAATCACAAGTAGCCCACAGGAATGCAGCTGTTATTGTTATTTTAAGTGGGACTGTTTAAAAATCAATTACAAGCATACCAGAGATTGTTTCAATACTGTAAACAGCAGCCAAAAATACACAGCTGTGCAAGAATCCTAACTACTACTCTAAAGCAGAAGAGAAGGGCCCAGTCACCATAAATCATGCCTTATTCCAGACATTCAGTTCGCTTCTGACAGTTTTCCTTCAGACATGAGAACACTACATCCTCAGTAACTCGGCAAAATTGCGATTCATCCAAGTCAGTGAGTAACTGCGGTTTTAACAAAGCATACCTATCGATTTCTTCTGCTCGGCCTTTCTGCCTACTTAGGCAAGGGTGTGTTACGCATTTTCCCCCTCAGATTATCATACCCAGGCCCAACCAGAGGGTTTTCTCTTGGCAGTCGCCTGGCAGCCTTTGCAACCCTCTGTAGCGTGGGCTCAGCAGCCACCCCCTGTGGACCAGAAGAGCTGTGTGCTCGGGTGACACAGCGAACAAGAGCTACCCCGCACCCGCTAGAGCTGAGCGGTGCCGCTCCTCCCGCGCTCCCTCTCTGTCTCCCTCCAGCGCGGCAGTGGACGAGAGCGACCGGGTCCAGGAGAGGTTTCTGCGTGAGGGCTGGACTCGGCAGGCGGCCAGGCTCCTTCCCCCGACCCCGGACAGCGGGAGCACCGTCGCAGCCCCTCGCGGCCCTCGGCACTCACCGCCTCTGAGAGGAGCGGCCGCTAACGACCGGCAGAGCCCCCTGAGGAGCCGCGAGGGCTCACGAGCAGCCCGCCCTCAGCGCGTCACTGCCGGGCAGCCAACCCCTGCCAGCGCACGCCCCCACCGCCATGCGGGCGGAAGTGACGAGAGCACCGCGGCGTCGTGTTGGGGCTGGGGCAGAGGTGAAAGGTCAGGGGTTCCGGCGGGGGAAGGAAGATGGTGGCGCCGGCAGCGGCAGGGCTCCGCGTGGTGCGATGCGGCGGCAGCAGCCTCCACGGTGCCCGGGCCGTCTTCTCCGCTGATTCCAAGCAAGTGGGGCCGGGGCCGTCCGCTCACCAACCCACCCACCCTCCCCCTGGAAGGGGCTCCTGAGCTCCGCAGCGGGGGCGGCTGCCGGCTGGTGTCAGCGCGGCCTCCCCTCCCTGAAGGCTCCCTCGGCGGCCTCCCTCTCCCGCCTCCCCCTCCCGCAGGCGGCGGGATAACGGCTTTCCCCCCCTCCCCTCCAGGTACCTGCTCTGCGCCTCCGGCGACTTCGTGAAGATGTACAGCGTGGCCACCGAGGAGACGCTGCGGGTGATGGGGGGCCACGCCGACCTGGTGACGGGCATCCAGCTCAACCCCCACAACCACATGCAGGTCCGGCTGTGGGGAGGTCCGGCTGTGGGGAGGTCCGGCTGTGGGGAGGTCCGGCTGTGGGGAGGTCCGGCTGTGGGGAGGTCCGGCTGTGGGGAGGTCCGGCTGTGGGGGCTGCTCTCCCCTTGGCGCGGCTTATCCGCTGCTGCTGGGGTGGGCCCGGGGGGCTGGAGCTCGGGTGGAAGCTGAGAACGGGGTGGAAGCAATTGTAGTATTGTCGAGCTGATGCTTCTCCTAAATCTGGCTGGAAGGGTAAACGTTATATGTTTTGTACCCAAAAAAAATAATTCCGAAACACTGATGGAATAGAATGACAGCAAAATGGAAATACCTGCAAATTTTCCTTTTTTTTTTTTCTTAATTATTAAAGGGGGGAAAGAATCACGTGAGGAAATCAGCAACGTTTATTTTGGCCTTCTCTATCTGCTGATAAAGATGCAGATTTGACTAAATCCCTGCAATTTCCCAGTGGCTCTCTGTGTGCCGGTAGCCTGCCTTCCCTGTTCACTGCTGCTCCTGCTGTGGCTCTTAGTTTGCTTGGGATTTTTGGTGTGTCTATATAAAAAATAATTATTTTGCAAGATGGACTGCATCTGCATATTATCTGTGCAAAATCTGGTGCAAATGTTAATAAATGTTCACATAATGGATATCTATGTATACTCTGTTAGTCTCAAGTGATTAAACACAAATAGCTCTTGCTTCTTTCACACTTCATGAAAATGTATATTCAAAATAGTGCTGTATTTCTGTTGCACTTTCTTTGAAGGCAGCACAGAGCTGATCCATGTCCTGTATTTTTGATGATTCAGTCATCTCGACCTGGAATTGTAGTTCCATTGATGAATCCTTCAACTTTTAAGCTGTGATTTTATGTAAAAGCTGGCCTTGATATATTACTTTAACTGTTGTGGTGGTTTTTTTCCCCTCAGCTATATTCTTCCTCTCTTGATGGCACCATTAAGCTGTGGGACTTCATGGATGGGATTCCCATTAAAGTATGTTGAGTTATTCCTGTTGAGCATGTGACAAAATAATTCTTGACCCATTGATAATAGAATAAGGATTTCTGCAGCTATTACTACATATGGGCACAAATCAGTCCCAGATACATTGTTCTGCCATTAACAGAGCCTGAAAACCATCTATTTATGGCAGTAATAGAATGTGGCAGTTGACCTATGTGTCACTGCGGAAATTCATGATGATCTTTTGGGGAAAAAGATGGGATGTGTACTGACATACTAACTTTGCTACAGCTTGCTGCAGCTCAGAGTCCAGCGTAGCTCTTAGGGAGCGTGCTGCAGTTTGTGATGTGCCAACAGGAGTTGATATGATGTCTTGAAAACGTGGGCTGCTAACTGTCCTGTTGCTCCCGTTTTCTGATAAATAGAGGCACTTTCCTAAAAGAGACCTTCTGCTTTGTATTAGGAGTAAGGCATCTCCAGGTTTTTCAGTAAATCTGATGTCTCATATTTTATTAGTACTGCTTTAACATTTATATTAGTCCTTGATAGAATAAAGGTCTTTTAATTTGTTTTAGAATTAAGAATTTTAATTAATATATCAAGGTTTCCTTAAAGCATATGTGTTTTCCTTATTATAAAAACTTAGCGTTAAACACTGTTGAAAATTAACATATGAACAAGTGCAATAATTGATGACCTCCTCTTTTTTTCTTCAGACTTTCACTGTAGGGTCCAAACTTCTGGCACTGTACGCACTTGGTAGTTCTGAGGACTCGGTGTTCGTTGTAATTCCAAAGAGTGGTGAAAGAGGTATGGTATGATTATCATCATCCTTGTCATCTAAGTCATGCTATGTCACAGCTACTGTCATGTCTGTGAATGGTATGCTGCAAGAACACGCTTTAATGTATTAATGTTGAAAAAAATTCTTAAATCCTATGACAGATGTCTGCAGTCATGCGTTTTGTACCCTTTTTCTGTTTTCATTCTATGACATCTGGCTTTTTTTATATTTGTCTAGAAGAGTGCTTATCTTAACTTTTGAAGCATATACTGTATGTATATGATGGTGTAGATGCAATAAATCTTTAAGCAGTGCTTACTATGATATAGGATATGCTACAGTATTTGAGACTACTCTTCCACCTTAAGCAGTATTAACATAAATAGGCTTGTCCTATTTAACGGCATACATAGATATGTTTTCCTAGAATTTTCTCTGAAACAAATATAAATATAGCCTGACCTTACTCTTACTATATTGCTACAAATGTCACTTCAACGCAACAGCAAATATTATTTAACTTTGCTTGGTTTCTGCTTACCAGTTGCACTGGTATCCACTATCATCGATCTCAATCTTCAATACTATTGTTTGAATCAAAATATCTGAAACAATTGTTTTTGAAAGGTATTACAAACTTTTTCAAACTTCTAAAAAATATTGGAAGGTACTAGCACGTTACTTTTAAGGTAGGAGGGGTGCAAATCTCCTTTTTAATGGGCATACATAAACTTGTTCGTAAAAGCCTTTTGATTACACATTTTTGTTTGGTCAGATACATTCCAGCTGGTCTCAGTTAAGCTGACAAAAGCAGCAGGCCAAGATTTGGAAGCCAAGGAAGTGTCAGTGGTTTTAGACCGTGTGGACGCGTCACCAAAGTATATTGCATTTGGAAGAGAGGTACATTCGCCTTATGGGGTTTTTTTCTTCTGTTGGGTATTGGTTGGTTGGGGATTTTTTTCGTCTCAAATGAAGTATATTTATAGAAGCACAGCAGCACTGGAACAAAACTGAAGTTAAATGAATCCGTGCGTTTGTAACTCCTATGCTTTCTTTCATTAAAAAAAACACATAATACTTATAATAGGAAAACATTTACTTAACATCACTTTGTGTTATCTCCAATTCTAAGTACTTTGTAGTGAAACAGGTTGGTTTTTTTTCTTTCATGTGTAAGAACATAAACTGTATGTCCTATGTTGTTTTTTTACTATAACAGGGTGAATATGTAGCATCAGTGAAGGAGGTTAATCTCCAAGTTTATTTTTTTAAACAGAAACAGCTGAACAGGTAAGAATGAAAATGTCAAGTATTGATTCAGTTTGATATATCATAAATGTTTGTTAACTGCTGATGTGTTATCGTGGTTTGAGGTTTGGACAAAACCATGACACGTGTGCACACATTATTTTATATTTGTCAGCAACCATTTGGTTTTATGCCGGAGGGGATGTAGTCAGTATATAAGAAGCTCCTTGTACAGGCAGACAGTGAGGTGCTGCAGTGCATTGGTAGCTTATCTTTCCAGCTCAGGCATGTATTTTTTTCAGGTAAATGCTTAGGCTGGAGCTGGACTGAAACAAGTGACAAAGTTTGGTCAGGGTGAAAACCGGCATGGGGAGAAAGGGCGGTGGAAGAAGAGAGAGAGAGGGAAAGAAGGAAAAATGTTTCAGCTTGATTGAAGGCAAAGAACTAATGAAATAAAGAGGAAAAATAAATCTGTCGTGATTTTTTGGAGAGTGCATGTAACTATAACAACTTGGAGATATTTAATTTTGCTAGTCAGAATTATTTTTATGTGGATTAGCTGATCCTTTTGAAGCTTTATTTAAAAAAAGAAAACAAACAAAACCTCATGTAATTAAAATTACTTTCTTAACTCTTGAAGGTTTTCTCTAAGTGCAGTGAAGACAAAAAGTGGAAATAATCAGTTCACTTGCATAGCATGTCATCCTACGGAGGATTGTATTGCAACTGGCCATGCTGATGGAAAGATTCGCGTCTGGTATGTGCATTTTGATTCAACTGTTTACCCCCGTGAACTGATGTGACCATAGGAATTAAGTGAAACTAGACCAAAGCTGTCGAATTCATCCTTAGCATTGCCATTTTCAGAAGTCATAACAAGCAAAGAATGGCAAGCCCTGTGAACCTGCAGTACTGACATTGACTTCCATGTACAGCTTCAGTTTAATGTCAAATGGGAAAATATTCCTGTTAAGCTATGCTCCATGAATCTAAACTATATTTGAAAAAGGTAACGCAGGAGCAGCTGAAAAACTCCTTATGGACAAGTAGAGCCCTACGGAGAGCACGCTGGTGAAATCGCATGGTTAAGAACAATATGCTTGCTAAGTTGCTGAATATGTCTAAGATGTATGGTGTGCAGCAGGAAGGTGCTGAAAACCAGCTAGCATGGTTCCTTCCCTCCCTTTGCGTCACTTGAGCATATAAGAAAGTGTAGCGTATAAGTTAGAGGGGAGGATGGTATACTTGATTCAATGCAGTATTTCCTTTCCTTTGCTCTGTTGTTGATGTTGTACTTAAAGAACTGTTCCGTTCCTCCCCACATAGGAGGAATTTCTACCACAAGAAAGAGTACACATATTCCACACTGCACTGGCATCATGACACCGTCATGGATCTAGCTTTTTCTATGGAGGGTGAGTGGAAAAAAACCCAACCAACCAACCAAGCCGCAACTTTCAAAGTCAAAGCATTACAGTGGGGAGGGAAAAATCAACAGAAGTTTGAGCTTGTCTGCTTGCTAATAAATTAATTTCTAGAATTTTAAGTATGTCCAGGAAGGATCTGAAATAAAAGTGGAATCAGTTGTTATTTTATTATATTTTTTGATTGGCATTTATAACGTCAAATATCTACCTTCTGTAAAATCTAACCCCTCCTCTTACCTCTTTTCCCTCACCTCCGCTCTCCTGCCCTGCCTCCCTTTCATCAGCAATACTGATGAGTTCTTGTCAGAGTCTTATTTGCATCCAAATAAAACAAGCAGTCCTGCCTGAGCTCTAACCTAGTGGCAAAAATACAGTTAACTCTTATCTGAATTGTGTGATCTGAATTATTCTTAGCATATTTCTTACTGCAAAGTACTTCTGATAGAAGGAGAACAATTCAGCTATATTATAACAAATACTCAGCTGATTCAGAAAGTAATGGGATCTACTGCTGCCAAAGCGTTGTAGGCACTGTAGGCGAAAATTCTCATTACTTAATCCGAGTTTCTCTAGCAATTTAACATGGGATAACGAGAAATATATCTATGTGTATTGCCCAGGCTAGATATAACGAATAATTGCTTTGTATGTGACAGTTTAAGAAAGGTTTTTGAGAAATCTCTTTGTCATTGCAAACACGCATGCTGCTGATTTTTTTTTTTTTTTTTTTTTTTAACCAAAACCTGTAACTGCATTTTTATTACTGGACTAGGAACCAGCTTGCTGAGTGGTGGAGTTGAATCTGTTCTAGTTCTGTGGCACAATCAATCAGACTGTCAGAAGGATTTCCTTCCTCGTTTGGGATCTCCTATTGAGTACATTTCCATGGCATGTGATGGCACGCTCTGTTGCACCTTGCATACAGACAACAGTAAGCCAAATTTATTTTAAGTATCACTTAACGCAAAATGGAATGCGAATCTGTGTGAGCTTTATTTTGTTAATTTCAGGTGAATTAACCAGATACTATGTAAGTTGAATATTGGTCTGAAAGAACAGATGCTTGAAGTGATCTTTAGCTCTTTCATCAGTTCTGTGAATTTGCCTGATGACTGCTGTAGCTTGGCTTTCCACCTTGACGTAGGGGTGTCATAAATTGAAAAAAAGATACATTTATAGGATTGAGTACAGTTGGTTAAGGTCCCTTCCCCACTATGAAATGTGGTTACATTGCAGAAGCCTTTTCCAAGACTCGATGTGCTTTTCCTTTCAGGAATTACAATAATCAACAGCAATCTAAGATTTGCCAAAAGTATTCAAGGGCTTATCAAAAGTAAGTGCAATAAAATTTGTCTTCCACTTTGAGGGCAGAATATGTCACTTCCCATCTTAGGTCATTTGTCATCTTATTTTTGTTTCCAGGTGCAGATGTCAAGACTGGTCTAGTGGTTGATCCTAGAACCAAAGCTTTGGTCCTGAATGGAGAGCCTGGCCACTTACAGTTCTATTGTCTCCAAAGTGACCAACAGCTGTTCAGTGTAAGTTCGATGGGCTTGTACTAAAACTTTTAACTTAATCAATCAAGTAAATTATGCATCAGAATTTATTCGAAGACTTAATATGGCAAACAGGAAAAAAGCCAGCAGCTATACTGTGAGACTGGATTCTAAGCTGAGATGTTTTCAGTTCTGTCACAAACTTCTTTTGCTTGTTAAGCATAGCTAAATGTTGACAGTTGAATAAATATAGGAGGAGCACACTGTTTTGAAGTTAAATGTGAAAAAATTCTAGGTAATATACCTTTAAAATATCTTTTTTTTTTTCTTCTTTCCTACACTTAACATTATTGTGGAATGTACATGCCCTAACTATGCCTTACCACATTTTTTGTTTGTGCCACAGCCCAGTCAGTTCTAATCAGTGCTTTCAGAACATCCTTTCTCCATGGTTTTATGAATGATATCTCTAAATCTACACTTGAATTTTGAAATTTAATTTTTGTCTTGTTTTGCAGTTGGATATTGTGCAACGACAATACATTCATCAGGCAGGTTTAAACCAAGCCGACTTGGTAAAAGTTGCATTCAGTGCGCAAGGCAAGTGGTTAGCAACAGTAGAAGAGAGAGAAGAAGTAACTGACCCAGAGTTACAGTTGAAGCTGTGGTTCTACGATGAAGAAACACAAAGGTAATGATAATAGAGGTGGCCTTCTAGGTGTCAAAATCTGAAGTATCACACAAGTATCTACACAGGCTTTGTCTTGCAAAGGCAGAGTTTTTCCAGATCAAGTAACAAAATTCTAGGGGAGACCCTAGGGAGAGTTTACCATGCACACCACACACATCTGAAATGGTGCCCAGAGTTAAAGTAAACACAGATTGGAAATAATTGCTCTGAATCTAATTTAGTTATGTTAATCAGACAGGCTGTTTTAATCATGGGACAATCGTGGACTTGACAGGATGGTTCTATAGCTTGTTCAGTTTTCCCACTTCTGTCTAATCCATCATTAATTGATTAGCCCTTCTAGGGTACAGAAGAGTATGACTTTTTTTTTTTCCTTTAGCTAACATATGCATCCGGTTCATACACTTTCCCAGATTTCTCTTATTTAAGAAAAAATATTTTTTGACTACAAATTGTTATTTTCCTAAGAAATAAAGCAAAACAAAGCTGATCTGTGTAGTAGCTATGTGACTGGTTGTCTAAATACTGGAAAGACAGCCCAGAGTTCAGGCTGAATATCTGAGAGTGATACTTGCTTAGTGATAATTCTTCCTCAGTGCTGGGCTACAGTCTCTATTGCCGTGTCGAAGTGATTAGGGAAATCCAATCTCTAAATGCGATAACATTTAGCTATGTAAGTAGACCGAAATTTCTTTGATTCTTCTTCTCCCTGCCCTTCCAGAATCATTTTAGACTGAGATCTTCCAAAAGTTCAAAATGAAATAAAATGTTATGCTTCTGTTTTCTTTTCCTATAGCTTTAAGCTGAATACTAGAATAAATACGCCCCATGAGGACCAGATAACAGACATGTGCTTTCGTGATATGGATGAATTGGAAGATGACTCTCTGATATTGGTAACAACTGGCAGAGATTGTGTGTTTAAAGTCTGGGTGATGGTAGAAGATACTGATCCAGAGGGTAAGTATGGTTAAAACATAACTTGCTCTTACTTGCTTACCTTGTAACATGCTACAGAAATTCTGACCCTAACTTCATCCATAAATGCATCCCATGCATTTATCTATTTCTGCTGTTGCATGGAGTATTGTGTTCTCCTGAGCATCTTCTGTGATGGAGTTCTCATAGTTTTGCAGTATTATGGATTGATATGGAGCATTTCTGAAATAGCAAAGACCTTGCCAAGCCTGCTGCAGAACAGAATGGCAGCCTGTGTTGATTTGTTTAAAGGATTGTTTGTGGTAATGATTTTTCCATGCTGGGAAAATGGATTTCTGTCATTCCTCTGGGTAGTCTTTTTATTTAAGATTTCTGCTCGAGGGAGCAGGATGCAGAAGCGTGTTACTCTGTTATAGTTGACTTAGTGTAAAATGATAGCACTTTGCGAGTCTGCAGCTCCTCCACTTCAGAGGTAATTTTTTGAACACCCTTCCTTCCCGTTACATATTTGAATGTCCTAGAATGGATATTTAGGATCCAATGTCCTAGAATGGATATTTAGGATCCACTTCCAAGATACCTAAGTAATCAAATTTCACCTCTCAAAATGCATGCTGATGTTCACTATTTTTCGAACAGAACTTCTGAGAGCTGTGTATTACTCCATGTGCCTTTGGATGTGAAATACGAAAGATTTCCCGCTTCCTAATTTCCTTTTACTTAAATGTTGTTACGGTGCTAGGAACACTGAAGTGAGCTGGAACTTTCCTGCCACTTGGGTGTCTTGTCATATTCCCAAATAGATGTGGTAGTGGTGTTGCTTGAACTGCTTGCAGTTTAGTAACATGTTTGTCTTTTCATGGGCAGGTAAGAACATGTTCAAAAGTACTTTTGAACTATTAAGGTTTCCATTTGATAAACTAACTTTGCTAAATTTACTTTCTCTTTCCAAGCTGTTTGCTCAACAGTGGCTGCTCATGAGAAGAAAAACAAAAGCTTGTATTCATTTACTAGGATTTATGCATATATTTACTTAATAGCAACTCCCTCAGTGGTTTCTGAAAGAGGATTTTTTTTCTTTTTTGATTGTAAGTGGTTCTAAGCCTAGATTGTATCTTACTTAATGAGCAGATACTTTGATCTTGAGCGCAGTGTGGGCTGGGGATGAAACCTAATGTGGTCTCCTTCCTTCAACAAGATAGTTTTGTATCTGCTGACTGGCCTCATCAGGGATTTTTTTGCCCGTGTTTTAAGTGACTCTACAGACTCCTGTTCCACAGCTGTGTGAAAGCACAAATTCGTGCTGGCTTCTGTGGTGTATTTGTCCAGCAGGGATGGGGTAGGAATGCTCAGGTAGAAGGATTCAACATGCTGCAGGCTTCTGTGCAGCAAATATTGGTAAACTAATTAATTCATATGTAGAATGCACTCTGGCATGTTTTTATTTGCAGCAGATCTCTCACTGTGCCTCTAGATGGTGCCATGTAGTTTAAAGTAGCGAATTGTTTCTGGCTCTTTTTTACAGGCAGTTCTTTTAATCATCAATTTCCAGCCATGATATAAAGGATGTCCTAGCATAGGGTGAACTTATTTTCCTTTCTTTCCTCATCCTACTCATGTGTTTCAAAAGCATGTTGTGTGAATTTATTTATGCTGGGAAATGTATGTTATGTGGCAAGTACATGACTTTGTTGATAATTACCATAATATAAACAGAAACAATGGGAAAGGTATCCCAACTGAATGCACCGGCAGGTTAACCAGCACAGGGAAGCGTGCTGATGAGTCACTTTTGTGATCCTCAAGCTTTATGTAAATGAACCATGAGCTTTGTTGGACTCCAGCATAACCTGTGTTCAAATTTTCAGTAACGCTTATGTGCTTGCTGCAGTCTTAAAAGAACGGTATGTTTCAGAACACTAAATGTTGAATCTACTTCAGTATCTTTTCTCTTTTATCTACATCTACCTGTTTGAGAGCACAGTTAATGTAGTTGGCAAAGTAAACGTAAATATTGTACCGTGTCAATCTCAGAATTGACTATTCAAACACAAAACTGAGGACAAATGGAAAACCGACTAGATGGTATTTGAGTCCAACAAAGCTCATGGTAAGCCTTCTGAAACAAAACTGTCTTGCTCTTGAGCCTATTTTGCAGCCCTAATACTTGAATTCTTCTTTCTTCATGTACAGACTTGAATTAACTAGCTTGTTTATTCAATGCAGCACAGCAAAGTGTGAGCTGGAGCTGTGACTTCGTAGGCAGCTACCACAACTACCAAGCTACTAACTGCTGTTTCTCAGAAGATGGCTCTTTGCTTGCTGTTAGCTTTGAAGAAACTGTCACTGTGTGGGATTCAGTTACTTGGGATCTCAAGTGTACATTTTGCCATCCACCTGGAAAAATAAGGTATGTTTTTCATCTGGCTTTTTATGTCTTACTTGAATTCTCGGAACAGAAAGAATCAATTCATAGTAGTCCAAGACCTTGTATATGTTCATATAAACATTGAATTTCACAGTCTTACGTTCATATATAGAAAAGAATCTAAAATGGCTTTTAGGTGGTTGGTAACATACGGTTAAAAATAAGATCAAGCTTATGACTCTTGTACCTCCCATGCTCAACTATGTATTTTTGGGCACACAGTAGTGTGTTAATAGCCCTTCTCTTTTTCTCCATTAATCTAGGGTAAATCAAAGTACTGCTAAAAGTATAAATATAAGAAGCTTGTGCTTTATTTACGTATGCATGCATACAAATAGAAATTCCATCATTAAACCATAAAGGCATATTGACCTTAGTATCTGTATTATAAAATATGTATCTTCATCCTTTCTAACCTCTGTTGGAAGATCTGTATTTGCCTGGCAGACTATCCCAGCATGCTCCATTGTGTGCTGTGGTGATAAAAGACGTTCTGAAGGTCTAGATATAGTTCTGTTCTTAAGGATAGTGAGGATTGGCATAGGTCAATGGTGGAGGTAAAAGATGGAGACTGCAAATGTACAGCAGTTTCTGATCCAGGTGAAATATAATTTTTCTTACGATACTCTTGGAAAAATTAGGGATATAGGTGACCTCACTGGTTCATCTACTTAATCTCTGTGCCAGATTCTGTATCTAAACAATTGCTGAAACAGGAAGGTGCTACAGACCTACTGTAGCATTCTCTTTCAGTGCTAACGTTTTTCTAACTGCTTCTTAAACTTGCTTCTCAAAGTCATTACTGCAGTAATGTTAGAGGTATTTCATGTACCCACTTCCAGGAAACATCTAAAATGGAAAGCAAAACATTGTGTGGTCACAATGTTTTAAAGCCATACAGAATCCTAGAAAGATACAGAGACTTCTTGCTTCCATGTTTTTCTGTGTATGTTTGTAAGCTTTTCTTTCGTGTGACCAAGTCAGTTTTGTTTATACTGGTCCTCTAAGGTTAGAAATTGAGAAATGTCATTCTAAAACTGGGCTGCAGGAAAATTGTGGGAGGCGTGTAAGCCAGATCTTTACTGTATCTGTAGCGAAAACATCTCTTGACAACTTGGTACAGTGGCAAGCTTTTCCAGGCCAGCTGCTCCTTTTCTAGCCTTTGCTGTATGCTATATTAAAAGGAAATAAATGACTCTAGGACTATACTGAATGACTGTATTAATTGCATAACTTCAAAGGGCTATGTCTTATTACAGAAATTCTGTCCCTGATTAGCTTTTTTGGAAACGTTCTATAGCACTAGAAAGGCTGTTCTATTATTCCCAAACAAGAGAATCAGAAATTAAAATAAGTGAAAACAAATCACACACTTTCCTCACTTGGAGCAGCCTGTAAGAATAACTTTTGTTTTTACTACTCCTCTCTTCCTAGTGCTTAGAGCAATAGTAGGAATTCTTTAAATATGGAATTTATTTTCCAGTCCCAATGTGAACGCTTAGTAGTACTTACAGGTTTGTAACTTATTTAAGACCTTAAAAATCACTCCTTGAAATCAGAATGTTGTGGGAACATGTAATCCTTATGGATTTATGTATGCTTTTAAATTTCCCAGACCTATCTGGTTGTTGCGTGTGAAGTTTCATGCCACTACAGGTGAAAGCAAAAATGAAACTTACTCTGATTTAAATATCAGAACTAAATCTTAACTGAATGTTTTTGTGACTTGTGAATCATTACTACATAGAGAAGCAAAGATGAAATCTGAAAGTCACTAACTTCTCTTGACTCTCTACTTCTGTAGGAACATCTGCTTTGGGAGACTAACATGTTCCAAGTACCTTATTGGTGCCAGTGATGATGGCTTTCTGTGTTGCTGGAACCTGCTCAGTTGTGCATGTAAGATCAGATTAAGCGTATGCTCGAGTGGTAACATTTAACACTTGAATTTACTGTGAAACGTTAAATAAGTCTAGTTTGATTACAGATTGACCCACCACAAAATGCCCTATGGAAATGTAATGATTTTCATGCTTCAGGCAATATAGTATCCCTTCCAGCGTGCGTGTGCTTTCGTTGTATGATGTGCACGGTGAATTCTAACTTAGACGATTGACAACACAATAACAGTATTTCCTGCATTTGTAGAAGTTGATCATGTTTGTTTATTTTTATTCACTTAGGAATAAGTGAAGTGGCTTGCCTCTTCCGGAGGTTAAGGCCCTGCATGTCATTCCTAGTTTAACCTTTTGTTTGGCAAAGTAGTGGGATAGAACTGAATGCCGCCTTTTCATGTCTGGCCGTTGCTGTGTTTGCTTTTCAGTGGAATGGAGTGCCCACCTCAACGTCTTAGTCCTGCAGCCTGATCCCCTTTCAGAACATATTGCTGCTGTCTCATGGCTCTCAAAAGAGTCCAGTTGTAAGTACAAAGGCTTCTTTGACAAGTAACAGTGAGTGGAATTTAAAACCGTGAAAGCGTAATTTCTAGAAAAGGTTTTCTTAGAATTCAGACCCATGAAGGCCATAAGATGGGCTTGAGTCTGTGTTTGCACCTGTGGAAAACTGAGCCGTGTCTCAGAGCAGCAGTCAAGTAAAGCATGTTGGCTGCCCGTCTCTTCTCCCAGCAGTTAGTGTCCAGTACAAGATATAGCACAGGATTAATGACCTCCTCTGGGTGAGGGTCTTGAATGTTCTTGACCTTTTCCTGTAAATGCAAAACTGTGGTTGAACTGTACAGCTATGTTTAAAGCTTTGACTGTAAATTATGATTACTCTTCCTAGAGCTACTGTTACACAGAAAAGTTAATGTCCAAATATATTCCAGATTGGCATACTGTGAAAGGTACCTCCTATTAATACAGTAAGGCTATCCAATTATAATTCCTGCAAACTAGTTCTTAAAGGCAATCCCGTCCAGCCCTTCCTGGCTATGATACAGAGGGCTCTGACAGCTATCCAGGAAGGTAAGAATTTCATGATTTAAAGAGAAGACATTTCTTGGTTTTGCAGTGTTTGTGTTTAAACCAAATGAGCCACGGCCAATCTATATCCAGAGAAACCTTTGTAGAGAAAAGATCCAGCTTGCTGCCTTTGTTCCAAGAGACGAACCTGAAACAATTGGCTCCGAAAAATACCTTTGGCTAAGAAGATCCCAACTATTTTTTCTTACGGATACGCAAGTAAGAAATAGTGATGGGCAGGTGGTTCCTGGGGAAAAAGTATTTTCCTGAACGTGGATTGATACAAACTCAGAGTTCTGCTGTTGAGTGTAAGAGTTTCTTTTTATGATTTCAAGGCAGCCTAAGCCACGCTTTGTTCTTTATTGAAAGCTTTCAACTGCCAAAGTAGCTTAAGTTCAAAATTGATTACTTACTGGTTTTCTACTGCTAACAGTTTCTGCTGCCTCATTCATACAAGAAACTAGATAATTTGGGAATATTGCCTATGCTGTTTAACTTAAATAACCACCCAGAAGCTGTATTATTGCTGATTATCAAAATGTTTCATATGATATTCAATTTTCCCTGTAATTTGTGGGTGGGTGTTTTTTTGTTTCTTTTCCCAAAAAGTCTATACAGATCCTCTAGGTCCATTCCTGCTTCCTTTTCAGTGTATTTATAAAATAAATAGGAAGAGTTTGCCTCTTCCACTTGACTGATGGAAGCTTTTGGGCCAGTTGGAAGCTTCTGTAGGCAAGGTATGGAAGCGTGGAAAGCAGTTTCACATACTGTAACTCTGCTACATCATTGTGTATTTCAGGAGCTAATGACGCTCAGCACAAAGTCTCTACAAGAAAGGCTTACACCGGCAAGCAAACAGGTACAGTCACCTGGGTTGATTCTGAATTTTGGTAACTCCAAATGAGATAGGGCTTAGATTTGCAACACTAAAATTCTCCTTAACTTTCACCTTTTTTCAAGCTGGCAGTAGAAGAAAGTCTTCCTGTGACCCCATTTAGCTTGCTATTGGGTAAGCACAGACGTCAGCAATCACAAGAGGATATAGACCTTGGAAAACTATTTGTTCGTAATAAGCGTGAGCAAGATTCACCTGCTGTCAAAGAGGTAGGAGTAATTACAGTAAGAGGACCAAAAAAATCATGACAAACAAAAGCTTTCATAAAACCTCTGTTTTATCTTTTCAGCTTTTGCACACTCCAGCACATGTTTTGCCATCTGCTTCCTTCCTCTGTCCTATATTTATTAATTCATTGCTCATCTCCAAAGAGAACAAAAGGTAAGAAAAATTGAAGCCCTCTCCTTAGTTATTGAAGTTACTGTAAATTATGTACATCTTTGTTTAAAGCATAAAAGCAGTTTTCCAACACTCTTCATCTCTTATTGACAGAAGTTAGTAGAACACTTTATTGTGGCAAGATTTTCTTTAAAGCAACTCAGGTTTTGGGAGATACGTGGACTGGCTATTAAGGCTATTGGCTCTTTTGTTGCTGTTATTTTTGCCGTTGTTTGGTATAATGTGCTCATATGTGAACTGTTGCCTTTGGTAGTCAAATGTTCTTTATTTAACTTTATTCCAGGGATTTTAGTGTTATTTTTGGATAAGTGTTAGATTGTCAACTTTATTTGATATTACGATGACTTCCTGCGTAATTCTTTGTTTCGGTTTCTAGATACACCAAAAAGTTAGTCCTTAGGTTTAATCGTAACAGTTTGTTTAGAACTCAAATTTCATTCCTAATTAAGCTACAAAATATGAGCGTATACTGTGAACACAGTTAGCTAAGCTTGTTTTACAATGCATTAATCCCAGTTTAACGTAGTAGTTTGATGGATACTTAAAACGTATGGCAGCTTGCTCCCCTGAGATCGATGTATGCCTCGAGAAAATGAATGCAGACACAGGGGTTATGACACTGTAACCTTGTCATTATGATGACAATTAATATCTTGTCTCTTGCACTGCAGCCAATTAAATGCTTGCATTTTTTGTGCAATCTGTCCTTTAAAGTGTTCAATGAAACTCTGCTAGGCTGGAGATGAAAACTTGTCATTGGTATCAGCTGCCATTCTGCATTTGCAAAGAGCAATGAGAGGATGGTTTACACGGCCAGGGTTTGCCCAGAAAAAACAACCCGTTTGTGTAGGTTTTGGATGTGTGTTATATTCTGCCATAATGGCAGTGTAATCAGTTCTGCTGCATTGTGTTGACCAGTATTGCTAGCTTTCTTACTGGATAACATGAGTAAAAGTCTTTTTGCCACATCAGCAAAACACTGGCAAAAATCTAATACAAGGAGTACACAGAAACTGGCATGGAGCTTCAGTACCAAAGAATTTGGGAGTTCAGTGGCCTGTGTGAATATTTGCACACGTAGAGGTTGTACTTTGACACTGGTAATTTGTATGACTGCACATTTAAAGTTACGCATAAGAGCTGTAGAATTGGGCTCTTGAAGAATGACAAGAATATATCACTGTATAGATTAATTTTCTTGTTAATGTTAAATAATTTTATTTTCCTTGGCAGTATAATATTCATGTAATACACACGTTTCACCATTTACATTTTGTGAGTGTTAAGTAGTTTGTATTAGAACAGGTGATTTTTAGGAGACCAGTACTGTTCTGCCATGCAGGTCATTCCTAATGAGATCCAAAACACTTATACAGCCGACACTTGAATTAATACTATTAATTACCACAGTGTAAATGGTAACCGTTCTATATAATTCTTTAGCAGTGTGCTTTCTACTTCAGCGCTAGTTTAACTCTTGAGGTCAGAAGGGAGCAGCAACTTTAAGTACCTCTCTGTTTAAAACGAAACAAACTTTTTTTTTCTTTTCTAGTAACAGTCTTATTGTAGCAATTTTTAAGATCAAGTGACCTTTTTCAGATTTGAAAGAGAAGAATGGCCGCCTTGAATGTTGTCTCACCTCCAGTGTATCCAGCGTTTCTAAGCCTGTAGGAGTGTGAGGTTATAACTTTTTACATAATGCTGATCTGCTTGTTCTGACATCATGTATATTGTATTTGAAGAAAGAAAAATATTTTAAGTTACTCAAAACAGAGGACAGCTATTTGTAAAATGGCTTGTAATTGAGATGGCAAGAGAAATAGAGCAGTTTGGAAGTAGCCTGAGATTAAAAAAAAATAAATAAAATCTGATGTTTACTTAGTTATTTGCATGATAACTTACCTCTCTACTACAGTATGTAATACGGTAGTATGTGAAAGTACCCATTAATTGGGTAGTTTCCAATCATCTTCCTCTTAACAGTGCTGAAGAAGTTGCTGATGAAGTAGAAATGGAAAGTGAAAAAACAGAGGATGATTCAGATGAGGAAAGAGATGTTACTGAAATGGAACAAGAAGATACAAGTCCGCTGGAGTTATTAGGAGAGACAACATGTAAACTGTCTAAATCCCAGGAAAAAGAGCTACGAAAAATAAGAAAAATGGACTACAGTTGGATATCAGCTTTCTAAACAGACATCTTGTGGTTTTTATACTGTAAACTGAAGCTTTGTGGATTAAATATTCTTCAAAAAAATCTTCCAACTCCTTCGGCCATAAATTTTAGCAGTTTCTGTTTCCGTAAGAAAGGAGAACTGGGGGGAGGGATTAAAGTTTTGAAAAGCTGGTTCTGCTTCTAGTTTATTACTGAGTCTCTGCGACCTTAGAAAACATTTAACCTGTGGGGTTTTTTTTCCCCCTTGCAAATGTCTTTAAAAGGCTAATAGCAAAACAGAGTTCATTATCTGACTTGTGATCTGTTAGCGAAGTGACAGCTTGGCTGCTGCAAGTCTCCCCCGCTGAGCCGCCCTGTTCGAGCAGTAGCCCAAACAGCTTCAGTTAATGAGACTACTTAATTCAAGAGCTGGTAGGAGAAATCAGGATAGTTCTTAGCAGTGCTGTATACAGGTAAGTAACAAGTCTCCTCTTCAGAAGTTCCTCTCTAACCGTTGAGACAGATGACAAATGATTTACTACACCTGATTCTAGAATACAGACACCCAACGTGTTTGCTGCTCTTCATAGAGTAGGGAGATTCTTAGGCGTAGGGTACTTACATGCATCAGAGTATAATGAAACCTTTCCAACTATCAAGAAAACGGCACCATGGGGAAGGAGAGGTGTCTGTTTTCCTGACAGCCAGCTCAGCAGGCCTCTCCTGCATCAGCTACGCTTTCTATGTGTCGCTTAACTGGGTAGCTGTGAGTGTATAGTTAATTTGGAGACCTAAAAGTGACTACAGTCTCCTGTGGTGTTACAGTGTGAAGGTAAGCTGATGAAAATTGCATGGGTACTAAACGCTCATTACTATAGAAAAGTGGGAAAACTAATGCACTTTTTTTTTGTTCTGTAAATTGACAATCATATGGGTGTCAATACATGAACATGGGGAATATAAACACACTTCAATAGACTTTGCTTTGCATAAAGAGCCTGACTTAGAATTTGTTTCACGCCACTTAGAGTGAACTGTTCAATGACAGCACATTACACCGTCTTTGTATTTTCTTTTAATCAGACATGAATATGAAAAATACAAAATTGGTTACAGTTTAAACTGGCCAGGGTTCACTTAGTTACTTGACAGCAAAGGGCTTCCGCAGCTCCTCATGCGATAAAGTTACATCCCGTAGATCTTCAGACTATTTATTGCTTGGGACTGCGAGGGACAACATTTTCTTCTGTCATAGATTACTTACATAGGACTATAAGAAATGTTTCTCATGTTTTAGGCATTTTGGTTTGTTTTTTATAGGCCTTGGTATGACAGAAAAATAATGTATTTTAAAACCCACGAAGGTTTTTTCAAAATTTGTTTGCCTGAAAGTTCATGTATATTTTTTATTTCCATCTTGCAAACTTGCAGAGAAAAGAGGAGGAAAAACACAATGACACTGTCCTAACTACAGCCAGTTTTCTGCTTTTGTATTTTCTCCCTTTTTATAACAGCTGTTTAGATAACCTTCTGGTATATGTAGCTGAAAAGAGAAATCGCAGCTCCCCAAATATTATGCAACTTTTATTTCCATCCCTCTTATTTACAGATTTAGAACTGACATGGCCTTTTCAGCCCTTGGACCTGATGGATTTTTCCCTAAATGAAAAGTTTCAACAGAACAAATAGGGAAAAACATGTTAAGACTGTAACTGACAAATGCCACGTTTTGAAAACTCAGAGGTTTTAAGAAAGTACAAGGAAAAAAAAATAATATAAAGATTTCTCCCCCTCTCCCCTGCCCACCCAAACAACGCCTGCACTATACTAAGACAAGACACGCTGAAAGGGGTTTGTCTTGTTTCTTAAATAACATCAGACTTCAGCTCTGTGAAAAAACAAGAGCAAGCTGAGTAGAGAGACCTATACGCGTGTTGTTCCAAAAGTGCTGCTGCACCAAAGCCTGCTATTGTCTTACTGGGGCAGCAACACTTCAGTGCAGCTTTAAGGTAAGAAGGAAATCTCAGCGCTTGTTAAGTGTGGGTATTTTTAAACCTCCCACGTTCTTGTGAAAGTGCAGTGCCTTACTGGAAAATAACCCGGTACAAACAAGAGACAATTCAGGCGCAATTCAGCAGCTATTCAGCATAATTAAAAAAAAAAAAAAAGATAGGCGAGGCCTTATGAAGCGATTTGACTGAGCTGCTGCTTCCTTGTGACACTGCTCTAAATGCAGTGGGGAGGTGGCCAGTAATTTTAACCCTCTGGTTCCAGTCAAGCTTAGTTCCACAGAGACTGAAAATCACGGCTGCGCGCCCCTATTTTGTGAGCCCAGACTGGTTGCTAGTAAACAGCAGCTCCAAAACACACCGTGGCCCGTGGTGTGCAGACTTGGCCAGAAAGCTACGCGAAGGGCTAGTATTACTAAACACTGGCAGCTGTATTTTCTCAGTTGGTGAAGAACAGGGAAAAAAAACGAGAACTGTGAGTTGTGCAGGCTGCTTTAGCATCACCCGGATCTTTGTATTTCACGTGTATTTCCCCCTAACAATCATTTGGCTGTCTGACCTCGGGGGAGCCTCTTTCAGGTACCCTGATCTGCCAAATCCCAGTATGCAACGAGCCCTTTAAAGCACGCGGTAACAGCCAGAATTAGAACCAGCGGAGAACAGCACAGAGGCAAACACCAACAACTTGAAACATAACTCGGAGGACTTCATCAGACCTTCTAGTCCACCCTCCTGCCCTGAAGCAGAGTAACCGAGGTATACTTATTCCTGACAGATGTTTGTCTAATTTTGTAAGCCTCTGATAAAAGTTATGCTAAGATATAAGTAATCTATTCAATGCTTACTGATTCTGGCGGTCACCGTTTTTCCTAATAAAATCAATCTTTCTTTCTTGCAAAATGTCTATTCTATTCTTCCATGTTTGTTGTACACTTCTTTGATAATAATCTTTAAAAAATAAATGAAAGGATGCTACTCTGTTTCCTTTAAACAAAAAATCATCTCCTTTAACCTCTCATTTTTGCTTTTCTGTAGGCCCTTAGAAGCATCAGAATTATCCTCCAGACCTTCTTTGGGCTAACTGCTTACAGGTCAAATATTGTTGTGACTAATGTATTATAATTCCAAGGGCAAATTTTGTCAGGGTCATTTAATACTGATAAATGTTTCTGGATAATCCTAAAGCCTGTTCTTTTTCTGCTCTGGCTTATATCCTGGGTTGATTATCTTTGGCATCTGCCACAGTCTTTTTTGGTGACGGCAAAAGCAAAGGCAGCAATTTATACCTCGGCCAGCAAACATCACTTCAGATGCCGAATCTCCGCAGGGCAGCATTCTGCACGGATACCCCAGTTCGGATTGAACGGCGCAGGCATTAGTTTTGGCCCCTGGACAGCATTTCTTCGGGGAGTTAAGTACTAGATTATAATTATGTAAACTGGAATTTAGCCAGGGCAGCAGGGTCACTCACCTCTAAGGTTGCAAAAGACATCTAAATAATACTCTGAACAGCTCAGGATTTTAACTACTTTACTAACGTAGCACGTAAAGGGGAGAACTTGTCACAACAGAGTATCTTCAGGAATCGTCAATGAAATTTGTGTTACCGTAAAGCAGCTTAGCATGAAATCCTGACTCTTCAGAAATCACTGACAAAGCACGCTGTGACTTCATAGTCCAGTGTCACGGAGACGCATAGCCAACAAGATAAAAGTACTAAATCTTAAAACACTGCTATAAACAGCGCTCTGAGTTTGATTCGAAAGTGAATGTAGTCCACGTTGCTCATGAAGAAGTTCTTAATATTGTTCATAATACAGCGAGTGAAGCCCTTTAGGCAAATAACACAACGTGGCTGGGGGGAAGGGTTACCACACAGCTCTGGGAACGTGCACATCAGCAGTTTCTGAGGTTGCAGGTTTCTCAGACGCTTTGAGGGCGTAAGCGGCCACCCTGGAAAGCGGCATTCCCACCGTCGGGCTAACGCCTGCTGCTCGCTCCTGCGCCACCCCTGCCAACACACGCCGTCGTTGCCTTTGTGGGGAGCTAGGCTGGGGGGGAAATTCTGCCTTACAGCGAGACCAGAGAATGCACAAATAAATAGTTTAAGATGTTCACAGAACGACAGCCAAGTTCCACTGAGAACAGCAAAGGACTTATCTTCAAGAGGTTTTTGTACGCTCAGGAGATGAGGTTTTAATGTTATACACCCAAAATCCCACTCTTTTCTCACAGAGCCTGTCCCATGTGCTATGAGAGCTGCAACCACAGCGGGAGCGTTCCTGAGGGGTGTTTGTTCGAGGTGATGCACGAGACACCTCCGCTCCGAGCAGCAGCTCCCCGGTTCCCCTTACACCCTCTTCCTCCTCTCCCGAACTAATGGGCTAAGGAAACGAACTCCAAGGAAAGCAGCGGCCTGCTTTTCAAAGAAAATGCTGTTCGATTGATACTAGCACGTCATTAAACAGTTGAAGGGGAATTTTTTCTTAGATTCTAATATGAATCAGTTAAGAAATTACAAGTTTTTTAACATGTAATGAAGTATCGTTATTGGAGCCATGACCTTCGTCCTCTGTTGACCTTCACAGATACAGCTGTGTTGCTAAGAATTAGGCTTATCTTTCCAGAACAGACACTGCAGCCATAAACTCATCTAACTTCTTCATGAGAGCAGGAACAAAAGAATATGTTTTCAGAGAGAAAATGCTTTTTTACCCAGAAAAGCAAGATTTTGTTTTGCCGATTTTTCAAGATGGATTTCTTTTACTGCTAACTCCTTTATTTTAAAACAGCCCAGAATGTAAAACCTCAGCCATAATGCTGCTTATCGGTTTCTCTTATTGATGCCTCAACTTATGTTTATTTGCAGTGCTACTTAGTTTCTTGTATTTTTAGATTTGAGACCGTGATCAAAGCTTCAGATATCTTGGCTATTTTAATTCCTTTAGTGACCAAAGGAGTTTTCATTTCTTCCTCAAACCGGTAAAACAAGCCAACAAACAAACAAACTCCCCAACATTATCTGAGATGACATCTCTCTCATTTTTAGCCACCTACTTTACAAATAATAAAGAAAAAGTAACTTGGCGCTCTTGTGAAGTTTGTTACTCAAAGGCAATATGCAATTTTCACCAACAAAGTCGAACACTTCTGCAATGAAAGGTTTTGTTCAGGTGAAGTTTCCTCTGTGCTTTCAGCTTCCCCGGGCTCTGCTCCTCTTTTGTTTTCAGTCCTTGCTCTTCTAAGGAAGAAATACAGGGAAAGCAGAGAGATCTGTCACAGTCCTCTTACTTTTCTACTTTGAAAATTAAGCTCAATGTAGCAAGAAGTTCAGGGGATTAATTAAAATTATGTTAAAGATGACTTGTCAGTAGGAAAGACAACTTAAAAAACCCAAAGACCTGACTTGGAAGAAGGAGGGGAGTGGGGCGGTCACCTTGTGCCGTACGCACTGCGGCCCATGGGGAGCACACGCTGTTGCCATCAAGACTGCGAAGACCACGAACCGCAAGTCCCAAATGGCAACGCTTGAGTCTCCGTATTTCTCACGTGAACCCCCAGAGCCTGCAGATTGCTCTATTTCCCATGCCACTTCAAAAGCGTAGAAGGAAAAAAACCTAAAAATACAAGCCAAAGTAAAAAGGAGCGCATGTGCTCTTAGTACAAAGAGGCTATTTATGAAATACCCCGTACTGAAAAGAGCCCTTTTTCAGTTGGCGTAGTGCAAACGAAAGCTGGATTTCTGAGAACTATCACAAATGCTAGGAAAGGAAAATTTTCATAGTGCTCGCTCCATCGGTCGGTGCAGTATGTTATTTCTGGACTGCATATTCTCTGAGTAGACTCGGGAATACAGTGACAGTTTATCTTTCCTTTTCTATGTGAAATCCACTAGCTGATCTCAAGGATTAAATGGAAAGAAAAATGCACATCACTTGCAAAATAAAAAACCACTTCTAAATCAACTGGTTTAGATGAAGCCAGAAAACCACCCTGAATGCACATCACCGCAAATCACCTGCAAGCAATAACAGCTTTCCAGTGAAGCAGCAAAGAAATGTTCCAAAAACATTTCAACTTTGAATAATGCATTGTAAGTAGAACCACTTACAAAACAATTAAAGATGGGCCTGCATATACAAACGGTGGAGGTTTCCTGCTGCCCTTCTCAGTGCAGTAATAAATCAAGCCACTTACATCGTTGAGTCAAAACAATCCAGTAAACCCCACAGCAATGCTGTGAAGATACATACTATATATCTATATCTATCTATACGCATAACACAACCATGCTTGAGACTTCAACTTAAAGATGGGTATCAGTTCAAATATGGACATTTATAAAAAAAAAAAAAAAAGATAGCTGCCTATTTACAAGAAAAAAATATTCAGGAGTTCTCAAGCAGCTTTTCAGGCTAAATACAACTGTTTGATGTATAATACGGAAATCCTACATCCGTTTTAAGCATGCTTAGCTCTTAGTTACTCGAGAAAGAATGAATCTGCAGAGACTCACAGTTACCTGCTCAGATTGCAAGAGTAGTGTCAGCAAGAGAAGGAACAGCAAAAGGGAACTGACAAAAAAAAAAAAAAAAAAAAAAAGAGAGAGAGAAACACGCCTTAAAACTTTAAGGAAAAGAAAACCAAAAAGGTTCTATGCACAGCACAGTGTTGCTAGTTTTCCCATAATTTTGTCTGTTTGGGTTTCGCTAGATCTCCAGTGGCTACTTTTCATCTACCTGGAGCGTTCAGGTCTCTCTTCCATATGAAGTCTCTGGTGCCAAGCCACAAGATTCCTCTTCAGGAGGACACTCATGGTGACTCTCTCCTCTTACCAACCCCTCATCTCAGTTAACCTTCCGTAGCGTAAACCTCCCATCCAACAGGCTTAAAACTGACCAGAGGGTTCAAAAGTTATTTGGAAGGGGAGGGGAGGGAGACGCACACGGAGAAACTGCGGGAAGTTTCATTTTTCTAATGGAACCAACCTAGAAATCAATGCTCTCCTTTTGTGTAACTGCCCGCCAGTCGCTCACGCCAAGTGGGAGAGGCGGCTGCTGCGCCTTTCCCCTGTTCCCGCGCACGTGGCCCCCTGCGGTGCCAGGCGATGGAAGGGGATCCGGGTGATCGCCCACTAATGCACAGAGACGAGAACCTCACATCGAGACCCTGCGGACCCACGGACTTGAAAATGTATTCAAGAAAAAGAAATCTAACAAATTCAGTCTAGATCATAGCTTCTAAGTAAAAATAATCAGGAGAAGCATAAAGGAGGCTTCCCGCAGCCACATCAAACGGACTCAAAAAGCTACTAAAATTTTGTAATCATTTTATTACAGTAATTCAGATTAGTATAAAGATGTTCAACCAGAGACAACTCAAACTTCACATGTGCAACACAGCAGATCATGCAATAGAAAACAATACTATATAACAGATTAGGTTTGACTGCGGGCAATTGTAAGGGTCTAAGTTCTGTGAGTATGGAGCAGGCTATTAAGATAATTAAAACAACAACAGAGATCAAAACAGATAAAAGTAACCAGGCAGTAGATTACAAAGAGCACTCTTACAGACGAAATTTATGAGACTTCAGTAAATCTGCAGGAAATAACTATCAGGTGTATAATCCTCCAATTGATAATCACAGGGATAAAAATTAGAACAAACAGGGATCTTGGAGAGGGGAAAAAAAAAAAAAAAAAAAGGAAGAAAGAGCTTTACAGAGAGGTAAAGGGTCTCCAAAGGAAGATATACGTAGCATCTGGAAACTGCTGGGTTTTGTTTCTGTTTTGATTTCCACACGTAACGAAGCTCTGGCCATCCTGTCTGTGGTACTCGTAATTGAAGCAGAGTTTGCTTTTGCACAAGCAAAGCCCCGGCGGGAATAGTGAACTTTTGTTTTCAAAGCACGCACGCTTTTCCCGTTCACAAGTACTTGCTGATCAAACAAAATGCGATAGACATGAAGTACTCACAGCTACTTGGTGCTGGGTATCTTTCGTGAACTGTGGAACAAGCCATTGCGCTCCCTTTAATGTGCTAAATATTCCTTAGCAAGAAAACAGAATCGAGCCATAGAAGTAGGCTATTTTCATTAAGGAATCTACACCATACAGTTGTTTTCGACATCTTTTTTGAAAAGAAGAAACCACATCTAGACGAATGCAAAGATGGCTGTGATCTAAACAAAGTTTAAAATATGAACAGCTTAACAGACCTCAGAAAACTACATCTTTTTATGAGTCATTTGTTATAATTTTTTTCTCCATAGGAAAAAAATATCTGTCCACTTAACAAAAGGGATTAGGTTAATTTTCTTAACATTTTACTGAAATAATCATTTTAATTGTCATTTTTTGAAGTTTCATAATAGCTGCAGTCTCAGATCTATAGGATTTAGTAAGAAAGAAATCAGCAGGGTTCCACAGAAATGATCTCAGAATCTTTAGGTGTCGTTATTCCTCAAGAAATTAGAAGAATAAGGAATTTCATAGTAAACATTCAATTTAAAATGAAAAAATGAAAAGTCTACCTTTTCATTAGATCCAGTCAACATTAATTATTTCTTGAGTAGAATCTGAGAGGTACAAAGCAGCTTTTTTTTAATCCTGTGTTCATTTCCTAAATTCAATTTGACTATTCGTTAATGAGATCACACTGCAAAGAAAGAAATGTGAACCAACCCATTGCGCAAGTTTGCTAATCCTCTATTTACTACTTGCTCAAACTAACAAAAAGGTTGGGCATTTCATGTTCATAAAGAAAAATCAGCATCAAATGAAGGAAGAACATATTTAAAGAAAGAAAAAACTAGAACATTTGAAATCTTTGGAAAAACTTGAACATCTGGGAAATGCTGAAGCACCCTGTAGGAAGGCGTTATTGAGAGAGATTCGAAAGAAGCGGGTATTTCTGGTGCTATTTTCTGTAAAGCAATACTGAAATAGGGCTACATTGTGCATATTTCAAATCAGAGGGGTTGAAAGGTACGGGCAAATATTATGTTGGTCCAAGTTTTTCCAGGGAAAAAGGTTACCGTTGCTTCTTCTGACTAAGCGAAGCCTGCCTTGTGCTATGGGGGTGGCTGCTGCTTAAATACAGTCCAGATGTCGCCCGGGGCAAAGGCGGGGGTTGTGCGTGGTCGCCAACACAAGCAGAGATGAGAGTCAAACCCACTGAAATTTGTTGGGTTTTTATACTCAGGGCCCGTTAGGCCAAATACATATTCCAGATACGGCACAGAGGGGACTCTGTGAACATACCTGCCTGCGCATTTTGCCGTTACACTGACGGAGGCAAGATCCATCTTAAAAGCAATTCCTGGAAGCTCAACCTTATTCATTTTATGGCTTCGGGGGCAAGTTACAAACCAGAAGGCAACAACATCAGGAGAAAACCCAACCAAAACCCAAGCCAATTTCCCATCCACCTCTGCCTTCCCCCCACCCCCTGCCAGTCCGGAGAGCAAGAATATTTGTCATTTGAGATTATGGGCTTTGAAGAAATAAGGTTTGTCAACCCAGTGTGTTTCAGTTGCCCACTTCATGAGTCCCTCATAAGAGGAGTAAAAACCAAACAAACATATGAAACAGCTTGTTTGCATTTAAACAAACATTAATTGATTGAAGTAATGAGTAACCTCAAAAACTGTTTAGAAAGTTCATAGCATCCTTCAAATATTTGTAGACTATTAGAATTTAACTAATTTAATTATGTATGTAACCTTTTATTTCAACAGTACCTGGAAACAAGGAGGGGAAGGCGCACCACATTTGTACATCTAAGTATAACGGACAGAAATAAAAGGTGAAATGTGAGTTAAATACTTTGAAAAGTTTTCTTGACAGTAAATCTACCTTCAGCCTCAAGTTTCCAGGGGGGACGGTTCAGTTACACTTCTGCTCTTTCAAGAGAAAAGAGAGGGAAAATATTGTAGAAGTTAACCTGACAGTTGTGTCTCTGGCTTACTCGATTACTCCCCCTCCTGCAAATCTATGGATATATCCAACAGGTACATGAGCAGATGTTAGTATTTACAGCGTGTTGTCTTTAGAGAAACATGACAGGCCCTAACCGATAGCTTAGGGAAGACACCATCTTGTGCCCCAGGAACAGTTGGGAAGGAAACCCGGCACCCATTACTAATATAATACTATCCCACGGCTGTGCTCAACTGGAGCAAATGAAAAGATGAAGAGAAAGGAAGAACACATTTTAGACATGCATACTATATCTTTAAAGGAATTTGACACATCAACGGTATATTCCATAGAACAAGACAATAATTTCTTACCATACCCTTTATCAAGTGTCATTCCTGGAACGTCAGATATCACTGCTTAGATTTTACTTGTGCCATTAAACTCTTTCAATAGCGTACATTGTTGCACTCTGAAAATAATTGGTCATTTTGAAAGAGGAAATGCAACTTTTATGACTATTCATTTTTTAATTCATCTACTTTTCTTAAGTTACTAGGAAACTGTCTCCTATTTATTTCCCTTAAATTTCATGCCTATAATTAATTTATATTCCTAGAATACTTCAGCCACTTATTTCTGACTTTCTTCTACTGAAATTATAGTTAATTTCATATAGTAAAAGGATCCTTTAAGCACTCCATAAATACAATACACAGTACTGTTGCATGGCAAAGAATCTATTTCCTTTCAGCATTTTGCCTTGTCTGTGTTTAAGCAATATTAACTCCCAACTGTGTGCTAATAAGAAAAATCAGGGAACTCTCTGCAATGCACCAATATGCCCAGAAACCACTGAGTTATACCGCAGGCAAGTTGAAAACAAGTATCTCTCTAATCAGTACCGTGTTTCTGGACTGTTCATTTATTTGCTAAGTTCCAGTGCTATTTAGAAAATAAAGTAGGTGATCAGAACCAGATGATATACACTGAACATTTATGATTTGTTTGGTTTGATTTTTCTCAAACTCTGGAGCAGATATTATTCTTTAAAAGGATAAAAAAGAAAACAATTCTAATCAAATTTAGCTTGCAATGATGGTAGTTTGGCACACTAAATAAATAATTCCCCACAAATCAAGCCTTAACTGTAGACACATAAAGCTGTACGTGCAGCAAACACACAGCAGTAGACTAAAGGACACTGATAATTAACTAAATCTACTCAGAGAAACGATTCACTCTGCCAGACATTTAAAGTTGTTCCTACAATACTGGATGTTCTAGTGTGTTGATTTTTACCAATCCAAACAAGATCTAAATCTCGCTCAGTCTTTCTCTGCTCAGAACTTTTATATCACTAAAGTCACGAACTAAAATACGCAGTCCTTCCACAAGTTAGAGCATATGAAGTTTGACTAATTTCATTTATCTGGGACAACTCAGATATATTAGAAATGACTGACACGTTCACAAAAATCAAAGACTTCTAGAGCCCTTCAGAGAGTGGGGAACGGAGGTAGGAGGGGATGAAGAAATTTCACGTCAAGGAGATAGGCACCATATGTTCTTAACAAGCTTCTGGTTTTCCAACACCATATAAAGAAGAAGAGGTTCCACAAGATTAAGCATGTGCTACCGGTCTATTAAGTTTAATGACATTCTTTATCTCCCCAAGGACCTGAGTTCCTAGATCTATCAAAAAAAAAAAAAAAAAAAGCAAGCCTACTTGGACAGCAATTCAGCTACTTGTACATACATCCATGTTTAAGATTACAAACAAACCCCATGAGGTCAATCGGCTGGAAAAGTTGGGTAGATAGTACCCTTTTGCTACGCAAAAGTCTCAACCGAACAAACATAGACATGACCATTCTCAGTTCATGCTTGTAGTGTACAATAACAATTCAAGGTAATCATCAGGCATGCAATTATATGTGTACTTTGTATCTTTGTATTTCCTAAGGTTGCGTGGCCTAAAAGAATTTACAGCTTTGAAATAGCAGTGCATATCTATAGATGCTTTACCACATTTTCCATTATAAATATACCTATCTCTATGCATACGAAATGAATACTGGTGTTGTAACAGATTACTTCATGTCCCCGAGCTGCACTGTCTCCAAATAAGACGCATGTGATCTAACACACTCACTCAGCACAAGCGATTATCTACTGCAATAGCTCCTAAACAAGGAGCAAAGACCTGTAAATGCAGTGGAAAACCCAATTAATTCTAAGAGAGGGCTCATACCGAGAAATTATATCATGCTACCATAAACCCAAGAGTGAGGTTGCCAGCAAAAGGGTGAGGACTCCTGCTCCATGGCACTGAAATCATATATAATTTGGTATTAACTTTCTGCATCCTTAAGGAAGCTAGTGCAAGATGTCACTGGACAATATTGCAGCAGTCAAGGGATTTGTGAAACATGAGCAGTTATAGGAAAAAACCAACCAAACAAACAAAACCCTCTCTGAAAAGTCTCAATTTGTGCCAGGGACTTACTAAAGGCTTGCTTTTTTCTAGGGATCATTTGGGAAACCATCAGCATTACTGGCACAACTTGAGGCTTCTCTGCTAGAAAAGTTAAGGATCCTGCTGAGAAACTTGTTTCGTGTATCATACTGTTGAAGAGCTTTTAAACCTACGGCCTTTTAAGAGATATGCAGAAAAAAATATTCCGTATTTATGTAAAGGATTAGGGATATGTATAATGAAAGAGGCGTCTTGTATTGGGTGACAAAGGCCTCTTGATGCATACCCAGTGGAGGGACCTATATTCAAAAAAGCAGCAGTGCCTCCAAGTACACTGGTGATGTTTCAATACATATATTTTTCACTTCTGGAGAATCTAAAGCAGTCCCAGTTTATGATCACAGACTCAGAAAATATAAAAATAGTAACAGAATCAAATTGTCATGTGAAATGAGACAGTTTTGAGGCCTGATAGATCCCAAAGATTAAAGCGCAGAGCACGATCCACAACTATTTACGCTATCGGGAATGCTGATCTCACATGGGAACAACAATATTACTGCGGACAGTACACCACAGCAGTTTAGAGCCTACGTTAGTATTTTGTAGTTTTTAATTTCTCCCACATGGTTTATATTTTTCCATTTGATGTAATTTTTCTTTTAGTAAATCAAAGCTGAAAACCATGCCAAGCTGTGCCTTAATCCCAAGAATATATTCTCCAGATCAAAATCATCTGATTTAAGGGTCATTTTTATTTCTTAAGTGTTACTTCAGAAACGTCTGGTCATTGAACCAGTCACAAGTCATAGCACTTCTTTCCTGCTACCAGTACCTAAACCGATGAGAAAGCTGACACAGCAAATATGCTGCGGCTTGGACCGTTTACGAAAGGGGATCTTTTATGCTTAGCAATCTTCACAGTTGTGCAGAGAAAGGACAGTTTGACAAACCACAAAAAAACCAAAACAACTCTTGAGTAATGCGCCGCCTTCATTTTAGCACTCTCGTTGTGTCCAGTTTTTAACCTGTTTTTCAGCTTTTCCTTTGCGTTTTCTCATATCGTTTATTTATTTTCAGTATTCTGCCAAGGAACGAACCACCCGGGAGATAAAGTATGGGGACTGTTTTTGTAGTTTCGCTGGAATATATTCCACAAATTCCAGGGTCCAGGAGAGGACCACAGCGAGAAGCAGGAAATACCCTTAATCATTTACTTCCCACAAAGCATACCTTGCTCTGTGTGGCTTCATTCCGCTGAAGCATCTTTTAGACTGTCTCAAAGTGCAACTTTTTTCCTAGATAAAATCTATTTTTAGAAGAGAACTATGAAATATCTGAGATGGAGAAAGCATGAAAAAAATATACCCTTTTTCCTATTTAAAAATACACCTGTACCAACCATTTTTCCTATTAAAGATATGCCTGTACCAAGGATTTTATACCACGTTTGAATTCCAAAGAGGAAAGACATTCAGAGATTAGCAACGTACACATCTCTTTTCATGCCGACAACCTGCAACTTGGTTAGATTAATCACAAAAGTAGCTTTAGAGTCTGCGGGGCTCATATGAAACAGGAAAAGTACTTCCTTCCTCTAGCTCCTGAGAGCTGACTTCCTTCATGAGGCAAAATCTGTCTCATACGGCTGGGCGTGGAAGTAGCTCTCCTGCCCTCAGCTGCACCCGCCGAGCCATCCTGGCAGAAAATACATTGTGGAAGAGAAAAGGAGGAGGAGGGGGTGGGGGGAAGTTAAAAAAAAAAAAAAAAGAAGGCAGAACGTGCAAATTCACCCCATCCACTGCTGAAAGACAACACGGAATGATGACTTCCATTAGGCTCTGGTTGCCTGAAACAATCTTAATTTTCAAGTTTTTCTGACCCTTACTATGCAAATTAGCCCCCAGACAGATAGAGCCACGTGGGAGAATGGGGCTGTGCGTCGGGTTAATAGAGTTCGTGTTATTCCCTTGGGTTTAACTCCAGCCAGTCTGGACACGTCAGTCAGTCTGAAGGCAGGCAGATTAAAGGCAACTGAAGAGATAAGAAGAAAGCACAATGTCTAAATCAGACTCCTTACACACTTCATTTTTATTATTCTTTCTTTCTAAGACTCCTCTCTTGGGCTGGCCTGGAAGAAATGCATTTTGCTGAAGAATTGAGGTTCTGTAAGTACAAAAAGAAAGCATGGAGGTTTAAAGTAAAAATATAAAATACACATCACTGTGTAACAAGTAGTTAGACACTAAGAAGAGAGATTCAGTTGTTACACCTGACTGGGACTCTGCCCGAGATGGAGGTTTGGGGCTGAGGTTTCCCTGTTCCGAGGGGAGCCTTTGACCATCCACATCACGCGGTCAGGAAGACAGTTCTCTATCTGCAATAGCCAACATCTCTGCTGTTGCTGGTACCAGCATAACAGTGGCCTGGAAAGCAAAATACTTTTCCTACCTCAGCTCCTAACCACAAGGAACTGAAGTATGAAAGAAAACAAGTTTTGGCGTAGTTTTCATAGAATCACAGAACGGTTCGGGTTGGAAGGGACCTTAAAGATCATCTAGTTCCAACCCCCCTGCCATGGGCAGGGACACCTCCCACTAGAAGGTTTTTGGTTTTGAACCCAACCAGGACCTAACCCCATTTAAAAAATTTCAAGTCTAAAGAGCATTTTAATAAAGGGTTATAATAGAGGTAAATAGAATACTGAAAAACAGCTAGACTCATCTCTCTCCCTTTGGAGGCATACAGCTTCTTGAGAGACCTACAAACATAATGGCTCGAATGGATAGTTTAGTGTGAAAGCTTTACCAAATTGAAGCCATTTTAACCTTTTCAGGAAACAAAAAAAAACATCCGTTCACACAAGTTTTTGGACTGAGCATGAATTTCAAAAGCAAAACGTTCGCAAGTGGCTTTCTGCAACCGATCTGCAGAACCAGCAATTTTCACCGACAGAATTAAGAGTCCCACAGTACAGGACAGTCACATCACCACGGTGGCAAATGCTGCACGCAGCTACACCGAGTGACCACAGGCAAGGCTTTGAGCTATTCTACGACCAGCACGAAGGGAGTAATATTACTGTCCACATTTTTTACTAGTTAACACTGAACTTTTCTTTTGAGGATGAAATAAATAGACTAATAGTTGGATCAAAAAACTTGGGATTATCACGGAATGCTGCCTACGTTCACGGGTTGTCTATATTGATAGACTCTTACAGAACAATATGCACAACATGCAGTTTTTTAGAATATTAGTAATGCCATTTCTGGTTTTAATTCCTTTTTTCCAGGTATTTTAGTTGCATCATAAGCGTGACGTTAAACAAGCTGTTCAGACAGCAGTTTAAAGCATTACTCCTAAAACAACAGGCCTGTGGCTTCTTTTAAACTCTTACCCATAGGAACAAGGCAAGCACGATCCCGAGAGGCAAAATTATACTATATAGTATAGTCTGACCACCCAGACACTTAAAACTGAAATACTTGCAGATATATCAGACCATAATCACACTACAATCACACAGCAGGCAAGGCGTGGAGATGACTGCTTTTATATTTCTTTGCAAAAGTAGAAGGAATTAGTAATAATTATCATCAGTTCTTATTCTGAAACAGCAAAGCACATTTTCTTTCTGGCAAGCAGCCGAACTATTAATGTTTCTAAAGTATACTGAGATCTATCAATTGAAAGCATACCAGGAGCGGAAAACACATCACAACCCATGTGTTATACAGACCTGCATTAGTTTTACTCCTTTGAAACCTAGTTTGAATCAAGAACTACATAAAACTTTGATGTAAAGCAAATAATTGTTCTGCTCAAAACACAAGCTGGTTTTGCTTTGAAGATGTGTGGCATAAAGAGCGGGAAGTCACAAATGATTTCCATGGGAAACATATGACTCCACAGTACTCCTATCGTTGCTCAGACATCTACTCCTGGGTCTTCTGATCACGTTGTGAAAGGATGTGAAACTTCAGAAGTATTATTTCTTGTATATTTTTCCATGTCATGAGCACAATGAATGGGATTGCTCCCAGGGGCAAATCACAGAGCATACTTATTGCTAGAATCAGAATGCATTAAATTCGGGTTTTGATCTATTAAAATAGACTATTTACAGCTAAGGTTTCCTTTTTGAAGAAACTTCCCCTTCCGAAACCTCACTTTTTTTTTGCACATTTAGCGTTTGATAGTACATGAGGATGTGCTATTATGCATGATGCACGTATTACGGTTTTGGTACTAAATAGCTAAAGCTGATATAGCGTAACCTGTTTTCCCTTGAACATGTAAATATCCAGCAGAGAGAGCCACCAAAACTTAGCTGAGAAACCCACTTTCCCTCTTTGTAGCGGCCCGAGTATTTTCAGGACTTATAAAAAAAAGTTGTATTTCTGATCCTGTAGTGAAGAAATTGAATGAAAAATAACTTTCATTCACCAAAAGGCAGAAACAACACCTGGCTGAGAAACTTTAGCAGATGACATGTAAGAAAATGCATTCTTACAGCTTTATAGGCAGACAGACTGTATGCCTTTACATCCCTTACTGGATTTTATCCTGTTCTAGTTAAGTTTCCATCAAGCACTTCTCCAGGTAGCTGACTGTCTTTGCAGCGTCTTCCTGCCCAGTGCCTCCTAGCGATACGCAGCCGTTTTGCAGCTGCTGCTGGTCATCCCTGCATTCCCGCAAAGCATCTCTATGACACGACAAGTAACTCTGGGCCCATAACATCAACTCTACAAAACCACTTTCTAATTAAAACGTCATTTGAAAATCCCTTCTTATGCTAGCATCTGAAATTACTTGAAACTAATATTAGACACATACGTATTTATAACTCGTAAAATATTTATCTTCAGTTTTCAGCTTGTCTTTTTTCTTTTTAATTTCTAGCCTGCGTTAGGAAAAAAAAAAAAAAAGTAACTTCTCTGAAAGAGCGTAAACAGGAGCTAGAGGTTCATTCCAGACCATATGCATTAGGTCTTTTCAAGGCAAAAATAAATATCATGTGAGGAATGTGCCAACTTTCCATAGATAACCAATAGACAGCAATTTGACTTCCTAATTGCGTTTCTGTTTTTCCAAGGACAGAGCAAAGAGAAGAGCTTCAAGGAAATGAAACTCCCCAGTGTCAAGTATCAGCATGATTACATTTGCTGTTATCTGTGCTGAGAAAGTTTTTCTGTACTTCTAAGTACAGAAATAATGGCAAGTATGCTAACGAGTGATCCTGAGATGAGTGGTACCACGTGAATTTTCTTGTTCACATAGACGTAAGGTTTTGGAGTTAACAGATCCTTGTATTACAAGTCCTAGGAAGCCTTCCTGATGGTGAACAGGCCCTGGAGCAGGCTCTTTAATGGCTAATCCATCCTTGGTATTCGCAGCCTCTGAACAAGCACATTTCTTCCATATCGGTGGCTGCGTGGAAGGTGTATATTTCATGGCTGAGGTGAAATTCATTGTATTACATTAAGCATAAACTTGGTACGCTACAGATGGTGTTTTATACAGTGCTGACTTCATATCCACATTGTTTTAACTGTACCCTGCATCTCTCTTTAAGGAAGTATTTCTATTTTGTCAACGAATTAGTATTTGAAGCCTAACAAAAATATAATGAAGACTACTGATTTTCCATCCAAATTTGCTTAAAATTTTCAATAATAGATACCACTATGAGAGGTCTGTGGCATAAGAACCGAGCCCTGTGTCACGCTGGGGTTAGAGATGCAGTGCTCCAGGGAGGGCGGAGGGGAAACAGGGAAGGTGTGCTCAGGAGCTCTGCGCCATTTCTTAAGGAATCCTTGTGAAGTGCCACCACTCAGGTGGAAGCTCAGGGGAGGAACAAGCTCAAGCTAGGATATCAAGCTAAAGACGATCAGCAGATCTGAATGTTAAAGTAACCTTTAAAGTTGGTTAACTGCTAGTTTATAGGGACCCTTTGTATTCACTCTGTTAGAGAGCAGGAGAGTTGAAAATTCCACCTTATTGATAGTTGTTAAGAAGAAGTTTTCCAGAATGTGACAAATTTTTGTTGCTTTTCTGCAACGGGTGATGAACAACAATCTGTTCTCAAAACACGAGAGCTTCTTCTAGAGTGTCAGATGTTGCAGGTAATTTTTTTCTGGTGTCCACTTCTACACCTCAGCCAGCCAACAGAACCTAGGCGCCTTCTACTCACATTCTTCACTTGTGGTCTCTCAAACTGTGTAGTTTTCCTGGCTTCTGTTTAACTCAGGAAACAGAACCAATAATGAGAACTATTAGAGAGAAAGGGAGAAATAATTATTTGAGTTGGAATGCCATTAGGTTCATAAAGCTTAAATCATTTTAGTGATTGCTCCCTATCATTTCTTGTATGTGAAGCCTAACTTAAAAGAGAAACTTGAAAAAAATTTAAAAATCCTAACTACTGGATTATAACTACTCTACCTCAAAGCAACAATTTTTTTTCTTGTTAAGGAGATACACTACTGTGTTCTGCAACAGCTGTTTTGTGACTTGATAACCAGAATCCAGGTTTGTGATTTACTGCAATTCAAGTATATATTAGCAGTAATAAACCTATCTTATAGTAGACAACATACATTTCCTGAACCTGAGAACAGACCTTCTGCTCACATCAGTAAAGAATCAAAGTCTGCAGTCGAAAAAGTGGACTGTTATTCTGTGATCAGTTGTAATTGTCATTCTGATAATACTTTATTAGTAAGACAAGCAATGTTTTTAGTTCCTTCTCATTCCTAAAGGCCATAGTCCCTGCAGGGAATCTATGCGTGTAAAGTACTTGCTGCAATAGTTTAAATGAAAGAGTACTTAAAAAAAATAAAGGTTTAGGCTCAAATCAATAGCCTTATCAGATTTGTGGCATCCAACCTTTGTGTATATAACCTTCTCATTCTAATAATAAACATTTTCAGAATCTGAAATTAAAGATGAGTAGTAAAGGCAGTATTGTTTTTTCTTTTAAATGACAGAAGGTCCTGTACAGATTTCTCTCTGTTTTAATTAAACAGTGTTATCCAGGTGAAATGAATTCAGGGCCTACTTTCAAAGGGTGTTTGATTTTCCAGGTATACAGAACCTATCTAAAATAATCTAAAATAAGTGCAAGGTACTGTAAAATCGTTACCTTTACTAGTGCTCTAGTTTGCCACAGAGTTCTGTTTAATAGAAGCATCTGTTGGAAACGTTTGGTACTTCCACTCAAATTTCAATATTTTAAGAATTTCTCAAGGAACAAACACAGCAGTTTCAAGAGTCAATTTTAGGGTTTTTTTCCCCCCCACAAAAAAGGTACAGGTATAATGTCAAATGTCCTCTCTCAGCTTCTCAGAGACTAAAATAGGGAGATACTCAAAACAGCCGTGGCAAGGCTCCAACAGTGGTAGGAGGAAAGCTTTGTCGCGCCTGCCAAGAATCTCAGCGATGGAGAGCAGAGAGCTGAACTTTGCCTTACATAGTGGCTGACGAGCCCAGAGGTCTGTAAGGCTTTGCTATTTTCATTTGGCTTTACTTGCTTACAAAAATGTAAACTCTGTGGGAATCCAGAAAATTTAAAAAAAAAAAGCTCTCATTGTAAGTTACTAATTCATACTGTGTTAAGCCAGTTGTTATAGGTCAGCTTTCGCTATGGCATCCAACTATTACGGATTTCTTTTAACATACTTTCCATAAACACCTCCCGCCCCCACCCCATATTGACTGATAGGGTGGCTTAATTCATCTCTTCACCTAAAGGGCCCTGATTTGCCAGAAATAGCCAAGAGAGAGAACCTCACGGGACGTGCCACATATTTGCATTTCGCTGCCAAAGTGTTTAATCTTGCCCGTGAACAGCTGAGTGAACACAGGAGCCCCAAAACCTTCGACAGCCATTTTCTTCAGTTACCTTTGCCAAAGGACAACTGATTTATTCTTGGAGGGGCTTTATTTTCTTAATTCTTTCGTTTGTTGCTATTCTGGTGCCTTGATGTGATGTAACGTTCCCTCTTACCATTTCATCTTCATAGATCTTATACCCCCCAAAACACAAATCAGCAGGCTGGGACTACAGCATTAAGGAAGTTTTGTTGTAAACTTGGTTTAAATCACAGAACAGCTTCAACCAAAATAAACAGATTTCCCTCTTCACTTGAGTAAAAAGACAAATAAGTTGTTTGAGGTTTGACATTTGAAAATATTGTAATGTTCTACTTTGCAGAGTTACTTTTGTTTTGTTTAGTTACTTTTGTTGCTTTTTAAGTCATACTTTGGATAAAGCTCACTATTTTGTCTTTCCCAAAATATATTTTTAGAGCGCGTGTTCTTTCGTTGTTAATTTTTTGTTGTTTTTGCCAAGAACATTCAAGTGTTTGAGGTTGAGCGAGACCCATGTCGTTTGGTTTTTTTCCCTCCTCAAGAAATCTCTTTTTCCCCCAGTTCAGTCACTGAAGAAACTGTGGAGCTTTTTCCATCTATTGCCTAGGTGGAAACTTTACTTTAGTTCTAGGTCACGGACTGAATTTGCAAAGGCATTTAGGTGCCTAACTCCCACAGGAACAACAGGAATCACTGAATTCCACCGAGAACCGTGCTGATTATTCTTCACTTTCTCAGTGGGCATTGTGCTATCAGCTCAGATACTTCCCACCTCTTGTTCCCTGCCCCTCCCTGCAAAGGAAATACCAGGAAATTTTTCTCCAGAGGAACGCATTTGATTTCATGAATACCGAAAGTTGCCCTTTACATTCCCACTGCTCTTCATGCCCCACAGAAGACAGACTGGGTGGGCAGTTCCCTGGCAAGGCCGCTTCCACAGGGCGCTGGAAGGCCACTTGTTGGGCTGGGGCCACCTCGCAACTCTGTAGATTGTAGCGGCTCCCAGGGGCAGCATCTCACACACAGGCTTTTCCTCTCCGTGCAAGGAATGAGGCGGACGTGTCAAGGGGCATCAGATGGGCTGCATCCTACTTTCTGCCTGAAAATTAACAGGGAGCCACGAAAGCTGAGTTTATGAGAGAAGTGGGCTACTCTAGGAAGGAGGCCAAAGTACATTCCCACAGTAAAGCACCACATCAGGATTCTTGCCAGGGAAGCTGAAGGAGGAGGTACTCCTCCTGCACATGCCATGAGCCAGCTACCCAGGGAGATGGCGGGGCAGTGGGGATCTGTGCAAAGCCTTCCTGTGTGAATAAAGAAAGGGGATTTATAAACTGCTGAAGTGTCCATCACATGAGTTTTGTTTCCTTTTTAGTTCTAATCAAGATTTTTATGGCAAAGGCAGCAAGAACATTGCTTGCCGCTCATGATGCTGTATTTCTGCTATACAGAACAAACCCTCAACACGTGACGGCTACAGTAACACGCACCTGACTGTGGATTACACAAGAACATCTTACACACACCCATGTTTTAAGATGGTTGAATCCTACCTTTTTCATTATGCTTATGTTCACACTTACACTACCAGTTCAAATTTCCAGCCTTACAGCTGACCTCTGATTATTGTTTTTTTTTTTTTCTTGTCAATATCAAATAAATAACTGCAACCAGAACCCCAATCCAGGAAAAACAGACCAGTTGCTTCCTCTGTATTAGTAGCCTTGAGAAGATTACTAATCCTCCCACCTGTGTGCAAAGTGACATAAAAATAATATGGTACAATATGAAAGAGTTGACCCTGCCGTGGTTGTATTTCATTGGTTTCAGGTCTCCCTGCTTCAAACTTAGTTTCCTCACAGGAAAAGAGCGTTAATTTTAAAGACTGCCATAAATAATTATATTCAATGGGAATACCTTCATAGAGATCCATTTAACCGAGTCCTCTCACTATAGCGTATAACTTAACGTGCTCCCATACTTATTAATGAGTGATACATTAATAGATTTACCACATAATCACAGATAAAGTAAGACAGGAAAACTGTTACTAAGAAACATGTGATAGCGAGTCCTAAAATACTCTGGGATAGGTTTGAACTACTTGCTGGCTGGGAAACTGCTGAATCATGCCCTTAGGCTCATACTGAAAATAGTGTTTCGTTTGGCAAAGCACATACAAGCTATTGATGTTCCCTATTGTTGAACGCCAGCTGAATAGCTGCTGATCAGGAAGGATGAAGAAGCATTCTCCTAACTTTTCTGCCTCCTTGAAAGAAAGGCAATAGCAAGTATGTTTTATCCTACAGTAGTTCCCCCTTTCGCAGCAGCTTTTAACAGAAAAAAGAAAGTCTCTAACACATTTTCAAAGTGTTCTGTGAGCTTTCTGAGTGTGAGACACCTTAGAAGAACCTTTACTTGCCTTTTTACACATGCAGCGTTGATGGGTAGCAGGCGTCACTCATCTCTCAGTTGTAGTCCTCTCTGGTGAGACTGTGATATTCTCACTGTAGAGTCTATAAATTATTTTTTAGACTTAAGGGGAGAAAAGAGCCATTCTCGATCATTTAAAGAAGATTGAATTAATATGAGTAAAGTAGCTCTCTCTGAGGTCTTGGAAAAGGTGACTGCTTAATGCCCTTAACAAGGAGGGAGAGGTTTTAAAAAGTTGAGTTCAAAAGCTCCAGCTGGAGTTAATTATGTTCTCTAATAGGCTTTGTAATGACTGTGTTTCCTGGCCTTTGGCATCCCATAGGCAGAAGGAGAGACAAGAGTTGCCCTCTGAGTTTCTCTGGGTGCCTTGTTACCTCCTCCCTTATTCCTTCTGCCCCGGTATGATGGAGACCTAGACTGAAGTCCTGGGTTTATCAGCAGAAAGGGTGCAGCGCAAGCTGCTGGTATGAACTTGGCAAAGTCCATCCAAGGTGGCCAGGCACCCCTCTTCCAGCAGCACAAGTTTCATCCTCTTTCTGGTCCCTATGCCGGTGTGGAGGGACCTCCTGCTTTGGCCCCGATGCCACGCAGCCTCGCCCGGGGAGCCTTAGCCCAGCTGGAGGGATAGGTCATGCAGAGCAGCCTCTTCGGCAGAGCTGCCAGGGGACAGGCACTGAGAAATCGCAGGGAGAAGCCTAAGAAGGGAAGAAATATTATTGCAGTTTTCTCTGCTCGGTCTGGGAGTGTTACCTCCCAGCCCTCTGGCTGACTTGACCTCTCCGCAGTGGCTGACTGCCATCCATGTAACATCTGACCATTTAAAACACGGTGGTGGTTTTTAAAAGGACAGAAAGTATATTACCTTTTAACCATCTGCCCTGAAATCTTTATACAAGAGTTTGGGTATCACATAATGAAACGTTCTCATACATTTTTTATTACAGGAGGGGTAAGAAAAATGTCCGTGGTGACACAGCCACTCGAAGTTGCAGCCCTTGCATTTTGTCTGTAACTTACATATAATCATGTAATTTTTCCCGCAAATAAAATCCATCTTTGAAAAGAAAAATAATCTCTAGGCAGGAAGCGTGGGCAGCCCAGCTCTCCAGTCTCCAGGGAGGGTAGTTTATTCAGAAAGCAGAGGATGGTATTTCCAGAGTTTCCTTTACGGAACTTTAAATCGCGGTAGGTGGGACACATGCGGTCTGCTGAAGAGATGTGCTGAGTTAATTTGCTGCTTTAGCAAAGCTCCCTGGCACAGGCCACCTGCCGAATCCATACCACATAGGGGGTTATAAGTACTTTGTGCTATATATTTCTGCTATAGAGAATAAACCCTCAACACACGGTAACTGCAGTTACCTTTGTGCTACATATTTCTCACAAGTTCATGAGTAATTCACCGAAATCTTCAGCACAGTTGTAATTAGGTAATTCCTCTTGGTGTCTGCTTGGTAAGTTACTCTTTTTCCTGAAATCCACAAACACATTTTGCTTCTTGGTCCTACTTCTTTAGATTTCAACAGCAAATGACTGAGACTATCAGAGCCCAGAAATGGCAGTCCCCTGCATTTATCAAGCCCAAGACACAAACGACCTGTATTAATTAACTTTCAGTCAGTATCATTAGGATGGCACAGAACCGTCTCACTCCAGATGACTTCGGAGGCAGGAGTAAGACCTAGAGGTGGTTTACTGTAGCGTGACAAGTGATGCTTCAGAGGAGGGAGCAGGGAAAGATAGGGATGTCCACTGAATAAATTAAAGGTTTGAAGGATGCAGGGATTTAAATAATGGCTAGCAGCGAGGTAATAACGTGAAAGCAATTAATCTCAGTCTGCAGTATCTGTGTGTCCTCTGTCACATGCTCCTGATGGGCCGTCTTACTTCCCCCTTCCTTAACATTTTATACACTTTTATCACCCCAGTCTGAGCTCTCCAAGACTCTTCCACGGGCACTGGACAAATCTTGGTTTACAGAATGTGCTTTCTCCCATGCCTCTCTTGCTCTCAGCCATACTTTGCTGCTCTGTGAAACCCAGTCAGAACTGTCTTTGCCATTTCTAACCAAGGGTTGTACTTAAGGCTACCAGAATTGGTTTACTTTTTCCATCCTATTGTTTCGTGATTGCAGCCAAACTTCTGGTATATTGTGTTAAGCATGATGTAAGGTAAGAATTGCTGACACATCCCCAAGCACATCTAATAATGCCTTGTATCACTTCCTCAGGATGATCTTGCGAAACTGCGTTTTCCCTTTTTTTTGAAGTGTGTTATTCGTAGATGGAAGCAGAGTTAGATAAATAAAAATGCATTGTAGGAATTGCAGTTAATAGTACCGAGGTGAGCTATTCCTACCTATTTTGTTGCTTAAACTTTTACTCAGTAACAGTTTTCACAGACAGCAATATATAATGACTAAATTGTTTTTAATGTATCTGATAAGAAGCAGGATAACATGCTGATATCCTTTTATTTTGAAGTGTTAACAAGGAGGATTAGGACTGTATTTTTTTTTTAACGATTCTGTCTTTTAATGAAAAGAATTAGAAGACCAAAATGGTCACAGAGAAATCAGTCTCTGAATATCTATCTTTATTGATTTGGTACAACATTTGCGTGTTGTCCTTTCCAAAGGTGAAGGTTCTTGGAATTTATAATAGCAGTGCATGGAGGTCTGCACAGAATGGCCTCAAGTAATGCTAAAGTATGATCCCAAGTAATGCTGCACACTTTCAGTAAACTACAGAAAAGAAAGTTGCTGCTGCCTTGGTCATCTTGTTTGGCACTGGGCTACATACAAGTAAGGCCTGCACGCTGAAGCTTAGTCCATGAAGAACACCGATAACCCTGCTGAAGGGCTGCTGACTGGGTAGCTCCTCCAGATCCCTCTTTTCTGGTGTCAAATTTGTCAATGAATACAAAATTATCTTCAGCACGTAGATGATGCATGGGAAATGTACAGACCCAGAAATCAGCACCTATGCTGGACACAAAGGTGCAACTTCCATGGCTTGTAGCTCTGCGGATGTGAAGGTACGTGGCTAGGGTTGAGGAGAATACTGCTCTGTACTTCAATTCCTTTACCACATTTAAGAGGACTTATAATTGCCAGAAAGAGCTGAGGTTATTAATATGATCTTCTAGCACTTCGTTTCCATGCTCTGATACTCATCTCGCCTATGTGCTCTGTGGCTGCGTGGGGAATGCCAACTAGACAACAGATGCAACACGGGAAAGAAGTACAAAATCAGTCTGAAATAACAGCTTTCTGATGAGCATCCAGCTATCAGCCTTGGGCTCTTCTGTTTGCTCTCCTCCATTTACATAAGACAACATTTAGATTTTACCACAGCTAAGTGATAAAACGAAACCATACATTCCTCTATAGCCCTGAACTTGAACTGGTTACCTATGCTAATAACCCAAGTAAATAAGTCAAGTTACCATTTTGTTACTGAAAATCTAGTCTCAGTTGGGAAAGCAGAACTGGATAAAAATTCTTTATTTGTGGAGGGAGGACATACCTAAGCATTCATCTTAAGAAAAAAAAAAATCTCTGTTTTTTGTCTAATCGGGCCGTTTTTGCCGTGAGTCCAAAGATTAGACATCCTCAGGTCTGATTCCTCTATTCACTGAATTCTTCTTTTCAGAAAATCTATTCCTACTTGTGTCCACATAGTCACAAAAAAAAAAAATAGAGGAAATAAACAGTGGGAGAACAGTTTCTTTTCCCTTTTTTGTCTAAGCATGAGCCTAATGACAAGATTCAGGGGAAGGAGTTAAAGGTGATGAGACATATTTTTTGCAGATATTGTGATTGAGGCTAGTGGTATCTGCCAGCTTCAGGCACTAATTAGAGCAGGCAAGATGACAGAATCATAGAATTCTCTAGGTTGGAAGGTTCGGATCATCGAGTCCAACCATTAACATAAAACTGCCAAAACCACCACTAAACCACGTCCCTAAGCACTATGTCTACCCGCCTTTTAAATACCTCCAGGGATGGTGATTCAACCACTTCCCTGGGCAGCCTCTTCCAGTGGTTAATAACCCTTTCTGTGAAGAAATTTTTCCTAATACCCAGTCTAAACCTCCCCTGGTGCAACTTGAGGCCGTTTCCTCTTGTCCTATTGCCTGTTACTTGGGAGAAGAGATTGACCCCCACCTCTCTACAGCCTCCTTTCAGGCAGTTGTAGAGAGCGATAAGGTCTCCCCTCAGTCTCCTTTTCTCCAGGGTGAACAACCCCAGCTCCCTCAGCCGCCCCTCATGAGACCTGTTCTCCAGACCCCTCACCAGGCCCGTTGCCCTTCTCTGGACTCGCTCCAAAACCTTGATGTCTTTCTCGTGGTGAGAGGCCCAAAACTGAACATGGTATTGGAGGTGCAGCCTCACCAGTGCTGAGTACAGGGGGACAGATAGTTGAAAACAAAAGAGCCAAAGCATGACTCTACTTCTTTGACAACTGCACATCCCTGGAAAGGCTATCCTGGGACAGTAAAAGCAGTAAAAAGGCTGTAAAGTTAAAGGTCCTGGAAGTGTGCATGACAAAAATGGCTGCTGCTTTATAGTAAGACATATAATAAGAGAAATGTTTTGTCTTAAAAATAAGTAAATAAAGGGTTCCTGACACATATAATATTTCTTGGTATTTCAGATAGGGAAGAAAATTTCAAAAGACATTCAGGAGATTTTATTGAACAAAACTTTTCTCCCAGGAGAAACATTTAATTTTTTTTTTACATTCCTTCCATAGGCACATACTACTTGCGCTACTGTTTTGTGTGTTTCTCTCCAGGAACTGGTTGTATTCCAACCACCCCACCACGTGCCATCCACTCAGTCCACTGACACCTTGAGACTACGCTACTGAAATTTGCAGGGGGGCTCTGCAAAGCGGCAGTGTCTGTGCTCAGACATCCACCCAGGCAGCGCTGCAGCTCAGATGGGCTGGTTAGTGTTTCTCTGGCCCCAGCTGTGTCACAGTTTGCTCCTTTTGGGCATGGCTGAACAACGCCAAGGTCAGTACAGCATGACAGGGAGCAGTATATTGCAGCCAAACTCCTAAAGTTTCGAGCAAGTCATTTTTATTATTCTGAAACTTTTGTCAAAACTGTCCCAAAGAATGAATTCTTTATCATGTTTTGTTATCTTTAGAAGATAAATAGATGGCAGCACACTTCATACCGTAAACAGTAACTTTGACTGGCCTTACTCCAGTAGCAGCTGAACAAATATTTCTGACATGGACAACTGCTCCTCCCTCCTTCTCAGCTGGACAGACCACATATTTTTATAACTCCCTGTCAGTTCTTAGGTCTAATGTGGTCAGCCAGGGGAAGGAAGCTCCCACAAATAAAGGAATTCAAACATCGCATGTACCTTTTCAGCAGTCTTATAACCAAAATGTGCATTTCTAGGAGCAGCCCCAGAAAACACATGGTCCAAATTCTCCCAGTTAAGCTCTGCCGCTCTTAGTTAAATCAGCAGGCTACAGCCAGCTAAGAGCTCAACGCAGCAGACTGTATAGGAGGTGTATGCATATAATTCAGGCACGCTCTGTACAGGAATATTGCATGTGAGCATTTTGGAAAACAATTTTGGCAAGTCTGCTTAATGTAAACAGGAATATTTGTACTGTTGTACCAAAATAACCTGAGGGAAAATCTAGTATTCCTAACTGTCACGCTAAATAATCCAGAAGACCTTGTTTAGTTAAACAAGATTCTCTGCTGGAATTATATGAATATTAATCAAGAGGCATCAGTTTGAGTCATTTAGTTCAAGATAAAACAATGTGAAATGCTTCGAGCAGTACTAAAAATGTTAATGTGAGGAATGTGTGTTCTCTTCACTTCAGCTGTCCTACTTAAAAAGGATCCTTAGATGAAAAGGCGCTGAAGCTGCTTTACTTTTACTTTCTAAGCATAAAGAGGATTTTTACACTAACCATTTTGTTCTTCCAACTATGTATTTCAGCTATCTGTCCTCAGCACCGCCCCTTTGAAGATCTGCTGTATCATTGCTCTATGAAATCTGGCTGTAGAAATTGTGGAGTTTTGACAGTCCATAGGAAAAAAGCTTTCATTCTTATAAAAGATGCCTGAACACTTTAATAATCCTGCAGAGCAGCTTGTAATAGTGAATTATAGATTGCTTATAAACTGAAGGCAAACATTAAGACACTAAATGAAAGGAAAAGATGTATTTATTGATGGACAAGCTATCCATTGGACAATCTCTGGAGGGCAATTAACTGGTGGTTAGCTGGTGTGAAAAGTCCACATGAACTAGTCTATTCTCTCAGCAGTGGTTCTAGAGGAAATACTGAAGAACTGCAGAAATACATTACATTACATGCAATTGGAGAAAAACAGAGCTGGAAAAATGGTACCTGCCCTTGAAGATATTCAGGATTAGAAACTCCACAACCTCCGGAGTTTCAAGCATGCTGTAATCTAACTTTGTTAATGCTTGTCTTCTCAATCAAGATTACACCTTTTTCCCATCCCCTTTCACATAGTCAGGTATTGTGAGTGCATCACCTCTTAGTCTCCAAATGACTTCCTTCGCTCGTGTCTCGTTTCCTAGAGCTCTGATTACAGACACGAAGGAAAAGCGCAGTACCCCATTTTTCCCAATTCAAAGAGAACAGCAGCTTGTATGATTCAATTGAGGAATCATACGTGCTCTAGACTTGTTTCCATTTATTTTTTTGTGTTATGTAGCTGACTTATGTTTGGCCTTTGCTGTGCTATAACCTTGCAATTCTTTTCTACAAAAACAGATAGGTGTTCCCTATCCATTATTTCAGCAGTTCTGCTGAACATTTAGGTCCTGCCTAAATGTAGTGCCTTGCACTTGTCTACATTGGATTTCATCTTATCTTTTTCTAGACCTCTTTATCGATTTGTTAAGACGTGCTGGTGGCAATAGACATAAAGCCATATCACACATCACATCACAGGCATATCACATTTTCACCTGTGTTTTCTGAGGACACGGGACTTGCGCAATCACACTGTTCTCTGTCACCTCCATCACTTCCTGAAAAACAGCTTTTGAACCACTTGGTTAATTTTGTCTAAATGTGACGAAAGAGGTCTCAAAGAATAACAGTTTTGTGAGAATCAGCAGCTGGGTAGAGAAGTTTGGAACTGTTTTCCTTCTCCAAGGGAAAAGCCTTTGGCGTGAGTACAAGCCTCGTGTGTGCTGTCTGTCCTGTTAGCTGGCTAATCAGTCCCTGAGCACTCCTGGGCCCGCCGCACACGCGTGGCTCCCAAGGATCAGGCAGAGCACATGCTCTACTTTGCTGTGCTGGTAAAACAGGGGAGAGGGGAGCACTGCGAGGAGACCTCGGGGAAGAGCAAGGATTACACAAGACAGGGGTAGGAGCTACGGTTATTGCACCTGTGGGTCTGTAGGGACCGAGGACACGTAGATACAGAAAACCATGCTTTGTTAGTTCTGCTGCGCGAGGAAGAACTCATTTTCAGACGCTGGTATGGTGTCACTGGGATGCAGATAGCCTGTTTTTCCCCTGACTGAAGCAGACAATGGCTTACCATGAATAAAGTGGGTGCGATCTCCGAGCCAATCTGTACAGCTTTAACAAGTGTTCTGCGGTTTTGGGGGACAGGGTGGGGGGCAGAGTTATGCTTAGATACCTACTGAAGTTTTAACAGCAGCATCTACTGTACATTCTCCTTCCCTTATCTCCCAAAGGAGGAGAATCAGATTTTCTAAATGTAAGTAACTTCCCATGCATTTAAAAGGATTAGGAACTCTTAACTCTGCTTGTGTGAAAACAGATTGCTCCATCACTCTATACTGAGAATGAGCAGAATGCACGTTTGCATGCTTCTCTTGTGACCAAATGCAATAAAGTTTAACTAGAAAGAAATATTGACCCACACAAGAACAAGCTGAAGTATTTGAAAAAGCATTATTGAACAGCCTGCACTTTGTCCACGCGCTTTGCAAGCCTTTAAGCAAACATCCTTGTTCAGTTTTTTCTGCCCTTCAGAGTTGCAAAACACAGTCTGCCTTATTTAAAGCAGAAGCTAGAGGCATAGCCTTACTCCAGGAATAAAATACTTTGAATCCTACAGTGATTGTTACACCACGCAGTTAACAGCACCTACCAGCAGGAAAAAGAATGTATGAGTACAGAGGGCACGGACTATTACTCTTCATACTTACTGCCAGCTTCTCTAGTACTAACTACTTGAGAAAGATACGAATGCAGAGTACAGCACAATATATTCCTGGAGGACCTGAAAATAGGTCAATCTTGAGACAGATAGAAAAGCATTATCATCTCAACAGGGCTAGATTTCAAAAAGCTGGATCTATTGGTTGCACTTTTCTCTAGCAGAAACAATCTTTACTCTGAATTACTTCAGGTTTGCTTGTAATTTTGTATTGTTTCAAAGTCATGAAGAGCCTATGACTTGTCATTGACTCTAATATCTGCTAGTTTTTAATACTAAAAAGCAATAGAAATTATTTTAAATGTGTCTGGAATTGCCTGTTCATTTCTGGTTTCTTTATGAAGCTTTACCTTAAAGATGTGATCGTTTGTAGATTATGAGTTTAAAATACATGCTTTGCAAAACCAATTGTGTAGGACGCTGTGAAAGAAGCCTCTGTCCAGCTGGAAAGGAGTGTAACACTATGACATGAAAAAATGTCATCTTTGACAGCGATCACTGAGGGAACACTCAGCCAAATTAGGAAGGAAGTGAGCTTGCTCTGCTGACCTGGGACATATACACCATGTACTTTGTAGAAGCAAAGACAGCAGTAACTGTAGTAATTTCGAACTACTAGATATGAACCTGCTTACTCTTTTAAAATTTCTAAGAGACAGTCTTCTCATTAAAGAAACAGAAAATAGTTTAAACTGAAGGGACCGAGTTCACTGTATCCGTTTTCCTTTAACAAGATTCAATTTTCAATCCCTGTCTCATCAGGGCTCAGTTTAAGAAAACACTTTTGAAAATAAAAGCAGTTACATATTCCAGAGCAAAATACGTTGCCTTCCACAGGCAGGATTATCTCAACTACCTAGTAAACAAAGTAATGCAATAAGCAAGTAAACAGGTGGTAGGTATCTTCAATCATACCTTTGGTTGCTGAGCACTGAATTCCACAGGGTCTTAGAACTTTCCAAAACAGGAACACCCAAGCAAAGGAAAACAGTGAAACCATCAAATGGTAAATTGTGAAGGGCCTTCTTCAGTCAAGAAAGTGTTCTTCACCCATTAAGTATACTGCACAATACCATTCACAAATCTTTTTTTGTGCCTGTAGGGGTGGATCAGTGTAACTACATTTTCAAGCCAGTATTTTAACAATTTTTTTAGTTTCTAAGGGGCAGTGGAAGTAAACATTCCTAAAAATGAAGCCACGTTTTGGTGGTTTGTATTAAAGAGACACATCGCTTACCCTAATGCTACCAAATCTGACACACGCAACAAAGCCTGTAGTTTCAACCCACCACATTCTAATTCCCAGACAGGAATAGCTAATTATTACTAATAATTCTTCTAACTCCCATAGGGGAATAACATGGTAATAACATAACTGGGGACAATCCATAAAGGTATTGTTCTAGGAAAATCTCTAGTTCAAAGAGGAATCTGCTCAGGGAAATCCTAGTGCATGAGCATAGCATCCTTCCAAAGATCAATTCATCACGCAAGCATATCCTAAGTACACCTATCAAGAAACAGTCCTGTATAAAATACTTAATTGAAGTACTTTTCAAGGCTAAACCAGAATATTGGAAGTATAGCATTTATTTGTGACCACTTTTATACCTAGTGTTCTCCCCTACAGGTTGCTGCTACAGAAGGCCATAATCTCAAATTCAATACAGTAAAAAAAAAAAAAATGACTTGCTCAGCAAGCCAATATACAACGCTGCTGTGTCACCAATGCTGGTCCTGGGTTGAGGGAAGACCACAACTTCTCCTTCAGCTGTTGTGTCTTAAGTTACCACTGTGGATGGTAAATAAAAATGAGGTGACTAAATACAGGGCTGTTGAAAGGCTTTTACTATACTTGTCACTTGCATCCTCCTCGATGCTATTTGTTTGTCCTCCATGGCTGTTTCCAGCCCATCACTATGGAAAACTTTCAGCTACAGGATCCATGCAAAATACAGCATACCAAGATGAATAAGACAGGACAAAAATTTTTATGCAAATTTATTCATCAGCTTTAACAACAGTAATACATAAATCAATACTATGTCCAGCATAAGGTTGTATAATAAAATATGCTCTTCTGGTAAGATTGGTTTCTAGTGCGTACATTTTAAGGGCAGTTTTCATCCAGATTGGACACATTTTAAAAAAAATAAATAAATACAAGGCCAAAAATGCTTACTTAATGAAAGTCCTGCTAAGTAAGACTTCAGGTTCCACATTGCTTCAAAGCACTAATCAGTACAGGTGTCTGCGTACATCTTAGACTTATACACAAATAGGTTGTGCTCAAGCAGCATACATTTTTTTGACATCTGACTCAGACCAATACACACAAGATTTCCAATTTAGACCTCTCTACTCTTCTTAAAGCTAGCATACACCTTTTTCTTTCTCTTTTAGGATTGTCTTGCTTTCCGGCTTTGTATCTGCACATGTGAATCCTAGCAACATTATGTGTGCAAAATACAAAGGTCTAGTTCCCTCCCAACACTACTTTGTCTTGAGATCCAGACTGCACTATCTAGTGGAACTATTCATGAAACAAATTGCTACTCAACTCAAATAAGACTACATTGCTCTTGGAAAAAAAGTAAATTTGGGAACAGATGGGAACATGGTACGCTCCCCACCTCTATTTGTTATGTTTTTGGAGCTCTCTAGGATTTCAGGAATACATCCTCTCTGGGATGTCTGGTGCTTAGTGCTACAGCATTCGGCTTTAGGCACACTGGGTTCTCTAGACTACAGACAGCCCACAAGAAGCTGCATTTTCAGCTTTGTTTCCCTGATGGCCAGCGAGTCCAATATCTACAGTGGCATTCAGATGTTCAAAGTGCAGTATAGAGGCATCCACTGACGTTTGGGCTACCTTTATTTATAATCAGCGATATTAAAATCTGGTCCCAATTTTGATTAGATACGCATGAGAAAGCATATTTGGCAAATCAGACGTATTTTATTTACTAGCTTACTTATCACATATTGTTTGGGTATATTTGTTCTATGAATCTAGATAAGCTTGGGTTTTTTTGTCTTTTAAATTCCGCTGACAGCAAAATTCCCTTTTGCTTAAAAAGTTACACTTAGGATTGAGTCACAAATTTTAAAACTACTCTAATTAACATATTTTACTTCATTATATCAAAACCTGAAAGCTTGGTCAAAGTATAAACACTTATAAACCTAGTGAAAACATCCCTGAGAAACTTTCAGTAACATAGCTGTAATGATTAGGTTTTGGTCCATTAGAGGAGAAAAATTGTTACATCCAGTTATTGAATACTGAAGGCTACAAGTACATTGGATTCCCATTCATTGACTTTCACTCCTCTTACAAAATATTCCGAGACAAAAGCCGCTAGAGGTTTTTTTTACATTCTATTTAGCTTGATATATAATGTAATCATTACAAATTTTAAGATGAATGGCCTAAATTCAGCCCTGGTGTAACATGTTTAATGTCAATGGAGTTCATACACTTACATTCCAGGGCTGAAGTCTGGCAACACAAATGACTGTGGGAGGATAGTACCTAAAATTAAAAAAAAAAAAAACAAAACAACTTAAAAGTTACAGAGGATACTTTTCACAAGTTGCTGATGTATGTTTTTGCATACTACTTATTTTGCAAACAAACGTTTTACAAAGATTTAAGTTTAGAAGTTATACCATCATGCCATAGGAAAACTCAGAACACCACCGGGTTCAACTCTACTGAGAAAGCAAAGTGCATAGCATAGTTTCCACAAAAGTGCACATACAGTTAATGACTATGGAAGTACTGTTAGTACACATGCAGGGTAAAAAAAAAAAAAAAAAACAAAAAACAAAAAACCAAAAACAAAAAACAAAACCACACCCAAAACAAACAGCAAGAACTTCTTGCAAATCAGAGCAATATCATTCTTCATTGTTTTGAAGTTGCTTAACAGGGCCACACAGTCAAACATCTCATTGTTTTAGCACTATTTTAGAACAAACCAAGTCAAAATCCACATACACGTGAAACAGGTAAATGCAAGCAATCCACTTTTTTTACTTCTTTTGCCTGGGATACTAATAATTTTCCAATACATCAGGCTTTATTAGGGACAACAGCATTCAAAAATAAACTAAAGCTGCTTGTACTCTGAGGCAAAAACTAAGTTAGCCTTAGACATTATCTTTCTGTACCAGTACTCCTGACCTTAGCACTTTCTGCTACATAAAACCTGAGCAGACCTGTCATTTGCAATTAAAAAAGCCATGCTTTATAATGTTATATCAATAGCTTCTGCTAAGTGACGCTATGTTTTACTTGATATCAAGTGCAACAAAAGTGTAATACAATATACTGTACCTAACACTCGCCTAATTTGTATTTGTAAGGAAACATGCAAAAAAAACCTCTACAAAGGTGTTTCTGTAAAGTTAAACCAAAACAGATAGACTACTAAAAAGGTATTTTGGTAAAACATTGGAACTTAAAGAGTCCACTTTGGGAATCCAATAAGTATGTTTATATGAATTTGAGAAAATAGGAGAGCAGAACTGTTCATGCCAAGCGAAAAACAGAGGAAAACCCCACAAAACCAAATACTGTATATCAAGTTTTTCTGAAGCAACTAAAAAATAAACCCTCTTGTTTTGCTCAATGAGCACAAGAATTGTTCCGAATTCATGAACAAATTGAGTATAACCACTGAACAGTATCATGCCGTGGGGGTCGGCAACAGAATTCAACATTATCAATGCTGATGTTCATCATGATTGTTGATCAAATACTAGATGTGCAACTTGTGGGGATCCTTTGAAACACCTGCTGTCAAGATTCAACTAGGCTGCTCTCTGCCAAACAAAACATTTTTACAGGGTCACTGTAACACAAATTTAAACTCTCTTGGGACAGGTTCCTCAAACAGCTAAATTATGCAGTCAACTCTAGAGAAACACCTTAGACAGGGTCACAAAAGGCGGTAATGTATTTAACCATGATATTTTTGTAGCAAGTTAGTAAGAGAAGTGAATCCTTTCAGACAGTAGATGTATTACCAGGTGGTGAACTGTCAGAGACTGTTTTGGGATCAGGAGTGCAACAAACAAAAAGTTGTTTTCCCAAGCTTTTTTGGGCAAATCTGAAGTACATTATGTGGCCCATTGCAACAAAAGACACAGAAATAAGCACCAATAAGCCAAAAGCTTCAGGGTTTGGGGCCAAGATGACCATGATGAAGTGCAGTAAATCAAGAAGATAATTCATGGAGTTTTGGACACCATTTATGATGCCTCTTTCAGATTCTACCACGTTTTCTTGGAGCAACTGTGTGACAGTCAAATCAAAGGACCAAAGGCCTACAGAGAGAAAAAAAAACAAAACACAGTTATGCATACCACTGGGCTTCTCATGGTAAGCTTTCATTACTGCCACAATTCAGTTCATACTTCCAATTACTCACTCCTGACAAAAAATGTGTGCAACAAGCTAGCCTCTTGTCAGACTCAAACTGATTTCACACTGACAGTCAAGAACAATTTACCTTCCCTTTACTAGTATTTCCTGAAATACATACATACATCTTGACGCATTAACTTGCCTGTCCCATCTTACTTCAACATGCATATCAAGCTAACAATGTTTTGCTCATTAGTTCCTTATTTCAATAGCCGTTTTACAGCTATTCAGTGTATTCATGCTAGCTACAATTGCGAAGTTGTAAGATGGTTGCAAAAAAAAAATATCAAACACATTTTAAAATATGCAAAATACTTAATAATTCACAAGAATCTTGGTCGACACTAGCTTCTATACTGTTCTAGTCTATTAACGATTCAGTTTTAAAAGTTTATCTTGCGAACAAACCGAATACATGTAATTCAAGTATTTTATTCCCCCAAAATTAAGCAGAAGATGCAGAAATTAAGAGTACAAGAATTCTACAGGTGAGAATTACTGTTTGTTACATTTATGTATTTGACAGCCTCGCCTGTTGACGGATACTAACACCACACTAACCAGCAATTCCTCAAAAAATTAAGCTGTCATCCAAATCAAAGTTTCTGTTCTGAACTCCTTTGCTGGTCACAAGTTTAAAGGTTAGACAGTTTATTTAAAGAAAGAATTAATGTACTAAACTGCTAAGTTTTAATGTTTTCATAGCAGATGTATTTAGTTCTGTCTCCTATTAACAAATGGTTTTATTTGGTTGTGAAAGAAGATCATTTAGAGATGAGCATTCCAAACAACAAGTTACATTCACTCCCAATGCAGTAACTTTTCTCCTATTAGTGATATATGATATGCAAGAAATCAGTACTGCAGTCTCTGCACTGGTGATACTATTGCAAGATCATTTCATTTTTATGTGAAGTGTGATGAATTAGCCTTAGAAATGCAATATAACACTTCAACGGTAGCCTACAATTCTAAACTCAAATTTGTACTTAGTTGACAGGCACTGTAATTTTTAGAATTAAAAAGCAGTCCATAGATCAGATTTTAATAGAGACACAATACTTACCAACTCTAGCAGCAATGACTCCTGCAAACAGGAGACTAACAGAGATTAAAGGCACAGGCTCAGGACTCATCTCTGGGTCGCCGTTAGCAGGAGTAGTAGACCCGTTTAACAAGTTGGGCATTCCAGTTGCAAAAACCATTTCAGGCTTATCTTCTGGAGATGCTATAGTAGGTAATGGTTCACTTTCAAACAGCCTGGCACTGATGTCAGCAAATGGGGAAACAGACAAATCCATAGGACTTCCAGGCATGAATACAGAGATGGCACATAAGACCAGACAAGCAAACTGAGCAACTCCAGAAATAAGGCCCGTGCGAATCAGGCCACATTTGCGACGAAGCCAAGTGAAAGCTACTGTTCCCATGATTCCAGTGACTGCCGAGGCACCCATGAGGAGGCTTAGCACAGAGCCACTCAAGCCCTGAGTATATGCATAGCCTGTAGTAATACAATCAAAGCCCAGAACAGTCATATACAGAAATGCAAGACCCATGCCTGCAAGAAACACTGGCTGGTTGTAGTATGCAACCCATCCATCACGAAATGTGATGAAAGGTTCAGCAATCCGGGCACCGCAGCTGACTTCCTTCTCCTGTTGGGGCTCAAAGCCAGTTACATCTTTCTCAACAATTAACTGCACTCCTTCAGCAGGTTTCACGTCACTCTCTGTAAACAGAAAGGTAACTGTTAGATATGGTCCTGCCTGCAAAGTGCAGTGTAAACTGCAAGACAATTGTTTGCAGTTAGTAAGGTCACTGCTGCAGAATGCATCAGTTAAATTCTGCAATCAGCCTTCCTCCAACTACTTAAATGTTTTAAAGTGTCCTTAAATCCCACCTATATAGTAAGATCAAGTAAAGTTTAAATAAAACTCCTGCTTATTTAAACAGTGGTACGAGAAAGCATAGCCTGCTTCTTTTCAATAGACTTGTGACCAAATGCTCCATTTCCATAAATAAATTATTTGTTTAATGAATGCCAGTGTTAGTTGTCATTTTTACATAGCCTTGTATGTCCAAACGCACTAATCACAGAAAGCAGGGAATACTTAAACATCTGGGAACATCTCATGTCATGGTTGAAGAACCAAAGCAGAGATGCTTGCTGAAGCCTATGAAAGCCAAGAAGCTTTCAAAACTTGACTTCAAAGAAATCTCATACCATGCTTTTCTACAATTCCATTTTCACCCCCATTTAGGTGGCAGGCACTTCCACTGGTCACGAACAAAAATCCAGAAACCTACAGCAGTATTTAGATTAGTAATATGGATAGAAACGATACATATGTTTGGATAGCTGAGCAGTGTTTTTACACTGTCAAGTTTGAAACAAACTCCATATATAGCAAGTGACACAAATAAAGTATTTTTAGAACTTTTAAAAACGCAAGTCTTCTACTGAAATCAGTAGCTACTGCTACTGTACTGCTACTACAATAGCAAAAATTAAGAGATCCTTCCTACATATTGCCATTTCCTAAACGCTTCGCTCTTCAGGAGCATTCAAGAGCCAGTTCCAAAGCTATAGAGCCTTCTATGCTCTTTATCTTGCTCCCCTGTCTGAGGCTGCCATCAGCCTACTACAATAGCTTACTGGACCAGCTATTACCACAATGGATCTGCTGGCCGGCAGGAAGGTATGTCTCTTCAGCACTTTTAGTAACTCCTACCTCACTATATAGTGAGCAAAGAACAGATTGCCAGCTAGCTTTTAAAGGAAAAAAAAAAAAACAACCAAAGAATTCTTTATAACATTCCTTTAAAAAGAAAACAAACACACAACATGTGAGCCCATAGCTTGAGCTTTCAGTAGTGCTCACATACTGCTATCTTAAAATGTGAAAATGCTTGAGTTTTGTATTCCAGCATCTGACTGGCACAATAAGTCTGCTTCTCAAGCAATTTTAATTTCTGCTATTAAGACTATGTAAAGTAATCTTAATATCAATTTCAAGGTTGCTTATAGTCATAGTCATCTGCACTGCAAATCCCAGCTGTTCAGCTTGGCCAAGGAAGCAGAGTAGAAGATGAAAGTAGATTTTTTTTTTTCCTCCATCATTTCCTGCAGCATGTGGAACTCATTGTAGAATAGGTGATAATGCTTCAATCTCCTGAAAGCCTGTTAGTACTATGCATAACTAGAGATGAGTTGGCAAGAAAGAGTCCTACACAGGCTGTTTTGCTTTTAGATGCTACAGAGTGAAGGACTTTATTAGTTTATTAGCTATGCTGTAGATGGACAGGAGCATTCCTTGTGATCAGCCCTATATAACAGGGCAGACTTACTCTAAAGGACTAATTGAGAGCATTCATTCTTTGGCTGCCTTTTATGGGATTCCTCAAATTGCTGCACAAAGTATTGCTATTTAAGAGTCTCTGGTATCTATGTGCAAAACCTGAAACCTCAAAGCTATGAGTAGAAAGCCTCAAAGCAGTGTCTGTAGAAGGCAAAAGTCAGCATTTCAGTTTGACTGCCACAGTGAATATACTGTGAATTTCAACAGTTACTTTTGTGTTTTCAATACCTTTCTTTACATTCAACTGTTTCAGTTCCGATTCTTCAACTTTTGCAGATTTGAGAGCCAGAGTAGGGGTTTTCTGGTAAACCTTCCAGAGCAGCAGGTATTCCACACACATAGACATCAGGTTCCATCCCGAAATGAATCCACAGCCAATCATCGGAGAGCCATATGTCATTATCTGGCCAACTGCCATTGGTGCCAAGATATTGGTCAACTGATCAATTCTTCTTATTGTGGCATTCATATCTGTCAGAAATGATTTTATGAAATTGGAGTAATTGCTGAACACTTACAGTGAAATACTCAGTATCATAACCGAGGATTGCGTATGTATACACATCAAGCTAAAAAGTCTTGTTCCAAGTGTAAGCAGTTCCAGCAGCGTGAGACTGCTAACCAGAGGCACCTTTAGAGTGTTCCAGTGTTAAAAGTTTACTGCAACCAACCAAGGTGTTTGTAAGCCAATTCCCTACTCCCTGTCAGTTTTGCCTGCGTGAGGTCTTCCAAATTGAGCATACTGTGTTTACAGTGGAAGTTTAATCCTGCAGGTAAAACTTAACCATGAGATCAGATTGCCTTTCCATCATAGTGACATTATGGACTCCTAAACCTATCTCTGTAACATTCAAACCTAGCATGCACAACTCCGGACATTCATAGGAATCTCACATGGTAGAATTCTTCCCTGCATAATACAAGAAATTTCCTATGTAATAACTTTAGCAATTACCATCTCCCAGTACTGGACCATCTATTTCTTAATCTCCTCCATGGAATTCTAGTAACTGGTGGCCACAGTACCCACTGTGATACCAGTGGACCTTTGAAATGGCTTTAAATTTCCTTATTGAGTCACACTGGTTGATGGCAGTTGTAGGCATTCTCAGACCTTACTGAGCAAAGTCCTTACTACTTTCTGTTCCACACTTTGATGTTCAGAGTCAAAACAAGCAGCCTGTTCTTAGCATGAACACATCTTCCACTTGCTGGATGCGTCACCCTGTCCAATCTTATCCGCTTTAGTGTCATCACACCCTCTGGGTTCCTGTAAAGTTTCCAATTAATCATGCCATCGTTCCACTCCAAAAAGTTGCTAGATGCTCAATGGTTTTGCGCATCAGGGCTTCAGGCTGCTTAGAAGTACATCTCAAACCCATTTTAGAGTCCTATTATGAAATTAGAGCTTTTGAAAAGCAAGTGAAACCGTATACCACTGTGAAGCTGCTTTTCTGAATCTGTGGAGAATTACTCCTTGCTATTCAAAGAAATGTTTAGGTTATTCTATTTAAAATTCAAAGTCAATTCAACTTTAACTATTTGACTGATGGTTAACTAAGATGAGTTAAGTTAAATACTTGCATAATATTTGGCTTTAGAAATTCCAAGAACTGAGCTTTGGTTTTTTGAGTTGAGGAAGGCTAATATTTCCAATCAGGAAAAGTACAAAGTAAGAGTGAATGGAAAAAGGAATCAAGGACAATAAAAAAGGGGAAGCCAAGGCAATTTTTTATTTCCCTGTTCCACTAACTTACTTAACCAAGGCTCCTCTTCGAGGAAAGGTAACAGTGCAGAGATACACAACAGTGTTTAATGCAAAGTCAATGCTGGCATTTAATTTTTTAAGTTAAGGAATTTCAACAGCCTCCAAGTTACACTCTGATTAAACACATAACCCCCCTATTCAGCCTGGAAGATCCTTTAGATAGACCTGTTGAACTAAGGTGCTTAGTTTGGTGGGTTTTTTGTTTTTAAATTAAGTTGCATGAGAATTTAGAGTAATCTCTTGTCTGATTTTTCAGTACAGAATATAAGTGGTCATACAATTCTGTCTGAGCTCATGAAGCAGCAGAGAAGCAGAACTGCCTTCCATGCAGCAGCACTCTGCAGGTGTGATCTGTACCTCATTTCATGTGTATTAAGTAGTACAGGGATTGGGGAGATTTGCTAATTAAGATCTGTCACAAGAAGACAGTTTAATGAGAACCATTAGAACTTTAAGGCTTTTATGGATAGATTAGATTTTTCTACTTGTAATTCAGATGCATAAAGAAAATTAACCTGTACTGCTGCTCTAAAAAAGGCATGACCTACAAAGGCACTGCAAGGACAAAATAAAAGACTATGGTAGAAAATTTATATGCTGGGAAATGAAAGCAAGATGCTTTTTATACATCTAAGAACTAACTTCTCCTGGATGAGATGGGGAAATAAGATTCCTTCATTGGAGATAAACATCAAGAATAAATCTGCAATATAGGACTCAAATCTCTAAAAGGACTCTGGCACGTAAACTGAACTTCATAGGCAATTTAGGCAATTAATAAAAAATTAGAGTCCAGAAGCTGAAATGCTGTCTAGGCCTGAAGGTATCTAAACTCCTCAAGTGCGAGCTATAAATGTCTTGGCAACGTTAAACTGCTCTGTGTCTTCTTTGCACTTCAGTATCAGCTCCTCTATCTGGGAAGGCTTAAATCCCCTTACAGGGTTGATTCAGAGCCCATATAGCCTGTTCATCACAAAGAATGCTGCTTCCCATGCCATCTGTTACAATCAGAGCAGCAGCATAGCCAAAGATCAATCACACATCCCTTACTGTGAGTGGCCTTGCAGCTAGCAGTAGCCCCAGCAAAGGAGAGTCAGGTTCAATGCATCCTTGGGGAGGACCCCAAGCAATCTCTCACATCCAAGTAGTGTCAAGGCCACCAAGCTGCAGTAGAATTTGAATGGGAACTCATTTGCTTTCCTAATAATGCCATGCTACTGTGCAAGAAAGGGGGAAAAAGAAAAACATTCGCTGGGTGAAAAAGAAGATTAAGTCTGTAGTCTAATACCAAAGGTATCGGATGTCAAGGAATACAATACAGAGCTTTCAGTTCCAACTGAAGAAGCATTCACAGCTCTGAGTTAGACATCTAATGCTAGAGAAGTGCAAGATTTCAAGTATATCTGCACGTACAGCATTTCCTACTGGCAACTTCCTGATCCACCTACTTTACTGTTCTGGACTTCATTCTCATGTATCTCTTTCTTTGATCCCTATGTGAGGAGCCCAGTTACGCAACAGTTTTCTGCTTCATTCCAGGGACCTAAAAATAAAGCATTGCAACACTTGGCTTTAAGTGCCTGGAAGTTAAATAGCTTTTCTATTAAACACTGGTTATTTGATTTAAGAGCGTGGTGTATGTTTATTTGTTCAGCAAGAATAAAGTTTTCCTGACAAAGCTGCAGTAGGACTAAAAGGGGAACAAAACAAGTTTAGGGATGAATTTTAAAAACTGAACTGTAATCACAACAGTAATTTCTAGTTTTAGTTAAGTTCAGTCCACAACAGGGAAGAGGAAAATAAAGGCTGCCCTTTTTATCTGCTGTTTTCTTATAATCTGGAACTCAAAGATGCACTGACCTCTGTAAAACTCTAGCTTGGAAAATAAAACATTTAAGGCATTAAAAAGGCAACATGTTTCACCTGCCAGCTTGCTTCTGTCTTCCCCCGCAACCACAACAATCCAGTCCCTCTGAATTGTGATCGCTGTGGCAGTGCTGGCCAAATTGGCAATATTTGCTATTGTGATAACCAGGATATAGCACACCGTCTAGAGAAGTGGGGGAAAAAGTTACAAGGTAAGAAAATTGATGAAGGCAGAGCTCCACTCCTACCCTGTACACCAGAAAAGACACTTTCACATTTGAATCCATACATTTTACCATTATTCTTCAGATAAAACAAGACCAAGTCTACTTTACAATTCTTGGCAGAAAACAATCACCTCTGTTTACCCAACTAGCTCAAAGTTTCATTTGCTAGTTTTAGCTCACAAGAATGTCTTAACAGACTAGAGAGAAAATAAAAAATAATCTGCCTCCCATGCTCCCCAAAGTTTCTTTGTAAGTTAATTCCTTATTAACAAGTTCAAGCACTCACAAGAAGCCATCCATGGTATAAGGTCAAAAGCTGTGTCTTAAACAAGAAGACAATCATCAGGATAATACCACACAGGATGACAGACGCGTTCTGTACAACCAAAGATGTCTGAGCCACTGTTTTAAATCAAAACAGAAAACAACAGTTATGAACATAAGAATGACGTAACTGTAAGCTTAAGGAGGTTATAATTAAGGAACATGCACAGATTCTTTAAATGTTTTTGTTTTCCTATTCTCCCCCCAAAATATAAGTGGTAAAACTATACTTCATATTACATTTTGAATCTTCTATTGTCTTACAGAAACAAGTTAACGTCTGATGTGACTTTGTAGCTCTTCGCAATTCATAGCTCTTAACAATTTACAGCACAAGTAAGTCTCAATCAAAAATCAAGCTACCTATTTAAATGCTGACACCATTTTTAAGGGGGTAAAAACAAGACTTAGCTTGAGTCTCTAAAATTCATCTTTGGCATACCATGGAAGTGACGCTATTTTGTAAACTCTTGGAAAGTAAAAACGTGTATGAAGAACTTGATGCCATGTTACTGATAAACAGACTAGAGCACACATATTTAAAATATGTAAAATGCAAATGCAGTGCATGTTTACATTTAAGTGGAAGATGTTTGTATCCAGGCAGAAAACAACAAATAATATGAATGTATGTTAGTATTAGACTGTTAATGACTACAGACTGAGTTCTTTAAGTTACATGCTTTTGACCTTTTGCATTTCTACACATCACACAGGTTTAGCCTAAGTAGTGAACATAGAGTGATGTAAAACTGTTTTCCTTTGTATCTTTGTATAATCATTACCACTGAAACACTACCCTTCTTGAAAAAAACTGAGCAAGCCCCATTCTCATATTTGACTGGAGCAGCTAATTCTAGCTTTATCTTTTTACATTAATTTGATCCATCCTTAAGTAAATAACCTGCTCTAGGCATCTAACCTTTGAGCCTGGAGTTCTTGTCCACCCAGTCTCCAATAATGGCTCCAAGGAGAAGAACTGATCCCGCCACAACCAGTCCATACACTGCAGTCAGGAGTAAGCTGTTTCCATAAAGTTCAACCAGGAATACAGACACGGCAAAATGCCACATACGATCTCCCTTTAAGAGTAACAGAGAGTACATACACAACATTACTATTTGCACTTTGCAAGCACACAAGCCAACTATTTTACTAATGCCCTGACAAAAGTCTGCATTAAAATAAACATTTGTTATATATGCAGCAGTGGCATGTGGGTTTTTTTTTGTTTGTTTGTTTTTTTTATTTAGTTATTGGGGGTTTATTTATTTATTTATTTAGGGCTTTTTTTAATGACTACATCCTGTCACCATTGTTTTTATCCCCGTATCACTCAGATCATTTGTCCTAATCAAGTGCAACATTACAGCTTGCAATACCATGTCAAAAATCCCAAGTATTTTCCCTTATAGCATTACAGGACAAAGTCTGTTACCTGCCACATCCAACAAGCCTCAGAAAGATAGATTCCCCAGCACAGTTCAATTATCAGCAGAGTTATTGATTACCAGTACTATTTAAATAACTTTTCAAGACAGCAGTTTGCTCTTAGGTGATCAAAGCTTAAATGCTGCTTTAAAACACAAGAGCCAGTCAAGTCAAAGCAAGTCATAATATAATTCAAGATAGACATGGGTAAATCAAGGAAGCTGTTATCCTAAATGTTAACTGAAGTTTCTGAAGTCAGTGGACTTACGCTTTTAATAATGTTTAGCATCAGCATATTACTAAGAGGCAGGGTATCAGAGCTCATTTAGCCTAACACAAACTCATTGCTAGCTGAACCTGTTTAGCCCATTGCTAGCTTAACCTAGGGCTCAGAATACAGAATTTTCATGTTCTGATACTACTTACTACAGGTTAAAAAAAAAAGCCCAAAATGCTGAACATATTTAAGTGCGGTAATTTTCATACTACTCAAAACATTTTTAGGTTTGCTACCAAACAGACCTGTGGCTTGCTAACAAATAAATCGAGGCATTTTTTTGTCACATGATGGGAGTCACATCTCACTTGTATTTTTAAACATATCACAAGATACGTGCTAAAATACAGAATTTCTGCATACAGAAAATGCTTTATGTAATCAATAACAAAGCAGATGAATACAAATCATTCATACTATGCTAGGGCACACAGCTTGTTTAATAAAGGTTCCTAATGTTAGTCTTGCATAAACCAAACACGAAACTGCTGCCTTTTCTTCTGCTGCCTTATCTAAAATAAGCAATTGCTATGCGATACATCAAATAGTACAAATTTCTAAGGACCTCAAATATCCTGAAGGGCTGAGGGAGGTGTAATATAAAGCACTTTTAAAAAGCAAAGTCTGCCAAATCTAACATACCATATAGCACAGCAATCAAGAGATACATAAAAAGCATGCTTTTTGGAGGATCAAAATAATTGCAAAGTTTGATTAAAGTCTTCAACGCAGCATAGATGCACAAAAAGAATTCACCTTTTAATGTTTTTGAAGCTCTCTGAAGGAGGTTTCTTCAAACACTGTAATGTGTAAACATTCATATTTGTTTCCTTAACCATAGGCAGAAAAATAACTACATCCCAATCATGTGGGAAGAAAAGTTTCACCTGTTCAAGGAAAAACTCTGGGTATTTTTTTTGTTTTCTAACTAAAACCAATGAAAAAATGCAAATATAAGCATGATCAGCTTAAATGTGCCCTCTCGTATATAATAAACCATTTTTCACTCTCCAGAGACACCTCAAGTCTTCTGTAAAATATGTTCCATTTATTCCATGGATAGAAGTATATATAAAGTATTCCAGCAACTAAAACACAGGGATATAATTTTCCAAGTCTAGCATTCATTTAAACTTAGTATGACTTGAGGTACCTCCTTACTGAATTTCACTTAAAATACATGTAGGTGGATTAACTAAGTTTTTATTAGCCTGGGTAACTGTTTATTAAGGTAGAAAAATAAGCCAAAAGAGTACTTTCACATTACAATTTTGTGACAGAAGTTTAGTTTTTTTCTTTAGGCAGAGATGTTTCAGTTACTGAATTCTGACAAGATAAAGAAGGCTTTATTAAAAAAAAATGTAAATATGCAAAGGTCAGTGGCAGCCACTACTGTCAGAGTGAAAAATCTGGTCGCACTTGAAACTCACAGAAAGATTCCTTTGACTCCAGTGAGATCGTGATTTTGCTACACAATTCATTAGGAGCCTGTGAACGCTGTTCAACCTTATCCAACGCATTTACCCAGAGTATTTAGATCAGGCCAATCCACACAGATCATTTTTGGGGTAACTAAAGCTATTGCAACCTGGAAGAATTAATTTCTTTCAAGAATTGAAAACCATAAAGAGCAACCAAAGATAAATCAGTGTCTCAGAAGGGCAGTATTAGTGAATTACAGAGGTTTGAAGCAGGTATGTAATTTCAAGCTAAGATCTACTGAAATTTAAACAGTAAATACTGCCTTCAGAAATGGGCAAAGCCTTGATTATACACACTTCATTCCACTTTAAAATGTCTCAAAATGTGTATATTTCAACTCTTTTAAATAAATAACTACAGCTGTTTAGCCTCACCATCCTTTAAGATGGTTCTTCCTCTTCTGTCACTATAATTATCATTATAATTATCTCAGACTGAACATACACAATCCCATCTCAGAACTGAAGCCAAGTTAAGCCGCAGCCACACTACTGCCATGCCTCCAGAGGTCCGAGTGGCACAGATAAGGCTGTGAAGTTGCAACTGATCCCCTGGCAAGCATTAGGCATGGCACCAACAAGGTGAACCCAGTTTCATTCTGTTCTTTCTTTAGTGCAACAGCGTAAGGTCTGAGACTCCAGTTCAGAACCGCAGTCCAGCCTATTAAGATCACTGAGGCCAAGCACACATTCAAATCCTTTGCTGAACCTAAGACATAGCCTAGACTTTGTTCAAACCCGAATATTTGTGGAGATGTGACACGTTTAATCATTTACAGCTTCCCTCTGTATTTGGGAATGGCTTAGTAAAACAGAAACCAAATTAGCTCTCTCAACTACAGCAAAAATCACATTTCCATCAGGTTTCCTATTGTGGACATAGCCATTCTGTAACAAAGATGATTACTTTGAGTTCTGAAGATTAAGGCGGTTGTTTACTGTTCCTGTTAGCAAAACCATTCAGTCTACAGGAACACTAAAGCTTAGGAGATGCAAAAGGTGCAGTCCTGCACCTAGTTCTGTCGAAATATGGTGTATTTCTGTTGTTTCAGCAGGTTTGGTTGGGGTTTTTTTGAGACAAGATTTTCAGCACAAAACACACTGGAATAAGAAGTATACTATTGTTAAATCAAGCTGAGTAGACATCTTGCAGTCTAATGTTTGTTACAGTGGGCGATATTATTTTCGAACTCTGCTTTGTCATCTTTACTCATGTACTCTGAGCGCAGTCCCACTGCCGAGCTTTGAAGCGCTCGTCAGAGAGGAGTAAGCAGTGTTGCCTGAATCGCCGGTTAGGCTCTTTGTGGGTATTACTGACAAAAAAAACTGCGGCAGGTAACAACCCTGGTCTCTGAAAAGCAGTGAGCCAAAGAGAAACACTGCCACTGAGCTCCTTCAATAATATTAATAATTGCTAAAATATTGCACTTGTTTAAACAAGCATTTGATACCACTCCAAGCCTTCTTCCATTAACAGAAACATCAATATGACCTTTCAGGTTGGTGAAAGTAAGGAGCTGCCAAAGTTAGGCACGCAATGTTGTAACTGTATATCAGCCATTTTTCAGTGCTATACAAAGCACAGTCCAAATCCATGACTAAAAACAAAACAGAGAATATCAGGAAGGAAACTTTCCACTTGGTTTTTTTGATCAAGCCATCGGATGGAGGCTTAATATTGTATTAACACACACATATATTCTTAATTTTATTGTATGGAATAGGACCATACTGTCCATTTTCAGCATGTTTTAAGATTTTTTTAAGTACCTTTCAAGTGAGTAAAAATGGTGTAGTAAGTTTCTACACAGGAAAGCACTTCAGAAGGCAAACATTCTGACAGAAAGACAGACATCCCCCTGACACTCCCAACAGGTTTGCTCAAGAGTGGCAGTAATGCGTGCATTGTAAACATGGAGTGTTGCCCATTAGTTAGTGTAGTAAGCATACAAGCCCTTCAAATACATGTTGCAATGGACTGTGCTTCATTTCTTTCACTCAGAACTTACCCTCTAAGGAGTCTCACTGGTTCTGTAGTTACTTAAAACCATAAAAAGGTACAGAACCAGATTCTCAGGAAAGAGAGTACTGCACTACTCGGCACTAATGAAAACTTGAAACCACTGCAACTACGAAGACTTTTAGCAGCAAGATGTTGTAAAGAGACCTCTGTCTTTGTGGCTATTTTGTGAAGATTTTTTTGGAAAGTACCAATAATCAGGAAAGTCATAGCTAAATTAATGAAGTCCTACTTCTCCCAGGCCAATATTTTACTTACCCAAGTGGACAGCGCATGTCCAAGATAAAGAAGAAACTTTGCAGACGTAAAATAGGCAACCACAGATCCTAAATGAGAAATAAAAAACAAATGCTAAAGGAGGTTCGGGCACACCCACCACGTTTCGCTACACACCGGGTACTATTCGCTGCCGTGGAGGAGCCCAACATCGCTTTCCAAGCGAAGCTGCCACCGGGACACGCCGCGTTTCGGGGCGGCGGCCGCCTCTCCGGAGCCCCCCACCCGCGGGCAGCACCGCGCAGCGGCCTCGGCGGGGCCTCTCGCCCCCCCGTCCCGCTCATCCGCGCCCGGCAACAGAGCGAGAGGCGCCCCGGCCGCCCCCGCCGCCGCGCACTGACCGCAGGGCCGCCGCTCGCCCGCCGGCTCCGCTCCCCGCGCCATGCTGGCCCGCTCAGCCGCTGCCAGAGCCCGATGCCGAGAGGAGGCGGGGGGACGCGCGGCTTTGCTCCGTGTTGCCTTCCCCGACTTAGCTAGCACTGTAGCTGAAGTCGGAAAGCCTTAGCCTTATGCCCCGCGGGCGGCCGGGGACGCTCCGCCGCGGAGGGGCCGAGCGAGCGCCGCACGACGCCCGGCTCGGTCTGCGCGGCCTCGGCTGCCGGAGGCGCCGATGCTGCGGGCTGGGCGCTGTTCCGCGCACCGCCCTTTGTAGGCGGTGGCGGTTACCGCCCCCCACCGGCCCGGCCCGCCCCGGGGGCGGCCCCCGGCCCGGCCCCGCCCACGCCCCGCTCCGACCCGGCCCAGCCCGGCCCAGCGGGAGCAGCGCCCGAGGGGCCGCGGGGCGGCCGGCGGGGTGCTCGGCAGGCTGGGGTTGCCGCGGTCGGGTACGGGACCCCGAGCAACAGGAGACCCGCCTGAAAACCGTCATAACGCGCTTTCGGTACTGCGGGCCACAAGTCTCCTTCGTTTCGTTTGGGTCCTTGTTGATTCTTGTTGTTGCCTTTTTATTTTATGACCTTTTAAAAAACGTGACATTCTTGAACGTTCGATTTGAAGAAGCTGGGGTTGTAAGATAAGCACCAAGTATCACAAGACACCTGCACATGACAGTGCTCCCAATTCATTGCCTTCCAAAAAAACCCAACACAACATTTAATGTCTTTAACTGAAATAACCTGCCGTTCTAATGAGATGGTGCAGAGTTCACTCACTCGATGCTGGCTCAGCCTGTCTGCTGCAGATCAAGTATCCCCGTTCCTACCATAAATACTTTTTTTGCACCCTATGTGACCTATTTTTGGTATTGACCACCAGCAAAACCTGCATTTTTACATAACTTAAAAAACAGTCAAAATGTACATCAGGTTAGTTTTCTCAGGATGCTATGAAAATAATTAAGAAGTATCTGTCTCTGTACTTCAGAAAACAATGATTTCTCTTGGTTGCCAGGGCTGAAATAATTTTTTCATTGTGTAATACTGCAGAGTTCCCTCCTATATGTGTAGAATTGCTTCTGGTTTGGGCTTCTTTTTTTTTTTTTCTCAAGTATATAGGCCATCCCAGAAGTAAATGCCTGACGTAACAGACCAATAATCTGTTCTGGTTTTGCTACTCCTGTGATCTTGTTCAAAGTATTTCTTGTATTAATTAGATGACTTTCTATGCATGAATCATGGTTTATCCTTTGCATAAAGGGAACTATACCTTGGGAAAAAGTAATACGGAAATAAAAATTCATATAAACATAGGAAGCCTAAAATGACTATTTTAATGGGATTGGTTACCCTAGGTGAGTTAAGTGTTTCTTCTTATAGTATGTTCCATAGAAAATGCAAAAAATCTTTTCTCAGATTGGTAGCAAAAGCAGAGGAAATTTTCTTGATGGCTTGTCATATAAGTCTTACTGCTTGAACTGTATGCTTCTTTACTAACAAATAAAAAGATTTTTTTCCTAAAACTTAACATTTTTAATATTATTAGTCCTTATTAAATAAATAACGTACAGTATATCAAAATCAACTGATACTTTCTTAGTTTTAAGTCTATTAACTGTCAGTGCTTGCATCTTTACTGACAATTTTGGTGCACTGAATTAACTCGGGTTTCTTCTGAAGCAAGGCTCTGATTAGTGTCCAAGTTACTTGCACCTTAGGCAGTAAGGTGACGCACAATTTCTAGCAGCACTGTGAGAAGCCTGTAGTGGTCCACACAGGCCAACGCATTTCACTTGCATCTTTTCTAGCCCTCTCCCTGGTGGCACTTCTGGCCACTGTCACAGTTTGTTTACTGGACCAGATAGATCTGGGGATCTAGTCTGCCAGGTACCATACATAATACAGCAGCAGAGCTGGATCCTAAAGAGATTTATTCTCCATGCAATGACACTAGGAACACTTACCAGAAAAGCCCTGCTGGTTAGACCCTATTTTTGTTACTAGAGAACAACTTGGATGAATTACATTTTAAACAACCATTTCTGATGGAATGCTTGCAGTACTTTACCTGTGCCTTGGATTATATACCGGAAATCATCACCCTCATTATTTTTTCCTACAGGACAACTAGTCTTTTTTATGATATTTAAGCCATGAGAAAAGGGCAAGAAAATGTACCTACCATCCTTTGGAATATAAAAAGCAATAGTTCCCATATGTCTGAGATTTCTCAGACAGAAGTATGTATAGTCTGTCCAGTGTATACAGAGTGACTCTAATGTGTCCATGAAATATTTAATTTGGTGGATATCAGTGAAAGGCTGTACTGTATGCAACGTAGAGTTGAACTGCACACAATGAAGTCAGCCTGTCCAGAGTGCACAATGTATGATGCAAATGATTTGCATAGTGCAAATAAACCATGCAGTTCACATACTGTAGGTCATGTATGTCCCAGATGTACAGACTCACTGCAAATCTGATGTAGAGTTAACCTGCCCCGGTAAGTACAGTAAGTACCATCCGGAATTTGTTATATCTGAAGGGAGTAACAGCACCTTTTCCAACAATTTGCCTGCCGAATATCCAGAGGTCCTAGACATACAGCTAAAAGGCCATAGCTGATTTATGAAGCATTTGTCTACTTCCAAAAGCAGCGGAGTTGGCAGGCAGGGGAAATCCATAGTTTTTCTCCTGAATTTGGGACCACTTTTCTGCATGATCTTTCCCCAGGGGCTTATTAAAATAAGTCTGTTGTAAGGTTTCTTTCCCTGTCAAACAGGGAATAACAGAATACTCCTTACAAGACCAACACTAAACCTAATACACTAGCTTGAGCACTTTGATATTTACATCTAAGATGCTGCTAAAAGAGTCCCAAATATTCTTATTAATACTTCACTAAATCCAAATTTTATTATGTTGCTTTGTGAAGCCCTTGTGAATATTTTTAAAGAGGCAGCTCTTGTTTCAGGTTGGCTGGCTCACTGGAGTCTTTTCACCACAATATTTACAGATTTCAGATGCATTTAGGGAGGTGTTTAATAGCTGGAAGCTGTATGAGAGGAGTTACCAGTTTTACTTGGTAAAGACCCGACTCAGCAGTCTTACAGCAATAATTTACATAATGGGACAGCATACCAGCTGTGGATTTGAGCCCAGGTCTGACTAATTGTCACTAGCAGAGTGGAAGTGGAGACAAAAAAGTGGGATTTTGGAGACAAGTGTTGACCAAAACAGTAAGACAACCTTACTATGCACATAACCCTGGCTTTCCACCACTTTTTGGAATATACATGTTTGTGGGCAGCCCGAGAGCATCTTCTATTGCAAGGCCAGCCCTAGCCTCCTACTTAATAACTTGATGTTCTTACCTACACTTCTGCTTTTCCTATGGGAAGGCTTAACCATTTCTTTTATTACTACTTTTCCAGATTATTAGATAGTACAATTTATCTTTGTTTTGTTTATTTTCAGGTGAGGAAAACCCGTTCAGAATTTACATGTACTGCTATTGTAGATGTCACAAAGGCATTTTATTCTTAACAGAAATCTCTTAATTCTTCACAGCCTATCACTGGAGATGCACAGGAATTAACAAGACCTGTATTTATGTTCTAGTCTTCCTAGCCAAAGTTTTTCAGTGGATAAATTTCTTATGCTTTATTAAAAATATATGACTAATGTAATCTCTCCAGTTATTATTTGAGTGAAGAAATGCAACTACTGGACTAGGTTTTAGAATTTTTACATTTCAGATTAAAATACGAAAATAATTTCATTCAAAAGACAGGAACATTCTTCAAAACGTTTCTAATGAGACAGCTGTCTCAAAAAAAATTATAGTATATTTAACTTGTCTGGCAACATGGGCAACAATTCAACTAGAAGATGTAAACAACTGAAAATGTTTTAGTTATTGGTAAGTGCATAACTATGATGCCAAGAATATTCAAAGATATACTTCCAGGAAGGCCATGTCTTGAAAAATAAGACAGGATATATTTTGGCTTTAAACAACCACCCACATCAGTGGCAGCTTCTTTAAGCACTATGCTTGTAAATAGAGCTGCTGAATCTAGAGCAATAGCAATTTTACAAAATAATACCCACAAACGTCATCATGGTTTAACCAAAGAGGCATGAATAATAGTGAGAGACCTCATGTAAGCTCAGATCTTACACTCAGCCGAGAGGTTTCATGAAGTTTAATTATCATGATGGTACTATATATTTCATTAAGACGCCCCTCTCGGTGAGCAAAGTGGTTTTTTACTCAACTAGCTTACACAAGGCCTAGGAAAACTGGGAAGAATTTGCCATCTATTGAAGGGTGAAGCATAGAAGCCTTTACTGAACTGTCCCCTGCTATGACTTAGGCATGGAAAGCTGTGTCTCTGTTGCTCATAACCCCACACATTCAACCACCAGAACCACCGTCTCCATATCAGCTGACACTCAGAGTTTGCAATGCACTTGCACAGGGAAACAGGCTGAGACGGGGTGGAGAAAAGTCTTCCAGGTTTCTTAGGATTCCTGCTTCCCTTCAAAAGAGATTTATTTCACTTACATGCAAGTAACCTGAGTATCTATACATACTGATCCTCATAAGTAAATGTCCACTCCCTCACACTTTCTCTAAGATTCATAGTGTGATGCTCCTATTGGATTTGTTTCTCTCAGACTTCAAAGTGACAGCTCCTGTCTCTCAGGGCTAGATGACAGACTGCCATCATTTTAACCTGAAACAGTCATCACTTTCATGACCAGAGCTAGACTCCTGTGACAAACTCTTGAAGAAAAACCATCCAGGAGCTCTAGCATATTCAGTATTCAGAGGTTTATTTGGAGGCTAGAATTATCGAGCTTGTACAAAACTCCGGCCAGGGGGCTGAACCAGCTCAGTGCCCACATGCCCAAATTAAGATGTTTGTAACTGAAAAGTGATGGCCTAAATAGTGAGCAAAACAACTTGCTTAAAATCCTATGTTATGTGTAACAACTTATTTCAATAATTTCCTTTTGTCTGATCTTTCTCGGTCATAAGAGAACACTGTACCCAAAACACAAATAAGGAAAGCATCCTGTACCAAATGAGAAAAAAGTAATTAAAAGAAAGAAAACACCACATCTAGGAACAAGTGGATGTCTCACACACAAATGTCAATAGTAGCATTTCTGCACATTCCCTATATCATACTGAACATTAATTCTCAAGAGTGGGAATACTGACTTGAATTGGAACACTGTGTGTTGAGGAAGAGACTGAAATGAGTCTGGAGGGTAAGATTAACAGCTTATCTGCAATTTAAGCTCATTTTTTTTAGTTTTCTTCGTTAGAACTTAACTACAGTTTGTCTCCTACAGGGTGTCATTGTTCTGTCACTAAAAAATAAAACAATGCTTAATAAACAGTATTATGTTTCCTGTCTGTATTTCAGTGTCCAGTATGGAAACACTGCGATATGTTATTTTCCCTAAAGCCTTCTAATACGTATAAATCTTGCCTTTTTATTTCTTAATTCAATGTTGAGGAATTTTGACACATACAATAAGATCAAATGTGAAAGCCAGTCAGACAGTATTTGCACCCCTTAAGAAAGAAACCCTGTTATAAGCAAAAGGCATTCTTCTCTTGAAGAACTCCTGTTGAAGATTATGGTTGACCTCTTTAAGACAGTCAGATTTTGACATCCCTGTTCACCTTTCTGCAATAGTCTATTCTGATTCTATGCCAAGAAAATACTTAAAAGCACATTTTTAACTCCAGGCATATGTTTAGTTTCCACTGATTTCAATGAAATAAAAAAAAAAATTCCTAGATTTAAGACAATGTTGAAAGACTTTTTGGAATAGAAGTGAACCAGGGAATAAAAGCTTCTTTTAACCTGCCATTAGTTTGAACTAAACAATCTGTAGCATCAGTGATCCCATAGCAGGAAAGGGGAAATCCCTTATAAGAGCTTCAGTTGCACTATCAATTTCTGTTTCTGGGTGTCTCCAGAAGTCTTTATAAAAACATGTTTGTCTTTGGAGACCAATATTCACTTACGTTCAAACTAGCCACAACTTTTAAAGTAATTTTTTGGCAGGCAAAGCATGAAGTACAAGAAGTACTTAGAATTACATGATGAAATAAGTATACGTCAGTAAATAAAATCATTGGGTCACAACAATCCCATGCAGCGTTACAAGCTTGGGGAAGAGTGCCTGGAGAGCTGCCTGGCAGAAAAGGACCTGGGGGTGTTGGTCGACTGCCAGCTGAAAATGAGGGAATACTAGGGAATACTAGGGAAGTGATTGTCCCCCTGTACTCAGCACTGGTGAGGCTGCACCTCCAATACTGTGTCCAAGTTTGGGCCTCTCACCACAAAAAAGACATTGTGGTGCTGGAGCGGGTCCAGAGAAGGGCAAGGAAACTGGTGAGGGGTCTGGAGAACAGGTCTCATGAGGGGCGGCTGAGGGAGCTGGGGTTGTTCAGCCTGGAGAAAAGGAGGCTGAGGGGAGACCTTATCACTCTCTACAACTGCCTGAAAGGAGGTTGTAGAGAGGTGGGGGTCAATCTCTTTTCCCAAGTAACAGGCAATAGGACAAGAGGAAACGGCCTCAAGTTGCACCAGGGGAGGTTTAGACTGCATATTAGGAAAGATTTTTACACTGAAAGGGTTATTAAGCATTGGAACAGGCTGCCCAGGGAAGTGGTTGAGGCACCATCCCTGGAGGTATTTAAAAGATGGGTAGACACAGTGCTTAGAGATATGGTTTAGTGATGGTTTTTGACAGTGTTAGATTGATGGTTGAACTAGATGATCTGAAAGGTCTCCTCTAACCTAGGCATTTCTATGATTCTATGATTAATTTGAACTGTTCTGCAATTATACAAATAACATTCACCTCAACAGCCATCAGTTTTGTAGGCATCAATTTTGCAGGTGAATGAATACAGGTGGAGCCCTTTGCCCATATACAGCACCCTATGTGAACAGGGCTCTGCACTGGGACAGGAGACTTCACCAAAAAAATCTTTAGCAAAGCCTGCATAGATGATTCTAGCATGCATTTGTAGACATGAGAAAAACCTCATACTACCATCTGACTGTTCTTGGTGTTAGACATTGATTAACTAAGTTTCCATATCTTATTAAGAATTAATAAGCCTGTCTTTTCCCCTTTTGCAATATCATTAATAAAATCCTTTGGTGTTAGAGCTGTATTATTTACTCATAATAGCCCACCTAGTAATTAGCCATCATTCTACAATTACTTAGCTTTCAATTGTCATAAATTCTAGCCTTGGCTTTCAAAGAGTAGCTTACCCATCAGACTTGAGCTGATACCTTCTTGCCACTGATGGTATATGACTTCACTAACACTAGTAAATGTCAACTAACTATTGTTTCAATAGGAAAGGCTGTTCCCATAGAAAGCATCCATCTTCAGGCTTTTTTCTTAAAATGTGTTTAGCATTAATAAGTAATTAAAAAACTAAAAAGAAAACCTGAAAAATATAAGTTTGCTCTAAAATTTCTTTTATAGTGGCTCTAACAAGAACATTCATATTAATATTGTTATATTGATTTTCTAATTTATCTGAAGTGAAAGTTAAAGTAATACCAAGGGAAGCACTCCCTCTCTGTTCCATTAATGACAACCATGGCCTAAATTATATTACAGAGATATTGCCAGGGAGACTCCCCCAATATCCAAAATGGTATGTGGAATCTGTTGGCACTGGCATATTTATGTTGCTGTGCTCAGTGACAAGATGCAAACTCCCTGCCTCAGGATGCTTTTCAAAGAGACAGTCTTTGGCCACAATGGTGGTCTTAGCCCTCGGTTTCAGCTTTGTGCTAGCACTGCTGTACCAAAGCTGAAAATGGGGTACGGTATTTGCAGAGCTCTTTTTTTTCCAATATCCTAAGCACAAATCTACTCATTAGCTTAAATCAAGCTAGCAAGAAAAGACAAATATGACTGATCGCTTGCTCTTATCTTGCCATAATACTTCTCCACCCTATTATTATGGCTAGCACTCCCAAATGGATGGAATGACCTGTTATCCTAACCCAGATAGCTGGCTAAAGTACAATTTTTCATGGCACAATTATGCTCAATGGCCCAAATTGTGATACATTTAAATAATTACGGAAATCAAGACTCAATATAAGTACCCAATGAAAAACTGAAAAACAAGTGTGGTCAACAATTCAATAAAAAGTTCATCAGAAGCAAATGCAAAGTCTTATATCTGGGATGGAATAATTCCATCCAACAGTACAGGTTGGGGGACAACTGTGTAAGAAGCAGCTTTGAAGAAATGGATGGGGGAGGCCTGGTGCACAAGAAGTTGAACATGAATCAGTTGAACTTGAAGCAGTGTGTCCTTACAGCAAAGGCGGACAACTGCATCCTGAGTTGTTTTAGCAAGAGGATAGTCAGCAGGCCCAGAGAATTAATCCTTTCCCCTGTGTGACAGCTGTGAGACTGCAGCTGAAGTGCTGTGACCAGTGTTTCAGTCCTCTGGACAACAAAAACATTGACATATTGGAGTGAGTTCAGCAAAGGTGGTCAGGGGGCTGGAGCACACCACGTAAGACAAGAGGCTGAGCAAGCAGGGCCTGTTCACACTAGAGAAGAGAAGGTTCAGGGAACATCTTAACACTGTCAGACGATACAGAGAAGATGGAGCCAGACTCTTCTCGGAGGTGCACAGTAACAGGACAAGAGGCAACAGACACAAGTTGAAACATGAGAAATTTCAATAACTACAAGCTTTTTCTTTTTTTTAAACACAAAGGTGGACAAATACTGGAATAGATTACTCAGAAAGGCTGGGGAATTCCCATCCTGAGGGTGCCCAATACACAACTGGACAAGTCCCTGAGTAACATGCTCTGGGACCTACTTTGAACATGGCATTGGACTAGATGACTTCCAGAGGTCCCTTCCAACCCAAATTATTCTATGATCATGGAAACTTTATCACCTTCATCACTCAATTTCTCAAACTGCAGGCTGTGGCCCTCTCTTTTGGGGGAACTATAAATACATCCCATTACAGATCTACCAAGTAGAGTCAGTGTATGTGAAGAAGAAATGGTCAAAACCTGATCCTGTCTGTTTGAAAAGGCAATGTTGATTTGAATTTGGGGAAGGGTTGTAAATAACTAGATATTACAGAAGAACTACTCATGAAAAATAAGTCCATACTCAGTGCTCATGAGTCAATTCAATTCAAATCAAGCTAAATTAATATAACAAACACAATCAGATCTTTAAGATTTTGCATATAAGGAGATCAAACATTAATAACTTAAGGGAACTGATATGGAAAGGTAGCAACATCATGGGGGTCCTGGTCATATGACGCCTGGCATGTGAGTCAACTGTGAGTTAGCAAGAATTCTTTCCTGCCATACCAGTGTTAGGAAAAAGAGCAAATATTTTCAAACAACTATGAGCAGTAAAATGATCTAACAAAGTCTGTATATTACTGGTACTGCAAAGAACAGCTGTATATTAGCTATATTCTTAAACTACACCGCACAGGTTTGCACGTGGAAAAAGTAAAACAATGGCAAGATCAATAGATTTCAAATTGTCTCTTAATACCATATATAGATGCTTTTTTCTGACCTCAGATGAGGCTGAGGCAGGGCTCTTGCTTCACTGCAAAAGAGATTGACTTAAGTTGCTTTTCAAGTAAGTAGTATTTTAAATCTATGGGCTGCTCACTAATTATGTCTTCAGTCCTATAAAAACACGTAATTGCCCATTACTGTAGAAATGTACAGTAGAAATAGTTAAGTATTTATTATACACGTGCTTCCAAGTGTTTTCAGGATGAGAGTCCATGCCAAAGTCAATTAAGTATAGGGCTCCAAAGTGGTTGGGAAATTATACAGGATAAACAGGCAGAGGATGTTTCTTAAGTGAAGGTGCAATTCTGGATGTTAGACATGGTCAGAAGCATTGTTGTGATGTATTTAACCTTGCGAACAAATAGAAGAGTTGTTGTAACATATAATTATTAAAGAAAACATTGACACAATTAAACCTCTAACTAATGTCTATTTACACAATATTCACATCCATCCCGAGGAGCACAGGTTTTTCATTTGTGAATTCCTTTCTTCTGTAGTCTTTCTGTTTTGACCACATTTTTATTGTCACCAATCGATTTCGTACCTCCTGTTGCAAAACAAGTATTTCGTTTATGCTGTTGTGCATAACAAATTTCAAAATGGTGATTAATCTAGCTAAAAAACTGCACAGTGACAACATGCTACATAGGGCCAAAATAAGCTGCCTAAGCACAGGCATGTAGTTTGAGAGACCCTTGTGTTATCTGAAACGCCCAAACAGCAAATACAGCATAAGCCCTGTGAGAGGCCTGTGCTCTTCTGGTGTATTAACTGGGTGGCAGACAGGATACCCTCTTATCGCCTCAGATGATAATAGATGTCTAAATTTAGAAAAACAGAACAAATTCTTTCTCTCTAAAAACCTCATTGAGGCTGTTGGAGACATGCTAAATCTTTAGGACAGCATGTGTTTATTAACATGGTAAGTTTTTGGTTTGTATGTTATCTTCAGAGTACTTTGCCAATATTTCTACATTGAGACTTGGCAGCACTTCTGCACTAGGTATTACAGCTACACTGTGGAAGAACTGAGGTTTGGGGAGACTGAGAGCCACATTCAGTTTTCCTAAATTCTTCTTCAGTCTTTCTGCCCCGCATTTTCCACTTAAAAAGCCTATAGTCAACCAATCGAAACACTATCACTTAGTTGCAATTTGGATGGTGTGAGTTTGGCGTTGCAGAACTTCCTCCAGGATGATCACTTGGAGCCATCAGAACCCTTGGATGGAGTCTTAATGGGGAACTTGTCCTGAATGATTTTTAGAAGGCAGCCTGGAAGGAGAAAACGAGGGCTCTACAATACATGGGCTTGTGCTGTTGTAGTGAATAGCAGGTTGTAGTAGTAACCGAAGGAGCCTGCTCACTGGGAAGGTGAGAATCATTCCAAATTGTCTGGGGGAACATGCTTGTCTTCACAATTATTGTTCCTTAGATAATTAAAAACATGGAAATTGGCTGTCGGAATCACTGTTTGGAATAAAATAGTTCAGTTCCTTAACATTTTGTATAGGTGCCTAGACTTAGAAATTAAAAGGAAGCCATCAAAAGAAATATTTCATTAACTAATTCAAGGCATGAGATTCACTCCTGTGATTCAGCTTTGTTAGGTACAGCCACTTAATTAGTAGAATTATATAATTATGCTCTGATATATCAAATTAACAAATGCAAGATACATTCAATTCAAGGTTTATTACTTTTTCTAAAATGCATAGGCCAAAGATGGGACCTAAGAGAACATGAAGGCTGGACATTTAATTAAGCAGCAAAGGATAAGAGAAGAAAAATTCAAGACTGTACCTGCCAGTGTGGACATGATCTGATATCCAATGGGGCCTGTGGGAAGTAGAAGGCAAATGGGAAAAAAGCAAGGAGGAGAAAATAAACAAACGAGAAAAAAAAACAAAACAAAAAAAGAAGCTTTGGCACATAGGAAGACAGGACTGAGAAAGAGACCAAATCCAGCGACTGACCGACAGCCTGGGTGCCAGGCACTTCTGGATTCTGATCTTAGATTCATTGCTGACTCACCGTGTGGCCACTAACAAATGACTCCACCTTTGTGTTTCAGTTTCTCATTAGCAGGGTGATATTTATCTACTAGTCTCACGGAACGTTGTATAGATAATTAATAAATGTTTGAAAAGTACTTTGAAGGTGAAAGGCCAAATCCACAGTAATGGCTAGGAGGGCATTGAAATAACTTGCTTATTCCTTTTCAGCAAAACCAGTCTATACTTACAGAAAGCACGCAAAAAACCCGACAACATAGATTTGTTACTGCTGCTGACTCTCCTCTACCTCTTTTCACCTATGATTGCACGCGGTATTTAGCTAATGTTTGATTCAAGCAAATCACATGTGTACAACTATTTATCAGCTAAAGTTAATTATGTGCCCAACCGATTGTCAGATTAGATTCCAAGACTAAATGGTGTGTAGAGGGCTGTCTTTTATCATATATCTACATAAACATCTGATAAACACTTTTTCAAATACAAATAATAATAGCTGGTAAGTTATAAAAAGTGACAAATACATTTAGCATTGGTCATCAGCTCTCTGAAGCTGGGACCATTTCTAAGGCCTATCTTTGTGCCTTAGCATCAAAGTATACTGTTGATGGTGGGCGTTCATTACAATTTTATATTATTAAAATAAAATTAAAAAAAAATCACAACAAACTATAGGATACGTTTATTATAGGATACATTTGTCCCTGCTCATTGCAGGGGAGTTGGACTAGATGACCTTTAAGGGTCCCTTCCAACCCAAACAGGTCTATGATTCTTTCATCTAATGTCAAAAGCCTACTACATCTTAGGCAGCTCGTGTTTATTTGGTCACAATCGGACCAGAAGCAGACTGGTATTCTGGGCTGATAAAATTCTGGTTATTTACTTTCCCTAATGATTCCTCTACTCAAGGCTGAGGTCTTTCAGGAAGGCAAAACAGTCTTAGCTGTTAGGCCATTAGTGTCTCACAGGTGCCGTAAGTCAACAGTAATTTCTATCCAACTTAATATGCTTGTCCTTTCTATGAGTCTATTTAAAGTTTTATGTGTCAGGCTTTATATATGCAACTATTTATGAAATCACAACAACTCGACCTAATTTAGTAATATTGAATAACAGAAGAAAGCTCATTTGAGAAAGTTCACTAGCCATCCCTAAATAAAGTTTGTTCATAACATATTCAAACAAATTATTTAATTAATATTTTTGAACTATATATTTAGTTCGTAATCAATTAAGATTTGCTGTGTTTGGGTCAAGTACTGCCACTGACTTAAGTAAATTATGATCTAATACAGCAATAGAAAAGAAGAATGCTATTCAGTGTGAATTAGTACATGAAATACCAGACATGCCATACTAATCAAACGATTAGTCCACTTTTACTTCTCCTGTACCTAATCAGTGAGTAAACCATTTTTTTCAGTCTAAGGAGAACAAGAAAAATATTATTGAATGCTGAAACAAAATTTGCGTTTATGGCCTAGCACATTTTTAATTTTGGACAACCAGTGAAAAATAATTTATCATCTCTGCAAGGCAGAAAGCAGGGGCGTGTGCTTTATTACCCAATCAAAAAGAAAACTGGGTTGTTCAGCCTATTTTCAAATGGGAACACACACACATAGGTTTTGTAAAAAAACACAGGAAGTTGTAACAATTTAGCAAACAAAATAACAGCTAGTTTAAAAACGAACACAGGCTGTATCTCCAAGCCATCCCACACAATCAGTAGTTTTCAAGAACCCTTTGTATAACATCACTTGAGAAGTTACAAAAAGTAGCATTACATCTAAATATTCATATCTGAATATGACAGAAAAACAACAGTAATTTTGTGGCTTGAGTGGCTTAACTGAAAATTGGGTGGAACCGCTGATAATTCACTGCCTAACCAAAATGCAATTATATAGCAGGTTGCTAATCAGTAATCCTGGATTCATCCTGCCTCTGGCTTTGTCACTGATACAGGGTTGCACCTATACTGCCATCTCTAATAGCAATCTAGTTATGGCAGCACCGAGTTGAGCAGAAGCTGCACAGTCTGTCTAGGACACGGGGTACATGCGCAGTTGGCCTATGTCAAGCTTTGTGCTGCATACCTCCTGGTACTGATACTGAACTAATACATCACGTGCTACCAACTCCAGGAAAAACATACCAGTAGTGTGTCACGTTTTCCTTTGAGCTTTACGAGCAGCTTGATAGCTGTAGAGCAACAATCCACTGGTCAGAGTCTTTTGGTTCTATTACAGGTCTTTTGTGTATTCCCAAACAAGTGCATATTTTGTCTTAGTTTCCTGTGCTGTAAAAAGAGATTTTCTGAAGTCTTAAAATTTGTGGATGAATAGCGTCCTGCACAGTAAATTCTGAGTGCTGCCACATGCAGTCATGTCTAGTTTTATATCCTCCAATTTCCTCATCTATAGAATGAGGATTATTTTATGTGTTATAATTAACAAGTCGCTAAGAGGTTAAATTCATGAAGATCGGTCAAGTATTCTGGAGGCAGCATTCAAAGAATATTACTATTAGTTTCACCACATACATATTACATAAAGCTTAAGTCTACAGAAAGGCCTGGGAGCAGGAAACAGAGAACAGTGATGCTATTGTACCCAGAGTGGTATTAGAACAATGACCATTATAAGCCAATGATACTTTATCAACTGAACAGAACAATGTCCAAGGCTTAGCATCCAGGACTCTATTAGTTGTGACATTATAAATCAGAGAGATCATAAAAATGAGGTCAGTTCTCTGGGCTAATTGTATTTGACTATTTGTTGAGAATTGTTTGTATAGGGAAAAAATACGTAATTCAGTTTACAGATCTACTTTACTAAAAAATGAGAAACTCAAAAAGGCTAAAACTCAATTCCTCCCGCAGTGGTACCAGTAAGGGTCCTTTGTAGTAGGATGCTGAGCACTTTTAAAAATCCCAGCGGAAAGTGTGCAGTTTGCAGGATTCACATGTCATGATTTGTTCTTTGGGAGGAAAAGTCACACTGTTAACACCTAAAACATATGTTTACACACTGTCCACAGTACTGGGCGCTCCTCAGGGAACAAAGCAGTTGGACAAAGCTAAGTATGGGGGCTACCACTATATTCTTCCTCACCTACTTGGTTACTAGAAAGATATAGAGATATCTTATACTAAATGCTTGGGTAATTCAACCACCATTTTTATATATATATATATATATGAATACATAACTAACAGCACTGGACTTGTGACACTGAAAACTATTGACCAGCGAATATCCAGTGTGTCTGACCTTACTATAGTTCTCCCAAGGAACGAAGATCCTCATATAGTCAGTGAAGAGGTGCTGAAGTTCAGACAGACGTCACCTTCCTTGAAGGTCTTCAGAGCCCTCTCACCACTGCATGTGTTCCCAGTGTGTTTGCCGTGTGCTTTCTGATGCAAAACAGCTCTTTGGTGAGCAATCTGCACAAGAATTGTGCGATAAAGTACAGCTGTTGCAGCAGTGACTGTGCAGCCCTACAGCAGAGTGTAGCTGCAGGAACAAAAAATGCTTATCTATTGAATGGAGGGGACAAGAAGGGAAGCAGAATTAGTAAAAGCAAGATCTGAAATGCAATTCATTCATTTTAGGTGTTAGAAAAAACATGGGAACTAAAGAACAGATGGAGTAAAAGGATGAAAATGGCTTGACTGGCCAGGTCAAAAAGTTTATCCTGTAGCAAACAGTATGATAAAACCATGAAAGGTGGGAGAAGTGGTTAATTGATCACATACAGTACTATTATCAGCGTGAAAGAGGTAAGGAAATTAACTTCAGTAGTTGCGCACACAAAAGAAAATAACGGAAGACTTCCTGCAAATATAATGAATATGGTACACACTGACCTCTCTCCAGTATAACTTCATGAAAGTTAAACAGAAATTCTGTTGCAGCCGTGGGGACAACTCATGAGTACAATCTTTATACTGGAGTCTGGGGCAGATCAGTGGATATGGGAATAAGGTTTTAGGTAGCATTCCACGTAGATGCAGGTCATCTAACAGAAGCAGGAGACACAAGCAGCCTCATTGGAAAGAAGGGCAATCAGTTAAAGGACAATGTTGCAGGTAAACATCATGTCAGATTGTGGCAAGTTTTACGGGCCTTGTGAGGTGCTAGACACCTTCAAGCTTTTTTTGATCTCAAAAATTTGAACAATAGGACAATTCAGGTTTGAAAGGACCTCAGAAGGTCTCTTGTCTAATCTCCTGCTCCGAGCAAGGTCAGCTATGAGATCAGGTTACTCAAAGCTTTATCTAGTCCGGTCTTGAAAACCTCCAAGGTTGGAGACTACAAATCATTCCTGGACAACCAGTTCCACTGCTTCTCTGTCCTCATCTGCATCATCTTTATCTCATCTGAGAAATTAATTAATGCTTCCAGTTGCCAGTATCTCCTGTATCTGTTCCTGATTCATTCTCATTGTTATTGGCACCCTGGAATTGCTTTTATTCTGCTAAGGAGTCATAACTGGCTGAATTCTTTTTATTTTTTTTTTCTTTTTACAGATTTCATACAATATGAACTGTGGCAATGTGACGAGAATAAAATACAAGGGAGATGATGCTGTGCTACAAACTTAAAAAAACCCAACTTTGTTCAGGGGGATGTAACGCATTAGCAGATGGCACTGCCGTGTTATGAACAGTCTCACAGTTGGTATATTTAAATTCTGTAGGCTAAAAGGCTCTAGTGTAGTGATTTTAGAAGCTCCCACCTGACTTCAGTACAAGCTGGAAACATTCTCACTGTCATCAGAACAAGGATTTCAGTCCCCAGGGATGTTTTATGAAAAAAGAGAAGCAGCTGTGCAAGCATTCCTGCCAAAATAATTAACAAAACAGTAAATAACAGTAACTGGAGTAAGTGACTATATGTTTTGCACCCCGAGAACCGCAGGGCGTCAAAGTGAGAGCAACAGCTGTGGAAGTAATAGGGAAATAGAAAAGGACAGCAAGATGCTGCATGATACAGATTTTTATTCATTCTGAGGTATGCATATGTGCCTTCTAAAATGGGGCCAGGACGTTCATCACCTCAGAGAACTAAAAATCAGCAACATCATTTGTGTCCCAGACAAAGCAACCATAAATGTTCTTCCCACACCTATGCACAGAGGTGTGGCATTCAGGTCTTTCATCAAATCTCTGTTTGCAGGAAAACAGCTTGCTTGATAAAGCTCCTGCATAGCGACAGCCTTTCATAATGCACACTCTAACCTTGGCTGGGTTACCTGGGAAATTTCCTCCAATTAATAATCCTTCCGGTTTGAAGATGGCTTTTTTTGATAAATCTATAGACTGCAATGTGCTCAAGGGCAGAATATTGGCCCAATTACACCACCCTCACTCCTCAGAAAAATGCAAAGTTTCAGTCAGGATGTTGCAGCTGTTCCACCGCTGTGCAATGTGGTACTAAGCAATAATTTAGGCCAGGAAATGGAGATTACTTCATCCTAATGCAGAGCTGGTGATGATTTTTAAAAATTCTCAGAGGTAAAGTTTTATTTCACAATAAAACAGTAAATAAATAAATAAATGCATGAAGCAATGGCACCAAAATCAAGCAGGAAGCCTGCTTAATAACTTCCAAATATGAAGGACTAAAATTACAGTCTAACATAAAATGACAGTAACACATGGAACAAAAAAATACCCTCAGCCTATTCACCTCAACTGCTGAGTTTACTAAAAATATTTAGCTTGCTATTGGATCATACAGAAGCTGCTCATAGGCAGCAAGAAGTACTTGATCCAAGCGCACACTACACTGTTTGATAAGAAACAAACTATTAAGAATTAAATAATGAAGTGCTGCTAAATCATTTTTCGATGCATGAGGTCAGTACTATTTTAGAACAACTGCCATCTATTCTGCTAATCAGAAACTGACAGACATATAAACCCTTGCAAAAAGACCTATTTACTATGTATAGCTATATTATAAAGTCTTACTTTTAAAGATGAACTAGTTAGAAAATCATTAAAAATGAATTATATTAATGCCTAAGCAGAATTCTCTTTTGTTGTATCTCTCAGTAAAAACCATAGCAAATGCTTCAGTGGAAAAACAAATAAGACATTCTAATGCTAAAACGGAAATTCAAAGAAATTCAGTGAATCCAGTTATTTTTAACTGATCATGCTAATTAGCACAGAAAATCCTCAAAATTGAAGATGATAACCAAAGGCTAGCACTGCCAACTGCCTATCTTCCCACACAAGATGACAACTCAGACTACACTGGCATTTGTGACACTGTTTTATTACTTAACAGCTAGCAGTTGTTAGGTATAGCACAAGATAGCATGCCATTTTGTTGTTGTTGCTGACTTCTTAAAAGGAACATTTGATACTGGAGCATAAGATCTAGCACATTCATCTAAGTGACAGACGTTCTGGGCTTGCTCTGACCAACAGCCAGTACAACAGAGCAGATTTCAGTGGATGCACAATTCATTGTTGCATTTGCACACACTGAGTGCAGAAGGAGACTTAAGGGCGTAAACCAATTCCTTTCTGACACCTGCTTATACACTGAAGCATGAGATTTGGTTCTCCTTTTCCTACTATACCCTATGACAAAAAAAATATCATTAGTCCTCATAAAATTAGTCTATTAAAAAAACAAATCATCATTTTAAACTAGTAATTTCTGCAGCATTGCACTTCACCCACCAACTGTATGCAACATGAATATTTTCAGTTCTAAATATATTACAACTCCACCGCCTATCAGTGCTTTTTCTGTTAAAAAATTAAAGAGGCAACAATCCCTACTATTTGGACTTCCCATTCAACCATTTTTTCAGTTCTCACCAATACAATTGTAAATAAGTTCTCCCACACATCAACTATATAGTATCAATGAAGTGTTAGATCAGAAAGATAATTAATGTCAACACTGTTAGCAATCATCTTGCCAATCATCTAGCAAGTATTTCCTCATTGTTGTTCTGTGTATGGCGAGATATGTAGGCAGAATAGATGGTGCAACCTGTCATTAGAAGCTCCGCTGGGAAGCGACTGAATACTACAAACCTCCTCCTCCCCCACTCCGCAAAAATCACTTCCCTATCTACATGTTAGAACAGAAAATCTTTACCATCAATGACCTCAGCTTTGTCCTCAGCATCAGAATGAGACACACAACTTTGCAATGGCTAGAAACTGAATTGTCCAGTAACTAGAGTTAAATCTGCAGCTTTCTTCACCAGCCATGTGCATGCTGCAGCCATCTGTCCTACCTTGCCAAACAAAAATACCTTCAGTTTTGAAAATCTAAAAGTAGTTTGAATAAGACTGAATATATTATCAAGATAATATATTGAGGTATATAGTGAATACTGAATATCAAGATAAATACTAAGACATTCTGCATGGGTTTGGAATGGAGTAGTGCCTGCAATACATAGTAAACTGCAACAATCTTAGATGCATATTTAGGTCTGATTCATTACATGTGATGTGGAAACTGACCCCTTTGCTGTTCCATTTGTACCAGTGTTTTAATTCACCCGACTTTAGGTTTTAATGACTTCCATAAACTTGAAAAAATATTAGTTGAGCCATCTATGATGATTTTAAAATCCTTTTCAAAACCGGATCTGGCATCCTCAGAGATCATCAAGCCAAAGAGAAAGTTTTTTTATCGGTAGGCAAGGCAGATCAAAAGTGGAGTAAGAACAGCACCTATTAAGGTATAAAACTATTTAAAATTCTTCCTGTTCTCCTTAAATGTTTTTGGTTTTGGGTTGGGTTTTTTTTGTTTGTTTGGGCTGTTTGTTTATTTTTAATGTATTTAGTATCACCTAACTTCCTTCTGTAACTTCTAATTAATAGTGAATAGTGAATTTCAAACAATGTTGGTCCACTAAAAATCCAGACTCTTCTCATAAGTAACTTCTAGATTCTTCACGCTGGGAACAGCTACTCAATACAACACTTTTTGTCACTTAGGGCTTCATCCTCAAATGAGTTCATGCTCTAGGATAAGCCTGACCTTGTCAGCTACGCAGAACACCAATTATTCCCATATATTCCACCACCCATACAATATTTTCCAAATAGTTTATAGTAGTTTGGGGTTTTATACATAATGTATCACCAGAATCCGATCAAGTCCAAACTTAATTCTGAAACTAGTGTGGGTTTCAACACAAGAGCTTGCTGAAACTTGTGGGTTCTTTTCTACAGATTCCTAGAGATTTACACCTGGACCTAACCAAAATTCAGGAAAATCTAGAACTATTTAAGTAGAGAAGCTGTTCTGCAAACCAAATCCAGATCTGTATTGTATCATCATCTCTGCTTTGATTTCTAAAAAGTCTCCTAATCTCTTCTTAGTGTACAATTTTAATACACAGTTCTCAGCTTCCAAACTGTTTTCTCTATGATTCAGCCCTTACCAATTTTTCCACATTATTTGTGTTTGATTTTCATTAACAATTTCTTAAGCTTTTCTGTCTACACTTCCAATATTTTATCTCTGCTTCACTTTTTCCTAGGCATGACACTAACTTGGAAATATTTTTTTTCAGTTTAACTACAAACTCCTTATTTGACACCATATATACACGTGAAACAGAATTCTATAATATAAAGAAATGCTACTAACAATAATCAGAATATCTAGGATGATGATTATCTAGTAGAGTATGCTTATGTGCATTTATATAAACTTGTATTTCTGTACTCACACACAGACTTGCACATACCTAAATTTATACAAAGGAGACATGAAATTCCATTAAAGCTAATGGAAATCCTCCAGCAGAAAAACTTTCAAGACTGTTTCTTATATATTCCCTACAGAAAGAATGCAGTCACCAAAGTAGTTCTTTACCAGTTAAATCTTGCTCATCTTGCTTTGTAATCAACAGTCATTCAATTCAAATTACCTAGAAGAGGAAAGCAGCAGAATTTGGCTGAGGGCCACTACTCATTTAAACAAGGAAGATGCAGATCATATGTCCAAGTTATTATATAATAAGACGATAATGACGTTTATTTACAGTTAAAAATAACAATATGATTGCAAAGTAAAAATAAATCCATTTTCCAATTATTCCTCAGAACAAGAAATGCTTTTTATTTCCCAATATAAACAAAATTTTCCAATTTTTCAGTCATACAGATATGTATTTTATTCTCCAAGGTGTTAGCTCTTTTATTAAAAAAATAAAGGTAGAGCACTAAAGGGGGAAGCGTACAGTCTGCAGGAGTCTATCCTAGTGCATGATTGAAAATAAGCATGACAAAGTCTCCTGGCAACACTTTGTGTAAAGATGAAGTAAACAAGTAACTGCAAGTTACATTCACAGTAACTGAATGGGAGAGTCTTCATTTCTTATCCAAAAATATTTTGAATGGTTCTACCTATTACTGTTAAGGAGCTGTTGCGCTCATTTCAGTAGCAGATAATCCATGTAAGACTGTATTTAGTGGATTTATTTAACAGAGGATTAAAAGTCAATTAGATACTTCAGATAAAAAGTAAAATGCAAAAACACAAGGGTTATAATCATCTTCCTCTGATTTTCAAAAATATCGTGACCTCCTTCTAGTTAATATAATTTTTAATCAGATATCTTAATGTAATTTCTGCAGTCACTGTTTAACTAATAGAGTAAATCTGATAGTTGCAAGGACTGGCTACGAGGCCTTTTCAGCAGGTATTTGCCAAACCTGTCTGTTCTGCTTTAATTGTGCTGAATACAGTATAAATTCTTTAACAGTTGTGACAAACCTATCACTTAAACTCTGCTCACCAATAAGCCAGGCACAGCCTGTGACACTGCTCTTCAGGGGCTTGGGTGTGGTGGTTTTTTCCCCACAGGGACAGATAACTCAAGAATCCTTGCAATCCAACTGTCAACATCTCAACCATATTCTTCAGCCTAAGCATTGCTTTAAATTTTGAATTGCCTTTTGAGTTTTGAACACTGTTCATAAGAAGATTTTGATGATCATTATAAATTACAAAATGTAAATCTGAACACTTCCTCAAGAGGAAGTAGCACAGTCTTGTGCATTCTACATAGCAAGAAACCAGGGACTAAATTATAATCCTGACATTGACATGAACAGCGAGAATGGGGCAGATCAATTTACTGTAGTCCCCTACTTAATTTGTTATGTGCATATTAAAATAGTCTCCAACAGCTATTTTGGGGATTAATTACTTACCACTTATTACTTTCTGTATGCCCCAAACACACATTATTACTGCAATATAACTTCTTTCACAGATTGTTACCAAAAGAAAGTGTGGCTTGCTTCTCCTTTTTCCCCATGCACTTGTGCTAGAAAACTGTAGTTCTCCTAGTTTAATAAGTTAAAAGAAACAAGAACCATTTATTCCTTAAAAATTCCTCCCAGATGCTTAGCTATCCACCTGTAACAACTGAGAACCAAGTTCCCAAGAGATTTTGTTACATGCTTAGCTTGCTTTCTCTGCTCTCAGAAAATACACACCCAACTCCTCTGTGATCAGCAAACAGTAGGAGACGAATCCATCCCATCTTGTTAAAGGAGGTAGTATGATTTCAAAAAACAAAAGAACTTCTGCCACATAGATCACCTTTTTTAGTGTAATCAGCATTTGAAATAAATTGCTTTTTCTTGTTTAAACGACTTTGCGTGTTCCTTCCTGGGCTTCATTTATGAAATACAGATGGAGTCAGCCTATAGAGCTAGATGGACCTTTGATCTGACTCCGTGCAGCCACTTGTGTGGCATCTTATGTTCTAACTTATTTACACACACACCCCCCCAGAGTGCCTTGCATCAGAAGTAGCAGAATTTTCATTGTACCAATTTGGTCCTGTAATTCCAACATAACTATACTGACATAGATTTATGATTGAGATAACATTATTGACTATTTTTGGTGCATTACAAAGAAGAGCCACATCCATATAACATACACATAGTCCACACTAGAAAAATCTACCACATACCCCAAGTACCTATTTTCAGCTTCTATATCAAGGACTGAAATCTATTATGTCCCTGATAATAATTTTTCAACGTTTCATTGAAGATGGAAACCAACTGAGAAGGCTAAGAAGATACAAAGAGAGTGAAAAATAGTTGTCAGTTTTCCTTTCTTTTGAGACAACTTTCATCCTTTTGGATTGGAATAATTTTAGAAACTTATGTTCCTTCATTACAATTCATTGTCATGCCTCTGTTTTTGTTCTGGTCTGAAGAGAATCACATGTAGTTACATCTTGCTCAAGTTGCTTGCAATCCTACCAAGAAGGGGTAGTTCCATAGCTTCGTTTCATATGCTACTACTGCTAGACCACTCTAAATCTTCCTCCTTATGCCCATGTAAACTGATATTGGCATTATTGTCACCTTCAACCTATGAGATTGTAAGCAAAATTTGGCAAAGGTTGTTTATTCTAAATTCAGTATTCTTATTTCGGACTTCCACTGCTAACCGAGGTCACTACTTCCAAGTATGTCTGTCAAGTTACACTGATACTCTCATATTCTTTTTAAAAGGTTTTAAAAGTTCACTCTAACAGCATTAACTGACTTTAATATGTCTGTAGGTTGATATTTTAATTTACAGGTATCTAATGTTAGGTTAGGGTTGCTTTTTTTTTTCCCAGACAGCTACTTTACTGTCTTGATTTCAGAAGTGCTAAATACCAGTATCTTTCATTAAAGAAATATTGGAATATTTATAAAAATTATATGTTACTCAAATGTTCAAAGTTGCAAAATTGTATGATTTGTCTATGCTACCTTTCTCACATATGCTAACGTATGTCACTGGCAGAAAGACCTTTTTTTAAGCTTTTTATTACCTAAACTACTGTTAAATTTCTGAGCCATGGGCAATGTTTTGCTAAATATCCACCAGTTAAAATACCTGCCAGGAATTATCTAACGATGCCTCTCCCTTGTGGTCATTCTTGCTCCAAATGAAGAAGTATCATACTCAAAAATTAGCGCTGCAAATACTAGGAACTCAGTCAATATTACTGCATTTCAAGTAATCGTACTGGCTAAAGATAATGCTATTAACATTCAAAACCTACCAACGTTTACACTCGTGGTTTCTTAGCTTCTAATGGTTCTGCCTGGAAGAAAAGGAAGTCTTTTGAGGGCTATTATACTATCTAAAAGATGAGGTTCTTACACCAAGTCACAGTAGTTACAGCCCTTTTGTACTACTGTATGTCCTTTGTCCTTAATTGTAGCAGCTGTAATTAGTCCAAAAATTGTGGTAAAAGTGGGAAAGAGTATAGGATCAGTGATGGTGTTTCACAGGACAGTTGGGGAGAACAGTTAAATCTCAGCGATGTTTAGACTCTAAATAAGATGACAATCATAGTAATGCATAGAACACAGCAACTTGTGACTAAATAGTTCTCTGATAGTGCTTCTATAAAGCAAAACCAGACTCATTTTAAATATGAAAATGGTAATTTAAACATAGAATAGAATCATTTAGATTGGAAAAGGCCTTTAAAATCACCGAATGCAACCATTAGCCTAGCGCTGACAAGTCCACCACTAAACCATGTCCCTAAGCACCACATCTACACATCTTTTAAATACCTCCAGGGATGGGTGACTCCACTGCTTCCCTGGGCAGCCTCTTCCAATGTTTGGCAACTCTTTCTGTGAAGAAATTATTCTGAATATCCCATCTAACCCATGGCGTAACTTGAGACTGTTTCCTCTTGTCCTATCACCTGTTACTTGGGAGAAGAGACGAACACACACCTCACTACAGCCTCCCTTCATGTAGATCTGGAGAGCAATAAGCTCCCGCCTCAGCCTCCTTTTCTTCAGGCTAAACAACCCCAATTCCCGCGAGACTTGTGCTCTAGACCCCTCACCAGCTGCACTGCCCTTCTCTGGACCTGCTGCAGCACCTCAGTGTCTTTCTTGTAGTGAGGGGCCCAAAACTGTACACAGTACTCAAGACGGGGCCGCACCAGTTCCGAGTACAGGGAGACAATCCCTTCCCTAGTCCTGCTGGCCACACTGTTCCTGAAACAGGCCAGAATGCTGTTGGCCGCCTTGGCCACCTGGGCACACTGCTGGCTCATATTCAGCCAGCTGTTGACCAACACCCCCAGGTCCTTCTCCGCTAGGCAGCTTTCCAGCCACTCTTCCCCAAGCTTGTAATGTTGCATGGGGTTGTTGTGACCCAAGTGCAGGACCCAGCACTTGGCCTTGTTGAACCTCATACCATTGGCCTTGGCCCATCGATCCAGACTGTCCAGATCCATCCGTAGAGCCTTCCTACCCTCAAGCAGATCAACACTCCCACACAACTTGGCGTCATCTGCAAACTGACTGAGGGTGCACTCAATCCCCTTGCCCAGATCATTGATAAAGATATTAAATAGAACTGGCCCCAACACTGAGCCCTGGGGAACACCACTTGTGACTGGCCGCTAACTGGATTCACAACATTCACTCCATTCACAACAATTCTTTGGGCATAGCCATCTAGCTAGTATTTTACCCAGCAAAGAGTATGCCCGTCCAAGACATGAGCAGCCAGTTTGTCCAGCAGAACGCTGTGGGAAACACTGTCAAAAGGTTTACTAAAGTCTAGGTAGACAACATGGAAATAATAATGCTCATAGGTGGAACATGTGAAGAAAAGCCAGGACCTCGAAGTTCCATTCCTCACTCTGCCAACTCACACAACTTTGGCTTAGATTTGCTCTCTGTATTTATCTATCTCCGTCGGGCATTTTGAATTCTATGGACCCTTAAAGCATTCAGAGAACTAAGTATCATATTTGTCATAAAATGATGGTGAACAAGTATAACCCTCAAGACTGAAAGATCTACTAAGATTTCAGTTATTTGGGTCCCAAATTGGTTTGCCACATGTGCAGGCTGATTTCTACCAAAACTTCAAGTAGAGATTGGGAAAAAAAGGCTACAGACGAATAAGGACAATGGGTAAACGGGAAGCCATCAGCATAGCCTGACACAAAGAATGAAGTACAAAAATAAACAAAGCCCAACAAACTGTCTAATAACATGGCCTCTGGCACATTAGAATTTGAAAAGCCAAGTTTCCTTTCAAATAACTCCCCTCTCCAAACCTGGAAAAACTCTCCAAGTGGCTATATTTGCTCACCAGCAAGCACCAAGTCAAAATGTTTGTAACAATGAGAACAAAGGGACAAAAAGCATTTCAGAGCAACGCATATAATAAATCCATCTAGGTAAGATCCTAATCCAACTGGGCGTCTTAGGTCTTAGAACAAACATCCTTACCTTCACCCTTGCCTCAGAGAGCCTTGCAAAGGTATTAGGCATTTCCCCCTTTCTCCAGCCAACTCGGACGTGTTCTAGTCTGCCTAAGCTCACACTTAGGCAGTACATTTCGTGTCTGCAGGAATATGCTTTATGGGACCATAACCTATCTCAGCCGAAATGACCAAGTCCCTGATTCTACGAGAGCCATATTAGCGTAACACAAGCAGGCTGCTACTTCTGTACCTTCAGACCATCCTGCCCAGGCCTGCCTACTCCTTCAAAGCAATCTCACCTCTGTGTTTTATCTCCAAGAAAATATCAGTCATACATAGTATTAAACACAGTACTTACTGTCAGGGAGGCACTCCCAACAAGAAATAGAAGCAAGCACATAATTATCCCTCTCGTCTTCTCCAGGCTTCCTAGCTCAGCTTGCAAAAAAGCAGACTTACTGGGCAGGCTGACTCTTCACTCAGAACGTACTCAATACAGTTCTCTTCTCCTTTTCTCATTAGGCAGAAATATTAGCACTGATTTGATTTTGCATCAAGATGTCCCAATCCAAGGTAACACAAATAAGGCATAGGTCCATCCGGTGTTCACAAGCAGTTCTAAGTCACTCATACCCCTGCTCCTTCGTGGCATCAACAGGAGGGCTTTCAGCCACCAGACTTCCAGCTTCATGCTGCAAACAAAACATTAGTTGTTATAAGACAGAGCACTTGGTTTTTTTAAGATCCCTGAACATTCACTGCTCAAAATGTATATCTGGAAATCTGATCCCATATTCAAACTAGACAGCAACCATAGTAAACCTGTGTGTTGGTTATTCAAAGCACGTGAGGAACTGCCGTGCTAGATTATGAACTCTCTATAACAAAAAAGAGTTCATAAACAAGAGACAAACCCCAATCTTTTGTTTCTACCTTTCTAAGTCAAACTACCACCCACAGAAACTTCTCAACTCTCTTCTAAACTCTAACAAAGTGCACAACAAGGTGTTCTGCACTAAGTAAGGAAAGATTATGAGAATTAAAGGTCAAACCATGTTCTCAGCTGCAGGAACCTGGAGAAAGGTCCTTGTATTCATGAGAGTTATTTCAGCTTTACACTGAAGAACACAGAGTAGACTTGAAAAAGTCTATTTTTAAACCCTCTTTTATTTAAGTCATCAGATTAAAGACTATGCTGGCATATTTTACAAGCAAAGTGCTTGGTCCAATACTTCTAGCAGCTCTAAGGAATGAAATCAGATTGTAAAAATTAATGACTGGTGCTATACAAATTCTCAGCTATTTTCACAACTGCCTTAAAATTTTCTATGTGAAGGAGATGAAATTCTGCTTTTAATTAGAAAATTAGTAATTTTATGCATCTGACCTATGCAGATGCAGACCTATACAGAAGTTTTGTGCAAAGGATTTTCCAGATTGTTTTAACCGTGTATCAGAAGTAAATACTGAAAAAACTGACTGTAATTCAAGCTCATAAAAGTGCTCAGACTTCATGTTTTGTTTGCAGTAATAGGACTTTTAAAGCAGAATGATTAGAGAGTTTGTAAGTTTTCTTATGCAACTGATAATCTAGATATTTAACCTAAGGAAACAAACCAGAACTTTACATAGATTCCAGTATATAGATTCAGATCCCTGGTTGTGTAAACTAAGCTAACTCCCTTCAAATCATAATGTCTCAATCAAATCAGAATAAAACAAACCCAATTAATTTCACTGATTTCAATTTTCTTAGACTGGTATGAGTTAGTAAGTTATTAAAATGTAGGTTCAGCTGAGAAGTTAATGTAAAAATCAGTGTTACATCTCAGAACTTACTCATGCGGATTCTGAATTTACAATGTCTGAATACAAAATAACCCACTATCAGAACTGAAAATATTCCAAAAAAGACAAAAAAACATAATTGCAAATACTCTCTGACCATGCTCTCCCCCTTCTAGAGAACTCATCTACCTGTCTTACATCCCAGGTGCCATTCTTTCTTTGACTATCTGTGGATTCACCGAACAGCCAGCACAGTTTCAGCTTGCTCTCTTGTGGCCAACATTAGAGCTACAACTGTCCTGCTACTGTTTAGTTCCCAGGGCCTTCAAAGTGGTTCTTCTAAAGCATGACAAGTTTCCTCAGATTGCAGTCACTTACAGCTGAACCTAGTAAATGACTCAAGTTTGAACCCACTATCAAGTTATCATGGCTTAACATGTTACCAAGCATCAGCTTAGATACAGAATTGAGTACATGCAGATTTTTAGCTCTCAGCAAAGCATGGAAACTAGGCACTGCTAAGCCCCAAAGGCATTATCAATGCCACTCTGTACCACCCACATCCATAAAATCATCTGATACAAATATACTGCGAACATCTTGAAAAGAGGTCTTCAAGACTGACAGCAGTTTTCTGAAGGACGGCTTAACATTTTCAGCATTTTTTTAACAACAGCCTGTCAGAGCTTGAGCTTGTTTATTTGAGGATACTCATTTTTGGTCATGTGTTTGCTGACACACAATGACAACTTAAAATATTTTCTGGCATCGGTAGGGACTGTCTGCTTTTTAACTGTTTACATTGCTTTTTGTGTAATTTGCATTATTTTATATATTTTTAAAGATCCCAGATGCTGAAAAGGTGAGGACTTCAAAAGACTCTGAAATATCCTCGATACTTTATTAACATGTGTCAGGTGTTATTAACCTCCCCAAAACAGTTTCGTGCCAAAAACAGTTCAGAGCACCTGAGCTAGCACAAGAGAAGTGCACAGACCCAAGCAGATTGACTGAAGATATATCATTGAACTACACTGCCCACTTAGCTGTTAGCCAGCTCAGCTCCTGAGCCACCTCACCACCTCTCACGAAGAACAGTGCAAGCGCATAGCAAACAACAGAACTACAGCAGCCCTGAAATAAGGTTGAATTAAGACGTCACAGCTCTGCACAGGGAGATAAAAGGTGCTGACCTTTTTTCCTTTGTTGACTTTTAAACACAGCTGCTCTTATCATGGGTATGAATGTGGGTAATTTCAGGAGTAATCATGTCGCAGGAATCCATTCATTTTGAAAAGGAGTTACCAAAAGAACATTCCATATCGATAGAAGAATCAGCAACTTGCGGTAAGACCAGAAGTGGAAAACATTCCACATTTGTTGTCCTGCCTCAAGACCATTATTATCACTCTTATGAGCCAACTGATGAAACATTCTCAAGAATAGAGTGATGAATTTTTGATTAATAAACATTAACTGTATTTATTACTGAACATGAAAAGGATTACCAGTAATTATACTTTGACTTCTGGGTTACTTGATCATCAACCTTTGTAACATATCAATAGCAAATAAAACACTCAGGCAGCAGAGAGTTGGGAGGTACTCACATTAAACAAATTACTCCACAGAACAAGAGTGACAAACTACAAAGGACACAGAGCAATAGCATCAACACTGTTGTACGTGACCCAGGTATGCGTATTTCATGTAGGATTTGAAGGACAAGCCCTAGAACCTCTCCAACCCCTAGGCAACAGTTTCCCAGCAGCTTCAGTTATTCTCCTTTGGGACTGCCAGAACCACATAAGAGAACACTGCAGAGAAAGCCGGATCAACCACATAACCTGTCTCACTACACAATCCCACCAGCAGCCATGTTGATGCAAGGGTGGAGGCAGAAATGTGTGGCTGAAGGTAGAAGGAAAAGCGAGAATGACCTTTTATGAAACATATGAAACTTTATGTAACCTCAGTTTCTCTTTCTGTTGAAGTAAATAAGCATAACATTTGCAAGTTACTATACTGTTAAATATTCTTACAGCCAAATTTTCTTTTTTTCATGTTTCTACTAGGAGCCAAAATCCACGGTCTCCCTCTACCACTGCTAAAAATGTCAGTCAACACCACAGACATTCCAACCAAGCTCACAGATACCACCAAAACCAGGTGTTATCTTGCTTACAAGCTCTAAGTATTATCAAAATACATAACACATCATTATGCGAGCTACAAATCACAAAGCAGCAAAAGTCAACAATCCTACTTCACTTATTAAAGTAGCAAATATTTCAAATAATTCCTGAAGATCTGCATAATATTTGCAGTGCAGTCAGTAGCATAAGGACTTACAGGATTTGAAGACATTTCTATCCTAACTGAGCTTTTGGTAGCAGTCTGTAAGTTTGCAATGGCTCTTGAGTCTTTACAATAATTACATGGTAATATTTAGAGAGGGAAAGGGACAACGTGAGACCAAGAAATAACTGTAGTGTTCCTATGTCAACCATCTTGACAAAGTCTTACCCAAACTCCCTGACAATATCCACTAAGTCATTAATATATGATCTATTTTCCATGAAAATCAGACTTACGATTTCCTGCAATATGCAGTTAATTCACCAATTAACTCTGTGATCTGAGCATATATAATTCCTTTCATAAGTAAATCAAACTCTAATTTTTTGTTCCTCGTTGGTGCTGCTGGAAGACATTTTCAAAACCTTCTTGTCACAGTAATTGTCTCCTTTTATCGCTTCTCAGCCTAGATTTATTTATGATAGCAAATCATGACAGTATCATTTGTCCTTACGCCATCACCATCCTGACACTTAAACAACTTCTTCCCTGGCGTATTTATAAAGACAGGAAGACAGATGTGTCACTGCGATATATCTATAGTAGAATGGAAGAGACATATTAAGAGGAAATAAGAGGAAGGCATATAAACTTAATACCCATAAACATAATTCATATCTCATCTGGAATACCATTTAGTTAACTATCTGACGCCAGTCCAGGGTCACCACCACATCAAACAGTTCCAAGGCAAAGCACTTCCTTTTTCTACTTTTTCCCTTTTTTCCCCTCCTTCACGCTCCGCAAGGCCCAGTTTACAGCCCTTGTTCCGAACTGCTTTTTCGCCTTGACCCTGCCAATACTTCACGGACGAGGTGAGCGCACGGTTCCCGGTGCCGGCAGGAGCGGGCCCGCTGGTCCGTTACCGCCAACGGCTGCAGGTGCGAGGGCGACAGCCACGGCCTCGCTCGCTCGCTCGCGCTTAACGGCTCGCGCGTGCTCAGCTACGCCTGCCGATCTGCGCGGCGCGTGGCGTGTCCCTGCCGCGCGCATGCGCATCCCCCCCCCCCACGCCGGCCTGTTGTGCGCGTGCCTTGCCGCGGCTGGCGGCCGGCCGTTGCGGGGGCGGGGTGGGTGACGCGCGCGGAGCTGCCGCAGTTGCCGTTGGGTTTGTGCGCGTGGTGATGTCGGGCCGCGCGCTGCGGCAGGAGGAAGAGGAGGAGGAGAAGGAGAAGGAGAAGAGGGGGGAGAGCGCGAAGCTGCGCCAGAAGGAGGAGCTGAGCCGGAGGGTGAGCTGAGCCGGCCTTCCGGGAGTGGGGCGGAGGGCCGCGTCTCCCCCCGCGTCCCCCCCCGTGTTTCCCGCCGGTGCTCTCGGCTGCCTGGGGTGGGCTGAGGCGCGTCCAGGGCCGTGCTGCCGGGGGGGATGCGAGGGGTGGCGGCCCCGCGAAGCCTGTGACCTCGGGTGTGATCAGCGTGGAGAGGTGGGCGAGTCCTGTCAGGAAGCTGGGGCCGTGCTGATGCGGGTTCTGAGCGTAGGGCTCGGAGGAGACCGGCTGTCGTGTAGCGAGTTCTCGTCGGCGTCGCTGTTAGCTCTCTTGTCAAATTAGCTTTTTGGTTCTTACAGCCCCGAGTTGAGCTTGAAATGTCAGGTGAGTTGCAGTGAGGTTCTTCTCTGTAGTACTTACTTCAGCTGTACCTGCTCAAAAAGTCCCAGGGGATTTCAGTCACAGGGGCTGGCACTCCTCGTAAATCTGCTCTGTTTTCCGTAGTGCCAATAGCTTTCTTCAAGATGAAATCTGTCAAGTCCTATGGAACTGCTTTCCCTCAAAAAATGACCTCCTTTCCATGTGGCCATGTTGTATAAAGTCAGTGGTATTTTTGATTGGCTGGGAAGATACAAAGCTAGGACATAAGAGTATTGCAGGTTGTAATTTCTGTTATGCTTAAGTGTCTGGTTTAGTCCATAGCAAACAATGACATTGCTGTTTTGTCCGTTGGAATTGCGAATATAAGCTATTGATGTAGCTGCTGGAAAACTTGTCTTTTCTGTATGCCACATTCTATATGCTAACCTAGCTCTGGGGCAGCTTTCTACTGTTGCACCAATTCCAGGAGACACAAAAGAACAAAGAAAACCGTATTGTTTGTTTCTAACAAAATGCATTAGGTGCCTGCTGACCAGATTTTGTTCTATTTTATTGGCTTTTATGATGGTCATCCTGATTGCTCTTTAGAATTGACTGCTATCATTGTAAAAGAAACTGGGAATATCTGCCACCTCTGCCAGTGCTGTCGAACAGAGTGGTAAATCCCACTGAGGAAGTTTGTGCAAAACTCCAGAGCAATAGAAAGGCTTCCATTGCTCTTAGTGCAGTTTTAGGGGGGTTGGGTTTTTATTGGTTCCATTTTGAATCTGGAGAATACCTGTGATTATAATGTCCGCTATAGGTATTATGCTAAATTTTGTTTTCTAATTATTATTTGATGTTTTATTAATTGTTTGCATGTTTTCTTTTTTCCTGGGGGAAAAATGTGATCTCTGATTATAAATAGCTAGAAGTACTCTGGCTTCCCAGTAGTGATTGCTTTCGAGGGTAGGAGAAATATCAATTCGTGCAAGATAACCCATTTTTAGAGCAGTTATTTAGTATTTCATTTTATGTCTACTAGCACTTTGTCTTCAATGGTCCATGCAGAGAACAGCAACTATGTATGCCTGTAGCTGTCTTAAAATATCAGTAAGCGTTTTCACCATCATGATTATAATACAGTAGTTTATTTTTAAGAATTAAATTGAGGTGCATCTTTTGCCTTTCAGATTAAAGAGCAGAAGGTTGTAGTTGATGAGCTTTCTAATTTGAAGAAGAACCGTGTAAGTATTTATTAATTTGCTTTTGCCTATTTCATTTTAGCATCAAAGAAATAAGCATAGAGACAAGAGGGGAAACAAAGTCAGAGCACGCTCTCTTTAATTTGTTGTAATACAGATTTTGGTACAGATGTTCTCAGAATAATTTGTCCTCCAAATGATTTGATTATGTACAATTGTGCACTGTAACACAGTATGGTTTTGGGTTTTTTTGCCTTTTTATGTTTTATCTGACTTATTTCATTAAAATGGTAGAGTTGGTCAGAAGACTTCATGAAGTATTCTTACTTTTCATGTGTATGTTTTAAAATAGAATGTGATCCCTCACATATGAGGAAAAGAGAAGTGGAGTGTAGTTATGCGTTGATCATGGAATGTTTTTGGTGGTACGACATTAGCGTATTGGTGTTGTCGGGGTAGAACTTACCCCTTCACTTTTATGTCAGATGGGTATCTCGGTGGACCTGCATCACCTTCTGCTGCAGTGTGGTTGCTGGAGTTCTTTGCTTTGACTTAATGGAGTGTTGGTTTTGTTTTACAGAAAGTTTACAGGCAGCAACCCAATAGCAACATATTCTTCCTTGTAGACCGAACAGAAATGCTATCTCAATGCAAAAGTAAGTCTGCAGTGATCAAATTGATTAATTTTGATCAAGTTGATCAAATAGTTAGCTATTTAAAAGCTGTATTTGTAGCTGTTAATGATTTCTAAGGTATATTGCAATGAAAAACTGGCAACTGTATATCAAATACAAAGTAGACTTCAGACACGTGCTTGTTTTTCTGGATTGGATAAATATGAAAGTGTTTCCATTTGATATATGGATTTGATAAAAGCGCTGAAGATGTACAAAGAGCAAGTCCCCCACAGAGGGGTCACTATTCTCAGCTTTGGGAAGCTGTATAGTCCTTTGTCCCTTAAATAAATAAAAAAAAAAAAAGTCTAAAAATTGCATGGGATGAGTAGGAAGAAAATAATGACAAGTTAAACTGGAGATTAAGCTAGAAATCTTTAGGCAGTTGAAAGAATGGATCTGTGGGATTATGAAGATAGGAGAATGGATGATAGGGTTGATGATTGTACAAACATTAGAAATGTATAAATTTAGAAGTATAAATTTATTTCTGGAATCAACAATTACTACTTTCATTTTGTTTCCTTTGATTTGGGTTGATAGTGTTGACATTTTTAATTGACAGTTCACTTTTCTTATTATAAATGTGTAAGTCATACTGATCATATAGTCAATAGTTGACCATTCCCCTAATTCTTCTGCTTGCATTGTGGCTTTCTTTGGGAGAAAAAAAATTCATAATCTTTGTATGATTAAAGAGGAATAAGCTACAGTGAGCTATAGTATTGATGTAACACAAACATAGCACTTTTGTTACTTAGCATTTCATGTTTATCTCTTTAATTGAACAAGTGGCTGGAGCTATGCATTTCTTAGATACACTCTTAACTACTCATAAACTCACTCATAAACTTATCAGTTTATGAAGCTGATTATTTGTGTATTTTTCTCTTACACAGATACATTAGATGAATTAAAGAAGGCACATCAGGAGATGGAAAATTCAGACAAGACTAAAATCAAGAAATAATCTATCTGAATTCAAAGTCACAATGTGTGGTATTTGTTGCATTGTTACCTTGTGTAGCCAGCATGCTATTCATGATTTCTTTAATGAAGACATACTCTGCCGTCTTAGAAGAAGAGGACCAGACAGTAGCCAACAGTTGATAAAAACTGTGTCTGATCCATGTTATGAGTGTCTGTTTTCTGGCCATGTACTTCACTTGAGGGGACTGGTGACTCCTCAGCCTCTGGAAGATGCCAATAACAATATTTTTCTTTGGAATGGAGAAATTTTCAATGGAGTGCCGGTAGGAGATCTAGAGAATGACACAGAAGTAATGTTTCATCATCTCGCATTATGCAGTAGTGAAGCAGACATTTTGTCACTCTTTTCATCACTTCGGGGTCCATGGTCTTTTATTTATTATCAAGCATCTAGACATTGTTTATGGTTTGGTAGAGATTATTTTGGTCGTCGCAGTTTGCTTTGGCAATTCAGTAATGAGGTTGACAGTGCTTTCTGTCTCACATCTGTAAGTGTTCATTCTGAATCGGGTAACCAGTGGAAAGAGGTCCCAGCATCTGGAATTTTCAAAATTGATCTCAAAGCCTGTGCATCGACTACATCTTTGTCTTTAACATTGTTTCCATGGAAGTACAGCTGCACAGAGGTAGCAGTAGAAGAAGTATTCATTAACATTCTGGACCAAGTTTCAAAAGACTTACCAAACCACGTACGTCTCATGATGAATGAATCAAAATTATGTCTCAGAGCACCAGTTATGCCCTTAAATAAAACAATTTCTGAAGCTTCAGGTGAACGTCTGGACAGTAATATTAGCAACATTATCCATACGCTTTCTGTAGAAACCCTTCAAGGATTTCTTGCAGAGGAACACAAGAAAAAATTAGTCCATCAGTTTATTGATGTTTTGAATGAAGCGGTGAAGAGACGGGTTTTATCTCTTTTTAGAGAACAAGATCAGAAAACAAGAGAAGTTCCAAGCATGTCTAATGGGAAAGCACATGTTGCAGTGCTCTTTTCTGGTGGCGTTGATTCTATGGTTATTGCAGCCCTTGCTGATAAACATGTGCCTTTGGAGGAACCAATTGATCTTCTCAATGTAGCTTTCATGATAAAAGAACAAGCTAAGCAAAAGGGTAACACTAAAAAACATAGCAACCAGGAAGTACAGCTTGATTTGCTTTGTCCTCAAGAAAGTTGTAAAGATCTTGATGCTAAAATTGGTGCTCATTTATCTTGTTTTGATGTTCCGGACAGAATCACTGGTAGGGCAGGACTGAAAGAATTAGAAGCCATTAACCCTTCAAGAACCTGGAACTTTGTGGAAATTAATGTTGCACCAGAGGAATTGAAAAAAATGAGACAACAAAGCATTAAGCACTTAATTTATCCACTGGATACAGTCTTGGATGACAGCATTGGCTGTGCAATTTGGTTTGCTTCCAGGGGAGAGGGTTTTGTTACTAACCGAGGAAGACTGAAACCATACAAAAGTCCTGCAAAGGTACTGATTGTTTTCTGCCTTATGCTTCACCTATGAATGTAAATACAGTTATGTTGTTTTAGAAATCAGCAGGGGTCCTTAATATTTATAAGGCTTCTGAAATTCAGTGGCAAAATATCAGATAGTCCTGTACTGATGATCTTTGTGTAATTCTGGAGTTAAAAGCTGCATTCAGTTCTTTTGTCAGGTAATGTGTGTAGCTTTTCATTAAGCTTGAATAAGCAACAGTGTGACTAGGAAAAAAATAACAATCATTATCATTTTCAGTGTTCCAATTCCAGTAGTGGGTAACTGCTATTCAATCCAAATTGTATAGGTTAACAAGTTTAGAGATACATGTTAATGAAGTATTAAGTACTGTTGTTGTGTACTAGCTGTTGTGGGCAGATTGATTAACTTTACTCGTAAGAGAGTAGTGGTGAAATATTTATTAACATAAAACAGTGATTTAACAACATTAGTAGCGAATGCGACAGTGTTTTACGAGATTCAGTGGAAAGGTACACTTGATTAATTACTGCATAGAGGACAGGGTCAGACAAGTTGTCAGGGAGACCCTGCTGTTGAGTCACAAGGTTCAGAAAGGACCCCCTTGCTTTTCTAAACTCAGAGAGGAGTCTAGGTGCGGCTAGGTCCAATCCCAGTCCCAGACTTGTTCAGCGGTTTATGTCTAAAGGATTATATATGTGCAATCAGTCCTTAGATCACTTAGTTAAGATTTCAAAGTTCAGCGTGCTATTAACCACTTAGCAAGAATCTGTTGTGGCAAGGAATTTCTCAGCCTTGAGGAGCAGAACCTTAAGCGAGTGTCCCCTGGCATGCAGCCCACTGCCGTGCAGGAGAGCTCAAAGGGCTCTTGGGCTGTCCACTATTTTATAGAGTAAGATAATTGACTGATAGTCATATTTGCATGGAAACAAAATATCTAAGTCCCCACTCCAGACAGCGTTTTGACAGTGTTGCCAGCCATCCCCCAAAGCCCAGGTGCAACTGGTAACAACTCATAACTCCCACTGATGGTTATGGCTCCAGCAGGAGCTGGGGCTGGGCAGGGGGGGAGACAGGGGAGAGCAGAGCACACCACCACACCAGCATCCCAATGGCTGTAAAATTACTAGCTTGTTACTTAGGCACAGCATGTGATAAAATCGCAATTAATAATGGTAGAAAACATGACTACTTGGAATCTTTTGTAATTAGAGTATGATTGAATGGCAGAACTACAAAAAGCAGTTCTTTCTTTTTTCGTAACTTATTTTCATGTACGTAGTTTTAAGTAAAATCTTTTTAATAACTAGGTTATTTTCTTGGGAATTTGATTCTTATTTCTCACTTCCCAGTTCCTGATGCTTTGCGTAGGGAAGAATAAATTCTTTAATTTCAGGAGTTTGCAGTCCACTGCTGCCTTTGCTTTTTGAGGCTTCTGTTGCTTTTCTAATAATTGCTAGATCTTAAAAGCACAAAAAACCACTAACAACACACACAATAATTTGCGTAAAAACTACTGCTGTAGAACACAGTTGATGTAGTTGACTGATCCACTTAAGGATGTGCATCTCAGATTTGCACAACATAAAAATTCACCTTAGGTCCGGAATATGTTGAAATGAGTCATGAATTAATAAAACACAAAGCAAAATTATCATTCTCTCATTAGTTACTTACTACTGTGCACAGGTTAAAAAATTAGTTGACCGCTAGCTGGTGTCAGATTAGTAAAACATGCTTTACTGTTTATGTTAAGAGACTTCCACTTTTGTAGTGAATTGCTGTTGAAGGCACAGTAATGGACCAGACGTAATAATGGGTGTTTTTGATAGCATTTTATGTGATTATCATTGAGTAGACAGAACAATATGGCATGTTTTTATTTCGTATAATGCAGTTGTTATTAACCCAGTAGCTGGTAAATTAATAATAATCTGAGAGTACATTCAGACGACTGTTTAAAACCTACAACATACTGCGTAATCTGCGGCAACAATTTCTTTGATAAAGGCTGGTGTTTAACAAATGCCGTTTATTGTAACAGAAACAAACAAAGACATTATTCAAAGATATTGGTGTATTTGTGATGCACACAACATTATTTTCATGATTTTTCCTTGCCTCGGTGTGTACTTTTAGGTTTGATTGTGAACCTATTTCAAGTTTCCATTGACTTTATTGGGAACTGTTTCTGCAAATATGTAAAGCACATCCCATCATCATATGTAATATATTTAGAGGATGTGTATTAAAGTTATTCTCCTTAAAATGTAATTAAACGTTTAAGACCTGTTACGTGTTATTAGCTTGTATAGATATTAAGAAAGATTTCTTTTATTCTGTTTTCTTAGGTTGTGCTTACAGGAATTGGAGCAGATGAACAGCTTGCTGGGTATTCTCGACATCGTGTTTGCTTCAAAAAATATGGATTAGAGGGTCTGAATAAAGAACTTGAAATGGAGTTAGATCGCATTTCTTCTAGAAATCTTGGTAGAGATGACAGGATTATTGGCGATCACGGGAAAGAAGCCAGGTATTATTGTTTTAACATGAAGCAAAACTGGTTTTGCCGGTTAGATTCTGCTTTTAACACTCCAACAGAAAACTTAATTGAAACTTCTGTGCATTTTGTCTCTAAGTTCTGTTGCAGTTTCGTTAATATGCACTGTGTTGTGGCATTTTTTGGTTTTGTTTTTTAAGAAGTGGTCTGTAGTACTGTGGAAGAGTTACTTAAGCAAATTGAGCAACTTGAACATTGGATTTCCATCTGCAAGTTTTAAGAAGCAGAACAGATGTTGAAATAGTCAACATCAAGTTGGTTTTATTATTTTAAGTGAGACAGTCTTCTGCACAACTTTGAAGTGTTGTGGTGCGGTCATTTGGGGAGTGACTTTGAACAATGACAGTGTAACATAGAAGCCATGTATTCCTGCCCATGCAGTAAAGGCATGATCAATATCTACTGTATTTCCTGGTTAAGTCAGAACAGTTCAAGAATCATTTTATTTGTGTTTACTTCCTCCATGCTACCACCAGCTTGCAAAAAATTCCTTGGGTGTTGTCCAGTAGCAGTCTCTGCTACTGGACAACAGGTGCATGAAAGGTCTTTTCACGTGATCTTTGTGCTAGTGTTTTTCCAAATCGGTTCTTAGTTGCATGTGTTCAGTTTAGGAGTTGCAGTGGTGAACAGGCCATGCTGTTAGGCTTGCATGTGATTAGATATGAATGCCTGGAATTTGGAATGTTGTCAGAATTTGTTGTGTGAATATTTTTGTTTCAAAGTTACAGTGTAGATACATACAGTATGAAGTTTTTGAAGAGTTCTTTCACGTGTCTGTCTTCCTTTAGGTTTCCTTTTCTTGATGAAGAAGTTGTTTCATTCCTCAATTCTCTGCCCATCTCAGAAAAAGCTGACTTGACTTTACCTCGAGGAGTTGGTGAGAAATTGATTCTACGCCTTGCAGCCAAGGAGCTTGGCCTTACAGCCTCAACCGTTTTGCCCAAAAGGGCTGTACAATTTGGATCTCGGATTGCAAAACTAGAGAACAACAGTGAAAAAGCATCTGACACATGCAGCAGACTGAAGTTATTTTCAGTAGATGAATTATAAAGCTACATCTTGAGATGCTGCATTTATTCTATATACAAATTCAGTAAATCTTTGGAGTTTTCTTAGAATGTTTGGTCTGGTTTTTTTACACACTTGGACATTATTATTAATCATCAAAGTAATATGTGTAGATGTCTACTTCTACTAGAGACTCACTATGAATCCATCTTTGGGGGAGGAAGGGAATACTGGGCTCTGGAGAAGACAGGATAGCCAGAGGTTGGCTTTCTCACCCTTCCTAACTGATGTCAGTGGCGCAAAAAGCATATCGAATCTGTCCAATCTGTTACGTACATAGAATTCGGTACGGTAGATTTTCCTCTGGTGTAGAACAGGGCTGGTCTTGCAGCTGTGCTTTAGGAGAGGATTCAGGTTATGGTTTTAGAAGGGAGGGTGCAGTGATAAGCTGGCCTGGGTTGCCACAGGCAAAAAGAGCTGAGGGTCTTGGGCCTTGTCACCTCAGAGATCTGCCCTCTAAGAGTCATGCTTGCCCTTTCAGTACTTGAGAAACAGACACCCCACACACGCCCTGGGTGTTTTGGGACCATCCTGTGCAGCCTCCCAGTCCTCAGCCAGTTCTGCAGGACTGCGTTGGTTAGTGGTCCCCAGCCTGGGGCTACCTCTGCTCCCAGAGAAACTGGGAAGCTCCCTCCAGGCTGTTCTTTGTCCATCATTGGCTCCCTAGCTTGCTGCCTCTCCTTTTAGCTTTAGCTCTGCTACTTTTACTTCAAGGAAGATCTCTTTTAAACAAAACAAAAAAAATCCCTCTTTCAAAAAAAAAAAAGTATGTCGATGCAATCATGGGGTAGAAATACGAATGGACTTCCTCTGAAAAAAAGCTTGAATTAGCTTGTCTTTCTAACTGCGTATGGAAGGATTGCAAAGTTAACGTAAGAAAAACTGGGTACATGCTCTCCAGTGTTTTTGGTAAGGTCAGAGCTTAGTACTCAACATGCTACCTCACAATTATATTTTTTCTGTTGGTCGAAGTAAGTGGAGAAATCAAAAATCATACCAGAAAAAAAATAATCAATTTTCATACAAAACATAATACATCGATTCCTACAAAGTCTCTCTAAGGGTGTAAGTAGGTTTTCAAAATAATTTTTCAAGTCTGTAAAGAAATATTAAAAAAACTTAATTTTCAGTGCTTCAGAGCACTGGCAGATTTCTTACCGGTGCTCTGAGGAAAGTGACTCCCTAGTACCTTACCCTGGGATGTTTGCAAGAGTTCTTGCATCTTGCTGTAAAGCAGGTGGAGGTTGGACCAAGAGGAAAAATGAGGCTGATGAAATGCAACTATTGTTCATTACGTGTTATCTCTGTAGTAGTGTTGGAGTGTTCCTAGGAGTTATGTGTCACCTAGGCCACTAAGAAAAAAAGTTGCACTTTTTGTACCCAGGCAAATAGTTTCTGTTCCAAACTAAGAGGCCTCTGATATTTAGGGAAACATGAGAAATAATTTTGGAAGGATTCTAAATAGTTTTAGGTAGGTTAAAAAGAAAACATATAATTTGGTGTTGGCAAACTTTATCCAGTTATTCATGAGAAATTAATTTATCGTTATTATTTATAATACTATTATTTGTAGAGTCTCTTGACCACGTTTGGTTCCAGAGGGAGAGGGAAAAGAAAAAAAGCTATTTTAAATTCAATACTTGATGTATTTAAGTCGCATTCTATAACATTTTGGAGCAACCTACAGGAACATTACTGTGTTTTAATCTCATCCTTAAGAAATGTATTGTTTTCTTGCAAATACTAGTATAGTTCTTGATTAAATAATATTCTATTTCTTTTTTGTTGTTGTTTTTTTAGCCCCTCTAAGTATTGTATTTTAGAAACTGGAGAATATTGAAGAATACTTGGGCCTCACAAAAGTGTTGCCTAGAGCTGAATAAGCTGCCAAGGCAACCCGCTTGTCAGACAGTAGCACAGGTAAATGCTAGTGCCTTGTCTGCAAAGTCTGACAAAAGCAAGTAGCAAGAATTAATTACTACTGTGTCCTCTAGCTGGCTGGCTTCAAAATATGAGAGACAGTGCTCAGTAGAGATTCCCAGAGAGAGACTGCTGGGCCAGCTAAAAAAATCTGTGTACCCAGACAGCAACTTTGGAAGCACGGGTGGATTCAGATATGTGCTTGTATTATTAAGAAGTCCATCAGATTTTGTGAGAATTGGCTGCTGGAATTTGCTGTTTAAACCTTCCATAAATTCAGATGCAAATTATCATCACAGTACTTCGTGTCAGATTCCTCCAGCTGATAGAAAAATTGGACAAATTTTTATCAGTGTTGACTACACGGTAGAAGCTTAGGGCATACATACTGAAAGAGAAATGTGTCTGGATCTTAGAGTGCTTTGAAATGAACGTTGATACAGATGGGAAAACCCAGACAGATGGAAATATTTTTAGAGTTTTGTTCAGGAGGAGAGTACGAAAACTTTCCTATTAAAAAAAATACCTGATACTGCATGTAGCTTATACATGGCGTTCCTAAAGCTGGGATCATTACTTGAAAAAAATATAGATCGCTGGATCTCCTGCAAAATTATAAGATGATATGAAGTGCTGTAAATTCACGCATTTCCAAAAAAGCTCCGCATCCACCGTGGTATTTAAGTTATTGGTTGGATTTCCAAAAGTCCTCAGTACTCGGAAGCTCTCTCTAAGAATAACAAGAGCTCCAGGCTTAAGAGATGTATTTTGAAGAATTCATAAGACACGTGTGTATATACTTTTTTCCCAAACACTCTACATAGTTCTATTTATATCATTTACCGTATTTGTATAATTAAGATTCAAAATTAGTTGCCTTGTTATATAATAAAAAAGATGGTGTTAGAGACAAAAGAATCTTTTAACGTTCTAGCTTACATAGAAGTAATAGTTCCCAGTGTATTAATAACAATACTATCAGGTTATAGTGCATCTTACAAATACATTTTTAAAAATAAAGACTAATGTTTGCATTTAGGTGGTACAAACGTATTTTTATGGAAGGCAACAATAGCGTTCTAAAATATTTCATTTCACCTTCTAGGTTTTTCTACTCATTCCTGGTTTTGCGGGATATTTTGATATTCTTGATATTTCCACTAAGCATGAATTTTAGGAAACCTATGATGAAAATACGAACGAAGATCCAACTTACAACCCAAACAGTACAGTAAAAAAAAGTCTTTCTTTATGCAATATGCTGATAATATGCTATTTAAATTGATGCTTGCACTACAGAAGTGAAGCTACATGAAAATGTGTTTAGGTTTCATGTGGCGAATAGGTTCACCAATGTGGTAAGATCAACAGAGGCATATTAAGATACAAACCAAACCAGATTGCAGCAGAGGCTATCTCTTCAGCAAAAGCTTCTGAAGAAATAATTGGAAAAAATCACGGCTATCTGCAGGAATATAGAGTACCTTAAGCTCCGTTTTTACTGGGGTTTAAAAAGAAGGTGGAATGCCCAAATTTAAGTAAACATCTTCAGCCATATTCCAGTAAAAAACCTAAATTTACTGATTTTTTAAATTCAAATTTTGCATTGATGTTTTTCTATCTTCCAAAATATCACACCTTGCAGATTTTTTGTATTTAAATTTTATATATATATGTATCTTTTATATTAAATACTAAAATAACTTGAGTGTTTTAAGCTATTGACTTATTGCTACTTCTAAGAAAGAAAAAACCCCACTTTTTTATATCTTGTGGAGTTAAAACTGAAAGAGAACCATTTGGGTTTTTTGGACCAAATTTCAAATGTCAACATTTTCAATATGCACAGAAAGAGTATTTTTATGTCCATGGGGGAACTGATTTCGATGTTGGTACTCTGTCAGTAAAGGATATTTCATCAGAGATCGTGATTCTAGTTTGCTGTCTGTCTTGTAACGTGTGTGTGTGTGTGTATGTCTTTGCAGCTAATAAATCATGACAGAATATTGCACTTGGTTACAATTAGCATCAGAGATAAGGGAAAACATGCTTAATCCAGGAGTTAATAGTTTTGACTAGACTATGTTGTTACTTGGCTATCTTCGTTCTTATAGACCTGGCTGATACGGTGTTCAGTACTTATTTCTGTGAGTATGCTGGAAGAATATTTGCTGCTAATACTGAACCGTACAAGGTGGCACAAGATACCTTAATCTTAAGGGCAGCATTGCCCTAAAAGCAGCCCAGCCTTTAGGTGGCTTTTCTGGATGGCACAATAGTAGTCTGAGGAATGAACAAAACGGATTCACCTGACAAGGTATAAAGTAGTCCCTGAGGGATGCTTCTCGTTAGATACAGGTTTAATTTGCTGTGACGTGCACATGAGACAAAGCACTTTTAAACGTGAAATGAAATCAAAATTGTACTTCAGCTTCCTGGTTGCTGATCATTGGTAAGGCTCGTGAAGCTGCAGTTCTGTTGGTCATTTTAATGAAGTGGGCCGTTAGGTATTGATGTAAACAATCCTTACAGCTGGTTCAGTAACTGTTTTCTCACAGGCCGCCTGTCGCACGTCGGGCTCTAAGGCTCAGTTGTTTGACATGAATATGCCAGGTAGAGAACGCTACCCCATTCCAGTGATGGAATTTGATGGTAAGAGGTAAGGAACGTGCACAGTAATACAGATACTATAGTGTAGTCTTTAAAATAATACAAGTCCTTTCTGATGTGAGATTGGCATTTACTTAACTGAAACTGCTCAGTATACTGTGAAGGTTTGAGAGGAATAATCGGTTTTGTAGCTTTATAAAATATATTTTCATTCCAGTTTGATTTATTTTTTTAACAGATTAAATGATACTATCAAACACTAGTTAAAATTCTGTACCTATAGTACAGTTGCTGGCAACATCCAGGGTTGGTGGCCAAATATTGTGCAACTATTTATTTTGCATAATGCAGTTACTTTTTCTGGAAATAAGGAAACAAAAGTTCTGCAGAAACAAATGAAAAGCATCATCGTTCATCAAAATAAGAACCTGGTTTTTTCCATGCTTTAAATTCAAGCGTGTGAAAATATCCTTACAAAAGCACTATAAAACTAAGGTTTACATTGTAAACAAGCAGAGATTGTGGTTGGAGGGTTTTTTCTTCCCTTATTTGAGCACTGTAAAATGTCCTATAGGAGGCATTGTATTATTGTGATTGTATTATTTCATGTAAGAAAACTACTTATCTTGGTATAGATATATTAAATTCCAAGTAAATGTTTTCAATTGTACTAACTACTCTCAAACTTATTCAAACATAGCTTACGAAGAGAGAATTTCAAGATTAAATTATTTTTAGATTTAAAATCTTACCAATTGTTTGACTGTTACGGTTACTGAATATACTTGAAAAGCACAATGACTCCTGAAGTGATATAAAATGATTACATTTTGGGGGTTTTAATAATATCCAGGAGGTTAACAAGCAATGAGGGCAAGGTATATGTACCTCATATGTTATAGCAGCGTAGGGCTGCAAGGGATCTCCAGAGGTCATCTAGTTTACAGCCTTTTTCTAAGTGAAGAATAAAATACTTGCAGAGCATTCGAAGTTATTTTAATACATAACATGCAGTGACTGAGGAATCCATTTCAATAGGAAACATGCTCCATTACTTCCTTAAAGTAGAAGGAAGCTTCCTTAAAACAGAAAGCTTTTCTTTTTTTTTTTTTTTTAATCCTTTCCTGCAAATGAAGCTAAATACTTTAATCCTTCCTGCAATGAAGAACAAGTGAACACTGGTTTCATAACACATCTTAGTAGACTGAGAGTTCTTTGGTGCATCACCTTCATCGTTGCAGTCAGCCTCTCACTACAGCAAAAATTCCCAAACCTGTATTTCCTGTCTCCTATGTGTTATTCCTATAACAAAGGCCAAACACATGCCTTAACTACATTGTTGATTCATAATAGATTTGATTCCATTACCGTTCTACAAATCTGCCTCGTTATTCCTAGCTGGTATTTTGTATTTGCTTGTCTTTAAGTGTACTAGAGTACTGAATTTTATTTTGTTGATTTTTTTTTTTTTTAAACCAAAGATCATCATATTTCTAAGTAGGTTTTCAGAAGGGTTAGCAGCTGCTTTCAAAAGGGTATAAGCTGCGATTTCAGCGCTTCCTTTTGTGCTTTCAATTTTCAGGCACAAATTAAAAAAAAAAATAATGCACAGAATGCGACATTGAAGCAAACCTTTCGAGACCTTGTGTGCTCTATAATCACAGGTCATCAAAACACCATCAATAACGACTCACTGAGCACAGACTTTCAACCATGTAATCTGTTTTACTGAGATAGGCCAGGAAATTGTCATAATAGCATTTCTAATTCCTTGTTGCAAGACATGTCCACTTAAATATTACAAAAGATCTTTCATATAATTACATGGGGCATCGTTCATGTGTACTTGTTTTGGAAGAACTTTAATATTTTTTTAATAAAAAAAATAATCATTTTTGCTGTGTTCTCTCTTAAACACTTAATTGAGATAAACATAATAGTGATCAGGTCACTGTATCTGGATTTTATTAGTGTTTATCGTATCAGAAAACCCAGCTATTTAGGGATTTCACCCTCGTTGTTCAGAAAATTTGGAAAGAGGGAGCGACTTTCGAGCAGTTAAGACTGACTGGCTTGTTGATCCCAAGGAAGGTACGACCAGCACTAAAACCTGGGATAACTGAGAGATTAGATGTAATGCGGGGGAGTAAAAAGTTTTTGCTTGCAGTTTGTTTCACAAATTCCAGTCTTTCATGTATGTTGAAATCAGTGAGCCAGACGTATAAACATACTGCTGGATGTGGCCTATGAAATGTGGTAGTGAAATTTATTAAATGAGGTATTATTTTACCAAGAAGATAAACTACTTAACGATACAGATAAAATTACCAAAAGATAAAATTACTTGTAGTTGAAATCCCATGAAAATCAGACTCCAGAAACAAAATGTAAATACTATGGCTTGTTCCAGTGGTTTGCACTCAATGAGGGATCTTAACCTTCCAAAAATTCAGTACTGGAGAAAAAAATAACGCGTGTACCTTGTAAATGTGTTACATCTTGTCTTCCAGTTAAAAAAGAATTAATTAAAATATTTTAGAAAAACAGGCAACTTGTTTGTCTAACTGTCCCGCAAATCCCAATTACTTATTTGTATTTAAATGGAAGCAATTTTAAACTTACGCATTACAAATTAGAAAACTCTTATTGAAGAGATGCTTAATACTTGAAGTATTTATTCCAGTGAATACCATTGTAATGAATAATACTGTAAAAGTGTATTATACTTATTATCAAAAGGCAAGGTCAAATAACCCATTATTCACATCAAAACTCAGAACTTGCATCTCATTTACACTGTGATTAGCTTTACTGAGCTGTTTATAAAAAAAGGAGAAAATTAAGGGCACTAGCCCTAGGCCCCAACATTTTAATTTTGTATAATAGGCTTCTCACCCCAGCAGCAGCAAATTAGGCACTGTTGAAATTCAGTTGTACTGGCACAGCTAACACATTGAGATCATCTTGAAAATCTGTGCTCTCTTGTGTTCACTTTCTGTAACTTTTCAATCATGGAAAGTATTCATTTTTTTTTTTTTAACACGTACTGTCAATTAAAACCTTATATTGTTGAATTATAATATGGTATATATTATAAATAGATAAACACCTTCTTATAAGTTACAAAGTATAAACACTGAAAATGTTTTCATTTGCCTAAGTTCACTAGACAAATTAGTTTGTTTATCAGAAAGTGCACTTTTAATTTTTTTTTTTTTTAATTAATACTTAGAACTCAGACATTTGTGGAGCGGTAACTGGAATCATTTTGGTGACAGCACACAGCATTGATTTCTCTGACAGGTGATCTTCAACACTTGTAAACCAACTACTGTCAGTAAATGTAACAGCACTGAAACGGTTTTTATTGAACAATTTATAGTTACATTTACTTTATTTTATTTTTTAAGATGCCAACCATTGTATCTTCTTTTTTAGTTTTGGCACTTTGATGGAGTCTTCTTCAACTCTTTTTGAAATATCAATTCCAAGGGGAGCTCTAGAAAATAATAAAATTATGTATGTGTTAAAAATAAATAACATTATTTCCAAATCACACAGATGTGCAGATTCACAGACCTTCTTTTTTTTTTTTTTTTTTTTTTTTCCACTTTTGCAGATTCCCTGCACTGTAAAACTCTGTGACCGTGAAAATGGTCCATCTGAAGCCATACCTAGAAACCTCTTTACACTGAGGAAACGTTGGCATTTGTAGTCATTCCAAATTCGGGAAACACAGTTGTGATTTCAAAGCCTTCATTTGGGGACATTTTTTTATTTGAATTGTGATTTTAGTTGATAATTCATTTTACGTCTCACTGATGAATGCAAGACATACTAGAGATTCACAGGTATCTCTGGGGTATCTTAAAGAATGTATAGTCTACAGCTAATAAAACTTAGTATTTTATTCAATGAGATTGATTATTCAATGAGATACATAAAACAAGTTATTTTTGAAGAAATGTATTTTATCATTTTTCATGTGACAATTATAAAACAATTTTTTTTTTGTCCTGGGACCTTCCGAGTCTGTTTTCCTGGAAATATAAAGGGGAAAACCCTAAAAAAAAATTCAAGTTTAAGACCAGCTGGTACTTTTGAAATGCTAGAATTCTGTTTGGCCTTAAGCCTAGATCAACTTAAATCTATAGAACAAGTCATTAACAAAATCAGTATTATCAGTAAAAAAAAACCCCAGTATTATCCGGTGTTATATGTCAAATCCTTTTTTTGAATTGATTGCTCATTACGAATAGACAGTTTGACCTGGAGCATTTTGATTTATGTCTACAGTGAATGAGTAGCCAGGGGGAGCATATTACAGCTTAACTTGCTCCAGTTTTCCCATACCACAACGGTAATAGGGAAGTACATAGAACTGTTACGATGTATGCTAATTTAAGTTTCTGAGATAAAACAAATGTAAATGCCAGACACGATCATTTGTATTTCACAACTACATTGAAAAGGACGTGCTGGTAAATTTTAAAGCCTATATGCACTGCAAAGGCAATCCTCATCAGCTTCTGCTCCTCTTTCCAGTCTACACCCCCTCCCGCTTTCATTGGCCATAGCGAGTAAGTGAAGAAACAGACTGTGAATTAATTGAGGCACTTACTTTGGTTCATAGCGGATGCCGTCAGTACTATGCAAAACACCAAGTCCTGCACGTAACCTTTCAATGCCATTCCTAAGCGAGAAAGCAAGGATGTAAAAACGTACGTCGTAACTACGTGAACATGCGTGTGTGGTTCAGTCACCATACGCAGTTGTTCTTGACTCTGATGCCAGCTTTTAAAGAACATTATAGAATGTTCTTTAAAACATTCTATTCTAAAGAACATTATAGAATGTTCTCATATAGACCTCATGGCCCTCTACAACTACCTGAAAGGAGGTTGTAGAGAGGTGGGGGTTGGCCTCTTCTCCCAGGTGAATAATGACAGGACCAGAGGAAATGGTCTGAAGTTGTGGCAGGGGAGGTTTAGATTAGATATTAGGAAGAATTACTTTACTGAAAGAGTGGTCAGGCACTGGACCAGCCTGCCCAGGGAGGTGACTGAGTCACCATCCTTAGAGGTATTTAAGAAACCTCTAGATTTGGCACTTCAGGGCATGCTCTGAAGGGCAGAGATTGTAGGTTGTTGGGGTTTTTTGTTTTTGTTTGGTTGTTTTTTGTTTTGTTTTTTTTTGTGTGTATGTGTGTATGGTTGGACTCGATGATCTCAAAGGTCCTTTTCCAACCATGAAGATTCTATGATTCTATGAACACACGCAAAGAGAAACAACTCTTACCATGCAATCATAACACCATTGTCGGTGCACAGTCTTGGAGGAGGACACAGTAAAGCAAAATCATTTGCATCTGCCAAAGTCTGTAGACCTTTTCGGATATACTGATTGCTTGCAACTCCTCCTGATACAACCTAACAGCAGTTTCACAAAGGAAAAAGGCATTAACTTAAAAGTACTGATGGGTCACACGCAGCTAACGTCCTATTTAAAGAAAGGTTATCAGATGAAGTTCTGAAGACAGCAATAAATAATGCATTTGAAGATTAAAACATATCTTTGAAGACAAAAACATATCAGAAAATAGTATGATAAGTGAGCTTATTATGCTAAAAGACATTCCTGAATAAAAGCATGTTATAACCAGAACAGCTGTCAAGTATTGGGGAGCACTAAATCAAATTATGTGGCCTAAACTGTCACGGAAGGTCAGATTAGATGGCAAGAAAATCTCTTTCTCGCTTAAAGCCAAACTATGAAAGACTTTATTGTAAATATTTATATAACTATTACTTTAATCCTGGTATTTTCACAATGTAATACATACTGACATCTTCTTCAGCTGTCAGGGAGAAAGTATAACAAGGCATCTGCATCTTCCAATAATGTTACACAGCCAAATACAAAAAGGAAAAAAAAAATGTATACCCACCAAAGTTGCATTTTTTGATGATAATATGCTATTTTTTATGCAGAACAGCATGGCTCGATATGTCCGCTGGATAATATGAGCGGCCACTGCATGCTGGGCAGCAGCTGCAATATCCTTAACACAGGATAGGACCTCGCCTTCTTGAATACCTATAAAAATGTACGATCAAATGGGTTTTCCTGGGTACAGATCATGAAAAACATGGTCTGCATCTGACTTCGTTTAAAAATACCTTCTTCTTTTTCTTTTTGTATAATGACTTTATTGACAAGGTTCTGAAGTCCAGAAAAAGAAAAGTCACAGTTACGGTATTGTTGCATGGGAAGTCTGAACACGTGCTGCTGCCGGTTTCCAGTTTGAGCCAAGTGCTCTATCGCCTTCCCCCCGGCCATGCTGCGGCACTCCGGGTGCTTTCTTAAAGAGAGTCTCCTTGCCACCTAAGGAGATAATAAACAACGGATTCAGCACAGAGAGCTAAATTAATTCCTCCCGCAACTCCATCACTGTATTGGCGTCCGTGGAGTAAAATTAGACACCACAAAATCCACTCCAACGTGAAATTACAAATGGGGCACAACAAGGACAAGACATCGACCAGTTGGATTCCCCTCCCTCCCCCCCGGAGTAATTAGAAATGCAATTCTAGAACAATTTGGGCAAACATGAGGATCAACAAATTTTGCAGGAAACACTACTCACCCAATTTTTATGCCATAGGAAACACACGGACAGCCTTTCTGTTATTACCAGATTAACAGGAACAAAGTTGGTTTCAACAATTCCCTTTCTGACTCCACTCACTCTTCCACTTTTTTAATTAATACGCACAAATACTGTTCAAAAACTCTGAGAACAAAACTGCAAGTTTCGTAAAAACTTTTTTTTGGTAAAAACTGATTTTACAGATTTTCCTCAGTGACCCACAAAGATTCTGAAAGCCAAAACAGGCTTTTGAAACTGTTTTTGAAAAAAATGCTAAGAAATATTAAGAAATAATAACAGAAATATTAAGAAGTATTTTTAATACGTATTGTTTTAAACATTTAAAATATCACAGTCTTCTCAAACTTGTTTGTATAATGGGTGTCAATGAAACTTCCAACACCAGTTTTGGTTATGTTGTCTATTTGCTAAAAATATTATTAATTTACATATTTACAACTGATGCTATGCACAGATTTTTAACAGCCTCTCGTGCCTTATATCTATGGTATTTCAAAATAGGAAAAAAAAAGTTAAGTAAAGCTCATATTGCACTGTATTACTGCCCTCAGGCTGATGATAATACTACCGCTGTGTAGGATAACTGCAATAAAAAGAAAAAAAAAACCTAGATTTGCTTATGTAAGGAAATATTACCTTATCCAGCATGTCACCCGGCGCTATGTCTATGGACTGCCCAAGCAGAAGGAAATCTGAGACTCCCTGTGCTACTGCCAAGAGGCAGTGGCCTCCAGAGAGTAACAGAACTAAGAAGGGAAAGTCCAGGCGATGGGTCAGTCTGACGGTGAGCGCGTGTGCCTCCATGTGATGGACGGGTATGAAGGGCTTCTGGTACCTGCTCACCAGGTTCAGGCTGTGCTGCAGCCCCACCTCAAGGCTTAGGGCAAGTCCTGGTTTTACTGTCGTTGCGATAGCTGCGAGTTCAGGTACAGAAACCCCACTGACACTAAGCGCTTCTTTCACCACGCGCTCGATGTTTTCTCTGTGAAGTTGCTGTGCCACCACAGGAATTATTCCGCCTGCTCTAGGAAAAAAAAGCAACAAAGAATTACAATACGTTTGCATTTCACAACAGATAGAATGGTATAAAAATAGATTCCAAACACCTCTTAAACCTTGCCACAACCCGGCTGTTTCTTTAGTACGTTCTCAAATGCCTTGTTTAGCGTAAAGAGCATCAATGCACTGAAGAGAGCGCAATTATTGCTGGGAGGTCAGAAAAGGATCTAACTTGCCCTTTTTTGGTACGCATAACTCTTAAACGTATCTCAATGATGTTCCCAAACAATGTCTGTAACTTATCACTTGTCAGTTCACGCACTTAGCCAACAATGCCTATATTTGATTAATTTTCCCATAAAAAATTTGAGACATTTAGTGGTTTTAAAATAATGAATTCATCTTTAATTCAAGCTAGATAAGTAATCTGTCTCATTTTGAAAGAAAATACTGGAGGAAACTTGTCAAACGCACAGCTTTTCTTTCCTCATACTTAATAATATCTCAAGCAGATGTGGTGTGGCCCAAGAGCCGGGTCTTTACACCTCCCCACTTCTCAATGAGTTTTCTGGAGGAGAGAAGACTTTTATATGGATGATATTACAAGGAAGAAAAACAGTAAAATCATTATTAAGGCAAAAGCCCTGAGAAAAGAATATCCTTACTGTAAATGGACTTCCTTCTGACAGTGCAGCGCTTCTCCCAGAACATTGCCAGCGTCGTCCACCACAGCAGCACCGGTGTCATCGCAGCTGGTCTCTATGCCCAGAACCAGCTTCCGAAGATGCAGTTTTCCAGCGCGCGCAGAGCTGCTTCTCAGCCACACAGCTCGGCCGCGCTTCACCCATGGCAGAAGGCTTTTGGCAACGCTGTTCATTGCTAAAAACCTATGTGGCGGTTACGCCTAGAAACGAACTGTACGGTTTATTATTACTGGAGGGTCTCTAAGCAGGTGCTGTGGTTTGATGTTCTGAAGAGGCGGTGTTGCTTTTAAAGTTATGGATGACCACACATGATTTTTAAGACCGTAACAACAAAAAAAATAATAATAATTTAAGAGTTGGGAGCTAATGTCTTTGTTTTACCTTAATCGTGCCTCAAGAGAGCCCTTCACCTGCGGTCCCGGGGGAGGGGCACAAGCCACAAGCGAGCGGCCCCCGAGCAGCGGCCCGGCCCCGGCCCCACCGCGGCGCCTCCGGGGCCGCTTCTCGCCGGCCGCAGCCGCGCTCGTCACGGCGCAGTCGCGCTGCGCCCCGCCATCGCGATATCCCGCCCCCTCACGCCCCTCGACCTCCCCTTTTTTCGAGCGGCCCGTTTCCGCCAGCCGGGGCCCGGCCCACCGGAGGTACCGCGCCGCGAACCGCCTCCCGCCGGCTCACGGGGCGTAACCCCGGGGCCGGCCGCACCCGCGGAGGAACGTGAGGCGTCCGAGGGCAAGTCATTTGCGTTCCGCAGGTGCCGAGCCGCGCACGGCCGCGCGCCCGCGCCCTTCCCTGTGTCCGTCCCTTCGCTCCACTCGTCCGCAAAACAGTGGTCTTTCAGGGGGCTACCATAGCCTTGTGAGGGTCGTTATTTTAAAAAGCGAGCCCGTTATCACCTCCTGTGCAAATAACACAAGGAATTAATTCTAATTGCTAAAATTCATAACTTACTACCTTGTGTTCTTTTTCCTTTTAAGCAGCATCTTTATCAGTAAAGAGCCAGAAAATTCGCTTAACAAGAAAATAAGTGTGCCACTGTAGGTGTTTCGGGTTTTTTTTCCCCCCCTTTATTTTTTTTTCCAGCTCACTGTCTGTCACTGCAACCAAAATGGCAATCAAGTCTTAAATGGAGTCTTCTGTTAAATCTGGGCCGGTTTTGGCTGGCAGATGTATGGTAGACTTCAAAATTCATCCTTTTTCCAAGATGGAGAAGTGCACGCTCAGAGCTCTAGATGTACCTTCAATCTAGTTCCAGTTGATTATATACAAGATTACTCTGTACTACATGGTACCCTTCAAACACAGCATTCCTCCACGTTCCCAAGACATGCAAATTATCTACACCTTTTTCTGCATACAATTAGTCCACATGATTTGCCTATTCACTTACTTCTCATTCAGCTTCTGTTCTAACTTATGACCTGAATAGTTTCTCTTATGTGTTCTGACATCGTTGCTCTACAATGGAGCTGCTTCTCCTACAACAGCAGGTGCTTTCCCTCATTATTACAGGCCTCTCAACTACTAAAAAATGGCCCATCAGTCAACTGTCAGAGAAAACAATCAAAAATCCACACCTTAAAAGAAATTTCACTTTTTCGGGATGTGCCATTTACACATAGAAAAGTCAGTATCCCGGTAAGCAAAATGAAATAAACACCACGGCGCAACTTGTAAAAGCACACATAAACGGAGCTGTGAAGTTGATATAGAAATCCCCTGAGCTGACAGTTAAGGATTTTCATGTTTTCGTGACAAAAAAAAAATAAAAATCACAAGAACAGATAAGGCAGGAATTACACCATCTGTTTATGCTAGCTGTCACAGTATTTACTGTGAGACAAACTTTTACAATGCAATAACGAGCACAACCACTTACAACCCCTACAGCAGAAAACTACCTACTTTCACTTAATCTACGAATGAGACCTCACCAGTCCTTGGCATTGGGAATCCTGGATTTATATGTAAAGTCACCATTTGCATTATGGTTGAGCGGGTGTTTGTGAAACATCTCTCTCCATTTCAACTGTCACTCACACCTTCCTCAAGTCACTCGCATCAGCCAGGCATATATACAGTCTCAGCGGGGATTAGGCTTTAGAGCTGGGCCTGCCCAGTTCTTCATGGAAATCTTTCTTCTAGACGTTTCCGATTCACATTTAAATATTAGAAGGCATCTTCATATAAACTCAACTTTCATCCCAGACAACGCTGCAGCAGGAAGTAGGAATTGCATCTCAGATATAGATGCATCTCTCACTGAATACGACTAGATACGCAGCACAGCAGGCTACTCGTTTTCTTCACCTGGGGAGCACCAGTAGCCACGGCAGGGGGCAGTCAGTGTCAGACCTCCTGCTTAATATTTATTGATGCCAAAGATTCGAACACCATGCAACTGTGGCAGCTTGGGGATAAGCACAGTCAGGAGAGAGGTTGTGTTGAGGATAAAGTGTGTTGTATCGTACTTTGTGTAGAAACTCGCCAGGAAGTACCTGCGGGGGAAAAGAGAGCAAGCTTAGCTGATAACACTCTTGTCTAAAACATGAACAAACAAAGCACGGTTGGAAAAGGTGCTTTAGTAACCAGTCATAGTCTTCCGATTAACAACCGAACTATTCCTGTATCAAATATCTCACCCGAGGTTCTAGAACATCTACAGCAAAATTATGGACTGTCTCTTCTTCCCGTACTTCTCAAGGTGCTAAAAAGCAACTCTCAGCTGGTATTTTCCCCAAGAATTTCTCCCTGCCCCTCTAGTTGGAGTCTCTGACTTCTGCAGCTACAAGCCTGATTTCTGATACAGGTTTTAAACAGCGTAACATCTGTTACCAAAATACTCACAGTTCTGCTACCCTAGCAAGCTCAAGTGACAACGCATTTGACGTTTTTCAGTGCAAAAATAATTTACACCGAGCACATCTGTGATTGGCGTGATTTTAAAATGCTTCCCGCCTGGCAGATGTTTCCAGCACGTTTTTCTTTTAAGCTAGTCCACAACCTGTTCAACTGGAAGAATATGGAAATATGCCTCAGAAAATCCAATTCGCTACCAGGTTCTTTACACTCTGAGCCGCTAATTTCATCTCATTCTTCGCAAAAACTAGTCACAGAAACAAGGCTATCAGACTCGGGGGTTGTGGGTTTTTCCCCCAGCAAAAGGGAGATGTTTACTCAGCTGCTGATGCATTCATTATTAGTGCATGAAGAGAAATACACAAGTGTTACACAAAATTTCCACTGGAACGTGGGAAGCTATCTTCGAATGAAGAGAAGGTTTTTTTGAGGAGTAATATATGTATTTTCAGTGTCTACCCTTTGTGAACAATTTTGTAAACACAATGCATTTTCTTCCCTTCCCCTTGATCCTGCCACGCAAGTCGACAACTTCCTTGAGTGGAAGACAGAAAGACTTTTTAGAATTGGATATTAAATACGTATCTGATTTTCTTCAGTTATGCAACCATACTTTTGCCAACAGAGACAGGCGGCGTAGAATTTCTAACCTCTTTACATAACTAGTGTAAACAGAAGATAATCACTGCAAAGCAAAACTGACATACAAAATCCTGGACCCCATTCGGTGAGGACTGCCGCTTTCCCTGTAACTCACAAGTTGCAAAATGGTTAATAAATGCCGCCATGTGCATGCGCTAAAGGCACTTAGTTTAGATTTTCAATATTTATGACTTCACAACCTCTTAAGGAACTTCAAGAGTTAACAGTAAGTTTTCCTCATAATGTTTCTGGTTTTTAAAACCTGCCCCATTAATAACTGTTTACGAACTTCGACTTCAGTATGTGAACTGCAGTGTCGAAAGCTGCAGGAAGAAAGACTGTTGATTATATGGCCTGTAAGTATGTACTCCTTATCTCTCTGATGTAAGAACAAATAAGCAAGGAAAAAAACAAACAAACAAAAAAAAGCGAGAGAAAATTCTTTTAGAATGTAAATTGCAACTCATTTTGTTGCTGCTTTTGAAATCATGAGTTTATGATTCAGTTAATCCATAATACAGTTTTGAACTCACAGAATTATAGGAGAGATTGTGAAGAATTTTCTTGAAGATGTAAATTGTACTCCATAATCCAGTTGTTCCCAGTGTGTTAGTAGCCTAGCTTTCCCCTGATCAGGTGTTTCAAAAGGAGTTCCCTTTACTGCATGCAAAAACACATACATTCCCTGGGGAAAATAAAAAGTAAATACAGTGGCACTTTTAGCTGTATTTTTTTTATAATTGTTACATTGTAAAGGAAAAAAAAAAAAGAAAAAAAGGGAGAGTAAATGAATTCTCACCCAAATTGCTGCTAGTGCGTAATGACAAATTACAGAAGAGGCAGGAAGAGACAAAAAGTGATTTTTTTTTGCCCGAGGTTGCGCAGTCAGTGGCAGAGTCAGAATTAAAGCCAAAATCTATGTGACATCCGATCCACTGCCTTGTCTTCTATATTAGATGGCAAAAATTATATGAAATCAACAGAATTTCAACAAGGACTGTAACAAGTTTAGGGCTGCCAATTTATATTACCGCTTTCTGAAAACAGTGTTAAATGAGTTAGGAGGTAGAGTCTGCACAAAGCAAAAAAACTATCTACAAACACTGGCAATATTACAGGAACTTTTGAAAGCTTTCTCAAGCCCCCCACCAGCTTCAAATACTTCGAAGCTGACTACCAGCAATCTGTTGAATGCCATCTGTCCCCCTCTTTGCTGCTTCTCCTGTTCTTTGCGGTTGTTTCTGCTCGATGGGAGCATGCCATGCCTAGTCTGTTCTGAAAGATCAATCTGGGCCCAGAGGTCAATCAGACAGGGGTGTCCACCCTCTTCCAGTTTTAACGAACATTTGTTTGCTATCGAAGAGAGCATACCAACTCCAAGGATGAGTCTCTACCAGAAAATATGAGAGACTTCCATTTCCTTTATTCCAGGTGTGTTCATTACTTATGCACATACAGAAATTTTTATATAAAGCTTTATATAGAAAAATCACATTTCTTCTGAATTCTTATAAGGGAGTTAAAAGTTGAGCAAATCACTTCACATCGTCTTCCACTTTTTTTTGGAACTGCCCCCTGACTGGAGGCCTATTAACCTAAGAGAATTCATCTGCTTAATTACTTCTTCAACTCATGATGTTTGCAGCCTCTCAGTTTGAATAACTTAACCAAAAAGCACTTTTAGGACAGATACAAATGCTTAATACACATTTTATTTTGCACCGGTACTTGCAGAAAGGACAACCAAAAATGTTTTCAAGGTCAGCTAAGAGTTTTCCATTAGTGTAAATCCAGGATTTTTTTTGTTTGTCAAACTCTTCAAGGATTGGTTTCCAAAAAGGTGCCATTTAGATGCTGAAATATCCAAAAGTGCAGTTTATACTCATTTTCTAGTGATCCACTAGAAAACTACTTGCCAGTGCATGCTCTCATCCCTGTTGTCATTATAGCTACTTGCAATGAATTCGGTAAGGCATTTGGGAAATATTTAGTAATACTTGTCTCTGCCAACATCTTCCAAAGTCAGGCATGTCTGATGCTGTCAAAGATAACGTACAAAATGCTTTAATGATGCTTACAATCCCACTATTCGTTTTAAACCTATCTACAAAAATAAAAAACAAAAGATTTTTTTTTTTTTACAGGATTCAAGAGGGTATTATCCAACCTCAGTCTTTAAAGTGAACTATCATTTTCCTAAATAAGGAATAAGCTACCTTTTGGTCAAGACTACTTTGCTGTTAATCTTAGAAAGCTGAGTTAGCAAACTTCAAGTATGATGGAAATTGCTGATTATGGATGTCTTTTCTCTAAGCTTGGCAGGACCAATATCCAAAGCTGCTTTACGTTAAATGATTACAACAAAGTTATAGTACCCTGGGGAGAGGGGGCACAAAGATTCTTTAAGTCTTCAGCTTCCACATCCTTTTGCATACAAAAGTCACCATGCAAATCACGACCCACTGAATAACAAATTATTTCAGGGCTTGGGTCAAGGTAGTCCAGTTTTTTCCTCACTGTTTTCAAGTAAGATTTTTCTTATGGCACGTATAGTGACAGAATTGTATGCTGAAGTCATTCTGAGCTAAAATTTATCTAGCTTGACCAGAAATCAAAGCGAGAAGAAAAAGAACACAAAAGTTTCTGGCCAAGGAACAGGTAAAGTGCTGAAATTAAACATTTTGGGATACTAACAGATTTGTATAGAAACATTAGTAGATAATATGCAAGAATTAAAAATGTAATATATTTTATGGATTCAGTACAGGTCTCTAATAATATGCAGAACACTGTAAAAGTCGGCTGGCATGATGATTTTATGTTTGCAAAATTCTAGCTTAATTAAATGCCTTTTAAAAGAATACATAAAATATATACGGAATATTTCACATCTTTTGTGCTTAAACCCGAAGTGATCATGTGTATCACTCACTCCTCCTCCCCAAAAAAGCCAACTTCTTTAACAGTGGACAAACCAAGCAGAGGTGGCGTTTTGGCTAGGTGTTTTCCTCCTCTCCTGCTACTAAAAATAAATACGTATGAACAACTTTTCAAACTTTGTTACAAGAGAGGGTACTTACCAGGTTGTGAATCACATTTGTTAAAGTCCAGGCGACAGGGACACTAAAGAAAGGAATGCTGAGCAAGACAATGTGCAGCATGCCAACTCCGAGCGCATACGTCAGCCACATTCCACGACTGTTCATCACCCGTGTGTTTGGATTTACCTCGCTGTGGGCAACTCCTACGTTCATTTTTACTCTACAAAACACAACTGTTTGAAGATTGAGACTACTGTTATAGGAAGGCAACTAACATGCGCCATTTTCAAATTTGGGAAAAGGCTGTTTTAAAAGTCTGGAAGGAACACGTAAGTGCATAAGCCAGGATGTACCTCAAGATCTTTAAAGTACGGTTTACAGAGAAGTCAGTACAAAGGGGCTGTTAGGAACTGTTTGCTTAAAAAACGCCCAAACAAATAAAACCCACAAAGCCTGCTACAGAAGGGACATTTTAAAAAAAATAGTAAGCTGTGCTGTTAGAAGCTAAAGTTGCAAACCTGTAAGAAAGCAAGCTTTGTAACTTTTGTCCTCTAAATTCCTTTCACCATCCACAACAATATCCCCAGGTCTTTCTCCACTTCCCATATCAGACAATTTTCCCCATTTCCCATTCATGTAACGGCTAACGAAGAATTCTACATATAGCAATTGCCCAGCTACCTACTGCTAGAAAGAACAAATAAGGACTAATTTATGCCTGCCTCTCTTGCAGCAGAGCCCAGATTTCAGATTTTCCTCCTCTCCCCACCTGTTAGTTTTCAGGCAGACATTTCTGTCTTTCAAGTCTGGCTGAAATTAGCCAACGGGTTCAAAAGTTTTCACATTGACAGACATATGCAGAGATAGAACAGTTTCATAACGCTGATTTCTGCAGGAGATTGACAGAACTTACTTGAAGTGACTCACTTGGCCTGTTGTACTAAAATTCACGATAATTAAAAAAACCTCATTGCACGCTGCATATTCACATGATCTGTAAAAATATTTATATTCATTTATGAGTCCGGGATGGAGTTTTTCTGACTTCCTTCTAAGTCAGTCAACAATGGTGTTGTTTAACCAGAATAAATAGTTTGCTTTTGGTAGGAAGCTTGTCTCTGATACTTGCCGAGTGCTGTAAAGCACTGTAACACCTAAGTATTTTGTAATGTTAAGTAAGAGTAGGCTGCAGAATAAAAATAGATGCGATGAACCTGAAACCGAACCGGGGGCAATGCTGATTTTAATCAATACTTGCCGCGAAGTATTTCAAAAGGTGCATGAGGAGGGAGCACGGTACCCGAGACGCGCGAAGCCAGGTCCTCCCTGCTTCCCTGCCTGCCGCCGCGGGAGGCGGCACCGCAGCTGAGCGAGTACCCAGACCTGCATCTTGGCACAGCCTACCGCCTCCTCCTGCCCCTTCCTCACGTTTCTCACTTAATCCGATGGGCACCTTCTCTCCGTTCCCCTGCGCTGCCCCCCCTCACCGCCGGCAGCCCGGCCGCACCGAAGCGGCGGGACGCTGCGCCCGCCAAGACCCGCCGCAGGTCGCTCCCGCAGCAGCCGTGGCCTCCCCGGGGAGCCACCTCCCTTCCCGGCCGCCCACCCTGCGAGCAGACCCCCTCCCGCCGCCGCTCGCCTCAGGGCCCGGCCCAGCAGCCACCGCCGCCGGGCGCCTCGAGGCCTGCTAGCAAGTACCGGCAGGCGGCCGATAGCGGCAGCCCAGCTCTCCTGCCCATCCTCCGCCTCCCCAGCGCCACCCCACCTTTCCACCGGCCCGGGCGCCGCCGGCCGCGCTGTGGCCACAGCCCCCGAGGAGCAGGAGCGGAGGCGCGGGCTGCCAGCCGCAGGTAGAACCCCGCCGGCCGCCCCGTGGGCAGGGCGGGCGGCCAGGGGAGGGGCCGGGCCGCCCGCACCGCCCACAGCAGCGACAGCGGCGGGAGCGGGGCGCGGCGGACGCGCAGGTAGCGCAGCCCAGGGGCCTTGCGGGGGGCGGGTGCCTGGGAAGGGCGGCGGAGGGCAGCTGCCTGCCCGCTGTGGGGAACGCTACCGCCGCCGCTGTCTGCCCCGAGGCCCCGGCTGGGGCGGGGACGCTGCTTCCCCTGGGCAGCTGGAGGCAGTGCGGCGAGAACCGCTGCCGCCCCGGGGCTGCGCGGGACGGGCCTGGGCCTAGGCCCGGGCCTGCTGGGCCTGGTGCGGTGCGGCGCGGCGGCCCCCGAAGCGGTGCCGGGGAGCCAGGCGTGCTGGCCGGGCGGGAGCCGCGTCCCTTGCCATGGTGGCTGCCCTCCCTTGTCTCTCCTCCCCTATTTTTCCCTCCCCTCCCTTGCGCTGTTTTGGCGCGGCGCTCCTCGTGTTTTCCCTGACGAAAAGCAGAAGCGGGAACCGGGGGCCGTTCGTGTGGTTTTAGGTGAACTGAAGGGTGACTGTCCGCAGGTTTTAGCTGCAGCTTTTCTCCCTCTTTTTTTCCTCGGAAAGAGTTTCCTGAGTTGGTGTTTTGGTGGACTCCTAAGAACGGTGGCCGTTGGAGCGGGGTGTGGGTGCTGCTCCAGAAATCCGTGGGGCTGCAGCTATGAAGATTTAGGAGTCTTTGTTCGTGCTTTACCTGATGGCATGCGGTGTTACAGCTGTTTAGAGCCCCCCGTGCTGGGGTGGCTGCCCACTTTCAGAGGGGTGAAATGACAGTATCGGTGACGGTGCTCTCAGAAAGTCCTTCCCACTGAGCACGGATTATAACACATCCAGTCAGCAAAGAGCTGTAGTACGAATACGGCTTGAGCTGAAATACATATCTCTTCCCTAAAAGTAATTGGGGGCTGGAAATGCATCCATAGGTAGCAGGTACTAGAGATCGCTCCCTCCCTGCAGGAGCCCCCGACCGAGATGTGGCCAGCGTGGCCGTGCGGCCACCCTCTGCCATCCATGGAGCAGCCAGCAGCCCTGTGCAGGGTGGCTTGGGCCCAGGGGAGGGGAGGGCACAGCACCTGCATCAGTCACACCTCATAGAAAATTTGTCTTTGGGATCTGCAACGTTTTTGTTTTAAGACCCTCCCTTGTCTCAGTCAGTGTTTCATCTGGCACTTGTCATTAGTTAACCATGCGGCACTTGACACGGGAGGCCTGTGTAACACATGAATGTGTGAGGAAATAGAATCACAGAATGGTGAAACCTGCCTCTCTGAATGCGTGTACGTGATTAATATTAGCCTGTCTTGAAAAACACGCGTCTTCATGCTCCTTTTCCAGTTTGTTTGGTGGAAAACTGATTTGTCAGATCTTTTTACCACATCTGAAAGGCAAACTCCCTTTGGAATGTAAATAAGTATAAAGAGAAAACCTCTCTGTAGCTGTTCTTAGGAAAGTTTTAATTCTGCTTCCTCTTCAAAACACTGTACCTTTTTTTTTCCCAAGTAAGCATGTGTGTTCTTTGTCTTTTATGTTTAAAGAGTGGACATCAAGGCAGAGAAGTGTCCTGTAATTGTTCTATCAGCTGCATATACCCTGCAGGATGGTGGCACTCTGGGGTGTTGTCTGCAGCCCCTCGCTGTGTCCTGACAGTGTCAGGAGGAAATCTGGGTTTGCTCCATTCCTCCACATGTGCTCATATCCTTGGGATGGGTGCTGAGCCTGCCGTCTGTGTTCTCCAGTAGATAGCTTGGACTGAATCGAGCCTGGGAGCCAGGACTGCCGGGATTGTTTGCCTTTCAATGTAAATATCGTTATGTAATGTAACCCGGTAAAGCGTGCTGCTGTGGAGAGAAGAAACCCAAGTCTGAACCATTCTTGAGGTGCAAAGAGCTGTCTAGCAATGCTCTTTCTCCCCCCTTTCTCATACGCCTGAAAAACTGCACTTGAGTTCTTTGTGTCAGGCTACAAGGATCGACAAAGATTTTTCCCCGAGCTTGGTTAACTGTCTCTACTTGGGTACTTAAACAGAAATGCATGCAAAAATTTGCAGATCCACTTACAATCTCTTCATGGTAGAGTGTCTCTATAATGTAGCAGGAGTTTTATAACCCTTTGTAAGTGTTTTCAGTGATTAAAAAAAAAAATTCTGTTGGCTTTTAATGGTGTCTCCATTTTTAAGTGGAAGAGACAGAGACATAGAAATAAACCGACCTGCCTGAGGGCACACAGTAAGTCAGATCAGAAAGGCAAGATGATAATTCTGAAGTTGTTTTGTTTTGTTTTTCATTATTGCCAGTAGATCACATCGCCATTGAATAGGACTTTTGCCTCAGCACCACTATGCTTCCTCCCCACTTCTTTACCAACTCCGAAACAGTTACCTTCAGGTCATATTTCTTCCATGAATTTTTAGGTGCCGGGAATCATACACACAACACAGCAGTGCTAAATGCAGAAATTGTAAATGTAGCGGGGAGGGGGGGAATGATGTAAGGAGTTTGTAAAAACAAACAAACAAAACCAAAAAATCCCAAAGATTCAAAAGTTCTATTATTTTTTTTTTTTTGCATCAGTGCTGGAATTAGACCTGCTGCTGGGTAAATACCGTATCTGATGTTTCTGACTAGCACTCTGGATTACTATATGGTCTGTCTACTCTTGTAATTGCAAGATGACGAGCACATGTTACAGTAATTTAGAGGAGATGACTGTGCACATGTGATATAATATACTCCTTTGCTCAGTGTATCTCAGGATTCTTAAGGTTTTTCATTAGAAGTTTAATCTACTTAAAATAATGTTTTCTAGTCTAGACCTGTGTTCTGTTTCTTCCACAGGTCAAACTCCCGTTGACTGCAGAGGAGGCTGGGTCTTACTGTATCTTGAAAATTTTACTCTTTATCTGTAATGTTATGTTTCGTCTACATTTAAAAGTTTCTGTAAAATAATTACTTAGAAATGTGTTTTTGTAATGTTCCTTTTACATTCTTTTTCTATTTCTATGCAGCTTCTTTGAATCTTACTCCACTATGAAACAGCTGCCAGCAGAAACTATTCGTCTCCTTTCAAGTTCTCAGGTGATCACATCAGTTGTCAGCGTGGTGAAGGAGCTTATAGAAAATTCCTTGGATGCCAGTGCCACAAATATTGATATTAAACTGGTAAATCCTAGTTCTTTCTTTTACTCTTACAAATAATTGGATGTAAAATAAGATGCAAGAAAAGTTGTTTCACTGCAAATGTTTTTTGGGGTTTTTTAGGTTATCGTCGTTTTGGGAATGGAAAGGTATTAACAGTGTTTATGCATGTATATTTTAACCTCAAAGAAAAATGGTCCAAAGTTGGGTTCCCGTAATGTTTTTGAGGCCCCACTGAAACAGTAAGTCATATTTGTGCTCCTGAGTGTATCTTGAGGGAAAAACTGTCAGCTTCTTTAATACTTCTTTTCCTACTTTACTTTTTCTGGCTAATAAGTTGTTTTAAAAGATGTTGAACTTCCCATTTCACTTCTAGACTGGCATGTTTAAGTCTTATTGCAAAATACTGCCAGGAAGGTGAAAATGTAAACAATGGAAGAGGTCATTGATGGCCATGTTAGATGTTTTGGTAATACAAATTATCGCATGGTCCCTAATCAGCATGATGAGTTCTGGCTACTTTAAAATTTTATTTTTATAAGGTGTTAAAAAAAGTTGGCATATTACTCAAGGATAATTTCTGAAAAAAATAAATATTGTTCATAATAAGAAATTTGTGCTTTTCCCCCCCTAATGGTGTAAAATGGCTAGCTGATCAGCTCCTCTTTCTTTCCTGAGTATTTCTGGTTTTGCAGTATTTTGTCAACAGCTGCATAGCAGCAGTATCTCCTGCTTAGTAGGAGTTACAGTGTGTGTAAATGCATTTGTCCAGAATTGCATCCAGTTTTCTTTCCTGCAAATAGCAGTGAATGTATAAGCTATTCTTGAATTAAGTGTTAGACAAATGGTCTTAGTTTGGAGGGCGATTCAGTTTCTGCTTGGTTTTTTGTCCATGTCACTGCTGGCTTTTCTGAACGAGTCTCAAGTGTTCTCCATCTGAGTATGGTTTCCTGCCAAGGAACGTGCTTATTTGTTATTTGCCTTAAGTGAGCTAAAGATACTCTGTCTTAACTATGGTCTGTGATGACCTCTGTCATCTCAATATTTAGACTGTGTAGTATCTCGCTTCATGAGTAACTCCAAAGTGAGCAGTGTGTGCACAGTTCAGGGGGTAGGGGAGTCGGAATCAGATGCTGTGAGTGGATCAATAACCACAAGAAGTCAACAGAAGGTTTTGGAGCCTTCAAAAATTGTTAGAACAAACCTTGTCTGTTTTACTGGAGTGTGGATATAGAGCCATGGAGGTAGCCGGGGGAGAAAGCTCTCTAATCAGTGTGGGTTTCACTGTGCAAAAGCCAGCTGTTTCCATAGTGAGAGGTCCCAAATCAATTTAAATGAGCATTTTCAAACATTTCCAGCGCGTGAGTCATCAGCACTACTGTTACATTTTTTGTCAGTTCAGCTCAAATTGCTGTATTTCTAAAACAAACAAACCAACCTGGCCTTACACAGGTTGCCCAGTGAGTAAATGAGACTTGCTGATTGTTATTCTGTGAATACTAGGGGAGAAGAGAAAATTGGCACTTTGCACAGCTGTACATAATACTGTACAAAATAATCCATGTAAAGCATGGATTCTCTTCCTGAGATTTTTTTTGTGATAAGAATGTTTTTATATCACAATACTATTTTTATTGCATAACACTTAAATAAGGTTGACCGCATAATAGACCTGAACGACCACATTAACTTTGGATTGGTTCAAAAGCATAACAGAGAATGGAAACTTTGAAATTTCATTTTACAGCTTGATGGGTTTTTGCTGAAACTTGGAGAGTTTTCATTGTTTTAACCTTTTCCCTATGGATTAGGAAGGCTAGCTGATTCATTCAAACTTGTTACCCAATTTGCCTGAACAAAGACCAGAATGGCTTTTTTGGCGACAGACAGACAGGAGTTAACCTGCAGGTGGAATGGTTCTCAGGTAGAAACTGTGGTTCTCTACAACTGTAGAAAGTTGTAGTGGGAAGCCTTGGCTGGTGTTTTATTCTTGTTAACTTCTTGGTTGACCAAACTCCAATAAGTGATGTTACTGAACATCTTTGCACTGTGTATCAACTAGCTTTTACACAACACTGGGAAGAACATCAGCTTATATTGTAGTTTTAGATAATGTGATATTACTTCAATTACAATTAAAAGCCAGTCATTTGATTAGAAACCGAACCATGACCTTTCTATAAGGTGTTGAGTGGTATCTATTAATTCATTGGAACCTCAGCTTTATTGCTTTTAGAAATTTGGACATGGCGGAGCTTGCCTTATTATTAGCAGTGGGATCAACTGCCTCTGTAGCATGGCTGTGTATTAAGCATATGTAGAATGATGGTTTTGTTCTTGACGTGATCTCCTGGCTTCAGGTTAAAGTATGCTAAAAACCATTGATGCAGCAATGTAACTGCTTGTGTATGGATAGAGAGACTCTATGGGCATCAGTCTGTCAGTTTCCCTACTGACCTCTAACAACAGGAATTTAGGAGAATAATCTTCACAGGCTGACTGAGACTTGCATATTTTAATTAATAGACAAGATGTGCGACAGCCTGTGCTGGTAGTTGGAGCCGAGTTGGGATTCGGGAAGGACAAATCTTAGCTACGGGTTTGCTACTGTTATACAAAATGGCTGTTATAAAAGGCAGACACTCATTTCTGCACCTTTTTTCCCAATGCATGAAGGGGGTGCTTTAATCTTTAGAACTTTCTCAGAGGAAGTTTATCTCGGGGTGACGTTGCAGTGTACACCTCATCCATCTTATCACCTGAAAAAGCAAAGTCCTACATCCATCTGCGTGGCATTGCTAGACACTTCTGCCTCTCATGATCCATTTATCTTGCTAATGCAAAAGAAAAGTAACGCAGCAAGAAGGGTAGATTACTTGTGCTGATTTAATAAGCTGAATTGACCTTAGAGTTCTCATGAGTAACAGAGCTGTAGCTGAAACGAAGACGGGACCGTGGAGTTGTGAGTAAAAGAGGAGAGAGTTGAACCATACGGTTTGGCATGAGTGATCTGGCAGAGCAACTTAAACATCTCATGAGATCATGACCTCAGTAGTATTTGGGTTATGTAGCGTGGTGGAAGCTGTTACAGAATACAATGTTTGAGCACTGTAATATTTTAAGTAAAATGTGTGCAGGTAAAAATGATTAATATTAGAAAGGAAATAGAGAATCATTCATGTAACATTTTAATTCAAGTTGAAGAAGATAAATCTCACTTTTCCTACGCAGTTAAGTGGTCTGGAAGCAAAAATTAGAACAGAAAACAGGGGTTAATTGTAAAATGCTCAAACCCTTCATTAGTGAATACAGCAGCGGGGCAGAAATGTTTCCTGTTTATACCTCTGCATGTGTTTTTATGTTCAGTTGAGGGGTATTGCTTAGGTTCTGTTTTGCTTCCCAGTAGGAAGTTGTCTCAAATATTAGCAAAAGCATTGTTTTTCTCCTGAAAATAGCTTTAGCACCATTCATTAATAGGGAAAGTGAAATGTGCTCCCATTTCTATTGTGTATCAGTTAATTAAATATGTATGGTTCTATGCCTATCTCAGAGGCTTTTGATGTTTCCTAATGCAGATTGTGTGTGAATACAGATAATTTCTTTAGATACCTTCCTTATGGTTTTAATTACATTATTTTTTTACTTTGAGAAATAACCCTGGGAGTACACTGTATTTTTTCATAACTGTCTTCAGTATATGCCCAGATGGGACAATAAAGTTACTTCTGTTTAATCAGTTGGCTTTCTGTAAGCAACCATCATGTGGTCTGTGCAGCATCGGTGGTAGTAACCACTCATTCAAGAAATCCTTTCTAAGCAAAACCACTTTTGAGGTCTCCTAGATGTATTACACAGTACAGCACATTTTTCTGTATGTTACATCATAATCTTTTCCAAGAGTCAGGCGTGCTTCTGTAAAAGAAGTTTAGTTAGTGATCCTGCAGCTTTAATTACTTTTTCCTCATGGATTTGGATTCTTTTTGGGTGCGATTTACATGTGCAGATTATAACGTAGCTGTAGATGGAAGCATTTGTTTGCTGCACCTGTTTGAAATGTTACAGAACCTGAATCCCATATTTCATTTAGCTGTCCTAATTATCTGGGTTTTCAGAGTTTTACTCTATTTATGCTGGTGTTTATTGAAATGACATATTTAAATCAGAATTCAGTAAAATATGTATTGCATATATGTGAAGGTAAATCACAAAGATTGAACGTTGCTTCCTAGAAAGCTGTTTTTAAAAGAGCCTTTAAGAACCTTTACTTCTTTCTGTAAAGCATTGCACCTCTTTACAAGCTTTCTTATTTCTCTCTTCTCCCCATTCATGCCCTGCCCCCATTAGAATTGCAGTTTCTGCATATTGAGAGACAATACAGAGACTTGAAAACCTCTGCACAATTGAAATCACAAAGAGAGTGAAACTGAAAACAATTCTCAGTGAGTGCTCACTGATTTCAATGGACGAAGGGCTGCATTTGTGGTGATTTGAAAAAATTGACAACAAACAGAAAAGAGAGGTGAAAAGTCTTTAGCTTTCCAGATATGGATCTTTTTCTAAGCTTGGGTTTTTCAAGTTTCATCATAGTTTAAAAAAAATAAATACTTAATTCCTGTTTCAATTTAATGTATTTATATTTATGTGCTATTTCCAAACCACGGGGTATGAATTACATAGTTTAATTAGAGAAACCTTCACTACTATCCTAACATGTTGTATTTTTCTTTTCAGTTCCGTTCTGTCCTGTCCTTTTCTGTTCTTTTTTTTTTTTTTAAAAAAACCCATGCATTTAATGGTTGCAGTTTCTCCAAATAAGCAAAACTCTCACTTCTATCTAGACAGCTAGCAGCTGTAACCTTAGCTGCTTCAATCTCAATTCCTTCAGCTGTTTTAGTGCTCCTTTATGTTTTCTTCTTTTTTAGGAGAATTATGGGTTTAACAAAATAGAAGTAAGAGACAATGGCAGTGGAATCAAGGTTGCTGATGTGCCAGTTATGGCAATTAAACACTACACCTCAAAAATAAGCTCTTCTGAGGACCTTGAAAGGTTGACAACATACGGTTTCCGTGGGGAGGCTTTGGGATCAATTTGCTGCATATCAGAGGTGAGCAGTTGCTGTAAATGTGTCTAGTCTTTTGTGTTGTGTTATTTTTGTGTGTGTGTTTGTGAAAGTTTTATTAAAATATCGTGCAAAGGCTTTAAATTGTTCCAGCAGGCTGCCAGGGTTGTGTTTTCTGAACAGTTTTGCTTGTATATACTGCCTTTCCCCCCCTCCCCAGAAGGTACGTCACCTGGTTAGGAAGCAATATGGATTTCTCATTAGTGTCAGTTCTGCCTTTCTGTCATACTGGTCACAGCAGTGCTCTATTTATTTTCCTCCGTCAGAACAGGTCAGAGACAGATTGTTTGTTGTTTCCTTTTCTTTTGTATCAGGGTATAGATAAATGATTCCTTATACATACATGTATAGATACATGATTCCTTAGAACACTGGCTTATCCTCTTTAGTGTTACCATCAAATATGATGTCAAAGAGTACGGCTGAGTTTGCTACTTCAATTAGGGTAAATCAAAATGAGGAACAGAAGAAGGTGACCAGGAGAAATCATTTCAGGGAACTGATAGCCCACATAGCTACCGTTCAGTAACAATTTCTGCCTTGATGTTATCTAGGTGATCGGCAGTCATGGGGCCTTGTTGGGCACTGTATTGCTCCTTGACGTGTATATGATTGCAGTTGCACAAACTTCATTGTCCGTATGAGTAAACAGGAACCTGTTTCCTGGCCTATCTGAGTCTGATCCACATGTTTATGTTAAGAAGACTGACAGTGTACTTATATTTAGGATTTAACTTGTTGACTGAAAGTAAGTTGATTCAAAACCATCTGAAAAGCGTTCAGGCTGTTAAGGGCACAGCATCTGCCAGTTCCATTGTGCTCTGCCTTCCTGTATTCATGCTGCGCCAAGGTCAAGTTTTGGATTCTTCTTTCAAAGTCAGCCAAGGATTAGATCCTGCAAGAAGACATTGATACCTGTGTCTGATTGGAACCATCAACTTTCGAGGTCAGGAGAGATGTTAGAGCTTGACTCCTTGCTACCTTGGGCTATATTCACGTTGCACTAAGCAGGAGTGGTTTGTGTATTTGGATGGAGATTTCCAAAGATGCTTTCAAAAGTCTTGGTGTTTTGACAGATGATGATAGACCTCAATCATTGGTTCCTTCTAATGAATTGTCAGAGCAGGATGCCATCTGTTCTGAGCTTTTAATCAGGTCTGTGGTACGTTTCATAAGAGATGGGAGGTGGCCTGAATGTGTTAAGTACTTTAATAGGTATTACTTTAATCCTTGGATCGGTAATTACGTTAATTAAACTCTCCTGGCATTAATTGCATTCTGCCTACCCAAACTGCCCCCTGAAGTTTCAGTTAAGAGGTACTTTACTATTGGCCCTTAAGTAGGTCTGTACATTTCCAGTTCATCAATCACTGTTTTTTCTCTCCAGAGGGACGGCTGAACTCTTAACGATTCATATGAGACACTAAAATAAAGCAAAATATCCCGAAGCTCTGTATGTGTGATAACCTTTATGTCTTTCAGGTGGTTAAAGTGCAGTGGTTCTATTGTTCAAAACATTGCTATCTGAACTCAGGGAACTGTAGTTTTTTTTAACTTCTGGTTTATGTCTGGTCTTGCTAAAGCTGATCTGTGTTAATAGCTTACAAAACATGCTACTACTCATTGCTAGATATGTTTGGGCGTGGAAAGATAATATACTGTTTGTTTGACAGTAGTTGTTATGTTTGTGGAATCTCACATGAGTTTAAGTAGTTGGCATAGTATGCCTTCTCTCACGGAGGATGAAAATGCAAAATTATCAATTGATGTAGTTGTTTATTTAATCTGTGTTAGAATAGAAGGTATAGGAGTGTGTGCTGTAGGTAGTAGGGATTGCTATGCTTTGTGTATTAGTGTGATAAAAATGTGTGGCTTTTAGTTAAATGGATGGAAAAATGAGAAATAATGCAGAATGTTTCTGTGACTGTAAGAAACACCTGTGGAAGAAAAATTCTATAAACTAATTAAATGTAACTGTAGTGACTAAATGCAATGGTAAGAGTGGTAGCAAAGCTTTAAGCTCATTCTGAACTTTGTGGATCCTTAATTAACATACTTTTTTTCTAAATTGCTCTTTTCAGGTTTTGATCACAACAAAGACAGCTGCCGATGATTTCAGCACTCAGTATGCTTTGGATAGCAATGGGCATGTAACTTCTAAAAAGCCTTCCCATCTTGGGCAAGGTAGGATATTGTTGTTCTGGCATTGTGCTGTGACAGAAGTATTTTATGTTTCTCTGAGACTTTATTTGGTGTTGAAATACCTGTTCTATACTTGAAGGCTGAGTATGCAGTCTTTGGAGCTATAAACATTTCTTGCTTTATGTCTGTCAACTGAGAATGTGTTGTTATTGTAAGAAATAATATGTCTTGGAAGTTGCTTTGGATAGTAATTATAAAGTAGTTTCTCCTTCTCTGACTCACTTCTTCAAGCTGACAGCAGAAATAAAAGCTATAAAAATTCAATGCCCCGGGTCCAGGCAGACTTGCTGTATTAGTATATGAAAGATTTGTTCGGGACCAAAACAACATTTCTGTAAGTAGCAAAATCGTTGCTTAAAGGAGGAAGAGTTGCCCTGCTGCTGTAGGAAGGTGTTGCTGGAAGCAGCGTGGCTATAGGACCAGGCAAAATCACAGTTCTTTCCAACTTGCAGGAAAGGTGTGTCCCTAGTAATCCTTCTGTGTGTTTGTGTGAAAGATTAAAGGTTGCCCTCACCTCAGAGGGGGGCCTTGGTAGTTCAGTCATGGTGTAGGTTTGGGGCAGTATCTGCCCTACTTCATGCGCTGCTTGGTGAGGACCATTAAGACCACGCTGTCTCTTCACATTCACACTCCAGCCAGTGTGTGTTCCCAGGAGAGAAGTGGTGTGCTCCTTTCTTGTGAGGAGGATGTGCTCCTGACGAAACAGGTGCAGATTTTCCGTAAAGCTCAACTTTTCCCAGCTGAGCCGCAGCAGCTGCTTGTCAATATTGTGGCCACAATTTGTCCCCCAGCTGGCTGCAGTGCTTGTACACCAACAGGGAGCTGACGGCCAGCCCGGCTCCCTTCCTCCTTGGCACTGACTGGCTGCGGGGAGCCATTAAGCCAGACACTGCCGAGGGCCAGTCAGAGGGCAAATACTGAAGAAAGAGCTGAAGCCGAGAACTCTGATTTTAACCAGGGACTCCTTTTAAAAAGATCTAGACTGTAGTATTTTCCACAGCCAGAAAGTCTGTGGGTTGTGTTGCCTTGTCTTTTGTCAAAATTGTTGAATGATTGACTGAATTCTGTGACACACATTTAATACTTTGCAGTATCCTTACAGGCTAGGAATTTATATGAATGAGTTGGCAGATGAATATTCCTCCTCTTGCTGTGGGCTGTGCCTTGAACAGAGGTATCTGGCTCTTCAGGTACTACCCTAAAGCAAACGCTTGTGAAGAGCCTTAATGGAGCTCAGTGTTCCTTTTCCCCCAGACATGTCTGGTTAGATTCTAGTCTGTTAATCATTTTAGTAATAGAAAATAACTTAATATGCACTGAAAGAGTCTCCAGCTTGCTTTATTGTTAATTCTCACTATTGTCAGTGCGAACAGAAAGAAAGCTTAATGCTGCTATCATAACTCTAAGTAAAGGAGGAGAATCACAGCTCTTGAGGTTTATAGGTACATTTTGGGGAGGATCACTGCCAATTTGGTATATTTCTTCTCATGTTGATATAATCTAATTTAGTGTTCCTAGGGTTTATTTTGTATGCAGCAACTTACAGACAGGTGTCTTCAAGTAAAATTGAATTTTCTTCAATATCCAGTCAGTGGTATGCTTTCAGTATAATTTCTACTTGTTTTTTGTCACCTGCTCGAAGGTACTACAGTAACAGTCCTGAAGCTGTTTAAGAATCTTCCTGTAAGAAAGCAGTTTTACTCAACAACTAGAAAATGTAAGGAAGAACTGAAAAAAGTCCAAGATCTACTGGTAGCATATGGTATCATAAAACCAGACCTGAGGATAACCTTAACGCATAATAAGGTAATAATGAGTTTTACTCTATCAGCTATCTTAAGGATTGGTTTCTGATTAATTTATGCAGTTCATCTAATAGTTACATAAAATCTTTCATTCCTAGGAATTTTCTTTCATCGTAGGTTTCTTTTGGACTTCTTTCTTGCCTTCATAAATGTATATTTATAATGGTTACAGATTTTGATCCTAAGCTTCTAAAACTTAGGATCTGCCTTTTCATATGCTCAAACAGATGCCTGGTTAGATATATGAAGCATAAAAATTAACTTTACTTGCTAGTGAATTTACATGCTAGTGATTAGTAAAGTTGTCGGTGGTGTTCTGCAGAATAAAGCAGTGAGACCTTACTGGGCTACAAGGCCTGATCTGAAGACAACTGAAAAAACTCTCAAAACTCATTTTGTTAGACTATCTGGATAGACACTATAGCACATACAGGTAGCTTCCTGTATGCTGAGTCATAAGAGGTCAATACATAATGATAGTTTTATTTAAAAAGGCTAAAAAATTCAAAACAATTTCCTACATTGGTGTAAGTAAGAGTAACATGTTATAACAACAGGCTTTAGTTGAGCTAGTTGTTCTTTGTTTAGGCGTGGAGGAAGAGATTCAGAGGCTGCTTTGACTTCAGAGCATACTGAACAGTAATTTTACAACACAGCTACGGAAATTGCACACACAGCTACAGAAATTACACACTGAGCAGTTCTCCATTACCTGACCCCGGTTTAACATAGCTAACTTTATTGGCTGTACTCCTGGTTTTGGCACCTCGGAGGAAAGCTATGCCAAAGAATTTCCAAGTTGCCACAAAGTAGAGAGTGCCATCTTGCGGCCAGATCCCTCAGCAATTCTTTTTCTGTTAGAAAATACTTTTGTTTGTTGATCTTGCTATTTGGTCTGTTCATTGAGCAATTTTCATCAGTTACTCTATCAACCAAACATTAACACTTCAGTCCCCTGTCAGGGGAAATGACGAATGACGCTGTACTGTATTGAAAAGACAACAGATTGCCCATCCTTTTCTGGAGTTGTATAACATGCTCTGATTATATTTATGTATCTATTTCTAAATATCAAAGTATAGATCTTGTAGAAGATAAAAGCCTGCCTTGTGTCTAGAATAAGTATTCCAAAGCTGAATAACCATAGCTACTTTCGCTTTTATTTCATTGGGACTACAGAAAGTTTGAAAACGGAGATCTCGGGGTTGTGCACTTCTTCATTTGTGTTAAGCTCCCTGACTATCTAACAGTGCTTTCACAGTATTGGTCTTAAATATTGGTTAATAAAACTAATTTAGTCTTTTATTGGTGGTTTGGTTTTGCCCTCTCTGATGGATGTGGTATAATTTTTCTGTGGTTGTGCCGGGTGGCTCCTGCAAGGACTTTGTACAGTTTATTTCCAGTACCTTCTGTGGACCTTTTTTTCCCCCCTCTGTGGCAACTGCAGCATGTTATCTTCTATTACAGATCTTAAGTTTGATATATTGTGTTGGGAAACATCTTATTGTGGAAGATGGTTGCTCAGTTGACCTTTCTGAACTAGACATCTATTGCACGATTGCTTACAGAGTCTGTGTTAAGCCTTTCTAGTCTGTTTGGAAACTTCTGTTGATGTTTCTGGGTGCTGGCAGAGAGGCATGGGAATGTGACTCCTGAGTAAGACAGAAATGATTTGGGGGAAAAGAGGAATAAGGAGAAGGGGAGAGGCGGTGAGATTGCTGCTGACAAGTTGCAAACTAATTTTTTATGGTATTTTGATTTTATCCCCTTTGATTAGATTATTACATATCTTGTCTTTAATTTTTTTGTATGCTTATTTTAATACAATGGCAGTAATGTGCAAGAAGTTGATCACATGTCTTTTTCACAATACTTACTGCCAAAATGGTGTGGGGAGCGGCATGATAGTAGCCATTGCACATTGGTTTTTGACTACCTATCGTATTAGCTTCAGAGGTAAATTCCTCAATACACAATTTCAGTAGATAAAATAAATCAGTACAAGTGCTGTCTGCAGGTAGTATATATATATTCAGTGTAATGACAGAGATGGTCTCTTTGACCTGCCAGCCTTATGTTCATTTAATTTATTTAGCGAAAAAGCTAAAAAGGAAACGAACTGCTTAGACATGTTTCAACACAAGAGGTCACTCAGTAGCTAATGCTGAGCTGGGAGAATCAAAGGCTAAAGAACTTGTAGTTAAGTGTAGTCTGTCTCTGTGCATGTGTAAATCCTTTATAATAGTCTGAAAATGCTAAAAAAACTTTGAATGCAGATTCCTGTTTTTATACTGCTGTTGTCATTCCTGGTCAAATAAAAATTACCTGTTGCCTCATACCTTTTAAGAAATTTTAAATTCTGAAATTCCACTGTGTTACAACATTCAACAGGTCTATGTGCCTCTGTTTTACTGTAATATCACAAAACATGAATATTCATTAGTTCTTTTTCCTTCAGATGCTAAATATTATTGTAATTAAAATTATTAATTTGGATCAGAAGGTGTTTTTACTGTAATGATACTACTGTATGTCTGTGCTAGAATAATAGGGTTGTGTGTGATTTTTTTTTTTTTGTGGAGGCTGTTGTGTTTCTGTTTGAAATGTACTAGGAGAAAAAAATCAACTTCTTAGAATAGCTTTATTTTTCATGGATCTCATAGGTTATATATTAGTTTAAAAAAATGGTATATGCAATTATTCAGAGGAGTTCCTAGAATCCCAAATTCTTGAGGCTGAGCCAATACTTTCTGTAGCAATGGAAGAAGATACACGTCAGGAATAAGATCGGGTTCCGAGGCTTAAAAGAGCAAGAAGGTAGCAGAGATGAGGTATTACAGAAGGAGATGAAGAAAGGTGGGTCAAAAGAGTAGAAAGGGTAGTGCAATACAGTGTATTTCAAAAAAATATTGAAAATAAGTGACACAACCAGTACATTTTTTTTTAAAAAAGTACATTCTTTAAAATCCTGGGTTTTATGAGAAATGAAAGGAGAACGGAAGAAAGCATAGCCCTGGCTCTATCGAGGAAGACTATAATGAGGCTGCAACTTTGATAGAAGTGTCTGAGGTTAAGCATCTGAGAATGGGTGCCTGATTGGTTCTAGCAGAAACTTATTTTGGAACATCAGGCATCTTATTGAGCTGTTGAGTGTGTATATGTTTTTAGGATGCACAATACATTGCATATTTTATTTCCACCATTTTTTTTTTAATGGTGTATGTCTTGTGCTTCTGAATGAAATTTCCAGAAATTTTTCTTGCTGCTGTGCCACATCTCATATCTGTGTTAGTTCAGATGAAAATATTACCATTAGGTGTCTGATTTCTTTTCTGTGAAGAACCACAATGCTTTTCCTGCCTTTGGGTGGTTTTTTAATAAGAAAATAGATATCCTTTTATCAGTCATCCTAGAGTTCATTTATCGTGTACTCTAAGTCAGTGGATTTCCAAGATAGAAAACACTCAATTGCTCTTTCTGCTCAGAATGTTTTGTTTGCATTAGCAATAAATAATGAATCACTTTACAGATCAACCCTTGAAGTACTATGGCTATTTTGACGACTTGGATTAGCTAGTGCTCCTTCTTTTTATGAAGGTTTATCCTGCCAAGACATTCTTTGAATACTGATAATGTTGATCCTCTTGCCAGTATGGTTATGTTAGAAAGAGGTATTTTTCTTCTTTCATCACCGTGTTCCTTGAAAGCATATTGAATAATGAGACAGCCAAATGGAAATAATTTACATGAGTATTCAGCAAGTTTATTTAAAGTTAACATTATCTGAAGGCATGCTAAGAACATTCCAGAGTCAGCTACTGCTTAAACCACGTCATACTCTTCAGCCTGAAATGCCATCTTCTAGCCACCTATGAGCTCTGGCTGTATTTTACCCGAGGTGAGAGCTCGTCCCTTCAACAACGGTTTACACTCTTCACTGTTTAACACTGGTAGCCCCCGACTCAGTCTTACAAGCCACTGATGTTCAAGTAATGCCTTTGTGTGTTGAAAGGATGATGATATGGAATACTTTAATTCTGTTCTAGTTGCCTTTATTCCACAAACGCCGAAATGAGAGAGGACACCCAATAACTATACCTGTTTTAACAATTTCAGATATAATAGGGCTGAACAAATTATGGCAACAGGTGGTTTAGATGGTGCCTATCAGCAGGTCACACCATAAACAACTGGTCCGTGTCTTGTGCAAAGCACAGGTGGGCCATAAGTAGACTCAATAAATTTCCCAGTTCCTGTTAAGGAAAAATCTGTGTAAGGGAATTATTTTTTTTTTCCCGGAGTTTTTTTCATGAATAATATTTTGAAGCCTTGGGCACACACAGTTCTGCGTAGAACTATGTCCTGTTTGTTTCTTGAGAGAGACACAGGTCAGAACTTCTGGATGCAAGAGGACCATTTTAAAGCTATCATAACCGTGGATAGTATTCTTCCCCAGACGCCCGTTGCAGTTGGTGTTGACCTAAGGGATGCCATCTTCTTTTTTTTTTTTTTTTTTCTTTGCAATAAGTCTCATTTCTGAAGTTGGATAATCTCAACCTACAGTCTGTATCCAATAGTCCAAAACCAGTTTGTTTTCTGTTTCTGAGTCCTCTGTAATAAGCGTGGGGGCTTTGAGACAAAGTAAGTGTGTTGGGGTAGATTTACCATTTTTAATAATGGGATTGTGCTTTGCATTCATCCGTTGTGCTTCCAAACTCTCCTGTAGCAGCATGTTGAAAAGAAATCTGCGTTGAGCAGAAACTGCAGCGTGTAAGCGCTTTCTTGAGTTGAAAAGGCTACTCCCTTTAATGTAATGATGATATATTAAGTCCCTCCCTAATCTGTGTGTCTTAAAATATAAAGAGGAAATATGATTAAGAATCTGCAGTGCGCTGCACCCAGCATGCTTTCATGCTGACCTGGAATATAGCTCAGCCTTTACTTCCATTCGTTGTTCAGTGGCTTTGCTGAGAAAGCCAAACAGAGAGTTAATTATGGTGGGTTTTGTGCTGAGGACACCTGTCCACTAGGAAATGCGTTGAGACCCTCAACTCAATTTACATCAGCCAGAGAACAGCTGCCAGATGGTAACTACTTTTGGTCACTACCAACCTGGTTGAATTTGAACTGGTGACCTAGAGGTGAAATGCTTTATATCCTATTACTAATTCCTTGAGGTTTCCAGTTTCTCATCCATCACTTTTTTCAAATGACAGCACAGTATATATCTGAAATCTCAAAACAATTACTGTTTCACATATGCAGTGTGTGTTGCAGCATCTGAGATGTGCCTTTAGCTCTTGCTAGGCTTTCACGCTTACTTTGTACACTTAAAAAAGGTTAGCAGAAAAAGGATGTTTCTAAAGCCGCATGGGAGTTTTCCCTCTTCCTTACCAATGTACTTCATCACAGTTAGGTATGTTATTTTTGTTAACCACCCTTTTTGCAAAAGGCTTTTAAACCTCCCTTTATTTAAATGGAATTCACTGTGATGATGTACATCTTCTGAATGACAGTTTAGGATTAGAAACTGTGTTTTTTGACAGTAGTTTAACTGTGTGAGAGGTTTTATTATTTTTTTTCCTTTTGCTATGGAAGTGGAGTTTCTCTAAACACCCACAGCTGAACGTGTGTGGTTAAAGCAGCCAAAAAACTTACAACTCTTGATAGTCTTTGTAATTCTTGAAAGGCTCTGAAAACGTGTGTTGCCAGATGAAGGTCCTTGGCTCTTTGTAGTATCTGTTAGCTCCCCTCCTAACTTACTTTCCAGCTCCCAAATCCAAGCATTTCTCCACTGTGCGATGCTGAAGAAAACCTTTTCATTAAGAGGGTGCTCTCTTATCACAGAAGGGAAGTCTCAGCAGGAAATATGTCGGAATTTGTAGGATGAACAGTGCTGTGGAACATTACTGTCTTTCAACAAATCCCCTTGATAGGTGTAATGTCTGATGCCCGTGGGATAGACAGGTAATGTTGGCTGCATCTGATGAGGGGAAAAATGGTGCCTTAAGTTTCTCTATTGCATACCTCCACTGGTAGTTGACCCGCCATGTTTTATGAAATGGATGAGATAAGTGATTCCTCAGGGGCAAGTATAAAATAGCTGGGGAGAATAATTATGATTATGTAGAGAGTTGCGTTATTTTTCTTTAAGCTAAATTGAAAAACTACTATGATTTCTGTTTTCAAGGGAAGATTATGCAAGAGCTCTCTTTTAGTAAGGTAACTTACCATTGGTTTTAAAACGAGACAGCAGTTCTGGCATGGAGCTGATAAACAACATCAACACTTTTCAAGGCTGGGATTTTACAGAAAATGGTTAAGGCTGTTCTTGATCTTAGCTGATAGGCTTTCTTCCACTGCAGAGGATGTGCCAGCCCTTGCAGCTAGGTGTCTGTGCATCGTAAGCGAAAGAGATCATACACATGGTACAAGGTGATGTCTTTTTTGTTTCCTTTAGGCTAAATTCAAACTTTTGGATATTGCTGCCTGACTTTGTTCCTGTTTTTATACTCTCTTAACAAGTAGGTAGCGATGTTTTCAGTTATGTTGGAGCCTAATAAACTATTTTGAAGTCAGGAAAGGTAAGGAACATACTGGCCCAAAGAGTTAACTATCTGCGGTGAGATCTCGGATTCCAGGGTCACAGGATTTTTGAAGCATTGTAAAACAAAATTAGAGAGACTGAAATACAATTCTCTTTTACAAAGCTAACTCGTGTTACATTACCAACCTACAGTTCGTGTACAGCGTTTGCTCTACTAGACTTTTACACCCTCAAACTTTATTGCAGGATAAATAACACAACGATTATCGCAAGACAAATAAAGAAAATAGATGGTTTCTGGGTCGTAAAAGTCCACTTCATTAAGTTACTGCCATTATGTCGTGATGAGATAAACAGGATGAATCTGTTTAACTTGTAGCATCATAGTTGCACTGAAGTAGCCATAGTCAGCAACAGCATCCAGTCCCCAGCTCTAATTAACATTTTTCTTTTGTCTGTGATTGCAAATCATTGTGGCTGCTGGTAGAAGTTCTAAAATACAAAGGATAGTTAGGGACAAGAAGTGGGTGCATTTTTTCCTTGTCCTTCCTTGGTGTCTTAGAGGAGACAAATAGCGAGCAGATCTTATTCTCCTTAGTGCCATATACAAGGGAACCCAGTGGGAAGAGGTTGTATACTCTTTCCTCCACTCTTTTCACATTTTTCAAGGAATCCTTCTGGGCTACGCTTGTGCATCCTGAAATAACGCATCCTGAAATAACAGAGATGCCTGCTCCATGTGTGCATGTATGTTGTCATCCTCCACAAAACTATGCATGTGCGTATGTCCTAGGGCTGGGTGGGGGTGGAGAAATACATACAGAGACACATACGTGCACACGTACTTCTGTATATGTGCAACAGATTTTATATGCGTTATGACATTTTGTAAGATCTAGATCCTGTAATCCCCTTCAATGAAACAAGGAGGGAGGTGGGATATATTTGACTAGCTCTAGCAAAACCTAAGATGGGCCATATGTAATTATATATCTTTGAGTAGGCTGTTTCTGCAGTGTCATCATACTGACTAGAGTCAGATTCTTCCTTGGCTCATCCTGGACACCCGCTTTATATGACCTAGAAAAAAAAATATGGGGGATGTGTGTGGGTGTGTATTTTTAGCTAAAGTAAAGGGTATAATCAAGGTTAAAAAAACAGGGTATGGCAGGAACCTCATGGAAACAGGCACTTTCTAAAATAAATGAAATGGAACAGGCATTGTTTCTTACTGGATTTTTTAATGCCTCTTGATATACCTGGAGAGTCTAGAAAAATAATTTTCTTTAAATGACCAGCTATTCCTATGTTGTTGCTTTATAATGTGCAGTCAGGGCTAAAAATGAGCACACAGTCTATTCTGTGTTTATATAGTATAGAAATTTAGGAGTTGCCTGGTCTCTTTAGTATATAGGCTTTTTTAATTATAGGGGGTATTTTTACCTACAGTGGTAACTAGTTTCTAAAACTTTATCTGTAGTTCTGGGTATTAATATCCAATAAATATGTGACTAGTTAAAAAAATACCCCATGAACTTATTAACAGTATCTGCTTTTAGCAAGTTTGCATTTAATAAGTTCTTGTGTTCCACAGCTTTCTTAAAACCACCTTACCGAAGCAATCTTTTCACAGTTCTGAGTATCAGCCATTCAGTAGGTCAAGCAGTGTAATAACCTTGCATTAATCAGCAGCTAAGATTTATATCTGTACCTGTGGCATCACACTAGTATAACCTAAAATAAACAGCATGACGTTTATATTAGTCATGTAACAAGTGTCTTTCTCGGTTTGGTCACATGCATTTATTTAAAATATATCCACTACAGAAAAAATTGCTTGGCACTTTGTGTTTCCATTTTAAGTAATCAATTTTAAAATAGAAGCAGTACAGGATATGTTTTATAAGAGGAGCTCTAAAGAAGAGGACAAATTCTTTCATCACTCCAAAATGTCTTTGAGGAGATTTACAGCAGGTGTAGAGGAGAGAGGCAGCCCCGGGCTGTCCTTCGCTGCTGCCGAAGCATGGTGGGAACTCTCCCTGCCAGAGCTGTGGACACCCGGCCCATGGCTCTGCTTGCTCATTTCTCCTTCTCCCCGTTTTGTATTCCCTGCTCTCCGTGATGTCAATTGTCCTTTATGTTTTAAGGGGTTTGTGCTCACTGTAGAGTGACTGCGCTGTGATCCCGCATGTGCAAAGGGCCGTCAGGCTGATGTGCAGGAGGTGAGTTAGATTCAGGCAGGACTGAAAATCCCACTTCACAAATGCTGCAGAGTGTACATGGAAATGCAAAATTAAAGATTTGGGGAATAGTTCTAGGCTCAACAGTCTCAAAGCTTTACAATTCCACCTGTCCTCTAGGAAGGGAATATCATTTTACAGGAGCACCGTGTTCTTCCATGGAATTTACCCCTCAAGGCCAGCAAATATCCCACTGGACAGGTGGAATTTTAAGGCTATGTATTGCATTTCTTGAGATGGGTGCATGTGTGTTCTTTGCTCACTTACCATGCTTTCACATAACATCCTGTACCAGAATACTGTGAACTCCTTTTTAATTCATTGGACACCTAGCACCTATTTAAAATATCAATTCTAAACAGCACCGTAACGTAAGATTTAAAGTGCAACTTGCTGCACCTTTTCTCTTCTGTGTTTGAATGTTGCACGTTGAAATACACTCAGTCAGCTAACAGTGATAGAAATAGATATAAAGCGGATCTGAATCTAGCAGGTCTTGGTTGCCTAGGAGCAGAAAGCCAACTAAGAAAAATTTTTTTTGTTGTTGATACACAGCAATAAAAGACAGCAGGTTCAAAGTTAAATTTGTGGCTGTTTAGTATAGGGCTTCTCATTAGTGAGTGACAAAATTTCACCTTGCCAAGTAGCTAATGCTTTCTGTATATGTAAGTGTACTTGACAGGTATCTTCTGATGCAAGTTGCATTTCATACCACCTTACTGTATTTATTAAATCTTGACAATAGTATTGCAAGATATGTAGCTAATAGAGCAGATATCATTTTATCCTTCTAACTATTACAAAGTTTTCCTTAGACAAACAACTGCTTTCCTTATAAATACTTTCTTAGAAGCTGCGTTCCTTTCTAAATAGCAGGCTTGTCATAGACCTGGAGTATCCAGATGAGAGCTATGAATGGACATCTAATAGCCTGATTTCTACCAAAACGGCCAGTCTCTTGAGTATAAGCACCATAAGCATTGCAGTGCCCACCTTCGCACATTGACCACTGTGCCAGAAACATGTCGTAAACCCTCACTTTATATGCTCCATAAAAAACACAAAGCCTACCGCTATATATGTAAGAGGAGAAGTAGTATTTTCATTGATTTGTTTTTAACAATTATTTCAGGTGCAGAAGTCCTTATTAGCTATGTAACATCCATAAATAAAAGCTTTGCTTAATTTTCTGATTGCTATGAGTCTAAATAAGTAATACAATATGAGAAGACACGCCAAAAAGTACCATATCGTGAGTGTTAACACTGAAAGTTGTGAATGTAAGAGGGTCAAAGTACAGAATGTTACATATACAGTATGTGTGCAGTTGCATATGCATGTTCATAGACATGACTTGAGTTCAACAAATATAAATATAATGTCAAAAATTTGACTCTGTGCCATTTGTTTCAGGCAGTTATTTGGCAGAAGACCAGGGTGTCGGATCACAAAATGGCCTGTATGTCAGTTCTGGGAACAGCCGTTATGGGCAGTATGGTACCTTTTCAACACTGCTGTGAAGATCCTGAGGTGAGTTTTAACTTCCTTCTTCCAAATCCACTTAAAGCCTGTCAATCAAGAGAGCTAAATCGATATTCAAAAAGGAGACTTTGAAAAAGAGAATATTATCTTCAGGTTGACATCTGATTAATGCATTTGATTCTATTACTGTCCTCTCTGTAAAATTAATTGGTTTGGTGATTGAAAATCCACTCCAAGAATCATCTAGTCAGGACTCATGTGGCACTGATCAAATGGCAGTAAAAACAGTTGTGATGACAAATGCAGAATTGCTGATTGCTCAGAGCTGTCTAAGTTGGGATTCCTGGCCCACAGGCAGGTTGTGCTCTGATTAATATCTAAGCATTTATATCATTCTCATCCTTGTGGCCTCTTAGCCTTATACTCTAAAGAACATCCCCTCAATTTCAGCGAGGGGCACCTGAGCAGAAAAAGGAACACATGCTTAGAAGGCAAGTTATGCAAAATTTCCACTAAACATATATTTCAAGGAAATACTAGTTAGTATTCAAAAAAACTTAGTCCATTTGGCTTTCTTCGGACCTGTTGAAATTGTCAAATATTTTCAAAAAACTTTTTACTCTGCCTTCATTTTTGTTGGAGACGTTCTTATAAAAGGGAGTCTTGCTTATGCTGATCCTTCAAAGTTGCATTTTCCTGTATCTTGTAGTAATAAATCTTGACCAGTCACATAGATGACGTGAATTGCCATCTGTAAAGTCACAGTGGCTATTAAACACAACTAACCATGCTGCATTCGTCATGGTAAGTTGTATTTAGTAGCATTTTTCAGCCTTTATTAAAAGTCTGAATATATACATGTATTAGAGTTTAGCAGCATTATTCAGACTTAAATCTTGACTTTGTCAGAATGCTTATAGTACACATATGCAGGGGAATGAGGGGGAAGAAGCAAAGTTGTTTCTTGTAGTTTACAAACTTTTAGTTTCTTATGTCTTAACAGAACATCCAGAGTTGTTCCTACCTGAATGAGCCTGGATGTGCCCGGCAGCGCAAGTGCAGCGGGCTCCGAAGGGAAGACATGGGGGTATTTAGAAGGGACTAGCTTGAAGGAGGCACTCAGGGTCTCACATTACCTCTCTGCTATATCATGAGGCATCCATATTCCTTGAATAGAAGTTGGGGAACATTCCCTGTCTCTCTCTGTCTCTAAATAGTGTGTAAAATACCACGTGCATCATTTATAGGTGTATAAGTGATCCATGCATATTGCTCATACACAAATCTACGTTCAGAAACCATGGACATTGATAAATTAAGCACACAAACACTATGAAATGACAGAATTAAGGTTGCCTGTGTATCCCTTTCTTTCTCCCTTGTGTGCAGGTATTGGGATAGGTATTTATTGACAAAGCATATGCTTCTTTTTTCCTTCCCATTAGGTGCCTGCCTCATTCAGTACACAGACCAGAGGGCAGCTCTTTAATTCCTTTCCTTTCGTACATGTGTGGCTTCATACTCCTTTGCTGCAAAGTCTATTCTGAAGACAAAATTAATGTTGCTATAAACAACTTTCTGTAAGCTGTACTTTACTAACTGCAGAGGTAAAGCTTCTGTAACAAGTGATCCAGGGGTTTTAAAGACTTTTCTTCAATACATCTCTATTACGAGGTCTGAATGAAACGAGAACAAATTTCAAGCTGTCTCCAAAGCATGCAAACTCAACTGAGAAAATAAAGAATTGACACAACTGTTTAGATGTACAAAACAGCATCTCTGCTTTTCACATCCCCAGTCTTGTAAAAGACCGAAAACTTTCACACAGGAAATTTTCCTAGTCTCTTCTTTTTGTGGTTAAGTGGCATGGATACACATGCCCTGGGAAAAAGATAAGTACTTAAGAAATACGTTCTACTGTCCACTCAACACAGATATGTTTTAATAGGTCTATAAGGGTTTTTTTAATTAAAGTATTAACTTTGAAAACAGTTGATCTAGTTTAGAAACAAAACATCTTTAATATTTTCCAGTCTCTGTAGCTTTGTCATTAAACTTCGTATACTTTTGTACATGAAAATTCTAATAATTAAGACTAGTTTTAGAAATTGGTGCTAACTTTTAATGAGCATACTGATATTCTACATGGCTTTAAATAGTAACAGCAGTCAGCCATTTCTAAATCTGGCAACTCCTTAAATGAGTTATTTAGAGACTTTCAGTTTTGCTTTAATGCTGTCTGTATATAAAAATATTGTTTGAAGTGAAAGACTTGTACAAATATTTGGGAATTAGAAAAGGAGCTTGAAGCTTAGAGGAGGAACATTCAGGGAGGATGTGCTAAAGCTGCAAAATAAAATCTAGAAGTGCTGCATGTTGTTTTCTGATAATCATCCAACAGATATTTGACACCTCTTTAACTTGACCAGTGGTGTTTGGTTATGTGCGACGTTGCTGACCAGAACACTCCAGCTTTAGCACAGAATGCTTATTACAAGGTCAAGAGGGAATAAGGGAGCACATGAGCAGATAGCTGGTGTGACGTAGATGAATGGGAAGGATAGGCCAAATCCCAGGGATTTTAAATTCCGTTTCAAATGCATGATAATTTGGATTTTAGTAAATACAAGTGGTTCTGCCAAAAGCAAAGCTAATGAGGTCTGATTTCTGTGATCCACCCTGCTACCCGAACATTCTCCAGACTTTTCCATATCTCCAAAACCTCCATCCTGATGATGCCCTGGTGTTCCTTCACCTGTTAGTTTGGGCAAGTGGCAGTGGGGTGATGCGTGAGGCAGTACGTGGGCTGGTCAGTGCTTACATGCTGATAGATCCTGTCTTTTGAAAAGTTACAATTGTCTTTTCCTCAGTAAGGTCATTATCTTTAGGCTCTCCTCTCCAAACAGCTGTCAGTTATGACAGAAATTGTGGAAATATAATATCGTTGGGATTTATGCTTCTTCACCAGATTGAATTGAAACCAATCCAACAGTGTCAAAGTTGCGTGTTGGGGAAGAGGGGGGGAGGTGACGGGACGGGCAGCACAAGTCATCGGCCTCATTTTGACCTAAAAAAAAATAAGCTAAAAACTCAGACAACAGAAAAATCTTAAAACTTGGAGTTAATGTTAGGTACTCAAATCTAAGGCTCCTTGGCAGTGGTGTGTGCCCACAGGTTCTGTGAATCGTGGGTGCTCAGCGCTCTTGAGAGTCAGATGATTTGGATACAGGTGGCGTAGGTAAATTTAGTGCCCTGAATAAATGCCCCATGACAGGCTATTTAAGGTGCCCTGCATGTAGAAAGGAGGGCTGTTCACGTAGGGGAAATTCACTGCTGCCTTCACCAGGTCGGGCAGCAGTGCATGCCTTTGGCTTGTAGGGGTTAAGTTGGCAACCATACAGTCAGCAAACCTAAAGCTGGCTGGTGGTGTTCTCTGTAGCCCTCAGCTGCAGGCAACAACCAGGTGCAACTGGCAGTCCAAAAGGGAAATTTCTCAATAAATTGATTGAGGAAAATAGATACAAACCCATCCTTCTCAATCTCTTTTTTTTTCTTTTTTTTTTTTTATTTTTAGTACTTTTATTTTTTAAAATCATAACTTTCAAGAAGCAGTGTGTGCTGCATTTGAATGACTTGGACTCTTGTACAATTTTGTTTCAATATCTCACCTCTTAAAAAAAACTTTTTAGGGTTCTCTTTTAAAGACTTTTGTACTGTATTTCTTTTATCATTGCAGATAAATCTTTCTGGATTTCTCCCAAAAGCTGAGTCAGACGCTTCTTTGACAAGTCTTTCAAGTTCAGAAAGGAGTTTCGTTTTTATAAATAATCGTCCAGTTCATCAGAAGGAAATACTGAAGGTAACATCGTCTAGCTTTTTATGCAAGAAATAGAAACATGACTTATTTGAGGATAGATACACCTATGCAACCTACAGCCTCTTCCCCACATAAAATAACTGGAGTATTACAGGTGAAGATACAAGCATTTACAACAGAAACGCCCTCCACAAGTCTGATGCTCCTGGTGCCTCAGTTCTATTGCATTTGCTGCAGTCATTTACAACCACAGAGCCGGAGGTTATGTTTATGGTTGTTTAAAAAAAATGTCATTTCAGATACTCTGGTCTCTCCCATAGAATAGTGGATTCTTTCTTTGTATTAGCCTGCAGAAATACACCTGCGCAGTTTTCCGTGAGGAAACTTTATGTGGTTTCTTGTAAGAGAATTCTTCAGAAAATGAAGGTTTGATTTTTGTCCGCTTCTTGATGTGGGCTTATCAAGCAAATAGTTGTACTTTCCCTTTAAATTTGTGTATGCATTGGATAAAAATGAAAGTGATAGTGCAGCAGCATTGGCTACAGCTAGGCATTGTGTAGGCAGAATTTGATACTCTTGGGTTTCTCACACTACTGAACCTTGCAGCGCCTCCCTTGGAGCAGCCTTGCTCTCCTAGTCCTTGCCCTCCCCAGAAAAGAAAATCACATTCATGCCAGAGCGTACGTGTAGGTTTTAAAGTGGAAACAATGAAGTAGTTTTCAGTTGGCAAGCAGAGCTTTGTAGATGTAAACCCTGAACTTGTATTGGTACGTTAAGTGACAAATGAAGCTAATCCATCTCCACGTAGTATTAGATGTGCCGGGTTCTTCCGGGACTTCAAAGCTCAACTTGAATTCCATGTCAGAGACAGCTTTTTAACCAGAGCACGGAGGCCTAGATTCAAGGTGGGATTCACAGTACTATCACGTAAAGTAAAAATACTTTGTCCTTCATTCAGGGCTGTTCTTGAAGTGGTGCAAGCGATAGTCTTCCGCTGCCTTTTTTTTTTTTTTTCCTGCCAGTTTTTTGTTAGGGTTTTTTTTGGCCAGGTGAGATTAACAATACATCTATAAGAATACATTTTGGTGGGTATGCAAAACAAGCTATAGATGACTTTTGTCTCCACACAACGTATGGGGAAGAAGTGCTGGTAGACCTCTTATTGCTACAGTTCAGTGCCCGCTGAGGACAGACTATGGGAATATTAAGGTTAGAATAACCTGAAAATATTTAAATAAGCTTGAAGTTATTTAAACATTATTTATGAATTAAAAATTAATTAAATTAAAATTTAATCCGCAGTGACTCTTTATTTTTTTATGCTTTCAGGGTTTTTTTTGTCTCGTTAATGTGTTATTTTCTCCAGTAGGTGTGTCTGTTGAAGGATCCCTGGTACTAGAGGGAAATGCAAGGATCTTTATTTGATTCTTCTGGTTAATGAGACCAAAATTCTGAAACAACTGAATAATTCTGTCATCTTTTAGAGGAGTTTTTGGGAGCATTATAGAGAAAATAGTAAGGGAGAGCAGAGTTTGAGAAAAGATATAAATTTATAGTTGGGTTAATACAAGGAACAAATTGATCCTGTTCTGGGAAGGGTGTAGGTCGGTGGTGCAAGTGCTACTTTCTCAAACAGACTTTAGTTTGGCTGAAAGTGACAGCAGTGTATTTGCATGCTACAAGATTTTCTTTAAATAACAAACAAATAGTAGTATTTGTGTTGATTGAGGAAGTAATTGTGGGAGTTGCAGTCCAACTTGGTCATATTGTACCTTTTCTTCCAAGTGTGATTGATACATTCTTTCAGAAGGTCAAAGTAGCTACCATTAGCATCTTGGGATTGGTTCCTTTTTTGGTTGTTTTGTTGTTGTTTTTTTAATTTAGCTGTGAAGACACGGAGACCACCAGTACATGCCCTTTTTTTGGTGATTATTCTGGCATACATGTATACCCACAAGGACCTTTTTAGCATTCCTTCAAAAAAAAAAAAAAACCCAAACCAACAAACCAGTTACGCTTTTATAATGTCAATTTTTGTTTCTTTGCCTTTGTGTCTATTTTGTTGCCTTTACTGACATCTCTTTATTAAATCAATCTGTAGTTAATTCGACAGTACTACAGTCTGGCGACGCACAAGGACTGTACTCGTTTATATCCTGTTTTCTTTTTGAATATTACTGTACCTGCCTCTGCTGTGGATGTGAATTTAACACCTGACAAAACTCAAGTTTTACTGCATTATAAGGTAACTAGGGTTTTAATCTGGTTTTGAGTTGTCAACCTTTTACTTATGTAAGCATAATAAGGGCTTCTGGGACTACTGAAACGGTTGAAGGTAAACAGTGCCACTGATTTTTTATTTTTTTATTTCTTTTTTAGTTACATGATAGCTTGCCTTTATCACAGGACTGTTTTGTTTGAAAAGTCTTAAGTAGGCTAAGTGGAGGATTATTCAAAATTCATTTACTAGTTGATTTCAAAGATTATTTTTATGCTGTCAGATATATGTGTGTATCACTGTTTTCAGATGGCATTATAGTGAGAGAAGCTAAACAGAATTATGATGTGTGACCCTATATAAATCTCATTCTTAACTTCATAAATACACTAAGTAATCACTTTTTAAACACCATGTACGTAAGGGGGGGGGGCTGAATTCCATTCAAAGCAATATTTTGCCATTATGTGTATAGATTATCGTTGATATCACTTAAGTTGTAGGATATCTTGTTCATACTATCAAGACCTGAAATTTAGACCATATATACCTGTGTTTTAGAGGGTGTGCAGTGATAAATTTCCATAAACTCACTTTCACTTATTAGCATTTCATATGAAAAATAGTGCCACAGAAATTAAGAAGGCTACATAGGTAAGGTGGTTATTCAAAGTGAGTGTAGGTAGTCGCACAAGTACATTAATCCTCTTATTCATTTTGATTTCCGTCATTTGGTGCAAAGCTGTCTTGGAAGCATGCACCATAAAAACACCTCCACAAACACATTTACATGAAATGGGATGTTATTGGTGCATCTGTCTTGACTGTATGCTTCTAACTCCATATTAGGTGGGAATAGCTTTACCTGATACTGGTTTAAGCAGTCAGTACCCTGTTATAAAGAAAGCAGTTAGTTGGTTTTGTGATATCAGAGTAAACCAGTGAAACAGAATACCTATCACACAATATTTGAGACTAAAGGCATCCAGTTTAGAGTCTCTTTGAGCATGTCTGAACAACTGAAATGCAATAATCTGTCTAAATTTGTCTGAAAATTATTCTGTATAAGATCACTTTGCTTATTGCTCTATATTCTCAATATGTCAGTTACATTTTGAGGTGTGCTTTTGTGTGTGGCTTTTCTGGTTTTGGTGTTTTGTTTGTTTTTTGGTGGTTTTTTTTTTTTTTTCTTTTCCTAGGAATCTGTCTTACTTGCTGTTGAAAACGTGTTGAAATCACTGTATGGGCCACTACCTGCTACAGTCCCTGGTGAAAGTAATAAAACAGATGTTACCTCAGAAGACATGTTTGTTTATAGAACAGAACAAACAGATGTGGTTGTTAATGAAACGGGACCATCTGGAAACGATGATGTACACGCTCATACTTCATTCCTTTCATTCAGCAGTGATGTGCAAAACTGTCAAGCAGGAAAAAACACAGAGATCTGCTTAAATCATCAGACGTTTTGTGGTGATAATGTACATAGTTGCCGGGACAAAAAAGAGGTTTCTAAGAGTGATGCCTTCCCAGACAATTCCTTAAGTTTATTGTGTGAGGAGGAACAGAATGGACAGAATATGACCGATATTCAAAGCAACAGTGTTCCCGTGGACCCCCAGTCGAAAAAAGCCGATGAGCATATTTTGAGTTCTGATAATATTGACGAAACAGAAAAAAATGAGGAAGCTTTAGTCCCTAAAGACTTACCTGAAATCTCTGCTGATAATTGGAGTATGGGAAGTGGATTTAAAAACCATCTAGGAGACAACCTGGAACCTGTTAAGATTTTGATTCCTGAAGTTGGAGGAACAAGTAATAAGCAAAATGAACATAGTGGTGAACAAAGCAATGATCCACAAATCTCAAATCAAAGCATAAAGAAAAGAAATGTGATAAATGATAAATTTGGACATGTGACAGCTTATGACTTAATTAGTAGTAGAATAATAAGGAAACCAAAGTCTGCAATTGGATTTTTCACTCAAGAATGTCGTCCAAAATTGATAACTGATAATCCAAAGACCAGCATGGAGGACATCCTTCTGAAAATTGAAGAGCAGTGGAAGAATTTGAATGAAGAGGAAAAAAAGAAGTAAGTTTTCAGACTGTCTTGCTTCTAAATCTGGTAGTTACTAGTAAGTCAACCTTTAGTGAATGAAAAGAATTATAACTTCCCAGTTATTTATGTAAAAATAGAACGAAAATTATTTTTGGCTTTTCAAGATCAGCATTGATATTGTGAGTTGTCGTCCTTTGCTGTGTGCATACTTGCACTGCTGACCTCAGTTACTCATTTTGCCACTGTGCCATGCAGCAGTTAGGTAGGGACAGTTTCGCTGAGTTGTTATTTAGAGCTAACAGGCAAGAAAATGTACTGTTTTAATTATACAAGCTTCTGTTTTCTAAGGGCTGCCTGTATATTGTCACTCCTGATACACTGTGAATGAAAACCAGCATGGTCACGGACGAGACACCGTATAGTTCCTACAGAGCTTTTTCCAACCAACAGTTCTTTTTTATTGCTACTAAGTGAGAATTCTTTTCAGGATCTTTAGTACTTGAACATTTGGTAAACTCCTTTCCTCTAGATTTCGTATGTATTCCAACCCTGGCTACCTCAGAATTGTATTTATAAAACCCAATGAAATCATGCTAGGAATTTCTTTTTTCCCTTAAACAGCTATTCCAGTGCTGGTTCAGAGAATATAGTACAGTTTGAATTTTAACCTGTTTCAATCAATACCAAATCTTTTTTTAGATTACAATCTGAACAGCTAAATTCCATATTCTTCTAAAACAAATTGTCACTGAGTTCTTGAAATCTATCTGCAAGTAAGGGAAATACTTTAGCCAAATCTGGGGCAGGGGAGGATTAGTTAAAATACTAGGTATATGTTGTCCTTATATATATTATATTATATACTTATATTATGGTAAAAGATAAATTAGAATAACAGATTGTGAGACATTCTAAGACAGTTTATAAAAATACCAAAACACCAAACCTTCCACGTTTTGTTTGTAATTTTATAAAATCTGAAACACTGTAGGGCATCACACAAACAAGGAAAATAGAAGTAGTTCTTCAGTTGTTTTATGTGTAATGATTTGAATGCGTATTGTGATTTGTAGCAGAAAGTTTGGGAAATGAAATTTTGGTTCTGAAGAACAAACTCATTGCAAGTGGTGTGAAAATGTGTTTTCTTCGTGTTGTGGAAGCAAGGAGAGGGCATTAAGAAAGAGCACTGAAAAGGAAATTACACTAGCCAAAACAGTGTAATTTTAACTCTAATGAGAGATTCGATTAAGAAAATGGTAAGAAAGAGAAGCTGTACCTGTTGAATTACTGTTTTTTCCTTGACTTCTTGACTTTGTTTGAAAACATCTGCATTGTTCTGAATACCAGCTGTCTCAGAGTTAAGTGAAACCTTTAACTTCTCTAACTTTTTGTCTAACTTCTCAACAAACTTAAAGTTCACTAAGTAAGCAACATGCCATGAACACAAAATCATACGTGTGAGAAGGTGGTTTGTCCATCTCTGCATTAGCAGAAATATTAATGTAATAGTAGAAATCTACTCCAATTATATTCATGCTTTTAATGAAATGAAACAAAAGGTTCTGCCAGCTGTTTCAGAAAATTTTAATTTGCTCTGCTTTAGCTTTTGAGATTTCATGGTTGCTTTCCTGGTACAACTGTTATGTTTAAGAGCGTGCCTACAGATTAGCTTTGTATTGGTTCAGGAAGGAAACCTCTCTGGTAATGAAGTTTTCCTTATATGTAAGAACGAATGAAGTATGGTCCAGTGGATGTTGAAGTGAATGAAGAATTTACCACTAGTTGTACCCATACGTTTCAGCTTTGATGTACTTCTTTTCCGCGTTTAATCTTCTTAATTTGCCTCAGAAAATAACAAATAGGAAGAGATATGCAGTCATATCCTCCAAGGCAACAATCCAGAAGAACTGTTGTATGTCTGGCAGAGAACGTTAAGTCTTGCCTACCAGATACTCTGGATAAATTGGGCCACCTAGAGGTAACAACAAATGTATATACAACAGGGCAGCCAAACTGCCTCAGGTCTACCGAGCACGCTATACCTCCAACTTCATGCAACCTTTCTGGCAAGACACCACTTTTCCTGGGCTCTAGTCATCCTTCCTTCTGTGATAGTCATGCGTTTATGCTACAATGGGCGTGCTTGGCTTCAGCATCTCTTTTTTCCTCTGTGTTGCCTCTCCAGCAGGTCTAAATGAGTTTAAATCCTTTTTGGGGCTAGTACAACCAACAGATGTCTTACAGTGACATAGGATAGCCTTTTCAAAACAAGTCAGCATTTATTACTCAACCGGAATGTAAAATGTTATGGTCTTTAGGTTATAATAGAAAAGGAAAGCTTCCATGCGTGTCCATGTTGGCAGCATCATATATCCCCCTGCCTTACAAAGCCAGGATTTAATTTCTTGCGCTCACACTGCTCTTACTTAATACAACTTGCGTGTGTTTCTGGTCTTAATATTTCTCTGTATCAGGCTTAGGTAGTAGTGGGAGAAATCCCTCCAAGTGCCCTGAGAATGGCAGCAGAAGTTATCCTGAAGGCATAGGAAAGGTTCAGAGCCACACACACATTATCTTGGGGCTAACAAATTACCTCGTCAGTGCTCTACAGTAATTCTTCATGAGTATATTTGTACTGTGGGAGAAACATCATTTCAGGTAGCATGGCCTTTGCTGCTGTCTGTTGACAGGTAAGAGTGTGCACATAGACAGTAATTAGTGGCTCGTCATAACTAGCTCATGTGTGATAGCTTTTTATTGTCTGATGAACTTTCCATGCATCTCATGGCTTGTATGTGTGTATATGCATTATTTGCAACTCTTTTACACTGGGGCAAATACGCTTGCTTAGCAATTCCATAAAAATTCTTTTTTACTGTATTTTAATTTTTTAGTTAACGTGTTCTCTTTCCTTTGGATGGGGGTACTTTGGTGGTACCATGTGGTCATTGGCCATCCATTGTATCCAGTGCCATTCATCTGCTGCTAGATATTAATCATGAATAATGGTATTAATAATTGGTATCTGTTGCTTGCCCCCAGCATCTGTTCAGTCATGACAGTAGGTCCATATTCTCCACCCTTGGGAAACAGTGCTAGTACCTGAAACCTATGCATTTCAGAAGACGACTGTGAAATGCTTATACAGGCAATTAAAAGCTGTTTTTATTATCCTCTTCACAAAGGAAGGAAACACAGAAGTAGAATGTAATACTTACTCATGGTGATTGTTCCAGTTGATTTGGTTTCATTATGTGAAGAGGCTGATGCTGAGAGATATTATGTTCAGAATGGGATGCCTCTCTATTCTGAACACGTATGAATCTACACAAGTGGAGATCTCCAGTCAGAGTTTACTCCAAATAGTCAAATTCAGATAGTCTTGTTTGTATTACAAGGTCTGAGAGACCATATATTAAAAGGTTTTTGTTATATGCTAAATATTTCATTTGGGTTTAAGAAGCAAGGGAAAGTGGTAAGTGGTGATATCCATTTTTCTAGTTAAACCAAAGCTGCCTTTGAAATTACACTTCATTCTAGTGTTCCACTTCCCTTCTTACATTTTTGCAAATTTCCTTGGCTTTGGGTTTTGTAGTTTGAGGAAAGGATGCTGAATTCACAAAGCAGAGAAGAAACTCTTCTTGTAGCGCTTGTTGATTATACCTGCCTTTGTGGAAGGATTTTTGGAAAGGCAAAGATGTTGCCTCGTAGTTTGTAAACCTGTTGTTTTCTTTGATTGTGAACTCACTGATAGTGATACATATGAATTTGCAAAACCCTCACAATCAAAGCTTGTAAGGCTAGAATTTTTCTGGTAGCCTATAGTGACAGGCAAGTTGGACTTTCTTTGGAAGTGCTTTTCTTTTGGATTATCAGTGTATCACTGAAAGCTCATTTCTCTTATAGTTAAATATTCTCCTGCATTACAATTGAGTCTATTCAGAACAAAGTATTTATTGATCTGGTCAAAGCTATAAATGTATTTGGGATAAAAAAATTTCTGGTCAAGTGATTTCATCCATTCATTTTAAAAGGAGCAGATGTTTTCTATCTTAACGTTTACTCCATATTTTCTACGACATGATTTATTGCAAGAAACTACTTAAGCTGACTTTTTTAGTTAACTAAATATTGGTACCATATGTGAATGCTAGCACATCATAATTAATTGCAAATGTTGACCCTTTTGTTGACCTTAATTTTCCAGCATGCATACACATAATTGAATCAAACTGTTCCAGCAAGTAGCAATAAATAAATATGACGAGCTAAAATACTTCTTTCCAATACTTACATATGATAGTACTACTTTTTTTTAATTGAAAATCGGACTGCCTTGAATTACCTGCTAGAATTCAGAATATCAAATAATGGCAAAAAGAGGGAATTCAGCAAATCCCTCCTTTCTCCTTCAAAAAAGTAAGATTCGTATGTAGTAGGCAAGCATAAACCTGGCATCTATACAAGTTTAGCTATCTTCCTGACATTTGCAAACTCATTAAGAATCGATTCAGGTTGCAGAGCTTAAGTATGTAGTAGTGTTTTAACTATTTAGACAGCATCTAGGAGTAGCTCGTTATTAAGTACTTCTTAAAAAAATCTGTAAGTTAGAGAATTTTGTAATAATCTTACCTATGCTGTATTCTCATGCTTTTTATTTGTGGTTAATTTTAGGCCATTTAAAATAAAAAGTACTTCTGTATAAGCCTCAGGCTTTATTTAATATAAAGTTATTTAGGCTCCAAGCTCTTACCTAACCATGTGGACTCCCCTTGCAGTCTGTAGAGCTCTAGAAGCTTAAATGACTCTGTGAATTGGACTGGATATGCCTGGGACAAAACTCCTTCCAAAACTAGATACCTGCTTGTGAATTAGGGTTAAACATAGTCTTTGGGACTGAGGTCAAAAGCAACCTGCTGTAACTCTGCATGAGCTCTACTCCGCCCCCTTCAGTCATTCAGGTTTTGCTGGTTGTCATGATAAAGGAAAATTTCCAACTTATCATCTTTACAGAATAATGTAATAGGGGCACAGTCCCTGATCACCTTCCACCTGGCATCGTTGTGGAAAGCATAGTGATTTGGATACTTGAATGAACCATAGGAGTCATTCTTGTCTGTTGGAGGGGTTACCTTGCCTTTTGTTTTAGAATGTTAGGAGTTGGGGTTTGGTTTGTTTTTTTATCTGATTATGCTACTGGTTTGTTTTCTTTTAAGTTATGAAATAAAAGCTGCTAAAGACCTGGAACGGTACAACAGAGAGGTCAAGAAAGCTACGGGGCAGACAGTGCACCGACCAACAAAGGAGGCAGAAAAACAGAAACCCAAGCTGAAGATTTCGCCATCCGACCAGCAGAAGCTTGACAAGATATTTCATGCTCAAACTGAAAAGAAGCGGAAACCTGAACAGCCTACGAAAATTGTGACAGTGCCTTTTTCTCTGAGTTCCTGTAGACGTCAGCTTCAGAGACATGAGAAAAATAATTCAGATGAACAGAAGCTTTTCCTGATCCGTCGTCAGAGTTTTCCTGATGTCTGGATATTTGCTACTGAAAAAAAGTTAATGTTGCTGAATCCATATAGATTGGAAGAAGCCCTGCTACATAAAAGGTTACTGATGAATCATAAGCTTCCAGTAGAGAAACTGGACAAGCCAATTGTGTTAATGGACAGGTATAGTACAATTGAGCAAAAAAATTGTATATTATTTCAAGTATCGTTTGATAACTATTTACAGAAAACTCTGGTAAGGCCCTGTTTGCTAATTATGTGATTATTTGCACATTCATTTATCTGTAAGAACAGATTTTTGTTTTGTGTGGTTTTACCTTCTAGTAATGAGCAGTCCTGGTCATACTCCAGTTGAAATAAGTATGAATTTTGACCATTTTCATCGGTAATGCAGTGAAGACAAATTTCCTCCCCCAAAAGAAAATTAAGTGTTCCACATTTTCACAACTTCACCTGACTTCCCCCATGGATTATGTAATTGTTATTATATGCCTAAACTTGATCACTCTTTAAGATATGTGAATAGCTGCTATTTTGTTTCTTTAAACCAATCACTTTTTCAGAGTACCTTTAAAAATCTTGATCACTTTTAATCACTTAACTACTTTTGTCAGTATTTTTCTCACAGTTTTAATTTTCAAATTAAGGATTTTGGCTTTTAACCCTTTGGGGATATTTTTTTTTCCAGTCTTCTTGGTGGATCTCAATATATGGCTGCTCTTTATAAAATGCAGAAGGATTACCAAAGTTTCAATGGATCAGGGTATTTGTCAGATCCAAGGCTTGTAGCAAATGGATTCCAGATAAAAGTGATAGAAGGTATGATGGTTTTAAAATCTTTTAGTCATATTCTCCTGATTTAATGATTTAAATGATTGTTAATGTAGATCATGTTATTCTACATCACTTTATCATTTAAAGTACTGACATCCTGCTTTGCTTAATGTTGAGATTTTATTCCTTGGCAAAGAATGTAATCTCCTACATAGAACACCAAGTAATAGAAACTGATAGCTGAACAGAATACTTCAATAGTATTTCAAAGAATGCTCTGAAATCCACATTATCCTGACTTATTTTTTTCGTCTTTCTCAAAATGCTGGGTGTTGATATCCTTCATTGGCATTCTGACAGAGCTTATATTAAACTGATAAGACTTCCTCAGTCTTGGCAGTTTCTTCTAAGATGAAGATTATACGAGTACACGCTTTAGCTGACTAGTCCTCTGCTGTTGAGCAGTTGAGGAGGTCCAGTGAGGAGATGGATCTGGTTATTGACTCACTTTTATATCAGGGTTGCAACACAGAGCCCAAAGGGTCCAATAAAGAAAGGGTGACAGGATCATCAACATACCTTTTCATAGAGTTCGATCTGAACTTTTTTTTGAGACAGCCTATTTTTAAATGCCTCTATGTTGATCACAGAATAAATCTGTTTCACATAAGATCCTTTTACCTTAGCAAGAGAGATCAAATGTTTATATATTTTTCTGAAGAATGATTTATAGGGATGCTGTTGGAAACCCAGGGGCAACCCACCAAGGGTCAGTTCTTCAGACCAGGACTTCTCCAGGAAAATTCCAAGAAAAGCAGACGTCTTTGGGGGTAGTACCTAGCTGACAGCTCAGAGAAAGGATTCACTATAAGAGCTGTTAGAAATGCTATAGCTTCATGTGTTACAGATCCCCACATATGTACAGTGATGACAGATCTGCTGTAACATATGGGATCTTTTAAGGGTAGGTACAAAAAAAGGGATGTAGAGCAACTCCTTCACTTAGAGGCTGGCTCTTGGGAAGAACAGAGCCTAAGCTTAGTTTTCTTTACTGAATCATGCACAGCAAATCCAAGGAGACTTCTTTCTGACTGGCTAAATTCCTAGATAAATAGCAAAAACTTTGTAGCAGAGGTGTTCGTAGTGATAATCGTAGATTGTATGACTAGTGGAATAAAGTGCATGTTGTCAGAGGCAGCTCTTAAAAGGTTTATTCAGTCCAGCAAATCAGAAGCTGAGGAGGTCTATGATATGTCTCTAGACAAATGTGGGAGAAAGGGATTGTTGCTTTGCCTTTTGCTTGCATACTCTTTTTTTTTCTTTTTTTCCACCTCCTGATACCTTAAGTTTGCTTAAAATCTAGTTAATGTAAACTGGATGTGAATAAATTGCATGTGAAAATTTGAAGACAGTTTCTAGGCAACAGCGTGATTGGCTGGCCTTGTGGTGCTGGAAATGGGAAACTAGTTTTAGGATAGCTTGATTAGTTTAAGAGCAGAATTGTACAATATAACAGCAAGGGCTTTGACACAGTAACCAGGAAGTAGTAACCGTCTTCCAAACTTGTGTTACCAAGTACATGAAATTAAGGAAATGAAATCTTGTGAGGAAACTGTTCTCATTTGGTTTACAGTTAGGGAAGGTAAAAGTGCTTTATATGCACTATACAGGTCGATGCACCGTGGTCGCGGACTTGATCAGTACCATACGGCTCGTCCGTATGAAGAATGGGAATGTAATTCAGTTCTTTGTCCCAGTCTTAGATTTTTAACTACTTCAATGAAACGTTAATAACATCTGAGGCTTGTCAGTCATGTTTATAAGCTTCTGCTGATGACATTATTGCAGTTACAGCCTCTGTTATTAGAAGAACATACCATTGCAGATGAAGGTAGAAATACCAGCAAACAAATGGAATTTCTTGCGGCCTTTTTTCCAGCTGACCCAAGGATTTTTACTTAATACTTCATCAGTCCCTCCTTTTTCTTTTTTTCTTAAACTCATCCCTGAAATATGCTACTGTCTTCTACAAATATGCTACCGTCTTCTACAAATACTTATTAAAGATGATTTTTAGAAACACGGATATTTGTTATTAACACTCCTTATGTGCCCTTCTCTGGGAATTTCACTATGCAGTTTGCAATTCTTTAATTTGTAGATTCTTGTTGTATAATCTTTACAGAAAGTGACCTGCAGGCCAGGAGTGATATGTCCCACTTATACCTGAGTATTCTATAGGATTTCTCAACTTTGAGAGAATAAGTTCATCTCGTAAAACATTCTTCACTATCCTTATAGAAGCATTTTTTTGTTTGTTTGTTTGCTGTCTGAATTCAGTGTCTATTTTTGTGGTTTCTTGAAACTCAGACGCAGCCTGAAAGGGAGGCATTCAGATGTTGAACTATAAGTTGCCTCAGAAAAGTTTTATTCTTTCAGGATATATTGTTAGTTTTTTGTGACAGGAGTTGCTGCTTTGCATGGTGAATGATAAAGTCATAGCTTGCTGTAGAGAGAGGTGTCCAGAATGCAAATGTGCACTTAACCCTTAGTTTCACCTTAGCAGCATCCATAGGAGCACACCTGAACCCTATTCGCTGTGCACCTACCTTTATAACTCCTTTTTTTCCAACTTTTGGGGTGAATTGGATCAGTCCTAGTATTTGTTGTTTCTCAACCAAACTATCAACTCTTCCTTACTGTCAAGGTCCTCTGTAGTATATTTGAAGGTCTGTACTTTCCTTTGGGATTCCAACCTTGACATGGTCATACTAGATGTCCGGTTCTCACTGCTGGTCATTTTCTTATTAATAGCCACTAGGGCATGGCTTCCTTTTTCATCCTGGGTTAGGAGTTTTATTTTCTGTGGTACAAAATTTCCTTTTTCTGACAGAGACATCCTTTTTTATGTCACAAGCAAAGGTCCCATATTTTTAGCTTTGAATTTGAATGTGAAAGTGTTATTTCTGGTGATTTCTTCTTGCAAAATAACAAGCCTTTCTCTTGATCTGTGTGGATAAGTCTGTGATGCCATCAGTAGCTCTAAGATACCTTCCATAACAAGAAGAAAGGAAACTTAGCTGCTCCAATTCAATGTTTGGCAGTTTTAGCAGAAGAAGAGGCTTTCCTTGACCCATGGTGATCTCTTGAAGAGGACTGTCAGTCTAGTAGGTTGCATTGATTATTTGTTTAAATCTCCACACATATTCAGCCAAAGGAGAAGGACCCTGCTGCCAAAGGAGAAGTGCTGGCCATTATCATATATTAAGTCTATTCATAATACTCAGTAATTTGGAACGCAAGACCTCTTGCTTTGATATTGAGCACCTCGCTAGGACTGTTTCCTAGGTGAGCGTAATGGCTTGAATATAAGACCATAAATTCTTTCCTTATTTCCTCTTGGTGTGAGGGGTGTTTTACAGGACTGGTTATTAAATAACAAGAAAATCTGAACAGCTGCCTTAATTTGGAAGGTGACTTTGGTAGTTCCCGTGTTGCATTGGGCTTGCATCTCAACTGGTCTTTGTTAAAGATGCTTCTCGCAGTTTAAATTCCTGCCTTTTGGCAACTTACGGCGTTGAGGAACTTCATATAAAGATTTTGATTCTGACACTTTCTTATTTAACAAAGACCACACCCTACATAGTATTAGTTTTTCCTTATTTGGATGACTTGTCTGTAAGGGACAACTTCTCTTACAGGATAAAAAATAATTCATTTGTCTTGCACGAAATTTGGCAGGTCTTGGGATTAATACTCAGAAATTGAATCTTATTCCCTCACAGTGCTTGGAATTTGCAGAAATACAACTATACTCTTTAATGGCCAAGACCTTTTAGCTAGTAGGGTGGTTTTGAACTTCAGTTACTCCAATAACCTCCAGTAGCCTTTCTCAAAGGCATTGCACAGACATGGCTCGCTCTGAACCCCGTGGCGCCATGTGACACCAGATGCACAAGCAGACAGAAATTCGCCTGTTTCTGGAATACCAGGCTGTCTTCCCAGTATTCAGTTGGAAATTATGATATCTGTCCTAACTCATGTCTTCTGTTCTCTTTGTCTGGGCAGGTGCTAAACAACATCTGTATAGTAATGCCATTTTGTTCCCCTTCTCGTTCTCCTCCCTCTTGTGGTCCACTTGCTTAGTTGCAGGCACTTCTCTTTCTGATTGAGGAGCCCGTTCTGTTGATTCTGGTGTATTTCTGATCCCACGGACAGCAAGACTGATGTACTTGACCTCAGCTTGAGCATTGCCAATGCCGTTAGTTGATCAGTGGTCAAGGCAGTTTTAATTTCAGGATTTTGTGCCTAGTGTTTGGAAGCCCAGAACCATGCCCTTATTACCAGATCTTCTGCCACTGCACATGGGCACCTTCTGCCATGTTAGAGTTGGGATGTTGAACTGTTCTTGGAGTTAGAATTGGGCTGGATTTTTTCAATCACAAATGGTCTTTTGATTTTTCTTAATAATAGAAAGCTATCAACTATTTATTATACTTGTTTGCTTAGGTGGTTACATTTTCAATTATGTCAGCCTTATATTTCTGAGTAGTTTTTCTTGGACTCTTCCTAGTCGGTTTTTGAAAGGTCTTATTAGGCCTTTTCTTCCTAACAAGGACTCAGTTCCACATGGAGTTTCATTCTTGTTCTGTCATTTTTGTGGGAAAACTGAACTTCTGGGAATGTTATAGTTTTTCACAAATGCAGCCTTTGGATAGTTATTTTCACAAGACTGCAAGAGTTTCAGGCCTTACTTGCCTATTTTTTCATTTGAGGGTAAGTCCTGTTGCTCTCTTGTTGCTAATATCCTCTCTTATTGTAAGACAGGAATGTAATTTACTGTTCAAAGACTCTGTATAATTGCAGCCAAAGTTGTTGCAAGTATCCTAGGTCTTGAACATGCCCTATCTTCTTGTTTTGGTAGACTAAGATCTTTTTTAATGTCTCCTTGTTTCTCTTTGTATTGACTTCTCAGCAGTCTAAGGAGTTTTCAACTAGATTTTCTCTGGATAGCTGACAGTGAAAAACAAATTGTGAAATAGCTCAGAAAAAGCTTCTTGCTGTAAGTATGTCAGTTAGGCAAAATCAATGGTTTCTTTGTGGAACGTGCCAGTTGTTGTGATTTGCAAAGCTGTGACGCTGAGCTCCAGTCCGTCTTCCACTGCCCTCCCGCCCCCTCATGTCCTGGCCTTACTGAGGTTTAAGTGATGCTACCTTTGGGAGAGCAGACTGTTTGCTTTTACTTAACTCAGTATTCTGGGATCTGCCAGGCATTTTTTTGCTGGGTATAGCTTGCAATGACCCCTGCATACAGAGGAGCGTTTCAAAAAAGATGGATGGATTGCTTTCCATCCACTTCTTCTTAAGATGTGTTTGTTATATACCATCACAGCACATCTGTGTGTTTCCCGCCGTGAAACTCCGAGAGAGATGTGAATTCTTGGGTGGAAAGGAACCGAGAGCAAGGAACATGTCTTACCTGTTTTTGTAACAATGGTGGGCCTTGGGCCAAGGTCCAAGGCAGACTGTTAGGGTGGAATTGTCTGCCTGATAGAATATGTGTACCCAACATATGTATATCCAAAGAATGTGCTTACAAGGCCTCGAAGAGCAGTAATAGGTAAATAACCCATCTTCCCTGGTAATACAAGCTGCCTCAGCTCTTGTAACCGACCAGTGGAAAATCATGCTGCTACTTAATTTCACTTTGATTTTGACCATAGGCTGGAAGATGGATAGTCTTATAGTGTCACCTAATCTAGGTGGCAGCTGGAAGAGGAGAGTTTTTCCTGGCCATCAGGAAGGAATTATCCAAAGATGATTGCGAATGCTTTGTTTGGAAAGAGAAAGGGGAAATTTGTAGCAATGAGAAATCCACATTTTTAGTCAATTGAAAGCTAGTTTATTTGTTCACGGAAATATTTTCCTTGGAAGTTCCAAAGCATTTCATAGAAACTACTGTGGAAACTGCTTGAAGACTGCTGTTTGAATACTCAAAAATCTTAATGTATATTTTGTCAAAAATTTACAAGTACACTGAGGCTCAGATGTCTGCTTATGTCATCAAATGTTGCCAATATCAGAATTCCTGCAAAGGCTTGCAGATAAATGTGTGTTAATCAGGATACAATGGGGTACTTTTCAGTCTAAAGAATGTGAGCACAAAAGGAGAATGACACAAACAGAAATACCAAAGAAGAAAACCTCTTAGCCAGGATTTGTATTGTTTGTTTTTATGTTAGACTCTTTAAAGCCCCCTTTGACTTCAGATTAATGAGCAACATGGTGAAGTCAAATCTGTCTGTCAAAATTGCAGACAGTAAAATTGCTGTTGGTAAAAATGAAGAGTATTGAGCATTAGCAGTCGTCTTAGCAAGCGTGTATCATTGGTTTACTGGATTTGAAAAAAATAAAAAAAAAAAAAAGAAATGTTTTGCAAATCCAGAACCTCATTGTCATGAAATTTTAAAAGGAAGTACTGGAAATACAAGTTTTTAAAATGAAAATCTTGATACTTAACAAAATTTTCTGTACTGTCTTCAGTAGCATATAGAGAGGTAATTATTGAAAGGTTGTCAAATAGACTAAGTTTTCCTTTTAGAGAGAAAGCAGTGTAATCAGATGGTCTGAAACAGTTTCTCAAATCTAGTCTTTCATTAAAGCAAAATCAGGATAAAAAGGAAGAGAAAAGAGCTTAAGGAGATTAAAAACAGACTTTATCTTATGCTCCTGCCTCTTACTGGCAGACTTTCCCATGGGGAAATATTGGCATAGTACATCATCTTATCTCACCTTTAATAACTGGCGAACTTTCAGGTAGTTTAACATTTTACTTTAAGCTGAATCTGATCACAGGCTTACAGTAGTACATAAAAAAATATGTCTGTTTTTGCTGGCCACGATGAGGGAAAGACAGCTTGAAAAAGAGAAGGAAGACAATGCTGGGTGAGAAAGGAAATAAAATTTCAAACTTAAAGCAATATGTAGCTGGAAGGACGTTACGTGACTTTTTGGGGGGCTGGGGAGTTTTTTCCCTATATCAAATTCCCACTCTTGTCAAAGTATCTCAGCTCTTGTAACCGACCTTTAAAGCCGTGAAGCTTAAAAAGGCCCAACAGCATTATTTACTTGGTGACACACCATATTAGAAAAATTTTCAACCTGCACAGTCCTCCTGTTCATCTATGCTCTTATTTAATGACCGTAAAATAAACGGTGCCTGGTCATGGATAACAGTCTCATTCTACTAGCTAATGAAAGTACATTGTGGTGACTTATATTGCATGTATTTTTTCTTGCACTTCTGAAATATTTCACATCGTTTGAATCAGAAATGTGAATGATCCCTTACAACAGCTTGTTAATTTAAGCCACCTTGTAGCAATCTATTTGTCTCCAGCTTTTTTGACTTTGCAAAAAGGCAAAAAACATTCCTGAAGCAGGCTGACTATAATTTATCCTACCTGGGGTCACTACACAAGGGTGGGTTTATTTTCATTATGAATTGTCTTCTTCCATGCCCTCCCTGTTGAAGCTCTTCGCTACTTAGACTTGTGCAGGGAAAGGGAAGGTAGCCGTGTGGTTTGGGTTGAGAATTCTGTGCACCCAACGTGAATGAGAGGAGGAGCCCTGAAGGACCACGCGAGGATATGTGAGCCTGACCCCTGGAGAACTTCCTTCTGACTAGGAATGGAAGAAAAGTTAGCTGTACAGTAGCAGTTTCATTAAAATTTTTTGCGAGTAGCGTGAACAAGAAGTGAAATCTCTTACACGTCAAAGATTGACTAGATATTTTGTTGGGAAGGTTGTTTAAATGTTTTATCCATCATTCCTATTCAGAGTGGTACCTGTTGTAGCAGTGGTACCATATGAGTGGTAGTATGAAGTCTGTCATAGAGCCTTTAGTTACATGGGCTTGAGCTGTTCTTCTGCTGCGGTAGGAGAAAAAACTGCTTTTTATTTCAGTGGAAGCTGAATTTGTTATGATAACGTTTGAACTCTACAGAGGTATAAAGAAAAAACAGAGCCAACACTCTGTTTTAATTTTTTTGACCTAAATTGTATTTTATTGCTAGTTTCTACTTTAATTTCATATATGTTTAATTAAAGCTATAGAAGCTTTAATTAAAGGTAGGCTCAAGACTGGGAATGCTGCAAAATGTTTCAAGCATTTAAACAATGCCAGATAGGATTTGAATTAAAATAAGATGAGGCATACGTGATGTGAATAGGCACACATCATCATAATGAAACACTGGACAAATAGATGCTTTTCACTCCTAGGGAGGAGCAAAAAAAGTTTCCTGATTTTATTGACTTTGTGAGACTAATTTACTAGGTGATTTTACATCTATTTAATTTTCTCTGACTTGCTCCAGAATAGAAATCAAAGCAGTGTATAAACTACTGTTTTGTTTTTGTATTTTCAGGTGCTTCAGCTACAGAAAGTCACCTGGAAATAGAAGGGATGGCAAATTGTCTGCAATATTATGGTATTTCTGATTTGAAAGAAATTCTGAATGCAGTAGTTCATGGAAATGCAAAGGAAGTACATGAATGTAGGCCTCTCAAAGTGATAAATTACTTGGAGGTGAGACAGAAGTTTGCTTTTAGGTATTGGCCAGCTAAGCTTATAATAAATCCTTAAACAGCTTGAAAATCTTTCTTCAGCTTTCTGTTTTAATTAATGTAGCGCTATTCTAAACAGAAGTTACTTTTGAAAAGGAGAATGCTATATCCTCTCTAATGTGTATGGATTCTGCATTGCTTATCCAAGTGTTTCCATTGGACATATCCAAAACAAGTCATCCAATGTGATATCATACATGCTGAAAGCTGATGTGCACAAAATGTTTTTACATAGGCAGTTTTCAGACTAGAAAGGCATTTCTCCATGTTAGAATACCGAACTGCCATAAAATTGCTTTACAAAGTCCAGAAGGCAGTTGAATCCAGACCTATGAAGAAGTTATAAAATTAATTAAGGTAATAGTTTATGAAAAGTAGGCATTAACTGAAGCTTAATTCTCATGTAAACCTCAACAAGATGTACATCCTGAAAATCAGAAAGTGCACCATTTCCACTTAAAGAAGAAAAAAATCCTATGATTCATTTGAAGAAAGGGTAGAGATAGACAAATGGGAAAAATTTTTTTCCAGAAAAGCTGCCACTGGAATTGAGATGTTGAAGTAAAAAATGAAGTTTCACATACGGTGTACCCCATACACCTCTGCAAATGCTTGTATTTAGTTAACATCAACAACTTCTGCAGTTAAAGGAAGCACATACTGACAACCAAGAGTCTTGTGAGTCCACTCTATCCAATGCAGTAGTGACTAAGTTCTGCAGTGTGCTGACAGAGAGCAAACCATGTGTTCTTCACAAGCAGCCAGCATTATTAGTTGCCAGAAAGACAGTACTTGAGTAAAAGAATCTTTAATCTGTTTTCTTACAGAAGTTATTACGCGACATTTGGAACTGGAATGACTCTTGTTAATATTTGATATGCAAATAGATAAAATCCTCCATCCAGAGACAATAATGGGCGTGAAGTTTCAGAGACAACTAATATATGTGGTACTAGTTAAAGCTGAGTAACTAACAACAGTAGTTTTCTGTCGCTTCTTGTCTTGTCACTTTCTATCATTTCTGTTTTACTAATGCTATCTTTAATCACGGTTCTTAGGATCTCTATTCAAAAAGGTTACCAAAATACATGTCAGGTCTCTTCCTGTTTAAGCATTCGCTAACATGCTTTCCTGAATCAGGCTACTTCAAAATGGAACCTAGGCATTTACAGAGGGTATGTGTTTTATCTTTTAAACATTTGTTATACAAATCTGTCCCTGTCTTTTTGGGGCGGTAAGTATACAGCTGCCTTTGGTGCGAGTTGGTGTATACTACTGAACCGTTCTTGTGCACTCATGAAAGAAGCTTAAAGAAGGGATGAGTTCCGTGTTGAAACAGGAATGGTTTGTAACTTGGTTTGGAGGCGGAAGCTTTATTTCGTCTACTTACAAAATACCCATCAGTCAGATTGAGTGTGATGGAGTTGGTTTATATATAGAGAGAGATACATACACACACGTATACGCAGATACCTGTATATATCTATATACATATATATACACACTTATGTATCTGTATACATACATAGATAAACACACACATATGCACATAAAGGTACATTTCAAGACATTATCAAAGGAAGGCTTATTAAGAGCAATGTTGAGTCTGAGAAACTGTTAGAAGATGTATGTGCAGCAGTAACAGCCGGAAAATACATATTAACTAGGAAGTATATGGCTTGCTGTCATGAAAAAAAAATATAAAAATAAGCCCTGCATTTTCTTCACCATTCTGGGGGGTTAAACACTGGAAATGCCGTTCACTATCATGTTCAGAATTGCAACTTTTATCAGAAATTTCATGTTTGAGCAGGCAGCGTGTCTGCAGCTTTTGCTGTCTTTGGTAGATACTGAAGAAAGAATAGGATAATGGTTAAAGCAGCCACCTTCCCAGGTAGAGAAATAGACCACAATGTTCTTTTTCACACTTGAAGAGTGGGAGAAAATCCCAGACAAACAAAATGAGAATATTCAGATTAAAACATAAACACTGCTTCAGTTTGGTACAGTGTGAAGGGAGATTGTATCGCACGTCCATTTCTGTCTAGGCAGCACTACTGAAGTACAGAAGAGAAGGCAATGGCAGGAAGGCCCGTCTTGGAGCAGGAAAGAAAAAAAACTGACAACTTCTTTTTGAAGTTGCTTGATTCTTTGAGGATGACTGCTTCAGTAGTTGTTTATCAGTCACTTCTGCTTTCACGTGTTGTGAGGTAACTGGATGCAATAGACAATAGTTAATACAATATTAATCTAAAATTTCAGTATAGTATTTTTAAAACTTTGTTTAGCTGACTGCTTGACTTCATTTATGTTAGTTCTAAAGTTTGTGGTGTAGAGTGTGCCACGTGAACTGATAAACATCTTCAGCTGATAATGGTGCCAACAGGAAATCAGACAGTCAGAAACACAAAGCATCTTGCAAACAACCCTAAAAGAAAAAGAGTGCAAATGTGACCAGGGGACTGACTGTGTGTAACTCCATTGTAGAAGTGTCATGAAATGACCAATAAGATATGATTAGTTACATTTGTGCTTCTGGAATTTGGAATGTTTATCAGCAGAAAAGAGAATAGTGACCTTTAAACAGTGAGTGCTTAATTCCTGATTTCTGATAGCCCCAGGTTAATGTGTTAAAAAGTGGTACTTTAAAACTATTGGGGTTTTGTTTTTGTTTTTCCTTTCCACAGGGAGAAGCAGTACGTTTAGCTCGGCAGCTGCCCTTACATTTGTCAAAAGAAGATGTACAAAACACAATTTACAGGATGAAGCAACAGCTTGGAAAGGAAAATAAAGGCTGTGTTCACGGTCGTCCTTTTTTTCATCATTTAACAGATATTCCAGAAGTTGACAAGCACGGCTCCATGGAAATTACTCAGTAAATGGAACATTTTGTTTGGGATCATATTTCTCTTGCTTAATTTTGATCATTACTTTGTAATTTCAGTATGTTTTTTGCAAAGCTTTTGTATAATGACTTTTCATTATCATATGTTCACCTCCTAGAGACTTTTTTTAATTTAAATTCAAATGCTACTTGAAGATTGGAAATAAATTATGTAGAGAAACAACTTATCTTTTTTTTTTTTTTTTTTTTTTAAAATTAAAGAAATGTTCCGAACTGGTTTGATGCTTTTTCTTATTGCTGCAGATTTAGAAAATATCAGCATTTCAAAATTTTTTATATGTGAACTGGTTAGAAGATGCTTTCAACAGAGCCTGGCAAAGTTTATTGTACTGAGGACATGAGATGTTAATTTTCAAAGGAATGCCAGATAGCTGTAGGTGTTTAAATGCGGCGTTACCATGTGCAGTTGTTATAGTTACACTTTTGTGGTGTTCTATTTGGAAAGTGTTAGGTTGCGTAAATGAGTATTGAAGTCCTAGTGTCCAGTCTTCAAAAAGCTTTTCTCTAACCTGTGCAAATAATTCAGAGTATTTTTAACCTTAGCTTACAAAAGTGTGATTCTTAAAAGAATAGTACACTCTTAAAACTTTAGATCAACAAAAAAACTGGCCAATGACCTTAAAGATGAAGGGATCAGAGTCACAGGAGCCCAGGTTAGCACTGAAAGCAGATGATGCCAATACATGTGTGTTGGTGCAATGCTAAACACAAACTGTTTGGGATTGGGAAACATAGACCAGTCCTCCCTCAAGGAGAATGTGGCATAACTCAGGCAAAGTCTGCTAGAGAAAGCACTGCTGATTCTGGTAAACTTGTTCATTCTCTTTCTACCCGAACATAATTTATACTCCTCTATTTCAGGTAGTAGCCTACTTCTGTAAAGCTACAGGATTGTGCCTTCTGTATGTAGCAGGTGCAGCGTCTCTGGAAGAGTATGTTTAAAAGTCTCAAGAAAGATCACCTGAAAATTCCTGTCCATCCCCAGTTGTTTTGTTGTTAACAAACCTTTGCACTAGGAAAACTAGGAAAGACCTAGCTTTGTAGTGTTTCTGTGGCTGGTAGGTAAATGGTTGAAGGTTGCTGATGAAAGACCTGAGCGTGAGATGGTTTGTGGACAGGAGTATCGGACCAGACGAGCAAATGTACAATCCAAATGTGTAAATTACTGACCTGTTGCCCTTTATCAAACAATGCTCAACGGGTGAACTAAGTTAAGAAATCACATCACAGCAATACATGAAAACATATGAATTCTAAACTGAAAGCTAATGATTATATTTTTATGCCATTAAAGTAATTTTATCATTTTCCTATAGAAGAGGGGTTTATAACTTCAAACTGGAGAAAGGATAAACAAGTCCAGAAAACGCTAACTGCATTCTCGCAGTCATTTTAAATTACAATGCTTGTTTTAAGTAGTTACCCCCATTAATTATAGTGTGTTTGCCTCAAAATAGCTCTGTTAGTCTTACGTAGAGTTCATATATGTGCATTTGGAATGAACTGGTTAGGGGATGCTCTTGACAGCAAGCTGGGAGTACCTTGTGCCCCCACGTAGGTGAAAGTCAGGCTGAACTCCACAGTCTGCTCTGTTCAGCAGCAGGTGGCTGGACCATCATCTGCTCCATTCATAACACGTGCTGATGTTTGCCCAGGAGGCACAGAGAGGAAGGTTTAAAGAATGCAAATGCATAAGGGGAGTTTTGTTTATTACCTCTTCTAAGACGTGGCAGAGTGGTGCAAAGGCCCAAGCTAAGATAAGATGGAGTAGCAAACATGGTGCTCTCTCCCTGTTGCTGCTTTGGGGTGTGCATCCTTCACAGCTGCAAAGGAACAGGAGCACAAGAAAGTGCAGCCTCTGTTGCTGTTCCCCGCCTCTGCCCTGCCCATGTGCAAGGTCAGATTGGGAACAGCGGAAGGGCATCAAGTGAACGGCGTGTGATGGTAGTTAAGTGTAAATTGGGAAGGAGAGGTCTCTTCCTGGAGGAAGAGAAAGTTTGCTATCTACTGCTATACTGAAGGTGGGCAGCACAGGGATTGGTGGGGGGAGAGAGCAGGGATGTTTGGAGGGCACAAGTAGGCTATCTTTCCAAACTTAACCGGTGAGCGAGGCACGAGATGAGAATGTCACTGGAAAACTGGACGCTTGTTGGCTGTAAATGTCACTCGGTGCAGAAGATGTGAATTTTTAGAATGGAAGCGAGAAGGTGGATGGAGACACAGGAAGGAGACATGACTCTTGGCTCCGAGGAGGAAACAAGATCCCAGCCTTGCGGTAGATGCAGAAGGTTATAGTTTGTTTATTTTTATTCTTGTTTAGATACAAACTGAGAGAGTTTAGAGAGTAGCCATTACAGTGAGAAAAGCCAAAGGCAAGCTGGAGAAAGGGAGTTTATCACTAAACTAAGTTTGGAACGTAAGTGGAAATGTGCACCTATTTTATTCAGTTAGGAATAGAAAGAGATTAATAATTGCTGGTTCTTTTCCAAAAGGTAAAATAGCTGTTTCTTAATTATACTGGAGCAAATGCTAGTATCTTTGGTAAGACTGTTATCAAGTACTTTCACTTAACTGGGCTGCTGTTTAGTAGAGAACAAGTTTAATAGGTGTTCAGACCCGAGGCTAAGGATAATAAGGGACTGGTAAATTGGTATGCACAGGTGCCAAGGTGGGCTTAGTTGCTAAGGAAGCAAATTAGTGTCAGGCATTGCTGTGGGTGCAGGTGCACCAGGTTAGGCAGTTGGGAGCTGGGTCTTCCCTAGTCCCGTACCTCCTCCTCTCCTGGCTAGGTTTGCTGCACTTCACAGAATCACAGAATGGTAGGGTTGGAAGGGACCTCTGGAGATCATCTAGTCCAACCCCCTGCCAGAGCAGGGTCACCTCGAGCAGGTTGCGCAGGAACACGTCCAGGTGGGTTTTGAATGTCTCCAGAGACGGAGACTCCACCACCTCTCCGGGCAGCCTGTTCCAGGGCTCTGCCACCCTCAAAGTAAAGAAGTTCCTCCTCATGTTTAGGTGGAACTTCCTGTGCTCAAGTTTGTGCCCGTTACCTCTTGTCCTGAGTTTGTGCCCATTAGCTCTTGTTCTCAACCTCAGAGGGCTGCTATGAATTTCTTCCACGTGTACGTGCACGTACAGTTTGTTTTCTGTCTCTGTGGGGTATCAGGGCTTGTCATGTGGCTAGGTGCCAGCAGCAAGTGCTGTAGAATGGCTTTGGAGCTGTAAGTCTGGGTGTCTCCCCACCACGGTCCTTGCAGTTGGGGGTGCAAGGTTGAAATTATGAGTTGCTCTGGTACTGTGCTGATGGGAGATGGCTTTACATAGGGTGGGTGTCTCCTTACTTTATCCAGTGTGCGCAAAAGGAAATGTTGTTTCCTGTTCCTAAAGATGCTCTTTCTTTTCCTAGAGATGCTACTGATGCCTCTGGTGATGCATCTGTTTTATGTTCTGTATTTAAACAATAGAAGTACCCCAGTTCTAGATTTAGAAGTTTAAAAGAAGTCAAATGGTGCACTTGATTTAATGGTTCTCAAAAAGGAAGGCACACCAACTTATTGCTAATGCATCAACACCTGATGCCACTCAAATGTTTCATGAAGTGATGAAAGCCATGAGGCTCCCTGGAGAGCTGCCTGTCCTTGCAGTCCCTCAGTCCCCAGCTGTACGGGCTGTTTGAAAGGAAGAACAAAACCTAAAATGTGTAATGATGAGTAGACTTGATTATTGTTGTGCTTGACCTCTTACCTTAGAGGAAAAAGCAGCGGGGCAGGACCCGGTGGGGGCATGTCCCAGCAGTGAGTGGACAGGCTGCCACATCGCTGTACCCCACACCACGGTCCTAGGCAGCTGTTTCCACCACAAGTGGCCAGGTCGGGGCATTTCAGGGGACTTCTAGTATTTGCACTGCCCTCTGCTGGCATTTTATTTTTGTACAATTTTGTCCACTTAAAAATGATGGGTAGGCGGGTCTGAGGTTGACCGTGAATGAGCATCATTCGTTCCTTAATTTTGGTCACCCGTAGGTCAAAGCGTTATCGCTTATGATATTTCTCATGATGTCTATATTTGCCTTCCCAAAGCATGCCTAGTGCACGTAGCAGCGTTTCCTGTGTGATAATCTGGAGCTTCCCAGGCTAAAGCACAATCTCGTAATAAAAATTATAAAATGCCTTGGTACGTAGTTTTTAATTTTTCAGAGGCTCATCAAGAAAGCTGGGGAGGGGCTGTTTGCAAGGGCATGTAGCGATAGGACGAGGAGCAATGTTTTTAAACTAGAGCAGGGCGGGTTTAGACCAGACATTAGGAAGAAGTTCTTTACAACGAGGGTGGTGAGACACTGGCACAGGGTGCCCAGAGAGGTGGTGGAGGCCCCATCCCTGGAGGTGTTCAAGGCCAGGCTTGATGAGGCTCTGAGCAACCTGATCTAGTTGAAGATGTCCCTGCTTACTGCAGGGGGGTTGGACTAGATCACCTTTAAAGGTCCCTTCCAACCCAACACACTCTATGATTCTGTGATTTGTGTGGTCGGTTTGGGCAGGTTCAGTTCTGGTGGTCTATTTGCAGCTCAAGTGCCCACCTTGCCCAAATCCTGAAAAGCTCTTATTCTTTAAATAGGAAATTATTGAATATGAATTTTCTTCTTAAATTTAAAAAAGAATGATTTTCCCTGCATATAAATATGGGTATGAGCATGAAACGGAGGTAGTGCCTTTTACATGTTTCTTCTCTGAACGTATTAGGCATCTTAATAATGAAGTTTCTGTTTCCTCTCAGTTAAGAGTGTCCGTGAAGAGATTTGGAGTATTTCTGTGGATTTTTTTCTTCCTTTAGTATGAGTAGTAGCAGTTCAGAGAATAATAGCAAAAACAGAAGAACACTTAACTTGTTTCAGGAGCACTTAGCAAGTCATTGGCAACAGTGAAATCTGCATGATGTATTTTGTGATTTGTTAAAACAGGCTCTTCTGTATTTCCATATTCTAATATGGAATAATTAAAATATCTCGCAATAGAATCAATACTCCTGAGCAACACACTATTCAGTTATACAAGCACCGATTCTTCGGTCTCAATTTATGCAAGTGGTTTCCTTCCATTTTTTTTTCCCTAGGTGCATATTGGTATTACTGTCATGAAAGTAAGCATCAAAGACCAGCTTTTTAGGGTTTTGAAAGGATTGTAGCATTTGGTCATCAGAGCTTGTTTTATCTTGCATAAAAGCAAGTCGGGTTTTGGTTTGGCAGGATTTTTTGGGGTTGTTTTATTAAACCTATAATACCGAATTAACTTTTTGGTTTCAACAGCAACATTGAAGGATTTTGAATGTTTTTTTTCTTTTGTATGTAGCTTTTAATGGCCTGGGTTAACAATTGTAAGAAACTTAGGGTATTTTGCAATATTTTGCAAAAACTTTGCAAATGGAAAGCTACCAGGAATAGCTTTTATTTTTTTCGTCTCCCTGTGTGTGTCTCTCTCTCTAAGTATGGAGTATCATATCTGAAATTATGGAGAGTATAAATGTGGAAATGTTAAATCTTTTGTTAATGGCTTCGAATTAAGCACACATTGTTGCAGATGATTTGGAGGACTTATTTAAAGTAAATATACAATTTCAAGCTCAATTATCATTCATAGTTTAACTAAACATAGTGAGATATTAAGTCTGTGAATTTGATACAGTGTTACTTCATAATTACGATGCTTTTTTACAGTAAATTTGATATAGAACAGTTGCTAAAGGCAAGCTGCTGAATAGTGTGACCAACCGTTTTATGGGACACATCTGGTGCATTAGTTCAGGATGTGCCCTGCAGAAGAACAGAGCCTTTTGCACAAAACGAGAAGGAAGCTAACTCCACATGTATACGTTTTGTGGACATGCGGAGAGGTTAAACAATTACGAGTTAATTGTGTAAGCTAATAGGAGGGGTGTTCATCATGTCATTTCAAAATAGCTATGGAGGAAATGGACGAGAATTATTGTTTTAAAATCTCAAATGAACGGTTTACACCTGTTAATGTTACATTTAGAACAGCTGTTTCTTTTATTATCAGTAAACAGATGCAGAAAGTAATGGAATGTTTTAAAGCAATATGTTAATCCTGTCTTCCACTACTGAACATTCTCACAATATCATGATTAAATATTAACTGTAATGCTGCTGTCATCTGCAGTTACAGAATTCTTATTTTTTTAATCACTTTTGTATCTGAAGTTGTAAATGTTCATCCAAAGTTATTGTAGTCTTTCATCAACCCATTGTAAGTCTTTTTGCACACCAGTAATTTTATTGATGATTTCATCGGGCTGAATTACTCGGCCAAAGCAGCTCTGACTTAGTTTTGTTCAAAGGTTTATTTCTGGTTTTGTATATTAACCCTGAAATGAAACGAGCTGTCTTTATAAGGGGAGAAAAAAATTGATCTTGAGGGCCCAGGCTAACACGCATTTCCTGGGAGCTCCATATGAGGTTGGTTGGTATTACAGGTGAAGCTTTGCCAGAGCACGCCTGGTCATGTCCAGCACTGCGCATGGGGATAGTCCCAATCAAGTGCTCCAGGAGGGGTTCTTTAGCGCGTGAAATTTTTTGGTTTATGTGAAAATAAGTTTAGTCTTAGTTCATTTATTTCCTGTATGTCTCATGACAACCGTATTGTGCTGCTAAAGTTTTGAAATACAGAACAGCTATGGTTCTGACAGCCTCTGGGAAAAAAAGACCTCAAAACTGCAGATGCAATACCACATGTACCTAGTAAAAAAAACAACAAGTATTTCAAAATGTTTAAAGATTAGTGCCTAAACTGACCTGAAGAAACCAGTACCTGCTGCTCAGATGCTCTAAGATGATAGTAGCAGTTCTTCTGCTGGAAAACGTGTCTGTCTTCATTTTAGAATTCTAGTATCTGTAAATGTTCTAAAAAATCTGGCTTTTCAATGAAATGGCATGCGATTGTGGAGCATTACTAACTCAGCACTCCAAGAACGGAAGCACAGAAGATTAATACTGTATAACTTATTTGGCAGATTAGTTTTCAGGAAATGTAGAGACCAATGAATATGGCAGCTGCGTTATTAAAATACTGTATTCAAGCCCAGGTCAAATTGTTCATTCATGCATGGAGTAACTCAGCATTAATTGAATCATTACATTTTTTAGATATTTTAGGTCACTGATATTTTTTGCTTCAGCACTTAAAATGCCTGTTTAAATCAAAATATTCACAAGCAGCAAGCATTTTGACAGAGGAACGTTGTATGAAGCGTTTATATATGAGCATTCCCTTGTCAGGTCATTGCAGTAATAAAATTGCATTGGTAGAACTAAGGTTCTACCTTATTTCTAACGTTAGGACAGACTATTTTTGGAGGATTTTAAAGATGCTCAGTCAGGTAAAATTATCCAAATTGATATAAAATAACAAAGAGGTAATATCTTTCCTTGTTCTTGTTAGCCTGGTACTCTTTATGTTAGATAAATGAGAGAGTGTTCCTGACAAAAGGTGAGAGAATTTACTTTCTCAATTAAAAGAAGAGGGAGGGAGGAACCCTCTCGTGTTTTAAGTAGCTTTAAGAGAGTTCTGTCATGTCACTTCAAGAGAATGGAAAGGAAAATTCTTTTGGAGACAGTCTGAGTTTATCTCATGTAAAGTAGTTGTTGAAAGGCTAATGGTTTCAGCTGTGAGGAGCAGATCTAGGTATGATTTTTGTCAAACTTGGCCAAAACTCACTTGTAATAAATTTCAAAGGAACGTGCTGTTAGATTTCTGTTCTTCACTTAAAGCAGGCAGACTTTGACTGTCATTGGGTCAGTTAACATTCCTGATGTTCTCTGACAGCTTAGGTGTGTATAATTTAGAACAAGTTAATAGTTACTAAGACGTGTGAAACTATATACATGTAGTTCTAGAAAAATGTTCCCTCATCAGAGGAATTCATACAGTTACTTCTCGCACAGCTTCACATTCAGCTTCAGAATCCTCTTTTTCAGAACTGCCTGCCTGAGATCCCGTTGCCATTTAGGAGAGACATAACTTCTATGCTTTATTTACGATGACCTTTGAGCAACTGAAAATGCTGCCAACTCCTTGAGGAAGTATGGATTTGAAACTTCAGTTTTGGTCTACATTTGCAGATCAGTAAACGTGATTATGCGTCAACTAGAACAGCAATAAAATGGATACTGGCCTTTTAGAATTGTAGTATTTTACACTATTAGTTATCTTTACTGTAGAACCTGAAAACACTTTAGTGCATCAATCACTTGTAGATTAAGGAAACTGAAGAAACAGCTCAATCGGCCTTGAGCTGGGGGCAGACATTACAGGGGGAAAAAAACCAAACTCTGTAACTCAGCTCCCACTGTTGCGTTTTTACTATAATGAGCATTTACTTTAATGACACCTAATGGTTAATGGGTGGGTGCAGTTAATTCTTGCCTAAGTATGAGCTCTTTGTGGAGTCATCAGGACTGTAATTTCTGACTCTATACTACTTTGAGTCACTGAGAGTTATGTGGGTTTTTATTATTGTGTTGTATTTCTTCTGAATTTATTTGGATGCTATATAGCAAGAAAGCGAATTGAATTCTTAAATAGTGTAAAGCAATGAAGGTTTCAAGCACCACCAGATTGTTTTTTTAATTTTTTTTTTTTTTTAACCTGTGTGGATGCAGAATTAGTAAGACTAAAATCAAGTCCAGCTAAGGAAAGATTTAAATGATAAAATATATTGCTATAATAGCTGTCTTACCAGTTTTCTTCTGGTTGTCAAAGTCTTTTAACTGTAGCTCAAAAATCTGGAGCAAGTATTTTGGCATAGCACGGTTTGTAAGGAAGATTTAATAGCTTGTTGTGTCCTATTTCTATAAACAGAAGTCATTTAGAGTTCAGCAGATATATTTAGAATCAGCATTTGTGCTGGTAGTTGCAAGCTGAATAAAATAATCTTTGAAAAGCTGAATATACAGAAGGGAGTATGCAAGTCCAAATTTACCTCGCAACTAATTCTCTCTCAAGTGGCTTTGGCATATTCAGTAATACAAACCTACAAAATTGTGAATCACACTTATTATTTTATTTACAAATCTTTTCAATGATGAGTTCAAGTGCTATGTGCAAACTAATAGTTTTAAGAGAGTTTTATGATTATTGTTGTACATTAGCTCTGACCTTGCATATTTTACCATGGTAAAATTCCCTAATCTTCATAGAGGAAGATTTCTCTGTCTCAAGGAGTGCGGTGTTAGGCCCAATAAAATGGAAAGCCAGAAGTTCTGGAGAGTTCTTCTCTACTGGTTTGGGTCAAAATATTAATAGGAATTTATATTGAGTAATTTGTAATCTAACTTGTGATTTGTTGACTTCAGGTATGCATAATATCTGAAAAATTTATATGAAGTGTGTTTAAAGATACAAGTTTTATAGCAAATAGTAAATTAAAACCATAGTGACCTTTTGGTCTTGCTGATCATGTGCGTAAAGATGTTCATCTGTTGGTCTGTGCTAATCACAGTGACAGGGCTCTTGCTCGGGGGATAGCAGGCATGAGCCAACGCTCTTGTGTATTTGTTCTTCTACTGTGCTTTCTGTTGAGAAAATTTTGAAATGAAACACCTTGATGCAATTTTTCCATATTCAGTTTTGGAAAAGATAGTAGTTCTTTTCCTATGAAAATAAGGTTCATTTAGTGGTGCAAATTTCTGTCCCTACTGCTGGCGCTGGCAATGTTGGTGTGAAGTCTGATAATTTTTACTATATCATTTCTGGTATAGATTTTGCCAAACAGGAGTTTGAAAACATTGAATTGAAAGTGTATTATAAGTTGCGCTTGAATATCTTTCTCCTCCTGTATTTTAAGATGTTAACAACTGTTTTCCTTTCTTCTGTATTAAGTGTCCAGGCTTTCCGCATCACAAAAAATGTCACCTGATCATGTGATCACCCCATCACTACTAAAGAAGTATCTTGCAAGGATTGTTTTGCAAATAACTAAGACCTTCACTTTATATTATCATATCTAAACAGGATGTTTTTCAGTTTCTACCATGTTTGAATTTTGGTTGTTTCAGTGAATATCAGAGAAGTTTTCATGTAAGTGCATTTTTTTTTTTTTTAAATGTCATTACTGAAGGGAGAAAACATGAGAATATTTTCTTGTGTTACTTACACAGATAATAAAATGATACTTTACAGTGTTCATTGCTGTTTGTCCAAGGGTCGTAAACGTGAAGTTGTATACACAGATGAGAGTCACATTATGCCCATTTGTCCCCTCATTAAACTGGCATATCGAAAAGAGGATTGGCCACGTAGCTGGTTGTTGGCAAATCTGGGAACAGAACCTAACACGCTGATAGTGTTTCCCCACTTTAACTACACTGGAAGTCTACTTGTGGGGGAAAATGATATGCTGGTACCAAATGATATATATGATGTGCAATACAAAAGATTTCCTGTTTTCAGTTTATATGACATGACCTGTGGGCTAACTGAAGAAAACATCACTGAGAAAGTGCTATAGCCCCATATACAAGTGTTCCTATTGATATGTTATTTTTCTAAGATTTTGCTGAGTAAAGCTATTTCCATACATAAGCGTTTTGGCCATCTGCAACTGCTTGTCAATGAGCCTGGTTTGAGAACACTGGTCGTAATTGTAACCTCAGGAATGTGTGACCAGCTCGCGGCCAGCTGTGCATGCCCTGACTTTTCCCAGGTGTTAAGATACATGGCCACTTTTGTTCACTTTTTAACCGATGGGGCAAAATGCAGTCCTTGTTTTTCCCCACCTTTATTAAACCTAAAAACTCCCTTTTTTTTTTTTTAATATGTCATAGCAAGCAACTAGATGAAGTTGTCCTTGTTGTTCGACTATTGTGCTTAGGGACACAGTGCGCAGCATCTGTATGATAGTATGTGTTTAGAGAAATACAAAAAGGGTCCTCAGTGTGCCATGGTCATGCTATAAATCAACAGTGCTGACCCTGCAAATCACACGCGTGCTCTTGTTTGTTTGTTTGTTTGAAAAAGATTTTACTTATGTTTCAACAGCATAGAAATTTCTGCAGTTTAATCCCCTTCAGCCAGTGAGTTTGGCTACGTTTTTTAATCAGTTTTATTTTAATCATCCATTTCATGATCATAGGAACACTTCCTAGCTGCTATCTGCATGGAAGCCTGATTGGAATTCCTCCTAAATCCAACCTGGGTTGTCTGCGTCGGGGGTTTTGTATTTTGTCTTTACCTGTGTAGCATTTTCTTTACTTGTGTAGCACTTTTTACATTCAGGGTGAGGCATGAATAGCTTGAAAGCAAATAACATGTGAGCACAGGTCTCCTCCTCACAGATGTTGGAGGGGGAGAGCGCTTCTAGCAATCACGAGGACAAAATTTGCTCCATGGCCTGTGATACTCTGTTTAGTCAAGTGAAAAGTGAAAGCATGAGATAATTCATGGACATGATAATTTGCACAGCGTGATTGTTATAAAGTAATAAATCCACTTCTCCTCAAGTCACTGCTGTTGGCTCTTGTTTGCCAACAAGCTGACATGATCTCCGCCTAGTAGGTATGGACAAGAAATGAGTTTGTAACTTAGAGACTGGTTCTTTATATGGTTAAAACCACATGTTATCTCTAAAAGTAACCTACCTATTTGGATCAGTTTCCGTGGAGCGAAGTCAGACCTTCAAGCAGAGCTGATCTGTGTCTTCTGTAACAAGTTGTAAGTTCATGGAGTGTGAATTTCTGCCTTTTATGGCCTTTCAAAGACCTTACACTGTTGGGTTTGGTCATCTTTGAATGTAGGAAGGACACACAGATTCTAAACCAGTGCTAGGATTTTCCTCAATGTTCTAGGGTCGGTGAGGGATGAGCACATGCGAAAACTTCGCATATGCCTAAATGCTTTTCAAAAGCTGCTGCTTAGGGACTCAGGAAAGCTTATTTGATCTTGAAAGTCAGTGAAGAAATAGGCTCCTAAACACTTGCTTAGCTCTTGAAAAATGTACCGGAACTGTTTGAGAAGGAGGAGAGGATCACACCAATCCAGTGCTGAGACCTGCTTAAACATCAACTTGTAGCAATGCAAGTTCTCCCTTATAGCTGCAATGGTACGGAGCACTCTTGCATGATGGTCTTACATAAAAGACTGAATGATGTGCTTTTTCAAGGGTGTTTTTGTAGTTAAAGTACTGGTCTGTGAGTCGTCTTTAAAAAGCGGGGACCATCCACTCTTCACCAGAGCACGCAGGAGAGCTGGTAAGACCTGGGATAGAACTGCATGGTAGAAATCACTCGTAACCGATTTGTGCCTCTGACTGACATCCCTCCGGTGAAGACTCCCAGATACGTACCAGCATGGTGAGATTCCTGCAACCACTGGTCTTCGGTATTTCCTGTGAAACATAAACCTAATGTTCAAAATCTGCATCAGCACTGAACTATTCTGTCCTTTGTTTTCTGTTCGTCAAGGTGGCTTTTCTCATTAGCATAAATCACAGAGCTCCTGCAGCAGTAGCATTGTCCATATGATATACAGCATCTCCGCTGTGGCCAAGGCATATTTACAGCCCAAAACGCTCCACTTCGCTTGATTTGGAGAAACCTTTCATTGTTTCTTCTTTCACAGTTTCTTGCATCCTAATGAGTAATTCTGGTTATGAGATGGTACAAATAACAGTTTTTAAGAGAAAAGCATATAGAAAACCACGATAATTTTATTAGTATCAATGTCTGATGTGAACAAAATAAATTAGCAAAAGAAAATTAAAAAGCACCCCTGTGGACATTCAAAAGTTTAAAAACAATGAAATAAAAATGTCTGTGGTGCGTTACATTAGACTGTGCTAAAGAAGTTAAATGGCTCTAAATTGCGTGTAACCTACTTGAAGAAATAAGATACTGCTGTGGGGTATGGACACATAATGTAAACAATTTCAAAGACTATTTGGCAGCGCCTTGGAATTTGCTCCAAATGCTTTTGGTTCAATGGGAGTGAAAAGCTATGCTCCATTATAGCCTCACTTGATATTTGATTTTGGAGGAAGGAAACTTGGAAGCACGTCTACGGTTTTTTTTCATTGCTGAAAGGTGACAGTGGAAAAAAAGTAAGATGAGCTGCATGCTTGTATTTCTTCCTACCTGCTCATCTTTCTTACTTTCATTGTTGCCTTTAACTTCCAGTCTTACTTAAGCAAAAAAGCATTAAAATACACACACATATGTATCTACTAACATATGATATATTAATAAGTGTAATTGGTGACAATTGCTTACTTCGTGTATGAAAGAAACTGATTTGTATACATGCTTTAGTTTGCTGCTCTTTCTCAGAGATTGCCCTTGGGGAGAGAGAATTGCTATTTCTGATGCTATCTTCCTATCTCTGTATCTTTACAGTCTTTGTTTATTATTCTACCTGCTGAGATGATCTTGAATGCTTTCTTTATGAGGACTTAGGACTTACTGGAGTAGGAAACATTTTCCTCCTCTGCAGCTTTCGAAGGATCAGTACAAATGTCTCTGATGCCTTGCAGCTTTCAATCATGTTGCCTTCTGCTGCATTTTCATCAGATATTGCAGGCTAAGGACTATTAATCTGCTTAGTAGTTGGGTGGAAACCACAGGGAATGACGAGAAGTTGATTTTTTCCCCGTTTCCTGCAGCGGCATACGAAACCAGTTGAGCTGAGCTGTTAGCCTTGCTCCCCAGGGCTAACATAAATTAAAGGTCCTGAGCACTAGGGGTTGTTAAAATTCTCATAGGGCTCTTCATAAGATGTTAACCCCCGTGGTCTGGCCAGGCTCCAAACGGGGTAATTACATTCTTCCTACCTAAATTCCCCCTGCAATTGCAATTCGATGTGCTGGTATTCCTCACTTCCTCTCCTCTGCCGTGCCCCGTGGAACAGTTGTTGCATTTCATCCCAGAGGTACTTGCTCTCAGTGACTGTTGGAGTGATCTGTGTGTAGAGTCTACAAAGCATTTTAAGAGCCTTTTGGATTAAATGTAATTTACGATGCTTAATATTTTTTTTTTTGTAATTATCTGCTATTTAAAATGGACCTGGTTAATCTGAGCCTTGAATGCGTGTGAACTGTGTGCAACAGACCTGGACTGAGGCAGTATCGACAACTGTTCTCGGTTTTCCTTTGCACTTCATCCCAGGGGTTTTTAGACAGAAGAAGTCACAGACCAAACTAAAAATGTAGGAAGGCTTTTCTAAGGGGTTCATTACAAAATAGGAAGACTATGACCTATGTAGTAAGCCTAATGTGATTTTTGCCTCAGTTGAAGTACATATTGAAATATATATAGGTATATGTATATGTTGCTTCTGCTTAGGGATTCTGTGGTAACCTGAAGAGCAGCATCTAAACACTCATGTTCTAAAACTCACGCTTTTTCTACTATTTCTTATACTAGAAATGCCTTTTATTATTAAAACACTATAATTTTTATCAAAGATATTGCATACTTACCGGAAGTAGACAAATCATATGTAAATTTAAATGTTGCCTATAAGCAGACAGAGACGGAGTTAGTACTCAATGTTCGACAAGATAGTCAGGGAATATCTGCATGTGCCAAATACACAGAGACTTCAAATACAGTGTTCTCTAAATGTGGGATTTGCTTATCATGTACCTGCAATACCAGTAGGATAAAGCGATGCTGGGGGATGCGTTTGCGTTTAGTTTAAAGTTAGTTTCTCTCTTCACTTGTGGTGTGACTCATACTGAGCCTAACCGTACTATGTGAATGAACTAAAGCCCCCTTTGCCCCTTTGATCCCTCAGCTTTTATACTGAGCGTGATGCAGATGGGATGGAATACCCTGTTGGTCAGTTTTGGGTCACCTGTCCTGTCTGCTCCTCCCTACGGGTGGGACCCCTCTACGCTTCTCCGCTTCTAACCCTCTAACGGGGCAAAACAGCAAAGTTAACTGACCTTGGTTGTTATAGCAATAAGTCTAAGCGAGAGCCTTTGTGCATACCGTTCCTTGGTGTAACCAGGTCTTATCACTCTGAGAGTGAACAGCGTCTGAACAATACGCTGTTAATTTCAGACTTTAGTCAGTTAGAAGAGGCCCAGCTAAAAAGTAAAATTACAAATCAGAAAATTGGTTCTGTTTTACCTCAAAACAGGACAGTGAGATCACTTAGTCTGGTCTGTTGTGTCTGGCATTTCACTTGGTATTAGTGTCCAGCCTAAATATTTGGTTAGGTCAGATATTTCCCTCCTGGAACATCAGCACATAGGCTACTGGTAGAAACAGAAGATGACAGTTCACCTGTGCTATAACGTCCTCGCTAGTGAAGTGACATCTCTCAAGGTGGTCTCAGCAGGTCAACTACTCGCCACGCTGCAGGGAAAGTTGCATATTTTGCAGGCGACTTGTCTGGTAGCATGAGAAATGTATTTCCAGTTGGCAAAGATCAATATATGGACCCCGTGCAAGTGAATGCGAGGCACTACCTGAGATCCTGAGGGGATTCTTAGTGTTCCTTCCCGAGTCAGTGCAGATCTCCAAGCGCCCTGACCCCCGCATCAGCCAGTCGCTCTCCGGGGCTTCTGAGGAAGGTTAAAAAAGCAAACCCAACCAATCAACAAACTGAAGAAACTCCTTTTTATGTAAAAACGACATTAAAAAAATACCTGGCTACTGTGATAGAATAAGTTTGAAAGATCGAAGCATAAAATGTCTTGCAAGGTGTTGCTGTAAAAAAAAAAGTATGCTATTATGAACATAAATATCTTTCTCTTTGACCTGTGATGAAAGCTGAAATAAATTTATTTAAATGTTTGACACTGAATTTAGGTCAATGTGCTCTACTGCTTGTTGCTTAGAAAGGAGCCTGTACTGACTACGTAGCCGGATGCTAACGGGAGTTATACCTATGTGCACCCACTCAGTTGGCTTTAACGCATTCTAACTTGGAGTAGGAAATTTCATTCTCTTGCCTATGACCAATTCAGACATATTCTTACTTAAAAACAGTTTGCCAATTAAAATAAGCCATTTGTATAGTTTTAGTACTGTAACCTTTAAGAACGTGCTTTTTAAATTGCAATACATAATAGTAAATATTTGAATAAAATGCGGCTGTGCTTGAAGCATTTCTCTTATGATCATTTATAGTTAACATTACCAGTGCAGTTTAAAAATACATTTAGCTCGTAATTCTATTACAGAAGGAAATGTGTTATTTTTAATTAGTTTATGTGTAAGTAAATATAAATAGCTTTATTCATAGTCGTCTCCTAACAGGCACAAGAGCAATGTACTCTCTCTTGCCATCAACTTTCCCATGCACTTATGTCTTCTAAGCATTCTAAAGTGTTTATATTGTTTCATTTGTTTGAGCTTTGGTAAATCAGCATCCTTTCGTGTTTTGCACTAGCTTCTGTTTCCAAGATGAGACACAAACTCCTGGTAACTTTCATGCAGAAAAAAACCCATGTATTTTAAGACTATAGGAACACTTCTTTTATCAAATAATATTTTTAGGTAAAGTTAATCTAATAGAATAAGGCGGCAAAGGGTTTATTTAAATGGAAGATGATTCATAGCTACATATCGTGGAGATGCATACCCCATAATTTTGTGCTTTTCTTTCTAGCTTGTCTTGTTTTGTATTCTTTTTCTTTACCTGACTGTATGGTGTAACTTTTTAAGTATCTGTGTTCCATTAATGTAAGTATCAAATTTATTTTTTCAGAAATTACTATCAAAGAACAGTGTATTCAATTTACCTATATTTTGAATTATTTGAAATTCTGATTTTCTATTCCTTCAGCAAATAGTCTCTGCTGTTTCTGACGCCCCCATCCCAAATTATCAGACTTCATTCTTCTCTGGTAAATTCTCTCCTTTGCTGTTTTTTTGCTGCTGCTTCTTCTTGCATCCTCTCCCTCTGGAAAGGAGGAATGTGCTCTTTCCTTTTACTCACGCATGGCTTTCTCACTGTCTGTTGCTCTTTATTTTTGTTACCCATCACGGTCTTGTTTTTTCTTATTTCTGTCTCTCCATCTACAGCTTTTTTCCCCCCAACACTCGCTGCTCTCATGAACAACTTCAAATTAAAAAGAACTGCCTTTTTGTTGAGCTATAAATTCAATTTTGTAGGACTCAGTAGAAGCTTTCACATCTACAGTTGAAAGAAAAAGTTTTTTAGTGTTTTTCTGCTCCACACAGTTTCCTATCTATTTCTTCTTTTTTTTTCCCCCTCATTGATGCTATTTTTCTTCTTTCTCAACCTGTCTCTTTAGCACTCCAAGCTCAAAAACTCCCTTCTGTGGTTGCATGTGATTAAAGACACAGTCTGATAATTAAATATTCTAAAATATGTACAAAATTCACTTCAGTGGATTTGCATTAAGCTTTTGGGGGCAAATAATTTTCAGTGCTAGCATCTCAGTCAATGTAGGAAAACATACTTTAGAAATTTGAACAAAAAAACAACATTAAAGCCATTTTTCTCAGAGCCCCAAACTCCTCGTATTTAGGCGATTGTGTAGTCTACACAGAAGAGCAGATTATTATTGCCATTTGTTAGAGTGAAACTGTAGCAGTATCTGTACATAGTCCAAAAATTCATCATCATTATGGGATGCTGTCTCTAATGACTGCTCTAAATTCCATTATTTTTTTTTTATAGCTATTTTATTAACTTGGTTGTGGAGACAGGTGGATATTTACACAAAAATTCGCTGTACTCTTGGGGAAACCAGCCATACCACGAATACTCACTTTAGCTGCAATTGAGATAAATAATTTGAGGGTGACTTACTCAAGTTTTGAAACAGTTAACGCTCTTTTAGGAGGAGATGAGGGGTAGATAAATGGTGAACAACTGGGAAGCTGGCTCTGAAGCACGTGCTCATGAATTTGGACACCGACTAATCTGTTTTGGCTGTTGCTGGCACTGCAAATAACAGCATAATGCAAAACCTTCCTGTTTCTTCCCACTCTGGCGTTTTAACTTTCCACTGAGGGCAAGCAGCGGCCACGGGCCGAGCCCTCAACGGCAGAAGTGGGAGCAGCAGCTTGGCCAGGGCTCCTCGCATGGCCGAGTCCGCAGCCTCCCTCTCCCCACTGTAGTTCCTCTGGCACTTGTGCCGCTCGATGCACAGCGGAGCATGAATTTGGGAGGGGTTTTTTTTCCCCCCTTTGCCAGCCTGGAGTCAATCTGTGACATCGAGAGGAGCATGTGACTGTTGGACGGGTGCCAGCTGCAGCTGTATGGCTTGTCTGTGCCCGGGAGAAAAACTAGACACCTGTAACCGGTTTGTGTTGTACCGGTTGTTCCTGTTGCATTGGCAGAGTTACTGGACTGACAGAATCACCCAAAGACAATTGCTAATATGGAGATGTTGCCATTTAGAGTTATCTCATGCCGTTTTCCTATTAATTTTTCACACTGTGTAAGATTCACACACTCAATGGCACTTTCCACGCGCTGTCAGTTTTGGGTTGGGTTTTTTTCTTCTTTTTAGTCATTTATAAAGATGATGAGGTGTATATGTGAATTCCTCAAAATGTTCTCACATTTAAATTACTTTTGTAATTTAAATTTCTTGGTTTCCTTAGAAACCTGATCCTTTGCCTTGTCTTGAAGAGAAGTCACGCTCTTCAGAACTCATCACAAACTCGGTGATATCAAGTAAAGTTTGCCTACTGTTTCATCATCTGGTTCAAAAGTTATTCTAGCCTTTTATATCCTTTAGAGTATCTACCTTTTTTCCTTAACTGATGACCAAATGATCTGAATTTAACCTCAATTCTAATTCATTATTTTTTTTAAGGCATCAGTGAAACAGAATTTATGCTCTACTTGCTCCTGTCAGGTGCCTCAGTTGTCCATTTTTCCTTAGCTTAGGTTGGAGATGTTTGGGAAGTCATTGTGTTACTGATGTATTGTCTGTATGCTCTCTCTTTCATTCCTGAAACATAACAGCGATTTGTTGTTGAGGTGTGTCTCTAAAGAATACCACCACCCTGTTCCTTGCATCTACTTGGGCTTCCAGCTTACGTGCGGCTTCAAGACTATGTGGAAAGTCTGTGTGACTAACGAAGAGTATGTTGTGATGGTCTTGGACACCGAGAGCTGAAGGTGTATGATAGATGCAGATAACCTATATATAACTGTATGGTAACGCACACTTCATTCTGGAAATATGAAATTTCTTGTGTTAGTATATATGCTAGTATAATTTTGTGTGAGTCCTACAGATGTACAGTTTGATTATTTCAAACAACACTGCCGCCACCTGTACTGTGGCAGGCACCTTTGTGTCTGAAGACCTAAAGGTAAGTCCCTTCAACCACATCGTCATCTCCTCCTCCAACCCACTTTTTCAGTATTTCATGTTCCCTGCTGGACAGAATGTTATGGGCTGCCTTGCCCTCAGGACCAATCATCTCCTTAAAGGTCCTGTTCTTGCCTTCATGGACTGTTCCAGCACAAATCCCTTTTTAGCACTTCTGTCTCTCTTGGCTCTGTCCTGTAGAGCATCTAAAGGAAATATTCCCTGAACAAAGTCTCATCTTCCATTCAACCTGGGGTTGGATTTTGGTTTTTTTTTTTCCTTATGATCAGTGTCTGTGTAGGACAGAGCCCCTGTGTCCGTGTCCTTTTCAGATGTCCTTTCAGATGGCACACCTTCCTGTTCTCCCGACGGCTGCCTGCCAGGAAGCCACAGCTCCATCAGAGGGAACTTGCAAGGAGCTTCACGTGTCTGTTCTGTCATTGGACCCGTACCGAGAAACCACCTACCCAGTATTGGGAATTTAAAATTAATATAGTCTTCTTAGGGCTGTTGCTTCAGCTGGAAGAGATGGTATGGGAAGGATCTTGTGGAAAATCTTTCATATCCTATGTTACAAGAAAATTTAGGTATGTTCTCAAGTTTCTGTAAAAGTTAGTTTTAGACTTTCGATGTAACCAAATAATTTATCTTCTGTTTTTCCTCGCAAAGCCCACGTTTTATTCTGAACTGTGCCAGATTTCACACTCCCTACGTGAAAAGGTTTTTGTGGTTCAATGCAGAGAAAAATGAATAGTTGTGATTATCAATCCTGTCTTGATAAAGGCAGTCTTCATCTGTTTCAAAGTCTTCTAACTATATTAAGACTAGCTATCAAATAACAAGGAACGTATTAAAGCCCTGCTCCTCTAAGGCTCAGGCAGTCCCTGCTGCTTCCCTAGGAACTACAGCAGTTTCTTGAGGTTTTTCAGTATTGCTGTTTAGAGTTAGATGTGCATTCATTTCCTTTACCTGTTGATGCAGAGATGTAGAAAGGATTGGTAGTCTCTTCTCCCACCTCTTCAAATTAGAGCACTTGTCTCTCTTGAAGCTCAATGAATACCTTTCAGTCACGTAGATGAGTGTCTGTGTGGGCAATTGCTTGGGGAATAAATTTCCTTTATGCTGAAATACGTGTATACCTCCAAAGTAAATTTGTGCATAGTTGCAGTGGTCCTCATTCTGACTCCCTCATCCCACCCCCCACCTCAGTCCCAATTAGCTGAAGCAATATAGATTCACAATTCTGAAGTCTAGGTTAAAAAAACAAACAAACAAACAAAAACCCCCAAGCAATGCTGCTGAAGTGCAGTTAAGGCAAACAAAGTACAGTCACCCCTAAAGGAATGCTTGTTCCAAGAAAATCTGATTGGAGGCATTTAGCAAATATGCAGTTTAGGCATAACCTGCGTGGGCAAAACACATTTTGAACATATATTCCTCTATGACTATCATCTTTGACGCATTCCTTAAGAACAGGAGACAGTCTGGGAAATTAAGGGGAAATACATTGACCATAGCTGGTAGATGATGGCTGGAATCCATCAAAGTCTTGCTATGGCGAAATTCATACATCTTCCTTATGGTCCTATTTGCTCCTCAAACAACCTCCTGTATTTTTTTGGTTTTAGCATTGATGTCAGTGTCTTGGACAAAGTTCAGCAAAGGAACTACATTAGTTTTACATTTTCCCAGTAGTTCCTTACATCATATTACGACTCCAAAATAACTAAATATTGTCCTCATGTTTGGTTTGTGCTTTTGATTTCAGTTCCCAAGCTGTGTAACTCTTTCAAAATCATTCAAGCCTGGTTCAAACTCCCAGAACAACTGTAATACTGAAAATGGGAAGTGAGACTGGTTAGTGTTTGCATAAATAAAAATGCCGTTCGCCTCCGCACTTGGAAGGATGCTTTTGTAGTTGCTGGAGCTGAGGAGTACGGTCAGTAGCAAATGACAGTCTTCAGTTGGAAAGGGGCATCTTGGAGAAGGTTGTTCAAGTACGTTTAACGTAGGTTGGCAGACGGGTAGTTTCAAAGATCTTCAAGGAAATGTCGAATGAACACATATAAAGATCTCTTTAAATCACAGAAGACTGGGCAGATAGATGCAGGAAAATAAATGGCACGTGCATTTGGGGTTCCCTGTCATTGAGAAAGATTGAAGATTGACTGTAAAAGGGCATTGGAGCAGTTGGGAAGGAAAGTGAGTGTGGCATGAATGTATTTAATCAGATGTAGAGTCAAGGTAATGATGAATAATGACTAAATACATTCGTAAACAGGTGCAAAACATTTTTTTTTCCCTGCCTGGAGAGTTGCCACTGTTATGTGATAGCTTAATGTTTCAGCTAGAACTACAGCTGGAAAGGCAATTGTATTGAATGATTTTCATTATCCATTCTGGGCTGCTGAAATTAACGTAGCCATGTAAAATAATACTAAAATAAACTCATCAAATAGAATTTGCAGTAAGCTTTACAGAAAGGGATTTTTTTTTTTTTTTTAAAAATGAGTGTACATTTGTGGAAACCCTTCAAAAGAGCTCTGAGCTGCTGATGGAGTTTGCAGGTAATTTTTTTTAAACCTGTATCGCTTACAGTCCTGAGCTACAGGTATAAAAGGCCTTACCCCTGAACTTGTCACTAATGCTGCTCTCTGATGTGGCAAGTGGCCTTTGAAAACGGGCCACTCGCTGGGACAGTCCGATGTCAGCTCGTCATTGTTTCCCAGTATTACCATTGTAGCACCAGGACCCTGTTGTAGATGCTGCATAAACTTGCAGCAGAACTGCAATCCCTAATCTATGACAATTAGTGACAGTTGCTAGACTAATGCTAATTAGAAAATTAGCAGTAATTTGGTTTTGAATTGCATTTCTTGGATTCACTAGGTTTATGCTACAGGTGCCTGGAAATATGTTCACTTTTAATGCGATCATAACGTTGACTTAGCTTCTTGCTGCCAGTGCCGTATATACAGAGCATCTATTTTTGTGCGTCTAGCATCGGTATGTTTTATAAAAACATGCACAGCAAAGATTGTGTAATATTCCTGAGGCCAGAAAGAGCAAGAAAGCAAAAGCATCGCTAGCTAACTGAAGATTATTATTTTTAATTCAGTATAGCATGTATAAACAAACTTGAACAGGAACACTTGATTTAAAAGTCTTAGTAGAGGGAGTCCTTAATAATCAATATTTCTTCTAGCCTTGGACTTTTGGACTTGGGAAAGATATTAGTGTGCCAGTACTAAATATATCATGTGGTTTAGCTTTCCGCCAGTGTTTTTAGTTTCCCAGCTGTTTCTAAACGTTTGGTTCAACATGTAACAATGTGAAAATATGAAACATAAACTAGCCTTCTTGCCTTGTTTCTGACTTGTATTTCAGCTTGAATAGTATAATTTCAATACAGAGAAAGCTGGATACCTAAATAGACAGTACTGACCAATTATCCAGGTGTTTAGAAAACTCTAGTTAATTTTGTAAACACAAATTCGTCTGAAAATCTTATGTCAATAATAAATATAATTTATTACCTTGGAAAATCCATTCTTTATTTTAGATTGGATTACTGTTGGTTTCAGAAGGATGAAAACCACTGCTGAAGTATATCAGATTATTCATGGCCCATAGGGCAACTGCGCACTAAGGAAAAGCAGGTGTCTCCTTTCACTAGGAAGCCTTTCTGTTATAGGAACAGGATTCGGAGTAACGTACGGATGCCTGCAGGATCCTCAAGATCTCTGGTTCCTGCTACTCTACATCCTTTTTCAATAAACTTTTGTCAAAATGAGGCAAAATCATGTTTAGTCCAGTTTTGTGCTTACATAGCAAAACTGCAATCTCTTTCAAGTAATTTTCGTTTGGAAGACTGCCGCTTTTTGGTGGTAACTTAAAACCTCATGTTTTGTTGTGTTTTTACTGTCCCTTCTTCATTAATGCACAGGGTGTGGTGATAAAACAATGCAAATTTCTGCTAAGTTAACCATATTTAAATAGTTTCTGTACCAATCCAGTCCATGAAGCCTGGGAGGTGTCATAGCGGTGGTGGCCTCGGGGGGGGAAGCTGTAGCGGTCTCTCAATTTCCCAACCCTAAACTGCCCAGAACAGGGGAGTTCCCCGAGTCGTAGCTCTCCCAGAGCAGCCATGGTAGAGAGTAAATGAAGAAAGGCTAAAAGCAGCAGATCTCTGTTGAGAGTCCATTGGAGCTCAACCTAAAACAAATTGTGGGTGTCTTTATGGAAAGGCAACTTGTGTTAAGGTCCTGGGGGAAGGCGAAGCAGCTGTCAACAGTGCAAAAAAAAATACGTTGGGTTGTGTGGCTCCTCTTTGCGTAGGCCATAGGGATGGTGATGAAGATGTGCTATCCATCCTTGTCCCGTCAAGGAGTGATTCATATTCTCTAGATATTTTTCCCTTTCTTCTGTATGTTTCACTCGAGAGGAGTAATTCTTCCAGAATTAAAGTGCATTTTGTCCTAAAAACAAACATCCGCCTGCAGAGGACATTCTGAAATAGCCCTTCAGTAATGTTTTATTCTGAAGGAGCATTTGCAATTTGTTGTCTTGACAAGTATCACTAAATCTCTGCTATTAGTAAGCCACTTGCGACAGTGTTCTTGGAGCAGTGGGGCTTTTTTTATCACTTGATAGTTTTTAGCTCTAGGAATGGAAATTGAATTTCCAATTGAATATAGGATAGTCATCACTTGGTGACAAACAGCTTCAGAAAAAATGGTCAGATTGTAAAATGTTTGGCACTCCATGCTCTGAGATTAGGTGTCGACAGCATTCCTTTGGGGTAATGTGAATCTCGCAGAAAACACCCTGGCAGGTTTTTATCTAAATCATAAAGGAGCGTTTGGAGGCAGTGCAAATCCCGGGGGAATCTTTGCTGGTGCGCTCAGAGTAGATGTATTGCTTCAAGGAGAAGTATTGGGCTTGCCCCGGTCGCAGCTTAGTTCAGGTTACTTGATTTGAAATTGGACTTCCACAGATGGGGTCCCATACGTTGCCCTACAGGATGGGTACGCTATTGTAAATTATATTGATGTGGAGGGAGAAGGGAAAAAAAAAAAAAAAAAGTGTTTTAGACAGGGTATTGCAGTTTCCTACTGCTCATGGAGCCAATTCACCTTCTGGAATAGTACTTGCAAAAGCAAGCGTTGTATTTCCATTATTGGTGTATCCTCACTGAAATGCTTAAGATATTCCAAGTTTCTCATTCAGGTCTATGGTAGGGAATTTCTTTTTTCTCAAAGGCATCCGGTCGTGTAGGATGCTTCTGCTACAGCGGTGTGTACATACAGTAGGGAACATAAATTAGTTAAGAAGTGCAGAGCTAGTCAAAGCTAGCAAATCTTAAATGTGCTGTGGAGTGTGCATTAAAAGTTGGAAAACTTATTTCATTTTTATTTCTTTAGAGTTTTCATCGCTTTGTGGTATTACGAAGTTATATTGTGTATCGTGTAGTATAGCAGGTACGTTTCTAAGATGTGTAAGTCACTGTGCTGTATTTTACAACTTCTTTGCTCTGGAATTTTCACATATGTGCACATCTTTACCGTCATACGGGCTTTAAGAGCTGTATGCGCTTCCCGATGTGTTTTTTTTTTTTTTTAAGTACCAATATTTTAATGCATTTTGAAAGGATTACTTTTTTGTTGCCTGTCCTCCACTGTCTTGAAGATGAGAAAGCTTACTAGTATTTGGGTTTTTCTGACTCTGCTTAATGGTCTTCAATCTGTTTGCCTTAACTTTTCTCAGTCTTCCTTTATATTGCTTCTTCATTTTTCCATGTACCAACAGGAATGGGGATGTTTTGGGGTGTAGCTAATTAGGATAAAATCTTCTGTATACACAAATACTTTCTTTAGCTTTAGGAGCGGTTTCTGACTTGCCTGTTGCAGGGCAAAAGGAGATGCAGTTGTCCTGGGAAACCTGTCGAGTGTGTCACCAGAAACTGCAGCCAGAGGGGAGGCTGTTTGTGTCCCACCCCTTCCAGTGTCACAGTTGCCCAAAAAGATCATGTCACCCAAAAAAATCAAGTCTGGAGCATGCAGTAGCTTTTAACCTACCTTTCAACATCCTATGGTCATCATAGTTTCAAATCTTTATATGATTTAATCACGAAGGTAGACTTTTGCATAGTTTTGCTTTAAAAGTTAGCTGGGAATCAAAGTGTGAATTAGATTAACACAAAGGATGCTGCTTCTAATTTTTTAACACTACTGATGGGGTTAAGAACAGCTACCGCAGCCAGAGGTACATTTCCAGACCTCAGCATTTCACACAGGGTGCTCTCATAAGAGGAATGGAAAATCTTCAATAAGACTGTTTCAGTGACTGTGCTGTTGGTATAGGATTGTCGCTATTTCATTGTGAAATTTCCAGTTGGAAAGAGAAGCTCTTTTACGTTTCACTCTTTCATTAAGATTATTTTCATTAGTGCCATCTTGTGATGATGATCTGTATTTGTATCTAGGTGACCCATTTAGAAAGGATGGACTTTCTAAACAAGTAATTTACAGATGTTCTCTACGTGAATCAAAACCTAGGTATCTAGTGTTTTTAGTTTTCAACAGGGAAATTCTTAGATTAATTGTTGGTAAAGAGAACGACACTGTTAAGTAATTTGTGAGTTATTTGAAATTACATCTCTGTTTCTTTGTCATGTGGCTCTGCAGTCATTAGTACTGAAGTCCACTTCTAGCATCTGGCAATAGTCTGGAGGTTTTGAACAGTGGCACAGAAGACAATGGGGTTATCCCTTTGGTCAGAGTGCATGTGCAACCCAGCCTGTGGCAATGGAAGTTCATGCCCACAATGATATGAAAAATATACCCTTGAAATTTTCAACTAGTTATGTTTATGATTAAGGAGTAATCGTTCTACTAATATCATATGCAGTTTTAGTGCAAATGTGAGTTGTGAGTGACAAATACACATTATCAACATTTTCTTACAATATTTATTTCAAATCAAAGATGAGTCTTTCTTGGTTTTTTTATTTGTGTAGCACCGTTCAGGGTAACGGGAACAAGAGTTCATTGGTTTTCCATTCTTAGAGCAAGCCCTGCACTGATGAACGAGGCTGTGCCTTAGCTGAGAAAAATCTTCTGTAGTTCTTGAGGGGTGCTTGGTCAGCAGTCTCAGAATGGGGTCATTTAGTGCATTTAACAACACAGGAGTAAAACCGACAGAATTTTGCACTCTTAGAATAATTGAATATAAATTATAGCTGGCTCTGGGTTGAACTCTTAAGCAGGAACGAGACTATGGAATGATGCTGAAGTAGACGTTTCATACTAAAGCCGCTTCCCCACCCAGAGGTTTATGTGCAGTCAGACTTCCCTTTAATCTCAAATATGTGAAATGCAAAAAAAAACCCATTAAAAATATCCAACTAGGAATTTCAACTTTGAACAGCCAAATTTCACTACCTTGCTGGCAGCAAGAATGAGTGGAACTTCTTTTTTTGTTAACAGGCGTACCTATGTCAAAGTAGAGCTAGTTGAGAATAGGTATACAAAGAACTCAAACCAGAAACCTGAACTCCTGGTTTCTGAATAGCAGGTCAAGTAAATGTTTTTGCGTTTTCATCCAATTGCCCATGTAGCTTTCTTGGTATTCCCAACTGAATTGCTGGGATGAAATATATTTATTCGTAGTAATCTCTGTAGTGCGCTAAAGCAAGCCACCATAATGGCAATATTATCTTACATTCTTTCCACGTGTCTAGAATAAAAATTACTTGAGTATTTTAGCACAACTGAAATCTGGAATTGAATACTTTCATCTCGCTTATGAAATAATGGTCATGAAATTCAGATTCCAGTCTGTGATTTTGTCATTGAGTCCAAGGAGGTTTTATTCATTGTTTTACTGTTTCCTTAAATAAGAACATCTGGGCAGACAAAAGAAAGACTCTTTCTGTGACTTTTTTTTTTTTAATAGCAATGCCAATAACTCTTCCAGTTATTCATGCTGGCCAAGCATTATTGGAAAATGTCAAATATTTAAAAAAATAATAATTTAAAAAATTATTAAAGGACATAATTAGACTGCAAAAATTTCACTGGAAGAGTTTCAAAATTTTTTTTTACAAAAAAATCGCAGAACATTCTTTACTGTCTGAAGCCCACATAACTCATGAGTGGGGGGCTTGTTGGAAGTCTTATGACCTGGACCACCGATGAATGGTGAGAGAAGACTTAAAAATTAACTGGAACAAAGGATGAAAGTATTATTCCTCCTCCTACCTGGTAAATGAGTCTATACCATTCTCTCCTTGCCCCATGTAATGTATAATTACTTATTCCACATTGGGTAGTAGTGCTTTAGTAGAATTATCCCATAGCTTGAGAGTGCATTCATCTAGGAGAAAAGAAACACAGAATTTAGAAGGCTTCCCAAACATACACACGCAAACCAAATTATCAACAACAACAAAAAACAAAAAAAAAAAACACACAAAAACCCAACCAAACCACACACACACACACAGAAAAAAAACACCAAAAAAGCTAACAAAAAACCAACAGCAGCACAACACAGTTAGGTAAAAGGGAAGGAGGACCAAATAAATTTTGTGTTATGTAGTTGTACCTTTGCGGGACGGATTTGGTGTTAGGGTTAACAAGGCTTAGGCAGTTGTGGATCCTGACAAAGAAACGTAGATGCTTGTGAGTTAGACTTAACAACCTGAAATGTCTATTCGGAATTTACTGTTTAAATGTTGTCAGGTTTTCAAGGTTTGGGTTGAGAAGGGGATTTTCAGGGATGTCTTTTGGAAAGTATTAATCCACTGTATCCCTCTCCTGTAACTTAGAGAGTGAATATTAATGCCAGGAGACATTCGAAGATGCTGATCCATGAATCATTCCACCTTCTCAGAAGAAAAGTTACCAAGTTACTTATTCTCCAAAAGATCATCCTGTTTGAGATAGTATTTGCCTGATTTTAGAGAAACAATCATTTTTGGTGTAAGACAGCAATCAGTTGTCTCATGAATTTATTATACTTTTTTCATATGACCTTCTGAATATTATCTGTAGGATACTTGAAAACTTACATTTTGTGTAGAATGTAAAATGTGTGACTCTGTTGAATACAAGAATTTTAAAGCCAGATGCCTCAGCGTGGTAGGAGGACCAGCGGAACAGGGGCTTCTCAGATCCAGTAAACACATATTTTCCTGTCATCATTTCAGTAATAATCAAAAACGTTGCCAATTCAAGGTGTCTGACTCCTTTTTCCATGAACATAACCTTGACTTTTGCCAAAGTTTCACAAGCTTTTAGGAAAGCAAGGGTTGATAAAGTTGTGCTTGGCTTTTGGGTTTTGGTGTGGGGCTTGATTTTTTTTGGTTTTTTTTCCTTTGTTATGGTAAGTATTCGGCGCTTATAGAAGAAAATCTGGCCTTGGCTACGGGTGCCTACATGTCTTCAGTAACTCTGGAAACATTTCCTGAAATTCTGTTAAGTGAAGGGTATCTAATGTTAGTGTGATTGCAGACCGAATGCGAAAGAAAAGGTCTGATAGCGGTAAAGGTTCTGGATGCAGTACAGTGAAGTGCAAGAGGTGCTTTCACGGAATGATAACTTTCCGTTATTGTCATGTCATACTTGCACGGATGGTTGGGAACTGCTCTATGCATGAGGCCTTGATGGTTTGGCTCAAGAAAGGGTCATTCTTGAAATAATTCCCTTTGACCTTATCTGTTTCTGTTTTCCAGCTTCACACTTGTTTCAATTTGTTTAGCACTCTTGGACAGGTGAAGCACATAGAAAAAAATACTCTGAAAGAAAAGGTTTTAAATCATTTCACTGACTTGAAACATCAGTTCTGCCTCCTTGAGTTTGCAAACAGGACCCAGAAATGTTGCAGCTAGAGGAACACCTGTCAAAATATTGAGTCAACGTTTTTAATTATGTGGTTATGTTCTTTTCTGCTGTCTGCACTCATAGTAGTAATTCTTATCTAACAGAAACATCCCTTTCCGCTCACCGGGTGGGACCATTCCCAGGTTGTGCAGAGGTTGTCCTTGGGGATCAGTGAGTTCTCCTCAGACCCTTTGCCTCTCAGGGCAGCTTTCCACCATGATCTCACCGGCTGGCTGCTGAAACAAGCCATAAGCCCAGGGCTGCTGTTATTTTGCCTACCTCATGTCCCTTGCCCTGCCATCTCATAGTCACTACAATGGTTACCTTCAGTCATCGCATTCCAATCCAGGTGTGAGTAGCGGAGCCAGTGGAAAATCTCTCTCATGCAGCCCATCCCACACCCGTCTCGAACGTCCTCCAGAAATCTCTAGGATTGTGTTGCCCTTCCAGCAGGTGCTGGGGTGGTCAAAGTCCCTATGTTAACCTGTGACCATGCAGTTTCATCTAGTTCTTTAAAGGAGGCTTCCTCATTTTTTGATGAGATGTTCCATAAGAGACACCCACCATGATGTCTCCCTTGTTGGGACACATCTCTTTGATCCCAATGTCTCTGCAAATACTTGGAGAATCCTAATTCCTCCTGCAACTTTCCCACTATGTGTGATGTTTTGTATGGGCTCTGGAGATGGACCTGATGGTTTTGCAGCTTGCCTGGGGGCAGTACCACCCCTCTGTCCATGCATAGTTCCCCTATTCCTCCACTCACCGAGAGGCTTGGGCTCCACCCCTCAAATAACCTGTTTGCAAGCCTGCTGGCAAAGATGCTCGTAGCCACTTTGTCAGATAGGTCCCACCTCTCTCCTGAAGTGCTCACCCTCAAAGATGGTCCTGTCATCACAGAAACCAATGCCCTGCCTGCAACCGGCCATGCAGTCAGTAACAGCAAAGGAGGCATTTGCAGCACTCTTGCTACTTCTCCCTGTTCGACCTATGTAAGCCTCATACAAATGCAATCATCTTCAACTGTTTAAATGAAATTTTAATAGTTTGAGTTTTTTAATGAACTGTTTATGAGTTGGCGTCACTTCTAGAACCATGCAGTAACTATGTAGGTCCAGTATGTGTGCGGAAGTCAGGTCCTTATCTGCACACGGTGACCCACTTGGGAATGAAGCTGGCTTTTGAGACCTGGCTTCCTTCCTGCTGAAGTACCGACCACGTTGTCTTGCCTTTGGGCCTTTCGGTACTTGCCCTTATACAACAGGGATGGTTTTGTCTCTGTGCGGAAGAGCGGGAAGAGCAAGCTGCGATGCTTGTGATGCGTTAGATCAGCCCAAGCTGATTGAACCCCAACAGCTCTAGTGAGAGAAGCTCAAGAGCTCGTCCTGTCAGCTGACTTTTGCTGCTGCATCTCGACTGTCGCTCTCCCACCAAGTAGGTTATGCTTAGCTCAGGTATGTCTGTGTCATCTGTAACCGCATATTCTACTTACAAGAAGCTTTAACTTTTTATTGTGAAAATACAGTATCGGGTATGGTTAGAATAGCTCGATCTCAACTGACACAGCATCCCACCCTTCCCGTCATTGTAATGGGCAGGATCTAATATGGGTAACTTACAAATTGTGGTTTAAGCAAGTGGTGGGTGTACTGGGAGACGTTGGTGTTCCGCTGTAAGCCGGTGGAGAAGGTGTTGCTAAATCTCTGAGTGAGATCCATGGCAACGCTGCCAAGGAACAATTGGCTTCTGAACCAGAATTAGGGTCCGTGGGAGCGGATCGGAAACGCCTCGTGAAGGCTGCATGGCCAAAACCGAGTAATTGCATTTTTGTTCTAACTAAGCTCCTTCTTAATCACAGTTGAGAGAAATTTGTGGGAACCAATTTTTGGTTCTTTTCAGCGGCAAAGATCTGAAGTTTATCCATATCTAATCCAAACAACAGATACCCAGCGTTGTGCCTTCTGGAGGGATAATTTGGCTTTGAGATCCACTCAAAAACAGGAGATAAAAAAAAAAGAGGACTGGCGTATAGGATTATGTGGTAGGAACAATTAATGCAGATCTAGTCAAATGAGATCTTGTACAACTGAGGTGGGAGAGTTAAAGAGGGGCAGTTATGGACAGCTACAGATTTCTGAAGCGTTTTGTAAAGGCCAGCGGGTTTTAACACAAGTGCACAGATAAACGTAAGGTAACAGGAGCGTCACTGTCACCGTAAGAATCTGTTACTAGACCAATACCTTGCTGCCTAAAACTTGTGCCCCCAAATAAGAACCAGTAAAAAGTCATTCTCTATTGCTCATTACGTATGATGAAATATGTAAGAATAAGTAAGAAAAAAGTCACCAATAAATATCTTGTTCACCAATGATTATGATGGAAAATGTCTTTTACTGAAAAAATACCGTCCCCCCCCCGCAGTGTTCCTAAGACTGCTATTATTAAACATAAATAAGTAAATTAATTCCTTCAGAAGTACTTTTTTAATATGGATAAAGCACTAAAAAGATAGGATCTTTTCTGAATACTGTCTTCCCTGGAGTCCTGAAAAATTCTATGTACTTTTTAAACTTTACTATGAATGTTTTCATGAACAAGGAAGGAACTTTAAAAAAAAAAAGAAAAGAAAACAAAGAAACCACAAGGAAAAAGATCGTTTCAATAGCAGATAAAATTTGTGACAAGAAACCTAAGATGATAGTAAAGCCCAAAGATGACTATTGTTTTGTGGCAAGGAGAGCTTGAGTTTAGATCTGAGTTGGTTGATAAGGAAATTTAAGACAATTGTTTGGGAGCAAGGACAAGATGCTCTTAGACATCAGAAGAGAATCTGTGAGGATGCTTTAAATAACATTTGCAGTTTTGATAAGATGTTGGAAATCTGAAATAAAGAGAGATCAGTACAAAAGAGTAAATCAATAGGTGTGTAAGCACAAGTTATACATAAAAGCTAACAAATAAAAGGTGAGACAAGTAGAATAAGAATATTTCAGAGACACCATGGCGACCTCAAAAGAGAATATTTGGGCAGCTGCATTTTCCTGTCTCCCCTAGGAAAGAAGCATCACTATACAGGCAACGTTCTGTCTGAATGGGTGCCAGGTAACAACATCCTCTGGAGGGAAAAAACAACCCCAACCCCCCAAAACAAATTAAATGAGTTTTATTAGTTTGAATTTATCGAGTTTTTTGGTGGCTGTTGATATATGGAGTCTCGTGGATGCACATCCATGATATCTGACTGCGTGTAAGTGTGTAAAATTCTGATGCTGTGGCTGTATATTGTGACGTGACTTTAGGGGAATGCTTCTGCCGGTGGGGGAAAAAGCCCCGTTTGAAATGTGCTCTGAGAATAATTCCTGGTCTAGAAGGAAAATACTCAGTAATGATAAGGCAACGCTGCTGTTAGTTGGAGTAACCCGTGCTCTTTGGCACCTCTGGGCATACCATGGTCGCTGCTGCAATCTGATGGCGTTCGTTGTTCCACGCTGCGACGGGGTGCGCAGTGCAGCCGAAGGGAAGCCTCAGGCCAGCTGGGGAGGTAGCTCTCCAGCGTATTGTGGGCACCTATAGCAGCGAAGCAAGGTGCTTTTTTGGGGTTGGTTTCCCCCCCCCCCCGGACTAGCACCTAGGCCGTGCTATCCCACGCGACAGCAGCATACAGTAGCAGCTGAGCTCAGCCCGAAGCACGCGTTTGACGTGCCTCCCGCTCCTCCGCTGCTGCGACCACCTGGCGCCGCGGGGCTGCAACCTGATGCTATAATGCGTGACAGCCAGGTGTTCAGTTTTGCTGTTTCATATGTCAGCCTTACCAAACTTGATGGAATAACAGCATGAAAAGCGTTGACAAAAATGCTAGCAGGAGGGCGGGTCGCTGCTTGGCTCAAATCAGAGTAAACCTCTCATTCAAAGGTGCAGATGCTGGAGATAAGGGAAAGGCTTTGCTCTACATGCTGTTGTGTGCGGTGCTTAGGAAAGAGCCTTGCTTTAGAGTGCTTTATGGCACTTGAATTTGCAGTTCTAGCTGCCTAATACTATTGCTGGGTTGGGAAGGTAACTGCTCCTCTCCTAGGTGAAAAGCTAATGAGGAAAATAAAAATTTTGACTGCATTTCTGCAGGAAGAGTTCATGAATTCAATAATCTTACCCACAAGCTATTAGCCAAGTCATCAGCAATTATATTTTCGATTGCTTCATATTCAGATTATGACGTGAAAGATTGCAATTAAGTTAGATTTGCCTTAAAACCTCTTTTAATCTTGGCAAAGAATAAACCTTTTCAGTTTAAGCATTTTTATGGTAGAGGTAGTCAAGGATTAGCAAATGCCTCCAGTATCATCCTGAATTTGGGAAAATAAAATCTTTCTTGCTGTCTTGGTTACATCCCATCAAATTATTTATCTCCTTTAAATTTCTGTTTTTTATATTATGCTCAGTTCATTGAAAGTTATAGAAGCAGACCATCCTTTGCACATGACTAGTTTACCATAAGTATGGTACGCTTTACAAACTGCCTTTTCTAAGTTTTGCGGAAGCTGCCTACTAAGTAACGCCTCCGTAATGCTTTCCGGGGTAGTCTTCCCCGGAAAATACCATCATACCATCATAATCTTTAAGGCCCCTTGTTAATTTTACTGGTGAAACATGGAACACAAGGTGCATTTCCTGCCAAAACCGAACATTAGTTATTATGCCTAACCAGATCTCACCCAGAGGTCATACAGCATCCATCAAGAGTAACAGAAAAGACAGTGCTGAGCCAGGACTTGTCCTGTCTTTCCGCAGGTGGGATTCATTCGACCTGAATCCTTTGAGCTCTTGAAGAGGGATTGGCTTTACTTTTACGGACTCAAGATAGTATGATAAATATAATGGAAAAGCAACAGGTTTGAAATTAAACTTGTTTATTGACTTGTAAGTGAAAGGCATTTCTATAGGGAGAAAAGGTAATAGCTTTTAGGGTCACTGGTTACTTTGGACGCGTAATTAGATTTAGAGCACAAATAGCCTCTAGGTTAAGAACTGATGCATCACAAGGTGATGGACACTAAGCTATTTTATTTTCTCTGGAAACAACTATTTTGAAAGCAGGCTTGGTGTGAATTATGTCCACTTCTGAAGAAAAGGAATGGTCTTTCCTGAAACCTCAGAAAGCTTTAACAATCAAGGCTGGTGAAAGTCAGCCAGTTTTACACCCAAAATGCTGTAAAGCTTGTGGCTGATCTTGTCACCTCATCTACAGAGGGGTTCAAGGCTGTCGTCATCTGTACTTCTGGAGTAGTGAAAAACAGACAGCAGAATATCCACTGTAACAGTTCTTCATACCTCAGTTCCCCCTGTCCAACTGTCAAAGAGAATGATTCTGCTTTATCTATCAACACATCCAGTTATTAATTGCAGTAGATTACTGTTGGAGGAACTGTATGTTTGCACTTCTCCATCACTTTTTTTCCACAAGATTGTTTGCAGCAGATGCTGGCACTATTGCTTATTTTGTGATTATTTAGAAATAGCCAAGAGTGAACAGAGCTGCACTTCTTGCCTATTCATATTCAGAAGTTGGCCTGTAGCCCTAACTTCTTCCTTTGGGTCATGTCAGGCTTTTTATAAACTAACCATAAGAGTGAATTGGCACTTCAGTGTTTCCAGAGCTTGTTAACATCTTGTTTTTATGGATTCAAACAGGCTACACGTGCATTTCAAGGGAGAGTTACGGTCTTACTGCTTGCAGGGGAAGATCGCATAGAGAAGCAGATACGGATGCATTAGTGATTTACAAAGTGCTTTATAAATTTTTTAATTTATAAAGTGGTTCTTTGCCGTGTGTCTTGGTATTAAATCAATGCGTAGATGCTGTTGCTGTAGGTAACATTGTTGGGATGAAGCTAAAGTGCAAGCACGTGGCTAGCTGGGATCATTAACGACAGATAACTAAGGTTCTTTATGACGATTTTGCTGAAGTACGTAGGTACAGTGTTATTTTGAAGTAAACCTGTCACATAAGTTTAGTGTCTTCCATAACCTATCTCTTAACTTTTAAAATTATTATTGACTAAATTTATAAGTGGAGGTGGGATTGTTTGATTAAGTTTGTCCAGTACTTCACATTTTAATACCTTGCTTTGTCTTGCTGTAACTTTAACAAAATGTAACTGCCTGGACTGAACTGTGCAAGCCTAGTCTCAGGCCGATTTCTTTTCTAAGACATTTAGCCAAAAGAGCCCATTCGCATCCAAGAATGAGTCAATTCAATAATCTCCTTGATTAAAAAAGAAACCACCCAAAAAAACCTACAAAAAACCCCAAAACACCAACGAACAACCCCAAACCTAGACTCTACAGAACTGAGGAAAAGCTACCTAAAACCGTGAATGGATTTGGCCTTTGGTTGTTCCTTTGAAATCTGCTCGCAATTAGCAAACCAGTACATCTGTGAGAAACTGCAGTTCACATGTGCTTAGTGGTGATGACTCCTGTGTCAGCTGTTGAATTCCCCAAAGGCCCCATTTGAGCATATTGCAAGATTCTCCCTCAAAGCGCAGCTTTCAGCAGAAGCAGGATGTGTTGGAACTGCTTAACGGGCAGGAGGGCAACGCTGCAGGGGGGGCTTTTCCTTCCCTCTGCCGAAGGGGCCACGGGGCAGAGCGTGGAGTGTGCTGTGAGCTGGGGAGGGACATGGGCTGGGGTGGGGTGGCACGGGACGGGGGAAGCTGTGAAAAATGGGGAGGGGAAGCGCTACTTCAACCCCGGTGTACTGGAACAGGGTAAGAGGTAGGGGTAGAATAGCATGGGCAAAGAGATGGGCTGATGTCACTTCGAGTACTGTGTTCAGTTCTGGGCCCCTCTGTACAAGAGGGACACTGAAGTGCTGGAGCGTGTCCAGAGGAGAGCTACCAGGCTGGTGAGGGGTCTGGAGACCAGGTCATATGAGGAGAGGCTGAGGGAGCTGGGCATGTTTAGCTTGGAGAAGAGGGGGCTGAGGGGAGACCTCATGGCCCTCTACAACTACCTGAAAGGAGGTTGTAGAGAGGTGGGGGTTGGCCTCTTCTCCCAGGTGAATAATGACAGGACCAGAGGAAATGGACTGAAGTTGCGGCAGGGGAGGTTTAGATTAGATATTAGGAAGAATTACTTTACTGAAAGAGTGCTCAGGCACTGGACCAGCCTGCCCAGGATGGTGGTTGAGTCACCATCCCTAGAGGCATTTAAGAAACCTCTAGATTTGGCACTTCAGGGCATGCTCTGAAGGGCAGAGATTGTAGGGGGGGTTTTTTTGTGTGTGTGTATGGTTGGACTCGATGATCTCAAAGGTCCTTTCCAACCATGAAGATTCTATGATTCTATGTTGGGAGGGGGGCTGGGCAGTAGGGCCGAGAAGATCTGAAGCAAAACGGAGATGAGGGACCGCCCCATTGAAGGTGCACACACGTCTCAGGGCACTTGAACACTGCCTTGGAAAGCTGGATTCTACCTGTGTCATTCCTTTGGGGTTCTCAAAATGCTCGGCAAGGAAAGGAGGCTGTTTATGTCTTGGAAATTATCTCTCATTGCCTATCTTCCTTTTTCTGGGTACGCAGCTTAACAGTGATATTTGAGTGACGCATAAAGCTGAAGTCTCTAGGACCTGAGCCTTGGAAATATAAGGATGTAACGATAAGAACTGAATGAATCATTGACATCTCGAGCTGTTTGCCAATAAACACATTAATTATGAATCATTTGGCAGCTAAAATCAACAAGAACAAAGCCCAGTGCGTGTTCCTTGAGGTGCCACTTGCATGAGAGGTCAATATTAGAAACATGGGAGCCAGGACTGTTCTACGATAACTTCCAGTTTGGCAAAATACAAAGGGCAAATCCTGCATAAAATTTCCATGGAATAAAATTTATCTGAATGTCAAGACGGAATGATGTTTGGAGTAGATGCTTTTGGAAATTCATATTATTTCTTTTCTCGGTTTTGGTTTATTTTTGTTTTCAGTGATACCAGCAAAAAAAAAAAAAGTCCCATCACTTGTGCACTGCATTTGTGCAGGGTACAGGTATCAGTAGGCAGACAATTATGTCACTTATGTGGGGGTAACTGAATTTGCGTTAGCTTTAGTTTAGCTATCGGGAGTAAAAATAATCATGCAGGTGTTGTAACAGGACTCTGGTGCAGACTGGGGATATATTTTATTTGCTATCAATCAACTCCAAAATCCATGCTGCTGCGTCTCTGCGGCTGTTGCTGTATGAACTGACCCAACTAAAGCGAGTGAAGGTGTAACTACACGGTATACGATGGAAGTTCATTTGAAGTCTCCGAATGGTTTAAGAGGCTTTTGGTATGCCTGGTGCAGAGAGATACTGTTCACAGTTCATATGAGCAGGATGGTGCCTGAATGTCACAAGTTAAAAGTCCAAGGGGCAAAGTGTTGGTCTCCCTTAAAGCCAGTGGAAGTTTAACTTCAACAAACCTAGGTTTTCTCCCATAATTCTGTAACCTTGATTTTTGGAGAGGAAGTAATCGAGTTGTACTTTTACTTCTTGTGGCTTCACCAAGACTCCGTATTCCTAAGCGTTTTTAAATTATCTTTTATTTACTCTGATTGTGTTTTGTGGGAAACTAAATTGAAAGTGTATTTAAGGGCCCCAGAGACCTGCTCTGATGAACTCCATCAGGAGAAGCTGAACATCTGCTTGATGCTCGGACACAGCTTTAGCAGAACTCCTAGTCATTCAAAAGAAACTGTAGAAAATCTGTTTGCTTTTAAGTTTCAAACCTCATCACTCAAATTTTAAATTTTAATGTCCTTGCATACAAATAAAAAAAAGTAGAAAACTCAATACAAAATTATTACCACCTTGACAGAAAATATATAAAAGAAGAAGAAGATCAAGCATTTGTGCAGTTTTAGGGTGGTTTTACGCAAAGCAAAATTCAAAACTGAATTCTGGAATATAAGAAAATATGTATCGTACTAGCATGAAGATGTTTTAACAGTGATTGTATTGTCTTAACAAACACCTGTTTTATCAGTTGTCTTTCACATGTGAAATGAAATGGACTTTATAGTAAATAGAGTTTTTAATTTCAGTTAACAATATTTTACCATAAGGAAACTGTACAGAATTTGTGTGGTAATCCATGTACTATGTTTACTCAAATAAAGGTAATACTTTGCTGCAAACTTTTAAATATAATAAAATGCATTTAATAGCAATCTTTTGTGGTATCATCATTATTTATGGACGTAACATTCAAAGTACAGAAATTAAGTTGTGGATCAAAATGACCATAAAAACAGTAACCCAAAGAACCTTATAAACATGTCAACACCCATCATTTATCACAGATGGCTCATACCAATGTAAAAAACATATAAAATGCAGTATAATTCTCAACATATGGTTTACTTTGTTGCATTGTTCCTACATATTATTTGTGTTAAAATCCAGGAAATTATATTAGGAAGAGAATATTGGTTTTGTTTATTAAACTAAAGTACAGGTGAAAGTCATTCTTTTCTTGCGATGAACATATACCAACAGTGATTAAAAAATAAACATTTATTTACAAAATATTGATGCATACATATTACACAAGTCAGTTATATCAAAGTGGTTTTTTAAACAATATCTGTAGCAACCAACTATTTGCATTGGTTTATCATAGTGCAAATGGTAATGTTGCAAAGGCAGGTTATAATGCGGGATTATGATTTGAATGCTAGCCTTCTCTGCTGCCTTTTGTTTTACTACATCTAGAAAACTATTCCCTTTCATTTAAAAAATATCTATTTCTTGCGAATGTTGAATAGTGTACCTGAGGATAGGGCAAATTCATTATTATTCTAAATTCTTTCACTTAGATAACTATCTCTCGATTTACTCAGCCTGCTTACATAGCACCATTGCCATTGATTACTAACATACTAATGAGAAAAAGGAATGGAAACACGCTAAATACACTATGCCATCCCTAATTTCAGGATTTATCCATTTATGTGGAATTTCACAATTCTGCACTATATATTCAAGTGTTTAAGGATGATTCTGGTGGTATTGTGTGGCGGTGTATATGTTACCGGTATATATTTTCCTGTAAGTACAATATTAAGAGAAGCTGTGAAGAAATGGACTTAAAAGCCCGCTCCTTCTGTCCTCAGGTGAGAAGGAACTTGCTTTTAATTACCAACATGTACTGAAACCTGCATATAAATTTGCGTCTGAATGACTGAACATTGATTCCCTCGCAATGTAAGAACTTCGCGTATTAAATCTGGTGATTTTGATTGTAGCTTTTCTTTTTCCCTGGCTCAAAGCCAGCCGTTAGGTAACTATATCGTCCTTTAGTTCATGTTCTGTAGCTGGTGCTGCACTAAATCTGTACGATTGTAGGATAGCCTATCATACAGCATATAGGATGTCGGCAATGCCTAGCATACGTAACTTCACAGTTTCAAAGACTGGTAAGTGGGTATAACTTTTTTTTTTTTTTTTCCCCCCTCGGTAGCTTCCACAATTTACGAAGCGGTGGATCCCACGACGATCTCATGAGCACCCGCAGCGATCTACAACCATGGCCGGTATCTTGCCGTATATTATTTGTTCTTTCCCGTTGAAGTACAGCATGTTTATGGGGGACATCTTGGTGGGCGTGCAGCAAGGGCCTGCCGAACCTCGGGGGTTTGCTTGGTGTACAAGGTGAGTGTGCGGGTATTTTTGTAAAAATACAAATTCGCATTCTCCGGAGCAATAATTGGCTTTGTATCTTTTAGGTGCGATAATCCAGTCCCATCCGAAAGCTTCAAAATCCACTGTCAGCGGGTAGCGACAACATCGGGATTCTGTCGAGTGCTCATCGCAGTCGAGGCCAAAATCTCTGCGGGACCGTTTCGGGGTGTCTGTAACTCTGACCTCTAAAAATGGGTTCTGTGAGGAGAGGAGAAGGAATCAGAAGCACTACAGAGGTAAACCTAAGTTCAGTAAGAACATGCAAACAGATAATATCTCAGACAGATGTATCAAATTAATATCCTCAAATAATTTTTGTGAACAACACTTTGTCCTCCTGCAAATCTCTGCCACAGCTGATCTCTGCTCAAGGATTATTCCTCTTTTTCATGCTGAGGACCAGCATTTCCCTGCTGTTTCTCTATAAAGAGCTGTAATTTCTGAGTATCTCTTTCTGAAATCACCATCATCTCACTGCTAGCACCGTTTCTGTTAACTGCTAAAAGGTTCCAGAAATTTGGAGGATGCTGAATTTTTATTTTTGATGTGGGTTTTGTTTGTTTGTTTTAAACAATAGTAAGAGCTACTTTTTTTTTTTTTTTTTTTCTTTTCCTATGGAAGAACTCCCAATAGGAAAGAAAGAAGTCCAGAAACTTTTCAAGGGCAAGATCAACTGGTGTTGGTCTCCCTTTTGTGAGTCCTTCTGAAATTCCCTCCGTTAAAGTCATATTCAGTTCAGGCTCTCTGGATAACCAAGGAAGGCTTCTTGTCCAGACCAAGAAGGAGAAAAATCACTCCATAATTGCTGTCGTTCTTGAATGACTGCAATGGCAGTAGAAATGAGCGTTTCACCTGCTGGTACAGGTTACTTGTACTTCACAGCTTTCCCCTCCACCAGAGGGCTGAATTTGCCGTACTGAGTCTGGAGGAGCAGCAATATTTTGCCTCCTGAAAGAGCCCTGTGGCCAGGAATGTACTTTTGGCAGATCTCTGAGCCACGTGCTTCCTAGCGAAGGTGTGTTTCCACAGTCACCAACTGAGAATAGAACGAAATTACAACCTTCACAATCACGAGTTTGAAAAAGTTCCCAAAGTTTCCTCCCTTCCACTCACTGGTTTCAGCCCCGTGTGCCGGTTTGGCACTGACCGGGCTGTCCCATGAAGGAAGAGCGTTCCTTAGGAGTAAATAACAGCCCAGCTAACTTTGTTACATGGATTTGTCCCTTCCAAGATACCCGCCTCTACAGCTGCAAATTGTCCAGCTGCTGGAGATGCTCCTCCCAAAGGTAAATGATATGGAGCGGGGCTTGGCGAGAGGAGCATCCCCTTGCTGGGAGCTGCCGGAGAAGAGAGGAGCCAGAGGGAAGAGAAGTTTCCTCTCCCGTTATCAGCTGTGCATCTAACCCTGCCCTGCTGCTGAATCGGTTTGTTTTTACAGATGACGATAACCATGGATTATCCACACGTGTGAAAACACAGTGTTGCGTGTTTGAAGGGATGGAGGAGGTGAGGACGTTCCTTATCCTGATATCCAGCCGGCCTGTTTCAAGTATGGGAGATCCACATCTATACTGGATCTACAATTAAGATACCACCGAGTTTTTCCTTTAAGTTCTTTTATCTGCATTATACTGCTATGAAGTTAAACATTACATAGCTACATAAATACGGTTGGACTCGATGATCTTAAAGGTCTTTTCCAACAGAAATGATTCTGTGAGTCTATGATATACAGATTGATTTACTGCATAGAAGCGAAAATACAATAATATTCTTTATACTTTGTTCAAAGGAGGGATTTCTTGGTTGTAATTGTTTCAGCTGCAATAGGTTCAGGAATTTTTACAGGTGGTCGAGGATTAGTGATTTGCAGAAACATAACGAGGAAAATGCTGTAGTTTAACTGGTACACTTCAGATTTTATTTGTTCATCTATACTTACAAAAAGGAACCAGATAGTTATTTTACGCTCTTTCTCACGATTATGACCCATTTATTGTAGCAGGCAGAATTTCTCTATTCAGACATTTCTAAAAGGTGGAATGATGCCCTCCACCACATTATCACACACACTCTATCTACTGAAAGGTACACAGCATTATGAAGAAGATCTGTTCTCACATTCATTAACATAGATAATTCTGGCTGTTGTTAACAGAAAACATATGCATACAGAATAGGGAGAAACTCCCTGACAGTTTGAATGCAGAAAGCTTCCTCAGCACTATCAGAGGCAGCTTGCCTATCAATGAAATTATCCAATGACTATACTGTTTAGATTTACTGCTTATTAAACAGTATTTGCTCTCAAATTTGAAAACAAGGTTACTTTTAATATTACCATCCATCAATAATTACCAAAATATTTTCCAGTTAATGCCTCTCAATGTCTTAGTGAAGTACTGCAATTTTTCTCACTTTTTCAAATAGGAAGCAGAGGCACAGGAATGCTATCGATTTTGACACGATCAGAGAGCAAAGAATGAAAGATTTGGCTATACAGAGCTTGTATCTTCCATTTCCTATGCAATGCTTCCATTTTATCCTTCAAACACAGCTTAAATGCTTTCCAATAAAATGCAAGATATTTAAATGGGATTTTTCTGAATAAACTTACCAATCCATCTTCACCTGGTCCCGGGAAAGTTACAGCAAGATCTCGTCCATTCTCATCGAAAGCTTTTATTTCGATGCCTAAATTGGATTCAGGCTGTTTGAGCCAGTTTTGCAACACTGTCTTCACATCAATGCTCTGCCAAATACCAGTGCCTGGGTTCATGTCAAGTTTCAAAGATCGGATTCCAGTATATCTTGTACCGTCTTTCATGGGTTTAATAAGTCTCAGGATCTGCACAAACACTGTTGTAGGTTTTTGGACTTGCCTCAAGTATATCCACAATTGTGCCTTTACTACTTTGTTATATTGTATTTTAGAGCTAAACTTAAAGAAGCAACATTTTGGTTTTCCCTCCATTTGTACAAGAAAATCAGCTATAAATGAATGGAAAGAACAGATTACTGAACAGGGAACAAAAAGAAATAGGCATATATAAACCCCATTATTTTTTTTTTCTAGACCATGTAGGAAGTCTTACAATAGGTTATAAACAGTATCAGTAACAAAGTGGATTTAACATAGTTCATTTTCTGTGGTTTATGCTCTATGGCAAATTTAATGGATATCAACAAAATCATTATGCTACCCCCTGAAAGCAACATCATGTGACAAGGAACCGACGATTGCTTTGTAAACAGGCTAAAATGAGGTTTGGCTAATCATTTTCTACATAATTCTGGTTGCTGTCTTGTGCTCCGTGGGCTAAGCCGAGCGGAGCTGTGCTCGGGCTGAAACTCGGAAACGACGGGCAGTCAGGAGAAGGTGCACGCTGTGGGGGACCTTGGCGGTCCTCGGCGTGCTCGGGGCCCTGACCAGTGGTACCGGTGCCGTGGGCTGACCCGCACAGCTGCAAAATTGCCTCTTTCCCAAACACAAACTACCCGGGGAGGGGGCACAGCCTATTCCACTTCACAGCAGCTACTACCCGCTCGCTGCTGGTAGTCATCCCCTGAGGACCGTCACAAAGCATGCAGAATAGCAACTTTGCATAAGCTGACTCAACATGTATGTGGTGATCCAGCTATTTCTGATTTACTAAGTAGCCTTAGTGGGCTTCCCATCGTACGGAGACAGCCATGGGCAAACTACACGAGCAATTTAATCTCTTTTCTCAATGGTAAAACAAATAGTTAAAAGAGGTTTTGGTTTCTTTTCATTTGAACAATATTATAGCAAAGTCACGTGGAGCGCTGCGTTCCTCCTTCCTGTGGACTACGATGCAGCTGTCATACCTAGTCATGGCCATATCTTTCCATGCCAGGATAAAATGGGTAATACTGATCTTTAACGGTGCAGGGCTTTGACATTCATAAATCTCACCACTTAAGATACCTGCCTCTTTAGTGCATTTAAAATAGTTTGAGGGCTTTTTATAAAAAGCAGGACATGAACTCGGATCAATGAAGTATAATGACTTTTTTTTTCAGTCATTGTAATTATATAATGGTTTAATTAAAAATAGTTATAAAGCCTTGGACGTAATAGGCTGGGATGAAACTGCTGGCAGACCTCAACTTTGTGATAAGGCTGCAGTAATATATCGCTATTAAGTACACATCTTATTAATGAATAACTTAAAAAATTTTACAGATGAAGTTACTTTTTCATCAATGCATACGTTTTTAGCTGGCTAGAGCAGCTGATATGTTATTCCAGTGTGTGTATTGTAACAATATCTGTAACTGCTAACATGCCTTGTATGTCCTGTCATCTTTTTCCTTTTTGACATCATATTCGTAAGTGTTATTTAAAAAAACAGCTGCCATAGCCAAATACTTTAGCTGATGAAGAACACGAGATACCGTATGTATTAGCCGTGCAAAAGATACTTGATAGGAGCCATAGCAGATGTTTAGCACTCAGAAGATAACTCAGAATCTGCTCATTCAGTAAATGCCTTCATTCTTCCTTGGCACGACTACTGGAGCTGAGTGCTATAGCATGGACATTTTAACACTTAAATCTGTTACACACATATTTGCTTTAAATATATAGTTTTAACTCAGAGGTAGGTGGTGCTAGTTTATGGGATCAGCAAAGCAGCAAGAATTTAACTCTATACTTGCACTTGCTGCAACGTGTTGCAGTTAGGTAGCTCTGGTGCTCTAAGCTGGATTTCTGCTGATTTCTATTGCTTCTAAAAATACTGGCCAGTGAAACCTCCCTCAGGAAAATACAGTTACCTCGTTATCTGCACTAGTAGTTCATATTTGTGATAGGAAATGCCCTGCGTACCGCAAATAACGCAGTCAACTAAACTGCGGATCTCCCTTTGCTTTCTCAGGCAACGGGCAAATCCTAAGCGCTACAGGGCACCCGCGTTATAAGGAGCCGAAAACCGAACAGTAAAACAAAGGATCACAACAGGGTCATCTGAACCTGGCTCAAATTCTTTAGAAATAACGCTCTCCTCCCTCCCTCTAGCAGAGTTCAGCCAGCAGCCTGTTGGGAGAGCCCGAGGAGGAGTTGCGTGGCTCTACAGCAGGGAGACAACTCTCTCGGAGGAGCGGTGGGAGGTGAAAGCAGCAGGGTTACTTACACTCCGTAGGCATTGTGATAATCGTTTCGGTGGTGGCATGATAGTCATCGTCTTCCAAAGAGCCATCGCTACTGTCGTCTCTCTGGACGTCATACTGATCAATCAGTTCCTGTAGTGGAGGAGCTTTGGGTAAAAGTTGTTTAATAACGTCCCTGCTAATGTTAGGAGCTTGTTCCAGACGCAGTTTGCTGAGGATTTGAATTTTTATGGCTTCTATTCTGGAAGATTTTGTATTCTGTCTCCACATACAAGCATTGCACAGTCCATCTTTTTCGGCGTTCTCTGTGGGCTGACTACTGTCATCCAGAGCCACCGGATCAACTGAAATCAGCATGAACAGGTAAATATAAACATAGATCGCTAGCTTTTGCATGATCTCACATTCAGTGCAGCTTTTTTCTTTTTTTCTTTTTCTTTTTTTTTTTTTCCCCCCTCCCCCTTTCCCTTTTCCCTTTAGTACTAAACAGATCCGTGGAAGCAAATGCAATCTGAGAGACAGCTTGCCACACTGGTGTACCTTATATATTCCAAGGGGGCTTTTTATACTCCAACTTTGATTAGGCTCATGTCGTCAAACCCGACGATTGGTTGCTGTCCCAACAATGAATCTGGCTGTCAGAGGGTAAAGCCCTGTCGATCACAAGTCACTAGACAGCATTTAGTTACAGCCAAGGGTGAACTGATTTATCTGGGTGATTCGTAGAGGATATGTCTTCGCATATTGAAAGGATATATTTCCAAGTATTGTGGGCAGCAGTACTGAAAGACAGCACTGTCATTCTTAAATATATACCAACCCTGTATTTGTACTATGAATCAAGACAGGCATCTCACTAAACTTGCTTTAGGCTTCTACCAGGTTTTTTGGACTTGAAAGTTTGTGCTATTTTAAAGAAAATCCCAGGGGATTCCTGTTAGCAGGCAGGGAAGAAATGCTTTAGAAATGCAGTGTGAACAGTGCTAACTTAGGTTGTTCAACAACTAAAATATATAGAGCGGTTCAAATTTCAGAAAAAACCTTAATGGGTTTTCCTGCTAGGTGCTTGCTAAAGCAGTAGTAAAGATTTTGTGCATGTATGACTCTATGTAAATGCATATCTTATCTGTTTGTCCCTTTAGCATATAAAAAAATCAACAGAACAAATCCCTTACTGAATTAACAGTCAGTTATGAAAAATGAGTCTGTCCTCTTCATACTGTCACTAGGTCAGCAGAATCCTGGGCAGTAAATTAAATATTGAGAGATCTTTAGTAGCAAAAGTATTTTTAAGGAATATCTTTAGCTACCTACTGTAATATTATACAGAAATAATAAAGCTTGCTTTTTCCATTAATAGCGAAAGTATTAAAAGACTTAAAACATTTAAATCTCTACTCTGACCATTTCTTCTTTTTGCATGTCATCCTTTATTTTTGTTCAAAATGCCTCTGTGTTATGCCAGTGTAAGTGATACCTTTCTGTGCTTTCTTTTGCTTTCTGCTCAAATATTTGTAAGTTCTCTAGATAAATTACAGTTTTAATATGCTTTCTGCATGAGGCAGATACCTCTAGGCATGGTTTTATACTTCCAGGTTATGGCTTACAAAAATCTTACAGCAACGTAGTTCACATTTGATGTGCTCTTAGCAAGAATTATGGAATTCATGGTTAGTTGGGGAGGTGGGAGGCTGGGGGTTACTGTTCAGCATAGGCTGTATATTGCAGCAAGAAGAAACCCTGGAATTTGTATATGTTGTGTACATTTGTGTATTTGGAATCGGTATATTACCGCCAACAGAAATCCTGGTATTTCATGCGATATGCCAAAGTTTGCCTATCTAAGTTAGGACTGAGTTGTCAGTTTCTCATTGAGTTTCTCTTCTTTTTCCATTCTCAGTACATTTAAACATGTGGCAAACAGGGTTTGGGGTTTTTTTGGCATATGTTCATGCAGGAAAAATGTTGGTATACAGGAAGATGTGGGACAGAACTGTTTTCTGCCTGGTCATTCATATGATTTGTATCACCTCCCCAGGGCGCGCAAATTCACTGCCTTGCACACAACTGAGCCTAACAGTCAGCTCATGACCAGTGATGTAAATCGTGAGTATTCAATTGAAATTGATTTTCCTACCCTGGTGTAAAGTTGATGCAAGCAATAGATGTATCACGCTTGCACGTTCCAGACCTATGGCTTTAGGGTCAGACCCTGATATTCTGATTTCAGTCAAAATCTGTGTTTAAAGCAAGCAGCTGGACGACTTAGCTCCTGAGCATTTGCTTTTTACACAAGATACTGGTGCAGCTACTCCCAACGTGTGGCAACATCAATGGGCTCGTGGCTCACTGGAACTAGAAGTCAGGGTAGATCCGAGTTTGCAGTGAAAACTGCCTGCCATGTCTATAACATGTTTTAAACAGATTCTTAGTGCATTTCAAGTGCTGGAAATGTATTTTTATGGAAGATGCATAGCATGATTCACAGTAAGAAGCTTTTTGAAAAGCACTGACCCTGTTGGTGAATTTCTGGGGGGTTTATGTTGGGGGGTTTTTATTTGCTTGTTTACTATTATGACAGTGAATATCATAATAAAACTATTTTTAATTCTTTTTTATTTTAAACCAGAATGATTTAACCAGTTGGGTATAAAAGGATATCCACCCCAAGCGGAAACCTTGACAGGCACCAGGCTTCACACCAGAAATAGTTTTAAAGAGAACAATGATTCACCAGTAACCAGGTGGGAATAATGATGCAGTCATTAATATGAGAGTAATTAAATGCTCTGGCAGGCTGTGGCTATAAGCCACTCATGTTGGAGAGGGGACAAGAGAAGTGCTCAGCAAAGCGATGCCCCTCGCACCATGACTCCTCTTTGAATGTGCTCTGCAGCAGCTCGCCCAGTGCCCGCGCTGGCACCTGGCCTGCTCCTTCTCGTTCCAGGTCTTCCCACGGGTACTGTGGCTCATCATGAGCATGCAGAACCTCCATTTATTTTATTTTTCCCAATCTTCTGCAAGGATTCTGTTGGTCTGCAAAAAAGGGCCCCTTTCGCATTTGGTGGTGGCTGCAGGACCAAAGTCCTCTCTTGTACGCCTGAAACCCCAGTGAGCTCTGAGCAAGAGCTGAGCTTGCTCTCGGCCACCAAGGTGACACGTGGTGGTGAACAGACCCTGTGGAGCACCATGCCTCTGCTCCCTGGTTAGAAGGAGGAAGCAGCAACAGCAGCTGGAGTGGTGGCATAGGGACTACTGACCAAGGATGACAAAAGTGCCCCAGAATTCACCAGCAGCCGCATGACCAAGAGCAGTATTTTTCCAATGTTTCCCTCATAAAATGCACTTCATATTGATGCACTCTGCATAACTCTAGGCTGTCAGTAGAATACCTTTCTCTTCCTCTTTTGCTGTTGCCGGCTTTTTCTTTTCTATGAGGCTGCAAGAACTTGGAAGAGAGCTTAAACAGTTGCACTTGATCAGGAGCCTATTGCAGGATCTAATTTATTTAATAGTAATTATAATACAATATGCATTTTGCGTTTCTTTCTGGCTTTCATTGTAATGTTTTTGGAAAGTGATGACTACAAAAGTAGGTGACAGAGGTGTGAGAAGTAAGCGATAAAGTGACCAGGCAAAAGTTGTTTCAAAAATCCATTTGGCAAAAAATAATTTAAACAAAAAACCCCACCAGCAAAACTAAAGAAGAGTTAAAAATGAAATGCATATTTTACTGAACTTTATGGCATTTTAATATTAACTTTGGGATTTGTGTCATTCTACCCGCTGTGCCTGCCAATAGTGAATAGTATTCCCAACCCAAACTATTCAAAGATCATGGCTCAGGCCCCCAAAATCAAGCAATGTAAGAATGTTCCTTTCTGAAGGAAAGGAACTGTCTACCTGTCAACTTCTCTCCTTTCCCTCTTCCACCAGCAGCTTTTGTGCTCGTTGGAAAACCTAAAAAAAAAAGAACGAAAAAAACCCCAAATCCACCCCCAACAAATTTGACCACTATAGAGGTTTCAAAGACACTGCGTTACTGTGAGTTTTATGGAAAAACAGTGACTGTGTAGAGGAAAAGGAGATTACTAATGCCCTCCCTGAGGAGAAGGCAAACGGAGCCCAACTATTACCCATCCTTTTTGGCAGCCTCTAATTAGCCAATCAGCTTGTGCGTCTTCGTCATTAGTCAGCATGCTGATAGCTCTGGACCATCTACAGTGTGTCATCCCTTGCTGGGCCAGCAACCCAGAAAAGACAGATAGGGAGCAGGATGGGATTTGAGCTTGTTTTGGAGGTGGACCAAGTGGACATGGAACGAAACCAGGACGTTTCTGAGAAAAGGGAGAGTTACAGGGGTATGGAGGAGCTGCTCTCATGGCAGGGAAGGAGAAGGACATGGGTTATAACCCTGCCAGAAATCAGACAACTTCATCCTGTTGTAGGCTAGATTTCCAAACACATCCTTACAGCCTGCAGGACCAGAAATTCACTCTGCTTTTTTCTGTTGTTTAAGTTAAATGGAATAGTTCCCATAATCGATTCTACCTCCGAAGGTAGCACTTGAAGAAAAAATCAGGTGGTGTGAAATGCACTGCAAATCTGTGATTGCTGTTTACATTGATGTCAAGTCCTACCTCTGAAGCAGCTGGCTTCTCTCCCGGCTTTATTTTATAAGGAAGATACAACATTCCTCTTGAGCCACTGAGGACGATCCTCTTTGAGTCACCTTTTCTGTCACTGTTGTCAGCGCAAAGCCTGATTTCTAGAATAGCGTATTGAAATGGATAGAAAATTCCATTTTAAATATTTTTGGGCCAGATTCATCTCTCACTTAGCTGCAATAAGTTGGGAATAATGTTTGTGAAGTAATTTTGGTTGGTTAAATTTGAATAGAAAAATTCAGACATATAATTAAATGCAATGGAGTTAGGGTTTTTAAGTGTTTAACTATGAGCCCAGCTGCCTTAACTTACCAGCTGCTTGAATTGCAAGATAAATGCATTGCTTTGAACCTCATAGCAGATATAAGGTCATGTCTATAAAACACCTAGAAAGAAATCTTGCAATAACAAAAAGCCTATGAAAACATCATCCCAATCACGTTATGAAAACTAAAGCTGCAGCTACTGTAAGGCTAAAGTAACCACTTTTAAAATTCAACTTATTGCCATGAACTAAAATATGAAGGCTGGAAGTAGTATGAACTCTTGCTCTGTAACAAATGCCCTGAAACAGTTTGTCCCCTGCTGTACTTTTTTTTTTTTTTCCTAGAAAAGTAGTCACATATAACGTTCTAAACGTTGTGCTGTATCAGCTACTGAAAGTCAACTTTATTTTTTTTATTTTGATGGTATGAACATTTAATTACTGCAACTTACCAAAAAAATAAGTAAGTTCATCTTGTTTTCACCAGTTTTGAGTTCCAGGTATCGGAGAGCGTATTTCACTGAGGAGAAGAGTGTGCACGGGGCAGGGCACGGATGCCCTGTACCCTGGCATCTGGGTGGGGGTTCTCAGCCCCTGTTCTCAGGTTGTTTTCCCAGGAAAACCCTGATGTTCAGGGATTTTGAGTGGTCTCCCCCAGGGTATGCTTGGGTCTGTGTCTGCAGTTTGAGTATGAGGACAAAACGTCCCTCTGTCTGGTGGATGACTCAACTCAGGAGCTATGGGAGACAGTAGTGAGTCCTACCTGCTAAGGAGCTTCTCGCGAGCCATGGTATGTAAGCATGTGATGGATAAAACGGGAGAAACAGGTAAAACTGATGGCAAACTGGTGCTGTGGCAACTTCAGCCCTTGCTGCACCTCTTAGCTTGGCCAAGAGATTCTTCTGAACCTCTTGGGCAGGGAAGTCATATGGGGTCCCCTTCAACTTCTGGCTTACTCTTGCCTTTCTGGCCATCTCCTTCCTGCCCACAGCTTTTGTGCTGCCATGCATAACTGTGCCTGTGGAACGGGCCAAAAATGCCCCGTCGCTTTTTTCTCTCCTACGTATCCCAATACTTGTTAATTCGTGTTGCTCCAGAACCAACGTGATACACTAATGGAAATGAACTTTAGAAACAGACAGGAAAATATATTCCCATTAGGCTCATTAAAAAAATTTAAGGAAGGATGCAATTATAGTAAAAGCTGCCAGTTTTTCTGAGCTCTTTTGTGTTTGGTATTTTATTCTGTAGCCTTCGCTATGGCATCTAATTACCAGTCTTATAATAAATCTTATAAAAGAGCCCTGTTAAATACCTGTTTAAAGGCTCTACCCTTGCTGCAGAATGCTGTCTTTTCTTTAAAGATGTAGCTTTTACGCTTTTACTCAGAATTTCTGACATTCATCCTGACATTCATCTTCAATGTCTTTTAAAATAGCTGCATCAGCCGCTGCATCGCCGACGGGAAACCTTGAATTCCGCTAAGGAGCTGTTACTCTACTTGGAGAGGTTTCACTTCTGCATTTGCACAATCAAAGTGCTTGAAATACCAAAATACTTCGTCTTGGTATTACTAGCTACAAGAATGCTTGCGTTCTCTCTCAGGCACAACTCTTTTGAAGGGGATTTTGGGCCCCGGAGGTCAGAGATTTGGTATGAGTGGCCTGTCCTCTGCTGGGGTGTTCGGGAACGGCATCCGCTGGGAAACGAGGGCCACAGCGCTGAAGAGTCATTTTCCTTTTCCTCCTTTTCTTTTTTTTTCTTTTTCTTTTAAATACACGATGGGTTAAAAGCTAACAGATGTTCTTGACAAAAGCAGAAAAATGTAGTTTTGCAGGATGCAGCAACTTTGACTCTGCTTAATCTTGCCCAGTGCCATAACAGACTGAATTAATCAACTTTTTTGATCAGAAGATAGCTGTTTGCGGGACGGATTTGGCTCCTCGTCCAAACTACCCCTTTGCTGCCCTCCCTGTGCGCCTCTTTCACTTTGGTCCCACTCCGTGGTTTTGCCTCTACGGAATATAGGTACAGGCGGAATGGGAACAACCTGTAACACCTGGTACCCGCTTGCCTATAAGCGACAAGTAAAATCACAGCAATATAGTGATATACAGGGGTACGAATAGCATTTTTTTTCCTCTTCTGATTTTTGTAAGCAGAGGGGCTGGCTTTGAAGTAACATCTTCCAAAACTCTTAGTGTTTGGGACAGTGAATTCATAAATACATGGAATTCTAATGGTTAAAATAAAAGCACTTTTCCGGGATTGCAAGCCTGGCACATCGTTCTAGCAGCATGCATCTGCAGCGGCAACACATTTGCTGAACTCCTTTTAAGGTGGGACATAATCAGTCACACCGTAATACAGCTGATAATAATGTAGCGTAATTATTTCACAATGAAATAGATACTGAAAACGTACATTGGTGTTCTCTCCTGGCTGCTGCCGTACCTACCGGGATTGGCCAACCACACTCACACTGTGCATTTCTGCACACACAGCAAAGGTGTTAGTCTTAGGTTTTTATATATAGTGTTTAGGTCCATGTTTAAGTGTTATAAACACAAATATTTCAAAAGTCAAAACAGATCCAGAAGTTGTAAGGCGTTTCTTCTAAACACTCTAAATGTTGTCTACTCTGTATAAGCGTAAGAATTTTCAGTTGCGCCAAATTATATAGACATTTTTAGGCACCTACTTTAAACCTGAGACAAAAAGGAAGATTACCTTTCAGACTGAGAGCGGCAGGCTGTTTAAAATGCATACCGAGAGAAAGGAGGCGATGAGAAATGTCACAACATGATTTTGCCCATGAAACTTCTTTCAAAAACGTCCACTAATGAAATCCCAGTAAAGAGCAGTAATATCAACCTTTTCCTTTGCAAGGTGGTACTTCATACCTCATAGCAACACAGGACTGACAGTTTTTCCTACTTACAAAGTTCATTTAGGAATATGCGGATCACAGTTCTTGCCCAAGGGTGTGCACTTTAGTTGATCTCCTGTCATTGCTCCAAGCGAGCAGAAAGACTAAGATAAAATTGTGGTACAGCTTCTCCTTCCCTTTCCGCCACATGCTGGAGAGGGTGCAGCAAAGGGCTACCGAGATGATTACGGGGCTGGAATATTTCTCTTATGAAGAAAGGCTGAGGGATTTGGGTCTCTTCAGTTTGGAAAAAAGACGGCTGAGGGGGGACCTTATCAACACTTATAAATACTTAAAGGGTGGGTGTCAGGAGGATGGGGCCAGGCTCTTTTCAGTGGTGCCTGGGGACAGGACAAGAGGTGACGGGCACAAACGTGAACATAGGAAGTTCCACCTAAACATGAGGAGGAACTTCTTTACTTTGAGGGTGGCAGAGCACTGGAACAGGCTGCCCAGAGAGGTGGTGGAGTCTCCAACTCTGGAGACATTCAAAACCCTCCTGGACGCGTTCCTGTGCCACCTGCTCGAGGTGAACCAGCTCTGGCAGGGGACTGGACTAGATGATCTCCAGAGGTCCCTTCCAACCCTACCACTCTGCGATTCGGTGATCTATAGTCAGTTTTAGAAAGGCTAATTTGTGGGAAGAGCCTCTACGATGGAATGGAAAGTGGTGATAACATTCTCAAAGGAATCGAAGAACGATATTCAGATCCATAGTCATCCAAGGTGGCCTTGGAATCTGGCATATTCATCAGCAAAGTTGTTTAATCGACAGCTTAGAACTAGGTTACCTGATTTAACCCTGCTGTTAAAAATGCTGGTAATTTAAATTTGCAAAAACCCTGTGGAAAAAAACTAAAACAGGTAATTTTTGATGATAAAATACATCATATTAAAGCCTTCAAAGTCATTTAATAACAGAAGTGTGTAATGGCAAAAAGCAGGCACAAAAGGATGTAGCTTCTGATGAAGCTGTTTCTACTGAAGTAAGACCCCAAAGAATCAGGTGTTGTCTGGGCAAAACCCCCTACAAAATAATGCAGAGACAGGAGGTCATATAAGCTGCTTCAGGGTTTTAGAAGACAAAGAGCAGATCAGAGACTGAGTGAAATTTCTTGATGATTTTGATCCTCGTTTGGAGGAGAAAAACATAAATGATAAGTTTTGTAATAAGTGAGGTAGCTTTGGAGTTGCACGTACTAGTGCAACTGTTCAAAGGGGTTGTGCCATCCAAGCGAAGAAGAAACACAGCTTTTACTCCCTCTCCTTTTTTATATCTTTCCTGATTTGTTGTTTGCTCCCTGCCGATGTGGTAAAGATGTTTTGTATTTATGAGCTCCATTATGCAGCATCACAGAAGAGCATCAACTGAAGGAAAGCGGCCTATACTGGCTCAAGCATTAGCTTTACTGCCCTTTCCTCCTGGGGAATTGTCTCTGGCTCCTTTAGCAGACATTTCCAGTTCCTCACAATTTAAAGGCTGACGCTTTAAAAATTTACAAGTTTGCGGTTTGTTTTTTTTCTTGGGACTCGCAAGCTTTTCTCTCCCATCAGCCTGCTAATTGGCAGCATCAGCCAACTAGTTGATGAGAAACAGGAATCAACCACAAAGGAATTGACTCTTTGGGGTTTTTTTACCTTCAGCAACAGACTTGCGAACCCCCTCTATCATTCTGCAGGTATAAAGAACTGCTTAGGAGTTAACTCTTCATAGTCTTGTAGCAAAGAGCCTGACTATCACTGTATCAATGCATATATGCCCTATACTCATGGAAATGACGTAAAGCTTTCATATTCTTTACTGGCTATGCAAATGATCAAAAGGATTATGCAAAACATAGTTCATATAATAGATCTGAAATATTACATTGCTTCAGAGTTGAGTTTTAAGGCGTGCCGGTGTAACATTAGCTGGAATAGGCATGCTCCTATTAATGTAGACCGGAGAATGGCTTTTAGTGAGTAGATCTGGAAGAGTTAATAGAAAAAAATATTCCTAGGATACTCAGATGAATAGATATAGAGTAATTTGTATGCTATTGACTTTGTGATAACTGCACAAAGCTTTTTTTATGTCAAGTGAACTTTGTACCAGGATATTTTGAGTACACAAATCTGAGGAACTTCAAGCAAGTGGCTCACGATCGTTTCTGAAGTTTTAACAAGGAAAAGAGTCTCTTGCTGCATACAAAAGCCAAGCTTATGATCAATTAAAAATGTAATAGTTTGACCAAACCTTTAAGGCTTTCTGGAGCGTGTTGATTAAAATGGACGGATGATATAATTAGGAATGCAATGCAAAATGGAAATAAAATTGACTATATCAAATTACTTTATTATACTTTCTACAAATTACCAAAGTAGCTCAGCATTAGGAAATTGCAACATTTTGTCATTTTCTCCAAAGCCTCTAGAAGAAAGGAAAATTAATTAATTACTACTGAATTTGCAGTTGGCTGCTTTGCTAATTCTAAAGTTTGATTGATGTAAACTAATGACTTACATCAATAACTCTGAGAAAGCTGTGCGGTACATTTTAATATCCCAGTAATAACTCAGTAGAGAGAAATTGCTGCACTAGATCCTAAACTGTGTTAAAAATATTATGTTTGTATTTATATAGTTGTAGGGGTTTTCTGTACATATAAATATATGTGTATATATATATAGGTTTTGATTGGACATTCAACAAAAAGAGCAGGTCTCTGCTCAAAAGTTTGCTCATTTTTTCTTACTACACTGTCCAGCTTAATAAAAGAGATTGCCTTTCTCTATGTCTCTTCCCTCACGTCAATCAATCAGGCATTAGCTGGGAGGACCATAAAGTCACTAAATACTTTCCAGAATTGTGCTACAAAATGAATGGTATGTATTTCTTATAAGAAATAAGGTCTATCAAAATGATGAGAAGGAATTACTTATTTCAGCATGTATATGGAATTGGATAAAATGTATATCTGTCGTGTATATAGGAAGAATGTTGTACTTAGAAATGCTAATTATTTAGTGAGAGGCACACCTTCTTGCACTTCCAGGCTAGGATTTGGTGTCAGCTGATATTGATATAAGTTAATAATCTAATCTATTAATCATAAATCAAATTTACAGCTCATTATCTGAGCGTTACTGTATAGGGTTAAATTTGTTTTTCTGTTTCAGCTGTTCAGCACTACTGAAGTGTAATAAAAAGAGGAGAACTGATAGCCAATTTTGTAGCCTCTACTGTGAGTCATAGTGAGCACTGAAAGAAGCGTATTACCCTGGAAAGGATGTTATTTGCGTTACGATGCTCTGTGCTTCAACAAGCTGTTTTGGAAGGCCTCAAGCTGTGTTAGCCCAGAGCGAAACAGGGCAATGCAGCAAGTACAAACTCACGGGGACCCTGTATAATACCAGCAACCACCACTGCATAGCACAGAATTTAATTTTGATTTTCAAGAGAGAATCTAATCAAAAAGTGTTTTTCAGTATAACGGTGTCGTCCGTGGTTTATAGATAGTGAGGAAGTCGCCACCGTCAGTAATTTCTCCGTACAGCTAGGTATGATGTCTGTTCTCTGTTACATTATCTAGGATAAGAGTCCTACAATGCCCTGAATCTTTGCAGCATTTACAGAGAGGCCCTTCCTTCCTCAAAAATAGCCATCTTTCTAAGCTGCTGCATTAGAGCCAGTCGTTGGGGTAGAGTTGCTCTTTAATTACTGCTATTAATATGTCGTTCCTGCAAGACATCCATCATGCTTTATGAACCTCTCTCTTCTCGAAGGAGCGCGTTTGCCGTGCACAGTACATAAACCACAGCAAACCTTTCCCATATACCTTCTCTGTTAGGAAGGTGACTTCAAGGCATTGGGACCAAAGCGTGACTGGATGGATGCTGGTGCTGGAAGGAAGGGCAATGGCACACTTACTGGAGCCATGCTGAAGGGTCTCCCACACAAGAAGGAGCAACTGCTTTAGGGTTATGGTGGCCCAGCCAAGCCTTTCCTCCATCCATACAGAAAAACAAAAATCAGCCGAGGGCACGAGGATTTTTTTTCACTTCAGCTTTCTCGCAGCGTGGTCCCTGGGGAGTTTTTCATTCAATAAAAGCAGACAACACAAGAACACGCAACGCAAGCATTCCTAATCACGGGAATTAGCGGAGGGTGAGGGGAGACTGGCAGGCATTCCGCAGCTCCCTGCTTTCTGAAGGATGGCTACTGAGCACAGCAATGGCAGCGACTTTCCTTCCAGCCGCAGGTTGCGGTGACGTTAAACAGACATTTCTTCATCTTCCAGCAACGGACTGAGCTTGAATGTGTCATGTAAGTTCTAAGCAGGGTCAGAGGGGGTGGGCTAGATTTCCTCTTAGGATAAGGCGTATATCTGAGCTTTGCCTTGGGAGCAACTTTCCTCACCTTTTTTCTTCCCGAGAGGCACAAAGCGGGTGCCAAAGGCAGGGGAAAGGTGAGGAGCTGGAACCAGCTTGCCCAAATGCACTGGCGCTGCCTTGTTTCAGCTGGTGTTGGAGGTTGGCTCTGAGACATGGCTAAAGAGCTCAACTGGTTTTATCTTATCTGCAGTGGTTTGTTTGCCTCCCACAACAACGTTGAAATATCTGTCGCGGTTTGCGTCCAGATAACTCTGTTCACAAACTTCCATAGCAGCAGCCATCACAAAATATTTTGGGGGTTTGGTTTGGGGTTTTTCTGGAAAAGCTCTTTTGGCATTCTACAAATGATCAGAAGAAGAGCAGGTGTTTCAAGAGAACCACAATAAACCACAAATCTTGTTAACGAGTAGTAATCAATAAGAAAGCTAATGAGGCTCAGGGCAATTCTTGTGGCCCGTCAGAGGAGCCGCGTGCCTCCAGAGCAGGTTTTGCATCTGTATGACCAAATCAGTCAGGACCCAAGAATTCAGGTTATTTTCATTCCGATTCAAACGAGCCTGGTAAGCTTCCTCTGCTTTTGTAAAGCTATAATGCAAATATCTTTTAAATATCTCATTGTTGACTGTCAGGGTTGTATTCTTGATGTAATTCAGCCATTCGGTGTCCTAAGCGTTAACGTTCAGTTAATTTATATTTCTGCGCCTACTAATAGCTAGTTCCTTAATATTTATGGGCGTGTTTTTCATCACATTCGCGTGGCTATACCCAGAGGTGTACAGGGAATTCAAACTGTGCTTCTTGAATCCCTGTTCCCCCTCTTGTCTTTCCGTTCTCTTCTCTGGTTTTCACCGATTTCTTTTGTTTTCCAGTGAGACCGTCATTAAACTGTGTGTTCCGTGAAATATGTGCTTTTCTGTTTTCTGCTGTTTAATTACTAATCCACCAATTTTGGTTGAGGCTGTGAAATCAGAGATAACATGCATGTATTTAGCACACAACCAGATCCTTCAGGTCTGCTGTAAAGTTCATTTCCTTTACCACAGTCACAGGGACCAGGAAATGGTATAATCCTCAAGAAATCTCCGAAAGCCTGCAAAATAACCTGCCACCTCGCAGCTCTGCACCTTGAGCAGACTAAGGACTGGCTTCAGTGTCAAAGCATGAGATCAGAAATCTTTTCCAAACTTTAAGGTGCGCATTACAGTAAATCTAGGTGTTCTGAATCCACTATAGTGGTAGCATCTCCTATGGGCTGACTACGTAAAGAGATAAGTAAAGAGATTTCTCCTTTTATCACTATGGAATTTCCTTCCTTTCCTTTCCTTTCCGTTACACGGTCTGTTGTACTTTTTCTATGAGAAATAGAAAACAGCAGTTTCTTATCTGCCTCCTCTCTTCCATGCATACCTTTAGATAGATTATCATGTTCTTTCTTTTCTACAGTAAATAGCTCTGCTTTTTCAATATTAGTGGTTTAGCCCTGTATCATTTTTTCCCCTTTTCTAGGGCTACGCTGTGAGGAGTTTGTTTCTCTTAACAGAGAGTAATCAACAATATTCTACAAATGTCTACAATACTTCAGTCAAGGTAACGTACTGATTATACAGCTGTAGATAAACTATAGTGGACTTTTATTTACCCATTCCGGTATTTGGAAGTTACAAAAAACACCTGCACATTGAACAGAAGTTTTTAACCGAGCTATTCACAGTGGCGTTCTCTTTAAAAAATAACAATTTTTTTACAAAAGTATAATAAACACAAACGCCTGTAAGCTTTGCAAGAAATTCAGTTCTTCCTTCTGCCTGGCTGCGTACTCAGTAATCCCAGCGGAACGGTCTGCTCTACGCGGCTGTTTGACTGGAAGGCAGGACGTGAAGGTATTTTTCCCCAAAGCGCTTCTAGTTTAGCTGTAGTCGAACCTCATGAGAAGCGCAGCTCTTAAAAGCAATGCTAAATTGTTCCACTTTGGGTGGTTCTGGCTGCTTCCATGACATGGAAGTTTCTTGCATCCAAAAAGAAATTTGAACAGGTTAAATTTGCTTAAACTATGCATTATTAAGTTTTTTAAAATCATGTAATAGTTTTAAGTATTGCACTTGAGTTTACTGGGATGACAATTACAATACTAAATACTTTTATCAGTGACGTCCCTCAAATGTACTTTAACAGTGAGCCCAAATTTTCTCAAAGGTGAGATTATATCATATAAACTTTGATTTTCTATACGACATCATAAAACTACCTTTACTTACAAGATAAAAGAAAAAGCAACCATTATTTTTACTGGTACTTGGTGTATACAGCACCACCTATGATATTGGCTGCTGCACAGCTGAGCAGTCAGGAACTAAGCTAGAATAAATTTACTTTCCATCTGCTCTGTGCATGACTGTAGGAGCGGCAGAAGGATATTTAAAGAAAAAGAGAAAGGGAAAAAAAAGTTTCAGAGCTTAAATAAACAGACTTTGTTCACTTTACTCACAGTCAGTGATGACTTTGAGAAGTGGCTGAGAATCCTCCAAAACATCTTTTCATGACTGCTGTGGCACTGAGTCTTTGGGGTCTTGATTTTAGGGATGAGGGTGGAGTATGGATACTATTGCAGTGCATCCACATGCCTATGCAAACGTGTCTAACACCATGAAATCCACTGGGAGGGGGGAGAAAGCACAAAATCTTCTAGTTTTCTGCTAGGGAGAACAAAGAAGCTGTATCAATATCCAAAGAGATGCAAAAATTTTTTGACAAAATTCTTTATTCGTGCCTATAAGACTAACAGATTCAAATGCAGAGATTTTATAGCATGAAATGGCTTTCTTCTTTCAAAGGACAAAATAACAATACTGAACTTGAAGTATAATAAGGATTCAAAAAAAGTCCCAGTGCTGCTTGAAGAGACCAAATCTTGTGTGCAATTCCATTCACAAATGAGCACATATACAAAGCCATGAGTAATTAATAAAACCTGGCAAAATATCAGTAAAGACAAAATATTCCAAAGGCAGTGTTGCTGAAATCCTTTGAAACTGAATTCGAAGATCATAGGGACTTCCGAAGGTTGTGTAGATCAAGCTCTAAAAGAAGCCGATGCTTGACTTTAAGTTCCAGTGGCCTTTGCCCTTTTGCATCAAGCAGGAGCTTCTTCCAAAAATAATTTCCTGAATGTAAATGACCTCTTATAGCACTTATTACTTGGGGTATAATGTTCGAAGCAGAAGTGAACCTTAAATTAGTCGAAGAACACATACGAAATTTCCAACTTCTAATAATAGTGAAGCAAGTCTTCCACATGTTGTTATAAATTTAAGTCCAAGATGATTAACGTGGCTCACAGGCTACTCTTGTAAGATGATAGAACAGATATTTTTGCTGCCTCTCCTGAGAGGGGTAATGTTTCAAAATCATTTCCAAACAAGCATCTTCCAAGCGACAGATATTTCTCTTTTTTTTTTCCTCACTTTAATAAAAAGGTGATGTATGCTCTCTTCTTAATTGTGTCATTATATGAACATCAAACAAATGTCATGACAGCATGATGTGATAACAGTGTGGATGTGATAGCCATGAAATAATATGTTATATTCACTAATACAAGTCATTAATTTATTGTTGCTGTCATTCTGTTTGAAATAGAGTGCTTGTATTGTAAGCGTGCAGGGAATCTCACAAGCAAATTCAACAGATCCATCTTCATTCAAAGTTATTTGTACTTACAATAGGTTTCTATCCTAGCATATTTTAATTCAATTCTGTCAAAAGATTTTAGAAAAAAAAAATATCTTACAAACTCCTTTATTAATTTAAATCATACCAATAATAAATTGGGTAGCGAGTTGTTTACTGCCATAAACAAATTGTAGTGGCCTGGGATCGTTCTTTTGGCACAGAAAAACACGACTGGCAAAGCTCAAAGGATGGGTTTGGGCAATGAAGAAAGATTATTTAGTTTCAATACCTTAAAACTTGGGTCTTGGCTCTACTGAAATCATCGATAATTCTGTGACTCACTCAGGCAAATATGAATTCACCTCTTCATTATTTGAAATCTTGCTCAAGGGAGTGACCGACAAACTGAAGAGGCAATTTTCTGGTTCTGTTCTCCAGGTCGTTTGGGTGACCTTGGACAAACCAATTTAGTATTTCCCATCCGCTACCAACAGCAGTAAAAGGACTAATTGTTAAACGGAGACCTTATTCTTTCTAGTGATACAAGTGACTATGTGGCTGCCCGGTTGCTGTGTTAAGCCACCGGAGCCAACCCCAACCGAGCTGACGCATCCCGGCTGTCACTCCAACGCAGGGCGGTGCGGCACAGAGCAGTGAGGTGTGCCCAGCGCCGTACCCCAGCTTGTCAGAGCCAGCTCGGATCTCTCTGCACAGCCCCTCTCTGCACGCACACACTTAAGCCTACGCGTTTTCCAAACTTCCCTACCCATCCCCTCTCATTGTCCCTCGTTTCCCCACCGTTAAAAAGTAAATATAATTTTCCACTCGGAGGATAGTTGCGGTAACAAAATGTACGATGTTCCAAGGTGCTGCCCTGACGAGAGGTGTGTTAAGCATAGAGGCAGATAGGTAAGGAGATGGCAAGTGGTACAGGTTGCAGGCATGAAGCAGTTATTTAATTACTGATAGTACGTGATGCAGTTCATAGACGAGAGAGATAAAAATACTAAATATTCTTATTTGGCTGAAGCTATTCATCCTGATTCATCCTCTCTGATTCAGAACTGAGGTTTGCAACACGTTTCTGTCTGTGTGTACTATTGACGCTTGCTGAAAAGAATTTGTCAGACCGTGTGTGTTTGTGAGCTCTTGGCTGACCCACTCAATGACTCCTCTGGTTCACTAAATGCAGGCTTGTTTTGGAGCTAAGTGACACAAGTTTTGCTGTGGAAATTGCATCCAGTTGTTGGACTCTCAACACAGAGTCTGTTTTTGACTAAATTTTTCCAGCTAGTAAGATGTCATGCCGCATACAAGTAGGATCTTGAACTCTGAACCACGCGAGATGAACAATGCTCAATTCAGACATCAAAAAGCAGAGTTGGGGGCGAGGGGAAGAAAGGAGAGCCAGAAGGAGAGTGAAAAGTTACTCAAGTTAGCAGGAGCAAATTTCCAATATGAAGCTGTTGGCAGACCACCTCAGATAGGGTGGCCCTGGCAGATTTTTGGTGATCCATTTGTCTCCCTGAGACTATTTTGGTGATCCATTTGTCTCCCTTTCCTATATTAACTCCTTAATCAAATCAGAAAACTTAACCATATAACATTGTGCTGCATCTAAGTGCAAGACAGCTCTTATGTTTATGAGCTACTGGATCATCATATACATACATATATATGTACTAAACTATGTATCTGTGTGTGCTACCTTGTTAAAACTTGGGACTACATCCCAAACTGATATGATACAGGATATCTGATGCTTCTTGAAAAATGTGCTTTGCAAGAGCCAAAGGCTGAGCCAGGTAGGTTTAATTCTTATATATTACTTTATGACATTTTTCTTGTATACATTTCTGCTCAGAGATCAAAGGCAGCATCAGTTAATGCCAACTGAGATGTGCGTTTTTGTAAGCCAAAGCTTACTGGAAAATGGAGGGAGATTAGAACTCCACCATCAAGCTTCCAGTGACAGAATCTGTAGCTTTGGGGGTTTTTTTGGCAGGCCCATATAAGCTTGATTTTGCCTGTTGGTTTTTTTTCCAGTCTGAACCCTGATTGTAGGCCAGTGTTTAGGCATCACCTCTCAGTGTATTTTGGCAGTGTACTTGTGGGCATTAATCGTTGCTCTACCGTCTGCCTCTCCTCTAGCTCAAGCCCCAGCAGCCCCTGCCAGTCCCAAACCTACAAGCGCACCCACCACCTGTCCAAGGTGAACGCACGATCTCAATTAACACTGACCATTAAACCTAGGTCTTAATTCTGGCTTTATCCTGTCTCATAGCTTATTCCACAAACCCTTTACTAGTTCAAATCGTATGCTAGTGGCATACCAGCTCAATTTTTAGGTTTTTTTAGCAGTAGCTGATCATAATGGGTTGTTTAGAATCATGCATATTATCAGACTAAATATTTTGAGTCTTTTCAGTCATAAAAACTTTTCTATGTGCAATCAAAATTAGCTTTTATTCAAAGCTCTGCTTTAATGAAATAAATGTGTTGCAAGCTTCTGCTGTCTAACTCAGTCATCCAACTAAAATGTTCTTTCCACTGCTATATTTAAGGTAGGAACAGGTATCATAAAACTAACTAGAAACTGGGAAAACTGAGACTTGAAGGCAGAACTCTAGACCATATCCTAGAAAAGGGCTCCTGAAACACGCACTCGCGCTCTGTTGAATCTCTCAGTACAGAGTAACGGTTACACAGACCATCCATAACCAACATTTATTTCAATTTAATTTTTCTGCCATGCTTACAGCGTCCTCAAGGCAGTGGTTTTTTTCACCCAAGAGAAATTCCTTGTACCATGTTAAAGGTTAATTTTTCCTCCTGAAATCAAATTGCAAAGTCAGGGCTATGGGGGCCTATGTATACCATGAATGAAATCCATTTTCTTATTTTCTTCTTTGCCATTATGTGGTTATAGATAATATTTCTATTTATGACTTACAAAAAATTGTTATTGCATCTTGCTGTTTGACCTATATATGGGCATAAATTTCACTGTGTACAAGGGCTCTGATTTTAGGATTATGCAGCTGAAAACCTCTTGATACAGTGGAAAGGATATCATATATTGTATAGTAGCTCAGATAAGATGAGATAATTAGATCATTAGGGTATTGGATAATACCTGTAGGTATCAAAATATTTATTTTGTGAGGTAATCATGATGACAGTTCTTTGTCAGTAAATTAGGCTCTTCTGAAAATGAATTTCAAATTTATCTTCTCATTTCAGTGACAGCTGAAGTCATTTTGTGACTTTATAAAGGAATTTATTTGACATTTGTGCTGGAAAAGGTGGTGTTGGTATATGAGAGAAAGTACACAGTGTTTGATCTCGGCCAGCAAGGCAATTTAGGGAAATGAAAGAGTCTTTAGCAGCAGTAGCCCTGATTCAGTCACCCATAAATCTCCCCGAGGGATGCGCATCCTCGGCATCCGTATCCGTCAGTCCCCTGTCTTTGCCCTGATGTAGCTTCTGAGGGAGTTTCCACCCCAGCGTCTTTTCAAGGTATCTTCTGGCTCATTTCCTATTTGAAAATCCATTTGCTCAGAAGGAGCCGATTTTTCTGCCCATTTCGTTAGTGCACTGAGCGGTTCGGGCTGCACCGCAGGGTGAGTCTCTGGTGGTCCCCCTTGGGCTGCCTGTGCTGGGCAGGCAGCTGAACAACAAAGCAAACAAAAGCTGCCCCTTAAAGTGAGGGGGGGACACGCGCCTGCCCTCAAGGAAAACCGAGAGAAGTGGGCCAGGCTCTCAAAACAGCAAGAGACGTTACAGCTGCTCTCGTGGCAGCAGGAGTCCACCCTTTCACAAGTTTGTCTGCATGGCTTAATTTCTCAGGGTTCAGAAACTCATCTTCTAGGCAAAGGTAGTTTTGGGACTACAGTTTTGGTTTCCTAGTACTACAAGTACTACATACCCATTAAGCATCTTTAGCTTTGTCCATAAAAACACATGAAGAGCACATTTTGGGGAACGTATTAGTTCTTAGGGGGGCAGCTGATTTACTCTGAACAAAGCTGGGATGAAATAATGTGATGGGTTGACCCCAGTCAATAGGCAAACACCCACCTGGCTGCTCACGCCTTCCCCTCTCCTGCTGGGTCTGGAGAAAAGAGAAGGAAGGCAAAGGAGACTTGTGGATGGAGATGAGGACAGTTTATCAGGTGACACGGAAGCTAGGGGCACAAGAAGAGTTTGCTCACTACTTCCCACTGGCAGGCAGATGTTTAGCTGCTTCCCGGGAAGCAGGGCATCAGCATGCACGGCCAAGGGGTACTCGGGAAGATGAACACCACGACCACAGACGTTTCCCCTTCCTCCTCCTTTTCCTGAGCTTGTACGGCCGAGCACAGTGTCGTAGGGTATGGGATGTGCCTTTGGCCAGCTCAGGTCAGCTCTCCGGGTCGTGTCCCTCCAAACCCGCTCGCTGGGGGGGCAGAGTGGGAAAGAGAGAAAACACACTTGACGCTGTACAACTCCTGCTTGGCAATAGCCGCAATATTGGGGAGTTATCAACGCTGTCCTAGCCACAAATCCAAACTGCAGCACCCTACGGGCCGCTATGGAGAAAGTTAACTCCATCCCCACCAGACCCAGGACAAATACAAAGCCTCTTACTCTTGTTTCATATTTGTTAACCTTTTTAGTTGTTGCTCATAATGATGGTGATCTCAGCGTGAAAATTTGAAGGTACAGATGTTGGTACAACGCTCTTCTGAAGCACATTGCCTCATGTTAAGGACATTAATGTCCACAGATGTTGCAAGATTTGGAGGAGCAGGATCTCGGTGTGTCACTGCTCTGCTGATCCATGGCTTTGTCTGCAGCGACGTGTCTCCATCTCCACTTAGAAGCAATTTCCCATTTAATATTTTATTTTAGTACCTTTGGATTGGGAACCCTGGGAGTGAATTTTATTTTGGCAAAGGGAATGTTATGGGAAGATTAGGTCCTTAAATTCCTGTTATTTCCCTGTAATATTTCCTCTTGTGTAACAACTTTTGTACTGCTACTGCTTTGTTGCTGTCCTCAGGGCTCTTAGCTTTTGGCGCATCAGTGACCGTATTAGATGTGATTTTGCTTTTTTGACAGATAATATTTGACTATCATAAAGCTATAATTTCCAGTTTAGAAAGAAGATGGCGTTGTTTGCAGCCTCATGTCGCAGGAAAGCCTGACGTGACCTATCGCGGCGCACATCCCAAAGTTTGAGTTTATTCTAGGAGAAATCTAAATGTAAAAGATTTACCCGTTTTCTGTCTGGCTGGCTTCTCAGCTGACTATAATTCTGGTGGGTGGCTTTTCAGTCGCAAATCTCTTTTGATCCTCTTTGCAATATTCTAATGCCTCATGTTTGGTTAATCCCCTCGCTGTGCTGCTGCCTGGTGTTTTCAGGGCTGCGGTTTGCATGTCCTCCCCTGCTTCATGTTTTGCTGCCGTTAAGATATTCATTAAAAAAAAGAAAGAAAAGAGGACTCGCATATAAATTAGGAATATTTCTCTGGCTGCTATATTGCCTTATTAGCAGAAATGTAAGTAATATTTGGTGTTTGCTGTTCTCCTGGTTGATGTTTTCTAGGACCGCGCAGGGGGTGCGGGTGGTCTCTGCTCACAAGGAGGTACGTGTGTGACTGCACAGGCTGGGTGCAAACCCCACCCGAGCTGCTGCCGCCCACTGGCGTGGCTGAAGCCCCGTGCCCACGCTGCCTCTCGCAGACAGCTTACGTTCAGACTCGCCGCTAACCGTCTGCCAAACACCATCTCCAGTGTCATAGACAGACTGAAGCAAACGGTGCAGCTGCCTCTTTCCCCAAAGCTCCTGGGAAGTTTTTATCGCTGCTGTTTCGGTTTTCCTTCACGATGAACGCGCAGTGCTGCTTCGGTGATTTAGTGCCCGGCGTCTGTACGCACCACAGAAGGAGCCATCGTTGAGAAAGGTTTCTTAAAAAACCCGAGTTACTGCCATGGCACCAAGATGAGCCACAGACCGAGGCCAGTGTTTGTAATTCCCTGGGGAACACACTTTACTCCTCTGTCAGCGCAGAGCCCAGCTCAGAGCTCACCACCAGTGAGTCTTCATTAGCTGAAACCGTCAACCTCCTCCCGCTGGAAGAAATTCCACTGTTCTGGAAAACTGTCATCTCGAATGAGAATTAATACTCGGAGTTGTTTTTAAAGATTTCTTGGCTGCTTCTGAATTCCTCAGGTGTCTTTCTCTGCCTTTACTCGAGGGCACTGACTTGAGGCCTCTGGGGAGCGGGGGTAACTCAGAGAGTCCCAGGCCACCAGCGCCGCTCCCTGTTGTAGGACACTAAACCCAAAGAGCCCCGGGAGCATGAGGAAACCGTTAGGCTTTTCCAATATAACAATCTTCGAGCTTTACAGCAACTGGGGAGAATCCAGTAAGGTGAAACTACTTCTTAGCAGTCACCAGATACTTACAGAAGTCTTGAATTTGGAGTACTTCGGGGTTTTTGGCTTAAAAACATTTTTTCTTTTAGTTACACTTCTAGAGCATGTAGTTATATAAAATAAGGCTTTATGTTACAAAGGTATCTCCGTTTTTGGGAGTAAGGAAGGAAAGATACGCTTGTATCTGGTATAACTAATAATCCAAATGTTAATCAAACCCATGCTTTCTCTTACAGAATTAATGTTCTGTACCGTGTCCTTCTTCAGCCCTGAGGTCTCTTTCTTCTATAATCTTAGGCCAGACTCTGGTCCTGCTTTTACCTCCCTACATATAGGCTACAATGGAAGCGTCTTTTTTCTGTTGTAACAGTGCTACAAAAGATGGAACCTATGTTAGATACTTATGTTTTTCAGTATTTAATATTTACTCTGTCTTATCAATGTTTCTTGATAAATCTGCTCAACACAGGTGTAAGATGTGAGATGTACAAAACTGATGGACAATGGACAAGAGGAGATTTATTACAAACATCCATCAGGTTTCTGACTAAAAAGCAGAAATAAGGAAAGCATTTTCAGGCCTTACCTTGCAGAAAACAGAGGACAAAAGCTTCCGTGGGCTCTCCCTGACTTAATGTTTTCTTGTAAACTTTGTCTTCTCTGCTCTACAAAAACCACCAACTTATTTTCTTTATGGGGGTCCTTTTAACAGCATTTCAATGACATGCAGTATGATATAAATTCTTGACAATATTACAGGTTCTATCAAAAAACCAAGATGCGTTTTGTGAATTAACTTTTGTTATAAGGATTCCTAAAATTGCCCAAATAGACTTCCACTACAAACTTGCTATCAATTTCTGGAACAATGGCTACCACCCGTTGGAACAAAAGAATCCAACAAGTATTACACTCAATTGGCTAAAAAATTGTGCTGTACGGAAATGTGTAATTTATTTTATAACCCCTCTTCTGGTTTCTTCTTTATTACTGGTAAGTATAGTTGTTATATGGGAGAAAAGAATTAATACCCATACATTACATCTCATTACGCCTTTATAGCATATTGTCATAATTAACTTTTTAGCACATTTCTAAGTATCTAGACAACTAAGTAAATAATAATATGTCTTCACAGAAAAGTTGGCAAATAAGGTGGTTTAAATAGTTCCAAATGTTTTCACACAGATGTCACTGACTGGATGCAATGAATTATTGCAACACAGCCCCCATCCGCTGAAATACAGCAGCACACGCTGAAGTGTAAGTACAGGAGCGGAACTGAGCCCACGGGCTTCAAGTTCTGCTGCTAAACGGGGTATCTCACCCATTTTTTTTGGAAAAAAACCCCAACAGGTCTTCCTCCAAATATCTCATTGCAATCGTGATGGAGACTGACGATAATAGCCAGCTATTCTCACGTAGTGCTGGGGATTCCTTAATGCGTGCAAAGTTCAGGGAATATACTGATGGTTCATGTTGTTTTTCTCCTTTGAGCTATAGCAGTATATGGACATTCAATTAACAAAAAAAAAAAATCAATAGCAATGGGTTAAACATCGTATTTTAAATATTCAGTATATCTTCATACAAGAAAGTGGAATCAGGTTTTAATTTATATTCTGAACTTAAAGTTAGAAACTATCAAACCCTTTTTTAAGAGCAGGAGGATGAGCTGTTCCAAAAATAATTGTAGTCTAGAAATCAATGTTGTGCCCTAAGGTTTGGAGCCAATGTGCAATCACCACTGTCATGTACTTTTGTAGTAACAGAGTTGAAAACTAGGGCAGCCCTGAGTGACTTCTGTGGCCTATGCTTGGGCATACTCTAATCACACTTGTCTTTCTTTACTTTTAATCAACGCGGTTGCAGACACAAAGGAAATATTTTAAGAAAACAGGAGCTCTAAGAAAAGGCTTTGGTAAATCTCAGTTGTGCGCAGAATACAAGCGCAATGCATAATGGACAAGAATTAGGTAAAGAAGAGAGGAAAAATCCGTAGCTGAGGAAAGGAACAGCTTTCCCATCATAAAGTTTTTTAAGAAGAGCATTTATTTAAAAAGCAATTATTTAGCCTATAAAGGTGGTGGTTGCAGTGAAGAAGACCTACTTTACCTCATGGTTTTGAGTTTGAAACTCTACCAAAGTACCTTATTGCAAGGCGGTCAGAGCACGTCGGGTAAAACTTTAAGGCTTTTGGATTGTTAGGAGATTTTAGTTGATGGGAAAACTTTGGGGTTTTTTAGCTCTTCATACTCTATATTGATGCTTTTCAGACTGCGTAACATTTTCCAACCCACAGAGTTAGTGGATTACTGCACATATAAATAGATTTTTGTAGAGTCACCACGTGACTGTGGGCACGCTGGGGGGAGCTACTGGGGCAGAGGACACATGTCCTAGCTTCCCTTCTTTGAATCTTCAACTGAATTAGAAATACGTGCCTCAATAAAGCCCTCCCTAATACAAGTGTACGCATGTATGTTAAAAAAAATAACATGAATTGGGAAACGGAGAAAGTATGAAGTGGTCCAGCCAGCAACCGATGACCAGGGACTGAGCTGGCGGTTGGATTTGGACTGATCCAGTAGTCCTCCGTGGAGTTTTGTAGCCCTTTTTTGAATGCCACCCTTGGACAAACTCGTTAAAAGTTTGCCATCTGGTACAGAGGTTGGTAAGCGACAAATTTTGCGCCAAAAGTAGGTTAGCAATTTCTTACCCAAGTTCCTCTGAAACTTCAATGCAGCTATAGCTATCATGTAGTCCGGCATCCAGCTACCGTTCCAGCAATGCCAACAGCAGCACCATTCCGCAACTTCCATGGTTCAGTTTGCGCCATTTTCCTCCCATTGCAAATGTGTTTATGCTGCACTTACCTTATTATCGGAAAATGCTTGTATCACTCTGGGGACATCCAAGTGGTTGTCGCCCGCCGGGGTGAATAAGGGCACGCAGAGCAGGGCATGCCAAGCGTTTAGAGAATTCGGATTATTTTATAGGAAGATGTAGCAAACTAATAAGTAAATAACTAATAAAAATAGCTAATAAATAAATAGCTAATAATAAATATCAGATCTTATGACAACAAAAACGTCGAACTTGGTTCAAAACTATTTCTTCCAGAGGGAGAGTGCTTTCCCTAGCCCTATAGGAAAGTGCTTTCAGCCACTCAAACAGGGGAGACGGGTGTAAGAGGCAGCACGATGTGGGAAGCGGAGTCCCAGGAAAGGCTTTGGTGCCGGTGCCTTCCCAAACCAGTCTGTGTGCAGCAGGGGCTCCTGCACCCCGGCTGCTTGGTACCCTGGGGACCCCCGGCCCCGTTCAGTGGGTGACGGGGTACCTCAGATTTGGGCACTGGGGTTTTCAACATCACAGCACCTGTGTCTGGCCCCAGCCCTTCGCGTTGAAATGCTTTACAAGCTAAATATTTCATAGACTGCCTGGTGGTAGTCATTTCAGATGGATGCTCTGCATTTAAAAAGACTGACTGCTTTGCTTGAGCCAAACATAATAAGCTGTCTCGCATGCTCCACAGCTAATAAAATATTAAGTATATTTTGGCACCCAGAAATAAATACCGGTTCGAAATTCTCATCGCACATATCTCCCTCTCCTGAACTCCCTGTCCCCCCCGGCTTTACACTGAAGTGCTGCTGCTCAGGCTAAACGGTTTGTTGTCGGGTCCTGGCACGGGCAGGTGAGTGGTGCGCAAGTACTGTACCGTTATTAGCTGTTGGGCTGTAATGAAGTGATGAAATTGGGTGCTGCTGATGTACTTGCAGCCTGTGCCATGCAGAGGAAGGCAGCCCATGCCCCACGTCTGTTGAGACTCAACGGGAACTGCACTCGCTCAAAAGCTGAGGTTAAAAGTGGAGCCTTGCATTAGAAACCTGGCTAGAATAAAAAAGACCACAGTGCTTGTAAACCACTGCAAAAATATTCATAATTTAGTTATGAAAGTCTTATTTAAAAACTGCTTGCATATAGTTTAAAAATCATTGTTGTAATAATACTACTGTGTTAATGCAAGGCAACCATACCTTTCCAGTACTCTGTCTCGTTTTATTTCTCAGGGCTATGATTTTATTTGATTTGCTCCCCGACCCACCCAGAGAACTAAAACAGTCATAAAAACAACGGACCAAAATCTACCCGTATCAGCGGGTGCCGAGTCAAAGCTCCTCGAGATGAAAGGATATAGTGCCTCCAGCTTTAATAGGCTTTGGGTCAAGCTCCTAAAACCTGCTCCTGCAAACACTTGCACACACGTGCTTAGCTCCCAAGGGGCTTACTGCTGCCTGGTGAACTCACCCCTTAAAAATCGCAGGTGTGGGGAAAAGAATGGGAGCCAATGCCAATAGCTGAGGTTGCCTGCCCTGGGAACTGCTGCTGTGGGGAGGGTTTGTGCCATCCCATCACCCCCCCAACATTTGCACCCCAGCCCCAGAAACTCTCCCTTTGGTCTCTAAGGGCGGCGTGGTTCCCCTTAGTGCTTTAGGTGAAATGATGCAGCAAACGCTTCTCGTACAAACCCCACGCACAGCACTTGTCAGCTAAATGCCTTCTCTGGACCCCGAAGGCAGTAATTAGTAAAATATGTATTTTTTTCAATTCACGCTCATGATGGACTGCTTGCAAGTAACAAGTGTGATGTTGCACGCTGTTGTCGAATGGTCGCAACAGCTGTAGGCAGCGATCCCTTCCCATGAACAGCTGGATGCTGTTTGTGGAGGTGTGTAGGGGCGGTTGCCCACTCCCTGCCCCACAGCTCAGGGCTAGGGAGGAGGGCGTGGGGTTTGCCAGTCACAGAGAGATGTGGCATGTGTTTTTCCATGCCTGTCTAGCCCCTGGCTCTCCTGCACAGCCCCCCCAGGACCTGGTAACAGCAGTGCAATGGGCTCACTGTGACCCAGCAGCTACATTTGTAATAGCATTTTTCTTTACTAATATTACCAGTGTGGTGTTTTTGTTGGCTTTGGTAGAGTTGCAATAAATTGCTTGGCTGGCCAATGCCTAACTGGAAATATGTTAGAAACCTACTTGACAATAAAACTGTGGCCTAAATCCATAGGAAGACTTCACCACAGGTCAGCAGCAGGGTATAAAGCCAGTGCTACCTCTGCCAAGGGGCCTGAGACCCCCGCCTTTGGACTGGGGCCCAGCGTGAGCTTCGTGTCCTGAAGCACAGAGCCGGTCATCGCTGCCACCAGGAGACCACTGCCACCTCCTGGGGTGCTGCTGGCCAGCCCCAGCCAGGCGTGAGCCCCAGTGCAACCTCACGGAGGTGACCGATGTCCACGGTGCGCCCCCATGGCTTTGATGTCAAGGCTCCCCGAAGGCAGGAGGAACCCTTTACCCGAGACATCTGCCCACAGCCTCTCTTGAGACATATTTATTTCATTTTTAGCATCGCTTTTATTTTAGAAAAATTAAAAGCGTTATTTTAGTTTGCTGAGCTCCTTCATTCAGGAAGCTTTCCTTCAGGGTGGGGGCATTTCTTAAAAAGCTGTGGTACAATTGCTATTTTTCTGTCATTGCGCACAATTTGATGCTGCCTGACAGGACAAAATAGGAGGACCATCACCCAGGCCTCGCCCCTAGTCTTTCCCACACTTTCCTTCACTTGAGCACTGGCCAGCACTGAATCGCTCCCCGTCCTGTGGCACGTCTGCGTTTTGTCACAGGGATTAGCCAAATGTGCGATTTCGATAGCCATGAGCTTTTTATACGGTAACTCCGTCCTTAAAAAGCGCTTCCCATCGTTTAAAAGAAGGAGAAGCCAATGAAAGGCGATTTTCCTGCGTGATTTTTTTTTCCTTTTTTTAAATTTTAAACCGCAGGCCCCATCCCGGCGCCGGTGCACGTCGGCCCCCGCTGCCACCGGCCCCGCCGGGCGCGGGGGGGTCCCCGGGGGTAGGGAGGGGGCGGGCGGTGCGGGGCGGCAGGTGCCGCTGCGGCGCGGGGCGGGGCGGCAGGTCGGGGCCGCTGCCGCGGCGCTGCCGAAGGGGCCGGCGGGGCGGTGGGGCGGTGGCGGCGGCGCCTCCCCGCCCCGGCGGTGCCGCGGGGAGGGCGGAGAGCGCCCGGCGGAGCGGCGCGGCGCGACGTGAGTCGTAGTGGCGGCGGCGGCGGCGGCGACGGGTGGGGGGCCCCTCCCCGACCGGTGCCAGTTCGAGCGGGGCCGGGCCGGCTGCGCGCTCCCCCGGGAGGTCCCCGCCGTGCGGGGGGCGGCGGTGCCGTCGGTGCGGGGCGGAGGCGGGGCGGCGGCGCGCCGGGAGCGGGCGGCTCGGCCCGGCCCGGCCCGGCCCGGCCCTGCCCGCCGGGAGCCCCCGGCGCGCCGGCTGGGCGGGGGGAGCTTGCGGGCAGGTTCCCCGAAGTGTTTGTTGTCAGCATGGACTTTGATGGTGGTTTCGCATCTCTGTGGTTCAGGGAGAGCGATCTGGAGGACGCGGCGTTGGTGGGACGAGGGCCTGATCCTGCTGGCACCTTTGGAGGAAGGAGCATCCCTCTCCAGGAGTTTCTCCTCGGTGGCCGGAGGCGTGCTGGTGGGACCGCGTTTGCAACATGCTCTTTGCACTTAAACCACCCCCACCGTGCTGGTATGTCAGACGGGTTTCTTGCTCCCATCTCATCTTGCTTAGGAGGACCATGGTAGCCTGGCGCGGTGTTGCGGGAGGAACAGGCCGTGGCCCCTCGCAGGCGTCACAATGGGTGGTGACCCACGGCCATGGGCAGGACTGGCCTTCAGCATCCTCCGCTCGTGCTGCAAGGAAAGGAAGAAGAGCTGGGCTTTGAGGTGGGGGTTTTCAGGACAGGCAGCAGTGACCCTTACTCCTCCCGTCATCTCGCAGTGAGGTCACTAGCAATAAAGTCCTCAAAACCGAGCAAAACAGAGAGGTGGTGCTCCAGCTGGGCACCCGTGGGGCTGCCTGAGAAGAGGTAGTACCCCATAAAACGATGTGAGTGAGGGAGTGCGGGAAGGTAAATGGTGCGGCTGGTTCTCTGTAAGCCACGTTCCTGCTGTGGGGAAGGCAGGAGACTGGTATTTGCTGGCCGAGGTGGTGTGAGGGCTTCTTGTCTGCCCCTGCTCTGCCATGCTTCAGCTTTCCCAAGCTTCGGCACAGACCTGTACAGGGAAGGTTACCTTGATCTGGCACTTTGTGAAACACAGGTTTAGTGGTGTTAGATCAGCCGCTGCAAAAATTGTAAAACATTCAGAAACATCACATGCTTTCTCATAGTTCAGGAAGTAGGAGTCCACATTAGGTTTCTAAATATAGTAACTAAAAAAAAAAAAAGGAAAAATACAGGGATTTATACTATAGTCTTAACAAAGTGGTATTTTTAACCTTTAAGTACATCCAGATTCATTTTCTTCTGAACATTTTGTTCTGCTGAGAAAATATTTAAAAATCACTTTGATTTGTATGTGTCACACGAGGGGCTGGGTAGAGCCTTGCCATGCTCGTGTCTCCAGGGACAAGGTGGTTCCGTGGGCAGGGTCCTGGGGGTGGGGGGAGCCGGTGGCGCTGCCAGGCTGCGTGGGGCACGACTGCCTCGCCTGGCTGCCGGCTGCCCCGCTCCTCGGGCGCGAAGGCAGCAGCTCCGTTAGAAGTAGAAGCTGGCACATTAGGAGCGATGAAATTCAAGAAAACAAATACCGGGGGAGAGCCGTGAGACAGTGGTTTTTAAGGCTGATGCAGTTCTCTCTCACGATTCTGGGCAGCTTTCATACAGAGAATCTGGTCATTAACTTCTCATTTTGTTCTCTTACTCCTCAGCTGATTTCTGCCAATCATTAGTGATGTAGTTGTGATTTTAAAATGTGGGGTTGTGTTTTCCTGCGCATTCCTATGTGAGACTTGGTCTTCTGTTGCATTCCTAGTTCTGATTCCCAGTTTTACAGTTGGCTTCTGTATATGGAGATTAAAGAACAGAACGGGGTGTGTGCTGCTTTTCTTGTACTCGTCTCTGGTTGTTCCTGGGCAGATCCTGGCCATCTCCTTCGTTCTGACTTTCATTTGTGTTAATCCAGTGGGACCTTTGCCTTTGTAAGGGCATCACAAAGCAAAGCAATGCACCTCATTCATACCTTATGATCTGCAGCTCCATATGTTCGTAGTTGAATCTTGTGACAGATACTACAATAAAACGCGCCCCTGTCAGACTGAGATACTGATCCACTGTTTTACCTGCTGCTGCTCATCACTTCTGGCTGGCAGGATCCCCAGGCTGGGCAGCAGCCAGAGACAACAGAAGGAGGGGCTTTCTTGCTTGTAAAGATTTGTGCATCTCCGTTTGTCGTCTGCATCAGTCTGTCTTTGGCTGGCACCTGTAGAGGAGAGTAATATGCTTTATTAAGGCTAGATACGAAGTTTTTGCATGAGTATAACTAGCTTAATGTTTTAACTGTTCCTGAAGGTGGGCTGTTAATAGGTAGGGTGTGATACCACGATTGACATACTGGGATAGAAGTTCTGTGCTGTATATAGGAAAATACCAATTTCTGCTTTAGTTCATTGAAAACGGTATCACAGCGTTGTGATCAACCAAGAGGCTGCTTCATTTGACCCAGCGCCGTGCTTTCAAGCTGTGTAACCTCGGTGTGCGACTCAGAGGGGCTCTCTGACAGCCTTTGGTGGTACGCCTTGCATTTTCCCACCTGTGGAGAAAATATTTGTAGGGGTCTTCTCCAGGCTATAGATTTGCAGCTAATACATATAGGGGGTGGGGTGATAATTGCAACAGCTGTGGGCTTTGCTGAAAGATGTGCTGATCCAATATCTTTCCATGTTATGCAGGGCAAGGGAGCAGCTACACATCTATGTTACAAACGTCATACCCATTTGTTATGTCCTGTCTCTATTTACTCACCAGTTCTGAGCATTATTTTGTATTTGGGTCCGGGTTCTTGGAGAGTTTCAGATCTCCTCCATGACCATTAGCTTTTCCTTCCTCTGAACCAAGGCATTTCTCACTAATTTCTGTGGTTGAGTTCCTTCAATTTTGGCAAAGCTTCCTGCAGACAGAGCTTCTGAGAAGCTCTGCGTCTTCTTCATGCCCTTCTTTTACAACCTCTCTCTGAGGCCTCACTTGCTAAGGAAACTCCATTGGTCCACTCCTACTCATCTGGAAAGCAGGCTTTCATAAGCATTAGGCATCCTACTCTTGTTTGTGTGAGGGCACGTTAAGGTAATGACTCTCCCTTGTCCATGGTCTGGCAGAGTCTGTTGAGAAATGTCTGTTTGCTTGTATTCTGGGGTACTCGGGGGAAAAAACCACCAGGCATTGAAAAAGCAGAATTAATACGTTGTACGTATTTTCTCCAAAATAGTAGTAGGATGGTTGCTTGGACAAGCAGCTAAGTTATGCGAGAGCAGAACCCATAAGAAGTTCTCAGCGTCCTCTTGCCCTCTTGCCTTCAGGCTGCTCTCTGAACTGCATGCAATTCTGATAAATAAACTGCTGTTCTGGAGGGAGGATTTCAGGACAGACTGACTGGGTACAGTTTTACTTTCATGAAATCAGACAGCTACCAAGCACACGATGTTCTTTACTTGTAACATGTCATTTTTCCTGGATGAAAACTCACCTTATGGCTGCTGAGGACTGTACCTGCTGGCATGGCTAATATTGGTATTTTCACCTAAAGGTTCTTCGCTGTCCTTCACCTCTGCCTGCTCCTTCAACTGTCCTTTTACTGAAAAGCCTTTTAAAGTAAGCTAGAGGTCATGCCTGATTCTGAGAAGTGAGTGTGTTGTTTCCCCAGTCAGTTACAAACTGGCTTAGGAGCCTGCAAAAGTTTTATCAATTCTGGCCATAGGTGGGAAAAAACTCAAGCCATTGAAATTCCAGCACGTACCCTGAGACAGATAACCAGGAGACTTTCATTTACATGCTAATCCTGCACAGCAGTTGTTTTCCGTTCCTGCATCCAGCCCTTCCCAATCTGTAGCTCTTATCTCTCGTTGTCAGTAAGCAGCAAGAGAGGGAGAGGACGGCCCTGCGAGGAATGAGAGCTTCGCTTTTTCTCTTGCGGTGCCCGAGTTCTTTTGGGGTATTTAGATATTTTAGTGATTGCCCAAGGTAGCTTGATCTTGGGAATTGTGCTTGTCTTAAAAGAACTCTAGCTTTTTAAAACTTCCTTTTCCTGTGGTTAGAAGGAGACTTTATAATAAACATTACCCCAGTGTAGCCGCTCTGTAGGATTTGCATAAAACTGGATGTTAAGGAGAGGCAGAAATATAAAACTGGTGGATTGGACTGCTTTGAGAGCCCCTGCCTGGGGCTGCTCTGCACGGGGAGTCTCTGAGTCCTGCAGCGATGGAGACGATGGTGTGCGCTAAGTGAATGATTCATCCCTCTACCATTTATGTGCCATTGCTCTGTTCAAAACTGCAGAATGTACATAAGCATAATATCATGTATCCTCCTGAATAACAACCCACCTTGTTAGGGAGAGGAAAGGCAGACGTAGGATGTTCTGGGTTTCTGTTTCTCTCCATTGTTAGATGGAGAACGTAAATATTTAACGTGATTAGGTGCAGTTCAGAGGTCTGGATGTCTGAATGCTGTTTGGTTTACCTCTGCCGGTACGACAGTTGGGTCATTTGCCTTGAGTTTGAATATCTTTGTTACAAAGGGTAATGTTTATTGTTTCCACGATTATGACAGCGCTGTGATTATCTGACTATTCTCCCTGTGTGCTTGGATGATGACGGTCCAGGTCTCAGCAGAAGCTCTGAGAGGGGGAAGGGAAAACAGGAGAGAACTTTTAAGCTTAGGCAAAAGATGGGGTGCTCCAGATGCTGGCGTATTACCCTTCCTGTATCCTTGCTGAAATCATCCGTAACTGGACTTACTGTGGAAGGAGGTTGGCATCCTGCATATAGTACAGGAGCCACATGCCCAAGCAGTGGCCCCTCTGTATGCCTGGGATTAGGAGCTGTATATAAATGGTTGTAGCCTGCCATTCAATCTGATCTCTTAAGTGCTGTATCATCCTTTTACCTTTGGCAAAGTCAAATACTGTGGGTGAACAGGCAAACAGACTTCTGCAAGGCCAGCACTACAGGTTCATCTAACTTTGTGATAAGACGTAACTTTGACATCTTCTTGAGTGCTGTGCTTTATTTATTGGTTCCCATTGCAGAGTCCTGGTTGTGAAGCTGTCTGTGCTGTACTGGGGACAAGTGGGACAACTTGCTAAAAGCAGACGTGTTTTTGGTAAGTAGCATACTGACCTTCTCTGTCACAGCAGAAATTACTCGCTGTGTTCAGTTGGGCAAAGCTGCACTACGCTATTCTTCATCATATTCCAGAGAGGCAGGCGAAACCCTTATTTTTGGATAGCTCGCATTTATCCTTTTGTAATTATTTCTTCTTGATGATGTTAATACCTTAAAAAGTCTTGTTTTTCTAAATAAAACTGCAGTTATGCTATTAATGCTTTCTTCCTGTATTTTATATTGTATAATAGTGAATTGCACGCATCCTTTTCCCATTGTTTTGTTTCCTTCAGTGGTTAGAGATGAACTCGCCTTGGCACGAAACACGTAACCTGGCTGGCAAAGAGACTGCTTAGCCCTCTCATGCAAGGTGAGTTCAGCTATGTGGTATGACTCCCTCAATATTTTCTCTCTCCTTGTATTACCACAGGGCACACACGTAGTAAATAACATAATAGGTGAGACAACACCTGAACTTGTCCTCGTGAGCTTCTGATTCAAGGGAATATGGAATATTCAGGGATATGGAAGGGAATCGATTGTTTGCGGGACTCTTCTTAAAATAATAAACAGTGTTTATAGTATTGAAGTTAAATGAGGTATTTAAAAGCATATTGACTATATGTCCACTGAAATTGAGCACAACTAGGAACCTGTATTTTTCAGATGAATTAAATCAACATTTCACTTACCGTAAAATTGGAATTTAAAAAGAGAAGATATGCTAAAGTATGTGATGGGGCTGCTTTAACTCCTGGTTGACAGTGTAATCAAGCAGATGGCAGCTCCCTAACCTCTGCCTGCAGCTAAGCGCAGCAGCTCGTCACGTGGGGAACTGCATCTGCAGGGGTTTTGGCCTGAGCCTCGAACAGTCTATGCAGCGGTTTCTGAGACACAACTGGCAACAGAATCGAGCTTGGACACCGAAAGAAACAGACTCCTATCAGACAATTTTGCGTTGTGCAGTTACTGAATGAAACATCGTGCTGGGAGTAAAATGAGCTGCTTTTTTTTTTCACCCCCTCTGAGTGTGTGAGCATTGTGAGGAAAGCTGGAGATGTTAAAAACCCTGTCAGAACTTAACGCTCTGGAGATGAGTTCGGGGGAGAGGATTTAAACAGCGCTTCACCATGTATGTGCAAGCAATGGTTGTCAGAAAAACAAGGAAGCAGTCAGAAGATTGAGGGCAGCTTCATTTGCGATCATTTATGTGCCAACAATTATTAACTCAAGCAGAGCAGGCAAACTATAAAACTTACTGCAGTGACTTGGAAAGTACTGTGCTGTATAAATAATGAAATGAGCAACAGTCAAGAATTTAAACTAGGGTCGATAACCTTGCTTTTAAGCTCAACTAGTAATCAATTTGGAATTTAGTTGTCTTCTGTGCCTTGCTGTCTAGAAGTTTTATAGCCCGCCCCTTCCTCTGTGTAGGACAGCCAAACATTTGATTTAGCACAAATGAAAAGTCAGAGGTAAAAAGGTGGGAACAGAGGTAAATCCTGCAGAGAAAGATGCTGACCTGTGGAATTCCTCCCACCTGCTTTAGGAGATGTTTGTCCTCCCGCTACTCAGTTCCTTCCTCCTTTCTGCTAGACATTAACTCGTCTGCATGTGTCCCCTAACAGAACAGGAAAGGAAATCACCAGTTGTAGGACAAAACCATCTTAAACTAACAATAAAATACTAACTGAAGTTGGCTACCATTTAACAGACCTCTAAAAAGCACAAAAAAAGAATAACGTGTAAAAGAATATGGCTCCAAACTTAGATAAAAAATCCAAATCTGAATAGTCATTAAATAGTCAGGGATGAAACTCAGATAAAATATGTTGTTATATCAACAGTGGCATAGAGCATGTTTATGGCCAGGGAATCCGAGGTTTAAATCTACAATATTTACGGTTCTGACTAAGCCTAAGGAGGACACAGTATCGAATCTAAAACTGCTAATTGTCACCAGTAGCATAGTGAGAAGGTATTGGATGGCATACCTGTCTACTTCCCAGTGAAGCTTGCGTATTACCTTGGCTGCATAAAGACTGCAGCTTTCTAGTATCAGCAATGCTGGGTTATAGATGCTGTTAGTGATTCTTTGCCATATTAGATACTTCGAGCTACATATTTGTCCAGAAGAGCAAGTGGAAATTATTTTTATTAATGTGTTATTATTAGTAAACATTGAAATTAGACGTGCACAAGACAGTAATATTAGAAATTTTTGAATTACTCAGACGTCTGAATTGCTTTCAGACATCTCCTCGGCCTCTGGTCTGTAAGCAAGTTCTGTAAGCGTTTTAAGTTTCATCAATGTATGCAGTTGATAGACATGGGCATAAAGCTCATGGGGTTTTTTATAAACCTCCACAGGGATAAATGTGGTTTCTTGTGCAGTGAAGGGAATCCTTCCTTTTACTCATTTAATCAAGTTGTTACAGTAAAAATCTCACTGATAGCTTAGCTCTCCTCTGTGTTGGGTACAACTACAAATGCTAGCAGCGGGGTTTGTTACAGGCTTGTTAACTACACCGCCTGCTCTAAAATGCACTGGCACATGCTGCAGCGCGTCATTACGCACACAAAAAAACTTCCTGAATTTTATTAAAGTAGTTTAAAAACATTTCTCTAGAACTCTGAAATGCTCTTATACACACATTTTCATACCTTTAGCTTTGTATGTACTTTCTGGCTTCAGAAGCCCTTCAGGTCTGGCTTTCTGCCAGGAATATCAACCACTGCTTCTGAGTGCTGGCACATCAGTCCTACAAATGGTTTTCTAAACAGATAGTGATGTTTCCATGAACTAGCAGAAAGAGGAGAGAAGCTTGTCACTGTGAACGTGGTTGTCATGAGTCAGCTGCTGGACTGGGGAAGTCCCGTCCTACCTGTAAAACACCATTTACCTGCAAATGGGATTGATTTCCTCTGCAAATATTTGCCTGTCATCAGGTTACTGGATTGGAGCCCCTATTTGCCCCAGCATATAAAGCAAATAAATAAGGCTTAACATCTTTGCCATGATGATGTTTTCAAAGGCTATTTACAAAAAAATCTTTAACTTTGGCTGACCTTAGTATGACGTCATTGGGTGAAGCTGTAGGAAACAGTTGGTTTCTGTGCAGCACAGTCTTTATTTTGGCTGGCAGTCTATTAACTCCGATAAGCGGGTAAGCTCAGCCAAGCAAAGTCAGGCATATCATGAGATTCTGCTTTGCCTGTATAGAGAAAGTAGCCTGAGAAACAGCTTTGTAGGCCAGTAAACAAAAAAACATATACCAGAATTTGGGGCTGACCGGTTCTGATTCTTGAGGAGTTTGACAAAGGGACCCTGTCAGGTGTTTCATTCCTCGCTCTCCCTTCTCTAGATCTTGAGTTGTCCTGCTTCAGTAGGAATGGCGCTCTGTCAGACCTGCCTCAAACGCAGCTGTCCGCAGCTGCTTTAACCTCTCAAGGAAAAACCGAAAAGCAGCTCGTTTCTCGTGAATCCCTCCTCCTGACTGCATGCTCAAGCATCCTTTAGCAGCAGCTGAGTGACACTGAGAGTGAGCGTCACTCCTGCCCAGAGGGTGTAACCACAGCCACGACACAGGGCGCTCTGGTGGTTGTGAGGTGCTTCTGTGGGGTGTTTTTGGGTTTTATTTTTATTTTCTTTAGCAGCAGCAGTCACTGGAGTTAAACAGTATTTGTTTAAAGATTCAGGAAAATAGCACTGCGTTGTCAGTTTGGAAGAAACAGTTTGGGTTTTTTTCTGAGACCTTTACATTCCTAGAAGCCTTACATTGCATACTACTGGGAATTGCATTCAAAGGCAGCTTGAATTCAGGTCAAGCTTTGCCTACTTGTAGTAGATGGATGTTAGTGATAAAAACATTTTACGTGCACACCGTGCAGAGATTTACTGAAGTTGCTTCTACAAGCGTCTGTAGTGAATTTAGCTTTCCTTTGAGCTCACTGAGAATGGCAAACTATTGCATTTATATGAAACACTATTTTGACAGATTTCTTCAGAAGTAAAGAAGCACAAAAGGAGACGTTTTGTTCTTTCAAAATAACTGGAACCACTGGCAAGAAGCAGCAACGCTGTGCATTGAACAAGGGAACCATTTCCAGATTATCAAAACATGCTGTTGAACTGAATTTTGCAGCTGCATTTTCAAATGTACCATGGGATGCATCAAATCCAAGGACGCCTTTCCAGGTTCAAATGCTATCCAGGATGAACGGATCAGGGGAGGTAATGAAGGATGCACCGGGGAGAAATCATCACTGATAGCGGTGAAGGTGGACGAGAAGGGTCCATCAAGCACGATAGTGCTAGACTATGCACACCGTCTCTCCCATGAGATTCTTGATCAGGCGGTGAAACAGTGGGCAGTGACGGAAAGCAAATACAGCGACATCCCTTATATCGAAAGTGATGTGCCCTGAGCCCTGACTGGCAAGAACTGGCTTCACAGTGGGTGTCCTGGCTGTTAAGCAGTTTGTATTTGGTACCAGTGCAAATAAAGTAAAATCAGCTGTGATTTGAGCATAATGCCACTATATGAGTGTGTTTGCAATGAGAGGCTGAAAAAATTTGCCTTTAAATCTATATTGCTAAGAAACTAATTGGATTATAGTAGAATCTATTAATCAAGTCTCACTTGTTATCAGCCGTATTTTGAGTATATTCTGTCTTTGTATGTGTTGAATGTGATCAGAAATCAGTGTTTAAAAAAAGGAGGAGAAGAACGTGGTTGCCCTGCAACTGTAGAAGTGCTGCCACAGAGGCCCCAAAGATGCTTAAGAACAAAGTGTGGATTACTTTTATGTACTACATAAAAAATCAGAGGCCTCTTTGTAGGTGAAAAGAGAAGAACTCTCCGTGCTTGGTAAATTTGCCTGCATTTTGCTAAAGTGAAACCAAGGTCTCCATGTAGCAAAGGTAACTGCTGTTACAGATTTTACTTTGATTCTTTGACCTGACTAAATCTGTAAGCCACAAAATAATGAAGGCGATGAGAAGCATTTTATAAAACCAAGTAGTATTCAGGGAACCATATGGATTATGATAATATTCAACTTCCAGTCTTAAGCGAACCAATGAGAAACATTACAATATTGATGAACAGTGCATTATAATTAACAGATGCTCTGGAGTCTGTAAATGCATGAAGGCTATTCTTTAAAATCCTGCAGTAAGATAGTTTAATTACATCTGATCACTGTGTTCAGCCAAAGCTGTTCGGTTTTTTAGTTTGAGGGTTTTGTGTTGTTTTTTTCTTTCTTTGGTGTTAGGGTGCTGGCTTTGGGAGTTTTGGTTTTTTACTGTAACACAGATAGATGTGCAAAAACTACTGATGCTAACTAGTGAAATGAACCTTCAAAGGTGTAACGATGTTTTAGGACTATGTATTTCATGGGAAATATGGCTGCATTACACTAAAATTTCACTCTAAAGTAACACCCTTGGGACAGTATACCTTCCTTAGGTTCTGTAGGCTCATCGCTTACCTACTGATAATGGTGATGCAAACAAGAGCTGTAGAAACCTAAAGCCTGAGCCGTGCACTGAATTAGCGAATCAGCCTTAGGCCCAAAGCTGAAGGGCTATGTTCTTTACCAATTTTATCGCGCTTGCATCCACACACTGGACCCTGCTTCTCCAGGAGTTGCAGCCTGACCTACTGTGCTCATAACTAGCATTTGAGAGATTAAGAAAGGGATTAATTAATCAGAGTCATCTGAAAGCTACATTTTTGCTGACATTTTATACAAAATTAATGCCTTGTAGAAGCTTGGGGTTGTAGCACCTGTTTGTTCATTTTTATTATGGCCAGTTTAAAAGATGCATATTTTTTTCCTAAATCAAAGTGCTTCCCATTTTATGTTTTTGTTTTATAGAAAAATGCTTTCCATACTGGCAAAAACTGTTACTATTTTTAAAAAGTACACATAGTTCTAGTAACTGATATGAAGCATGATTTTTCAAGCCATGGTAAGCAAGCAGAAAGAGGACCATGCAAATCATTATTTTTAGCTTCTTCTCAAACATAAGAGAGTCTATGAATTGAGCTGTTTTGCAAACTTTGTGACACAAACTTAGTTATTTGAAATTCACCTGTACTGGGGAAGTGGTTGTATCAAGAGTAAATGGTGAAAAATACTTCTTTGTAACACAGCACAAGACTGCCATTAATGCACACTGATCAGACCCTGTCTGTAAGACTGTTCTCAGCCTTTTGCTGAAAAAGGGAAAAAAACCCTGCTCTTGTTGTGACGTCATCTTTTTTGAAGCAATGTAGTATTCGTTGAAGCCATATGTAAAGTGGGACTAAGGTATTATGGTCCATTTAAATTCTGCTGCTAACGGCGATGTTCCTTGAAGCTCTAAAACATGTAAAACATTAAATCATGCCCTACCTTTGCTCTATCTAAGAAAACTCCATGCCATATACTAGGGTGAATTAAAAAGCAAAAGCAAAACACTGATCAGATCAGTACATGTGAATTGGATATTGCTTAACCACAGCATTAAAAAATATCCCTATCCTTATTATAGCTAAAATAAAGCTTTATTACAAAAAAAGGCCAGCTTTCCTGTAACATTAGTCTTGGCTCAAGAATGTTACACTCCTAAAGACAGTAATTAAAAAAGGTGCACCCAAACTCCATAGATATTATTTGCCAGATAGGCGAAGAGCAGACAGAAAACTGCACTCGCTTAAAGAGTGCATTTAGGTATATCTGTCTTGACCCTTGTACCTTGGTGGCTGCCATGGGGAGTCGGGTGCTGCAGTGCTCACCGTCGCAATGTCTCAAATCCTTTCTCTGGATGTAGCCTTAGCACCTGGCACTCTTCTGGAGGCGGAGTATCGTGTGCACTTTTGAAAGCAGCTTCTCCATTGGCAGGCTGCCACTGTGCGGTCCAACAGTAGCCAGAATTACAAAATAACATGAAATAGCCTCAAGCATCTGTACTGATAAACACCCAAAATTTCCCCAAAGGAGAAAGTTACCCAAGTATAATTAAACGTACATCACAGTGAGCTTCCTTTTGGAGTACTTGCTGTGTAGGACAGCTACACTGCTTGCTCAGAGAGCCATCCATAACGCAGTAGCGACTGGATCGCCTGCTGCTGGTTATGTCCAAACAGTCACTTACCTGCAACCACAAAGCTTGTCTTCCCTCATTAATGCTTGAAGATTACAGCGACTTCAATATGGCCTGAAGCGCAATTCCAGCTGGTTTACGATGCTTTCTATGACATTGGCACTTCAGGGAAAGCACACAGCAAATGGAAAGCGTACAAGCTTGCAAACAAGCTTACAAACAACAGGGAGACAGCTTCTCACCAGGAAAATAATCTCTTTTACAAGATGCTGTCCTTAATAAATAATGCACTTACCATTAAATAAAAAAAAAAAAAAAAATCTGTTCAATACTACAATCTGGTGAGAGATCGAATGACATCTCATTCCAGAGTTCTGCTGTATTTTAATAGGCACAATACATAATAAAGACTTCTTTACCTAAATAAAATTACATCTGCTTATTTATCATTAGATTACTCTAAACTGTGCTATAGTCTTACAAAGCCACTTAGAGTGGCTTTCCAGCTAAGTTGCCACTGATTCTTTGACTTGATTTTGTGTAATAAAGGCACTCCAGTATGAGACTGGCATACTCTGCAAAACCACTTCTATTTAGGAGTTAAAAATACATTTGCTTTATATTTTCTGCAGGAAACGTTAAGTATAGTCAGTGGGTACTATGTGACTGACAATATTCTAATAATGGTTCAAAACACATTAACTGCAGCACAACTTTGTAAAAGTGACATTTCTGTAGTAAGACACATCAGTATTCCCAAATAAAACACACTACGATATATTTTTACAGTATTTTTGTGGAAAATACTTTCTTGTGGACCAAATAAAATTAAACTTGCCATCTGCTTGTAAGATTCTTATTTCATAAAATGCACCAATTGGACAGGGTCCTGTTACCATGAGTTTGGGATAATTCCTGTTCACAAAAACTTTGGAAGCAATTGGACATGCAAGTCAAAGTTTATTGATTCAGAAGTATACTCTTGCTAAAATGTTTTATGGCCTTTTCAGTCAGAGAAGGCATGATCCCTACTCCCTGGGGATTACTGTGTTTTTTATTAAATATAGTTGCTGAAGATTGCTTCTTTTGTACAAAAATAATGGAATGAACCAATTCTTAAAAATAAATTAAAAATAGCCATTTTTTAAGAATCTAAAACAAATAAAAATTTTAAACAATAAGGGGGGAGGTTTACATTCCTTACAGAACCAGCGTGAGGTAGAAATTTAAGTCATTTTTCAGAAGTTACCCTAGAGATATTAATGGAATCTCTCAACTACTTTTGACTGTCTCGTAACAAATACGTACATGGTAACAGCTTAAATTTTAACAATTTTATCTTAAAGATTCTAGTGCCAAAGCAAGGTGCCATTTTTTCTTGATTTTTCTCTCCATTTTGCTCACCTCTAGTTCTTTGAAAGTCACTGCAGTAGTTCACCTTGATGCCTGAATTTCCTGGACTTTGTTTCCAGGCAACAGCTTCTAGGAAGAAAGGAGCCTTAAGCCAGTGTAGACCATTACTGTCGGTAATAAAAACTGCCCAATGTTGAAAACTCCGTAATGGTTCTGCTGTACCTCTGACTTTTTGATTCCCCAGTGCTGATGACTGACTATGTTATTCTTTAGTCTCATTGGTTCATCTTCAGAGAAGCCAAAATTTGTATTTGTGACCTGCCTGTAACTGTAGAAACAACTAGGAAGACGTACTGACGTATGACTTGATTAACCGTAAAAAAGCACGCAGGCTTAATGTTGAAGAAAGATTAGTAGCTGTGTGTTGCATACACAATAGAAAAATTAATTTTAACCCCCCAAAAGATTATACTTTTATCAAGGGGCTCCGGTTATGTCATCTAACTTCCAAGTATTACTGGTATCAGAACCCAGCAACCTTTTGTACATATACGACCAGGGTTTTTTGATGTATATTTAAATTTTGATCCTTACAAATACATTTTTTAGGATATGTGGTGTTAAAAAAATTTATGATCCATGTAGCAGCAGATATTTCATGTTTTCCCCTATTTGTTATCTTTGGTACTTATTGCTGTGTCCCCCGCTACTTTTCACAAATTTTCCACACAGCGAACAGGATGTTCACGGGCACAAGCAAACGGGAACCCAGACCTGTTGGTATAGATAAAACTCCAGCCACTTGTAGTACGCGGGCCAGGCTGATCTCTGCCACTAAAATCATTAGGCAATCACTAAGATCAACAGGAAATGTGCCGCTTAGTGTTCAGAGGAAAGTCTGAGACAGTTATTTCTTCACCATTGTAAAACCAGGAAAACTAGCAATTTTTGAATCATGAAAAGCTAACAATGCAGTTCAATCAAACTTAATGGCATTTTAAAAAAACTGGGTTTACAAGCAACAGAACTGCGCTCTCGGCTCTGGCAGTATTTTGACATTTGAAACAATGTCTACATCACATAGCAAGACTGAATACTGACCAACCGTTAACTCAATAGAACAATTTCTTGCTCTCAAACGGATAATGTGTCAGTCTGACCTTTCATTTAAAAGACTACTTAACACCATGGATTTAGCATGCCTTGCATTTTCCTTTGTAGCTCTGACTGTTTTAAAGCTTTAAGTATATTTTATTTTCATTGTTTAAAGAAGAATCTGAGGCACAATCCCAACTTAACAAATCAGTGACAGAGCCAGGAACACAAAGGTCTCCCGACTTCTTGCTTATTAGGTCATCCCTTCACTATGCTGTCTCCCCAAAAGGTTCCTCCTAAACTAAGAGTTGATGCAAAAAATTACATGTTAATCATTGTGTAAAGCAGTAAAAATAACAATTTGCCTTGAAGTCATTTTCCCCCTTATTAACCATCATTATGGCAATGTAACAAAAAAGAATGTCCCTGAATGCAAAAAAACAGATTTACAAATCTCAGGGTAGCTAAAAGAGTCTTATCAAACTTCATCATACTACTATTAACTTTTATATCAGAGAATTAAGCAGATGTATAAGATGTCAATAGGCTTGATCTTTACAACTTGAGATCGTTGTTTCCCAATGGCTTAAAACAATCGTTCACAAATTCATCACTGACTTCTTCTAAAGCAGCTGGCTTCCATCTGGGGGATTGGTCTTTGTCAATCAGCACTGTCAGGTGGAGTATAAAAAGACAAAAGTTACTTGTAAACTTTCTCTAATTAAGATTACTTTAGATTGCATCAAGACAGACACATACAGTGAATACATGGAGGAGAAAAATCAATACGCTTTGGAGAAGATGCAGTTGTTAAAACATAGATATTTCTACTGTAATAAAAATTATGGAGTTGTGACCTGTCTAGAGACATATCGGGGAACCACCTGATGATACAAGGCACAGTGGATCACTTCAGAAGTAGCCCAAGCTTTGAAGGAATAGTCCTGAAATTTGTGCTTTCTCTTAGACGTACTATTCTTGCCTGTCTTCTGCTTTTTCACGTGAAGCTGGGAACAGTATGCATGATGATGCTTTTGGACAAGGGCTTTCACATCTCTGTGTAAATCTGACTCTTTGTAGAGTATAGGAAAAGACTCAAAGTAGGTGCTAAATGCCCAAAGCTAATTTAAGTGCATCATATAAACTAATAACGAAATAACTAATGATGAAAGAGTAAAGCAGAGTATCTTTGCGGGAAAATCAAGAATATTCATTTGTAAATACTGACAGATACTGCAGACCTATGTAGATTTAACTGTGAAGATTTGTATAACCTTAGTATGTATACTTTACTCGGTAGGCTGTGAAACACACATCACTGAAGCTAAAATCATCAGTGAATGAACTGCATGTTAAAACTGTAACAAGAAATACCAATGCTCAAAAAGCATTCCTTGTATCACAGGAATGTTGAAGGCACGTCAGCAGGAACAGCTGCACTAGCAAACAATAGTAAGACAAGAAAGATTTTATTTGTGTGTAAAAATGAGCAATATGAATGGAATTCCAGAGCACCCTTCCGAGCACCTTTGTGGCTCCAAGAAAATCCATAAAGGTGCTATTCAAAATGTGAAATTTTTATAATTTAAAAAAGAATAGCTTTAGTAACTGTAGCTGTCCAGGATGCACTGACTACCCAACATTCCTCCTCAACACACCCTCTCTTCAGATGTGTGATATCAGCACCTGATTTGGAGATGCACCTGTGTCCTGGGAGACCTCCCGACTGACACAGCGCACAGCATATAAGGGAGGGCAGGCAGAAAGTACCTTTCAAGTTCCTCTGTTGAGAATAGAATTAATTTGTTTGTCCTTTCTGACAAAGACTTCAGAGTAAGGTGGTTTTAAAGGCACACAGACAAAAGATACTCACAGGGACTAGATATTTTGAAGACTAACAGCTAAGGTAAGTTTTCATGTCTTTCTAAATGGACTTCATTTGTGGTGACTAAACTACAACTATCCAGGATGAGAAATGTATAAAGGAGTTGGATTATAAATTCAGTGGAAAGAATGCCCACCTAAGGATTGTGTCTTATCAAAAGACAGGCATTAAGGCAGCTTGTGGTAAAAAATGTGACTTGAAATCTTCTTTTTAACTCTTCCCTCTATAACCAACTCTTGGAAAATGCCTAGAAAATAAATACTGTTCAAATTACAACTGCACTAATTAATATTTCTGTAGCTGAAGACATAGAGGCATTGCAACTCTTTAGCTTGCATCTCCAACGAGAATCGGAGCCCTGTGTCAATTTACCTGCAAGTACAGGGCTAAGGACTCCCTGGATACAAATAAACACACTTTTGAAGAGAAACCCATTGTAGAGATAGAAGCTGCAATTCCATGGAGAGTAGAATCCATGTGGGCAATTCTTTAAAAGAAATGTGCTTTAAGAGAATGATTTTATTAGGCCATTCAACTGGGTAACTTAATGAAAAGTTATAATTCTACAAGTTAATTTTAAATATTATGATGTGAAGCGATTGATTGGTTTGGGTCAAAACATATAATTGTCCCAAATCAACTATGTTTATTCCATCAGAGTAATACTTGTCTAATGACTTCAACTGAAGTTGAAGGTCATGATCTGGCCAAAATAATCTTAACTGTTATCCACAAAAGACAACACTGACTAGAGACGCTTTAAATAAGGCGGGGTGGGGTGGGGAGGGAAGTCCATGTGTATGCTATTCTGAAGACTTCCAAGATAAATTAAGGGACGTTCATTAAAATAACAGTAACTGAACATAGACATTGTGTTCAGGGTTTGTTGTTGTGGTTTTTTTACCTCTTCAAAAATAAGAAACAATTCAAAAACCCCTCTGTTCAGTAGCAGTGACCTCACCAGAGTTAAATTAGTGTTCTATTTTTCAGCTTCATTCAGCACAGTCAAAACAGTGATATTTCTAAGCACCTGAAATTCTGTTGGTTGCAATGAAATCTCTCTACCTACTTGCTGACTGCACGGGGTTTGCGTGCCCAGGGTAAGGCTGCCAGCACTGCAGGAGAGAGGGCAGAAGCCATACAGAAGTAAGATCTTTGCAGGGTCAGCAATATGTAGAAGGCCTTTACAATTCCATTTGAAGTGTACGTTCCTGCACAAATAGTTAGGAGGCTAATTTAACAGATTTCTGTACCCTCAAGCTGCTGAGATTGTAGTGTACCTGGATATGTTTGAGCCCAGACTCCAAAAATGACACTTTTCTTATGCAGTAAGAATTAAAAAATAAAATTGTTGGAAATTACCCAAATCTTTGCATTTCTTAGTTTATGTATTATTCTATAAATCAAGGTGAAAAATGGATCTCTAAAGTATTTAAAGACCGCATTTACCATTATATGGGAAAACGCTGATGAAATATGATCTTTGTATTTTATGCTTTAAGGGTTTAGGCTGCTACTTAGTAGCCCCAATCACAAGTGGGGAAGTAGATTTGGCAGCAGAGTTTCAGTCTGGCTGAAAGAAAACTGTCTAAAAGAAAAATGAAATTTTGACCTCAGGTCAAAGCAGGTTTAAAAAGCTTTTAAACAAACTCTTTCCCTAGCATGCCTATTAAAATTACGGTTTGAAGCAGATAAAAACTGTTATTAAAACCTGACCAATGGCCATTGCTGCTGAAAAAAAATCTTCAAAAACTAAAATCTGATTATTATATCTTAACTTTACTTTGTGGTAGACAGGGTCAATAGCTGGCTCTTAAATGCTTGGAATATAATGTTTTAATGAAGAAAAAGCTAATACTTAACACTTTTATCATTTTCATTTTTATTCACTATGGTTGATCCTGTGAAGTACTTAATAATTTTACTTCCTATTAAAAAGGATGCTCAGCACACTGTTGGATAATGATTTCTATGAGATTAGACCCAACTACAAAAATGATTTTTGAGTCTGATTCTGCACCACTGTTAAACAAGAGAAACAATTTTAAGATGACAAATCTGAGAACAAGATATATGCAGTAAGCAGAGAAGAAAACGGCTTCAAGAACAAATTATTATTCTTAGCAATCCCCCCAGTGCAGCTGGATCTCTGGTGGGGTTTTTTTCTTCCCCTGATATAGTTAAGCCTTTGCTATGCCATCCTCTGTAAAAGAGGAGCTTCCCAACTGCTGTTCTTGCAGGTTCTTTCTTTACAAGCAGTTTGTATAATATACTGACATGTGATTTGCTTTTGTGTTCTACTGCATCCCCAGATGGTTTAAGGACCTTGTGCTTTACGAGTGAGAATTTGGCTTGTTGTTCATCTGACTCTCAGACTTTGAATTTGTCGCTTCCCAAATAACTACATTTCAGCAGTTTATATGGTGGTTTAGAATATATCCTAGGAATATTCTTTTTAAGATATCTTTGTCCCCATTACACAATGAATGTACATGTACTTAATGAATGTAGTAAACCCTTCAAAGGAGTCTCTGCTAATAAGTGCTAAAGATTAATTAAAATCAGAAACTTTTTCCATGTTGTACAAACAAACTTTGCATCTCTCACCCCAGGCTATCTTTAACGCAATATTATTAATAGTGAATGCTCAAACAATTATCCACTACTTTATAAAGACAGATATAAAAAATGAGGAGGAGGTGATAATACATACTCAAGTATGTAAATGTGTGAATTACAAGCCAGGTTCCCTCAACCCCAAAGTGTTATTCATCCAAATGTTTTGTACTGTAAGCTCCTTGGAAAAGGAAATGCCTCTGGTTTGTTTCATCTTGTGCTGTATAGTACATAAATAATTACTACAGTTTCCAACAGATGTGACACTGGGTTTGACAAACTGCATAGTGAATCAGCAGTAGAATCAAGGACGCAATCTAAGTTTGTCCCCTAGCTGAACTTGCTGAGCTGCTGCTCTACTTTTACCACTACCTATTTTGACTAATGCCTTAAAATGCTGAATTATTTAAGTTTACATATATGACTTTTTAATAGTAAGACACCTTTATACAGAGATATGTTGGACATGGGTGAAAGTAGTCTCTGTTCTAACAACTTTCTAAGCAAATAGCTGTTCCTGACTTTGAGTCTTAAACCATCTTACAGCTGGTTGAACCAGCTATGTGGCAACACTAAGTCTAGACACATAAATGATACCCATAGCTACTCACTACTACCAGCATTAAATATATTTTGAACTTTCCCAATGAACTGGTGAAACCTTTTCACGGTGCTGCATTACCAGGTGGATAAGTAACACCAGGAAACTGAGATTACACAAAGGAAACAACATGGCTGTTACACTTTGGAACAAATAATAACTTTTGGCCATACAAGAGTCCAATGAGCAAAAACTGTAGCAAGCTGGGAAGTGTTCTCTGGGCTGCTGCCGCATGTGCTTTTCTTAACCTCTAGAGAAGCAACACAACAGTGAGTTTGCATATTATTAAATTTGAGAAACATTTCTGGTGTGCATGCTTACCTGCTCGAACCCCTTCATAGAAGTCGTGGCCTCTCTGAAAGACACAAAAACAAGCTGTAACGTGACAGATTCTATTTATTCCATCTTTCCCTATCCCACTTCTGCTTGAAATGTAAATTTTCAAGATTTGGTTAAATCCCACTTGTACTGTTCTCATCTAGTTCTGCTTTCGCCTTACTTTGAGCTCTCTATCCTCTTGCTTAAATGCACCCACAACTCTTAAAATCAGTGTGTTGAACTGTAGTTGATCAGCCAACTTTTATGCAGTGCAAGCTCTCTCTCTGTGTGACACTTCATAGATTTTTCTGAAGAGTTTTGCATGATGAGGGCTAAGGTGTGTAGGATTAGAAATTCCTCAGAGAAAGGCCAGTTTTCAGGAATTGTGATGTATTCTGTATACATGAAACAAGTTGCAGTTAAATGGATTCCTGGAAACATCCAGTTTTGTTTTTTTATAAAGGTAAACCTAGCATTTAAATCCCTAAGGATGCTTCACTAGCAATGGAGCAACAATACTAGTTTCAGGAAAGATATGGTAAGGATACTGTCAGGATCTACAACATATCAGAATGATATACATTTTCAAACTTTTTAAAAAACATTTACTTTATCACAAATCATTTAATCAGATACATAAAAATCTTATTTTAAAATGTGACAAAATTAATAAGGGTGCCACGGGGAAGCTTTGAGGAATCTGCTCAGATAATTCATTTAGCAACTCTGTTCTACTGAAAGGATTGCTTCCTCATATGTTCTCCAAGTACTCAGCCCCTACTACAAATAGTACTAAAATCTCCTGTTTCCTTTAATAAACTTATCACAGCACTCCTGAAAGGCAGTGATACGCAGCTATTCCCACCCTGCTGACAGGAACTGAGGCACTGAGAGCAAAGTAATGTAAATAGGAAATCTGGTCAACACCACCAGAGTTTTAAAATTATGGTCCAAATACAAAACTTCCTAGATTGTATAACATTATCATGGTTTTCTTAACAAGTCCTCTACCATTCCCAACTGACCATCATTACTGTGATCTTCTTAGAGTTGCATATAAATATGTGGAACTGGAAAAAAGAAAGTGACAGCCTAACAAACAAAAAGAAGATACTGGAAAAAAAATCCCTATAAATGTTGAGCCCTTAATGTAATGTATAAAAAACCTAAGTGTCTGACAGGCTCACTGCCCCTCCATGGCTGGAAAGAGACAACGGGCTCAGCGCTCAGCTGCCTGCTTACCATGCATGCTTGGCTCAGTCTGTATTCCATTGTGAGTACGTCTTGTAAGCTCATGGAAGCTCCTTCTCTGAGCTGTCTGAGAGTCATCTTTAAGGATGTAGGTGACATCTTATTAATAGTCTGGGGAAGATATTAAAAATGTTTTTATTATCTTCAATTTAGACACTTCTGTAAGTCTCTCTTTTTTGCATTTTAAATTTCAAGTAAATGATGGTACTCTTCTCTCTGAGCTCACTTATGTGGTACCTATCCCTTCTGCTCCCTCCCACCATGCTGTCATACTAAATGAACTTACTTGCATAAACTTTTATCAGCAAGATCTTGTGGAAGCATGCCATCACTTGTGGAAAGCCTAGAACTCCTAAGGTCACATCATTTATTATCAAATTACTACTAGTCAGAGAATCTAACGCAGCTTAAATGATTTCCAAACAGATACTTTTGTAAGTGAAGGTGAGCGTTACAGGCAATTAACTCCATTTTTAAATATAAATGTATAGTCTGAATTGCTCTTAGATGTTACCGATATTGTAGCTGATAATACTATTGTACAGCACTTACATTTTATTTAGTACAATAGTCAGAGTTTTAAGGTAGCAGTGGTGAGAATAGCCGCAGACTTTTAAGTAGTTGCTTTATCATCATCTGCAAAAACCAGACAATATACTGAGAAGAAATTTGTGGAAGAAAAAAATATTAAAAGAAATCAAACCTAAGTGCATATTTGTCCAGGCTTCTTGTCTGGGATCAACAGATACTGCAGTAATTTAGCCTTACATAGCTCTGCTGATGGGAAGCCTGGAGGTCTTGCCTTCTTTTGACAGAGCTACAGGCTATAAATATTATGCAACAAACAGGATCTGTTTACGGCACACAAACAAATGCTGTAAATCTGGCTCTCATGACTATCCTTCAATTAACAGCATGCCAGTAAACAGTAGGGGGAGGTGGGGAGAAAGATGAAAACCTAGTTAAGAAAACAGAGCTGAGCTTTAAAGCTTTCAGGGTTGTGGGAGAAAGGAGCTAAATCTTATTGTTGTTGATCTTTGTTTTCTTACTCTAAACAAGACTACTCTTTCCCTGTAAACCCAACTAAAAGCTCTATTATTCACAGTACAATAGACATTTCCTGTTAATTAGGACATTTTTACCACTACCAAAAAGTGGCAGATGGTAAGATTTGCCTCTTTACATTATTTTCATTGCAGACATTAGACTCCTTATTCACAGACTGAAATGGCAGGTTTCCAGTCATTAATGTTTTTTCTGGCTCCCAATTACTCTTCATCCCTCTTCAGACACCAGCTGATACAGCAGTGACCCATTTTTGCCTAGTTAAGCTGGAAAACATGCTATTGCTATACAAGCAGGAGGCTGCGCAATTGTACCTTAAAAGCACTGGTTCTGTCATTCTATTATTTGCATGTTGACCACTCGCTTGAGAGAGAAGCTGGTTTAGAAAGAATTAATGCTGGCTCAACCTGTCAGCATTTCCTGCATTCTGGTAAACCTCTCTAACAACAAGCTACCTTTCAGCAGATAAGGAAACCAGCTATACCTCTAATTACATCACTATGTATGTCTCAGATGGATAGCAATTTTTAACTGGATCCCTTATTTCCCATAATATGCTCTTGCTGGCTGTACCTTTGAACTGGACCTTTTCTCCTTTGAGTTTTACATTCTGTCGTCTAATTAGAAAGTCTTTGCTCAGACCAGGTTAAACAGTATGCACAGTGCAACCAGATGGTTTCCTAGGTGAAAGGGTAATGGCAACTTCTTTCTGGTCAAAGAAAGCACTGAAATGGGGAAGAACTGAAACTAGCACCTAACTAGTCTAGTGCATCCAGCAGCTGCCTTATCTTGGCATATCAATGAGGCTGAAGGTGGAGGAGGGACTGCCATAAATGAAGCTGAAGGAAGAGGAACAAGGAAAGAAAATGGGTAGGTGTAATTGCAGAAAAATGAGTCACCAGTGTATCTATAAATAAATTCTCCGTATGAAGAGGAGGAGAGGATCGGTGCTAGGGAACAAGCCTGAAAAGGAGATAGGATAGGCTGAAGTGGGGAGTACTAAAATGCAAATAAGTCTTCATAGAAGTATTTGACATCTATTCCAGTATCTTTCACACCATCTTGATTTCAACATAATGATCCTGAAAGCTACAAGCTGAATTTGCAATAGATCTGAATTCCAATAAGATACTGTCAGAAGGTGACCAAATTAAGTGTCACTGACTCAATGGAATCCCTTACAAGAGTAACAGCTGGAATAGTGGCTGCCTCTTGTCTCCACGGCCCATTGAAGTTTCTCACCTGAGCTGCTTAGGGTCCTTGAGGGAGGCTTTCTTTAAGTTAAAACAAAACAAAAAAAACAACTCCCAGAGGTCCAATGTACCAGTTCCCTTTCAATAGATGAAGACACCCATCACTTACTCTCTGAGATACCAAAGCATTTGTTTGTCTGCAGCAAACAATGGTTCTGGACGAGCTTTGATTAAAATATGAGCATCTAGCTAAATCATCACAGGAAAGCTACTTAAGGACAGACATATCATTCTCTTACTGGTCTGTTAACAGAGGCTTCAGAATGCATCTTTACTTGAATTCAGCACTACCAAGATACCATCCAGCTTTGTTCCTGTCATCTATCATCTCACCCACTTGCTGCACGCCCATTTAAAGTTTCAGGAGCTAGTGTCTGCATCCCAGCCTGACCAGTAGATCTGGACAAGGTGTCTTATAATTCCTAGCCTCTGCAGTGTCCTTCACAATACACTGGAATTCATTCAGTAACAGTGAAGGCTAGTAAATAATGAAGTATCAGTGCTCAGAAGGTGCACTGTCCTGCCAAAGAAAGCTGTCAGAAAGCATTGTGTGAAAGCCAAGTCAAACATCAGATGCTTTTCAGGTTTTGACCCTGCATGTTTACTTCATCCAATTAGAAGTGGTACTTCTGTCACTCAGATCAAAGCTTTATGGCTCATGTAAACCCTGAAAACAAAGTAATGCTATAAAGTAAAAGATTTAAAAAAATATTTTACTACGAATTCAAAAAGTGTGTTAGTACTCTGGCTTTCTACCTATTTGTAACTGGATTCAAAATATGATTTAAATCATAAAGCCATTCTCAAGTAGAATTTTAACAACTTTACATTTTTCTTACTCGTGCAAACCACTTCAGTATCAGATGTGTGAAAGCCTGCCAATCAGGCATGTTTTGAAAGTAAAAATCGGAAGTACTGTAAATTGAACAGAACAGGATACCTAGGATAGCATGGCTCACAGCATACTTGGATTATAGCAGAACTAGTGTTCCGTTTTATTAATGCTAAAAGGTATCCGTACATCCAAGGTGTACCTCCAAGTTAGGGTATTTGTATTAGACTTTCAGTTAGGGCTTATTCCATAAGCTTATTAATATATCATAATAAATATACAGGGAAACAAAAAAAATAAGCATACACATTGCTGTTACTGAATCCTTTAAAACTTCTATATTTATCATTTGAATGTGCTGTTGTTCCTGTACCTGGACACTAAAGTAAAACCTTGGTTTCACAAAGTGACAGGAAACATGCAGGGGCATACTCTTGGTACTGTGACACTACTGATGAGGAAAATTACTTGCTTCACACAAGTCAGCAAACTGCTATCAAGGATAATGTCTGATAATCTCAGACTGTTGTGGTTTTGTTATGTGTTCCCTGCTCTAACCAGTTCTTTGAACTCTGCTCCTCTGAGCAATGTGAGAGCAGGCTCGGAGTGTGGGTGTTGTAAGTTGCTCAACTGCCAGGGTGCAAATGACCATTCTTCCTCCAGCTACAATTAAGTTTAACTACAATTCTGCTTCCCCAGTAAAACAAAACCTCCAGTTTAACTGGCAAGCATTTCCTGGAGAAATTTATATTCCTGGAAAAATTTATACCTGAATCCCTTTTTAACACACACACACCTGCCCCAAATGCATTTTCCTTCTTTGGTTTTATGGATCTTTTGCAGAAGAAATTAAGTATCCAATCCTACAAATTTACTTAATCCTACTGGCTTAGCACAAAATGTGTGCTGTTAGAGACTTGTCTGAAATTTACATACTTGTTCACACTAATAAGCTTTGTACCTGCTAGAAAATATTAGTGGTGGGTTTTTACCACAAATTTCTGGGTGGACAGAAGCCACTCATATTCACACAGTCTCATCTCTTGAACAGATAATTGTTTGGGAACTTCTGGCAGCTCCAAGGACAGTCTTTCATTTACTAATCATATGAAAGAAAAAGGCTGCTATAAAGTCCTACTAAAGATATGAAATAAAATTAAAAAAAACAAACCTGAAGAAGCAACAAAAGATCTTTATTTTTGTTCAGGAATTAAAAAAAAAAAAATCAGTTGCACAAAATCATAACTTTGAAGTAGATGACAGTTTTCAGTTCTAAACTAAAAATATGAAACAAATGTATCCCCCTAAAAAGAAGGAACAAGAACTTTTTTTTAAATAGGGGAGATCTGAGTTAGAAGGCTGCAGATGGAGGAAGCAAGTCAAGCCGGATCTGGGTAACTAGAGCAAATGTGGCAGAACAAATTATCTAGTTAACATATTTCAGTAATGAAGTGTTTCCACACTCCTTGCACCTTTTCTAGTAGAAACTGTATTTTGAAAAAAGCACCCCTTAAGGGTTATAAGCCATTTTTAAAAGTTCCACTAGGTCTGATTATGTTTTAAAGTGCCATAAAATTGCATGAAATTAACTTAGGAAAAGCTGTAAATAATTCTTGATTGTTTTCAACCTCCACTGAAACTAATCAATATAATATGCCTGCAGAATTCTATTAAACTTTATAAAATCTAGAAATAAAATACTGCCTCGTAACTCAATACTATAAAGAAATATGAGCCACTAAAAGTGACTGCTATTAACATGCTATCAAACTGTTTCAATAGACCTTAATATTACTGCTTACCCTGCCATCTATAACATAGGGAAAAAGTGAAGAACTGAATCATACAGCCTTTACAGTTTGGGGGAAAACCATGATGGTAGCCTGTGGTAGAACTCAGGTCTACAAACATAAAATTATTCTTCTGGCACTAGCTCACTTGACTACTTTATTCAGTGAAACCTGAATACTAGTTGCGAAAAAAAATTGGCTTTCCCTTTCATTCAATTTTGTTTTGTAATACATACGCTGAACTTCTTGCAATGTCCTAGGCGTACTGGTTGGCACAAGGATAACTTTAAAACTTCCTTTCTCAAAAACTGTTTGAGAGTTCCAGTGACACAATGTTAAATCTTTAACCAAAAACTAAAACCAAAAATGTGTCTGTGTTATCTGGGACAGGATGCCTAATGTTAGTGATACTACATTATAAGATTATATTCCTTCTGCTCAAATGAAAGTCCAAAGATGATGGATGTTTTCTTTTATTGAAAGAGCAGGATTTCTTCTGTCATCTGTTACCAAAGTTAAAACAAAGCTTTGTTGGACAAATGCTTGTGTGCTATCCAATTTTAAGTAATATTTGAAGAGCTCCAAGACAAACCTTTACAAGGCACCAGAATACAGATACTTCAAAGGAAAAAGAGAAAATACACACATTACTTGTAAATGAATGTAAGTGGCTTCTTGCTTCTGAGGCTGAAGTGTGTAATATTGCTGTACATTTTTTTGAGTAGTGACTGTATCCAACACTCAGAAATGCATTAAAAGGATCAAAAAATACTTTGTGATGACAAGTTGCTTGCTGCTTACCCAAATGAGATATCTAGTATGGAAGAAAACGAGCAACACTGTTCTGGCACTGTTTTATTTCAACCCTTGGCACTGAATGAGAAGCTATAAAAGGAACCTTTGTCACCAACAATCCCCTGATCATGGGGAGGGGAAAAGGGAAAGAGTTCTTGTTTTTTTTACTAGATTACAATTTCATGCAACATATGATGGTATTCACATTGTATGCTTTTACAGAGGAATATTCTTGTCTGAGTGGAACTACTGGCAATCCCACAAGACTGTCCAATGTCGTATTGGTGTTATGTAGTATTAGTTATGTTAATAAGGTGACTAAAGTCTGCCCCGTGAAAAGAAAGTAGAGATCCAGACTTAACAATGTCGGAGCAACTGACATAATCTAGCTGGACTTGTGCAAAGCATTTGACACTGTCCCACACAACATACTTGTGTCTAAATCAGAGACGTGAATTTGATGGATGGACCACTCAGTGGATAAGGAATTGTCTGGATGGCCACACTCAAAGAGTCAATGGCTTAATGTCCAAGTGGCGAGCAGTGATCAGTGGTGTTCCTCAGGGGTTGGTACTGGGACCGGTGCTGTTTAACGTCTTTGTTGGTGACATGGATGGTGGGATTGAGTGCACCCTCAGCAAGTGTGCTGATGACACCAAGTTCTATGGTGCTGTTGACATGCTGGAGGGAAGGGATGCCATCCAGAAGAACCTGGAGAGGCTTGAAAAGTGGGCCTGTACAAACCTCATGAAATTCAACAAGGCCAAATGCAAGGTCTTCCACATGGGTCAGAACAATCCCAAGCACAAATACAGGCTGGGCAGAGAATGGATTAAGAGCAGCCCTGAGGAAAAGGACTTGGGGGTGTTGGTGGATGAGAAACTCAACATGAGCTGGTAATGTGCGCTTGCATCCCAGAAACCCAACCACATCCTAGGCTGCATCAAAAGACGTGTGGCCAGCAGGGTGAAGGAGGTGATTCTGCACCTCTACTCCACTCTGGTGAGACCCCACCTGGAGTACTGTGTGCAGCTCTGGAGTCCTCTACACAAGAAAGACATGGACCTGTTGGAAGGTGTCCAGCGAAGGGCCACGAAGATGATCAGAGGGCTGGAGCACCTCTGCTATGAGGACAGGCTGAGAGAGTTGGGGTTGTGCAGCCTGGAAAAGAGAAGGCTCCGGGGAGACCTTATAGCGGCCTTCTAGTTCCTAAAGGGGGCCTACAGGAAAGGTGGGGAGGGACTCTTTATCAGTAAGTGGAGCAATAGGATGAGGGGCATCAGTTTTAAACTGAAAGAGGGGGGATTTAGATTAGATATTAGGGAGAAATTCTTTACTGTGAGGGTGGTGAGGCACTGGAACAGGTTGCCCAGAGAAGTTGTCAATGCCCCATCCCTGGAAGTGTTCAAGGCCGGGTTGCACGGGGCTTGAAGTAACCTGGTCTAGTGGGAAGTGTCCCTGCCCATGGCAGGGGGGCTGGAACTAGATGATCTTTAAGGTCCCTTCCAACTCTAACTATTCTATAATTAAATAGCTAACAAAAATAACACAAAGACATTACCTCTAGCTGCTTAATGGCAAAAGGAGAACCATCTTGCTTTAATTTTTTAACAATTTCTTCCATGCTATTTGCTGAAAAAAGACTAAAAGGAAAAAAAGTAGTTAAGAAATGAATGAACTGCTTTAGCCTTCCTCTTCCCTATCAAGTGCTAGTAACACAGAAATTAGAAACAGAGCGTAACCCTCTGATTTGGCTTTTCTTAGCAATGCGTTCCCTGTTCAGTTTTAAGTAACTCAGTTGACAGGCATCTCCTCTTCCTTTACAGATCTCCAGCATTTCAATAAACTTCACTTACAAACTCTGATATTTATCCAGAAACTTTAGTTACTACCATCGGTCTTATCTGTGTTTTTATAATACATCAAATGTTTAGCTATCAGTTCTGTTCTATTGGTTTGGTGTCAACATCTCTAAACTTTCTTATTGCCGTACTTCTTCAAAAGTTTTAGGTGCTTCTTATCACTCTTATTCTTCCCTTTCTGACACACAGAAGTTCCAAACAATCAAAGAAATGGCCTTATATCAATGAGTATAAATGTGCTATGTAACATTTCCTGTCCAACTGAACGATTACTCTCAGAAATCCCCATCCAGTTTCTATAAAAAATGTTTTTTCATGTGCCATAGGGTAGTTTAATATAATGGTCTATGAATTAGGCAAATATGCTCAAGTATTCAATATACTGATGAGTGAAATATTTACTGAGCTTCAGATAAAGCTCCCTAAAGACAAAAAAGTTTAAATTACTACCTTGAATGTAATTTCTATCACCTTATCTGGGGAACACTGATACTGTTACTGGATTTAACTTCATGTTCTCTATCCAAGAGAATAAAAAAAAAAAAAAAGATTACTGAATACCTGTTAATCTTCTCCATATGTTCATCAAGTACAAACTCCTTTTCTTGATCAATTTTGCTCTATTTAAAAAAAAATTACATATTTTACTTGGGTTTTTAGAGTGAAAAACTTATCAGTACTGAAAAATTCCAATGACTTGTGTTACAGAAATATCATATCATAAAAGAACATTAATATTCATAGGACACTGAAATTTTTAATGAGTTACAGTTTTGTTTTACAAAACATTACTGTATTTTTTACAGTAATGTTTTGTTTTTTTAAAAAAGTTTGGTTTTCTTAAAAAGCAAACAAACACGTATATACATTTTTTTTTAAATGATGAAACAAAAAAATGCATTTCTCTTCTTTATCTTTTCTCTGTTGTTTTACAAAATTTTATTTAGAAAACTGTAGTGTGAAAAATATGCTGGCCTTATGTGGAAAGGCTGTCAAATGTTTCAGATTTCCTGCGGTTTAGGATATAAGCAGATGTTTTGGTAACAGCAGCTGACGCTGGGAAAGGTTCCCTTCAGCTCTGATACGTAAAAATACACAGCTTCCTTTTCCTTTCCATGCCATCTTGTAAAGCAGTATACTGCAACATATAATCACTCCTATTTCATAGCTTTCTATTTTGTCAAAATAATCAGTACTACTATGTAAACTGGCTTATCCCATTTATTTTTCTAATTAATCTTTATATATGAACTTAGTCATTCCAAAACACAAATAAAAAGAGTAGACACTGCTCATTTTAAAGCCAAACAACTGAGGAGTACTACTCAGATTAACTGAATACATTGAATCCTGATTTGACTCCAGAAGTTTCCTTTCTTTTGAAATAAAATTACAACGCACATCAAAACAGCTAAAATAGCCACCGAGTAAACTGACTGTAAAGCCAAAACCTTTTATTTTCATGCCCATGATCATGCTACTGGCTGAAAACTTACTTCCACACATAGAAGAGAGAGTGAGCTGATCACAATTGGAATTTGAGGATTATCCAAAACAAATAAAAAGTGAAGAAAGACTTTTAAATTTTAATTTTGACCACTGTAGGCCTTAGTGCTGCAAATCAGTGCAAAGAGTTTGGAAACCCATTATTTTTAACCATAAAATGAAAGATTAGTAGCATGGATAAAAAATAATTTGGTTTTACGTATATTTAACAATTCTGCTTGATTTCAGTAACTCATCAGATTACCTTCGCATGGTAGGAGTTCAGTAAGTCTGCAATATTTTCTGTTGAAGGAGATTTCAGTGCTATCAGGTCTTTCTCTAAGGCAGGTAGCTATGAAAAATAAGATTTAATGAACAGTAGATCAAACAAAAATGTACTTATTGGATTGTTACTGCTTTGGTAATAGTACTACACAGTATATATGTATATAAACTTTCAGACAGATCTTAAAGAGGTACCAAGTAAACAATAAAAGGAGCCACAGTTCACTTTTTTAGTGTTGAACCATCTGGATTTAATTATGCTTGCAGCAATCAGCAAAGAACTCTGCTTCCCAAGCGGATCCCCAATGCAGTGCTACAGCTGCAGCAGGTAAAGCCAGCCTACAACAGTCTGAGAGGAAAAAGCAGGTGCCTGGCAACCATGCTATGCTCAAAATAGTATCTAACCAGCTCCACAATGACAGTCATGGGTCTTTCCACAGAGAAGGAAAGCAAGTCATTGTTTCTCCTTCACTTATGTCCGTGCGAGTTACTGGAACATTATGAGTCTGACTTTATCAAATATATGAATTTTTACACTTTCTTACAGCAACTGTAAGAAACAAATAGGATATCTCTTAAGGAGATTGAAAAAGACCACGTTAATGGGGTGTTACCTAGATTAAAAACTTCGCAGTTGTATAAATCTCTCATTTCAGGTATTGTTCTCTCAATTGTACAATCCTTCAAACAACTTCAATTATGCTCTGTAAATCATGCCCTTCAACAGTAGAATCATGAAGACAGCAACACTTGCTCCCTATTCCAAGCAAAGCTGTCACTAGCTGGAATGTGTTATAGTGACAGCTTGGGAATATCTTATGATCCCCGTTCACAGTGTACGGCCGGCTAATACAATTGCGCCTCTGCATACACTCAAGTTGGTAAAAGTGTATTGGTGTGCAACACAACTCAAACTTGTCTCAAATGGTTGTAGGCTGCGCCCTTGCTAGCACTGGTTAGCAGCTTACCTTTTCAGATTCTACAAAATGTGTAGCGATGCCAGCTTTCAGTACATCTCTTCCTTTCAGCCTAAATCCTGTTAGTGCAAGGTAATAGCCAATCCTTCCTGATAGTCTTGGCAAGAAATATCCTCCACCTACATCAGGAAAAAGGCCTGTAATAAACAAAACAAAACAAAAAATGTCAAGGGAAAACAACTTGTCCTACTCATGCACGTAACTTACTAGCTATTTCTTCTTGTCTCACTTTCATCTCCCTGACTTAGGCACGGCTCTCTTGCCCGTTTCTCCTTGACTTGGTTTGACATTTCTGTCATCAAAACCCTTCCTAAAAGCAAGCTCTTGAACACCTTCCAAACTGTATCCTTTCCAATGGCACGTAATTTACAAACATATACCAGACAATATGGTATTTTCATTCTATTTGCCAACAACTTGAGATGTTTTTTAGATGCCTGAAGAATCAAGCGTGCTCTCAGCAAAAAACAGAATTGACACCAAGATTTGTGAAATAATCTGTGCAAGCTCAAACTGCATGCTGCTCTTTCTCTGAAATCTTTTATTATGATAAAAATATCAAACAATGAAGAAATGCCTCTTTCACAGCTAAGTTTGAACAAATTTTGGGGCTGAGAATTCATTAATAGATCAACAGTATTGCTAGAGTCTTCCTGAAGGTGGAAGCACAAGATGCTGACTTGGCTCTGACAGGAGTATGACTAACCTGCAATTTAAAAAAATTATAAAACTTCGCAGTTTAGTGACTGGCTTACACCTATATTTTTTAAAAATCTAGAGTCATTTTTAAAAATTCACATCTGTGAATAAAATTTAGAAGACTTATAAAAGTTGTAACTGAAAAATATAACTACTTTTATCAAAGTTTAAGTATTTAAAATCATCACTTTGTCAATATCTATTTATTCTATTATATACATTTATCACCTACAAAATGAATTCAAACACTTTTTGTAACTGTTAACATACTTAAACTTAAGAAAACTTAAGCATAGCTGTATCAATCTCAGAAATCAAAAGGAAAGAAGCAGTGTCCGGTTACTACTTCAAAATAATCCCCAATGGAGCATTCATGAAACTGAGTCTTTTGAAGAAAATTAAAGGTGTGTTGGTGTTTTTTTCACTTTGAGAGAATAAATGAAACATGAAAATAAATGAAAAATAATACAAATGAGCAACAAGAAGCTCAGAAAACACTTGCCAAAGCGCAGATATTAACTGGGAAGACTAAGATGTACATAAAGAGTTTAAATGGGGTTCTGATAGAATGTGGTAATTTTTTACTGACAAGTAATTGCTTTAAATCACATAAGATTCAATGTAGTTTAGAAAGAACCCATTACAGGTATTTTAAGATGTGGGAAATTAGTGGTCCCTGAATATTCCTCCCCCTTGAACGGAATCAAGGGGAGGTTTCTTTCAGATAGCTTCTCTTCAGTGTTTTCCTTTTCTCAATAATCTTGAGTTCATCACTGCCTTATGTTCTCACCCATCTCTCAGCTGCTCCTCTGGTTCCTTCTTGGTCCTCCCTTAGTTCTGCTGCATCTACTACATCACTATAGTTGTAATGTTCTATTCCCATTCCCACTGATGTGTGTGTTGCCATTAATTGATTTATTCCTCATCACACAGGCTACTGAGACATGCAGCTCTTCTCCTAAAATGCTGAATGTCTTCTTGGCACCCTTTAAAAGCTCTAAGCTGTATTAACCCAAATTCATCACTTATCTTCTTTTTCATCTGCACTCACATTCTGAATAGTCCACTCTGCATTTTACCTTCTCAGTTTGAGACATCATAGCTATAATGTTGATGCCAAGACTGTCATTTAGTTTTATGTTTCCATTCATCTGTCTCCACTTGGATATCCTACTACCGCAAAACAATCTCTCATTTCAAAATGAAACTTCTCTTACAAACGCCCTCTGAAGCAAAAAGTCAATTACATTATTCTCCCAGTCCACCAGGACTGCAACAGTAACAAACCTTTTCCTCTTTGCTCTAATGAAAAGACTATGCTGAAGTACCCTTCTCCCCACGCTCCAGTAAGTTTTCAGAGGGAAAGCCATCTTCCTATTGAGCCATATAGGGCCCTTCCACATGGCCATAAACAGGGAAATTAGTTCTAAATAAGCTGTGAAGTTGATTAGCTTAAGTTGATTTAGAGGTGAGTAAAACTAAACTGAATGAAGGTTGCTTTAATTACTAAGGAATTTACAAACAAGATTAGTGAAGGTGTAACTAATCCACTTTACACTTACTTGGTTGCATAAACATAGTCCACTATAGCTTCTACTGTATCCTTTTCAAGGTCCCTGTTTTCTTCTTACAATTTTACTCCTCTTGTTCCTGTTCTACATATTCCTCTTAATTCTCTCAATAATGCTTCCCATATGTTTCTGCTTGCTACTGGGTTTCTCTTAACGTGTTGCATATACTTGATTTTTTTCCCTTTTGATAGCATTTAAGAATTATTTCTCAAATCCCTACTTAAATAAGAGAAGAACTGAACGTCTGCTGCGCTTACGAGGCTAAATGCTGTAATGCTGACTTGCAGTTTATGCTCTGAGACAGATGCAACACGCTTCGCTGTTATCCCGAATTGTGAAACTCTGCAGTTGCCAAGCATAAAATAAAGGTAGCTACCGCATTCCTACCTTATCATGCAGAGGTGGTTGGAGATTTATTATTAAATGACTTATAGAAAGCTAAAAACTTAGAGTGATATACAAGAAACTGTCCACATTGCCTTAAAGCCTACCTCTTAAAATAAGCTTTCATCTTTTGTTCTTGTCACCAGTGGTTTTTCCACACCTTCCTACATCTAAGCTGTTTTCCAGTGCTTTATCTTATCTATGTCAGTTCCAAACTCCTACAAGCTAGAACTGCCTTTATTTCTATTTGCAAAGTGGCATATCTATCTATAGCCTTTATTTATGGTTGTGTATAAATGCAGAACAATTGTGTGAGAATGTAGCAGCTGAATGAACGCTTTGTTTTCATTGCTCAGAAAAGGTGTTACGCCTACTGAAATAAGTGAACATATGAAAAATCAATTAATACAGTATCTAGACAGCTAGACATTTTAAACATACACCACAGAGATCAGAACAGCTAAGCCCTTAAATCCAGATTTCAGTGGTTTTACTTCTAATTGATCCTAAAAGGGTTTTAATTACTTTCTCTCCTAAGCAAGTTATAAGATTTTCGTTTACATGTCTTCACAGTCTATTTTTGTTTAAATAATTCCTTCCCAACACAAGAAATGTATGTAAAGTACAAAATTTTTAATACAAGACTACTCATATCTTTACCTTTAAAGAAGAAAGCGAAGCAGGTATCTTTCTTATTAGAATGATTTTATACGCCAAAGAACTTCTCCGCTTAGTTTTTTAAAAAAATAAATGTTTTCTTCAAATAGTTTTATTGTACAACAACTGATTATGAACTTCAGGAGCTTAGCAAATCCATGTTGTATTAATGCTTGAGCTATTTCATTTACTCACTTTTCCTTCATCAGAGAAAAATATTTGGAGAGCTGCAATAGTTTTTGGTTTTCTCCTTCTAAACTTACTTGTTCAGAAAAATTACATGACATTTATCAGCTAGCAGGAATTGTTCTAATATTTTTTTTCAGGAGTTAAAATTATAATCAGCTTGTTTATATTTGGGAGATTTATTATGTTTTATTTGACTTGACACAGCTCATTTAATATTTTAAGAATTTCAGAATAAGTCTTGTGAAATGTTTCATACAGGCTGGATAGCAATAAACAATAGATAGTATGTGTAAGACCCTTTAAAAATATGAAAAATGCTTTTAAGCACTACTAACTGGGGGCATTGCAAAAATCCAAGCATTAGCTAAGTGTGCATTTTAACTTTAGTTGTGATGACATTATTGTACTTTAAATATTCTCAACAAAAGCACAATATTATAACTTTTATTCTCTTTTCAGAACAGAGTCCTGGTTTTTGGTTTTTTTTAATTATCTCTTAGTTTTAACATTACGTTACTGTTTGGAAATTCTTTTAAGAAAATAACGGTCACTACTCCTTACAACTAATTCTTTGAGGTGAAACTAAGATTGAACCTAATAGTGCCATATCTGATGCCATTTAAGCTGTTTAACCACCAGATAAGGTTCTTTATTCTGAACAATGTGTTCAACAGGGCCACATATTACAGAGTAGCCTCATTCTCCTGCTTGAGGACATAAAGATAAGAACAATTGCAATCATCCTTCAGCTGCATTGCCTTGGAAAGATGTAGAAACTAGAAATTTTGCAGGAGAGAAATGCAGGACAGGTTACAGGTTTTGAGCATTCTTCTTAAACATTCCTGATAAGCACGGAGGAGGGACTTGGACATTGATGAAAACATTAATGCAGTATACATGCTAAACAATAATAGGTTCAACGTGGATACCGTGTTGGTGCCAGGATTTTCTTGAAGGGAAACGTGAATGATTTCCCAGTAGGGTTCACTTTAATCTTACTGCTTCTCCTTGAGCCACACCACCATCTTTGTATAGCTCTGAGACACAACATTTTCTTTTGTACATATCAGAGTTGACAAAGAAGCTGTATGATCAAACATTAGAAAACACAAGGTACGTGTTGCTATTAAAAAAATAAAAGACAATGACGCTGTTATCTCCCCTGCACACAGTCTGTGCACAACTGTAATGGGCCTACATTAATAATCTACATGAAAAACTGGAATTTCAAAACCTGTCTCATTAACATTGCAGATCAGCTTGTAGTACAGCCAGTTTGACTCATACTGAGTTGCAAATGTAAAGCTGACATACTCACACTGGGATTTTCAGACTTCATCTGCCTACAGCTGTAGCAAAGACTTAATTCCTCAGATCTACTTCCATTTTAAAAAAATTGTATGCCCACAGTCTTTGCGTCAGTCTAGACAGTAAACCCCAAGTTAACAACTTCAATGATCAACCTCCCATAATACAGAAAATAGTTTCTATATATGTCATCTCCAGTTCATTTTTAAAATTATTTCATTACCACCACTGCTTTCAGTCAAAGACACTTCATCCTTATTACACAAACAGTGAAACTTTAAACACTAATAATATGTGTGTAAAATACTTACCTATTGCTGTTTCTGGCATTGCGAAAAGTGTCTTTTCTGTAGCAACTCGGAAATGTCCATGGACTGAGAGGCCAACTCCCTATGCATGCAGCACAAGCAAAGGACACAGTTGTAAAATTACCGGTAAAACAACCATAACCATAATGCTATGTAACACACCTCTTCCTTTGCTCTACAATTAGAAACTACTAGATTTACTATGCACCTCTCAACAAAATATTAAAAGGCCTTTTACGGTTCAAACACTAATAAAGCATCATATTACCTTCATGATTTGGCTGAAATAGCATATTATGCTTTAAAAGGTTGATGAGTTATACAGAAATTAACTTCAAAAACCCATGAGTGACAGCAACAGAAACGAGTGACCGCATTTTCTCCATTAGTCTACTAAGGGAGTTGACATCCTTTTGCAAATGTTACCCCATCTATAATTTTTGCACGTACTTCAAACCACCAACAAAAAACTGCCAGTACATTTGGAATATACATAAATTGCACAAAGTTGTAATTATAATACTTTAAAAAGAATAATTAACTATTCTTATAATGTGATAATTACCTACTTTATCAATACAGAAGCATTTTAAGCAGGAAAAGCCTTTGGCATTATTAATTAAAATTCAAAATATGTGGTTAGAAACTCGCTTATTTAACTTGGGGAGTTTTGTTCTCCAAGTCAGAGAAAGAATTCACATTTCTAAGTATTGAGCCCTCTTCTCTAGCAGTCCTTCCTGACGAGACACTTCCTTCAAAAGCAGAAGAGTTCCTGGTGTTGTCTATCAAATATTTTCTGATTTAGGCAGTAAGCGCAGCAAGACCCAATAAAAATACATTTTTTCAGTTCACACAAAATTAATTTAATTTAGATAAATGCTCAAGAGGCAAACTAACAAATTTAAAGAAAAATGGTTATCTGACAAAGTTATTATTATTTAGTAATAGTATTTGAAGTAATCCAAGAATATTTGGATTACTGGGCACAGCCATAACATATGCGTAAAGGAGTCGCACTTCTCAAAGCTTATCTACATGATACGTGTCAATGAAATGCATGTTAGATACTACCTACAGACAAAACCCTCTACTGAGTATTTCACAAGAAGTTTCTTCATACAATTATTTTCTCTGCCTTCCTTTCCAGTACTTCAGCTTACTTCCTTTCCTCACTGTTAAATTTCCCTTTTCTTAGTCCTTCCAACCATCCAGTTTTTCTATTAACACTAAGATATGTTAAATATCATTGGCCAAGTGAAGTCAGTGTCTAATGAAGATGTAACAGATTTTTGAGTAACATTTCTAATTGTTTAGATACTAGAAAAATGGCACTTTACACAACTAAGGCTACTAGTCTTCACAGAATTTCATACTTCCCACCAAAACCAGTGGGATTAATTGGATGATACTTGCCTGGACCAGCATTATATATTTGATAGGCTTTTAAGGAGAGAGTAGAACATAGTAGAACATTTATTCATTTAACTTATCTACAGAGATCTTTGGGTGGGTGTCACATTAAAATTTCAAAAAGTTATCTCAATTTAATATAAAATTACATCCATTTCCTCACACCATTCTCATGCATTCTTCCCTGGCCTCTCTTACAATTCTGCCCAGCAACAAATTAATTGTCACCATTTATTCCGTTAGGGTGATACACGACTAAATTTGAAAATATCTTCAAGTTTTTTTCTGTAAAATGAGTATCTGCCAGTGTTGGGTTTTAATATAGATGTACGAAGTTTTTAAGATTCTAATTTCCTGAGAAATGGACGCTTAAAGTACCTGGTTATCGTACTTGATTTTATATCCAGAGACTAAGCCAAATCTATATACACGAAATACTGCTGTTTCAAGGAGGCAAATGGGCTTTGAGCAAGTATCTGAATCTTATCTGCATATGGTACAATCCGTTATCTGTCCTTCAGCCCTTTGATTGAGGACTGGTCAGAGGCCGTAGATCTCGTCCAAGCTGCATCAAGGGCAACGGCCCTTTATTTAGTTCTCTTGCAAATGCAAAGCTACATGTAAAGCTACATTCACTCCTAAAACAGCTCTAGAAATCTTAAATGAAATGGAAGTGTGACTTCATCACTTCCAACTTTTTTTTATATTATAACAGCATATTTTCACTGCATTTGGTAAAGCCTGCTGTTATTTTTATACGTGTTCAGCAATAATGACGACCTTTTTATAAAGATAATGAAATATAAAAAAATCATGCCCATTTTGCTCTTTCTAATGCTAAAATTAATTTTTTCTAATCCCATATCTTAAGAATACAAATATTAGCTCTCATAAAGTATTTTTTCTGGCTTATTCTCTAGAGAATCAGAAGTTTGTATAAGGACTCAACCTCAGTACTCAATACTCAGCCTCAGTATTAAATAACAGAGTAGAGTGTGAACTCCATGAAGAGAGCTTCTCTTCCAAGCTTGTTCTTTTTTATAGTGATAAAAATAACTGTAGAGTTTTAATAATGAAAAGTTGAAAGAGGTAATTTTCTTTTGAAAGAAGTAATTAAATCAGATTTCACTTTCTCAAGTGCTTAAGCTGTAATTGGATTTGGTTTCTAGACAGCCTTCCAGTTTTGTAGTATAGATAAGAGCTTAATTTCAGATGTACATTTAAAAGACTAAAACTGTATTTTCTTCTTATCCGTTGTATCTTATCCTTATAAGGATATTCTTATCCTTATAAATAAAATCATGCAAATATGTGCTTACTTCTTTGAAGATCATTTCTAAATAATCCAACATCAAGATAAAATTAGGAGAGAAAAATGAGTTAATGCTTTGAGGGTTCAAACCTCAGTAATTTATTAAACTGGTGATCGTATGTTTATTTGCAACTTCCCAAATGGTTATTTTAATACATTCACTGTATGTATTTACCCTTCTCCATCTAATACAGAGGACAGATGCTTATTAGTTTAATAGTATCCTGTATAAAAAACAAACTCTTCCAGTCAGAAGTCTAAATGCATTCCTCCTACATTTCTGGATTTTTTAATTATTTTTTTTTTAAATTTAACTGAAATCTTACACAGCTCAGGTCCCACCTAGGAGGCCCTTCACACTGTTATCTGCAGTTGGGCTGTGTTCACTACACCAAATAGTCTCAGCATTTATACATACAAGTCTTGATGCTATAATGTCTTTGCTAAAACACACTAAATCCTGCACTGTCAGAGTCCTACCTTTCACGATCTTAAAATATATACTAAACTAAATGTCTTCCTTCAGACTTTTCCAAGATAATAGACTCCTATGGTAACTCAGGCTTGTCTTTTAATCCAGATAGTTTATCTTAATACTGGCATGAAAATTTTTTTCCACTGATGGCTGAATGTTTGAATTTTGTAAAGGATACTCAAAGAACGAGACTAGAAGTTAAGGAGTTAAGAAATTAACAATCAATCAATTTAAACAATCTTCCTGTAGGGTTTATATATGAATTAATTAAAAATATAGGTAAGAGATGAAATGGTGGTCTAACCATGTATTACTGGAGACTGATTGGCTATGAAGGTGTTTGGTTACAAATTACAGATTTATTATTACATGGATGTTAAGATATTAATCTTAAAAACAGAATGTTACAACAACTGTTAAACTCAGCGCACCTCAAGGAGGCACATAACATTATAGGCAGTTCAGTCTGAATTCCTCAACAAGCTTCTGAAAAAGTCAGTAAAGTATCTGAATTTTACTTCACATACACCTGATTTCCTACCCAATGCCATATTTCAAAATTAATTATGTGACTGTTTATAGAAAATTTATTGATTTCCATTTTTTCCTCATGATGAATACAGAACTTTATTAAAAGTATTTTTATAATGAAAAACAAAGTGCAAATTACTGATAGATGGAGAAATGGAATACAGCTACTATAAATCTTAAAAGTTGTAGCTGTAAGGCTGCATTTTCTTACACTGAGAATGACCCATATTAGTAAATAAAAGAACTCATTACATCTAGGGAAGTTATTAAGAAATTTGAGGGCCACAACAGAAAACCATGTAGAGCAAAATAAATACGCCCTTCCTGAATGACATACATAAACATCTGTTCACATACAGAAAAGCAGATCTGTGTCACAGCAGAACCATAAATCACGCTTGTCTATTTACTAATAACCTAACTCAGACTGTAAAAGAATCACTGCCTACGAAACTGTAAGTGATAGAATACAAGAAATAAACAGAAAAGGCCTTCAGGAATGTTGTATCATCATTGGGCTGATAAAGAATTTTTAGCTGTTCAAGTAAACAATTTTATGATAATACCAATATTAGTATTGTCTGCAGTGACAGTCCTGTTGTTAACAGTTCACATCCAATGATTATGCTCATTTTTAACTTCATGAGAATACAGTTCCTGGTAGGGCTAGAACCACAAAACAAATGTGGCAATCAACAAACAAACAGTGCGTAACACAACAAAGGGCAAATATATCTGAATACAGATGTGTAAAAATAGCCAAGGTGCAGCAAAAATGTTTTCAAAAGCTTTAGTTGGCAAAGTAAGCGAGTGGAATTGATTCAGGAAGCAGCAGGAGCTTGTAGCTATGTTAGATCAAAAATCCCTGATGTAAGAGCAATACCCACTGCATCCAGACACAGCAAATCTTAAACTGAATCAAAATTAATCTTCGTTCATCATTAATGTAATGGACCACTCCGAAGAGTATAATCCATTATTATCTGTAGATAGTAACCGACAAGATTAGTGAACCACAGCAATGCAGCATAACAGATCAATCTGGACTAGGAATCTCTCTTTCTTTGGTCAATGACATATAAATCAACTCTATACAGGTATCTAAAAAATTTCACTAAAAAACAGTGCTTTTTGTGAACCTGTCTATCATTTAGTGTGGTATTTTAAAAGATATAATATTAATGTAATCTAATTTAAATATAAAATATTAATTTCCACATACTGATTATGTATTAGAGATTCTCAGTCCAAATTCCTACAGACATACAGAAGCACAACGAGCTGACTGGAGATGGATTATCTGTAATAACATCCGATGTTTCAGTCTTGTTCTCCTGACCCCTAATTATTTAAACAGATTTGATACAACTACATTAATAGCAATCATTTAGGTCAGGTTCTTCTTACAGTGAAACTTGGAAAAAAAAATACATAGGCCATTCTGTGCACTGATGCTGCTACAATGAGTGTCCTTTATCAACAGAATTTAGTTGAATTTTTAAAAGCCCTGTTTTGATTTTTCTACTACCAGCCAAAACTTATCAATGATCTCAGACTTTTTTTATTAGGGTAGTAATCTGCAATAGCCATATTTTTTCCCCTGCGTAATCTGCAGGAACTGATCTGGTCTTCTGACGGTGAGCACCCGTGCTGGTGTGATCCCACCTGGCAGACTCTGCAGTGGCAGTTAAACACGTGCCTCTGCAGCAGGGATTGAGCGCCTGCAGTTCATGTCCTCCCTTTCCATGTGCATTGGCTCCTCCAAGGTAAAAAGCAGCAGGTTGAGCAGTTTGGTTTCACGGTCCAGTCTGGCTATGGACACTGTGGCTCGAGAACCATGACGCAAACATAAAAACTTTTACCAATAATTCCTTCTGATTACTCAGAATTTTCTGAAATACCTTCTTTCCAGAATTAAGAATGTTTTCTTTGTTTCTTTTTCACTACTGTCTATTACTTCCTAAGACTTACATTTAATAAGCCTACAAAACTTCCTGGCATCAGCAGTCAGCTGTGTCTGTTAAAAAATACTCTTTCACGTCAGAGGAAGCAGAACTTTTTATGGACGCAAGACTTCTGCTGCAACAGAAAGGGAAGAGAAGATGTAAGGAGATTTAGATCTGAAAAGCCTATAGCAGAAGTCATTAATTGCTAGACAGTGAAACTTTTTCTAGTGTTAAATTTGAAAGCATTCTTTTTCCCCCAGTGCTGTTCCCCAGTGTTTTCCCTATACATAACTGGCCACATATGTTCAGAAAAAGATAGTGTGGGGTTTTTATTATTTCTAAAATTCTGGAAGACAAGCTCTATCCCTTTGTCCCTCTGTATCACCTAAAAATGTAGCTACTGCAAGAAATCTGTTATGTCCAACTCATCACATCTTACTGCCTGCAGGCAAGCAGGAGGAAACCCGCTTCAGCAACTCGCATTGACACAAAACTAAGCTTTTGGGTTTTATCTTAAAAACAGACAGGCACATGCAACATAACTTTATTTAAACAGGGGCATAGTTATTTGGGATGACAGGAGTGAACTGAGGCGATTTTGTAATGATGTTCTAAGCACTATTTCTTAGGAAAAAGAGCTTAGAAAGTATAAGACAGATTAAAACTAACTCAAGGAGAAAATGAGCATTCAAATTCTTCTGGCAACGAGAAAAAAATAGCAGAAATATGAAAGGATGGAAAAGCAGGCAAAGATAATTCTCTTCAGAACTCTTTTTCCTTGATCTATAATAAAGGGAAGGAAAGGGAAATAATGAGATAACTCTCAATGTGAGACTAGGCATCTACATGAAGGCCTAGAACTAGAAAAAACAGTGGAACTTTTCGCAAAAAAGAGTCTGGTGTTAAATGGAAAGAACAAATCTGTGCAGAAGCCTGCAAAAATCTCTGCAATGACAGTCAACAGTGCAGGGGTAGAAAAAGCTTTCCATGAAACCACAAATAAAACCTCCTTTAAACATACACAGGTTGCAGAAAAAAAAATAAACTAGAAAGTACAACTTAAAACTTCAACTTTAATCTCAGAGTAGACAAGCGATGTTTGCTCTTTGATGTGATCCATGTGTCATTACATTGCGCAGGAATGCAAACACTTATTCTGTAATTCTAAAATACTAAGCGTAGTATGACTGCGTAATACTAACATCTGTACAACGTACATTCAGGAAGTCTGCCTTTCTTTTCTGGATGTAAAATAGTGGCATCCATTCCTTTTCATAGTCTACATTAAACAACTCAGTCACTGCAGAGTTGGGAGAGGGATGGGAGAGGCCTTTCACTTGCTGCACCAGTACTGATTCATAATTTAAAATACTTGTTTTCAAGACAGTGCTTTATGATAAGCCCTTTGGGGAATAACATCACATGTAAATCGTTGAACATTCAGTGGTTATTTTTTGTTGATGTCAAGAGCTGCTGATATTATAGTCTGATTAGCTATAAATGAAGTGTGCCATTTGTCCCTAGGATCACTCGCAGGAGCTTAGCAGGCAGACCAATGTGCCAGATGGTAAATATACTGTAACATCAGCAAAGAACGAATCCTTTCTTAGTACTGCCTCAGCATTGTTTTCAACATCCTATATTACAAAAGCTAAGTGGCACACAAGTCAAAGCACAACAAATAACTACTTGCAAAATCTGTATTCTGTTCTACAGTAAAAGCTGCCTTCAGCTTTCAAGCATTGGCAACAAACCAGAACGCAGGCTTCTATGTGGTATACATCCATGAGTTTCCAGAGGGACGGGGAGAGGGGGAGAGGAAGAGAGAGAATTGGAAAGCAGCTTATCTAGGTTTAGTATGACAATTACTTTTACTTCAGGGCAGATTTTAGAGCATAAATTAAAACAAAACCAAAGATTTTCAAGTTTCAGAGCATGATGACTGACCAGAGGCATGACATATTTATAAAAAGGAAGAAAAAGAAAAATCAGAAGTCCCAAGAAACACTGACATTTCTAAGTTCCAGTTTCCTAGCTGTAAAAATGGGTTAAAGGGGTTAATAATGTCCCTTACAAAACAGAAGTGCTGTTCTATGTAAAATAATAATTTTTCATGAAATTTTATATGCTGCAGTTAGTAACCCAAAGCGAATGATGTGTATATATATGTATATGTGTATTAATAACTAATAAGCAGAATTTATATAGTTTGCAATAAAATTTGCACCACACATTAAACAACAAATGAATAGCTGTTTTTTCTGTTAGCAATATCCACCTGTGCACTTCATGAATGCACATTCCTCTAATTAAAAATTGTATCACAAGTGGGCAAAAAATGTGAGATTTTACAGATACGGTTAATTCTAATGTTTCATAGTTTTTGAATGTTAGTCTCAAATGCTGCTATCTACACCTCTGTATAAAAACTATATGCACACAACTTGTATGAATACATCCTAAAAGCAAATAAATTTAAAACAACGGACGTCAAGACACCTTATAATGTGGAGGAAAATGGGGAACTGCCCCCCTCAATTGTATTTTATATGCCTGAGGAATATCAGAAGACACCTAACAGACATTTACGTAGCAGCTGCAATTATTGCATATTTGTCTGTCTTCTTTTTCTGCGCATTTCTTATTAACAGCTCACAGTTCAAGTGAGATCACAATGAAGTAAAGCAGTTGGTTGTCTTTACACTTCCCACCTTCCTCTTTCAGTCTTCAGTCGCTTCAGCTGAACATATTGAAACGCCAATATTCAGTAGTTTACAAGATTTAACTTTGGTGTTAGATACAGGCTCACAATGTTTATGTAAATACTTTTTATGGAAAAGAACAGGCAAACATCAGGTGTTATGGTCACAATGATTTTGTTTCCCTAGTCTGCGAGAAGAGACAGCAATGCCAGGCAACTTGCTTAGAAAGAAAGACTCTGTCTGCATAGATGTCCATACCCACAAACGGCACAGAGAGCAAGGGCAGACCCTTCTCTCCTACTTCTGCATCACTGGGAAATGGTTTTGGCAGTGGGCAGATTCAGACTGTGGGCCACTGGATCTTTGCAATGTTCCCTCCCTTTCCTCCTCCCACCTACAGCTGCAGTCCAGCTAGCTGTAACTCAGAGGCTAACTCGTGAAGCCTGAGAATAAATAACTTTATTTGTAGTAGCAAAGGTGTGTTTTTCCTTATGCTGCTTTGGTCATGACTGCAGAACATCAGGCAATCAAAAAACCAAATAATTCCATTTGGGAAGAAACAAGGAAAAAAATGTTATTTGCAGATATATGCCAGAAATTTTATATGTATGTTGGTAGTGAAAGCAACATTCCTAAAAAGTTGCAGCCACACAATCTGGATAAAAAGGGCACGGGATTATGACAGATACTGCTCAATTCCAGCCCCTTTGTGTACTGGAATTCAATTGACTAAAATGTCTAACATACAAGCTGCTTATGACATCACTACCAATTTACTTTATAAGAAATATTAATGTAATGAGAGCTGTTGACCAAATCACACTAAAGTGAAAGTTCAGACATTTGTAACTATATTGATAGAATCCCCATGGTATCTGTAGCAAGCCTCTAACAACATTGTTCAAGAAAACATCATATTAATTTAGCTGTCGAAAGTGTTTGCTAGAAACTGCATTTCTAGTCTGTGCAGACATTACAGTTATGTTTTTTATTGAACAAACACCTAGACATTTTTCAGGGGTTTATAGCAACCATGATATAGTAACTTAATACAAGTAATAATGCAATGCTGTTGCAAAAAGAACTACTTAATGTATCATGCTAGAGCCCAGTCTCTACCAGCAGGCACCAAAGGGCTGAAGTGTAGCCACTCAGCCTAGATTCAATCCACCTGGGAAGCCTAATCAGACTGATGCAGTGGAGCTATAAAAGGCAATGCCAGCTGATATGGCATTCAGGTTTCTTGAAGGAGAAAATGAATACTTTTTTTTCTTTGTAGTTTTTGAGGAAAAAGGTGGCTCCACAAGACTGACTCTCTGACAAACAAGTGCTGTTCAAGGAAGAAGATTCAAAAAATCGGTAAAAGGTAAGCCATAAAGAAATGTACTGCAATGGAAGCTTGTTATGCAAGGAGGTAAGAATAATGGCTTTAAGAATAACTGGAATTGGTGGCCTCCTAGCACCTGATGCTTTGAGAAGCTGCTGTTTGCATGGACTACTTGTGACAGAGTATCTCTGTAATATATGGAGGATAATTATTCTGCTCTACTTGGTGCTGATGAATCCTCCAGCTGAAATATTGTCTGGTCTCTGGTAATGAACTGTGAAGTACACAAACGGGAGAGATTCCAGGGCATCGCAAGAAGACCAAGAGACTTAATCTATAGTAAAAGCTGAATTATTATCCTTACCTCTATTAAAGAGAGATAGCTAGGAGCAAGGAATGCAAGTATCTCAAAATGTTCTTAGAGAGCTGTGACTAAGACAGGAATCTATTGATTACACATACTAAAAACTTAAATTAGACACTAGGGAAACTTAACTTGAAAGAAGAACTAAGTACTAAGGTGGGAAATCTTGAAAAAACAGAATTCCTGCTGTCGGAGAGTTCCAAATGTATTAGGTGAAAATCTGCAATCATCTAGCTATATTTAACCCTACTTTGAGTGCGAAAGAATAATCCTAAGGTTCCTCTCAGCTCTATACTTCTGTATAGTCTAAAGCTTAACATATTTGACATTACTACCCAAGTGACTAACAGACTCAAACAGTTATTTTAAAAAAATTCCACTCTCTAATAGTCACCTTAACGATACTCTATGTAAGTAACTTAGATGTAAATGAATACTAGATGAATAGAGAGGTTAGTGTGATTACTGATGGTGATTTAGCACCATGGTTCTGAAATAAAGCCTAGCTCAGGAAGTTTCTGAATCATGCATGCTCCTGAATACAATACTAAGGAAGAGTGTACTTTGTACACACTGTCACAAATTCCTCCCTAAACTAAAAACAGTGGCCTTTGCCCCTGAAAATTATGTACTTCTGCTTTGGCAATATGCCACTGAAGTTTTAAATATGCTTTACGTAAAGTTAGTCCAGTGACCCAGGCCACATTCATTAACTTCCAAAGTCTGTGCCCTGTATTTTTTCTTTTTTTTTTTTTCTGTCAAATATTCACCTTGAATTCTAAGACAAATCATCCAAAAAGCCACCACTCAAATCTGTCTAGTGTACTTTATTTGGCTTTGAAAGAGGTTCAAAATACACTTTTATTAATCCTTTTAGTCTCTTAAGAGAGAATATCTGACACAGTAACATATTTTGTGCCAAAGCCCTATTTAGAACTGTAGGTTTAGAGTGAGCTTATAAAGCACACTTCTATTCATCTCCCAAGAATTCAGGAAAAGATTGTGACTTTTCTAGAACCAAGAAGCCTAAACTTAGGACCTCATTTACAAACAATAATATTTTAAAAAAAAAAAAAGTTTAAATACTCTGCATTTCTTGTCTACTGTTCAGGTGTTTCATTTAAAACAAATAAAAAAATCTATGGATAGAGGTCAACTAAAATAATATGAATAGTAGTTTTTAGCAATGAAAGGCTATGTGCCCAGTGTTCCCTTCAACAGTATACACCCTTTAGCAGTACACGTGGTATTTATAACTTGTTTCACTATTTTTTAGCAACATGCAGTCATCTTTGCTTCATCAAATGTACTTGTCACTTGAACTTACTGCTCTGTATAAGTACAAAAAGATGAAATGATACACTTATATTGAATATCAATTTTTGATGAACTTCGGGAGTATAAACACGGTGCATAAAACAAGCTCCACAGCCCCATCTGTTGGCTAATTAAGCTCACAAGAAAGCCATCTACCAGTCCCTAGTCAACAATGTTGAAGTGGAACCAGTTCACTTTTTTGACACAATTCCAAGTTTTACCATCACAAATCTATGGTTTCTGTGGATCAGTAGCAACCTTTATTACCTAAGCACATAATAACTGAGTTTCTAATACACTTGTGTGATTTTTCATTTAATTTAAATTAGAACAACAGAGTACTCCATGTGCATAGTGCTGCTTTTTTGAGCAAGGTTGAGATTGACTTGCTTGTATTTTCATTCACAGATAAATGGTTTATAGTGAAATTGCAGTGTTTAAGAGGTGTCCCTTGATTTTTAAGCCCAAACTAAAACCACTTGCTTCTAAAGCCAAGGGCCTGAATGTAGATTTTTTTTTTTTTTTTAAAGACATTTACTGTATTTTGTAAGTGACAAATGTTTATAGCTCCCACTGACTTGTAGGGACTAAGATAGCCAGATCCTGAGCGTATGAAATATGACCTGGTTGTGTTAAAAACAGAGAACCTAGCATATGACCGATTTAAAACAAAGCATCTAATTATACCATAAGTAGAATAACTCCTTCAGATGAATGCAGTTCTAGTGAATAATTACAATAATTACAATAGAATGTAGTACTTCATACAGCAAGCCAAAAAAGATCACAGTATGACCATGACAAGTTCAAGGGATGTTCTAGAGGTCCCAGTCCTGAAAATGGTGAGAGAAAAGGGTGGGGGATAGATGGGATCTAATGCACTTTTCCTATGTAAGCATTGGTCCATTTAGAGGAATGAAAACAAATTTTATAGTCGAGGGAGGTGGCTGAAAGGAAAAGCGTAGAAGACAACTCAAAGCTAACACAAAACACGTACATAAAAATTAATCAGCATTGAGAAATGCTACTGCTGAACTCCATTAAGTTATCAGTAGATACTTCCATGTACTGCCAATGGTGGGGCAGAAGTATGTTGATGAAAACATGCACTCCTGTAGGAAGGACATTATCTCAGAGTAAACTGCAGCTGTATTAACAATTGCAAATTAAATAGCACTCAATGTTAAAAAAAAAAAAGTTTAAAAGTAGTCTGGAACCTGAGACCTACCTGCTTGTTCTGCTAAGTTAGGCTGCATACCTCCTCAATCAAAACCTAGTCCCCTACTGCCAAATGAAGGTATTTGCTACTAGTATCATCAAATTGAGGATACGCAAGTAAGTTGTCATTCAAACTCGAATGACAGCTAAGCTCTGTCAAGGTCGCACTGAAATTTGGATAGCCTATGCTAAAATTTGGGTATCCAACTAGTTTCAGATTAACTGTAGTCTTTTAAAAGCCCTTTAGAAGAAAGGGAACTATTAAAGAGTCTTAGTAATGCAGGATCACCTGACTCCATTATGATCTTTTCAGTCCAAAAAAATACTTTCCTTTTAAAGTATAGCTTAGAATGATATTTCTCCAATTTTTCAAAGAGTTATCCTTTAGTTGTATTTTTTTATAGTTCTAATTTTTAATACACTTTGAGTGGCAAATTATTCTCAGCTCTTGTATGATCTACAAACTCACGCTTCAGTATTCTGAAAACTTTTGTGAGAAGCTTTTCCTCAGTGACAGGATTTTGCTCTTTTTCTCAACACAACCACCAGATCTCAGAGAAAGCAGTTGTACTAGCTATCAAAGAACAGCAGAAGCACTAGAAGACCACCTATCTACCCTGACAGGCAAGCAACAAAGGTTCAGATGATGATGCTTGTTCTTGAATTGAGATGTTTGAAATGTCACGTGTCCGTTCAATCAAGTGCAGATTACATTACTTTAAAATAAACTACGTCAGATATCATACCAAGGTACTTAACTCACCCCTCCCATTGTAATGCCATCGATAAGTGCCACATATGGCTTCTTGCAAGTCCCTGTAAGAAATTAAAAAAAAAAAATAAAATTGAGCATTTTTTCAAAAGAGTGGATCTGTGACTAACTGTGTATATGACACGTTTCCCCATGTCTTACTTCAGCAAGTGCAACAAAAAATAACTGGGAAATTAAACAGTAAAACATCAACTTAAAATGAAGGTACTTCATGTAATTCTTAAGCAATGAAAAAAACCACCAGCTACAGACATACTGCATTCTGAGTGTTCTAAGAGAACATTATATAACCGCCAAATGTCAGATTGTTTCCTGCCTGAGTACCTGACAATTTATCTACATCTGGCTATCATAAATAGCTTTGTAAGATGTTGGGACACAACAGTTTCCCTTTCACCTCATTTCACAGCCTGGATTAACAGCACAGAGTATGCACCAGCACTCCAGTACTTAAAAAGCCAGATGTATTGGTAGGTTTCAGCCAAAATGTGACTATAAACTACTGCAATGCAAACATGTTCTGTCTTGCCAACCCTGTTGCATGTTACAACCCTGAGTGTGGCACAGGCAGCTCAAGATGATAATGTTCTAAAGTACCACAGTTTTATCTATCAATCAGCTTTATCTGTTAGGCCTTTAGGAGGTAAAAAACTAAAGACCTGATGCTTTCAATTACCATTCATGGAAATATTCAGAAGTTCACTGTGAATGAAACTGCTGCTTCATATTCAGTGTTTTCAGGTCAGACTGAAAGTTCAGTCAGATTGCTGATATGGGTATCCACTGCAATCATGTTGATAGCTTTTCTGCAGCAACTAGAGATCCTTGTTTTAAAAAAGTATTATTTTAAAAGGCAGTTCAATTCTTCAAATAGTGGTTAGAAAATATAAACCGAATTGCATTTTTAACTTTGTTCTTACATGAACATATGGGCTAATGCTTGGGCTCTAGATGCTAGTCTTTGAAATAAATTTCTATAGAATTGTGCCTCTCCAAGTGCAAATGCTGTGAAAGCAGCTCCCCTGTGTATTTTTAAGTTGTAAAATATAAGATATAAATAAATCTTTTTGGCAGACATCTCAAAGGAATACACTCATACCAAAGTTATCAAAAATGTAGGTTTTGTAATTACATGCATTATAGACATAGAAGACACTGATCTTTTAAAAAAAAAATGCGAACTTTTAAAGTATGTACCCTTGCAATATTTGAATAGACTAGTGAGTTGGAAGGGACCTACAACGATCATCCAGTCCAACTGCCATGATAATACTAGTTTTTCCCCAAGCACATGAAACTTAAAATATTTTTCTTGATTAAGGCAGGAAAAGTATATGACAAATGTGCTAAAAGTGGAAATTCTGTCAAATGAAATAAAAACAACTTTTCAGAAATCACTCTTATTGTAATAACTCTATGCTCTTCTGTCAACCTAAACTGATAAGCAACACCTTCACGTCTCCTCCTGTAATGACCACCAATGGATACAATGTTTAAAAACTCAAACTGTATTCAATTAAAGTATGTTTGGAGAAGTTTCTTCTCACCAAAACATTCAACTCCTGACTTTTACCCTAAAGAATTAATATCTTTTACCCCAGTAAACCTTACACAGTGTCTTTGCTGTTAGTTATTTTAAGACTACGAACTCCTAGGTTCTTTGCAATAAACTAAGACAGTTAAGTCCTAGCTTGAGTATTCATTTATGCAGTTTATTTAAATGGAAAGCTTGAAAATACTTGATCATCTGCTTTCTGACTGAATACTAATGATTTTCCATGAATCTATTTTTATCTTGGGTCTTCTTTGGAGTAGATCAATGATACTTAGTCCAGAACTGCACTGTCTACATCTAAGACTTAATTCAACCATAGCAGAAATATAACTACCCAGAACAATGGGATGGGATAAGGTAGCTATCTTAATAGCTTAAACAAAAGAAACAAATTCTGTATGCAAGTTATAAAAATGAGATATGCTACACTACTGCTACTGAACTTGATAAAAAAAAAATATTACTACTTCTATTATGTTATCACAGTCTTTTATAGATTAGCAAAGAGAAAAAGTGAATTTACATTCAAAGCCACTATTACAAAAACCGTACTGCTTCAGAATTTGCTATGAAACATACCAATGGCATTGTTCAGCATATATTCTTCTCTGAAGAAATCTTGTGCCAGTCTATCTCCAGTTTTTCCTGCATCTGTGATAGCTTAAGAGAAATAAAAATTCTAGAGATAACTGTAAGTTTAATAGAAAACACAAGTAAAAAATTAATATCATGTGGTAAGGTTTTTTTTCCTACAGCAATGAAACAGCAACTTAACCCTGCTTTGCTTTATTTGAGAAAATTTGCTCAAACTTAAACATGACCGCAAAGCTTCAAATTTGAGTCAATTCTATTACGCTGGAGACTCTGTCACATACTTCTAAGAATGCAGTCCATTTTCTACACTATGGAACCCCTCTTAATGTCTGGTAGTCTCGTTTGTGATATTTTTTATCAATATATAGAATGGTCACTTAAAACTGATTATACTGAAGACTGAATACTAAAAATGAGAAGCCAATTAGAGTAGGACATAATTTAACAATAACCCAGGCTGCTTATTTACCTAAAATTTAAAACAACTGATAATTTTCAGTTTGGAGATTCCCTACAGTTCATAGTTACAAAATAATCACAGATACATTGATCACCATTGTCAGCTCTGTATCTAGTCATCTCAAACATCAGACACAAGTTATCCAATGGTAACAGAGCTACCTATTAGGATCTGTCAAATTTCTTGTAAAGAATCTGTCAGTAATGAAAATCTGGGAAGAAAAAGGTAGAGAGAAGAACCTTCTCTTCTCAGGAATGACTGGCTGCTATTAACAGTTATTCATAAAACCCCAATTTTTACTCTTCTACAATGTTCCGACAGCTCTCTCCTGACAAATAAGTTAAATAGCATCTGTACATCAAGGTGCTGTAAGAAGTCAGCACAATTAATGTCTCTTACTGTTGTGCAGAAAGCATCTGTTTAACGGACTTAGAGTAAATAAAGGAAATCAATGCAAAGTAGTAACAGGCAAAGATATTTCAAATGTTTAAGTGGCTATAGTCCTTACCTCTGATGTCACCCCCAGCACAAAAAGCTTTTCCTCCAGTTCCCTTTATAATTATTAGAAAAGTTTCAGGATCTTTCTCCCAAGTCTAAAAAGAAGTAAATGTTTCCATGTAAGATTAAAGTCTGTGCAAAAAATGCTTTATCTGTATACTGTCTGTAATTCTTATTTTACTTTTTCAAAAAGCAAATCAAACCAATACTTAAAATAGTTTGTTTTAAGCTGAAGTTTGAGAGCTACATGTCTTTCTCCCATTCCTGTGTCCTATTCAACCTTGACATCAGAGATCAGCAAAAGCTGCCTTGTGTCTTTTGGAAAACTGCCTATGCAAAGCTCCCAATCTCTGAAGAAAGGTAGCACTCCCTAAAACAGTGTCAGACATAAATCTCAATGTGAACACAATGCTGGGGCAGGAAGTTGGGAATATGGAAGATATAATAACTATGTTTCAGGCCAAATAATGAAAGTTGTGTAAACCTAAGATGCATGGCAAGGAAAATGGCATTTAAATTGTTGATGGATTTTGCAAAATGACTGCAATCAATGCCAATCAAGCATTGACTGGATCAAATCAATTTGTGCACAGATGTTCTGTTAGGTACAAAGACCATGGTTTCGGTTTGTTGTTTTTCTTCTGAATTAAATATACTGTTACAAGATCTCAGCAGTGCTGCAGCTGTATTGAGAAAAAGATGCCTTTTACAGGGCTTTCCCCCCACCCTTAAACTATGCTTATATATCCCTTATTTAAGTAGGTGTACCAGATAAGACAAGACATTTCTGTATACCAGCAACTGTACTTAAAATTATGCCACCTTTTAAGGTTGTGCTTCAAATAAAGCCTGGCAGTCAGCACTATAGAGTAAGCATTTCTTTCTTTAATTGTTCTTTGAAGAACGCATAAATTTGCAACACAACTGTCTACCAAAATACCAAAAGGCAGGCAACTATCCCACAAATACTGGTATCTAATAAGTTTGACTTTCTGCATATGATATATAATATCATTAAATTAAAAGAGGACTATTTGCATGCTTAAAATTTCACATTACTTCACTAGCTTGATTGGGTAGAAACAGTGCCTGTATAACCATAAAGAAGTTCTTGAAGGAATGACACTAACAGCACCATGCTTCATAATGATTTGTATCCTTTATTTCAGCCCCGCAGCCTCCCCACAAAACATGCACCCAATCAAGAGGCAACACTACTTCATAGCTTGGAATTTGTGCATGCTCACTGACAAGTTGGGTGTTGCCAAAAGGAACATATAAACACTGAACTTGCTTTTAATTCAGTTCTGGTTTTAATATGGGTGTCTCTTTATCTATCCAGATGTTAAATTTAACTTTGTCTGACGGCTTGTTTCTCTGACGTGTCTCCTATTTCTAACTTGCTTGAAACTGACTGTTCTTTACTATCCTATAAATCTGAGCTCATTGGATGACGCACTCACACAGACTTTCATTCTTCAAATCAGTACATTAAATGTCAGACTGAATTTTAAAATTGGTTTTGGACAATGTAGATATAGCGTATGGGTGGAAGCAGATCTACTAACCTTTATTTGTGGATAAATTTGTTGGATCATAGAAAGATTTAGTGCATTGAGAGCCTTGGGCCTATTCAAAGTTATTATTCCTGCACCTCCTCTCTTTTCCAACAACACTTCAGCTGTTGAATCTGTATGCTTAGACATCTTCTGTATATGCAAAAACAAATAAAAAAAGCCAATGTCATCAGTTAGATACCTGGAGTAGCATGCTTACAAGAGTGTTTATGGAAATATATTATTGAAGCGCGCTACTTAAGATCATAAAACACGCATTTCAGAATTACTTGCTAACACTTCCCCACTGTACTTCAAGATTTATTTGCATTTGCTAAACAGTTCTTTTGAAACCACTTTATGTTTGAGTCCTTCAGAGTAATAAACCTTGGTCAAGTTTTCGAGCCACACGCTCTTTAACAATGACATTTGAGTTCATTTAAAAAAACCCCACACAACAAAACACAAAGCCATGTTTCTTTAAGACTGATATTCTGAAAATACCTGCAACAATTATAACAATGACAGTTCCATGTGTCCTTACTGGCAGTTTGACAAAGCAAAACCAAACATATACATTGCTTTGTCTGTAAGTAACTTTTAAGAGTAGAGAACAAATCACTAAATTATTTTCACAATTGATTTCAAACTCACAGTTGAATGATATGTAAGAAATATATGGAAGCTAACCTAGAAACTAACTGTAAAAGTAAATAAAGCCAAAATAATTAAGCTTTAATTTACAGTATAATAGAAACTTGTGACAAAGTGCACAAAGATGTGGGCAGTGTTATGCCTGAGCAATAAATGATGGCATTCATAACCATTGTCAGCAGACGCATTAGAAATTGCATGTGCTGTCTGTCTCAGGGGGGTTGAGTCCTAAAAGCTTCCAACTTAGTCAAACAAGATGCTGTTCTTACCAAATGTTGTAATATTACTTGCAGTCTGTTGAATGGCCTCAGCCTGAAAAAGAAATATTAAAAAGACAGCTAAAACCATAAGCCAGCTACACAATCCCCAAATGTACGACTGCTGAGTTAAGCAAAGCTTTGTCAGAAAAATTTCTAAATGCAATTGGTTTACATTCTCCTTTTCAAAATCAAGTAAAATTAGAGTACAATTTTGACATCAAAACAGTTGGAAACTTCTTTGCTTACTAGTAAATAGGTAGCAGATACCAGTGCCAACTACTAATGTTTTCAATGTGTTCAAGTTAGAAGGTGAACCTGGAAATAATAAGACAGAGAGTTTGGGGGATATGTTTGATACTTAGCAGTGTATGTCTTTTAAGGATTTATAGCCCTTTTCTGGATGTTTAAATACTAGTACTTTTTTTAAATCGTCTTGTCAAAAACGTGTGCATTTCCAAAGCTTCCATTACCCCAAACCTGCCCTCATGTCCTTGTCTGTTTGCACGTTTAGGTAGGTTTATGTTAAGGGCTTGAACATGGCTCGTGCTTCTATTGCTGACAGGAGATACCCATGCTGGGACGTTTTGTGAACACATTACTCAGTTTAAGTAATGAGGCACTTATTAATTGCCACTGCATTCTATTGAGGAAGACAGTTAAGAACAGCATTTGCTGCACTTCAGACACCAGGCTTGCGTCAATGTTAATGAGCCACTTTATCTTTCAGCTACTTAAAAAGCACAAAACACAGCCAATTAACGCGTTACATGCTGACGTCCCGGCGTCCTAGCCTAAATTTTTAAGTACACGCTCGATTCAGAATGTGGAAGTTAATCTAGGCCTAAACTATATTTTTATACAGCTTCAGGGCGTTACAGTCCCCGGCACTAGAGGCCTCCCCGACCCATCACTCCCTGCCGCGAGGCACTGCCGGCCCGCCGCCATTTAAACCCCCTCAGGCGTGGCGGAACCGGGGGGGGAGGTTTTCCGCGCCGCGGGGTGGCCACTATCAGCACGGCCGCCTTCCCGTTACCTGGGCAGCGGCCTCAGCACTCGGGCCGCCATGTCGGCAGGCGGCGCGGCCGATCGCCGTCATGGGCGTAAGCGGAACGGTGGGGTAGGGCGCATGCGCGGGGGGTGGCCGGGCCCCGTTCCCCTTAGAGCCGCCCTCACCCTTCGCTGGGTAAAGGGGAGTCTCTGAGGGGCAGCCGCCTGCCTCCGGGCCCCATTCCCGCTTAAACACGCCTTTTGCAGTCAGCGTAGCGACTATGAAAAGTATAAAAGGCTGTTAGGCCCCTTGCACGGTAGTTGTATGAAGGGTTTTCCTTACCTTGACAGGATTTGGGCTGCTCCCCGGTCCGGGATTAGGTGTGAGGACATGAGGTGAGGCTGTTCCTTTGTGGGTGAAGCAAACGATGTCGCGTGTAGTAGTTAATGGTGGTTGCTGCCCAAGGTGGAGAAAGCTGCGTTTCCAGATTAACCTTCAGAGCCGAACTCTGCCGACCGAAACTGCATTTTGACGATGCATTGTTTTCAGCAAGCAAAGCCACTTGCTTAATTTCAGGCCTCCCTGTTTCTCCTCATCTCTTTTACAGCTGCTGCCACACCTGTGCTGCCCTCTTGGCTACAGAGACACAGATGAGCGAGCTGGTCTAATGTAACATCCCACCAAAACCTGGTTATTTTAGAAGGTAAATGTGGGGATTAAGCAGCTGTCGTGGTTACTGCACCGACAGTAGCTGGGGACTGAACTGTGAGCTCAAACGCAGCGTATGTTCAGCGTAGATAGACTCAGAAATGGCAACCAGGAAAATTGCCATTTTATAAAAAACAGAAGATTAAGGCTTTTGAGAATTAACAGACATCATAGTAGGAGTCCATAATACTAAATTCACTTTTATTTCAGTAACTACGTCAGACCAGATATTTTTAGGCTGCCACATACCACCATGACACTGATACTGCAAAGTGTGATGAACCATAGAGTAAATGACAATACAGTGCATTGGACAGAAATATAGCTTCATCATTTCTTAAGGTAGCAAGTGCTTTGCAGTGGCTGTCTTGATTCACATTCGTATTAAAAAAATATATAATAATTATCTTAAAATCTTGTAGCGAAATTATTTTTGCTGGAACAAAAAAGTGCCAGCTCTCGGAAGCACTTCTATAGGAGTCCCCAGAGGGCAACCTTGCTCTTTATTTCAAGAAACGATTCAGCCCTTGCTTACACCAGTGTCATCCGGATTGGCATTTCTGTTGCAGTAACTCTCAGGGTATGTTAAATTTGGTTGTAAAAATCTTAATCAAAGTAAATGGGCACACACAAAAAAAATAAGCAGAACACTTCTGTACTATGCAGTCTCAATTTTCAGTCTTGTACACTGTGAACAAAAAATAGAACAGGACATGAGGTGCTTCTGCAGGCATTGGGAGACTGCCTACTGTGAACTAATTAATTGCAGAATTCATTAGGCAATCCAGACTATTCAAACTTTTACCTACAGATTATATGATCATCAAAGATGCAGTCTGTTAGTGTCATCTTGGGTATATACAGCCCTATATCCGGTTTTACAGCAAGTACCAATTAAATCTAAAACAGTATAAATGACACCAAATTATCACAATTGCCAAATATGAACCCTTATTTAGATTTATATTTTAAAAATGATTTTTGAGGATAAGTCAGCATCTCTCATCTAGGCATAACCAAATTATGGTGAGTTTGATAAGCGGGTGACATTTTTGTATTTCATCATCTATGTCTGAAAGTCTATATATTTCACAGACAAAAATGAACAGAACCTTTCTGTAAGGTAATCTTTTTGTTAGTGTCGTAGAAATGAAGAAATCAGTGTGTGGAAGCTAACCTTGGGTAAGAGCAGGTGGAAGCTGTTTGGAACCCCTGGAAATCTCTTAATAAATTCCACCTGCACATGGTGTGCATGGGTAAGGCTGTGATCAGGGCATGATTACATAGGATGTCTGTTTCTAGAGTCCAAAACAGAAGTTAGCGGTCTGATTCATCTTTTACTTATGCTGATTCAATCTGTTTCCCCCATCTATTCCCTCCCCGGCTTCAGTATAAATAATGGTGTAGACCCTTTCTTTGTTGTCTTCCAGCTGTATGTCTGATTTAGAACAAGAGTGGGGTTTTTTCGTTTGTAAACAATGAAGTAACAGCAAGCATTGTCTTGCAACAGCTACTGATTTCTTCCCACAGTGCTGACACTGAATTTATTCTTAATGTTTAAATTCTCCCCCCCCCCTCCTTTTTTTTGTAATGGATTTCAAGAAGAAGGGGTGGTGACAGAAGAGACATCTTCCTTGAGCCTAACGTTCTACATCATTTTAAAACATGCTGGTGATGGCTTGAATTTACCTATAGTTTGGGGGGAGAGTGGTAAGTGTTAGAAAATTGCAATTTTCTCACAGCGAGACATTTAGTGACTGAAAGCCAGTCCAAAAAGTAATTCAGATATCATCCTAATTTTTAATAGTCCTCCTGCACACCCCATTTTCTGCAGAGTGGAATATCAAAGTGAAAGTGTTTTCTAAAAAGTAAATAATAGACTTCTGCAAGTAGAAATAGGAAAAAGAGTGAAAATAATGGAGTCACACAAGAATAAGCGGAATGAGGTGACCTTTAGCCTGGGAGTTTATGGATGATATTACTATTAGCAAAGAGGGCGGCAGGAGACTAGATGTGCTAGGGGTGAGCAGCAGGCCTAGTAACCAAGCCAGGAACTCGGAGACTCTTAAGTGCAATAGCCAGAAGGATAGGCAGGTTGTAATTCCTCCCCTTGGAGAAATTTCCTGGCAGTGTGTTCAGCAGGTTTGGAAAGAGAAAACAAATTGCAGACTGTAGGAGGACTTTAGAGTTGAGCAGATGTTTTCGGGTTTTGTTTCTGGGGTTTTTTGGTTTCTTTTCCAGAACAACATAAAACTTCAGGATGTGGGAGCTCTCGCTCACAAGGATTCCAAGAGCTGCTCAGCTGTGTTCTGTATGCCACCTATATACCACTAATTAATCATTAATTTTTACCTCTCACTTACTTGCCTCTGAGAGCTCCCAGTATAGTTCACTGAGACCAGATAATAAATGGTACGAGTACTTCATCATGTCCCGTGCTCCTGCATCCTGGCTTGCTGTAAATTTAATCTTTTCCTCTGCTGCTCTAACACCTAGCATCTAATTTCTCTATGTGTGGGTAGCAAGTGAATCCTTACAGTGTATGAAGGTTAGGAAAAATGAGTCTGTGAAGGCTTGAGGAATAGAACGGGACAATTTTCAGTTCATCCCTGCTAACTGGTTATTACTGTACTGACAAGCAACCCTCAAATTGTTTTTAATTAGTTCAGTCTCAGTTGACAATATTCTAAAACACCTCCACAGATGACACAGGTTCAAATTTCATTACTCCAGTGTGGACGCCTAGTACTGCCGTGGAGAGTCTTCCACTGATGTCAGTGAAAGTAGAAGTAGACTTAAAATAGTGGAAAAACCAATCTGTTTCTCCACTCTAACAATAAGGCAGGGAGGGAAGGACTGAAACAGAGGAAACACATATGTAATATGGAGAAGCAAATTTTTGCTTTTGTCTGTAACGTGAGCAATCCCATGGGAAGAGAGTGCCTTCCCCAGGGCTTTCAGTCAGAGACTTTTCAGATAATGCATCTATATAACATCTGAAGTCATACATTTGGGATGAGGGTGCAGCTAATGGCATGCAGTAGTGAATATTCTCCTGTAAGAAGAAAGTGGGTGAAAGGTAGAAAAAAAAACCCAACCTCTTTTTCTTTTTTCCCTTTTTTTTTTTTCCACCAGTTAATTTGCATCTTATCAGTGGGGAACTAGAAGTGTTTGGAAAAGGATGAAAGCAAATCCATAATGAAACTGTGTGAGTGAAGTAGTTTCCATTTTCTTTTGGCCTCAGAGGGCACGGGGGAAAGTGTGGGGGTGGCTGGGTGCTGCTGCAGATGCTGTCGTGTTGGTGAGGCCAGGAGAGAGGCCCCAAGCAAGGTCCATCCACCAGTGGGTTCCTCCCTCCCCCCATCTCGGCTTAGACAAACCACTTGCGCTGCATCCACCCTGCTGCCAGTACCCCCTAGGTTAGACGGGACCCTGGGCAAACACCCTCCTACATCTTTCTTCCCTGCTGCCACAAGCAATCTGTCACTCCCCCCCTCCAACCACCCTCCACCTACGTACAAAACCATAACTGTAAGGAACGCCTGCTTCCCTTCCCACTTCCCTTCCCACATGTCTGTTTTTCTTTGTGGGTGAAAAATGCGAATTTCCCAGAGATCTGGTCACCCCTGAATTTGGCTTTGAGACCCAAGCTGTTTGATACCTTTTAGGGCCACAGCTTGGAAAGCTCTGCTTGCAGATCTATTGTGTTCGTTTTTCATTTGCATATAATTGCACATGTGCAGGTGGGAAGGGGCTATTTGCTTCCCACTTGCTTTGATATGCCTCCCCTCCTAAGAGGACTGCTTCCTTCCCTTCCTGCTCTCCGCCTCCCACGTATCCAGCAATGAGAAATGCTGCAGAAAACTGACCAGCTACCAATCCGCCCACCTGAGGAGGAGGAGCACTAGCAGCAGCAGCACATTTCTCTCTCTCAGCTTTTTAAACACAGTTAAAAAGAGCTGTAGTGTGGGTGGAAATAGCTGTAGGGAGTGTGTGTGGGAACGGGGCCAGAGGAAAGTGAATTTTCTGTTGGTAGGACAGTTACTTCTGGTGGGCCAAAAAAATCCCCCAAGGATATCTTACTACTGAGGGTGTCTTTGGGTGTATAATCAGTTCTTAAGGTTGAGTTTCCCAGGTCTGGAAAGAATGAAACCGAGTTTCTTTTTTCCTGGTAGCGCAAGCGATGGTACAGTGGCAGCCAGCACTCCTCACTCAGGGAAGCTTGCCTAGAAGACCTCAGGAGTCTGCTTAGCAAATGATATTTGTATTGCATCCTGTTGTATCATCGTGTCTCTTGTTCCGCTCACGATGTATGTTCTTGGTTCTGTGAGAGTGAGAGCTGCCTGTATGTAGGAAGAAAAAAAAGCATGTGGTTTTCACACAGTGTGTGTCTGTATTTCAGAATACCATTCCTGTTGGACCTCTTGAAATAGCACTGTCCCAGAATATCAGTTAATTCAAGATTTACTCTAAATTTGTGCTTCTATAAGGAATTAAATTCAAGTTTATTTATGTTAACAGGATGTTATTTGAGGTGCTTTGCTTCTATAACATGAAAATAGCAGTGAAAGTAGTATAGGAAAACGGAACTTGTAAGACTAGTGGTACAGAGTGCAAAGTGGTACTGCTGTTTCTTAAGAAGTATCACTGATATACTCCCAAGAACCAAGGGTACAGAACAGTTTTCATGTTCTGACTTGGTTTGACTTAGATATCTGGAATACAGGTTTTAAAATATGTAATCCTAATCAAATTTGTCCTAACTTGAGTTGGTTACATGCATGCTTCTCAATCCAAAACTCTACCCATAAATTTATTTTGACTATATTTCTCAGCAGCATCAGATTTCCCCTAGATATTACTGATGCAGAATCTTATAACAGGATGGGGTCTGTAATGATTCAAAGAGATGCAGTAACAGCCAATTAATGAAATTTGACTCTCAAAGTATAGGAGATTTTTAAAAAATATTGCATAGGGCATGTAATTTTCTCCTAGTGAGTAGAAACCTCAAACCTGGTATTTGAATGGCTTTAGCCCTGTGAAGTAACTTTCTTCATGGAAAAGGAGTGCACACTGGAATACAAATTCCGTCACACAGCAACTTACCCTTCCAGTAAAGACACAGCAGTTTGTCAGACCCATTTCACAGACTAGGACCGCACAGATACAGTGCAGTAGGGAACTGGGCTCACTGACTTCAGTGCCTCCCCCCTGCCAGCCTGTCTCCTGTAGCTCTGGGGATCTTACCCTAGAGTAGGAATGAAAAATGTAGGCATAATTCCTTACACCGATCAGCTCAGAAACAAAGGAAGTTGTGAATAAGCCTAATTAACACATTTGCATGTGACACAACAGAAAGATCAGCTGATGGACTTATGTTAGCAAGAGCCAGAGCAGTATCAATGGAGATGTCACCTTAATGGAACTAATTACCCTGATGATTTAAAAGTCTTATTTCTGAATGGTGATTAATATTTTAAATATATCCTTGTAACCTTCCACTGAATCTTATGTAACTCATAATTATAATCTGCTGGAATTACATACCCACCCTGAGGAGGAACAATATTCCAAATAGTAAGTTCCCATCACTTGACTGATTTACTTTAAAACATTGCAGTAATTCCTGTCAGTGGCATTTTGAAGCAGTATTGGCCCCCTTGTAATTGTCTCGCATTTAGCATTGGTTCAGTTAACTTTAAAGGTGGTGCTTTTCATACCTTTTATATCAATGAATATACATCAGATTTTAAATGCAGATTATATGCTTATCTTGCCAACTACTGTTAGCCTGAAATTTTCCTCATGTGATCTACTATGGTGGAATGATATTATTCAAGAAGCAGTAAATTAAAAAAAACACCAAACATTTAGAATCATTAAAAACCTCTTTAGGAGCTCAGTTCTGCATGTAACATTCCTGTTGGCCTCCCTGTTTTATCTGTTGTTCAGCTGGAACGTCACACGCTTTGGTCTTGAACCATCCGGTACCATTTCTTCTCAGGGGTCATAGTGAATGCCTAGTTACCTCATTTTGGTTCAGTCAAAATCACAGTGAATTAAGCACAAAGGCTTTTGATGCTAATTCATAGCTTTATGATAGTCCAGGGATTTGATGTGTACAGAGAGCATCTTGGATGTTTATTTTAAGAATTTGTTGCTCTAAATCTAAGTGAGGCTCTTCAGCAGGGCAGTTTGGCTGACAGCGTGACAGTATCTTATTAAATGGATGTGCGTGTATTCAAACCTTTCCACGTTCCTCATCTGACACCTCACACAGGTATTAATTTTCCATTTGAAAAGATCTACATTTGATTTTAAAAATCAATATTAAGAATATTTTTCAAAATTTCTTTCTGTTTTATTTAATTCTGGAGTACAACTAAAACAGTTCATAAAATAATTCCTTTGAAGCACATTGCCTAGGGAAGGATATCTCATTTAATGCCACAAATGATGCAAAGGACAGCAGAGCGGATTGGAGAACGTAAAAATGAGGAAAAAAATTAGATCAGCAGAATAAATAGAAGCCTTTAAGCTATTAAAAATTAAGCATATATCATTCATTGCTGCAAATATATTCTGTTTGTAGTATAAATTACCAGCCTCCAATATGGGGTAATTGTGACCAAATGCTAGGTTCAATGCAACTCCACTTAGCAGAACTGTGTGTAATTATTAACCTGGCGGAAAGCATGTGTAGCAAGTCAGAAGGGAAAGTGTCTGTGTGTGTGTTTGTTTGTTTGTTTTTTAAAAAGAAGTATGGTCATCCTTGATCATAAACAAACTTGCAATGGAAGTAACAGGGACAGAGTACTTGGTTCCTGGAGCCCTCATTCAGTGGATATACTTGCCCAGGGATACGGTGAAGAAAGGCAGTGGCAGCTGTAGCAGGGCACAATGTAGATCTAAATTGTTCACTGGTATCATTAGTTCTGCTCTGTAATCTCAATCTTCCGTCTGCCCAGTGGATTTCATGATGCCACTGGTTCTGCTGTCCAGACCTGGGCAGTCCCTCCTTCTCTCTTGCTCTCTCTCTGTCTCTGCGAAAGCAGCCTGGGACAGAAGTTCACGCTGCTAAAAGCAGTATATGGGAATATATAGTTATTTCAGAAATAACATGCAACACAGTGTGACTTAGTCATACTTTGACACACCTCTGTCTGCCAAGAAAAATGCAGGCACTACCTTATAGAACTGTTGCTAAAAGCACTTCTTCAGGCTCTAGGAGTGAGAAGATGCTTTATTGTATGGTTAACTGCAGGAGTTAACCGCAGGGTTTCAATCTGGGACCTGCCAAGATATTAAAGCACACAAATCTGTTGCTTGAATTAAAGGCTGTGCTTCTGCCTAGGAGACGTAGCACCATGTAGAATTAGCCTGGGACATTATTTTGCAAATTTAAGACACTTTGAAAAGTGATTTTATTGACATTTGTAGCCTAAAAGAAATAAAGAGAAAGTTTTGGACAGCATCTAGAAGAAACATCCTTTGTTTATTTTATGCTAAAGTTAAACAAGTTTCTAAGAAAGCAGAGACTTTATGTTTAAAAAATAAATAAAGAAAAATCCATTTTCAATCTGAAATGTTAATGGAAATCTTTTTTTTTTCCCCTCATGAGTGAGCAGGAGAATCATGAAACACATTCGGACTGTGCATTCCTTTCCCTGTGCCACCACTAGCATCCCTGTAGCTTTTGCAAGCCTTTTGGAACATTCACCATCGACCAGTTTCTTCCTGGTAAGAGACAGCTGTATTTTGCAGGTACAGCTGTCTGGCATCTTAATTACAATAGCAACATACAATTTTCAACATACTTTAAATAGTCAGAAGCAGACATTGAGAAGTAAGTTTGTCGCTTTTTCACTATTCTGCTGTAATTTTCACTTCTGTAAAGTAAAGAGAGTAACCTTTACCATCTTATCGTAATATCAACATCATAGTTGAAACAGTAAGATGCTCTACACTGATGATAACAAATGGCATCTTATCATTGCACAAAAGATAGCTCCTATTTTTGAGCTAAAGCGTAAATATAGTTTATATGCTTGCATTGTGTATACCAGAAAATGCCACGTAGGAAAATGGCCCAGGATTATGGAATCCAGAGGAAGACGATTCAGATACCAAATGCTTTGAACTTCTGTGTTGCTTTACAAATCAACACATGGAATATATTCTCCGCTTCTGATTCTAAAAAAGAAAAGAACACCTGTTCTGTAAACTGTTATAAATAGATATCCAACCAGGGTCTTTTATGTATGTTAGAAGGGATGCATGCTTTTGCTTTCTAAACCAATAATCTGACTACTGCTTCACATGCAAGCCTGTAATGCTGCCATCTATCAGCTGTTACTCAGCTCTACAGAAGGAAACAAGGATTCTTTTTTAGCGCAGGACAAACAAATCCATGATGTATTAAAATGTGCTCACTCACTCAGTCACACTCCTTTCCTCAGGATTATTTCAGTTATCTTTTATTCTGGGGAAATTTCCCACCTATCCAAGAATTTCCTACCTTCTTCACTTTTTTAAGTAAAAAAAGCCTAGTATTTACTGAACTAAAAAACAAAAAATTCTGTCAGGTCCTCCCATATGCAATTTCAGGAGTTTTGTAGTGTATTTGCACAAGCAGTCAGCTCTCTGTTTCGCAGTAATTAATTTGCTTTTGTTAGTTATTGACAATAAGCAGTCATAATGCTTGTAGATAACATAGCTGTTACAAAATGACTGCAACAATGGATTGTGACTTTGTCACTGCATAATAACAATGAGAAGCAGATCTCTCAGGAATAGATGGAGTTGAAGGTGAAGGAAAATGTCCTCCCTAGAAGATGTCACTTCATCTTAAATACCTGGAAACTTTTTGACAAAGATTTTGGTGACCCATGCTGTGTAACCTTCATCTTTTCTGTACAGAAAGGGGTAACTGTCTGCAGATCTGTGTTAATCTAACATGTAGAATGTGGGCAGCATTTACCTATGTCATAAAAAACTATAGCTCAGCCATGTTTTTAAATTGTTTTAGCTCGGTAGATAGCTAAATGAAAGTTCAACTCTGTAGTTGAAACCGTAGTTTAGTTCACTTTCTGTCTCTCTTTCCCAGATAGGCCTGAGTTAATTAGTAGCCAGCTTTCCAATACCCGTTTCCTGCGTTTGAGCCCTTTGTGTATAAACCATGTATATTTGCTCAGCCGCTGTTACTGCAAGGAGATCACCCCCACCCAGCTCAGAGTCCACAGGTTTATGAGTTTTATTTAGCTAATAAATTTAAAGTTGGGTAAGATCAGAGAGGTTTTGTAAACCAATTGCTGCATTCTATGTTAGTGATACTGCATTTTAAATGCAGTAAATTTTTTAAAAAATTTAAATTTTAAAATAATTTAAAATTTAGTGTTGTTGGGTCAAAACTTAAAATATATTGCAGTTTGAGGTCTTTAAAATTCTTCACCAGTGTTACATCTGGAATGCTAGTTGATGCTTAAATTATTAATTTAGAAAGTAAGAGAGAGATACAAGGTAGACAGGCAACCTATGTGTCATGTACTCTTATGTCCATACCTATTTTCATTTTTGCCAAAAGAAATTATAAATAACCTAGTTTACCAGAGAATTTTCAAGATTTGAAGTCTTCCTTCTGAGAGTGGTTTCTGAAGGGTTTTTAGGCATCAGGAAGGCTGATTCGCAATTGTCCTCCATAGTGATTAGGACAATTGTTTATCTTTTTTATTTCACTACAACCTGAATAATTAAAAAAAAAACCCCTACAGTTCAGAGCTGATGGCATTTGCACTCTTCGTAGTGATGTTATTCAGCACACATGCTACAAAGAAAGAAGAAACTGAGACTTTAGGCTTTCCTTAACCTTCCCTGCTGCTGCTTCTATCAGCGGCCAAGGCTATGGAAAACACAAGGAACATCTGACTTCTGCTTTTCTGACTTAGATATGACTGATGTCAAGAAGGAGCCAGCTGCTGACACCTTGCTCTGGCTTCTCCTTCTGTCACTCATATAATGATGGCCTGCACTAGTAGGAAATGCTACTGTTTTAAGTACATTAGAATGGCTTTGCAGAATAGAAAAAATGCCTTCCTAACTCAGAACATCTCTAAGCTATTGTTTAAGGCAAAGCATGAGGGTTAGTAGTACTTCTTACATGGTGGCCTAGGGAATTTGAGCATCCATGAAACCATCAGTGGCCCAAAGGTGATCTGCAAAAAAAAATTAATGTTTGCTCAAAACAATTATAAGAATGCACGATATCTTGAAAAACTTAAGAGAAAATAAACTGGGGTACAAAATGTTTGAGAACTATTGATTTATTGTTATTCTAATCTCTTTTAATTGTTCCCCAGAAGATTACAGCTCTTAGAAACAAAAAGATGTAAAACCAACCATGCTGAGTCAGACAGAAGGACTGTCTCCCAAAAACGGCCTGGAGAGGCTGCAGGGGGAAAAGTAAGAACAGGGCAAACATGGCTCACACTGTTTTAAGCTCAGGGGACTCCTGAGTTGGATGTGGTGGCACTTTTAATTTTTTTTTCTATGTAGTAGCCTGGGGATTTCTCTTCCATGTGTTTATCCAGCCACCCCTGGAACTTGACAAACTTCTGGCATCCACAGTATCTTTGCAATGTTTGGACATGTCTCCTACTAGCTTCGTTTGATGTGCCCTAATCCATGTATGAGACAAAAGAGTAAATTTATCTGGTTTCTCCAATTCATGACTTTGTAAATCTACACCCCTGCTATGTTGCCTCTTTTCCTGACTAGGCTACTCAGCTGTTCTGGGCAGAGAAGTCATTCCAAACTTTTGAGCATCCTTCTCTGAACCTTTTCCAACTCTAATGTATTCTTTTTAAAATGAGGAGACCATACTGCTTTTTTTCCTATAATTCATATGGGATCCATGTCTGAATTTCTCTCCATGTGAAAAAAAAAAAAAAAAATCCATACATTATGCTAAAAAAAAATAGAATTCTTACTTACTTTGCAATTGGTTTAGCACTTACAATCTTTCTTTTTTTTTTCCTTCTTTCTTTCCGCCCCTCGTAAGTACTTCGACAGTTTTGAACGTTCTGGTAATAAACAGTTAACAGCACATTGTGGCAATATAAGGAATCCTCAGGGAGCTAGGTTGTACATCCTAAAAGCAGACAAAATTGTCCAACCCTGCAGGCAACAGACCTTTTCTCAACTATTAATAGAACAGGAGAAAGAGAGGGGAAAGAAGAAAAGGAATTAGTAAATTACTTGAAAAAGCATAGGTACTTAGAATTCATAGTTGATGTGCTGATTTAGGAAGTCATGAGATATGGCATAGAAAAAAAAGGCAAGTAATTTTAATACTGTTAAATAGACAAAGACTATTTTTCTGCTTTTGTCACCTTCCTGTTTTTTTTTCTTTTTCTACCCAACCATTTCAAAGGCATATCCCTACAATGACGCATCAATTTTCTGTCTGCTTGAGGTTTAGAAATAGCTGAGCTGTTATAAATAGATCACAATCTGCAACAGACAAAGAGAATGGAAATACTGTAAAAGGTTAGCTGAAAAATTTAGACGTGGATTGAGATTTCAGATGTCTCTGAGACTGGAAGTACTCAGTTTGAAATGTTTTATTAACCGCAGCAGAGGAACCCGTGCTCCTTGTGCAGCAGTGGGAACTGCCAGGTGGAATCAGGTGGTACTGCTGGTCACAGTGCCAGGCAGAGAATGACGTCCAGCCCCATCTCCGGGAGCTCAAAGTTCAATGACAGGAGAAGAAGGCACCTTGCCGCTCCTTACTGTGAGGCTAAAACAAAAGAGGTGATTACTATTTTATACACTGTAAAGCCACTAAATCAGAAGGCATAACTTTTACACTGTAATTTTACTGGCAGTTCTTGCATACTCTGAATTAGCAGCATTCATCAAGTTTGCTCCCTTTTTCGACTTTGCCTCCAAAACTCCTTAACTTTAGTGAAATGTCTTAGCATATGGTTGAAACCTTGTCCTTGTCCAACAAGGCAGTGAAAAAATCAAAACTTTTTGTTTCTGTTTGAGTATTCCGTTTTTAAGGTCATTTAGCTCCTGCTGGCGCTTCCAAACAGACTTTGGGAGAACAAGTTGTCCTGCACTGAAACCTGATACCCGGGAGTGGTATTATTCCTCCAGTCATATACATACAGCTGAGGTCCATCTTCTTATCTTCTGACTATCTAATTCTGTTAGAGTGACAGTGCAAAAGATGATTTGGTGACTGGGTAAAACAAGACATTAAGTGGAAGGGACAAAGTTGCTCTACGATGTGTTTGTTTTGAAGAAGCTGCTTCCTGAAGCCAGGCTGGGTTTCGCAGTAGCTATATCATGGCAACTAGCTTGACATAAGCTATACATTCTCAAACTTTGCCAAATACAATGTCATACCACTGACATGGGTGGGACCTGGTCTTTGCTTGAAGTGTGTCTCCAGCAGTCATTGATTTTAATAGAAGTTTAGGCCAATACACAATGCAGAATCAGGTTCTTCAAATCTAAATTAACATTGTGTTGAAAACTAAACATATGTTGGGTTTTTTTCACTGTCAACAATTTAGTTTCCAGGTTTGGAAAAGAAACATTTCTGGGGAGGAATCCAATGCATTTATTAATGAGCTCAGTAAGTGTGGAACTATTAATATCTTCTGAGATTTTGTTTGTCTTATTTTTATCTTCAACTTCAGACTCTGAAATAAACAGATGTTCTGAAGCTTTGCACTGAGAACACTAGAGTATGTTAAGTTCTATCTTAAATACATTGTGATTATCAAGATATTGTAGGAAACAGGTGAATAGCTGTGTACAATATTTCTGAAACAATTTGTACCATTACACAAACTCTTTATCTCACATTGCACTGATTGCTCTAAAAAGAATGCATCTAAAACATTTCTTATATGTTACTAATGATTTTTATTTCCAAACAGAAATCCGAATACAAAAATGGAAACATTACTTTATTCTCTAGTATTATCAGAGAACATTAAAGCTGCTATTGTTAGTCTGTAGCATGACTGACAACATAGTTTATCCATCCTAAACATATTTTAAATAGACGAGTGCTTCTATTTGTCTAAAAAGGTTCCATTTACTTCACAATCATTTTTGATCAGAGATACTGCTTTGAATCTCAGTGTAACTGAAGTCTATGGCAGTCCTCCTACCGACACTTAAGTACTAAGGTCTGTTGTCCTTCATAGTGAGAAATATCATCTTAAGAATTTGAGAAGGACATTGGTAAATTGCTCATTGTTTTCACACTTTGGGGAGGGGGGACTGTATGAAATTCACCTTAAAACTGAATTCAACTACCAGTATCACTTGGATGTTGTCATATTAACCAGGAAGTTAAAACAGATTAACCAATCAGTTATGCTGGAGGTCCTGAGATGAAATACAAAATAAAAAAGACCAGTCTGCTTTCTGGAGGAGGAGGTTAGATGGCTTGGCTAACTCTGTGACTCCCTTCTGCATGAAAAGTGACATTTACTGCTCCTATTTATAATGAGGCAAATTCAGCCCTAGAGGGAGTCAGATGTGAGGCTTCTGAAGTCAGCAGTTAGCCTTAGACTGAATTTGGTGCAATGTGTCCCTCGGTACAAAAGATTATTCCACTGCTTGTTTTATTCAAGTTGTTTTCATCAAAAATCACATTTGCACGTGCTAAGTAGAAAAGCCTGCCTTGCTTTTAGTTTAGGTTTACAAACCTACACTGTAGAAGCCCTGAATGTAATTGGGGAGATAAGATGATAAGACTGTGCTTGTACCTGATTCAAATAAACCTCAGTTCAGTTAAAAACTGTTTTGAGCTATCACCATTTTTTTTTTTAGCCATATAAATGGTGAGAGCTAGTCCTTGGATTAAAGGAGAATAATATATAGTGCTGTGTAAAATCAGAAGTAATTCTCGTGAATAATCTTTCAATATGTAGAATACTGAACCTCAAGTAAAATTTCATAGAATCATAGAATCGTTTAGGTTGGAAAAGACCTTTAAGATCATCGAGTCCAACCATTAACCTAACACTGCCAAGTCCACCACTAAACCATGTCCCTAAGCGTCACATCTACATGTCTTTTAAATACCTCCAGGGATGGCGATTCCACCACTTCCCTGGCCAGCCCATTCCAATGCTTGACAACCCTTTTGGTGAAGAAATTTTTCCTAATATCCCTGTTTTGGTCAGGGAATATTTTCCTGTGCAGTGGTTATTTCCTTTAAAAGCTATTCTCAGAAACTTAAATTAGCCAAAACCTGAGAACTCAAATTCCCGTTGACCTCAAGTCATTGACTAGTAATTAGGAAAACAGGGACATCTATATGCCGTTTTTTGCAGATGTAAAGGACAACGACAGAAAAAAATTTCTTGCTTGAATGCCAAAATTTGCTCAACCCCTTGCTCTGAGAAGGGATACAAGGAACTTCCTAGGGATCAGAAAGAACTGGTCAGTTTGCTGTGCCTCAGTCAAATACCTGCAGTTATTAAAAACATGTTAGGCTCAATGGTTGTTCAGTACACTCAGAACATAGCGTAGAAGGCATACATTTGCGTTACTGAAGCTAAGTATGGAAGCAAGGACCCATCCTGCCAGGACATAGTGGGCAGAGGAGGTGGGTGTACATGTCATATTTTTAACTATTCTGTCTGCCCTAGCCATTTTGCATTTTTATTTTAACATTTCTGTTTTTTATTTAGGATAAAATGCATGTGCACGTGGGGGCTGTTTAAGTTTTAGAAGTTTGGTCTTTTCTGGGGACTCCGCTATAAGAAGGTCTAAGCAGATCCATCTCAAAGCTCTGGGCAGTTATGCTTCCCTCCCTCCATGAAGACAGGCCAATGCAGAATTCACTGCAAGTTCAGGGGCTAAATTGCATAAATTGTCTCTAGTTCCTGCCTGGACTACAGAGTCAGCGGGGCTTTGCACACTCTCCAATCTGTAGCAGTGGATCTTATGACAGGATCAAAGTCATCACGTTTTTGCACATACTCAACGGCATCAACGTTAGCAGCAGCCCAACGTAAACAGATAGCTCTGTGGACAGCAAAACTAATGAAGCTTGGTTTCCTATGGGTTTGTGTGTTACACTTGATTCCACCACTTTAAAAGCCTCAACTGTCCCTTCTCCCTTTCCTCCAGTTCCTTCCTCTGTTCCCTCACCTGACTCCCCGTTCTTCACAGGGTAACTTCACTGCTGCTCAGGCACAAACAATGATTCACCGGCCGAATGGGAGCCCGCTATGGCATTCACGCTGTGGGCTTTCCTCCCACGGAGGGCACTGTCTTGCCTTTCTTTCCTTTGCCAGCCACCGATGTTCACACAACCTTCTAGAAATTTAATATTTGTGAGACTGTCATTGCACATCAGATTTTATACCTGCCAGTAGGTTCAAAGTTTCTGGGGTGAGGAAAGTTTGACCACTGTATATGCAGATACCATGCAAACACAAATCTCATTTTGAGGGAGAAAAAAAAAAAAGGCCTATCCAGTAGGAAAAAGTATGGATATACGCACACAGTAAACACAGTCACAGTAAACACAGTTTTTGTAACTACTATTTGCTTTTGCGCATTGCTTTGCCTTTTCTTTGCTAATTAATGTAATGCTTCTAAAAGTGTTAGACTGAAAATCAGAGGAAGGGAATCTTATGCTTCCTGCCAAACCAGAGAGACCACTGCAACGCTGTCTTACCGGCTGTGAATATGCTCTCCTCGCTTACCATTAACATTGCTTGCAGCTGTGTATGATTTGCTGATTCACTGGATGACTATTTCTCAGTTCCTCTGGGATTTTTCTCTTACTGGTAATATAGTTGCTTTTAGTCTTTGAAACAGCAGGGAAAAGCCGCTTTGTTCCTCATAATGACTTAACTTCTTCCCAGATTTACACTGGGGTATGCACAAACTGGCGTGTTATGAAGAACTTCCTAAAGAGGAAGAAACGAACGCCATAGTTGCCTTCATGCAGTGCCTTTCCTAGCAAAGGACTGACTAAAAAAGTAGTTTTGTTCATGTTATGCAAAATATATCGAAGGTCTGATGGAAATGAAAGCTTTTCTGTTGTCTTCACTGTGCTCTGGAGCAAGTTCCAGCAGCACAAATCTCAGCTTTGATTTATCTTTCTAATCTGACTGATGTAAATGATTTTTTCATCTTTTTTTTTTTTTTCTTTGTGGCTCAGAGTTAAAAGCTGCTAATGGACAGCGGAATATTTTGTGTCAACCAGAAATTCTTGATTTCAAAGTATAGCTCTAGCTTATGAAAGAAACCAAGAAGTTTTTCTATACATTAAAATTTAAGCTCCTAGAAACCATCTCCATAAGATGGGGCTCAGATACTTTACCTTTGCCATTACTGGAAAATATCAGAAACACAAATGCATATATCATACGTATAACATACCAGATGTTTTTCCATGGAAGTTTTGTGTTCTACGCTATACTTGCTTTATTTTCTCTCTAACCTGAGTAACAAGTCATTGAATCGGCTGACACCACTGAGTCCTTTTCAAGCAAAATCTACTACCATTAGCAATGTGCAGTTCCAGAAGTTATTTGTATGTAATTTTGTTTATTTTACTTTTAAAAGGTGACTACTTTGATGTAATTTTTCAGTTTATTTGGGGCTTTCTTTCAGACATTAAATGTGACTGGTTGGTTTTTAAGCAGTGAGGCATTTTTGACTATTTTTGGCAAGTATTCTCACCATGATATATGGTAAAGTTGTATAGCACACATAAATTGAAATCTTTATGAAGTAACGTATGCATTGAACCAAAAGCCCAAAATCCACAGGCATGCTTTCTGTTTCATGGGCAAGTTTAACCCAGGTGTGGGTTTATAGTACAGAGTTTATTATATGGCAAGTATATGTACGAATTATATTTATTTTATAAAGTATTATTTCTGAATATTCTAATATCCAGTGCTCAGGTACATATTTATTAGTATCACTCTATCTATTAGCTAAGAGAAAAAGATTGTTGATTGGTAGTTTCTCCATGTATCACATTTTACTGTGATTAGGACCTTGATCCAGAGGTCTTTGAAAAAAGAGATCTTTCAATTAATTTCAATGGATTTTGCACGTGCCTCAGCTTTTTATTTTCTTTAATGTTTTATAGTAGCAAGTGTTTTAATAGGAAACTTTAAGTGGCTTACGACTGCATTTCCTTTTCTCTGAACACTGCTTTGGCTAGAAATACACAGCCCTTTGTGACAAAAGTACACGAGGACAGTTTGTGTGCAGTGCAGCAGTTTCTCCATTTTTGCTAATCCTCATTTTCATAGCTGAAAGAACAGAGAAAGAACTCTCTGAGCAAATGTAATAATTTCTAACAGGCTATAATCCAGATCTTTACACAGAGCCTCACTGAAAGAAATAACCATGCAGAGCTCTATTATGTTCTGTTCCGCTCATGCTGGAGTAGCTTGTCAGATTGGAAATAATACTGTTTGATGCTAAGGCTTTTCGCAACGCTTACCTTACGATGCTCACCGAATGGAGGCCCCAGTCTGAGCTCGGTCACCAAACTCAGTCAGTACCATATTCAGCTTTTAAACTCAGTAAGAAACCATTTATTTGGCTTATATAGTTTAATGTGTGTATATATATATTTATGAAGAAAACATTGTAAATGACTCTGTATTAGTCCCATTCTATATTCTGGTCATCAGACGTAACGCCCTATTCACGTACCAGGTGATGCCACACCCTGCAAAGAAATGCATCCAGAGAGTAACTTTTTTTAAGCAAATAGCCCTGGCGTTTCAGAAACCGAGTAGAAGGAAGGGGGATGATCAGGATATTACTCCTCCAAGACAAGGTTATACAAGCAAAAATGCAGAAGATGGTCACATTCTTAGTGTGTAGTTTGGGGTGGGGTGGGGTGGGGTGTCCCTGTGTTTGCAATGTCGCGTTATCAGCGTTTAGGGAAAGATGGCTTTTATGGCTCCAGTAAATGTAGTCTGCGACTACACAGATCAGCTTTCCCTTTTCAGTTCACAGATGATGACTGGAAATGATTTGAAATACATGTTCTCCCTAAAAGCATTTGTAGTAATTTGCCAAAAAGTCTCCATCAAGATGAAATAATTTTGGTTGGAGATGACATCTGGTTTATTACAGTAATATTTTGTAATAAAACCCCACTGTATGCGCAGATAGTTGTCTGTCTGAATTCTGCAAGATTACAGGAGGCCCGCGCTCCTGGTCTCGTCAGACATGGTTTCTCTCTGTGGTTAATTAGCCATGGGGGAGATTTTCAAAGATTAAGAGTTTTGAAAATCCTTCCAGGGACAGATGATAGACAAGCCTCCTCCTGCCCCAGGTCATCTCCTCTACAAAATTCAGTTTTTGTCTCCAGCCTCCTTCAGGAGAGGCCTTTGCTATAGGGGTAGTACCTCAAACCAGGACAGGGTAGACAAGCTTTTAATTGGATGGTGTTATTGATGGCCTTTGTATCCACAAAGATGGCACCCCATCAGGACGTTAGCGTGGCAGGGGAACGACCTTGGGAGAGCACTGCCTTCCATGGGGACAGCTGTCCCTTCCACTTTGGTGAGGACTTAAACTAAATGGGTCAAACACCCGTGGTGCCCCCATTCCTCTCCATCTGCCTCTGTTATGCAAACCTGTAGTTTCCTCTCCATTTCTTACCTTGGGCAAAATAATGCAATAATTTATTTTTCCTTGAGGAAAGGGGGATCCTCCCTGAGAAGAGGGAGGTGCAGATAAGAAGACGCATTTGGTCTGTGGTATGCCAGTGAGCGTGGCCTGCGGTCTGGTCACTGCCCTGGGCAGAACGCGCCGGCGCCGTGCTGCCGGGAGGGATGGCCGGAGGAGCCCCCGCGCTTTGTTGACTCTGCCTGGACCGCGGCCCCTCGGAGCTCGGGCACAGCACACCATGGCTGCAGCGCCCGGGATCGATCCTCAAACAACTTCACGATATCCCGTTGAGCTGAGGGCCGGTAAACGCCCCACATCTCAGCCGGCCTTTCGCTTTCTGTCTTCAGCGTTCCCCTTCCTTAGCCTGACACCGCGGGCCTTTCGGTCGCGCCGCACGGCTCGGCTGTTGCCGGGGCAGTCACCTTCCCTGCTGCGGCTCATCTGCCTTCGTAATTACTGCAGCGGGGGGTGTGTGTGTTATGATGATGATGTTTTAAGCATTTACGTAATTTTATTTGTATATAATTCTAGGAAACTGCGTTACTGAAGGGCTGATGCCAGCGGCTGCAGAAGGCACTACAGGTAATAATTTAATTCTTTACGCTGCCGTACGCGTTGGGAACTTCCGCGGAGTGGGAACCGCTGCGCACACGGAGTTATTGGGCGCTTTAGGGTCCACAAACGCTCCGCAGACGCTATTAGAAACCAGACGCCCGGCCCCTGGCCCCGGCTGCCCTCTGGTCGCCGGCTGGGCTTCGGACGGGCCCGGGGGGGGGCGCGGAGGCGGCGCCGGGCGAGCGGGTGCTTGGCTCCCCCCGCGGCGTGGGGCGGCTCCGTCCCTCCCCGCGGCGCGGCGCGGCCCGGCCGGGGGGGGGCGGGCGAGGGTGCGCGGAGCCGCCGCCCGCAGCAGCCGCGGCGGCAGGAGGCGGTGGCGGGAGGGGGCTGCGATGCTCCCGGCTGAGCGCCCCCCCGGAGCCGCCCCCGGGCGAGGTGAGTCAGCGCGGCCCCGCGGTGCGCGGGGGGCCGGGCCGGCAGCCAGGCCCGCGGCAGGCCGCACGGCTGGGTGCCGCCGCCGCCTCCCCTCACCGCGCTCCGTGGGGCGCCGGCACCCGGCGGGCCCGGCCGCGGGCCGGCGGGCACCGACCCGGGGATCGCTGCGGCCCCGCGGGGAGGCCGGCGGGCGAGGCGGCCGGCGGGCCGGCTGTGGCGCACCTCGCGGCTGCCGGTGAGGCCGGTCCGTTCCCAATCTCTGAGCCGGTACCGGCTCCAGCTCCCTCCCCAGCGGGGGCGACGGGCCTTGTCCCCGCAGCCGGCCGGGTTGCTGCCGTTGGGCCCTTGCCTCAGCCCTTCCCTTGCCTCCTCGGTGGCTGCTCTGTTCCGCTCTTCCTTCTCGGAGGCGTTTCCTGCCTGCGCCGCGCCGGAGCCCGTCAGCTGCTCCTCAGCTGAGCCGGCTGGTCCCGTGTGCTCGCTGAGGTCCGCTGGTGTTAACTGTGGCTAAGCGGTGACCTGGTTAGGATGCTGGCCATGTCTCCGGGATCCCAGCCATGTGCCTGAAGCGTAACCACTGTAGGTGCGACCGACCCATCCAAGGCCAAACCACCCCGTGCCCTCCTGCCCGACCACGATGGTGTCGGGGTCCCCAGAGGTGCCCGCAGGCTGGGCCGTGTACCCTGGGAGCAGCCCCATCCCTGCTGCCAGCATCCAGGCGTGGTGTTACTTGCGGCTGTCACTTGGCTTCTGAACCCTTAAATCCTTAAAATACGATGATTTTTAGTAAGCAGGTTGTCAGTTACTCCTCTGTTAAAACAAGCATAAGAATAGATGCTTGTTCAAGAAATTGGTGCTAGAGGTACCATAGGTGTTATGTATGCCTGTTATATCCTGTTGGATGGAGTTTAAAACCCATGTTTGGTCATCAGCTCTGAAGTTTTAACCGCAAACTCGTTTTAAATGTTGTGTTAATGAAAAATGTGGTGTTGAAGAGCAATAAATTTGAAGTTTAGGGGAGAGGAGAGTGGTTGTCTGAACATAAAGCTGAAGTATTTCAGTAAAAGCTCCCCCAAAGCATTATGATGTTACTAAGATATATAGGGTCTCATTGTCCACTGTATTTAGTAATGTCCAAGGAAAAAGATTGCAAAATGCTTGTTCTCTAGCTTGGTTATTTTTTTGTATTTGTTTCCCTGGGTATACATAGTGGACAAAGGCAACATTTATTTTATTGTTTATGTTCTCCAAAGACCCACTGGGGAATAAGGAAAAAGAGAACAGTCCTCTTTTAAGGATGGTGTTTGTGATAGTGGTCATAAACTCGGTAAAAATCCTAAGCAGGTTAAAAAAAACCCCACCAAACAAGTGGAGTGAGAATATTAGAGCAAAAGCTAATCATGTGAGGAGCTAATATGAGGAAGCTGTGGTTGGTCACTGATGTGGCTGGTGCTAGGGTACGGTTTAAATACAACCTAAAATTCATTGTAATCTTCAGCTACAGCCTAATGGGCCTGAGTTTATACAGCAGCATGGGAGAGTGTGACCCGCTGACATGATCCGGCCACAGTGGCGGTGGCTGGTCCCTGAAGCCGGGAATTGCCTGTCAGGCCTCTACGCTTTGAAGCAGACCACGGCTCCTGCTGCTGCTGGGCTTGGTGGGGCGGCTGGGTGCCTGCGTCCCTCCCCGGCGCTCCAGAGCTGCTCCAGATGTGCTTGCGGAGTACTGCGGCTCTCTCTCTGGGCACTTGCCTGGCCCGTGGTTGAAGGCATGCTTGTTATTTACCCTCATTAATGAAGTGTAAACCTTGGCAGTGTAGTTATATAGTTGGTAAATAAAAAACTGCTTAAAGAATTGAAGTCTAATACTGACTAAAACTGATTAAAAATAGTCTGCTACGACTTCTTAATTTGCACATCTTAAATGGAAAACATGATTGGAAAGCAGGAGTCTTAAGATGTGAGTCTAATGTTTTTTCTTCAACAGATGAGGATCTGATAGTGTTCTTGTCGTCTTTAATGTTAATAGTAACACTATTGTATCAATTTTGCAACTTCAGACCTATTATAAAGTGCATTAAACCTATTAGAAACCTGATCTTGACATACTGCAGACATACTGTAGTCTCTCAATCTAATTGACTAAATGTGTCAAAGTATGTGGGGTTTAGTATGCATATTTGAATGAAGCAGAAAAACCTATAGACCAACACGCTAAGTAAGTGCATGCCAAGCAACACAAAATAAAGCAATTTTAAGAGTTAAGTGTTTTAGAACAAAGTGGTTCCACTTTGTGGAAACCCTAATTATGGTGGTTAATGTTATAATACTAATGTCTCGCTGCAGACTTGAAACAAATATGTTTCCCAGCACCAAGTTAATTCACTAAATGTGATTTGTTCCTGACTTTATGGACTCTGAGTAAGGTGTCCCTGCTGGGGCCTCGCAGGAGGACTGCTTACCTTTAGAGAGCAGGGGATGGTGGTGTGGGGCCGGTGGGTCAGTCTGTGCCAGTTGGTCCGTGTGGCTGGGCAGGGGACAGCCCCTCTATGGTCTCCACCTGGAGGTTGGCCAACCTGGGAGAGGTTTGGGAACGTGATGCAGGAGTAAATGAAGTCTGCACACTCCCCTATCATGATGTAAGTTGTTTGCATAACATTCTCCTCCTTTTTGGCATGGACGCAGGCGACAGCACTAGGCTGTTCCTTAGGGGTGAACTTTGCTTAGAAATGGAAAACATGGTCTATTTATTCATGTTGATTACAGTGATGCCTTGTAGGCCTGCTGGATGCAGGGCTTAATTTGGAGAGCTGCTGCACAGATACTGTAGCAGAAAGTCTTTGATCCAAAGGTTTTGTAGTTTAGATCAATGGGAGAAGTCGGGCTGAGGAGGAGATGGTGTGCATGGGCGATATGATGGGTGCACTCCTTGTGGCAGTTTCACCAGCCGGGGGATGAGTGAGGTGAGCTTTATTTGGGAGGTGGATGGTTTTTAAGTTTATTTCTCTAGGACAGACCTTTTCTGAATGAAACAATTATTAGTGACTTAAAAAAAAGGGTTATTCACGAAACATGTTTTCTGTTAGCAAATTTAAGAATGTTTGTATGAAAACTTCGTGTGGAATTTCATGTGTTTGCTGCAAAGTCAGTTTGCTAGTCAGTGAAATTCGGAAAGGGGTAAAATAAGATGTGATGCCATGTTGGCTGGCTTTGATTTATTGACACAATGCAAAGAGCAAGCTAGTCTGCTCTGTTCTTATGGCTCCATGTTGCTTGAGAGATTAATTACTGATTCCTGTTTCGCAATTCTACTCTTAGAGTATGTTTTCTGAGACTGTATACATATGAATCTTCTACAGTGATTTTGGTAGGTATTTAATGGGTTAGGCTACCCTAGATCATCTGTACTGTCTTCTGATGAACTGTCCTGGGTTTGTTGGGTTTTTGGGGGGTTTTTTGTTTGTTTTTTGTTTGTTTGGTTTTGTTTTGTTTTGTTTTTTACTTTCAGTATACAACCCTCCCCTGATTTTGAGGCTCTGCTGTGTGAGTCTTAATTATACTTTAATTCTCAAAGCCTAGCGAATGGAATATTTAAGGTGAATTAAACTTTATTTAAAAACAACAGTACTCCTTCACCCCAAATCTAATGTTGTTGGTCTGCAAGTGAAGTTTTAATGCCTTGTGCTGTAAGTGCCATGGTATTTTCCCTGAGAGGTTTAGGGATTTGCTGCCTCAGTCTGATCTGTTGATTGGTTTGATTTTTTTTTTTTCCTCAGATACAGTGCAAAGCGTGTGTTTTGGGGTTTTTTTTTCCCAAGATTGTGGGAAGAGTGACTCCAAAGGGAGAGCTGGGGTTTTAGTATACTGTATTATTATTTTCCTTATTATCATTTTCCTTTTTTTATAGGGAACTTCTTGTAATGTTAGGTTGTCTTGAATAGATTGGCTTTTTATCCTTTCTGATCTTGAAATCCTCTTAATTATTAGGAGAGCCAGAGTAAATAAGGATCGATTTAAGAAATAAAAAAGGCAAGAATGCCAAGAAGATACTTAACTAAATGTAGAATACCCATATTCGCCTCTTTCCAGATACCTGCCAAAGAGCCTCATTACAGCCATTAAAATGGGCATCACGTTGTCATCACTGAACTCCTTGGGACAAATGGTTTTTCCTGTGTTCCTCAGATAGCTGCCCAAAGGTACAAGTCTGCAGGAAATGTGCTGTAGCTGTTTGCGGAAGATGGCAGGATGAAAGATGTGTCATAGATGTAAGGGTTTGAAAGTGGATTTTGACTTGCTAGAGAAATACATATAAACCAGGCGGCAGCAATCTGTATCAGGAAACTTAGAAAAAGTAATAGACTCTGGTACTTACATTAAAAAAACCCCTATCTGTGCAAAGCTGGAAGGAAGAATAGTCTTGTGGTTAACAAGTATGTTCTTTATATCTAAAAAGAAGCACACGCGCTTGCTCATCAACAGGCTCAGAGGCCGAGTGATCTTGCAGAATAATCCCTGGTCTGAGAAAGCCGGGTTGGCCACAACCTTCCTGTGCAGCTGCGAGCAAGGGACTTGGGCCAGTACGGTAGGATCATGGTTTGGGGGGAAAGTGAGCAGTTTGGATTTTAGTGAAGTCTTTTCCCTTGTAGTCACATCAGGGGTGATGGAATGGTGAGGGAACAAAGACTTGGTTCCCTGTTCTGAGTTCTGTCGTGGTTTGGAAACATAAACCTGTGGGAAGACAAAAGCTTGTTTGTCTGTCAGAGGACCAAGGTGCTTTCTTGTGACGTACGTCTGCTGTGCTGTCTGCTTGCTTGGCGGGGCTTTCTCAGGATCTTTGCAGAAGTTTCAATTTGCGTGTTGGGGCTTTGTTGTCTGTTTGTGCCACTTAGCTAAGTTTGGGAAAGATAGCTTCAAAGCTGTTAATCCCGTTTTTCGGAGTGATATTACCACTATGCAGCCTCTATGGTCTCACATGAACTGATGACATTCAACAGGCCTCTACCAAAACTTCTTCCTCTGTTCTGCCTCAAATGAGTTAAAATTTATATTCATGGTGAAATCTATCCTGTTTACTCTCTGAACTTACCCACTCCTATTCTCTGCTGTTCATTTTAAACTTGCTGGTAGTGCTGTCTTCTATCCTCCTGCTGTCTTGTGGATCAGAAGAAGTTTTTGCAAAGTGAAGATGCAGTATTTTAAGGCTATGGTTAAAATAACCAGTAGATAACTAGTTTCTTCTCACTTAAAAGCGTGTTGTTTTTCCATCTGTTTGAGTTGCTGCACATTCAGTCCCTGACTGGCACAGGTTCTTTGCCAGTAGAAGGAAAGCCCTGTAGATTATTAAATTTTTTGTAGATTTTTTTTCAGTAACAATGCCGCTTTGTTGGTTTTCTCATTTTCAGTCATTTATTTTTAGAATTTAAAAAATTGCTAAATAAAATCACTTTCAAAAACTTAACTCCTAAACAAGCTAGTGATCAAAACATTAAAGAATGCCATATGGCTCCCACCAGTCTTGATGCTGTTATATTTCTGAAGAGTATATTATGTGTTATTAATAATATTCAATGAAACACTCCTAGGGTAGGAAAATATTTACTGAAATTATTACGAAATACTCTTTTCAGAGGATTCTTACCCAAGATGATCTTGTCAAAATACGAGGAGTAGCTCTTTTTGGATTAATCGTTGCACACAACAGGTTAGAAGAAGATGGATGCTAGGGCAGATAGAAGTTACGGAGGGGTAAAGAAGATGCAGCAACTGAAGTGTTTAAAGACTAGCAGTAGAACAATTTTTAATATACACACTATTCATACAACATACAAAATTGAAGTCCCATTCCAATAGAAAAAGAAACTGAATTAAAAAACATCGGATGCTAATTGCTCTGAAAGCCCTCGGTATACTTTATATGAAATCAGATGGTTCAGAGCTCATATGTAGGGATAAGGAATATGACTGTGTTGTTTAAATTGGGATAATTTCAATTCATACTTGCAAAGAAGTTGTCCTAATATGCAGTTGGTTGAAATGTGAGTTCTATCTTGTCGTGTCATGGGGAAAGGGGAGGAAATTCATTCTTCAAAATTAAATGCTGTAAAGCTGTGATACAGCTAGTAAGCAAGTTGCTGTAAATAGTTGAGCATATACTGGTTTTGGTAGGAATAACACTGAAACCTCAGTTACGTCACCTTGACATAAGTGGGGCCCTGCACAAGTTCTGGAGTCTTTGTTGTCAAAGCAAGGCGAAGCATAAAGGAAATAAAAGCACAGATGATGACTGATCTAATTTACTCATTAGAAGGAGTTGTTTGATGGATATAGAAGCCAAAAATGAGCAAATATATGAGCAAAAAAACCACAGTCCTTCCAACTGTCAGGTGGAAGTGGCTGCCTGAACCAAAAATTGCGGGAGCTAACTAGACAGCTGCTGCGTTTTGGTTCATGTGGCTTTTGATGGTAGCAGGTAAGAGAAAGAAAATGTGTTTTCACATTTGACTGTTCTAACTTAATTAGGACTTTTTCTAATCTTTTGATGCTTGAAATACTTTTTTGTTATTAAATCAGATTGTCTCTGAAGAAACTGGAGAAAAAAGCAGTCTATGTGTATGTGCTAGCGTCATTTTGATTAACTTCTGACCTTGAATGCATGAATATTTAAGGTTCCTAGATTTTTATGCAACCTTTTCTCCCTAAGTGAAACCAGAGATCTTCATAGATAGTATCCCATAGAAATGACATTTAAAAGTGAAAAACACACGCAAACCTCATGAGTGTTTGGGATTTTAATAATGGTATTTTTAGACTTGTCTGTCACTGAACTTTGTAAGGTTTAGATTATTGTAATGGACTGTTGTTTTTAGAAGTATCCATGGCATGTTCTGTCTGCTGTTATGCGCGTGTTGCATCAGTAAGAAACAATTAGTTTATCATACTTGTGAATGTTAGAGTCACTTTGCTATTACTAACCTTGCATCCATTTGCAAATCCGTTGTCAGTATTTAAATAAATTCTGAATTATAATTAAATAATTTAAAGGCACTGGATACACCAACGTGTGACTAATTTCAAGGGGAAGATACTGTGCTTTCAGTTGAGTTTTGAAAGACTGCGATTTCATTGGAGCTCTGCTAGTGGGAAAAAGTGCAGACCTGCAAAAAAATACTTCAGATTCCTAGGGAAGATATTCCTGATCATAAATTGAATGCTCTTGGAGAAATTTCAGGTTCTTCTGGAATTAAATGCTCTTTTCAAATATTGGTTCTTGAAAGGATTCCTGTGTGATAGTAACACTAATCCAAACAGCAAAGGGATGACAAAACCAAAATATATTAAATGTTCAACTTTCTCATAATGAACATGAGCTAATCTTCCTAGCTTAAATTTACAGATATTAATATAGCAAAAATAGTTGCCTAATGTAATGATTTTGAGCTGGTAGCCTGCTGGAAGAGCTTTTTGTTTTGGTTTGGTTTTGTTCCTTGAAAGGAAAGCTTCTATTACCTAGCCTAATTTATTATAATGGTTTGTTGTTTTTTGATGTGCAAGCTGGTTGGTCAAATCAAAGTCTAAGTAGTGGTGAATTTATTTTTTACTGTGCTTGTGAGTTTTGCGGTCTCTTACGTCTGGAAAGGATAAGCGTGGGGAACTGCAGTACAGTTATCTCCTGATCCACCTTTCTTCAATTTCAGAATTTGACTTGAAGAGATCGTTGTAGGGCCTATACTTATTTTCTGTCCTTGTGTTGCTTTGCTCCCAGGTCTTTGATGCCTTTGAGGTCGTTATCCTAAGTTTGAGGGTCCCTCATTTTAATCTTGTAGCCCCATCCTAATCCCCACCTCTCTTCCCATTAAGCCTAGAAACTCAAGTCTCCCACCAATTTCTGCTGTGGTTGTCAAGTGCTTAGAAAATTACATTTCAAGAGGAGATTGATGAACCTTTTGAAGGCCGTTATGAGGCTTCAGACGATAATTTGTTTTGATAATTAAAAAACCCTGGATATATATGTGGCTGCATTATCAAATTATGAAATCATGGCTATCCTTTGGTATAGTAGGGAATACTGGAAATAAAGCAGTTAGCCTTGGGGGAGAAAAGACAACTTGAAAGAAGAGACTTGCAAATGCTAGCACTTAATTGCCACAGTAACTTTGACTATATAAATTATTCTCTGTCCTAAACATGAAAGATGTTTTATTGCGAAATATTAAAGGTGCTGTTGGGAGAACTTCACAGGATTGGTCATAAAACACATTTTTATTGATACTACCATGTACCACTAGTTACTCTAGACAAATGGTCTTCCCTGCTCTGATATTGCATGTATTGCTCAGGAAGGTCACTTACAAAAAGAAGTTGTCTTTGTCCTCAGTGACTGGCATTGCAGGTCTGTTCCTGTGTGGTACCTTAACCATGTTATGTTTTATTTGTTTGCAGGGTAGCCACAGTTCCTTGAGAGCGCATCAGATATTGGATGCTTGTGGTAAACCATGGCAGCTGATGATAAGGTTGCCATTTTAACCGATGATGAAGAGGAACAGAAGAGAAAGTATGTGCTTGCTGATCCTTTCAATGGCATTTCCAAGGATCAAGACTTGCCACCCCAAAATGAATCCCCTTCGACGGAGACAACCACTGTCCCAGATGAAGAGCTAGATTGGTTAGAAAAGCACTGCGTCAAAATAAACAATGATCTTCTGATCTCAAAGGTCTTTTATTTTTTCTTCTATTCTGCATATGGCTCGCTCTACCCCTTGCTGCCTGTGTATTACAAGCAGCTGGGTATGTCACCCAGTCAGAGTGGACTTCTAGTGGGCATCAGGTACTTTATTGAGTTTTGCAGTGCTCCCTTCTGGGGAGTGGTGGCAGACCGCTTCAAGAAAGGGAAGATCGTCCTCCTCTTTTCGCTTTTATGCTGGGTTTTATTTAACCTGGGGATTGGATTTGTTAGACCAGCCACCTTAAGATGCGTACCAAAGGGCCTTCCGCCAGCACATCCCACCAATGCAAGCAGCCTTTTAACAACAGTTTCGCAAAATGCCTCAATGTCTCCTCCGCTAACCACAGTGAGTACCGCATCCCCGAAAGTTCGTGTGAAGAGAGACCTGCTCACTTCCAGTCCAGTGACTTTGGAAACAACAGGGACAGCCAATCCTGAAATAACATTCCTGTTACCTACACAGAGCAGTGATGTGGAGTTTGTCTTGGAAAACAGTACCCATTTTATTTTGAAAAACACCACTGCTAGCCCAGTCTCACCAGGGAATGCAACTCCGAGTACCACCCCAGCTGCCATCACCACAAAGCCTACGCCTTCTGACCAAGCTGTGCTCGTTTATGATCAACAAGAGGTAGAAGCCATCTTTCTACTCATTCTGCTGGTTGTCATAATAGGAGAATTTTTCAGTGCTTCCTCTGTTACTATTGTGGACACCGTAACTCTGCAGTACCTTGGCAAACACAGGGACCGGTATGGATTGCAGCGCATGTGGGGGTCTCTGGGCTGGGGGCTGGCCATGCTCTCCGTGGGAATTGGCATTGACTATACCCATACAGAAGTCAGCATTGAAGGTCAAGGATGTAAAGCGCCTGAGTACAAGAACTACAGGATAGTTTTCATCGTTTTTGGTGTTCTGATGACAATGGCATTAATTGTGGCCACCCAGTTTCGATTTCATTATGCACACTTCAAGCAAGATGAAAATAAGAGAAAAGAGGTAGAAATCTCACAGGTGGACAGAAGCGCCTCCAATGAATCCTCCGATAACACTCCTACCAGTATGAGCCAGTCGCAGTCTTTCAGTTTTTGGGACTTAATAAAACTGCTGTGTAGTATCCAGTACGGCTCAGTGCTCTTCGTGGCCTGGTTCATGGGGTTTGGATATGGCTTTGTGTTCACCTTTCTTTACTGGCACTTGGAAGACCTGAATGGCACCACCACTCTCTTTGGAGTTTGTTCTGTGCTCAGTCATGTATCTGAGCTGACTGCCTACTTCTTCAGCCACAAATTGATTGAATTAGTTGGTCATATCAGGTAAGATGTTAGCCATTGTTAGAGCGCTATACAAAAAATGTTGAATTTCAGGCCTAGCCTTGTGTTACAAAGTGAAATTGAAGTTAATTCTTTTATTCTAAATTTCCGAGTCCTGCTCAGTTACATAGCTTGCCTGATGGAGTTTATTATTATTTTAGGAGTTAAAAATGCTCTCAAATGCTTCCTTTGCATTTTAGTTGTGTGTTAGTATGTGCATTATGCCTGGTACCATACCCTTTTGCAGATGGTTCCAGAAGATATCTTAGTTAGAGATCTTTATAAATCGCCACCCACTCAAGGATTGTCTGCTTCGACATATAAATACCATTAATTGTACAATATTTTTGCTGTGAGTAGCAGCGTTCTGGAAACCTCCAGCCTGCTTTTCCTTGTGGGGCAGTTCTTTGCTCCCCCCCGTAGTAGCCTGGAAAGGTGTCACTTGCAGGCTGCGAGGGGAGAAGGGTGAGATGAAGCAGCGAGGTGAGCACCTCCTGTGCACATGCCCTCGTAATCAGACTCTGGGTGTTGGCAGAATGAGGTTGCAGCCTGGTAGTGTCGCTTACCGGTTCAGTTCCTTGCGCTCTTCCTTTAGTTGCGACTGTGTGTGTTAGCTGCTGAAGTGAGATGGCTGCGCAGGGCTTCCCCCGTCGTTTTTGTCTTGTGTAAGTGAAATGCTTCCAGCATATTGATGAACACTGTTTTCCATTAAACTCACAATTGACTCAATTTTCGCATATTATAAATCCCTACAGTACTCTTTAAAAAAAGCTCAGGGGAAGAAAGACAGGGAGGAATCTGAGTTAATGAAGTCTTAAAGTTTTGGGGTTTTTTATATTTACTCGGGTACCCTGTGCACCTGAGCTCAGAGCTCTGTGTGCTGTTAGCATCATGTCTTTTCCAAATGCCTTGTTTATAATCATACAGTCATTGAGATGTTAAGTTTTTTAAGCTGTCTGCACTGGGTTTTTTGTGCATTCTTTTCTGTGGTTTTGCTCTTTTTTTCTTTTTTTTTTTTCTTTTATTGGGATGAATTTTTTTGATTCATTTGACCTCTACTAAAAATGTTTGAGATGCTTAGCATGGTAATTTGAGAGATTGCTTAAAAGATGTTTTATTTCATCCTTTAAACAGAGGAGGATCTCTTTACTTTGAGTCAGTCTTTTAATCTCTGAATTTGACAATAATTGGTATGAGAAAACATGATTGCATGCAAAGACTGGAGGAAGGATATGATGATGGAGGAGTGGTGAGAACAGATCACAGTCTTGATAGCTAAAGCTAGCTTGGGTATGCTCTTTCAATGTATTTTGCTATAGTACAAAATTCAGGCTTAGACTTCAACTAGAGAAAGAACAAAAAATAAAAGCATGGTAGGCTTGTGAATAAGATGAAATAGAAGGAGATAGGAGCATTGGCCAGTAAAAAGAAAGATGATGTGCAGGATTAGCTCCTCTTTTTTTTTTTTTTCTTTGCACTTTTAAGCCTATGAAGCCAAGATTGGATCAAGATTAAGTTGTTTAAACACTAGCTCCTATTTGCAATAAAACAGCATTCTTTATACCTGCACCTGGGAAATGCACATTAGTCATATTTTAATGTTATCCAATGCTTACTTGAATTTAGTCATCACAGTTTTATGAGATGTTTCGTCCTGGTTGTCCGTCTGTCTTGTATTTTTTGAACTTTGTATAATGCATGGTTTGTTCAAGAGGAGGCAAACTTTTTTTTTATTGAGAGAGGAAGGTATAGGAGTTCATAGCTCATGTTTTTTGATAGTTCTGTGTATGTCTGCTGCCTTATAGTACAGATATTCATTCTCCCAATAACAAGAACGAATATCCTCCAACTAGATATCCTTCTTGGAACTGTCTTAGCCAGAAGCATTTGGGATTAATTTTTTTTACTATTATTTTTTTTTAATAGCTTAAAATTCCTTGTTTACCATTTTGGCATAAAAGCAGTTACATGTTTATGGGAATTCTGGTGTAAGGTCTTGTATGAAATAAGATAGAAGTACCTCTTAATCCACAGCTAGTTGTGAATATTTCACAGGGTATTTCACAGTTAGAGGGAAGGAGGCTTGACATCTCTTTGGTAAGGTGCCTTCAGTGCTGAGGTTGTCTCACCTTACACTGAATTCTGTCACTAATAACATTAGTTTAAAAAAAAAAAAAAAAGAAAAGGGTATTTGCATTTTCTTCTGGGATTAGACTCCTAGATGTAGATAGTCTTTCTGCAGTATTTATTTTAACGTTATCATGCAATCTTTCCTTCCGGTCCTCATTCTTTGAAGACAGGCATGATTACCAGAATTGCATGCACTGTCACAGTAGCAGGAAAAAATGCTATTGACTGTCATTTGCAGAACTACAAGAAAACAGGCTTTACACCCTTGACATACAGAAGCTCAGTTTTCCTTTTCTAGCCTTGTAAAGGTTTCTGTTTCTACCATTGTATGTGTTGGCATATAAGATCCTTACAACATTTTGAAACCTATTCTGTTTTCACAGGTTTTCTTTTTTAAACTAATACTCAAATTATTGTTGAAGCATTTTAAGCAAGACCGTACTAAACATATGCTGATTAAAATGCCTGATTTCTGACTTCATTGCCTTTACTGTTCATATGCAGGTGCACTGCGTGTTGTGCATGTGTTACACATGCTGCTAGTGTTTCTAACATTGTATTTTAGCAGGTCACTAGATGAATCTGGAGTACTGACACTGAGTGGTTCAGCTAGAAAGCTGTTCTGTGATTGTGCGGATTTATGAGGGAGGGAATATTGCAGATATTAGAGAGGTATTTTTTGCCTTGCCTCCTCCAGCCACCTTTTGAGAGATGACAGAGTAGATTTTCATTTAAAAGTAAATTAAAGAGTTAAAAAGAAATAAGTAATCAGAAAGTGTAGTAAAGACCAGAAGTTCTTTGAGAGGATATTGTGAAGGAAAAGCGTACAAAACTGGCCATCAAATATTTAGACAGCATTGTTGAATGGTATAGAATCATAGAATGGTTTGGGTTGGAAGGGACCTTAAAGATCATCGTGTTCCAACCCCCCTGCCATGGGCAGGGACACCTCCCACGAGACCAGGCTGCTCAAAGCCCCATCCAGCCTGGCCTTGAACATTTCCAGGGATGGGGCATCCACAGCTTCTCTGGGCAACCTGTTCCGGTGTCTCACCACCCTCACAGTAAGGAATTTCTTTCCAATATCTAATCTAAATCTCCCCTCTGTCATTTTAAAACGGTTACCCCTTGTCCTATCCTTACACTCCCTGACAAAGAGTCCCTCCCCATCTTTCCTGTAGGCCCCCTTTAGGGACTGGAAGCACTCCTAACTGCCATTGAGTTTAGGAAGATGATGTCAATCTCTGAAAATAACCTCCTACTTGAGGTTAAACTTGAATGTGTTTGTCTGACCACAATTCCAGCATGTGAGTTTTTATAGGAAGCAGAGACTGGTAGTCATGGCTGTAAACAGCTTAACATAAATATAGTTTCAGTGCTTTGAATGTTTAACCTGTAAATTGAACGCGGTGTGTCTGTGGATACTGCATGTTGGTTTCATAAGTAACATCTCTTTGCGTTATCCATTTGGGTCTGATAAAGAGCTTAAGTGATTTTTATAAACACGTTTTTGAAATGACTCTGTAAATACACAAAAGTTGTTGTGTGACAGACCCCTCCAAAAGCATAATTACAGAAATCTCCATAAACTCTATTTTACCTTAAACTTTGTACATATTCTAACAAATTAAAAGGTAGAACCTGACTAAATTGCTGCTCTTAAACTCTGAATCCAGATCTTTCTGCAAGCGTAACATGGCAGAAAAGCGCAGGTAGCCGAGTGTGTTAGTGGTGATGGAAAAACTATGAAGCAGGAGGAGGCCTGTTCACATCTCCAGTCTGGCTGTGGTAGGGAACAGTTGAGTTGGGGAAAAGTGTTCTCGGGGCACAGGCAAAATTTTTGCTAGACAAAAGTGAAATTAAGCTGGCAAGAACTGGTCCTAAACAGAGGGCTGGGTGCATCTGTATTGCTGATCAGGCAAAACAAGTGTATGGTGAGGTGGTTCCTTTGTAGCCGCAAGAGCCTTACTCATAGGGGAATGAAGAAAGGAGCCTGCAGAATTTGCGTGTTTGCTTACCTTTTGTGGCAAGCGTGTCCTAATACACTTCAGAAATGTGACTGTACATAAGGATTACATTAAGTGGTGGCTGTGAAAGGAACTAAGTTATTTGGAACAGAAGGCATTAATTAAAGGCGGAGGTGAAATTTATGATGTGTGGCACGAGGAACAAGTTTGTTCCTTCTTGTATAATACAAAACTTTTTCATGGCTTCCTGTGTTTTCTTCAATGAATGCTTGGGCTTGCATTGCCTAAAGGCAGCTTAAACCAGCTGTTCATGGACCTTACACGTATCTGGAAGCGACACAGCTTGGTCTGATGTGTGATGGGGGGAGGAGGAATTTCCCAGCTTGTCGAAAGTAAAATATATTGTCTTCTGTGAATCCACATTGTTGTGAAATGCACAGACCTGTCTTTATAATTTTGAATGTTTTTGGTATCACTGACATGATGAAAACTATGGTCCTGGGTCTTTAGCTGTCAACATGTATATATATTTGGAGACTTCAGATGTTAACGAGATGCTGTGTTCTTATGGCTGCATCTCATTCTAGATTTTTCAGTGGCTATGTACCATTTAATTAAATCTCGGTCTGCTTTTCTAGAATAACTAACTAAAAAAGCAGCACAAAGAATAACAAGCCCTTTCACAATGTCTGTGCTTAGACCAGGGGTCAATCAAGAAGCCATATTTGGACAATAAGTTGTCCTTGTTCCTGAAAAAATCTTCAAATGCAATAGCATCTTTTTTCAAGCTAAAAAACATGTTTTGAATCAAGTCTTTGTTTCCTAATATCCATCTGAAAATAAGAGAAAGATAGCTCGATGAATAAGCACCCCGGAGGTAAGCTAAACAAACTGAAAACTGGAAGGGAAAAGTCATCAGGTTAAATGTGCAGTGGGGAAAGCACTGCACAAATAGTCTTCCTGCTTCATTGTTTAAAAACTGTTATAAGAGCTTTTTTTCCTCTTCATTCTGAGATGCAGCATCTGCTGCTTTTCAACAGGATGGTTAAGTTTTATCCCGAGGCATGTTGTTACAAACCATATTGCTTCTGTGGGATGTGTTTTTAGAGTAGTTCTGAGCAGTTTGCAGATCCTGGGACTATACACTTACATTTATTAGGGTAAAATTAATTAATGTAATAATGTAAGGCTGCACCAGGCTTACATGAATCTCTGAATGGTTAGAAAGGAAGATTGTTTGGAAGGGATGTTGAATGTGCTTACAAATGGTCTCTGTGAAATACAGCCCTGTATAGAGTGTGGCATGGAACTACAGAGTGAGTTAAAATCTCAATGGATCAGCTGTCCCTTTGAATTTTTTTTGTCCATTAGGATTTTGAAAAGAGTCTTAACTTTAGCCTCGGTTTGAATATGTGTTTGGAGTGGGCAAGAGGAGAGTTCATGTTTGGGTGCAAGACTGTGTTTTGTGTTGAGCAAATGCTTTAGGCTGGCAAACTGTTTGTACACGCGCAAAGGAGTTCTGAACCAGTAGGGTATATTGTAACACGCCAAAAAACGAAAGTGCAAACTAACCTGATTTCTCTTTTCCTTACTTCCTTCAGAGTGCTGTATATTGGTCTTGCCTGTAATACAGCTCGATATATTTACATCTCGTATCTGGAAAACGCCTGGACTGTTCTTCCGATGGAAGTACTTCAAGGTATGACCGTGCAGTAATGCCTTTCCAGTATAATAAGATCAGGTGCTTACGTTTATCTTGTTTTCAAGTGAAGTGTAATTAAGTAAAAATCTGGTATTTCTCATATTTTTTTTTGACCACAAATATCCCAGAATGTCCAGGTTCATAAAACATTACTGTTTATCTTGGGAAACATTTGACGTCAAAAGGGTGGATTTGCATTTGATTGTGCACAGTTCTGTGTTTATTCAAACAGAACTGTGTGAGATCAACACACCCTTTAACTAAACAAAGAGACAGAAGCATGAGCTGGGTACACACCTACTGCAAATCCTGTTTGGTGGTAAATGTGAACTTCGTTAAATGCAAAAGATCGCAGTTCCTGAAAGGATGCTGTAAAAAAAAAAAAAAGAAAAAAAGAAAAAAAAAAGAAAGAACATAGTCGTGGTCATTCTGTCTCTGTTAAAATATTTTGTAGTTTTTCAGCTGTACTGTTTGATCAATAGGTTTAGACTATAGAATTTTCTTTTTTTAATAGCTAAAGAGGAATGAATTTCTTTCAATAGCTTTGTCTGTGCTACTAGAGCTTCTTTAAGATACTTGCTCTTTAACTAATTTAATTAGAAGGGCAGAGGTGTGGTTTATGAAAAGTGTTTTGAGCCCTGTTTTCAAGTGGTGCTGTCAAAGACTGCAAGACCTTCATTGCCATGTTAAAGTATAAATTGTTCTAACTTACATTTTATGACATTTTTTCGTGTCTTTGTAGTGGGTACCAATTCTCAAAACCAAGAAAAATCTAAGCTATTTTACTTTCTGTTTCGTCAGTATTTGAAGAATACTGAAGTATTTGCGTTTGTAAGCTTGCAAGAGAATGGTTAATTTAAATGCAGAAAATGTTTTCCCTGCCTTTAATAATAGTTGTACCATCTTTGTTAAAGACAGTACTCTGGCTTTATAGAATACTTCTTAGAAAATTTTCCACAGGTTATACTTAGAAGTTTTATTCTTCTATGTGCAGCGTAATTTGAATTTGCATTAACTTTTTCTACTGTATTTACAGAAATCTTTGTAAGGTAGATTTTAACTTGAGTTACAAAGTGCTATTGGTGAGCACTGTGTAGATCTCTACATATATGGAGAAAGAAATCTGTGTCCTGGCTCCTTCCCTCCCTGCTAACAAAAACAGTCTATTGTATTGAAACTGCCACAACAGCAAGCTTCTGAATTTTGTTATTAAAAAAACCCCAAACCACAACTATTGAATTGATACCGTCATCGTTCATACCAAGTGTTAAAATATGAAAATGTCACAAAGAACCTGAAGAATGCGTATGTGTCATATTTTTGCCTGCTTAAACATCTAGGGGGAACAAATGATGAATACAAAGCTTTGGATATTATCTTCTAGGTAATCCTGTTTTAGAGACACCCCAACTCAAAATATAAGAAAAAAACTTGTGTCTCAACAATACAGCCAGAAGTTTGTGCCCAGAGGCATCACAGGAGTATAGTCATGGCTGAGAAAGAAGTTTCTATTACTTTGAATCTTGTTTTTGTTCTGATGAAATTCCAATATGAATTGCCTAATATGTAGGTTTGCTTTTACAGCAGGGCTGTGAAGGACCTGTTTTGGTGGGGTTTTCTGTGTGGTATAATCTTGAGTACTCAAGATTTAAAGAAAAAACTAAGGACCTTCAAAATAATACTTCCTCATAAATTTATCTGCCAGACTTTATATCTAGCCACTGCTGAACCACGTACGCTTGGGTTAATGCTGCTATTTGCAGTTATTTATATTCATCAAATGAGAAATCTAAAAACAAAACAAACACGTACATAACCCCACCCTCCTGAAAGCCTCTGTGTGTTCTACGTGCACTTTTTAGCCTGCATCTAACATGGTTTATTAGTGTCCACAACGTCCATAGGTATGCTGTATGTGTGTCTGATTACTGCCACTACATGTTACATTCCAGTAATCTCATTCAGTGTTGCTGAATGCAAGATCAAGTTTGTCTTTTTAGAAGACCGTTTCCCCCCCCCCTTTTTAGTCTTTTCTCCTCCTCGCTCTTAGCAGTTTTAGTTTCTTCTTGATTCATTATTTCTTTTGCAGCAGTTACCAAATCCTATTTCTTTGCGGTCTGCTTTCTTTCCTTCCCTTTCCTTTTCTTTCCGTCCACTGAATCTCTTGGCAGGGAGAAGAGCTGACACCTTAATGAAATTTGGTGAGGTAGAAGCTCTTATTTTTAAATGAGTTTGTTGACAGAGGGAGGTAAGAGTTGTAGCTGCTTTGCATGTGTAAGGGTTAGAAGTATTTAAAAACAAAAAAAAAGTAGATTATGCAGAACATGTGGGTACCATGTGACTGCATCAAGTTGATGGTCTTTTAAATCCCTTGGTGAAGTCCTTGTTGTAATTGTATGGAACTCTTTTTTCCAGGAAGCTGTTAAATTTCATGTAAATTCCAGTTCCATCAGATGGAGGGGTTTTAAGGTCAACAACACTTTCAGCTGGCTTTACAAAAGAATTTATTTTTCTTTTTAATATGTTCCTGTAATACAAGAAGGATTATTCCCGTGTGCTGCGCTGAAGGGCATGGGGGGATTTCTGGAAGATGACTCTGCAGACTGCATCTATTGATTGTAATAACACCCATGCTGTGTTTCTGTTGCTGTCGGTGTAACGGGGAATGGGAGGACTCTTTAAGATCATTGCGCTCCCAGAGGAGTAAATGAGCAGATTTAAACTCGCTTCTTAATTTAGAGTTTTGAATCTGCCCACAGCGTGTGTATATGTCATAAATCTGTGAACACGCAAGCAATCTTGTTCATTTCACACTTAATGGATTAAGTTTTGATGTGCTAGTTATCTGCAAATTATTTTTCCAAAGCAATGGTTCAAATTCTCTGGTAACAGCTATGCTAGCTCACCGATTATTTTCTGAAGTGCAAAACTATATTGATAACCTGAAAATTAGCTATTTTCACTTGGCAGTAATCCAGCAAACTCCAAAACAAGTACTGTTCTAAGAAGTGATTCCTACTAGTACTCCAGCAGCACAGTTACGTCTAGAAAGCAAAAAGCTTGGGTCTTTAACTGGCAATAATTAGGGTATGTCTCTCTTCCAATAGATTTGGCTCCCCAAATCCTCAACTCTTGGTTTATATGTAAATTGTCCTGTTTGCTAAACGTTATTATTTTGAGCTGGAGTTGGTATACTTGTTGGAAATATAGTCCAGATGGTGAAATGGTGGTTAGTGGTTTTAGCAAATAATGTCACAATACGTATATTGTGAACAGCTTCTTTTGAAAAAAAGAATTGTGATTAGCAGTAATTCAGACCAGACTTCTTGTAAAAGTTGTAAAAACTGTTTCAAATAGTCAATAATAGTCAAATAGTTCAATAGTCAAATAATAAAAATCACATTAGTAATGTACACATACTAAAAAAAAAAAAAAAGAAAAGCCCATATCTTTAAAGGCAAGTGAAATAAGCTGGTTTAAAGGAATGGATTTGTTTTCAGAGGAATGGGGAACACTGTGTTCTATCTGGATCGTCTAGTAAAGAACCTGTTGGTTAAGTAGGGCCTTTTGTTTTCAAACAAATACCCTGGTATTGTGCTTCACGGTTCAAATAATTTCTGATTTGTTTTTGATTTGCCTGGCTTTAATACTTGACTTACTCTTTAATAGCTGATAAAACTGATGTTTTACATTAATTAATATCCTTTCTAAAACAAAAGCACATTATCTACCTTAGATTAGCCTGGCTTTGTTATTGGGATGGTTCTTGGTTGCTATTTCCAATGCATATGTGAGTCTACATTTTTTAAAAAAAACCCTAGATTCTCAGTGAGTTTTAAAACTCTGAGCTTTTTGGATTGAAAGTCTGAGTTTTAAAGCCTTAAACTGTAAATGGTAAGGTAAAATACACTCATCCTAGTGTAAGCCTTTTATTTTTCAACAAGGCGATGTGCTATTACCAAAGCCACCTCTGGAATGTATAAAGGTGGCCTTTACAAACCCAAAGCTTGAGAAATTTTTATTTAGATTTTGAATGAAAGTGAATGTACAGCCTTGTGGACATCTAATGTGTCTATACCTGAACTGTATCAATTCCATACAGTGCCATTTATCCTTTAACAAATAAGCAAAACCCAAGTTATTCTGTGTGTTACAAAAGCATGTATTTTCTTGTTCTCGTGAGTCTTCAGCCTAACTGCCTAAGTAATTACTGAGTGTCCAACTGTTCCTTAGTAAGTCAAGCGTAGAGGACAGAAACATGTTGACTGAATCATCAGTTGTGCCAGCATTTTTTTTTTTAAAACCAAGGCAGTAGAGCATAGGCATTGGTAAGCTGTGATGACTATTTTTAATACCGCTCAAATAAGAAAAAAATATTCCCACTCAATCTGAGGGTGGCAAAATAGTTCAGGCTTATTTAACGTGTGATGAGCTACAAAACTGTGGTGGGTTGTTTTCTTTTTCCAACTTCTCCACAACCCTGCCTTTTCCTGTCCTGTTCTTCCACACTCCACAAAAAAACCCAAACCACCAGGCAGGTGCTCAAAGACGAGGAGGGCTCCCCTTGGCACGGGGTTCTGCGTCCTGATGGTCATTCACTGTCTTTTCCCCTTAGCTGTCCTCCTTCTCCAGTAGGAAAAAATGTTCATAACCCTGCATCTACAAGGCATGTGCCAGCAAGAGACTTCCCAAATCTCTGCTGGAGGGCTGGGGCGGTTGTTGATAGCAGTGAGGGCCTCTGCTGTGCCGGGTCCCCGGCGTGGGTGACGCGCGAGGCGGCAGCAGCGTGCAGCAGTGCCTACGCAGCGTGCAGTTGCAGCGGGAGGCAGGGCACGCTGACTCTGCCTCTGAACAGCAGGCGTGAAAATCAGCATCTTTGGCCTACCCTGAGGAGCATGCGCGTTTTTCACCTCCGGACCATTCAGTGCTAAATGCAGAGCGTGTTGGTGTTGAGTTCAGAAAGAGTTTGCGTGGAGGCGGTTGATTTTGGGGTGGAGTGAGAAGGGCAGCAGGGGATTAATTCTTGCCTCTGAAATGACACGGATATCTCTGATACTGTTTGGATTTTATCACCTTTGTAAGGAGACTGTCCTTGTAAGGAGACTGCTGAGAGGCATCGATGCTTTAATTGCCTGCAGCTTATGAAATCAGGACCATATTTCAAAGGCCCTCAAAGGGACAAGGAGTCTGGCAGAGAGACTTTCAATGCGCTTTTTTTTTAAGTCTTCCTAGGGACTGTGTCTCAAGAAGAGACGTGAGGTCATCTTAGAGGGAGAAAGAGCTATTGACAGACTCTGCAGGAGGAGTCACCATGTCTCCCTGTGGCTTGGCTGCCAGTCCCACGTTACCGAAAGCTGATTTGTACTCCACAGACATTTGTCAGTGAGGGGATTTTGTTGGTTTTCTCTAATGCATGCTCCAACAGATGAGTGCAGTTGCTCTGATGTTGTGTCAGTACCCTCTGGAGCCTGTCTTCTTCACGGTGTTTCATCTCTCTAGGTGTCACACATGCGGCTATATGGGCAGCCTGTATTTCATACCTTAGCGCGGCAGTGCCTCCAGAGCTGAGAACGTCAGCCCAGGGAATCCTGCAAGGTCTCCACTTGGGTCTGGGCAGAGGATGCGGGGCTATGGTTGGAGGGGTTTTGGTCAATTACTTCGGTAAGCAAAAATTGTATTGAAGACTTCGATTTTATTTATTGAAGTTCTGTTTTTTCTGAACTACCGGCTTTAAAGTTATTTATGCTTAAGGTATTGTTCTGTTTTAAAGAGTAATACACTTGTATAAATCATAGAATCATAGAACTGCTTAGGCTGGGAGGGACCTCAGGAGATGTCTAGTCCAGGCCCCTGATCAAAGCAAGGTCAGCACTGAATTCAGAGGAGGTCGCTTACGGCTTTGTCCTTTTAGCATTACAGATTGATTAAATATGTTATGCCTAGATATTTTTAGTAGTAAGTGAGCAAATCTCCAACCTGATTCGTAAGTAAAATGAATGAATCCTTTGTGACAGTATAGGTTGATGCTGTGCAGCCTCTTGAACAAATGAGAATCTAATTACTTGGTTAATGTTGAAGTTTTGGGGGAGGAAAATGTAATGAAACAAGCTAATAAGAGTCTACATGGGACAATACATACCGAAGGAGCACATAATGCTGACTCATTTTATTAAGTCAGTGGATTCTCAATTTAAAAAAAAAAAAAAAAATCTCATTACAGGTCCTGCTGCCACATTCAGAGGAATAGGGATGGCTTGTTTAGTGATTCTTCTTCTATTTGCACTGATCCAGTGGCTGTTGGTTCCCAATGAAGAAGAAGGTAAATATTCTTGTCACTGAGACACTACAAAATTAGAGACAGTGAAAAAAGGTATCTCTGAAGCTGCTCCCTGCATCTTTAATTTTTTAAGTTTAGTGTCTTTTCTCAGATTTTGACAAAACAGTTTGGTTTTAAGTGAGAATTTTTTTTCCTGAGCAATGGTAGAAATTGAAGTGGTGTGCTGCTGCTGTAAGAAGGGCAGCATTGCGTTCTTGGGTGTCGCTAGGAGGAAAGCATAACTTGCTTTGCTACCTGTATGTCCTCTCGGCTCTGAGAATCCCCCAGGTTAGTCTTAACAGCGGTAGTGAGTCATTTCAGTTGCGGCAGTTCTTTAAGGTCACCTTGACCGCTACACTCTCTCGTATTCTACCAGTGCGAGCCACCTCTGCCAGAAATTGTAGAGGTGGCTTCAGAGGACAGAAACTTTTATAGCTGCTACAGTTCTGTTCTGGCACCTGAGAAATCTTCCCGCAGGTGGAATTTGAGCTTTTTCATCTCCACCTTTATCAATATAAAAGCTAACAAGAAATGGAATATGTGGTACAAAGTTAAGGATTTAGCATAAATCTAATTCTTGCAAAGGCAATAAAACCGTGGCAAATTCTGAAGTCATGAATTTTTGAACTTCTTTTTAGCCAAATGTTACTTTCCAGTATGAGCTTTGAGTATGAAAGGAAAGTCTTCTTTAGCTGGAACATTAAATGAATGGTCCTTGACTAGTTATCAACTTGCCTGTACTGAAGGGGTCAAATATTTATTTTGCTAGAATTCTCTTCACTTCTGTTCAGATGATAACGGCAAGAAATGGAAAGGTGAAAGGGATATTTGCTGCTTTGTTTCCCATCAGCTTTCGGTTAATTACATGTGAACCTACAAAATAATAGTTTGTTAGTGGCCTTATACTGTTTAGTTTGTTTCAGTCTTTGGTTTCTATTTAATACACACTACCCTTATTAACAGTGTGTATATTAATCTTAAGCATGGCAGTAATTAGGTTGCTTTCAACATGACCAGTTGCATGAGTAAAACTAATCATGTGGTCAGGTGTGTGCAGGATTAGCCTCTTCATTTCTTCACTACTAGAGAGCATCCAGCCATTGCTTAAAATATCTAGTACTATCTAAGAGTCTGTAAACAAAATATGATTTTATAATTTTGAAAAAATAGATCTTTTTAATCAGTAAAATATTTCTACTCAGAAAAAATATTTTCTTAAAATTTACAGAGTGTGTTATTTACAGACTTGTAGAGAACATACAGTTATTACTTAAAATACCCAAGGGTTTATAACAATCTGTTTAATGACTTTTCCTATATTTAATACTCTGGCTCTTCAAGATTGTAGGGCACATTGTGTTGGGTCACAACAGTCATTTTATGGGTGACATTTCGAGTCAGTAAAAACTATTTAAGATTATTGGAAGACCTTAGATGTAAAGGTTAGTTGGGAGGATTTCTTCCTTTACCTGAAACTCAGCGACAGATATTTTGTCTCCTCCAGTGTGTCACCCCACCCTTGTTCTTTTCTCACTAACTGCGTCACTCCATAGTAACCATGGAGTGATGGTTTGTTTCTTAAATAAAAAAGCGGTGAAGATGTAGAACAGCTTCTTTAAGTGAAATCAGTAGGTTTAGAAATTTTAAGATCAGAAACGGCAGTTCTGATGATGTAGGCCATGTGACTTCACCGGGTGGTTCCTGCTTGAAGCCAGTGTTTAGTTATGAGTACAAGTGAGTTGTAAGATGCGGACTTTATGCAGAGAAAGAAGTTTGCCACAAGTCTAAAAGACTTATTTTCAATTTGCATATAACATGAAAATGACTTCTTCCATGTAACATGAAAAATACGTATTTCTAATAGCTAGCTGGGAAGAAACGGAGCGCTTCATACTCGTTAGTCCCTCCTGTTCACGCAGACATCTAAAATACCTCCCTGCAGTTGCAGAACAGCCTTGATTGTAAGGCAACGTCCACGTTGCGTTTCCCTAACTCGATTGTGGCGTGTCTCGCTCCTGGGTGTTTGTGCCAGTGTTCTGCTGCTAGTACAGTGATAACCGTATTATGAAAGCAAGAAACACTTAGTGTTCATTGTCTTGCTTCACTTTTTTTTTTTTTAAGCTCGTTGGCTTTGCCAGTGATTATTTTGTTTTAAACTTCAGAAAAGACAATGCTGGCGGAAAGGATCCCAGTGCCTTCCAGTCCTGTTCCCATCGCGACTATTGACCTTGTGCAACAGCAGTCGGAAGATATCATGCCTCGGACTGAGCCCAGGCTGCCTCTAAAGAAAACTAAACACCAAGAAGAGCAAGAGGATGTGAACAAGCCTGCCTGGGGCATCAGCTCTTCTCCTTGGGTCACCTTAGCTTATGCTGTCTACCAGATAAAAGAGATGGTTAAACTATCCAAAACCAATCCAACTCCTGAGAATCAGCCTTTGCAGGTAATCTTCTAACATACAGGGAGTACTTATGTATTTGTTGGATGCTTAAAAACCTTTATAGCTATGTAAATCTGTTAGTACCTGGCAGGTGTTCTCTGTCAGCTTGTAATAAATTCGGAGTTGTGAAACAGTAGTTGAAATAGTGCAGGAAATAGAGTTGCTTTCTATGTGTAGTATAGCCAGAATAACTGTTTTTGTAAGTATTATCTTCCTGAAGATGGGAGGGGAAGGAGAGACCTAGAAAGAGGCTCTGTTTTAGAGGCTTGGATATACTGAATTCCCTTTAAGTATGCATTTGTTTTTGTATTAGTTGGAATCTGTGGGTTATGCTTTTTGCAAAATTTACAAGGTGATAATTGAACATGAAGATGCCCAGCTGCTTAACAGAGTGTAAAATGATTTTTATTTGGTTTTGCTTCTTTGGATGATGCTGTCAAATGTCTACATTGTTGTGGAAATAGGTGTTCCAGACAACTACTGATGGGATACAGAGCCTTCTGTTCAAATAAAGTTAATCTCTTTTTTTATCTAGAGTTACACCAGATAGGAGCCATTCCGTGACTTAAAATGTCTGGGTGCTGGTGCTTACTTTACACCATTTCCCTTCTGTCCAGTCTCCCCTCAAAATACCTTGTAGGAGCTTCATCAATGATGAGATGGGTTTGCATCTTGAACTATCATCTGAAGCATACTGCTTAAGCAAAATAGGGGAATGCGGCCAATGCAAGTTTTAGAACAGCAAGGTTAATGTTAAAACCACTATGTTTACCTGTCTGGAAGGAACGGGTGAGGTTCCTTCTTATGCACCCAGTAGGCGTAAACACAGAAATGCTTTTTCCACAACTGCTGTCTTTAGAAATGCGTAATTTGGGATATGAGTGTGAATCAGCGGAGCAGAGTGTGGAGGAATTTCATGTTTGTTTTTGAACTTCCTTGAGTCAAAGAACGTGTTTTTTATAGTGGTACTGAAGATATCACTGGGTCTCTGACATCAAAATAATTCGTCCACACCAACTGCTGTTTCCCAATGGTAAATGTCCTCTGGGTCTTGGTTGGTATAAGCTGTCCCCCTTTTTTCAAAAGAGAAATCACAGAAAAGCAGTGGCACAGAATTTACACAATGACCACGTCAAGAAAAGAATGTTTTGCAGTTGTGTGGTGTCTGAGAGGGACATGTCCAACACTGCTGGACACGACCCAGCTGCTTCACAAAGAATTGTGAAGAGGCCAGAAAGGCTTTCATGCCTGGTGGTGTTTCTGTGGCACGTGATCTCTTCGTTATTCTTTCCTTCCTGTAGAAATACAGTGCTGATATAAAAGTGGTTCTTGTTGGTGTGCCAAAATTCAACGGACTCCACTGTATTATTTTCTTCATCATCTGTGTTCTCCAAAATCTCTTATCCCTGTTTCAGTGCCCCAAAAGGACAAACCTTCTCCAAAACATTTCAAGTTTTGTGGTCAGTCATTTATTTGAGGCTGGTGGTATTAAAATACTGAAACTAGGAAAAGGCTACCCAGCTCTCTTATTAAATTTGTTAAATAGCCTCCTTCAAATGAAAATAGATCATTTGGAAGGAGGGTCAGTGCACAGAAAATGGAATTAGTGACAAAAATTATTCCCCTTTATTTCATTAAGATTTTGGCTCGATTTTGCTACTGCTTGCTTATATTCCTTCAAGCGAAGGGACGTACTTGCCATGTTCTCTATTCTTCAGTGCAAAACAAATAATCATAGATAGAGTATCATTTGCTAGTGTGAAATGTATTGGTGTGAAAGCTTGCTGTTTCAGCCCTGGGGAATGTAACTGCTGTTTCAGTGTGCTCTGGTGTTCCTTAGTGAGGCCCGTTGGAGTAGGCTGGATGGAATTGTACATCAGTACTGCCAACGTTCTGCCGTTCAGAGAGTCTGAGCAGTATCTCGGGGAGGGAGGAAACTATGGAGGAAAGCGATACTTAAGGAGCATGAAAACATTTTACAGAATTGTTTGATCAAAATAATGATCTTTTCTAAACACTTTCAAGTCCAGTTAATTGTTTTTTTTTCCCCTTGAAACACAACAAGTTTGTTTTTTGCATGCTTCTTGGGAAAGCGCAGTTAGGAAAAGAGATGGAAGGTAAGCTACTGTCTGCTTGCTATTAGTGTCATCTGGATTTAAATGTACTACTTTTGCTTGGCTTCTTTAAGTTTGATTTGCTACGTTGCGGGCATTCAAAGTAAGCACTTTGTGAATTTCCAGAAGTGCCTGAATGTATCTGGGGCTGTACCTCTGGGGATAGTGTCACGAGTGTTTATACTTACTTTTTGCATGCAATCCTTTCCCTTGTCTTTAGAAAATCAATGAGAATTGCAGTGCTTCATCAGCCAGCTCCGCAAGACAACCCCAAAATCCAACCGATTCTGGGCAGCCCAGCAATTGTTCAGCACCAACACCTGCAGCAACATCAGATTCCCAAGTTGATGGCGACCGCGTTGTGTCGGATCATGATGCTCAGCCTGCTGCTGCAGGGCCCTGAGATGCGCTCACCTTATCAAATCCAGTGCATGGAATTCTGCTTCTCACCTGGGAAACGCTGGAGTAGGAGCTCAAAAGTAGGACTTCCTTCATCTTAACGATCATAATGTGATGCAGTGCAAGCTTTTAACTATATAAAGAATATTCATATGACTACACAGAGCAACGTGAGCAGGGAAGCCAAAAGTTTGGAATTCTTGAGGGAAGTGATATGGACGGATCTAACGGTAGGAAGAATTCTTGGCTGCTTTGCTAAAGCTGAGTCAAGTGCTATGAGATTTCTTTGCAATCTGTAGAAAAAGGGAGTTCACTCTTCGCTTGTTGAGGCACAGAGTGTCTGGTTTGATTGGGTAATTTTCTTTGAATTTGTTCCCAAGACAAAATGGAAAGACTTTTTAGGAGAGAAACTGAGTTTCCCTGCGTCATCTATTAGAAAATATCAGATCCAATAAATATAGGAACAGCATGAAACTGTCTCTGTAAAGACTTCTCAGAAACAGAGTAGCTTTGGCAAGCGTATCTTCATATTATGGTGATGGGTTAAGTAAAACACACACATATTCAAAGGATATGTTTTTGAAGCTGATGTTACCTTGTTTGAGATGAAGGTTTAGTTCTGCAAAGCAAAGGTTTTGAACTGGTGTTTTAGTGAAACAAAAAAGCTGGAGGAAGGCTTCTGAAGAAGTTAACCTCTGCACTTGCAGCCCTTCAGTTGGGCATAGGTTGTGTGCGTTCGGGTAATTTTAGGTTTGATGTTGTATTGAGACAAGACTCTTTGATCGAGAATGCACAACCTGAGACTGATCAAGGGTTTCAGTGGACACACTGTCTTTTTGGTTTTTTATTTCATCATCTATACAATGGTTTATTTAATGCAGTGTAGTTACTGTGGTTATTTATTAAGAAAACAGTAAGCTTTAAGTGCCTAGGGAAGGTGGGGGTAGGGAGGAATCATCTAAAAATCTTCATGATGAGGATTGTAGGGGCAAAGTTGTTGATGCAGAAATCAAGTAGAGTGAGAGATTCTCAGGAGGAAGGAAACGTAAATAAATTGCAGCATATTTAGGAAATTACTTTGTCCAATGTCAAGACACTGGAAGCCTTTGGATTATGTTCTGTTGTGCTTTTCAATATTACCTGCAGCCAGCTCACTTGCTGGTGCATAGTGAAAATTGCTGCTGGAGGGATATCCCAGGGCTCGAGGAGGAGTCTGGGAGGTTTAGTCAGGAGAGTGTTTTGGCCCATTTGCTTTTATTAACAGCTTGTTCCTGTGAGATTCTGAGCACTCGGCTTCTATGGGAGCGAGTATTGCTCAGCCCTCGTTGAAATCAGATATAGGTGGTGTGTCGGGCCTTCCGTAGGGAAGGTGCGTGCCGTGCGACTGTACGGTGGTGCAGAGACAAGATTATCAGGAGCACAGGGTTAGGGGGGAGAGGAAGGGAAGATGGCAGCAGCTAAGCAGGAAAAGGGGGTGCGGAGTTTTACCCTCCTGACTGAAGGGGTGTCTCGTGGCTGGGTTTTAGCTGCGCTTTTAGAACAACCCATGTTCTGGTGGTGCCTGGGACCAACACCGTAGACAATAAAAAGAAACATCAATGACTAGCCACTAGTTACTTTTTTTGCACTTGAACTTAAATGTACTGTACTCACATAAACCCTCATGACTTGTCCAAGTGTCCTTTAAAATCAGAAATGTATTTATTGTATGTTTGTATAACTCGGGGGAGATGTAAAGACTGAACAGGCGACGGAACAGAAGGATGCTAAAAGTCATCTTGAGGCAAACCAGCCATTTGTTGAGTTCACGCTGTATGGTGTTACCTCAGCTGCTACTGCATAGCACCTGGATTGTGAGGTGAAGAGCTTGTACACCGTGTTTACACTTCAGAATCGTGTATTTGAAATGCCTGCTCTTTTTGGAATTGTATAGTCATTCTATGTTGCAAAATGAACCTGTACACCTGGGTTTTGATATTTGTGAAACTGTAAAAAATGTGGTGAGAAATATAAAATATCCATAATGTATTTAATAGTATCAATTGGAACTTTTATTACATTTACTCATATTACGGTGCCAGCAGTGAACATCATCACTTGAACTGAAAATAATTCAATAACGGCCTTTTTCTAGGTTCACTGCCTGGAGGAAAGTGGACCCAGAGCCTGGGAACTACAGTTGCGCAGCGTTGAAATCTGTTTCGTGGTAAAATCTGACTGTAGGCATAAATTTCCCTATGCGGGGTGAGGAGGATGTGAGGGATGCACACCAGTGTGCATCATAAACCGGCTGGTACGGAAGCGTGCGCGGCACCGTGAGCGAAAGTCAAAATTGGATTACGTTAGTCACCTAGCGGTTTGGAGATAGAGGCTGCCAAGCGCTGGTCATGTCAGCACGTATCAAAATACTTCCAGTTTCTGATTATATTTGCACTATCGCACCTGGCCCGTACAGTGGCACATCTATCTGGAATTGACTTTTATCTGAGGTGTAGCACAGTGCAATTTTTACTATTTCAGTTGCTTCACTTGTATGAATACAAAAGCGATGACAGGGAGAGATCTTAGTTTTGTTTTGTTGTTTGCCTGCGTGTACCTGCCAGACCTCGCTTGTCGCCCAGCGGATCTGGATTTTGGTGGTTTGGATCTGTCATGGGTGGAGAACGGGAATGGCCCGTTCCTTCAGGGAGATGGATTCAAGGTAGAGGGGATGCTCTGTTTTGGAGCAACGACAGTTATCGCGCAGTGACCGTTTCTTAAATCTGCAACAAGGGAGAAAACTTCCGGACGTAAACACACCCATTTGCTTGGCTCCTCCTTCTCCTATGTCCTGCTGTTCTGAAGAGAATAAATGCGTAAGGGAGGAGTACCACGTAGTTGAAAAATTTTTATTTAAAAAACTCTTGAAAGTAAAGACAGTATATCAAGTATGCTGTACTGTGAATACAAAATAAATATGAAATCTAACTTTTTCTTAAACACCGTGAAACAGAAGATAAATGTCACTTATCCTTCGCTAAGAAAGAAAAGCTTTTATAATGGTTAAGGCAATGGTTAATTTCTAGGTTCTGTTCACAGATATTCTGGCTGAACACTGGGCAGTACCTGTATTTCAGTAAACCCGTGTAATCTCCACATCTCACAGGAGCACTGTGCAAGTAAACTCACTGTTGGCCAAGGGCTCAAATGACAGCAGTTGGTTTTGGTGGGTTTTGTTTATGAAATGCTTCCAACGTTGGAACAGGCATGGGAGGCTTTCTAAGGTCAGTATCAGCTATCCACTGAAGTAGCTGTCATCTTTCTCGTGTGTTGCTGTAATTCTGTCCTGGATGTACCTGGTAGTTTCCTGCTCTACTCTGGATATTATTTACCCATCCCTGGCAAATGATGGACTTCATAACTCCGTAAAATGTGGGTTATTTTTTTTTTCCTTGTGGGAACAGGTGTATGTGCTATTGTTCTAAATTATTTAGAAAAAGGGACAGTGTCTGAAAAATGCAATTGCCTGTTTTTGGGGGGCTTTTCAATTTAACATACTGCATAGGTAAAATATTATCTTAATGTATTATGTGGGGTATTGTATGTAAATACATATCATGTACTTATGGAAAGATAATCATCACTACCTCAGCAAAGACAAGAAATCCAGAGAAACTGTGGGTTTAAGCTAGGATAAATCTGATTTTCCCCCTTGGCCTCAAATCACACGGATGGGAGTTCTTAGCTAGCTACAAAGTACACTGAAAAAGCTTGTGCACCTCAAAACATGCAAAAAACGTTTAACATTAAGCCATCTCTTCAAGTATCCTTTTGACTAATCTGTAGTACTTTTAAGTACTTCATTTTCATGATGGCAACCTCAAAGGTAAAATAGTCTTTAGTAGACAAAGATCATTGGTCAGGGGTGAATTCTCAGCCTGCTTCCAAACCATCAAAGACGATGAGGATTTCCTCAGTTTTCACAACAGCTAATGCCTCCAGCTTCTTGCTAGTGACAGAACCCGCCAAGCCAAGCCTGACTTCAGAGTGTGGGTGGCAATTTAACTGTGAATGTGGTAGTAGCATCCTCTCTTAGAGGTGACTCTTGCTGCTAGTGCCCTTCCTGAACAGAACTCTCTTGTTCTATTTTTGAAGGTTGTGGACTTTACAGTGAGTGTATTTTGGATTACTTGCCCAACAGGGCTTCTCTCTGCTAAATATGCTATAGATTCTGTATCTGGATTTATAAGTGTGTGGCACCAAAGGGTGTTAAGTGTTTCTACTGTAAAATGGATGAGTTTCTTTTAAAATGAAGCAACGTTGAAGCAATATAAAGGAGGAAGGACTATGTAAGTAAGGCTTTCAAGCATGAACTCTGAGTCCTCTTTTATACAGCGGAGCTCTTAGAATGTGGTATGGCAGCACTTCTTAGCACTCTTAGAGGTAACATTTTCTCCCTTGTCCAGCGACAGACAATGAGAAGCCACGATAGTGCACGCACCACAGAAGTCGTGCTGCATCACTGGGAATGTTGCAATGAAAAGAGATCCCTTTTAAAACAAATATATTCTGCTCTGAAATGCCCTTCTGGAGAGCAAACTGCTTCCCACCACCCACACTGGTGGGTTTGTAAGATCAGGCAGTGACACAATTAATGGTCTTTTGTTTTCTGCAATTTAGAGACAGTAAAGGAAAACAGCAAGGTGAGGACAGAAGAATACAGGGATAGTCTAAAAAACAAAAGAGGGAAATGACTCTGCAGGTGGGTGAATTGAGGGGTCGTGATCTACTCTCTAGTCTAGGATTCTGTAAACCGTAAGCTGAAACACATTTGACTGTCTAAATTTCTCTCCCTGTTCTTTTCCTCCCCGCACACCTCCTGTGGTAAGTCCCAAAGAGGGCCGAAGAAGGGAAGGTAGGAGCCAAGCATCCCTCCCTCCTTGTTTTGGAATTACTTTTCACTTTCTAATTAATGAGCAAAGTATTGAGTCTCTGAGGACAGTGGGAGCTATATGTGGGTTATCTGTATTACCAATTACATGCTTACAGCATCACTCCGGCGCTGCTGGCAGCAGTTCCTCCGAGCAGCTGAAACAGCCTCAGCCTTTGTCACCTTTTCTGGGCTGTTGAGAGGCCCGGTATGGAGGCCAGCACCCGTCTGAGGTAAGGTGACAGTGAAATTGAAAGCAATACTGAAAATACATTTGGGGATGGAAATCCTCTCCTAAATCGTCTGAAGCTGTCAGAGGTGGAGAAGCAGAGGACTGAAGAAAGGTTCAGCAGAGAGGGACCTGTAGAAGGGGGAAGAGAAATAAACAAAGACATGGAAAGAACAAAGTGCGGTATAATTAGAGCAGAGACCAAAACCAGAGCAATGCAACAGAGGGTGGAAAGTCAGGCAGGGTTCTGAAGAGTGAGAGGGGCTTAAAACAAACGTGGAAAGGCAAAATGAGGCTAACAGACGGCAAGGCTGGCCAGAGGAGCAAACAAACCTCGTTCAACTGTGTTGACTCTCTATTGATCTTTAGCACTGAAAAGTCCCACAAACAATAAAAATAGTTTATCAGCACACTAACAGCATTATTAAAATTGTTGACACATAGGGTACGTAGGAAAAGTAGAGTCTTAATAATGGCTTCTCTACCCTCTAGTGCTCAGCACAGAGGACTTGACAATGAAAAGGGCCAAAACAGATTCTCTGTTCTCTAGAGGTAGTATCCTTGGAAAAACAAGGCATCCTGGTGGGACTTTGGCTGCTTTGGAAATAAGCAACGTTTACTTCCCCAGTTAAAGTACCGGTAGCATGAGAATCCTCTTCACTTGAACAGCCCCTGTGGTTTCCTTCTGTGGCTCTAATCGGGCAACATCAGTGATACAAGAAACAGTTTTTTCAAAAATCCTTGTTTGTCCACCAGCAACCACAAGAAATCACCAAGCATGAGTTCTCAGTCTGTAATCCTTCCTTTCTAGGACAAATGTGTTTTCCCTCTCTCCTTTTTTTGGTTATTTCCCAAAGCTCAGAGCAACTCAGTAGCGTATGGAAATGAAATTTGTTTATGCATTTCATCTTCATCCTCCTCATCTCCCTCATGGATGGAATTGGCTGGTTCATCTTGCTCAGATTCTGCCCTGGTCTCGAAGAGCTGCTCTTCCAGGAAGAAGCTCCCAATGCCGTATTCTTCATCGTGTGCCTTTGTTTCTGCAGGTGAGACGTGGGGAGATCCCAGAACAAAACCTGCAAACCTGACAGATTTTTAAAGGGAGAAGTGATCAGCTGAGAAACGAAAAAAAAAAAATACGGTAAATGCCGCGGATGCTGCCCATGAAGCAGGGGTGTTGTAAGGATATGCCTGCCGGCAGTGCAGATGAGGGGAGGCTGCAGCATGAGCTAGGGAGTCCTGAACAACAGAGTAAATAGCAATGGATGGAAACAACCCTCAAGACCTGTTTTCCTGCCTCATCTTCTTTTCAGTCTTCAGTCTTTTCTATATAAGTAACTTTTGCTCTTCTGGAGGCCATCTGCAAGGTCTTGTGACTAAGCAAGAAGATCTAACTTCATTTTCACATCTTGTCAGTACTCATTGGGTAATCCAGAGTGAGCATTTGTACAGTTGGCTAGATGGTACTTTTAGCTTCTAAAAATAAATTAAAGCTGAAGCATATTTGAGACAAAGGCTGTAAGAATTCAGGTAAGTTGACATTGCTAATGAAAGGAAAAATGGCGAGAACTTCGCATTCCTACATTGCTGTGCCATCACCTTGCGTCTGGTGCTGCACACATACTCTGGGCAAGCTGAGCTCAAGTCTTGCCAAAGAATTCCTGCTTTGGGTGAACTTGGGGCTGCAGACTGGGAATTCTGCAGCTGCTCCAAGTAAATGCCAAAGCGGGGATCTGGCAGAACAAAGCATGGGCTTGGCACTGTCCCTACATTTCAATTTGCCACAAATCTTAATTTCAGTGGACAACTACATTGAAGAGAGAGAACGGAGCTGGAGGTTTCTGGCAAGCCTGTTGAAACAGAAGGCAGTTCTGACACCTGAGTAAGTGTCGACAGCATCAGAGAAATGTAAGAAAAAGGAAATGCAGCTACATTCTGGAGTTCTGGTAAACTGATCAATAATTTACATTTTAGACTTAACATTTCTGTGAGATGAATGTTGTCACCTCACTCTTCTTGGAAGCACTGTTAGTCTAAATGGGGAACAGAGTTGGACTGGCTGTGTTTTACAGGTTTGCCTTGTGTTGAACTATCTTCTGGTGGAAGCCTGAAGGGAGTACTCAACTTTAAATCAGACTTCTGCTGGTTCTCCTTCTTAGTTTTTTATTTTTATAGTGAACAATTTATAAGAACTATATTAACTAAGTGATCGCCAGAAAATACAGATGTCTCCATTATTTGTTTTGTGCATTTGGTGGTATTTTGTTTTACAATACTGCAGTGAGTTTTCACTTTTCCTATCTTTCAGTCATGCTACAGAGTGCAAATATCCTAGAAAATAAGGTAGTTTAACAGTAAATCTATAAAACCTGGCAGAGAGGCTGTCTGTGTGCCCATGCAAGGAACATGAAGGTTCTGAAATGAGTTTTAACTTTTTATTGATTAAATTCCGAGCTGACTGGGGCTCCTTTGAAATTGTGGTACTTGGTTCTGTGGCAAGGGCCAAGTCTTTGTGGCTGGGCAGTATGTGAAACTCTGCTTCTGGTATCCCGAAGCTTCAGTTTTGACAGAAATGCACTGCTCTGATGATTAAATTTTATATTCTGCAGTATTTTCTAGGTACATTTATCTGATTCTTCCCTTCCTAACCCATATTTCTCTTAATTTTGTCTCTTAAGCTATATCTGAAATAGCTCTTCTACCTGTTACGCTTCCTAAGTGCAGGCACTGATTTTTTTTTCCTCTGTGTGCTTAGTCTTAGGTATTGGTTGATACTTCAAGTCATAGGATTTCTTGGCTCTGCAGGCTTGCAGTTGGGAGAGCTAAATGCAAGTAGTATCGGAGCGCTTATCTTCAGCCTGTCCCAATTTTACACAATGCAAAAGTTGTCGTCTCTAAAAACTGAAGGAAGGAGCATTTCACTGGTTAGACGGCCACTTGAGTCACTGTGTAGGAGCTTGCAGAGCCTTTGTAGGAAGCCTGTATGCTTTAGGGAAAGCTGCCATTACCACGAATTAGCTGTCAACGCTTGCAAATTCGCAGAGTAACTTACGGTCAGAGAGGAACAAACAGGGGGCTTAATACCACCAGCAAGGAATATCCTTCAGAGTTGTGGCTGTGATCTCTGGTGGGGTTACTCAAGTAGATAAAGCTACCCGCACGCCTGACTGCATGCAAGATAAACACACGTGAACAGTGCCTGAAGTAGCATTTGGATCTGCTGTGTAACAGTGTCTGTGCAACGCATCTCCTGTTTGAGAGGGGCCAGATTTTCTTACCTATGTGGGGACTGGAGTTTGGATACAGCTAACCACGATGGGAAGTCAGGGTTCCTGCAGAATGAGCGTAGCTCCTCCAGAGCTCTGATAGTTTCTGTTTCACCCTGTTCTCGATATTCCTCTTCAGTAAGGCATTTAAACACTAACTTTTTTGATTTAAAGTGGTTCTTCATTTTTCTAGAATGAAATGAAAACAATTAGCATTTCTACAATCTTCTGGCACATAATTATTGTCCTTTTTCTCTACTACCTGCTATTAACACGCATTAATCATTTTTATGCTTTTAAGAGCATAAAAGCTCTTAAGCTACACCTTGCATTAAAATTTTAGGACAAGGTGTCTAATGTTTGCTAGCCTGCTTACTCTACGCCTTAACCAATGTTGTAGGATTCCACAGAACGGTACCTGATGAGCTTCAATGAGCTTTGGATCAGGTCCTTATTGTGTACGCGTGGACTTAAATCTCACAGAATTAAATAGATGGCTGCTCGCTCAGCCATTTTTAGGTGCAATATGCAAAACGTGCCTGTGCAGAGACATGGGCTGAATCAAAACCCAGCCTGCATATGTAACTTAGAATATAAGCAATGCTCTAAGTCTGTTATGAGTTGTTCATGTTGTTTACTAGATCGCTTCTCTTAAATCTTGCTTTAAATTACAAAACTGAGTAGTCTGAGGCCTAAATGTTTACAATCTGATGTTTTTTTAGCTGCTGCGTAGCATGTATAATATAATTAGATATCAATTAGAAAGTGTGCCATGTTCTGTTCCCTTCTGTCGACTGCTTTCAATTTAAATGTTGTGATGAGTTAAGATAAGCAAGGGCTGGATGCCCATAAAACTTTCAGCTCTGTATAAAAACACCTGCTCCAACCAGCAGCTTTCGCTTTCCTCCTTATTTCCCTGTAAAGCAAGAACAAACTGTAGCCCTTCTTCAGGTCAACTGGTAAAGGTCTTCCTGGCTCAGTGGGATCAGGACTGATCTTAACAACAAATAATGCAAGATTTTTATTTATTTTGATAGAGCTGCTGCTCTGAACTGTGTATCTGGCATCATGGCCTCACAGTTTGGTGCTGATGCTTAGTGTTTTGAAACAGTAAAAAAACTCCCTTATCATTCTCCTAAGATAAATTTGTAGAGCTGTATTTCAGTGCTTTGAGGCTTTATAGAAGCCTAGAGAAGTTCATGAAAAACAAAAAGAGCTCCACATGGAGAACAAGCTACAGTGTTTCAGGGAAGAACAGGTGCGTTCTGACTTCTGTGAACTTGTAGCCAAATCTTACTGATTTCAGAGTGAGCTGAACCTGCTTGCATCAGGTAAGTATTGATCTTACATGTTGCTTTTGAAACAGATGGTGCTTCTCAGCTGCAGGCAAAAATCAGTCTTCAACAAATGATGAATTCTACCTAAAATAAAAAAGCTTCAACCCAGTCCACACTTCAACATCTAAAAGGAGCACTAGAGCAAAGCAACACGTTCTTCAAAACTAATTGATGTGTAAAAGACTAAAAAATAAATTATTTGGTTTTTTATTCTCTTGGTTATGCCAGTTCTAGCCTTTGACTCTTCGTGGTTCTCTGCAGTTCAGCGGAAGTCCACAGCTACAGAACAGTCTGCACTAAAGTCTCTTGATCTGGATGTCATCACGGAAGGTAAAAAACAGATGTAAGTTGGCAGGAGTTGTTAGAAACTTCATTTGAGTGTTGTATTTGTGACAAAACATGCTTCAAATTCAAGGATGAGCAAACATGTTCCCATATTGCTAATGAAAATACTTAGCAAACTAAGGTCTACATACTGTAAGCAGTTCCCATTCCAAATGCTGTAATATAAATGAGGCTCTGGGGGAATGTCTCCACAGTGATCAACTGTTTCCACAAATCAAAGGCAGACATGTACATCTAGGATAATAACCCTGGAAAACTAAAATCAATGGATTTTTGTGGACATGGGTTTTTAGTCTCTGACTTCTACGCTAACCTACAAGGACTGTCACTTTTTAACATCTGCTTCCTAGGTGATAGTACACTGGTTTTGCCTGTAAGATTCAGTACAAATTACCTGCAGATTCTCTCACTACACAAGAAACCAAGCCAGTATTGCTGCAGTCGAATCAATCAACCAAAGAGAAATGGTTTGGTTACCATATGTTGAAGACTAGAAGGTGCTACATTTCTACTGAAGAGCACAGTCACATTTCTCCGTTCTCCATAGAACAAAACTCATGCTTAACACTGCCAAACTGAAAAGAATTAAATTCCTGTGCCTCAGGGATTTAAGCCTTTTCTATTGCTACTTTATACCTGGTGAAAATATGAACTAGTATTAGAAATTCATAAACCACTATTGAAGTGCAAGGGTTTTCTCAGTATCAGCCTCCAGTATTTCCTGGTGATACAGGGACTTTGACATTCACAAATACATACAAACCTGCCTATGTGACAAGCAGCACCAAGGGGGTAACCCAGGCCTTTGGAACAGAGGCTGACTGCTATTACCGCATATGCAACTTGAGGTATGGTGACACCACAATAAATCAAGACAAAGGCTGTTAATTGTAGCGTCCATGTAAACAAGGTTATGCTCACTTCAGTGGTAAGCGGTCCATGCTGATAGCATGTGGCAAAGCTGGTAATTCCAACAGCCAGAAAATACCCTGTAGAAACAGAAAAGGAGGACATGGAGGAAGGAGGAAAAGACGCAGACTACCCATATAAACTTCATTAGTTTGGTTCACAAAGCTTCCAACTGCTGTGAAGTATAGCCTGCTGTTTCTCGTGTTGTCTTATAGATACCTGCATTATGTTGTGTGTGCTTTGTATTTTGAAAGTGCACAAAGAGTTCACAAGGTAGTCTATGAACAGCCTTTAGCTAACGCTGTGCGCTGCACATGAATGCTCCCCACGCAAGGATGTTGAGGCAGGTGCCTGATCAATAGATTTGTCAGCCCCTGTAGCCACATCCAGTTAGCAACTCACACATCCAGTTCCCAGATCCAGCAAAATACAAACCAGTGTAGCTACCTTTTGCTGTTACAGGGAAAGTATGTAATGGCAAATCAATGAATAAATAATACAGGCATATCTGCTCTTAAAGCTGCTACTGGCCCACTATATCAAATTACTTATTTAATAACACAGTATGAGTAAATGCTCATTTGAGTGGATTAGGAACCTTTGGAATATTCCAACATCTATGGCTTAGGAGAAAAATTTACTCCTTAAGTGAGTCACTTGATTTTGTTTTTTATGGGCAGGTATTCATCTAACCACTAAATTAAACCAAAATCTGCAGCGATTTGTTTGATAATTTTCTTACCCAACAAGTAGTTTCTGTGTTCAGACCACAACCACTGCATATTCTCTTTGAAGCAGTAAATAAAATAGAGAGAGGACATCCAGCAGCCGCTCATTAGGATCCAGAAGGTACTGCGCTGGAAATTTAAAAACAATTGAAAATTTTAAAGAGTAAAAAACATTTCAAGTCAGAATCAGGACCATTGTGTGCAAGGGAATTCACAGGCAAAACCACATGTGATATTTGGTAGACCTACAGGGTTTATGATCTGTGTTAGGCTTCCACTGTACAGTGCTCCGCATGCTACAACTAAATAAATAACAATTCTAAGTGGAGCAACTGCATCTCTGTATTTGTGTATCATGTCACAATGTCATGGTATAAGGCTATTGCAGTGTATTCCCAATTAACATATGTCAGCAATACTGTGAGAATGCACAGACTTTGTAAAAGTAAAGAAAAAAATTCACATCCGCCTTGCAATGAATTGTCTCTGGTGAACGGAAGAGAACGTGTCCCAGTGGCCACGAAAACTACATTTTGATTTAGACTGATCCATAGATTCAAAAGTAAGCTTAACTCCAGTCTAATCAAAATACTTTATGTTTCAGAATTAAAGTCTTCTTTTACATCAACAATCTCCTGTTTACTTCAAAGTCAGGAGCAAGCTAACTAGAACTTGATTCTGACCTGATTGATTGTATTTGCTTGACGCAAGCAATCCTGCAGTCATTTCAGCAGAGTTACTCTGCCACAAAAACAGAGCAAGGTCAGAATCTGGCTCTGTACTCTTCACTTCCTATATTATGATGTTGAGGATGATTATTATTATTATTTTGTTTTATAAATTTAGATTTACCCTTGGAATAAACCTTTTAAGTGCCAACAGGACAAAGACCAGCAGAGCAAGAATACCCAGTATTATTCCAGAAAGGTAAAAGAACTTGGTACTCCTGTAAGAGAACAAGAGAGAATATGGTGAGAAGTATAATTTGTAATTGGTTAAGATGCCAACATCGGTAAAAGCAGAAGTGATCTTTAATAAGAACTGAACACAGCTGTAAGTTAAAGTTGTAGATACATGGTTAACAGGCCCAGTTCAGATGTTAAATCCATGTAAAGAAAAATTCCCAACAGATACTTTAAGGTCACTAGAGTTGTTACAGGCCAGGAGATAGTGTTGGGTTTTTTTAAAGCTTACACTATTTGCGATTTCATTGACCTTCTAGTTTCTAGTAATTTTGTTTTCTCCTACGTACTGATATGATTCTGTACTGCAAGAAGTTTTATTTTTTAAAATTTAAAAAAAAGAACCACAAACCTGCAAGTTTTTTTCCTAAGCTTACGCGTTTACAAAATCTAACTTTTAAATTCAGAGTTAACTCTATAAAAGCTATTGCTGCTCTGTTTGTTTTAGAGGTGCCTCCTGACAATTAATTTGTGACTCATTGTGACACATGTTTTGCTGTAACAATTAAGTATCCTCCCTTAAATGCTATGCAAAACATGCATCAAAAGAAGGATGGGGAAAGGCTGGCACAACGGTGGAGGCAGATGAGGTCCCAGATGACCTCATCCTAAGCACTTCTTCCTGCAGGAAGGCATCACTTATAATACATGCAGCATTATTTAGCATTCAGTTAACCTCACTGGTCTACAAAAGGGAGAGAGAATTTTTCTGAATCCACACACTTGCTTGCTGAGGGTTTTCTTGGTTTTTCCCAGTGCAGGAAGCTTGGATACAAGAATCCTAACACAGCTAAGTGATTAATAGAGTGCAGCACTCCAAGATATGTCACAATCTGCCCAAGAACAAATGGTATGAAGAAGTTTTAAATATATGTTCAGTTTCCTTATTTCACTTTCCCAAAGAACCACCTCTTTAGCTTAGAAAGCAGACCAAAGATGCACAGGCTTTGGGAAAGAAGGTCAAAAAGCCAGCAGCTAGTACTCACCTGCTCAGGCTGTTTGCAAAATGGAACAGAAAAATTCCAGCTACAAACAAAAACAAGAGCTTTCCATCTAGCACTAAAAAAAAGGGGAAAAAATAGAAATGGACTTTAGACTAAATCAATCTGAATTGTTGATTATACAAAATATCAACAGAAAAGTCCCAAGCTTCTTACAGAAGAGTACATTCAGTAACGCTGGCAATGCCAAGCTATCTGTAATCTCAACGGAAAGTTTTCTTTTTTACTTACTTTCTCGTTTCACACTCACAGTGTACAGTTCGGTTTTGAAGGGCTGTATTTTGAAACAAATATCGTCTCCATATTGTTTTATGCTTATGAAAGTTTCTGTAGATGTCTCTGGTTTCCAGAAGATTTGAACAGCACATGCAGCAAACTCAAAAACAGTTTCTGAATTACGACAGTTGCTTTTTTCCGAAAGAGGTTCAAACCTGAACATTTCTGTGCTGTTAACTTTTACCTAAAAGGAAACAACAAAACACACAGAGAAGTAGCTCAGAATCACTGGGGGGTTTTGTTTTTCTGAACTATATAGCATATAAGCCATACAAGTGATAACGAAAATCAGTATAGAGAGCTCAAGAATAAAATGCTAGTGCAATTCTTAGTTGATTAATATTAGTTATTAATATTATACAAATATTAATTCTTTAGGCTTTATAAGGTGATTCAGAGAACTCAATGTCAGCAAAGTTCTACGGAAGGGTCTCATTCCATCCAAAAGCTTGGTGGGTTTGGTTTTACCCTGACGCTTGCCCACACACAAATTTCTAACAAAACCAGTAATATTTGACTGACTACAGTTTCTTTTGTGGATATTCATACACTTTCCCATTTCCCTTCTGAAATGGAAGAAATTAGGCTTACTTTTCTTGTAGTTAATAATGCAATCTTCATGTTAGGGACAGAAGAGGGATAAGGAAAATGAAAAGATATCATAACCAGAAATTTAAATATAAGCACGTTCCCATTGGTTATTTTGGGGTTTCCTGGTAGTTCCTAGCACCCTACCCCACCAAACTGGTAAAAGATCTTGTCCGTCTTCTGAGATGGGATGAACTTCCTGAAGATTCTGATTCATTGTGAGCTCCCGATCAAGGCCTATTAGACAACAAAGACCCATCTACAAAAAAGCGATGCAACAGCTAATAAAACAGGCTTCTACTGGGAGAAGAGACAACATGTCAGCAAGCAATTTGTGGTGGGAAAAATCCTAACTTCGTTCTTTTAACCATTTCCTCCAGGAAAGCTCATGTAATTTCTGGAGGGTTTCACCACCTGAAGTCTGACACCATTCCTAGAAACATCCACAGCATGTTCCTGAGGAAAAAAGTCCTGGGAACAGACAGAGAGATGTTCTACTTACTTATATCTGAGAGCAAATTCTTTCAACAAAGATGAAGTTAAACTGTTTCCTTCCCTTGTCCAGAGACATACTTCCCAGGAAAAAAAAAGGAACGACACATATAGTCAGCTTGTTCCGTTATGACAGAATCATAAAATGGTTGGAGTTGGAAGGGACCTTAAAGATCATCTAGTTCCAACCCCCCTGCCATGGGCAGGGACACCTCCCACCAGACCAGGCTGCTCAAAGCCCCTTCCAACGTGGCCTTGAACACCTCCAGGGATGGGGCATCCACAACTTCTCTGGGCAACCTGGGCCAGTGTCTCACCACCCTCTTCCTAATACGTAATCTAAATCTCCCCTCTTTCAGTTTAAAACCGTTACCCCTCGTCCTATCCCTACACCCCCTGATCAAGAGTCCCTCCCCATCTTTCCTGTAGGCCCCCTTCAGGTACTGAAGGGCTGCTGCTATAAGGTCTCCCCGGAGCCTTCTCTTCTGGCTGAACACCACCATCTCTCTCAGCCTGTCTTCATAGGAGAGGTGCCCCAGCCCTCTGGTCATCTTTGTGTCCCTCCTCTGGACTTGCTCCAAGAGGTCCATGTCCTTCTTATGTTGGGAGCCCCAGAACTGGCCATAGTACTCCAGGTGGGGTCTCATGAGAGCAGAGCAAAGGGGCAAAATCACCTCCCTCGACCTACTGGCCACACTTCCTTTGATGCTATTTTTTAATTTATTTTATTTTATATATTTTTTTATTTAATGCTATTACTTATTTATTTTTAGCTATTATTGCTTCCACTGTTAAGAGATTTTTATATTGCTTCGAGCTAATCTCTAAACATGCTTCTTGTAAGATGACCTTCTTACTCAGAAAAACAGAAATGCACCGCTACTGCTGTCTTTTTGTTAGTCACAATCTAACACACCTTTGGTTCCGATGCCGTGGCCTGGTACGCTACAGCGAGTGAGTCACAGAACTGCATCTTATCCTCAAATTTTAAAGTTTTATAAAGGCGTTTGGTAATAAGCAGAAACATTTGTTGCAGAGGCTAACAGCGGTCCATCAGTACAAAAGGTGTGCAACAAAATAATAGGCAACACTAAGTTAATGTTTGTGTGGCATCATACTATAAGCCTGGATGACATCCTTCTAATAAAGGGAGACCAAAACTCACTGCATCCGAGGTGGAAGATCACCATGCTGCATGCTCCTACCTATTCATCTTTCAACTCTTCATACGCTTTGCTGTGTATGAAGCTTCATACACTCTTCAACTCACACTTTCAACTCATCATACACTTTGCTGATAAATGTTCACGTGAAATGTGTTGCATATCTGAATGATCCCCAAAATGGCCCCTTACCTGAAGAGTCGACCAAACGTACTGTAAGTGAAAGGTTCTGTTTTGCACGTAGCAATAACACTTTTCATCCCGTTTCTGAATGACATCCATTTCCTGCAGAAAGCTACAGTTTCTACCTGGGAGGGGGGGCAGAAAAGTTAATTTTAAGCATATGTCAAATACAAATGTATAATTTTCCTCCATTCCATTGTTGTATATGCTGAGGGAATCACAAGGAATTTGCAGATAATCAACTGTAAAAACTACGCTCCAGGGTAGCATGTTCAATATGATTGAGATGAAAACTCAAATTACACTTCTAATCAAGTCATTTAGGCTCCAGAGTAAACTGCAACACCTTTGAAATAAAAAATTAATCTAGGGTGATATTTTTAAAAAACGTAATCCGTAAAAGCTTGGCTTTGGTATCAAGTGTTTTGATGGCACTGGAATAGGGCCTCTGGGCCAAATTCACTGCTGGCACGAGTGGGTGTAACTCCACCGGAGCCGATGCTTATACCAATGGTGAATGCAACTGTGGGAGTCTGAGCAGGTAAACAGGCTTACATATTAAAATAGTCATTTAGCACATGACATGGCTGCTGATCGCAGAAATCATACTCCTCTCCCTCAGAAGTGTTTCTAATGTTAAATAACACAACTTTTTTTTTTAAAAAACAAATTTTCCTGACATAGTCCAGCCATGACGTGTAATAACGCAACTGCACTAATAGCTTGCCCTAAGCCATTTAATTAGGGATGCTAATTGGTCTAACTCTCCTGAAATGTTAGTGACCCCCTAAGATCTTCAGAATTAGCTTGCACTTTTGAGCAGAAATGCATCTAAAAGATTTATGGAGCAAATATTAAGAATAACATACATTCCGATCTATATACATGTGTAAAATATACCCTACAGTACATTACCACAGTGTTCCAGGAACATAATTAAAAAGAAGAATAAAGGAAATAATTACGGATCTGAACAGAGGGAATCATCTGTCTCACTGAATAGAAAATGTCAGTCTAAGCCAAGCTCGGTAATAACTGCTAAAACACTGTCATACGCTCAGAACAGCAAAATGAATATGTGCAAAACAGTCTCAATCTGGACAAGGAGATACTGTTTGCAGGTAACAACCTGCCCTGCCTCTATAAGGAAGCTGAACTTAGGCTAAATTATTTTTTAACCAATTTAATTAAGCCAATGAAAAATACCTGTGTTGATGTTCTTACATAAGTTTATTAAGTCATTCCAGAATTAAAGTGTCCACAGATGATCCTGCTAAAGTAAATTGGTTTGAACTTAAAATTTGGGCATTTGTATTGTGAAAAACTAACCATCTGATTAATTTTCATCCATGGCAAATCCAACGGAGGGGGGGAAGCAGAACCCTTCAGACAAGGGCTGGTACATCTTGACAGGCACTTTATAAAGGCCATTGAACCAAGGTGCACAAAGGATTCATTCATCTCCAAAAAGTGCTGCTGACTGACGCAGCGAGCAGGTGAGGCTGGGCACTGTCCAGGGCTAAGACTGAGATAACCAAGTGACAGGAAATGGCAATACCCTAGCAGGACCAAAACACAGCCGAGACTGCCCACGCTGCAGGGTGTATTAGGATTTTCTGCCACTACAGATAAACTATCCATCCATGTTAGAAGTAATGTCCTCCGTATATAACACTAGAAAATATTTTCTTCCCCCCCCCCTTAATTTTAAGGCAATTTCTGGAGAAAAAATAATTTGCTTCAAACGTGAGATCAGCTCTGTAGAGTGAAACAATCACGTTCCAAAAGGACAGATGCTTCTGAACAGGTAACTGTGAGATGGAGGAGGACTACAGCACAGAGAGGGCAGCTCGTGGGTTTTGAGATTGCAAGCAGTGGACAGAACGGGCATCTCCTGCAGAATCCAGAGGACGCCCATGACTTGGGAATGTCAAGGCAAGGGGGGGTAGCAATTTCTTGAGTTACGTGCCATTGCTACCCCTGAGAATAATAACCTTTAGGGTTTTCACTGCCCTCTTTAATGAGGGATCTGTTCTGCCCCCAATTCTCCTGAACCAAGCTAACGAGAAAGCCGGAGGGAGGAGCACACAGCCCAGGTCAGTTTCCCATGCGAGTGGTACCCAGCCTTCCAAATCCGCCGCCGGAACGGATGGCAGGCACTTGCTCCGCTTTGTTCGTGGCAGCTCTCCCGGGCCAGGCCCCAGCGCCCGTGCCCGCCTCTTCCACTAGATACCGCACAGAGTAGTCTTGTGGAAACTGGACGGAGATGGAACAAGCAGGAGAAACCAGCAAAGCGCCTCCGGGACGCGTCTGGCCCCCGAAACTACTTCAGCCCGCCGCCGAAGCGGGCAGGGAGGCGCGGCGGCCCCGGCCTTTATCTCCGGGGCAGCGCCATTTTGGGCAGCAGGTCGCGCTGTACCGGCGGCGAGGGAGGCTGAGGGAAGCCGGGGGAGGGCAGCGTGTCCCCCCGCGTCCTGCTCTCAAGGGGATGGTGCGGGGGTGTGTGAGGAAACTCCCGCCCGGGCAGGGAAACGGACCCCCCCACCCAAGACCGCCGCCCCGCCCGCGGCCTGCTCTGCCCCGCCGCCGGCGGAGCTCCTCCGACCCCGCACACCCCCCGGGGGCGGGAGGGGAAGGGCAGTACCTGCTGACGGCGCCTCCCCGCTGGCCCCGGCCAGCGCCAGGAGGAGGAGGAGCAGCCCCGGCACCGGCCGGGCCTGCCGGCGGGGCGGCCCCGCCGGACTCATGTGGCGGCCGCCGCCTCCGGCCTCGCCCCAACGGTCGCGGCGAGGGCGGGCCCCGGCGTGAGGAAGGGGCGGCGCGGCCCTGCGCTCCCCCGCCGCCCTTCTCCTCCTCCTCCTTCCCCGCCAGGGCCACGGCGGTGACAGGCCCCGGGCAGGGGGTTCAACACGGTCTATCCTAAACACTTGTGCGGGGAGCAGGCGGGAGCCCCGGTCTCGGGCAGCGGCCAGCCCGGAGGCAGGGGCGGCCCCACAGCACCTCTTCTGGCCGGTCCCACTCTACAGTTTGGTTCTCCCACTTGAGTTTTAGGGCTTCAGGGGAGTTCGGAGTCTGCGCTTGGAAAGAAAAAGAAAAATCCTGTGAGTGTAACGGCCTAGCAAAGGCGTTTCCTGGGGCTGTGGTCCTGCCTCTGCCAGCCTGGCTGGCTGAAAGAACGTTGACTGCCCTTGTCGGCCAAGATATAAATTGGTCCAAAACCAGACGTGAGCGGCTTGTGACGCTTCTCGCGCCTCAGCAAGGCAGCCACCCCAGCTGAACAGAGAGTTAATGTTTGCCCTCCGACGCAGGCGGTTCCCCATGCCCCCTTCCCGACCAGCCGGAGGGAGAGGCCAAGCCAGGCCACCAGCATCAGCAGCTGGTGCTGGAGCCAGCCACCCAACGACAGCCATCGGACCCTTTGCCCACCCAGAGGAATCCCCCCAGTGAAATGTTATGAGGTGCTGTGATGGAGGTGAATGCGGATGGAGGTCTGCGGCTCCTCTGTATTTCCTGAAGAAGAGCCCCGAGTGGGACGCGCCGTTCCCCCATCAGCGCTGTGAAGGCACGAGCTGGGTCCAACTCAGCCCGCTTGCTCATCGCAGTTGTTTTAGATCGCTTGTGAGTCACAGTCAGCAGTCGGGGTGGAAAGGGCTGGAGCTTTTTTTCCTATTCTGTGAAAATCAATAAAGCACAATTTTGCCAAGGCATTCTGGCATCGACAACATCTATTTTTACAATGAGCCCTACATTTGGCCTTTCCAACCTACTTGCTTTGCTACAATGCATTCCCTTCCTTGTTCTTAAAACCATGCCATTTCTCCGCGTGAAGGTTGCTTTTGGGTTTATTTTTCGATTGTTTAGGGCTGGATCCAATTCCCGGGGGTGCCAGGATGGGCTTTTTTAACACCTGAAGGGGGCTGCCCACTGCCTCGCACCTTGTCTGGGCGCTTACATCTGCGGGAGTGGGTGGTGTGGGGCTGCGCCTCGCCTCGCCTCGCCTCGCCTCCTACACCCGCTCGGTGCTGGCTGAGCACACATGTAACTGTGGATTATTCCTTGCAAGTACCAAGGAAGTGGAGAATAAGGGCAAAAATAGTTGGGATTTGATAGCGTGTGCAACATCTGACAAACTTCAGTCTCCAAAGCGATTGATTTATATCTTTGTCTTTATGTAATTTGGGTGTTGTCTCTATATAGTTTTTGGGTGCTTTCTCTAGCAAACGTGGTAAAGAAAGAAATGCTGGATTTTGTGCTTACCTGCTTCCCTAGTAAAACCTTAGGAATATATTACCTCTTGGTTGCCTGTCTAAACAGCAAGGGACAATCATAGCCAAGTTATGAAGGGAATCCCTTTCACATTTTCAATTTGCAGAATTTTTTGGGTTACGGTAACCTTCTTGACAGTGTCTTTTCTGGGAAAGGAGACACTCCATCTTCAGTTCTCGCTTGTATTTTCATTCCTAGAGCTCTTTGCACTTCACCGCTAATTAACTTTCAATAACTGTCGTAGGGTTACAGTCAGTCAGCATGAATCAGATGGAAAATGTAGCTTTAGGGGACTGCACTCTGTCAAAAACGATTAGAAACCTTTGCTTGATTTCTAAGGAGAATGTACTCGCTCAAGCAGGATACAGCAGCTATTAGGCAGCGTTCTACTGCAGTAAGAAATCCTTAATAAAACAAACTCAGTGCTTTTGCTACAGCCCTCCTTCCAGGGCAGCTCTGAGTAATTATGCGGCATTTTCCTTGCTTCCTGTTTGTTTGTTTGACTTCCTAAATGGCGGTGTTGCTTAGGCCAAAGCTTGGGTTCTGAGCTTAAAGGTGGTATTTTTAACTGTTTGATCACAAATATGATCCGAGAGGGGGGAGAACACTTATGGGTGCAGCTTGGCTCATGGAAACTCTGCCCTTCTTGGGTGGTGGAAGCTGGGGAGAATTGAGTGAGACCAGCTTTTGGCTGGGAGAGCTCGGGGGAAGACCTGGCTGTGGCAGGCAGCGATGCTGGTGGTACTGGGAATGGGTCACATTCGCAGGATGAAGCATGCAGGGCTCTCAAACTCTATGCTTTTGACAAAATGCCACTTCAGTAATTGAGAAGGTTGCAGGTGAGCAGTACAGAGCCACGTCCCCCGTGCGAGCTTTCATCTTAGGCTCTTAGCCAGAGCAAGAGCTCTGGCTCTTGAAATGCTCCTTAGTATCAATCTGCAATGCCCTTCTCTAGCTGCTTAAAAGCTGTTTTCAATGTTAGATGTAATACCAAATCCTCTTTGTGCTGGTGAATCCTTTTTCTTCCACAAAGACTCCAGGTAATCAGTGCTGATGATTTAGTTGGCCTGTGCAGCTGTAGAAATAGGCTGCAGGTGTGTAAAGCACTGATGGAGGTCCTCTGTGCTCCTCAAAGCCTTGCTGACCGTGGGCCCTAGTGCTGTTGGAGACAGCCTCTCTCGCTGCAGCATCTGGCAAGCCCAAGCTATGGACAAGGCACTCGGTGTCCCAGTTTCCACCTGGCAAGGTGGTGCTCATTACCCAGTTACAGCCTACTGTTTACTTTCTAGCTAGAGCTAGTAGAGGCATTTAATTTCCAGGTGTGCCATTAAAATCTCAACACATGCTTCGGATGACTAAGGATGCTTCCTGTGATTTATTTAATTTTCTTCCCCCCTTCTTTGCTCTCCCTTCCCCTTCCTTATGTCAGCAATGGGTATGATTTGTTTGCGGAGTTACAGGGTGCTTTATCTTTCTTTGGCCAGCCCCAAGTGGATGGCGGTTTGTTGAAGCTACGGCATTCTTGCTTTCTTAGAGCTGGCACGTGGGCGTTGGATTGTGTCATTCGTAGGAGGTGAACGTCAAAGGAAGTGGGATCAACTGCTGGTGGAGGTTTGTAAGCCAGGTACTTAATATTTGGTTTCCTGGAAAAGCAAGAAAAAAACAGCAAAATAGGCAGCCTTTGTGTTTTTAGTTTTCCCATGTAATCAGAATAACACAATGCCTATATGTGCTTAAGCACAGTTTGGTTTGTTGGGTTTTTTTGTCTTGGTTTATCCAGGATGGAGAACTACTGTATTTCCCTTTAAATAGTTTCACATGTTTTGGTGGATTCCGTTGAATGTTTATTCCAGTAATACAAATAATTCGTGTTCCGTAAGTGCCCTCACAAATAATGTGATTTATTATCAGGTACATTATGTTGTCTTTTTATTTGATGTAAAATGGTCTGTTAGAGTTAAAATTAGACAGAAGAGCCATTTGAGACTATTTTGTTCATCTCCAGCTGTTTTTTCAGGAGTGCATTAGTCTGAAGTATTTCATGGGCAAAATACTGAGTTATTTTGGGGGGAGAAAAATGATCTACGAAAGAAAAGTATAGCTACTTATTTTTACAGTAGTTTTATGGTAATCGCTATTTTATTTGACATATATAGATACTTCTCTACTAGGAATATTTCTTTGTTCTAGGTTTTGCAGTCCTTGTTCAGGCTAAGCTTAAAAACTAACAAGAGAAATGATTTTTTTAAAGGTTACCTGTGTCCTATCTTATGGATTAGGCAAAAAGACCATATTTTTTCATTATGCTGTTTTTTCTTAAACCTTTGCCTACTTAATCTAAGTGCAAGACACTTATTCTAGCTGTCCATGCTTTTGCAAATCTCCGTGCCATAACAGATGTTTTCCCGTTGTATCGGTGGCGGGGGTCTGGCATGTCTGAAACGGGTGCAATCTGAATGTTTTTAGATAAACCTCTCCGAGTAAAGCAGCTTTTTGCTTCTTGTATGGCTTCTGATTTACGCAGCTTTCTTGGCATTTAACCCTACACTCGTTTTCCCATTGCTGTCAAAGGGACCTGTAGGTCAGGAGGAAGGAAAGCTGAGTCAGCCCATGGTAAAGTGTTCACCAGAGGAAACACAGTCCCTCCCTCTGACTTCAGCAAAGTACTCTGGTGTAAATACATTGGTCTCATTGATATTATTCCTGATCTACACAACAGTAAGCAGTAAGTAAGTAAGCACACCAGAAAGTTAAGTAGCAGTGGGCCTTAAATATTTATCTGGTTTATTTTTAGCATGCCAATTGCAGCTATTTATGTAGTAAGGAAGCAGTGATACAAATCTGACTGGATTCCCCCTTCGCTTTGAATCTGCAATAGAGAGGCAGTAATTTTTTTTACCACCAGCTCTTATTTATTATATTAAATTTGCTCTGATTAATATGTTATGGGCCTCATTTTTCAAGGGACTCTTAACCCCCTTTTAAACATAAGGGATCTTGTTACTTACCTAAAGGAGCAATAATGCAGCCTAAGAGCAGCTGTGAGACTGCTCTGCGGTGCTGTGCAGGCACTAGTACATTACATGGATTTATCCAGGGGGAAAGGTCCCAAAATTGTGAGGAGGCTCCACAGTAGAGCAAACAATGTGAAAGGAGCCAGTACTCTTTAATGACATCCAGTACAGCGAAAAGAAAAAGCACATTTGCAGTTGGTTGTTGGCTTACTAATAAAATCCTAGAATAAAATATATTCTATGAGAGGCTTTTGCTGGATGTAGGACAAGCAGATGGAGCTACTGCTGTGAGTGAGCCCGCGTCTATGCCAGTGTGGCAAGGAAGGACATTCCCTCTGAAAAGGCGTGTGAAGGGTAAATTAGGCAGGTGGATGAAGATGCTGGAAAATAGTGTGTGGTTGTACGTGCTGGCTCAGAAATTAGCACTTTTGGCTCTCAGGCCACTGGTTTATATGTGGCTCAGCTTAGTAGTTACAAACATCTCTTACTTTCTTTTGATTATGGATGGTCTGTGGTAAACGGATTGGTGATCCTACCCAGTCTTTAGCTGGCAAACAACCACATCACAAAAGCCAAGCCCTACCACTAATGTTGGCATCCCAAATGATAGTCTCAGACACGTACCCGGGACTTCACTGGCAGCTGAACAGCCCTCACCAGTGAGAGACAGGCATCACCTTGCAGGACCAGTTGTCTTACTGCATCCCTCCCGTGGAGAAACAGAGGACTTACCCACTGTCGTGAACTTTAAAACATGGCTCCGTATTTGATTTAAGAAGCAAATGCTGAGAGAGCCTGGGAAGGAAAGAGAACTAATGGATGAAGTCTGTCCCTGGGTCTGCTATGAGAAGCCGCAGGAGGTGGTGCAGTTTTATAAAGAGGCTATGGGAACAATGTCTTGTGTATGGATAAGTGCATGTGTGTCTGTCTTGTGCTTTCAGCTTTACCGTCATATTAACTTGTTGTTACATTTATACAGTAGCCTCCAGTGATTGTTCTGGGATTTGACGAAGCACTCTTGGAAAAATGAATTGCTAGCAGTGTTAAACAAATGTGAAAAGATTTATTCTCTTTCCAGTGGTTCTTCAAATGAAATTTTAGCCCTGATGTGCTCAGCTACCTTCATGATTAATTTCTGTATTGTCAGAAGAGCGTGTCAAGCTCTTTTGGATCGAGGGATGCTGGTTTGTATTAAGAAGATTCTGATAATGTCTTCCAATTACTTTGTAACCACACTTTTGCGTTTGATCGGCCAGGTGTATGTTTGGTAGGCACCTCTTCTGAACTGGTCCTGTCTACGAGCCAGTAACAGGATTAAACTGGCTCAAAACCTAGTCCTTTATGTTGATGCTCTGAGCTTGAGCAGAGTAATTTGTTAATAGCCAGTTATTTTGTGGAAACCTTCTTGTGAGGCTTCACGTGAGAAAATGCACCCCAGGAATGTTAAAGAGAGGCGATAGCCTGCCTTAGCAAAGGTATGGAGGGCAGAAGAATTCAAGGGATCTGCTACCTTAGCCCCCCAGGGTGCAGGCATTGCCCGGCACGGTGCTGAGGAGAGCCCCTGTTAGAAATGATTGTTGCTGGCTTTAACCAAGTAAATGGTGAGAAAGACAGGGCAGCCTAAGCCACTCTATCGGTATGAAGGCGCAGGAAGGACAGTCCCTCTTATGGCTCTCAGGTGCAACACAAAGGTAGCCTGTGGCTCTCTGCTACCATTCGAGCTGTTAAGGTTTTGGGTGTCTCGCTGCTTCCTATTTTCTTTTACATGCATGCCCTGGCTGTTTCACCTCAGGCTGGCTGTTACTAGCACACCCATAACCAAGCACTTCCAAACTACCTAAAACTTTTCTCCTTGCTCTTTCAGAACCTGTCCAGTCTGGGTTGTTGACCGTTTCTTTTTGCAGCCTGCCATTGCTTACCCATGCACTGCTGTACCCCTTCACCTCACGCCCACGTGAAATCCACTGGTGTGCAATTGCCGTTACCAGCAAAGTATGCCAGCTTAGCATTCATCCCCTCCCTTCCCAGCACTTCTGGCGTTTTTAAATTTCTGCTTTTCCTGCTTCCAGGCGCAGTCCTCCTTCCTTACAAAGTTTATATTCATCTCCAGACAAGGCTGCTTAATGACTTTTTTTTCCTTATCACCTCAGAATTTTTTGACTGATGCATTTTTTCCTGTGTAAATATAAACATGTGAGAGACTAAGAAATAAGTGCTACTGAATGATTAGGTAGCGATATGTGAGTGGCTTTGCTTGATTAATGGATTTACATTGTACGTTGCCAATAGACAGCTTTCCGGTGTCTTTCCCTAAAACAAGGTAATTTGCTTAAAGGGCTGTCTTTTGTAAAATACCGATAAGCAAGAGATACTTGGTGCGTGTGTGAACACCTAGGTAGGGAGAGCCAGGATGTACAGTCATTTTGCCCCTGCTAGTCACAGCCGCTCCTGCAGGCACTTAAGGAATGCAGGATGTGCCCCAAATAGGTCCTTACAAATACTCCCCGCTGCACTCATTTCAGCCTTTCCCAGCATTCATATTAGCTCTTGCTGACAACAATAGGATTTTTGTGACGGTGACTGCAGCAGAGTACAAATGCTTTTTTTCCCCTCTCATGCCAGCTGTAAAGCAAAGGTAAAGACTTGCTATACTGACTCAGATGAAAGGTTGAACAAGCCCGGGCTCCTATCTCTGGCAGCGGCCAGAGAAGCTTCAAGAGAGTTGAAGAACAAAACAAGCATAAAGTAATACTGTTCCCCACTCCGAACTCACTTTGCGAGTAAGGTTTCCAGCTCTGGCATCTATTCTGACAGGATAAGAAAGAATAACTTAAAGAAATGGGGTGGCAAGGCAAGAGGTGTTCTCTTTAAAGTACTAGCAGGGTTTAATTTTCGGATCTGGTGCCAAATGCCCTTGCGATGGGACTTGTCCTAGGGCTTTACAGCGTTGCACCTTGCTGTCTGTGCCCTGCTGTTCTGCTTCTGCTGGAGTCGGTGAGGTTCCTCTGGTGCCGAGGCTGCTGCCCAGCCCGTGCGAAAATCCTGCTGCTTCTGACTGCAGGGCACATCTCCGGAGCGTGAAAGAGCAGGAGAGCCCTGTCCTTGCTGTTAGCAGTTAGTGAGAGCTGTAATGTCTTCTTGGCTAGTTGAGACTGGGGAAGGACAAGTTTGCTGCGCAGGGAGACAGCCTGTTTCACAGCATGGTGTCATTTAGCACAGTGACTCGTGGATTGAGACCACCTTCTGAGAGTTAGGGACGGTCCCTGTGGTTCCTACCACTTACTCATAACCAACCTTGTATCATACTCCTGTTTCTTCATTGTGTGGAGCCACGGTCAGTCTGGTTATAAATCTGCTAAAGGTTGTGGCATCAGTACCAGGCTCCTCTGAGGGCCTGGACAGTCCCACCTCAGGATTAGGCCTCCTGAACTATGTGTATATTTACTGCAGGAAATGCGTGAGAGATGGAGGCACAAGAGTGACTCCAGGTTGAAAGCCAAAACTCTGTTTCCATGAGATGCCAGCTTTTTTAACTGCACAGCACTCTTCTGGCCTTTCCAGTTGTATAACATGGGTATTAAAGCAAAGGGATATTTTACGTGTACATCTGTCCATTTAGATGTCAAAGGGTTAAAGTTAACTGGAGAATGAGCTTCTGAGTTGGACGTATTCTTTCACTCCTGGAGAAACCTTTCTAAACTTTTAATCTCAAAAGCAGCATCGTCGGGAAGCATCGGCTTTTCTTCTGTGCCATGAAACCTCAAGTCTGAATTCCCAGAGCTGTATTTCCAAAGGAAAGTATCTATAGGCAGGTGTTCTTTGCCAGCTGACTTGGACCTTTGGCCGTTCCTAACTCGGAGCAGGCTTCCTCGGCATAGCGACGCACCGCAGAACTGGTAAGCTGGCAAACACCATTCCCTGCTTCAAAGAAGTTACAAGCACCAAACACACCAGGGGATCCTGCCAGCTCCATAAGCCAAACAGACTGCAGTCTAAGGAGGTCAGAAACAACTTAGACACACCTGGAAACACTCATAAAGCACTTGAGCCTCATCACTTTGTTGCTCAAGGTGGCCAGCAGCTCTTCAAACATTCATACAATGTGTGAGCCAGGCAGGTGTGGCTTCAGCAGCTTGGTTGCCCAAAAAAACCTCATCAGCCTAAAATTGCACAGCTAGCACTTGTCCGTTTCTTAATTTGTTCGTATATATGTCTCTATAGCCCTTGTATAGGGAGAGGAGATCCTGGCTTTTTCAGGTACCTGGATGCAGAAAGAACAGGAATAAAAACATCCATGGCTGTGCTCAAAGAGGAGCGGGGGGGATGACACACGCACCAGTGCCTGCTGGCACCAGGCTGGGAGAGCCCCAGAAACATTCTTCTCCACAGATGGGTGACCACTGCCAGCGCAGCTGTAGCCCTTCCCATCTACCCTGTCCACCATCGGCAACAGCATTGTCCAGCCCAAAATGGCCATGTTCTCTGAACTGATTTTGCGTGGCCATGGGTCGCCTTTAGAAGAATGCCAGTTCTTGGAGAAAGACAGGGTACTGCCATTTATTGAGAATTAGACACTTTTAAAACATCTCTAAGTGACCAAAACTTGCAATGCTCAAAGTCATTGGCCAATGTTATGTAGGCATAGACTTGTCTGTAAATGTTTCCCGTTGTTGGATTTACTTCCTAGCTGCGCATTGAAGCCAGGTGTTATGTTAGTTTCTGTTGCTGTGAGTCATAGCACCACAGCCTTGAGAGACACATGGCTATGTCCACTGAAAATGGAGGAGGAATAGCAGAAATCAGAAGGCCGTGGAAGGGTTACCTCTTGTGTGCATAAAAACTAGCAGCTGGGGGAAACAGCAGCGGGGAGACTGCACAGGAGCAATGGCCAGAGTGTTCCTCAGCCTCTTTTAGCAGAAGGGTGGAACACATTTGGGTTCGCTGCACTCCCTTTATTTGAAGGATAATTAACCACTAAACTTTGAAGTCTTACCTTCATGGCTATGTGCGGTAAGGATGCTCAGAAACGGAGTGGAGTGCTGAGACCACACCACCACTCAGGGTGCAGCTGGGACGAGCTTTCAGTGGGCATCTGCACCAGCCGCTGCCGCTCTTCTTCAGGGCGCTCATAAATAGAATTTCTTCCCTCATGAGAAATACTGATGAGATTTAAATTGTTTTGGTTATTTTGATACACAGCAGTGGTTTTATAGATACTGTGCTGTTATTGATTTAATAGCATGGCTGACAAACCTCACTGTGCATTGCTTGATGCTCCTCAGAAGCAGATGTTCTTTGGACACAGTTTCTTGCTCCCTGATGCCGCAATACACCATGTTCTTTCCAGTGCGAAGGCAGCATTCCTCATATGTTCTGTACTGACATCTGCAAGAAAGAAAGTCTTTGGTTCCAGGCTGAAATAATTCCTCTTTTGTGGAAGCTCTTTTGGTGTACTGGGAGCAAAACATGAGGCTAGAACCAGGCCTTCCGCTTAACTGGGTTTAGAGGTGTGCTTATTAGCACTAACCACGTTTTTTAACAACCATAGGGAAGCTGAACAACACCTTGGTAAATGAGTTATTTCACATTTAAGACTTGTGCTTTTACAACTGGTAGTGTCGCATCCTGAAATTGGGCTTACTGGTGGTGTGTGGGGCATGGCATGTGCAGCTGCAGGACCATATTTGACTTTTGGTCCTTTTTGTTATTGCAAGTGTCAGCGTCATGCCTGAAATGAAATGATGGTTGTAATAAAGCCAGGCAAAGGTCCTCCTGCCGTCCTCAGTACTATTATCAGCACTGCTGGAAGAGGCGTTAGAGCATCTTGAAGGAGCTACCGGGGCAGAGCAAAGGTGATGCCAGGAATAGGCAGAGTGAGGATAAGGCCATGCAGTACCACTGTGATGGGATATGAGTGAGCTGGGCCTCAGGCGTCTTGGTTCGGCTGCCAGTCGAAGCCATGAGGCTTGTCTGCAAAATTGTGAACCTCAGACAGCTAGGAACCGTGATGTCTTGCTTAAAGCTGGTATATTCCCTGCCACAGAAATGGCATTAACTCCTTTAGTGATAATTTGTAGCACAAATCCTGGATGTTTAATTGGATTTATCATGGCTATTGGGAGCATAAATGTGTTTACAGATTTGTTGTGAAAGCTTTTTTGTGTGTTTTTCTCATAGCAAGTCAACTTCCATGTGGTGCAATTATGTTCAAGATGTTCCCTGTAGCACTGGAATAATGTCAGATTATACTGTGTGTGCATGTTGTTCTTCAAAAGGGTTTTATCTGAGGCACGATGCACCCTGTCGGAAGGAGAAAGGGAGCTTAGTCTTTCATGAAGAAAGCCATGCAAAGCTTAAAACACAAGAAATTCTGTCAAATCCTGTTGTGTTATTACAGAGAAATGCTTGTCTCTGTCTACTGAAATGTGAAACTTTTTCCCCATTAACTTCCTTCCTGTTCCATCCAACTCTGCCAGAACTAAGTCCATCCGTCTGCAGCTTCCTACTTGTGTGCTGCATCCTTTTCAGCGCTGAAAGGTTGAAGCAAACGCAGTGAGACATTTCAGAGACAAGACTCTGGGGGGGGGCGGGGGAGAGATTACTTTCATTTGGTTTGGAAAGTTTCTTAGTTTATGTTTGGTTTGTCATCCTGTGTAGTTTGGCCTAGAAACTTGCAGCGTGTTTGATGCGGTGGTACAGGAACCCTGCGTGAAGCCCACTCACGTTGCCGGCCACGGGGGTGCCGCCGAAGGGATGCTGTGATATGGGAACCGCTGTCAGACGTCGGGGGCTCCAGCAAACGGTGCTGCGCTAGGGATGAAGCTGGCCCCTAGTGCTCCCTGTCAAACCTGTATTTTATTTTTTTTAATATTAACTTGGGTAACAATGCGATTTAACAATGCAGTTTCCTGTCTGATGGCAGTTCAGATATTAAATGTCATATCTGCCTAAAACTTTCATTCTTAACTATGACAAGTTTTCCCAGTGCTTTTCTAAGAGAGACAGTTGTGTTTCATTCCCTGCTGAATGATAGTCAGAAACCAAAATTTGTGCTGTAACCCATTATTATTGTTATTAATTGTTGTTATTAGTAAGCCTTGTAGAGGAGCTACTCGGAACAGCAGCACAACAATGCTCCCACTGTGGGAAAGGTCAGGATTTTCAGATGCCACCATTTGGAGCCTGTAACCTATTACTCTGCGTGTTGGTCGCAGGTTTTCTTTTTCAAAGTCGCAGTGAAGGACAATCTCCGGGGACATGCCTCTGCTCTTTCTTGCCACCTCTTTAGTCCGTCCCCTCCTTACAATGCCTCTCTGTCCAAGGGGAAGCTGCCGAGCCCTTTGGCTGAGGTTGGCAACGCAGTGAACAATGCAGGCATTTGAAAATTAGAAAGCTCAAAAGTCGTATTCCTGTGACCAGAGAGATGGATGGAAAGATCAAAGAAGAGGACACAAACTTGAGACAGTGTAGTGGGCTCTGGCATCTTACGAAGCAAACAGAAGACGGGCTCGGTGCCTGTGATGCACAGAGCATCACTGTTGCAACAGATAGAATATCTGTGCTGCAAAAATATGTATAGAAAGGCAGGAGGAGCTTGTAGCCATGCTTAGTCTGCCTCTCATCGAGGAGGTCCTGGCAGTTACCAGCCTTTCTGTCATAAGTGCTAATGAGGTAAGGAAGAGGAAGAAAGGACACAAGTAGATCGAAATTAAGTAGAAGGGAAAATCCATATGGCAATTGCTTCCTACAAATGAAGATGAGGCATCTCTGGCAACCAGATTTCTGGTGGCCCCTACGCAGATTCGTGCCAGCTGAGAGTCTGGCCCCAGAAACCGAGTGTGGGGCTCGGCTGAGACCAGAGTAACCGTGTATGCAAGCTTCAGGTAATATTTCTCATTGGCTTAGTAAACCTAGATCTGCAGATTTACTTTGCTGATTGAAAATCTGGCCTCAATTTAAAAAAAAAAAAAAAAAAAAAAGCCTGAAGCTCTGTGCAGGTATGTAAGAATGTACCCAAGAATGTAGAAACACACCTTTGTGGGCTTAATTGGGTAGATATTTTCCAGATTTTCCAGAACAGTTTGTACATTCAGAGGAAAACCACCATTAAAAAGCACAAAGTAGGCTTTACAGAAGCTCGGTGTCCAGGCCATTTTACAGAATTCAGGTTTTTACTCTGCTTCAATCTGGTTAAAAAGCCTGAAAGATGAGCCATTGCTAAGTATTTCACAAGACTCGTGAGTCATGCAAAATCCTATCACATTTTTCCCTCTGGTTGAAATCACAGAAGTTACAAATGGTAAAAGAGCTATTAAATCACAGATGAAGAATGCTGCATGATGGGTTGGTAATAATAAATAAATAAAACCCCCTAGTTTTTCTTTTAGTTTATAATTTCCTGGGCATGAATTCAAGAGGTAAGAGCAAAGTATCACAGCTCACCCTCTAAAAGGAGTGGCATGCAGCTGTATCCCTTGGAGAGTCGCTATTCCTTCTCTTGGTTTCTTTACTGCCCCAGGCAAATGGAGATTTTAATACCACTCCTTTATCTAGCACAGTTAATTTCCCCACCCTAGACCAGCTCAACTTCTCTGGCAGGTATGTTGGGGGATGGTGGACCCAAGCTTTCATCTGCTTCCAAGTCTTCTGCTAACAAAATTGCCCATTTGGGATCCCACAGAACCTGCTCCGTGCCTGGAGCGATCCGGGCAGGCAGGTAGGAGGTGACACTGCGTCCATATACTCTGCTCTACCAGTGCTGCTACTTCTGTAGTGTTAGGATACCTGTATCCCCTGGATATTTTTATTACGAGAATAAATCCTGCCTGGAACTACCGCTGAGATCTGCGGGTAAGTGCTGGGCTGGCCTCTCAACTTTTGTTTTTTGTATTCTTATGCCACTGTAATTGTTAAAATCCTTCTTTTATTTTCTTTTCCCTGAAACGCTGTGGTTGGGCTTCCCAGATGTTGTATTCTTAGTTGGTCAGAAATTTCTAAAGACCAAGAAGGAACTGAAGGAAAGCACTAGGCAGGGGGTCTTACGTGACCATAAACCATAATCAGAGGAAAAGTCTCACTTTCTGTTTCAGTCACTGTTTTTGGAGCATGTATTGGAGGTCAGAAATTACTTTTGGCACAAATAAAAGTAAATTCAAATAATAGGGAAAATATTTGCCATTTTTGCCAGTATTTGTTGAAAAAACTGAGGGGAAACAGTTATTTTTCATTGCTTACGTGGTTGAAATCTGTATGATTAGACTGGTTTTTAGCTGAGGGAAAATAGCGTAGTTCAGCGACTTTGCTTATGGCAGAGAGGGGAATAGTTCTGCTTCTCAGCAAACCTGAAACCTTCTTGCTATTAAGTAGATTTCTAATGACTTCTCCTTGCTCCTTTCTTCAAGTTCACATTTTCACACATTTTTTTCTTTCCCACAGTTACTTCATCCTCTCTCTAAGCAGTTCTTGCTGGAGAAAAAAGGAATGCAAAGAAAAGAAACGAAACTCAAATCACCGTAAGGTAGAACTGCTCACAGTGTTTAAGTGACAACCCTCAGAGCTAGCTCATTGCCACCAGCCGTACGATGGACAGCAGGAAACCCCAAACCCTGCTCCTCAGTTACGCGGCAGGGAGAAAGCAGCGCTCACCACGCGTGGCTGACAGGGTCCTCTTCTAGCGTCTTGTAGCGGATGATCTAGAGCCTAATCCACTTCTCTGCGCAATGTAAGGGGAGATGGTTAGCGGCAACCTTTGGGCATTCAGCTTCTTCCTTACTCCCCACCACTGTGTAGGATCTGCCATCTGATATTCCCTTTAGCAGTATGTGTGAAAGGTCACCAACACCCCTGAAACATCCTTCCATGTAAAATTAAATGTGTCCTCCTTTCAGATGGTTGCAAAATGCCACACATTGTAATGAACTGAGATACTAATTTATTGTAAAATATCCTTTGTGTATGTTAAGTTAATGACCTAGGTCTTGCCAATGCTAAAAATAAGTCTCAATATAGAAAAGGCTTATGGAATGGGCAAAATTGCTCATTTCCACAAAAAAAAAAAATCATCTGTTGTCAAAACATGTATCCTGTAACATCTGTAGCTCTCTGTTTCTTGTGGAGTAACACCAGACCTACTTACCCCTGCTCCTGCAGGTTTAGTGAGCGATTGTAATGTCTTTGTGTAGTGAGGATGCTGAAGTAAGACTTCTGAAAGCATATACAAAGATGTATTTATTTAAAAAAAAAAAAAATCAACTCGAGGTAAATACCCTGGCATGAAAAATTTTAATCCAAATGATTAAAGTTAGCAAGATCAAAGCACCTCAAAACAGGGTTTCATGACAGGAAATGTTAGGTAAGAGATGAAGCGCTCAGCCCTGCTAGTACTCATCACCTTAAGATGGATCAGCACCCTAAGAAGATCATATATTGTTCTGTCTCTGAAAAGCTGACAGCTAATTATGAAAACAAAAAGGCCTGTACGGCGATTATTGGAGTGAACCTTGCAGCTATCCACATATTACTCAAAGGTGACCATGTCTTTTCTGCTTTGTTTCTTAGCAAACCCCTTGGAAGAGGTTCTGCATGTATTTTAGTTGTGTTCGATACCTGTATGTGACCTTTCCCACCAATGTCAAACTCGCACAGAGGAAAGCAAGCTGCAGGCTTTGCTTTTGTCTGTCTGTTGCTAAAGCCTGTATTGGCCACCAGCTCCTTTCTGTCAGATCACAAGGTTAGTCTTTGTTCCAGTTCATCCAGCTGTCACTGCTGCTCTCAGGCACCGCCACCTGGGTCATATAGCAGTGGAGGATCAATTTTGCTGCTCTACCTCACGGCAGCATCCAGAAGAAGAAAGAAGAAGAAAATGGTGGGACTCCTTACTCTAGATCCAGTGGAGGTAGCCACAAGAGTGGTCACAGCTGCCAGAGCCAGTGATACTGTGATGTGTGCTTCCAGCTGTCTCGGGGGGGTTTGCCTCAACAGAGGCGTGAGGTGACCAGCCGCCTTTGTGGATTAGAGGAAGAAAAGTTGTGGTTTATTTGTGTGTGTCAGTAGCACCGGGATATCCCAAGCATGGGCCCAAACCCCATTGTGCTGGATCCCGTTGACAAGACAACCCCAGTTTTAGGAGATGGGAGTCTGCTGTGTGGATACTGGCAGGTAGGGATGGCGGGAATCAGTTTGATGAAAAAACAGAGTTTAGCACAACAAAACAAAGTCCCCCTTTCCCAAGCAGAGTGGCTTGTTTGTAGGCATTATGGCAAGACTGCCTTAAAAGACAGCCAGATGCCTGCTTTATACCTTTGGACAGATGTTTTGCCACGTGAAGAGCGCTCTCTCTGAAATGCAAAGCGTCCGTTTCCTGGTTATTGTGCAGTGGGTTTTCCCTGTGCTGGCTTGTCACCATGGCACTGGACTGGGAAAGCTGCAGATCAAAAGCTTTACGGAGCTGTATGGCTGAGACGGTTCTGCTTTCATCATCCATTAAAAAACCAATCAAAATGGAAGATGAGAACCTGCCTGCTTTAGGTTCGTATGCAAGTCATTATAGGACCAGGCAACAGCAGGGTACTTTCTCAAAGATGAGTAGGTTGGGCCTCTTCAGGAAATCTGCAGCAAACAGGTCATTCAGAAATAACTTTTTGAGGCTATGGAAAGTGGGTGAAAAGAAATGGCTACTGAAAAGGAGAAAACGCCGATGAAAGGGAGTCTTTTATCTGATATCAGAAACTGTTGGCTTTCATTCTGATCCTGTTGTTTTTGCTGTATGTGGCTTTTAGAGTGCCCTTAAATTGTCTTAAAAGGTTATTACTTTTCCAGTGGCATTAGAAAGGCTGAAATGATATTTGCAATGAGGGTAAGTTACTCTCTTGAGGTTTTGGCACCCACAGCTCCAGATTAACTGGAAATGTAGGCATTTAGTAAATCTGAAAATCAGTGCCTCTTAGCCCTACGTGCTCCGGAGAAGCCAACGTAAGTTTTGTCGGTAGGACCAGAGCAGAAACACAGTATATACCACAAAAGGGGCATATATCTGGAAAAATTAAGCCATCCAGAATGAATGCCAGCTTATAGGGTGGTGGCCTCTCTTCTTTTTGTCCAGACTATCTCATCTGTGGAAGTCAGAGATGCCCTGCTGTTGGTTGCATTGATGGGAACAGCTAGGACTTCCCTTCCTGGTATTAGTTTTGGCTGACCAGAGATGTAATTCTTACAAGTTTCTGTAACTTAAAATGGCCTCAGGTTTCTAGTTCCCAAAAATAAAAGAGCTCCATTCAAGGTCTGAAGTAGATTAAAGCAATGACTGCTAATCCAGAACTGGTTCTTGACATGCTCCATGAGTAGGGAGGTGGCTTCAACCGCGACGAGGCGAAAGGCCAGGTAGGACCTGGCAATCAAATACCAGGGCAGGGGACAAAAGGATAATACCAGTGAGGTATGTGTACTTAGGTACGCCCATATGTACAGCTGTATCTCCATTACACAGAAATGTTCCCTGCCTTGCCAGCAGTTACTATCTCACTGTTTTCCTTACAGAAAGAAAATCCTTGACAGACTTGAAGTGATGAGTAATGACTCCGCTTTCTTCCATTCCAGCTGCCACACAGGCATGTACGTTGATCCCCTGTTGGGCCAGCAAATTTGAACATCTTAACCTTTTCTGGTTGTCCCATGTCTGCCCTATCACTTACCGGTTGCTCCCTGTTGCAGTATGGCAGGGTCTTCTCTCAACAGACACTACGATTGTTTTTACAAGAAGAAAGGAAATACTCTACTGATAAACAGCGGTATATGTCTAGGGAAAGTGTCAGCACTTAAACCCGAGTCTTGCTTTTCCCTCTGAGTTGTCATTGCTGGATCCTCTGCCCTTCCTTACAAGTGGGTTTGAGGAGGTGGTTGTTTTGGCTGGAATTGGAGAGGCACAGGTGGTACCACCAGCTGTAAATTGGAGGAGGCACTTCCTGATTATGACCACTGCCTACACGCAGATCATTGCCAAGAGAGGAGCTGGAAGGCGCAGAAGCCTTCTCCTTACTTGGAAAAAAGGCCTGGAGGATAATCTTCACTCCCCTCTCCCGCAGGCTTTCACCTGTAGGCTTTGGGCTTCTTTGCAAGCACTTGGCTTCCCAAAATGCTGTGACGTGAATAATCCTCAGCCATCATTGAGACATGGATAAACTGAGGCATCGAGTATTTAAATTCACGCACCTGACATTTAGGCACTTGGGTCCATATAAAGGCACCGGGAGCTCTGGAGATGCAAACGCATGGCGCATTTGAAAGGCAGCTTACTTCTTAAAGGACTTCAACGTGGATTTAGATCCCTGCTTAACCATGGCAAAATAAGTGGTGAATGAGTAACTCCTTGATCTTTTCGAGGTCAAGATTTTGCCCTCTGGCTTTTAACCCTTGTGGCGAGAGGCTTGTGCCAAGCTGCAGAGCGAGCACATGCCAGGGTCTCCTGTGAGCAGTTTGGGATGTTGCTCTTGGGGAGGGTGTTTTTGGAGAGCACTGCTGGCCACCTGTGTAGGCAGGACCATCCTGGTCTGGACTGCAAGCACACACCGCCATTTGCAGTTAGGTATTTTTATTGCCAGGTTACAATTTTTTTTAATTATTGTCTGGTGCTCATGTCTCCACCTTCACATAATGAAGGCCTCTGCTGCTGGTCCTGACTTGCCTTGTCTTCAGGAAGTTTGGGGTGCTGTGTCTCCTTGTTTGCTGAAAGCCCTTTTCTTGGTCCCTCTTTTGGCCCATTGCCGCCTCACCGTCTTGGTTTTCATCTTGTCTTCTAAAAGCGGGTCCACTGCACAGCGAGCGAGGGAGAGGCGTCGGAGGATTAACCCACCACCGCGTGCTCCTCGCCCACGCACACGAGGAGAGAGCCAGATTAAAAGATTAAAGTTACAAACTGAAAACCCCCTCGGGCTACTGATGAGATCTGAGCGGCTGGCTGCGAAGCCAAACTCCCACTCCGGAGGTGCAGTGCTGCGCGCGCTGTCGCTCACACCGGAGCTGCCGGCTCCCTCCATCCCTTCCTGCTGACAGCTCCGGCTATTTTTACAGGCCAAGAATTAAATAATAAACTAGTTTTGTCCTGAAGGAGGGACCTGAGCAATACCCAGCAATACCTGGGGGCTCAGGGGGATGGTTTTATGCTCACCCTCATTGCATTCCTGAGACTGTGGGGTTTGCAGCCTCCACTGGTGCCTGGTTTGCCAGTGATGTAGCCACTGGATCACCTTGGTTGGGATGAGAGCCAGGGCTGGTGATCGGCAGCCACTGATGGTGGCAACGGTGTGACACAGGGAGGGTTGCAAGTCCTTTGGTGCTTTTCCGCCGCTCCAGAGAGGTCTCATACAAGCCTCACCCTATCAAACCTACTGCTAGATATGCCCGCAGTTTTATATCCCTTTCTCATGCTTATTACTGTATTTTCTTTCTTCCCCTCCCCCCCCGCCCCCGTATCTGCAGTAGGACTGGGCAAAGAATGGCCTTTTTGGCTTTTATGGCTGAAAGGCAGAGAAGTAAAACTGTCCCAAACCACAATACTATTTCTCTGCCTGTGTCTGTAGGTATGATACAAAATGAAATGAAATTATTTTTACTTGACCAAAGCAGTGAGTCTGAGCCAAGATGATGATTCCATTTAATACTTGGCATGCTGAGCTCTCAAAAGTAATTTTTTCCCCTTTTTTTTTTGTTGCTGTTGTTTTTAAGTTTTGGGGTGCTTTTTATCAGAAACAGACCATTTGAAAACAAAAAGTTCACCTCTGCTATTTTGAAAATGTTAAAATGGTGTATTTTGACATCTCAGAAGTTCCTCCTCCTCCCTGTACTTTTCAGATGAATCTTTTTGTCAGACAGAGACACAGACTGAACCTGCGAAGATGTTCAGTTCCTCCAGGGCTCCATGTTTCATCACATTTCCCAGCTATCGGCTGGGATTTTGCCCAGCTCTTCCCAAGTGCTTAGGTGACACCAGAGTGGAATGAGCACCGGTACCTTGTCGCCCTTGCAAGAAACAGTGTGGTGGTGCGTGTGGTGGCCAGGCAAGCAGTTGATAGTTTGACTATCAACGGCCCTTTGTGCAGCCCTTCCCACCTTCAGCTGTAGAAGCCTGCGTTGCTCGGGTCTCTGCCCCAGGGGAGGACAGCAGCAGGACCTGTGTTTCCCAAAGGATTGAAATGGGCACGGCTCAAATACCACACAGGCACAAGTCTAAAGTGGCGTGGTTTCCAGGTTCGTCCCTGTTTTGATGAAGACTAAATGAGAAGTTTCAGCAAAGCGTTGTTTTATGAATGGTAAGCTTACACAGGTCTTTGTCGGTGATGAATCTGTATCCTTGAACAGATTATAATTAGTGTACTATCTTATTTACATAGAATTGATCTAATTCAGATGACTAGATGAAATTCTTTGATCTTCAGGGTACAAGAGGTGAGACTATGATCACTTTAAACAGTTGCTCCTGGCCATAAAATCTACTCATTTGAAAATCAATAGAAAGATATCACTTGCAGCGTTGATGAGATAATTTCCTCTGCTACTCAGCCCTGACCCTGTTCTCCTGGTTCTCACCCTCCTGTCAAGTTTAAATGTCTTTTTTTTTCTTGAAGTTCCACTCCACCCCATCCTGCACAGCTCTCTGTGGGGGGGTGTGGGGGACACCGTCCTTTTCATTTGAAGCCACTTTCTGATTTACGTGCACCTGGCACGCACTCTTCTTCAGAACTCTTTTCCTGACCATGCATTCAGTCAGGTGTTGGAGCTGCCAAAAATACACCCCGCTCCATATTTGTTCTGCATTGCGTTGGATGAATGTATAGGTATAGCGTGGTGGAGACTGTAAACTTTCTAGGGCATGGTCTCCAACAAGTGCTGTCGTCTGTTCAGCAAGTCCTGCCCGTTGCACAACGGTATGAATATTTATGATGCTAAATAATAATCCTTGCCTCTGCCCCAGCACTCTCCTTCAGCAGATCTAGAATCGCTTCACTGAGGAAGCAGTCAAATCATTATCCTAATTTCCAGGTGGGGAAACTGAGGTACTGGAAGGTGAAATAACTTGTCTGACACCAGCAAAGGAGATCTAGAAGGGGAGTGCAGCCCTCTCTGGCCCCAGCTACATGGGCCTAGCCACTAGACCCTGCAGCCTCTTGGATGACAGCTAATAAAAATCCATGTTTATGCAATGCATTTTTGTCTTCTCCATTAACAGCAAACAATTTGAGTGTTTTCTTCACAGGCATTAATAGCCTCCCTGAGAAATATGTTTCAACATGCATTTTCAGCAGCACTCCTGCATGTGTTGTGCCCCAGTTAGCAGCGGTGACCTGCTAGGAGGAGGCAGACCGGGACGACGGGGAGAGGCGGCACCTTCGTCCCCGTGCCCCACTCCTCCTCCTCCGCCACCCCTCCGCTCCTCCGGTGGCAGTCGGAGAGGCTGGGGACCGACCACGGAGATGTTCTATGTGGAGCTCCTCGGGGAGCTGTACCAGCTGCTGTGTTGGCAGCCTTAGAGCTGCCTCTGGGTCTGACTTGCCGTCTTGTCTCCTTGAATATAATTGCTTGCTGCTAATTTATTTTTTTTTCTTTCCCTTTGGTTCTGTGGCACTCGTACCCTACTCAGATTCCTCGTCAATCTTGCAATCTGGGGCGTCTGAGGAAATAGAGAACTGATCATCTGCACATTTCTTCTGTATATTATGAAAGTGTCCCCATGCCATGTGTGATTCCAATCTTTCTTTTTTTGTTTAATCAGACAGAACATCAAGGTGTCAGACTGTACTGGCGAGGTCTGTGCGCTGAGCCGGGAAGGAAGGAGCCACTTCTGGAGACATAGTCCCTGCTCCCAGCTCCATAGAGGTGACGGCACCTCCGTCGCTTCCCCCTTTCTAACCCTGTGCTTTACCTCCCCATGCCCCGTACGGCTCAGCCTTGCAAATTTTCTGTGGCAGAGCATGTTCTCTCTCTTGCAGAGCCCGCTGGGGCAGGGCTGCTTGAACAGCTGTTCAGAACAAGGGGAGTCCTTGAGGAGCTGCAGAACGTGTCTGCCTGGAAACCTGCGTGTGCCGTGGATGAGCCCATTTCTCATTCTTTGGGGGTCTTGAGGAACCAAATCACTTCATGGAAGTGGCTAGAATTTTAAGCAGAGGCTTTTTTCTCACTTCTCTGTATAAATGATACCCACCCGGGTACCTTGGGACGGTGACAGAAAAAGCACTTATAGAAGGTTGGGTGGGTTTATTTGGGTGTAAGTACGTGTGCTCTTTGTTCGTGACACTGAATGTTCATCACAAGCTTTTCAGCACTCTGTAGGGCCTGTGTCATGAAGATGATCAGACTAGATAGTCCTCACGCTAGGTAAAGGTCTTAACATTTGGCATTTATTCCCTAGCTTGTAAGCATTTTAGGAAAGACAGACGGTCTGAAATAGAGGTTGTCTTCTGAGCTGAAGTTCTACTACCTCCATGACTGGATCCACCTGATTTATTTACTTTCTTAGCGTTACAATTTCTTGCTTTCACCTGCCCACTCTCGGTGCACTACAAGCATTTCAAACCCAGAACTCTCTCCATCCCGCCTTTCCCCTCTGTGCGGGGCAGACGTCTCCTGAAGGAGACTTTTACCTCCAGATGTCAGGACATTTGGGAGAAGGACCGTCCTCTGCGGGATGTAAGCAGAAGCAGTACCTGGGCAGGAAAGTATTTGAATTTTAATGATAGGACAGTGCTAAAAAACACTGTAAAAACACTTCCTTGCTTTTTGCTGGGGAAGTCTCAATTTGTCTCATCGGCTGCCTCTGGCTTTTTGCCCGGCGTTCTCAGATCTATTGGTGAAGGGAGACAGCAGAGCGCGTTTGTCCTATTCCTCTTCCCCAGCACCAGATGCCAGACTGGAGCAGATATGCCACCGTCCCTGGTCTGAGCACGCACTGCAGAGGGGGCTACAGTCTACTCACCCCTCTCCTACGTCTGCCCTGACACATTCAGTAGCCCCGCACAGGGCTGAGTTACACCTCGGTCCCCGGCAGCTGCCGGAAGCTCAGCATCTCTGCACATCCATTCGAATGCTCCCGAGGAAGCGCCGTTAGTCTCTCTAGGATGGGCACGCACAGTTCCAGGTGTGCAGGATCTCTGGCCGAGTCCCAGCACGGGATCACACTGGGTGGACTTTCAGAGGTGTCCTGGGAACTTCTTTCGAGAGAAGGGATTTGCGTCGAGCAGCCCTGGCGAAAATTTGACTTCCCATCCTGACGTGCACCGTCCCTGCTCCTTTTCCCCGTAGGAGCAGCTGCATTTCTGTTGCACAGGATGCATGGTATATCAGGCACTTAGGACAAAAAGTCTATAGAAGTGTGATTCTAATAATATTTTACAGCTTTAATTACCATGATTGTAGTGCCTAGAGGCGTATGCAAAAACATTTTGAGTGGGAGGAGAGAAGGCAGCGCTGTGAACATTTTTGTGGTTTTGCTGGGCAATGCGCAATTGAGTTTTCTCATGGGAACCACAGCATGCCAGGGAGAAAAGCTGCCTCTACCTCCTCGTCTGCTCCGTCGGGATACTGGCTCACACCCCAAAGCCAAGGAGACAACCACAGTTGCTTCGGTTTCAGGCAAGAGCTGGGCTGACCATGCCTTTGCTTTGCAGAGGGGCTCCAGGTGCAGACGCTACCCATTTTCTGCTGGCAACGGGTGTTTTTTCCTCGGCGACACCCCCTCCTGTACCCTCAGCGGCCGTTTCGCCCGCGGGGTGATTTCAGGATTGGGCAACTGCTGATTTGTGGCATCGATTTGCCAGCAGCCTCAAGAGCAGCGCGCCTGTTTCTGGGTCAGAGTACGCAACGCGGACGGAGCCCCCCGCTCCCGCCAGCTGCCCACCCGTCCCTGCCATCCACGGGGAGGGCACAAGGGGACGGATAGAGGGGTCCTCCAGCGCCCACCGCGCCGCCCTCCAGCACCCTTCCCCACAGCAGGCTGCACGGCACTGTCACTTCGCGTGAGGCCTACTGACAATCTTGACTAAAAAATAGGAAAATACCCCCTGCAGGAAGGCAAGTTTTTAGAGTTTAGGTGTTGCAAAATAAAAATGACGTGAAATAAAGATGCCTGCATTTCCCTAGCTACAGAATGCGGTCCTGCATCTTCAGAAAACTTTTTTTTAACCTGCACTCCTGGATCATATATTAATTTTCAGATGTATTTATGTAGTTTCTGTGACAGTGATTTGCCACAGGTTCATCACTGAGACGCTACAAAGCTGGGAGCCTTCTATTTGAAAAACTGGAAGAGTAATTTGATTTTATCTGGACGTGGCCACCAAAGAGCCAGCCCACGACTCGGCTTCCCGGCCGGCCGGTCCCAGCTCAGAGGAACAGCCACGAGGTACAATGCAGCCTTCTGCTACCCACCGTATTGACGGGAAGGCAACGAAACCTGAGCGGAAACCCTGAGTGATAAGGATTCCTGGCTACGGGAAGAGTTGGACATTGGCTACAAGCCAAGCGTATTTTATTGAGGCTTATTTTCCTCACTAATTTTTTCATCCGTTTTCTATTGTTACCTGCACTAAACAGAATTTACATTATTAAAACCTCTTATTTTAATCAACTCTGCATCAGTTAAATAAATACATGGTATCATTTCTCCTCACTTGACTTGACACTTGGTATTTTGTACAGACTTAAAAAAAAAAATACGAAGAAACTCTAATGAAATCCCAGTATCTTATAAAAGGGGCATTTGTTTTGACCCTAGCCTGGACAAGACTCCTGTGAGGAGCAACAATTCCATTTCCCGCGGCCACGTTACATTTCGTATGTTGAGTTTTTAAGAAGAAAAATCTGCCACTGGGTTGTCAAATGGCCAATGGTGATTAGCTCGTGAAGCTGTGGATGGAGATCCTCGACATCGCCACCTCAAGTACCCCGAGCTGCCACCAGCAGCTGGCATCATCGCTACACCCCGGAGGAACAAAAGGCGGCCAAAAAGGAAGATCAGCTTTATTTCTGCTCGGTGTTTTGAGTTCTGCCACGCATGTCACGGGCTGCGGTGTACCGTCACCTCCCGTACCGGGGTCTCTCGCCAGGTCTAAGGATGTCCTTCCTTCCGGCGGCGCTCGGAGGGGCGGTGGGAGCAGGGGGGCAGCTCTCCAGGCGCGGGGAGGCCCAAGACCATCAGGCGGTAACACCAAACGACGGCCACGGAGCCGTTCCCACGCACCTCGCGCTTGGATAACGGCTGCACCCATGGCCGGGGCAGGCGCGGGGCAGGGACGGGGAGGAGGACGTGGATGAGGAAGGCGCCGCTCGCCCCGGAGAGGTGATGCGTGCTGCCCTGCAACCTGGGCGATGGGTGACTCAGGCCGGCGAGTCTTCTCCTGGCCGGTCCCCTGCCCAGCCGGCTGGAAGGTGTCACCCGCTCCACGCCGCCCAGATCCCGCTGCTTCCGCCGGCGGGGCGTCACCCAGCCTGTCCCCGGAGGGTGCCCCGGTCGGCGGGGCGGGGCGGGGCGGGGCGGCCGCGGCGGGGCGCGCTGCCGGTGCGGCGGGGAAGGGGAGGGGGAGCGGGAGGGGGGCGGCCCCCGCCGGGCGCTGCGTCAGGCGGCGGTCGCGCGTGGGCGGGCGGCGGCAGCGCGCGCGGGATCTCCCCATGTGACCGCGCGGGAGGGGGCGGTGTGTGCGCGGGGCGGGGGCCGGCGGCGGGGACGGGGCACCGGGGGGGTGGGGGGGCGGGGGCGGCGCTAGGCCGCTCCCTCCCGCTCCCCCGCCCGCCCGCCCGCCCGCTCAGCCTCCGCGCACGGCAGGCGCGGCCGCGACGAGGCGAGCTGCGCGGGGTGGCCCGCCTGGCCTCCCCCACCCCCCCGCTCCTCGCCCCCCGCCTCGGCGGCAGCAGCGAGGCGGTGGCGGGGACCGGCTCGCCCACCCGCCCCGTCGATGGGAAAGGAGGAGCCTGGGCCGGCGGCGCGCAGGCGGGGGGGGCGCTGGCAGGAACTTCGGCGGGGCTGAGTCTGCGGAGCCGGGACGGCATCGAGGGAAGCCCCGGGCGGCCGGTGGCGACGGCAGCCTACTGCAGAGTACGTGCGGGACGGGACGGGGCCGCGGGGGCTGGGGCAGCCCGGGGCCAGCCCCGGGGGGGACGGCCGGAAGGAGCGGGCGGGGGGTGCGTGGGTGATTCCCGGAGAAATCCGGCGCGGGGGGGGGCGCGGGGGGCGGAAAGTACAGCAACGTCCCTGCCGTCTCCGCTGCTGCGGTGCGGGGGCGGCGGGGAGGGACGGGACGGGCGGGACGGGACGGGACCGGGCGGGGGCGGCGCCCCGCCGGCGGGCTGCCGGCCCAGCGCAGGGGTACCGGGGCGGGAGTGGGGGAGCGGCGCTGTGGTACCGGCCGCCCCCCCTCCATCCCCCGGCTTTGCAGTGCAGTGCCCCTCCGCGGCCTCCCCCCCAGCGCAGTGGTTCACCCCCTCCTTCCGCCCCGCGGCCGTTGGCGGGACGTGAGGGGTGTCCGGGGCCGGTGGCTCCAGGCGCCGCCGGCCGGGCCGGGCCGGGGGGAGACCGCCCCGCCTGTCCGCCGCCCGGGAACCCGTGTAGCCGTTACGGAGGAGCGGCCGCCGGGGAAGCTTCGGGGCCCCAGCTCGGGGGTGTTCCTGTCAGCGGGCTTGGCGGCTGCCCCCCCGCCCCCGCGTCGGCTCTCTTCCGCGGCCTGCCCGGGGCCGGCGGCGGCCGTGTCGCGGCGGGCATGCCGGGCGGTAGGTAACCCTCCCCGGGCCGCGCTCGGGTGGGACGCTCGAACCGATCGGGTGGGAGTCGTGAAGTATTTGGGCTCTTTTTTCTTTTTTTTTTTTGTTTTTTTCCAGCCCTTACACGGGTTTGTGGGGGTTTTTTTTGCACGTTTCAAGTTTCTTATTAGTTGAGGTGAGATATGCATCTGTATTTGAATGTGAAGCTCACTTAATAGATTGTATTTTGGCACATCTCGGAGCTAGACAAGAGTTTTTAATTTGTGAAGTCTCGCTTCTGCAGCTACATGTAATTTTCTTCTCCTGCTAAAAGTCCTTTGGAAACGCTGCAAAAATGTAATGAATATGCAAAGCAGCCAAGCTCTCAAATCCAAATCCGGTTTGTCTTCAGAGACTTTTCAAAACGCCCAAAGTGATCAAGATATATTATGAAATAATCACTTTTTCCTAAAATACAGGAATGTGATGTTTCGCACTTTCTCCTTGTGCGTATTCCTAACTTAATTGGTGACAGCTCAAATATAATTCACCTGAAATAAAAATCTCTAAAAATCGGTTTAGGGTTGCTCAATTGCTCTTACTTCTAGTGCAGCCTTAAAAAGCAGGAAAAGTGCTAGCGAAGTGGTTGCCCCGCGCTTACATCCCCCAACTCCCGCGTTTTCCTTCTCCCAATCCCTCACCCACGCCCACCACCTGCTCGCTGCAGCCATGTATCTTCCTGCCACCTCCGGGAAACGTGCCGCTCCGAACTCGGACCAGGCAGAATGGGGGGAAACGTTTGTTTTCCCCTGCTTAAAGACGTTGAGCTGGGCTGCTGCCGCCGCTGGTTGTCTTGATAGAGGGAGCCAGTTGCAGGAATAGGTTGCGATTCCTGCACTGATTGTTTACAAATACTTGGTAGTGCTCTGTGGTGTCTCTGTGGTTGTTGTTTTGCTTTTTTCCAGGAGTTATGTTTGTGGTCAGAATTAAGGTGACATCCCGCGTTTGGAGAGGAGGGCATGGCGTGTGGGGTGGGAGGCTGTGGATGTGGATGAGGTAATGTGGAAGATGGGAACGCGTGGCTGTGGGTTGCAAAGGCTGAGTGAAAAATCTAACTTGTGATTGCCGGGTTCTTCTGTGGCCATAACAGCATGCAACCTTGCATGTATTTTAAACAGCTTTTGTCTGTGGCGGGGAATTTCCTAGCTTCTTTGTTCATTCTATATGTGTAAAATGTAAAAGACAGCTGCTTTTCCCTTTGTGTTCCCACACTCCTTACGGGTATGGACGATGAGCAAAGAAAGGGGAGAAGCAGCAGCTCAACTGCCATCGCTGTGTTCATTTATTGCTGCAGACCTTCCCATGCCAGCTTCACATGCCTGCCTTTTGCCATAAAAGGGTTTGCAGCTGGCCATACCTTAGAAGATCTACTTGCTTGCTCCTAAGGCAGCAGATCATTCTGGTGAGCTTCTTAGGGTTTGCCAGAGGACGTTACTAGGCTGTTACTCCTGAACCGGGTTTGTTTGGGATCACAGATCAGAAAGCCTAAAGCTCATTGAGCAGGCTGTAGAAGAGGGGGAACACACGCGGTGCCCCAGCATTTTACCCGAGGTGCTCTCCCTGGTGAGGAGCATACTCAAGTCTCCTGGCTGTGAGCTCGCCCCGCGTCTTCTTGTTGCGTAATCACTTCTCGTGCTCACCCGTTGCCCCAAAAGTACGGCCCCAGCTGCACTAAATGAGAACAGCAGTGATGGAAAGCAGTACTTTATGTCTCTTAGATGCAATTTAAAGGTCACCTGAAAGATGTGTGGTGCTGAGACTTGAGTGGGTGTGCTTAGCACGGCTTTGCCGTAGCTGGATAGGTAAGCAAAGCTAGGCAGCAACAGCAATGCCATGTGTCCTTTGGGTTAACGGTCTCTTCTCATGCTGGCAGTGCTGCGCTGCTTTCTCAGCAAGCCTTGTTTGTTGCTTGTGCTCCTCTTAAGCCTCATCTTACTCCTCCAGGTTGACTAGCTTACCTGCTGTCCCGGGTTTGTAGGCTGTGAGCTGAGCCGAACCAGTGGAGTGGGCTGGTAGTGTCTGGAAAAGCAACATAGCTGGTGGCGTGGCGAGGCTGTCTCGGGGAGGGGAGGTAGCCTTCCCCTTGTAAAAGTTTAGAAATACTTGGGATGTCGTTGAGGTGAGTGTGGAACAAACTCGGTCTAATGAGAGGAGAAAAGAGGTCAAAAGGAGAAGCGTTTGGAAATGTAATGCAGAAATTGGTGGCAATCTTAAATGGAAAATTCGCGTGGCCCTCTCAGGAGTTGCTGTACTAAATTTGGAAAACAGAATTTGTCTTTAAAGTACAAAACAAAGGGGTTTCAGTCTTGCTTTAAATGCAAATCTCAACGCAGTCTGAACTGTGGACTCGCTACTGACGCCTCCATAGTACATATTAATCCAGTTTTATCTGTCATGAGGAGATTTGTTGATTAGAAGCCTCTAGGTAAAGGCTGCTCATGGACTGTTGCTGCTCTTCCAGCCTGTGGGCTGGAAAAATGAGCTCCATGCCTTGCCTGCAGCTCTTGGGCTGTGTGTAATTTCGCTGCCACCATCCTCCCTGGATTCAATTTAGCTCTCTGCACAAAGTCCATTTATGTAGATTTATGTAGATTTTGTGCCAAGATGGATGACTCTCGGAGCAAACGGGTATTCTTCTAACAGTTATGTAAGTTAATTTGTGGTATTGATGGTAGAAAGTCAGCATCATTTGAAATGGGAGGGTAGGAACAGTTTACTGAAATGCCACTAAACCATAAGCTGTTAGTTTTGTTTGTCTTGTCAAAGTTTGTATGGAATGGGAGGATTTTTCTAAGAACGTCTGTGAAGTAATGACAGTTTTTAAAATACTGAATTATGTCCTGTTTTCAGGATTACCTTAAGTGAGTGATTTTCCTCATTTTCCTTTCATTTCCACATCTTTGAGCGTAGATAGTAATTAATTGTTTTTTTGCAACTATTATTTTTGAAAGCTAAAATGTATTTCTAAAATAAATAGCTCTTAAATGTTTCCAGTTTGACCCTGAGTTCCGAAGGGTGCAGTTTATTAGCTCTTGAGCTCACCAGCCATTCCTTGAGGTGGCTGCTCAGATCTAAACGGCTTTTGCTGTCCATTCTGTTTTACAAATACCAGTGTACAAAGAATGATACGTGCAGCTGGTGGTTTGGGGTTTTTTGTACTTTTTGTGGTGTTTTTTTTCCGGGGCTTTTCTTCCTGAAGAGACCGGCTGTAGGTATTCTGTTCCTGTTGCACTTATTTTTGTAAGGGTGGCCTCCTAATTTTATTTTTCTCTAGTAGAGTTTAATCAAAGTTTTTTAGCAAAAGCCTGATCTTTCAGATGGCCCCTGAACAGAAGTTGAGTTCTGTTTGTTACACCTGTACATTTATTTTGAATCGCTGAAGAAAAAGCGCATATTATAAAAAAAAAAAAAAAAGCCAAAGTGCAAATTGTAAAAATAGTTTCTGCTTTAGTTTTACTTTTGATTATCAGTCTCCCAATGCCCCTAAGCATACATACATTCTTGCATTGGAGTTTTGGGGGGAGGGGGGTTGCACGTTATTAAAATAGTTTCCCCTCAATGTGTGCAAATCGTTCTGTAAGTGCTGATTTTTAGGTTTCTACTGCGCGTTTTTTAAAGTACAATGTGATGGTAGAACTAGAGTAATGTTAGCAGACCAGCTCCATGTTTTAGTTCTGTTGCTTTCCCAACCAACCGTAAATTACATGCTTTAGACCTTATTGATTGGTGGTTTAGCGTAATACTGGAAATTACTCGCTTGTAGTTGTGAAAGCCATCGTAGAGTGAAGAGGTATGTGTGATCTTAGAATTCTCTGAAGAGTTTATTATTTGCAGGCTAACTGGGGATAACGGGTTTTATGAAGTTGAAACTCGTGCAAATGTTTTTTCTGCAGCCATAAGCGTAGAATACTGCTGCAGTTTGTCTGTTGGGAGCCCTTACAGCGCAATCGCTGCATTGCTGAATAGTATTTCATGGCGTAAGTATCAATGACACGCAGGCCTGTTAGCAAATGCAGCAGGCAGGTGAATTCAAAGTAATGTTTTTAAACTATATGTGTTGGAATCCATCAGTATTTTTGCTTTGTCTGTGGATGTTGCTGCCATAATTAAGATCAGCAGAGACACTAGATCCTTTTTCTGTGAAATGGGGGGAAACTGTAGAAGTACTTGGTTCTGAAACACCATTTTGCTGATCCAGCTTCATTAATCCTCTGGGGTTCTGTGAAGCACTTTTCCTTGCTTTCCTTTTACAGTCCTCCACACTGCTATGGGGGAAACGATTTGGAATTAAGGAAAATCGAAACTGATGAGCTTTTTTTCTTCAGGGGATCACGTATTCAGTAATTCTTAGGAGTGTTTTGTGATCATTTTGATCTGAAGACATAAAAGAGAGTCAAGTAGAAGCAGTGAGCAATATTGAATGACATTCTTGGGAACAAACATGAAGTGGGAATGCTGAAAACAAGCTGGCTTCATGTTTGAATCATCTTTTTTGTAGGTGCATCGCAACTATCTGCTGATTTGTTTTTTCACAAATGTTTCCATTAAGTTAACTAGTAAAAAACCAGAGCTATTGCCCCTTTTTTCATTTCTATACGTGCTGTTATAATGAGAGAAAGGAATCCTGTCCTCTGAGTTGACAGCCTTACAGAAGGATTGGTGGTGGGGGGAATGCCTCTGGATGTCGGCGTTCTCATGCTCATCTTCTCTCTGTTTTTACTCCTTGCAGGTTCTGTCATCCGTGATGGCGTCAGCTCTACCCAGAACCCTTGGGGAATTGCAGCTGTATCGAATACTACAAAAAGCAAATCTCTTATTCTACTTCGATGCCTTTATTCAGCAGGGTGGTGATGATGTCCAGCAGCTCTGTGAAGCAGGTGAAGAGGAGTTTTTGGAGATAATGGCTCTCGTAGGCATGGCTAGCAAGCCCCTTCATGTCCGAAGGCTGCAGAAGGCTTTGAGGGACTGGGTCACAAACCCTGGTCTTTTTAACCAGCCTCTCACCTCCTTACCGGTCAGCAGCATTCCAATATATAAGCTGCCGGAAGGGTCTCCTGCGTGGCTGGGGATATCCTGCAGCAGTTACGAAAGGAACAGTAGCACCAGAGAGCCTCACCTGAAGATTCCAAAATGCGCTGCCACGACGTGCGTGCAAAGCGTGGGCGCAAGCAAATCCGATGTGGTGGGGAACTTATCGCTGCAGAGCGGCAGCGAACCGAGACTCTGGCAAGGACACCACACCACAGAGAGCGAACACAGCCTTTCCCCGGCTGACCTCGGCTCTCCGGCTTCACCAAAGGAAAACAGTGAGACCCTGGATGCCGCTGCTGCTCTGTCAGTTGCTGAATGTGTAGAACGTATGGTTCCCTCCCTGCCCAAAAGTGACTCCAATGAAGTCAAGGAGTTACTGAAAACAAATAAGAAACTGGCAAAGATGATTGGTCACATCTTTGAGATGAGTGATGAGGACCCTCACAAAGAGGAGGAGATCAGGAAGTACAGTGCAATATATGGCAGATTTGACTCGAAAAGAAAGGATGGCAAGCATCTCACCCTCCACGAGGTAATATACCTTGAGCGACAGTGTGCTTCCTCCCCTAGTCCTACACCTTTTATGAGATGTTGTTCACAGGGTACACTTTTTGTACGGGCAGTTCTCAGCGGGTGACGGGAGTTGTGTGTTCTACGCAGTTAGGTATATATACGCAGGCGCTATAGGCAGTCCTGCCCTGGGATGGAAATCTTGGGTGCAGTAGAAGTACCCTTTCCTGGGTGGGTGCGTGCATGTGTGCGCTGATGACTTCAACTTGGCGTCATCAGACTGCTCGGTCACTGGTGTCGCCTGTCAGACAGAGGGTTTAAACAGTTTTGTTCTGAAACAGCAAACCAGTGTTGAACTGAGTGTGGCCCTTGGGATTTTAGGTATTTGGCACTTTTTTAAAGCGGTACTGTCTTGGTGCTCCTTTGCAGCTTTGAGAGTAGTCAGATTGTTTGGAAGATTAGTAACTAAAATTGCTTGTGTCTGGTAACAGGATCACCTGGCTTGGTTACTGCCCTCTGCTGTCTTCCCTCTCCTCCAGACCCTGCTGTGTAGCTTGTGCCCTCGAGGTAAAAAGGATTCTGCTGATGAGGTCTCTAAACCCAGTGGGGTGGGATTTTTTTTTTGTGTGCGTGAATTGGGATGAAGCTTGATTATACAACCTGCGGGGTTTTTTGGACGCAGTAGTCTTAAGCCGGTCAAGTGGAGTGCAGACTATGTGAGGAGGAAGGGAAAGGACCCTCTCTGGTATAGGTGGGTGGCTGTAATTTGAAGGTTAGTCCTTTAATACCTGCGTAGCATCTGTTCCCTCTTGTCCTTAAAAGTCCACGCGGGCCTCCTTTGCCTCTCTTCTGGCATTCTTGAGGCTCACACTGCGTATGTTGTAACGCAATAGGTGTGTCTGTGTGGGGAATAGTTCCCTAGTGCCAAAGTACAGTACAAGAGGAGAACAAAATTCAAAGCAGTGCCAAAACGCTGTTGATATGAATGCTGCATCAGCATTTTCACAGTTAACTGTGATTGCAAAATTTCAGTTGGATTTAAAATTTGGCATGTAAGGCTTAGCTCCCAAAAGGAAAGGCAATGTTTATATTACAGGAGTGCCAAAAAGACTGTACTGGCTTTAGCCTTTTTTCGCTTCAAGAAGAAGTTTTGTAGGTGTGTGATCCATAGCATAAGACTAGGTTCTCTTTATGGTTCTGAGCAGAAGGGCAGACGAAATCAAGGCGTGTTTCTTTACATTTTTGTTTATGTATTTACATTTATAAGGCAACTGCGCACCACCAGCAGTGACTTCACTAGGGCTTTTACTACAGACTGGGGAGACGCTTCCAAGGGAACTTGTCAGTAGTCAGCCGCATTTGTACCGCAGAGTTTTAGTTGTGCAGCTTTCACTTATGTGCTTTGTGGCTTTATGTTGAACACTTATAATCTATGAATTCATCCAGTGTGCAAGAACAGATCTCGTCCTACTCTCCTGACCTTGCGGAAGTCTCTCCCGTAACAGAACAAGTTGCGTATGAGATGGAGGGCTTTTGCAGTCTCTTATATGGGGTAGCGGCTGCAGAAAATAGGCTGAAATCTGGGCAGACTTCTCAAAGGACAATTTCTTGGCATCTAGCAGTGTAATGGGAAGTGGGTGCCAGGGCCAGCTGTTGTCAGGTGTGTGGTAACCTCACGAGCAGCTCTACAAAGCTGGAAGAGTGAATAGTGGGGTGGTAGTTTGAAGGAGCAGTGTAGCAAAGAACTGGAAGAAAGGATGACTGCTCTGCCGCCTTTATTTTTTTTAGTACTGCACTACAGATCTTTACTACATCATTGTAAAACCATGTTTAAAAATGGAATGAGAGCATGGTTTGGCTTTAGGAAATATTTCTATCGCTATTATGATTAAGGGCACAAGATCAAAGGAGTATGTGGTTGACTTATGCCTCACTTACGCATATGGGGCCTCGCGGAACTTGATGGGAACTGCACTCATGCAAACAAGAAGAATTTGCTCATAATTGGTTTACTGTTTGCTTAAAGAGGCCGGATTTTACAAAGTTTTGTCTTGAACGGTTTTCTCTCCGTTTTCATTTTAAAGCAGAAAGTATACAAATAGTAGCAATGAGAGCATTTTTTTTGTTTAAAATCTGCTAAACCAGAGTTTGCCTTTTGTAAGCTGAACTTCAGTGGATTTTTGTTTTTGATGGCTTAAACAATTTGCTGCTCAGAAGGAAGGACCTTAAACAACCAGGGAGGTAAGTTTCTGCTTGTCCAGAGACTGTGTTTCTGCACGTGTTACTACATTCCAAGGCTGTCATTCTGCCTCGCAGTTCAAGGTTTCTCCTTGCAGCTGGCAAGGAGCAGCTGAATAAACTTCACTGAATTTAAAAAGCTTAAGTAGGGGTTAGCTTCTTAATGTAAAGATCAGGGTATCTGTCTCCTCTAGCAGAGTGGAGCTGCATGCAAATTAAACTCAAACTTGATGGAATTATTTGGTGGCGAATCAGTGAGAATGTTCTCTGTTTCAGTACGAACACTGGAGGGTCTCAGAGGGCCTGAGCAGCCATTAGAGACCAGTGAGAGCTGTAGACACTGAGCTGGTTTGGAAGCCTGTGCTATTGGTAGGAGTATTTGCATAGGGTACGGATCTAGCGTAAAATCTGATGCGGAATCCTTCCAAGATGTTTCAGAACTAATAAGTGTACCGTCCTTAATCCATCCTATTGTCTCGATATGACACAGCTTTTCAAGCATGGAGGGCGCTTTATGTTTAAAGTTGGACTGGAGGAGGGATGAGTACAAGGCATGCCCTTGAACTTGGTGACCCAGGCATGTTTGAGTCAGATTTGTAACTTGCGTGTTAATATTTCAGTGCTTGCCTCGGTACCTATAAAACTGAAAAAAATCCTGTTTAATCGTCTGAGAAACAGGAATAAGAAAGGCAAGTGATAAATTCTGTCTAGCTTGGTCTTTTCCTTTTCTTTTGCTGACTCACCAAAACAGTAGGGCTTGGTATTTAATTATGTTTTTTTAGTGGGGGAATCTATGAACCCCATCAGATGGGAATATACCCGTGCTTCTCCGTAGAGCCGGTATGGTTATGTGCTGCTCCGTGTCATTAAGGCTTCCAGCAAACAGAATCTTTATTTTTAGGCATGCAAAATGCTTTCTATCTCTAGTATTATGCCTCCTGAAAAAGGCAGGAAGCCATGATGCACTTCATTTCAGTAAGTCTGGATGTGACCTGAAAGAAGAAACTAGGAAAAACAAACAAACAAACATTTGGCTTTTCTCATATATTAGGATAAACAGCATTTGCCTATAACTACCCAAAGCATTTTCAGTCATTTCAGCTCTTTGCAACCTTTCAACACTTTATTGAGGGATTAAAAAAGCATCTTGAATTATTTTGTAACTATTAGCCATATTATTCCTCCTCAGCAAAGTAATAGCTATCACTGTTACAGAACTTAATGCCTGCTTTGGATGGTAATTCTTCTCATCAGTGTTGTATTAATCTTTTTTTTTCGTATCTACTTTTTTTCCCTGTGTTTTTTTATGAAAAGATAGGACCAGTTGTTCTACAATGTCTGTCTCAGGGGTAATAGTTTGTTATTTTTGTACATTGTTTTGTAGGAACATAGTAACCTAGAGATGTTTCACAGATTAAACCTAAACTTTCCACCCTTGTACATCTGATCTCTCTGAGATTTTTTTTTTTTTTTTTGGTCTGTATAGAGACTAAAGGATCAAGCAACATCCCAAGTTTGCCTGTTAAAGACATGTTTGCACTCTGATTAGTATTCAGGTATTGCAGGAAATGCCATACTCAGATCAGAGGCTTTTATGCCAAACACAGGAAAAAATGCTTGTGAAATATTAGGAACAGCAGGTCTGTGTGAGGTTTTACTAGAAATACTCCATGGGCACAGGCCACTGAGAGAATCTCAGCTCTTCTGATACATGTTTTTGTTTTTTCAACCTCCCTGGAGAACAAGTGTCACATTGGGCAAAATATAATTTTTTTTTTTTTCTAATTTGGATGTCATCAAGCACTGTGGCGAAGGACAGCATGGTTGCCTGTTGTTCATGTCTTATGACAGCCTCCATCCTTCAGGGACGGAGCGTGATGGGTTTTGGGTGAGGTGCTGGCCTCCGTGATTTAATTCACAGGTGATGTTCTGCAGGGTGGTAGACAGTGGGGTAAAGCAGCAAGTTTCTTTGTCTTCTCCCAAGAGATGCTGTTTAACTGCAGACGTGCTGGTCTGTCCTCAGCTTCACCTTCCATCCACTTCCATGAAAAGTGCTTCTTGTAAGGGCAGGGTTTTTGGTGTCTGAGGCCACGCGTGTGTGGTCCTGCCCATCCTCAGCTGCATAGCCTCGTGTGCTGAACCACGGCTGTTCTTTGCACTTGCCAGATCAAGGTTTGTGCTGTGTCGGCCCATCATGAATATGCTGACTGTGCTTTGAAAACCTAACTGCTTGGTAATATTCACTAGCCCGAGATGGATACAGAACATACTGTTGACGGTAGTAGCAAAGCTTAGGTTGTGCTCCTTTGCGAGAAGCCAAGCCCATTCAAAGCAGCTTAATTTCCAGAAATAAAGAGTAGAAGAGTTGTGGGCACTTGGGAAAAATACCAAAAATACCTGCAGTGTTCAGTTGGCCTCTTGCTGTTACGCCTCATTACAAATGCTGGCTGTTCTTCAGCTGAGGAAGAAGTGAAAATGTCTCTTCAGCCCCTGCTTACTGTGGAAGGAGCGGGGAATCTTCTCTCCAGCGTCTCGGTTTCAATGTCTCTCATTGCATTAATATTTTTGTTGTTGGTCCACACTGTTGACCATAGGTTTTTCAGACAGTGCTATTGTTAAGCTGGTATAATTCATGACAGTATCACCACTTCCTACGGGCTTCTGAAGAGCATTGTGAAACCGTTTTGAGCCTTAACTTTAAAGTGTTTTTTTTCCCCTCTTTATGAAACTATTGCCAGCAGCAGAGGCACTAGAAATGTGTCCTGGCAGGCTGAGGAAAACATCCTTGTTGCAAGTTACATTTGATTCATGTCTGAAGATAGTCTTCACAAACATGAGGGTGAGAAACACAGCTAAAAAAAGTTTAATCGTTTCTTAAACCATCACCTTCTACAGAATTTATGCTGCATTCACCAGGGAAAGCCATCTGTACCCACACTGTCAGGGCTTTTTTGTGGGTTTGTGTGGTGGTTTTTTTTTGTTTTTGTTTTTTTTTTTTTTTTCCCCCCTGAGTCCTGGGCATATTGCATTTATAAAAATAGTATTCCCTGTAAACCAGGCTTTGGGAGCCAAACACTGTGAACGTTCAGAGCTACTGTTTTATACTGAGATTTAATTAATGCTGGGATAAGGCACAAGCAGCGCACATTGAGACAGTCTTACAATAATGTTTTACTTTAAAGGACATTATATGCACCAACTACATTTATATCTTTTCCCAGAGGCTTACCTGGCTTGGTAAGGGTATAAAAGAGAAGAAACCCTCCACGGTTTAGTATACAATTATAGGTAATTTTACTTGCCATTGACATTTTTTTATTATTTCAGAAGAACAGGTACTTTTATGAGCACAACGGGTGAAAGTATACAAAACCATAAATCCCTGTTTTTGTGTTTAATTTGCAGCTAACAGTTAATGAAGCAGCCGCTCAGCTGTGTGTAAAAGATAACGCGTTGTTGACCAGGAGAGATGAACTCTTCGCACTAGCTCGGCAAATCTCTCGAGAAGTTACATACAAGTATACTTACAGGACCACCAAGTAAGATTTTAATTAACTCAAAGGACGTTTACTTGCAGGGAGCTAATCAGTCTGATAGCATTTCTTTTGAAGCACTAGAGACGCTTCCTTCTTGCTCTTTAGCTAGCAAAGTGCTCTTCTGAGGAGGGTAGGAAAATGCCATTTAAGTCGTGAAGCTTTTAAACTGCTAAGATTTAGCTGTCTTGAATTACCTTTTTATTTCCTCTCTAGTTTTCCAGATTTTGTGATGATAGTGCTTGTTGAGAGACATCTGAGAGGCTGGCGATTTCAAGTATTTAAGGCATTTTTGTATTTCAAGTTAATGTAAATAGGCAGAGTAGCCAAAGTTGCTTGATGTATCAATTATTTTTTTTCCAAACACAGATTTGGCTTGTTAGTTTCCAGAGAATGAAAAAGACAAGATCATAGGGAGTGACTTACAAACTTGCTCTAAAAGAACTGAAGCTAGTCCTAATTTTTGTTGTTACTGTTCTGTTAAATTAACTGCCCTTGTGAAAAAGTGACGAAGGCTTAACAGCTTTTAAAGACAATTAAAACATTACAGTGAATACATATGATTGAAAGTCTTGATACTTTCTATATATTGTTCTTAAACGTTAACTCCCTGATATGTGTAATACAGTATCCTTTCAAAATACATTTTCTTACACTTCTAGGAGCTTTTTATGGTTTTCCCTTGCTCCCCTTTCTTCCATAGTGATGTAAATACACATCCGTTCTGGGTAAGCAATGCCAAAGGCATTTCTGTAATTTTCTGTGCTCAGGTAGCTTTGCTTTCTGTTAGGAAGAAAAGTGCATGAGTTTCTCGACACCTTTGAAAAGGACACAAGGCCCTTATATTCCTCTATATTTGAGTGACGTTTACTGCCAAGTCCAAGTGAATTGAAGGCTTTTTCTGTGTATCTCACTTGTTCTTGCTTGATTAATTTTTCAGTCATGTTTTTCATGATTATTTCTGATGGTCAGGGTTAATGTGTTGTTTACTGACAGTGTATGTGTCTTCTCTTCTAGATCTAAATGTGGAGAAAGGGATGAGCTGTCACCAAAGAGAATCAAGATAGAGGTACAGTAATGTGACTTCTGTATTTTGACCTATGCATGCTAAAATTCACTTTTGTTTTGAAGGGATCTGTGTTAAGGAAATTTGTCAAAAAAACGTCTGACAGACAGTTGATGGGTGTGAGAGAGAGAGGGGGAGAACATCACCACCGTCTCTGCAAATGTCTTCTGCTTGATGGAGAAACCTGTAGGAACAAGGGTAAAGAGTAGGATTTACTTCATGGTAAAGTTACTGTCAGGGTTTTGCACTCTTGAGTAGGAGGGAGAGGAGTGGGACTTACTGACTTCCTGTAGTGGAATAAGCTCAACTGCTGTAGCATGTCTTTCCGTAAGGCCTCCTGCTTTTAAGTCAGTGTGGGGTAGGGTTTTCTTAATTTGCTAGAGTCTGCTTTTGATCATGTCCAGAATCCAGAGTTCTGGGTAAGGATTGATAGCAGAATACTAGCCATCTCTGACTATGCTATAAATTATAAAACTGATCACATTGAAAAGTTAAAAGCTGACAAATTGTTGTGCCTGTAGATATTAATTTACAGGTTTTGTAACTATTTTTCTGTAAAAAGCACATGTATACATGGCTAATGTATACACCTGTGCAAGGTGTTGCTTAGGGAGATGCTGGGAGTTTCTTGTTAGGAGCAGTTTCTCCTAAGAAGAAACTCCTAACACGTTCTTCAGTTACCACTGCTGGAAAGTAAATTTGAGGCCTTTTAATAAAATAAAAAAAAAAAAAAAAATTAAGTATGTATACCTATATATATAGGAATAGCAGATCCTCCTTTTTAATTTATTTTTTAAACAAGTTACTGTTTCGTGGGTATCTAATTCATCCTTAATGTTGTGAAGTTTTTTTATTGTACTTTTTATTCCAAAAGGTGTAGGTTAAATATGCATTAAAAGGTAAGCTAGGCCTGAGCTAGATTTGTATTTGACACGGCTATGCAATATATTCTTTAACTGTAGAGGAAAGTTGCAACGTATTCTGGAATGCTTTTCTCATACGTAACTCATTCTGTGATAAATGATGCACTAAATGCAAGGCTTCCATTTTTTTTCGGTAGTGCGAGACTGTGTTACCTGTACAAAGGCTTTTCCTGTGAAGCAAACCCCAGTGTGAGCCGCTAGTTTTGAAAAGGCACTTATGAATAGCTGTAGAGGAGTTATTTTAATTTTTTTTATTTATTAAGTTCCATCAGTCTGTGTACAGTTGTAGTTTGAGTTTACGTAATATAAAATAAATAAAATAAAATATACATGTGCACTTTTTACTGGTAGCCTTGGTGATAAGTCAGTAAGGATTTGCTTTGACCTATGCTGGTTCTTCGATCCACAAAAAAGAGCAGGGAAAAGCTATGTTAAATGGTTGTGTCCACCTTCACCATTATCTGCCTTGACCAACGCGTTGCAGGATGGTTGCTTGAGTCTCCCCTCTTTTGTCCAGCGTAGTCCTAATTTATAAGAGCTGTTGGGGAGCTGCCGCTCCTCTGCTTGAAATAGTTCACTGACTAATATATTAGATTTCAGCATTAGGAAGTTTTTCCTTCGTTCAGTAATAATTGACGATGAGCAAGTATCTAAAATGACACACTACAAGGGAGGTGCTTTTTTCCGCAGGATCTTCATTGAAGGAAGAAGTAAAATTAAAATCCTGAAAAATACAGGCTGAAACTTCGTGTTTTGGAGAGCAGGAAATTTGGGCAGCTTTAGGGAATGTGCATTCACTCATTTTCTGCGTGGTGAAATCTTGAGAGTCTGGAAGACCTGCTTTCTGTAGGCACTGTTTAGTTCAGTAATTCTGAGAACGGATGTTCACTTGGTTTTCTTTTTATCTAAAATTACCAGTCATATTTTAAAATGCTTGTGAAAATTTCATGTCCTAACTGTAAAAAATTAGTATTTCAGAAATATGACTTTTTTCCACAATAAGAAATTTAAAAAAATAACTTAATGAAATAATTCATTTGATAGCATTATTAATTTTGAAATGAACAGTGTTGTTATCAGCATAAATGTCTTTTTCCATACAAATTTGGGAGTCTTCTAAGGAGTAAACCATTACTTCAGTGCATTATAATTCTGAGGTACACTGTAAATCATGGACTTTTCTTCAAAGATACTAAAAAAGGATGCTGTACTACACAGTACATCACTTCTACATGTAGTGTTTTTGGTTCTTGGGGCTTGCATTTTGCAAAAAAAAAAAAAGTCTTAGTAGTACATTTGGGGATTTTGGGGGGGTGGTAAGTTTGTTTTTAGAAAGGTGGAGGTAAAAATGAAAATGGTAGCAAATGCTGCAGATTTTTTTTCTGTTCCGGATAAGAATTCCTTTTCCTATTTTTAAGGTTGTAATGCTTAATTGTGGCTCTGTTAGCTCACCATCGTGCTAATACCATGCAGAGCATCTGAACATGGGTGATTTTTTTTGTTGTTGTTGTAACTAGCTCTGTCTTTTTCATTTTTCTTTCCTTTTTTTTTTTTTTCTTTTGGTAAAGGTCATTTTGCCTTTCTCTTTTAAGGCTGAACTCTGTATTTTGATTCACCATTCCTTTACCCGTTAGTCATTAATGTCTCTGCAAAGCGTGGTCTAAAATACTAGTGCTTGAATTTGGAAAGTCTTCACACCCTGTGTGCATCGTGTAAAAGATTACTTAAAAAAAAAAAAAGGATGAGTTAATTTCCTGATATGTAATAACACTTAAAAAAACCTCCAGAGAGACTCTGAAGGTCATCCCTGAGCAGAGCTGTGTGTGCAAGCTGCACCATTGCCGGGTTACAGCCACCATTGTAAATTTATCCTCTTCGTGAATATGAAACTCACACAAGCATTACAAAGAAACAATATGCCATGAATTACATCAAATTACCTGTAAAAGCCTTTCTCTTCCCCTGTGAGCTCTCCCCCTCTTATTCGTAGAGTGGGTGGGCGAGCTGTGGGAGTGAAGTGTGGAGCGGAGAAGGGAAAAAATTCCAGGCAAATGACAGACTAAAGGCGTGGAGGCAGTGAAAAAGGGAATGGAGTGAATTGGGATTTGGAAGCAGATTGTAAAAAAGGGGTTATCGTTCCTAAATCTGCACTGGACAAAGAGCAGCACAGGAGAATGGGGATGGAAATGGCTTATCCTCCTGCCGAGCAGGGATCCCTCCTGCCTAGGTGTTGCGGGGCGGGGGGACCCCTTATTTTGTCATCTTCCGTGACTCAGTACCGGCATCGCTCAAAGCGATGAGCTGTTGTGGCACCAGCTTAGAAAGCAAAACAAGTCACAGGTATATCACGTAGAAATCTTGGAGGGAGAGGCTGCGTTGGGGTTGATGAGGTGCCCCATCAGAGTCGCTGCGAACAGCCAAGACAGCAAAGAGAGAGTTTTAAAAATATTCTTGCCGTCTGTGGTATAAAGGACAGTTGAACAAGAGGGATGGGGAGAGCTTGCAAAAGCTGGTTTCACAAAGCTCAGTGGGAGTCGGGGGCACAGGCAGGGAGGCCTGAGTGGAGGCTGGGAGGAAGCGTCTTCCCTCGGTGCCGGTACAGGTGGAGGGAGAGGAGAGAAAAGGCCCACCTCCACCATTGCTGAGGGGGTTGTAAAGAAAACCAGTGCAAGTGTAGGATTTGTGTTTTTTCACAAAAACAGCAAAAGCAGTAGAAGCTACTGTTTGCATAGGAAAAATGTCATTAGAGGGAGCGAAAAAGCACATGTGGGACTGAGAACATCTGCTGCACGAAGCTGCTTGAAAAACAACCGAGCAGCAGCGTGGCAAAACAAAAATGCTGCGCTGCACGCAGCAGGCTCTTCTGACCGCAGAGGGAGAAGGAGCTGCCGGGCAAACCTGGTCCTGCCTGGCCCAGCGGCTTCTCCTCAGCCCTCACCGAAGGGGCAGGGGGGAGGAGAACGGCCAGCAGCGGGGAAGGGCTCGGGGAAGGTGATCCAGAGCTGCATCGTCATCCGAGAGCTGTCTGTGTGACTGATGGGTGACAGTCAAGGCAAGAGGCAGCAGCGGGCAGCTGGCCCCGCTTTTGGGAAACAGCCTTTGGTTTTGTATTGGCAAGTGATCAGAGATGCGTTGTAAAGAGCCGTGTTACCTGTTATGTTGCAAAAATAGAATCCTGAGTGATAGGTTTTTGTGTATTCAGTTTCTCATCTTCCTACATATAATCAGGTCTTCCAGACAAATTCAGGTCTAACTATGAAAATGGTCAGGGCTTGTGGAAGTGTGCTGCAAAGCCTTTGTTTCTAGAGGATGAGGTTTTGTGGCAATTTACCTGGTTATGAAATTTTGCATGTGTTTTTCCCTGAGGGAGTATGTTGGGTGGATAAAAGTAATATGCAGTGTTTGGACATATTTTTTCCTGAGCACAAAGAATAGCTTTATTGGCATTATGTTGCACTAAGGGTCTGACCATCTCCCTGCGGGCAGCCTGCCAGGGGCATGGACCTTGTAAGTCCTTCCCCTGTGGTTTTTCTGAAAGATCACTTTTCTTGTTCTTGGGCTGTAATTTGTCCAGCTATTATCGAAAATGTTATTTACATGCACGTGCTTCTAGAATCCACAAGGAAAATATACCTCATTTGGTGTACTTTTGGTACCTGGGTCTACGGATCCTCAGTGACAGATGTCACTGTTTTCAGGTTTGGGGTCTGTCTTAAGATCTCTGGCTGCTTCTCATGTTTAAACAGTCACCTATACTGTGCTTTTGTAAACATTTCTGGGTGTTCCTCTATTTTACATGAGCTTTCCTTTTATAATGCCAAGCAGGATAAATTTCTCATCTTGAACCTTTGCTTCGATGATTAATTTATTTTAATGGAGTCTGGCAGGCTTTCACAGGAACTTTATTTGCTTTACATATGCAAGCTGCAAAAGAGATTTGCATGTCATAAGCATTTGAGACTGAAAGACTTATTGAATCATTATTTCCCATAGTATATAAAGCCTTTGCTACCCTGCTTTTAAAATAGTGATATTTCATTTTGTGATACTAGCATAGGTACTGTGTGAAATACATTGAATTTCGGGAGGCTTTGCTTGGTTTCTCACGGTTAGTATATCCAGCTGCCGTACCTTATTCTCAACTACATATAGACTTGATTTTTGAGGATCTCTAAAGCTGCTGTAATGAGTGACAGAAACCACAGGCCTGAATCTGCCTGGCAAGGCTGACTGTAAACTAGTTTAATGTCAGTGACAACAGTAGTCTGGATTCACCTGAAACTGTGAGAGATGAGATGTGATTGTGTTTGCCGGTTTAGATACACAGCAGTTGTTGTAGAGGGGCTGTGTGTGTTTTATGTGCAAACTTAAATGAAGTGGATAGCATGAACGTGTAAATTGCAGTCCAGAATTTTCACAGAAGTTCAGGAATGTGTTTTTGGTTTTTTGAGTATACAGAGAGGGTAAAGAAAAAACCAATAATATATCTCTCTTGGTGTTTGGTTTCTTCTTATGCTCAATAGGATGGTTATCCTGATTTCCAGGACACAGTCCAGACACTCTATCAGCAAGACAAAATGCCACTCGCTTTGGCTAAAGGAAAGAGTGAAGACCCAACAGCTCTTAATTCCCAGGTAAATCAACTACACTACACTGTGAATAATAGAGGCCATGTCTTTGTACGTTGATTTGGAGGTATTGTTTTGATGGCTGAAGTAATTACTGTCAATTTGCAAAGGCTACCTAGCTTAGCTGTGATTGCATCACTCTTAATTTGGGTTTACCTTCAGAAACTATTCTGATACAGTGCTACAGCTTTACCCTTGTTAGTTCCAAGGAGGTAAGATCAAGTGTAGTAAGCTTGAAAATACGTGATTGCCTGTTGGGAGCAAGTAGGGTACTATTGGTACAGTATGTGCTGTGTTACTTGTGTTATTAGCTATAAATGGAAAGTTCAAGTTACTGAGTCTACTGAGAAATAGAGTAGGCGATCTTGGAGTCCTCAGTTCTGACGTTTCTTGTAAGAAGAAAGGCCAATATATTTAGGAAATAGTGAGCCTCTGGATCTGAGAGGAGAAATCGCCTTTCTAAATAACATCTAGCCTGGTGGAAGTGCAGTATTTTCAAGTATCCAGAAAGCTTTTTATAAATGAAGACAGGTTTCCGATTATTTCTTTGTCTTTTCTGTACTGTGTCCCAGCCTTGAGGCAAAATACGTATCTCCTACTGCCAGTTGATGTCAAGGAGGGATTTTATGCTAAGTTGTAACAAGTTTTATTTTGTATAGCTGGTTTGGGCAAACGTAATCACTGAATTTTCATATAAGATTACATTTTGGAGTTACACTCGTGTTTTCTGAGACTAGATGTGTTACCCTGTCTCTTACCTTCTATTGCAAAGTAATGTACAGTCATACAATCTGTTCATTGTGATACATCAAAAAGCAATTGTGCTACGTGTTCTGATGTCACACAGTGATTAAATGAACTTAATTTTTGCAAGCTTATTTTCATCTTGTATACGCTTTAAAGTTTTCTTTGGTCGCTGCTACATAGCAATGAACTAGAGATTTATTTTAAGCTTAAATGCATCTGCAACTCTACAGGTTTTTCTGTGATGAGAAGCGTCATTGCAGTTTAAAATTTATCCCAGTTAAATAACAGTGACTTAGAAATGTTTTATTCTTTCAGAAATTTATTTTACAGTTCAAAAGGTCTAACAGGAGTGACAGAGTAGCAAAGTTAAAGCACACTTGAAAGTAAACTATTTGAAAATAGTTTCTTTTTTCACCTACCTCCCAAGACCAAGCTTGAGCTATCAGTGTTCTTCTGCAGAACCTGATGAGCTCTAAGCCAGAGGAAGTAAATACTGGTCGTGTCATTACCCTGCTGTCAGGGTCATCGCTGTGCTGGAGAACCTCAGACTTTGCTGGTCTCTTGTGTTGTCATTGCATTTGTAAATTGTTAAACTATGCTGAGTAAGCAGACTTTGGTGGGAAGTCAGGGCTTTCATCCTCTCCCAAGAAAAGTTACGTCCTCTGCAATTAATAGGCCTCAGTACTAGTTGAAACAATTCCATCATTACCAGAAAGAGAAATGAATTTTTTCCTATCAGTCGCAGCTGTTAAGTTCGTACACTTTCTGTTCTTATGCTCACTGTGGCTTTTCTAAATCAACTTTCTTGACTTGTGATTTTCTTTTTAGTTTTGCAAGATGCTTATTTACATTCTCAAGAACAAGATTATATTGAAAGTTAGAATTCTCTTGGCATTAAAGTCAATGACAAACATTAAGACGCCATTTCCTCCCACGTTGCACTGCATTGTTTAGTTTCACTCTCTAGAGGTGTATAGGTCTTGTTCTTCTTCTAGACAGACGTTTCACACCTTTATCCCCCACAAACATACTGTCATCCTACACGTTCAGAATGGCAGATTTTTAAGCTTGTGTAGTGCTGTTTCCTAAAATAAAGATTCCAAGATGTCTGGTGAAATCTTGGCATAAGTTTTTAGCAGATGTTGCCATTGCTCTTGGAATACTTTGTGAAGACATGTATTTGAACAGAACTAACTGGATAATTAAGACATTATTTTTTTGCTTTTCTTGATGTTCTCTTCACATAACCTGCAGTCCTAAAGTGCAGAAAGTGTTTTTTGTGTGTTTTTGAAGCAGATAATTTAATGTTGCATTTCTGCGTGGATGAACTACAGCAGCTTCCATTTTAAGTATTCTTGAGTGACTCAGATGTACAGTATGAAAATCTTCATGGGTGCAAAAATATTTTGTTTGCTTGATGGTTTTGAAGAAACTGTAAAGCACACATCTGTACATATGAGTCAACAAAAACCTATATCTAGGCTTTTAGTCTTTTTGATTTGATATTGGTTTTTTCCCTGTGTTTTGACTCACTATATGTATGTATATATAGAGAAGGTTGTTTTGGATTTTTTTGCTTTATTTGCAGTCAGAAAAGGTGATGGCAAAACAGATGGAGTTTCTTTGCAACCAGGCTGCGTTAGAGAGACGTCTTTCCACAGGGTGTTACAGACAAAACTCAGAAGAGCACAGCCCCAATGGCATGTCATTAGATAATGCTGACGGACAAGGTACGGTAGCTCCCAGGCATGGCGTTGCCGCTTAGCGAATGCATTTGATATTATGCAACCTTTGTCAATGGTGTTATTTATCTAGTGTAGAACACTGAGCACTGAATGGACAAGACAAGATCTCTGCCCTGGAGTGCTTGCAGTCTAAATAATGCAATCAGATGTACAGTCAGGTTACTCTTAATGCACCTGGGCAAACTGCTTTCCCTATGGATAACGTGAGAGGGAAGAGGTAGGGTGCGCTGCTATTGTTGAGGGCAGAACTTGGCTCTAGCTTTATTCTAAGTTTTGAAAATAGCGCAGAATGTTGCATTTTGTTTGTGTTCTTGCTCTGTGGAAATCGAAAGTAAAGCAGGTAATGTAGTTGGTACCCCTTTTTGTGTACCTGTTTGTGCAGTCTCAGAACAAAACCTGAGGAGCTAGCTATGTAAATTACTTAGAACTAAGCAGATTCTAATGATGTTCTTAGTAGCTTGTTGTTCTTCAAAAAGCTTACAGTTTTGTGGTTATCTCTTTGATTTACCAACTGGCTATTCCTTAGCTTGAATTAATTTTAGGAGTGTTTGTTTTGCTTCTGTGGGGTTTTCTTTTTTTTACTGTTGTGAAATGAGACAAAATGTTACAAACATGAGAAATACAAACAGAAGTTCTTTTATCTGTTTTTTAAGAGCTAGTTTGTTTAAGGAGGGGGGAAGAGAAGCAGTGGAGGGAGAAATGAACGGAATTGATATAACTAAGCATTAAAATGTAGGTTTTCATTTGTGTGTAGCAATGTGTCATTTGTGTCAAGCAATGTAGTACACAAGTACACAGGAAGAATTAGGTGTGTGGATTCAGCTCTTCTTGATAGTGCAAGTTGCTTTTACACTACTTATCCATTCTGCAGTGGGAGTGTGAATTTTTAGGATCTCAAAGGGGTTTTTGATCATAATAAGAGAGATTTTTTACTTTTTTTTTTTTATCTGGCTGTGTCCCTTTCTCGCAGTGCCTGTGGAACAGTCTGCAAAGCAGCATATTTACATAAGCCTTGTTTTGCCAGAAGTCATTCCTGAGCAGCTGGAATTTAGGATATGCTTTTGCTGATAGAATTAGTATGTCTTTAAATCTCTACCTGTTGTTTTTTTTTTTAATATTGTTTTGCTTTTAATGCATCAATGTTTTGCTGTGAATAACTTGCAGGTGAAAGACCGCTGAATCTCCGAATGTCAAATCTGCCAAGTAGACAGTTGCAGCACATTTCACTTGATGGAGAGCAGCATGTTGGAAAACCTCTGTGCAGTGATTTGATCCGGCTTTACCCCAGTGGTGAGGCAAAGTCCCAGTCCTCGGGTTAGTCCTGTCCATTGTAAATTACCCACCATTTCTTAAAAAGCCTGTGATGAACCTTGCTGATACATGATGTCTCTGAGTGAAGAAGCCAGTAGCTCAGCCTGGCATGCTTCCTGTGTAACCTTTAAATCAAGGCTTTAGACAAAACTTTGAGGAGTGTTACTGGCTAATCTAGAATCAGATTGAATATTAATTGGGGAAAGCTTAAAGGATACAGTAACTAGGGTTCGATAAGCAAGTTCTGGCATGTGTCTGTCTTCAGAGAGCAGTATTGAACCGAACTAGTGCTGTCGTTATAATGCAGTTTAATTATAATGTGGCTTCACTCTGTATAAAGGAACCAGACTTTTTTTTTTTATAAAAAAACTTGTTATTCTGGTTTATAAGGACCTAGCACTGTTCTGTTCCGTGAACAAAATTGTGCAGTAAGTATTTTGAACTGGGTTTCCCTTTCACTGACTTCTGCTCACTGGCAGACTTGTCATTTACCTCTGGCTAGCATCAGGAGACACTCATTCTAAGTTTGATAGAAGACAGCAAGAATTCCTTTGTGAAATCTGTATGGCTGGTTAAAGTTTAATACTTGGCACACTGAGATAAAGCCAGAAATTCTTGAGACTTTTGCAACTTTAGGAATAATAAAATCCTACCCGAGTTTGGAATATGCAATGGAAGAGAGGTTATTAGAAAGAAAAGATGGAAAAGCAGTTGTCTTGAAGACCGGGCAGAATCTTGCATCTTCCCCTTTGGTATATTGCAATCTTAGCTCACCTTTTTTGCAGTTTGTCCCGGTGATAATTCACGTAGTGAAATTTCTAGTTGGGGATTTTTACCAGTTCCCTTTCAAAATGCAAGTGAAGAGTGCATCTCTACAAGGCCCCGCTCCCGGGGCGAATTGAAGCAAATCAGTGGTGATTACTCTGTCATCACTGCAATGTAACTCAGGTGGTTTTAACCCAGCTGGGTTCAAGCCCAGTAGGAGAAGGCAGAATTTATTGCTTCAACTGTTAGTATCCATATGCTTCGTGGACCTTTTTCTTGAATTAAGAACAGAATATATTTGTTTCCAAGCAGTGGTTTTAACGTCTTTTTTTCTTTGTTTCTTTCTTTTTTTAATGCAGAAGGCCTCGGTATTTTAAAGGATTTTCCTCATTCGGCTTTTAACAATGTAGAAAGGAAGGTCATAAAAACAGAACCTGAAGACACAAGATAGTCATTCTGCTCTGGAAAACGGTGTCATAGTAAAGAACGAAACTTCACAAGAGAAAAAAAACCAGCCTTAATAACCAGTGTTGCCTCATTCAAATAAGAGATTTCAATAGCCAAAGCCTAAGAACTGGTACAGTAATCTGTGGAAACATGAAAGCAAGAGACACTGCAAACTAAAACAGTAATACAGGTGGATAAACATTCCTGTAAAAGTGGTTTTATAACGTGGGAAGATTCACAAATTAATATTGTGGGTCTTCATTATTTAAGAATGTATTATGTATTTGTATAACTTATCAAAGTAAATCTAGATGTCGGGACGTGTATTGAGTCCAGTAGATGTGGCTACAGTTCATTTTACTTGAAATTTCAGTGTCTACTTTAAGTGTACCTAGCGTACATATGGTCGTTAAACGTTTGAATTGAAAATCCTTGGAGAATTAGAAATGCGAACCTCGTGACACAATTAACAGCAAGTTTGCAACAATATTTGTAGAAAAAAAGAAAAATGCATAAAATATTTCATGGTTTAAAATGTTATGTGGATATAGCATTTGATAGACCTAGACCCTGATTCTGTATTATAGCGGACGTACTTGACACTTAACTGTTGTTACATCACTTGCAATGGTTTCAGCAGCCTTTGTGTAACACACTCACAGCGTAATACCTACCTACAGTTCAGGAGTGTAGAAAATGCCAGGTGGAGTATGGAAGAGTCCATGTGACTGGCTGCCATTCCGTTGGGAAAAACTATGGCTTTATATACTGTACAACTGCTAAACAGTCATTTGGTAGGAAACCCGAGAGACCGAGTAGCATGGACAGGGCTGCAAAAATTGTGATTCAGACCATTATGAATTTTTTAGACTTCTCTGTGGATCTTTTTTAGGAGAAAAAAAAAAAAATGCATCCTAGGTGTGGCAAAGATGAAATATGATGCAGGATTTCTGCATCGGTGTAAAAGGTTGCACTTGATATCCAGAAACCGTAAGATCTTTTGGAGGAGAGAGGCAAGGAGTTACGTCTTTAACATGTAACTCCTTATTAAGTGCTGTCCAGCCCACGTGATTCTATGAATATACCGTATACTGCATACAGTATGCCAATACGTTTCTTTATATATGTGATTAATTAACATCTGTATTCTTTATTTATTTGACAGTTTTTATTTTTTGTACATTTTCACTTTTGCAGATGTCATTTTTATCTAAGGAGAAGGAGTTGGCATATAACTTTGGAATTTACCCTGGTGTGTTTGTGTGCATCCATTTTTCCTCTGCGCAACTCCCTCAATACGAGTTGCTTCCCTGCAGCCAAAATAGTTATATGCCTCAGTTTCTGAATACAATTTTTGCCTATGACGTGTTCTGGAGGGGAAAGGGAGGGCTGAAGAAAGTAAGTTACCATGCCCGTGGGTTAACTTCCACATTCAGGTGTGCACTTCGTGTCTGCAGTTCGCTCTGTGTCATAGGTGTGTATTAACGATTCAGTCACAGTCTACGTTGTACTGAAACGGTCAGCAAAATGTGAGCTCAAATGTCTACACTGCAGTCTCTTATCACTGTAAACGTATCTAATTATTTTATCACTTTTGATTTGTGGAACAAAGCTTTATAGTAGAAACACCAGTAAACAACTTTTTATACTATTAAAATGTTTGGTTTTTTTAAAAAAAATGTTTCTTGAACTGTATGGTACTGTTTCACTTACTGAAGTATCTTACTTTAAGCAATGGAGTTCGCAGCTTTGCTGTTAGAAATAAGAGATTGAATGTGTAGTTATATTTCCTCTTTCCTGTTGTGTGAGCTAGTACTACGGATAAGATGTTTCTTCAGTTTGTAACGTTAGCCAGTGCCCTGGTTAGTACCTGAGCAGCTTTCACGAGACGCGTATGGAACTTGTTAAAGGACAGCTTAAGGTTTGAACTGTACAGCTTGAGTGACAGAAGGTGCCAAGCAACAAGGCTTTAGAGATGCAGGAGATGTTCTGTTATTTCAACATCTGGCACGAGCAAAAGTTGTGCGTGGATCGCAGAAGCTCGTAAGCTTGCTGGTCTCTTCGATTGAAGTGAGAGGAAGGAAAAAGAACTTGCGAAGCAGCACGCTCTTTCAGTTGAGTCCAGAATTTATTTTGTAAACACTAATGTATTAAATTTGCTATAAATTAAAGGTATATAACAGTTATATTTTTGAGTTGTAAATACAGTACTTTGTGTCACCACCAGTTGGTTATCTCTAGAATGATATTTCAGTTTATAGTCCAACAGGCCATTTCAGTCTCAATAAGCTGGAAGCAATTTTTTTTACTGGTTTGCAGCTGTACGATTATTTTTTTTTTTTTCTTTTTTACCTGGGCGGGGAGGGGGGGGGAAGGTGGGAGGTACATTCCGAGATTGCACATACATTTGGTAATCGCAAATATTCAAGCATTGGTCTTTCCGTGACAAAGGTCTGGGTGGACTGCAAGTTGGCTAGCCTCTGGAGGCGCAGGTGAAGGCTTGCCCTCGTCTGCTCTGGAAGGGTTGCTAGATTCAGGGTACTCTGGATCAAAGGCCAGCCCTGCACATGATGCCTGTTCTTATTCACATGTTTATATTGTTGCTTACAAAATAAAATTCACCGTGAGAACTCTTCGGTTTCCCCGGGGTTTTTCCTTCTTTTTTTTTTTTTTTTTTTTTTTTTATTTATTGTGTTTTCTAAAAGCAGATGTTAATTTTCTGGGGATAAGGGAGGAGAGGGAGTAGCGCGAACTGCAGCCCTCACTGGAGGAAGCCTTTTCCTGCTCTTGCGGTTGAATCCGTGTTGATGGGTGGCCTTGGTACATGCGCAGCCTGCGGGGCTTCAGTGGGCCGAGGCAAAGAGGGAGGAACTAAAGCCCCGGCAGGGCCTACAGCATGGCTCTCTTATTCAGTGCCCTCTTGCTTTTGCGCGTGCTCATACTTGCACGAGAATCCGCACAAAGCAGCTCTGCTGGGAGGCGATACCGGGCAGTCACAAGTGGTCTTTGGGAACTGAGGAGACAAAGCATCGCTGCCCGGCCCTATGGCTGCCCTCCGCAGTTGTCTTTGGTGATCCACCGTGTTCTAATGTGCTTTCTAAATGGTGGCCCACATCTCCATGGTCAAGTGCTGAAGTGGTGTTGGAGGACAGAAACTGAATGGGAGGTGGGGTATAAAAAGCGAAGAGGAACAAACCAGGGAGCAAAAATATCAAAGAGAAGTTGGGGGGAACCCCGCCAAAAACCTTCAAGAATGCCCAGGCTGCGGAGATGACGTAGAAGTCAGGCATGATGCAAAGCAGAGGGGAGAATCCACTCAGCGCGATGGGATCAGAGCCTTCTCCCAGCCCAGAGGAGATTAAAACATGGGAAATGGGAACCAATGGCGTAATGTTTGCTGGGTCTTGTCTGCACTTCCAGTGTGATCTTCCCCTGTTCTGGGAGAGGAAACAGGAGGAGGAAGGAAGGTGCTAGGCACCGTTGGCTTGAAGGTGCAAGGAGGGAGCAGAACATGGCACAAGTTATTTATTGCACACGAGTATAAATGGAAAACCTTTAGATACTTGGGGTTTTTTTAACTTGATCTAGGCCAAGGAGCGACTGACTAAAGTTCAGTAAAAGCAGAGCGATGCTGGACGGGCATGGTCCTACCAGGGCCCGCAGTGCGCCAGGCCCACTGGATTGTGTCTCATCAAGGTGCTGTGGAGCCCAACGCGTCGAGCGGGGAAGCACTGTTGGGTTAAACAGCTGTTACAGAAGGGTCATTAAGGTTAATTTGAAATTTCAGGAGGTGTCTGTTTTCTCATACAGTCAAAAAAACTGGGTGTTGTTTAAATTTTTATTGCTGGCTACCTGCCTAAAGCTCCTGTGTCTTTTTTTCTAAATCAACAGTTTATATGAGGGTCAGCGGGGAAGGCACCCGCTTGTGGCCGTGCCTTTCCTCCTGGCGATGGCTTTGCCCGTGACAACAGCTGCAGAACTCATTTCCTCCACGTTTTCTTTTTAAAATACAGAAAACCCGCACACAAACACCAGTTTCAGACATGGTGATGAAACGTCTTCCAGCGGCCCCTAGTTAAAGCGCAAATGCTCATTACTGCAGTAATTGGGCTTTGGTAAGGCTTTGGCTGGGATCTGGGCTCCTGAGGCGGTGGGGAGAGCACACCGTGCTCGGGGCCCCCAGCTCCGCTCCTTCCCTTGAGCGCAGAGGGATTTTCCAGCTGAAAAGTCGGCAGCGTCCTGAGCACCTTCATGCTGGCCGCGGGTGGGCTGGGCTGTGGTTTCGGGGTGCCGGCTGGCAGGAGCGGGGGTGTCCGCTCCCCCAGCTATGCCTCCACCCAGGCTAGGAGTGGTCGGGCTGTGGAGCTCGCTGGCTGTCTCCTTAAGGAGGAAAATGAGGAGAAATGCCGTGAGGCTCTTTTCTGCTGTACAGAAGGGTTGAAAAGATGTTGTGCTGCAGTGATTCAGTGGGGAAAGGATAAATCCCTCACATACACCTACGCACCACCACGAGAAAGAACTCCGTGGGCAGAGAAGGAGCAGAACATGAAATATGAATTTCCTCGAGCTGCTCAGGAGGGATGGCTTTCCAGAGCCCTTCCTCCATTGGCTCTGCACTCCCTCTGCCCGGCTGCCCAGCTGTGCCCGGATGAAGGTCTGCCTGTGCCCAGGGAAGGCCCCCAGGCAGCCCCATCGCTTGCACCTGCAGCTTTGGTGGAGGGCAAGGTCCCTTCTCAAATGGTTTTGGGCTGCAGTTCCCACCCAAGGAGATGGGTCAAGGCTGGCCGCCCATCCCTGCACAAGCTGGCAGCTCCAGCAGGCAGCGGCCCCGGGGCTGAGGGAGGTGGTGGAGGTGGCCCCCACTATGGAAAAGCTTGGAAAGCCCTAACGTAGCCTACTGCCAAGTCTTTGGGTCATCAGGTGGTGCCCCAGACGAAACCAGGTGGTTTTGTTTTGGGTCATCAGGTGGTGCTCACTCCAAAAACATCCCTCCCGGCCCAGTCCATGATACTCCTGACTCCCTGTCCTTTGGGTAAGTCCACAAAGAATACCGCTCTTGGGTGGAGGGGTTGCTTGGGGCTGAAAAGGTTGGAGTGGAGATGCTGAAAAGGTTGATGAGCGCTTTTGCCCACTGAACAAAATATTTGGAGGTCTTCAAAGCGTGTCAGTCTGTGACGTGAACCATCTGTGACGGCCTCTGGCAGAGCGGGGCCGTGCAGAGCCTGGAGCACGTGTGGAGTCCCCCAGAGGAGCTGCCGTAGTGAAGGCAGTCGCTGCTGGTTCACGTAGGTTTAGTTTACATTGCACGGTTCTTACTTGATTTTGTTTGCTTTCTTAAATATTTTATATTACTTCTCAGTAAGTTGGAATTCCTCCTGTATCTTTAGAGCATGTGTGTATGCAGTTAATTTCCTGTTACCTTGGGGATTTCAGGCAGCTTCGTTCTCAGAGCTATTTAGAAAATTATTTAATCACCTTGGAAAATCCTATGTAGCCAAAAAATCCTGTGTTTACTTATTACTCGGTTGTAAATTGGAGGTGCAAAACATAGCAGTACTGGGTTGTAAAACTGCACATAAGCCTCCATTGAAATCCAGTGCCAAAAGTAAAAAAAAAAAAAAAAAAAAAAAAAAGAAAGTTAACTCTTTGCATGCACTGACACAAATGCAAATGAATTTTTTTCATCACAAGGTTGGGCAGGAATTTCCGAGATTTCTGCGGAGCCGAGTAACCCCAGAGGTTCAGGGTAGCTCATCGGTGACACACCGAGTCAGGACGTGATCGTATTTACGCGTTTTGAAACCCCGTAATGACTCACCCGTATGCCATTAAAAGTTTGCGCTTCATAAATGTGTGTTTGGCTGCTGAAAAGGGGCAGCGTCAAACACCCACGGGCTCTCGGGAAGGCAGCCCTTCCTCCCGCCCTTGCCTCCGACGGGCGGGCAGGGTACGGGGGCACGGGCACCGGGATGCCGCAGGGCAGGGGGGTGCAGGCACTGGGATGCCACTGGGCGGTGGGTGCTGCCTGTGCCCTTGGCCCACCTCCTGCTTATCCCCAAAAGGGGATTTGCGTGGACATGAAACCGCTGCCCAAGGGGCCCTTGGGTTCAGCATGTGAAGGTTCAGCGTCGCCGTGCTGTAAAAAGAAGCGCGAGGTGGTGCCCCCCCTAAACACAGAAATGCCAGGGGACACTCTTTACGTTGCACAATGACGGGTTAAAGCCACTGGTCTCTGTGCTTTGCGGCACAGTTTGCTTGACCCCGTGCGTGTGTAAGAACCACCTTGTTTTTAAGGAACAAAATCCATCTTTTTCCCTGTACACAACACGAACCTCCCCAGGTGGCTGGTGAGCCCCCAGCTGATTCCGGGAGGGGACACGGTCCCAGCCTGGGGGTGACGTTGCCGAGGGCTCTGGCTGGTTTTGGGGAGTGGTGTGGGCAGCCTCGGGGTCCGCCTGGCGCTCACTCAGGAGCTCATGCCTCGCCGGCGCGCAGAGCTGAGCTCAGCAGCATCCTTCCGTATCTCCCCTCCCTGGCTCGCTTCCAGCCTCTCCCGCGTGCGCCCGGTTATTACTGTAGCATCCAGCATGTTTTACTTCATATTCATCTCTTTTGCACATACCGGCCCACTCACATATTAGATCTGAATCTCTTTTTTTTTTTTTTTTTCCTCCTTTTTTTTTTTTTTTTTCTTTTTTTTTTTTTTTGCTTGTTGCTCGGCAAAGCGGTGAGGCACGACACGCCGCCTGTTGTGACACATCCTGACAGGTCTCGGCGGCACGGCGCGGTACGGCACGGAGCAGCCGTCTCCGCGGCGCCCAGGCTGCCTCACCGGCCGGACCCACCAGCTCCCGGCAGCAGGCCACCTTTGGGGAAGCGGAGGAGAATGTTGGATGCTGTGGATGGTGATGGCACCAAAGGCGTCTTGGCTTTTGATACACACCTCTTGCCAAAGCAGGGAGAAAGGCATGGAAAACCGCAGCCGTTTGGTACGCCCAAAGCCGTGCTGTCGTCTTCGTAGATAATATTCTGGCTTTTCTTTCTCATGGGGGATGGTGGCCACGTTAGCTGAAGATGACTCTGTAGGGCTGGCTGGGGCTGCGTAGGATTCCTTGCTGTATTGCTAGCTTTGAAAGGGGAAATGCTAGAAACAGCGTTGAGTACACGGTTTTCAAATGATTTTGGTGAGTTAAGCGTGTGGCCCATTTTAATGGGCTATCACTGCACATCTCAAGAAGATAGGAAAAGCTTTTAAAGCTTGATAGCAACGATGAATTGCAAATGGGAGGGAGAGCGGATGGTATCTTCTGGCGGAGGGGCTGTGGTGGTGGCTGGGGAAGGCAGTCCCGGCGCACGCCTTCAGCAGGGGTGGCATCTCTCCAGCTGGGTTTTTCTCTTTTTTGTATCTTCTGAAAACTTGTTTTTCTAGTTGCTGATTTTCCTTTTCTGGAGTGACCTACTCAAAAGGACAAAAAGTACTTCTGCTGGCTGGTGGAGTCTGGGTTTTATTTAAATTTGTAGAGGAAAAAGTTGATATTCAAAGTGGCCATTTTAAACTATGCATCCATTGCGGGAGAGGTTAGGAAAAAATTCTTCACAGAAAGAGTGGTCAGACGCTGAAATAGGCTGCCCAGGGAGGTGGTGGAGTCACCATCCCTGAATGTGTTTAAGACTCGTTTAGATGTGGTGTTAGCGGATATGGTGTAGAGGAGAACTTTGTAGAGTGGGGTTGGCGGTTGGACTCACTGATCCCAAGGGTCTTTTCCAACCTAAGTGATTCTATGATTCTATGTCTGATGTATCTGTAGATGTTGTAATTATGAGATAAAGAAGTCATATCAGTGCTTGAAACCCAAGTTTAAATCTCATCCTCATGCAAACCATCTTCTCTCAGTGTCCGAAACAATCCGCTGGGTGTCCACGGAGCGGGGTCCCGCCTCATTTCCCAAAGGCTGTTCATTTCTTCCCTCAAACAGAGATTAGCAGACTTGAAGATGAGCGGACACCGTGCAAATTGCCTCGCTGCCTCCCTGCTTACCTGGAGCCATTTAATTTTGCCTTTGCTGTACCGAGCACTGGCTGGACGATGCTGGGTCTCCAGGTGGACACTTGTTGCGGGGTCTTTGGGGTTTTTTTCTAGCCATTTCCATGCATTTGGGGGAAATCAAAGAGGTTTGATGTGAACTCCACAGCTGAGACGGAGCCAGCGAAGAAGGTGGCGAGCCTGCATTCGGTGCAGGGAGGAAAAAAAGCCCTGCAAACCAAACTGAAAGGCTTTTAATTAAAACAAAAGATTAGATCAACGAAGTATTACAACAGGTGGTTAAATCCTGCGGCTAAACAGCCTGTGCTTTGTTCTCCCAGTCTGATGCATGAAGAGAAACTTTCTACAGGGCAAAGAAGGGATCCTGAATACATGGCATTAAAAGTTTATTACTGGTAACACGGCAAAATTGCCCCCCCCCTTTCACAGGGAGAAAGCAGAGACATGTAAATGCGCGGCTTACGTTGACAGGGCCTCCTGAGTGATGTCAAAAGTTTGCATTCCCATGGGATGGAAAGGGACTGATGGGGTTTGCTCTTCGCTGCGGCTGTGCGAGGGGCTGCCGGCGCCCCGCTTGCTCCCAAGGGCCGCGCCGCTGGCAGGGGAGAGCGGGGACACGGGTCCCTTGTGGCCGGTGCCTGGCTGGCGGTGAGGCACAGCCGCCCGCCCCGCTGCTGTACGCCCTGTTCGTTACACCGCTGTGAAGTTACTTCGCTCCTCACGGGCTGCGGTATTTGCAAAGCGCTTTGAACTATGGTGAGGGCTTCTGGGCAGTTCTGCAGCCACCCTGGGGAAGAGGTAGGATGTGTCACCTGCTGCTGCTTACCTGGCTCCACACCCCACGCCGTGCTGCGAAACTCCCTACCAGGGATGCCTTGTTCTTTGGGGAGGAGCTACACCTTGATTTTCAGAACTGTTGAGCAATATTTCGAGTCTCCTGCTCTTGGACACTTAGACTCATACAGCTAGAGGGAGATGATGGTGAGAAGCCGTGTGAACCCAACAGCGCGTGCATCCAGTCATCCAACACCCACACAGGCATCCCCTACAGCTCGTGGCTTTTTAAAGCTCAAGGCGAGAAGTCTCCTGGATCATGCTGGGCAACATGGTCTGCATGACAGGAGACACCCGGGCCACCAGCACGCTTCCCCTTGATTGTGCCGGTAGGTTGGCTCCCTACCAAAGAACCTGTCTGGAGCGTGTCCTCCCTGCTCCAGAGCTGCTGCAGGTCGCCCCTGTGGCTCAGGGCGAGGGCAGGTGATGCGCGGGGTGTTGGCAGCTCCAGGGGATGAAGTCGGTGCGACGGGGACGTGCCCTCGCTGCAGGCAAGCAGCGCAGACAAGCCCAAAGGCATTCCCAGCCCGGCTTGTGAGTCCTTCTCCAGTGGTGCCTGAGCATCTTAGGCTCCGGTCCTTCCATCCCTCAGTCCTTCCCTGAGGACTCAGGGAAACGGGTGAATGCTGTGTTTGCTCTTACAACCACAAATGATACCATGAAAAAGAATTACTGTTCAGAACAGTTATAATTTTCCTTCGAATTAAGGCTGGAGGTGTGGCGAGGTGGGGGGGAAGAAAAAAGAGACCCACGACCAAACAGTTTTGGTTGCTTGCTTGCTTTGCTCTACAGTCTGTGTCCAACAGAATTTGGGGGAACATTTATCTTCCTGAAAGACAACCTTTCATCAGACAAAAGCCCAACCCAAAACCCTCTTATAAATGTTCCAGAGGGAGGAATTGGATTAGTTATGGCCTGGGCACAGGGGGAAAAAAAAGAATCAGAGCTATCATCTGGTGCTATTAAAGCATCTGCCAAGCCACCATTTTAGGAGGCAGGTAAGTATAGTAGGTCCCAGAGGAGGGATGCTGCTCTCCCATCGAGTGGGTACCAGCAGGCAGAGCCCCAGCTCGGAGCAGAGCTGCCGGAGCAGGAGCCCCAAGAAGTGGTGCTGTGCCGAGGCTCGGCGCCGCCTGCTATTTTTCGCGGGATGAGGAAAACGCCTGACCCGGGGGCTCCTTCCCCCCGGGAGAGGACAGATGGTCTCCCGGTGAAGGCGTGGGACTGGGAATCGGGAGCTCTGGATGCCTTTCCTGGCTACATCAGAAACTTGCTATGTGGCACCACCTACTTATGTGCCCACGTTTCCTCCTCCTCCTCCCCCCTCGCTCACTGCTTTTTCCAGACCTTTCACCTCACTGCTCGAATGTGGGTTTTTTTTCTTTCACAGGGTGCTTTTTGCAGACTCGAAAGCCTCCCAGCATGCTGTCACCAGTACCTGGACCAGACGCCCACTCCTGCCCAGGCTCCTCCCCTCTCCTCACTCTTCCCATCAATCTCTGCCTTCCCCTCAGAGAAATGCTGCCGTTCAACGTCTCCTCCAGATACCGCTTGTGGCCAGAACTTCTCCTTGCTCTACTTTTGGAGCACGGCTATGGGTTTTGCCGCACGTGGTGCGCTCGGAGGCTGGGGCGATTGGGATGCTGAGGGCAGAGCCGGCACCGGGCACGGAGGCAGGTGGGCAGCGGGCAGGGTTCAGCCCCCGCGCCGTCAAGGCTGCTGGCAGGAGTGTCGTGATATCGGTGGATGTGACTCACAGCAGAGCAGCCTGACTCAGCTTACGGCTTTTTTGCTCTGGATGGACGAAAACCTTCAGAGCCGGGTGCTGCTCCTCCTCTTGGGTGCGTTTGTCCCGAGGCTCTGGGGTTCGCTGTAATTTGCTGCTTTGGGGTGATGCTCTCCGTTTTTGGCTAGAAGCGTGTGCTTCATGGAGCAGACACTGCCTAGGTAATAAGCTCAGTGCACGCTTTCTTACTCCCCAAAGATGATCGGTGTGACATGACACTCTGCCTCCCCTTCCCAAGGGCTCCTTCCAAAGGCGTCACTTTCCGTGCTCCATCCAGGCTGCGGCTGTCAATGTCCATTGATTTTAAGTGACTAATCCCAACATTGAGGTTATTTATTGCTGCCTCAAAAGGATGAGACGCCTGCTCCAAAGCAAAAACATCTACAAGATTTCTCAAGCCAGGTCCAGGCTGGGTTGCCCAGCGCATGTTGCTGCTCCCGGTCACCCAGGGGACGGATCAAGGTGACGAGCCATGGTTAGCAGTGCCAAAACGTCAGCAGTGTGAAACCCTTCTGGGGAATCTTTCACAGTTGCTGTTACTGCTTGCCACCCAGAACGAGCACTGGGGACCGTTTGAGGCTCCATTGGAGGCACAAACAGCATTTCAAAGCTGCTCCTGCTCCAGACGAGACTTGGAGCTCCCTCCTGCTCCAACCCATCTTCACACGGCTCATGTCCCTCCACAAGCTCTGTTCCGGCAGCCCCATCCCTTCAGGTCCCACTCGGTCGGTTTCTACCTTGGGAACATGCAATGGTGACTCCATGTCTTCAAATCCTGGTGGATGCCTCCCCTCGATAGACTGAGCGTAGCTCTGCTCGGGCACAGCAGCCACCCATTTAATTCAGGGCTTTTCATGATGAACTGTGGGGATGCAACAGCCACCGTAGCCCTTGCCTTCAGCAAGGCTTTTGGTGGGCTCCTAGTTGATAGCCTCACAAATGAGTTGAGAGGATGTCTCCTGGATGCAAACGCCCAGCAGGGCTGCAAAGGCCAGAGGTCCACATCCAAGTAGGAGTGTGCTTAAAGAGGAGACCGGAGGCATTTCCTAGGACCACCCATCCTTCCTCCAAAACACAAGGGTAAGGACAACTAGCTCATCTAGTCTGCAGAGAAAAGCTGGGAATGAGGGAGAGGAGTGATGCCTGCAGGATAAGGGGATGCCAGCGTATAAACCCTGAACCTACAGCTCGAAGCTGTAATTTTTCAGGAGCGACCAGCGGTGCCGAGCACGGGGTCCCGACGCTGGCGGCGTCCCCACTTGCTGCGGAAGAGCACGTAGAGCAGAGCAGCTTGTGAAAGTGCGTCAGAGCAAAAGGTGAACCGCAGGACTGGTTGAAAATATCTCTACTTTTCATAACCCAATAACATGTCTTGCATGTAAATTAGGTGTTTGATGTGTTCCCACCACCATCAGCAGGATTTTTATCTGCCTGCAAGAAAGGGAGCTGGGTAAGGACCTTGTGTTACTGAATAATCCTGTGAGAGAGGAGAATATAAGAACTAATTAAATTAAATCTTATTTAATACTTGGCTCAGGGTTAGGATGGTGATAAAAGAAGAGAAATTGTTTCCTTGTTGTAATATGGTAGAGCGTTAATTAAAAAAAAAAAAAAGCCCCAAATTGTGATGCCAGGTTGCATTAATATCCAGCTGTTGTGCTTTGCCTCTGCTGAAAGGGTCCTTTAAAATATATGGCTTTAAGTTTGCATAAATAAAAGCAACGGTCAAGGCTGAGAGGTGGCAATCAAAAGGGAAAGCAGAGAGGCTCTGCAGTACAGGGGCAGGAGGCGAGGTTTCTCAAGGAGCTTGGCTCTCCAGAAGAGAACACAAACCCGAGGTCCTCCCCACCTCTCCTGCTGCAGCCTCCAGCGAGGAAGCACGCCGGCACAGTGGAGATGGCGGGGCTTCTTCTTTCCCTACCCAGCAAAAGAGATGGCCAATCAACCTGATGAGAAATACAAGGGAATATGACTTCATCCCTAAGCTTGTAAACTTGCAATTTTGTAATCCAAAACCGAAGGATTCTAAAATGTCTTTTGACCTTCTTAAAAATTTATTTTATGAAATTCACATCAAAATATTTTATTTTGATATTTTTATAAAAATATTTTATTTTATTTTGATGGTTTAATCATAAATTTAAGGAAGAATCTTAGGTTATTTGTCTTCAGACCTCCTCGATGAAACTGAAATGTGCCTTCAAAATAATCTGGTTTTACTAAATCTGCATATATATTTTTTTCACATGGAGATCTGCTGGTTCAGAAGGAATTCAGCAAATCTGTGTGCTAGCACATTGCTAAACAAATTAGTCTTTCACAGAAGTAATTTGAAGGTGATGTTTTGGAAAAGCAGTAAGTGACAGAGGTATAAAGCTCATCAGATTTCAGAGTTCTTATGAAATGTCACAAAGGAAAATAATCTATAGCTGCTGAATGAGAACAAACCCAAATATTTTCAGTTTTCCATGAATTGGAATTTTGGAAGAATCAATTTTTTTAGAACTTTGAGGAAAATTTTTTTGAGCGACTCAAAATGATGTTAGTGCATAGGGATGTTTTGCCATTCCAACACGTCGTGTCACAGCTGGGAAGGCAGCGCGTTACGTGGCTTACAACCACTGACACATCATAATATGACACAAGAGCTTCAACAGTTATTATTTTTTTTAATTAAGAGTGGTTTGGGCTTGATACTGATTAAACTACCTTGCCTTTGTTTCCAGATGAAAGTGTCTCTTGTTCGTGTTGGAACAAAACGGTTTGACAGCTTTGCTAGGGCACAAACAGGAGCCACTTTGATCTAGAACAAAGAAAAGATGTCTCAAATAGTACCAGATAACAGCTGCTCTTTGTGATTGTAATGGAAAATAAAATGAGAATATTTCAACTATTCTTCTTGTCATAATATGACATGATACAATAACTACTTCTGACATGTAATCTAATAGGTAAAAATAATATTATTAGGTGGGAACTCCATAAAATAAGAATGATATTTTTTTTTAATGGGGAATCCTTCATTTATAAAGTGTCAATTTTCATCAATACGCATGTTTCGTCAACAGTTGAATTCTGTTGCGAGTGCCTTTGCGATGGAAAATTCTTGGTTTGGCCAAAGATTAAGAAACGGCTCTCACTAGCTTGGAGTCCTTGGTGCGCAGCTGCCTGGGATACAGAGATGTTCTTGCAGATGTGCCCCGTATCAGGGGACAATGTAAGAGCTCCGCTCGGCTGGGACTAGGAGGGGGATGCTGATGTCCATTAAAAAGTGGGGAAGCTGCAGGTTTTCTTCCCAAGAGAGACTTACTTGTTCAGTCTTTTTCCGAAACTGCATGCAAACATCCTCTGGGGTCTTAATTTATGGCTTTGTGGTCTTAATTTACGCCTTTGTGGTCTTAATTTAGAGCTTTGACTGATGTCTCTCCATGCTGAAGAAAGCTGTTATAGGAGGGAGGGTTTCCTTAGCCCGCTGGAGTTGGGCTCTCGCTTTCCTCACTCCAAACCCAAAGACTCCATGTTGCCAACAGCCGTGGCCTCGTGTAGCCACCACGCATTGAACGTCCCCCCTTGTCCCCTCACAGGCTCCCGGGGCAGGCAGGGACCCAACGTGGCCCTTCCCTGTCCCCTGCAGCCTGGCCATCGGCACGCTCGGTTGCAGAGCCAGGACCAGAGAAGCTTCCTGGGATCTGGGGGAAGACTCAAAAGCCACAGTCTGCTCCCAACAGCAGGTGAAGTCAGCTGAAACTTCAGGAGCTGTCAGTGGGGTTTCTGGCCAGTCTTGGCCTCGGGTGCTCCAGTGAGGAGCAGCGAATAAAACCTTAATTATTTTGTGTATGTAAATTGTCTCCCGAAACAGGCGTTTGGCAACCCTAATGGTTTTCTGCATGCCGGGGTGTAGCCAGGCACTAAAATAAGTCAGTCTGTAGGAGGAATGGGAGGTGGGAGATAGGGAAAACTCTTTTTATATTACTCTCCTTGCTATATTAAGAGGCATCGTTCCCTTTCCTGGCTCGAGAAAAAGCTCTCCCTCGGCTTGCAGACGTTCCCTCATCCTGGTTTAACTGCTCAGAAACCAGGATTTAAAAATCCTCATTTTTGGCATCATCCCCTGTATCCCTGTGACCCGTGGGGACGTGAGGAGGTCTCAGCTAAATCCAGCCGCAGGGCAAGGCCGTGGTGGTGCCATTAGCGGGTGCCGGGGCTTGGCGTCTGCACCACGTCCCATCTCGGCGGCCACTTGCAGACAGAGAGAACCTGAGGCGCTGGGCGCTGTGGAGAGGTCCTGCTCCTCCCAGAGAAGGGTGTGATGGCCCAGAGGGACCTCTTGCTTCTTGCTTTCCTTTTTTTTTTTTCCTTTTCTTCCCCTCCTCCTCAAAGCTTGCAGCTGGGTGTTGCTAGGGGTGAGGCTGCTGGGGCGGGGTGGATAACGTTGGACGTTCGTGTTTTAAATAATGGCGCCGAGCCCGGAGTTTTTGTTGTTTTTTTTTTTTTTTGGATGGGTGCCACCGTACTATTGTGGAAATCCAGAGAAATAAATAGCAAATAAGTGACTCCGACTCTTTGCTTGGTGTCTCTGCTCACGGCTAGTTACTCCTTATAGCTGTACTGCATCCCGTAACTATGACGATTTGCAACCCCTTCGAGCAGCCCTATTGCACCCGTCCTTGGAAACGAATCAATAAGCTGTTTAATCTGCGACACCCTCACATACAGAGAGAGGTCTATCTGCTCAGTTTACCCGACTTCTCTACCTCACCGGGAGCCTGTTGTGCTGCTGGAAGCTGACACGAGCGAGGAGGAACCGAGAGCAGGCTGTTTTCTTCCCGAAGTGAGTGGGAGTAGGCAGCGGGCGACGCTGTGCCCCCGCTCGTCGCTGCTGTTGTTTTCCACCCGAGAGAGGGGGAAGAGACGCAGACATCACGAAAGCTGGATCGCACTAAACCACTGCTTCTCCCCCACCCCCTGCCAAAGCCTAAACCCATCCCAATCCATCAAGCTGCTCAGAGTAGTAATTAATGAGTGTACATCGTTCCCAAATAGAAAAGCTCAGGTGAAAAGCGGAGCAGGGAAAGGCGACAGCCGACAGCCCCAGGTGCCCACCAGGAGCCCAGCGTGTCCGGCAAGGCCGGCCAGGGGCCAGGGACCCCTGTGCTCCTCACCATGGAGGAGATGTCCAGGAGCAGAGGCTGTGCCCAGGGCCAGGGGATGCTCAATAACCCACACCACCCCCCCAAGCCATTCCACTGCATGTAAAGATGTGTTGTTGTTTTTCCACAAAGCCTAAATATTGAGTTGCAGTGGAGGTGACGGTACCTTTTATTTCACCAGGGTTTAGGATAAAAAGCAAGTCAGGGGAGTGATTCCACAGAGGCGTATGCATATTTATTCACCCTACTCAGAAGCGTAGATGTTTGTGGGATACAGCCTTAACACAGCATCTGAAAATACACTGCTTGTCTAGCTATTGCTACTAACATCTACCCGTAACAATAGCATCATCATTTCTACACAAATCTACCTCAAGAGAGAAAACGCAGAGGAGACCCCACAGTAAAGACTGCCCGGCTCATGAGCCAGCAGCTCCACTGGAGCAAAACTCTGCATCCCAAAACCACTCCCCTTTCCCTCAGAAATGCAAAGGGAGTAAATTGTGAGGGTTGGGGGGGCTCTGTGGTTTGGCCTCATACCGAGACATGGCGGGGGTCCCCGCCTCTCTGTTTTCGGTAGAGGTAGGGATGTCATTCAAATGACCGGGCTGTGAGGAGGAGGAGGGAATGGGATGCTCTGACTCTTCCCCATGGGAGTGATTGCTCTTTTCTGGGGCTGTCTACTACGACACGTCACACCTAGGGCCAGTAGACAGCTAGTCCCTGTAAAATGATGGCAACTTTCAGGAGTGCAGGAAACACATCAAAGAGCTTCTATTGAGACCAACTTGATAATGGCAAGTTAACTTTGTAAAATGGGGCTTTTCCAATGAGCTGATTCCTCAGTGGTGGTTAGAGAATTTTTCCCTTTGTTCGCATTGTGTAAACACTGATTTACTCAGGCGTATTTTATAGCCTAATATAGCATTCTATTGAGTTTGAATACTAATTCCAGAAATGATCCATTTCTGTTGTCGGAGGAAAACCCCACCAATTTTCCACCATAGGGACTGTGTCTACCTTGTGCTTGGTGTAAGAACGAGCTGTCCAATAGAGCCTCCAATGCTGGGAGACAGCTGATCCGGTATTTTTCAAAAGGCATGTTTCTACAGGTAGCACGTAGGCCATTTGTTCACCATTACATCCATACAAATGTCATCCTGTATTTTGTTCCGCTTTTTTTTTTTTCTCCTGCATTCCCCAATCACTCACTTTCTTTTAAGCTCTTTCGAAAAGGGCTCCCGATGCTGTACAGACCCCCAGCCTGACAGTGTGAATATCGTACGTCCAAGATTTCCTCCTACAACATCAGGTGTTCTTTGCGGGTTAGAGAGCAGAGCCCTCACCAGACGACTTTGCTATAAAGCCTGAGGAGATCTGCTCTGACAGGGGCAGGCGATCCCCGCGCAGAGCCTGCTTACAGCGCTGCTGCCTTCTGATGCTCGGGTCTATTTTTGGAGCACTTGAAGTCTTGAATGTGTTAGGCTCTGAGATGCCATTTTGCTTTCTCTCAAAATAAATTCACAGTCTTTGTGGTCGAGGGCAAAAACGCCGAGTTTGTATTTTTCTTTCCATTGTTTAATAGAAAGCAGAAGAACCGTCCTTCAAAGCTATTCTTTATATGCCTTTCAAAGAAGAAGGAAAAGGCACAAGGCTTTTTTTGGTCTGCAGATCACCTTGGATTCCCATCTGCCATACCCACACCACCCTTTCACTCTTTGGTGAGCGGAACCAGATACATTCATTTTTTACTCTTTTTTTTTACATTTAGCTGCCCAGCTGAAATCAAGGTGGCAGTGGCGGCACAGCTGGGAGAGGGACAGCAGCTGGTCCTTGTTCTCCAGGGGCTTTGCTAATCACATTTCCTCCGGGCAGGGTGAGATGCAGCCTGTACCTCCTTGGGTTCCCATGTCAGGGTCTTTGGTAAAATTTCTCTTCTGAAAAGAAGACAAAAGCATATTTAAGCAGTTGCCATGTTTCAGCCTGTTTTCTTGTTGAGGACTTTCTTTGGGACGGATGCAAGAGGATGGATGCTATCACACCACCTAAGGCTTTGGTGAGGCCTTCCACGTTGTTACTGGCAGTCATCTGGTAGTTACTGGAAGTCTTCTGCTAGAAGACAAAGGTGGGTGAGCCTGGCTTTTGTGTTGCTGCTCGGGTGAGCTTTGCCTGTTGTCAGCTTGTCCTGTGCGATGCTGGTCTTCGTGTCAGCAGTCCCACGATAGCAATTCAGCCTCTGTTTGTGGCTGAGGGTGCCCGACAAGGGGACTTGTTCTGCTGTGCAAGCAAAAAAGCCACTTCATTCACTGTGGGCACAGCTGGGTCATGTACCACCTCTATGGGAGATGCTCTGGGTTTCCTCGCTGTTGTAACTAGATGGGAAGTGAGAAGATACACGGTGCTTAGGGACGTGCTTTAGTAGTGGACTTGGCAGTGTTAGGTTAACAGTTGGACTCAATGATCTTCTAAGATAAGTAAGAACCAGCACTTAGATGTTAAAGAGGTGGGATAATACCCCATAAGGTGTAAACTGCCACCGGGGTTTCATCTAAAGGACTGGCTCTCAGGTGTGGCTATGCACAGATTAATTGAGATGTTTAATCAGGTTTACTGTAATCAGGTTTGCTAGTGTCAGTGCGAAAGCCTTCCTGCCTGCCTTTGTTTGTTTAGAAATGGCATTAATCAATGTTAATTAAATAGACCAGGACCACATTCAAAGTGAAATTAGCTGTTCTCAAGCTAAATAAATGTTCAAGAAAGGGTTTGGGCTGGTTTAAGAGTCAGTGGCTGGGGGAACAGAGAGAGCTGGGGGTGGAAGGAACACCATGACCCCCGTCCCTGCATCGGGCGTCCGTGGGCTGCCTCCCCTCTGCGGAGCAGGGCCGTGCCTCTTGTGGAGCGCTGCCTCACAACAAGCGCATTTTTACTCCTCCGAATCGATGTAATTCCCGCTGCGAGTGGTGCCAGCCGTCCCTGCCTGCATTTATGCGCCCGCGGTTGGATTTTGCACGGTGTGTACCGACGTTGTTTCTTGGCACACGGCTTTCTCCCTGCGCTGTAGTGAGTGGGAGCAAATGTTCCCCCGTTCAGAAGTGGTCAAGGTGCTTTCAGCGGCTCTGTATGGGGAGGGAGGGCTCGTGGTGAGAGCCGCCAAGTGCCGAGATGCTACAGCCGCGGCACAGAGGCGAGCCTGAAAGTCGGTGTTTAAAGACCACAGATGTGTGAGCCTCCACCAAAGAGAAGCAAATATCCCATCTTATCCCAAGAGGGGTTCAGCCTCAAGCCCCAACAATATGCATCTCAGTCCCAAATAAAATTTGCAAAGAAAAGATTCTTAAACCGCTCCCCCCCCCAAATTATAAACAACCAGGGACCGTTGTGCAAGACCCTGGGAAGGCTGTGAATCTTTAACATCTGTGCTGGCTTGCTGGAAACCTCTGCCCCGAGAGGCAAAACCACCCACCTCCGTGCCCACCCGCCTGCGCGGCTGTCACGGTCCTTCCACCTCCTGCAGCCCAGGATGCGGGAGATGATTAATGTCGGTGGGGCGGGCATGCGAGAAGTGTTTGTCTTGATCTTAAATAAATAAGACACGTATGGAAATAATTGAATAAACGGCTGTGTTTTAACTGCAGCTCCTCTGGGGTGTATCATTGAGAGCTGATGCGTTAGGAGTAAGAGGGGAAAATGGGCAGCTTTATGATTCTTTTTGATTCTACTAATATATGGCATATAATCTGTAGGCCTGGAAGACAAAAGATCTCCTTCTTGAGCCTTCATTCCTTCACTGCTTCCCACTCAGAAGTGCTGCAAGGGACCGGCAAGGTCTGCGTGCTGCTTTCTGAGCCCCGTGCTCAGCAGTGCTGATGGCCATCAACGCACTAAAACCATTTGAGACTGTTGAGACTTAAGTTGCCTTATAATACCTTCTCCTTAAAGCCCCTGGTATCACAGAGTGCAGCTCTGGCTATTCAAAAGACTTGATTCAACTGCCAGTGAAGCTGGTGAAAATTTGGGTTAGGCCCAAGGCGGTGTTTTTTCCAGGCTGGTGAAATGTGCTGTTCTCTCCAACTTGCATGCGTTGCTCCCATTGAGCATAAAAAAGCAGGGAGAAAGCGCAATGCAATTGAAATCCAATCACGCGGTGTTTTTTCTATCCCTTTCTCTTCCTCCTCCCCCAGTTCTCCTGAAAACAAACAAAAACGAAATGAAAGAAAATGAACAAAAACAAGCAGGGGGAAAAAAAGGGAGAAGGGGTTGTTCAGTACCGAAGCGCCACATAATTACACGTTTCCTGGAAAAGAGGCCCGGTGGGGCATTACCCCCGCCTGCTGAGCCCTGCCGAGCTCCCCACACCGCTCAGCCTGTTTTTGGTACTTTTTGGAGTGTCTGGGATTGGGGCACAGCTCCATTTTAGGGCTGGTCACCCTCCTGATGCAGATGTTATTCCTGCGATAAATTAAGCGATTGAAATATGCGCTTCACTCATCCGAGATGTTTGAAATAATAATCAGCGCGCTCCCGGCGACGCAGCGCGCGGTGGTCTCCCGCGACGCACGGCTGGGAGGTAGGGTGCTACCCCTCTCGCCGGCTGCTGGGGAGAGCTGAGATCAGCCCCGCCGGGGGCAGCGAGCGCCCGGCCCCCCTGACTTTGTTTAAATAAACCTCCGGCTCCCGGAGCTCCTTTAACACTGGGCTGCGCTTTGCAGGTGGAGATGGGTTGTGCACAGGCACCCCCACCCCGCTGCTGCCGGGCGCAGGGGCAGCGCTGAGACCCGTTAGGAGCATGGATGGATGGATGGATGGAGAAAATAAAACGGTGAGCCCAAGCCTCAGCCACTGGGAAGCTTTGAATCCAGCAGCGAGATTCGGCTTTCAGTTACTGATCTGCTGTGCAGAAGGGAGTTAATCTGGATTTATACCCAGGGAGCAAAAGGAAGCAATTTGGCCCTGGGTTTCCCATCTCTAATTGCACGCCTGCAGCCTGTTCTCGCAGGGAGATGACAGGAGATTTGCCACCGACCTCAGCAAGCTCAGGTGTAGGCTCCAAGTTTCCCATCTTTATTTTTTTTCTTAATATTTAGTATTTTAGGCATGTCTTGGAATGATCCTTGTGACAACTTCATGAAACCCATCTGGCTCCTATCTCTTTTTTCTTTTTTTTTTTTTTTTTTTTTAATTATTTCTCACATGCATCTGTGCAAATCTAAATAAGCTATCGATGGTGAAATAACACACGCTGTAAAAGCGTGAACTCTGTCTGCTCGGTGCTTATTACCACCAAGTGCAAAGCCACTAAGAAAGGTGTTTCTAACTGGGCCTCCTGTCCCCGATAATTCAGGTGGTATTTGTGCAGACAAATCAGGGCACCAAAGCATTTATTTGCTTTTAGTGACAGGCACCATCTGCTGCATGCCTGCGAAGCGTTCAGGAAGGGATCCTGCCCGCCCGCCGCACGCAGAGAGGCTGTGGCAATGAGAATAATAACGGTGGATTTATCAGCAATATTTGGAGGCAGATGAGGGCAGAGGGTACGTCTGCGAGGGCAAGTGCAGGCACGGCCAGCGGTCCTGCCTGCTGGGAGTGGAGGGGCAGGGGGGTTAGCTCCAGCACAGGATGGCGTGACCTGGCCAACAGCTTCCAGGTGGGAGCGAGCATCTCCCGAGGATCCACGCTTACCCAGGGCAGCATCCCCCCAAACCAGGTCACGGCTTAAAGAGATCGCAGGCTTGGAAATGTTCCCCGATGGCTTTCGTGGATTCACCCACAAGTGCTACCTGCGGATAGATCGCCAGGCAAAAATACCCACTTGGGAGGAATTTGGGTACCCCTGGGGCACCCAAATTTGGGATAGTGAGGGACCATAAACCTGCTGGGTAGTGGGTGTGAAATCTTTGACAAGCACGGCATCTCGGTGGTAGCCTGGGTGTCGTTACTGCCTTCCGCTGTGACAGCAGCCGAATGGCACAGCCCCCGAGGTGCCCAGGACCGATCATCCCCGACGCCCTAATTAAGCTGTGCTGCTGGTGGCAGGCTGGCTCCCGCTCCTGCTGAAATGGGCACGTTAAGGTTTGGCACCACCACGTCGCCATCTGCAAAGGGAGGGAGAGGGTATGGCGCTGGTAGGGGTGGGAAAAGGCTGCGTGGTAAAGCACTGCAAGGGGAGCTGATGGAAAGGGTTTCGGAGCATCGCTGTGACTCTGTGTCTCAGAATAATGCTATCCCTGCTATAGCTATATATTTTTTTTAATTATTATTATTTTTTATTTTTTTCTTTAGAGCACAACAGGACTTTTTAAGAGGAAATAGCTACTCTTCTTTTGGGATAAGTAAGCAATTCACTCCTGGAAGAAGTTCCCAGGAATTTTTTGCTCTCGCACGCCTGTGCATCACAGCAGGGTCAGCTCCCCGTGCAAGTCAAATTCATGCAAAACAACATACATGTAGGCTCTAGTCTACTGGGCTTAGATCAGAGACGGATCAGATGACTCACAGGAATCTATGGAAATAGATCAAAGTAGCAGCACACGTTTGAAGAGAGCGCTTGCGTTCGGCAGGGAGCGGGGTTTTTTTGACAGCGGCTGGGAGCGTGAGTCAGAGCGTGGGCCGGCGTGGGTGGCTGCGGGGGCGGCTGCATCTGTGGGTGTCGGACCGAGACAGACGCAGATAGATGGCTGCAATTAAGTAGTTAGCGAAATGACTGTAATAGTAAAATGAATTTAAAGGTGCAGGTTGCAAACGCGGCACTCCTAAATAGCTCCTTCCCGGCAGCTCGGGGGCCCGGTGGGCGTTTCCCGTCGGATGCTCCGCTCCAGGAGCCAGTTATCCCTGCTGATGTGGGAGGCAAGTTGGGCGGCTGCTTGCTGGAAACCGGCTGATTTCCAGCTGCCGTGGAGGGCACGGGACGGGTGGTGAAGGCCTGCCCGGGGCGGCGGGCACTGACCCCGGCACACTCCTGCCAGGGAAGGAGAGCGGAGGGGAGGAAGGGATGCCAAGCAGAGCTGGTGAGGGAACGAGGAGAGGAGAACAGACCTACATTTACTGGGAATAGTTGCAAAACGCCCACACGCTTCTGTGGGACTAGGATCGTGCCCAGAGCTCAGAGAAAAGCTGAAGTTGGTGGGGATTTTCTTACGCTGCCCATCGCTATTGCTTCTAAAGACTGGCACTGGATCCCACTCCTGACATGACCCCGATACTCCGGTCCAGAAAGGCTGCTCTTGGGCTGTATCTCTGCCTTCGCAGCGAACGCAAACTTGCAATTAACTGCCACTGAGGGACCTGGATTCGGCTCCTTTGCTACTGGTCTTGGTGTCCCCATGATGGCAGCGGTGCCCGTGTTACACCAGCTTGCTGACTCCATCCCCGCGGGACCCCACCTCTCAGCAGCCCCATATGGGAGCTCCCTGGAGGGGGGAAGCGAAGCGAGACTCGTTTCCTCGCTGCTATTTTTAGGTATTGCGATTTCATGCCCTGCCAATCAGATTTGACAAGTCTGCGTGGCAGGAGTGTCGCGGTTTAGGCACGTGCGAGAAATCTGATTAAAATAAATAAATCAAGAAAGCCCTCACTCGATAAGCGACAAAGAAAATGCAAATCTTGTGGCCGCAAACCTGCACGCCCAGCTAAATCTCCACGCACGACCTGGGCGAGAGATCGGTGGTACCAGATACCTGCTTTGGACGGATTTTTTTTGACATTTAAGCTCCATTTCCACACAGCGGTGCTGCTGACTTAATTCATAGTATCAATGTACTCGAGTCTGTTAGTAATTTTTACGCGTTTGAGGGGGAAAAATTAAAGAAGTAATCCTCCAAGGCCAGCTTTGCCATTCTGTAAAAATGAGGTAGGAGGGACTGTATTTAGTGATGAATCCTGCTGTATTCAGTGATGAATTGTAATTAGATTTGCTGCCAACAAGGGCAAATGGCTTGGTCGTCTTATGAGCCGTGAGGATCTCGTGTGCCAGAACACAGCTCCCAGAAGAGACATCCTCCTGGGTCCTACAGGTGGCTTCCTGCACATTTCCAGACTGCACAGATCGGCCAGTTGGGGATTACCTGTGGTGCTCCAGAAAACCTCTTATCTTCTGGTGGAAACCGTCCCTGTTTATTAACGGTATTTCAATAAAGAACTTCCATGGATTTTTTTTTTTTTTTTAAGATATTGCTTGGTAAATACCTGTTACTGCCCTGCCCCCCCCTCGCTGGCCCTGCAAGGAGACATGGATAGTGGGGATTTCCTTCTCTGAGCACATGGCTGTGGAAGGAAGGTTTTATAATTTATTGATTTTTTTTTTTTTTTAATTTCTTTTTCTTTGAGATGTTCTGCACAGACAAGAGACCAAAGGATCGCCCTTCACTCTGATTGCTACACAGAGCACATTTTAGCAGGGAGAAAAAGTGTTATTTTGAATAATTAAAAAAAAAAACCCCAGCCCCTCTTGAAGTAGTAGATGTGTAAAATTAATGTATTTTTAAAAGCGTTGGTATAAGTGCTTCTAAATGTGTCCACTGTAGCATGCGCTGCCCACGCAGTTGCAGCGTTTCCCAGCGCGGGTGAGCAACACTGTCCTCTGCCGAGTGTTGTCAGAGCTGTGCACGGCCACCCCCAACACGGCCACCACCAGCTCCAGCGCCCGAGTCTCGCTTGGTTTCAGGAGAAGTCCTGGGTGCAACAATTTGCTTTTTGTAGCTAAACAAAGTCACACTGAAACGGTTGCCCAGTCCGGTACATTTACAGGGGGTTATCCCTGCCGGCGGGAAGGACAGACACCCGGTGATGCGTTGGGAGACTTTCAGGCTGGGTGATGTACGGAGGCGAGGAGCTGTATGGAGGTGAGCTGAAACTCTGGTGCCCACCTCACTCGCTGCAATTCCTGCGACGTTGCCTGCAAGCAATTTCATGGGATATAAGTTACTGGAGATAGTCCAGGTTTACTTAGTACACAGCTTCTTATTTTCCCTTCTCGTTTTCAACAATCTCTGGTCTACAGAGTTATCACCCATTGCGGTTTAAAATACTTATATTTCAAACTATGGATTGGAAAGGAGAGAAATTAAATTGCAACGTGATTTTTTTGGAGGCAAATTTCTATTCCTGTCTGTTCTCAGATTGGGGGGCAATTACAGTGTATCGGAGCTTGGAGTTTCATTTACCATCTTTGATTGTCAGGCAGTCAGATGCGTGCCTTTCCCCACCTCTCAGACCTGTAATTTAGCTGCTGCTCTGCCATGACACTTGACTCTGTTTTAATTACAATGATCACTCAATCTGGAAAGCTATTTCAAGGGGGCTGAGGGCTGGGCGTTCTGAGCCCTCTCCTGCTCGGAGGCTCTGCCCGGAGCCAGGGTGGTGGCCGTGCACCCTGGAAGGAGGGTTTTGCATCTCATGGGGGAAGTGGTGCAGGTTTAAAGCCAGGTTGGGATGACCGCAAAACAGCCCGAGTTCTGGGACACAGGGTAGAGCCCGGAGCCATTAACCAGCAGCATTTTCTGCTTTCTATTTTTGTGTAAAATCAGGGTTTTATTATTATTGTACTTTTTTTTTTGTTTCCCCTTCAGTGGCAACTGAAGATGTGTTTTGCAAGGACGATGAGCGAGAGCTCGCTGGGGTGTGCTGCACGCCAGCCATGCCAGCAGACAGCCTCCCTGACCCGCCATGCCGTGCCCATGCTGTGCCGTGCCTGTGCTGTGCCGTGCCCGCCGCATCCCTGCTCACCCTGTCCCACGCACAGCCCTCACCCCGGCCTCCTCACACTGACTCACCCTCCCGTGCGCCTTCGCACGCTGCTCTTTGCTGCTTCTCCACTCCCTGCCTCTGCCTTTTTTCCTTTTCTATCATAGCGTAGAATCATAGAATCCCAGGTTGGAAGGGACCTCAAGGATTGTCTGGCCCAACCTTTCTTGGGAAAAGCACAGTCTGGACAAGCTGGCCCAGCACCCTGTCCAGCTGAATCCTCAAAGTGTCCAGTGATGGGGAATCCACCACTGCACCAGGGAGATTATTCCAATGGCAGACTATTCTCATTGTGAAACATTTTCCTCCTGTGTCCAATTGGAATCTCCCCTGGAGTAACTTGTACCCATTACCCCTCGTCTTTTCCATGTGACTCCTTTTAAAGAGGGAGTCTCCATCTTCTTTGTAGCCACCCTTTAAATACTGTAACACGGTGATAAGGTCTCCCCTAGGCCTTCTTCTCTCAAGGTTGAGCAAACCCAATTCTCTCAGCCTTTCCTCATATGGCAGGCCTCCCAAGTCTTTGATCATCTTGGTGGCCCTTCTCTGGACCCTCTCCAGCCTGTCTGTATCTTTTTTGTATAGCAGGGACCAAAACCGAACACAGTATTCCAGGGGTGGCCTGACAAGTGCTGAGTAGAGTGGGACAATGACTTCTTTATCTCTGCTGGCGATGCCCTTGTTGATGCAACCCGGCATCCTGTTGGCTTTCTTTGCCCCTGCAGCACGCTGTTCACTCATACTGAGCTGCTTGTCCGTTAGGACCCCAGGTCCCTTTCCACAGAGCTGCTCCCCAGCCAGGTAGATACCAGCCTGTGCTGCACTCCTGGATTATGTTTTCCCTGGTGCAAGACCTTACACTTGTCCTTGTTGAACTTCATGAGGTTCTTGTTAGCCCACTCTTCCAGCCTATCCAGGTCTTCCTGCAGGGTGGCTCTGCCTTCTGAAGTGTCCGCTTCCCCACTCAGTTTGGTATCGTCAGCAAATTTCATCAGTGCACACTTGATCCCATCACCCAGATCACTTATGAAGATGTTAAACCGCGTTCAGGCCAGTATGGATCCCTGGGGGACCCCACTTGTGACAGGTTGCCAGTTTGAAAAGGAGCTCTTTACCGCCGCCCTCTGGGTGTACCTTGTCAGCCAGTTCCCCACCCACCACACAGACCACTTCTCTGGGCCGTAGTGAAGCCGTTAAACATTGAAAACAATTTTTCTCCCCATTGCCCTTAGCCGCCTGGGATGACAGCAAATGGCAGTCTCCTGCCATGCTGGTTTTTCACCTCCCACCTTGGTCAAGCTCTTGACCAGCTTGGGGATCAGTCCAGATGCTTCAGGAGATGGTGCTGTGATCCCTGCAATCTCTAAAAATATGGGCCCCCTTAGCACTGGGATCCTGAGGAAGGTGGGACACTGGGTAGACACCTGATGGGCTCTCCGTGTCAGCAAAGCTTAATGACAATGAGCTTTGTGTCTGTTTTTAATCTGCAAGAAAGGGCAGTGGGGAACATTGCCTTACTCCACTGGTTCCCTCTCATGGGGTACGGTGTGGGGGCACAGACCCCCCGTGCAGACAAACAGGGGCTGCTTCTGCTGTGGACCAGCTGCAGCCGGGACTGCCTTCTCCCCTTGCCTTCCGAGAGAGCGCAGAGGGGTCCTCTTATGCAGTTGGAAAAGATGACGTTTAATTTTCTTCTGATTTTTTCCTTTTTCCTCCTTCTCTTTTTTTCAGTTCCAAACACTTTTATCTCTGTCCTGTCACGAGGCTTGGCTTTCACTCCTCAGGGCTCTTATCGCTGAGCAAATATCCTTTACTGATATCATTTGTACCAGCTGAGGAGCAGCTCCGCACGCCTTACGAGTTCCAGTTTGATCACATATAGCATTTACAGGGTGAATTTGTTTATTTAAATAAGTTTCTAATCTTCTGCTGTATGGATTCTGGACAGGATGACCGCTTTCCTGGCAGCAAAGTTAGAGGCAGAACCTCCAAAAACAAGATAACATGGCATAATTCAAGAAAACTCCTGACTTTATGAACTGTAGTAATCAATGTTTCTATTTAATAAAGTTATAATTGTCTTGATTTGCTTCACGCCTAGTGGCTCAGCGGATGAAGCTTTGTGGTCCAGTGGCTGCTTATGCGGAGAGTTCTCGCAGGTAATGCCTGCTCTCCGGGTGTTAATGAACCAAAGCTCAGGTCTCTCCTCTCGGGCAAAGCAATGGTTGTCACTTCATCTTACCAGTGGTCCAGCAGAGCTGAAGGCACTTACCCAGGGCCAAGTCCCCTTCGTCCTGCTGCTGCTCTCCAACAGAAGGTTTCCCCGCAGAGAGCTGAGGTCCCGCGGCGTGGCTGTCACCGAGGTGCCCCAGTCCGTGGTGCACCTGGGGACACCTTTCGCAGGCCTCCAATGCAAAGTCCTTGGGAGCAGGGGAGTCTGCAGCGCAAGCGGTGGTAGAGGTTTGGGTGAGTTCCTGGCACGCACTCATGAAAGTTTCCTCCCAGGACATGATGCTCTGAAACTGGTGGGGATTAGAGTAGCTGCTGTGCAACTGCGCTGAGGCACACAGTGTTTCTGGCGGGCTGATTGAGAAGAGATTTGGGCTCCATAGGATCCTATTGAATGAGAGCAGCTGTTGAAGTGTTTTAAGAAATGACCTAGATAGTGTTTACTTGAAGCTTAGAAATTGCTGTGAGATGAGAAATCATTGTTTGCCTGTGTTTTGGTTTTTTTTGCTCACCATTCACAACTCACATCTTGGAAAGGGACGCTTTGGGAATCCCAGTGCTTCCAAAAAGAAGCACCACTCAAACCCTTGCTCTCGCGTGCCCTGCTAAAATCCCCCACCTGCGTATTTACGCTGGGCTGGGCAGCGGGGCAGCCTGGCACCAGGCAGCCTGTAGGACCAGGCTGCGACCCAGTGCGAAGGGCAAAGCAGGCTGAAGTGGCACAAAATAGCAGTATTTCCTGGGAAAAAAAATTACAAGGCATCTGTAAGCTAATGTTAATTCCCCTAATGAAGCAGCTAAGTGTCAGGTGTCAGGCATCTTTACCCTGTATGGGTAATTATTCATAGGAGAGAGAAGGGTGGTGTGTCCCGGTAGGGAGCTGCCTGCTGAGAGGCAGCTTCTGAAACGCTACGCAGGTCCCCTGCGTGGGATGTAACCCATCTGTGCATGATCAGGGTCCTTGCCCAGCGGGAAGATAACTCCATTTATCCCCTCCTCAGCACCAAGTACCCCAGACACCTTGAACTGGGGACAGTCTTGTTGCCCCCGGGGCAGGGGATGCAGTGTCAGCTGAGACATCTTATTTCCATATGACACCTGCTGGTACAAAAAAGGCACGGCTGCCTTTAGAAACAAGAGCTGCTTTGTGGCTTTTTATTTTTCCAAAAAAGCATGCACCTCTTCCTGCTTGCCCGTATGGGGTTTCTTGGTGCTGAGTTGGTGTTCTCAGTACTCTGACTCATTTTGGCAGGAAGGAAAGTACTTGTCCGAGGCACTTATCTGTACAGGACGTAGCTGTCTCGATGTCTTTGATTCTGCAGAAGATGAGCTTTCAAAAAAACCCCCACCCCTAAACTAATAAAATTTAAAATTATTTCAGTGGCAACAGAAACTGCTCTGAATGTGAACCGATGCAAAGTAGCTTAACGCCATCACCATAAAGAAAGGCGACCATATTTTCACATCGAAACACAGCTCTTGAACATCACCGAATTTTATTTTATGCTTTATCACTTTGCTTAAAGATGTTATCAGTTTTGTGCAACCTCTGCCCTCTATGTCAGCTTAACTGCCTGCTGCGTTTGTGGGAGGAAGGCAGTAGCGATGGAGAGTAGGAGCGTGGAGGCCCCCGTGGCTGCAGGATGGATAACCTCCATGGGTCCCAGCAAAAATCTGGCGCACTGCACTGGTGCAGGAGGGACCTGCGCCGTCAAAGGGTGCTTGAATGGCATTTTGCAGGGCCTGGAAGGGCAGCGGAGCTGCAAGGCATATTTACGCGCTGGTTTTCTGCTCCATCTGGAGAGGCAAAGCTGGAGTTGAGCAGGAATTACAGTCTGCCAGGCCCGACCTGAGAGCGGTGAGCACCTGGCCCCCGGAGGCTGGCTTTAGATCTGTCTCCATGTCCGATGGAAAAAAAAAAAAAAAAAAAAATGCTGGCTGGGAAAAAATATTCTGTTTACAATACTTGATAATATTTTTGTGCTGAGGACTGCTCTCTGGCTACATCACAAATACCAACTTGCTGGAGGCATCTCTCTGCTGATGCAAATCCCACTAAGCTTATTCTTAAATCCAATATCGCCCTGAGTGAACCGGCAGGTTTCAAACGTGGTCCCGAGCGCTGCGAAGGTTGCAAACCCTCAATTTAACAGTGTCGCTATATTCTTTGGCTGGCTGTTTAAGAAGAGTATCGCTCAACAAACAGTAGTTGAATGCATTCATGTCAAGTGAAATCATGCCTTTAAAAGGTTTAGTTGTCAGGTATTCATTAAAGCGGGTTTCACATCAAAATGATAGTCACTAATACAGCGAAAACATCTTTTATAGCTTTCAAGATTTTTATGTTACATTGTATAAATGCCGAATCTCCACTGGTACAGAAATGTCTTCCTGGACCTACCTGGTAGATACGAGACTGCATTTCTCTGGTCCCCTTCAGAAGAAAATTAATACAGTATATCAGTGTGGTAGGGACAAGGACATTCCTCAACTCAAAGTCCTTTATGTAAATAGGGCGCCATGGGCTGTAGCTGCAAATTTAGCATAGCATTCACATTGCTTCTGCAAATGGTTTTCCACCTTGTAAACACTAAAACTGGAGTTTGTCCTTTATTATCTCCGCAAAGTGAAAATTACCATTCTAACTTCATTATGTTTTTAAAGTAGCTGAGCTAAAAGGTAGTTCTGGCTTAAGAAATGGAAAGTCGGTAGCAATCTGGTCACTTCAAACTTTGGTTGTCTGGATGCTTTGAAGAATCTTACTCATCTGGGAGACTGCTAAATCAGCATTTAGTACTAACCAGTCCTTTTTCACTAGTCCCCAGGATGGAGAAACCCAGAGGACACCGCCAAGGCTGCCGTGGCAGGCGGCACCGAATTCAGGTTCAGGATAACGGGAGCTGCAGCACACTCAGCTCTCCCTGAAAGTCAGGCAGGTGCCAAAATATGGATCGAGGCATCTCACTTTAGACTAGCTATTTTTGAAACTCCTGGCCCTGGTGTGTGAATTGATGGCATTTCAGTTGCAAAGAGCAGATGGTACTCGCTAGTGATCCAGGACAGCTTTTTTGCATTAGTGTCAAAAATAGATCAAATGCCAGCTGTAACTCTTTTGGGTCAGTGGAGGTGAGTTCACAGAGTGATGTGCACAATACTGCAACGTGCAGCGGCAGGGAAAAATCAAGCGTTCCTTTTAGCAGCACAATGTGCTTTTCAAGAGCTTAAAATGCTATTTCCCCTGTCTTTTTGCACAGCTCAATTCCTTGTGCATTTCACTCGGCAGTAAACTAAATTGCCAGATACTATAAAAGTATTATTCTGCGTAGATTCACCTTTCGGTGTGGTGCAATTCAACGTTCGCATCCAGTTCTTGGAGGCACGTTGGGCTGTGCTGCTGATGGGGTGCTTGCACAGGGGCACGGTCCCCTCTCAACCCCGTGAGCTGGAGAATCACTAAATTTAGTGGTGCTAAGCAGGGTTGGGAGGGACCGGAGGGGAAGAAGGAGCTGCGGTGCCCTCGTTTGCCTTCCCAGGAAATCTAGTTTTAGAGGTCCTGGTGGGAAGGCTGCCAAGCTGATCCGCCTAAGAGCAGGCAGCGTAAAGAGGAGTCTGAGAGTGTTTTATGTTCATTAGGAAACCAGAGGTGATTTCCCTTTCTCAGCTTACGGCTCATTTTACGTATTGCTGAAGTTTAGTTGTACTCTGAGAAACTACAGAAAGGGGATGTAGTGTCAGCAAGGATGATCCTTTTTTGTTAGTTTAATTGGGTGCGTAACCTCTTTTTTTTTTTTTTTTAATTTTTTTTTTTTTTTGACTCAAGAAACCTGTGATGCAGAAAGAAGAGAGTTTGCATCATTTAAGGCAAAGAATGAGTTGTGTACGTGTAAGAAAGCTGGTCCACAGGCACACCCTGCTGGTTTGTAGGGAGACTGCAAAGGAAATATATATATATATATACACATACACACAAACACATTATAAAAAGGCAGCTTTCCTGCCTTCTTATAATCTACATTAACTTTTTTTTTTTCCCCATGGTATCTCTCTCTTGGTTTTCCTTTCTGAAAACAGGAGCAGTGATGCATGAGCTGCGAAGGAGGGATGTGCAGAAGTAAGGGAGGTTTCCTGAGCAGGAGGACTCCCGCAGCAGACCCCCAAAGCTTTTGGAAGTCTCTACCAGATCTGTGTGCCTACCAGAACGACTTCATAATGTGTGTAGCTGAAACAGCTAAGATCTAAAGGAGGTTGTATGTGACACCTCTGCGTGCCCTAAGCGAGGTAAGCAACACTGCGAGCTCAACTGTTCTCAGGATTTTTCCACATGAAGAAAATTACCGGAATAGCAACAGAGGAAAAAAACCTGTTCTTTGATTCTGCTCTGGAATGTCTCCCAGATGCCCGTGTGATGATTGCCTCCATATGACTTTCCACCCAAAAGACAAAAAAAAAAAGGAAAAAAACAAGGATGAAGGCAATAATGCTCCCTTTATCCCTGAATAAAATGTCTGCAGTGATTCAGAAGTAGCTAGCCCAGTCGATTTCCGCACGCAGACCCGCTGCTGTTAACAGTATGACTGAATTACCTGGGAGCAGTAAGTGGCTTCAAATTGTATCTGGCCTTCACAGGGCAAATATTGAGGCTGGTGTTTTGAAGAGTTGTAGGTGGTCTTTGGCCAGCCCATTTGAAAGCTCTCAAGTGGAGCCAATTTTGAAAAATTGCTGCGCAGCTGAAAATCAAGCTTTTTTTAGAGATGCCAGACCAGAGACACCCTTCTTCATTAGTTCTGGAGTGGGTGAACACCTGCCTTTTTCGAGAGACATACTGCAATTTTCTTATATTTGGGAGTCATAAGACTGCTGGAGAGAGAGCTGCCTGGGGAGGGGTGAACTGAAAAAGATCCCTTGTTTCTGGTGCATGACCCCCAGGGAGCACAGGCGGGAGCACAGCTGTCTGAGCATTAGCACCTACCGGGGTCTCTCTTCTTCCTCCACCCATGATTTGGGTAACCATGGCAAGCTGGTACCTGCATAGCCCTGCCCGTGACAGGTGGGTGCCCGACAGCCCCCAGGTTCCCTGGCTGTAGCACCTCGCTAGGGTCGTGCCTGAGCTTCTTGGTCCTGGGTACGCTGGCAGGACTGGGGGAAGCTACTGGGTTCTTGATGTTGCCTGGTAATAAAAGCGATGTCATGGGCATGCAGGAATATGAAGTTTGGACTTCTCCCTGTGAAATCACTGTGGGAAAGGGGACGGAGACAGAAGGGGTATCCAGTAGCACGAGCAGGCTGCATGTAGAGCTACTCGGGAAGCTCCCCGAAGACCAGGAGCCTCACCTGGAGGTAAGCCACGTTTCTTTTTGCCATTTATCCTCTTTATACCTGGTGTAAATAACGCTTGTGGGGACTCCAAGTTTTTCTGACTTGTTGGAGAAGGAGGTGATATTACAAATTATGGTGCCTAACTCACTCTCATTGGAAAAGAGCTTAAAGGAAAAATCATCATTAATATGATGATTCAGTTTTCATTCACCCTTTTTGTCAGTACCCCGTGCTCATCTACATAACCGGTTTGGAAATCCTCTTCCAGCCCCTTCCCCAGACTGGGTAAGCGTCAGGCCTTCACTCTTGCGAGGGTATGGTTGGATGCTGGGCCCTGGGAACCACGGGGCTTCTATTCCGTTTGCATCCGTAACCCGTTTTTATCCTGTAAGGAGGGCTTTACCTTCGGGAACAAAGTGGTTTTCCATGAGCTCAGTTCGAGCCCTGCAGCCCGAAGTGCAGTTATCAGTTCACACCTCTAGGTTGTGCTTCTGGACAGCTTTTCTCATCAGCTCCCATGGCTCTCCTAGACCCGTCCTGGAAAATGACGCACTTTCTATCTTACTTCTCGTAGATTATATTTGTCGGGGAAATAATTAATCGCTTGCATTTTTTGTATAAACCTATAATGAGCTTATAATAAATCGGAGTAAGATAGCTGCCTCATGGTCAAATAAACGGCAAATATAGCAACATCCTCAATAATAATAATCCACGCAGATATATGCCTGTGTATATTTTATGATACTTTTATACGGTGCCAGTGGCGTGCTAAGAACTTCAAAGCCTTGGAAGACGGATCTTTGCCCTGCAGCACTTGCAAAGCAAACAGCCACTGAGGGGAAGGGTAGCAAGGAAGTGCCCGATATAGTTGGGATGTTTGCACAGTAATGTTATTGCTTTGCATAATTAATGGCAGTGGCATGAGGAAAATGCTGGGGCTGATACTTTTTTTTTTTTTTTTTAAGGGTTGAGGGTTGTTTTTTTTTTTGGTTGGTTGGTTTGTTTGTTTTTCGTGATGAAAGATCCCTGTCAGTGACCACGCCTGATAATGTGCCGGTTCTCAAACTTTGTGAAAAGCCTGGGCTGATTTTGCTGTGACAGTAGGGAAGGGCTGTGCCTTGTGCTGCTAAATGGAGAAGTAGCTTGGATATGGCAGGCGCAGGAGGAAACAGGGAGATTGGCTCAGAACAGGTTTAATTTAGTTGTAACAGGTTTTATTTTATTTTGCTTAATGACTTTGGAGAAGAAACAAAAACATTTCTTGTTTCTGCGTATCCAGTTTGCATTGTTTTTACAGCATGATTGTTTCTTAGTTCTTCTCCTTCTCTCATACACAGACAAAAAAAATGCTATTTTGGATTAAGCCGTCACTGTGGTATGCGTGGTGGTACTACACAAGGAAGTAAACAAGGGAAAAAAAAAAACAACAGTGCACCACAACTCTTCTCCTTGCACTACAAACCTACAGTCAAAAATATTTTTGTTGTTCTCCAGTAGCTTTTATGATGTCCTGGTCTTTGTTCCGATTTCCGCAATAGTATTTGTAAGATAAGCTATGAAAGCAGTGGGAGATACGACGGGCCTTTCCTGATAGACCAGCCTCCTGTAACACAGTAACCCCGCTTGTTATCTACAGCGAGTGCATGATGATGCACAAATACCTTGGATTATTATGAGATTAATTTTGGGTGGAGCGGTAAATCCCCCATTGACTCTGCACGTGTCCAGGCACTCGTTCAGCAGGGCTCACATGCTGCCGGAGCGCGGGGAGACAGCCCTCCTCTTCCAACCAGGACGGTGCGGCCTCCTCTCTCTGCAGATATTTTGCTGGGGAGGAAAAAAGCCCACAGGGCTCTGGAGGGAGAGTCTGTTACGCACCGTTTTTGCAAAGTGCTCATCAGTGTCCCTTCAAAAAGGAAACAGCACTTAGTAAGATGATGTTCCACCAGAACGGGAACAAATAAAGGGGGCAGCAGCTGCAAGGTGATGAATTTCAGCTTGTCCCTTCAGCTAACAAGACTTTTTTTTTTTTTTTTTTTTCCCCCCTGCCATGACATTATTCCAACTGAATGCTCTTGAGGTTTGAGAAACCACCATGTAAATAATGGCATTTCAACTTTGGAAGTGAGTCATCTCCAAGCTAAGGAGTGCACAAAGGCTCCCTTCAGTTGCCTCACGGAGCAGGGTGATGTGCGTTTGTAGCTCAAGTTGTCAACTTTTAAGAACAATTGCAGGCCTCCAGAAAAATCAATGGGGATATTGCTAATCATTTACAAATAAATGATAAATCCTGTTAGTTTGCTATCCCAAAGTAATTGCTGCTGCTTAGGCAGAGAGGGCTGAAGGCTAAAGATACTCTTGGCCACTGGATTGCTATCCTCAGCTGCCCCGTCTGCTGCAGATTATCATCTTCTCTGTTACCTTGCTTCAATAGTTCATTGAATCCATGCCTGAAACTGGATCTCTTAAAGAAAACAGATTTTCTTTAAGAAAGAAATGCAAATGTTTAATCAACTTTACACACCAGTGAGGTGTTAATTGTTAAGACTTTGTGGGTTAGGATGGTTGACACAGAGTAACTTTACCCTCTCCACCATAATCACGTGCAGAACTAAGTACAAACTTGCATCTCTGCAGCTCCTTTGAAAATTTAGGAATCAAGAGATTTGGGCTGAGCCTTATCTGTTCAAGCACGAACACATTCGGGCTTAAACCTGGCTTCCAACTTGAGTGCAGCATAAATATATATGTACCCGCTGTCTGAGTAGTCTTCTGTCCCTTCCTTTTGCTTCTCAGTATTGCTGCTGCAGTAACTGAAGTGCTTGTCATCTTTAAATTGCTTTGCAGACCCTGGACTTGAGACAATAGTTGTTTTTTTGGCTAAAAGCTCAAAAGGGAGTTAGTTGGGCTGGTGCGTGTGTTACTCCCCATTCTCTGGTACCCTTTGTGAGAGGGCTCCTGGGAGGGATGAGTAAGGGCCCAGCCCAGTCTCCTGGTAACTCAAGTCATTGCGGGGCATTGTTTGATGAGGCTTTCCCTGTTTTCTGTAATGCTTGGATGACCGTGATGCCCAGGGATCAGGGGCGAGGGGCAGAGCTCTGTAGAGTTAAGCACTATATGAACATGTGATAAAGAGACAAGTGCTGAAGAGTTTACAGGCTATTGTTGGTGGGCAAAGCCAATTGGACCAGCGTTACAATTCCTCTGGGCTGGTTTGGTTTTGGGTGGTGTTTGTTTTTTTTTTTTTTTTGGGGGGGGGGGGATGGGTGTTTGGGTTTTTTTTAAATGGGAAAGTCAGCCAGCATTTAGCAAAAGAAAAAAGAGGAATTCTGTTTTCACCTTTCCGGTTTGATACTGGTACGATGGATACCAGAGTGCAGCTCTGATTTTGCAATGAAGACTAAAAACTAAGGGAATAGCTAAACCCAGCTGAGCCCGGAGCTTTGCCTTATAAGGGAACTGCCAGAAAGCGCCGTTCCCCGGCCAGCCTCTCCTCGGCAGAGAAATCCATAAAGCAAAGTGGTGATGTGTCAGAAAGGAGGCTGCAGGGATGGCCAGAAAAACGACGCTCCTTCAAATAACTTTGCGAAGCTTCAGCGTGAAGGAGGCCACCGGCTTCCTCCTCAAGAGCCGTGTGCGCAGTCACGCTGAAGAAACATCCATAAGTTTGCCTGAACAGGAGCCTCCTTTGTAACAGCTAGTGCGGAGAGTCTCTATTGCAGGCTGGAACTTCAGCTGACTTTTCCTCAGCTGGAAGCTATAAACACCTTCTGGACTACCAGGCACTTTCAGCTGACTGGAGAGATCTCCTTCCCCCGGTTTAGGAAATATTCCTGGCTTCAGCTCCTGGTTGCCACCCCGTCCCCGAGCCCGAGCTGTCCTTTCTGACTCCTAGGGCAGATCATTCATGCTGCCGTCCCTAAGAGCCTCATCCATCTGCAGACATGCCCGAGCAGCCCCACAGGTTTCGGGAAGCGAAATAGGGCTGACAGGTCCTCTTCTTGTGCCATGGGTCCCTTCCTGAGTAAACGTGGTGCTAGAGAGACAGCAAAGACTGCTGGCTCAGCAACAAAGGTAGTATATTTTTTTAATTAAAAGGGTAAGTGGTTATGAAATGTTCCTGAAGCCTTAATGTGACTAGGCATTGACAGCACCAGTTCTGTTGGCAGTATAATCAATTTAAATAGATCTGCTAACGTCTGCCGTGCAGCCATGTGACTCCCCTGGGTTTTGGCGTCTCAGCTGCAAGGCAGCGATTGCAGAGGGCTCGCTGGGGTGGAGCGGGATGAAACACAGCCTTGGCAGGAGAGAATAAGGTCGTCTTTGTACATGAGGCAGTCTCCCAGAGCAGAGCATCCTGGTGCTACTCCAGCCCCCAGCTCTGCTGGGGCTTCCTCCAGTGCTGCAATCGCAGGCTAGTAAAACGTGCCGTCAGGCAGAAACTGAATTTGCAAATGAGCAGATGTGGGGAAGTTCCCATGCTCGTTTTAGAAAAGAAGGGCCAAAACTGAGAAACCACCGCCAGCTTGCCGTGCGTGGATTGTTGTCCAACAGAAGAGCTTCATCTGATCTTACCTGGTGTTGAGCCCGACTTTGAAGACCACAGAGCAGGGCAGAGACCTCCCAGTGCTTTGGGAATTGAGCTTGATCAGCCCCTCCGCTTTGGAATTAAGCGGATCCTCCCTGAAGGGGAGAGGTACCTCTGAGGAAGGTGTTTAGTGCAGATCATCAGAGGTGCTCTGAACCTGGTTATGACTTTTTTGGGGAGCAGGTTCAACTCCAGAATACACTTTGAGGGCAAGTGGCCGTGTAACATGTGAAACCCGCTTGTGAGAGCGCTCGCATTATCACCTGCTGTCACTGCTGTTATGAGGTATGGGTGAGGTTAATCTGTCACGTAGCCATCAAGCTGGGATAATTTTTAGGGGGTAATGATAAAAAGCTGGCGTTATTAAATGAAAGCTACAGCTCCCCTCACTAAAGGATCTACAGTATAAAGTGGTAAATGTGTGTATATGCTGCCATGCATGTAAAAACTTTATTTCTGCAGAAACATCTGATATCCAAGAGCTCAATTAGGTCTGATGAATGGGCTTAAGCTTACACTTCAAGAGCAGTCTTTAGAAGCACAAGGACGTTTCCCCACATTAAATATGTACCTATATAAGTGGCTCTGTAGGGGTCTGAAGCATCACCCACTGAGCATGGGTGCAGGAACATTGCACCTTGCCAACAACTCTTAACAGGTTTTAGCAAAACCTAAGCCCTAGCAATAATTCAGAATAATAAATCCTTTTTCACAACATTGTCTCTATTAACGCTGTAAAAACTTGAATTTAAATTAAATCAGTCCCTATCTTATCTCCATCAGTACTTAGTACAGAATCACAGAATGACAGGGGTTGGAAGGGACCTCTGGAGATCATCTAGTCCAACCTCCCTGCCAGAGCAGGGTCACCTCGAGCAGATTGCACAGGAACGCGTCCAGGAGGGTTTTGAATATCTCCAGAGACAGAGACTCCACCACCTCTCTGGGCAGCCTGTTCCAGTGCTCTGCCACCCTCAAAGTAAAGAAGTTCCTCCTCATGTTTAGGTGGAACTTCCTATGCTCCAGTTTGTGCCCATTACCTCTTGTCTTGTCCCCGGGCACCACTGAAAAGAGCCTGGCCCCAACAACACCAGTACGGTGTCCTTTGTCCCAGTGGGACTGCTTCACTGTGTGCCAGAATTTGACCTCCCACATGGGAGCAAACCACACTGGAACCTGTCAGATCTAGAAACATGATGAGGTACCTGTCCCTCAGGAACGTTAAGCCTGTACACTTCCATCTCAGGCTGCAGTTAATAATTGATGTTCCTCAGATGTAAGCTACATGCTTCTGAGAAAATAAAAACAAACATACATTCCTGCCGCGAATGTCCCCGTGTCTGAATGTGAACTGCTAATGAGTAACTTTAGCACATAGTTTGGGAAACAGCGTATAAGCTCTTTTGTATGAGGCTTGCTTAAAACCCTCAGTTTTGCTGCTTGAAAGTTCTTGCTTCAGGGCAATCCCAAGCACAAATACAGGCTGGGTGGAGAATGGATTTGAGAGCAGGTCTGAGGAGAACTTGGGGATGTTGGTTGAGAAGCTCAACATGAGTCGGCAACGTGCACTCTCAGCCCAGAAGGCCAACCTGGGCTGCATCAAAAGAAGTGTGGCCAGCCCGTTGAGGGAGGTGATTCTCCCCCTCTACTCTGCTCTTGTGAGACCCCACCTGGAGTACTGCATCCAGCTCTGGGGCCCCCAACGTAAGAAGGCCACAGACCTCTTGGAGCGAGTCCAGAGGAGGGCCACAAATATGATCAGGGAGCTGGAGCACCTCTGCTATAAAGACAGGCTGAAAGAGTTGGGGTTGTTCAGCCTGGAGAAGAGAATGGTCTGGGAAGACCTTATAGCAGCCTTTCAGTACTTAAAGGGGGGCAACAGGAAAGATGGGGAGGGACTCTTTATCAGGGAGTGTAGCGACAGGATGAAGGGTAACAGTTTTAAACTGAAAGAGGGGAGATTTAGATTAGATATTAGGAAGAAATTTGTTATTCTGAGGGTGGTGAGACACTGGAACAGGTTGCCCAGGGAAGTTGTGGATGCCCCATCCCTGGAAGTGTTCAAGGCCAGGCTGGATGAGGCTTTGAGCAGCCTGGTCTGGTGGGAGGTGTCCCTGCCCATGGCAGGGGGGTTGGAACTAGATGGTCTTCAAGGTCTCTTCCAGCTCAAGCCATTCTATGATTCTAAATATTACAGCGGTGAGAAGAGTATTCTTGAGCATCTTTTTTCTAACCTGTGATTTTGTGTGTGCTCTTCCTAGCCACTCTTCTTCACCTGGTGTCTTTTCCTAAATGCATAATGTAGCTTTTTGGAGTGCACATAGTCATACAGATGTCTTGTTCTAGGTATACAGTATGACTTGGCTTTGACTCATGGGCTTGTCTGGGCTGATTTTCCACTCAAATTGTGCTCTTCCAAACAGCAGTGACTGCTGGGGTGATGGTGGCAATCGCTTGTGCTGTCATCTGAAGCATCATGGCTGTGTGGGCTGGGATCTGCTACCTGCATTGCTGGCGAAAAACAGACGATGTGCCTCTGGCATCCACCAGAAATACTAAATGTCTCAGGCTGTGAGCTCCTCGATGTGGTGGTCTCTAAATGCTTGGAAAGCACTTAGCACGTAGCACTGCTGCTGCTTGCAGCACTAACCTGATAGTGAGGATGGTCAAAAGTAGCTGCTGAGGTCTTGCTGGTACCACTGGTCCCGCAACAGGCCTCAAAACTGACCAGAGTCAGCGCAGCACGTCCTGGGCACTACATCCAGTAACCTCATGGTCGAGCATCTCTCTTGGCTCAGCACAGCCTTCGTAGGCACGTGTGACCTCTGCAATGGCACGGGACAGCCTTGGCATTTTGCAGCACTTTATCGAGCATTATGGGATGATGGTTTTTAGCTAAAGTTGAAACGTATGATGTATTTTCTTTCACTGCAGAAGATAAATCCCAGCTATTCTTGAGCTGGTGGTCATCAGAACCTGATGCTGTGGAAAACCAACACTTTACCCTGGCACAAAAAAAATGTAAGACTATCGCTTGCTCTGCTCTTCATGAAAAAATTGTTTTTTGAGCACTCACCTTAAACGTCTGTCTGTATGGTCAACAGACTGCTCAACCACCGTGGCTATTCCTTTTTGCATCTAGAAGGATGTACTGTGCATGATCTGTGTCACTGTATTCTCATTATAGCTACCTGCCTATTAACATAATCCTTTAATTGTCATTACATTGATAAATTACATGCTGGGTGCTGTTGCACAGTCCAGCGAAGCAGTTTTCCTTTCAGACGTGGCATCTGTTCCTCCAGGTTAACTGGCAGTGCCTGTCTGGAAGGGATGGAGTCACGCCTGGCGAGCTGGGGGGACTCCTATCTCACCTCACTTCTGCTTCTTTCATCTGTCAGTTCCATGACCTTGTTCTTGAAACAGCATGTCTTCCCTCTGGTGTATGCATTTTTTTCATGTTTAAGTTTAGTCAAAATCCAGGGGGCTCAGGCCTGACTTTAGTCTAAGGACTATAATTTTCACATGTACTCGCATGGTTTCTTTTTTGTTGTTTTCTTCTTCCCTTGCTCATGAAGCCCCTCTGCTCCATCTCCTGCCAGAAGATTTACTGCATCCGAGCTTACTGCCTGCCTTTCGCTGGGAGTAATGTACCCCATCACTTCTATGCGCGTCTTCAGCGCCCGCTTTCCCAGCTGACTCCAGCCAGCTGCTGCAGGCTGTGCCTTTAGCTCCTCTACCTGCCAGCCTGAGCGAAATGGTGGTTTTGCAGGAGAATGGTGGCTTTGACCAGGCACCCATCTGATGGAGTGATGCTCGGCAATATCCTAGCGCTGTCGGGGTGCCAGTCATGTCTCCAGTGCTTTGACTGCCTGGTTGGGGAATAGATTCAGAGGGTGTAATGGTGCAGGCCGTGAATGAAAGCTGCATTACCTAATGGGCCTGACTCCACAGTGCTGTGTAGACCATGCATCTGTCCTAGTGTTTTGTGAATGTCTGTTGTTTAAGTCTGGCTAAGATCTGTACAGGTTCTGCTATTTAAGCAGGGACTTCAGAGAATATAGGTCAGCTAGTTTACCTGGGCTGTAAACCTTTATTTTTGGTGTAGCTAGGTGTATTTTGGCTGTGTTGATACATACTTCTCCATCTAGACAACTTTGCAAGTAACATTTGTGGTATAAATCTTGTCTGGTGATGACAACTAACAAGATGGTCAAGTTGCCGTACGTATGTCTTCTGGTGGCTTCACTGTCTTGTATGTTCTGTAGGGCAACATTGACTCCGGGCAGCAAGAAAGGAGAAGGAACCTCCTTTGATGCTGCCAAACCACACGAGTTATGCCGGACACAGGCAGTATCAGGGGATGACTCACAGGATGATATGTCAGCTATGTGACCTTCTGAGCTGGGGCTCAGAGCCAGTTGGAGAGCATGGCCGAGCTTGCTCAAGACAACTCGTGCTTTCATTGTTATTGTCGTGCAGCCTTTTCAATGCCGTGGCTGATGTCGCCTGCATGTCCCAAAGCAGCTGATGAGGCTACTTGACCCCTGTTAGTCCTCTCAGTAGGGCTTGAGTATTGAAATAAACACGTGGCGGGGGACACGTTCACCTCCAGATGAACAAAAAAGGATCTCTTTCACTTGCCCTGTGTGAGAGCTGTTGGGATGATTTAGCATATCCAAAAATGCAAGTGGTTAGTAACGCCACCCATATTATTGCAAATGCTTTCCAGACACAAGACGTTGCATTTGTGTTGCTACAGCTATAGTAGCGTAGCCTCTTTTATCGTGCATCTTTACCGGGGCAGGGAAAGCTTGCTTTGTGCAGTTGCAGCATTATCAGATTGCTGAAAGCCCCCACTTCATTTATTTTCAGCTCCTCGGAAGTGCTGACGGCCGTTGGCCAGGCTGCTGAAGATGGCTGTGAGGTGAGAGAGATCGCAGCACTCTTCTCTGGCAGCGGCGAGGAAGGATGTTTTTGTGGTGAGGAGGAGCCAGGCACAGGTATGTGGAGTCTGGCTGCGCTCATCTGAGAAAGCGGAGGGGAAGCCTCGCATGGGTCTGTTTTAATCCTTGGGGTTTAGAGTCAAATAGCTGCATGGATTTGCAGCGAGCATGTCGGTCCTGTATGCAGGAAGGCTGCGCAGAAGCATGGAAAAGTGCCAGTAACTCTTATTTCAAGCTCTGCGATAGGTCATGTCCGTGGTGTAACTGACTGAGCCACGCTCCCACTCGCTGGCGTATCCTCCCTGCGTCCAGCCAAGCTCTGCCGTGGGCATCCAGGAAATCCTTTCCACTGAGTCAGGGAAAGGACCCTGTTGTGTAACACGGAGTTTGCACCCTATTGTGGCTTCCACACGAGATTAGGACAGCATCTGCACTTTCCCTGAACTAATGTTCAAGTATGCTAGCAGCCAGCCTTCCTGGGGTGTCCCCTGAAAACTGTAAAATGAATTAAAGGGACACTGAAGCCCCACTTTGCAGGGACGAGCAACAGCTGCCGGACTTGCCAGGGAGAGCCAGCGGGCTCCAGCTTACAGCTGCTTCCAATCACTTCCATTTCCTGGATAATAGTGTTCATTTCCTTCCAGATTTTACTTGCCTGGGAACACAGTAACATCTGCTCCTCCAGGTTTCATGAAAGATGAACTTCTGTATGGCAGAAAGGGCTTTGTCTTTTTGCTTTGTTTTTTTCTCAGAACAGCTGCTTTAAGCGAGGTTTAGACCTGAAAGACAATTATAAAAATTATAAGCTTGCCTCTGTGTTTGGCTATTTGCTAAACAATTTCTCCTCCTGCTTGCTCGCAACGCCAGCCCCAGCTCTGGAAGGCCGTTTTTCCCCGATGTTTGGGGCCGCACGCAGGGCACCGACGGGCTGTGTCTCCTGAGCGCTGCCTCATGTCGCACAAAAGCTGAACAGATTGGCGGTGCCGCTAAAATGTGCCTGTGTTGTAGCCAATTCTACTGGGGATGCATAAAACGCTACGGAAATAAACCTTTCCCATGCAAAGATACGTTCAGTCAGCTGCACTAATGTGAGTAAAAACTGAAAAGGTTCACAACAGTGAGAGTAAACAGATTATTTGTTTAGTGAAAAATACCTCTTTAAATGCTCACCCCTCTGTGTAAGCTTGCACTTAGAGAATTCAGAATTTACTTTTTTTTAGTAGAATATGACATAGTTCATCTCTATAGGATCACTTATGGAACATAGATCACAGGTTTTTTGCATAAAACTAAAAGTAATTAGCTTTGTTAAAAATGCTATGTACCTCATGGTTACCAGTAACATCATTCCTCATCGCGTGTCTCCTCTCTTCACTCTATAGTTATATGGTAAAAAAGTAAGTAACTCTTTAGGGAAGAAGAGTCAAGTAGTTAAGAATAGTTTTATTCTCGCGCAGCCCAATTCTAAGATTTCAACCCATAGCTCTCCTACTGTCTTCAGCGGAAGCCTAGCATCTCCTACAGCCTCTTGAAGGCGGCATTTATGCAAAGGACCTCTCTTTCTGGGCATCACACGGTCTTTTAACAGACCTTTGCACACATGCAAGTCACGACGCAGTGGACTGACTCTTTCCTAGAACATCCCTTTCCGCTCGAGACAGTGCGCCCCGACGTCCCTCTGCCTCGAGATAATGTGTAACAGGCTGCCAGACTGTTTGGAAATAATCTTCTCCATCCATTTGCAGCTCTGATCTGAAAGCCTCTGAGAGTTGAAGGTTAAGCAGTTCGAGTTCCAGCCGGAATAAGCAGCCTGACTTTATATGTGAACTCTGAAACACGCATTCAAAGGTTGCACCTGTAACTTCCAGGGCACAGCTGCCTATTACCCATGTCCTTGAACTCAGAAGACCAGTAGGTAACGGAGGTGCAGAGAAACTAGCTTTGTCCTGCCACGGACGAGCCGAAGCCAGTCTGCTCTCCTGCTGCTCTTTTTGTAGCACTAAATTCCCAGCGTTGAGTTTCAGCAGTACTCGGCAGGCTCACGACCGTCTGTCTGGGTGACAGCCATCCGGTGACTACGCTGCTTCTACCCTTCATCTCATGCGTGCAATGCTCTTCCAATTTTTAAGATGTAAGTCCAGCCTCCCAATAACTGTCACCTAAACATTAGAACTTTACAGGGGACAGAAATAAGCAGGCAAGAAAGCACAGGTGTAGCACTATTAAAAGGTGCTCATTCTTTTTCTCTTCCCTGCAATGTTTCAAAGACGGCATTGGAACCATTTGTGTGCAATCTATTCAGGGATGCAAAAAAAATGCTAGCAATCTTTTTTTAGAACTACTACGTGGGAAGAGCACTGTTCCTCATGGTTTTTCCAAACAATCGCTTAAGCTGCTGGTAATCCTGAGCAGAGCTGAATGCCATTCAGCTGGGCTGCACCGGGCATACAGAACTGGGCCAGATCCTTGGGAAACGATCAGCAGCGTTCCACCACACACATCCCTCAGCTTTCCCTAAAGTACAGGGTCATTGTACAGAGCTGGTGGATGTATCAGTTCATTAACTTATGAAGTCAATGGTTCTCGATATACAAATTACTATTGAGATGCAAATTAACCTTTTGCCTGTTAGCTGTTAAAATAAAGGGTATAATCTCTATGTTCAGGATGTTTGTAAAAGATTATTACTCACTAGCATGTGGATTTTGATTGATTCTTTCCAGTTCTAGTAATCATTAACAACTACTGGTAGTTTAAGAATTACTTTTTATTTCAAAGGGTAGACTTTATTTGGCTTTACACCAAGGTAGATTAAGTAAGCCACACTGAGCAGTTATTACCTTTCTCTTCAATCATACTGCTGTATAAAGAGGCAATACATTCTACTGCTTGTGCGTTTTCAACTCTGCATTTCACCTTTAGTATTAATAAAATATGTTGACATATCAAACAATGTAACTAATAGGTAAAGTAAAACAAGAATGAGTCACTACTTAAACTATTTTTTTTAGATCATGCTTTGTCTATTAAAGTATATCAATCGAAAGACAGAGATACAACTTAGAAGGCAGATAACCAGACGAAAAACTTACAGAAATGTAGAAGGTGAGATAAACTGAATAAATAAAAGAACAGCATCAGAATACACATAATGAAAGTCCAAGAAATAAAACAGATGTAGCTTCTTGATTAAACACGATGGACAGGAAGACACGTGCCTGATCTTCAGTTTGTAATTCTGCTGTAGATACGATGCAGTAAGTCAAAGCTGAGGAGGAAACAGAAAGGTGGCTGGCTGATGTTTTCTTAACCATAGATATGTGAATAACTACATGTGTCTGTTCTGCATGCCTTCTGGCCCAAAATACTCGACATGAGTTCATTTTTCATTTTTTCTATTTAAGTCCTTTTAGCACAAAATATCCTCCCTACCGCAGCTTGGTTCTGGTCTTGTTGCTCAGAGCCAATTCTCAGGTGTCTAATGGGAGTTTAGTCTAATGCAGCACATACAGCAAAGAGCCTGAAGACAAAAAAAAAATAATCATATCAAATGGACTACTGGTAGGGTCTATTAGATTTGTTCTCAAATTAGGCCCATGATGTCCTGAGTGATTGCTGTAGGGTATTAGAAGGTTACTTTGTGTGCAATAATGTGACAGAATAAGGGATTTTCTAGTAATTCCAGAATTGCTTGTATTTCCTCCTAAAATCAATATAACCATATCATCCAGACAGACAACTGGTTTGGCTTCATGCTCTGTTATAAGGATATCTAATTGTCTGAAGTCCTGTTTGTTGACCAAGCAACCAGGAGAAATTTTATCTAAATATTCAAAATATCCAGGCCACTCGGTCATCGTTTAAAAATTGCCTGTGACAGGAAGGCTGTGAAGTCTGTTGTCCAACAACATCCCTTTCCTGTGGTACAAGGCCAAGCATACAGAGAGAAACAAAATTATCAGAATTTCTTGGCCACCGCTCTTCCTTTGAGCCACCCTATGGCAGGTGTAAATCAAGCTCCTCGAGACCTGTTTCACAGATTTATTATGTGAGACTCCTCTTTCTCAGAAAGGAGAATTATCACTCATCGATTTTTAACCCAGGTTGTTTCGCTCACGCATTTTACAGCGTGACCCAATTCAATAATTGTCTCAGAACAACTGAGGCGGTGACAAGCCACGGCATGTGCGTGGGAATGGGTGACTTTGCCCCCAGATGTAATGTTAGAAACATTCCAAATTTCAACAGCACAAGCCAGTCAGTCAAGGCAGAAGCCCACATAATTTGGTCTAATACTGCTATGGAAACTATGCTGCGGGCTAAAAATACTATTTAAAAAGTAGAGATTCTGTTCTTCTGTGTTTTTTCTGTCAACTCCTTGCTTCAGTGAGAGGGTTTCAATCCCTGCCTGAAAAGATGGACCATTATGGAGCAGTTAAAGATGATGTGAAGGTGTTCTGTGATGGCAGTTAACACTAAAAAACACAAATTTTGTGCTTTCACAAGTGTTTCAAATGCACTAAAAATACCTTACAAGAATGTTGAATGTTTGTTTTCTTGGAAGTTAGGATGAACATACACACATTTAAGCACTAAACTAGTTATTAGCAAAAAATACCTGCTTAATCCAGGCTAATTTACAACCTGGATTGCTCCATTCTCTTAAATCTTTCAATTCGGTCTTGCGAATCTTGAGTCCCCGCTGGCCTACTGTGGTGGAACTGTTCAAAAGTCCTTGTCTAAATATTAAATACCCTTGGAGTGTGATGGTACAGTGTGTGCTACTGGAAGCGCTGCTGGTAACGTGTCTGCAGTCACCAGCAACACGTCAGCTCGCCCACTGGTACCAAGAGTTTCTGCGTTGCTATGCTTCCTTGCCTCCTTCCTTTCACCTCCTTAAGAAGGTTAGGTGTTTATAAAGAGAGAATTACATGGTGGGGGGGGGAGATATCTTCCTTCAAGGTTACATTCTTCAAGAATTAAAAAACATTGGATGTTTTCTCATTAGTCTTTATGGGACTGGTTGTTTTTAAGTCAACAGAAGACTTAAACAGTCTTGCAACTTGCAAGGAGACTCGCAGCTCCTGGTTGTTGCAAAGGAAGGCTGAGCCCTAAATTGCCTGAAGTGTCCGTTCCTCTCCCCTCAGTGGGGCAACAGAAATGAGAAGGTGCCGAAAATATCAGGGCAGAAAGAAACATGTGGGTTTTGCTGATGAGTTTGCCATTTCAGAAGTGCTGGGGTTTTGTTGGTGCTAGCATTGTTCTCTGCACTCACGGTGGTTTTTATGTGCTGCAGAGGAGCCGTCTGGAGGTTGGAAACTTTTAAACTATTTGGATTACCACTTATGATGAGACAGTTTCCATTACAGACTGATTGCTTGTTTTGCTTGCTTGATTTTAACTTGTTTTGTTTTGTTTTCCTCCAGGATGGGTAGCCCTGCTCCTAAGCCTGGGTGTCCTTGTAGGCTTAAGCTTCTACATGGCTACAAGTAATTTTAACCTCAATTCGTGAAAGGGCAAAACAAGCTGTGTGAGAGAGGGTTTTTCTACATGAGAATGTGAAATGGGATGCACTTGTGGTTTTGCCTGAAAGACTGCATCTCTCCAAGTGCCTTTTTGTAAAGTGCTAGAATTCAGAGCTGAAAGCAACCAACTCGGGACAAGGTGTGGCTACAGCGCACCGTCACCTCCATCGCTTCAGGGATGGGGTGGCACGTACAGATGTTATGGTCAGCCAGCGATCGCCCGGCACTGCACAGCTTCGTATGTGCCAAGCCAGCTTGTGGTCAGCCTAAGTGCTCTGACCTTTGCTTAAAGGCAGGCGGCAGTTTTACATGTCTGTTCTCAAAAGCGTCTAGGTGTGAGTTTATGGACCCACCCGAGCAGCCTGTTCTTCTGCTCCTGGGGTCTGTCCTGAAGGCTCAGTGCAGACATCCGGGATACAATGGAGCAGCCAGGTGATATTGTCCCTTGTTTCTATTTGCTGCTAGCACAAGGTTACCAAGGCTAATATTTGAGGATCAGGAACGCAAAGAGAAGATCCAAGTTTGCATCCACTCCCTGGGTTGCTGTGGTATGAAGACCTGGACTGCAGTTCGGCAGGTGTCATCAGAATTAAGCACTGAATATGATCGTGTGTGGAACACATGGGTTTTGTAACGCAATGATTTAAGTATGTTGTAGCACAAATAATATGCAGTGTGCTGGATGCAGCAGGGGATGTTTCTCTGGTAGGTCAGCTGTTGGCTTTTGGAGGTGAACGTTCTGATGAGGAAAGGATTTTGCATCTGAAGAGTGCTGTAACTGATAACGTGCAGGAGGAACAATGGTTCTGTCTCGCTGGCGAAGATGACAGGAAATGGGTTAACAAATAATGAGGAAAAAATTGTGCCAGACTTTGCCGACCATCCTCAATTAAGCTACTTCTATTATTTGCTTGCTCTTGTGTATATTTGTCATATACAGTAGAAAACACAATATATTGTCTCTTAATCACGCTAGGAGTCTCTCAGGCCCTTGTGTCTCTTCATGTCAGTCTCGGCAAATCCTCCAAATATTTTTGTTGCTTTCTTTTGAATGAATTCCTCGCTGCCCCTGTTTGCCTGGAATGAGAGTGACGAGAAACGAGCTATGGGCTCATTGATGCACTACATGGGGGAGATGACTTTGAATTTTTGCTATTTCTTGTCACTTGAAGTCACTCCCTCAACTATTGCCTTCCAGGTAAATTATTCCTCTGAATATTTTCCTCCTTGTTGGATTTCTAAGCTATTACGCCTAAACATTTTAAATTTAATTTTCTTACATTAAATCCTAACTTTATCTACTACTTATGCTTCTATGCTCAGAGGAAGCTGTTCCGTATCCTCTGTACAATCCAACAGGGAACATTTCTTGTGACTGAGCACCTTTCATTTGAATCTGTATCAAAATGTCACCCAAATGTGCAGCAAGTTAGCCTCACAAAAGAAAAAAATATTAATTTTAGGAACTGCTGTTAGAATCGGTAGGAGTACTGGAGTGTCTGGTCCTCAGTTCTCTTTTAGAAAGCATTACCCAGCAACACATGAAATGAAGCCAACATAACCATTTAAAATAGCAAAGTAAACAGTTCATGTCGTAGTCAAGATAATCCTTCATTTCTGCTGCTTATCTGAGATCTGCCCTGCCGATCTGATGGGAGGATTTAACCTTCCTGAAAGCTGGTATCAGTGCATGTGCTTGAACTGGGAAGACCTCTTTCCACCTGCTTTTCAGAGCCCTTTCTCCTAGAAGATTAACGCCGCTATGCCCCTTTTAGAAAGAAAACCCGCTGAAATACGGATTATTTTTAGAGGCATATACTGGGAATATTTTGCTACAGTACAGCTTAAGGGAAATACTTGAAAAATAACGCCTATTTTAAAAACTTGCTTTTTTTTCCTTTTCTTTACAGAAAAACCCTGTTGTCTTAAATTCGCATCATTTTTGTCTTACAAAAGTACGCGTATAGCTGCGGAAATTAAAAAGAGAACCATTGGTTTATGGTTACCGCCGGTTATGTAACCAACTCAAAATAAGAGCCATAGGGAATTTCAATTTCAAATTTCTTTGCACTATGTTGGAAACCATTTTTTTTGTAATTTTCTGTTTCTCTTGGGATACTGTGTGAAGCACAGAATGGCAGAGCAGATGGCCTGTCTTCTATTGCCAGAGAGACGAGTAATAGCGCTCTGTTCAAGAGGCAAGGCTAAAGGGGGTTTCTTTGAGATGTGGGAAAGCCCAGTCCAACACCTGCATCAAAGAAAAAATCAGAGTCGGTTTAACACTTTTCACAAGCAAATGGATGTATTTCTGATGTTATCTTTACTCCATTTTTTATGGCTTATTTTAAAAGTAAAAAAAAAAAAAAAATCCATCTTTTAATTAAGATTCTCTAGTATACCTGCACCTTTGGGAGAGGAAAGAATCACTGGGTGAAACTTCTTAGGCTTAGTCATAGTAGGAGTGAGGAATGATGTCCTGAACTATGTAGCAAAAGTTCTCAGAATAGGGAATGAGTCACTGTTGCCCTTGAACTTTGTGAATCTGAAACTATATTTATCATTTTGCATTGTTCCCAAGCTGTGTATTTGTAGTTCCACACACAGAGCAACTTGCCTTTTCTGCCCTGAGGAGCTAAAACACACACAAGGGAAATTCCAGGGAGAGAAACTGAGGATTAATTTCTTGAAGTGAGTGTTAAGAATATTTGTGTTGGGAGATTACAGGGTGATGCTAAAAGGTTAAATAAAGGAATAAGGCAATAGCATACAAAGTAAAAAAAAAAAAAAAAAAAAAAAGAAAAAAAAGGAAATGAGTAAAATTAAAGAGTTCACGTAGGGTCAAGAATGTGAGAATGTGTAACATGGGGTACCGTCATGAGATGCAAGTATTTTTGTTAATGTAGTATTTTTTCTTTTCCTTCCCACAACCTTATTTGCAACATTCAGAACAGAAACCAGAGCACTAAAAGGAAAGACGTGGCTCGTTAAATTTTGCATTCTTCTTCTCCCCCCCCACTACAGTGTAAGAGGTGAATTAGACAAGTTTTTGAACCAGGTCAGTTGCTAAACAGCTGGCTTGTGAAAGAGTGCAGCTGTCACGCCGAAAATATCACCTCGGCACTAAAAATCAGTGGGGAATCTTGTAAGTGCCTGCAGAGCTGTGTGTTCAATTAGTGACCAAACGCACACGCTGGGAGCGTGCTTGCTCTCCGGCACACAGCAGCAGCCCCTGTAGAGAGAATGGAAGAGGTGTTCGAGAGACCTCTATCTTTAGAGCATTTTACATAATGGAATTTAAAAAATGAGAAATATTATTATTGGGTGGCAGGATAAAAGAGGCAGTTATTGGCTTGCCAAAAAGACTTAGCAAATGGAAATCCAGAAGCAGTTCCAGGGTAATGTAATAAGTATGTGAGAACTGTAGGTACTTTGCATTTTTGTATGTGATGTAACTGTAGGCCAGGATTACACGTCCCACACTGATATTTCAAGTTTCCTTGTTCAGTGGGAAGGAAAACCACTGGTGCGCTGAGACTCATTTTATAGGCATAGGTTATCAGCTATCTTTAAATCTGCTTCCAAAAACTCTCATGGCTGTTTTGACAATTTATTAGCAGAAGGAACTCCTGTGGGCATTTGCGCTCCGGTGTAAATATAAGCAAAGGCTATTCTCAATGCCTGTTCATAGTGATTATCTCAAACTCGGAGTGCATGGAAAACAGGTAACAAAACCCCCTCTGTGTTTTACGTGGCTGGTTAAGAGCAATTTACTAAGCCTAGGCGGCTGAAACTTTCAATCTGGGGGGGGGGGTGGAAAATAAAATACCAGTATCTTCAGAGTTAAACATTTCCAACAAAGTGTGCAGGAGGATCATTTTAACTTAGAACTAACCTTCTCCACCCCCACCTCCCCCCAAACACAATAAACATACCAAAAGAAATAAACCTCAATGGACGGGGAAATCGTTCACAAGGAAATTTAGCAGTAATAGACTTGGAACTACAGAAGTATTTACATTTTTGCTCAGAAAATTATGATTCCTGAAATGAGAGAAAGCCTGTGGCAATTTAAACACTGGTTTCCATGTTGGCATTACTGATGAAGTAGGATGACAAGAGATCTCCTCTTCTACTGTTACCCATAATGGATACAATTGACTAATACAGATTTGTACTCATCTAGGACAAATTTAGCAATTGGTTATGCGAGCGAAGAGTTTCACCAAGTAACTGCAAAATCCGTGACTTCCAAGATGCTCTACACTGGCAAGTGGCACGTTGGGATGCCATGACAGAAGCTGAAGTATACGTCAGGAGTGACATTTATCCCTTGTGCTGCAGCCCTATGTTTTTTTTCTGCTACTCTTCCCACTTCGGCTTTTGGCATTGCATTACTATGTGTCGGTGGCTCCCAAACTGAGAGCTGGAGGTGAGCAGTAGCAAAATTTTCACGCTGATGAAGTGTTTGACGGCGTGAACACGAAGAACGGCCGCACCCAATTCATCTAGACGTCCAGGTGTTTTACTTCTTACCTGTTTGTTGTTTCTTGTGGGTTTTTTTTGTAAAGTTGTACACTTTGGCCTCCACAGGGAGTGCTGGCACTGAGCTATGCAATTGAACTTTTCTTGCAAGCGCGTGGAAACCCATCAGCGGACCCGGGCGATAACAGAAATGTTCGCCCAAAGCATCTGGGCTCCGCTCTTCCCGCTCAGGCTGTTTCCAACACCCCGTTGTTCCCCCAGCCCGTCCCCGCAGCGCCCGACGGGCAGGACGGGGCCGGCTGCCGCCGCAGGCCGTGCCGCCCGGACGGCTCCGCGGCGGGAGCATTCCGCTCCCGCCCCCACCTATATAAACGTAAAAATAAAAAATCGCCCGTATCCATGGCAACCCAAACCTGACACCGACGGAGCCCAGCCCCTTTCCTTACAGGCCGCCGGGGAGGGAAGCGCCGCCGGGGGCGGTTTCACGGGGCCCGCGGGGACCCCCGGGCGCTCCCGGCACCGCCCTGCAGGTGCCGGCCTCACCCCGCGCCCCTTCCCCGCCGCCGGGCCACGGCCCGGGCCCACCCGCGTGGGGGCGGAGGTTACTCAGACTTTCCCTCCCCTCAGGACCCGGGGCCGACAGAAAATGGAGGCGCGGGAAGGGCGGGGTGACTGCGGGTGCGGACGGCGGCCCCGGCCCGCTACGCGCCGCCGCCGCCCCGCCGCTCCCCTCAGCGCGCCGCCGCCTGGCCCTGCGGCCCATCCGCCGGCGGGGGGCGCTGCTCGGCGCTGCTCGGCCCCGCTCCGCCCGGGGGCCACGGCCTGTACCGGCCCCCACGTCCTTATCTGCCCCCGCCGCCCGCGGGCCTCCCCCCGCTCCGCTGCGCCCAGACCCCAGCGGCCCGCGGGCGGCTGGTCCCGCGGCGGGGGCGTGGCCCGGCCGGGAGCGGCGTCCCCCCTGGCCAATGAGCGCGCCGCCTGCCTGACAGTTAGGCAGCCGCCGCCAATGGGGGCGGGCGGGGGCGGGCGCGGCGGGGTGCGATCGGCGCGGCAGGCCGGCGGCCGGGGCAGTCGGCGGAGGGAAGTGGCGCAGCATGATGCGGCTGTGGCGCTCGGCGCTGCTGCGGGAGCTGCTGCTGCTCGGCCCGCCGGGAGCGGCCGGCGGCGGCGGGCCGGCTCCCGGCGCCGGCCCCAGGCGCCTCCCGCCGCCGCTGGCCGCCTTTGGCGTGAGCCCGCCCGCCTCCCGCCGCGGCCCGGGGCTGCCGCCGCCCTCGGCGCGGGGTCTGTGCACTCGCTCGGAGGGAGCCTTGGAGGAGCCGGGGAAGGGGGCGCAGGCTCCGCCGCCCACCCCCGGCGAGCCCCCCGCCGACAGCGGCCACAATAACCACGGCGGTGGCAAGGAGCTGGCCGGAGGCGGCGGCGGGGGGGAGAAGTGAGTGCGAGGGGGGCGGCGGGGGCGTGCCGGGGCGCGGGCGGCGGGGCCGGGCCGGGCGGCGGGGGATGCGGAGGCGCCATGTGAGCGCCGCCTTCCCCTCGCGCGCGTGGTGCCTGCGGAAGGGGGCCGGGCCAGGCCAGGCCAGGCCGGGCCGCCCTGGGTGGGGCGCGGGGGCCGCCGGGTTCTCTTCCCCGTCAGGTGCGAGGGCCGGGCGGCGGGGAGGGCGCCGCGAGGGGGCCCCGGTGGCGGGCTGGGGTCGATCACGGCCGTGCCTGTGCGGTGCGGGCCCGGCTGCCGCCTGCCTCCGGGTGGGTGGTCGGGGCGCCCGGCCAGCGCCGCGGTGCGGGGCTGCGGGGTCCGGCGGGTCGTGAAGGGCGGGCTCGGAAGGGGGGGAAGGAAGGAGCCCCTCGGGGCTGCCCCGGCCGCTGCTAGGGGTCCCTCCCGCGTCAGGCTGGGGGTGCGGGGGGGGGTGGGGTTTGTGCTTTGGCTCGGAGGAGGCAGCCTGCATCTGTGTGTCTTTTTCTAGCGCTGCTGCTTGCATAAAATATTTTCCAAGAGAAGTGGAAGCTGTGTCATCTTACATTAATTATTAAAGGCAGCGCACGGGGTGTGTAGTTCGGCCTTGGAAGTTTTGCAGCGCTTTCTTCTCCACGTCTACATCTAGTGCAGTCAGGGACAGATACTAACCGCCCACGAGTGATGTGTACACACGTTCATAGGTGCTGCACAACGTGGCCCTGTGCTGAGGCATCCTCATTTGTCCCTAAGTGGCAAAGGTACCTGCAGGTAATAGAATGATAAGACTGTATGCGTTTATGAAGCTAATATTCCTGCACTTAGAACCTGAAATATTGTTAAAAAAATTGTTCAGGGACAGGCGTAGTAGATAGTAGCGGATACCGGGGATAGAGTATAATGATGAAGTAAATGGGCTGATGGTTCTTAGCACTCTCTTAGTCCTCAGCGTTTTGCAGATTTTGAAAAAGTCTTGTTCATTTCCCACCTCCCCGTCTGACAGTTCGCCCCTTGCTTGTTTGAACCTGCTGTTAAAGGAGAAGCTGCTGCCCAACACCTGGGTACAATTACTATCTCTGATAGCCTTTGACAAGAAGTTTGACAGCTTAACTGCAGGCCCTGTGAAGACCCATCTCCTTTCAGCGTGTTTGGAACATGCCACTTGGCTCTTCTGTAGGCAGCCCGTGTGTCATCTTTGCGCTGCTTGTGGGGTGGCATAATTAAAATCTAAAACCAAGCTGCTTTCCCAGGCTTTGGTGTGCTTATTACTTAGATGAAAAAAGCAAAAGACAGAGGAAATAAGGCCTTGTTTTGACACTGAGCAAAATCTTTCGTAGCCTAATGCTAAGAGGAAGTCTAGAAAAGATTCCACAAGGCCAGTTGGGAAGGCCTCAGCCCCTAGCTTTTTAATAGTTCTGCTTTTGAATTGTGGTTTTTGGTGTTTTGTTTTCTTTTTTTTTAGCATGAATTTGTAGTCCTTTGACATGGCAGCTGGGGAAGGAAGCTATCTTCTTTTCCCCTTTCTCCCAACCAAATGTCTTGGCTGCTCAGCTTGGTTCCAGCTTTTTGTTCCAACAGGATATAGTCTTCTTTAAAGGCATCGTTTATTTCTGCCGTCAAATGCCTTAAAAATGCATGCATGTCAGGTTACTTAACCATATACAATATAATACACAATCACGTGTATTATTATTATATTTATGCTATTGTTCAATGTGTATGAAGTCTCCTCTTTGAATTAGCTCTACACGTAATGTTTTGAAACAAAATATTATTCAGCTGTGGCTCAAGTAGGTGTGGTTTATAAAGGTACTTCCGATTTCAATGAGAAATCCAGACAGTACCATTAAAAACTTGGGAAAAACCAGGATGCCAACTGTGAGGGGTTTTTTGAAGATGTTGAGAAGGTGATTTATTAAAGAGGTAATATTTTCTTAAACTGAGCTTTTGTAAGAGCTTCCTACAGCTAGCATCAATTAGGGAAATCCTGTAATTTCTAATACGTCTGGTAAAGCTATGTAGTCACAAACCACTTATACACTTTGAATCATTTTTGGCTTTTGACAAAAGGGGGCATTTGAAAGTCAGATGCCTGTTCTTTGAGCCTTACTGCAAAATGAACAAGGAACAATTATATAAAACATACAGCATATAGTTATGAACAAGGAAAAAGCTGAAAACAATTTCTTTTCAGTTCAGGCTGTGCAGGAATTCCTGGTGGCACATTAGCCAGGCTGCTGGATACTTTCATTCTTATTTTTCTTACTTCAGAGTTATGAAAATCTTCCTTAAGCAATTGTAAATGATACATTACATGTGGAAATCTTTGCTATATTAAGACAGAGTGCAGGATTCATAGGAAAAGTGAACTTCTTCAAAAGACTGGTTTCTGGAATAAATTGGCAACTGGGCTAAGTCAGTGTAGTCTGTGTGTTCTGCCGATTCCTGCACTTTGCTGTCCATCAGTATATAACATTTGACTTGTGTTTGGCAGATGATTTGTGGACCCAACTGGGAAGACAATAGTCCTTTTCATGCTTTCTTTTTTTTGTTTGTTTTGGGGGATTATTTTTTTCTATTCGGTTGTAAGGTCATCGTTCTAGGAGGCTGGAATAACCTACAGGGTCAAAAGACAGCACTAAGATTTTCTTGCTCATTTATTTTCTTAACATCCTCATCTGCAGAGAGTAGGAATTGCAAGTGAAAACCTCAAGTGTTTTGTGCAAAGACTGTACAGAAATTTAAACAATTTAATTCCTCGTAGAGGGAATAAATTATGCGGTCTGGTGGCTGATGAAATAACTAGTATTCCATTGCATAACCAGATCCCCTTGTGCATTTTTTTCCTAAACATCTTCCGCCACCTCCTTATCCCTGCTATCCAGCCTTCACTCTGTGTATCCACCTGAAACTTAATACATTTTGGAAAGGAAGAATATTTGAGCTTAAACTGAGAGTGGTTATAGACTGGTAATTTTGATTTATGAAGGCTGTGGATTAAGATGCAATCATATCTGTGTTCATGCTTAAATACTTAAAGCACAATACCCAGTACAGTCCTAAATTATAAACTTGTATGGTATTTAATAGCGTTTACTTCTCTTTTTGATATAACTGTGCATCGTTCACTTTTACTTTCAATATAAGTGTACATTCTTGTTCTTACATCTTATGCTGGACAGTAGTAGGATCAAACATAGCTTATCTTAGTATAAGCTATTTCTAAATTACGAAGGCCTTGATTAAGGTGAGAGGAAGGAGCAACATGTGAGCAACCCTGATTTTTGAAGTCGAGCTAAATGGCATTACTGATGGATATTATATGGAATATAACAAAATGTTTAATTAAGGTATTTTATTAATATTTTTTTTCTTAAAATGACAAGGGAGTGGTAGTACTCCTTTTTAAGGACAGGGGTGAACTCTGGAGATACTTCTTAAAATTAATCTTGCTTTTGCACCTGGTCCAGATTCCAGAGGAATAACTGTATAGTAGCAGTGGTTTGTCTCACTGTTACTCCTGTTGGAGTGTGGATATAGTACTTGCAGCTACAGGTAACTGTTAGAAATGCCTTTTCCTTAGACCTTTCATAACTTCCTTCGAGGCTAAGGTTTTGAAGCAACAGTTCTTGTTTTTACCATAAATGCTTTGACATCTACTAAAACATGTCCGTCTTTGGTCTAAGTTTATAAATATGTAGTTTTGTCTGAATTTTGTAAGCTCTCATGTAAATGGTTATCCACCACTGTTAATGGGATCAGCGTCTAAGCATGCAAGTGGACAGAAAGTGGTTATTTAGTGACTTGACAGGTGTTCGTGTCTTTTAGTTGGAGATCTGTTACCAGTAGTATGATGACAACTTCTTCAAGATGCCTGTTTTAGATAGAGTGGCTGCCAACTGTAGCCCTTGCAGCTTTCATAGAATCATAGTTTGGGTTGGAAGGGACCTTTAAAGGTCATCTAGTCCAACTCCCCTGCAGTAAGCAGGGACATCTTCAACTAGATCAGGTTGCTCAGAGCCCCGTCCAGCCTGACCTTGAATGTTTCCAGGGATGGGGCGTCAACCACCTCTCTGGGCAACCTGTGCCAGTGTCTCACCACCCTCATAGTAAAGAATTTCTTCCTTATATCTACTCTAAATCTTCCCTCTTTTAGTTTAAAATCATTACCTGTTGTCGTATTGCAACAGGCCCTGCTGAAAAGTCTGTCCCCATCTTTCTTATAAGCACCCTTTAAGTACTGAAAGGCCTCAATAATGTCTCCCCGGAGCCTTCTCTTCTCCAGGCTGAACAACCCCAACTCTCTCAGCCTGTCCTCATGGGAGAGGTGCTCCAGCCCTCTGATCATCTTCGTGGCCCTCTGCTGGACCGGCTCCAACAGGTCCATGTCTTTCCTGTGCTGAGGACTCCAGAGCTGGATGCAGTACTCCAGGTGGGGTCTCACCAGAGCAGAGTAGAGGGGCAGAATCACCTCCCTCAACCTGCTGGCCACGCTTCTGTTGATGCAGCCCAGGATATAGTTGGCCTTCTGGGTTGCAAGTACACATTGCTGGCTCATGTCCAGCTTTTCATCCACCAGTACCCCCAAGTCCTTCTTGGCAGGGCTGCTCTCAATCCCTTCATCCCTCAGCCTGTATTGATACTGGGGTTGCCCCAACCCAGGTGCAGGACGCTGTACTTGGCCTTGTTGAACCTGATGTGATTCACATGGGCCCACTTCTCGAGCTTGCCAGGTCCGTCTGGATGCATCCCGTCCCTCAGGCGTGTCAGCCACACTGCTCAGCTTGATGTCCTCTGCAAACTTGCTGAGGGTACACTTGGTCCCCCTGTCTATGTCATTGATGAAGATATTGAACGGTACTGGACCTAATACAGACCCCTGAGGGACCCCCTGTGACAGTTGTGACCTTGTATTTCTATGACTGGTGTCTTATTGTTAATAATGAGTCTTTAACTATTATTAGCAGTATCGTATCTTTGTATCTTTTGTTCTATGAATCCTGTTTTACATTTTGCCAGTTACATCTTGAAGTACAAAGTAGGAGTGTTTCATTGTATTTGAAATTTAATCTTTTACATTGTAGAAATCATAATTTCGCTTTTGTTAAAATGGAAGCCTGTGTGGAATCTGGTATAAGCATTGTGCTGATGCAAAAGGAAGAGCTGAAGGAAGGAACGTTAAGGACTACAAAGTCCTTGTGCTTGCAACTCCTGTATTCTGTTTATATTTAAAGAGCGGTGTGGAGCATTCACCAGTATTCTAGCCCACAGATGAGAGTACCACTGGAGAAGTCTAGTTGTGTAGTAGTCTGGTGCTTAATTTTAATTTCTTTTTTTTTTTTTAAAGAAGGGAAATAAGTGTCAAAGTCCTTATTCTTGAAATGGAATAAACTGGAATTACCACTTTAAATCAGCTGTGGAAACTGCAAGTTCCCTGACTTGAAAAACAGCTCTTTACACCGTGTGCTGAACAGCACTATCTTGCTAAGTGTGCTCCCAGTGCCAAAACATAGCTTTTAGGTTAAGCAAACATTAGTTACTTACATCACTGACCTGATAAACTGCAGAGCAAGCCTTTTCACCTCTATTTAGCTGATAAACTTTATCAAAAGATGGACTATTTGACAAAAAGCAATTTTCTGTAAATATATTGAATGCCATCCTCTTTACTTTGGCAGTCAGTGCAGATCCATTGTTAAATTAGGCTGACTGACCCAATATTGAACAGCAGCAGATGTGAAAGATATGGAAACTATGTCAAGAGAGAATTTATGCTGTGAAAGGTGCATATCTCTTTAATAGATTAAAATCTTATGAAGAGGCAGATAAAAATCTTGGTCAAATGTCTGAGGGTTTGTTTTTTTTCTGCACCCTTCCAGATAGAAATTCCACATTTGGAACAGATGTAAAATTCTGAGTAATAGTTCAGAATCTTGTAATTAAATAGGTTATCAGTTAAAATTTCTCAATTTGTTTGCCGGCTTCTTTTGTCAAAGTGAGGTATGAAAGTTTCCTCAGTCAGACCTTCAGCAATCCAGTAACGAGCTTTGTAGCAGAGACATTCCTTAAAACTCGATGCTTTGCGGAGCTTAGTTACGTGCTCTGCGTAAATGGGGAAAACGTAGGGGTGTAGACGGTGTAACTCAGCATAGCTTTAAAAAACAAAGTATGTAGCTGCAGAGTTAGGATGCAGATACAGGATGAAGCTTTCGTTGGTGTGTTAGTAATTCTGGTTCTGTTGGCTTGACTGGACATACTGTTCTCAAAAGATTGAAAGTGCAATGTGCTGTGTGGAAGACTTGAATTTTCTTTAGGAAAAAGGGTGTTCAGTAATTTGCTTGAGGTAGTTGGAAGTGTTTGTCTTGGTTGAATTGCCTGCTTGTCTGTGCATTAGTCATCCAGCATCATTTAAAAAAAAAAAAAAAAATCCAGACTGGAAGACAAGGAAAGTTCTGTTGGCTTACAAAGCTGTCTTCTGTTCTCAGTATGTAAGTACAGTGTTTTAAATAAATTGGAAAATGAGAAGTGAGATTTTTACTGCTGGTTTTCACTGCTAGTTATGAGGAAGGGAGGGAGGCGAGTGCTATCTAAAGGTTGTCTTAAAGAGCATTTGGATATAATCAGATTTTTATTAAAAATAATCATAAATCTGACCTGTTGTTGGGCTAGAGTAAGCTAGTATTGGGAGAAGAGGGAGGATTAAATGTCAGCCTGTAAGATTGCATTGGCCTACCTAGGGTCTGTCGTTAGTTGTAGTATTTTATTTTTGTAGTTATAACCCTGACTACCAATATTCAAAGAATAACTACTCTCGTGAAAAATTTCATGATTAGAACTTATACCTGCTTTTGGTACACATGTGCATGCATGCATGCATAAAAATAGATAAATTGCTACTGAGTGTTCTACTTTTGGGCAATAACTTTTATATATTACAGTATAGAAACAAAGCATTGCCGATATTATTAGATCATAAGATTAAGCTTTAAAATTGATGGCTAAAATAATGTAAGACTGCATACTCTGCATTTTAGTTTATGTCTACGTTTACTAGAGAACTGTTTTGTTTTGTGCTTGTTTATTTTTGTCTCTCAAACATCAGAACATTGGCTTTGTCTAGAAACAAACCCAAGCACTTCAGGCGACCAAAAGAGTAGATTGGAAGCCCTTTGCTATCACTGCCTCTAGCAGTTTGGAAGTGTACATTCCAGCTGTATGCTATGATGCCGTACTTACAGGGAAGTAAGTTTTAGTAAAGAACTTGAGTAAAAAACTGAGTACAGGCCTGTGCTCCTGCCTGCTGCGGGGTCCCTTGGAATATCAAGGAAAGGCAAAACTCTGAGGTTAAACTTTTAGAGAACTTCCAAAGGCTTTGAGGGAAAGCTGTCAGTATTAGAGCTTTCTCCTTGGAATCTTGATGCTTCATCTTTCTTGATGCTTAATCTGGTAGGTTTCCTCCACGTTTCAGTTTGAGATGGAAGTTACAGAAAAACTTGGGCATACAGGAAGCATATCTCAGAGTAAAATAGCTAACACATGGAACTCTTTGAGGGCCAGTGTGTTTACACTGATAAACATAGTGACCATTAAAGATGTATCTGTGCTGCATGTTAACTTCCTCTGCCAAGTACACACCATGAGAGTTACTGCTGCTGGTGCTGGAGGTGGTTCAGGTTACTGTACTGTGCTGCAGATGGCTTTGCTTGCTTTCCCTGTAACTGTTGAGGCTTCCATAAGCTTCTAGAAGGACAAGGGCTTTAGGACTCCTTCTAGGAGTTCCTAAAACCAGGACTAATTTGAAGAAAATAATGCACATTCATCATCTCTTTCCTTTTTCTCGCCTGTGGAATCATTGGGTCAGTCTTCTCTTACAGCTTTATTACGAGTCATGTAGGTCTTTGAGTCTTATAAATACTTTATTCTTTGTGCAAGCAACGTGCGTATCCTCTGTAACATTGAGGGAAATGTGATGAAGCTGCTCCAAAAGAATTCTAAATATAATCTTAGCAATAAATGTATGTCAGTAAAAACACGGCTATGTTGCAATTAAGTGTTTGCTATTATGAAGTGTATGCGTGCTACTCTTAATAGTACAATTTTTTCCCTACTTAAAGCTGAAGTAAGCTTTGTGTTCATTGGTGAAAGCATTCTTTGAAATTAATGGTAGTAGTTACACTGGTAGTGAAAATATGTTTACTTGTGAGTAATGCAAAAATGTATGTAAATAAAAATATGCACTAAACTAATCTGTGCATGTTTTGTTTGGTTTTTTTTTTTTCAGTAAAGTGAAGCAAGGTCTCCTTCCGAGCTTAGAAGATCTGCTTTTCTATACTATTGCAGAAGGACAAGAAAAAATACCAGTTCATAAATTCATAACTGTAAGTTTACTGTTCCAGAGTGCTGTAGAAAGCTAACTACTATGAGGTTATTTCTAACATTCTAAATGCAAGAATACAAAGCAAAGAATTTCTGTTATACATGGCTAGCTGCAGCAAGGAATGTAATTATATTCGCCCCCCCCCGCCCCCCGCCCTGTTTCTGTAGTTAAGGGAATGAGTGTACTAGTATTGTTATTCACTTCTCTGCTGCGCAAAAGAGCATGCTTGAAAGCATCTGTGTCCATGGCAGGTAGTATTTGCACTTGTGTAAACATGTAGTTGGACCACTGTGGATTTCAAATGATGTTAATTCTTTGACATCAGATGCAGTCAAAGTGGCAGAAGGAAATGGCAAAAGGATCAATGAGGTGTCAGAATGTCTCTGTGTTGATAACACAGTGGTAGTTGTCTCTTATCTTGATAAATGAGACCGAGCAGTGGAGAACTTGATTGTAAAAGCGTATTTTTTCATTTTAGTAATTATTGTTTTATTGTATTAGGCACTCAAATCTACAGGATTACGCACATCTGATCCCCGATTGAAAGAGTGCATGGATATGTTAAGACTGACCCTTCAGACAACTTCAGATGGTGTTATGCTGGACAAAGACCTTTTTAAAAAGTAAGCTTTCTGTCAATGTATAATTCTCAATGAATGGTGTCTGTGTGTTACCGACTGCTGTCTTAGGAGGGACATAAGGTATATAAATCAAAGTGTAATTAGAAGGGGAGTCAAACACACGCTCCTACTGATGCTGTCTTCATATGAGTTTGTTCTCTGGTTTCACACAGCAGACAGATTGTGTGATCTCTGCAAGAGTTTATTGTATCAGTGTTGTTTGCGTGTATATCTGACCCCATACTGCAACTCTTGATCAGATGCCAAATAAATTAATCGATGCAGCATGGAGTATTTAGTATGAGTACATAAAACTTCTGTCTCGCTGCATCATCAGTTTTTAATCTGAAGTTCAGGATGCTGCTGCTTTGTAGTGAGATGTAGTGAGTATGTATGTAGTTAATTCTAAAAGTGAGTATATTAAAAAAATACATTGAAGTTAAATTTCAAGATATGTAGAGATGAGAGCAGTTGGTACTGTAGATACTGCTTTGGTCTTTTTTGGAAAAGATTTATGTGCCATATTTCAATGATACTTTTTTTTTTTTGTAAGAAAAGTCTGTGGTGAGTTAACTGAACAATATAAGCACTGTTCAGGTTGTCTTCAGTTCATTCCAAGCCCACTCCTTTGCTCCTCTACTTACAGTTTTTGTCTGCCAAAAGACTGTAAGTTTAGAGGCTCCTAAATCTTGAAATAAAATCTGTAGACTTATTTTTTTTCAGTGTATATTTTTATTCCATTTACAGGGTAAATGACATAATATCTAAAACTTGATTCTTTCATGAAGAGTATACTTTTATCAAAATTGGTTAATTTTTGTTGTTCTGTAGCATTTTTTGAATTTGTGAGCTAATGCCGTTTAGTTCTGTTTCCTCTCAGTTACAATTTAAAATATGTAAGTATATAAAAAAGGTGTGTTTACATATTATATACATATAAGTATATAAAATATATAGTACACAGTATATGCTTATACTATATTATATGTTTACATAGTTTATATAAACAGAAAGTGTATCTGATATATATTTTTAAATATATATAAACATTTTTGGAAGTACATTGAGAAAAAATGAATGTCTCTGTGTGTGACAAAATAACAAACCAGTCAACTCCTTAATCAACTGTGGGATACTTTTTAAAGATACAACATGGACTAACTTAATTTCTGTATTTAAGTTCAAGACCAGGTCTTCACTGGTTATTTGTCAGCACAGCTCTAAACCTTCCTGGGAGTATGGTTGGATTGGAAAGGAAATGCTTTTGCTAGTATGCATTACGTTTATAGTAGAAGGCTTGTTTGTAATAGTGAACTATGAATTACATTTCCGGCAAGGGCTCTATATTTAAAAAAGGACAAGTGATTGCTAACGAGAGGGCTGAATATTATAATGCCCGTGATCCCCTGTTTAGAGGGGTGGTTGTTACTATGACAATTTGTGGAAAGCTCATGTGGTTGCTTCTTGTGTAGGAAGAGTTTTGACCATAAAGACTATGCAGAGGGTGGAGAGGTGAATCTCTTCTCACATAGTAGATTTTCATTCGCAGCAGCAGGTGTTAACCTTTTTTATAAATTAAAACTCCCCAAACTTCAGTTATCTGTTCCCCTAGGCATACTGCATTTGCTGTGTGGAGACTTGTACAAGGATTCCTGTATTTTTTTGTTCTCCTCCAGGTGTTTAAGGTGTGAAATGTAATAATGTGTCTACTCAGCTGTTACTTACCTTAGGACTTTGAAGCTTCAGTTCACTACACGTAAAAGTCAGTGGTGTAATTCTCCTGTTGAATTTGAATCCAAAGCTGATGGATAGAATAAAGCATCAAGGATAAGTGACATAGAGTAGTGGTAGCATAAGCTTGACTACATCAATTGAGTCCAGTAGAAATTACCTGTAAAATATTTTAGCTCGCTGCCTGTCTCTGTAATAGAACTTTCAGCACCTTTTTAGTTGTTCTAAACGCTAGACTCCAATTTGACTAAAATTGCTTTCCTTTGAAGATTTCTGGCTTAACAGTACTTTCCACTTAAATAAAAATGTGGAAAAAAGTCTCCCTGTTACAGGCAGAACAGTTTGGGTTTTTAATCTTTCATCTCCAGAGTTTCTTGAGGGCTTCACTGGTGCACGTATCAGAGAGAGCGCTTGACAAATTTCTTGAATTAGCTGTTCATGTTGCATCTGTAGAACATAACACGTGGTCTTTGTAGCATGAATGATACGTTGTGGAGAACAGCCTGCTTACTGAAAGCAGCGCAGCATGCGAGTTAGCTTGCTATGTGAATTTTTTTCTTTTTTTTTGTACCCTAGCTGTGGTAATACTTAATAAAGTAGTAGTACTAGTACTATCCGACTGTTGGAAACTTAGGCAACTTAACACATAGGAAGACTGTACGTGCTAATCTTCCTCATGAAGCGTGCACGTTTTGATGTATCCTACTTTATAGGTATGTTTCTATGACATTGTAGCTAATTTGTAGAAAAATTCCTAATAATCTTTGTAAGAAATCCTCCTACTCGTCTTAGCTTTTCCTTCAACTCACAGCTCACTGCTAACAGAAAAAGTAGGAGACTTGCAAAAAGCTGTATGTCTTAACTAACAATATTTTGGTCAGTGGAGGGGAGGGTGAAGGAAAGGCATGAGGCAATCGGAATTGAGTGAGTTATGTTGAAAAATGGTGTAAATTTGAGTGAGATGATAGCTACTGACTAACAGTTACAGCTCTGAGGTTTAAATTCAGTTCTTTTTCAGAATAACTAACTTGGCTTTGTAGGCTTAGCCTTTGTCACAAGGTGCTGTCTGTCCAGCTTTATTGACCGGGAACTGTGGTGTTGGTAGCCAGATCTCCCTGACCTGCAGGTAGGAAGCAGCAATCTGGGGACGTTGTGTTCTAGGCATAAACCTGACATTCTGATGCGGGACCTCAAACAAGGTTATCTGCTTCTGAGTGGCTCTGCTGCTCTCAGTTTTCTGTGTAGCAAATCCTGAGGGAAAACTTTCATTTTAGATATGCTCAACCCCGGTATTAATAAATGTTTTCATCCTATTTGCTTGAGCAATGAGGAAGCTTTTGACAGATGTAGAGGACTTCTGCTATGTTATAATGTTAATACCTTCTTTGTCAAAATAATGTCACTTTTGTCTTTCTAAAATGTCTGAATATATGGAACACTTCTACAAAGTTAGTCTTGCTAGTTGGAAATGGAGTTTTGCATTCCTTTCTGCAGTGTTTATACTGCAGCTTTTCAAACATGACAGAAAGGTGTCCATTCAGCTATATAGATGGCCTAACGGTTCTTCAGAGTTGGTGGGACTTCAGACACTGTTTTTAGCAGATGTTTACTTTGTGTAGGGAAGCAATAATCAGCAAGCCCAGCCAGAACTTGGGGGGGGAAAAAAAAAAAAAAAGGAAAATGTAACAAGTTGTATGATAAAGGAAACAAAGTGATCCTGACTTTATGCTGGAGACCAAAGATTCAGTTTCCAAAAACAACCAGAAACTGTTACTTTCAGTGAAAGTTATTATAGATCTTAATCTTCCTAGCCCAAATGTTTCAGGGAGGTTTTATAGTTTGAAAAGACGCGTTTTCAAATGGGGGAAGAAGTGCTTGGATTGGGATTTGGCAAGACAGAATTTTTATGGTGAGACTATAAAGTCTGGAGAAATGGAAGAATTTGAGGTGGGAGGTTTTTAGTGTATCTGTCCTGAACACCATTAGAGTATGTGGGGGTAAGGGCTACGTTGTTAGTAAAATTTGGCTGTAGAAAGATTTTTATTTATCAATATATTCACTTACTTAAATTCCTCCCTTACTTAAATTCCTCCTTCCTTTTCCTACTGCTCCGCTTCTCCTGAGCCTCAGAGCATTTGTCTCCGAAGGGTTACCTGGAACACAAACCAGTGGGGACGAATGCTGGTTGCAGAATATTAGAGGCTGTCAAGGCTCGTTTCCTCTGCTGACTGAAAATATTACTGCTCACTGAAGCTTATTGAGACCCTGTCCTCTTGTCAATGCAGTAGTTGTTCCAAATACCTGTCTAGATTAATTGAACTCCCATACTTAATGCCTGTGAATTCATATGATTTGCCTGGGTTAAGGAGTACTGGGGTAAATACTCGGACACCGAGCTTGGCAGAAGTCTGGGAACAATAACTTCTTGCAGAAATAAGTAATGTCCTTAGCCAGCACAGCTATTTCTGCAGTGAGTTTCAATCTTGAGCTTAAAATGCTTGAATTATTGAATCCTAGACTTGGTGTGAATTGGTAAGCATATAAATGCCCTTCCTGTTTCAGAAATGTAATATTATATCAGAGGACTGTATTTCAGTGCATACTGCCTCCTTGTTGTTTTCCACACTTTGTTTTCTTGAGTTGCTCTAATAGGTTTAGGTGAACTTTTTTTTTTACTTACAAGAGTTCTTCATGCTGTCCGGGTGATTCAGGCAATGTAGAAGTGCATCCGAAGGTTAAGCCTAGTGCCTATGTGCATTGTTTTTCCTTCAGCGTGTGTCACTGCCAGGAACTGTTGCTACTTTTGAAAAGGGGTTGTTGCACCTGGAGTAGGTAACTGTAATTGGAGGCTGCAGGGAACAGAAATGGACAGGATTTTTCTGCAAGATATGTAAAAAAAGGAGTGGATAAGCATGACAAATTACAACAGAACCAACTCAATTGCTATTTTAACAGACGATCAAAGCAGCTTATTACAGAGTGACTCTTAAGATACCGGTTTGTACAACGGAAACTTCTCCACTGTTTCTCTTTCACTTGTGGAGGGTAGTGCATTCCAGCATTTGAAATGCTTGTCAGTTAAATGTGGGATAAAGTTTCCTAAGTACAAAGGAGTTCAAACTGAAGCTTTAAAAAAAGAGAGGGGGGTTCAAAGGGAAGATAATTCTGTCTGTTCACTGGTCTTCATGCAACTTAATTTTGAACTGATAATGACTTTTAATAATAGGATTATTGGAAGTATCTATTCCAACTGAAAGTATTTCCCTAAAAAATTACAAGTCTTAATTGGAAGGGTATGTGCTTGTTTGTAATATGGGCGTAGATGTTAACTTTCCGTTTGTCTGAATTAACAGCTCGTTTCTGCATAGTATGAGGGTGTTAAGGAAATCGTTTGTTTGGTGTTAAACCTCCCTTTCTCTTCCTTGCACTGGGATAGGGCTGTTAATACCCTTTATCAGGTTGTATTTCAGCTGACCTGATAATGGCTCCCGATTTCCACCCCAGCTCCTGCTCACCCCCCACCCACTGGCACACTACTTTTAGCAGTGTGTCTCAGCTTGTGTTTTGATCCTTCCCTCCTTCTGTTTCTCCTAGATAAGTCCTTTCCTTTTTACCTCATCAGTTTTCTAAATGTACCAGATGGGCTGATGTTCAGAGGGTGTGGGTGATAATGCATTGTGGGTTAAAAAGCAGCAAAGATTCCTTAACTGGTGATAGTTTGAAGCAGGACACTTCCAGTACTGGTCACTGTTAACTTTTGTTTAGTTTAGAAGATGTTGCTGAGTACTTCCTCAGGGTTATGCTCTTGTTAGAGTGGAAACTCACACCAGTTTGGTCTGTTGGCAGTCGTCTTGTTCAGTTTGTGGTGAAACCAGTTGGAAAGAGAGAAGCCAACCCTGAGCCTCAGAAGTCCAATCTAACTCTGGAATTATCACTCTTTGGACGAGGGTTGGGTTAGACGGCTGTCACATGTCCTAATCCTAGGAACTGGGTGGCTTAGATCCCTTTTGCAAGTGTAGATGCTACTTGAAGGCAAGTTGACAGTACCTTGCAGTACAAGCTTACAGTTGAAACTTCAAAAAAGGGCCTTAAATAAAAAGGCATGAAAGCAAACGCAATGGAACAATTTTAAATATTTTTTTTAAATTATTTATAACTTATGGATTGGAAAATTGAAAAGTCTTTCCAATAAAGTTCTGTTCATATAGTCATATAACTCCAAGGGACTGATGTTGCTTATTTAAATAGCATGTAATTGCTGTTTAGGTAGGCTTTTTGACAGCACTTTGTCAAAATACTAACAATTTTTTTTTTTAACTCTTTGCAGGTGTGTACAAAGTAATATTGTGTTGCTTACTCAAGCTTTCAGGAGGAAGTTTGTCATTCCAGATTTTATGTCGTTTACTTCACATATCGATGAGTTATATGAAAGTGCTAAAAAACAATCTGGAGGAAAGGTAACCTGTTTGTAAATTCAGCTTCAAACTTATGTAGATTTGTTGATATTACCCAAATATATTTGTCAAGTAGAGAGATCTTTTCTTAATGTTTATAGCAAAATGTAAAACTGATAACTTGATAAATAGTTTTGGAAGTTCAGTTATGTCTGCAACTTGTAAACTGTCTTAGAAATAAAGCTCCTTGCCTCTAATGATCTTTTACTATTTTGAGGTGTAGAGAAAATATCATTATTCTTCATTTTACATAAACTGTAAAACTGCTATATAACTTGTCAGACTAAACTTAGTCTAAAAAAAAAAAATTATGCGAGACTACACAACTGTCTGGGTTGTGTGACAGAAATAGTTGTCAACGCCATGCCTGTGTTCGTAATTAAAGTTTATTCTAGTGCTTATTTTCAGTAAATTAATTGAAAAACCCCAAACTTTGTTACAAGCTAAAACTTTGAATGATTTGAAAATGCTAAACATGCCGTGATACAGAACAGAGATTCTTCTTAGAATGTGCTGAAGTTTGTACTTTCATTGGGGAAAAAAAAAAATTTATTCTATAATGATCTAATGAATATAATAATTTGTAATGACGTTTTAGATATACTAGGTGATTATTAGTGGAATAATTCAGTTGTGGCTTGTGTATTGTTTCTGTTGGCACTTATTTTAATTAAAATATGTTAACATATAGTTAAATATTTTGGATGCTGTAATGTCTCTGGTTTTATTTCACATTGTGATAGGTTGCTGACTATATTCCACAACTGGCCAAGTTCAGCCCTGATTTGTGGGGTGTCTCACTTTGCACAGTGGATGGACAGAGGTATAGTCTAACTTCTAGATTTTGCTGTTTCAATTATTTAAACTATCTGACGTATTGCAAGGAGCAGAGAGTTGGATGTGATGATCCTTATGGGTCCCTTCCAACTTGAGGTATTCTGTGATACGCAGCACTTCATGATACCTCATGGTTTAATAAAGAAAAAGCTTTATTGGAGTCTTTTAAGAAGTGAAATCCACTTGGTCATCTGTCTTAACATTATTTCAACTTCTCTGTTTAAGCTTAATTATTTTGCTATTATTATAAAATATTTTTACATAGTATTTGTAAATACTGTGTGTTTAAAGCTAGATTATATTGTGCTTACGATCCAAGCACAGTAATGAGGCTGTAGGTAATTTCAGTGATTACCAAAGGACAAGGTAGAGACAATGCTTATGTAATATAAATCCGTGGCAGTTGAAGGGCTTTACTAGTAGTACCCATGCCGTGAGCTACATTAGGTTTTTTTCTGTATGTCATGTTGTACTTAAAAATTAGTTCCTTTTCTACATGTTAGTATTCTTATTGTAGCATTATTATAGGGTTGTTACACGTCATTGAAAAAATTCATATCCATATTCTTTAAAAAGAAAATGAAGACGTGGACTGGACAGAACTTATCATGATTTTGCTTTTCAGGGTTATTAAATTTTCTCCTATAAGGGTCTGTATAGGTCTTAGATACGTCTTGAGTGATTTTATTTTTATTGAATAGCGACTCAGTGTAGCAGAGACAGTTATGAGCCCAAAAGTAAAGGAGTATCTCGCACTGTCTAGCTGAGAAGCAAGGTGAACTATTGGGTGCCCACCTTTGGGTCTAAACAGTGTGAGATATTCATCAGCTTGCGTGTGTCCGCTGTCTTGCGGTTTGGTATAGTCATACTGCATATTCCAAGTACCATAATTTTTAGGTAACTGGTGTGTCCCAAGCAAATCGGGAATTCTTGAGAGAGCATCAGACTTGCTTATGGTGACTGTGGACTGGGGATCATTTTAGTGTGATCTGTTATGATCTCTGTTTGTTTCTTATTGTCCACATGCCCTGTAATTTCTAGAAGAAGAGCTGTACAAGTGAGTTGAAGTATTTTTCAGCTCCCTGCTTAAGTGTCTGAATTATAGTTTATTTATAGTAAAAGAGCTTTGAAAGTAAAAATGTTGTCCTCTTTGAATATTTTAAATTAACATTTTGCTTTTTTTTGGATATTATAACACGTACTAATGAAAATTTTGATAATGCTCATTTTTGTAATGCTCAATGTTGTGTACTGTTAGTTTTTTATAATGCCAAAATGGTTTCGTGAGTTTCTGTGAAACCTTCTCGCATTTTCTGCAAAAAAAAAGCAGCAAATACACTTCTGAATTTGCCATCAGACAAGCGGTTGCTCGGAGCCTTTTGCTCTAGATGTGGCATATGCTGCTTGTATGAGTCATTCCGAGATGCAGTCTGACTTAGATGTTGAAAGTAAACCTTCCAAAAGATAGCATTTAATAATTGTAATAAAATGCCTATGCCATTATCAAAGGGGATGTAAATACAGATATTTAATTATTGCCCTCAAATTCTAAAACTGAATTGTATCTCATCTTTGTTAGTATAGACATAAATATGTATAGTGGCTATATTCAGGTCATGCCCTTTTGAGTATGTGGTTTGCAATTGAGTAGGGTAAGTGCAATAGTAAGAGCTCTGAGGTGATTTTTTTTTTTTTGCTCTGGTACAAACCCATTTTTGAACTTGCTTTTATTTTGTTACATCTGCAGTAATCACCAGCAAGTGACTTTGTTATGCTTAGCTTATGGAGGCTATTGTTAAAACCTTTACATCTTTTTGTCCTGTTTTTCAATATGAGACTCAGTAATAATCTGCTTTTCTTTTTTTGGGCGTTTTTGTTAACAGTCTCTACTCGCCACAGCTGGTGAACGGGAAACTTTAAACATCTTCATCTGTGTTTTTCTCAGGCATTCTGTTGGCGATACCAAAGTTCCATTTTGTCTTCAGTCCTGTGTAAAGCCTTTGAAATACGCTATTGCTGTTAATGATCTTGGCACAGAGTACGTGCACAGATATGTTGGTAAAGAGCCTAGTGGATTAAGATTCAACAAATTGTTCCTGAATGAAGATGGTAAGAGACATATATAATACTTAATAATGCAAATACTCAATTTTAGAAAATTATAAAAAAATATATATTATATATATTTATGTATATTAATTTTTTATATATATATTTCTATTATATAGAAAATTACAGTCTTTCCATTTTACTGTATCCTCTTAAGTTTTACTGTTAGACAACGTCCCAAAATATTTTGCCATCAGCAAGGTAGGCTTATCCTTTATCACCCACTTCTGCCTAATTTAGAGTGCTAGTAAAAGATGCTTTACAACTTCTGTTCTATTTGCTAGTATCCAGCTGTAGAAAAAAAAATAATTTTGACAATGCCGGTATTTGAAATGTATATTTATTTAGTTGAGTCGGTAGCAAGTGTTCGTTCATCATGCCCTCTGTAAAATGATGGTGAAAGAATCAAAGATGTTAAATTGATTTTAAGGAACATATATATCACTTCCCTTCTCAGCCCTCTGAGAAGCAGGTGCTGGAGCCAAAGGCGAGTGCTGGCTAGTTTCCAGAAGGCGAAACTGAACACATCTTCCCACACATTATTCTAAACTGAATTTGGCTACTCATTCAAAACAATGTTTTTATTTTGTTTTATTTTTTCCTGGGGCAGGAGTGCTTTAGCAAGAATTTCTTGCACAGTACTTACCTAGATTATTTCTTTTTCGTATTATATTAATTCTCAAGCATGAAAATGTTATTTTTAAAAACATGATGGCAAAAATCTGAGAAGGATGACTCATGTAGCCTTAGAGGAAATAGTGGATGCTATCTCTGAAACACAAATGTTTCTTCTAGCAGATCCTTCTCAGTAAGAGAACAGACAATGTTTCTGTTGCCATGGTATTGCAATTAATATTTAATTAACAGCATAAGGCTTAGATGATATCTGTCAAGCACTGTGTTGAATTTATATAGAAATGATATATAATTATATTTAGTACGTACCTTAAAATCATCTTTCCAAATTCACAAATAAAATGGATCTTGACAATAGATGTTGTCTTTTGTATTATGTTAGTAGGTGGTAATGAAATGCTAACGTGTGAATGTATCTCCAAGAGGGAATTAAGCATTTTGTCAAGCTTTGCTGTCTTGTTTTTGCATTCCTAGTTTTTTCCAATACTATGTTGTACGGTGTGAAGAAGACTGTCTTTCGTGTCCTAAGAAAGCTTTCATATAAAAAAGTTTTGACAGTGCTGAAAATTGCCCGTTTTTTCCTTTGGATTAGTATGTTGTTGGTTCTTTTAATTTTTAATTAAAAGACCAACAGTATAGTAGGCGTTTTCTTTTTATTGCTACTTTTAAAACTAAACCATGAGACAAGATGAATTGTTAGGCTGTGGGCTTTTATAATCTTACTGTTAGACTTTAAGATGTTTATAAGACTGTTATGCAATAGGAGAATTGGCATTATTGAAAGTTTGACCAGTGTGCATGAAAATAATAGACAGGAGGAATTTACATGATAGAAATTTTAATTTTTAAGCTTGTGCGGCTGACATAACTGACATGAGGAAAATGTGTTAGAACTAACCCAAGCAGCCTCTTAAATGAAGGACTAAAACAGAAGGTAGAAGCCTAATAAGTAGGAACACTTCAGTTATAGGGAAAGAAAGGGAAATTGAATTTCTGTTAGAGAAGAAAGGGAGAAGGGGTTACATTTTACTTGTAGGTTTAAATTGTTGTACGAAGTTTGGATGTGCAGAGTATTTGGCAGTTTGAGCATACATAACTACCTTCAAGGTCAGATTTGAAAATTAATGTATATAATATAGATATTTAATCTATTTGCTTTCTGATTATTCCGATGTAGTTGAATTTCATGCATGTAATCAGGATTTTATGAAGTGATATGCAGGTGTTTGAAAACTGGCTAGACATGCTTCCGAAAGTCTTTTTTGTAGTGACTACATTAAAGAATTCTGAAACAGCGTTCTTTCACTTCTTTGTTTACTAGTATTGAGATTCAAGCTGGAAAGAATGGGGAATATTACAAGACAATTTTAAATCATAGCTAAAAATGCCGATTCATAACAAAAAAGAATCATGTATGTTTTCAGTAAAATCCATGTTGTGCAATAGAAATTTGGAAAATTCTACAGCCTTGTGAATATTCAATTTTAAAACTTTGTTATCAAAGGGAACATATGGCCCATCAGACAATTCAGATTTCTGGAGGAGACTAAAGCAATTCCCATGTTAATTAAAAGCAGATTATTCTAGTTGATTGGAGTAGATCAGGAATTGTACATAGTAAAATGTGTCTGAAATAGGCATCATCAGGAATAATTTTTATGGTCATCAAGCAGTTTGCAGATTTTTTCATAATTGTTGAGTTCATGGTGCAACGTGTCTGACAATACCTGTATATATGTACAGTTAGTATTTCTTATCCATACATGGGACCTTCTCTTGATGACAGCTATTTGTAGAATTAGTCCAGTAATACAGTTGTTTGTAAACTCAGTCCAGCAATAAATGTTGCATTGTATCTGAATTGAGGGATTGCCAGGAAATTGTTTATTCTGCTGAAGGATTTTGTTAGCTGAAGATGTAATTCTTTAAGTTTTTTGTATTGGACAAACACATTTTGATGTAATTTCAGAAAAAACTTGTCACGGTGAACTGTTCTGTGTATTAAAATGTGTGTATTGTGTATGTGTGGCAACCTCTGCTTTCTGTGTTTAAAGACTGCAAGGCAATCGTACAAGAAAGGTCTAAGGCCAATGATGGACTAAAAAGGTCAGAACTGGCAGAGGAAAATCACTGTAACTTGAGCTTATTAGGGGAAGGGTCTAGTTTGCATGTGGCATGATTGCGTGGCAGGTTGCTTGAGCAACAGTGCTAATTGTCAAGCATTTTTTTTCTGCATGTGTTAAAAAAATACATGTTTTTCACCATTCAAAACTGATCTCCAGTGGAGAGATTTTTAGGTAAATAAATAAATTATATTTTCTTTTATTTTGAATTTAGATATGCCTATTAAATATATTGCAGTTCTCTATGTAAAAGGCTGTTCTAGACAAGTATTTCCTTCCCACAGGAAAAACAGCACTGTATCAGAGAGGAATATACTTACTGTTCAGAGGCTGTTAGGTGGGTTGTCTATGCAAGAGGCAAATCGTTTAATCAGGGTACCCCTGTTAAAGTCGAAGGGTTATTGTGACTTGTGCTTTTTGTTAAGGATAAACACATGAACTTACTCTGAAGTATGAGATGACACAGCAATATACCAGACTTGCAGAGAAGCTGTGTATAAGATTTTTTTTTTTGTTTTATTTTTTCTTTTTTTGTTGCAGGCCGAGCAGGTCATTGTCTTTATTATTTGATTATATTTAGAGAGAGTGTGTGTGTGTTTTTAGTGGTGTGTGTCAGTTAGCTTTGCAGAGTTTGATACCTCTTTCTAAAGATTAATAGATGAGTTTGTTTACCTCTTTGGCAAACTGTTGTAATTACAGTATCAATCTTCATTCCTTGTCATTGCACAAGGCATCTTGGCCCTTAAAAAGCCCCAGTATATCTTAAGTCAGTGGAGAGGTTCTTTTTTGTAGAATAGAATAGTTCAGTTGGAAGGGACTTAAAACAATCATGTAGTCCAACTGCTTGACCGCTTCAGGACTGACTGAAAGTTAAAGCATATTATTAAGTGCATTGTCCAAATGCCTCTTGAACGTGGACAGGCTTGGGGCATCAGCCACCTCTCAAGAAGCCTGTAGCTATTGTGGCAAGATGAACAGGTTATCTGCCAATTCCAGATATCTATTTATGGGAAGCATTTGGATAGCATTGTCAGGTGCTATCCAGATAATAGTGAAAATTGCTTTCCTGGGACCCGGATGCCCTACCAGGGTTTATTCTGCTTAAAAGAGGGAGCAGTGAGTTAATGGAAGGTGTTCTGCTCAGCTCTGTGATGGGCTGGTGTTAGGTAGCAGTAGGAAAGACCCTCAAAGAAGAGCTTTTGTTAAGTGTATGGTCAGCCGGACTGCTGTACGTCCCCTTGGCCGTTAAGGCTCTGACAGTGATTGTTCCTTGTTGGCTTGTCAAGGGGGGAACAAAACACAGCTTCATTTCAAAAGCACATATTCAGGAAAATCTGTGTCTCCTTTCATCAGAAGGTTCTTCCCATTCTTCATATGAGGTCAGCACATGGTGGTGTGTTGGTTGTAAAGTGGGCAGAACTGGTACATGTAGTTTGAGATGTTAGGCAGTGAGAGAGGAATTTTCAGAGTAGAGGAAAAAGTAACCAAGAATACCTTGTGACATTGAAAGTAAGTGGTGACATCCTCAAGGAAATGAGATGTGTTAGAATTTTTGAGGGTGCATTCTGTTGTGTGGACTTACCACATTGATAAGCTTTTGAGTTGCTGAATGCTAAATAACCATTACACATCCTTTTTATTCAAATATGTGATGTGGGCATTGCAAATTAGTTTTTTGCTTTATACTGTGTGGCAGATCGAAACCATAGAGATGTGCAGAAGAATCAAGAGCAAAAAATCTATCAAAATACTTTTTAGAATGGGGTTGTATACAATTAAGCTGTTAACTTGTTTATGGACTGGAATGATATCTGATGTTAATGAGAGGAAGCTGGAAAAAAGAGAAGTGTAGCTAGAGCAAGAAATGAGGGTGATAGCGTGTTCTCATCATGCATGAGGCCAGCGTTGTGTTGGACTGTGTGTCTGGAGTTAGGATCCCCAGTTCAAGGAGAACACTGAAAAAGTGGAAAGGGCTCCAGCGGAGGGTTGCCAAGGTGCTGTGTCGTCCAGGGCATATAACTCCCAAGGAGCAGTTGGAAGTCTCCCCCGGGAGCCACTTAAAACCCTTAAAGAGCAATTGCAAAGATGACGATTTGTGTAGCTCTTCTTGGTAGTGGCAGATGATATAACAAGGGCCAGTAGCCCCACACTGTGCCTTGGGAGGTGCAGGTTGAATGTTAGGGTAAACTTGTCATCTAGGAGGAACGGGGTGTCTAGAGAGGTAGAGGGTTTGCTATGTTTGAAGGTTTTCAAGACTCACCAAGATAAAGGCATGGCTGACCTGATGTAACCTTGGCAATAGCCTTGCTTTGAGTCGGAGAGGGAGAAGATGACCTCCAGATGTCCCTTCTGAGCAGCAGTCTGTGATGCTGTGAATGGTCATTTGACTTGTGTTCTTGTTTTTGGTCCCTAACGAGAGACAGAGTTAGGAATTTATAGAAATGCTACGTTTTTGCTACTTAGAATCGAGATTTAATCAAAAGTTAAATATATTTGGCCCAGGTTACTTGCAAGGGGAACAGGACCTTCAATGGAGGTGGATCTTAAGTACAATCAGATTAAATGAGAACAATTCATGAGTGTTGCAGAGAGATAAGGAATGGCACTAACAACTTTAAAAATAGTATGTAGACACTAAGTTTGTATTTTGGGGGAGCTTTACTTTTTTAGACAGAAGGTATTGCTCTTACCTTTTCACTAACAGAATAACTTGACTCTTATTTTTTTAAGTTCCTCTTAATATTGATTTTCTGAAAAATACTAAAAGGAATTTGAGATTATTAATTTTTGGAGATTATCTGATAGTCATAGATGGCTAAGTGCCATTGACCATGACGGTGTGATTTTCATGGGAAAATGTGTGTGTGTGTGTATGTGCCGTGAATATCAGACTAATCTCCAAAAAGCAATCATCTCAAGTTCCTTTTAGTGTGCGTGTGTGTATTATGTATAAAAATAGTGAACACTTTGTGTGTTTTTTTAAATTAATACTTTTTCTGAATTTGGAGATAAACAACGTAACAGCAAATAAAAAGAATTCAAACCTGTCACAATATTAATGTATTGAGAATTGCTTGAGGTTTTCAGACATCAGAACCCTTAAAAATCAATATCCTAGTTAGAAGCCACAGCATAACTGTTAGTTTAAAAAAAAAAAAAGTAACTGTAGGAGGTAAATGTTAATGAATGAAAACTTGTATTTGGGAAAGGAAGACAGCTGATAAGGAAAGCTTTTTTGGAAAAAGAAGAAAGGGGCAGGGGGTGGGGGGGGAAGTGATTCATTCACGTGAGCAGCCAAGAATGACTGGGAATGCAAAACCACTCTTAATATGGTGATTAGTGATAAAAAGAAAAACTTGTGTAGCAGGTATATGCAAGTCAGTTATAAAGTTAGATAAATTCCAGTGAGGATAAGTAAATTGTTATTTGTATTTTGGCAGCTGCCAATAGAAACATCTGATTTTTAAAAAGAATGAGGATACTGTATTTATGTACAGCAATGAGGACATTCAAGAACTTGAATTCTCTTATTTTAAAGGACTTGTTGGAACACTTTTAAAATCACTGAAATTTGGTAACTTAGAGGAAAAATTGGAGAGTCCCTTTGGGTTGTTCCACTTGCAAATGGTGCATTGATCAGATCTTGGAACACTGGAGAGGATTGAAACTTTTCAGGAAAAGAAATGATGGCAAACTGATTAATTTACCGGACTGTTAAGTAGCATTAGGCTGAGTTGTTCTAAGCTGTAAAATACTTTGCTCAGAAATTACAAAAAATTGTGTATAATGTTGGATTACAGTATTTTTAATTTAGGATTATATTCCATAATCATAGCTTTAAATCATACATTAACATTTATCATTTCTCACTTAAACACTTGACTAGTTTTGTTTGACAAATGTGTCTTGGGGTATATTTGTAATTGAAAACTTTATTTCACAGACAGGCCTCATAACCCAATGGTGAATGCTGGAGCAATTGTGATCACGTCTTTAATCAAGGTAAAAAGTTAATTTTTAGTTTCTCTCAGAGTATTTTAATGAAACGTAGAAAAAGTGTCTTATTTGGATTATGAACAGTTTTCATCCTGTGTGTGCAGTACCTGATGGTAGTTTACTTATTAGTAGGTAGACAAGCTCTGATGTTTTGGAAATAGTAACACTTCCAAACAAATGCAATATTAGACTAGCAATTTTTAAAAAGTAACAGTGCAGCTGAAAGACTGTCTTTTTCATTAGTGTTTTTACTTTTATTTTCTTTCCTTCTTTAACTGCCCAACACTTGATATTGTCTTGTGAGAGCTGCCTCATACTTCTTAAACGCTAAGAGTATGTGCTCAGGAACGTACCGTATAACACTCAGAAATATGTTTCTGAATGTCTAATGCTCTTATGTAGCATAAAGTTACAAGAGTATTTCTTGCTGTGCAGAAGAAATGAAGATACTGTAATTTGTACAGGAGCAATGGGACTATATTCGCTCATCAGTCTTAATACTGAATTTGTCCACTATTAACGAATGGTACAACTAAACTATGTTTACCTTCTATGTTATGTAGTTTCTGTTAGAGTGTTAAATGTGCCTTCTTGAATTTGGAAACAGTTACCTGTATTTTGCTGAGTAAACCATAGCTGAATAATGACTTTATAATCTTTAGTCTGTGATCTTGCAACTTTTGGAAAGCTGTATTTTATTTTTGGTTAGAATAGCTATCTATATCTCGAAATTATAAATGGCATAAATTCCATGTAACGCTAATGTTTGCCAGGTACTTCACTTGTATTTTCTGCCTTTTTTTGGTAGCCACTGATAAAAACAACTTTTTTTTTTTTTTAAGGGTACCTGCTTAGAATTGTGGGGAACATGTCAGTCCCCTGGAGTTTTGAAGTAGAAAACTTAATGCTGTTACTTCAGAGGTCTAAAAATCTTGTTTACAGCTTTTGAATTGATTACGGTTCAAAGTCCATTAGCTATAGTGTGTTTCCTACCTCCTATTTCCAAATTGTTGATTTTAAAATTACTAGATCATGATTTTCTGTTATTTTATATTTAAAGAAGGTGTAAGAACTCCTGCTTAAAGACATTTATCTTTAATAGCTGTAGGTGAAAGAAAATGGCCTTAAGTATGACAGGTAAATTTATTCACATTTAATATTTTTTTTTAAAGGTTGACTGAGCATTGAAATTCACTTGGATAATAGTGAATTTTAAAATCTGACTTAACACATTTGTCTGAACTGTCAAAATGTTAGTCCTACTACAACATGCCCTACTGGTCATAAGGCAAAACACAAGCATGTGCCTCTTGCGGAAGGCACGTAGTTCTTGATAAATGGTGTACTTCTAAATAGATAACATGGATTTGTTTACTGCATGCAACTGTGATATTTGTTAGAAGTTTGGGGGATTGTTTTTGCTGGGTGTTTTTTTTATTTTATTTTTTTTGCTGTAATGTTCTTAATGAAAAAGTATTGCATTACACTGACGTTTTTGCATGTGGTAGCTGCACGTCTAATGGACTCGTATCATACTTATCACACTCCATTATTTATTTTCAGTGTGATTAAAATGTAGATTATTTTATGTACTGCTTCCACTAAGATACCATTTATCATTTGAATAACTAACCATACTAAACATATTCTGAAGAAAATTACATAGAGGGTCACAAGTAAAAAGTTACTTAGCAGTTGTATTTTTTGTGAAACAACTTCTTTACAATCTGGAATTTAACAATATTCCTACTAACTGTTCAGTGACTTAAGTAATTCACACTTATATTTGATCTAATCTATGACTTAGTTTCTCTGGAAAACATGACTTCATTAACCCATGTTTTGCCCTCAGTTCCTCTGTGTTCATTCTGTTTATTTAAGGTCTTACTTGCATATCTTGAAGACTGTGTATGGCTGCTGGAGTCCAAGACAATTAAGGGATTATTGAACATGGTTGAAGTCACCATGTATGACAGATTTATCTAATGATAACATGTTCATAGCTATGGAGAGACTGTTGCTGTATTTCAGTGTTAAGAATGCTTTTACCTCCTTTTATGTTCATTATTTTATCTCTTTCTGAGAAATTGATATACAAGTCTTTCAAAACGTACATAAATTGTACTGAATTTTGTAGTTATTAGAATACATGATCTTGCACACGACTGCACTTAGATTCTGACAGAAGTTATGATTACTTGTGGATAAGAGATGACGCTTGGAGTAATCTTTTTGTCAGAATATGTAATATGTTAACATTTTAGGGGAAAAAAAGAGTTCTTAGCATCACATACGTAGTCCTGACTGCCTGAAGAATTTGCTATACACACCTTGGAACAGAGCATAGACCTAAACTGTAATGTTATGTTTAGTCCTTGCTATTCATAATAATAATAAAGCATAAGTGCATGTGAAGTTGTACGTTTGTTTGGCTTAGTTAGGCATGACTTACCATCCTTTGACCAGCTTAAATGATTTTCCTACTGTCGTGTGCTTGGAACTACGATGTATTTACATTTTGGTGCCTTAACTCAGAGCTCTGTTCTAACTGTGCTTGCATTACACTCCACAGACTGTTCCAGCAATTTAAAGCATGCATCTACAATAAAAATGCTTTAGCAAAAGGACATCCTGGGGGCCAGTTCTAATGAAATAAAATTTAACTTTTTAAGAGGGAGCTTTTCCCTTGTTTGTAATTGTACAGCCATTTGCCTGTATTACTAGTTATATAAATTGCATAGTTATAACAATTTTCAAATAGTTGTTATCAAAAGAAAATTGTGGCAATTTCAGGAGCTTGTGGAAAAGTGATATTAGACAAAATGGTAAATTCTTCTATGTCTCCAAGGAAATACAGGTGCTTGAAAGAAGATTCAGTTCCTGTACAGTTTTAGTACAGGCTTGGTTCTCTGCAACCACGCAGCTTTCCGTACATCATATTGACTGGGAAAAGTTTCTGTTGCCTGTAGTATGGATAAATTTCAATGCCTTGATCTGTTGTTTTGCCTTAAACTCAATTCTCAAAGCATGTCAGCTCCAGGAATATCAGTGGTTGTGTTAGCAATTGCCCACTTCCATGTATCTTTCTTGCCTGGGGAGGGGAGTGTGTTAGAGGTGCAAATGAGATGAAGAGGAAGGGTCCAGAGTGAAATACGTAGAAGGCAGCAGATGGCTGTGGCAGGAATTGCCAGAGGACAAGGGTTTACTCTTAAATCATTTTTATTGTATGCCTCAGGATTGCATCTGTAGATAAAAGCTTTCCTAGTGTAACAGCAAAGGTCTGGGCAAATACAGTGTGTATAAATCCTGTAAGTGCTGACAGCCACGTGCACGACCTTACACAAACAGTGAGGATAGACTTGAACACCCAGTGGAGGGAGTTATTCCGTGCTAATGAATTAAGGTGGGAAGCATTTAGACGTGGTGGGGGGGCATAGCAATATTCCTAGTCCTTGCAAAGGAGTTGGTGTATGGGAAGATGAAAATGCTGATCTTGTTGACCCTGAAAAGACCTGATTCAATGAAAGCTTTTCTCTGTTGTACAAAACATAAAAACGCATACCCGATATACTTCAGAGCTTTCTAAATATTCTGATAAGGCATAAAATAAATGAGGCGGAGAGTGGTGGGAAAACCTGTCCAGCTGTGCCAAGGGTCTGTTTGCTGTCAGGAGGCAGTTAATTAGGAAACTTATATAGTTACGGTCTAATACTTGAGGGGTGGGAAAATGCATGGTTTATTGGGTTTATTTGACAATATAGTTACGATAAATATTACAGGTTTAGCTTAATTGCTGTATGCTGCCCATTCCAGTTATCCTTCCTGTTAGACTGATGTGTAAATGTACATATGTACCACTTTAAAACATGTGTTGTCGTTGTGATCTGCTCTGCCAGATACTTGTCTTTATTTTGGTGATGCTTCCCCTCTTCCCGGATGTATTCATTTTCCTGTAGTAACTAATGTAGTAGAATGTGTGTTCACGTCATTCAGCACTTGCTTTTTGTTATAACTCAAATATATTGGATGTTATTTGCATAGATTATGTAGTAGTGGTAGATGAAATGACATGTATTCAGTGGTAACGTGCAAATATTTCATAGCTGAAGGACACAAAAGTAATTCTTACGTTACTTGAAATAGTAATAATATTGGTCTTAGTAGGTCAAATACTGTCTGTGACAGTGTGCTCTCAAGTATTTCAGAGCTGAAAATGGCACGCTAAGCACTCAAGACACCAGTTCTCACAGAACAGGCCAAGATTAACAAATAAAATTTTTAAAGTGTGTAAGTACAGAAAACTAAAGACATTAACAGTTAATGTAAAATGCACAAATGTAAAAAATGTTTTTTTGCACTCTGACGTAGTGTTATGATTTCTTTTTTCTGGATGTCTTCATCACGGTATAGTGTTAGGTTGTAAATTTGGCTTAAAAAAAAAATCCAGAAATTATTTTTAAACAATCTTGTATTGTTAGAAGATTATAAACTTCTCATGATCCAGATGTTTGTATTGGCTTGGCTTAGATTCAAAATTGAAAAATTATTTTAACAAGAGACACATGGTAAGAGCTTATGTGGTCATATTGTATAAACACTGATGGTTGATCAATGAAAAGTGGCTAATATTAACTACTTTTCTTATAAATATTGTCTAACTTTGTTGTTGCAAGCTCTGGTAAGTATCCATGGGTCTCTTCTTTCCTATGTACATGTAGGCATGCAACCTATGCAACCGCTTATATTTTTTCTAGTAGAAATACAAATAATAAAAGTACCTTGTTTAAAAAAAAAAAAAAATCACCAAAACCTGACACACTCAAAAAGTTCAAATTTATGATTGACAGCCGTAGTGTCCATTGTGGTTTTAAGTGTTGAACAAAATTGTATTGAGTGGTCTGCTGCAAGTTTGAATCTTCTGCAAGTTTGAATTTTCTGCTTATCAAACTGCTTCAACCTTAACATTTTCAATTTCATTTTGTATTCATTTAGAAGTATTTTTTCATATGTATATACACACAAGCATGTATACAGTAAGTGTGTATATGAACATATATTCCAGTAAATGTACTGAGTGTTTGTGGATTTAGTGCATGGAACATTTCTTTTGATGTCCTAGACAGATGAATTGCATTTGAACTTAAATACAAGTGCTTTTTAAGAAATAATGTTGCAGTGCCCCCAAACTCCTAAGCTTATACAATCAAGCTAAAAATAAGAAGCACTTGTGCAAGAACAGAAGTTTTGTTGTCTCTTCTATTTGTTTAAATTATTACGGAAAAGTTGCTCAGTGTTCTTAATGTTAGGATTTTATATTTGCAATTGGGTTTTAATCACAGAATGTGTGTTGCCTCTGTGTCTCTTCAGCTTTTTAGGAGGAGCAGCAGCATACCTCTGTCAGCTGCTGAAAGAGGGAAACTAATATGTTGGGTTTTTTAGTCATCATCTTGTGTATGGAAGCAAAGTTTTCTGTTTTACTTACGTGTTATGTTAAATCCATACTGAGGTCTTGGTCATATGATTACTTAGGCAAATATTTTAGGTATATGAGCGCTCTAATTTCAGTAACGATGTTTCTGTGTTGTGATATAAAGTACCTCTACAAGTCTGTGGAACATCAAGGACTAAAAATGCATCGTCTGAGTTAGTATATGCAAGATTTCCTTCCTGAAATAAGAGATTAGATGTAAATTTTAAAAAGAAACCTTTTTTATAACAAGTTGATATGGAAAATTTTGCATTGAGTCTTTTTCCCATCAATTTTATATGCTGCTGGTAAAGCCAGGTTTTTGTTGAAGGGCTAGGAATTTTTTTCAACTGGGCAAAAAAAAAAAGTATTATGTATTTACATTTTTGCGGAAAGCATGATCCCTTTCTCCCTCTTTCTTTTTTTAACAAAAGAACTTGTTTCGATTTATTATACATGTCTAACCATACAATTATCAATGCAGCATCCCATAACTAATGCTGACCCACTTTCCCAGAAAAAGATGTTCATTGTGCATTTGAAAGGTTGAAAAGGTTTTTGTGGTTTAAATGTTGTTACATATTTTACAGCATTAGGATCTATGGAATATTTTGACAACTGCAACAGTTCAATGAAGTTGGTAATTTCTTCTTTTAATTATTTTTCATTGAACAGATTTGGAGTTAAATTTTTAAGATTTGTGTTCTGGTATATTATACAGGAACATTTTGATGAAATGTATCATGACTTTTTTTTTTTATCTTATTGCAAATTAGCTAGAGATTATTGCCTGTAAGAGTAAGGTTATTAGCCTTTAAGCATAACGTAACCACTGGCTCATAATTTTGACAAAGCAGTGTGGTGTTCCTTTCAGCTAGTGATCGTACGTGTATGACGGCGCATCCTCTTGTAGATGAGCTGATGCATGGGCTTCAAAGAGTATCTGCAACACCCTAATCCACCTACAGAGTGGGAAATGAGACTGGCTTTACACGTTTCATTAAGTAAAATACTGGTCGATCTAAAGCTTCAGTTTTTTTCCATTTCCTTCCCCATTCCCATGCTAAACACAGTGCAGGTAGTGTCTTGAATTGTTCGCGATATGTTAAACAGAGTTTTGTTGTCTAAATGGAGTATCTTTAATACTAAAATTATTTATAAAATCATCTTCTCCAGATGCATTGTTTCCATTTGAGTATGCGATGCCATTGTTTTTTAAACTTCCTCAAAAAATTCTACTTGGCTACTTCAAAAAAAAAATTAAAAACTCCCTCCAGTATACCATGCACTATTTTTTTTTTTTTTTTTTTACTCCCGCCCCTTTTTCAATGCCTTGCTATAGGAATTTGTGGAAGGTCGCCTGTCAGAGACCTGTAAAGAATTAATACATCTTTAACTGGAAGCTACTAAATTTGAGAATGTTCATAAATGGGGGGGAAGCCCCAAATTAACACCCCTCCTCCTCCCCAAAACAACAAACCAGCCAACCCTAAGAATTAAGTTTCACTAGCATCCTTATTAAGTTGGATTTAGATTTTTTTTCCTTACGTTGTTAGCACAATGATGTACTCTCTGATGTGAAATTCTGTTTTTCTAACTGTTTAATTTTAATAGGTAGGATATTAATCAGATATTAATCAAATCAGATATTTTTGATTAAGCGCAATTATTTTCATAGTAAGGGGTAACACTTTATTTTAAGTCTTCAGTCTAAATTCTTAGTATGGGCGCTAGCCATGGAAATATTTTTAACTTCAGTAGCCTGAACTTTCCTATGCTCAGCTCTGTCGGTAATATAAGAATGCCTTTGGGTTACTAATCTGTAAAAAAGTTAGTGTTTTCATTATAATTACCCTGATTGTAGTTACTTTTGTATTTTTTTGCTTTAACTACTACATTTACTTATGCTAAACACGTAAAGTTGAATAGAGAGCACTTAAAATAAAGCATACCTTTTTCAGTTTAAATTCATTTTCAACATACAGGTGTTTGATAAGACTCTTATAGGATTACTTAATTTAAATGATAATTAAAGATTTACTTACCTAACACGTTAATTTTTTCATTAATATACGAAATGATTGTAGTACCTTATTCTTAATTAGCCTCATAACTTAGTTATATGCATTAAAAAGCCTAATACTGTTAAGTGAACTAACGTCTTTCTTATGTTAACAATTTTTGTAAATTATTTTTTTTTTCTTGCAGCAAGGAGCAAATAACGCAGAAAAATTTGACTACGTAAGTTAATGTTACAACATTCCTTTTTTAACTAAATTCAGTGGTGAAAGTCTCAAGATAGTGAGGGAATTGCAAGTGAAACTTTAGTAATTTCAAATGTTTTGTCTTTTTATCTGTACTTGGTTGTTTAAACATTTAGTGATTTGGATTGCATTTGTAAAATTGTGTTACAAGATTTAGGGTAAGGCTGGATTGAAAGTTCATCAGGTATAACTTTAATGTCTGAAAATGTTAGCATGCTTTTCCCCCCTTCCTCTCTGTCTCTAACAGGTGATGCAATTCATGAATAAAATGGCTGGTAATGAGTATGTTGGATTCAGTAACGCTACGTAAGTAGTTTTTATTTACTTACTGAAGTTAGACGGAAACTGATAGTTGGCAGTTGCCACCTGATAGTTGGCATGTTGAGCTTATGGCAAAGTTCAGTTACTTACATTGAAACCATCATTTCATCCCTAATATTAGAGGCTGTCTTTGGCTTAAAATTTACCAGAACCAAAGTTGTGCACGTCTCTGACATCAGTGTGGCTATATCTCACCTAAAAGTGTTGGTTACCTCTTTGAAACTTCATTATTCTGTCTTAGTGCTCTGGTGGGGCTTTAGCAGTGAGAGCTGTAAGTGCAACTTATCTTCCTGGCATTCATATTAAAAATTAAACTCTGCATGTTGATGGCTGCATATCGAATGTTTAGAAAGCATACTTTATACAATTGGGACTCTTTATGCTTTTTTATTTTGCATATTTAATTTTTTTTCTAAAACAATTTCCCAAATCTTGAGAGCTCTTTGAGGCAGCACTGGGAAAATCATAAAGATTCCATATAGCAGGGTTGCTTCCAGGTTGGCACGCACGTGCAGAGGAGAGAAATGAGATAACTTGTGTTTCTCCTGAGCTTTGGTAATGTAAAAGCATTTACCATGGAAGGAAACAGACAGATGAGAATTACCTACCCTTGTGTACATACAGATTCCTCCATTAGGCTTCATCCTGAACTTAATCATCATGACAAACAGTGCAGCCATCAGTCTGGTTGCTCTTTGACCTGCAGCTTGATCATCAGATTCCTCCCTAGTTTGGTGGGTGTTGGCAGTGAATGACCCTTTTGCTACAGCTCCTTGGGGGATGTTTCGTTCCGCTATGGCCTCTTCAGAAACTCTTCTTCCACTTGACACTGGAATAGGCTGCCCAGGGAGGTGGTGGAGTCACCATCCCTGAATGTGTTTAAGAGTCGTTTAGGTGTGGTATTAGGGGATATGGTGTAGGGGAGAACTTTGTAGAGTGGGGTTGGTGGTTAGACTCAATGATCCCAAGGGTCTTTTCCAACCTAAATGATTCTATGATTCTAAGAGTAGGATCTTACGCTGCTTTGCCTGATCTCCAAGTCAGCTTCTGTATGTGTAGGCAACAAGTACTGTGTGTATTTGGGTGTCAAAGCTAATTCACTCCAGCTGGGTGTGCTGGGGTGAGCTTCTATGGACTTCTGTCCTATTAGTAGAATGTGCTTAGAAATAATGTATCCTTTACATGCAGTTTTATTGAATTACATTATGCAATTCAGAAGTTCAGCAGTTTTTTGAAAGTTTGACGTGTTGTCTTGTCTCACTTTTATTTTTTTTTTAATTATTTTAAGGTTCCAGTCTGAAAGAGAGAGTGGAGATAGAAACTTTGCAATCGGCTATTACTTGAAAGAAAAAAAGGTTGATCTCTCTTTTTATTGTATTTTGAAGACTGTGTGATGGTGTTTTTTTCATAGTCTGTGAAGATTTTTAATTTATTTCATGTACAGTATGGCTTAAACTGTTCTAATACTGTATATGTTTACATACTGTTACTCAAAAAGCTGTCATTTAAAGTGTGATACTTGTGTCATTCTAATAGAACACCTGTAATCTCTTTTCTGTATCGTAGCCATGATAAGGTGTTTTATTTGTTGTAAAACACATAATCTGTCCTGTACAGATGACTTTATAAAAATCCTAGATGCATTTTGCAGTTTACTGATTTAAAGATGTTGAAAGCTGTACTGAAAAGTATTTGAATACCTTGCTTATTGACCTTAGTGCGCTGTTATTGTTAAATGCCACATGACTTAATATTTCTACTTGTTACATGTAAATAAATAGTTTTAAATCTGCCTGATGCTAAATATGCTGACGAGAATATAGCTTAATTTATGTCTCTCTAAAAATGATATTAAAAAAAAAAAAATCGTAATTTTACTTGGATCCTTTTTTTTTTTTTCCCTTAGTGCTTTCCTGAAGGCACGGATATGGTTGCTATACTAGACTTCTATTTCCAGGTAACTGACTTGAAAATTGAGACTCATTATAGACTTAGAATTACTATTATAAGCAGTAGAAGCTGATCTGATCATAGATATGAAGGCTTTAATGGCTTATAGTTAAACTTGTCAGCTTCTGTTAAATTCTGTTTGGAAATGAATGATGTACGTTTGATGTATCCAGACTTGCTATTGTTAGGTGATGTGTCTTAGGTGTCTTTATTGCTAATGCAAATTAGCAATAGTCTTTAAAACACTAGTACTTAGAACCTTAAAATGTCTTGTATTACTTCAGTGAGTTTGACAAAATATTTCTGCTTCTTTGGGTTGCTGCTCTTTATTGTACTGTGAAGTGCTTTAAATTCAGTGTGTGACTAAAATAGTATATGCATGCTCTATTGTAAGCTCAAGGGTAGTGCTATAAATGAAATAATATGAATATCTCCTCCTTTTTGTTTAATTCAATGCTTATGAGTAAAACAAAGAATCTAGTCATATATATTCTCCCCTCCCCCATTTTTTTTCTTTTTTGTTTTCAGCAAGTTCCTTGCAACTGTCACAAAATGAGAACTTGGCAAGCGTGAGGTATTTCCTCAGTAAGGGCTTCCTAATGTTAAAACACTCACAACTCGTTCAGCTCTGCTGCATGTAGTTCTCAAGAGGCAGTTCAAGTTGAGTTACTCGATTCAGTCCATCTGGGATGGTTTAAAAAGAAATCCAGAGTTTAGTTCTCAAAATGAGTCTGGTTTTGATTCGTGAGACTTGCTTTTACTTATGCAAATCATAAACAAGATTTTTTTTAAATGCAAATTTTGTCTGAATTTTTGTATTGGGATTCGCCTGCTCTAATTTTTAAACTCAATGACTGTTTATGAAGCAAGGTGTATGTGACTAGCCTTAGCTGACCTCTTGTTGAGTTGAAACTAGGTAGAAGTTAATAGCCTACTCTGAACTTCTGTTATTACAGAACAAAACTGATAATATATTTGAATTTACTTTTTAAACATGCTTTTTAAATGTTTCCTATCCTGATACGCTTCTGACTGCGAAGCTATTCATAAGTTAAGAAATGACAAGCCTGACTCTTCTGATGTATTTTAATTTGGCCCCGTTTTCATGCATTTTGATCTCTAATTTCATGACTGCTTGTCATTCTCCTCCCCCAATCCCCCTTGCAAAATCCCCTTTTCACTCCATACTCAGCAAAAGGGGAGCTCATACCCGAGCGGCAGTTCTGTTTTCTTTTCCTCTCACTGTACAACCCTTACTTCCCAACGCTCCGCTCAGATTCTACTCAGAAGGCTAGTTAGTTCTTTTTGTTGGGTTTTCTGTAATGCTCCGTCCTCCTTTGTGTAACCGGGAACTTCCTGAGCAGGGCTAAACTTATTTTCCTATTGTCTCTGTAAAGTGAGGATGGATTATTCTCATTTTAGAGAACTGAGGTACAAAATGCAGGTGCTTAAACTGAGAACCTAGAAACACTTTTTTCAAAGTAGGTGGTCTTATGTAATACTTCATATGTTTAAAACACAGTTGCCATTTTAGATGCGTCTCTGACAATCTCTTGATTTGCAACTCCAGTTGATTGGACTAGGATGTATTGAGTTTGGCACCCGGAAAATAAGAATTCCAGGTAGTAACTGCTCATGCAAACTTGGCTTAGGTAACTTCATGAAGTATCATGTAATGACTGTTTGGCAAAAAGCAAGAATACAAGCACTAGTCTGTTTACTTTTCAGAGTAGCATTTCAGGTTGAAACCAGCTTATCTTTTGGTTTCTGCAGAAATGAGGCAGCATCAGGTGATGGCATCACATCACATTTCCTGATGTGTCACCAAAGTATGTATAGTCTGTACTGAAGCAGGGATCCTGGGAGAAACTATCGTGTGGTCGTATCATTAATATATCAAAAAGCATATACGAGAGAAGGGTGAAATAAGGCTGCATCAGCAGGAAGTGCTGGCATTAAGACTTGCATGTGCTAGAGTTTGCAGCTTTAAAATGTGCTTTGAGTAGATACGTGTGGTCTTCTAAAGCTTAAAAAATCCCCACACAAAACATACTCAAATTGGAAAAAAAAACAAAACCAAAAACAAAACCAAACCCAAAACAGTCATTCTGTGGCTTTGCCATTTGAGCAGATGCAAAATACTGAGATTGGTTTCCAGACCTCTTCCTCTCAAAGGAACATAAGGGGGGTGGGGGGAGGAATCAAGTGAAGACACTGACCCACGTAAAATACTATCCCAAACTATTCAGAGGGCTTACAAACACTGTTGCTGGGATTTTTATAGTAGAAAGATTGAGACCATATTAGTTGATGCTACTAGCATCACCTGTAACAAATGTTATGCTACAAGTTATTTTATGAAATGTTATTTCTATAGAGACAGATTGTTGATCCTGCTGTAGTTGGCTCTATTGTGCTAGAAGTATCTGTTCTTATAATCTCAATTTCTTTCTCATAAGCTTTGCTCGATAGAAGTAACATGTGAGTCAGCAAGTGTGATGGCAGCAACTCTGGCTAATGGCGGCTTTTGCCCGATCACTGGTGAGAGAGTACTGAGTCCTGAAGCAGTCCGGAATACCTTGAGTTTAATGCATTCCTGTGGCATGTATGACTTCTCAGGGCAGTTTGCCTTCCATGTAAGTAGTTTTCAGATATTTATTAGAGCTGACCAGGCAGATTAATCTGTGCTGTTGTTTTCCATGTTCCAGGGCTGGCTTGCTTCTGGGATAGGGGAGGGGGTGTAACCTGAATTGTTTAGAAATTGAAAATCTCACCTAGAATTCATGGCACGACTAGGAGACCTTCCCTTACAGCACTTACTGTTCTCTGCCACTTCCCGCTTGAGAATCCTTTTCATGTTGAAACATGAATACTGTCCTTCAAGAGAGGCTGTTCATGAGAGAAACAGGTTACAGATGTAACTGGAGACAGCATAACTGAAGAAATCCTGTTATATGGGAGTAAAGGATGGCAGAACGCCTTTGCAGACAGTTGCTTTTTCATCATTGGCTCAGGCTGTTTCATGAATTGTTCTCATGTGCTGTAAAAGTGGCTGTCACACGCAGCATACGTACCGTGCTTCTATTTTCCCGCAGTTACGTTTCTTATATGTAAGTATTTCAAGACATACTGCATCTTTTTTGTCTTCAGCATTTTGTTTTGAGTGTTTTTAGTTTTTCCTTATTGCATACGTGTAAAACTGATTGTGATACTTTGCGTGACCTAAAAGATACTGCTTACTGAGCTATGGGGATATGTGACATGTTAATTCCTATTGGAAAAAAGGAATACCTCTATCCAGATTGTAAATAAGTAGGTTATTGTTTGGCTTTATGGGCAGACTCTTCTGTTTTCTTGGTTTTTTGTTTTTTACCTTTTCCAGTAAGGTTTTTTTAATGTGTACAGCTTTGTACTACGCCCTTGTTGCAAACTGTTCATGACAGATACAATTGTGTACTACTGCTTACTCATACTTGATTTTTTTATAATAGATTTGTATTATCTTTTTCACTCTATTACTGACTCTCTGTGTTGCTGAGAGCAAATAAGTTGACAGTTGCATACCTCGGATTGCCACAAACTGTGATTCTGGTTATTGTCTATCTAAAAGAGATAAGTAATAATGCTTTCACAGCTTAAAGTACTTTCCAAAGCTATATTTTATAAAAGCTGCGTAATAATCTTAAGTAAAATGCTAGCGCATTGTGTTACAATAGTGAATAATATTTGCAGAGGACATAATTCTCTGATTATTTTATAGGTTGGTCTTCCTGCAAAATCTGGAGTTGCTGGTGGGATTCTTCTGGTTGTTCCTAATGTCATGGGCTTGATGTGCTGGTCACCTCCTTTGGACAAGATGGGCAACAGTGTTAAAGGAATTCACTTTTGTCATGTAAGCAGCACTGCCTTTAGTGTCTTGTCTTGTTTTTTTTTTTTCTTTTTTCTTTTTTTTTCTTTTGCAGTTGATGTTTACTAAGCTTCAGTTAGCATAGCTGAGATCTAACTGAATTAAATAGTGATTAATTGCTCTTCCATACATAGCAAGATTATCTGATCCAAGGGTGAATGGCCAATAAGAGATGTTTGCATTTTAGTAATAATTAACACTGTAATTCAGTGAGGATTTAGAAAACACAATGCCAAAAACACTGGAGAAATTTATCGTGGAAAAGCTTTGAAAAGGAACACTTCATGAAGTAACAAAGGAGCTGGTCTTTCTGTATGCTGCATTAGAAGCTGTAGAGCTTTATTTATAGACTACTTGTTCTTCTCCAGTCATAAAAGAAACAATTTTCAAAACACTGGAAATGCAATTCTTTTTTCATTACAATAAAAGAAAAAAAGATTCCATGAAATATCCTGATATTTTTTTTTTAAACAGATTTTTGTGAATAATCTGACATAAAAAGGTCTTTATATGTCAGACACTGTTGTTGGGGCAAGCTCTTCCTAGCTTTGTCTGTCTTGCTTCTGAAAGGGCTGTGGACAGTCTGTTGATAGCAGCATTAGAAGCAGGAGAGATTGTGTAGAGTACATTGCAATGATTAATAAAGATGCTTTGTGGGAGAGGAGAATGTTTAAAAAAAAAAAAAAAGGTAATTAGAAATGGGGGGAAAAAAAGAGTCTCAAAAAGGAGAATAGCAGGCTATCTAGAGCCCCATTGGAAATGTAAGATTATTGTTAATGCATTGGAAGTTGAAGGCATAACCAGGCTTTTTCTTGTTGGGTTTTTTGTTTGTGTTTTTGTTTTGTTGGTCGTGGGTTTTTTTGTGTGTGGTGGTTTTTTTTTTTTAAAGTAGTGATAACAGTTAAGCTGTAGCGATACTAGTTTGGATGAACTTCAGTTTCTGGGGTGAAGACTTGTATGACTAGTCTTCACTTAGCTTATTGATAACAGCGTGGGTTTTACAGTGTGCAAGGGCTTAGTTCATGTGGATGAGCAGCAGTTAAAACCTCTCATACTTCTATTTATCTAACATCCGTACAGCTGTAAAGTAAGAGTACTAAGAAACTATTAATTGTAGTTTAGGTGTTTTAAGATATTTCATATGAAATAGTCTTGTACTTGATAATTTAAATAAAATCATAGAACAGTAGGTAGGTGAAGGATTTACTGCATTTATTCTGTGTTGTAATGAGACCTAAAAACTGGTAGATCATCATGGCATGCAAGTAATATGAGGTAATAGTCACTCTTAAAAATACAATGGCATAGCAAAGTTCTGTAACTATAACATTTCATATTGTAATTCAAAGTGAATTAAAATAAATTATGTCACACCTTTTCTTGTTTTATTCTTTTGATTGAATTTAAAAGTTTTTATTTACTAGACCGGCCCAGACTATTCTTTCTGTTCCTGAAGTGTTTAATAGAGCTGGAGTAGAAATACATTACAAGAGATATTTTGCAAATTGCTACCTGTTTTGTACTACTTCAAAAAGGAGTTTAAAGATATTATTAGAATTTAATCACATCATTGTGTTATGTTCCAAAGGCCTTACCGACATTGGCACTAAATTATTAAGTATGCTTCTCTGATGACTGGCTTAAGTTACTAGGGTACGATGTAAAACATAAGCGGTAGTATTATTACAGTCTCATACGCATTTGACTCTCATATACAAATAATAATGCGTGTTCTCTAAATATTTGCAGGATCTGGTTTCTTTGTGCAATTTCCATAACTACGATAATTTGAGACACTTTGCAAAAAAGCTTGATCCTCGCAGAGAAGGTGGTGATCAGCGGGTAAGTTAATATGTGTGTTTAGTGAGTATTGCTTGTAGTCATCAAGTTCTTCTCTAAATGCAAAACTGCTCAATGACATGTATTGCATCAAAGCTTTCAAATAAACTTGTTAGCTTACGTTATTAGTGGACACTTACCTGGGTGGATCACACTATCACAGGGTTTTGTATAGTCGAATTTCATATTGTAGCTCCATTTCATGCAGTTCATCTCCCTTGCTAGAGTAAATATATGGTATTTGATGAAAGTTGCAAGGAGTTTTACTGTTCTGGTTGCCTTTAATAAAGATTTGACCAGCTGGTGGGCTCAGCCTCTCTGTTCTGTGCTACAATGCATGAGACGTACGTTGAGCATTTTTTCACAGTGCTATCTCTGAGACCACACGACTTGCTGTGAGTTGCCCAGGCAGTGAATTCAGGTATTATATTGCCGTAGACAAGTGCCTGTTACTAAGGAAGCGGTATAAGCAATCTCTGGGAATGAACTGAATCCACTCCAGCTACATGTACGCAAGATAAAAGGGTGCTTGAGATAAGCAAAACCTCTTTGCTTTTATTAAGATTAATGTTTTAACTAAGGCATGAAGATTTCAATAGGAGAAGATACAGTAAAATGATTTTTAAAGTGCTTCTATTTGCATGTATTTGCATCTGAAAAATACCCAATTTGGAATTTGAATTTTTTATAACTGGAAAAGCCAAAATAACAGTTTATGTGAGGAAGTGAAAAACTTGAGTCTGTTAGGATTGACTGCAAGTATAGATATTTTTTTTTTCTTCAAATACACTAATAAATAATGTATGTTGCTTGAACAACTAGCATTCCTTTGGACCAATGGACTATGAGAATCTCCAGCAAGAACTTGCTTTAAAAGAAACAGTATGGAAAAAAGTGTCACCTGAATCAAACGAGGACATCTCCAGAACCGTAGTGTATAGAATGGAAGGTCGGGGAGAGCAAAACTAAATGAATGGGTTCTAGCTTCATTAAATTCTTCATTTTACAAACCCTCAAGCATCTCTAGATTTAACTTTGATTTGAATATTGTTTGCCTGGTGTTTCATTTATATATACGTTTTGTGTAAATTCTGTATGCTATACCAAAAAGACTGTCACAAAGTTCAAGGGGGAGGGGAAAGCAAACAACAAAACCCCAAGCTGTTAACTGACTTCTATAGTTACTTAAAACACGTTTACTTCAAAAAAAGAAAAAGGTAAATCTGAATGTTTTCAAAGATATACCACTTTTGTGTATATCTGTTTGTTTTTGTTTTATCTGAGAATTTTAAGTAAATTAACTTGAGAGCTAAGCAAGAACTTAGATGTGTCGTCTGATCAGGGTCAGCATGTAAAGACAGAAGAATTTTAACTAAAATATGAAGTAAAATGGTGTGAGCAAAATACGGCAAATTCATCAATTTTTAAATAATTCTGTACTAGGTGGAGATAGGTTCTGAGTCATGTTATTACTGTATCCTCTCTTTTTTTTAATATAAGCTTTCAAATTGCTTCAAACAGAAATGGATCCTTTGGATATGCCATGCTAGTGAAGATTAGATATATTTTTTTCATCAGGCCTTTAATAATTATTCATGCTAACATTTAAATAAAAAGACCAAAAATGGCTGGGGAGGAGAGGGAGAAGGAGGGGGATGGGGGAGGCGGGGGGAGAACCTGCCTTGTCTGCAAGTTAACTAATTCAGCAGACAGATTTCTTACCAAACTATTTGGAGTGTCTTGCTAGCTGCTCGTAGTGCCAGCTGGTAGTTATGACTCAGAAGTCTGCCTTACGAATCATGCTGGCCCTCCACCCTCCAGAGGAATCTGAGCAATCTTGAGTTTAGAGAGGGAACCAACCAAGTAGGAAGCAGAAAATACATTCAGGGTAAAGGAGGTAGGTAGATACTGTTAAAACCATTTACAATTAACTTATTTTTCAACGGCTAATGTGTGTGCGTGTTCATATATAAGACCAGAGGTTTCATTTACTTACACATTTTTTGAAGTTTTTTTAAAAAGTTGTCATTAATTGCTACTTATTTTGAAATGATAGTGAGATCGCACCTCTGTCAGCTTGCTAAGAAACAGGATTTGCATTCTTCTGCAGGCAACCGCATGTGTTCATCTGCATAATTTGATAATTTTGAGTGTCTTGAGTAGAGTGCATCTTGAAGTGGTTTATGTAAGCTTCCAATAGGCTCAGTAGGCAACGCTGGGCAGAGGGCAGGCTTGTTAAATTCTCGATACTTGCAGATTAGATTCTTAATGATGCTAAAAATCTTAGAAAATTATTCTATTTTTATAAAGTTTTCCCCTTTAAAAGCTTGTAGATAAATTTGATATATCCCACCCCTGGTACACATCATGCAGAGACATGTTTATAAAACTGTTGAAAACTTGTCCAAGTAATGATAAATGGTAATAGCTGGGTGAGTATTTTAAGAGACAATGACAGATAATTCCTTAGTAACACCCCTACCCCTTTTCCCTGCCCCCTCCCCCAATGCCTCTCCTCTTAGTTTATCTCAAACTCCAAAATGCATTCGTATGTGAGTTTTGCATGAGCGGAGAGTTAGGTTTTTTCCTGCCCCTTTGTGTCCCATCGGGATGTTTGTTAGTTAAGGAAGATGCATAAAGCAAAGCTGATGTTCTCTGAGTAAGCAAGCTGTTCTTAATTACTCTGTTTAGGTATTGTTAGTTTTGCATAAACATTTGAAATAAGCTCTGACTAAACCGTGAATAATCTTCATCTCGCAGTGTATTGTAAAAGGATGGGCTTCCTGTCTTTGAAGCCTAGGATTAAAATGTTTAAGCAAAACAATACAGAACATCAGTTTTCAGTGAATTTGAAGTCCGACTGGGATGAAGAGGTAAATCTGTGGTGCAGATGGCAGTAATGAGTGTCAGTCATAAATTGCTGAATAATGGCAGTTTTATAATCTTATCACTGATGATAAGGTTAGGTTTGTCAGTGCTTACCTTTGAAAGTAAAGTAAAATAAATAAAGGCAAAATCTTGAATTATAAAACCATCTCACCCGTTTGAGGATTTTACAGTAAACTAGTAGTTACAGAGACATAACAAGTTTTCAAATCCTGCAAAACTACATGTCTTTACGTGAAATACCCTCGATTGCAAGAGGGGACATAATGTGCCTGTGCTGCTAATGAAAAGTACTTACAGTGATGCCATGTTGTTGATTTAATTAAAAAAGGAAAATATATGATGCAGGATTTGCTTGATCTAATTCTACACACATTTTCTGATTTTTTTTTTTTTAGTACCATTTGAAGCTAATTCGAAAAACGTGGTTGACGATGGAAAATTGTTCCATCTGTGTTTCAGCTAGAAAATAAAAAGCTTTATGGTGCTTATGTTTGTCAATTACATACAAAACTTACGGTAGAGGCAAGTCCTGCATGGGAAAATGTAAAATTAAGGAAAGTACTAGATCGTTAATACGCCTAATAAGAATATTTAGGGTACAGCTTACACAGTCCTTACTTTAGATAGATATATTACAGTTCTGTAATATATGCTTTTGAAGCCTGTCTCAGAATTTAAGCCAGCCTCTAGTTAGGAGGGGCCAGGAGGAGGTTCCTTTGGAAAAATTATTTTGTAACTCGCCTACGCTCAACATTTTCTTGTTCTGGCCTGCCGTGCCTGCCGATGGCTCTTGCTGAGGGCAGGGTACCCAGGCGGCGGGGACCATAGATCTGCCAGGAGGACTCACCCTTGCCTGCGTTGTGTTCGGTGAGCGGGTCTGAACGAACGCGTGGATAGAGGCTAGGCATTGGATGTTTCAAGTCTGCAACGGTTTTAGTGTTCACCTGTGCTACAGTAATAGCAATTCTTGATATTCAAGCATTTTAGCTGTTTGTTTGTTTTTCTTTGTCAGCATCATTAACATTTCATTAGAAATGTAAATGCTTTTTTAAATTTTATTTTAGCATTTGTGTTGTACTTTTTGGCTCAGTTGTTAAGTTACCTGTCTCGTGTTCCATTTCTCATTTGCATTGTATGTTATTTATGTATCTTGATTTCCAGCATGCTTATTTTTGTATTGTTTAATAAATTTATTTTAAGCTGATTTTTATTGTATTTTTTTTCTCTCAATGGAGAACAGATTTGTTTCAAATATATTTTTGAGACTAAAGTGAGATAGCGAGCACTCAGTTCTAAAAAAGATAAATTTCTGAAACAGTAGGTGGAATGAGCAGATTCAGTTAAACCAGTCTTTGAAAGCCTTCCTAAGATTTCTTAAACATTTTGTACAATAATCTAATTATTTTTCTCTTTGAACTGTTATCTTAGAAAGTTGAAAGCAAAAATCAAAGTAGCAAAACTTTCTCACAGTGACTTTTCTAATAAAAAATGTCATGGCGCAGTAGGTTATTAACGTCACTGTGTACTTGTGTGGTTTTGAAGATACTAATTCAGTCACTTGGGAAATATGTGGTTAATGCTAGCAGTGCCAGGGTAGTAACTGTTGGTCCTGAGCATTATGAAGTGGAAAATACAGCTTGTAATAAATTTTGCCCAGCAAGGAAGGCGGTCCAAACCCCACATCTGTGTATTAGCAGCAGTGGGGTCTGAACAACAGTTAGTTGAATCTGGGTTCCTGGCAAAGCACTTGCCCTTTGTCACAGGCTTACTTTTTTCCCCCCTGAAAATTTATTTGAGATACTAAATAGTAGATGTATTTGTAATGTGATGATTCTGAGACAAGACTTTGTCACTAGAGACATACCCATACAGCGGATGGCTGTAATTATGCATTTAGCTTTTCTGTAGGTTGATTTATAAACTGCAGTTACTTGTACTATGTTTTTAAAATTATCTGTATGTTCATTATGCGTATCACGTATCAAAAGAATTTATTCTCTAAAAGCCATAAAGATGAGGAAAGGTAGAAGAGGAGTAGATACAAAGAGAGAACCATGGGCGATTTACTGTAGCATCACTTTGGCTCTTTTATTTTGGTTTTCATTTTGCATTTATGTCAGAAGACCAGTGGGGGTGGGTAGATGAACGAAAAGGCAATGGAGTCAGAAGCGGGTCGGGGGGAGGCGGGGGGCGGGGGATAGAGTATGGTGTTTTTTCATTGTTCTTATTTCTCTTGGTCTTGATTCATACATGTCATTGATGCACAGTAGTTAGCTATGAGCAAAGTAGTTAATTAGAAGCTTCATGATTTATATATAATGTTTTAGTATCCTGATCACTGTAGAGTTTTACTGTTTCTTGGTTTTTTGTGTTTGTTTTTTTTTTTTTCTTCCTTAAGCTTTGTTTCAATATTTCTGTAGTTTTCTGGTGGGAGTACAGAAGCAGTTATTCCAGTGAAAGAAGAATAGACTTTTTTCAGCTGAGTTCTTACTGGGATGACTAAATGCACCTAATAATTTATCTTCAATGCAGAGTCTCTTCCAGGACTTTGAATGTCTCAAAGTCTATAGTAGTTGCAGGGGTGGCAAGAGGCTTTAAATCAGGTAGAAATCTAACTAAAGCTTAATTATTTTTTTTTATTGTGTTAGTACCTTGGCTGTTGTTCTTGTCCTGTCTAGAAAACGCATGACTTAAGTAGTGTGGGTAATGACATGCTTGTAAAGGATGGGTCGTGCACCATCCCATTTTCCTTTAGGAATTTATGTCCTGGTGTGTTGAATGGTTTGTTGCAGTCTAAATAATTAAACTACCTACTTTGAATCAAGTATGTCTTCTAACTTAGCATTTGTTCCTTCTAGAGAATATTGTATGCAAAATAGAAATGCTCTGTTTCCTTTTGGTTTTCATGCAAGTAGAAGTTAATTTTATTACTGGCGTCTACCGCTGCTTTATGCAGGCGTTTGATACCACTTGAACACTGAGCTTTTACAAGTTTTTGCAAGGCTTAAGAGTGGCACAGCTCTGCACATAGTGCAGTTACTTCTGAAAATGCACATGCACTTCTTCTGTGTGTAGCTGGCCTTACAAAATGGTTACATCTGAAGCTGCAGTTTAACGAAATAAAGCCCTACGGTAGAGTTTAGGCTGGCAGAAGCGTGGTGGCGGCAAGGTATTTCTTTTGCACCAGTTTAAATAGTTTAATTTAGGTGAGGACGCTGAGGTGGACGCATGACCTATAGTAAGGGTGTTAGAGTTAACTGGACCCTGCAAATTTTTAAAAAGCGAAAGACAGGCACGTTTACATATTGGGATAACCATAGAGCCTTTGGCACCTCAGCACTAAGGCTGATGAGGAAACAGGATTAAAGGAAGGACAAGGGGAAAAGGAAAGAATTTTAGAACGCTTTTCTGCATTCGGTAATGTTCCAGCCAGCCATACTTTCATGTATTTCATTTATGCAGCGGGCATGCGGGGGAGCATATCTGTTCTAAGGTAATGTTTCCAGTTTTACCTGCTGCTCTGCTCTGATTTTGATCTAGCTGGCACATAGCCGGTGCCTTCTGAAGTGTTGTCCGCGTACCTTCCTGATACCAGTTATGTTTGCAAAAGGCAAAAGCTGTCTTCTGCATATCTTTTCTCCCGATTTCCTCTGACACTTTTACCTGATCAGTTACAGCAGATCATCTCTGGTTAAATAGCAGTATTTTGTGAATTATGGACAGTTCGTAAGGCTTCTCCAGTTAGAGATCAGTGTACATTAATTATTATTTGGTCGGACTTGGAATAAGGACTGACTTCCCCCACACACACACTCACACCCCACCCCCCGTATTTGCACTTCTGTTAATTTGTTTGGCATCATGATTTTTCAGTGAAATTGCTTGAATTTGATTCTTATTTTTACATTGTTGAGTATTCTGGAAACTTGAAGTAATTGTTTTGATAATACAGCCAACAAATATATGTTACTGTCTTTGGAAGGTTCTTCAATAGCTAAGTGCTATTGTTAAGTAGGCTTTTCATTTGAGTTGCCAAGCAGCTGGTATACAGGATTTGTTATTCCAGAATTGTTGTGCACACTGTAAATTGGGAATTTATCTTCATACTGTATCTTAAATCATGTCAACTTTGCATAGCTGGGTGAGATCATCATAACCCATTTGTATGAAGTGCAGGAGATTCTAGTGACTGTGAGCAACCTAAGACTGAAACCATAAGGTCCCAGAGCTTGGAAGGGATCTCTGGAGATCATCTAGTCCAACCTCCCACCCAAAGCAGGATCTAACATCAGTTAGACCATCAAAGCAGGATCTAACATCAGTTAGACCTTGTTGCTTGGGTACTTTGCTGGTCAAGTGTTGAAAAATTCCAGGAATGTGGGTACTGTAACCTCACTGGGTAACCTGTCCCAGTGCTTTACCACTTCATCATGAAGAATTTTTTCCTAACTTTCAGTGGAAATTTTCCCTCTCTGCAGCTTGTGATGGTGACTCCTGTCTTATCACTGTACATGATGACCTTTCCATCATGGGGAAATTTGTTGGCCTTCAGGAGTTCTAGAAGTGGTGTAGTCATCAAATGGCTTTCGATCAGCAGTAACATTTTCATCTCCTGCTGCATTTTCTTGCTGGATTCTAGTGAATTTTTAAAATTGTATTGCTGAAAATAATTTATGGATTTTAAAACTCTGCATTCCCTTTATTTTTCTATTAAGGCTAACAGGCTAAATGCAAATGTGGATGTATGTTATTTGCCGAGGGACAGCGTGTTACTACTAGGACCCCTTGTGATCAGAGCAGTTGTTATCAAAACAATGAACTGAGAACACAAGTGGAGTGATAGGAAGAGATAATATTGCTTGCTTCCTGTTGATGTCATTCACTAGTCCAGCTTTTTCCTTGAGGCAGGCAACTTTATTGTTTGTTCAGGAATTACTCATTCAATACCAATTTTTTTTGGAGTGGTAGATCTGGTTTTGGTTATATCTGTAGCTTTGGCTTTCTGCATGGTAAGTGCATTTCACACTTCATTTAAAGGACTTGTCTTTTAAACTTCTCCAACCCGTAATTGTTTCAAGACAACTAATTAAAATGTAATCCTGGGCAGAGAATAAACTGTTCTGATCAAATGTGTCTTAAAAAAAGACAATAAAACCCACCCGTGCCATTGCAGAAAAGGATTAAGAATTATGGTTGAGGAAATGGAGAAGCAGTCATAGGAGAAGAGGCTAAAATGGCTGAGGACATTTTGCCCCATATATCAAAGGCTGATGGGGAATAATATGACTGTTCCCAGGGTTTGGAGCTAAAACCACGGAGGCAGAAGATCTGTTTAAGCTAATAAATATTTCTGATGGAAGAAAAGCGAGTACTGAATAAATAGTCTAAAAATTAGAAGAAGGTTTCTAGAAACTTGTTCCTAATAGTTTAGAAACAATGATTCCAACAAGAGTAGAGTGCAAATTTCTGGTAAGGTTCCATCTGTTCTGCTTTCAGCCTGTAGGGTGTAGTCTGTCTTTTGCTTGTAAAGTTTCGCTAAGTATTTTTTGAGAACACACTCCTTTATTTTGGATGGGGCTTTGAGCAACCTGGTCTAGCAGAAGGTGTCCCTGCCCATGGCTGGGGGGTTGGAGCTAGATGATCTTTAAGGTCCCTTCCAACTCTAACCATTCTATGATTTTGGGAATAATTCCTGCTCTGAGTCCTGTAGTTAAGAGTAGGCTGTTGTCCATACATTGCGAAGTACCTACAACCCAGGAAGCGGGAGCATTACTCGGTTGTGTGGATATCAGTCATCAATAGGTCCTTGAAAGGGCAGACATTCTTTTGTCCTGTCTGCTTAATACAGCTAGCGTCACTAAAGCATCCATCAGCATTCCGCTTTATTCGTGTGACTATCGTTGATCCCAGTCCTTTGGTCCCAAATCTTGCAGTGTTAGTAATGTCTGTATCCACTACTTCAAAGGCTCTTGTTTTTTTTCCCCGACATCCAGGGTCAACTGGTCAGTGATCATTCCCCTTGTTAAGATTTCTGTATACGTTCTGTATGCTTTTGTTGCAGAAGCGTTTGCAGGATTTAGTCTATGAAAGGACTGAGCAGGAATAGCAAAATCCATATTATGAGATGATGACGGCCCTAAGATTCCTGCAATAGTTTTCTGCAAGAACTACTATTTTACCATTTTCAAATTTCCAGTTGTAATTTCCTGGCCAAAAACATTATTTCACTGCTGCAAAGAATGATGAAAAGGAAGTTAAAGCCTTTGAGAGGGTCATTCATTTTTCTCCATGTAACTTTGATTTGAACATGGCAGCAAGATTGAAGTATTTCCATTCAAAATGCTGATGGTAAATGCATACCACCTAAAACTGAAAATGTGCCTAGTCTTCGTCTTCTAACTTGAAGGGTGAAAGTCTTTATGCCTCTTCATGCTGTAAGTGTTTCACTTAATCTAGTAAACTTTGTGTTGGAATAACTTGTCTACCTGCTATTCCTTTGTCATTCTGCTTGTGACAAAAAACACAGCAGTAACATTTTGTCATCAGGACAGGAGCCAGGTTGGATTTTTCTATTACTCCCTCTTGTTAAGTCTCAGTTCTCTGGAATTGCCTGATTCATAGTTACTCTAATTTGGTTTTCCGTATTAGGCCTTCAAAAATTTCTGCTTGCTGTCATGATTTATGAGTTCATGAATGTCCATGAAAGGTTTATTTAAAGACCATGTCGGTATGTGGAATCAACCAACTTTAGGCCTTAACTCTAGTGAAAGATGATTTTTTTTTTTACTTCACGTCTTTTGAGTTTTGTCTATGATATGCTTAATTCTGTTCTCTATGATATGCTTAGTTCTGTTCTCCAAAAGTAAAAAGTGTGATAATTCATTGATTCAGAAGATTTCAGAAGCAATCGGAAACAGCAGGTAGAACCAAGCGTGACCATGCTCATTGTAAGCTAGTTAAGGCAGTTTTGGTGCTCAAGTCTGTCTCTCCTTCCCAGTATTCCTACCTTTTGAAATCAACATAATCATCCCCAAAACAAAGGTCATGGGTATGAAACAAAGCATAAAACATCTGTAAGTAATTGTTAGTGAGTGGCACTTGAGACTAGCTACTCTTCTGCCAGACTTGTCAATTTGTCCAGGCATGCATATGCGTGGGGAGAGAAGCTCACTAGTCACTACATCATCATCCTCTAAGCCCTGGTGAAGCTTCAGCATTAGTTACTAAAGGCCTTCTGTTTTGAAAAATTTAGGATCATCTGTGAGTTGTTCAGGGGTTTCTATTGACAGAAGAATATTGGCTGTGTCCATCCTACTACCTGTTCTTAATATTGAGTACCGTAGTTGTGTTTAAGGGAATCTTGAGGCCTCTTTGCAGGAATTGTCTTCCAACTAGAGAATTTTCTGTTCCTGGGTTCTTGTAATCTAATATTGATGGAGTTGATGGCTCTCAATCTTGAGCTGTGGCTTGTGTGTTCTTTTTTCTGTGTACCCCTTGAACCAGTTCATCGTTAATGGTGGTTTTATCTGCTTGAAGAGGAAAGAGGCAACCAGTCATGCACTGGTCCTCCCACAACTTTTCTCACTGTCACCTGAGCACCCCCTGCCCCTAACGATGGTACAGGAAAGGAGAAACTGCCCCATCTGGGCACCCTGGACATTCTTATGATACTACATACTCTTTTCTAGATAAAAATGAGTTTGAATGCCCAGGTTTGGGGGGAGAGGCTTGTATGCAGGGGTTCAACTAAAATTCTGTTTGTGTGACGCACTCTCCACCTCTGGAGCTCAAGTTCTGGAGTCAGTATTGGTGAACGATTGATTCTTCTGCTTCCATTGGGGGGAGGCGGTGGGGGGAGTGTGATGGCTGGCCAAGACAGCCTCGGCTCACCCCGTGGGGTTTATGCATCTCAGGAGTGGAATAGATGGGAATGGTCTTTCTGAAAGAATCTCAGTTACTGAAGGTAAGTAGGCGTTTCACTTAATCTAGTAAAGATGTTGTTTAATTATTTAACTCTTGATTCACTTTAAGTAGTCTTATCTGTAATTTGAACAGAATCGGTTTACTAATCCTTCAGAATTAATCAGTAGCAAGAACTGTAAATAATAAGTTACTGCAAATTCACAGTGTTTGTTGCCGTGAAATAAGGTTTGTGCTTTCGTAGCTTGCCATCTTCAAGGACAGTTCAACCAGTGCCACTGTTACTGTCTTTCGGGCACTTGAGCAAAACCAAACATAGTATGAAGGAGACTATTACCTAAGGACTCACAGAATATATTGGAAATATGTAGTATTCTAAATTTCATTTACAAGATGCTAAATCTCATTTATTATTTAAAAATCAGAAGAATGAAATTCAGTAATGTCTGAGCGTGCAGTGGGCTGAATTAGTTGCACAACTGAGCTCAGTCCTATCTATGACTTTAGCTTTTTTGTTTTCCATATGCATAAAGGATTTTTTTTAACTCCTTGAAGAGCTTACATCTCCTGCCTGTTAGTATTTGAGATGAATTAACCTTTTCACAGGTAAAGAGATGTTTCTGTGAGGAATTCCAGCGAGACAGACTTTTTCCAGAATTGTGTGTCCACTTGATGATTGTCTTAAGAGCAAGAAGTTGGGATTGGAAGAGGCGAATTCTGGTTTAGTACGTCTCTTGTAGCTGCAAATGTGAATGGCAGAAATCCATTTGAAACTAGTAGATGAGGACGAGAGAGAGAGAGAAACCATCTCTTCTCAGCTTTCACCTCCAGGAAGGCTGCCCTTTCCCTTTGGCGACTCTAGCCTATAAGTTATCCAGTGGAGGAGGCTGACAGTTGTTCTCAGGGTGAAGGAAGGGGTTTATGATTCCCACCACCCCCACCCCAGTGTTGAGAAATCTTCAATGTATATATTTGGTTTAATTAGATGTTTCTTATATTCATCTACGTGCACGGCTTCTGTGGCAGTTACTAAGCTTGAGCTACCAGTGCAAGCTTGTTTGTAGGTTAGTGCTTCGGGGTCTGAATTGAACCTTGTCAAAACTCTTTGCTGGTTTCGGACTTCTAAAGGGACATTTGTAGGACTGGAGAATTGTTCTGTCAAATATCCACCTGCTAATTTAAACGTGTACGAAGTCAGCAGAAGAAATGACCAGCTTTATTCTAAAAGATCGGATTTGGATTTGAAGCAACTTAAAAAGTTAAATTACGAAAAGAGGACGTTTAAAAGCATGCTAGGATTTTGAGCAGCTTGATTATACAATTTAAAGAAATTAAAATCTCAGGATTGTGTAACTTTTCCTGCTGAATTTGATCTGTTTGTTAGCAGTCACGCCTGTCTCATAACTCTTCCCACTTTCCTTCTGTCTGGGTCCGAAGTGCCGTCTGATGCTGAGGGGATGGCAGTAGCCACAGTGCTAGCCCTTGGGGGGGGCTGCCCTTGCCATTCCCTGTCATACACTTACTTGTGGATTCCTAATTGAGCAGCAATTAATTTCTCATAGCGGATCCAGCTCCTCTTAGCAGCTGCGGACTGCTGCCATCCTAATCTGTAGTTACATCAATAATTTAAAGCTCAAAAAAAAAACGTTTAAAGTGAAAAATTATCCAGCATGTTTGTAGCATTTTTAATAAAGTACAGATTAATGAATAAGCAGCGAGAATACCTAAAATAACCCAGTCCTTGCGTTTCTGTGTAATTGGATGCGGTAAGGGTCTGTGTGTAGGTTACAGAGCACTGGAGCAGGTCTTGGCTGTGGTCATAAATGCGATTAACTCGTCAGAGTGACTGCAGGCGGGAAGGTGTTAGTTATTGCCACCTGATATGGCCAAGGGCAGGCTGAGAAGCTCCTCTCTCAACCTGGGTAAGTAACTGGCTCACCTGAGGTTTTCGCAGCTATAGCAGAACAGTTGTTTTAAAGCTGCTTTGGATACGTGTATGTGCCAAATACAGCCTGTTGTGGGGCTGCAGTCTAGCTTTCCGTATACGCAGGGATTGTGTTTGAACATGGCTGCTGAAAACTGTAAGGCAGGTACTGAGGAATAAATAAGCGCTTTATGAGTCTGTTAGTTTTTGACCAACAGCACAAGCTACGCGAAATCACTGCCGTGCAAGCGGCATTTCAAGTTCATTCCACCGGGGAGGCTCCAAAAAATAAACTCCCCGGCAGCAGCTTTTGAAAGTCACTGTTGCAGCCATGACTCCAAAAATAAACGCTGCACCCACAGCTCGTAAAACTAAAGGAGCTGGGTATCATCCTCCCTCCCGCGCCGTAACGAGGAGCTTGCACCATCTAGAGGAAAAGAAATGATAGTTGGTGTGTTAAAAACGGATTGGAGAAAAAAATTGACAAAATCTTACTTCCCGTGTTCGTTTCAAAACACGGAAGAGCAAATACTTGCAGATTCTAGAGTTATTTTTGCACTTTCTTCAAATTACCTGAGGAGACAAGGATCAGTAGTGCAGAAAATAGGCTGAAGAGGTGGGAGAGAGAGTCTTGAAGAAGAAATGAAAGTTTTATGGAACAGTTAGCCTTGCGTTTGCTTTTTCAAATACTTCTCTGGGTCTTCAGGGTGTGTGAGCGCATGCATTTATTTATTCACATATCCTCTAATCTTTTATAGTACAGTGGGAACAGCAACTTTCCCAAGGAGTTCTAACTTTCTGAACTTTTCGTGAGCCTTGTGTTCGCCTGAAGCCGGGGCAGAGGCCCTGCTGGAGGCAGCTGGCGTTGGGTTGCTGATGGGGAAGGTGTGGCCTGTTGATTGCTCATAGTTGAGCCAGAAGACTTATTTTTTTGCACGCTTCACTAAGTTATTTTGAGAAATTATGTTTTCTTATGTAACTGTTGGTTTTCCGTGTCAGGCGGGAGGGGTGGCACGCGTGCGCTTCTCCAGCTTCTCCAGCGCCGGCACCGTGGGCATCGGAACACCCGTCTCGGTCCTTCAGGTACCACTGGGGGTCACGGAGGCCTGTCTGTGCCAGACTGAAAACCAGCAGTTTTAAAAGCTGTGAGAAACTCCAGTGGGACGACGGAGAAATACTTCAGTGCTTTTGACACACCCCTATTGTTTCGGTTGGATATTTGTTTACAGTTCAGTATTAGTTTTTACTTTTCAAAGTAAATGTTTTACTAACCCTTAGGTAATAACTTTCACTTTTTATTTCAGGGGAAACAAAGCAGAAGCTCAGTTGCAAAGATACTGACTTTCAATCGACGTTGCTTTCCTTACAAAATACCGCTTAATTTCATATTGAGGAATGGTATTTTTAGGGAAACCTGTGGCTCTCTTTTGGACTTGAACAGTAATTTTTTTTCCACGTGATCCTTGTCAGCAGGCCCTGGAGAGCAGATTCCAGTTCATGGCAAAATAGTTGTAAATATAAAAATAGCCAATTTTTTAAAATAGTCACTCCTGTCGAGTGTCAAAATGTACAGGCACGTGTGTTCCTCTCGGAGATTAGTCTCTGGTTTATTTTTGTCCTTTTAGGGACTGCTTGCATTCCAGGTTTAACTTTGGAGTTGAAGCTTCAAAATTAATTTTGAGCAGGTGTTTTCTGAATTTTAATTTGAAACCTTACATGCAGGGAGAAAGTCATCTATACGCTGTGCTTCAGCATAGCTGAAATACCAGTTTGGTGTGTAAAAACTGGGTGACCGAATCATTTAATTTGTGCTTTAGATTCCCTTTTTTCTGGTGGTTGTTTTTGTTGTGTTTGTGGGGGGGGGGGGTTTGTTGGGTTTGGTGTTGGTTGTTTTGTTTTGGGTTTTTTTTTTTTTTTCAGTAGGTCACCACTGCTGTTTCAGAATTTATATTGTCATCTTTTAGATTTCAGGAATTTTACTCCACTGATAAAATGAGCCGGCGAGCGGGAAGAATGGTTTGCTTTCGCTAGGTACTCAGAGGACCCTCGCCATGGGATCAGCTTTAGGAAAAGGGGCAGAATCGCGGTACTGTGAATCAAATTTATGTTGATTTTTGGAGCTTTTATGACCTTGTGCAGTCCCTCTTATTAAGAGTTATGTAAACTCTTTGCTCCCGCATTACTTGTCCGTACGTGGCTGTTTGCAAAGGTCAGGAGAACAGGAAGACTTTATAGTAGTCGGTCTCTTCCCAGTATGAAATGTTAATCCCTGTTCACTAGACAAACGCTCACCTTAGGCAGCTTAAAAATCTATTTTTTGCGTTTCGGTGTTAATCCAGCGCTGAGCTGGATTAGCGCTGCCGTGTGCTGTTAACAATGGGTACAGTGGCAGCCCACGGCCGGGGCATCTCTTGGCAAGCGGGACCTTTGCTGCCAAACAGGGGTGGCCTTCGGCGGGGTGAGGAGAGACCCCGCGGGAGAGAAATCACCCGCCACTTTGCGCTCTCGTCTTTTTCCTGGCCGTAACAGTGCGTTGCTGGGATCCGCGGTTTTGAAAGAACATCTGTCAGACTTTTTTTCGTATTAAATAGGGGAATTGTGCTGCGTCACCCCCGGCTGTTGGTGCAGGTGCCAAAGCAAGACAGCCAAGGTATCGTAAATGCAGATTAACTGTGCCGCAGCGTTAGGTGCTTTTAGTGGTGTGGAGAACTGTATCTCAGCGACACTTCCAGAGACGTCGCTCTCGTTGCTTTGGTGCGTTCTGCACTGGTAAAGAGCAGCAGAGCTTTAGTCCCGTTTCAGGGCATCTCTCCCGCAGCTGGGAGCATTTTTCAGGAGACAAATGGGTGGTGGGGTGTCATGAACCAAGAGTCTCGCTTATCTGGGACCCACTCTGAGATCTCAGTGCATCGGGAGCTGGCTCCGTATGCCAGCTGCTTGTCGTTAGGGACGTCCCGAGCTGCAAGAGGTGAAATTTGTACCCTGATTTACCTCCACGCCACTGCGCTATCTGGGGGAACGGTTAAAACTTTGTTCTTCAAGCCGGTTGGCCAGAAGGGCAGGGTTCCCAAAAGGAAACATCGCGTCCCATTTTAAGCACAAAAAATGAGACCTGAGAGAAGAGAGTGGTGTCTGTTTTTTCTCAACTAGCTCTGCTATGTCTTTTTTTTTTTTTTTTTTCTTCCCCCCCGCTCCTTGTTGTATTTGAGAGTCTCCTGTCAGCACAGTGAGTCTGGTGCCTAGCAAAGTTCAGGTATAGCGAAGTTCTTGAGAAACAATATGCATTCAAACAACCTTTTTTCCCCAATATTTTGAATATCTTTTTTGAAGGCTAACCAGTGGCATTGTCCCTAAATATCATGTAAAGAGCACCAGAAAGATTAGGGGAGTTTGTTTGTTTATCCTTGTTTGTATTGCCTTTAGCAGCACCGTTTCAAACTCTTGTGCTTGACTGTATTCCTCAGCCACCTGGAGAAACAGTAGAGTTGGAAGTAATATTATTTTTTTTTTAAACTGTAAATTCTGTAATATGTTCAAAGAAATTGGAGGGCAGTGCTCTCAGGAAGCAGGACACAGTAGGAAATGAAAATCCAGATTCAGTGACCTTTTTAGCTAAGAGCTTCTCATGGAATTAATCCAGCTCTGAGCTAAATTAATTTTTTTTTTTTCCTAAAGGATTTGTTTTCTTTGCGTGTGCAGCTGTTTGGCTTTTCTCTCCTGACCCAAGCGGAGCCCAGAGCAGAGGCTCTCCCTGCTGTGCCGGAGTCACCGCGGCGGTATTGGAGCAGGACGGGCAGGGACAGAGGATGGGGGGCTGGTCCGGCCAGCTGGTTGGGTTTGGTTCCTGCTTGAGGTTTGGTGGTTTTGTAATAACGCTGAAGCGTGTGAGGCGGTGGGCAGAAGGTGCCAGGTCGCTCAGGGAGACTGTAGCAGTTCAGTTCCATCTCTGGGCCTCGGTTTCCCATCTTAGAGCCGGTAATGATAGCAGCTTGCGCTCTGCGAAGCATTTGGAGAGATCTTCTGTTGATGGCATTAGAGCTAGGCAGCCATACACGTGCTGTTCTTCTATGTTAAAAATAAATAATAAATAAATCCTCCAAACCGGTCTGTGTTAAGGGAAAAGTGGTTTTCGTCTCAGTCTTGTACAGAGATTTGCTATTAACCGTCATGAGACTAAGACTGTTTAAATAAGTCTTTTTGTGTGGGCTGGGTTTGGGTGTGCAGCTCAACTAGGAAAGACTATTCTGTTACACATACTCCACCAAGGCTGCTCCCACGTACCAGTCAAGCCTTTCAGATCAATCAGATGGGTTGAAATTTCACTTGCAATAAGCATATTAATACTGAAGTTGAACTTATTTTTTCATTACATTTTTCAGGTTGGTACACTTGAGAAACTGGGGAAAAAAAAAAGCCAAAACACCCCCAAAAAACCCAACCAACCCCAAAACTGTAATGTCTTACCAAAGTACTTTGACAACGCGTGTTACAGAGAAACGGGGGGCAGCAGTGTACTTGCTGTGCGCTGGGCACGTGCTCCCTGACACACTGAGACAGCCCCCTTGTTTTTGCTGCTCCTCCTCCATTCGTGTGCAGTTGGCTTCACAGCTGAATCCTGCCGCTTGAACGATCGAAACTTCTAGCACGGCTAAAATAATTGCAATGTGAAGGCTTTGGACTAGGAGTCACTTTAACGCCTAGCTTTCCTTTGTAGCTTTCAATGCCGTATCTCACTCGGTTTGTGCTGTCAGGGTTTTGGGTTGGTGTTTTTTCCTTTTGGCCCCATGTGTTTATCCAAAATATCTACTGCAGCCATGTGACTTCCTGCTGCTCCGAACTCCGAGTGCTTCCTTCCTTTGACTTGACCTCTGTGCAGTTCTTCAGCACCAACAGTCTTGATTTTTCTTTCTTGTGCTGCTCCCGTTCTTACCCACAGACTCACAGAACGGTTAGTTGGAAAGGACCTTTGGAGGTCATGGCCACCTCTAACGTGAAGCAGGACCCTCACCAGCACTAGACTGAGCCGGTTGTAACTTCATCCAGTTGAGCCCGAGATCTCTAACACCTAACTTGCAGGTGAAAATACAAGGTGTGCGGTCTCGGACTTCTGATCTTTAACGTTGGGTGACAGAAATATTCCTAAAGGACCTTTCCTTGCTGGTTTCACCACCTGGATAATAAGGATTATATCCAGCACTCGGGAGAAGTGTTTGTGTACAAAGAGGGTTTCGTCATAGCTAAATGAGCAGTGCTCGGTATTTCTGGCGCAACGACAAGGGAGCTGTTAGGTTCGTCCGGCCTGGTGCATGCAGGTTTTATCTCCCATGTGACAAAAGGTGGAACAGTCTTCTCTCTGGGTTTGGTACTGCTGTACGGTAATGTTTGATCCAACTTTATAGTGAAGGCTCCATCCTTTCTCCTTTTATTAAATTCCCATAGTTAAAGAATCCTGTGCGGTAGAAAAAGGTAATTCATGGCTGTCGGATTGAAGGTAAACAGATGCTCTCTTCTCCTCCTCCTTGGAGTGAGAGGTGGGGGAGAGCATCTGTCATTTTGTCCTTGGCCAGCCTGGCCCAAACCACGACAAGGGGAAAATTATGTTCCTCAGTGCAGGTAACAGAAACACCAGTACTGAACGTGGCATATAGAAGATAATGAATCACTCGGTGAGGAACTCAGTGACAGTCTCTAAACACTTAAATTAGTTGCCTTGTCCCTTGTGCCCTACTTAGAGTGGATACAGCTCATCTGTCGTCTTCACTATTTTTTTTTTTTCTCACCTACACTTAAAAACCCCACATTTATGTTTGCCGCTCCCACTTCAGCGTTTCTTTGGCTCTAGATTTTCGCCGTGGGCCTGTTATTTCAGGCTGGTAAGCTGTGAGTTTGGGGGTAGAGAATTTTCACTTGAGTTTTTGAAGCCTTGATTGTGCTTGATTTTTTTTTTTTTTTATTGTTGCAATGATAACCCCTTACATGATGGTTTAATATATATGCCACTTAAATTAACAGCCTCTTGAAAACTAAGGGATGTTCCACAGCATGCTTGTGGGAACTGTATATTCTTACTTGGAATTCAAAAGGTATTTTCTATTTGCAGATTTTTTGAATTTTATTCTCGAATGAACTTTTTATGTCCATCTTTGTTGTTTATGGCTGCCTTTTGAGCAATTTTATTTCGCACCTTACAAAATCTGTTCATTTTTTGGCCTGGACTTTGCTGCTGGTAGAGCAGGGTGAAGTCACAGTCGAGGTGTGTTCCGTTGACAGCAGATACAGCCTAGTTCATCTGTAGGATCATTAAAGCCTCACGGGAAACGGGGGCAGGTTGCAGCTAGAGGGGGTTGTTTCAGCTGTGATGGCTCCGCTCTTGTCCGCTTTTTTCCAGCTTGAGTTCATTCCTGACCAGTTTTGGGTAATTATTCTGCTAATGATTGTCCTGCTAAACATGTTTTTCTCCTGCTTTGTGTATCCCGTTACCTTTACTGTTACGTAGGCAGCAGTCATATTTCCTCTCAAATTTCCTTCTTCTGAACTAAAGAAGCGGAGTTTATTTCTCTTCTGTCCGGACTTAAAGTTGTTTTTTTTTTTTTTTCTGTTTTGATCTGTCAAGAAGATCAGTTTTGTAATAATGCAACCTTGGATTTTATGTTATTTATACTAAGAAAGGAGCGGCTTTAACCTCTCCCAGATTGCTGAGAGACACGGCCTAAGATTATTGTGTTAGAAAGCCTCAGGAATCCCCAAATTACATTTTGTCACATCGTTATAGAAAATGAAAATGGCTTCTTAACAAAGTGTTCAGCTGAACCCAGAGAGATTCTTGGCCCTGGCTGCATTTGGAAAGTCATTTTTTGTGAGAGAGGAATGTGTGTTATTTTTATTTTATTATTTTAATACACATTTGCATTTCCCTGAAACATGAAGCAGCCCAGCCAAAATGATGGGTTACCTCTGAAGTGGTTTTTATGAAAGACAGGATGTCCTTTGTTCGTCCTAGATGCCGAGCAGGGGAGGGTGCTCGGCACCTGCAGGACCTCAGCTGTGCGAGTGCCACCCACCGGCTCTGCCCGCGGGGCACCAGCGGCGGAGCGATGCTCATCTCTTCTCGCAGCAAGGAGAACTCCCGAATCACCTTGATGGAAATTCGGAGTTTATCAAACTAAATTCCCCTTTCATGCCTGTGTTTAAATATAGTCTGCAGCCCAGTATCTGTAAAAGATGTGCATTCTTTTTAGGAGGCTTTAATATTTTGGTGTGACTGGGATGTTGTCCATTGAAAGCCCAGTGAGAGCACTCTGGGCTGTTGGCTGCCCTTAACTGGCCTTGGTGGGGCGAGTCTCTGCCTCCTCGACAGCTGCAGAAACCATGAGACGCAGCATCCCTGTGGGATGCTCCTTCTCGCGGTCCTGGCCCTGTGTGCGGGGCCGGGGGCTGCGAGGGGGTTGAGCCGGGCTGCGGGGTGTGGGGGGGAGAAAAAAGGGCTTTGGGGATGGGTGGGCTCAGCCAAGGCTGGCTGGCTCTGTATCCAGAGCAAAGCCCGTACTGATGGGCTGTAGCATTCTTGGTCACTGGTGTTGGTTTTTTGTTTTTTTTTTTTTTTAGGGGGTTTTCTGTGGGTTGGTGTTTTGTGTGTTTTTTTTTTTTTCCCCAGAAGCTTTAAACAAAAAAATCTTTGTGGGAGGAACAGAATGACTTCAGGTCTATCCTCTGTAGTGCTTGTGAGGAGGGCCTGGGAAATGATCACAGAATCACACAGAATGGTTCAGGTTGGAGGGGACCCTAAAGATCACCTAGTGCCAACCCCCCTGCCATGGGCAGGGACACCTCCCACTAGACCAGGCTGCTCAAAGCCCCATCCAGCCTGGCCTTGGACACTTCCAGGGATGGGGCAGCCACAGCTTCCCTGGGCAACCTGTTCCAGTGCCAAGTTTGGCACAGTTAAAGGTGGCTCAGGTGCTTTGGGCTCAGTGCCGGGTGCCCAGGGGCCCAGCTGTCGGTGCCGATGTGGTTTAGAAGCAGCCTGGGGGGTGAATGCTGAGCCTCCTGAGAGGGGATGGAGACCTGCAGGTCCTGCCGAGCAGGTCCCACGCCTGCTGTGCAAAGCTCCTCATGAGCCTCTTCGTGCAAGCTGAAGAGGAGCTGCAGGAGCTTGTGGATGCTGGAGTTAAGGAGTGTGGCTCCCTTTCCATCCAGGCTCTGTCTCCTTTTGCTTCAGCCGCTCTTTGCGTCAGCGCATATTTGAGGTGTAAAAAATAACAAGCAATTCCACTACTTTGGTTTATGAGACACGCAGATGTTGGCTCATCTGTGGCCTTGTGAAAATATGCCGGTGTTTTTGCAGAAATCTGTGGGAGACTTGCTTGTGGGCGGTGACTTTTTTTTTTGTTTGTTTGTTGGTTTCTTCTCCTCCTTGAGGAAGGTCAATGCGGCATCAGTTTTATCTCTGTTACTTGGCTGGTAGCAGCGACAGAACTTTGTAGACTCAAAAACCCACGCGGCATTTAGAAAGTTTGCTGGAAAATGCTGTGAAATGGTGCCTGGAAGCGGCCGTATCAGTTTGTGAAAGAAAGCTGAGGTGGGATGCTTAAAACCATCCATCTTGTCATTTTTGGCTCTTGTTAAAACTTTAAGAGTGGTTATAGTCAGGACGTGGTAAAAATATGCGTGGGACGAAGTTGGTAGCCTAACAGTATGGTTTCTTACTCGTTAATGCAGCTGAGAAAAGCGCTACTTGCTGGAGACTTTACCAGTGTTGTTTGACCTAAAAAGATCCTACTTTTGTCTGCCTTGAAACCTTGCTTTTCTTCTAGTGTTCATTATGGGATAGAATTGCTTAAAATTGTTTATTTGAAGAAAGCCTCTGTATTAGATGTACGCAAGGAAAATCTTTGATACAAAGCAAAACCAGTACCGTTTCTTCTCTTCTGCCAACGTGGGTATCTCTCAGTGTTATGAGTGTCCTTAATTAAAAAAAAAAAAAAAAAATCCATAAAAACAAAAATACCCAACAAAATCAACCCCCCCCCCCCAAACCCTCTTACTTTTCCAGAATGAATTCGTCTTACGAGGTATTTATTGTTTTTGAATTGTGCAAAGTGATGCTGTCTTGTAATTCAATGCTTGGTATCACTGGGCAATCAAAGAGAGAAATATGGATTGTGCATACAGCAAGGCTCCTTTTTTTTAATATATATATTTTTTTTTACCACAGTAGAATAGAAATGTGCATTTTATGACTCTCTGACTGTCTTTGTCTGTCTTTCCAAAGTTGAAGTCATACAAGTACTGGTAGCAAAGCAAGCTGGAATGAATTCTTCCAGTGTCTTAGACTGTACTGCAAAATGTGGCCAGGAAGGGGATAAAATTAACAGGTTCATAAGCACTGGACCCGCTGGCCCTGGCCACGCAGGGCTTTTCTGGGTTTTCCTTTTGTTTTCTTTTTGAGAAAAGAAGCTAAATAAACCAGCCTTCATCTCTCTCTGTAGGTGAAGTCTGTGATAAATCTGCTGTTTGCTGCCTACACGGGGGATGTGTCTGCGCTCCGAAGGTAAAGAAAAAAAAAAAAAAAGGAAAAAAAAAAAAAAAAGGGGGGGGGTGTTGGCAAAAAAAAAAACCCCAGTGCGGGGTCGGGAATAGGAAAGCTGCTTGTGTGGTATCTGCTGTTGTTTGTTTATGAATACGCTCCGTGTCCGTGTTGGGGACATCTGAGCTGCACTGGAGACTGAATGTGTTGACCCCAAAATAAAAACCCAAACAAAAAAACCCCCCACACCTAACCATCAAAAAGGTACCCTCACGCTATCCTGAAATCCCATTGTTTTCCCTTTCTTTGCATTGTACTGAAATAAATGTCCTTAACCTATAGTGATGGTAGAAGATCCTTGCTGTACTCTAGCCCGCTTTATAATTCAGCTCTGAAACTGCCACAAAAAGTCAGGCTGGGAAGTGCACGCCGTTGCTGGAGAGGTTGGGAAATGTAGCTTTGCTTTCTAAGTCCGGAGTGGAATCCGGCAACACATATAGTAATAATAATAAGAGACTAAGCATATTGATGTGGCTAGAATATACCTGAATATAGTTAGTTGCCGGAAAAATGTGTATGGTTTGGCTCTGCTGTCCCGGAGCACCGTCGTGTGATGAAAGGACTCCCCCAGTATCGTGACGCTGTCGGGGATTTGCAGACTTGGGAGCCCTTCCTGGGTTTCCTCAGCTGGCATGGATTTACTTTGCCTTCTATGACTTAGCTTGTCCCTGTTCGATGGTTTTTTTTAAAATGGGCGATGTTGACTGTTAGGAACCCTGCGAAGACATTTTTGTTTTATTTTTCTTTATACCACCTAGAGATCAGAGAGGGAAAATTAAGCCCCTACCTTATTTTTCGAGCCCAAGCAGTAAGGGCCCCGTTCGTTATACCTGAAGGCACGATGTGCTCTTGATACGGTTTCTGTCCTCTTGCAGCAGATGTTTCATCGTTTTGACATCAGGGTATTTGTTCCGTGCTAGTTTTGTAACTTGTTCTAATTGTGTAAGACTTCTCTGTAACCATGGGGGGTTTTGTTTTTTGTTTTGTTTTGTTTTTTCTTTTTATTTTTAGATTTGCTCTGTCAGGAATGGATATGGAACAGAGAGACTATGACTCCCGAACAGCCCTGCATGTAGCAGCGGCAGAAGGTAACGTCTCCTCCTAGGGGATTTGCTCTCCGTTAATGGAGTGTGGTCAGTTTTCCTTACAGTATCATCACTCTCTATACGTGCATACCTGCTTTTCAAAAACTTGTGCATATATGCATAGATAGATATATATATATATAAAAAAAAATGTACACTCACTATCCTGCTTTTCTTATAGGACACGTGGACGTTGTTAAGTTTCTACTGGAAGCGTGCAAAGTGAATCCTTTCCCCAAAGACAGGTGAGTGGGTTTACTGCGGGTTTGGAGGAGAGATGCTGTAAGGGCATCTCTCAAGCCCCCGTGAGGAGAGGTTCTCTGTCAAATAAGATGCCCCGTTGAGCTGGTACGAGGAGGCAGAAGGAACAGGGTCCTCCCGGTTCTCTGTAGGTTCTGCAGAGCCAGCAGGAATAAGAAATGGCGAACCATTAAAACCATTACTGAAAAGGTTATGCTCAACTCGCGAAGTATTTTCACAGTTACTGAACTTGGTGTGGTCTGCGAGCTGAATTATCAGCAGTTTGTAAAGAACTACGTGTTTGGTGCTTTTGGCTCTGTACTTGCGCGCCGATCTTAGAAATGCTGTGCTGCTTCTTGCAGGTGGAATAACACTCCTATGGATGAAGCTTTACATTTTGGACACCATGATGTATTTAAAATCCTTCAAGAGTATCAGGTCCAATACACGCCATCAGAGGATTCCAACAACGGAAAGGAGAACCGAACGGTTCATAAAAATCTAGATGGCTTACTATAATCGTCTTCAGCTAGATCCTAAGAATCAAATCACTTACCTATTTAATTGTGGTATACATAAGTAATGAAGAGCGTGTGTGTTTCTATCTGATAGTGGTATATATTTTACAGAAGTCTCTGTTACTTCAGTGTTATATTACAGGAGTTTCTATACGCACAGGACAAATCCAATCTCTCTCGAAACAAAACCAACTAAGAATCTCCCTCCATAATGTGAGCAATATTACCTCATGCTGCATATAATTGATGTGTAAAAATACTTAGCTGTTGTTGGCTTTACCGTGCACTACTTAATTTATTTTTGTGTTCTACGTGAACTCTAGTCTGTGGTCAGGAATTTTTCTGCTGCGTTTTCGTTTCTATAGCCCTCTGTTTCCAGTATGGCCAGGATGAGCCAGAGTACTGTCAGGTGTGAGCGTCAGTGAGGTTTTTTTCAAAAGCTGAGGATGCTGATGTAGATTTAGGCTGGGTGTGTTACGTAAGGATCTGCACTTATCTTTGGGAAAAAAAAAAATAAAAATTCCACACAACCTCGTTTACATAATATAAATATCAAAAGAGTGACAGTTGTCAATGGTCTAGGCTTGTTCTTAGAGATAGTCTTGTCAGGGAATCTGTTTTAAGGTTTGTTTGACCAAATGGCATAGGGGAATGTGTCTTGTAACATCACGCAGCGTTTAGTGGGGGTTTTGTTGTCGTTTTGGAAGCGTTTCTTTCAGTTCCCTTTGTCTCGCCTCCCTCCTCTCTCTCCATGTTCAGCTGCTAAAGTGCTTCCCCATCACTGGGGAAAGCGGGTGCTTCCACTCTGTGCAGTCGTGTTCCTTGCAGGGGTGTTTGCACTACAGCAAGCCTTGACGAGCTGCAAAACCCCCTTTCGGGCTCGCGTGTGGGGTTCTTGGCGGTTGCACCAGGAACCAGCGAGGGGAACGGAAGGATGCGAAAGGCAAAGTACTAAACCAAATACTGCGTGTAAATCTGACTTCATATAGGCTTGTAATAAGGAACACGGATGGAGTGAAACAGCTTTAAGGAGCATAGAGCCAATCAAAGCATGAGCAGAGCAGGAGATAAGCCAGATTTTTGGGTATGTTCTCTTCTTGCACTACCATCAACCAGGGAGCAGGATACTGCATCGGTGGGGTTTTGCTGGTGTAGAACAGGAGTTCGGCATCAGGAGCACAAGTAGGCGATGCCTTTTGTGGTGAACGGTGGCATTTATTGTCCTGCCACCAAAGCCAGCTCGGCACGTTCCCCATTGTGGGAAGCGTAGATGCAGATACTCGTCGCTTGCAGAAGTACAATGTTACGACAGTTCCCTATCCCGTGGGCAATTGCTTCTGCCAATCTTGTGGCGTAGAACCTCGGAAGTGAGCAGTCACTTAAAGTTAAGAGTTAGATTTTCACAAACCACCACAGTCGTTGGACACAGGCAGGAATTTTCGCACAAGAATTTTAGGCGAGAATTGTTTAGCACGTGGAAAAAGAGATTGTGCTTGAGAATTGTGTGTGTGGCTGTTTTTATCCTCGCACATAGCGTACAAGTCATTAGTAGATCTCAAAGTTCACATTTTCTGTTTAGGCACCAAAGTCCTACCAAAATAATGTCCAAATTCTTTCTAGAATGGCCCAAGCACTTTATAAAGATGATCTGAACCACATTATCCTCCTTTTGCAAATGGGTACACTCAGGCATAGAGAGAAGTAACTTCTCCGGAGTGACCCAGCAGGTCAGTACAGTTGAGAATAAATCCTCTCGAGTTCCTGTACAGTCTCTCGTCGATATGCCATACTGCCTCCCTGGCGGGAGGACAAACCACATGGAAAAGTGCTTGATACTCATCACTTCACTGACGGTGAAATCTTGCAAGAGTCTGAAAGTCGAAAGCCCTGAAATCACCTTTCCAAGCTGGCTGGCATGGTTATCAAACACTTTTTCTCAAGAATCTTACTGTTCTTAAGCAGCATTTTTTTCCCATCCCCTTCTCTTTTTTTTTCTTTTTTTTTTTTCTTTCTTTTTTCCTGAAGATCAGCTATTTTTCTGAAGGCTTTTAACTCATTCTTTTCACGTCCTGTGTCACAGCCACCTTAATTCTAATCAAGAGCTAACCAAAGTGGCCTCTGGCTCTTTATTGAGCCACGCTGGTCACCGAGTAGCCCAAGGCCTCTTCTCTGAACTAAATTCCAAGATATTTTCTCTGGTAACAGATCTGTCAACTTTAGCGTAGAGGAATATTTTCAGATGGATTCCAGTTTAGTATTCTGTATCTTAACGCTAATCTGACTTCTTCCATATTTTTTTCCCTATGAAAACATATCCTTTAGCTTCTCAGAAAAATACCTGATTTAGCTTAAGTGACACTTGCAGTGCTCAAACTGGCGTTTTTAACAGATAAGTACGTTATATAATCCATGTATCTACAAAAAACCCAAAGAAGGCATTTTAACTGAGTTAGCATTAAAGATCATGGCTGTACCTTAAATTTAAGGCTTTCCTGAAACTTACTGAGTGCTTTTAGCCAGTCTTAGCTTCAGTGCATTTTTGCTGGTTAGTTTTAGTATTTTCTCATTGTGAGAAGATGCATTATTTTGTAATGTCCAATTCAGCGATGCAGCTACTTAGACATGGCGTTATTTATAAATATAAATATATGCAGTACATTGGTTTGGCTGTTTATCATTCATGACACTGACATGTAGATTTTACCGTAAATGGCTTTTGGTTATCTTATCAAATGCTGACTTCCTTATGCTCCAAAGAGGATTTCCCCACACCTTTGTTTTTGTCATATATGTTTCTTCTGTATCACAACCTAAAATCATTAAGCTAACTTAATGCTTTGTACTCGGAAAGTGTGATAGTCTTAGCATTAATTAGCCTATCTTTGTGAACAAAATGTATTGTACCAGGTTTTTTTTGCTTCAGAGCTGGACTATCGGTGACTATACTTACTGGCAGTGTACAATTCTGGTCGTTGTAAACTGACTGGGCTGATCTTGACTTTTAGATTCTGTATTGTGGGGAAGAGACAGTGATGAATGTATTTCTAGCAGTTTCCCATGAATGAATCTAAACTTGAGCTGTACTGGTTCTGAAAATGAAAGTTATTTATTTTAAGAAATAAAATCCAGATAGTGTTGCTTTTTACAGCATAATAAATGGAAATACTGAGATGATGATGGTGGTGGTTTTTATTGGTTATCTATGTAGCTGCTCTTGAAATAAGCCTTCAGGCTGTCTGGGAAAACTTTGGTCATTTCCACTGTGCAAAGCTTACAAGAAATCAGAATGAGTTTATCTGATCCAGCTTTGTTTTGTTGGTTGGTTGGTTTTAAAAATCCTGTACTTCTGCCCTTTCACTGGTTGCTTTCTATTAATGCTGGGATTCTTAAGTGGCTTGGCCACGTGCCCTCAACAGCTCTAGCTTTCCCTTGCCTACTCTTCGCTCCCGCTATCCTTCATCTCACCAGCCGTTTCTTTCCTTTTATTATTCTCCTGGCTGTGTAGTTAATATAAAAGCCTGACAAATGTGAGACAAGGGCTCGTGCCACTTAATAGCCCCAGAGAAAAAGGGCGCAGCAGCGGGCCTGCTTGATAGCTCACAACGTTTAGCTATGGCTCAGTTATCCTACTGATCAACTCAAATTACAAACTGAAGTTTGGTCGAGGAAAGAAAAAAAAAATCAGTGATGTGATATAAGCAATAATACAGAGTTCTTAGAAGGTGGCTGTTAGAATAATTTTTTGTAACGCAAGACTGAGCCGCAACAATGCAGTGAATTTAAAGCACCTACACTGCCTTAGGCTTCAGAGCTGTAATGGTTTAGTTGCACAAACAAGTTCAAAATGAGACACACAGTAAACTATTGGCAGACACATTGTCTTTATAATAGAAGTAGCAAAAACACAAGAGAAAAGACAAAAGCGTCAACTGACAGTTCATTCCATTTACTTAAAATGGCTAAAGAATATTCCATCAAGGAAAAAAAATGTTGCTTTTAGAACTACCGGCCTGAATAAGGCCATTGCTCTACATCTCCCAAGAAAACTTCACCCTGGTCAATAAACTGAAGTATAAAAGTAATGAAAACAAACTGCTGCATATAGAACATGAGTACAACCTGTAGCTCGAGAAAGAACTATCTCATTTTTTTGTATTACAATAAAGATACAGATTCAGCTACATATCAGATAAAAGCATGAATTCACCGATTGTGATACTGTGTAGCACTTTTAACCTCAGTAACCTGGGGTACCTAAAAGAAGTCAGTTTAGCAATGCTTTCTATTTAAATATGTACATTGCGTGCTCTAGGTCCTTTAAATTTTCTTTCTTTCTGGCTTTTGCAGGGGGCACATCAGTCTTCCTGGGCACAGCACAATAAACGGAACCAGTTATTTATTTTCTAAGCAGCAGCTGCTCGATCTAGCATTTCTGAATGGCAGAGAAGTAGGTCCGCAATCCCTGTGAGCCACGCTGGCCCCTGCTGCCCTGCCAGGCGCTGGGCATGGGCAGCACTTGGTTGAGATGCCCTGGAGTCTCAGACTGGTTGAGGTCGGAGGGGACCTCTGGAGGTCATCTCGCCCACCCCCCTGCTCAAGCAGGGCCACCTAGAGATGGCTGCCCAGGTCCTGTACCTGAACATGCAGGATCCAGCGTGAGTGTTCTGCAGTCCCTTTGCTCGGCAGCATGCTAATTGGCAGTCTGGACTAACACGTGCCCCTTGGACAAGAGACCAGCTGCTTAAGACGACCTTGACTCTTAACTATGAGTTGTTAATTATCCTTGAACACATAGAGAAACAAATCTGTTCCTCCTCTGGCGGAAGCACAGCTTCATCCTTTCAGTACTAAAGACTGAATATCCTGCAGCCATTACTCAGTATAAATTCAACTTTTTCACTTTCCTGCGCCTTCTCCCTAATTGCAAAACTTCTTCATCATCAAAGCCTGTAGGGTCTTCTAGCTATTCAAATCAACAGTTAAATAAATGCCCTGATTCCTAGTGCATGAGAAAATGAAGTTCCTTTCCACCTGTTATAACCTAAATGGGGCATGTATTATTGTAAAAGATATAAGTGACCAGATCCTGACCTTGGTAGATTAAGCACCATGAGTAAAACCATACTCCAACTGTTTGGTACTCTTCAGGAGTAGGTTCTCATTTTGTCCAAAGAGTGTGCTGCTGGACAGCATGACCACAGTCTGTACAGGCTGTAGTCTCGATTGTACGTGTTGAGTTCCAAGCTCAGCATGTGCCAATGGAACTTTAAGAGTGTCCTAAGAATTGCTCTTTATGAGAAAGGTTGTGCTAAACATCCCACACAAGAAGACCTTGCCTTAAGAAACAAGAAAAAATGAAACGCAGATACTACTTTCGGCTAAGTTCTCTCAGGATGCCATGCCCTTAGAAAAGATAAAACCAGGACACACTTCAGCACATGGATTCCATGCGGTATATACCTGCAGTGTTTCTCTTCTTTCTGTGATGCAGATGAAAATTCAAAGTTGTGAAAGTTCTTCAGAAGCAGTTAAGCAGAAGGTGCAAGCTTTCTGAACAGAACCTCTGCAAAAGAACTAGCTTTACTTTGAAGCTTTCCATGTACAGCCAACTGTTCTAAACATTAAATTTAACTAATTGCCTTAAAGAAAAAATGCGTGTTTCTCCCATCACTTTCGCTGAGGACCTCTCATTCCTATCCTCCGCTCTGGCACAATATCTCACTAACTGGAAATTCTTTAACAAAGAACTTCTAAATAAAAGAAGCACACGAGAGAAGGCTGCTCAGACTGCTGCTTATATTCCCGTTAGTTAAAAATTGCTACTGGACCTTCAGGTTGAGAAACCAAAGAACTGAAGTGGAGCGTGTCACCAAGCCACTGACTGCAGAGCAGGATGCATAAGCTAATCAGCTGTGCTAATGATGCCCAACGTTTAAGTTGAATATGCTGAACACATCTGCAACAAGAAAAGTACACGTCAATTAAACAAGCCAAGTAAAGCCCTAATGCTCTAGTCTTTGCTAACCGCACAGCACAAATGGGTCTTCCCCAAATAGCACCAGATTCACATTTTAGGATCAAACTACCCTGAGGAAAACAAAAAGCCATGCTTTAATTGGGATTTTTTTTTTTTTTTCCTGAAGTACACCCCAACAGGACAACACTGCTCAGTTAACAGGCAGTACCTCACAGCCATGGGCAGGGCAATGCTTCCAAGCTGCCTATCTGCTCTAGCTTCCCTCCCCACCCAGACCCCACAGGAAGGACTACAGCATTACTCCTTCCTGTCCTCCCCCTGCAAAATACACACTGGAAGCTTTGCTCTCCTTTTCTTCACCCCTAGCCCCACAAACTTCTCCTATGAGAGGAGCACCTCTGCTATGAGGACAGGCTGAGAGAGTTGGGGTTGTTCAGCCTGGAGAAGAGAAGGCTCCGGGGAGACCTTATAGCAGCCTTCCAGTACCTGAAGGGGGCCTACAGGAAGGATGGGGAGGGACTCTTTAGCAGGGAATGTGGTGATTTAGATCAGATCTTGGGAATTCTTTACTGTGAGGGTGGTGAGACACTGGAATAGGTTGCCCAGGGACGTTGTGGATGCCCCATCCCTGGAAGTGTTCAAGGCCAGGCTGGATGGGGCTTTGAGCAGCCTGGTCTAGTGGGAGGTGTCGCTGCCCATGGCAGGGGGGCTGGAACTAGATGATCTTTAAAGTCCCTTCCAACCCAACCCATTCTATGATTCTAAACAAGTGGAAAGAACAAGTGATAGCAATCTGAGCCTAACTCTGGATTCCCAGCTTTTCCTACGCGTTTGAAGAGATGTGTTCTGAAGCGTTAGCTTCTCTTATGTGTCTGATGTATGTTTGAAGGGGAGAAAAAGCAAAAAAAAAGTTCCATCTCAACCCTCTTGCAAAAGGCTGGTTTGTGATACATACCACAGTATCAATCTCTGCTGAGCCCACCATCCGAGACACCTCATCGAACTCTTCAGGAGACATGGGGAGCAGGTTTTCTGGAGACTGGAGCCTGGAAGGGTGGCTAATACAGGGAGGAGAGCGGAGACAAACCTTTACTAGAAGTGAGGCACAGCTGGGCTACCATGTCTGGCTCTGAGTCCAGAAGGGCCACTAGGGAGGTCCCTTGTGGAGAAGACAGCCTGTGAAAAATGCACCATGCTTTGCAAAACCAGCATGGTTTTAAATGAAAACTGGGAAGACTAGTCAGTGAGCTACATTCTAACCACATTCCAACAAGTCTTCATGAACTTGCTTTTCAAGGAATTATTTGCTAGAACAACTACCTGCCAGTTTCTAGGGTTTTTACTTAAAATCGTGTTTCAAACACAGCACAGTATGACTGTGGTGTGATCATATCCTCAAGGAGAAAGAGGCTATGCGTTAAATATTGTGAAGACACATGAACTACAGCTGAAAAATTATCACTTCCTAGAAATCCAGCATTTCTGTGGAAACTTACACTTCAGATACAGAGATTAACTCAGTCTTGATGTAGCCGTTTCCCTTGGGGCCATCCAAATCCATAGGCTCTGGTGCTTGAAGGAAAAAAAAAAAAAAAAAGCTTATTTTTTTAGCAGTTTACCTCACACTGGCATCTTTATTGTGTCAAAAATAAAGCCTGTGATCCAGAGAATACACAAGTCTCTCTCACACACATTTTACAGCACTACGGTTAATCCATTCCATTTTTTAGTCAAATTTTCTCTTTTGCCTTTCCCCTATAAAAAATGAGGAACAAAACTTCCCCTTAATTTTGATGTAGCTGTACCAACACACGCTGCCAGGCCCACACAACCAGGATCAGTCCTGTGAAATACCGTAATGTGAGTCCAGCTGTTGGTGGGAACCTACGTCTCTGAAATATCTCACAGGCAGACGTGAAACCTGAATTAGAGGGCCAGCAACAGTTATGTTTTCAGTTTTTGATCTGGCTACATCTCATGTTGTGCCTCTTTAAAAACAGACATTTTCTTAACCTACTAAAGCTCAGGTACCTGCTCTCAACTTTCAGCTGAGTTGGGTTAGGCTGCAAAGACGCTTAGTCCAACTGCTACCCTGTCTTTCCACGCCACAGAAATTATACAGTGCCCAAGTATCTCAAGAACAAACATCACACTTAGGCTGTATGAGCCGTTTAGAGCACTCACCCTCCTTAGGCCTGGAGTAGTATTTGCCGAAGGCATTGTCTTTGGGTATGTTTGGGTACAGAAACCTCAGGGGATTTTCAGGAATGTTTTCAGCTGCCATCACTTTGTAGTTGCGAATGATATCAGGGAAAGTAACAGCAGAGAGCTCCTTCTTGGTGTATGGTTCTACTGAATGGAACTGGGGCTCTGCAAATGAGAAGAGCAGCAACTTTTAAAGGTGCTTTCAAAGCTTTTTCTAGAACTGCCCAGAAAAGGTGCAGCTCCTTCCACAAATTCAGAGGTCGTGTGAGCTTACCTGAATTACACCTGCTGTGCTGCAGTTAAGTATTCAATGATCGTCAAAGGGAGCACAATTGCTTTGTGGGGCAGGAAGGCATATGGGGGGATAGCATATAGTGATAGTTCTTCGTGTATTTTATACTGAGTGATCCATGGAAATGAACTGCAGTATTTCATTCACTAATTTAAGTTGTGCTACCTTTTTAACCTTCTTCCAAATGACGTCATTCAAACTATATTGCCTATTAGGAAGTTTGAGCCTAATAAAACCACTTGAGGCTCTTATGACTCATAAAGAGAGCCAGATACAGCCTCCCTGAATGCTCAAAATACCGTCACCCTTCTTTGCTCAATTTTTGGATGCCTTAGGTATGAAGGCAGCAAAGAGAAGCGAGTCATCCAAGTACATTCAGCAGTTTCTCTTCCAGCTGTTGTAGATCTTGGGCTCATCCAAGTGAAGTGTAAACAGCTGTAGCATTCTGCCCGGTGGGGCTGATTTAAGTAGTATGAGAAGGGAAGATCCCTGATTGGATATAGGGGAGATTATATCTTTTTTGCAGTTTTTAAGCCTGTAGGCTTCCTTGAATAGATAGTAGCTGAGCTAACTGAAGAACCAAGCTCTTCATCTGGAAATGGGAGGAAGGAGAACTGCTAGAGAAATGAAGTAAGTGACCACGTGGTTTATCTGGGAAGAATGTGGGAAGGAACAAATGTGTTGGACTGTGAGTTAAAGAAAGCATTGCACAAGCTGGAATAGGGGCAGAGAACAATAGTAGAGGTGGCTGAATGTGGCTGCAAGTGAACTTTTCCTGGGAGAGAAATCTCTGATGTGGAAGATGGTGTGGGTTTGGAGGGAGATGCAGATGTTTATGTACTAAAGGTGTCTTGCTAAGAGTGAACTTAAGGAGGCAGGGGAGACAGTCTAGTTTGTCCTCAACAAAATTCTAGGCCAGAAGCAGTACCTGGGAAGCGTTACTAGTCCTAGCTGAAACCTTGAATAATCTACTGTGTGGCTTATGAGCTAAGCCAATTAAGTCATGTGTCTACTATTGCTTGTGGCCTGTTGCTTTTAAGGGTGAGGACTGCTAGCATGGTGTGTTGTATTGGTTCTCAGTGTGAAAAACAGCATAAAAGACTTCTTGTTCTGATATAAGCTTCTATTTTGAAGATAAAGATGTTCTTTGTTACTGACTTACCATTTTGAGATCCTTCTACCCAAGTAAATGTGATTGCTCCTTCTCTGCTGCTTTCGCTGAACCTTAGTAAAAATGTTCCCGGGCTCTGGTCCTTCAATAAAGCACGTTCTTTCTCTTTACTGATGAAACCCATGATGCAGCTGTAACATGGAAAAGAAGAAGTTGAGTTTACTCATAAACATAAAATCTAAGCTGCATTGGGCTACCTAGGGAAACTGAAAACCTCTTGTCACTTAAAAGAGCTGAAGTACTTGTAAAAGCCTCGCGGAAGGCTTTGTCCTGTGAACAGCTGGAAAGCTAGCAGTAGGACTGACAGGCTGGAGCTGCCCTGTGGAAGCCACAAATCATCACAGCTTCTCTCAGCGCTCTTCCTTTTGCCTGGTGGCATATACAAACTTTTTCTGGAGCTCAGAATAAGAGATTGTCTTGTGCTGTTGAAGCTGGGCTGCAGAAGTAAAGTCATACGCGTGCAATATGGTCAAGATGCCAGCTAGTGGTTTTAACTTCAAAAATATATTAAGGAACAGTTGCTCTCTTTAGCTGATGAAACCAAGTTTACGAGCTAGATGAGCTGTTAAGCTTGTGTGACTTCAACCCCCCAAATTCACTACGCTCAGTAAATGTCATTGTGTAGGCAAGGAGGCCAATGTGGTGATTATAATGGATTGGTCTGAACAGGCCCTGAGGAGGGAGTACTGAGGCACTGGGGCCTAACCCTAGTCAAACCCTAACTGCTTTTTTTTAAAAGGTCAGAATTTCTTTATACTGCTTCTTACTCCTTAAAATACTCCATCAATAATGAAGTTTTGAGTGCTACTACTGTCCTTCTGTGCATTAAGTTCGGGTAAGTGCTTTTTGCACAAAACCTACTAAATAATAATGATTTTGCTTAGAATTTCAGGTACTGTAAACTGCCCTGTTTTGTGGGGTGTGGGGTTTTTTGTTGTTTCTGTGGGTTTTTTTAAATGGCATCCTTCAGGTAACAAATGCGTTTGGTAGTAAATGCACTGTGTATAATGAAAGTCACTAGCCTTCCCATTCCTCCAGTATGAAGAAAGGCAAGTGTTCTTGAGGCTGTAATGCTTATTCTTTTGTATACAAGGGGAGTCTTTGTCCTAATGAATACTATAGATTTGTCTCTTTCACGCTCAAGTATCATTGCAGTTTTCAAGAGTTTTCCCTCCAGTTTTCCTTTTTGCCTTTCTAGAAAGCAAAGATCTGTGAGTACCCAACAAAGTCAGCTGAGAGAGGAAAAACTAAGAGTACTAAATCTCTGGTTTTGATTACATCCAGGATTTAACTCGCACCTCCTCTTTCTGTTAAACCCTATCCAGGGGATTGCTCTCATAACTGAGAGCAATGAGTAATGCTACTCAGGACTGTACACTATCAAAACCACATGCAAAAACAATCCTGTAGGCACGCAGCCACGCTGAGGCAGAACACCAAGTGGGGCAGAGCTGCAGCTCTGCTTCAGTAATGGTGGCAAAAGTTCCCACTGCACTGAAGTCCGGTTAGCTGAGAAATATGTAGGTTTTAGGCAGTGAAACAAGGCTTGTACTATAAAGGGCTTTGACAGAGCTCATCTGGAGTGAGGGGGTAATAATTTGAAGTCTGCTGCTAAATGTAGCAAGACAGCAATGCCGCTGGTGTAGGTCCTGCATCCTAGGCTGCACTATTGACAGGGTTTCGTAGCATGGCTAAACCTAAAATGCAGGATTGTGACCTTGGCTAAACCTGTTTCTGGCTGCAATTACTTCTGAAATTGGAAATACCAGAATAAAAAGTTTACTAAATCAGTACTAAAGGGGAATCAGAACCGGTTTTCCACCTAGCAGAGTCTTCCTACTTAATAACACTCTATTAAAAACCAGTACAGACTACTTTCTGGACTCAGTGCAGATACAGAAATTCAGAGTCTGGCTGCTGCCACCTATAGGATGCTCGCAATAACGTTTCCTTGTGCATAGGCTTTTTTTTTTTTTAAGATGGATGACTACTTTATGACTTTGTTGTACTTCAGTCCTCCCTATCAAACACAAAAGAGGCTCTGTTCCAGGGAAAGAACCTACTTACGGTGGGAGAAGAGGCAAAAAAATAATAATCTAACGTTCACAGCTCAGCTCTGTGACTTAAATGGGACAGCTTGGTCATCTAACTTTTTGCTTTAAGCAGTTGCCTTGTTAGAGGCTTCCTCACTACTAGCATTCATTTGTCTCAGGTTCTTCTGGTTGCAACTTCCACTTTATTGGATCCAAAGTATCTGCACAAACAACCTCACAACCTGAAGATACAACTGCGAGCCTAAATGAGAGGTCTGAGGCAATGACGGCATCTTTGTTAACTTCACTCAGGTCTTACCCATCATTCCAGAGACACAGGAGGTGTTTCTTAATAAGCTCCAGGATTCCCTCAATCCACAGCCAAAAGGGGAAATTTTTATCGTTTATGTTTTCCTGAAATTCAAAATATGGAAAAGCAGCAGTGAGAGGGGGGAGAACAAGGATAATGAAACATGAGTTTTGTTAAGCAGAGAGGAAGCAAGCTCTCAATCCTGCCAGCATCTACTTGTTCTTGTATTTTTCTCCCCTCTTTATTCTTTTCCACCCTCCCTGTATTCTCTTATGAGTTTTTTTTCCCTTTCTGTTTCTCTACTCCAGAAGGACAGAAACTGTTGGGAACAAAGCATGTACTGAATCTTAAAGCAAGAGGCAGTGTGAGAAAAATGCCTGCCTGAGCCTACAGGACCCACAAACGTGTGATCCATCACGTCATGCAATGACATTGGTCTAAGAGCAGAGAAAAGGCTCTGGTTCCTGCCCGGGCACTGTCCTTATTGGAGCTCTTGGACGTCCAAAACAACCCATGTGGCTTTCAACCAGGCTGGCTAGGAGAACAGCTTAAGGACACTTTCTGTTCAGGCTCAGATTTCAATTCTTTGAGACACCCATATTAATGAACTTGAGTGCTTGTAGCTCACCAGAGCTTTGCTCTTCCTCTGGAGTATGCTCCTGACTGTCGTCACTTCCTGCTTATCTATACCACTTTGGGGTCTAAAGCCAAAGAAAATGTGTCTTTGCTGCAACCAGGCTTATGAAATCTCATGTGTCTTTCTGCCATCATGCTGACCCTCTTGGCTGCCCTGTGCTAATCCTCGCCCTAATCCAGTTGCCCATAGTCTGGGAAATGTCCTTCGCTATGGCTCATCTTGCTGATTATTTTGACACTTTCTGTAATGGTTAAAATGGAGAACTATTCTATTAATAGCAACTGCATTAATAATAATGAAGACACTGTGTTTGAAAGATGCATTTTTCTATATAGCTCATGGCTCAAAGCAATCCCAAAATAATCTAGTCCTTGCTATTACAAGCTCTTTTTCCTCCTGCTGCTATTTTAACCTCACCACCAAAACTCCCCACAACCACATAAGCTCTACAATAATTAGGGTACGCTACTGAAAAAGAAAGCACCCTGGAAAAAAACCAAACAAACCAAGAAAAAGCTCCCTCTTCCTTCTCAGTTCTTAAACTGTGTTCGTACCTTGCAGAATCTTGTCCAAGGAATAAGGCCATCATGAGATCCTCCACTTGTTGGCCCTGAACAGAATAAATTGACTTCAGTCATGTTCCATAAGTTACTTAGTAAGGCTGAAAGGAAAGTACTTAGAGCAGCAAGTTCTGAGTGTTTATTTACAACTCTGAACTGTTGGACTAAGAAAGAAAAGAGATGGAAGGCCACTGTATTTTCACGGCTAGTGCAGGGAGAGATTGCAAAGTTCCCCTCTGGAGAAGTTCACTGCACCAGAACGACCAAATGATTTAAACAGACCTTGTGTAATGGGAACCAACTCATTCTGACACTTTCTACGCTGTGCTACACCTAATGCTTGCCAGTTTCAAAATCCTTCCTGGAAGGATACAGAAATCTTGCATGTTTCTTTTCCACTGAAACTGCAACCTGTGAGCTTTTCCATAGGAGCTCAGCAGACCCTACAATATCTTTTTGAGATTAATCACCTGAGATTCTGGTGACTTGTAGGCTTTTGCCCCAGAAACTCTTGACTCCTAGGGTCTGCCCCAACCACAGACCCATCTCATTCCTGTTGCAATCATTTCCCCCTGCCTTGCTTTTATGTCAAGTGTTTCATAACCACGTCCAAACCACAAAGAAAATACTATGCTGTGACTACGCCAGCTAGAGCTTTGCAGACCCCGACTGTATTCAGAGCCAAACTCCTTCCACTACAGATCATACTATGGATTTCAATACAGTTAGAAATATGCTGCTTTTTTCTCTCTCATCTAAAAATAAATTGGGTTAGGGAGCTTGTTTCTGATGCTGCTATCACATCACAAAAACAGCAGGCAAGTTGTATCCTGGCACCCTGTTAGATTCTGTGTCCCCTTGCACTAAGGAGTCCTGAATATATAGTGTTCAACTACCTGGATTTTTTTTTCAGTAGTGAAATACTTTTAGCTGCAGAGCTTGTTACCAGAGATGACAAAATGTCTAAAGCTCTGACATGAAGTTGACCATAGAAATATGTCAGCGGTCACTTTGTCTTCATGATGGTTAATTAAATAAATTACTCTCCTTGCAGAATTCTGAAAAGTAATCTATTAAACCAGAAAGCTTTTTGTTAGATCTTATGTCTTGGGGAAATTAGAGGAAGAGAATGAGAGACTGGAATGCTGTACTTGCCACTTAGACCCACTAGTGTCAAATCCCTTTAAATAAAATGCTTCCTGAAACTTAAGGTTAGTGGAATATACTGAATCAACAGTATTTTTACCTGGAGTCTACTATGCAGTGTCAAGTGCCCTGCCTATCAGGCAAACTGACAAGGTGTTTGGAAACAAAACTCATGGCTGATTAGGCCTTTTACTGAGGACTCTCATCTAGATTTTCCATTTGATACCCTTTAATAGTTTCATAGTGTTTGCACTTTGATATTGCAACTGTGTTTATGCACACAGAGTAAACCCCCACTGCAGCTGGGGGCATGCATGAAGTTAAAATTAATGCAGACGGACTTAAAACCAAAACAAAAATGCCAAGAAACAACCACCTCAAAGACTGACTAAACAAGCGCATTACTTCAGTAGCTCTTCAAAAGGCAGAAATAGCCTGCACTGCCCTAATGCACAGAACTCCGAAGTTAGAAGTGCAGATTTTTTTTGTGACTCGACCTTCACTTACAAACTCTACCATACTGAAAACTGGAAAACACGTCATTGCTATAAAGTGATATTGTATGAGGGGGGAAAAGGCATGAGAGGAAACGAAAACTTAAAATAGATTGCAGAAAAGATGTAGAATTAGCTTCAATTCAAAGAGTCCGCCTGTGATGGAAGCGGACCATACCAAGCAGCTTCTCTCCCAGCATGCTCAGCTGATCTGCATTGAGTCCTCTCTTTGTTACAGAAGAAAACTGCCAGCTCAGAACTTCAGAAAGTTTAGACCACTTCGCATAAGGTGGATTCAGAAAGAAGGACAAGTTCTAGAATGGAAGGGAAAAATACATTCTATGGTTATAAATGTTAATTTTGGAATGCCATTTGAATTTACAAAAGTATATTGCCAAAACAAAATGCAGGTTTAAGAACGGACGTCAACTTGAGACTGGCTGCTATTCTGACAGGCACTCTTTATCAGGAGAAGCAATCTCTGGGACTCTGCTTTGGACATGTCTTCTCACAGTGGGCAGAATTACTAGATTACTCAAATACAGTGTATTTGAATTCTTGAATGCTTATTTGGCTTCTCACTGTGTATACTGAATATAATGTATACTGTCCTTATGTGGGTTTCAAACACTGTCCTGTTTAGGATAGGGAAGTAAGTCACTGTGTTTCTCTCTCTGCATCTCAAAGCCATTAAGAGTCACCTGCGTGGAAAGAGTGCAGCAGCCATTTCTATACAGACAATGCTTGAAAATTACGCATAGTGTTTCTGATAACAATTTTTTTTTTTTTGCAAATACCTTGGGATCAGTAGACAGCATGTTGAACCATAAGATAGAAGCCCATCCACTTGGAAGCTGGCTCACGTTTGAGATCACAACAATGGGAAGCGATGTGGTCTGAGAGGGACACAAAAGGAAACATGTCAGACCATCCTCTACCGCTGCTGCAGTCCTCCTCTCGAGTACCCACAGAACCACTTCCATCGTAATTCCCTGCTTGCATGGTCCTAACTTTCTCACTTAAAGTTTGTATGTAAGGGATAAAATATCAGTATGAAGTACTAGAAAGGCTTTGATTTCGTGTCAGTTATGACAGCGCTGATAGAATGGTAGAATTAATAGCATATTGCTTCTGAAGTAAAAAGAAACCGGTACCTAGAGCGCTTAAAAACCAGGGCTGGTTATCAGACACTTTGCAAAGCACATCTACGCTTTATTTACCCAGAGATTTGATAGCATCCTCACTGTATGTGTCTACACAGAGATGTTGTAAAGTGCAATTCATGTATTTTGAAATAACTGAAAGTGCTTGATATCACAATAATTAAAAAAATATAATAATAATAAAAAGAAAGCTTAGATTGTCAGCATTGAGTGACGTACAGGAGTTCAAGTTCATCTGTTTCATCTAAGACATACCTCTAGGTCTATTACCAAGCCAGGCTGGCACAGCTGCGTCTCAAAACTCAGAGAGTGAAGTTCTTCTGTTACAATGAGAGGACCCTTTAAAAAAGAAAAAAAAACAAAACAAAAAACAACAAACAAACCTTTCAGGGACTGAAAATTGCCTGGGGGGAAGGTAAGGGTATTTATCATGGGGAAAAATCTTTTCTGCACAAGGTCACTTGCTTTAGACCTCAGAAACAGTTTACAGGTGAAAGTCAAGTGGCAATACTAACTTCCTAAAACTGTCTGTTAGAATGGGTGCTCTCTAGGCACCTTGTTTTGGCTCCTACCTAGAAGCCACAGATAAATCTGTCCTTGCCAGAAAGTCCTGTTAAAGCTAGATGTCAGTGAGGGACACCATTCTGGCAGTAGTTGTCACTTGTAGACACCTCCTACACAGATCATTTCCTAGAAACGCTGAACTCCTCCCCTATTGACCTGTCTCCTGTGTGTTTCTTCACGGGGCTGAGTGGCCTGAACGTCCCTCTAGTATTACGTGAAAGCTTTACAAACAAGGTTAGTGCTGCTTACCTCATTTGTTCTGCTTCCTGCATTTTTCTGTTCTTTCAGTTGCTGCAAACAAAAAAAACCAACAACTGTCACTCACTTACCTCAGCCACAAATGAAAGTGGTAGAGGATGGAAATGCTTGCATGCTCAAGTTGCTCAAGTGCATGCAAACTTGCTGCACTAGTGTCTGATTTTATTTGGTTCTAAGCTGTGGAAGCCAAAGGATTAAACTGTAGGTAACTACTACTCTTTTATAAACTAACCATCTGTGAAAACAGATATCGCACTGTTAGGATGCAATGCCTTTATGCAAGAGGCCTTATAAGAACAGAAGCACTGTGAAATCAGGAAGGATTGGATGAAATAATCTAAGTTTATCTAAGTATCTCTCTGAATTGGACAATGAAGTCCAGACAGTGTCTGTTCTGGACAATGAAAGGAGAAAGGGAGGCTTCCATGTTCACTGGTTCAGGACTTGCGTTTTCCTTTCCTGTTGTAATGATGGAACCAATCTGATTTATCTCAATCTGCACAGCAAAAGTTGTTGTATAGTCTGCTGAAAGCACTGAATTTTTTTGTAGCTGCTGATTCCTAGACAACTTCTGTCTTCCAGACTCAAAGCTCTTTAAACTACTCCAAGCTTTCCTACCTATGGGTCTTCCTCTGAAAGACACAAACCAGTGTTTCTAGGCTGCTGCTTCCTCCTCCTGCAAAGAACTCATTGCAACATAAACTGTATGGCAGCAAATACTCTTGTTTGCATTTCTAGCCCTATTTCAGGGACATAAGCAATAGCATTTCAGTTGAAACAAGCCAAAGATTTCAAAAAGGGAAGAACAAAGAAAAAGGAAAATGACCGCAGTTCCTCTTATATAAACAACTACTTCAACAATAAAAGCAATGTCTCCTTCTTACCACACCCTCTACCCACACAATTAAATGGATGTGTCAATAAAAGAAAAAAAATCCCCTACCAAGTGCCTGAATTCTGCTGCTAGACTTCCATTAGTAGATTCTTCCATGTTCATTACTTTTGTGTTTGTACCCAAAATATTAAATTTCCTGAACCTTCACAAAGATAGAGAGAAAAGAATTGAGTCTCAAATTCATTGAAAGAACCCAACATTAATATAACAAATTGTGATGCCACATACCCTTTGACTGAATTCTTCTCACTTACATCTCTGTCAAAAAAAAAAAAAGACAAAATAAAAATCTCTTAAAGATTCTGCCACAGACAGAGAAAATGTGTGTTTGTTTTACTAGCTGACTGAGAACTGGTAAAATGTTTCTGTGAATTTTTTTTTGTGCAAAAGAGGAGGGAATTGGTTCAAGTAGCCAAAATAAATATTGTGCTACACAGGCTGTCTTTTACTGAGGCTTAAATTTTGCTATGGGGGCTCTATAATCAAGGCAAGTCCTTTCTTTTACTACATAGGCTTTAACTCTTGCTCTGAGGGGAAAAAAAAAAAAAGCCATAGTACTGTCATTCTAAATCTGCTTTCAAATCATACAACTTGTTAAATAAATTGCTGCATCACTTGAATCAGGATTTTACTGAGTTGCGTTATATCTGGTGCAATTCTCAAAGCCTCAGCTCCCACATCTACGTAAGAATTTCTCTTCCTTTTCCCCATTCCATGCAAGTTTCTGGACTCCAGAGCCGTTTCAAGAAAACAGATTGCCCCCTAAGGACTTGAATGGGAAGACAAAAACCCACCTGCTCTCTTAAAAGCACAGCCATCGTTGTTATTTTGGACAGCCTGTTATATTTCTTTCCCTGCCCTTAAAGTAAGTGCTACATTCATCTGAACTGCATTGCTTATGAAAAAAGATGAACTTGCTTAGAAAAGACTGGTAGCAGTCTGTTTAGATTGGTGTACATTTTTCACTAATTGGGAACGTCATATGTTAGAAGTAGACCATTTATACCCCTAATTCAAAGACAGCTTTAGGATAGCTAGATTCCTCACTAGAGGCTTCCCCCCGGCAAAACCCCCATATTTAAAAGACACAACTGAATCAGTGACTGGAAACAGTGGAGTTCAATTCTACGCTTCCATCTAGCGCTAGCCCAAGTGAAATACCCACAACAGAGAAGTGGTTTTGCAGTGCATGTGCTGCCCAAGTGCTGCTCCATGCCTAGACTGATTTGGCAACAGTGAGCTCTCGGGTGCACCCGAGTGGAGCTGGTGGCAAGAAGCTGAGGCAGTCTGTGCTTTGTGACATGTCTCTAATGGCAGAGAGAGATTTAGAGCAAGGGCGCCATGGGTAAGAAAAAGGGAGGATGTACCTACTGCCGTGGAGAACCAGCCTGCTCCTGGCTCACTCAACGCTTAAATTACGACTGCCTTTTGGGTTTCTGAATGTGGGGACTGCTTACCATTAATGTACACAGGGATGAGAAAAATGCAACGTACTTATCAAATAAAACTTTCACTTTCAAGTTGTAGTTCAATTCCTGCAACTTCACCAGCAATCTGGAAAGAGAAATATTTTTTTTTTAAATGACTGCATTTGCAAAAGACAGGTTCTCTTCTATCACATTGCTTATCACAGATGTACTTAAGCTGCACAACTCAGGGCCATGTACAGGCTCCAAGCTTGCTCCATACAAGATAGCATTTAGAGAGGAAACTAGATGGGCAAATGAGTTATTCTTTTGCATGACAAAGTGGTCTGTGTGCGTCTTCTACTGCTTGGTTGTATTTCTTACACACACTCAATACCCCTCACTTCTGGTAAAGGGTAAAAGCTGAAAGCAAGTTAAACTTTGCTAGAAGATACCCTCCTGCCACATGGCACTTCTCTCTTACTGACCTTAGCACTTGGGCTACAGTGTAAGATCTGCAATCCTCTCAGCTGTAGAAAGCCAACGACATGAAAGGCTTACCACAAAACAAGAAGGGGGAAGGGGAAAACATACCTCAGCTTTACAGTAAACTGTACTCCTGTCTTCAGGACTAATGGCCTCTGAGGATGTGTTGGCATGCAAGGCTGCCTCTCTACTACAAAGGAACTATGGAAAGAACAGATTAAAGGCACTTTGATTTATCAATGTTGTCTTTAAGGAATAAGAAATTACATAAACAGTGAACTTTGAATGAATGGTGATTTACCAGTAGTACTACATACTTCATTCATTCAGTTTCAATCTACATGGAGGTCTGCGTGTTGGTTTCTTTCATTTGTATCAACAGGCTAAAAATATTGCCAGTATGAAGTGATTCCATAAGAGCTGGCTTTTTCTAAATACATTGATGGCTTGAGGAGGGAAAGTGCTACCTCAAACTTCCCTGAAATCCAACAGCATGTAAACACTGTGATGTAACTAGCATAATCCAAGTGAGGAGTGTTGCTTTGTTTGCCTTTCCAAAATTGTTACGGTTACATTGCTGTGAGACAGTGCTATGTAATAACACATGCCCAAGAGCTAGATAAGGTAGCTGGTGGTTTGATGAGGGCTAGTTAACCCCATGAAGCAAACTCCTGAGGCTAAACCGTTCTGATACGTGCCAAGCTGTTGCTGTCTCGGGCACCTTTTTTGTGTAGTACTGCTGCGTAGACATAAATCATAGAATGTGTTGCACTGGAAGGGACCTTTTTTAAAGGTGATCTAGTCCAACCCCCCTGCGGTAAGCAGGGACATCTTCAACTAGATCAGGTTGCTCAGAGCCTCATCAAGCCTGGCCTCGGATGTCTCCAGGGATGGGGCCTCCACCACCTCTCTGGGCACCCTGTGCCAGTGTCTCATCACCCTCATTGTAAAGAACTTCTTCCCAATGTCTAATCTAATTCTCCCCTGCTCTAGTTTAAAACCATTGCCCCTGGCCCTATCGCTACACGCCCTTGCAAACAGCCCCTCCCCAGCTTTCCTGTAGGCCCCCTTCAGGTACTGGGAGGCTGCTACAAGGTCTCCCCAGAGGCTTCTCTTCTCCAGGCTGAACAACCCCAACTCTCTCAGCCTGTACAGAAATACTCTGAAGTATTTCTACTGTTACCAAGTCCTAGGCAGTATTCAGACTTTTCCTTCCACTGTACTCATAGGCAAGATAACTGAGAAGCAGCTTATAGGTAACTAAACAGCAGCTGCATTTCTGCAGCTCTTTCTCATTGCCTTCACTTCATTGAAAAGCAGCACCTGCGTTGTCCAACTGAAGATAATTGTCCAGAGCATCCGAATGGGACTCTGGAAACCTGGATTCTAGCCCCCATAACAGGGTGTTACCTACTGTATCTAAGCCTCTGCTCTTATCTGCTAGATTCAAGACTTCTGCAGCATTAATTTTTATCTACTGTACGTTTACAGAATGGGACTCTGATCTCTGTGGGGCAACCAGCTACAGTAACTTGCATCAGAGATGGTACAGAGACAGGGCTAGCCTCCCTATACTAGAGATAAAGGGTTGGAAAATCTAGTGTATTTATTTTGGGCATAGCTTGGTGCAGATGTTTTTTTGCCTCCCTTTACTCGAATTTTGCAGGGCTGAAGCTTAAAGCAAGAAATGGACTAACAGACTAGTAGTTTGATTCTGTAATCAGTGCATATTGTAGCATAGCTCCTGCTAACTTAAACGATGACTGATCACAAACCCTTTCCATGGGCCTACCCAGATAGGGTAAATTTCAAAAACGATCATTTAGCTTAACGTTTATGACAAACTTAAGAAAACCTCAGAAAATGCAAAGTTAGTGTGTAGGAAATATTGGGGGAACATAAGGGAAGGTGCTCTCCATTCATGCAAAAGATCCTTCTTGTCTATTACCTCTGGATGAGTTGTTTGAAAAGGCTGTATGTTCGGTCCTGCAGAACTTGTTTATTTTTTGTGATGGGATCAGGGTCATAGGTAAACTTCTGTTCAAGTTCCTCAAGCTTTTTGAGCTGCTGACGAACTTGCTGCAGACTTTCAGCAACAACGGTGAACCTAAAATTACACAGTCTTATTACTTCTAGCATGTTTTTGTACTGCAATAATGCTGAGACACAAGCCAGGTGACTGTCCCTAAGGACTAGGCAGTGCACGGAGAACGCTTGTTGCTCATTGGAAATGTGCTGAGGTACTAAAATCAATAAAATGTAGTTATGCTGTGACAGAATGAAAACGTGCAATATAAATAGTATATTTCACAGATCTGGTGTTCCTTCATAACACACTTCAAGTTCCTACCCGATGCAGTCCTTGACTAGAGACTTACCAGTTCTGTAGCTGGTCAAGACAGGCGTTGGGTGGGCCACCAATGCATGCAGTCTGTTGCCTGTGTTTCCACTCCACCAGCTCCTCATTAATAAGAGCACTCTGCGTGTGCTCTGCGGTGTTCAGCAGCTGTACTATCTTGTTCACCACTTCCTATAGAGAATATTAAATTACCCTGTTTATTGAAAATACTTCATACAGGAAAATTAAGTATTGTTTTAGCTAACGCTATCTGTCTTGCAAAACTCTGCAAGGACCTCAAAGTAATAGTTCCTGTCAACAGAGGATGTCTTCTAAAAACATCTGCTTCTCTTTAGCTGTAGTACTTGGTAGACTAGGTGGAGAAACAAAGCACATTCAGTATCGTTGAATTCTGAAGACCCAGTGTCTCACATCCATGTATGTCCTAAGTGTATATCTGGGATCACCCAGTGCTTGCCATAGATTTGAGCACTTCAATGAGAGTGAGCACATTTAACTCTAATATAGCTGCAAATTTTGTAATCAGTGTTTTCCTCAAGAACATGACTATTGATATGACACCTATTCTCTCTCATTCTTCTTTTAGCTTTACCTGACAGAGTTTGATAAAGGTTGCTAGAAAAGAAATAAAATTGCGTACAGAGATTCTAGATTTTCAGTCAGGATTGAAAGCACGAAATCTTAGTTCAACTGATAGTAGTAAAGTTTTCTTTTGTATAAGTTGTTATGTCAACCCAATGAAAATGAACATGTATCCAAAATGAAGTGCTGTTGCCTTCTGAAAGAAAACTGGAGTGCTACCTTTCTCTTAATGTCAAGTGATAAAAACATCTTCTTGAGATTCATCTGTTCTTTCTTTAATTCCTCCTGCGACACACCATTGGACTCGTGCTCTGTAAAATAAGGCCAAATTGTGAAGGTGAGACTGAAGGAGTGCTGAAGTATGGGTGGGGGAAACACTCTGGGGAGGAGGGGACCTGCATGGCTAATGTCAAGTGAAGTATACCTTTAAAGCTTAAGGGAGGAAACATTTACTGCCTCCTAGATATTTTTTTTTGATTCCTCCTCCCCGCTTCTAGAAAGGACAGAGTCTATGCTTAGAGCACTAATGGAAGGAAAAGCCACTATCCCAGTGAAATAATCGAGGTGTGAATTTGCTTGCTTTTTAGAGCAAGAACCTGATTCAAAATAATAATAGTGTGTAGAGATACACACTGAGCAATTTGTTCTCATGCTGACTTCAGACACGAATCATTCGTATTGCTTAACCTGGCAACATAAGTCAACTGTTATTTCAAAGGACAATGTTTACAGCCTCCTGAGGGTAGCCCAGGCTGACAGATCCTACAGTCACCCTAGCTACTACCTCTGCTGCCTACTGACCTTAGGGTAGAGGTTCCTGTCTGCCTCATAGAAGCGCTACCTGTCCCCAAGTCCAAAGAGCAAGATCATGGCTCAGTGGTCCCCTTAGTATCTTCTGAATGTGTCCCTCTTCTGAGGGACAGTCAACTGACAAATTGTGTTGGAAACTGAAGCCTTTTCTAGAACAAAGCAGTCAAAAAGAGCGCCAGATCTATATAATGAAACCATTGTGGACTACAGCTGTATGTGCTTCCCTCAGTACACAAGGGCCTACAAAACTTGAAGCAGGAAGGCATTTGTGAAATCCAAGATGGCAAAGAGAAGCCTAACCTTCACTATTTAGGTGTATGGTTGAATGGTCACAAAGTCTATAGGGTTTGCTATTTCTAGTAGCAAAGGGATGTAAAGGACAAAGGAAAGCTGTGTTAACAAAGTGTCTCTCTTACTTGCAAGAACAGACAGATGCAGAGAACACATTTTCAGGAATTTAGGTTTCAGAGTAAAGCAGAACTAATGAAGGAGGGACGTTATCAACGCAGAATTAGTAAAGGAGGGATATTACCAGTAAGTTTGGCTGCATATCACTGAATCATTACGTTTAGTTTCCTGACGTAAGAAAATAGAGTTTACTCTTACAAACTACATACAATAGGGTATACCCTTGATAAATTACTCACCTCTACTCTGCAAGGTTTTACATTTAAAGTCATATTCATCTTGCATATCCTCTAATGTCTTGATGTCTTGCTCCACGTCCTATAAAGCACACATGAAGGTGGCCACAATTATTCAATACTTTCATGTAATGTAAGACTACTTCTGATTAGGAACTGCCTGGTACCAGCCCATTACAAGTCCAGTTTTGTAGCAGTGCCTTTTCCTGCAACTTCCTAACCGGAAATATCCCTAAACTTAATCACCTTCGATTCACTCTCCCTCCCTCTTCTCAGCTAACTAAAATCCGTTAATTATAAAAGATGGAAAAAGTCCTCACTGTCTAGCCACGTAAGTTCAGAGTTCAGGAGAACCTAGGCTCCCGTGGAAAAACTTGAAACAGCACACAGCATTTTAAACAAACTTTCACAGTCTTAGGTATTGCTTGGAGAAAAGTTTTCTGTTATGACAATATTTGTTAAAACAATAAACATCTATATGCTAAATGAAAATCCACCTTCTAGCTAACAACAAATTGGTCAGTACATGATTTCTTAGGAGTTTTTCCTCGGTTGCTAGTATTTCAGATGGGTAAAATGTTTTTGTTGCTAAAATTCAGGCACAAGACATTTGATCTTGCTAAACCAGTCAAATCCCAATCTGTATTATGGTGCTACTGACAAATAATTACTTTCTATTTTCAGACAATCACTTGAAAACCAAACCATTACCTTACTTTTGTCATTTTAGAAAGTCTTATGTACTGAAAGCTCTTTCAACATCTGTTAATCAACAAACACTACTTTAGTTATACTATACTTACTACAACACTGTTTTTTACAGCCTTAACTTTCGCATCAAGTTCCTTCTGTTTGTCCAGCATCCCAATCACAGTGTTCTGTATGCTCCCCACTTCCATCTGAGGGAAGCAAGCAAAACAAGAACAGAAGTCAAACCAGAGTGACCCACGACAGCAAATACTTTTTTTCATTAATGTAAGTTAGTGGCTTTTGTTGACAATTGGCCTGATGAAGTGTGGCTTGTTCTGATAAATCATACTAAGGCTTTATAATATAAAATCAACTTCAGGGGAATCTGCAAGACACAAGGAAGGATTAAAAATGCCTGTTGTGTGGTGATGCTGCATTTTTTTTCATCATACCAATATCAAGCTATGAACTTATTTCGTTTTCTCTGTGTACCAATTGATTCTGTTGTTTGCTTATCTTGATCTATCTTCTAAATGTATTTCAAGAAAACAACAACTCTGAAGGCTGGATGACACCTACATCAAGTATTAGATTCATGCACACAGGATATGGGGAGAAACGGGTTAAGAGCAAGAAAAAGATAGGTCTGTGTGCAGTCAAATGGGGTAACCTGGTATGCAGTTTCTTTCCTACAGGGCATTCAAGCACTTCTTAGATTTCTGTACAGTTTCTTTGAAAGCCGACCTCAATATAATTCAGGAAGCTTATTGCATGACACCATTCAGGGAGAGTTGCAGTAATTTGAAAGACAGGCTTTGCATTCCATACATTAACAGTACGATCGGTGTAGAAACTTGCTGTTCCTCCCATGTGATGTGGGACAGTCAGGTGTGCATCATTGCTCTGATTAGATGACCTTAGCTTAAGTTACAGTGTTAAAGTATTTTGGTAAACTGCTAAAGGCTCACCATCATAGATTTGTCAGACTATTAAGGCAGTCTGGGCATACTCTAACATTTGGGATTCTCCTTTGGGTTTTATGATGCTTATAATTGTGCTTGCTCTGCTTTTTACCTGCTCAGCTTTGGGAAATTAGAACATTTACCAGAAAGCAGAGGTAGGGCACGGTGTTTTACCTAGTGCCAACAGTAAGTATAGGAAGACTCATTTCCCTTTTTGATGACTCAAATATATTGCACGCCAGAAAGGCAGTTGTGAGTGCTTTATGTCATGTGCCAGAACAGAAACTGAACAGCTGTGCTGCAGCTACAAGGGCTTTGTCAGAGTCATATTTTTAGAGAGGCTGTTTTGGGCACAGTTGCATTAGGCCCCTTGTTGAAAGCCTATGCCTGAGTGCTCTTCCCTCTCTATTAATATGCATTGAAAAACTTGCCCTAAAGGGAAGTATTTAAGTATCAGAACTTCACATGCTTGGTCAGCCATCACTTTATTACTACATAAGTGGATTATATCTAGCTATACAGTTTGCATGTCTTTGCCACCTGCAGAACTTTTTTTATTGCAGAACAGTTCTCTTTGCAAAGGAAAAAACCAAAAGGATTAAAAGTCAGGGAACAGATGAGGAAGGAGAAGAATACAGCTTTACCTACGGTTCAGAGGAAAGAAATGGGCTTAATTTAAAAAAAAAAACCAAACAAAAAAAACTGGGAAGGAGAATGATACATCGTTTTCCCAAAGACAGTCCAGAGAAGCACCAAGGCTCAGCTGCTTAATAGAGTAAATTCAGGAGTAAAATGCAGAAGAAAAAAGCTAAAATCTTGCCAGAGGAAGAAGGCAAGCACTTATTATTAAATCATAATAAAATCTGATGAGCATGTAGTGCTTCTGTATTACAGAAGCACTAAAAATACCTAACAGAGTAACTTTTACATCACTCAAGGAATAAAAATTACTTCCTGGCCATTTCCCTTCCAAATGCTTCTTACAGCATAAACAAGCCACACTGTCCATCTGGTGCATATCGGTGTTCTCTCTTCTGTCTTTAAGAAACATATTGTTGGACAGACAGCCTGTTTCCTATTTCGGTCTTCTTCCACTCACTCTGTCCCAGTAAAGGGTAGACACAACTGCAGTAGATATTGCAAGACTGTTACCTGACTTGACAACTGGGCACTGTTCAGGATTTTCCTCTCTTCTTTCAGACAGTTGTAGATGATCATTGCCATGTGTATTGGGTCTTCTTGGAAGTTATCCTGGCATTAGAGACAGTCTATTGTCAGAATCCATACTCATAATTTCTTGTCCTTTGGTAAACCAATTTTAGTAAAAAGATTCGTGGGTGACTGTGTGTGAACCTCAGGGCACACATTGGTCATAGCATGCTTCAAGACTACAGGGAGCGTGACAGCTGCAACCAGCCCCAAGAATGAGTTTCTCTTTTAGCTCATTTAGTGTATGAAGTAATGGAACTCGGCACAAAACAACAGGAAAGGGTAAGGAATGTTACTGGGAGATGTGAGATACTACCCTACAGTCCTAGAGAGAACTCATCTTTCCTCAACAGCCACCCTCCCGCATCTTTGAAGTACAGTTGCTGGTTTTGAAGGGTGGTAGTTCTAGTTTGAGAGGTACAGGTCTTGCTCAATGATGTAAAGGAGATATGTTAGCTGCCATTTATGAACACACAGTCAAGGCTGGATAAAAATTCGACTTTATTGTTTTATTTCTATACTAAGTTATTGTTTAATACGTGTACTAAGTTGAAACATGCTCTGGATTGAGTACCGCCCTGCTCCACCCAGGATGGTGCTGCCCTTGGGGTCACTGAGCTGTACCAGCCTTCTTGACTGATCCTTCATTGCTGATCTGTAGTTACTATTGGATAAGTACAACCTGGTCACGTTCTCCTCTCCTCAGAAAACACTGCCCTAGTCACTAACTTGTGGTGAGGAGAAGCTAGGTGTGTGGGCGATAGGCTCTGGAGAAGGTGACTCTATGGAAGATCCTCCGGCATAGAGCCCTACAGGGAGGAGGGGAGGACCGACTAATGAAAGTAACTAAGTCCACTAGGCATATGTTCCAACTGCCGCTCGCTACTAATTGCTTTGGCCCTTTTCTTTGTCAGTACAATACAATGCACAGAAGTGCTGTCTAATGACAAGTCCTTTGCTATTAACTGTAGTTCTGCAGTTACAGGGGAAGGATTTCTTCCCCCTGTGTTTCTTCTGCATCAGAAGCTTAATAGAACACTGAGGAAACCAGCTGGGGAAGGGGTGGGGTAAGTGAAACTACATTCGAGTAAGCGCTCCAAATACATATAGTAAACACCTTACAAATGACAACTCTCCATTTTCTAGAGTTCTCAGAAACTGTAACTGTGCTGGTAATGAAACCGTAACTTTCTAACTGTACCCAAGTAAAACAAAAAATGGAGCTGCATTTGAATTCTGACTTTTAAATTAGAATTCTCGCAAGTTCTGTGTGAAATCCCTTGTGGCAGGGTAGTTTGCTTAAAGGCATGCAATTGCCCTACTGAAGCGATTCAAGCAAATGTATAGGCATATACCCCAGGCATACCTGAAGGTTACGTTTGCTTTTTCTTATGTTGTGTTGCAGCAAAAAGTTGTTTTCTATCAAGAATCTACTAAATTGATCATCGAGCTGTGACAGCAGATCATGGAATAACACCGTAGCAAAAGATACGTTGTTGGCTGCATGTTCCCTAGAAAGATATAAGGCATGCTTGTGTTAAATAAACTTTCAATACAGCATCAAGAAATGCATACAGGAGTACTTTACTTTTAACCCCCAACTCTGGTTGTAGTATACGCAAGCAGTAAGAATTACCTTCAAACATAAGCCAGTTTCATTCTCTCAACTTTGACTTTACTTTCCTTGATACAGAAACGTTGTAATCTCTGTATTATTCTTGCCACATTCTATACAACTTCATTTACTCATTCCATGCACATCAAGAAGCTAAAAGCGAACCTGATGCATGGGCACATTGTACAACTCTCCTAAGAAGACACTCCATAGAAATCTTGACAAAAGTTAAAAGTCTGCAAACAGTGAGAGACTGAGCTGCCAAGGTTAGCAGTAAATGATCGGTCTTAAAACAGCTGCTATTGTTATAGACCAACCCAGGGAAATATGAGATAGTACACTTGTTACTCTAGGTGTTAAGCCCCTCTAGAAAGCCCTGAAGGGCACGAACATAGGCTATAGCACCCACACAGCTACTAAAGTGTCTTACCAGCAAAGGTTCACCTAGCAGCTTGCTTCCCCAGTAGTCTTCTGCTGCCTGTAACTGCAAGTATGAGAACATTGCTTATCACACAACCTGAAGGCCTATTTCTATGCTTACCAATCCTGGTTTTCCAGCCACTGTGCCAGGTACTGCCTGATTTCCATAGGAAAGCTGTCATCGTATAGCTGGTGAACTTGCTCCAAAAACTTGGAATCAAGTTGCTGTAGCTGATACCACTGAGTCATCCTGAGGAGGAAGAGGGGGGGGGCAGATAAATCAGTGTAAATATTTAAGCAGTATTTGGACTGAACTGGCAAAAAGTAACTCATTTAAAGTTTTCATGAACAATGGCAAAATTGGAGCAGTAGGAAAGAAAAGTGTTTCCAGCAAACAAAAACATTTTATTTTCAGCTGTAATAGTTTTAGAAAGCTACTCGTTAAAACTGAATACACCTTCCTCTGTGCTTGTTTTAATTCAAAAGAAAAATTAAAAAAAATTACAAATTAAGATGGTGCACTATTTCATGAAAATAACTCAAAGTGAAATCACCCTTCTCTATGAAAATTTGCATTATTTTTTTTTTCCTTTGAACCCCTTTTCACAGCATTTAGAGTACTGGTAGTGTTACTGCTCTCTTGCTTAGTAGGGATACAGGAATTGAGGACCTGTGTGTTTGATACCTGTACTCTGCAGGATAGAGATCCTGCGTACGGAGTTTCACCTTTTGTTGGTGCAGATAATACTCCCCATCACCAACAGGTGGAAAATCAAAGAAACATCCAGGGCCCTGCTTCGGGTGCTCTGAAAATGGACTAGGTCTCAAGTTACTTTAAGTGGAGAAGTATTGGAGAGCTGTGTCTTCTACTATATGCTTTGGTGCCTGTGATCACATTTTTGGGCTAAATTAAATAATGTCTGCAGCAGACACAGGTTACTTAAAATGAACAAATATGAGTGAGAGAAGCCCTGCTGTACAATAATCTATGACAGAGTGGCTATATGTTCTGATATACGGTGTCTGGCTGCAGACCCATTATCATCTCATCAGTGGGCTGCAGGTTAGAGACTTGTAGTGGAAATGGCATGTAAAGATACGTCTAAGGAACAATCTAGGCTGAGAACATGGGTGGTGAGATTCAAGTCCACTTGCATTTACAGCTTTTAAAAAGGGTGATAGGACCTATCCAAGGAACCGGTCAGCATTGGGGTGAAGGACTATCTTATACATGCACACCTTTGTTTGTATGCCAGCTCCCTCAACTGCCAAGCAGCATACGCTATGCATGAGAAGTGAGCGTGAGTTAAAAATGCTATTATATTTAAAGTGAGGGACTTTGAGGATTTTGATGTGCATGGGATTCAGATTACAGGTAACACAGTATTTCAGTATGCTGTAGTGGCACCAAGGCAAACAGCTAAACGTGACACTGGTGAGGAAAGCTAGAATAATTTGTCTAAATGCAAGAAGTTGATCTATTTTTTTTTTTTTCCCCTGCTGCTTAAATGAAGATGTGCTCCAATCTTCCCCTGTCTTAGAGCAACCAGAATGGGGAAGGATTTGGGAGTGATGGCAGAGAGCCACCCCAAGAGCTGGTTACAGAGCAATGCAACAATGCAGCAAGCACAGTCTTTGGGGGTGCAAGCAGGGAAACAACCAAAAAAGTGGGAAGTCAGCACCTTCTTGTGGAGAAGGCATTAGAGAGACTGATACTGGGATACAGGGCTGAGCCTGCCATTGACAAACTGACAAGCGGGTGTGTGTGTGTGTAGGATGGAAAGCCCGTTTTGCTGTTCTGCCTTCCCTTGGGTAAGGGCAATAGGATCGCAGTCCAATATGCGTTTCTGGAGCAAAGGGGCCTTATTTGCAGCTGTGCGGGTCTGTGTGCCTCCGTAACACCCGTGCTGGGGGCTGTCTCCCACGGCCGAGCTCCCACTCCTTCCCCCCTGCACTCTAACTGTATTCAACCCCCCCGCTTCCTAACAGTTCCATTCTCCGTGCCGTTCCCGCGTGATCGCCGCCCAAACACTCGGCGGCGGCTCGGGAGCAAAGGGCAGGGGACAGCCGTCCCTGCCGCCTGGGACCTCGCACGCCTCCCTCTGCCACCGCGGCTCGGCGGGCCGGAGAGCCCTCCCCCGTGTTTCCCCTCCCACCCCAGGCCGGGCGGGCCGCCCTGCCAGCCCCAGCCCGCTTTCGCCGCGGCCACTAAAGCCCCCCGCCCGCGCCGCCCGCACTTACGCGTGGGACAGTGCTGCACTCCGACTCCGCGCCGCGACCGCCGCCGGCACCGGGAAATACCCGCGGAGCTGTGGCGGTGGGGAGTGCGGGCGGGCCGCCGGGCCAATCAGAGCCCAGCTCCCCGCCGCCTCGGCCAATGGGCGCGCGGGGACGCCGGGCTGCCCCGCCCATAGCCCTTTCCCAGCCGCGGCGGTTCCCGGTGCGGCATTCTCCCCCCCCCGCCCTCTGCCGGTGCCCGGGCCGCAGGGCTGGCAGGCAGAAGCCCCACACGTACAAGGTAGAGAGAGGTTCCACCTGTTCAGACAAGTCCGCCCGGCAGCGCGGCGGTGCTGACAGGAGCAGGCGAAGCAGAAGTAGGGTGAGCACCCGGGGACGGGCCTCCCGCTTCCGCCGGGAGCAGAGCAGTGCGAGAAGGCTGGAAACCTGCGAGGGGACGTGCGGCTGTCGGAGCTAAAAAGGAGCTAAAAGCTGTTTAAGCAGCAGGATGTGTGAGCAGGTGTAACAGGTGAAAGAGAAGGGTGTCCCCGCAGGAAGGGGAGGAGGTGACCCTGTCAGGAACGAAGACCGTTAGGAGGCGACTCCCCTTGCCCCAGCAGGAAAGGCGCTGAAGCGTCCAGCCCAGTGGACCTCCGGACGGCGAGCTAGCCAGCGCGGGGCTAGCCTGAGGCAGCCACAGCTTTAGGTACAGTGCCCCTGGGCGTCCGTTCCCCGCCCCTCACCTCACCTCACGGGGAAGGCGGTGGGAGCCTTTTCCAGTGCCCAGCCCCGCTGTGTCCCCGCCTGCGGCCGCCTCAGGGACCCGCCGCCCCTCCCGGCCCTAGTGCGCAGGCGCGGCGGGAGGGGGAGCGCCGAGGCAGGAACAGCCGCCCCACGTGACTTCGGGGAAAGGCGTCGGGGAACCAGAAAGGGCCGATTGAGGGGAAGGCGAAAGTGAAACCTGCGGCCGCCCGGCCTTCCTCCCCCCGCCCCGCCTGGCCTGCACCCGGGCTGGCCGCACGCACGGCCACCGCCGCAGGGTCCCCTCGCTGTCAGCCCGAGCGGTCGGCCGAAGCGAGGGGAGGCCCCTTCGGGGGGTGGCTGGCACCCGGCCCCTCTGGTATGGAGGCCTGGCCCGGCTCTCCCTGCCCAGGCAGTGGCGGCATGTTTTCCTCATGGTCGCGATTTATCGGGGTTTTAAAGCATTAGATGTTTAAAGTAGTTCTGAACTGTAAGCAATAGAAAGCGACCCACTTTTCACCGTATCATCAAGAAAATCTCCAGGTTTTCAACTCCTGTTGGTGAAATACTCAGCCGGCATAGGGACAGACAGGCTCTAAAAGGCAATAGCAGGGGCACAGAGGTTTGAAGGCAGCTGTTGTCTCACCCATCCGCATTGCATACGTGGGAGAAGGGCATATGAGTGTAATAAAGGGTTGTACAAACACAGTTGCCATTGTTAGTTTATGAATTCTAACCCAGATTTCCATCAAGTTACAGAAACATTAAGAATGCTTACAAACTGCGGGTGGCTGCGTGTCTTAATGATTTCTGGCTTTTTATCAGTAGAGAATTTTCTTCCTGCTGAATATCTTTTGATAAAGTGGTTTTGTTTTCCTTCATGTCATCTTTCTTTCCACAGTCTTATTTGCTAGGACACGCGCAGTCTTGTTCTTGTCTCATGTATGAAGTGTCAACAAAGACCAGAAGAATTAAAATCCAGGCTTTGGTGCAGTTCTCATGAATACTTGGATCTTTTTCAGTATCTTTTTTATCCCCCTCTCTCCTCAGATGGAGGAGCCAATTCTTAGTCCATGGAAGAAACAAGTATATAGAAGGTCTGTTTGGTAAACTTTGTGGCATGAAATGCTACCGAGTAGTGGATATAAATGTGGCTATAAAGAAAAGCCGTAGTAGAAGGTAACTGACAGTTTTCACGTTTTTTTGATTAGAATCATTACAGTGATATGACAAGATACAAAGCACAGAACAATTGTGATTTTTTTTTTCCCCCTGTTATTTTTGACTTTGCTACTGCAAAACACAGTGAAAGCACAAGCACAGTTAGTAAAAGTACTTAAAAGCAGATGTTTCGCTGCTTCTGGCAGTATTTAAGCCATCCCCGGTTTTCTCTTCTACCCCTGGCCCCATCATTTTACTAGAGAATCCTGTTCTTACTCATAGTGGCATAGGGACAAAATTATCACTTTTTAAATTGAAGGAGGCTTGGGCTGTATACATTTATCTTACAGAAAATTACTCTAATGTTCCTTTAAAACAGTGAGCTGATTTAAAGTCATATGCCTTTCAATTAAATGTTAAACCTACCCCTTGCAAAGTCTGTTTGAAAACAATATCAGAAACTAATGCCAAAGCATGATCCACAATGCTATTCAGTAACACAAAATAGATGGTGTTGAAGTCAAAATTCCAGAGTCTTGAAGAGTTGCATTGCATGCGGAGCAAGGAAGAAGGTGAGAAGATGGTTTCACCTCCAATGTCTGGACTTTTTTTATAGTATTTCTCACAAGGTATAGATGGTCAAAAGGGGGGTAGCCCCCCATTTTGTTTGTATTAAGATTGTGAGAACAGGTTAGAATGAAAAGGTATACGATAGCTGATGTGAGGTGAAATTATGTTTGCTGCTTTAGAAGTCTGTGTTACTGCTTGTAGTTCAAACTTGAGATCAACAAAAAGAAAGAAAGACTCTATTTTTGTTGTATCTTGAAAAAATTACACAGAAGTCCAGGTATCCAACATTAAGCCAAAATCTGTTTTTATTCATGCTGGTCATATAAATTACAGATGTTACCAAACTATATACACAGTTCCTCTTGTTGTTTTGGAAAATTATTTATACATGGTCCTTTCTGAAACAAAATGATGTTTTATCCGTAGCTTGCTTTAAATCATTCAGATTAATGAACAGATACGCGTTTGTTTAAAATCTACTTTCATGTATCACAGAAATATCTCATTACTCTGTTTCTGTTTACTTGTTTTCAACTAATGTCAATAGTATGGGTGAGAGGCGTGAATGAAACAGGAGAAATGAAAGTAAAATCCAGGTCTTAATGATTCAAGGAGGTTATGTTTTCATCCCACGTGTCTAATTTGTACCTACATAAGAAGAATGTAAGGTGCAAACACTCAAGCGTTTGTATATATTTCAAGAACTTTGCATGCTTTAACCACATATTCTGTAGACAAGAATTAAATCTCGAATGAGCCTGCACACATGAACTACAGAGGCCTTGGAATTGCCTGTTTATTATTCTGTTAACAGATAATATTATTCTGTTACGGATAACGTTGGGGGTAAAAGCAATAAAACCAAACAACGCAAACGCAGCACTAAACAGTGCCTGAAAGAAAAAAAAAAAAAGAATATTTTTAAAAGGGAATTTACCATTTTTACAAAAAACAGTGATTCTGCTTATTAAATGAGTCTCTAACAAGCATGTAATATTCTGTTTTGTAGCATAAATTGCCCAGTGGTCAGCAAATGCTGCAGCTCTTCAGTAACTATTTTTTAAAACTGTATTTCCCAGTGCGTGTTTACCAGATAGTATCCAAACTCTCTCAGATTAGGATTTTTTCTTTGTAGACTTTCTGATAATACTTCCTGTAGTATCTGAATGCTTCATACACAAATAGATTTACTCCTGCAACTATTTTGTGAGAGGGGGAAGTTTTACTAACCCTCTCTTCCAGTGGCAAAATGGAGACAGCCTTTTTGACACCACAAGTTTTATGACTGTTTCCTTTTTGGAACTCCCTTCTCTTTCCAGCTTTACCTTCTTTCCTTTCACAACTTCTGCTGTGGTGGCAGATAAAAATCTATGCTGAAGATAGATCATGTTTGGAAAGCAAGCAAGCCCTGGACATCTGTGGCACATTTGAACTCAAGAGGGATGAGAATCTTTGCTTTAAAATAGAAGCTAAACCAATGGTATACAAGATGATGATAGAACAGAAACTATTTAACATAATAAATCCTAACTTCCCCAAACACATTAATGTCTTTAGTTACCAGTCTATGCTGTTTTCAGAAGCAAAATATTTTTTTGTTATACTTTCATATTTACAGCAATTCTATGGACGTTAATTCTGCAATTGAAATTTATCCCTGCTGGACCTCACCTCCAAGCCAGAAAGGATTTGGCCTTTTATCAGCGAGGACAGCAATTCTGACTTGCAGGAGGCTATTTTTAATCTCTAGGGAGAAGAGTCCTGGTTTACATGGTATTGATAACAGAAGGAGGCCCAAGAATAACATCATAGTGGTTTCCAGGAAATGCTGATTTACAAAGATGGCAAAAAAATCCATTCACCATATCCTTAACCCATTAGTTCAGACAATTAATAATTTTTCCAGTATGTGAACTTCAGTCAGTTGAGTAAGGAGAACTCAGCTAGAAGAAAAAAAAAGAAAATATTAGTCTCATGGCAGTTACCGCTGTTCATTTAGAACTAACTGCAGCTGAAACCTCTGGCTCAAGGCCACTGCAGTGTCATTTTGACAATGTAACACAAACTGGTAAGGATCTGAGGATCCTGTTGCTAGTTCTTTACAAAATACAGGAATGCTCATTAGAAGACACTGTGTGGGAAACAGTTGCAATAAAAATGATATATATTTCATATGAACTCTTGTGGTTCCCGTGGCCTATGGATATGTAAAGCAGGGTTCTCATGGGAGTCTTGTTTTCCCGATGGGAATGGGAGTTTGGAGAGGGGGGAAATAGAAGGGAATTCAGCAAGGCTGCAGAAAACGTATCTTATACATAAGACTGAGTGAGTTAGTTATAGGATAGTTTGTCCTGCTGCAGATTTCAGTCTTGTTCTCTGCATCTCACAGTGCATTTTTATTGGCATCTCATGGAGAAAAAAGTGTTGATTTAGTAATGCAGATTGTCTGCTTTCTGAATTTAGCCAGCTGTTCACCAGGGTAGGTTGCTGTGTGAATTTGCAATGATAAAGAAAAAACCTCCATGTTTTCCTCATTTCCATTTAGTAAGGTAAATAGAATGGAAAAAGGAGGGAAGGAATTCTTTAAAAATCTTTCAAAAGTATTTTCTCTCCCAGTTTCTAGCAGAACTTGAAAACGCTTCTAGTAAGAGCCTCTATAAATCCACCTACCATCTAGCAGCACTGAACCGCTTCTCTAGTACCCTTAAAAACCACAGCATGATTGTATTTGATTCTCCCAATTCATCACCAAACACATTCTTTTTGTGCGGTTGTGACCCCGAAAGATGGCAATGGTCACAGCTGGTTTGGAATATCTGGACAGAGATGGTTTGAGAATTACTGAGCATGCTAAAAGAAACCAAAAGCTTTTGGAGCCTGATGATAAACAAAAGTGAAGCCAACTATTTTTGCTGCTGAAACTTTGGGAAATGCAAATGCATACATAGTTTACAAATGCAGTCTAGGTCAGAACTGTTTTCATACGTATAAAACAACAAATGACTGTGGACATGTCTCGGATTGGGTGTGGTAGGTTTTAATGCAGAACTTTAATTCAGGCTATTATTTCAATTTTAGCTAAGGGATTAGTTTGTCATGAGTGCTAACAGAAAAAGGTGAAGAAGTAAAAAAAGATATTTTGCTTTTGAACAGATCATCAGCTTGGTGTATATTAAAAAACTCCTCTCTTTGTATATATAATTTAACTGTGCTTCCAATCATCAATGGTCAGGATTCTAGTTTAGTTTTATTCTGGTTTGGGGTGAGGAGGAGTGTTTACAGAAAGGCATTTGAAGGGGAGTTGACAGACTTTTAAATACATAACCATTTTAAGATCATAAATCATTGAACATGCAGAAAACTAAGAACTAGTATTTAAAAAGGAGGTTTTCTTTTAAAGCTGTTAAAGCCAAACTACTGCTGTGTTTCCTGATAGAAGTCTGCTGTGGGTGAATCCTCAGTGGGTATACATCAATGCTCAAAGTATTCTAAGCCATGATGATTCAGAACACAATTTCTAGTCAGTAAATAAAAGAGGAAAATACTTTTAATAGGACATTGGTACAGTATTTTCCTAATCTTTCTATATACTTAGTGAATATTAGTTTTATTTTCTAAAAATGTTTCAGTTGACTTTTAGTTTCTCACTTTCGTACCCCATGTAGAAACACGCAGCACTGAAAAGTTGTGCAAGTTTTCTGAATCAGAATTTTTTATGTTCCTTGTGCAGCTTTCTTGAGCAAGTCATCAAGGCCTTTTGTGCTGTCTACAGAATTAGTGTAATCATGATGTATTTGTCAGTGTTAAGCCTTTGTTTGTGCAACAGGTCTGGGATCTTTGAATTATGACAGTCATGGTTCATTGGGCAGTGTGTCAGATCATTTCAAACAACACAGTGCTTCCAAGTATGCTTCCAGCGTCCTGTCCCATTTAGAGTAGGAAATGATGCACCATCGTTTCAGAATGTAATACAGCAAGTGATGAAAGAACTCTAATTTTTTCATAATTGTACAAGCAACCTTTTCATAAACAGCATCTGTGTTGTACGTGTCCTATTTGCTTAGTATTAACATGAATGGAAAAGTTTGCAACATACGGCAGTTTCGATCACTGTGGGACTCAGGTGTTCTCTCAGCACAGCATAGACGCTTGGAGACATTGGAAGAAGATCTGATGGAGAATGTGGCTCTGTAGAATCATTTAAGCTTAAAAAAAACAAAACAAAACCAACAACCATAAAAATAACCTTAAAAGCAATTTAAATCCCTCTAACTTGATGGATAGCAGTGAAGTATGGTGAATGTTTGTTAAGCCTGTACTCATGGTTGGTGGTGGTCCTGTAAGCACATGCCAACAACCTGGTGTACGTTTAAAAATGTAGGAGACAGGACCAAGGGAAGAGTGGATAAACCTGACTCTGTAATACCAGCTGCTGGGGAGGAAAAGGAGACAGTGAAAGATAAGTAGATCAGAGTACTGTACAGTCTGCATTCAATTTTTACAAATGTTTTGCCACATAGATGGGAAAAGCACTGTAGAAGTGAAGTTCTTTCCTTTCCTTTCTTGTCTTTAGCAGTCCTTGGCCAAATAAAAACATGCGATGTGTTGCTATCCCAGACTATTTGAACAGGGGAAGGGAAGCAGGGAAAATCTTTGAAACAGGATGCAAATGTAATAAAAGTAACATTTGAAGTGTAATACATCTGTAAGCATACTTACATTTTGGAGACTGGGATAAATACAGAAGGAACGTAACCCTTGCCTCCTCCATCTGAGGGCTTTGAGACTAAAAATCAATATTAGAGAAATTAAATATTACCTAGTAATTGTATTGTATTTGAAATTGATTATCAGCTTTAAGTGCTGCGGACCATAATATATTAAAAAAGAAATGTCCCTGTTTATGCTTAAATAAGCAGCCATAAAAATGAGGGGAATTCCTAAGGTTTGGCTTTGAGGTCAAGTCTTAGTCATGTAATTGACTGTGCTCCCTTGATACGAATCATTATCTCAGAATATAATACAGCAACTGATGCAAGAGATCTTGTTAGGGCTTCAAAAACAAATATACTGTAACTCTACAAGCTTGGTACTTCTAAGCCTCTAGATTTCCATTCTGCAAATGCTTGTGGGGAGCTCTGGCTCTACAGATAGAGCTTCAGCATTGTCTTTTGCATGAAATTAAGCATATACATAAATTGTTAGAGGATTGGCGCATTAGGCAAAGTCCACTGAAGTAAAATGAAGAGGAAAACTATTTGTAGCCTCCGAATATTTTTGAGTAGTGTAGGAATTTTAATTCAAATGGAAATGTAACCTTTTATACTGGAAGTCCAGAAGAGAGTTTATTATCTCTAAACAAAATCAAGGCTTTGAGGGCTTTTTTGAGAGAGAGTGAGTTTAATCTAGAAATGGCCTGACTTGTAACTTGGACAAGAAAGAGCATGGTCCTGAACATATTTGGAGCCATTCTTCTCTAGCCTTTTTGTATTTTCCAGTGCAGTTGCCAGGGGTTATGCTGCTGGAATAAAGCTGTTTGGAAAATACAGAATTTCCTTGAAATAAGAGAGACAGCATGCTACAATGTGACACAATTGTGAAGCCGGTAAGCAGGATGATTTTTCAGTTTCATCTCTGAATGCCCAAGCACTGAATTTTCTAATGCATCAGTCAGGAAAGAAATCCTTTTTTTTTTTTTTTTTTTTTTTTAGATTTTTCTTTTTGCCTCTTTCTACCCTAAGATTTATTTCTTAGCTTCTTTTAAATATTATTGTCATCGCCTATAATGTAACCTCTAAGACCAGGGATATATTTACAAAATGAAGCTGTCTGAATGGTAGACAAAGCATTAAAACAGTTCTCTTGAAGATGCTGATTAAAGGAGGCATCTTAATCTGTTCCCTTCCTTCCCCCCCCCCCGCCCCCATTCCTCAAATTGCCTCTCGACTTTGCAGCTGCTTTGCAGAAAGGGTAAATAGAGAAATGGAACCCAACCTTCATTTGGCTGACAGCTGTAGTGTTTGCCAAAGGCCTTATCTTTGGGAATGTCTGGATACAGATACTTCAGAGGGTTTTCAGGAACATTGTCTGCCATAATAACTTTGTAATCACGCAGTATATCAGCAAAAGGCAGTGCAGATAAGCGACCTTTGTTATAGGGTTCCACCGAATGAAATGTTACGTCTCCTGTAAAAATACAAAGGCACCATAGCCACTGATAACTGGTAGATAACATCTGCAGTTGAAACATATTTGTGGCTTTCTTTTGTAGTTTACACTGGTGTGGGTTTTACCTGTTTGTACCAATGTTAGTATCTCTCAAGTTATACTTTCTGCACATGTTGAAACATTTAAAGCCTGCAGTAAGCAGGTACACTTCCTAATGAACTCTTATAGTTAATATAAAGAATTGAGAGGTAGACTTTCAGAGTTCTGATTTGTGTTTCAGTAAATATGATACTTGCATCTTACCCAAAACCATACTAAGACATGATACACATGAATTTCACTTTTAAACAAAAAAACACATGGCTCCTGTATTACAGGTGTATTGCAGAGTTTGAGGTTTATGTTATTTTTTTTAAATTATACTTACCATTTTCTAACTGATCCACCCAAGTAAAGGTAATTCCACCCAGATTACTTTCACTAAATCTTAATAAAAATGTTCCTGGTGTCTTGTCTTTGAGCAAAATTCGTTCCTTCTCTTTGCTTACAAATCCCATTACGTACCTGAAGTGTAACAGGAAATCATGGGTTTGCTTTTGGAAAAAAATACAGACTTCAAGTCTGTGCAATGCATCTGCCCAAACTTTATATAGGTGTTCAAAGCCTGGTGACAAAACTTTAAAATGTCTTGAAACTATGACACAAGCTTCACATGCGTTACATGTGGAGTATGGCATCGAGCTTAAAGTACTATGAAGCGTAATGAGATTGACTGTACACTGACAGAACTGATAAACAGATCTAAACATGCATTTCTAAGAGATTCAATGGTGTTTCCTTTTGGCAAAAATTTCAAGAAGTTATAAACAGGAAGAGGGAGACAGAAGTATTAAACTCTTTACAAATTTTCTTCTGCATAGCTAAAACTGAGATTAGTAAAGGAAAAAGACAAAGCAGAGAGAGATCAAGATACAGCTGTTTCCTTGTTGCTTACCCATCAATCCAAAGAGGAAGAATGTGTTTTTTAATTAAGTCCAGAATGGCTTCAAGCCAAACCCAAAAGGTAAAAGACTTTCCAGGCAAATGTTCCTAATGGTTTAAAAAAAAAAAGCCACAACACAAAACACAAACAAAACCAACACACATGAGAAGAGAATTGTGAGAGTGTTGTTACCCAACATCCACATGACATGGCTATCTCAGTTTCTTAAGAATAATCTAGTTTGTTCAAGCGAGAATGACAAATTTGAACCGCTGTTTAGAGTAATGTCTCTCTTTCAGCCTGACATAAACCCAATTGATTTTTAAGATATGCACTGGAAGCGCCTCACTTTTCAAGAAAAAAAAAACAACCCACATTTATTGTTTCTTCCTGGTTATGAAACTACATTTTGAGAGAAACAATGATGAGAAAGTCGAATTTCCTTCTAAGGTCCTATATGTGTTTAAATAATGTAGTTAGTATGAATAAAATGGGTTTACTCTTCTTTCTCAATAACTTTTCTGTTCCTGATCAAAGTTACTGAATATGTCGACTGACTTGAAATAATTTAGGTTACAACTGAGCATGTGAAAAAATTTACTATATGCTTTATGAAAAATGTGGGCTTTGATAGCACAATCTATTGATCATTTACAGAAATATACAGGCCACACTATAACGACAGTTTCTGATCTCTGTAGCAATGTAACTAAGTAGATCTCTTAGCCTAAGCTTTAAACTTCTGGAAATATTATTGTCCTATTTAAATTTTTACAATGAGTGTGATTGTGCTGGGCTACGAGTCCCAGATATGTCAAGTGGGAATCTTATCAGTAGCATCAGAGAGACAGAGTTAGGCACGCATGTGGGTGTGAAAAGAAAAAAAAGACTAGTTTTACTTTTGGAAACCGTACCTTGCAGAACTTTGCCCAGGATAGCTGATAATCATTATAACTGACTTGTTGTCCTGAGAGAAAAAAAGAAACCAAAACACCACAAACAATGAGTCTATTTTTCTGAAGTTTTGCAGTAGATATAGCTTGATATCTGTATAGTTGTGGGGGAGAGTACAGTACATCGAGACTTGGAGAGGAAATGAGAGGGGCATACTAAGTGGATGTAGATCGGTTTTTCTGTATCACTTTGAAGCAGCTGACAGTGGTAGTTTTGAGGATATTTGCCTAAAGTAGTCTGGGACTTTGTTTCTGCAACACTGTATGCTCAGTTTCAGTTTTTAGCCCAAGTATTACTTCTCTTGGCTTTTGCTCTATCTTGAGGTTACATATTTTAAGACAATTTATTTTTTCTTTCTTATGATTTTTGCTGATTTACAATGGCATCTCTCAACTCCACTACCTCCACTAAACAAGAAAGCTCCAAGAAACCATCAGAAAAGTGACTGGTATCCAGGGAAACCAGTCTTCACTTCCCAGCTTTGAAAGCAACAAAAAGTAAAGATTCCCCCCAGTCTCTGACAGATGCTTTTTTTCTTCCCAACAGTAGAGGTATCGTTACAGCCTCAGCTTGGAGTTTCTTTCAGATCACAACATATTTTAGAATTGTTTCTTCCCCAGAAACAGATAAGGCTTTCTTTTCTTCTGCCAGCTTTCCCTAAGGCCTCTCCCTTCTGGGGGACAGTCAGATCCAAGTGTTCAATAGTTCATCTTGCTGAAGTTACGGGTCACCCTCCTGTCACCAGTGAAGGATGGGTACCAGAACTAAACAGACTCAAAAGGATGAATACTTAAAATGAAACAAAACCCAAACCAAACCCCATAAGCAAGCAAAAAGACTTCCTTTTGATTTCAGATGCATGAGATAATTACTTGCTAAAGAAACAAAATAACATCACAGTTCATTGTGACTGATGCCCTCTTTCTTCAGTTTAGCAGCCTGGAAGTTCAGAAGTTGAATCACTTTGTGGTGAGAATAAGCTGACGCATGCTTTTCTTTAAAGAAAAAAATGTTATTGTGGCATTTTTGAAGTCAGCTCTGGAAGTGGAGGTCATGCTTAAAGTCATTACCTGTGACTATCAAATACAAGAGCTCAAAAATAAAATAAAATAATAAATAAAATCTCTATATTTCTACAATCTTACCCATAAGTTTTTCTGCCAGCATGTTGAGCTGCTCAGAATTGAGTCCACGACCAACATACGATGAAAATTGCCAGCTCAGTACTTCTAAGAGCTGACTTAAAGTGGCAGCAGGGGGATTGTTGAAGAAAGACAAATTCTGCAACAGAATTAGTGCTTTGTTTAGACAGTTAGCAACCATGAAATACACTACAGGCTGTAAAAGAAGGCTGCAGGTGCTCAAGCAGAATCCTGAAGTGTTAAAAATGAGGTGTGTATGGGGGGATACACTGGGGTAAACGAGTGCTGGCCCTTCCGCATGCAGCAACGCAGCAAGGTCCACTTGGGTACCTGGGCAGAGTTGTAAGGGGAGGGAAGAGGTGGGAGCACTCTTAGAAAGAGCAAGAGTCTGTGCGTCCATCTTGGATGATAAAATATCTTGCTATATTTCTCATAGTATCGTATGTTAAGACAGTGAAAATATGCTTAAAGCCTATCCAATAAGTGTAGATACTCTCATTATAACATGTGGTGAATGGAAATCCCAAACTCTTACATACTCTTATAGCCGTATGTTGTTGAATCGTTTGGCTTATCTTAGTTATTCTTTTGGTTTCTGGACGGTACATGTAATGAACATACTGAAAACTGTGCAGAAGACTCTCTGGAGTATCGCAGAGTGATAATGAAGTCAGCTGGTCAGCTGGCCTGCTGTCATTCTTAGGCACACTCCACGGTAAACTACCTTACTCTTTCTCTCCTCCAAACATCTACGTGACTGCTGCTTACCCCGACTGAAAGTCTGAGAGCTATTGACAGCACCAGCACTATTCTACAATCTGCAAATGCAGTAACAGTGACTGAATCTAAAATGTGTGCTGAGCCGGCTGGAGTCTGAGATAGAGTGATCCTGCTTTTGCTCCCAGTTAGAGACACTAGAAGGTGCTACTTGACACTTATAGTCTTCTCCATAGAAACCACTAGCTCCTGTAAAATGCATGAGGGAAAGCAGCACTTAAGTATATTACAGACCCACCTATTCACCTACTCTGACAGTTTTGAATTGTACCAGTAGATTTATTTTATGCCATGTACAGTTTTGGTCAACCACCTCCAAAAAGGACAAATCAAACTGAAAAGTTGTGGAGCAGGGCTATCACGTTTCCTTAGATTAAGAACTACTACTTCAGCCTATGAAAAGGAAAGCTGAGCGCGCATATGGCTTTATATCTGGGCAGGGAACAAAAGATAAAGTGAACAACATCAAAGTATGATGTTGATAACAGTGTATGTGAAGAAAATAAGGCCAGTTTAAGAGGGGAACACAGCCTTTTTATAATTACTATATTTGGTAACCAAACAATAGAAAGGTGAAAGTGCAGAAAGTCAGTACTTGCATACTGAAGACCTACCTGAGGATCGTTGGTTGACAGATTGTACCAAATAATAGAAGCCCACGCATTGGGTAATTGGCTTACATTGGAAATCATCACCACAGGCAAAGAGCTGGTCTGGTGGAAAGAATGAACGTGCTATGTAAATGCTGTCGAGGAGAGTGTTAGCGCTGTGCTATGCTTTGGGTTTTTTAGCCCCCTCTTCCTTCCCAAAGCGTATGATTCTGTCCAAAAGTTCTGGAAATCTTGCGTTTGCTTATGGTTACTGCTGAAGTAACCACAGTAACCATCTAGGATAGATGGACCTGTGGTCTGGCCCAACACAGTTGTTGTTCTATAAGCTGCTGGAAAATGCCTTTTATTCTTGTCCTAGAAAATTTGGCTAGAATACTTACTTCCAAATTTATAGTCAATCCATACAGGCAGACCTGGGTTTCAAAGCTGATAGAGTGGAGTTCCTCGGTCACCATGTGAGGGCCCTGAGGGAGTAAGTAGGTTATAAAACTGTGAACACACAGTTGGCATTTAACACTGTTTTAGTGATCTGACTGCTGAGATTACACAACCTTGAAAGAAAACACTTATCGAATACCTAAGTAGAACAGGAAAAGAAGGAAGTGAAGGAAATAATTTGTTTGTTAACATTTGACATTAAATTAGTCCAGAAGTCTGGTCTGTTTTTTTCTGGTGAATCTAAATAATCCCTTCACATTGTTAAAGCAATACTTTTACACTTTTAACTTTTGCTTTTAACTTTTTCTAAAATGATGCTTTTAAACACAGATTTGCACACAAAAAGTTACCGGATTATTTTTTGTTTCTGATAAAGATTGTCCACAACTTTTCTTTTCCTAAAATTTCCTTACTGATTGACAATTTCAATTTAAACAGAGATATTAAACTTCAAGGAGAGACAAACTAGAAACAAAACAAAACCCCAGAGCTTTAATGACAAGTAGGCCCTCATCAGGGAACACAGGTTTATTGTAAGTATACTTAGATAGTACTACTTGAAGGAGTAGAGGCCTAAATCATTAATCCAAAGTAAATATGTTACTAAAAAGCAAGCTTTTCTTGGATGGAAAAAAAAAAGATCTGATTGTCCTGGTTGATTAAAGTTTGTAGTACAAGCATTTTGTTTTGATTACAAACCAACATAGCTCAGTAAAGATCCAAATCTCTGCCCGGTGGGAAACAGATCTTTCGAAATACATTTCCATCCCCAGAAGTCTAAGTATAAAAATCTGTTTGTCCTTTTCCTGGTTTGTTGTTGTTTTTCCCCTCCCCATCACATATTTCTTTTGTCAGACTTTTTAAAAAAGAAGCAAAAGTCCCAAATCAAAATGATTCCATTTACTGAAGTACTCTGCTTTCAGTCAGTGTAAAATAAATCAATTCCTTGGGAAATTGCCTCATGGCCTTATCTTTCCCATGGAGCACCTCCTCCAGGACACGTACAGGCCATTGCAACAAAAGATACTGTATAAATGAGGGACTGAGACTACAGGAGATCCTCAGGCATCTGAATAATAAATCTGCCTTGCAAAGGGAAAACCCAGCTTAGAGCTGAAGGCTTTTACATTAAATACTCATCCGTCAAATGAGCTCAAATGTTTTGATACAGATAGAATCAATCCAGCTCAACATGTATTGCTGACACAAAGTTGGAAAGGGTTGCTGAAACTTCCCCCTCCCCTCGTCATGATTTTGCAAAAACTGAATTTTTCTCATGGCAAAATCATCTAAGCAAAAAGGCATATCTACACGAAAGGGCAAATGTCAAATGCAGAGAACGTAGACTTTTTTTTTACGACGCAAGTCATACTCAGCAACTACACTCTCAGTTTACAAATTATCCTATAACAATCGAAGTTTTTGAATTATTATAGTTGCTGTTAATAAAAAAACCACAAAACTTGTTCATGCTAATAATGACTTTGCAGACTGTGATTTGACCAAGGAGAAGCTCTGTTTGAGGATATCAGTTAGCAGTGAACCATGTCACAGTTCAGCTGTCCTAATTCTCCACAGCCCTATGTTTTATAGAGTTATAAAGGCATAATGTGTGAAAGTGGGAGCAAAATGTTACCAAAAGCAGAGCACCCACATTTTTACACCTCCATTTTTGCATTTGCTTGTCTTGATAGAGATGACTTTGTAAGTAGCAAAGTAATTGGGAGGTGAGCCTTGAGTTTCAGTCTTGCTAATCAGGTTGCAAGTAATTCTGTTCAGAAACTCAGTGTGAAGCATGTCTTCTGCTTTATGTTTTTGGTTAAAATTCTCCATGCTGATCACACCTTTGCTTTTTACTTAAAGACTATTTGTAATAACTTTTGTGCTCGTGTAACTACATCTATTTGGGCTGTGATATGAGTGATTCTTTTTTTTTTTTTTTTTTTTTAAACTTTCCAATACAACTTTACCCTCAGTGCTTCCACTGTGCAAGAAAGTTACACTGATGTGGAGACACCTTAAGCCAGTATAGCCTATTTTATTTCCTAGGTTAGTAGGTGGCATTCATAGAAGTATCTTATGACTTCAGTTACCTTGAGAGACATTAATTGTTCTGGTCGTGTTGGCAGAGGCTGTATCATTGGCTGCAAGCTTCTGACTCTTGCTTCAGCCAGAGATTTATCTGCAGATTTTTGATGTTAAATAGCAATGCTAAATTTATGGTGATGGTCCATGGCCGCTCTAGAGATTGTGTGTACTTGTGCCTTTCCCCTCCCTGCCTACTGCCTCCAGTTGCTGGATGAGAACATCCTGCCTTCTCCCCTGCTGGGACAGTGCTCCTTTGCCCTCCTGCCAGTGATGCAGAAGGTGAATGAATGAAGGCAGTAACTTTCTTGCCTGTGATTCTGATTTTGTCTGAGAGCGCCAGGACGCTCAGGAGAATCACAGTTTGTAGGAAGCCAGAGCTGAGAAGAAGGATGTAGGGTAGAGCTGTGCAGATGGTGAGGAGGTGGGCAGGGGAAGAAGCACTGGTGGGCTGGATGTCTGCTCTCGTGAGACCCCACCTGGAGTACTGCGTCCAGCTCTGGAGCCCCAGCATAAGAATGACTTGGACCTGTTGGAGCAAGTCCAGAGGAGGGCCATGAAGATGATCAGAGGGGCACCTCTCCTATGAAGATAGGCTGAGACGGTTGGGGTTGTTCAGCCAGGAGAAGAGAAGGCTCTGAGGAGAGCCTTCCAGTGGGGCCTTCCGGTACTTAATCAGGGCTTACAGGAAAGATGGGTAGGGACTTTTATCAGGGAGTGTAGGGATAGGACAAGGGGTAACAGTTTTGAACTAAAAAAAGGATATATTTTAGATTAGGTATTAGGAAGAAATTCTTTATTGTGTGGGTGGTGAGATGCTGGAACAGGTTGTCCAGAGAGGTGGTGGAGGCCCATCCCTGGAAGTGTTCAAGGCCAGGCTGGATGGGGCTTTGAGCAGCCTGGTCTAGTGGGAGGTGTCCCTGCCCATGGCAGGGGGGTTGGAACTGGATGATCTTTAAGGTCCCTTCCAACCCAAACCGTTCTATGATTCTATGTCAGTGGTGCTGGAGGGTAACGCAGGAATGGAAGGAGCACTCTACAGTACAGGGGCATGGTGTTCGAGGTGTGGATTAGCGCCGATGTTAATACTTCTGATTTCTGTTCTCCACAAAGCAAGAATGTATGGATATTAAGCTCCTCCATTAGGAAGCAAGCATTTGCAATACCTTTTCACCTTACATGCTAGGTGGTATGTGCATGTCTCTGAAACCTGGGTACTGCAAAGTACCTGCTGGTTTGTTAGGGCTAACATGTCATAGTACAGTGTCACCACAAGAGGGGAACCTACGACTGGATTCGGATGAGCGTTGGTAAATTTAGCACGCTTTTGGTCCTGGGTGAGGCAAGCAAACTTTGATGCAAATATAATTATACCCTAACCTCATCTGTAAACTTGGCCAACAGAATGAATATACATTTAAAGAACTGTTCCTATAGAAAAAAATTGTTTCAACGCATACTTTCAGATTATTACTTCTTACATTCTATTGTAAGGTGTTTTTTTTTAATGTACAAATTTAAAGCATGTAATTAAAAATTCTATGAGTCGTTCTGAAAAGTTCTCATTATACTATTAGATGATAATTGGGTCCTATACTTATTGTAAGGATACATAAGGATATATTTCAAATTCTAACAGCATATGGTTACTATTTGATTTAAATAAAATCCAATTTGAAATACTTGTGAGAGTAATCAAAAATAACATGTAAAATAAATGCACAAACCTCATTTCCTTTGCTTCCAGCACTTGATTTCATTTCTTTGGGTTGCTGTATAAAGCAAAACAATATTTATGTGCCAAAGAAACTAAAGACAGAAGTACATATAAAGAACATAATTTGTAACCATGATGTTGTTAGTATAACGTTTATTTACAATATACAAATATGCTGAAATGAACTATGACGCTATGCCTTGGAAAGTCTATTCAGTCAATAGTTTTTAAATATTTTTAAAGATTTTTTTTTTTTAAGAAACTAAGTTAATGTAACAAAGCGTTAATTAGGGTGCTTGCAAGGTATATAATAGAAAAAAGCACTAAAGACCATCAATCTCCATCTCCTTATGCAAAACCACACTGATGCACTGCATCTGTGGTTAAGCCGAAAAAAACCCCATAGGTGAGGGAGTCTAGTCAGAAAGCATGACTCACTGGGATAGCAGAGAAGTTAAAGAAGCGGTACTATAGTCTCTCAAAAGACAGTTATTGCAGGCATTAATTTCAACCAGATCTAAAGCATTCAATTATGTATTTCACCTAGACAACGGTGGTGTGGTTTGGTTTGGTTTTTTTGTTTTGTTTGTTTGGGTTTTTTTAACAAAACTCAGTTTCTGAGAAGCTGTGTAATTCAGTATGATTAGTCTTTTCTGGCATTAATTAGGATTTGCTTTGTCATTTCGTGAAAATGTATAGTCTTATGGAATAGATAAATTTTGGAATGGGATAAGGAGGTTCTAGGAGTAAACTTCTGTTTAAGGAAAAAGAAAATGAGCATAGACTTGACAGTAATACAGTTGTCCCTACGTATTTTTTTTTAAAAGAATCTTTTATTTCTTTACCAGAGGTACATGATAGGAAAAAAACCAGTCAGACTTACCAAATGTCGAAATTCTACCGACAGGCTTCCGTTTGCAGATTCATCCATGTTCATTGCTTTTACGTGTGTTCCACACAGAACGAATCTACGATTACTATGGAGGACATTACACTTATCATAGAATCATAGAACAATAGAATGGTTTGGGTTGGAAGGGACCTTAAAGATCATCATGTTCCAACCCCCCTGCCACAGGCGGGGACACCTCCCACTAGACCAGGCTGCTCAAAGCCCCATCCAGCCTGGCCTTGAACACTTCCAGGGATGGGGCATCCACAACTTCCCTGGGCAACCTGTTCCAGTGTCTCACCACCCTCACTTTCTTTTTATTTCTTCCTAATACCTAATCTAAATCACCCCTCTTTCAGCTTAAAACTGTTACCCCTTGTCCTATCCCTGCACTCCCTGATAAAGAGTCCCTCCCCATGCCTCCTGTAGGCCCCCTTTAGGGACTGGGAGGCCGCTATAAGGTCTCCCTGGAGCCTTCTCTTCTCCAGGCTGAACAACCCCAACTCTCTCAGCCTGTCTTTATAGGAGAGGTGCTCCAGCCCTCTGATCATCTTTGTGTCCCTCCGTGTCCTTATGCCGGACGCGGTACTCCACATGGGGTCTCACCAGAGCAGAGTAGAGGGGAGAATCCCCTCCCTCGACCTGCTGCCCAGGCTTCTTTTGATGCAGCTCGGGATGCAGTTGGCTTTCTGGGCTACAAGCGCACATTGCGGGCTCATGTTGAGCTTCTTGAATAATATTGTATTGGATAATTTAAGACATATATTTTATTTTCTTACCTTACAGTTGAAACATTCCTGAAACAGAAGAAGGGCAGGAGGGAGGAAACATTGCGTATCAGTAAATGCGTACTGAGAAAAACTTGTACTGAGAAACATATCTTGAGAAGGTAGATTTTGCCTTGTCAAAGTTAAGTCGTATTACCAATACAGCTGCAATTTTTAAACTAAAGAACTGAGATTTGTACTGTCCAGTTAGACTTTTGCATCTGGCCAGGTGCAAGTACTATATTTTACCTAGCCTTTTTCCTGCCGTTGGAGTGATCTGCGGGTATTCAAAGCTGCAGTACTATCTAATTGCCTGTATGCCTGTGCTCTGGGGCAATACAAGCTTGCGTAGATAGCTCATGGTGTACTGGGGATACACGCACAGCAGCAAATCAAACAGTACGCAGCTTTTGAGAGAAACAGTCCTGGCTTCTCTCCTGTTCCTTCCTCACTGGGGGTCTTCCTTCCTTCTTTTGGGCCGACATCTATGTCCATGTGGTCAAGGAGTTTTTTAGAGGCATGCAGAAGCACGAGAGCCAGAAGGGAGGTGTCCAGTACCTGTGGCTGGGGACGTTGGGCGGTGAGGACTTGGATCACCTTTGCTGATTTTGAAATCATACCTTGTCAGCAAGTCTTCTGGCCCCGTGTTTTATTGTGCTAGGGTGCCGTGACCTATCTGTAACCAAGGTTGCTCTACAGTACTCAGTATTGCTCAAAATAATACAGCTTGCTGAGAGAAGATGCGTCAACTCAAATGGAACTGCTCCAGGCAGCGTTAACACTGTTTTCACAAACGTAGTATAGACAGGCTCTGAGATGCTTTTTGCTCAGGAAATTCTAATCAAACAAAGAACTTGGGGATCCTGCTCATTTGGGACTACTCTAAGAGATAATGGGAACACAAAGGAGAACCAACACCTTAGAAAGGAGGGAATTTATGTAGCAGTCTTAATTTCAGGTAGGGATAAAACGCTGTAAGCTGCCATAGTTACTAATTACAGCACTAGCTTGTTAAGCACAAGCTTCATGTGGTCCTTGGAGCAGCTGCATTGAAGATACTGGGCCTATTAAGGCAAGCAGAGATAAGGGGTATTTCAAAGCTAACTATCCCATAAATGCAATACGGTTTGATGTAAAGGTTTTGCCTGATACTACTATTTCAGACTGGTGAATTTTGTCTAAGTCTTGAAACAAATCTTAAATGGACTTCTTGTCTCCAATTTGAAAATATTGATAGTAGCTTTTTCTTTAAAAAAAAAAAAAGACAAAGAAATCTTCCACATTAAAAAAAGAAAAGCATTACCCTGATGTTTTAACTGTTTTGCTTTGTTTTCTCATTTCTTTTTTAGAGCAACTTCTACATCAGATAGAGTAGCAATTGAAAAACCTGTGTTTTCTCTGTAGGGAGAGAATATCTTCACTTTAAATTTTCTTACTTGTCAATAGTTGCTTTCACTCTGATCTGGTAGTTCAGCTCTGGTAATTTAATTAGCAACCTTCAAAACAGAAAATGTAAAAGTGAATAGTAACAGAATAAATTTATCACCAGAAAATATTAGAGACCAGTATCTCCATGCTAAAGTATCTGAAATGATTATAATCTGAAAACAGATTAGGTATGTAGGATTATATCATGATTTGCAGGGTTGTATTCTCAGAAAGAGGAGCTGAGCTGTTCCAGCAGCAGGTGTTCTACCCTCCCTGCAAGTATGTGGAAAAGTTAGTATGTGTTTGGGGGAATGGCTAGAGAGAGAACAAAGACGTAATAATTAAGAGATGGATTTCTGTAATCTGTGACTGCACCATAGACGTATGTGCACTCTCCTTCATGTACCCTTTCCACACCTCCCAACCCTCCATGCATTCTTTTTGCTGCAGGGTGGAACTGAGATGAGAGTTCCTCTCCAATCTTTGCTCTTTTCACAAAGTCAGGCAAGGAGCTAGTGGGAGAGAAAGAACTTGTCATTGAACCACTAGAGCCCCCCAAAATGCAGATGCTTCTCTTTCCTATGTGCAAAAGTGGCTCTGAGTATTCTGATGTTGGTTTGTATGATGTGGATAATTATTTGCTCAGTTTGCAAAGTCATGAAAACAAGAATTCAATGCCTGCAGGCCTACGAAGGTGCTGACTTCTGGTCACAATTTGCCTTTCTTCCTCACACTGATTTATGCTTTATTGCCACTTATTACAAGTGACAGATTCTGGGGCCTTTCTATCCCCCTCCCAGAAAGTGTCCCTGGAGTCAAAAGGATCTCTGCCACAAGTTGGTCTGCTTTGCTTTCTAGATTCTCCTAGGATAAAATGCAGTACGCAAATGAAGGAGTTTATATCGGATTTCCTTTCCTTACCTTAATTTAACAGTGAACTGTATTAACGTTTTAAGAACCATTGGCCTCTGGGGATGTGTGGGCATGCAGGGCTGCCTTTCAACCACGAATGAACTGCGTGAAAAGTAGTGAAACAGATTGTTAGGAATATGCATAAACAAACAGCTGTATTGGTTCAGGGGAGAAAAAAAGTGCTGGTGTCTCTTAGAGATTTATTTCTCTACAGATGCTGAAGTGGCAGGTATGTATTCCAACTCTCGGTTCTCAAAATCATCCAGTGGTCTAATTTACAGTTGAATTGTTCCCATAAGAGACAGATATTTGGAATATGTTAAAAATCAAACCAAGACAAATTCCATAGTCCTAAAATTCCAGGCTGATAAAAGTCTAGAAGACTTTTATCAGAACCAGAGAACAGAGTATGAAAATACACTGAGCCTGGCTCCAATGAAATTAAACAATCATTTTATCTTTTTTCATTTTTTTACAAAAAACCCAATTGACTATGTTTTGCTTTCAGATAGTCACTTGTGGTATATCTCTCGTACACCCAGTACAAAAGGCAAGAGGAAATGATAATGTTTTATATATTAATAGAATGTGTTGGTGGGGAAGAGGAAAGACAAAGAACAAATTAGCACCTGTCACTTTGCTTACAAAAAACAAACCAACCAAACAAACAAAACCCCAAACCCACAACCTTTTCTCAGCAGTATGGACATGACTCCTACTGAAATAAGTGGATTTTGTGTGTTCAACTAGAGTCAGAACTTGACCATAATCCCTTAACTGCTACACATGAGTGTAGTAGCTTGGTGACAGCTGTACATACTTGTAATATTGGAAACTCAGTCTTTAAGATCCTCAAAGAATCAAACTTCTTTATATTTTTTTTTTCTTCTTAACAATATGGTCTTATTGTTGCCAATAAATTTGTAGCAGTTCAGGTAAAGTTACGTGCATTGAGAATGGCTTACGCACTTCCGGAAAAGATTGTAGAGCAGGAAGTTGACTTTTTCCAGCAGCTGAGGTCTTTGCACTGGGATAGGGTCCCCGTCGTAAGTCAGTCTGGTCAACAGTTCATCCAGTTTTTCTAACTGCCTTCTAACTTGGAAAAGACTCTCTGCCAACAGCGTAAAACTACAGCAAGACAAAAGATTAGTTTGCAATCTTTCATGTACATGGCTGCTTAGAACATAATGGCCACTGAAGTTCTTGCTTAGGGAAATCAGAATCAGTACCAATTGGTGCTTTCTAGCTTTATCCAAACTCACGTCCATTCATCTTTTGTTCACAGGAGTATATAAATACATCAGGCAAAATTTCCTACTTTATTTTCAGAGATAAATATTTTCGCAACAGGTCTCATGAACAGCAATGCAACACTGTCTGTAATAATTTAGAAGAAATAGATACACAGTTCTGACCTTTTACATGCAGGGGACTTGTGCCAATTTTATTTCTTTCCTATGGCTTAGTGTTTTTGCAAAATGTATTCTTTAAAAGGATAACATTTATATAAAATGAAAAAGTCAGTAAGACTGAGGAAATGCATTTCTCAGAAATTTAAAAACAATATGGAAAATCAAATTCAAACACGTTTGCTAAGAGTTTCATAGGGTATGTGTGTATAAAATCACATTCTTTAGCTATTTTTAACATCTTCATTGGAAAAAAAATACTTAAGTGGAAAAAAAACTACACAAAAAAGGCAAAAACTACTTTTTCTTCAAACCTAAAAAGTTCTTAGTTGTTTTCCCTCCTTTTTTCTTCTTACTCTTTACTTCACCTTCTCCAGAAGAGAAGTTTGATGGGAGAGAAATGAGCAGGACATTGACATTCTCTGTCTGCATTATGGGGTTTTTTTTGGTGGTTTTTTTTTTTTTTTTTTTTTTTTTTAAATTTACAGTCACCTTTAAATTTACTACTCAGAGACTACTGCCACTCAATTCCTGTGTATTTGAAGTCTGGAGGAGTGATGTTGTACCTAGTGAGTCAAAGCATAAAGTGTCTACCCAGGTCCTGCCTAGACAAAACTCCCACTGTCCTCAGTGACAAACTCACTCATCACGGTTCTTACTCAAGCAAAACTCCCAAGAGGGTATGTATCATGTATCTGGAACAACTGTCAAACCAAAAAATGACTGACTGCCAGGGCTCAGGCTCAGTAGTTCACTGTAATGTTATTAATTCTGGACAGCAAATGTTGTCCACCAAAACAAATTGTATTTTTGTTATTTACTTGCTTAGCTGCTAATGAATTTGCTGCTGTTGCGAGGTAACTGATCTAAAGGAAAGATCATTTCATGTGCAGCAGACTTCCTGTGGTTTTCAGTGGAAACACAAGCTCAAGGCAAGTTTACCAGTTCTGGAGCTGATCAAGCCCGCCATGGAGAGGACCCCCAATGCAGGCAATCTGCTGCCGTCTCTTCCAGTCTAGCAGCTCTTCAGTCAGCATGTTGCTCATAAGCATATCGATTTCATGAATCACACGCCCTATTTTACTGAGTACTTCCTGTAAAATAGGAAAGATGTCACAAACTGACCACGGGGAACAGCCACAAAATTCAGCAATTATTGTAAAAGTGCCAATTACATTTCTTTCAACTACTTTGAAAGTAACCATATTTAGCCCCTTAGCTGTAGTCTCTTTGATTTAGAGGTGACTGGATTCATCACCCATTGTACTTGACATTAATCCTAAATCTCTATGAACTCTTCCTCAGTAAAACTTGTGGGTTTGGGGATGGGAAAAGGGGGATTGTTGCATTCTTTGTGGGCATAACACCTCCAAGAAGTTGACATTTACAAGTACTGTCAAGGTCAAAAAGTCCTCCTTTTGTTTTGTATCATAGCCAGTGCTCTGTTTTTTTTTTTTTTCTTCCTTGTTTGCTTTTAGCTGTAAAAAGCCCATGACTCAAACAAATTGCCTAAACGTACTGTTTTCTATGCCAGTAAAGAAGTGGTCAGGGAATATTTGTCATATCTGCAAGTCTCGGTCACTGAACAGAGCAAGGTACCATTGGTGGATTGTTTTGTTTTTGTTTTTTTCTTTCAATTATTAGATTACATTTACTTTGAATACTTTTTGCTTACTTTAAAAGGTATATATTGCCAACTAAGTTATCCATTTTGCACAGTACCTGAGACATCCTGTGAAGTGATACCCTCACTTCCCTTCTAAGTTGTGCAGAACCATATCCTTGATCGAGCCATTACTAATTGCCAATTTCTTAACTGCTAGTCAAAATCACCCACATCCACTCAAAACCTTTTGTCAATTTGTAACTCCTGTTATTTGTCTATTCTTCTGAGAGGAGAATTAAAAAAGGCACGCATATGCATTTGAGTATTCAACGTGGGAATAAGGGGAGAAAGCAAACGAACCACAAATGACAAAACATGTCACTAACCTTTCTCTTGTAGTCTAAAGTATTGAGCATCGCCTGCAACGCCAACATTTCCTGTTTAATGAGAGCGCTGTTTTTGTCGCTCTGCTCTGCAGGGGGATGAAAAAAAACCAATCAGTATAAATGCATGCGTGGGTGTGTGTGCGTGTTTATAAAGGGAGGAAGGGGAAAAAACCACGACCAGTCTGCAGCATGAACTGGTGAAAAATGAACTGCAGGCATCCGTAGATTATGTAATAGTGTGTTTCATTTGAATGGACTAACTTTAGTATAAGTTTAAGATAAGGTTTTATGACTCCACTCTTCAGATGTGTACGTGGAACAGGAAAAAAACCACACAGACGATACCTAGAAATCTATACATTTCTTATTCATGTGTATACTCGTGTATTAGCTACATCTGTTTTGGATCAGTGATTGATCTGTGCACTACTGAAATATGCTCATGGTGTCAGCAGTTAGACTAAAGCTCTTTGGACTTGATGTGAATTACGTGTGTGGCTGAGAGAATGAAGGTTAGGCATTTGAAACGGAGATAAAGTGTTCATCGCCGTGGGGATTTCAGCAGCCAGGAGTACTGATCAGTGTGTATTTTCCCCCTCTCTGTAACTTTTTTCCTTCTCTGGAGCATGCATTAATTTCAAGCTTCCCCAAGCTTGCCCCACACTCTTTCATATACAGCTCTTTCCCCCGCCCTCACCTTCCCCCACCTTTTGCTCTTCTTGCATCTTTCATGCTACCTTCAAAAAAGAAGCTGGTGCCAACTGTGTCTGCTAAGCTCTGGACTGACATCTTCCCATTCCGTCAGGGTAGATATTTCAATAGAGGCAGACTAGCAACCGATTGCCAGCTCGGCCACAGCAACTGTTCATGCGCAGTGTAAGGTACTGCAAGCTGGCTCTGCTGGTGGAGAGCATTTGTTGACACAGTGAAATTTTAAGCCCTGAACGTAATTTATGTAAGCATGTTTTATTTTGCAAGTGGGGCAGGCTTCAATCATCTGTGTGGTCAAAAAATTATGATTGGCTTGGTGACTAACAACTCATTAAACTTGATCTCTTCCAACTGCGTGGCCATATCCAACCTTAAACGTATAGGATTGACATGTTTAAGAACTCGGGACATTTCAAGCCCAATATCTTTGCATGTTCAAAGGGAGATAATATGAAGATAGGTGAGCAGACACAAGTGGACCTCAGTTTCTTTTCTGAAAAAGATCATGCAAGGACTGTTGCCATGTGCAGATCTCAACCATCGCAGGCTGGTCAAACATGCATTCAGAGTGCTTACCAGCTGGTTATCACCACTGTGGTCAAAAAAGAACAGAAAGCCAAGTTAGAGGCTAAAAGTTCAGTTTTGCACAACTACTCTGGGGAAATAAGAGGCTTTTCCACATCCTGCCAAGGAAGGGCCATGTCAAAGGTGAGGAAATTGAAAAATAGGTTCTTTAAATTAAGACAATTACTACTTTTCATGCCGTTATGCAGATTATAGAAAATAACTTGCTCGTCGAGATCCTGTTTACTCTCTTAACCACAAAAGAGTCATTATGTTCCAAGACTATAACTTCATATAAACTAAAAATCCATTTTTTTGTGTTTACATATATTATCTGTGTAATGTACAAAACCCCCTGATACTGGGGTCTAGCTGCAGAATTAGCCATTTCCTAGAGAATCTAAAAATTATTATAAAATCTCTTACCTAAGCTTTGTATTGTTTTATACCTAAAGTCAAATTCCTCTTGCAAGTCTTCCAAGTATTTGACATCTTGGTCAGTCATCTTTCCCCGGGAAAAGAAAGTAAAATTATTTGGGTGTTCGCAGTGACATAAAAAGGAATTTGTTTTGTAATGGACAAATGCATAATGTAGTATTTCCCTTTCCTATCATTTGAAAATCCCTAAGCAGTTCTGGGAACTCTGGTTTACTAACTTATAAACTTTAAAAAAGACAATAGAATTACAAATGTGCATTTGTAACTACAAATTTATTTCACTTGTTCAAAAAGCCAACTGTTATTCTCTCTCCCACAGTTGATACAGCTTAACCACTTCTTGTTTACTGGTTCAATGACGTAGTGGAAAGTAGGAATGTTTACATTTAGCATGAGCTAAATTGAAATTATTATGCCATTAATGTAACTCTCTTCTTGGAACTTTAAAGCAGGGCAAATGGATAGTTTTACATTGACTTCAATGGAAATTGGAATGGGGTGTGCAAAGCCAAGAAAGATGGAACCAGAGACATGAGCAGAGCTCAGAGACTTTAGTTTGAAAATTACTTAATAATTTGGGTAAAGAAATGAAACATTTCTGCTGCTTTGGCTTTTTGCTAGGATTTGTTTTCATACATGCTGCAAAAATTGTAGGTGTTTTCTAGTAACCAAACAATGATAATTCAAAAAAAGACACATCAAAAGAAGAAAAATAAAACTGTAGGAAATCATCTGTTTTACTTTGGTGGTCTGTTTCTGTGCTGTGTATAGGAAGCCTTGATTCTGCCAACAACTCGTAAACAATCCTTTTTAGTTTCCTGAGATTTCCTCTTTATTTTGGAGGCTAAAATTTTAAATTATATGTGCAAGGTATGAAATTGCATACACAAGGAGCTGGATGATTTCTGTGCTCAACTTCATTACCTACTAAAAAAACCTGTATCTAGAAATTGTTCTCATTTTCACATATTTCAGGGATGGCTGAAAAAGCCTGTATCTAGAAATCGTTCTCATTTCTTGTATTTCAGGGATGGCTGCACTTCCCCACACAGGAAGAAGGAGCAGCATGGTAGGCTGCTGAGTTGCAGCTTTGTCTGCTTTTGCTCTGCAACTTTTATCTTGTAACTTTTTACATAGATAGAGATCTAGTATCACATTCTCCTAAAGCTTGCTTTATCATTTTAAGGGTTTCATCTCTCTAACCTTTCTTCCCCATGTAGGGAGATGCTGATGAGAGAATGCTACTAGGGCATCTTTCCAGTATACCAGAAGTGTTGCTCTTGAACGGCATATGGACAGGTATTTCAAATGTAACTTCTACATTGAGACTGCTGCAAAGCTGAAAGTGGGGCTGGGATAGCAAAAAGGTTGGAGGTAACCTGAATCCTTATCCTGCCTTGAACTGAACCCGAAGGTATTCTCTGAGTGAGCTTTCAAGGCCGCTATGGGACATAGCTACAGGTTTGGCTCAGCCCAGCTCTGCCCTGCAATGGTACGGGAAACTCCTGGAGACTAGTTACCATCAGCTCCCACAGTTCTTCTCCCCTCATGCCTGCAAAACATGTCATTATGTCACGTAGCCTTCAGCTTTACAAAGATCTTGGTACGTGACTCAGAGGTCACGAAGGCTAGTTACTGCTGACCCAACTAAAAGAGGTGAAGTTGCAGAAATACATTTACTGAACCTTACATCTTTTAGAGATGGTAGGTGTGTTCTTACTGCACTCAGTGGCCTGCCTGCACCTCGCATAGGGATATATGTGATGGCTTTAAAATAGGTAGCTCTCACGCTGAACCCAGAGCGGCTGTAAAAACCTGAGGATCCAGGTATGTCCTAAGTAGTTAGTCCATACTGAGGTCCTCAGAATAATGGAAAATGGTTGGCACAGCTTGTTAGCAAAAGTATTTGTGCTACCCAGCTGAAAGATATGTCCGTATGAAAAACGTGGCTGCATAAACAGAAAATGGGACAAAAAAATACCTGAGCGCTGTTCTTGATGGCCGATACTTTGTGTTCTACATTTCGTTGTCGTTCTGAAACCACAGAGTTCTGCAGAGACTTTTCCAGCGGCCCCTGGGACACATTGAACAGATAATAGTTGGATAAGTAATCATAATGAGTGGTAGTAACCGTACTGCAAGTTCTAGCATAGAGAGGGAATTCAGAAGTTCATCTTCAACCAGCTGGAGACTGGTGCAAACAGACAAATTTGTTTAGTTTAGTTCCAGACATTTGAAAAACATGCTGGTTTAAATTTGAAATCCAAAAGGTGAAAGGGTGTGGGTATACTGCAAACATTGAGCATCTAGTAAATTAAAGAAACTGAAACATAGATTATTAGATTTCTGAAAAAGACCCATGTCACAGGACTCATAAAGGAACATGTATTACATCCACAAGTGATTAAAAAGAACACGTTCGACTTAAAAATTCTGTTTGGGTTTTAACTATGTAACGATTTCCCCAAAATAGGTTTTATATGTAATTTTTGAGTTTCTTTCTTCAAACAACATAAAAACTATCAATGCCTTGCAACATATCAGATAGAATCTCTTTTGCATTGCATAATTAATATGAATTAATGCACTGCATAATTTAAAATATACACATCTGTTTTGCAACGAATAATCTCTTTAAAGCCTTTCCCACAGATTAAGTCTTTGCAGATTAGCTGTGACACAGAAGTCACTTATAGCAATGTTTGTAGCAGTAGAGCCACTGATGAAGTACAAACATGCATTTAAAGGGCAAGTTTGGTAACGCTTAGTGCACCCAAATACTCTAGTGGAATGAGAGGGCAGGATTTGGTCCTAAAAGCACGTGCGCAGATTAACATGGAGCAGATTAATGAAATGTAATTCATTACCTGTACGGGCATGCTAGCTGCAGCCAATATTCTTCTTTCTTCTCTTAAACAGTTTGAGATGATTACTGCTATATGCATGGGATTACCATGATACTTGCCCTGCAAGCACAAGTAAATACAACTTTTAAAAATTTGGAATTCAGGGTGTCCCTCTGGAAATCAGAAACAACGTCTCTCAGTGTCTATGAGCTGCAGCTCAGTGCGGATGGAAAAGACTGCCCTATTGTTCTTGACCTTTCTTAGTGCTGGTTCAGCCTTGCAGTGCAGCACCAGTTAGTGCCGTTGTCATAAAACATTCTTAACAACATTCTACAGAGATTATAAAGATACAACTCCAAGATGTACATCACTTGAAGATCAAATTGCTCCACTGCTAACACAGCTGTTTTGAAAGGGCTTTCCTGTCAGCCTATTCTGTGCGCGATTTTATCATGTCTTCCATTTTCGATAGGATGTTGCTGTTAGCATGTAGCAGTTCTGCTAACAAAAAATTGTAAGCATATCAATACGGTAATGATGCAAGCAGAAGAGCCTCCTCAGCAAAAAGCAGAAGGCTTAGATTTTAATGTCTATAAACAATTTTTCTCCTTCACAAAATTATGCGCCTAAGATGAAGGAAGAAGCAATTCTTGTCCCAAGCCAAAGAACCAAAAAATGTCTCTATTTTTACACCACCATAAATAAGGTGCAGAATTGCTGATGCATGACTGAGGACTGGGCACAATTTGAACAAATATTGGTTTGTGCTGTATTTATCAAATTGGAATGATTGAGTACTTTCAAGCAACATCTTTCATGGTGATGTATTCGTTCAGTGTTTCTCAATATCCTTCATGCCTTTTATTCAGTATTCACATATCATTCATTCAAATGCCCTTTATTTAGTGCTCATACAGTTTTCGGCCATTCATTAGAATTTATCCAGCTCATTTCTTTTCCTGTGCGGTTTCCACTTTTGTACTTGTTCTATTTTCCCCTCTTTCTGATTAGTTTTTATTCTCATCATATTTTGCTGGCATTCAGAACTTCATTTATTCTTGCTTTCTCTGAATGTGGCACAATGAGCTTATACATACTTAAATCGATGCTGTATTTTCCTTTGATATCTCATACCAATTGTTGTATTTGAAACAAGGGTGTGAACACACCTGATAGAAATGTGAACATGCTGCTTCTATATTCCAACTATTACTATGACAGTGGACATATATTTCTAACACTTTTTACCAGACAGACAAAACTGAATCATCTCCTGGGTACTTTTGCATGAAATCTAAGTAATCTGAAAGATTTTTTCATAATAGATTTTGACTTCAATTAAAAGGTAGAGAAATATTGTATTTAAAATGGTAATTTTAATAATGGGGACTTGGTTTGAGCTTCTCGGTATTAAATCTGCAAAGCCCCTTCCAGCCTGGGCAATTCTATGAAATACCATGCTGTATTCTCCAGGTGGAGACTAAGGTGAAAGACATAGGATTCCTAAAACTCAATAACTGATGTACAGAATGTTCCCTTCTAGAGAAGGCATTGTTGGCAATAAAACTAAGCCTTCTAAGGTTTCTAGGGCTTCTGAAGTCTTCTCAGGACAAATGGAGTACATGCCCCACAGTGCAGCCAGTTCACACCCAAAATAGTCCCAGTGCTGTACCTCCTTTGATCTCTTTAAAAGCAGTTCAGGGTGGTGCTTTACTCCAGCAATCATCTGTTGGTACAGATTACCCTGAGGAACGGGAGTTAGGAACCAGACTGTGATTTTAGGAGTTTCTCTGGAAAGAAGAAGTGGTGAGTAATTCTACCCCAGGCCACGCTGTATCTCAGCTGAAACACTGAGCGCTCCCTCCCTGCCTGCTCCTTGCTGGGCAGCGCGGGGGGGATTTAACATTAAGGCTACACTGCTGATTTCCGTGTCCAATGACAGGGCCAAAGATCTGCCATTACTCTTTCCTCCCTGCCCGCTTTCTACCCTGCCCTTGGCTACGGGGGTAGTAACCACGTTCTCACTGCAGACTTCCTTCAGCGTAACTGTACTTCAGGTCCGGGAATATATCCACAGTCCTCTTTATTGAGCATATTCCTGTGTAGCGTCAGGTTGTAACTCTGGGAAGGGAATACAGGAACGTGGGAAATGGCTACGATCTATCTGCAAAGGTGAAGAGTGGAGTGGAGCTTTGTGAAGAAGTAAGGTAATGGTAGGGTCCAACAGCAACAGCCAGAGCAAATTAATTGCTGCAAATAATGGTCATCATGCTCATGGCTGTGCAGTGCCAGCCCCTGTCTGGTGCCAGTCCGGTGCCGTCTGACTCCTTAGTGAGCCAATCCAGATTGCTAACTGGGATGGAAACCACTCACTTTTTTTGCTGAACGGGCTTCCTGCTCTTTAGTGGACTGAAACTGCTCAGCAAAGGATGAATCTGTTGTTAAGGACTAGCGCACATGAAATCAGGAGAGGTTGGCTGGGAGCGGGGAGAACAGGCCAGCCTTGTTTCAGCTACAGTCAGTTGTATCACTCAGCCTGTCTCATTTATCTGCACCTTGATTAGAGGAAAAAAAAGTCCTGTTTTTAATAAGGCTTGGGATGAATGCTGTGGTGAGAAATCTGACTGGTGTAAATCCACTGATGTGCATATTAATTCCTCAGTTAACGTCTGTTAATTTCTGCTTGTTGCTCCTATTTTTTTGCTGGTAAAACAGGGTCCCACCTTCCACAGAGATGGCTAGTATATGAGGACTGTACCACGTGTCAGTATCTGCAGGCTATCTGGAGCTACAAAGCTTGAGGAGTGTTTAGTCTGGGCTTACCACTGCCCAACAGAATTTGAGTGCTCTAAGGGCTGATGGTTGCCTTCGTCTTTGCCCTGCGACAAAAAGGAGTCAAACAACAGCTATTTAACAAAGTCAAGAAGAAATAAAAATCCTCTCCTGCAGCTGGAAAATGCGTTTGTGTAGAAGAGGAACTTCAAAAAAAAATCTTCTGACAGCGGGATGTTTTAAAATTCCCCACAAAACATGCCAGCTATTAGGGACTTTCCTAGCATTTCTAGATACTATTCATACGCAACACTTTTAAAAACTCTTTCTCTCTCTCTCTTTTTCTTTGTTTCATTAAGAGAAAACCATCTGAATCAAGAGATGAAGTGGAAATTCACTTTTTTTCTGTCTGTCTGTCTTTCTGTCTTTTCTAACTCATAAAGCTCTAGCAATAAGCTGCGCCCATAGTGGTTCTGTACTTGAGCCTGTCTGGTGCTTGTTCAACTTGGTTCTGTTTGAGCAGACACCAAGCAGGTCGACAGAGAACCGCCACCTGCCCTCCTGGAGCAGCAGTCCCGCAGGCAAAAGCTGGAACGATGGTGGATCTGCAGTACGAATGCTTGCAATCTCAGGCTAGGAACGATTTCAGCTTTTGCTGTAGACAGATGCTCTGAACGCTGGACATCTGGCACAGGGCTGAGCCGTGTGCCGCAGCCTGAGCAGGCATCCCCTTCTGTCGATCTTGAGCTCTCTCTAGAACGGCTGTGTTCGTACAATATATGCTGTATCGAGAGCCTCTTTTGCAGTAATCTAGCAGATGGATTGCAACTCAATAATAATAAATTGAGAAATAATAATAAATAAGTTGTAACATTAAATATCTCAATAATTGTAACTTAGTAAGTAACAATAATTACTAAAAGTCACAATAACCAATGTGTTTGACTCCATCAAAATAATACCACCGAATTTTTTTTTCTCCTCACATTTTATACTTCTCAGAGGTAATTACACTTCAGAACATGCCACTCAGTATTCCCTTATTATCCATTTACTGCTAGCTCTTGCTGTTCTGCACTTCCATTTTGTCTTTGGCTGAGGGCAGAATTTGCTCAAGATGACCTTAGCTTCTGAATGACTAATTGAAAATTATTTCTTATCATTGAAAGAGCAGTATGAGTTGGAAAGTAAATGAAATTTAACCAAAAAAAGGCTTGAGATGGGGAAATCCTAACTTTATGTGACATGAGCATTGGCAGCCAGGAAAGGAAGAGGGGTGTGGATTATTTAGTTATGCAAAATTATATTATTAAATTTAGATATTTCTAGAGAAAACTTATAACTGTCTCTTGATAAATGCCAACAAAGGGAAACTGAGGATTCACTTTCCATCTGAAATTTCAAATGGAAGCATTAGTTTTATCTGCTAATATTGCTGTAATACTGTTATTCTTAGTAATTTTCTCTCTCCTCTCTTCCATTTTGATGAGGTCTTCCATATCATGTTTTACAACAATCAACAAAGGATCTTACTTGGACTGGCTTCTTCTCAATAACTACCAGCATGATGCTAAATTTAAGCAAATGGGGGAAATTAAACTTTCATTCTGAACAAGTGAAAATTTTCTTGGAATGATGATGACATTTCCTTGGGAGAAAACCTTCCTACCACCGCCCAGCGTGCACTCTCTCTACTCCAGAGACATCTGTTGTGATGGAATCTTACTAGATCATGAAGAAAAACAAAGAGGCATTTCTGCCAAAACAATTTATACATTATAGTGTGCAGAGTTGAGATCCTTTAGCCAAATTTTAAAACGACTTGAACTATTTGGTATATGTTAAGATGCATGAAACAGTGGCTGGGGAAGTGTAAGATTTGATTCTGTAAGTTGTAAGATTGTGGAGAAACTTTAAAATACATATTATGACACTTTAAAATACATGTGCTTTTAAAAAGAACACCAAACAACTGTCAGGTTTAGTAGGTTTTCCTGAGATGAATGAAGAAATCTAAACCAGAGATTCATTCTCTTACTCTTCTTTTCTTCCCATTTCTTTCATTTCCCAAAATTTAGCTTATTTTCCTGTGGGCAGCTCCATCACGAAGTGGATCACTCCCAACCACAGCAATACTGGTCAGCTTTCTTTTCAAGACCAAAGGTCTCTATGTACTGCGCACATCTATAAATGAATACTATATATGCACTACTTGAGTATCCTGACTCTGTTTTCAGTGATTAAAGTAGAAGATTAGGTATTAGTGACTGCTGGTCTCTCCTTGTAAAGCGGAAGGATGTGCTGTGGAACCTTTAGAAAGTCAGTCAGGGGTTTACCTGGTTATATCCTGGCTTTCAAGGTGACCTAAAAAGAACTTGAGTAGGTTTTAGTGCTTTCTAATTCTGAAAAAGTGCTTCAGAATTTTGTTGGGTTTTCCCCCACTTTTCTCTTCTTTTCTTTCTTTCATTTTTAAAAAAAGTTATTTAAACTACCAAAATCATCAGCTGTATTTTTTTCTTTTTTCTGCTAGAAAAACCATGCTTGAGCCTTTTGATTTTATACAATAAGGGCTTTACTTTGAGGCGTGGAACCATTACCTAGTATGACTGTTGATGTATTTGTTGAAGCTGAATGAATGTTTAAAGTTGATGGAAGCGAGGTGTGGGACATGGAGAGATAGGAAACAGGATTACAAAGTCAAGAAAAGTACATTTCCTTCCCTGTCGCTCACTTGTGATATGCTTATTTCACTAAGTCTGATATTCAGCATCTTTCTAGATAAGCAGATATCTCATCTTTCATGTAATTAAAAAACAGGGAGGAAAACCCCTTTTTGCCTATCTTTTTTTTTTTTTTTTCAAAGAAAAAAACCTTTGGTATAGTTGTGTATCTCAAAGAAATGTGTGGGTGGGAAGGCATAACCATACAGACTTATTTCCCATTTTCACCTTCAAATATGACAAACAGCATTTTGCCTTGATTTGTTTTGTACCTTTGTTTATGCATCCAGGAAGACAAAGACAGTACTAGAATACAAAGAAAGAGCAGATCCTTGTTTTACCCTGATATAGGCAAAGTGCTTGGGAGGTTTTTGAAAGCCTGTATTTAAACAGGCAGTATTCTGACTTAAAAATATTTTTTTCTACTAGAAAGATGGCTCTGTTTTATCTGTGTCTTTAAGAGGAAGTACCTGTGACACTGTCTATGCAGGCTGCTCTTTAGATAGACTTTTATTTTTAGATTTCCCCTTCCCCCTCTCAAAATACGTGAGAGAACTTAAAGCCAACCTCATTGTTTTAGACAACTCCTATGATGTGTGGGAATTCCTAATATATAGGTCTGTAGTGTTGTAGTTCTGCTCTTCTCGTATCATGTAATTCATTACTTCCAAAACATCACTTTTTATTTTTTTTTTATTTTTTTTTTTTTAGGGCACGTGCAACCAAATTGCAATAGGCAAAGCTGTAAAAGCACAGTGAATGGAGCTGTGAAGACAGAGATCTTTTTTGTTTTTTTCTCCATGGCCCAGTTTGCCCCCACGTTCCACTGCCAGGTCCCTCCCAGCAGACACCAAAACCAGTCAAGGAACAGTCTACAGAACCAGCAGATTTCTAAGCAGGTAGGGTGAGCTACAGCTACAGAAGAAAACATCTATCTGTAGATCTCATCATCGGACAGCAGAGCTGGGCTGCCAGGGGGGATGAATAATGTAGCAATGCTTCTTATTTAAATGAGATTTGTTTCAGGATAAATAAAATTACAGTCTTCCCTATGAAAAAGGGTAAAAGAGCAGAGGAGAGAGAGGATTGATTTTTTTTATTCCCCCCCTTCCCCCCTCCATCTTCTGGACACAAAGACCTGAGTATTCTTAACTAATCTCCTGGGCAGATGTTTGACTGCAACTGGGCCCTTAATACTGCAGAAGGAACAAAGCCCACAAGAGGCTATTTAGTTTGTTTGCTGGTGGTTTTACTTCTGTTTGTAAGTTAACTCTTATTTATTCTACAAAACCAAACCTAAATGTTTGTAAACTGTTAAAAGTTGTGTTCTTTAAGTAATAGCTAGGAACTAAAAAATACTTTATTTCTAATAAGTAACCTTTTTTTTTGGTCTTATATTAATCATTTATAAAAATCTTTATGAGCTGATGTGCAGTTGCCAGCCTGCGATCGCTAACGGCAGAGAGGTAGCTGCTTTAGCATACAGACTTCTGTGTGGGGTTTCCCATTTGTACGCCAAAATGTTTTGTAAACGGCTTTAATGGTTGAACTGGAAAGCTCACTCGGGGCAAGATGCTAATCTGAAAAATCAATCTGAATTGTATTAGACAGCATGACACACTGGTTCAAAACACATTTCCTACTATAATTTGTTGCTTTGTTGATCTGGCACGTTCCATGAGCGCTAATTACATGTAAATAACATTTTGAAATGGATCTTCTGTGGTGTATTAGAAACTTTCTCTATTTCGTTCCATTCTCACCCTGTTGTAAGGTTTAACAGGAAACTGCAACTTAAACATCAATGGCTATGTTTCCATTCTTCGCAACTGTTTCTCAGCACGGTGCTTATTAGAATTGTTTGTGAAGTACCAACTGGAATGTCCTATTTCAGACCTAATGCTGTTTTGTCCATTTTCTTTGATGTACTGAAATAAATAATCTTAGGATCCCTCATGCATGTACCTTTCTGGTACAGTGAGTTGTGTAAACAGTCACCTGAACTAAAAAAAACTTTATATGTTCATTTTAGTTCTATCTGGAGAAGTACAAAGATGTTCATTTCTCGTTACAGATGGAAACAAGCTGGGCAGTGTAACCCAGAACCTGAAACAGAATCAGGAACGCACTCCTGCGGTACTGTTTTAAGTAGCATCGTGTAAAGTAAGACGCTCTTTGTTTGTACTACTTAAGAACAGGGTGATTTTTATATGGAAAGAAGTGCCATAATGTTAATATATGTTGATTAAGTTGACAGAAGATACTTTCAGACGCTATTCCAGATCTTTCCATTAAAAAGTAGGTCTGTGTACGAGAAAGAAATGAACCGAAAGTATTATTTCCCAACTCCATAGTATAACTATAGTGCTTCCAAAAGCTCGCTGGGTGGTGTGAATCGGCAAATCTGGTGATTCTGCCTGACCTCTCCCTTTGTAAGCACCCCCCAAGGTGTTAGTGGCGTGCACACAGACCTGCTTGTACGGGCAGAATCCCCATTGCCCTCCCTCCCCTCATCTTAGGCTCCTGCAGGGCTGGCAAGCGGCTAAAGTTCACCAACACCTGAGAATCTGCTGTGAGTATTAAATGAATATACATCATTTACAGCAAATTGTTCCCCAGAGCACACAGTATACTCATTAACTCAGGCTTCAGTGGTAAATGAGCAGAGCAGCCCCTCTTACTTATTCCTGAAATCTGTTATTTCGCTTTTATAATGGAAGATTTATGTAATCAGATTTTCCCCTGAATACTGTAAACAGCGATGTGACACAGATGCATGTTGCCATTCGCGAGAAGGGATTGCTTTCAAAAGTTAGCTTGAGACTACAGCATAAATGAGAGCTTCAATTACGAGTAGGATGATTCTGGAAATTTCTGCTTTTTCCCCGATGTCGCTGTGGTGCGCCCCTCGCAGTGCGCAGCACAGCCAGCGCCTCTTCAGTTCCTGGGAGCTCACCTGAGCCCACGCACGGGCCAGGCTGCAGCCCACAGAGCTACACCTCGTCTAGCAGGCACCTGCGGAGTGCCCCAAATTTCCAGCTTGGAGTGTGGAGGGAAGAACACCAGTGGCTTATTCAGAGACCCAGAGGCAATCGCCCACTGGCACCATTCCTAAATGGAGTGGTGGGACACTGGGGTATGGTGGCCATCTCTGAATCCCAGGCTACTCCGAACCTCCCCTGCCCTGGCTCCCCTGGTGCAGCGCAGCCCGGCTGCTCTCCCTGAACCAAAGATTTTGGCATGTGAGTCGGGAACGTGGACAGTGCCTGAGCTACAGGAATGTCTCTATATTTCACCAGTCATTTTGTGTACTAAATCTCCTCAGGTATGGCACAGGAGCTTACATCAGGGACAGGTATGCTGTCATTTAAAAACATTCTTTCTGAAAATCGAGATGTAATTGTTTATGGGCTAAGGTCGTGTAGACTGTTGGCACTTGCAGTTTGGTTCCTAGAAGTGCTAGGCAGCTCTTCTGAGCTTAACATCTGCCCTTTACATTTTGTTGTCATGGCAACAGCACAAACCATCTCCTTCTGAATAATCTGCTTTGCTTTTCTCCATCTAGGTTTTAAGCAGGAGAGAGAAGCATAGACATAGTTTCCCCCCCCGTTTCTTCCACTGCCTCCAAACATTTTCTCTCCTCATCCCTTTCCAGAACCGCTGCTGGGGGGAGCAGGAGTTCTGCAGGAAGACAGACAGAGAATTTAACCTTAGCAAGTGACTGTGCCGTACTGTCTCCCGCTGAAGAGCACAGCAACAAAAGGCTGCTCTGCTATAAAAATGAATCTGATTTACTAGACTAGAGAAGTAATAATAATGTAAGTAGTAAATATGAAGGATTTGAACCTAAAACGCTGACCCTGATTTTAATATAATACGTGCATTTATACCAGATTAATGTCAAGAAGCGATGTTTCAATGAAAGCAAGAAATAGATAGAGAAGAAAATTACTGAGAGCTAGCAGTAACCTCAGCTGCGTAGCCAAGTTTCTCAGCACTTTTTCAAGTGCTTGTAACTCTGTCAAATTGCATGTTTCCTGGTCAGTGGTTCTTTTTGCCTCAAGATAATTTTGGAAATGTCAGCAGTCTGAGCAGAAATGCCACGTTCCGTAGTTATTTCTCTAATGGTGAGAAACCAAGGATCATCCCTGTGGCCTAAAAGCAAGGGTGCCAGGCAGACCCATCTCCCTGCTAAAACTTGTACTCTTTGCCCTTCGCAACGCCTAAGATCACTCAAAGTTTCATATTGCAAGTATGAGGCAGGTGAGTTCCCACTTCTTACGCTACTTTCATCATTATTTTCATGGAGCAACTAAGAAGTTTATGTAAAGATGTTTCAGGTGAAGCTCAAATAGAACATTTTCTCCATTTTATAACAAAAGTGAATCCCAGGGAGGTCTTTCAGATAGAGTGTGCTTGGCTGTGGTGCTGGTAACTCATAGGCATAATTCTCTCTAGATTCAGTAACAGCACCAGGAATCTTGATCCTAACAAGTCCTTTGCTGTCTAGCAAGGAGCTGCGCAAGCCATTTGTAAAGTGTGCGTTGCTTCCTCTTCTAAGGCTGCGCTTCGTTAACAATACAGTTGTATTTCTAATTAAACAATAGTCCCTCATTTTGCTTTTTGATAGGAACTACAGATTGCTTTTGAATGGCTTTTGTGCGTTCTCTAATTTTAATCATTTTATTATTGCTATTGTCATAGTATTTAGGAAGCTATACCACAGCTCAACATATTACTCTGCATAGTTAGTGGTAAATGCTGGTTTCCAGCATTATCTAGTTGGACAAGCATTACTAAAGGTTGTAACACAATTTGGTTCAAAATAATGCACAAACATTGCACTCGGATCACGGATTGAGGTCGAACGGCTTTGTGCACGCTGTACATGTGTCTGTATGTCTGTGTGTGTAGTACAGAGGGGAAGGAAGAGGAGCGAACTGTGAAATTTCAAAGTGCTTGCGCTAGAGAGCAAAGCAGAGATAAAGGTGGGCTTGTGGTAACTAACCTTCAGAGAAAATCAAACCAACACTGTTCGCAGAGTCACTAGAAATGAAAAGGTGTTTACAAATGCAGCTTCCTCTCCTATTTAGGAACCCAGTCTTTCCTCCATCAAAGACGGTGAAAAAACTCGCTAGTTCTAAAGCGTACCCTTCCCGTCTCCCTTTCTCTGGGTGGTACGTTGGGACAAAAGGGACCATGGCGCTGTACCATGTACATCAGTCACCTTTTTCTAGTGTTGTCTCATGAAACTGGCACAAATTAGCTCAAATTGCAAGAGTTAGGTATCTGCAAGTGCATCCAGCTGTGAGTGGGGAGCCAAATGCCCAGTTCTAAACTCCTCATATAAAATTCAATCAGTGATGCATTAAAAAAATTAGGCCTGTAATTACATAATTTGCATACTCAAATTTAAGGACATTACAGCAGATACTGTCCATACTATGCATCATAGTCCTGTAATAATACTTGATAGTTAATAACAAGGATAGGATGTCAGCCGATTACAACTACTGTAGCATTTTTTTTCCTGATGTACTTACCTAACAATAAAGAAATAATTTTAACAGCTGAAGCTCGGGAGACTGCCTGTGCAGCTCTGTAGAACATGCAGCCCATACTTTGGCTGAAAATGCATTTATCATCTATGTTCTAAACATTAAAGTTGTAACATAATATTTGACACAAAAATCCAAAATACCTGTGTGACAGATTTCTTAGGACATAGTTTACATTATTTGCCTTATCCAAAATAATAATAACAATAATAAAAAAAAAAAACCCAAACCATTGCAAGAGTCTGGTCCTACTCCAGCCTATAGATATTTTGGAACTCAGAATAGATTGTGCGTGATAGTGCTAAAGGCGAAAGCGCTGTTCAGTATCTGGTAGTTTGCATGCGTATTTTGAAACTGAATGAGTAGCTTTTTATCTAGATACAGGTTCTCTGCTGTCTTGATACAATCGAGAAAGGTCGGCGTTACTCACAAGCTGTTGTATTTTTTTGCTCAGCTGGAAACATTTTACTGCAAAGCTCAAGACTGAGATCCTTTTTAATAAGCGGTATAATTCCAGCATCACACATGTCCTCTCGGGAAGTTCACAACGCTTTAGACCGCAAACCTACAGGCCTTTGCAGCCGAAGGGAGCAGAGGACGTTGCTGCTTGAGACCGCTTGCTAAGTCAGGGCCTTACAGCGCTGCAGGGTGATAGAGAAAACAAGTTGGTGCGCTTGTTTTCTTGTGAAAACATCGCAACATTTGCGGCATTTCTTTTCAGAGGCAGCAATCAAGTAAAATGGTGGGTTAGGCTACTCCACATGGACCTTTACTGTTGCTTTATCTAGAGAAGGAAAAGACCAGCTCTGATGCTGGCCCTTCTGCTGCTGTAACTAGTATATGGTGACTGTAACCTAGCTGTACAGTTGTAATGGGGACACCTGAGCATTTTGGCTTGTTCTGGAATCGTGACTCAGATCCTTGCCACCTGAGAAACCACTTAATCAGAAATCACTTAAGACTCCCCTTCTCTTGCTTTTCTGGAGTAAGCCTCCTTTGCTTTGTGCTCTTCGGCAAGCACATCATAATATAATTTCCAAATACACCAGGACTTGAAGGACATGGCTTTCATTCTGGCCATGTTTACATTGGTTATTATGTAAACTCACGCGTATGTTCCCAAGGCCTGATTACTTGTGTCGGTATGCCAAATTTCATGGAGCACACAGAGCTGCCACTTCCAAGTTTTGGTAAAAACTTTAGAATAAAGGCAGCGATGTGAAGAGAAGAAGGAACAGTGAGAGACTTGAATTTTGTAGAGCCTATATGTAAATATATCCCAGTCCATCTGCATGTGCACATTGTGATGGTATAATCATAAATGCACAATCTTTTAGGCCAGGAATACACCAATGCAACTGCTTGTTTCAGTGCCCTGAAATGCTCTTTCCAGGTGTATGCTACTGTGCAAGAATACCTTTATGAATGCGATACAGCTGTGTCTCAGCCCTGCTGTGGTAAAGCGTGCTAAGACCATGACAGAAATAAGAGTATTAACCTTTCTGCAGTTAACTCCAAAAGCAGTTAAGTAAATCTGGTGTTTGAGCAGTACTGAAATTATTGGATAGTGCTGCTACACGAACCAGAAAAGAAGTTACATGAGGCTGCTTGCATAACGCCGTAAGAAAAAGTGGTAGCAATGGAAATATTGTCACATTTTAAGAGGCCACCATTAGGGATAAAGAATAGAAAGACACACAGCCATAAAGAGAATAAAGTGATTGGCCAGGTCATGCTAAGATTTTCCAGACCAGTATATTTATATATCAAATAAAGAAAATGTTTTGCGAGCAACATAATTGTAATTTTTAAGTACTTATGGAAAACACCATCAAAGAAGAGAAAAAACCCCAAACTTTCATTAAACTCAGATGCATATCTGTTTTGTGCAGAAGACAGACAGACGTCAGGAAGTAGGTGACTAATGAAGTGGAACTCTCAGAATCCTTGCCTTAGATAAACAATTATTAGAGAAACATTCAGCCAATCAAAATAAATATCATTTTGCAGAAGCCTAACGGAAAATCCTTTAAGCCACTCATAAAAAATAATCCCAGCTAAGCATAAAATAGCAAACATGCTAATGATTTACAGGGGTTCCTTTTTCAGGGTGCTGCTTTAAGCCCCAAATATGCATTTTTACTCCATGTGTCTGAAAGGTGGTAATTACGTTTGTAATAAACATGAACATCCATAAGCACTCCACAGTCTTATTTTTAAGAGCTCAGCGAAACACAGGTGCACACAGAGCTAAGAAGTCACAGCACTTGTATCTGAGCAGCGTGCGTTAAAATGTGAATTATTGTTCCACGAAGTAACAGACAGTGGAATTAGTATTTTGAATTATCTTGTTGAAGGCTTGGTCTTCCCACAGCTGCTTGGAGTCTACAGCAACCAGGACAGCTCTGAGCTGTGCACAGGAGCAAACTACGTCCAACAAAGGTTGGGTCCTACCTTTAGAAACTGGTAAGGGTAATTTGTCATCTGCAGCAATGACCCACCTGCAGCAGCTTCCTGATTCTTTTCAGGTTGTGTATCAAGAGAAGATTCTTCTCCTGTGAAACGCGGTCCAGCTGTTCATCCACTTGTATTAGCAAATTCTGTAAAAGGATTGTTGCCATTGCTTCATTGTTGGATGCAGCCTCCCTAAAGAATCAATGAATGAGGACCACGCATGTTTAAAGTGTCGTAAGAAGTATCAATCTATCTGCACAGAAAATTATAATCCATTCAGAAATCTAGGTAGCAAAAAAAGGCTTTAAATATATGGTGACTTGAATATAGTTAGAGGTTTATCAATAATTGATTTTATGATATGCAGCTATAAAGACAGGGTGAGGATGTTCTTAGCACAGCCTATGGAGTCAGCCAGAGGGGAGACAACCAGGGTTTTCTAGTTGCTGGTCCAGTGCATATTTAAACATTTTTAGCCCACTTTCCAGAGGCAACGAGGCTTATGCATACTGTCCCCCTCACTCTGTCAGTCACACAGATATAATTTCTGGATTTGCTGCCCAGTTTCAGACAAAGTTGACAGTGGGCTCCAAGTCCAAAAGATAGTATGTTCTTACAAATTTCACAGAAAACTGGCAGGTTGGTAGAGGAGAGGAATCCAAATTAGTGCCTCCACTGAGGGAAATGGCAGTAATAACTTGCTCCAGGAGGCAACAGCCAGATGGCCAGTCAGCAGATACAGATCTTCACACCAGGCACCAGATGAGCCTTCGCCCAGCCAAACTATTTGGGGATACGGGAAGACTCCCAAGCTATTGGTGAAGGGTATGTAGGGGACAAAGGACACAAACACACACAAAAACTGGCTTTGCTGGTTCTGCTGTTTATAGAACAGCTTGGTACATGAAGGGCAATAACATTAGTGAGCAAAATAGAGGAAGACAGACTTTGGACTGCATGGCATCCTTGTCCTTGGGATATTCTCTCCGTGCCCTCCAAAAGGCAGGTGCCTGTTTAAGATATGCCTGCTAAATCGGGTGAAAAGGAGATTTTAATGTTTCCCGTGTTCCTACAGCCCCATAAACACTGAGGTATAAAATGTAAGGAATTATATTCCTTAGCAGGTTTTCTTTGGTGGTTGGGTTTTTTTTCTCCAATAGTCTTGTGGATTTAGCTTGAGAAATGGAGATGTCTCTTCCTGGTACGACTGATATAAACTTTTTTTGTGTGTTTAGTTCTGAATTTTCTTAAGATAACTATCCCGCGAATTCAATCCAAATTTGTGCATAAAATCATCTTCTAGAGAACAGTCCCTGCAAAATAGCTGGCTTGTTCCCCAAGATTATATATCCAGTTTTGGACAAGTGAATAATTTTATGCTGCAAGAGGTAAAGGTATAACATTTCCATTGAAAACTGATTTTTTTCTATGGAAAACCTGTAATACCATTAGCTTGCTAGATCATTTGTGTTGGATTTTGTTTAGCAATAAGTTCAAATGAAACCTCTTCTGCAGGCATTCCCCAAATTTAAACTTTGACAGTTCAATGGGCTAAATCCATAACTAGTGGAATGCTATTCTTGGAGTGCAGGTGCCTGCACAGTTCACAAATGAGCACCCTAAAATATGCCAGATAATGAAAGAATTCTTCATGACTGAAACAATAAGAGGGAATAAATTTAATCCTACCAATCTTGGCTTTCTATCCATTGCGCTAGTAGATGACGGATTTCCATGGGGAAGTTATCATCATAGAACTGGTCTACCTGCTCCAAAAACTTGATTTCCAGTTGTTGAACTTGACTCCATTGGGACATACTGCAAAAGAAAAGGTTAAACATGTTTTCTGTTGAAAGGTGGCTATGAACTAATAACCCAGAGTGCATAAGCCACTTATTTTCATTGCAGTTCTTTTTTATTATATACTTTAATATTCCTGTTTGTTCTGTCTTTCAAAACAGATGCTGCTTGGCTAAAGTCAGTTAAAGGGAAGAGGGAGAAAAGTGAGCAAGACCATTAAAAGGAGTCCTAGCTCTTGCACTTGAATGGGCACCTCTGTCAATTTCCTTCCTTAATACGAATGTTTTGGGGTACTGTATAATGCTTATAAAGCAGGGAGATTTACACGGCCTCTCTTTCAAGAGAAGTAGTTTAGGATTGTACTTTTCAAATCCAGCTAAAACTATTATTATGAAAGAGTAGCAGAAAGCAATGAATTTGCTGCTCTTGGTGAATTCATACCGCTCCATTTTTACCAAAAGCCACTGATAGCTGTATGTTATTGTGCTGTTTCTAGAGCCTCACATCTTCTGTTTGGAGTTGTTTTACAACCTAAATTATTTATCTAGTACATCCTTTCCATTTTTAATTGCCATAGAATTCTGAGATTTGATGTTACCAAAAAAAAAGAAAAACCAACTTGGGTAAGCGTAAAGTCATATGAAAACTAAGAGACAAGCAAGAGTAGGGTCACTCAATGACAGGCTCTGAAATTCTTACTGAAATAACTTTCCCAATTAAGTTTTGGCTGTTTACTGAGATACCGGAGTTAGAAGCTGAATTGTCTCCAAATACCTGGACTAATGAGATTGTTTTGAGTGAGCAGGTTCTCCATGTAGACACTTCAGCCTCAGGGACTCTCTCTCTCTCTCTCTCTCTCTCCATTTAAGAGAACCTTTCTGTTACCTGCACTCTTGGGTTGCACCACATCCTCCTTCATCTCTGGTGAAACTGGTGAAAACTGTTTTCATTGTGATTTGTTTAGCTCAGGAAAGACTAAAGATAAAACATTGCCTCAGGGCAGGCTACACCAAGCTGTAATTCTAGATGTGGCACGCAGATAACAAGTCAGTGGTAAGGCTGGGAGCAGGTCATTGTGGGTGAGAAGAGAAGAGGGATGCCCGAGGGCCTGTGCCCTGAGATCTTGGTCCTGAGCGGGCTCTGCCCACGCCCTGATCCCATACAAGAGGCCATCTTCCCTTTCGTTAGGATGTTTGTTTGTGTTAACAAACTACACAAAATCCAGTCATGGACTAAAGATTGCACCACGGTAGGTCAACATATTACATCTGTTTGAACATTTTTGATAAAAAATTTTCCTGAAAAAGAGATGAGATTTCAACAAAATTGACGTTTTTATAGAAAGTTAACCATTTTATAAACAGCTTTTCTATTTCCAATTCTGAATCATAGTTTCAGAATGTCAACAGTTTGAAGTAGAGAATACATCATATTTTTAATGCTGTGGTCTTTCATTTTGCGCTTTCTTAAGTCAGAGGGGGAAAAAAAAGAAAAAGAAGATGAAATATCTCAAGGTGGAACAGAGTCATGAGTACTTACTCATGCAAAAGTAAAAGTGACAGGTTTTAGTTTCCCCTTAACAATGGCTGGATGGGATGATTCTGTGTGTGCTATGAAGGATACTGTATAACGTCAGTGGAAATGTGCCCAGTGACATTTCCCTCCTCTTCATTACTTCCATTCAGAGAGGAAAAAAATATTGTCTGAACGTTTACTTTGTTTCTTTAAATTGCTGAGAAGGAATAATGCATAGGAGTGTTTCACTGTTGCTCTACTGATAGTTACAAAGAATCACAGACCTTATTTCTTGAGATACATTCAAGGAACCAAACAATGATGAATTAATAACTCATGCTCAGAAAAAAAAATAATAAGTAAGATTTGTAAGCCTGTTCACTTTCAGTGTGACTTCTTATTGGTGAATTTTGGTGATTATGATATCCTAAACAGATTAGTGAGAAAACTTAATATTCTTATCTAAAGGAAAAAAAAAAAAAAGGGCAAGGTTTTGTCCAGGCTTCAACCCCCTTAGGGGCTGCTCGTAACGTGCAGGGATGCTCACATGCCTAAATGCTTGACAAACTGGACCCATGGGCCTTGCAATGGGATTTTGGTAGCAGGCTCGGTACAATACATCCTGGCATCCATTTCCCCTGGGCGCAAACGGAGTCGCACGGCAAGTTAAAAAACTCAGACAGTTGTAGTTTATTCAGGATGGCCCCTGAAGGCGGCTGGCAGGAACGGGTGACATGTAGCAGCCAGTAGCGCGATGGCGTCAATTGCAGTATCGACAGCGCAGCTGCTTGACGTCCCACTTTTGTATGTGGCCAAGCGCTCGCTTAAACGCTGCTGGTTTTGCCCGCGAGCCTCCATCTAACGGCACCATCTCCGCTAAACGGGAACTTTCTCCCGCCCTCCGGCGGAGAATCCGCTTCGCCTTTTCCCATCGCCTGTCCCTTGCCAGAAGAGCCACAGGACAGGACAGGACAGGACGGCCCGGCCCCCTCTCCCCTTCCCCCGGGGCCGCCCCACTTGCCTGCGCCAGCGGGTCCCGGCGGCGCCCTGCTGCCGGCGGCGGCTCCCTCCTGCCCGGCGGCTGCTGCTGCCCGCCCCCGGCCGCCGCCTCGCCGCGCTTTATGCCGCGCCCGCCCCCGGCCCCGCCGGCAGCGGCCTTCCTGTGCGTCAGGCGGGAGCGGAGCGGCGCTCCGGCTTTGCTCCCAGCCCTCAACCCCCCAAAAAACCACGGGACCCCCACGGGGGCTCAGTGCAGTTGTGTTTCAGGTTGGTGGCAGGTATCAGAGAAGCAGAAGTCATGGCAACTCTCTAGGCGTCTGTTTGTCTTCAGGAGGCTTAAAAAACATTAAAATCTTTCCAGTTCATGCTGTGGGGCCCGAGCTTGGGCAGAGGGCTGGGGCCTGCCATGCTGGGGGACATTGTGCCCCCAGGGACCCAGGCTTCTGCTGCTGCGCTGGGAGGCATGGAGCCACCAGCTTCCCCGCGCACGTGCTCACCATCTGACATCTGCTGCAATGAACACCAGTCAAAAGGCAAAGGGCAGCCCTTCCAGGAGTTCTGGCGGCAGAATGTGGAAATGACACGTGCAGTGGCTTCCTGCAGCATTCCTCGTTCCTGGGATGCAGGAGCTTCTCTCTAAGATAAAAGATTTCGTCCCTGTCCTCAGGAGTTAACGATCCAACATCGTATCTGTGAACAATATTCTTACAGCAAGGGTTATGGCAACACACACGTGCTCCAAGTATTTTTTCCTTAAAGAGGTATATTATTGGAAAAAGGATTTCTACAATAGCAGGTGCAATGCTGCTAAAACCAAAGTGAGTGGAAAATGCTAAATTATGACTGCTTCAAATCCATCTTACCTCAGCACAGAGCTTGAGTGGTAGGATCGTGGCTCTGATGTGATGTGAAGCAGCTGCAATCTGCCCTAAAGAGGATCCTTTTGAGTGACTATTGTTCGATTTGTCATATTTTTGTCTTACCAGAAACCCCAGTCATGAGCAAGGCTTTTTCTGCAAGGCCGTGCAAACCTGGAGTAAGAGGCGTGCTCACAGAACCTGCCAGCAAGCCAACCGAGTGGCATTACACCCTCTGTGTGCTGGGAGGAGCACAAAACCTCGTTCAAGTGAAAAAGCCAGGTGCTGGAGATGCAGTTAAGAGGAAGGTGCGTGTCCCTGTTGATGTGTAATTGTATTTTCCAGACAGAGCAGAGGGAGAACTGAAAGTGAGGTGAGGAGCTTTGATGCACAGGCAACTTGTTGAAGATAGTATACAGGTGTCAGCAGCTCACCCGTGTCTGAATATCACTGGGTAGACATCATGTTCACTGTACACGTGCTTGAAATGAGATTTGGTATTATCTTTAATAGCATTTAGAAATTTTTCATGTGAATTTGTATAGAGAGCCAGGATCATAACAGAAGTCTGCAAAATCCTGATTTATAGAATTGTGTAGTCCGGTGCATATTTCAGAAGACTCTCTGTTTATTTCTATTATTCTTTTATGTTGCATCACTGCATATTTGTTCATTACCTTTTTCAAGTGAGATGAGAATATAACATACTAGAGGATTTTCTTCAGCCTCTTACTTTTTTGCTAAATGAACAGAGTGCAAAATCATGTTAGCTATACAACCCAGAAAAGAAAGATAAGCGTATAAGTGCAGAGGAATGCTTCTGTTGCTGTTCACGACCAGACGCACATCTTGTCCCAAATTGCATTTTGACTTCTGTAAGCAGCTGACCGTTCTTGGTTCTGATTTAACTCAGCTGCCTCTGGCTCAAAAAAACTGACATGAGAGCGGAATGACAATATTTTCACTGCCTTTTGTTGGGAACTGGGGACCAGGCTGAATGTCAGACTTGACCTTTGTCTGAAGAGGTCAGTCCCCAAACACAGCCAGAATTTGGCAAGTCTCTGCTCAGACCTACCATCTGTCCTTTTGATTTCAGCAAGCACAGGAAGCTATACAGCTGCACTTTACTTGTGTTTCTGTTTTTTGCTGATGGATATCCTGGCATTTCATTCAGAATACATACGCTCACACACATTTTACAATCTTTCCATACTGTCATTTTGTATACATGATAAATAATCTTAGGCATCAGTGGGAGTTTTGTCAAATTTTGTTCTCTACCATTTAGTGAATATTCATCATTTTCTAAGGTAGCTGATGTTCGCGTCATTGACTGTGTACTGGTAAGCTTATGTAGGTACCACACTGTGACATTGAATTAGTAATTTAAGGACCCCCCAGGAAATAACATTGATTAGTAATTTGATTTCGTACTGTCAGTAGGGGGAACTATTGCACTGTACTTTTTTCTTTAGCCTTTAAAAAAATATCGGTAACTGTTTCTTTTTCTTTTTAGATTAAGTACTCATTCTCCGAGCATCCTTATGCAACTGCTATTCGTAATGGTAAGAAGACAGGTAGTTCATACCGTCCCAATAAAATAAGACAGTAACAGGTTTCCAGTCCCCTTTTTACTTGCTGTTTCTCTGCTTAACCTAGAAAAGAAGCTATATGGTTGAGTGGTTGCTATTTAGATGATACTATGCTTCAAATTATGTGGTGCAAGTATCTATTCTGGCTTGCTTCAAGAGGCCGTGAGACAAAAGCTCAGTTAGGTGTCATTTGCAAAACCTAGGGTAATCAGAGGTCATCCATCATCTGAGGCTGAGAGATCAGTTTCTGGGAAGATGGTTCCTATTCCCCTCTTCCCTTCCTTCTCCCTCCACTTTCTGGCAGGTAGGGCAGTCAAGGCTGGGATGGAGAGCAGCTGTGGAACCAACTGTTGGGGGTGCAGGATGCTGGATATGAGCCGTGGCTGTGGAGGCAGGAGAACAGGGGTGTGATCATCACAGCAAGGGGTGCAGGAAAATGAGTGGAGTTGCTTGTGAGTCAGGGGGAATCCCGAGGCTTTACAGAAGCTCGCTGGAGACTGTGGAAGGGAAGTGAACTTTCTTTGGAGGAAGGGAATAAAGAGGCTTGTGGTCCTAGGGCGTTAGAGTTGGACAGTCAAGGGGTTGAGGTATGGCTGAACACAAAAAGGCCTGAGGTGTGCATGGGAAGATAAGGCAGCCTGAGTGTGTGTGTGGGCTGTCTGAGGAGCACAGGTGGGAGAGAGGAGGGTGTGGAGCAGCAGAGCATGCTGTCAGGGAGCTGAGGGCTAAGAGGTTCCCTTGCGAGGCTGAGGGATGGCTCGGCTCTATGCTCTTGGAAGAAGGGTCAGTGCGGGTGTATTAGCACACCATGAAGGATGTGATCATGCTTGGAGGTGAGAGGGAAACTGCTGTGGAGCAGAACTGAGTTAAGAAAGAGGTGGTTTAGGTCAGTTCAAGGAAGCTTTGGAGGAGAGCTAAGTGGATGGAATCCTGCAGGAGATGGCTTGAAACATGCAGTGACTCTGCTGAGCTAACACCTGAGGAGGGTGTGAAGGAGGCAGCTGTGTGGGCTGAAAGGAGAAGCTCAGGGGCAAGGAGTTGTGGCTCACACTCAGCGGAGGAATCCAGTGAGGCACACTGGCAAGGCAGGACAGGCCGAGACAATGCTTGTGAAGTAAGGGCAAGGAAATGAAGAACCTCTGGCAGCCCATGGAATGGAAGGAGTTTCTTCAGCTGGACTGAGTCACAGTGGTATGGTGAGGGTGTGGGTTGCAGTCCTGCTGAGTACAGGCAGGCACAGGCCAAGAAAGGTTCAAGCCACTGTTGAGTTTGGCAGGTCAAGGTTAATCTTCACCGTGTAACATTTCATTCCACTTCACCAGTGTTTCAGCACCGGTCAAAGCAGGAGAATAAGAAGCAAATGCCTAAATTGGGTGGGCTATTTAAAAGGAAGAAAAAGTCTCAAGTGATGGAGAAGGAATTCAGGACATGGTAATCCTCTCATCAAAAGTTCACAAAGTTGTTTCTAGGAACACTGAGCCAATTTATTGCTTTGATCTGTCTGACCTCCCTGTAATCAAGATTATCATCTCTTATGTTTGGCCTCTAGTCATTATACTCCTTGACTAACCTTTAATTAGAGTATGTGTCATCTGTCTTTTACATAAAGGAGACATTTAGCTCGTACATGCTATACATGCATTATGTATTGTATCTGAACTGTTCATAGCTTTTCTTCTTACATTCAGGACATGGACTTCTGGTCTCAGTGAGACTAGTAAACACTGTAATAATGAGAAATTGTCTTGCTGACAGTGTAGTTCCTCCTAGTCAGTACAGCATAAATCAGCAGTTCTGTGTGCAGGTCACATCCCTTGCTGTCCTCTATTTTGGATAAAAAGACAGGAACAGCAATGTTGTTCTGAAGTTACATTTCTTAACAAACTGTTTATAAATACTGGAAAGAACTCTTAGCTCTGTGTTTGTGTGTAGCTAAGAATTATTGTCATGCTTGGGAAAGATGGTTTTTTTGGGCTGTTTGGTTGCTCTCAATTGCTGAAAAACTTACTGTTTTCACCCTTCCAGTAGCGAATGAACCATATGTACAGATGTATAAATCCATATGAAGTAAAGATACATATCTCATCCAAATTCAAGATGATATCAGCTAGAAAGAAAGTAAATAACTTGCCGTGTAGAGAAAAACGAGAAATCGGGAATTGTAGAAAACGAAGTTTTCTCACACTGAACTGTGCTCTGATCTCTGCGTTCGTGCCAGTATGGCCTTTGGATACTGTAGTCTCTAGCTTTGCTTTTTTGGCAGGTGCATGTAGAGCGACCACTCAGCAATGCAGGAGCAGGTCAGAACAAGTGCCCTGTAGGTAGTGGACTTCCCTCCTGAGCCTTTTTGCTGCAGCTTGTGCCTGTGCCCAGACCTCTTCAGCCTTAATGGAGGGTCTGTGCCCATCCCCATTGCTGGGGAGAGGATCTTCTGCACTGGTTTAGAGGAAGATCAAAGTGAGAAGTTCTTCTGTCAAGCTGGGGCATCAAGAGCTCTCTTTTATTGTTATCTTTGAACAACAGGTATGTTGCTTTGATGCATGCCTTATTTATCGTTTCACCTCGTATTTGGAATTTTGCACTGGGTAGTTTAATGTGTATCCTGGGAAAGCTTGTAGGTATTGGGTCTCAAGAGGAAAGATTTGGATATTCTGGTGATTTTTTTCTGGGAAGGAGGTACTCCTCTAAGGAGAAAGAAGCCAGTGCATCTCTCCTGTAGAAGTTAAGGCCAATGCCACCTGGGGTCCTACAGTCACCATGCAAACTTATATACTGACAAAATTAAGGTAGGAAGGAATTATGTGAAAGGCCTCAGTTCCACCTGAATGCAAATCTGTCATAGTTTATGGAAAGGGCGTGTGTGGTGAAGTAGAGGAAGTGTGGAAAGAAGTGAGGGCAAAAAAAGTCATCTAGAAGAGCAAGGAGAAGGAGAGGAATTCTGGGGGACGTATATTAATTAACTTGTAGTGTAAATGAAACTGCCTTTTGATAATGAAAAATTGCATATGTGGAATATCATTGTAAATCTGCTTTGCCTTGTATCCCTCCTCTGGTAACTTTTTTTCAGCAATTTTCATTGCTTGATATATATGATTGCTTTAACCCCTCCACTTCCTAAATGGTATCGTACAAACTTAAGTTTTCCTTTTCCTGAATTACTTTAGAGTCAGGTTTCCGTCTTTGTTTATAGTTATGTAGGTTGTTAGGAATGCGAGTAGTGCTATTTTAATAGATTTTTCCACTCAGTGTAGCCTGTGGGTGCTCAGGAAGTTTTTTTTTTATTTTATACAACAGTTTCCCTGTCAATTGGTAACGATCACTTTTTGTTTGCACAGAAGCTGAGAACTTTGTGATTAGTGGTTTCAAAAGTAGAATGTGAGAAAGGAATACAAAGTCAGTGTGATTTGGGGAATGCTGTGGTTTTTTATCTATGTTCCTGCGAGGTACAGCTTGGAGGGCAAAATGGAGATTCTTGGTGATGCAACTTGATTAGTATGTAAGTCAATGTCGGCTGGACAAGAGAAAAGAGAATTTTTTCATAGTAAGCTCACTTGGGATTTGTGCTGTCAATAGTTACTTAAATTCTTACTGCCTTCCATACCTGGGATCAAGATGACTATGCATAATGGTAATTTCTGAGCATACTTAGGAATATTTTCATTGTGCAGTCTCTTAAGTCCTTAGAGGAGTCCTTGAGTTTTATTAAGCTTGCTAGTATATGCTAATTGCAAAAACCAGTTTGAAGCCAAACAATGACTTCCAAATGAAAAGATCAATAATTTTAGAATTAGTAATGGATCGTGCTCTGAGAAGATAACTTGGTTAATTAATTTAATAAAGTCTTTTCACAAAGGGAGCAATTAAACCAAAGTTTGATTATCTCTGCTTGATAATACTTTAAATATTCCATATTAAAGTTACAGGTTTTAACTCTGATGGTACCAAGGGAACCTCTTGATTTATGTTATTCTCTGAAACTCCTTGTCTTTTTATATCATTTGTATAACAAAGCACACATCTTCAGAAATAATGTTGGCTTTTTCCTCGGCTAGGCAAGAAGATATCAACAAATCTGAAGCAATTGTACAGTTGACCGTAATTGTATTGTTGGATATCACAAGGAGGATTGCAATCACATGCTTGTCATGGACTCATTGTCTTTGAGTCCTGGTGAATGCCTCAAATACTGACTTACTGGTTTATTTGAAAAACAGGGCACGGATTTGAAGGGGAGGGCAATGTTTGCAGCAGGAATTCCTCCATGAGACCAATGCATGTCGTGTGTTGTTTGAGCTTGTGCTCTGGGTTAGAGCGTGCTGAGGCTCATGCCAAATTGGAGAGTTGTGAATCAGAACTGGGTTAGGGCTGAAGTGGGCAGCAAGGTCTTGAACAAACCTGGGTATGGGCGGCACAACTTTAGTGGCATCACTCAGATACCCACAAATTCTTGGTGTGTAAAAGACTGGGCAGCAATTCTGAGGATTGAGTTCTGCAGCTCAGCTCCTAAACGCCACCCATATTACATTTTATGTGCATTTAGGATCTTGTCTTTAATTAAAAATGAGGCTAAGGTTTGCTTTGATATGCTGCCTCGTGTTAGACAACAAACTGCTGCGTTCTTGCTGTTCTGTGCACGTGGCCAGGTTGGGTGGATGGGTCAGAGTAAAGAACTACTTGGGTATTTCTGCACCTGCCCTGGTCAGGCCTTTGTGTGCTGGGGGAGCATCCCAGTGAGCAGTCTCGTGTGAGACTCACGCTGGTGAACAGGAATTAAACAGGGGCTTTTTCTCTTCTGTGCTGTGTCTAGTAACATAGATGTTGTCAAAATATGAAAACGGTAGGTACTATGAAGGTACTCTTTTAAAATACAAGCCATAAATAACTTTTTTCTGATGTTCTTTGACTCATTTATAATTTATAATATTTCATTTCTCCCATTTCTCATGCTTTGAATACAGAATAAAGAGTTCCTCTTTGTACGGTTTGTATCGTTGATCCTAAAACCAACCTGAGTGGAAATCTGTGATCTCAATTTTCCTTTTCTCTCTCTAGTTTAGGATCACCAGCGTCTGCCTGGTGAGAATCCGTGACTTAGATTTTCAGAGAGGGACACTTGATGGTGAGGCCATCTAGAGCAGTGTTTTTCAAGCTTTTTTTATTCATATGTCCTCCTAAACTTACTGGAAAAAAATCTGAGCATTGCCTAACTTCTTTGGGGGAAAAAATGAATCACAAAGGCATTGTGGATTGCTGCCACAATAGTTATCATTTACAATCAGAAAAATGAGGAAAAGCTTTTAAATTATCATTTTCCCAGTGCTGATTTTGTTTGGTTCTTTCCATACCTAGGAATGTATGCATATCTTTCAAAAAAATCTTACTTTGTGTATAGGTTGTTTTGCAAACTGTGAAGGTTTGTGACCTACTTGTGACCCAGAGACTGAAAAGTGCTGCTCCAATAGCTACGGTGGTGCAGATAACCTACACCACTAACATTATCTTTTGTCAGAAAAGAAACCGCTGAGTTCTCTGAACTCATGAGAACTGAGCTAGAGGTTCTCAGTTAAACTGATGCTAGTATCTCTTGTGGTATTTTTTTTTAACTTTGTTTTACAAGCCATATGTTGTTGTTTTTTAAAGTGCTTTTACTGGGAAGGAAATAACATAATGCTGTATTTGAATGCACCGAGCAGTCACAGCACTGGGAGGTGCAAGGCACTGAGCAATGCTGAAAGGCGTGATATTATTAAGAACTGTAGTATTATTTTTTTTAGTATATGGCCTAATTTGTAACTTCTTGAAGCCGTGAAAGAGAACAGGCAGCCGAGGGGTTTTGCCCAACCTGCTTGTCATGCCTCCCCTTTGCTGGGAGAGGAGGCTGTGCAATGACTCGATGACTGGCACAGCCGTGGGGCGCTGAGCCCAGGGGACATCTTGGAAGTGACCTGGACAAACACTTGAGGAATGGAGGTACAGCCAGAGTCTGTATGCTGTATAGTTTGAAGACTACATCTTGTGAAGTGCCATTCCCATGTACACAAACTTCTTTTTTTTTTTTTCTTGAGATTGTTGGAACTGGGAGTGTAAGTGCATGTCTGGAAGGAGAGGGCTGTTTTGTCTGAGGAAGCAAGTGATCTCCGCCCCTTGGCAGCACCTATGTAGCTATGACTACAAGCCATACATATGAAAATATAAAAATACATTTCTTAGTATTAAAAGAGTACTTAGCAATGAGAATTAGATATATATTCAAACTTAAATGGCCATACTCAGCTGATGAGAAGAACGATCTTGATGCGTGGTGTTAAATTTTGCATACTTGTGCATCTAGATTTGAATCTTCTGCCTTGAGCTCACTACCAGTGTTGTGTAAATCAAACCATATGTTAGGCATCTTCAAAAGAAAACTGAGCAAACCACAACAGTAATTAAAGTGGGTTTTGAAAAATCAGGCTTTTTTTTTTTACTTATTTGAAGATTTATTGCTTTGCAGTTCTGCTGAGAATAAGTATCTTTACATTGCTTTGTGAACAGCATATTTTTTTCTCAGAGGATCCTAATTCTGAATAAATGCGGGAATCTGTGGTCTTTGTGCCATGTCCATTAGTGTTAAGCGGGGAAAAAACTGTGAAGGGAATTCCCAAATGCAGCAGAATATATTTAGGGGACAGCAAAGCCTACCACTGTCTCAAAACTTTACCTGTTTCATCAGTCTGAAGAGATACAAGTGTTGATAGGTTTAATGAGGTTCTCAAATGACAGGAGGTTGTGTGCTGATGTAGGAGTTGTGTGGTGACTCAGAGACAGCTACATTTGAGTTGCCCGAATGCATTTGTTTTCAAGCAATATGGTTATATTGCTTGAGTTCACCGAAGTAAAGACTGTGTTTTCCATGTGCCTTTCTTTACCAAAAGCTAATGTTGTGCTAGGTAGCGAGTAATTAGCAAGAAGGCTATAAAGAGACATCCTGGTGAAATTACTGAAATTAGGAGTAAAAGGACTGCATTGCCATTCAAAAAGATCCTGTTGAGAAAGACAGTACGTAACATTAGGCTCTACCTCACGTTACAAAAAGATAAGACTGGTAGGCTGTAGAATCATAGAATGGTTTGAGCTGGAAGGGACCTTGAATATCATCTAGTTCCAGCCCCCCTGCCAGGGGCAGGGACATCTTCCACTAGACCAGGCTGCTCAAAGCCCCATCCAGCCTGGCCTTGAACACTTCCAGGGATGGGGCATCCACAACTTCTCTGGGCAACCTGTTCCAGCATCTCACTACCCTCACAGTAAAGAATTTCTTCCTGATATCTAATCTAAATCTACCCTCTTTCAGTTTAAAAGCGTTACCCCTGTCCTACCGTTCCACTCCCTGATAGAGAGTCCCTCCCTGTCTTTCTGTAGGCCCTGATTAAGTACTGCAAGGTCTCCCTGGAGCCTTCTCTTGTCCAGGTTGAACAACCCCAACTCTCTCAGCCTGTCTTCTCAGGAGAGATTCTCCAGCCCTCTGATCATTTTTGTGGCCTTTCTCTGGACCTGATCAATATAGCTTGTTTCCAAACCAGATTTTTCTCCCATAGCTACCTTTACTGACGTAAACATTGACTTTGCTTCATGGTCTGCCGGCTGGGTGGGACATGGAGAACCTCTTGAAACTAAGCCTAAGTAATGGGTGTTATGAGGTGTGTTTAATTCCAGTATATTGGAAAGCAAGTCATGTCTCACACTGAGATTCAGACTGTCCAAGGAGCTGTTATCCATTAAAACATGACATCAGTATTTTCTTCCATGAGTTGTAAATCATAGAATCTTTATGGTTGGAAGAGACCTTTAAGATCGTCAAGTCCAACTGTTAACCTGGCAGTGCCAAGTTACCTCTAAGCCATGTCCCTCGGCACTACATCTACATGTCTTTTAAATACCCCCAGGGATGGAAACTCAGCCACTTCCCTGGGCAGCCTTTTCCAATGCTTGACAACCCTTTCATTAAATAATTTTTTCCTAACATCCAATCCAAACCTCCCCTGGTTCAACTTGAGGCCGTTTCCTCTTGTCCTATTGCCTGTTACTTGGGAAAAGAGACCAACACCCACCTCCCTATACCCTCCTTTCAGGTAGTTGTAGAGAGTGATAAAATCTCCTCTCAGCCTCCTTTTCTCCAGGCTAAACAACCCCAGCTCCCTCAGCTGCTCCTCATGAGACTTGTTCTCCAGACCCCTCACCAGCTTTGTTTCCCTTCTCTGGACCCGCTCCAGCACCTCAATGTCTTTTTTGTGGTGAGGGGCCCAAAACTGGACACAGTACTTGAGGTGGGGCCTCACCAGTGCTGAGGACAGGGGGACAATCACTTCCCTAGTCCTGCTGGCCACACTATTCCTGAAACAGGCCAGGATGCTGTTGGCCTTCTTGGCCACCTGGGCACACTGCTGGCTCATATTCGGCCACCAGTCGACCAACACCCCCAGGTCCTTTTCTACCAGGCAGCTCTCCAGCCACTCTGCCCCAAGCCTGTAACGCCGCATGGGGTTGTTGTGACCCAAGTGCAGGACCCGGCACTTGACTTTGTTGAACCTCATACCGTTGGCCTCGGCCCATCGATCCAGACTGTCCAGATCCCTCTGTACAGCTTTCCTTCCCTCAAGCAGATCAGCACTCCCACCCAACTTGGTGTCCTCTGCAAACTGACTGAGGGTGCACTCGATTCCCTCTTCCAGATCATTGATAAAGATATGAAACAGAACTGGCCCCAATACTGAGCTGCCTCTGTAACTCAAACTTTGAGGCAAAACACCATAAGGTAACATTTCTGGGTTTTGTTGCCTCTGTTTCCCCATCTGTAAAATCCTATATCCATCCAGCAAGTGTGTTGTCCTACTTGTAAAGTTCTTGGTCTTGCACGAGAATGCTATTGAGATGGCACAGGCATTATTTTTGTTAATGGGGCTTGTGGTATAATTAGAACTGCCTTATCTTTTTTTCCAAGTAGAAGGTGGTATTAAAATCACCATGATGTAGATAAATAAGGATGTTCAAGTACAGTATGGGATACGTTAAAGAGCACCGTAGTCATTATCTGTCAACTTTTGTTCTTTCCTTCTTCATTTTGTTGTTCCTCTTTTTTGGGGGGCTGTGCAACTAGATATGAGGGTACTGTGACACATGGGTCCCAAACAGCTAGTGTTTCTGTTGAAATTCACGTGTAGGGATGTGATATGTAACAGAGCAAGGAAATACTGGTGAGATCACACCAAGTGACTGTTAGGTGTAATTTGGCAGGTTTAATACTAGAAATGTTTACAGGCATCTTGTTAACTAGGGGGAAATTTTCCAGATTATTTATATTATTGTGTTAGTGTTCACACTGTAGTTTCTACACTGTGATTCTGTCTGTCATGGATTCCAAGATTTCAAGCCTTAAAAAACTAAAGCGTACAAAACCTATGGATTTCAATCCTGCTAAGATTAGCATTGAAACAAACTCTTTTAATCTATATGACTTTCTTAATCCTTCTGTGAAATTCGAACAATTCAGTTTTTCCTGCTTCCTCCCCGTTGACCTTTACTATATGGAAAGTATCTTTGGAACATATATTTAAAACAGGAGTTCAGAATCATGAGCAGACACCCACGTGCGCTCATCGTCTGGAATTAAGTTACTTTCATGACAAAACAGGGTGTAGCATAAATCTGTTTGGATGTATCATTTTAATTAAGCAAGAATTGCTTGTAGAAACACTGGTCAGGTTGTGTTGTTTTTTTTTTTTTAATAAGGGAAAAGATGATGCAAGTGTAAATTGTTGTAATGCTGAAATACTGTAGGTGTAGTTTCAGTGGAAGTACAATACAGTCAGGACTAATGTCTCTGATATCTCATTCTGCTTGTTATTTGAAGGTCGTAAAATACCATTTCAGAGCACATGCTAAAACTTGCCACTATGTTGTTTAAGTGTATCATATGAATATTTAATTTAAAGAAAATATTAAAAAAAGAAAAGGCTTATTTTTCAGGGCTTCATCAAACTATGCTCACCTATAAATGGTGCCTGGCGCAAACTGTGACAGTTCCCTTTAAATTCTGTGGAAATTAAATAAGAGGAAGCTTGTCAGGATTTTGAGGCTTGCTATGTATTTAGACAGTTCAGCTCCTGACTGTCTGGATTTGAGACATCCTGAAGTCCATTACCTATCTCTGCGTTATTCCTCAGCAAGAATTGATCTAGCCTGATACACTGGCAAAGCAAAACTTTAATTGTCTGTCAGTACTGCACTTGAATGTACGTGTCTTTTTATGGGAAGGTAGTCCTGTTTGCAGTAAAATCACCCCTTATTTCAAAGCTGTGCAGTGAAATAATGATAATGTCATAAATCTGCAGGTATGTCTGAGAGCAGTAGCTAGCCCTCTACTACAGGCATGTTTCCTGTGTAATATTGAACTTAATCTGTAGGGACTTCCAAATTGGGAAAGCCAATGTGTACAGTACTGTATTTATAAATCTAGGTGATGTCAAGCTTTCTGTTGCAGAAGAGGAAAGTGCTGGATTTACTAAACCACGTTATTTCTGTGACGCCTGCTAATCTCTTTTTCTTGTTTCTTTTCTTTCACCACAACACTAAATGCCCTGTAGTATCTGTATGATTTCAGGCAGCAATCCACTTTGTTAGTTTATTTCCCCTGGGTGTATTTGGGGTATTTTTTGAAGTCAATTTAAGAATTGCATGGATCCATTTGAAAGGAATACAGCACTTTCCGTTCAATTTTGCTGTACGAGAGCCTCTAGCAGGCTGGATTACCAGAGGCACATAACTTCTTGGAAACCTAGTGTGGAACGGTAGAGCACAGCTCAACAGGAAAGGTGGTGCTAACACATCATGGCTCTGGTATGTGATGCTCTGGGTGAAGACTTGCAAGACCAGGAAAAGAAAATAATGTATAAGTAATATCTGCACTTAGTCACCGAGTCTGTTTAGGCAGATACCGCTGCTTCCACTTATGCATTTGCAGGTAATTGAGCAAGGCAGTGAACACTGCTAGCTTAAGTCACGGATTTTCAGTTGCACCTTGAACTTTGAAGAGCTGAACTCACTGAAACTTTAGTTGAGGCTGAACCTCTGATTTTTCTTGTCATTAAATAAAACCATCTGGAGATTAACAAGCTGGGTAAAAGCAAATTTACTAATTTTGTGTTTTCCAAACCAGAGCTGATTAAAATGTTCAGCTCAAATCTGCAAGGATCAAGGCTGTTCAAGACACTACGTGAGAGCTCTGCAAGAGGCAACTAAATGGCAGTGGCAACTGGTGAGCATCCTCCCAGACCTAGCTGTCCCTCTGCAGCATGTCCGCTCTTTCTGCTGACCAGTCAGCATGACTTCTAGCCACAAAGAAGATCTTGCGTGTTACTTCTGAACTGGTGTGCTGTGCCCAGTGGCTCCTGTCACAGCAGCACATCTCTTTGGTCACATCTCACCTAAAGGCTTGGAGAGCAATTTACTAAACCCTGTGAGCACTTGCGTTCAGCCTTGCTGACTCTTACAGCTACTGAGCTCAGCGATGGCTGGGCGGCTTCCCTCCCACCCACTCTTCTTCCTTCCCCAGCTAAGCAGCTGCGAGCTTTGTATCCGAAAACATGGCAGCCTTGGAGACGGTCCTGCCAGAGTTACTGTCCCTTAAAGCTGTGCCATCTGTAAGACAAGTCCACTGCCACTCAGGATTCAGAGAGAGAAGTCCTCTGAAAAGCTGACCTGAGCTAACACATCCCCAAACATTTCTCACTTACTTACCTGAAAGCTCCTCCTCACCCTCGATGCTGTTGTATGCATTTCCACTTCCTATTGCCGTTCCCCAGTTCTTGGTGCTCGCGTCTCCTCTCACACCTCACTAGAGAACATGTGCCGGTTTCTTTCTTGCCTCTCAATTCCACAGGTGCTCGTGCCTAAAGGCCACCACAGTGGTACCATTGAGGTGTTCTCTTCTGCCTTAAATCTCACTACAGCTTGTGGATGATCTGTATTTCCATATCTGGATTTCTAAAAGATTTTGCATACCTGTTTTGCCATGGCCTTAGCATTTAGTTTGGGTCTTGCTCCATACTAAAACCAGAAGGACTTTTTGTCGTCTTCTGCCAGGGAAAAGTGATTGAACATCAAGCTTTCCATTTCTTAATAGCTTTTCTTGTGATAGCTGTGGAAATGCTGTTATGACTGAGCAGAAAAAGTGGGTAAATATGTTTGCAGTCCAGAGATGTATGCTCTACTCTTCTGCTGTTATTTTTATAAGACTTGTTCTTATTTTAATTAAGGTCCTTGTTCAATTTTGAAGAAAATGTTTTACTGTGTTCTGTGATATAATTGTTAAAATAAGAATTTGCCTCACTCAATAAGCAAGAGGAAGAATTCATGTGCTCAGCCCACCATGTATGTGGCAATATCGCAAATGCAAGAAATTGTCCTCATTGCTTTGTTTATGTTCCCTGCAGAGACTTGAAGTACAAACCAGCTCACCAGTTTATGAAATCAAAGGTAAAGCTGACGTATCACCTGCCTTGCCTAAGGAAAGAGATAATAATTATGAGACTGTACTTTAAAAAATGGTGGGGATCAGTTCATATATAAAAGAATATAAACAAGCCTCCTGCTGGCAGTGTGAAGAACCCTGTAGAAATGTTGGATTTGTTCATGTGTGAGTAGAAGGTGTTTCTGCTAAAATGGACCTCCAGCTTTCTCCTAAGTTCCTGCACAGCTTTGGAAAAAGCTGCAAGTAGGGAGTCAGAGCTAACGGATTTTACAATTAAACACTTTTTCTGACTTACAGGACTCTAACTCTTGATCAAGATGCATGACATCTCAGATAATGCCATACAGCTTGCTGATTGACAGTTGGATAAACACAGACTTCATAAGGATTATTGCTTGATTTTCATCATGTCTTGCACATTTGACAGGCATGCAATCTATGGACCTTAGGATGCTTTTGAAATTTGCCTCCTTAGTGGCCTGGGCTGATGTTGAGCTTCGCTGAAACGAGGTTTCCTTTGTGTTCAGGTGGTGTAAAGATTTCACTGTTTGATCTGCTTGCGGGCTCGTATGTTTAGTGAGAAATGTAAGTTCTTCAATTTTACAAGGGTATCTATCTTTAAGCCATTTTAAGCCATCAAGAAAAATTTTGTGGGAAATTTAGTTTAACTGCAGTGGCCACGTTGAGGATAGACTGACTCATGAGTGATAAAATTTTGGATGTGTTTGATGAAGTGTCATTCAGATAGAGTTGTAATCCTGTTGGGACAGAGGTGATGTGATTTCTCCTAGTAAATGAGACATCTAAATGGAGTCCTCTTTTAAGGAAAACACAGCACCAGAGGATACTGCAGGTGTGAAGCACAGAGTCTTGCAGCTCATGCCAAGTAATGCTTCTTAAATGATACACTGGGGCACTATTTTATGTAACTTGCCATCAGATGACATAAATTCTCTGACAACTCTTAACTACACTGAAGCAGGCAGTCTTGGAATAGGTTGTAGTACTGGAGCCAAGCAGTTAATCAGGTGTAACATGAGGCTTTGACATGATTTACTGCCTGCTGGTAGCTTGTACTGGGACTGTATTGTCCTTCTGTGTGTACTGTATAATAGTTTTAAGCTGTCCTTGGACAGGGTCCTATTGTAAACAAGCTGTCTGGCTTAACTGGGATATCCTGTAAAAATATGTTAATAAAAACTGAAGTCATTGTAAAGGATCCTGCTTATACCATTTCTGCTTCCCAAACTATTCCCACAAGTACAGCACATGCCCTTAACTCTTGCTGCGCTGGTGCTTTGCTGATGCCTGCTCGTGTTGTAATACTTGTTGCAAAACTGTTCAATCATCACATGCCATCTCAGCTGGCTGCTGGTGTGCGTGAATTCTCTCGTGCCTTGGCTTACACAATGTAGAAATTCCCACCAAAATAAAGTTTGTTCTCAGGGGGTCACATAATTTTATTACCACTGGTTTTATTTCATGTCCCTTCGTGTCTCTGCTTAGTCAGGTCTATGGACCGAGTTTTGAGCAGTGCTTTATTTGGGTTAAAGGAGTTTTAAATGAGGTAACTTGGTATTAGAATATTATGTCAGGTCCTTGTAGCCTGGAGCTAGTAGGTCAAGATACAACAGCAAAGCCTTACATGGAGTGTCATTTTCAGAAGGAGGTTCTGAGAGACGTCATTCGCTGAGGGCAGCCTTTACTAGACTTTTGAGCTAGGGAAGGATGCTGAAAATGTGAGTTCTTGCAAAATGAGGTGTCATTCCTTTAAACGGAGAGGTGTGCCCTGGTGGGTTTAGACATACAGAATTTCATGGGGAAACAGATGCTGAAAAGTGCGTGCTGAAAGTCTTGTCACACAAATCACTGAATTTTATAGGAAGGGTGAGACGTTTAGGAGATCCTCAGAGGTGATGGTGACCTGCAAGATGGGTCCTTGTCTTACTAACCTGTCTATGATTCCTGGAGGAAGATCTTGAAGTTCCATGAGGAGGTTTCCGAAGCAGAGTGTGATGCTTTGGAAATGTTTCTAGTTCCTCCCTTTATTCTGCTGAGTACTCTGCAGAGCACAAATCCACTGGAAAATGGGTACCAGGATTTTAGCAGGACCTCAAAGGGACCCACTGGTGGCTCTAGAGAAATGCGTCAATTCCAGCTTGCGATAGCCCCCTTTCACCCCACTCATTTTTTTGATAACGGCGAACTTGTGATATGCTTTGTTTTGTAAGTTAACATGTAATTTTGAATGTAAAGCAGGCATCAAATCTTTTTAGTAAGGATTTGGATCCTCCCCATCGATGGAAACAACACTTGTGGGTTGTGTGGTCGTTTGAGAAGGGAAGGGTTGTGTGTGTGTGTGTGTGTGTGTGTGTGTGTGCAGCTGTTGAAGGCCATTAAAAAGTGACCTGAGCCCCTCTGAGAGCAAACCTGGGGTTAGCTGTAAATTGATATCACAGATCTCCATAGTTTTCATCTCAAACACTAATTTCATATTTCTAAATGGCAGACTTTTGCTAAATGTTCTTATTCCAGGTATTGTGGTTACACTAATCTTTCATGTACTTTTAAAAATAGACTGCACAGCAAGTCATTGGCTGTGGGTACAATTTAATAATTGAAGAGTTAATCTTTCAAATCTGAAAAAGAAGAATGAATATCCCTTGATGTATTTCCAGCATAGCAGTAAATTTAAAACTTATCCTAAAAATAAGAAAGAAAAAAAAGAAAAATGGTGACCATTTTGATTTTATATTACAAAGGGCCACCTGAAAAATTATTTTTCTTGCTTGGTTTTTAAACTTATGGGTGTGTGTTGTCTTTGTTCTGGAAAATGCTTGTCACAATGCTATAGTACTTGCTGTCATGATTGTGCTGCTTTACAGGTTCAGTAGAACTTGGAAAACTTTTGGAGGTGTGAGAGAGAACAAGATGGCAGGTGCTAATCTGGGTTTGAAAGAAGCTTGCAAGCATGCGTCCCGTGGTGCAAACACTGTGTGATGTCTTTTTTTCCCTTGATCTGATTAACTTAAAGTTACTGTAGTGAACTTTAAAAGATGGACATGCTGGTTGTTTTTTATGCGTCAGTAACAAAATTACTTGGTCAAGATGGTGGGGTTGGGCATCTGAGGCAATGTGTTTGCCAGAGAAGAGAGGAGTACTTTTTGGTGGAGTAGTAACCTGCAGAGAGATACTTCCCTGTAAAACCCCGTAGCTAACCAAATCCAGTTATAGTGCTTTGGGATCACAGTGGAGACAAAGCAGAGGTATTTACCTCAGCTAACAGCTCGGGACAGAAATGGTGCTTGCCCAGGGCTGAGGGGCCAGCAGCAGAGACCTGGCGCTGATGATGACCTCAAGTGTTTCTGCCGACGTGAGAACCTTGCATGACCCCTCCCTGCAAGGTTTTGTTGAAACAGCAACTGCAGGAGTTAGAATCCGTAGAATTGTCTAGGTTGGAAGGGACCTTTAAGATCATCAAATCCAACTGTAAACCTAACACTGACAAAACCAGCACTAAACCATATCCCTAAGCACCATGTCTACCTGTCTTTTTAATATCTCCTGGGATCGTGATTCCACCACTTCCCTGGGCAGCCTGTTCCAATGTTTGATAACCCTTTCTGTGAAGAAATTTTTCCTAATATCCATCCTAAACCTTGCATGACTTGAGGCCGTTTTCTCTTGTCCTGTCGCTTGCAATTTGGGAGAAGAGACCAACCCCCACCTCTCTATACCCTCCTTTCAGGTAGCTGTAGAGAGTGATAAGGTCTCCCCTCAGCCTCCTTTTCTCCAGGCGAAACAACCCCAGCTCCCTCAGCCGCTCCTCATAAGCCTTGTTCTCCAGACCCCTCACCAGCTTAATTGCCATTCTCTGGACCCGCTCCAGCACCTCAGCGTCTGTCTTGTAGTGAGGGGCCCAAAACTGGACACAGTACTTGAAGTGGGGCTCGCCAGTGCCGAGGACAGGGGGACAATCACTTCCCTCATCCTGCTGGCCACACTATTCCTGAAACAGGCCAGGATGCTGTTGGCCTTCTTGGCCACCTGGGCACACTGCTGGCTCATTTTCAGCTGGCAGTGGACCAACACCCCTAGGTCCTTTTCTGCCAGGCAGCTCTCCAGCCGCTCTTCCCCAAGCCTGTAACGCCGCAAGTGCAGGACCCAGCACTTGGCCTTGTTGAACCTCATACCAATGGCCTCAGCCCATCGATCCAGCCTGTCCAGATCCCTCTGCAGAGCCTTCCTACCCTCAAGCAGGTCAACACTCCCACCCAACTCGTTGTCATCTGCAAACTGACTGAGGGTGCACTTGATTCCCTCTTCCAGATCATTGATAAAGATATGAAACAGAACTGGCCCCAGTACTGAGCCCTGGGGAACACCACTTGTGACCAGTCACTGACTGGATTTAGCTCCATTCACCACAACCCTTGGGGCCCGACCCTCCATCCAGTTTTTTACCCAGCAAAGAGTACTCCTGTCTAAGCCACGGGCAGCCGGTTTTCTCACTGTGGAATGGTTTGATGATGGTGATGACGGCAGAGCTGCAGAAGGAACGGAGTGTCTAACCAGGCTGGTTAGCTCTTTGTTGGTGGCAGCGTGGCTCAGCCCTGGAGAGCCCAGAGCAGCCACCCTGGCTATGTCGGTTCAGCAGATTTTCTATGCTCTTGTGTTGATGGACAGCTGTTCCCCCACAGCAGCTCCTAGGTATTTTGGAGACCTTTGGGTAAGCCCATGAAGCACTTCATCAGGTAAGAGTGAATAATTTTGAGGTGACAGAGTGTTAGAAGGCACTAAAAATTTCAATAGGCTGAAAATTGTGGGTAGCAGTTGGCCACCAGCTGGGGCCCACTCTTTAGCTTACCTATATTTGCAGTCGCCTGATTACTGCCACTTGGCAGGAGGCACCCAAAAGGATGCAGGAGGTGAAAGGCCATATCCTTAAGTTCACAGAAGTGTTTCATTTTTAAAAGACTGTGTTTTATTAGTTTTCTTGATTCCTGTGACCTGAACCAATTCCAACAGCTCTTGAAGCACCCATGCAGGGCAGTGATTGCTGATTTTCAGTGGGAATATGGAGCTGATGAGCTAGTGTGTACCTTTGTTATCTGCTTGTGTGATTTTTAAAAAAATTTTTTTAAAATTTATTTTCTGTTTTTTTAACTGCTAGCTTAATGAAAACACAAGGAATGGAACCTAATTTTTACAAGGTGACTGTCTTCAGAGCAACAACAGCAAAAGCAATCGTGAAACATTGCACGTAAACGAACATCAATAACTATTGGAGGGAAATACACACAAAATGCTCTTTTTTAATAAAATAAACTGTTGTCATTCCCTAACATACTTCTTTTTATTTTTGTTCCTCAGCTCCTGTCTGTGCCAGTTTGTTATGGGGGTTGCACAACCTATTTTCAGCAAGGTAAAGTTGAATGCTTTCCCATTCATATAAATAGGTGATCAACCGTGACCTTCAGAATATCGTTTATTCACTCAAATGTGACAGTCAGGATAGTCATGTCTTGCAAAACATTTTGCCCTAACTTGTCTCTGAATTTTTCATTGACGAAGTTCAAATTCATCCTTCGTTTCCCTCCCTAAGCCAAGGAGGCTCAGGAGGGAGTCATGGCAGAAGGTTAAAGCCTATTGTATAATTTGGTATTTAAGCTGCATGCCTTTTGCATACAGTAAAAGCATCAGGGATTAATGAAAGCATTTTAATGGATTTCTATATTCATGAATCATAGCAGAACCATGAGATCACTAGAGATAGCCTGACTACCAGATTTTCAGACCGGGTAATGCTACGCTATATTATCAAGTATAGTTTTTCTATGCATGTGAAAAATTACCTGGTAAATGAATGGTGTTTTTATTTTCTGCATTGTATTGTTATACTGTATTGAATGCGTGATAAGGCTAATCAAAATAATTTTGACAGATAGAGAACTGATATCTTAAATTTATCACAAGACCAATGCTTTGCCTTCTATCATTTTTCTGAAAAGCTGAAGCCACTCTAAAACGTCATTTTACAATGCATATAAGATACTTGCTAGATTCACATTCATTTCCAATTAGTGACAAAATAAGTGTGATAATTTTCTATAAATACATTCAACAAAAAGCATCACAGTAAATAACCAAATGTTTATTGAAAGGTAAGGTAACAAGTTAGATCTGCCTGTGACATGTAGGAAATCTCTTAGCACGTGGAACAATTACTCGGTGTAATGCCTAGAAACCAGATTGCTCCGTACACTGAAACAGTGATGTGAAATATGGCTGGAAGCGTACAGCAGAGGATGGTGTTGCCCATGAGCAGTTCTTAATGCCCCTGGGTTCTGCGACTAGCAGGGAAGAGCTCAGTCTGCAGACACTGGAAGTGTTTCAGTAAAGCAATTTAGAATATTCCGGATCTGAAATAAGTTAATACTTCTATTCATTCTTTTAACAACCTTAACATATTGACCTGATTCATGATCCCTGTCAGATTTCCCTAAGGAGAGGCTGTAGGAACCCTCTTTTACCATTGATCTTGAGGAGTGCAGGAACCTTGTTGTAGGCTGGATAAAAGAGGGTTTCTTTTATCCTGTATCTTGTATGCCGTACCTGTGTCTTATCTGCATGGACTTGCATAGCGTGACTGTAAAAACGCTGTGGACTGAATTACCCTCATTCTGACACCAAATTACCAATGCCTAAGTCTTGGAAGACAGGGGTTCTTGTAACTTCCCTGACACAAGTCCACTGTAACATTTTGAGGACAGCAACATGCACCGATTTGGAACATAAGACTAGAAAGCTATTAATTAATATTGCTAACTCATACAGAATTAGTAGATGAAATGTCACCACTTGGATCATTGCCATCCAGGAAGAAAATAGAATTGGTACATATGGCTTGTAGCTCACCTTTTTTCTTTAAACGCTAGGGAGCCTAACTTCTCCCTTTCTATTGAGACCCCTTTACTTCAGTCTGGCACTGTCAACGGCCTCAGTCAGGCTGAGTTTCATTCCGTTCTTTGAAGGTCCTCTATACTGCTGGAGGGAGTCATAAGGAGTATTTAATACAGATGGAAATCAGACATAGTGCTCTATCCAGGAGACAATAGCCCTGTTCATAGCTCTGTTTTATAAAGTCATTAAAAAATGAGGATGACGACTTCAAAATAGCAGAATGAACAGACATGTCCAAACTCCATTAGAAACTGACCAAGCTGGACAGAAACTCACTTTTTGTTATAAAGTGATAATTGTTTCCTATAAAGACCATATGGAGCTTGACAAGAATAGCTGAGATGACCCTAATGGTTTTAGACGTGAGCTTTCCTTAACCAATCATTAAATTGGTTAATGGCTTTTTTCACCACCACAATCAAGATAAAGCAGTTACAGTGGAGCACATATAGTGGATAACGCTACGAACTCTTTTCATGTAGATATAAGTTTGCCCATCTGAGCAATGACATCAGAACATTTAACCAGTGTTCTAGAGAAAATGGTAATACATGCATATTGGCAGACCTTGGTCGATGGCTTACAATTCTTTGTAAAATCTTTACATGTTTGCAAATGATGCATGGCTTGCAAAAATTAAGACCTAGAGAATACAAGATTTAAAACATAGCACTAGACCAAATTGACTGTTTTAGGGCATGGGGGAGAATTCTCATCTAATTACTCCTATGCATATTTTTTTTCAGTTTTCCTGATTTAGTTTCAAAACATAGAAATATCATTTCCCCCCCTCTCCTGATTACTCAAGACATTTTTATTATTAAAATACATTTTGTATAATTACTTCACTTAGCCTTACAGCCTCCCCTTTGAGCATCTGTGTTAATTATACTGAAGCATGCTATGATTTTGCTGGCTTAAAATTTCCAAGACTGGATGCCAGTAGCAATGTGTTTGGCTACTGCCTTACTCTAGTTCTGCCAAAGCAGAAACTCCCCAGGCTATTCACTTCTGATTTTTTTTGGGGGGGGCAGAAGGAGTATCAAACCTTAAAACAAGCGATGCATGATCCCGTGTTAGTTTTGATTGGCTTTCAGACTCATTTATCAACACAAGTCCCTTCCTCTCTGCAAAAATGGTACACAGGAGTTCCGTAATAATGGAAAAAAATTCTGCCTGCATTAGCAATGTGAAGGGAAGGGATCGGAGTAGGGCCAGCATGAAAATGTTATAGCGGTGAATATTAAGCCCTGCAGCCAGTGTTTACAGCTGTAGAGGATGTTTTCTTGTAATCTTATTCTTGTCTTTATAGTTATTATACTGAGTAACTTATTCTGTTTGCTCAGGAGATGTCTGTGTTTGGCATCCTAGGGAGCTGGAATATGTAATGCTTTCTTCTTTTTTAGGAAGAGTACACTGAAGAAAGAGAATAAAACAATATTTTATGCATCCCTTGTGCAAATAAAGTGAGTTACCATAGATTACTGTTATGTTTGAACTCAGCTATAGCTAACTGGTTAACAAGGAAAGGGGTGGGGTGGGGAAAGGAGATACTGCTCAAGATTTTTTAACACAGATAACGGAAGGACACAAGCAGATGAGCAGGATTTCTCTTTTTTGTTTACTCTTTAAGTGCCAACTGAAAAAATGTGACGTCCAAGATGAGCAGTTAGGACATGAGTACAGGTATGCGTGGTTTCCCTCGCTAAAATTAAAAATTGCTCAATATTAAATTAAACGAGTGATTATGCCTTAAACCACCAACTCTAAGGGAATGCCTGCAGCAAGGACTAAAGCACAACTTCAGCTCAGGCAAGCAGTCCTTGTTACCCTCCGTTCTGCCATGACTATGCCACTGGATATCAGAGGTTGTTCTGGGGCTCCCATCCACGGTAACAGCTGCTGTAGTTGGTAGGTATTCCCCTAAGTTTAAAAGGTCAGCTGGCATCTGGGGCAGACTGTTTCTCTTCTCCTTTCTCTTATTTAGCTTACATTTCAGTGGATCCTTTGGGAAAATATGAGCTGAGGGCAGCAGTTTCCTCAGCTGCGTTGTAGTCTTCTGCTAATGAGGACAGGCAAGCTGTGTGTCTCCTAAAGGAAAAATGTGCTATTTAAGTGATAATTGGATGTTCTAATGTTAGATGTCAGTGTGGTGGTGAGTTTAACCCTGTGGGAAGCAGTGGCATGATCCTGCTCTGTGCTTGGGCTTCCGGAATTTTGTCGTGCTATATGCTTTTTCTTAAGTACAGAGATAAAATTATTCTAAACAAAATTCACTGAAACAGGTATCTGTTTTGAAATGTCCATGTAACGTGGACAAGGGATGATTATGTTGACAGTGACATTTCCATCACATCTTTATGTAAATAGCTTTGAATCTGAGCTTCATGATGTGTTGTATTTGGAGTGGTGGCAGATTAAGAGCTTTGGAACAAAACCAGACTTTGCTGAGAAAGTTTTCATGCAGACGGAGGATCAAGTTGAAAGGTGAAGTCCTTCACCACCTGATACCTGCAAAACTCCAGGTTTAGAGCATTATTTTCAGAAAGCAGTTTATTTACTGAATGTGAATTTCGCTGAATTTCCTAAAAGTTTGGTTGCAGTGAGGGCTGAAAAAGCAAGAAGGTTAAGAGGCTGCAGAAGTAGCTGCAACCCTTCTTCCACTTCTGTTGGAAAGGATGCAGAGGACTAAATGAGTATCACTGGCAAGGAAGAGCGTGCTTGAGATTAGTTGAATCTTGCTTGCAGAGGCTAGGGCTTTTTTCTGCAGGTGGTTGAACATATTAATTGGTATTTCATACCCCTTTCTATGCCCATCTTTCTGTTGCAACTTTTTTCTTCAAAAACGTCAAAGATAAAACTGCAGTATTAGTGAAAAAGTCAATAATACAGATGCTGAGTGAGCCAGAGCAATAAGAAAGGCGTCTACCCTGAGGGAAGGAGTGGGAAGCCCCGGTGTAAGATACTGAATGTTTCAACAGTGATATATCCGTAATTAATAAATTCATGAGAAGCTGTTGTGCAACAGTACACGGAACAGATCAGTGAGTAAGCATCTGAAAAGCCTTGTTTTAGTAGATTAATAATTATGCAGGGCTATTCTGATTTCACAGGACATATTTTAGTATATGATCTGAACCACTATATATGAAAAGTAGAAGTTCAAAAGGCTTCATAAAAATCTGATATTAGTAGAAACAGTTTCATGATTAAAAAATTGCACAAAAGCCTTTTTATTAAACACCTGTATGTTTTTTGCAGCAATATTGCAGGCTACTGGCATAATCAAAAAAACAATAAAAAAGTAATGAAAGGATAAAATGAACCTATATAAATTGACCTCATAAATGAGGTGAAGAGACTAGTTTTCAGAAGGGTTTTTTTTTTTAAACTGATGTGATACTTAGTTTGCAGTTTTCAGTATGGCTTTTAATTTGGAATCCTCTGCTCCTAACATGGGCAAGGAATAGCAAAACCGTAGCTAACATTAGTACATCCAGTTGTGTTTGCTTTGTTACCTTTGGCACAAAGATTTAGCATCTCTTTTTAACTTTTAGATGCAGAAGCACAAAGCAAAAGCCTTTTAGAGTGGGTTTTCCAGTAGTGTTTTCCAGTAAGGCTCCAAGATCGTTTCCTTTAGTCTCTGGGTATACAAGGACAGCCCAAAACTCAGCATAGGTGGCTGAGGCAAAATTGCATCAAATCCTGAACATTTTGCTATCTAAAGTCCAGACTTCAAGTTCAGCCACCGCCACTCAGGATAAGCTCATTCCTTTTGGCATGACCAACGCTTAGCAAATAAAATCTGGCCATTCAAAAGATTGAGGACATGATAAACTCAGATATTTGCCCATATCACAGTCTGGATGTTTAAACAAGACCGAGTTGTTCATTAACATTGATAGACTTTAAAGGAAATCCTTCCTTACATCTGAGCTTGATTAAGGCCTCATGCCCCTCAAAGTGCAGTGTCAGGAGATGAGCAACTGCAGACTAATCAGGGTTGATATCCTAGTTTCTGCTCTGAAAAAAAACCCTAAACCAATGCATTTTCCTCATGAGCTTTGAAATCTCGAAGTGGCAACAGTTGGTGATTGTTTGTATGAAATGTGCAGTGGTCTCTGCAGTGCTCCTTCATTCCTCTGAGCCTGTCTCTGCTGGAGTTTCTCACATGGAGAAAGTTATCTATTCTTTAAACAAGAAAATGTAAATTAATGTCTTTTGTAGGAAACATGCTGAATAAGGATCTCCTACAGACCTAGTTCTGTATGTAGGCAGAGACAGTTTCTGGACTCAAGCCATTCATTTTTCTCCCTACAATCAAAAACATTCATTATAGCCTACGTAGCTTTACTTGAAGTCTACCAGCCTTGTTTGCAATAAGGAATCCAGCCTTTTGGAGACGTTTCTATCTTTTCTGGTATGCTGCCTTGATAAAGTTACCAGCCCTAATTCTTGCACCACGGCAAATGAGTTTTATCTGTCCTTTCATCGGACCACAGAAACTCCCTTGCCATGAGTGTTCTTTTCAAGGGCTTGAATAGCATATGTGTCGTCGGTATCTTCAATATCTGCTTCTCTGTTGCCTTTTTACATTGCTTGTTGCCTTGTGTTTCAACAGCCTGCTCAGTTCTGTGGCCTTGCCGACACATTGTGTACTTTCACAGCTCGCTCAGTGTGGTGCTAAACCATTACACAGAATGGTTCCCTGTAAAGTACGGTACGGTAACCCTCGTCATGCATCCGATAGTGAAAGTTTTCCTGGCATTGTCCTTGCTGAGGTAACCGCTAGACACGAGAGGCAGTACAGCAAGCAACTTTGAGCAGTCTGGACTCTTCTCATTCTTTTTGTATAGGCGTAAGAAGCAAACGAGATGGAGAAGAGTGTCCGGAACCTCATGTGTTTCCCAGTATTCATAAGATGTATGGCAGGAACAGTCCTTGTGGTCTACGAAGTAAAATGCATCTAACTCTCACTGGCTCCTGGGATGGGTGATGTGCTGGAGGAAAGGTTCCTTTTTTATGTATTTCTCTCAGGACCCCCTTTCTCATTAATTTTTTAAGATGCTAAGAGTAATTCGTCCCTTAAGCAAGTGTTCAGAGCTCACAGACAAGTTATACGGATGAAACAGCAGCTTTCTAGCTATTTTCTCTCTCTCAGTTATGCTTTCCTAAAGAGACTAATCATAGAAACCATAGGGTCATGTATGAGCCCTTTCTAGTTGCGTGTTATATTAAAACAGTAAATCACTTTCTTTCATGAATGTGCTTTTTCTGTGTGGCAGCTGTTGGGTAATTTAGTCCAAAGTCAACTGAACATCTTTAGTTACTTCAAAGATAACGTGTCCTACAGATGGTTTCAATTAATATTTGTTCAGGGCTGTCTAAAGCAAGTAGCCAGTCTGCTTGTTTAGTAAGTGTCAGTTGAAAATATCTCTCTTTATGCACGTGAAATGTGACCTTCAGACTCGTGGTCTGCTGGGTAATATGCCCAAAATGGCTTGGCACAGGGGTTTCATTTACATCCTTCTCTCTTTATCTGTTTGTACTCAATGTTGGAAGTGGGCACAACACCCAGGGCTTGTGGGATGGGCAGCCCCAGGCATCTGCATCTGGTTGAGGAACAAAAATAGTGATCTTTGTTAAGCAGTTGTTATGGATTTTACAGAGTGTATTTTTGATGTTCAAAGCCTGGTTCAGCCCAGCTCTTCTGCTTCAAATAAGCACGCTTTTAGGAATAGTACTTAAACATGAACGTGATTTAAGTACTTTGCTGGCTGCAGTCCTTCAAAAAGTAGCTGGGCCGTTTTTAGTTAAACCAGTATTGGAGGTAAGGATGGTTTATTACTTGCACAATAAGAGTGTTTCTTAATGAGTGGATATGAAATAACAAAGGGGATATTTTGAAGAAAAGACATATTGTGACCATCTATAAAAGCAAATGGATGGTAATACGTATTATAGGACAACACACGCATAGGACCAAACGCCATAAATATATAGAATTTTATTATAGTGTGCACATTTTGTTTGTTTAAAAATGAGAATCTATATATTACACAGAATAATAATCACAGAGAATAACTAAATAATACACATTTAGTGAATGCTGGAGGCGCTTGTATAAGTTACATTTTGACAGACTGGTGATTAATCTGGTGACATTTAATAAAGTATATTCTTGGTTTAAACAGGTAGTGGAATAGCTTGAGTAACTGCATTGATGAGGAGTTAATATGGCAACATAGAGGGAAGTTGTATTGATGTGTTTGCTCTGTTTCTATTTGGAGAGAGTTAAAAGTTTGGCTGAGGCATCTGTTACATGACTGTTGCCTTGCTTCTTCCAGTAGAATTGCAGTTGGTTCACGCTGGTGTAGCTGGGGCTGGATTCAAGTTCCTTGCTTCAAGAAGGTTGCAAATGGCATCTCTTACAAGCACTGTATTCACCTATTATGGAAGCAGAAACACACTATACACATATGCTATTAATTTGCTTCTCGTTGGCAAAAATTTGCACTCCTAAAGAGTTCACTATGTTGAAATAAATCTGGAGAACAAAGAAATTGCTATTTCCCTGCGTATAAAACGTGCATAATCTCCAGTGAGTAGTTAACATTTGGGAAACATAGGAAGAACTCTGGTGCTAGCAATGTATGTCTGGCGTCTATGGTCACATCCATCCCAGTTGGGTTGCCTTCCACAGGCTTTTCTTGCAATTAAGTTGGAAGAAAAAATTGTCCTTATGTGCCCTAGATGAGCTGATCTCTTTTCTTTAGCTAGGAGGGGAAGTGGAAGGCTCTCAGGCTTACAAAATTATTAAGATGGAACTTCCAGAAGTATCTTATTTCTGAGTTCTTTAGCCATCGATTTTTCCATGCTGCGCTTCTCTTTATTATTTATACTGCTTTCATTGCTGCTACCATTCATAGGCTGGTGGATAGCCAGCAAAGGCTTTGGCTGAATTGTCCATCTGTCCGTACTTTTGCTTGCAGTCAAAATGGTTTTGAGTCCACAGCCTAAAACTTGCAGTCAGTTCCGGTTTAAACTCTTCTTTAAGGAAATCACAAAGGTGAGAGAATCATACATAATTAAAGAAATATATGAAAAATAACTTCTTCATATGTAACTGCGTGAACACCGTTCAGTATTAGTATTTGTGATGAGACCTTTTATAAGGTCTTTGTTAAGATTTCACAATTTCCTGTTAAGGACCCATGTTGTTCTCTATTAAACTTCTGTTGGCTTAAATGGTGCAACTCCTTTTCTAACACCGTCTTCTGTCAGTTACTTTTCTAAGAAGTGGGCTGTCATTTTTCAAGTTCTAGTGTAAATTGCAGAGCAGTTTTAAATAATGTGAAAAATAATAATAAAGCATAACTCCTCATTAGAAGTCTTGATAACTATATTGCGAAAATTTCACATCTTTTCATATTACCACACAGGAATGGTCATTCCCAGTCTGCAGCAACTTGCTAAGCCTCAATACATGACATGCAGGATTTATTATTATAATATACTTGGTTTTATTCTGCAGTTCAATTCCAGCGCTTTTGCGTTGGGTAATTTTGTTTGCAGGAAGAGTCGTAGTCCCATATCTTTAATACAGGCACAAGTTTTCCTTCTAAGCAGAGTCCTCGATAACAGAGGACTTTCCCTTAATTACGTTTTTTATGATTTGCTTGAGGGGGTGTTTGCAAAGGGATGCATGCAGCCATGTCTCCTAAAAGTTTCTTTTTCAGAGGGAGGAAAGATTAATTTGTTATAATAGGAAAAATGGGACTTTGCCCTGTTCCATAACATCAACAATACAATCCTTTGAGTGTGTGTGGGAATATTATTTAGGAAGTCCGAAACTGCAAGTGTTACCTCTGAGCAAATTCTTCCTTAAGCTCTTGAAAATACGTTCCATGTTTGCAGAATTATGGGGTGGCAGTTCAGAAGGTTCTCATAGCCTTCTTATGATTTTCATTTTCTTTTTTTTTCCTGTGTTTTTTTCTTAATTTTAATGGATATACTTACTCTTGAACTGAAAAGCACAGATGTTTGGGTAGTTTGACTGAAGAAACTATACTGGGAAGACTAACTAAGGCGTGTTAGCAGGGAAAGTTGTCTATGGTTTATTTAAAAAATAGGAAGAGAAGAAAACCTGTCTGGGGACTCCTGGTTTCGTGACTCGATGTGCTGATCCAGCAGCTATTGAGTCCATCAGACGGTGTAGTACCTGCTTCCCTGGGGAGTCCATTTTTTCTGTGCGTTGCATCCCAGGTGCTTACGGAGAGAAACCAGAAAATAATCCCCCAGGTACATAACAAGGAGATGCTCAGCCCTTCAGAGCAGATGAACTGCAGAGGTTCGTTCTGCCTGGTGGCGACTGGGTCTGGCTGCTGGGACCACTGGATCAGACTGGGGAGGTGCCTTTGTGCGACGGGCTCACAGAGCTGCAGAGTCTGCCCGTGTTGGATTCTCTGGGAGTTTTTCCATCCTTCCTCATTGCTGGCTGCTGAGGAGGACACTCAAACCCATTTCTGGGGAAATTCTGTTGAATTGTATCAGCTGCCCCTAGATTTATACACAGTCAATTTTTAAATCTGTTTTCAAAGGAAATGTGGAACTGTGGAAATGAAACTTCTAACGTGTCCCCATTGTAACTTGGTTATGCTAACGTAAAGAGCTTGCCAGTGTTAGCATTGACAGGGGCCACTTCTCCAAATGTGCCTTTTGACAAGCCCAAATATGTTGATGTCTCTGAGCTGAGGGAGTTCTCAGCTGCTAGACAGAGCTGGTGTGTGGTGGGATGAGGTGAGGGCTGAGCCACCTCCATACTGGGGGTTTCTTGGCTATCAGAAGACCATTAGTGTGAAATGTACCAGTTTGGTTCGGGGACTTTGGTAGCTTGCGTCACGTACCAAACTGATTTCAAGCTTGAATCAGCCAGAAAAAAGTGAATGCTGCCTCTACTGTCCCGTGCTTAATGCCAACACACAGGGTGAAATTTCCCCTGGGGTTACCTCTTCTCTTGAATTCTAAGTCTAGACCCTCGGGCTGTCTTACACAGGTCTTTGCTGCAAAGGACAAAATACCATGCTAATTGAAGGCATATTGCTGCCTTTGGACAAAAAGGGAAAGCCCCTGTTGGGCAAAATGAGGAGACATTATGGCAAAATGGAAACTCGACAGTGTTTTGACAGATGGGAATACAAATCCTGTATAGGATCCATAGCTGGGGGAGGCAGATGATCTATCTCAGTACTGAATTAACCGATGCTTTCCAAAGCACCTGAGGAGCATTCCAGCATGTGGCTGTACGGAGCCACTCTCGTTCATTCTGCCTTGCATGCAATTTAATTTGCCACAAGTGGGTGAAGGATGAGCTGTATTTATGTACAGTCTTTGCTTTCTGGTTTTCCAGTCACAAAACTGGAATTCTGTGGACGACTGGCAGCTTGTTTGTTGCGTCATTCACTTGTGTGCAGACAGAGCTCAAACCTGTGGCCATTTTCCATGACAAAGAAGCCAGAGACTATTATTGTTAAATCCCTGTGCTCAGTCTTAAAACAAGATTTCCTGTCATCGTCTTATGAGTACTGTTTTGTTTTTTTGTGTTTTTTTTTTTTTTTTAGCTTGAAGTGGAAAACTATTGTAGCTACTGTAGGATTTAGAACAGAGATATAGCTGCAACATTTTATGAGTGTGCAGAATTTTCTCACTGAGTACAGGAAAAATGACTCAGCTTGGTCTTGTGGCTAAGCATGAGATTGGAAACGTGGACATCTAAATTATATTTTCAGCTCTGTCAAGGAATTGCTGTATTTTTTTGGTTGAGTTATTCTTGCTGACTCCATTTCCTCATTTATGAATAGGAATAATTTGATCTCACAAAGTTCATCTCTCCATATATGAGAACTGTGTATCCAAACTAATACGAAATAATAAATCATGTCAATCAGTAACTATCCTCGGTGTCTGAAAGAAAGATTAAGAAAAATGATTGGTTTTGTTTTCTCTTTTTTTTAAAAAAAAAACCCAAACAAAAAACAAAACTATTGAAAGATCATTTTAACTTATAAATAATAATATCTGTCTGAAGTACTGATTTTTTAAGTATGGTATTTAAATGCATGATTCAAATAGGTAAATGCGTTTGAGAGCACTTCTACCTCCCATCCAATTTTATCTAATGTCAGATGTTCCTATGTGTCTAGGGAACTAACCTCATCCTAGAGCCATGAATGCAACTGAGCCTAGATTACTGTCCTGCCTTGCTGCAAATCCTGACAGGCAGTACAAATTTTGGTTCACAGTAGTTCTGGTTTTGTTCTCTGAAGTGGCTGGTTCAGCTATTCTTTGCCTTCTTTTCTCGGCGGGATTGGCTAGGAAGTACTTCTAGCCATTAACTAGTGCTCTTCTAATTGCCAGGGATTGTCATGGGCAAATTTAAGGACTGTTGTGTATTTAATTTGTGGTTGGTCAGTCAAAACCGGTCCCTGAATCTCCACAGTTTTGTCCTTGCAATCTTAGCAACAGCTAGTTTTACAGTTGGTTGTGTATCTGACTTTCTTGGCTTGTGAAGCCATAGGTCTTAAGGCTGTAATTCAGAAATCCAAGAAACTATAATCCACCCTGTGGAAACGTCCAAAAAAAGAAAAAAAAAAAAAAGGGTCATCTGTAAATAAGCAGCTCCTAAACTGCTCTGATGTACGTGGATGTCTGCCACAGCTTCTGGTGAGCCCGTGATTTGGGAGCTGCAAAACAGGGACGCAGCCACATTCCCATTTTCTCTCTGAAATTGATGTAGGCTGTTGCCAAATGAAGCCTCTGCCTATGCCCTTTCAGAAAGATGTGTGCGTGCTAAAGAAAGCATATTTAATGATTCAGTAGTTGGAAATTCCCCTTAAATATCCTCTAGGTTATATCTAACGTTCAAAGGAAACCTGTATGTGCGTTGAATACTGATTACCCCCAATCTCTTACATGGTCCAGGATATACCATTTGGTTTTAAGAAATGAGACATTTCTTAAAGAAAAGAATTCTTGGTATCTGCCTGATCATCTGTGACCAGGTATGTCTCTTAGTTCATTTTAGATTTTTTTTAATTTATTGCAGATTGTGTCAGTGGTAATTATGGTAGTCCAGTGGATGTAGTAAAGAGGAAAAAAAAAATATTCTAGATGGAGTTGTGATACCCTTTGTATTGCCCTAACTTTCTTTAGGGAAAGAACACGGGTTTCAGGACCAATGTTTTTTAATAAGCCAGGACAGAACAAAGAGTGTAAGATACAGCGATAGGATGCTAACTCACATTTTATAAAGAGTGAGCATTGAAAATTGCCCCAGGATAAGGATGGGTAATGAGATATCTTCTTTCATGCAGATCTGAAACAAAGGGGGAATGGAGAGCTGGAAGGCTAGGTGAAAACTCTGGGTATTTTTGGTTCGTTTCCTGGAGGACAAGGCAGCCTCATGAGGATGCTTAATATTATCTGTGTTATAAATGCTACCAAATATCACTACCTGTTACAGATAGACATTCTGATTTCCGGGAATCTAAGGATCAAATGGGCATGAAGAGGGCATCTGAGAAGTAGCCACTGTTAACCCTTTTGAAGCACAGTGGTAGGACCATCGAAGGAACGCTACACTGCTTTTTTTTCTGTGTTGACATTCCTCTTTGGATGAAATGGAGGATTTTAACCTCGGAGGTAGAATTTTTTGTATTTTCATGCCAAAGTAATGACTTATGGTAACTTTAATGTGTAAAGTTGAAATAGATACTTTATCTGTGAGATGTTTGCAGTCACTGTCTCGTGATGTTACTGTTCTGGGTGCGTTGTTGATAAACAGTGTTGGCTGGACAGCAACTGCTTTCCTTACAAAAGCTTGAATTTAGTTTTCATTTAGATTTGGAGTAAAAGGAAATTACTTCCCCCCGCCCCCCATGTTAATTGGGAAAGAATGCAATAACTATGTCCCAGAACAGCAAGCTGAGTCATGAGCAAAGCACTCACCTGAATGGAGAGCCGGGCAAAAGGACGGGGTCATGGTGCTGCTCAGAAATGGTTCTTGCCTGTGTCTCTTTCAGACCACCCCAAACCTAAATTATCTTCCTGAAAATACCTGCATCAGAACTGTCACAGAATCCATCCATAGAGTTTTGACCAAGCCTTCAATTTTTCAGTAGGAAAAATATTTTTTTGAAACAGTCTTTACCACTTCTGATTAAAGTGGTCATTATTTTTACTGATACAAAAATTTAAGGGTGAAATAAATCTTAGGAGCTAAGCATCTGCTAGGAAAATCTACAGATAATAAAGTAGTGATGAATCTATGAATTAGTAGGGCTGTAGGGCTCTAGTTCCTCAAATTAATCCGAAAGCTGTCTCTAACATTTATATAGTTACAGATTTGGAAAATTGTGTGAGAACACAATCTCTTTCTATGCACAGAAGGACTACTAAGAAATGGCATCTGTAGCTGAAAATACAGTATTGGCCATGAAATAACTGAAATGTTTTAATGAGAAAGGCTTTTAAAATGCATTTTGCTTCTTTACTATTTGGTTCTGATCACATTGAATCTGGAGTTGTAGGCTGGATTTCTTCCATGTACTGAAGAGTTTTGGTTGTGTGTGTGCAGTTCAAGTCCTCTTCACTGTTATCCGTGAAATGTAAGATTAACCTGTAGTTGAATTGAAGCTTGTTGCTGTTTAAAACCAAGCCAGCTCAGAAAAAGCCTACTTGTGATCACAAAAAGAAATAACTACAAGATAATGTGGTAATTGGTTTCTTAGGAAAAAGCACGTGTAGCGAAACTTTTCATGTGGGGTATTTTGCCAGGAAGTGTGTGAGTGTAATATATAGACCTAAATCCTCCCCTGTTTCATCTGTGCATTGGCGAGTTTTTAATGGGGGTGGGGAGAAATGTCTGCTGATTTTCCCTCAGACCCGGTTTCAGGCCAGGGAATGGCTGAAACATGGTATGAACACAGTCCTTAGGGGGTTTTCTTCCTTTTTTTTTTTTTTTTTTTTCCCCCCACACAACGGCGTGATTGCCCTACATTGTTGGTGACTTGTGTGCTTATCGGGGCCAGGATTGGGCAGATAAGGTATGTATTGTCAAAGCTCGCCATAAATAGTTTTGGGTGCTTACATTTAAAATGCTGGTATGGTTTGAGGAGGTGCCGAAAACCTTATTGCAGAAATCCAGTCGGGGGATGTTGGGTTTCATGCTAAAATAGGTCAGTTTCTCTTGATTAGTTTTCAAAGGCTAAAGGTGAACTATATAGGAAAAAAATAAAATTAATTCTAGGGAATAACTGGAGAACTGCAGATGGTTTACAGGTCTGAGGCACACAAGTCACAGCAAACGGGACGGGTGAAACACACGCTCACACCCCCTTTGCATCACAGGGGGGAGCCCAGGTGAGGAGGACTCCGGCTCGGCGCACCTGCCCTTGCTCGGCCCCTGCGGGGGCTGATCCGGGGGGACCTGCCATTGCACAGGCTGGGAAAGGGGGGGCTGGATGCAGCTGGAGCCGGGCAGCGGCGGAGCTCCGGGGCGGGCCGGGCAGCCCCCTGCCCGAGGACCGGTGCCCACCGGGCGGCGCTGCGAGGCCGGGGCGGGCGGGCGCTGCCGGGGGCCGGCGGGCGGTGGCGCCTCCGCCCCTGGCGGGCGGGGAGGGGCCGGGGCCGGGGCTGGGGCTGAGCCCGCTCCGCTCCGCCGCGGCTTCGGCAGGGCAGCGTCCGCCGCCGGCTCCGGGCGGGAGGCGTCGGGGCTGCCGCGGGACGGCGGGCAGCGCCCTTCGGCGGCAGAGGTACGGCTCGCCCCCCGGCAGAGGTACGGCTTTCCCTACCCCGGCATCCCCGCTGCCCGCACGGGCCGGCCCCGGACCCCTTTGTTGTGCGGGACCGGGGGCTGCGGGGCATGGAGCTCTGCGCCCCGGCGGGGCTCCGGCACGGACAGCCTGGCGGGACGGGACCCGACCCGCCGCGGGGATGGGGTCGGGGCCGCTGCTGGAGAGGCTGGGGGTAGGGGGCGGCTCGGCGCCGGGTCCTTTGCGAGGAGGGGGCGGCGGTGCCGGGGGCCGAGCACGGGAACCCCGGGCGTCCTTTGCCGGGGCAAAACTGCGGCTTTGGGACGATTTACGGGGGTTGTGGCTTTCGTTAGCATCTAGTGGATGGTTGTGGGCTTTAGGCAGCTTAAATTTAGGCGTGAATGCTGGTGTGCACACACGCAGAGATGGTCCGGATCTTACCCTTTAAAATAAGAACGTGTGTGTGCTTTTTCTGGAAAGAGACCGTGGCATCTGTTTCTTCTTGTCTAAAATAATTACCGTGTGTGCGTGGCTTCGCTTAATTCAAAAGAGCGGGCTCGGGGAAGGGGAAGGGGAAGGACCGTGGGAAGAGTGTCGGTAACTGGGAGCAGGATGATGAATTCTGCCGTCGGGTAACTTTTGGAGATAGGCTTGAGGAAGGGCTTTCCAGGGCAGGGTCGTTGTCCCAAAGAGCTTGCTCGAGGGGACAGCTTGGTGTAGCCTCCCAACTAAGACTGACTGCGCCTACGGAGGCCGAGACAGTGGTGATTCTGTGTAGGACATCTGCTGCCGCTGTGTTTCGGGAAGGGCATCCCTTTGTTCCTCGCAGTCGCCAGATTTCCCCCCGCACAAAACAATGGTCATCCCAGCAGGGCCTGCAGGGAGAGGGGCTGGTGGGACGGTCACGAAGTGCATAGGTGCAGCGCTCGCTTGTCTTCCCCATGGTACCCATGTGCTTGTATGTCCATGCGCATGCATGCTATTTGCGTTTTCAAGTAATTTAAACCTTTGCAATTTCAGATGATGTCATTAGGTCAATTGCCATGTATTTAATCAGGACCACTGTTTTAAGGGACAAATGTAACAGTAACGAAATCAAAGCTAACTACTCTTAAAATGTATGTTGGAGAAACTATTTAAAATAGATCCAGATCAGGAATTACCAGTGGAAAATATAAAGGTCAGGTAAAATGGCTGACTTTGCAATATTTTTGTAGAATCATGAGTTTTCTGTATCCGTCTGTCCTATTGTTAATTGTGAATTAAGGCTGGCAACAAGCTGTCCATCCTTCCCTGGATGAATCATCACTTTGTCAAGCCCTGTGTCAAAAACAAGGCTTTCCCCAAAAGCGCACAGTGTTAGGGAACAGAAATAGTCTGACCCATCTGTTAAAGTAGAGTTCAGGGCTTGGCCGCTTTTAAACATATTAAAGGTAATGACGTTCTTCTCTTCATGTGTTTTTATTTCCAGTTGTCCCAGGCCCAGGTTTAAGAAAGTCTTTAATTTAGTGCTTAATGCAACATGCTGCCTCTGGCTTGATTCTGTGTGAAAGTCTAATAGCTGTAGTGGTCCCGTTATTTCCAGAGTAACATACAGTGGTCACCGCTCATGTCGGTGTTTACCATCATGTGGCGATTACTGGCGTATTAGGTTACCACAAGTTCCCTCTTGTCCTTAGGAAAGAAGATGTTTCAGAAAACACCTATGTGGTGTTCGGTGGCGTATTTGATGGACATCTTAAAAGCTTCTGGCTCCATATGGGTACCACAAACAGATTGAGTGCTCCGCAAGGCAAAGGTGAAAGAACTGATGAAAGCGTGTTAGATCACAGAAACTTGCCTTTTTTTCTTTCCTTTTTTTTCTAAGAGACCTTGTTAAATCACGTCTGTGGGGAGGAACTCCACGAGGAAACGATGCCAGGGGATGGTAGTTTAATTTAGCTATGTGTGTTAGCCCTTTCAAATGTTGTGCAAGACTTGATGTAATTCCCTTTAGAAGGGCAAGCGTACCTTGCAAGCCTACTAGTACTTCTAGTAGGGGGAAGGGAAAATAAAAGTCTGGCAAATCAGAGGAGGAAGTGGGAGAGAGAAATTGGAAACATAAGCAAAGCCATTAATTTTTCCCACTGTGCGCTCTTAAGAAACTGCTGGCAATATACTGAAGATACTCTGCCTCATGGAAGTGTCATGGACTTTCTTCACATGATCCTCTGAGATCATCCGGTTTCTCTGAGCTCTGTGGGAACAGAAATTCCTCGTGTTGGAGCCTGATCTCATCTTCCTTCAGCAGCAGTAATAGCAGTGGCTTGGGAATTGGAGAGGAAGGTGAAGAAAGCACAAGTGGGATGGTTTGGAGAACAGCTTAGTGCTCGTGCAGGCCAATCTGGACACTCAGCATTTCCTCCTTTTGCTTGCCCTGGGTGGTCAGAGCTGGGACAAACGCTAACGTACCCACCAAAGTTAAGTGCTCTGTCGGTGTGCTAAGCTTTTTTAGCGCAGCTCACGTGTCAGACCATCCTATAAATCTTACCTTATATTTCATTCATCCTTTTTGTTGTGCTAATGAAGAACAAACTGAAATGGAAAATGGTGACTTGAGTGATCGTATGCGTCAAGCTTAGGGAATTTCCTGAGCTTGATGAAAGGCAAAAATAAAGGCTTTTTTTTTTTTTTCCCCCCACTAATAGCTATGTATTTAGTCTTAAATTATCAGAGCCTTCTTGCTTTGAAATAAAAGGTACCTAAGTAGCTTCTCATGTTTGTTGGGGGACTACTGGCAAAAAATTTAGGAAGGCTGCAGTAGTGATGACCAGCCCTTGAGTCTGTAACCTGATCCACAGCTTTTTCTCTTCAACTGGGAAAGGAAGTAACAGCTCCTATTACACCCTTATGTAACCTCTCCATTTATATCCTCCAAAAAGGAAACCAGAGCTTGATTTCTGATGTATAAACTAACATCAAGGCATGCTTTGTCGTAAAGAAGCAGTAAAGAATAACATTAATTTTCTTTTGTTTTGTAGTTCCTAGAATGAAAACAAAACAAAAAAAAAAAAGAAAGGAAAAGTAAAGATTTTTGTTTTGTGCTGGTGGAAAAGGTTGCAACTCTTTATCATGTGCTGTGAAGTAGCTATTAAAGAGAATACTGGAACTGCAACAAGGATCTTTTTGTCAGTCTTTTGTGGTGGGTATGAGTATTAATCTCAAAATATTCACCCTTTACGATTGTGCTCCATTTTGTTTGTAGATGGTGAAAGCTTTGCTCTTTTGGATTTTATGACTCCAGATTTTGGTATCTGAACCCAGTGTGGAGACCAGGATCTCCTCTATTTTGCTGTTGGACTTAAGCTCTGTCTTGGGGGAGAGTAATGGGGAAGAGAAAGGTGGGGTTCTCAAAACCTTTCCATGTGCTTTCACATATCTAAAAACATACGAAAGATGAATAGTAGGTGTTTCTTCCTTTGAATAGGAGAAGTGCCTCTGCTCACTGAGCAAATAAAGGAGGTCTTTCTGTAGCTCTGCCTGGGCTTCCCAGCATCCATACTTCAGTAGTGACATTGACTCTTTTCCACTGTTCCTCACCATTTTTGCCTTTGGCGTCCTGCCAAGCTGTTTTTCCTCTAAGCAAGTGGCCTCTCCTTCTTTACTTACCTCTTATACCTGTCCTCCATCCTCCTGAAGCCACTGGCATATCGTGCTTGTTGCAGTCGTATCCTGTATCTGGGAGATGGGCAACTGTGAGATGTGTGACGTGATCCTCAGGGACCAGCCCAGCCTGTGACAGACTCTTCTTTCAGCAGAGCTGGAGTGTGTTTTTGTGGTATGCATGGCCATTTTCAGCAACTCCTGCCATTTTTGATCCTTTGCTCGGTGTTTGAAGAAACTTGTAAAACCCAGCAGTTTATCTCACCTTTTGCTTACCTTTGTTTAAGTAACTGTATAATCTTTGGTGTTGCCTGCAGACTCAAGGTTTTAGACTAATTTGTCATCCAGCTGCAGGGCTAGAACCATCCAAATTGTCTTTTTGCATGTGAAGAGCTAGTGGTATAGCTTTTGGAGAAAGCCATGCAGACACTTGATCTTCTTCTCTCCCAACTCCTTGTTGCTGGGAAATTTCCCATAAGGTATCAGCAAATAAAATTGTGTCCGTTTCTTGATTTTAATTCCGCTAGCAAAGTCACTGTGGTGATGAAAGTGTTTTCGATAGCAGAGACTGAACTTTCAAAATAAGGTTTTAGAGGTGAAGAAGACATATGAAGTCCCCTTCTCAGATGCAAACTGATTGGGGAATCATTCTGTCCAGGCAGTATAGCTGTAGTAGTGGACCCCAGAGGGAAGAGCAGCATCCTTTCTCTCCAGTGGAAAACATATACACACGCTTGTACACACACACTAATGCTCAAGCCTTTGGGATGAAAGCAATCAAGAGGTGGCCTCTAGCCTAAGCAGCCAGACTTAACATTTCAGCAAACAAGCTGAAGGCCCAAGATAAGGAATCCAAATATCCAGAGTTCCAAGGAGCGAGGGTGAGAAACACTTACTGTCACAAAGATTTTCTCCTTTGCAGGGGTGGGGAGTGGGTGTATCTTGGGCTTTAGGTAATTGCTTTGTCCCTGACTTTGTGCAGTGCTGCCTCTGAATTGCTTTGATGTGGGTGTACTAATTATGTTCGTAAACTTTGCCTTGTTCTCCCTCTCTTGTAGAGGCAGACGTCCTTATGAGGGTTTTATATTGGTAGAAGTCCTTACGCTGTTGGGCAAGGGGACCATGAAAAACAAAGATAGCAGGAAGAAAGAAAAGCTGTATACGAAGGAGGAAAAGGAGGACATGATTTTGAGGAATTGGTGCTGAGTAACAGAAGGGTTGGTGGGTACTGCACTATCAGAATTGCTTGCTGTAGATTTCTTTATTTTCTAAATACAGGCAACAAGGAGAGACTAACTTTTCCCTGCTGTCAGCAGAAAGCAGTTTTTAAAAGTTTGCAACCACAGCCTGGTCAGCATTGGTACAAGTTTCCTGGGCCCACAAATATGCTCTGTATGTGGGCTCTCTGGCTTTTCTCTGTCTGCTCCTTTTTCTGTAATTTTCCATAATGTTCATAGTTTTTGTGCTTTAAAGCGCTACTGGGGGTACTTTGAATTAGAAATAAGAATAATTTAAACGGCAGGACTTCCTACAATGGAAATAAAACCAGGTACAGACCAGCCACATCCTGAAATGTTTCTACCCTTTTATATGCATTTTCTTTGTGGAGTCTCTTCTTCCTTGTGTCTGCAAGAGCACACTTGTGTTCGGATATCTTTGTAAAGGCTTGACCTTAAGGTAACCATTTCTTGTGCACAGTAGAGCATATGTAATGTCCCGATACTGTGCTTTAAATTTTCCACTGACCTTTGAAAAACCTGCATCTCAGAAATGAAACAAGGAAACTACTGAATGTTGAGTTCTGTATCTTGGGAAATCACGATCAAAGGAAGTTGCACCTACTCTCTGTATTTTAACGCCTTTGTGTTAAAACAGTTTGTAGGACAGTTAATGGTGTTTATTTAGATTAAAGAGGTATCCTTAAAGTCCTTTATTGCCTAAAGACTCTTTGGATGGCACTGTAATGGGTTAGTTCTGCTTTTGAAGAGAGCGAAGTTGGTACTAATCCTCTCCATTGTTCCTCTGTGGAAGCAAATAAGCAGCTTAGCAGAGGTACTGGCGATGCTGACTGAGAGATGAAGAGGTGCCATTTTTTCTGGGACTCCAGGGACCAGTTAACCGTCGGTCAAGTAGCTTTGCTAGAGCTTCTTGCTTTAGGGCGGAGAAAAAAGCTTTTGCTAGTGGGGGATCTTGCTCAGATGTGAAAGACGGAATACCTGGGATGTCTAACTTGTGGCAGGAATACCACCTGCTCTCCCTTCTCATCAGGAGCGGCTTGGAGAGGTCAGAAGGAAGATGGTAGGGGTTGAGAGGCAGATCATTTTTGGGAGTAGTTAAACCTACAAGCTAAGCAAGTTAAACCTTACAGTTAAACCACTAAGTAACTGGTTACTTGGTGTCTGGAGACCCTTTCTAGTTTTCACCTGTGAGAGTAGGTCTGTGACTGATGGAGCGGTCGAGCTCAGTCGCACAGGGTAAGCTGGGGAAGTGCTGATTCCAGGTGAAGCTTTGGAGAAGGAAAGAGAGTAGTGAAGAGGGTGAAAACGAATCCCCCTCTCTTGGAAGAAATGCTTCTGATTGTGGAGAGGAAATATTGCTGCCACAACATACCAGGAATCCTCTGTACAGCCTTGGTTAACCCCACTCGGCAAAGATGGGCTCAAATAGCAGTTGGAGCAGAAAAGGGCTACTGGGATGGGGGGATGGAGAAGCTGCTGAGAGGAAAATAAGCAATCCTGGTTATTTATTCAGAATGAGGACCGTGAGAAGATCCTCTCTAAATGTTTTCCAGGAGGGAGAAAACACATTTAAATTTAAAACCAAAACAAAAAACCCTATAGCATTAGCCCAAGCAAAAAGTGGATGTTAGGCAACTGTGAATAAATTTAGTGTAGAAATTAGGCCCACTGTAGGAACTGTCACTCCTGAAAGATTAGAAGGCTGAAAAATCACGCTCTGGAGGAGTGCAGTGTAGGAGTCATGATTGTATGATACAGTGGTTTTGGCGCTGGTGTCGAACATGCAGAACAGATACAGCTACCATTGCCATTGTTCCATTCTCAGGCTGTCAGGGGTTTAAAAGGGCTCTGGAGATTACCTTCACTGATCAAAGAGTTCCACGCTGTGTTAAAACAAAGTTCACTCTGGGAGAAACCCTGGAAAACCCTTTTGGCAAACAAGGGTAGAGCTGGAGCTCCTTGTATCTTGTAAACGATTTCTGCCACAGGGGAAGCTTGCGTGTATCCCATGTGAATAGATCTTTCTGCTTCCCAAAACTGCCAGATGATGGTTCTTGCTGAGACAAAGTGGGGCAAAGCGCAGTACCTGTGGGTATCTGTGAGATCGGCTCTTTTCCTTGTGTTGGAGGGAAGTGCTTTCTATTGATATTTTAGGAAGGTGTCCCTCTCTAAATCTGCAAAGTGTTACATTTCATTTGGAAATGCCTTTTATCATGCCGGATGTTAATAAGAACACTGTTTGCTGGCTTCTGACTTCACGGACATCTGGACAAGGGTGATTGCTGTGTGTTGAAATGCAGCTTCTTGAACTTCTCCCGTGGTCTGAGAGATCTCTTATCAAGAGATACACAGGAATAGCTGGAGATACCTTGATTTAAAAATTGATGACTTTTAACCTGTGATTTCAAGTGTCCTACTGAAAATGACTGTTGAGCATGAAAATGACAAAACTGTGGATCTAGTTCAACACTTGAGACAAGCAAACATGTCTAACAGTACACATAATTTATCTAAGCCTCTTCTGCTGTTAAAAAGATGCTTTTTAGCATGTGTTTGGACAAATACTGGTTCCTCTTCCTCCATCACTTGCATCCAATTTATTTTTTTTTATTTTCTCCTCCCCGCTTTTCATTAAAAACAGCAGTGTTTTGCTGAAGAGAAACATGTGCAGAATAGACAGTGATGGCAAATTGTAGGGTGAAACCTTGCACCACTGTGTTACCTTGGCAGCTAGTCCTGGGAGAAATGGGACTAATCGAGTCTGACTTCCCGCAGGTTTTTCTCTTGTGACGGATTGACTTGCAAAGAAGCAATAATTTCCATTTGAAGCTTTTCTGCGGCTAGGGAATTTTGCGAGGCCGTTCTTCTGCAGTGGCTCTGTCGTACTTAATAAAGTGTTTGTTCTCCTTGCAGCTTGTGTCTCTGATGGGTCGCTTATGCTCAGATCTCCTCTCCTGCCTGCTTTTACAAACGCATGGAAAAATAGCTATTCTGTTGTCTTTTACTCCTCTGTCCTTTGAATGAAATTCAGTATTAGGCATGTATGAGAGGGTGGATACATAGACCAAGACACATACAGCTAGCATGATTTGTCTTATTTTTATAAAATACTAGACTAAAAACATGCCAAATATTATTTATAAATATTACAAGGAGCACATCAGGTGGGGTTTCCAGGGGGGGAAATTGCAACAGGCAAGAATAAGATCTCTGGGGTGGTGTTCAGGTGACTTCTTTTCCTCCTGTTTCAAATGGAAAAGGAAAGTGAATGGTGTGGAAATAACAGTGCTTTCAGCCATGCAAATTTTAGCTTTACCCAGACTTTTACCGTTTGGAAGAGAATATGAGTGGCTGGGACCTTGCTCTGTGGGTAACTCTGGGTACGATGGTGTCTCCCAGCCGCTCTAGGAGTTACACTCAGTGATTGTGGGTGGTTTGGTGGTGGGTAGATAGGGGCACCAACACCTCCTCTGGGGCCTGGATTTCCCGAAGCTCCTGATTAGCCTTGTGTTAGTCCTTGTCCAGTTTTAAGTGGTTCAGTGACTGCTGTGATGATTTTCTGTGGCTGCTTTTCCTTCTGCTGTTGGCAGCTGAGTGAAACTGCGGTGTTACCTGTTCTGTTCTTTCACATTCTGCATATCTTCAAGGCTTATCACCAACTGCCTAACAGGCAGTGCACCCAAGCATTTGAGGAGAAGATTAGTGTGTACTTTGGTATATCAACCCTGTACTATTAAGACATCTCTTAATACCCACCTTAGTGACGTGCTATAAATTGGTATTTACCCCAGTCGGCTCACCGCGAGCAGATCTTTTTTGCCTGTATCAGGGATGGTGTGGTTCAGATGCCGACTGGAGGAGAGCAAAGCTCGCTCTGCCTGTGCAGCTGCGTGCAAGGGAGAGTACAAACCCTATTCCAATAAAAGTACAAGTGAAAGGACTAGATTACAGTGGATTGCTGGATCGCTCCCAAAGGAGTGAAACCTCAGTTGAAAGAAACGTTCTGACTTTATGAGGGATGGTTATTTTTAAGTAGTATTTTATAAGGATGTGCTACCGGTGAATCTTTTGAACGCAGGTTTTGGTGTGCTAGCAAGCTACTGGTGTGTCACAGACAACAAAGAAAGAAGATCCCCCAAAACAAATAAGTGCTACCTTGGTTTTGGTTTTCATGCCCCTGTTCTGCAACAGCTATGCAAACATAACCTTTGGATTGGGCAGAATCCCAAAAAATTGGCAGAAACTTTAAGCGGCAGCTTGAAAGATAGAGATGATCAGTTTAAAAGGGCACCCCTGCTTAGTGGAGTTCAGACATCCAGTAGTAAAAGCTAAATTTTGTGGATTATTTTTTTAATAGAATGAAGGTATTTTCTTTCTGTTCATGTTCTGTACTGACAACTTTTAAAAAATCATGTTGTCTGAAGAACACTGTCAATCTGAAATCTAGTCTTTGGTTTAGGGGAAGAAGGCAGGACCTTTGCCAATTTTCAGGTTTGCAGTCACATTTTGCTCCTTATTTTGAAAAATATTCAAGAGAATCTTAGCAATGTATGTGCCAAAAAGAGACCTCCTTTATTCTTGAATATTTCATCCCCTTCTGTAGATGTGGACCTGGAATGATTATAAAACTCTGTGGTTAGGCAATGACTAAGAAAAGCCTAAATGTAAAAAACCGCCATGGATCCAGTTTCTGCTGAAGTCAGTGGGAATTTAACCAGAATTTTGGACTGCAAACAGTCTTGTTAGTGAAGACCTATTTCCAGATGCATTATGCATTGAAAATACCCTAGATGTTCTCCCTGTCAAACAGAACTAATCAAACAAACAAAAAAAAAAAAAAATAAAAGAAAAGATCAGGCTCCAGAGCAACCTTTTATGGAAAAGGCTACTCCACACCTATAATCTTTGAAACCTGTCAATATAATCCAAAACGTAAAGGAACTTTTGCAGGGTAAAAAACGGAGCATCAAACATCTTTTGATCATTTTAAGAGTGTGTTTTAGCAGGTGCTAAAGAAGGGTGCCTTACCAATTTTGGAGGACCAAATGTTTTTCCCAAAACCTAGCGTGACTGTATGACTTAGGAAATAGATCAACCCCTGAGTGCAATTACCGGTGGCAGTTACTGTGTTGTGGTTGCAAAATAATTATTAGAAGTAATTTGAAAACCTGTACTGCTGGGAGTATAAAGTCGAAATAGTAGAATAGATATACCCCATGGTCTCTTACAGCAGGTAATAGCCATGCTAATGTTATTCAAACTAGTATGCAAAAGTAACAGAAAGTAGCTTTAGAGAAATGCAAACACAGCCCCCCACTCCTTCCCCCAGGTACATTAACTAGTCTTTTATTAGCCTTCTGCATACATGGCTCAGGTTATTTTGGTTTTGTGGTGAGGTACTGTGCACCTTTTACATGGTACAAGTGTTGTGCGTGGCCTTGTGACAAAGGATGTGAACAGAGGTACAAAAGAGGCATCGCTCTCATTTGTGGGGGATTGATAGCAACTAATTACTGCTTAATGTAGATTGTGACCAAGCTGATGTAAAAATAAAAAAAAAACAAACCACCCCAAACCCTCAATTAAACAAAAAACCCCAACAATACCCCCCACAACAAACACCTCCAGCAGCAACAACCAAACCTCTCCCCTCCACACTTAGAAAGGACCCGAATCCTGTTAATGAAGAAAGTTTCAGCCACTGTTTGTGTCAGTAGGAGATGATGTCCCAGTGAACATTTTGTACATGTCCTAATGAAGTCTAATTATTATGCTGTCAGTTTTTCTAAACTGCAATTAAGCCTCCATTGTTAGACTACGAAAAGATGATATTGCTTCATGTGGTTACAGCTGTTTGTTCAGCAGTACTTTAAATGTCCTGTTTCTTTCTTGAGAATTGCCCAATCTTCAGCTAAATGCGCGGCGTTTGGTAGCAGGAGCCAGTGGAGCATTCATTCCTCCTATGGAATTCTGCTGGGCAAATCTTCGGTCATCTAAATTGCAGTCACTGGCATGCAACTCTGTCGTAATCCGATGTTGCTAAAGAGCCATTCCCATTTAGCTGATGCTGATTGCAAACATTGCTGGAGTCCTAATACAAATATACCCTGTAACGCTGCATTTTACTTTTGTAATTTACCTGAGCTGTTTGTTGTTAACTACTCAAGGAGTCTGGTACACATGCATAATGTTCAATGCCTACAGAAAATAAAGAGAAGTTGCACAGGGCTTTCAAATAGTAGCTTTTGCTTGGTAGGTAAGATGTGAGAAACGTTAGCTAATTCAAAAGCTCCAGATGATAAACTTTTTCAGTTTGGAAAATGCTGATTTGTTCAGTAGGACTGTGGGAGGAAAAGGAATTCAGAAGATATTCAGACATTGGTCAAGCCAAAAGGAAAGACGGAGAGTCAGAGGGAGCATTTTAGTTCTTTAAGAGTGCTTTTACTGCTGGTGTGACACCTATTAACATTCCTGCCTGCAATTGACCTGTCAGGCTTCTCAAGTCCATTTTCTTGCAGGAAGAAATTGTGGGCTGCAACATCGCGCTGTTTTCCTCGTGCTCTTTTCTTCAGCATGTTGATGGTTGACAGAGCAACATCTGTGAGCGGTCACAGCTGGGCAGGAGGGTGCAGGTGTGCCTAGCAGACAGCGGACAGGCAGCACATAGGAAACGCTGGCTGTGCTGCTCCCCTCTAGCATCCAGAGACTAAAAAAGTTAGGGCGTCTGGAGGGAAAGCGAAGATTTTTCTTTGGATGACATAAACGTTTTTTCATACACGCTGATGTCGGGAAATCTAGCCTTGAGTGAAAAGGGCACTATAACATTTCATCTGCGGAGTCTGCCTCAGTTTCCCTGGTGAACCAGCACAAGGTGTTTCCCATGAATTTACGCCTTCTGAGCATCAATAAGAGGCCAGTGATATGTAGGGTTTGTTGGGCAGCAGAACAGAATGAACTTAAATCCTGCCTCTTTCCAAACTGGTGCTTGTCATGAGTAGTACAGGTGGCTGTAGTCCCTTTTGGTTTCGTTTTTTTCAGGTAATGACACTGCTGTTTGCAGCAGTGGCCTGTCAGCGTCCCTGCTCTGTGTGGGCTGATTGCTCCCTGACAGAGGAAAAAATGGAATGAGTGGGCAAGCGTGATTACAGCCTGACGGGGGCTCAGGATCGGACCTGGAACATGAAATCAGTTTAAACTCCGATATTGAATTACTGGTGTGGCAGGTTGTCCCTGTTAACTCTTATAAAAGAAAAAGGTGGTTATTTTCTACATGAGTTGGTGGTATTGAAACCAAAGGCGCTTTTTTTTTTTTTTTTTTTTTTTTTTTTTAAATAGTCAGAGCTTGAAGCATATGCGAGTACATCTGTTGGGTCAGTTTTGATGGTAGGGAAGTTGTCCTTTTGCTACATTGCCACAAAAGAAGACAAACAAGCCCACCGCTGCAGGCAGTGATAATTCCAGTGCAGCAAACGTGTGCTAATGACTGCACATCTGTAGGAAGCTGCTGGCAACTGCTGCTGTCTTACTGTATGAGGGCGATGTGGAAAACCTTGGACAATTCCGTAACACGCTGTATGCCAATAATGGGGTATTACTTCATTTCCCCTTAGAGAATGTGCGAACTTAATTGTACAAGGCTTTGGGGGTTTTGCCTATTCTCTGTATCATCTTCTATTTATAGTTTTCATTAGCTATTGTTTCACATTGGCGGATGATAAGACTGCGGTGACTGCGGAATAGTGTGATTTTTAATTTGCCATCTTTGCGGCCAACAGGGACAAAAAGTTTTTAGATTCAGCCGGCCTAGCTGGATGGCAATCCCAGGCATTGCAAGTAGCAGATACAACAGTCTGTGTTTTAAAAGGCTACGTGTAATGTGGGAGCCTGCAGATAAGTGTTTTACAGATGTAGTGTGCCCAGCGCTTCTCCTCCCGAGCATGTTGTCCAACATAAAAGAGGTTGAGCTGTGAAGGATTACTCTGAATGTTCTTTCTTATTTTTCTGAGAATGGAAACATATTGGAAGTGTACTCACTCTGTTGAATTAAGGCCTAGATATGAGACCAAAGTGAGGAAGAACGGATTTGACAAATGACTAGAGAAAACGGAGGTGTTCTGAAATGCTGCCAATGTTTGCTTTAGGCATAAGAAAGGTAAATTTGGGATAAGGCTCAAGTGCTAAGGGGGCGTGGGGGAGACATCAGGGAATGTGTGAAGAAGAATCTGATTTGCAGACTGCAACCGTTAGAAGAATTTTGGGGTTTTTTTTCTGAGCTAATTCATTGCTGTATTAAAATTCTAATAATTTGCAGCTGTAATCTTTATACAATACTGTAGTTATTCTTAATGTCAACACAATCGTATTTTACAGTCACAAAAACAAATGTATTAGGTAAATTGAGAGAGTCCCACTTACATTTTTAGGTTGCTTTTTATTGAGTTTCCAGTTTGAAGTATAGCCTCACTTCAGTACCTCCATACATCATCTCCTGCCCAGCCATCTCCATTTGACAATAACTAGAAGTGTGCTTGTTTTAGAGGACACAACCCATTCTGGTTCTTTCCTCTAACCTAATTTCCTGTTTGCTGGTGCTCTCTCACCAGCGCAGCTGTGGTTTCAATCATTAGTGGTCTCTCAGCCACTGGGAGCGTGTTTTGGTCCTGTCCCTCTCATAGTTCTGGTTCTTGAAAATGGCTCTTGAGAAACGTTCATCTTTTTAAAGGTGCATGAGTACATATATAGGTAGAAGCCACTTCCTTTTATGTACCGTTCTCCAAATTGTGGTGAGCACGCTGTCACCAGCACTGATGGGAAAAGATTTCCAGTGGCAAGGTGGTTTTGAATATGTGGCAAATACAAATACTTGGACATGGATTCGGATGGAGTTTCTGAGCTTAGTGATGTATTGCTAAATATCTTGATGGAAGTTTAGTCTTGCAGTGTAGCAGGGGTTTGATTTATTTATTTATTTATTTTCCCTGTGTAGTGTGCTGATTTTTGAGTTGTTTTTTTTTTAAAGCTACTTTTATAATTGGTATTTGGTATTTCAAAAACACCGAATGTATTAATCTTCTATTTAATTCTACTAGTAGATTAAATTTCATCATTGTTTAAATTAAATCCAAATGTTTAATGTATGTTTAAACGTTGTTGGCTTTTCTTAACCATGTTTTCTTTCCCACTTGTTACATCAGATAGCCAACCAAATTATCCCACAAGCTTGCCGGATTTTTCTTTGTTGTTACCTAAACCAGGGCAGGGATTAGAATTGGATTCTACCGAAGTGGGGGACAAACAACACTGGTATGGCAGGCTATTCTTGAATCATACATCAGTGTATGAGGTAATCTTTAAGGAATACTTTGCAAAGGCTAAACTGTTGCAAATGATTTTGAGAATTCAGTGTTAAACAAGATGTCTAGGAATATTGACCAATTTTTTCGTCACCTATGTTTCTAATATTTTCTAGCTCTCAAGTTAATGGAAGTATTTTAACCTATAGTATGATGTTAAACTATTGTGGGGGGAAAAAACCAAGCTGAAAGTTAACCTTTAACCATAAAACCGAACTGTTCAAATATATTGATAAATAAACATTTGTATACAGCTTTCAGATCCAGCTTTTAGTAGTAGATATGGTGTCTTTGCGTACCTCTTCTGCAAAATGTGCCTCTGAGCTTGGGAATACATGAATGTTCTTGATGGGTTTGGCTGCTCTTGGTCTTGAAATTCCCGAGCAGTGATGCATGAAGTGTGGTAGGTGGTATGTAATTTCACAATGGTAGGGGAGGTATACGACTTAGAACTTAAAATTTAGGTTGAAATTGCCCATATTAGGATTTTTATGTTGGATTTTTTTTTTTTTTGGCTACAAACCCAATATTTAATAAGTTCCATACTTGAGAAAGGCTTTTTTTTCAGCCTTCAAAAATTATTTGAGTATTAACTGATGTATGAGAAGTAATTAGGTCATTGAAACAAGACTGGTAGTTTAAAGAATTTGTCTTAATGGGATACAGAAGTTGAAGTGATACCTCTGAAAAGATTTTGTGAATGCTTAAAATTTTTTTGATGATTCAGAGAGGTGAACTTTTAAGAATTAAAGTATCTTTCTCTAACAAAAATATTTTTCCAGTGTTTTTGTTTAAAATAAATGCTCTCTGTTTGTTTAGCAGAGTTGACAGCTTTGGTTGGTTACCATAGTTCAGCACTGGTTTTGCATTTCCACGTGAATGTCTAGTAATTCCCAGGCTTGGTTCAGGTTTTGGGGATCTTGTTGTATTACTTCTGTTCCTGCCTGTGGAGATGTGCTTCTCTTCGTTGAATTTGGAAAAACATCAGACATGGCTTATGTTGTGATCTAATATGCCTCAAATGTCACTCATGGCTCAAAAATCAAATAACGTGTAGTAACACAGTGGCTGTGCACAGAAGCAAGAGATAAAAGGCTTCGCTTGTTTTACATTAGTTATCTGATGGATAGCTACTACAGCAAGTTAACGGTGATTGTATAAGCTAATAGCTGTTCAAAGATGTTTTGAAAAAACGAGAAAAAATTAACTTAAAATATGCTGCAGAGATAGGGGGAGCAAGGACAGCTTGATAGCATTTCATAGCTGAGAGGTTACAGCTGACTGGCGGAGTTCGGCTGTTGTTTGGTGTAGCTGTAGCTGTGCAGTAGTTGATTCTTGGGTTGTGTTGTCAGCAAAGTTGTTCTCTCACCTCTGGTTCCCCGTTTGCTGGCTGCCACTGCCAATACGTTCATTTTTCAGTCTTGTGAAAACCGAAAGCAGTAACTGTGCACCTGGAGCTCTTGAGGAGCTTGGTTAATCTTGTGTGGTGTTTGGATTGTGAGGATAAAAGGCTGGGAGGATCAAATAGGTGTCATGTTTTGGCCTGACCTTGACTTTGTCTGAATTACTTTGTTTATCAGACTTGGTTACTTTGTTTGATCCTGGTCCCCTGTTTAAGCCTGGCTTCTGCCTTTTGCCACCCCAGTTACACAGATGCAGAGTCTCTGCTTGTCAGATGGATTGGTGCTGCCCTACAGAAATGGTCTCTTAAGCAATAAAATTAGAAATAAATTCAAATAAGTCTGGTTAGGAAATGAAGTAATTTGGTAGCCTCGTGTGACCAAGAGCAGTGCTGTAGTGGAATATAGTACAGGGTATATGAATTAAGATAAAATAGTGTGGGTTTTGTCTCTGCATGAGTTCACTTAGTTGGTTTCTATTTAGATATTGATGGGGTTGGAGAAATGCAAGTAAGGGTGAGAAAGAAATTCAGACAAATGTAAACCTTAATTTGATACGCTGGAGATGTTGATGACGCTTTTGATAAAACTTGGGTTTTCATTCACTTGAACACTGTGGTGAAGTCATCCAAAAAATCTGGATGTGGTGCCCACTGGAATCTTCATTCATGTTTCTTGGAGTTTCATATTTAATGTATAGTGGACCAGAAGGCATTGTTGACCGCTAGGACTTATTTTTTTTGGAATTATATGGACTACTTGTGTAGATAGAATGACTTTGAGAATGTTTCTTGGAAAAATATTTTAAAGCAGTGTCATTCAAGCGTGTTTAACTTGTATTCCTTAAGTAGTGTTACTGGATAATGCCTGTGAATAATTAGAATAACTCTGAGCTAACTTTGCTCTTTGTTTTATTTTTTTTTCCCTCATTTCTCTCTTTGCAGGAGAAAATGGCCAAAATGGAGGTCAAGACGTCGCTTTTAGACAACATGATAGGGGTGGGAGATATGGTTCTTTTAGAGCCACTCAATGAAGATTCGTTCATCAATAATCTGAAAAAGCGCTTTGATCACAATGAAGTATATGTGAGTATATGTTAACAAATAACATCCTATGGGGAGCTATGTTGTCATTCTTAAAATATGTGTTTATTTATACGGATACACACAGACTGAATGCCTGAACATAATCTATTGTATTAGGGATATTTTAAACCTTACTTGTGCTGTAGTCTTTCCTGTCCTGCATTGTTTGCATTTGATCTTTTCCATCTGGGATATTTTTCCTTTTTCTTTTTCCCTGTTGCACAATGTGGTGGACCTCTGATTTTTATAAAAAACAGTTCCAGAACTGATGATGACAATAACTTTGATACTCCTGTTGTCAGAGGACATTGCAGTTATAAATAATTCACTTCCAGGGAAGGCACTTCCAGGATGTTAGAGCAGGTTGACGCAGAAACAGTATATGCTTGGAATATGCTAGGGATAGCTTAAATGTTGCCTGGTATCTTTGATTTGCAAAAAAGTTATGTTTATTAGAATGCTTGGCTCTTAAGCTAGAAACAATGAGCTTGGATATATGTGGAAGTAATCAAAATCTTCAGGCATATTAATCTCGTGAGTGATGATCAATAGGAGAGATGTTGTGAACTGACAGTTGAAACACAGGCTTGGAATGAAGAGGCAAATAGTGATTCCAGTTAAGCCTTTCATTTCCTGCTTCATCTCTCTTTGTTCCATTTTTGTTAAAACGTGCACAGTATTGTATCTGTTGTACTGCAGAGGTTGTGTGAACTTAATGATTTGTAGAGAGTTTCCAAGACTGCTGGTGAAAGATAAGTTTTTTAAGAGTAAAGCTGAAATATGTAAGCCAAAGTTATAGCTGTGATCTGCAAGCAGTTGTGTCTGCAGTTTATTACAATCAAATAGATGTGTTCTGTACTTAATTATAACTTAGCCTCCCTCCCCCTTTTTTATTTTTAGTGTGACTATATTTCTCCTTCTTGCTAAGCATTTGAACCTTCATGGTTTCATTGTACTTCTTCCTCTCCATTCTCCAGTATGGAAATATCTGTGTTATTTTTGTTTGCTTCTTCTGTCCCTTAGTTATAGTCTGTGCTTTTATACCTCTGCTATTCATTGTCTGCCACATCTTTCTTCTGGAGTCATTTTCCTACTCAACTGTGCCTGTTCCCTTTTCTGTAGGCATTAGCTTGGTAATACAGAGTTGCAGCTATCTGCTATCGTATCACCTCCACCCACTTGCTCCTTATGTTTGGAGCAGAACGGACCAGAAAAATAAAGGAAGATGAGGAGTCTCAGTTTCCATTAAAACCTTTGTTGGAGAAGAAAACCAAAACGATCTGTGTTTGTAAAAACATTTCTTCCACAATGGTCAAAAAAATCTTCCTGATACCTTTGAGAGTTACATTTCCAAAAATCTGTGTCTTAAATTTTCCCTGTTCTTCGAAGATGTAGTCCATTCCCTCTTGATAACCCTTAGACATTGATACAGGCAGGAAGATATCAGACTCCTCTTTGCTGCTCTTTCATCCTGCTTCTGGCAAGTCCTCCATATTCAACAGCTGCAGTGGCTGCCTCTCGTGGGATTCAGAGTTTTGTTTTTCAGTCCGTGGCTTGTATAATTAACCTGTCTCACATCAGTTTTAAGGTTAACTTTATATTCCTTATACCTACAGTAAAAGTGGGTGATTCTGAATCATCTCATTCCACTTTAGCTCAAGAAAATGTGAAGGAGAAGAGAAGGAAAGGGAGCTATTTGCCTAGAGTTTTAAGATGACAATACTACCTTGCCCAATTTTGGGGTCATATTTGAAAGTTTTATTTAAAGCATTTTATTTAAAGCATTAAAGATAGAAACCTATTCTGTGAGGGTACCCTAGACTATGCAGCCTCTTAAGAAGGATTGCTAAAAGTCATGTGGGAGTGAATTTGATAAGATTTTTTTTTTAATGTAAACTACTGTGGATTGCAAAGTATTTAATTGCATGTTTCTACTTAACTTAGACTGGATAGCTTTTTCTTGAAAGAAATCAGTTTGAATGACAAGTGGGTAATCTGTTTTATTTTTATGTGCTATGACGTGCTAGCTGACAACCATGTTCAAATGCGCGGTTCTTCGAGACAGGGACAGGGAAGCATGTGTTTCCCCCAGTTTCTGATTCGGTTGGGCCTGGCACTGATGTGCAATGTAATTAGCTGTATTATTTGGCAGGTGATACAAGGTGTCGCTTTTCTCTAGCAATGTAAGATCCTTTGCCTTGCAGGTGGAAAAGCCTAATACTTAAACATGCTCTGTAGAGAAGTATGAACTGCTGCCAAAACCAAAGGAGGTTTTTTTTTTTTTTTGGTCCGTCCCCTCCACCCCCTAATCATTCCCTTGTAGTTTGTTGCACTATCATTTACCCTTTTTATCTCTGGATTTGTTTGATCGTGTGATTATTTTTTTAAGGTCTTAGAAGTACTGTTTGTGAGTCCACACCGTGAAGGCAAAATGTTCCAGATCTTTGCAAGTATTAAAACTTTCGCTGCATCAGTGATGGAAAGAGTAGATGTTTACATCTGTGCTACATGCTGCTAACAAGTATACAAGTTAGTTAGTTTGCGATGCTGCATGATTTTATTTACTAAATCACTCTGAGGAATAATTTCTCCTTTCCCTATCCGTTGAGTTCTGCTACCCTGCAAATTTCACGCTAATGTTGCCTATTTTAGAAAACTTTTAAAACAGTAACAGTTGGAACCGTGCTCATAGTAACAACCACGTTAATTTTCAAGTGCAGACTCTTTTCTCCCTTCTCCTTATTGCCACCCACTCTCTTCTCCCCAGACCTCACTCATGAAAACTACACTTTACATTTCTGTTTTTAGACTTAGATGAGCACAATGAAGCCTTTGTGTAATCTGGAAGTAATGTTTGTTTTACCATGTAAAATCTGTAGTTTGCATGCGATCCCTGGGGAGACCAAATTGGACTATTAAAGAGCTACTGTTGATGCCTAACAAAGACTGCAGATTTCTTCAGCTCTAACAAGCTTCACAAGTTGACCACTCAGGATCCTTTCAGGGGACAATAGAATCACAGAATCATAGAAATGCCTAGGTTGGAAGGGACCTTTCAGATCATCTAGTCCAAACATCAACCTAACTCTGACAAAAACCATTGCTAAACCATATCTCTAAGCACTGTGTCTACCTGTCTTTTAAATACCTCCAGGGATGGTGCCTCAACCACTTCCCTGGGCAGCCTGTTCCAGTGCTTGATAACCCTTTCAGTGTAAACATTTTTCCTAATATCCAGTCTGAACCTCCCCTGGTGCAACTTGAGGCCGTTTCCTCTCGTCCTATGTCCCGTTACTTGGGAGAAGAGACCGACACCCACCTCTCTACAACCTCCTTTCAGGTAGTTGTAGAGAGTGATAAGGTCTCCCCTCAGCCTCCTTTTCTCCAGGCTAAACAATCCCAGTTCCCTCAGCCGCTCCTCGTAAGACTTGTTCTTCAGATCCCTCATCAGCTTTGTTTCCCTTCTCTGGACCCGCTCCAGCACCTCAGTGTCTGTCTTGTAGTGAGGGGCCCAAAACTGGACACAGTACTTGAAGTGGGGCTCGCCAGTGCCGAGTACAGGGGGACGATCACTTCCCTAGTCCTGCTGGACACACTGTTCCTGAAACAGGCCAGGATGCTATTGGCCTTCTTGGCCACCTGGGCACACTGCTGGCTCGTATTCAGCCACCAGTTGACCAACACCCCCAGGTCCTTTTCTGCCAGGCAGCTCTCCAGCTGCTCTTCCCCAAGCCTGTAACGCTGCATGGGGTTGCTGTTGACCCAAGTGCAGGACCCGGCACTTGGCCTTGTTGAACCTCATACCAATGGCCTCAGCCCATCGATCCAGACTGTTCAGATCCCTCTGCAGAGCCTTCCTACCCTCAGGCAGGTCGACACTCCCACCCAACTTGGTGTCATCTGCAAACTGACTGAGGGTGCGCTCAATCCCCTCATCCAGATCATTGATAAAGATATTAAAGAGAACTGTCCCCAGTACTGAGCCCTGGGGGACAACACTTGTAATCAGCCACCAACTGGATTTAACTGCATTCACCACCACTCTCTGGACCTGGCCCTCCAGACAGTTTTTAACGCACCGTAGAGTACTCCCATCCAAGCCATGGGCAGCCAGTTTCTCCAGGAGGATGCTGTGTGAAACTGTATCAAAGGCTAAAGACTCTAAAGTCCAGGTAAACAACACCCACAGCCTTTCCCTCATCCACCAAGAGGGTCACCTTGTCATGGAAAGAGATCAGGTTTGTCACAGTTGTGGGGTTAAGTTCAGCCCTGATGTCAGTTCTCCATTGGAAGCACTACTAAAAGTTGTGTCCAAGTTTAAAAAACTAAGTCAAACTGAAGCCATGTGAACGGATTGAAATGTTTCTACAGCAGTAAACCAGGGCTTACTCAACATCAGCTTCTAAGCAGTTTTCTGTAGACTCACGGTTGTGTCTGTGCTACATATGTTAGTTTTAAAATGGAGTTGTAGTTATAACGTTCGAAAGGATTTGTTGTGAGGAATGAGAACTGTAACATTGATAGCTTTGAAAACGCTGTAAAATTGGCCAGATGTTGCATAATTGTGTTAGCCAGCCTGGATAGGTAAACCAACGAAGGGGGCTTATAAGAAAGATGGAGACAAACTTTTTAGTTGGGCCTGTTGAGATAGGACAAGGCGTAATGGTTTTAAGATAAAAGGGTAGATTTGGACTAGATATAAGGAAGAAATTATTTACGATGTGGGTGGTGAAACACTGGAACAGGCTGCCCAGAGGGGTGGTAGATGCCCCATTCCTGGAAATGTTCAAGGTCAGGTTGGATGGTGCTCTGAGCAACCTGATCTAGTTGAAGATGTCCCTGCTCATTGCAGTGGGGGTGGACTAGATGACCTTTAAAGGTGTCTTCCAACCCAAACTACTCTATAGTTCTATGAAATGCAAGAGTCAGATTGAGCCATCAGTGAGCAGTACCAAATCTCTCCCTGTAGCTAAAGATGACAAGATAAATGGGCTCATTCCACTGGAAGAGAATACAATTTTTGTCTTTTCTAGTGCCTTTCACAGTAGGTATGTTTGATGCTGAATGTTTGATGTTGGACATGGTAGCGCAGCTCCATTTACCCCTTTGAAATTCCAAATCTTCTTCATAAGAGCTCCCCTTTCAAGAGCATTCAGATCTGGATCCCCTGACTGTCCTCTTGTACCATCCTGGGCATGGGCGCTGTACAGCCCGTCAAGAAAATTAGCTAAGTTTCATATCATGGTGCAAACAGGGCAATAAGAGTACTCCTAACAGTTAGAGAACAGAGTACAGCTTGATTACCTGTTGTTCAATTTTATGTGTATTTGTTGGAAAGTCTAATGAACTTGGGTGTTAGGTTGCATACCAGAGCGCAAAGCTGGAGGCTGTGCCTATAAAAATAAGCATGAAGGCTGGTGGAGCTGGAGTTAGGCCAAATATTCTACTAAAGGCCATCAGATTCTGCAGTAATCTCATGCTGAGTGGCTTTGCGGGGGGAAGGGCTCATTGGGTAACACGCATGTGTTAATTGGAAATGGGAATCTTGGAGTTTAGTCATGTCTGGAAACATCTGGGGTACGTCTGACCAAGAAAAACCTCCTTAAAAAGCTGTACTTGTTTATTATATTATTTTTGCAACTCTTAAACTTTTTATTGATAAAATTTGCATCGCTTTTTTGCAAAAGTTTTTTCTGTATATATCAGTAACAAAAGCCTGTGAGACTTTAACTTTACAGAGTAAGCGTGGCTCATGGGCAATGCAGTTAGCAAGTAGCGAAACCACAATGTTGATTATTTGAAGGTTCCAGGGAGCAGTTTGTGTGGTTAAAATGTATGACCTAGAGACCGCATGAAAAACTTCAAATACATTCATAAAATTCAGTTTGTATGTGACTGGTGAATTTTGACTCATTCTGTTGAACTCCTTCCCTGAATTTTTTATTTTGATTTACTTTTTTTTTTTAAGTTGGTTGAAATATGCTCAGCCAATCCAGCTCAGCAATTATTTTTCCTTTGTGTTTTGGGATGCCGACAAATGGGCAGGGGAGCATCTGTCTATATGTGTATTTACAGTGATTGATGAACGGTAGAGATGTGGGATAAATTGTAGTGTACGTATTGGTCTGAGGCTTATTTTTGTACTGGGTTTGCCGCTTTGTGAAGCGTATGGAAGCAGCAGGGGAGGTGTGAGGAGTCTGGAGGGGAGTGGAGCTGCGTAGGCTCACGGGAGTCAGCCTTTAGAGGCCAGACACAGCTTTATTCTGCTGCCCTGCACATTTTTCCCTGCAGTTATGTTGTTTCTTGAAGTCTTCCCAAATTTGCAGAGGTCAACGTTTTGTTCCTTACAACAAAATGTTTGTTTGTTTTTTGTTCTTCCAACAAAACAGAATCTTTCTCTGATGTCAGTGTTTAATTTGTATTTTCTGTGCGTGGAGTTTGTGGGCTGCCTTGGGCAGGAACAACCTTATGGTACTGAACACATGTTGTTTTATCACTGCAATATTAAATATTTGGCATTCCAGTATAAGAACTTAGTGTTAGCTGTTTGAGGTAGCATCCTTGTGGCTGCCTTCTGGTGGCGTGGCTATTGCGGTGTGCTTGTTTCACAGCCTGAGCCGCTTCCTGTTGATCTCTATTGTTTTGATGTTTTAGGGGTAGCCTTTTTGTTTCTGACTTGACTATAATCTACGATGCCTGTCTATAGTATTGACTATAGAGTTATGTGAATGAGACCTATTGTCTTGGTCTGCATCGGACTAGTGTGACCATCCCTCTATATAACTCTGTTGTGATGACCAAAGTTTTGTGGTATTAGGATACGTGAATGCCGCTTGCTGGGAAAATCTTCATTGTAATATAATTGAGTGATTGTTGAAGTTCAATCTTATTCTCAACTTTATTACCTTCTGAAGTCAGCGTGATCATGGTTGTTTTTAGTATGTTGTTCTTGAGGCCCGATGGCGTCCTTTGTTGGGTTTTGAAGAGGCTTGTTATCCCCTGTGGTTTAGGGTACGTCCTAGCTGCGTGCACGCCTGCCGGCAACAGGTCTGTGCCCTTGCTGCTCCTGTAGCAACACACAGAAGAGTCTGTCCCCCTGCCAGACCCGGCTCTGCTCTCCTGTACCTCGACGTATTTACTTGTGTTTATTCAACGAGTCCAGCCTGGACTGCTCGTCCTCCTTTGGGAGTTTGAGGAGAAGCAGGTGTGGTGACTGTCATTTCTTAAAGGCAGGATGGTTTGAGAGCCGGAGCAGAGCAGCCATCCATCCGCCCATGATGGGAGCCCAGGGGACCTGAGTTTCCTCAGATCTCTTTCTCTTCCTCCCTCGGGAGATGCCTGCGTCGGTTTGAGCGATTTTCCCATCAGTGCCTCAACAGTTTCCCTCTTTGAGGGAAGCTACTGAGTTGTAGTAATAATATTGTTGCAGCTGCCACAGGCTAGGACCTTGAAGCCTGCTGCTTCTCCTTCAGATGTGAAGAAGGGCTTGTGTGCCCAAGGCACATCTTTTCCCGTGATAGCTTGTGGTCTAAGAAGGAAGTGCTCTGCCTCCCTGTAAATCTTGCTTTGCTTGTTACCTAGATAGAAATCCTGTTGGTCCTCTGGCCCTTTGCATCGGCTCACTCTGGTAAAACAAACTTTATAACTTGCCCGGAGTCAGGAGTAAAGATTTTTACAGCTAGCAGGTTAGTTGCTTTTTACCTTGAAGTGCTTTGTGGGAGGAGAGTTACTTATCTCAAGGCAGTGCTTTGTTTCCTTTCCATTTTGTACAGCTCCCATGATGCTGAGCATAGCCTTTGAGGTACTTGTTTCTAGGGCTGTATGCAATATCTGCATAAAGGAGTAAGAAAACATTAATAAGGATCACAGAAAATTATATGCCTGTTGTGGGCTGTGTGTAGGGGTCTTCTCCTTCCCTACACACTCTTTCTTTTTTTGCCTCTGATGTGACACTTTGAAAAAAGAGAGGAGGTGGTGTAAGAAATGCCTCCTGTAGGGCCCCAGGGACTGTTACAGTGTTGGCTCTGCCCCAGAATGCTGTATATTTCTTCACTAACGTGATGATGACATTTTGGGCATTTACTAGTGATTTCAGTGCACGTTATATGAAATAAAAGCACAAAAGGAAGGTTAATGAAATATTGGCAAATAACAGAAATAGAGGCAAAAGCGTCCAAGTACTGTAAAAACATGGTTTTCACCCTGAAGAACATAGGTTAGCCTCATCTGCAGCATGGCAGGAGGCATCCTCCCCCCTCCTCCTCGTTTGATTCATACAGAAATAATGAAACATTTTGGAATGAGTGCTCTCGCTAAGGTTTTCACCAGTGGTTTCTTGTCGCAGGCACTATCCAATCTCCAGCTACTGGTTGCTTACGAAAACAAGTCTTGATTTTTTCAAAAGTGAGCAAGCACTGATGTTCTGGGGTATTTAAATGCTCTCCTTAAAATTTCTCATATCTGGGTTGACTTCCTCATCACCTACTTCACAGGTTTTGTCTGTAATTGCATCCTGCGCAGGAATTCTCTTTGTTTGTATAAAAACATCCCAATGTAGTCAGAGAGGAGGAGATGATTTCTCTGGTTTGTTAATAATAACATTAGAGTCTGTCATAACGATCATGAGGTTAGCAGCAATATTCACTGAGCATTGGAGAGATTTCTATGCCCTCGAGAAACTCAGAAGAGAAACCTGATAGTCTGTACACATGCATCCCCTTTTGAGTACTGGCTTCGACTTGCCGCGTGGGTGTCTTTCTCTGGCTCCGCTCTTACTTCAGGGCTCTGATCTAAACCAGGTTGCAGTACGATGAAGGGCTTGATCCTGGGCAGTGCGGGTTACCCACAGCTCGTTCAGACTGCTGCTGTTTGCACAGTGACTCGCAGGATCAAGCCTATATTGAAGAATATTTTAGCAGTATTGTTATCCCTTTTGACATAGGTTGCCTGTGCCACGGTTGTTTGATTTAGGTTATAGATGTGTGCCTCTGCCTTTGTGTTACCTGTTTGAGCTTTGTTTCTTGAGTCATTATATCAACCATCAACCTATTTGGTACATGATTGTGATACATAGTAATGCTGTCTAATTTTGTTTCCCCTAGCAATAAGATGGTTTTGCTTGAACTGTGGATGCTGTTGCCTCAGTTTCTTCTTTTGCTTGATTTCCACCCCCCCCACCCCCCCAATTAGCCATCCTGTGCTCTTCTACATAGTTTTCTTAAGTCCTTACTGTCCTGTTCAGGTTTTACAAGGCTGCCTATCATGATTAATAACTGCATTAAGCACATATAATAGCTTACAGGATTGGGGTTTTTTCTATTACAACTTTGTCCACTATATTTCTGGGGCTAAAACGCTGTGTCCGAGAGGGTGGTGTTGAGCAAGAGAGTTTTAATCATCATGGAGAATAGTCTGTGTTTGTTCAGAAATCCAGTATTCTATTTCTTCGCTCATACAAACATAATTAGAAAGGACTCCATCCAAACTGCAGTGAAAAATAGTATCAAGGGGGAGAGGTTCCTCCATGTGTGTGTGTATATATATGTGTATGTGTATATACATATATATATATATGGAGAGACAGAGAAAGACTGCCTAGGAGAGTCTCGTTTATATTTTCAGTTTACTACAGACTATCTTTTGGTAAAGCAGGTTTTTAGCATTGGCTTCCCTTCCACTGAGGGAGGTGGAAACAGGCTTTCTTATCTGTAGCAACTCACTGATTATTGTGACCTCTTCAGAGCTGTTCAGGAACTTTGTAGAGATGGTATATTTACTGGGAAATATTAATGAGAGGAGTCGAAGCACAGAAGTTTCTTTTGCTAAGGATTAGTGCCCTGTGATGCTGTGCGAGTCCAGCCCTTAGTGGATATGGGAAAATACTCACAGATGCTCCTGTTGGCGGAAACTTTGTTAGTTCCTGTTCTTTCCACTTGATCGTTGCTCTTTGGGATCCTGGGGTTGTGTTGTGCCTGCGTGGCTGCCTGCAGATGGTACCCGGAGGCTCAGCTCATGCACCCAGCTCAGTGAGGCACGGGGAGTGTTAGCCCAGCATTGGCTCAATGCAAAGTGCAGCTGCATAGCTTGGATTGCAGGTAGAGTTTATTTTGTATGTGCTGTCATGAAACAGTGCAGGCAAACCCTGGAGTGTTACAGGATGAAATCCCAGTTTGTTTGTTCGTTTGTTTGTGTTTTTCAAGTACCCGGCCCATCCCTCTCCACCAAACAATACAAACACCTAGGTTGCTATATTCAGTAATAGAGTAAATCAGAGCCCCAGAAATAGTAATGGTCTAAGGTGGTTTTGCTTTTAGTCTCAATGCTACTCTTTTCCTTATTCTTTTCAAACGCAGCCTCTTGCAACTTTGTGAGCGTTTCCAACCTGGAAAAACACAATGGACCAGAAGCAGGGTGCATTTAGCTATTTTATTGTGGCCAACCACAATGAAAAACAAATTTGAGCACACAGCATGCTTGTTCAAATAATAGGTGATATTTTAATAAGGTTCTGATCTAGTTGCTAATGTTTATTAAAATGAGAAGCTTCATTGTGGAGTAACGTTGCAGTGTTAAATTTGCCAGGTTCTGTTTGAGTTTGAGACAGTTCAGAAAACTGAGAACATGTACGTACAGGCTTCCTTTGCGTCTGCCATCTCTTTGGCCTCAGCTATTCTGAGCATGCAGCGGCACACGTGCTTATGAGCTGGCATGATCCAGAACCACAGTAGTTCAGGCAAATACAAATGAAAATGGGTATTACATTAGAAGTGTACTTCTGCGTATGTCACATTAAAAAACACCACAAACACAAAACACAGCCCTCCCCCTTGCAAAAAACCCAGTGCTGCTCAGACCTTCGTTCTGGATTTGTTCCGATAAAATCTAGTCACGCTTCTCTTTGATCTTACTTTAATATCTCTCATTTCAATGTGTTGTTTTAGTGGTGTGATCTGACACTGTTCAAAGTCATAGGAACCCAGTACACTTGAGCATAATCAATACTAAAGAAATGTGCATTATGCATATCTGGAGTATTAAAATTGGTCAGAATAAATGGAAGAATCAGTATCCACACTAGCAATCTTATTTTACTAGAATTTCTTTGTTTTCTATTTCTGTGCTCGAGCGTTTAATAAATAAGTAAACAGAGGAACCTTATCGGGCCCTGGGAATTTAGTACACTTGCAGGGTACATTAGCAGTTGGGCCTTTTACAGCAGGAGTGACTTGTTGCAGCAGCAATTTTTCTGGACTGTTACAGGCTGCCATGGGTAAGGAGCAGTGGGTCTGTTTTTAAGAGCTGGCAAAAGTGATGTAGAGTACGCTTCCAGAAGGTTTGCAGTAAATCTGTGTAGGCGCTTAATGGTTTAAACTCTGCAGAAGGTTCCTTTGCCAGAGGATGCCGCAGATCGAGAAAAGCTTTTAAAGACACGAAGCAGGTTGTTACGTTAGCCCCAGCTCTGCAGCTCCTGTGCTGCAGCCTCAACTGCTGTCAATAATGTTTCCTGGCTTCTGCAGCTGCAATCTCCTCTCTTCTGGGCCCTTGGGGTATTGCAAGACTAACTTTGTGAGGAGGAAAAATAGCTTTATTAATATACTGAATCCCACGGTGTGAAATATTCTCCCTTAAGCTCTACTCGTGGTCTTCTAAAAGCTCCCCTTTTTGAGCTGGCCTGTACGGCCTCTTCCCTGTGTATGAGACTTCACCACAGTGCTTGTGTGTCCTGACTGCGGAGGTGTGTTGGGACCTTCTGCCAGGCTCTCTAAGGTTTTTGCAACCTCTCCGCTGAAAAGGTCCACAGGGATTTCAGGCAGCTTGCCAGTTTCTAGCATAGCTTTCCCCAGCCCTTGGCTGAGAAGAGGCTGCTGCCTGTGGTTTCTTCTGAGCAACGGGAGCCTCACATCATCTTGCTATTTCAGGCTTCTTCTTAAGCCAGTCTTAAAGCTTGGTTTAGGCACAGAAGGTCTTGCAGGGTGCATATAAGCTTGAAGTAGCACTAATATCTTGCCCCAAGTGATTATGTTGGCTTTCAGTCCTAAGGGGAGAAAATCAGGCATCTAAGTGTCTTGGTCATTGCATCTCCAGCACTGCTTAGAAGTGATGTGTAATAAATACTATCAGTTTTTCCGTTTGAATTGTGATTTAGAATTTTCTTCTTGCTTGGGGTGTTAAACAGGCATGAGTTGTATGCATTTTTTTGATGGAGAACGCAGAATGCGTTGTCACTTGGCCTGGTAGAAATTTGAATGTTCTCTTCCGCATATGAAATGTTAGCCCATTACAGTGTTGCCGTGATGCGTGACAGATGCACTGATAAACAAGTAAGTGCCCTTTTGGTCTGGGTTCTGGATGAACGCGCCAAGGAGGCAGAATTTGCCTTTGTGAGTTATTGCAATAAAGTAGAAATTTGGAGGAAGGAGTATTATCAAGAGTCTCTAGTTAGCAAAACTTGAGTAGACAACAGATCTTGTCCAAACTTGCAAAACAAGACCATGTCAAAGCAAGAAAGAAATCAGATCTCCTAACTGCATTCTGTGCATTCATTATCATGAGGCCATTCCTCTAGGGTTTCATTTTTTTTCCTTAAACACGGAAAATGAAGGATCTCTTCAGTCCCTGGGGTGTCACAGTATGGTCTCCCACTATTCTTGGGTGTTCCGCTTTCAGCTCTGGAATGTTTCTGTGCTTGTCGCTTGCTCAAGGATTTAAGCCATTTATTTTGTTTGTTTATAATAGAGTTCTGGTGGGAAGGCAGATGTTATGTGGGAAAGCTATTTTCCGGATCTGTTTATCCCTGTTACATGGAATCTCAGAAACCATCAGTAGCAAGTAGCTATTAGGCATCAGCTTTGAGATATTGGCATTTTTTAGAAGAGGAAATGTATTAGCTCTTATAAGCAGCTTTGCAGCAAGACCAACGATTTTTGGCATGCTTTGGCTCAGTGTTTAAAATGGACATGAGTATGTCTTTGTTTCTATATAATCATTTGACCTTTTGAAATATTGGTATTTTAGGAAATGGTCTGTATTCGTTCATGTCTGACAATAAACAGCTGACTTGAATTCCCAAAATACATCATCTAAGCAATACTTAGCTATGAAGAGATGCTTCTAAATACATCTCATTTGAATTCAAAATTAAAAATCAAAGTTTTCACTTTCACTCATCTTTGTTTACCTTGGCGTCTCAGGATACTTCAAGGAACTTAGCAATTAAATTGTATGCTGTCATGGTAGCAGAATAGCTGAAAAGGGCAAGTCTTCGAGTTTCAAAGAATTCCTGTTTCAAAATATAATCTTCAAGATCTGGCCTTCATCTTTCTTCTGCTGATACTTCCCGGCACTGATTTCACAACAGGCTGAGTTCACAAATTCTTAAGATTTAGCAGGAAACAAGTTAACGTATTAATGTTTTATCAGGAAGGAGTCCTAACTGGGGTATGCATGCACTTGTGAAGACTAGAAAGCTTCTTAGTCTTGGGCATCTGTTATTCTTGCCAAGAATCCGTAGGGTTGCAAATTGCCAAAGCCACATGTACTGAGAGAGCAAAGTAAACACTGTAGAAAGGCAATTTTTGCATTTTCTTCTTGTTCAGCCAAAGAGATTGGACATAGATGGAAAACACTTTCCTCCTTAGGAGGAGGATGACCACAAAACTAGAACATTTTTTTTATTATTATTTGAAGAAAATATATATAAGCACGTACTGCAGCATGTGTTTGAAAGAAGAAAAATCCTAATCATTTGGGGATTTTTTCAACAGTCTGTATCTGAATGCCTTTGGGGGCGCTTCCCTTCCAGGTTGCGGCGTGAGGCAGGTTGGAGTTGTCCCTCCTTCTAGTTGCAGCCTGGCTGCCAAGGTGCGCCAGGCACGTTCACGCTCACTACCCCTGCAACACTCTGCCTGGGCTCTTGGTGTGAAACCAGCCCGTTTCCTAGGGCATTCGGTCTGTTCTGGCTTCGATGCAGAGAGGGAAATGTTTTGCAGAAGGTTTCTGGCCAGTTCCAAAGGAGAGGAGAAAGTATGCGTTATTGAGAAATAGTAAGTCTTGAGCCCAATTAGTGAAGTATTGCATTTCATCGTAGCCGCAGTTGTACAGCAAGTTGTCAGCAGCGGCTACTTCTATTTCATCCTGTGGGTAGTAAACACTGCAAGGATAAACTACGAGTCTCTGGAAGCCTCATACTACTTGTTTTATCACTGCAGTCTATTTTCTTCAACTCTATTTTAAATGGGACAGAAAATGCCATGTGAGTTCATAGCTTGCCTATACATATACATGCTGTGGAAGATGGGAAATATTGCTCTCCTAGCTTTCTGCTTAGGACCAAATTTATTTAGTATTTAGCAGAAAATTGCTTTAGATGTGAAAGATGGGGAAGGGTTGCAGCACTTAGTATTGTTAATTTGTGACTGCAGCTCTGGAGGTAATTTGGTGTTCTGTTGAACCTGTTGGTGAGTAACTCGGGCTCCTTGTGCCTCTGTTCCCATTAAAAATGCATATTGTAGCACTCCTCTGTAAGAAAAATTGTGGGGATAAATCCAAATAGTGATTCAGAGGTGCTAAGGTGTTACGGGGAAGGAGCCATTGAAAATCATACATCTATGTAAAAAAACATTGTTTTTCTTCAGTAGTTACTAGCAAGTGTAATCCAAATAACAGGAACCTGTGGCTTTTGTGTACACCCTTCGTACCTCCCAGGGAGTCCCTGGTTATTGGAAGACCGTGTTTCACCAGGTGTTATTTATTTATTTCATGGTTGTGGAAAAGAGATACCAAACACTGGGGGTTTAATGAATCTTTGATCGGTATCTGCAGGCAGGGTGGGATGGGGTTGTGGCATTTCTTGCCACTCGGGTGTATTTGAGTGCAGCCCTTGCAACGGGGGGGAGGTGTACAGAGCTGCGGGGCATCCAGCAGTAGGCTTGATGAAGGCTGGTTAATTGTGTTATGTGCCGACATGGCAATCAGGGTGTACGGTGTCAGTCTTTATTCAGCTTGCTAGTGAACGGGACCTAACACAGTAAAACAACGTATTACTCCGTCTGCTTTCCAAGGGTAATGGCAAGTATTTTTAGAATCTGGAAATAAAAATTATGCTTCACGTCTGCTGAGGAAGCACAGCAGGACTTCGACTGACTTGAATCCTGACAGTAAATCACTCCATTGATAGAAACCTGTCAGAGGCTATTAGTCTTCAGGCTTATTCCCTGGGAAGCTCTTCTGTGCCCGAGGCTTTGAAGAGACGATGTGAAGCTCCCCCTCAGGTGAGGGAGCCCAGTCCTGCTCTGGCTTTGCCTTTACATGGTTTTCTACGAGTGCACAAGGGCTGTAGCAAAGCTCGTGTGACATTTGCCATGCAGATGGAGTCGGTTCTTTGTGAACATCTGTGTTCTTTTCCCTTTCCCTCCCCCAACTGAATTAGTCACAGAAATATTGTACGATTGGGCTTTCTTTGCAAAAACATTCATAAGAGGCTTTCGGTTATGTAGAAATAGAAACTTGGTACCCAACAGTGATTGTTGAGAGAGATCTAAAAGGTGTTTCAGAGTGTATGTACATATTTATCCATTGCTACAGTTAGGCTTTTTGTTTGTTTTTTGCATAAGTATTAAATGGGCGGATAATATATAAGCAGGAAAGGTACGTTAAAGAGAAAAATCCATGATATTTTTTTTTTATTTTCTTTCAACAGACATACATTGGCAGTGTGGTGATATCAATAAACCCTTACAGATCTTTACCCATTTATACTCCAGAGAAAGTGGAAGAATACAGAAACCGAAACTTTTATGAACTCAGTCCTCACATGTAAGTATCGTGAAGAAGTTTTAGTTTTCATTCTGTCCTGGAACAGATGGTACCAGCTGTGTCTGTCATCAAAAGTCTGTGTTGATTAAAGCAAAAAAAAACCCCAAATCACACCACCACTCCTCCAAAATGAATTTTTATTAATTCATCCTTATTTTAAAGAGAAGTCAAGATGAGTTACTCTTTCTGTTTCATGTATTTAGATCCTGGTATGTGAATTTCAGAACATTTTCCTGTGATTGTTAGCAGTAGCCTTTATTACTGCATTGGAAAGCAAGTAGTCTGTTTTCGAGGAAATCTGTTTCTTTCGAAGTCCAGATTGCCTTGTGAAAGCCTCTAGGTGTTAAAAATTTTTGGGTCATATAGTGTTAATTTTGATATCTGAAACTCTTAATTTCTCTTTACACAATTCAAAAAATGAAAAAAACCCACCATGATGAATGCAGAAACATATTGGATATGTCTGAATGGTAACTGTAGGAAAATAAACCTTGGTCTCCTCTGTGCTGGGTGAAAATGAGCCTGTTCTAAAAGGGCAGAGTACCACAAATATAGAATGCAAATTTTAAGGCTAAAATATATAGCATATATACAGACATATAATATTGCAAAATATGATTTGCATGTGATGTAAATTCCAAGTCTACATTTAGGAATAGAAGGCTGGGAAGTAGGTATAATCTCTTATTCTGACTTTGATTCACCTTCTGTAATTCCTCTACAAGGGTCCGTATTGCCAATAAGTCAAAGGCCTTGCCTTGTAGTTATAGAGAACTGACACAACGCCCATTATTTGGGCCTGGTCAGAATTATTGGGAGTAATGGAACGTGGTTAAGCCCTGTCCATAATAGGACAGGACTTTAGTCACAGGTGTAGGTGGTATGGCTGAAAATGAGGTATCTTGTCTTCCGGGTCTGTATGTTGTGGTAATCATTCTATCTTGGTAGACATCATAGTGGTGAGCTTAAAGACAGCTAGTCCTCTTCCCCGCATGATGCTGGGATAGCGGATGTTCCCAGTGTGTTGTGAGGTTGCCATCTGACTTTGCAGTCACATACTCAGGAGACTGACTTGAGTGATCAGTGATCAGATGAGTGTCTAAACATGGCCATAAATCTATGCATCTTCCTTCAGTGTTAGCTTTTAGGTTAAAAGGAAATTATGTATGGAAAGAGTTCTGGAATTTATTTTGTTCTGATTAATTTTTTGCCCTCATGCTTCATCTGTAACTACGCCAGATATGTTGGCTGAAATGCAAATAGCCAATTAATCAGATGAAATAAGCTTCCCATAGTTCTTGGCCCTCTTGGATCTGAACTCTGGCTATGTTCAGGTTTTCTTTCTTCACAGTTTTGTTTAGCAAGCACAATTGCTTGCTAAATTAGCACAGTTGCTTTCTAAAAGAACTTTCTGCTCTGCTAACTTTGTTCAGCTGTATAAAATTTACTGTCATATGATGGAAGATTTTAAAAATAAAATCTGGGAGTTACAGTTTGACATTCTGAAAGTCAGTACTATGTGCTTGGTTACATGTTGAATCAAGTACACAGTAATATATTGATCTCTGCATTTTTCCCATCTCTCTTGAGGGATGTTTTTCCAGAATAGAAACGGTCAACAGTCATTCTTGTGTGTATTATGAGGGTCTTTACTTGGTAGAAAAATGTTTCGTAAACATCATTCATCACTAATGACAATAATTTTATGGTCAGGCTGCCGTCTCAAAGCAAGAACTTCTGGAGTCCAAACACTAGAAATCCACTTTAAGAGCAGTAGTTTGAAGTGAGGAAATGTAGAATTTTAACTATGTCAGGAGATCTCGACTGTGTGATAGTAATAGATTTTCCTTGCAAGTTTGGATAGAATGCCAAGTCATTAAAAGTGTAAGGCTAATTTGTCTTGGACAGATACGTCTCTCCAGAAATTTGCTTTATTTGGTATTGCTTCTGTAGGAAAATTTTGTCTTCTGACAACATCTCTTTGAAACTACAGGACTATGAAATAATCTTTGTTATGTTGCTTTTTTGTTTGGTTGGTTTGGGTTTGGTTTTTGTTTGTTTCTTTTTTGTTTTGTTTTGTTTTTTTACAGATACAATGTTTTCTTTTCAAAGTGTAGAAATATAAAATGATCTTACTTTATGGTGACCTTGCGTCCCTTCCCACCTGTCTGTAGGTGCTTATGAGAACTGCAGAATCAAGGGAGACACTTGTCTCTGCTAAAGTTGGTAAACTTCTCACTGTCTTTAAAAGATGCTTTTAAAATATTGTAGGTGTCTAAAATAAGGGCTATGTAGGCTGTCTTACGCCATCTCTGACAAGCCTAAACAACTTTTCATCCCCTTTAATATAGAGTGCCTTGTGCTGTAGCCTAAGGATTGATGCCAGTCCACTTGCTCACTCTATGAACATAGAGCTGGTACTTGAATGCTGCCTCATAGACCATGAGGTGAGCTTCCAGGTTGACCATATGGTCCTGCTGCAGCCCAGCCTAGACTGATCACCAACGGGGTGCTTGCCTACCACGCTGGTCAGTACAGGCCAGGAACTGGGTTTGGGACAGAGCCGGCATCCTCCCAGTCTTGGAGCTTGCAGCTAATGCTAGGGTTGACTGATCTTGGGAGTAGGAGGCCATGGTTAAAAGCAGGGTTCAGGCATGTCTGAGGATGTTGCTACAATTCCACAGAGACCTTGCAATCTTCAAGCTTTTTTTTTTTTTTTTTTTTTTCCAGCTCAGGAACTTTAATGAAGAGATGCTGTGAGACCAAATTGCAATTTGTGGTATTCTGACGTGGGGTAAAAAAACCCCACATTGATTTGTGGAGATGTACATATTTTTCTTTGATGTGTAAATCTCCATTAAGCCATGGCCTTTTCAGAAGAATTGATTGTGGGTAAGCCCACCGTGCCATTTAAGTATGCTTTGGGAAAAGGCTTTTGGTTCCTATTGCATAATCCTGAGCAAAGCAAAACTCTTGACTGTTTATAAGGAAATTAATGCATATGACCTAGAAAGTATGTCTAGAAATAAAACGATATATAGTGTGTTTATTTCAGCATCTCCTTTGTACAAATAATCAATCTAATTTTGTTACTAGTGCTAGCTAGAAAAATGCAAAGAATTTATTGCAGAAAATTTCTAGCAGCAATTTGGTTTGAGATTCCTACAGAAACCAAGTCTGTGTGGCACCAAAACTCTTCTGTCAGAAACAAACATGCTGTTACCTGTTAACATGGTAGCTCATATTCTCCAAGGTCTGTCGTTTTGGAGAGAACCTTCAGGTTTGGGAATCACAGGTTTTAAGTGTCAGTGTCTCTGGAGCAGGCTGCCATGGGACACTCCCAGAGCTCTGGCTGCGTGTGGGAGCTCCTGGGAAACAAGGAATCTGACCATGTTTTGCTTATTTTCCGGTAGTTTCATATGACCTTCTGTCTATGCTTGAGGTGTGTGCAAGCATTTGTATGCGATGGATTGGTATAGGGGGGATGTGCTTGAGAATGCCAGCAGAGAGTCCCAGTAAAATAGCAGGCTTGGTGAGCAAATGAAAACAGAAGGAAAAAGGGAGAAAAGTATATAATGACATGAAGGGAATCCATACCTAGGGATTTTTTTCCATATATGGTCACTGAAGGAAACACAGACTCACGGGAGTGAAAATCTGTCCACATGTTTTCTTAGCCCTAGTCTGAAAGGCGAGGGAGTAAACGCCTAGTTATCTGCTCTACGTTTCATCAACCTTAAGAGCGTCTGCGAGAGTGACTGAGGCTTTCAGTGACGCTAGTTAATACTTAATTGCAGGCTTTGGGCATTGTTTTTTTTTTTTTAGTTATTTTTTTAAAATGTTCTTTGGAAACTACAGAGTAAGGCCACGGACACATTTTGAATGGGCAGCTAAACTGAATTTCTGGAAGAAAGTTTCTGGTCAGGTTATTTTGGATAGTGTTATACCTCATAAAATTTGATCAAAGAGATTTTTATTTTAATAGTCCATTCCTCTCTAAATATACCACTGTTGTTGTGGCACCATGTAATAAAGTGTTACTTTTCTAGGCCTTCTGAATGCTTATTTTCATAGTCTATGGCTATTTGCATAGCTGTAATAGGAAGTTTACCAAGCTTTTAAATTGTTTTTTGTTTTTGTTTTTTTTTTTTCAAAGTTTTGTTAATCTTGCTGGTTTTGTCTTTATCTGCAAGGCAGGATCAAACTTGCCTCTGACTTGACAGGGCGGAGTATGACATTTCAGTGTTCAGTTTGCTGCTTGATTTGTGCAGTCCTTACACTTCTGTTCTGCTCTTTTAGTTGATGTAATTACTATTTCAGTCGATGTAATTGCTGTTTTGCTTACCTTGTGGGTAACCTAGACACACGAGAGAACCAAGCTGCCTGTCTTGGTAATTTACATTGACTTCTACAAGGGACAAGGGCATCTGCTGGCATCTTCAAAGTGAACGCATTAGGAAATAAATAGCTTGTAGTATCACATATTTGTAACCATCATGCTGTATCACTTTCCTACCAGTAACAGATTTGCTTTAAGGGGGACTGCAGAGTGGGTGCTTTCTTGCTTTTCCTATCTTAACATCGGCTCCTGGCAGCTCTCTGTCTCTGGGAGGTAGCATGGCATGTGACTCTTTGCTCCCCTTCATGTTCTGAAAAGCCTTACCTGCTCGCTCTAGAAGAATCACAGATTATTTTAAGTTGAGGGACAAAATTGAAAGTGGCAACAGTATGCCTAACGGCAAGCTACAAGCAAATAGGAGTTCAGAGTCAACGTGCATTTTTTTTAAGCTATGCACTGAATTATTTACGGTGCATAATTGGGAGAGCAGGAAAATATCTGGAGAAGGCTTTTATCTATTGAATTCCACTTAGGCTGTTTTGCTGTTTATTCTGTTTACTTGTTAATAGCTCTTTTAAGTCAAGTATTTCTGAAAAGATAATAGTTTTGCCTTATAAGCTTTTGAATTCAGAGAGACTTAAACTCCTGCAGGCAACTCGTGAAAACCAGCTTGTCTTTATATGGGATATAAACACAAAGATACCAACCTTATGCCTATTAAAATACAAGAATGAGGAACTTATTAATGTTTCCAATTTCAATGATCATCATATTAATAATTATTGGGACATATTGGGATATTCTGTGAATATCTGCAATTACTCTGACAATAGATAAAATTTGCTGTTTCCTTCTCAAGTTTTGAGACAATGTAAACAGTGAATATAGAAGCTATATTTTTGCTTCTGGCTTTTTTTGCTGGTATTCCAGGATTGCATGTCTTCCGAAACACCAAGGTTACAGTAACTCTCTTTCCTCCTGGATTTAAAGCAAAAATTTTTGTCTAAAGGGCACGAGAAAGTCCCAGCTGTGAGTGGTAGTTTTTGCCTATATGTAAAACTCACCTTTTCCCCATAGGTAGTGGAGCTTTAAGATACAAAGTCGCTATCTTTATTTGTTGAAGAAGGAGATGGTGGGGTGAGAGCCTGTGCCACAGTTCAGTGTCCTTCATTGCCCCAGTTTATTTTAGCATTTCCTTTTCAGTTTGCCCTTTCCTCATCCTTTCCTTTTGTTTTGAGGGGGGGTTTGGGTGTTTTGGGTGTGTGTGGGGTTTTTTTGGTTGTTTGGGTTTTTTTGTTCTTTTTTTTTTTAATTTCCCCCCTATGGTTTTGTTCACCTTGCAGCAGTATCCCCTTTTTACAGACCTTTTGTCCTTTTTCCTAATAATTCCTGACTTCTCCAGAGACTCAGCCTTTGGACTTGTTCATGTGGCTCAGCAGAGTGCCTCTTTCAGGAGAGATTTATAGTCGAGGGAAGATGATCACTTCAGAGGTTAGTTGGCAAAATTAACCCCTGGGCAGAGAGGGAGCATCTATGGCTGACAGAAATCATAAATAGCAATTAGAGAGGACTGCCAGTATCTAATTGTTAAACCCATGCTAGGAATGAGTTGAAAGAAGAAAGGGAGGGAAAAAAACCTACAGAGAATATTGAAGTCTTATTTTGGAAGGGGTCAGGCTTATTACTTTCTTAACCTCTACAGTGAGGCAGTACTGGATGTGGTGTATCTGTGAATGTAAATTCCTCAAGTGCATAGATGAAAAGGGGATGAAGCATCACACTTGCTTCAAGAGTCAGAAGGACTTAATGCCTGAGAAGAGCTGCCTCTTTTGCAGGCTGCTGATGTACACCCATGGGATGCTCAGTTTCCTAAATTTTACACTTGGTAGGAGACCTCAGAAGCCCTTCTGGGGAAACAGAGTTTTGTGGAAGGTGGTTGTGATGTGGCCATATTGAAATGGTCCTCCGATTCTCTGAAGAGTGTTTTGGAAGTGATTTGAGAACTAGGGTTAGGGTGTAAAGCCAGGTTTCTCTTGCATGCGATAATAAATTTAGCTTTTTCCTGAAATTTGAGCAGGGCTATTTCAGTTGGTTTGGATAGCACATAATGCAGCCATGTCACCCCAGTGCCACAGAGGTGAATATAGTCTTATTGACAAGAACAGTAGTTGCTTGTTTCTGCCGGTATTAGATTGCATGAAAATTTGTAATATTGTGTAATAATACAGGAACTGATTTATAGCAGGACATGCCGTTGTAAGGAGGCTCAAAAAATGCACCCAACATCCAAGAAGGGGAAACAGCCTGCAAAAAGCTGTGTATAGATGAATGTTGGGCTTTATTTTAATTTTTTAAATGGTCTGGAGTGACATTTAGACTGGATTCCAAAGTTCAGTGGAATGAGCCTTTCCATTGGTCCTCTGAGTAGCGCTTCCTAAATTAAGAAATGAAAAGGCCCTTGAAATTCTTTTTGTATGGCACTGGTGCTGTCATTCTTCTGTCAGTGTCTAGGACACAGGATTTCCAACATGAAAGCGTACGATGCTGTGTGTGGCCGCAGAGCCGTAGCACGGGTGGGGTGGAGCTGCCAGAGCTGCCTGCACATGGACTCGCCCAGACATCAGACGGTCCGGCAGTGTGGAGTCCAGGTGGATTTTTGTGCTGTTGTGGCATTTAAACACTTCCTAGGCCAGGAAGGAGTATGTATAGATTATAGGGGATATAAAAAGCATCAAGACAAAACTGTCTCCCAAAATACCCCAAGAGGCAGAGAGGACTCTGCCTCTGGTCTCGCCCTCCATCTTCTCTGTGTCTCAGAACTCTCAGAAGCTACAGCAGCATATGCTGCTGTGACAAAATTATTCAAAAGCACCAGATCCACTGGCTCACGAACAATTTTGGTCTCCATAGCCATACCAGTTGGCAGTACTGTCAGTCACAGCTCCTGAAGCCCTGCTGCCAGAGGCTTCTCTCTCTGGCCAGGACCCACCTGGCTCCAGTAGAGCCTGCTCATTCATCAGTTGCTCGTTTGGAGAGCCATGTGTGGTCCTAGCCAACATTCACGTGTCCAGTGGGCTTTTCGAAGAAGCTTGCAAAAAAAAGCAATTGTGTACCTTTAAAGGATAGTGAGTTTGTAAGGGAAACACTTAACTCAAGATCTGTTCCAGATGCTTCTGTAACTCTATAATTGTCGTCATGGTGTACAAAGGAAAATAATCTTGGGGCATCCTTCATGAATTAACTGCTGGCTTAGAGCCTCAAGAAAATAACTTTGTTTTCAGAACTGTTTTCAAATATTTACTCATACCTCTGTACACAGCATACTTTCACATTTGACTTCAGTCATGTCAGGGATAGAGAGTCAAATGTTTTTAGTTGTCTGTGACAATCTCTTTCTCTTCTTTTTTTGCATGTGAGTGTATTTGTTATAGTTGTGTTTATTTGTAAGCCAAAAAAAAAAATTTGGGGTTTGGCTAGATTGTTAGAGCAAAAATAATTTTTAAAAAAGGTAAAAAAAAAAAAAAAAAAAGCCTTAATATATGTTGAATGGTTGGAGATGTGTGTTAATGCTTCAGGAGTCTAAACTAATGGTAACTTTTTTGCTGGATCGCATTTCTCTCGTTTTCCTGGAAGTCAAATGGTCTGGCTAGTATTCACATTATGACATTGATATTTTTAGGACATAAAATGCTGAGATTTTTTTAAAATTAATTCACATTGTTGCATAAAGCAGAATCTCTAATTCACACAAAAGGTGTGGGAATCCCTTCAGTATGACTGAATGTTGTGAATGAAGTGGGCACTTAATAAAGGAAAGGACCTGCAGTAATTTTTCGGTTTTGTAATGCAGCTCTCCACATTTGTCAGTACGTAACCGCTCTTTGTCTGTTCTCAACATTTCAAATAGTTCTCCTTCTAGCTCTTCATTTGTACGCCTAGGCCAGAACTAAGACTAGCCTTTTTTGTGCTGCTTAACAAAATGAAGTTCTTCCGATTAGAAAATTGACTGATGCTATGGTAGGACTTGGAAATAAAGGAAGCATTTTTGAACACTTCATGCGGCTTTAAATGTAACTTGAGGTTTAAAAAAGGATTCGATATTTTCATTTTTCTTTTCATTAGAATTTTGAGACTTTTTGCACGCTGAAAAGAATGAGAACTACTTAAACGGAGTTACTGCTACGGTTCAATTCTTAAATGCAGACTGAAGTGAGGGCAGGTAGAGACCCTGTCAGAAATGAGAGAAATTGCATTGTGTGCATTGTGTGTACATGGACCAGAATTTTCATTATGCCTTTCCTGAATTGGCAGCATGGTACTCTCTTAAGATCTGGGATTTCAAATTGCAATTAAGAACAGCTGTCGTCCTTTCATTGGAAGTGTCTCATTGTGTTTAATGGTTGCCTTTTTTTTTTTTTTTCCTTTTAAGCAATTTATAACATGCCAGAAAATGCCCATCTGCTATGCTAGGAGCCTTTGTCATGAGTTTAGATACAGTGTAAACAAGGCTAATGTTTAAAGCCTTAAAGAAACTTCAGTAAAATTCCAGCTTTTGTACCACCTTTAGAGGCAGAATGTTTTCCATTCTATCACTTTTTATTGGCAACAGGCTCCAGTTTCTTCAACTCTGGTACATTATGGTTAATATAATTTGGGTTATTAAAGATAAACTTTTTCATGTTATAAATCAGGAAATACACAGTCTTAATATTTACTGTCTAGCACACAGAATAATCTACTTTTGAATAGATAAGAGAGCTGGGACTGGGGTTTAACAAACAAAGGTCTGAACTACAAAGACAGCTTAATTGTGGTCATTTCAGTAAATTAGTTCAAATTTGCACTTTTCTTATATACACAGTTTTCTTTTATATACTACAAAAATGATTTTTAATTGCTAAACCTTTTGGAATTCAAATTGTAACTGGTCATAATTGCTCCAAGGTGATTCTTAGAGAGGATGTACCCATAGGACAAAAAAGATGCGTGCAGTTGACATCCTCCTTGAGCATCAGCAGACCAACCAAGGACGCGGCTGTTGAAACATGCCCCTGGAAATAGTCTCCATGGGCTGGACTGAAGCCTGGTGTTGAGCAATTTGAAGAAGGCTTTTAATTTCTTGCTGTGACCAGTCATCCCACACACAAATTTGAGCAAATGCCATTTTATAGACTGAACAGACTTGTTAGCTTGGTGTTGTACCTGAGCTAACAAGCTCTCAGAAGCTCAGATAAGCTTTAGTGCCTGCTTTGTCCAGGGATTAATGAGTGGTGCTTTTTTTGAAAGAGAGCTGGGAGGTAAAAAAGAAGTTGCGTAGGCTTTTCAACTTCCTGACGAACTCCTTTGTTTGTTAAGAGTACTTAAGAGTTACGTGCAAAATTAAAAAATTCAGTAACTCCTCCAAGTAAAGTAGCACCATACCTATGTAATTACACGGTGTTGGTGTTGCCCATCAGGCGTTTTCTGGATCACTGAATTACTTTTATTTGTGATTTTGTCACTGTTGTCTCTGGTAAACTTGAGGGCAGGTGTGTGCTAGCTTTTGCGTTATAGAGCCTGAATTTCAAAGCTAATAAATAGCAGCTTACTCCGGCTTGCAAATAGCTATGAGGATGTGATTAATACTCCGATTTCTCCAATACTGTGGTGTGAATTTGGCGGAGTGCTCAGCATTTTTTTGTGTTGCCTTCCAGTGCAGTCTATTGCACTAACAGATGGCTGACGTTTCTTTACCCATCTCACCAGGCAGAGCTATGAGGTCACTCCGGGACGCATCTTTTTATGTGAGCCACTCTGTCTCTTAGGTGCGTGCAGCATCCTGGAGCTCAGTTGTGCTACAGTATGCTGTTGTCCTGGGAGGTGGGACCTTTGAAAGCATGTCCCTTTCTATGAAGCGAGTATGTGAAGCTGGGCACCTCACTTCACTGTTCATCCTCCCCTGAGTACTGGAACACATTTAATTACTTTAGAATAAAGGAATAAGTTTATTTTTCATTCTTCAGTTTGCAGAGTAGAGTGAGCTTCTCTACGACAGGATTGTTACTGTTGCGCTAAAATTATTTCCAGTGAGAGAAGTCCCTGCATGAGCACACGTAGCAATGCATGCTTATTGTGGAAGCCAAACCTTGACTTGCAGTATCTCTGCCCTTACAGCATCAGGAGGAAATTCTGACTTCAGGGTGATGCTTCTTAAAGCTGCAAATAAAATTGGTGTTTTCTTTTTGCGAAGCAGGAGAACGTTTGTTGAGGCGGTAACATGGAACACTGCCTGTTTGCTAAACATTTTTCCATGTGAAATCGTAAGAGCAGCACGCCCCTCTCCTCTGCCTCAGGAAAACCCCGCAAGCCGTACAGCCCTATTGTGGTTTCATTTGCGAGATCAAGAAGTCGCTGGCATTTTTACATGGAGCGTCTCTGCTCTGCTGCTGGATTTGGACGAGCTCAAACTATGAGGCCCAAAGATACATCCTATTTGAAGAAAAAAATTAAAAAAGAAAAGGAAAAAAGTGACTAACAGTAAATTCTCATCTGTACAGGAAAAGCCAGGTTATAATGATCATTATTCCTCTAATAGGATTATTGTCTTCTAAGTATTTCACCTGTATTCTGGGCCTGTTTTTTTCTGAAATAGCTATGGATAATTGTAAGGACCTGTGTTTAGCCGTGATCAGTGTTTTAAAAATGAGGAATAATTGTTTCTCGGTATTTTATTTTGATGTAATAAGTATTATGCTTAGCCACCTAAGTCAAGATGAATTACCTTTTTATTGGAGGAGTTTACTTTTAGTGTGCTGTTCACACAGTGCAGCAGCCTACTCAAAGCATGGCTTGTTCTGCAGAAAAAGATTTCTTTTATTTAAAATTTGGTCGAAGCTGACATGAACTGAACACATGTGCTTGACCAGCAAACTTCCCTAATTTTCAGACACATGGTGTATTAGGTACAGAAACTAATTCAATTTTCTGTAAAATATTGAGAGTCCAGATATTTCAGCGCAGAAAGGGAATGATTGTTTTCCCTTGCTCCCCCTTTTCCTCCCTGTCCCACCAGTCCTTCATTTCCAAATACGTGCAAGAGTTCAGAGGTGCAATTCAAATCTGCTAGTATGTAGATGAAATAGTAAACTGGAATTTTAAAAAAATGGTGTGTCCTTTAAACTGTGACAGAAGCCAAGCAAGGAGAATCAGTTTACATCTCTGTTTTCCTTACTGTCCCGTTCAGCTGTCTGACCCCTTGCTACTCCATTTGAACTGGGGAACGCGTTTGTTAATGGGCTAAATCCTAATTTTTACAAGCCCGACCTCAGAAAAGCTTCAGAAAGTCCATGGAGAACTGTTGAGTCTCTCGCCACCGGCACGCCTGGCGTGCCATGAAACTGCTGCCCTTGCAGGTGGCTGCAGGCTCGTTTGGTGCAGTCAGGATGTGGCAGGTCAAGGAAGAGTATGGAGCTTCTGACTCACGATATGGCTACCAAAAAGGTTCAGCGTATACTTCTGCAGTAAAACCACCGAGTGTAAGGAGTTGGCTGGCTTAGGCAGTCGTTAAATCAAGCATGCAAGTGCTGATTTATCTTAGGAAATAAACTACATCTAATTAAATATGGTTTTAATAAAACAATGGAAAACACTTCCTGTACTTCCCTTCAAAGATATCATAGCCCAGTAAAATTATTGTAAACAGAAATGCCTTTTCCCCCAAAAAACTTAAAATCCTTGCAGTGCATGGTAGAGCAGGCTCATTTGCTGTAGGTCAGCAGAGGCCCAGCTGTGTCATCCTGTGTGATCGTGTAGGAGCTGGTTGGCTGCCTTGGTGACACAGCCCGGCGTGTGGGGTGGGAGACTGTTTGGGTTACAAACTCAGCTGGTTAGTGCTGTGCCTTGGAAAGGGGAGTTATTCCTTCATGCTAGACCCATGGCCTGAGTACGGATGAGGAGCTGATGGTTACGTGGCATCCAGCTGGCTGATTTAATTTCAAGGAATGGCACTAGTCACGGGGGAATCCAAGCCAAGCTGCTCTTCTGAAAAGCTTGGAGATACTTGCTTCCCTCCCCCCGGCCTTGGCTTATCATAGAATCACAGAATCATAGGGTTGGAAGGGACCTCTGGAGATCATCTAGTCCAACCCCCTGCCAGAGCAGGGTCACCTAGAGCAGGTTGCACAGGAACGCGTCCAGGCGGGTTTGGAATGTCTCCAGAGATGGAGACTCTGCCACCTCTCTGGGCAGCCTGTGCCAGTGCTCTGCCACCCTCAAAGTAAAGAAGTTCCTCCTCATGTTTAGGTGGAACTTCCTATGTTCACGTTTGTGCCCGTTACCTCTTGTCCTGTCCCTGGGCACCACTGAAAAGAGCCTGGCCCCATCCTCCTGACATGCACCCTTTAAGTATTTATAAGTGTTGATAAGGTCCCCCCTCAGCTGTCTTTTTTCCAGACTGAAGAGACCCAAATCCCTCAGCCTTTCTTCATGTATTTATTATGTATATATTCACTTCAACTGATAACAGGAACCTGCTCCAAGTAAGAGTTCACTATTTCAATTCCCTCCTTTAGGCGAACTAAGTCACAAGTTATACCTGTTGTTTGGCTGCAGCTGAAGGTGTTTATATTGTGTACAGCCGGCACCGGTCCACATTAATTCAATTTGGTATGCCCTAGTGGGTTTTCCATGGTTAACGTGTTACCAGGGCAGGAGACTGACCTGTCGACTTGGTTACCTGCAGCACCAAAGCTCTGCCCGCTGCTCCTCTCTGCCACCATATTACATTACTTTAGAGGACCCAACCTTGGACTCATGCCCTGGTCACTCTCCTGACCATCTGCTGCGCATGTTTCACTGCTAGCTTACACTACTGAGCTGTTGAATGTGATGTGGACACACTGGGGTTGATAGTGTTTCCTAAAATTTAGAGGAAGTCTATTTTGCAGTCTGGATTAGAAAGTGGCACCATCATCCTCAGCTTCAGAGATCCTGGTTTTCCACCAGTTGAAGGGAAGTAATGCAACAGCTGGGTCATAGGCTCCTGGTAAAAGGCGTTTCTTGTTTTCCATCATACTGAAGTGCATCTCTAAAGAGATGCCTTAGATGTTGTTGAAACAGAAGATCATAGGCTGCAGTTTTGGCTTTTGTGTACAGTGCTGGGGAAAGACCACTATTGGTTTTCAAATTATTACATTTTTTTGGACTGTCAGTCAGTAAAAAGGAAGTGATCAAAACTGATAAAGCCTCCCAGTTGCTTGGAGGGGAAATGTGTGCCACCCTGTAAGAGAGAAAAGGGTCGGGGACAGACTGGGCTGTAGTGAACTGTGAGGTTGTGCAGGCACAGTATTTGGGGAAGAAGCTTTGGTTGGACCTCTCTGTAGGGAGGTTTTTGAGGCAAAGTCATAAAATTGTTTTGGTTGGAAGAGACCTTTAAGATCATCAAGTCCAACCATTAACCTGGCACTGCCAAGTCCACCACTAAACCATGTCCCTCAGCACCACGTCTACATGCCTTTTAAGTACCTCCAGGGATGGTGACTCAACCACTTCCCTCGGCAGCCTCCTCCAATGCTTGACAACCCTTTCAGTGAATAAATTTTTCCTAATATCCAATCTAAACCTCCCCTGGTGCAACTTGAGGCCATCTGAAATCTGTTTCATCCTGAGAAGGACAAAATTATCAGAAAGAACATTTTCTTCTTTTTGTCCAGACCTCAGAATAGTGGCCTGAATCATTTTTTCTGCTAAACCTGCAGTATGTGTACGAGCATCGGAGGGTATATTATATTCCCAGTCTACTGGAACAGAAAATAAGTCTCTCTGGCTTAATACTAGCCTGTGTTTTAAAGTGTTTTACTCTTGAAAATCAAGAGTGGCTTTGTCTGTCCTCTTACCCCCTCCCTTCCCCTCTCTCCCTTCCATAAATTACAGCTGCTTCTTACAAATCAGATTGGGGTGATTTACACAGCTTTGGGCTTTATTCTGCATCTAATAACATCACAGTTGCTAATGTGAATTAACAAAGTGGGGAAGCATATGCAGGAGGTACCCTTCTGCTGTGTATAATAGCCACATAGTATTGTTGATAAATCAAGTTTCTGTGCTCACCAGGAAAATAAAATTGGAGAATATGAATAGGAGAAAAGGCTTTCCGTCTGTCTTAGCACACCTCTTTATCCTGGTGTTTAAACTTGTTTTATTTTTTTCCTGATTGGCATTTTTCAAAGAGCAGCTGCTTGCCTGTGAAGGTCTATCGTAGCCGAAGCTCCATCAATTTAGCTGTTACTTTATTCACTCCAGTGGCAGGCTAATCAACCTTTTCTTTTCAAGTGTGTCAAAGTGCTGAACATGAGACAGTTTGTAATTATGGAAAATGGGAGTACATTTTTTATCCTTAGGGCAATTAGATTAAATGATTCTGCACTATGAGCTAATACTATAAATAATATCTTACGGTTGTTTTTCCTGAATGGTGAATTTTCCACTGAGCTTCAATGGGCGGGGGGAACATATATAGCAAATAGTGATGATTTACAACGTAAAACCTCGAAGCGCTTTATAAAATGTGTTTCCACTGTTCCTAGCTCAAGTTATTAGGAATTTTTATACCCAAACAAACTGTCATTCTGATGTTTTCCCACTGCATGCTGTGAAAGGAGGAAATAATTTGTTTGCTGTTACCTTGTTACTGAGCACTTCTGCGCATTCACAAGGAGAAGGAACTTAAATGATGCTCTTAATTAAACCAGGAAAAAAAATAATATAAATTACATTTTATGTAAAATTTACATTAACAATGTATGTACAATTTACATCTTACTGTTCTTTTTAGTCTAGCATGGTATATAATCTTTGATAAGCATTGACTTCCAGTATCCTGCCAGTGTGTTTAGACACAGTTGAGCAGAAGTAAAGGGGTACCAGGGCCCCGCTTCATAAGGAATTGGAACGGTTAAGAAGAGAGGTTTTCTTAATTTCCTTTGGAAGTAGAAAATGAGTTGTCAGTTGCAAGCCAAGATCAAGCAAAAGATGTTTTAGAATGGGGACCAAGACTCAGTCAGTCTCAGTGACTGTGAAGCCAGTGAAGATGGGATGAAGGGAATTGACTCTATCAGTGCATGAGAAAAGCAATTGGAGGGAGTTTAAGATCATGCTAACTAATTACTGTTAATTGAGAATGCTAAGGGAAACGAGAGGACGAATTAAAATGATGGTGGAAAGAAGTACCGATAGCGGCAAATACCGGTCCTCGTGATTTTGTCTTAAAGGAAAAAGATGGTAGAAGAGGCGCTCCCGCGAACTGAATTTTTGACAATAAGAGCAAGGTTTTTACCCCTGGTGAAATTGTGGGTGCAATTTTGAGCATTGAAATGATGCGCTACCAGTTGATGCTGGTTTCGGGGTGAGTGGGAGGGAACGTTCCTCCTGTCTCTCCTTGACCCCAGTGTTTTGTTAGAGCATGGAGATGCTGTTGTGCTGCTGAACACTGCCAGAGCCCTTTGGAAATCCCCCTTGGAGGCATATTTGCTGTTTCCCTTTGTTAGAATTTTTGGGTGAGGGCTTTGTGACAGGTCTGGCCATCTGGAGCTATGCTGCTGAAAAAGCCGTGCTATAAAAAAGCAGAGCCTTCTTACTGAGCTAGGTGTGGGTGGCGTTTCAATTTCAAATTGCTTCTATAGTTAAATCTTAGCTAAAAGAGAACTCCAGTAAATATTTCTGTGTTTGTTGTGGAGAATGTCGTATTCTTTCATGAAAACCTAAAAATCAAAGGAGAGCTTATTACAAGGTATGGTAAATGACACTGCTGACAGACTCACCAGCTAATTCAAAACATATGGTTTATAACTGCTTTTTAAACTACAAACTATTCTAAAATTTTACTTGGGCTCTGTAATTGTGAGGTGGCTCAAAGAGTGGTATGTGGTTTAAACCTATAGTTGCAAATGTTGACTTTACAGGGCTGTGTCTCTTAAAGTTGCTAAAAGGAAAAGAATAGAAGGAGTCTTTGTGATCTACAGATCATCAAAATGTGCTAAACTAAAATGACCTTAAAAGAAATTATTTTATATGTTTGTAACAAAGGAGGAATAGCATGAAATTATATTTTTGGATCAAACAGAGTTTGAACCAAAAGACTTGAGTTTGTTTGGATTTGTTTTGTTTTGTTGTGTTGTGGTTTTTTTTAATTATTGCAAAGATAGAAGGCAATAATAGATAGGAAGAGCTGTGAGGTGTAATGGTGTGCCATGAAAGTCGACATGACGAATAGATCTATGTCTGTCTTTTAGATAAAGATCTTTGTTCAGGCTCTGACATAAATGTGTCTAATGCTGTTTGTGCAATGCCAGAAAGACAAAGAAATCTTAGTTATTTAAATAGTCTCTTGGTTATGCCTCCTCTGATCGAATTGTTGGAGCAGTGGTTGAAACGTCAGAGGTAGATTTTAGAATACTTCTACTAGGTGACTTTTGATAAGTAAATATGCAGAACTTCTTCTGAAATGAGTTGACTAATTTTTTCTTTTGTCTGCAGTAGATAGTATTTGCTATACTTGTGAAGTATTAGGCTTTGCTGGATTGTGTGGATTGGGGAAAAAGATAATGTATGTCAAGTGTCTCTGACTGGATCGGAATAAACCAGAACTGGATTAAATCCTACTTTCTTCTCCAACTTCAGAGGTCTCATTGCAGTATCAGACTTTCAGTTTCTCTGTGAAGGGGGAAAAAAAAAGTGTGATTTGGTGTTTTTAACTATGCAGTGCAGTCAGAGTTAATAAATACATCAAGCAGTAAAATGTATTTTGACAGGGGCTGTTGTGAAACTGAAATTCAGGGTATTAGAAAAGATGAATGGTTACTAAGCTGATTAACTCGTAATTCAGTATATCAACAGAGAGAATACTTTCCCTGTACTTGATGCTGACTTCATTTTCTGGCGTGAAACTACTGCCAAGAAAGTTGTTTCAACAGTGAAATACTAGTTGATGGTTGAGATTGTTTGAAGGACAGCAGGCACAGAATGAGCCGTCCAGTTTGTTAGTTTGAAAAGCATCTCAGAGTCTTATCTTCCTGATGAAAGACAGTTTCCTGAATCAAACCCATGGAAACCACGGCATTAGCATTAACGTTCTCTCACACGGCCCATGAATGGTCAGTGCAGTTTTATTTCCTTTCTCTTCATCCTAGTGCTTTTTTTTTTTTTTTCCTTGCAAAAAGGAATGTAATGTGTGCTGGAATAAGCTTTTCTGAGTGCCGCATGTTGTACTCTTCAATTTACAAGTATATCTGCAGCAGTGTTCAACAAATATTATTCATTTCCTAAATATGTCCTGTAAGAGAGTCTGTTAAAGTGTTATTGCTACTGTAGTTTGGATTCCGGACAGCAAAGTGGATGCCAGAAATTGTGTCATGGTCTCTCAGCAGCAGAAGAATATTTTTTTTTTTTATGCTAGTGCTCCAGCATGTTGGCCACATCACAAATTGACTTTGTTGTAATGCTAAAAACATTACAGCCTGCTACTTTCTCGTAAACACATTTTCACCTCCAGTTGAACTACTGAGTTCAAATGCTTCAATCACCATAGCAGTATTAAGTTTTGAGAGATCAGTCTTAATTTGGGTTCAATGGCATATGTATCAAAAGGAGTTAATGGCTTCTGATCATGGTTGTTAAGTGGATCGCCCAACCATCTGTGCAGAGAGAAGAATTGCAATTTAGTGCCTTAGACAATGTAAGTTGGTGAGAAAAGCAGAGAGATGGAGCCCTGGGTTGGTCATGCAACTAGACAGGCAGATGTGCTGCAGGAGAGAAGGGGACAGGAGAGGGACACAAAGTGGGGGGAATCAATGACATGAGCGTCATTGGCAGGAACTAGAGAGGGAGGGGAAAGTGTGATTATTTAGTAGCAAAGGAGCCGTAAAGTATTTAATTTCCAACTTTTTTAGAATACGACTCGCTTGGTATGTTGGTCTCTTGCAGGGTGGCTGAACTTCTAACACGATGCAAGCATACAAATAAACAAAACCCAAATAAGTAAATATGAGATGAATCTAACACTGATGAGGGATGAGGAAGTATAAACAGTGTTGCATGTGATGGTAAATCAGGGAGAACAGGACATGCTCTCCATCAACTTTTTTATGGAGAGAAGCCAGGAAGAACTGCTTGAGCCAAGGGACAGTGTTAGGAACAAGTATGAACTAATTTGAATATATGTAGGTTTAATATTTGAAGCTTTCAAGCTGCAGCAATAGGAGCCTCTAGAAGAGGCTCTGTGTGGCTCTCATTACTTGCATTGTGTTGTCCATGCTACCCCTAACCACTATCATGACAAAGAGCTTCCTTATCTAACAGGGGCTGTGGTGGCCTGTGAAAGCACTGTAGGGCTACGTTAGTCAAAACAAATACTTGATCTGTTTGTAGTTATCAGCTGAACGCAAAGCTCCGTAACTGTTGTAGAATAAAGAATCAAGTTTCCAAAAGGTGCACTGAACCTGCAACGATTATGTATTTTATGTTGACCTAAGAGTTCCTTTCTATTTTTCCTATGTTGTTTACTGTAAATAATAAGCAATATCTACTTTTAAGTACATAAAAACACTGAATATTTTACTAGGTGCAGTAATTTAAAAATGCTCTTGTTCTGTTGTATGGATGTTTATTTCATGTAAAGAAGTGCTGTGTTTGGCTGTCAGATTTTTTCTTTAAGTTGTGTAATGCAAGTGTGCCTTTTTATTTGGATTTTGCTTTTACGTCCTTTTTCAGATACTACTTGCTTAAGTTTTTCCAAGTGGTTTTAATGCTCATTTTCCAGAGTCCTTTTTTCCATGAACTGAAAAATGTAGTTGAACCAAAATCAGTATTACTCTGTCTCAAAATTACTACTAAAGAAAACTAAATATAAGTAACACATCTGCATTTCTCCAAAATATGTGTTGCTGCATAGCGACAGAGCACATCCGGACTCACATTGCAGCCCAGCAATTTCAGGGTCATGATGTTCTGAGCTCCATGGAAAGACATTTTTGCTATAGGAAAGCATTTGATTCCTACTATATTCTTTAATTTCACAACATGACATCACCCTTACTGAGTTAGGAGCACACTTATTGGGAAACACTTCTGCATATTTATTCAAAAGTCCAGCAATACCTGAATGCTTAAAATGCTTAATATTTTATAACGTCATGAGATTTCTTCATATTTTTCAGAGTAGAAATTGCAGCTTACGGTATTCTTAGTGCTCAGAATTCTGTTGTTTTCTTTTTCTTAAATGTCTTCAGACAGAACACGTCCTGTTGATGCATTGACATTTTGTTCAATGAAGAATATGATGTTTTGTTCAATGAAGAAAGCAACCTATGTTTCCCTTAATTTTTGTCCATTTGTTTTGAGCTTGCTATCTTTAGGAAAACTTGGAGGTTATGCTTGTTTGTTCCTGGAGAAACTCTAAATACGCCACTGAGAAAAAGTATCTATTTTGCTTCCGTGGGTCTTTATATTCTGAAAAATGAATGCTTCACAACTTACAGAACATTAGCACTTGGGATCTTTGTGGGGTTTTTTTTTGGTTTGGTGTTTTGTTTTGGTTTTCCCTGCCTGCATATGAAGGACAGGTTGTAGTTATTGTTGGTATCTTTTTATCTAATTCTCAATCGACTCTTTCTTACTTTGCAGCTTTGCTCTGTCAGATGAAGCATACAGATCTTTAAGGGACCAGGACAAAGACCAATGCATCCTTATTACAGGAGAGAGTGGAGCTGGAAAAACAGGTAATAAGCAGTTTTGATCTTATTCAAAAATATTTAGAGTTATTCAGTCTTGCAAAGAGATGCTAGAGTCTGTAAGAGTTGAGAGATATCGCTATCTTTCTGTGTCTAGCAATTGCAGAAAATGCTGTCACACTTGTTGCTGTAGGTATGAACTTCCATAAAGTAGTATTTTTTTCAGATTGTCACCATGATGCAGTCGTATCGCGTGTTAATACAGTATCCTCATCAGTATGCAAAGTCATACTAAAGTAACGCTGGTTTGTGGTAGAGTATTGCAAGGACTGGAAAACTTTTAGGCTCTCCCTGTGGGAAACGTGAAGAGGGAGAAAACTGACTGCTCTTGGTCTTCTAGTCTGGGAGGCAACCCTTTGATGCTTTTGCACGTCTTTTAATAAATTTAAACTGGATTATGCTATTTATCCAAGAAAAATAAATAATAGTAGCTGATTACTTTGGAATTTTCATCAGTCTTTTGCATGCTGTGCTCAGCTGCAATTCTAAGATTGGCTTGTGTACCAGAACACTGTGTTTCTCAGGCGAAGCTGAAATTGCCTTGAAAATGGCTGCTAAGTTTTAAACTGGAATGGTAGAAATCAAGTGAGGATTGTACAACTGCAGAACATTTTAGCTAGACCTTAAAAAATAAAGAAGCCTGTTATTTCAGAAAATAACCAATTTAAAACTGAGGTGACTTGCAGAAGAGGCGGTGGGTAGGAATGCATACATCTGTTTCTATGTAGTTAAGAGATTTTTCCTTTGAATCTGAGAAAATGTGCAGCTTTGTATGCTTATATTGAGCAAGACTTAAAGTGGGTAACAAGAAGTTGCTTTCAAAACCTGTTGTGAAAATGTAAAGTGTAGGCTTCACCTTTGTTTTCCTTTGTCTGATTAGTGGCATCCATTTGAGAGGTCTTGGAATCTTGGAATATAATGCTTTTTTTCAGTTCTATGATGTGAAAATGCACGAGTGTTCAGTAAAAGTGTATATTAAAACAATCAAGTTCTTATTAATATGATTGTTAGAGATTATGTCCAGGAGTTCAGACTTTAGAGAGGAGTTCTGTACTGGTATTGTTTAATCTCTTGATTTCCTTCAAGAACTGTGAGTTATCAAGCACCTCATACAACCAAGGTCCACCTTTCATTCATTTATTTATTCAGTTGAAAGGTGTAGCAGTGGTTGAGTTTCTGAACTTCTCTATTTGTAGAGAATATTCTAGTAGATTTATATTTGTATAGAGATTTTGACTGTTCTGTAATTTTCGTAGCCATATGGAACATAATAGGAATTATTCCTTCTTTATAAAGGTACGTACAGAATAATACAGGTTTTGAAATTCAAGTGAATAATCGACTTGGAATCTGTGCTATTCTCTCTTTAACATTTGGTGTAACTACTGTTGCTGAAATGGGGCTATTAGCCAAGAAGTCAGGTTTTCACTGCAAAAAAAAAAAAGGCGGGGGGGGGGGGGGATGGGGAGGAAGTTCCTGGAGTGGAGGAAACAAACTTGTTAGTACAGGTCCTAGGTAACTCTGTTTTAGATTTTTGGTAGCCAGAATATTTGGCTGGAAGAATTGAAACTAAACTGTCATCAGTTGTTGGGGTTTTTTTCTTTATTTACAATTTTGTTTTTCTTTCACTGCCTGTTTATATTGCTAATTGATAGTAACATTGTGCAAGAAAACACGCTACGTTACCAGAATGAGTGGTGTGTTTAAATCTTTTTAGATACTAAGGTGATGATTCCTTTCCCAGTGTCTTTATTGGACCAAACAGAGTTCCTAACAAAAGAAAGGGCCTTTATTTTCTCTCAGTGATGTTCAAAGCCTATCTTGAAGTCATTGTGTGGTGTCTTACTGCATATTATTTTATAATAGCTTATTTGCTGCTTCAGTGCTTTCTTCTCTCAGCGACTGAGTAGCTCTACTTAAAGATGTTGGCTGTTTTAAGAAATATTTCAACTCAAATAATTTGGTAATTCCAAGCTCTGAAGGGAAGGGATTCTTAAAAATGAAAGCTGGGTTTGAGGCACAATTAAAGGAGATTGGAGGCCTTATGGACACACCTGTAGTTCTTGCTCCTTGCTTGCTTCCTGGGGTGCAGGTTTGCTCAGTTTTCTCTACAGTATGGGGATAGTAATTTAATACTAGCAAACAAATTTGATTAAATAGGAAAGAATCAAAATTCAGGGTATAATTTCTTGTTTGTCAGTTCTTTTCCTGAAATGAAACCCTTAAATTTGTGACAGATCTCTGAAGAACAAGCAACGGGGTTTTTATGACTACTGTCTTGAGCTGATAGGGATTCCAGCTGTTAGTGATTACATTGTATATCAGCTGATATTGCCTCAAATTTCACTATCTTGCATCATACCGAACATCACAGGCTCTGTTTATAAACAGAATCCTTTTTTTCAGCTGCTCTTCGTCCTGACCAGCCAAACCATAAGGGTTGAATGGATTATTAAATATTTGTTTCTCTCTGTATATGGGTGATTGACACTCATATGAACCCAGCTTTGAGAGTTCAAAAATTGTTCCAGACTTTAAGTTTGTACCTTCAAATTAGTTTCCTTATTTAAATGAATGCTTCACTTTCTCTATTTGTTATACTTTGAAACAGACTGCATAATGTTATGGGATGTTGCAGTTATTCATTTACTTGTACTTTAGAGTTGTAATTACGTATGTATAGTGTTGTATGTTTACACTTGTGTTATTGTGTATCTGCTGATATAAAGCAATTGAATTTTGCATCTTGAAGCTGCTTGGGCTTGGTTTTTTTTAGGTTAGATTAAAACATTTCCAACGTGTCAGCTAGGGATAATGTTCTTTCCTTACTGAATACCTCTCTTACTGAGGCTAAACGCAAAACTGGCAGGTAACGTCACTGGTGGCTTCTTCAGCTTGGGAAGGCTCTAGGTATTTAAGTCAAGAGGGCTGCTGATGTAATGGCACGAGTATCAGAGCAGGATATGCTCCTTCCTCATTTCCAGATGGTACAACAGTGTAGAAGACAACTGAAATGAAACGTGCTTACAGTTCCTGTCTGGCATGGTGAAAACGTGATGGAGATCGAGCCTATTTGCCAATACTTATCACTGTTTTATTTTGCTCTCCCCTGACAGAGGCAAGCAAACTTGTCATGTCGTATGTAGCTGCTGTGTGTGGAAAAGGGGCAGAGGTTAATCAAGTCAAAGAACAACTTTTGCAGTCAAATCCAGTTCTTGAAGGTAAGAATCTCATTCATAGAGCATTTATGAGCATATTACCTCCGTGTGTATCAGCATCCCTGCTGAGCTGGTTTGGAAAACTGTATCTGCTGTTGTTTCATTGTTAATTGGTGTCCGAAGCTGTAGGAGATGCTTTCTGTGAAGACAGCTACAAGATTTTATTCGGTTACAGAGAGGTTTTCTTGAGAAGAAAACTGTTTCCCTCATGAAGGGAGAGCTTAGGAAGTTAGGTCATATTTCCCAGACTCCTTCTGCTGCTCTCTGAGGGCATACCCTTTCTTAACCCTGCCTTCATGATGCTTGGCTGTATCAAAAGCCTTAACTTCAGTCCCTCTGATTCATTTCCTTCCAAATTATATTATTATAGTCTCTAGTAAACAAACAAGCTCTGTAAAGCATTATTTTTCTTTTAGAAAAAAAAGGGTGAAGAAATGTGTCTTAGAAAAAACTAAGCCAATCCATATGCATGCCTGTTGTTCCCTGAGACTTATTGTTCCCTACATCTGGTGACTCTCTTGGCCCGTCTTCCTGACAACTGCCTTTCCTGCTCTCCCATGAAAGACTTCTTTTTTTTTTTTTTTTTTTTTTTAATTAGTCATTTTAATTTAAAGACATTGGCTGCCAGAAACAGGATCTTCATTTTTCCTGGAGATAGGATATATGATCCCCAAAGCTTGCAGTTTTGTCCCATTGTCTAATAATTGCCTTCAGAAGTGCCTTGGTTAGCGTTGACTTATTTAGGTCTATTGTGTTGATTCCTGGCTCAGTCTTTCCCACAGTTCTTTTAAGCTATTGTGGTGCTGAGACAAATCCTCACGGCTCTTGTACAATAATTTTGCATTTGGCCAGATGATATGCAGGGTTTGTAAGACTGTTGAGTGTCAACATCTTATTTATTGCCTAGCTATCTTATACATATAAGCGGTAATTTGGAGTCTATAGGGAGCAAGCGTTCTACAAGTGAGAACGGGGCGTTGTGGGGGGGAATAAAAAAAAGGAAAGGGAATGAAAAAGTGGGCTGACAGCAGTGGTGAACTGGATGGGTAAAATGTGGTCATTGACTGTACAAAAAACCCCCAGAATTGTAAGCAAAGACTTGTAAAGAAAGGATGAAATGTTAAAATTTAAGAATAACAAAAAGGTTGGATAGGCCTTTCTTTGATCAGATATGTTCCACTGAAAGCTGAGTGGGGGGATTGCAATCTTCCATTGTTTGGGATTCACAGAGAAGAGCTGTGTTGCTTTTATCACCGTCCTGGAAGGCAGATTTCAGGTGTAAACTGTATGCAAAGTACGGAGCTTTTTCTTGCCAAAGCTGGATTGTTCCCCAGGGACTGACAAACGTATTGAATTTCTTGTTGGTTTCTGAATCTTTCTTTTAATGCAAGAGAAATAGACTAAGCTTGCAGAAGAGTGCCTTATCGTTTTAAGGTATTATTTGTTCTACTCGGTGTGCTGGTAACTGCCTAATTAGCTTGCTGGAAGGTGGGACACTGGATTATTCCATGAGACTGCTGCTCAAGCCTGGCTGCGCATATACGTTTTAGATGGAAATTAAACATTTGTGGTTAGATTTATTTTTCTTTGGTTATGTAGCTCTGTTTCAGTTGAGCTGCAGTGCAAGAAAATGACATAAATGTTACATATGCATAGTTTATCTTGTGGGATTTTTTTTTTTAACTACAGTTGCTACTGTAAATTAATTTTTTGAAACAATGAACTTAAAGGAAAACTGCGGAATGTGTCTCATGCTTTATAATGAAACGTTTGTGCTTGGTTCTGTGCAGTTATAAATGACTCTACTGTTCAGCACTGTGTTTAAGAAAATGCAGCTCAGAGATTTCGTTGTTGAAAAGATGATTTATTGCAGGGCATAAAGATTTTTAAAACAATTCTTTCACTTATCCTTGGCCTTCAGGAGCAACAAACTTTTCCTTTTGGCTTCAGTTCTTTGATCAAGAATAAGTCTACTCATGCAAGTTTGTTGAAGCCTAAAAGCATGTATTTATTTCTGTCCAAAAAACATTGACTTGACTTGGTCTTTGAAAGTATATATGCTATATAAATAAATACTGGGATAAATAAACTCTCTTGTTAGAGCAGGAGTGATATACTTAATAATGTAGGGACACTCCTGCTGGACTCCATGTACTTTGACAGTGTGTGATGTTTAGAGCTTGAATTGTCCTCCAGTCTGAGTTCTTGTCCTGCCTGTGTTCTAAGCGGGCGGCTGCCCATCTGAATGTAGCCCTGGGAGGTCCTTTCTTGGAGAGTTTTCATTCTCAGAAAACTTTAGCTAAAGAAATTAAAACCAAACTACTCAAAAAGCGAGTTTAGGTCAAGCTGAAGAAAGCGTGCTAAACTTCCGTTGTAAATCAGGCTTATTTCAGCTGATTAATATTCAGCTTAAGCTAGTGTATATGTGTGGGAATAGTGTAAATAAATCTGTTCCAGAGCATTGATTAAACTGTCCTGTGCAAAGAATTTTTAAGTTTCATTCTGTAATTTCCGCAGTTCTGGCCTCCATCTTTTACCATCTTCAGTTCTGGGAACTAAGACTCATTTCTTTCTCTGAATTGAAGAGAAAGAAGTATTTCCTATATATAAAGTTATTTGGGTAATAAAATTTTAAATTTGATGATTCAACACCCCAGGATATGCGCTCAATCCAGGTGCAGTTTTGTCTTGGAACCATTTCCCTTTGTGTGTTTTTCTTTCACTTTTTCAAACAAAGGAAGTGTTGAGATGAAACTTCTTTGGACTTCCATAGGTGTTTTCTCATTTGTGATCATGTCTGTCACACTCTGTCTGTCCCCGGCGACTGATACCCATACAATGAACAGGGTAATTGCTTCTCAGCGGTCTAAGATTCCTTTAAATACATAAAAGTCGTAGATATTTTAGCATTTAAATATTTTTCTTTTCCGATAAGTTTGGTTGTCATATTTGTTTTTCTCTTTCTCCAGCTTTTGGAAATGCCAAAACTGTGAGGAATGACAACTCCTCTAGATTTGTAAGTATTTTCTTTAAGACTGAATTTTAATTCCGTTTAGGGCAATTATGTTGTTGGTTACATTGTTGGCTATTTCTCTTTTACATTGTATCAGCCATTAAGGCATCTGTAAGGAGGGAATGAATGACTTGGAGAGAAAACTTTCCGGTAGTTGTCTGACGACTGTGGTGTTTGGAGAAGGCAACCACCTTCAGCAGCAATCAGTGCTTCATTTTGTACATTTGAGCACGTTCTCCTTCCCCAATGTGTTAGTAGTGCATTATTAGCAGTCACCCCTCTTTTTAAAAGATGTTTCACCTCCTTGTCAGAAACCTTGTTGGTTTCTGATGTGGGCATAGAGTTCTATTGAGACTCAAAATAGAAGCTAAAAAAAAAAAAAAAAAAAAGAACAGGAAAAAAATTCGGATGTGACATTCTGTGACTGGATGAAAACATAATTACAGCGCAGCTGGGTTCGTTAATTATCTGGCACTGGTGGCTTTAATGTCAGCGACCGTGTGCCTAGCAACTCGTCTGCTTAGCAAGTGGATCTTTCTGCGTGATCTCGTTTTCTATCCATATGTATAGGTTTTTTTGTTAAAATTGCTACTTCAGGTTCTCATTTTCTTTCTATGATGTTTCAACCTGTGTTTACAAGTTTAGTTTTAATATAAACATTTTTAACATTTACTTATTTGCCTATGTTCTTTATAATCAACTGGTTAAATTCAGGCTTTTTTAGCATGAAACTGAATGTGAAATTATAGGAATTAACAATTGACCGAAAAAAAAAAAGTTGAAGCTGGAGTTGGGAGATTCAGAAGTGTGAGTACTCATCATAGTTTCTTCTGCTAAAATCCGAAGACTAAATGCAACTTTGTGATTTGCTCACTTGTGTGCAGAAGAGTAATATTGTGAGATGTGTAAAGTAGACAAATTAATGCACTGGGAAAATGGTGCATTGCGAGTAAAAGCAAATGGATGAAAGCCTGCGATATTGTGACACTGGAGAGGGGCTTTTTTTCCACACGGGAGACTTCTCTCCCCTTCCCTTCTGATTCTTGAGTATTGATGGTATTGTTCTCCATGGCTATGAATGCTCCTTCTGCAGCTGTCAAGCCCCTGCTTGTGAACTGAACGAAGGGTCTTCATCACAAGGTCAGGGCCAAAATTTGAGGCACTGTAGAAAATATTTTTGGATAGAAAGGGTAGAAAAAATGCTACTGTCAGAGATGATGTACTGCAGAAAGGAGGAGGAGACAGCGAAGAAGAGAAGAGGTGCCATTTGCAAACAGAAGTCTTTCCAGGACAAAGTGTAACCAAATACTATTTTGCTGTTCAAGTCCTTGCTTATAAACACAAAGCTAAAAATAATTTTGGAAACATCCAGCTGGCCCAGTCCTTGGGAAATTAAAATTTAATTATCTGATTCAATTCTTTATCTCAGAAACTTGAATCAGCTCAGAATTAACTTCAAACAAGAAAGTACAAGTACTGTCCTGTCTAGCCAGCCTCAGCTGGCAGCAAGGAAAAGAATAGATTTTAAACAGAGTCAAGCCAATCTTGACAAATAGCCAGTAAATTAGAAAACATCTTTGAGGGAGTCAATGTAAAGTGCGTGTTTTTTGTGTTCTGTAATTAAAATCAAAAGACAAGGCAACAAAAGACAAGGAAACAAAACTCTTCCTAAATGCAGTGAATAAGGAAGTACAAACACAAGGCTTCTCTTTTCAATAGGTTGTTTTTGTCCTCTGTTAAGTAAGCACCAGAGGCTGGTGAGATCATTTCTCTGCATGGTTTGCGGAATTTGTTTGAATTACTACCAGCAGTTTTTATCTTTCTAAACTTCCTTGCCAATGTGAGCTGCAGTGCTTTTGCCTTTTCTACACAGTGTGGGTCTATCCATTTTGTCACTGTTAAACATAGCTCTTACTACATTAAACGCTTGTCATATAAATTAAAATGATGCAAAGACCAGAGCGATCTTCTGCGATGTGGAAAAGTCAAACAGAAGTCAAGGAAACACACTGCGGCAGTACAGCTGAAAATGAAATCGCCTTTGTGGTGACAGTCTGTTAATTGTTGCCTCTGGTCTCCTGAGTTACGAGGGAAAGAGTTCAGTGGGAAAAATCCATCACTTTTACAAGGCAGGCACATGCTTAGGGACAGACACCCCACGATTACTAACAGTAATCATTGCCAGCCAGTCCTTAAAGCCAAACTGAGCGGCTATCCTTCAACTGCCTTGATTCACACTCCCGGAAGATTTTACACTGAGAAAATAAGTTTGTGTGGAAAATAACTTTTTCCTGCATTCTTATGTTAATAAGCGTGATAATACCTACACGGCCACAAGTATTGCTTGGTGTTCTTGGTCTTGTGGTGAAAGTTTGTATGATGTGCTTTTTCTTCATATAGCCTTAGAAACTGAGCAAAGTACTGGGTTGCATTACAAACCCGATTAAAGCTCTTCTCATGAAGATCTCTGACTGTGATAATGCAGTTGTCTTAAAGCTTTGAATCATTTTCTGTTTTTCAAAATCTGACGGAGTGTAGAGGAGGTTGCCAGATTGCTCTTTTAGCCTGTAAAAACAGCCAACTAATTTATTTAAAAATATCTTGAGCAGTTTTGCTTACACAGAAATGAAAGTCTTAAAATATGCTTCTTTCACAGGGAAAATACATGGATATTGAGTTTGATTTCAAGGGTGACCCACTTGGAGGAGTTATAAGCAACTGTGAGTATTACTCTTGGTGTCAGCATATTAACACCTTAAAATGTTTGGTTCAATAGGAAGATGGTTAAATTATTGAAAAGATCAGCTGTGTTTGTCTAATCAAATCTCTCTCCATTATGTGATAAATTCTGCTTTTTAATTTTCTGCTGAGTAGCGTACCTTAAAGTACGTGAAAGCAGACTTGGAGAAGTAAGCATGAATAAAATGTCCTGTATTGTTTAAAAGGTACTGAGTAATGTGCCTCGTTATTGTCTCTGAAGCTGGTAGCCAGATGGATAAGGGTATCTGAGGCTCTTTCAATACTTGAATCCCCCAGATCAGTCCTGTTACTTGATTTGATGGGTTACGTATTTAGGGTAGATGGTGTCTGAGATACGCTGTTTTGTAATTTGTAAGAGTGATACAAGATATGCTGGAGATCACCATGAGATGAGTACGTTTATTTGGAATCAAAGCGTGCCATACTAATTTTAACATACCTCACGGTGTAGGAAAAGACTTATTATGAGAGAGGATGAACAGCTTTCGAGTTTAGGGAGACAGGGGTGGCCTCGGAGGTTGTAACTGGACGTATGTTGTTGTGCTATGAAACATAGAGCGATTCAGAAATTCTAACCATCACTCTGTGGGGAAGAGAGAGGCTGGGAACTGAATGCCAGCCCAGGATGCTTTGACTTGCTTTCCTTTCGAGAGTTTAAATGCAGCTTTTAAAAGAAATTGCTCTTCTGTGCTATATAAAGCTCTGTTTGTTTGCTTTTCTTATTTTTGAAAAGGGATGGAGGAGGGCAGCGAGTGACTAGGTGTCACTGATCTCGCCTTGACCTCTTTTCGCACTCAGCCAAATTCATCGCTGTTTCTAAAGACTGACTTTTGACTCCATTGGCATTTTACTGGTTGTGAAATAATGAGAATCCATCCAAGGTGAACCGAACTCTCCATATATAACATAAGCATTTTAAAACATTGTGAAGAATTTTATGCGTAAATATAGGCTTTGGTTTTTTTCATAGGGCAAACGTTTTTTCTGGACCAGGTCACCTTTTGGAACCGTGCCTGCAAGAGCATGATTTTTGTGACAGAGTAGATCTTGACACTCAAAGCAGTCACTATTTAAGTGTTTATGGCTATCTATTAAATTTGACATTGGGTAGTCAATGAAATTAGAGGCCAAACATACTCAGTGTATTCGTCAATAATTAAATGAGAACAAAGAGATTCTAGCAGGCTAGCTGTGTTGTTTGTTTCTTTTTATTTCACATTCAAAATAGATACTTAAAACGAACCCTGCTTTGTAGAGCGGACACTCAACAGTTTGTCTTTGAAAGTGCTCTGCTGAGTCATCTAATTAAAATATTGTGTCATACCAAAAGGCGATCCAAATAGTTAGTCTATAGTTTATCTGCCTTATAAATCTTTGCATGTTGTAATTATAACATTTCATGTAATTATAATGATGTGATGACATATGTAATCAAGGGCGGCCATATTTTTAGATCTTCCTAAAAGATGCCTATTTTAGGCATGCTCCCTGTCTTCTCACATTTAATAAATATGTAATAGGAAGAAGATGAATTTAAATTTGAAAATGAAGATCTTATCTGTAAGCCCTGTTGTGGAAAAGATGTTACTTGTTGAACTATGAAACACCCCATACTTGACACAGGGTACGTCACAAGTAAATACTGAGTTCCCGTAGCTGAGTGTTAATGTATCTCATCTTTGATTTAAAGTTTGCAACATTTGATAGTCCATCCATCTCTCTTTAAACAGAGTTTGAATTCTGTACAGTTTTGAAGCAAGTTTGTTTTCCTGCCTTAGATCTTTTCCACACGTCTGCAGCATTGCATTGCAACAGAAATATTTCTGTTGTGAGGTATCACCACTCTGGGAATATCAGGGCCTGAAATTCTTTTATGCCACTTACCTTTTACTCTGGTTTTAGTCAAATTTAGGATTTGTCTTCTTAATTCATTAAGTAGGAAATCAAATAGTGCTGAAGTTTCTGATCCTTAAAAAGAAAAGTATGGTTAGTTTATTCATAAATATTCTTTGCTTTCTGACCATCTGTTGGTTTGGTGTTAACAGGATGTGAAGATGATATAATAGTATTTTGATTGAACTTTAATAGTTGTATCTGATGAGCTTGATTTCCAAACACCAATGAAGTTCGTGGGCTTTTTGGATCACAGCCTATGTCACTAAGCTGTATTTCCTACTATGAGTGGCTGTAAGCAGCCACGTTGAACATCTAGCTTATTTTGGTGGCAAAAAGGGTAATGAAAACAAGTGACGGATTTTATCAGACTGGTAAAGATAAGCAGCGACCCATTAGCTTTAAACGTCTTGTTTTGAAATGGTCTGGTCTGTCCTACTCTAAAATGCTATGAAGCTCTGTGAAAGGCTAATCAATCTGCCTGTCACCCTTCGTGTAGCGGCTGATGCTATGGTGACCTTCTCTCGGGCCATTCTCTGGTGTCTTTCAATGAGCTCTTACTTCTTAATGACAGGGGTTAACCTGCAAGTGAACCTTTCACAGGATGGAGCTAGAGGGTGAAATTATCATGGCAGTGCATACTGCATGTCTCTCCTGTCCAGTTTGCAGTGAATGGTATGTTCCATTCAGTGCAGTGAATGGTTCATTGCAGTGAACCGGTATGTTCCCAAATTGAAGACAATTTTACGTTTGGACAGTGTAAAATACATAATAGACTCGTTATATTACATAGCTGCTCGCAGCTTCTCAGTGCACTGATTTGTAAGGTATTTGACATATTGCTATATCATGATGTACAGTCATAAAAAGAAACTGAGAGTGGAAAATTTGAGATGAATGTGATTTATACGATCTTTAAGTATATTACTTGAGTCAGGAATTTCTTCCTGTTAGACTACAAAAGAAAAATGATCTCAGGTAGCATGTGTTGTACTTGTTTGGTCCTACGTCAGCAGCAAGTGAGACGTGGGGGCGAGCAGAAGGGTGAATAAGGGCTGAGAAGAGGAGGTATGTGGTAAGCCTGAGTCGTTTGAATCCTCCCTTTTTGTTAGTTTTCTGTGAAGGTCCCAGCCCGTTTTCCTAATGTGTGGGAGATGCTGCAATCTGTGTAAGGTGAGGTGCACAGCCCCAGTGCAAGCTAACAACCAGCCCATCCATTCACAAGCGGACCTGATTGACCTGTGTGGGGTTAGGAAGCCCAAATTACTCTTGTGAGCTCTCCTGAACACTAAATCCTTGCTGTATTCTCGCCTGTGACTGTAGATATCCCATCACTGTTTTGTAACAAACCCTGCTCACAGTTATGCCGTGGCTCTAAAATGCATTTACAGACAGGTAAATTGCATTTACATTTTCTCTCACTGAATTGAGTATGAGGTGTATCTGCTCTTCCTGTCCTCCCGTGGGGTGTTTACAGCTGCTGCTGTTGCAGTGAACACTCTTGCCAGCGCTTACACGCTTTTTCCAGAGCACTTGTCAAGAAAGACAGTTGGAATATTGGGTAATTAACTTTTTTCACCTGGGTATAATACTGTGGAAATAAATTACAGAAACCATCAGTACTATTGTTAGTTTTCCGTTTATTGTAACTACCATGGTAGTGGGGATGGAAGCAGGAGAAAAGCAGAAAAGAAACGGCTATTCTTCTGTAGTTATCGAATAATATGTATTTCATGTAAAAATGGGTGTGTTCGTTTTAAAAAGGGATAGGTGCTAATTGCAATAACTTGTACAGCTCTAAAATAATGACTCTTGATGCACAGATGCTGCATCTGTTTTGTATTCCAGGTGACGTTTGCGTGCGCACTTGCTTCGTTAGTTTTGTGACCGGTTTTGTGTACACTAAATTTTATGGTTGAAATGGTTTTGCATAATACAGTCCAAAATGTTTCATCATTGCAGTTGTTTAGGCCTTTTCAAAAGTAGAGATCTTACAGTAGTTTTCCCAGAATATTTAATGTCTTAAATATTCTGTCTCTTTAATATTTAATAAGTCTTAAATTTTCACGTTTCCCCTGGGATTTCCTGCTGAAAGATACCTAGCTTTTTAGCATTAGGGGATCTTTACTAATCTGCCTGAGCCCTTCAGTGATTTAATGATTAACGAGAAGACAACAGTGGTGCAGGTGAAGTACAGTGTATGTAATGCCTGCTTTTGAAAAGCCGTTTTTAACTGGCACAGTGTACTTAGAGTGCAAATAACAAGGGATTAAAAAAGGGCCTCGTTTTGCCATTTTTTCCAACAATAACATGAAAGAAATCTATGATGTTTATTGAAAGCAACAACTTTTTTTAAATTACCGAAGTGATAGTGATAAGTTTACAACTCGTTCTTCTTTACAACTTGTTTGTTCGTTTTAAAAGACAAAAGTAATTACCCACTCACTGAGAAATCATCAACCCGGCTGTTGATTTTAGTTATGTGATTGCTGTTAGCGATCTCCTTTGCTCAGGGAAATATTACACAGATTTTACAATTAGACATTATGGAAAGAGATACTCATTCTTGTTGATTTATTTTTAATCTTAACTGTTGCGACATCTCCCTTGGTGTTCTAGTTAGCACAGTTGCCACCATTTAGGCAATTGCCTTGCCTAAATTAGGAAGTGTTAAAAAAAACCCCAACCAAACAATATGAAACATTTTGATTAGCACAATTTTAAACATCATTTATTACTTGAGTAATGAGGATTTAACACTCTTAAAATGTGCAACCATTGTATTTTCACTGCACATACTGCCCACATAGTAGTTTTTGTTTGATACAATTATGAGTCATTTCATTCAAGAGAACATTAATATAAACTTGGTGGGAATAATGTGAAAAAGTTCCTGAGAAATGACTACTGTATTTTCTTTTTCACTGGTGCCTTTTTTGTTTTATGACAGCTGAACGATCAAGGTAGGAAAACAGAAAACATAATTTAACATCACGTGGGTGTAGAGATAAGCTTCCGTGACTAGAAAATGTTCTGTAACTTGGGCTGAATAGCTAAAAAGGTCCTTGGTCATGGCCTGCTGAAAAGAATATGACTAAACCAAACTTTTCCTAGGTTTTTCAGAATGTACCCAGGTAGTGTCATTTTTTGTTTGCAGTGTTTACTTATTCCTTTCTTGAATGTTCATTCAATTTCTACTACATTTTGAGAAATACAAAGTTCCTAAATTTTTCTGGATTGAATCAAGTTCATGGGTCAAGTAACCAAAAGGAAATCCTGTAAATTTGTACATTAGAGTTGACAGGAGTGTTCAGCATCATTTTTCCTTTTTTTTTTTTTTTTTTCTCCATATTGAGTGGTTTAGCAGGATGGATGCTTACACAGATCTCTTGCATTTAAACCAGTGTTATCTAGGAACGGCAATTAGTCAGAACCTGTGGAATGTAGCTGGATTTTGAGTGATCTGAATTGATGAATATTCAAACAATATGATTTAAGAAGTGTTTCCAGGTTGGACCTTTCCAAAGCAATTTGATTTTTACAGTTGCTTTGATACACACAACATGTTAAGTGCTTCAGTTCAAGCAGGAGCATTGTTAGATAATGCAGGAAGAATACCCAGTCCTTAAGTACACCATGTGTAGTTCTGTATGTTCTCACTAGATAATGCTGTGTAGCCCCTATACATAATTTATATAGACTATATAAAAAAATGTAACATGCATAGAGTTTTGGGGTTTTTGCTTGTGTGGGTTTTCATATAGATAGGCACCACCTGTCCACACATGGCACTGTAAACAGAATTACCAAGTGGGTGCGTGCAGAAACCTGATGTGCATCTTTGTGTCTTCTCTTTTGACTGTTCAATCCGCAGAATTTGTAATCATGCGAGAGTTAACACAAAAGTTACTGGTTGTGCAGTAGTTGCTTTAAGGAAAATATATTTGGTTGATTTATTAAAATGCTAATTAGGGCAAACAAAGGGAAGGTTTTCTTAAGAGTAGGACAGATGGTCTGGATCTTTTCTACCCGTCTGATTTCAGTCTGCATGTGGGCATAAAAGAAAAAAAGCAGAGAATGAATACAGCTTTAAAAAGAATTGGTAACAGCTGCTTTAAGGTAAATGCCTGATTTTCTGTCGGTAGCTGCTTTCTGGAGCCTTTTTCCTCAATTACGAAGGCTGACAGAATATGGAATATTGGGACTTTGGAAAGCCAACTTAATTAGTTAACCTCCTTTCTTCTAAAAAGGTATAAATAAGATAAACTGCAGTGAAAAATCGAAGTTAGTTATCCGTCTAACATAGCTCATTTGACATATGCTTGAGAAACTGTTAAATCTGCTGAAGGCATGCATGTAATTAGAAGAAGGTTTACATGTAATATTTTGCCAGGTTATGTAGATGAGCTTTTGTGGCAGCGTTTGAGTAAATTTATATATAGAATATTTTTAAACCCAAATAAGCCAAACCGCTTCACAAACTGCATTGCTTCGATATCCTTTGAAAACACAGCCATTTCCTGAAGTGTGTGTACCCACTGCGGGAGCTGAAGTTGTTTATTTCTTTGAGATGAAATTTGGCTGTGATTCGTTCCAACACTTCACTGGAGAACCTTCACAGCCAGCGTGACTCCGAACCGCCTGGCGCTCACCTTGCCTTTCTCAGCCCAAGTGTTAACACTCGGATGGTGGACCAGCCTCTCCCTTGGAGTTACGAATGTAAAATTAGAGAGGATCAAGTTATTTAGGTACAGGATGACTCCGAGTTTGGACCTCAAGGAGGGGAGCCCCAACCTTAGGTGAACTGAGAAGGTAGAGAGGGTGCATGCCAGGCTGCTGGTGAGACCTGCACCCTCTGACGTAGCGTCAAACGGCAGATGTTAGTCATCTGAAAAGAAAAAAAAGAGACAATAAAAAGGAAAAAACAAAAGTGGGAATCTGTAATCCTGATGTAAAGATGAGCTGCTGACAATATGGGACAGCCACTTGTTTGCGTATATCTGTACTTTGTCATCCGGCCTGCGCAAAACTGCCTGGTGCTGACGCAGGGCCACCACGGGAGGAAAGAGACTGTGGGGGTTATGGAGTTAAAAAAACCACAATTGTCTGTTCAAACAAGGATGAAGTTCTGACCTGGTCACACAACCCATTCAGTGGTGAAGAGTTATTCGTCTTCATAGGGCCTTCACCCTGTCAGATGCTCTGGTCATTGGGAGCATTGTGCACTGTCGCCTGCTGCACTCGCTACAGTTCTTCTCTCGGGCAACTGCGTGTTTATGGAATAAGATAGTTCAGGTGGTGTGTAAAATATTTGAAACTTGTCCTATGGCAACCAGAAGATTAATAATACTGTCTGAATTTTGTCATTGTTGCCATTGGCCTATTCCACGAGAAAGGGGTGTAAGCTTAGGTAATTACAGTGGGTAACACAGGCGCAACACGCTGCCTGGAGCTAGGCAAAATCTGAACACACTCTGTTGCACTCCTCCTTGCTCCTCGGTTCAGCCAGCAAACCCCAGGGCAGATGCTCCCTCTGGGGTGAGCCCTGGCATGCCGGAAAGCTGGTGGAGCCCGGGGGCTGCAGCCCGGAGCAGAGACACCCTCTCCTCGGCTGGTCCTCCGTGGTGGGGCTAGAGGGGGGGTCTGCAGCGCAAAGGTGGCTGCACGAAGCACCGCCTCCAACTGACCGGATTGCTAAGGCTAAACAGGCTTGGTTTCAGCAGAAATGGAAATTTGAGGAAAGGTATAGTAGGGTACGCATCGGGTATTACAGTAGTCAGGCAGGGGGAGTGTTTAGCAACCCCACATGTCCTTCAATGGATTGGTGTTCTGTGTGTTTTGCCTTTGTAAAACCTGATCTCAACTTTGTGGCAGCTCTTCTGAAGAGTGACATCCAAGCTGTGGTAATTTCCCCTTTGGGGCTTTCTTCTTGCATGGGCAGAGCTTAGAGAGATCTTAACCCCAGTCAGAGCGAGCTGTGGTGGGTACGTAGTGGTCGGTGCGTGCGGGAGCTCCTTTGCTGCGTACTTGGAACGAGGCACTAAATGTCTCTGTCTTCGTGTCGCTGAAGACACGACTGTATACTGGGAACTGTTGGTTTGCTATCTGGAAAAATGGTGTGGAGCCCTTGTGTGCCACTGAGATAAGAAGGAATAACATGTTTTTTGTACAAAGGCAGCGAGCGACACCGATACCTGTCCAATAAGAGGTTCTCTTATTGGATCCCTCTCTCCTCTCCTGATGTGCTGGGGGCCCCAGCGTTTCAGAGGAGCACAGGCGGGACAACCATTTTATCGTCACCTCCATAGTAAACATGATGTAGAGTCTGAAACATTGCGACGTGTTACAAGTCAGTTCGCTTCTGCTGTCTGCCCGGATTCCCACCCTCATTGTTAAGGCTTAGAGATGTTCCCATCACTAATGGTGGTGGACAAAGCAACCTTCTTGTTAAACTACTCAATCGGTGCAGTGATGCTTTTCAAAGCACTGCTTTTCCATTTCACTTTAAATGTCTTATGGTGGAGCTTCTGTCGGTCCATTGGGAATTATTTCATAGTCTGATGCACCTGAGGATCACAAAGTGCTATGTGATTATTCAGTTTAAATTCTTCCTTTATTTGGCTTCCCCCTTTCATTTACCCATTATTCATGTGCCTAGCCTTTTAACATTTCAGTTCTTTTCAAACCTTCGCCCACGCAATCATTCTTACCAAATCTTCATTTTGTGGTTGTACTGTATATTGGATGACGGCTTTTGAGCACGTTGCCTCCCTGACCTGAGTTTTCTTTGCAGCTCACAAACTGCAGCTTTCAGAAGTGTACTGGGCTTATAGCTTGCTCAAATAACTTATTTGAGAAATATGTACTAATTCAATACATGGTGAAATGGTTTGTGCCTGCCATTTATCATCTTCTAATTTGATGATGGTGATATGAAGCAATGAAATAAAAAAACGATGGGGGATTACATTGATATTAGTGTTTTGCACCAACAACCTTTCACTGACCTGGGAGATTTTGTTTGTTTGTTTAGATCTGCTAGAGAAGTCTCGTGTTGTTAAGCAGCCAAGAGGTGAAAGAAACTTTCACATTTTCTATCAGATACTGTCCGGTGCCTCGGAAGACTTCCTCTGTGAGTGTTGCCCTCGTGCCATTTTCAGTTATGAATCTTCTTTACATTTAATGCGCTGTTCCACCCACATCATCTTTTGTGGGAAATGTGATATTGATTCATTTTTGAAATTATTGGTGGCGGCAATAATAAAGTATATGGTTTGGTATTATCCAAATATCTGAGTCAGAATTGGCTTTGCAATGTATTATAAACAAAGGAGAAAGCCTATTCTTATTCAGAAGGCTTGTAATTAAAATATTCTTAAAGAAAACTTAATCCTGCTAATAACAGTTCTTGACAATACTGGTTCTGGGATAAAAGAGCTACTAACAAGTATGCTGTTACTAACTGTATTTTTATTTGATTTATTAGGCAAACTCAAACTGGAGCGAGACTTCAGCAGATACAACTACCTAGGTCTTGATTCTGCCAAAGTGAATGGAGTGGATGATGCTGCAAACTTCAGGACAGTTAGGGTAAGAAGTAGCAGGGGCTTGGGTGCAAACCGCAAAAGGGCTCAACAGTAACGCAGAGATCTTATGCCCTTGGTCTGGCATGAGCAGAGGGCCATCTTTTCCAAGTAATTTTCAGAGTGCTCCACGCTGTTCGTGCTAGGGTATAGCATGTTTACGCGGGGAAGCTTGGCTTCAACTGGAAAATAAAAAGAACCAAATATCTGGAGTATTCTAGTGGGAATACAAAAAAAAAAAAAGGGGAGGGGGGGAAAAACCCCCAAGTCCAGAAGTCCAGGCTCCTTGATCAGATCATGGAAAAGGTTATATTGTGTAGTTGCTTGTAATGACAGTGCCTGAGCTTCGTGAACCAGGTGATGCTGAGCAACGTGAAAGAGAAACAGGGCTTGGGACGTTCTCAACTTGATTTGCCGTGATGTTTTTGCTTGATTGTACTCGAGGAAGTACAGGAAGAATACGGGACCCCGTTACCCAGTGTATACAAATTTAGATTCAAAAAGTTACTTGCTTTTAGAACAACAGAGTGGACTGAGAAGACAGCAGTTCCTGTTTGTTTGACTGTGAAAAATTGCATTGGGTTATAAACTAAATTTAGTGGTTAAAAAATAGTACTGCATTTTAAAAACTCATAAACTGAATGAATCCTGGAAGCAGACTGGACTGACGTGCCAGCTTAACTACCAGATCTTCTTTAACCTGCCTTTTATATTAAGAATCTTACTTACCTAAGCATAGTAATTATATCATGTTCTTTTTGTAGCAAAAAGTGTTTATAAAACATTTCTAATTTATGCTAATACAGATAAATGGTGAATTTTGCAAGCATGAGCTGTTTAAATGTAGATTCTTTTATCTCATAATTTTACCTGTCCCCTTTACAGAATGCAATGCAGATTGTTGGTTTTATGGATCATGAAACACAGTCTGTTTTTGAAGTGGTGGCAGCCGTTCTGAAATTGGGAAATATTGAATTTAAGCCTGAATCTCGTGTGAACGGCTTAGATGAAAGTAAAATCAAAGATAAAAATGGTAAGATGAGGTTAATGACATGAGGAAAAAACATATAAATAAATAACTAAATAGAAAGTGCTTTCAAAACTAATAACTGTTTCCTTATGCGGTGCATATTTTTAACAACTTTGTTTGGCAGGGTAGCCGGGGGAGAGTGTGGATGGGGGGACACTTCTGTTGAAGAAAACCTGTTTTGGGAAAGTACTGAACTACTTAAAAGCTAAGAGTTTGGACAAAGAAAAAGCAATGGTACAAAAGGATTCATTATATTTACACTGTTCTTTTTCATGCTAGAACTCAAGGAAATCTGCGAGTTGACGGGTATAGACCAGTCTGTATTGGAAAGAGCTTTCAGCTTCCGGACGGTTGAAGCCAAGCAAGAGAAAGTTTCAACAACACTAAATGTGGCTCAGGTAAAAGGAGGTTCTGATTTTAAAGGAAAGGAACGTTTTAAATGGCTGTTTATTCTACAAGACAAAACCATAACTGCCCAAATAGAAACTGCAGTAGGCTGTACTGAATAAAGTATATCATTAACATAAGTGTGTTTTTTCTTCAGCTGTTTCTAAGTGTTCAAATATACTGGATGTTTTGCTTTTAGGTGTGAATTACCTCAAAAGGATAGGAAAATCTTGCAGAAAATGATAAAATGGACCAGTTCTGCACAAAACGCATGTTGAAAGTATTGTGGCAGACGGTTCTCATTTAGAGCAACTGGTGTAATTTCATGTGAGTCGTATGCCCCAGGCTGCTGCAAAACTGCTGCTGCCAGCTTATGTTTCTGTAACGCTGCAGAGCCAGTGGGATTGCCACCTGTGTCTCATCAGCTCAGGCTAGCAGGAATGTCATTTCCCTAACCACAGCTGCTCAAGTCCCTCTAGGACTACGGAATCCCCTGAGGATTAGGATGGGGGATGTGAGTCTTTAGAGGATAAATAGATGAGCAGGAAGGGAGTCGGAGCGCCCTGATTGTGGCTGCTGTTCCAGCTCGCCTGCAGCCTGGAAGGCAGAGGGATGCACCGGCAAGCAGCCAATGCTGCCCCAGCATGCTGGCACCCCTGGTCTGGCAGAGGCACTGCTGCCTGAGCCGTTCTCGCTCTCTTCATAGCACCTTTAAGATATGGCAGTCACGTAAAAAGTTTGGGATTAGCCCGGCATTTATAACATTTTTCTTCTTTCTTCTGTTTAGGCTTATTACGCCCGTGATGCTTTGGCAAAGAATTTGTACAGTCGACTGTTTTCTTGGCTTGTTACCAGAATCAATGAGAGCATTAAGGTATTGTTGTTTTGTGCCTGGAAAAGAAAAATCAATAGGAATCCTTTAAATTAAAGTGGACAGTAAAACCTTATTTGCCAATTTTGTTTTTCATGGTTGTACAGTGTTAGAAACGGTACAGGTGAATAACTGTATCACAGCTCAACAAATTGCTGTCTGCTCTGTTTTTCAGCTTATGAAAATAGCCATGTGAAGTGTATTTTGGGAAACCATACTTAACATTTTAGTTTACAGAATTTGACACCCTACTTACGAGAGGGTTTTCTTGATTCCCAAGTATGAAATGTACACATGACTGACTCAAGGTTTAATTTTTTTTAAAGGCACAAACAAAAGTGAGAAAGAAGGTAATGGGGGTGCTGGACATCTACGGCTTTGAAATTTTTGAGGTAAGACCTTTATAATAGTAAGTATCGAACGTGAGAGCTGTTATTAAAACTCAATAGAGTAGTTTATAAATGTGTAATCAGAACACGTAATTTGAATCAAGTGTGTCATTTCTGACAAAGACATGCTAGAAAAGTAAGCCAAAAAGAGGTGTCTTAGCATGTCTGGCAAATGAGACAAAAATTTATGAAAGCCCAACTTGTGTTTTTACACCATAGGTAAATAAATATTTATGATGGGTAAACTAAATATATTTTGTTGTGACATACGTTCTGAGCATAAGAGAAATTCTGGCAATGTCTGTTCTGCCCTGAGGCATTTTGTGGATGCCTTTGAACGAGCTTTCTATCTTTTAAAAAACACAACAAAAACTATACATTTTTTTCCTGTCAAAATTAAATAAGGAATTATATTCCATTTCATCTTGGTTCACTTAAATAAATATTCTGTACCGATTCCTAGCTAACGATGTGTGGCTTACTGCTGTTTGCTTATGATAGTATTTTTAGACTGGTGGTATACTGAAACAAAAACAATACAAGAGGAATTTTTAATTGGGTTAGAGAACACCAGGGAGAGGGATTTTTCATAAATCTTACTCTGACAGTTTATTTTAAGAGATTTATAGATCTCGGCTGGAAACTGTATCTAATGTTTAAACTTGAAACTCGACGGGGGAGAAAAATCAGTAGAAACCTTGCAATCCTTACTCACTTCCCCACATCCTTCTTGAAAATCTAGGGAACATGTTTAAACTGTGTAGGTGATGGGAATAATCCAGACAAGAGTAATTACATATGGGAGGGTGGTGTAAGTTTTATTTCAGAGGCATAACATCAAAGTATGTGCAAATCAAAACACCCCTGTGAAGAGCAAAAACAGAGCTGATGCTTGCTTCAAGGGTTTACTAAGCTAGGTTGTATTGTTTGCATTAAACATAAGAGCATATTTATGACAATATATTGCAAGCGGCCAGGTGGCTGAACGCAGATCTCGGCGCCAGATCTCTCTCTGGAGCTGGTCCCTGGCGTACCTTTAGAAAGCTGGACACTAGAATGGTACTGCTGGCATCTTCGGGCAGGATTCTTGTTTTCACTAGCTCTTTCTTTTATGTTTGCTTAAGGATAAACATGTAGGGTGAGGTGGAAGACGGAAGCTCATGCTAGGACACAAGCCAACTGAGTAATCGTGTTTGTGGGATGGTGTTGCAGAAACCAGGTTGTTTCGTGCCTGTAATTTCATTTTTGGTAGGACTTCCACATCTTAGCAGGTCATAAAAGCAGTTGAGTGTAGGAGTTGTAGTTTCCCAGAAGAAAAATGTAAAAACGAGGCTCTTTTCACTTAGCTTGCATACTGAATTACAATGTAGCTTTCCTGATTTATACAAACTCAAAAGCTTTAAAAAAATACAGGCAGTTATTGTTCAGGCCTTTAAGTGTTGAGTATTGGTTCCAATGGAAGAGGTGTGAAACGTTTGCCTTGTGACTCAAGAGGATCAAATTCACCAGTACGTTCACACAAGACTGGACTGTTCCTCTCATGAGTTAAAACCTGTGGCGAGAGCACCAGCCAAGCAGCTTGGTTCAGCATCACAGAAATAAATGGAATTATTTCTGAACAGTCAAAATGGGATTCAGGTAGCGTGCCAGAAACATACATGGCTTGTATTATACCGTATTTTAATTTTAAGACATTTGAAAAAGAAATGTATTGGTTTAGGTTTCTAGAGGTAACTAGTACAGTTACTGGTATTGGGACTGCATGGCGGTATTGTAATTCAAAGGGTGAATGGTAGAAAAAAAAATCCATTAGAAAATCCTGAATCAGCTGTGTTTGCAGTACTGCCCACTTAGCCATCCCTGTGTTTCCAGACAGGTTAATTTTATAATCAGAAACTGCTGACTTATTCTTAGTTGGATCAAAAGCAAACATATTCTTTCAAGGCAAAAAAAATTAATAAATTATTTTCTATACAGCTCTACTTGGAACAAAAGATGGTGTTATGTCACGGTCCTTGAATGAAATAATTCTGTAATGAACACTATGTAGACAAAATGTAACTGGTCTTGTCGTCACTTGAATGAATGCCATGTAGTAAGGTCAATCAAGAGGACGCCTGCCAAATATTTTTGTGTTAAGTTTTGTAACAAATGATTGCATCTCACAAAATTATTAAGGATCTTGAGAAAATGCTTAAAAAAGAAATTATTGTTAAGAATTTAAGTAACCACTTCACAGAAAGTATGTTGTTTAAAATTAATTATATTAAACCAATCAATAAATGAATGAAATGTTAACACAATACAGTAACTCAAGGAAAAGTCAATAATGTAATAAGATTTATAGCATTAAAAATATAGTGGAATTTGGACTGTGTGGTACATTTGTAAACACGGTGGCTAAACGTTCAAAATATTAGCTGAGTTGTAGCTCATGGCAGTAACTATATCCATCTAATTATAAATTACTTAAAACCACTGACTAAAAATGCGCAGTTCCCTTTTGAACCTAATTCTTAAGTCAGATTTTGATTTTCATGTCTGTTCTTGAAGGTTAGAACTAACATGATCTCTACAAAGAATGTTTTTTGGCAAAAACATATTTGAAATACTTCCTTATCTGTGAACTTGTGTGTTTTAAACTTGTAAGCTATTTGATATGCTGAAGGTAAATGGCCTACTTTAATCATGTTTTTTACTCAGGAAGCAGATAACTTTATCATCAGCACATGTTCCTTGACCTAAAGTGTCCTTGTACCTTGGAGACAGAACATATCAAAAACCATAGAAGGTGTAGTAGGAGTTTTTTAAATACATGCTAAATATTTACACGTGAAGCTCAATACCATTGAAATAAGTATCAAGATATTTGTTTCCTGAAGGGAGTTTTGGTGTTTGGTTTTGGGTTTTGTTTTTCCTTTACCCCTCAGGATCGCTGAAAGAATAAACTAATGATATTCCAGTGTACCTTTTTTGTCCTGAGGTTCTCACTTAAAAGTTATTGGAATACATTATGGACTGGCCTGATTCCACTGCAAAAACATCCGTTTGCTACAGATTTTTGAGGTTTTTGTTTTGTTTCATACTATTTCTTGGGTCTTACTCCTGTTTAGGGTGATTCCTTAGATCATCCGACAATTCCTCCTACAAGAAGAGAAAAGAAATCCAGATTTACCATTCTGAAAGATCTTACACTTCACCTTCTGATGACAATAGCAATCTTGTTCTATTATATGCAAATTAAGGCTTATATGAGATTTTTTTCATCTATTTTTGAAAGATGACTTTATTCACTGTCCACTGTAATTTCTACAATTTTCTATAATTTAAGATGAAGTCAATTTACAAAGTAACTGGAGGTTGAAATTCAAAAAAGGGAAGATACTGTAGTATTGATAACGCTGGGATAATCTTTGGCATTTGGTTTCCGCTAGTATTATCATCAAAGACAAACCATTTTTCAGACAAACCCAAAAGCTATCCAAGAAAGCAGATTTAAGGACTTGACTGTCCAAAAATTCAGATTAGGGAATTTAAATCTATTGATAATCCTCAGCCTCTGTGGGCTTGGCAAATGTCAAGGGCAAGCTTGGCTTAAACAATCCACAAAATAGGTGCTGTAAAGCTGTGTTTATTTTTGAGTCCTGTCACGCCCTTCGTGGTAAGCGGTATGCTGGGACTGAATGTTTTGAAAGTGAAATGCTGAAATTCTGGGTGTCTGTGTGAATTGCCTATCGACAAGGATTTAGGGACTAGGATTAGTGTGAAAATGCAGGCTACAGGACCGGGTTGGTTGTGTAATGCTGCTGGAGCGCGAGCAATGGATTGAAGCCTGACACTAATTGCTCCAAGTATGTTTATCTACATTTTTGAGCGGCTGTGTGCATAGTCAGTCTGCAGTCTAGTCTGTGATTTGAGATGGGGCAGGGATGATGGTTGGTGGCACTGGGAATTTCAGAACCAATTCGATTGCAGACTTGGTGGAGTAGGTTTAGGGCTGGTCCCATGTTATTCCGTGTTTGATTCTGTGTTTTTGGGCAGACGTGGTTTTTGCATCTCTGCAAAATGTCAGGGTTGGGTTGTGGGAGGGGTAGGGTTTATGAAAAAGAAACAAAGGCTGTAGGAGGCAGATGACTGAGACCCGGCAGGTTTCAATGGAGATGAGCAGAAGACTCATTCTGTTTGGTTTGGACAGTTAATTTTCTGTTGTGTACGTTTCCTGTGTAGATGAGGGCTAGGGTATGTAAAACTGAACGTCTTGGAGCAAGTGTGAATATTTCATTCTGCCTAGCCTTCAGAGATAAAAATGTCTGTGCTAGTTGGCTTAAAGGCTTTATTCTGAATTTTCAGCTGCCACTATGTAACTGGTCCACATGACGAAGCTAATGATTTGGAGTGTGGTTTTATGAAAATTAAGGCTGCCAAACAAGGCTTATTCTTGAAATTTGCCAGGCCTTGAGAAGACAGTTTAAGAGTGAATGCTTTCTGCTCAGTCCCTTGGCAGAGTAGTTTGTTCCACATTTTTCCTTTTGTTCCAGGTACACAAGAACATGGCAGCATCCATCACATTCTGCATAAACCCCAGTAAATAAAAATACCACCAACAAAAGAGTCAAATAAGCCACCCAGCAGCAGGTCCATGTCTCACAATCTGTGATGCACTTTGATAGTTCTTATATTCGTTTACAGCAATTAACTTGTTTCTTGTGTGTAGAAATCCCTTGTGGTGATGGAAAGAAGCTTGGTCATATTGCATGTACTACATAAACTCTGGGGACCCTTTCTTCATGTCTTGACTTTGGCTCTAACTCAGCCATGGATATCTGTTGTCTTGGTAGTTGCCTTAATCTCCAGACCGTAATTTCCAGCCATTTCTTCTAAGTGCCATACCTTGCAACAGATTTCCTTTTCGAAATTGTTTAACCCTTTTTCCGATGCCCATCAGCGTATCTGATTGCAAAAGGCAAAGCCCAGTCTAGTGTGAAAGAGGAATTTTTAATCTATAATTGATCAACTACATCTACTGGCAGGTGTTATGAAAGAGGGAAGCTTTACAGAGAGGGACCCTTGGTTGGACTCCTAGGTGCTGTGGAGATTTTAAAATACAGTTAAAGCAATAATTTCCTGAAGTGCTGGAGTGCTCAGAAACAGAGGGTCATCCCAGGAAGTTAATCACCGTTTAATTAATCACGTTATAATGTAAGTATTTAGAGAGGCTTGTTTGGCAAAACACAGGTTTATGAAGTAAATCCCATCGGCCGGCTGTTTTCAACAGAGGAAATATTTGAAATGCTGGAGCAAATATACATGATTTCTTTGCTTCGGTTTGTGAGAATAACATTTTGCCCAACAGCAGCTATTATGCCTTAGTAGAGGAATGGATGAGATTATATCGTAGGTTCTTGTCTATTTGGAATTTCTGTTGTTCCAGGACCGTAATTTATCAGGTTGAGTTGGTTGAAGTGATTGTACCTGGGTTTCCCCATGGATCTTGCATGCATTGTGTGCACTGAATTCACTGTAGTTTCTTGCCCTTTTAACTCCAAATTTGGTTTAGACCTGCGTTTCCAGACACCACAACTGAGAGCGAAATGGATTTGAGAGTGCCTGGTTCTCTACCAGTGCCAGTAGCATCGATAAGGGCTGAATATGACAAGGATGAATATGGCAAATATGGAAAGTGGATAATCCCTGATTGCTTCCATTAGATACATGGAAACATAGTCAATTACATGTGGAATATTTATAGTTAAGTGATAGTCCTCTCTGGTTCTTTGCCTACAGACGTACTTACACAAAAGCACAGAGCTTATTCTAGTTTAAAGGAGGTATTTTTCAATTAAGTTTGATTACTTGAATGTTTGTATATGTAAACAGAAAAGTAAGGGATAAATATAGATAACATATCTTCACTAACTTTGCAGAAAATTTAAAAAAATATTATAACTGGGTCATGTGTAACTCATTGCTTTCTAAGATAAAAAATTGTGTCTTTTTTCATTTTCTTTAAATGGACTTTCCCCATTTTGCTGATTTCCTTTTTCTAGCGTTTATATTTCTTAGTTTCATCTCATAAATTCGTATGCTTCTGTGGTCATGCATAAAAATCCCTATCCCCAGACACCACAGTAGGTTATAAATTAAATTTGCTGGTTGGTTTCACCATTTGTCTCAGTGAAGCGAGTATGTTGGTCTTTTATCATCGTTACTTTTGCCACCTGGCTTTTTCTCTAGGAGCCTCAGTAGTAGTCTAGGGGCCTGGTGGAACTACCTGGGATCACCCATCTATGTTAGGAGACTTCTGATGCCCAGAGCTGCATTGATGCTGAAAAAACTTAATTTCTGGGGCTGCGTGTGTATGTGTCAGAGCAAAAGTATCGGTCTCTATATGTCGCCCCCACCACCCTCCCTCCCCCAATATTGATCAAAAAGTTCATTTTAATGGCATTAGTTCCGTTGATTTCAACAGTTGGTTTCATGACTTCATGGCTTTTCCTTTCAATACTTCTCATGTGTTTTTTAGGTGTATGTGTTCATATAAGGTATTTGAAAAGGTGTTGCTGAGGACCTTTTTGTCAGTGTGGTTTAGACTGAGCAATATGTAGATTTTTGAATTGGCTCTCAACAGGAACTGGTGTGATGAAAGATTAAGAAGGAAGAGGAAATATTGAGAAACACCTTTTATAGGTGGGATACTGATGATATAGTCTGTAGATTTGGATCAACAACATACACTTGATTTGGGGAACATGGTGAAGTGGAAAGGACACAAGAAAACGGAACACTTAAACTAGGACTTTATTAGGCAGGTGGAAGATAAAAATTTATTCCTACCTTTTAGTATGGAAAAGTACCCAGTTTTCAGTTTCAAGTAAGTATCTTAGCTGGCTCAGTGTCTCTGGAAATGACTGGAATTTGGGTCCGAATTTGGGTCCTCAAAAGTGAATTGGAATTCTTTGTGGGGAGAGAAGGTTAGCAGGTAGCTGGTTTTCATAGGAAAATGCCCTGGTTCAGATACTTTGTGTTCATAAATCTAATGCAGGAAGCGGCACTCAGCATCAGCACGTGGACACATTTCTGCCTGAGACCATCAGGCAGATCCCTGTTATTTGTTTCAGTGGCCAGTCCAGCCTAAACCACAACAGACCACTAAGAGACTTTGAGCCTAATTTTTTAATTTTTTTTTTTTAACAAAAATATTTTTATTTTGTCTGTTTGCTATTGGTATTTTACTGGTATAACAATATGTAAAGTCTGGAACATCCATATATGTTTTTTCAGATGATTCTATGATACACATGACTGGAATATTCCAATGAAGAAATTAGGTAAAATACTAAGGAACGAAAAATATTTTCCTTAGACTTTCAAGCACCGATATGTAATTAATGTAATAGCAGGGGTTCAAAGCAAGAAAGTTTTATCTTTTCATGGTTGACTCTAACAACCTGAGTGAGATACAACATCGTGATCTGCTTGTGTAGAGAAGTACTATATTTTTGCATGGAGCAGAATTTTTTAGAGTTAAAAAACTTGCTATTCATGAAATGCCACCCTGATGCCCAGTAGTTTGAAGGCTGATAAAGACTAAAGCTGTATGAGCAAGACACCATTATTTGTGAAATGAAAAACACGGTGAAGTAAGCTTTAATTTTTGTTAGTGAATTTTTCTACTTGTCTATATTTATTGTTGCACCTGATAAAAGGTTGGGAGGATAAGCTGAGGGTGGTTGGCTGATCTGTATCTATATATTTGACATGACTAAGCCTATCTCAGGTGACATTCTGACATTTCCCAGCACCTTTAATTTAATTTGAGAGACGGAGTGGCTTTTTCTTCCCCAAAGGTTATATTTTGTATTCCACAGTGATTTCAAAGGGACAGTTTGAAACGCTGCTATAAAAATGCAGGGATTGAAGTGCTGCTCTCAACCTTAGACTAACAGAATTACAGCCTGGAAGAGAAGCTTACACTTTGAGAAGTACTGGTCTTAAATATTTATTTTTTTCCTTAAAATTTCCTAAGAATATTTGAGTTTACTAACTCTTCCTGAAATCTGGGGTCTGATAGTGCTGCTTCTGTGTTTGTCAAAACCCTTTCTGGCACTTAATGCCAGCGTAAGGAGGAAGTACAGTCTCTCGATGGCTGGATTCTCCCAGCCTCCTCCTCCTGAATTAATGCTGTGCTGTCACTGCTATTATCCAGGCTCTGTTGTCTTCTAAAAAACAATGTCAGAAAGTCCTTTAGATCACTCCTAGTTCTAATGTACTAATTCCTAGGAGCCTTCATTAAAATATTCGGGGACAATTGATTTACATGATTCGTGAAGCCCTCACATAATAAAAAAACTATAGATATGCAGTGATGAAGAAAAAATTCCCAGAATCTCTGTTGCTTTATTCAGGTGTGTCCAGGGATAAGCACTAATAATCTTCTGCATACAGTGTTTCTTAAAACCTGCAGGAAATGCCTCTTTCTAAAACGTATTTAATTTACCGACTGTCTTCTGGTCTGTTCAGAGTTAAGTGTGTTGAGAATTTCAGTAATTCCAAACATTTTGCCTCATTTTCTTTGCTGTAATTAACTGTTAGCCTTTTGCTCTCTATCGTACATAAAGACCAAAATCGCTACTGCTCTTCAATGACTTTTTTCCTGGAATAGCAATTTTCAGTGGCTTGGCAATGTCAAATAGAATTTCATAGCTTAGTGAGTGATTTGTGAAGAACTCTGTGGATTTTGGTTTGCTTTTCTTTGGCAAACCATAAATAACACCGATACACAAATCAGGAAAGCGTCTAGCAATTAGTTTAATATATTGTTAATGACATTTTAGTTAGGTGGTTTAGCTGGATTTGCAGTCCAGTTTCCGTCCTCTTTTGAAGATGAAGACTGTGTATAATATGTGAGCAAAAAGTCCTGCATTCCTTGTAATCGGAATAACAAGGTCTTTTGGAGAAACAGTCTTTCTGCTTTAGGTGGCATGTGCCTGGCAGCAGGATGCAGAGCGTGTTTTATCCTTCCTCTTTGCTGGTCAGTCGGGGTCTTTTTACTTCAAACTCTGTATATCTAAAGTGATGGCCTTATCCGAATGTGTCAAATAAACTTTTACCCATTCTTCCTCCAGTACTCTCTCTTCCATTCCCCTTTCCCCTCTCCTTTTAATGAGATTCGTCTACTGAAGGTTATATATATGGCTTTTTGAGACAGAAGATACACGGTGATTTAGAGACATGACAATGCAAGAATGCTGTTCTGTGTTAAACTCTGAAGTGCCGCAGTCCCTTGGTTTATTTGTTAATCTTTGGATATCTAAAGATACACTCATCTACAAAAAAATAATGCATAACATTTATGTAGTACTTCACATTTGCACTGACGTATAATATGAGTCTGATAAAAAGACTGATCTATTTGGTCTGCCAAATAAATGCTAATAGATGTTTTATATTCTGTGTTGTTATGGAAGTAGTACAAGTACTGACTGCAGTTTATGTAATTTCTTTTTGCAACAGAATGCAGTAAGTATGACTTGTTTGCAGTGCTGACTTTGATGCATGCCAAATTTTAACTTTCTCTTCTAGAGCTATGCAAGTTTCGCAATCTCTGATTGATAATTGCAGTTGGTGTGAGGGGCAGTTTGATGTGGCTGAGAAAGTTTGGTGATCAGCTATGATTTTGCGTTACCTAAAACTAAAATGATAAAAGTAATCTGTGCTACCTCAATATTTTCTAATCTGCTTGTGTGTTCTTAATCTCGTTTTAGCAACCAGATCCGTAATTTAAACATTTAAATGATTGCAGTTGCCCTTAGTCATAAAAATGCTATCACCATAACCTGAGTTTCACAGGTATTGTATAGTAGACTTATTTGGTAGTGTAAAAAGGCATAGTGCTTTATTCTGCAAATTTTCAGGCTTCCTAAATAACCAAAGTGTTCTTGACGATTAGTGATTAAGGAAGGAAAGGGGGGAAAAAAAAATATAAACAGGGCAGGGGGGAGGGAACCCCACAACCCCAAAGCTGAGAAAAGACAACCAACAGTGGATATCCAAACTTACTCTTGATTGCAGTTATTTCTGCAGATACATGTATAAAATTCTTACAATATTAACGACCTTTTCAAGCACTGGAAAAAAAACAAACAGTGAAGCTGCTCTTCCCTTTCTCTTTGAAAGGGGCATTTTAACCTCAGAATGGGCACCTGGCCACCAAACTGCACTCATTTAAGATGATGTAGATGAAGTGGTGATCCACAGCTTTTATGCTGCAGTCCTGGCCCTGGTGAGGTCAGCAGCAAAGCTTCAGCTGGCTGGAGTGCGAGGGCTTTACCTGTGGTGTGTAGGGGCTTGCTGCAGCCGTCGTTTCCGATGCTGACGTGTGTCCCTCTGGAAGCGTGCGGCTGTAGCATCCTAGCCCCGCTCCGGCAGAAGTCCTGTCGTGCAGCTGGGATGGAGCAAGCTGCCGTGGTGGCTGAGCAGCCTTCCCACTGCCTGCCCACCCGCCCGTCCTTCCAGGTTCTGCTCTGGTCCCTTCTGCAAAGGGTCACACGCATGCTTGCTCCCTAACCCGGTTTTATATGAATTAGCTTTTTAAAGGATTTTTGGTTGATAATTTTTTTTTTTTAATTCCCATCCTTTCATGGGGCAATAACATGAGCAGTTTGGCAGGGAGGAGGTGGGTTGGCCTCTGGAGACAATAATCTCTTAACCCAGGCTCAGCTGCAACCAGAATAGCAGTTTGGGCCTCAGTCTGTAGTGAAATAGGAGACTTTATTTGCTACTGAGCGATCCCGGTTGGAAAAGAGCTAATGCTACCATCATAATTTTATTTATCAGCACCTACAGGAGACTACATTTTACGCATGGGGACAGATTAGTGCAGGCAAAACGTTTGTTGCTTATTTCCTGACACCACAGGCCTCCTTATGACCCCTGCCAAGGAAGCGATACAGAGGCATCACGAATATAAACCTACAGAGTTTTTGTCCCTCCCCATAGAGAAAGCCTCAGGGAAGGATTTGGTCTGAAATTTCCAAACTAATCTCATTCTCAATAAAATATTACTCAAACCATCGCATCACAAAGCTGGAAGGAGTAGTTAATAAAGCAGCTTGTTGACTTGCAGCTGCTGCAGTAACTTACTCCAGCTGAGTTCCAGGGTGTTTACACAACGGCAAATGCAAACATGTTTTATCTGACAGGACAACAGTTTTGAGCAATTCATTATCAACTACTGTAATGAGAAGTTGCAGCAGATCTTCATTGAACTTACCCTCAAAGAAGAGCAGGAGGAATACATCCGAGAGGTAATACTTCATGGAGCTTTCCTTATCCTCTCTTCTTCCCGTTGTCCTGTCCCTGTAATGAAGATACGCAGGCATGCATGCTGGAACCTCTTTTCAGGGAAGAGTCACTTTTTGACCACAGGCCTGGCATGGAGCATGTTTGTGTAGGACTGTGTGGTAGTTATTAAGCGAAAAAAGTTGGTTTTGTTACACATGATGAGTTCTCCAGGTATAAACCAAACCCAACTCTCATTCATTGGCAACAACGACTGGCAGTTCTGAGCAAGGGCTAATTATTAGAAGATGAATATTGCTTTCTGGTATTAGTGCCATTACCCTACAGCCTGTGTTTTGGATTATGCAGGAGCATCTGGGATACACCCCAGCAGCGGCCACAGCTAATCCTATTTCAAAAGGGAATTGGGCGGGTGAAACAAGAGCATGCAAGATGAAAGAAGCTACAAATAGATTTTGGTTCTAGTTTTCTTCCAGAGAAGTATTGAAGGGAGCTGTGTGAACTTTATGGGTAAATTTAAGATGTGCTTTGGAGCCTAGACGCTGGTGTTTGATGGTATTTTGTGAGTGAATGTCAAGTTACAGTTTTAACAAGTTTTAGCGGTAGTCCCCGTGATACACAGAGCTCAGACAAAATACCAGCTCACAGCTGTAGGAAACGGCATACACTGCCCATGCTCAAATTGGATGATACTATTTTGCTGGGTAAACATTTTTAAAAATTGAATGAAGTTCTGACCTTATAATCCCGAAGAGAATATGAAGTTTGGGCATGTATTTTTAATTTTTGCCTTCAGTTGTGAAACTCTTGAAACATCATTACTGCAATTTGGTTCTTGAATGATATTTCAAATGCTCTGAAAAAAATAAACTGTAAGAAGTACCACAGAATGCAAATTAAGAATTAAATTAATATTTTTCTTTTTCCAGTCCTTTGCCCTACCAGCGTTACCTCCTGATGCACTGGCATCTCATCCTGGAAATTTTATCACTGATGTTTGAAAAAAAATTAGGATATTAGGAATATCTGAACAACAGCCAGACTCCAGATTTTTCAGATAGCTCATCTAAATTTAGCCCTCTTTCTTCCTCCCGTTAAAAAGAAGCCAACTAAGAGCTTAGAAATTTTGATCTGGGATGCTTGCAGTGAAATGGGCCGATTTCCTTATAACCAGTGGGAGCGCGGGCAGAGCGGTGCTGGGGCGGGCGGGGGGCGGAGGGGGCTGGCGGGGCGCCAGGGGAGTGCATGGGAAGCTGACACGGGTGGGGGAAAGGAATGGCGAGCGGGTTTGGCAGCCGCTCAAGGACAGTCGTTGTGCACAGATGATGTTAGTAGTAGATGATTGCATTTCTATCTTAATAAATAAAATGTTAGGAAGCGTATAGAATTAAATTTGAAAGTTGTATCTTCGTTAATGAATAAAATTTTAAGTTGCCTAGAGGAAAAGCTCCTTTGATTGTCTTCCTGTTCAAACATTTATTTATTTTTTTTTTAATAGGGGATTGAATGGACTCATATTGAGTATTTCAACAATGCTATAATTTGTGACCTAATAGAAAATGTAAGTTATGTTCCAGAATCTCTCTGAATAATTTTTTTTTAATACATGGATTGAATTTAGCTGTAAAGTCTCTGTACATCCTCTGCACTTTGATTTTATAAAACAAGCCACTCATTGCATTAGTCATCTTATTTTGTATGGTAAAAGTTTATTTTGCTACAAATTTTTTTTTTATATAAGCCTATATGTTACTTTGTTAGAAATGTTCAGCAGCACCTTATGCATAAAAAAAAAAAAACAAACAAAAAAACCCAAAACAAACAAACAAAAAAACCCCCACCAAAACCCAAGCACCAAACAACCCTTAAATGCTTACATTCGGTGCTGTTTTCAATAGCAGATACCCCATGCTGCATTCTAAGTGGCATTTTTTTATATGGAAACTAGAAAACTCAATAACTTGTTACTGAGTGCTTTAGGTACAGAAAGTACTTGTATCTAATAAGAGAATTTCCTATGGACTTAGCACAGCAAGAAAGATAAAAACCTTAATAGTTAGAGAAGAACAGTTTTTAACCATTAACATAAAATATATGCTGGTTTTACCCATAAACTGGCTACTTTCAGTTAAGTGGCAGTTTCTATAGTCTGAGTAAATGACACAAAATTCCAACATGAACTTCAAGATTCAGATCCCAGAAGCAGTCTTTCAAAAATGCAGATACTAAAAGTCTGTTGAAAATGGGGACGAGGAAAAGAGACAAACTTTGAAACGGTTTGAAGAACGTTTTTCTGGGTAGCAGAAGTGAGACAGGAGAGAGCCATCTCCTTTTTATGCCTTGATGGAAACGTGATGGAACACTAAACCTCTTGCCTTGAAACTTCAGAACCAAACTGGAATCCTGGCCATGCTAGATGAAGAATGCCTGAGACCAGGAACTGTTACTGATGACACCTTTTTAGAAAAACTGAACCAAGTCTGTGCCACCCACCAGCATTTTGAGAGCAGGATGAGCAAGTGCTCCCGGTTCCTCAACGACACCTCCTTGCCTCACAGCTGCTTCAGGATTCAGCATTACGCTGGCAAGGTACCTGGTGAAGCGGGGGGTATGTGGTGTCTGGAGGGTGTTGTACCTGTGCAAAGCCTAGGTTTGGTCCAGTGGGGAGGCTCTTCATCCATTAAATTATGTTACAGTAATGGAGGAGAACTCTTTGAGTCAACAGTTGATCAAAAAAATCGAGACCCGTTTTAATCTTTTCCATCTTAAGCCGAAGATCCGTCATTTGGGCTGGAAGCTTTTCAGAGATCACGCTGCTTTGGTTGAAATCAAGGGCAGTACTCCTTTCTGCAAAGGAGAAAGTTGTCCCATGTGCTTTGGTCGTGAGCTGCTTGTGCCGCTAGGTCTCCGCAAGTAAAAATGTTGTTCAGAATGACAAAAATTCACACACATCTGAAGACAAGATGTTTTGGAAAACGTATTCGTTGTTACCGAACTAGCTGAAGTCCTTAGTCATGTTGATGAGAAAGTGGAGTTTTTGTACGTTTGAAGGAACTGAGTTTATTTTGACAGCTTGTGTGTTTAAACAGATGGAAGAGAAAGCTATACAGAGGGCTCGCAAATGTATTTGCTTTTTACAACATAAGTAGTATGAATAAATACAAGTCTGATAGCTTTTCATGTATAATTCAGTATGACTTTTTATTAATGAAAGTCAAAATAATTAAATTTGTAAAAAGAAGAAAACTTATTTTAAAAAAAAAAAGCATAGGGGTTGAAACCATACCTCTTGTTTGAATCTGCTGAACTGTTAGTTTCACAGAGTAATGAATGTTTGGAAAACGTTTCATTTTGCTAGGACTGTTTAATACTTCCCTATTTTTTAACATTTTCTCAATCTTAGAATTTTGAGTAACTCGATAATTTGCTCATTCACAATAGTGCTGCAAAAGTCATACCTTCTGGCTTTGAGGCAGCCATTATGCATAATTGCATATCATTTATCAGGGATAAATATTTAGAAACATCTTACCTTCCAAGTGAATTGAAAATACTTTGTATTTTTGCAGTGCTTTGAGAAGGACTGCAAACAGACTGTGTCTTAGCAGACAGCGAGGGTCTTCGATTGTTACTGACATTCACTTACCCCGTGGAGCAGTCAGTTAATTCCTCCTATTTTGGGAGGAATGTTGTTTTTCCATCCTCAGCTGAGAACATTTTGATCTAGTCACTGGACAACAAAAGTTTGATTCTCCGTTTATGAAATATAAGCAAGTTCATACGACCAGTTTTTTTCAGTAGTAGCATTTAGCACACCTGTCAGAAACAGAAACACGTACTGCAAAGAAAAATGCCACCTGAGTACCCAGGGACTTGCTGTTGTGTAAAATATGGCTATGTCAGTATTAGCTTTATTCAGTATTCTGTGTACATAGTACGTATCTACACAGAACTGAGAAATCATGAAGCTGAAGAATCCGTATTACCAGCCAGACAACTTGTCAAAATTAATCAAACTAAATTCCCTACCCTCAAAAAATTAAAGAAAGCCACTAGCAACCTGAGATTCCAAGTTCCCCTGGATGCCTCCTGGGTCTCCGGCTGCAGGTCAGAGCTTTGCATTCATGCTTGTTGTCATTGGCCTCTTCTCCTGGTAAAAGTCCTTTAAAATAACAATTCCCTGAGGACGGTACAGATAGGTGCTGGCTGCTACGATATCAAAAGGTGGTATTTCATATCTTTTTTTTGGTTAGGCAAATAACGTACTTTGAAAAGAAAAGGTATTTTTGGTGTTGTGATTCAAAAGAAAGGGACAAAACCTTTTGTCAGCCAAAAAAGGGTTCTTTTGTAGTATTGGCAAGTGGTGGTGTATCAGAATTATCACAGAAGAAGGGTTTTTTAAATTTTGGAAACCAGAACTGATCAGCACAAGGATCTGTTAGCGGTGTGAGAAAATCCATCTTTCTCAGGAAAAGTGTCTTCACAGAAATTTTACCTGACAAAAAGTCTCCCAAATGTCAAATTTAAAAGGAAAGCTGAAATGTCTTTAGCTTGTTTTGGATAGTGAGAAAGGAGAAAATTATTTCTTGGTTCAATTTTGAATTGGCCTATGTTATCGTTCAAAACATGTTCTGATGAGGCTCTTCTGTATTGTTCAGGTTATGTACCAGGTGGAAGGATTTGTTGACAAAAATAATGATCTTCTGTACCGTGACCTCTCCCAGGCCATGTGGAAGGCCAGTCACTCTCTTATCAAAGCGTTGTTCCCAGAAGGTAACCCTGCTAAGATCAATCTAAAGAGACCACCGACAGCAGGTTCGCAGTTCAAGGCTTCGGTTGCCACCCTGATGAAAAATCTTCAGACAAAAAATCCAAACTACATTAGGTAAATTACCCTGTGACAAAGCTTTGGTAAATTTATGTTTGGCGAAATTAAAAAAAAAAATTAAAAAAAAAATCTTGATATCCAAGGATTAAACTATTGACAACTATGATATAAGCTCACATTAATAGCTGTTGACACGTACAGTGCTGCAAACAAGTGTCCCTGTTCGTTTCCCTCTCCAGGTGCATCAAACCCAATGACAAAAAGGCTGCACACATTTTCAATGATGCCCTGGTGTGCCACCAGATCCGCTACCTCGGTCTTCTGGAGAACGTCCGGGTCAGAAGGGCAGGGTATGCATTCAGGCAGGCGTACGAGCCTTGCCTGGAAAGGTACAAAATGCTGTGTAAGCAGACATGGCCCCACTGGAGAGGGCCAGCCAGGTAGGAAAACATCAGTGTTCTTCCCTGTCCTGTTCCAATGATGGAAATTACTATCTTCCACGTGTTCTGATTTTTTAAAATGTTTTTAAAAAAATTTAATGAACTTTCAAGTATTTTAAAAGCAAATTAAAAACTAAGCCAGCGTGGCCCAAGTGTTTACTTGTATGTTGTTCCTCAGCAGCTTGTTGGATGAGTTCATTTGCTGGAAACGTATACTTTTTAGTAGGCTGAAAATTACAGTTCCTTAGCAAAGGAGGTGATTTTAGTGATGAACTAATCTACTAACGGAAAAGATTTTGTATGTGAGCAAGGAGAGCACATTGTTTTTAGAATATATTGCAGCCTTTACTGATTTGAGCCTGAAAAAAAGGGGGGGGGGAAGAGCGACTGACTGACTGGAGTGGAATAAAAACGACAAGGAAGTCTGGAATGATCAAGACACTTATCTTTAATAACCAACTCTCAAAGCGTAGGAACACCCATTTCTTTGAAGACAGTCATGCAATCTGCCTCTGTCTTTTCAAGAAAAACACTACATAATGATTTGTGATTTACCTCTTGCAAATCAATTATGTTAAATAGGTAATCTTAAATTGCATATTATTCACAGGTATTTTTGCCAATGAAGTCTTGGGTAGGCAAATGAGCTTCTCTTAGTTCTTTTACATGTGGCCACCAATGGCATGATTTAAATTTCTTTCATAACAGATTAATATCTTTAGCTACAACTTAAACCTTAAGGTTATCAAGATAAGGGTGGAAGTGCAGTATTGATAACAATAGCTTTGTAACAATCCTCACAAAGTTCTGTGAAATGCTCTCTTTTTTTGTTGGCATTTATAAAATGCAGTTGGTGGAGTGTGGAACATTAGCATTTGTCAAACTTGTCGGTCTTTGTTTCACATTTTGACGTTAGAGTCAGAGCCCTTCCTTTTTTCTTTCCCCCTTTTTTTTTTTTTTAAGTAAAATAGTTGTAGATGGAGGAGGAAAAGAGGCCATTGCTGATGATATAAAAAAAATTGCTCTTTTTTCGTCAAATTATTCTGAATCTTTACAGTGATTATTCTTGCCTTTAGCTAAATAACCAGTGAGTAAATGAGTTAGGTTTTCAATCGTCTTATGTCAAGCACTATTTAAGATTTTAAAATACACTTTCATATACTTTCCGTAAATTAATCTGTGAATATGTAAAGTAAGAAGTCTTAGAGCTGGGGGTCATGTTTGCTAAGCTCATTTACTTCTTATTAGGGATGGAGTAGAGGTACTGTTTAATGAATTGGAAATCCCTGAAGAAGAATTTTCATTTGGTAGATCAAAGATATTCATCCGCAACCCAAGAACGGTAAGTGAAAAATGTCTTCCCCTGCAAAATCAAGCCATCTTTCATGAGGATAGCCTGTTACAAACTGCATAATTCACTAGCTGCTTACTACAGGATAGCCTGTTATGAACTGCATAATTCACTAGCTGCTTACTACAGATTTTTCTGGATACGGTGCTTTGATATATTGCTGTGGAATATAGCATTTAAAAAGGCACTTTTTAATATTAGGCCCATTAAAATTGGTGTGAATCAAGACTCTACAATAGCTGTCAGCCTGAATTTAATGTAACTTTCATGTACTGACTTGTGGCAACGTATCTGCCACAAACCCTGTTGATGTATCTGCCTACAGCTCTGAAGATGAATAAACCAAAAGGTGTCTGAAGGGGGACTTGAACAAAGGAGAGATTTCTCTTACAATAGCTGTGCTTATGGGTTTTTTGGTCTTTTCTCCCCTACCCTTTTTCTTCCAATGTCAAACCAAACCCTCAAAAACCCAATATCCAGCTCTTCAAACTAGAAGATCTGAGAAAGCAGCGGTTGGAGGACTTGGCTACTCTAATTGAGAAGATTTACAGAGGTTGGAAGTGCCGCACACGCTTCTTGTTAATGAAAAAAAGCCAGATAGTGATTGCTTCCTGGTACAGGAGATATGCAGTAAGATAATATCCTTACTAAATGGGGGGTTCTTTTTATTGTTTAATATGGTTTTTTTGTATAACCTTGACATATTTCACATAACCCTCATATGATATTCTTCCTTGATATGTATGGAGAATTGTTGAAATAATTCAATTCTATGCTAGTATTTAAGTACTAAAAATGTGAATAAAAGAAAATTTAGTTTCTAGTGACTACTATGAAGTATTTACTTTGTGCTTAAATAATTAAAAAGCTCACCAGAGCCCTTTAGCTCTGGGAGAGCAGGATTTTGTGGCCCAGCTGGGAAGAGACTTTTTCATTCACCTAAAATGCTGTGCTCCTCGCACTTAGAGTGCTCTCAAAACATATGGTTAATGTGTGAAAAATGTTCGGTAATACACATGTGCAACTCTGTGGAATTCAGTCATTCCTAAGGCTTTTTTGTTTTTTGCCTTATTTGGAACCTTTGCATTTGAGGCTCAAGAATGCTGCTTGGGAGGATCCCAGGGATTTATTTTAATTATAGCTCATAAGACTCGTAGTTCAGTAGTTGTTATTGATACAGTTCTAAACCAGTTCCAGATCTGTTTGTAGACTGGGCGTTCTATGTCATGAACCGAACAGTACTCTTATATGACTCTCTCATGTCTTTTCATCGGTTAGTAAATAACATATATGATAAGAGATTCATTGTTTTTAAGTTTTAAAACAATCCTTAAACATTTCAGCTGCATTTTGTTATTGTGTTCACATCAGGAAGTTTGATAAAATATATGATATGGAAAGAAAGCATTTCTTAAGCTGGAAGTTGCAGAATTGACAATTGCTTTTCAGTTGACAAGCAATTCTGTTTATTGTCTTGAAAGCCAGCAGTGTTTGGTTTCGTTAACTTGGATAATTAGAGAGAAGTATGGATAATTTGGAAAAAGTATCAATAAATGCTTTTTCACTGGAAAAACTTTTCTCTCTTAGCTTCTGTGATTGAATGCACCGTTTCTAGAAACACCATCGTTACAGAATTGCATTGTGCCCATATGGCTTCGTTATGATTTCATACAGTCCTAATGAATTAAAAATGGACTTACTACAGCTAGACTGGCACAACTTTTAATATAAAGAAATGAAAACGAATATTTGACCAAATTCACGTCATTGTGGATTGCTTAACTGTAGACTGGTGAAACATGGCAGCAAATGTCTTTGAATGCAGGATGAAGTCATAACAAGACCCTCAGAATTACTTGTGGGTAGCAATAGAGATATTTCCTCAGCCTCTTCATGTAGATGGAGGGCACCATTCTCCTAACCCAGCATGACTGTTAGGCACTGTGATTTAAAAGCTTTCATAAGGAATGTGTATCCCTTCCATGAACAAAGCTTTTTGACAACAACTTGTGCCGGAGGCTTGGCTAAAGGATCTGCAGATACTCCTCTGTCTGTCCTTTCACAAGGCATGGCAGACATCAGTCGTGGCACGAATGTGACCTTGATGTGGCCTAGAGGGGATTCTCTCTAGCTCATTCACAGAGACGTTCACTGTAATTGAGCGGGCTGAGTGTGAAGTCTAAAAGTCATGTTGCAGATTCTATCAACTGTTGTTCATTTAGTTTTATACTAGCCACTGGTCTACTGGAGAATTGAGCTTTTTAGAAGAAAAAAGTTCAGCTGTCCAGGAAGTTTATTGTTCAAACTGGGATACTTGGATAATACTCCAATATGTCATTCAAGAATCCATGGTCTTTTTTTCCTGTTCCTAAGTTATCGTCAGCATTTGGTATTATAAAGGGACTGTGGGTAATAGGAACAGCACAAGTCTTATGAAAAGGTGGTAAAAAGCTTAGCCAACAAACCTGAGCATTTGTGATGGTTTGTATGCTACTCTGTTGGTGGGAAAGACAAATAAAGCTGTTACTGTTAGTATTTAATCCGTGTCACTTTTGTGCTGCTGACCGTGAACTTAGTGTTTCTGTAAACAGAGTGACATTGTCCACGCAGCATTGTTGACGTGCTTTGTTTCCCCTCGAGTTGAACACAGAATCTACGCTCTGATCTGCTTGGTCAAAATTTGTTCACTTTTTACATTTAGTGCTTGTTTCCGTAATCATATTTGCAAATGTTAGTAACAAAAGTTTTATTATACAATATTTTACAGTTGCAATATTCTGTTCTAAGCATCACATACTTATTTCCAATACAGCAACAAAAGAAGTATCAGAAGATAAAGAGTTCGGCTATTGTGGTCCAGTCTTACATCAGAGGATGGAAGGTGAGTTTCCTGTTACTGCGGTTCTATCTGCACGGAGAGGTAAGGAGCAGGCCACAGAACATGTTTCAAGTGTGCTGAGCCTCCCAACTTTCATGCCTTCTGTCCATTGAGCTGTGGCTGTGCCGTAGCCGGTGTTAAATACTCGTGTTTGCTATAGACGAGGTAAGTTTGTGGTATCTGCTGGTAGCCTGGGCTCTGAATCCCTGCAAACGGTGCAAGTGGAAGGCTGGGACCCCACTACACTACTGGGTTGTCCTTGGGGTGTCTTCTGCCCCTAATAAATACTTTGTGCTTATTATTTTTTTTAAACGAGTTTAAAATATACTTTCAGTCTAACTTTTGATGTGCTGTCTTTTCCCATAAGCGTTATTTGAAGAACACTGGGTAAAAGCATCATCTCATCTCGAGTTAAGAGTTTTCTGTTTGCCTTTGGAGAACACGCTCTTTTGCAGTAACACTGCCATGGATAAGAGCCTGCTGTGACAGCAGCCTTCAGTGTGACCTAAAGCCAGGCAATTTACTTGTGATTTATTCTTTATTGCAGTCTAAGTGGATAAGACACATACTGTGTGGAAGAAAAGTATTGTTGCCATTGTACAGGCAGACATATAGATATCTCAGGTGACGTCGCAAATCTGGGAGAAAACTAAAAGATGAACTAAAATCCCCTGAACTGCCAGTCCCATGATCTCACTTGTGCACAGAATCCTCCCTGGAACACTAAATGTTAGGCTGTGTAGCGTTTATGAATGTATTTGCTTGGGGATTTGGAGGCATTGTGTTTTGGTTTTGCCTAGATTTACAGATTGTAGTGCCTTAGTTTAACAAAAAAAATTAAAACACTATAGCTATTTATTTGAATCAAATAGTGTTTTCAATTGCTTACAGGCTCGGAAACTTCTTCGGGAACTTAAGCATCAGAAGCGTTGCAATGAGGCTGCCACAATAATTGCCGCTTATTGGCATGGTACCCAGGTAAGAAAATAGCAACATATGGTGCACATAATTCTCTCTAAGTAGAACGAAGAAGGCTCTTCAGGATAAAGTTATCTGGGAATATTTTCAGTGGCTTAAATTGCTGATTTTTATGTTTCTCTTTGCTGCTAACATATTTTAGCTGGTGCGATCTGGGAAGCTGGGACACGCTTTAATATTTGCTGTTTGTAGTGAATGGTTTCTTTCTTTCTTTCCTGCACCACTGGGAACTTGCAGTAACCTTTTCTTTCCTAAGCTTTTCTATATCCCGTTTTCAAATGCATCACAGGCGCGAAGGGAACTGAGACGGCTGAAGGAGGAGGCTAGAAATAAACATGCTATTGCTGTTATTTGGGCTTACTGGCTTGGATATAAGGTACTTCATGCACATATCACATGCCCCCCTTCATTACCCAACAACATCAACATTTAATCAGTAGTAAATAGAGAGAATTAATGACTAATACAATCGACCTTAAAATAATAGAGCATGATCATTGATTCCTTCCATTTCCATTCATGCCACACTTAATAAACTTGACAACATTCTGTATGTCAGATTTTTGTAGAGTAGGAAATTCTTTGCATGGCAGCCAAGTAGTGAATTGCACTAACAAGCCATTAGACTAGATTAAAACTGACTAGACTACAGTATTCTCAAATTAGGAAATGCATTTAACTACATGTGAATATGCAAAGCATGGTTTGTGGGGGGAGAGAAGGTTGGGGGTTTTTTGGTGTGTTTTTTTTCCCCCCTAACAAGTGCTTTCAGTGATACTGTATTAGTGACCCAGCTGAGATTTTCACCAGGCTGTCTATTCTGTACCCTGGACAGTCTTCATTTTCAAGTTCAAACCAACACTATTAAGTTTTACTAAATTTTGGGTTTAATTGGTTTAATTGATTCTCTGGCTGTGATTTGAACCAGTTAAGAAAATTTCAGTAAGTACAAGTAAAGCATGGGTTTATGACCTGATCTTTTAGCAGAAAATGATGTTAGTTTGCAATTCTAAACTTACAGCCCTAGAAAAATCCCAGGAATTTCAGCATCAGCTGTTTGTTTTCAGAAGCAAAGTCCCACTGAAAGATTCTTGCTAATCCCCAGCCTGCAGTTGTGGGTTATGTGAACATTTGAAATGCTCTTCACTACAGGACAAAAATGTATTGGTTTCAATTAATAAATTCGTAACTTAGTTGAAAACTACATTCAGTAAATACATTAAGTTTAAAGCATCTTCCAGTTATCATTTAGGTTGGAGGGGGGTGGGGGGTATTGTCAGAACACCTTGCCAACGAGATGGGGAAATGTGCTCAAATTACATCTGGAGTATGATGCTGAGTTTGACCTTTGCTATTTTGATATAAATCTATCAGATTTCTAATGAAATGGCAGCCCTGGGAATCTAAAAAAACATGTACAGTATTTCCCTCATACTTGAGAGATTTTGCATCTTTTCTGTTCTAGCTTGATATTTAGGTAGCTGTGTAATTTGCCAGACACACTGTTTCCTCTATGTTTAAGTGCAATACATTGATAACTTTATTTTTAACCAGAGTTCCTTTCACCCCCAAATTGCTCAGTATTAAAGAAGTGATATTTACTTTCCTAGGTTTAGGTTGTTCTTTAGAATTAAAAAGGACACAATCCAGAAGGCAATGCAATAATGTTAACTGTGTTAGAGCTCCTCATTTAAATATTTAGTAGACTTGAATAATTTTTAAAATGTTTTAGTAGTTATTTGTCTCAATTGGCTCACAGGAATTTCTTGACAAATTGACTCCCTATTCCTTAAATATAAATAATCTAAATATAATAATATATATAACTCTAAAGGTAATAATCTAAATTGAATTAAGATTAGAAAAAGAATTACAGTATCTGATAAAAGATAGAACTCGTCATTGATGTGATGTGTTATCTTTTCCCGGGGGAATATTTAAAACAAAAGTTTCTGGAAGTTATCTTCAGAGATCCCTTGTTTTACTAAAAAAAAAAAAAAAATAGCTATAGACCTCAAGTACTCAGTTTCCTTCCTTTTCACAAGACAGGCAAATACTTAGCTTTGCAGGGTCCTTGTTTTTACAGCGCTGTATAGTAGGAGCTGTTGTGCCCAGCAGATGAGTGAAAACATACTCTTTATGAGCGCCTACATCTAACGCAAATTAACCTTTCTAGCTGCATCAGAAAAGCGTGACTGGCACAGGCTGGAACTGCCGTTGCACAAGTCTGTTTGACAACATACGACTTGACAACTGCAGACATATCGCTATATCCTACGATACTGGAACTCTTTGTTTTACTTCACTTTTATCATCAGATAACTGGTATCTCTGAAAATGTGAGATTCTCTTAAGTTCCCCACACATGCCTTTGTGTTTAGAATACTTTGCAAATTGCTTTCCTAAAATGGGAATGGTTGATGAAATGTAGGTAGGTGCCTACCTCTTTGTACGTAAGGAAGGCACTAGGTTTGGAGGGTTTACCCCTTCATTCCAGACAGACAGACATAATTTAACAGACTGGAGATTTTTTTTTTAAAGTACATAAAGACCAAAATAAAAAATAATCTCCAGAATAAAAGCCCTCAATACAGTGCCGGTAATTCATCATGACATACATAGTTTCAGAGTTGATTCTGTTCTGCCCAGGCACTTGTCAGCGGAAGAAGTGACTAGATAGTGAGATTTTAGTAAGTCTTGATTTTCGTACGCATCATTTTGCTCATGCAATCACAAGCAAAGTTCTCCATTAGAATCAAGTTACAAGACTTACTTAACACTGATTGTGAGGTGTGCACGGAAGAGAAGATGGAAACACAGACAGCGAATAATGGGGCTGACAAAATTCTTATCTGTACACACCACTTAAGCAGCGGAGAAGGCTTTTTGGACCTCCGGTGTGGCTTCACACCAATTCACCAAGACGTGCTGGGTTTTAAAGGTTAAACGCTGGTCTTTCATCTTTCTGTACCTTGATTGTAAGTTGGCTGTTCTGTTTGGGAGAAGCCTTTTCCGGGTGGTTGTGCTATCTGCATCGGGCTGTCTCTTTTGTTCACTATCTAAACCTTTTAGGCTCGAAGGGAATTGAAACGCTTGAAGGAGGAGGCTAGGCGTAAGCATGCTGTTGCAGTCATTTGGGCTTACTGGCTTGGACTGAAGGTACTTTCTCAAACACTCCCGTCTGTCAACATGAACTCAATAAAGCGTGGCATCTTACTAACACTTAATAATGAAGCAGTTGTGTGGGCTCGCTAGTAGGGATTATTTTTACACAGAATTACATTGCTTAATTTTGTCAGGGACTTTCATGATTCATAAGCTGAAAATGCCTCATTTACAGCAATATTTAGGCACCGGGTGTTTTGGGTCATATCAGGGATTTCAGTTTTCAAGTGAAAGACAAGCATCAGGTTAAAGGGACCCTATTTATGGTTGTTGACTTAAAAACCTGACCTACGTTGGCAAAGATCCTATCCAGAAAGATTACAAGCGTGTATTTTCTTCTTGTGACCTCTGCTTGTTTGAATGGGAAGTAGGGAGGAGCTGCTCGACTCTCACTGCTGCTCAGGTTAAACCCCTGACCCCAGTGTCGAGGGCATGGTGTAAAGTTAATAATAATGTCCTGTCGCTTCTATCAAGCCTTTTTAGGGCATACCATTGCATGCAGTTACCTATGGCTTGTGGCAGCCAGGAATTCCCAGAAAAATCGGGATGTACAAGAGCCTTTTGGTTTTCGTCCCTTGCTTTCAAGGACTGGTTGGCAGAAGAAAACACATTTGTAATCTGGAAAAATGTAGTTCTGCTCTGTAAATTGACCATGAAAATGGCATCTTGAGATATTTCAGGTCTGTTCTCAAATGATTTACATAACACAGTTTTCAAACACAGTTTTACAGATGCAATCCCGAAGAACTGCGGAAATCTAAATCAGGTTTGTTTGTCTGGGTGTCACTTTTGGTAATAGGGATATTTGTAGCCTACAGAAGTATGAAAGGCAACAATTTACTAGATAATGCAAAGTCCAGCTCTCATGTCCTCATTCTAACAATGATGAAATGGGAAAAATAGTTACAAAACATACAGTTATATATATGTATATTATGTATATATAAAAAAATCCATTATAATACACGCGTGGAAACCAGAGCTGGAAATACAAAGGAGCCATTTTAAGAAGTCGTTCTGCAGATCAGAATCACACTTGCAGTCCTGCTGCCAAATGGGTCTGGTTTTATGATTTTAAAACAAGAATATGTCCCTCCTGAGAACTCAGAGGCTGTTTTATATCAAACAGCGGCATTTAAATGAAAACTGATGAATCCAAAATCTTTAAGGCACATTACAACAGGAATATGTTTCTGCCTGTCTGTGGTGTGGTTTTTCAGTGTATTTTTTAAATAGTGTAAGCAGCAATTTTGCCTCACCTGAAACACGCAGATTTTTCTGAATAAGAACATAGTCTGCAGTTCCAAAACACCACTGTTACCACAGGCAATTCTCATTTGTCTGATGGCAAAGTATTTTTACCCGTGACATACCGAGGTGAAGATTTAAAGTTGATACAAGTGATCCAGATTAAACAATTAATTCTTGAGTCTTTTTTTTTTTTTTTTGATTGTATGATAAGTAGATTTTAATAGCATTTGTGGTACTTTCCAGATTTAGGCTTTTCTGGAATGGCTTGCATTTCTCAGTGCTTGCTTTGCAGCTTCCCTGCAGCGCCAATAGGATGTGTGGGCGTGTATTAGTCCCTTTGTTCCAAATTAATTTGCACACCTTGCAGCTCACAAAGAATAATATAAAGCAACATCATTAAAGAGAGTCTATGAGAAAACATGGTGAGATTTGGGATGATTGTGGTTGGAGTGGCTTTGAGTGTGTTAATTTCCATCCCTGAATAATAAATAAAGGATGTACACTAATTATAGAGCGCTAAACCTTACAGAAAATCAGTGAATAAGAATTTTTCTTACAAAGCGAGGAAGAAAAAATTACGTGCTGTATTTGCATAGAATGAAGACGGCTGAATGCTGTCAGTTTTGTTGATGCATCTTAATGTGTAATTAAGCAAAACCCACTTATCTGTGGGGTTTTTTAAATCCCGGAACGGTGACAGATTCTTGTTTTCAAAATGCTGGCTTATCTTAAAATGCATGACGCTCAGTACGGGGCAGAAGGCGAGCCACGGTAAGCCAAGCGAACTTTTTCTTGTAAGCTGACATGGGTTTTTCCTCTATGGGTTTCCCTTTATTTTCTGGTTATAGTGAACTCAGCAACACGTAGTGAGTTAGCTAAAACCACTAAATTTGCTCTGGGGTAAATTATGCAAAGCCACGATGTTTTCCCTGGTTTTTGCTCAAAACTTTTAACAGGTGTGTTGCGGGCTGTGCCAAAGTTTGGAGGAAGAAAAAAAATTATAGAGGATGTTTCAGCTAACTTGATGTGAGCACGGGCTTCACGTAAAACCACAAACCAGTTGTGCTCTCTCAGATTGCGTTTTCTGTGGGGGGAAAGTTTAGATACTGCGCTAATTAGCAGTGTAGAAATACCAAGGGTAAAAAAAGTACTCTGACACTTGCATTTACAAGCATGTGTAAAACATTAGTATCACCTGCAAAAGTGGTTCTCAGCGATCATTTTTTTGATTCATTTTCTTTAAAATAAATTTTAGGAGCAAATATCAAGCGTACTGACATTAAGCAACCTTTGTGTTGATTCTCTGCTCTTATAAAGCACCAAAAACCTTATTTTCCTTTTGGAATGAAAACTGCTTGTAGGAAAAGACTTGTATGAAAAGAGTTTTTTCATGCATAAGTTTGCTTTGGAAAAAAAAAAAATCCTTTTTTTTTTAATAGCAAAATCTGTGTATTAAGAATCTTGAAGGAGAAAAATCAGAATCAGTTTATCAGTTAACTATGTAATTACCATCAGTTCAGTGTCACTTCAGACAAGATAAAATATGTATCATTGATTACACCTCACTTTTTTCAATCCAACTTTATGCAAAAGCCTATGAAAATAGATTCATGCTGTGAATTCCACAATATTTGACTAGCTTGCCTTTTCAGAGGAAGGTATTTCAAATTCTCTGTTGAATTTGCAAATGACTGTACTCGGGTCATCCGAGGTAACTTTCTGACCTCTCGGTCCACGGTTTGGTTCGTATATTTTTGTACCCGGTTAGTGTTCCTATTTCAGGGAACACTTTGCATGTTTGTATGCTTTTTTAGTATTTTCTGCCATAGAGCTTTATAAAAAAGTACCTATGCAAACAAATCCATTCTTTGTATTCACTTTGAGGGTTTGTTTAACTTTTCAGGTCCGTAGAGAGTACAGGAAATTCTTCAGAGCCAATGCTGGAAGAAAAATTTATGAATTTACCCTTCAGAGACTTGTATGTATATATCTGTACAAAGCACATGTACATTTTCTGTGTTTTAAATGTTTGTTTTCTAGCAAAAGTAACAGTTGTATTATGGCCTTCGTCATCTTTGTAAGAAAATGTCCAAGCTAAACATATGGAAAATGGACAACTTAAATATTCTGATGTTGTAAAGAAAGGATAGTGATAGTGTTTTGACGGTGTGGGAGTAGTACTAACTAAGCATTTGCCACACTTGTATAATATCTAAATCTGCATTTCTCAATGTACCTGCCTTTTTAAATCCATATTCAGGTTTATGAAAGCTGACAGTTGCTGTGCTTTTAATCACAGAGCATCTGCTTTTCCTTGCTTATTTCAGTAACTCTGGTATTTGAACATTAATAAAACATCTTGCTTCAATTTTATCACAGATGCAAAAATACTTCCTGGAAATGAAGAATAAGATGCCTTCTTTATCACCAATAGATAAAAACTGGCCAGCGAGACCTTACCTTTTCTTGGATTCAACTCACAAGGAACTAAAGAGGATTTTCCATTTGTGGAGGGTAGGACACAATCTGGTCCAGTCTGTACAGAACTTCATCACACAGTTTTCAGTAGTTTAGTGTTGTTCATAAGGAGCCTATTTTGGGGATATATTTCTTCCTGTTCCAGACAGGATGTTTTATTTCTTTGGAAGAAGTGTGTCTTTTGATCATTGTCTTTGGCCTGCAAGGGGTATAACTATCCTGCCTACTCCCTTCAGGGGCAAGGGAGAGAGGATTGCTTCCTGCCATCAGCTTTTAACTTAATAGTAAAGCAATATGCCTGTTGCCTCTTAATTGGTAGCTTATAATACTTGCATCCATGGCCAGGACTGGGACTAGCTCTTGGACCAACATTGGAAGTATCGGGTGGAATTTTTTACTTATGAACTGTGGTTAGCTGAAATTTGTTTTGGATCTTTGGGTGGAGAGAACAGCGAGAATCTGTGTAAGTGCTGATGAGACGTTTTACTGATCTTGTGGGCTACGGTTTCTGTGAATTGTCAAGGAGCAGTTTTTCTTCCACAAAATTCATCCTCTCAGCTGGGTTTTGTTCTCTCCGTCTCTTTACATAAACTTCTGCAATTGTGCAGTTATGTATGTTGCTGTGAACCTTTTTAGCACAGTCTCCCAGTGACTGGTATCTGATAGATTAAGCTCACGTTCCAAGTGCAGCATGCTTAAATGGTATGTTTTAGAGATTGTTCTTGGTGTAATTCAGAAGTATCTAGAATGAGCGAGGAGAAAACCACCTCTGCTGTTTGTTACTGTGCTACAGTGGCACGTAGGATGGAGCTGAGTCACTTCAGAAGTATACAAAGAATGTGCATCTTGAGCAATAAGCAAACATTAGTCTGTGGTACTGCTGCTTCAAATCAGATCTGGAAGGATAATTTTCTAGTTTGTTTAATATATCATGTTTTGTAGTGTAAGAAGTACAGAGACCAGTTCACAGATCAGCAGAAGCTTATATATGAAGAAAAACTGGAAGCAAGTGAACTTTTCAAGGACAAGAAGGCTTTATATCCAGCCAGGTAATGACTTACTCTGTTGCTTTTAGTGTACAATAAATTCAGTATCCTTACATAGATTTAGGAAAATAAGCAAGATTTTGCATTTTATCTGAAGCAGGAAAGTGCATTTTCCTTGTTTGACAATGTCCCTCCATCGTGTTACTTTACAAACCAGGAAATTGACCTCAGTGTGCTTCTAACTTCGATGTTGTTGCAGTCCTCTAATCCTGCGATACTGAGCACTTCTGTCCTGAAGCCATGGCGTTTTGTTGTTCTAACCCCCCGTGACCTGTTCACGTCGTAAAAGTTTGCAGAACCACTTCTAGAAGGGAGTAACCCTCACCCTTTTCCCTAGTTTCCATCACGCTGGTTCCTGCAACATATAAATGTGGAACTGAAAGGCTGTGAGGGACAACGTCACTCCCAGATGAGGTGTGCTCTCCTATTTCCAAACTTAGTACATTCAGCATGATGCTCTAATGCGAAGACTTGGTCATTCAAGAGCTAGATACCGTTGGTATATATCTTTTGGAAAGGATACTTTGGAAAAAAAAAAAAAAAGGGGCTTAGAAGTTCATTTCCATTTTGGAACTGTTGTGATGGTGTTTTATAATTGGAGACTTTTTAAAAGTGAAATCTCTGCAAATAAGTTTCTTGGTTTCTCAGATGATTGAGCTCTTAAAAAACGATAAATTCTTGTCATTGCTATCTGCAGTACTAACATTACTTAAAGTGCAGTAGTATCTGATTTTACTTAAGGAATGCTTTTCTTTTTTTTTTTTTGCATGAAATAAAACTGAAAAAATAGAGAGCTGACGTCCTTCAAATAAGTTCAATTGAACTTTTTAAGTGAAAATGAGCTTAGAAATTGTGTTTTTCTTGAAACCAAAGGTCTTGTCCATCTCAGGAGAGATTTTTCTTAGAAGCCATAGTTTGAGTGGAGCAGGAACAAGGCACTGTAAAACGAGAAACGAGGTTCAGTAGAGGGAGGAACGGGAATCTGCAAGAGTTGATGAGGGCAGTTCCATGCATGGACAAGCTCTGCTTGGTTGTTTGTGTGTTTTATTGGGTTTGTTTTGTGTCATTTTTTGTTGACACGTTTCCTTTTTTTTCCTGTAATGGACTCAGTATCTTTCTCTTTCTTCCATTCAGTAGATATCTTATTTAACAACTTTATATGTTGGCTTGTGTTTTGTTCCTTATTTGCTTTGGGATGCCTTTTTATACTGCTGGGAAAAGAGAAAGATGCTGCCTTTGGACTTTTCTAGGAGCAAGCAGGTTTTTTTGCTTTGAGTCAGTATACATCTGATCAGCATTGAGCTCCTTGGGAAGGAAGGAATTTTATTTATATCCCTGGTTTGGTACTTCTTACACCAAGACTGAACAATGAAATATTATATAGCAAAATATATATTTGAGTTACTTTTATCCAAGACATTCTTATGTGGTATGTGTCATAAAGGGCAACAGTTGATTCATTTCAGTTTTAGCTTGTAAGTCGTCGTTGTTTGATTAGGGACAAAGTCCGCAGGGAATCTGCTATTCTGGTGACTACGGTTTCATAAAGCTAATTAATAAAAACAAAAAAACCCAAAGATCCAACATGGTAGAAAGTTAGAATGCTTTCCTGACCCTGCACTCATTTAAGAACATTTCCATCTCTTTTTGTCTTGTATTCAGAGCTGATTAGCTCCTGTTGGTTTTTTTTCTTGGCCTAAGGGTGGAGGAAATTATTGCATAAAATTTCTGATTAGTTAGTACGATAATGATTCATAGGAGGTGGCTAATTTTCTGTATGTAATGTAATTATTTAAGAACAGAGATGGACTTCTTGTGAATATTAAAATACCAGTTCCCTTCCTTTTCTCTCCCATCTCCCTGTGTGACAGAGATGCAATTACAAAGGTAGTGCTATTCCACATAATATATTGGTTCCTCTTGGGCTCTAGTCTTGGCAAAGCTTTGCATTTAGTACTTTGACTGCAGTTTAATCAAAGTGATTAGTTAAAGCGACTTCCAAACAAAGCAAGCAGCAACTGTATTCAGCAGTTCTTAACTGATAGCGAAGCTCTTACTGTATAACCCTGAGGTGGACAAAGACGGGGTGATTTGCAAGCGCACCGAGTCTTGAGGAAGAGCTGGTACACATTCACAAACAACAGCAGATCTTGAAGGCAAGTTCTTGTCTGTCAATCTGAAATATTGTGGAGGGGCAGAGGCGTTGGTGCTACTGAAGTTTTATTTCGTCTGTTTTCACAGGGACTGTTACTGGGCGATTTTAAGTCAAAATTGATTGTATACGTAAGGATGTACTTATGTCTGATACTCATAGCAATTTGGCCCATTTAATTGGAAAATGTTTCCAGAGCAAAGAAAAAAAAATAAAATCCTATTACTGCCTTTGGTGATAAATTTCTTTATTCACCATCACTGTGCTGTTAATGTGTACAAGATTCTGTGTCTAATACACATACAGTTTCTTACCTCTCCTCCTTTCTTCTTTGCCTTCGGATAATGTGCTGGGAGATATACCCACACTACTCTGTAGCAATTCCCAAGTTATTTTCAGCTGGCGTAGTATGCCTGCACGGCACAGATCGATGCCAACACCACCCCACTGAGTGACTGGTGGTACCGACCTGAAGAGTCTAGGGGCAGAGCTCGGGACGGCTGCAGTTTTCAGCTTCTCAGACAATGGAGGACAATTCCACTGCATGACTTTCCCTGGCAGACAGTGTATCAAAGCTTAAGGAATCTTCTGGCAGTGTAGAGTCAGTGAAAATGGTATTTGGTGCATCTCCCCGCTCCACGAAGCCCGAGGCAGAATGTGGCGGTTTCAGGTTTACTACTTCTCTGCGATTCACATTTAACTCGTGTTTCTCTTGTCTTTTTGTTGGGCAGTGTTGGGCAACCGTTCCAAGGGGCTTACTTGGAAATCAGCAAGAACCCCAAGTATAAAAAACTTAAAGATGCTGTGGATGAAAAGATCATTATTGCAGAAGTTGTGAATAAGATCAATAGAGCCAATGGGAAGGTAATAAAATGGCATTGCTTTATGCAGAAGGGCAGCTCATTTTTGTTAAAAATTAACTGAGAGGGAGACTTTGTTTCTGTCACCTAATAGTCTGAGGATTTAAAAAAATGCCTTTTTTTTTTTTTAAGGGCAAGACTGGAAATGTTTGATTTATGTAAACTGGTGATTTTAAGCACCTGTTTTAAATTTACATAAAGATTATTAAAATCTTGTTTGGGTTTGTAGTTTCCAGTGACTTTTCCAAACAAAAATGGCATTTCATCAACTGGTAACAGGCTGTATTGATTCATAACTAAAGGTAGTCTCTGTACCAAACTCATATCGTCTATTTGCCAATTGAATAAAATAAATACTTAGAGAATATTGTTCCTGTTCAAGTATTTAGAAAACTTAACCTTTCAAGGTTCACACTGTCATTCAAACTCCTGATTATCATATTTTATTATGTTTTTAAATTGTTAGTGGCATGCTCTGCTAGCTTTGCCTGTCTTCTGATTGATATCAAAAGCTTTTTGGAATGAAGAGACAAGTTTCTTGTATCGTTTGAATAAAGCTGTTAAATATACTGGGTACTTTTTAAATCTGCCAACACAGAACTTGTTTTGCATTTAAATTATACTTATTAAAACAGGAAGTAATATCCTCCCTTAGTAAATGTAATTGTTTTCACCATATCTGTCTAAATATTAGAAGTAGTAGATCTCAACTTGTCAGATGTAGATGTCATGTATGCATTTGTAGGAGCGAAATTAGGTTGCCTGTTTTTGATGCCAAGTTAATTTTCTGGTTTAGAAGAAACTAATTAAATGAAGACAATATCTTTCCTGTACTTGCATAGTCTTCAGCTCTCAAGATTAAAAAAAAAAATAAATTAATAATGAGCTATGGTTCTGTGTGCTTAAGACAGCTACTTCTTAATTATAATAGTTAAGATTTTGTTATTTAAAATTTTACAGGAGAAAAAGCTGTATGCAGATTAAGTTCTCATTTCTTGTTCTTATTATTTTCTAAGGTGAATTTAAGAACACGCACTCATGCTTTAAAAATATTTGTCATTTGAAAATATGAATGTGTATCCTCCTAAAGAATAATTCCAATAGATAAAGGGAGGAGAACATAGCATTGAAAATCCCTACGTGATTTGTGTTGTTGTGCAACACGGTTTTGGTGACTAACAGTAAATAGTGAACCGTAGTCCTGAATTAGCTCTCACTGAAAAGGTACGTTGGTTTTCCTGAGGACTGACAGTGCATGAGAAATGAGGTTATCCTCATTTGCATAGTTTCTGAATTTTACAACTGTAAGCTAGTAATTAAAGGAACTGCTTATATCGAAGAATATGTGCCAAAATGAGCTAAGCTTCTCAATCTATAATTAGACTCATAAATGGATTTGACCTGATTTCAGCTGATCTGCAGCTTTTACTGAACATCAAATGTTCGTGTTTTACTAATGTGGGCCAGGCTTATTAACTCTATGAACTGCGTGTAGTCTTCGCAGGTGCTCAATAAAGACCAGTTCTCTCTTTGCATAGATAATGGTTTGCGGTTTTGTATTTTCACAGGCTACATCCAGGATTTTCTTATTAACCAAAAATAATGTTCTTCTTGCGGATCAAAAATCTGGGAATATCAAGTCAGAGGTTCCACTGGGAGACGTTACCAAAGTATCCATGAGTTCCCAAAATGATGGCTTCTTTGCAGTGCACCTCAAGGAGGTTGGTTACAACTTTATAATACAATAATAGGACTGTTTTACATGCAATGAAATAAAAATTGTCTATTAATTATTTTGTAGTGTTAAATCGTAGTGGTTAGCCTGTAGGTTTAGAAGTTTATTGAACTTTGCCATATCTGCAAAAACTTTGATTTAAAACTACTGAAGCCAAATGAGGACAGGTATTACATTATGAACGATCATTTACTTGTGAAAATCAGAGTTCACATTTCACTGCAGTCTCTTCAGGATTGGAGTTTTCAAGTTGTAATATGGACCTTTAATCTGGTTCAGATACCTTGTGGCAGTGTTCTCCTTTTTAGCTGCTCATATAATTAATTTTTCCTGACACACTGGCAGAATGTTTCTCTCTTTATGGGATGCCAAGAAATCTACGTTATGGCACAGCTAATTTGGTTACTCAGTTCTAAAGAACTTAGTTCAGTGCTGTATTTGCTTTGCTGCACTGTCAGCATTGCTCTGCTAAAATCGTTACGCTGGCATTTCTTTTCTAGCTTGAATGGATTTGAAAAACTTCATATATAGTGTCTTTTCATACTGACCTAATACTGGCGTTGGTAATTGGGTTCTGTTCCTTTCTGAAAATATGGTGAGCTTGCTGTCATGTAGCCAGAAGAAGGATACAGAAACACTACAGTTTTGTAGGACAAATGAAAGGGACCCTCCTTTAGGGTCAGAGAAGGTTTTTAACTTTCTGAACAGGTTTGCGGTTTATTTGAGAGCTAATTGCATTTTGATCCTCTACACTGCACTGCATCCCTATTTAATTTACAAGACAAAAGATGGTTGTTTCATTGCGCTGGGAAGAGAATATTCCTTGTAAAACCTCCTGCTTGGCTGGCATTTAATATTTTTCATATTCTAGGTTTTGGTAGGCCTCACTACCTTCCTTTCTGTTCCAGGGCTCAGGAGCAGCTGGTAAAGGAGATTTCCTGCTCAGCAGCGATCACCTCATTGAAATGGCCACTAAACTTTACCGCACTACTCTCAGCCAAACCAAACAGAAGCTCAACATTGAGATATCTGATGAGTATGTTTCTTGTTTGCCTTCAATACAACATGCTAAAAAGTCAAGTATCTGATGTTAGAAAAACAAAACACACTGTGTAATTAATACTTCTTTTCTCTTGACAGAATATTTGTAAATAAGGATCCAATTTTCAATGTGTACTCATTCCTAGTATTCATTTTGGCTCTTATTTTCTTGGAAATCACTAGAGAGAATGTACTTTTCTTAAAGCAGTTTCAAATAGGGCTATGAAGCCGCTGTAGAAATAATTAAGAGATGCTACATTTGAGAGAATCATTTTGTGTGTGACTGAAAAGTTCACATATTCTTACGAGATGTTTATCAATTGGTCAGAGTGGACACCAGGTGCCAAGTTCCAGTGAAAACAACCAAAAGAGAATGAAAAGCTCCTCCCAAAACATACATAATGATGGTGCTCGTATTGTAGGTCTATAAAGCTCTACCTTCTTTTTCTCGAAGGTGAAAAATGTATTCTTAAAATTCCTGCCGATGGTGTTTGAACCACCTGTTGTTGTTTTGGGATTTTTGGTTGTTAAAAAGCTTTGTTCGGTAAAAAGTTTGCATCTCAAACTACAACTTCTTTCTGCTTGGTGCAGTTACATCTTTTGGCCTTAAGTTCAGAGTGCACTTGCAGTGTTTGTAGCTAAGGAATAAAAATGTTTGTGTGTGTGTGTGTGAACTCCTAAAGGCTGCTGGGTAAGAGTCCCTCACTCAGTCCATCATTGTTACGTGCTTGGTTTTTTGTGTGAAGTAGTGTTGATTTGGTGGGTTTATTCATTCTGAATAAGGAAGAAAATTTGGAACACTTTAACAAGAGTGAAATGAAATTTCTGTAGGCAAAAACTGAACCTTTTATCTGGCTGCACAGCACTGCTTGTATTCTAGTCGTGCTGGTGAGTACAGTTTGTATCTGTTCAGATTGGAGGGTTTATTTAAAAGCTAATTTTGCTCTTTCCTTGAAAACTACATCTGCCATTTTCCTTTGTTCTGTTACGAGATGTGATTTAATTTCCTCAAGGGTGTGTGTTTTTAGCCTCTAAAAGAGTGTAAAAGATTCTAGTTTAATGATGGCTACAAAGGAATGAACTACTAAAACAAAGTTTAAACACTAGTCTGGACTGCCCGCCTTGGTCTGGAAAACATTCTGCTTTCTGGGAGTCTTGCATTTTGGGATGTGGTTTTGTTTCTTGTCTTGCAGATTAAAAACATACAAGTGTGTATTGCTATTGCATTAACCCAGACTAAATAATTCTAAGTTGTTTTCTTCTTTTTTAGCGGTTCCATCTCTGTTGATGGTGAAGCAGTACTCTCTTCTCCCTGCTAGAGTTGAGATACAAGCACAGCTAGGAATTGAGGAGAAAACGTGGCCTTACTTTGATTAGTGTACAGTACTTTTGGGGAAGAGAGTTTATATAAGTAAAAACACTGTTGATCCAGGGGTATGTCTAGTAAGAGACACACCGTTTATATATATATTTGTGTGTATATATATATATACATATAAAAAATAATGGAACAACAGGCCCAGGAAAATGCAGCTTTGGTGACAAGAGACGATGGCTATAAGACCTACTTGTGTTTTGCGGATGCTTGCATGGCTGGAGGCGCCGAACAAGTTAATCGTTGAGCGTCTGGGCTATGCAGCAGGAAAGCAGGACTAAAGGGCAGCTCGGCGCAGGAGAGGCCACTTCCTCCCCTGAGCTCTGCCGTCAGCTTGATTTGTGGTTTCCGGCTGGAGAACAAATTCTTTGAAGTTTTTGGCCTCTGCTGGAGGACTTTTTAAGGATGCTAAAAGGGAAAATCTGCTGTATTACAAAGGACTTTTTAGGTCAGCAACCGCTGCATGTGAGCCAAAAGGCAGCGCTGCCCTGTTTACTGCTTTTAATCTTGCTATCCAGATCAGTGAGAAGTTTGAGGCTCCACAGGAGCGTGTTGGATTTTTTTCTTTTTTTTTTTTTTTTTTTTAAAGCAATTCTCCACATTGAATGAAATTTCTCTTCCCGTAAAAAGCGAAGAGTCAAATCCAGATTAATTTATCGTGGACTGTAGGAAATATCTGAATTTGGAGACCACTGGGAAGGAAGTGAATTTTCCCAGTTGCTGAGCAGGGGCCTGTAAAGGCTAACTAAGGATTAGAAATACAAGAGCTGCTCATATTTCTACCAGATATATCGTATCTAATACACTAAATTAAGCATAAACCAGAAGAAGGGCACTCCTGATGTCGCTGTAGAAGTATTTAGCTTCCTTCCATGAAAAGTCCCTTTGGATGGTGGTAAAGCAAATGGAAATAGGCTTTGCTGCTTTTCTGGTACATTAGAAATTCTGTTTTAAATTGCCTTCTTGCTAAAGGAATAGCAAACTAACTATTGTAAAAGGTCCAGAGTTACAGGCAAAAGGCAGTAATTAGGTGATACTACCTCAAGGAGACTCAAGCCATACCATAACCTATTGCTTTTTTTAATCCCCCAACTCTTATTACTAATACAGGCCAGAAAATGACATCTTTTGGAGCGATGCTCAGAACCAACAGGAGAGGACTTTCGCTCCCCGTGTGGTTTTCTCCACCTTTAACTAAAACATATCTTATTCCCTGTCCTAGGTTTCTGGTCCAGTTCCGACAAGACAAAGTCTGCGTGAAGTTCATACAAGGCAGCCAGAAAAACGGCAACATCCCAACTTGCAAGCGAAAAAACAATCGGCTTCTTGAAGTGGCTGTCCCTTAACTGCGGCTGGTGACTCTACCTTTCACGGACTTGTTTCTTTGTAATAGTGCAATTTTAGTTGTTTGGTTTTGCTATTTTGATCCCTTTCTGGAGCTGTTGATGGCTAATAGCTTTAGAAACCCTTGGCAAACCATTTGATCGATCAACTTTTTAATCTTTTTGTTCATGCCAGAGTTTTAACCCTCGAAATGCAAATTTTTACCCAGTGAGGCATTTTTACCAGCTGGCACGTGTCTGTCATACACGACTCATTCTCTTTGTTTAGCGGTCATATTTTAGTGCAGCATACCAGAAAACCCACGTATTAATGATAAACTACTCATATTCCTTAGTCTAGAAGTCTGCTTAACAGGAACTACACACGGCCTTGATGCTTGGTGGCCACTTGTGCCCAGTGTCTTTTCATACGGCCTGTTCTGGTGTCCTGATGGGCTCCTTGCTTGCCACCACTGGGGAGACCAGCAGAACAGAGACTCCTATAGTTAACACTAGGACCTACGTAACTCAGTCTTTTAGTCGATACAGCACAGGAACATCTAATTCTGCAAAACAGAAGGAATATATGATTATACAAGCAGCTATGCGCATAATTTTATAGTAAAAAATGCAGAAATGTTGAAGCAGGATTTTTAATTAGGTCAGATGTTTTTAATGACTTTATACAGTAGAAATCAGTAAAACTAAACCAGCTTGTTTCTTTCACAAAAGCTACACAGTTCAAGGCATATTTTCTGTTCTGCTTTTTTTCTTTTAAATTATCAGTTAAGAGTAGAGCCTGAAGAATGCAGTAGTATTCATAACACAAGTAAATGCTAGATATTTAAACAGTTAGTTATCAAGCGAAAGGTTCGAGCCTTTCTTTTAGATATTGGCATGTACAATGTGCAATAAAACATACATGACCTTTTGTGAAAAATTATTTATGATACATTTTTGTGTGCAAGAGAGAGGATTGGTGCAGCCTGCATAGACAATGTAGGGGTTAAAATAGATTTGTGTTGTTAATTTGCAGTTTTTTAGAGTGTACACTACAGTTGTCAATTTGGGAAGAATACTTAGAATTAAAAAAATCCTTAATTTGGGGGTCTGTATATAAATTGGTATTACGGTAATAAAACTGTTCTAATTCTGTGCTGTTTGGTACTCCTATGTTATAACCATATTTTTGTACTCCAAACTATTTTATATAACTTGTGTGCCTGATGTAAATGCGTGCACAGAAAATACAATCAAGAGCTGCATTATAAACTTTCAGTGTAACTGATTGCACTTAGTCTTTTATAAGCCAGAAGCATTAGTTGAAATCCTGAAGAGGAGAGATGCCTTTTTAGATAGAAGTAACTACTCAAGTGAAGGGTTTGTTGGATGTGACTGTTGGATTTGTTCATGCAAGGACAGTTGGGAAAGCATTGTGTTTTTGCAGTCTGATATAGGACAGATTAAGACCCTGGGTATCTGATGTGCAGTGCTGGAAGTCCAAGCATAAATAAAGGAAAGATAAAGAAAAGTTCAGAGTCTCATTACTCTCCTGGTGGTAAAGTGACGTAGAGCTCATGGCTGCGAAGGCTTCTCTGCGGAGCTCAACGTTAATGTCGGCTCTCCGTGTTAAACCTCCGTTCACTGCAATAGATGTTCTACTGCAATAGATGTTCTACTGCTAACGGTGGCCTCTTATCGGTCTGTAAAAAACAGCTGGTTTGGGTTATGCCACATTTTGCTTTGGGATTGAAGTAAATGATTTTGCTGTCATTGGGATGCAAAGCAATTGTTTTAACTGGGTGCTTAATGTTGCTGTTAAACGTCCATGCGCGTGACCTTGAAAGGTGGGAGTAATCAAAAGATGTGTTTTCCAAACTGCGACCAAGCGTTGCCTCTGCCTTGCGATCTTCATTTGAACCCTTCTTTTAATAATTGAGTTAGGTTAATAGTTTAGTAAAATTTAAAGCATTTTACATGTATTGTAATTAGAGATGCTTACAAAGGAAATCTTAGCATCAATTTGTAATGCAAAATTGGGATACTTCAAAGGAATTATGCCACTGCCTTAAGAAGACAGCACGTAATAACATGGTATTTAAAACTCCTACATCCTGTATTAGAATTGCTGCTTGGTAAAGATTGGAGGGTTTGTAAAACTGTTCAGTATCTTGAAAGCCTTTACAGTAAGAACTACAAGGGGCAAGTTTTTAAAATGGATACCAAAGTAAGGAAAACAAACATTTGAAGTCTGATGTAACCCTGTACTTGCTTGCAGGTAGGAAATGGGAGAGGTTAGATTAAGTGCATCTGGATATTTGGCCCAAGAAGTTAGGATATTACAGGATAATGTGAAGATATTTGATCCATCCTGGGCAGAACCAGTATACGTCCCTTTTATTTTTTTTGATCTTTGCAGCAAGTCATGATAGCCATACCTCCACAAGACTTGGAAGATGGGCAAATTCCTCACTTTGGTTTCTGTTGTTCCATTTCTTTTTCTGGCCCTTACAATTTTCACCTTGCATAATAGCTGGGACTTTGTGATAGCCACCGTTTGACCAGTCTTAATGTACAGAGCAAGTTTTGCTAAACGTGAATTATTTAGATATGGTAGATGAGTCATGGTATCTTGATGTTTAGATTTAAGTATCTAGGATGTTGAAAATAAAAATGCAAGGTCAGCTAGGTTTTTAGTTTTGTTTTTTTTTCTTTTCCTCTGTTTCCTTTTATAACCTTCTATCAAATGGAATTACAAAGAGAAGACTATTCCTCCTATGGTGCTAACCGTATGCCTCCTTTTACTTGTAAATTATAATTTGTTGTCTGAAAGCTGGGCAAGGATCATTAAAAAAAATGAGATTTGTTGCATGATACTTTTCAGAATCAAATAAAATTCTGTTCCTAGACCTATACTTTCTCTATATCTGTATCTTCCTTACTGCCATCAAATCTAAAAAGTGCAGGTGATGGAATTTTAGGTTAAATACACACAACACTGGTGTGCGACTTCGAGAGAGAAGAAATTTTTATCTCGGATGTGATTCCTTAAAAGGCAGCATGTCTTCCTCAGTAATTCACAGTAACCTTTTTCAGTGCAAGTCCTTTCCTCAACATAGTTTTCTCTGAAAATTCTGCGGACTCATCTTTCCTAACATTAGGATTTGGGCCAATCTTTAAGAACAGTATTAATAGCCAGGCTGAGCTGATTTTTAAAAAATTACTTTGAGCCCCAAACATATCATATTCCACATGTTTTGTTTTGTGATCTTTTTCTCTCTTTTTATCCTTAACAATTTCATCCTGATTTATGTATATTTTTGTTCGTCGTACAAATTATGGAAGAAAAACTAAAACGTAAAATCGGAAAAAAACATCTTCAGTTTCAATCCAGGTTTGTTTTCATTGCTAAAATCAGCCCTTTTTCTAAACAGTTCTGGGAGAAAAAAATATTGAAGGATTAATTCAGAATTTTGACCTGAAATGAGATTATTTTCCCCAGTTGGTTTAAATTTCGCTGTTAATTCTTAAGCTTTTAAATCCTTAGTCTTGAAGAGCAACAGATTTTCCATGTTCTACATGGATACGGAAAATGGTTATTTGAAAAGATTGCACTGCAGTGTGATGGCAATGGGCAGGAGGGAGATGCACGAGTCTACGCTTCTTTGGACATTAGAACTTCCCAACAAACACGTGTTTCAAAGACAGAACTGCAAGTGTTTTACGGGGATGCTGCCAACTTACAACAATACAGACAAGTGGGAATTTTAAGTAATCTCTAGCATCGCTAACAGATGAGTTCTGGCTTTCCTCCTGTCTAGCTTCCATCCTTGTTGGAGTATTTTGTAGCTTACACAGACATTTGACTATGAGTCAGGGGCAATTCTTTACCAATGTTTGTAAAACCCCTCAGAGTGATTAAATTTGTCTGGATACTGCTTGTAATCATGTACTTTAAAATAATTACGTGTTATGTCACTGTGCCATGACCTTCCTGCTAAACGTTAACTAAACGTTGTTGGCACATGGCACAATCTTGGAGCCGTTCCAGCAGGGTATTTGCTAATTTGCGCTACAGACCTGTCTGTCTGAAATTGTGTGACCTGTGAAGTAGTTTCAGGAGACTTGATTCAGGCAGTGGCATCCTCCCTCGGAGGGAACAGCCTGTGCATGTCGGTACCAGTTACAGTGAGACTTTCCATTTTACGACTAGCTGGCGTGCTTCCTCCTAGAGGTGTAGGCGAAGGGAGGTTTAGCGTATGAAAAAAAAAAACAAAAACCAAAAACCCAAAAAAACTTCATTGCCAGAGTTTGTTGGCAGAGCAGCACTTGCTTCTGCTGAAACATCGTATGTACGAGCGGTGGCTGCTTTAAGCACACGCTATATACACACTGCACGGAAAAGCCACGTTCTTTCTTGCGGGATAACACTGACAGCAGGACTTGCTCATTCAGCAGCGCTCAATGGCTCTTTCTTCTGCACTTTTGACATGACTATAGAGAGGATGGGGGATTGTGGTGAATTTACAGTTGCTGTTAATTCTTGTAAAAATGTATTTACATAAATCCAGGCATATTTCTCGAAAAAATTATCTGGAATGCAAAGAGGGAAAAGGTGCTCGTAAGAATTTGTTGTTTTTAAGGAAACACGTCACTAATTCGTGTCTGGCTGTATTTGTCTACAGTGAGCTACGGCTATTTAAAGGATTGGGGCTGTGAGAGGAATATCAAACTAAATGATAGGTGATATAACTAGTGATAGGTGAAATAACCAGGTGACCCAACTGGTTATCACCTAGAACCAGTTCTGCTCCTGTTCCCTTGCACACATGAACGAGCGGGGTATGCAGGCTTTAGCTTAAAATGAAAGTTAGGAAAGTTTGAGGGCATTGCAGTTCACTTTGATTATAATAAATTGATAAAATGGTGTCCTAAAAGATTTTTAGAAACACATTCCCGCTCTCCTTCCTCCTGAACTTTTAACACATTGACATCTGATTGTGAATTGACTAGGTAAAATTTTGAAGTATGAAGCACAAAAGCCTTTTTCATGAATGAGAAGAAAAATTGAAGAACCTGAACATCTCCTCTTAATAATTCAGCTGACTTCCAAGGCTGCACCCTGCATTTAACCCAAGGTAAGGATCTCTTGGCTATATAACATTCCACTGTTTATGGTCCTTAATCATTAGAGAAAAGATAAAAAATAAATTTTCCGCTGGGCAGGGAATTTTCTTCCCTGGAAGCATGGCAAAGCACCGGGGATCTGCAGGGAGTTCCTGTAGGAGTCCTTGCCCAGGCTGCCAGGACTTTACTGCCCAGTCTCACCTTCACCCTCTGAAACATCGAATGCCTTTTAGGCTGTTCTCCTCCGAAAGTGGGAGACGATGCTTTTTGCCACCATGAATGGTGATTTTTGACTGGCCTGGCGATGTCCCTTCTGGACCTTACAAATCCTTTCCCCACCAGGACCTTGATGCTGGGTGGTCTCAGAGGTTCTGGGTGCCCTTTCCCACTCTGCTTCTCATCACGTTCTGATTTTCTCCTGCCCCCATTCCCTCCTGCCTCTGACGGTCTCTGCAATGACAGAGGGAGGTGTACATCTCCAGCGTAAAGCAGTAATGTGTTCTTTTAGTTATTTTCTTCCATTATCTACCACTGCATCTTGGCACCTCAGTTTCAGCTGAACATACAGGAAATGTTTTATTTCTCTTCTAACCAAGAGCTGTTTTTAATGAAAGATGTTTTGTGTTCCCTTTCGAGTTAACTTGCTAGCTGCATCAGTATCACCGGTGTTTCCCGAATTTCTGACAAAAAGCAAAACTGAAGCCTGAAACATGAAAAGCTGCTGTTGCTGTGCTCTCTGTCTCTTCCTGTTAGAAGAGAAATCCCCTCCGAGTGATGTTGTGCTGAAGTCCCTGCTGGCTTGATTCACTGCACGCAGCCTTCAAGGTTGTTGTACCATGCTTCTTGTAGCTGGAAAAAAGGAATCCATCAGAATATGAAATTGGTAGTTTCTAACTGTGGTGCCAGAAGGAGTGAACTCATTTATATTCAGATGCAAAGGACCATTAAATAGCTGCAAATACGCTTATGTCTGCTTTTATTTGTCTTTATGCTGCTATAGCTATGGAAAAGGACCTTGGAATAAATTTAACCACGAATACTGTGATTGTAGGTGTTTAAAGCAATGCTGTCTGATCAAAATCACCATAAGCTATCGATTAACATTTAATTTTTAATAATAAATTCCAAAAGTTGTGGATGAGCTTGCAGTGGAAGGTCCTAAATGTTGATTGCATCCCAAACTTCTTAATATTACATGAGGATTGCGGCCTTGTGATGAGTTTTCATGAGCAGTTCTGATAATGCAAAAAATAAAGAATAACAAATTTCAGCTATTTCTGATAGAGGAAAAAGGCGTTTGTTTTAAACCAACAGCAAACTCATTGCAACATCAAGGTATGATTGTTTCCAGCTCACAGCCAGACCATTCCTGGCACAGAGATGTTCTCCCTCGCCGTCCTTTATTTGAAAGCTATATTTAGAAAGCGTTGCTGTATTGACATCACGGGGTGTCCCGCATGTGCTTGGCTCCCGAGCACCGCACGGTCCTGGGATGTGGGTTTTGATGCCATCTGGGTGTTTTTCTCCCTTCTGTTGAGGCAGAAGTAGGTTTTCTCAGGGTAAAACAAACAAGCGAAAAGAACAAAAAACTGGAAATGAAAGGGGGACTGTGAGCCAGATCCATGCTTTAACTGTCAGTCCCGTCTTCAGGCTCTTCTGTACAATCGGGGTGAGGAAACCCTTTCCAAAGAGAGGAGAGCGTCTTCTCCAGCTGCTAGGCCCTGGGATGCATCTTTCTCCAGTCGGAGTAGGGCAAAGCCTGTTGTAGATCTGATCTATTTTTGTGTTACTGTGCTAATCCCGGACCGTGGTGTTATTTAGAGGCTTCCCTTGGTGTGGCTTTCTCCTTGCGCCCAGTTTTGCGCTGCCAGATGTTCCCTTCTCTCACATCACCCCGGCGTGCCCTACAGCCCCCTTTTGCCCGAGACCTCTCTGCCCATCTCTGCTGGGGCTCGGAGACACTTGTGAGGTATTTCTAGAAACTGGTGAGATGTAAGGGGGAGCGGGAGATCTTTTCTGAAGGGAGACCAAATCCAAAGCAGGGTATGGGTAAGAGCCATCAGGAAAAGGCACTGGAGCTGCAAGGCATCAGGACCTGGGCTCAAACCCAAGAGCATTGGTCAAAATGTCAGACATCTTACTCGTGCTTCATGGGTAGCTTGTGAGGTTCAGCATGAGGCTTTATGGAGGTTCAATACTGATGACAACTTTAATGGGTGGAAAACACGTTTGCTGGGATGCGGCAGGGCAGCACTGAGGAAGGGTTGCTCTTGCGACAGTGCTTGCAAAGTTCTTCTCTGCATCCTCACCCGGGGTGTGGGAATGTGCGTACTTCAAAGAAATGAAAATGCGCATGATATGTGAATGGCTTTGGTCTGCCACATCCACTGGATGCAATTCCTCATTATATAAAGGATTTGGCCCCTTTTGTTCCTTGGAGATAGTGCCTGGTCTCTTGCGGAAGCTTTAGTTCAGTGTGGGGTTTTTTTGTTGTTTGTTTGTTTGGTTATTCTTTTTTTTTGGATTGTTCCACTTGCAATGTGACATAAAGGTCACTGTGGCTTTAAGGATAGGTCTCTTTCCTCATGAAAAAAACTTTAATTTAACGCAGAGGGACAAATTTCCTTTTTTTTTTTTTTTTTTTTTGAGTGAACTGGCTACTGCTGGAGTTTGAAAAAAAGAAACAAAATGGATCCTAGCAGCTGCAAATGAGACCTGTATTTATAGCTATTTCTTTCCTGAAAATGGCTGGAAAAGTAAAACTGAAGGCTGTGGTTTCATGTTTCAGCATGAGCCAAACCAGCATGTTTTCTGCCACTGCAACAGCATAGAATCAGAGAAATGGCTAGGTTGGAAGGGACCTTTCAGATCATCTAGTCCAACCATCTAGAGGCATGGTCTGGTCCTTCCTGCCCAGGCCATGTGCTAGAAGGGCAGAGAAGTCTCCCTGTGACAGGGGCTCCCTGGGGGGATGCAGGTCCCTGCGTGGCCCCATGGGGCTGGATGAGGGGAGAAGACTCGGGGAGCTGTGAATGCGGCTCGGGCGTGATGTGAAACCATGTGCTGGGATAGCAGTTGTGTTTTATGAGGTCGCAATGGGTTTCAAGGACTTCATGAGTTCTCTTAAAAGATGCTGTGTGTCAAAATCCCAGGTTTTCTAACTTAAGACAGACAACTGATAGAACAAGAGGAAACAGCTTCAAGTAGTGCCAGGAGAGGTTTAGATTGGATATCAGGAAAAATTTCTTCACCAAAAGGGTTGTCAAGCCTTGGAACAGGCTGCCCGGGGAAGTGGTAGAGTCACTGGAGGTATTTAAAAGACATGTAGATGTGGTGCTGAGGGACATGGTTTAGTGGTGGACTTGGCAGTGCTAGGCTAATAGTTGGACTCGATGATCTTAAAGGTCTTTTCCAACCTAAACAATTCTATGATTCTAAGAAGTAGATACAGAATCTGCTGCCACGTCACTGTCTCTTTACCAACGGCAGTTCAAGATTTCTCTCTTCCCCAGTGCTGACTTTATTGTTACAAACCAGGATTTGTATGGGATTTGGCTGGCGAGCGCCGGTAGCTCCACAGTGTATGTCCTAATGAGCACAGCTTTCGGAAGCCATGCGGGGAAGCCAGACGTGCAAGGCAGAAGGTGGTGCGAATGCAGACTACTGTATGATTGCACCACAGCCACAAGGATCACTCAGAGAAACTAAAGATGAACACAAAATTAATGACTGTGTGAAACCTTCACCCCCCTCTGGCTGATGATAAAATTCTCATCGGCTCCACGGGGGCCTGAACCTCTCTCCGTTCTCATGCAGGTTTCTGCGCAGACACCAAGCACATCGTTACAGAGCTCCCAGCTGGGATCATAATGTCATTTCCTCTGCTATTTGCTCGGATTCCTTTTTCATATCTTCCCATTCCCTCCTCAGCCTTGCTGAAGAAGTGCTTTGTGAATCTACAGTTTACCTACCAGAGCTCTCTGGTGAAAAGGTTTCCCCAGGCTGCCAGAGAAATCTGCACTAAATACAGAGCTGGTGCCTACGGGAGGAATGGAGCAAAGCGTGCGCCTCCCTTTTGGGTCTGTGGATGCAATATGCCATGTGCACACTTTGACACGAGTCCTTGCACTGGCCCACCTCCAGGCCAAGAATCGCATCTCCCATCCCTGGGGGCCGTGATGTATAAATCACTGCAGCTCGGCGATGCGGGGAATGTGCCACCAGTAATCCCCAGCTATGCTCCTCTTCAAAGCAGGTGGTGTCCGCTCTCCCCACGCGCTTACAGCAAATACAGACCGTGGATGTATTGTCAGGGCCTTTGAGCTTTCCTTCTCAAGCTCACATTCTACACGTGGTCTGACAGTGGATGTGAAGATGGAAGCAAGGAGAAGAAATTGGAAGAAGGAAGGAAGGAGGCAGCGCAGTGCTGGCATGCTTTGAAAGCCAACTCCTTTGCTCCAGATGTTCTAAATCACATGTGGAGAAGTGTTTGTGGTCAGATGCTGCTTGAAACTGATTGTTGATAGTCTCCTGAGACGGCTCGTGACAAATTGTATAATAAAAATGCTAAAAATAGCATAGTTATTCCCTGGAAAAAGCAAAGTTCCCACAATCCCATGAGCTGGGAAAATTGTTGAACTTTCTTTGGACACAACGTGCTCTTTTTGCGTGCGTGTGTGTGTGTGTGTGTGTGTGTCTGTTCTTCAACCTTCCATGGGTCTCTGGGCTGTTCTCTTATGACCCTTCCTCTTCCTACCAGCTCCAAGCATCCACGTTTCCAGCCTCCCCAGCCCCAGCAGCAGCTGAACTGACTACTAGCCATCGATGTGAAAGAGAGTCTCCCGCACTCTTGAACCTCGTATTTTGTTTCCCTGCTGTCGCTGGTTGTTGCGAGTTTGTCTTGGTAGAACAGGGTTGTTTTTTTTAAACTGTGGGGAAGGCTAGCTCACAAGGCGTGGTGCTAACACCAATAGACCATCCTTGACAGCAGCATTCCTCTACTGGCCGCGCCTAACCTATGCCACCCTTGATTTCCTTCCAGTGCTGTCTGCTCGCAGCACTGCAAGGTGCAGCACTGCCCGCCCTTCCTCAGTGTGTGGGCAACATGGGGGGCAATCACGCAAGGGTTTGGTAGCACTTGTGTTGTCCCCTGGGCAGGAAGGTCAAGGTCAATAAGTGTTCCAGGACTCCCCTCTGCAGCAGTGCTTGGTGATGCCAGGTCCCACTTGAGAACTTCACAGTTTAATGAGTGGAAGTGGGTTTTTTTAGTGTTGAGAAGGTCTGCTATGGTCTGCTTATGCTGCAGGAACGAGTTGCAAATCTGGTGGCAGAGATGATAAAAGCCATGGGTAACGACAAGCTGTGGAAATGTTTGGCGTGCCCGGAGTGAGATCATGTGTGCTTTGCTAGCCGGCAGTCCTTATCATTTGACAGATGCTAAATACGTACAAGTGACCGGAGTCTGCCTACTACTGGAAAAAACGTCCCTGTTACAAAAACTACCCTTCTGTGTGCTATTTTTTGTATTTCTCTGATACTGGAATTAACTATAGATTCTGTCCTGTTCTGGCATGAATTGCAGCTCTGCAGCCGTGTATAATTACTTTAATTTTTCTTGCCAGTAAATTCAGGGGAAGATCAACTTACGCAATGCATTGTGATGGTCTTTTTTGTGGGCGATGATTCCAACCGTAGCTCAATATAGTGATTTGTTTTATCTGACCATTCATTCTGGAGACGTGGTATTTAAACTTCCAGCAGAGTTAATAATTGAAGTAGTCAGCATTTTAACGTATGCACTTAGGTAAAGTCCTGGTCCTAGGTGCCAGAGCCTCCTCTAATGCTTTTTGCTCAATGGGAAATTCCACACCCACGCCAACCCACTTACCAAAACCCCCGTCGCTCCCCTGCTGTCAGGTAGGCCATCAGCTGATGCTCATTTTTGTGTCCCCCCGGCGGCTGCGGGGCCATGGAGTTTTGCTAGCAAAGCATCTGAGGTGCAGCTGTTCCTTGCCCACGTAAAAATCTGAGGCATGCAGCAAATTTAGGGGTAGAGTAAAACCAAAGAAACGGAGCAGGGTGCAATGAAGAGCACAAATGTTTTAGAAGCGTTGTAGAAAAAATATGAAAAGGCTCCAGTTTCCTAATGAAATAAAGTTTGTGCTGAGCTGCTGCTCCAAAGTTTAGATCCCGCATGATGTCTTGAGAATAGCATTTGTAATAGATTTAATCTGCTGACAGACTGACGCTCTGTCCCAAAACCACCAGCACAGTTGTCTCCATGAATGTGTCTCCACCGCTGCCGGGCGCTGCCTGAAATAGAGTCTAACAAAAGATAGAAAACTGAATTTGCTTTTTCTGCCGTGAAGATGAAATGAAATACGTGGTGGCTACAGGAGAAGCTGCAGCGACCACCGTGAATGTCCTCCAGGGAATGTCCTGCATATTCCTCTGCCCTGAGTCACATCTCGCTCCCATCTTCACAGTTAGTCACGCTGCTGAATCAGAAACGATTGCATCACCAGCCCACCACCTACACGAGCAACTGTCCTGCTCACCCAGGCTGGCTGCCCTCCGCCTCCCCGTCCCCAGCGACCCACCCGCGCCACCGCCGCTCTCCCGCCCGCCCCTGCATGTCTTCCCCGGGCACATCATCACCCATCCGCCCTTCTCGGGCTCAGGAGGTCCGTCCTCGCCTCTGCCTGGGCTTCACCCAGAGGCTTCCTCCTTCACCAGCAGCAGTTTCCTTCTACTCTGACACAGTGGTTTGAAGACCCGTGGTTTGTGAGGACTTGCTTTTTGATATTTCTCACCCTGTTTATAGGAACACATCTATTTATTTGAAGGCTGCTAGTAGATCCGACCCTCCCGTGGGTCCTTCCTCCTGCAATGCCCTGGATCCATCACTAATAAACAAACACAGTCGTCGTTACTGGGGAAGATAATTGGCTGTATAATGCACAGAAAGCAAAATTGCTTTCCTCGAGACTTATTCATCAGTTATGGTTTGCCCTGGATGGCGCAATTTGAGCCATTGTCTGGACCGGGGAGAAATATATCAAATAGAAAGAGAGGAAGCTATTGTTATAATAAATGACTGGGTGCATATGTGCATGACTGTGTTTTAGGTCTTCCGTAACAGGTAACCTATTAACAAGCTAATGAATAGGAGACGAGGATTATCATTATATTTGAGACAATAATGCGTATTCTGGGCGTTTTTGTTTGTAATTAATGAGAATGTTGTCTGGTTCGTTGGTGTCCCCTGGGTGAGGCTGTTTGTTCACAGCAGCCAGCATCCTGTGCAAATCTGGCCTCTCCTTTTTGCAAACTCCCTTTCGCCTCCACCCGCCGAGCCCTACCCAGTACTTGTGGTGGAACTCCAACATCTTACCAGCCTTCAGTAAATGCTCAAGCTGTATTTTTAATTAAGGTTTTCATGGAAGTGGTGTGTTTGTCCCTTTCTGGAGAACACACAGATATGGCCGTGCTGTGCAGAGTATTATGAAAAAAACGATGTTGCCAATTACACTTCCAGTGGATCAAAACGGTACATGGAAAATACGCAAAGTGACCATATGGAGAAGGAGAGGACAGGGATTTCTTTAGAGCTTGTCTGGTGGTGCTCAGTTCCCTCAGCTACTATTTACGTTAAAACCATTTAGTAAGACTTGAGAGCTCTCAGCATCCGGTGGGATCCAGACCCTTTGTAAATACACTCTTCCAGGGGTGCCAGGTGACCTGTGAACCTGTCAGCTACCATGCTGACTCTGATGATGCTGCTATAGACTTTTTCTCAATATTGGTGTTAAATTGGCTTGCTAAGAGGCATTTAATTAGTTTCCTATTTGTTAGCAGGAATCGCTTGCATTGTAAAGCATACTGTGAGCCCTGCTGCCCTGAAATGCTTCCCTGATGCTAGGTAATACATGAGGCAAACAGATCACCATGGTGTCCTACCATCTGTTCTCTGTGATGTCACCTAGAGATTGCATGGTGCAGGAGAAGGTCTTCTTATATGGCCAAGGTACCTCTCATCTAAGAAGTGAGAACTTCTGAGGCAGGAATGATCAATAACAAAAGCGATATGCAGGACCTTTTCCAACAGCTCTCCTTTGACATTTGGGATTTTGGGTGCTACCTGAATATAATGAACATCTGTCAGCTGAGAGAAAGAAACAGCACCACGGATGCCTTTCAAGGAATCTGTTGGTTGCCGCTGTGGTTGATAATAATGTGAGAAGGAAGGAAGGAGAACAGACACCCCACTCACCCTTGTACAGCTCTCTAACTTCAAAGAGAAACACCTAACAACCATGCTCACCCCTATGCTCTGTCTTTTTAGGTGCTTATGTCATGTCACCACCTATAAGAGAAACTGATAACAACCAAAATATAATTGGCAGGTGCCGCCATTGCTTGCTGACCCACATTTTCATGGGTCTAGAAACTTCAGTTACTTATTACCCTTGCAGTCAGAATCATTGAGAAGTCTGTGTATCCGTGAGAGAAATAATCGTTGTCACTTCATAGCAGAATTCTGGGTTCACTGGATCACAGGGTAGCTCGGGCAGGAGGGGGCCTCGGAGGTCTCCAGTCCAACGTCCTGCTCAAGGCAGGGTCAGCTCTGAGATCAGACTAGGCTGCCTGGGACTTTGGTCAGCCCTTGAAAACCTCCAAGGATGGAGATGGCACAACCTCTCTGGGCAACCTGGGCTCACGTTACATCCCGTGGTGTGGGTGCTGCCCTGACCGTTGAAAATGGGTGTCAAATGCAGTTAAGAAATTTGGATCCTTTACTCAGAGCATGGAAAAGAAGCTCAAACCATCTGCTTTTGTAATATATTCCCATTCATTCATTTATGAGATAAAATGAGATCGATTTGGAAGCCATTTGGGGAGAGGGAATTCAAATGTCTTTTCAGACCATAAAATATTGTTGAATCCATTATTGTTTCAAGACAGAGTCATGATCTGACTTAGAAGACTAGAGGCCAGGGAAGTTTTGAGCTGTAGTGTAAAATGAAATCCTCTTGACTTAAGGTAGGCCACTTTGTCTGCTCACTATAACACTGGGAGAATCATATTTACCACTTGGTGCTAGTGCAAGGATTAATGTCTGCTCGGTGCCATGAAAATGAAAATATTCTTCGCAGAAAGCTTCTTGTTTGCCAGGAAAATTGTACACGCAAGGAGCCTCTGGATCCCATCCTTTGGCGAGAACCTCTCGTTAGCTTTTTTTCATTATGCTTAATAGAATCAAATGGCTCGAGACAGGAAAATGTTTGTTCTCTTTCTCCCTCCCTATCTCTTTCAACAGATAAGTGTAGAGACCCGCGGAGCAATGGACTATGAAAAGAGAAGGAGATCTTAAACTGAAGACGGGCGAAGATGCACACAAGAGCATGGGAGACGCATAACTTGGAACAGTGTGGGGTTTGAAAAGAGAGAGGAGGACGCTAGCTAGCTGGATAAAAGGCTGCTAGCACTAAAGACTGCAATTATGGAAAGGTTAATGTATTCCAGCAGAGTGAGGTATATTTATTTGCTAAATTGCCTGTTGAAAGCTCTGCCTTCCCAACGAGGCAGGGTCACTCAGGTACGTCTCTCGCCCAACCTGCCCGCGCTGGCTCGGCCAAGGGTAATTGAAGCAGGTCATTAGCTGCAGGCTGGGCAGCCCGGCTTCGCTGCAGGCAGAAGCGTACAGCCCTGAGAGAGCCAGCTCCAGAGTTAACGCAGGAATACAGGTGTTTGATTACCCAGCAGTGTTTTCCCACAATTCATGAATACACTTATCTCCAGAGTTCTGTAACATGTAGGCTTTTAAATAGCTGAGTCCTAAAGCTTATCACACGCATCAGCTATGACCTAAAATCTTGAAAGCAAATTTTGCTTAGCTGAAAAGGGAGTTTTAACGTCAACGTGCAGTGAATTATCTCCCTTCCTTTCATTTGCCTGAAATAAAAGACTATTTCAGGCAAGGTGATTCTGAATTTGGACAAAGGACCAGTGCGTGGAAAGCTACACTAAAAGTCTGGAAGATGTCTTTGAAATGATTAGCGCTCTTCTCAGATTAGATGGGGGAAAATTTCTTCAAGATGCTTAGAACATATCTTAAGAAAATACTAAACACTCTATTCTGCTGAGGGCCATTTGGAGAGTCCCTCTAATTGATTTCAAGATATGAGTTCAAAAATCTGAAAGACAGACTAAGCCCGTGGGGTGACACCGGGCATGACAACGGCCAACGACAGGGCTATGGACAGGGTAACGCTCAGATCATGTAGTAAGCCACCAGCAGCAAGGCGGTGGCATACTGCAGGACTGGTCTCTGAACGTTTGCCTTCTTGTCCTTGAAGAGGGACTAAATAAAGTATATTTATTGTGTATCTTGCACGGTGATCAGCTTCCCCACGGAAAGTTATTTATTCCGTGCTGATATTAGACAGGACCCCTCATTTGAGATCGTACCACACCAGTACCTTACAAACAGCCTGAGGAGGACAGAGTCACATTGCAGAACGACTCCGGTGGGACTGATCGAGATATTGATAACCCGGAGTAGCTGTTCATGCCTCCCACGGGTGCGCGTTCAAAGTTCAAGGGCTCTCCCATAAATACAGGATAGTGGGGCTCATCTCCCAGAAGACAGGGAAGGGGCACTTCCATTGACTGTGTGCCTCCCAGGAAGGTTAAAAAGCATTTCTACCCTCCTGAGGAGGAAATACGCCCAGGGAAGCGGCAGGCTCAGCACACACAGAGACCTCAGGAGTCCCTCCGGCGCAGAGCAAGGCGGGGGAGATGCCTCCTCCTCCCCAGCCTGCTCGGCGCCTCCGGTTCTGTTCTCCTTCAAAACTGATTTCCCATTGGTGTAAATTAGATAAGAATTGGTTCAGAATCTTTAATTGTGATTTTTATTTTTAATCTGCATAATTAGATTTGTAATGGGCTATTTTTCCAGTCTCGGGGCTGCTCTGAGATCGTTAGTGCTGGGCCCTGTGCGATTGCCATCGGCACGCAGGCGAGGGCTGCGGGGCAGCCCCACAAGCCTCCTGTGGCTCATTCAAATCACTAGCCACTTGAACCCCAGCTGCTTTCCCAAGCCACTCACGGGGGTACATCCTTGCAAAACATTAGTCATCTGTCCCAACTCATGTCCTCAACAGATGCAATTGTTTAGGAGAACGTGGTGCTGAGGGGAGATGAAGAGGGTCTGGGTTTTAGAACAACTCATTTTACATTAGCTTTGTCTTTAACAAAAGGAAATTAAAAGAAAGCAAAAAGGAGAGGTAATACAGTAGCACCAGGTTTGGCACCAGTTTTCTGCTTCCCAGGTTGTGGGGAGGTACTTGGAGGTAATCAAGGGCTGGAGTGAGGTAGGGGATGGAGATGAGAAGGTACCTGGATATCCTGGGGCATGGACTGGGGAGCTCTCCCAAAGGAAGGTGGTGGCTTTGGAGAGGGATGAGGCTGATAAGGTGGTTGGAAGGCGAGTAGGAAAAGGAGAATTGAGCCTCGCTGAAAATCTCACTACCCTGAAATCCACCTCCTCGCTTCCCACATCCTTATGACTCCTCTCTTTCTTTTCCATCCCCAGCATCCTCCAGATCTTTCCAAAGCCTGTTTCCCCGGCCATAGATGGCCCCAAGACACCCTTCCGACCCCTTATTCTGTCTACTTTGGACTTTGCTGCTGCTGTGAAGTTTCATTTTGCAGCTGCAAGGAGGCGAACAAAATAAATCTTCGTTCTGGGGGTGGCAAAATTCACTGTAGCCCATGTGCTGAAAAGGCTTGGGCTGGCTCTGATGCCACATCTTGTTCTACTTAAACTGCTGCTTTTAATAGACCCAAAATGTGTGCTCTGCCAAAGATGTTTCCTTCTCTTCTAGCAGAACCATGTGCACTGGTTTGTTCGTGTAAGCCGTAGCCTGGCTGTGGGAGCTCTGCCAGGGCTGCGCTGTGTCACGCTCACGTGGCACCAGCGGCATGAAGACTGGTGGACCACCCAACTGGAAATTTGCCGTTTGACTTCAGTTTCGGTGGAAGCTAGGTTGGAGATTGCTTATAGGGGATTTGAAATGTCTCATGAAAGCACATTTCAGATGCCAGCCCCTACCTTTAATTAACCCTTTCAAAACAGGACTTGCCAGTAGGGATCTGTAGTAGGCTTTGGGGGTTGCATTCAGATTAAATCGTAACTTTCTACACTGAAGCTGGACAGCAGGTGTTAGCAAAGCAGCTCTCCTTTTTATCGTTATCTCTTTCCCATTTCAGGTTCTCCGCGGCCAGTGGCATTTCTTTCTCATCAAATATCATTTGGCAGAGATTTCAAATGTTGGTAAGAATCAATATCTGAAAGATGTAGTTGATGTAAGGCGTGGATCTCAAGCCCACACCAAAACTTTTGGTTTGGTAATGCCTGCAAACATCCTGCTGTGAATTTGGGCTGTGAATATCACTGCGACATCTAAACAGTGGTGTACAAAAAAAGTGACATCTTCTCTGCAGTAGTGATTTGCAGGACTACTTCTGCCCTCCCACCAGCTCAAATACAGTTTGGTTGGGGAATAAGGTCGAGGGTAAGCCAAGATCCACATGAAAATGGTTTTCCTCCTGCAGCCGTGGGCAGTGCCCTCCACGTATGGTGGCAGAGAGTGGGGAGCAGCAGAGAGGTGTAGCTGCGCGCAAGTGTTGGCATTCATTACATGCACTAAGGAGCAGGTAATTTAAAGGACGTTTAAATTAGTGCTGCACGTTAGTGCACCTCGCCACCCTGCTGTCTCCGTGGGAGAGCCCCGATGCCTGACGGGGGGGTGCAGGTCCCCAGGCTGCGGTCAGGCACCCACTGCTGGTGTAAGCAGCCCCACGCTTTGCTCTTACCCCTAGCTCAGCATGGTCATTGTGTCTTGAAACCCAACCCACAGCAGGCTCGCATGCCTCCTTTGTGGAGGGCTCTGACCACCTTTGGAGAGCACACGGTCTTACCTGTGCTTGAAGTTTATTCAGTCCCACATACAGGCACCCCAGGGCTCAAAATGATCAATAAACCACAGAAACACTTTTTTTCCACTACAGCATTGAAGTGTGGCTGCTCTCCTGGGATCTCTGGGGACGGCTTCCTCATTCAGATGTCCCCTTTCAGCCAGCTATTCTTGGCCACTTGCCCCACGCCGGGCCGGGAGGCCGGGCTGAACTGGAGCAGTTGGGCGACGAGGGTTTGGCAGGGCTCCGGCAGCGGGGGCAGCCCCTCCGGGTACAGCACCCCTTTCTTCTGCTGCTGGGGCATGCTGCAGATGTGGGTATCGTCAAACGGAATGCAGCCGGTCACCATCACGTAGAGCATCACCCCCAGGCTCCACATGTCGTTCTTCTTGGCGTCGTAGGGGAGGCCCATCAGCATCTCCGGGGAAGCGTAGGCTGCTGACCCACAGAACGTGGTGCTCAGGTCCGGGTAGCTGTTTGCCTCTTTGCTAAAATCAAAGTCACTGAGTTTGGCCCGGCGGCCGTCAGCCATGAGCAGCACGTTCTCACATTTGAGATCCCGGTGCACCAAGTTGCGGTCGTGCAGGTAGCGCACGGCTCCCACGACCTGTGCAAAGATGTCCCGGGCCTTGGGGACACAGGGTAGCTTCCCTAGCTCCTGCACCAGCTGCAGCAGGTCAGTGGCTGCTGCCTCCATCACAATGTAGACCTTCCCACTGGAGACCTCGATAAGCTCGAAGATGCGCACAATGTTGGGGTGCCGGATCTTGCGCATGATGGAGAGCTCCCGGGGCAGGAACTTGTACTTGAAGGCTGGCGGTGCTCGCCGTCGGTCTACCACCTTGATGGCTAAGGGGCCCTTGTATTTGTTGGAGGTGGCTGCTTTCACCTTGGAGAAGGTGCCCTCCCCTAATGTGTGACCCAGCCTGTAGCCCAGCTCACAAAGGACCTTCTCTCCTGCATCAGTTTTTGGCATGATGTGTGATCCCTCTGGGCTTAATCAAAGCTGGTGTTTTCCTTCAGGATTTGAAAGCTTTAATATGTGGTGTGAGGCAGCTGTTGATCTTCGTTATTCCCCCTGGTCCCACGGGTGCTCCGGTGGGCTCCAGGGCTCACCCAGTCATTGTGATGGGGTGGAGCGTTGCACGGCAGCACCTTTGTGAGACGACGGGGGTGGCTGGTGGGGTCCCTCCCCACAGGGGTGTCCCAGGCATGCCCACGCACACGTGGAGAGAGAACTCCCGCAGACGAATAGTTTAGACTTTTTACCTTTTTCTCCTCTTCACTTCAGTTTTCGAAACAGGGATCTTTTGGTGATAAGAGTTTAAACGGGAGCTTTCTGGGATGAGGAATCCATCTGGGGACTCGTACCCATTTTCTGCAGGGTATTATATTAAAATCAGAACTACACAGAGTGGTACAAAGGAGTGTTTTCTACTGTTCCTAACTACAAACGACCTCGGCTGGCCGTAAATATTTCAGGTTTTGTTACAATGGTGCAGGGAGCTATTTTTCTAGGTAGGCTTTCGGACTTTGTGTGGTGGGGATGGGGAACCTTAAACGCATCTTTCAGAAGAATCAGCTTTTCCATTTTTTGAATTTGGAATTGCACTCACTCCCTTTATTTTTATCAAAATGCTATTTTGGAAACTTACAGAGAAGTGAGACCAGAGATCCTTTGGAGAGCTTCTGTAATTTAGATTTTAAGTGCTTTCAGTCAGTTTCAGTTGCCATAAGGTGACAGTCGAATTAAGCATGGAGCAGGAGCAGCAGGCAGCTGGGGTGGGTCGCAACAGCCACCCCTGGGCAAAGCGTCCCTCCCGTTGCACGCTGTGTCTCAGGCCAGTGTCGGCTCCTTCCTCCGTGTGCTGAGTCCTTGGCTCTCACAAACATTTGTTTCTGGTTTGTGCTGGTTTTTTAAGCTGCTCGAGGATCCTGTCCTCCCTGCGGAGCCCGCATTTCCTTCCCAGCTGTACAAAGAAGCCTCGGACCACAAAACTTCTGTCTTCCTAAATACCAGCCCAAATGCTATTTTTAATTTTTGAATATATGCTTCATTTTGCAAATCAGTTCTAGAGAGGAAAAAGACTCAACCGAAGACTGAAGGAAATCTTTCTCGTGAGTGTTCTCATCTTCTCAGTGTTCTGAAGTCACTTGACGAAAGCAAATTAATTTAAAATTGCAAACAAACGTCTATATGTGCTGCAAGGGTGCTTTGCCCTGACTCCTAACGGCAAGTAGTGGCTATGTCAAGTTTCATCGGCTGTAGAAGTCGTGGGTCAAAACCAAACCACTTTCCCACTTCAGGTGCTATTTCTACAGGCCATTTGGAAGTATAAGAATTCAGTATGCCGTAGAAGCACAGTTATCAGGCACGTATCATCAGGCACGTATCATCAGGCATGTATCAGGCATTTATCATCAGGCATGCTGTCAAAAGGCCTGGCAAGCAGCATGCACGTTGCACAACGGAGGATTTGTTCCTGCGCAGGAGCCACCCTGCTGACCACCGAGGAATGTCCTCAGTCCATCCTTGTCTCCTTCAAAGAGAGCAGACATCCCATTTTATGGCAAGTACTTTGCCAGGGGCTGATGTCTGTAGGGAAGTCGAGTGGAGATGGAATTCCCGCATGCACGCAGAGGCGCAGGACACGAGCCAGCCAACGCTCCCTTTCTGTTTGGGCCGTCAAATAAAGGGCCCCAGATTTCTTACTGCTGAAGAGGATCAGATAGAGCCATTTCCAGAAGTTCCCATTCAGAAACTGCAGTTACTTAAACACAAAAAAATCCCGCCTAGCAATCAGTAGGCCAGATGCAGACAGTAATTTTGCTGGATACACATGATTTCCTGGCACTTCTGTTTAGTCCGTGAGTCATAACCACAGTGACTTCAGCAAAGGTCTGAGCCGGACTTTTCATAGGAGCTGGGAACTTTGAGGTGGCTAAACATAACTGAACCAATGTGGGCATTTATACGAGGGAAAATGCTTAGACCAGGCGTCCCTTCTCCGCTTACTACCAGAGCACCTCTGGAAAATGCCACCATCGCGTGCTCTGACAGATAGGAAGATGCGTGTGTAGCTATCTAGAGGGGCTAAGCTGATGCTCAGTATATCCTTGAAAACAGGAACGGGAGTTCACGTTATAGACTTGTTCCCAAATCCTACAGGTAAAATCCCCATTTACAGGAAACCTCTTTGAAGCCCCCTGTAATAACGTAAGCAGAAGAGGTGTTGTCCAAACCACAGTGGAAAAACTGAAGCGGCAGCTACAAACCACGCTGCGATGGTAAGGAGCAGTGTCATGGAGTCCCGCCTTGCTGGCGGACTCTCCGTCTGCTCGAGGGAGCTTGTCGCTTTTGGGAGGTTTTCAGCAAGCTTGGCTGAGGTGGGCAGTTTGAGAGTCAGTAATCCCTCCTCCAAGCCCAGAAAAAGCACTGTGCAGTTAGATGCTGCGGGAGCATCCTGGGGGCTGAAGGGCTTGAGCAGTGCCTGGAAGGTGATGGGGAGAAAGCCCTGGTGAAAACCGGGACGGAGTCTCTTGTAGCAAACACTCCCCCTCCAGTACGCTCCAGGCTAAACCCCTGCAAGCTGGCTTTGCTGCCAGGGCTGCAGACATCATCACTGAGCATCCCTGTGCTCCGAACCCACAGCTCACAGCGTGGCCTGGGACTGCTGCAAAAAGCTCAAAAAAAAAAAGACAGCAAGAGGCATGAAAGAGAGGTTTTGGTTTGGCAGGATGCTGTCAGGCAGAGGAGGAGGAAAGATATCTAAGCTCAGCTTTTTGTGCTGTGCTTAGATCACAGAGAAACAGATTTTTGCCTTGTTAGCTGCTGGCTCAACATGTATTGGTATAAAAATGCGCCCAAGCCCTCTTTTGCTTCCAATCCCTCCACCTCAAGTACTGCTGCCTGTGATATAAATATTTAGGTCACACTAATATACTTTAGTAGGGCACTCCGTGCTAACATACAAAAGGATGCTGAGCTTTCTGGTACATTTTTTTACATCAAAGCTGTGTTTGTAGAACTGACTTGTTCCATTGCTCTTATAAATGAGAGCAATTAGAAATCAGGCAGCAACTACCGGTTTGCTCAATCTGGCACATGAGCGGGAGGAGCTGGTCTGCAGAGGTATAAATTATTGGGTCTCACTGCCAGGGTTTTCATTACGGGCACGTTTTCCGACTCCAACGGTGTGGCCGTGCATCAGCCTGAAATGTAGTCAGTTCCCCTGCCAAAGGGCTGATAAACTCCTGAAGGAACATTCATGCTGCTGCGCAGCGCAGAGACGCCACAGAGCTACCAGGTGCCCCAGAAGCAACTCGCCTGTTTCAAATTCAGCCTAAGTTAATTTACCTCCGTGGGTAAGTTCAGCCAGGGTGAGTCCTGCATCGCCTGGGGCTGGACTGCTCACCAGAGACCAAGCTGTGCTGGGCATCACTTTACACCAAAACCTGAGTTAACCTTGCCCAGGTCCTGGATGCACTACAATTACATAGCATGGTGTTCCCCAGGGGGTAAGTCACCTTGCTGAGAAGCTAACGCAGCTGGAGCTCTACAGCCTTCTGCCCCGTACACAGCAACCTTCAACCAGAGAAGAACAAACAAGCCATGAGATGTAACGCAGCAGGATTTTCTTTTTTTTTCCTTTCTGTGTCATCCCATATATTTTTTCGCTAATAAGTAGGTCTTGCGGGACAATCCTGGCTGTGTTGCAGTTGATAGCTGAGAAATCACCAGCCTGCTATCTGAACATCGGGGTTAGGTTAATCAAACGTGTCTGTGCTGTCCTTTTTGGGTGGCTGCCCTCTTGCCAAACCTCAGCCAGGCAGTACTACCTCAGTGTAATTACTGGACTGAGATAGCCACCGTCGTGCAGGATGGCAAACAACTGAGCCAACAAGAGGGCCGTGAGAGCATGCATGCTTCCCAAACTTCTATCTGTCCCCCATGATCCCATTGTCCCCGAAGTCCCCTGTCCTGTGACCCCATCCCTCCGGGCAGGGCTGCGGGGAGTCCTGCTGGCATGGGGGCAGAGTGGCCGCCCGGGCTCAGGGTGCTGGTCATTGATCTGATGACAGGCTGACACCTCCGGGGCAAGGGTTTCTCACAGTAGGAAATGGTGTTGAGCGTAATGTGGGTCCTGCCAGCACAAGCGTACCAAAATACAACTCTTGTTAATGCAGATAGTCTAGAAGCCAAAACAAATCCATAGTTTTATACCTTACGCCAGGAGGCTGTAAGTTACAATGTGTAGAACGACCTCTGTGCTTGCACGGAGCCCTTGAGATTTCTTTAAGTACCTCAATTTCCATACAGGAAGGGCTATTTTGCCCAGGGCTTGTAACTTTCAAGACCAGTCAAGTAATTCCTAGGTGACCCACTTTGTGGCCAGTCTAACGGCCAGACCTTATTGCTCACCACCCTGTGAAAAGTGGGAATGGGCGAACAGCTGAACAAGAAGTAAAAATAACTAATGACACTATTTTTGCTTGACTACCTCATCATAGATAGTGCAAAGGGCAACAACAATTTTTCCTAGCTAATGCAGGTTACCAAGATCTTCTTGACAGCAATGGGTAAAAAGAGCTCTTTAAACATAAGCTTGTGATGTTTTGCCCTGCATTTGATGGGTTTTTTATATATGTATATAGTTGTTTTACAGAAAACACTGGACTGAAAAGAAACCCGCTGCTTGTTAGCACTATTTTCCATCCATCTGGATGTTGCAGGGAGTTCGTGCAGGTGCTGAAGGCTGGTGAAAATTTTGCAGATGAGAATTCTTCTGTAGTCCCATGGAACTACACTACACGCTCCAGGTATAGGTACCAACGGGAAGAAGCCAAGGTGAGGCTAACTTGTAACAGGTACAGCCACTCATTAGATAGGGCATAGTCAGTAAAGAAAATTACACTATTGGCAAGAACTCTCATTTTTCTAGCGATGTTATTTGCCCCTTACTTGCCAAGTACCGTTCAGTGAGCTATTTAAAGGTAATTGATTGCTGGCCTGTGTGATGTCTGAGCGGTTGGAAAAATGGGACAGATCCCATGAAAAGTACATTGAATCCAAGCTGCCTCAGAAGCTGAATTGCTGTCGTTGCCCTAGATCCTCTCCTGCAAAATCAAGCTGTCTGTGAGGTTATTTTAGGCACCGGTATTAAATGGACCTAGAAAGTCAAAGATGCAAAACTAATTGCAAAGCCTTTTCCCTGAATGCTTTACAAAAGCTGTGTGTGTGCCCACAGCTGCAGCCTGAATTCGGCCATGGTCTCGGCTCCTTACTGGCAGCAACAGCAGCGTTGGCAATGGAGAAACCCAAAAGTTGTAGGTAATCAGCAAGCTGTGCTTGGTAATGTGCTGCATTTTCTTTTTCTTTCTTTCATGTTTCTAGGATTGGTATTTGTTTAAAATACTCTGGCTGGGTTGGGTTTTTTATCCCTTTGGTAGATAGGCAGATCTGGCACCTCACACTCCTGATGTTCAGACGCAGCTGTGATCGCCACAGCTGTTTGCCATCAGATATTGCCCTTAGCCTCTTGTTCACAAAGAATAAACTAGTGAAGCTGGCTGCGGGACTAGTAAGAGGTCTCCTAGAAATTTGGCAGGATGAGAGGAACACCGAACAGAAAACTCTATGGATGTCCATTTGATTAACCAAGGTTGCTCAGACACCTTTGTGTGCCAGAAACATGTCTTCATGTAAATGAGAATTTAAACCATGTGAGGGACATAAAATGGGCTTGTAAGCCACCAGAGGGAATGGATATACGGCAACAGGTCACCACCTCTTGGGCAGCTTGTGAGCGCCTCAGTAGGTGCCAAAGGAGATGAAGAAGGATGGAAAGGGCTAATGGGCTGGTGTGCAAACATGATTTTGCAGCTGGTTTTGCCAGGCTGCACCTGCCAAGAATCTCAAACCTGAAGGCAATAAGCTGGAGTGGAGTGGGAGACAGAAGGGACTAAGCAGGCTTTGGTAGGTTGGTGGCTTGGGGAGCAGGGAGATTGCCCTGCCAGATCTGCCATTTAGAGGCTTTGCACCAACAACCCTTTGGAAAGAGAGGGAGAAGAGTGAGATCTTATGCCTCCATCCTTGCAGTAAGTGGAGTCATGTCTGTCTTGCCAGAGCTAAGGAAAACCAGCTGTGTAGGGAGGCAAGTTTTTCCTTTCTGGTGCTGGAATGCCTGCTGAGCTGGGGGCAGGGGCGGGGGGACTCAGCCCTGGGAGCTCACCCCACCCCTTTCCTGGCCGGAGATGTTGATCTCCCTATGTCTTCATTCAGACGGCTCCTTCCCACCACCTCCCTTCCGAGAGCTAGGAAGCTCTTTCTTCCTTGGCTGGTGCTGCAGACCCTTGGCCAGGCCTTCAAGTGGCTGATTCCTGTCTACTTACCAGGGAGATCCTCCAAACACCCTTGCGAGCCAAAGGGAAGGGCTGTGCAGCGTTGACAGGCTGCTGCGTCAAGAGAAGTGTCTAAGCTTGCTTTTCCTGCCCCTCCTTGAGGCCAGGGAAAGAGCCCAGCACGCCTGCTGAGAAGCCCCCTGGGTACTGGGCAGCCAGTAAGAAAGGTGTGGGTAGGCAGAGGGGCTCAGTGCTGCACGTCTACCGAGACCAGGCAACATTTCTCTGCTCTCCTTGTTGCTTCAGCATCAACAAATCTGTTTTCATAGCAGAAAGATTAAATGCCTACCATGGCTGTTGACGTGCTTACTGTATTTGTGTGCCTGCTATCCGTGTCCCTAGGCAGAGCTGGCTATGACTGCCTGTCGAACAGGAGGGAGAGGGCTTCAGGTCAGGCTTGAAGCAAGGCAGAGATTCCAAAAGCTGTGGGAAGCACCTCTTGCGTTAGCAGAAATGGAGCTGGAACTGGGTGGTGATGAGGGTCAAGAGAAAAGTTGGGAAATGAGATGCTTTTCTTACTACATCAAGTTACGACCGTGAAATCCAAATATAATTAAGTTAGAAAACCAGGTGTTTTGTGGCTAACTATCCCAAATGAACAATACTCACATTTCTTCCTCATGCTGATTTTACTACATGTGGATAACCTCATCACAGAGCATTATGTATTCAGAAAGAGATTTAGTTGTCTGACACCTATTGTAATTAATTTGTGGCCAATTGAGGATTGCAGAATTTGGCCTGTAATTAGGATATGACAGCCTACAGTACCCAGAGTTGGAAAGTTGATGGCAAAGTGTTATGGCTATGGAGCAGGTGTTTAAATGGGATGGACATTGCCAGAGGCTGATTTCATGTGTTGCTCTGGAGTCATGTGCTAAAATGCTTCCTGAAGGTGCTCAGCTGATCACTGAGATGGCTTCCCCCATGGATCTGGTTAGCCCTGGATGAGCCAGTCCTGTACGAGAGTCTGGCAGGGCTGGAGTTAAAGGAGCTGGAGATGCAAACCAACAAGTTTCAGAGTCATCAAGACTGATGAGAAAGTTTAGGCTGAGATTTGGAAGATAGTAAAGACAAATGCTAAGTGGCAGAAGGAGATAATCTTGGACCAGGTAGTTGTTGTGGGTATGCACATATCAAAGAGGGAGGCAGGCAAGCACTCGGGGAACAAGGCTGGAGGCAGCTATCAGGGTCCGAAGGTCTCTTTGCTGCTCCATGCAACATCTAACTGGACAAGCTTTTGCTGTATTTGAAGAAACTGCCTGGGACGATTAGATGATTAGGGGACTAGAACATATCTCTTATGAAGAAAGGCTGAAGGATTTGGGTCTTTTTAGTCTGGAAAAAAGTCGACTGAAGGGGGATCTTATCAACGCTTATAAATACTTAAAGGGTGGGTGTCAGGAGGATGGGGCCAGGCTCTTTTCAGTGGTGCCTGGCAACAGGACAAGAGGTAATGGGCACAAACTTGAGCATAGGAAGTTCCACCTAAACACGAGGAGGAACTTCTTTACTTTGAGGGTGGCAGAGCACTGGAATGGGCTGCCCAGAGAGGTGTTGGAGTCTCCGTCTCTGGACACATTCCAAACCTGCCTGGACGCGTTCCTGTGCAACCTGCTCGAGGTGACCCTGCTCTGGCAGGGGGTTGGACTAGATGATCTCCAGAGGTCCCTTCCAACCACTATAATTCTGTGATTCTGTGAAACCATGCAAGAAACTAGCCATGACCCTGAGAGGAAAACCGCCAAAGCAAACTGAGGCTTATCACATGCAGAGACAAAAGGATGGGTGGTGAGTGGGCAGTGAATACAGACCCGCTCATACAAGTAGCAGGAGACCTTGCATTATATTTGTTGATGTTATTTTGCTTTCCAGAAAATTGAGCTTTTTGCTGTTTTCCTGCTTGCATGCTTCCCTAAGAGGGAAATAAATCCATTAAAAACAGCGACTCCCCTTGATTTACCGACAGTCACTGCAGAGCGTGGAGGTCAGGCACGCCAGCACGGGCTGGGACGGGAGGACGGGCATGTCTGCACCCCACTGCTCACAAGCCATGGAGTATATATAATATCACAGTGCCCTCTTGGGGGCAGGTGTTCATTGGAAATAGACCTTTATGATTTGTATGCTGCAGGGCTCACTGCTCACCACCGCTGTTTATTCGAGGAGCTCATGTTGCCTGGCTAAATCATGGATTTTCCCCCCAAGCGTTGCTCTTACTAAGGAAGAGCTCACACTTTGGGCTTTGGGGTTTTATTTTATTATTATTTCAATATTAATCCCTCCTCCGCTGCTGATCTGAACTTTAAAATAACAGAAGCGAGGAGGATGAGGAGCTCCTGAGTGAAGATGGCAGTCTGCCCTCAGAAATGAAACCTGTCTCGTTCAAACACTTTCAGATGACTCAGCCCCAGCAAGAAACAAATTGTTTTAACAATAGATTTAATTAGCTGGTGTTTGTATTCCTTCACAGCGCGCCTGTGTCCCAGTGCACCTGCTGCTAGACCTGTCTCGAAGCTCTGGCGTCTCCTGCAAAGGAGTGTGAAGAATGACTGAAGCGTTAAATAAGGACACGGGTAGGTATGGCAATTCTCTGCCGACTGCGGGAACAGCCTGGAGAGGAGAGGAATGTGACCGATCTCTCTTCTCCTCTAGCTTTTGCAGTAGCATCTTTTGTAAAATGGTAAAAAGAAACAAAACATGAAGAAAAACACAACTTCCAGCAAACATTTGGGATGATCCTATGGCACCGTAATGGTATCACAGCCAATACGGCTCTCGGTGCCCTCCTGTTGCTGTTAATGCTCTAAATGTAGGAAACTTAAAACCAAGCATTTTGCCATTTTTCAGAATCCCCTCGGTTTCACTAGAACTGGCAAACAAAGGAACAGATGCTTTTGTTCTAGTATAGACCCATCATTTCCCTGATTCCTTATGCTTATGGCATTAAAAAAGAACCTCTATTTTAAGGAAGATACGAAATGACAAAAATGACAAGCCTCTGACATTTGTGACAGTTTTTCTGGCGTGTATACATATGAGACTGTGTGGTTTTGGGTTTGGTCGGTTTTTTTGTTTGCTTTGTTTTTTTGGGGTGGTTTTTTGAACAAATTCAGCTAAAAGCCCATCTGTGGTAAGGATTCAGTTGAAAAAGATGTGCCACCTGGCAGATGAGCTCATGACCCTAAAAGATGGTTTCCCTGAAAAGCCAGCCCCTAAGATCGATGATGAGGGCTTCCATAACTTTTCTTTTTCTATTTTTTATTTCTAGATCTAGTTTATTTCACGTCACAAGTAGAATTTTCCTAAATGCCAGGTCTGAAAACTTGTTCTGGGCTCTGACAGTCGCTCTTTCAAGTTGCTGCTTCTCTCTTTCCCTCTTCCCGTGTCCTTATTTCCCTAAGGACGATGCCGCTACGGGGCAGCAATGCTTGGGCATCATCTGACTATACCGGGCAGCGTGTGGTCAGTGTGATCAGTGAGAGACACAGAGCACGGGCAAATAAATCACGGCACGAGGAACACGTATCCAACTAGGTGTAGCTGGGAAATGCGAGGATAGATTTCCTTCTGTTTTCCTTGATTAGGCACCCCTTCATTAAACTGGAGGCGGGGAGAAATCCCTGTATTTCTGAATACACCTTGCTTTGTGTGCTGAAGCCTTTTTCCTTGCAAAGACAACTCTCGGCCTCTCCGACTCCCTGCTTTGCCTTCTAAGCTCCCACAAGGTAGCAGGCAGCATCTCTTCTCTTCTGTGCTGTCCTTGCTTGTCCTCAGCCCGTAGAAAGGCATAGGCCACTTTCATTTTGCTATTTAGTGTCCCCATCTTAAGGGGGCAAGTTGTTTGATTGCCACTTACTGGGTCCTGCTCTCAGTTTGTTGGTGCTTTGGCAAGATTTCACTGTGTGGCCTGAGCTGGTTTGTGCCAGGTGGGACTCAAGCTGAGTGTTTTAGGAAAGTATCCATATTTTAGGAAAGTATCATTTCTGTGGACAAGGAGAGAGGAGGGAAAACCTATTATTTGAGAGGTTGTGATAGTCTGACAGGGCAAGGCCTTGACATCTGGAGGAATGATGGCTTCTGCTAGGGATGTGGCTTAAAACTCTTCAGTTTTGGCCAGCCTTCGAGTCTGAAGGGCCTGTGATTACCAGAGCCCAGCTGATGCCCTGCAGGCAGCGGTTCCAGGCACAGGGACCAGAGGGAGAGCAAAGAGGATCTCCTCCTGTGGCGCTGGCCCTGGACAGATGGACACTGCCACAGCACTCGCAAAGCAAAGCAGGGAGGTCGGCTGCTGCTTGGGGTGTCTCTGCCTCCCAGCAGAGAGCAAGCTTTGAATTTTGAGCAGGCAAGAGCCTCTCTTGCACATTGTCTTTTTTTTTTTTTTCCTCCCTCCCTCCCCCTCCCCCCCCCCCGGGTTGGTTTATTTAAACCGCTGGGAAGGTATATTTAAAGTTTACTTGGGGAGGATGACACAAAATATTTGCAGGTTCCTCCTTCCACATCACAGCTTCCAGAGAAAACTGGGGTGGGTTTTTTTTTGGTTGTGGTTTGGGTTTTGGTTTTTTTGGGAAAAGAGTGGATGTAAAACCCCTTTTGCCATCAAGCGTGTTGTAATGGTAGCATGGTAAGCAGGAGTGCAATGAGGACACCTCTGGGCTCTTGGGGACTGCTATAATTCTGGCAGTGGTATGAATTGGGCACGCTTGGTTTGTCAAGATAGTAAATGTTCTATTCCTCACAGATATTTGGGTGTTGGGTAGGTGTGATAGAGAGAAGCAGCATTGTAATGATTAAGATGGTAATGTCTCCTGCATACTCGTCCTTCTGAGTCACTCTGGTATCCTGAATGCATGAGGGACACAGAGGAGTAAAGGGGCAGGGTTTCATCAGCAGCTGTCACATGCAGAAATAAATACCTTCAGGCAATATAACTTCATGCAATTTGTATCCGCTTGTGCTGGCCATACCTTGTATTTACACGGTGCCATAGGAAACTATCTTTAAATGTTAAAATTTAAATCATGTGTGGTCCTGCAGGCTAAATCTGTTACCAATGATAACATTTCCACTGTAGTTTGTTTTGCAGCACCTCAACAAAAGCAGCTGATTGGAATGATTTATTTTCATTCCTAGGGGGGAAAAATAGCCTTAGAGCCTTTGTGAGCTCTACAGGAAAAGCAACCGCAGTGCTGGGCAGGTGGTATCTGCAGTCACGGAAATGACTGATGAAAACTTTCTCATCTTATCACTCCGCAGATAGGCCTTTGGTATAGGATGCAGACATGAAAGAGTTTCTAGGGTCCCTCTGTCCTACTTGGGAACTCTAGCAACAACCCTGGCACAGTTTAAGAAACTGGTTGTCTTGGTCACTGTGTGAGACCTGGTTGACTGATGACACTGTAGGGAGGCACAAGGGCACGGGAATAGGAGGGTGAGAAAAGCCTGAGACTTGAAAGGGGTAGTATCTGAGGTGACATACACCCGCGACATGAAGGGAGACAGGTCCCCAGGCTGTTCACAGGCCACCCCTGCATTGCATTTCACCCAAGTAAGTGAATTGAATGGTTTCTCCACGCATATCTGGACACAACTTGTACTTCTGGGTCATGACTGGTGATCCCACCCTTCTCCATGGTATAGAGCTGAGCCAGGCATGGGTGTCTAGGCTCCGAGGTGATCTGGAGGCAGCAGTCGTAATGACACTTGTGACTCTCTCTCTATCCAGGCTGGGATTTGGATCACCCCATGGTAGCCTAGTCACTCTGGCATGAAGACCCAAGAGGGGGCCAGACTTATAACTCCTCACCAGCCACATAGTTCATGAGTCTCAAACTTCATTCTACAATAAGTAAATGGGCATTTGGGAGAGTGGTGAAAAAGGTCCGTGGAAAGGACCATCATGATGTGTTCATTATGTATGTAGACTGTGTGCATTTTCTGCAAATACTGACTTGTATTCTTGGAGGAGCGGGCTTACGCGCAGGAGTATTTCCAGGGCCACATCTCTCTGATGTCTCTATTCCATCAAAGCAACTGGCACCTTGGTGATTTGTGGACAGCTGGTCTCGCCCCAGGCATCTAGGTCCAGAAGAGGGAGGTGGTGTCTGGTAATCAAATGCACAAGCTCCTCGTCCCTCTGTCTTCCCAGATACCCTGCTTGGCTATAGCATGTTTTTTTTTCCTCAATAGTCCACTTCTTTGTGGATCAAACTAGAAATGGTCGCAACAAAAGGAAGCTGCAAGGCCTACAACAAGCCTGTGTCAAAATGATCTTCATGTGTCTCCCTCCAGTGTCTTTTACGCAGTCTGCACCCATGGCCGGTAGATGCAGGCCCATGCCAAGACAGGCTGGTTGATCACAAAGGATATATGGCAGCAGCAGTCCAGAGATGCTTCAGATCTTGGTCATTTACCAGTTCCTATGTGTTGCATAGCAGCAATGACAAAATTAGACCACTGATACAGTCAGATTACTTTCCTATGTTAATATATGTATGAAGTTATGTTGACATCAGCTGAGAAAGCCCCTGAGGGCCAGTGAGTAACTAGACACCACCAGTGACTGAGCTCGTCCACAAAGGTGTGGTCAGACTGGTGGTGGAGCAGCACTGCACACCTCTGGGACCAGCAGCTGGGATCAACAGGGTGAGACACGGCTGATGGACCCAGCCCTGGCAGGGAGAAAATGCTGCTCTCAGTGTGGGCACTGGCAAAGTGTGTCCTGGGAATGGATTCATACCTTTCTGCCTTTTTTTTTTTTTTTTTTTTTTTCAAATATTCAAGTGACTGGGGTTTTTTTATGCGCAGGGTGGGCACGCACGAGGTGTAGATCTAATTAAAAGAACAACTCTGCAGGTAAATCAGTGGCTATTTCCTGAAGCAGGTGGGATTCTGGGCAAGCAGCTTTAGAACAGGGAGGCACCTGGTGATGGTGCAAATGGCCCGTGTGGTCTCTCTTTCCTCCTAACATCCCTATCCATAGGTTCCTTGCATTGCTAGGTGAGACGCATCATTCCTTAGCAGATTTTATAGCTCCAGTTTCTGAGATGGACTGTCTGAGGGAGAGTTGCTGGGTCAGAATAGCTAGAGAAAACAGTCTGTTTAGGAGAAGATGAGGACTTGCTTCTTGTGTCTCCTTTCCCTACCTTTTCCTGCTAGGAACATGCTCTTTAGCCCTATAATGAAGGGGAATTTCTCGTCTAGCTGCCTTTGTTTTCAGCTTGGATGTTCTTTCATCATCTCCTTACTGTCAGAGGCAGCCTCTGGCTAGGGAGAAACTGCTCTTTCTCCAGCCCCCCTGAAATTCCTCCTCAGCTCTCAGAATACCAAACATATCTGATATGCAAGGCTGGCAGGCTTGTTTGCAAGGTGCTGATCAGGCATTTTGGCCTCGGGCATGGGAAAAGGCCCTGGATTACGAAATCTTCAATTACTCTGCTGGCAAAGCTTGTGGATTCTCCCTGTGTTCCTGTGACCCCCAGATGTCCTCCCCGGCAGTGGTCAGGAGAGCGCGCAAGCCATCACCAGAGCTTTCCCTTTGCTCTTTGTAGCCCCCTCTCCCTGCCCTCTTCTAGGAGGATCAGATTTTAGGCACTCTTGCTTCATTTTTCTAACTCCAAAATTAGGCAGCTCTGCCTAATTATGCTTAATGCTTCTGGATGCATAACTGCAGGAGCCAGGTGAGAGTGCGCTGTTCTGCTTCCTCATCTCTTTTTATCCAGGACTTCATTTGACGGCGGATTGTCCCGTTGCCATTTTGCTTGCATGCATGATTCACGTTCTCTTTCATCATGAATTCATCATCTTTTACCTGCTCCATTCGAGTTTACTTGTGTTAAACAGGGAGAGATCCTGGTGGCTAGGCTGGGCTTCCTGAGGTAGACGTGGGAATAGGAACACCTTGTCCTGCAGGCTCGCTCTCCTGTGCCGCCTGCTGAGACAAGCCCTTCACTGCATCAGCTACAGCCAAGGGCACTTGCTGAGATGTGCCCACTGGGTGGGCAACAACGACACTTGTTCGGGTGCCAGCCTCTTCTGCACGCCTCCCGGAGGGACTCCTGGTCACAGGGCCATTTCACAAGGCTTTGTCGTAGCCATGAATCTCAGCTTTTCCCCTCGGATTGTCTTCAGCGGGCATTTTACATCCATGCTTCCTAGCTCAGGACTTGTGTGGGCACATTGGCATTTCCAGCCCTCTGCCACACGTCTCAGAGGGAGGCATCAGTTTCTCAAATCCTTGAACAAAACATTCTGGGAAAGTTTTGCTATATGCTTTCCCCAGTCTCTATGAGGTGACTACTCTCAGGGACAGGGAACACCACTGCAAAACCTTTCCTCTCACCCAGCCTGGCCGCTCTTGCATTTGTCTTGTCCTAAAAAAAAAAAACCACAACTACCTACTGGGTGTTGTCATAGTGTTGCCTCCTGCTTCCCATTTCAGTTTTCTCTGTGTGGGCAGATGTCATTTGTTTTCTTCTTTCCGCAGTGGGTGCTGTGATTCTCAGTTAATGCACGAGACCCTAAATGTTTCCATTTGCTAAGCCCAGTGATGGACACCTGATGCAAATGCAACCCCCAGTGGCACCGCACCTGTCTGGGAAACTACATCTTGCGGACAGCCTTTGCTTCTCTGCCTCTACCCGTCACAGAAACAAGTATTAAAGGTCCCAGCACTTGACTGAAACCTGCCAGAAACGATGTCTGCTCCCCTCCACCCGACCCAGCCCACTTGCGCTGGCATCTCCCTGGGGACCTGCATCCAGCACCAGAGCAGCACATGGGGCTCTGCAGAGGGTCGGATGCACCCACCTGCTTCCAGACGAGCATTTCTACCTCTGTGGAGCCTCCAGCCGGGCAAAGCCATTGCTGCCACTGGAGAATTCGGTTCAGTTGCCTACCCAGGGGCTTGGGAGCAGCTTTTCTCTAAATAGTTAGCGCGGAGCGGCTCTCCAGTAGAGGACATCCTAGCTGTTGCAGGATGGGCTAAGGGAGGACTCATCCCCGTGTCGCAGAAAAAAATGAAAGGCAGCAGCAAAGGCAAGGGAAGGGGCTGTGACAGGAGTAAGAGAGCGTCATCGAGAAAGGATGCTTGTGGCCATGTTTCATGTTGGGAGCCTGCGCAGAGTGTTATCATTTATCATCAGTTTTTAAGAGCCTGCTCTAAACCCCTCCTTCGGGGAATCAATGCCACTGTGTAATTCACAGGTTTTGCCCTTTGTAAGATTTATTTTTCTACCAAACTCTTGCAGTAAGGGGAAATCTAGGGCAGGTGGGTAGCTTTAGTAAATATGAGCCTCCTGAACTGAAAACAACTTCATCTCTCTATCTCCTGTTCTACATCTCTGTAACTTCTCCGGTGACCTCTCTGACAGATCCCCAGGAAGCACAATAAACACCGGGTTTGGTCTGCTTTATTCTGCACAACAACTGCTTGCAAAATCAATGGTGGGTTGTTTTTCTTCTTCTCCTTTTCCGAAGCTAGAAATAGGTCAGGCAGCAAACCAGGGCTTCTGAGGCAGCCGTGAGCGACTGGTGTACGTAGGTGTATTTCAGAGATGGCGTCTCTCTGGGGTTAATGTTCTCCTGCCCAAAATCCCCCCAGCTTCCTCCTGCTAGAAGAAGGAGGAAGTGAATTGTTTGCAGCAGAGAAATGAAACCACTTAGATTTCCTTGAACAAAGAGGGTAGGTATTTCAATAGAAAAATGTATCTAGTACATCCTCCTACGATGCGCTGTGGCCATGACACCCAGATTTGGTTTTTCATGTTTGACGCCTGTGCTCGGGAGCGCAGCCCTTCACTAAGACCCTCTCTCACTAGCACTACGCCTTGCCTGCCGTTAGGCTGCGTAAGGCAGAAAACCTTCTTAATGGAAGCGAATGAGAGAGTCTTGCATTGTATGAAGCTATTTTGGATCACATATGGAGTTGTCAGGTCTATTCTAAATCACACGGAAGTTAATTTGGTCACAGCAAGACAGCAATATTCACAGTATTTTAGGTCCCACTCTTTCTGTTCAGTAAGGTTGCCCTACTTAATTTTCCTTGGAAAATCCCAGCCCCGGTGACTGGCTTTATTTTCTGCAGATCTTTCAGATCTTTGCTTGTCTCTTTTGAATGTTTGGCAGCATTTTCAGTGACACGGGCTGTAACAAAGTGCTGCATGGGCTTTCACAAGCAGTCGCTGCCTTGGAAAAAATAGGGGTCTTTGTTTTCTCATGTGCCATGTGCCCCGTTGAGTGTGAAATCAACCCTTCAGAACACACGAGGGTGACAGCCCACAGATCGTTTAGTACTGCTCTTAATTGCCAGGGCAGCAGACGAACAATAATTAGACACGGGCGAAGTTCTATTTCCTGTCTATACTGTGGTTTTTCATATCCAACTGGCTTGCTTGAAAGGCCGAGTTCTTGGAGCTGAAACCTGGGAGACACCGGGCAGCTGCCACTGACTTGCATGGGCTGAGAACTGCTGAAATGTTCCTCTCTCCGCTTCCTAAGAGCGGTCAAGTCAAATAGCAGTAGTTATTTGTGGGCTTTCTCCCGCCAAGGTCATAGGAAAGAATTTTTAAAAAGCAAACAAGCCATCAGCCTGTTTTGGAAAATGCAAATGAGAAACCTGCTTTATCGCAGCATCTGAATGGCAGCCGCTCGCAGAGGAAAGCAAAGAAAGCCAGAGATAGGAAACAACCTTCCAGAGCTTTCACCCTTTCACGTGGCTCTGTGTCACCGAGGACTATTCACTAACAGCCACTGTGACAAGCCCAGCAGAGCCCTTTTTCAGCTTCCTCACCAGTTCTTTGGAAGACACCAGAACAGCCCCTCTCAGATGCCACCTATTGCGCTCATGTTTGTTTTCTCTCCTTCCACCTAAAGGTCTCTTTCAACATCTCCTGCACCGGTTGCTGCGGCTTTCCCTCTTGTGTCCCGGTACGCACAAAATCTCTCTCCAATCCGGAGAATACACAGTGAACTTGAGCCTTCTCCAGTGTGACCTCCTTGTTTTTCTGCTCTTTGAATCCCTGCATGACCAAGGTTACTCTTGCTTTCACTTTCAAGATCTTTCATGAGTCTACTCATCTTTTGGGGTTTGCTCCTATGTGCTCTCCTGTGATCCAACGTTGTCTCTCTTTCTGTTCCTACATAGTATCTCTGATTTCTCCCCTCACCCACCCACTATACTACTCTGTCCTTTACATAATTCTGTAGCAGTCTCTAGAAGTGTCCCTGGCCTTTCTCAGATAGGGTAGCTGATTGTAGCTTCAACGCTTTCAGGGATTTGGAGCCAGTCCTGCATCAAAGTAGAAGCCAGTCTGGGCAAAATAAAAACGAACTTGCCTTTTTGCAAACTGAACTAACGTAGGGACTCAGGGAACTGTGCTTAATTCCAAACCCTGGAAAAACATGCTCTACCTTGTTGCTGAAAGCCTTATGATGGAGTGTCTTCAAAACTAATTTGATTTACACACAGGTCTGATATCTATCCAGGTTGAACAGTCTGTGAGGCAGTGTTGGAGAGAAGCTTGTTTCTTAGCTCCATTCATCTTTGGTGTGGCCAGTGTAATATCGCTTCCTTTTACGGAACCCACAGGCCACCTTTGCATAGTATAGGCAAAGAAAAGAGCTTTTACCTGCTCTTGTTGTTAATGGTGGTTATTAGGGCAGGCACAAGGAACAGACAACCAAGAATGAGATCCCATTGAGATGCACAGTGTATGAACACAGAGCGTTACACTGGCCCTGCTTTATATTACAGTCTAATTACAGCCTGTCACAGTCAACAAACCATTTCTTCCATAAAGGAAACCACACATGCTGTGTATACTACAGTATAATAAAATATATTGTGAGAGCTGGAGAAAAAAGCCTCTGACTTTTCATTTATGATGAATTTTCCTCGGTGTGTATAATTTATCTATTCAATAAAGGGTAGTTATTCCCATATTGACCTACAGGATTTTAATAAAGGGTAACTGTGGACTGACAACTTTCTTCAAACTCCCACTTAAAAAGTAACAGATGTTAGGCTATCGTGAATAATATTCTGTGAACAGTTTTTTTTTTTTTTCTGGTTTTTGGTTTGTTTTTTTTTTAGAAATGAGAGCTTTTTGGTTTGGTTTTTTTAAAACAAATGGGTTAACTTACACCATTTTCCCTACCTCTGTTATGTGCGATTTTGGAGGCACAGTCCAGCACTTGTGCAGAACGAGGCGTTAGGGCACGAAGGCACAACTGTAAGGCAGCAGGTTACCATAACCCGATGGGTTACCACCCCTGGGAAGGTGTAGGGGTGGGTCAGAAACACATCGTGTTGGTTTGTCCTGGGGCTTTCCTCTAGAAACTCCTATATGAAGGGTTTTGCTCCTGTTTCTTATTGCTAATTTGATATTTGTATCAGCACTGTGGTTTGTCCTTTATATCCTGGTATTCTGAGGGGGAACAACCAAAGCTGCTGTTTGTTTGTGAGCCTGAAGCATAAGGAAAGAGTCTGGTGAGAAGGCTTTGATAGCAGCGGAGTGGCTGGGGACAGAGGGAGGAGACTGGGCAAATATTAGCAGGGAGAGTACAGATGAGCATGGGGCTGCTCTGAAATGCCAAGATTTTGTGCGTGTTTGTAATTTGTTTGTTAACTAAATTAAGTCACTCTGAAGCACAAACACTTGGGCGAAATCAGCTCAGCAAAGGAGTCTCCCTCTAACAGCAGCTTTCAGCAAAAGCAAAACAACAAAAAAAAAACCCTGGGAGACCCAGACCTCGCGTTCATCTTTCTTGTAGCATCTGCGGCGTCAGGGGACTTGCTTGTAACTTGACGCACCGGAGAGATCTGTGCTACAGCTCCCTTTCTCAGCCTGCGCTGCGAGGCAAGCAGGTCAGCTATCAACCCGCTCTTCCCTTGGGCCTTCATCCCTCTGCAGTCAAGGCGAGTCTTCGCATTACCACCAGCTTCACAGACTTTGGAGCAGGCTCTGAAGCTTGTCTTCAGCCGGCTGAACTCTATTCAAGTTCTAAAGCACAATATTTCTTATTGGTTTCTTGTTTCCCAAGGCTGTGAACAGTCTTATGTGAAAGAGAGAGCTCAGGGACTCGAGTCTGAGTCTACTCCCTGAAGTCCCCAGGGGCTAAGAACAGAGGAGGGGCTTCAGAAACAGCAGTGGTGGCTCCGGACACACCTGCCTGCCCCTAAACCTGTGGGGAGCTGGTCAATGAGGTCCTGTGATGCCTCTCACCCAAGTCAGCTCCCAGTGGCTTCAGCAGCAGCAGTGGGAGCTTATCCCCGTCATCTCCTCAGCTGTCAGCCACCAGGAAAGGAGAGGGGGAGGTGACAATGCTAGGCAGAAGGCAGGATAAGGGTACGTGAGTGGTGCTCTGCTCCATCCCCACAAAACCCCATCCACCGTGCTGGTTCCAGGTGAGCATTTCCTCCTCTCCCTGCTGGGGAAATGATGTTAGCCTTTTACGTACGCCCCAGATGGCTTTTAACTCACGTCTCACTGAGGAGAAAAGTGGAAGCTGAGGTATCACTTCTAAGCGCCGGCTGCTGCTGTTTTTTGTAAAATTATTTTTAAGGCAGTGATCATTTTATACAGAGATAAATTCAGCTGAGCAACAATAAAAGGAAGACAGTATTTAATGTGAAAGCACAACCTCTGCAGAAAACACAGATACAAAAGGCAGACACAATGGTTGTTCTAGATCAGCATCTTTCCACTCTGACCCCAGTGTCAGTCAAGAAGCACAGGCTCTTCTCTGCAAATAACTGAGCGAAGGCCAACTAATTGAGAACGGTATGTGGATGTGACCATGGAGTAAGAATGATTTAATCTTTTTGTATGAGCAGTGTGAAATGGGAGCTGATGAGCATGCAGCTGTAAGTGCGTGGCTATCGCAACCAGAGCATTCAGCATGCAGGTTGATGGTTTAGGCGCTAATGACTCTTCCGCTGAGGGAGGGAAAAAAGATGATTGTTCTGTGTGGCCTTTAAAAGGAATGGCAGGGCTGTTAGGAAGCTAGTAGTCATCGCTGTAGGACGCATCTGATTCAGCTTTAGTATCATTTGGAAGGAATGATGGAGAACAGCCTCTCCCAAGGAAATCTTGTAGGTTAGAAAGAGCCACCAAGGGAAATGGAAGTCACTGACTTCATCAAGGCCAGATTTTTGCTGCAGGCAGATTTTGGTAAGAAAGGTGTTGTGATGGAGGCCAAGGCTGGTGAGGTTGTTCCTTGGCATGCATAACCACCACAGACATACTGAAGACTGTGCTCAGTGACAGCAACTTCTGCGTAGCGCTCCAGGAGGAGATCCTGCCAGCAGGAGATAAAGCAGACTGAATAATGCAGAACTGAGTACGGGCACATGCCGCAACGCAGCTGTACGCAAGCACAGCTTGAGCTGAGAGAAGCGGTAATCACTCACTGCACAGCTGTCCCAGGCGCTCAGACCAGAATGCTGCCTCCATCTCCTGGTCCTTTTGGGGCTGCCATCCCCCTCGGGTGAGATGCCCATGTCTGGTAGGCATCGAGGCAGGCCCACGCTGAGCTCCCCCAAGGGCCACCTGGCTTTCAGGACCTCGTTTTGCTGCCTGGAAGATACCCCCCAAGCTCTGTGCTCGTCCTGGGTAATACAGGGGGGAAATGTCCACCCCAAACTCCATCCCAGCTGCCTGAAAGCCACCAGTCTTGTTTTCATGGAGGGTTGCATTTCCATTGCTGCAAGAGCGAGCCAGCTCAGCCTCTCTGGGCAAGGAGGAGGAGGGCAGCGACCAGGACGCCTGGCCAGCTTCTGGCCCCTGAGGTCCACCGCAACCTCACCTCAGGTTTTGGCGGCACCGACATCTTACTCCACCCAGCAGCTTCTGCCTTTTTCAGGTGGCTCTGATACCTGCTCTGTGTCCCGATGTGAGACAGATTAAGAGATGTTCAGTGTCTTTAGCCCTAGTTTAATGCTCTGCTTGTAGCTATTTAGTGAGTGTATTTACCTCGGGTGAGTGCATTTGCCTGGGTGTATTTACGTCAGTATAAACGGCTGTTCTGGAAATGGCTACTGTGTTTGCTGTTGGATATAAAACACAAGAGCTACTGACTAAAAAATCCTGATGGGAAGAAAAATGATAGTTCTTCATTTAATTCAGAGAGGCCCCTTTCCCCTTGCTTCGATTCACCCTTTTTGTGCTTCACAGTGCTGTAATGTTTATGTTATTTTAGATACGCTTTAAAGTATGGTATTTTGGCACGGTTCATGTGGGAAGATTAATCCATCACAGGGAAACCCTGGCACGCGCTGCAGCCAGTGAAAACCCTTGTGTGAATCTGCTCCGGGTCACTGTCTCGGCATGAAACCGGCGGACGGTGGGCAAGCCTGTCCCTTCCTCCCTCTCCAGTGCCAGGCTGCCAGGAGAGGGCAGGCGCAGGCAGCTGCCTGCAGCCCGTTGGAAAATGGGAAACCCTTCACAGGCGGGGAAGAGACATAAATCCACCAACGAGCTAAAAGCTGAAAAACATAGCATCAAATGACCTCGCAGAACGTCTAATGCCTGCTCGTTGAAATTACAGAAGCAGAAAAGTAATGCAAATCCGCTGCATTTCCAGGCACGGGCACGAACTAACAACCAGTATCTAAATACCTGCCATGCTCAGGGATTCTTAAAAAATGAATCCAGCATCACAGCTTGAGCCTCTCTTTAATTGTCTCTAAGCGATCTCTCTTTGCTTGCTCCTGGAGCTGACCCGCAGGCTTTCTAGTGTGTATAGGCATCCAAAGAAGAATGATGAAGAAAATCAGGTGGAAAGTTATTTTTTTTTCTCAGATTTCTTGAAGCAGGTGAGACGGTACTTCTTGCAGGCGGCCAAGCAGCCGGTGGGGGTCAGGTTCTGCGGCACTGGTATCGCTTCCTAAAATCAGTAGTGGTTTCCTTTATGCTTTCTCTCATTGAGCTGCAGCCTGCCAGGTAGTCTGCTGCAGCAGAGCAAGACCTGGTCAAGAGCTTGTGAGTCTTTCGCATCCCTGCTGGAGTTAAGGGTGTGTGGAGCAGGAAGCTCAGTCAGCCCAGAGCATGTTTTAAGTCCTTTTCCAGATTTTCTGTATTTGACTTGAGGCATGTTCTTATTAGGCTTATTTTTAAGCTACCTGGAGGTGTTTTCAAAAACCGCAGATGAACACATACCTGTTTGCATGTTGACACATGCGTACAGGCACTTTGAACATCTAGCCCACAAATGTCAGGCTAGAGCTGCTGCAGATTCCTTTAGCGTGCCTTCGGAGCGCACCTTCAGCGCTGGCTACCTGCTCCCGTCCGCCAGCGCTAGCAGGGGATCCACTGATTGCACCCTGATATTGATACTCAGGGAACGACAGCTTCTGTCAGAACACATCAGTGAATCTCCCTCTGAGAAACTAATACAGCAAATCCTACAAAACCAGCGTTTTCTGTTATTTTCGACATTCCATAGTTCGGTGGCTTATAAGTATATACAGTGTGCTGCTACAAGGTCTTCTGCTTCACAGAGGGTAGTTGCTAATAGGGCTTCAGTGTTTCCCTTCCATCCCTAGGAACTGAATTAGAAATAAAGCCACAGCCTTATATTAGGATAAGCTTGATTAACGAGGTAGCCCCCCCCACCTGCTGCAAGGTAATGACAGTCACCTGGGAGGCTCAGGGTACGATGCCTTGTCGTGCCTGCTTTTGGGATGAGAGTGCACCTAGCTCCTGGCAGAGCTTTGCGTGGGGTTGAAGTGACTTCAGAAAGTGAGCAGTGTTTTGCTCCTGTGCCATCAAGTCTTCTTTGCTCTGCTGCAGCCTAAGGTGAGGTCGCTGTATGATGGAAGGGGTGCGTTGCCAAGTAGTCAAGTGCTTTGCCCCAAAACAAGTATGATCCGCCTCTCACCTGGAATTACTGTCTCAGGACTGGCGGTGCCGTGTTACGTGACTACAGGGTGTCTGGTTGGCAGAGCAGAGTGTGTTCTCCTGTACCCGCCCACTAAAGAGAGTACAGCAGTAGTGTTAAAAGGCAAGCGGTGAAGGACATGGGACACAGATTATTGACCACAGGGCAAGGAAAAGGTGTTTGAGAGGTCCCCAGAGGTGTGGGATGCTGGCTGTGGGGTGTACTGAATTGTTCCCCTGCCCTGTAGGTATGCGTCTGTATTAACACTGTGGGTGACTCTCTGCTAATGCAAGTCCAAACCTAAATAAGTCATCAAATGTCCTGGCGAGGTGCATAGGGCAGGAGGCAGAGAATCTGTTGTGTGTGTTTTTAGGAGCAGATTTGGAAACTGAGCATCTTGTGGAGCAAAAAAAAGCAGGAGTGAAGTGCAAATCTACTTAATAATAAAAATTATTAATACTAAGACATCATTCCAGTGCTTTGGGATAGAAAAAAGTAATTAGCTTATAGCACAAACAAATGGAAGATCATGGATGATTAAAATTATAATTAAAGCACAGGAATGACACTGGCACCACAGACAACTCTGCAGACGATTTGAACAGTGCGTTAGACAAAGTCAATAATTTCTTCATAATAATGGTATTTACAGTAACACAATGGGAATGCAAGGCATTTCACTGCAGGCAGCCTGGTGTTTTAAAATGTATTTACAGCATTAACATCCAGAAAGAACAGGTATTGTCTGTGTGGAAAAAATGGTTAATGCTACAGTTCAATTTTCAGCTCCTAGGCCTTGGTGTAATAATAAGCGGCAAAGAAAATGAAAATGAGGGAGGAAGTTGAACAAGGGTTTTAAAAAGACGATTTGCTATAGAGAGTTTAGAGCAGGATAATTTTGATTATGTTACTGTACTAGATAAAATGAAGCTGGAGGAGTCATAATTATAAATGTCTATAATCCATGAAAAACAATTTAAAGATAAGGTGATAGAATATTATTAGCAACTTCAGGCAAAGCTTTCCTATTTGTGGTCATTATTAGTTGCTTTCTTTGTATCTAATTAAAAGAAGAAAAAAAAAAAAGAGAAGATATAGCTCTGTTTCAGCACCCAGCAGGAAAGGAAAAAACCAAGATTTTCTTTTGCTCTTAAGGGCTAAACTTCCTTCCAACTGGATGATTATATTTCTGAGAAAAAGGAGGCTTCAAAATTGGGCTACAAATGTGTTAGTAGCCCCGGGAAACTTTAAAAGGTGCTAGAAGAGTATAAGGAGTGCCATCACGTGCCATGCCACACTCTGCAGTATCGTGAGGAGGTAATCTGGTGCTTCATTTCCTTTTTCTGTTTTAAGGATAAACAGGGGACACTCGAAGATATGAAAACCAAGAAGAGTTAAACCAATCAAAAAAAATGCTTAGAATTAATTTGCATAAATCCTTGTCACAAAATACCACTATATCAAAGAGGTTGGTACAGCACAGGAGAAAGCATAAAGTGAAGTTCTTAGTCCTGATTTTAAAAAAAACAAACCACCAACCAACAGATTAAACTTGTAGATCTTGTCATCTGCTTTTCACTCACAGGTACAGATCCAACCGATAGGGAGGCTGAGCTAGCAGAGCTTCAGTGTTTGTTTGGAAAAACCATGTCTTTGCTGTTCTGGTCTGCTGGGGCTCTTCCCGCTTTCCAAGCCGAGCTCTGCCGAGGCTCTGGCAGACCCTCGCGCGCGGCTGAGAGCTTCCCCCCGCAACGCAGAAGTTTGAAACCAGCCACCTCTGCTAAAAACATGCCGGTGTCCCCCAAGGCTGATTGGGACAGTGCTGTCAGATGTGGAGCAATGCCAGGATCAGCCCACCTCGCTGGTCACAGGAATAAGTTCACTACAATATCTAGTGTTCCTCTCTCATTAGCAAGGCGTAGAGTGAAGGAGCTGCTGTGCATCGAGCCCTACCCCACAGCGTCATCAGTCGGTGTGTCTGTGATACCCCATACAGAGGGAACCACATGTACTTTGTTGACACTAAAGGAAGGCTAAACTTGTTGATTTTGGGTGTATCAAACACTGCTTTGGGCAGGCTGCAAGGTCAGACATGATCTCCATTATAGCAGTGGAAGGTTGATTATGGTTGAGTTACTTCAAGCTAGAATGGCAGAAACAGACCAGAAACTGGTGAGGTTTTGGCCATGTTTCCAGGCACATCTATCAGAAAAAATAAACAAACCCACAATTAATAGGTCCTTTGCTTTGCATGCAAAGTTATCCAAAAAATAGTGGGCGTACAGAAGACAAGGGCAAAGGACCGTAAGGAGGTTCCTTAACAATGCTGATACCTCCCATAAATGTTTTACCTGTGCCTTCAGAAGGCAGACCTTCCTTGTAGAAAAGAAAAAATGCATCATGGAATCCAGCTGGTTTTAATGCCCTTGAAATCTTTTAGTTGTTTTTTTTTTTTAAAGACTAAAGCGATGGAAAAAAAATAGGTATGGCGCCATACACGGAAAATGAGGAAGACAGCATGAAAGGGCTGCTAGGAGAGTGTTGTTCTCTGTAGAATAGCAGTGAAAGAAAATACAGGCAGGAGGAATCTTCAATTAAGATAGTATAAGGAAGCAAATATTTGAGGAACCAGTAAATCAACTAGATAAGGGTAGAATAAATGTAATTCAAAGACCAATTTCTTGTTGTCGTATGTTACAAACATCAGAGCGCAGGGCTGCATTTGATGATGGACTATAGAGTATGAAGCTGGAAAAGAGGCAGTAGCTCTATTTAAAGCTCCCTGAAAGATAAATAAATCACAAAGGTTATTGTATCATACTGTCAGTGAGGTTTTTAATAAGTAGGTACAATTATTGTAGGCATGAAGAAAATATAAGAAATATCTGCCCCCAAGGGCTGTTACTTTCTCAACAAATGTGCTGGGAGAGAAGGTCGAGCAGAGACATAAATACAATAGGATGGGAAACTATGTGCTGGGGAAAAGTAGTTTGTGATGCTCTTAAAAGTGCCCAGTACAGAGAAGCAGATCCCAGTGGAAGACTTTCACAGAGGGAAAAAAACCCCAAGTTTTATATATGCCAATGAAAATGGGATACAAGGCATAAAGCTAGGCACCAGTAAATTCATACAAAACCTCACTTACACGGCATTAGAAATATGTCTAGAATGATCTCTGCAGTTGATGGGTGCTGGGATGGGAGGTGTTAAGTCCCACTTGCATATGTGAGGGCCAGTTTAGAAAGCCTTTGCTTTACTGGTGAGCATTTAATGCTGCATACCTTAATCAGTGCTCTATCTGGGGTGAATAAAGGCTCCATCAGTTCAATTTAAGGCCAAGTCCGACAGGAAAAACCTGAATCAAGTAACGACTCCCCGAATAAGGACTGGAGGATTAGCAGAATTAGGGAATATCCCTATCAGCAATATGAGTACCAACAGAGGGGTTTTTTAGTAGATTACTAAAGAAGAATAACATTTCATTTCTCTGTTAGGGAATGTAAACGTAAAGGAATGGAGAAGTGTCTGAAGGAAAGAAAGATAAATGTGGCAGATGAAGCTTTCGCACTTAGATTCAAATGGTATGGGTAAGTGGGAGGATAAATTCCATGTACAACTTGAATTTTAAAACAGTCGTAGTGACTTAAGAACATGCCAACTAAGCGCAGTCTAATGATACACTGTAGAGGGCAGTCCATGTATCTTATTTACAGGGTGCCCAGCAATTTCCAGCCTCACACCAAGCTTGCTCCTGGCCTACCAATGAGAACCCTAAATTCTCTTCCTTATTACTATTCTCCCTTTCTGTAGCTATTTCAGTTAGTTTTTAATTTGCAAATTTTTTAACCTGAGCATCGCATCTGGCAGGAGGAAATTTGTAGATGCCTTTTTTTGGTTTTGTTTTGTTTTGTTTTTTTTTTAAAAGTTCTTGAGAGCGCGGTGCTAACTGTGTAGCAGCCCTGCGATGTCAGGTGTGGGTACCCAGGGGTACCACCACTGCCCGCCCATGGACCAAACACTGCTGTTACTCTTTGTTTCAGGGCTAGTTCGTAGAGCCTGGCAGCGGCAGGCATTTAAGCATGTGAGTTGAGCATACTTACAGTTTGAGGGGAAAAAACCTCCTCTGTCTATCCCTTAGAAAAGAAAATCGCTGTGGTTACTGTAGTAACCGTGATCTCATCATCGCAGTACAACGACTTCTGAACAGTCAGTGCGGCGGCTGTGAAGCGTTGCACGTGAGTGACTGTAGCAAACAGGGCTTGGGTAACATTTTCAAACTCATCTAGGCTACCCTTTTGCCCCAGGGCACGACTGGCTTTACCTTCACCAGGCAGGTGTCTGTCTAACTCGGTTTTTAAAATCTCCGGTGATGGGGAAGGGAATGTTTTTCCTTGTCACAGCTGTTGCCTGTTTCATAGCCTGCAGCGTGAAATAGATGGCATTTCCATACAATTTTTATATTCACTGGTGTGAATTGTACCTCATGTCTCTGGTTGTTTATAATAGATTGCACTAATGACCAAGCATTTGGGTAGTGATCTTTGCCGTCTTCCTTTTAACGTCATGGGAGTCGGAATATAATGATGTAATGCTTAGGAGGCGATGAAGAGCAGAGCTGCCCTCTGACTTTCCATGGTCAGAGAGGACCTGGACAGAATCAAAATAAGCCTTTTCTATCTAGTCTATATTGGGCTGTATTCCTTATTTATAGAATTGATTCTCTCCCAAGACTGAAGTAGTGTCAAATCATTTTTGTTTGTGACTCAGTTCCTTCATTTTGGCTTTTAAAGTTGCTGTCATCACTAAATAATAAATCTAGGATAACACCAGGTTGTGAGAATATCTTGAGGTCTTGAGGAAGAGAGGAACGGCCACCTAAGCAACTCCTGGCCAGAAGGTGTAATGTGTTTATCAGGTGCAACAAGTCAGAGACCACAGTGTCTGAAGAAGAAAAGCAGATGGTTGCTTTTACCAAACTGATACCCTCAGCATGAGCCATCCACTCATTTGTTCAAATAGTTTAGTTTAGCTTCCCATTATTGGCATACTTTATTTTCAACTAAGGCACTCCCAATTTTCAGGCATAATTATAAGCAAACTAGTAACAGCAGAGGAAATACCATTTCAATGAAAGCCCTCCAGCCCTGCGATAACTTCTTTTTTCTGTTTATCAGTTTGAGCTTGCGCAGCCTCCTTTCACTCCCCACTCCTGACAGCACCTTGGTCCATCGCCCCGAGGAGCAGGTTGGATGCAGATGCCACCTTATCGCATCCTGCAGCAGGATGGTGGCGAGGAGATTATTTAGCTGCCTCACAGTGCTTTTCTGTCTCATACTTTGCTTCATTCAGGTGGTTCCAAATGCTTTTGCAGACTTTCTGCTTTTAACATATTAATAAAAAGTATGGAGGTTTTTTTTTTATTTCTTTAGCTCTTAAAGTTCTTTTTTGGTTTTGCCGATTTCCACTTCGAGTTCTTCCCACGGAAGGTCCGTTCTGTTTGTTTTGCCTGGGCTGTGCTTTTGTTTCCTGAAGGACAGGTATAAAGTTGAAAGCGATGCGTGAGCTTTGCCATTTGGCCATAGGCCTCATCTCTCCCTTGCCTTCCATTCCCCTCCCTCCACTCCCCTCCTGTTCCATGATAAAAATGAGATGGGCTTCAAGGCTTGGTATAGTTTCTTGCGCAGCCTCCGTGCTGAGTTTAAGGATTTTAATGGTTGCATGGGTGTCACTAAGAGCTCCTTTCCTAGCCCCCAGAAACTCTGCTTCTTCTCCCAACCTGCCTATTTCTCTAGTCTTTATTGAAATTTTTGTGTCAGAGGCTAATTCCTTCTTGAAGATATGGAAATTTAATGATCGCTCAGCAAGGGTAACTGGGTCTCTCCACAGAAAGCTGGATCCAAGCTGGATGCCACGTGAGACCTGGGGCTTGCAGGCAGTGCTTGGAAGAGCCCAAAGAGGCCAGAGGCACCGTCAGAAAGTACTGAAGTGAGATTCACTCATGAAAAGGCAGACAGGGAAAACAGCTGAAGCCATCACCCTTAACGGGAGGGAGACCCCTGCACCTCCACAATGGAGAGGAAGGGATGCGTGTGGGGAGGGAGGCAGGAGGTAAGGCCCACGTCAGGCACCGCGGTCCGAAATCCAGAAAGAAGTCCATAACCAGGAAAGGTGTTTGAGTGCAAAGCCCTTCAGCCCCACAGCAAGCCATTGTTCCCACCAGACAGGCCAGCAGAGTAGCCCTGTTCTGCCTTTGCCCAGCTGGGAAGGACGGTCCTCTTCCCAAGCGAAGGGGTGGCCAGGGGAACAGGAGGCCGAAGCCTCCCGCCCATGCTGCGGTGGGCCCTTCTTAAGGAAAGGGCCCCACCTGCAGATCAGGATCCCTCAGTCATTCAGCTGAGTGACGGGATCGCCAGGCTTAATTAAATTTTTGACTGGTCAAGATTTGAGTGATTTGAACAGTGCACTTCTCCAGAGATTAAAAAAAAAAAGAAAAAAGCTATTATTCCCGCTTCCCACTGTATTTGACTTTGATAAAACACACTGAGGTAAAGGCATCAGCTGACTGGAGTTTTCAGCTGGAGTATTGTGTGTTTAAATGATAATAGGGCTACGTGAACACACAGCACCTTTTTGTTAAAGGTGCCTCTGACAAAATCAAGGGTTACGTAAAAACTAAATTGTCCCCAGATAGTTTTAGTTGGGAGTATTTGGGTAATACACAGAGCAACAGCTTATTAAAATGGAAGAAGCAAACAAAAATAATAATGATGAAAGGGATCCTTGATTCAAAATGATATTGCTTGCCTTACAGCATTGACATTTGTGTCAATACCGTATTAGCGGTAATCAAATTTCTCATTGTCTGCTGCAACGTAACCAACTCTTCGGGTACAAAACTCCATTAATCATGGAGGTGTGCTCTGTGTCTGTGTTGGTGGGAAGATAAATTAGGTGGCGCTTTGCAGATCTGCTCAAAGAGAGGAGGGCATGCACTGAGTATAGATGGAGAAGGATAAGCAGAATCTATTCCTAGATCTTCTTCCTTGACATTTTCTCTGTGCCAGGCCAAAGAATGGTTCAGAGACTGTAATTTTAATAACTATCCTGCATCATTTTGTGTCATAGTTTTCATTTTAGAGCAGATGAAAGTGTATTTCTCTGCTTAAGGCAACAAGTTGCGGGGGCGTGAGTTTCTGTAACTCTACAGGCATTTTCACCAGCTTAAAACAGCAGTACGCTACTAAATTTCATAGTTGTCTTGGTCCTGATAGCAAGCGCGACGCTGTCAGCAGACTCTGGAGACCTAAGTCTGCCACAGCTCCGCCACGGACCTCCTGCATGATGTTGGGTAGGTCACTGCATTTTGCTCTACCTTGTTTTCCCTGTCTGAAATGCGGGTAACAGTACTCCCTGCATCCAGAAGGCACAGCGTTAATAATGCCATGCTAATGTTCATGAGAGAGAGATCCAAAGAAAGAACTTGTGGGTGTAGGTTTTTTTTAAATACTCGGGTTTCTGAAGCCGTGCGAGATGGGGCTGCGCCGCACATGGCGGATCCCAGCTGGCCGGCCAGGGCAGGTGTTGAGTCTCTGCACCCACTGCCCACACCCTGTCCCCGTCCTTCTCTTCACGGCTCTAACTGCGCCCTTGGGAATGCCACCGGCTGCGCCGGCACTCAGGATGCTGCTCTGCAAGTCAGTGTGCAGTTTCACTGCAGCCTGGATTACAATGCATGAGGAAACTTCACTCCGGGGACCTTTCTTTCCAGTAATCCCCCCCGTCATTTTCTGGAGCCTGTTCTTATCCCAGGGACTTGCTTCTGCATAGTTTGCCCGTGCTTCAGCCCCAGACGTTGTGTGGGTTATCTGAGGGGCTGTATGTTTGAGGAGGTGATTTCAGGTACCAGAGCATTTAAACGGGCGGGGTTTACCTGAGGGATCGCTTTTATTTAAAACTGATAGTGCCTTCAGTACCCTCGGTTGCAAAGTGATGACAGTACTTCTTACCTTCTGACATAGAGTTCTTGATAATAAAAACGCCAAGTGTTGTTAGTGTGTATAGTGTGACAAGCTCTGCTCTGTAAGACAGTTTAGAAATCTTTGGTTGTCCATAGCAACCTGAAGGCATTGAAATATCGGCTTGCACGTACGTGGGGGTTTGAAATGCTGCTATTACCAGAGGCTGCAAGGAAAAGGCTCTCTGCTTTGTCCCTGCGTTGATGTTCTCCTCACTGCTCCTACTCACCCCATAGAGACTGCCGCTCTTGTCAGCGCAGCGTTTTTTACCAGGCTGGCAGTCATCCTGCCTAGGAGGTGTGCATTGCGTATGGTCAGAGGGAAACCGTACCAAGGCGATGTGTACAGGCAAGTCCCAACCAGAGTTAGCCCCAGTCCTGCAAAGACATCGGTGCTGTGATGTCCACCACAACAGAGCACGTGACTGAGCTGGAGCCATCACAGAAGACCGCTGAGTTCACTGGCGGTGGATGCATTGTAAATGGCAGACTTTCTTTTAGTCGAAAGCAGGAGAGAGAGAGAGAGAGAAAGAGAGAGAGAGAGAGAAAAGCCACCTTGTCTTACACTCTCGGGTCTCACAGGCTGCAGTCTGGGCAAAACCCCTCTTCCCTGTGCCACAGCTAACAAACGGGAGACAGGGCAGCATCCCAGGCTGTAGCCAAGTTGTTGGCCCGAAGTAGTGGCTGAGTGACATGACTCAGCATCGCAGAATTCCCCTCCTGCTTCGAGTGTCTTGAATTAACATAGAGTCACCCTAAACCTGCTACTGACCTTGTCAGAGGTCGCATCCCTCAAGTAACTTAGAAGACCCGCGTGCCAGTCAGCTAGTGCACGCTCTGTCCTGGAGCGGGGTGTTGTGACAGCCCTGAAAGGGTCACCGCCGCGGGTGCTTCATCACTCCCTGTCACTGCCCTGCTCCTTAATATACCACTCCGCTGGGAGCCAGAGCCTGGACTGACTGCTGAGCTTCATCAAGCTGCTTTTGCAATATTAGAGCATGAAGACATTTCAGCAGCTTCTGCGCTCTTGGCAGCACCCAGTCCCTGCTGTAATTAGGCTTGGGTGTCCTCCAAAATGGTAGAAACTTCAAAAGCCCCAAGACTAACCTTGGGGGAATGTAGGTGGGGCCGCGATCTCCTGGCAACATCATCCTGGGAGTCATTCAGCTCCAGACCAGGCTACATACTCAAGGCCTGCCACAGCAAAAAAGAGACTTATGGGCTGATGGTGTCATGGTTTTGGCCAAATTGGCCAATGGCCGGCAACAGATGCTCCCCTCCAACCTCCCGTACACGGAGAGGAGGAGGAGAGATAAAGAGATTTACGAGTTTAGAAGAAACTGAACTACTTTAATGAAATATCAATAATAATATAAAAAGGAAATAATGAAATAGATACAGTATATGCAAAACCGTATTAAGCTCCCAGGATGACATCACCGGCAGGCACTGGGGAAGTCCCAGGCTGCGACGGGTGGGAACTGGGTTCCAGAGATGGAGTCAGGAACACACGGATCGGGATCAAAGGCAGATGAACAGACAGGGTCCTTCTCGGACGTCAGCCATTGAAGGAAGAGAGCTGACCCTTTGATCCCTCAGCTTTTACACTGAGCAAGGGGCAGATGGGATGGAATACCCTGTTGGTCAGTTTTGGGTCACCTGTCCTGTCTGCTCCTCCCTGCAGGTGGGACCCCTCTACGCTTTTCCGCTTCCAACCCTCCAATGGGGCAAATAATGAAATTAGCTGACCTTGGTTGTTATAGCAATAAGTATAAGCAAGAGCCTCTCTGCATACCGTTCCTTGGCACAAACTGTAAACACTGGTTTTAGCACTCTGTGAATGAACTGTTTTCAACACAACATGCTGTTTATTTCAGAGAGTTAGAAGAGGCCTAGCTAAGAAGTAAAATTACCAAATAGAAAATTGGTTTTGTTTTACCTCAAACCAGGACAGATGGCTTCATTCTTTTAAACCCTATTTCTACCAGTAATCCTTTTCCTGTGGGCAGGCCCTACTCAGGCAAGTAGTGCTCTTGGCTTCAGTGGAGTGTCTTTGACCTGCCTGTATTTAATGTAAACTAAGATTACTTCTGGCATCTGTGGAATCCTAAAAAACTAAACCAGCAGAGCATGAACCACGGCAACAGGCTTTATAGACCCAGGAGGTCACCCAGGAGTTTACATTCGCTGCTGGCAATTCCAGGGGGTGGCTAGCACAGGCACAGCACATGAATTTCCTTTCTGACTGGAAAATAAACACTGTGTGGGGGGTAAGTATTAAAGGAGTTACTGTAACAGGAGTGGAAAGGGAGGAGGGCTCCCTTGTCAAACACAGAGTCAAAGGATGCCTGTTTACCTGATGTCCCCACGTAGCAGACTCTGCTTATCGGGGTGTTTTGAAAGTCAAGAGATAAAGTCTTAAACAGGGACAGCCAGTGCGCAAAGAAGACGAGTGCTCTTCCAGCTTTTCGAGTTTTGTGTAATTGTGGCCATTGCTAATTTTCATACCGTGATGGTTAAACAGTTCTGTCCTGTGATTGCGCAGTCCGAATCACATGGGAAATGCTTCTTGGAGCCTAATAAGCACCAAGGTGCACATCCTTCGCGCTGCCATGGCAACGGCGGGATGCAGGAGAGCTGGGAGGGCTGTCTGCCAGGAGCTGCTGCACCTTGGCAAGAGAACTGCCCTTTGGATGTCCGAATTGGCTTAATTACCGGCAGTGGAAACTATCTGGTGTCTAGTGACCCATTCTTCAAAGAAGCGATGCTTCCCTGTGCAGAATTAACCCTTTGGGCGCTGGCTTCAACTGCGTGCTGGGCCACCGAGCACAGCTGCGTGTAGCCAGGGGGGAGGCAGCCCCGGGGGGACTGTGCACAGTCTGGCAGCGTTCATGCAAAACTGTTAGTCTTGATGAGGAAGCCTGGGTAAGCTTCACTGACGGTGTCCTGGCATTCAGTGTCAGACTGTGTTTTGGGTTATTGTTTTTACCCCGCTTTCCTGGTCATTGCTGATGCCCATCCCTTTCACTGCCAGCAGGAGGGTTGATAACAACAAATTTTGTCCCATGGAGAACTCTGGTACTTTGACACTTCTTTTGCCCCAGGGGAGGGACAAAAACAGTCATTTTCCTTGCTGAAAAAGATCATGACTCTGGAATGTTGAAGCCATGTTTCCCAGGTCAGCTGGGCAGAGAAGTCCCTGCCTGAGCAGCGGCAGTGCCCGTGGGAACGGCGGCTTGGATGCCCCATGTTCCCAATTCTCCTCCATGGCCCAGATTTCCAGCAGGGCAGCATCTCCTGTGCTGCGTCCTGGCCAGGGAAACCATATGAGGCCCTGTCGCTGTTGAGGGGGGACAGTGGGATGGAAAATTAAATGGGGGGACATGAGCCATGTAGAAGAGCAGGGCCAGGAAATAATTTATCTGTATTTCCTACAAAGTACTCTGGCAACTTGGGTAGATACCTGTTAATGCCAAGCTGAACCAAAACCAACTGCTTTTTTTAATTCCATTTGACAAACTGAAGCAGTTTGATCAAATCTTCACGGACCTGAAACTGTTTTGCCGTATCTTTACTCATGCTTTGGTAAAAACGAGTATTTCCCACTCTTAGGTGTTAACATTAAAGAAAGCAAGTGTTTTGCACTAGCCACCATCAGCTGATTTCAGTTGCTTGACGTGCCTTTAGTAATGGGGTTCCTGACATTGTTATACCTCTTGCTACTGGGATGAAGGGAGTGATGCCTGATAGAAAGCCTGGGGCTATTTATAAAGCCCTTAACCTGGTCTGCATTTTGCACGCCAGATACCTCCGTGACAAATCAAGCCCATGAAATCAGAGGGTGGCTATCAAAATGATGCTCTGAGCGTCTCGCACTTGTCTGCTGAGGTGATGGCTAACCTGTACCTGATGAGCTCTCCCAGGAAGAGCCTGCGTGGCCATCATGCCAGCGCGGAGTGGCCTGCGTGACATCTGCTCTACGTGGGCTCTCTGCACCCTCCCCTGCTCCATTATTTGGCTGAAAACAGACAACACTTATTGCTAATTATGTGTTGCTCTGCTACCTGCTAATTAAGGAGGGCTGCAAAGTTGAGATGTGTGTTCTCTAGGGTAGTGACCACCAAATTCAGTGAATGCGGAGGTGGAGGGTAAAAATGTTAATAGAGAGAGAACCTGGAGTGGGTAATACAACAGCGGTTGGTTGGGTTTTTTAATCTTCTTCAGGATTTACTGATATTCCTGTTCAGAAATACAGCAATATTGATTGCGATAAATGTATGCAAATGTCACGGTTCCTAACTCTAGGGAAGTGAACACACTGCGGTAGGAAAAGCCATTTCTTCTTATCTGGCTGGAAAAGAAACCCCGTCATGTTGGCACAGACGCATTTTGGAAAAATAAATAGCAGGGAGAGAGACGGCGCCGTGGCTCTGCAGGCTTGCAGAAAGGCCATGAGAGGAGGGAGTTCCCTTGCTCTGCAGGCTTCAGGGAAGGCTGAGGGGAACTGCAGGAGCAGCTCCCGGGGCTGGGAATTCAGCGGGGTTTCCTGTGGGTGAGCAACCATGGAAGGGGCTGTGCTGAGAGAGGGTTTCTGCAGGAATGTGTTCTTGGTATTGCTTGATGGACCCCGTACATTGCAGATGGGCCGGGACGATCAGACACACAATTCTCTGTTATGCTGGACTGGCCATGATTTCACCTTGGCAGCTAGGCTGACAAATGTCATGAGTTTTCTTAATATAACATGTGCACGTTGCAGAGTTTCGTTATAGTTCTAATATAGGGATGGCTTTCAAAACCAGAAAGGTGCCACTGAGCTTCTGAAATTAACATCTGGTTAAAACGCAGCTTATATGAATGTTTTAAAAACTCTTGTATCTCAAGACAAAAACAAGCCTGAATACAGAAAACATGTACAAAAATATTCCCAACGTGTCATTATGTATCTTCTGTTACGTGGCATCTGATGATGATCAGGATGTAATTTATTTAGGGGGTTACTGAACCGTGTTATTGAGGTGTTCACATTTTTCAGTTCTGCATCTCAGCAGCTGAAGCTGTCATAAGAGACGGATGACTAAATGGCAACGAGCGGATGATGTGCCTCCTAATGATCCTGTGGGAAGTAAGCAAACTGGACAAACTGGAAGACTTTCCATGGACACACGTATGTCCCAGTAAGCGCTTTCTCATTCAGACTCTCTGTGTGTGAGCCCACGTGGGAGGGGGAGGCAGAGTGACTTTACCCAGACCTGTAAAATGCACGGAGTATATCACAGGAAAATACTTTGCATCAGGGAATAAAGTACTACTCCTACTTATGGCAGCAGTGAGATAATTTTGGTAGTTTGCTTTCTTTCGCAAGAAACAGCAGACATTGCAATACAGCTGCAGAAATACAGCTTTTACTCCCAAATCTAGCAAGTGACAAACTGAGAAGGGAACTTTCATCAATATCTTCTCATTTGTTAACCAAATGTAATATCCATTAATTTACAATCATTTCAAGGGGTTAAATTAATGTACCATTGATAACATGCCTGGATTCTATCCAATGGAAGATGCTAGACAGATATAAAATATTATTCGTTTCATCAGTGTCGAAAGATAAGTGGGTTGTTCTTCTAGGATTTTGTTTTAGACTTCCTAACAATATTTTAACAGTGTATGAAACGGTAGTCTAACAAACGTGTAGTCTAACTTACTGGAAAGACTCCCTCTTGGTACAGGAAAAATCAGTGAACCCAGCAGAAGCTAAAATACCTCTGTAGAAGGAATAAGACAAAACTTTGGTAATATATGCGTATTGGCTTTCATCTTTCACACTGAAGTCCAGGGTACAGACAAGCCCAACAGATGAAAGCTTTTGGTCACACTAAAGCCTTCATCACATGAAGTAAATCAACATGGTAAGAACTGTACTTTGAGCTCACCATCATCTGTCCAGCAAAAGCTCTGCTAGCTAGCCATCATCCGTGGTCCTTTATGAGTTGCCTTCAGGTGGTTGCCACTTTAGGAACACGTGAGAGAAAAAGAGAACCAAGTTTCAAATTTGAAGTAGGATCATTCAGATTTTTCTTGCCATTGTATTCAGCCTTTGGAGCTGAGGCTAAGGGTATTTTTCTGCAACGGCTGGGTGGAATTTTTAAGGCTCAGCTCCTCCTGCAGTTCAAGATGCCAGACACAACCCTCAGATTGTATCAGGTGGAGGTCAGCATCCACAAACAGTAAAGATGACTCACATAAGACGGGTGGACTGATGCTCTTCTATTTCTTTATAAATTACAAAAGAAGCTTGAAATATCTGTAATACAAAATAATTTCCTTGTATGCTAAGATTTCAGTATTGTCTAGCTTGACTACAGAAATTAATGAAACTACAGCATGAATAGATAATGCAACTGCAAAGTGAACAACGTGGAGGAATTTTTGGTCCTCTGGCTACATAAGACTTTTTATGTTTGCTTGTTAAGCTTAATTCCAATAATTAACTACCCTTTTGCAGAAAATATATTTTATTATCTAATACTACCCTGAGCAAAGATGAGACTCTTAGAAACGTTTTTCAATATAACCTCAACAGGAAGAAGTATACTTGGCAGCACCAGTGTCTTCATGGTTAAAAACACAGAAAAAATTAGTCCATACAAGATTCTAATTTTCAGCCCTCCTTTATACATATATCTGAAAGTAACAGGAAGGGAACGAAGTGACTTGCTACACAACACGATGATAGTATCTGATGTTTTACTATTATTAAAGCCTTTTATTGGTCAAGGAGACACAGCAGAACAGAAACTAGTTATTTCATGGTAGTACAAGTTTTACAATAGCGGAAATGCACCCAGTTGGCAAGTCCCTTTAAATAAAAGAAGTGAAGGCATCCGATGCCTTGGGATAACCATTTCCCCAGCAGTACCGCAGAAGAATCACGCTCCTCTTCCCTGAAGTGAAGCTGCATTCACTGAGACATCTGATACGGGTTGTTTGGGGAGATTTTTAAGCCCGGGTGAAGTCCCCTTTGCCTACGTGGTGCCTACTCGGCTGGCACTACCTTCTCAGAGGAGCTCACAGGGACTGCAGTGAGAACTAAATCAGGCCTCTAAAGGTTAACCTGCTGGTAGGCGTAAGATGCCAGGAGGGAACGATCACCCAGCTGGTTTGCGGCTGATGACGTGAGGTTGGTAACCTGAGAGCCTGTTGTACAGCTTTTGTGCCCGGAGTTGCTGTGGGATCATAAGGAGCTGGATTGTGCAATGCCAGAGCAGCTTGGCCGCGTTGCCCTCCTCAGTGCATACCTTCCAGCTGGGTCTGAATTCAAAGTGCGACACCTATTTCCGAGTAACTCACAGTGTGGATGGTCCTATTCCGAGCCTCCCTGCCTGGACTATTCAGGAATGTCCAGGAACATGTGCTCCCGAACTATCAGTCATCAGCAAGCCCAAAAGCTGGGAAGCCCTAGGAAGCTTTCACTGTACTCCATTTATTTTTCTATTCCCTCCCATACCCTAACACAACACGGGGCAACAACATAGGCTGCAGTAAAATGGTTGCTACAAACATGTGATGAGTATGAGTTAGGCTTTTTTTTTTTTCCTGTTTTCAAATATCCCAAACTACAACTTAGCTTCAAACACTACCTTCACAGAGGTGCTCACCACAAAACACCGCTTGGAGTACCCATTTGATTTCACATACATTGGTGACTTTCAGAAGGAACAATTTCCTTTGTTATCCCATCTGGACAGGAATGTTGGTGTTATATATGCTCAGAAAATGGAAGAGGAAACGCAAAAGCTGTGGTACAAAACCTCTCCGTGTTGACAGTAGCACTTGAAACATGCCGCATAGCCAGACTTGAGGTTCTGAAAGAACATTTTTTTATCTGCTGACCCTTTTTGGCCCAGGCAGACGATTCTGAGGTCCTTTCCTGATGTTGTAAATAGCAGTGATAATGTACAGCCTATGGAAATCTGCAGCAACCGTTAGGTACTCATTAGTCACTGACACAAAGCTCTGCACATCAGAATCTATCTACAGGTGCCACAGGGAGAAGGAAAGAAAGAAAAATGTGTCATACTCTGAGGTAAACAGCTTGATTCCCTATTAGTCTGCAGGAGGCTGAATTAGTAATTCATGAAGCACTTTGCCATGATGAGATTTGTTTAGTCCGCCTAGGATTTGTTTTTCGCTGTTAACACAGAGCTAAACCACTGAGACTGCGTCTACCTGCTCTTCTGCCACTTCTGCTCTAAGCCACATCACTGGCAGCACGGCCACGTTGTTTGCACAGCACGGAGGGCCGGGCTAATATTCCCACAGTTACTCATTCCAGCACCGCACCCCCCTTTTTCCACCAGGTGTTGCAGCCGCTTCTGACTCGCTAGCGAAAGGGGCAGGCAGGCACACCGTCTGCCTAACAGGAATGGAGCGGTCACACAGGGAGACTGGAGAGGTGCTGGGAGGTCAGGGAGGAGAGGTGGTGACCACCTTGGGCAGTGTGGGGGTCAGCACATCCTCATCCAGCTCTGCGGCAGTGTGAACAGGACGCGGTTCCTCTGCCTAGGGAACAGACCTGTGGGAAGGTGGGGGTTTTTTCCATCTTTAACACACTTTCTAGCTTATTAAGATTTGAGAAAGGTAGAAGTCCATATTGTTAAGACCAACTACAAACTTTCAGGAAAAAGCAGACACTGCTACCGAAAAAAAAAGAAGAAAAAAATAAAAAAAGAACATAGAAAAGAAACGCAAATCCCCATTACAAAAAATAAATCCAAACCAAATTAAATCTTCAAAGCCTCCTTCCTGCACATAAATCCCCTGTTTTTCTTTTGAAGGTCAGCACGAGATGATGCAAGACCAACACTGAACTTCCAGCCCATTAGCCTCTGCGGAGCCAGCCGGCAGACAGGGTGATGTGGTATGTCTGCATACCTCCTCCAGGCACTGGAGAAGAGGTGAGAAGCAAAAGCCTTCCTGGGCTGGAAAGTGTTAAGAGATCCTCCTCGTCTCTACAGGCGGGCATGTGTTGCTGCCATGGGGGTGTCATGGGACAAATTCATGGGCTAACCTGCAGGAATCGCCGCTGGCAGAGGCAGGGCTGGCAAAAGAAGGCATTTGCAAAGCCTTTTAAAATGGTGTCCCCCCTGGCTGAAACCGATAGGAAAGGGCTCGCCTTGCTGGTATTTTAAGGGTTTCTGGGCCATTTCAGGCAACTCCCTGGTGCTGACTGCCCTGCGCTGAGCCACCTGTGTGGAACAAGTGACTCACTTAGGGGAAAGGCAGAGCTCTGTGCTCCTCTGGAACTGCCTTCTTCCTCTGACTTGAAGCGTTTGTCTCTTCTATCAGCCAACCAACCACAGCAGTGGGGCTAGTTTAAGGGATCACTCCACGTCTTTGTTGGTGTAAAGCTGGTATCTATTCTCCCTACATAAGCAGGAGTTACTGAACTGGTTTAGGTGACTGTGACTGGTGTCCTTGTGAACAGAGTGGGGGTTACTCTGGCGTAGCTACAGTGGGAAAGTGCTAATCCTCCCATCTGCACTTGTTAAACCTTTTAAGTAAAGATCAGTCTGATGAAGGAGCAAAGCTGTGAGGTCTGGTTTTTGCTATAGCACTCGCTAGAGACCCAAGAAACAGCAATCGTGAGTGTTAGTGGGCTGCAAACCCAGAAATTGTTGAGCCTTGTTGAGCATAGTCCTTTGGAGCTCTAATGGAAAAGATGAGGAGGCTCCTATGCTCTCCATCTGTATGGGGCAAATTTAGACCCAAATTCCTCTGGTCCAAGCTCAGATTCACAGCTGAGCAGGAAAGTTGCACTAGAATTGGTCCACATCAAGGATTTCATGTAAGTCATCCTACTGACATGTGTGGGATTAATCAAAAGAGGGAAGTAAAGAACTTCCATAAATGCCTTGCAGGACTGGCTCCTCTGATGAAAACATCTGCTAAAATGTGTGGAGCCTGGGAAGAAAAGGCTACATTACTGCTGCAGGACATCCATGTGGTTCCTTTGGAAAGAATGCTGCAAATTCAGAATGTTTACTTTGCAAATTATTTTTTTTTTGCTGTGGTACGTTATGGAGCCCTGGTACTCAGTCTTGCAGTCAGCCTTCTTAGCTAACAGCTAGGTAGGCAGACGAAGCTGTCTGAAATGCGGGTGTCAGACACCTGGCAGTCCTGCCTGCTTCAGGCATCATGCAGGTACACTGCTCAGAAGCGGGGGGGGCAGAAGGCAGTTCAGATCTGTGTTCCTGAGCCAGGAGCAGGACTACATGCATGAAATTACCCCCGACTCCAAGAGAGTGAGGATTCCCCCGCCACATCTGTCCCACAAACTTCTGGGCTGAAATTCCTCTCAAGCCTTTATGGCTTCCCCTGAAGTCATTGCCTTGGGGAAATCCTGACCCCGATAGCTGAGTATGGTGTACTCAAGAAATGCTGAAGGCACCAAACCACTGTTTTCCGGGGTCTGCAGAATGCCAGACTGGCTGCCAGCTTGTTAAATGAGCACTGAAGTGTCATCAGGGAGCTGAAGTGTCATCAATGTTAAAAAACAGCTGACTGAACCTGTAGCTTAATTTAGGAGTTTGTCAGACGTATGGTAATGGCCTGGTAAGGCTTGGTTAAAGATGATGTTTGGGGGCTTCCATACGTTTTTAATCTCTGTGTACAATAAAATATTAAACATCAGCTCTTGCTCTTGCTGGCAGATTTCTTGCAGGAAGATCTACTCTGGGACTCCAGTAGCACTGAATACTGAGCAACTGAAAGAAAAGGGGGAGTTTGGACTGGTGTCTCTGCTGGCATAACTCCATTAAAGCCAGAGGGTGAAATCCCAGCTCTGCTGAGATGCACGGGCTTTTTGCCAGACTTGCAACCGCTGAGAACTCTTTTAACAACTCAACCCTGATTTTGCTTTGGACTGAAACCTCCCCATGAGTTTTAGCCTACAAACACTTGTATCTTGCACACAGAAGAAAAATGTTCCGCAGAAAGCAAATGAGCTTGGAAACAGATTTAACTTCATCAGCGGAACTCCTGCTGGAGACATTCACCAAGGGCTAAATTTGGCTTGTGTGGTAAGACACTGACTGAGTGGCACACAGACAGGCAGCTCCTTCAGTGACGGAAAGGCTCCTGCTTTGGCTGCAGTCACACCGTTTATTCGACATACTCCCTGTTGCTTCTATGAACTGCACGAGCCAAGTTTTGATGCTGTCTCTTTGCGTGACCCTCTCATGCAGTCAATGCTCATCAACGTTTTTTTAAGACCAGGTTATTGCAGGAACACCCTAGATACTGACAATGCATCTCTCTTCTTTCCTTTGCATATTGCTGTCATGGCTTCCGGACTTCTTTACAGGCCTACCCATGTTACAGTGTATTTGCGAATCTTCTGGAAGCTCTTGTGGCTGAAGATACACCTGCATCAAAGCCCTCTGTGCTCCTCCTGTTTGCAGAAGACTGGTGCTTGCCATCACCCACAGCTACCACTTGATAGCCTTATGGTTCTGAGGTTAAAAAAGAAGCAGGAAAGAAGATGCTGGAAAAACAAAATAAATTAATAATAATTATAGCTTCTTCATACATTATAAAGAAGGAGGGGAGAAAAAACTGTTTTGCTTTGCAGGTCACCTTCACAGCAAATAGGAATCGTCCAATCACTGCTGGATAATGCCAAGGGCACTCCCAGGTGCTGGCAATTGGAATGATGATTAAAAAAATATGAGCAAGATTTTAAGTGTCTCGTGAAACAGAGCAAAATTGTTCATCAGTGTTGGAACAGATACTGTAAACGCTGCCTTAAAATGAATCTGGAAGGAATGTGTATGTCCCTGATAAGAAGAGGGAAGATGACCAGCTCTGTCTTCCCAGCACAGTCTTGGGCCCTTACGGATACAGAGGGAGTTGTGGTGCTGCCTTCCCACTCCGTGCATCAGGCTCTCTAGAGCTCTGTGTCTCTTTTTGCATTTGAGAAGACAGATAGGAAATATTTCACAGAATCAATGAAGTTGTCTGGGACATCTTGTGATCATCTAGTCCAACCTGCAACACGCTGGGTGAGCTAGAAGGTTGCCAAGGATGGTGTCCAGTTGGGTTTTCAATACTTCCCCGGGTGGAGACTCCACAACCTCTCTGGGCAACCTGCTCCAGTTTTTGAGCACCCTCACAATAAGAAAAAGGGGGTTTGTGTTCAGATGGAATCTGATGTGTTTCAATTTGTGCCTCCTGTCCTGTCAGTGAGCACTACTTGGCAGAGTCTGCCTCTCTAGTCTGCCTCTCTCCTGTCGCCAGAGCTTGATTTCCTACTTGTTGGGATGGACCTTCCCTGAGCTTGGAGGAGGTGATCTTCGAAAGCCAGCCTGCTCTTCTGAACCCCTATGCTCTCCAGGACCATATCTCAAGCAGATCTCTGAAGAGGCCAAAGTCTGCTCTTCAAAATCGGAGTTACAGTCCTGCCTTTTGCCCCATTCTCCCCTCTTACGATCCTGAACTCCACCATCTCACAGCCATCCAATGACTTCATGTCCCCAACCAGTTCTTCCTTGTTTGTAAGCACGAGCTCCACGAGAGCACCCTTCCTTGTTAGCTCCTCGATCACCTGTGCTAGGGAGTCATCATCAGCATGCTCTTGAACTCTCCTAGTTTGCTTGGGCTCTGCTGTATTGTCATTTATAGTTTAAACCTCTTCCTACCAGCTTTAAACTTAACCTTAGTATAAAATAAATCCACCTCCTTCAGTGCTCACTGTTGGTCCATGTGCCCTGCTGCAGGCCTGGTGGCTCTGTGCTGGCCGATGAACACCAGGCGGCCTGGGCATGATGTGTTGCAAAGTGGTCACACTCACTGACGCAAAGGTAGCCCGACTGCCTATTTGCAAGTATACTGACTACAACAGCAAGGTGGCTCAGTAGCCCGAATCTAGCATCCTTTGTCCCTCTCCCAGCTGCTGTGTTACACTGACATTTGCCTTCCTGGACAGATGTTCGCTTCAAACTATCTTACTGGTGACACATAACTAGAAGTGTGTCTGTGGTGAAGCGCTTTTTAATGTTTTCTGCTTTTGAGCTAAACACCCTTGTGACTTCCTCTCTGCCCGAGCCTTGTCATAAGGTCAGTATTCTTTTAACCATTTTCTCTTGCAAAATGAAGCAGTCTCCTCAAATCTCCAATGAGATTTGCTGTATGATCCACCTTCTATTTTTTCTCTCCTAGTAAGTCAGAATGCAAGAGCTGGGATGGGTTGTGGAGATTTTCCATAGGGTTGCTCTCCACGAGGCAGAGCAGCATATAGCCTTTGGCTGTCCTGTCCCCAATGTTTTAGTACGTTCTGGTTTGGTAGGGCCCAGTGAGTGACTCAGGAGTGGGTCCTACTGTGCAAGGGCTCTAAATAGATGGGGCAGACAAAAGGCAGAGAGGAAGGCAGAAAAAGCCCATCTGCACAGAAAAATTTTACCAGTTACACAGACAAAAGTACTTTTGTCCAACCCTTGTCAGGGACACTCCTTCCTAGAGTTTGAACCCTTTCCCAACTGACTAAATTAAAGCAACTCATGTACTGACATACAGTTCATCACTCTAAAGGTTTTAGCGCTACCAGATTACAGTTACAGAGCCAGTCAGAAGAGATGCCACCGAGCCAGGCTGTCATCCCCCCCATCTGCACCAACTGAAGGATTTGGGACAGAAGTGGATTAAGCTCTTGGGGGCTTTAAGCAAATTCTCCTGTGGCTCATGTGGCCTTCCTGTCAGATTCCTGCAAGCAGCATATTTTATTCCGAGCACCGAGCTGCAGGCAGCAGGGCTGCTCCACTGCCTACACATAAGCATTGCACAACATTTGTTGGACCAGAGCTCCAGTGTGGCGGAACGCGTGGCCAAGCATTTCACAACTGCTGTCATCTATGGATTTCTGCTTACAAAAATAGAAGGGGAGAGCCCAGCTCACTCAGTCTGGCTCTGAAAAGGAAAAGCAAAGCGTCCATACGCTGCTCTGTTACCTTTCCTAAGGGGGAAAGCTGAATAACATAACCACCTGCACACCTGTGGGCTGTTCTGTGGCAGGGAGCTATTTTCTCAGAACCCTCCAGCCAAGCACGTCACAAGGCTGATGGTCCTTGCCACTAGTCCAGCACCTTGGTGGCTTTCCCCTTGGAGAAGCTATTCTCTCCTCATGTTTGACCCAGCTTGTAGCCAAGCTCAGAGTAACGTGTCTCCAAAGCTGGCTCCTGGCAGAGTTCAGGGCACTTTCACAGCCGTTTTAGCACTCAGTAGGATTTAGGCTTACATTTTTCCGAACAGAAAGGTTTAAACCATGGTACTGCATAACCCTAGACCTTCCCTGCATCCACTAAGCATTTGGTTCCAGCCCTGCAGCCCCACAAAATCACGGGGTCCCAGGCGGCACCGCTGCCCTCCTGCTCCTCCCTCCAGCCCCGACATCAGCCATTTCTGCTCGGTGGAGATCAAGGTGTGTCTTCCCCCGAGTAACAACAAACCCGCCCCGAGCCGATGTTGCAACAAACGCGTACTTCTCCTAAATTCGTCTTTTTTTTTTTTTTTTTCTGAATGAAGAACTGGTGCGGAATCGCCCTCCAAGAGACCTCGATGACGAGACCCCTCTCGGTGTTACCACCGGGCCTTAAAATGGCGCGGGCAGGGGGCAACCCGCTTTCGAACTCCCCCTCTGCCCCGCCAGCTACGCATCGGACCGCTGCTGGGCTTTTTGTTGGGTTTTTTTGTTTGGCTTTTTTCTGGGGGGAGAAGTGAGTGACTGAGGCGACGGAGAGCACTCGGCGAGTCAGCCTCGGCCCCAGCCAGAGCCCAGCGCACCCCTCACCGCCCCAACGGCAGCGGCTTCTGTCTTGGCGGTGCCCCGGGAAGGGGAAAATGGCCGCAGCACCGCCCAATCAGCGGGCGGCACCGGCTCGCGCCCGCCTGTTACCCAGTCCCGGCGCTCCGCGTACCCCGGACGGTTCCATTTGGCACCGTCCCCCGACGTCCCCCCCCGCCTGGCGCCCAGGGTGGGCCCGCCCCATTGGTATAAAAGAGAGCGTAGCGCACATGTGCTCCTCAGTGCCGGCGGGAGCGTGAGGGAGGTGGGGGGGTTGCGTGTGCGGTGTCGGTCGGGAGAGGGAGCGGTGGGGGTCGGGCGTGCATCACAGTCACTGCGCAGCCCCTCGGTGCTCGTGTCCCCATCCCCTGTGAGGGCTGCCGGTGCCCCCCTGCCCGGCCCTGCGCTGCCACCGCCGCTCCCCCACGGGATGCGGGCTCGGCCCGCCCCGCCAGCCCTGCCCCCCGCGCCGGCCGCAGCATGAGCGCGGCGAGCGATACGTACATCCTCATAAAAGACATAAAACCCGGACTGAAAAACTTAAATGTCATCTTTATTGTGCTGGAGATCGGTAAGTGGCGCCCGGTACGCCCCACCCCCGGGTCGCCCACGCGTGTCCCTCCCGGGGGGGGACGGGGGGTGCCGGCGGGGCCGTGCCACCCCCCGCCTCGGTGTGTCCCCCCCTGAGCCGCGCTTCTCCTCCCTCCCCCCCCCCCCCCACAGGGCGAGTCACCAAGACGAAGGACGGGCACGAGGTGAGGTCCTGCAAAGTGGCGGACAAGACGGGCAGCATCACCATCTCCGTGTGGGACGAGATCGGCGGCCTCATCCAGCCGGGGGACATCATCCGCCTGACCAAAGGGTGCGTATGGGGCCGGGACCCCGCCTCGCCTCGCTCCCCCGGCTCGGGGGGAGCCCTTTGTCACCCAGGCGAAGGTGCAGGGTCGTGAGCGGGCTCCGGCCGCCTTCCGAGAGGCACGGGTGACACAGCTTCCCCCCCTTTGGACTGGCTCCTTGTTACCGAGGCAGCGCCCTGAGATCACTTGCCAAATTAAAACCTCCTCCTCCACCCCGGAACATGCCTGGCATGAGCCTACAATCTAGTAGATGGCTAGGAAGGGCTTGTATTTTTAATGAGGAGGTGGTGTTCAAGAGACTCGCTTTGGCTTCAGAAAAAATCTCCCTAGGAAAATACTTCTTTTTTTTTTGTTGGGGGGGGGGGGTGCTGGGCTGGGGATTGTATGGGGGATGGATCAGTCAGTCCTGATCTGTAAATCAAGCAGGGAAGTGAGAAGCCTGTTCTTATTTTTACAGCCAATTCTTTACCCCAGCAGTCAGCTCCTTAATGAAAGGAGGAAATGATTAATGTCTCTCATGCAGAAAAGTTGCTTTTCATTGCAGTGGATTTAGCAGAAATGACAGGCAGAGAAGGAGATGCTTTTCAAATTCACTATAAAAATGCATACTAGGGTTACACTGTAGAGCATGTTAGTTTGTTTAGGTGCAGTTCATTTATCCATTCTGGTTTAATTGTTTAAAAATAACCCTTTTATTGCTTGTGAGAAACAGTAGTAGTGTCAATTTGAAAATCCTTTTCCATGTCACTAAATTGTCAGTAGCAAAGAGATAGTCACTTTCCTTTGAGTTCTTCCTGCCAGTTAGGTTACACTTAGAAATCCATTACTCTGATCCTTTGGCCTACAGCACGCCAGGAGATGGTGTGTAAGGCTTTTATGAAAAAAGTACGTAGAAAGTTACTCAGTGGAGCTGCTGACTGAGCTGCTCTTAAGTTGTTCATTTGAGTGCAGTTGTTGATATTGGAGTGAAATTGGATGACCCTTGACACCAAAACTACAGCTGCTTCCTCCTATGCAAATGTCCTTTTACACGAAGCAGACTGGCTCCGCAGCAGAGCTGGTTCTGGGGACCCTGCTTGCGTGGAGAGCACATGGAGTGCTGGGATTAAACCAGAGCCCTGGGCCACCACTCTGTGCAGATGACACTGAAACAAGTTAATAGTGGTACTGTTCAGCGCTGTTAACTGTACTCTGCTGTACAGTAAGCTCTTGTGTACAGAGCTTACTGTAGCTGCTCTGGTGTTTCAGTGCAACAAATGGGAGGGTCATGGCATCCCTTCATGTCAAAAAGTGAGTTTGGCTTGTGTGAATTAAGTTCATGAGCTGACATTGCTGTTCCTGGTGGATGGCTAAGTCATGCCTTCATTTACATGAATTACATGCTCACTTAGGGACTGTGTAGTGAGTGAAATGGCAAAAGCTAAATACATTCTGGTTTGGCTCTCATATGAAGAAAAACACCCTCATGCTGGCATACATGGTTCTCCAAATACAGCCTTATACTTAATTCAAATAGGACTAATTTGGATGTGTGATGTTGCCATTACAAGGCAGGTAAATTTAATCTCTATAGGCTAATCTGACTTGTCAGTGCAGGATACTCACTGTTAGCAGAAAAGCTTAGCTAGGCCCCACATGTAAATGTATCCTATTTTTTTTTCCTGCTAAATTTCAAGCTGTAGATGCATTCCTCTGCAGAAGCAGACACTGTTGCTAATTTTTTTGTCATTGGCCGATTAACTCATTTACAGGAAGCTGCTGCAGTTAATATTTTTAAATTTGAAGTTAGTTCTGGAGTTAGTGCTTTATGGCCAGCTCTTTCTGAGACAAAAACAAATGCTTGCATACATGGAATAACTTTGTGCTGGAGGTAATCAGTCCCATGATTTGCTGGGTCTCATCCCAGTGAATGTATGTTTGACTTATATTTGTTATTTGGTAGCTCTTTTCCTTTGTGCTCTGCCACCAGACTGTCCAACTAGCTGGTTATTAAAGATTAAGCATAGAGGGAATCTTTAAAGTAAAAGGTAGCATTATGGAGTGGAGAGCATTAATCCTGCCTCTGGGTGGGAAACTTCCAATGCAGGCACTGTAACTGTAGATACTGTGCTTTATTGCTTGCACTGAAGTACAGAGGTGGTTATCGTTGCACTGGCATTATGGTCTGTTCTGCCAACCTGGTTCTTCCCTGCTGCCTCTGCTCAAGGTGCTGTGTGCAGCTGGATGGCTCCCGGCCTCAGCAGATAAGGCAAAGGGCAAGAGGAAGGTTTGTTATCTCTGTTCCAGAGATAGACCTGGAGCGTAAGGAAGTGGTGACTTGTACGGGTTATCTGTGACTCCTGCGAGTCCAATTGCTGGGGCTCCCTATTTCTTTGCTAGAAGATACCCATATTCCTGTTAACTCCCTTGAGCAGCACCTGGGTTTCTGCTCTGCATTTTTGTTATTTTCTTCACATACATGATGCCCCTCACTGGAAGGAACAATTATGCAGAAAGTTTTGCATAACTCAAATTCCAGTGCTTGAAGTCAAGTACCACTATAAAGACTGGAGTGCACTCATGCTGTCTTGTAAGTGAATGTTTCCGCAATCAAAAAGTGATTTCATTGCTTTTCTATATGTCACTGGGATCATGATGGCCAAACTTGTGCCTTTAAAAAAATATAAAAAAATCTGGTAAGGACCTAGACTAAAAAAGTAGTCACATCCTATTATACATATCCAGGAGCGGTATTTATATTCTCCAGTGAACAAAGGTAGTTCTTCCTGGCTCCTGCTGAAAGCAGAACTGAGAGTTGTCAGTGAAGGGTAACACGGATACTGCTTTTGGCACAATGCCATTCCTCTGCAGGAACAGTCATAAGGGCTGCTCCAACCAAGGAGAAAGCATCCAGTCTCAAAATAATTGGCTGCTTTCCTGGAATTGCCAAAGGAGTCAGCTGAGCTTCCAGTATCTTTTGCTAGAAGTAAAACATGGGGATCTATAAAATTTTAGCGTGGTAAAGTTGTGGTCTCTGGGAGTTTTTTTAGTCCATTCCTGTTGATATGTAATGATTATTAACATAGCATGCTTCTACTTCCTTTTTCAACGGTGGTATTTCTCATTCACTGAGAGACAGTGCTTTGCTTCTCCTTTCTTTGGCCAGGTACGCATCTCTGTGGAAAGGATGCCTGACACTTTACACAGGACGAGGAGGCGAGCTGCATAAAATTGGGGAGTAAGTATTGCGTGCTTATACTTGCGGTGTTATGTACTGTTCTCAGCAGAGCGTCATGGTAAGTATAAGACATGGTGGCTCTTAGTAAATGGAGGCTGGGGCAGCAAAAGCCTGTTGATTGCTCATGGATAGGCACAGTATGGGCAACTATGGTGTGAGTTTTTACATGCTGTTGTGGTAATGAGCTCCAGCCCTCTCTGGATTCTAGGGTATATTGAGGAAAATTGTCCTTCGTCGTGGCACAGATCTGGGTGTCACATGGGGGAATTGTGTAAATGACAAGGGACTTAATCTGCATTGCTTACCTAGGCCTCAGCTTGTATGACCACTTTGTTTGCGTGTGTGTATTGTACTTTAGAGGCAAGCAGTGCAAAGGAGGAAGACAAAGGTTACTCCAGTGAATCATATCTAGACAGAAGCGAGCCTCATTAAACCTTCTTTAAGCTGCCCACAGACTAAGGCGGTGACTCCTCCTGACTAAGAACAAACATGAGTAACATACTTGACAAGCAACAGGAAAAATAGCAACATTTTCTAATGAGAAGAGTACTTCCGCTGTTGCACAAAGTGCCGTGGAAGGCCTTGTAGACAACTGGGAAATGGGGCTGTGGGTGGCCACCGCTTTTCTCAGGTGGTTCAAAAGTGCCCAGTGCTCAGCTGGAGTTTGGGAGGGATGATGTGCAGATTTCCTTTGATGCAAAGGAAGTGAGGAAGACAGCGAGGTGAGTCCTCATCTGTGTTGTGCGTCCCTGCAGGAGGTGGGAGCTCCACTTCTGCTTAACCAGTCCAAGCTGCGTAATGATTCAAATCTTTCTTCCCCTCTGCCGTAATTTCCATGTGGTGAGTCGGTGGGTCTATTCCTCCATAGTCCCCTTGAGTGCAAAAGGATGTTTTGAATTTCACTCCCTATTTTGGACTGCTCTGTGCTATTATGTTAATGGAGCGCTCCATAGTATGGGAGTGTTTAAGTTTTCCCTAGAGATCTAATGCAGTCACAGTTTGGAAGCAGGCTGGGTGACTCTGTGCCTCAGGTGACCTTGAGAGTGGACGCTGGACAAGATTGTGCAGCTGGAAGAGCAGTGAAGGGAGCCCTTTCATCACCTTTTGTTTCCTTAAGGCCAGTTTACCTCCTAGAGTAAGCATGTGCTTGCCTCTGCTTGACTGAAACACCGTCATCAGGAAGATGTGACAGCTTTGCCACAAGCCTATAAAGGGATCAGAGAGTCTTATAATACCTATGGATACTCTCTGAACAGTGGGCTCTGGGTTAGTTACTTCTAGGTGATGGGATATGTCAAGAACATATGCTCTTTGACTTGTGAAGTTGAGAACTCTGTTAAATGGCTTTAGAACTTCCTCATAATCCTAATTTCTCCTCAGGTTCTGCATGGTATACTCAGAAGTGCCAAACTTCAGTGAGCCCAACTCAGAACACGTCGGGCAGAACAAACTGGTATGTTAAACTTGTCTGAGGCTTCTGGCGTAAAGTGCTCTTTGTTCTGAATATTTCACACTAGGCTGTGATCAAATGTGATTCTTCTGGAAAAATGGACTTGAAGTGAAGTGATGTATAGACAAAAATGAGCCAATAATTAGAATAGCAAATAAATTCTGTGTGGACCCACTATAAGAACACAGGAGAAAAAAATCAGCCCTTTTCTGTAAAAAATGTGATTTCTCTTTCTGATCCATGTCTTGTCTTTTTTTTTTTTTACATTTCTCTGAAGGCACAGGGTGAACAGAATAATAGTTCTGCATCAAGTAATATGGGTTCTTGTACTTTCGGGCCAATGGGTAAGTCTTTTCATTTTGTGAAAGTGAAAGAATGAGAAACACTTAATGGGAATTAAAAGAAACTTAATCTTGCTAAGGGTTCTCCGCTCTGGGACAAAGGTGTACTATGCTCTAAAAAGTCTTTTAGACTGAGGCCCGAACCTGCAAGCACATAAGCATGAACGTTTCCTGAATAATGGTTTCAGGATTTCTTCCCTAGAAGAATAAGAGATCAGAATATTCAAGGTACTTTTATCATATAAAAGACTTGACTGATCCTAAATTGTTTTTATGCTTTCAAAGAGTTTTTGCAGCACAAATTCTGTTTTTTTAAACCACCTGAGACCTTGGCTTTAAAAATGAATGACTCTTAACTTGGCAGTCACCTTGGCGTTCCTGCCGGGTTAACTCCCCAAAACAGAAGTGGTAGTAATCTGAATTTCAATATTTGACCTGGCTGGATTATTTTGTGATGTATTTAAATGTTGAATCTTAAATAAGAAAATGCTCCGAAGACTTGAATGGGTGTAAGCTTAGAGGGAACCTTAGTTATGGCCTGCCTACACGATGCCCAAATTCTGTACCTGGCGTTGTATAGCTAAGCTCTGCTGGTGGATGATGGCAAACAGATCCATAACTTGCTGTTAAAAACCTCTGTGTCACTTCAGTGACTGTCCGCTTCCTTTTTAGCAACACGATTTTCATTTATCTTACTTTCTTATGAGCCCTTTGTGTTCCTTTAAAAAGAAATGATTCTGGGCAAAGAAGGGCAGTGTTTTCAGGCCGGTCTTTCCTCAGTGCCAGGGTGAGGCGAGTAGGCTTTCAGCCCAATTAGCATGTAGGTACTTCCTTGATGTTCCTGCTTTTGGGTGGTGAACAGCTGTTTTCACTGAGCTTGTGAATATCTTCTGAAACTTCTTTTTTTCTCTTCCTGCCTCTTGTGTGGTCTTTAAATGCAATGATTTCCTTTTGTCTTTTCCTTCTCTCACCATGCTTCCTGTCATCATTCTGCCTTTTCAGCACTGTCCCTCTTCCTACCAGCAAAATATGAGCAGTGATGCTTAATGAAGCTCAAGTTCATGAGAATTTGGGGCTAGCTGAGTTGCCTCTGTGGCTGGACTTCACAAGGCAGCTTTCTGTTTCTGTGTGCCTGGTAGTGGGGGATGACGCAAGGAGCTTTGTGTAGCCTGCTTTTCTTTTGCTGGTTCCTCCTTGATTTCTGCTGCCCTGCTGTCTCTCTGGAACATCTTGGTGTGTGACCTACAAGCCAGTGTATGTTTCTGAAAGCACCAGTCTAGTTTCACGAGACTCCAGTCTCTCTCCTGGCCAAAGAATTAGCGTGCAACTCCGCGACCCTTCTTGTTTTAGTTGAGAGTGGAGAGGAGGTAGTTTGGGAGGGAGGAAAAAAGGTATGCTGTGGTTTGGGGTCTTGCAGTGCCAGAGGGGCTTTTGCTTCTGGTGCCCAGGGTTTGCTGGCTGCTGCCAACTCCATGCATTCCCTCTTGCTAAACTTATGTAAAGGGGCAGTGATTTCAGTCCATGGAACTTGGCAATAACCTTTTTTCTGTCTCTTTAGGAAATGGCTTACAAACTGGACCTGAATCAAGCGGATTTCCATTTACATATAATCACGGCCACACTTATGCAGGTAGTGGGAGAGGCAATGGACGAGGACCCGTAAATCCAGCACCAGCTAATAGCGTTCAGCCTCTTCCTGCTGTCAGTAATGGGAGGGACCCACGCAGAGCCTTTAAAAGATGACTATGCCAAATGTGGTTGTACAGCTTGCTTAAACTCTACACTCTACTTGAACACTTATTGCACTTTTATTTATAGTTAACTGTGAACCAGTTTGTCCTTTACTGTTGTTTTTTTACCTTTTGGTCTATGGAGCAAACTTGATGTGATCTATTTCTTGTTTTGCTTAGGGAAGCACAGTGAGTCTTCCCCATAAATTAAGGGGGTAGGGGGAGAAGGTGGATATAAGAAAGTAAGGGTAATGGGTTAAGAGTCTCAAAACTCAGTACCCTTTGCTAAACAGAAGAAAATTTCAGTTACATGTATGTATTTTTCTGTTTCTGTTGGTCAGCCATATAGCCTTAAAAGGTCTGCTATGTCCTGTGCATGCATACGTTGACTTCCATTAGGATTAATGGGAGCTCTTCGTATTGGAAGAGAAATGAGAGGGAAGAGCAAAGCTGCTCTAGTGAACTCGGTGTCCTTGGAATGAATATAGCTTGTAAAAGCAATAAGTATAAGGAAATGGTGGTGCCAGCACCTGGTGGTGTCTCCTAAATCAGAGAATGGGTAATTCAGATGAAAGTTGAAAACATGGTGAGTGTCTTGAAGCTTGACTTCTGATTCCAGAATGGTGTACACTACTTTAAAAGAAAAACTCTCCATAAACACCATTATCACTATCAAGGAGAGTGACACTGATTTCTTTGCCTTGGATAGAAGCTTGGATATTCATTCTTGCTTGCATGAAATGGCAGGAGAGGAGGATCTAAATTCAGACAGCACTGGAGAATACGCTGTTTGTAGCCACTCCTAGTGTAAGCGCCCAAGGTTACTTTGCAGGAGTGTGAATTTCCAAGAAAGAACTGTTTTCAAATGCTGCATTAACTATCTCTTCAATGAGGCTGCCTACTTCTCCTTCCTTCATTCACTTTTCCAAATGAATTATGTATGAGATGAAGCTGTATGTGTGGATTACAGAGGTACTAGCCAAGCACACAGCTACGTTTCTGATGCTGTTACGCTGCTAAGCTTTCCTTCCTCTCTTTTATATGAAATGCGAATTATCCCTTAAAGAACTTAACCCCACCACCACCATCTCCCGGGGAAAACAGCTGTGGTTTTATTTCTGAGATCACAAATGCCTTGACTCTAGGTAAGAGTCCAGTGCCATATTTCAGATCAGGTTCAAAAACAACTTGGAAGCTGAGGTGTCATACTGGATTCATCTGTTTAACTCTTCTTATAGCTGACCTCTTGAATAAAAAAAATTGCACTAACCATTTCAGAAACAAATCTAACTTTCTTTCTGTCAAGCCATAAAGACTTCATGACAAAAGGCTCTTTCTGAATTGTGAGTTGTCTCTGTGGTTGTTCATGTTAATTGAATCTACTACCATGTCACTAATGTTTACAAGTTATTTACATTTGATACCTCTGCTTTGGTACTCTGTCACGATGGTTTGTTGAAAATTGCTTCTAATTGGTAAAAGTTCCTTGCTTAATCTGAAATACTGAACTCTTTTTAATGCAAGCAGCCATGACAACAAACTTCTGAAATTTGTTTAGAGAAACCTGTGTGCCCAGACACCTGAGGGATGTTTGCCTCTGGTTGGTAAAGTGCTATCCTGAGACTTGCTTCCAGGTGGAACTAGTGAAACTTGTCTTGGACACAAGAGGGTGGCATGCCTCATGAGATCACCCATGGGTTCTGTTATGGAAGAACAGTGGTAATTGGTAAACCAGGAAGCACGCAATGACTTCTGGGGAGATGGCGTAAGGAGGTGATATGTAACTCAGGGACTTTAAATTGCTTTCTTATTTAAATAAGTCATGTGTAGTCTAGATGCATGGACAACCTCTTATGCACTGTTGCATTAAGACATTTGATATGCTTGTGAGAAGGAAGCCAAGAGGACTTCTAAACCTGTGAAGTATATATGACATGTTCCGGAGGTAACTGAGGTGTAAGTATGGTGTGAGAGCTGTGCTTTCCAGTAGTAGCTGTAAAGGTAGCAAGTGAACAGTTCAAGTGATGGCATGGTGGGGACTTCATCCTCATTGGGGTATGTCAACCATGGATCCCAAATCCTGGTGGTCTTGGCTTCTCTACAGCATAAAGCAGGTTGAAATGGGGAGGAACCCTGTGTTAGTGTGTGCTGAGGTGCCTGATGTTTGTAGTTCTATGCATTTGAGCTTTTATTAAGCGAATAAACAGAATACTTGTTCACAAATTCCAAATAAAAAGTAAGATGATTACTGCTGATAAGTGGCATGAGATTAAAAGCTTGCCGTCAAGTGGATGATTGATTTGCAGTTGGGAGGAAAAAAGCAAGAGGCTGGTCTTCATGTTCTCAAGGTTAGTAGCATTCCTGCCTCCCTGTTTCTTATGTGAAACTATTTCAGTTTATTAATAAATTTTTACTTCTTTGCAGGGGAAATCTGTGCCCTGAAAAGTCGCATGGACTTAAAGTAAATAATCATAGTAATTTTTCAAGATCTTCTGATCTTCCAGTGAACCTAAGACAAAGTTGTTTCCCTCTCTGAGGGAAGTGTCAAGATAGTGAGTTCTCAGCTTGCAGAGGAATCTGGGAGCCTGCCTTGCGTCTGTTTGGATCATACCACCTTGGTGTATGGAGAGACACAGATATGCATTTCTCTTGTGTAAACAAGCAGTTGTCATTAATTATTCTGACACCATGAGGCAGTTCACGGGTGCCCAGGGGTTAGGTCATTAGGGAGTCTCTTTACAGATGTCTTCCCGAGATATTAAAGGTAAGGCTGCAGTTAGAGTAGTCTCATTCTAGATAATACAGATTGCCAAAGGAAAATCTGTAAGGTGTTCACCTCTCCAGACAAACGGCACCATGCTGAAGTGCAGCTGGGCTCTCATACGCTTGAGTCACAAGATGCCCAGCTTTTGTCACCCCACAACAGCTCATCTCCTCTTGCCTGCCCTAATGAAAGGACTGATGGCGGACTGCAGCAATGTGGCAGCAGAGAGAGTTTTGCTCTCTGTCTGCTGCAGTCCTCCGTGTGTTCCTTCTCCATACTCGGTGTCAGTCTTTCCCCTTGATCCCAACAGTGGAAAAGCAGCCCTGTACTGTGAAATACTGTCCTAAGCTTGGCTACGTGGTAGCGCCATGCACTCCATGCCCACAGTGAAAATGGGAAGCTGCTGTGAGAGCAAATATAAATGCTGGACCAAGGCAGGCGAGACATAATCTGCCTTCCCAACTCATTTAATTAGCTTTGGCTGTCCTGTGCACTCCACTAATGCTGCTTTTCAGCATCACACAAATTCCAGTAAGGGTATCTGCAGCCAGTACTGCTTCTGTGAAGCTGCTACTGGTGCTATGAAATGTCTTCTCTACGTCAGTGCGGTCTGCACAGACAACACCCATAGCAGCATTGCAGGGATGTCAGCCGCGTTCTGTCAGTGTGTGCATTTCTCTGGGCAGAGGGGAGTGTTTAGCAGGCAGATGCTGTTCCCTGTAGCCCATTGGGGTCAGTTTTTCACAGATGTTAACACTTGTGTTTTGCTGATGGCCTGGCTGTGCTATGGTCATCCTCTGCACCTCATAACCGTACCCCCAGAACAAAGGATCCTTTCCTGTTCTATAAGGCAGTTTTCATCAGCAGCTCCCTAAGTGTTTTGTTAGGACTAGGAATTAGTAAAAGCAATGGGGTTTTGAGGGTTTCTGGGCAAGTTTCCTGGGCTGCTTTATGGCCTGTGTATGCTCAGCTGCCCCGTTGTTCCCCCGCTTCTCTCAAATGTCTATAGGTTTGCCCTTTCAGACATACTGTTCATTCTCAACCCTTGAGCCAAGCAATTATTTGCACTGCTGAGAGTGGTCTCTGGCAGTGCTTTCCAAGGGGATCCAGGGAGGTGCTTTGCTTTCTCCTGCAGCTCTTGCTAGTGGCTAGCTCTTGAGCTGGAGTTGGTCGATTTGGGGAGTTTCCCCTTAGCCCACCGTGTGTCACGGAGGAGGTCGCAGGGCCGTGGCTCTGTGTCCTGGCTCTGTTAATGGCTGCAGCAGAGCTAAGGATGGCTGTGCCTGGGCCAGGCGCTCCCCCAGCTGGGCGATGCCGCGGGGTGAGCCTGGCCCTGGCTGCCGGGGAGCCCTGGCCAGCCTGGGCTGAGTGGCCGGGAGCATCCCCCAAGGAGGGGTTCTCCAGTGACCCCCAGCCCCTCCACGCTGCAGCTCTGAGGCTGATCCGGGATGGTGCGTGGGTGCTGGAGGTGCTGGGCCCTGCAAGGCCCCTGCTCCCGGCTGCTGCCTTCGCTTGGCCGTTTGCAGGGGCTTGTGGCAGGAGCAGGTGCTGTGTTTGGGGAGCTCAGGGGAGCTCTGCTGGCCCCAGTGGCTTGGGTGGTACTTCAGCCACTGCGGGTGATGCTCAGCATCCCCAGGGCCTGCTCCATTTTGCGGGGCAGGGGGCAGAGGATTGCTTAGGACCACGGAAACACCCAGGCCTTAGAGGGCTGTGTCTGCGGCTGATTTAACAGCCCTTTGCTGGCGTGCTTTTGTTTGCTTCTGCATAGTTAGGGAAATTGGAGCTCCCTGAAGGGGGAACCACTCATGGGGACGTGGCTTCAATTTAAACAACAAGAAAAAAAGCTGTTGTGTGCCCATTAGAAGACACATACCAAACCAGGGGCAATTGGCTGAAAACTGAGATTGGCGTTTTCAGCAAAGCCCTTCAGGAATTCATTCAGAAACACACTTTCTGACTTCAGCCTTAATCGCGCTACTAATTCCTTTATTCCTGATTCCACAGAATTTGAAATTGTTACGGCTCTTGATAAGGATTATGCTTTTTAATTCATTCTGTGATGGACATTTGTATGTGTGTGTGTGTATAACATGTATAAACACACACAGCGTCTTGTAATTGGGATGGAAAAAATTAATCCTAAACAAGCTGTTGACTGAACTACAGAGGATAGAGTTTAAAGGGATTAAGAAAAAGTTTGGAAGTGACTAAGGGAAACACTTAAGGACTTCATTTAGCTTTTTAATTTCTCTAAATCACTGATGTTGTTTCTCAGGAAGAAAGCAATGCCGTTATAAAAGCTTCATCTAAAACTGCTCTCCCACTCCCCCCAGCTGATAAAGACTGCCCAGATTTGTACTTTTCCTGGGGAACAAGATTAGGGATGGGGTAAAACATTAGGATTTAGCTCAGAAAAGAAAACTCTTGTGCTGTAAATGTACCTTCAGAGATAAATGCTTCTTTACTATATGAGTTTAAATGGGATGGTGTCTGCTCTGCAGAGTGGGGGACCCGAAGCAGTGCAGTCACTGCAGGGCTGACTAGCTGCTACATGTTAGATAAACTGGCATATAAAAGACAAAATCGGCTTACTACATCATTAACTGTGACTGCAGGAGTGTAGTTGTATGTTGTAAGGTACATCAGCAGAGCCCTCGACCAAGATATCTTCAGGTTCACAGACAGAGTAAAAAGGTCTTGCAAAGGACTGAACAACTATATTTGGGAAATTTGGAACCACACTTGCCCAGCTCTGCCGTTTGCCTGCGGGGTTGGCCGGGAGATCCCACCAGCTTCAAGTGCGATTTGGATTGGGTCCTGTGCAGGCAGTAGGTTCTCATCTGTAAAACTGGGATACGGTGGTGGGGGCAGATCTATTTGATGCTAAATTCATAATTTATGAAGACACTGAACGCTGTGGAAAAGCTGAAAGCTACAGTCAATGTGTAGATTTTTCTTTCTAAATCAAGAGACATTTAGGAATATGTATTCCTATACTTGAATTCTTTATAGTTATGTATTTGGGTTTGCTCTTTCTTCCAGAGGTGCCAAAAGTGCTGCAGTTCTGTGCCCAAATTGCAAATGATCCATCAGTTGTTGAGAGCTCACGGGTGCAACCGGGAGAGGCGGCTGCTGCGAGGAGTGCTTGTGTGCTGTCATCGCACAGCTCCGGCTCTCGCGGTGCCGGCTCCCGGTGTGGGGTCCGTGGGTACCTGTACGGCCGCCTGGCAAGTCGGGGGAGGCCATCCCTTCCACCCCAGCACCAGTTACTGGTGCTTCTGAGGGTGCCGGTGGACATCTGGATATGGCAACATCAGCTGCCTGCCGGGCACAGCGGTCCAGCAGCGTAGAAACTGCTTGTGCAGGACCTGTCAGTGATGCTTGCTTTTTTTTTTCCCCCCCTGAAGGAAAAAACACACGTCCTGGTGGGTGGAAATGCAGCATTAGCAACTCATCTGTTAGAGCTGGTGCTTCTGCTCTGATCAGGTCCTGTTGTGCATCCGCACCAGGGCAGATGCGGGGGGATATGGATACCCCAAATCAGGATAGCTGGAGGATGCCAGGGCAAGGTCTGCAGCAGAAGGGCTGGTGGGGCCCTGGAGGGCTCTGGTTGGTGGCTTCTGGTACCTGTATCATGGGTAAATTTTTAAAACTCTCAGACAAATACCTGTCAGGAGTGGTTTGGGGAGGGGGGAGTTGATTCTGGTGTGGGACAAGCATGAAGATGCATTAAGTGATCTCCTGTAGCCGTTTCCACCATTATTTTCTATGATTTATGCATTAGCTTAATTTTTGTAATTTCCTCCTTCCTAGGTTGATTAATACTAAATTTAATTTTCTGTAATCAACTTGAGCGTGTAACTTGGAGAGATGAGGTTTAGGCTGATTGCGGTAAAAATCTACCTATCCTGTCTAGCTTGAATAAAGCAAAACTAATTTTAGCTCTAAATTATGCAATATTTTCATGGAGCTCTGCAGCCTACTTATATTTAACCTTTGAATGGAGTGCTCTATTTTTCAGATCACCTAATGTAAACTTTGTAAATGGGTTTTTTAATTATGAGAAACCCACCTGCATGCCATCAACCAAATTATTAGCGAGGCAGAGAAGGATAACCAATAGTGCTGTCAGACTTCAGCTGAATATGAAAAATGTTTAAATGCCAAGAACAGAGGTTGCCAAGAAATAACTTTAAACACCAGGTGCTGGAGGAACAAATTAATATGACTTATTTTATTTTTAGAAATAGTGAGTTGAGGCCTGATGCAGATAGACATTTCTATGTGCAGCAGCAGCAGCTGTGCAATAGGACTGACAAAATCAACACAACCTTCTCTTAAAAGAAAAAGAAAAGATCTAATTTAGTTTAAAAATGCCCTAGGTAGGGGGGGAAAGAGAACTTTATCTATTCTCCGCTATTTGTAAGACTTTGGTGAGCCATTCTTGTGCTGGTGCTTATCAGAGCTGTCCGGGATGTGGTTTGGGATGACCTTGAAGCAAGAAACTCCTGTGTAAAAGCCACTCTTGAAAGCCTTTCGCCGGTACACGCAATCTAGTTTCATTTTGTTTATGCTTTGCTGCTGGCAGGGCCCACTGCTAGGGACAGTGAGTCTAAATGTTCATGCTGGGCTTATTTTCCCCAGCCAGTGCAGGGAATCAGAGGTAATTTCTAGAGAAAGTGGGACCCAAAACAGCAGTAAGTCAGTATCACGAAGCCAATAAGAAGGATGTGTCAGCTTGGGAAAACGGCTGCAATGAGCTTCCTGTAGCTTTTTTAGCAAAGTGGGTTTGTGGAAGCCTTCTGTGAAACTTCATCACTGTTGTAGCTGAAGGCGTGAGTTACAAAAATCTGGGTCTTTCTAGTGGATGCAAATGGCTGGAAGCCACGTTGGGGAAAAGGTGCATTCATAACGGTGGCTCTTTTGGATGTCTGGTGACTGTCAGACAAAACCCAGATCTGTAATTACGTTGTGTTTTTGTGAATGTGCTTCAGCAGTCTATTCTCACTGGGCTAATTTTGAATTTTTTGGGGTGCCATGAGTAAATAGATCCTCCTATGGCCATGGCGGGTCAGCTGCAGTTATTACCACAGGCTACTTCTTCAGTCCAGGCATGAAGGTGGCTGCTTAGGGATTAATTTAAGGGTGATGTGTGCAGCGATTTGGGTGATGTGCGTAGCCTGTCATCAGGCTTAACAGCCTGTCTGGGGGCCCTGGCTGTCAGCAGGGTGCTCTGTCGGTGACCCATGGGAGGAGGTCTCCCTGGGACTGTAGGTTTAGGTACTGGAGGTGTTTCCTCTTCCTCCAAAAAATGTTTGGTTCACTCCAGCCCAGGATGTGTGGACTTTGGCTTGTTTTTTGTTTTTTTTTTCTTGATTCAGGTAAACTTGAAAGCTCCCTGCTGTGCAGCTCTGTGTTTTCTCTCACTGCCCTGGCTTTTACCTGTTCTGAGAAAGCCTCCGCCAGCAGCCGCGGGGGGGGTCTCACCTGCCGCCCTGCCGAGCCTTCCCCTGCCTCTTGCTCACCTTGCCCTTTGATTACTTGCACTGCTGCCAATACTCAACTTCTTCAATATCATTCTGATTTGTCTCTAACATTATTACTCATCAGGTGTTCGACAGGTCTGCCTCTCGTTATTTCTGCTTGTTCTGCCTCATTTCTGTATTACCAAAGTAATTTGCAGGCCCGCCCAATTGGAGCCCCTGTTTCCCTCCCCAGGTAGGTGTGACCTTGCCTGCCCTCCAGGGTAACAGCGGTCCTCCTGCAATCCCATTGATCCGATCCTCCAAGGCCGGAGAGAGCATTTCATGCATCATCGTAACAAGTTGTTCGCAACTCCCTGTGCACCGGGCTTCAAATTCAGCCTTTCAAAAGGCTTTGATAAAGAAGGAAGGATCATTTTTTTCCTGACTGCTGCAAATGAAAAAGCTTTTCACTTGGGAGTCGTGGGTCATATTTATGGAAATGGGGAGAGCACTTGCAATATTTATAGCGGTTACAGAAGCAATTGAATCTATCTTTTATTGATATGTATTTACATGCCCACAAAAATCTTATTGCACAGTAGTCGGGAGAACTTTATTTAGATTTAGTATTTTGAAGTAATATTTTAGTGCTTCTTTATTATCCATGGAGTGCGAGATTCAATATTTCAAGTAGGACTGTCACCAAACAGCCGGAGGTTTTTAAAAGATTTTTATTTTACATAAAGATAAATGTTGAAGCCACATTTTTCAGAGGCACCATCTGTTCCGTGTTGACCTTAATTTTCTGGATGAGTGCTTTTCTTCAAACGTTTTAAGTCTTGTCTACATTTCATTTGGTTGGGAGTGTTTAGGTTATTTGTTGAACAGGAAATCAGATATTCAGAATGCAAACACACCATTACATTGCAAATTATTCCGTTTGTATAATTTAGCAAACTGCTTTGTAAATACTCTGCAGACTTGCTGGGGTAGCTCTGCGTCTCTGACATCTGGTGGGCCGGCCCTGTATGGAACTGGATGTCTTTTGAATGTCACCATCATGCCTTGCACTGGGAGATGGGGCGCAGGACACCGAGTGAGAACTGCAGAGGTGTGGGTAGTTTTTAGGGACAAGGGTAGGATAAGGATAGGGGTTTCTGGCCTTGGAAGGACTTGCTGTTCAGGCTGTCTAAACAACAATACCTGATCCTACTCAAAGCAGGGCACTAAAATAGCTGTATGTCTACATATGCATCATCCCCATGGGGCAACACCTCCACTTCTTCCTTCAAATTCTTCTTGCTCTTGTGTCTTAGCTGAAATAGGCTTATAGGTGATTTTTGCCTTCCTTTGCCTCCAGCCTTTCTTCGTGGCTTGTCCGAGCTCCTGCAGCTCTGGCGGTTCAGCTGGTTGTTACCCTGCTACCTTCAAGGGCTTTCAAGATCTCCAGTCTCTCTGCTTCTTCTGTCCTGTATCAGCTTTGTGGGCTTGGCACATTCCCCCATCCTGAGCTCATCTGCCCCCTTGTCAGCCCCGTAGGAGCTTCCCAGCACCGCTGACACTGCCCCTTCCAGGGGGCTGTAGCTAAGACCTGCATAGGGATATGTTATATGTTCTTTATTGATAGATCTGGTCAATAGATTTGGTATTGATAGATCTATTATTGATCTGGGCTAACGCTGACCCACAACAGCAACCATTTTAGTGACAAAATGTACTCATTGCAGGGTTGGTAACGTCTTCATGGCTTTGGATTGCAAGTGGGATTGTAATCATGCCATTACATTTCTTTTCATAACGTAGTAGATCCTTTTGCCCCTCCTGCTCTGCAATGTTTGTAGCCTAACGCAGAAGGGGTATTGAGACTTTTTTCCCCCTCAGAATATGGATTTGGAAATAAAACTAACAATGTGGTAGGAAAAAGTGATACACACATTATTTTTTTTTGTGTGCTTCAAGAAAATCCCAGAGGGAAATACCGTAAGGATTGCACTCTCTTGAATTAACCCACTGGTTTCTTTACAGATCTACTGTATAATTGCCTAGTAAAGCCCATTTCAATGAGATGCCAAGACGTGGAGGAAAAGAGTTGAACAAATCACAAAATACCTGCTTAAACCCAAACTGTGGTGTTTCCAAATACAAAAGCCCAGAGCGTGTCTCACCAGGCTGCCTGGCTTTGGAAATAGCTATTGCTACACCAAGTTTTGGGGGAAGTGTTGGAGGGGGAGGCAGGGGGCAGGAGCGGCTGCTGGACTTGTGGCTCACACTAGTGGCTGTTTGCCGCCCAGAAAACCATGTGGTGCTCTGCAGCTGGATAGTTAGAGGGTTCGTGGCTGTTTGCATGGTACATACTGCGGCCGAGGCCTCGTGGAGTGAAGGCAGCGTTTGGTTGGGGCGGAGGAGGCGGTGGGTCAGGTTGCCCGCCGTCCTTCTTCCCACCGTGCCCAGGGAACCAGGACTCTGCTGGGAAGTGGGGATGTCGAGTCTCTCGTTTTTTAACTCCAGGCTAGCTCAAGGTATTTTAAAGAGATCTTTTTCTAATCTGTGCTATAAAACAATCAAACTAAATTTAGAGTGGGGTAAATTTTGTCTCTCCTGGTTATCTCTAGCATCTAGATTTATATCTCTGTATGCAAGGACAGGAGTGACTAGTACTGGAGAAAACAAAGTATGCTCTTCCTCCACCACTGAAACAATGTTCTTCTGCTCTCTGAAAAAGCACTGAGTCTTGCAAATAGAAAATGAGAGTGGTTTGGTTGTTTTGGTCTTGTTTTGAGGCAGTGATTTATAAAATAAGTCAAATTGCACATCTGAAAATGGGTGAAGAGTAACTCAGAAAGAACTACTGTCCTTTGTGCCTGCAGGACGGGCTCTTTCAGAAGTCAAGATGTCTGGCTTAACTACCGGAAGGTGAGCTTTTAATTATTACTGTAATTAATCTCTGTTTTATCTTTTTCTTTTTTAATCTACTCATCAGTGACAGAAGGAGCTGTTGAAGAAACCCATTGAAAGCAGGACTCTTTAGCAGAGCAGGGCTTTCCCAGGTGTGGGCAGTGGGGTGCGGGCTCAAAAATAGCCCGTTGGGCTGATGGCAGCATTTAGGACTTCAAATACCGCTCTAGGACAGCTTGAAACCTTCGAACTATCAAAAAGCTGGACTGTGCTTAAAAGCTGGACTGTGCATTTGATGTGGAAGTCTTGGGTGAGAGAGTGGCATCCCAGCATGCTAACCGCCCTGGTGGCATGAAGCCCACTTCGCGGGGGGGGGGGGGGTCCCATTCAAGGGTCCCAAATGAAACGTGAACATCCCATGGCTAAGCCTGAGTTTGCAGTAAGATGCTGTTGGAGACTATGGCCGCAGTGGGGTATGGGAATGAACAACAGCTGTGTCCTTTTCAAAACAGATCTACATTAAAAACAGTATGTCTTTCTCTTCAGCAGAAAAGTGTTTAGTTTTACAAGATAAAAATACATTTGTTTCTACGCTTCTGCCTTTCTATGATTGGTTAAGAAAACACCTAGCTTTGGTAGCATCATTGTAGAATAAATGTTTTAAAATCTCTTGATGTCTGTTCGTCATGTTTCTGTGGATAGTTCCACAGTCAAGGTTTGAACAAAAAATTCTTTTGAGACAAAACAACTAACTTTTATGTGATTTAAAGAAGGCATTCTGCAAATACTGCCTTTGCTTAGATGTGGTCAGATCTGCACCACGTGAGTAAGTGTATTAAAGATGACCAAAAGTATTCTGACCTGCTGGGCTGCAAATTAAATATGAAGTCACTGTAAAACTATTTGGAAGATTAAAACTTTGTTTCCTAAGCTGAAAAGAGAGGGTTGAAAGCTAAATGCTTATCCATGGGAATGCCTGAACCATCACGTGATTTTAGATGTCAAAAAATAAGTGTTGTGAATCTGTGGGGCTGAGGGGGGGATCTGCTTTCTATTGGCACATAGGATAGGTCACCATTTACAATAACAAAAGCAACAGCATCCACCAAAACCTTCAAACCTGGCATCACCCTCCCCAAAATCTGCGCTCACTTTTCATTGCAAGTACTTCTATGTTTGCATTGTGGTGAAATCCAATGTCCTGCTGCCTGTTTAATTTTTGAGGCAGACCGCTGTGCAGTCTGTCTCACGTGGTGAGACTCTGATGTTGAAAAATCTAGCAGAAAACTGGCAGGTCAGATGGGGAAGCGGTACAGATCTTGCTTTTTTTTTTTTTTTGTCAGGGTGAAACAAGGTGCTAAATAATGGGAGGTTTTGTGTGTTGTTTGATATTTGTATATACCACCAGGCATAACCACACGGTGCTGATCAGGAAGACGGACTGATAGGCAAGTGTGTAGCTGAAGGTGATCGCCAGGGGGGTTCCTAGGGAGGTTATTAAGGGCTGTAGAGAAGGGGAACGCAAGCTAATTGTTTTGATTCTCCTGGTCTGCAGCAAGAAAGGAAATCTTCACCTCTGCTGATCCAGTCACGGCCCTGCCACTTTGCTTGCAGTGCTCCGGATGAGAAAATGAACCCTCTGACCATCATGTGCCATACAGTGCTGGCTGCCCGGGGGTCTCACCTGTGTGCTGTTAAAGCCCTGCCTCACAGGTGCTCTGGTCTCTCCAGAAGGGCCGTAGCCGATCTCCTCGCTGGGCTGGGGCAGCACGGCGCTCCCAGGGCTTCCACTACTCAGTGAAAATCCAAGCTTCAAAATAACTACCCAGTGCTTGGAAGAGGATGGCCAAAGAAAGAGCAAGGTTGGTTTCCTGCGCTTCTGAGAACTGTTTTCGTATTCACTTCTCACAGTAAAGAATTAAAATTGCTATTTTGTTTGAATCCATAGCTTTTGTAAAGCATGCTCCCCTCTGAGGAAATTACCACAAACCCAAATGTTCAAAAGCTGAACATCATTTTTCCTTATTAGACCATGCTATTATCCCATGTAATCTCTGGATTATAACTAATTAATGTAGCTACACCTAATTATTGAGTTAGCTACAGGTGAGAAGGAGCTTACTTTTAATGAGATTTTTGTTTGATGGAAATGAATGGGTTCTCTAAATGGCACGTCCTTTCATTCACAATTATTTGCCAAGAATTGGATATCACAGTGATGTCGGTTGTTTTCTGTTTTGTTTTGTTTTCCAAACATAATGCAAAATGTAATGTGTGGTGATTTGGTTGACTGCTCAGGAGCAGAGTGCTATTTGAGAAGAGGCTTGGAGTGATGACTTGCACTTTGCTAGGATTCCCAAATGTAAGAAACTGGGAGTGCAGGCAATAGTGCAGAGATATCACAGCGATGTGATTGAGGGTGGCAATAAAGTCACTGCTTGGAACTGGGCATCTGGAAGAGATCTAGTCCATTAAAAAACTTCTAGAACAGTGTACAGGTACAGCTTGTGCGCAGCCCCAAAATGATGTTCATTCACTGCACAGGTGATTCTGATCTACAGCAGGCTGGTGCTGCTCTGCTATAAACCATTTTCTCCCTCGCCTGGCTGCCATTAGTACTTGGGATATTTTAACCAAAATCTGAAAGAGAAAAAGATGTCACTTTTGCTGGTCTCAGTGAGATCAGAGCGCGATACGCTCTCTTGTTAACATTGCTGTCACAACTTGAAGCCAAATATAGTCCTAAATATTATTTATTGGTTCATCCAAATGCAGACTAATAGTTTTCCCCCTTATTTATGGAAATAACATGGTTTACTTGCCATCTGGTTGTTATATACTATTTCCTTTTTCTTCTCTCCCCAAGATAAAATGAAGATCTTTTGATTAGCAGCTACAGTAAAATGCAACTGATTTATTTGTGAGAATTGCTGTTTGCCAAGTACATTGCTGTACCAAAAGCACTGTTTGTTATGATATTGTACTGAGTCACTTGTTGATGCTATTTGAGGGAGAGAATTTAGTTAAAGAAACTGTAACAGGATGTTCATTTTATTTCAGTACTTGTAATCCTGAGTCGTGTCTGACAGATGATGAAATACAGCAACTCACATTTTAGCCACGGCTTCTCTTAACATAATTTGGTGATCCTGTAACTTGATAGAGGGTGGAAAAATACACAGAGCTGGTTTCATGCAGAGAGGTTTATTTTAGTTGTCGCTCTCTGTTGAAGCACTCTTAAACTTTGCATGTCTGCGGCACTTCGTCATGTCTTTAAATATTGTGTAGTTAGGGTGAGACAAGAGCCGGTGTGTAGACAGCGCATGGCTTTGCAGGTAGTGGATCCGTCTCAAGTGCGCGGGTTCTGCCTGCGGAGATCAACTAGGCTGACTCTTGGTTGACCATGTTGGCTGCCTCACAGTTTGCTTCCACTGCAAAACTAGGAAATCCCCAGGTGTTTGGTTGTGTGCATGCAAAGTAAGGAAGCAAAGGGAAAGTTATTTCTTGTTTAAGTGGTTGAATTCAAACATTAAGTGAAAGTTTGGATATAATTTTATGCAAGGCTGTTCATCGACGAGAGTGTGACTATTCAGGCGACTATCAGAGTGGTATGAACCATCGAATGTGTATTATTATTATTATTTCCTGTATGAATGTATTAATGATGGTAAGATCCTGAAGTTGAGCGTATTTCCTCTTAGGAGCACAGAGACCTTTCAAAATAATTTGCATGTATCACTTCAGCTTCACTTCAGGGTAGCAGGCAGCCAATCTTTAAAAGCACAGAGGACTTATGGTCAGAAAATAAAGAATATTGACTCCATTTGTGTAGGAAGAATTTATGTCGGAAGAATGCAATTATTAAATTTGGAATTTGACCAGGATGCACGATACTGCTTTAACTGAGGGAAAATACTATAGGGTGAACATTGATCAGAGGATATAAGGATGTCGTTTCACTTTTAATTTGGGTGCATGCATGTTCAGCAGGGCAGTTCATGTTGTTGGCACCAAGGTGACAAGTTGGCTGGGAAAGCAAGATGATACCCCTCATCTCGCGCAGTCGTTGGTTTTCTTTTGGTATCCTGCAGATGCAGCATAGCCAGGTTTGGTCTCGCACTGGTACGGCAGCGTGACTGTCCAAAGGCTTCTCCCTTCACCCCTTCGCCTCCGGGCATTCCCAGGAAATGTGTGTGACCAGGCAGCAGAGCAGCTAAGAAGGCTTCTTCACCCCTTCATAGAAAAGTACAACAAACACAGGGAACGTAGGTAAAACTGTACATTTAAATCATCTGCAGACAAGTAGTGAAATACATTCATCCCTCCTGGCACTGTTCCTAATTTATATTTAAAGCAATATGAATTTCATGAGCGTTTTAAAAAATCATATTTTAAATTCAATTTGCTGTCAACTCATTTGATGTTTTGTGTAAAGTCATTTCCCGTAAACAGGTTACTGAATATCAAAAGACTTGTCTCATACATAATTTTTGGAAATAAATAATATTATAATAAAGATGAGAATCTGGCCCTCATGTGAGTCAGCAAGCGCTTTCTGGATCGCTGCAATTCTTTGGTGCTTGCTTTATCACAGTCAAGGGAGTGTCCTGGGCAAAAAACATTCGAGAAACACTCAACAACAATAACATTATTTTCTAGGCTACAGTAGGTTATTCTGCAATTAACTACTGACATATAATATATGAAGAAAGACATCAGTGTATTTTTTTTTCCAAAAATCAAAAAGAGAGTTGGAAGAAAATGGATTAAAATACCTCAAATCTGACAGAACTTTCATGCTGTAGAGCTCATGCAGAGTAATGGACTGGGTAATATTAATAGATATGTTGAAAACTAAGACATGTTTGTTAAAAACTGTTGAAGAAATAGCTGCTGTATTTCCTTGGCATGGGATTCTTACCTATGCTTGGAGATTGCTGTCATTTGGCAGATGCTGCGCTCTGTAAAACTGAGCATCAAAGCTGGTATGAAACCGAATCCTTTGCAAAAACAAATAAATTGGCCTCTGGATGTCACCAATTTCTCTTCCAAATGCTGAATAATGTACCCTGGGTGTTAGCATATAATGTACAATTAAGCTTCTTGGGCTTTCTCAAAGAATTGATGGATTCCTATCATGGTAGATCAGGCCAGTGAGGTTGAAATAGCTTTTTATTTATTCATTTCTTTATTCATATATTTGAACAAGCTCTGTTGTGAAAGTGGGCTTCTCCCTCTGTCTTTGAAAACTGCTAGAAAAACTAGTTTCTAAATTTTGGATCTCTTGCGTTGTAGTTGCATCAATATAACATAAACACTGAAATAGTATCTGTTATATTAAAGGTCATTATGGGCAACTGGACATTGCACTGGGTAGAACTGAACTCTCCTTTTGGCTTTCTCCAGCAAACTGCCTCCTAATTGGTACAGGTTTGAAGCCGTTTTATACCTTCATAAAATTCAAAGCTAGACTTTGAATTCCCAAGCTCCCAAATTTTCCCAAAACAATCTTTTTTTCCCAGCTGCTCATTGCCCTGGAAGAATTTGTGTGTTATTTCAGTTAGGGAAGGAAGCTCTGCCTAATTGCTAAGCATCAAAATGCACTAAAAAGTAGAATTTCTGAGTGTGAAGCAGCTCAGCTGAAGCCACTGAAGCATTTCTGAAACTGCACCATCACATCCCAGCTCTGAACCCACCTCAGGGCCCCTCTCTGCTTGTCTCCAAGGTTTGCTATGCATGCCTTGTGGCACTGAGAGACATGACAACTCTGTTACAGGGCTCGGACAAAAGAGTTGTCCAGCCTTTGCCTTTCCCCATCATTTCTGGGCTGGCTCCAGATGTGCTACACATGGCCAGAGCTTTCTCCTTCTGAGCCAAAGGTTTTGAGCTGGGTCCTGCCTGCTGCGAGACCGTGGGCTGAGCTGACAGCAGTGGTACCCACATATATATTTAGCCTCCGTCAGCTACGTGTCTTTCAGTATATTATTAATGACGCTAGAAAAGACTTGGGAGCCAGAAGGTTTGTAGGCAAGGAGACCAAAGCAGACCCATGCTGCAGGGGTGGGAGAGAACGATGAGTCCTGGCGAGGGCTGAAGGAAAACCCTGTTATTGCAGAAGGTGGACAGTGGTGGTCACCACCGAAAGGAGAAAGGAGCAGGTTTGTCTTTCTATTCTGCACCATGTGCTTTATAGTTGTTGGGCAAATTCTCATCTGGTGGGTATTGGATCTATTTATCCTCAGTGGAACTGATCTGACTTAAAACATGATAGGGATATGACCTAATGTGTGTGCCTGAGAAAAGATTCATTATGAGGAATGGAGAGGTGTGGTACAAATCCCGGGTGTTCGTGCGGTAGCGTTTTCCCCTGCGTCCCTTTTATGAAGAAAATGAAATGAATCCCTGAGGGTCATAGACACCTGGACCTAGTCTGAAAATGCTGACACCATTGCCTTGACTTGATTCTTGGAAAACATTCAGAGTGGACAGAAAGTGGAGCATGGCGCAGGCAGAATGGGGAAACTGGGAATAAAACCAGCATTCCCCAGTGAGTACACGGCTTTGAAGGAGTAGAACTGTAATGTGTGCTGGTAACACTGAAGCCTGCAAGTTAAAATTGTCATAATATGAAGCAAATCCACAATACCCACAGCAGGAAGCTCAGCACATTACAGTGGAATTAATACACTATTTCTGTGGTAAAACGTGGGGCATGCTGAATAGCAGCTAAATCATCAGGGAAGAGCCTAGCCAGAAACCCTGTATTCCTTTTGAGTTCTTGTTCTGAGAGCATTTGACATGTCCTTTCCCACTCCGGGGAAAAGCAAAAATAAAGCTTCCCAGTGCCTGCATGCAGGGCAGGACTGATATCCATCTCGGTCACGGCAGCTCTTTTCTTTGAGAGGCCGCCATGTCCTCAGGGTCACCGAGATGCCTCCTCCACGGAGACCATGGCCTGAGGGCAGTGAGTGGTCGTCAAAGGTGAGGAAGAAATAGCATCCTTTGGCCGTTGGCAGGTGTTGTGCTGACTCTCGATCGTGGGCTGTGCTCATAGTTGCAACAGTTATTAAAAAGAAGTCACCACAGATGTCACCACCTGGGACAGCCTCCCAAAGTATCAATAGCTCTCTGCTGCACACAGAGGTCAGATGATGCTGGGGGAAATTTTTATGTAACGTAGTATTTCTGATGATACTGATGTCTGAGAGCCTGCTGTGAAGTTTGTAGAAAAGGCTCAGCAGTGTGGAGGTGCCAGGTGATGACTGTGACCTGTGCGTCCCTTCGCTGCAGGGCCAGTGGGGTAGGGGTAAGCTGGGAATCAGAGCTTCCTATGTGATGACAATAAATTAAATTGGAGAAGAGGTTGTCTTTGAGTTCTTGAAAGGGGGAAGGAAAAAGAAAGTTAACTTCAAGTGAAGACAGTTCTCTGTGGCCAGGGCTCTTTGTGACAAGGAATCCAGAAATGCTTGAGCCAGAGGTGAGGAGGCACAGGACCTCCTCTGCAACGCACAGTCGCTCATGGAGGGGCAGCTGCACCCCTTGGCCACCCCGGGGCCTCCAGGCTCACCCACTGTGCTGGGATGGGTGGATGTGTAGGAGGGCAGAAGATACAGTCAGGTCAGGGGCACCCTGGTGTTTGCCAAACAGCTGGTAAGATTGAGCGCTGCTTTTTTTGAGGCATATTATAATGTAAGATGCTGGAAGTACAATGATGAGTTTCCGTACCAAGGAGCACGGCTGAATTGCTGTCAGGTTTCTGTCCCTGAACCACTGGCTCTGTCGTGTCGATAGGTGGTGCAAGTTTGCTTCAGTTTCTGGAAAGCTGGAGCATTTTTTCAAAGATTGCAGTACATGTGTTAGGCTAACAGTGGGATTGGAGAAGGAAAAGCTAAACGCTGTGCCAGTTGTAAGTAAAGCTGAATCTTAAATATAACCTCTCCGTGGTCTGGGCAGTACCAAAACAGCAGAGGCAGTGTCATGTTGTGTGTGTTACTTCCATAGGTGCTCGGGATTGTGCCTGGTAGATGGCATTTAGACAGGTCTTGCAGCAGAGGGACAGGGCAGACAGCAGTGAACTCCCAAGAGTGAGGACCAGGTCGGTGGGAGCCTGGGTCTGCTGCCGGGGGCTGCCCCGGCCCCTCGGCACAGCCTGGCTGCTGCAGCCGAGAGGGGTGAGCTCAGCTCGCCCAAAAGGAGCTCTTGGAGGAAAAAAGGCTGCAGCAGCGAGGACAGTGAAGCAATTGGACAGTCTCCATCTTCTGCGTAGCGCTAAGTGGTAGTGGTTATGACGGAAAGTGAAAACCTTGCTGATGCTGAGCAGAAATGACAAAGCCCCAGTGTCAGCTAAGGCAGCTATGACTGACAAAAAAAAAAAAAAAAAAAAAAAAAAAAAGAAAAGAAAAAAGAGGATCTGCACCAATCTGCACCAAAGCTGGGCGTCTAACAAGCCCTTGCCCACTGAATGTGCAGTTGTGTAGTTTGCTGATCGGACTGTAAACGTGTCCTGTAAGGTTTGTAAATGGGTTGTGTTGCAGGTCTGGGAAATCTGGTATAAATCAGAGAAGCAGAGTTAGTGGTTTGCAGGAACATGAGGCAATCAGGACTTCCACTGCCAAAGGAGCTCTGTCCTAGTTTTTCCAGCGGTTAACTGTGGGGTTGTGGAGTCTAAATTTATTATATGGAAATATTTGGTTCAGCTTTTTCTTCGAAATAGATCCCTATGGATATCTGTTTGCAGGTCCACCCAACAGCAGAAGGAATTGATGCTCAGGCCATACAGTGTTTAATGTAAGGAGACTATGAAGCCGAGGAGAGAGAAAAGAAATCGGTGCAGTCTGTCTGCAGGAATATTTTCTAAAAGGGTTTGTTTGCATGCCCTGTAGCTGGCAGTCATCCTGCGCACAGCTGTCCAGGGAATGATGATTTCTCTTTGCTGCGGCTTTCAAGGTTTTTAACTGTGTCTTTTTCATATGGAAACAAAAAAAAATTCTTTTGGACTCTTTTCATCAAAATTGAAACGTCTGGTTCGGGTGCAAAAATAGTGGATGTGTTCTCAAGGCAGTGCACATTTTGCTTCTGCTTGCCCTGGTGTGTAAGGGCATTAGGTGCCACTATGGGAGATTCAGGTCCCCCCTGTCACTATGGCACCGACCTGCAAAACCCCTTGTGTGCGTATGTGCCTGCCCGCACCCTTCCAGCCTCCCTGCCTGCTTTCCCAGGCAGCTTTAATTGAAAGCAGTATATCTCCAGGCTGAAATGTTTTCTGGAAAAGCAGTATGCTTCAGAAAAATGTTGCTTGGTTAAAAATGTCTCAAACAGTAAGAACAGTCCTGGAGATAGAAGTAGTGGAGATAACAGGGTTTAGACAGCTTTTCTACTAGGTTGCTGCTTTGCTACATTTGTGGATTAATCAAGGCCTTTGCCAGATAGGATGGAAGAGCAAAGTTAAGGCAGATCAGTCTCTGGTATCTCGGTCATTTGTTTTTCCTCCCCTTCCCAGCTGCCTCTCCTCACACAGCACAGTTTTGGACAGGGCGACCGCCTTCTCCCGCTGCTGTTGAAGTCAAGCTGCAGGAAAAAACTGCAGTGACCACCAGTCCCCGCAGACGAGGAGAAGACCTTGCCATCGTTCCCAGCTTCCCTGCCGGGTGGGCAGGTCCTGCTCCGCACCAACACGCAGACTGCTCTGACAAGTGGGATGGGTCATGATCCCATGGTGTGCGATTCTCCAGTCGATGAATTCAGGGAGGACGGCCCTCTCCAGAGAAACGTGGAGCGCCTCTGAGACGGATGGGTGAAAACGCTGCATTAAGATCTCTTGCTAATAATCTTTGATTAATGTGGTTATACTGTTGTTAAAGGCTGTTGCTGGACAGGATTAAGGAAGAAAGACCTATGAGAAGTAGGATTGGTTGTGAGTTATCTCCCCGTATCTTTTAATCTCATGTGGTACAGCCTGATGTTTTCAAGTCTTCCTTTTGAAATGGCAGATAGAAACATATTGCTGCTGTCTGGAACCTTTAATCTTCAAATGGAAATAAGCTTTTCTTGCAGCAGTAGGCTGCTTTTTCAGATGCTTTCAGAAATGCTGATGTTGTGCCTTCGTTGATCTGGCTAATTAAAAATGAGCTCCTGTCAATCAAAACCATTACTTTAATGGTAATGGCAAAAATGCGAAGTGCAGCTCTAGTAAATCAGTATTAGGGAGAAATGTGCCTCCTTTCCTCCATCTAATTCACTGAGGAAGAATTTAGGTTTTTATTGTGAGTTTTGATATTCACAGGCCTTTCTGTTACGAATTTTACTCTTTTAATTTCTGTTGGCTGCCCAGATAACCAATGAGAGTTTATTCAAAATACTTCATTACTTACCCAAAGTTTGCAAAGAGCCTTATGAGGTCTCTCCTCGAGGCCTCTGTTGGGCTGAGTCCAGCTGGGTTCAAGACACCTCCTCCTTTTCCACCTCGTACAGTTCACATCCTGGCCCCTTAGGAACACCTGGTTTTAGCAGATACTACATTTTGCTCCCTGCAAAAATGGTCAGAACTGAACCCGTAGCCCCAGGTTGTCAGTCCCCTGAGCTGTGCAATTCACCATGGTCTGTGTGCTGCCCTAAATGTTCAGACAGCTGACCCTGATGATGCTGAATCCTTCTCTCGAGAAGCCCATCTTGCTGGCTATGTCTGGCTGAGAAGGCACCTAATGTATACTCCCTGGTTATGCACATACAGACACGGAAGTATTTTTCCTCCCTCCCTTACATCCCCTCTGTGTATTTGGCTTTTTAAAATCTATTTCTGCACCAAATAGATTGGTTGTTGCAGTGAGTATAGAGTTTTACTTAGAAGCGCACACAAGAAAGATACCTGATGGTAAAAAAAAATAAAAATAAAAATCCTTCTGGAAACCATGCTAAGGCACATGGAAAATAAGTCGAAAATAAGGAGGTGATTGGTGACAGCCAACATGGCTTCACTAAGGGCAAATCATGCTTAATAAATTTAGTGGCCTTCTATGATGGCATTACAGCATTGGTGATAAGGTAAGAGCAACTGATATCACCTACCTGGACTTGCTGTCAATGCAAAGCATTTGACACTGTCCCACATGGCATCCTGGTCTCTAAATTGGACAGACATAGATTTGATGGATGGACCACTCAGTGGATAAGAAATTGGCTGTATGGCCGCACTCAAAGTTGTGGTCAACGGCTCAATGTCCCAGTGGAGACCAGTGATGAGTGGTGATCCTCAAGGGTCGGTACTGGGACTGGTGCTGTTTAACTGTTTAACCATCTTTGTCGGTGGCATGGACAGTGGGATTGAGTACACCCTCAGCAAGTTTGCCGATGACACCAAGCTGTGTGGAGCGGTCGACATGCTGGAGGGAAGGGATGCCATCCAGAGGGACCTGGACAGGCTTGAGAGGTGGGCCTGTGCAAACCTCACAGAGTTCAACCAGGCCAAGTGCAAGGTCCTGCATGTGGGTTGAGGCAATCCCAAGCACAAATACAGGCTGGGTGGAGAATGGATTGAGAGCAGCCCTGAGGAGAAGGACTTGGCGGTGCTGGTGGATGAGAAGCTCAACTTGAGCCAGCAATGTGTGCTTGCAGCCCAGAAAGCCAACTGCATCCTGGGCTGCATCAAAGGAATTGTGGCCAGCAGGTCAAGGGAGGTTATTCTCCCCTTCTACTCCACCTGGAGCACTGAGTCCAGCTCTGGGGCCCCGGACATAAGAGGGACTTGGACCTGTTGGAGCGGGTCCAGAGGAGGGCCGTGAAGATGATCAGAGGGCTGGAGCATCTCTCCTGTGAAGACAGGCTGAGAGTTGGGTTTGTTCAGCCTGGAAAAGAGAAGGCTCAGGGGAGACCTTATTTTGCTCTTTCCAGCCCCCCGCCAAAGGGGGCCTACAGGAAAGACAGGGAGGGACTCTTCATCAGGGATTGGAGCGATAGGATGAGAGGTAACAGTTTTAAACTGTTTTAAGCTGGAAGAGGGGACATTTAGATTAGATATTAGGAAGAAATTCTTTACTGTGAGGGTGGTGAGACACTGGAACAGGTTGCTCGGAGAAGTTGTGGATGCCCCATCCCTGGAAGTGTTCAAGGCCAGGCTGGATGGGGCTTTGAGCAGCCTGGTCTAGTGGGAGGTGTCCCCACCCAGGGCAGAGGGGCTGGAACTAGATGATCTTTAAGGTCCCTTCCAACTTCAACCATTCTACGATTCTATGGTCAAGGTTTGAAGGTTATAAGTGTGCAGTGTTAGAGTGGTGTCAGCTCTGTCCCTGGCTAGCAAACCTGTTTGCAACACAGATGAACCAAAACAAACCTGCCTTTATATATGGAATTTCTCAAATGCTGGTACAAAGACCCCAGGTGCCTTAATGATTAATTAGATTCAAAATGGCAAATATGACTGCCTAGCAGCAAAAACTAATTATATGCAAATAGTGAATTAACTCAACAAAGTTAACTCAAACGACCTCAAAGCAGCTTGAGGATATTAAAAAATATTTCTTGTCCTCCCCCATGCCACAAAATGCAAGAAACAAACCTTCCTCAGAACAGCCTTGTATAGAGACACTCTTTGACTTCCCCCTCTTTTCCTGTTCTTGCTAATCTCCAGTATCACTCTTTGTCACTTGAACTTTTCAGTGGCTGTGTCCCCCTGCTTCTGTCTGCCCCGAGCTCCTTCCCCTGCTGACTCCTGGTATCTTTGGCTCTGCCATTCCTGTTCTCTCCTTCTTTTTGAAATAATGCTCTTTTGTTCTGCCCGCATGCACGTTCTTGCATCCCACAGTCCAGTAGCACTTCCCTGGTTCTTCAGTTGCTGCCTTTTCCCTTCTTTCCGTTCTTACATGAAGCACTCTGGTGCATCCTGTTTCTCCTGCTCGTCTGCAGCCCCACTGCAATCGTGAGCTAAAAATCCTGGGGCAATTTAATAGCAGACCTGAATGCATCAGGACAGGCTACTGCAGGCGCAATACCTTTTCCCAAGTGCTGTAAAAGTCAGTCTTCCCTATTTATCTGCTCTTCAGATTAATTTGACACAAGCATGGTGGCACCAGTTCCCTTCACAAGGTCCTACTTTAGCCTGTCTCCGTGTAGGAGCCCTGGAAGTTTGCACGGATCTGTGACGAAGAAGAGCTGACATAGATCCTGCACGTGTTTACAGCAGAGCCTCTTGCCTTCCCAAGGTGGAGGCCTCAAAGAAAGTATCTGCTAGGGTATTCCAGTGCTCTTACACCCCTAATTACATTCTCATGACTTAATCATAAGCTGCCTTTTGCTCAGGTCTGCTTGTAACATCTTCCTCTCTTCTGCTTCTGACGCGTGGGCTTTCCCTTTAATGTAGCAGCTGTTCAGTTCCTGCCTGAGTGATGGGATTGAAATACCCACAGACAAGCGGAGGATCTTTCAAATTCCTTTTGAAATACACCTGGAAATCGCAAATTCAGTTCTCAGATGGAAAGCTCAACTGCCTGCCACCCGAGGGAAGAAACGAAGCACGAGCTTCCTGCACAAACAGGCAAACGGCACAGATATGAAACACAGCCTCTATGTTTAAAGACCTCTGCACTTCACAGTTCACTCCTGTTCTTTTGCTAGGGAGTCTCATGATAGTCAGTATTCTCCTCAGGGCTCAAGCTTCCAGTCTTGTGATCAGACTGCTTTCATTAAATAAAACTGGCCTGAAAGCATGAGGGTGCTCAACAGGGTGATGCAACTGGCTTGAAAACCACAAGACAAAGATATATAACACCCCATTTTAAAGCTTTTTGGCTTTAGAGGTCATGATTTCTTTGGAGAAAACCAGGGTGATAATTTTGTTGTGCTATTGGCAACTTATTCACAGCTGTTTTTTATTGTTAAGGTGGCACCTGAAAGAATGTTTTCCCCTGGTTTTGCTTCTTTGGGATATATCTCATGGTGGAAAGGATCATTTTGAAAAGCCTTTTTGTTTTGTATGACTTTTATATTTGAAATGTTGTTTTTGCTTAGACTGGAAGATGTGGATTCTTAGCCAAGCTCTTTTGAACGTGGCTGTTGACATGTGCACTTTGAGGGGAGCACAGCTTGGTTAAAGATCTCTCTTTACCAGTGAAGGTGGAGGTACCGTTTTGTTTCTTTCTGGTCATGTCTCCAACACATATGTGTTGAAGTAATTTTGCCTTTGGATGATGTGAACACACAATGCACAAATTAAAATCTTGAGTGTCCTTCGTGCTCTGTTGGGTCCCACCCCCAACTTGATTTTTTGATAGTGAGAAAAGAGAATATGTCCAAGTGGAGAAGAAAACAAACCAACCCTATATAAGCTAGGATGAAAAATGCATAAAATAAGTACCCTTTATTTCCCACAGGCCCTGCAGCAAAGCTGTCAAAGATCTGCCTTACCTTTCTAACGAAAAAAAACAAGATTTACTTTTTAAAAAAATTTCTTGCGTGTTTAAGTTAAAAAACATTTGAGTTGAGTTACAAAAAATCATATACAGGTTAACTTTATCATCTGTTTAATGAGAACTAAAGCAAATCTGTGGAGAAAGTAAAAAGCTAAGAAACTTGGCAATGAGTTTGGGAACTCGAAAACCTTGAGAACTGTGTATTTGGATCATGCTGTCATCCAGTGATGAAAAATCTCCAGAGTCACCTTCTCGACCTTTTGGTGCATGTGATACATTTGTCATTCTACTGCATATTGTGAATTCACCTGGCTCAGATTTATGCACATATAAACATTATAATGAGAAGGAATTACTGCTGCCACCAGTGGATGTGTCTGGCCGGCTGCCAGGGAGTTCACTGATTGCTGGGGAGATGCCAGCGTTTATGAAAAACGAGTATTCTTTCAAATCACAAAATTGTTTGTGATTGAGGGGGAATTATGAATAGCTGCAGTGTCTGCGATGGCCAAATAAGTTTACTCTGAAATCAGTGCTTGGTGCTCTGATTGGCAAACCGCTCGACCGCTATTGGGGATTTGGGGCCTGATTTTCTGGTGCGCAGAGTGCTGCTGGTTGGGATTTGGCTTGCGTCTGGCCCTGGGAGACCCTTTGCCAGTGCCTGCGTACCCAACAGTCCTGCCGGGCTGCTCCGCTCTGCGCCGTCTGCCGCTCTTTCCTGAGCTGGCTCCTGCTGCTAATGAGTTGTGGGGAAAAACCCTTCGACCTGGAGGATGTCTAGAAATATTCTGTATTTCCTTTATTTAGTCCTGACACCTTCTCCCTTTTGCCACGTGTAATCCCGTCTTGGTTTGGCTGCTTCTCTTCGGTTTCTTTAGGTTGGCTAGGCTCGCTTTGCCCTCCTGTGGCTGACAGCGGAGATTCAAGAGGTCTGTACGGTGGCTGCCCCGGACTGATTGATCCCTGCCATCAGTGGCCTCCAGGGCTGGAGTTGCCCACAAGCTCAACTCTTCTGCTCAAAGCAACTCCTTGATGGTTGCACTCAGTATTTAGTACTTGCTTTTAAGGGTAAACACAAATGCCTTTTCTTATCATTTAATGAGGAGTTTTAAACTCGTGATTAGTGTTGCCTATATTGTTTTTAACATCGCTAACTGGAGTAGCTAATAGATATAATTCCTTTAGGATTTATTTCCTCACCTTGCAATACAACTGAATTCTTATGAAGAGAAACCCACTGCCAGTTCTTCTTCCTCTGAACCCAAATAATTATAACTTCAGACAAAAGAATTCTCAAGAACAAAAGCCTCCTTGGTAAGAGATGAAGCATTCAAATCCACTTCTTGAAATATGTGTAATTCTACCCCAAAATAATGTTAATATTGTTAACCTCCTGCAGAACTGTTGCATCCTCAGGTCTTCAGATCCGTGGCTACTTCAGATGCCGGTTGTTGATGTTGATTCAGTTGTTGGTTTGTTTTCAGTTGCCATGTTGCTGTATTTGTAATAAAATACACCGAGACGGATAAGATGGGAATTGCTCACTGGCTCTGTGGGTTGTTGCCTTCTCGGATGCTGCAGAGGCGAGCTGTGTCGGCAGTGTGCAGGATGGCATGAGCAGATGCGTGGAAACACACCACCTCGTATGGCCCCCATGATGGTGGCACGTGGCTTTCTCCATCTGTCTCATGCAGGTGTGGGGACGCCATCTCCTACTCATTCTGATTAAGCAGCTGGGACTGCAGGGTGATGTTAGATTGACTTTATCTTGAGAAACTGGAGGTGTCACATATGGGAGTGGGAAACGGCTTCCAAATTTATAGCTGCTGCATGTCAGGGTGACTTACTCATTGGAAGTGGAAGGGTTTGTGGTTTTTTTTCTCATTGGCAGGTAGAATTTTTAATGTTTTAATAGTGATTAAGAGAAAATTACTGAAATAAGGAAAGTTGATGATCTTTGCCTTCGACCCAACTGTTACTCATTGGCTATGTTTCCAGTTTGGCTGAAGTTTGGTTTCCAGCATGGCTGAAGGATATCATTGGGATATTTTGATTTATAGGTGGGGAAATGAGAGGACAGCATGAACACACATAAAGTAAAGCTTTCTTAAGAAATATGTCTTTAAAATACCATAAATGAATTAGTAATTAACTGGTACTTCATTTAAGATAGTTGAAATCTAAGCAGCTTAGGTCAGGTAAGGGTTCTTATTCTCTGGTACATGTGCAGTTCCCTATGAATCTCTTAACTGTTTGTAAGGATTGTGAAGAGGAAAAAGGGAAAGGTAAAGGAGAGCACACTTTGAGATGTATGAATTGCATCACACTAAAATAAATACAAGCTACCACTTTTAAGATAAATGCAATAGACTAAAGAAAACCACCTGATAATGCAAGGAAAAGCAGTTATTAAAGCAAGTAGGAGCTTTTCCTTTCCCCACTGTGCAAACGCTGCTACCCCTGGTAAGCTGATTTCATTAGATACCATATTCTCTTTTCCCTGGCTATGGTGCCAGCCAAGGGCGGCTATGTCCCATGCAGAAGTCCACCTTGTAGATATCTGAAGTTAGGTGAGAGTAATCCCACCACATATGTAATAAGCTCCATAGTAACAGGGTAAGATTTTTACTGGATTCTTTTCTCCTGTTTCTGAGCTTTAATTACTGTTGCAAACATCTGCTATTGGCTGTGCATCCTCCTGGCAAAATTCCTGAAGCATGTTCTTACAGTTTGTTGAGGATGAATTCTGGGAAAAGTTGGGAATTTCTGTTCAAAGCTTACCCAAAATCATGTGTTTGATGCATTTTGCATAAAATACTCAGAGTTTGGGCGTAAAATGGATTTTTCCCTGTTCTACTATGATTGTAGGTAGGCACAACTTCTTGTCCCTCCTACAGATACAGAATACTTCTATTGCTAAGCTCCAAAAAAACCCAGCATTATAACATCTTTGAGAGTGACAGTAACAAAATCTCATTTAATGCTGGAGCCATATTCCTTTTTAGCATCTCTTTAATAAAGAGGGTGTTGAGGATTCTGCACTGTATAGTTTTTGCAGCCAAAAGTCCAGATGCGGTAACTGGTGCATTCAAATGGTGAAGAACCGGTTTCTTGGCTGCGGCAATAAAGATTGCATATGGCTTAACCGAAGATGGGTGCTGTGCATTGGAAGATATGTCCCTGCCTGCAGCCATGAAATCTCCAAAGCAGGACTGGGACCCGAATGTGATTATAATGTGAGTCAGAATGTAATTATGAATGCAGGAGGGGATGCAGGAGTGCAAACTGCGTTTGATATGGTAAAATCTTCAGCGTGCTGTAGTTCTCAGCCTGAAGTTCTGCGCCCATTGAAGATTTACAAAGTTGGAGCTTTGGAGTTGCTTTAATGCGAAATATTTATTTTTATATTACAAAGAAAATAATGGCCTAGGAAAAAGAAACGTAGGGAAAGTGTTCACAAAACACCAGGATTAGGACTGTGAAAAATTGCATAGAAAATTGCTTTCAGGTCCACATTTCAGAGCCGAAGTGGCACGAGTTCTCAGATGTGACAAGCAATCACCAGCTCCTCTTAGACTCTACAGGAGCTGCTGAGTGCTCAGTGTGTGTTTGAAAATGAGGCCACTGATTTAGGCTTCTGTGTAGGGACTTAACGGCCTGATCTGAGGCATCCACTTCAGAAAGTTTTGACTGGATTCACATAAACCCTTCAAGTCAGGGTACATAATTTCATATTTCCTGTAGCCAGTCAGAGACTTAACTCCAGTTTTGCATTTCATAGGCAGAGATTGCTTATTGCCCTGGGAGGAAGGGAGGCCTTTTAAGCAGCGTTGTTCTGAGGACTGGTCAACCTCTTAAAACTCACTGGGTATTTCTGCTCTTGCAGGCTGAGGGGAGCAAAAAGCTGAGTGGATGCTTGATGACGACTTGGGGACAGGCTGACTCACGATGTCCTGGCTCCCACCTTGCCAGTGAACAGAATTGGAGGCTCAGTGCTGCAAAGGGTCTTCAGAGGGTCTAGTGCCACCACCTCGTCCAGGTACAGGTACGTCATTCCTGGCAGGGCTCTGTCCAACCTGCTCTTACCAGCATCTGATGACGGAGACTCCTCAGCCTCCTCAAACAATCTCGCTAGTGCGTCGTGGTGGGTACCGTTAAAAAGCATCTTCTCCCCCTTTCTGTTGTTCAGAATTCTCTTTGCTGACAGCATAGATCATTACTTTTCTCCCTTCCTTTAGGGAGACAATAACTAGATGATCCCTTCCTAGTTTTGTAAAGTCCTTCTCATAACTGACCACTGGTAAGTTTTCCTCTGATCTTCATGCATTATGACAAATGAATTATGACAAATGTATCATGTATTTTCCGTTCCTTTAACACTTTTGGCTCTCTCCAGTTGGCCCGTAGCTTTCTAAATGCAGTATTTCAGCTGATGTCTAAGGACTGCTGGGTTTGCTGTTATTGTTACTCCACAGGGATTTCTTATAGATACTGCATTTTATGATGTAAGTCTTTTTGCAGCAGCATTACTTTGACTCATATGCATTTTATGAATCCTTACAAACATCCCAGAAGCATTCCTGCACCACTGCCTTGCCCTTCCCTGTTTCATATAGGTGCTTATCCTGACTAAGGGTAGGCCACGGCATTTTTTTCTTCACTAGATTACAAAGCTGGGTTACATTTTTAAGACTTACTTACATTTTTAAGACTTACATTTTTAAGACTGTTTGTTCTGGTTTGCCAAGATCATGTTCATTCTAGCTCTGTCTTCAAACTTCCTTAAAGCTTTTGTCATCTGCAGAACTAGTAAGCATGTTCTTTTCCATCATCCAAATTATTTATGAAAGTGTTTAAGTCACCCAAGACAAATCATCATAGAAAATATCCTTTCGATTTGACAGTGAACCACTGACAATGCTCTCTGAGGACAGAGTATCTTCTGCACTCGAGGTCATGTCTCCTTTTCTTTATGATTATATCTGCAAAGAAAGCCTTGCTGAAGGCAAGATACGCATCATTGCTCCTTTTTTAATAAGAAGGGGAGCACAAGACAATCATGGATGGTCATGCAAGTTCTGTCCTGTCCTACTATGTGATCCCATTAAGGCAGGGACAAACTTCATGGACATGCCAAGGTGGAAGGAATGGGCACAGGGGATTTTCCATTCCACGTTTCTCTTCCTCTGAGTCCTATGGGATTCAGATGACCAAGGCTAAAACAGAAAAGTATATTCTTATGTTATCCGGCACATAGGTGAGTCTGTTTCTCCTGGTTCCTTAGGTGTAACCCTGTACCGTGTCCTGACCGGGCTGCCTTTATACAATCCCAAGGCACTGTTGCGTTGACTGGACACGCTTTTGTGTTACCCTAACAGCTTCGACCTACTAAACAAGGCCTGGGACCTTGGGAGCTGAGCACCACGCTAGCACTTTTAATTGCTTTCAACCAGGACTTGAAACGCAGCCAGAAAACGCACCACCTCTGAAAGCTGCTGTCTCAGCAGGGCTGTATTAAAAGGAGATTTAATGAGGGGAACGTGGATGGAAAGCTGCCGGAGAACCGCTGCCAGAGTGCTGGTCGGTTTTAGCCCCTTTTGCTGCTGGTGCCTCCGCACGTGAGATGGACGGGCCTTTACCCCAGCCAGCCTGCAGTCTGCAGAGACGTGGAGGGGTCTGCGGAAGACGACCTGGAGTGGAGGGGAGCCAGGTTATCCGCTCTGTCCCCTCTCCGGCGACGCTCCAGCCTGCACTGCAGCCTTCGTCGGAGAGGGCTTGGGCTATGGAGTGAGCAGCCCGGGGATGCGGAGGGGCCACGTTTGGGCTCCCGTTGCTGCGGGGGTACGGGAGAGGCGTCCCGGCACCGTCACGGGCACAGAGAGGCTGACGGGACGAGCCGCCGGCTGAAGACCGACGGCTTGGGGGGACGCCGGCCTGAGGACGGGCCGGGCGCGGCCTCCCCCGTGCCGTCTGCCGTCGGGGCGCTAGGGGGCGCCTCAGAGCGACATCCCGCCCCGGCCGGCGGCTGGGCGATGGCCGGTGCCGTCCCTCAGGGCCAGCAGCCAGCTGGAGGCCCGTCGGGGGCTTTCAGTCGGCCGGGCCGGTGGTGGGTGGTGCGGAGGGTGGAGGCTTCCGCCCACCGGGCCCTCAGGCCCCTGTTTCCTCCTTGGAAAAGCAGCCGCGGGGGTGCCCGTACGGCGTGGAAGGCCTTGACGCCGCCGCACCGGGAGGTTGTGTGGGAGGGGAGCTGCGGTTCTCCGGGAATACGTGTGGTCAGGATGAGGAGGAGGAGGAGAGGCTGCAGCGCTGGGTGAGGAGCAAGCTGCTGGGGCTCAGGCCGGGCTTTCCCATCTGTAGGAGCCAGGCGCTGTTTGCCTCCAACATGGCTGCACCAGGACCTGGTGCTAGCGGACACGCAATAAATAATATTCTTAGAAAAGATGCATGTACTGCATATGCTGTAATTTTAAGCACAAGATCTGTGGAAGGAAGGTACAGCCTTTACATGAATGTGCGCTAAAGCGCTGCATAAGTTACATGACTCACGCTAAAGTCAGCAGGTCCAAAAAATGTCTGTCCTGAGGCATTAGCAGCCTGGGCTGTCCCGAGGGCATAGCGATGGCCTGCCCTTAGCTGGGGTGAAACTTGGGTTTTCTCGAAGTGTTTCCAGCCTGTGGTCCCTGTCTGATAAGCGATCTTGAAGATCTGTAATGGTAGAGGAAGGGGAAATCCTGTGAACTGAGCCCCACCTATAAGCAAAAAAGAAAATGCAGAGGGTGAACTTGAATGCGTCCTTGGATTTTGCATCCCACATAAATTAGTGGTGAATCATAAAGCAGCAACAAATTCCAGTCCCCGTGACTGCCCCTCTTCCCTTGCTTATCTGCTGGCTGCTGCCTTGCTTCGTGCTAAGCAGGTCACCAGACCATTAATAGTTCAGCGGTTCTTGCATAGACGAAAGTACAGGCTGGGGAAGGAAAAGGAGAATAGTGCTACTAATTATTAAAAGCATGGGATAACTCTAGTGCTGTAAAAAGAAGAGATTTCATACCATAAACGTTAGTCGCCGCTAACGGGAAGCATCGCGTATAAATAACATTCCCATCTGGTTAAATATTTTCCACTGAAAGGTAATTCCCGACTACATGCTTTTTTTTCTGAAGCAGATGCTGTCTCCCGCTTTGGCCTGATGCTTTGCTGCACAGGCATGTGGTCCGTCGATAGTACATTGTGAGGCATGTTAAGCATTTTACACCATATTCTTATCTTAATTGATATTCATAACCCGCCAACTTTTTCATGAAGAGGGGAGGAGAAGGCAGAGCTATGAATTAAAAGCACCTGTATATGTCAGGAATACAAAGAATGTTGATTTCTAATAGTTTCACCTTACAAGGTATAATATAAGCTAAGCTGGAGAGTAATGTTAGTTGCTTCATCTCCTGAGGCACTTGACTCACCTTTGTGCTATCAGAGGGCAGATTTTCAGTTGAATTGAAGTGCAATAGTGGAACTAGCAATAATAATAATTCTTACTTTTGTATTGTTTCAGTAAGTGGTGCTAAGGACCTGTTCCTTGGTTCCCTCTCCTGTTCTTTCAGGGTGAGTTAGATGGATCTGACATTCACAGCTTGTTAATCACCAGAACCCCAGGTAAAAATAACTGGATACTTTAAGTGCTGTGAGATTTTCTACTGACATTTAATAACACCCTGGATGTTTTTCTTAGCTCTTGTACCGTGTGTACATTGTAGTGGTTTCATCATTGCAGCATAAACGTGTCTTCAGCCGCACTGAGATGGAGCAGGAAATGGGGTGGATGTTTCAAGCTGCAACAATGGCTCTGCAAGTTTTTGTTACATCTGGCAATTTCATTCCAACCCATTTTATTCAGTTTATTGTGAGTGGGGAAAAATACAGTCCTTGAAAGTGCAGTGTTTCAAGCTATACAAAAAGGAGCCATGCTCTAAGGAGCATTATGGGCTTCAGTGCATCACACCACTCTTTTGCAGGGAAGGACAAATGACATGTAAATTTTATTTGTTTACTCTTAGATTCTGTTCCTGTGTTGACATCAGGGACACAGTTGCATTCACTTGACGTTTTCGCTTTTGTCGCTGTTCTCATACCAAGAAGAAAGATGTGTTTTAGAAACAGTGAATTTCAGATGGTAGAATAGTTATAGATTGAAGGTGAAGAAGAGGAAGATGGTCTTCAAGTTTTGGGGTTTTTTTATTTACATATCCATTTTGACACTAAAATCAGAAATTGCATGGTCTGATTTCTGCCACGTGTGTTCAGGGTAGCTCTTTCTATTAGTTGGTGTTACAGGGCATTGGTTGTCAGGTAATATTTGCATTATTATAGATGTGATAAGCCTCTGCCAGAATTTGGCTGGCATGCAGCTGCGTGGACCCAGCTCAGATTGAGAGGGATTGCTACTTAAACGCTGTTGGAGTTCCCACCTGGAAATTTGGGAAAATTAAATCGAACTACCTGGTGTCTAACATACTAATTTTCCTCACTTGCAAACACGAATCAATTGGTTTAACAAGCAATACTTTATTGAAAGGAATTAAGTTCCCCTAGCTGGTACTGCTTTCATCTGCCCATGTGATCCCAGACAGCAGATGGTTGGCTTTAGTTGTCCCATAGATGTAGTATTTTTGCTTGCCTGAAGGCCACAGCATACCCATAAATGCTGATCATCATCCAGTAGGAGATCCTGACACTTCAATTGTTCACCAATGTGAGCTGATCAGAGCCCTGTGTTGTGTGAGTTGGGGACATTCATGATTTCATGACCTTTTTTGGGTCTCTGCTAGGAACAACTTTCATATTGTGTAGCTTCATTGTCCTGGGGAAGAGCATCTGTCATTCGCTTCAGTAGTCAGTCCGGCCCAAACCACTACATTCATTTACACAGTGTTTGGCCGCTATCCCTGATGAGAGCTGACTTGTAACTGTAAAGCATTGGAAAATACTGCAGGCCTTGTCTGTGCATTGTTTATTGCATTCCGTGGGTTGGCACTGCACGACATAAATTCGTTCCTGGATATGCAAACTCTGCTGCAGTTGTACTTGGTTTAGTTCTGGGGAATGCTTGTATTGGAGGGAAAGATTTACATGTCAGGCATGTCTCTGAATTACAGAGCACTCCCGTATTAATAGTTCGAGGTTTTAATATTGCTGTGACAGTTTGCTGAAAAACAGATGTATACATCCTCACGAACACCAATACATGAAAATTTCCCTCTAAGCTCAGGGAAGAGGCTAATTTATTTTTGCTCTCCGTTCATGCCTTTCAGCATCATGAGCAGCAGCGCTAGCCACAACTGATGTCATAGAGTCCATGGCTAACAAACAGCAAAGAAAATCAGTGTTTTCACAGGCTCGTAATGCCCTGTTTATTTATGTAATAGATTGAATGTCATGTACAGTTTGAAACTGCACTTAGCTTTTCTCAGCTCCCTTGATCTGTCTTGCAGCTGCGGTGTATGGTTCTCTCAGCTGCTGTTGCTGCCTCTCTAATCTGTGCTTTGATTTTGCAGGCATTTCTTATCTGCTGGTTGTGGTCTGTTTGACACGTCCAGCTATGAAAGGAAAAACAGACTGTTGAGAACGTTTGTGATAATGCTTCTGCCCCAGTATAAAGGAACTTTATGTTCCTTGGAAACTTGCCATATGCATGCAAAACTGCGTGTCTTAAAAAATTCTTGTAAGGACCAAGTTACTAAATGCCAGTATTACCTTAATGTATTTTGCACTTGATTTTCAGTGGGTATGAGCTGATGTATCTCTGTTGGTATGGATGGAGCTATATATGTTGTCAGAAAAAACGTCAGAGCTGTGTAGTTCCTGGAGTTTTGCAATGACCTGGTTGTACTAAATCGGCTCATGATGATTAATATTTTTGCCTGGATGTCTGTGTTGTGAGGACTGAGCCCAGGTTCCCCAAGGCTCAGGCTGACCCTGGAGACAAAACCCTGGAGTCAGAAGCTGCATTGGATGATGTGGGACCCAGATGACCGAGCACAGCCAGTGACTTACCGCACTGCCCAGGTTGCTGCTGCCTGCCCACGAGCGGTATACAGGCTGCCCCTGCAGCTGAATTGGGGTGGGTTACAGGGTGTGCCATGCCATGGGTAGTCTAAATTTCACAGCTCCGTAGCCGTTGGTGCTGTTCATCCTGAGCAACAATGCTGGCTGCTGGACCTGACACTGGAGCCACATGTGACTGCATAGGAAGCTCATCTGTCATGAGGCACAGTCTCTCCTCTGCAGCAGCCCTCCATCTTCAGCACAGACTCTATTTTATCTAGGCTCGTGCAGCTTTTTAGTATGTAAGTTTATTTTTTTTCTGCATGCTAATTGTAGTTACTTTGATGTTCATAAGTAGGCTTAAAATTTGGCTTCTTTGGTTTGCTTCTAGCGCTGTTCAGGAAGCCAACTACCAAAGCCTGCTCTGACTACCATTTTGTCTTCTGACCTGAAAAAGCTGGTGCAAAAGAAAACAAGCTGCTTCTGCTTTGCCTCCTGCTCTCCTGTAGTCTCAATGACAGAAACCTGCTCCTTCAGTGGCATAAGGCTACGGGTAAGTGTTTTGCTGGAGCTGTGATATACGTAACCAGCTGTTCATCTTCTCTAAGTAGGGAAGAAAATCACCCAGAGGAGCAATGGCTCTCCCCGAGGCAGTAGCTGACGTGGATTTATAAGGCTGTAGCAGACATAATCAACCTATTTAGTTTTCCCAAAGCAGGAAGCAAAGCTCTCCTGTGGGAACAGACCTTCTTTTACCCTTAAGCAAAATAAATCTTGCTTCCTGGGTGATTCTGCTAGACGGGAGCCAAAAGCTGGGTGTTGTGCTGCTTTGGCTGCGGGAAGCTTATTTACCTGCTTGTGGAACAAGATCAGATGCTCAGGGCTTTATTTCACCTGGCAGGTATGACAGTCTATCCTAAACCTTTGGAAATAGGTTTCTAATGGATACTTGCCTGCCTGAGGAAAAGACAGTACTCATCCTTTCTTTCTCGCTACCTTAGGCTCTAAGCTAGTGCTAGTTTTTCTGAAATAGAGTGCTGCTTTTCCCTGAGAGGTGACCCTCATCAGCAATGACTCGTTTCAGCAATGCTCCCTGCGTAGATGGTAATGTTCAGGTACAACCAAAGCTGTTGAACCTGGGGGCTGGTTAGAGAGCACACTAAATCTATGGCAAATAGCGCACAAGTGGGTTGTGCTGTTCCGGATTCTGGTGTTTTCTCATTTGAATTGTTTGGAGATCAGGGCAGGCTGAGCAACGAGGGCCAGAGGCAAGCCTAGGTGCAGGAAAGCGTGCATGTGTAGCAGCGTCCCTTGAGAGGGAACTCTTCACCTCTCACAAGACTTGGGAACACGGGAACTATTCTGAAAGCAATGCCGTCTGTGCCTCTGATTGTTTGGATGCTCGCTTATCGCTGTGAGGCAAGTGCCTGGATGCAGTCCTCTTGGGGGGAAACCTGTTGTTGTTTCCTCTATTTACTCTCTATTGTGGTGGTATCTGAGAGCCACAGTCATGGTTCAGAGTCCCCTTGTGCAGGGAATTGATCATGAGCAGGACTGGGATGAAAGGGGACGGGTCCTCAGGGACAGGCTGAAGTTTAGTATTTTTCTCAAGTTTTATGGAAAAAAAAATTATTTACTAAATGAGTGACAGAGCTGTTGGTATTTATGGCCAATGTGAGCAATATAACTCCTTTCAGCATTTTACTTCAGGATGTGAGCAGCAGAAGGTTGAGTCCTGGGAAGAAGAGCTTCTAAGCTGAGCTCCGAAAACATTACTGCATTCAGGTGGCACATTTCAGTGGCAAATTCTGGCATTTTTAGCCTGTGCCTATGGTTTCAGAAAATGTTGAGGTAAAACACAGGTTTAAGGAGATGTGGAAGTCATCTTCAAGGAGTGAAATATTCACTATTGTTGGAAGATCTAGTAAGAGTGTGTTTAAACATTTGCGTGGTGCAGTGTAAGGAAGTTGGTAAATGCCCGTGGAAACTTTCATTGTTTTCTGTTAAGTGTGACCTTTTCTTACCCTTCTTTTTCTATTCTATTTTGTTGGCTGATTTTGTGGTTGGTTTTGGTTTTGTTTTGTTGTTGTTGTTGTTGTTGTTGTTGTTTTTTTAAATCAGAAGAAGCTCCTTGGGAGTTACTGTCGATCTACTTCAAAATCTCTTTGTAAAGCATTGAGATTTTTTGCTTGTATAATTCATGCTGAAAAGGGGCATAGTCCACAGGAAGCACCATTAATTTCAAGGAACCATTCAGCTTTAGTAAGGTTGATTATTTGAGAGCATTAGGTGAGAGGTTTTGCAATATTGAAAGTGTCAAGTTATTACCAAATTTTACGTTGATTTTTACCGATTGTCAGGTTTTTTGACAAGTGTTTTAATTGTTGACAGGAAAAGGAAATGAGTATTCATATTCCTTCTTTTGCTGCCTCTCTATTTTAGAGAGAGGAGTAATTAATTATCTCGCAGATACAAAACAATTAAAGTGTTGTGTCTTTCATCACTGCGTGATAATGGAATAACAAAATGGTGTCTCAGACCCTAAGTTCTTAACAGAGCTCTCGGGAGGGAGAGGAGTACTGTGTGCAGCTGAGCTAGCATAAGAAATGTCTCATTTGTCATGTGCTAGGGGGTGACTGAAATCTCCCTGTAAGCTACTCTATTAGATATGCTTATGCACTACTGAAAAAAATGCAGGCTATGGAAAATACCACTGCAAGCAAAGCCTGAATATAGTAATACTTGCAGGCAGTGCTCCACTTATCTGGCTGAGAGCCACCTTTTTTATGATACAGGCGTCAGTGTTTGTTTAATGTGTCCCTTATCAAATCCAAAAGCTAATATTTGAGTTAGTCCTCCATGAAGATAAACAGGAACTGTTTGAGTGAGAATTAAGATATTGTGTATCATACTCCTTAGAACAGTATCTGGGTACTTTACCTTGCATCCAAAGAAACGTCTTGCAGATGAGTATTCAATCTGTGTTCAGAGAAAGTTCTTTTAAAAGCTAGTTTACATACTGAAAGTATTTGGGGAGGTTATAGCAAAGGGGGGTATCTCATTTTTAATCAAATGCAAAGCATGCTGAAGTTGGTTTGAATTAATTCTCAGGTCAGGCTTTTAGTATTGAAGGTACTGAAGGGTCCGTCTGTCTTTTGAAAAAGCTCAAATAGGACTTCTGTATTCCTACAAACAAGAATTCTGCAATCCTAACCTAGCAGTGCAGGGGAGCCTGGTCCACGATCATCTTTTCTGCTGCACAGCATAGATAGAGCTTACACAGTCCCATTGGCTTCAGTGCATTCATTTCAAAACTGCATCCACGTATACAAGAGTAGAATTAAGCTCCCCATACTTAGCTCTCACTCAGTGTCATGGTTTAACCCCAGCTGGCTGATAGGCCCACACAGCCGCTCGCACAGTTCTCCCCTTTCCCCTCCAGAAGGGTAGGAAGAAGAAGGAGAAAAGGAGGGGAAAGGAAGGGGAAAAAAAACCTCATGAGCTGAGATAAAGACAGTTTAATGGAAGAATAACAGAAAAGGAGAATAATAATAATTAAAATAATAATGGTAAAAGAATATACAAGATAAAGTAATACAACACAAGTCACTCTCACCATCCGGTGAATTGGTTGCCCAGCCCATACCAAGCAGCGATCCTGGATTCCTGACCCCCAGCTAACGCACATTTCTATAGGGAGCATGACATCTATGGTACAGAATGCTCCATTGGCCATTCCTTTGTTCTGTATATGCTCCTTCTCAGCTTCTATGGGAAGCTGAAAAAAGTCCTTGAGTAGTATAAACATCACCTGACAACAACTAAAACAATATGCATTATTGACATTCCTTTCATACTAAATCTGAAACATAGCGACCAGAAAGAACATTAAGTCTAAGAAAGAAATTAACTCCTGGAATCAGGACACTCAGTTTATCCATTTATGATTTTGTTTCTGAAAATGGCACTTTTGAGTACCTTATGTACAAACTCAGTCAGATCTGAAGGCAAGCAGCAACATAAGGACTCTTACGATATGGTCAGGGTAAATGTAAATGAATGGATGGTGCAACAAATGATTCCAGGACGCCACTGCTGATGGATGTTAGGACCCCACGTCCCACATCACCACCACCAAAAGAAAAGAGTATAGTTAGGTCACTGCAGAGTTTAACATGGGTTAGTACAAGCCTGGTGAAAAACAATCTTATAGTGCAAATCAGGTGGTAGTGGTAGTGAAATATGGATGGAAAACAAGCAAGAAATTTGGAAGGCTGCAGCCACAGCAATGCAACTTGGGAAAGGAACAACAACAAATGATCACTGTACTAAATCCAGTTAAGAATGAAACTATAACATATATTAATTGTAGCAGGCTTTTCCTCACCAGGCAGTAGCCATGTACCATTCAAAGCTGAACATGAAAATCTGAAAATACCACGTTGCTATGTAAAGAGTATTATTGTGCAAGAAGTATTTCTAGTAGTCAGGAAAAAAGAACGACTTCTTACTAAGGGCAAGCTTTAACTATTGCTATAAGAACAATAACAGCGATTAATGCTGATAATCATGAACATTTAATGCCTTCAGGTTCTTGCCAGGCTTACCACAAGCTTTGTCAAGTTAAATGCTGGGAGGAAGCAATGTAGCTGGAACTTGCTGGAATGCATTAGGTGGAGAAGAGGAAACCCTATTTCCTGACAAATACTTTTTTCAGCTGATACTTTTTTGTAGTATTTGGCCAGCTGCATTGTTGAGTAAAAATAATATTTGGAGAAAGATGGCACAATTCACTGAATAATATATAATCTTAAAGAATAAAATGTCTCCATCACAGTGGGGCCATGGAAGTAGGCTAAAGCCTCATCCTTACCTACACAAAGTAGTTATTCTGTGTAAGCTTCTTGAATTCTGTGTATCTCAGGCATGTCAGAAAAGCATCTTGCCACTTCTTCCACCTCAAGTCCCTGTGGTCATCTGGACGGCAGAGCCATGGCAAGAGAACTGAGCTGGCGACAAATCTGACTGTGAGCTTTGCCCAGAGGCCCAGTGGATGGGCCCCTGTATCATGGAGGGGGAGACACATGCCTTGCTGCTGAGTCCACAGGCAGTATTTCATGCCACTTTCCCCAGAGCATTTAGACAGAAGAAAACCACTACAGAGTTCAGCTGATCCCTTCTTTATTCTCCTATTGGAGCCTTGTATAAAGAAAATGAGAGGAGACATTTTTTTCTGAAACTTCAGTACTTACTACAGGTAAAACATTTACCAGATGTATTTTTTTTTTCCTAATTATAGTCTAAAGATCTACTTTGTTCTATTACTTGGGGTAGGTTAGGCATTAACAGAGCAACAATGGAGTAATACCCTCTGCAACTGTATTGTTCCTGCAGGCAAAACTCTCTGTCTGCGTTGCCTAACAGTATTGTACGGGCAGAGATGATCTCACCCTGTCTGTGTTTTGAGCTGACCAGGCATCATATGGATGCAGTTAGTGCATTTGAGCTAATAAGAGACGTGGCATATTAGCTTGGGGCAACGTCTGACATTTAACATGTCTTCCAGTTGGCTTGAAGTGAGCTTGCATCTGTCTCAGTGTGAACATTGCCTCTGCCTGAAAAATATTGTGCAAAACTGTGTATGAAAGAAACGTATGAAATCCTTATAAAGGCAAACACTCTCTGTAATATGGGATTACTCCTATTAGAGCTGCAGCTTGAGTAACTCTCATATGTGATCAAGAACCACCAATTCAAGTTCTCTTGTCCCTAATTTTCTCTAAACACATTTGGATTTCGTTAATCTCCCACTGCTGGCACAGATTTTGGCTTCTGTCACATCACGTAAAAGGGGACTGCCTGAATTTGTTTAGTTTTTCATCTTTTTACAACTGAGTTTCCACTGTCATTTTCATCTCTCAGTACATGTCCCCCTTCCTCTCTTCTGAACAAGCACTAAAATTTGACAGCAGCAGACAAGTAGGCGAGGAGACATTTCCCGTTTGGAGAGTCCTAATCCAGGTTTTCCTTCCGTTGGCTCCAAAGCTCTTAAGCGTTTTGTCCCTGTTTCCCTCTTCTGCGTAGAAAACGATCCAAGTATGGTAGATATGAAACGCCCTGTATCAATTAACTTGCATCCTGCGAGACATTAACAGGAATTAATAGTAGAGCCTTTCATTTTATAAGAGAGTTATATAGTGAACTGAAGAGCTTCTGGAAAAGTACAAGAAAACGCCAGGAAGCAACCTAGGAGATGTCAGGAGTGGAGCAGCAGAAAGCTGCTTCTGATCTGAGGGGTGTGTGGTAAGAATGGGACTTGGGTAGGTTCTTGCCAATGTCAGAGCAGAACCTGGCCTCTGCTGTGCAAAGTGGCAGAAAGGCACCACTAAAAAAAGAAACTGAGGAAAGCCAGAAAGAACAAGCTGTTTCTCAGCAGATATGTGAGGATGGAGCAACTCCCACGGGAAGCCAAGCACGAAGGAGAAGTGGCCCAGCCAGCATGGCTGCCTCGTATCTTAATATAGCAGACTTCTTGGCAAAGCAGGGGGGTGAGGCCCAGTGGAGGAGGAGAGCTGCGTTTACTTTCTCAGAAACCTGTTTGCAATAGCAAAGAAATCCCACTGGCTCTGTTCCAGCAAACCGTTGGGATTCAGTGATCTGGCAGTGAAATCCAGCTGTTGGGGGTGCATTCCTCAGTGCTTCTAGTAGATCCTGCCTGCCCCGTGCCCACAGGTGGTCCATACTCAGTGGGGCATTAGCTAAATGTCTGGACAGGAGGAGACCCCATCCTGCTGTTAGCAGCCTCTACCCTCTTTCCCCCAGCCCTCCTCCCTGCAAGCCTTTTTGGAAGCAAGTAGGCATGGCAAATGTGCAGTGTTGCATGAGCATACGCTGACAAGCAGGAGTCAGCCCAGAATTATTTTCTTCACAAGCACTGCAGACCTGGGAACGGGCTGTTTCCAGCATGGGCTTCTGCAGGCTCAGGCTGAGCTGTTACGGTGTGTGTGAATATGATGTTGCTTTTGCCTATTCCTGACTAACTTCTCTCCCTGAAAAGAAACAAAAAAATGAAAGCAAAACAAAATACTTCAAGCAAAACAAAAAGCATTGACAACATCGCACAATAAAAATAATTTCTAGACCCAAATCCTGGGTGCTGCCTCTGCAATACTGATTGGCAGGTAGGGAGATGATTACATATTGTGCTCTTTCCTCGCTGTTGCTGTCTCTTACATGGCAGCTATCTCACAGTCTTTTCTGACTGCCTACTCTCATTTCCATCCTTTTGAAATCTAGACCTTATTGGGTCTTGTTTTTCTTTGTTTTCTCTGTTTTGTTAGTGCCTCTTGGTTCTGTCCCATCCTTTGCTTTATTGTCTTTGTCTCCATTCTGGGTGTTCTGCTGGTGTTTCTTAGTAGCCTTTCAGCTCCTTCCTCCCTGTTGCTCACCCTTCACACCAGCTCCTTCCCTCACATGCTCCCTCTCTCGTGCATATCCTACCGTTCTATTTCTTACCCACATTTTCCTATTTGTTTTCTCTTCCCACACACTTTTCCCTGTCTTAATTCTTCCTTCCACTCCCAGCTGAATGTCAGCTATAGTATCATTAAGAAGCGATGGGAGCTGATTAAAAAAAATAATCTGATGGATTGGTTTTTAGGATTGGATTTATAGGATCCTGTTCGTCTGTTTTATTTTTAGTGAAAGAATTTAAAACCATTCCAAAATCCATAAAAACTTTTCCAGGTTCTCACCTTATTTGAAACTGGATGTCATGTATATTCCATGTTTTTGTCATATGTAGTGGCTTAGAACTAACATGAGCTTGTTTTAATTGAGATCTCCATGATGGAAAACCTAAACCAGAACTGCATACGTCCATGTACTACAGGCTTGTCTTTTATTTGAAGAGGTGTGCACTGGCATGCAGAGCATGCAGTCATTCTTCTAAAGAGCTAACGCCTGGACATGCAAACAGAAAACCCCTTCTTTTCAAATATGTGTAGGTCCTATTTACGCAGGTCTTGCATGACATATCACCTGCTAATGTTTTCGGTCATAACCTGCTCACTGATTTTCAATTTCCAGCGATCATCAACAGTAAAATGGTAAACCTTGTAGGAAAATGAAGGCGATTTAAAAGAAGTCACAGTGCATGTAGCTTTCACTGTGATGGTGTGGAAGTGACAATTGACTCTGCAAATGCAGACGACTTCTCTGTGTTCATAATTTGTTTACTGCTAGTCAGACATTCTCACTGTCCTTTTTTTCCACGTCTCTCTCAGTGCTGTGTGGAGTTGTAATGATTCAGGGACCAGGCAGCTGGTTAATGCAGCTCATGTTGTCACCCTCACGGGGCTCATTTGCCTACAGGCATGTCAGAAGGAACAAGTAATATAAGGGCATATATAACTGTAGTTGGCAGCGTACTGAAAAGATGCTGAAGCTCGCTTTAAATGAATAGCGTAGGACATCAGGAGCTAAGTAGCTGAGAAATAAGATAAATTTGCTTGAATGGAGCATTGTGTTTCTGTAGTTAGGCTGTGCCTGGTACTTGATCTAAATGAGGTATGTGTACATGGTGTGCAGTGTAGACATCCCCTGTGTGTTATTTGTACCTAACACTGTCTTGCACATTTTCAGTATCCAGGCACAGTTCACATCACCTGCACTTCCACACAACATAAGCGTGATGGGAGGGAGTAAAGAAGATAGAGCCAGACTTTCCTCATTGGAGTTAATGGCACAGGGCTTTACAAAGACCTTCTGCTCCCTGTGTTCAGGAATTTGAACATTTGGTTTTTTTCTCCCACACCTTTAGGGAGGAGTACACAAGTCTGTAGAGTGATTGATATTATGCTAGTTGGTGTTCTGGTCTTTAACTGTGTGCCTGCACAAGCCTGAGCCTGCGTGAGCTGCTTCATGTTGGGCAAGGCAAGAACAAACCACGTACCCTTTGCATTGATGTCATCTGGCTTTGGTTTAGCAGCTGGGGATGACACTGCAAAGCAGCGAGAGACGCAAGCTTGTTCTGTCTCTCCATTTTGGATTATGACTGTTGACTGAATGTGTGTGTCCTCGGGTTGCTAATCTTCTTTCCTGATTCCTCTCCTGCAACAGACACTATAGGTTTTCTGAGCGCTTTGCACCAGCATGCAGCAGACAGTATGGGAAACAAACTGTTAGGGAAGCAGGAGATGGCCACACACACGCACAAAAAAAAAAGTCTTACAGTCTCTTGTGATGATCTGGTGTGATCATCTGCTGAGCTATTCCAAGGACCTGTATGTGTAAGTTGTTCCAAAGCCAGGTTTTCAGTGAAGGGAGTAAAGAGAATCATGATTATTACTGAATTTGGGCTGTATATTGCAGCTGTGTTCTGTGGGAGAGGAGCTGTCGGAGAGTTCAAAGCTATTGACTGGCAGAGGAGCCATGAAAGTTTGTAACCTTGCTGCCACCCAGTATAATACAGTTTCTAGTTTGGATCGGTTCCAGCTGTCAGACCCCAATTTACTAACCATGTTGTGAAGGACACGAGTTTTCTTTCAGAAGGTCAGTATCATTTAAGGTTATTGAAAGCAAGGAAACCCGTTCCACCTTTGTAAGGAAAACATTGCTCTGGATTTTTTAGAAGCACACAGTTATAATGAATAACGAATGTATGGTACTTTGTGTAGTGTTTAGCTCAGCCTGAGAAAGAAAATAATGGAAGTTTCTTCTTTCTGCCTGTGTGTTCAAACGAAGGAAAATCAAAGCTGTTATACCAGAGCTATAAATCAGCTAATATATTTTAGGAACTGTGGAATGATCATAATTACAAAAAAGTCCTCCAGAGAGAAATTATGACTCATAGTTTATGTTCTCTTTAGTGTTGCTATGGAAAAAGAGGTTAGTGCCAATGGTCATACAGCAATATTAATCTCTGATCTGAAAGAAAAATAAATAACAATCTCTAGCTTAACCCAAAGCAGATTTATTCTCAGTTACTGCAGCACACTCCATTAAAGGGGATAACCATGTAAGAAAAATTAAAGATGACATTGATTATCAGTTCTCAACATGCAGTTAGAGAGAGTTCTTTATTTGAATTAGTGTGCACTTCAGACTCTCCCATTTGACTTGCCAGAGCGAGAGGAAGGGAAAAAAGGCATTTTGATCAAAAGGAGGGCAGGACAGATCAGCCACCACTGACAGCTGCAAGTGTGCTGATTAAAATTTCTTTATGCATGCAGTTAGATGCAGCCTGGGGTTGAGGCTGGTTCAAATGCAGATCCTGAAACAAAACCCTGGCAACGGGCAGTTTAAAGTGGTGGAAAGTGGCTATCAGCCTTTTTCCATTTATTTGGGAAAGCAAGGGCCGTAAGTCAGAGAGTAGCGGATACTTACCTACTGAGTCAGCACCCTCCGGGCTGCTCTGGCAGTTGTTTCCTGCCAGTTGTTTGGTTGCCTAGGCAAAGCCCTAACCAGGACTGGGGCCAAACAGCTGCGTGCTTGCTTTGCTCGGGTGGTAAACCTTTTTTCTTTGCATGCAGGAAGACTACCTGACCCCTTCCTCTTGATGCTCAGAGCGAGTGTGGTCTGTCTTAGTGGGTCACAGTAAAACTTTTAAACTTTTCTACCTAAATACTCAACTTCGTTTTCCAGAGTTGGAGCTGCATGTGCTCCATTGTAAGCAGTTACTGACAGCAAAGACCTTGCAGTCAGAACTTAGCTTGAAATTTTGCTCACAGTTCACCCTGCAAAGCAGGCTATAGCCTTCCTTTCTGCCACGCTGTTGTGTCTGCTGTGCTGATGGCAGTAAAACTTTTTATTCTGTTGATGAGCTAAGCAGATTGGAATGGGGAGATACACAGATCTCATGTCCTGCATCCATGCACACAGCTCTTAGTGATGGCCACAGGAGTTGTATGTTTGGTCCAAAAACCTTGTACGGCTCAGAGAGTCCTTTGAGCCAGCTGGAGGCTTTTCACTGACTTTCAGGGTTGGACAGTTTGCCCTCTAACAGATTGCCATTACTTCACTAATTCTCCTGAGTTTACCTCTTTTTTAAGCGTGTGACTACCAGTCATGTAACTGTTTGGCACTACAGTGTATAACAACAAATGGGTTTCATTGCATCAGCGTAAAGGGCATACCGGTATCTTTTACCTTCTGATCCTTTTCTTCTTCTCTTTCTTCTGTCTCTTTAACCATCAACCATGCTTCATTCAGGACCGTATGAGGGCTTTCACTGCATTCTCTTTATTTGACAGTGAAATGGTCCAGAAAGCCCGTATCTGTGCCTTTTCACAGAGGAGCCAGCTCATGGATTAGCACGTGGGGGTCAACAGGATGCTCTTTGCCCTTTCCCCTAAAAGGGGACAGAAATGTCAGCTGGTTTTCTGGCATTGAGAATGGAAGTAGCAGGAGCCGCTGAGTGCTGTTAGTTTAAATATTTATACCATAAGGACTTTATCACACCCTCTTTCTTTGTGCAAAGCTTCCACTTATTTCAGTGGAGGTCAAACTCTGAATCTGTGCAGCAGCTAACAGGTCAGGTCTTCCAAGGAATAATGGGATGAGTGGAGCCCACAGGCAGGTGCTGTCCCCGTGTTATCGTGTCAAGAAGGGTAAACAAGCAGTTTTTTAAAAAGTAATTATGTAGACAAACCTGTCAGCACAAGCATGGAATACCCGTGCATATGCTTGACATCTGCCAGCTCGACAAGATCCAGGCACATACTTCAGATACTTGAAAGAATACAGTGCTGCTGGTGCCGCAGTCTGCCTCCTCCCTGAAACAGTAAGTTTTGCAGACTAATGTTTTTAGTCAGGACTCGAGAATGGAAGGAGAGGGGAAGAAACAGCTTGGGGGACATCTTGGGATCCTGAGCTTGCCTCTTTCTCTGGTTTATAAGATAGCGCAAAGGCCGACATTCATGAGTTGAGTCAACATTTTTCTTTCTTGCAAAACATGCTTTCTCAGTTTTGTTAGGATTACAGGCCTGCTCGTCCTTGTAAATGTGTGATTGTGATGGAGAAAACGTTTAATTCTAGCCCTGCAACTGATGGCTGTGTGTGTGGTGTATCCTTAAGTGGGTATTTGAATTAATTCTTACAGATGCTCAGTATCTGCATTTCCAATGGTTTTACTGGATAGCATTGTAATGCTCTTAAAAAACACTGCACATGGGATTCGTTTCAGCATCTCTAAAACTGGATAAAGCATGGCCAGGGGTATTGTTTGCATTAAAGCTTAGTAGGACAAACAAACCAGGCATATCTGAAAGCGAAATGTAAACACGATGCTGGGGTTCCTGGTTAGCACTTTGTGGCTTCGGGAAGTTGACAGCTGTTACATAAAGGTTAAACGTGCATTCTTTGGTCTGTCAGTAAAATTAAGCCTGCTAAAGACTATGTGGCACTCTAGAAGACAAGAGTTTAACTGTGTGCCTAAACAGAATATACACTTCCATATAAATATGCTTTCAGGACTATTTAAAGTATTAGAAGTGTGCTGCCGTCCAATAAAAAATGCAGATGGAGCTAGCAGATTTTGGAAAGTGCCTGACTACATTCAAATGGGCCAGAGATCTGACAAGTATCTGGAAAGCAAAGCACTGGTGTTTGCGTTGCTGAATAACAGCAGAGGGTGAGAAAGAAAATGGTATAGGTATAATGGGGACATGAACTGAAGTAATAAATGCTTGACCTTTAAATTTCATCTTTGCCAACTTCTCAGACTGCTTTTCCCAAAGAGTGACATGGCTGTGTTTTATGTTATGCTTTTATTTGTCATATTTGTAGTTAGTTACAAGTAAAAATGATTGAAATCCATTGTAGTTAATACAAAATAAAAATATAGCTGCACGAGTTATGCCATGATTTTTCTTACAAACAGTATCTCCTATATGATACCATACACTTAAGAGCTTAACTCTTAATAGTACTCGCCTACACTAAGCTCTTATTGACTGACTTCCAGTGTGATTTACTGGTTACAGATATTACCCCCGTGGAGTAATATCTGTTAATCATTTCATAATGGTATTTTTGCTGTAGTTTTTATTTCTTCTATAATTTGTGATTCTAAATACAAGTTGAAGGAAGCAACCTTTTAGTGCAATGTTAAGTATCAGTAGAATTTTATATATATATATAAAATAAAAATAACCCACTGCATAAACAAACAAGGATGTAAGGTAACTGTTGTGGGTATTGTGCTTCCCTTTCCTTCCTTCCGCCTTACCTTTGTTACAAAGTGACAGGAATGAACATTCATAGTGAACAAACTACCCTGTAATCTCTCATTTTCCATTAATTTTGAAAAATTACAGACTTGTAATTTTGAGAGAAGTTAGGTGGCTGTGATGAAAGTTATTAGCAGAGAATCAAATCCTGTGGCTTTGCAGACTCATCCTTATGTAAACTCATCCCTGCCATGAAGTTCACTCCATAACACATTGTTCCCTTTAGAAATGCCTAAAATAATATTTCACCTTTTTGAAAAAATTGTCCTTACATCCCTGTAATTATCTAACTCTTCTTTTTAGATATAGCTCTATATATGAAATAATTTGTAAAAAGATAAATTATGCTATTTTCAAAATACTCTGAGATACAAAGTTGTGCAGGTGCAAAGTTTGACAGTATATTGCTATAAAGACTAAGAATTAATTAATTAGTGTTATCTGAGTATATATTCTTTAAGCTGGGAGTATAGTATTATTATTGTGGGGTTTTTTTCCTTTTTTTACATTTCATAGCATTTCATACTTTCTTCAGACTATCTCCATGTTTGTATCAAATTCCTTCTATTTTTTTTTTTTTTCAATTTCTGATCCCTTAAAGGTGCAGTAACTGATCACACATTCATGCTTGTCACTAGTGTACTTCCATAACTCTGGTAGATTGAAAAACATCTTTTCATTTCCCCCTAAACACAGTCATTTCTTCTAAGTGAATAGCGAGAGATTACTGGCAAAAATCTTTCCCCCACTGAAATGGATGGAAGAAACTTTTCAGCTTCGCCCTCTAAGTACTCTGCTCTTTTAGTCTTACAGTGTCGTGGAGCAAAGCCCCAAAAAAACTATACGTATCCGCACAGTTACTGAGGCTGTTAGTCTTCACAGAGCATAGCAAGGAAACCGAAATCAAATGTTCTCATTGGTATTTCTACATTTACATACAAAACTACTCACAGTGCTGTGAAATACTGAGAGATAGGAAAACAGAACAAAAATGTCTGGTTTTTGACTACTCTCCACGCATTCCTCTGACCTAACCAGAAGAAAGGCAGCTGACCAGCTTGCTTCTACTAGACATACTCTTTTCTGCTAGTCTCTTATGCCAGCTGACAGCATCTCTAAACTAATAAACACCAGTGTCTCGGCCTAAAACAGAGCACGTTGCAGCCTGTGTCATGGACCTTGTTCACTCTCCATTCCAACACGATGCAATAAATTACCACTGCAGAGAAAAGGATGGAAGAAACTGAATTGTTACTACCACCTGTGTAGCAGAAACCAGTTACTCGCCTAAGTAAAACCGTGCGTATCTGGAAGGCGAAGGAAGGCTCGGGTCAATTACGCTGTTTGGTCTATCTGCAGGACAGCTGCTTGGGCTGTTTCTTCATCAGATTGTTCCATTTCCCCGCCGACTGGGTTGTTTCTTTCATCATACAGTTTCTGGCTAGAAACTTCTAGAGGCATCCTATACTCTTCATCATCTTCAACAATGGACAGCTCGATGTTGTTGTTCATCATGGCGTTCCCTTCCATTCTGGCTTCCTTCTCTAGAGAATCGGCTACTGCTTTGCCCTCCTCGGTCAGTGAGGTGGTAGGTGTCATATCTGAGTGCATGTCAGCAAATGACATTTCATCCTCATTCTCAGCTTGGTCGTTGCTTGTAGTTTCCGTTGGTCTGTCCTCAGCTTCAGCAGGGCTATCTCCTTCACGGACTTTCTTCACGTTGAATGTGAGGGGAGATACTTTGAAAGCCGAACTCTTGGAAGAGGAGGATTTCTGATGATGTACAGTAAGTGATTTCTTGATCTTTTCTCTCCGTTCAGGCGAGACAATCTTTGTGCTGATCTTGTTCATCTTCTTCTCGATGTTTTGGCGGGAAAATGCTTTCTTGAGGCTGTCTACCTTCTTCAGGCTGGATCTTTTAATTTTCTCAGCTCTTGATTCTTCTGTTTTCTCCTCTGCACTGTCATCCACGTCATCTTCCTCATGAAACATTTCATCATCTGAACCCAATTCCACTGTGTGCAAGGTTTCTTCCAGTGTCTTGTTCTCATCCACAGGCTCCTCTTTTCCTTCTGTAATGCTGGGAATAGGCTCTTTTGCAAAAACACTGGCAGGGATCTCATTTTCCTCCTGAAAGAATTGACAATATTTGAGTTTCATAGTTCACAGGACACAAATTTAATAAACAAAGCACAACCCTGAACAATTACTTTTTTTCCCCCCCATGATGAGATGAAGGATGCTGAACATTTCTTGTTGTTTCAGTATATTTAACCAGTAACAAGCCACTCAAAGCCCACTGAACCATTATCTGGTACAGTTTAAGACTAATGAGGTGTCAGCTGTAAGATTTCTCTTTCAGAATGACTTGGAATGTATACAGAATGGAAATCCCATTCTTTGTCATTTAAATTAGATACTCTTTAATAAGACTTTAGCTGTAAAGTTGTACACCTATCCCTGGGCAGAAGGGATCGTATGGTGACTAAGGATGTCATTCTGTGGACCCCTGCGTAGGCCTATAGAAGTCACGTAACCCCCCAGAGCTTTCAGTTTCTCTAGCCAAAGACCGGGAATATCTCTGCAGAGATGTTGGTTGCATCTGAGAGGTAGCTTAGATGGCAAATGCAGTTAGCACTTTCACTGTGGTTCAGAAAAATCTATGTTGCTGTTAAAAATGTATTGTTGACACTGAGAAGCCATGCAGCCCATGACGTTTAGAGTATGTGCTATTTTACAGCTCTTTACAGGAAAAAAACATCAAATTTGGTTGGTAAATTGGTAAATATTAAAAATATGGACAGGAAAACTCCTTGAAAAATAATAATTAAAAAAGTTTACGGCATACAAAAATAAACAGACATAGAAAACACTAGTAGTCACTTCTAGCTAAGAGGAAAATGATTGCTTTTTTAGAAACAAAACCAAGAAAGGGCATGGAAAGAAAGAAGGTATCTGAAAACAAAACAGGCTAAACAAGGGCAGAAGCTGCAACTGGTAACGAAGGACCTCTGTGACTACCAAGCGCAGCAGCTCTGCAACCCCAAGCAGTTCAGAGGCAGCACAATGAACACTCTGTTCTGCGGTAGGTTTTGCCGGCATCTGTCCATGCAAAGAAAACCAGGCTCCTCACACACTCCCTTTTCTTTTCAGAATTGTTATGCCTTAGATCTGCGTGTTCTCTATTTATTACCTTTTTATCACCTTCAGACAGAGTGCATGCAATATCACCTACTGTTTGGGATTTGAAGGATTTTTTTTTTTTGCCCCCTTTTGCCCCCCCCAATTCATCTTTAGATACGGGAAGCAGTAAGTGCTGAGTGAAATGGTTGTAATAGTCTCAGATCTGTCCCTAGTGGGCCTGAGTGTACAGTTAAGGGGAAAAAAGGCCACATACACTTGGAAGTTCACACTCGTTATTTCAGGACTGAGCATACAGTTGTGATCACTGGAGAGAATAGTGTCGAGTTAAATTTGCTGTCATGACTGTATAAGGATGTCTTTATGAATATACCACAGTACCTTGTATGTGATTGCTTTTAAAAACAAAATACTAGTTGTAATACTACCTTGTAGCGCTTCTGGAACTCAAAAATACACACATGGGCAGGCAGGATCATTTTATACCATATATACACAGTATATAATCATATATACTGTGATTCAAGTGTGTTGATGAGTATCCCTTGGTGATAAGAAAATGAAAAGTACTAAAAAATTGATGGCTGTTTGACAGTTTGTATGTGCTTTGCTTCTGCGGTTTCCACACACCTTCCTGGACCAGCGGCCTCAGTCAGATACACTGGCACAGACAAAGCTTTCCAAGCCCTTTGCTGGCAGTGGAACATCTAACAAAGCCAGCTTTCTTCTCCTAACACCTATAATGTTGATGCAACTATCGGCAACAGTGACCAAGATAACAAAACAAAGAAAACCTGCACCAGCTTTAAGTGAAAACAGCTGTAACTGCAGAACAAATATTTATATTTTCTCTCCGTTGCAGTTAATGAAATATGAATTACATGAGTGGGTGCAGTGTTAAATTATTCCCCAGAGCATTAGAACTCAGTATAAAGCATAATTTACGTGTCTTTTGCATTCTTTCCAAATCTAGGTAATCACATATGGTTTTAAGCACCTCAACATTCAGGTGTATGTCCCTCAATGGCATAGAAAACTCTGATTTTAATGAGTAAAGATGGGTTGTAACTTTTAAAGTTTTTAATCTAGGAAAGTGGTGTCATATGAGATTGATCACAGTGCAGTCTGAGCCAGAGATGGGCCTGTGTGGCTCATCTCAAGGTCAGTTTAGCTCTGTGCCTACAGTATTCACGTTAAACTGAAGTACTGCATGCAGTCTCTAGAAAAATATGGACATGGATTTTGTTTCAATTTTAATCAAATTTGTGACTGAGTAGAAGAGAGACTGTCAAACTATCCATATTTATAAAGAAAACAAAGCAAAACCAATATACTACACAATAATGAGCTAATGATTCAATTAAAAACAGATCCTAGGTGGTCTTTGGCTATCAGACAGTACTGGCATTCAAGAAATTACCTCTCTGCCCAAGTTTCCTGCATGGCCCTGGAAAACATCAGCCTCTGGACATCTATTACTCTGCTTGTAAAATAGGAATGACATGCTTTCCTATCTCATGTTTCTAAAAGGATCACAGGAACTATTAAAATGCAAATGAAAATAAATTAAGTAAAATGCTTTGGAAATACAAAGGTGCTGTAGTAGAAATGCTCTGTGGTGGAACAGACATTGCTGTTTCAAATACAGCATGATAACATGTTGTAAGTGCGCTATTGATAACTTTTTGGTCTAACAAGTTTATATGACACCTATATTTTGTTTTGATACATTTTTCAAGCAGTCTGGTATTTCATTTAGGAAGACTAGAACAATACACTGAAAAATGCCAACTGTTACAAACTGCGTAACTATTTTCCATGCCAAAAAAAGTAGAACTTTGATCTTTTCTTCTTGATCTAATCTAAAATTCTGAGAAAGCGATACATCTTTTTATTTTCCACATCTGAGTTCAAAAACAGCACTTGCATTTTCTCAGATGAGCTTGACTGTAGGTAGCTAGCTCCTCTGAATTTTATTTTTCCATGTAGGAGCCAAATAGACTTGTGCAAGTTCTCTGTGTAAAACAACCCTTGCTAATACTACTAATACTTGCAAAGTTAAAATCAGTGCCTTCTCTGTGGCTTTGACCAGCCATTCTTGGGAAGTTTCTATAGGTCATAATCTCAACCCTAAGTTTTACCAGGAAGGAAGATAAAATCCGTAACGGCGTACTACAAAACTGGACAGCCTGAGTGAAAAGGTAGTTAATTTACTTAGAAGCGCTGAATCTGTGATGCTGCATGAGGGAAATCAGTGTGCTTTGGTGTGGATGTTTGTTAGGGGTGTGCTCAGAGGCCATGGCCTTCAAGAAGGAGAAATGGCATTTTCCCATGCTTACAGCAGTCCGGGCTTCTCTGTCCTTTGTAGATGCTGTTATATGCCTACAGGATTACTAGTCTAAAACTTGTTTTGCTGCACAAAATAGGTCAAAAGATGACAAATCCTTCTAAAAACAGCTATAGCTCCACCTCCTTTCCTTTGGACAAATATGTGCACTTCAGACCTGGATGTCACCAAGGGGAGGGAGGAGGGCAGGGAGCAGGCTGGGACTGCGGGCAAGGAGGAGGAAGTTGCCAATTTGCACCGTCCCCAAGGCTGGGGTGTTTTGGGAGTGCATTGTGGGTTTGGCTGCACCAAACCTCCTACAGCACAGCTGGATCAAGTCCTAAGAGCCACGTGAGCTGTTTTTGTCATTAATCAATAGAAGAGTATTCTCCCTGCAAAGGTCCAGTGGGAAATGTAGTAGTTTGATAATAGCATTATCAGTTTGTAATTCTTCTGTTTCCTTCACTTGTTCATTTTTGAGTTTGAAGTTGCTTTTTCAAAAGGTTATTACAGTGACCCAAACAACAGGATACAACCAAATGGCCGATTTCCTGTGCCTTCCTCTTGCTTCATTTCAGGATGGAGCGTTTACCAAGAGCAGCATCTGAAAGGGGCTTGAATATCAGCGTGCTTGACCCCAGGCTGTAATTTTGACTTATTTTACCTGTCCTATTCACCAGTAAACATGACAGTTAATTGAAAAATTAAACATGAGCCTTTTTTGTCTTGCATTTTGCTTTTGCAGCTAAAAAAGCAAACAAAACCCCCACCAAACCAGAACCAAAAAGCTGGTCATGTGGCGAGAACAAAATAGAAGGGAACAATGCCAAAGCTTAACAAGGATTTTTTAAAACAGTCACTTCAGTGTTTTGCTAAATTGCTGTGTCACTTGTGGCATTTGTAATAACTTTTGCATCCTCAAATGCTTGGAGTGGAGCTCCACTAAAATATGTCACCAATTAAAGAAGTATATGCAAACTAGGAACAATGCAGACAGGCTAGGGAGAGAAAACTAAGAGCATTTTAATGGAAAATATGTAAATAGCTGAACTTTTCTAAACACAGTTCATTCTCAATGTGTACGCTGCGGGAAAGCTGATGCTGGCGAGTGCAGCACGGTTTCATAAAATGCAGAGCTGGAGCTCAGTCGTGTTCTGGCTGTGCTCAGTGCTCCCACCAAGTATCAGGGACTTTAAGGTATATGGTGAATGCAGAACGGAATCACAAATGTATATTTTTATTTTCATACAGAGCTGTCTTCCTAAGCTGGAAAAGCGGGTCCTAATGAGAAATGTGCTGTGTGAAGTTTGGGATGGATTTTTTTTCAGTGGAAAAGAAGAATCCCCTCAGCTGAAGAGAGGTCTCATACATCCAGATTTCCTTTTACAGAAGTACGGCGTCAATGTGGCCTCATTGCTGCGACTTCTCCTTCCCGCAATTGTTTTTCCATGGATTCCTGTGTGGGGCAGGGCAGAAGCCCAGCCAGCCTTCTGCTTTTCCCGCTGTACAATTATCCTAGCAAGGCGGTGGCCCCGCTGACTACCAGGTCGTCCCACCTCCAGCTTGTAAGGAGATCCCGCGGGGAGGTTTCAAGGAGGTGGGCACACAGGTAAGGCTCTTGCCCAGGCTGGCAGCAAGCGTATGGGCACGGCCTGGCGGGCACCCACCATCCCTCTGGGTGCGGCCACTTCCCCAGTGGAAAATCCCAGCTCCTCCCAGGCTCTGCTGGAGAAAGCCCTGGGTGCTGGCCACCCCAGCCACCCTCCCACACCCTGGGAAGCTCCGCTAGCTGCGCTGGTTTTCCAGAGAGCCATGCTACCTTTTAGCAGCAGGCTAGTGCCAGCAGCAATTCCCAGTTGACAGCTGAATTTTTTTTTTACTGAACTTAACTGCAGTGTTTCTTTTCTAAGGCTTGTGTTCCTCATCTGCATCAGCTTGGGATCGGTTAAGTTCATCTTCCCCTGCCGTGGCAACATATTTTCCAGTGAGAGATGGGAACAGAGTCAACTAAAGCCTTGTAAAAGCAACAAAGAACAGTCCTGCTGTCCCAAGGTACCAGCCCGGTGACGGGCAGTGGATTTTCCTTAGCTGCTGTTCTGGGATGTGGGGCCTGTGCTGTTTGCTTTGGGGTTGTGCGCTTTAGGACCCAACATTAAGGAAAGGCTCGGAGGTTTAAATAAGCCTTAGCTGTGTAATACTATTTAGTGTCATGAAATAAGCAAAGCCAGCCCTCCCCTGTCAGGACTCTGCTTTACCCTTCAGACCCTTCTTGATGAGTTTTACCGTTACTTTTCACCCAGTGCCTGCAAATCGCTGCCTCCAGGCAGCAGCAATGGGGATCTCCCCCCGAGGTAACATTAACTGCCCTGCACACACACAGCTGTTTTCGTCTTTCTGCATTATGTCATCTTAAAATGCTAAAATTTGAGTTCTGTGGAGGAAGGCAGTGTAGTTGTAAAAATAAGGCCTTAATTCTCACACTTGGAAGTAGCAGAAATGCCACAAAATTACCTTCCCCCAGGCCACACTAGTGCACCCTTCCCCACGAGAAGCATTCAAGGTCTAGGTCTGAACCTGGAGGCAGGAGCCAGTCATCAGCTAACAGGGCCTGGAAGATGGCAGTGTTTTGACTTACAGTAACGGATCTTAAAATTACTTGCAGAAGCACAGAGAACATGTGTCTTTAAATTTACCCAGTCCCTGTAATAATTTCCACATTCTTTCTGGGGTGGAAACCACCATGCTAAGTACACGCTGCAGCTCCTCCTCTTTTGGCTTGACAAGCCTGGAGTGTAATTTGGGAGAACAATAAGCAGGGAGGTGGGGGCTTCCTTTCTGGGGGAAGCACCTGTGCACTAACCAGGCCTGCCAGCTTCTAAAAATCAAGTACTGCTCTGTTGTTTTGCGTTTGTTTAAATAGAAAAAAAAAAAACACAAACACACAACACCCAGGGAGCAGAGTTATCAACTGACAGATGTAACAACCCAGCCAACAAGTTTAGTGTGAGGAGCTGGTGATGTGCCTGAGCTGTGGCTACTCCAGCCCCACCTTCACTCTCCTTCCTTCCCCCAGCATGTTGTGGAGGTCTGGCTTTTTTTTTTTTTTTAAAAAAAGATGTGAAAGTCACATCCTGTGTTTAGTTAAAGCTCACGCCGTGTTCTGTCCAGACCATTGCTTAAAAAGGGGAAAATATGCAAACTGCTGCTATCACTGGATGGACTCCCAGGGAGCTGAGTATTTAACTGAATTTTTAAGCTCATCCCTGAACGCGCCAGAACAGCCTGAGGAGCAAAGCAGGGTGTGAGGCTGAGTGTGACAGGGAGCTGCAGCCCTGCCCCTCTCCTGCTTCTGAGGGCAGATCCAATGAGAGTTTTTAGGGGCAGTACTCTAAGTTAGCAAAATGGACTCTTTTCTCAAGTTTGCTGAATAAAAGGGCCCTTTCTTCAAGTTTACTTAACCCCCCCCCAAAACACCACAACAAAACAACTTTCCCCACATATACTAAGAGTTAATACAAGAAGGCTCTTTCCCCAAGTTTGTTGAGAGTTAGCGAAACAACATCTCTTTCCTCAGATTCACTAGGAGTTACTAAAAGATAGCTCTTTCTCTAAGTTTGCCAAGACTTAGAGGGGTCTTCCCCAAAGTTTGCTAAAAGTTAGCAAAAAAAGGGCTCTTTCCCCATGTTTGCTAAGAGTTAGCAAAAAAAATAAAGGGCTTTTCCCGCCCCCCCCAAGTTTGCCACGAGTTACGAAAAAAAGACTGTTTCCCCAGGTTTGCTAGGAGTTACCAAAACAGGCTTTTTTCACAAGGTTGCTAAGAGTAAAAGCGGGTGTTTCTCCTAAATTTGTTAAGAATCAAAGAGGGCTCTTTCCCCAAGTTTGCTGGGAGTTAGCAAAAAAATGCTCTTTCCCCATGTTTGTTCAGATTAAAAGAAGGGTTTTCTCCCAAGTTTGCTAAGTTAACAAAAAGACAGCTCTTTCCCCAAGTTAGCTAAGAGTTAGTAAATAAAGTCAGCTCTTTCCCCAGGTTTGCTAAGAGTAAAAGTGGGCATTTCTCTTAAATTTGCTAAGAATCAAAGAGGGCTCTTTCCCCAAGTTTGCTGAGAGTTAGCAAAAGACTGCACTTTCCCCAAGTTTGCTAAAAGTTAGTAAATCAAGTCAGCTCTCTCCCCAAGTTTGCCAAGAATAAAAAGCAGCTTTTTTTCCCCCCCAAGTCTGCTAGGAGTTGACAGAAATGCGCTCTTCCCTCGAGTTTGGGAGCGATCTCGGTGGGGCCAGGGGACGCAGGGCTGGTGGTGGGGCCTCTCACCTGGAAGATGAGCACCTTGAAGCGGTCCCGCCGGAGCAGCTGTGCGTGATGCTGCTCCAGGCGTCGCACCTGGTCGCATTGCCTCTCCAGCCGCTCCCGCACGGCCCGGGTGTGGGCGCACACCTTCCGCGACTTCTCCAGCAGCTTCTCCACCGCTTCCCCCGTCGCCCCGTGGCTGCGGCACAATTTCCCCAGGTCTCCCTGAATACCCCGCACCGCCCCTTCCAAACCCCGTTGCCTCTGTTCCATCTGCCGCTGCTGCCCTTCCACCGCTTCCAACATCGACACCAGTTTCTCCAGCAAGGCCAGGACGGTCAAGGCGTTCACTTGCCCCCCGACCGCCTCCGACGGCGGGAGCGGGGGGACCGCGCTGCCTCCCGCCGCCTCCCCCATCGCGGCGCCGGGATGGGACGCTGGATGCCGGCGCCGCTCTTAAGGGCTGAGCCTTCCCCCTCCCCCGGGGAGGTTTCGGGCAAAGCCCGGCCCCGGCCCCGGCACGCCCCGGGCGGCCTTTGGCCGCCCGGGGCGTGCCGGGACCGTGGCCGGGCCCCCGGTGCCTCCCCCCCATCCCGTATCACCTCCCTTTTTTAAAAAACAAGGGGTGTATTCTCGCTCCGGGCTCTGCGAAATGCAGTAGGCGGCTCTTCTCAAGCATCAGTAGATGGCAGGAGATACCGCGGAATGCGGCTGGGGATGGGAGGGAAAAGAGCGGCCGGTGGAGAAGGGGATGGAGGGAAAATGAGGAAAAGAGGGTGTCGGTGGTGGTGGTGGTGGTGGTGGTCCGGGAGAGTTTGTGGGTGTCGATCGGAGTTCAAGCCTGGCGTTTTATCGGAAGGAGTTAAGCTAATGATAAAAATTAAAAATTATTATTAAACATGACAATTATAATAGTCTATAATAGGTGCTATAGCAATATATAATAATCACGGATAACAACATCATTAGTTGGTATAGTTATTCTTCTAAAATATTAAAATATTTTTGACTATGTGTCATAATTGTAATAATTCCCATACTTATAATATATTCACACAGGGTGAAGCAAATCTCCCAGCAATACGAAGCAAGCACCCCATGCAATAACAGACTGGGATTTTTTAGTAATAATTTAAATCCTCCTCCTCCTTATTATTACGGTTTTTAATAATAATGTAGATAATTATTATTCTATTCTAGTCATTATGTTTTTTAATAATAATGTAGATAATGAGTATTCCATTCTATTCTATTGCATTCCATTCCGTTCCATTCTGTTATGATTGTTATTTAAACCGCCACCCCCACGCGCCACCAGTCTGGTGTTGCATGGGGTGCTTGCTTGGTGGAAGGAGTGCTGGGAGATTTTCACCGCCCGTGATGTGAGACTCGCTGGGCACTCTGCTTGCCCTGACTTGATTCTCCAGTGTTTCTTGGGTAAAAAATCATAGGGTTAGGATGGCTGTTTTGGGGGAATAGCGATAAACGGTGCGGTGGCAGAGGGACAGTGTTTTCAAGCTTTTGCGAAGCGCCAAAAGGAGCTATTTGGCGTGAAGAAATACCAAGCTGTTTTATTTAGAATAATACAGAACTCTTCCCAGGTCTGATCCAAAGCAGTTATCGTCAGGGAAAATATTACAAAGTTGCACGGACTTGGGTTGCTCATCTGCATGCTGACGTTCTCAAGCACAGTCAGTTTCTTTTTATCTTCTGTTCTTAACATTTGCCTGGTAACAGGACTTTTTGCTGCAACGCAGATGTTTCTAGTACTTGGGTATCTAGAATTCTAATACTTGGGTAGCTGCAATATTTTCCTAATACTTCAGTATAATTCCTCCATGATTTTCCTGCATCCTGTAGATTAAAAACATTTATTTGGAGTCCAAATGGCTGTGATCCTCACCCTTTTTTTTTGTACACAGAAACCAAAATATTTTAGTCATTTTCCCATGAAAAGGAATAAAAATTAATGACTTAAGAATAATGCAAATGAGTTAGCTGTTTCAATCACTGCATGTTGGAGCCCCCGAATGTTCTGCAATGTTACCATTAGTATCTGATTTTTTGGTCCTTGCTTTTCTTCAGGCTGCAACTTCTGTTCCTCAAGTTGTGGGAGCTTGAAAAATGCGTTTGGTGAGTGAGTTCACTTAGGAAAAAAATCGCCGAGTCTGCCAGAGTTGTCAACAAGGAAAATATGCCGAGACTGTAAAATATGCAGGCTCCGAGGGGAGTGGACATATTTTAAAGGCATTAACTTAAACAAATCCTTTCTGTTTCTGCTGGCTCTCCCTGGCAGCACTACCTGCTACGCCCTTCCGAGGACATTCGTGTTTCCAAAGGGCTGCCGGTGTCCACCCCTCTTGGTACAGGATCTTGCCCAGCTTCCTTCCTTACTCTCCCTTTTTTTTGGCTGGGACCTTGGAGCCTGGGCAGGGAGGAGGCGTTTTTGCAGAGAGCAGCGGATGACGTTGCCCTGGTGGGGTCTAACGCGCTGTCACTGTGTGGAGAAGAGCAGGAATTCAAAGTGGTCATAGTTTATAGCGGAGATGGCACACTGTGCTGGGCTGGGTGGCGGAGGGGAGGGATGGAGAGAGGCCGCTGCCTCCAGCAGTACCACTCCTGCTTTTTCTCTGCCGGCAGCCTTCTCCATTGCAAATCCAGAGGAGCGGCAAGCGCAGCTCTCCCCGTCTCTGACTCAGCTCAGTTCCTGTCCCTTTTTCCCATGGAAGGAGCAACCCAACTCTGTCCATGCCCACCTGCATATCTTTCCTGTGACAAAATCCCATGTTTTTTCCCCTGAAATAATTTTTTCTTCAGTTTTGATGAGCTGAAGTTTTGATGAGTTTTGAGTTTTGATGGTGAAGCCCTGGCCTTGCTGTGGTCCCAGCTGCTGGCCATGTTGGCTTTCCACTTTGGAGCCTGTCTTCCTGAGCCTTTCTGCATCAACATTCTACTCTACGTGGCACATTTGCATGCTGGAGAAGATAGGCATGCTATCTTTGCAATCTATATAAATGCTCTCCTGACTCCTGTTATGAGCCTTCTGCAAAGGTTCTGCAAATTTTTGAGTGTTTAGAACACCCATCCCTGTGTGCATCCTAGGGAAAAGCTGCAATGCCCCCGATAGCCAGCACAAAATCCGAAGTATGGTTTCCTGGTTATTTCTCTGCCCCGGTAAAGCAAAGCCAGGGACAGCAGCCTTGATGTAGCTGCAAGGCCTGTCAGCACCCACCGCCGGGGGTTCCTCAGGGTCCCCATGGCTCAGAAGGTGCCGTGTTGCCCCTGTGCTCCCTGCCCAGCCTTGTCACTCGGGTCACTAGCCCTGAGGCGATGCTGTGGGGACGGGAGGGGTGATGAGACCAGGAATAAGATGGCCCCAAACTGGTACCTTTTCCAGCCAGCCGCTGGATTCCAGCTGTGGGTTTTGACACCAGCTGTCAGCTCCGATTACCCGTTGCTTTTGTAACAACGCTGCCAGGCTGGCTGAGCTGCCAGCGCTTGGAGGAATCAGAGACTTTTTTTGCAGGTTTGGGTGGGTTTTTTTAGTTTTATTGATTAATTTGGCAGGATAGCGGAGGAGTTTTTTTGCCAAGTTACGATGCAGGTTTTACCGCTGAGAAACTTTCTAGAGGAAAGCATTTTGCGTTTATTTACAAAGAAGAAGCATTAAAGAGATTAAATTTATCAGGATCATCCAATGTAAGTCAAGAGTTCTTTTCATGTAAAATCAATGTGTGCAAATTACACGGACAGAAATTGGAGGTTAACTCACTCATTAGTCACATGATGTTTGATGCTGGAGCGTTACTGGTAATTTATTAGGCATGGAGTAATAGGCAAACCAATATGACAGGAAAGAGTGGAGAGAGGAATTAATAGGGGAAGGAAGAATGGCAGGGACGGTACAGGTCATCCTCAGCTTATTGAATTTCGTGTCCAAGCTCCCACTGACTTTAACGGTATGGCGTGGGGCCATGAACTGTTGCAAACGCAGGTAGGTGAAGAGCTGGTTAATGAGAAGAGCTGCGGGAAGCGTGGGAGGAGAGCCCAGCAAAGGCGGGTGGGTGCCTTGAGGGGGCTGATATCTGCTCCCAGGGGTCCAGGGGAGAAAAGAGAGTACAAATGGGATGGGGAGAAGCGATGCTGTGCCTACGGCTGCAGGGACCAGTGGCGTCTGCAGCCAGCGAGCAACTGAAGATGTAAAACTTGGTTGCCTCTTGCCGGAGGGTTTCTCTGAGGGCTGATCACAGTACCAGTTCCCTCAGGTGGGTCTGCTGCTTCTGTTGCAGTGGCACTTGTCACACCATTGGAGCCTCTGCCTTTCAGCCAGGGTTGGTTGAAACTGGCCAAAAGCTTCTGGGGAAATGGAGGGCAGGCCGGCCGATTCGTTAAACACGCACGGTGATGGAGGGAACCCTGCGTTATTTGGCAGTGGGGCTAAAAATGCTGATGGGATTTGTCCCAGCAGAAGGCATTTCTTCCCCTTGGCCATAGGCCGCTTCTTCCCATGGCACAGAGCAGAGAAATTAGTCCATCAATCCTTAACGTTGCCTTTTGATGTGTTTTAAAATAAAACTGTATGTCTGTTATGAGCCAGTTTCACCGGCAGCACCCAGTTTGTGTTGTGCTGTACAAGCATTAGAGAAGAAACGTAATAGGTTAGAGAAACGGTGACTGCTTTACCACATTGCCTTTGGCACTGAGCAACCAGTTTGGACCAGTACAACTAACCCAGCCCTGCGGATAGGTGCCAGTAAATGCAGTGGATTATTGACAGCCTCTCCTTTAGCACTCAGATTTTGAGAAGGTATCAGTCTCCCAGAAGGGATGTAGTGTTCTGTGTGTAGGAGCAAGTGGTGGGTCAGGGAGAAGCTGCTTACCACGTCACAGCTCCTGGGGCGAGGGAGACAACCCGGGAGGCTGCACGCGCCGCGGTGGCCATGCAGAATATTTAGCATGAGGCGAGCAAGTGAAAACCCACCACCTGTGTACAAGGTGGATTGGGATCTGGGCAGCTTGGGGTCCCTGGGAAGGGGGGAGTCGGTGAGAAGGGAGCTGTAGAAGAAGGATGCAGCAGCAGCATCCTCCTTGGTGCACTGGCAGCACGAGCCTTCGAGAAGCAGAGAGAGGCGGCGGGTGAGGCACTGGCTGGAAGAGGCTCCAGGCAGAGACCAGCCCCTCCTGCCGCCCCATCTGTGGGGTGCGCAGGGGAGCGGGTCATCGTACCCTCCCTGCAAGGGCTCTGCTTGTCCCGACGGCCTTCCAAGTTGCTCCCCGAGGCAGGGAACACCCCAGGGCCTGGCTCCTAGCTGGTGACTCCATGCAAACAAGAGTAACGGTCTTCGGAGAGCCAATATGTGAGAACGGGAAATTTGGAGAGTCGCTGCTGGGAGAAATTTTAATATTTGGGGAGAGAGAGAGTTGAGGCTGGCTGACGGGAAATGTATCATCATAAAAGAACACGAAACTGCAATTTTGCTCTCTTGTGCAAATGGTATCCAGCAGAACTTAATATGCAACGAAGAAATCCACTTCCACTTTATCGGCCAGACTAAATCATGTTATGCACGGGAGACTTCCTTTTGCTGTGTGCCAAATAGTAATAATTCTGTGCAGACTTGTAGACAAGGAAAAAAAAATAAGCCACATAAAAATACCATATGTGCCAGGCATTTTATGTGTATTTCCTCAGACATTTGAGGAGCACAATAATAAACTACTTTTTTCTTTGAAAAGCAAATTAAGTTTATGTGAAAGGGGAAATAATAGTTTCCTTAGCTTCAGATAAAGGAGAATATTTCAGCTGCTCAGTTGGACTTTTTAGCAGCTTGAACAAAAGCGAGGTCAGGACACCAGCAGACACAAATTGAACAGCATATGGCCAGTCAGACTGGACTTGCCAATTTATTACATTCATCTAGCGAATATGTGGGGCACAGAGCAGGATAAGCAAGTCCATTAATATCAGAATAAAGAAAGATACAGAGGTGATATTAAAGGGACATGAAAAATGGCAGGATCTGCAGGATGGGCCATGGTTACCTACAGGGAACTAGCTCTGCTTTTGGAGCAGAGAAACAGCTTCAGCCTCGAAACCTCCTCCCGCGGCCAGGCCTTTGTGGTGGGTGTGAGGATCTGCGAGGTCACAGGGAACTGGAGCTTGAGGGAGGGGCTTTTTTTTTTTTGTGAAAGGCTTTTCCAACTGAAAGATTGGCTTTTTGGAAGTGTGGTTAAAATGCTCACCGACATTTTAAATTTCCTCCAAAGGTGCCAGGTTCTTTTGAAGAAAACACTGGAGGTTTTTCCCCAATTTCAGATCAGAAACTATATATGGTGCTCCCCACGGCTCAGTACTGGGGCCAGTTCTGTTTAATATCTTTATCAATGATCTGGATGAGGGGATCAAGTGCACCCTCAGTCGGTTTGCAGATGACACCAAGTTGGGTGGGAGCTTGAGGGTAGGAAGGCTCTGCAGCGGGACCTGGACAGACTGGATCGATGGGCCAAGGCCAACGGTGTGAAGGTCAACAAGGCCAAGTGCCGGGTCCTGCACCTCATGCAGTCACAACAACCCCATGCGGCGTTACAGGCTTGGGGAATAGTGGCTGGAAAGCTGCCTGGCAGAAAAGGACCTGGTGGCTGAATACGAGCCAGCAGTGTGCCCAGGTGGCCGAGAAGGCCAGCAGCATTCTGACCTGTATCAGGAACAGTGTGGGGAGTAGGATGAGGGAAGTGATCGTCCCCCTGTCCTCGGCACTGGTGAGGCCCCACCTTGAGTACTGTGTCCGGTTTTGGGCCCCTCACCACAAAAAAGACATTGAGGTGCTGGAGCGGGTCCAGAGAAGGGCAACGGAGCTGGTGAGGGGTCTGGAGAACAAGTCTTATGAGGAGCGGCTGAGGGAGCTGGGATTGTTTAGTCTGGAGAAGAGGAGGCTGAGAGGAGACCTTATCACTCTCTACAACTACCTGAAAGGAGGTTGTAGCGAGGTGTGTGTTGGTCTCTTCTCCCAAGTAACAAGCGATAGGACAAGGGGAAATGGACTCAAGTTGAACCAGGGGAGGTTTAGATTAGATACTATGAAAAAATTCTTCACTGAAAGGGTTGTCAGTCTGATAACAGGTAGCCCGGGGAAGTGGTGGAGTCACCATCCCTGGAGGTATTTAAAAGATATGTAGATGTGGTGCTTGGACATAGTTTAGTGGTGGACTTGGCAGTGTTAGGTTAACAGTTGGACTTGATGTTCTTAAAGGTCTTTTTCCAATCTAAGCAATTCTATGATTCTATGGAAACAGAGCTACTCTTCCCTTTCATTTTTGTATATTTCTGGAAAAAAAGAGAGGTGTTTTTCAGAGAAAGGCAGAGATGATCTGTCTGCTTTCTCTTTCTTCCTCCATTAAAAGAGAGTGAAAATTAGAACGCTTTTAAGAATTTGAAGTTGAATACACATGCATGCTTTTTCTTCTAGGATACTTTTTGTTACAATACATTCTCAATGAATGTTTTGAAATTTGAATGCCTTTTGAAATTTCCTAAGGAACATTTAAGAGAGCAACCTTCTTGGAAAGGAGAAGGATGGTCTGCTCAGGTGAAGACTGGCAGAGTGTTCTCATGTTGCTCTAGGGAGAGTGCTCAAGGTGATGCCTCTTCCTAATGGAGGGGAGATTTTCTAGCAGTAAATCAGGGATTATCATCAGTACTGTGCTAAAAAGAAGTCTTCCTCTATCTGGCACATCCCTCGGGATTGTCATTATCGGTAAAAAGCTGAAAGAAGAACCTTCCCTGCTTTGTAATGAGGTTGTTTTGAAGAAGATGATAATGAAGTCACATTTAATGGAAGCAAATAGAACATTAATTATGTGAAAAGCAGGTGAATTGAGGAGATCTGTTTTCTGCAGATAACTGGGGAGACTCGAGTCACTTTTGGTCTGCAGACACACTGCCATTCATATCCCTTGAATCTTTTATTTGGGATGACCTGGAATCTAGAGAGTGTCTTTCCCTCATTGCTGAGGCATCTGTCATGTTGTGCCATGCAACTTCATGTTGTTCAAGTGACATCGCAGGAGATAACAGGGCAATGCAAAGCCAAGCATGATAAATATGACATGGCATGTCCAAAACAATACTTGCTTTTAGTAGATCGGTTATCCTTTAAAAGCTAGTATTTAGGTTTGTCCTTAGATAATTCAATAGCTCCCGTCTCTGGTAGGAATGATGTCAACCTGAGTTACTGTTTCTGATGAGCAGCGACGATGGGACAAGATGGCATGAAAAGGAAGCAAGAACAGCAGACTCCGGCTGCGCATCCCAGAGCTCTTTTCTGAGTACTTGGTCAAGGTGAGGTTCGTGGGGCTAAGCAAGATAACGATGGGCCGAACGGTCAAACGGGATCCGTCACAGGCCAGCTGGCCTCCCTGGTAGCATTTGCCAACCGCAGCACTCTTGATTTTTCTCTGTCCTTTTTATCCTCCGGTCACCTGTGTATCCACAGCACGCCTGTGTTAAGGTAGTGGAATAAAAAGGAAAAAAAAAAGCACTACCAAACACGTGGTAAGTTGTGTGAAGTGGGTAAGTGAGGAATTGTTGAAATCAAATGATTAAAAAACAAACTGGGACTTGAACCTTGACCAGCCAGTTTGTCATGAAAACTGCATCTGGTGTGAGCTGGCAGGGCTGGAAGGATCTCGGGTGTTTGACAGTATCTTCTCCCCTCCTCTCTTGTGCTCCCTCTCTCTTTCCAGCACTCTCCCCTTGCTGTCTTATATATGCCCTATGCGTGCTGCTGTCTGTTCTTGATAATAATTATTTTCAGGGATTGAAAACACTTGTTATCTTAGCTATAAAAAAGTTGCATGTTTTTCAGAGCCTCTGTTGAGGTTAGAAGAAAAAAAGAAGGTTAAATCAGGTACTGAGCATCTGTGGTGCATAGTATTAATACCTTATTTATTACTGCACAGCCTGTAAGTGTTTTTATTCAGAAGTATTGAATAGGCAGAAAGTCATCTACATAGGACACGGCTAAAATGTCAGGCTGCAAATTGATTTGTTTACACAGCGAGCACCGAGGATTTTAGACCGGCTCTCTTGCGTGCTGTCGTGCTCCAGGTTACAGGTGGTGAACCCACGTTCAAATCACAGCCATGAGCGGGGTGAACTTGTGTTTTTGAACCCAAGCACAGTTCACCAGGAGTTATTACATGCATTGGCTGCAGAACTGAACCCGTGGTGCTGTTCAGTGTTTCAGATGACGGCTTGCTCGTGCCCTGCAGGAGCCCGTAACTCACACTGGTGCTGCCTCCCTCTCCGGGCTGTCATCTGAGAGAGTTTCCCATTGCGCCAAGGGGCTGCTGCAGCTGTGAACGGGACTGTGTCTTTCCCTACAAAATACTAAATACTAAGGCCTGACTCCTTCCACAGGCTCCAGGCTGTGCTGCCAGGCTTTCTGGAAATCCCTGGGACAGTATCTGCAATTTAGGGTTGCAGCCACATCCAGGTTACTCCTGCCGTGAGAAAGGATGGTGAAGCGGCTGCGTTGGGCGTGCTCTGCCATGCGTGATCCTTTGCCGAAGTCGATGTTGTTTTGCTGTGTTGAATGTGTTTGAACAAGGTCTTGGCATAATTTTCTGTTCTCTGGGTGGCTGCAGAAGGGTTGTGGCAGGGAAGCTGGTGGGATAGTTTTCCTCCATGCTGGCCTCTTGCTGTGCATCAAATCTGGATGCCGTTCCTGAGCAGATCAGCCCTGAGATCTCTGCTCACGCTGCCAACGCAAAGATCAATTAGTCCCTGTCATGCGGGGTACCCTAAGGAGGAGACCAGCACGCTACAAACTGGTCTGGACTTGCAGAGCCATTCCGTGTCTGTCACCTAGCGACTATCAAAGAGTAATGACCTTGTCGCTAGTATGCAACTGAGATGGATGTGAAGCGATGACCCAGATGTGTAAGACTCCATCCCATAATTAGTCCTCCAAACAAACCAGCTGCTATGCCATTGCTTTTCAACTGGCTCTCGCCCCGATTGCGTACCCACACGGTGCTGCTCGAATAATTTCACAAAAATTTCTCGTAAGTGGAATATAAATCAGTGGCAACTGTACCTATCCCCGACTGCACAATGCCAGCTGTAGGCAGGTCCCCAGGTCCCACAGCTTCCAGTGTGAGTGGAGATTCATCTCTTCTGCTTTTCGTTGCTTAGAAGGGGAGGACAGGGAGAGCCCAGGGATGTAAGGCACCGGAGTAGTACATGGGCATCTCCTCTGATTTAGACTTTTCCTCAGCATAGGATTTTTTGGTACTGCAGACCTATTGTTAAAGGGACATCATCCCTCCAAAAAACCCCAAACCAAAGTATTTTCCTCTCTGAATCTTCTGACAGGATTGCAGGTTGCTGAAAGAAGGTCTGAGAAAATTAATCTTCACCTGGGGAGGGCTTTTTCTCCTAGCTTGGTGTCTCTGCAGAATCTCGCGTTCCAGCTTCTTCATGCTTGCCAGGAGCAGTAGCCACAAATCCAATACTGAATGGGAGCAGGTAAGACCATGGAAGGAGTAAGTTGTGACTGAAGAAATGGAGCATCAGGATTTTGGGTTTTTTCTCCAGATAAATTCCCTTTTATAAAACCTATAGGGCCAAAAAAAAAAAAAAGGAAAAAAAAAATAAAGAAGACAATTGGCATTGTGCTTTAGTAAAGTGCGTCCTAAAAAATAGTGCATTCAAAAGAACAAAAAAAGCCTGGCTCCTGACTACTAGACATGTTTGCCCAACCTCAGAGCTTCACTAAGAACTCTACTACGTTTCCTAGCACTAGCCATCCTAGCAACTATTTTGCAGTGTATTGCTTTACAGTGCTACGGCGGGTTTATTTGTTTGTTTGCTTGTTTCTGAGCGATCTCTAGGCATCTGAGGATACCTCAGTGGGTTAAGGCAAGCAAGATGCTGTAGTGCTGTAGTGCTATTCTCGATGCTACTTCACTTTTAACCCTCATGCACAGAAAGCAAAAAAAGCTGGCTGTTGTAAATTAGCTACGTGTAACTCCAAAAAACTAATGTGAATGGAAATACTGACTTCCTTAGCTGACTTGTGATGAAAAATATCGTTCAAGGGACTCAGAAAAATATCTTTGGCTCTTGGACAACGTCCAGCTGAATGGGAAGTGTAAGGAAAAAAAAGCAAGCTAAATTCTGTATGAAAACATAGCACTCTTTGCTATCTTCTCTCTTTCTCTTTTTTTTTTTAAAATACTGATAAATGTTTCCCCCCTGTTTATCGTCACATCGGTCCACAGTTTTGCATAGTGCAGCAGCACGTAGTTCAAGGTAGCACAACCTAAAGCAGCAGCATGCTTTAAAGCTGTATATTTTTCCAGATTCAATGTCATTGGGCCAGACCAGCAGGTCTGTACCTTCTGCGGCTTTAATGAGGTTCAAGAGGACCAGGCAGACCAGGTTGTTCTCCACCTGAATCCTCTCTACATCATTTGCCGTATCTGCATTTGTGAGAATCCTGCACCCATGAGAGCTCTCCATCTTGAGATATAAGTGTGTGGGTGTTAATAAAAATGAAGTGGTTTTAAAACAAAAAAAAAAAAAGGCCAAAAAAAAAAAAGCTTCTGGCCAAGTTGCACTCAAGGTGTTTGCCATAGGGATGATGCAGGAGGTTTGTGGTGAGTCGCTGGGTGATTTGAGGAGTTAAGATCCAGACTAAAAAGTAAATAATAAAATTTTCTCCACCAAATACCTTCAGGAAAGATTTCCACATCTTCTCCAGTTACTAAATATGGTAATATTGAAAGAAATAAGAGCTGAATGTAGGAGCATATGAAATGTCAGGTTGTAGGAGGTTAAAGAAGTCTTTTGAAGTCCAACTTCCCGAATAATTTTCCTCTTGCGAAAATTTGATTGCCTTTTGAATAACCCTGTTTAGGATGCATTTACTGATCGTTATCTTGTGGGCTTACATCCTATAATGAAATCTTCCCCGCTGCCATCCTGAGCTCGGTCCTTCCGGAGCTGGGGGCTCGGCTGTGGCTGGCGGGCTGGGGCGGTCTCGCAGCTCCATCGCACCCCCCTTTCTTGACACCAGCCGCTTCCCTTCCTCTCCTGCTTTTAAAGGACAGCCAGAGTGTTTCAAGTGTTGAAATCCCTGTCTCACTAAAATTGCTCTCGACTGGCTGATTTCCTTTGCCTTACAAGTCGTAATTAACTAGGAAAAGGTTAATTCTGCACCTTCCAGTACTTTCTCTCTGATATTATTCAGACCATGGTTATCTTTCCCAGTCTCCCGCTTTCCTCTGGCTCTCCTGTAAAAATGGCTTTTCAGGATTAGTTGGTTTCTGATGTCGGTATTTTTGTCTGTTGCCTTGTATGTCTCTATTTAAAAGCATATTACCACTGTCACTTCAGGTGAAATCCATGTCATTATTTTTTAGGTTTGAAAGGTTTTTGCTTTTAAAGGGCAAGCAGCTCTTTTCGGCAGTCTTTCCAGGTGCATTAAAACACGTGGGAATTTCCAAATGCAGCAGGAGGAGAGGTTTCCTCATCAGAGGAGCTAGCCGGTGTCCCTTGACACTTCTTTGTGGAGGATGATGGTCATCTGCAGAGGCTTTTCAGAACCTAATTTTAAGAGCATTTTAAAGAAATCTCTCCTTTGCTTACAAAGAGGGACCACCCAGGTAAGGATGGATGTCTAAAATCTATAATGCGTGCCCTTCTAGGAAAATTAAAGGTAAGAAAACGAAGTTTTAGAAAATGTCAAAACCTTTTTCAAAGAACTTATGTATTTCTGGATTCAAGGTTTTGTTTTCTCATGAAAAGCATTAATCAAATTCAGCATGGCTTCACCAGTTGACCAGGTCAGTCTTCATCGTCATCAAAAGTTATTCACTGTCCAGCAAAATCAGGGGCCATGATGTGGTCTTCTTTTACAGATCTTTGCTCCACACTAGTTTAATTTTCTGTGTGCCGGGAGCGCCGGGGAGCAGTGTGGCACAGCCGGCAAGTGGTGCTCAGTCAGGGGCAAGCCACCAAAGCCCGGCTGATGGCCAGCACATCGTTGCATTTGGCTCTGAGGAAAGATCTTCTGGCGTGGGGTATTGCTCTCTGTGACTGCTGCTCAGTGAGACGGCGCCTTTCTGCTGTTCCCTTCAGGGAATGACTACAGAAAGTGGTACAGGGGTAATCCATGTTTCAGACTCTTCTGATGGGACTGGAGATTTAGTACAGGATGGTATTTCTTAGTTTGGTGAAGGGTAGTGTTGCGTAAGGTTGTTGGTATTGCTACTCCACCATGCTATGATTAACATGTTTTGTCAATAGGCACCAGAAAAAAAAATAGAAATCACATCTAGAAACACCCACTGACAAAAGTACCTAGAGCAGCCAAAGGTACAGAGATGTGGAAGGGGAGGTCCCACCAGTGGGGGGATCATAATTAGCACTTGTGGGGGCTTTACAGGTTCTAGTACCTCACAGGGAGGCAACACTGTTTTCACTGATGTGGATGAATATTTGTGAAACTCTGGTAAGGTAACGTAGGGCACCTGTGCAACAGACGGTATACAAATACATCCCACATCCTTTGAACCAACCTTTAACATTCTCACAATCTGGTGTGTAAAGCACACACAGCTCCACCAGCCTTCTAGTCCCTGGAGTTCTCTCAAGGGTGAGGTAAGGACGTGGTCAAGAGGTTCCTTCACTGTCTTTCTATTTTTGATAGGAGTGGGTTGGAAGCACTTCAGCCGTGCTGCTGAACTCCTGTTTTTGAGACCTCTTAGTATTTCTTAGTATTCTGGTTTTTGCTTACTTTATTCAAGCACTAATTATGGCAACATTAATGTAGACCAATTTTAATACTGAACAAGCATGCATCAACATTTGTGAAGGCATGCTGCTGAGTGACTTCACAGCTGTCCTTGATGACAGGGTGGAGGTGTACAAGGAGAAGAACTGGGAGGACTGGGAAGGGCTTTAGACAAACCCTTGCATATGGAATTTGAACTAATTAACAGGGAGAAGGAAGAGAACTGTTGGCAGGAGGAGCAGGAGGGAGAAGTTTCCACTCTAGTGAATCCCTGGTTACACGTGAGCAGAAGTCGGGAAGACGTGGGAGAGCGAGTGGGAGCAGACGAGGTCCCTGCACGTGCTGTTACTGCTCAAAGCAGCAGTGGGTCATTTGCCGCAGCATTTGTCCTCCTGAAGTCCCTGAGCTGCCTTTCCTCAGTGTTGACCCAGTAGCATTGATGGAAGAGGGCCTGCAAGTGACCGCTCAAAGCCAGCAGCAGTCGCTGCTCATCCGGGGAGCCCTGGTGAGGGACTGAACACTCTTACCCTCTGCTATTGACCCAAGTCAGAGGCACAACACTCCGCTGGCTGGACCTTTGTTGTGCCCTGGTAGGGGGGGACCTGTGTTCCCCGTGTAGCCTCTGGCAGAGCAGCTGTGACTATCGCAGCAGGTGACATGTGTTGGGATGAAGCAGTTCGGGTCCCTGGGGGAGCAATGACAATGGTTGATTTGTGGCCAGGCTTTTAAGCGCCATTTGGTAGAGCAAATGCATTTAGAAAATAATACTGTTGAAACAACAGGGCTGTATATGTTGTATCCTTGTCCTCTGAGGATCTCCTTTCTCCCAGCTTTGAGGAGAGCAGGGCCAACCGGTCAGGCTGTCCTGCAGTCATGACAGCCCCCATGTACCTCTCTGAGCAGCACGTCCTAAAAGTCACTCACCCTCTTCTGAAATGGCTTCTTCATTCTTGGGCATCAGGTTGGGTTTTGTCCTTTGGGTTTCCACCTCCAGCACAACAAGACTTGTCAGTGTCTCGGGCACGAGCTGTAGATGACTCCAAACTGAAAGGTGGCCCATTTGTCTTTCAAGCTTGTGCCAGGCTGTCTTTCAGGGTAGGGCTGGGGTCTGGTAAGTGCAGCATGGGAAAACCAAGCGATTGCTGGTGTTTGTAGAGACCATGGGGAGTGATGGGCAGACAGCAAGAGCAGTCCTACGCAAACCTGAAAGACAAGGCGACAAAATTAACCTTCAAGGGGGTTAATTTATTGTGGTTATTTTCAAGCAACTTCATCGTTTTCTCCCTTTCTTCATGCTACCTCTGGTTTTAATGCTGCCTGCAGGTGTGGGGAGAATCACCTGTGAGCAGAGAGGGTGTGAAATAAGGAAAAAAGGGGGATTTGAGACCTCCAGCCTTTGGTGGCGGAGGGGACAGGGGTCAGTGCCTGTGAGTTACAAAAACCACCCCAGATAAGCGTTGTGCACACTCGCCCTCCTGACCTTGCTGTTCTTCTGCACGGGTTTCTTCCGCAGCAGCTTTTGCGATGACCGCTGGCGTTGTTTTTAGTATCGGTGAGGTCTCTGTCGTTGTGACAGTCCCGCCTGGGCCCAGCTCCTCTAAATTGCCGGGGCAGGCTGGCCCCCCGCCAGCCCGGCGAGCTCCATCAGCGTAATTGGGGCTCCCGGCAGGGCTCTGCTGCGCCGAGCAGCTGGTGCAACCGGGGCACCCTCGGCAGCAATCGCTGCTCTTAATGAGTTTGTTGCTGTTTCGTTAATGAAGGAATGGCTGGGACGTCATTTTTTCCCCCTGTACTGGTTTTCCAGACCCCTTCTTGAGAAAGCAGACCAAATTGAGTCGAAACCAATACTGCACTATTCTAGATAAAATTGCTTCCCTTTTTTTTTTTTCATTTTTAATTTCCTTTTTAACCAGAGCAGAGTCTCTGAAGGCATCAAAATTGATACTTTTTGCATATACAGTGCTACTGCATTTGAAACTATTTGTCCTTATTAACTAACACAGACATTTCCTTAGAAGATGTTGCTATTCCGGGTTAAGCGGTGTCACATATTGCCAGGAAGAATTAGGTTTTTGAGGAGGAGAGGGCTCTGTGTTACCAAAACCTGACAAACAAAACCCACTGCAAGAACCACGCGTGTTCCTTTGCATGCATTTTCCAGAGGCTTCTGCAAGGTCTTTTGCGAAGGGAGCAGCAGCCAGAGCTTCAACGCACCACAAATGTCGGTGAGTGAACGAACAGCAGCGAAAGAGTTCCCTTTCTGGAAGGTGGTGACACTTTCCTCCCCAGCCCCGGAGACGCACACGCCGACCCACGCAAGGCAGGGACGGGCGATCTGCTGAGCTGGTCTGCAGAGCGAGGACTCGACCTGGGGTCTGAGGTAGCCCGGGGTCTGACGGGCTGGAGGATTAGCCTGCTTATCTGCTTTTCTGGCTTTCAGTTAGGATTTAGTTAAGAATTTCCTGCATCTGCATCAGCAAGAAGAAATGGCTGTCCCCGGGATTTGGAAAGGTCAGCGATAGGCCAAAGATTTTTAAGCACACAGTTTGAGACTTTTAATGTGTCAGAAATGCACAGGCTGGAGTCAAATCCTGAAAGTAGGTCCCGGGCGTCAGAAAAGTAAGCGTGGGAGAAGCTTCTCGGCAGGACTGCCTGGCTGGATATACACGCGTTTGCGAGCAGCAGGAGATGTACACGCGCCATTTTGCGCCGGCTCTTCCTTCCTCCCCACCAAACCTGCCCTGGGTGATGCTCCCTTTCAATCCCACGGGCTGGGGTGATGCTGGGTCTGGCCGGGTGCCTGGTGGGGGGGAGGCCGTCCTGCAGGGCCAGGGCTCCCCGTGCTGCGGAGACCGCGGCCCTGACGTTTTCAACCCCCTCTTGCGCTTTGCCCACCAGCACTCCTCTGGTAGGTGCCTGCTTTGAAGCATTGCTCCTCTGCAGGCAGAAAGAGCCCCCTCGGATTAATGGTCTGCCTAAAAGCTAAAAAGAAAAAAAAAAAAAAAAAAAAAAGGGAAAAAAGGGAAAGAAATCATTTAAAACGTCACATTAAAATGCCACTCCACATCTGAAAGGAATCTGAAAGGATCCATTAAAACTTTTATAGAGCTTTTTACATTTTGTTTCCCCTGTTTTACATTTTGTTCAGGATTCAGGCACTCCTCTCTTATAATTTTCCTTTGTAATAAACATTTTTGCCTTGCTTGGCTCTGTACTAATGGGGACTATTTGCTGTGCAGAAGGAAACATGGGGCTTTTGCCTAGAATAGAGCTTTTCTTTCCGAAACCACTATTCGCCGAATCCAGTCACGGGCACTGTGGGCTCACCCCAGGAGGTTCCTGCACCATCTTTCCTAATTTATTTTTTTTTTTTTCTGAGGGACTCAGAGAAGTACATCTGGGCTTCATGCTGCGATTCTCCGCCTCCAGTTCCTTCGCCAAAGGCTGGGTGGTGGCGGGGGCAGAGGGAAGGGCCGCGGCTGGGAAAGCTGCGGCATCCCGTGGCCAGGCCTGTGTGTCCTTCTCCCGGGTCCCACTGCGCTGCTCCCGGTCCTGCCGCCTCCGCCCGTGTCCCCGCTGCTCTGCCTTTCGCCACCTCCCAGTCCTCACGTGCGTTCTTGCTTTTCATGGCCTTTCTGTCAAAAATAAAAGAAAAAAAGAAAAGACTTTAACTCACAAGTATCAGAAAATTAACACACAATCTCTGCTGCCTGCTGTGGAAGCTGGGAGCAGTGGGCCATGTCCCGCATCCCAGCCAGCCCATCCCCTCCAGGGGGCTGGGGAGATGCTCAGGGAGGTGTTGTGCTGCTGGTCCAGCTTTAACCCTGGGCCTTCTAAAAGAAACCCGCTTGTCACAGCAGGTTGTGCATGGCGGGGGTTGGTGATGCTGACTGTTACGTTCTTACTTTGAAAATAATTTTGTTTAAGACCTCAAATTTAGACTTCAGTGTCTCAACAGGAAAAAGCCAGCAACGTATCCAGTTAGTGACCACGGGAGCATCTTGTGCCATGTATTACCCCTTCCTTGCCTTGCCTTTTCTTTCTTCTCGTGTGTACACGGCGTTGCAGAGCCTGTCAGAGGACTTCCCGCTCGGTGCTCACCTGTAGTTCCCGACTGCAAGATTTGACAGTGCGTTATTTAATCCTTCATCTTTTCTCTAGCCCCTTGTTCTACCCCTTAAATCAATATGTGTTTTTGAAAGTTGGATATTTGCAACAAAGCCTTTGCTGGTGGGTCAGTACACCGGGTACGCTGTGGCTGCCCGGATGAGCGTTTCTTGGGAGCAAGAAAGGTGTGACACTGGCGGTGCTGGGGCGGTGCGGCCCCATGGTGCTGCTCCTTGCACGGCTCCTCTCCGTGCTGCGTTCCCGTGTTGCTGAGCCCGCTGCTGGGGCTTTCCTGCCCTCTCCCTGCCTGCCTGGCATCGGCACACCTGAGCCTTGCAAACCGGGGGCGGGCGGTGGGGGGGGGGGGGCTGTCTTCAGGAATGCAACTAACGTTCCCTGTGCATCCACACCATGTCTCTAAAAACCTTTTCATCTTGTTCCTTGTTGCCCTGGAGGATAATTACTTCAAAGAGCAGCCCCGTTGCCTGGTGTTTCAGTTTATCTCATTACCATTGTGTTTGCCAAGCCAGCCAGCTTTGCCAAAAGGGGAATCAAGGTTGCTGGCAGTGCTGGCTGGCTCGCATGTTCACCCTCTGTGCTGGCTGAGATGCTAATTTTTCCTTGATTGCAAACCCTGCATTCATCTTTTGTGAATTAGCTGTGCCTACAGACACGGCATAATGGCTTTAAAACCCAGGCCCAAGCTTGCGGGCCCCTCTCCATGGGCCGCCAAAAGCAGGGCTAATGGATGCTGTTAGAATATTTACTTGCCACATTTTTGGCTAAGGGGAGCAGATGGCAGGCGCCCACCGCTGGCAAAGGGCAGGCGGGAGCGTCCCACCTGAGAGCTGCTGGGCAGGCAGGGTGCGGAGGGGAGGAGCTGGAGGAGGCACAGGGATGCGGACGGACAGACGGATGGAGGGATGGACGCAGGGATGTACGCACCATTGCAGAGGTCATTTGTGGCAGCGCCGGCTGGTTGCAAGAAGAGAGATGAGAGCTGACAGCTTCTGGCTGTAGGGACTTCCCCAGGCTTCAGGAAGACTAGAACAGCCTCGGGATACCCTCAGGATGGTCTTAATACAATCTGAGTTCTCTCTTCCAATCTTGAGTTGATTGCAACAAACTGTGTGTAAATTTTTTAAAAGTCTTCGGTGCAAAACGCTGAGCCAACAGTAGTGTAGCCACAACCTGAACAAGCATTCGTGCTCCCGTTGACGTGTGTTGGCGTTGCCATCATGGTCAGCACGGGGCACCAAGCTTTGGATTGCTGCTTAAAATTAGCTTAATGGCTGAAGATTTTTTTTTTTATTGTTTTTAAGTTCCCTCAAATCAGACACTCCTCCAAAAAGAAAAAAAAAAGAAAAAAAAAAAAGAAAAAGAGCAAAGTCTGAATCTGTTAACCCAGGTCTGAACAGCACTTGCAGGGATGGACGACATGGGGCGGATGCCCACATCCCTGGGTTTTACATTGCTGTTTAGGATAAACCTGCCGTAAGTGATGCTATGGCTGTTGCTAAGCAACAAGTGATGATTGCTATAGCCAATATCCCCCTCTTAAAGGTACACTTGCAAAGGGTAATCTTTTGTGCGCATGGAATTAATTTGCAGATGTATGGATTTATATTAGTTAATGGCAATAAACTTTGGAAATGCTTCAGTGCGGTGTTAAAATGGAATACAATGTGACACGAAGATACTGCGGAGCAAAAACATTAAGCCCTCCCCTTTAATTAATTGGAACTTAAAGCCGGGATATCTTACTCACCAAAATAAATTAACAGTAAATCAGGTTACAGAATAAATTAACAAATTAAATCGGGTTGGTTGGAAAGTTTAGAAGGAAGAGTGTCTGTGAGCTGCCTGTGTTGCACAGACAGTTAAAAAGTCTTGGGCTGGAATGGAAGGCTCACAAGGAAAAAAGTAAGTGGCCAGGTGCCACTTGAAAGTGGCTGATTTTCAGTCTTTATCATCAAAGACTGGACCTGCTCTAAACATGGATTAAAACTCAGCCCTGATGTACTGCCCAGTGCAGTCAAAGCAGCCACACAAAGGACGGACTTTGGCTGCTAATTTTCTTCTGGTTTTGTGAGTAGTTGCCATAGATTTGCAGTGGATAATGCTCCTTTCACAGGGCATCGCAAACCTCTCTTTTTTTTCTTTCTTTTTCTTTTTCTTTTTCTTTTTCTTTTTCTTTTTCTTTTTCTTTTTCTTTTTCTTTTTCTTTTTCTTTTTCCTTTTCCTTTTCTTTTTCTTTTTTAAATTTTGTTTCCTTCTCTTGCTTTTCCCCACCAGGAAGGGCTTCGCGTTGTCTCCTGCACCTGCAGAAGGTGCTCCCACCCCTCACTTGCTCCCTGGGGACGTACCCCGGGTTCCAACCTGCGGATGCGGCGGCTCCCACCGCCCATTGACCTTGCCCAACGGGGTGGCTTTTGGAGATGCACAGGGCCGTTGGCAGGCCACTGCCGCTGGCTCTCAGGGTCTCCAGGAGCATGATGGTCCCACCGTGCTGCAAAGCTTCCCGTCGGTCACCCTGGGCTCGCTCTAGCGCCGAGGCACGGCTGGAGAAATGCTCCTCTGCTGGCAGCAGGGGGGAGGGGAACTGTGGCAAAGTATTTTAACTGTATTACTTTCAGGTGGTTGCTACATCTTTTCTAATTAAAATAAAATCATCTTAGGACTCCTGAAATGAATATTTGGTATAATAGATTCAGAAAGTGATGAAAATGTTTTCATTAAATAGTGAGAGAGGGAGAGAGACCCTGCAAGGCATAGCATTTTATCTCAACTCTCTAATAACATTAATAAACTCTTTAATCTTTGTCACGTTTATGACTTAATGGCAATCCTTAAAGACATGACAGACAAGTAAGAGCTGCCAGGTTCCTTTAACCTATAAGCATTCATATTCTTCCCAGGATTTTGATTAAGTGGAAAATTCCTCTGCGACGGGCTTTATTCTCTGTGTAAAGCTGTGCTCTGCAGTTGGTGCGAGCGGCGGAGGATGCTCAGCCCTGCCCGGGACCTGTTGCTGGCAGGAGATGGTGGTGGCATCTCCCTCCTCCATGGCTGGAAGTCAGGTGGGTGCCATCGGCCGGGGGTGTTCGGTGTCAGCCCCGGTGTGACCAGCCTGCACCGTTGCCCTTGTCCTGCTCCTGCTGCCCGGGCACTGACCTGACCCTGCTGCTGGTCGGTCATCACCTGGGGGACTTCATCCATCCTTTCCATCAAAAGGGTGTTTAAAGTGATTGATGGCAAACTTTATGTTGTATCATCCACTTTCTCTGGGATAAAGAACGCGGAATTATAGCTCCCCCGCCCCTATTTTTCGTGAGGTCTTTCTTTCCCTGATGGTGGGCGAGCGTTTGGCCAAGGGGGACGTGTGGATGGGGATCAGCACAGCCATTGCGATGAGCCAGATCCCTCCCTCCCTCTGCTCCCTCAGTCTAACGCATTGCAGGGGTGAGTTTCTCACCTCCCGCCCCGCTCCCCGCAGCCGGTGCGGGCTGTGAGCCGCCCCTGTCCCTCAGCAGCCAACTGGGGCTGTGGAGGAGCATTTCGGCAGGAACTCACCGGGATGCTGACATGGTCTGCAAGGAGCAGGGGGCATCCAGCGTGCAGCCCGAGGACCCAGGAGAAGGGAGATGCATGGTGGGTTACTTGCTCCAGTTAGGACACACCATAAATTCCTCACATACGCATCTGTTTGCGGTAGTCTGCGATTTCAAGCAAATAATACTTGCTAAGAACAGCCTTCAGAGTGCCATGGGGTTGCGCGGTGAAGCACTCCAGTTGCAGATGCCAGACCCAGAGTTGCCAAGCCCAAACTTCACTCTGCCCCTGGGTGCCCTTGTCCTGTGGTCCAAAAGAAGCAGGTGCCCAGGGGAAAAAAATCGTACGTGATCATGTAATTAGGGGGCTGCACAGTGAGGCGGGCACAGCTAGGAACTGAACCCAGGCTGTCTGTTTTCTTTCTTTTTTAAAAATATTTTTTTCAGACTCCCAGCAATCTGGCATTTTCTAATCTTCGAGTCCTTGACTAAAACCTAATTAATGCTCTTTTAATACAAGGTTTTTGCATTTCATCTCCCAGGGCTTTTTCTTCTTTTTTTTTTTTTTTTAATTTTTATTGTTATGTGCGAGCGCAGCCTTTTCTTCCCTCCGTTGCCAGGGTTTGGACCCAGGATATCCATTACTGCAGCCACCTCCCCGGCGTTCCCCAGTTGGAAGCAGAAGGATGCTCCAGCGATGGGGTGAGTCCAGAAAAGGGTGGTCTGTGGCAGGTTGGCCCTTTCGATCCCCCCTGGGTACCCTGCACCCCTGGGAGAGCCGGGGCAGCCGCATCCCTGCCCTGCCTGGCGCGGGGGCGCAGGGGCAGCTGCTGTGCCCCAAAAGAACGAACTCCACACAGTGCAGATGGTATTTCATCCAGATTTGGTTCAGTGTCATCTGCTGCAAACACAAACACCAGCTCGGTAACTTCACTCTTGTCAATGATAAGCTGAAACCTCTTTGGTTGTTTTTCAGTCAAATGCCAGTAACAAAATGAAAAATCACCATTAACCCCCTCCTTTATTTGCATAGTTTTGATGCTGTCAAAAAAAAGACAACACTCATGTAGCATAAGGGGAATTTTTAAATAGAAGCATTACATTTTAAAGCCCTAATAAAGATAAAAGCAAAATAAACACTGAAGTTTGAATGTAGAGGATGAGGGAAGAAAGATTAGTGTGTGCTGGTGAAGTAATGAAGGTAGGGGCTGGTAACAATTTTTAATAGCACATTAATGCTGAATTACTTTGGAATTTCTGCAGGAGTCGAGATGACATCCACATAAACACCAAATGAATTCCAAATGATTGGTATTATCATAAAGAGCACCAAATGAATTAATAATGATGGAACACTTAAACTAAAACATCGTCTTCTCTAATCTGATGTCTCCTTTATGCACGGCACAATTCATTTTTAGCCAACTATGACCCTTTCTTTGGTTTGTCTTTCAATTTAAAAAAATATATATTTATCTTTGCACGAATGTTCTGCTCCTGTACCGCGTGAAGGGGACTTGGACTAGTCCATTTTCATAACAGTTTTGCGTTGGCATCGCAAAATTTAAGAGATAGATGGGAAGACATCTGGACGTATTGCTGGGAAAATGACTATGACTAATAAGAACCATAATAGTAACGATTCCGCCTTGATGGTCCCACATGTGCAGAGACCTCGGGGCACCCTTCACAGCGTTTAATAAACTAAATGGCTCACTTTACAGCGGCGCAATATGTCTCCCCCCTCCCATGGAGAAGCCCAACAGGAGAGGAAGCCTGAACTTGCGGTCTGTGCAAGGCAGCTGAAAAAGCGGCGGCTGCAGGCGGCCGGGGCAGCGATGCCCCGTGGGTGCCAGGGAGGAGCTGAGCCCCAGCGCTGCGGATACACGGGTTGGGGGGGGGCTCGTACTCCTGCCAAACGTGGGCTCCTTGGGGCGGCAGGTAGGCACAGCCTGGGGAAGGGGACACCAGCAGCAGCAGCGTCGCCTTCCCCCGGGTCACGCCAGGTCCCTTCCCAGGGCCGGGCTGGGAGCGCTCGCTGACATATTAGCAGTCAAATGACATTGAGGGAGCACAAGTCTCGCTCCCTCCTGCAGGCCAAGTAAATATCATTAGTAATGATATTAAATCTCAAATTGTGCTCCTGCGCTATGGCAACCACTCAGCAAGCATTTGCTATTGCTGCTTGTTTCTAACAATTACGCTCATAGACTTTATTTCTTAGGAAACTATTACTGACCATAATCCTCTACATGGCAGGCCGTGAAAATAAAAAAAAAAAAAAAAAAAATCACCCAAAAAGAAAAGCCAGCCCAGCTTTCAGAGTGAGGTTGTCGAGCTGCCAAGAGGCGGGCACGGCAGGTTTGGTTTGTGTTAAGAGGGTGGCGAGGCTGGGTGCTGCACTGGGGAGCCAGGCAGGGCAGAGATTTTTTTCCGGCCAGTTAGCCTGGATGGCTTTAGGGCAACGCACGCTCCAAGGCCATCAGCTTGCTCTTCTGTCTAGTGTCTGTCACACAAACATATATACATACATATATATAAAAACATTTTTATTTTTAGATCTATGTGTATATATTATATGTAGGCATGCGCATATATTACATATGGGTGTATATATGTACTATATAAGAGGGTGTGTGCGTATATATGTACACACACACAAAAAAACCTCTTAGCTGTTGGCTTTTCTCCGCTGCAGAAGTGTTTGCTGCCGGTGGCAGTGGCGGGCTGCCGGCCCATCACACGTGCTGTGCTTCTGTGACAGAAGCAACATATAATTATATTACAAATTAACTTGCAAATGCTGGTAGAGATGTACTCCACAGGCAAAAAAAAAAAAAAAAAAAGGCAAAAAAAAAAAAGCGGTTTCATCTTCTCTTGTGTCTTGTAGCTGGTCCCTCCAGCACAGCCTGCGTCTGTCAGGATCCGTGCCCTGGGAGCACTAATCATTTTTATTAACCATTAAACAAGAAGATCCTTTTTATTTGAAAATGTAAAACATGCAGGAAGCACTATCTGTAGCCGCTAATTCAGGTCACATTAAACGACTCTTCCTCACCTTTCGGCTCATCCCTGTTCTGCTGAAAGCTCCTCTCCGTAAAGCCCGCCGCTGCCCCGCTCCCCCGTCAGGGGTGACGGGCTGTCGCGCCCACTTGCATTTCGAAGCCGGATTTTATCCTGAATAATTACACTTCATTGCTGAGTGACCCGATGTAAAGCAAGCCCTTTTTAAAGCACCTCCCATGGCAATTTTATGAGACGTTACTACATTTTCTCAACATTTTTCACCTTCCAATCGTTTTTATTTCACGTTGGGGTGGTGATGGGTGAAGGTGCTGTGACCCCAGAAAAGCGAGCCAGGGGGACGGCGGTGTCTGGGGACACATCTGTGTCCGTGGGGTTTGGCCACTGGTGGGCTGAAGCCCTGCTCCTGCCCCTCCTCACCCTCAGGAGGAAGAGCCATGTGGGGCTGATGGCTCCCACGGCCCAGGGACACTCGGATGGGCGAGAGACCTGGTATCACGGCTCCTACCTGGGGTCTGCTCCTCCTGAGCTGAGCAAAACAGGCCTCACGTTTTATTTACAGAGCCGTGCCAGATGCCACCTAGTTAGCATTATAGAGCAGATTCCTCACATGCTTTTTTTTTATTATGCAGCTTGGCGGCTGCTGTGTGAGACTGCGGAATATTTTACTGCTTTGTGGCTCACATTCAATACAGCACAAAAAAAAAAAAAAAAGAAAAAGTTGACAAAAATCCCGCTTGCCTTTTTTTTTTTTTTAAATACGTCTTTGTTTTCAACAGCCCTCCCGCTGTGACAAAACTATTAATTAAACTGAAACTAACATAAATTAAGCCCACCTGATACGAAAAGCATTTGAAGGCAAAGCATCAGCCTAAAAGCTGGCTGGAGTAGGAGCTGGCTGTGCCTGCCCCCCTGCCTCTCCTGCCCCACCTGCCCCTCCTGCCTGCTCCTGCCTGCTCCTGCCTGCTCCTGCCCCTCCTGCCAGTGCTGGCAGAGGCTGCTTTGGTGGCACTGGCAGGGCACAGCATCCTGGGGCAAAACCTGAGACTTTTGGCTCCCGTGCCGAACAGAGCACAATTGAACACGCTCAGCCAGCCAGGCTGTGGCCTGTCCGGCCCAGAGCTATAGAGAAAATATTGTTATTATTAATAAAATGGCTCTAAAGACCTAATCGTAATGGCCAGCGTATCTGCATCTACCTTTAAGTCCGGCTGAGGTTACTGGTTGTTCTGGAGGGAAAACCACCCTCCGGCACCCCCAGACGTGGGCATTCCCACGCCCAGATCGCCTGACGGACCCGTGGGGGCTGATGTTTGTAAATACCTTGGAACCAGCCCCCCAGCCCGCCCTGGTCCGGCCACATACCTATAAATAAAAGAAAGCGCCGGCCTGGCCGAGGCACGGCGCCTACTTTGATGTGCGGTAATGAACTTCGCTTTTAATTCGGGGTTGTAACTTCCATCCCCACGCAAAACTGGGAGCTGCGGAAAAGCTGCATGCATAATCAGGGGTGAAAGCAAGGATGCGGCGCGAGATGTGTCTGATGTTGGATGAGAGGGAAGATAGCCTTTAATCATTTTGTTTTCAAAGAAGCTTGAGAGAGCTCTTTGAAGATGAGGCTTTTTGAGAGCTGCCTCTGGAAAACAGGAGGCGGTGGGTACCCGGCGCCCACCTTCTGCCCACGTCCACCCGCCCCCTCGGTTAACCTGCGCGTGGGACAGACGTGGATCCACGCGGGCGTCCCTGCCGCCGGCACGTGGCCCTGCAGGCTGGCACCCGGTAAACGCCTGCAAAGCTGGGATGATCTTGCGCTGCCCAGAGGGGTGACACCCGGATGGCTACAGCAGCGAGGAAAAACAGCCCCCCTGCCTTTTCATTGAGGGAATCACGGGGCTTCAGTGTGCGGAGGCAGGTGAGTAAAGGGGCCAGTGGCTAGAATAGGATGCGCAGCCCCCCTTCAATAACAGTATTATTTTTGTAATGATAATGTTCTGCAAAACATGTCTTACCATCATTGGATGAAAGGGAATGATAATGAACGGCTGATCAGACTTTATTTTAAGGAAAAGCATCACGATCCCTGCCGAGGGCAGGGGGGTTGGAACTAGATGATTTTTAAGGTCCCTTCGCACCCAAACCATCCTATGATTCTGTGATGGAGAGGCGTGGAAGCTGTGCCCGTCCCGTAGTGCGGCATTTGGGGCAGGAGAAGGCGAGAGCCGTGTGTCGCCCACCCGCTGCAGTCAGGCTGTTTGGTGCCGGTACAGGCGGCTTCCTTATGGGCTGGGATCCAGCAGAGCGGGCTTGTTGGCCGGCATCTGACGGCACCGAGAGATTGAACGTCACCAGGACGTCGCAGGCTGGGGAGGGTGGCTGAGCTCAGCTCACCAGCACTTGGCGTGTGCCAATAAGTAGCACCCCTGACTTTATTTTGGGGACCGAGGTCAGGGGTGATTGCGTTAAGGGCATCACATACAAAATAACCCCACACCTTCTTGCTCCAAAAGTGTTACAGGCTGAGAGGAAGCACCTTGGGGAAGGTGTGCCGGCAGTCCTGGTTTTTACCTGTTTTACGAAGTGGTTTGGCCTCAGTAGAACAGCAGCCAGGCTGGCAAGTGACGGCAGGCTGTTGGGATGTCAGTGGCATGCGCTGCCCCTAAGCAATCCTGCTAAGTGTGGCACTACTGCTCTTGTCAGCGGCTTTGTACATCTAGGTCTTCTCTTGTGTGGTTTGTAAAGTACGTGTGTCCTGGTATTTGAGATTATTTATGGATGCTCCAGCACCATAACAAAAAAAGCCTATGAAACACCCAAAATAAATGAATTACTGTCACCCTGGATAAGAGGTGAGCCGATACCCGTTGGTGTTGCAAGGGGCCTTGTTCTGCCTGGTGTAAGAGGGCATTGAGAAGTGGACAAATGGCAACACGCTGTCACCCCTTCATGTGGCTCCGTGCAGAGGAGCTCGGCTCTGCCTCCACGCGTGTCACTGTCCTCACCCACCACTTCACCTGGCCAGGTCCTTACGTTCCCAAGCCCTCCTCCATTTTGTGAAGTTAAACTGCAGAAAGGTTTTTCACATCTTGAGTTATGGCTGCCACGCGGCTCTAACAAATGCAATTTCCAGTCATAGAACCATAGAGTCACAGAATGGTTCGGGTTGGAAGGACCTTAAAGATCATCTAGTTCCAACCCCCCTGCCATGGGCAGGGACACCTCCCACTAGACCAGGCTGCTCAAAGCCCCATCCAGCCTGGCCTTGAACACTTCCAGGGATGGGGCACCCACAGCTTCCCTGGGCAACCTGTTCCAGTGTCTCACCACCCTCACAGTAAAGAATTTATTCCTAATATCTAATCTAAATTTACTGTCTTTCAGTTCAAAACCATTAGCCCTCATCCTATCCCTACACTCCCTGCTAAAGAGTCCCTCCCCATCCTTCCTGTAGGCCCCCTTCAGGTACTGGAAGGCCGTTATAAGGTCTCCCCAGAGCCTTCTCTTCTCCAGGCTGAACAACCCCAACTCTCTCAGCCTGTCCTCATAGCAGAGGTGCTCCAGCCCTTTGATCGTCTTCGTGGCCCCCTCTGAACCCCTTCCAACAGGTCCATGTCCCTTTTGTGCTGAGGGCTCCAGAGCTGGATGCAGTACTCCAGGTGGGGTCTCACCAGAGCAGAGTAGAGGGGCAGAATCACCTCCCTCACCCTGCTGGCCACGCTTCTTTTCATGCAGCCCAGTCCCTTCAGGAAAGGACAAAGCAACCAAAAAAAATCCACGTCAAATTTGGTACTGAGTTTGGTACAAGTTCTGCGAGTGTTTTCTGTAGAAATCTCCATTCTTGTACACGCAACCCCAAGACACGGTTAGTTTCAGGCTGTGTGCCCATACCCGCATGCTGCAGGCCCCAGGGAGGTCTGCTGTTCGCTGGGACCTGTCCTCTGTGCATTAAAACTGGAATCACTTCCCCCTTTCTGCCCTCTGGTTTGCAGCAAGGGCTTAAAAACCGGCCTTGCCCTTGGAGGTGGGAAGGCTTTGTGACAGGCAGTGCAGCTGGGGATGCAGCGAGTAACGCCTCGCAAACGCAGGCTGCTTAGGGGTTAAATGTGGCCTTGCACGGCAAAAGCAAGGCAAATAACTTTGGGAAGCATACAGATAGTGCGGTGGACTCCTGTTATCACTTCTAAGCGATGCTATGCTATTTTAGGCCAGGCCAGGCCAAGCCTTGCCTTTTTTTAAATCAGGTTTATTGCTATAGCTACACGGCTGCGTGTATGTGTTAACATTTGATTTTTTTTTTTTTTGTATTGAATGTAAGTGACTGAAATAAACAATCCAGATCTGATAGTCCCAGTGGGGGGACTGACATTTGGATCCAGCTCAAAGTCTGTGCTTTCGATGCTCGTTAGACTCCAACACCTCACTCCGAAAGCACAAAGCACGGGGCGGGGGGGGTGGCAGGGTAGAGCTACGTTTTCCACTTCCAACCTAATCCTCAACCTCACACTGAGGTGCTCCTCGGAGGCGCTCGCTGCCATTGCTGCGTCGGGTTTAGTTGATGGAGGGATCTGAAGAGGGGCGTTATAATGCCACTTAGGTATCGCTTTAATTAGCAAAGCTTGCAAAGTCTCCCTAGAAGGGATCATGTGCCACCAAACCAGTACAGCCCCACGCTGCTGTGCCGGCGTTCCCCTCCATGTCGTACCACCCCCGCTGAGCCTGCGTGTGGGAGACAAAACCAGCAAGGACTGGGACAAAGAGGAGGGTTTTCCAGTGGGTTTTGCCTGGAAGGGTCCCTGTGGTCCAGCGGGCCAGGATCACGCCTGCTCGCTGCCGCCCTGCTGTCACTCCTACCCCGCGCCATCGCTCTTCGGCTTTGAAAAGAAGCCTCGAGGACCGGAGAGCTGGGGGCGAGGGCTGAGGAGGCGGGAGCGGCTGTACAGCCCCCCCCGTCCCCCCACCTCTCCCCAGCCCAGGGCTCCGGGAAGCAGATGGACCCTGCAGGGACGGCAGTCCAGCGCCGGAGAGCTGCCAGGCACCTTCCTCGGCCCCGCTGCCTGCGGAAGCACCGCACTCCCACTCCCATCAATCAGCACAGACCAGCTGCCTGGAAGCATCTCTTGCCAATCGCCTTTTATTACCTTTAAAAAGCCAAGAAACCCAGAACAAGACAAAAACTGAGAGCGTGTGAACATCATGCAATGGATTCACTTTAAAGCAGGCTGAAGGGGGGGGACGGACAACCAAAGGCCGTGTTAGAGTAGAAGTATCGCTTCGCCTGTGCCTGAGGGCCAGATCGCGTGGACTGTCACTGGTGGGGTTGGTGGTGACTGTTGTGAGTGACCAGACCGATGCTGAAGCAGGAAATGGAAACACACTCATCCCGAGTAACCCCAGACCTGATTCTGACTCAAATGCAATTTCACGTGGTGATGACAGCGAGAAATACTCCTGCCTCTTGTCATGGGTACTTACTGCCTAGGCAAAGTCTCTTTGGAAAGGAGCAGCACAATGAACACAAGGGTTTTTTAGTTCAATTATGTTATTTAGTGTGACTAGTACTCCGGCAGTCAATTAGTGGAGTGGATGTTATCCAGCAGGAGCGAAGTTACCGCACTCTGCCCTTCAGTCTCACTCTGTCGTCTTCAAAATTCATAGCACAAACTACAGTGATATTACCTTCTCGAAAGAATGTGTTTTGGAGAGTTTCGGCTGCCATGGAAATAACTTTGCATCTTGTCCATCATGTGGATGTGACAAAACACATGCCCTTATTTTCCTGAGGTATAGCCAACATTTGAGTTCATTACATTTAATGGAGTAGGGTCACCCATAAAGTTATTCATAAGGTGTTTTCTGAGTGGTTTTCACCTTCTCTTTGAAAAAATAAATTATATCAGCATGTTCATGAGGTACAAATGGTACTGGCATTTCAGCTGTTATTATGTTATTAACTTTTTTAACCTAATAATTTTCAATCAACAGTAAGAAGCAATTTTCACTCACTCCAGTGACCAGAGTTGGAGATTCTGCAAAGTGTTCTTGTAGGGTTCACCTTGATAGACACCTAATTCCCTCCCAAATCAAAACATTACCCCTGACACTCCCATTGCGGTTACCGAGAATCTCCATTTCCCCTTCGGTTAGGATTTAATTTAGAAGGCAAAGACTTCCTAAGCTATGGGAGAGTAAAGATAGATGGTATGGGAGAAGAAGGCTGATGAAATGTAGTTGACTCCGGATCTGAAATATTTTATCCCTCCTCAATGTAGGTTAAATTATTCTTCACCTTTCCCACATCCATAATTGTCGCTGATCTTGGACCAACTCAAAACCCTACTACTGAGTTCAGTAGACTCAAAATTGCCACTAGAACTGGAAAAAGAAAAAAAAAAAGAAGAGATTTGTTAGTGTCCATATACAATATCCCAAGACTATACACAGCTATGAGATACAGCAAATTTAAGAAAGGCAATTTTTTTCTCATCACTGAGTATTTATTATATATAACAAATACATGAAAAAGAAAAAACTATATTGTGTGATATAAATAGTTTATTTACATTACAGAAAAACATCAAGACAATGTATACTATTTCAAATATATCCATACATAATCAAATATAGCTGTAGTACATGTTCTCATTGGTGTAGATTACCACAAATGCAAGGCAACATGTGTAGATCTTGTCTTAATCTTTTGTCTATAATACTGTATTTTGTAGTCCAAGCTCTCTGCAGTTAGTTTTGCCATTGTGGAAACATGCGCTCTTTAAATTAACCTTGTCGATGCTCTTGTTGTGTTGTCTGAACTGTAGTGCCCTGTGTTTTGCTTCTGTCTGTGGATTCTGTTGCTCCTGGGACATTTCCTGGAAAAGAGAGTTGTGAGAATACACGGCTCTTAAGAATGCATCTGCTCAAGGGTCGGTGCGGGCAGCGGGGGACAGGAGGGCGAGAGAGGGATCCTCTGGCCCTCGGCACATTTTGTCTTTGATGAAATGAAAAGGGCTGGCTAATGGCAACGGCATCACAACAACACGCCACAAACCATATTGTAAACAAAAAGATGGCAAGGGAAATATTTAAGATTCCTGCTCCTTCCTGGAGAGCCGTGGCGAGACTGCTGTGCTGCAACAGATCCTACTGCACCACATCTCTTGGCTCGTCTTTAAATAACAGAACGATTTTCAGCAAGGCGCGGGTAGAAGATTTAGGACGGTCTCACGCTCACCTGCTCGGCATCCCAGGCCTGGGAAGTACTTACAGTGTGGACGCGGGGGCCGCCTTTCTGAGGAGCTCAGCGTCCGCAATCCCTATTAGTCTCCATGGAAATGCTCCATGCTCAGGTCATTAGCGAGCAGCCACTTTACTTACGGGTGCCTGCACCACGCTACGCTCCTCACACGGCTGCTTGGCTTAGCGCGGAAAGCAATCGCACCGCAAAGACAAAACCTTATTTTCCTGTGGATGGCTGCAAAAGCAAATCTCTTCTGCCTCAGGACCTCACAGTGCTCCTCGGCGAGGGCACGTTTCAACCCTTTACCTGCAGCAGCGTCAGCTACAGGGGCTGCTACAGCGTTTACCCCTCATAGAAAGATAATCGTGTGTTTCTGCTTTCCTCCCATGGAAAGGCGTCCTTAGACAGAGAGCATGGAGAAGTTTAGCCCCGGGTGGAGGCTGCAGGGAGTTCTGAGCAGCTGAAAGCCAAGGGGCTTACGGCAGAAACTGCTGGGCAAGCGGAAGCACAGCAGGGTGACCAACACCCTCTAAAAAAGGCCCAGACTATTTGCATTTGTGGTACCTGTAGGAAAACGGTGAGCTACCAACCAGCAGTAAAAACAGTCCTTTACTCAGGGTGACCTGGTTAACTTTTTTGCAGAGGAGGAGGAGGAAGCTATTCCTAATTTGGCCGTGTGTTTGTCCTCTTTCTTCAGCCGAAGCTCTGCACGGGGTTTCGCCCGGGTGCGCCTCACGAGAAAGGCTGAAACACCCCCTTGGAGTGGTATGACAGAAAGCCCCACGATACTCCAGACCATACTGACATGGGAAAAAAAAATCCCTTTATATTCGGATATCTTGTATTTCTGTTACTGGGAGGCTTTCAGTGGCACCTGGTGAAGCCCTCTCTGGGTTATGCAGTGGGGAGAGCCCAACCTCTCAGTACAGTGAGAGCTCATTGCACTCGCCTTCAGCTCCGTGTCAAATAACTAACAGCAAAATAGAGTGAAATAAGTTTTTACTGACCCCTTAAAATCGAAAAGACCACCTTTTTCCCCCCTGTTGAATGGGAGTGATGCTATAGTTTAGTGACGCCAACTGAAAGGCTAAACAAGAGCATAAGGACTTATGAAGCATTTCAAAACGCTGAAATACAATTATATAAGCGTCTAACAAAATGTGGGTCAGATTGTCCTGACTTGCCTCACTTTTAAGCCAACAGGACCACCCCCTCATGAGAAACTGCACGGCTGCGCGCTATATTTTGCCTCCTTCCTTTCTTGGAAGCGGTAAAGTAGGCTGCTATCATTACTCCAGGAAAAATAAGCCTGCGTCTCCAGTGCTCTCGGAGGTCACGGCAGAGCTTTCATTATGAAACTAATGCAGACTTTAGCTGGTTTGCGATTTCATGACAAACTCATTATTCACTGCGTGTTCCTCAAAAGGCGATCAAACTTTCTGAGCGAGCCAGGGAGCCGCTGTTGGCAAACACAGGGCTGATTCACTGAGCCGCGTGTCATGTGCACGCCGACAGCCCCGACTGTCCCTGCGCGGCCTCTCCTGTCCATTCAGCCGGAGGCTGCACAGTAGGACCTCACAGCACTCCACGGGAGACGGCACCGACACCTCCACGCGCTGAGAGATGGCACCGCTAAATTCTGCTGCAGCCGCCGGCAGCCACGCAGGCTGACCAAACTGCCAGGGCTTCCTCCCCAGCCCCAGAGGATGGGGATTCACACCAGAAGGCGCAGCCCTGCTTTGCCCCAGCGCCCAAGCAGGGTTGGGGAACCAGGCGTGGGAAGCCACGGTGGGCACAACTGGACTGTTTTTGTAAGAAATGTGTGGAGGTACCAGGTGCTGACCAGGAGGGTCAGCAATCCCAGGCAATGCGGCCGTGCACTCCCAGAGAACGGTGGACACCGACTGCTCCAGATGGAAGCAAGGAGATGTGCATCTCACGGGCACTTTCTCAAAACCGACATCGACAGTATCTGTACGGGCACTTAGTCCAAGGTCAAAAGAAATCGATTCAAACTTAGAGATTACTCCAATTAAGATGATGAAAAAGCACCTCTTAACCAAAAATGCCCATGTTTAATTGCATAAGACACTATGCTACCATTTGATGGAAGCCTGGGAAGGCCCCAGGGCCACGTACTGACACCACAACTGCTTAAACGCAACGCTATTGCATTTACAGGTAGGCTGTGTCTGAAATGCGTTTGGATTTGCTAGGAGGGGCATTGGCATTTAACCAGTTTTTTAGACTTAATCATCTGCTAAAATTGAGTGACAGCTTTTTCTTGCTCCTTAACTCTTTAATCAAAAGTTCTTTGTAGTACTCTGTGTGGGTGATGCTTTCATTTATGAACACAGCAGTTATATCAATGTAAACTAGGTACTGGAGCACAGGCTGCCTGCCCTCCCTCCATTGAAGCTTGTTCGCAAGCTTGAGTTACTCACAATGTGATTCATAGCAGGTAAAACACATTATGCATTCATTTTTAATCAAGTTATTTCTTCACATAAATAAGCTGCTGTGACTAAACATTAGGGAAGCACTAAAAATGCAAAGCTGTAAAGAAAACTGCTGAGAATCATTATGACACTAGGCCATACCTATATTATTTACCATCCTCCTTCACTTTTATCATTGCTTCTCTTTTGCCTTACCTCTGAGCTAAAAGTTCTCGGGCGTAGGGACCGTGCCTCACTGCTGCACCCCCTTTCCCCCTGCCTCTTGGCCACTGGTCCCCTGCCCTTCCACCCCAGCTGCTTATTCCCATTGCTGGCACTAGTGATGAGCAGCCAGGTGGCCAACCTCATCAAGGAGCCGAGCCGCTTAAAATTAAATTATCAGTTTTGTGGGTTGAGTTTTCAGCTGAAATCTGTCCCCTGACTGGGTTTGTTGCGTGGCTACACAAATGCTGATGGTGGCACGAGAGCATTGGCAGGACCAAGTGCCCAGGAGCCAGGGGAAGGGGCAAGGGCAGACCGCCCCTGTCAGCAGCACAGCTCATTTATCCTGATTAAAGTGTCTCTGCACCAATGGCTCTAAAAGTGCCCGGGAACTGCCCAGAGCCTTCCAGCAATGGAGGACACCCCAAAGATTTGCACCACTGTACAGGTACAATTTTAAAAGCAACAACAGTAACGACAGCTAAAAGATTTGCAATGGTAGTCTTACGCGGCTCAAATGCAGGGTTTGGACACAGCGCACCAAACTCATTTGATAAATTAATTAGGTGAAGCTGCACTGAAATGAGCAGCAAAGAATTTGGCCGCAGCAGCCTCTGAGTGAGGGAAGCTTCCCTTCTTTCTCGCAGGAACCTGGTAGGGTGGTTTTAGTGCTTTCAAGAGTTCAGGGTGTGGAGTTCGAACCAGTACAGTCAGGTTCTCCAATGCAGATGACTTCAAAAACTCAATTACTTATGCATATGCTGCCACAACGCTCTCTTGTCATGTGGATTTCTCTTAGGCCACTTAAGAGTACACTTTTGCAAATGTATCTCGAATGCTGGGATGGAGGATGCTCTGCAGTAATTACATGCATTACAGAAAGAAGTCAAAAGATCATAAATTAACTCGGTTACAAAGTGTGCAGGAAAAGGTACCATCTCTGTGTGAAAACAGTGTGATGGGTAATTTGCATTACAGTACCAGATCTCTCAGAGCACACTGTCTTCATTCTTCAATAGAAAGTATTCTGCGTTACTGTGTCAAGGTGACAAAACTGGAGTCACTCAACAAAATGTTACAGAGCATTTGTTCCACTATCAGTTACTATGCCATCTCCTTTTTGTTACCACACACTACATTTTCGGTTCTCTGAATTAATTCTGTGAATATCACCACAATATAATCTATTGACTCATTCAGCATTTACTGTTGAGTTGATGGACTCGGCCACAAAAGTAGCTACGTTTCATAAGACGGTTTCGGTTTACACCTTTAGGCCACAGAAGGACTTATGATTTTTGGGGGGTTGTCTTTTCTAGAAACAAATGCTACACTTGTCTTCCAGCCGGGTAGTGCAACATAGGGACTGAGATATCTTAGAGATTTTATTTTCTACAGAGGTATGATACCTGGCTTTTAATTTTTTTGTCTTTTAAAAGAAATTTATTTCGGCAAGAGTGATTTATCGGTGTTCCTAGCTGAGTGAATTTAACCTCGTAATTTCTGAAAGCAGCCTGAAGATGTCTGACGTTCAGAACTTACCCCAAGCCCTCCTAGATGCAGTAAGTAGGGAAGCAGAGCAGCACACGTAGGAGGGGAAGGATTGCGTTCACCTCTCTTGTTCTGAACTACCCTGGGGCTGTCCTTTCCAGTCAAACAACCCTTTCCTTATTAAAGCAAAAAACCAAACATATATGGCTTGGTGTGCCACTATCTAGTGAAGACCTTAAACATGTGCGGTACCTTGGAACATGTATACAAGCCTAATGAAATCATTTAATCAATGGGATTGCAAACAGGCTTAAAAGTTTGTATGCTTTGCCTGATTAGGACTAAGGGAATGGGCCCTTGAGGAAACCAGATGGAGATATGATTAGTTTTATTAAGTGCTGATCCAGCTGCTGTATTTGTATTCCTCTTATTTATATGAACAATATTTGTCCAAGCACCTGAATACAAAATAGGAAACTTCATTTGCTGTAGGCACCGTTGCTACCTAAGTTTGATTAAGATGGAAGTAAAAATTCCGTTATAATAATGAAACAGTACTGGCTGGCTGGACCAGACAATATTGTCTGTTTGTTGGTGATTTAAACAGTATTTGTTATCAGTAGTGTCACTGCAGAAATCCGTATAATCAGCGCACAAAGTAGGAAAAACAAAGGTCTTTTTCTTTTTCTATTGCAAAGTACCAAAGTACTGACCTTGTAATACAGAGGACTACAACACAGATGATAGCAATCTGGATGGTTCCAATCACAGCTGCTATTAAGACATACTGAAATCGTACTGGACCTGGAACCACATATAAAACGCTGTAGTCCTTTTTTTCACAGTGTTGTCCAGTATAGCCGGCATCACATCTGAAACAAAAAATTTTTTTCTGCTTATACTTGCTGCTTTCAAAGAATGAAAAAAAAAAAATTATATCTGAAAAAAAAAATCAGTGGCCTAAGGGTTAGCTCCTGTGGGTACTTTTTGCAGGATGCCCCGCACCCCCCAAGAAAGCACTGATGCCTCCTCGACCTCTCAGAAGGAAGACTTCAGGTCCTCAGCGTCACCAATGTCTGCGAGAGTGAACGACACTGCTACAGTACCAGGCGGTGCCCAGGGATGGGGACTCGTCTAGCATCAAGTAGAACTACTTGCACGTTGTGATGAGAATCCATTTAGTTCCTCGCACAACATATTTTAGATTTCTCCCTTTCTTTGGGGAGGTGGGGGAGGGTGAAAAGCCTTCTAGTTGTGGATCCTTATGCAGATTACCCCTAAGGAGGTGATAAGCAATCATCCAAGCTCCGTATGAAATGTGATTAGATGTTCCTGCAAGTGGATACATCATTTACATTTTGTCTGGTTGCTATAAAAAACCCTCTGTTGATGCTGCAACCATCCACCCCAATGCCGCCTGCTGCGCTGCTCACCAGTTCCCATCCTGCAGCCTGACATCTTCCTTCTGTGATTTTGGGGAACAAACAGTGGGTTTCCCATTTTAGCTCTTGCCCTCTTTCCCCTAAAGAGCCCAAGTGAGAAGATACAAAAATCCAGGTCAATGGCAGCAGCAACCATAAGAGACCGAGCCAGATTGTCTGGGCTCCTCTCAGAAGTGTTAGTGGGGCACTGAACCTGATGGGTCAAGCCTTGAGCTTCCACCCTTTTCCTCTCCTGCATTCCCACAGCAGCCAGCAGCTTGAGGAAAGGACATTTATCCATCTATATGGAGAATGCAGCGGTTGCAAAGAGCAAAACATGCCCTGGCTGTTTGCAGGAGCTGGGAGAAGCTGGTTTGAGGATCTGTCCTGGGGAGTAAGTCTGGTCCGTATCTTTGCTCTCCCAGTCCAACGTCCTGGGAAAATGGCGCTTCATGCGTAATAGTCCTTTTCTTTGCCACCTGGTTGGACTTCAGGAGTCTTTGCAGGGCGGCATTCACTGCAGAAACACATGCTTTCACTATTACTTCTCCTCCCTGTTCTAACCTCCTCCAAAGCCACCTCCCGAAGGAGCCACCTTCGCCCCAGCCCGCTGCCCCATGATCATCACTCCTGCCACAGCAGGGTAATATCCCTCCCTGGTGGCACTCCTCTTCTTCAGGCTGAAGAGGCTACCTAGCAGCTGTCGGAGCACTTTGTGAAGTGCTTTTCAAAATATATCTAAATATAGATGAAGGTTACGGAATGTTTTTACAATCAATTAACATTGTGCATAACTCAATACACTTTTGCCACATAAAATGGGGACTTTGTTGAATAATTTAAGTCTAATGGGTTTTGTAGCACAAAGGGCCACAGTTACCATTATTTTCCATGTTTTATCAAGATTAAGAGTTTTTTAAGTCAATATTTTCATGTGTGAAGCCTTTCCTTCTTGGTAGAAGGGTTACCTGCAAGATGGTTCCAGCATGTTAGTGGAATGCTCACACTTGCCGTGCATGCAGAAGCCATTGTAATGCTCTGGACAAGGGATGTAGATCCCTCTTGCACTTTCTTCCAGTTTATTTGCATTCTCTGCGAACACAGGGGAAGAGAACATTAACCTGACAATGCAGGATAAGGTGAAATGATGGAAAGAATTTGACATATAAAAGAAAGGAAAATCAGAAGAACAAGATGTGAAAGATGCTGTTTATGGGAAGCAGGAGCAAGGGTTTGCACCTTGAAACAGGTAGGCCAATGTAAATGCAAAGCTTTGCAAGGTTTTCTGTTATTCTCTTGCATATCTAATTCCTGTGAAATTACAGCAAATGAGACACCAAAAAAAATATTTGACTATTCAAAATCTTATTACACATGAAAAATGCCTGATCATTTCTGTTACCCTCTACGGACTGTCTCCTCACACCCAGGCAAGGCTAGGAGGAAGACTCTGGACATTTGCATGTAATGTACCATTAGAATATATTTGGTCATTCAACACAACATATTTGAAAAGATAATTTTATAGCTGAAGTAGAAGAACAGGCGTCCAGAGCTGAAATTTATCACCAGTGCTACGTGCCCGTGCCCCACAGCATGGCTACCTTTAAACTACTTTAACCTCTGTACTTCCTTCTGCAGCTGTTAAATAGCCACTGAGACTGCAAATCCTTGAAAATGCCTCCCTCCATGTAGCCAGGAAAATCTAGTTTTGAAACAGGTATGTGCTCAATGTTTACATCATGGGCTGAAACGCAGAGCGTTACTTGCAATAAACTCATGTGAATTTTGTAGACCACCGAGGTGTTAATTAATCTGGGTAATTTTGGCAAATTCTTCCATTTAACCAATCAAATGGTAAAATCCTTTTTCTTTGATAGTATAATCTAGCCACAAGTTATTAAAAACAGAAGAAAAAATATCTCCTAATGGATGTGTGAGGAAATGTAGTTTGCACACAAAGAAGCTGAAGCATTTGTATCCTCCAAAGGAAGTCCCTGAGTGTTATGAAACAATTGCAATTTGTGTTCTGCCTCCAAGCCAGTCGTGCCGGCAGTAGGTACGCTTAGGTATTATCCCACCTTTGGGAAAAGTGTGTGCGGCAGATCCAAGATGCAGATTTTCATAATGAATTTCTTTCCTGTTGTGGCCGTCCAAGGAGAGTTTTAAGAGTCTCTAACAACTTGCACTAATAAAGTTGGTTATATTGTCCTTATGTTAAAACAGGCGAGGACAAGCTCCCAGCAAACGAGAACGACAAGGCAACCTCTACATCCCTTTAGACAGCATTAACTCCTCTGTTGTTGTTAGGACTTTCAGAACATTTCAGCACGAGTGATGAAGTCTCTTCTTGGGAAAGATGAAGAGACGGGAGGCAGCAACGCTAGGCTTATGTCACAGCCCCAGCGCTGTTTTCTCTTAACCTGAGGAAAATAACTGCAGCAAACGCAGCCTGTGAAGTCATAAATCTAATAAATAATACTTAATTTTCATCTTTTTTTATTAAAGGGAGGAAATTCCATTCACGTGCTTCCATGAGATACTCCAGCCTGTAGGTCCCCAGAGAGGTACAACTGGCACTGGCCTTGTGGACTACTTGCCATATAGCCAGCTTTCTGCGAGGCTACCTCTGCACTATGGACTGCTAGCGCTTGTTTTTAAAGGCACGTCTGTTGAACACAAATCTGTCTGCCTCTGCTGGGTCCCTGCTTACATTGGGACACCTGCGCGAGGCTGCCATGAAGGTTGTTAATGACAAGGCAGCACAAAAGTGGGCATCACGGTGCAGTGACGATCCCTGGGCTTGGGGCTGACAGCTGCTTCTGGGATGGCACAGATAGGACGGGTTGATAGGAAGCATGTTGTAGGCCTGGTGTAACCTCCTTCGAGAGCTTGCCCAGGAATTCCTGCTATTGGAAAGAGGAGTAGCAGAAGATCTATTTGGTCCAGCGCTAAACATTTTTGGCTACTTATCACCCCCTAGGGGAGGCACAGCTACCAGCATGTGAAGTATATACACAGAGAGAGTTATTCTCCCACCAGGACTTCGTGTATATTCCTTTTTTCCACCCAGAAACCTTTCCAGAACAGAAAAATCGTTTATGACATAGGCCAGCTCTCAATGGACTTGCCCAGTGCACACAGGTAGATCCTGATGTACTCAGGACTTGTTGGACTCCATACACGTGTAGTGGCCATCTAGGCACCATGCCCGATGGCTTCCGGGTGTGCTGGACCTCTGCTATGGTCCACATTCAAACATATTTCTGTCCAGGAAACTGCATCAAGAAATAGGGGTTCCTTACTAATACACTTTTTTTTTTTTTCTGTTGTGGAAAATATGCCATTTCCTTCAAATCTTCCATTATCAAGAGGAAGTTTGCTTCCTTTCTGAAGAACAGGAGACCGCTCTGTGTGTCTGAAGGATCTCTGATCCTTCTTCCTTCTCAGATACCAAGACATCTCTGCGATGTCCATGAGCCACCACCAACCAGTGTGAGAATCCCTCCTCTCTCCGATGAGCCGGCAGTGTTGCTAAAATGGTAGGATACCATTTGGTTTCTTTTTTTTTTTAAAGGCATGCTTCAGGATGGTGAGGGAAATTGTTACTTTCAGGACAGACTAATCCACTAGGACTTGAAAGGGGGACCAGGACCTCTCCCAGACTTGCCGATGCTCTCACTGTGTGTAGGCTGTAGGGCTGGTAAAAAGAGGAAGGATTTTTCCTCCTCTTGCAATCATGTGGGTGGAAACAGTGTTTTCTTTAAAAAGGTCTCTAGCATACTTTAAAGCAAATCTAGGATCCTGCAGAACTTGCAATTACACCTCTAAGCGTAATGTTATGATAGAAAATGCTTTACTGAATCAAAAACGAGATGGCCCAAGCTTTGCTAGCACTTCATAAGATAAACACTTCATACGGGAACACCCGTCATCTGGCTTGGAAGAAACCACAAAACGTAGACACGAATTGCATGTAGTCCCTCATTTTGACTGATGACTGCTCTAAAAGAGTTAGGGATTGAACAAAAAGGCAGAAAGGTGGAAAAAGCTTGTATTTATTTTCATCTGCCATTTTGGTTGTTTGAAAGACAGATGACAATGAAAGCATCAGTTACTTCAGGCAAAGAAGTCCCCCTCCTCTTCCAGCACATTTCGAATTCATCCAAAATAATTCCCCTGTCTAAAAAAACCAGGTTATTTTTCTTATTACATGAAACATCTTTTCTGATTCAAAACAGAGACCCAAGCACTAAGATATGCTTTAAAAATTCCTTCATGTTAAAACTGACTGCTCTCATTCCTGAAGGATCTGAGCACTTTTCAGCAATACAGCCATCAATGAGATACTATCATGAATGCATCACAGGCTTCACATCACTACGAAACGAGAACTAGAAATCTCTTCTAAAAAGAGAGGATATGAATTAAAAACATGTTTAAATCATGAATCAAATAAGAACTGTACAAAGTTCAAAAAAGCAAAACTAAATGAAATAAATTAAGACTTCCTCCCTTATTATAATTTTGGATTATTTATAAATTCAGTACCGGAGGCAATCCTCACTGATCAGATTACAGTATCACCAAACTAGGGAGCCCCTCCATCACACCAACCTGGCATCTACAGAGAGCAATGCTTAAATACAAAGTTACCCCCTTTTTTCCGAGCACAGCAGATCGGTATTCATAGAGCAACAATACAGACTCAATTCAAAGTTCGTCAGGTTTCAGTAAAGCTAAATTCAGTAACTCCTCTTCATTAGACTTGCTGCATTGTTACTGGCAACTATGCGTGAAAGTTTTATTTGCACCAAAAAGACGGATTTGTACCTTTTTGTGATGGCTAGAATTTGAGACAGAAGCTGTAAAGCCTAAAGATAAAAACCCGAATGACTGGGTCAATCTCTCCTGTCTCTGGACAAATGTAATTCCTGACACATTTCTCAAAATGCTTCCCCTTTTCATTTTAAAAAGAAATACACCCTCACCCTCCCGATCAACTGTTTTCAGAAACCTTTTTCTTGAAGCATTTTTCTGATAGAAAACATCACATTGATGAAGCCAACATCTTTTTCATTTCTGCAACATTCTTTGCATCTTTAGCGTAACATGACATCTCATATTGTTCACATCTTTTGTTAGTGCCAGAACATGACATGATAGCCTATCATATAAGATACACTAGTCAAAACAGATTATTTTTAAATGCTTTGAGGCCAGATGCTACTTTGTGTAGACTGAAACAGCTTATCATCTTGCTTAGTAGAAGAGTCTCCCAGTCGAACACTTGCTCTCCAACCCTTCTGTGGATGGCAGGGAGATGCCGAGACGATGAAATATTTCACTGGGATAAGAAATTTGATCCTGAAAAGTTATCCAGTGTGACTAACCGCCCACTCAGTGATCTTGCTTTTCCCGATGGATTATCTTCTGAAATGTTAAATAAATTATTTAAAGCTATCTTGTCTAAATTCCTTAATATCTATGGCTGTTCCTGTCCTCCGTTAAAAAGCAGTGGAAGAATTATTTCAAATATACTTTGTATTCTTTTTATTTTAATTTCTGGATTAGCTATACCTTTACTTCAAAGTTTTTGGAAGCCGAATGTGCACCATTAGGATACTCGGTTAAATATCTCCGTAGAGGCTGAAATTCAAAAGCCGAAAGAATGTGCCGGGTTGCAGGACCCGACTCTGTAAGGGATGAGAACAACGCAGCCAGATTCTTCTCTGGGCAGCCCTCACCAGCTCCCAGCTCCCATCTGAGCTAGCATGGGGCTTCTGGTACACAACTGAACATGTGGAGTAGCGCCACTGATGAACAAATAAATCCATTAGTGCCCCTGATGAGGAATATATGAAGTACTGCCTGGAGTGCCCAGAAAATTCTTTCCAGACATAAGTTCCTGCAATCCCCTTTGGAGAAATTCAATAAAAATCCAGGCAAAAATAGGATTCTTATATCCAAAAATCGACTGCCAGGCACTTAATCAGTTCTGCAGGGCTGATAATTCTGTTGTTCCTTACATTTGAAGCAGTGAGACTTTCCAGGTGATTTCCGATAAGCAAAGCAGAGGGCCACCGCCTGTAAATTTGCATGTTAGCATTTTCACCGTTCTACAGTGCGTAATGTTGGAGCTTATGGAAATAATAACTGCCCATATAAGAAAATATTGGCTCACGTGCAGTGTGTACCTTGTGTACAGTCATCACTGGACAAGGGAGGTCCTGCAAATACATATATATATACACATATATTTCATTGAATAAGGGATGGGATGTTGAATCACGTACAGTAAGAGCTATTTTAACACCTATCTCATTGGAAACAGTGGTTAAGGAGAACTGACTTACATAATAATTTAATTTTTTAATACTGCTGAAGTCAGCCAACTTTGCAGCTGAAAGCTCTCGCTGATATTGAGGTAGTGACTCCTTACACATCATAGTTTCAGAGGATTTATAAAGGGGGAAAAGGATTCTTGGGTCAAATGCATGTCCTTAACCTTCTCAACTCCTTTTGGAAGTGTGTGTCCCCCACTCCTTTTACCTCCTTGGCAGCTCTCCCAAAGATATGCTGCAGAGCATAGCATTGGGAACTTAACAATGCTCTTCTGCTCTGCATGATAGAGACTTGGTGTGGCAATTCGTATTTGAAATCAAAATAAAGGTCCAGAGAGTAACAACCTGTGAAGCAAAGGTAGAGAATGCCCTGAGTTTTGTGGAAGAGCTTCAGTGATTGACATGGGGTGGGACTCTGAATCCAATGGATGAGCCTAGAGACAGTCTACGTTACTCATCTGCAGTCCTCACAGTACTCTGCTGGAGGAAGAGGGAGCTTCCTCAGCCCAGAAACGCTTGCAGCATCTGCAGAGGTTCAAAGGTCCCTCTGCAAAGTCAGAATGAACGGGGCCATAATGGTATTGCTCCCTCTGAAAGTGCAGAATTGCTTTAGCAGGTTTTCTGGTACTTCCCCCTCTCTAATAGCATCCAACAAGAATTAAGGTCCCACAGAAACTCAGGAGGATGAAGTCCTTAAGCAGGCTTCCTCCTAATGAAGAACCATGCGATAAATCCCAGCTCAGACCTGGCTCTGATGAGAGAAAAGAGATTTCTCACGAGTCTTTGCTCAACAGCTCCAGACACCTTGCCCTTGACAAAGCTGCCAGCAGCCATGCTGCCACCCACCCCCACAGCCATACCTCGTCATTAAGAGCTGCTCAGATCTGACTTATTAATTATCTCGACACAGTGCGTTCCCTTCTTTTAAAACCCTTAATACCAAAGCTCTTCATCTTACAGAGTGTCTCTTTCCAAGGAAGAAAACGTGCGCAAGCAACTTGCCTGAAAATCCCTGTTTGGGTGGGCGTTGGAGTGAGGATTGAGAAGGAAGTGCTTGCTGCCACTCCAGGGGGAGCTCAGCAGCCCACTCTCCCTGAGAGCTCGTGGAAAGTGCGACACTAAATGTCAGCTGAAAACGGTCTGGCATCACTGTGCTGCAGCCCCAGCCTAAATTCATCCTGCAGCCACTCCAAGTACAAACTTCAAGCCAGTCTTGCTACATAAACTGCACAAAAAATACCATCCCCACATTAGCTATTTTACCGAGAGGAAAAAAAAGAAATGGAACTTTGTGAATTAAATTACATTCACTTCTTTTCTCAGGCACAAAATAGGCTTGCTCAACACAGTAATTTATTAATTTTAAATGCCCCTATGCAAATGAGTTCCCTGGAATAAGATAACATCCACTTTCCTTTTTAAAAATAATCTAGTGCTTTTTATGTTTGAAATGATGGCAAGATGTCCTAGTGCATTTGGAAAAAAATATTGTGCTCTGTCTTTTGCAGCAATGTATTGTAATTATTCAGCCTGCTGCTACAATTAATAATAGAAACCAATGAATTAAGACACTAATAATCCCCAGATGTTCAAATGGTGAACAAAACGCTTTCAGCTTGTCAGCATATATATGTGGGCTATGCTATATATGTTAAAGCTGTCTCTGAACATTTGAAATCGAGAAGTACTTTTATTTACAACATCTGTGAACACATCTTCCTTATGTGAGAAACTGGGCAACTTGTTAGTCATTTTCCTGCACATAACAAGACCATTTGTCTACTCAAAACTATATGTAACCTTTTTTTTTTTTGACCCTCATTTGTTTTTTCAGTGGCCATAGTCCACCTGTATTCAATGGCTGGGCACAGATACTTTACCCTAGAGACTGACAGACCCCTATAGCAGCCGAGCATCCTCCAAAAATAGCATAGCAGTAAGTACAGGCTAGCAACCATTGCTCACACGTTTGAACAGGAATACCCTGCAATATTAGCCAGGCTGAAAGAGAAAAAAAAAAAAAGAAAAGAAAACACCGTGTGGGCTAACATGTTGCTTCAAACCGATATTTTCTCAGCGTTCAGGTGCTCACATCAGGCACAACTCCTACCTGGGGCGCCTGTTTCACTCAGGGAGGTAAAGCCCAGAGCAGGCTGTTGTCTCACCTTGTCTGACCTCTTTTGCTTCCCCACCACCACTTTTCATCCACTGACCCCCACCGAGGCCGTCGGTAAAAGCAGTGGCCACTGCTGTGTAAAGCGGATGCTGCACACTGGATCTGAGGACATCAAGAGGTGACGCACTGACCTCTTCCTTCAGCAGCTTCTCGGAGCGGTCCATCATTGCCTGTGATCGGCACCTGCCTGCTTCCCAGTCCGGTAGACTGGAGAGGTCTTCAGCTCCCCATACCGTCTCAGTGTTAGCTGTCACCAGGTCACTTCTCAATACTTTTGTGGATTAACTACACAGACGGAGCTCTTTAAGGCTGCCGCCGCAGGGGCAGGTCTAATTGCTACGGATGTGATTTAATGATGTGGGGCTGTATTGTGGATTTATCCCTTTACCCAGGGTAAAGGGGCCCTTACAGTTTGCACTTCCTTTTTTTGTTACAGGATTGAATAAATTTGCGTTAACCCCATTCCTAGAATAGATTAAATCCCTCTTTGTGCTAACTCAGCTAGTCTTTGTTTTTGGCAGGCCACTGATGTTCCCTTCACTCAGATCCCCCTGTCTCAGAGAGATGCCGCCGTCCCCGTGGGAGCAGCTTCCTCCCCCTTTGGAAACCAGCCATGTAAAGGAATAAAGTCGTAGTTTTTCTCCTCGTAGTATGATCTCCTTAGGCAGCTCATGACAGAGCCCTTAGAGAATGAGTTAACCTTATTATTATTGTAATTCTGTGTTGAAAAAAAGTTGGTGTCAGTTTAGAGATTTGTGAGGTTCCCTCCATGCCTGAAGGCAGAGGGGCGAATGCTGCATCCATCACATGCGGCACGGCAGGAGCGGAGCGGGTGTCACCCCTCTGTGAGAAATTCCTCCCAATGGCTTGGCTGATGGCTCACTTTCCCTCCCATCCACCTCTCCTTGAGCTCCTCATTAGTGCCAGTGCTGGAAATGGTCAAAAACGTTACAGTGGGAACCAGAGCAAGGCTCCTCTCTACGTCCTCTCCTCTGAAAAAGTATGCCTGAGAGTGGCAATTTACTCTTTAAAATACTGGATTAAACAGAGACGGAAATACCATTCCAGTACGTGTATGTTGGCAGCAGCAGATGCTTCTTTATGTGACCAAATTGTGTCTCCTTCAGAGCAGGCAGGCATGGATCTACAGGAGGAGGCAGAGGGTGGCTAGGAGGGACGCTGACATCGGAAGCATCTCTACGTTCAGCACTATCTTCTGGGGCACAGGAGCCAGACCGTGGTCCCCACCGCACAGCCCCATGCAGCACCTACAAACACACGCTTCCCCCCAGCAGCAAAACCAAACAGCAGCTATTCACAACCATTCCCAGGCTAACACCAAGCGACACAGCAATATTGGTTAACTTAGTTAAGTGGTGATTAAGGAACAAAACTCCCTGAACTTGACCGAGCGATGTCCTGCTGTTTCTGCTTTGTGTGCTACTACGCAATTTCTGTATCAAAGCAGCCTTGCTAGTGCAGCACTCGGAGAGTGGCTTATTTATATGTAGATGCAGCTATATGACATTTCCAAATGCCATACATTTGCATATGAAGGTTCCACTTTTCCTCCCCTCCTTCGAGTAAACAGAGTCTGCTGTGACTCCAAAGCAGTGCTTTCACTCAATTCGAGCTTTCTCCGTCCTCCTTGAGAAGCTTAAAAAACCCTCAAACATCTCATTTTCATAACGGGGCAACCATGGCTATCAGTAGTGTCTATGGGCAGGTCTTTTGATTTATAGCTGTACCTTTGATACCAAACTGAGCACGAAGAGCAAAACTGCGAGACCTTAAGATTTCATGTGAAATGGCTACAGATAATCTGCAATACAAATCAATATTTGCAAATAGGCCTCAGGCATATGATGGAAGCTTGTGGTCATCCTAAAAAAGGCTGTGGGTCACATTCATTATAGCTATGGAGATGATATTGATTTTTGTCACAGTTCTTTCCACTTGAAAAGAAGAGCAGGAGCTCGTTGCAAGAGCTGCCGGGGAGCTCCGAAACTGCCCACCCAACACAAAACCACAACCTCGTGTAATGCCGGGAAAGCCAAGTGGACATTATATATTCAGCTTCCTTGTCACAGACAGATAAGGCTGAGGCAGATGGTATGTGGGCAAAGTTTCAACCTGAATACATTGCCTGCTAAAAACCAATAGTGCTAGGAAAACATCCCAATTTTGTGGCACGAGGCAGACGAACGTGTTACCTGCACAGTACAGAGCCGTCCGATGCGGGGCCTCGAGGTATGTGTTACGGAGGAGCTGGAAGAGCTTCCCGTTGGCAACGGGTGTATGGAAAAACAATGAGTCTCAACACCTCTCACGTACCACCTAGTGTGAGGAGTGTGAATTATGTATAATACACAGATTGAGCCCCATCCTTGTACACATTTGCGCTGGGACGCCAAAGGGTGTGAGCTAAAGGAAGCAGTCTTTTGGCATCACCAGGCGGTGTGGGAGTGCTGATGGCATGCGGAGCGGATGGTGGAGTCACCAGGAATCAGCTGTCCCCCTCTCTCATAGCTCAGCCCTTCTCCATGGCTGCGAGCAGACCTCCTCCACATCCCTGCCTATCCTGTGGGTGGGCAAACGCCGCGGTAAGGACGAGCCATTCCCTCGAGCCCCTGCTCCGCCTGCTGTTAGGGGACTGTGACAGGCGCTTCCTGACTGTGACAACAGGCACAACAACCCCCAGGAGTCACCTTTAACCGTCACTGCAGTCTTAGCTTATGGAGTTTCACCCATCTGCCACTGCATTTCTAAAGGACTTCATCCTCCTCCCCCCGCCCACTGGTAGATAGCATCAAATATGACAAATGGGATGAGGTGCCAGAAAGCTGATAAATACTTTTGATATGGCCCTAAAAATAGTGAAGGGATATTTGTACCCTTCTGACACTTCTCCAAGAGTAGATGGATATGCATGACCTAAGTTTTAAGACGAGTGTCAAGAATATTGATGTGCGGAGGGAGAAAGATCGTTTCACTGGCACCGCCGGGGGGGACAGTCGCATGACTAACGATGTTTCCCGTCTCCCGGCCCCAGGGAGGGCTGTGCCTTTGGTGCCCATCCAGGAAAAGAGGATTCCAGTTGCCACTTCAGCTCTGCCCACCCAGGATGTATCTCTTCCTCTGTGGCCATGATGAAATGGGAGAAATAGGGTGCGAGTGCTCTCAGTGTCTGGTAGAACTTTTCATGGCTGGCTGGCACGTGGCTCACACTAGGGCAGGCTGTGACTACTGTATGTCTCTGGAGGACTATATAGGAATTAAACTATCTAAAGGCTTATTTCATAAACACAATGGGATAAAACATGCAGCACGGTTCAGATGGAAGGGAATGATAGACTGGGTAAGAGTTATAAACAATAATTTTGGGGCAGATTTGCTCTGGAGGACCAGTAAAACAGGGCATTGTAGTGCCCTAAGTTACGGCCTGGCAATTGCTGCCTGGCTAACTCGTGCTCCATACAGGATCAAGCCTGGTGTGTTTCTGTTGGGTACACCCTGTAAATTTAATTTAGGATTTCTGAACTACCTCTGGAAATGTGGAAGTCAAACTCAGTTTTTTGCTCTCCCCCCAATCCCTACAATAATGTAGACTCCAAAGGTCCCAAATTCACACACGCAATCCCAGTGTCCTGAAGCCATTCCCTCTTTGGCACCTCTGCAGGTGGCTGGCAGGAATTTTAGTATTGATGCAACTGGTGGCTCTTCCAGTTTTTAAAGACTACATTGATAAAAATTGCTTTTAAGCAATTTAACTGTGGATTAAGAAAGCAGGTTCTCATGTTTGCATGCAGATGCACTTATCATCTGTACCTACCTGACTATATTACGAGGAACACGCACATTTTATGTAACACAAAGCTATCAATCCTCGCCCTGTCTCTTCAGCTATGTGAGTGGCTTTTACTGGCAGAAAGATTGGGCAGGCGATCAATGAAACAAAACAGGAGCTTCGTTTTGAGAAACTGCTGCAAATAAAAGCGCACCCTAATCCAATTACCAGGCTGTCCCCTAATTTCCAATAGGAACTCCATGTCTGAATGGATTGTTTTCTGCAGAGATCAATGGATGCCAAGAAGCAGTATTGGAAAAGGTCTCTGACTTATTTTTAGGACTGCCAGCATGAACGTTACGAGAATTTACTTTTTGGTTGCACGCTTCAAACAAACTCAAAAAATTACAACTGAAAGCAAGTACGAATGGCAAAACTGTCAGAAAGGTTTGATGGAAGACACGGAGATGGAAAGGTTACTCAGGTACGTGACAATGCGGACAAGTAGGTCAGGGACGTCATTTTGGCCACAAGGTGTTTCCTTCAGTCCTTTTGACAATCTGAAGGTTTTACAGCCCCAGTTTTGCTCTAATTTTACATTCAGTTTTGATTACTAAAAGCGGTATTTTTTTTTTTTTCCTTTTTTGGGGGAGGAAGGGGGGCGCGTGTCGGTAAGGTGCTGCCAAGCTGGAGCATGACACCCATTTGGATCCCTTCCCTCCTTTCTTTTTTTCCAAGGTAGCATCTGTGCTTGTAAAAATATGCTGCCCAAGAGAATTCATCCAGGAAACCGAAGAAAGAGCTGCAGAATCTGGGGGAAGTGTGCGTAAGAAAATAGGAGACTGAATTAAAAATATGTACCTCCTATATAGCGTATTTTCGAATGCTTCCTAAATCCTGTGCCTGGCAAATCCATTGTGCATATCTTCGTTGTTTTAATTGCCAGAAGATGACCCTGAATGTCCTGTGACTACTCAGAGATATGTCTGTTCTTGACTAAAAGCATGGTTTCAGCCATGCTTTTCACTGCTTTTGTTCAGGCTATTCAGAAAAGTAAATACATTTTATTGGCATGTTGCAAAACTGTGATGCCCCGTCTGTACAAAGCAAAGCACTACGCTTGCTGAGGAATGAATCCTGCTCAGTTTGCCTCTATTTTTACTCAGTTGTCTCCCCTGAGTCCTGCATTGTAAAACTGTGATGGTAATGGGTCCGTGCGGTCTACAACTTTGCTTTCTGTATCTGCCTAGTTCTATTGTTAAAATCTTTTGTCGCTGCTCAGAGATCAGTTTTTAGCAGACTAGATGTTAGAAATTCCTACCTGGTAATCAGGAAATCCCATGCCTGAAGCGGGAAAGATATCCCTTGCTATTCACAATTTTAAGTGTAGGAGAAAAAGGTAAAACAATATAAAATGCCGCTGCAGCAAAACCTGCTATATTCTTTTACCTAATTTACCAAAGATATGCTTTGTTTCCCATCTGTCATTAAACTGTCATGTGCAATAGCATGACAAAGCCAAAACCACTGCATTTTCTTGGTTTTGCAACAAAAGGGTCCAATCCTGCCATACAAATTTAAGTTTTTTGTCTATTACTCAAATACCAAAGGTCTATCAGACATTAACCGGTCTCTGAGATGCGGAGAGGAGACCACCCAATCCTGCAGAACATACTCTGTGCCTATCAGTAGCTCCTGGAGCTGAAAGAGACCCCTCCAGAGCGCACATTGAACTGAAGACACTGTTACAGAGCCACCACCTCTCTTTGTCTGATGACTGCGAACTCTTCCAGAAGCACAATGTCCTTGAAGTGACTTCTCCATGGACCCAGCTCAGACTCTGCCTCCTGAAATAAGCCAACTGCAGATGGGGTCTGGTTGCCGTGTGATGTCCATCTCCCATCAAACTCTTCTCCTCAGACCCCACGGCTCCCCCTGCCTTTACATGTCGATGTATTTTGGTGTGACAAGACACAATGCGAGTGCAGAGCTTGCCCTGCTATTTCTTTCCGTGAAGAGCAGAATAGCTTCTCTACGCCGCAGAGGTCCTGAGATTCATCACCGGTTACCCAGCCCATTTTGAAGCACAGCCAGAAAAGTATATTAAGAACATCTTTTTTTATAAACGAATACCTGCATTTACTGTTTTTATATGCCCGCACCCATTATTATTGTCTTACAGAAGTGCCACAGAAGTGAGCTGCAGAGATGGCATTTGTGTAAATAAAGGGTTTGGCATTTTATCTCAGCGCTCACTCCTAGTGCTAATAGTCAAAGTGGGAGAAGCTGAATGGAAAAGAAAGGGCAATTTCGGGAAATGGAAAATTTACTAAGAATAAAAATGGATGAGAAAGCTGTACAGAGAAATCAGGAAGCCATTAAACTCAATGGCCATTCTCCCACTAGCTTCAGCAAGGCCAGAATTTTACCTACTGCCTCTTTAAATCTTATTCACTCTTATAACAGTATTTTAAACCAAACAGCTGACATCCTTCTGCCCAGCCAAGGCCCTTTAAATCACTGAAATGCAGGATGGAAAAAAATCCGCAGTGCCAGATGTGTCTAAAAACAGTCACGGTTCTTGTTGAGGCAATCCGCAGAGGAAAATGTTTAGCATATATTATGCCTGACAAAATACTAATAGTTTATCAGTTTTGATATTATAGACTAATAACAAGCCCTTCCATGGCTACTTCATTTGCAGAGCACAGAGGCAGGCTAGACTTATGCTACTTGATTTTAGAACAGTGTTTTTTATTTAATCCTTTCCCATCCTAGCTAGATGGAAGTACACTTCCATTATCAAATGAAATTGTAAATGAAATACCCTGGGGAGGGGGTGCTTTTGATGTATACCTAACACAGCTTTAAACAACAGACAAAATAAAAGAGGGAGATTAAAACCATAGGGAGGGGTTTAAATTTTTTTCTCCTCCTGAAAAATATTTTACCATTATGTAATGCTGCTTACAATGGCTAGGGCTGGTGATAGCAGCAGAATTTCGATTATTTGCAAAAATTTCGATTCACTGCTGATAACATTCTGAAATGCGTGGCCGCTGATTCTGAAATAGCACATTTCGTTTACAGCTGTTGTATTTGCAGGGAGAGAGTTTCACGCTAACTTAATGCTCATGGGTACACGGTAAAATGACAGTCCAAGTGCGTAAGAAGTCACCTTGCTAAGCAGGTAAATGCAGTGTTTCAAACCTGAGTTAAGAGGGCTTCCACTTGCTCAGTGGTACAGATGTGTGCCTCAAACTGCCGAGGCTGTGTTCCTCCCAAATGCAGAGAAGTGCTTCTATGCAAAGAAGCAGTGGAGCTGCTGATACACAAAATGCTGCGTCTCCCACGGGATTTCCTACTGCCTATAAACCATTTCCATTTTTCTTAAGTAACAATTTGCTGTCACTACTGGTTTCAGTGTCTCATACGCTAAATGTTAAGAAATACAAAAAGAACAGGTACGTTGCATTGCTTGGACAATCAGTCCCAGATACGAGTTTTAGCAGATGTATTCAATGAAAAGAAGTGGAACCATCAGCAAAGTGAAAATGATGCAGCAAAGTATTTATCTGTCTTTACTTTCTTTACTCAAATCTATTAAACTCGGCAAAAAATTGATACTTGTCTCCATGTAGTCTAATTCTGAAGGTCTATTAAAAAATAAATTCACCAGCTCCTTCTTTTCTTCCCCAACCATATTTCTTTTCACTCTACCAGATGCATTTATACTTCCTGAGCACAGGTGAAAGCCTTTGTTATCTTAAGGCTCAGGTTACCATTTCACGTGTCTAAATGATCAAATTATCTTGTGTTTGTATTGTAATTTGACATGACGATACTCCTTCTAGAAAAGATGATGTTTCAGTCAGTTCTAAGTAGCAACTTTCCTTACTATGCAACTTATTTATTACAACTGTCATATGCTTTCATCTCATGATATTTTGATATCTAACATTTCATAAAGAATGCCAAAACATCCCATAAAACAAAATTCTGAAGAAATTCAGTTCTATGAATATTTCAAAATATTTTTTTTAACATTTCAGACTAGATCAAACACAAATATTTAAATGTTGATGTTTCCTGAAAATGGATATTCTAGCATCTCATTATAACTTTAACTCTCAAATCTTTGGGAAGGCTCTGTAATTCCTAACAGCAGGTTTACAGAAACTAGGCCTAAAATAGAGCCGCTAGGCATAAAAATACACTGTGGTACTCCTTAATATCCACTAACCAATTCAAACCAGTGTCCTGGATGGCAAACTGCTGCTGCGCACCATCTCAAACAGCATCCTTCAAGGACGACACTTGATCTAATCAAAGCGCCTGGAGGAAGGGTGGGAACCAAGGGAGAGTGAAAGTCCTACCCAAATCCAGACAACAGGATTCATTTTCCCAGCCTATTCCTCGGGGAAGAATGACAGAGCCTTGTCTCAAATACTTTTTTTTACTTTCCTTTCTTGTAGGGGAAGCAGGGGAGTTGAGAAGGGAAAGAAGATGCTATCAAGAGAGAAATGCCTTCATCAAGATGTCAAAAAGCCAAAGACAGTTAGGATCTACCATCTTCCTGGCACGTGGATAAATACAGACCGATACGTAAAACAGCACCACAGCTGACACAGGGTGAAACGCAGCCATCGTGGCAGAGTATCAGAAGAGTCACACGTGCCACCACCCTGCATCACAGCAAGTCTCAGACGGTACCATGGCGCTTTCGCTGGTCCTAAGGGAGAATCAGGCTGCATGGTTTTTCGAGACCACAAAGGGAGAAGAATCTAAGCTTCCCCATGACTTCTGATATGAAGTGGGTTTGGGGCTGTCTGCAGTAAATTTAAGTACAAATCTGTGAAAGTCACTTTGTGGCCAGACTCTCTCAGCATTGTTAGATGGAGTTAATATAGAGGTCTGTTATTTAATCCAGGTATATATCAAAGGAGGGGCCTGCAAGTGGTGGGTACCTCATCTAAGAAGTAGCAAAGATACAGTATTAACCAAGTGCCACAATGTGATTCAGTGGGATATAAAATGACCTTTTTTTGATAACTGTAAATCCTTTCACAATAGCAGAGCCCGTGTGCTCTACAAGGCCAAGTATTATGGTGCATATTCCATATGTTCAAGGCACTGAACAGTGGTTGTAGATCATGCTGCTGGATCTTCATTTCCATAATCCTCTGAAAACAAAGGCTGGGAAAAATAAATTCTGGAAGTGGCTTTAACTAGAGCCTAACAACTGCAAACCATGGACGTGTTTTTCCAAGAGTCCCTTCCTGCATTCATTTCTTCTGGGTATCCTTTGCCATTAGAGGTCCTGTTTAGAAGGAAGGTATCTGGTTAAAGACAACTCGAGAAATCAGGCACATTCCAGGTTGTGTTGAGTTTTAGGGATCATATTTTTATGTTTAAGCAGGAAAGTGTCTTTTTGGGTTTTTTATGCAAGCTCTGCCTCCCTTTGAGCTTATTCATTTTTCTGATCAAAACACAGATACTGAGCAGAGGACAAAAAGATCAGCAGGTACTGAAAGGCTCAGATTTGCTCAGGATGATGAGTTTCTATGCTCCAAATAAGACAAAAGATATGTAAACGATACATGGTGTGTTTATGGACTGTGACACAAAAAGAAGGATCCATAGGAACTCCTGTGTGAACTCAGGTCTGCCCATCCTACTGCACATACAATTTCTGGTTTTACCCATCACCTTTAACAGAACAAAATGTTACAGAAGACTGCTTACGTGATAGTATAAGGGAAAAAACAACCAGAAAGGTACTCACAGCGTCGGGGAAGCAGAATAAGTGGGAGCCCGCGTTTGGAGCAAGCTTTACAAATTTTGCACAGTTCTGATGGAAACCCCAGATGGAAAAATATACTTACACTACAAACTCCACCCTCACCCCAAATTCATTTCCAGGACTTAAATACTCCAGGGATGCTGACAACAGTAAAATAGCCTGGTCTGATTTTGTATTTTTAGGCTGCCCATGCCAATATCGGTGTTACAAGTTGGTACTTGCTTGTCCTGTTTATTTCCTACAGATCAAACTCTTAGCCTGGACATAGTGAATTTTCAGGCTACTGAGCTTCTACGCAAATCAAATAGCTTTCTTTATAGTGTTCACTCACAACATTACTGAATTTGTTTATTATGGGACGAAAGCACAAATGAATTCTGCAACTTTTGATTCACATTCATTAGTGACTAAATTAAGGGCTAAGCTTTAAAGGCACAAGTGGAAATGCTCTTTTACCTTGAGCTACATCAGTCTAGGTAAAGAGATGTCTAGCAGTTCACCTGAGACCTAATTTAAGTTTTAATGCTAACAATTACATGTTCCATGAGCATGACATGGGGAAATCGTAAGTAATGAAAAGGCACAATTTCTCTCATTATAAAACCGCAAAAAAACAGAAATCCAAAAAAACAAGGCACATTTTACCAAGCTTAGCGTATGTATTTCAAAGTTAAAGGAGAACTCCCGTAAAAAGTGAGGTATTCTCTTGAGGCTAGCAGATTAAATGAGCAATATTTCTCACTCCCTATTGCCGGTTTTTAAAATCTCCGTAAGCCTGTTTTCATTTTGCATGCTCCTCAGGAAAAGACTGTTAGGAGTAAGTGCTGTTAAATCACACGGCGCACCACGGCGCTCCCAACTGCTGCAGCTTCCTTCCTGGCATAGGACCTGTTTGTGAGGCTCCTACGTGACCTCCACCTCAGTGTGTCTGGCTCATCTCCCCCCCAAATTATGTAGATTTTAGTAAGAGGGAGCTTAGTGGGATCTAAAGATACATTTGAGAACGTTCTAGAGAAGAAAAACATTAAGAGTAGCTTACGCTGCAGCACCCACCGCTAGACCAATTGCATTAATACCCTGTTTTTTCATATTTTAGAAATAAAGCACTCGGTCCTCCTGATGACACAGAAAAATGCTGGAGTGGGACTTTCCACACTCCACCATTTGAATCCCAGGAGTTAAATTACAAAAAGAAGCAGCTGCAATTTTTCATTTAAAAAAACACCCAGGACAAGCGAGGGTTTGGGGGCCAAGTGCGTGGCTGGGGCTCACAGTGCCGGCTACTCACACTCTAGATCAGAAGTGTCTGACGGGAAGATTTATTAACCTACCAGCTGGCCTCTGTCTCTACTTTTTAAATTTTTTTCTGGATATCAACAACAGTGGAGGATCTGCAAGGTAGCAAAAGGGATGGAGACCGCCGTGCCATCAGGCTCTCTCACCTTTGAAAATCCCTCAGAAGAACCCCAGAATAGGAATATTTTCTTATCTGTGTTTTATAGTACTCCATAAATTAGTTAGATGCAGTTATTATTTCCAAGTCAATGCTATACTGCTTTCCGTGATGATAAATTTGAGCTTGATTTTGGAAACCTCCAGGTTCCACGCAGTGAGCCGAGACATTTCTGTTCTACTTTTGGAAAACTTTTCTATCAGAAGTGCCTGGATTAGGTAGGCAAATTGACCAAAATGCCTTCTCCACCTGCCTTTATTAGTAAATTACGCTGTAAGTGGAGACCGGCTCTGTTCTTTCATCATCTTATGTGCCCCAGACTTCAGCTATTTGTAGACACCTACATTTTTAAACCATCTTAAAGGACATTCAGGTATGTGGGGCATAATATGGTCATATCTCCTGGAGGGAGATGCCCTCATTGCTTTCCTCAAGTCTTAGGCCAAAAATACTCAAAATTGTACAGCCTGAAATACAGCCTATAATGTTTTTTCTTCTCTGTTTTGTAGAGCTCACCTGCCGCCTTTTGTGGACTTTCACTGTGCATAAAGCTTAGGTATATTTTCATAAAACCTTGCACTTGTAACTAACAATTGCAGCAACACTCAAAAGCTTCGTGTTTTTCAAGAAATGTATCAATTGTATTATTCTTGCACTCCCAACCGCCAGGAGCGTGCGTGCCTATGTGTGTGAGAGCAGGTGGAGGCCGCAGCTAGACAGCATTCATGTTGCCACACAGCTGTCAAAATATTAAAATGTGGGTTTTTTTCAATTTTTAAGTGATTTGATGGAAAAGCAGGAACGCTTCCTAAATAATCTATTTGTTTAGTGTGACAACCTCTGACTTGGAGTCTGCGGAATCGAAAGCCAAGCAAATCTGCATATGCAAGGATGCAATTTTCCCCAGCGTTTTTACAAAGCTGCAGATGAGAAATGGTTTCTCTCTAGCTGTGATGGATGTGCGGTGCTCAGCTCTATGTCTCACTTGCTAATTCCATTGAGAAGAAAGGAAAGCCTGGTTCACAAAGGCAGAGGAAAACTGCATGATAGTTTATATCCCATAGCTAAGCTCCGGGGCTTTATTATTCTTCACCAGTTTAGGAAATGGCTGACATGGTAGTAGACACAAAATTTAATTTTAAGGGACAATGTCAAGTGGTTTACACTCAAAAGTTAACCTACTTTGAAAATGTCATAAACTGAAGAAGGAATCTGGGCTGAAATTCTCATTCCCGGGGGGAAAAAAAAAATAGTCACTCTATAGAAATCCAGTGCTGCTGTTGTGATTCCTGGCCGCTCTCCAGGCCTACTCCAGACAATGAAGATGACTGTGACCGAATTCGGTGGGTTCTGGATTGCGCCTGCATCACACCCCAGTGCTTCTCACATGTGCTGGGTCAGTGCACTGCTGCCAGTTCTCCACATTTTCTTTGATAGGCACGGCTTGTTCTCCCGTTCAAAGGGCTTTAGAAGTTAACGATGCAGAGTGGTGAGTCTTGGTAAAGTTTTAGGATATTTTTCTTCTCTCAAATATAAACATTACGTTGTATTTATTTTGGAGTCCAAGATTCTTGGACTTTCAAAGAGACTCTTTAGTGTGTCCAAGACAATTCTTTATCCTTGGAGTGGGGAATCTGCGGTGGCTCCCATGGCCTTCCTCCCACAGCCCTGGCCCAGCCAAGGGAAGCTGATGTGTTGACACAGATGAATTTTGCCCTTTTTGGTGGAGCGTTCAGTTTGCTTGGGCAACACAGCCATCTGTGGATTACTCGCCCGAGCACCTCCGGCAGTGCCAGGAAGGCCCCAGTGCCAGAAAGCGGTCTGAAAAAGATCCAAGACTGTCACGTAGATTTGAAATCCCATGGGAAACCAGGAGGGAGAGCAGGGAACAGAGCAGCCATGAGCAGACACGCAGCACTTTGTGCTCGTTAGTGTTTCCCGGGCACAGCAACAGCATCAGCAAGAGGGGCCACAGCACTGCCTGCAAGTGAGTCCCCGGACTAGTCAAGACCACCTGAAGGTACCACTTGAGGCTGCTGCCAAGGGAGAGTTTACTGCTGTTGAGGAACCCAAAAATACGGCTCAAATTGACGTTTGTGGATTCGCACTTTTCACCAAAGGAAACTGTCGGGACTGAAAATGCCTTCTTCCCCTTTCCATCAGCTTTGTTGTGCTGCTAGCGTTCATCTGCTGAGATTGATCTAAGGGAGGTTTGTCTGGCCTGGAAGATGATATTATTGAATATGTCTATCAAATTTGTCAGTGTCTTTGCTGACAATTTTCATGAATATATAACATTGAAATATGGCTCATCCATACTGACTTATTCTTTATAGTGCCTAAAATGGCTTGAAAAAAATCTCTGTAATTTGATAGGGAGAAAGGACAAAATCAGTTAGGGGGATAATTGCCAATACCCAGATCTTAAGAAGGGAATATAAATATTGAAGAATAAAAATAAATAGGCAAATGAACAAAGAGGATGAAAACTCCTTGATTGCCTAGACTCTGAACGCAAAAATGCCACCAAAACAGCCAATTTCTTTATGCATATAATGGGGAAATTCAAGAAAACATCAGTCACGGGACTTTCAGCTCAGACACTACGTTCCAAAAGATACATTACCCTTAAAATGTTTAGAAATGCTCTTTAATGGAAATTGCAAGATAAAGTATATTTTTATTGGATTTGAGGGTAAAATCCCACCCATTCATTTATTGACTAGAACTAAATCTTGTTTCACAAACTTGATCAATGTCAACAACCATTTGTTGAAATGAGTGAAAATACCCCCGAGTCTGATAAATACTTTGGGGTTTCAGAAAAATTAAAGGCCAGAATTGCACAGAGAGGGAAACAAACACGCACGTACAGACACTGTGCTGACATGTATTGCGCACGCAGCCGTGGCAAGAGTGGACTGGTGAACCTGGAGAGGTGGACACTGTCAGAGAAGGGCCACCCATGGCACACTCTGCCCATGTTTGCTTTGCTGAAAAAGGGGACACCACTTTTCAGGTGTCTCTGACATTAGTCGGGCATTTCCAATACTAGAGTAAATCTTGCCTGTGTAAAGTAAGAGCCCTTAAAAAACCAAGGCGATGCAAACTTAATGCAAAGATTTACGCTCCAAAGGATAGAGCACTCTCGGTTTTGCAAACTGAAAGATTTGTGCGTTATCTGCCAGGATCAACGGGCTTGAAAGAACAGGAGGGAGCAAAGACACTGATTGAACAGACGGTTTGAATAGTTCAATGTGAAAAAAAAATCAGCTGGGTGATGGGACTTGTGGTTGCTCGCAAGGCTGCTGCCTTCCTGGGACCCCACCTTGAGCGTGCGGGCGTGGTTATGGAAAAACCCGCACCACTCGGCTACCACAATCTCTGCAAAGAGCATTTGGCACTGCTGCATTAGCATAACTGAAAACATCAATTATGCCCACTGCTATTTTCTCCCCTGGGAAAGTCAGTCCATACGAGTCAGTGTTTTTAAAAGCATGTAGTGCTCGCAGTCTCGGTGATTTTTAATGCCGTTAAATGGTAGAGAACAAAAGTATTCTCCGGAAAGGAGCAGGCTTGGGGTTATTGCTTCAGAGGCTCAATGGCTGAGGAACTGGTGCTTTTTCACACAAAGCTCCCCATAGTCAGGGCAGCATTTCCCTTCTGAGGAGATATGAAGGTAGGAAAAAAGTAGCACATACCCCATTCCTATAATAGCCATAATCAAACATTTCTGCACTTGAAAGAACACGAGGACGACATGGAGTTTCCTGCCTGGCAAACGTTGAAGCCTGAACGTCCACCAAGCCCGAGTTTTATACTGCTGTCTTCCTTTTCACCAGCTATTTCCAAAAGGCTGGAGTTGGTACAGCTTTTTGATACAGTGGTCCCTTTCCCCTAGGGTCTCCCTGCAGGGTTATGCCACAAACATTTGGGGACGCTGGAGGCATGTGGATTGCCCTGCGTGACCTTGCAACTTTCAACCTACATGCTGTCACCATATATAAAAATGGAAAAATTAAGCAAGAATAGTAGTTAGGTGCACTATAAGAAGATGCATCATTAGCGGGTGTAAGCAACTGCCGTTCAGGTTAAATCAATGGATGGCACCCGCTGACACCCACCCACACAGTCGCTGCGCTCGAGAAGCCCCCTGGGGCCTGATCCATACTAAAAGCCTAGAGGAGCTGCTTGCTAAGGTGCAATGATGGTGCCCTTCAGTGCCAAACAGGTACTTAGTGGACCTGACTGCTGATTTAGGATGTCTCCATCCCCACCCCTGGCTCCAGGGGAGTGAGGTGCCCCTCCAGGGGCCCCCCCCACCTCTCGCTGGACCGTCTGTTCCCACACTCCTCCTGACTTCTCAGCTCTCAGAGACCATCTCCACTGCAGACCTGCTCCTCGTGCCGCAGCTCTGCCCTCCTCCCTGCCCACTAACCCAGTTCCCTTCTCTGTTCCTTGCCCGACTTCCAACCCCTGACAACGCTTTGCTGCAATCGATTTTCTTCTACCCCCCATCTCTCCTCTCAAGCGTGGGCTGAAATATCATCTCTCTCCGAAGCGAGAGCTGTTCTCTTCCTCCTGCCCACTTGAGCTAAAGGTGCCTTCTGTGTGTCTCTTCCTCCGTGACCCATGACTTGGTTTTCTCTTGTCATCGCTGTGATCTCCTCCTCCTCCCTAATCCTCAAGCTGCTTTTCCTCCCTTTTTGCTACAACTCAATTGCTTCATGCTTAAATGTGTTGCCTTCTCTCTCTGTGATGTGGGTCGCTGCCATTTTAAAGCTAAAGCACGGGACAGTAGCAGAGTAGGACAGGTTGCAAACATTTAAAGAGGGACTGGATGTCTCCATCTTGATGTGCAGATGCCAGCGCTCTCCTCAGGTTCTCCAGCAAGAAAGAAAAAGGATTTAGCAAAACAATATTGCTTGCCCTTGTTTCTAACTGTAACTTAAATCATTTTGGCCTACTTGGCCATATCTCCTGCACATCATAGGATACAATCTCAGCCCTTCCAGCCTTTTAAGAAAACTGACTGCTGCCTCCCAGGAAAAAAGAGACTAATCAAGGGTTTGGGGAATGAAAACTTTCCCCTCTTCACATGACTCTTCACTCATGGAAGGGCTCCTTGGCAGCAGGAAATATCTGGACCACGGCTCATCTTTGATCTTTTGGAAATAAATCCCAGCAATCACTTTCCATAGAAATTTCTACCTTCACTGCTTCGTGCCGCAGCCACCCCCGACACCTAGCACTCCTCTGCCTCACCAAGTCATCATTTATTCATAGGTCTATGTTTTAATCATCACGTACCTTTTTTAAGTAGGAACAGAACAATCATTTCGAACAGCTGGGTACCCTATTAACACAGGGCCATCGTGCACAAAGGGCCCTCACAAGAAATGACCAGAGAATCAAGTAATGCCAGGGGACTCTCCTGGTAAGCAATGTTAAGACCTGTGAAACCACCAGCTGGATTTCACCTAAGCCGTGCAGCAAGCCGCTCAGGCAAACCCAGCGATCTGCACCTACTCTCTCTAAATACCTACTTTCAAACCGCAAAAATATCACAAACCGAAGCAACGAATGCATCACCTGACCCATTTTCACAATACCTCCCCAAAGGCTTGATTTCTCAGCATGAGCTGTGAATATCTGCATGCACGTGTGCGCGCACACACACGTTCAATTTCTAAATCAATCCTCCCAGGCAAAGGGTGTAAAAAATGTCTCCCAAACCTTGCTAGTATTTACACGTTTTTAATTTCAAATGCCATACAAGGCTATTCAGCCATTATATTTTACTGTAGCTTCTAAATAAATTAAAACCATTTATCACTTAAAAAAATATCTTAAGAACCTTATTAACTTCATAGTCAACACACAGGCAGGTAATATTATCTATTATGGCAACGTTTTGTAGTATCACAGCTATAATCTGGATTTTCACTTCCTTAAACCTGTATATTGTGACAAAAATATGCATAAACTAATGCACTGATTCAGTAATTTTCAAAAATGTCTGCTAATCCTGGCAAGTATTTTACAACATTTATTTCCACTGTCGGAACAGGTGTTTTATGGCCAGAATATCTGTACAGTGATAAAAATGGGAGAAGTCCATTTGTTAAGAAGGAAGCTAGTTTCTAGCAAAAGCGAGAGTAATGCAAAGACACTGTTTTCTTAAAGTAAACCAACAAAACGATACTAGAAGATGAGGACACCTCACCTCACCAAACAGAGGAGAAAAGAGACTTACACAGTTCCTGGGAACTGTGATTGTCACAGAATAGGAACCGTACCTGCATAATCTGTTCTTGCGTAATGCCCATCTTCTGATTTTGTAGTTGTTGTGGTATTATCTGTGTGAAAAGAAATACGTCGAGTTGGTTGGGGAGCCTGTACTTGATACAGACTATGCCCCAGCTGCCAGTGCCCAGGCGAAGGTAGCTTCGCTTGCACGCACAGCATTGCTGCTGGCTGCAAGGCTCCCCTGGGCCTGCCAGGGGAAAACAGCAGGATCGGGCTTTTTTGGAATGAAACATGAAACATCTTCCATTAAGAAAACACATTTTTTTTTCTGACAATATGTGATAACAGATTGCAGCTGGGATAAATGTACCAGTATGAAGCAGGAGTTGTCATTTCTGCTCTATTTGAAGTAATTGGGGAGTTTTAACATGTACCCTGAAATGATGCCACGTCGGGTGGTTAACTTTAAAGAGACAGGAATAAACTAGAATGTGTTTCATACACCTGTATAGTACGGCCTTGTAAGTAGATGTACTGAGGATTTATAGGTCAGAAGCTAAGGGGAAAAAAAGCTATTAAGAGTCTGAGCCTCAGTAGACACTTTATTTACAGGAGCTATTTAAAGGCAAATTTTCTTCATTTTTATTTTAGAACAAAAAAGAGCTTTTAAAGTCAACTCAAGGGCTACAGGTGCTGTAATAGCCCATGAGCTGGGCCCAGAGAAGCGTGGCATTCATGGAGAAAAACTGCGAGTCTTGAGCTGCTATTGGCAAAATTTCCTTCCAGGCACGTTTGGCACCTTGTGGGCCCACGGCAGGTCACAGGAGAAACCAGCAGCAGCACCACTGCTGTGAGCACATCTTTGGCCTCCTGAGATTGCTGCATGCTGCTCCAGTTAAAGGAGCAACAGAGGATCTATCCTGGGTGGAAAAAATGTATCTGAGGGGCTCTCCTGCTGTCCTCCTCCGACTCCTAGCCGGAGGGCAGAGCTGCTATGGGCAAAATCCAGGTGCCTGATTTTGAAACCAGTGCAGGGCTGGACAGGATGTGATGGGAAGGGTTACGCACACCACTCCTCATGCCTCGCTTGGCATCTGTACCGTGGAGGGCTCTGCCCCCTCCCGCAGCCTGTGCTCCACAATATAAATTGCAAGAGTCTAATCGAAATGTAAGAAGTGCCAAATAAGAAGCCAGCCCTGGTTCTTTTTTTTCCTGAACAAAAATTGAAAACATTCTTTGAAATGAGTTTTGTTATGAGAGTTACCTTGACATCGACCCAAAGACATGACTTCAATTTTCTCCTGTTTCTGGCATGATGCCTCTTTGATTTGACATGCATTATCATAAGATTTCCCATCGGAAGCACAAAGAGGATTGAAGTTGGTTTGAGAACAGTCAATGTTGCACACACACCTGAAAAGATAAGGAAAGAGAAAAAAGAAGAGGCTAATATGTGAAACTTTTTTCATGACATCATAAATACATCTCAGAAATAAAAGTGTTTGCATTTTCCTGACTGCACAATGCAAATCAACAGAATGAAAGCGGAAAGTTCTATCAAGAGGTCATTTGTATTTCTGAATGGAAATGAAATGCAGGGAGAGGGAAAAGACACAGAAAAGAAAAGCAAGCAAAAGGAAAGATAAAAAAGAGCATTATACATGGAAAACTATGCCACAGCATTACCACTTGTAATTTCTTGTAAACCAAAGAACACCCGAGCAGATATGCAGATTACTCCTCTTGCTGCACCCTCTTGCAATTAAAGAAGCCACAAAATACAACCTCTGTTGAGGTCCTGCCCACTGGATGTAATGCTGTACAAATGTGGTTTTCTATTGATTTATGATTTAATTCTGATAATAACTACAGCACCTATAGGCACTCTGATCATAATAAAAGATGTGATACCAAAGCATCACCTCATCCTACTGGGATAAAACCATCTGCCAAGACTGGGACTGACACTAGCAACGCGACTGTACTCTTTGTGCCTAGGGGTGGTAGGATCTGTCCTACCAGGACATGGTGGGCCTACCCAGTATTAAAACCAGGGGCTATTTCATTATCATTAGCGATGTCATACACCCTTGGGCACCCTCAAGGGAAAGGCATGCTAATCTTCCATCCCCTGACTGTGCCATATAACAGACAGCTCAGCCTCAGCAACGCCTGCATTACCGCCACCGTGATTCTGCTTGGGGACAAAGCCAGAGGTCTAACCTGGCAGCTGCTTCGGCTCTTCTGAGCACGTAATTGTGCACGTGCTGCTATCTAAACTCTTCCTGGCTTCTTCTGACATTTAAGGCAAAGTAATGCGGCCAATGTTCTATCTCCAGCCCACTGGTTGCGCTGAACCTCACAACACTGGCTCCACAGCTCTCCCGTTGGAAAGTTAAGTAATGGAAATGTCAGCCTCTAGCCTTGCTGCTTGATTTAAGAAAGTGTTTAAAAGTCAGTTCACCTCCCATTTGCAGCAGACATCTGGACACCTTTGACCACTGGAAGTGTAGAGGGATATACGTAAGAGAAAACCTTTGGTGGAAAGACGGAGCATAGGAAATTAGACAGCGTGGGTCAGATTTCTCCATCACCCCCTTTGGCCTCCGGCCTCCACAAATGTGCCCAGGAGATGAAAATCAGTGGAACCAGTACTTGTCTTCTTTTAGACTTTCTTTACATTGGGTAGGTCTGTTTTCCCCAAATGTTCACAAAATACAGAAAACTTCAGCTCAAAAAGAAGCCAAAGGTGAAAAGCTGTGGTTATAAATTAAATTACATGATTTCATAACTGGTGGAATAAAAGAGTCTGGCTCCCTGTGTAACGATTTCCCCACTCTGATGAACATATAGAATATAAGAAAAAAATCCAGCTCATTTCCTAAGAACCTCCTTATCAGAGGAATAAGAATGTTCTGCTCCACCGAAATATTATCCATCGTCATTTCTTCCCGCAGCCGTTTTCAGCTTCCCACCTTAGTCAAACTCACTCCAGTAGGAAACATCTACTGCTCAAGTAATAGTAATTCTTTCCACGTAGCTCCACCATTTGCATTTCAGATGGGACACAATCAGCCATATGCTCCTTTTTTTGTAATAAACCAGCTCAGAAACAGCTTCACTTCTCTACATTTTGCTACAAAAAATGAGTGTAGGTTAATATATATTATGTCTCAAGTCAAGAGAAAATTAAGTCAATGAGAAAATTAAAACAAAAGAATGCTCTTTAGGGGAAGTCTAAGCAACTTTGGATGCAATTTCAATAATGCCTAGGGGACACAGGAACCTATGCTCAGAGTTAGACACTTAAGAGACATATTTTTAAAGGTGTTTAGATGCTTAAAGATGCATGCAAACACTTTGTGTGGGATTTCTGAAATCTCAGAGACCTATCTCCTACTGATTTCAAAGACCATTTCAGAGCCCATTAGGCATTTATTTGCATCTTTTGATACCTTCCAAAAAACAAAGTTCCAAAATGACTTTTCTGACCTCCTTCAGTAAAAGTGAGAAGAGAACCGAGACTTTTCTCAACACCATTCTAAACCATGAGACCAGCCTTTCTTTCCAAGCAAGATCTCTGGAGCCACAAGCTGCATTAAGAGGAGGCACCACACGAGCACCATGAACCACACGCTACTCGTGCTGATGTCAGATGGCTGGTGTGCAAGGAGAGCAGCGAGGAACAACCTCTGGATGACGCTATATGCTCAAATCTTACAGGGTCTCCTGCGTGCAGCCTGATTTTCAGGGCTGACTAGATAGGCAGGAAAAAACCACTACAATAAACTCATCACCCCAATCTCCTTGCTGCAAGGATCTGTGCATCGTCCACCCCTTGCACAGTTTTCAGCGGAGAACTTCTAGCTTGCATCTGCAGTTTTTTACTGCTTTTGCACTTACATACTCAAATCCTACTTTTAGGCTGCACAATTAAGGCAACATCAAATATACGTCTGGAAATGCTAAAGGTAGGATTGCATCAGGAAGATTAATGTGCCTGGGTTGCTGATTCTGTAATTTGTAGTGCTCATCTTACCAGAGAAAATGACAGTACATTCAAACATATTTTTTTAAACTAGAGGAACAAGCAGTCTGCCATTTCAACCTTGCCCCCTGTAAGTCCAGAATAGTAAATTACAGCGAAAAAAGTGGGGCACTTACTCCAAACCCTGCTCTGGCAGGGGGGGTTGGACTAGATGATCTCCAGAGGTCCCTTCCAACCCTACCACTCTGTGATTCTGTGTGCAAATGTGCATGCCCAGGCACCCACGGTCACCGAGCATACATCATCCTTAAGCGGGGTCCACCGGCGATGTAATAAATACAATATGAATGGCACTTAACATATTTGATTGAACAAAATCTTACATCCATAGGTAAAGGTGCCTTCACTTCTTGAAGCGTTATAAAACGCAGAAGTGGGACTGTCTCCTATTAAGCATAATCAAACTGTGATGTCCCCATTTGCCCGCCAGGTTGTACATTAGGTGAGAGTCCTAATGGTGTTTAAGATTTCAGATGCTGTGGGGGAACACAGAAATCCCCTACCCCAAAAAGAGAGCCTCACCCCAACACTCGTCATGCCCAGAAACCCCGTCCCGCTCCCAGCTTGCACCCAGCGCTGGTGCTTCCCCTCTCACACTCAGCCTGCAGCCTGGCTGTGTCCCGGCTCTGGCCCCGTCACCTTCTTGTTCTTTCACAAGTGACAAAATTGGAGCAGCCCCATCTCTTTTGGTTGTTGGCCGTACCAGTCCCGGGGTCCCTCCATGTCTCCCTGCCCGTGTGGGGCTGGAAACATGGATCCCGTTGCTACAGGGCTGACCAGCAGGCCGGCTGCCTGCCTGCAGCTTCCCAGTCCCTGAGGCACTTCACTATGCCTCTAATTTTAAGTAATTTGATCATTTGACCATTTTATCATCCTAGCTATGACTGATGATTATAGTTATATCAATAAATCTATTTGGTTTCTGTGTTCCTAAGTGTAGCACTGAAGAAAGCTTGGCAATATAAAGGCTGACTGAGCTTTCCTTGGGCTCAAGAAGCTGTGAGAAGGTCAATGAGGTCTCCTAGGGGGTCACAGGATGAAACTGTACCCAAGAGCATACACAAAATACATGTGTAAGGCTTAACCATGCCTTCTGCAGCTGGAAAAGCAGCTTTAAAAGCATTCGTGAGGAAAGAGTGCTTCCAAGATGTCAGCCGATACCCTGCAGCTCCCCTGAGAAAGGCAGAAATACTGAACGCTGTCCCACAGGCCCATCGCATCTTTCAAGTAATGGGCTCATATTCTAATTGATTAAAATTTGGGCTGTCACTGTAAACAATCATTAAACAAGGCTCATTTTCTTTTGTCTATTCTTCCAGGTCATTATGATAGTCTCTGATGAATTCCACTTCTTTTATATGGTTTATTTTATTCCATTTCATTTCATATGATGAAAATCTTGGAGGAGCTGAACATCCAGCAATCCACTTCGTTATTTTGCTGATCATGAAAGCAAAAAAATCAAAACAAACTAAAAAGACTGTCCATCGGGCAAACCTGGGCACCTCCTCGGGGGATTTTGGGCTAACCCCCCCAGGCGCATCCTACAGCACAGTTTGGCGACACTGCTGGACCCTCTGATGAAAATACCACGTCAAGGCACAAGTGGGACGTCTCTGCAGACACGCTGGAGAAGCCCACGAAGCTGAACTAAGCCTGTGACAGGTAAGATGCTGACGGGCGCCTTCTTGTGCCTGACTCCTGACTTGCGGGGTGCAACCCACTGCACTTCTGTCCCTGAGCTTCTGTCAAGGCAGTAACTTCAATAAATGTACTAAACAGCACAGGGGAACCCATGTGCATTTTGGGAGAGGTTGTCACTGTTTCGCCTGAGCGACATGCTTCTCCCCTTCCCTGGGAAACGAGAGAATAGTGCAGCAGTAGACCAGTAGTTATTTCTTGTACAGATCTTGGCCATGAAAAAAAAGGCTGCCCAGACCTCAGAGAGGTCTGTGTCCCAGCAGCGATGGCAGTGTGCTGTACCCGGCCGCTTGGCCAAGCTGGAGCAGCCAACTTGGCTTTTGGTTGAATTAGTCTCTGTAAAAATTAATGGGGTCAATAAACCAGGCCCGGGTGAATATACTGGTGAGCACACAGGCTCCTAACTCCCCATTCTTTTGCAAATAACATACGGTATTATTTTCTGAGCACAGAGAGTATCTTTGCCTGCAGAGAGCATGCTACTGAAGAGAGGATTCACTGCTATGGACTGTCCCTGGAGGGAGAAACTGCATTTTAAAGAGGCGTCTCAATAAAACGAGAGAATGGTTCTTTGCCCATGAAGTGTAGGGGAATGCTATAATTATATTTCCTTCGTTCATGAATAAAGTATAATCATTAGTGACACAGAGATGATAAAAAGAACCCCACTCCATGCTTTATCTTTACTCCTAAGACAACTATTCGGTCTTTGTTTTCAGCAATGTATTACTGAAAAATAATTCTAAAAAAATTACTATGCAATATCTGTGTGTAGTATGAGGAAGGTTTCACATGTAGCTCTGACGGGAGGAGGGGGATAAAAGAGACAATACTTCTAAAAGAGCGGTTTTACTGGGAACAGATGCAGGCACATTTTTGTCAGAGCGAGATGGCAATGGCAGTTCTTCCCTATTCAACATCTTTTAATTAGCCCTCTGCCGTTTGGAAACCTAAGAGCATTGTTGGTACTACCTCTGTTTATTAAAGATTCATATTCAGACTTTGCTGGCCACGGGTCATTTGCTTTTTGGAACCAGAGCAACAGAAAATTGTGTCTGAGATATCTGCAAAAAAGTACTTAATGAAATGACTAACGTCTTCAGCCAAGTGTCTAGTTGATTACAGGGTCCAAACAGCAGAACAGCAATAAATCTGCCACAAAGAGAATTGTCAGTCAAGAAAAAAGGCATAAAACCAAACAGACAGGGAAGCGAGAGCTAAAAATGTGAAAATGCAAATCTAGTGTTATTTTTACTAGTCAGAGCTCTGATATTTGAGCGCATATGCTAATTTGGTCAAGTGTGAGATCCCACCATGTCTCACTGAGCACTATTTTACAGGGAAAGCGATGTTCCTTTCTGCGATCATTTTAAACATGTCGTGTATTTTCTCTAGGCAAAAATAAAAAAAGAAAAACCACGGAAAAAACCAACAACATTTTGCAGCAAAAAAAAAAAGCCCAAAGCTTTCCCTTTGCCATAAAACAATGTATAAATAAAAACTTGGTTGTTGTACATTTATGATATTTCCACCAGAGACATTTCTTATCTTCCTCTCTTTTGACGAGAAAACAGTGATCAGAAACTCAAATTTCTGGTTGGATGTCAGTGTGGTCCTCTCCAAGCCCCCTGCCCCTCCGAGTAGAGTATTAAATGCCCTTTTAAAGCAAATCTGGCAGCATACGCCTGCATAAAGAACCTGGCAATCAGTCCCAAATGCCTTCTCTATCATTTAGATTCCTGCAAGGTTTTTCTTTCTGGTACACGGGGCATCTTTGTTGACATTACCAGCAGGCAAGTTGAAATGAAGCCAGGCTTAACATTACGCCTCAACATTCGAACACGCATTGTACCGTGGTTCAGCCGTGTGTCGGGAGGCTGGTGGGAGCACTCGTTTACCCGGGCAGCTTTGGGTATGTTTAATGTGTCTCAACACATCGCCACGCAGAGATGCTTGAACTAGCCCTAAGCAGGGACTGGCAAGGTTAACCAGGCTGGGCAGACCTGTGCTCACACGCATCCACCGTCCCTGGGAGCTCAGCGAGCCCGTTCAGACCATCTGTGAGCTGTTGCATCGCACCTTCGTACAACACACCGCCTGCGATGCCCCTTTACTGAGGAGCAGCGACAGGTCACCTCTGCTACCCACCTTGGCACCACATCAGGCATCCCCAAAGCTGCCCGTGCACACAGGCAGCTAAACTGGATTGCTCCGGGGGCTTGCAGGCACCTCCCTTTTGACATCCGTCTCAAAAGGACCACGTAAATACCAGCTTCTTTCTCTGACCCTCCGCCCATTTGCAAGTACCCCATTAAGCTCTACAGTAATCTCATACAAACCTATAGCAGCAATGACTTGGTACTCTTATACCCATTTTACAGAGAGGTAAATTTTAGCGTAAAGTCCAGGCACCCTCAAAACAGAGTCAACAGGGACTTTTGGTAGCTTGGCCAAACTCAGGTACGCTACAGTGGTCTCTGCAGCTTGCGGAGCACAGACGAAGAGCACGGCACCCAGTGATGTATCCAGAGAGAAGACAAAACTGCCCAGCATCATTGTCTGGTTTTGCATACAGCTGAACATCAGGTTCGCAGACATACATATATGTAAAACAGTATATATAAAATATATTCATAATGCACACATGCACACAATTTTTTACACTTCCTATGAATCATACCCTACAACCTGTCTGTGCTTGCCAGGAGATTGAAATCCTATCACCGCACTCTTAAGAACATCATTAAGAGGCTTAAAGAATAGAGACTCTGCGTGTCTCCTTCAAAACAAACTTTGCTGTATTTTTGAGGCTGATGCAAAACTTTAGCTGCAGTGCAGAACAATAAACAATACATATTTTATAATGGCAGCACAAAAATAGCATGTGATATTTCTTTCCTGGGTCTGCTAGTGCTTCTCTTCTGCTTTAAGATCACAAGAGAAGAAAAAGCACAGCTTATTTTGAGTGCCTTCCATTCAATGTTATTTATCTAATTTATTTTTTTCTTTTTGTCCTTTGCAGCCCAGCATCTGCATTAAGGGCTTTAGCAAGTCTGCTTTTCACCGTGGCTTCCCTGGGATATTTTACCTATTTTGTCTGTTCAAATGTTTATCTTCACCAAGAGTAAAAGGAAAAAAGCTTGATTCCCTCAGGGTGACACAATGTTTCTGCATGGCATTTCAATAGCATCCCGTTATTCAAACAATTAGAAATCACAGAAACCATGCACAGAATTATCAGCATACTGCATAGAGATTTTTATTATTATGTAGTGCATAATGAAAATGATTTGAAGGACCCTAAAGCATCGTAACAGAAGGAAGCGCTGAATAATCAGGTGGTTTTGTTGGGTTGGTTTTTTTTGGACTGCAAGAGACCAAAATATTGTTTACTGGACATATGTCAAGCTAAAATGCACTAAAGTGGTGAATATATTTATTGCTGCCCTTCCTTGCATACCAAATGCAACACAGTCTGTGAGCCTGGAGCCAGAAGCTCAGGGCAATGGCCGTACAGCTGCCACACTGCTGCTGCTGCTTAATAGCAGAGAGAGACTGGTAATGCTTAGAAATACGTATGGATTTCTCAGAGCACATTTGTTATGACAGCTCACAGAGGTTGTTTGTTTCAAATCAGTGTTGCGGACCAGTCCCAGAGGCACCTCTCCTTACAGCGCTGAGGAGAGCTACCCGGGCGCTGGCTCCTTGCCGGAGCCAGACCAGTTTAGTGAGGAGCTGGTCCCATGCTCCACCAGTTTTCAAGGCTTCATCCTGGAGACTGCAACTCATGAAAACCACTTTAATCTGCTGTAGAAGACACTGCAACTTGATTCCTGATTCTCCTTTCGTTCTCCCCCCATAACTTTCTTTACTAAGTTTTCAACAAAAAACATCACAAGCTCCACCTTTGCCTCCCTTTTGCAATCTAAAGCAGCAATTATTATATGACATGCATCTGGCTTCCCAATGCCTCTAGTGCCCTCAACAGTACACTGAATTGTATGATAAAACCTTTAGGACAAAATAAATGTCTCATTTTATTTTTTTTTAAACATCATTCCTATTTAAAAGGAACTAAGCTGTGTAAAGCAGTCTTTGCTAGACTGTATGCTTTAAACACAAACAGATAAAATAGAGAATTACAGGGGTGACAACTGGGTTTGAAAAGTGATGGAAAAATCCTCACGCTGGCTGTGTGACTAGAGGAGAAAATTCTAATTCTGTTCACATGCCAATTCAAGCGTCTGCAGGTATCTAACGTGTGAAGTTTATTTAAAGCACATAGAACAAAATAAATGCCTTTTTATGGTTTGCCTACACTCGGTGTCCTTCACGTCTCTATAGTCTGTGTCAAAACAAAGCTTTGCTGACTGTTTCTCTCCCTCTGTAAACATGTGAGGCTGTCCTTCACGAATGCTTTATCGCTGTGTGCCTCAGACTGCTGATATTGTTCGCTCCTATCTTGAAGCCAGCAGAATAACGAGAATTGTTCCCACAAATCCCAGCATTTCACTTTGGCGTGCAACGTCTGGTGGGAAGCATGGACACCATCTAGCTGCAGGTCCTGGCATGGACCTTGCCATGCAGCAAGGCTCGGTCCGCTCTCAAAGAACTGTGGCACCAGCTGGGATGGGACCAACGACAAATTTCTGGTAACATCTTTGTTAAAAATGCCAGAAGTTACTTCTGAAAGTGGACTCTGATTTACCAGTGAGATGACAGCCTTCCTGCTAGTGGAGACCAGTGCAGTGCAAGCCCCGTCCCATGCAGCCATGTACTGCCAGTAGGGAGGGCAAGGCTTAGGAGCAAACTTCCTACGACTAGTAAAAAGAAAACCATGGTAAAGTAATTCCTCCTCGTAAAGACTCCCTCCACACATGCAAAATCAGACTGACTTTCACCACAAACTGCTCTGCGTCCTCAAACACGTGTGCCTTCTGCTTCCGAGAAGACAGACCCCCCTGAGGCAGCACCATCTGAATTGGCTGCGTACTCCAGGCTACCCTGCTTGTAGGCTGGCTTAAATTATAAAACAAAATCCAGTCTAGCTATTTAATGAAATTTTAGGAGGATACTCCAGGATTTCCCTCAGGCTTTGTTTGCACCTCCTGCACAGATAGAAATAAAGCAAAATAACCTCATGTCATCCCACACCGTGACAAAATGAGATCTCAGCCATAGGTATGAGACTGGGACCAATGCAACCCCGAGCAAATCGCTGCACATGCAAGGAGGAGAGAGCAGTAGTAACCCGCTTTTTCCTCAGAGCGTTCAGGTCTGTAGGTGAAAGCTACTGTACTTTACTGGCTGGGGATGCTGCCTCTTCTCTTGCTGTCTCACGATGACCACAGAGGCTGGCTGCCTTTGGGAGCACGCCCCAGGGGAAAGTACTGCTGCCAGGGAAAAGAAGATGAACGAATGCATGAAATGTGCTGTCTCAAGATCACATCCTTGCCAGCAAACCAACAAGAGGAGAGTAACCCTTCTCAGGTCTGGGACACAGATCAGTAGAATCCACCTGCAGCTCCCAAAAGGGATGCGCTGCAAGCACTGCACCCTGGCCAGGATGGGTGTCCCTGGGGCATCCGTGCTCCTCCACATGGGAGAGCTTCGTTACAAAACGGGCAGGCTGAGAGACAGCAATTAAATCTGTACGTCTGGGCACACCTCACGCAGGCTTTCAGCCGTGACTTGTACATGGGAAAGGACTGGGGCAGGAGATGGCTGTGGGGAAGGGACCCCTGCCACCCCTCAGGGGCTGTGAGAGCTGAGGTTGGCCCTCCGCGTCAGCTCTTACTCAGTTTTCCTCAGGCTCATATTTAATACATGGGATGTATTTTTAATGGCTTATATGTGTGAACAAATCGTGGCCCTGATGTTCCAACATGGGTGTGTGAAGGAGTCTCCGACCTTCTGTAATGGATGCAGTTTTAATTTAATAGTTAACATAAAGTGGGATGGAAGAGACGGAGCATTCTATTAAGACATTTGATAATAAATTGGAGAGTGCTTTCCCAGTGCTTTACATAGTTATTCTCTCTGCTGATCTATTTAGCCAACACGTGTAATTCTGAGCTACAAAGTTGTATTCCTGCTTTCGTAAACATACTTACATAAAACTCAATAACAACACAGTCTATTTATTGCTAAAATGCTAGTAGAAAATTGGAAAAGGTATAAATACAATTCATTGCTGGTGATCTCCTGCCCCCTGAAGGCACTGTAAGGCTCCAAATCTTGCTCAGTTCACAGCATCATAAAACCGAAGCAATAAATGTCACTCCTTTCTTGATTGCGCATTAGGCCAATTGGCTTTTTATTGCAACTAAATAGGCCGTCATGAAGGCACCGCTCAGTTTGCTACTAGGGTATGACTTTGGCTAAATGGGGGGCCAGGGAGGGAGGAAAGCTTATTTTTAAATAACAAAAAGGGGAAAAGAAAACAGGGGGGAAAAGGCGTAAAAGCGCATTGCTCTCCAAGGTCTCTGCACTTGCTCTTTCCTGCTGTAATGCCCTGATGTACGCAGACGATGATGTGTCAATGCACATTAATATTTGATGTGCATTATCATATTATCCCTTATGTGCACTTTCACAACCTGGCGAGCCCAGGCTCTCCCAGCCGTGGGGTTACACAACCGAGCGGTGGCTTCTCCTCAGAGCACCCGCGCACAGCTCTGCCTTTGCAGAGCCAAAAGGGATCTTTTTGTGCACCTCCCACAAAGCGGCGGGAGCCGGCCATGATCTTTACAACACCCTGTATTACAGCAAGAGCACAAACCAGACTGCCAAAACCATTCCTTCAAATGCAAATAAAGGTGTGCGCTCAGAAGGCTGCTACATTCTCCTACCTAGGACTGGCAAACGCAGTCACAGCTGGTGGCAGAGGAGTAAATACCAAAACTCTGGGTTCATTTGCTCCCCTGTTAAACTGGGCACGTAAAATGGTTGCCCTCTGCCGTGCTGTCACGTGTATATGTTGATCTGTGCATGGAAAATTCCTGCAAATGGAGAGGGATGCTGTGGATGTCTCACACGATGTCCAGCCCTGCACATGCAGCCTTGTAACCGGCACAGACCGGCGTTAACGCAGCCCGCAGCCACGGCCTGGACACCCGCCGAGCGTCCCCGCACATCCTCCAGCTGTCCCTACCACGTAAATGTCTAATTCACCCGCTCCATGCTGGGTGTGCCATTTCAGTGTCCAAGCCAGGCAGAGGGAAGGCAGGTGAGGAGGACCTCCCTGCTGCCTTCAGGTAGTGTCCCAAAAACCCTCCCCGAGCCCCTGCTTGTGCGGCTCCTCCCAGCCCTCCAGCAAACAGCAAAACAGACAAGTTGCAACTCAGCTTTCAGTTTTCTCCCTGCTTCCACAGTTCTCTGTCCTTTCTCAGTCCATCCCTCCAGCCTTTTCTGCTATGACCACCCAATCCCTCTGTGCCTCATGCCTCCCGTCCACACACCACATGCTGAACGTAGGGGTAGGCATCTTGGCCATGGAAACCTCCTAAAGGAAAATTTGGCTTTTTTTGAACCACACTTTTAAAATTACTGAAGCTTTTTTTTTCAATTCTAATGCGGACAGACTAATAATTGTGAAGACAAATGACCGCTCAACATGTCTTACCAGCCTTCCTCCCCTTAAATTTCAGAAAAATTTGCGTCTTGCTCCTACAGCAGCATGATACCATGATAAGACAAGAAATCCCTCCAAAATCTCAGAAGTTACTTTTGCCTTTTCACAAATCAATATTTCCTCTGAAGCAATTGAAGCACTCAGTAAGACAAATTCTGCTTTTATCATCACATTTTCCAAGTTATTCCTTTGCACTCTGTGAACGACTGCACATTTACACTCCAACAGTCTATTCTCCTTTCTGCCAGCGAAAGGCTCCACTGGCTACTGAGAAGTCACTCCATGATTATGAGTATGGTTCTCTACTGGGACAGAACTTTTGTTTCACTGAAGTCAGTGGAATAACTTCCATTGACTTCCAAAAGCTGTAAGTTCACCTTCTGCAACTGAAAACCTAGTTTGGATCAGCATCTGAAAAGAGGAGCACAAGGAAAAAAAATCTATAAGCTTTATGACTGTGTAGGGTATTATCCCCTGGACACCCAGCAAGTTTTGCTGTAATTGCAAAAGATAAAAAATGTCTTTTTTATTACAAAACCAAACGCTAGGGATTCTAGTTTTTGGATAAGAGATGTATGTGTCGTATAGGGTCCCTAAAAGACCTACTTGGGTGAGTGGTACAGATGGAACACAATGTGGGTTTGCATTTATCTGAGAACATTTAGAGCTGTGATATATAGTCTACATAACAGACTTCCTCGATGTATAGAGAAAATATAGCCAATTTCTTTGTGTAGGCTGAATTATTTACCAGAGTGTTCCAAAGAGTATTGGTAATAAAACACTATGAAGTATAAGTAACTCCAGACAACCTTGGCTTATGTTAAAACCAGGTTTTTTTTAAAGAATGTTATTAAGAAAATAAATCCTGAGTATCTAGAAAGGCAGGAGTTTGTCAAATGAACATAAGCCTCTGAAGGATTGTGTTGACTCAATGGATGGAAAGGTCAAATTCTCCAAACCACCACCCTAAGGGAGTTGGGGAATCAGTCTCGCTTCAAAATTGAATAGGTTTTTTTGGCACAGGATGAAGGATGTGAAGATGGTAAGGTGATTTTGCAAAACTTACCTGACTCGGAAAAATGGCTGTTTTTAAATAAAACCAAATAAAACATATGTAGAGTAAAACAATTTCACCAGATGGCCAAACAAGCCATCATTTTTCCAGATATTAACTCTCTAGCCAAGCACCTTCTAGTACTGCATTCAGTTTAGAAATACAATGTGCTTATTCCTGCCTCCTCCTCCTCAACGAGACTGGACCATAACCTGCTCTTAGAGAAACTTCTGAAGATAAAAGCTAACTTCTTGCTCCCGTGTCCTCCCTTGCTCTTTCTGAGGACTCACTGCTAAAGAAAGAGGAAACCCGCATATTTTTGGCTTGATTTAAGGTCTTTTAGAAGCCGGTGGGGATCTTTCTCTGGCTATGGTTGGGCACAAAGTCACTTTCTCACCTGGGGTGGTTTTAAGTTGAAACTGCCCACTGAAAGGGTCCTACAATACCTCAGTAGCTTGCCAGTGAGAAACCTGACAGGAACCGTGGCATTCATGCAACACTCGCCTGGCGACCATATTTTCCGCCTCTTACCTGATGTCTAGACACTGGTTGCTAATAAGTCTGAAGCTTTCACCGAAGCTGGAACTGCTGCAACTTCGTTCTTGTTTGTGCCATTGACAGCAATTCAAGCTGCAATTTTGTGTTTTGTGAGTTTTCACACTTTTTTGCCAGTTCACATGGCATTTCTTTCCACAGCCCAAATGAAGGAACGTGGCCGGGTTGTCTATTCAGCTCTCACGCCTCAGGGAGCAGATCTGGCTGAACAGCCTCCTATAAAAGCCACCGACCTGGCCCATTCTCAGTGCAGGCTTAGTAATTAAAATATAATGTACAGACAGCTAAATGACATCTTGCTTTTTCTAATGTTCCTGATGTTTTGTCTTTCACTGAAAATCCTTCATTGACCGTTTTCCAGTTGCTTAGTCTACTTTTTTACTGTATTGCTGACTCAGCCCATGGTATCTCTAGAGTTATCTCAACATCATGTCTCAACAGTTACACTACAAGTACTGTACAAAAAGCTGCTTTCTTTTTATTTCAGAATCTTTTAAGCATAGAAGACACCCCAAATGAATCATTAAAAGCCAGAACTGGGCTAATTTCTGGGCAGGCACTGGTGTTAGCTCTGCTATTAGGATGGGGCTAAGGTAAGTGACATGGGTGTAAGAGGGTGTAAGCTGCTTGGTTGTCTCCTGCTGTGCAATGCAGTGATTGCGTGCTGCAGCGCCTTTATTTTGCTCTGTAAACCCCTGCCTGGACTGTTATTAGACATGACTACTAAGCTCCATGTGAAGATTTACGCAGCAGCGGCTTCGCTTCATGCCTTAGGTGTGATCTCAAGCTAAGCAGAAATTTAAGTCTTTGCAGGATTGCATTTTTTTAATTATTTGATTCCATTCCTGTGGTTTTTTGATCCACAAGTCCAATGAGTATCTTCAAGTGTTATACATAGCCATGAACAAAGATCTACTTTTTCTCTAAAAGAGAAAGGAAAGCAGCAGCAACCAGCAATATACATCTACTATATAATGCACGGGACATTGCAGATGTTAAAGAAGCTCGTTGTTTCTGCATCTGGAACAAGTAGGTCACACATAGTTATTACACACACTGCTGAACATGAAGCAGCCAATACCCGTGTAATGTATGTGAGCTTTCAAACTACCTTTTAGTACTTTATAGTAGTACAGCATCTTGTTTGCAGATGCTCTGGTTGAGAGAAACTGATGGAAGGGGGAAGGGACCCAAAGCTGACTGACCCAATTGCTGTGTGGATTGAGAAGCTGGCAAAATCATTAGTTTCTTTTATATGTTTTCTTTCTATACTATAATAAAGATAAATATTGATTGCTAGAGCAATATTGATTGTAGGGGTCACTGTGGATGGCAGCTTCACGATTTGCACAAATATCTCCCATGTACAGTGCCACTTATTTGCATGAGAATGCAGTTTCACCATCCTGATGTGTTGCCTTATAAGACCATTTATCCAAAATATATGTATCAGTGATTAGCAGTAGAATATGAAACAAAGGACTGAAACAGTTCATCTTCTTACTACATTGTGGGTGTGTTTGTGTGTATGTGTATGCCTGTCTGTCTGTCGGCTGTGGCTAACTGGCGTTGATTGTCCCAGCCATGTGGAAAGAAGCGCAGGACACAAGGGACCTGATGTAATTATGCTGCAACGTCAACACCTCAGTTGGGAATACCACCCAGCTGCACAGCATGCCTGAGACTGATGCTCCTTCCTTCACCCACTGACCTAGACACTGAACATGCCAAGCCCCTTCATTCAGGCCTGGATGCCTTCTTCCAAGCTCCCAGCTTTGGGTCATCAGGGACACAGTGTCCCCACAGAATGGCTTCAGCGTCTTCTCCTGAGCCAAACCTGCCCGGTGGGATCCTTGTCCACTTGTGAGAAATGGAAAAGGCCTCTTCTGGGTGGATGGGGTTCATGAGGAGGGAGGAAGGCACCAAAAGCATGGTGCGTATGGCAGAGCACAAAACCCTAACACTCAGCCAGGAAGGAGTCATTGGGGTGTGTGGGATCAAGTTGGGGGAAGCACCAGGGGTGTTTCCTCCCCTTTTTATCACTGGTGCAAAGCCCTGAGTGGCCCATTTCAAGGTCAAGTTACCTCCTGCGAAGGACACCGCTGCTTCTCTCCTCCACCTGCAAACTCCAGGAGGGTGGAAGGGGAAGGCAGAGGAGCAACGTGCAGAGGTGGCCTCCTCACCTCCTTGGACACTGCCAGGCTGCAGGGAAAGCACTCTCTCCCAAGCACATTATACATCTCTGCGCGTCTGTCATAGCTAGGAAACTGCATCTTATTCTGGGCAACGCTGCACTTTGAGACTGCTGCTGACTGACCTGCTGGTATTGAAATTCGAAGGAAAAGCATGCATATTTAACCCCAATTCATCATTTTGATTTTGATTAACTCCACGAGTCAGAGGTTTGCAGGCTTTAATCTTATTTTAAGAAAATACTCCTGTCCTCCCTTTCTCGCGTTTTCCAACAGGAAATTCAACAGAAGGGTTCTTCCTATTATTTATCTCCTTCCACTTATTTGGACACATTGTGGAGCTCTGAAATAGCCGCCCAGCATCTATCCAAACCATGGCTTGTCCAGTGTAGAGAGTGCTCTTATTTCCTCAGTGGCCCATAAGGAGGAGATTAATACTGGAATCCAGGTTTCTGACGTGGTTATGCACTGACACTAAGCCACTTCAGCAGATGAGCAGGCACTCCATTTGGTGAATATTATTTATATACAGTGAGTGAGTATTTCGTAGATGCTTTTTGGAAGATCTTAGAAATACACCACGGTTCAGAATGTTACGCTTCATTCTTCTTTTCCTTTTAAGTATATCTCTCGGGGTGTTATGTTGAGTAGCCCTGTCTTACAAAATCAATTATTCCTTAGCCAGCTCAGAACTAAAACCCAAAGTAAGCAACACCAAATGTCTGATTTACCAATAGATTGCAATCCAGTGCTAAAGAGCATAGCCAGTGCCCTGCTTTAAATATTCATGAAGCCCACTGGTGCAAAATGCATTAAAGGTGGGAATAATGCCAGTAATACACGATCCTCTTAGTGACAAGAAGCTTTCACATATTAAAGTAGCAAGATGTTAAAGACTTTCAACTGAACAGTCTTTGTTTTTAACCCAGAGAAAGAGATTCACTAATGGAATGCCAAATTGCATTCACTCTCATGATATTAGACTGGAGAATAGGATAATAATACATGTGTGCTTTACCATGCCGCAAAAACCCTGTTATTACAGTGGGTTCTTTTCTGCTTTTTCTTTGTACTTCCCAGAAAATGTTCACACACATATCTTACCCCTTCAAGTAGTCTTCTAGGTGACAAACCCTCTATCAGAATCCCAAGAGTGTAGCCATTAACAGATTGGTTTTACTCAAATAAGAAGATTTAAAAATAATGGTGACACAGTACAATAGCACAATTTAGCTGAGTGACAACTGGCAATGAATAACCAAAAAAAAAAAAAAAAGAGTTAAAGCAGAGACAAGGGACTGCAAAATAACAGACTGTGGCAATGCAGAATAATGTTAATTGTCGCTTTAAATCATCAGCAGCCCAGCCACATCTGCTATCACACCTGTGCTCTCTTCTCTGATCTACTCTGGCACCCTAGAAATATTAGGCGAACAGCCAGCCTCGCATCTCCAGCTCTCTGCGGTCTGGCTCTGCTACCAGCCTGCATCCCTCTTACCTGCAATGGATCAGGCACTGACCCTGCACCCTCAAACTGTTTCTGATTGATAGGGGAACGCTGCCGGTGCTGGGCTCATCACCCTGTAACAACAGGTCCCGGGACTGCTGGGACCCGCTGACCCCATTTGGATTTTACAAACCTCATCAGTCAGATGAGACAGATAAAGGAGCCCTGCTTACATCTGAAATTTGGGCAGCATAAAAATAGTGATCAAATAATAAACTGAAATTTCTTTTCCCACTTAATCTAAGGACATTTCCTGCATGCCGAATCTTGGCAGGGGGAGTGGGGGAATCTGTCTATCTGGTGCCAAACATGGAAATTCAATTAGCGTACATTTGAAAGAGGGATCTAGGTCCCCATACATAGCCCGCTTTTATTCTAGAAATACGAATAACAAAGAGCAAACACCCAGAAGGCTCATTTTTTAGAAAGACGTTTATCCAAGACTAATCAGGGGGCAGGGACAGGAAAACAGGGCTCCGTTACGGCATATGAAGTTGTTTACTTCAAAGCAGACCTTTAACAGGCTTTACATGGTCTTTGTACTTCTGGGTGGAAATCTGCTTTCCTGCCTTTTAACAGTTTGTCTGGTAGCATCTTCCCAGTAAATGCCCTTCCCTGCTTCCCACCCCGAGAAGCATCTTTCCCTGCAGAAAGATCGTCTGTCAATAAAAATTGAGAACTTCAGCTCCTGCAGTCATTATGCTGCTCTGTATAAGCCAAGTTGTTTCAAAGGGGAAGAATTAGATAGTGCAAAAGCTGGAGTGGGAACGTTGCTGGGGTAAGGTGGATCAGGCTATTTTACCAAGCTATTTCTGGAAAAAAAATAAACACCGCTACTCAGTGCTTATGATTAATAATGTTATCTTGTAGCTAATTTTATTCCTTGCCCCTCTCTTCGCCTGCCTTCCAATTTGGAAGCGCACTTAATTATGAAAACATGAGCACTAGACTGTGAATTTTGATATATTAATTTTACCGTGGCTTTGTTTCTACACTGCACCACCAAAACTCTCAAGGACAACCGGTCAAGGAGACAATGAAAATCCTGACATCTGGCGTAATTTTCTTAAGCGAAGTCAAAATTAAGCAATTTTTTTCCACACAAATCTCATTACGTTGCTGCAAACCTATAACCATGATGCATCTTGCTCCTGTTCTTCAACACCACAATTTCTTTTGATGACTGGAGCCAGAGTAAGGCCCCTGTGGTTTGTTTACTTGCTGTTTTTTAAAGACTATAACTGGAGGTTATTAAAAGCCTGGCAAGACAAAATCAAAACGAGCACAAATGGATGACCACGACCATATTCCTAAGCTTCTTCACTGAATAGTAGAAATGTTCATAATTTCATGCCTGACCAACAGTGCATGGATGCCTTGCCTGCATGAGGTCAGCTGCCCAACATTGGCCCCAGTTGTCACGTTCACCATTCATTCATTCTTCCATTGACTCCTCTCTGGCTCCATTCCTACCGTCCAAGTTAGAACTCCGGCAATACTGCTTTATTGACATCTCACTGCCCAGTCTCTGTATTCATCCTTTAGCTACCACCAGCCCACAGTTTCAGAAGCATCATCCAGCCAACAGCTCTAACATTTACATGATTATTTTGTTGTCTCACTAAATTTGTATTAATTACTTTGGTAGAAATATGAGGCTTGGCATAAAGGCAGTGTTAGAAGTATAGCTCTGTGAATAGTTACTTTTTTGATCTATTAGCTGTTTCAAAATCACAATGAAATGATTAGTTTAAAGTTGGCTTAATAGATGTTTGCATAGTATCTAGGCAAAATGAAAAAAAAAATATTTCTGAGTAGATACAATTATTTCCCTTCAGCTTATGCGGTTAAAGTTCAAAATAATAAAAAAACCCCCACCATGTAATTTTGAAACCTCTTTTAAAAAATAAAAAATAAACCAATTTCCATTGAGAAAATGTCTAAACATACACTGCAATTATTTCAAACATTTGCAGGTTAAGTCTTCAACTTGAGCAACTAGGAAAAAGCGAGACAGATTTCCCGGCATATCTAATACCACACATGAATTAACATGATGATAATACTAATGATACTTTTTAACCGGAAAAGCTTTAGGTCAATTATTTTTCCCAATTCTATTTTTACCAAAGTATAAAGCAGTAAAACCCCAGATGGAATAACATAAGTTATAACAGCAACAAAATGGATAACTGTGTTTCTAGACTTTGTCTAAATTGTGCATGTTCCAAAATTATAAACCAGACTGCTTTACCCATTTTTTTCAGAGTAATAACCATCTCAATCACTGTGTGATGAATCTCCGGGTGCAGAAAATTGAATATCTAATATTTGTAATGCCTTTCTAAACCACAGTACTTTTAAATAATACAACATTCATTAAAATAGAAGAGTAGACCAAATTACTGTACCAAACATCCTCTGCATCTTCGTCACACTCTGCCCCAAACTGGCAAATGTCACAGGTCGATGTCTCTTTTTGATTGGTTTCACCTGAGCCTTCATTGACTGTTTGATGGAAAGCAGAAGAATACACATTAGTATAGGCAGCACTGTAGCAAAGCACTTCTCTCTCTCTCTAGAAAAATCTATTCACTGCGTCAGCTTAATGCGTTGCTCACAGAGCCAATGCCCGGCCAACAGACAGTATTTTTGAATGGGGCCAACACAGACATTTCCATGTTTGTCTGTGATAAATTACGGAATTAAAAGGGAACTGGAGAAAGACCCTTCCTTTTCCTTTTCCACTTAAACCATGACCTCTTCAAGCCGCAGCCCGGAAAGGTTGTGTCACCACCGAGCCTCACTGCTTTGTTCCCTGGGAAAATAACGGAGGAGTATTGATAGCATCGTGCGCTGCCTAGTTCATTCCAAAGGCAAAACATTTTTCTCTTCAGAAGTACAGCTACGAGCCCCAAGGACTAGTTATCTCTGGCAGGAAAGATTTAGTGCTGCCAGAGGAGGGGACAATCTCCAGCATAGGTTAAATTTGAAACCCAGGAAAGTCAACGCCAATGTCTGCAATTGTGTAAGGTTTGTACCTGGCCCTGAAGTCAAAACCATGAAGGGACTAAGGGGAAAACAAAAATATGGGTATAAGAGGACTGCAAAAAAATATTGACATCTGAGTACTGAAAGAGAGAAACAGACCACTAAGGCAAGTACCAAGAAGACAGTATGTTAAAAGATCCAAGAGAAACATTATCTACATTTGTATTAAAGTATATAAGCACCTTTTGATATCTTTCGAAAGATGCTGCTTTCTAGCAAGATGCTGTACCTAGTGATGTCCTTCTGCCAATTACAGAATAATTAAACCAACCCAGACTTTCAGTATCAATCAGCTTTGACTGATGTTGTTATCTGCATAAACAGCCTCTGCAGTGTCATCCTTTCATTTCTCTCCTTCATTTGGAATCAGCGCTGTAGTGCAGGCTTACTGCACCTTTGGGTCCAACTTGCCAAAGCTGGTGGATACGCTGAAGTGTGTCGGCAGCCCCAGTGACACCGATGGGACAAATCGCCTGCCTGATGTTGTACATCCACTGCATGAGACCATTAACCTGGGTGTTACCGGCTAACTGGGTTGTTACTGGAGGTTTTTGTGTTGGGAGTGCTCTGACTTCGAATAGGCTGCTTTTCTTATCTACTCAAGAAAGGACGAGAGTCCCAAGCTTTCACAAAGCTGTTGGAGGACAAAGGGCTCTTGCCCCTAGAAGAGCAAGTGTGACCCTAATGCCTGTTTTTCAAACTTGCTTTCTTACCCTGGACAAGTTGTTCCCCACTCTGTCATGTTTCCCATTGCATAAAATGGGAATAACACCACTTTCTAACAACAGAGAATATGGAAACAAATATATTAAAAGATCATTATATGCTAGATACTACAGTGATACAGACCACAGAAATACTTAAGGTAGACGGTTTGTCTAAGAAGTTTTTACCTGAGGCTTAATATAGCGAAAGGAAGTGTTGGTGTGTTTAGGTATGTACGTATGAGCTATGCTGCAGCAATTTCTTATCAGTCGTGCCTTAATTTAGATTATATTAAACTGAAAAAATTCTCCAATGATGAGCATCCTGATTATCCTGAAAGGAAAAAAAAAGGGTTTTGCCCTACTTGTAGAAGTTTGCTCACCTTTATATCCATAAAATTAATGTACAAAAAACCAAAGGGGAAACTCAGAAAACAGACACTGGATTTTTGTTCTACTGCACTGTCAGGCTTTGCAGGGAGGGTCTGAGCTGAGGTTCTTCCGTTTCCTTAAATAACTGAGGAACTCTTCAGGCTCATGTTTTATAAGGGTCCACGTATGAGGGTGGACAAGGTGTCCAAGTGCCATGTCCGACCAACATTAGCATCTCCATGTGATGCACGAGGCACAATGCAGTTCTTAATTTCTACTAGAAAATAATAGGTCACTCCTTATTTTTCTGAAGCAGCTCTGTATCCAGCATTCCATAATCAATGTGCACTTTGTCATTAAATGTCCAAGCACGCAGCAATCTTGACTTAAAAAGACAGCTATTTATCTCTCTCTCTTTTTTTCTCTGTTTTCAGTAACCACAGATAATATTATTCTTTACATTTCCTTAAGATGTGTTTTCTCCCCCTCCACAAACACACATGCTGGCATGTGCACCCACACCCAGGACTGACACACACAGGGGCTCGTTTTCTCCACGCTGTGCAGATAAATGCTTTGATAAAGCTGGGCATTTTAGAAAGAGTTATTTCCCCAATATTTCCTGCTACTTTTTAGCTTGAGGACTAGTGGATGCTCATTTTCTAAGATGACTCCTTTTCCTTTTTTTTTTTCCTCACTGCATTTGCTGATTTGCACTTGCTCTCACATCCGGACTTAAAAAACAATGCTAGCAAAAATAAACTACTTTCTGGATTCCTCTTCTGAAAACAAAAGGAATACAGTTGTATTTTTCCCATCCATGTTACGTGGCTCTCATGTTAGCTATGGCTGAGGTTTAACACCAAGACCCTATAGGAACGTAGCAGGGCTCCAGGGAGGCTAATCTCTGAAGCCCACTGCTTATTACTCGTACAACTGAGAAATGTTAAGCTGTTAGTTTCTATTTGTATTAGCAAGATTAGCAACTTCCATAGTTCAAGGAAATGTGCTAGCATGGGTTAGAAGGTCACTAACATTATCTGAAAGTCACTCCAGAGACTATCTCAATCTCCTAAGCAATATAAATTCTTTAGCTGGGAAGGCACTACACACAATTTACAGAGTCAATGGACTGTGGTAACCACAACAGCTCCTGTTTTCATCGTTTGGTCCTTTTCTGGCATTCTCACTGCACTCAGATCAAACAGGCATGATTTCAAGAATATCTGCATTTCTGGCAAGCCCTAGAAGAAAGAAACTGGTTTTGAGACATTTTACTTTGTCTCCATAGCTGAAAAACTAGACTGAAAGTGTCATCAGTTTTAACAAATGGACACCAAAATCTTTGTGCATGAGCTTCTGCTCGAGCAGCCTGGTCTAGTGGGAGGTGTCCCTGCCCATGGCAGGAGGGTTGGAACCATATGATCTTTAAGGTCCCTTCCAACCCAAACCATTCTATGATTCTAGGATAACCCTTGCTCAGTCTTCCCAAGATGTTCCACCAGCGTCAAAGGCAGGATGGAAATAAACTTTTTGCAATTTCCAGAATAGCAGCTCCAATGGGATGGTTATGAACATGCACGGCAGCTCACAGTCTTGATCTGAGATACAAAGCATCATCTATTTCCTAAGTGACACAAGGGACATGCATATAAGTTGCCTGATGGACCATACTGTGAGGAGTAAAGGGAAGTGTAAAGAGTAGCTGATGAGCCATGAGCATGAGAGACAATTAGGTGGCAACAGAAACCTCTCACTCTCTCTTCGCTAACACGCGTCTGAAGGCAACACGGCAAACTCGGGAGAGTCCCTGTTCAGTTTTCATGGGGCTTTGTAGGACTACTGGCACTATTATAATAATCCTTATTCAATATTTTTTAACCATACTGAAGAACACAACAAAGAAACAGCATAAAACATCATCACCACACACTTGAATATACAGAAATATGACTATAATAAATTGTTATGATTGGTTTTCATATTATGCAGTCTTCCATTGATTTATATGATCAGATGCGTGCTCATCGCAATCCCTGATTCTGACTTGACTCCTCATGGTGGGACATCTTTGCTACTGTTCAAAGAAGTACTTCAAACAAAGCTTTCTCTAGCTGATCCGAACCGGATATCCACTTGGTTTTAGCTATAAAATCTAGGTGATAACAAAAATCACATGGAGATGAGGGTTGATGGCCATTTGTGTATTTTGGAATGAAAGACAATGTGCAAATGAAAACGTGGAGGAGGAGAAGGAGGAGGAGAAGAATGCTCTTCAGAGCAGCTGAGGTGATCTCACCACATGCTTCGGTCCTAACGGGACTGCTCTGGGCTGGTGACAAGACAAGTGGATGAAGTGTGAAAGCTCTGAGTAACGAGGGCAGAGAAGCCAGAAGAATTTACTAAATATGTTAGAACAAACACTGCCCACACCTCTACCAAATGGCTAAAAACACCTCACAAACTCAACCAATAAAAGCCCATATGCTGCAAGCAACTTCACTCTAATCAATAAGTCTTTTTTCCTGAAAGCATTAGCTCAGTCAAAACCTGCAAAGTGAGAAAAATGAAGGGTGTGAAGCAGGGGGTCGGCTCATGAATGACTCTGCTCTCGAAGTCTGGCAGAGGCTCAGAACAGCACTACGGTCAAAATGAAAAGAAAATGGCCTACCTTATCAGTAATAAATCCAAACTCTGACATGCCTTATTCTGCTTTTGTCTCCTGCCGTCTGGCTCCATCTCAATAAATACAAATTTGCTCTCTCTCACACACACAAACACTCTGGGGAAATTACTTATCGCACCAGAAAATAGTGTCTCTACCCAGCTCAGGACCCAACTCACAACTTCTCAAGGAGACCTGAAATATTCTCCTTCATGCCAAGGGGCCATTGATCGGTTTCTCCACACCACCAAGGGTTAGTCCTTGAAAATACCTCTCCACTATCGATGGGCAGGTTATTTAAACAGCACCAGGGTTGTGTGATACCTGAGCTGGCTGCTGATCTGGAAACCAGACCACCTTTCCCAGGCTTTTTATTGCTTTAGACCCTGTCTTGGGTACCTCCACATTGCCATTCTCAGCCATGTGCTGGAAAAGGTTAGCGGGACAAGTTCAGTATGATGTGAATACCTAACAGGGTTTTCGAAGAGGAACTAGATGTATCCAGCCACCAGCTCGGATTGCTGATAAAATGTGCTCTTATCTTCTCACTAAAGACCATGTAGATACAGCCTGGCACTGCTTTCATGCCAGTCAGACTCAAATTGCACTGTCTTCCATCTCTCTCTCTTCTACTGCGACTCTCAGGTCATACTTTTCCTTAAAATCACAGCTGATGGATTATCTAATGGTATAAGGATGTCAATTTCTATCTACGTTTGTTCTGAAAGGGATGTCTAAGCTTTAGGGATGTGGAGAAAAAGCTTGTAAATATAATAAATACCAGAAACTATAAAGTTCACAATTTTTGAAAACTTATTCTTTTCGTAGGGCTGATTCAGGATTTTTCAGTCCTGCGCATTGCTGAGTTTATGTTAGGCAGGAAAGAAGCACTTCTGAAACAGCTCGCTCTTGTGCAAGGCCCTGCGCTGAGCTCACCCCCACGTTGTGCAGAAGGCTTCGACTCTGCCCTGGGCAGTCTAATTAGTGCAAGGCAGCAGTGTCTGGGAAGTGCCCAGCATTCAGTAAATAACTAGTTCAAAAATTGTTTCACGTTATTACTAAGCGCTGGTGCTCTCTCTAGTTCTGTCTTTACTTTTTACCTCCTGTCTTGCTTCCTGTCATGCCTTCCTTCCCATCCTCTTTTGGCTGCTTTCCTTTCCTCACCCCCCTCCAATTCTTCAGTTGCAATTACCCCAGCGCAGGGCCCAGCACGGAGCAGCTCTGGCAGCCCTCCCGACGAGGGGCTACTGCTGTGAGGAGGGGAGTGGTCCCATGCAAAGCCGTGAGCCTCTTGCTTCACACAGCTCAACGTCTTAGAAACCAGCCTTTTCCAGCTGCTGTCCAGTCCAGGGGCTTGGAAGCCTCCCCTGACGAGACGGGCAGCCTTCACACGCTCTGAACCTCATTTATTGTGGCTAAAAGTGGATGGGATAGGAATGGTTCCACAGGAACGGCATTGCTCTTCTGCATCTATCTAATTGCAGTTTTCTCCTTTCAGCGGGCACAACTGGAAGTCTTGGGAAGACCCAAGAGCACCCGGGTCTGAAGGACATGACCCCCTACAGACCTCTGTGGGGACTTGCCTGTATTTGTACAACCGTGGCCAGGGGGGAAGGGATTCAATTCTTACTCAAAGTTTATTTATTCTAAATAAACACCATTTGCTTGTTTCTGTCTCATGCATATCCCTGCTGCTCCCACAGCGCATTTGATAAAAAATTAAATGCGATTAGTCGAGGCCAGTTTCTCCTAGCAAATATCTCTAATGGCATTTCAAAAGGGATGGCTCATTGAATAAAACCCTATTGTAAGCTTCCTGAATGCTGACATGAAACAGCTGTGATTATTGCACCCTTGTGTGGTCCCCCTACAAAATTTGATGTTTGCCTGGTGTGTGTGGGATGCCAACACCGCAGATTTATGAAGGTGTACGATGACCAGCACCGACAGTATTTGCCAGCTTGAAGAAGAGGAGGCTCATTTAATTTTGCCAAGAGCTTTCCCTCATAAACGGCTTTGAGTAAAAAGCCAAATAGCACGTGGGGACTATTCATCTCTGCCTTGCATTAATTTAATTTTAAAGAGAAATCACTTCCTTGCAGGAGAATTTTCAAGGAATAGATACAGCTTGTTGTAAAAACACATCTGCGATGCCGCCAAAGCTTTTGTGGCATCAGTCCCTGCTCTCATGTACTTCAATATGCCCAACAGCACGAACAAAACAACCAAGTGGACATGCCCACAGCTGGATGGATGCAATGTGACGGGCCACCAATTAAGGCTGTTATTACAGAGCCTGGAAGGAGACTACTGTAGTCCTAATTGCAAGGACCAGAAGATTTTTCAGGATCAAGGAGAAATAGAAAAAGATGATGTCTGATTCCCCCCTCAGGTTGACTTGCCTGGTCACACACATCATTAAACCTCAGCGCTGTGTCAAGGGAGATGGGAAGCCGCAGTCCAGGAAAGTACCCAATACCATAACGCTTTTCTTATTTGTCAGAAAAACGGCCATCGAAGGTTACTCAGGGGGACAGTCAAGTGTGAGCTGCTTGTGGCCACCCAGCCCTATGTGCCAGAGGGGAGGGGAGCAGCCAGGCTGAAAACCCTTTTCACCCTTTCTGTGGACCGCAAAACACCCTCTCCTTGAGGATCTGCAAAGAGCCCCGGCGTCATCAGGCTCTGCTGAAAAGCAGGGACTGGTTCTGGCCCTTCCTCTTCCTCTTGCATGTCTGGGCAGAAGCTGCATCCCATACTGCCTGAAACAGGACCTTACTGCTGGATACCTTATGCTTGGATGCACTAAACACATGATGAAATGATAATCTGACGGACAGAACATATGGACTATATACACACCCTAACATAGCACTTACAGCGAATCCTATCGAGCAAATACTGCAATGATATAGGTTCAGCTGGAGGAACATGAGTCAGCAGTGCCTTCCTCTGCAGGGGAAGATGCTACAGTCGGATATAAACTACAGAAATTACCCATTTGTGCTTTCCCTGACCTCTGTCAAGAATTCACATTCCACCTGAGGTTTTATTCATTCTCGGCAGAGAGGAACCTGGATCACCAAATTTAGAGAAATTCTGAGGGGAAAAAAAAAAAAGGAAGGATCCAACCTATGGTTTCACAAAACCTCCAATAAGGAAGTCCCAAATGGGTGATGTGACTTTCCAGGGCTTTCCACACCAGAAGAGTGCTTTTGCCAGCTTCCTACCTGGTGGAAGGATTAAAAGACGACTTGAATGTGAACCCTTACAGCTACTCATCTTTCAAGAAACAGAATGAAAGGAACAAAGATAAAACCTAAAAGAGCTGTCTAGCATCCACTTGGTGACTACTTCAGTTTTAAGGTCTTTGTCACTTTGCTATTGATTTAAGTCTGTGTATCCTTTTGAATATTAGTATGGCTAGCAAGATAGCAACATCATACATAAAAATGTTCTTTATTCCAGAACAGATGAAACTCCCAGTGGTAAAAGAAGATTTAGGTATCTCTGAAGATTTCTTATCGCTGTGCAACATAACTCTCTAATGGTTCAGTGCCCTGGAGGGTCATCTGAGATCACTTATCACATAAATCAAATAGGTGGCAGGCTATAAGAGTGGAAGCCTATAGCAATTTCATGTCTTTACTCGCAGACATCAAATCTATCTTTTAGGCAGACTATAGAGGAGATAATATGCCACTCCATTTACGCCACTGAAGAAACTCAAATCTGGGTATTAACCAATTTTAGGAAGCTGCTCCTAGTCTTGACTGCGCCACAATTATCTTGGGAAATGACTGGGTTTAAATCCTAGAACATGGACTGCAGACCCTGGTCCTGGTTCTAATTTACGCTAAGGCTTCCGTAAATCACTCTGGCAACGGAAGGGAGTGTCAGAGCGAGTGAAAGTCCAATTTACTTGATGTCCCATTTACATGATCAGGGTGGTGTAAAGTGGCTCTACTGTAAAAATGACAGTGAAGGTCTACCTTTCACTGAATTCAACAAGAGGAGCAGAGTTTTCTTCTCCCACTGTGCTTTTCTCCATGTTACTCCCTTCTCTTTATTTCTGTAGTGCTAATGCAGGTTACACACATGTAACTGAGAGCAGGCGCAGCCCTGGAGCTCAGAAGTCGAGAAGCTCATCCTCTGTAACGGGGTGTCGGAAGGAGCCAGCTCAGCCAGGTGCCAAAACTGGCTGTCAAACCCCATGTTCAGCCAGGCTGTACCCTTGCGGTTGGGAGCCACGATAGATGGCTCCTTATCTGTGGCCAGCCTGTATGCAGAGGGCAGTCCCCAATCCCCCTTCACACCTCCTGCCCCAGAAGAATTTAATATTTCCACAGTAGCACTCCCCGATCTGGAATTTTCACCGCCGAGCTGATCCCTCAAACTTGCACAACCAGGGCTCATCCCTGTGTTTGCTTCTTTCTCTATAAGTGAGAATTTCCATTTAAGGAAAAAAGAAAAGCTGGCTCAGAGCTAGTTGAAAAATATCCCTTCTGACATGTGCAAAGGTGTTTCTGCCTCCCCAAGCCTGTAGCACGGCAGTCCTGGGGCCTCTGCTGTAGCTCAGGGTGCACAGGAGTGCGGGCACCGATGGACCTTGCTAGAAGCTAAGAGGAGGGCAACTGCAAAGTTTCTAAGTCCCGCAGGAGGAGATACAGTATTTATGCAAGATAGATCCTATCTTTTATATAACCCTATTCTTCAACAAACATGAAAACATACTGCATCAATTAATTGCATGAAAACGTTCAGCAGCAAGATGACTTTTCAGGACAAATGGGAAAAAATCAGTCTAACCGTGTTTTTCCTCTTTATTTCCATTATTAGTGGGCAAGTTGAGGCATTGCAAGAGTAGCACCATTACTGGCTTATTGTACTCCTTGGCTTATGGTTTATGCAATGGAATAGTCGTGTCCATAGCACAAAACCCATGACAAATAGCGGCAGCACTGCTGACAGCCTAAGCACAAAGGCAAGGGAGTTCATGAGTAGCACAGCCACTCCTGGAAGAGTGGCAAAGATTTAGGAGAAGGAGCCTCCACCGGCCAGGTGTGTGGATAAACTGAGGATCTGTTTTTCTGCTGTCACCCAGAATTTACGTGACTGTGTAGGGAAAAACCTCCCAGACCTCCACTAACAGGACAAACAGGTTGCGTGCCACATGTCAAACTCAGCCTTGATACGAGCAGTGGAGAAGCATGGATTTGAATCCGTTTACACCAGAACAATGTTGCCCTTCTGAGCATAATTTTACAGATGTGTTTATGATATAGGGGAAGCCATATGGCACGAAAGGTTTAAACATTTAATCTCACTTAGCTTCAATACACTGCATATACAGAAAATTGGAAGCCCAGCAGGAAAATGCCAGATTTCATTCTCACTTAGTCGTGATTAACCTTTATGAGCTCGCTCAGAGTTTTGTCACCTGCGCAGACAGTCAGGGCAGGCAGGCTGCGAAAGCCCCGGCGTTCCGCTCCGGCCAAGGCACCGCCATCCCTCAACTCAAGCTCTCCAAGGGCTCCGCTGCCCAAATGTGGGCCTCTCCCAGCTGAATGGCACTGCACCCTGTTCCATACCTTCCCCCGCATTTGGGGACTATAGGGAGTGAATGAATGACCTGGAGGGACTCTCCCCTTTCTCTTCCTGCAATTGCGCTTCTTTGCACGGCTCAGGTGGGTCAAGTTTAGAGCAGGCGTGCACCGGCAGACAGATGCAAAGCAAATAGCTGATACATATCTCACTTTGCAAATATGCTCTTTCTCATTAATATTGATTCCCACACACAAACACTTTAGCTATATTCACTGATTGCATTACCATTGCAGAAGTGTAATTAACAAATTAAAAGGGAGGACTGTGATTCAGTTTAATTTGGGGAAAATCTTTAAATAAAAAAAAAAAAAAAAGTCTGATGTTTGAGGATCATTCCCCTCTGCTATTCATTTTAATGCCTGGGACATGCTCTAAGAGAAATGCTTTCATCAAAATAAACATGTCCTGAGGATGCAGCAGTACTGGCATACATGGGTACTTGAAGAAGCATCAGCAGGACAAAAAATAAACAAATGAAAGAAATCCTGACAGACGCTAAACAAGATACTAGATTGCAAATGAAGGTGTATCATCATGGAGAGAGGAAGGGGGGAAATGCCCGTTGGAAGCTGCTCAGATTGATCTCAGAGTGCCAGCTTATTCACAGAAAGTTATGAAAAGCAACAGAGAACACGCACACCATCAGCCCAGCTGAAAGCCAGTGCCACAAATATTTGTGGAAGGAGGGAAGGTAGAAAATCTTGCTGCCCTTCCCGACGCTTGTATGATAAAATAAACGGGTTCCACTAAGTAAATCAATGTTTGCAAGAGCAGTCAAAACTCCTGAGCCAAAGTTTGACTGCTTTTCTCTCCAAAAACCAACTGAGCGCACCTGGAAGAATGGCTGCAAAATGATATCTACTTCCCCTCCCATCTCCTGTGAAAAACACCTTTCAGGTGATCTAATATTATGAGAAACCATAATCATTAAGGATTGACCATGCTAATATAATTTTCTGGATGGCTTATTAACCTACTAAGACATGTTTTTCTCTACTTCCCTTCATTAGCAACAGCAATAATTAGGTAAGGACAGAGTAGGAAAATTGATCATATGCTACTGCCGAAGGGGACAGAGAATGTATCATGGACATTTAGCATAATGTTCTCCAAACCCGAGATGCATTAATTATATTTAGTAACACAGCTATTTTCTGCCTTTGATGGAAAGAATCCATTAATGTAGATATTGTATAACAGAAGCTTATTTTTCTCCAATTCCCAAATGGAAGTTTCTTTTTTCTTTAAAATTCATATTACAAAACAGAATAAGAAAAGAAAACATTGTGTTCTCAGGTATATCCTGATACCATCTCCTTTTCCTATTTCAGTCTTGACTACCCGTCTCCTCATGAAAGCGGTGCTTTGACAGCAGAGTGGTCACAGAGCTATGGCTGGGAAGCAAGTGAGTGAGTTACACCGTCACCTCCCGGACAATAATCCCCAGGGACACTTTCCTTATTTTTTTGTGTCAGCTTCAGACAGTCTTCCCCTGTCTGCCACCAGAACAAAGAATCTGTAGTTTACACTTAGGAAGCACCAGTCAGAACACACATATAGCCGCATTTAGAAATTTTACAAATTTACAGAGATGGCGGAATAGCAGCTGCGCTCTGAGCCCATGTTAAGGTCCAGCTTCTCTGTTTGTAACATCAACAGCAGAAGCACCACCAACGTGCGGGCTGGGGGATGATGGAGCAGCCATACGAAGTGTCGGTCGTCACCTTCCCGACCGGCGACCCCAGTGCCATGGCCCCAAACTCCACAGCAGCCGCCCTGACCCTTGAAAGAGAAACTGCCAGTTAAGCGGTCACCCCGGTCACCACGGGGATGTGAGGAGACAAGGGACCGGTGTCAGCCCATGACGGGGGCCACCGGCTCGACCTCGCAGCTCCACCAGACCTGCAGCGTGAACCTTCCCGCACCACCCTGCCAGCACGGGAAGCACGTGTAAGCGCGAGAGCGACAAAGGCATCGCAGCGATGATGAATTTCTACATGTTTTTTTTTTAAATGCCAGCGACTGGCTTTCCCTGAGCTCTCCCCCCGTGTGAGCAGCAGGCAGCTTTCTGTAGATAAAAGCATTACAGGGAGCTGAAAAGAGTTGACATTACAAACTTGGCACTCCGATGGCACACTGCACAAACAGGGAAAGGGAGGATCTGCCAGAGCGAGAGCCAGAGATAATATGAAAAGCATAAACCCAACATATTGACCTTATTTAAGTCCAAACAGCATAACACCAGGATACTTAACGCAAAAATGTCGAAAACATTCTTTATTCCACACACACATGAATGTTTTCTTTAAATATGCAATTCACTTGATATCTGCAATCCCCCCTCTTCAGATGCAAAATCCAAAATAATGATTATATCAGTCATTGCTTAATACATTCAACCGTGGCCCTGATTTTCATGCATGAATGGTCATTTACATATCATTACCCATCATGCCATCCACTCAGATTTTTCTTTCTAAATAGAGTAATACATTTAAAGTTGTCATTTTAAAACAAAAATGCTTAAAAAGGGGACTTTCATTTCTCGTTATCTTATCTGTGCTCTTAGTGGCTAATAGACCAGAATATTAAAAAGGAAAATTCTCAGTGTGTGTGACAACTGCCACAGTGAGAAGATCTTAGAGAAGAGGCAATTATCAAGGGATTTTTCTCAAATTTGGGAACACATATAGATATGAACAGAAAATCTGAAGCAAACCAACCAGAAGCAAAACAGTATAGTATGTTCCCCTGTTTTCCTAACACAAGTCCTTGTTGGGGACAAAGTTAGCTCCATGTCAGGAAAATCACTGCGGACATGAGGTGCAGTTAGAAGCTTTGCATGAATAAATTACAATTTTTCAATTAATATTGTCCATGCCCACAGTAAGGGAAAGACTTTTTTCCCCCGCCTTCTGCTACTTTTAAAGTAATTTTCAGCTATGTTTAATTAGGAAATTTCTCTACAGAAGGGAATGTGATAGAAGATTAATTCTCCATTTCCTCACCCACTGTGTCAGTAGACTCAAGTGGACACTCTAAACCCCAGTTAAATACGACAAGGATGATCAAGCACGGAGCTCCTTTCAAGAGGTCGCGTCCGCAGACTGTAGATCTCATTTTGAAACAATAGAAACGAGTTAGAAAATGGTATCTCTCCGTGGCGCAGCGCCACAGAGGAACAATTACAAGTGCTTCATGGTGCGAGGGTTCACCATGCCAGCTGAGAGGGTTCGCTATCACAGCTAATGATACCAGACGCCACCAAGTGAGAAATAGCATTTCCACACAGCCACTGATATTTTGGGTCTTTTTCTCCTCTTCACCACTAATAATTATTCCTCTAGTAGTCACATCCTATTTTACATCCTTTATGCCAAGTACGAAACAGCAATTAAACAATAAATAATGAAATGTTCGCTTGTGGGCAATATAGTAAAGAATTTGGTGGGGTTTTTTTAAGGGAATAGACAAAGGGTGCAAACTGTGTTTGTTTTTAACGAACAGTGAAGGGAACGAGCTATTTACCCTCAGGACATAAAATCCTATGAATGGTATATTGCTGCCAATGCTAAGTAAATATCGGGTTAATGCTTTTTTAAATTGAAATCCAAGACAGAGCAAGAACAATTATTTAGAGGAAACTCAGACCTACAAGATACTGGAAGATACAAGACATCTCTTTGACAGAGAGGGTAAACAATTTCCTCAGAAGTTTTATTAATGGAGTAGCTGAACATCAAAACAGAAAAAGCGTCAATGATTTAGAGAAGGAAACGCAGACTTGCAGCCTAGTAGAGCCCGAGAGCCTTGTGCATTGATTAACTAGGACCAGATTGTTTTAATACAATAGGAGTTGTCAGTACATACCTCCTGGGGACAGGAAAGGTCAACACAGGACAACTGGCAGAAAAAAAATGTGTAATGCAGAAGAAATCTCACTCCCAATTTTATTCTGGGCTTAAAAAAATAAATCAATACTTTGGCTAGTCCAATGTCTATTTGTCCCCCACCCACCCCATTTCGGTATCTTTATAAGACATTCTTATCCCACTCTGCTTAATATTGCTCTGCTTTCATGTAGAGACATGCTCCAGCAGAGTATTTAAGAAGGGGCAGCCACCTTCGCAGAGTCCGAGGGAAAGCTGCAAGGATGACACGATTCAGAAAACCCGACCTCCGTGGTGAGCTTAGGGGAATGGAAATTTTTTACTTTGGAAAAGAGAAGATTGAAGAGAGACTAGTCGTCTGATATAAAAAGGAATGTTAAAAAGGCTGCTATAAAAAGAAGGATAATCAATTGTTCTCCACATCTACTATTTCTGAGACAAGAAATAATTGATATAATTTACAGCAAAGGAGATTTAAGTTAGATATTAGGAAATTTTTTTCCCAACTTCTAAGGATTACCATGCACTGGAACAGGCGGCACCAGAACAAAGCTTGTGCGCTCAGAAGTGGCTTCTGAGACTGGTCCATGCAGATCTCAGGAGGGACAGCCTAACTATAGTTGTTCCTATCAGACTTCAGAAGGATGGATAAGATGATCAGTTGAAGCTACTTCCAGAACTACGTGCCTATGACTATATCATCCCTTTTCTGCAGGTCAGGCAATGGCTGGGCTCCATACTTACACATAACTCAGTCTTTACTTGAACAAATTCCCGCTGAAATTGGGGGCCTTTTTTGGTAATGTAATTAAAATGTCTTCATGTTGGCTAGGTGTGTGATGTCTGCCCACGTACGAGGCCAGTGTACGTTTTTGCATTATCTCTAGAAGTCCCTGACTCCTGCAGATTTGGAGGATTTGGTTACACCTAGGACCCTGTGGACAAGATTTCAGCTCTTCCTCTGATCCTGAAGAGATAGGGGAGCCAACTGCATCTTCTTCCTCCTTCAAGAGAGAAGTTTCTTTTCTTAGACATGTTGGTTTGAAAATATTTGTTCCAGTTGACCAAGTTTTTGTTCCATTACAATAAAATACCTTTTAGAGAAAAGGCATACGTCTCCTTAAAGGGAAAACTTTTAAAAAAAATTTGTTAAATGGGTTGCAAAATCCATGTTAATACAGAAATACCAGCCATGCAGTGCATTTCCCGGAGCAGTCGGCAATGAGCTTCCAGTGTTATTACTCAGTTTGTCTCTACGTAGGTGATACCCAGGGAGGCCGCTCCTGCTCAGAGTGGAGGTCCTGCCCTGCCACCCTCACACCAAACCGATGCCACCCATCACGGACCCTGCGGCGGCTGCCCCCCCGATGCAAAGGGCAGAAGGCGGCGGAAGGAAAAATGCTCCTCATGCCAGCTCCAAATCTGCAGACGGCAAAGCTAGGCGTCTCGGGGAGCCCTACTTTCGGCCAGAGCAGACTGTGACTGCCCGAATGTGTGTCAGGAGCCTCAGTGGCCCATGCAACAGCTGAGAGTCACGCAGCGCAGAGGGCTTGTAGCCACCTTTGTTCTGTGTCCCTTGGAGCTGTGCTTTCTGTGCCGCATCTGCCGGAGGCACAGCACAAAATCTGTCCCCTCTGTTCCCGTTTCCAAGGAGTGAGCAGCCCTTTTAGAGCAAAGCCAGTCTTCAGAGGTTCCTCAGCCTCCAGTGTTCGCAGCGAGTGCCCACGCTACGTAGCTGCCTAGGTACACACTTAGGGGTGTGCTTTCTTGCCCTTCCTTCACACAGGAAAAATTATGTGAGCAGGCGGGCCTGGGGCAGAATTACAGTTTATCTGCATAGTGATAACAGAGCCTTTCAGAAAGGAAATATAAAACGATGAATCAGAGGTCTGGACATACCCATCTGTCATATCCAATAAGCACGCGTGTGCCATGTGAATGCCTGGTCACTCTTGTAATTAGCTGTTAAAGCTGAATGGGCAATTTTCAGCCAGAAGTGCATGAAACGCACGAACATTTTAATGATGTACAGAACAATTAAGAATATTACATGCACAATTCCTGATCACCTGGAGGTTTTCTCTCTACTTAGCGCTGGGGGAATTCAGCCTCTCTAACCCTATTAGAGCAAGAGGACACAGCTGGAGTCAGGAAATGGGGAGCTGAATAAATCGCAGCAAGGCAGGTTCTTTTTAAAATGTAACTTTTCCTTCCAAAATCTCTTAGATAATGATGGAAAAATAGTCTGCAGTGAATTCTGATGAAAAAAAAAGAAAGAAAGGCCATAATAATAAATGTGTCCCATGTGACAGCCAGGAAAAATAAGGGGGTCTGATTCAGGTCCTGTTCTAATCAATGGGACTCTCTTCGTTACCTCTGCTAACAATCACATTAAACCCTTTATGTTTGGTTGAGTAGACGCAGCACAGAGATAAGAAGCAAGAAAGCCTAGTCCCTGAAATGGCAGCTAAGCATCAGGTAAGGCACCTGAACTCGTCCTGCCTGATGCGGTAAATCTGTATGCATGAATACATATAGAATGCATGCAGATGGTACGGATGCTATTTCAGCAGAGAGCAAAGCCCTTCTGTCTTCCCCGCAAACATGTGAAGAGGGGATATGGACTAAAAAAAAAATCACACAGAAGGCCATCAGACCCTGTAAGCGTAACCAAGCGGTCCAGTGCGGTGGGCAAAAGTCTTAACACGCGTTAAGTATTTGCAATAGAGGATGCAAAGTTGTTCTTCCTCAAAACACTGTGTAAATTTGGCTTCAGGAAACCCCCCCAGGATAAATTCCATCTGGCAAGTGCCGGTCTAAAACGTAAGAAACGCTGTGGCCTTGGATGTACGGCATGGTGAGGGAGGAGGAAATGCCTCCTGGCTCAGAGGGAAGGTCAGCTTTCAGCTCCTCTCAGGTGGGTGCCCACTTGACTTCAGCAGAGCAGAGCTGACTCCTAACAGGTGGGGACCAAGCTCTGGGTGGCCACCATGAAAATTTCTTAGGAAACGTTAATTAGCGTATGGTACATGTGGGTATGATTCTTTGCAAAAGCCTGTTCAGAGTAGAAGAAGCGTAAACATCACCTAATCTAACCACTGCTTCATGTACCTTATTTTACACTGAACTGCTATAAACTATCCCCATAGTATTTTGTTGTAATTACATGCAGTAAAAGGAAAACCGGGTAATTACCTCAGACTCTGCAATAATATTTCCACATTAAAATGTAAGTGCACGGTGCATAGCTCGTGTCCATGTTTTAACCATAGGAAGAACAGAAGACTACTCATTTGAGGGGAAAACCACACATTAAAAAGCTCTCTGCCAGCTACCGGTGGTCCAGGGCTGTCACAATTTAGGCGGGGGGTCTGCCTCTGCTTATAACTCTGTTGACAGCAACACATGGTTTTAAAAACAACTGTGTGCGTCTCCAAGGGGTGTTTATCCTCACTGGGAGCCTGGTAACCCCAAAGCGTGCACAGGTGAGCTTAAAAGAGACCATTTACACATGGAGAAACCAGCTTTCTGACCCCAGTCCCCCAGCGCGCCACAGGCTGGGATTAAGAGGGGCTGCCGACCCCTCGCGCCGCTGTCGGGCAGCAATTGCAAACGTTGTGGGGGAAGGTGGAGTTGGATTAGCCGTATTTCACCTCCAGAGGATTGTCTTCCACATTGAAGGATTTTCTGTCTTTCATGAGCTTTTGCGCTTCATTTAAGCCCTAAATAAAGCACAAAGAGCCCACGGGAGTAAACTTTACTCTCTACCTGTCAGAATAATTTCCTACCTGAATTAACTTGTGAATACACTTTAAAAAAACCCCACAGACGCATCTTCTCTGTAGCCTGATTATTTGCCTGCTTTGTTTTCCAAACTTTTTTTTAACGTCGCTTTTCCATTTTGGGTGTGAGTGGAATGACATTAATGGACTGAGAGAGTGAAGAGCAAATGCAGGCTCTGACTTTGTGTGGTGTGTGTGATCTGGTTTACACAACCCCCCCCTCCCGGGCACGGCTGTTTGCTTAATCGTACTCGCATGGGCTCTGCCTGCCCAATTTCTCAGCACCTGCGTGCTTTGCAGATATACTTGCAATGAATTCTTGCTGTGGGAGTTGCGAATCCTCTCTTATCATTTTGCATCAGGACGGGCTACATGAGCCCCCGCAGCCTCGCCTGGCTGAGCGGGAGGAGGAACTTTCAGGATGCCCTGTCACAAACCTCAGAAAGACAAACTTCAAAGAGCAAAAATGGAAGAAAAATAAAAAAGAAAAGAAGGAATAAGAAATGTTGGTTAAATACCACCACTTGAGATGCAGAGAATGAGAAATGACAAGAGGATAACGCTGAACAGACATGGCTGGTTCGAGCTTCGTTGGGAGAGGCAGGGACCGTGCCAGTCCCTTCCTGAGGGGTGGGCCCATCCCTCCCTGTGCCCCCGGCAGCCCCACCGAGTTAATCACCTCCAGACAGAGGCAATTAATCAAACCCACCCAAATCTCCAGCCCACCATCTGATAAGGCTTCTTGCAGCTTTACAAAACTTGGCATCTGTGTCGCATCTCTCCTGTGATTTCAAATAAGAACCTCTTGGTGCTCCTGTTTTCTGGGGGGAGTGGCAGCACCAGAAAGCAGAAGCAAGGCCCCCGATGCCTGCCAGCGGCTCAGGCCATGCTCTCGGCTCCAAGTGGCATCACCCTTCTGATGGCATTGGACAAACAAAACAATTACCAGTTTTGATTTATTTTTTTCATGTTTCTTTTTTTAGTCTCAACACCCATGGGGCGTCCTGTTCAAGGAGGATGGCACAGGTTTTTGCATCACTGCTCAAGATCCAGACAGGCCACAAAATCTTGGCCACCCAAACCAGAGCTGACGGCTGTTTTCTAAGACCTAACCATGGACGTATGAAGTTTGCAGATGGCTTTGCTTTTGGGTAGAGCAGAACTCTTCCTCTACCCCGCAACTTTTTGGTGAGAGCATCAATAACATGCCAAGGACAGCTGCAGAAGCCAGGAGAGGGCTGATGGGCAGCAGGAGGCCATCTGAGAGGATCTCAGCTGCACCACTCAACCAGCATCTACCAGATGCTCTGCCTAGCTCCGTGTTATCACGTTATTAATGAAAACAGAAATTGTCTCTTCCAGCCTTATTATCACAGGTAGTTTAATCAAAGAGCTAACAAAGCAAGCAGGGAAAATGCAGCCATGCGTTGCGCTAGTTCCAAGAAAGATGCTTTAGAGAAACCTCAACAGTTGGTGGCGGAGCTGGCTGCAAAGCAGGTGACCTATCACTGCCAACGCCATGGTCTGGTTCCAGGTGCTAAGTCCACAAGGAGCTCTAAGTCCCTGCTAGAGCATGCAAAACCCCATAGCAGAGCATGAAATGTGGTTCTCTCTTCTCTCCAAGAACCTAGTGTTTATCGCTCTTAAATCAGCCACAGCCTATTTTCGCCACATCCCAGCTTCTTGCCAGGATCTGGGTTCACATCTGGGTTCACATCCCCGGGATCTGGAATCCCTGCTTCACAGAGGCACAATGCCTGCCCCTGTGGGGTTTGGGTCTGCATGCAGCAAGGGAAGGCAGGGGATGGTTCTTCTCAAAGACCTTCTCCTAACTTGAAAATTCCCACAGCGGTTTTTCTTTCTTTGCTCATATTTCTAAAATGGGATTACTTTATGGGTAGCATCTCCCTAACACCTGAGCACCTTCATGGTCTTACACTGTGCCTGTCTGCTTTGTTAATGCTGCTGTCTTCCTAACAATATTTCTGTGCTGAAATGAAATTCACACCCTTTGCATCCCCTGAACAGTAAAAGATTTTTCAGGGGATAAAATATAATTGCTCAGTGCATCAAGCATGATTGATCCCTCTGCATTTCCTGGTAATTACCCTGAAGAACAGTGTGCATTAGACACTCTCTGCTATCGGAAGTAGTGTCTAGGGTCTTGTGGTCAGGTTTACTAAAATACCCCCGGCATTATGTGACCTGTAAGATATATATGCATATCCTACTTAAGTGCATTCCATTTTGCTCTCAGATTTGCATCTGATCAAAGGAAAAATATCCATAAAGCTATTCTACCACAATACCATTATTTAGAACAAGTAAAAAAAAAATAATATTAAAGAAGTCCAGCATTATGCTTTCTATTGGCTTCTGCATTTTTTCGTACTCGTTTTATTCTTGCCCTTTACACAATATATTTACAAACAAAAGTCCATATTTAGACTTGATTCTGGATATTAACCTTTACAGAGCATCTATTTTTCCCTCTGCAAGCATAAGTTTTTTAATGGTTATTTTTTATTTACAACATAAATAGATTAACAGAAGTTATGCAGTATCAGAAAGCTTCATCTCAGCTTTGTGTCACGCGTGCCCGTGGGATAGGCACCTATCTTTTCCCCATTTCATACGCACCGTCTATATCTACTGGTCGCCACTGCCACTCTGACAGGTCCAGAATAGGTTATTCTGGCTCTGAACTGATCCCTATTCAAATACAGGATCTGATGCTGAAATATATTCCTGCTTACCCAGTAGTACTATTGCTTCAACTTCTGCTTTGAATCGCATTATTTCTGATCCTTCTACAACAGTGGCAAACCTAAGCATCTGAGTAAATGTCATCCCAAATAATTTCTGCTCCTTCACCGTTGCCAAGGTAAAACAGTGCACCTGCTTTACGCTTGCTTCTCTAATGTTTGGTTCAGAAACCTATCAAAGCCAACAAGGACATTAAGCAGTTAAAAATGTCATAATCAGCTGCAAACATCCTTGCCAGGCCATAAACACCATGTCTTTGTGAGCTACTCTTCCGTCTTGCCAAATGGGTGGATCTGAATAGTCCGATCAGCGGAGCTCTAACTCACATCAAAGGTATCATTAACAAATGGAAAAAATGGTACAGGTCCTTCTAGGAGACACTCAATTTCCTGTAGCCTATCCACATTCTTTCTTTGCACTATTTTGGCTTGAGATCCCAGAGACTTGACCAGAGTTCAGCGATTTATTCCCGGAGGGTCTTTGGTCACATTGTTCCCTTTTTTTTATTTATCTTTTGCAACTGGCCTCACGCCAGCAAACGTTCCCCAGCACCTATATAAAGTTTCAGTGCACTGTTCACTGGTGTGCACTCTGCAAAAGGCCAAACCTTATTGATATTGCCCCTCTCCGTGACGCTCTGGCTGAGCAGCCGCCAGCCTCCCTGTCTGCCCGTGCTCTCCAGCACGCCCGTAAACCAGTCCCACAAGCCTGAATAGGCCTCATGACACCGTGGCTTCTTCCTTAATTGCTTCCACAAATTTTAAACATCACTATTGCCTCTTACTTTTGAGTTAGATGGGAAGGAGCGAACCACAGCCTCCACCGACTACTCAGAACATGGTATTTGCTGCAGATCTATTTTTTCAGACCTCTTAAGTACACTTGTAATTCACAGCAATTTTGTACCCTGCCTGCACAGAACAGGCTAAGGGGTGCAGATAAAGCTTTCATGCTATTGCTAATATATTTTTCTTCTCTCTACGTATTCTAGTGCCCATCCCCACGCCTTAGTTGGGTTTGGGATTTTAGGTGCTGAAATTATTGTTCCTAGGGCTCGGCAGCCATTTGTAAGCTTTAAAGGTAACTCTTCTGTTACCAGATGAAGGATCTTCTAGAAAAGCTCAGAAGAGAAATAACAATGTCATCTTGACTTAACGATGTCATGTTGATATGTGCTAGCGGATCCCACCATTATCACACAAGGGCTAAGTGCCACAGACCCACACCAAAGAGCTGACACTGGAAGTGTCCCTTCAGCCCAAGGACATTTATTCTGGCAGGATGATTATGGTAACCAAAATGTAGCTACCACATTCTCAATTACCCGTCATCTGCTCTCAAAGCTGTTGAACGCCAGAGGAGAACTCAGCAATAACATCATGGAAACACCTACTCCCGTGCACAAATTAACCACCAGGGCCAGCCAGGTGAGTCCTGAGATAGAGGGAAGGGGTGGCTTTGCACAAGAGAAGTGGTTGCTGGATGCTGAAGGCAATGGAAAGGGACAGAGGATGATTTTGATGACTATTCACAGTGTCCCTCTGGCTCTTAGTTTCCTTTTTGGCTCCTAGATTTCTACTGCAACATATCTTGTAGCTATATGGTCCCAACTGAGCATCTTAAATATTTGTATCTATCTACATGGAACATCTCCTAGAGAGAAGAACATCACTGTCCACATTTCACATGAAGAGACCTAAGTACAGAGGCTACGCTGAGGCTGCTGCTGTGTGGGTACTGCAGTCCTGGGTGTTCCCACTGTCCAGCCGTTAGCTGCTTTCTGAGGCCATAAACCTGGATTTTCTTACTTTGTACCTAACTGAGGGGAGGAGCTCAGATTACGCCCCGTATGCCATCCTTATATACGGACAGGACATAGCCACTTTTGGCACAGTCTTTGGGAGGAAGATTCTGAACTCAACTTTGCAAAAGTCCAGGCTAATGCTCTCACTGCTGGCCAGCATTCCTCTTGAAGATTAGTATCCCAGCGCGGAGCAGAAGGTTTTGTAGAAGACAGGGCTTGTGGTGATGAAACAGGGTAGACATTTCACAGGCAGGTAAGAAGAAATTACTATGGCAACACCACACGACTTCATTAGAGGTGGAAGAGCTCTTTTCAGGAGAGCGGCATGTTCCGTAAGGCCTAATGCAAACTTATCTTTGTGGCTACAGTTGGAGAACACCTGAGAAAAATAGGTGGGTGTGTAGATAACTAGAAAATTGGCTTATACTGCCGGAGCACACCAAAAGCATAGTATAAAAGGACAAAGAATACCAGAGTTTCCATCATCAGGTTTTGGAGGAACAATGCTAGCTACACCAAGATTTGTGCCTTGCCCACCTAAGAAGGACCATATATCTTCCTCTGTTAAAACTACCAATATACTAAGTTCAACTGTAAAGTTCATATTTCTATGAATATTGCATTTCTAAGGCAATCAAGGATACTGCCAGCAATTTAATAAATTTATAGCAAATACACCCAGGCTTACTGTAGCAACACTGTCTGGGTAGCAGTTTTGCACGCTCTGAATACAAGTGGCTATTAAGAGGACCAAGAGCAAGAGTTAATTATGGTATTTAAAAAAAACAACAAGAAACAACAAACCTCTGCCTCTCATTCATTTCATAGACTTCAGCATTTCATGAAGCTAGGCACATAGTTGAGTAAATATGCCTTGTGGGCTCAATTTGAAACATTTGTAGAAACGAAGAAGGGTGGGTACCGTATTTCCTTGGGTAGGGAAGGAAAGTCATCACATTAAGGAAGGGGGTTTGGCTGTGTCTGAATAAAACCCAGCTGCCACTGCATATACTGAAACATGATCTGAAATCAGATTTGCAGTTGTGCTGCCAGGAAACCGAAGAGATCGGCTGTTTGTTTTATGAACCTCTTGATGTCTTCCCCTCTCCCTGCCCGCTCCAGTCTCACCAGAAAGCAGCATGATGGATGGGAGATGGTCTCCCTGCTCCTGAAAACCCCTGCAGTGGAGGCTGCAGGCAGGCTGTCACCTCTGCCTGTCACTCCTGCCAGGGCAAGGCACTCCAAAATACCCTCTGTGCCAAGGGTCCCTGATTAGCCCCACATTCACCACAAAGCCATCGTTATCCTTGCTTCCTGGGCCACGACTGTTACACCCGATGGTCCTCTAAAAACATTTATAAGCTGTGTCTCAGATAATATAGCACTGCCCTGTTGAGTAGGAGTGCTCTGCAAGACAGGAGACAGCACTGCCTGGAAAATGCCTGCATCCCTTCCGCAGGCAGCAGATCTGCTGGGCTACACGTAAGCCCTGCAGAACGATACGCCACTTGGACACATCAAATACCGAACGGGTTATGTGCCTACGAAGAGGGGCCACAGGCTCACGGCAGAAAAAGGTAAGAAAACTTCTCCAGTCTGTGCCCATGAAAGTCGGAAAACTTTCAGACTTTTTGGATGAAAGGCATTTTTAAGCATCGTCCCTCTGAAGAGACTGGCAGAATAAAGACACTGTCGGAGCACTCCAGCGTTCTACTCTCAAACTCCCCAGAGTCCACGGGGAGCACAGCGCTGCCTTTGGTCAGCTTTGGATCAAGCCACAGATGCCAGCAAAAGCCATCCCAAGGGTAGCATTGCTTGTGCTGGAGCAGTCTGCCCATAAGAAAAAAATCAAGGAGAAGTACAGAAAACTATCTGAAGGGAAAATAACCCTGAATTTACACTTGGGCAAAGCACAAAGCTTTGTCTTTATTACCCCTCTCCCTCGGCAGATCTTTTCTTTCCTCTTTCACACTCACCCTTGAATTTTCTGTTTGTTTCCTGGGGACGCAGGCAGGTTTTGACTCTCACAGCAGATATTACTCAGAGAACAATAAACAGGTGTTTTTCTCCTTCAGTTGCCTGAAACTTTCCTTAATGTTTCATTACAAGCACATACAGCCGGCTCACAGCGTACACAGTACAACTTGAAAAGAACTGCGGGTCGAAGTATCTCACAGCAGAATATTACTGTGGATTTAGCGCTAATTCCAGCTTTATTCCTTTCCTAATTCCTGTATCACATAGCCTTATCTACACAGATAAAGCCCCTTGAAGTGCACTTGCTTTGATGCACGGATGGAAGACTTCTGTCAAAAAAATGTAAGATTTGCGCAGAAAACAATCACTGCTATATTTAGACCACAGTCCACTCCAAACTCCCCTGACAGGTTTCAGCGCAAACAAGCAAAGGCTTCCCTTGGCTGACTACAAAAGTTACATTTAAGACAGGCCAGTAGTCTACCAGCGTGATGAATTTTAACCTCTTGCAAGTATTTTGAGCACGGCCACGGTCTCTTAAAGCTAACACCACCATTACCAGCACAGTATTTGCACACCACGTAGCTAGTTCCCCAACTGCCTCGGAGTATCAGTGTCCCTGAAGGGCATACTATTGATCCATAGGTACATGATGTTAGTTGCTTGGCTTTGGGAGATACACACTCTCTCTCCAGCATCCTTGCAGAAAATGGCTGTGTTTAACGCATGCTCTGCCTAGGGTTTCAGGAGCTCTTCAAGCCAAATCATAATGGTGCAAGGCATAGATCTTTTGATGTCAAACCCTGTATGATTTTACAGCTGGCAACAAAGAAAATTTACATTTATAGTAGACAGTAACTTTCAGGAAGGAAGATTTCAAAGCACTTTATGAACTATCATTCAAAACAAATAACACTGAATGAAGACATTTCTGGGTTGAAATATAGAAAATATTGAACACAACTACTCAGCAGCTCAGGGTAAAAGGTGAAGAATACCCCATCCGATTGAATGCGTGCAATGCAATTTCAGTTAGGCAGGATGCAATTACAAAAGCTGGCGTCTGGCCAAGCCACCAAGGTTAACTACTCTACTTTTTCAAAAAGTATCATGGGATTTTTCTAATGACCACAAGTTAATGATGTTGTGTCTGAAAGTCAGCACCTCTCCCCTTACAGTGGCCTTTACAATCATTTAATAGCAAAGGCCCGATACTCGATCCAATGAGAAAATTGCAAATAACCGTTACCACCATCTCAGAAATTTCCTTCTCTTAGAAAAATCACTATGGAAGGGATCAAGTGAGTCACTAGGTCCAGTTCTCCAGAATCACAAGAAAGATCACACATACAATCAGATCACTGATATTGAGTCTAGAAAGTTCGATATACCTTCTTTGAGACTGACTTCAAAGTTATGAACATCATAAACTTAGTACCTTTCACAAAAGGAGCTACACAGACCTGTGATAAATTCGGCTTAGTAGCTGAATACTTTAAAGTATAGTAGGTATCATAAATTTTGTGGTAACTTGCAATGCATATATTCTTGGACTATGCAATAGAAGGATATAAAACTGAAGATAAAATCACCACATCAGACCGCGATGGTGTATAGTAAGAATCGTTACATGGATTACTTAAGTAATAAAGGGACTCTGGTAACCTATTCTTTATTAGTCCATCAAATCAGAAATACTATTAATAATTATAATTAGTAAGAGCATATCCCTGTGTGACACAATGAAAAAGTCTCTTGCAGGTGAAACAGGACTATTAGAAAATCATGCATGGCGAGCCAACTTTAATACAGTCATTAACACAACAGATACTCTATGTTCTTTGCACTAGTTTTCCTGTCTTCAGATACTAATATTGGGGTACAAGTCTTCAGCTGAAAAAATGACAAATAAATCGTGTACAATTTTTATTTTGCCATGCATGCTTTTGGATTTATCTTGTCTGATCCATTCCTTTTAAACTGACTTCTACACCATTCACTCAGACAAGTGGGTGAAAACTCTGTTTTCAATTGTTTGCTAGACAAACCATGACAAATAAAATGCAGACTTTAATTTTGGTAACAAATGGTACCTTAAAAAAGGGGCATGGAAAACCTAGAAATCCTAAAGGCCTTTATAATATTCCATTGAGATCTTGAGTATTGCTCATGCAGAACAAACCACCAGGTATTGTTTGCTGGTGAACATACATAACATTCTTTGCTACCAGATATAAAAACGGCAAGTGTCAGTAAGCCTTAGAAAACAAGGGTATGATCTACCAAAACCAACAAAGGTCTTTACGTTGATCTCTGTGTGCTTTGACCCTCACGTACCAGATTATAACGGTTTACCATCCGCAGCACGGCATTTGCACAGTTCATTGTCTCATGTCCCTTTGTTTAGCGTTGATCTGAGTAGTTAAATGAGATATTACGACTGACCTTTTAGAAACATTTGTTTTGTGCTTTTCTCGTGCAGGATATTAGATAAAGAAATCACAATAACTTGTGGTAGCCTGGCCTCAGAAAATCTACTATTCTAAAACAAAAAAAGGCAAAATAAATCAGGCTTGGAGAAGTCGTGGCAATTTCCCAGGTGGAATAAATCAGAGAGCTCCTCTGCCAGCCGTGAAGATCTCAACTGCCATCAATGAACCGAGCACCTAGCATACAGGATCTATCTTGTGTTAATTCATTAAATTCTAAGCAAATAGTGCAATAGCTTCGCTGTTACTTTTAACACTTAGCACATTATACCGTCATTTGCCAACAATTTTTCTTGGTGCCAGCATTAAACTTGCAGCACTAATGAGAACTTAATGGGAGTGAGCTTCACATCAAGTTTGCCAGAAATTTCAGGGTTTGACACGTCTTAAGGTCATTGGTAGATGGTTCTTTGAGTTCTCACTTGTTTAATTGTTTACAGGTAAAATGGTGAATCTGATCTTTGCTCTTATGTTAGCTGGAAGTGAGCATATATTTGTGAGTATCCGTCAAGAATTTTTCATCTGGCAATTCATTTCCTGTAGATGAAAAAGCCATCTTCTGGTCCTAATACTCTGATCTTTATTTGATTAAAAGGATTCACTCAGACTTATTTCCTTGTGATATTGCATAATATCATGGCGCCCTGTCTGTTTCGTGAGATCTCTTCAGAGGTCACTTCTGGGCCCTCCTCCGAGTCCCCCACCTCAAAAGTACCACTGTGGGCACACAGCTGATCTTGCTGACCGTCTGGAAATACGTGAAGACGTTTAAGTATGCAGGCAATGCAGCCAAGCTATATTCAAAGGTCTCTTCTGTCATCCGAACTGAGAATCTAAAACCTGATGTTAATATTAATCAAAAATGGTTCATGAATGTAAGTTCATGCTGAAAACAGAGGGATGTGCATATTCTCTTAGCTTGGATCAAACCTCCGATGACTCAAATATTTTTCAGCTAAATGGGACCAAACAGAAACAAAAGGAGATTGAATAAAACGTACTTGTTAGGACTGCCATTTCTCCCAGCGAGAAGGGTTTTACAGCTGTGCATTTGGAGAAGGGAAAAAAACCCCCACAACGTTTATGTACCTTGGTATGAGTGCAGTAACTCAGCAATAACCCAGCACATAAAAAAGGAACACACAAAAGGCTTCAGGTGAAACTCTCTGCTGTGCAGATTGTTTGTCTGCTTTGCTGGTTCACCCTCCAGCTCTCTGCAGAGGCAGTTTTAGACCTGGGAGATGGAGTGGATGACACTCAGGCTTTGCCCATTAAAAGCAGCACTGACAGCTGTCTTCAGATATTTGGGTCTCTATACTCAAACCCAAACTTGAATGCAGCAACCAAAGGCAGCACAGACACAGCTAATGTGCTTGATGAATAGATGGATGGATGGATGGATGAAAAATGAAAGCAGAAGAAACTAAATTTGACTGAAAATTTAACATGTTTCTTCAATAAAAAAATGTCCCTTTTAATGCAAAAGTTTCTGCTTTAAATGAAAAGTTTTAGATTTTTTTTGTGGAAGAACTCAAACTTATTGTCATATTTATGTGACTCTAATAGCGTATTTTTACAATGGTGTCAGGCTCATTGCAAATCAGTGATGTTTTCAGGGTTTCTCCTCAATGACAACACCCCCTGCCATCCCCAGCTGTTACAATGTATTTATTCTACTGCTGTGCTAAGAGTAAGCGAACAGGCATAAACAGCAATTCAGTTGGCATTTTTCTTATATTAGAAATATCTGGGATCCCATTCTGTGCTACATGTTTTCTTAGTGCGGTGACGCCAGTAGGACTTGCACTTGTGTATCTCTACAGACAATGAAGATGAAAAAGTATTTATTCTCTTAAAAGACAAGAATTACAGAAGTGTAACTAGAGCAGGGCAGAAGAATTATATTAGTATTCTTTATATTAAAAAAATAAAACTATCTGGGTGCGGCTGAGAATCCACGTTTATTAAGAGCCTCAAACTTAAAACCAGATTTTTTTGTGATCAAGCCACTGGAAGAATTTTTATAAAATGAAAACAATAACAGAAGTCAAAGTGTCAGTGTAACTTCACATCTGGAAAATGTTGCTCCTTTTTTTTTTTCTTTTTTTCTAAGCAATAGCCTCTCATGTTTGTTGAAACATTGCTTAGCTGAGCTTTCTAGGAATCACAGATCGTTCTGCTTCCAATTGCGCTGGAAACATTCTTTTTTTGTTTTTTTTTTTTAAATTTTGGCATGAAAGCAGATGATCTAAACACTGAAGTGGTTTGGGCAGCACGAGTTTTAAACCTCATAGCAAACAAAACATTTTTGTCACTGCACCTCCATTCAGACACGTGGCTGGAATTGGTGCAGCCCTTCCCCTCACACCTCTGAACAGTCATTTGAAGAGGGCAAAGTCTGTGCATCGTATATTCTTGTGTATAAAGTGAGAGCAACATGCCAAAATGTCAACAGAACTTCCATATACATGAAGACCATGCAAAAAAGAGCTGTCAGACTGTCAAACAACCCTTCAGACATCAACTTTAGGAAAGGAATCATATTCCAGAGAATGCAGCAAATCCCAGAGACCGCTCACTTCCTCAGGAGGAAAGAAACTACCTGCCCAAATCCACCACTGATCAGAACTTTTTGAAGCTTCTCCTGTCTTGTATCATGCAACGGGGGATCTTCCACCAGCCGCCATTTCTCCCTTCCAGAAATCTACCTGATTTGGGATCTCGTTATTTTCCACGCAGTCTTACAGCCTAGCTCTCAAATGCTACAAACACAAACAAGATTCCTTGCCAGTGAAAACATCCTCAAACCACTTTTTTGAGCAGTCCTCCCCTTTTCCAGGGTGCTTGCTCACACCTCCTTCAGCAGCATGATGTTTTTCCCCTGCTTTCCCCACGTCTTTGAATCCCCGACATCTTCCTGGTCCTCTGGTGTCCGTCCCATTCCCTTCTCATCTCTCAGACTCTTACAAACACTATAAACCCATACATCTATTGCCTCGTTCCTCTCCTTGAAGACCTATAAAGTCAATAGACACCTCTCCTGAACGTAATTTTCCGACGTGAATCATACTTGAAAAGAGAAACAAGATCAGCAATGCAGTAAGAGGGAAGTTACTACATTAAGGTTTGACTATGAACCATTTTTACAGCTTTGCTTGCATCCTGCAGCCTTTCTGTAATGACAGTCTCCACTTACTCACCTTCCCGTTTTAAGAATTTGAACTCTCTGGGTCTTCTTTTTCAGCTAGAAGGAGCTTAACCCAGTATGGATAGTATCATAATAAATAATAAAATAGTTGCGTAATATAGTCACCTGCATCAGTAGACAAGCATGGATCTTTTCTAGGTGCTCCTACAGAGCATTTCTTCTTTAACCCTGACCTGGGATTTAAATAGTAACGCTTAAATAGTAACGGCCCACAGACACATTAAACACCGCAGTTTTGATGGGAGTTTAACAGTCTGATGCATTATTTGATTTCCAAAAGCAGTCAGCGCCAGCCCATCATTAGACATCAAGGCAATAATGTGGCCCCAGGGAACGCTTCTCCCTAGGCCCTAGTAATCACTATCGTCCCTTAAATTTCTTGCCAAAGCGTTAATTCATTCAACATTTTGCTCTTTTTTGTTACAGCTTAAAGAAAAGGACAGAGGGTAATTTCATACACAAATTTACAAGAGATTTGGTGTTCATCTGGTGTGAAGAAGGTAATTTAAAAGCTCTTTTATTTAGGAAATCTAAATATAAGAAACTTTGGCCTTCGTTTATTGGGATTCAGAATCAGGTCTGGAGACCAATAATAGTTCAGCTCACAAACCATAAAGAGATGTAAGCCCCACTAATTTCATGCTCCTTTAATCTGCTTTCATCAACTGTGTGGATTTTGTAAAAGCACTCAAAAATTAAATGTTACCATTTAGTAAAAGCATTGACTGATTTCTAAAGGGTTAGCTTGCAGCACCGCTGAAAACATTAGTGACACGGCAAATAATCCAGTGCACTGAGCTTCCCAGCACTACATGATTTCTATTCTATCAACATAAATATTACTGTATGAAAGTTATTCTATTCTCTTAATAAAGGGAGAGAATAAAGCTTGGCCTGGATGTTGATCTGCTTCCGATGAGGTTATAAATAGACTGTTACTCGTAGTCTCCAAGACAAACCAGTTTGGATGTGCTCAAATATCATATTCATTAACATAGATTGTATTTACACAAATAGAAAAAAAAGACAACAGCGAACAAGGCCATTGATTTCAATGTAACAAGCAACGCAAAGCAATTGAATGCTGTTAAGCAACAATGCAAGCAATATTGCTTTCACAAGTTCTAAAATAAATTTTTTCAACATGTTCTTTCTTCATTTCTGTGATCATTGTTATCATGAATAATTGCATTAAGAGTGCTGTTTCATCAAATTAACTTACAACCGCAATAACCTTTCATGAAGATTTTTAGGATAGTAGTTACTGTGAATATATAGAGAGTTGAGTTCTGCAAAAAAAAAAAAAAAAGAGACCAAACAGCTTAGCACAAATGAAAACACATTGGGAACAGCAGATGCTGGCATGTGCAGTACAGTTACTAAGAGCATTAATGGAGAACAAGCCCGATGCCATCCAGCTCATCAACTATCATCAGTTACTTGACTAGAAAAACCAACATCACCTCCATCCTTCTACCCCAACTCAGCAAAATGCTGAAAAAGTTTCTATGAGCAACAACCACAGTGCACATCAAAGCACAGCCCGCTGTTCCTGTTATCAGTCAGGAAGTATCTGTGACAAAATTAAGACACCTCCATGTGTGATCTTATGCCTGACCTGCATTCCTTGCCTCCTTGGAGATGAGTGACACAGGAGAACATCTTGCCACCAGCCACAGTGGTAGATGGATACCAACAAATTTGCTACACACTGTCTGGGCACAAAACCTCCCTATAAAGTCAACAGGAAAGCTACTTCCAGCATCAAGTGACTTCCAGTGATACCCAAGCATCTAGACTTCAGAGTCAAATTTAGATGGTGGCAGCAATGACCACAACTCCCCCAGTCATGAGAAACACTGTGGATATAGCAACACCACAGGGGTAAAGAGGCAGTGATAGGCAGACCATGAGCCATCTGGGTGTGATGCCACTGTGAGAAAGGCAACGGGATTTCTGTGAGGACGAATTTTCACCAACAGGAGAAACAGAGAAGTATTAATACTGTTATTAGAGTGCTGTCATAAGCTCTAGTTACCCATGCTCAAGGAATCCTGATTTCTGAATCTAACTGACTATGGATAGGGAGAAATAGAGAAATTCCAGGAGACTGTGGCCTGTTTGACCTAAGACAGAGGTTGAGAAGTGTCATGACTATTCATGGGATATTGTGTGAGGGAAGAGAGAGATGTGTCAGGAAGTGGAAAGAACGAGGATCCATGAGCCATTCAGTCTCTGCCATCTCTGTATGTAGCTTCTCAGCTGGCTCTCATCGGAGGAGATCTGGAGGGTGACCTTGGCCAACTTCTTTCCTGATAGAAGATCCACACCCAGGAATTCCTATAAGATTCAACTTTTTTGTTTGAATTTCTACATTAAACTTTTCACCCCTCCGGAAAAAATTTACAGCATTTCTGTAAGGTTTTAAAACATGCTATAGAATTTTCCAAAGTGGGGGAAAAAAAGAAAGAGTGTGAGACAAGGAAGCACATATAGAAATATTATTCCTCGCTGAAATCAAAGGATATTTGTTTTGCTAACATTACACTGTATTTGTCATGTCCCCTTCCCTCCCCCTGAATGGGGCCAGTGAAATTCTGACATTATGAACCCAGCTGAAACCCTGCTCTGGTTACTGTATGATGGCTGCAATACTGAGATCCAGGCTGGGTTAATGTTTAATAATTTTAACTCTAAGACTGCTGCTAAAATTAGTAGTATGTTCATTTTGATTGCTTCGGTGTTCAGAACAGACAGGCTCCGGTGATTTTATCACAGTCCCAGTATGGCTGAAACTCCCTGGAAAGAAAAATCACCCATTTCACACCTGCTTCGAGAATCAATTGGTAAAGCCCTTTATAAACAGAAAGCAGGGGAGGTGAGCAAAAGCACTACATGTATTTGTTCAAAGTACAAAACATGCAAGTCAGATCTAAGGAAGTATTGCATGACAAATGGATTGGAACTATACAAGGCCAACCTTTTCTATACTGTCTAGAGATCCTTTCTTCATAACCTCGGGCTACTATCAGCACTGTGATGCCTGCAACAAAGTACTATGTGCATATCAGTACTTGATGAACTGAATGAATAAATGTTAAATCCCAAAGCAAGATGTTCCTTGTGATCTCTGTTAAAAGTCTGCAACCCTTTAGAACAAAAGCCTTAACATCATAATCTCCGTGGCATCTAAATCATCATGAGAAACGAGTTCATTTTCCATACACCGTGTTCTGCCAAGCAGTTATTTTTCCGAATACTTATTACGTAACTGTTCAACGGGAAAGGCGAGACCAGAGCAAACCCGTCAGTGCTCAGCTCACCCTGATGAGATGCCTTCTGCTAATTGGAGCAAGTTCCTGCTCAGGTTCCACCCTCCTTTGGCTCTTCATCTTCTTTGTACTCTCTCAGTCGAAGCACTGGCAGAGGCCATGAGCGATAAGCAGCTCCTCCACTACTCGGACAGTGCTTTAACAACTGCCTTGTACTGGGAACTTGCTGTTTATTTCCCAAAATGTATTCATGTCAAAGTACTTTATCAAGGTTCAGACCCAAAGAAAGAGAACAGGACATCTACGTTCAGGGTCTGATCCACAATTAAAAGATTTCTGTTGAGCTGGATGTTTGGGCTGAATCCCTGAAGCTGCCCTTCCATAGCTACCTTTTTCTATTTAAACACAGGCTTCATTTAGATCCGTGTTTCCACTCTTTGTAGTTACCTCAGGTGACCATAAACTGGGTGAACACAAGATAAAAGACATTAATATCCAGTGCTGTTAAGAGCGGTGAGAAAGCAAAGCAGCAAGATTGCAGAGCAAAGATTCAGCAAACAAGGGCAGGAATTCAAGACTGATGACGGAAGGCCTAGGAACTGTGAGACTGTCTTAAAAAAAGTCTTTCATCAGAAATAATCAATCTGAGGCCCACCTTAGGTTTCCAGATTGCATTGCCAGCTAGCTTTCTACCACAGAGGGGCAAGAGGATCCCTTAAAAACTCTCAAAGAAAGCTCAGATCTTCAATAAATCACATGTAGAGGATCCTAAGCTTGTGCATAAATTCAAAATACCATGGAGTCCATGATGAAACCACAAACCTTGGCAGCAAGTGCCACCCCTTTGCTACACACAGTTGGGAAAGAAACCATCTTCCCAAAACATTTATTTACAGCTCTTTTGACAATATATACCTACACCCGAACCCATTAAGCCAATATCAGCATTCTCAATGCCTTTGATGATCTCCAGAACGGGCCTCTGGAGACAGCCAGTCTCTAAGCCCCAGCAGAGAAAACCAGCGGTGTTGAGATGGAGGTTTTCTCCGGCCCCGGAGGCAATATGTGTGGCAGGTCCCAAAAGGTTTGATTTCCCTGACACGGACCCAAAAATGAGCCTGTACTCGGACTAGACCAGTCAGACTGAAAACAAGCTCTGATTCTGGCATTAATCAAGAGGACACAGTATGAGACCTAAAGGGAGCAAAGAAAAGATGGAATCAGGAAACCACAATTCATCATTTGTCTTCTCAGTATCCTGCTAACAACGGAAACTTCCAAACTAATGATTATTTAAATGCAGCCTTACACGTAATGTATCATCACTGAACAGAGTATTAAAACATCAAATAAAGAGTTCTAAGATTAACAGGATGTTTACAAATAATTATTAGGAGTTGATTGCCTAATTTTGGTCTTCGGTTTGGTGTATTTACCTTCTTATATTCAAATACATCTGTACTTTGTAATATTTACATATATCTAGTTTGTGGCTTCACAGAGTATTGCTATAAAAATGCTGATTTACTATTTATGCAGACACAGTACACATTTTACTATGCTGCAAATGCAATTTGCCAAGCTGTTTCATTCCTCCTTTTGTAATTGTGTGATTAATTATTTTGATTTTCCTTTATTTATTTTCCTTGATAAACTTTTCATCAAAAAAAATATGAAGTTTGGTTCTTGTTAAAAAAATACAATTTCTAAAAGGAAAAAAAAAGATCTTTCATATCAGCCTTTAGGTTTATCACTTGGCCTAACTATTACCCCTCTATACTAAGAGAATTACTGCGTTGAACATTCATAAAATACCATACTTAGTACATGAACTGCATTATTTTCTGTCCAACGTTGGTTGGTTGCAAGAGAAAAGGAACTGCTACGTACACAACCCAATATTGGTCAATCTGATTTATGGGCTGATAGTTCACCATTAAATAAGGCTGAGAAGTGCCCTCCAGAGGCACAGGAGAAGCACTGGTGATGTGGGAGGTTGTTTCTATGCTTTGAGGATGGTCCATGGCTTGGTTGTGCCAGGCACTGTACAAATAGGTATGTTCTAGCTATTGCAGTTATATTCAATTTCCCTGGGTACTACTGATATGCAGTAATTCTTACAGGATATGGTAAATTGACTTTAACCCACATCCGTGCATATTTCCCTGCCCATCACATCCCATGGGTAAGCCCAGATGTACCACCAAGTCCTTAAGCATCATTTCCACGTGGATCTCCTGGTAACAGCAGCGGGAAGGTCAAAACTTTCCCCACACCATCATATGGCAGACCAATGTAGGACAAACTATCCTTTCTGCCCATCCCAGATTACAGCTTTGTGCACAAGGGAGGAGAGCGCAATGCTTCCTCTGGGCAGGTAACTTCAGCAAGGTGGAGAGGGGCCAGGCCTTGATGCCATCTCCCCAGGGGGCTGCCAGCAGAGATGAAGCAGTAGGTGCTCCCAAACACTTCTCTCCTTCAGGCACCCTAGCTTTGGTGCTTCTTGTCTCTAAGGTCCATATACATATCAACAGGCAGAGAGACAAAAAGACCCTGGAGGGCATATAACGATGGAGAGAAAGAGCCTAATTTGAGTGCTCTGAACATCCTCTGGCCCAGCTTGTCCCACTTGCCGTTGTGCGCAGGGGTAACCGTAGAGGCTGAGCTTCCCCTGCAGGTACTTATATTCAGAGGGCAGCGGACGATGCAACTGCCTCCCTTTGCCGTGCCATGGGCAAAGGAGGTGGGGTTCCTAACAGATCAACTCCTTTGTGCAAGTAATTATATCAAAAGTAACACATTATCAAGGGAGAGGCAAGGCAAGGAGCTGTGATTCTGCACGCTTTTTGGTTAACAATACACTATCCCTTCAGAACGCAAAATATAATCCTGCCACTATGCCTATACACACATAGCAGTACTTATGGTGATCACAAACCAATAATACTTCTTGCTACAGAATTTTGATCAAGTAATAATATTAATAAACACAAAGACTTCCTACTCCACTGTAGGAAACACTTAGAAACGAAAAATGATGCTTCTGAAAACACCAATCTGGGGCAAAGTTATGGATGTTTTCTTACACACATCCAGTGATTTCCATTTTCTCTATTCTTGCACAGATCTTTTTCCTCCATTAGCTCATTTAGTCAGGGTCAGATTTACAAGGGGTGAACTGTATCCCTCAAAGCTCCTTCTACGACCTCAGGAAAACTATTATACTTATCTATATCTCAATTGCTTATTTGTAAAATGAAAATAACTACTCTTCTCATAGAGGAACTTAATTTCATCACAAGAAGACGTACGCTCTGACTACTAACACTGTAATATTCTTCTTTAAGCCATAATAATGCTGACATTTTACTAGTGTTTCGCTCTTCCCCTCTCAGAATTGTTAGAGCTAAAAACCAATGCTTCATACCATGTACTGAAATGCCAAGGAAAAGAGTATGATATAAATATACAGATATGAAACCGCATCTAAAAATGATGATTTTGATCTTTCAAAAGACAAATCACTAATCTCTGGCTCTAATGAGATATGGGATGATAAAGGTCATGCTGAGTAAAGGACTAAGCTGACAGATCAGTCCAAAAGTTTCAAAACTAATATCGCTGCTCTTGCCCCACTGGGGGGAAATAAAGCAATCCTTTGTATGTATTGCAACAGACTGTTAGAGGCATATTAAAGAGACCCGTTAACTGTGCTTAATGCAAGGACAATTCTAAACTCACCCAAGGATGTGCAGGCTGAAGCGTGGTACTGTGGTATTTTAAATGCCACAAAATCATTCCATTTATTCTTTCAAAATACACTTTCAGTCTGAAACCGGTAAAAGCTCCTTCACCTCTGCGCATCTTGATGAGGATTATTAATGTGATACAGTAGAAGTTGCCAGGTGACTGTGAAAGGACCTTTGGTCAACAGTAACTTGAATTAGCTGCTGACATGAATAAAGAAATGCAGGGTAACACGGCTTTATTCAATTTGGGACTTGCTGGTTTAGGACTTGATGTGAATCTGATACAGAATTGCCCATAAATAAGAGCACTACCGTAATCCTTGACTTACATCTTTCATCCTCAACATTTTTAGCATTTCACTGTCACTCCTATTGGGTTGCCAACTGGTGCTTGGCACTCTTTGCCGAGCTCTGCAAAGAGTGGATCTCTTCGTTTCACTGGCTGACATTTTTCAGTGTTTCCTTTACTCAGGTTAAGCTGGGCACTCTCTTATAACACCAACAGAAGCTGGTATAGAACTGCCGGACCTCACCTGCTGCCTCTTTCTACTTAGTCCCCACTGAACTGGCTTGTCCGTTGCTTTTAAGGTCTTTGATGAAAGCTAATGCTCTAACGCTAAGCAAAAACTCTGAGAAAACAGCCAAACTTTTTCCTTTGAAAAGTCTGTTCCTCTATGCCCCTGACTGTACAAACGCTGTAAGGCATAGCTGAAAGTGCCTTACTCTCTGCTTTTCTTTCAGAAGCCACTTTAAGCTTATCCTGGGTTAAATTTGCCATTACGCTTTTAGGTACGGATCAGTTTGCAACACACTAATCGGGTTCAGCTGACTGCACAGACGAAGACCAAGGGAAGCTGTGCTGCGAGCCGGAGAAGGCAGGGAGAGGAGGAAGCAGAGAAGAGAAACGAAGGTAACATTTTGGGGGAAGCTGTGAAACGAGGCAGTTTTCTTTGCCGCCCAAGTGAGCTCATTATTGCACACAGAATTTGAGGGAGATTGATTAATTCCAAAAAGGCCTAGACTGGACATGGTTATTGTCATTTAATTCTAAATAAATACAGTATCATACAAATTGCATCTAAGGGGAACAAAAAAATCTTTTGTCCCTCTCAGCAGCAAGTAAAATACTAAGTAAACAGTGTTAATAATAGAAACAAAAGGATGGAGTCTAGCAGAGCTTTTAGGTCACCGACTCCATTCATAGAAGGGGGAAAGAAAGGAGGGTAAGGTACAATCTAACCTAATTATGGCTTTGTAAAAATTATTTTCAAGTCATTAACTGAGATTTGGCCTACTTAGATTGTAAACTTCCAGGGGCAAAGACTTGTTCTTCTCTGTACTTGCACGTCTCGCAAAATGAGGTCCGTGTCCCTCATCAGAGTTCCTGGGCCCTGGTATAGTAACCCACCACACCATGAAAGTGAGCCAGCCTGGGCTAGCCACAGGCCAGCAGCTGTGCCTACTGCCAGATGACCTCTGAAGCTCTCATTTGGCATTAACAGCTGTCAAGGCAGAACGTGGTTTGAGATTTATGAGGTATAGTAGGAAGAATTAAACTGTTTAGTTTAATAATTGGTCTTTCCATGAGGTCCCAGTATCTCCGGCATTAGAATAGGTAACCATCCCCTCTGAGCAGAGATCAGCATGAGTCAGGAGCCAGGCCAGGAAAAGCTTTTCCCCAGAATTCATGGGTATACACATGGTCCCACCCAAAATCAGTCACCCAGAATTTGGGTCAGTGTTAAAAAATTAAATAAAATTGGAAGAGTTACAAAGTTGAGGGGGAGTGGACCTCCTGGGGAATGATCCCAACTGTCTTTCAGGCTGAAAGTGCTATTCACTGAGAATGAGCACATTCTTTTTGATTTTCTATTTCTTCCAGGTCAGCTGCCTGCCTAACCTGCCATACACAGAGAGCTGCTTATTGTCATGGCTCTGTTGTGATACGTATGATACCTGATGGCTTTGTGTGGTCCTCAGGTGCTGGAACCAGAAAAACACGTAAGTGATTTCATGGAACAGGCAGGGAAGGACTGTCGAGGAGTCCTGCCCAACTCTATGACTGCAGAGAAAAAACTCAAAAATATAAATGCACCCTTGAAGATCCTGAAACCAAAAGGGAATAACAGAAACACGGTATTTTAAAACAAGCTGATTTAGAGTCATTCCTGGTCTTGAAATGTGCCGTAAGGGAAGGTGCGGTGTAGAAATTCTGCGTTCTTAAATGGCCCACACCTCCCAACACCACGGCGATTACCTTTCAATTGCAGGTGAAGAAGTTCCACGGTGTAATTTATAAGTCATCTCCAATCTACGGAAAGCTCTGGTATATTACAGGTAAAAGTGCCTCGCTTCTTACACGGCAATCATCAGATGTCAGGAGTACAAGTGCTTGGTTCTACTGGTATTCAGCCTTATGCACAGGTTTGGAAAACACGTGCAGAAGATTTGGCCAGAAGCATTATTTTTTAATTAAGAGCTAGGGGGTGGGGGTGGGAATCTTTAGAAAGCATCTTAAACTGACACGGTGAGGTGTGTGGAATGACCTAAGACAGACAGGCACTGATTGAAAGCCATTGAGGTAATTCCAGAAGTAATTAGATCTTTGGCCATCAAAGTGATGAAACAGGATAAATGACCTTTTCTCATTTACACACTACCAGCTTATTTTTCTGATTTGTTTCACTCTCCAGGAACAGTATTTCTTTTAAATACTAACAGAAAAAAAACATTGCTACAGCAGTGAGCTGGGATGCAGAGTATCTGGATTCAGTGCCTGGCTCTGCTGCAGATTTCCAATATGACCTTGGGCACACCCATTAATCTCTTGCATCTCAGTTCTTCAGCAGTAAAGCAGAAGGAGCGCTACTACTTTTTCCTTGCTCACTTGCCTGTCTTTTCTACGGAGCCCGTAAGCATTTTTGGAGCAGAGAGTTTCCTGGCATAACCATGTCTATAAATTTAGCAGAGGCCACGTAGGTCAAACGCTATGCCAAAAGTCAAGCACGGAGAGACCAAAGACAGCATTTGGAAGCACTGCCTGGTCCCCGTGCTACCTGTACCTGGGTCTTTGCTCCAGCGGGGGACCAGGTCTCTGGGCTGCCCTCTGCCCAGCGCAGAGCTGGAGGGGACAGTGCTGCCTGCGCAGGCAGGAGGTGACAACCTGCCACCCCCCCCCACCCGCCCACTGCAGATAAACCAGCAGGGGAGCATCTGCGAGGCTGTTCCCATGACATCAAAGCCCCACTTTTTAGAGCAGAGGAGGAAGGTAGGATTTAGGCCTAAGCCACGTGGTAACTTTTATATAAGGTGCGGTATCAGTTAATTACAGATTGGCCTTACCATCTGTGAGACAGCAAATACATAAGTACGCACCCAGACACTGACATACACATTCTTTCTGTATAGAATATACAGAGATACCTATGTGTGTAAGCATACGTATCATTACACACGCCCACACATGATCACATTTCAACACAGAGAGGAATGTCAGAGTTCATTTGCCATCAGAATAAACATCCAACTTGACACATTTTTCACAAGACCTCTGTGAATTCAGCGTAATTACATTTTTGAGAATGTATTTTGCAAACATGCCAGATAACGCCAGAAGCACAGCTTTGAGTTGACTGCATTCTTACTCCCACCAGTGTCCTTGCTATGACAGTTTTGATACAAACAGTGTGTATTAGATCATTAGTACAGAGACAACCCTCTCTCCCTGCCATGCCTTTGAAGCTCAGCCTGATGAATGGGAACTTGCTCCTTTTGTGTTCAGCTCGGCCAATATATCAGAAAACTGTGGCCAGGGAATGGCATATAGATTGCTTCCGACCACGCTTCTGGGGTGTTCCCTATCAGCAGAAACAAACAAACAAAAGCACCCAACATGCCTACAATCGATCAAGGTATAATTTTCTAGAAGCACAGAAGGTCATTGGTTGACTAATAAGGCAGCCAATTATCCAGGGTCCATTAAGTAGTATGAGTACCCCAACCTCCACCCGTCTCCGTAAGATGTGTGTGTGCCCCCCTCCGCCTGGTGCAGTCCCTCTTAAAAAAGCAGAATGACATTTAACTTACGGAAATGTGCAAAGAATAACGAGTCAAAGATTTCTGTGCATGACCCAGGAATGAGGGCAGGGTTTTTTGTTTAGTTGTTTTTTAAATTTTAAACACTTGTGGAATATTTCAAAAGGCAAAACTTGTAAAACCTCTCTCTCTTTGCATGAAACAGCTTGGAAGAGGTGACAGTAATTACAATCAGAGTTGTCCAAAGATGCAGCCTTACGCTCTGCATCACCCTTTTGCTAATCAAGTCGCTGTATTGATCACCTCTCCTTGGATGCTTTCCCTTTTACCCTAGGGCTCCTGCCGTGCTCTCCGTATGGGTTGCAGCTTGAGCTTTCACAACTCCATTACAGCAAGGCACTGAATTTGATTTGGGACACAGTGAGGCAGCCCTGCACCACAAATACCGCAGATACCTACAAATACAAAAATCTTTTAGCTCTTCCATAGTTAAATTTGCCCTCCAGAGATCACATGCCATTTCTATCACTGTTAGAGAAACAGAATAACTTTTTGATTTTTCTCTTTCCCTCAGTCTTTTGCATGACTCCCACAATTTTTGTATCAGAATTTAAAAGAATACTAATTTCCTACAAGCCTCATGAGAATAAGCAGCTTCATTCAGATGAAGCTCCCCAGCCGCAGCTCCCACTGACAGAAAGGCTAGTACTAGAAATTGTGCTGTACTTGCAACATTAAGGAGCTTTGGAGGAGAAAGCTGCTGTGAATCCAAACCACAGGAACTGGCTTTATACGTTCTTCTGACCATGAAAGCGTTTGGAAAACTAAATTTTGGCTATTTTTGCAAAAAAGAAGGCCTCCTTACATCTGTATTTATGGACTTAGTTATTTTTCTTTTTTTTTTCAAGATCTGGCATAAACTGGCTCCTCTCTGTTGACTTTGCAACTACACACAATGCTTACACTGGCTCCACATTGACCCTGCTGATCCTCCTTGTCATTTCTTCCTGACTCGCTCCTGTGCAATCTCTGCTCTGAATACGGCAATGATGATCAGCGACATCTTAGAATCAGTGGCTGGTTTAAAAAGATTTATCCCAACTTTAATTAAAGACAGTTATTACAGTCACATTTGATATTCAGTCTTTTTTTTTTTTAAAAAAAAAACAAACCCAAAACACTACCTAGTTTCTTTTCTGCTATGCTAATAAAATTGGAAAAATTCTGCTGGAAAGTTCTAATGATAGCGCTGTATATTTAAATTTCAAGACACACTAAGTTTAGAACAAGATAATGTGGCATTTTAATTATGGGTTTTCTATTTATATATTTCCTATGTGGCATAAGAACCCTTTAATGAAAGCATGTTTTAGAGTAGCTTCAACACCCAGCATTATTGCAAGTTTTTGAATGTGCCAGAAGCTTATCAGCTAAAATATGTTAATTTCTCTAATGGGGTAATGAAGTCTAAATGCTTTCAGGAAGACATTGCTATGATAATGGGTCTACTTAAAACACAACATTAGGAGAACCTTGATTACAGGTTGCTCAGTAGTTTCTGACTTCCTTAGGAACCAGAGTTTGTTCCATACCTAATTTGCTGCAGGAGGTGCTGGGAAGGAAGCTCATTTCCATTTACTTAGTCAATCACCTTCAATAACATAACCAAAACAGTTAGCTGATTGAAAAAAAGCTGCTAATACAATAGCATGACCCAGACTTAGAGACCGATTTAGAGCTGCAAAGGCTTTGAGGACGAAGCGAGGCCAAGCCATGGGCAGGGGAGCACGTGCATGGTGAGATGGCAGCACTTACGTAAGCAGCAGATGGACAGTCAGAATGAAGTGAAAGGCTTGATGAGAGGAGAAAAAAGCAGGGGAAGAGTTACATAAAGTGATGAAGACGGCATGCCCACTAAGGAAACCGCCTGGCCGACGTCTGTGCACATCCTTGGAATGAGACTCTCCTTTTCTGCTTGCGCAATACTTGGTCACTGAGAGGCTCCCCCACCAGAGCCTCAAGACACTTGTATCTTCTCATGCCCTCTTGTCTTTATAAACCTGTTCACTCCCCAAGACTTGAACCTTATCAATGAATGTTTCTTCCACCTTCAACACACACTTGCAACCCTCAGTGCTAGCCTTTTGATTCTCCCATGTTTCCAGGCCGTAGAAAGCACAATAACCTCACACTACTTCAGATCAGGAAGGTGCAGAAGCAGAGCTGTCGTATCCGCTTTGTGTCCCCCAGCCAACACCTTTACACAAAACACCACCCAGCAAAGCCCTGGACAGCTTAGTCCTGCACCTGCCTTTGCTTCAGGGCTGCGGGACGCAACACACCTATGTATTTTACCATCTTGAAATACCAGTACAGGGCCTTTTGCCCCCAACTGCTCACCACCGCACCAGCGGCAGAGCCAATGACCATTGCCTCGCACCTGGGTTTTGCTGGGCTCTCAGCTGCCCGGCCTGACCAGAAACACGCGCTTCTTCATTTCTCCATGTACCCTACCAGCCGCAGGATCAGCCCACAACATTGGTGGCCTGATCACTATGGTGACCAATAGTGACTGGTCACCATTGACCAGTCAAGCCAGCAATGATTCAGTTTGTTGCTCAATGGTAGAAAAAGACACACGGTGTGTAGAGGAAGCTTCTTGTCAAGTGGTGTCCTGTGTACAAGCTTAGAAAGCTTTTACTGAAAATTAGATAAAAACCTACCCCCCAAAAAAACCGAAGAGAATTCTCTGCTTCCCAATGTATTGCACCAAGTTCTGACCTCAGACATCACATCTGATTTCCACTATAAGAAAATCAAGAAAGTCTGACCCTGTCGTACTGATACACTCTTTGAAAGGAAAAGAGCTTGATATTTGTCTTGATGTGTTCAGCTGGGACTATGCTCTCCCTCGTTTTGGAAACAAATGGCTCTGTAAGTCCAGCAGTATCGAGCTCAGCATGATCTAAGTGAACTAAATATTCTACCTTGGTATTTGCATTTTCTCTTTTATCAAAACAAATAGTAATCCACTCATTAAATCCAGTATTTCTGTAATTAATTTGCAGTCATTACAAATCACCTTTAATTGGATTGGCTATAATTACAGTAAAATAATTCCCTGAAATCATAAGTTTTATTTGTGGGGGTTTTTGATTTTTAGAGATATGAACGTGAGGTGAACACATGAGAGATGAGAAACACTTCAGAGGTAAATATTAAAACCCCCTCACTCTTATTTTCACTGAACTCATCTGTGTATTGCCTCCTTTTGTCCCCAATGATCCTGTCTTGTACTTGGACTTGACAGACCCCAATTAGCCGAAATGGTGATTCATTGCTGCTCCTCTGCCGCCTGACCTGGCCCACCTGGCTGCAGCGTGGTGGCAGCTGGTGTGGGCCCACAGGACTTTGATGGCCATCATGACTCTCCTTTCCTCAAGTGTCAGTCTGTCCCTGGTGTTAATCACCTCGTTCTGACGAAGGAGGATCAAAGCCATGCCTATGTTTTAAAAACGGACAGGCATTTTCCTTGGCACAGCATGACATGACTTCAAGGAGCAAAAGGATCATTCAGACTAATTAGTCTGAAATATCAAGTTTTTCTAGCAAAACGGGTTCCTTCACAAAGGCTCAAGTTAGGCATCCACAAGCTACTTACCACGCTCACTAATCCCCATATTAATAACGCACCCCTGGCCCAGGTCTGCGGTGTAGATAGTACCACGATCTACATGAATTTGGCATGAATTCCAACCCAGCTCACACTTTGCTTTAGGGAGGGATTATTTCATAGCCAAGGGTGCTGCTGACCAACGACGCCTCTTGGGTTAGACTCTTCCTCGGCTTACATACATCAACACAGCTTCAGCTACTTCAGTCAACATTGGCTGGAGATGTGGAGCACACACTATGGGACATTCCCTTGCGCCGCACAGGACTTTACAGCTGCAGAAGCCATCTAGGTTTCTCTGCTCATATTCTGAGATGAAATCAAATGTCACGTAAGGAAGAAATCAAACAGAAAGAGGGCAATGACCTATGGGCATAGCTGACCCTAGACAAATGGAATAAATTTGCTGGAAATACAGGGTTCTCATTCAAGACCTTTCAGTCTTAAAATAAAATTACATGGCACGTTGGCAGGAGTTCTGGCACTGCTCTGACTAACACCAGTCACAATTTCACATTTAATACATGCCGTAAAAATAGCACATTTGATTCACATGAGCATGTCATGTCACATAAATGTAACACTGTGCTGCAAGTTACATTTTCTACCACGTATATGAACGTGCTGCCTTCCTTTCCACTCACTCCAGCTCCTTGCAAACAAAAGCACAGCAAGATTTCATCAGGCTGAGCAACCTGAAAACTCATTTTTTAAATAGATGGAGCCAAATTAGCTACGAAGAAGTATAAAGCACAAAACAAAGTTCTCTGGAAAAAAAGAGGAAGTTGAAACAGGTGCTATATTTTTAAAAAAAACAACTCCTAAGTGACGCACATTTTATGCAACCTGACTTTATCTAAGGCTCTAGTGTTTCTTTTTAACTAGCCCCTTAACCAAAATGTGTCTCTAGGGCTTTTACCAGCCTTCGATACTGCTGTTGCTAACATATACACCTCTGGCCTGATCCGTCTCCAGCTCCCCATTTTCCACAATCCACAGGGCTTGTGGGTGCAACACTGGCTCCAATTAAAAAGCAGATTTCTCTGTAAGGAGGAGAGAAACAGGACTGACATCCACAATACCTGCAGACCACTCTTTAACCATGCAGCATCGCCTCAGACACAGGTTCACCTATCTTCTCCAGCTCTGCTGGCATCCCTCTGGGGAATGCGGGCAGCTGCCCTTCCTCAGCCCCTTCCCGGAGGCGCTTTTGGCTTGTGCCCGGCCCTGTGCTGAGCCACCTCACTGCAGAAGACAAAGCTACGGATGCACAAGCTATTTTCTGCTGGGTGGTGTATTGAAATGGCACAGCCAGGGGCTGGGAAAACAGCAAGGCCAGCAAAATGCAGGGCAGGACCTCAGCAGCCCAGGGTGAGATGAGCCGAGATCGCTGCGCTTGACAAAACGGCCGGATCAATATGTAAAGGAGAAAGAGGGTAGAGAAAGAGTAATTAGAAAGAAATGTTACTTTTTCCCCCAGTTTCTCTTCAAGTTCCATTGCCAATCATGGCATAAATGATGTGGAGCTCATATATTTAGAATCTTTGTTCAAGACATCGCGTGGCTCAATTCATTTTGCTTACAGTGTGTATATTGCTTGAAAATACAGCCTCTGACTTGATGCTCAGACATTAGGCAGGCATTAAGTATGTTAATATTGCAGTTGTAATTACATGTTTTTTTCTTCTAATTTTGGAAGGATAATTCTTTGGAATAATTACATAGAGGCTAACTAAGTTCTGGGAAACGTTTGAGTCACCAAGAATCACATCTGCACTCCAGCAGAAAGCTTGTTGAAATCTTGAACATTTTTATCCCTGCTAATTATAAGAGCTGAGAAAAGCAAAAAGTTGGTTTAGCCTTTCAGGAGAAACACACGGAGTCTATTTGGAAGATGCTACAGGGATTTCCTCTAATGGAAATAGTATAGCTGCTATGACAACTTTCCGACTTAAATTTTTCTGAAGATTTTCCACTTCACAATTAGAACGGTGTTTTATGTTTATCCAATACCTTCATACTTAAAGGGCATGCAGCCAAACTTCAAACAACAACATCTCTCAAATCTTGTAAGCTTCCCACACAGAACTCCTGCCTAGAGCCAGGGACAAAACGCAGGAGGAGATGCAATCCGTGGTACGCGGACAACTTTGGTTTGTAGCACTGTCACTGCACAATAGGACACTAAAATACTCCCAAAAGAACTGAAGAAGAAAATTGCATACAACTGAAACTGCCATTTAAATGTCAGGCTTGCAGAATTCCAACTATGAAGCTGCTTATTTCAGAGCAGGCAAGGACCCCTGAATAAACAAACAAATGAAAACCAAATGGAACTCTTCAGTGTTCAAAAATGCGATTTTAAAACCTGAAGGTCTAACGTTTTAACAAATCAGCAGCAGCCAAAATAAGTTCAAGTGGAGCTACTGTACCTTATTCTCCTCCTTCCTTGCCCAGTTGTCATGCAGATTTATTTCAGCAGCCCAGGGTCTCTTGGTAGTGTTTGTGTGCTACTTGCAGGTCTGGAGTCCTCTATTCATTGGCTTTATTTAAATAATAATACATATGTATAATCCTCCTTCCTCCTGTAACTGTTCTACTTGAAGACCCAATTAATTCCATTTGTTACTTCCTGGTGTATTATTTCTTCTCTACAAGCTGGAATCCCTTTAGGATGCCTGTCTGCCCTTGACTACTGATGATTTCCTTGGCTTTTCAATCACCAGAGCCTCTTCCCATGGATTTTAGAGTATTATTGTGATTGTCAATTTTAATAATGCGGGTTTTCATAGTCAGTGCACACTGCAGGTCTTAAAAAAAAAAAAGAAAGAAAGAAGAACAATCCTGCTTCCCATGGCTTTAAAATAAATTAACCAATTATTTTGATTTTTTTTTTAAATATAAGTAACCCAATCTTACATATTGTATGTCCATATGTGCTACATATGTGCTACATATACAAACACTGACACTTGCACAGCCCTTCTTCTGTTACTGGTCTAAGCAATAGCCACAAACTGCCTCAATCTTTTACTCTTAAGGAAAGACAGCTTCCCGAAGAACAAAGCAGGAAAAGAATCAGCCACTTAAGTGCCTGCCTTTAAACAGAAGGCACTGAGGAATGGCACAAGCCATTACATCTGATGAGGCTGCCTCAGTATTTTTTTTCCAAGACATTATGGATGAAAAAATGTTTAGCATATATTCAGGAATTCAGTTCTTGTGTAAACAGTTGACCAAATGGTCCGTAAGCACTTGAGTAAGTACTTCGAGGCACACAATTCAGAAACAAAGGCCTTTCCTGAAGCATCAGGCTTCAGGGACCCAAGTTTCAGATTGCTTGTACTGCCTTTTGCACTATTACATGATTAGGAAAAGCATTAAATGCCTTGATACCACTGTGGCTGGGTAGATGGATTAATTTAGCTCTTGGGTTTCAGGCAGAGCTACACAACCGGATTCACTCCTAGAGCCGCAGCCTTGGAAGTTATAAATCTCCAACCAGTGTCACTGGTCCTGTTTATTGGCCTGCACCCAAACCGCTCTGGCATGGAGTGGATGAAGACTATTAAGAATCTTCCCTATTCTTCTGCTAAGGTGAACAGCACAGTAGCACCCATAGTTTCAGCACAGGCTTCTACTGATGTTTTTGATAGTTGAATAAACACCGTAAATGCAAACAGAAATGACACTTTCTCTTAATACTCTGCCCCATATTGCTACCACCACCTGCAGTGGTGCCCTAGAGCTGAGAACAGGAGAGAGGTCAATGGGAAGTTTCTTATTTACCTTCCATTACTTTGGCATCGCCGGCCAAACGAGGTCCAGCTCCCCAGGACGTGTCTCCTGTCCTGCTGCCTGAGCAACACCATGGTGCTCACACAGTTTGGGGCTTTTTAACTGTTCATTGTAGCAGTGCAAAATGAGGTGTAGGTCTGAGATTCCAGTTACACCTGTCAGAGCTGCCCAGACACTGACAGGCTGATGTTTGTGAAGTCGCTCGGGACCAGCTGAGCTTCAGCTGGTTTTGCTCAAATAATGATTGCCAAATTAAACCCACCATAAGGCTGCTGATCAGACCAAGAGAGAGCTCACAGGCGTAGTGTATCCATGGGCTTCCAAATGCTGCCTTAGTTTCTTTCTTTTAGTTATTGATCAACACAAGCACATGAGGCCATCTGTTTTGAAAGAAGCGGCATTAAAAAACCACACCAAACTGCAGCCAGTTATGTCAGGTTCTGGGAACGCCCCACAGTCAACCACTTAACAATTAGTAACGGTACTCCTTATAAATAAAACTAATAATGTCCCATTAGCATAGAAAATAGTGTATAAAAAGCACAGGGAGGAAATGGACAAGTTGAAACACTGGGAAAGTGTTAAGTGTAAAGGTGCTTCCCTAAGATGACACGTATCTTTTACAAGGGAGTTGAAGCTGAAAGGAGCAGACGGGCAAATAAAACAAGGCCCAGCACAGAGAAGGGTCTTCCACGTCCTGAAGGGTCTTGCGTTCAGCTTTCAGTATCCCAGGAAAAGACGACATCCAGGGAAACAGGTTTCGTTCCAGCAAAGGGATCACTATTAAGCTCATTAACATATCGCCAGACCCCAGCATTTAGGTGTATTCACAGCTGATTCTCACATACAAACACATTTTCTTCTACGAGACCATTCACGTTCACATTTACACTCCCATCTCAACACACAAGCCAAGCATCCATTGGTAGGTCTTAGGAAGTGATTTCCCACTAGGGTAGCTCAAGGATGAAGCTTCTTTCACCTTCTTTGGAAACAGCTGCTCCTGGCTATCACCAGTGACATGATTTGGAAATACGTTGACCCCGGTCTGATTCATGATGAATATGCACACAGGAACATAAAAATTGTGGGCATGCATTTATGCACAATAATGCACACAAAATATGCATTAGGCTCCCTTGTAATGCTCATACCTACAAAAGGTTAAATAGCCCTAGGTGACAGAGAGCTATTTAAATGGACCTTTTTATAATGGCAAACAATAATGCATTCTGGTTACCTTCTGACATGGCTTACTTCCAGTCAGCATTAAGGAGAATTACTACCTGATTTTAATACATCTTGGTTCAATTTCACGCAGGCTTATTGTCTTCTAATTATCAACACAACAATTTGATCCACATCCAGATCAAGGCATTGCCCTGACTTCTAACACCAGAGCACCGCCTGTGCTGGTGTGCTGATTTCTCAAGCAGTAAGCAGTTTGCTGTTGTCTCACATCCCCAAGGCACAAATAAGCAGATGCTGCATTAAAGCTTGTTTAACAAAACTGCTTCAGTTGTGATATACATTTTTAATATAATATACTGAGTGCATTACAGGGAAAACTGCCAGGGCCAGTAAACTCATACAAATTCATTAGCAAGACCAGCTTCTCAATTAAGCCTGGCTGAAGACTACATCTAGTTGAAAAGAATTGTCCAGAAGCAGTTGAAATGAGTGAAAAGCTTGATCGTGTTTGCCACACGTGAGCACAGCTTAGTTTACCATTTCAGTTTTCTGAGCATCGGTTGGGATTGCTTCTCATCAAGGACAAGCTTCACTGACCTTTCGCTTCTTTTCATCACAAGGATACTGTGGTTGGCTCGAAAGCTTGCATTTTTTACAATATTACTATTCTGAGCATAAAAGCAGAGGCGCAGCTTTTAATAAGCAGAATGGGTTCTATACAGGAGACACTAGTAGCCGCATGTTTTGGAGCACTCACCGACATGCTTTCATTCATGGGTAGGTTTAAAAGATCAGAAATTATATCTTGTGTTTTCGAAAGACAAGCCAAAGGAGGAGGTAACATTTTCACTTTCTTTGGCTTATTTGCATTTCTTACCTACACTCTTCTCCCTCAATTGACATTGTCAGCTGCAGGATGACAACTGAAGAGCACCTCTGGAGTACTCTGTAGCTAATCCTCTACAACGCCTGTAAACTATACGGTGAATCAGTGATTACAACAGGAGCTCTTCAAAAGCACAAATTTCGCCCTTCCTTCAACAGAGGGGAATCTTTGTTGTGCACTTTGAAGAACCTCAAGCTATCACATGATTATTATTCTAAATATATTTTTTTAAAGACAATGCAATGTAAGAGATACCAAAAATTAATCTGTCCAGCAGCAGACTAAGGTCTACACAAAGCATCTGCTGGTTGCCTCTGGTAAAACACTACATTTGTCTTGACTGTGTTTATGGCAGAACTGGCTGCTACTGCTAAGAGCTGCGTTACAGCAGCCTTGTGCGACAGCTTGCTTTAAAGGAGGAGAAGTTCTGTAACACAACCTTCTCCACTGCACTTTCAGGATTGCTGTCTTTTATGAAGCCCTCTGGCACTGAATCTTGCGAGACAATACCAATGCAACCACAGTGAGGGGGAAGAGCTTTCCCCTCTCGCTACTGGTTCTTTCTTCTGCGTTTCAGTGTATTCCTTCACAGGGTCTCTTGAACATACCCAACATGCACCCCTGAGCAGTGTTCCCAAAAGCTGATCACCAGGCCAGGGTGCTCTGTGGCATCTTCTCCCTCTCTTCTTTACGTGCTTACACAACCATGAGAGTATGCTTACTTTTGTCGCCATGAGATGATGGCACCTTATTCACAATTTATCCTCCTGAGAGGTAATGAAGATGAGGGTCTCTGGAACTTTTGGTGTGTTTATAAACTCAGCTGAGACATCAAGCTGAACCAGTCTAACCCCTTACAGATAGCACTAAAAGTGACACCAAGCCCTAAAAACCACGAATTTTCATTGCCAGCCCCATTCCAAGACACTGCCATTTGACAAGTGACATGGCTACATGACTTCTCTGTGCCTTTAATTTAAGGCTGGAATTTGCAGGGATTTCCACAGTGACACTTGTATCACATGTGTTAGCACCTACTACCACTATACAAGTAGCTGGGCACTAATTTAACCCGACTTTAGCAATTTGTGCAATCTGACAGCTCCCTATACTGTTCACCTGCTGTCAGATTAGAGTCTGCTGAGGGTCTGACATTCCTTCTACATCCCTTTAAATTAATAGCATATCATCAGTTAGTTCTACAATGCCACTGAACGCAAAAACAGCAAAGATGACTTTCTGAGGCCCTGATCCTGAAGTCACAGCACCTTTAGAGGAAGGGAGAAAAGGCAGATTATATGCCTCACCACCACGTATTGCCTAAGAGAAACGGGGGTGTGTGTATTCCTAATTACATAGATTGCACAAGTAATCTCTTCAAGAAAGAAGAGACTTCCGAAATGTCTCATGGAACAGGATGAAAGATTAACTGTGCCACCATTTTTCCTGCCCCTAGCAGCTGTTCAATTCTTTAGTTAAGACAAAGCAAAATCTTTCCTTCCTATGAATTAAGTTGAAAAGGAACAAAGCAGGAAGACCTAAAGATGAAGACAGGAAAATATGATGAAGTAGCCTGGTGGATTTCCAGGCTACTATGTGTAGAGGCTTCTTCACATCTGTTTATTAACTTTGAATTTTCTTGTGTTATACGTTTAAAATTGTTTTCAAATAACTATAATGGTCTAGAAAATGATTTCAGATATTCTTTACAAAATGTAAATTACAGATAGATCTTCTCAGCATTACTTCCAATTTAAGGGTACTTTTTTGTCTGCCCTGGCCCTGGCTCGAGACTAACAAAACATAGATTATTCTTAATCTAGTTGACCCCTGTAAACAGGCTTAACTTTACACAAATGAGTGACTGCTAAGTGAAATTAAGAGCATCTCTTTTAACCAACAAATGCTGTAGCACAGGAGTTGAGATGGAAAGTAGGTGCTTAAACCTCAGGTAGAGGATAGATGGATAGGCATAAAGAAAACAAAAAAATCCTGTTGAAGACTGCCCAGCACTAGCTCACGCCTGTTAAAACTGCTGTTTTCAAGTAGTAAGAATGGATGTCTTAAAAACAAAACCTTTCACTTCATGCGTACTATCATCAATTCAAAAATGTATCATGGTATTGTTTTCAAATAAAAAAGAATCCAAGAAAATCCTCCTGAACAATATATGGAAAATTTAAGCCCCAAAGCACCTGTCATCCAGCTAAAGACATCCTGAAAAGAGTACCTTACAGCAGAGGAGCTAGAGCACACTGCAGCTTTCCAAGCCAAATCCCTGAGTAACACTAACGGGTTCAGATACACATTTACTCTACTGGTTACAAGAGTTCCTCTCCACCAAAAATACTCTGATTTTGAAACAAACGTTATTGCTGCTGCCTATAGAAACTGCTTAGGCATTTGGCATCCCTCATCTTTAGGAGAATGCTGAAGTGTTGAGATTGAGGGCCTCAGACTTGATCCACTCCACAAGATACAACCTGATAGAGCATACCATGTGAATGGTAAATGAAAAAATCAAAGGAAAATACCCAAACATATTTTTCCAGAACCCACGGCACAGGCAAGATGTGAGCTCCCCCTGCTGACACAAGGGAACCCTGCCTGGCCCAGCCACCACTGCCACGGCAAGGGGACAGCCACCACCACTTGGGCAGGAAGGGAGAAACCCCAGGATGAAGCCAGAAGCAGCTCCGACAGCAAGGATGGAGCCAAGCTTGGCGCTGCTCCAGCACCTGAGATCTCATGGCTTGACCTCGTAACTCGCTGAGCACCCTCTGTTCTTTTTGGGAAATGTAATGAGCCAGAAACCAGCTACGGACAGTACCTGAGGGAGCTGGGTCAGAAGGGGTTATGATGACAAAGGTGCCTGGGCAGGTGACAGCTGGCCTTTTCACTGCTGTTGTCTAGGTAGAAGCTCCCAGCCTGATTCCCGCACACGGACAGCTTGGCCCGGCCACCGTCACCATGATCTGCGCTGTCACCAGGTCACCTGCCAAGCCTCTCCAGTGCTGCCTGCAAAGGCTTCACAGGGCAATCCTCTGGCCAGCTTTTAAAGGTCCCCTTCTGCTGCTTCTGTGGCACCTCAGTGAATGGCAGGACCCTGCCCCTGGAGTCCTGAGCCACTGAGCTGAGCTTTCATTTCCAGCATGTATACTCAGGTGCATCACCGCTGATCATGGCACGTCAGGTCTCAGGAAGAGAGACTGGACACCAAAGAGGGGGGCCACAGCCCCACCACAGCTCCTTGCACAGACGGGGCAGGGGAACCTGCCCATACTCCATGATGCCAGGTGCTACAGGGCTGAATGGTCATCTGAGAGAGGACAGCACTGCTGTGCCATGCAGTAGGGAGCTGGAGGCAGGAGCCAGGCGACAGCACCTTATACTCACCATGGGAAAGCTCACAGTTCGGCAAATACTCAAACCCCGTAAATCTCGGGGATTGTTACACAAGGACAGGGGAGTGCTCTGCACATTGCTAGCAAAGGCCTTTGGAGAGCCAAGGAAGAAAGAAAAGACTAACAAAAACTTTTAAAAATATTTGAGAAAACCTGTGCCAAAATCTCCTTAGATGTGCATCTATGACTAAGCATAAGAACTCAACTGCTGCTGCTGTAGAGAGGATGCTGCTTGCTGGTCACGGTCTAAAAGCACTGATGCAGCAATGAGCACAGCTTAATTGCTGAGAAGCTTACATATTAATAGCAGAATTTTCGGTCAGAAACATGTAAAAGCCTGTAGGCTTTGGAGCAGTAAAATAGAATTGGGGCCGTATGGTGGCAGAACAAAGTCTGCTGAAGAGTGTTGTATTTTCTGCCTTTGATAGGGACTTTCTAGAGCTGTCAGCTGAGCTGCAGAATTAGAAACCTGACATTGCAGCAGTCAGTTTTTAGATTTCAAGCTGTTCAAATGACTTGTCTCCAGGGAGGAATATCTAGCCCACAGGAATCAATATCAGAACAGGTAAAGATGCTAGTGTACAGGGGCAGCCACCCCAGCCCCATGCCCCAGCCAGACCTACTGAAAAAGAGCCGTGGGAAAGGATGACGGAAAAACTCGCTCCCTCTTTGAATCAGTACCAGAGAGATGCTATAGACTATTCACTACATTTGCGAGATTGCAGCTTGATTATATTTGATTCCACGTTACAGATTGATCTTCCAAACGCCCTCAGTTCACGCTATGCCAGTGCTCCAAGCCACTTGCTGAAGAGATTATAAAAGAGCCTATTTTATCATATCTTCACCTCTGAATGCATTACAAATGACATCGCTTAATTTTAGCCAATCTGAACAGCTAATTAGATGTAAACAGATTGAAAAATTGTACACATAGGACAACTCATTTTTCAAAAGGCCACTAATCTAAACAAACCTGAGTCCATCAATTTACTTCAGCATTTGTCTAAATGAATTACAGCATAGACTTGTCCTGCACTGGCCTTGTGATTCATGTAACTGGCTCCCTCCTCTTTTGATAAAAATCGCAGGCACTTTACAAAATAAGTTGTTTATAAAGGCTAAAAAGATGAAGGTGTGCCTCTGTGAGTCTAGTGGACGACGTTTATGAGCCAAAGCAATTACAGCCTACTCTGGTACCTTCTCTCTCACCTCCCAAACCCGTCACATACATTAATACATCAAAGCTAGGGAGGGTTTTTAATTAACAGATAAAAATCATATTATATTTAATCATAATCAATACAGATTCCAACTTCAGAGCTCTTTGGGTGCGAAACTCCCCTCTGCTCTCACTCCCTTACATCAGGAGAAATAGGAAGGAAAAGGATCCTGGAGAGATCCTCCAGAGAGAGCTGGTGATCCTCCTCCTCCTCAGGACTTTCTCCAAGCACTGGCTGGGGGTAGACCAGTAATTACACTGGGAATCAGACCAGCACTGCAGGACAGAGAGAAGCCCAAAGGGGCCTGTTATGACACAGATCAGATAGGGAGCTGCCGAAGTTACCCAGTGCCAGACAACATAAAGAAGTCTTAGGATGAAATGCAGTGTAGTGTGGTCTATTTTAAATACAGAGCAATTAGCAGAGCATTATGCATGAGGTTTTCCACTTGCTACTAAAGCCCACATCTCTTCCATTACCTGCATATGTAAATGAACACAATGAGAAGGGAGAGGGCAGAGAGAAAAACACTTGTGTGGATTTTGAAATGAACAAACATATCCACATAATCAATCCCTTTCCGGACTGCTTAACACAGAAACCTTGCTGAACAAAATCGGCTAATCTCAGACTATTTCATGTGTCAACTAATTTATGGTACCTAGAATTAAGGGTTCACTGAGCATCTGCTGTGACCTCCCATGTGACAGCGGCCCTGGACTTTCAAATTCATCCTTGTTTGAGCAGAGCAATCTAGACATCCAAGTGTCAAAACCTTAAGCGACGCAGAATCCTACATAACTTTTAATCACTTACTTCTATGTGCTGTTGCCTTCATTTACAAACATGCATCTAAACCTTACTCTGAGTTTGTCTAGCTTTAATTGCCAGCGTGGCATCTCATTAGACCTTTGTCTGTCAGCATGAAGAGCCCTGCTGCTCATTTGTGTTCCCCACACTGGTACTTACCAACCGTGACCTACGCATCCCTTTCCTTTCCCTTGACAAAGTGAAGGGCATCAAAGCTTTCACGGCAAAGCTGGCTTGCCAGCCACTGCCTTTGGCTGTGCACAGCCTTCTCCCCTTTGGAGCTGCAGGCACCACCTCCGCTAAAGGTAATTTGACATCCTTACCCCTGCTCAAGAGTCTGCTTCTTAAATATACCAGGATAATTGTGGCCCTTTGGCCCGCTGTGTTCGCAGAGGACTCTCACTACGAGCCCGCTAACTACCAAGGCTCCAGCTTGCTTTGTAGCATCACCATTTCCAGGGAGGGTGGAACCTCGCTCCTCTGGTTTCCCAACTTTGTTCTACGGTTGTGGCTTTTACGTTTGGCCACATCAGAAGGCCTGCTCTTGCACCAGTGTACCTAGTAAGCCAGATCGGTCTGTGCCACTGAACTGTTCATTTCTTACTTCCCTAGCTACAACCACTGAGAACTTGATCAAATGAGGAAAGAATGTGCCCACCTAGTTCACTGGTAAAACAAACAAATAAATAAATAGCTTGAGGCTGATCCCTGTGCTGTCCATCCAATAATGATAAATCTACTTGTAATTACATTGTGAAAGGCAGTTTTTACTCCACCAATTATGCCCCATGTTAATTTTGCATGATTCTTGTTCCTTAATCATAGTGGCATGTAACGGTATGCCAAATACTTCACTGACATCCACATACACTACATCAATATTGTTGTCTTTATCAAGCAAACTTGTAGCTTCATAAATAACATTTCAATTAGTTGACAAAATCTATTACATCAGCCCATATTGCTCAGCATTAGTTCTCATTTATTTCTTTATTAAGGAGGTCCGGGTCTGCATGTCCTGCTTTACCTCAATCAAAGTCAGATTGACAGGCCTATAAATACGTGGGGTTTTCTTCCCCTACCCTTTTTAATACCCACACACCTACGTTCTCTCAGACCTTTAGAACTTTCCCATGTTCTCAGACTTACCGAAAACCAACATTAAAGTCCCTTAACCAGCTAGCTCTCTTTAAACTCCTGCCTGCAAGGTATTTGGTGCCGCTGAGGTAAAAAGGGTCCTGCTTCAGTAGCTGCTTTTTTAATAGGTTTAAATAGGCACCATCATTACCTAACTGCCATGCAGCTAGAACAAATGAGATCAAGAAGTCCGAGGCATTAAAAAAATTGTAGGAAATATCATGGAAGAATTTGGACTTCTTCCCCAAATCATGCTATTTTCGAAATGCAATTTGGAGATCTCCCTGTTGTTGAGCATTTTGGGCATCTATTCAAGTAGTCTCCTGAGTGACTAAAAACATGTTATGTGCATGTTTCAAATGAAAAATTAATCACCTTCTATAACACTATTAAAAAACCCAGGCTGAAAGACCTGTGGCAAATTCTTAAGAACTGGTAATGCCATACCATACAATTTTAACTTGTCTGGATTTGATTATGAATTGTTCTGGATTCTTGGGCTTCCACCACAGTCATTAAACTTCTCCTGTATGTGCATTTACATAAAGCAGGTGGCAATCTCCAGTTTGCTAAGTGTCTGGAAATCGGTCGTGCCCTTCCTGAAGATAAACTCCCACTGACTTCAAAGACAGCAGGCGAAATTTCTCATTTTATTTCCCTATCTCTGAAAGGAAAGAAAGCCTCTTAGACAAAAGGGAATTTAAACATGTAATGCAGAATATATTAAATTTGTCAGATGCAGCTGAGGTCTGAAATGTAAGAGTTAAAGAAAAGCGAGTACATGAACCTTGAGAGAGACTTGGCAGTTTTCATCTCATTTGTTCTTTTTAAGATCTCATGAGAGCATCTAACAAAATCCTATGTCACACCAAAAGCAGTTCAAAGCAAGCGCATAGCAAATCAGCTTCTTCAATCACTAAGCCACAGAATATATAACCGAGAGATGCACAAGGATCTGGAGAAGTTCTGGTCACTCCAAGGCTGCCTCAGGCCCCACTTGTGCAAGACACCCACATCCAGAAGGAAACTTAAAAGTTAATGGCACTTAAGCATGTGACAAAAATTAAGCACGTGCTTGAACGCATGATCTTACTCCATGAGGCAAGGCGTTCATAGTAAGCGTGACAGAGCCATTGGAAAGCTTGAGAAGCATTTTTCTTCCCTGTGGAAGGACTCCCTGCATAGGAAAGTGAAATGGTGGGCTAGATTCGCCTCTCGCTGTCATCACGGCTAATCTCCAGTGACTCCACAGTTGTCACAGGGAAAATTAATCCAGGTTTATGGAGATGTAGCAGACAAATATAGTCCACTACGTCTCTCTCTTGCTGTGTTTACAATAGCAGACCAATAAATGAGCATTTGTGATCAGATGCCCCCTTTTTAATCTGTTTGCTGTGGTATCGTAGGATTTGTTTGCTGGTTTGATGACTTAGTTATTTGTGGATTTACAGATTGCACATGATTAGACAGCATATTTTGGATTTTTTTTTGTTTATTTTGATGTGGACAGGAAATTTTGAATTTTAAAGCAAAACCAGAGCATCCTCAGTATTTTTTGATGTAGGTAAGCATCTTCCATTCACAGTTTCCTTGTGTGCTCTGAACTACTTAAAAGAAGTGCTAAAACCCACAAAGGACTGCATAATTTAGGAAAGAGGCTATGAACGGACGTCATTGCTACTTCTCACCTGCAAAAGTCTGTGGATCTTTATGGCATCTTCTATTCACTTTCTTGAGTTTTGCTTGAATGGCTGAAAACGGGCCACAGATCACTCACTATGGGTCAACTCTTTCCCAAGGTATTTCTCAGTGTTGACAGATGGCTTGAGGGGAGCCGTGCAGCCACTCCGAGACCACAGCAAGGACTTTGGCCCATTAATAACAAAGTAAGCGCAGGGATAAAATGCATCTCTTCTCATGGGATTTTTGCATTCTGACTTCAGAAGAAGCAAGCAAAACACAGGCAACTAAATCCAAAACCAGTGTCTCCCAGACTGGTACTTTGTATATAGCCCTAGAGAGCTTCAAGTCCACAGGAGCTGTGGGGATTTGCTGGAACATCTCAGGCAGGGTCAATTAGCTCAGTACTTAGCTCAAATGAGAGCCTGAGAAGAATCCAAAAGCTGGTATTCCTGTTGTTCCCATACCTTCCTAGGATTTCCAAAACTGCTACTGCATCCCACCCAGCATAAAATGCCCATGGCAAGCACTTAAAAATTCAGCACTTGCAAATACCTGAGTGGTTCTCATCTAGTCAACAAAAACAGAGGAACTTCATCCTTTCCTAATTTTTAAAGGCCATGAAGAGACATTAACTGCCTTCTCCCGACCTAACTCTTATATAGGTCAGATGTGCACCAGCCCTGAACTAGAAGTCATGTAATCACGTTAGGACAGTGAAGAGCCTGAGCTAATAAACCCAGCCTTTCAAAGAGCTTATTGGTTTGGGCTCGGTGCCATGCTGAGGTTAACAAGGTAAAAACCTGTTTAACAAAGGAGATGTATATTTGACCATCCACAGTCAGGTCAATCATTTAAGATTTAAACATTCCCTCCAGAGGTATTTACCCAGTCAGCGCACGTTGCTTATAGTTGATTCTGTACCTTCTGATGCTCCTTTAAATTATACATCCCAAATGAAATTAGAGTAGAAGCTTTCCTATTGCCTTATTGCAGTTGATGATAGCACGTGGGGTCAGCAGATATTTTAAATTCACATGAGAGAAATCTGTATCACCCGTTACACTCAGGCAAAGAAAAGACAGGATCTGGAGCTCAAAATATGAATTCCTTTTCTTACAGAGGTTAAACAAGAACATTCCCAGTATTTTCCTATATATTGATAACACATGTGTATGCGTGTGTCTTATCAGCATTGCATTTTATACACTGCTTCATTCAAGCCAATACACACTCCAGGTTTTATGGTGTATTTTGACTCAAGTGTTATTGCTAGGACAGTGTTTACAGGAATATTCATTGTGTTCTGCATAGCCCTGCCCATCAATCGTCCTTATAATAAAGCAGAAAGGGAAACTGGTGGAAAAGCAGCAGAGCTGTTGAATTCAAGTTAGTCATACAACCCGAGCATGGAGACAAGCACAAACACAATTGGGTTAAAGTAGCCATTTGCCTGTTGATTAAAGAAAGAGATACACATGCTGCATTACAGTTTGCCTTAAAAATAATATAGGTTTCAACATGTTAATTTTTCCTCCCTATTTTCTCTGCGTTAGCATTTCAAGATGACTGCCGCTTCATACAGATTTATAATATGTATGTGTTTACTCACACATCTCTAAGCCAACAGGAAAGGCAGACCAGAATTCCAAATCTATCATTAAATCTACATGTTGGCACCTACAAAGAGCTGCAGGACTTCAATTTTTCTGGATAAGATTGAAGGGATAAATTGAAAGAACAAACAAACAAGCAAGGCACTCGCATCCTTAAAATATACACACAAAATAAGGGACACAGACAGAGGGGGTGAAAGAAGATGGCTTGTAAGGTTATTCATTTCCATGTTTGTCTAACAAATTAGGAATAACTTTAAGAACAGTACAATCTCCGATTCTTTCTAGATTACATATGGGTCCGTTGACAAGCAGCGTGGTTCCCAAGGCACAGCACTGGTTTGGCTCTGAAGCAGCACGGAGCAGCATACGTGAATTCAGCCACTGAAGTGTGATGCAACTTCCAGCCTTTGCTCAGCTTGGATATCCAGACTCTGCTTCACAGATTTTATGCTCTCCCTCACCGTGAAGAAGTGCCTCACAGTATCAGAGTGTACCACACTGGATTCCTAATCTGATAATTAGCACCTCTAGATGCTACTGTAAAATAAACAGTGACGATGACACTGATGAATGATGACTTGTTTTTTTCATTCTGCTTTAGTCTAGATCATAAAGAATTAACGTAAAAATCAAACTAGGATAAGATCTGTGTACCCAGGGGCCCCGTACAATTCCCACTGAAGTCAGTAGGACTTGAATGGAAATTGAATGAGGCTCTGAAACTAATTCAGCGTAGGTGCTTATGGACTGCTGTGCTGGGGACCACAAACACCTAGTGCGATAGTCACCCACACGAAATCCATCGGACTACGAATGCAAGCCAATCCACAGAGCTAAGAATACAGATAATGCAGAGAGGGGAAAGAAGTGTTCAATGTAAAAAAGAAACCAAGGAGTTTCAAAGTAAAAAAGAAACCAAATGTTCTCAGCACATTAAGAGCTATAATGAAATACTGCATCTTGAGTTTGTTGCTGTTTGAAGGAAGCTAGGAAACGAGCAAGAATTCATTATGAAGCTGTTCAAGACTAAAACATGAATCATTGGGTTCTAAAAAAAACCCAGTTGTCTAGAGAACAGTGTAGATGAAAATGAATGGAATCTCTTTAAATTACTCTCTGTATAAACTCTTTCACATTCATTCTCTCTCCCATTGATTAGTATCTTTCTGGGATATGGGTTTTTAAATAATTCCAAACCATAGTCCCAGCTTCCGCAATCAAAACAGAAACGGCTCTTGATTCTGAATTTTTAGTCTTCATTTACAGGGAAAAATGTTTTCTGCAGTAAGAAATCTGAACAACTACTGTTCTTACCCGTTTACTAGATATCCTCAAAAGTGCATGCTGAAGGCTCAGTAGTCAAATGAGATTAAGATTCTCCCGTCACTTTACAAATAGGGGACTTTTGTATGCTATTGCTGCATAATGCAGGGATTAGATCACCTCTGGAAGCCCTCAAGATCACGAAAGTGCTAAGAAGCTGGGACTCCTCTCATCCCAGCATCCCTGACAGTAAAGCAGAAACCCCCAAATCCTAAATCCTAAATTGAGAAGACGTCTCTGCACACCCAAGTAGGAACACGTGGAAGGTAAACATGGCAGGCAAAACATGGCATGTTTTGTTTCTACTCTGCCCAGTTTCCTGAGAAAAGGAGGCTTTTGTGACCACACTGTGTGTTTGTGTATGTCTGACCATTGCACCACCCCCTTTCCAGCAATTTCTGAAGCATCAACCAGTTATCCTTTCACTTGACAAGAGCTCCATTGAGGGAGAAGCAGTACTGAGAGCTGAACTCTATCAGTCATGGGGGAAACCACCACAGAGCAGGAAACTTGCTGTGTTCCAGGAACCAGAAAAACTTGATGTCCTCTACTAGTTTGCAATTTGAGTTAATTCCTTAGTAGATATGTACCTTACCAGGCCAAACAAATCCAACTCAAGAAATCCAGCGAGATACAACTCTGTTGAAAAGCTGGTTTCCTTGTCTCACAGCTTGTGGAGTGATGCACAATAACACTACGGGAACCCCCGGGAGTAAAATGGAGGGGCTCTGGTAAGAAGTTGTAAGCGCTGAGAGGCAGAGATTCCTGCTGCTCAGGATGGTCTTCAGCAATTCAGACTAAAGGATCAGCCTTTTTAGGTACCTTCAAGTAAAAGTCCATCCACCCCTTCCCTTCTTGAAAACTCTTTTCAACCTAAGCCTTCTGATCCACCGTGCCCAGAAGGTGGCCTGCCCATGCCCACAGTGGTCCCCCAGGGCTCCCAGCCTGGGTCTCCCTGGCTTCAACAAACCTTCCAAAGAGAGACCGCAACAGTTGCGCAAACCTGAACCTTGCCAGAAAGTCTGCCAGCTCTGCTAAACACAACATATATACACCCAACATAGAGCAACCAGCAAAGCCAAAGCATAGCACTCGCCTGCATCCTGCTGGCACTGTGATGGCAACAAGAAACGGGGCAAATTAGCAAGGGAATGGCTGTTCCTAAGGGCTCCCAGCACCTGAGATACGTCAGGTACCTCACTGCAGACATACCCAGCACCTCTGACACCTACAGCACCCAGCACAGCACCATTCTGCTGATTTAGGCAGAGGTACGGCCAGCTTGGAGGGTCCCTATGCTTCTAGTTTTGCAAAAAAAGTTATGCTGCATTGGTTAGCTGTTAACCAAGATTGCTTGAAGAAGTGCAAGAAAGGAAAATTTTCATGAAAACAGAAAACACACAAGATTGCCTAATATCTCAGGCTTCTCATGGAAAAACATTCCACTCGTGATTGTTGAAATGGATTTTACAAGACTTACTGCGATGACACCCAAAATTTATTACAGCTTTTACAACAAGACGGTGTCTAGTAAAGAGTGATGTAGTGACAACATTTACTTGGCTGGATTTAGCTTCTTAGGGCACATAAATATACTTTTGTACTTTAAGAACAGCCATGGCTGGCTACTAAATCTTGAATAATACAAGGCAGCTTTGTAGACCTTTAAACACATACACCAACTTTGTTCTGTCTCCTTCACAAATCTGCTTCCTTACTATCTGCCCAGTCAGTCCCCAAGGTCCTATCCTGCTTGTCTTTTGTCAGCTTCAGCTCTTAAAGTGAAACTGTTTGGAAATCACGCTTTTAAATTCCTATGCTTTTTCAGTATGGAATTCATTACTCTTAGAAAGTGGCCAAATTTGCTTCCCCACCTTGCCCAGTCATAAAACAAACTGTAAATCTTATCTGTTTTCCTTCATATATACATGATGAATTTTGCATGTCTATTTTTATTTGAAAACTTATTTACTGGCCATATGCGTAAGAACCCTATCATAAATATAAATCAAATTTTAGATTTCTGTTAAGCACTGAATAAGGAATGTCTTTGGTCTAACAGTTTAAAAAGAAAATTTAAAAGGACATTAGAGTAAAATAGGAATAACTAGAAAAAAACTTTTTAAAACAAATAGCAATATTTTAGGTTGTGGTTTTTTGGGAGCCAGATTTGAAACATCTTAAAGTGTCCTGATTTCCAGAAAACAGCCCAAGTCCAATATTGGAAAATAAGGTCCCTTGCAAGTGCCTCGTGCTCATGTTGTTGACGACTTCATAAGTAAAAATAATACTTTACCTACATATTGCACTTTCTAATATACTGGTTACCAAAACTACACGAGGACTAGGTGATGCTTTGCCAAATAACGGGACTGTATTTGAAAAACCTGAATCCAGCCAGGAGCAGCCATAAAACTGGGTAAGAGCCCAGACCTGCTGTCTGTATCGTATGCAGAAAGCTGGCTCAGCTCCTGGTGGCTGCCCCAGCCGGAGGAACCCAGCAGCATCCCAGCCTGATGCCGACCTTGCTCTTTCCCTGCCATGGGGCTCCTACAGCTTACTCAGGGGGCTTGGGCAGAAATTACGGTAACTCTTAAGGACCATAGCCACCCAAACTAGCCCTGGCCCTCCCAGCCCCCAGAGAAGCCTGACCCACCAGCCCCACGATGCAAGTAACTCCCAAAGGTCATGTTCCCTGCCCCAAGGCAGGGCACTACCCAGACCCAACACTTATACTTCCAAGAAGGATCGGTCACAAACCCTAGGATCAGCATTACACAAGCAAACCCAGAAATAACTGCACCTATGAAATAAAATCAAAAAACCAAACAAACAGCCAAACCCAACTTAAATGCGAGTTTGCCTACATTTTACAATATCCCCTATATGCAGCAAAGGGTTCAGACTATATCCATGTTCATTTTTGCTGCTGCTGTTCTTATAAAAACATATTGTTCTTTCTCTGTGACATTTCTTCATATCTTTGAAAGAATGCCCTCCTTTACCACAAAATATTTGGCTTGAATCCTCCTGTGAGGACGAGCCAAGGGTTTAGCTCATGTTTTAAAAACAAAAGAAATATTACTCTAAACATGAAATAAACGAGTGCAACTGTAACAGTAGATGGAGATAGAGGTCCTAGCACAACCTATGAATAATTCCAAGTCCTATTAGAAGTAACACAGCTTCCTGAATTTCCCTAGAAAACAGCATGTCATTATTAGGTTCCAGCTTGACTAAAATGCAAAATGTCACTTTTTTCAGAGAAAAAGCTAAACAAAGACAATACGTAGTGTAACAACTGAAGTGAAAAGCTTATCCACTTACAATCTGAAATCATGAAAGACAATGGTGTACGTGTAAACACAGAGATATTAAAAGATGGCTCTTACCTCCGTCCCCAGATCCTGAGCCGGCATCTGAGAAAAGAAGAGAAAGAAATTTATATTCATGTGCTACAGTATGTCCTGTAAGCATGCAAAGCAAGACTGTTCAGTTAAGTGTATTACAGCGTACCTTATGTTTGATGTCATCCCTGGGTAAATTATAGAGATCTAATCTGAACATAGTTCACTCAAGCCATCTTAGTCTCAACTCCTTTTCTTTAAAGTCTCTGTATCAGACTAAAATAACGTAAGCCCTGGAGTGCTGTAACATCTTCAGAAGCCTTTGCCTCGTTTTGTTGTACTGAGACTGATAAAGCTTTGTTCCCAACAGTTGTGCAAAATTACTTCACTTGGCCACTACTAAACTCTCTCCATCAAAGATAATTTTTTAAAGCCAGTTTTTTTGAGGCCAGACCAATTGGAAATTCATGTCATCATCTTTACAAAACAGTGACATCTCATGAGATCATAACTAGTTGGAATAAACCATTGAAATTATTATTACTCAAAGTCTTCAGATAAATGATTAAAATGCTGTTTTTCTGCAGGTTGTTGCTGAGTTTCAAAATTGAGTCCTTTATTTTTCCTCCACTCAGTGTTTTGTTGGCTGGAATGATGAGAGTCACAAATTTAGAAGGCGCAATATCACGAAATTGCCAAGCCCAGGGCTTCATTACGAAACTGTCTAAGCAAAGCAAAGCACAGAAATGCACACACATGTTGGGTTACCAAAAATAGTCCATGAGAGGAGTTTCTTTTGCAAGGAAGGGAGGGAGGTTGTCATCCCATCCTCCCCCTTAGTCGAGGGGTTATCCATTTATCAGCATCAAGATTAATAGAAAGAGTTTGGAAAGGATGCTTTGGGATCCAATTACCCTATGAACTGTTAGATCTAGTTTACTGACAGCAAGGTCTGGTGGATCTGAACTGGCTTGTACATGCCATCATTGCTCAAAGATAAAAAAAAAAGGAAAACCTTTATTTAAATAAACCTGTCACAAGGATGGCTTAAAACAGTAGATTTACACAGCAAGACTACCTGGGGCAGATGAGCAAGGGGGCTGGAAAAGAGAATAGAAAATGGTAGTGTGATGCTCCTTCTGTCCTGATGCTTTTTTCCCAAATAAGCTACTGAGGAAAGGCAGGTATCTTCATCACAATGCCTTCACGGCTCTGGGAAGCGCTGCTTTTCCAGGCGTGCCAGGTCTCCCCAGCACAAAGAAATGAACGCCTGCTATCACCTGCCTCCTGCAATGAACTACCATATTCTCTGGCTCTTTAGAGGAAAAGGACCTTGTGTGTCTCCTCCTGCCCTTACCCTTCGATGCCCAGACCCCTGCCGGTCACAGCCAGGAGGGCTGCCCGCTGCTGGAAAACTCTCAGCAGCCCAGGTCTCTGATGGTCCTGTGCACCCTCTCTCTGCCCCATCCCGCAGGGAAAACCTGAGGTACATGCCTGCTCCCTTCTCCCCTGAGCCTCCTCCTTGGGAGAAGGAAAAAGAGGCCAAATGATCAAGACCTCAGGAAAGCCCTTCTCCTTTCCAAAATCCACAATGTGTTTCAGGAGACGATGCTTCCAACACAGCCACTGCCAGAGGGCAAGCAAGTTTAAGAAAAGATGTCGCAATGCACTGGAGTTATCCCTTTAATCAAAAAGTTTGAAACAAAAAAAGACCAGTTGCTGTGCTGAGAGTTTATTAAGTTGAACAAATCCTACGCCACAATAGGCTTTGTCAGCCTGAGTTCCATTTAATACCAATTTATAGACAAAAAAATTGCAGTGTATGTCTTTTTCCTCTTGAAAATTGTCAGGGAACAGCTTCACAAAAGAACAACTTTTCCAGGGAAAGAAGTTTATTTTCCTCTCAGGTGTACGAAACACAAAATTACAGCACTGCAAAAAGTTTGTCTAATGCACTTTTTATTGAGTCCTCCATCCTCAGCCAAGAAAAAGTTCTGCTTTAAGTTTAAAGAACTCTCTCAAGAACAAAGACTTACTCCTCCTGTTCTTTCCAAGTGAGCTTCACTGCCCACCTCTAACAGATACCGAGCACAAAAGGAAAACATCAAGAACTCCTGCACATAAGCATCTTGGTTTTCCTGACTGCCTTTGCGCATTTACCTATCTAGCTGTTTCATAAAAGCAGAGCTACAAATAACTCACGATGCTCAGAGTTAAGCAAAGATGTCTCAAATGCCAGTCAGTTTTCACATATACTTTTTAATGAATTCTTCCAGCAAGTCCAGAAAAAAAACCCTCATTGCACAGACTTGTTCATTAAGTGTTTTTTGGGCCAAATCTTCAGCTGGTATAAATCAGCAGGGCTCATTACAACCGGTGGTCTGTTGAATCTTACCAGCTGGGAGTCTGGCCCTACATGCATAAGGAAAAACCTAAGAAACTGGATTGCAGGCAGTAATGCTCCAGTTCCATCTCTCCAGATTATGGAGAGGTTTGCAGTAATCCAGATGCCCATTTATCAGACATCTGCTCGTTTAATCTGCTTCCAGTTACTTGTCGTAAGCGCTCAGAAGCGCATGCATCGCACAGGATGATCAGGAGCACAAGACACGTATTTAAAAAAAAAAAAAGATATCAACTTCTGTGTCACACTCTTCAAAACAGCATCAAGGGTATACTGTATCATAGACTGTGAGCCTATACTATGTTATTTACTTAAGAGGGAAGGATGGTAGCAACTTCTCATGCCTAAAACTGCAAAGAATTGACCCATAATGAATTCAAAGGAGGGATTCAAATGGCTTTTGGCATCCACAGGTTATTTTATTCAGGGGTATGGCAAAGGTCTGCAGGCAGCCTGGAGCATGTTACACGTACCAGTCGCACAGGATCCTTCGGACACCAGGAGTATCTCGCTCTGTTGCTTGCAGGCAGCCTGTTTCAAGTAGCATTCATTCTGGTAGGTGTCACCATTGGAGCCGCACACGGGCACGTAGTCATTGTTACACTGATGGAAAAGGACAGAGAGCAGCAGTGTTAGTCACACACGCGGGGTGGCACAAGCATCCCTTTGGGTGTCATCGTCTAAACCCCCCCTGCCCCCCCCCCAGTATTAAAACCCTGGGGAAACAACATAGAGGGAGACACTGCCCTTCCTTTTCACATTTACAGCTATTGGGGGGGAGGGGGGGGGTGATTTTTAAAAAGACAAAAGGCAGAGGAGCATAAACCAGACTTGAACAGGTTAGGGAAAAGATTATCTGAATGGGCAAAGTGTCCAATAGCTGCCCCCAGAGAGGCCTCTCCCTGTGAGAATGAGGCGGGGGGACATTCCCGGGGCAGGAATACGGGCCAGGCAAACATCTCCTCGCATCTGCAGTAGCAGCTCATTTGTTTCCATTGGATGGCAACAGCCAAATTGCAACGAAGAGGCTCGCTTTTCCCCTCCTCCTGCACACACACACCTTCACTGCTTCAGAGAGCGCCGCCTGCACACGCAGGAGTGTCCGTGTGCGCATAACTCTCTATTTAAGTACTTCGCTGTAATTAGAACTGATTGGACAGAGGGAATTTATTTCTGAGAGACCTATGATCCAAATCCATCCCTCTTTCTGCAGGGACATTTCTGTTCCCGGCGAGCTGTGCCCGGGATGCTGTGTGAAGGTCCAAGCTCTCCCCGCAGCGGCGGGCGGGCAGGAGCTGCAGCACCACCGCCAGCTCAGCCAGCGCGCTGAAGAGCGCAGAAGTCACTCGCGCCACGCACCCTGCCGTCACCTCAAACCCCTGCTCAGCTCCCCAGACTACCCGCTTTGTTCACTCTGCCGCTGAAAGACGGCTTTGCCCTCTCTTGTTCATTTTAATAAAAATAATTCCATTTTATATTGAAAATTGGGCAACCTACCGGGTGCAGTTATCATAAGATAATCACACTCTGAGGCTTAGAAATACTTGGATGTACCCTGTACGCAGTAATTATATCAGGGATATGATTATCTCATGATTACTGTACTCCTGGTATGTCTCATTGTTTAATTATAACAAGTGGAATGATCACAATTATTATTTACAAATGCTCACCTCTGCTTAAATCCAAGTAAAAATTTAAAAGAAATCATACTTCCTATTTAGCTGCATTATGCCACAAAGTGTCTGAGGTGTGTTCGTCAGGCACAACGTAAAATGCAGAACTGAAATTCCAGGGATATAAACAACAAATATGCTTCAAAGTGAATGACTACAGAAGTGATTAACACAAACAATTGCACAGATTGCATTAATTGCAGGCCTCCATGCAGAGCGGCTGCCAAGAAATTATTCATAGCTGGTCAGAGTGACATTTTGATTGGGCCAAATCAAATGACATTTTCCTTATGCATTGTATTTTCTTAAATCTTTCCGAGCTGCTGCCCACCCCCAGCATTCTCTTCCCTTGAAAAGAAAACCAGCAGCCACAACAGTAGAAATCCTCTCCTTCTGCTCCTAACGAAGGGCTCCTCCATGCAAAGATTGATTAAAAAGTGTTTCTATGCTATTGTCACCATTATGTTCCAAATCTGAGCAGTGTTTCTAGCAGAAAATACCAACTTCATCCAGAAGCTCAACAGCAATTGCTGGAGGCTGATCTGGAACACTTAACCAGGACAGTGAACACAATCATGTGAATTTTCTAAAGCATGAAGGATCAAATCGTGCTTACTTTAGACACGCTATCTGCTTGTCACCAAGGGGACTTTTTGCCAGAGCAATCTGTGCGGAATTTGGCGCAAAGTATCTCAACGGGCTCCCTTACACGTAGAAACAATGTTGGATCCTCTTCCCTAGAAACACAGTGGCAAACTCTCTGCTGGTTTTGCCCAGAGCAAGAGGCGGTCTTTCACACAGACTCAGCTGCAGATCTGCAAGGCCAGTCTGCCCTGTGTTGCCAGTGTACGGCATCAAGAAATCCTGACCCACAGAAACGAGTGACAGAGCTGCTATGAGCTAGGCGGAAACTTCTTCCAAAGCTTGGCAATTTTAAAATGCATTTGAAAGACACCAGGTCTCCAGGAAGGCTTAACTCTCTTGACAGGAGTTTCCCCATCTCTCCTGTGGTTCATGCCGCACTTGAGCATGGCTTCAGCCAGCGGGACGGAGTGTGCTCCACGATGAGCTCAGGTGGTACAGCCGTTTCTTTCTCAAACTGTGCTGGACCCAGATACATTTCTTCATCTCCTGCCTGTTCTTCCCACCACTGCCTTTGGACAACCAGTATTCAGACAGAAAAGGCAGGAACCTAGAAGCTGCCGCTGAGCCACAGGGAACAACAGGGGTGAGAGCTTCCAGACAGATCCTGCCTTGGCTTTGAGCTGGGATGGCTCTGAAAGCCACCAGGAAACAGTAGTGGAAGTTACCCAGGAAAGAAAACAAGACAGCTGATGAGAAGGTTGTGACGTTAGTCACCAGGTTACTCGTGACCCACTAGAGCTAGGCTCTTGTACTTGACCATGCTGAATCCAACATCTGCAGCTCTTCATTGTCATAACATACTTATTGCTAATACTGGAGGATATTAGACCTTGACTGCCATAGTCTCCTCAGTCTAGTGACACATTTTTGGCACTGGTTTAGGGCTCAATAGACCCAGCCCTAGATGTGAGAATGATTCTCCCTCCCTAAAGTAAGGCCTGATCAAGCACATGGGGAAATTGACGTCAAAACTCACACTAAACCCAGCAGCATAGCACCATACTGTCGACTTCTTACGCACACAGGTTCATAAAATACAGCTGTAGAGAAGGGAAATGGACACATCCAATTCAACCAGCATCAGTCAAAGGCTGCCTTCCTCAGCACTAGCAGCCTCAAGTGCCCACCATCACAGCCAGAGACAAACCAGCTTTGCAAGTGTCAGGGTCAGTGCCGTGCACTGAAAGCATAAGGTTTATCTTCTAAATAAAATTATAACCTGTGTAACTCCTCATCCTGCTAACACTGTTAAAAGTTTGACCTCCTCCTACTCTCATGGATTAACTGTTCCCAAAACGCCACCTACATCTTGAACCAAGTAGCACGAAAATATATTCAGGAAATATAATATAAAGCTGCAAGTCGGCCAGGTGATGTTCCAGCTCCACAAACACTGAAGCTTGTGAGGGATTCAACACACATGAAAACAGGGCTCTTTCCTCACATAAAAAACAATGAGTGTCCACAGTCTTGGTGACTAAAGAGAAAAGACATGCCACATTGATGGAAATACTCTGTTGTATTTTTGGATATACTTCATGACTTCTAAGAGGGAAGAAAACCTGGGCTGCCAGACCTACGGCTCTGGGCAGACTCAGGTACAGACCCTGACAAGATGTGTCTCCAACTACACACCTCCTGGCACAGCTCTGCACCTTCTGGTGGACCCACTGAGCTTGTTTTGGGAGGGAAAGGGTGGTGGTTTACCCCACGCTCAGCCCCACTGCTGGAGCCAGCGCTGGCCCAGTGCCTTCCCTCCCTTCTGACACCAAGGTCTGGGCTTGCACTGAGCAGGGGACAGGTCTGCGTTTACTGATTAGAGTGGGACATGGTGTTTTCCAATGCAATACATGTCTCATCTTGAGGAGTCAGTGAACGGGCTACCATTTTGCAGTAGAGTACGACAAGACAGCCAACCAATATGAATCCCTTTCTTAGTACATGCCTGCCTGCTCTCCAGGGATGGAAGCTTAACTCAGGTGTTACAGAGCAGTCTGATCATATTCACCCTTTCAAATAACAATAAATTAATTTTAACTCCACTTAGACAAACCTGATGCACCTGTGATTCTGGTTTGAAAAAACCCAAACCCAAATTGCAGCAGCCCTGCTCCCCACTTCTGCCACCCCCAGCCCTGGACTTTTCAACAGTATGGAAGCAAAATTAGCTTTCCGTCCTTGTCTATTCTCTCAAGCTGCAGTTAAAGCCCCTGGCAAATTCTGAAGAAAACATAAAAAGTAATTATAATGATGAGGAGTCTGCTATTGATTTGTTCACTATCACCCCTGAGAGCTGTCACTGAAACGGGGGACCTGAATTCTGATGGAGGACCCCCTTACTCGTGACATAAATTACCTGGCTGGCTCTGCCTCACTCGGCCAGTCTCAGACACCACACTAGAAATTAATTTTCTACTCTGGTGGCAGATCTTTTTGGCTTGTCACACTGTCCACTGATGTTACAAGAGAAGCAAACATCCCCCCAGCTCTGCCTGTATCAAAGCAGACGCATTTGACTACAGAAGCCCCCGGCACTGCACCACCCTTCGCAGCGCCAGCACAGGATCAGCCACAGGTAATTTGCCCTCCAAGGTCACAGTCAGCCCTGCGGCTCCACGGAGGGCTCAAATCAAGACAAAGAGCTCCGAATGTTTACGGGGCCTGATCCAAAGGCCACTGAAACCAAAGATTACTGCTGGTTTCAATTCATTTACCAGCGATCAGGTCCACAACTGCCCAACTCATTCTTTGGATCTCACTTACATACTCATACACCAGTTATCTGATTTCCTTAAATCTGTTTCAGCTGCCCCCTTGAGAAGTGCTCAACTCAGCATATAGATAGCTTTCACCTCTCAAAGAAGAGACAATGCAGCCCAAAGAGGTTTACTTAGCTTCATTTACCCTGAATCATCAGGGACTGGCATCCTGTCTTGGGAAAACCAGGCTCCCAACACCTTCTTCCCTGCTGATAGCAGCATCTGAGGTTGCTCCTTCTAGGCTACGAGTCCACTGCTTTATGCCACATGGCAACACCAAACTGGGACCAAAGACAAGACCCAAGCGCTCTCTGTGGCCGCTCTGAGTTCCCAATGCTCATGGCACAACATCTGTCCTAGCTTGCCACCAATAGGACACGTTACAGTCATTTCACTACATTACAGATTTTTCTTAGAAAGAGAAAACAGACCAACCCTTAAATCACTGCACATGCTGAGCCAAGGCAAATGCTCAAAACAGCATTCTTACATTGAATTTTTGATTGCATGCAAACTAGAAATGGAATAAAAAACCCCCACGGTCAGTATGAATTCTCTCCCAACATGGGAAACACAAGCACTTCAGCAAACAACTGTCTTGTTCTTATTACAGAAAATTCCTTCTTTGTTTTAAATGAAGGAATTTATCACTTGGGTTTTTTCTCTGAAGACACATTTGGCTCTAGAAATATAAACGATACTTGTCACGCTTCAAAGCGAATAGTCTATCAAAGCTCAATAATAAATTAATCATTACAGATGTGCACGATCTTGAACTGTGCACTATTTGGCCTGCTCTACTGTAAACACTCAAATCAATAATAAATTAATCATTACAGATGTGCACGATCTTGAACTGTGCACTATTTGGCCTGCTCTACTATAAACACTCAAATCAGTGTTACAAGTTCCACAACTTCACAGATCCACATTAAAAAGCCAGAAACCACAGGGGCATAAACGTATACACGACACGTGCTGGTACATGCTTAAAACTCCTTTAATTTGTTCAGTTTTTATTCAGGTCATTATGTAAAGCACAGCTGTTTTGCGAGTTGGCTAAAACATATTAAATGGAATCCTTCATAATGAAATCGTCTGACTTTGAGAATGCCTGAGGTTTAGATGTAGCTGCAAGAGGGAGAGAGAAGAAATAGATGGAAAAAAACCTAGTACTCAGTAATAGCCCCCCTAAAAACTATATAAAACCTAAAGGAAGTTCATGATTTTGGAACAGAGGGATTGCTCTTTAATCTGATCAGCTGGGCAGATAAACAGGCAGAAGCATTGTCACTATGCAGCCCTTCCTGAAAATATCGCATAAGCACATTACAGATCCATTTCTTTAACTAGATCAGAACTCCGAATACAATAAGCCACGATCTGTATCAGAAATGAATTTAGAAAGGACTCTAAATCCTTGTTAAAAGGGCAGAGACACAAAATCAGAAATGCACAACCTGAAACTGCAGACCCGAAGGGACATTTAAAGCCACAGCATCTGCATTTTCCCAGAGAAACTTATGTCTTCTTGACACCAGTTGGTTCTCCTGCCGGCTTTTATACAGCCTACCGGGTTTTCCCTCTAACTTCTCTGCATGTAGAGAAATAAATTGCCAAGTGATAGGTTATAAAGAGAGATCCTTGATTTGTATTCTCATTAGTGAATTAGAGAACAAAGTATCAATCGTCTTACCTTGAACTGACAGACACAAGTCACACTGTCTCCAATCCTTAAACATTCCCCATCAAATTTACAGGTATTGGTGTCGCAGAGAAAGAGATCATTTTCTCTGTCATCGTAACCTCAAATGTAAAGAGGAGAAAAAAAATAAAAAATGTCATCTTTGGTCTAGCAAGTGGAACAATACAGGATGATTGCATTTTAATGCACACAGCACAATAACCTTGTTGATGAAATGATACAGTCCAGATTTCTTTTGTCCTTCCCTGTCCTCAGTTTTCCACTTTTTCTCTTGTTTCTCCCTCAGTCTTTCTATTAATCCTTATTCCCCACAGCCTCACACACTTTTTTTCTATTTCACAGACTCTGTTTCCTCAAAAGTCACCCAGTAATTATGCTATTTCATGGCTCTGGATTGGAAATATCATCAACTTATCCCCATCCGATTGCAAATGTGTTGGACAAAAGTCCAAATTGGAATTTCTCCAGCCCATGATGCAACAAAGCCCCCAATAATAAAGACAAACAGGCTATGTGTTTTCCGTGATGGTCTGTCTGATCCCAATGAAGATTGATTGCCTCTAAGTTAACAGGAGAAGTGCCAGGTTCCCCACAAGCCGCTGAGTGAACCTAGCTCTTTGCCTTCATTTTCTCCAGGAACCAACAGATCTGACTGAAGATTCAGTTCACGAATACAAGCATGAATTTCAGATTTCGCTAGCTGACTTCCCACTCCAACAGCGTGCAGCAAGGTATTAAACAAAACAGCTATATCAGACTCCAAACCCATTAAGATCCAAATCCATCAATTTGTTTGAAGAAAAATACTAGCACTCTTAACCATATCACTACATGCTTAAAATTAAGATCTTACAGTGGAAATTCACCCCAATCTAACATATTATGTGCAATGCACACATTACCCCAAATAACACTCCTTCCCTTAGAAGGCTATTACAGTCTAATTTCAGAATTAGTTTACGTATCGGAGAAGGGCCGACTGCTAACCTACATAAAAAACTCATTATTAAAGGTCAGCCCGACTTTAAGGAACAGGCACCCGGTCCCCGGTGTCCGTACCCCGATTTGCTCTCGATCGGGAACAGCCGCCCGCAGGATGCGCACACACGGCCCGGCTCCCTTCTCCCGCAGACACACGCCGAGCTGCCCCGTTGAAGTGCGGGAGTTGCGCTCTGGCGGTGCCGGGCAGCCCTGCTATGGGGAGACGCCCGCGGCCGCGGCGCTGCGCCCCGGCGGAGGGGGCGCGGCTGCCGCGCCCGGCCCCGCGGAGCTGAGGGCAACGGGGTGCCCGGGGGCTGCGGCCGCGCCGGGAACGGCGGCGAGCCCCAACGCCTGGACTTTTTGCCTTCTCTATTCCCGTGTTTCTACCGGGACGCGGAGTCGCCCTCTGAAGTTGCCTTCCCCGAGCTCAGCCGCGTAACTTTGAGCGCCCGGCTCGGCCGGGCGCGGGGTGCCCCGGTGCTTACCGGAGCAGTTCCAGCCGGTGGGCGTCTGGCAGTCGCTTAAGGAGGTAGGGAAGGCCGCCAGCTTGTCGGGGCGGGCGAGGACGAGCAGCACGGCGGGCAGCAGCAGCCAGCAGCAGCAGTCGCAGAGCGTCCAGCCGCCGCCGCCACCGCACTGCCGGGGCGGGGAGGGTTCCCAGGGCACCATGACTTCCTAACTCAACTCTCCGGCGGCGGCGGCGGCGTAGCCCGCGGGCGGCAAGGACGGGCGGCGGGGCCGCTGGGCATCCCGGGGCCCCGGCCGGCGGCGGCAGCGGATCAGCGAGCGGCGGCCGAGTGCGGGTGCGACGCTGGGGCGAGCGGCGGAGCCCGGCGGGGCGGCGCGGGGGTGCGGGCGGCGGCGGGGCGGGGAGCGGCTGCCATAGGGGCCGGGCGGCGGTGAGCGGGGGGAGGGCGCGGAGGGGCCGCCGCCGCGCAGCCGCCGCCGCCGCCTGCCCCGCTCTGCCGCCCGCATCCCTCTGCGCGGGGGAAGCAGCAGGTCCCGGCCCGCCGCGTCACGTGCCGCCGCGCCGCCGCCCCCATTGGCCGAGCGGGATGCGGGGCCCGGCGGGCGGGGCCGGCGGGGCTGCTGCGCCCCGCGGCAGCGCCCGGGGCCGGGCCGGGCCGCGCCGCCGCCGGGCGGGGTGGGAGAGAGGCGCCGCGCCCGCGCTCGGCACCCCCGCGCCCCGGGACGACCCCCGCGCTGCGCCGCTGGCTGCAGGGATGCGGGCAACCCCGACGGGGCGGGGGCCGGGCAGCGCCGCGCCGCACCGTGCGCACCCATACGTGTGCGCGTCCATACATGTGCGTGCCCATACATCCCATACATGTGCGCGTCCACACATGTGCGTGCCCATACATCCCACACATGTGCGCGTCCACGCATGTGCGCGTCCACACATGTGCGTGCCCATACATCCCATACTTGTGCGCGTCCACACATGTGCGCGCCCATCCATCCCATATATGTGTGCATCCATGCATGTACGTGCCCATACATCCCATACATGTGCGAGCCTGTACGTCCCATACATGTGCGCTCCATACATGTGGGCGCATCGCCCGCTGACCGGCGCAGAGCCGCAGGTGGCAGGCTCACCTGGGTGCGCCGGCATTGTCATACGTGACCCCCCTCCCAACGCACGCACGCCCGGGAGCTGCTGAAGTTGCCCGGCCGCCGCGCACCCCGGGTGCCTGTACTTAATCACGCACGGATGCGACGTTAGGAAAATAAAAGACGGTCGCGGATGCGGGGCCTGGGGCGGGCACGCGGCCGCCGAGGTGGCGAGGGGAAGAAAGGAGCGCAGCGGGGAAAGCGGGGAGAAGAGGGAGAGGGAGATCCCGCCCGGCCTCGGCAGGCAGCGGCCAAGGGCTTGTCGGGCTGCAGCACCATCCCCGCGACGGAGCCGGAGGAAAAATGCACCATCACGGCGGCAGGGAGGGCTGCTCTGCCCCGCAACGCCTAACGCACGCCCGGATACCGCGGAGCGAGGAAGCCCCGCCGCAGCTTCCCTCCACCTCCAGCCGCCGCTTTGCCACGGGGCTGCGGGCGCCGCCTCTCCCCGCTGCGCCCTTCGCCGCGGGTCCTCCTCCCCTCCTCCTCCTCATCTCCGGGGCTTTAGTTTTGGGAGGTAGCGGCCAGGGCGGGCGGTGGGGACTCCACCACCCTCCCGGGGCGGCGGGAGCACAGCAGCAGGGTCCCCCCCGTCCCCGGTCGGTGCTTTGCGGCCAATGCTCGGAGCCGCTCGCCCCGCTCCCTGCCCCAGCCCCGCCGCGGGGCTGCGGTCGGCTCAGCTTCGCCCCCTGCTCCGCGCATCTCCGGGGCCGCGGCCACTCGCCGCCGGCGCCCGGGGCGCAGCGAAGCCCACAGACACCTGCCAGGTAAACGGGACCCCTTCGCCCCCCGCCCGGCATTTAACGTGCGGCGGGATGGGGCGGCCGGTGCGGCAAGGACACGTTAGACCGGAAAATAAATTAAAAAAAAATATCGGATCAATTCGTCCAGACGGCATCAGGGAAGCGCTTTCTAGGCACGGGCGTTCAGTTCCCGCGGATGCGGGCAGCGCTACCGATCGGGCCGCTGCCCGGGGAGGCGAGAGCCGCCCGCCGAGCAGCCGGGTCCGTCCCGTCCCGCGGGGCAGGACGGCGGGGCTCGGGGCTCAGCAGGCAGTCCCCCCCGGCTCCTCCTCTTCCTTTGCCCCCCCCCACCCTTCTCCCTGCGGGGCGCAGCTCGGGAGCCCCGAGGGCTCCGGCGCCGCCGCGGGGCAGCAGCGGCCCCCGGACGGGCAGGGGCGAGCTCCGAGGGCGGTGGCTGCGGGCGGGAACAAGCACGGTTTGCCCGCGGGCCCGGAGATCCCCGCATCTGTGTCAGGAGGCTCTGCTGGAAGTCTGCTTTTCCCAAAAGGATGATCTCCTTTTCGACCCCTAAGTTAAAGATTTAGGACTTGCTGTTTAAAAATACTGCCTGGTGGATTTGATGCAACCAAGCTTTTGAGGCGTCTCTACAAATCCATACAACAGTACTACTGCTTAGTATGCCTTCATATGGGGGGCCCGGGTACACGGGAGACAAGGAATATTTTATGCTCATATCATTCCTATCTAATAAGACAAGTTTTCTTCTACCTTCTTTCTGTCCCATACATCTACATCTGCTCCCCGCTCTGCCCACCTGCCGCTATTTGTATTGACCTCATCTACCTACCTGCAGTCCAAAAGCCTTTGCTACAATTAAAAGAGTATCAATTTGCACATTCCAATATGTGCTAAGGCTCTGAAGAGGATCCACACAAATCCTTGTGCCTACTGTTTCCTATTGACTAATCAAGCCGTTGACTAAGCAGCACCTCACAGAAAGGAAATAGTAATTTTTACTGCCTGCTAGTGGTTGCAATGAACCTTATCCTTCATCTTCTGTGGGCTTACAAAGCATCTGCCAGCTGAGCACCTGGTGCCAGATCGATTTTTTTCTTTCCCTTTAGCTCTTTATTTCACCTTTTTGTGCCACTCCATTATTCCATTTACTGTCATATTCTTTCTGTTTCCCCTTTCCCCTCTCACCTCTTTCTTTGTTTTTAACTTGTTTCTTCTTTCACATATTCATTATTTGTTGCTTGCTGAAACTCAGCTCTCTTCTTGGCTGATCACTGAGGTGCTTAAAAGTAAAAAATGTCCTGGCTGGCCAGGTATCAGTCACACAGACTCACCAAGGGAATGTCCTGCTCTCTCTTCCTTTCTTCTTGCTCTCCCCTTATTTCTTCTTCCTGCTTCCCTGCTTGCTCTATGGGGTTTCACTGCTCTATTTTCTCCTGGTTGCAGTTACTGTGGCCCACAGTTTCTGTTCTCATTCTCTTTTTTCTTCTTTTCCTCCATTCTCCTCCCTTCTTCCACCCCAAACTCCTTTCATTTCCACATAGCTACAGATCATAAAGGCACCACTGCCCTCCTTATTTAGAGACCAGTTTACCCAGACCATACAGAGAATGAAATTGTTAGGCCAGTCTTTCCCAGTCTCGCAGCCAGGCCCTCTCTGATCCATCTCTTCTGTCACTATAACTCACGCCCAAGATGATATCGCAAGCGTATCCAGCATTCACTGAGTATCATTAAATACAGCAGCAGAAGCCCGGCTATGGCCCGTGTTCTCCCCAGAGTGCCGTATAACACCGCAGAGACTGAGTCTTGGGCACACAGTTCTGACTTAACATTTACCCTGCTTTATTTTTCAGCCGCTTTTCAGTTCCCAACAGGAACTGCCTGGGGAGACAAAGGAGCCCCTCTATTTTTGTACTTGTTTTCTGACTTTGGAATATGGAAGCTCCACCAGAGGTCCTGTAATTGTCACAATATGATGCTTGAACTATGAACCCGAAACTGTCTGAAGGGCAATCTGCAGTATTATGGGTTTTGCTGTGACTAGCACTGGTATTTTCTTTAAAAAGATTTTCCTCGTTGATATGAGAACTTTACTTATAAAAAAAAGTTATGATAAAAATACATCTGTCAGTGTTCCAAAAGGGACAGCCAGACCCACCAGCCCCATTTCTCCATTACTCTCTCTCATAATTTCATTTGAATTATAGAGACTGAGATACAATGATTTTTTCATGTGGTTCCTAGCTCCAAAGCATACATTCTTCTGCCCTATTAATCTGACAATGTGCACGCCATCTCTCGGTAGCACATTATTCCCAGCTATACTTCAGCACTCGGGCTAGCTGACACCTGCATCTTGTACTCCCTGATGTTCCCACCCCATCTCATCACTACACAAAAGCTACTACTTGTAAACCATGTGAAGGGTTCACTACCACGCAGGCAGCGTTATGCTAGTGTCATGTACAAATTGCACCCAGCATCTCCTCCCCATTCTCAGTGTCCAAACCAAGTACCAAAGACCAACAGCCATTGGTACAGTTCCTTGTGGTTACATGTTTGGCTCCTGTGCCGGATAAGCAGCAAAAGTGATACGAATCCTTGGAAGGGCTCATATGCTATGAGGAGAGACTATATCTCAAGTAGTAAAGCCGTTACTTGTGGAGCTTTTCTGAGGCCTGTGCAGCTTTTAGATACTTATACTACAAGAAATGGGCAGATGAGCAGTCTTGAGGGCAGCTGATACCGATACAGTTTTATCCGATACACATGGTTACACCACATGTACCAGCGCTTGGAGGAGATCAGCTTCTAGACGAAAAGCAGCTGGTTGAGATGTTTCAGGTGCTCTGAGGATCTCAAAGTGAGGTCAGATCTGCCCTGGCCATGCACTGCACTCCTTGAGCTAGGACTGGGCAGCAGTAGCCAGCAGCTGAGGCCTGGGACCAGACTGCACCTGATCCCAGTCCCACGTAGCCACGTCTGTGAGTAATGCCTTCTGTCGCTCTGCTTGGCTAGGAGATGGTGTACTAGTGACAAATTATGCAACCTCAGTTATTCGCACTTGTATTATATATCTTGGCTGTGCTGTTCTTGGAAGCCTGCAGCTTCCCAAAAGTTTCCCAGAACTTGGGAGAAGCCAACTGGTACAGACAAGCTTAGCAAAACCTCCTCAGCAATACAAGCCATGGGTACACAACACCCGTTCTCTTTCGGCTCTGTCTACTCAAAAACTATAAAGCTGAGTTTGTGGATGCTTATCTTTAAAACACTTTACGGCTTGTGTCTGATGTCTCTAAAGGCCCTAGGAAGGTGACCTTGGTCAAGAACACCAATGAAAATAAGGCTTCTTACAGTCCAGCTAATATTCATCAACAACATTTTCCTCAAGCCAGTACCAAAAGTATGCTATAAGGTTCCACAGCTGCTAAGAACAAATCCCACCAAATGCACTGCTGACACCACGTTGCCACATGTTTATGAAACACACATGTACAGAATTAAAAAAAAAAAAATCCACTTTGTACAATTCTTGAGAGAATGAGAGCCACACCACGTGCATGATCAACTGCAAGATACCACCAGGAATGTTAGTTCCTAGAAAAAAACAAGGTCAAAAAAATCTATTTCATTTACAAGAGAGTTGACCAAATAAGGTCCTACTAAAAAGAATGGAGTGTAGGAGTCACCTATTTTCAATGTAAATTCCTCTTGACAAAAGAGCAGGTATGATTCCAAAGACCCCAGAAAAGGCTTGGGAGCCCAGCTGCCAGTTAGAAGACCAAACCCAGAAGGAAAGGATGTTGCTTTTTCCAGCAGAAGACCAGCAAAGGACACACAACCTGTATGGACTCGCTGTGTATGAAGCTGGTGTTTCTCCCCCCATGGAAGAACAAAGGTTATTGCAGGTCCGTCTATTTTCAGGCCTGGTTTGACCAAAAAGTTGGCAGACAGCCTACACACGTGATCCTGTCACAAGTGTGTGAATCTCAAGCAGATTTTATGATCATCTATTTTTCATGTGTGCAGGAAAAGCACACGTGCCTCACTCGAACACACAGGCAGTAGGGTACTCTTTGCCTACATGCAATTTTACAGATTTTATACAGCTTTCATCTAAATCACATATCTCAATGCAAAGTATACCACTCTTGGATACCACATGGATTTTTAATGCTCTGAGGAATCCTTTGGGTCTATAAACAACAAGTAGATTGCATTCATCTACATACTGTCAGACTTTTTTCCCCCTTACTTGTGAGAAAAATAATGGCTCTTATTCTTCACTTGAACTAGTGTGTAATCCAAGTACAATTCATGGCCCATTATGAGAAAAGCATGCCGTATTTTTCATTGTAATTAACTGCTTCAGAGCAAGACTTCTCATGTTTAAAGATGAAGAAAGGTCTCAGCTTTTCCTGAAAGACAACTTGCCTTTTAGCAGTGTGTCTCACACTTTGAGTTTTGACTGAAACATTCCACTACTTTGGTGACCCATTATGCCAAAAAAGCTGTCTCATGTTATGCTTTACTTTCAACGGAATGTGCTGGCACATGCCAAGAAACAAAACAAAGTATTGTAATATATACTGGAACACTATTTTGTGCTGCTCCACACATGAAATTGATGTCAGAAAAAATTGCACAAAGGGCATGGAAAATGCGAATAACTACTGTGATCCTTTTACCTTCAGTTTTAAATAGATGGATTGAAATGCACGGATCCTAAAGATTTATGCATCCGTTTATAGTCCATTCTGGAGTTTTAACATTTCATGCAGCTTGTAGGAGGGAGTGTATTATTTATACAAAGTCATGGTTATTCAGCAGTGTTTATTCCTGAAGAGCAACAAAACGACTTCAAGGGAGAAGAAGAAATTCATAACTGGTTTACTACCAGGGTTAGCCAACTTAACAGTCTTATTTCTTGACTGATTTACAAAGAGCTTTGCTCCTACAAGCACCTTTGTAGGAGTGGACATTTTGCTACCAGCAGTAGAAATCACCTCCATCTCCCAGGACAGACAGCACTACAATGGATTAAGTGGCTTGACAGTTCTTCGCAGAGTCAGACACTGAAAGAGGTGGTGGTGGTGGTGACCGTTACTGTTGTGGAGATACTTGAGGTTTATTTTTGCAGCTCTCTTTCCAGCACAGTACTGAATGGAGATGCAGAACTGGGGCCTGCAAGAAGGCAGCTATTTGCTGATATAATTTCTGTGTGACGACAGTTTCTTGGCCGTGCAAACTATTTCTTCTGTCTGCTGCAGTGTAACATCCATCTCTTATTTCCCATTATTTTCCTTCTCTATCTTTGGGCTCTTTTGCCCAGAGTTGGTTTTAAGGCAAAGAGCATGAAAGTGTTATAATGTGAAAGAATAAATGCAGCCTTAGCATACCATTGGTCTTTCTAGCTATTCTTCCTAGCTACTTTACCTCATTGGAATTGTAGTGGTCCCTTTTGTTCCTATCAGGGAATAAAACTGTTTCAGTGAAAAAGAAAAAAAAATGGAGAAATACATCAGCATTTTCAAATGGCATTTCTCAGTCAACTTCTAGGTTCACCTTCTTGCAGAAGTTACATTCGGCTCACCCCAGCTGACCGCATAGTATCCTTCTATCTAGATACGATTCCTGCAGACTACCAAGGAGAACTAATAGTTTAACCAAACAAATCCTAATCAATCTGACTTATCCACTCCTAGTTCCATGTGTGGAAAGGCTGTCAACAGAAACATCTGAACTGCGTCTATGTGTAGAGGCGAGAGGGCCCAACTGCAGACAGATGTAGTACTGCTCAACATACAGACATATGAGCCATTTTTGCTTGTTTTCAGTAGACCCTTGAGGACAAGCTGTTTAACAGAGGCAGCGAAGGAGGAGTGCTGTTTCCTGCGAGAGAGGCAGCATTGCTGAAGGCCCACAGACACTATACACTCTGATGAAGTACCTCATATGGGTCTTCTGATGTATAGCTAAGAGGAAGAGATCAGAGCAAGGTTACAGCGGTGTTTTCCTTGTACTCTTGCAGGCAGCTGGAGGCTGGGACTGCTCAAGGACAAGAGCTAGTGTCTCTGTGGTTAACAGCTCCTGATAGATTTTCTTTCCATGAATTTCCCATGAACCACACAAACATACGGCAGACAGGAGGACTTGTGGTCATGAGCTTCACTACTGTGTGAGAAGATAACTTTCTTAAACTTGGCACCTGCTAACATCATTTGATATTCCTACTTCATGCATTATGAAACAACATACAATCATTTTGTATTCAGTACCTTGTGCCAACCCATATCTGTAAGCTCTGCTACATGTCTCCTGATATATTGCTAAATCATTCTAACAGATAACAACCTGTCCATGCTTTCCTTCTGCATATGGATGGAGACCTAGCATCGGCCTCCCTGCTTATGAGAAGCACCAGTGGGCAATGTCTGACCACGGTGTGCCCTGCTGTTATGAGCGCCCCTGCCACAGTAACTGAGCACATGGTGTGGGTACCAGAGCACGCACCCACAGACACTGTTTTGGGAGCAAAGGGCACTTGTATGGCCCAGGCAAATACCAAGATATGTATGAACGTGGACTTCAATTCAGCTACTCTGTCATGGTATCATGCCAAAGTGACTATGCCACAGTGGTGGTGTGGTCCCGTGCACTAAGCAGTGAAAGGCTGATGGGCAGCCTTCATCTCGCCTGTCTCAGGTCAGAGAATGAAGGGTCACGGGAGCAATTCTCATTGTTCTTGGGAATGGGGATCAATGAAAATTAAGTATAACGGAAAAAGTGCTAAGACTCTTGAAGGATTTGCATAAGAAGGATTCTCACAAAGATCAGAAGTCAATATCCTTAGAAATTTTTTACACACACAGAGGTGCACAAAAATTAATGATTTAGCTATTATGAAATCCCGTATCTGAGAAGGGAGAAGCCCAGAAGAGCTACAGTTCTGAAAAACAGATCATTTGGCATTTTCTATCTAAGGATCTGAAAGGGATGTTTTGTCAATACTGATATTGTACACAACAGACTACCAACAGTTAGCACAGAGATAATGTTCTATGTAAAATTAACAACAGCTAGCACAGAGATGATGTTCTAAGGAAAACTAATATTTAACATATTTAACGTATAGCACAGATACCTAGCCAGGTATAGTATTTTATGAAGCCACACTAATCTATCTGGTTTGCAAGCTATCATGCATATATTTAACTTTACCTTAAACGAAACAAAACAGCTATACAGAGAAGCATTGTTGAAAACTGAAAACATTTCACTCCCTATCGTGTAATTAATTTTTTATTCAAAATGTCATTGCTTGTGTGCGATAGAAACATTTTTTATGATCAGTCAGGCAAAAGTAACTATTATTTAGAAATGATTTGAAGGCATACCAACTCAAAACAGTAAAAAATGCAAATGAAGATGCTTCACTAGCTAAAACATTTATTGCAAATACCACATATAAATGGTAACTTTAAAAAAAAACAAATAAAAAAAAACCAGCAAACCAAGACATGTAAAGTACATCAAGGAAACCTCTGTAATAATAAAGAGACCTTTGCTGCCTAAAATGGAAAGTTTAATAGTTTCCATTTAAAGAAAGAGGAATTAAAGGCAGAGTGCAGTTTTAAATACCAACCCTATCTACTCTGAAAAGGGTGGCACAGAATCATTTTTCATAGGTCTGTGACATGCACAAACAGAAAGCATCCCGGGTACTCACTGCCCGACACATGAAAATAAAACTGGCTTTTGCGTCTACTAATACTGGGAGACCCAAACTGAAGGTGAGCGAGATGTCTTTACACTTGTGATATCTTGTGAACTTGTGAATATACAGGAGTCTATGGGACCTGACAAGATGCATCTTAGAGTCACACAGAATCACAGAATGGTAGGGTTGGAAGGCACCTCTGGAGATCAACTAGTCCAACCCCTCTGCCAAAGTAGGTTCACCTAGAGCATGTTGCACAGGAACGTGTCCAGGTGGGTTTTTCCAGAGAAGAAAACGCGACAACCTCTCTGGGCAGCCTGTTCCAGTGCTCTGCCTCCCTCAAAGTAAAGAAGTTCTTCCTTATGTTCAGACAGAATTTCCTTGTTGCCTCTTGTCCTGTCACTGGGCCCCATTGAGAAGAGTCTGTCCCCATCCTCTTGATACACACCCTTCAGATATTTATAAGCATTGATGAGATCCCCTCTCAGTCTTCTCTTCTCCAGGCTAAAACAGACCCACGTCTCTCAGTCTTTCCTCATAAGAGAGATGCTCCAGTCCCTTGATCATCCTCTGGACTCTCTCCAATAGTTCCTTGTCTTTCTTGGACTGGGGAACTCAGAACTGGACACAGTACTCCAGATGTGGCCTCACCAAGGCAGACTAGAGGGGGAGGATGACCTCCCTCAATCTGCTGGCCACACTCTTTCTAATGCACCTCAGGATACCATTGTCCTTCTTGGCCACAAGGTCACATTGCTGGCTCATGGTCAGCTTGTCCACCAGGACTCTGCAGAGCTGCTTTCCAGCAGGTCAACCCCTAACCCATACTGGGTGCATGGCATTATTCCTTCCTAGGCGCAGGACACTATGCTTGCCCTTGTTGAATTTCATTAGGTTGCTCTCTGCCCAACATTCTAGCCTGTCCAGGTCTCGCTGAACGGCAGCACAGCCCTCTGGTGTGTCAGCCACTCCTCCCAGTTTTGTGCCACCAGCAAACTTGCTGAGGGTGCACTCTATCCGCTCATCCAGCTCATTGATGAATATGTTGAACAAGATCGGACCCAGTACTGACCCCTGGGGAACACTGCTAGCTACAGGCCTCCAAATGGATTCTGCGCCACCGATCATAACCCTCTGAGCTCTGCCATTCAGCCCATTCTTAATCCACCTCACTGTCCACTCATCTAACCCACACTTCCTAAGCTTACCTATGAGGATGTTGTGGGAGACCGTGTCAAAAGCTTTGCTGAAGTCAAGGTAGACAACATCCACTGCTCTCCCCTCATCCATCCAGCCAGTCATGCCATCATAGAAGGCTATCAGATTGGTCAAGCATGATTTCCCCTTGGTGAATCCATGTTGATCACTCCTGGTAACCTTAGTTTCCTCTACATGCTTAGAGATGACATCCAGAATGAGCTGTTCCATCACCTTTCCAGGGATGGAGATGAGGATGACCGGCCTGTAGTTTCCTGCGTCCTCCTTCTTACCCTTTTTGAAGACTGGAGTGCCATTGACTTTCCTCCAGTCTTCAGGCACCTCTCTTGTTCTCCACAACCTTTTAAAGATGATGGAGAGTGGCTATCTGCCAGCTCCCTCAGCACTTGTGGGTGCATTCCATCAGGGCCCATGGATTTGTGGATGTCCAGTTTGGCTAAATGATCTCTAACCTGATCATCCTCAACCAAGGGAAAGTCTTCCTTACTCCAGAATCTCTCTCTTACCTCCAGGGTCTGGGACTCCTGACAGCTGGCCTTAGCAGTAAAGACTGAGCACAGAAGGCATTCAGTAACTCCATCTTCTCTGCATCTTCTGTCTGCAGGACATCCACCTCATTCAGCGGCAGGCCCACATCTTCCCTAGTCTTTCTTTTGCTATAGATGTACTTGAAGAAGTTCTTCTTATTGTCCTTAGCATCCCTTGCCAGATTTAATTCCAAGTGGGCCTTAGTCTTCCTCATTGCATCCCTGCATACTCTGACAATGCTCGCATATTCCTCCCAAGCAGCCAGTCCCTTTTTCCACATTGTGGAAGCTTCCTTCTTCCATTCGAGTTTTTCCAGAAGTTCCTTGCTCATCCATGCAGGTCTCCTGCCTCGTTTGCTTGATTTCTTAGTCATAGGTATGCACCAATCTTGAGGTTGGAGGAAGCAGTGCTTGAATATTAACCAGCTCTCTTGGACCCCTCTACCTTCTAGAGCCTTAACTCATGGGATTCCTCCAAGTAGGTCTTTGAAGAGGCCAAAGTCAGCTCTCCTGAAGTCCAGGGCTGTTATTCTACTTTTTGCCCTGCTTCTTCCATGCAGGATCCTGAACTCCACCATCTCATGGTCACTGCAGCCAAGGCTACCCCCAACCTTCACATCCCCAACTAGTCCTTTCTTTGTTAGCACAAGATCCAGCAGCACACCTCTCCTTGTTGGCTCCTCCACCACCTGTGTCAAAAAGTTATCATCAATGATCTGCAGAAACCTCCTTGACTGTGCACGCCTAGCTGTGTTGCCTTTCCAGCAAATATCAGGGTGGTTGAAGTTCCCCATGAGAACCAGGGCCTGTGACTGTGAGGCTATTTCCAGCTGTCTGTAGAGAGGCCTCATCAGCTTCCTCTTCCTGATCCGGTAGTCTGTACTAAACACCCATGACAATGTCTCCCATATTAGCCTGCCCCTTAATTCTTACCCATAAGCTCTCAACATGTTCTTCATCCACCCCGAGGCAGAGCTTGATACATTCCAGCTGTCCTCTTGTGTAGAGAGCAACTCCACCACCTCACCCCACTGGCCTGTCTTTCCTAAAAAGTACATAGCCATCCGTGACAGCATTCCAGTCATGCGAGCTATCCCACCATGTCTCTGCAATTGGAATGAGATCATGGCCCTGTGACCGCACACAGATCTCTAGTTCTTTGTGTTTCTTCCCCATGCTGCCTGTGCTGATGTATAGGCATTTCAAAGAGGTAATCAAGAGCACGCAGGTTTCCCTGGAGGAGCCATACACATCTTGGGAGTCAGCTAAGGAACGTTTGTCACTGCTCTGGTTGGCCTGGCTTATTCCCCAGTTGCAATGGCGTGAGCATTGCCATTTTGGACCCCACCTCCTGAGACCTTCAGTTTAAAGCCTGCCTCACCAAGTTGGCCAGCCTGCTGACAAAGATTCCCTTGCCTCTTCTAAACAGGTTGGATTCCATCCCTCTCTAACAGGTTATATTCATCAAAGAATGTCCCATTTTCATAAAAGCCAAAACCCTTATGACAGCACCAGCCATGTAGCCAGGATTTGATATGCATTATCTGTCCATTTCTGCCTGCTCCCTTTCCTCTAACTGGTAAAATGGAAGAAAATGTAACTCGGGAACCAGAGGCCTGAGGGAATTGGCTGGTGTTGTTGCCAAGCCACTCTCCAGGCAGTTAGGTGAAATTCCCAGTGACTGGAAAAAGGGAAACACTGCACCCATTTTCAAACAGGGTATAAAGGAGGACCCTGGGAACTACTGCCCTGTCAGCCTCACCTCTGTGCCTGGGATGATCATGGAACAGATCCTCCTAGAAGCTATGCTAAGGCACATGGAGGACAGGGAGGTGATTCCAGACAGCCAGCATGGCTTCACCAAGGGCAAGTCCTGTCTGACCAACCTGGTGGCTTTCTGTGATGGAGTGACTACATCAGTGGACAAGGGAAGAGCTATGGATGTTGTCTATTTGGACTTCTCTAAGGTCTTTGACATGGTCCCCCACAACATCCTTCTCTCTAAATTGGAGACATATGGATTTGATGGGTGGACTGTTTGGTGGATGAGGAATTTGTTGGATGGTTGCATCCAGAGGGTAGTGGTCAATGGCTCAATGTCCAGATGGAGACTGGTGACAAGTGGTGTCCCTCAGGGTCCTGTATTTGGACCAGTACTGTTTAATATCTTCATCAATAACACAGACAGTGGGATCCAGTGCACTCACACCAAGTTTGCAGATGACACCAAACTGAGTGGTGTGGTTGACAAGCCTGAGGGATGGGATGCCATCCAGAGGGAGCTGGACAGCTCAAGAAGTGGGCCTGTGTGAACTTTATGAGGTTTAATAAGGCCAAGTACAGAGTCCTGCACCTGGGTCAGGGCAACTCCCAGTATCAATACAGGCTGGGGGATGAAGGGATTGAGAGCAGCCCTGCCGAGAAGGACTCGGGGGTACTGGTGGATGAAATGCTGGACATGAACTGACAATACGTGCTTGCAGCCCAGAAGGCCAACTGTATCCTGGAGTGGATCAAAAGAAGCGTGGCCAGCAGGTCGAGTGAGGTAATTCTGCCCCTCTATTCTGAGACGGCACCTGGAGTACTGCATCCATCTCTGGAGCCCCCAACATAAGAAGGACATGGACCTGTTGAAGCAGGTCCAGTGGAGGGACATAAAGATGATCAGAGGGCTGGAGCACCTCTCCTATGAGGACAGGCTGAGAAAGTTGGGGTTGTTCAGCCTGGAGTAGAGAAGGCTCCAGGCCAACCTTAGTTTGGCCTTCCAGTACTTAATGGGGACTTATGAGAAAGATGGGTGCAAACTTTTTAGCAGGGCCTGTTGTGATAGGACAAGGGGTAATGGCTTTAAACTAAAAGAAGGCAGATTTAGTCTAGATATAAGGAAGAAATTTTTTATGCTGAAGACGGTGAAATACTGGCCCAGGTTGCCCAGAGATGGGTAGATGCCCCATCCCTGGAAACATTCAAGGTCAGGTTGTATGGGGCTCTGAGCAATCTGATCTAGTTGAAAATGTCCCTGCGTATTGCAGGGGAATTGGACTAGATGACCTTTGAAGGTCCCTTCCAACCCAAACTATTCTGTGATCTGCAAAGTTACTCCTCCCTCTTCACCACATCTGAACTATTTTGTCCTCTGATGATGATCTGTGTCTTTGCTGACCCCACTCCACTCCTGGCCCCTGTCCTATGAGGTTTTGAGGCACAGCATGCACCCTACTATCTAATGGCCCTGTGCTTCTGGAAGAAGCGGGACACTCTGGCACAATAAGCTGGCTTGGTCAAGTGTCCACCCTCCTCCCGCTTGCAGCCCTAGGAGAGAGTCTCAATTCCAACCGGGTGGGCTGGGAGGAAGCAGGATACAACCAGCAAAGGCTTTTGCTTCCTATGGAAATGGCACATTGTCTGCCCACAATACAGCCTTGCCACTTGTTTTTCCCTCACTTTGTAAAATATGCTATGACTTCAGAACAAGGTAACTACTATTACTATTAATTGCTGTGCAGGAGAAACATGCGGCAGCTATGAAAAGTTCTCTGCACTCCCATGTCCTGCATCAGCCACTGCCTCACTGTATAGCTGTGGACAGGGCATGGAGGAGTTCTGTTGGTATAAGGTCTCCGAAAGATGCCCTGCAGATGATTTATGAGCTCAGGCTGCTGTAAATAGTTACTATTTATATCATATCAGGAAGATGTAAAATCTGCTACATGTCAGCTCTGTAACTGAGGAGGGTGTGTGGATATATAATACGTGGATAATAGATAAGGTGCCAGTAGATGGCTCTCAAGATATGAGGCCTATGGCTTTCATAGGACCGAGAAAACTTCTCAGTTATTGAGTAATCACCGCCTTTGCTGCATGCTGGGAAGAAAAGAACCATTCAAACTGTATTTTGGGAAGGTGAGATGACACTGCATGAAACTGGGGCGTCTCCTCTCCAGACCTGCCCCAAACTATCAAAGTTCTTAACTCGGTTATTTTTGATAATTCAAAGCAAAAATGCAACCCTCTTTCAGTAAAGCATGCTTGAAATTCCCCTTTAATTCTTCAAGTGAGATTTTAAGGGCTGTTTAAGCAGACTGGAAAAAGCAGAGGGACTACTTCTGTAGTACCCGTGTTTCTGTGCAAGAAGAGGTATTGACAGTCCCAGCAGGGTTATGTAGTGAATACGTTAGATTTTCTTAACTAAACAGTCGAGTTATGTCTATTTAGAGTTGATTTTCTCAAGCATATGAACTAACACCCTGAAGGGGAGGGGGTCCAGGAGGGAAGCTCACAGTTAGCAACTCTATAGAGGATTGAAATGAATTTTTAGTACTGTATGAGTGAAGTAGATAATATTTAATTGCCATTTTTGCTTTCTTTTAAAAGGAGCAAAGAAGAGAAGATCTCATTCTCAATCTAGGCAGTGATTTATATTCCAAGTCTAAATTTTGTGAATTGAACAAAGATAGACAACAAAAGCAAGAGCAATCAAATTCTTCCAGCTATTTAATCACTCCTAAAGCAAAGGAGAGGATTTGTACAACATAACTTTATTCAGACAGCTGTCCATGTAGCATATGAACTAGAAATTCTGCTTGAAAATTTATTCAAATTTTAATTAAATTTGTTTCTGTCGATGCTTTAAATGCAGTTTTTTCACATAGCATGTCCTGGGGCCTGCGCCACCCAACTGTGATATATTTTCCTGGTCAGCGACCCCAGTCTATATTTATTATACTCCTTCTGTTTCTTGGTTTCATGGCAGGGACAACTGGAGTGACTGCTGACTAAATAATTAGCCAAAGGAATGCCTGCTCTGTATGTATCTGTACTCATTAGGCTAGTGAGAAAATGTAACTTACTTTCATAATCTCTTTCCCTATAGGTACCTGGCACTTTCCGGGAGCAAAGTAGGGAGAAAATGTAGTTGCTAAAAGCTCACGCACTCATTATTAGACTAATGATACCTTTTTCTCTCAATCTTGCCTGATAAAAGGCAGCTGTAGAAGTGAAGGTGTAGAGCTGCTGCTTCCCATTATCATAGGAAGGAGAAATGCAGGCTTGTATTATTTTTCCCCCCATCAAGCAATAGTGGGAGCACATAGAATACTACAGTATTGTATAATATAGTAGAATAATATAATAAAATAATATACTATTATTGTCATACATAGCGTGCCAAAACCATGTACACGGCCACAAGCCAAATAAGGGTGAAGGCACAAGGCATGTACGGACACCGTCCAACGTCAGGAGTCCCCTGAGTGACCTGCCTTCCCTATGTGTCCTCCAGAGGGACAATACCTCATAATTTCAGGTCCTGCTCCTAAATCTGTGTATGTGTGTGTATATGTTTCCTCTTGCTCCCTCCTACTCCACTCCTACCACAGGCTACGTAGGGAATTTAAGGAAAATAGTCAGGTAAGTTAGGTATCCCACCTGTTTTGCATGAAGGTACTTCTTGTATTTCATCCCATTTTAAAAAATAGGGCTGAGTTGGGCTGAGTTGAGCTAGGATCAAATTGCTTTATTTTGGTTTCTGCACTTGTGCTTTTTACAGAAGATGAATGTCACTCAGCCCATGATACTCTTCAAAACCTTGCATGAAACTCTGCTCTTAGGTTTAAGAAGGAACTGTTGAACTTAAACTACGTCAATGTAAATTACATCCCTGAACTACAGCCTTTAACATATTAACAGGGGTACCACAAGCTTTGTGAGTCATGTAAAAAAGCTTCCTTTCTTTCACAAGGTCATAATTTCTTTTTTTTCCCCCCAATTCCTCCCATATAAGGAGGTAGAGATTGGTATTAGCATTGGTAGAAAGTTGGATGACATTCTGATCCCACTGAAATCAATGTGAGTTAGTTATTTTAGTTAGCCAGGATTTTTTTCTGTCAGTTTTCATGACTAATATAGTTAACTCCTTGATTTACATACTATTATCTCCCTGTGAACTTTGGAGAATCTCATGCTCATTTCTTTTTATTACAGGACTAGAAACTATTAAAGAAAAGCTCACCTTGAAGTGTAGAAGACAAGGTGGTGATTCTGCAAATATGAGCTATCTAATGAATTCATGGCTTTCCCTACAGAACTGTTCCAGCAGTGGTGAAGGATGATGGGAATTTTTGAACAGAAATTTGTTAAAAAGGAAACGCCGAGTTTCACTTATTATGCTTCTTATTTTATGGATCTGTGCCCTGATGCAGTCTCCCATTCTAAACACCTGGTGTGCCTTAAAAAGACGATTCTTCCACGTGGAGCCTGGTTCCTGATTTCCTCAGCTATTATTTATTGGGCTTTGGAAGGGATTGCTGAACCAGTGTGGATAATCTAAAAAATAAACTTAATCTAAAACTAATGCTAACTGTACAGCATAGGAGATTTAGAAAAGCCTACTTAGCAGTCAAGTAAAACCCTTTCATTTATCTTGGTACTTCCCAAATCCAGCTCTGAACAGATATGGGACTACAAAGAAAAAAAAAAGTACTTTCTGAGTGACCAGAAGGCAGAAATTCTGCACACAAAACTACTTGAAAAAGATTGTCTGAGCAATGTTTAGGGATCAGAGCGGTTTGAACTCCCCAACGTTGTTCAGTGCCTGCCCTCTTCAGGCTGCTGACCTTCTCGGAGTCAGTGCATCCCAGTTACACCCGACACCAACGTTACGTGAGGGAGAAGTAACCAGTAGGAACTGCTAATTCTGTGAGCACAGGGACCCTGTCTCAGTTGCAGGGTGGCATCAAGAAGTTACAGCCCTTGTTTTGAGAACAGTGCCTATTACCCACGCTTAAGCCAAAGCATCTTTTCTGAATTTAAATGATAGCTGCCTTTATAGCTTACTGCCTGAAATGTTCGATACTGAGGCATAATGCTTTCCAACTGTGCACAATCAAATATAAGGGGCCCGTTAATGCTGTGTGCTGGCACAGGCCGTCTTTGGGAGATAGAAACGTGATTAGCACCTTCTAAGCTCTATCCAAATAGAAAGCTACAACAATATGGATTGGACATGAGCATTGCATACAAAATTCTTTAGCATCACATGTCTTCAGTCTTCAGAGTCGACGTTAGTGCCAATGGCTTCAGCAAATGAAGCAAAATAATCACACATTCAAGGCTTTCAGGAGTGCGAAAGGCAGAACTATTGGTAACAGCAGTACTGCTCTTATACCACTTGTTAAATGCGGTGTCGTTACATGAATCCTCAAAAGCTCATGAACCCAGATGGAGTATTTTTTCTGTAGTCTTGCAGTAACGGACACTGGCTATGCAGAGACAGATGACCCTTGTACCAGATATTGTGCAAAGACCTTGTGGCAGCATTGGGGATTTTCCACACCTCAAGCAACAAGAACTATTCACTTCTTCAGAGCAAGAAAGTTGCCCTTTTTTTGTGTCAATACTATTTATTTCAGGTAAGGATTATTTGAATATATTAAAACACTTGTTTATTTTTTTCTTAGGCTTAACTATTATGAAGAGTTATTACATTGCTATAACAGCCTATTGTTTCATAACAGTAATGGGGAAGATCCAGTCCAAACCCTCTTCCCAATCATATTATTCCATTCTATGTATACCCACCACCTTTGCATGTATCATTCAGAGAACGTAAAATAGCCCAAAAGATGTGGGGAGCGAGGTCTGTGTTGCCTGGTCAGATCCTCTTCAGTATTGTTATAAGTACATTGGGATATCTTGCTGAACTAAAATTAACTATTTTCTTGTTTGACATTCAAGAGAACTTCTAACCAACTTGGCACCTTGAAACATAGAGAAACACTTTCTTAAAAGCAACAACATGTCTGCACCACTACATTTCAATATGGTACCTAAAGACAGCATACGAGCACTTTATCGCAGAAATTTGTTCTGTGCTAGCAAGCAGCCCCAGCGCAGATTTAAATGACGATGTCTCCCTGCCTCCTTAGAAAAGCTGCACAGGGCAGAACTGAGCTGCCCAGTGACACTCACCCAAGTCACATTTGCTGGCTACAGCTGACCCAAAAAGGTGGGAAGCCATGGCTGGATCTAAACTGGCAGCCTCACAAATCTGGGTTCAAATGTACTTTCCAACTTCACTCCGAGGGAAGAGTTGAACATGTGGCCTGTCCCTCCCCTGTGCCAGGGGGTTCTGCAGCAAGCGTGGCGTGAAGGCCACCAGGGCTCGTGGTGTGGTCTGGCTGGGTTCCCAGCCCAGATGAGCAATGACCAAGGGCATGCATGGGCCTTTGGAGGAGTGACAGAGCCAAGACCACTTATCTAAACAACCCCTTCCCGTGAGAGATGGTGCTCCAGAGGCAGACGCTCTGTTGCGTTCTGTAAACGATTTGTTTGTTAAAGACTATCAAACAGCTTAGAAATAAGATTTCTGGAAAATGCACAAAATGAAAGCAAAGTTACAGCACTGCTGTAGATAGTGACAAAGCATGAAGATACATCAGCATTAAGTAAATAGCTAGCTTGGGGTTTTCAATTGCAATTACCACATACTCTCTCTGTTTGTAATACCTAGGAGACCCATAGCACATTACAGAATTTTGTTAATTACTAAGTAAGTGAAGAAAGAGAGAAAAAAATATTATGACCAAAATATATATTGTGTATTGATTCAGAGAACTGTAATTTAGGTTTAATAATTTATCATTCCTCTTAACAGGCTACGCTGTATTTTATAAAAAGTAATGAAACCTTAGGAATACAGAGGAAATCACTTCACCCTCTGTCACTTGATCTATGCTGAGAAATGGGAGGGAGTGGTTTGTCTTCCCCTTGCCCTATTTATAAAATGTGCAGCTTGGCAAAGAGTAGATTAGCAAGATTACAGACTTTTCTTTGTTGTTATTTATCATGCAACAGTGGACAGTAACTGGTGTTTGATGTTAAGAGAGTCTTCCCAGGTAATACCCTCAGGAAGTAATCGCAGGAGCACTCAAAATGATGACAATCATTGTCCCATCAATTTGAGCAGTTCAAACCAGCAGAAGTTGCTTGGCTCGTTGAATGATAATGAGATCATTTCTCTATTGCTAGAAAAGCTAAGTCACTCAAATCGGGACTTCCACTAGTACTAGAACACTGCAAGCTATTAATGAAATCACTGTTGGTTCACGTCTAACTGGAGGAACAACCACAAGAAAACTAACTTGCCATGAGAAATTATTTAACCTTGTTACAACACACATACAGATCTGCAACTTTAGACTGCATTGAGTGTCTGTGCCCATTTGGGCTAAATAATTTCATAAAAGTGCACTGTAAAAACTTTAGGGGAAAAAGCTTCATACAGGACTTCAAAGAAACAACAGGTATTAAGTTCTTACGTGTGCTTTCTTTGTAAAAGCATTAATCATTTTCAGTTATTGCTCATTTTTAGCAGAGATAACTACTGCCACATCCACACTACTGAAATCAGAAATGTCAAACAGCTTGACGGTACAGTGAGGAGGTCAGGTCTCAGCATTGTTTCCAGTGGAAACAGGGCTTATGTGATCACATTGATTACGAGCACGCAACTCTTTCCTCCCTCATCCATTATTTATTCCACTGTCTGCTTTCAACCAAACTAAAGAATCACAGATTTCTCAAAAGTAATTAAATTCATACAAGTTTCATTGAAGTAGACAAATAGGAAAAGGACAGAGACCCTAGACATGCTCTGAACTAAACTCATTTTTAATAGATACCAAAGGACCTCAAGAGGAGATCCTTGAATGATCCCAATTACAAGTAAAATCCATGTGAAACTTCAACCTTTGTCAAAGGTCGTTACACACAAATTAGACCAGTAGAAACAAATCTAGTACTGATGCACTTAGAGCTTCTCATACACAGAAAGGCCTCAAAAGCTGAGCTGTATTTGGCATCTTCTGGGTCCAAGACATGCTACCTGACTTCTCTGAACCAACAGCATAGAAATGGTAAAGGCATAACGTCCTCCAGCTGTGCAAACTCCCCTGTTCCTCTTGAGTGCCCTGAGGCATCAGGAGATCACCGAAGAGATTTGTTTTGGTGAATCTGTACCAGCTGCCATCAGCTGTTGCATAGACCTTGCATTTTGTACAAATGCCTGATATGTTGAAAGGGTAGTCCAAAGTTAGGACACTGTCCTAAGATTTGGAGAGACATGAGCTCTCTATCACATACTTCTGGGTGATCTTTGCATCATTGTCCAAATCCTCATTCATAAAATGAGGACAAGAGCATTGGCCTGTATAAAGAAACATGTTACAGACAGTAACGTACTCATGCAGTGTGGGGACATAAAGGGGGCATCTCAAAAACAAAGATAAGATACCTAAGCCTGGAGAAAACTGGGGAATTATCATACAGGCCACCTTTTCTCCCACTTTTGCATAACTCATCTTCCAGATTTTAGCCATGTTATTTTTACATATCTCATTTCTCATCTTTTTTTTGACCAGATATCCTCTGTCACCAATTATTTCCTTCCAGGTGATTCAATATATGTTCTAGGCCCGGGAAGCACCAGAGGAACAGCTTGTATAAGTCTTTAGGAAAAGAGTCCAAAGCACCTGAAGAGGCGGCATCCCAGGATAGCTGATACATTGTGAAGGCAACCCGTATTTCAGAGAACCACTATTCTGCCTATGGTTTGATTTATATCCACCTGTTGATGGATATAAAGTCTCTTGACTCTTACTCATTACAAAATTGACTTCCCAAATTTTAAAAATTCAAACGGGTCTCCAAACAAAATCATCACAAGTAGGAAAAAAATATGTATGTGGCTAATCACCCATCAAGAACTATAGACATAGGGCATGGCGTCTAATCCACTAATCCCCAACAGCTGGAGAAAAGTCATTACTTGTAGACAAGCACAGACCTTCCTAAACCCCGGTGTCCTTTCATAGCTACACTCACTTTTCAGATACTGGGTTTTTAGGGACGGGATGCAATAGCAGAACAGAGGTAGCTTCTTTGATTAGGCAAACATACTACAAATATATCCTCAAATGTATAATGTATAGCTTTCCCCCTCCCAATGAATTAATTTTTCTTTAAAGTTCAATATTTGTTAATTGATGGAAATGCCGTTCATTTTTTTTAATATTCTCTTCACCTTTTGCTATTCTCGAACCATCTCCCTTTCTGAAAAAAGAATGTCTGAAACATCAAATGCTTATGTAAGGTGACTTCTATTTATTTCGTCTAGCTGAAACTAAAGAACTAGCCATTTCATATACAGTAGGCAGTCCAGGACAAAGATGGAAACTAAGTGGCTCCCCACAGATCCCTTTATATAGAGCCATAGATCATCTTACTGTTGTGCTGAGGATAATGAAAAGTAACAAAGGCACTCCCATATAGCCAGATCACTTGTCTTCCACTTAAAAGGCATACTTAATGATATAACTATCCACGATTTTTCATATCTAAGCAGATCAACAGAACACACAGCTTGTAAATAGCTAAGCGGATCTTAAAAAGAGCAGAATGGTCCTGGTGTTATACCTGGGTAACACTGTCTATTACACTGCCAAACTAATGAAGCCCAAACCAGCAAAATTCTGGGTAGCAAAACAAGGTATATCTGCCAGCTCTAGATGGACCACTGAATTACTGTTCATCTGCTCACAAAGTTTGGTTCCAATTACACCTCTGAATTGCTCATTCCTTGAGGACATCTGGTGTAAGTTGCTTTCTGAAAGGTAGCCACATCTTTCACAAAGTTATGCAGATACAACAGCTGTTATATATATGGTGACCCAAAAGTGAGAAGTGGCATTCTGTTTCTCCCCCATCCTGGAACATAAACTCATTTCTTTGCATCTACTGTTCAAGCAGAGTTTGACTTTTTGTTGTTGTTGGGGTTTGTGGTTTTGTTTTTTTTTTCTTTCCTGCTGGCTCGATTTCCTTACACATAAACCTATGCCTGCAAATTACAGATGCCATGTTGCTAAGTTCTGGCTTTCTATCTAGAAGGCACTTCAAAAAACCTGGCTGCGGTTATGCTGACTGCTACGCAACTGTTTTGGTAGCAGCTGTTTTTTCTGAGTCAGCTGGAAAACAGCTGTTAGTTAGCTACCTTCTCCTCAGTCAGAGGGTGCTCACTAGAGGCGGTTTTTGGCTTTGTGATACAGGTTCATCTGCAGGAGATTGCTGGACAGATACTGCTTTTCCCATATGCTGGAAGGCCACCTCTGCAAGCAGCTGTCATGCGATTTGGAAGGTGTTACAATGTTCCTGCTTTTGAGAGTTTGATTAATCAATATAATGTGAATTTTGTTCAAAACTGTATGGGGCCAGCCTAAAACTCACAGTTATCAACAGGAATGTCTCTACACACTTCATTGCACTTTGAGTTAGATTGTGCTAAATATGGCATCTTTATTTTCCCAGCAGATGACTGCTGGAAACAAAATTCATCTGTGTGCTCAGAGATCAGAAAAAAATCTATACCCAACTCAAGCAATGCATAAACTTTGTCTGAGTTAGCTATGTGGTTTGATTCATCTGTCATTTAGACTGGCTTGGTATCAATATAACTCCCCCAGCGTCAGTCAAATGACTCTGTATTTACCCTGAAGAATGGGCCAAAACAAAGGCCAACATCTTTTAATAGCATAACATGGGCTATTTTAAAATATACAAAACACAGTACCAACGTCTACTAAAAAAGGACATTTTTAGAGACAAATAAGGATGCTATTTACCTTTCCTGGCTTACTGTGAAGTAGAAGTGATGACTTGGATCTTGGCCCTACAATAGTGAATGGGAAAAAAAAATAATCCATCAATATTTTTAAACTAAAATTTTACCAGGATTTTTTCCTATGACAGATGAAGAGGTACATTTGCTCACGTTAGTTGAAGGCCTGTTTAATAGAACTGCATGAATCGTCACAATATACGTTGGCAGTATATTTATCTGATTTGATTGTATATGGTGAGGAAAAGGGAAATAACTGTATTTAACACAGAAAACCAAGCACGTATCTCAAATGATGAGATTTGTCCCAGCTTTTACTGTGATCATTCGATTCTACATGCTCCCCACCCCCACTTCTGCATTTCTGTGTCTACATCCTTTCTCGATTTTATCTGACTTGAAGACTAAGCTTCTAACTCTGGAATGAAGATAGCACACCTGGGTTGCTGCACTCTAAATAACGAAAAATGACTATTAATAGGATAATCGTTGCAGGAAAGGAAAATTGCAAAACGTCCTAGCTGTATAGTAAATGGTATAGTGTGCTACACACAACACAAAGAAATATGCCTAGAAAAGTACAAAACCCCATGGACCTCTTCAGTTTTCCCCAATTTCTTGGCATTATGGATTTTTTCAAAGCCCTCATCTGTCTGTATCACAAGAGGCATGCAAAAATGTAATCATACAATAAGCTTTCTAAATATTTATAGTACCAGGGGATGAGAAGACATTTTAAACACTTAATTGCAGTACACGGCTGAACACAGAAGTCAACGCGTGTACTGTTCCTCAATCCCCCTCTGTTAAGGAGAGGGATAAATATTAAAATAATGTAGGGCAAGAACAACACATACTAGAGCTAGATCGACCCTTTTCCAAGGGCACTGAAAATCAGCTATTCTTGATGAAAGATGTTAAACAGGAGATATTTCCAAGAAGTTTTACATGGCCTTACGGACAGATCTGTCCCTTTCCTTGGCTCAGCCTCCACAAATGAGAAATGGGCCGGTGACCACTGTCCTCACAGCCTGCCTGCCTGTCCATCCATCCTCCCTGGCGTGGCACTTTAAAGCACTGCTCCTGATAAGAAGGAAAGGTAAGGAGGTGGAGGCAAAGGGAAGGGATTTTTCTTAAAGGGAAAAGGTTTTTCCAATGACAGAAACCCACGTGTTACAGATTGGTACATGCTCAGCTCTTCCCTGCTTTCAGATTGGCTTCTGCTCTCTGGTACGTCCTACTTTTTTTATTCTACTTTATCACCAAAGATCAGCTCTCCTAAACAGGGATTTATTTCAGAGCAAAACCAGAGGCTGGAGTCCATGCAAAGAGCAGAAAAACTCCTTTTGAATAAATTGCCACTGTGACCATGATCTGGTATCACATGAACACCAACCTGCTACTGCTGTTGTAAAGGTTACGGGATTTGTCTTGTCTTTGACGAACCTTAGGCTACTGTTTCATATTCTAATAGAAATTAAAGAGCTAATTACATACAGTTTAGACTACACATGAGGGACACAGGCTCAGCTTCCAGCTGAGCTGGGAAAATTTTAATTGTTTAGTTAGAAGAGCAATCTATTCTGAGACATGCAAAAGTAGCTTCTGATTCTAGGTTAAAAGTCATTAGAGCAAGTTATGATCTTACAACTATTAGTTTCCTAATTTAGATCGAGGAATAACAACTGTAAGGAGAAGGCAGTGACTGTGCGGATTAGATCATTAGACCCACAGTCAGCAGAACTAATGTCCATTAACCTAAGTGGCGGCATTAACACCCTTCTTCCTGGCACGGACCCACTGCCTCCCCGTAACCTGCGTTTCTGTAAGAACACCTGGCTGCAGCAGAGTGAGCCAATTCCGGGAAAAATTAAGCAGGAAAACAGCAACGTACTTGTTTGGCTATGGGATTTTCCACCACAACCTGGAGTCCACCAGTGACCAGTGCAAGGGGGTCCCCTCCTTCCCACCCAGACTACTTAGGACACTAAGGATCCCAACGCTACTTCATTGGGAAATGACTGTGTGAAACTGCAGGCCAGAAGGCAGGAAAGCACCAGTTCTCTGGCCGGCGTCAATGTCACCTGAGTTACCACCTCTTCTCTCCTGCCTGCTCAGGTCACCCGAAAACCTGACAGACGGCTTCCAGCAGAGACAGGCTGCTGCGCTGCCACCGCCGGTCTAGGGCTCATTGCACGGATCCGGGAACCACACGACATTAATATGCCAAAAAAAAAAAAAATGAAGCACATAAAATTCAAAGGCATTTTATTTTTATTATGATGAAAAAATATCTTCATGTTTCGGTAGTGAATGCAAACACATGGATTTTAGGGAACTTTTAATACTGATTACTTCTTAGCTGTTCTCTTTCCGCAAAAGAGAGCACTCCCCCATTCTGCCCCCCCGCCCCGCCCCCCCCCCCCCGCTTCCTGCGTCTGCCACCATCAGCTGCCTATAGTCTGCAGTTAGCAAGGGACGTTATTTAAAAACTGCTAATGTGTAGGATTTAAATATCATCTTTGTGTTGACAGATTCTGTGTTACTATGCGGAAGGAGGGAGTAACAAAAAACAACAATAAATCAGAAACTTGCAACAACAGTGAGATTTAACGAGAGAGCATTCACATAGAGCTGCTGAGGGCAAATTAAACGAACCAGGATGGATTACCATCTGTTTTGGGCAGTCTCACTTGGCAAGGGTCTAAGACCAGAAGGGACTAGTGTATCTTTGTTGTCTAGGTCACCACACCAAGATGCTTAAAACAGGCCTGAGCCCTGGATTGAAATGAAATAGTCTCCTTCAACTTTCCCTCATGCCAAAGCATCACAAAGCAAATGCCTTTTGCATAACCCTTGACAAGTTATCTGCCATATTAATCTTGTGATTTGCTCAGTTGAGTCTCCAGATTTATCTGTTCTATTTTAATTGTGGCCATGATTCAGTCATCGCATCCATTTTTGGTGGTATTGGTGAAACTGTACAACATTTATTCAGTAATATGCCCACTTTATTAAAAAGATAAGGAAGCAAATATAAAATGAAAGCTATTAATAAACATAGGACTGACTTAGTAAAAACCACCATATGAGTACTCATAATTTAAAAGAAACTAATCACATCAGTCACTGAATTAGTGCATCTAAGGATCTGGGCTCCATTTGCTAGGGACTACACAAATCTGTTATAAAAAAAGAAATACACAGCCTCTGCTTTCAGGCAAAAACATTGGGTAACTGTTTCGACACCAGTCATTAGTTAGATCGCCTGATACGTTGGTGGAAAGTGCTCAATATTATAGGTCCAAGAACAGCATAAAACCACATAAACCAGCATAAAGAGGCTGCCCCCCTCAACCCTTCCACAGTACCATCTGAATTGGTGCTGAGCTTCAGTTCCAGGGTGAAGATCCTGGTGGTGTGAAGGGACCTGTGCAGCTCTACAGCACCGTGCTTTTTGCCATTCTGCAAGAAACTGCTGGAGCACATGAAGGTAAAATATTCAGTGTGGTCCCTCTCTGCCTGAATGACCTGGGAACAGACTGTATTTTAGCTACAAGTGGACTGAGTCTATGGACTAGAGGTCACTGCTCAGGCAGAGCAGTGGTGACTTGGTCTCTCAGCCAGTGTGGTTCATCTGGATCTTTCTTTTTTTCCTGAGCTTAGGTGCATAGAAGAGACTTTGCCTAGAGATTTTCATTTCTCACCTATCACAAAGAGGGCAGAGACATCCAAGGCTTCAGGATGACGTTATGTGACCTCTGAAGAAACACAGGTTAGAATCCATAAACACAGCACCATCAGTGATCTCTCTTTGGAGAGGAACTGCTGGAGTATATGATCACACTGCTTAATATGTACTCACATAGCCTACTGACAAACAACAAGGGCAGTAAAAGTAAGAATACTGTCTTTACTTTTTTCAAAGTTTCCCCAGCACAACCGTCATGACCCACCATATTCCTGCTGCTCTTAAATAGCAGAGAAGCTGTTGTTTCTAGGCGAGCAGAGCTTTTGTTTCTTACCAGAGAAAGAAAATTATCATATTAGGGTGGTTATCTTCTCTCAGTCCTTGTTACTACAGAGTTAATTCATTGCTATGGGAAGGAATTATTGCTAATGGGAATATTTTATTTTTGGCTTCTGGGTGTTGGCACCGGTAAGTGAACATGTGCTGTCCCCTCAGTTCTCCTGGGCCTGATGAGACTTAGAGCAAGGAGTTGCTGCCCCTTTGCCCCTTGTTCTCCAGCCGGGCAATTATTCCCCATAGGGAGCAGTCTCCCCTTCCTAGCACTGGCACAGGCACCTCCTTCAGCTGTTCAAGCACAGTGAAAGCTGCCGAGGTCTAGGAAAGCCTGGGCTCTGCAAAGCTCTGCTCCTCAGCACTCATCAGGAACAGTGGGAACAGGGGTGTCTGTCTATGTCAGCGAGGTACATTGCTTACACTTCCCATGATCCCTGCGAGACAGGAGAGCACAGCTTCTCCATCTGCAAGGGTCATCCTCATCATCAGTCACCAGCTGCATTAAGGGAGAAAGCGTGAGCCTTGTCGTGTGGATACACTCAGACCTGGACGCTTCATATGGGATGATTTTTCTGAAGCCTTAGCTAGATGCATATTTTCTAAGGGATGTCTGTGTGGTACCGCAGACCACAGGGGTACCAAGATGAGAGGTGACTCTGTACAGGAAAGTGAATCCACATCGAACTCCAGGGTGTTCGCATGTGAGGTCTTGATTTTGCTCTTTGTAGATGTAGAGAACAGCCCCTGCACTCAGCTTTACTAACCTCCAGCCGTAAAACAGTATGCGCCGCATTGCCTAAAACCACAAGGCTGATCAAATCCCAAATATTAATATGCAGAGAATTGCCCCCTTGCTGCCTTTTGAGCCTGTAGAGAACATTTAAGTTATTTTGCAAACTTCTCTGCATATTCAAAAAGTCCAGAAAAATACTGTCTTTAAATAAAAACAGCTTTTCATATAGCCCTGGAATTCTTGAGCTCTGGCTAGAAAAAGCCAACCAAGTACTGAAAGCGTCTGAAGAAAAGAAAATATGAGAAGTCCGAGCCAGCAATACTGGCATTTTAAATGAGAATATGAATTCCTCCAACATGTGGGGATAGTCAAAGAAAAGAGAAGTTGAGGATTGTGCTCAGGGCAGACAAGGGCATTGCTGGAAAGTAAGATGAACAAAGAATTTGGCAGAATACTATTCACAGACTGCCTCAGCTGAAGCAGGTAAAACTTGCCCTTTTCTTAGAGACCTGTTGTTGTTATGGTTTTAAAACTTTTTTCCAGCCTCCTGCCTATCTTCCTGCTGCAGATTTAAAGAAATAGGAGGCGGGTGCATTGTGAGGATGAAGAATGAAAAAAAAATAAAAATAAAAGACAGCCCTTATCATTCTCTGATCTCTTTCCCAAAGCTATGAAACAGGCTGAAAAATAGCTGCTCTTCAGCCATCTGAAGAGAAAGCGCCTGATGCAGCCCGTGCTGTGCCTGACCCCTTGCAGGAGGAAGCATCCCACTTCCCAGGACCACTGCGGTGATCCAGTCCCTTCTCGCACTCCGTGGCAAAGCGGGTATGGGGGAAGGCTGGCAAGGGAGCCAGAGAGCAGAGAGCCAAGAGCGGGGAAAAGGAAGCAGGAAAACTACCAAGACAGACAGAGTGGAGGAGGCTGGATGAGAATTCAAACAGTCACAGCCAAAACGAAAGGCTAAAGCAGAGCGCTATATTTAACAGAACTGCTCAATTGAATGTTGCTGGAGAGCTTAAGTTTTGAGGGATCACAGAGTCACGGAGTAACTTTAACTTTAGTGCTTCTTCCCCGCTCTGTTCGTGACCTTCACTGCTCCCATCACATTTGCATGTAGGTGGCAATTTCTCCAGACTGCATCTCTGCACCTGGCATTTCTTCGAGCAGTCGCACATACCTAATAAGCCTTTCCAAATATTACGTATTGCTTAATTTAACACCATTGTCCTGAAGTAACTGCACACTATGGAACACACTTAAAAAATAAGATTGTAAATTTGGCTTCAATAAAAGCCAGGGAGCGCCGAGAGTTTAGTAGCAATGTAAACTCATTTTAAGATACTGCTTGCAGAACCAAGTAGGACGAGAAAGATCTTGAAGAAAAGTTAAGAAAGGGCAGTTATGTGGAATTCCACTACTTTTGCTCCCAATTTTCTGATCTATAATCCCTTCCAACAATTGTACAATAAGCTAAATAATTAATATTGCAACACAGAATGTTACACCATGAATACATTCTGGTGTAGTTGCATGTATCTTCAGCCAAATACTTCATGTTGCCAGCTTCATTTAATTCTAGAGAACAACCTTAGATTCGACAGCAATACACTGATCAAACCCTATTTGGTATCAATATACTGATTGTTCTGGTGGAATTTATATTGTTAAATGTGTATCGACTAGTTGACATCAGATGACATATGCGGCAATATTAAAAATTTCTGACAAAGTTACACAGGATCACATCAAAAGCTATCAAAATAAACCAGTCCGACAGCAAATACAACAGTTTAAACAAGTGTTTGGTATTTGACACTGTGTTCAAACACATCTTTTGTATTTTAAGAGGTAAGCCAGGGTTAAGCTTGAAGAATTTGAAATAATTTATTTGGAATATCTTTATTCAATACACACAGTAAAAAACACTGCCCAGAGCGGGCTCAAAACCATGACACAGATGAATTGCTTCATTCTGTTTCTATACAAGGAGTGAACTGGTTATTCTTTAATTAGGGAGAGACATTTTAAGATATTATGAGATTGACTGGAGCATTTCAGAGACCTTTCTGGTTTGCTGTTAGAACTGAAACACAACAGTGGATGTAATGAAAATAGAACAACTTGTTTCTTCCTCAGGAATCTGCCATTATGGAAATTACTATGTGTTACAGAACCCTGTTCTTGTAGACATATGGCCTAAGCCAAAGACCACTGAAGCTGGTGGATTTGGGAGCAGACACATAATGATCTGTCTAAAAGTCAGAACATTGGTGGATGTATATCACCATATTCTACTTGCTTTGGTGTAGCTAAGCCAGCTACATCAGCTCAGAAAATGAGCCTTATTCATCTCAGGCAATAAGGCATCATGTTCAGAGCACAGACCAGCTCTGTGGCAGATGAGTAACCAGGAGTTTCTGAGATATGGCAGAACAGTATTTAATGATTATCTTCTCCAAGACTTAATTACACTTAATGCTCTCCTGTGACAGAGTGAGGTGATAAGAGAGACTTTCTCATGCCTATTTGTCAACAGAAATACCAAAGCTAATAACAGTAGTCTCCAATAAATTCCATCTTGAACTTCAGAACATGACCAGCTGTCATCTCCGCCCATCCCTGCCCGGGAGACAGTGACAAGCCGAGGAATATGAACTCCTACTCTTAATTATTGGACAAGGAAGTTGCCATGACACAATTGCTTCTCACGTTATGTCAGGTTTGCCAAGGTTTTCAGAATACCAGGATCTGCTTTCCCTCACAACAACAAAGGGCCTAGACCCGAACCCCTGCGGTAGCCACAATCCTATTGCCAAGCTGTGAGAGACAATACTGGCATTGCACACGTTTCAGGGTGTGCGCACGAGAGAGAGAGGATGAGCACACAGTTCAATTCACACTCCTTGGTTTCCATCCTGAAACACAAGGAAACGTGTCCAGGATGACTTCAGCTGTCACTTAACAGAATGCCAGACCCCATCTGTTCTTTCAATAACAAAACAAAACAAAGCCCTCCACTTAATGTTGGAAGATACAGAAGGTTTTGATTGTAAAGCTGGGTAAGGCTCCTTTATTCGCAAATTCCAATGGACAGTCAAGAATAAAGCATTCTGAAACACTGAGGAAAACAAGAGCTTTAGATCTGCTTTTTATCTACCCTATGAATGAACCAGAGGGAGGAAACCAGGTGCAGATCTACGCATAAAACCCCTCACACCCACCCAGCACAGTGGCAGCGACATCCCATACACTATTGGGGTGCCAAAAATGAGTGCTGTAGAAATAGAAGGAACACGTTCTTAAAGTGAGTATTTCAATTGTAAAACAGTATGCGTTTTTGAAGGAAAACAGTATTTATTTAAAGGAAAGGTCCAGTTACTTCACGATTTGTGATCTAGATACAAACACGAGCTCAGACTCACAGAGGGAGAAAATATCCATGGACTTGTCTGACCTTCTCCCCTCCAAACAGTCCCCTCAACTCTTCTCTCAGCCCTTTCTTGAACTGCTACTTGTTCCCAGAGTTGAAGGGGTTGCAGCATTTTACCAACTGATCTCTTAGCCAGTTTTTACCAACACAAGGAAGAGAGCCACTTTTGACCATCATGCCAGAACTGGAGAGCTATCACAAACAACTTGGTTAAGCTCAGCTAAGCCTAATGTGGAGCACAGCCAGAAAAGTGGCTAGGGAGAAAGCTTGGACCAGCGCATCCTGATAGTCCTCTTAAGTGCAACATGTCGAGCAGATCCCTCTCCTTGTTCCCACATTGAAGCTTGAACTGCACAACTCTAAGAGGCACTTTCTGAAGGTGTTGATGGAAATACAGGAACACTGCAGGCCGCCCCAACCAGGGCACAGCCCTCCTGGAGGAGGCAGTGGCTCGCAGCCAGCGTGGTTTTGGCAAACTGCTCTTGGTGCATACGGTAACGCAATGAATCACCATGCTCTTCCCTGCTAATGAGAATTTACTGAGAAATCTCAGAATAATTATACAAAGCTTTGACAGTTACAGCCAGGGCTACAAAGCAACCTCCCAGCGGGAACTCCTGCCTGCTTGCCAGGCCTCTGGTACAGGGTGGGACTGGATGAGCTCCTGTCCTCTTGCAGGTAGAGCTCAGTCATGCTCACTGGTGGCACTCCTCCTTGACTCCCCTCTCCTCCCCATGATACAGGCTCCAACCCAGAGCAGGCACTGGGTAAGAGAAATCTCTTAGCTCTCCCAGGTTGCAATGGCAAGGCTGGAGGGGGGCACTCTGCACGTGACCAGGCGCGCAGAGGAGGCCTGCGCTCTCTTGCCTTAGCCAGGAGCTTGTCTGTCCCGCCACCCCACTTACAGCACTGGACGGGCATCTCAAGAGAAGATGCCTGTGAGAGCTGCTCCTGGACAGCCACAAAGACCTGAAGAAGTGACAGGAAGACACAGAGGTGTGGGATTTCTTGACACTTCCCACCACAGGACCGAGGAAAGTGTCTGAATCCCGCAATGTAGAAGACTGGAACCCCTAAAATGCAAGCCCACAGAAAGATACTCAAGCTGGAGATGTCCTGGACTTCGTATAGGAGAAGTCAGAAATCACAGACTTCCAGCCACGTAGAGGCTGCAGGCTGTGTGCTCCACATACAGAGAGAGGAAGAGAGAAATGCAGTATCAATAATTTTTCTACTGCTTTTTTTAGGAGATTGCAAAGGTGCTAGAGAAACTGTTCTCCTCATTCCAGTTAAATAAGACTAGCATCTTCCAGTAATTTCTAATAGGGTGTACATTTGGTTTCCTGTAAACTATAAATTCATGAAGACAAGCCCCCACAAACCAGCACAAGTAGGAATCATATCAAGATTTATATGCACATGTCATTTTCAAAAAATTCCTGCAAATCATTTATACAGCAGGACATGTACGTGCTGGCTGTGAGCAATTAATCAGGAAACAACATTTCACATCCCTGGGCTGGCATTTGAGGTGTGGCCTGAAATACAGTAGGGTGGAGAAAAGGGAACTCAAACATCTTGTAAATATAGGAGAGTTGTCCATATATGACGAGACAGGGGAATTATGAAGGAACAAAGACCTGCATGTGCATTTGCTGGGAATGTGAGGAAGAGCCGCTAGCATTTGTAGAGATTTCTCTCCTGGCAGCTGCCCAGGTCTCTGTCTATTTTGAATTTGAGCTGTGCCAGTGATGAAGGAACATCCTGCAGCTACAGGACCCTGGGCATGTCCTCACTGATATCTTCCTAAATGTTTCTGAGATGAGTTCCCGGATCCCCTTATACTCATGGATCTAGGAGGATTCTCCAGTTATTTCTCATTCTTCCTGCATAACAACTTGTTGCATAGCCCTTACAGTACATAAGAAAAGAACGGATCCTGCTGGAAGTAACTGGCATAACTATTTAAGGATGTTCAAGTGCCACCAGGAGAACTGAGATTTGAAGGGAATCCATGCAATGCTGTTGGTTATGTTTCACAGAAGCAAGTGCAGCTCGTGGCTGTTCATTTGAATAACAAGTTGATTGTAAATTCATGATTCTTGTCATTTCAGGAAAATGTCATCACATACTCACAAGCTGAAAATCTTTAAATGCTTTTTTAGTTGACATGGAGGGAATTATGAACTGTAATTTTGTGACAAGAGTAACTAAAGGCTGGCTATCATCTCAGTTTAACTCCTAGTGAAAGGAGTCAGGGAGCATGAAAGCAACCATCAGCCTGGAGTCAGTCTGACGAGAAGGGAGGAGGAAATTTTCCTCCGTTTGCCTTAGTAGACCAACCTTCAAAAGCAACTGGAATAGAAGTCTCCAACCACACAGTGGAAAAAAAATGTACAGTTGAAAAGCCAGCCACTAGCTCAAAAAAACAGTGCAAAGGCTGATTGTGGTTGGAACTGAAGAGGCTTTGCACCCACTTCACACCCCATGCAGTTATGGCGAACTGGCCACAGCGGCCATGATTTAAACCCAGGATTTTCAAAAATCAAAATCAACTTCTCCAAGCACAGAGTCTGTCTCATCTCTTTCAAGCTAGGATGAATAATACAGATATGTTTAAATTTGAAATATTCTTCCTGTGAGTTTTCTCTTCCAGCAGCAGCCGACTCCTATCCTCCTTCCCCAGCTGAGCCAAGACATTCCTGAATATTTTATAACTAAAAATCTTTTTCTCTTTGCTCTCCTATGTAGATTCCCACACCCTGCAGCCCAGCATGACAAGTTCTTTTCTTTGAAATATTCAGCCACTTTCAGTGAGTCTTGTCAATCCTTTACACCTATTTTAATTGAATATTTCAAAGCTGAGTGAGATCAGAGCACTGTGCCTGGGTGGGCACTCACTGATGATGTCAGGCTCCCCCTCCTCACCCCTAGCTGAAGCGAACAGATATCTCACTTCTTTGCACTGAGGGTATGATGGATGTCACAGTCTAATGGGTGAAAAGTGGTGATGAGGGAGCTTGAAAAAGAGTAGATAAAGCATGCTAAATTTAGAAGCCGTTTGTTTTCAAGAATGGGATTGAACTTTAACTCACATAAGAATTGCATCTTGCAATTCTGCAGTTGCATGACATCTCTGTTCCCTAGCTAAGGGCAGGAAATAAAAAATCAGTCAATTTTTAATAGTGAGCTTCACCGTGTTTATTCTCCACATCTCCAAGTTTGGATGCCTAGATCCTATAGACAGATGCAGCACCTAGGTCGGCTCTAGATGCAGTGCAGTAGCTTCATCCAATCTGAGTTCTTTCCAAAGAAAATCAATAGGAGATAGTAGAGACTCGGTTCACACCAGAGCCAAACCAATGGATACATAATTTCCATGCTGATATAACATTTAAATCTTTTAAAATAGAATCTGAACAGCTACTAAATGACTATTAAGTTTCTAAAGCAGCTTGTAAAATTCTGGATAAATAAGAAGGCAGCATAAAGTGGGATACCCTGTACCTCAGTTGCACTTCTTTGCTTACACGAAAAGCAGCTTTTTAGAGGGAATGGCTATGCGAACCCAAAAAACTCTTGTCAGGGCATTCTGAATATTGGTGACCATCAGCTCCATTAGCATCAAGCCAGAGGCAGCCAACTAGAAGAGACTACCATGAGAAAAGTCCTGAAACTGAGTGCAAGCAAAAGGAAGACAGTACTTTCTTGAAAGCTAGATAGCCAAGGAAATACTGCTAAGACATTTGAGGTAAGAGTTTTTGTTGTGTTTTCTTCTTTCTATAAATCATCAGTTTGTTCTAGCTGGCAATGATACTGTGAAATTAATTATTTCTATATGTTCTCCAAGGCAGAATCCCCTGCAATGCCTTGATAAACTCCTATCTCATGCTCCTGTCTTCATCAATTTAGAGTCTTTACTTCCCATTAGAATTAGTTGTTTATGGTTGACAAATATTATCTGTATTTTCCTTGCAAAAATGATCATGGGGATAAAACTTCCATTTTTATATTCACAAATTAAGCTGAACAATTACATGGCTTTTGGCATAAACAGGAAGACGACAAGATTTCTTTTCAAATATTTTTCCTCCCTTAAAATCTCTATTGTGGTATTTTGGATCCAATGCCTGAGCATTCAGTGTAATTAATTAAGCTTTTTATTCTCTGGAGTATTTTAGTGGGATTTGCCAAAAAATGTTTGGAAAATGGCTGTGCATTTAATAATACGTGCATTGGCTACTGTTCCAGCACTCTGTAGGAGTGTATAGCCACAATAAGCATAAAACATTACTTACGTCTGGGAACTGTGGCCCTGTTACATGAACATGCCTTAAAAACAAGAAATGAATGCCTGGCTTTTCTATTAGACCAAATGATAAATAACATATCAGAATGAGAACCCAATTACAGGTGAAATGGGTAAGTTTGTCCAAATTGTGAAGGGTAGGGCTCTAGCCATTTTGGTCATCAAAAGGTTGGGGCAACAGACGGAAAAGTAAAGAATAAACATGTACTGGAAATGAGTAAAGCAGCCCGAGCGCTAAAAGAACTGGCTACCAAGATCAGAAGTGGACTCCAGAAGATGTCCAGTGCTTAACCTCTAGCAGGACTCTACTGTTCATAACAACCTGGGTGCAAATTCTGTCTCATAAAGTCTTATACTCATTTTTCTATTTGCTTTCTTCCTTACATGTTTATTCTACTGTAAGAGTCACTGGAAAATAGGTTAATAAAATAGGCTTCAAACCCAAATAGAAAATGCTAGGTGACTTCACACTATGGTCACTCATCGTCACTATGAGCTGGGTCTGCCTCCAAGCATCTGTTTGCAGAGGATCTGATGTGTTGTAGTCTTACTACGACTGCAATATCAATAGTAATGGAAAAATAATAAATCTAGTCACCCTATTTACACAGGTTTTCAGTCAATGAAGTCACGTGGGTTACTGGCCCCCCAGCCCTTGAGTCAATTTAAGGTCTCATTTCATTGCCCCAGAAGAGAAGAAGTTTGTGCTAATGCAGTGCAACAGCATTGTCTGAAGTTGATCAGAAAGGAAAAACAAGACGCATACAGCTCTGACCTCAACTTTTTCCTCTTTCACTTAAAAGGTATAATAAACTAATAATTAAATATTTGAAATACTTCCAGTGCCATATGTGTTTTTTTTTCAAACAGCTTCACTTCATACAATTCTTCGATCAAATGTGTAGGAAAGAAGCACAATGAAAGCCGACACATGTTTCTGCACTAGTAAAGAAGGGATCATATTTAGCTTTGATGCAAGCACAATGCAGCCTGCCACTGATAATTGTTTTGCCCCATGTGTTTAGAAGTGTTGGGATAGACTCTACTAGTAAGATACCCTATAAAATATGGGCCTGACCGAGCGCTTACTGAAGTTCATCCGATTTTTTTCCCATGACACTAGCAGAGATGATTTTAAGCTCCTAGAGCAGAAGTTGGCTTGCTATTGTCCATTTTCTCTCGTCATTCACAGAGAAGAAATTCTACAGTGCCTTTTCAAAGATGATAGCTGAGTTTTAAATTCATGCTTTTATTTTGCTTAAAGAGAACCAATTTCTTTCAAATAAAATGGTCTTTTTAGCAGAGTTCTAGCACATGTTTCCAGGGTCAACTTCTAATAATAGCCTGTACAAAAAAACAGTTGTGACATTCATTCTTTGGTGCAGCAAACAACGAGACTATAATGATGATAATAACTGTGTTTATTTTTGCTTCTGGACAAATGTCATTCATTCTCCATACAGTCCCGTTGTGCAGTGGGCCTGAGCCACAGCCTCCATGAGGATCAGGCGGCACAGTTCCACCTGGCCCAAATTCAGAAAAAATCTGCTGAAATATGGCATTTTTTTCTATGCTTTTCTCACTGCTGAATAGATCTCCTGTAAGAACCACTACTTTTAATTTATGTTAAAATATTTCAGCTAAAGTTAAGCTGAAATAATGGGTGCTAACGATGCATTTAAGATCCTCCTGCTGCAGAGGATCACCTTGTGTCTGTTACAGAGGTCCCTTCACCTACTCGATGGAGAATTACCTTCAGAAAGTAAACACACCTTTGTTTGCCAGCACCTTTCCCTCCTCCAGCTGCCCTACTGCCCCATTTTAAGGAGGCGCTCCATGCAATTCTTGCTACTGAAGTGAGAATTTTATTTTATTTTTAACTGTTGAGTGTTTAGAATATGGTTTTGCTTAAATAATAACTTTTCATTTTGCAATTCAACAGCACACATGAATACCTCTCTGTGATGCTCTTCTGGAAAGCTTTATTCTTCTATAACTACATGGAAATATAGTTATAGAAGAATATAACTATGTGGGAAGTTATGTCTAGGGTTGTGAACTCCTTGTGGCTCAAATGGTCACTAATAGTAATCTAATCTCTATTTTTGACAACAAGGAACAAAACTGGACCTTTGGACTGTTAAGAACTGGTTAGACAACCCTAGGGCTCAGGCATTGGTTTAAGCTAAAAATATTTATGATCAATTTCCATCATGTCACTTAATCCTTCTGGTTCACTCAAGAAATGTTTAAACGTTCAGATCATGAGTTGTGCAGGGCAGCAGCTGTCTTGTGTGTAAATGTATGGTAGGAAAAGGGGATCCCCAGAACTGGCTGGAGGTTCTTGTAGGCCAACATCTTATATGTAAACATCCTGCTACAGAAGTTCAGTGAACTACACATTTTCAGGAAGTTTTTCTACTGAATTTCATTGTAACCAATGAAGAAGAAAGCCAACTGCATCCTGGTCTGCATCAAAAGAAGCGTGGCCAGCAGGTTGAGGGAGGTGATTCTGCCCCTCTACTCCATTCTCGTGAGACCCCACCTGGAGTACCGCATCCAGCTCAGGCACCCCCAACATAAGAACGACATGGACCTGTTGAAGCCAGTCCAGAGGAGGGTTACGAAGACAATCAGAGGGCTGGAGCACCTCTCCTGTGAAGACAGGCTGAGAGAGTTGGTTGGGTTTGTTCAGCCTGGACAAAAGAAGGCTACGAGGAGACCCTATTGCAGCCTTCCAGTACCTGAAGGGGACCTACAGAAAAGATGGGGAGGGACTCTATCAGCAGTGCAGTGATAGGACAAGCGTAGTGGTTTTAAACTGAAAGAGTGTAGATTTAGATTAGATATTAGGAAGAAATTCTTTACTGTGAGGGTGGTGAGACACTGGAACAGGTTGCCCAGGGAAACTGTGAATGCCCTATCCCTGGAAATGTTCAAGGCCAGGCTGGATGGGGCTTTGACGAACCTGGTCTAGTGGAAGGCATCCCTGTCAATGGCAGGGGGGTTGGAAATAGGTGATCTTTAAGGTCCCTTCCAACCCAAACCATTCTATGATACTATGGTAAGTAGGTTAGAAATATTAATGATCTGTCAGTAAGTAATTTCTCTCAGAAGACAATGGGAAATATTTAGCAGTGAGAGAAGTGGGCTTTTAAAATTATTATTTATTTTAAACTTCTTGCAAACTGCCGATGGCCACTATTTATGCCTGGCATGCGTGTGCCTGGTGCTCAAGGATACAAAAGAAATCAGTTTAAAGAGATGGTTTTTGTATCACTGCTTTGAGTGGTCTGACACCTATCCCAAAATTCTTCTGGGAATTTTACACCATTTTAACACCAAAAGAAAAAAAAAAAAAGAAGAATGTTTCTGGAAGAGCTATTTTTATATGTATTATATATGGACTGCAGCAGCTAGGTATAAGTTTCAAACATGGTTTACAGGCATGGGAGAAATGCAAGCAATAAATATATATTCAGAAATGGGCATTTTAGAATACTCCATGTTACCCCACTCATTTCCCTACTCTCACTATACTCCAACTTTGATCACTTTACCCTCACTAACACAAGATTTCACAAGATTTGCTCTCACAATATATTCTCAAATAGTCATTGTGCAGTGATGATCAATATATACACTCTTTTCCTTTGAGCCGAATATATGCTACTACCTCTGACTGACACGGTCCTGAAGATGTCACATCTACATTTCAAATAGACATATTTGTGTGATAAAGTGTTAGACAAGGGTAACACATCAAGACCTCACCAGTTGACTTGAAATCCATTTTGGTCACTACTGACATGAAATAGTCTTCTTACATGTAGTGCACTGGGCTGATATTGCAGGAACTTGACAATTAATTTTAGCTCCATCTTTACCGTAATGAACCAAAACCGATTTCTATTTCCACTGAACAAAAACCTCAAAACACACACACAAAAAGTCTGGATTTTTTTTACCTTTTTTTTTTTTTTTTAATAAATAAAGGTGGATTCTTCCACCAATTGTTTTTAATGCAACTGAAAAATCCAACCACCACTTTCCACCTACCATCTTCACTGCTTGCCAGAAAAACTACCTGGACAAAATGCAATGGAAATATTCAGTGAGTTTATTTTTCCACAGCAGCTCTGAAAATTGGATTGCTTTCAGCTCTGCTTTTATAGGACAGGTAATCTTTATGATCCTTAAAAAAAAAAAAAAAATCCCTCTAAATCTGTAGGATGAGAAAGCATTCATAACACACTGTGAAAAAACAGAACCACGCAATTTCTTTTGTAAAATAATAGCTTATTTTAAAAAATACAAAAGGCCATCTGCATCTAGGGTCTAAAGAGGTTGTTTAGGTTCTTCTGGAATGTATTTACCTCCCGCCACCAACCTAAGGCCACGCTGCACACTGGGGATGGAGATGAGAAGAAGGATGGGAGTAGGAGGGAGGAAGAGAGGTGGGGAAGAGAAAGGAAGGACTGCAGAAATCTTACGTTTGTGATAGATTTCTTCCAGTTAATGCTGAGTTTGTAAAAAAACAGACTATTTGAATATCTTGTTTGATTATAGCTCAATATATTTTGAACACATAGTTGCACATATATTTTGAATGCTGAGGAATTAAGAAAAACTAAAGCAGCTGCCTACTGCCAACAGAATGCCTTGTAGGTGTATTACCTGCACACAAGTTATTTTAAATAAATATTTGAATATTTATCTTTTGAAAAAGAGATTAAAAATTCTTTTGCAGATCAGCAGTCCAGCAGAGCAATTCCTTATAGCAGTCCCTATTCTCTGTATGTTTACATTTAAGAGAACTGAAATTATTCTCTTTCTTACCTAATTTCTTGTTTTCCTCTCTTGCTTTCATTAACAGACTTTGATTTAATAGTTTTTGTTGGAGTCATAGTTCATCACTGTACCAAAGATGGTAGCATCCAGCAATTTACTTGTCAACCTCTTCTCAATACACAAGCAATTTTTCATATAAAAGAGGAACTTACTGGAGCAGTGGTCTATTGTTATGGCATTTGGACCTATTAGTGTAGTAAATTTATCATTATACATGACATAAAAGATGCATTATCATCCATTAAGTTCAGGTGGAAGCAAACCATTGCATGCCTACCATTGGATCTCTCTCACACCACAATATCCTTTCCAGTAATGCATGTGTGCTCTTTGAAGAGTTTCCCTTCTAAATGGTACCCTACAATTAAATGTGCACAGCTTTAAAACATAAGCCAACTGTAAGATACTAGCATCAACATTTACTGCTATGTAATGAGGCCCAGCCCAGTTAAAAGTCCATAAATTATTACTTGTTTTACATGGACAGGAAACCTGTTTTTGCATTTAGCTTCCACCTCCCCTTCAAAAAAAGATCTTCCATTACTTTTTTCCCTTTTTGTTTTATTGCAGGCAGGGAGAGGGAATCTGCACAGCCCTGGGCTTCTAAAACAGAGGAAGAGGACCTCCAGGCAAAAAGCCACCATGCCCAGGAAGCACAAATGGATCCCCAAGGCTTTGCTTAATCACAGTCTCAAAACACCCTCTATTTTTAATAAAATGATCAGAATAGCAAAATTATTCTACATTGTCACATACTATGGTGCTGCCCTGAGAAAGGCGTGATTTGATCTAAGTTTATACCTGTAGGTAACTAGTTACAGGAAGATAATTTATCTATTGAGTTTTACCTATTTTAATTCTAATAACACTCTGGCAAACCTAGATTTATTTTTTTTTTTCCCTCTTCTCCACAGTGAGAAACGTTCCAAGATAAACACACCTCTCTACCTGTTGTAGCCAGACTGACCTTCGTCCATTAAAATCTGTTGGAGTTTCACACCAAAACTTTAACAGCAGCAGGAATCACTCAAAAGCACATAACATTTTCATTTCAAGGGTGATTAAATCTACGTCAAATTCTCAGGACTGATCCATAAAGATTAACAGCTTTCTTCATCTAGTTTCTACTGTTCAGTCATTTTACAAATTTTGCCATTGCCTTAAAAAAGGGGGGGAGAAAAAATGGGGAGGGGGCAGAGGACGACAAATTCTACAATGCCAAACCCTGATTTTGAAGTAAGCAGGACTCAAAGTCTAACTGCCAGAGGCAAGAGCCTCACATGTCACGCCTGCTGCTTTCCAAGCAAGCTAAGTATTTTGTCACCAGAAAGCTGATGAACTGCGAGCATCAGTGTCCTGTTGGAGAGAGTAATTTGTCCTGTTATGGGTGTCCTCTATGAGTGGAAATGAAATTGAGGACACCAAGAACAAACACCTAAATCTTACACTACTTTTGATCAAACTTTTGCTTGCCTCCTTCCCTGCTCATAAAACCCAAAAGAAACCGTTAGGTTCCACAGTTTTCTTTACACGGTTATTTGATTCAAAGGCAAAAATGATATCTAGTTATGTTACCTTAATGTTGACTACTGGAAAAAAGACGTACTTTTACTTTGTAAGGTAAGAAAGCAAGAAGGCAGAAAGTAACCAATACTATTTAAAACATTCACATCAAGAAAATATGATGTTTGGTGGACTTTTCCATTTGAAAAAAAATCCTTGAAGAAAACATCCAATGATCTAAACAATGAAGAATCCCCTGGCGATCCCTCAGTCAGTGCAGAAGAGATGCCCAGATCACGTGCACAAGTGTGGACCTGTATCACATATCAGCAGTGCTGCTGCTTAAGAAATTATGATGTTTTTTCTAGCAGTTACACGGTCTTGGCTAGCTTGAACAGAGCACATACAGAGCTGGCACCATGAAGGAGTATGAAGCTGCCTTAAGCATGTCCAGAATAGGTAAAGGAGGTCCCATGCAGTCATCACTCCCCTGAGAACCACAGCAGCCCTCTTAGTGTTTGCACTGTGGCAAACATTGCAAATCAGTTATTTCCTTTGGTCTGCTAGAAGGGATAGGAAGATGGGAGTCCTTAGGAAACTTATCACGCTAGGATGTCACTGCATCATTGTTTCAAAGGAAACTGCTCGTGAGCATTAAGAGACGCTGTCTGACTTATCCTCTCGCCACTGATCAAGCCCACAAGGTATGGCTAGAGGAATGAAAAGTGCTCCCCAGGTGCTTTCTGTTATAAACTGGTGAAGGGAGGAGAAAATTCTCTGAAATCAAAGACCTCAATTCAAATGTGCTTGCAGAAGCATCTTTTTATCTATCAAATGCTTTTGGAGTCCAATTAAGCAAACTACAGAAAGGGATGGAATGGCCCTGAATAACCTTTGCACAAGATAATGCTTGTACGCCAAGAGCGTAAAAAGCCATATAAGTTATTTAAACCCATATTTTTTGTCCATTTGCAGTAACAGCTATCACTGCATGCTGTGTATCAATGGGCTGACTTGTCAGTGGATGAAGCCTGCTATTAGCCAATGAGTAACATGGTTTCACGCCCCTCAGACCTTAAGCAAAGCTTAGCTTTCATTGTGAAATATGGACATATTGGTAACACATGCATTTTGGAACGTTACTGGAACACCTGGTACACTTCAAAAATACAGATTCTTTACATTTTACCACAGTGCCAGGTCCTGTAATGAATATTTAGCATTAAGTGTAATTATTTTGATTTATTGAGTCTGTCCCAAGCTCTAGATGTCTGCACATGATTTATGTTTTCAGAACAATACATACAGATTCCAATAGACATTGATGTACGCTCAGGTTCCAAAGCATTGTCAACTGCAGACAACCTTTCCAAAACATCCACGTCCCAAACAGTGTCTCTGCTGGGGAGGACCAAGTTTTAAGCCTGACGTAGCCAAGTTCATCTGAATGACGGAGAGAATAACCAGCAAGCATTTCAGAATAAGGAAAACTTGAACACTAGGATGCCTTGAAATTAGTCCAAAAAAAAAAGGAAAATAAGAAGAATAATGATTAAAAAACCCCATATAATTCATTGCACTAATCACAAGCTCGCATTTACTGACTCCAGAAGCACAAGTCCTTACATGGGAGCTACACTCTGTTTTACCACCAGCAAGCTCACAGGGAAACGTTCCTAAAGTCAGATCCTAGGTGCAGTGATCTGGTACTGTTCATCCTCAAAAGAATCCATCAAGCACAAGCTTTATCCTTTATCCTGTACTACCTACTGTTGTTCAGGCCCTCTCAATTGTTAATCACCTTTTATTATGAAAGCAGACATCACCCTGAGGAGACTGTTGGTCTTCTGTGCTTGGGTGCCCCATTCAAGATCAAAAGCCACTTCACAGTCACATGCAGTGACGCCAAGCACGGGCTCTCGGAGTTAGTGTGACTTCATGGTCCTGCTGGGGAGCAGGACCCTGGGGGTGGAGAGCCCCCCTTCTCCCACTACACAACCTGCTGAGTTCTGTGCAGCAGGAAACACAGCCTGGCCCCGGGCACACCTCCTCACACCTACAAACCATGAAAGCAGTGGCAGCATCACAGGGGAGGACTGTGACTCTCATCCAGCGAAACAGAAAATTCTCCAAACGTCTCCCGAGTCCCCGGATGCCCATGCTATGCTCTTTCCTCCATCTTCTTCTGCCTCTTGCTGTAAGCAATTCGCATTCCTTGCCCATCTTGCTGCTATGGGATGTTTCTTGGGCTATCACAGGCAAGTCACTTCAGCCCAGGTCTTAACACCCTTCTCACCCACTTAGTATATTTAGGTACTCAGAGGTATGATGAGACAGTTGGATTTGCAGCTCCAAACCTTTGACTAAACTCTGCAACTCAGCTAGGTATTTACCTGTAATTTCCAGTACAATCTGCTCTAAATACGTGAAAGTACATTTACATAAAAATACTCCCCTTCATCATTCTGCATTTCATTTTGTAGCTGTATATTAAGGAGAACAGCGTTGTCCTTCAACAGGGCATGTGTGAAGTGTTTGGGTACAGCAGCAGGAAGGTCAACAATAAGGTTGCCAGAAATCCTACCAGAGGACACAATGCAATGATCTTTTAGGCCAGAGGGCCATGTACATTTTTTGTAATGACTGTATTTTACTTCTCCTGCTATGCAGTGTCTTAGATTGCAGTCTCTGGTATTTCTCACTAGACTGTGTCTCACCAGGACACTTCCATCTTAGACAGTAAAGCACCCTGGAGTGAAACCTTATTTAAAAAACCCAAAATACTTTGAATTCACCATCCCATGTTTCTCCAAATAAGAAACCAACATGAGTGCCCTGCACCTTGTGTGGGAGGGAGCTCAGAAGGGTACTTTACCCATTTAATCGCTTACAGCATTAAAAAAAATATCAGTTAATGTTAAGGATTTATGATTGTGTCCATCACAGTCAGTTTTAACAGGTAGCGTTTTTCATTGTTTGACCAAGAAGAACCAACTATTGTAACAAGGATTGACCCTGTCAGCACTGCTCAAGGCAGTTAAACATAAGATGTTATCATCGGAAACAAATAGCTGGCCCCTTATTTTTATGGATGGTAGAAGCAGCTTGTTACCATGGCAATGTTGCATTTTCGTATTTTAGGGCTACAGTTGAAAGGGGCAAGCAACCTCTAAACTTTACCAGTGATGCTTGTGGGACAAAACAGAAGGCAAGAATGTTAGCCCTTTTGTTGAAAATACATTTTCAGTTTGGGGGGAAAAATATTTAAGGTATCGCGTGTGTGGTTACACTGTTGTGTCACCTCACTCTTACAAGCATACAGCTCATCTTGGTGATGACTAGATGGAAATTTTAGTGCTGCTCACATCACCCATCTTCATTATCCACAATGTTAAGAGGACATGGGTGAGAAAATTAACATTTTAAATTTATTATTGTGAATTAATTAGCAGCGGTTTTTGCATTTATTTAAATACAGATATTTAAAAGCTTCCCTATGGGAGAAAGCAAAACATTCCCTGGATTGGAATCGCATTTTAAGATCTAACAAGCACTATGTATGCATGCGTGCAAGCAGATATTGAACATGCACATGAGAACTTTTCATCAGCTTCACAGTCATTTAGGCATCAGGCAAAGCACCTTACTTTAGGAAGGCTCATTCGCCCAATTACAAGAAAGGCCAGAATAAAATGAGGGAAGCATCATCAAGCATGCTAAGGCAGAATCTTTCTAGCCAGAAACTGCCGTAAGTCAGTGCAAAGGATTGTAACAAAAGGATCCCTCACCAACATGCTGCTTTTGTTGTCTGCTAAATACAAACAGAAATCAGAAAACAGAAGGGTAGACACCTATGAAGATTAACTCATAGCTCATTATGTGGCAAATGTGGAGTAATACTTTTGAAAATGTTCACGACTAAGCAGGCGCAGTTTATCCAAAATGGAAAACACACATTACTTTGATTTAGAGTTTTGCATTTGAGTATGCAAGCTGGACAACAGCCACGGATGGAAGGAAGAGAGGAAGGAAAGAGAGAAGCAAGGACGATACACAGAGGAGTTGTCTCAATATGGTCTAGTAATGAGCTTACACCACAAAGCCTTCAATGTCTTTTAAGGCTTCCTTTTTTAAGTATTTCAAAATTTATTAATACTTCAGCCGCTTTCCTAGCACTTACTAAATTTCTAGCTAGGGTAGTATTTTGTGGCATTGACTTGCAAAGCTTAGCACACATTTTACAAAAGATGCATTCCCATCCAACCTTCAGTTGCCATTTTCAAGTTAACTGAAGATTCCTGTGTTATCTCTCTGCGATAAGAAGGGGGAAAAAAAGTTCTCACACAGCTTTTTTCTTTGGTTCCTTTCTTTACACTCTACACAACAGAAATAAAAACTTCCTGACAGAAAAAGTTAAGATTTTTCTCTTTTTAAAGAAAGCTGGTCCAAGGCAAATATGACTGCTTGAAATGTTGGCCATGAAAACCTCTTGCATAGTGAATTACCCATCTGCGGGCTTGGAACAGAAACAATGCAGACCTCGTATTTGGACTGATCTTCCCATTTAATGCTCTTTCCAACAAACCATTCATAAAATTCATAGCTACAGCTGATCCCAGTTACTCTGTTTCTTTCTGCACATTTGTCTTGGAAAGTCTATTCCACATCTTTACAAGGCTATGTGCAGAAGAGTAATGTTAGACCTACAGCAAGCTAAAGGCCCAATGCTCTTGTCTGTGGCTATCATGCAGCAGTGGTCAAATAGTCAGTAATACAATTGCTGACAGTGTGTTTGAGGATTTTTCCATTTCTCTTCATCTCCAAAATATGTATCCTCTGAAAGCAGACAGCTCTGTAGGTTCAGCATTCGTTCTCGTCCCTTTGCAGGAAGTGGGAGCCATGCCACCAATTTCAGTGAGAACAGAGATGGACTCAAATGCAGAACTGGATGAGCCTAAGCTGCCACATTTCTGTGGACTCTAATTTCTAGCTATTCCCCTATCATTATTTGCCCACTTTTCCACCCCCAGTTCCTCTGATTTTTCTTCTGAGAGACATGATATCTGAGGTTTTGACAAAAGGATCTAATAATAGCAAGGCTGGTCTCAATGGGATTTTAAACAAGAGATTGTTTCTTTTTTGAGGGAAAACGTTAAACTAATGGCTGTCTCTTTTCACCACCAAGTAAACAGATGCTGATGCTTCTCTGTAATATGCTTCTATTCAAAATGGGGCAGGACAGGGAAATGTATGAGGATGTTCAAACGGTTTCAGGAAAGGACAACCCAAGTCTCAAAACTCAGTTCCTAGATGCATCTCAGCATGCCCATGACATGAGAAAATAGCCCTATGGATGCACAGGGCACTTAAGTGGTACTTGGCAAACTGTAGTCTTTCTGATGACTCTAGGCAGAGTATTTTAGTACCGACATTATGTTTCTGTGCCCACATCTATCTAATTTAGTTGCTCTTGGGACTATCACCGATAGATCTTGTCTGAAAAGAACTAGAAGACCAGAAGTCACATTTGATAATCCATAGCATTCATATAAGGTAGCAGCTGTACTGTCACTAAAAGGTATCCCTTGCCTCTCCACCGCTTTCACTGCATTAGATAACAGCTTATTTTAAAAATATCACCCTTTGCGCAGCAATTATTCTAAAGCAAAAGAAGGTGCCATTCAAATCAAGAAAATTTCTCTACTTTTCTTGGAGCTTAAAATAAGTGGGTTGTATGATGGACATGGAAGGATAAACGGGAGATGAGAAGAATGTGTTGGTAGCATTGTTTGATCCACTTTTGAAAAGACAGTTTTGCCACACGTCTGCTGTAGAGACGGAGATAAAGGATGTTCTCATAAATAAAGTGCTGGAGGCTATTCCATTGTCCTCCTACACAGTACACCTGCTTTTCATCACATATCCCATCAGATAGTTCTCATGGCTTAGCCTGTTTTGCATTGCCATATGTCTTCAGAATACTTTTCTACTACTTAAAAAACAAACAACAACCATAACAAAGCCATCAAGAGTTTTGCTATTTGCTGTGCTTTATACATCACAAGAAAATAAAAGGCTCAGACCCTTTTTCCTCCACTCACAGCACAGCAGACTAATTTAGTTTGCTTCTATATCTGCAGAAGAACATTTCCATGATGAAAATTCAGATGTCAGGGAGAATTCAGTACTGTATTAAGAAACAAGACATCTGTTATGGTAGGCTCTGGCAAGGAGTGATGTTCTGTAATTGAAATGCCCAACCTCTAGCGGGTATCAACTCAATAAACATCCTCATTGTTGGTGAAATTGTTACAGACAGAAGCTTCTTAGCTAGGGAAGCCAGCAACAAGCCTTGCTTCTCTGCATAGAAAAAAAGCTGGCCCCTACACATACAGTTCACAGGATGAGACCAATGAGGGAGACAAGCAAAACCAACGGTATTTATTCAGAGAGAATGGATGAACCTCATTCCCCTCCTGAAAAATATTTTCAGAAGATGTTCATTCCCGATGTGGATATTGGCTGAGTGGCTAGATCAAAAGCGTGCTGGAACATCTGGTTTGCAGTTATGCACAGCTGCTTGAGCTTTATAAAACTGTCAATGTTTTGTTTTCCATCATCAAGACTATAGTATCTTTTGGTTGCAAATCTAATCCTCAGCAGTAATATTCTTTAATGTCTTAAAATCTGTAAAAGAGTTTTTCCTCTAAAACATTCGTCTGCAACTTCTATGTTTGATATGTTATTAATGGGAAAGTTTCATCTGATTCAGGTAGTCTACTGCTGGCTCCATTCAAATATACAAACTTACAGGTATTTTTTTCCTACGTTATACTTTGTTATTTCAAATAAAAAAGCGATTCCTGTCCTATTCGTCCTTTTACAGTAAATACAACATCATGACAAATAAAGTCTTATCCAAGAATGACCTGGAGTCTTTAATTTGTCACAGAAAACTAAAATTGGAGAAATATTGAATCTTCCATCCAGCAGCAAACACAAACTCCAGTACATCAGAAGTGAAGAAAGCTGCATTATACACCAAAGCAAAAACAACAGGCAACATGGGACTGCAAAAAGAACCCAGTGAGGTAAGAGGCAAAAACTACAAGACTGCTCCATGTACACAAAGGTTTGCACTTGCCCGAACCAAAAACATGTGGGGGATGCACAAATTCAGAGATTTGATTCACGAGCACCCAAGGCTAATTCTAAAAGTAAGGCTGCAGATCTAAGCTAAGTAAACACTTGCTGTTTGGCTGAGATCACGTATCTATTTCCACCCTCTGGAAAGCTTTCTGTGGTCATTTTCTAGAGCTTGAATGAAACAGAATAAATGTCATCTGACATCAGTAGCTTAGTTCTGACCAAAACTCACCTGTGAAAAGAGACAACAGCAGTGGAACAAGTTATTCTCCATATATACTTTAAAAAGGGAGAGGAACCGAAAAGGGAAAGTCACTTTACATAAAATTCAGTTTTACCACCCTACTTAAAGAGCCCAGCGGCAGAATTGGATCATACTTTGTCATCAATGACACTACAATATCGCTTTATTTATCTGTAATCTCTTTCCCAATCGTGTTCACCGTGCAGACAGACAAAAAGAGAAGCTTGCTACTACATTCCGAGAATTTAAAGATCTACTTTCCTTACAAGTGAAGAACTGCTTTCTGAGTTCAAACTATGAGATAAAGATCTCAGATTAGAGAACCTATTTGTTACTCTGATAGAGAACTTGTTTCTTAGTGGTTTAATGCTCCTAATATCACCTTCTGCTCAGATTAATGATCTTTTTATTCACTCAATTATTTAGTTTTAATACTTAATTTGCACTTAATCACATATCATTTTATGATTAGCAATATTACTATAATAAGAATGCTTTGAGTTTCTATGGCACTGTTAACTCCAGAATGTTTTGAAAAACAAATGAACACTCTGAGCAACCCAGTTTTTGCTGATGAAGCAAGTAAACCACAAAAGGGTGGAAAAGAAAAAGAAGAAAATCTGAGTTTCTCAGAGTGAGTACTGCAATTACTATAGGATTATTCCCGCTTCAGTTTCACTGTCTTGCCCTGCAGTGTCCATGAATGCATTTAATTTACTGTCACATTCTTGTTGAGGGTAAGGGGTTGTGGCCTACCCTCAATCCCCAGGAGAAGAAAAAAGCACAGAAATACCTTTAACTGAAGTTTTTTCACATGCAACTTCACTAGCAGGTTCACATCATTTTTCAGATGTTAGATTTTAATAGCTAGATATGTCCTTCTCACTTAGAGGAAGAAGACACATGAGGCAACAGTAATGCTTCCAACATACTAGCTGCGCAGAAGACCCTGTTAAGCAATTGCCCATCACTTAGGAAGCTGTGATAAGGCAAGTGCCCCTCCACAACCTAAAACTGTGCCAAGTTCTAAGTCTGAAACTCTTTCTACTTTGCAAAATCCTTTGACAACGCAGATTCGGAAAGAGAGAGAAGCAGCACATTAATGAATGTTATCAGATAATTTAAACCAGTGTATTTTAGAGCATGAACAAGGACATCAAACTGAGGGGGCATAAAGAACTTGAGCATTTCCAAACAAATTAGGTCTCAATTTTGTCATCTTTAGGTTCTTGAAACATCACTTTTTGAATTACAGTCAATGTAAGACCACACTGGACATACAGATTCTCAAAGATGTCATATCCCATGAGTTGCTGGCAGTAATAAGGAATGTAAGTTACTGATGCGTTCACAGAGCCAGAGAAGAGCAAACTGCAGAGTTCAGACTACTTCCTGGTTTTTAGAAATTCTCCTCTTAACAATACACTCGGTCTTGTGGCTATTTTGCAGTTAATAATCTTGATTTTAACTAGCTGCCATTAGGAAATGGGACAAGACTTCTTTTAACCACACAGTATCTGAAAAGCACCGTAACTTGAGACTTAGCAGACTACGTACTTCTGCCTCTATTGTTTGCCTTTAAGTAAAACAATCCCTGTAAGGAACTTACAAATTGTTCCCATCCAGCCTAGGTTTACGGATTATCCATCTTTTTATGCCTGTTTGCTATTGTGACCTAACCTCATCACAGCAATTCTCCTTGCATTCTGGTCTCCACTCCACAGCTATGACTGTTAGTATTTGGTTGGTTGCTGTGCCTGGGATGCAGCGCTCTCCCACACTCTTTCAAGGTTTCACAGGTTATTTTACTAGGCCTTTACTGGATTTGATTTAGGAGAAAACCAGGGTTTTAGCTAATACACTACAAACAAATTCTTGCTTTTGTGGTGCTCCAACTGACCACCTCTAAATGACTTCATATAAACGTATAGCCAGATATATAGTAACTATTTTAATATATAGGCACACATAGGAAAGAAGAGGCATAAAGAGATGGTTAAAATAAGTGGTATGCTTGGGAGGTGGGAACTGTAGGATCTAGACAACATGAATATAGAACGTAAGCACAAGGATAATAGAAAAAAATATCAAGACCTACAGAGACGTCTTTGTAAATGTCAGTGCAGAATTTGACCTTTTGGTATCTATGATACATTCACTTGTCTTTCTTTGGGATTGGTATCTCCAATGGCATTTTGCATTGCCCTGCAAATCCTGTGGTGTCTGCTCAGAAATACTGCACTGGGAAGATCCGAGAAATAAGGCAGACAACTTCAGAGACCACAGGGACAAAAGTCTATTCTTAAACTGTCCCAAAACCTAAAGATTGCTGTTGTTCTGCATCCAAGATATTGTGTAAGCATTAACTGCAACTGTATTCCATGCCTGTGAACATGGAGCTCCACATTCTTTGGATGCAGGTGGAAAGGAATACGTTTACTCACCCATGGCACCTGCAAACTTTTTCTTCATCTGTGTACATTGTCTGAACTGACATTTTTTGGGGTACACAAAGGCTGCTATCAGCTACTCACAAAAAATGCCTGCCCACCCCCCCTCCCCCCCTTCTCCCTTTTTTTTTTTTTTAAACTAGCAGTACACCACGAGAGAAAATGATGAACTGATGGTGATCCTGGGGCAGACATGGACACTGAATCCTGCCACTGGCCTCTATCGCTGTACCCATTAAAACTGCAATCTACAGAAACCAGTGAGGTCCAGCATGAAAAGGAACGCTACGTGAGCCTCGCAGCTTGGTCTTTGCTTTTCACCTGATAACTGGAGGAAGGGGATTTGTGAAGAAGATTAAAGGTGAAGTTATTTCTTAACTAAAATGGGACCCAGAGGACCTGGATGTGACCTAATGTTCTTAGGACAGAGGACTGAAACACTGGTGTCACCAAAACAGCCAGATTTTACATGATACTCTTGACAATGAGATTCTATTCCAATAAGCACTCAGATGACACCATGTTCTTATCCAAAATTACTAGGCTTGTACCATCAAAGGGAGGTTGAGGTCCCCATCCAAAGCATGCAGTTCGGACGACATGTCAATCACTGCAATAGCAGCACACATTACAGAGAGATGAGGTTCTCTGCATAGCAATAGAGCTGCAGTTCAGCTGTGTTTCTGGACTAAAAGGATTTTGTCATCTATTTTTTTGCTTTGGCACTGGAGTTCTCTAGGGGTACAATGGATTGTATAATAAAGCGCTGACTGGTAGATGCTTCAATAAAGTAGATTTTTTTTAGTTATTAAGAGGGCTCTTTTTAAAAAGACATATAATTCCTTATCCTCCTCCCCTCTTTTTAATAAAGAGGAAAAAAGTATATGACCTTCTGACACTGATGACTTGAATAGGACACATGAAGACACTGTTGATTATCCCAGCTGCTAGCAGATCCTGTCTACATGGGAGGGTAATGTTTCCAGAGAAACCCAAATCCATTTCTCTCAGAGGTGTAAGAACACATTCTTTTTGTTTACTGTTCAAAGGAATGGAGACAGGTACAAAAGGAGACAGAAGCTGCTCAAGATATGATCAGCTGAAGCTAATCTTGCCTCCGATGTGTGAGTTGCTTAATCAGTGCTCTAAGTGCTTTGCTATTGATGCTGAAAGATGTACCACTCATGGAAACCAAGCACGTGCCGAAGTTGGTTGACTCAGCTGGGACCTCTGCATACGTGCTTTCCTGAATCCCTCTGCAGAGAGCTAAAAGCCCACTCAGATTTTAGCCCCTACCTACATGTTCTGCTAAACCAGGGTCTTAAGGCACCTACTGTATCTTGACTCCTATTCAGCAATGCCTTTAGCTAGGTACTTAACAAATAAACCCCCAAAGCAAGTGTTGTAGAATAAAGACAAAGCAAGGAGGCAGGTGTGCAATGCGTATCTGAGGAAGCAGAAATAAGGCAATCCTTACCTAACTTGTGCTAACCTTGCCTAACAGGGTATTTTCCCCAACTCTTGACAAATCACAACTTGGTTTAGACTAAAAATCTTCCTCTACATACATTAACAGTAACAATACACTGATAATTTACTGATAACGTTATATGGAACTGGATACATACTGCACCAAATACCCATTTGTGGTATTATTTTAGCACACATTTGTTTTGTGCAGATGTGTGTTCATATCACAAAACAACTGTAATTCATTCCAGTATAAATATTTGCAGGTGGGTTTTTTGTTTGTGGTGTAGGGGTTTTTTTGGTTTGTTTTTTGTTTTTTTGTTTTTTTGTTTTTTTTAAAAAAATCATTAATTTTTTATTTCCCTCCAAACAAGATATTCCCCCTAGAAGTTGTTTATGTGGAAAGTGGAAGTCTTTTCTCTTTTCAAATAAGCTGTAATTCAGATTAATATTTGCAGTTTGAATGTTTCATTTAGTTAACATCAAACAATGAATAGATGCCAAGAAAAGTTACTGATTACAAATTACAGCATCCCAATAGCAAAAACACTGCAATACAAGAAATCTCAATACTATTTGTATTTCCTTCCATTTTAATAAATCCCAGGCTTTTAGTTTTGAAAATAGCCTTAAAAGAAAATGAGTGCAGAACCCCCAAAAAAATACTTAGGTCCAAAGACCAGCAGACACAACAAACGCAGAGGGAAAGCAGCCATAGACAGACAGCATCCTTTGGCTCATTCAGTCTGCCCAACACAGAATCACAGAATGGTTTGGGTTGGAAGGGACCTTAAAGATCATCTAGTTCTAACCCCCTGCCATGGGCAGGGACACCTCCCACTAGACCAGGCTGCTCAAAGCTCCATCCAGCCTGGTCTCGAACACTTCCAGGGATGAAGCATCCACAGCTTCTCCAGGCAACCTGTCCCATCTCTAGTCCTGGCCTAGAATCCAGCTTTTCTTACCCCAAAATTTCTGGTTAAAGCTTCGTAGTGAGTAACATGACCCTTCCACATGCTACACCCACATCTGCAGCCCTTACTCCTTTCTGGTTTCCACTACTTTGCTAAGTTTAGTTTCATCCTCACATTTCCCTTTCACTGCAGCTTGAATATGTTTTACCTGCACATCCCTTTCTCAGCAGGCAATTCCCACAAGCTGTGTCTCAAGACCCAGTGTTACCTCCTTCCCTTCAGGATCAATATTATGGATTTATCTACTACCGAAAGGCTGAAAAAAATGAACCCACTTTATCCAAACACTGAAAAAAACCCAGATCTGAACACCACATGTTTTCAGGAATTGCGCTGTCTGAGAAAAGCGGGAGGGAGATGATCAAACATGTGAGCTAATTTATTGGCAGTTAATAATTTTGATCAGCTTCAGTTGCTGATATCTTCTTAAGAGAACCATATTTTGACTGATAACATCTCCCATTTCCTGCAACAATCTGTCTGCAATCAATAGATACCTGAGAGCAGATACTCCTGGGATGCACTGGTCAATACACACATGGAAAGAGAGTTTTCTTTCTGAGCTAACTGTGGATAAATTGCTGCTGTCTGCATCCACCTGTGTACCCTTTAACAACTACTCTTATTCAGAGCTGCTAGGCCTGTATATTTGGAGAGAGCTATTTATGAGACACAGACACCAATCCTTCACCACCGCCCCCCCTAGAAAGACCCCACATGTTCTTGGTTTGTATTATTTGGAGATAGGCAAACAATTCAGAATAAATAAAAGTGCATTCAAATACTTTTAGATTATTTTCCTGCTTGTAGAAACACGTGGGATGTGTTCAGTCTTTGAAATTATTCACGTTCAGAACAGAAATTTCCCCTGCTCTCCACAGGAACGAAGCTGTTCACTATCTGTTCACTCTGCACCCTCAATACCGACATTTGGATTAAAAACTGTTAGTGGTCACCTGTCACTTGAGACCATTTCCATTGCTTTATGGCGGAAAAAAAAGATATGTTATGATAAACAAACTCTGAAGTTACAAGTACTGCAGGCCAGATCCTTCTCTGCTTGTACAATTACCTTCCTCTAGGACTTCGCTAAGGGACCTCCTGTCTTCCTGTGTGGCATCTTTCCACCACAGCTTTGTACAAACTTATCTGAGGGACTAAGGATATTTGATTAAATTTCTCAATTAAGTAACAGCTGCTTAAAAAAAGATAAAGATAAACCATGTGAGTTTTCCTCTTGGTTCAGACCACATCTCCTCTGTTCCTACTTGCAGGGACCACCTTTAGTTACTGATTTCCAGAACATGTGATTCTACATCCTCCCAAATGACACAGATGTGGTTTTATAACAAGTTTTCTGAGATTATAACTGGAAACACAGAAGAAATCACAATAAGCCATTTTGGGAATTTAAGTCTGTTCTCTAGCCAAAACATGAATGGCCCAGGCAAACAGACATGGAAGAGATGATTGTTCCCCACATGCAATGAGCTTCCTACCTTTTATATCGAGTAGTTTAGCCACTGTCCCTCTCCTAGTCCACCCCAGCCACCGTGCATAGCTCTTCAGTTTGCACTGATGGCCTCCACTGTTGCACGCTTTATTCTACACCACTTTTGGAGCTCCAAAAGGGAAGACAACGCTCAGGCTCTATCTCCTGCCAGAGATTTCCTGCTAGTAATTTGTCAAGCAAAATGAACAAATTCTCACTTCCTGGTATCCAGCCTGAGGGTACCCTCTCTCCCCCAGACTCAGAGATATCCTCTGGCAGAGCGGGCATTTCAGTGTTCTGCACAGATCATTGCACCTGCTTTCCCGACCCCCTCTGATTTCTCCCCTCTGCCCCTCCCTTCCCTGCACTGCAAGGCAGAGAAAAGCATCTGCCTCTAGGACAGCACAGGACTTAACAGAAGCCCCATTCTTGTCTTTCTGGCAAGGAAATAGGGTTAGGTGCTTCAATAACACATCATGCATGGGGACTGGGAGGGGGGAAGGGATGCAAGAAGCCAACGATTTCTGTCAATGTGTGCCATTTGGGTGCCTGTCTCATACTAATTTCAATACAAAGTAAAAACAATTTATCACTAACACAATTTATTACCTATTTGCATTTCAGGATCTTAAAAATAGAGCAGACAAATCATAATGCATGATGCCCCTAGTGATTTCTATTCCCTAATTACTCTGATAACTTGCTTGATTAGTGCTATGCTTTGTACAACAGGACTAGCTGGAACAGAGAGAGTCTTTATTTACTTCAGAAGGGCTCTGGATATGATTAGCAGGAGTGCATAAATGTACATTAGCACACATTAATGCAGCAACTAATCTAGACTGTGGACAGAAACAATACGTATTGTATTTTTCTACCCAGTATACTTCTATTTGAAAATTCCTTCCACAAGTGCCTCTGAGGTACGTACTTTAATTTTCCTGTTGCAATTTGTAATTACCTTAGATTGATATGTCTGTTTTTCTAAATAAATTGCTTTACTGGCAAAAATATGCCCTCTCTGTAAGCAGATTTTATTTACTGCCACAGAGCACACAAAACTTCTTTCTCATTGGGAAAGAAAGGTTTGAACTCCTTGCTGTGAGAGGGGGGTGGGTGGGTGCTGTTTTGTTTTTAAATACATCAAGGATGTTTCCTATCCAGAAACACAGCTGCTCTGTAAGTGATGTGGATGGTTCTGACATCCACCTTCCTACTAAAGATATTTGCATTTTAGGGAATTCCACTGGGATCTCTGCATCAGTGAGGAGTAGCTTTTGTACACAAAAACTGGCACCCCAGGAAAGAGATGGATTATATCTCTAAAGATGCATTTGTTGTGGCCTTTGCTATGACATACATACTAACTGTTCACCATGACAATTATTTCCTCTGTAATATAGGAAATACAATAATTGAGATTTCCAATACAATGGGAAAGTCCTTAAGTACCAGGAAATGGAGAGGAAGTTCACCCCTTTTGTCCATGGTGCCTCCAGGCCCCTCCACACCACCACAGCTGAACAACAATCCAAAGGGTATCCACCACTGCTCTGCGGAAGACTGACACCCTAATAGGGGGACAAGCAACACCCCACTAATGAATTCATGTTCCTAAGCCACAGACAGCACAATCCTTTCAAGAGGGAAGGGAACTATACATCACCTCAGGACCTTATTTTCAGAATTTGCAGAGATGGGCTGATTTTAGTAGCATGCGGCACTTCCCACTTGAAAAAGCACTGCCCTACCCTCCCCCCCCACCAAGTCTTTGGAAGAAGTGTCCTCTTCCCCAAGTTCCTTTCACCACTATCCATTTTCAATAGAAGAGTCAACAGTTGTTTGAAAGTTATTTAAGTTTTTAATGCAAGTCCCTGTAAGTGTTTTCATGTTTGTTGTACTATCCAAAAATCTCTCGGCTATGCTATCATGACATTCAGTGACAGATAGTTAGCATTGTGATCATCTTCAATAGAGTTTTCTATACGAAGACACAGGGGTTAAACAATCTTCTGTTCAAAAAAAAAGAAACAAATCCCAAAAAAATAACAAGATGTACTTAGTAGTACATCTGTACAAAGCCTGTACAAAATCTGTACAAACCAGACACATGTTTTCTCTTCTGTCCTTACCTCAGAAGCAATACACTTACCTTCCTTACACTTACATGCAAGCACACACTTAGCAAAACCACTTGCATTCCTCCTAATTTGGCATTAGTGAGACACATTGTACTGTAACTTCTTGGATACATTTTGCTTGTCTCTTGCTAATCAGGTTTCACCGTTGGCCGCCAAATGGATGATGCCCAGATTTCATGAGATTTGGAGCATTGCAAATTCCTGTTCTGCTGGGTACCTGACCATGTCAATCTGCAGTCTTGCTGACACTTAGCTGAGTAATTTCATGAAGGCGAATGCCAATACCAAATCACTAGAAGGATTACCAAGACCATGCTTCATACGCGTTGTGTATCACCATGCTAAAACAATACAAAGAAAGGATGCTCACAACAGCTGAAAGGAAGGAGGACGCTGCAGAATGGAATTGTCTTTAAAAGAGCAGAGCTGGTCACGCGGATGCTTCGGACGCTGCGACACGCTTCAGATGAGCCTACAGCTCAGCATGCAAAGAGCAAGAGGGGGAAAAAGAAAAACTTGGTACTTTGTTTAACTGTAACCAGACAAAAATATCTCACCTTCTGCCTTCAGAACTGGGAAGTTAGATTAGAGACTACGAAATTGCATGGCTTTTCTGGTGAGATGTTACTCTGCAGTACCTATCATTTAGCTTTCAATTTCTTTCCAAGAGTTATGGGTCAATGGCTAGAGTCAAGTATAACCACTTCCTCGTGCTTATGATAATTACTAACTCCCACTTTATCACTGTGCCTTTTATCTGAAGTATCCCAAAGCATTTTACAAATTCAGCAACACATCTATGTTGGACCCAATCCAAAGCGCATTAGGGTCAATGAAGTTAATATACAATGTATTATATGCATGTAAACATTGGATAAATTGCTTGCAATTGCATAATTACAGTTGAGGGCATCCAAACTGCCTTAACTCTGCCCTATAGTGATGGAAACAATAGAAAAAAACAATTGGACGAGTCTTCCAAAAACAAGCTGCATTTTTTGCAGCTAATACAAATTACAACTGTATTAAAATAGTTAAATCATAATTAATGTGTACCGTTGGCAAAGGACTGGGTTTAGGTTATGTGCGCACCTTAGCTGAACATTCCCATTCTTAAGATTTTTAGAGTTTAACCATCAGTCTGAATTTCTCAGATCAAATGCAGTTTATCTGATAATCTTTGAAAGAAACTATTAGGGTAGAAGAGATGACAAACACTAGTTCTATTTTAACACCATATTTATCTAACTAGTGATCAAAACGAGCCTGTACTCATCAGTATGCCATCTTGACACTTTCCAGAGCACTGAAAAATGCGTACTGCCTCAGGAAGTCCTTAAATTGGAGATGTACCAGGGAAAGGATCATCCTCTACTTCACACCCTTTATAATGCTCTTTCCTTAAGTATCCTCCAGTGGGTACTGTGAGAAATAAGACACAAGCTGGCTGGACATTTCATCCGACCTAGTGCAACAACAGTGCTTTTAATCACACTTTTTAGAACATAGGTTTTGGGCTATATACTAAGACTTTTAAAGTGTTCAAGCTAGCAAATCTATAGAGCCATTTCAGACATCATCTATGACTTCATATATTATAACGAAGGCCTACAATGAAGAACTAACATAAAAATACTTGCTTTCTACCCTGAGGCTGATATTTTAAATGTGGACACCAGTATTTTAAAGTTGCAATAAAAAATAATTGTAATTTTGTCATCAAGACAGCTTGAAGTCTATCATTATGAAGGCTGATATGTTGTTTTGAATTTGGCTCCCCTTCTCTTAGTGACATTGTTGGACTTTTACTGAGTAAATGACCTACCAAGTATTTTCCTGTGTGGGCTTCTGTTTTCCTCAGCACCAGAAGGAAGAGGAGACTGAGAAGAACTAAAGAAACTAAACAAAGCACTCCCTTACATCTGCCATGGGAGACAAAGGGATAGCGCTTCAGAACAGAGCTGGTGTTAAGATCAGTGCAGGTATCCCCCGCATTCAGTATCCGCTCCTAAAATGCTTCTGCTACAACAACGTGATTCCCATCTTTCTTCCCAGTAATTCACACAGAGAGTGTGCCTCAATTCACATGGGAGGGATTACAGCAAAATTGCAGTGCTTGTGAGGTACGCTGGGTTGGCAGCCTCGGACGCCAACGCAGTAGACTATTCAGCAGAGACTCTCAGAACAGGTATAAAACAATACAAGCAGATGTCATTTTCTCAACTGGAAAGAGCTCTACTCTGGAAAAGCTTTCCCTCTGCCTTGGATCAGGCTCCCCAGGGATAGCACAGCTTTTCTGCCAACTGAAGCACAAACCGATGCTGTCTAGCCCAGCGTGCTGTTTGTGATAACTAGACTTGGAGCATCTACTCATTGCGCAGTGACAACTATGTTCAGCAGTAGCAACCTTCAGCCATTCAGATGTCTGTTCTAAAGATACAGAACATTATATTGTTACAGAACAACATTATAACATTTCATTTGTCTGGAAAGTGTCACAGTTCTTCAGTCTTGAATGGAAACTGTTTTCACAGCAAAAGCTCTTTCTGTATCAAAGCGGAAAGCTTATATGAAACCCTTCCAGTTCAGGTTTGCAATAGTTTCCTGCATTGCTTTAATAACTACATGTTGTTGCATTGCTTCCTAATATTTATTAACTAATAAGCTAGGCCAGCTTAATAAAGACTATGAAAAAAAACTCCCTTCGCTTCAAACACTACAGACATTCATAAAAACTGTGTGAAGGTGAAAGGGAGAGGAGAAATCTTTTCACCGCGAAGACAGTTAAGCAGAGAAACGGGGACCCAGACAGGCTGTGCAGTCTCCAGACTTGAAAGTTTTCAAGGTCTGACTGGTTAACGCCCTGAGCAGCCTTGACTCACAACTAACACTGCTTGGAGGAGGTTGGAGTAAAGGTCCCTTTGAACCCGAGTTATCCCACGATCCTGTAAAAGTAACTGTCTGACATAAACACAAGACAAAATAACTTCAAAGTTAGTACTGGATTATCAAAGTATTTGATAACAAATACATTTCAGTTGGAAAAAGTCTCCCTCTGCTTTTCAAGTACAGCAGGCCAAAGACCTGACTGATAAGGGCAACAATGATGATAAAAGCTAGTGTTTTACCATGGTATTACCATGACTTAGATGTTCACAGTACAATTAAAAGTCTTTATAATGCACATATTAATGAACTACACAACAGCCTAAATAGTTCTTTTCTAAATTTCAAGACTTGCAGTAGTACTACCAGACACAGCCGACATCAGCAAACCAGACTTGAGTTACTTGAGTCCTGAAGGGATCAGGTTTGCTGCAATTCAATAACAAAGCACGTATAGCTAGAAAAACTTGTGAAAGCGCAGAGAGCACAAAGATTATTTTGGCAGTAAGATGAAAAAGTGAGTAGGTAAACTGCTGACAGTTCGGTGACCTGGTAAACTGGCAACAATCCAAGACTACGTGTTTAATAACAGCCATATGAAAAAACCCACTGGCTCTAACTATGAAATAAGTTTAAAGATCAGTTAAGTTGTTCGAGAGGAGCTCTTAGCTAGCGTTAAGTTAGCAGAGGTAATGTCATTCCGAGTTGCACACCAAGGGAAATATATTTCTAAATATTGCATTCCGGTTCAGGAAGCCATATTTTAGGAATATGAAAATAACAGTAAGTCATAAAAGTCAGTGGCAAAAAAAAAAAAAAAATGATATGACTGATATTTTAATTACATCGCCCAGTATATTTAGTTAATCCAATGCAAATTTTAGCAGTGAAATCTTAGAGTTTTTATTTTTGCTGTTCCCCAAAGCCACAAATAAGGAGCTCTCAAAGCACATCACAGAGTAAGGGCCTTCCAGTCATGTAGACAAAGAAGTAACAGCAGCCAGTGATTGGCTAAACAGCAGCTTCAGTTCCTGGGAACTGCATTACAACAAAAATCTCCAAGCCCCTGGAACACTCCAAAACTGAACAAAAAACCCACAGCCAGCTGGCTGTCCTTTTACATTGATGCTCATTCAAAAATAATTTTCTAAGAGGCAACTGGTGCCATTCTGAATGCAGATAACAAAGGTGTGTATGTTTAGGACTCGCTACAGTGGTACACCCAGTACTGCAAGAACCAGCAACTCTTATATTTAAAGTGATGCATATATTACTAGTCTTAAACTGGCTGTCAAGCTCTACTCGACCTTTCTCCTGTTAGCTTCTATTGTAATCTATTTGTGATTCTAAACATCTGAAAAACCTCAGAAGCTATAACCTCACTTTAACATTGTCACTCTTACTTCAATGGGGCTGTGAACATACAGCACATAGGATATAAGTGTTAAGGGCAAGCATCTAATTGCCTTTGCCAAAGGCAGAAAAATTTGGATCGCCTTGAATACTTGGCATTGTGAGCGCGCACAAACCTGAAAGAGAATAATTAAGATGAACGTTGGCCTGTTAGGTCTTTTTTAAATGGTGCTAGTCATGAAGGGAGAAAAAAGAACCTTAGAAGAAAAAAAGTGATTAGAAGCATTAAATCTGGTCATTTGGCTTAAATCCCATCCTGAGTCAGGCTAGTAGAAAATACAGACACTTGATCTCTTTTCCCTCCTCTGTCCTTTCCTTTCCCAGTGAATTAAGTGTTATGATACCCTATGTCACCCTTCCTGTTGTGCCATTTTTATGCAGACCTGCTTTTTCTACTCTGGTTATATCATTATCCTCATTTTAGATCATAATATCATACCTACCAAAAAAAATTCTGTTTACCAAGGAATGTAACGCTTTGTGTAAGCATTTTGAGTAGATGACATTACATCTACCTTCTTCACTCCATTATAGCTTAACATAGCTAAGAAACATGCTTCCAATTTTCAATTAATTAGAGCAACCAGGTGTAAAACAGTTTTAGAAAGTGACTGATCTGCAAACTATTTCCTCTGTTAACAGAAGCAACTTGGTGGGTTTTTTGTTTCCTTGGGTTTTTTTTTGTTTTGGGGTTTCTGTTGTCATTTTAAGATGGACCTCTTCTTTGTCAGTATTCTTATAAACTTTTCAAAACAAAATCATAGAATCATAGGGTTGGAAGGGACCTCTGGAGATCATCTCGTCCAACCACTCTGCCAGAGCAGGGTCACCTAGAGCAGGTTGCACAGGAAAACGTCCAGGTGGGTTTGGAATGTCTCCAGAGTTGGAGACTCCACCACCTCTCTGGGCAGCCTGTGCCAGTGCTCTGCCACCCTCAGGGTAAAGAAGTTCCTCCACATGTTTAGGTGGAACTTCCTATGCTCAAGTTTGTGCCCATTACCTCTTGTCCTGTCCACGGGCACCACTGAAAAGAGCCTGGCCCCATCCTCCTGACACCCACCCTTTAAGTATTTATAAGTGTTGATAAGGTCCCCCCTCAGCCGTCTTTTTTCCAGACTGAAGAGACCCAAATCCCTCAGCCTTTCTTCATAGGAGAAGTGCTCCAGTCCCCTAATCATCTTGGTAGCCCTTTGCTGCACCCTCTCCAGCAGTTCCCTGTCCCTCTTGAACCGGGGAGCCCAGCACTGGACACAGTACTCCAGGTGCGGCCTCACCAAGGCAGAGTAGAGGGGGAGGATGACCTCCCTCGACCTGCTGGCCACACTCTTCTTGATGCACCCCAGGATGCCATTGGCCTTTTTGGCCACAGGGGCACATTGCTGGCTCATGGTCATCCTGTTGTCCACCAGGACTCCCAGGTCTCTTTCCACCGAGCTGCTCTCCAGCAGGTCAGCCCCCAACCTGTCCTGGTGCATGGGGTTATTCCTCCCCAGGTGCAGCACCCTACACTTGCCCTTGTTGAATTTCATAAGGTTCCTCTTTGCCCAGATCTCCAACCTGTCCAGATCTCTCTGCATGGCGGCACAGCCTTCCGGTGTGTCAGCCACCCCCCCAGCTTTGTGTCATCGGTAAACTTGCTGAGGGTGCACTCTATCCCCTCATCCAGGTCATTGATGAATATATTGAAGAGGACCGGACCCAGTACTGACCCCTGGGGAACACCACTCGTCACTGACCTCCAACTAGACTCTGTGCCACTAATCACGACTCTCTGAGCTCTGTCTTTCAACCAGTTATCTACCCACCTTACTGTCCATTCATCTAACCCACTCTTCCTAAGCTTCCCTATGAGGATGCTGTGGGAAACTGTGTCGAACACCTTGCTTAAGTCAAGGTAGACCTCATCTACCGACCTCCCCTCATCTATCCATCCAGTCATGCCATCATAGAAGGCTATCAGATTAGTCAGGCATGACTTCCCCTTGGTGAATCCATGCTGAGTACTTCTGATAGCTTTCTTTTCCTCCACATGCCTTGAGATGACACCCAGAACGAGTTGTTCCATCATTTTTCCAGGGATGCAGGTGAGGATGACCAGTCTGTAGTTCCCTGGCTCCTCCTCCTTGCCTTTTTTGAAGACTGGAGTGACACTGGCTTTCCTCCAGTCCTCAGGCACCTCGCCTGTTCTCCAGGACCTTTCAAAGATGATGGACAGCGGCCCAGCAATGACTTCCGCCAGCTCCCTCAGCACTCTCAGGTGCATCCCACTGGGACCCATGGACTTGTGAATATCTAATTGATCTAATTGATCCCTTACTCGATCCTCCTCAACCCAAGGGAAGTCTTTTTTCCCCGTTAATTCCCCTAATGCCTGTGACTCCTGAGGGCTGGGCTAAGCAGTAAAGACCGAAGCAAAGAAGGCATTCAGTAACTCTGCCTTCTCCGCATCCTCTGTCACCATGGCTCCTGTCTCATTCAACAGTGGGCCCACAACTTCTCTGGTCTTCCTTTTGCTTCCAATATACTTGTAGAAGCCCTTCCTGTTGAGCTTGACATCCCTAGCCAGGTTTAATTCCAAGGCAGCCTTGGCTTTCCTTGTTTCATCCCATCTTTCTTTTCTGTTAAAAGTAAGAAAAATACTAGTAATAGATACTGTATAAGTTATGTATCAGGGAGAGCGCTTACTACAACACAATTTGTCTTCCAGTTTAGCCAAGATTACAGTTGAAAAGATATATTCATCCAATAAATTCAGCTTATTTTAAATATTCCAAAAGAACTTCTTCCAGGTCATTGCTAACAATCATCCCTTCCTTTTCAGTGGCACTATGGACAACAAAATTAAGCATATACCTAACGACGTTGCTAAATGGCTACCTGAAAACTACACAGAACCCTGGTAGGGGGTGAGAAATAGCATGATATTTTAGTATCATAGGAGAGGGAGAGCATCTCCTCGCTAACAGCTGGGTCAAAACAACCCATCCAAAAGGACACTGCTTGACTGCAAAAAGCGTAATGGGTTGTCCTATACTGTATATTTCTCTCACTTATATAGCAACTGAAAGCTCAATACTTACATCATGACCCAAATAAGAAAACATTGCAGGAAAAAGCCCATCCTAGCCACCATTTGACAGCTATTTACATGGAGTAAAATTTTACTGGTATTTGAGAGAGGTGGTACCAGTCTGTCTCGTGGGAAGTGGCATGAGCTGGCCTTGCCTGTCGTGGCATGCCAGGGGAGGACAATTCATTTTGCCATCTCCTGGATATAATGCAGGCTGAGCAGTTCAGCAGGTGTTTTTGTTCGCATTAAAGGCTTGCAAATGGTGCTGCTAATTGAATTACAAATTAACTCATTATCATATATAGTAAGTAATTTCTTTAAATTAAGTGGAGATTAATTAGAATAGCGGGGCAGAATAACTGAAGCAAAATGGTCCCACCCCCCCAATCAACATCTAAACCTGTCAAATTATTCTAATCTGACACAAATTGATTTGGGATTATCAAGTGCATCTGTCAAACGAGCACCAAAGATCTTCAAAACCTCAGTGACTCTCCTAATATTAAAACTTAGATATTTGATATCTACAACACTTGAGAAGATCCTTGAAAACAGGGAGTTATTTAGCAATTTTTCGAAAGAATGGATTCAATCATGCATTTAAATGCTTATGAAGGGCATGTTTGTTTGTTGTTTTAGCAGATTAAAAATCCCAATAGAAAATGGCCTCTATTATCCTTTGAAACTTTATTATTTATTAAATTGTTATGAATATCAGAGTAGTACTCCCTGATAGCTAATAATTACACTGTAGTTTCCGCAGGTTATAGAAATATATTCACGGTCACCAGTGACACTGGAGCAATCCAGGTTATCCTTCATATCATGACACTGTGTCTATCTTTAGAACAGAACAAGACAATAAAAATGCTAAAAACCCCCCAAACCAACAGGGTTTGTGAACAAAGATTCAAATACAGCAATGTTTAAAATCTGTTCCTAAAGGAGGACAAAATGACCAAGAATTATAAATCATTATTAGCAACTGTAACATTAATGACAAAGACAATTTAGAAATAATCCATCAAATGATCAAGAATTTTCTTTCTCCTCCTGTATGTATAAGCAGTGCCACATGAAATCACCCAAAGCCTTACAAATAGCATTTTCACTGCTGAAAAATAACGCATTAAAGTCTTTTCATGTGAGTCCCAATAAAGTACATCATGATAAACTGTATTTTAATTGGAGACTATGAGAAGGAAATTAATTTCACCAACAACTTTCTGTGATAAGGAGAGACATAGGTATTTGATGCCAGCTTGGTCTTGTAAGCAACTCTAACATTTACCAAAGAAAACTGGGATTCAGAATGCCATTTTTTTAATCCTAGAAAGGGGCTAGGTAGGGTGGGCCTGAGAAACATGTGAAAAGCATGTAAAACATTAATTAACACCTCAAAATACCACATCTCCAGCAATGAACAATAGCCCAAAGGACTGGGAGGGACAAGAGGGCTGTAACGTGCAATCACCCTTCCCAGCAGGAAGGGCTCCATTTTCTGTTCAGTGACCAATACACAGCTGACAACAGAAACTATGATGGACACTGTCAAACAATTACTGGAAAAATTCCATTCGGAGACATCATGGATAGATACATTTGTATGTGGATGCCTGAGATGGAAAGGTGACAGATCCAGATTTTGTCTACGAAAGTAGATCACGACAGAAGAAAAAGTAGTGGAAAAAAGAATATCTATTTTTAACTGCCTACTTGAAAAAAAAATCAGTTCATCTTCCAAAGTTTGTCTTTTCTTTCAGTTGTCATATGTGGATGTAACATTCATGTCTTAGTGGGGTTTAAAAAAACCTAGAAAGCACACCTATGCCAAGAGCTGAATGAACGCCAGTGAAAGGCTAAATACAGCACTGCCTCTTTTTTAAACGTAAAAAGGAGAACAGTTAAAACAAACCCATGCTGGAAGATTGCCATTTTACAATAAGAAACAGAAGGAACACAAGTCAAATTCTTTAGGGGAAAATCCACACACCCCCACCCCTGCCACAACCCACAAAAACCAGCCAGACCACCATAAGTGCCTTTGAAGAAATAGAGAGGACTTACCCAGAAGTGAGACAATGAGGTCAGATACACTGTGTCAGAAGTACTGAACACAGAAGTAAAAAACACGACCAAAAAAAACCCCCAACCACAAAAGGCATAGTTCTAGTAGTTTCAGGCAGTTTGGGTCATTTTCTGCAAGCTACATCAACTCTGCTAAGCAAAGACAGCAGGCTTTAGACGTTGGTGTTTGTTTGTTTTAGTAGTGATCAACATCATAGTTCTATTGAACTACAGGGTTTGTTCTCCTAAGTTCAGGTTCTCGACAGACATGAAGTTCTAGACATTGTGCGTCCTGCAAGGACTTTCGCACACCCCTCTCTTTATAAACCCAGAACTCCCCATAGGAAGAGCTGAGCACCCAAGAAGGCTATTTCGAGAAACTACAGGGGAAGGAAAACAGCTTAGGACTTTGATATCCTCCAGTGTCTCGTGCCAGGTTATACAACCTCCATGGAATAACTTTAATTCAAGACATACCCAGAAGCTGAAAACCATTTAAACCACATCTGAGATTAAACAATCATCACAGAAGAGCAAATTTGACTGAAAAACTGTTGTGATAAATGAAGAAAAGCTTGTTTCTTTCCTTTTTCTCTTAATGCAAATTAAAACACTATGACAACCTGACAACTTCCATGTCTGTGCGGACAAGGCCACACCCTGCCAAGTCCTCTATGGCCTCTTTATCATTATGGAGACATTTGAGGAAGACATTTGCCATTACTCTGACAAACCTGCTTGTTCCCATCCACATCTAGAATGTATGTGTGTTACAATGAACTAAGGGGAAAGCAGATATACCCAAAGCAAAGTAGAACGGCTGGAGCCCTCACTTCTGGAAAGGAAAGAATGAAGAAAGAAGTTAGAAGAGAGTTAAAAATGCTAGCTGCAAAGTAATTAAAATTATCTATAAAACTATCAGTGGTACCATATTAGAAAGCAGACTAGTAAAAAGCAGCCACTAAAAAAGGTACCATAAATTAACCAAACGACACACTAAAAAGCTTAAACTTAAAATCTGCTAATCCCTTTAGACTCAGCCTCTAACAATTTTGCAAGAGGAACTGCAGCTCTTTTTGACAGAAACAGTAAATCACCCCCTCAAGCAGCATATCTTCCTGCAAATAGGTATGTAAGAAACTAAATCTGTCCCAGTTGGTTCAGAACAGTGTTTTAGAGCAGCTTATGATTACATTTTAGAAGAACTTTCTCCTCATTTAAAAATTCCATCAGTTTTAAAGTTAAATCCAGAGATAAATTGGGCACTTAGAGATATTAGAGGCTTTTTCAATAGATGTTCTGGACATTGTACTACCTTTCATGTTATTCTAGAGGCTAGTTAAGCTCATTGTTTGAAGGCCAAAAGCTTTTGGAAATTGATGTCTAGGGCTAAGCTTAAATCTTTAAACACTTTTCAAAAGGAAGATTCATTCTGAGAGCCAAACAGTCTTAGCAGTCAGCCTTTTCAACAGAACCTATTTGCAAAGATGGATCTAAAATAAATTACTTTATCTGGCTGTATCAATGAAAGCCATTTTCAGAAAAAAAAATATCTTAATACGTCAGTCTGTTGTATTCACAGAAAGCAGCAGTTTCTAATTTGTCCTTCGTACAGCTGCAAGTGAAGCAAAGATCTTAAATTCTTTATCTTGGGGAAGGGAGTGAGGAGTAAAGAAGGGAAATGTAGACATAAAATACTGAACTCATTTATTTGGACAGTGGATGAGGCAACAGTGATACATTTATTGATTTGCTGCTCTAATAATTAACATACTGCTTTCAGCCTTAGAGTTTGCATCAAAAGATTGAGCTGTTTAAGACAGTCTTTGGAAAGTCACTTCTCAGAGATACCACCTTAAAACAGAGCAAAAGCACTATAATTTCTGGTTTTAATTGGTAACAAACAAGCCAGTTCTTTGAAGACTGATCCACGTGCTCCGACATGCAGAGTTCTGCACAACAGTGTAAAAACCAAAACCGAAACAATATGTTGCATACTTGCTTCGAAGTAGCATGTATGTTGGAACAGGACACTAACATGGAAAACAATCTCCATTATAAACATGGAGACATTGGAAACGTGTCCTTCATCAGGCATCTTACTTCCCCTTCTACGATGCACCCCTGCATGACTAGCAAGTCAACAAACAATTCCTTAGCAAGTGTAAGAGAAGAAATAAAAAACAGGCTCCCAGAAATTAAGAATCCATTTCCATTAAATTCTACCATGCTTAACAAAACAGCATCTCATTCATTTTCTGCGAGACCTGCTCACTCATAGCCACAACAAACGATTGCAGCTCAAAGAGTAGGAAGGGAAAGATGATGTTCTTTACATCCTATGGTCTTGCCATGTCTCCTGGCATCAAGGAGGTTGTGCTTATTAATAGTAGCTTATGGAGAACTGTTCCTCCGTTTTGTGTCTCCTGGGTTTTTTTGCCAGCATTTCTGACAACTGAGAGCGGGATATAGACAGATACTTATATACTTCAGTGAATAACTAACTATTACTGCTGTTTGGATACAAAACTGAGTAGCAAAACCATTCACCCCAGGCTACATGACAGTTTACTTCAGAAGACGCTACAGAAAATACTTCAGAGCCATGTGTTAAGGTGCACGCATTTTAAATTCCAGGTAAGCATCTTCCACAGAAGTGTGAAACTGCTATTCGTACCCAATACAGTTCAAATGAACTGTGTAAGCTTTTTTCCCTGATGCATTTTTAATCATATCCTCAGTATATTAATGTCAAAATGAAAATCTTTCCTTATGTGCTGAGAAGCCCATTTGTAATTAATTACTTCTCAGTGTTTTTATGCTGGTCTTTCTACTTACAATTTTACAGCTCCAAAGAATAAAATACATCCTCTTTAATTAAAAAAAAAAAATATACAAAGCCTTATTACTGAAAGTAGCAATAGATTAATGTTGTGACAAAACGGACTATAATGGTGTTTAATAAAGTTGCAAGCTCAGGTAGAGCAAACGTGACAATATTATAAGGAGGAAATGAAGCAAAAAGCATGTGGCAGGATAAAAAAAAGCACAGGGATGAAACAAAATAGTTATTGCCACACGTTGGGATTCTACAGTAACCTCAAATACTGCAACTACATGGGAACCTGTCATCAAAATGATTAGTACTTTTGTCTTTCATTTAAGTATAGCTATACTGTAATTAGAAAAAAATCTTTCAAGTTTTGTCTAGAAAGAATTCAAGTAATGCCCTTGTGCCTCCTCCTGCTGGATTCAGTAGTAGTTTCACAGAAGTGAAGGGGGGAGGGAAATGCAAGTACTTTAATAACCATTAAGATTTCTTAAAAAGGCAAATAGTGAAACCAGTGGAATTTGTCTGTCCTTTTCCCACAAGACTTTACTTTGCAGATAGCAGCTGTCAAAGTGGCACCAAAAATCTCCAGACACTTAGCATTAATAGAGGCTGCTCCAGCTTCTGAATACAGTGGTTAAGGAAGAGATGTCTGCTGGTGCAAGCGGCAGCTCTGGAGCTATGTGCCTTAAGATCTCAGTGGCTGCAGAAGAGTGGTGTCCTGGTGCTAGATCAGAAGGAAGCTCTGCTCAGTCTACCAAAACATTAGTAAACATGGGTTCAAGTTTGTACCCTGGGATAGACTTACTTGGGATCAACTTTAATTCACAAAGTAGGCAACTGTGTCCAAAAGGCCACTCGCCAAAACCTTTGCAGGTGCTTAGATGACCAAATGTCTTCCAGGGATCAAATCTTCTTCCACAGGCACCTCAGACTTGTTCGCCTCAATGACACGCATCTCACACTGGAACTCACCAGAATTTTTAGGTAAGGGATTTCTTTCCCCTGATCCACTGCAGGAACTTGGATGCTCACCGTGCCTACCTACACAATGCTTACCAAACAGAAGCTGTATACAGAACAGCCCTGGTCTGTGAAGCAGCTCTACGGTCTGCAATGCAGAGAACTTCCTTTTGTTTGAGAATGAGAGAAGGACTCCATGCTACAGCCTCCCAGAAGCGGGAAAAGATTTTGTCCTAAACTTTACCTATAGAAGCCGTTAAGAACACAACCAGCTATCTCATTCAAAAGGATTTTTTTTTTTTTTACTGTCTAGAGGCACAGTTGCTTTTCAGGATATGACGATGTGAAGATGTCAACTACTTGTTTGTCTGTCTGTCTAGCAGACCTGTTCCTCAAGCATAAATGTACTCGTGACCATGACAAAAGGAAAAGTGATTTTCCTCTTTCATAAGTCCTGTTAGTTTTACAGAGCCAACATGACAGCAGGCAAGCCAGATTCGAGTTCCCTCTTATAACAAGGGGAACTGGTTGCTAAGCTGTATTTTGTCACACCTGCACAACCCCAATGAAAAGGCAGGTGTAAACAGAAGCTGTAATTTGCCCTGCTGTTGCTGATGCATGGGAAGGCAAAAAACCCAGCTTGAGCCAGAGCCCCAGTTGAATGCACAAGGTAGAAAAACAAAAACATCTTTTTACGACCAAACCGTGTGTATTTGATCTGAAAATCACTAAGGCACAATAAATATGGAACCCCACAAAGAAATTTTTTTATAGTCAATTTCCAGTGAAGAGCTGCAATTTCAATTCAATAAAAAAGTTAATTAAGAAAGTGAGTTGTTTTTTTAACTCAAAATAAGTATTTTGCTGCTGAAAAATACAGTATGTACAGTAAATATGGTCTGGCAGGTATGGGTTATTGCAGGGCTCTATTGGTACAGATAACAGAGTTTTGTTCCAGTACAACTTAAAACAAATTCAGACACTCTATGCAGGGAAATAAAATATGAAAAAAAAAAAAGAGGCAGCACATGAAACACCATAAGATCATAAAAAAGCAGAACACAGATGTGCAGAAATGGCACAAAACCCACAGGAAAAAGAAAGGTCAGATATTTCCTATTAAAATGGATAGCTAAAGTGTATTCTTTCCCTGATCTCACATCACAGCAACTTTCAGTAGAAGCAGAGTACCACACAGTTTCCTCCATCAGTAATTCAGGAAAAGAAAAAAAAAAAAGTCTGTAAAGAGCAGAATGTTTCCTTTTTTGGTCACACAGATTAAGAGGGAGATTTTGAAACCATATTCAAACATTCCTGTATCGATAGCTTCCAATTTTCTCTTTAACTCAACGAAAAAAGAAATAATGTCAGTGCCCTGAAACAGGAGGCAGTAAATAAGGATATCAGAGAGGCAACAAAGAAAAATACTGAAGAAGGTTCAGAGAAAAACATATGTGTATGGTGTGACATAGACACAACCTATATGGAAGGAAAGCTACAGATTAAAAGAGTCTTTCAGTCACAAGCAGAAAAACATAAAAGAAGGAAGAAATCAAAGAAAAAGGTCTACTTGTATCATTAAGCAAGGAGAAATACAGAGTAAACCTCTAAAAATTAAAAAAATCCTAACCTTTACAGTGTCTCATAGTTATAAAAAAGAAAGTGTAAGTTTTGTCAAAGCAAACAGAAAAAAGCTCGTGCACTACGTCAGACTTGGTGCCTAAAGAAACATTAGGTTCATATTCTAAACAGGAGACCTCAATACTTTCACTGTGAGCAGCCTACGCTTTCTCGCTAGTCCCGGTGCAGCAGGAAAAAGAATTGTTTTGCAGGTATTCAGCTTCAGTTTTTCCCATACCAAGCCAAGAAGTGAAAAGTGGGCCATGGCCCATCACTGAAGTTCGCAGGAGCGGATAACTTCCTGGGGGCTGACTGAGAAACGCCCCACCCCTGGGCAATCAGCGCTTGTGCTCTGCAGTGCAAGTAACAGGATTCTTGAAAATACGGTATGACATGTTTATGATGGCCTCTTTATACATACCTGATTGCCAGGCTGTAAAAAAACCCTGACCGATATCTGTAGCCTACGCAACAGCTAAAGATTAAGTGTCCCTTGGGTATGGTAACAGTACGTGGATTCACCAGCGTGGAGTGCAGGGCATAAGTCTATTGGGAGCAATATTCTGTTCCCAAAAGTAAATTTCATTTTTTTGTGACCACAAACCACCACAGGAAACAAGACGAGCCAACAGCCTGCAATCATAAACTAAGTGTATGGAAAGACATTTATTTTTATAGCACACAGAAAATGTGACACCCTCACCTGCAGCTCAAGGAGCCCCATTGACTAACACACCCGAGACAGACACCATACAAATGACTAAACACTAACCTCCTACCAGAAGCCACATGCCATGCTCAGAAGCACACATCAGAGAGGACCTTCAAGAGCAGATCTAAGCACACCACTCTGACAAGGCTCAGAGTAATTCCCTTTCCTTCAGAGCTCATTCTTTACACCAGAAGCAAGATCTTCACCAAAAACCTAACATACAGGCAGCACACAGACACTCACTTGCCCCTCTTCCCCTTGTCTAAATGTGTAATACTGCAAACAAACAGGGGTAAGCAAGAGTAGCAGGACCTCAGCTAAATCCAAGAGCAGACACACACTCCCCACTAAACTGGAAATATTAATATGACCTGTTTTGACCATATCATTTCATAACGCACAAAGTCTCTTGTTTGTTTGCAGGTGGAGAAGAAGGTGCTCTTGTTTGCTCTTATTCATTGTTTTCTTTTGCTTTCACAGAGGAGAAACCAAGCCTGCCAGCTACTCCCTGAGAGCTGCTTGCTATTAGGGCCCAGTGAGCCTACCTGTGGCTAATTTATAGCCTTGACCATGGCACAAAGCCAATGAGGCAGGTGGAGGCAGCATGGGTAACTCAGCTCTGAAAGGAAACTTTGCGGACAACTTTGTGCTCATTTCAGGGTGGAAGGGGAAAGCAATTCTTTCTTCATTTAGCTCTTTTCTTTTTTTTGCCTCACTTTTTTGCTTTGCTTTTGTTCCTTTTTTTAAGGTTCCACCCTTCCAGCTTTCTTCATCTCTTAGTCTGCCTTTCTTTTTACACCAAGTGTTTACATAGCTTCAGTTTCCTGAAAAGGAATAAGCTTAAATGAAAACCTAAAGGCATATTTTAGACCAGAGTGAAAAATGCATGGTTTATTCTGACAAATTAAAACCCATATCCAAGAGCTGTTGGTGCTTTACCAGGGAGTGTTTTTTGCAGTTGTCTTTCACAAAACCGAAATGAGTTTTCACATTCACTGAAATGAGTATTTACTTACGAGCTAATGGGAAAATCTTCTCGTCAGTGTGCTCCTGTGTCACGAATCATGGCAGCTCCTGCTGCACCAGAGCAGTAGTCCGTCTCAGCCCACATTGCTAGCCTTGCTCGGCGACAAGCATTATTAATTGCTTTGGGGAACAAGCCTGGGAATAAGCACTTATGAAATGGCCTTTCCCTATTCAGAGGCTGCAGTCCTTACCTATTAGAAGTGCACGTTCCATGGTGTTGGTTTCTCACAAAAGTATTTTAGGATGTTTGTGGAAGCCTCTGAATGCCAGGGCTTCTTCAGATATGTGTTTATTGGAGTTTTCACATATGTTTAGGTCCTAAAAGAAACATCCCTGCAAACAATATATGTCTTATGCAAACGTTCACAGAAAGTCATAAGTAACGTAAATTTGGATTTTAAAATTCTTGTGTTTTACTATTTCTGCATGCCGTCGTTTTGTAAATGCAGCCTGTTTGACTCCCCTGCAGAGAGGCAGCCCACAGGTGATGACGCATCACCAAAGTCTTCTCTTGAATAATGAAGTAACAGAAAAATCTTAGGCTGATTTTCAAAGAGGCGAGCTCCATCCACAGACTGGGCACACGTGGAGCCTTCCCCCGAGAATCCTCCCCTCTCACACGTTCCTGATCTCAGTGGTGGGTGTAATTAATTCTCATGTCCTCTCACACATCTTCCGTCTCACTACCAAGATTGTGATTATACTGGGTAGTGTCTTATCTAGTCTATTAAAATGCATATTATATGACAAAAAGACCTTCAGCATCCAGAACTGTCAGTCTAGCACATTTCAGCTCCTGCTGACACTAGTGGGAGTCTCCCACGTGTAGGGAGCTGAATATCTGAGCAGGGATCTGTGGTGTGGATACAAGGACAATATTGCCTTTAGTCACCGCTAGCACACAAGTAAGTAGAAAAACATTTTTCTTAAGTCTGTTCTTTGGGATCCTGAAGACGAAGCATCTTTACTCTCTCCTCAAGAAACTCACCATGTACTGCACTGGAGAAAAAAAGTCAGGAATAATTAAAGAAGACATCTGCTGTCCAAACTTCTGACAGAAGCATCTTTGATAAATAATTCATCTTAAAAATCTTGAGAGGTATGAATGAGATGGCAAACGAGGTGCTCCTCTTCAGCATGCAGGCCTTCCTGGGTGACCTCCCATGGCACAAGCAGCTTATAATATCCTGGAGGGGCACAAAGAGAAAATAGTTTTAACAAATTTGTCAATGAAGCTGTCAAGTACAGGTGTATGCTACAATCAGGTACTTGCATACTTCACGGCAGACACTATTATGCAATTCATGAAGTATCAGATAGCTTCCCACAATGAATTCAGGGAAGAAAAGGGCAAATATCAGGCTCAACCCACCAGCCACAACTGAAAAGCAATGTAACACATTAATAGGAGTTCGCACAGTGTGTGTCCTTCGTGCAGGATTGCAGTGACAAATATCCATGCAGTTACAAACTACATGACATTACACTGTTTAGACCTCAGGGAGCATCCTGCCAATTTTCTATCTATCGTTTATTTTTAGATCCGGTCGTGTACACACTTTGAGTGCTCTTAGCAGAAGGTCACATCCAGTGAAGTTTCAGCACCAAACCATTTTCCATCTTTGGTTTTGAATAGTTTGATTTTTAAATACTTTGTTATACTTCTTTTCAGGGGACGTGTCAGAAGGAGGTCAGGGAGATGAGTCTTCCAGCAATGCAATTCTTTTGCTTTCTCCAGCGTTTACTCTTATACACACCAACTGAAACATTTGCAGTAAAAATTTTGCTCTTTTTAACCTTACATCATTCTTCCTAAAGCTCTCCCGATTCCTAGGCTAGGGATGCTTATGACAAACAAATGTCTAAAGAAACATTTTATCCCTTCTCACAGTTAACAAGTAACAATGAACATTCCTCATAATGGAAAATCATACAAGTAAAATTTTAACAGAACCAATCTTTGTAAATCAGGTCTCTTAACTGTAGGGCGGTTCTGGATAAGAAGATACAGATCAAATATAAAATACATATAAATTATATATACATATTTACTACTTTGGACTAGATTAGCCTATATGAAAATTCTTTATAAGAGAGAATTGAAAAGGTGCGTTTCTTTGCTGAGGGTACTCGAGCTGATCTCAAGTATTTCTAAGAGGTATTGTTATGTGATAGGCAATGCATTAATGTGGAAGTAAGAAGTGCCCTGTGCTGAGGAGGGGCTCCCACATGGTTTGAATTTGACAAATTCAAAACAGTAGTAGGATGGTTCATCAGGAAAGGTGAGAGATACGCAGAAAGACATTTCAGTATGGCCCACAGCAAACGACTCCTTGTTCCCGCTCTGAGACGCTGAAAAATAGTCTTCACAGTTTTGTTTTTTCCATTTCTGTGTTATATGGGTCAATTACATTAAACTTTGGACATTTTCCCATCTACTTGCCAACCACCATTTACTTAACATAAATATTGATTTTTTTGTCTCAGTTAATCAGAGATCATCTGACAGACTCTTCCAATGTCTAGCCAACTCTGCCAAAGGAAAGCTCCACACAGATCCTGTTAGATTGCCATTGCTTTACTGAGGGGGGAAAGATTTTTATAACTCATTTTATTTTCCTTCTACTTCTAAGAGAAGAAAAGTCACAAGTTGAATCATACTTACCTGAATCCAGCCTACAGAAGTAGGAACAAGGGTGCCTAAGATTACTCATAACCAGATTTAATTAGGACCCATTTTGGATAACCAAACTGACTTAAAAGAAGAGAGAAATGGGGGAAAAAAAAAATCCCTACTTAATTCTACACAGATGTTATGTACGTGCATATGTGTCAAAGTAAAATCTCTAAGGACTTTTTTGACTTGGAAATAGGTGGTGCTTAATAGACACTTTACATTTTATTAAAAAATCTATGTAGTGACATTCAAAGACATTTTCTTGTCTCATGTTTTTACTGTTCTGGTATTCAAGCTGAGAAAACAAGCACAACATTTGTGCTGCAAAAGCATTTAATACTTTACACATTGCTAAGGGAGCATGAAGTTTTATAAATTATTTTGCAAAAGCCTCTAGCACTGTGTCTCGCGACTGCCTTCAGTGATGTCCCACGAATCCTGTTTAAACGAGCGCTAAGCCTGGAAACTCCTGAGGTGCACCTGGACAGTAACCACACTTTTGCCGCTTTAATCTTCTTTTGATTGCACGTAGTGCACCTTATCCTTAAAAGTCTAAACACAATTGTGCATTTTGATAGAAGACCACAAGCCAGTTTTAATTTACTTTTATTTATTGGCTGACCTGGCCCATTGCTAAGGTTGCATTACACAAAGATGAGAGCCTACTGTGCCCCCTACTAAATAGCTAGGTGATTACTCAGAGTCAATGATCAAAATTAATGAAAAAGGAAAAGGAAAAGTTCAAGGCTATTAACAAAGAGGCCAGAAATAAGAAGCCTTCTATTGAACACCTTCTAATATTTTGAAGTTTTTTCTGAATGAGATCAGCTAAATAAACTTATGAGGACAACACAAAACTCTTACTGGGTACCATTTACATGTTGTCATTTTGCTGACACTTGTCCTTTGAAGAAAGAATGCCAAATTTGGTTACATAAAATACAAGCAGACTCAGATTTTTGCTTACAAGTCAATCCACAGAAGATCTGAGAAAAGAATTTTAAAAAAAAACTTTTAAAGAATGACATGTTATAGCTACTCTTCCGGAAAAATAACTTCTGCAATTTGTGTTCTCCCAATACTATATTGTATCTGTGATTCAGACAGGAAGAAGTCTAATTTACACGACATCCACATCTAGAAATAACAATTTTGAAAAGAAGCAGGAAATGTATTTTCTCAAAATGAACTAAATGAGAAAAGTCCACATCTTTTATGACCATGATGAGACTGCGTTTCTGCAGTTTTATACAGTTTTCATGTTTAGTGAAAGAGGATACTCTAAATTAAAATACAATTATTTTACCAAGAAACATACCCTTCTGCCCTTTACAAGAATGTCCCATAAGCTGAAGAGCTGAATGTTGTGGACATTATTGAGCAAGTAATTGCTTCCTCCGGAGAATGTCATATTATGTCTCCTATACAATGCAATACAATTTATTTTATAATGCATTTTCACAGAAATACCTCGATATTCGCAGAAGTTATGTAATACCTAAGCATTCTATTGTGGAGCACTTCAATGAAAGGGAAGTGGTGTAAATGCAGACAAATGAAAAAGTGAGCTGAAAAAGTTTGTATGCTCGTATTGAGGGTACCGCTCTCAAGCCAGCAGTTGGCAATGAACAGAAACTTTCCTATTGCAGACAGCACAAGAAATCTAAACTTCCCTAATGCGTCGTTAAAGCGGATGTGAGGCAGACAAGCGTGGAGCCTGGTGGTGTGAGGGGGGGAACTACTGCAAACAGCAGAGAGGAGAGAACCACAGGATGAATTTTAAATGGAAGAGGAGGCACTATTGGACCGACAGAAGGCTGTAATTAGGAGACTAAGAATGATACAGGGAGAAAGCAGAGCGCTGTGTAGGATGTGAAAAGTCTTGAAGACCAGGAGACTGCTTTATAACTAGAAGAATTCAGAGAATTCAGAATGCAAATAAATGGTTGCATCCTACAGGACCATGATTATTTGACCTGGTGTGCAGTACTATTATTGAAGACTTTACTGAACGAATGCCCTGTGAGAAAATTAAAGTTTGTAGGAGCCTCCTTTGCTGGCTGGTGAATCCCCACTGAATGCATGGACATTGGGAGCAAAGTTAGTTACAAAAATAGTAATTCTACTAAGCAGCTGCAATGGTAATTGCAAAGATGCTTCCAAAACTGGTTTGGGACTTAGGGACTTAGGGTGAATGTCTTTTTTTGTTGTTGTTGTTCCTTTACTTGTTTTCTGAACTGAAACTAAAGCAAAATTTCCTGAAAAAACGAAGCTCTGACTTTTGTCCATCTCCAGAGGAAGTGTTGAGGCTCAGGAATCAATTGCAGGAACTAAGGCATGGAATAATGTATCAACAACTCGGAGGAGCAGGATGTGTAGTTTTACAGCTGATCTTGAACCATGGGACACCCATTGCTTCTCCAAAATTGTTCTAAAGACAAATGAACTGTAATAGTGCATCATGCCATGATTGCATGTTGATGCCATTTCCTGAAGTGATGTGATGACACTGTGGTAGGACCATTAACCCATCTGTCACTTTCTGCATTTGTCTCAATCAAACTGACAAAAGGATTGTGTAAATGTGGCTTTTGGCAACGCAAACCTAGTGTTACAGACCTGACATATAAAAAGCAGTTGGTATTGAAAAGAGGGACTGACATGACATAGACATATGTTTGAAAGTAGGACCCTTGCTAGAGGACATTTAAATAAAAGATTTGTCATTCCTCTCAAGCAATTTGAGATTATTGCTAAGACACCCCAAAGATCTCTGTGATTTTTGACAATCAGCCTGCACATATTATACAGAACATCACACCAACCATGAGAAAAAAACAAATTCCTCTAAGGTGTCATCTTTCTAAAATAGAGACATCCAGTTATCATTAGGCACATCTGAAAATACTGCCACTGCACTGACAGTTTTAGAAACACCATTCAGTACTGTCAGGAACAACGTTTCGATAATACTGTTGCCCACGTCTCACACAAAATTTCCATTAACTGAAATTCTAGTGGATTGAGGACTGTATGGCTCGGCTGAACACAGCTAGATAAGTCAGAACCATCCTTCCCTTTCATATTTATTTTTAAAAAGTATAATTTTTATGTGTCTTGTCTCTTTTCTTTAAGATATCATGTATCTTTACCATATAACTGAATTTCCAAAGATGCAATAACTGCTATTGTAACATTATCTTCTTCTTTGCATATCTAAATACAGATATAAATATCCAATACCTGTGTACAGACTATTGTAGCCCAAGGAAATATTAATTAAATATTTCTCTGCAAAATTTTCTCATCTTCCCTTCCTTTTTATTCCTAATTCATTAAAGTACACGTGGAATGCAAATTTCTGCTGCCTTTTAACAGATCTCGGTCTGTTGAAGTGTCATCCGTCTTGTTATTTATGTCCGTTTTGTTATTTACAGATCAGCTTCTAGAAGCGAAGAAAAATAGAGAACGTTTTCTGGAGCTCAGAAGAAAATCTGCAGAATACCTACTAGGACATTGATACTTAGAACTAGTATGTAGAAGTAAATAGTAATGAGAACCAGTATTTAGAAGAGATGAAGACCGGTGACAGGCTTAAGACTGAAAAAAAAAAAAAAATCATATTGCAATGTCTTCAATAAGCATTGCTCTGCTTTGCAAATGTTATTTCACTGGTAAAAGGACTAGAGCTGTTAAATTCTAGAATGTTTCTGGACAAAGATGACAAAGCCAGAGGCTGATTCAAAATTACTAACTAGAGGCTAGAAATGGAAACTAAAAGTCGCAGCATCCACAAAGATACTAGTCTGGTGATACATTTTCCCCTCAGCCTCTATCTAATGTCCCTCAGTCCCCCCTGCAGCTACCTGCCTCCCCAAGGAAAAAACCCACTATCCGTCTTTTTACTCCAAACACTAAGTCTCTTTGTTTGTTGGTTCTGTTGCCCAAGTAACATTTCAGCAGGATCAGTTCCATGATCTGGACGACAACGGGTACACCCTGAACACCGGCAATAGCATGCTCTGCCAGCATATTTATTTCCAGACCCAGACAGCTACCTTGTCACGGCTGAAGGAGTTGGACAAGAGGGGGACAAGCTGGTTAAGCAGGAGCATGTGGAAGGACATAGGCAGAAGGAATCTCCAGCTAGCACCGCCACCAAACAATGTACCTCGACTGGGGCCTTTGGTGTTACTGCTCTCTAAAGTGCAATCAGAGCAGAAAGAACAGTTGAGGAGGGCTTGTGAAAGCTTGCCTGTTTTTCCTACTATATCAGTTGTCAAAAAAAAAAAAAGTTATTACCTCCCCCGAAGCCTTGTCTAACAAATAATATGTTCCCTCTGCCAAGTTTTCCTTTTTCTCTCTTTTTTTAAACGCCTCAATCATCCAGGGATAAAGGAACGACAACTGTATTTATTTTATTGCCCTAAGTGTAATCTCTCTCCACAGCAGATGTGACAATTTACTGCCAAAGTAAGTTCATCACACAATTAGCGGTGTGAAAGGAAAGCCTATTGTGTACCATAATGGTTTTTCTCGCCATTAGCAGTTAATAATTACCGACACCAGCTCCAGGGCGGGCTAAGCCCCCCCTGCCCACGCCCGAGCTCTGCATCCCCATTTCTTCGCAGCACTGCCAGCGCTGTTCTGCAACCACTGGGGACAGGGGCAGAAGAAGATGCTTCGTAATGAATCCTGATAAAGCCATTGTTTTATATCTGCCAGACCCACAGAGACCCATCTTCTCAGGTGGTGTGCATGGCTGTATCTGGGGTGGCATCAGTCCCCTAAAGTCACTTGACTCATCTGATAGAGATTGATTACTTTCCCATTGGTGGTATTTTGGACAAGCCGTTCCTTTATGGTTATTGTAATGACTTTCCTATAAACTTTTATTGCATTTTCTAATACCATTTCATAAATATTACTAGCACAATACTGAGTAAGTTCAACATTTTATATAAAACCCCATGAAGTAATAATAAAGATTGTCAAAACTGGACCTTTAAACTACATAACATATTTTCATACAAATCACATTCTACTAATTGACCCTGCTTTGCTTTTTTGGTGCTATCAGCATTTCCTACGACAGGTACACTGGCTCCCCTGTGAACACCTGTCTCTGCTAACTTTTTCGCCTAGTAGGCTTAAAAAAAAAATCTATTTTGGGACTATTTTTTTTTTAATGGAGATGAGGGTTAGTTTTTCACTGAGAAGTCACAGAGATTGCTGTTTTCTGGTAAAACAACAACAAAGAACTAAAATAAACTCAACAGAACTCCCAACAGAGTCAATACATCAGAAATTTATGAAGAGCCAACTTAGAGTGTAAAGTTAATGAGCATATATTGAAGCCTGTTAAACTACCGTGTACATGCTTCTCATCTGGGAGCAAGGCAACCTTCAAACTACATTAACCTAAGAGTACTTTACCCCAAACAAGGGCATGCACACTGTAGTTTAAAGGCTTTTATTTATGCCCATTAACTTTACTTGCGCTGTTTGCATTTGCCTGCTCCTCTCTAGGCAAGCCCTGAAGTCGCAGTCTGTCTCTCTGCTGCTCTGTACCAACTTCCACCCAAAGCAGCAATCTTGCTTTTCCAACCAGAGGGCCACAGTGATCCCTAAGTCCTAATCACCAATTCACTCCGCCTGTCAAACACTGCTTGCAACAGGGGACGGGGCAGTCACTCTGGGGTGTCTGCCACAAAGAGGTCCCTATTCTCTATTCTGCTGTGGAATGGGCTCTCTCTTTCCATTCACTGTAGTGAGAAATAAGACACATGGTTTTGATATCTAATTCAGATGTGTAAAGTGGGCGTACAAATACCACGTCCTACCTCTTGGGACATACTAGGAAAGCAAAAGAAAAAGAAAGCAATAATAGATTGTCCAGTGAGATGGGTAGAGTGCCCTGGTTGATGTTCCAGGATAGTTGATAAGAACTCTAAATTATCCAGTTTAGAAATGAGTAATATTTATTCAGGCAGCATTATTGACATAATGGAAAGCTGTTTCTCTAGTTAGATCAGGAAATGGAAAGTAGTTTTTGAATGCTTGAAAATATATGGGCCATGTAAATCAGATGCTGGATACAAAGCAATCTGAATTAACAAGCAGCTCATCACAACCATGTAACTACCAAAACTCCAAGCAGCTTTTACTCCTATCATAGTCAGACGCATCATTTCTCAGACCGCGTTTGGCTACATCATGGCCATATATGAACTTCTTTGCTGGTTCCCCCGCCGCATTCCCACATCACTTCCCACACCACTCTACTCGTGCCTCTGCTTCTCACTAGACTCTCAGCCTATGTGACTACGGGTCACCTTCCCTTGGAAGTGTTGTTGCAGAGCTCAACCTTGCCCCTTTTCACTTACGCCTTCCATGAACCAGCACGCCTACCAAGCACATCTGGCATGTTTATCTAGCTGTTATACCTCCACTTGGACCCTGCTGAGACCTTGGGCTGCCTTACCCGCTGGGGAGAGGCAGCGTGTAAGCAATGTGGTCCAAATGTGCACACACGCTTATGCACATCCCAGGCCTAAATCCTCACTGCCAGCAAGCCTTCCCTCACAGAACATTCCATGGGCTGCAAAGAGAGATTGCAGAGAAAGTTCACAAGAATTGCTGTATTTGCTATATAATAACGGGATTGTGTGATATCACAGGTGACTGATTATTTTCCTCTGATCCAGGTAACTGTTGTGCTGAGTGGAGACTACAAAAGAGCCTCTCAAATCCCATCCCCCTTTCTTCCAACTCCCAGTCATCTTCTGTGTTCTCAGAAAGGGGACTGCAGTGGTTCAGACCAAATCCACGCTTTTGCCCCATAGCACTTCCCACAAGGAGCTGCACCCACAACAGAGCTGTCTTCACCAGCTGTCTCTCCAGTCCCTGTGATTTGCCTGCCAAGCTGGTACTACGCCGTGTTCACAGAAAAGGCTGGAAGACGTGGAGTAGGACTGAAGCATAACATTTCATCGAGAAGATTCATTCATCATAGGCTATTTAGGATTTGAAATTGGCACCAGCTATTCCTCAAAAGATAGATCGCAGAGCTGCAGAAAACAGGGTGAAAAGAAATTTGAGAGGTCATCTAATCTACCCCATATCAAAAGGGCCATCTGTGGCATATTTGTCTGACCTGTTCTCAAAAGCCTTCAAAGACGAAGCGCCCATGATCTATCTCTCTGGGGGTTTTTAGAGCAACAATCCCCCCCGGTGCGGAAACAGGCATCTTCATCTCCAGCAGGCAGCCAGCTATCAGCGCAGTCACAGTGCGCAGCTCCCACCCGTGTTTCCACTTGCTGGGAAGCACTCTCTGACGGTATGGGAAAGTTGGCTGCTACATTTCTCAACGCTGGGTTTTACGAAGCACTTACAGCAAAGAAACCCCCTTCAGAGCAAATCCTCTCACACACAGAAGATTTTTTCTGACTCACAAGAGAGTCGCTGCTGCCTGGAGCATATTGCATCATGTGGGAGGATTTCGCCCCATTCTAAGCTTCCTCATAATTTCTATGTCAATTTCAATACATCAAATTAGGGATTTCTAGCAAAGCTAGTTGAAAGAAAAAGCACTAATTTGTACTTATCAGAACAAGGAGTCATTGGCCAAGAGTTATGCATTAAGTATCATCTTTTAAAAAATGTATTTTGTAGGTTCTTCCTCCCTCACACCAAATCACCATTGCCTGGCACAAGAAGCCTCCCGTACTTTTTCCAAGCTTTGCACGCTGTATTATTATCTGCACATCTCATCCATTTGGGTATTTAAAAACAAGGTTGCAGCCACTTTCAGCTGATTTTTCTGTAAATGCAAATTGCTGCTTAATGTTTTCAGTCTTCTCACTTTGCAGTGCACCAGCTGGTGACCAGGCTGCATTTTGCTACCCTGAGCACTAAACTTAATTGTCACTCAGAAGTAAATTCTTCTGTAACACTTCTGTCCCCTTCTGCCATTCTGGGTTTCTCATCAAACTGAATTAGCTTGTACATGGTGATTTGTTTCCTTTTAAATGATACCGATTAAAAAGAAATCACAATCTGATACCGTGCCACTTGGCAACGGCAAACAAAGAGCAGCCATGTCCTTCTGAACATGGGCTTTAGCAGAAGTGAGCAACAGAGGCACTTTTCCCCTTCATTGCTCTGCCTCAGTTTTTTTTTAATTATATATATAACAGGCTGCTCAGTACTCTTCCTGCGTGGCCTCTTCACTTTTAAAGAAACAGAATGAATCTCCTTGCAGACTCTCCGCTATTAATTGTTTATAATGCATCTATCTGAAGGAAACACTTACAATGATATCTCAGCAAACGTTTCATATTACTTATAGCAGTAAGTGCTCTAGGAAGCTTGTATGAGCTGTTCCCTCATGGCTGAAATAAGCCTACTTCATACTTTTCAATACTGTACTGCCTTGGGACTTAGTGCAGTAGACATACATTTTAAAGTTACATAAGATTAATTTTTTATGCCATTGAAGCGAATTGGCTTTGTAATTAAATTTATTTTCAGCTGTATTTTTTTTTTTTGTGTGTGTGTGTTAATCCAGAATGCTACTTAGCTTACATTTGCATTTGGAAGCTGCAGTATTAAAGAGCATTATAATATAGTATGTGGGAGCTATGTTAAAATGTATTTTCTAAGAAAACTAAATTCTTATAATTTATTGGTAATTATGTCAAATGTTTTATAATGAAGGGAACTTGAGAGAGGAGGAATTCCCTGTCTCCTGAATTTTTATCTGTTGATGGAAAGAGAGTTCATTAATGTAGAAATAATATCCATAAGTAAAGAATAGATATGTCTCTATCTCTTCTGAGTGTGAGCGTTGAATATCATATCGATTCAGTAATATTAAAAGAACAGAAGATGTGATGGCTACATTATGCATGAACCTGCTGTAGTTTGCTCCTTCAGACTTTGTCAGCTTACTTGTGCTTTTTCATTCCTTTTACAGCAGAGATCAGAGAGCAAAAGATTCCTAGGCAGGAGAGCTAAATTGGATAATCATATATAAAGGGTAATAGGAAGGGGGAAGGGAAGAGGGAGGGTCTCACTCAACAGCTTTCAAAGATCATTAGTGGAAAATAGCAGCGGGCTCACATTTCTGTAAATTCCAGTTTGCTTTCACAATTTTATTTTTTAAGTGTAGCAACGGAGCAAACAACACAAGAAAATCTCTGGGGTCAATGAGTTGATTTCCCTGCCAGGCTGGAATTATTCCAAAGAAATTGCTGAACCCCATCATATTTTGTTACCTTAGCAAGTCCCAAGAAATGTTTCACCTGAAATAGCAAAAATCCTATTCTGAACAGATGTAATGTAGCTTTTTAATATTTACATCTTACCAAGTCATTCCTTCCCTACATCAGGGAAAGGGTGCTAGATATTTAGACTGCTACCAGTTCCTTTGCTTTTCAACTCAGGAAAACATTCTTATTCTGAGCAGCACTTAAGTAAATGTTCAAGTGCCTTCTTGAATCAGAACCAAAATTGTCACTCTCTAGATGACATATGTTTGGCTATTTTAAACTTTACCTTTTTTCCCTTCAACTCTTCCAGTTTGGGTTGTGGTGGTTTTTTTTTCCTGTTGCTCCTCTCTGAGAGCATTATCATCAGCGTTCTGGTGAATGCGCTCCCAGAACCAAATGAACTGTGGTCGCCACTCTCATATCCACCCACTTTATTAAAAAAGTTGGAGGTATTGAATTTTGCGCTTTTATCTCCTTCATTATGAGAACATTAGTCTGTGAAGTTGGATCAGATCTCTTAGCAGTCACCATTCACGTGCAGCCCAGGCTGACTCTCCTTCCTGCTCTGTCAGACAAACCATGATGAAAAGGAGAGGAACACAGGACTGCCAGAAACATCACCCAGGTGGTGAAGGAGAATTCAGAGCCTTTGGTGTGAGAATAAGTGGAATGGCAAAGAGGATTGCCTCTTGCTTACAGAAAGCACAAAGAAGAGTAACAAAACATCCACCAACTCTCCCTCCCATCGTATACATTAACTGAGTCTGAATTTAATTCACGTAACAAACTCAAACCTATTCATTTCTGCCGCATAGATTACATGAAGGGTAAACTTGGTCTGTGTCATCTCTTACCCTGTGTCTCTAATGCATCACTGGATTCTGTTCTTCACCATTTCAAGTATCCATTTTGGATTTGAGTTACGATCGTATGGATACCACCACCTCTGTTGCACACTCTTTTATTTTCATAAAAGCTGAATAAGCTTTTTTACCTGAGTGGGTGCTACCACAACCGTGATCTCATAATTCTCCTTTCTAATGATATTCTACTATTTGGTTTGCAAGGCACAAAGTGATTGCAGAGTTAGCTTAAAATAATGAGTGTTAGAAGGTGGAGCAGGCCTTCAGCCTTATGACTCACCACCTTATAATTATTTAAAAGTTCTCGACTTACTCCATGTATTGATATGCAGTGCTAAACTCCTGAAAAATTAAGATTTTAGAAGGAGGATGATTTCACATTATATTATTGCTTAATGAAATCACAGAACCTTCAAATTCAATTAGATATCTTCTTGCTTTTAGCCCAAAATCAGGCCAGTAAGAAAAACAACATGACTTTGAAACATCACTTATTGACGCATTTCATCCTCTAAAACTATACAAATTAAATGAATAAGAATCTCTTTTCTCTTAGGGTTACGTTGAAATATGGAGAGCTGAAGGAAGGACAACTTTTACAAGACTTTCTCGAGCATTTAAGAGTTATGAAATTCTGAATTCCATCATCCAGACAAGCTTTCCCAAGCATGTTTCTTGGCAGGAGTGAGAATCTCAAAAATGTCCAGCATTCAAAAGATGGTTTACAAAGATACATCATTAGATCCTTGAAACAAGGAAGCCACCAGCACACCTAACAGTTTGGAAAACCTGTCTCAAGCAGCACACATAACAGACTAATGGTGCACTGTTCATTTTCAGCCTGGAACCAGGCTTCATGTATGTCATTACCTGCTATGTTTTTCTGATTGCAGCATGAGAAAGAACGGTGTAATTATAGTACCCATATATCTTCAATAACATGGATTGTTCACCAGCCTCTAACACTTAGCTTCTACAAACAGTATATGGAAATTGCTAAGGACTATATATAAAGATACTAATTACTAACTATGCCTGCTGAGGTCCTATGACAAAACCCCAGTTGCAATCACTCAGCAACAAGGTTTTAGAAAAGGTTTCACCATCTCATTATGTACAGGCTTCTGTTACTGGAAGCTGGGTATTAAATAAAAGCATTAATCCTTGCTGAAAAAAGGAGAAGAGGATTCTGCATTGACTTCCCAACCACTGCTCCTGGTGCTGAGCAGAAGGTTTGCAGTAACAAACCCAAAGTTATCCGTGCAAGAGTCAATCAAAGTCAAATGTAACACAGCACACAAAAATAACCCCAATTATCACTTCAGAAATAATGCCTTTGAAATGAGAAGTGGACACTTCAAATCAATTTGGCCTGCATGAATAAGTGCCTTTTTAGATAGTAATAGGTTGTCTAGACTCTCCTTTCAGCTATAGAAGTTCTGGAGTGCAGCAAGTTCGTAAATCTATAATATGCATGCAGACTGCATTCAAAGTTTCATGGACAAAAAAAGGAATGACCAAATTGTGTATTTTCTTGTTTCAAAAAAAGACAAAGCAAGTATCTGCTATGCTTTTCTGCATAGCTAGGGACAGCTTATCATCATATACCAGATAATAAGCTGGTATACTCACTCTAAAACATTTAACTCCCTATCCAATAAAAGGCTTCATGTGTGGTATTTTTAGGGAGGAACTCAATGTTTCCAATCATGCTTATGGTTACCTTAAGCATCAGGGGGCACTTCCTCATCAGCTGTGGCGTTCAGACCCCAAGCACGTCACCCGCAGCACATACGGCACACATCACTTGTGTCACAGCTCATGCTGGGCACTTGAGGCAATTATGGGTTACGTGAACAGGGAAAAAGAGCAAAAAGTCCGGGTTTGTGTAGTATGAAGTGCAGAGTCTGGGCCTCCACATCACCTCCTGCTCTGAGGATTTTGGACATGGCCTCGTGCTGTATCTGTACACCAGTCTGAGTCCCCGAGTCTCATGTACTGCTCATACAGAGTAATGGCACCGTTCGAGGAGAGAGAGGGGCACAGCTGTTTTCATTAAAGCGTGTGGGAGCTTTACTTTACCATTATTCATGATTAAACAGACGCCCGTGTGGAAAGGGAAGGGCAGGGTGCTTGGCCTGTTGTTAGGCCGCAGCCCTGACGGTCACAGCTGGTGGCTGTGAAAACTCACCCAGCTTTAGGGCTCCAGGGTGATTTTTTTTCTTTTTCTGAGGAGACTTATCTCTTCCTGACGGAAACTGGTGTGCACCCGCTGCAGCCGCAAGGCTGAGGCAGAATCCCAAAGAGAAGCACTGCAGCCCATCTGTGCCGAGTCCTCCACCCAAAGGGGCCCCCCAAGGGCTGAAATGGCTGTCCAGGCCTCGGGCTGCACGGACCTCCAGCACCTGGAAGTCCCCCCTGAAGGCTGTGGTGGATATCACAGCAGCAAGTGTGCCCAGCTACAACAACTCTTCAAACAAGTAGCCATGTTAGGAGGAGGAGCTCAACAGGCAGTGCAGTATCTGCGAACGTGAGCGGGAGATCGGTAACATGGTGGTGTGTACTGTCCCAGCTCTGCCTCAAGGCCGCGCAAGGGGAATGTAAACCTGTTCAGCCTGGAGCTGGCTGACACAAGTAACTCGGGAGACGGAGACAGGACCTTTGTCTCTGCTCAGGGTAGGAGGAGTAACCTTCGCCTACAATGCCCCTGCATAACAGATGGGGTGCCCCAAGGTTGGCGAATGAAAAGCATATGAGTAACAGACAGCATCCAGGAGAAGCCCACCACGCAAAGCCGATCCAGCCACCCACCCGCATTAGAACCGGTGCCACCCGAAAAGCACATAAAGTATCAGTAATTGGAGGTTGCCTACCAAGGGGCACCGAAATGCCCGTTTACCGTCCAGACAGTTTCTCTAGAGAAGTTTTGCTTCCTACCAGGAGTTCACATTCGCAACATCACTGAGAGGCTGCCAAGCCTGGTGAACCCTACAGAGTATCATCTGATCCCGCTGTTACACATAAGGTCTAGTGATATTGTGACAACTTAGAACACCAAAAGAGACTATGTGTTCCTCAGAGCAATGTTAAAAGGATCGGGAACACAGGTGGTGGTCTCCTTTATCCTCCCAGTCGAGTGGTGCAGTTGATTCACTAGAGGGAAGGGATGCCAGCCAGAGGGACACGGACAGGCTTGAGGAGTGGGCCCATACAAACCTCTTGAAGTTCAACAAGCCCAAGTGCAAGGTTCTGCATCTGGGTCCTGCACCGGGGACAATCCCCAATATCAATACAGGCTGAGGAATGAAGAGTTTGAGAGCTTTGGTTTGAATCTTGTTTAAAGCTTAATAAAAAGTGATAAGATCTTATTTAGTAGGTGCTGCCCAATAAATTGCTTGCATTGTAACTGAAAAAAGAGGCAGCATGAAAGATTTGCTATGTCTAAGTAAAGATAGTGTCTCAGAATAGGATCCATTCATAATGAATAAGAACCATAAGATTTTCAGTGTTTCTGACTGGAAGCTTTGTTAAAACAGTGGTACACAATCCCTAATTACAATGATTATACAAAATAGTATAATAAATCCTATTAGATAAAAAAGCCAGGGTGTTCTGTTTTTAAAATCCAATTTAGTCTAGAGAATGAGAAAGTGATCTTTTGTCTTTAACAACTTGGGGAAAATAAGCTGGATTTTAATTAGGAAAGAAGTATGATGAAATTAAAGCTAAAGGGAGAACAATGCCTTAACAAAACTAGCTGAAGAGCGTTCTTTAAAAACAAAAAGTGTTTTCACTTTTTTTTAATTGTAAATTGAATTAAGGAGTCCACAGTTATTATATAAGAAAGATAATTACAGAAAAATGTTCAGTTGCAGAAGTGCTTTAGGAGTCAACTGGGATATATTCTTCCAAGTTTTAGTTTTTTCCATAGAAAGCATCCATAGTTGCTTGTGTGCATACACAGGAATGATCCACGCCTCAGCTTTATCATGGGCAACTCTTACCAAACGCCTCCTGCATTGTCTCTGCCACAGCTCATGGTGCTCAGCCTCCATCCCCTATCCGGCTGTCCTTCCCATACCCATGCTTGGGTAAAGATGGCTGGAAGAAGGGGTGAGTGTTTTGAAGAGGAGATATGACAAGTGCGGTGGGGTGGCACAGGAGGAAGTTCAACAGGTTGAAATAGAGTCATGTGACATTTTGGCAAAGAGCTTCAACAAGAGAAGTCAGAAGGAAGGAAAGCCATTATGAGTGGTCACAGCGCCTGACCAGCAGCGCAGGCTGATAAGGAGGGTGGCAGCCAGTCAGGCACGCTTATTTGTGCCTGCGCATATGCATGCCTGCAAAGCACAATTCGTGTAGGGCAAATCTCAGCCTCTGCCTTGATCTGACCAGAACAGGACAAGGCAGGGTTGGGGCCAGATATATAAATCTCCCTCTGCCTTTGGGGAGAAGTGGAGAAAAAAAAAAGGGGGGAGGGAAAAAAAGAGAGAGAGACAAAAGAAAAAACCACAGCGAACAGGAACATTTCTGGCTAGAAAGAAGGAAAACTCCTTGCTGAGATGCAATTCCTCTACTCTGTGTCATCTCTTCCCCTACTACAAAAATTGTGGACCACAGGTACTCTCCAGCTGGCCATCAGACCTCCTCTTTCTCAGTTTGAATATTTTCATTAGCCACAAAACCAGGCTCTCTAATGTCTTAATCCACAAATGCTTTAAGAAACCAGGCGTAAGGAGAAAAGGAAGGCAGGAAGGACATCTTGGGCTTACCAGGTGGAGGGTGTGTAGTCCACTCGCTCACCCTTTCCCAGTTCTATGCTCCTCTCTATCTGATAAAACTTCATATGCTTTGTGGAGGGGATAAGGAAATCAGAGAAATAAATCTCTCCAAAGAGAAGCTGAGCACACCATCTTCAGCAGGTGCCAACTCGTAGGTATTCAGACTCTAAGCCTAAATATTTGCCTCTCCATCATGGCAGCTTATGCAGATTTACAAAGCCAGCAGACCAGCTCCTGTTATATTAAACAGTGTGTCCTTCCCTTTCTCATAATAGTCTCTCCAGGCTGTATTGATTCAGACAACACATAATTAGTGCTGACTCAGATTAAAGACAGTCTCAAAAAACACTTGGATTTTTCATCTCGTGACACAAAAGCAAACTGAAGACCCTCATGATTTTTACTGTAGAAATTTAAAAGTAGAAAAAAAATTCTGCAAATATTTATGGAAGTTTTACCATTCTACGTGAATCAAATATGAACCTGAAGTAAAGCCTTTACTCATTTGGGTATGTGATAGTGTCTAGAGTAATTTTCAGAAATATACATTAGCTCAGAAATAATCGATTTAGGTTGTTTTAGAGAAGGGTCCTTGGAGCAAGGACCATTTACCTTTAGGGCTTCAGAACTGCTTAGTCAGACAATCAAATGGAACCAAAAGTCACCTTTAAACTCTACACCCAGCAATTAAAAATATGGAGTTCCATTTTCTTACATGTTTTGATTTCTTTAGGGAAAAAAATCGCCAAAAAACCCAAAAGCTAGAAGTGCCTTTTGTCCTGCTGGACATGGATGGAGACTCTGTACCTATGGATTTGCTGACTTTATATTTTACGATAAATGCCTATTGATGAGTAATCGGCATTTTTCTGAGGGCCCAGTCCCACGATCTGCTTTTCTGTTGCTATACAGACAGCATTATACTTGCCCTTCAGCTTCATTTCCGCTAAAATGTAAAGACTTCATGAGAACAGGGCTCCCCTGAAAACAGTCGTCGCTGTCAGTTGTAACGTTCTTGCATGGATAATTTCTGCCATTAAACACAAACACTGGACAGAAAAAATCCCAAACACTAAAACGAAGACCAGCCACAGAATCACCACCTTCTAGCAGGAATGACAGGCACTTAGCAAAAGCATCCTGGCCTGCCCAGCTTCTGGTGCTAGGAGCTGAGCTAACAGGTTTGCCTGCAGTACCAGCACAGGCATTTTTGCAGTCAGTATTTGTTTTCCCAGCTGAAGCATACAAATTGTTGTCTGCTTTTCCTTCTCTCCATTACAGGCCAGGCCATTTTAATTTGTGCAGTTCCAATTTTTGTCAGTGGTATGGCATCATATTGTTCTCAGAATACTTGAGAAACATTAATGAAACACAAAAATGTGCTAATTTGTGAAAATAATAACCACGCTACTTAGAAGGAAGGGAATATATTTATGCTGGTAGGGATGTAGCGAATACAGCCAGCAGGTTTAGAAAAGAGTTCTGATTAGTTGGTTCCTCCGTTCAAGCGAGCACATGAAGCCTGCTTGACAAACTTCAGTCATCAACTTATCTACCAGCTCACCCAAACTGTGGTCTCCTGGTGCTAAAAAAGAACAGGAGATTCACCATCAGATTCATTAGAACTTGTCCAAAGACCGATTTTCATCTCTTCTGATGGGCCTTTCTCCATTTAACTTCTTGGTCAGCCATTCAGGAAGAAGCATTAGTGGAAACTCATACACACTGTGTAGAGTTTACTGGTCGAAGCAGTAAGTTACAGCTCAGGGACATCAGTGTGCTCCACTGCATACGGCCAAAGCAACTACTGGTTCTACCAGAAACACTCAGCTTTACTAAGCCACTGAAGTCTGCCGTCTTCAGTGTGCCACAGCACTAGTGCTCACCTTCCATTAAAACAGCTTTCCTTATTTTGTTCCAGCTGATAAACATAACTGAGACTGACATTAGCTCATGCATGGCCCATTAATGAGATGCAAGCCTTTGCCATACGTGTCCACGATGACATCAAGAAAGACGCGTGCTCCAGTATCCTCACACAAGAGCCAATACTGCGAAAGGGAGGACGTTAAAGTAGCTGTGCGTGGTGAGGCAACGTTCTTACTTGATTACAGCTCAATGTTAAAAAAAAAGCTGTGGGGAAAGGAAAGGGCTGCAACAACTACCCAGGCAGGGTAGCAGGTGGGAAAGAACAGCGCCTCTATAAGGTCATACAGAACAAGTGGCTGCTTGTTTATAGACTCCTGTTTTCAAAAGAAACATATTTTGCAATATGAATTATGGAATATGCCCTATATGCTGTAAAGGAGGACTGGAACCCCTTATCTCCTCTATTAGGTTTCATAGAGGAACCTGTGGTTGGGTTTTTAGATAGTAAATGATTCTTTCAAGTTTCTGTATTCCTCAAGTAAAGTCTTAATAGAAAGGCCTGTGACTCCCAAGACTACGGGTCTGATAACCTGGTCTGGTATTACCACTGTGCTGTTGGCCGCCTCTGCGTCTCACATCCACACACATCCATTGTCAGAAGCCAAGTTATTATGAACAGTAGGCTTACATACCTAAGCCGAAGTCTTTTAATTGGACCTCAAAATTCATCTACAACCTCAAGTACACAGACTGATTCCTTATTAGTGTTAAAATCAGTACAGCACTAATGACTTGAGCAGAACAACCTGTATTGCCCCTAGTTTAATTTTTTATCATTTTGAGGCTGGAAGGAACCCATATGTAGGTCTAGCCTTACCTCTTCCCTAAGACAGTTAGCTGTCTCCCCCAGGAATCCCTTCACCAGGAACGAAAGGAATCTAGCAGAATTTGTTTCACTGCAGCTTGAAAAATTACTTCACGAAAACTAAAGCATCCTGATCCTAGTAATCAATCCAAATCCTGCTCAAATGTCAACTGCTTTCACACAGACCAATCCTTTTTCTGAAAGCCAGTAAAGAGCCTTAAAAGGAGGCAGAATTTGCTAATATAACGAGCACGCATGATGACCAAAGTCAGAATATATCTGCTGGATCGTTGGATTTCTCTAACACATATCGATGCAACACATCAATAGGTTATTTTGCACTTTTCCTAATAAAATATGTCATGCACAAGCAATACATAAAAATGTTAAACTAGACAATAAACTGAGCTGCCAAAAGAAAAGAAAAGAAAAATACAGGACGTGGTATACGCTACTGTTGTTCACAGCAATGGAGTTCCACTACCTGAACACGGCAATCTTCCCTCGTCCTTCAGTAATTTAGAGCTAAGAGCTTGCTTTCTCAAAACATTTTTAGTCAAAGGCCAAACACTATGGAGAAAATTAAGATGGCAAGACCACAAAACAGAACCTACTCCATTGAGGTGCAAGTTCTGCGTACGGAGCAAGAGGTCACCTTATAGCTGCTCTCAAAGAAATATCCCTCCTTCTCTTCCATCAGCTCTTCGTTTCCCTCCCACCATCCCAAAACTGCATATCCTATGCACAGGCATTTCAGAGCTTGCTTTATCTTCTCACTCATATTGTCTTGCTCCATCCTTTTTAAGATGATCACTCATGTCTAACCCCCCTCCTTGTTTTAAGGACAAATCCTCCCAGCTGACATAAATCCATACAACTTTACTGAAATCGGAGGACCTTAATTAGTTTAATCAGATGAGGAACTCATGCTTTCTGCCTGCTTCTTCTGTCTTTTCCTGTTGATTCATGTTTTCTGAATGGATGGATCCACCCTGGCTTTTCTCATCCTATTTCTGAAAGAGCTTCCCAGTGTTTCTGCTTCAGTGGTTGTTTTTAATCTACCTCAAAACCTCTTCTCCTGAGTCTCTTCATTTCGTTCAATCCTCTATTCTACTAATACCCCACCAAAAATATCCCGAATTATGTGATCAGTTTCTCAAATCTTTTATTTCACCAAATTTGTATCATTACATAAATGCTTTATAGGAATTATATGCATAAAAGTTACCTTTTAAACAAAACACGCTAAAGGAATATAGTCCTATACTGAATTTTTCCTTTTAGATCCTAAGAAAAAAAGAGGTATTGGAGAAAGAAGCAGCTATTCTAATCCATCCTAAATGTGGGCTGCAGAGCTGAAAGAATATGAGAACTTCGCCAATCTGGAAGAAAAACTTGTTTGCCAACCTGAATGAACACACATGCTACCAGCAGTTATTTTTACCTAGCCCATCATTTTATGGCTAAGAGAAGCTAACAAAGTCTACTGAGAATTTTGGTTTTGGGAGATAGTGGCTGCATACTATAAAGTTTCAATATGCTGCATCCTGCATAACTGACCATATAATACAAATTATAGCTCTGTCAGAGACAGAAAGCCAACATCTCAAATCAGCATGTTGCAGAACACTTTTACAACCATGAGTAAATTTAGCTGCATATGCTGGTGCACCCTGGGCGGGAAGCCAATAGAGCATCCCGCGCCACACACGCAGAGTCGAGTCAGGAAGCACGGCATTCACACACGGCTTAGTTTTACATCTGTAAACATGTCCCAAAAACTCCTGCTGGGCGCTAGCTCTGCAATACTTTTAGAAGCAGGTTCTGGAAATACTGTTGTTTCAGTAAATAGCATGAATTAGGCACTGTTATTACATAAACCACAGGAAACGGTGCATTTTCAAAGCTTGGAGCTTAAGCTGGCACAAAGACTTTACGCAAAGATTGTATTTTTAAGGATGGGGGTTGTTTACTTAAATGTTTCAAGGCACCGTGAGTTTTCCATTGTAACAAAGGGTCTCTGTATCAGGGTCCACACACCCATAAACAATAAAATAACTTCTGGAGGTTATTTCAGTACACTGTGCTCTTCAGCTGATGCCAAACATTCGCAGACTATGGATTTAAAATTTGACCCACCAGAAAAAACAGCAGAGGTCAACATTTTTATTCATACAGCTACAGTGACCTGTGGCTAGCACAGCAAGGCAAGTTAGACAGGGGTAAGGATAAAAAGTAGTTCTCTCTCTCTTCTCTTCTCTATCTGCCTGGAGGGAATGAAGACACCTACTTTTGCAGCTCCAATGTTGAAATCCTTTTTGCTTTCATGTGGTTACTGTGAATGTTCTCTGGAGTATTAAATGAGAGGAAGGCATTATAGTTTTTAACTTTGATGCCCCATTAAGATGAATATGCACCTAATGAGCTGAGAAATTACCATTGCTGCTTTTTTTGTACTACTGTATAAGACTGGCTAATCAGGACAGGGGCATGCTCTTTGTGTTCTTAACCCAACAGCAATGAAAGTTAGAAGATCATATTCAAACATATGTTTAATGCAGCAACAATAAAGGCAATAATAGCTCCTGCTATAAAAGAAGGACTAGAAGGGCATTTCTTCTTTTTTATTTTTTTTTTTTATTTTAAGAGCTGCAGTAACTATCCCTTGCAGTTCAGATGGAGTTTGGCATAAAACTTAACAGATATTATTTGTAAGCCAGCTGTCTCCATCAGAGTTGTCAGCATTTAAGTGTCTTAAGACAAACAGCAACAAAAATAACCATTACCACTGAAACCACTCATTATTTTGGAAAAAAAACCAGCAAAACCCAGTTTATGTTAATTGCAACAATTGAACGCTATCAGAGCCCCTTAATGCAGTGACTTAATGCTGTTGGAATTTGAAATATGTCCTTGTTTTCTCAGGTTAGGCTCCCTAAGAATGAAGCTGTATCTAGTGACACAACATAAGAAGCTAAAGCCAATTATATTCCAGCATTATTGACTAATATTCCCTACCTGCCAACTGGAGTGTGGCAAGTCTTATTCATACTGTGTTATGTGAGCATGGATATGAAGCTCCATTTTCCCCTTAGGGAAATCTTGTAACAAATGGTTGACAGAGCAACACACAATTTTGAAAGTAACAAATTAAAAATCTAATAAATAGGATGCAAATAAAGAACATAGGAATTTAGCCATTTTTTTAATGCCTAAAACAAAATGCAAGTTTACCTTTTAGAGATACCTTAGTGGAAAGGTATTATTTAAGTAACAAAGAGAGCACCACCACGCTGATACCTTGCCAGAGTTCATGTCCTGGAAGGTTTCAGTCCCCTGTTAGTCCCACAAATGTTTTATTATGTAAATCTACTCAGGTGGTAAAATGTTTGTGGGCCCGAGCCCAGCAACAGCTCTGATGTCCTCGCACAGTTGTAAAGCAGCAGTTTGCAGGATGCTGAGTAATTGTAGCTTCTTTGGTAGCTACAATAGGTCAGGAGCTCTCTTAACCAAACCTGTGTAATGGTTACACTATGTTCTTGTAAATGAAGCCATAGGAAAGTATGCAGATCTCAACAGACAGATGTTCCCTCTGCTCCTGCAAGCATTCATTTCCAATGCTTCCAAAAGGCATTGTGGGATGGGTTTTTTTTCTGTTTTAGTCAAGAATATGTTGTTCTTCTTGTATACCACGTTTAGCCTATAGCAGAGGTGACATAAGAAAAAGTTTCCTAAAATTTCCCTTTAAAAAAATCATCAAAATCTGATAAGATTTGGTAACCTCATGGGGAAAATAACAGTAGGGATGATTCATCCCTGGTTTTTTGATGTTTTTTTTTTTTCCTTCTAAAAGATGCACTCCAACATTTTGCAAGAGTATTTTTCCTTTGATAAAAGTACTACTGCAAAACATGGTCCAGAGAATTATATTTTTAGCTAGGTCTAGGTCACTGGTTCTTCTCTTTCACTTACATTTATGCTAGCCATACAATTGTTCTCTACATTTTGGCCAGCCTCAGTAAGGGACTCTGGCCACAGGACTACTTCACCGTATACACAGTCAGCCACAGCACCTCCTCTTGGCGGGGTTGCTTGGGGAGGGATTTTGAAGAATATTATTTTAACCTGAGTGTGCAAAAGTACAGGAGAAGGGAATTACACTACTCCTATTAATGACTGACTGCTGACTTGTGCAGTCACGTTGCCCAGGCCAGGGTCTGCTCGCAGCCTTGCTCTCTTGAGGTGCTCTTCAGCTGCACACTAATGCACATGGAAGAGAAAATCCTGGGAGAGCTGCAAATGCTGGCAGAGGTGGAGGAAACTCCTCGTGTGAAAACGCAGCACCCTGAGCTCTCTTTCTATGCAGCAGAGGAGCGAAAGCAACCTCTGTTGTTCAGGGTTTCTGAATTCCTCGTCACACTAACTCCTGCTGCTACAGCCGCAATCAAAAGGAATCCCACGGGGGAATCTAAGCAAAGTAAAGTATTTTCTAGAGAGAAAATGTCACACAGAAGGAAAGGGAGAGGAGGAAGCGGCATCTTCAGGGTTGTATTTAAGCTGTGATTCCACTTTGAATATGAATCCTGGCAAAATCTCACTTTCACACAAGTAATTTGTATCCTGCATGCACTCAGTCACGTCAACTGGCTGCACAGGAAAAATTAAGCATGATTATTGCTTAATTATCATGAGCTCTGTGCAGCCAGAGATCAGCGATAAACCCACCTGATGCATCAAAAATGCTAATTAAATATTAAAGGGTCATGAATGATTTTAAGGGGGAAAATAATAATAAACAGGTGCATTTTAGATAGTTAAAATATTTGGTGGTTGGGTTTTTTTTTCCAGTTTTGTAACCTCTCTTCCTTTTCCAAATTAATGGCAAATTAGAAAGGGGGAGAAAATAATGGAAAAAGGAAAGAATTCAAAGTTTGGGATTCTCCATATGTATTTATGAGGTAAGTTCCAAGTAAAAAAGGGGGGAATTTTCACAAAAGTTCATCTTTCATCTAAATTCACATTATTTTAACTATAACATTTCAGCAAGCACAAATTCAAGTTGCAGCATGTGTACCTTCTGAAGAGTGTGCCCTAATTCCGGCTGTAATCTTTTTCACAGAACTATTACTGCTTTGCTACAGGTGACACAGGAAAAAAGAGCAAAACTCTATTTCATCCCAATTTACTGGACTACCGTGGAGAAGGAGAGCAGGAAAAGAGCACTTAACTCAGAAAATGAGCAGAATGCGTGTGAAAGTCACAAGATAAGTAGAGAAGTTGTACCGGCCATGTCCACCATTTCCAAAACCATTCTTCTAGGTTACAGTATGCTTTATAAATCAGCTTAAGATTTATTAAAGTCATTCAAGAATGTGAAAGAAGAAATAACAGGCTCTGAAGAAAATTGAATTATTTTACATTGCCAGTGTTAGGAACTTAGGAAGGCTAGTTTGTTACTAGGGATTTAAGAAAACCTGCTTTGTCGTAGTCAGCATGGGGAAATTCAGCGAACGCAATTTAATAAACAAATCCACTGGAACATGATTATTTTACTATCCTGCTACAACATGATGAGTCAGAAGGCATAATTTCCTTACACCACTTTATAATGGACATTAGATCAAAAATGCTGCTGTGTGCATCCGTGTTAACATGCAATGATTCTCCTAAGTACCTTTGTGAGAGAAGCCTTCAATGGCTACTAGCACTCTTCTCTCCCCAGTGGCTTGCTACAAATCATCTCCTGCTCCATAGCACAAGGCTAGAAGCTAAAAAAATGAATATACCAGTAATTTCTTTTCGACAGTGATTTGACACCCAGCTGATGGAAGGAGCTAACCATGTAACCTCTACACCATAGGTTCTGCTAAAAGAGATTCTCACAAAACACCCATGGGGTTATGGATTCCTGCTAATAGCAGCAATAGGATGGATGATAAAATTATGGCAGTGTAGAAATGCTCTCTCAATTAATTTTCCATCATGTTAAGGCCATTATCATTGGATGTCATCTAGCGAAATGGAAAAGAAAAAAACAAACCCAGAAGCCTTCAATACCTTTGAAAGTTTCACTCACTTAGCACATGATATAATTGTAGGGTAGAGCAGGCCAGCCTCTTGAAATAGTTTACCTTCAAATAGAGCTTTAATGGTATTGATTTGAAGCACTGACAGGCAGATTTGCTTCAAAAACATAAGCATAAGCAGAAGAAAAAAATGAAACAAGCACAGAGCCCAGAAGGAAAGTGAGCAGAGATTTATCTTCTTCCAAAAAAAAATAATGGGTTGATTCAAGATTTCTAGATGTCAACAAGAGCTTTTTTCAACCATCTTTCAACACAAAGCTCACAGACGGTTGTTTTGCAGGTCTTTATATTATACCACCTTGTATAATGCATCAGTTTCTCCAAAGAAGCTGCTTCTAACTACAACTCTTCTTAGCTTCTATCTGCAGTTTTTCTGTGGGAAGATGAGAGGGTTTAGACAGCTATGGACAGGAAGCAACACAATGTAAACTCTATGGGAGGGCTCTCATATATATATACACAAAAATATACATATACTCACATATATATGAGAGTTTGTATGCATTTATGCATGTATGCGTACATATTTAAATATATACAAATACACAACCATATACAGTAATTAAGTAAAACCTATTCTTATTTTGGCAAAATGAAGTCTCTATCAGAGAACAAAACAGACAGGTTTCACTCTGTTTTCTTCACCAGCTTGCTCTCCACCTGCCAGTTTTGCCACCGCCTTCCCAACACAGGCACTACCGTGCATCAGCACGAAGCAGAGATCTTGGCAGTGGCCAGTGCAAGTGGTGGAGGGGCAGTGCTGTGGGGACACTTGAGCCGTGCACAGAAGAAGAGATGACTGGTGTGTGGAAGATTCCTTCTGTGTGTTAATGCAGAGACGCAATTCCCCTCCTATAATTAAGGTAATAGACATATGATTAAGAATTAAAACTCAGCCTAAGAGAAAGTGCGTGCCAGGAAGAAGTAAGCAGAACATTTACAGTAAGGCAGGCAGAAATGAAAGCAATGAGCTGAAGCCAGCTGGAAGGGTTAAAGACTTTAACATGGCCAAAGAAAAATCTACAGCCACAAACAAGGAAGAGGACAGAATCCTCTGGGCCATATTTTTGTCTCCTCCAGTTTTGAGAACGTACAGGATATATCTAAGAGGCATTTGCATTTAAAATGCAATTGCAACAGTCTTCTGGATGTGCACACACAACTACTCATCGATGCACAAAAGCATCCGAGGCAATTCTTATTATAAAGGTCAAAATTCCTCTTAGCTATAAGAGAAACTTGTATGAGCCCTAACCTTCAGGGGAAAACTTAAAGGCTGATACACATGAAAATGTATCACGGGGTGCTTCAGACTATGGTCCCATGGCTTGCTTTCAGCTGAATAACATCAAGAGATGACTGCCTCTAGCTACTCATCATGACGTCAGCAGAGTTTACAGCCCACCAGGCTTGTTACTGCTTCTCTTCCCTTTCCATACTGTCACAATAATCCATGTGACATTAATACTCGAAACAGAAGGTTTTACTAACCCAGAGTACATTGACTTAGCCATATTCCACAATCGCAACATAGGCAGATTTAACAGGGTAGTGTTTCCAGCAACAGCTGGAACAGGGCAGGACAGAGCTTGGTGATATTCTGAGCATGAGAACATCTTCCAACATGGTTCAGAAAGCATTAACAAAGATGACTGAACTCTAATTCCAGATTTCATAGATCTGAATAGAAGCAGGTGGCCAAACGAAAGAACGCCCTTTAGCAACGGTTTCTACTGCAAATACATCACAAATTGAATTCTACATCAAATTACAAATAGTTACATTTAGAGTTGGAATTTATTTAATTTTTTTTCCCCCCTCAAGCATTACAAGAAACAGCTCTAAGTGCGGCTGCCATCTCAAGAAACTTCAGGTAGAGAAAAGCATTACTCTCTAGAGATCGTCAAATAACTTTCAGAAGAGGAAAAATATCCCATTTTTTGGAAACATCTGCTTCTCAGCTTGCTTGGGCAGCAGCTGTTGCTGTTATTGACAGCTCAGCAACACAGGAGATTATTTGCTCTTTTATGTCCATTTCCACTGCTCAAAATGAAGCAACTGACAAAGGGCCTTGACTGACATCCCCAAGACTCGAGCTCCTCTCTTCCAGTGTGGCCATGATCAGGCACTACCACTGCAGTTGCCTCATTCCAGTCTTCACCTGCCAGAAGGGATTATACAATGGCAGCAAAGTTGATCTCAACCTTATTCCTTGCGCAGCTTCTTTGTTTCAGCTGCCAGCATCTATAGAACCACTGCATTAAGCAATATCTGTTCTCATTTAAATGGGCTGTTTTACACAGCAAAATGGAGAAACGTAGACTTTATGTCTACATCAGGGGCATCTTCAGCTTTGAAGCCTTTGTAAGTCTTTTAAGCATCTCTGGATGTCAGCCATGTGAAACTGTAAGTTACCATCTGGGGCATGTTAATGGTTTTATTTTAAAAAATGCAACCTGCAACAGAAAGAACAGATTTCTTCCTCAAATGAAAGCTACAAGAGCAAAGTCATTCAGATATAAATACAGCTAGGAACGACTGATAGTAGGGGTGGGGAACCTCACGCTTCCACCTTCAAAACCCCCTCTAGCCTTCATGTCATGCAGAAAGACATAGTTAAATTTTCCCAACAATAGTGGATCATCACTATGTTTCTTGCCATAGCAATTGATGTTTAATTCCACCTTTTTGAAAGTTAAGCCACTGAAAATGCCTGCAGCTGCTCTGTATCTGCTTCACTTCACTACCTATCTGGTTTGGAAATCTGCCTTTGTAGCCAGTTTCCTAACTTCTTTTTAATCTTAATTTAAAAAGGCATACCGCTTTACCTACCCCTAATCGCTGCAAATGACTTGTATGTCCCTTTATTTTCCGAGGCAATTTCAACCACCTCCAGTAGTCTCAATTTTGACTTATACTCTTACTCTGGATATCTAAATTCTGTGAGGAAAGGGACAGCGCTGACTTTTCAGTTTGGCAGGGCTTTGGCTGGAGACACAGCTGCAATTCAAGTGCAGGCAGCAGTGGCAAGGATCTCAGTTGTGGGTCAGCAGCTTCTCCCAGGTCTGCTGCAGCCTGAGGATCTGGAGAAGACGGCTCCATCCTGTTACTATAACAAAACACTGTGAGATTTCCATTCCATTAAAACTGGAAAGTTGTGGCATTTCATTGCAATTCTGAATGGACACAGTTTCTTAAAACTCAGAATATTAATGGAATCAGATTTTGGTGTCCAAGCCAATATACATAACATAATTTAAAGTATGCCTTCACCGACTGGTTGAAAACACTCAAAATAGAAGAAACAGACAGAAGTGCAGTTTGAATTTAACATTTATTACTGCGTAGACTCCAGCCCACTGACTCCCTTCTGTGGAACTGGCAGGCTTGTTACAACCTCATGAGATAGGTGAGGTACAGTATTATACAAATTCCTTATAGAGTTTGACAAGTCCATTACACCTGTGATGTCTTTAACCTTGTGCTAGTTTATTGTACTGAACTTATGTCAAAGCAAATATTCCAGAATAATTGCCTGATAATGTTTGACTGCTGTGGCAATGCTACAGAAGACATAGTGCCATACTGTTCCTCCAGCTTGCAGACGACAGTACTTTGTTAACCCGTAAGTAGAAAATCAAGGAAATAAAGTGAAAGCTGATGCTGACATTTCCCCAAAACTTAACTAATATTTTTTTTTTTAATGACTAATAGATGAAATCACTTTGATCTGCAAATTCTTAATTATTTCTTGCTTCTGTATTCCAGTCCTGACAGGGAATGGAAACACAGAGTACAAAATAGCAAGAAACATTGCCTGTATTTCTGATTTCATTAGGGACAGAAATTTCTGGAGTTTTCCAGACATCACTTTCTAATACTTCTCGATTGCCAAAAGAAACCCAAGCTCACAAAGGTATGTGGAAGAAAAGAGTGACTGAGAATCGTGTTGCCAATTTCTTGTTGCTCCCTGCAGAGCTCGCCATAACAACAACAAAAAAGTGTTTCATTTGTGGAGCAGCTGTATTCAATTGCCGCACAGCGCCTTTCACCCTGGGTCCAGATTTTGGTGGTTACAATTGGATGGATGACATTGCAGCCATAAACACAATATGGGTTTGATAATAATAACAAAGTCCTGAATAAGAGCAGAGTAGCAGTAGATGGTGTGGTGTTTGCTAAGAGCTGCTAGAAAGTGGATCTATGGGAGGGCTGCTTAAAAAGCAAGAGGAATAGGCAGGTAGTTATAAAGTGAGCTGTCTGCTACCACAGATGAATCCCTAATCATCTGAAGTCACTGTCATGCACAGCGGATTGCTTGTTAAGTTAAAATGAGGAAGAATTACTCACTCTCTACAACTGTCTACTTTCTTCAATTAGCAGCAGGCTAACCTGAAGATGCCAAACTTGAGTGCCCAACACACCAACCTTGAGTCCTCAAGGTACCTCAAACTTTTTTTCTCCCTGACATCTTGGATAATCAAAGTAGGATGAACCCACCCATAAGCCTGCAAACGTGCCTTGAATAACATCATAATATACACGATGTACAAATTATATGGTATATTCTATGTCACATAGACATTCATGGTACTTAAAATACTGAAAGGCAATGACAATTTAGCTGAAAAAGACAGAGTCAATAAAAGTTTGTACCAAATGAAGTATCTTACTTGAAGAAATGCAATGAAATTAAAGAGAGGTGACTGGATATTGCACCCCTAGGTACCTGTTAAGATCTTGGTCAACTGTTTTATACTGATACTGTCATTCTCAACCAAAGCCCTCCATGCACTGATTAATCACAGAAACACAGGACTGGAAAGACCTGCATTACATTTTGAGGCAGTGAAGTATTAACATCTTCAGTGTACAAAACGTAACATCACACAAAAAGGGAAGAATGAAGATACAATAAAATCCAGGGTGGAGTTTAACTTTCCTAGGTGCTCTTGAGAAGTCTCATGTGCAGCCCCATATGATTTATTCAAGTCAGAGGAAGAGGAACAAGCAGAGAGTCCTCCTGAATCTACTCTAATTACTAACACATGTACCTCCACTCTCCTGCAGCAACAATTTGCTCTCACATCATTTAATCCATTTTTAAGCCTTGATTTAAAAGGAAAAAAAAAAAAAAGAAATCTCTAAACCGTTCCTCCCCAACTACGCACATTACATCTAACATTCATCATGATGGAACATGGCTTTTTTGTATTATCTAAACATGCAGTGGTGCTTTCGTATCTCTCAGATTGTGCCGCTGCTGAATTCAACTTTCTATATAAAAATCAGAGCCAAAGGCAAGCTCCTGGAACTGCCCCTACCAGTCCTGGATCTCAAAAACCTTAAATAATTTGCCTGACAATGCTGAAGAAGTGTTTAGTAAAAGGATTAAATGCAGCAACAAAATATGAAATAAACATCTGTATTCAATCTTGAAATACTTCGAGTTACCATACATCTCTCCCCAGCTTCTCAAAACACTCCCTGCCAAAGGCCTTTCTGATTAATAGCCTGGAATCCCCTTCCGTGACTCCAGGGGAAGGGGAGTGGATGCAGTAATCTGTTATCCACCTGTCTTTGTATTATGTCATACAACACTTATGTTATCCAGGAAGATTCATCACCATAATGACAGCTAAAATTGCATACCAATGAACTCCTAATGCTCGCCTGTCCTGCTCTGGGGTGGAGCGGAGCCAACTTTCTGTTCAGCGAGAGGCTGGTGCTCTTACTTGTTGCCATGGCAACCGGGGTCAGCTGACTTGGTGGTTTACCCTGTGGAGGGGTCGCACCTATGGGGAGAATCGAACAGGTCAGGTGACCCGAACTGACCAATAGGGTATTCCATCCCATCTGCCATGCTCAGTGTGAAAGGGTCAGTTCTTCTCCACTATCTTGGTTCTTCAATGGCTCTCCTTCTTCGATGACTGACATCCAGTGTCAGTTCCTCTGATGTTGGTAGACCGTCATCTGGTAGATGAACGTCAGTTCATCTACCTTTGATTCTGATTCATGGGTTCCTGAATCAAGATCCGGAATCCAATTCCCATCTGTTGCTGAGTCGAGCCTGGAACTTCCCCAGTGCCTGCTGGTGACATCTCCCTGGGAGCTTGATACAGTTTCATATATATTTATATATATTGTTTCTCTTTCATTATTTTCTTTTTATTTTATTATTAATATTTCATTAAAGTAGTTTAGCTTTTTTCTAAACTCATAAATATCTTTCTCCTTCCTCTCTTTAGAGTGAGAGGTGGAGGAGAACATCTGTTGTCTTGTCATTGGCCAATCTGGCCTAAACTGTGACATAGCCCTAACTGGATTTGGTAACTAGAGTTGAATCAGATTTTCTTTATCAAAAGCTAATCAGAGAATTTCTAATTCTTTCCTAAACAAAACAGCATTGTTATAAATTCATAATGAAGCTAAACAGATTACAAATACCAGTTAAAAAGAATCTTTCTATTATGCAACTGTGCATAATAAATATAAATAGAATTTATTCATTCTTAGCAAACAACTACACTTTTATATATTCTAACTACATGTCTGGTTTTTGTAAGATGTGACTGTAAGCTTAGTCCTGCTTACATAGGTACAGAATCAGGCCTTCCACTTGCCATGAGTCCAATGCAAGTTGATGCGAAAGAATAATAATTGGGACCAGAGTTACACCTTAAGGACCAGCTAGGGTTTGGATGAGAATGAGCCTGACTCAAACACTGGGATTTGTTAGACTGTATAAAAGACTCCAAAAACCTCTTTGTTACATAGGAACAAGGGGAAGGATGTTTTACAGCACCTCTGCATTTTTTACGCTCCTGGAGAAAAAACTTCTGCAATTGTGAGATCCTTCCCTGTAATAAAGACAAACCTTTGAAGACATGACTTACAGTGGCACACATTTCATGTCTGGAAAGTCCTAGACTCATATGCCTTTCATTAAATTGTGGATAAGCACTGGCTGCCCATGGTTTCTGACAGGAACCATGGACTGGCAACACAGAACTAAACAATCTTTCCTCTTATTTTAAACATTCTACTTTAAAGAAAAGGCATATGCAAATTTAGAAGAATGTTTGTGCCACAACCAATTTCCGCTGCTGCAGGAACATATCTGTTCATGTTGAAATCATGCATAATTGACAGTTTTTCACCATTTTTTCCAAGAAAAATTCCTTTAATACACACGTGGGTTAGGGACAAAGTATCCCATCTGCTGACTGGCTCTGCAGGCATCTGGTGAATGTTGTCTTTTCCTGTGCTTAATTAGCTGTAGAAGCTGGCATAGCCAGCAGGATGAAAAATAACGTTAGGGCTCAAAGAATTCCTCCTATTGTTCTTCCTCGATCACTTTCAACCTAGGCAATGCTAGCATACCTTTCCTGCAGCAGTTTTACTTCGGGTGACTTCTATCTAGCTGGAGCATCCTATCTAGAAATTCAGTGTGGCAAAAGAAGGCCACAATATCTGACTCAATTCAGAAATACATTATAAGTACCGTAAAACAGCAACCTATCAAGCAAGCCTACCAAGAATATCAAGTTCTGTCTGATCAATCTGAAGTTTCAATTATTGAATCTTCTATTTCTTCTTTGTGTATTGATGTTGCTGACGAAGGTACCAACACTACATTCTTTGGACAGGGCTCCACATTAGACTGATTAAACACAAGGAGGCCCATTGTTGCACTGTGCATTTGAGAAAGAAAACGTAGAACATCTCATTTCAAGAGATGAATGTGGTTCCTAGAGTTTGATCTCAATAATCAGCGTGCACTAAGAGACTGTAAGAAGTCCTGCGCACAATTCTGTATTTGGGAGCAGCAGGTGCAATTTCCCACTGAAATAAGAGGTCTAGCTTCAAATGAAAATATTTTTTTCATTACTCTGAAGTAAGCCTTCTTCCCTGGTCCACCAAAACCATTTTTTAGCTGTTGCAAAAAAGTGAGCACTAAAACCAGTTGCTGCAAATTTTTATCAGGTTTTTGTTATGTGAAACTGAATTATTTTACTAGGTGGGATCTCAGGCTGGGGAAAAAGTGCTTTAAAGGTTTATTAGTTAAAAAATACATGATCATTTCATTGATGTTTTGACAAATTTGAGATATTCTAAAGATACTCTTCAGATTCTGGGAAACACTCAATGCTCCGGAGACAGGCCAGTGAAATAAAGTGATCTAATCAATAAGTAGTCAGAAAACATCTCAGCGTGGTATTAGCAGAAAAGCTTCCAGCATCAGCTATGTCCCCGATTACCAATGGGCCAGAAATACCTAGATACCAGGCTGCCACAGTAGGACTAGATACAGCCACTGCCATCTGAGATTCAAGTCTTAGTGAAGACCAAACATATGGAACATTTTGTGTCTATAACTTCATACTTGCAAATGTCCCATTTCTTAAAGTGATATTTATATCCATGCCTCTGTTCACTCTGGCATTAAGGGGAGATTTAAAACAAAAATGAAAAAAAAAATTGCCAAAATACTGTTTCTCTGTCTCTCCCCCAGCCATGCTACAAGTTGAACACCACAATGTTGTAATGCTGTGGTTCCTCAGAAGACGAGACTGCTTGCCACTGAACTATGCCTAAGTGTCTGTCCTGGCCAGTTTGCTTCTAATAGTCTCACACAAAAGTCAACACGATCATTGTTCTCAAAGCATATGGTTTTCTCCCTCATATGTTGTGTGGATAGAAATCGCTGCATAAACTGTGGAGGACTGAGGCAAGAAGTCATGAGACAGATTTTTTTTTTCTCTAGAAGTTGATTTCTGGTTTGTAGTTGTATTCCACTCTAAAATGCACAAAAATTTGGATCATGATTTATTATTTACTATTCTGATATTTTACTTTCTACTAGACCACTAAATTAACATTAATAATGTATATACATGCAGGTGACTTTATGCCCCAAATGGCGCTATTGGCACTATTCTGATGCTTTTGTCTATAGATATATGTATTTGCAGTACAGCAATTACATCATTATGTCCAATTACGTCATACTGGGAACAAATACTAGAATCTAAATAAGCAGAATTTTTATCTGGTTTGCTGCACTAGTGGATAGAAGACTTTCTCCTAGAATAACAATAGCTCAGCTCAACAGTTCACCCAAGTGACAAGTCATAGGTTTAAATTAATTTTTTTTCTGGAACAGACCAAAGACTTGAACCTGCTCCTCCATTAACCTACTAAGTGCCTTAGCCACAAGGCTGCCCTAAGCGGGTCTGCTTCCGAGTGACATTAGCATTAACTAAAGCTAAAAAGGAATACTAGATTGTCAAAAACTTTCTATGGTTGGTCTGGATGAACCATTTCCCGTCCCATTCTCTTTTTTGACCCAACGGCAGGATACCACCAGCAAGTTAACTGCACAGCCACATTTCACTTTTGCTAGTGATAATTGAATTTAGAAAAATAATCTTACAGATAAGACTGAAACTCAGAGCTAATATGACTTACTTATAGGTTATATACTGTGTATACTAATAAATTGTTAAATTAATAAAAGGTATTTCCTCTACCCACAGACCTTGCTTTACCTATCACGGCTCAAATAGTAACTTCTGATTACATCTTCAACTGTAATCTGAAAAAAATAGTCTCATATTTTCCTTGCAGGGTATGGTATAATTACTCACCTCCAGTCTATTTTTTATAAGACCACATAAGAAAGTAGCAGGGAAGTAATTAGAGCAATTAGAGAGAGGTTATTTGATGCCTTTCTGTTACAAGGGCTGTCAAGTCTAGCCCTTTCTAGCTGAAAGAAAATATTCTCTGCAGCCACATAATATACAAAGATCCATGTTCTTGTTGAGGTTTTTAAAAAAAATCTATGCACAGCCTGTGTGTCCTTTATAATCTCTCAACTCGTATTAGTTGCCTGGGCCTGAACTAGTATTCTGCAGCATTTTAACATCAAGTCCGAGACAAAACTGTCAACGGGACAATCAGAACATATCATTCTTTCCATAAACAGTCACATCACGCTTCAATTTTAGCATTACAACAGCAGAATGTCATGCTCACTTGATACAAAAATCGTACAAATTCATATTGAACATAGCAATTAAACCTATCTAGAACAACATCACCTCATGTGAGAATGTCATTGCTAGTTGTGTTAAAGGAACATAGCCAATGCCCTGAGAGTGAGAGAGATGTGTATGGATGTTAATACCACTCATGAAACATTTATCAGTAAATGTAGATACCGTTAGGTACAGGGATATCAGTTGCCTTTTTGCACACACTTCTCAAAAAAATAGTACAATTCAACAAAGCATTTAAGCAGACCTGAAGCTTTCCAAGTGAGGGGTTTGGTTAGATCCACCTGCAGCAAAGCACAAGGTTGTGCCACTGGTGTTCTCCTACTTGCCCTGAATCCTTCCCCTGAGCCACCAGGGGAGGAACAAAAGCTGCTATTAATCTTGCAGAGAGAAGAAAAGAGCTTGACACTTACCAAAACACCACCACACAGGAGATTCAACTTCACATCATCTAACGAAAAGATGAGGCTGGCGAGAAGGGAGAGAGCTTTGCAGCATCGGGGTCTCCCAAGATCTATTAGTGAGAAGGATGACGTATCGTATTTAGTATGAACTGAATAGGTTGAGAGTCCTCCACCATCTTCTAAAAGGACAATAAACCTTGATGTTTTTCTCTCTTTAGAGCTTCCTGATCGCTATTAAGATTGCCATCGCAGATGGGTTACTCCTTTCCTTTGCCCAGCATCCCACTGCTGCCCACAAGGTCTTATCTGTCACTCTGCAAAAACTCAGTTTGGGAAAAGTAATACCAGTAGTGGGACCACAGGTTTGCTGAGAAGCATCAGCATTAACCTAATGAGACTTTTTGAGAGTCTCCCTTCTAAACAGATAGTATATGTGTGCCAGGAAGTAGTCTAGGACTTGTAAAGGATTATTTCCCCCCCGTCCCTGCCTTTAACTGGTCTGTTTAGCTGGTAAATACTATAGCAGTAATTACACAGCACGGGTTTTTTGTCTGCAGGATTAGTGAGGCTTTTCAGATTTGAAGCATATTTCACCTGTAGTCTTAAGGGCTAGAAACTTGATGTTAAGAACATGAAACCAGAGCAATTTCTGAGGGATTTGCAACGAGGGCTCCTCAGGTCAGCTGCTCTGTCTTCCAGGTCAGCCCTTGCCAGGGCTTTTTTCACGTCTGCTGTTCTAGAGCACATTTTGACCATAGCTCTCCCACCTCATTTCAGCACAGGGCAACCCAATGAAAGAGTCGCCTTTGTCAAACTTCCCTCTGCCCAACCCTCCAAAACCCACAAACACTCAAACCCAGGACACCAAGTTATATCTGCTAGCTCAACTACTCTTAATTTCTTTTTAACATTGTGCAAGAATGATGCACCAACTCTTCTATTTTCATCAGAAACCTTACTCATCTTTGCCCTCTGGAACAGCTCAAGTATCTTGAAACATTTCTCTCTCCATAATCATCCTTTGGTGAGAGGAACAAAATAATATACTATAGAGCCTCATCTGTTACCAACCGTTACTAGTGAGTGCCATTTCTTCCCCAGAACATGCCTCTTCATATCTGCCCTTTTCCAGAGTTAGAAACCATCAAGAAGAGCTAGGTATGTTTAACCAAAATAAAATTAAGAGCTCATCTTCTGCCATGGACAGTACTTTCACTTAAAAAGATACAGCGAAATACATGCTATCAGGGAAAGATTTAATCAAAGTGGAAAAAAATAATAAATTACTTTCTATTTTAGAAGACAGTTCTTGAAAGCTGTCAAATCTAAATTGGTTTTACTTGGCTTTTGACCTTTCCTGCAACAAAGCACCTGAACTCAGAGGCCAGTTCAGTATCTTGTGTACAAGTAGAAAAGTTAATGCATGCACCCTCTGAGCACTTTACAGTCAATTCTTTGGATCTTCAGAGAAAGGAATAGGCACAAGACAGAGATTACAACGCCAGGAAGAAAACCCAAACCAGAATTAAGGTCCTAGATCTGGCAGACTTTCTTTAAGGCTATAAAGAAGACTAAGCTGCACTGAGGATTTCTCTAGTGCACAACAGAGTTTTTTTCCTCCAGAGAACTACAGGAAACTGTACACATTAGAGTACTGGCAAGACCTTTACACAGAGTTCTCCCTCAAATTTGGGACTGTGCTTATGCCAAGCTCTACACAATGACAATGCTCTAGATAATTCAATGCATGTTATGGAAAATGTTCCCACACTTCATCTAAATTGCATTAGTATTTGATGCCAAGCAGTTCAAAGCACTTACCACAACTCAAATTCTCCTGAGATTGAGGCATGGTAAGGTAAGGAAAACACACACACACACACAATGTTGTATTTTGATGCTACAAGATCCTCTGTACTCAGAATATTACATATTCTGTAGTTTCAATAATTCAGAACACTACGTCATTTATACAGGCTGATTTGAGTCTCTGTTTGATTAATGATAGAAGATAGTTACAAATATAGTTATCCTAATTGAAACCTTCAACTAGATCCATAGAAGTAGGCATCTGACCTCTTTACAACAGTAAAAATGGTACATTTTAACACATATGTATACATAGATATATACACATATAAATTTATATATCTATGGCCTAGGTACTAAAGTTCCTAATCTCCTTATACTTGCATGGAAATGAAGTATCTTAGAATGCTACAGGTTCCACAGACTTTTCTAAATTCTGATACATTTTTTGAAAAAAAAATGAAATACTGGAAAAAAACACCTCATTTTACTGCGCTAACTATAGATGCAGAGAGTCAGATCCTGTAAGCATAAATCAGCATAACTCTACTGAAGATGGTGCTAATGGAAATAGTGATTTATACCAGCTGAGGTTCTACCCCATACCATTTAGAATTGCTTGTAAAGACTTTTAGTGGCAAACACTGGCTATGTTTATTTGCTCAAGCAGTCCTGCTAATTTTAATTGAATCAATTCCTTAAAATGAGCAGGGTTTAGCCTGTCTTCTTGTATGACTTACGTATGATATCTTTCTGCAAATACATCAAATAACAAAATAAACACTGATCATTAAGAACAGAAACGTGTATTTGTTTAATTTTGGAGCCAGGTAGTTTATAATTTATGTTATCTATAGCTTATAGTTTATATGATAGCACTTCTGTTTATACAAACTTAATGTCTAAGGGAGTAATTGGAGTGACTTAGGAAAGAGAAAAATACGAACATCCCCAACTTCTCTGCATTCCTAAATGTTTTCTTCTGAAATGATTCACACTTCCTTTTCTATACCTATTTTGCTTATAGACATTTCTTTAGCAGCGTTGTTTCTACAGCTACGTTGCTTCTGAAGCTTTACATTCTTATTTCAGAAAACCGTTCATTAGCCACACTGAAATAAAAACTTACCACTCAGAGAGACGGTTTCCCAACAGCATCCACAGTTGCAGGGTGATAGCTTAAATCACCTTTTTAATACACACCACACTCGCCTCTCAGCTCCTTTCAAATTTGAATTGTGTTATGCATTTATATTCTTGGGATGTTCACCTTGAATTGTGTCCATGAACCAAAATAGGAGCACATAGCAAATACTTCTTACTTTACTTTAGACTTTGACATACTTCATAAGAAAGCAGAATTTAGCTGCCAGCTTCAAGCAGCGTAGAACAGAATCTGCACGCTTGCCCTGAGAACAGGAACATGGCATTAGACGTAGCTTTCACACCACAGTTCCACCAAGCAAAAACTCAAATACCTCCTCAACCCCACTCTTCCCACCCAAACATCTGCAATTCTTCATACATTTGGCACAGTTATCTTCTAAACCAGAAAGGCCCAGAAGAGAAACTGACTTGGACCAGGTTTGTCACATGCAGTTTGGATGGTCAGCAGTAATTCACGCAGGATCACAAAATCTGTTGCTCTGAAATTCAGAAACCTACATTCAACAGGATGACTTCGCACTGCTGCCAAGGTCTGAGTTTCCAGTACCCTTCCCCTTCGGCCTGATGCAAAACTCCGTTAATGAAAAGAGCAAGCTTTAACTTCCACAGGAACTTGATTTTTTAAAATATATTGTTGCAATGAAAGCATGCAAAATTATAGGTAATTAAAAAGCAGCACAATGCTCTGCAGCACTTAAACCGGAAAAAAAAATAACTTCTGCACAATAACTTCTACATGTTACACAACCAGTCTCAGGATAGTTTCTTCACAATCATAGCTAGAGTTTCTTAAGGCTGTTTTCCATGTTTACTCCATGTACAAAGCACAACTCTCATTTTATATACTGAACGATGGGAAATGATTACTCTATTATAAAGTGGGAGGGCCTGAATTGACTGCTGACGCTGATGGAAAGTGTTTTAAGCACGTTATATTTTATCATGTTAATGTCTTGATTACCTCCTGGAATCAAAATTTTAAGTGAGTACATTAGGAGTAGGTGGAGATTTTTAATAAGAAAATATGCTTACAGCTATAGAGTCACAAAATATGGCTTCAGCTATTCAGAAAATTAAGATGTGTCTCAAAAGTTACAGCAAATTTATAAACCCAAATTGACACCTTAATACTATTATTATTTGTTCAATATAACAATAAAACAGACTGACTGAAACTCATACGAGCGAAACTAATAGAAGACAGATGAGCCAGAAACAGACATATTTATACACACATGGGGATTTACTTTCAAAATCAATTTTTAAAAGAGTCCCCAAAAGACTTTTCTTCAGTGCATCACCGTTAGCCACAATCTCTTTTCCTACCTATTAGAACTGGAATGGAGACCAAATGAAATACCCTGTTCAATCACTGTGTTGTCTCTTTCGGGGAGCATTCAGATCTACACACCATGCTAGTTGATACCATGACCCTCAATAGCAATATATTCTCTTTGTTAAATTCTTATTTCTGGCCTTCATTGGCAGTCCTTTGGAGACAAGTTTCTCAAGCAGCTGTTACTGTTGGCTCAGGAGGTGGAGTGATGGCACCTTATTCCCTTAAAGAGAAAATACCCAATAAAAATTCTAAGACAAATTGCGCAACTGCTATATATAACATGCTGAATTTCTTTTCACTGTTTTAGCATAACATCACTTTAACTCCACTGATATTCTCAAATTATTCTCTCGATGTGTATTAGCAAAACCCAAGACCTTCCACTTATATCACTGGATGGTAAAATAATAAGATAGACTGATACCCTGGATTAGAAAGGTGTTCTGTCCTCAAAGCTGTATCTGACCTTTTTGGTGACCTGAGCAAGGCCACTTCATTGCTGTCATCTCTTTCCCCCTCCTGCTTTTGTCTGTCTGCCAGCGCTTACTGTAAGGTCTGTGCCATAGGGGATGCCTCTTACCATGCATTTATACAGCACCTGTCACATTGCTGTTTCTGTTTTTACTGGACCTAAAAAAAATAATTTGCAAGACAAAAAACCCAAAAACAGACGTACAAAGCTGACCTTTTCATTGCTTCATCTAGCTTGTGTACAGTACTCTACACTACACTGTTGTGACTCAGTCATGTGCGTTTGTCTTACAGTGAAATATCCCAATTTCATACATGCAAGAACCACGGGTTCAGAAATAGCATATTGATCAGGTCATATTGTAAATATAATATGACACAGAGTGCAGATCAATATACTGCTGTGCCTGCTACTACAATACAGAGTACAATCAAATCATTATTTTTAGCTCTTAATAAGTATGGGAGCTTAATTTCATCATTTTAAAGGTGAAGAGAAGTGTTTGAAAAACAATCTCATTAGTGGCCGCTGTGTGAGCCCACGTCAGCGTGCAGATGTAGCAGACAACCAGGCACACACAGGCACCCCATGAGCCGATTTTCCTCCGTTCACGGCCCTGCGGCATGGGAACTGCTCTGCTCCCCCCGCACCCCGAGCAGCGGTTCTCTGCCAAGGCCGAACTGCCTTTTCTGGCGCGTTGGCTGGAGCCGCAGAATGTTTGGGGAAGATTTTGAGCAGAGACTTACACCCGCCATGATGGCGCATGTCACCCTGCGAGGCAGGCTGGGTGCAGTTCCTGCCCTGACGCCTTGCATTCAAGTGACAGATCCTAGATTAGTTTTGTCTTGGTGTAGCTGCAGATGAGATGACACAGGGGTGGACTACAGTGCAAAGAGACCAAAACTTGCTGAAAACAATTCCTCGCTCTTTCTCTGAACATCTCCCATTTTTATCATCTCCTTCCAAATTTAAGAAAACTCAATTAAACTGAATGGGACTCACTGAACTGCGTTTCCTCTATCAAGGGGGACAAACGAAACAATTGAACAAAACAGAACTTTATGAAATGGAGAAAAAAAAAAGCAAAACAGGAAGATAACCAAGATTAAAAAAACCCAATAATCAACAACTTCCGTAACACCCATGAAGTCTTTTCTAAAGAGCAACTGCTATGACAAGTTCATTCCCTCCCGTGCTGTTACCTCCCTTGAAGTCTGAGATTGTCAAAGTCATGGCCAACCTTCTGACCACCAGGGTCTTATCCAGACTATTTGAACCCAACTGCACAAGCTGCCAGTGATACATACAAAGATTCATGACCGCAGAAATGATCATCTGTAAATGTCCTCTCTGATGTAGAAGTCACTACTTCTATTTAGTTAAAATCGGCCACAAGTAATTGTCTTTTCTGTTTTCCTAAACACTAATTTCTGCTGTTTGAACTTCATTTCCAATGTTCTAACTTCAGTAATTGCCACTTTAATCTTTTGCAGCTTCACATGTTCTTGGTAATGGAGAATAATAAATGTAAATGTAACATTTAGGCCATCAGTAATTTATCCTGGGAGAGCAGTTCAAAGGGAGCATCAGCTTGAAACTATTGGTTCGTTTGTGAAGTTTGAGGCAGGAGACCCAACTGTCATCTGACTTCAAGGAGCCTTTGTACGGCACTAATTATAAAACAAAGCCACCGGACTGGTACTGATTAGTTATTTATATTTTTGATGAAGTTATCTGCAGTTATTTTTTGATCTCTAATTAGAAGTGACCTCTAAAGCAGGGTTTTGCTTCATTTTCCAGAAGAGCAGCTCAGGAATCATTCAATCACTCACTTAAAATAAATACCACGGTGATCTTAACACTCCCTAGAGTTGATTCTTAGTTAACATGAGAATAAAAACATCTGATTAAGTTCACAAAGCTGGCTCTCTGAGTGACTGAGGGCTTTTTTTAAATATGTCACGCAGATGGAAAATGTTTTCTAGTAGTATCTACAGCGAGTCATGACACTCCTTTTTAAATCCTTCATAATTTGTGACACAGAATTAACAGCTGTTTTTAAAGTAAAATATAACCCATGGGGAATGGGAGGAGAGGATGAATCCTGACTCTTCGCTTTCTGACATTCTCAGACCAGGAAAGGAAAGGTTCCATTTTAGTCATTTAAATGCTAATATAATTTCATGACCACCTGTCACTCCATAAAATGTTTTCCATTGCCTTAATCACATTCTGCTCTCCTCAGCAGAAAATTAGCTGATGCTAAAATACCAAAAGGTTATTAGGAAAGTTTTATTTTCTATGTATAGATCATTTGGTGTATGAGTGATCTACTTAGGGCAATATCGTAATCAAATGCTGATGTATGCAGCAGTCACTTTCAAATACTAGGGAAAACAGCCTGATGTGTTAAAACATCTACAATAGAAGTGTATATCTCTCTTTATCCCTAATTTACAGTACTTTCAGTAGTAAATGCCAAGTCCTTGGGATAGAACAATACTTCAGTCAGTGTGTAAGATGACTCTGACTCCATCTTAGAAAGCTTCTCCAGAAATGCCAAAGCTTTTCTATATTTTAGGAAAATGACATACATAAGCTGTCTTCTTAACCTGTGTCTTCTCATCACAAGTACAGTGCATTTTCAGCTGTTTTGACTAGACACTCTTTTCAAGTAGTTAGGTAGAAAAAATATTAAGATGTTCAACAATATCTTTAAGAAAAATAGGAAACAGCAAATACATCAAAACATATCTGGAAGGAAGCAAGTAATGAGAACATGGAAGTAGCAGTCCAGCAGATCTTGAAGAGATCTGCTTTCGTAACACAGTAGGAAGGTTTTATATGATAAGCACTGATGGGTAGTTTCTTCCATGGAGTTACCCAATTAGAGCAAAAATGCTGTGCTATGTCTTATCAGTTGCCTGATCTCTTTCCACCCGACTGCCTTATTCAAAGAAATATTTGCCACCAAGCCTTGGCTTACATAACTGTTAGTAAAATCCTCCAAAAGCACACTTTTTGGAAATTGTGGACTGTTCTGTATATTACTTCCCACTGAGGATATACAGTATATATAGTAGGAAAGTACCTTCACCTGAATCATCTTGAGATGACACACAGTTCTTAGTACTGTAGAAATATAATGATAAGCTCAAAATAAGCCTTCAGTCCTCCAGGTAAGTTTATCTGCAGACACAAGTAGCATTAACCAATCTCTTTGACAGCAGACCTCCCCAAATTCCTTCTAACTCTATTGCTATCCGTAAAGGAACAGCATGGCTCGAGCAGTTAGGACTGCAGCTAGTACAGGCAACGTCCTAGTTTGGGCTTTGATCTGTAACAATTCGATGACATGGCCTTATTACCGATGCAACAAATTCTAGTTCTTTTTAATCTCAAACCCATTTCATTATATTTGAGTCAGTTATTAATTTCTCATATAAACTTGAAAAAAAAAAGGCCTTCAGGGGGACTGTTTTTTTTTTTTCTAAAGTCATACTCCAGTGCTTAGATGCAAATTGTTCCCAGATATTCCTGAACAGCTCGGCAGTTGTAACTATAACTAGTTTTTATGACTACATTTAAAAATGGTTTGTAAGTTTTCTTTAGAGCTTTTTCTTTATGTTTTAGGGGAACCATGCACCCACTGTGCAATAAATAAGGTAATTTTCCAGACTTCTTTGGACTTGCATTACTATTGATATGTCTCCATTACTATTACAACGAATCTAAATTTTCCAGTGGAAACCACCCTACCAAAGCATTACTAACTAGCTCTAACAAAAAATCCTACCTATGCGACACAAGTGGGGTTGGTTTTGGGGGTTTGGTGTTCTGTTTTGTTTTTTATGTTACAAGTCTTAGATCGCAGTAAGATTATCGGAAAAAGCTCACGGCTCAAACTTTTCAAGCAAAAGCGGACTGTGTTCTTGAACAAAGCAACGTGATTCTTGCAATAGAAGCCACAGTGGTTTTGGAGTTAATATTTGTTTTGAAGACAACCTGACAGCATTTTGACAGTCCCTTTGACACACTGTAGTTTCTCATTCTAAGATCTCGAAACAAAACGTAAGAAACTATTGGGTGCTGCAGAATCTTGCACTTACAGTTTTAGCAAATGTTGCAGACAGTTTCATCAGTGTCTTTCACACTACTGGGAAACAAGCAAAGGCTCCTAGTATCTTTTTCATCCATTGGTAAAGAAAGCATAAGTTAGTTTTCATGAGTAGATGAGAACTTCGGGATCCTTTGGCAAAGATTCTGCAAATGTAAGATGTTATGATACTGTAGTTGTATGACAACAAATTTTCTCAAGTGATAACAGTGTTTTTCACACTGGTAACATCTCAGTATTGAGATGTTCGTTCTACTTTGTTATTTACCTTTGCCGTACTGCTTCCTATCCTTAGGAATAAAGTGGTACCAACAGAACGTGCACATAAATCACGCAGGTGTCACAGTGGTAGATATTAAAAAGCCAAGGTTTGCCACAGCACTGGAATAGTTATCTCCTATTTATAAAATACTGGTGCCACTCTTCTCTCCTGTGTGACTGCTGCGGTGTAACCTCTGGCAATTCTGGACTATAACTGTAATTGTAAATTTTCAACAATTTCTGCAGTATACTTTGAACAGGTATTTATTATGCAGACCACACACACTCTTGCTTATATATGTGATGGTGTTGTACATAAAGTATTCATCTCTGTGAGTGTCTGATGGCTGCAATACGAAGAGGCACTCTGTTATATTCTCTTTGTACATTATATGGGGGAAAACAACATAACCTTTTCTATAATAATATAAAATAACTTTTCCTTCCCTAAAAAAGAAGCTATAGGACACACACCAGATTTTAAGGCAAGGAGACAGTGCTTGATTGCACCAAGGCGGCTGCCATCTCCCTTTTCAGAGGTATCAAACAGAAAACCCACGTCAGAACAAGCTTGAATGGAATACCTGATTGGAGGTAAACTGCAGCATAATTTTTCCCATATCAAAATGGCAAACTGAGGACAGCAAAGTTCTAGTATTTGCATACTAAACAGATGTTGGTATTAATTATTTGGTGAATCCTGAGAGAGATCAGCAGCATAGAAAGAAATCAACATACTTACACTGTCAGAAACAACTCTGAAAGAAAAGACAGTAAACATAGATTAAATTAATCTGGGAGGTCCATCCAGCATAGTCAAATACAACACACAATTTGAATGGGAATGCTTAATTGACTGGTATTGAATACTTCCTTTTTTTTTTTTAAAGGAGTACCATATATATCCAAGTTGTCAGATTTATGAAAACTAAAGCAGTGCTTGTCCAGGAGACTGGGACACAACAACCTGAGATGATCAAGGAAGTGGAATCAAGGTTCAAAGATTCTACCTCGACCTGGGGTTAGCTTTATTGAGCTGCATTTCCTGAGCTAAAGCTTTTACTGAACCTATGCTGGGAGGTCCAGCAGACGTCTAATTGAAGCTGTGAGAAATTTTTCCTGGTTTGGCAATTAAAATAAAATTAATTAAAACAGAGCTCAAAGTTTGAATGATAATGAGACTATATGGAAAGAAGAAAGAAATGGGTATTTCTTTCACATAATCTCCAATAAGGGTTCACATTTTGCTTCCTTGTTGAAGACAGTAGTATCATTTAATTGATTTGACTGATCGTCAGAGAAGTAGCCAAAATTGGAAATTGTGAGCAAAGCCTACTCTAAAATACAGAAAACCCCAAGAACAGCTAAAATGGTTCAAGATCAAAGGTCCAACTAGCACAGTCTACTCTGTCTTTCACGGTATCCAAAACTGGATAATAAGGGGAAAATAAAATAAAGCACACAATACCACCTTTCCTCCATCATCCAAACATTTTTGGTTCAGGGGCTTCCTTGGCCGGATATAGTTTCTAGATATTGGGTGATCCTCAATGGGTTTATCTTCCCTGAACCGTCTCAAAACTATGCGTACTTCCAGCACTACTTTAGTACCGGCTTCCTAAACTCAGCTACTTTTTACAGGAAGAATCGTCTACATTTGCTCTGAGCACAGCTCCTCCCAGGTTCACTGCCTGGCTCCATTTCTGTATTGGAAGTGGGAATGCCCTATCCTGCTTCTCCACATGGCTCGTCATGCTATAAACTTCTCTCGCTTCCCCCATTGCTTCTTTCCCAGAGTGAAAGAAAAACTTGTCTAACCAGTCATTCTTTAGAAGGAGGCCTCAATTCCCCAGTATAACTGACTCGTACTTTCAATGCGCAAAGAAAGATCAGAACACAGTTTGCTATTCCAAATTCCTCAGAGAAACTAGTTTGAATCATTATATCCTACGCTGCTTGTCTCCTGTAAGGCACTCACTTAACAACCGATCCTTTTACGTGATTCAAAGCACACGGTCCTAATACCTGAGCCATTTTACCGAAACCACGAAGAGAGTCACTCCTGTGTAATCCTCAAAACCACTAATAAATCATTTGCAGCAGTACAAATGATTTGCAAACTGTCCGTGTTTGCTGTATTACCAAGCTATGACAAATATAGTTGCTATTACAATTTCTGATTCCACGGCGCTGAATTTTTCTGCACAAACATCTTCAGGCAACGGAGTACCAACATCAGCATGTTAACAGATTTTTGACTCACGCTCTCGCAAGGGTGTGCGCTCCGACAGGGTTATACTGGCAATACAACACACAGCTCTCGCTTTTGCCTCTGTCCGCAATCCCACCGGAGACATAGACAGTGGAAGGGCACTCTGGTCCGCTGTCGGGGCTAGCGTGGAGGGGGAAGTAATTGCATTGCACCCCAGGGTTTTCACTCAAAAGCGCTGCTAGAAGGCACACAGGCCCTGTCTTCGCCTACTGCCCTTCCCAGTGACATGAAACAATATATGGGGCTTTTGGAACAAACCTATATATTGACTATAAATATTCCAGGTGATGATGTAATTTTCCTTAAGTTCCCAATTTCTGCTTCTGATCGCATAAAGGCTATACTGCACCTGCAACAAGCAGCTATATATATAAAAAATAGCTTCCACTGAAGAATACTTTGGATTCATTAGAGTATCTGTACAGGGTGCTATTAATGTATCCCTTTCCTCACACGTGGAATTCTACAATTCCAGTTGTTAATTAAATCACTGTATTCTCAATTTAAGCTATCTTAGCATAACTGACTCATACTTTTCGTGTGCAAAGAGAGATCAGAGGACAGATTGCCTACTCTAAATTCCTTTGAAAAACTAATTCAAATCATAATATCCTGGACTGCTTCTCTCCTGTGAGGCACTCGCTTAACAATCTATTCTTTTACATAAGTCAAAGAGCAATTCAATTCTAAAATCACAGACCTTGAAATTTTACAACTATCCCAATTATCATTTTAAAAACTCATGATTTAACCATTAAAGTATACTTAATTAGAAATGTCACATGTGCTTAATTCATATAAATGCTACTTAAATTACAATGAAATGGGTTAGTTTTCAAGATAATTATATGTAAAATATAACTTAATAATTTCATCAAATACTGAACTTTATCCCTGTAACTCTCCCTGTTTACTCTCCTTTCCCGGGAGCACAAGTTGACCATATTCTTTTCTCCGTCAATGACAGGGTTGAAGCGCAATATTTTGTGATTAATGGAGATTAAAACCAAAATTTCTGTAAGATGGAAGTGGGAAGATGCTCTGGTTCCTATATGCTCTGAAGCATAGCTGTCCTGAAGGACAGATGCTGTCCATCACCATATTCAATAACATTGCCAATATTGTTTTTAATACAAAAACAGAGGGTAAAGAGATTTCATTTCAAAGAGACACTGGGAGGATAGACCCACAGAAGCCTGTGAACATTGTATTTTTGTTTAACAGTTCTGCCTGGCTTTTGCTCCGCACAGTTAGATGGCTCAACGGGCTACGCTGATAGCTTCAATTTTGTAGGTATTGTTGAATACTAAAACGTATTACACCATTTTGCTGCCTCCAGAATAACATTTATTATAGATAACATTGGAAAACATTTAATATTTTCATGAACAAAAATGTTAAGATCCCTTCACAATTACTGTATAATAAAATAGCATTTCTTCTGCTTTGGGTGATGATTTTCTTCTTTCATGTAATGAGCTGTCATGATTTTCTTTATTACTTCTTTTTTACTGAGCAGTAAGTTGCAATCTAGTAGGTGCCTAGGTTAGCTTGTCCCCAGAGCAGTATTTGATATGCAAAATATATCTTATTAGTTTTCAATTTGCCACTAGCTTAGTTAGGAGATGCAGTTAAAATTCTGGTAATACTCCTGCATTATAAAATAGTGTTGTAAGTGATGTGTGAAGAAAAAACATGGTGCAAACTTAGCTTCATCAGGTTTTACTCAATTTGCAGTTTGTATTACTCACAAACGGCAGTAGAAAGAGGAATGCAGTTTACCCACAACTCAGGCACCAAACTGAAAAAGCAAGGATGGTTTATTATGAGTACATTTAACATGTCCCAAGGGGTGGAGTGGGAGACAGCCAGGAGATAAATTTGTGGTACATTGGTCCTTTTTCCTTTGACAGTAATCAAGAGAGAGAAGGTGAGGATGGCTACTAAGACAATGGTTGAGGCAACAACATGGAAATTCAGAAGCTAAGGCACGTTCACTACCCTCTGAATATATTACAGAAGCTATTTACCTGTGCAGCATCAAATAAAATTCCTGGGAATGAAAATGAGACTCAGGTTCAAAGATGTAATCTGAGAAACTGGGGCAAAAAAAGGATAAGGCAGAGGAAGAGATCTGCCCGGTGAATGAGTACGCAGTCCCGCAGCATAAGAATGGGAAATGAAGCTCAGCATTTAAAAACTCAGAAAGCAGAATTCTTCTATAAGGTGCAAGCTCATCAGTTAGAGGATGCAGTACAAAGATATGGATTTCTATTTAGTAAATTATATATAAACATGACAGCCCTCAAAACTGGCAAATGCACTCTTGAAATTACTCTGTCAAGATTTTTGTGATGGTCATAGAGGAGCATTCATGCTACCGCGCTGGATACAAGTTTCTTCTGGAATAGTGCGTGCAGTTCTTGTCACCCTAGAATAGATCAATTCAAACTGGGAAAAATACAGAACGGTTTCCAGGACAAAAGGGGAATGAAGAGGCTATTTTATGAGAACAGACTAAAAGAGCCTGCCTTGTTTAGCCAAGCAGAAAGTTGAGAAGGCTGCAGTTGCTCTCTCCGAATAAATCAAGGGGGTAAAACCAAGGTAGCAAGAGGAGTTATTGAACCTAGAAAGATAATGGTATTTGGAAAACAAATTGTTAAAACAGACCACAAAGAATCTCAAGTTAGAAGTTAGTCATAAAGGACCACCAACAAATATGGCTTTTAAAGACAATATGTCGGCAAAGGTACAGTGGCTGGGGCTCACTGATACAGGAGATCCTTTCTGCAGCTAGTTCTTACAACCCACCTTTGAAGGGAGAGATATAACTTAGCTGAATTCCTGAGAAATTTCTTGAAAGCATGATTTGATTTTCTCAGGTGCTAACAGTCCAGTAACATCCCCAAGATAATGCATTTCAATAATGACATGTTTTTCTATCCTCAAAACTAGCAAAATACTACTAAAAGAAACATGAAAACCAGCTTTGGGTGTAATCAAGCTCTTGGTCCCACCAACACTGTCAACACTCAGACAGATTTCTGTCTGCTGCAGATGCAGCTATAGTGTTTGTTTTTGCAAAGTAAAACACTGGCTCCCCCCATGCCCAGATGCTACCAGAAGCAGCTTGATGACATGCGTGCTGTGCCATAAGGATTTCATCAGTTGTCTTGAGGGTCAATGACTATTCCTAGCACACATAATACTTCTCCAGTCTTTGAGATTATACACAGCACACCTGCTGGTCACAGAAATACCCTGTTATGTGTGGCCTACTATGTATGCAGGTATATAGCATGCCTTTTGTTTAAATGATGACACAATAAGCAATGATGGTACAATGAAATAATGCCAAATGTTCCATAAAGTCAATAGGCTTGAAAATGGAAAAAATATTACTGGAGTGAATGACTCTAAGGCACAGTAAATACATTCCTTTTATTAGTTGTTTACAGTTGTGGCAATAACATGGGTGTGCTATAATGTTGTATATGTTTATTTCCTGCATGGAAGATGTATTGCCACAAGCTATTTGCAAGCTGACAGTCTCAGCAAAACAACATTTGTAACGCGAAATCAGCATATAAAGGGGCTCATCCTCATTAAGTATGCAACAAGGCATGACAACTCAATAAAATACAGGGATGCTCTCAGCAAATGTCAGATCTGTCTGCCTCTTGACTGATTATGATCTGTACTCTTACATGCTTGTACACCTGTACTGGGTCATTTTTTTGATGGTGTCAGTGTAAGACTCACGTTTTGCAGACGATTTGGCTCCGTGGGCTAAAGCCAAGAAGATAAGACGGGACAAAAAAGGCCAACCTTATTTTATTTCTTTTTCACACTACGCAAAAGAGACATTTACTCCAAAGTACTGCATGCATCAGCTACACACAGAAACTCAACGAAGTGTAACTGAACAACATACATCTTTTCACTCATACAACAGTATACTACTTAACAGGTGCTTTTTGACTGACTTTATAATCCCTAGACTGAGGTGAAGAGTGAATGACTTGCATGAAGTGATTCATTAAGTCAGTGTTGGAACCAGGAGGAGAATAAAGCAATCCTAATTAATAAGTCACAATTACAATCACTACGCACCGGAAATGTAATAGGAACATTTTACAGTGTGTGTAGTGAAGGCAGTGGATCTAAATTCTAAGCTCACGACACTGGGAATACTTTGATAGTCCCATCCGAAAAGAAGGATTCACATATTCTGAGTACAAAGGACAAAAGTTTTCAAGACGACACTGATTCAGAGTTGTCAGGTTTTGTTTAGACTGTTGATTTCAGGTCATTATTCTCTTCAGCCACATGACAAGTTAGTGTGACTGACGATAATTTAAAGTTATTTGCAATACAACTTCCACTGCAGGCCTTACTCCGTGTTTTCACACTGGGTATCAGTTAGCGTATCACAACTTCAATGCATCCTGCGAGACGGAGTCTGCAAAGAAAGTAGGTCACACAGATGCGGCCTTGGTCCTGAGGAATTCCCATCACATCTACCCTTAGGTTTTCACAGGAAAGCAGAGATGAACTCTGGTCTGACCAGCTTCACTTACATACACATTTCTATTTTTCTGAGAGAAATTTCTATTAAAACTAACTTCTGACAGAGTAAGTTGGGTTTTTCGTTTTGATACTATGCTATTTTCATTGAACTATCCTGCCTTGCATTAGCTGCACATATAGCTCATCATTACTCGTAACTTCAGCTATTTCACCTTTCATTAGCCTCCTAAGTACCTAGATACCAAAGACCTAGAAGTTGTGCGTTTGCTATAAAAGTCTGTCACCTATTTGGGTGACTATTGTCAAATATTGCTACGGATTGAAAATCTGAGAGAGGACAACAGGTACTTGGCAATCTTTCCTTTAATCACTTTGCTTATGAGCAAAGCTGTGTGCTTAGCCTTCATAGCATCATAGAATACCAGGTTGGAAAGGACCTCAAGGATCATCTGGTCCAACCTTTCATAGCAAAAGAATGGTCTAGACAAGCTGGCCCAGCACGCTGTCCAGCTGAATATTAAAAGTGTCAAATGATGGAGAATCTACCACTGCCCTGGGGAGATTATTCCAATGGCAGACTGTTCTTATTGTGAAACATTTTTCTCTTATGTCCAATCGGAATCTCCCCTGGAGTAACTTGTACCCATTACCCCTCATCTTTTCCATGTGACTCCTTGTAAAGAGGGAGTCTCCATCTTCTTTGTTGCCACCCTTTAAATACTGTAACACGGTGATAAGGTCTCCCCTAGGCCTTCTTCCCTCAAAGTTGAGTAAACCTGGTTCTCTCAGCCTTTCCTCATACGGCAGGTTTCCCAGTCCTTCCCAGATGGTCTTTGTGGCCCTTCTCTGGACCCTTTGCAGCCTGTCCACATCTGTTTTGTGAGATGGGGACCAAAACTGAACACAGTATTCCAGGTGTGGCCTGACAAGTGCTGAGTAGAGTGGGACAATGACTTCTTTATCTCTGCTGGTGATGCCCTTGTTGATGCAACCCGGCATCCTGTTGGCTTTCTTTGCCCCTGCAGCACACTGTTCACTCATACTGAGCTGCTTGTCCGCCAGAACCCCAGGTCCCTTTCCACAGAGCTGCTCCCCAGTTGGGTGGGGATCCCAGCCTTGTAGCTTGATAGCAGCCCTGAGAAGAAGGACTTGGTGGAGGAGAAGCTCGATATGAGCCGGCAATGTGCACTGGCAACCCAGAAAGCCAACCACATCTTGGGCTGCATCACAAGAAGTATAGCCAGTAGGTCAAGGGAAGCAATTCTCCCCCTCTACTCTGCTCTCATGAGACCCCACCTGGAGCACTGTGTCCAGCTCTGGAGTCCTCAGCACAGGAAGGACACGGACCTGTTGGAACAGGTGCAGAGGAGGGCCATGAAGATGATCAGAGGGCTGGAACACCTCTCCTGTGAAGACAGGCTGAGAGAGTTGTTCAGCCTGGATAAGAGAAGGCTCCAAAGAGACCTTGTAACAGCCTTCTAGTACCTGAAGGTGGCCTAGAGGAGAGATGGAGAGGGATTCTTCATGAGGGAGTGTAGTGATAGGATGAGGGGTAACAGTTTTAAACTGGAAGAGGGGAGATTTAGATTGGATATCAGGAAGAAATTCTTTACTGTGAGGGTGGTGAGACACCGGAACAGGTTGCCCAGAGAAGCTGTGGATGCCCCATCCCTGGAAGTGTTCAAGGCCAGGCTGGATGGGGCTTTGAGCAGCCTGGTCTAGTGGGAGGTGTCCCTGCCCATGGCAGGAGGTATGGAACTAGATGATCTTTAAGGTCCCTTCCAACCCAAACCGTTCTATGATTCTATGAAATTGGTGGTAGCCATTCCTTCATGTTTAGAGTTCCTATGTAACTCCAGGTAGCAAAAAGTTGTAATAAAATGGACACCCATCAGAGATAAATGACACCAAATAATTTTCAGACACACGTAAAAGCTTGCAGTGTTCAATTCTCTAGCCAACAAAAGAAAAAATACTAAATAATGAATTCAATGATACGGTATAGCTCCCTTGATCCCAGGGTCTCTATTCACTGGATAAGAATAACAAGAATCAATTTAATGGCAGAAATCCTACTTCACAGTAGTAGGGGAAGGGATTTGGAGGAATATAGGAAACATTTTCTTAGACACTATTGGACCATATATATTCTTCAGCTGATCCTGCAGAGCGTCCAAAAGGAGAGAACTGACAACAAAGATCTGATCCTAGAATTCAGATGCACAACCTTCATCACATAAAACACCCAGTGTGTATTTGGAATGATAAAACGTGAAATTAGTTTTAAAGAATACTTAGCAATTTTTGGTCCCTGAATAACTGATGGAATCATCTTTAAAATAATGACTTTACACAAGTACTTTAGCATGTAAGCTTTTGCTGAATAAAGTTCATGAATTAAGATTTCCAAAGGTTACCAAGATTTTTTTTGTACTTATACCCTCATGTGAGATTGAAGTTAGCACTCTCATGCCTGGCCGTTAATTATTTTTATTAGATATCATACACTTGAAAATATTTTCCGATGCATTTTTTTTGGTAAGGAGACGTAGTTGTTAGGACATATTTTTCTTATCTCACTGCAATTTTCTCTTAATTATTAACACTAGGAACTCTATGGAACAGCCTGGCATTTATTATTTTTCTTTTTGGTATGGGAAATTAAATTGTATATGAGATCACGTAAAAGCAAATGGAATTTTAGAAATAAGAGCACTACAATGACTACACAGAAAGTCATGTTTAGTTAATTAGGTAACGGGGAGTATCTCTACGGATTTAGAGGTACATTGAAAAGTGCTTCTATAACATGTGCCTCTTCCACAGCACAGTGTAATTATCAATGGCAATACACAACAGGGTTTCTAGTGCATACAGAACCTGACAGAGACACCTCGTTAGTCAAGAGTATATTCTCTCCCAAATATTAACACTCACTAGAAGTCCAACCGTGAAGATTTCTTCTTTGTACTTCAAAGGGATTAAACTTGCCTAGGATTGCAGCCAGACTAACACCCCCATCTAAAGGGACAAATGACAATTTCCTTCATCAGTGGGTGGGGCGCGGATGTGAGGGATTGGGCACTGGTTTTTATGTGAGGGAACACACAAAAATTGGAGGGGTACAGACTGACCTTCCAAAACATGACAAATCACAGACCTCAGAAGGGCAGAACCGTCCTCCCTCCGGAGTGTAAAGCACCTCCACTCCTCAGAGAGACGTCCCAGCTTGTCTCCCTGGATCTGCAGCAGAGCTACCTCTAGCGAGGCAGTAAACTAGAGCACTTCCTTAGTGTAGCAGACTACAAGAGAGATGTGGATGACATGTTGGGGGCTGAGCAGCTGATCCTCAGCCCCTCTCGCAGCCCCTGCTGCCACGGGAGGAGCAGAGCAGAGCAGAGCAGAGCATCGTGCAGGTGGGAGCTCTTGCAGCTACAGCAGCCGGTTCTTCTTCCCTAGGCTAACAAGGTGCCCTGTATTTACAGCTTGTTCCTGAACACCCTTTCCTTTTCCCTCTTCCCAGGATGCTAAAGGATCTGCTGCAGAAGGGATCGTGTGCTTTTTGATAGGCTGAGGATAAAACTGCTTTGGAGTCAGTAATAGAGAGAATGGAGGAAAAAGGTCGTTTCCCTTTATTTCAGCATCTTCTATAACTTTGCAGCTTTCTTCTCTAAAAGCCAAGACAACACTTCCACCTTACCTTAGCAAGGATGCAGCAATCTCTAAGAGTGTACGAGGGATGTTAAATAACAAAATTCTCTAGAAAATTAGCCGGGTCAGTAATCAATCTGTGTTACTCTGTTCAAGTAAAGAACAAAGTACAAAGGGTAGAACACATGAATTACACCATTTTTTGGTGAAATGATTTAATATTTTTCATTTTTATTGTCATATCTTTCAGTTAAAGTGGTATCTGTCCATGAGGTATTAGAATGATTAGATATTTGGCTTGCGGTCTTATTTCTAACTCTTTTTTTGGCTTTTCATATTAGCTGATATACTGATGAGTATTACACTTATAAAATTATATGACATGGATCCTACCGTTCCATTACTTCAGCGGAACAGAACCTGTGCCAGCCCTGTTACAGCCAAAAGTAAGAAGAAATGGCTTTCACATTTAATTCATTAAACTGGTGTGACGAGCACCTATTTAACCAACTATGGTGTCTGACTGTAGCATAAAAGCCTTTAAAATAGATAAGCTAAATGAATTATATTTTATATAGACTGGTATGTGGCTAAAATTACCTATAATATAGAATTTGGAAAATGCTATACTCTGCTGCATCAGCACTAATTTGAAAGACCCTCATAGATAACACTCAAGATTTGTGTCTGTGAATATGCGTGAACGCTGATATATTAAAATGAGATCAGGTTAGGTTTATTTTTGCAGAAGGGCTTATAGAACGGCTTCATAGCACAGAGAGGAGAACAACGATAAGCAGCCCCGTATCAGGACTGCCCTCAAACAGCCACTAACTACTGCTCCCACATAAAAAGGACAGACAAGGACCATAAATTGGGACCAAAAGTATTTCAGTCACACTGAAATACGCCTGGCTTTTAAAATTACAGTTAAGAACATGCTAGTGGGATGGCATTTACATGGTTGAAAGCTATATCCAGGCTCTCCTAACCCTGGGAGCTCAAAATACACTGCTGTTTTCAACTCTTCCTGCAGTTAGGACACAGCTTCACTTTGCCAGCTGAATAAGAGAAAGAGGTTTAAAAAGCTCTTGTCTTCTGCCATGCCAAGCTGCTCATTTTTGTCTTTATAGAGAAGCTGAAATAATCTGTGATAATCTGACTATTTGCGGGCTTCACTGCAAACACAAGGTGTGAAATGACCCATGTTAAAAAAAAAAAAAGAAAAAGAAATAAGGCAAGCCTTCAAACAGCCCTTCGGTTCTTAACTTTTACCTGCATATATCTGCCACTTCACTATCTGTCAAATAATTATATACACACACATCACCGCCCAGCAGTCTCTGAAGACTTTTAACCTGAATCAGTAAGATGCCTGTCCTTCACACAAAAGACAATAAGAAAGAACATTTTACTAAGGAAAACTGTCTAAAAACCTGCTAGCTGCCTTCTCTCCTACTTTCACGGCGGCTGATTACTTGCACAGTCAATAGTCCTTCCACCTGTGTTAGCTCCCTGTTTACGTAGTAATTAACTGAGGAGAAGAGAGCAGCAGTTAGCAAATACCCATTTTGTAACAGTACATTTTTTGGATACTAGTAAACGATTAGCAACGTTCACAGCGATTTCTGCATACTCCTAATGTCTCAGAGCAGACAGCTGGGGCTACGAAGGGAAGACATGGAGCTTGTCTCACCGAACTGTAGCTTTGACCTTGATCACACATGAATAAATTTGAAGTTCTGCTTTCAACACATTGATTCTTTGGGGGAACCTGCTACTAAAACATTTGAAATATGTAGAGAAACTCAAGCCAGAGCAACACAGACGAATTACACATCAAAATATGAACATGCTAAATTCTGTATCTTCTAAAATTACGGTTTAAATGATTTGATACAGTGGATGAGTGTTTCTTGAGAAACAATCCTCCTATTCCCTGAAGATCTAGGAACAGTACGCATTGAAAAATATCTGTGGTGCACTAACTTCTACTGATAGTTTAGAAAGATGCTGAGATCAACAAAACTTCAAGACATTTTTTATGACTATGCTGTGAGTATTGATGTTCCCAGATGTGCCAGGAACAAGCACCAAATCAAGGCAGTCAAAGTTTTATCTTGAGCTGCAAAAAAAAGGACAACTTCTGGTGTAGAAAATATATGCGACTGGAAAGGTAAAGTGTTAATCTCCTTGATCTTTTCTCCATAAATGGGTATGGCCTGTGGAATACTAATCACTGGATAACTTCTAGCGCTCATTTTAAGCCATCGCAGTCAAACATCACTTACTCACTTTGAACTTCAAAAACTGTTACGGCTACTGACCTGGTTTGATTGCTTGTTCAAGCGTGCACTATCCAAGAGGAGCCACAAATAGTGCACAACACCCCATTATTCTGTGCATCTCCTGTAGACCATGTCAGTAAGAGAGGAGGAGGAAAGGACATCAGGTTACACAGGAAAAATAGCTTCATCTGTAACAATCAGCAATATTACTGGGGGTATCAAGGGATGCTTAAAAGGGAGAAAAAAAGAAAAAGAAACCTGCAGCATAGAGACCATCATCTAACATGGGTCAAAGCAAATAATACCAAGCCTACTGAAATCTTCCAACGCAGGGACATGGTCTCATGGGACACATCGAAAAATAAAAGTAGTCTGATGAAAAAAACCTGGTAGAACAGAAAGGGGTGGAGATGAGGAAAACCTAAACTCCCCAGGGAACAGATCAGGGAAATGAAAGAGAAAACCAAAATCTCAGACTGTTGCACACTGCTGAGAGATCAGAGATAAAGCAAAAAAGTGATATGCAGAGGGTTCAGTGAGATGCGGAAAGAGAGAGTCAAGAAAGTAGAGAAATACAGCTGTGAAAGATGTACCATGAGTTTGTGTGAGAAATGAGGGAAAAATAAAACAAAAAAAGACCCCCGAAAGATTAAGGATTGAGAAGGCATTATTAAGACAATGAGATGGGGGATGGCAAGCAGGGGGAGATAATGAAGAGCTCTATTGATCATCCGGAAAGACAACAGAAGTGAGGCAGGCAGTGAAAACCGACTGTGCTGGGAACAATCAGGGTGACTATACAGTTTGCTTTGTGAAACCTCAAACTGTTGCCACCCTATTTAATTTCTCTCCTCTCTTTCTGTTTTAGTAGACTCCAGAACCACTTGAAAATAAACTTTTAAAGTACATATATGCTTACAATTCAAAGTTAAAAACTCGTTTTTGTAAGTGCCGTGATTATTTCCACAGTATTTTGTTGAATGAAATGTTGTTTCTACAGCAACCTATAGGCAGAATTTGAAAGAGTCATCCCAGATGCTTGTCTGCGCTGTATGGAGCATACCCTGCGCTTCCAGTGCTGGAGGAGAAAGGACATCTCTGTGGCCGCCAATCCTGGAGCTACAATAAATTATGCTGGCCCACATGTGGCTCCAGGGCCAAGCTTTACTGAAAGATATTAATGATAAGCTGCAGGTTTGTGACTCCCACCTTAGTCTGTAAGAAAGAACACACATACGGCCAGTAAGCCATGAAAGCTAGGAAAGCAAGAACACAGAGGTGATGCTACTGGGTTGATACCAGTTACAAGAAGTTCAAAATGAAGAAAAGAAATCATAAAGAATTTTAGGAAACAAACACTGATGTTACAAGATACTAAAACCCGAAGGGAAGAAGCAGAGAGGAGAAAAGAAAAGTTGCAGGAGACGGATTAGCCCCTTCCAGGAGGCCACAGGTTCCACTGGCCCTTTCCCATTGGGCTGAAGACTGTGTGGCCAGCAGGGATTTACCAGACGATGGCACCAAGAGTATGACCACATTAATGCCCCACTGCACAACTGATGTGGTTCAGGCCACAAGTCTGTACTGCAGATAAATAATTGCACGTTCAAAGGTTTTGTGTGCATATGGTCTTGCTCTGAAATCTCCAAGCCTGGTAAAAGACTGACAAATAGAACGAGACAAAGATTTGAGGGCAACTCATGGGAGCCATGCACCAATCTGGGATTTTCTCAAATTTACTGATTATTTTAAGAAATAGTAGCTCTATTTATTTATTTATTTTCATCGCTAAAAAAAAAAAATAAAAGCACTGATTTTGTAAATTCAATTGAATTTTTTTTTAAATGAATCCTTTGTATCTGACTACGAAAAAAATAAACTTGTCCAAAAATTATTTCCTCTGAAATTTTAGGAAATAAATGTTGATTGTTCTTTCATTTAAATGTATCCACTACATTTAGCCGGAAATCTTCAGCGCACAGAATAAATTTTTCCATGAATAGTCCTCAAATTGACGATCATTGCTGTATTCCAATATGTGCATGCCCTTCCTCACATTTAATTCTCCTTCCTTCCAGTACCTATTCTATATCTAACCTATGCCTGTCATAGCCTAGAAATCTAAAGACGTTTTACTTCCCAGATGGACCCAGAAGGGCAACAGATTTTGTTGCCTCCTGTTCTCCTGTGCGATCACATAAATGGTAGTTGGAGACCAAGAAACGTAACTGCCAACTGCACACTCGACTCAGTGCTGTAGAACTCCAAGAGGCACTTGCATATTTGGTAAATGGCTCAAGTTTGAACAGAAAAACTAGAATACAACTCCCAAGAGTTCAGCCTTACACTTGTATAAGGATAGGCAGAAAATGTTTCAGCATGATTTTCTATCTATAGAATAAAAAAAATTTGCTTTTCAGCAAAATATTTGTGTACGTGGAGGGTGCCTGATTTCTGATGATGTTTTTGCATTTTCGTCAGGAAGGCTAAACGTCCACTGTAACACTACAACATGTAACATCATTAAGATGGATGTGATGTCATAATTCAGGGGCAAACCGAAATTTATGAGGCAACAAGTCAGGAACTTTTTAAACCGCATGCCAGTCATTTGCTTACCAAGCAGATAGTTGTGATCTCACAGAAGAAGGGCAGTCACACGCAGATAAACGCAATGTGTACTCTGTGTTGCATTTTCAAAGAGAAGAGTTAAACCGAATCATGACAGTTCTCTTTTGGTCCCACAATTCATATGAAAGCTTGTTTATAAATACAAGGTAAAAGGCAAATAGTCTGCCAGTATTATACTCACTCTTTTTTGCAGTATAGTTCTCAGGTACTCTGAAAGCTTTTTGAGCCATTGTCCTTTTTTTTTTTTTTAAAAAAAAAACCCAAACCTTTCCTTTTGTATGATCTACCCTTAGTTCAGGTCATGAATGATTCTGGTTCTACATGTTTACAGCCTCCTGGTAACAAAATATTCTTAGACTTAATCCCAAAAGCCAGGTATCCCAAACAATAACATTCAAGAATAGTTTGAGTGAGACAATTTGGCCCAACACAAAGGGCTGTAACACTGCTGGGATCACGCCATCCAGTACTTTTTTAAAAACCAGAGGTACATCATGGCAAAGACTGATATTCTGTCTCAGTGAAGAGTTTTGGGAGGGGAAGTTGGTTTGGCATTTAAATGAAAACATGTCCTCAAGGGCTTCATTGTGCTTACTGGTACATTGTTAGAGAAGAAATAGAATTGCTGAGCAGAAGCGGATTACCTCATCTCATACAACAGCAACACCAACAGGAGCTTTGCCATTGACTTTAAAGGGAGAAGGACAAGCACGTTTTTGGAAAGGCAATGTAAGTTTTGGTTCAAACCACCTGTTTACTAGAGATTGGTCTTAGCAAACCAGAGGAGGCATGAACTTTTCCTCTTTGTAAGAGCTTTTCTCAATTGGTTTATCTACCAGTTACAGTAAAGATTCATCAAAATTTTAGTGACACAAACTCATTAACTGAGATCTTGAACTATAGCTGGTATGAGAACTGGGAGAGAAACAGCAAGGTAGAAGTAAAGGTGAATGGAGAAGTCCCAAGAAATATAAACTTTCCAGAAACACAACAAGCCACTGAAAGAGGTTCAAGCAAGAATTTTAGATAAAGGGAAACTGAGCTCCTGAAATGAAAGATGAGAAAAAAAATACCAGTTTATTTTAATCTTGCAAGTTAGGGGCACTGACTTTACTTTGAGCAATCTATATTAAAAAAGATAAGTGAGAAACATCAGTTACCAGATGAAGATTGAATTATCAGTTAAAGATTGAGTTATCAGTTACAGAAATTTATAGAACGTTACACTCCTAAAAATAATACAACTTCTGGAAGTTATCTGCTTCGTATGAAAAACCAGGAACAGAGAGATTTAATAGATTTGATTATGCTGAGGCAAACATGTAGTTTTAAACCATTTGTGGAATTGCTCATCCAAGGCCAGATGGTAAAGGGGATCAAGGACTCATAACTGAAAAAGATCACTAGACAGCTTAAACTTATAGAAAGCTATTAAAATGTAGGGGGGGGGGTGTGGGGGAACAACAAAAAAAACTCAAACAAAACCAAACCAGAATGAAACTGGACCAGATTGTAAATTTTGAAAACTAAACAACAGAATGTAACATTAGTCTGGGTTAGCAAAAAACAGAAACACAGGGCAACAGGGAAGAAAAAAAAAAAAAAAAAAAGAAGAAGTAAAAATAGTACAGAGAAATCTGCATAATGAAACCTGACTGAATCTGAGGCAAGACCAATAGAGGCAAATGAAGATCTAAGCAGTGTCCTGCCGTTGGACACTTGCTGTAGCTGCAAGCAGCAAATCAGTCTTGCAAAAGCCTACAAGAGAAGCATAACTTTTTAAAAAGAACGGGATATATGCCTTCAGTGCAAAGGATTTTTTTCCATCAGCTCTGAAGCCTGCTGTGATATTTTCCGCTCCCTGTTCTTAACAGTTTCCAAACCTTTGGTTATGCTGCAGATGCGCTCCTTTCTCTCCTCCTCCAGCCTAGTCTGCAAAAGCCTCTCCTGGCTGAGCTTTCCCTTTGCTGGAAGCAACGGAGCACTCCCTCCAGAAGGTCTGCATGACCCAGTGCAACAGCCAGAACTAGGCAAACAGGTGCCTTCCTTCTTTGCTGCGCAGTCACATATTTTAAGAAATACAACAGACTGTATTACACAGCAGACAGTGAACAAACAGGACGTGTGCACCATCCACAAAAATAAGAGAAGGGGAAAAACAAAATTGCCAATGAGTTAATATACGTTGTAAAAATAATAGTATTATTGACTTCTGACACGTGTACAAAAACAGAACTGAGGAAAAGAATTATGACTAGTGTCTGATACTGTGCTTTAAAACACACCTGAAGAAACTTCAGCTCGAAGACCCCCAAAATAATGCAGATTTGTTTTTATATACTAGAAAACAAGTTGAATTTTGGTTTCAAATTACCAGTTCCAATGTCTATTATTACAGCTTTATTAGAGGATAAAGTTGCTGAACATTTAATTTCAGATATAAAATCTTTTTTTGAAAGATATGACATATCAGTGGAGGTAAAGGCAGACAACATATCATAATTTCACTGTTAAGAATGTAAAATATTAGCAAGAGAGCATGATTTTAAAGATTATCTTAAGTCCAGGGTATCCACAATGCTTTGGCCTATGGAAAGAAAACATTAAAAATTGTTGAAAAATGCTTTTAAAAACATGGATAATCAATGGTGGATCTCTATGTGACATGATTGTAAATGAGAGCATCACCCTCAGAACCAGAGTTGTCAGACTTGAAACCTGTTTTAACAGCAAGTTTAGAATTTTTTACTCAAGAATTGCGTGTTTTGCTCAGCTATAGAGCCACTGAGGCAAATACAGCAGTCCATTTCATTGAGATGATTATCAATCAAAGACATGCCTGTAAAAAGTTAGGAGACACCACTTTCTTTCCACTTTTGTGAAATAAAAACCTGAGAAAGATTCTGAACTTCCAAGATCCAAAACAAAACAGACGGCTGAAAAGCAGGTACGCTGGAAAATACCAAGGGAATGGAGCAAGGCAGGACTAACTTGAAAAGTGTGACAGCTTTTGATACGTACGTGTGTTGTCAGGGGGTTGATTCCCCCCCCACCCCCACGAGAAGGGAAGAATTACAGGCCTTTTACGAAGGCTGCGACATCCCTTGCACAGTCTAGTTCAAACCAGTCGCTACAGATTGGTGTTATCCTAAAGGGAGAGAGAACTCCCCTTTCTCACGCCTTTTTCTTTAAGGGTTTGTTATCCTACTTGTCATATGAAAGACTCCGAGCTGTACACTCTGATCTCTCACTGATAGTCTCACATTTACGTTACATTTTGAAGAACGCAGAAAGCACTACACAACACAGCCAGAGAAATAAAAATACCTTTGTGCAGGACAGCACTAATAAAACCAGATTTTCCTGAAGGCAGAGTGGAAGGAGGCAATTTCTTCCTTGGAATACAAGGAAAAAAAAGAAATATTTATGTTTTTTATATAAATGAAACTTCTGAATGCTCAAGGAGCCTTGATAACTGCTCCTGTTTTAGTAGCTAACCTTTTGAGTCCCTAAGTCTGATTGACCTCTATTCTTGACCACAAATGAATAATTTACTTCAGGTTCATAGCCTTGGTCAATTTGTAGGCATAATTTATGTACTTGGATTTATGTTTTAAGAAGATTTTTGAGTGTTGCCATAGCTAATGATAATTAACAGTCTGGAAGAGATAAAGCTCCTATACCATGATTTTCACTGAACTGTAGCAGACGAGATCATGATGAGGCAGGTATGGGATGTGCATCCTTCTGTGATTTATCTGGAGCTATCTGCTGTTAAATGGCGGTTCTTATGGTCACAACTTCCTACAAAAATAACTATGTCTGAATGAGAGTGCGTTCTAAAGTAAAGGGCAATAAGCATGCTGAAGATGTTTCTTCCGTGTTCCTCAGATTTTGGGATTATCTATGCGGTGTGTATACCAATAAAGCTTGTTTCTTGTGCTCTTCTTTCTTAACGGAGCTATAAGTTGGGGACTTTTAACAATGGGTTTTAAAAACTTTTAAAATTTACTTTCATGTTTCTATGAAATCTTCCTCAGGAGGCAAGCATGGTTTGGCTACACAGTATAGTAAGACTTTTAATTTTTAACTGCTTCCTGATTTTTAGAAGATTTACAGTTCTTTTTTCTTCCTTTGCTAGGACCTTTTCTTCTGTCTTTCTAACAGTTCTCCCTTGTTTTGAACTTTGGTCCTTCTGCTCCTTCTCTCCCCTTTCCTCCTCATATATATAGATGTGGTTTGTTTTTTTTTTTTAATACTGACAATAAGGATAACATTCAATGATGACTTAAAAGGAGAGAAAAGCATCCCAATCACTTAACTTTGAACATCCAAAGCCTATTCCTTTGCTCAAAAACGTTACAGGACAGAGGAGAGCCTTTAGAAGGAAACCCAGGGCTTCTGAATGGTTTACTTCAATGCTTAGCTCTACTCACTCCGTGTTACTTTTCTGTAAGACTCATAATGTAACCTTTCAAAGTGTTTAAGATAATTTCAATTTCTCTAAGCAAATAATTCAAATGTTAGTCAAGTCATACATCTGAAATTATCACCAGAGCTTCTTGATTCAATTAAATGACTCCTAAATCATACGTAAGAGTACTTAAAAGTAATTTAATTCTGACATATATTCATGTTACCTTCACAACCTATAAATTCTGAAAAAGACAGTAATCAACAATATTATTCCTTGTCAGAGAACCTCGAAATACAAATATACAAAATTTTTTTTCTATCTCTCTTTAAGCTTAAAAACATTCTAAAACGCGACATCGAAGCATCCATTAACAAATGGAACATTAGGAGCTCAAATCACCCAGTGCTGCACCCGGCACAGGTCTCTAGTAAGATCTGCTCACACACGGAGCCAGCCAGTGCTTCACAACATGCTACTTCCTAGAGTTTATTACAGGCTTAGAACTTGTTCTATATCACAACACAACTCAGAAAATATTCCCAGTATCCTTGATAACTCACCCCTGTTTTTCCAGGGGCCCTTTAAGAGCTTTATTTCAGAGCTTTCCAACTGTTGTTTCCCAGCTTCCATTATTTCATTGCGATTATTGTCATGATCACTGAGAGATACAGACCTTTTCGAAATAATCTGAATGACCTCTATCTCCAATTCTTCTTCAGAACATGATGTATTCATTTCACTTTTTAACATCTTTTCAGTTTTTAGCAAAGTATTCATTTAAAATGCGTGCACTGTCTGGAAGTAAATTACAAGGGTAAAAGGGCATTTCAGGATGACTGAAAATGTACCTCTCGAGCTGTTTCTTTTTCTATTTCTGAGCTAGTTTCGCTGAAAAGGTGGTTAGGAGATCTTATTTTAAAGGCAAACATTTTTTTTCTATTTCAGTGTAGTTCTTTGTCTATCATGTTGCACTCAGAGATCTCTTGATGAAATTCAGAGCTGCACTTATAAACATGAGATCTGGTCGTATAACAGACAGAATTGTCTGTATGTTTATTTGTATTTTTACTAATTTTTTTATACGGGGCACGCACTGCGCTATAGCATACAGCTACAGTGGCTGCAATCAAAAAACCAAGTTTCACTGTGGAGCGCATGATCAGGATTCCTATGGGAGGAAGCCAAACCAGAAGACGTGCTCCAGCCACTGGTGTGTATTCAGTCCAGGAGAACAGGCTGGACCTCTAACACCTTGTTAGAAAGTACTGTAGAACAACAGAGGACCTGTAGAACGAAACTGATGATGAGGACTCGATATTTGTGTAATATGTGTTTCAGTGATTTTTATTCTGGAATAGGTAACCTCATCTAAACTAATGGTATCTATAGACCGTGGCACAAGCACCACATTTTGCTGGAAATCCAAAGCAGGCTGAGTTTCCTAGTAATTTCCTAAGCCTTCTCTACTATACCATTGTTTTCCCTCTTGAAAATAAGAGTTATCCTTCTGAGAGCACATCAGCATGCAGCTGCTCCCCAGGGGACTTCACCTTTGCATCCGGCGTTACTTGGGAGTTTTACTTGCATCTTTGCAGCGTTGTTGAACATAACATTAGCATCAGGGTAGGTTAGGTGCAGAATAACATCAGAACAATTTCGGTGTAGAAAACAGGACTAAAAGGAGAGATTTCATTTGCCTATAGACGTTGTAAAGCGCTATTTCTGCCGCAGTGCTGAAGCGCCGTGGCTACAAAGCAAGCAGTGCTCCCAAGGTACCATTCCATGACACGTTTGGAAAGCTTTTGCTGAAACATCCTATTCCATCAAAGCCAAAATATTTCCACTTTCATAAATCTCTTCACAAAAGGTAATATGAATAAGACTTGCTTGACTTGCAGCAATCCAGGATGACACATTATGCCCTGGATCAGGCAAAAATTTCAACATCTCCCAGAGCTCAAGTCAGTATCAAAGACTCCAGGTTATAATCGCACACACATACTTCCATTTCTCTTGGGCACTGTTCTTCACATGGAAACACTGTCATCTTCAGCAGGCTCTGGAGATAAGTCAGTTCCATCGAGTAGGGACTGACATCTCAGGAATACACTAATTATAACAAAGTTTTGCATGTTATATTTAAGAGACATTTTTATATAATCATTTACTAGTTGAGACAATAAGGCATATAATTAATAGTTAAACGGCAAGATTTCTGCAATTTGTAATTCCCTAATTGCTATTTTGGATTTCTATCTGAACATCAAAATGTCATAATCCAGTGGCACCACACACAGAACACTTAAAATGTCAGCGAGCGAAGAAAATTACTTTAGAAAAAGGGGTTCAAGAAGTACAGATCTATGATTTAAAATGTACAATACCTGATGGCATGAATTGCATTATGCAGAAACGGCTCTTTTCAGCGCTGCATACTCGAGATTAGAGACTGCAAACCACCTATTTCAGAATCACAGCTCTCCACTTCCCCTGCTGAGATGTCAGATAGACTTGGGCTAAATTTGATGGCAAGTGTTCCCGGTCCTGTCTGTCAGGTTCTCCCGTGCTTAATGAGCAGCATACTCTTTGGTGAAAATACTGTGTAAACAATGAAACAGCACATTGAGGAGGTGTAAATGAACTTGCTTCTGCAGTATTTTCAGTCAGAGCAGGAAGTAGGACTTCTAGGCCAGCCTGCAAAACCCTGCTGTGCCCCTAGAACATAATTGGCTCCTGAGAGCAAGAGCGTACATTAGGCACAGTAAAGCAGTTTAGGAAGGTCTTTCAAGAAGTTTTCTATAAACGCAACTCATTCATTTTTATACGAAGCCTGTGGTTCCAGTGGGTGGGCTCTAAGAAAGAGTTGCCAAAACCCTCACTAGTTTTTATTTCCTATGAGTAACACCTTCTCACTGTAGGTACAGTACTCAACTACTTTGGACAAAAGAATACACAAAGATCATCAAATACTCTTTTGTGCATGGATATACAGTCATCTTCTCAATCACCATTCCTAAAAATCACCACTCTGAAGGACAGCCGTAGCGCAAATGTTTCCAAGCATCAAAGAAGGGAACCCCACATCTATTGGAAAGGTTATATTTGCAAGAATGACAACAGGTTGATCAGTAGTGTGCATGGGAGCATCCCTCCTGGCTTCAGTGACTTCAAATATCTAACGAGTTATGAATTTTAAGATATTTTTCAGCTTCACAGTGTCTGGGTTAGTCCCTGGCTTTCCAGCTGAGGTTACAGAAACCACAGAAAATAACAGCAACTTGTGACAGGCAGTCAGTGCTCATTCCTGTTTCCCCCCATCTTCCCCAAACACCCCTGCATATCACTGTAACATTAAGCCTTCTCAGATAGCCCTATTTGCATAAAGTGGCCTAATTTACATTGTTTACTGTGCTGAAGTAGGTTTTAATTGACACTACTACGGCCCGAGCATTTTTTTGTTACCATACCAACTTATATTAGTCTAAGGTAAAGGGCACCGAATTTACTGTGTGATATGCATAGCGTAGCACATGATTTTAATGCTGACGAGGTTCACTACATATTTTGGAGAGCTGTCCTCTAGATTACTGAGGAATAGGTCAATGAACTGGCCAGATTAATTGTTTTAAAAAACAGTGTTCAAAAAGAAGCTATAGAAAAAGCATTTGCTTGGGGGGGGGGGAGGGAGAGAGTAAATACCACAAATCTATTTCCAGCTCATGTCTTTAGTTAAATTAGCAAAGCATTAACATCAGAACCATGGATAAGTAGCAGAAAGATTAAGTTCTGGAATGACAGACCAGTCGATCAAAATTAACTGCAGAGAAAACAAAATTTTCTCAGGAAATAAACACATCACATCATGAGACTATGTTACCACTTCAAGGAATACAGATGTTTCTGGCAAGACAATTAGCACAGCTGTTCTTCTGTTCAAATCACTGTCCTTTTCTGCAGCCATACACATTGCAAGTGGTCAGAAGGGAACCCCTGGGGATCTGCTCTGCAGCTATTTCTGCATTGTTTCAGTCTCATCCATAAGCAGGAAATTCGGTCTCATCATAGTCCTTTTCTGTTTGAAAGGATCGGCTTTCACTGTGGGGGAAAAATCTCTCTTGTTGAATAAGAACATCCATCATAGTTTAAACAGAATTTCAGGAATGACAGGTACCTTATTTAGATAAGGTGACACATTACTGCTTCCTTTTTCCTCCTTTTTCTTATACAGTAAGATCTATATGGAGAGTAAATTACTCTATCACACCAAGTAAGTATCAAAGTCAAGCTCCATTTTCTGAGTTTCCTATTCCATATCCCCTTGAATTCCTCATCTAGCTGTTTGAAGGACATCTGAAGTGGATTTCTGGTTCCACTGCTCTTAGTACCAAATATTTCTGTTGGCTACGCTGAGTGATAAAGCTTACTGAAATCCTTTTTCCTCGGAGAAGGTTATTGGCAGGAACTGTATTGGAACTGAATTGCTGTTATTGGTTGTTAAGAATAGGGACTTTAAAAAAAATGAAGCAGCTATAAATATCACTGATTTAAAATACTCTTTACAGGCCTTCCAGATTGTTTTAAATTGTTTTCTTTAAAACTGAAAAAGATTAATGCACTGAATAGAAATTAAGAAATTAAGAATTCTTTGAAGCTATTATTGCCGTGTCTGTGTCAGAGCGTGACAGGTCTTTCTTTGAGCACTGACCAGTGCACTGCGACGCAAGGGGCACGCGCGCCTCGACCATGGTCACAAAGTAGGGCAATGCAGCACTAGCTACACACTTCCTCATTCTCAAATCTGACACACATTTATAATTTTTCTGTTTTTTCTATCTTAATAGCTATTTTGCAGATGAACTCCTAAATATGAGATAGATGGGCAATGCTGGAAACCACACAGAGAGATACTTTTCCTGATTCCAGGAACACAAACTGTTAAATGGGGCCAGTTACATGGCATACATCCTTATGTATGGGAAAGCTGGGAATGAAATGGACCCTGGTGGAAAGGAATAGCTTACCTGACAGGCTTCACAGACACTGTGATTGAGATCCTCTGTGCAACTTGACCCGTATTTACTATAATAAGTACTAGTGTGTGACTCAGTATGCTTGAAAATCTAAACAGGAAAGGCATAGGAAAATTAACTTTACTAGGAAAATTACTAAAAATGGACTCAGCATTATATGCATTCATAAAAACATGAAGAGTTACACTCATTGCCCCACTACTAAAAGCAAAATCATTGCACTCTATGCAAAGGACGGATTGACATAAAAAGACATCTGTTCCATACAGCTTTGATGAAAGAATCACTCAGGGTCCCTGAAGGTAATTTATGGAGGATGGCTAGGGATGGGGAGAAGACTAAGAATTAAGTACTACCTCAAACAGCGTTTTAGCTGCAGACTAAGCACGCCTCTGTTAGCGCCATAGCAGCTTAAAGAAGTAGTACCACACTGATGTAAAGTCCCTGAGTCCCTATTAATGAAGTCCACAGCACCTTCTCAACTGGCTTATCTTGAGCAAACCTATATGAAAGTCTTCAGAGCTATGAAAAATACCTCTCAATGGTCCTCTGCTGCTTTCCACAGAAATCCTTCATACATCCTGTAGGAGCAATTCCTTTCATCTGATTACAATTTACTCACAGGACAAAAATCAATTTTTATCAATACTCTGCAAACAGGCACATGGACTGGAAAGGCGATAATACAGATACATGAAAGATCCAGGTAACCAGAAGCAGGAGAAATACTTAGATGAAAAATAAAGGCACCGCATCTCATTGACAGTGCCTGAAATAGAGAGGCAGGCAGCGCAGTCACGCTGAATGCACATGCCATTATGTATAAGGAACAGATACTCATCACGTACAGGGTGAAAAACTACATGGATCCAAAAAGCTAGAGTGACAGCACAAGTCAGCAAGTTTTGGAGAAGGAAAGATGAGGTACCTGAGTAACAATTTCAGCTGTTGAATGAATCCTGACTTGTAATAAAGAATCTGATGGGACTGAGTGAGTTTGCAAGAGCTCAGGGGATGAGCAGAGGTAGGCATCTGCTTCGTTTTCTGCCTGCCAAAATGATTTTCTCATATGCCTGTTGTGACCAACCTGCATCCATCTAACCTGCAGAGATGAGCAATATAAGCACGAATATCTAAGGACTGGGGATGAAGGTACATTTGAAGTTGTATTTAAACAGAAGGAGAAGCAGCTAGGTATGAGTCCTCTGTATCTGTTGCAAGTACCTGCACACATTTTTATTTGCTTACATGTGCACCTCAGGCTTTACTGGAACGGGTCCTAAAGCAGCCAGCATCCCTCTTGGCATGATTTAGTTTCTGCTTTCTGTGCCTACGAAATGGATAATGCACGGTATGTCAGAGGCTCGCTGAGCTTTTGGCCAAAGCAGGACGCACTGGGCAGGTGAAGAGGACAAACACAGTCTACGGGCAGGACTCGGAGAACTGGGAAAGATGACAGTCAGCAGCAGGGGGAACCAGAAGGGTTAAACTTTATAGAAAAGATGAGAAGGATATCAATGGATACAGAGGCACAAACTTCTCGGGAAGCCTTTAGCACAGCAATTACAGCTGACAGTTAACACCCCTACTCAGTCAGCCAACCCACGGTAATTTCACAAGCTGCCCCCACCTGTGGCAGGATAAAAGGAAGAGAGAAATAAAGGAAAGTAGTGAATTACTTTTGCACCTTGTTGCTGCTGGCCTTTCCTTGCACAGTTTATCATCAGTCCTAACAGAGAAAGAGAAACCGCTGGAATAATCATAATTCCAACCAATAATTTAAATAATTAAAAAAAAAAACCCAAAACATTTAATTCCTGTTATCCTCCATCTGGAAACTGGAAAGCTTTGAGGGCTGTCTTCGGGACAACTCTAAAATGAACTCTGTAAGATTTTTCTGTAAATGACCTTTCTATAAATCTGACTCAAGAGCCGAGAGAGGCAGTAAACAGTTAAGGAGCCTGTTTTACAGGGCACCTTCTATTTTTCACTCCCTGAAAATACTCACCATTAAAATGTTTTAGCTGAGATTTTCAAAGCAGTGTGGGCAAATCCTCTGCACATCTCACATTAATTAACAGCAAGTGTGTGGGTAATTCCCTGTAGTACTTTGATAATGTCAGCTTTTTTTTTTTTTTTTAATCCATTTAGCATATCCATGCAGAACAGGATGGGGGAAAAGTGTATAGTCGTTCTAAACTGCACCTAAAAAAAATGTGCAGTTTTGTTTTGACCTTATAAGCCTTTGATCTGTTCCGACAGAGAGGTTCTGATCAGCTATTTTTGGGCAGATCCAGAAATGTGAAATAAATGCGCTCCTTCATGTTGGAGACCCGAGCCTAGTCAAGTATCTCATCTAAATTATATTTTTCTGTTTAGAGGTCCTGGGGGAAGGGCGGGGGAATAAACCTTTCTGTTTACTCTTAGCTTTCGAAAAATCCACTGGGAGGGTCCGCACAATTAACATATTAATGAAGGCTGGCCTCAGATGTGATGCCTGAAAGCAATTATGGGCAAATTAAGAATATAAATGCAAGATAAAAAAACCTCATGCCTGTTTGGGACAGAGGGAACATGAGTCGTTCAGCACTGAAACAGGAATATATTTTTTTCGTTGTCCTAGGGGAAGGAATCCCATCTTACTTTGCTTGGATAAGGCGGCGTTTCTAACGCTCGCCTTATCAACTGCAAAAGACCAGTAACACTGTGGTACCTATGCTAGTTTGTATAACTGGTTGCTCAGCTGGATGGCGGAGTTTAGACAGTTAAAACCTGGAAGTGTGAATAGCCTGAAGGTCTCCACTCAGCTAAAGTAGAGGAAGCACATAATTTTCACCACATTGATCTCTGTACATTAACATCATCAGGTTGAATCTTCTGGTCATCATTTTTCTGTGAGGTTTTGGTTTTCTTGGTGGATATGAGTCACAATCATTAATGACTATTTGCATTAAGTCTTAAATGCATTAATGGTGATGAAATTTGAACTGGCCTCCTAGAAAATCAAACAGAAGCAGGTGTAAACTGTCTCCAGCACAAAAGGCAGCTTCTTTTCCTCATTAGCACCAAGTGAGGGCTACACAAGAGCTGGCTAGAAAGCAGGCTTTCCATTCATGGCTGATTTTGTTTTACTCTTCTAAGTTACTGTCCAAATCAGACCAAAAACTAACATGTGCTAAATTCCCCAGGCCCTGCAACCACTTAGTGATATTGATGTTCCTGTCAGCTTTCATGACCAGAGCAAAGATGACAATTTCACTGAGGAGCAACAGGAAACGCTGGCTCTCGGGCTCAGGCAGCAGAAGACTGACCGAAGTCTGAAGCCTTGGCAGCTCCCTACATTCGTGCCCCCTAGGACAACCCGTCAGGAATCCAGGCACTCTTCGCCTGGCACCCTGTTCTGGGCTTGGCAAGCACTCGGACCAGGGACATTATGAATGAAACATCTGGGACCCAACAAAATGGCATTTTTATATGAAAATTCTTTTTTTTTTTCGTTTCCTGAAACTATTCAGCCAGCTCTATTATCAAAAGCCTTTACAACTAAAGAAAAAGCCAATAACCAGAAAAAACCTGGAGGCAGGGAAAGCACATTTCTGAATGCTTTAGACTTCTCTCCAGGAAATTTCAACACACATGAATGGAGCTCATCAAACAATGCTACAGGAGCTACGTTATTAGAAAGCAAAAGGAGTTGAAAGTTATTTCCCCACTCCAGAAAAATAAAAGAAGTTGGTATGAAATGAACTGGCTTAATTATTAACCAAATTGCTAATATTTACCTGACTAAATGTGGAACGCTTGTCTATTATTGGTTTCTGCTGAATACATGAAGCAGCAAGCGCTACAAAAGCCTTATTCCTTGATATCAACTCTTAGAAAGCTCGCCAAAAAGATCAGCCTCTAGATTTGTTTTATTTATTTATTTTAAACTCCTATGAACTGATCTACCTTAAAGGCCAGCTAAATGTGGTATCTTTTATCCCTTAATCTGTTTTGCCAAACCCTAAAGCTACAAGCCCAGAAACTCCTTTGCTGAGCTTTGGTCACCTCGGCACTGTTCCTCAAATGAGCCTTTGCAAAACCATCAGATGCGTGGCCATCTCTGGAACACGTTCCCAGCAGGATGCTCCTGGTCAGCCCCGGCCTGCTTGTTAATGAATGCTCCCTTGGCTCCAACAACTTTGTATCTTACTACAGTTAACAAAAGACAACGCTTTCAGCATCCATTTCTGCCAGTGAAGGCTCAAGGTCTTTGTTGCCAGAATGCAACAGAAGTGTCTACGATTTTCCACTCAGAAGGAAAACCTTGTTTTCAAGTACACCTGTTCTTGACACTAGCAAGTCAAATGTATTCTTTTCTACGCAGGGTCACTGAGATATCTTCTTTTAACTTACCACATCTTTTTTTTTGTCAGTGGAGATTTCAGCATTCCTCTTCCTAGAGCTATACAGCCTGTGAATCAGAATTGCCAACAGGGTCTCTGCTCCCTACTGATTTGCTCAAAGATCTCAACAGCCATGAAAAAACCCCTGACGATGAAGTCATTTTGTATGTAACTGTAATACAACCTCCTACTGGATGGCTGCCGGGGTGCCTGGCAGCGCAGCATCAAGGAGCCAAAGCTTTAAGATCCATTTGCAGGCAGCTCAGTCAAAAATCTTATTACCTCTGGCAGACTGCAGAACTGTTTGATTCATTTGTTCTGAGCTAATGTCAAATACTGCATGTACGGCTTTAATATAGGGAAAGGTACAGCTAGGCAGTAGAGAAGAGGGCTGCCTGTTTACCTTGGACACTCTGGGTCAGGCAGTGACTTCCAGATGGAGCAGAGACTTCGGCTCTCCAGAGAGCAACATGGGAACACCGTGGGAAAAGCCAGGCAGGGATGATCCAAGTGACTCACAGTGACAGTACAGAATGGGTTTGCTCTAAGGAAAGCCAGAAATGGGCCAAAACACTCCCAAGAAGCAATGGGAAGACACTTTCTTAGCATCCAGGAAACTGTAACCTTCCCTGCAGGGGTTTAGCTGCGTGTGATAAAACACGCAATGTGCATACAAAAAAACAGCTGAAGGATGGCAATTCACTGATACTGAAGATCAGCCCCTTGCAGGGAGCCATGGAGGTTGACCACTCCTTGCCTGACAACCACATGGCAACAAAAGACACCAAAAGTGGTGAGCAAGTTAATGCCCACATACTAGCTGCCCATTGTGTATAATAGCCAATAAATGTTTCTCTTATATTTTTAACTACTACATTGCTTAGCTTTGTTCATGATAAAAGTTGCCTAAAGTGATTCAAAGCATTAGAAAGTTGCTTGGCTAGAAAACAGGGCAAGACAAACTAGCTATGACATAATAAGGATAGAACGTGTTCATTTTTAAGACTTATTTAATCTGCAAAGCACATAGATTTTCTCTAATTACGCTTTTTTAGGTATATTGTTCAATTTTGTATTTTTTTAGTCTACTAAAACTTAGTTTTATTAACTGAAGGCATCTGATGTCTTTTGGTTTGCTCCTTTCAAGAAAAGGGAGGTGGGATAATTTCATGTCAGGGCTCTGGCAACCTGAAGTTTCTGTTGCACAGCCACAAGCCGTGTGCCTCCCTCCCCCCACCCCTGGGTACATGGCTACAAGGACTTAATACTTCTCACAGATCTGTTGTCAATTAGTTTTGTGATCAACCCACAATTAAAAGAAATACGGTGCCAGGATCTGCAAGGGTAAAATCCAACTGGTTCAAATCACCCCATTGATTATGTTAGTTTTTGGTCTGATTTGGACGGTAACTTAGAAGAGTAAAACAAAATCAGCCATGAATGGAAATGCACGTGCACCGGCAAAAATGTCACGTGAAATTCCGTGCATTAGGAGAGCAGGCTTAGCGCCATAAGTTTTTCACATTGAAAATGCTCCTACATGTCAAATGCATCACTGGAATTGTGAAAGAAAACCAAGAATACATTTGCAACGGTAGATATAAAATATTTATATAAATTGAGCAGAAAAATGGAAATAACCTTAGCAAGCAGGAATATTCAATGCTTGTATACAAAGCACTGTGTACTGAGGGGCTTTCGAGCTGTGAAAAAACTGTTTTGCTATGAAATTTTCTGCAATAGCAAAGCATAGTTGGGCATTATGAGTTACTAGTATCAGCCAACAAGGTTTCTATTCCCTTTTTTTTTTTGCATCTGGTGGAAATGAACAATTGCATGATTTGTTAACAATTTAGGAACAGCAGGTAAGTAATTATGTCTCAGCAGCCTATTGATTCACCCTTTGGGGACATACAGAGAAGACTTTAGGCCTGGCATCTGTCAGAACGATCTTTCAGAAGGCAGCGCCTGAGCCCCTTTTTCAGAGAAACCCAAGGACACGTGACACAACACATCCCTCACCATCGCCTTTGTGTCGTCTCCCCTGTGTCAACAATGTGTTCACACCGTAACACGGCCCAGGGAAAATGTGGCATACAACTGACTCGGTTATTGTGGAACTGCCCCTTAAGTTGTGCATCTCCCTTTCCGCAGACAGTATATGAACCTAAGTACTAGCCTTTTACCTTAGGCACCTTTCCTTTGTATGTAAAACTGATTTTTTAAAACCACTTCTTCAACCCTGTGTCATCTCATCCCGCCTGTTTCTTCTGCAGCAGAATCCTACAGGGAGAAGAGCCTGACAATGAGACTTTGCACAGGGATGCATGCCCCATCTCCTTCGCAGACAAAGCTTATTTACAAAAAAAGTTGGAAGAAAATTTATGGGAAGAAAAAAAAAAGTTCACTGGAGGCACAAGTTTTTCCTAGCACATACCTACAGGACACAGAAGTGTGTTGCCATTGATGTGTCATTGATGTAGTTTCCAGCAGCAGTAACTTTGGAGTAGATTAGGGCTTAGAGATAAACCCTTTGCCTGTTGCAAGAAATACATCTATTTATCAAAAAAAAAAAGTAATATACTGTTAATCTCTCTTTTAAAATTAGTTAAAAGCATTTGAAATGCCACCGTGCAGAAATCCTGGATGGCAAAAGGCGATGCTGTGGGAAGTCCTGCTCCTACCAAGTCTTAAGCAAATGTTGTGTTTGGGAAATCACGCGTTGATCTGAAGCGCTGCCAGTCATAACAGCTGTCATAACAGATGGGACATCCAAGGGATGGTCCCAAGAAGAGCTCTAGGACTGTCAGACAGAGAACCTTTGGACTCAGAGTGCCCGGCAGCTCTCAGTGCCTGAAAATGTCCCCCAGCTTCCCAAAGAATTCTGTTCCCTGCACTGTGTAGAGAAACAAAGCGTTTAATGACAAAATCATTTATCTCTAGATATAATCATCCATTCGAAGAGGCAAATGACTACAGTACACAAATAAAAACTTAAGCAAACTAGTAGGTTTTTGTAGCATTAAATGTAACTATTAGAAAGAATCGCCTCACTGATGCTGTCATTTTCTTAACCCTGCACATCTTTCCCATAGCACAAATCTTTGAGAGGGTAAATGATGTCAGAGGTGTTCGCAGTGGAAAAAAAAAAAAAAAAAAAAAAAGAGTGATAGCTATACTATAGTATTGTATCAAACAAAAACCCAATTGATTTTAATGTGACTTGTGTCCAAAATAGATTATAAGATTAAAGTTACTCTCTAGTATTTTAAAACCTTTATTTCAGAAGTCACAGAACATGAAAAACATTCCAGTAAACTTGAGCATTCTGTATCTTCTCCAGGACAGTTATTCACTGAAATGTTGATTATTCACATTAAAAGAAAAGGTGAAGAAAGTTCTCGACTCCGTTAGAGTCAGTTCTGGATTCATTCTGAAATCTCAGATCAAGGTAGGGAGTTTTACATGCATTTAAAATGTCTTTTTCATCCTCAAGTCTTGTATTCAAATGACTGCATTGATTTATATATGGTATGGATGAAAGTTATTTCATATTTGTTTACGTATTTGCAATTTTCAGCTGGTAGCAGTACATTCAATAGAAAAATACAAAGAAAACACAAAGGGTTGTTGATGAAAAAGGTGATCCCGTGAATCTCAGTCTTCATGAGAAAGGTGAACAGATCTGTTCCTGTCTGTAGCTTCTTGCTACAAGAGACAGCAGAAGATTGTACGAATAAATGTTCCCAACTGTCTATCATCTGGATTCCCTTGCAGTGGTGAAGAAAGCAAATCAGTGCTTTGGGGCATCATTTGTCACGAACTGTTATCTAAAGAAGCATTTCCTGCTTCAGGAGCATCTTAATACAGAGCAAAGATCTTTAAAAGAATAAACAAAACCCCAAATTGAGAGCAATGCCTTTGAAAAGCAAATTGAAGCAAAAAGCAAAAACCAGCTGTTGCTCACATTATTAAAAAGCTCTTTGAAGCAATTTATAACGTAAGCTTGATATTGTTGAAATTGCCAAAGCTAACAAATTTGAAGAGTTGCACAAAAGGACACCACGTTGGCAGCTCCTGAGACACAGCTGCTATTCCTTAAATTATTTGTTACATTATTCCTTCCTATTAATGAAGGAGAGATCAAAATGTAGCTTCTCAAATGAAGTCACATGGGTCATACAAAACAGAGAAACTACTCATAATGGTGTACAAATACTGATATCGCTAATTTTCTGCCTCCTGTGTATGTAGTCGGAGACTTTCTGATTTTTGAAGCCACATCAAGATGTACAATGACGGCAGGCGGGGAGGGGAAGCAAAATTCATTCGTTTACTGGAGTAGTTGGTGAATGGCATAGATGGATAGGTGCCTCCTGTCATAGAGCATGTGCAAGGCATGGGCAACAGAGTGAATTTCTGACAAAAATTCGACTGGCAGTGCCAGTGCTAAGTTCACTCCATAGCATCCTTCAGAAACTGCAAGTTGCACCGAATTGCCCATCAATCTGAAAGTCATTCTAGATCAGGGTGAAAAGGTGGAAAATGTAATTAAACCACCGGTGACACGCTCACTTTTATTTTCAGTTTTGTTCAGTGAAACGGGAAGTGATCACGGTCTTCTCCAAGCATGAGTAAGATAGCTGTCATGTGGAAAGGTGTTGACTTGTCTCTGACAGGTCTGCTTTATCTTTTTCCAAGGTAAAGCTTTTCATGGTGATTTCAGTTTTGAACGTGCAGATTGCTTTGAGAATGACTTGTGGCCATGAAGACTACCCTATTAACTTGCTTGCACATCTCAATGAACTGAGTATGCCAGAAAGCTGAACTGAAAGCTACACCTTTTAATATCTGTGACAAAACAAGGGCAGCGTTAAAGACACTGTAATTTATAAAACACAAACGAAATGGGGGAAAATACGCCAAATACTAAAACCCTCTCTAAAAGTAAAATAAAAGTTCATCCCAACATAACTATTGATGTTGATGTATCAGATATATAAATATGTGTGCTAACAAATAAAAGCACTACCTGAATCCAGGCACACAATTTAATGAATACTCTACGATCAGTGAAAAATCAGAGTTGGATCAGGGGTCCAATTTTCACAGAAGACATTTTGCCACCTGGCTTCACAACAAAGGCTTTTGATTGAACTGTCATGCGATGATGAACTCAAGTTCAAATCCAACAAAGCGTAGCTTAGCAACTTTTTGTGGTGAAGGAATGAGTTAAGCCTGATGTCTGACTGAATCTTTAAGCTCTACATTTCTCTTCAAAACTGGCTTTCTCTACTCTATTCACTGCTGAAAATAAGTAAACCAGACTTTTAACTGAAGCTTACCAATATCTCAACTGACAAAAAGCAGCTGTGGAGCAAGCACAATGCTTTCTGCTAGTACCAGGCTTTGATTTCCCCAGGTGCTCCCTTAAATCATTGTTTTTCTCTTCATTTGAATTTTGTCAAGAGTGAGCAAGGTAAGCTTTGATGTCCATTCACCGATACTGTACTGAAAAATGGACAGGGAGCTCAAATTAAATGACTTAAAAGGCAAACCACTGTCGTAGCTCAGCAGCATAATGCAACAGAGCAAGTAATTTATAGTATTTTGATTGTTTCTTATAATTTAAGCAACATGGAAAACATTAATAATAATGCCTACTTCTTTGTGTTTCCCTTTGATATATTGTCTTTCTACCCACAATGTTTAAAAAGGCTGTTATAAATTGAACGGTTTAGGCTTTTTCCAGCTTTTACTTTGGTAGAGAGCATGGAAACACAAGTCTGCTAAAGATAAAAGTGGAAGGAAACGAGAGACTAGTTTTAAGAATTCAGAACAAAGCAAGAAAGTTTGGGAATTGCTTCTTTAGAACATATTCCTTGTCCTTTATGACTCATTTCAGCTCTTTCACCGCACATTTAATACTAGATGGGAAAAAGGCAGAATACCTAATTTTATCTTGTATTTCCACCTGTGGTTAGCTAAAAGCGTTGGATTCTAATAACGTACATACACAAGGGGTGTCAAAATAAGCAGGATTTTTACATAATCAGGAACATGCAATTATAGCCGTAACAAGGAAACCGCATGCCAAACTTCCCAGCAAAAATCGCCTCAATTAAGGACACACAGCAGGTATTTATGCTAAGGAAGGGGCAGGTAGCCGTATGACTGGCCGTTTGCAAGGGCAGTTCCCATTCCGCTGGTCTGCGTGCCATTTAAGAAGCACCCGCCCAGCCTGAGCACAAAGAACTGCAACTGCAAGCTACAGAACTCAATTCAGACAGTGATCCTTGTTCGGAAGGACAACTGGGGTACACGTTAAGGTACTTTCCTTGAGGAAGCGTTTTAAAACATTGTGGAATAACCCCGTATACAATTAGTACCTGCTGGCAGCTGCAGCAAGGGATGCTGCGGAGGTAAGCAAAATGATCCCTTCTTACCACTTTTGGCGTGCAGAGGTGTGATAAGTCTTCTTCCTCAGGTTTTTAAAGCAATTTCAGATCTGAAGACAGACACTGGGGACGAACAAATTGGAACCTGGATTTTCTTTTAGGTCTGTTGTCCATTTTTGGCCAGATACTGTTTTAGAACTGGAAAACAGTGAATGGGCAAAAATAGAACAAAGAACCCAGAAAGGTATTAATTGTTTTTACTGGAAAAAAATTCTGTCAGCTGTTGAAGAGGTAAAGGAAGCCCTTTAAAACTAGGTCTGCCAAAACAGAAGTAGAGTTCAGCACAGAAGAGTGTACAGAAATTTTCTCTTGGGGAAAAAGAAAGAAAAGAAAGACAGGAAAGACCTAATTAAAAGTGAAGGTCTTGCAGTAAATAAATGATTAAACTTGCTTCAAAAGTGTGTAGAAATATTATTCCCTGAGAAGAATACTAAGTTACAGTATCGGAAAAATCCCCAGCAAAGTTGGTGAGAGCTATTTTTTTAATAGAGAGTAGCACTGGATTCCTACCATTTTATAAACACAGCATCAAAGCACAGATCTGCCTGCCTAATCAGTTACATTAAGATCCCCATGGCTTTTAGGTGACACATATATTAGTTTGGATACAAAAAAACCCCAATAAAAGTAAGTTTATTATTTCCATTTTGGGGATCTCTCCTCTCTCTCCAGTAAAACTCCATCTCTTTCATTTCAGAAGTAATTTTACATACAACCACAGTCTCAAATCAGTATCATATCAAAGCACATGAATAAACGTACCACCGGGAAACAAAATTAAGCCAACACTTAAATGCTTTCTTGAATTGTAATTCCTATTGCAATTTCCTCAGTCCACTAAGTTGACCGAAAAACTTGCTTGACAAGCATGCATTCTGTAGGGTGCCCAACTAAACTGAATAAAAACCCTGAGTATTTTGACGTTCACTCCTCAAAAAACTTAAGGGTGACAGGAGAAAGGATGGAATGGGAGGCTACAAAAATACAATTGCAAGAATGTATCAGAGGAAAAAAAAAAAACCTGATGAAATTGTAAACTGACATGTAGGCATCATAAGAAAACAGTTACAATTAGCTAAGGAGGAAAGAGCAAAGAACCACCACGTTTTTCTTTTATTTTGTGGATTTTTTTAAGGTTTATAGTTATATGAAAAGTATAGTTGATATTTAATGAGTTGCAACCAGTTGCATTATTTTAATTAGTTTATGGTGATAAGGATGAATCCAAAGCAGACAGCTGTGAAGATCTGTTATTTTAATTAGCTAAGTAAGCAGACAGGAAAATCAAGAGCAGTCCTGATCCACCACAGCAGACTCCTCAGCAGGGCCATGAGGGAAAAGAACCTCAACACTAACACATCATGACTTCTGTATTAAAAAAGGGATTTGCTGGCGGCTTTAGACAGGTAAAACACTCCAAATAAATAGCATCCACTTCACAAGAGCAAAGCATTTTTGAGAGACCAAAACAATAGGCATGACAAAGAAGTGAAAGACCAGAGCTACCAAGCTTATAACAGCACAGTAAGTACTTGAACATGCTTGCAATGTGCGTTATGTACACATTTATAACCCTAAAGATAGAGTATAATTATTGATTACAGCTTTAACTGATTTGGTTTGGGGCTTAGGGATAAAACAGGTATTCTCCAGTCAAAAAAAGTTCAGGGTTCCTGAGAAGTAAATTGGATTAGAGGTAAAAATAATTCGCTCCTACTTAAAAGCTGCTGAGTATTTCCACACCAGACATATGGACAGAGCAACTAATGAAACAGCTTTGCATCAGAATTCAGAATTTTGTGAAGCAAGAATACAGTTGTTGGTATCACTGGCAACGCAATTAAACATATATAAAAATATATGTTTCCTTTACAGTGTCCATCACCTTGTCTCTATTTTTGACTGTGTCTGCTGGGAGCGAGACATCTGGATTTATCCTAAGTATTAACCTCAAAATTTACTTCCTAGCTGCTGCTACTACAGAGGTAATAACAGCCTCAGCGTGTCCATGACTGGCAGAGCGAGTGCCCTTCAGGTAGGCAAAAGTCTGAGCTCTCCCGTTAAGCCCAGCTTCACAATTTGTCCCTCTGTTTGAAAATAACCAATTATTTCTGATTTGATTCATGTTCTCCATACACATTTTCAATCCTACTTAAAGATAAGTTATTACTATACACAAATTACAACACATAGACTTATGAGTTAATAATTTACTTGTCTAGCTGGGGAATTTTCCTTTTAGTGCATTATAGATGAACCACAGACAAATTCAGTACTTTCTTGAATTAAGATCATCTAGCCAATCTAATTCTGAATATATCAAGCGATGCTGTTCTCCATGGGGACAATTTAGAATAAAGTGTGCTTCAGAATAAGGAAGAATGTCAAGTATTAGCCAAGACTGAATGGAAATCTATAAAAGATGTCAACACCATCAGTAGCACAGTTGGGATTACTAATCTCTGCTCTTCCACAGCAAACATTTTTTTTTGGTCTCTACCTAAAAGGTCATTGGTCCTTCACAGATGTTAAGAAGGATCTGTAACGTAAAATGTTTATATAAGGATCAACACAGGCAGATTTAAACTAAGCTGTTCTTTCCTTACATTCAGATATTAGCCAAGGAACAATTAGATGACTTTTAAGACTGACAATGGCATGTGGACCCTCTCATTCCTGGAGAGTGTTTGCAATGGGTAATTTTAGGCACACCGCTGCCTTGTTATGATGTTATGTATCCAGTAGGTTCTCCATCTTCAGAAGTAAAGTAACTTCTGGTGTGGGCATCTAGTCTTAAATAGTTTAAATACAGCTGGTTCAAAGAGGCTTGGGGTATAACTAAAGCCCACAGCTGTCAACAGGGCATGCTGAGCGGGTTTGGAATCGGCTGTCAGATCGGTAACAGACAAATAGAATGGGGCACTAGACTCTCACTACTACACTAACAGTAAACATCAGTAGAAAAATAGAAGCTTATAAAGTCATTTTCCCTCACCCTGGTACATCCTGAGGTTGGGTGTTAAAGCCCACTGAATACAAATAGCTCAGTCCCACGACACATTTTCCTCTGCGCAGAGCACCCTCTGTAGCCTCTATAGCTTGATGTGACTTCTGTATCTTCCTTTCATTTTTGAATCCAAGCAGCACTGGATCCACTTGTTGTTAATTGTCCTTCATTAGTTACCTTGCAGTTTTGATTGGTTAGACTCTTTATCCTAATTGATTTGCTATTCTAATTGACTTTCTCCTCCACTGATTTTCCTTGTGTTTTGTCATTTTAAAGGGTAGAAGAAACACAGAATGGAATTAAATTCCCAGTAATTGCTTATTACCATCTTGTTGTGCTTTCATTTCCCTCCCCGAAAACAACTACACATGGCTTCAAGTCTGTGCTGTGCCATCTTGTTACCAGTATCCATTATGTTTCTGAAATATTTTTCTACTTCTTGATCTTTCTCCTTTCCTTTCCTTTTCAGTTCTGACATTTCCAGATCTTACTGCACCCTCCCCATCATTTTCCTGGAGCCCATCCCAAATTCATTAACAACCCTTTGCTCCACCTCTTCTACATTGCCTTCCTCACTGTGGAAGCAATGAGATTTTCACAGGGTACATAATAATCCACACAGTAAAACCTGACAGTGCTAAAAGACCATGGATTCTCACAAGCCATAAACTAACATCATTTGTCCAAGTGCTCGTTGCAGTATTTTGATAGGGTGAATTGAGGAGCCTCTCTTTTTCTGGTGTGGAGTTACCTTTAATCTGTAACCATATATTCCCAGAAACACACAGCCAGAAATACAACAATGGCCAAATTACAACTGATGCTCAAAGGAAGAATAAACAGTGTTAGCAGATAAGGCACCACCTTCATCTTGTCTCACCCGTCCATGAAACAGTGGCAGCACTAGAGCTGGATGAGCACAATGCCCTATGAAAGCAAGAGCAAGGGGAATCATTCAATATGTTGTTCTCTTAGTCCTGTTTCATCCCCTTCTCCTGCTTCTCCATTAAAATCCTGTCTCACTCCTGCAATATATCATTCTCTCGCAAATTCCCTTGCATACCTGCTTTTCATTCTCATTCACTTTTATTGCTGCCTTTAACTGCAGCTTTTACACTTTCCCTTTGTTTTCTTTTCCTCCTTTGATTCCACCTCCAGTTCAGAAGTGTCTCATTTTCCTGCCTGCTGACTCCTTAATCTGCTCCCTTGTTCCCAGCTCTCGTAAACTCTTACCAACCACTCTCCTCTTCCACATCCTTAGCTGATCTGGGTCTTTGTATCTATACGTGTTATAAAACAATGATACTCCCTTGCCTTTTTTTAATCTAGATAATCTCATTGAGCCCCTCTCCTTTAATTTCCTTCTTCTGTGACTACAGAATGGCTTTATTTTCATGTAGGTGTAGACGTTAAAACACCTTCTGAAGACGCAGAGGCAACATTCCTGCTCCCAAATCCACTTTAGAGATCACCTTATTTACATATGAATATATATATAAAAATAAAAGAACTAAAACCAAGCTGGGGACAGCCACAGACTTTAGGTATCAATGAACTGAAAAAAGGGGCACATTACTAACCATGTAGGGAGAAACTGATGGAGCTCAACATAAGTTAAATTGTGCATGGAGAGAAGGGAGCATAGAGAGTGAACAGCTGGAAAAAGTACTGATTCAGACTGGACCTGGTCAGAAACAGCTCTCCTTATAAACTAAATTCTTTATAACTCAAGAAAAGAACCTATTCTGACCCATATTGGACACCCCAAACTTTTTCAAAGGCTTTTTTCTTTGGCATGGAAGAGTTGGTTTTACTATTTAATGAAGAGACAGTGTTAGAAAGCTCGTCACCAGTGTAATTACTCGTTTTATGTACTCAGGAGAAATCACCCCGTTGCAGTAGAAGTTAATTTTTGCTGTCCTCTTAATACCTGAATGACACCAAACCTGAGATACAGGCAGTTGTTACATAGGGCACCTTATTAACTGAGGGAGTTCAACCCATAAGGCCTTCCTAACACAATGCTGCTTATTGAAAATGGGGCATCTACAAGGAAAGGGCCTGAGGGAAACGGATCCTAAAATAAACAAGTGATGATTAGCACATTAAGGAGGTGCACTGAGTTCCAGGCTTCTCCTCTAATTCAAAAAGCATATAAACTGAGTGTCCTGTTGCAGAGATGCCTTCTTCAATTGTATCTCCTGCTAGAAATCTTGAGACTGATGAAGAGCTCACAGGAACATTTTTGGTCTTCTGTATCTTCTAATTTAAAAAAAAAAAAAAAAATTAAAAAAAAAATGTGAATGCTTCCCCTTCAGATTCTCAACTGGTAAAATCCCAGCACCACTAATTAGATCTAGGCTAGTTTGTACTGCTCAAAGATCCCATAAAAGCTTAAAAATATTCTCTGTGAAAAAGTGTTCTTTCTTACAAAATGTAGCAAATTATCTTCTTGGTTTGGCAAAGCTATATCCAGTCTCTCTTTGCTGAATGTGATACCAGGTGACAGTGGACATCAGTAAGCTTGGTTAGCTAACTGAATTAGCAAAAAAATTAAATTCCATGGAACAGGGAGAATACTACAGATTTTTTTGACTAAATTGTGTGTAGTTATTTTATGACTAAGTCCACAAATAGTTATTTTCTCAGTTTCTTACTTTAATTACATGTTTATAATTTTCTGGATGGGTTTTAGAATCTGTTTCTGGCATGCTGCATTTTTAGAGCTTCGTTTACGTTGTTCTGCTATGTTACAGAACTGTATATATTATTTGAAAAGCTAAAAAGACATTTAGTTTATGGAGAGCCTCAATTTTAATTGCATTTTTTTCTTTTCCCTTTTTCTTAATTAGAACTCTTGTTAATCCACAGTTTTCAAAAGCAGAACCAAGACATTCTTATAATATTCAAAATCTAACAAATATTTCACTGTGTTTACATCCTGGAGTTATGAAAACAGCAAAACAGTAATAAGAAATACACTTCAGTTTATAGTAAATTTTCAGTAAGTATAGTTTTCAGTAAGACATAATTAAAGCTACTATGCAAAATATGATAAATAAGAAATTACTCTGAAGCACATAGCACCCAGCATAACACTCATTTGCATCTTAAACACACTGGAAACAGTATTTATAGTGGCAGCATAGCAGGTACCTTTGTCCCAATTGCTCTGCACAGTACCTAGATTTCCCATGGAAAATTGCATTTTGGATACTCACACTTACTTTGCTTCCATAGCTAGTCTTCATTTGATTCACAGTCATCATGGAAGTAGGTAACAGTAGGGGGCAATTTTTTTTTTTTAATTCTCAAATTAGGTAATTTTCTCATGAGAAACATGGATTTGGGCTGTGTTTTCTGCAGAGTTCCAAGAATGTTTGCAGATTAATTTTTCATGAGATCTATCCAGTACACTACAGCACACGGTAGATTTTGCTGTAACATTATTAATATGACATTCTGTGCTAAGCACTTGTGAAGTATGAAACGCCTTCCATAGTCAACACCACTGCTTTTCTACTGGCTTGGTTTTGAACCTGACCTAGAGCCGGGTCATTTCAACACAGATTCCTTCCTGGGAAAACTAAAGGACATACCACAACATCCTTGTATATATACAGACATATACATAGGCGTATCTAGGCACAGATACACACAGACACAAGATCTTAACACTGGTATTCCCTATAAACACAGAACACCAAACTGGGACTCTTGGTTCTATAGTGTGACTTGCCTCTAGAGGGCAAGGAAAGGGTAGCTGTCTGTGCCTTGGTTTTCAACACGTGAACAAGATTCATGATCACTTCTTCTGGTAGTTTGACCTTTTCTATGGTTTGAATTCAATTCCAGCCTTGGTGGTTTGGGCTGGTCTCTGCTTTATGAAGACTTCATATATGGGTGTAAGACCTGCTACCCCCCAACACTGTGCAAGGTGGGGCCACCTCTGCAAGGATGATAAGGCACGTGATGCTTCATAGGAGACAGGTGGGCTGCAGAGCCATGGGCACTCATGTCTCCCAGCTGGCTTTGAAAACAAGGCACTAATTTGGCAGGTAAACCTGACTTCATTCACTACTTGCAAAAACCAGTGTTAATTGCTTGCTATTGAGAACAGTATTCTGCAATGACAGCTTATGACAGGGTCTGTCAAAAGGAAACGGCCAAGAGACTGAAAGCCATGAAGGAAACAGCCTGATAATAATCAGTGGAAGACTATATTAAAGGAGCTCTGTTGTTTTGTTTAGAGCCCCACATAAGAAAGACAGGAACAAAAAACAGCAGGGGATATTTCTATACAAACCTCTCATTTAAGAACATATTTCTCTCTCTGTTCCCAAATTCATCTCTCTGTTAAACTAGCCCTGCTTAATTCTGACCCATGTGCATACTGTAAATAGCGATTGACATTACACACCTACCATGCACTCAGCAAAACTTTCGATCCAAAGGGATCATACTTAAAACCTTTCATTTAAATCAAAGGTGTCATCAATCCCAACCTTTCACTGCCCATCAAGGTTTTGACCTGATCTTGAACATAAAGAAGAATAAACCTTTGAAGATTAAGTCAAATCTGGAAATGTATAGATCAGTAAGATCGTTACCTAATAGCAGATACACGCTTGGGAAATGCCTGACTAGTTCTGATAATATTGACACTACGTTATCAAAGTCATCCTAATCCTGGCAGGCCACAAGCCTTCTGCCCCATCATTATATCATGATGATCACTACCTGAAAGGAGGTTGTAGCAAGGTGAGGGTTGGTCTCTTCTCCCAAGTAACAAGCAATAGGACAAGAGGAAATGTCCTCAAGTTGTGTCAGGGGAGGTTTAGGATGGATATTAGGAAAAATGTCTTCACAGAAGGTGTTGCCAAGCATTGGAACAGGCTGCTCAGGGAAGCGGCTGAATCACCATCCTTGGAGGTATGTAAGAGGCATGTAGACGTGGTGCTTAGGGACATGGTTTAGTGGTGGTTTTGGCAGTGTTAGGTTAATGGTTGGGACTTGATAACCTTAAAGGTCCCTTCCAACCTAGACGATTCTATGATTATTCACCTGAACCGCAGCCTGGATCAAACAACTGATGTCAGGCAAACTGTTAGATATAGAGGGAAAAATCTATTCCACTGGGGAGCTGCATTTGCCAGGAATATAAAGCACTGAGGTATTGCATTGCTTTGACCCAGATGGGCTTGCTTACAAGCAAATAGCAAATCTTTTTGACTTTGGATTAATTTTTTTTTTCAATCTCCAATTAAGGGGTCCTTACCTCCCCCACCCACTACACTTCTTAGAGGAAGTTTCACTTTTTCAAACATTTTGGTTCTTTACTTGTTAGTGACTCTACGGCAGTACTACCTGACTGCTAAAAGTGAAAGCTGGCTATCTTCTATGCATATTTTTTTCTACCTGAAGATAGTGGCACCAGGCCTGCAGACATAGCAATCAAACATATCGGGCATACGATCAAGGCCACTTTACAACACTCATCCTCTCTCACAAATTTCACATTTTCACTCACCCTCTCAATCAATCTGTTGTTATTCTGTTTGCCTTATGTTCTAACTCAACATGTCATCACTGTTCAAAATACATCACTTTACCCTGGCACACTACTCTTGCCTGTCAGCTGTCATAGAGAACTTGTAACCAATCAGTATTTTGCTTTTTCTGCTAGGAACCACTTAAAACATCCTTAAATCACTTCCCAAGAGAGAAACTTTGTCTTTTGCCAAACCAAGTCACCACATTACAGTTACCTGGGTTTTCACATGCCATCTATGAGCATGAATCAGCATTACAGAATATGGTTTGCCAATGGTGAAAATCAGAGAAGTTGTGTAAGCTGATTATATAAGTTTCATGTGAACTGAACACCAACAATATTGATGCACTTGAGTAAAAGAGTGCTGGTAACATCCACTGCGCTAACTAGTAGCCGCCTATTCTGAAACTTGAGAACAACAGCTGGTGCAAGTAATCAGTAGAATATGCTGGGTATGAAATAAGTAGAATATATGTCATATGAACAGAGGCATTGATAACAGTCTTTGTGTTCTGGCTATAAAATCATGTAGGATAAAGGGACCCTCAAGAAGCCATCTAGTTTAACTTCTTGGCCAAAGCACATCCCGTTAGAGAAGATTGCTCAGGGCATTGTTTATAATACTGTTATCAACCATCAGTCTTCCAGTATTGCCAATGTATGCTCTTCTGCCTCAATAAAGAAAAATTAAGTAATGATTCTGTTCTAACCTAGAGTCCTCTTATGAAGGCTTCAAAGCACACATAGATGATGCACTGCAAAACTTCACTATCATCACAAACCTCTTTGATACTAGGAATTTTTTAGCACTGTCTCTCTTATGCCTGAATTTATTCCCTGTACGTTATTAGCTTTCCATATCCCTACAGAAGGATTGCCGGTGTTACTGTCCCGTAGATCTTCTGTTTACTTGAAAGTATAGTCAGCTGTATTATCCAAGGGAATGAGGGAGCAGGACACTGAGTAATGGCAGGTAATTCATGTGCTACCGAGTTGGGCTTCAGCCAACTCAGAAGCCTCTACCCTGTGCTCACTGCTCCAAGACAGTTTATTTGCAGAGGCACGAAAGCATGACTTGGTGCACATCCAGGAAGGCTGGCACCGAATCGAGGCCAACGAGCCCTGTTGAACCCGGACAAGCTCTGTGGAGAGACCGACTCTCCGTCTCCCCACCATGCTCTCCTCGCTCCTGGTTCTGGGAACACAGCCCAGACCCACCTGAGCAGGCTCTGCGCGATGCCAGGCTTGCTTGGGAAAACACGCAGCCTGCTTCTGGGCCTCAGTTGGATCTGAAAACCACTTAACCATATTTGTATTGCATTCTACCTGCCAGACCCAGGCTGATCGGTGAGCCAACACAAAAGTAACCCGGCTGGCTGTGTCTATGGCTTTGCTCAGACAAGGGGAATCATGTGCCTATGGAAAACAGCGTGCTATCTATAATGGTTTGTTATACAGCGTGTTTATCCTTAAAGCAATACAGAGTTTGCAACTGTAAAAACAACGAATGTAACTAGTCTTAGACTACATTAGCTGATTACAAACACAATTGTGAGCTTTATTAATTTGTCTGAACTGGGGGTGCCCCAGAACATAATATATCTCTCTTCTAATTTTATTAATATTTGTGAAAAGCACAGAGAGATGTTCTGATCTGTCCAAATTAACATTAGAAGTGTTTCCCCTTCTGCATTGATCAAGCACTTTTAAACGATGGCTAATAGTTGACCAACAAAAGGTAATTGATTTTTCTGACATTTATTTGCCTACATCCAATAACCTCATTCCTTGAAATAAGTTCATCAGTACACAGAAAAACAAGCTCTGACTTCTGGTATTTGAAAGCTTGAATGGCTGTAGCTCAACCTTATAAAGCTGGAAAAACGCTAGAAATAAATAAAGTATTCTGCACGAAGGAGAAAAAGATTAGAGTTACTGCCCAGCACAGAAGCAGAGATACAGAGAATTCAATTACAACGTTATCAATAAGAAATGCCTTATGTAATTGTTAGTTCAGTTACCCTCCCGCACCTTCGTTAACATAGCAGGTTGTAATTTGCTGTAGCTATAGTTTATGAGGTGCTTTTACACATTTAAAAGGGATTAACTTTAAAGAATCAAACTGCTGAGATATTTCAACAATCTATGACACAGCACAACTGTTAGACAGTGGCAACGCCCTGCAACACTTGACTGTCCCTTCTTGGGTAGTCTGCACTCATCTGCCACAGACTACACCTATATTCCAGCAGGGTTACGAAACAACCCAGTTCACTCTTCAGAAACGTCTTCTTTAGGGCATTCAAGTGTATCCAAAATAGAAATGAGCTCAGATGATTTAAACAGTTAAAATAATGGCAAATGGACTGGCTTTGCCAGGGAAATATACAAAGCATTGGAAAACCACAGCATTGCAACCTTTTTACATTATTGGCTGTTTCTTGTCTAACTTCCAAGTATTGTAAAAATGTCTGCAGGTATCTCAAGGGAGTCACTTTTAGAAATAATTTTTGTTTTATGCAGGAAATTAGGCTAAGAGCACTGAAAGCCATGGACCAATCTCACCTTCAAAAACTTGCTCAGAATGACAGGTAGCAGCATAGACAGCATCCATTTGTTAGAAAGTCCAATTTGAGAGTCCAATTAGCTCAAGTGTAACAGTAATTTATGCACAATTGAGATACCAAATGCCAATGCCACTCACTTGCTTTTTGTGTGTGCTGTTCAGTTTCACATCAATCATTCTTTGGAGGCGGCTATAAGCCGCATTGTTTATATAGCCAACCAGAACAGCCTCAAAGCTTGATTTTCCCAGGTGGTTATTTTTATGTCTCCCAATGATTTCCAGCAAAAAACACAGACTATGTGAACTTCTATCTCTCAATATACATAGGCTTTTCAGCTATTTTTCACTGATGAATTACAAGGTTTTTATACGTAGCAAGCAGGTAAGTTGTCTTCACCCATCAGTCATAAACAACATAGAAGTATTTTGCTTTTGATAATTCTAGATTTTTGGGGATCCTCTTGCAGTAGGCGGGGAACTTGGTCAGTATGATACAGGTACAAGAGTTAAGTTACTTAGTCATGCTTCTTTTTTTTGTCACAGATTTTTTGCATAAGTATAGACTCCAGAAAACAACTAGTTAACTAAGAGGTTATAAGGGCATAATATTCCAATTTGAAAGTGTTCATTACAAGCTTGTAGTTTAGAAAATACTGGATAAAACTCAGCAACGTACTCCATATTTAGTCTAAGCAGCTTCATAGCCAGGAGTAATTCCACTGAAATTGTGCATGCTCCTACAGACAGTAACACCAGGATGTTCTGAGTAACAGAGCTGTAACTGAATTTCTTACTACATAGGCTCTGACAAGTTAAGGTATCAACAATTTTAGCGGAATCCTTTAGTTGCCTGAAATAAAACACATTCTTGATCCTTTGTCAGAGGAGGATAAGAATGGTCAGTAACTCACAGGATCATCGTCCTCCCTTTGGTCTTTTTCATTTAGACAAATTGGAAGCCTAAGAATGACGATTACTCAGCACTTGCAGAGCAAAAATACACGTGAATCTATGTAATTGCAGGCAGTTTGTTACCCTCCAATGAAACCTTTGAATCAACAATTCTAAACGCACTAGCGTTTGCAAAGTTGTAGAGATTAATTCACATGGCTGTGAATTGATTTATTCCTTACTGATTTGGCTATATTGATTACTCTGATGCCTTCTTAACTTGCTTAACTTTGGATGTCATTTTTAGGTTATGTGCTTACCATACTCTTCTCATCTGATTAAATTACATCCTTGAATCAATTCTCTCTGCCATGCAACTGAATTTTCAGATATGGTTTCACTTAACTTTATGTGAGGTTATTTAGCTTTTCCCCCCGCAGACGGTTTCAATGAACGTGTATTCATTCTGCAGGGCCGCGAATAGGAACAGTAGATTAATTTTACTTATTTCAATAGTGAGGCTCATGGTTAAACCTCGCTCAGCATCACAGAAGGGATATGTTTGCTTTCCCATTTAGAGAAGCTTCTCAACTTCTTTTTGGAAGGAAATCCCTGCAAATTGAGTCGAGTCTCTCATCCTTATGCCATTTGCGCAATTTCTTTCCTCTAGCAGTAGAGGGCAGAAGGACTTACTGCCTGCCAGGCCAGCTGCCAGACCCGCACCCCTGCGGTGGGGCAAGAAAGGACTGCCAGGGAAGATCTGCTAGGCTGGGCGGGGGACTCAATCACTAGGAAAAGTATGGATCCGCTGACAGCAAACAGTTTCTCTTTCATCTCTTCATGCCTGCTCACCCTAATAGCAAGTGTGCTCCATTACAGGCTAATCACATGCACACGAAGTCGTTACTGTCACCACAAGCCATCCTTTCATGAGCACTGGCAGAGGATGCCACTGAAGCGTCTAGATATGAATCGCGAGTGTCCATAGCACCCAGTGTCTTGCAGGGACCTTCTGCAAGAGGCAAGGCATTCTCACATTGGGACCACTTCACTAGCAGTTCGATCTCTGCAAATGAAATCCTACAAAATTGCATTTAGTCAAATAAATATACAGGCAGTCTTGCTATCAGTGAGTCTGTAAACTGGTAAATACTTGACTAGAAGTGAATGGAAGAACAATGCAGTGACCTCTAGTCATGTTCGTGTTTATCCTCAACTCTTTCTCTCCTATTCCCCTTCTTTTTTGTTTCATACCCCACAGGAAGAAAAGGAAACATTTTTAGATATAAACAAGTAAAAAAAACCCTTAAAATATTTCTGCAGCAGAGAGGAATAGTCTTTGTAAAACAGTCCCAAGATTGTTTTTACAACAGGATCTATATTTTCAACAGAGGCTATAGGTTCTCATGAACGGGCACATTATTTTTTAAGCTATACTGTATAGCTGCAGACGCAGCTCCATTCAGGGTAAATGTAAGCCTTTAGAAGCTCTAAACGTCTTAAAAGACCAACTCTCCCATTTTCTAAAGTCTCAATCACAAGATTTAAACATTTGTTTTATAACATATTTTTAAAACTTTGTGAAACTTTTCCATAAGATGTTTTATTAGGTATTCAGTAAAGATGATGAAGGAAGGCTGTGGTAAGAAGTGCAGCACAGAGTGCTTTCATTTTATGCGAAACTTCCATAAACAGGAAACACTCATGTCTAAGTGATTAGTTACTATATAAAGTGATCCTTTTTCTTTACTTGAGAAAGAGAAATTAAACAGAAACTAAAGTTTAGAAGTTATACACCTGCATACACCGCTGTTCTTGACTGTGAATAGTTCAATGGATTCTTCTCACCACTCACTATTTCTCGAGCTTCTTTGAGGGGGCACTTCCTCTGATGACAGCTCAATGTAATCCCAAAGGAGCATTTTTTATATGATGTTCAATAAATAACATTGATCCTGTATGATTTAACTCTAAATTTGTTTCAAAGAAGCTTTGAAACTTTACAGAAGAAGAAACAGAACAGAGTCATTCGCCCTCTATTAGTAAAGTCTCATACTTTTCTTCTCTTTTCTCATGTAAGTCTTTCTAGTTTGCTGTAACTTTAGGGTTTTATGTAGTACCCTGCATAATCGTTATGGAAATAAGTGCTTTACTGTTTGTTTTAAGGGCGAGAGAGTGCAAAGGCAGTTACAGAAAGGTAATGATATATCACATGACTTCTTACCTAGCACAATACCATGTAATATTCAAAAATCGTGAGTTTTAACATCTCTACTAAACTTCATAAACCCCCTCAACTTCAGCTGTAGTGATTCCAGATTTTTTTATCTTCTTCCCAAACATCGTCACTTACAGCTTCTGTTTCTATAAACTTCTTTGTGCTGACAACCTTTGTACTGATGTAGCCTGGACTGACAGCAGTAGAAGATGTACATATGTTGACAGAGAGGCTCGAGTGCCTGTAGCTTCTGAGCGAATACATCATCTTCACACCAGCAGAAGTACCTTGAAATGCATTCACAGCCATCTTAGACATAATTACAACACGATGGCATAATTTACTTGGAGTTTCTTTATAGGTACACAGCGCTATATTATTCTGATCAGTGCTGGGAAATATCTCAATAAACTTGCAACGCAGACTTTTTATTGTTAACATCAAATCCCATTTGCCATTTTCACAAGCTATCTGGTGCTAATTACAGACACTGGGAATTATGTTAAGCAGGAGTTACTACTTTTTGAGGCTACAGATTGATAGTCAGAAACAAAAATTCTGCTGTGAAAGTACAGTGCTACTGTATTTATTTTTTGCTTTGGGAAAACTGTACAACTCCTAATACCTCTGACTTTGATACACTTCTTTTTATCACAAATTCATACCTATGTAATTCTTAACGAAAAAAAATTTGCATTTTAAATGGTGTGTCTCTTCTCCCCAAACACTTTTTTCTGTTTCCCTTATGACCTCGGTCTGCACTGAAAGGTCTGAAATCCGTAAGTGTCGGGGGGACTCATTAGGATCAATGGCAGCTTTAATGCTTTTTAACTGGCAGGAAATTTCCCCCAGCATTGAAGACAACAGTGGAGGCACAGCATACTCATGGTGCTTATTTCCATCTCATTCTTGTTCATTCTTCCTGCCCCTGTTGTGCAGAGCCAGGCTTGGTGCTGGCAGGTCTGCTTGTTGCATGCATAGCACCGACAGGGAAACGAGACGGAGTCGGCTGGGAGTTACAAAGTTCTGGTAGGGACAGTCCCCACTGTCACCAACACCAGAGCCAGCCCCACCTCACCCTAACTCCAGGCTGCAACTTATGCCTTGGCGCACCCTGATATCCACGGCTAAAGGACCGCACAGGGGATAATTCTCATAGTTGTCTATCCTCTGCTTTGGCAAGGTTCCTGAGCCCTGTTCCCACCAGGTGACTTGGATTTATCATTCTCAGAGCTCTAACCTTAATCTTGACTTTAACCCCTAGGCAAGTCCTAGGGCAGGAGCTCAGCCACATGTCCCAATTAACTAATGCCAAAGGGGTAAATTCCACCAGCAGCCCTCAAATCAATTTGCCCTCTCCCTTCACCTACACTTTCTGCGTGACTAAGCTTCAGCTTTCTCCTTCTTGGAACCATAACATATACCGAGATGTTTTCATGTGCAGGAGTCCTGCTGCCAAACCAAGCAGATATCCTGGTTGCACGGTTTCACTTTTCCCTTCCTCAGTTAACCAAACTGCTGTTAATCACGTTAAGCAGTCCCACCCTAAGAGTCTGTTCACAAATATTCGGATTAACGTTAACTCCATGTGTTAACTGCAAACCTGAGTGCTCAAACCACCTTGACAACCCTTGCTGTCAGGGCAGGTGACGGCAACAGAGCCAGATAACAGTCACAGTCCTCAAGGCAGAGACCCGAGAATCAGGATTTCAGAATATACCGTGATGTGAACCTGCTCTATATTCTAGATGAACTGACAGGGCACAATAGCCCTGTCAGCTCACCTTGGCTGACGGTATGGTTGTTGTTGAGCTGTTGTAGGAAAAGCTACAGGAAGACTGGCCATGAAGCCAACTGAACATGGTTTAAAGAATATAACAGTTCCTATAGTACAGCAGTGAGAAAGACAATGTCCTCCACAATACGGTTTGTTAACTCAGAGCAAACGGTGTCCTCAAGATGATGCCATTCATTCAGTATGCTACTACTTGGGGTGCTGAGCTCTAAAATCCAGAGGAAAAATTAAATCTATCATAAGCTTCCTATTTCCACTAGATTATGTCTATATTCTACATGAAAAAAATAAACAGAGCTGAAAAAAAGTGTCATATTACTACGCATTCATGATTTGCAACAACCTCTTAATGAGTTGACTGTGTTTTCTCTTGTACCTGACAGCCTTACGCTGTGCTACAGAGCATGTGAATGTGTTTTTACCATCAGATAGATAATCTTCAAGAGCTGCTTTTGCTTGGTTTGTCAAAGGTAATGCTTTGTACACCTCTGCTGGGAATCCTGAGCTGGCTGCTGAATACAGAGCTAAGAGGTCTAGGTATTGGCTTCCTTCCTTTTAATTATCGTTTCACATGTAAAGGAGACTGTTTTATCTTTCAGAGCACAAGGGTCATATAAATAGTCTTTAGTGCAGAAAAGAGCTAGACAGTTTCATGGTTATAATTTAAAATCTAGTTCCATTTCAGTTATTTAGTCTTGAAGCCAAATGAAGCAGAGAAATGTGAATTTTTATGATATTATGTCTTCCAAAAATATTGTTTTGATCTTATTCAAATCCTCCATCTTGATAAGCCAGAAACATTTTGTGGAGGCTAGCTTTTTTATAAAAGTGAAAATGAAACATTCCAGCAATTTCCCAAACACGATTTGAAAGAAAAAAGGCCACATTTTCTTTTTTTTCCTGAAAGCCATAGTAACAAAAACTGATCCGTCAAGAAATTGAATTAAAAGTTTTAAAGTTCACCTACAGTGTAAGTATCTTCATTTAAACACAACTATCAGAGTGTCTGAACATAACCATGTTTTTTTTTTTAATATTATATTCATTTGATGGAATTTCACTATGTAGATGTAATATAGACTTTTCTAAGTCACTTGACTGAGCGTACCGTGACATTCTGACTAAAAGATTAGCACCGTGCCGTTATCAGTAGAACATATTTTAAATGGATTAAGAACTGACTACTGGACAGATATCAAAACGGAGTAAGTTACTATTCACAGAAATATAGGGATTTCTTAACCCATGCAACTGCAAAATTGAGCTAAGTCTCATGGTCAAAGTCCTGCACACAATTTTTGTTCCTCTGCACTTTGAAACTGACAAACTTAGAATTATATGTAAAAGTATTTGCTTCTACTTCTCATTAAAAACAGCCAGGCAGATCTTAATACAAGACACTACCTGCATGAAATGTCAGGAAGATGATTCTGGTTTAACGTACACCTCTGTATTTGTTTACAAGTGAGGGAGAACACCACCACCTTATGAAACTAGTTGTTACAAGAGACATCAAAAGAACCGTGGCCAGCAGATCGAAGGACGTGATTCTGCCCCTCTACTTTGCTCTGGTGAGACCCCACCTGGAGTACTGCGTGCAGCTCTGGAGCCCTCAGCACAAGAAGGACATGGACCTGTTGGACCGGGTCCGGAGGAGGGCCATGAAGATGATCCAAAGGCTGGAGCACCTCTCCTATGAGGACAGGCTGAGGGAGTTGGGGTTGTTCAGCCTGGAGAAGAGAGGGCTCCAGGGAGACCTTATAGCAGCCTTCCAGTACCTGAAGGGGGCCTACAAGAAAGCTGGGGAGGGGCTGTTTGCAAGGGCATGTAGCGATAGGACGAGGGGCAATGGTTTTAAACTAGAGCAGGGCAGGTTTAGATTAGACATTAGGAAGAAGTTCTTTACAATGAGCGTGGTGAGACACTGGAACAGGTTGCCCAGAGAGGTGGTGGAGGCCCCTTCCCTGGAGACATTCGAGGCCAGGCTTGATGAGGCTCTGAGCAACCTGATGTAGTTGAAGATGTCCCTGCTTACTGCAGGGGGGTTGGACTAGATGACCTTTAAAGGTCCCTTCCAACCCAACACGTTCTATGATTCTAAGAGTAGAAATTATCTGAGCTGTCCTAACTTTTCAGCAACGACAACTACATGTACTATGTCTGCTTGAAATAGGCCTATGTTAATAAAACACCTGGTCTGACTGCACTGCGGTCTCCAGAGCTCTCCTGAAATGAGCTGAGAGGTTCAGAAACAATTCCCAGTTTGGTTCCACTATCACTTCAAAACGCGGAGGGACTATGAGCACAATCATAGCTGTGCTAGCTGTCCCCATTTGCCCTGCTGGCAAAGGGGGGATGATAACATGCCTAAATATTCATAAGCCAATGAACTCCCCTGCTCCCACTTCGGAAGGCTGGGGTTACAAGACAGATGTTTTAAAACAATTGATGCATGGCTCCCAGCAAAACTTTGACACACCATCATGCTGGTAGCGGTACCATCACAGCCAACAGAGACAAACACAGATCTTAAAGCCTCCCCTTATTAGTTTTGAGAGGGTTGGGGAAAGAAATCTTAGTGTAGTCATACTTACGAATCTTGATTTGTTAAGGGCTTGGATTAAAGCAGACTCAAAGAGGAGGGTAAGAGAGATATGGAGTAGCAGTCATTGCTACTTAGGCTTTGACCTACAAAGACATGTAAATTCTTGGTAACCTTCTCATTGTGCCAGGTGAGCTTTATTAAGGGAGGAGGGCATCTACAGCATGTGCCTAGTGGCACCCTAAAGTACTGCGATCTTTTCGCTGTGTGTTTAACGAGGCTTTAATTAAATCCTCTTCATTTGATTCCGTGAACCACTTTCAAGCAAGTAGCTTGCAATTTGGGAAAGCAACCTAAAGATTCTGGTGCTTAATTGACAAACTTGAGAAGAAAAAGGTTTAAGAAAATTGCTCTAGGGGCAGGGAATAACTCTGCTTCCTTTGACTCCAAACCAGGAAAAACTTACTTTCCTTTCTTTTAAGCCATGAGAGTATCTTTGCTTGGGAAATTTTGAAATTCAGAGAAAAGAACTGCCTACATACTGAAAAACAACTAACCACCAAATGCTGCCACCACCAAACCCACCACCCTTGGGCAAACACAGATTTTTCCCGTCCTAATCAAACTTATCAGAATGAATGTGGGTCTGCTTCTGTCTTCTCTATGTACAAATACAGTCAGGTAAATAAAATTGCATTAAAGCAACATGACAATTCACTCTGGGAAGTTCCCATCTTCAGTACTAATTTTATTTTCTGTCATTAGTCTTTCTGTTTCTGGAGCACAAAGTCACTTTTCTAAGCACACCTCTGCAAAAACAGCACAATTCTTTGGCTTCCCCATTCTCCCAGCCAAGTCTGATTTATCTCAGCACCAGTTATCAAACCTGAAATATAAACAACATAAGGAATTATAGGATTTACAGCTGCTGTTGGTAAGGGGGGAAAAAAAAGAAAAAAATAATCACAGGATTCACTTGTTAGGTTACAGTATTTCATGGAGGCAAAAATCAAGTGACTCAATCCCCCCCAACGTAACAAAGTTGACACATACTGTAAAGTGACCTCTGTTTGATCATGCAGTGGTCTAATGAATCAATCAAAATCAACCCTTCAGTCCAGGCAGTGGAGAGCATAATAAACAAAATTGCAAAACAGAACTGTGGTATTGATTTTTGTTAATCCAATCTTCCCCTTAGCACCAACCTATCATTAGATCCTTATGCACCGCCCCCCTCCCAACTCCTGCCCGGCAGCAATGACAGTTGGGGCTGTAGCTGTATTGACAACATTCTCATTAAACAACGCCATCCATTATAAAAATACACTCATCAAAAAATGTGACAACTGCTGCTCACGTCTTAAGCATTGTATAACCATAACTTGAGTGTCCATCTAATACCACTGCAAAATTAATAAATAGAAGCTCTGCGTTAAACAAGAACATATAGATTAACTTTGGGGGTTTTGTACCAATTAACTGTACCATTGTTTTAATTACGTTCATTTGTTATATCTTAGCTCTACAGAAAACTGCTAGAGAGCGGTTTGCAAATCCCGTTGTTTGAAAAGACAGACAACTGATTCAGCCTGCAATGCAGGAATACGCAACAGAAAACCACTTAATCCCCATGTGGTTTAGTTCTACCCCACTGACTGTGATAGAGGCGTAGACACAGGAAAGCAGTTTTAGCACAAATATCAAAAGCAAGGTTCAAATCCCAGGTCTCAGTTGGCCTCAGTGTACCTTGAAATTCAAGGGCTGGGATAAGAAGGCTGCTTCAAACAGTCAACAAGTATTTCCTTCCATATCAACTAGCTCTTTATTACACTGGGAAAACAGTGGCCACAGCACTAGTCATAATGGGCTCCCTACCCTAAAGGGACATAAGTGCAAAAAGAAGGGCAAGAGACAGACGATAATCACTGTGAACTTTAAAGTGTGCTGACAGCTGCACTACCCTTCAACTAATGCTCTCATCCACAAGAAATAGAGTCAATTTTACTTATTTTCTTCTTCCCCAAAAGGAAAACTCGGTGGCTGTGGTTTACCTTCTGAAAGATCTTCTCTCATCTTTAGCAGGACTACACAGACATTAACTTCCTTGTTTAGTTGCCTAATATTTGGTGATGTGGAAACTCCTATGTGTCATCCAGTAAAAAGGGGCAAGAGGAAAGCCTGAGCATCCTCCAGGAGCACAGCTGAAGGGAAGTTCTTAGGCAAAAAGAGAATTTTAAATTTAAAAAGCAAACAAACAAACAAAAGAAACCAAAACACAACAAAACAAAACAAGTCCAAACTGCTACAAAAAAGGTCAGTTCCATAAAGTCCAAACTACTACAAAAAAGGTCAGTTCCACAAAACCTTCGAGCTCTGGTTGCCTTGCATAAAAAATCTACTCTAACCATTTGGTTTTGCAAGTTATGTGCTGCATACATAATTAAAGCCTACTATTTTTTATTACAGAGAACAAGTGGCTAGATTTTTACCAGCAATATAAAAATAATAAGCCATTTGCTTTGGAACACTAGTAAAAATTTTGTGATCAAATGCAAGGTGTTTTATGGAAGCTTCCTTTCTCTATCATTATCTGTCATTTTCAGTCAAAACAGAGCTAATATTGGACATCTGGGAGAAAGGCTGCTTTTGTAGGCTTTGCTTCATGAGCAGAATATGGCAAATAACAGAATATTTTAAGTCTTCCCCCTTTGTGGTCAGAAATAAAAAGTGTAATAAATATGTTAAAAAGGGCTAATGAGTCCCAAGCAGCAAGATCTTCATCTTTCAGAGACGTTTATAGACTGTAATTATCTAATTACTGTTAATTGGTTGAGTGGGATGAGGGAGTACTGTGGGTGTAGGAGGGCATGCATCGTACTGCACATTTGGTACTTATCCTGACACCGCTGGGTGCAGTAATACACTACTGGCTCAGGAATATCAACAATTTACTTGCGAAGTTTTTTGCTTAAGTTTGCAGTTTTCATCTGTGGTTTAAAAACTATTGCTGATTCTTCAGGCTCTGTGCGTGCTAAGCCAGGAAAGTTGACTGGCTTCCTCTCATACTCATGAGATCTAGAGGAATTCATAGAATCTATGTTTTTACTAACTTTTCTACACAGTGAAACATCTTCTCTCTCAAAGAATGGCACACTACAATCCTGAAGCAACCATGTCTTCACAGCAACTAGTTCTTTGCATCCTGAGTCCCAGGCATGTAGTAAAAGACTACCTCTAACATAATTAGCCAAAACGGACTATCTCATCCCATCGTGAAGGCCTAATCGTTACAAAAATAGGAATTTCAGCATTCAGTGGTGCCACTTGGTATCTTTGTAAATGTGAACATAAGTATCTCTAGGACACTGCTGAACAGAAGTCATCGCCACTTCCACAGTGAGGATTATAGCAGTTCCGTGCCTCAAGGGTTAATCCCTTTAAAAGTGGTTTAATGGGGATGAGATGATCAGAAAAGAATCTGTTATGCACAATAACACAGTATTTGATACTCAGTTTTGTGCCAGAACACTTTGTACAGGTACGACTATTAAAATCTGATCCAAGCCCCATTCAACATGAAGAGCAAAATTGCGTGCTTAGCTAATTTTCACACTGACCTGACAGAACTTGAAATAAGTGACTCTGTGATGCAGAGGACTGTGGAGTCAGGCTTTTTTCCCCAGAAGTGAAACACCAAATAGTAACTCACAATGCCAGACAACCAGAATACCTGAATAATGTCTTGATCTTTGGTCAAATGCTTTCCTCCTCTGAGAAAACTGAACGTGAAGATTTTCAAATTTCTGGTGCATTAGGAAAACAAATTGAAGCGCCACTCTCTGGCACGCATCATTACCTGCTCACCCGGGTGGGCAAGGCACAAACTGAGCCTAATAGCCCTCCTTTGTCTTCTAAAACACAGTCCAGGGTCCTAAACACATTACCTACTGCCCAGAAATCAGTGTTTCATTAAACAGCCACTTTGCTTGTTAACACCTACTGTACTGCAAGTTACGTTGTGACCGTGTAAACTGCATAGCAAAATCATTGACATTAAAAGATTAACAGACATGTAAGAGTTTGAAGAAGAGCCTGCATCAGCTGAATCAGGGAAGGATAGACACATCATTGCTGCCTACTCCTCACAACTCAAATAACTGAGCCGGTAAAGCGTTGGCTATGAGAGGCTGGCTATGCCAGCACGTACATTGGCTCCTTCAACAACAGGTACCTCCATTCAATTAGAAAATAGTGTCAAGGGTGAACAGAGGCCTTTTTTGTAAGAAGATAGCAACATGTCCTTCAACATGGGGGAACTTAGTACGGAGAGGGTGACCTTGAAGAAATGAGAAGGGTAATCAGAAGGCAGAAAAAAATATTGCTATCCGCATAGAACATGTTGGGTTGGAAAGGACCTTTAAAGGTCATCTAGTCCAACCCCCCTGCAGTAAGCAGGGACAACTGCACACTGACACAGAACTCACACTTATATTTAGCAACCCACTATAGTTGTGAGAGTAGCCACTGCTTTTATTCTGTTTAATTTCCCTGCAAAGCTGGGAATAAGTGACATTTGGAAGATCATTTCCACGACACTACAAAAACATGAAAAAATTCGTATTTGATAGCATAATTTGCCATCAAAAAGTTATTTTCATTTACAAAGAAAGCTGTCATAGTAGCCAAGTTCTTAGCAAATTGATTGATTAAGGGAAATGAAAAAAGTTCAATGAAGGTAGCTAAGGTACAAGCTTAAAGAGCAAGGAGAATAATACAGGTCATCAGTATGAGGAGGTGCATTTTTTGGTCTTTTATTTTACTTTAAAGCAAGATGCTTGTAATGAGACAAAGGAGACCTCTTGAACTTTCAAAATACAGATCTTTGTTGGAAATCTATGAAAACAATGAGGATTTGCCATTAAGTTGTCTCCCTAACATGCAATACTAGACCACACAACTACATTCTTCACTTTCTGTGAACTAGATTTATCTTTCTGCTCACTTCTGCCTCTAAAAGCTTCCATATATGCTTAGACACTGTTAGAACAACTTCTTAAATACTGAGACTGCAAGATTAATTCATGCTCAAATTCCTATTTTGTACTAAAAAAAAGAAGCAGGAAAAAAGCCACATGACAGCACAAAAATCTGCGTCAGCCATTAATAGTGTATTTTGGACATTTTTGCTTTATATCATTCTCGCTCTCACTATATTGCTATTACTGCACTATTTCATGCCATATGTCTCAAACAAAATGCTACACCCAAAATAGTTACTCTCACATTTTGTTTTGTGATATTTTTCCCAAAAATTTCTGTAACAGGCTGGCTGCACTTCCTGGGAAAGAGAAATTCCCATATACCGGAACAGAGAAAGCTAAACAAGGTGTTATGGGTCCAGAGCCTCAGCACTGCTTATCAGAACTTCAAAACGTGCAGAGAGATTCAAACTGTCCATACCCTTTGGACTCTGGAGTTGACTACACAACTCTGAGTCCTCCATAACCCACAGAGGCCATTTTAGCATCTCTAACAGCACAAAGCCGGCAAACATTTGTTTACTCAGCCACGGCCTCATTTAGTGGAGAGCAGGAATATCGAGTGACTACTTGGAGATTTTTCCCAGCAACAACATAAACCACACCCCCCAACCTTCAATGTTATTTAGAAACAACAACAACAACTGTAAAAGCAGTTTGGATAACACTTAAATTTACGTTCCTGACTTTCACCATAATAGCCTAGTATTCTATAGTGAAGAGCACAGGCTTCTTTCACTACAATCGAAAGCTGTACAGAGCCAAACTATTATACTTTATCCATGTCTTTTGAAAGGCTCAGCCTGAATTTTTCCAACAAATTCGACACTTGTTCTCATTCTGTGCACCAAACTAAACTAATCTCTGAGAATTTCATGCTCTTTCTACTTTTTTTTTTTAAAATCTAAACATTGACAAGAGATTTATCACAATGGTTTCTGAGTGATTTATGATTACTTTTGTAACCAGCACTATAGGATAATCAATAACATATTCTCTTAATTTTAAATCTGATTATCCAGCAACCATCGTTTTCTCCTGAAGCATCATCCACAAAAAAATTTAAAAGTTAATATGGTCTTGAATTAATTTCCCTCACCACCCAGATGGCCTAATTACTGGCACTGAAAGAGCCAAGAAGGAAGAGTCCTTGTACCAGATTCAAAAGACTATAGCATACAGCATCCCTCATTTATTTTTTAAGTCTTTGTGGAACCCATAGTATCAAAACACACGTGGAGAAAGTTCACTTAAAATTACAATACTTTTTCTGCTCTCTTCAAAACTGCCATCTATTAAATCAAAAATTTATTTTCAAACTTAGCCATTTTCCACAGAGTGAATATAATAACAAACCTACAGATTTTTTCTAAGGCAAGTTTTGAGTAGACTACTAAGGAAAAAAGGTAATGTAAATATCACTCCAGTGCCTCCTTCCTTCTATGACTCGCACTACTATGCGGATGCCTATGAACCTCATATCTTGATATCCTGTGAAGACTGCAGGTATTCTTCACGTTTTATAGATCTGAAGAGTCAAATGGTGCTTTTCCCTTTTTTTTTTTGTAAAATTAAATAAGCTTTCAAATAAAAAAAGGTTTGATGTTTGAGTGAGAAATGAGGATTTTTGACATAATTTGTTGACACCCTTCCAGCCCTGTGTAGGCCAGTGAAATCCATAAGTGAACCTTCCAGTTCAGACTAACACAGATGCACAATCTTCCACGAGTAAGCACTGCAAGACTACAGCTTATGCAAAAGTCCAATATTAAAAACAATTAAAAGTATTACCTACAATTTTATCTTTTTCATCTAATGGCTTTACAGTCACCAGTATTTGTTTTAACCTCTCTGCTTTACTAGAATGTTAAAGCAGAGCAACACAAAAGGATTCTAACTAATTTTACTCATTTACAATGGCACTGCCTGAATTTACGTGAATAGAGTAATCCAGATTAGAATAAAGGAGCCGCCTCTACCTTTGCTTCTTGCTCCTAATCATTTTGCTCCTTCTGCCTCTGACCAAGTCTTACCAAGAGTAAGTGGGAACGGTGGCCTGCTGCTCAATGGCTGGTATAATGCAACTGCTCTGACAATCAGAGTTGTTGCTTCTCAGCGCAAAGCAAAACCACTTTCTGTCTCAGTTTCTGCATCCTTACTTCTGGATAATATCCCTCAGCGTACTGGGAGGTTTGATTAACATGTAAAGCTTTTTGAAATTCTTTACCAAAGGCAGCAGTGCAGAGTAATGTTTTCCAAATTGCATTGCAGGTGGAAGCTCATAAGATTTGCTATAAAGCTATCTGATCAAAAGCAACAGCTCCCATTGGCTTTAGTGGATTTAGTTGTAGCCCTGAACGAGCACAATCTCATTTATTAACATCCATTGTTCGTGGCATCATTGTTTTTCTCTCTAGCTAGTGATTTTCTCCAGTTCTTCTTTTCTGATATGCCCCATAGTAGGAACATTTTCACAGAGATAAAAGATATTACCTTCCCAAATGAAAACATTCAAAGGAAGTAATCATTTACGACCATAACTTATGAGCAAATCTTTCATGATTCTGAGGTCATTTGTATTAATCTCTGAAAGCTCAGCTGAACCTTCCTGCTCTTACAAAGCTGCATACAGTTTTCACATTATGAAGGTCTACAGTATCATACCTTTCACTTTGGGGTTTATCCTATTCAGAGATAGTAGATATTGCCTAAATTTTGCAGAGTGAAGGAGTTCATCTGAGCATTTCAAGGATCTATACAATTATATTCAATACAGTTTAATGTTTCCCCTCAAGTATCCCCAGCAGGAGTGGGTTAAAAGCATCACTGATTCTTTCTGTTTCTCAATACCAACATTGCTTTACTGGGATTTACTATTGATTCAACTACTGAGAGTGAGGACAGTGAGGTCAGTGATGTGGATTGAAAACCACCTAACTACCAGGTTCAAAGTGTAGTGACCAGCAGCACGAATTCCAGTTGGAGGCCAGTCACTGGTGGCGTGCCCCAGAGGGTGATACTGAGGCCAAATTAACATCTCCACTAATGACATGGATGATGGGACAAGCACATACCCTCAGCAAATTTGCAGAAACATAACTTGGAGGAATGACTGATGCAGTGGATGATTGAGGTGCCATTCAGAGGGACCTAAAAAAGCTGGAGAAATGGGTAGACAGGAATGCCATGAGGTTCAAAGGGAAATGCAAAGCCCTGCACCTGGGAAGGAATAACCCCATCCAGCAGTACAGGTCAGAGGCTAACTGTCTTGAAAGCAGCTTTGCAGAAAAAGACCTGGAGGTCCTGGTGGTCAGCAAGCTTAGCACAAGCCAGTGATGGATCCTTGTGGCAAATAACGTTAAGAGCATCTTGGGCTGCAATAGGAAAAGCATTGCCAGCAGCTCAAGGGAGGTGATTCTTCTCCTCTACTCTGCATGATAAAACACATCTGGAGTGCTGTGTCCAGTTCTGGGCGTCCCAGTATGAGAGACATATGGATACGTGCTGCCCAGTATCCAGATAGTGAGCCCAGCAAAGGGCCATGAAGATGCATCTGACATATGAGGGGTGGCTGAGAACTGGGACCAATCAGCCTGGAGAAGAGAAGGCTCAGCAGAGATCTCAGTAATGCGCATAAATACTTGAAAGAATAAAGATGACAGACCTGGACTCTTCTCAGTGGTATCCATGACAGAAAAAGAAGCAGTGGGCACACATAGAAAGACAAGACATTCCATTGAAACCATAAGAAGAAACTTTTTTACTGTAAAAGAGGTCAAACAACAGCGCAGGTTACCCACAGAGATTGTAGAGTCTCCATTGTTGGGGATATTCAAAACCCAGACAGAGTCCTGAGCAATCTGCTCTAGCTGACCATGCTTCAGCAGGAGGTTGAACTAGGCCATCTCCAGAGGTCCCTGCCCACCTCAAACACTCTGTGAACCTGTGACACAATTTGGTTTCCACCACATGATATTTTGGTTTCAATCACATGATATTAATAAACTCAGTAATTCCTTTTGTTGGAACAATGCGTTTAATTTAAAAGCTTGAGATTAAAACTACCTATATTTTAATCTCTAGATCATGGTTCTCTTTGCAAAATAGAAGAAAGTGAAGATTAGAAGGTCTCTACAGTAAAGTATACATACATCCACACAGATGCTAGAGATTTTGCTACTAAATTCTACCATGACATGGCACTGCCAGGTCAAAGGCAGAATGGATTCACTATATCTGAATGCTAAAGAATAAGGAGAAAAAAAAACAAACAATAAAAAAGCCAAAAATGTTTTCTTCTTCCTTCTCTTTGTGTTCTTCTATGAAAATGTTAATCCACACACTCATTTTGTGATTCCCCTCCCTCTCCTCTAATCTTTTTTCTGTTTTCTTTCCTGAATAGTCTTTGTTAGGACCTACCTAGGCTGACCGGTGAGAAGCAAATCAGGAAACTTTATCTCCGAGCTCTGGCATTCACTTTAGTTAATTGAAATCTTTCAGGTCTAACAAATCCACTTTCATGTCTCGAACTAGCTAGAAGAAAGCCAAAAAAGCATTTTTGCACAATGAAAAGAAAAGAGCTAAATGTTAAGTCTGACAGGATTCTGGATTAACTATTTAAAAAAATAAAATCAAAACACCACCCTGTAAAGAATTTAAAGTACCTCCAAGTAAAAATGTGTCATATTACTTAGTATGACATGAGTATTTACTAGTACTTTGCATGAATATGTGGCCTTGGAGAGGTGGAAGCATTCATTTATTACACCGGAGAGCTGTAGTTAAACGTCACGCTCTCCATGGCAATTGACAGTCTTTCACCACAGTAATATTCTTCTGTCAGAGACAAAGTAGGCATCTTTCTACTTTCTTCTAAGATTCTCTGTATTTGCAGTAGTTTCTCTCTGAGCATCTGAGTACTTATTTACAAAGATTCTCACAGAACTTCATGTTTGGCACATCATTTTTTTTTAGCAGAAGAACTTCTAAGCCAGACTTGGCTGCTCTGGTCTATCTCCAGTTGGAGCACTGGAAGTTGAGGATATCCACAATAACAAGAGGTAGAAAATTGTCATGCTAAAATTCAAACTTATGCCTACTTACTTCAAATTCCTGCTTCACCAAACACTTCTGTGGAAGAGACTGGAATCTTTGCTCAAATAAAAATAAATTATTTTTAAAGGGTAATGCTTTAAAGGTTAATGCTTTAAAGATTTGGGCTGAATAATAGCCAGTCAACCAAAAAACTACAGCAATGCCTCTCATTTGAAGGTCTTTATTTGAGATAAAATTTGTCATGCAATAGGCAATGTTTGCCACTTGGAAGTAACTTGGAGCTCAGGGATTCAGTAGTCTTACCCGACCACCCCTCCCTCCTTCCCTCCAATAGAACAGTTCTTTGGGTGTCTTGCCTTTTCTCCCAGGCACTATTCCACTGTGACAGGGGAAGGAAAAGGAGTTCTACTTTGCTAAGAAAACTGAAACAATGAAGTTGCTCTCTTCTGCTTAGGCAGCTTTCTACCAAACTAATGACAGTGAACTTCACAGTGGTCAAGTGGACAGAGAGTAGGATAGGAACAAAAATTTTACTGTACTTTAAATACAGACAAGTAAGATTTAGCACGCTCTCATCTATGGCAACGATCAGTATTCACTAACTTTTTTCCCCCACTAAGTAGTGTAAATAATCTGGTACTTAGACTTCTGCACATAAGACCTTTCAACCTGTGACTTTCTTCTAATCACTATTAAAAGTCTGAGTGCCATAATATCTCAAAGTTTCTGACCTAGGGTTCCTATGATTGTGTAAGTCTTAGGTTTCTTTTTTAAATTAGAAATTTAGTTGCACAGAAAAGTTTGACAAGTTAGCTTTAAAAATCTCAAAGGACAGTTATCAGAGTGTGTCATATGGGATTTCTTTAAAATCAGCATTTTTAAGCCAGTCTCAGCATTTTGAATGTCTGGCTTCAACAATATTGCTTCGATGTACAGCATAAGAAAATTATGTTTCTCTAGAACCAGCTCAATAGTTCATGTTTCAACACACATTTTAATTATTAAGTAACACGGTTTGGGAACATAGGTCACCCAAGCTTCTCATTTTATTTTCAACAAAAATAACATATACAAGGTTCTGATATGCCTAGTATAAAAATAAAGGCTTAGCCCCATGAAGTAATTATTTCACCAAGTTTTTGGCTGAAGCAGCAAAAATCTGTTTCTCTCCTTGTGTTACTGTTGCACGTGTATAGCCACCCACTTAAGAATGCAAGATCCCCTTTCTTATCCACACTATGAGTTTACAGAATGTGAAAAAAGTGGACATCCGCAGACTTAGCTGATGTCATGGGTGAGGTCACAGCCAAGAAGGGCTAACTCGCCACGGGGCCAATGGGCACGCAGGGCCAAGGCGTGCCGCGCCGCCTCTCCCGGCGCTGTTCGTGGTGCTGAAACGAGACTCCCGTAGAAGGAACATCGGCACCCGCAACAGATGCAAAAGGGAGTGGGGTGGGGGGGTGGAAGATACACAATTTACTCTTCTGTTAATTAGAAAGAAATATTCCTTTTGCCAATTCTCCCTTATAACAAAAAAAAAAAAAAAAAAAAGGGTAAATACACTTCCCACTGAACTTTTGAGAGCTGTAAATTATTAATACTTTGAACCTATGGTTCACAGTGCAGTAAGAGCGGTGGAAAAAATTAGCCAATTAAAATTAGTTTTAAAAAGTCAGATGCTTTATTTCCATGTAGAGAAAGAAAAACACCAGCAGAAATTAAGCAACTTGCCCATGCAATAGGACATGGGCCAAGACCTAAGGTATGTCATCTTGTAGTCCAACATTACGTCTACGTAGCTGGAGTCTAGGGTTCTTCTAAGCTCCCAGGACAGGACACTCATCTAGCTGCACCAGAGCTCTACATCAGCAGCATCAAACTTCCTTTGCACTCCAGTGTGCTCTTGGGGAGAGACATCCAGGCGTTATAAACATAGCTCTGAATAACATGGCCTATAAATGTTGGGGGAAAAAAGACACTTCACACTACAACTTTCCTGGAGACATTATTATCCTCAACTTGCTAGCAAGAATTTACTCTTGTTTTATGCAATTAACATTTTTGAACCGCCACAGCAAGCTTCAAGAAATGTAGCACCAGTAACCAGCAAAACAATCTCAAATTTAAGCTTATTTATTTCCCAGAGTAACATCTCCTACTACAGGAACTAGGCAGAGCAATAGCAATTTCTGTTCATAAAAAAGGTTTCTGTAAAGTCATTTCTTTATGTAGGCATGTTTTGGTGCCCATCCCCCCACCTCTCCTTTTCCCTTCCCTATTTCTAGCTCAGAGTATCTGTAGACCATAACATAGCATTTCAGAAAAAAAAAACAAAACAGGATACAATTGAAATTGGTGGCAGAAACGTATGTTTTAAGGGAGAACACCACCCAAAATAAGCTGATTTAAGCCATCCTTTCATAAAAATTTACTTTTTCCTTCTATCCCAAGTACAGTCCTATATTTTGGGTAGAAGTTTTTTCTCATCAGACAGTAGTACACAAAAATAAAAATATTTTTTTTTAAAGCAAAATTGTACAGAGCAAGCTCACAAAGAGGAAAAACTGTACTTGTAATTTGCACTTGAGTAACATCAAGTGGCCTTTCAATACACATTTGCTCAGCAAAGTCTGTTTTAAAAATAACTGTTCCATGCACTTCAAAAACTAATGCACATGTATACATAGAAAAACCTTTGATGACTACATGGCACAGCAACTTTTACTTCTAATGATACAAATGTCTTTTTCCTCTTAGACAACTGGTCGAATCAGGTGACTACCAGAACACATACAAGGATTATCAAGACTGTGGGCTTTTTCCACACTGGAGAACCAAGTAACACTTTTCTGACACCACTAATGGCATTTTAGTTCACTTCCTTTATAATGTAGAATGCCAACCAGCTTGCTGAATGAGGTGTACTGGTTTCTGAACATGTCCAGCACTATGTAAGACAAAAATTGCCCAAAACTTTAAACTTTTTAAAAAAAAAAAAACACAAACAACAAAACAAAACAAACAAAAAAACCAACCAAACAAAAAAAGCGCACAACAAAAAAACCACCACTCCACAAAACAACTCCTGATGTTGTGTGGGTGTTTCTTATTTGGGAAGAGAAGTGTAACATAAGATGGAGCAATGCAAGAGTTCAGGCTCTTACTAGCACTATGTTGATCAGATTCGAATTAAATTTTCTGTCTAAAAATAAAAAAAAAGCCAATACAAATTAAAGATACCTTATGAAATAGAGATACTCATTTCATTAGCTGATAGCCATTAACATGAGCAACATTTACAGCTAAAGGTGTATTTCAGTTTCACACCTCTAATAACCTAAAAATATAAATATTAGCATTTTATGTAGTCCTTGGGGAAAGAAAGCTCATAAAATAGTATTGCCTCTGAGTATCTTATCTGTTGCTCTACCTGCCCCAACATTCACTGAGCTTCAAACAAAATAACATTTCTGTTTACAGAGGGGGCCTCTTATTAAGTTCCACTTGTCATAGTGTCTTTGTGAGAAGTTTCGAGTCAAAAGCACAGTGGGAAGTCAGTGACTTCCACTGGTGTTTACACTGCCTTTTTTTTTTGTTAAAGCACAAAACTCAAAATTGAGTTCTTCCCTGTCCTATAGCATGCCCTAGGTAGGTGAGGTCCATCTGTCAGACTCACAAGATATCCACAATCAGCAAGCATATTTGAGCTGACAAAAGGGTCAAGGCTCAGGAGCAGAGTACTTCTCATGAAGGCAGTGTGGCTCTGAATTTGCAGACACAGTTAAGGAAAAGTTCTGGTGTCAAAGATTTGTGCTGCTGCCCCTGTGGGAAATAAGCCAAACTAATGAGGAATAATATTGAAAGATATTCCATTCTCCAGGCTCTCCTGTGCATCCAGTTTTCTCTATTTCAGCCTATTAGTCTTCATTCTGTGTCTCCTGCAGCGGCCCTTGTCAGCACATGAATAATTAATGTTAATAGTCTCATCAACTTCAGGGCATAGTGCAAGACTCATTGAGCAAATGTTGGTTGGGCTTGTCCTGCCTCATGATGAAGTCTTTTCTTTTACATAAAAGATCCCACAAAAGGAAAGCTGTGCTCTACTTCTTGGGTGTTCCTTGAATGTTCAAATGTAATAACTGCAAGCATTGCGTGTAGTATCTCATGGCATATAAATGTAGCCAGATTGTCTACTCAATGTGCACATTCAATGTCTGTAGGCAATAGCTGGTTTTACTTTAATCCAGTCTCTTTAAATCCATCCATAAGATTATTTTTTTCTGGTGGTTGTTGTAACAACGCATGGTATTGTAATGTCATAGTTACATTATGTTGGCCAGTGATTACTTCAAAAATTTTAAGTGTGGAACTGTTTCAGTCATGAAGTATTTCTACACACTCCCCAAACCGGCTTGTCCACTGAAGATGTCAGCACAAAACAGATGAGTGAGGAGAATGTTAGATCCATTATGTCTGATTACTACTGCTAACAGTAATACAAGCTCTCACTAGTGACCTGTATTTTTCCCTCTTTTTAATCTATTCCTGAATCCATAATAGAAAATTAGAATTACAATGGATTTTCTCCTTTTGTCTGTGACTGTAAATGAAACACAGATAAAGTAAGCACCAAACCCTACTTTTGATAAACAGACTAGCAAGTTAGGTTACAAGAGGTGAATACTACTTATAAAAGAGATCAGCGAGATGCGCCTGGTTTCTAAGTCACAGCAAGCTTTCCTCCAAAGTGAAATACAATTATGGTTAACTGTAACACCCAAAGTTCTGTTTAAGCAGACCATTTTATGAAAGTGTGATGAATTGTTGAATACCAAACACAGTTGAATAAAATACCATATGATTCCTCAGACTACTGTAAATTACGCCCATCCATCTTAATAGAAAAAATCTAGAAAATGACAAAATTGTAAGTTGGAAGTTTCATCGATTCTGACTCATGTAAAATAACCCCCCAAAATAAATCTCTACTTTGACCTGCCAAGAAACAGTAAATTCACACTTGACCACAATAAGAATGCACAAATAACAACTTGCCCAAGCCTCTAGAATTTGAAAATGGAAGTTACTTAATTAAAAACCCAGAAGTTTTAGAATACATGAAACAAATATAATAATAGTTTATGAAATATACTTAATGTAATACTATGGTGTCTTTATCCTTTTCATTTAGCATAAGCATAACATGACCTCTAGGTATTACAAACCCATTAAATTGTTTGCTTTAAAAGCAATCTGTACTATTGGTGATGTTCTTCAAGTAGTATGGGTGCATTCTTCACTGTTGAGTAGAACAAGCAAAACTCTAAAGTAGATTTGAAACTGGTCTAAACTCGGAGAAAAAAACAAAAACAATCTGACCAGATGGCTTTCAACTGTAGTAAAAAAGAGTAAATTCAGCAGAACGGGAGGAAATAGCACATTAGCACATTTTTTTGCATTAAACTGGAACCTGCCTTGCAGTATGAGACAAACATTAGGCTAAGCATGCAATTCAATCTGTTCCCGAACTTAAGACCTTAGTCAGGTTCTTTGTTTTAATTTTGCAAGTCTTCACACGGTAGCAGGAAGAACAAGACATGAGACAGGCAACTGCTGGGCAGGAGCACTATCTGAAACAGGCTCACACTCACTGCCTGCAGCGTGGATGGACATTTGGATTGACAGCATCCCATAAACGGCGGGATGATCCAAGCTCCCACTTCTACAGTGCGTTACGATTCAGTCATGCACAGTCTGCAGTTCAACTTCACAAGTATTTTGCTAGTTTGAATTGCTTCTTCCCTCCATCCCACTAAATAAAAACAGCCCATTATATGACACTCCATACGTTCTGGTGACTTTTCTGGTCTGCTTTAATTGGGTAAACTTGAATTGGCTTAAAAGTAAGAAAAAAAATAATTGAGAGGCAGACCAGGAAATATATTGAAATTCACTTTGCCTGCTTAGTATATAATGAATGATGAAAGCATTAGCTTTAAAGAGATAATTAGTTTCATAGTCCACAACAGTGAATATTTACTAGGGATACTTAGAAGAATTTCTTTGAGTGAGTGAACTAATAAATTTTAATGAAGACAAGTGTGATATTTGGGGTTATACAATTAAAAGCAAACATATAGCATATTTAGCAAATTGAAAACCAACTAGTTTGATGTATAAAACACACATTTGTTTTAGCAGTATTTTGTCATTTTTGAAACTAACTATGCACCCACATCTACTTTTAATTAAAGTTCTAAACCTGTTTTTTTTTTAAGTTTAATCAGTTACCCATAGTACCAAAAATGTGGATGTTAAAAATATGAAGCAATGTACAAAATAGTCTAAATAAGCAGCAATTTAGAAATAAACTCAAGCCTTATCCAGATGTACAGAAAAAAAACCAACACAACCCCCCCAACAATCTAACATGCCATTAAACAGAAGGCAACATAGAACAAAGGAACTTCAAAGTAGATGGTCAGCAGGATGCTGGTTTGTTGTGGACTGGGCCATGAAAATGAAGTGGCTAATATTTTTTAGCTACAACAACTGCAAAAGATGATTATACCTTCAGCTATTTGCATCTGCTTATAAGAGGTATGAGATTTGTATTTCTTGTTACTACTTACCACATACACTGCACTGGAATCCAGTGAAACGCTGTGCCAGTCTCACACATTGACCTTGAAAACGTGGAAGCAAACAGACAACGCCCCACCTTGACTTCTAGAATGATACATTTTCTCTAATGACTTAAAAAAAAATGAGCAAGGGTCTTAAAACAGAGAATACTGGCACAGCACTGGTCCTGTAGCTTCCTTTCTGTTTTTCCATGGCAGCCAAGCATATTGTACAACACCTGTCTTTAACATACCTGATGGTTTCTACAGCCCGATAGACCCTTCACCAGCCCAAAGCAGCCCAGTAATCTGAAGTTATTTCCCTTCCATTTGCCTGCAATACAAAGTAAGTGCCAGGTTGTCAGAGTTTCCCTGTAAGGACAGGATTTTCCTCTGAAATCCCATTTATTTAGATAAGCAGAAAAAGTGACATAACAGCACAAACAGAAGAAAAATAATGCTAATTGGGCATGTGGGAAAATCTCCATGCTGTCTGAGAACCGTGGCTTTATTATGTCAGAGCACTTGAGTTCAAGTGCCAAAATATACTGTAGAGTATTCAAACACAACGGGCAGGTCTAATAGAAAGACAGGAGAACAACAGAGCAGGCAGTAAACAAATTTAAAGGAGATGGATAACAGGAACAGCAAAAGGAAGGTATTATAAAAGAAAATATCAGACCATCCTAATTCTATACAGGTGCAAAACTCTTGTTTGCACGCTGACAGCATATTTCCAGAATTCTAGTATAAACTTCTAAAACACTGGCATAAACATTGCCATTTCCCCCCCTACGTTCATCTGCTGGTTAGGATACGCTGCCTCATTCCTGTAAATCCACCTGTACCTGCTCCAGTCTGGGAGATATATGGTCATTTCAAGTAAAATCTCTAGTCCCACTTAATTTAGCAAGGTTATCACAGTCCTAAAATCCTGTGTGCGAATTCTACACAGAAGGGAAAGTGGCTCCAAGTCAGGCATGCAGTGGTATAAGCAGTTTACCTGAAATCATAGGATTCTTCCTTAAGAGAAGTAAATAAGTCAAGCAATGTTGGTTTAGGATTTCCTCCTTTACGCAATACAATAAGCAAAATCCTTCAAACCCCACATAACAACACGCTGTTGTAGATTATACATTGTGATATTTTTCATAAACTACCCATTGTGTCTGCGTGAATGATGCTAAGCCCTGTATGCTCTTTTTCTGGAAAGCAAATTGCATCCAACCTACCAGATTAATGACACTTATAAATAAACAAAAAACCTACAATTTAGCGTTAATAAAAGACCAGCTGGCATTCTACTGTGGAGCTGAAGGTGCAGCGTGCACTGACAGAGATTGGTGACAGGTTGCTGAGTCATTTTTCACTTACTCTATGGGTGTTTTTCAGCGTGAGGAGCTTGCAAGCAATGATGCAGCTATCTCTGTCCGAGTGTTATCTCGCCCTCGTAACAGAAATCAGTAATTAAAGTTTAATATGCAGCATTGAGACTATCTGCATCTCTCAAGGGGCCACTAGAAGGAAATTAGCAAAGAATGATGCAAGTTTGCTAGAAGGATTTGATAGCCAATTCTAATTTCATCAGCTTTGATTGGGAAATTGAAAAGGCACCTCTGGGGGCACTAGCCATGTGTTTCCTGCAAGTTTCTGATTTAATTAAACAAGACACATGGCAGATTTTGAATTTACCCAACGTAAACCTCTGCAATTGCCATGGATTTGTCCCGCAGAAGCTCCCCGCTCTACTTTGATAACCCAAACTTCCTAGCATAAAACACTGTCACACAATGCCAAGCGGAAGAAAAGCAGACAGACAATTGAAATTATATGCTGATTAGATGCCAAGAGAAGATTGCTTCTAATGCTGTGCCATGCTAGCAACAGAACAAGATTAAAGCCCTTTTAGTTGAAACAAGAATCAGCTTGTAGCACCCTTTAGGTTTTTTGTGCCAGAGCAAGGGTTTTTTTGAAAGGTTATTCAAAAGGTTCAAGTGTTTTGAAAGGTTATGGGCTTATAGAAAGCTCATAATTTTCAAGACTACCAGCTCTTTGAGTTCTCATTGAGCTCACGTGATGGTAGTTTCTTACCGGCATTATTCATACTTGGTACTGCTAGCGACCCATTTCTCTTGATGCAAACCAAGCAACGCCAGCAAATTAGCTTTGCACCTGGCTAAGACTTCTTCCCACATTTTTCCAGCACTCTCAGTTTACAATATAGTAACCAATGGGAATATTTCTACATCTTGGGTATAGAATATATACTTCAGAGATGTAATTATAGGATTTTTTTTTTTGATCTGGCTAGCAAGAGAACAAAAAGGCTTGTTTAGACGTCTTTTACACTTCCATTTCTTGTAGCTCACCCTCTGTTATTGACCATTCTCTGCTGCATGTGACTGCAAGTGGCTATTTTACTAGTAAAAGTTCTCTACGTATAATTTAAAAATCAGCCGTTACCATGACATGAAAGGGATAAGGTATAGAGTCTTTAGGCTGGAATCTCTCACAGAATTTTCTTTTCTGCAATCAGGTGGTTTACATTTCTAGATTTCCATTCCCTGCTTCTCTGTATTTCAGGAAAGGATGAAATCCAGTTATATTGCAGCAGTTTTAGGTTTTTTTGTTGTTGTTAGTTTGGTTTTTGTTTTGTGTTTTTTTTTTTTCAAGCACGTAACAGTGCTTAGAATACAGAGGAAGAAGCTGCAATAAAATAGTGCAGCACAGATTAAAAGCACAGGACTGACTTCTGATGTCCAACAGTCCAGAAGACATTACTTTATCCTGCATCAGGCTCTGGAAAATAAGCATTATCACTGCTGGCCAGACTGGTAGTTGAAGGATTGGCTAGTTTGGAAAGGAGTTTATACTTCTTGTGATGCAGATCCTTGGCTATGAAAAGCCAATTGCTAGTTTTACATCAAGAAAACTTCACACTCCCAAGTAGCTCCAAGTAAGGAAGCTTCAGGTGTCAACTGCTAATTTAAGCAAATCAATGTCATTTTGATTAGTGCTATGTGAATTTGAGGAAAAATTGCCAGGTTAGCACATTCACTTTTCTCATGAAAGTCCCCATGTGTACAAGCTTATGTAAGCTTAATTAAAGTCAACAAAGTGCAACTTCTTTTTTAAAACTCCTTTTATTGGAGTCTAATTAATCATTATAGTCACCAGGGCAGGTTTTCCAAAAATCAACAAAAGACAGAGGGCCTTATGCCATTCTCTGTTTATAGTTATGGAAAACAAACAATAGTCCAGAGAGAAAGCTTAATTTTTATTTGACACATGCAACTTAATGAATATAGCAGTTTTATTTCTAATGGGGTCACTAATTTTCATTTCAAATATAGAAGGCTTATGTCAATATCATTAAGTGTTCTAGATAAGTAGCAGCAGCAGAAGAAACTTTTTTTGGTCTTAATTTTTTTTTTTTTTTCTAATGAAGAGAAATGCTTGCTGTTTTGCTTTTCTTTGTTCTGGCAAATGCTTCACCTTTTCAAGTGTATTCTGACTGTAACACAGCTTGATTTGAAGGAGGGAGGGGAAAGAAATTATTAATTTCAGACTTTTTCCTCTGGCTGAGGAAAGGGGGAAATTTTAATGTTTGTTTTGAAGAAATGCTTTTTTTCTCCAGAAAAACTCTTTTCTCCAAAGTTTCCAAATTTCAATACAATTTAAGGCAAGTCACTTTCTTCAGAAAACACTACTTATTTTTATGAAGAAGGTACTGCCTACCAGAAGCAAAGAACAAGGAAGACATTATACAATGGTTAGAGTTGGAGGGGACCTTAAAGATCATCTAGTTCCAACCACCCCTGCTATGGGCAGGGACACCACCATTAGAACCAGGTTGCTCAAAGCCCCATCCAGCCTGTCCTTGAACACTTCCAGGGATGGGGCATCCACAACCTCCCCGGGGCAACCTGTTCCAGTGTCTCACCACACTCACAGTAAAGAATTTCTTCCTAATATCTAATTTAAATCTACCCTCCTTCAGTTTAAAACCATAATCCCTTGTCCTATCATTACACTCCCTGATAAAGAGTCCCTACCCATCTTTCCTGTAGGTCCCCTTCAGGTACTGGAAGGCAGCTATAAGGTCTCTCCGGAGCCTTCTCCGGGCTGAACAACCCCAACTCTCTCAGCCTGTCTTCATAGGAGAGGGGCTCCAGCCCTCTGGTCATCTTCGTGGCCCTCCTCTGGACTGGCTCCAATAGATCCATGTCCTCCTTACATTGGGAGTTCAAGCTGGACACAGTACTCCACGTGTGGTCTCACCAGAGCAGAGTAGAGGGGCAGAACTACATCCCTCGACCTACTGGCCACAGTTCTTTTGATGCAGCCCAGGATGCAGTTGGCTTTCTGGGCTGTGAGTGTACATTACCAGCACATGCTGAGCTTCTCATCCAAAACCCTTAAGTCCTTCCCCTCAGGGCTGCTCTCAAGCCATTCTCTGCCCAGCCTGTATTTGTGCTTGGGATTGCTGTGACCCAGGTGCAGGACCTTGCACTTGGCCTTGGTGAGGTTCGCATGGGCCCACCTCTCAAGCCTGTCCAGGTCCCTCTGGATGGCATCTCTTCCCTCCAGCGTGCTGACTGCTCCACACAGCTTGGTGTCATCGGCAAACTTGCTGAGGGTGCACTCAATCCCACTGTCCCTGTGACCCAAAATGATGTTAAATAGCACCAGTACCAACCCCTGAGGAGCACCACTCCTTACTGGTCACCACTTGGACATCGAGCTGTTGACTGCAACTCTTTGAGAGCAGCCATTCAGCCAGTTCCTTATCCACCAAGAGGTCCATCCATCAAATCCATGTATTTCCAATTTAGAGACCAGGATGTCACGTGGGACGGTGTCAAATGCTTTGCACAAGTCCAGGTAGATGACATCAGCTTCTCTTCCCTTATCACCAATGCTGTAATACTGTCGTAGAAGGCCATCACATTGATCTGATTCAATTTGCCTAAGTGTAAGCATTAACCTGGGTATTGAATAAGTGAAATCTCAATCGTACCTAACTCTTGCTGAAGGAGGAAACCTTTCCTAGTCAGTACCAGGCTGCAGAATCGTCCTGAGGAATCTCCTCAACATCCTTAAAGCATCAGGAGCCATGACTGGCAGCAATAAGTAATAAACACATGAAGTGTTCCAAAGGATAAGCTTACCCTCTCTTCAGGCCTTTGTATCTCTCCCTTCTGCACTGGTGTTGTTTTATTCATTTCTACTAGACATCCTCCACTTTATTCCCACAATTCTACTCCGCAGTATAGAGCATGGACCAAAGTAGTAATTTCTACAAGTAGGGGAAAAACTCAGGAGTTTGTGATTTTTTTTAATTCTTTTTTTCCTTGGCCCTGCACTTGAACAGGAATGTGTTTAGGACACTTGCTTGTACTCTCAAATTCTGCACCTTCCCTCTTATGTCTGCCTAAGAATTTCTAGCCCAACTCAATTAAAAAAAAAAAAAGCTTGCATAGCACTGCTTTTCATTTCCTCATCTTCTCTCTTCTAGTTGCTTCCGCAACGATAGCATTATATATTGCTGGAGCATTTGCAGGCTGTCAGTGTTGAGTGGCAAGCTGAGGGTGATGGCAAACTGCACCTAACTAGCCTGGGTACGCAGTGATCTGATTATCGTCAGGTATGTGTGCTGCCTACAATGAGTACAGATGTTTCATAGCTTTCCAGCTAAAATTTTTGATGCCTCAAATTAAAGCTCACTAGGTTTTCCTTCCCTCTCCTATCATAACACAGTATTTTGAAACAGTTAATGTGCCAGAATTGATTTCTGCTGTGTGCTTCCTTTACATAAATAAGTTACTTAAAAAATATTAGCCTATAAAATAGCTTTTGTCATTGTTGTTTCTAACTCTAAGAACCTTGCTAATCATTACGCAGATTTATTTACACTGTGAGCCTTCAAGCTAGTGTAATTATGTCATTCTTCACACTTGTATCAGGGCACCACTGAAGGCATTAAGAGGTTAGTAGAACTTGCAATAATAGGTGGTCTTTTCTGTGACTTATTTGCCCCCCTTCTGGTGAGACTTTTATTGTCACTTAATAATATTACAGTGTGTGTGTTGGGGAGGGGGGGTAATTTTGTTATTACCTGCTTCAAGAATAGCATTATGAAGGTGAAAAACTCCATATCCAGAAGAGTTCACTAAGGGTGCAGACATACCATTTAAACAGCAACATTATAATTATCCAAAGCTTGCTATTTCATATTTTTACTTAGTGTTGGTCGATATAAGCTAGAAAAGATTAGTGTAAAGCTATTTGGTGAAGAGCAAGATGACCCTTTGTATTCAGAGCTGATCAATAACAACTTACACTGTAAGAACCACGATGCACAAACTGTCTTCCTTCATGCTAATTCAATAGGAAATAGGGAGGAGCTGTACCACTGTCACGCACTGAACAAATAAGCTTAATGCTGAGTTATTAATAGCGTTTGAAATGGAATCCTTAAAATTTGTTTTGAAAACTTGCTAAAGTAAAGCCGAGGTTATAACATAACCTCACCTGAAGCTACAGAAGAACATACAGCATTTTAAAGATGTTTTTCTTCCATTTAAGACTCAGCAAAAATGGAATCTCGTATTGCTTGGGAAGCTTTGTCTCATTTTTAGACTCTCATCTCATTTCTGAAATAAGCTTTTCATGTGTCCACTAGCAGCTGAACACATATGCAGAACCAGAATTCTCTCTTGCTTACAGCGTTTCCTTGTGTGCGTCCAACACTCATTAGCCCAAAATAACCTGGTCCCTTTACAACAAAGGAGAGCCATCAGCAAGCCAGATCATACCAGAGAACCTGATCCGCTGTCATTAATATTGCGTTGTCTATGGACAACTCTTAACGCAGCATCATTATGCTACACAGAGTCTAACCACTTCCTCCTATGGTGACTACCAGTATTGCTACAGGAGACTGGTTACCTTCTGCACATCACCGGAAGTCCAGATCATTCCTTAATAAGATACAAAGATTAGTCTCGGAGCAAGGAAGAGCCTTTTCTGTATAAACAGTGAAATAAAGCCTTTGCAAGCCTCCTGCTGTCAAGCACCATCGTGGAGATTACAACATCTGAGGCATTGGCATTGCAGAGACCTGGCACAAAGTCTGACAATGAGCTACCATACTGTGGGTGTCAGGAGTGATGTCACACGTCAGCAAAACAGCATTCACCAGCTGGAGGCCCACAAACGCCAGTTATAATTATAAACTTTATTTTCAAATAGAGTTCACAGTTTATACAGGATATACTTCATGCCATCAGAGCATTTGAGCACTGCACCAAACAAATTGGTGGCATGTTATTTTCTTAACAATAGAGCCATAAACATAACATGATGTATTTTATTCATTCAGAAGAACAATAATCTTTTGCGGTCGGTTCATCTAGGATTGTAGCATGTGTTATCCAGATGTGCAAGCAAAATACCTAATGATTCTTTCCGTACAAATAGCTGTTATCCTCTGCTCAACTTTCGCCTTTAGACTCGTTATTATTGTTTTTATATTTTTAGTTCCTAAAAATCTAATGCTTTAAGTTCTACAAATTTAAGTACATGCCCATTCACCTAAACATTGATTTAAGTGTCTATTTCAGGTTTGCCAGAGAGATTTTGCTCAGTTTCGCATACCTTGATGCCATTGTACTCATGCGACAGCTCAGGAGGCAGAGAATAAACATGAAAAGAACCGGCCAGTCAGTTTGTGATTTCACCCACGCTTTCAAATTTCCATTTGGCAGGAGTGTAACATTTTACTGCTGCTCTAGACTTCATCCTTCTTTCTTCTGTTCTATAACCATCCCTCTTCTTCCAAGGCATTGCTGTAGCATATTTAATTAAGGACTCCATTCTAAGCTTTCTATATGAACCTTAGGAAGCTCTTAAAATAGTCAATTCCTTCATATACTTGCATGGGGTCTGACAGTCTTATTATGTGTATATATAGCTATATATACATATGTATGGAAAACTACATACACATTTTTTTGAAGCGGCTTGGTAACATACTAATGAGAATTTAAAACAATAAATAAGAGTGAGAAGGTATTATTTTCCTGGTGTACTCCAATTAATTCTGATCCACCAGAAAACATCTGCCCCACTGTGTTATTGCAAATTATATCAATTCCTCCTTGCTTCTGTAAGCTAGTATGAAATTGCACGCAAAGCAGGCTATAGGTAAGGAACTCTCCTGAGACAAGCTGCTTAGTAACTTTTAGAAACTAGAATCGGATGTAAAAAAAGTTAAGTTTTACCCATTTTTTTTTCATAACTTGGAAAATAAGGCAGTGTTGTTCACCTACAGTGAACAGACCTCCTGCATTAATTAACTACTTCTTAAACTGTCCATTTAGATAAATGGAGAAAATTCCACTAGAGATGAAAACTAGGCTCACTACAAAATAGAGCATCTGAGTGACAGACTTGTAATCTGCATTTAAAAAAATGGAGGAGATATGAATGAAAGGACAGAGACACATCAGATATGTGCTGTCAAAAATCTCTTCTAGAACTTGCTGCACTTAATTCCTTTATAACATGCTGACAGGAATGATGTATCATTTAGTACTTTAAAAGATTCTTCAGTAAGCCAGAAAAAGTGATAAGCAGTTCTTTTGACCCTGGCACCCAGAATAATTATGATTATCTGCACTATTTACCCTGAAAGGAATCAGACACTGTTCATGGTCTGTTAGTTCAGCTATGATGTTTGATAATCTATATGCACAAGTCATTGAAGGTCACTCAACCTTAGAGTACTTCAAACACACTTAGTTAGCCTTTACTGAATAGTAAAGTGCAAGTGCCCCATTTCTATTGCTATGACACTATTGAAAGACTGGAACTGCTGAAGGATGAAAATAATTTCATTTTATGTCTGCTATGTAGAAAGATTTGAATAAACCCACTTGTTTGGTTGGACTGTAAATATGAAATACCTGCTGGGATATTGCAGAAGTGAAGACTAAGCAGAAGGAAAATGAAGCTGAAGCAAATTAAGCTGATTCTGTGTAACTGGTTAAGCGTTACCAGAATTTCCCCTCCACCCACACACAGAACTAAAGAACCGTATAAGCATTCTTTAGCTACAACTTTGCCTCAGTTGACTAGCAAGGGCAACTGTGCTGGTTGTTTTCAAAGTTTCAAATGTTCAAATGTTTTCAAAGTATCAAATAAAATGCCAGCTCCTGGATTGCATGATGAAAATATTTTTATAAAACTGAAGTCACATGGGAATTTTACAGGCATTTTAAAATTATAAGAGATGTTGTTAGAAGTATAATACAACAAAGAGACCACCAACTCACTAGCTTATGTTTAAATGTAAGCAACAATTACATTTAAAAAATACAATGGATCGTCTCTGTAGACCTACTCAATAAACTTACAGAAATTCAACTCATCACACAGGGGAGTGAAGAGGCACGCCAAAAAAACCAAAACGCGGCTTTTCAATAAAAAAGGGCTACTTGATTGATCTATGCTCACTGAAAGGCACGATAACATTGCCTGGCCATTTTGGGGAGTAGATCTACTGATCTTCCAGAGATGACATCTTTTTTTCACTGCTCTAAATGTACAGAAAGCACCAGACTTTGAGCAGGCACAAGAGTATCCATTCAAGACCAACTTTTACACTCTAGATTTGGAAAAAATAAAATATAGAACCAAAGTTAAAAGATTACACCTAGTTCTCCACTGCTGCGATGACACAGCCTTCCAACTTTTTCAGAAATCAATGTTCTCACACTTATACAAAATTAGCATTAGAGAGGAGAGACTCAGTCCTCAGTATTGATTCGTCATCTCTATGAATTGAGCCTGTTTGTAACAGAAAAGACACTTCTAAACGAATAATCTCTTTAAAAGTACATTATAATCTTTTATGACTGTCACAGAAATACATTTTCTTTACTACTGTATAGTCTGCTTCCATGCGAAAAAAAAAGAAACAACCAAAAAAACAGGGGAGAAAAGATTCAGACTGTGCCTGATTTTGCGAGACATACCTGACTCCCTAGGTATTTTTCTTTTTGAAGTTGCAATTTCTTATTTGGAAATTAGATATTACATGTACGACTGCAAACTTGGAATGTTTTTCATCCTTTTAGCCTGGCTGAACCAACACTGAGATGAGAGCAAGTCTCTTCAGATTCTACGTGTATCATCTCTAACAGCTTTGCTTACCAAGTTTTAACTACTGAAACCATTGTGGAAGATACATGAAAAGCCAGACAGTTCTCAAATCGCCGTTATCTAGGGGCACAGCAAGAATTTCAACACAACCTCATTCTGAATAAGTTGGAAGTGCCACTAAGAACAGTCTGAAGATGTTTCTGCTTCTCTCCAAAACTTTAAAAGAGAGTAGTAGATTAACAGCTCTTTGTTAGGTGTCCCTCCCCCGCCATCCCCCGTATGTTAAGTTTATAAAAGTCTCAGTCTTAGGATAAAATCCTGAGCTGATTTTTTTTTTTTTAATTTATTTTCCTAATCCTATCTACAGCCTCAACATTTGTTGTTAGATTATTTATTTCTTATAAATAACCAAACTAAACACACACATAGTTCTGCTGAAGCTTTATGGTAGCAAGATGGTGTATTTAAATCAGATGTTAAAAAAAAATCAATACACAATTATTTTTTTATACATCTATGTTATTCAGCTTTCCTTTGGATTTCTCTATTAATCTTAAATTAATTTTCTTTATGCAAAGGTTATAATGCCATTATTGGGTTTTGTATCTGAAATACTTTAAAAAAGAAAGAGTATCAAGTATTTTAATATATTATAAGGAAATCTATATCCAGGTAACAGATCAAAGCTGCGTATTTCATTTTTACCACCAAATAGAATTGCATGTTCCTTTGTTTAGCACAAATAAATCACGCCGGGGTAAAGAATGGTATAAAGAGCTGTCAGAGAGAAGGATTTGGGCATTTCCTTTTTTTTTTTCGTCCTCTATTTAAAGTGGTACATTTCCTGCTCTATCAAGTATTTGTGATCACCAAGGCAAATATGAATGCCTCACCATTTATCTCACAGTGGCCACACTCACCATGTCTGCACTCTTAGAAAACCCTTTCACTGAGCTCAAGATCAGTAGCAGAGACTGCTCTTGCAAATTCAAGCTTAGACACGTGCTCATGACAACAACTTTCCAGTCAGTCACTTCAAAATAGCATTAGAAAGAGAAGTTATGCAGATTCATATAACTCTTCTTTTCATCATACAAAACCAGTATTTTTTTCTTCATGGTAGAATAAAGAAGGAAAAAGGTTTACCAGCAAGTACTCTTCAGGAACAGGTCTCTGCTTCTCACTACCGGTCCACAATGCAGCTTCCTAGTATTTAGCTAATAGCTCATGGATGTATTGAGTTTTCTTAAAGTTTTACTATTGTTAATTATCTTGATTTTGAAGGGTTTCTCACCTGGCACAGAAAATAGACTGTACCAAGTTTCAGTCACTGCAAATTAAGAATGTAAGCTGGAATGAATAGTCCCCAAAGACTAAAAGACTTTTCTTCCCCCTCAAACTTCAGACAGAGAAAAACCCATGACAGAAAAAGAGGCTTTTAATCTGTCTTTATCTGCAGTCTTTATCTGAAGCTTGATGCTTCTTTTCCCTCCTCATTCTTGTTCACTGGTAGCCTTCCTCAGTTACCCTATCCCATAAAGTTCTTAGCATCAAGGAACAATAAAAATGATACAAGTCAAGCGTAAGATACTAGAAACAAAAACGTACCTCAGCACAAAGATGACAATTCTGCTATCTTTGCACTGATCTAAATTCAGATCAGTTTGAGACCTTCAGCAGGGTTACTTTCTACTCACATTATAAGGAAAGGAATGTGGCTTTGAAATTCTTGCTGTTTATCAAGCACCGCTGTTAGATTTTAGATGCGTTGACAGAAATTGTTAGTTCTCATAGGTCCCAGAAGCTCTCTTTATGGTACTAGAAAACAGAGTTCAACAACAGCAAGTTTACTCTGAGCATCTTTTTTCTCAACTATGCTCAAATGGTGAGTAAATGGTCCAGAAGGTGTGACAGCCACAGAAAATAACATGATCTTTATCATACAATGGAACAGGAGACAGGCTTGCTTAAACACAGCTTTGTTTAAGTAGCAAACCCTTCATGAAAAGTTATAACCCTATAATTACTCTAATGCCTTATTTTCCAAGCAAACTTCAGCTTGAATGTCACCAACTTCAGCTGTTGACAGAGAACCAAGTGAGAGTGATTAGGAATATAAATAAAAAAAAACAACTAAGGGGCGGGGGGTATCAGAAACTGAGTCAATATCAAGGAAAACTAGGGCTGTCAGCAGTAGAGAGGAACAAAAACAGAGCCTAAAACAATGAAGAGAAAGCTCAGTTCAGAGTAGTAAAGCACTTGTGCTACAGATACTATAAAAGAGTCCAGATTTATGTGGAGAACTTGATTTATAATCATAACTGGATAAGGTTTACAGGCACCACGGAGAACAAACTGACTGGACAAGAGACAGACATCATCTTTAGTTTCAGGTTCCAGGCCATTCAGTCAGTCATCCTGTAAAGAGAATGATTTTTAAAGGTGTGGAGTATGTCATTTTTTTCTTGTTACTGTGATGCTCTAAGTAAGGAAGACTTGTTAAGATAAAAGCCTTATAACAGATTATATTTTAAGGGAAAAACCAAAACATTTCTACACAAGCATTCCTAACTTTGCACATAACCAATCTAATTCTAACACACAACCCTCTCAAAGGAAAATGAGCAGATACTGTCCTTTAAGAATGAAAAAACTCCTGGAAAAAAGCAGCCTTTGATGTATTTGCTATTTCACCCACTTAAGAGCAAATCTCAATTTATTTCTAACACACTGCCAATTTCCTTGTCAGATGTTTCTGGTCATTAACATCTTAGCTTATTTGAAGAACTTTACCATTCAATTGCCTCCTCACTCTTCACAACAATACTTCATGTTGCTTATTACTGGAATTAATGATCACTTTTTAAAAAAGGATTTGGCAATTATTTGTGAGTTTTGACTAAGCAGTCAGCATGCAACAAGGCTGAATTTAGACTGTCAGGCATTTGCATGTTTTTTCATTACATTTCACAGGAAGCGGACTGGAAGCCTGATTATCGAGACTTATTCTGATATTCTGAACTCGCTACCTGTCTTGTATTCAAGACAACAGGGACGACTTTTTAGCCCATATTGGTATCAAATAGACTCCGAACTAGAACAGACAATAAATAGTGTAACAGAGAAGGCTGTATGTTTGAGGTTCATAACAGAGTCTTCTTTTCCTTCTTCTTCTTGACTACCAAAGGCGTTAGGAAAATTCAAAATCACGGTCTGGCCTTATACTGCAGCAATTGCTTGCCCATGAGTGACAGACGGCTGGGTAGGCACACTGAGGCAGGCATACTGCGCCATTTCGCCATCGGAGCTGCTTTATACCCTGGCATATTTTCCATTATTCTCTTAAACTCCAGACAGGATGACCTGTGGTTTTAAGAGAAAGACACTTTCAGTTGGCATTTGTGGCTAACAAAAGGCTGTCTCTGTGCACAGTATCACGGAAAAATTGTCCTGCTTTTTGCCTTACAGAAGCGTCAGCTACAAACCCTGTCAACAAAAATTGCCTGGTTATTGCTAGCAGCACAGACACACTGGGGTTTCACTTTGCTGAGGGGCTTGCCACATACCAGCAGAACCGTAATCTTGCTTGTTTTTGCCGGCGGGGGGAAGGAGGGCTGCCATGCCACATGGCACTTGGAACTGCTGCCACACACCAGCCATTTACATTCAGTTTACTAGCTTGCAAGTTAAACTGTATTTTAATGTAAACATAAATGTAGACGGATTTTTTTCCCCCGTCTAGCTGAAATTACGCAGGCATTTTGCACCCATAAACCAGCCACCGATTCAGTGACTCGGAGTCCTTGAGAGGGTGCTGCAATGCCATAGGCGCAAGAAGTTGCCTTTGTTTTAACACCAGTAAACAGATTCCGGTAACTGCCCAACCAGAAGCACGCTTCGGGTGTTCCTTAAGGCAGGCAAACACAGGGACTGTACATGCTGTAGTCAGGACACATGCTCCAAATATCTCCAGTGTGACTAACAGGCAGATCCACTATGCATGGAAATAAGGAGGAATCTTTCAACGCTTTTATCATCATTTTGATTCAAGCCATATTTGTGCTTCTGAATTCTTGCAGATAACTTATAGAATGTCTTACCTGCATTCAGTGATAGTAACTCAACACTTACATGACAGAAAAGTCCAGTGAACTAGGAAATTAAGAATCTGTAATATTCGATATGACAAGGAGTTCTCTAAATGGTGCTCATTCCTACAAGCTTATTAACCTTAACTTCTCTTAATTGAGAAACAGGGAAGAAAAAAAAAGCATCCTACCAAAACTTCCTCTTAACAGAAGTTACCCACCGCCAAGATTTTTTTTTTTTTTTTTATAATGAGCTACATCTCGCACCCCCAGCACATCTGCTTCCTGCCTGCTCTTGATATATAATACTTTTATTCATTTCCAGGTCCATGAAGTTCCTACTTCCCAACCATGATGTGACAACTGTTTTCAAGGCAAATGAACCCTCAGTTTTTCAAGCTGTATGGAAATATCAAGAAACATGCATTTTTCACACTAAAAGAATTCCTTTTAATATCGTTAAAACTCACCCACCTGCTGTAAGTGTAGTTTCGGTAATTGGTGATACATGAGGAATCTCACCAACCAATACATTTAAATTATTTGCCATCTATAGGGCAATTGCTGTTTTTGGGGTAAGAGAAATGAACCAGCTCAATATTATTGAAATCCTCCCAGATGGGAAGAATCAAGTATCTCATTGAGATTACATGTCAATAGCAACTTAATGAACATCATTATCTTCAGAGAAGTCTCTATTATATCTTAGAGGTTTTATTTTTCACATACATGTGCCACACATTTTAGACATTAGAAGGAAAGAGACCCCCACAACATCAAAAAGGCAGGATGGCACTTTTTCCTTAACAACTCTACCCCAAACCCGTGAAGTGAAGACTTTTTCAATCCAATTGCACAGAGAGACACGGGTCAGACAAGCCACCACAAGTTTGCCTTCATAGAGTCAAGTCAGCCAGCGCTTAAAACATTCAGAGTTTCGGGCCCTTACTAACTGCTTTGTGACTTACGAAATTTAGGCACTTTCCTTCACCGACAGCTGACACTGCGGACCACAGACACAGCAAAGCAAAGGGGCACGTATGCTTGTTCGATGGCAGTCTGTCACCTGGGCTGTTTTCTCTGGGGACAGCAGCGCAGACCTGTAATTTTTTAAGCCCCTGACAGTTACAGAAGGTCTATGCCTCCCCTGCTTCCTCTGGCAGAAATGAGACCATTAAGAATGGACAAAAGCTTGGGGGAAAAAGAAAAAAAGTTCTATATCCTTCTAGGTTGATTAATCAATACTTAATTATTTAGAAGCTCTAAATGGCTATCTCTGGCTGGCACACGTACAAAGCATGTTATCATCTGTCAATAAAGGCCAGCAAATCAGATTGCAAGCATGTAGCAGGGCACTGCTGTGTAGAAAAAGAGTTTACTCCGTTTGCTGCACTTCACCATTTCATTTCATCAAAGGTGTTTATGTCACGCTTAATGAGATAAGGGACAGCAGAGGCCTCAACAGCAGGTCTTAGACAGCACTGTCTGATAACTGTACAAAACTGGGAATAAATACTGCTTTGCAGAAACCGTTTTTTAAAGCCCTAATAAAGTAATGGTAGACCTTAGTAGGAACTGGTTAATTGGATCATCCACATTTTGTTCCGGGAGTAAGAAGCGTATTCCTATGATTAATTCATTAGAGCGTGTTTTTACTGAAGTTAATTTGATAGTCCTGAATCAAGGCATCAGTCACTTGGTGGCTATTGTGCTTCCACAGAAATTATGTACTAAAGCCTCCGAACCTTTCTGCCTTACTAAAGTTGCCTCAAATTATCCATTCCTCTGGATGTAACAGGGATCTTGTTGATTCAGCTTGTGGCCAGCACAGGCATCGCTCCCCAGAGCTCTGAGTAAGGGCAGCGAGCGTTGATTCACAGCAGTCCTCCTGAAGCAATGGGAATACCTGACATATCTAAAATGGTGTGTCAAGTTTTTCCAGCTCCCTTTTAAATCTCCCTAAGCAGTGAATGAGCTTTCCTCTCTATTTGCTTCTACGTGAAAGGCTTAGAGAAATGGTGGCCATCTAGTCAGTAGCTACTAAAGGGATCACGACTGCTTCACAAGCCCAGACAAAACTGCAGTTGGGAGATTCCACCAACGTTTTTTCCACGGACGTTTTTGTGCTCAGTTGCTTCCAGCTGGATGGCAACTGATCATCTGCTCCGACAGACTCCCTCACCTGCTAGTGAATCCATCTTTAGGAACATGGGGTATCGTATACATATTTGTACTCCTCGCAGAATTGCCATCAGTAAGTACTGCTAAAGTGTCGGTGTATGAGAAAAGGGCTGCTTACCAGCTGTGGGAATGCCTACAGGCACCGGGTACTTGCGATTCACACAAACGAGAGAGAACATGAAATTGCATTTCACCAAGGGAAAGAAAACAGAAATCTTTTACCGTCCACCTCAAATAAGATTACACTACCTTTCCAGAAAGCAGTCTCAGAATAATAATGTCTTCTTATACCTTCAGAGATCTCTAGATAAAAACTACTAAGTACAGATATTAATTATAATGCAGTACTTCCCAAAGGCCCACGCTGAAATTTATTATTTACTGTACTAGGTATTGTATAAGCACATAGCTAGAAACCATCTTTGCCTTGAGAAAACCTGTCTCTAGACTGGGCTGCTGGAAAAACCAACAAATACAGATACAAAGATAAAGCAAACAATGACTTCTTTCATCATGGCTAATCTAGCTCTGACTCTCTCATGTGTTTCATGGAAACCATAAATCTGTAACCCTATAAAGTAGTAAGAAGCTAGGGTTAACCAAATTACTTATTAATCCTTAAATCAAATTATAAGGACAGGAGTCTATTTACCTTTCTGTATATCTTCTATTCTTGAGATCTGAAGTGCTCTGAACAGATAAAAGTTTTCTTTTACAGACTTGTGTTGGACAGGAAAACTTTCTATTGCTCTCACAGTTTATCTGCTTGTTAAAATAGGCTGTAATAATTAAATGCGTACACATGCTTGAATGATAAATTTTAGTAATAAGTGCACTGGGACTTACTATGACCTTATCAAGTGGGGTTAGCCAGTCATTAATTCAGATAACGCAATTTATTATCATAATCTTCTGCTTATACTATTGTTGGGCATACCATGTATCCTAATTTGCATATGCAGATTGATATTCAATCATTTCATTAATTTTAATGCTTTTTCTTAATCCCACCAAGATTAACACTTTGTTTTAAAGTTCTACACAACATATTTGGAACTTCACATTAATGTGTTATTCTAATATTATGGGTGAATTATAATGAACAAAGTACGCTGATTTAAAAGTACTAGTTATAGATAAGAAACTACACCAATAAGGCCTATATAAAATTCTCTTTCTCCACATATAGATACTTGTATTTGTCGGGAACATTGCAGTTCCTGTATATAGGGCATGAATATTTCAGGCAGGCATTTTGGGGACCATCTATGATCCCCTACTATCACCGCTGCCGAAGAGACACTGATCAGCGAGATTTCACAGCACAGTCACACTGGTGGGCTAGGACTGGAAGCCAGTTTAGTCACTGTCACCTCACACATTAGTGGAGAGGTTCTTTGTCACAAGATAACACTAGCAGCAGCAAAAGAAATCCTTTGAATAGTCTTAAGAGGAAATAGAGTAAATGGGGATTAATGAGAACATAAAAATGATTTTAAAGCCATCTCTAATAACAGTTCAGCATCTTTAACATCACCAACGAGTATTTAACTTTCCTATTTTTCAGTAAACTACACAGTGGCAGAACGAGCCATTCATTAATACTTAAAAAATGATGACTCACAGAAAGCAGACACTTGAAACTGTTTACTAGATACAGATTAGGAAGAGATCTATCATGTTAATTCACATGCAATGTTCCACCAAGTCATACTCTTGATTCTAATATTTGCAGTAATTCAACCTAATGCCATCTTCCTTTTATATATAGTCTGTGCACACACACAGAGTATTTGAATGCAGAGCAAGTAACTACACTTCATTCACAAAATTAAGAATGAGTGTGCAGCAAGCAGACTTTATAACTGCTGCAAATCAAACTCAGATTATGTTAATTTGCTAAATCTGCTGAACAGACATTAGGTAAGAATTTCAGTAATCAAAAAATCTAAACAGATAGCTATGTAATCAATACGAAGGCCAAATTAACTTTACTGTTATATCGGAATGGCAGTTTGATTTTTAAGATTATTGGTAGAAGAGAACTAATAATCAAAAACTTTTTCTGAAAGTTTTCTATAGCTGTTTCCTTATATTATTTACTTAATTATGAAAAACAATAAAGTCTCCCACTGTATTGTTTGGTTTCCGACATTGCCGTAGATTAGAATAAGCAGCTGAAATGCAGTTTCATTGTGCATTTACATTAGTGTAACAGAGTATGTATGTCCCAAGTTCTTAGAAACCTGTCTGGAGATACTCTAAGGTAATAGATTTGGGCCAGTATGTTTTATTCATGACTTCTTTAGAGCTGTTGTTATTTTCCAAAGGGAAAAAGCGATTCTCAGTTTGAGTAATTATTATATTGCTCTGGCCTTTCACCGTTTTTAGCCAGCTCTGATAATATTGAGGACTTAACTTCACTCAGGCCTCTCCCAAGCTCAGAGGGCTCCTTCTGATCTCCCTGTTTCTTCACAGACCATTTCTCAAACTCGTCAACTCTTTCTATCAAGGCTTCATCAGAATTTCAGTCAGCTAGGGGAACAGAGGACGTGTAGATCACTTTGACACGGAGACAGGAACCACTGTCTGTGACTCTCACCTGAATGCATTTTTGTTAGATTTTGTTTTCAGTTTTACTACTTTTATCAGCCACGTGTGTTCTTCATTCCGAGTAAGGATTATCCCAGAAATGCTTTCTATGTTTTAAGCAAGCCATCTGCTGATACTGTGTCTACTTCAACGGCACTCTGAGCAGACTGCTGGGTTTTAAGATCGAGGAATGCGTGGCATGGGGGCTGCATTCTCAATATATTCTTAATATACGTTCATATTATTGTATAGAAGGAAAAAGAACTGAGAACAGCAGTGTGATATTGCAGAACACCTATACTTTGGAGGTACAGGACCGTAAAAGTTTATCTCAATATCTACTGGAAAAAATTGTCTTATGACATCCGGAAGAAACTTTCACCAACATCAGTATTATTTTAACAGTGTTTCTTACTCAGTGCCTTGTCCAACAAAAAACATTCAAGTGAGAGCGCACGCACATATAACTATCTATATGGCTTTGGTAGGAGAGAAGTTAATTCCATGGACATGAATCTTGCACCAGATTACAGTTAATTTTGAGTTAAGTTGTGGCTTTCTTCATTCTCTTTCATGTTCGCTTTTATGAGCGCCAAATACTACTCAAAAGAGTTCTCAGTAGTCATATGCCTAGTTCAACCCACTGTTGTAGGAGAGATGAGTAAAGAATACATCCATCATTTGGGCAACACCAGTGCTTTCCATTTAACTTTGTCTTTTGCAACACTCATGCACCGTGCTGAGAGACATCGAGTTCAGAGAGGTGTTGGTGTTACACAAGTTGATCCAACACCTGGATCTTGTCACCTGTTCTCTACTGGGTGTTCTGAGTCCATGAGCCCTGCTGCACCTGCGCTCTCTCCGCATTTCTGCTCTCCACTCCGCAGTATTCTCGAGTTTGAAAAGGTTTACCACCCTAGTCGTAACAGTATAAGTGTGTTGAACCAGAGCAGTCCTGGCGCACACAAATAAGCCTCCTATTAACACCACCACTGGTAAGGGTGGTGCAGAGGCATCTGAGACACCACAGCAATGTCTGCAGTGCAGACACAGGAGTAATTAGCTCCTGTTCTGCAGAAGCCAATATAAGTCTTTGCTTATTAGCACCAATTTCACCTCAGCCGTGTCAAAACAAGTCAGCTCGATGCTTCCTCCTGCTGGAATCCAAACAGACAGAGCCCCCCCAGCCGCTTCCAAAGGGATCCTCAGCATCTGTGCTACCGGCATTGATTCTGTGCTCACAGTAGCTCAACTACCAATTTACATCAGATAATGAAGTTTTGTTTGCATATAAATGGCATCAAAACCCTTTCCATTGAACCTAGAAATACAGCTCATAGCATACAAACTGGATTTAGAGAGGTTGATGAACATTTTTTGATCCAAGCACACGCAAAATCCTACTGATTAGCATCTTTTAGCATAAAATACAAAAAAGAAAATTGAGAACACCTAGATATAGATCAACCTCCTCCATAGGACATGATGCCATACTGAAAGAGAATGAAAAGGACACATTTTCTACAGCAGAGTATTGATCTTTTTGATGTTAACTGCAAGCTTTAATTAAAATTTCAGATACTATTATCATATCACATGATTAAAAAGAAAAAACACTACTACTCAAGTTTAGAGAAGATACAAGTTTTATGGCTTGTTTCTTTGTTTTCATTTTAAGTAGGAGCAGGGAAATCCCTTAGAAGTGGAAGAACATTTCCAACCACAGGAATGTTAAGATGATTCTTCTATTATCCTGAAAAAAAAAATTTAAAATTTGTTCCATAACATCCAGTTTGCTAACTGCAGAGAGTCCAGTCTTTTCTTTCATCCCCTCAGTCCGAGATGGCTGTAAATCCATTTCTCCTCCTGTATCCTCAAACGCTTCCACTATCCCTTTGCAGTATGTTTTATTTTACAGCCCTGTTATGGATTACCCCTTTACAGCAATGTTTCTTTTCCGCTGTTTGTAATGGGGAAAAAAAAACATCTTTCTCCTGGGCTGCTTTTTTAGCATGTATCTCCTTGCATATTCAGTAGGTACTAGTCCGATAGCAAAGACTGAGTTTTAGTGTCGGGCCCAGACTCTGCCACTAGCAGTTAGGAAACGCTTACGTTACGTTTCTGTTTTTCATTACTTCCAACATGTTCAATTTGTTTCTCAATACACTTGAAACCTAAATGTTACAAAAATTCATGAGAAAGCTCATCTTTATTTCAAAGAGTATTCACTCCTTTGAAAGGATAACATGACAATGTTTGTCTCAAGTCCAATATAAACTGCCAAAGCAGAATGTGGATCAACTGCAGTCAGCTGAGGACTACATTGGGCTACCTGGCAGCCCCGAGAAATTTGGCCACCATGCTCTCCAGCAGAATTACATGAATTCTCGTGCATGACCTGGATGGGTCCACACTGAAGTGTTCTGAATCACAACAGGTTGTTCCACCCCTTCCTCCTCCCAGAGACAATCATTTCTTTCCTTTGACTATACAGTGAACTCAAACTCCAAATATCTGTCTTCTGAATCACAACAAAATTAAATGCCTGAAGCACCCTAAAGCAGAAAAAAAAAAAAAAACCCAAACTTCCCATGCTTGCCATACACACAGAGGACCTGATTCCTACCATGATAATAGATTGCTACAGACTACAATCTGGATTAAAATTAGGAATTTGCTATGATAAGACAACTGAAGAAGCCTTTCATGGAACACACAAGAAAAACCCAAAGAAAAAAAACTTGGAAATAAATGGAAGTTCAGGTTTGGTTAAAAATCTGCAGCTGGGGGTTTGTTAACGATCTTCAAATTATTTGAATTCAAGTTGAGATCAGAAGTATGAATACTTTCTCTGATCTACATATTCTCTCATACATAATACATACATAGCTGAACCCCTTTATCTACAGAAAGAGCTATAGCAAAAGCAGGCACTCATTTCTGCAACTCTGCCACATACAAGTTTCTCCTCAGCAGTGAATATCTTACAGAAGAGTTTCTATTTCATTGTCCAAAGAGTGTGGGTTCAGAGAAATATTTTCAAAAGCGGACTGTTGTATTTCCCCCTCCCCCTGGAAGCTACCGAAGCCAGGAGGCAAAGCAAGGGATCAAAGCTCACTGCTTAACTGGAAGAATATGACAGTACAGGGCACAGCAGTTTGGCAACTGTGGCACGAGTGAAATTAAAAAAAAAAAAACACAACCCAAACCAAAACAACCACAACACTTCTTTTGTGAATTATTGCCTTTGGCTTGTGTGCCCAGATAGTTGGGCAAGTGTATTAGTATTTGGGATTAATGCATGTGGCTTTGGAGTTTGCTGGTGTTATTGCTGTGATTCTGCCTAGGAACCAGGAGCCTTTTCTGCCAAGACCACGCACACAGAGAAGAAACAGAACAGTTTAATGCGGCAATGTGATGCAGCGACCTGGCCCACGGGAGCACGCCCTGCATCCTCACAGCTATACGCACCATGTAGGAACAAGTCCAAGCACAGAGGAGGCAACTTGAACCCCAGCATCCACACACCCAGGCCACGTGCAGCCCAGCGACACAGAACGAAACCCTCCGTCTAGGGAGGGAGGAGAGGCTGGGCACCAGGTGTGGTGGGCAGCGATCTGCCACCAGCACCAAGCCTGGGGAAGGGGGAGGACAGGTCTTCACTGACGTGTTTGCTCCTCAGTACCTGACTCAGCCATCACACATCAGCATGCTAACTAGCAGTAAATTAAGCAAGACTTCCGGAGAACGCTTTGCTCACAAAGCCATTTTAAGTTGGAGATGTAAAAAGCGTGATTCTGAGCTCATTTATATCTAGTGGCTGCTTCTGGAGAATGGATAAACCCATTTATTGGTGCATTCTCCCTCAAGACAGCATCTTAAAGAAAAAGCAGATTATCCTCTACAATATTTTTATTCAAGACTGGTGCCAATTTTATTTTCACCCTTTAGTGGGGTTCTTTTTCCAGTACTTCCTTAGTTGTATACATTTACTCCTCCCGAGGTCGAGGGAACTTTCTTTTTGTAAGCTGATAATGTTAATCTGATCAGTCCTTTGCGTGGAGATACTGAAACAGTGTTTCCTGAGTTGCTCGCAGACACTGCTATTATTAAAAAAACTCAAGAAAAATAGTAAATTTTACCAAGCAACGAAGCAGAAGAAGTAGCTGCCCAGTGGAAGTTTCAATTAAAGCCTGTTCAACCAAAAAAAGACATCTGGCTGCCAAATAAGGGGAATTTCCTTGAAAATCCCTGTCTAGCATCTTCACACTGAGAACTTAGTACAGTGCACACCATTTTCAGTGTGCCTACCCTTATCAACATCAGATAGCTCCACCGCGGCATGATTCGTATCACCACATGATGTGGTTAGTGGAGGTATGGTTGATAAATGAATAATCATTGCTGTAGCCATACAATTCAAATTCATCGTAGTTTGAGAAATAGGTTCGTTGGCACTTACAGATTTAAATGACTGTGTGAGCCACAAGCAATCTGAAGAGGGAAAACACGTTGACAACACATTGTAGACGAGTTACTCGTAACAATTGCTTCATTGCAATTGCAACATCTTCACATAGATGAAGTGATAACATGAGTAGTAAGTGAATTTTATATCCATTTCTTAGAGCTGGACTTCACAGATAAGCTGCCAGCAATTTTGAAAATACTTTGAAGACTTTAAATGATTTGATATTTCTTTGAAAATTCCCCCTTAAAACCAGAAACAAAAGTTTAATTTTTTTTCTTTTGATCTGCATAGATTTTCATTACTCTTTAATTCAAATGGGATCCTTTCAACTTTGAAGGATATGCGAGTGCATGTATGTATACAGAACGTATAAAATATATATTAGCTTGTCTGCAGGCTTCAAAAAGAGCTCTAATTTGCTGCTGTTTCAAAAGACCGAGGGGATTGCCTTTAGGAGGTTGAGAAAAGTGGCAAATGTGACAGCTTGCACATTTGGGCTCTGGAAAGACAATGTAGAGAGGGGAAATAAACGGACATGGGATCAAGCTGCCAAAGCCAGGAATCTTCCCTTCCTCTCGCCCCTAGCCAGCTCCTCGGTCTGCTACAGGTAAAGGACAGATCAAACCTGACCTCCCTCGGGCAGGGACAGGAGTGTTTTCCCAACAGTGCCACGCCAGCTCATCTCTCAGATAGCCCAGATCTGACACCCCTGCTGACCATGCATCAGCTCATACTCCTACCTGAGGTGGGCCTGCAGGCAGGAATTGCAGGCAGAGCGAGATGCCCAACTACCACCCCACCCTAGAGGCAGAACGGGACACAAATGGCTCCCGCCAGCTCCTTCCTCCCCAGGCAGACACTCAGCAGAGCTATCACAGCCACTACAGGCACCAAATCACATTCACGGGACTTGAGCGAGAGTGGACTGAAGAGCAGATCAAGCACAGGGGATAGACTCAGCAGCCTGCATGCTTCTTTCTTCACAAAATGAACTCGGGTACACAACTGGAGGATGACTGTAACTGAATTGCTCCTGCTTCTTTACTTTCCATCTCAAAACCTACAATTTTTTAAAGAAATTATTTCAGTCTCCTAAGTTCTGTATTAGCATGAATTAAACTCGAGTTACTAAACATTTTACATTTTACATTATCGGGAGGTGCAAATCCAGAGAAAGATAAAATACAGTTCTCTGAAAGTTTTGTATTGTGAAGGTCATATGTTCAACATTAGTAATTATGATTCACTTTGGGATGAAATTGCATTATTTTAACTTTGCTATCTTTTTTTCCTCTCTGCAGCATGAAGATTTACTCAACTATTTCAGTGGCTGTTAATGATAACTGTTCTTTCAATAAGGAATAATGTACTTACATAATCTACCTAATGTGTACTGGAGACACCAAGTAAATCATTATCTGATGTACAGGACCGTTATCACTGTGTGCCATAACAATCAGACTTAATGAGGCTTTCCTCTTGCCTCCTCTCTTGACTGCCACCAGCAACATACTTTTGTTTACCAAGTTTCTCTATGCTGATTACGTGTTGCAACTACAAATCCATTCTTTTCCCACAGTACACCATTTATATCAGTAACTGAAAAGTAGAGAAAGGGCATTTCTGTTCTTAAGGCACAAGGAGCATCTTGGATAATCTGGGTTTAAATGCATTTTCTGCACCAGTTTAGGCAAGATCATTAAAGGTTTTGGTATCTCCTTGCCTATTCTACATGGCACACTTCAAGGGCTCGGTGTTGTCAAACACAAACATGCAAAATAGGCAGGCAGTTACGCGGGACCCAGAGATGAACCAGGACCTTCCTGGTCTACCTAAAATCCAGGCTATCTTAGATCTTGCTTTAAGTACGATACGGTTGGTCTTTATAGAGTTTCATTTAAAACATTCCGAAAGAAGGATAGCTCCACTACAATAAGAGACTTGTATTATTCTTTTTCCTAACTTTTACAGAAGCTGTATCATTTCAGAAACTCAGTTACAAGAATGGGTAGGTAAACCATTTCTGGATTTTAGTCACATGGGCTTGCACCTTAAGAGCTTCATGTTCAAGCAAGCCCAACATCTCAAAGCAACACTTAATTGAGACATTATCATTATCATCACATCACAGCTTTAAATCAGTGCCAGCTGGACCCAGATGAGGCCTCACAGGGCCCCTTTTGAGCTCCACGAACTGAGTGATTTGCAGTTTGCAGTAAAATACAAATAAGCTCAAGACGCTTTATATTTCACAAGAAAAACAAATTACAGTTTTAGTCAGAAGGTGAACTTTAAAAAAAATACCCATGGCAGGATGCAACCTGAAATGCAAATACAAAGCCTGTAATCTCCCAAATTTTAAATATCAAGAGTGACCTAAAATTTACAGTAGTTCTGTGAAAGTCATTATGCTTATTGTTATATTAAAATTACTTGATTGAGATCTGCGTGTCAGCGAATGGGATTTTCAAGAGTTATGGATGACCTCAGATTTGCTGTAAGCAAAAGATATAAACAGTTTATCTAGAAAAATAATATCCTGAATACCTCTCCTACAGAAAATGAGCCTGGTCAGAATCATACCCTACGCAGACAGCTAGTTTTTGTCAGACAATATTCTCAATCTATAGGAATGTCATCAGCCAACCTTTGTTTCCAATTAAGTAAATAAAAATCTCCATGTTTTTAACTTTAAAAAGAAAAATCAAAAGATCTAATACTCTAGTTAGCAAAAAAAAAAAAAAAGATGGAAAACACTTATGCATGCACAGTTATTAGAATGTTTGCTTGCTTAATTACAAGTGATACCAAGCAGGGCGATTCCCAAGTTAACCGGAAGACAAGGAAAACTTCAGAAGAAAGAAAAAAAACTGCAACTCAGTAAAGGTAAGTGACACGTGCTGCTCTAAGGAGCCAGGAATAACCACCTACAAAAACACATACTTGGAAACAACCAACCAGGTACCATAGAAAAGGATCCATCTGATACCTCAAACTGAACACGAGCTAAAAGTCAGCATTGAGAAAAGGGGCAAGCAGTCCACGTCTAATCTATGGGACACATTAAGAGATTGATGAAGCCTCATCTGAATTATTATATCCAGTTTTGGATACTACATTTGCAAACAACTGAAGACAATCCAGAGATGAGTTCTCCAATTGCTGTCACTACTCTCCGTGTCTGAGAAAAATCTGGAAGTACTTGATTGTTTAACGTAGTAAAGAAATTAAAATGAAAGAGAACTCCGTCTCTGCAGCAACTTCAGCGTAGTTTGAATACAGTGATCTATGCTCTATTTCCACAACAAATAAGACTGGTAACAATTCAGTTGCAGTAGAGGATTCCTAACATCAAGTTAAACGTTAAGTGCAAGAGGAGTGAACCACTGTCTGAGGAGATTGCCTGAAAGACTTTCTGAAAAGGTTGGGCTTCCATCAGAAGATATTCTTAAAAGACAACTTAGCAATTATCTTATGGATTGGACAAATTTGTAATTAAATCTCACAAGGGAAGCTTGATAGCTAAGGATCTCTAAAGCGTTAGAGATCTTTCATGAGAACAGCGGGAAACAACTGAAAAAGAAGAGCCAATTTCAGCCCGCCACTGTGGCACTGGAATGAGTTTGGAGCAGCCCAGGGCTGGGACTTGGGGCTCTGGCAAATTTGGCATGCTTACTTCAAGGACAAAAGTTGACTGAAAGTTTCGATTTCTAAAGCTGGCTTTTGTTAGAACAGAAGATGTTAAACTAGAACCAAACAAGGCAAACTGATGCGCAGCATGTGACAAAAAGTGTCAGCACAAATCTTCCCCTTGCCCGCCGTGACCTTTTAGAGTACATCCCAATTTAACTCCAGCCTTGCTTTTAATGCAACACCTGTGGTGATTTCACATTGCAAGAAAACCTAAAATGTGTTGTGCTCCCACAGAGTAAGCCACAAATCTCCATCACAAAACATAGCTCCTATCTCAGGCATCCAAATTCAGAGTTAACAGAGGCGGAGGTGGTGTTGGTTGGGTTTATTTTATTTGTTTGTTTAAAAACCAAGTTTCTCCTGTCTGGTCAGATTTGGACCTGCATGCCTTGACTATATGTTTAACAAAGAGTTCATTTTAATACACTTAGAACTCAATTTTTGGCATCTCTTAAACAATGCAGCACTAGTTCGTTTAGATACTGCGACTGTTGCCTGGACAGGCAGTAATTTAAGAACATGAAGAATTCTTCTGTGGCCCTCAGTATAATGCCAAATTCTGTTAACAACAAGTAAAATACATGTAATTCGTATAAATTACATAGATGATTCCATCTGTACTACACTGACTTCCATAAACAAGATTTCCAGTTTTCAGTGTTCCTGCAGATAAGTTGCATCATTTAGTGCTAATAATACTGAATAAATGGATTTAATATACAAAAGTATGAGTTCTCTGACCAAATTAAGAAAAACACTTACTGAAGATTAAATTTAGCATTCATGAAAAGAAATAATTTTGAGCCAGAAGTTTAGATCCAGTATAATCTCAGTCTTGTATAAAGGTACGTTTAATATGAAGGGGATCTTTTTCTTCCGATGCTCAAGGCAATCCAGTGAAGGTATTTGGAATAAGTTTGGCTAGATACAGAGACAGGCATGCTGGAGCCTGCAGTTGTAAGGAGTTAACCATTTCACTGGTGTTATGAAAAAAGAAGCTAGACGATTCCTGTTCTGCAATGAGACAGTCAGCTGCTCTGAGCCAGCTAAGCCTCATATATCAATCACATCCATTTGTTTTGCTAGCGACCACCAGCTACGTCCTAGGGCTCAGACATCCATGCTTGCTAGTGGAGATAGGGACAGGGTGTTACGGCACCCACCTGCTTACGCTTGTGGTAGGCACTATCCTTGCACAAGAGCTGTGAAAGAAATAATCTCTAATAGAGAAACTTTAAACCACGTTGTTGAGAGCTGCACAGAAATCCTTCCCCTCCCATGCTGACAAACACGAGGCTGTCAGGGAGGGCGAGAGTTAAGGTCAGTAGGTTAAACAAATGCACACAGCGATCGTGCTAGAGGGTTTCATGGCTTTCCTGCTCCACTCTAGGGATAAAGTAGGTGTGGAATTGTTTCTGAAATTACTTTGGCTCGACAGCCTGTCCATTGCCTCTCCTCTGGGTAATCTTGAAGCTTTGCCAGGATGTTATGTTCTTTGATGCAGATCATTTGTCATGATGAATAGTATTATGTAAAAGTTGTATTTTCCCCGTCTGTCTTTTGATTCATAATATGAGAGATCATAATGTGGATTTAATGTTATGAAGCCCAAGTAATTTAAATCTTTAAAATATGTGAACAATTGAGAGCTTCCTATTTAAAAGTGTCAGAAATATCCTTTTGGATTCACTATATTCATACAACACTTTCTTGATCTGCTTTACAAATACAGTTTAAAAAAAATAACCAAACATTTTTCCTCACAGCAAGGAAAACAAAGAAACATTTTCTTCTCAATAAACAAAAGCGACTAAAGCATTTTAGTCTTGATTTCACAGCCCTTCCTCAGTGCTAGTATCTGACACTGGTTGCAACATACTGGACTTGCAACGTTCTGCTCTTTTTTCCCATTCTCTATCTTTCAGGCTCATGCTTATGAACATCTACAACACTGAGTACTAGAGTACCATTCCTTGATTTTTATTTTTTTTTTTTTTAGTAGATATGCAGATAGGCTGATTAACAGCACGAGATACAACTGCACTGACATTTACCACTAATACTGACCAAACTGCAATCCCTATTACTAGCCCCCAAGTAACCACACCCACTACTACGCTGCGTAAGCGATGATCACTGGCTGATACTGAGAACGATCACACCACTCTGGCAGGCAGGCAGGCACGGGGATCTTGATCTGAGTTCCCTTTGTTCCCTCAGACTTGGTACCGAAGCCAATTACACATTTACTGATAATGTGGCTCACCCTGCCAGAAGGCTACTTCCATTAATATTACATTGAATATTGGAATAAATGGAGAATAAAGGTAATTCTGTGGTTAAAACCATGATACCTTGATCCCCACTTCTCTGAAAACAGCAGCAAAAGGTACTTATAGCAATAACAAGGTAAAGAATCACATGACAGATCTGCAGAGAAAGCCAAAGTGCTTTGAAAAAGATCAATTACTATAAAATAGTAGTGCACTGCTGTCAATCTTCTACCTTTCTTTATAGTGAAAAATGAAATATAAATAGCCTTTTGTAGTGGATAGGAGTACTCCCAGATTAAGGGGAAAGTTTGCAGAGAAGTCTAAGGCCAATTCTGCTGACTTCCATTAGCAGCGCAAAGTCATGTATTCAGTTCTGCAAGGCAGGAATAAATAACCATCATAACCCCATCACTTCCAGATGCCACTGCTACTTCTTTGGTCAGCTCTACTCAGAAGCCACCTCTCAAATACCCAAAACGTTTAGCAACGCAAGATAAAAGTCCATGGAGAAGCCCTTTTTGACAGCCATTTAAAAGGGGAAGACTATTTTAAGACAAACAGGAGAAAAGTGTAGAGAAATCATGCATTTTGCCACTTCCTTACAATGGCCACAAAGAGCATGCAAAAATAACGGAAGTCGAAGAAAAAGGTCATTGAACCAGTACTGCCTAAGAAATAGAGATGTCTCATTTCTATTAATGTCAACGCAGAGAGGCCCAAGTCTCTCAGGCTTTGCAAATGTCACCAATGTTATTATCTAGTTGTTGAATATTATCAGTACGCTAAAGGTACATATTCTTCTAGATGGCTTTATGCTGATCCTGCAGAATAAGTCGAATGAAGCATGAATAATGTGTGAATTTATACCATCGTGAAAAGTGCTCATAACTACTTTCCCTTGATATCTTCATAAAAAGAGATTTCATTAAAGGACATTAAGATACTTTTCGAACTCAAATTCAATTGCAAAGTAGAATAGGAATTTTGTTGCGGGCAGATGCAAGAGGCAGAACTGAAGCCAAACTGCATGCAGTATCAGGATAACCTGCTGTCGACTGGAATCCCCAGCACGAAGGACAAGAGCTCATCTTCTGTGCTAGACCATTTCTGTGCTGGGCCATCCATCAGCAAGCAGAGCTGCAGGGTGCTGCAATTCCGCAGCAGGGCCACAGGAGCCTGAGGAGAACAGGGCCAGGCACCATAACCTGCCCCTTCTGTGTTCCCATATGCTCGAATGCAGAGAGCGCATGCATATCTAATATTATGCATCCATTGGTTTTGTACAATTTATACTACTTGTTCATCTCCAACTGAATGCCTTCTTTCAGTCATTTTTATATAGCAATAATAAACTTGCATACTGGGCAGGACCCAAACTAAGCATGGGTTGTTTGTTTAGAGTGCCAAAAACTGATTGAGATTGATAGCAAGAACTAGTTTTGATTTTAACCTCCTTTTCCTATTCAGAATTAGTTCAGAATCTCTGCAAATCTAGAAAGAATATTACAGACTGAAGAAAAAGTGAATGCTAAATTTCATAACAATAAGACACACTAAAAAATAAGTGTAATTTTTTCTTAAACTATCAAAGTAATTTAAAACCCTTGGCGAGTAGCTTAATAGACAAGAGCACTCTAGCTTCAAATGGATTTTAATGGGAGGGTAACCACAAGAATAAAATCAATTAATGAGTACTATAAATAGATTAGTGAAAACTCTCAGCTCTTTTTCTTTCCAAACATCCTCCTACCACACCACCCATGGAACTACTTCCAGAATAATATGATAAAACAGCCCACATAAGAAATCAAATACAGCTAACCATTTGGAGTTAGCACGGAATTTTCTGGAAAGTTTATGCTTCAAGAAAATTGAAGCGTTGCAACTATGCTAACAATACATTCACCTGAAAATATAGAGAATACCAACATTTTGAAGTATTTTGGCTGCATTTAGAACATCGCAAATGAGATACCTTGAAAGTCAAGCTTTCTAGGAAACTTGATCTGACTTGCTGAAATGAGATGTTCATAAGCTTTGTCAAGCTACAACCTACAAGCTTCCTAAGAATGAAAGAAATGTTAACAGAGATACAAATGCCCGTTGACAGACATCATGATGCAAAGAATCAGGTTGTGATTTGATACGGAACAATGCCAGATCAATAACCAGTAACTGCATATTGCATCCCCATGAATGATACTCCAAAGTCTTTCCACCATGATAAAGCATGGCTGAAAGATAGATCTGACCTCCTTTTACTGACGTGGTTGTAATTATACAGTGGCATCTGAAAAACAGCCAAAGGTCTTTCTTTGAGTACTTAACCAATGAGCCCCAGCTGTATTTCCCTTTGACAGTCTGTCAAGTGCATGGGAGATATCTGTAGCCATCCTCAGGATTGCAACATGAAAACGGAATGTGACAAAGAACAAGAATGGTGCTGAGAGCACGTACACGGCCAAGTGTATCAGATGTGAGACTGTTAGAATTTTATCTTCTGTTGAGGCCACTAGATTCAGACAAACAGAAAACTCCTATTCATAGAAAGTGCATGTGGTGGAAATCAATAAAGTAGCAATTGTAACAAAGCTGTACAATGCAAGAACTAAGAACAAGCAGGAGATAAACATCTCTTCCTCCATGCTGTGTTTAGGTAGGGATTTACTTTTCTAGCACCTATGTGATAGAGCTGTAACCATGGAAATAGGCTACGAATGTTTATCCTTAGAGGTTCTCTGATTATCTGTCATAGTTGCTTCATTTGTAGCCTTTTAAGAACATAAATTAAGTTGTGCAATTATTCCATGTTTGTTCTTTTAATTGCTTTTGTACTGCTGCATCCTCAATGACGCAATGTGTGCGCTGCAATATTGAAGGGAGCCATGCCATATAGAACCATTCACAGTGGAAAGTTCAATAAAGGCTACTATGGAACAGATTCATTCAGTACTGTTGTGAAGGGTGGGAGAGCTAATACAGACCTCACTGACAGTCACCAGGTCAAGCTAAGGTTAGGAAAAAGTCAGTTATAGAATAGGTTGACTTTTCTCTGTGTCTCTACCAGACAAACACATCCATACGTTGAGGATTTGTAGTACTTAAAAGGAAGTTTGAATAACTAATAATTTGTCAGTTTGACCGACACGAAGTTTTCTGTAAGACATACGGTGGTGAATTAGGAATTGGTTACCTACTGGAGTAGGCGGAAAGAGAGTGAGATTAAAAACAAAGAGAGACCTCAAAAGAGGAGGCATGTCCCAGGAGAGCCCCTGAGGACTGCCTCTGCAATAGCAACCAGGGCCTTAGCAGCACTGGGGCTCCCCACCATGAGCTGGTGGGAGCACCTGTCTTACCACGCAGCACATCCTAGGCGCTCTAGGAATCCACATACCAACTGATGGGGGGCTCTGAAGAGGGACGGTTACGTTTTAAACAGGAGATGTGCCTATGGAGAGAACTGATCTCACCAAGCTTTTGGTGATGTCTAAATATTAAACCACCAAACTAAGAACAAGGCACCTAAATTCTGGTTAGAGTTAACAAAGACAAGACTGAGCAAGAGCGCAGACACTCGCTGCTCCACGGGAAGACTCATTACATCACAAAATACGTTTCTATGATTACAGAGGTGATATTCCTTCGAGGTGCTTCTCCTCTGCCTATTGCTCGTAGAAGTTGATGACACTGGGGACATTCCCACTTGCAATGCGTTCTTTGCAGTGAATATGTCAGAGGAACTAGAACAATTTGAAGCAAGCACCCAGGAAATACTAGACAAAACGGATAAGATAATTCAAGCTCAAGTTGAGGAAAAAAGTACACACAAAGAATCTGTTTGAAAGGCTCTTGTGAATCAAACTAATGGCAAGCACTAGGAAATACCTGGATTTTTTTTAAGTCATATTGAAGTATGAAGCAGCAGCTTCAGTCAGCTAAGCCTTCTGGAAAGCAAGCAGTACAAATCTGAGCCTGTGCTTTGTCTTTCTCCTAGTCACACAGTTCAAGACACAGAAAAGGACAATTACCAGGAAGTTCATTGGTTACATACAGTACATGTTGAAGTGAACCAGTATTCACTCAGATGGGCATATACTTATTTCACTTCTGTTTTCTGTACAGCAGTTAAATATTACTCCTCAAGACGTTACTGTATGTATTTGCCCCTATATATTCTACTGACAAACAACAACAATAAAAAAAAAGAAATCTTGCAACTGAGGAAATGAACATTTTTGAATGAATTGAGATTGAAGTCTGACTTACAACACAGTTTTGTCACGCTGTCTAGCTAAATTGCTGCAGGAAAACACCGATTCACTCCTTCAGTGTCTGTGCAACTATCCTTGACTTACATAGGATCTCAATGCCCAATCAAACAGAATATGATAATCACAGAAAAATGCAAAAGTATCGTTTTAGTAATATGGATAGTCCCACAAAAGCCGTAAACACATCCTTGCAGTTAATCATGTGGCTAAGTGGTTTTCCTAGCTCATATCCTAAACAAGTGGCTTAGGCAGTGCAGAATTATACTTTCACTAGGACATGGCAACTCTTTCTCAGTATTAACACATTCCAGATGCACCTGTTTTCATCTGCCAAGGGTACACACTTGTATACATCACATATTTGTGTTTAAAGTTGTTGTGTACGTGTCAGCCATTCTAATTTTAAAATGTCTAGATGTATCAGAACATACTAAAAGTTAAAAAATATTAAAAATCCATGATTTATATAGATTTGCAACTCTTCATTAAAACGTGAATTGACCATGAATTAACTCATAATCACTAATTATATATCTTTATGAAGTGTGATATATGTAAATATGTGCACACAGACATATCAAAATATACGCAGAGGGAGCAAGATAAAATACTGGAACGATCACCTCAGTGCAAAGACACACACATAATACAGGAAAAAAAACCCCTAACCCTTGTTGTATATTTGCAGCTGCAGAGCTTGATGGTATGATTTTTTTTTTGTGGGGGTGTGCGCAGCAGGGGGGCTTGTTTCTATCATTTGTTTTTGGGGTGGGGTTTTTTTGTTTGGTTGGTTGGGGGTTTTTGTGTTTTGTGGTGTTTATTTTTTTTTTTTTCCTTCAAACACCTGAACCAAATCTCCCACATGGGTCTGACTGGACCCCCACCTATTACTGACAAGCTGCTATGCCACTCCAGTGGAAGCATTTGTCTGAAAGCTGGCTGAACCATGTGTGTACCCCTCTGTGTCGTTATCCCAATTACATCAACACCTGTGCCAGAAGCTTCGTCTAGATCCACTAGAAAAATCTGTGTTCAGCGGACTGGAGTATCTTCTAAGTTTTTTAACCTGGGGCATGCTAGCCAAGGATGTATTATTACAGGCTGTTAAAGCTACTTACTTAGAGCAAAGATTATTATTGCACTGTAGAAAGGCTGACAAACACAGCACACCTGGACTCTTATTTAGCTGCATTTTGCTGAGTACAGGAAACAGTTTTTATTATGTGCCAGTGAAATAATTGCAAGAACAAATCTGGCTTTGAAGCTGAGAATCAGTCGTACCAAAGCCAAGAGCAGTGCCAGCCCGGGACAGGTGTAGAGTAAATGAGCAGGTGAAAAACAAATACAATTGTAAAAAGCTCGAGGATGCTTATCTCATCACAAAGAATGCACGTCTCTTGTACTGCTTCAGCTTCTACTGTCTGTTTTTACAGGGATTAAGTCTGTGCTGGAAGACACCACAGGAAAAAGGGAGATCATGAAAAGGCAAGCTTGGAGCCCTCCTCAAGTTTTCAAATTGATGACCTTTTTTGAGACAGAGCTGTCTCTTCCTTCTGAATCTAAAGTAGCTCATTAGATTTCTGATTAAAAGTAATTCCAAAAACAAAATTAAAAAGAGTAAAAATTGTGCCCTTGAGCCAGTGGAAAAACATGTTTAGTGAAATAGTGTTAAAATAAAGATACTGCTCATTCAGATCTTGCTCTCAAATAAGACCTGAACCAGTAAGTAAAGAGAATCAAAGCCTGGAAAGGCTCAAGGTGGTCTTCAGGATTTAACACGCACTACAGTATCATGTTCCCATAGTTAAGAAAGGATGGGAATGCATGTATCATAGGAAGAATCTAATTTCTCCAAACCTGCAGTATTACATAGACAATAGAGCAGTTGCTTGGCACAAAGGACGTTGTAATCTCAGTTTTATAGCTCCTGTGCTTATGTTGGCGTTCTGACTTTCAGTCAGCATTTTTAGCTAAGCAACACTTTGGGGAGGAAAAAAACAAAAGCAAAGAAGCAGTGAATAAAATCAGAGAAATATATATCATCATAGATGAAAGGAACAGCTACACCAGAGTTCTTCAAACATCTAGAATTCTCAGAAAGGGTAGAGTTGAATATCAAATATGTCATAAAATAGTCAAAATAAGATACATATATTTTTTGCCCTCATTCAGGGTAGCCAGTGAACTCCACGATGCAGCTACTCACTGTAATCAGTTTCAAACCAAGTATGAAGAATGTGTGTCCACACAACCTGAGGGAGAGCACAAGAAGCGAAACGGAAAAAGTCTGCGCCAGGAATTGCACACCGAAGTCAGAGAACCCATTTTTTCCTAGGACCAGCTTCCCACTTCACTGAAGTCAGGTGTAAAACTCTTACAAGATGAGGCCTCAGTAACAAACTGTTTTCTTTAAAATTCCTATACTTTCCATTAAGTATCACAAACACAAACCTTAAACGCAGCAGTTGCCATCTTCTTTTTTCTTTCATTGACTGAGTCCTAGATGAGAGAATCATGGCTCATTTTGAAACCTACCCCTTACAGATGAATTATAGAAACTTCTTTTTTTCACTGTAGATTTGTCTCGAGCAGAGATGAACGTTGAATTAAAGTGTAATCACCTTAACGGCAATTATATATATAAGTTTTATAGCACTTTAGAAAGTTTCCCTAATTAGTAACACACCTTTCCGCTCTGCTAAAGGTAGCAACTCAGATGTCTGGATTCCACCTGCTTGGGAGAGATGAACAACCTGCAAGATTTTTGCCTGTCTCTCTCATCCGCTACAGTGCCTGGCCCAAATCTCTCATTTAAAGTCCAGAAGCACACTTATCCTGTAAGGTGACGTGCTACAACAGGGAGAAAATCATCTTTCCCCATGTTCATTCATCTCTCGGCCTTTCAGCAGATGTCAAGTGAGTTTCAGTTCAAGATAAATACGGATCAATGTCTGAAATCCTAGGAAGAGGGCTTTATAGTTGTCCTGGTTTCAGCTGAGATAGAATTAATTTTTTTTCTAGTGGTCACTGTGTTTTCAGATTTGGTATGAAAGGACTGTTAATAATGCATATTGTTTTAGTTGTTGCTAAGTGACGCTTATACTAGTCAAAGACTTTTTTCCCCATAGAAGCTGAGAAGGAACATAGACAGAACAATCGAATGGCCAGTAGAATATTCTGTACTACAGACACCATGTTCAATATGTAAGTGGAGGTTGGCCTGGGGTGGGGAATATGATATCTCTGCTCAGGTCAGACTGGGCAACCAATTCACTGAGTGGTGAGAGTGACTTGTGTCTTGTATATTCTTTTACCATTATTATTACTATTATTGTTATTTTCCTTTTCCATTATTGTTCTATTAAACTGTCTTTATCTCAAGCCACAAGGTTTTTTTTTCCCCCCTCCTTTTCTCCCTACCCTTCTGGGCAGGGGACAAGAGGGTAGAGCAAGAGGTGGTGTGGTCCTAGTTGCTGCCTGGGTTAAACCATGACAACATTAAACATGTCCTACATGACTGAAGCAGTGGGTCCTGCATACACAGAACATGTTTCTCTCGCTTTGGCAGGCAGTACCAACAAGAAGCCACCAGCTCAATACAACTCATCCCAAATTAGCTATTACTTCTTAAAAGCAGGACTCTCCAAATAAAAATTGTAGTAATGCTAGACTATTTTCCGACTTTGAGTTTCAGGGCTGTTTAACGTCCTTTAAAGCAAACGCTACCAGTTATTTTCCTTGAAGAAACTTACTCTTTGTATGTGTGTTTAGATACAATTAAGGAGGGAAATGGTACTAGTTTTTAACATTTTACAGACAAAAAAAAAAGCCTTCAGGTGTAAAAAACTTTTAAAAACTGTTGACATCATGAAGCAGATATTAACTCAAAGCTCAAAGGTCAAGAACTATGTTCCCAGGGATTGCTACTAAATATTTTGGATTGGGCTTTTAGAAATTCTGGGTTCCCAGGTAGTGCTTGAGAACTCACATGAACTATTCTTTTCTATTATTTATAAATGCTGGGAGTAGCAACGTCATGCCTGCGATTGAAACTCCCATATAAGACCCTAATGATTTTAAAATTGTTCTTCTTTAAATGATATTTTCTTTTATAAGCTTACAGCAGCACTTTTGTTTTGAAAACCTGCACACGCAGATGAATGAACTGGCTTTTTTTTTTTCTTAGGTCTTAAATCCTAGACCAGTTAGTTATCACTGGCAAAATATCATTGTTATATAAACGAAAATCTAATAGCTGTTTCACAAATAAAGATTCATATGGGAATAAATCCTATGGGCACACATGCTTCATTTGAGATGTTAAATAAACTGATGGTAGACTGCAGAAAGATCACATGGTCATGCAATAAAACACAAACACAGTTTCATTTCTTCTTTTTTTTTAATCCTTCTCCCTTTTTGGATACTTGGAAATAAGTAAAGGGTTGTGAAGAGAAAGAATGGACAAAAGAAATGGGGATTAAGTCATCCAGATATGGATACTTAATGTTTGTGTACGTAACTGTGTAGTGCCATGTAAGCAGGTTCCACCAAATGGTTTCTCAAGCCAAGTAGGTAGTAATTTAAGCCTTAACATACAGACTTAAAAGCCAGTTGCACTGTATTGTTCACTAGTGTTAGGATCTATAGAAAACACATTAACACTTCAATCTGAAATCTAATGTTCTTTTGTCTCTTTTTTCACCTTTACAATAAGCATTTGCCAAATTTGAAAACCATATATATAGACCACTAGATGAGGGCTGACTGCTTGCAGCTGCTTTTTTCATATGCATGTGGAAATGATCAGCAAGTCTAGGATGTCACTTGGAGACCTGCTTGCTTTATGTTTCCATTAATGGAAGTATTGTTCTTCAAAAACATGTCAGAGGGGTTCCTCATAAGCAATTTTTAAAAAAAAAAATGCCATTTTCTTATCCATACAAATGTAAGTCAAATAAAATTACTCTACAGCTGCTGGGTTTCTAGCTTTTCTAATTGTATTTGTTCACGGATTTCCTTGGCATTTTAAAGTGGAACTAGAAACAAAAGCAAACAAAAAAATCCAACCCAACAAACACAATGCATACATTGATGAAACCTCCTGAGTGCTCTAATATAATCCAAGGCAATTTTCTCTAAGAAACAAAATGAATGAAATTTGCTTATGGACCCTAAGCTTCGAAAACCCTTCAACTAGAACAAGAGAAATATGTGGCTGGAAGCCAACCGGCAGCCAAATGTGTTAGATGTGTTCCATTTATTATTAATGTGACAACATTCTATATAGCAGCAACAGTGCAGGCAAGTAAGGGGTTGCCATGGAGATAAGTTACTCAAGATGCAGCTAAAAATACTCCCTTCTTCCCTTACTGTAATAAATATTGCATTATATGAAGGCTAACAATGATGGTATCAAATGCCTTCTCAAAAAAAGTTTCCAGCTGTGAGCATTATGGCTATCTAATGGATTGCCTGATGGTCACACTGCATTTCTTGTCTGTATGTGTGTGGCTCCTTTTCCCCCCCCGTATTACATGGTTAAATGTTAGAAGACAGCTGCTGACATTATTAGAACAAAATATTGCTGCCTACTCAGGGTAGATTTCTTACACCATTGTGACTTTGGGGGATTACAGTCACGTTCTGCGAGGAGACGCAGCTTAAACTGGAAGACAAACATATGGAAATGTCTTTTGAACAAGATCACAGGGGGTTATTAGGCCTCATCTCTGAGGACCGTGGTTACACATTTCATCTTTTTGCTGTTCTCTGGGTACCTTACGATTACCAAAGATACTAACGCTACCTATTAATCAGTGAGAAAAAAAGTTTGTTCAGTCTTTTTGTAAGGACTCCTCCCCACCTTTGGCTGTCCTGTAGTTTTTGGTATGTCCAAACAGCGGTAGACTTTTTATACATGGAGTTAGTAAAAGCTGTGTTGCAGCATTCCTTGTCCTTAACAGAAAGTCTTTAAAAGCACCAAACTTCCATTTTTTAGTTTTACTTCCCCTTGCTAAAACTTTTCAATGATTCTGATACGAAGTGAATCTTAATCAACTAATTAAGCTGAGATAGAGATTAAAATATTTAATACCAGAGCAAAACATTATTAAGAACTTTGTTAATGTCGTAACTATTCTTCCTTTTCTCTGCTTATGGTCCTTAAAATATGCTATTGGCATTCATTTATTTTCTTAATTTATCATCTAATTGAACAAAGGAATTATTTTTATAGAATCACAGATCATACAGAGAGGAAGACAGCTCATCAGTCATCTAAGATGTGTCCTTGTTAAAGCCTACTACCGAGTAGTAGCTTGTGCCTGGGCTTTATTCAGCCACAAATTCACCTTCAGTGATGCAACAATATAGCTTCTCGCCAATAAGCATAATCATATATAAACTTCTCATATTTCCAACTGAATTTAGATCTTTCTTGCTTAGGGTGATCTTCCACTGACAGCATATTTATTTTCCAGTAGAATAATAAGCTCCATCTTAACACATGGGATAATGTTTACACTTGCAAAACTAAATTGCTCCTAGAGAAACAGAAGGCAGGGTGTAAGTTTTAATTTTGTCATTTCTCAAAGTGCAACGTTACTTCTGCAGTTAATAGGCTGCACAAAGCACACGTAGAAAAGGAAACCAGTAAATTTAAGAAACTTGTGTAACACTAGCACAAAACTTCTCTCCGTGTATCCCAGGTGCGTGGGGCTCTGCGGGTCAGCACTGTTTCCCCCTGGAGTGACACACATAATTATCACTTTGCTGAGAGCAGTAATCTTCCATCACAACATGCACAACCACTTCCTTCAGTATCACTATCTTTAACTGTCATTTTTCCTCTTTTTCTGTGTGCGCTCCTTTCTTACCCACAATGGCACAAAAATGAGATATCTAACACTATACCCCCCAAGTACACTCAGCTGCTGGCTGAGTAAACACAGGAGCAAGTCTCTCCTGAACAGCAGGTGAGCGGACAGTTAAAGAAATGCCCAGATGCTTTCTCAAGAAAAAGCACTCTTCTTCAAAACAGGCCTCCCTACCATGCTGAATTTCTGCTTCTCCCCTTTACCTAGAAGAAAATGGATGCGAAACTTTGTTTTAAAGGTCCACCTGAACTGAACCCCATAGGATCTTTGAGCATGGGCTCTGTGGTTTATTTGTTGCCTATAAAGGACGTAACACACTTTTGGTACTGTATTACTGATATCACTACCACTCTCTAATGGATAATAATTAGACTCAGATATGCACCTGTGGCTCTGAAAGCCCTCCATTTGATTCTCCATCATTTGTGTGCCATTAGTTAACACCACATCTGGACACGCACAGACACATAGAACTGCAGACCATATCCGATACCCCTTTGAATAGTCTCATGATTTACCCTGTATAGCATAGACCTATTTCTATTTATTTCCAGAAGCAGGCTGGTAGTTCTTTTGGGAAGGGACTTTTTGTTTGTTTGGCTTTTAATTTCTCCACTGCTGTTAACTACATTTACTCTCTCCTAGACTTTTTTTTTTTTTAGCAAGATGTTATCCTGTCAGGTGTGGTTTTTTTGTTTTTTTTTCTTTTTTTTTTAAAAAAAACAAGCACCATAGCACTCCTGTAGCTACAGCTTTTCTCTGAAGGCTCAGCTCCAAGCAGCTCCTGGTCTACGTGCATTGCCACACAGGTAGAATCACAGTGACCTTGGATGATACTTTTGCTGGACAAGCCTACAGAGGATTGCATTATTTCTGAAGCCAGGCTTCTGTCAGATGTTGTACTACATGGCACAGATGCCTGTTCTTAACAGACACTTCACTTGCAAAAAGCATTCTCTTGTTTTTCCGCATCCATTACATACCGGAGAGTTAAGAAAGACAAAACTACTTTTAACCATAACCTGATTGCATTTGCTCCCACCAAGCTTTCCCCATCTTCTTTCAATTGATTTATGGAAAACCTTATAGTTTATGTAAGACAACTATAATAGCAGAGGTAGTAATATTATGACAACAAGGTAGCTAGTTGTTGGGTTTTTTTTAAAAGACGACCCAAAATACCAGATATATCCGAAGTCTGGAGAACAACGTTTTTAGAAGAGGATTGACTTGTACAGGACCATGACTACGCTGCATATATACACTTCAAATATGAACATCTCAGTGGCTGAAGATGTAGAGCTGTAACAGAAGGGGGGTCTCAGAATGACAATGTTTATCTCCTGTGTACTGGAGACACCTGTCAGCTGAGCAGAGGGACACCAGGACACCAACTACGTTTTTAAAAGAATATTGAGAGTATATCACCTCTTCAAAAGGAAAAAAATAACCAGTAATAAAAAGCAAAGTTGACTTGTTTGGGGTTTTTTATGGGGGAGGTGGGTGGGGTGTGGGGGTTTTTTGTTTGTTGTTTTTTGTTTGTTTATTTTGAGGGGGTTTGTTTTTAACAGTTGGGGAGGGGGGTGTGTGTATTAACAAAGATTAGCAAGATTCAGAAGCCAAAAACTGAAGTCATACAGAGTCCAGGTGGATAATTAGAGAGTTTTGTAACAATGGGAGCAATTAATCATTGCAACACACTCTTAAGCAAAATGGTAGATTGTATCTCTTGAAGACTGGCTGCCTTTCGGGAAGGAATGCTTTGGCTAACCACAAGTTATGCCTTAAAGACAAGTTACAGAAATGTAAGAAGATTTAATGACTCTCATCATACAGGTACTCGATTAAATTTAATGATCCCTTCCAAATTTAAATGCAAACTGTAAAATGTCTTTCATACAGTTCATATGGATTATGGTAACAGCTATTTTCACCTGAAACCTTTTCCCCCCCCTTCTATTCTAAAGCAAAAATCTTGTTACACAGCAACAATAGTGCTCACATATAGCAAAATTTTAAGCATGATTTACTTCATGTCACACGTGAAGTCAATGACAGTACAGAGTCCACACTACAGATTGTTCATATATTTCTTAAATATGTTCCTACAGAGCTTGAAGACCATTTCTATAGTCCCCCGAACAGTCAACTGAGAGTAGTCTCCTTCATGAGGAGGGCTGAGCTCAGATGTTCGGGTTTTTTTTTTTAGTTCCAGGTCATTGCTTTCCTGTTCTTCCTCTGAATATGAGGTTCTGGATTAGACCTGTATTATCATATCTGCATTATGCCACCATATCTGTATTATGTCAAAGATGCCTTTTCACATATTTTCACTCACAGAAGATAATGGGCTCACTTCTCTTGCAGCTAAAGTGTCTTAATTAGTTGCTACCTCACGTGCTTCTGCTACAAAGGTCATACATAGCCAGGCCAAACATAAAGAAACAATTCCTAAAAAAATTAAGTTTAATTCATTGTAGGTATAACCAAATAGTGGCATAACGTGTGTGGAAGTTCTGTATAAACCACGACAGAAACTACCCCTTGGATACCTACGGATTGATAAGTTTTGGTCTCTCTTCCATATTTGAATATTTTCTACAAACATCCAATACGACTTGAGTAATTAATCAACAAATGTCATTTTCCATTAAAGCATATTTAATCATCGCAAAAATTAGGAACAACTAACAACCAAAACCAGTATAATTACTTCTAATGTAAATGTGCTAATTTAAATTGTGGAATACTTCTTTAAGAAAAGTGTGTGTTAATTGGGGTCTGCTCATGAAAGCAAGCTACTAATTGAGCTGGCATGTGCCGGATAGACTAGTCCAATTGAAAGAAAGACAATATTTGCAGTGTAACACTGATTTTAAAAGTTAACATTTTAATGAAAAAAACCTGCTATCAGGCTCATGCCAGTTCAATTAGTCACTCCTTCCCATGAGCAGACCCCAATTAACACACTTTTTTGAAAGAAATATCCCACTGTTCAATTAAAACATGGAAGCAGAGATGATTACACAAGTCTATTTTGACAATTAGTCTTACTTGATCTGTCTCAAATGTGTTGTTTCTGAATCGCTGTATCATCAAAATTTATGGATTATTTTTGAAGCAAGTGGTTTTTATCTGTATTAAGCAGCCACTGTCTGTATAACAATACCAAAATAGTCCAAAAATCTAACAGTGCCAAGTTAGCATCTTGGTTCCCATTTTAATAACAGCAGCAGCTCGTAGTACATGCATTACAATAAGATGTAGAGACCAAATAAACAGGCCTTTTGTTGTGTGCAGGTTTTTGTACAATCCTATGACAAATATGAGTAAATAAAAGCAAGCAAGGGTTGATCCAAAACCTGAGATCAATAAGAGTCTCTCAACTTTGGTGAGCATTGGATTAGGTCTCCATGTTCTATGTGAGAAGAGGAATAATTACAGTGCATCAGGCACTGGGAGCTAGCAACTTGGTGAATATTGATTTGGCATGGTAACTGCTACAATATTGATTTTAAATGCAACTTGAATATAGATTTATCAGCCATTCTGTAGCTCTGTGTCAATATGTAGTAATGATAGCTTTCGACGGTTCAGTAAAGTAACAACAACAATGAAGAGCTAAGGAAGACTCGTGATCATTGCAAGTGTTCATTCAGAAGTATCACGATACGCCTGCCTGGGGGATCTTGCCACCTAACTGAGCTACTGAAAGGATCAGTAAGTTGTTTCTAATTAGCTGAGTGATGTCAATCAATGAAGTCACACAGAATTTGGGAATTTTCCCTGTATTTAGACTTGTAACACAAAATACAGTGGTTTTCTGTGAAGGAATTGATCTTACCTACTAGTAAGTTAAAACAATGCTTCTTACCATCGATCCTTTCAGATCAATATTATGCTTTTTCCTTGATAGTATGAAACAGGCAATTCTGAATTTGCAAGGATAGATGGAGTGAAGGCAGACATTCCATCACTAAAGCAAGTGATGTGCAATTACAGTGCCCCTGCAGTCCACTACCAGTAATCCTGGCTTCAGCATGAGTCTTTCATTTCATGGTTGGACTAAACTTCTGTTATTACTACTTGTCAAAAGTAGTTATCACTATGATTCCCTGAGGAGACATCCTTACTGATCTAAAATGTCTTTAGAGAGTGCGACATAATCATCCAGTCTCTGAAAAAGAACATACAAATCTATTTGCCTTAGGATATTACTTGCTTGCTAACTTGCCACTGCTACATCTAATGGCATTACCTAAAATAGTATGCAGGTATACTTGTCACCAAGAATCTCTATTAAGGTAAAACCTAAATAAAAACATAATCATGCTTCGGAAAAGTATTTTGGGCATGGTCAAACCAGAATTGTTGCTAGAACAGTTAGGTAGATATCCACATCCAAAGTATGGGGGTCTCCCCTGAACCCAACGGCAGTTTTTCTGCTTACAATTATTACAGGGGGAAGCGGCACAAGGGGAGGGGCAGACAGGGGGAAGAAAAACCTGACGGCATATGGTATTTGACACACATATTTACTTTTCCTGAGACTGTTGCTGTGATAGTACCACCCACGTTCCTAGTATTTAGGGATAATGTCAAATGCAAAATTAAAAACAAGTTTGTTCACTGAAACATTTTCCGTTTGAAGGAAGGGCTGCCCTTCCTGTTGGAAAACTGTAATTCCTGTGACCTCACTGCACCAGGACAACCCCAAAGGTTTAGCTTTAACTGGGTGCGTGACTGCCATAGGACTAAAGGATTTGCTAAAGGACCCCAGAAGCTCTGCTGCATAAGGGCCGCGCTTATGCAAAGGCCTTAAATAAAGGCTCTATAAATGTGGCCCAAAATGAGACCTGCTTTCAGTGAGGGATGCAGCTGGGAGATGAGGTCAAGACTCTGTCTGACAGGTCAGAACCAGCATCGGACAGGTTAGAGCAAAGGAGACCTTAGCTGTCTTTTAAATTAATCATTGTTTTTCCTCTTTGGATAACATCTGCCTTCTCCCTCTGGCATCAATAGTAACACTTCTTTAAGCAGTGGACATGTCTTCTCAGTGTGTGCTTTTTTTTTAAAAAAAAAAAAAAAAAAACAAAACCACAAAAAAAACTCGGAGCCGGAGAGACGCAAGGTATGTCATCCCTTTGATGTCAGTGGAGGTGCCGTGTCAGTGCAGCATTTGCCTCACTTTTTCTAATCTTTTCAAGTATGCACAGCTACTCTGAAACATCCCTGCAGAAACTTGGCAAGAAAAGAAAATAGAGGCAATGAGAGAAAACTTGCCTTTCAGGAGGTGCTTTGCACTCCTGATGCCTCTCAGAATCCATCACTTTGCTCGCATACATGACAGCTTCCTCTCTTCTTCCCCCCAATATTGCTACAGTTATGCCTGTCGTGCCTCCCCCCCCCCCTTTTTTTTAAAGCCGCTTAGCTTTTCCTGTTGATTATGGCACATCCACTACACATTGTCACATCAGTTGTTGTGCTATCCAAAATTTTAAGTTATTTGGCCTCTGACAGCATAAAACATTTTGTATTTTATTTGGAATGCCCTCTGTTCTTAGTGTGGCTGCAAATCGCCAAAAATCTCACATTTAAATTCAGGAATTCAAACCGTTACAACAAACTTCACATTGAAAGACTTAATACTACAGACTTACAAAATTTTTTTAGGCTGGAAATAAAGAACAAAAAAATTGAGAGAAAGTATTTCTGTTTCAATCAAAGATTCAAAATCCAAATTATCCTCAATTTTTCAACTTCCACTCCAAATCTGGGCAGGTGGGGTGGGTGGAAACAAACCATTAAAATACTAATACTTCTTATATTTCAAATTGTGCTCAAACGTGTTTGTCTCCTGAGACAGTAGAAAAAATAATTTAATGTACTTCCACAAAAATTTGGGGCTTATTTGAATCGGTAGCTCTTGATACACATATTGATTCAAGTCCTCACTTAGCTTACCAAATGGAAAAATAGCGTTTTGTGCTTTTAAAGCACTTCAACATAAACTTCAGTTTTAGGCTGAGAAGGAATACATGAGTTAAACACTGCATCACACATATGAACTAAGGATGCAAAATAAAGCTTGACCAGACTTTTTTCTATTTAAAGAAAACAAAAAAAAAAAGAAAGGAGATCCCTATAACCCAGCTGAAGAAGTAAAAGCAAAGAGCAGAATACATCAAAGAGCAGAACTAAGAAGTCACTGTTTCTAGAGAAAACTGAAGAAAGGGAGTCAGTAGGAAAAGGAAAACATGTTCTCCATTTTGATGTGTTGGTATCTCTCAGGCTCCTTGCTGGAGGCTAGGGGCATCTCAAGGGCCCACCCACACAAACACACTCATGAGACTCCATTACAGTGAGTTTCAGTTAAGCAATTCAAATATCTCCATTTCCCCATATTTTATATGAAGTCTTACAGTAATCAGTACACAATTGCCATTTTTTACAATGCTGTTTCCAAGAAAACTGAGGGCTGTTTGTATTGAACTAGATTTGTTAAGCATTAACTTGAAGCTCAAGCTAATTTCTCAGCTATAGGAGCAAATCCAGGTGAATTGATGGTACCAGATAAAGAGGTCATATAATGGACTATTTGCCCTGCATAGAGCTGCAGGAATTAGTGCTCAAGATGTATTTTAAGACATACAATGCATGCATTTACTTGGTCACGTTTTACGGAGAACTTCTAGATCTTTTACAGGTGCAGTCAGAAGACTCATTTATTCAAAGACAGAGCCAGAGAAATTGGTAAGTCTACAAGAATAACCATCTTAAATTGCTGTAGAATATACCTCTACTGTATATAACCAATAACTCTATCTTCTCCTTAACCTCTCATGTTCCAGAAACCCCAAAATAGCCAGGACAACTCACTTCATCTTTGCAATCTCCAATCTTTCATCTCCTTAAGTCCTTAACTCAGGAATGACATACTCTATTGACCCAATGGACATCACAGAAAAAGCAGAATAATTCCAGAAACAGCAACTCACCCTCAGAGCCTCTTCCAGGGGGATGTAGCACCACAAAGGACTATTCCCAGCTTTTTGTGTAGCTAACTCCTCCCTAAGCCGGCACCTTTCTGAGGAACAGGAACATAAAGCAGCAGTGTGCAAATAACAGGTGTCCTCAGCCTGTCTCATCACAAGAGATTGCCAACACCTGAGATGGCCCTGCCACCCCCTACTCACACAGATAGGGCTCTTTCCTTTTTTTATGTTAGCAATTAGGGAGCCTTTCTGTTTCAGAGTGGAGATTTTGGGTTCCTTCTGATACACCCTGCCATGGTGGCCTTTGCAGGAAGGGCCCACGCATCACCCACAGACTGGGTCCCTCCAGTGTTCGCTCAGGTCACATAGTAAATTCCTGTGCTTTGGCTGGGGAAGGTCAGCAACAGCTGTCCTGCGAGCACCTACCTGCTCAGACCTATGTGTAGAAATGGGCAGTTACACAACCTTCTTTATTTTCTCCTTACCACCAGTAGTCATAAGGAGCTATGCCGTGGCTTCAGAAATAGTAAATTGAGAACTGAAGGAGAGCAGTACTCTACGGTTAGTACCGTCCTTTTCACACTAAGGACAAACAAGTACATCCAGAACTTTAATAGAAAAACGCGAGAACTTCCAGACCAGAAAGGACAGTGGCCAACTTGGGACCTCCCAGGAGACAGAAAACCCTCTATGTCCCACCTCTGTCTTTGATGGCTTGCAAAAAAGCCACCTTATTAGCGCAGGCAGGCGGGCAGTCCAGTCTGTGCCTGGACTTTCACCTCTGTCAAAAAGAGAGGAGCTTAAGCTCTGACCCCTTCCCCAACGTGCTTTCAGGCTGTGCCTCCTGCACTGTCACAACAGATCGGGCTGTGACAGGTTGGTCAGGAAAACCAGAGGTGTTTTACATTTTCTGCTTGACTTGCAGTCCTTTTACCAGACTGAGGTTTGGGACAGTTTTTTTCCGCTGGTATTTTTATTATGCTTTAGGAGAAAAACAGGTCCGAGGTTGACACTAAGCATTACAGCTTCAGTACTACGCACGTAAATTTAACTAAATCCCACTGAGCATTGGGTAAGTGGGGCAGCTAAAACCAGTATATCGCATGGAACATTTATCACTAACTACAGTATACAATTCCCTTTGCCGTTTAGGCTTACATGTTTTAGAGCATTTATAATCATGCTGAATTATACTGGAATTCCCATTTCAAAAGACTTCATGAATGTACTGCTTGAATGCTGCCAAACTCATTTTTTCGTTCATCCAGACTTTAAGGGGAACTGAGTTCCTGTGAGGCTGCTCATGCATTGCTGGATCCCAAATACTATCGGGATGTCTGGATTTCACTGAAAAGTTGCTGGAATAAAAAGCAAGTTAAGTGGGAACTGATTAAAAGCTACAAATAGAAAACTCATGTAATTTTAAAAAAGACAAACCACTGCACCATCACCTTCAATAAATGTTGATTTTTTTTTACCGGCATCTAATTGATAACAGTTTTCATCAGTTTTTTGTTATTAGGAAAGGTCAATTTTTTTTTTTTTTACGCTCTTAAAAAGCCATGTTCCAATAAATTATGAGTATCTGTCACTGGATTCCCATAAATGTTCAGACCTGCATCGATGCCAGCAACAAAAACTATCCAGAACTTCTATCTCTGCTTTCTGTTTTAGGTTGCTAATAATATTTCAAAAACCAAGCCAAGGAAACATCTTTCTGGAGCAGCGACATGCCGGGGGAGACAGGCAGGGGGAAGCTGAGGGTCGGCGTCGGAGGGAGCCTTGCCGGGCAGGGCACAGCCCCACAGCCCCCGGCCTGGCCCAGGCCCCACCGCTTTCCTGGAGCAGAGCCACCTTCCTGCCCGTGGGGAGGGGGACACGGGGGGCCTCGGCGGTGTCTGACATGGTGTCGCGAGCAGGCGGCAGAAATCGGCTCTCGCTTTTAAGTGAGCTCGCCCGTTAGAGCAACTCAGCCGACGGAAGAGCCCCGCTTTTATCTTTCGGAGGTAGAAATGTACTTGTTGGCATGCAGCCATCCTCGCCTTGAAAATCGCACAGCGTGTTTTCACAATTTAAACCCAGCTTTCTCTGGGCTGGAAAAAGAAAAGCAAACTCAGAAAACCCCCTAACTCTCCCAAAACAAACCTTTCCCTAAAACCTGAAAGGACCTCGATACGACTGGGCACGCTGTCCTGCAACTCCATTGCTTCTGCTTACTAGTTTGGTGGTGTGATTTTTTTGGATATGAAAAAACACTTTCAATTTAAATTGTGGGTTGTAAGAAGTACAGTATTATCATTTTAGGTCTCCTTAAATAGATGACAAAATGATTCCAGACTTCACTACCTCTCCTATGCAAATCCTGCCTTATGATCTTCCCAGTTTCCTTTCTGTATCTCAAACCCTGAAGGTTTAAGAGTAATATCTCTGGAAGTCAGATACTACTAGATATATTCAAAACTCTTCCTTCTCCTCTTTCAGGGAAAAAAAATCAATTAAAAAATAAGTCTTCTCAATCTGACTTCAACTGTATTATAAAACTGTTATTAAAACCATCATGGATGTGACAGAAATAAAAGAAGGTGGTTGGGACGTATTTCTGATGCAGAAAAAATGTCCAGGGAGCATGTCTAATGACGTGATGAGGATTTTTAGTCCCCTAATAAAGGTACTATAAATGCAAGTCTGCTTCCATGCCTATGCAAATAGGCCTTGAACATTATGTGAAATTTCCAGCCGTGTTGCTTGGGAAGCCCAGGTGGGGGATGCATGGCCATCTGAAGCCTGAAGAGGCTTCCTTAATGGAGTCCAACAAGATTAGCTGCCTTTACCACTACATGACTCTGTAAAAAAAGGCAAATAAATCACTAACAGTCTCCTAATAGACTTAGCTCTTTCCTGTTCTGAATGAATATTGTTTGGATTAAGCTCTACAATGGCTAGCTCTAATACTGCCACAGTGGCTTGTTTCTTTTCAGTGCTGTTTGAAAGATTTCCAAGTTTTTGAAGATGCTGCCTCTTGTCCCATAGCACGAAGTGTAAAAGGCATTCTGCTGGTAAGCTTGCAGCACATTTACTGGAACCGTTTTCACTCGATCATGTTCTCCAGCTGGATCTCTGGAGTGGAAAGGGGACCTGGGCTTCTCTTACTTCCTGTAACCCAATACATACTTCCTCCAAGCTCTCTGTGTTCACGCATTTATTATATACTGTGTCATATATGGCTGCTTGGCCAGGTGGAGCAGCCTAATTCCGACCAGACTGGTTGCATCGATGGACTGAGCAGGGACAATGGTCATGATTACGTTTCATTTCTCTGGGATTAGTATTTATGTTTTATGTTGTGATTTAGGATATAATTTTTTGTAAAGAGTCATTTTTGCTTTCTTTTTCTGTGTAAGCTCAATTGTGAGTATGTTACCAGATGCTGGGACTGAAAGCAGAATGTGACTTGCTTGTACATCTCTTGAAGCAGTCTAAGAATTACAGGTGTCAATTGTCCGCTTGTTTTGTTACCACCCCTTGTTCCCCAGAGTAAGCAATGTTCAACTTTCCTTTTCCTTCTCTTATCTCAGTAATGTTTTTCCCAGTCCTCTTCTCCAGATACTCTACAAGCATCTCAGTAGCTGTGAAATTGGGAAAAGCAAGAATCACAATTCTTAAACGCGTGAAATTGTCAAAACCCGCTGTTAGGCAAGGCCAGGGAGCAGAGCAGAAGCAGAAGTTACACCAGCCGTTGCTTTGGCCAGTGCATGATTTGCTGATCACAGCCTTACGCTGGCGTAGCTGAGCCGGCTGGTGCGGCACTGCTGTCCGGCGCAGCTCTGGAAACACTGACCTTTCCGTGTCACTGCTCCAGGCACCCGCTCAGTTTGCTCTTTGAAAAACCTGCCTTGAATTATGTTGGCTTTTTAGCTCAGTGCTAAGTAACTGCGTGTGGTCTGTGCCTTTGTTAGTGATCTATGATCCCAACAATCCAGTATGCCTTCTGGAATGGAAAGAGTCTAAATAATCCAATTAAGTGGGGGGAAAAAATTGATCAGTGTTTAGAAGGTTGAAGCTGCCATGCTTCAGGAGCTAGGCGTGATGGAGACAGATGTTGCAAAGGACCCGGGGTGAAGCTGCAGCACAGGTGTTTATCATGCCCAGGCAGGGAGATTGGGTCTCTTGTTTAAACAAAAAAGAGAAAAAAACCCCACCAACCAAAGGAACCCATAGGGTAAGTGCTTCCAATAGGATGTCAGCTCAGGATGGTAAGTCCAGATGACTGAGGCTGGTCTGATAAGCTCCTATTTTCCAAACACCTTTTTTGCAAATCTGGATGCTATACGGCATTTCTCCCATGCAGATGATGCAACTGAAAAGCCAGTTCCTCTTCCTGTGTTGAACCCACACAAGCGACAAGAGCCTGTCAGGTATGGCAGGTCGGCGCCTACCTCTTATTTGAAGATGTGTAGCCCTACAGCTAAGGATCTTCTCCTTTCCTGTAGTGCAATCTGTCTACTGTGATCCATCAAGCATTAACTAAAAGCAAGGATGACCGTTTCATGAGAGCAATTTACTTTCAAAGATCCTGTTCTGCTGTGAGGTTTAGCCCATTAGACATACCCTGTTTGTTCCCACTTAGTAACCTAATGTACCCTCAATCTCTGCATGTGTAGCATACACCTGGAACCTCAGAGGTTTTATTAACTAGTGCTTTGACAGACCCTTCTTTGATATTTTGTAGGCAAAACCCACATTTTTTTACCGTTGGGTATCCTTTTGCATACATCTTTATATTACATGACAGTGGTAAAATACTAAAGTGACAGAAATGAAGGCTTTTGCTTATGATATACACCAATTTTTTCCTTGTAGAAACTACGGAGTTTTATTAATGCAAGTCTGAAATCAGTAAGACACAAAAGATACCAACATTTGCCCTAGTTTTCTTCAAAGAGGTTTTGGGGGAGTGTGGTGTAGGGCCTAGCAAGTTGCTGCTTACCCAAAAAAATTACTAAATAAAAATGATTGCTATTTTGGATAGGAATTACACTGCAGTTGACAATCAATGACTGACTTCAGAAGTTTTATGCGACACTCAGCTGAATCAGTGCAGATGTTTATGATTTTATTATTTCATTTTTTTACAGAAAGAAGTCCTTGGAGGGCGAAAAAATTAATAAAGCAATCACAAAAGTTAAAGCTGGAAAAGCACCAGGCCCAGATGGGTTTGCCACTGACTTTTGTTTTAATAAAGATTATTTTATATTCAGAATTGCTTACTTCTAAAGCGGTTTGAGACACACTTTGTTCTTCAGGGGAAACTTATTTCAAACCACTCCCAAACCTAGAAAGGACCCATTCTAGCTTCCCATGTCCAAACAATAACGAAATATTATTAGCTAAAGCTTTTTCAAAATTGGATTGATAACACCCTGTCTGAATCTATGTCTGTTAGTTTATCTACTTACAGATAGGGATCTAACAATTCTAAAAAAATATATCAAAGGGTCCTTTTTTTCCTATTTTGCATAGGAAAGACCATTCCCTTTATTTACTCTTTTTTTTTTTCCTTATACGTTCACTTTCAGTAGACAATTTATGGATGGGATTTAACTTCCAAATGGTTCTCTTCAAAAGCTGGTTATTAATTGAATTATTTCTGAACCACTCACACCTCACTAATCCCAAGTGTTGTCTTCTCACATCACTGCCACTGGAATCGCATCTCAACTTGCAGCTCTGACTGCACATGGAAGTCAGTGGTAAATGATAATGCAACAGAATACAAGACCAATGCTTCACTTCTCCAAAAACGCTGTTCACGTTTTCATATATAAATGGAAGATTTTGCTTGTAACTTTTTAACACTAATTAATGTTATTGGACACAAAATAAATTTGGATACTATAGAATTCTTGGAAAATGCAAACATACGCCATGGGGAATGTATGACAACTGGAGCTTCAGCTGGCAACAAAATATTACAGACTATTAGAAACATCCATTCTCACTGAAACAGAGCACTTGCAAAAGTCCACTTCAGTCCAGTCAGTAGAAAATTTAGATTGTTAGGATAAATGAATAGGTAGATAGACTGACCAATCAATCTGTACCCTTAACCTGTCAAATAAATTTAACATGACAAAACGTGGTTCTCAGAATTTACAAGCATAGATTAAAACACCTCCAGAGACATGCCCTGGTAGATTTTTTTATTTTTTTTTTTTAATTTTAGGAATATTAATGAAATTTTGAAAGCATTTATGAAACATAGCTGGGGCAGTTTTCATGAAACCCTTGGATGCCTCTGCCTCTTCATTACTCAGCAATACTATATACCCAATAGAGTGGCCAGTCGTGCAACATAAAACCTGGCAGTGCAGGTCATAAGAAAGCAGACACCTACCTGGCTACTGATGGAACCATCCCTTCTTAATGAAATGTTGAAACATTCTTGTTTTGATTATTCCCTGCAATATTCAATACCTAACAAGCAAGTTCATTTTTCCATCACTGAACCTCTACAAGAAGCCAACAATGGAGAAAGATGGATTTGGGGAAGTGGTTACATTTAATATTAACTGCTGTTGCTCCTTCTTCCCAGGGTTGTTCTTCCAACACCTCCCCTTAGCTTCTAAACATTGAATTCATTAATTTGTTAACTTCCTTAAGAGTACCATCTAGAGTAGACATACAGCAATACACAACTAAAACTCCTGCCAAACTTGCGAAACGACATCTCATAGTTACTAATATTTTCATTCTCTCCTAAACATTATGTGAATTATAGCATACTGAATAGAAAAACAATACAGCAACTATACAATTCCAGAGGATGTGGGTACGTTTGGATATGGAAATGATAAGTATAGATTCTGGAGACAAAAACCACTCCTTTGTCCTGAATACTTCTTAAAGGGAAGCAGAAATTCCGTTTCTTTGATTAGCCCAGACTTTTAATTTAATAAAACAAGAATCAAATATTCACAAACTTTATTCTTAAATAATCCATGTATATAAAAGTGCCTGTAATTATTCGTTCAAATTTATTAAAGGCACGAATGAATTTGTAAAAATCTAACATTATAATGATTACAGTAGTACTATTAATGACCATTTTTATCATCAGCATTGAACGCCAGACCCTACATGGTGCACCTGAATATGAGCAGCCAGGAATGTCTACGCTTAAAGTCATTTCTTGCTGAGAGCCCAGAGGAAAAAAAAAAGTAATTTCTCTGCTAAAGGGAACATCAGTCTTGTGCCACAAAGTTCTGTCTAATCTCCCATACGGACGGGTACATAGATGTTTAAAGGGAAAAGGAAGTAGCAGAAGAGTGTTCACAAAGTGCTGACAATATTCTCCTTCCTTCCTCTTGCTTCAGTATCACCATTCAGACCAAGAAATGGATGGGGAGTAGAGTAAGCTAAGTACTGACACAGAGAAAATGGAAGCGATATTGGTAGATCTGGGAGAACACCTGGCATACTTCAAAGACAGCGTGACTCAGTTTGCCAAATGAGACAATAATGTGGAGGGAGTGGCAGGGAAAGAAAGTTTCAGAAGCTCATAAATTGTCCTTGATCATCCAACGAAGAACAACTGTTTTTCTCAGGCTTTTTACTGCAGCTGTGATGGAGAACATCTTTGTTACTACTACACATCAGAAAACCGAATTTAATATCAAATTAGAGACAAAGTAATATAGAAAGTTGTGATGCACACATTAAGAGCACAGTGCTCTTCAGCGTTTACTGGCTAGCTGTTTGATAGTGGGCGGATTGTGTTGTTCCTGAAAAACGTAAAAATGGGGATAGCTTGCAAGCTGCATGCCAGTGAGACTGCATCTATCTCCTCATGAAAATGCAGCCGCAGAGGATATCTAGCTAGTTGTCTTGGCATATAGACTGTACGCTGGCAAGTCTTTCTGCAGGAAGAATATCAACTTTGGAACTCTCTCCAGTCCTTCTTTTGAAATGTGCTAACTTTTAAAACCTGCTGCAAATCCCATTTATTCGGAGGCAAAACTAACAGGGGACGCTGAGGTTTTAGATAGCGATGTGGCATTTCTTTTTCAGGACTGAATTAGCAGTTCGGAGGGGTTTGGAAGTGCCACCTTAAGAAGGTGATTTTTGAGCATGGGCTGACTTACGTGACAGACTGCTAAACACCTTCAATTGCTGCTTTTTCATTAGTTTTGTTGTTTTTTAAATCATAGAGAAGAGTGCTTGGGATCTTGCATGAATCTTTTATTTGACATTTCATCACAAAAACTGATCTGTAGAAAATGCCACAGCATCACAATAGCCGTTTCTTTTTTGCACAAAACAATGAAATTTTCTTCCTATCTTCTCAGCAGTACCTACACTGTGTAATGCAAAATATATTTTACTTGGGTGATAATATTTTTATTCTGTTTTATGTAACAATTCTAGGTGAAAATTTAAGCACATCCTCACAATTTTGTATAGTTAACATCTTTTGTGTGGAAGGGTTATATGACAACTTTTATCTTGCAGATTGGTTTTAAGCATTATAGTACTTGGGAAAAGAATGGGGAAAATTATTTGTACATGCATGGAATATTAAAGGCGTTTAGCAGTCTGAACATCGCCCATAATACGCTTGCTCAAAGTCAAGTGTTTCAAAATTCTGCCTACAGAACAACAAAATTTATATCAAAATTTCACAGTGATGGTGTTAGAGTTGTACTAAGGAGAAGAGAAATCTTTGCAATATGCTTTGTTTGCAGTATTCTCAGGAAGTAATTAATGCTAATAGTCATGCAGGCTGAAAGCTGGAACATCATAAATTCCATCCTGGGCTCCAGACTGGAGAGGCATATTTTGAATTGATTTAAACTCTTTAAAGTGATATTTCATGAAACTCAGATATCCAAAGTAGTTGGTTTAAATACAATCAATATGATCAATATAATCAGGAAAAATTTATGCTTTTCACTTGGAAATATCTGTTGATAAACAAGTGAGAGGCTACCTGGGGAAAAGCAGGATTTTTGTCTGGTTTTCTACTGAGTTTTTTACCTTTGCTTGGAACGTTAGTTCTAATGACCACATTAGTCCATCACATATTTGTAAATAGGGTGTGTATAGCTCCATTACAACACACTTTCCTTCAAAACTCAGATGTATTATTCAGAGTTTATCATGTCCTTACATCGTCTATCCAGTGACGGTGCGGTGAGCTAAGCAGACCTCGACAATGCAATGATGTGACTTTCATACCTAAAACCAGGTTGCCCAATGCTACTTACTTCTGGAGCAGAAGTGAACTGACGAGTACCAGGCACAGTGCTAAAACACTTTGATCATAAAATACAATGTCAGTAGCAGTTGCTAAGTGACACAGATTCCTTTGTTATACAGATACTGGCCTAAATAATTTACAATGCTTCTTTACTGTTTGGGGTATTTTTTACCTTAAAAGAGATGATCTTACCCACAGTGACATGCCAAGGGCTAAGGACTGGTATCTGAGTTGTAAGCTGTGGTGTCATGTAACGACGCTACTGAGTTAGGTTCAAGCTAGCTAGGGATATGGTAACGGATCCAGCATTTGGTGTACCTCCTGGGTTCTTCTCAGCTATGCAGGCAAGCATTAGTCAAACAAGGGGGAGGTCTGGAAGGGATTTTCGTACCCCTTTAACAAATATTTGGAAACAAGCCTGCCATATGAAAATCTCCGATGACAACGGTATCCTTTCATGAGGATAAAACTATTAGCCAAGACAAAAAAACACAAGTGTGCACTTTGGAAGATTAAGCAATAGGGAGGGAAAACAAAAACCTTTTAGAAAGTCTCAGTTTTGCTTAGATGCTTTAGGCAAGGACATGTGCTACCCTACAGCCTCAGAAGTCAAGTACTTGTATTTTTTTCTGCAAAATTATCAGTCATTCTACATTCCCTTGTGCCAAGTTGTTATTTTCTGCAATTGCCTTCAACCCATCAAAAATCTTATTGTTAGAGCTGCATGAGAAGATCAAATTGCATTTAAAAGGTGAGGAATAGCAACACTCTTTGGCAAGATGAAATGACTTTTAAGCCAAAAGGTGAGATCATGCCTGCATGAGTTTGCAATTGAGAGATTAGTTTTAAAGCTCTAAAAAGGGATTGCAGAAATTTCTCTTCTAAGTGCCACAAAAACTACATTTAAGACTTATTTTACATCTTCATTACATCATTTGGACATTTAAAGGAAGACTAGACAAAATTCTGAGAAGCCGTTTGCACTTCCAGTGAATAACAGCAGGAATCAGCCCAAGAACAAACATCTAAATCATGACGTTGCAGCAAGCCATTTATATGGGAGATATTTTGGTGTCCATAGTGCAGGCGCACAGACACGCTGAGAGCTCTGGCACATTCCTCTCACCCCTATCCTGATTTCTCCCACCACACAGATGCACGCACACAGACAATACTGCCCATGCCCCTATCAGTCCCTTCCCGCATGCCCTCGCAGTTGCTGTGGCTTCTTCTCCCTCACTTTTCTTGAGCTCCAGAGGTATGAAAGGAGAGTCAACCCTATGGGAGACTCTTCTTTGCGGTACGTGTACGGCTGGGACCACAAGCCCCTATGGAATGACCGGTAAGTGGAGAGAAGGAGTCGTGACACAGACTATTCATGTACATGCAGATTGAGAGTGCTTGTGATCTGTAGACGCTGCCTTTCTCCCCAGGCCCTTCTTCACATCACACAGCTGTGGTGAGAAGCTCCCATATGACTCCTAAACCTACACATAGCATTATATTTTGTAGACCCTTAATTTCAAGAATTTTCACACTATTTTAGAGAGTATAATTCACATGAGCAACTCAGAGGTAAGAAAATATAAACCCATCTCCAGCATTTATATTACTTTCCTGTTTAATGTCAGTTTTGAGAAGGCAAATCCATAGTGAGATCTCTCTGTCTGTCTCACGTGTCTCCATCACATAGCCAATCCTTGCGTCATATGCTTTTACACAACATGGAAAACATGGATTTAAACTCATGAACCTACCACTGGTTTGTTGACCTTCAACAAGTCACTTTCCCACATTGTCCTTTCTGGAATGACACTGATCTCTTTCGTGAGGTGATTTGAGATCTATGAATTAATATTACACACATGAGCTGACTCATCAATCTCAGCAGCAGTATGGGAACTGTTGTAGGCAAGGCAAGAGGGGCTTTGCCTAAGAATAAGACAAACAGGCAAAAAACTTCTATGGAAGTTTCTGAAGTTTTCTAGAAAACTGAATGCCATGAGTCTTCTGAAGAATGTTTTTCATCTTTCTTAGCGAACTGCTTTTTAAATTGTGTAAACAAAGCTTCGGCCTTATTTTTATATATTTTTCACCAGAAATATTTCAAAGAATCTGTGCACCAAACCAAAAAAAGAAAATGTCACCGTGAATGCTGGTGGGGCTGCTAGTGGGCAAGCCCGGCCATGGAGAAGGCACTGGCGTTGGCTCTGCACCCGTGCCCGGTGACAGGACAGCCTGCGAGGGTGCCCCCAGATGTGGGTGAAAGACTGTAAGTTTTCTGACTTATACCAACCTTGCCTTGGGGGAGGGGGGGAAACAAACCACAAACCAGCAAAAAAAATTTTTTCAGAAAAAAATCAATTCAAGATAATAAAACTTTATACTTAGGTGGTTTTTTTATTATTTTCCTGAAGAAAAAAATCAAAGTTGTTAATTTTCTCAAACCATTTAATTTTGATTTATTATATTTATTCACATTTACAATTAACACCACGTATATACTCTTAAGTAGACACCAGTGTACAAGTTATGAAGGTGTACATGTGCCTGTGGAGAACAACTGAAAATTCATGTTACTAAATTTCACTTTTCAAATTTTGTTCTGTCCAGGAACCTCAAAACATACCCTGTACAACTACACTTTTGCTATTTTCAAATTGTCAAAAACCCAAAAGGCTGAAAAAGGTCCTTATCAGCTTCAGTCAAAATATTATGAAAATCAAATTGCTTCGTCTTGGCATTCTTTCTAATAACAATGTAAATTGATTCATCTTTAAGATGAAAGTATTATTCCTGGGGAGTTTCATCTACTATGTTCAGGAAGAAAAAAGGTAAAAACTGAGACGTAAGATTCAATATTTTTTGCATAAAAAGCAAGAAGTAATAGTGATGAAACTGCATTGGCTGGAAGATATGAAAAGAAATGAGAATATTTTTCACTAGAAAGTGTTTATTTCAGCAATGATGAAGCATTTTGAGAAACTGATATCCATAATCGGCAAGAAAAAATAAGCACTGAAGCTTCACCTGGCCTGATTCAGGGAACTCAACCCATCACAGAGAATTACCCATATGGCTGATCATTCTTCCCTTTTGCACAGATATATAAGGTAGTTTAGCTGGGTACTATGCAAAGAAATATGTCTTCTTCTAAAAAAGGGAGCTTCCAAATATTTATTTTTATTTAATAATGCGGGTAGGGTGAGCACCCCACAAACCATAAAGTTGGTGGATACTTTAAAAAGTTCTTGGGTGTATTGATTAGTACTATTTCGAGAGAACACGTTGTTGCGCAGTAATACCCAACAATCACCCCCAGTACTTTTGAAAATCTAAGATGGATGGCAGTTATTGTAATGTCCTGGACTGTCTTTATTTTGTAGTTGTATGATATAGCAAAGACAAGGCTTACAGGTACAGATAATATCCTTTATATTATTAGTTTATATAACTGTAAAAAAAAAGCAAACTTTCTCTCAGCCTATACAAAAGTAACAATCTTCGAGAAAAGCAGATTAGGAGTAATAACTTACTGACAAATAGTATTTTTTCAGACGCGGTCTTAATAATAAACAGTAGGAATAAAGTTTTTCAAGTAATTTTTCAGAAATTCAAGGAATTTCTCATCAGTGTTTATAACTGATGTGCCTCTTTCACAATTTAATAATGAATTTACACTTATTAACTTACAGAGAATTCCATATGTCAACTTCTTTTACCAACTACCTATTATGTGAGCATTTGTGATATAAGCTTGTTTTCTCCTCAGCCACAACTGTTGCAGTTTGCATATGAAGTAATATTTTTGTAAGATTAGATTTTAATGGTGATTGTCAGCGTTATTCCATCAGAAATGAAAATAAAGGGATAAAATATATTTTTTTAAAAAGAATACATTATATTTCATTGGATTCAAAACAAAATTAAGTTTTGCTTCAAACAATATGTGTTCTGTTCAGAATAAATATCAAAAGTTTATTCAATCTCAGTCAGTAGAATATCTGAGGAGCAGGAAAGGGACAGGTTTTTAAATTTTTCATTAAAAAGAAAATTACCAGATTTATAGCCAAAAAGAAATATTACAGCAAGCTAATAAATACAGCATTGTGTTTCTGCTAAATACTAAAGCCTGTATTTTATTCCTCTGGTAATTCAATATATAAAATGGAAAAAATATTGTGGTATGCTATCAAGTAGAAAATTTCAGTGGAAAATACCATTTCCATTGAAATCAATATGAGATTTTCCAATGCTACTAATGTGGTAAACATTTCACCTATTGAACTACAGGGACAGGCTGACAGATTTCTGAGAGTCGCCTTTCTTTCTCCACCAGAAGTCCAGAGAAACTACTTTCTTATTCAACATCTGCCCGCTTATGCTTAGTTTATGCTTATTCCGCGTTCAGATTTCATTCCCAAGGGTTTATTATGGCTTTAAAGTACATAGTCAAAAAGCACGGACATGTGTTGTGAAATTCTGGTGCTTGAAACTGGCTGTGGGCCTGGTCTTCTGAATACATCATGTATGTATAAAGAGTTTTCAGTGCGATTCAGAGTAAATAACAGTGTCAGAAAGAATGAGGAGGAATCAACCACAGTGGACATAAACTCTAGAAATAGCTTCAGCTTACTCATTACGCTTTCACATCACATCTCAAACCAGCTATACTTTCATTTAGCTTTGGTCAGAGCAGCATTTTTTCCCATTCTTGATGGAATCTGTTTTATTACAGCACTTGACCTCTCTTCCTTCTCAGGAGATGCTTAATTCTTGATATAAGGATGGAAATGCTTAGCCACTTGGGACACACAAAACTGACTTCTATTACAAAATGTGATTGATAAAATGAGAACCCTGGTTAAATGGGAATTTTGAGGGGGCAGGCAGGCAGGCAGGTGGAATTTGGAAACAGTAAAGCTATTAAAGCGATGTTAGCAACAACAAGTCCTAGAAAAAACCTCAACAGATTGAAAGATCATTTGCCGATTAATTGTGATCTTTCATGAATGTATTCAGACGTGTGCTTCTGCTGCAAAATGACTACAAAATACATTTAAGCAGCATGTTTTATATGCCATTCTGAATGATTTTCTAAATTAGGGTGCTTTTTTTCCAGTTTCCTAAGATGGTATTTAATTATGTGAAATGTTTCCCATTTATTTACTAAAAGCTCATAACTGCAGTGAGATGGTGGGATTTGCTCCTGCTCCCAATTCAGTAGTTCACTCAACTCACTAAGCGCCAGATTCTGCCTGCCACTTACACGGGGGTGTGATGGATGATGGAGATGTGAGCAGAGGAAGGAGGGTGTCCCAATCAAAACTGCTTTGTAGGAGCTAGGGAACCCAAACACAGAAAGAGAGCACCTAATTCGGCTCCCCAAACGCTCAGGTCATTTAAATGGGTGGTAACTAAGGAGAGGCTGGATCACCATGTATGGGCAGCAGCAGTCAAATCAAAAGCTTTGAGCAGGAGGTTGAGCAAGGTGATCACTTGAGGTCTTTTCCAACCTGAATAATCCTACTTATCTCTTTCTGGGAACCACTTACAGACCACTTTTTTCACACAAACACACCAAGCGGCAACAGCAAGAAGACTACAATGCATGACAATGTGGGAATAGGCCTTGCTTCTCTAGAGCAGATGTGACTACATATAGTTTACAGTATGTGCATAGCTCACTTTTTCAGTTATGAGTTGTCCAAAGGATGCCAGGTAGGTAAGCAACATTCCACACCCACCACTGGCAGCCCTATGGCTGCTTGTGTCCTGCCATTGGTTTAGATTTGGAGCCACTGTAGACATACTATTAAAATATTCCTTTCCCTTGTAAGAAAATAATACTTGCAATTTGGAAAAAAAATAGAAATGTCTGCTCGCTTCATTTGTGTTTGCTTGCATTTGGTGCTGTACAATTACACTGGAAGATCAATTTCACCTTTATTTTTAGCTTTTTTCTGACTGGTACCTACACAACCTACATGTACAGGGCAGATCAAGGGAACGTTTACACCACTGTGGAACCTGTAGCAAGCTGAGAGTACACATACAAATTACTGACACTTCAATAAAAGTGTTAGTTTGCAAAAGAGACAGGGAAAAGAAAGAAAGAGCTGCCCTTACCAAGAATTTGCCCCAACACAAATATCCGTGATTCAAATGGATTAAAATGAATAATCATATTATTATGATCCATATGATCCATTATGACCTCACCCATCTTTCACATTGGCATCTAGCTGAAGCTTGAGGGCTTCAGTCTGCTGTTAGTCTCCCTCTAAGTGCTGCAAATATTAGTATTTATACACTAAGTCATTCAAAACACGGTGTGTGTAAGGGCTGGGTATGTAAAATACTCAGGCAAGACAATGGTTGAAACTATCTCCTATGATTAAGATAACAGGAACCAATGACATTTACCATATATATACACTTAAGAGGGACTTGCTTACTGTCAACCTTCATTAAGCTTCCAATGATTTTATTAAGCTTTTCTCTTCATAAAAACTATTTTTACTTGTGGGATTAAAAGAGCACTATCTCCTCTACATTACATTCTTACAGATTAAAGTTGTCCTTCTTGTCTCTCTCTATATATTCAGCCTGTCATAAATGAGATGCATATACATTGGTCCACATTCTGATCTATCCAACATCCACGCACAACCCAACCCAACATGGGTTTAGCACTTCTTTCGGAGCTGCAGTGGGTTCTGCTATACAAAAGCTGTACCCTTGAGAGATTTGGTCCCACCAAGGGATTCAAAGGTGCTCTGGAGCTTTTGGACATAATTAGCGCTTTGTAATTTGGATTTGCAAATTTCTGCAACAGGAAAACAACACCTTTAATTGTTCCCGCTGTGTCTGGCTAAAGAATTATTATCTCTTTTTCTTCCTGTTGGACTTTTGCTTTAGCTGAAGATGGTGAAGGTGATTATTACAGCAGTTAATCGATCAACAGTAGTTGTACTTGGTCTACACAATAGGAGCAAGCAGGATGCTCCATGTTCTGTGTCTCTCTGGCTCTTTCTTGATTAACCCTGTGACTGGTACTAGTCCCCAGGCAAGACTCCATCACCTGTGAGCTGGCCAGGAGCACCACCGTCATGTTGGTCTAGTCCTCAGCCCACCTCCTGTGCCAGGGCCATGACACAGGCACTGCACCAGGCTCAGTAGCAAACAATGTTTAGCATTCCCTGCATCTCATGAGGAGCACAGTAGATGAACGGTGGGAAAAATATTTCCTCAGTCGTGAAAAAAAGAGACTACAAAGTTGGTGAAGCCAGAAGACACGTGGGGTTTGAAAGAAAAGACATAAGACAATATGAAGGAGCCTTTGTATCCAACTGCCTATCTTGTAGCCAAGCTCAAGGAGGTAGTGAGGAAAGAGGAAAGAGAGGTAGTGATCTTGAGAGTTATTATTTTCAATGCAGTGCAAATGAAAGCTACAGGTAATATTTAGACACATAAAATTATTCTCAGCTCTGGAAGCCAGAGACTGAATCCGTAGGATGAACAGTCTGGACTTTAAAAAAACCCAAACATGTAAGACAGAAACAAAATTTCTTCTCTCATAAATGAAAAAAGATGTCATTGGAAATGTCCTCATTATGCTCAAAGAAAACCCTTCCCACAGTCTCTCATCCTAAATAAATTGAGTATTATTACTATTATTACTGAGGAATTACTCCAAAAAATAAAAATCAAAACATATGCTTAAATCAGTAAGACATGTATATTGCACACTCCTGGTATCTTTATTTTTCATTAATGTTATATATGCTATTTGTTATTTCATTTCTTCGAGTTAATTAGCTGACTAAATCTCTCTGTGCTTTGGTCAGACAATATAAAATAGTAAAGAACCGGAGCTAGGCAAAGGAAACCGTATGAATCACTAATGCAACCTTGCTGACTGCAATATAGATGAATTTTGGCCGTACACATAAAAAGTGCGTATTTCAGAGAAAAGGAAAACCTTCAGTGATAAAAGTCTGCTGTGAATAAATAGAGAGATTTTTCTTTCTTTTGACTGTTTCTTGAGTATTGTATATAAAGTACTGGATAAAGTAAAAAAACAACGACCATTGATCATTTAGTTTATCCATCAAGATTTATGTTCTTAATAAAAGTAATACAAAGGAAGAAAATTTTCTACACGTTGCAACAGAACACATTGCACACCTACAAACACTTTGCATCTAAGTCCAAGTTTCTCTGCAGTTTGAGTGCAGTGTATAGTTCCCCACAGCAGGGAAGCCTGGATCATAAGGAAGAACCCAAACCACAACTCCTATTAAGACAATTTGCGGGAATTCAGTGAAGAGACTGAATTTTCCAAAGTTTTCAAAGAGCATATCACAAGTGAGAAGTGTTAGTAAGGAAGCACAAAACTTTTTTACAGTTGTTGGCTATCCTGCTTCCCTTGTTTGAATGATCTTAGAGATTTCCATCCCCAGTGTTGTGGGCTGCTTGAATTGTTTTCTAGTTACAGTGTAGACATCAAGAAGAGAAAATGACAATGTACTGTACCAGTTAATACTTCAATTTGGGTCAAAGTCAGAAACTTCAAAAAGTGTTTGTATGGCTTTTCACCATAAAACCCCATTATAAGGGCTCCCAGGTCACCCAAATGCTTTTAAAAATCCCTTGGGTGAAATCTTAGGAAATCTGCTATTGATTGCAGTGTGAACAGGATTCCATACCTTGTTTTATGGTGTCAGTTTTATCTTTTCTGTTTTCATCCATAGCTTCACTGAAAAATGTCAATATCCCCCAACTCTGACAGCTTCTTACTGACACTTCTATTGAATATAAATCTTTGTAAGTCCAAGTGCCTAAACTGCCAAATGGAGAAAAACAGCAAAAAAGCTTTTATCCAATTGGAGAAAATAGTTGGTTTTGTTCAATATCTGAAGACCACCACAGGTCAGAGGATTCTTCTTTGTTCTGCTTTATCTCATTTTACAATGATACGGTTTCAGATAAAAGACACAGATTGCTTTGCCAGATGTGATGAGAAAGAAAAGACATCTTTGGAGACAATAAGCTCATTGGATTATTTCAATAGAAATAAGAAAAGCACACCTTACCTAAGACAAAAAGCTGGAACTGAAACATTCCAGAGCTTATATGAAAGACTTTGGGACATCTAAGGCCTCAGAATTAAAAGGCCGATTATTAGAGATAAAACTGAATCAGGACTAATCTCAACATTTCATCCAAGTTCACTCATACCTGCTTATACTCGTGGGCCTCTTTTGGTCTCTGAGAAATCTCTGAGAAATAGGCACTGAGTGTGATGCTTTTAGAATACATCCATCTGGTACATTAAGGTGACGTAGTATGGTCATAAGGAAAAAGAAATAAATGGCTGGTGAAAAGGAATGATTTAACTTGAGCAGTTGACAACCTACCTAGAAAAACTCTTGGGGTTAAAGATCAGAGTCTTAGGGGAAGACCTCTGTTTCTCTTCATTATTAGGACAGGAGTGTGTTACCTTTATTAAAATATGTCTTCTCATTACATTTGAGGAAAAGAGAACAAAAAAAGAGGTACTTCAGAAATAAGGTTGTTGACCTTGGACTTTCTCATTATTTATTAAGAGATCAAACGTCTGAGACTTGAGGGTGACACCTTCATTTATTCTTCCTTCAGCAGAGACAGATAAAAGCATGCACATTTATGAATATCTGGAGAAGAGAATTTTATTTGTAACTTAGCTGCAGTTCTCTAAGAAGGCAAATATGTTGATTCCCTTCCCGTTAAAAACAGCTCAGACTGACGTATAATTTTCAATAGTATAACTGGTTGGATAACGTGGTCTTCCTGTGAAATAAAAAATCAGGGGGAAACATTTTGGCCCACGAATAAACAACTCAGCAACGACAGGCCCTCTTCCAGAGCATGCAGGGTGGAAGAGCCCTTTAGTGGAGGGAGCAGGATTTATCAGCATTTGCAAGACAGTACGCAAAGCTTTCATACTTCAGACTGAGGTGAAGTTAGCAGTTACATTCATGATTATGACAGTCTGTTTTAGAGGAATAGTAAAATGTGGTCTGGTACTCCAACAGACCAAATGTCAGCCATTTGTTGTAATTTCCAACAGCCAAGAAAGGAAATTCAGCTTTCTCAAAGTGAAGTTGTGAAAGGTGATCAGACATAAAACTGACTTGGAACTATTGTCTCAGAACCTGGATCAACTTAATGTCACTCTACTTGTATTTTAAGCCAGGAAAATCAGAGAATTTTTTTTTAAACCTCCCTAGGAATTTGTGGGCTAATAATAGGCCCACTTCCAATTTCATACTAAGAATTTACAGAGAGCCAGCAACTAAACAATATTTCTTCCAGGAACTGTAATAAAAGACAGATCCCGCGGACTTCAATGACGTATTTCCTCATGCATAGTACCCTCCATCTCTGATAACCCCAGCTTTCTTCAAAATCCTACTTCATGAAACACCTTCTCAGAGAACATCCACCCTTAGATAGCTCATATGTTCAGGTGACCTGCTCAAAATCAGAAGCAGAGCCCGAGTGAGTCAGAGGCAGAGGTGATTCTGGAAGAGAGGAAAAGTTCATTGTTGGAATCAGAAGACAGAGAATTTTTGAGGGAATGAAGCATTAGGAAAAGCATTAGTGAAGGCAGCACACTCCCGATGTGGAGGCTCTTTTGTAAACTCTTCTTTTCTTGCTTGCATGTATGTATAACCCACATGGCTGCTCTCTCTGAATCTCTCTTTCAAAGTCATGAAAACAAAGAAAAACCTGCTGTTGCTTATGTTCACGTTCTTGTTTACAGAAGGAGGTAAGCAGCTAGTTCACACATTTAGACCCCAGAAATGGAGATACTTACGAATTTGCTGCTCTCTAGCACAGAGGCTTTTCATTTAAATGATTTTTGGTTTTGTTTTTGTATTTTAATTTGAGAAAATGCGTAACAGAGTCTGCTAGCCTGGCAACTGTTCTATTAGTTGCTGCGTGACTGGAAGCCGCAAGCCTGTTTGAGCTCATCAAAGTCCTCTGTCAGTAGGAACTCTAATTCTTGTTAGTGTCACCTTGCTAGTGCCAGGGATCTGAAAATGTGGTGCAATGTCGCAACACGTAAGAAAAATTTTAAACCCCAAATCTAAAGCCAAATCCCATTTCCTGCAGCAGTTTGCACTGAAATCCCAATAAGCAGCAACTGATACAGGTGCTGACAATAACCATAGCTGCAGCAAGCTGCTCATTAAAAATCCTGACTCAAATAAACACAGCCCACTGGGCTTCATGAAAATCACTGTCTTGTCCCTCCACTTTCTCATCAGGCTCATACTCAACTTAGTTATGCTTGTTGTTGCTGCGCAAAATAGCACTTCTCTCCATGATACTGCAAATGCTGTTGATCCCACTTCTGTACCAAACACTGCTGCTTGTCTTGAAAGCAGATTTGGGAACTTGGAAGAACACACTGGGAAGGCTGTGTCCGTGTAAATTCGTCATGTTCCCTCAGCTGGATCCGGTGCTATTGCAGAACAGGCACCGCTGAGTGCAAAGACTGATTTCAATTTACCTTTCCTTTCCTGATTCTTTTGGCAATGTTCAGTGCAACAGCAAAATGACAAAAATTCTGCCTCGAAGATAACATAACAGTATACGAAGCAAAATGTGAAGTGAGGCAGTTTCCCTGTTTATTACTGAGGATATGAAATAACTGAGAGTAGTAAGTTCCCTTGATTTGTATGGCAGGAACGCTGCAAAATTTGGACCCAAATTTCCTGTGTGAGGAAATGGATTTGTGAGTATGTTGAAATTTGGTCTGAGACCAGTTCACTGAGCTCGATCAAGAGCAACTGAAATCAGTGGAAATGGAAACAATCCTGTTGCACTCACTGAACTTTGCACAAGGTTTTTATGATCCATATTCTCTCTTCTCTACTATTCCTCCCTCTGCAAAATCAAAGTGACTCCTATTCCAGGACACGCTTCAAACCCCATTAAAAACTGCAGATGTAATTTGATCGAACAATTCTGAGAGCATAAAAGCATCTACCTGTGCCTGAGCCACCCTCCTAATGCAGGTACCACACTTACTACCTTGCAAAGCTCTTTGCCGAGCCACAACAGCAGATGATAATCCAGAGGCCCTGAGCGTCATCGAGATAAAACTGGTGAATAACGCATGAGTATTTCATGTATTCATTTATATGCTTGATGGGTATCTCAATTTAGCTGTCAGATGTGATAATTTAAGCTACAATTCTAGCCAAAAGACTACGTCCATTCTTTTTTTCGTTGTTAAACCAGAGATTCAAACACGTATAGAAACGACTACCGTAGCAGACAAAACCTACAGGTACAGAGAATACTCTAGAAAATAAACTATTTCTATAGCTTGTAGAATATTTGCAACCAATATTCGAACTGATGTTCCAAATAAGTAATTTGAAATTACTTTACATACTCTGTACTTATTGTCATTTAAAAGTACATTCCATATTGTAGTAATGTGTTTAATTTGATGCACATGTTCATCGATCTGTTACTGACCGGTAAGTGAATAAAATACAAAATCAGGGCTTTTCTTTTGTCAGTGTTCTCGGATACATTTCAAAATGCTTTTATTTGACCTTCATATGCTTAACTGGTTTCACGTATAGGTGTATACACATATTCATAATCTAATTTACAATTCTAAAATCAATTTAACCTTACATATTAACATGTCCAAAAAGAAATAATTAAATAAAATAAAATCAGAGTCACAGGTGACTTGTACTCTGTTAATATTTCTGCTCCCGCAGTGACACATATCTCTACCTTAATAGGGAATTTCATGGCTGTATTTATGCCTACACATATACAATCATACTTAAAAAGATTTGTAGGCAAGCATACATGGGAATTCACATCTCCCATATTAGAAATAAATACAGCTTCTTAAAATTAAGTCCTGTACCTATCACCACGCAGATTTTTCTGCAGCGTTTAGGTACAGCTACAGCAATCCAAACTTCCTGTTCTTCCTAGTTCGTGCTGGCAACATTTTACTGTTTGATCTTAGTCTAGATTAACTATATTTTTGTCTTTGTCCAGTCAGAATTATTTTTTTAAGTACATACGACCTTCCTGTTTTTCTGTCTAATCTTTTCTACTTACTCCCGCGCATACTTTTTCCGCTCACGGAATTTGTTCTTACTTGAGCCTTTTGCAGGTAAATGAGTTAAAAATGCACATAACGTTTTGCATTTCAGAAAAAGGAGAGAAAAGAAACACCCCACTGTTTTGTTCTTGCAAGCCACCTTAATAGATTTACTGAGAAGGACAAGGCAGTCCATCTTGAAGGCTATAATGCTATTTCACTTTGACATCTGTTCTAAGGTAATGGTATCTATCATTAACAATGTCATTAGTGACCACTTTCAGTCCATTGTTCTCCGTGTCTAAGCTGGCTATAAAGATCTCATTTTAGACACTTAGCTCCATGCATATGCCCTTTCATGACATGGTACTCTGGGAGAAAAATGCTTTATGACTGGTCATACTATAATAATTCATTTTCATTTAAAAATACAGCATGTGGGATTTCAAATGAGAGGGCAAGCTAAAAAATGACAAGGTTTTTGACCATTCATTGTTACAATACTCAGCATCTTCTAATTAAGCTACAGTAGCCAATCACTGGATGTACAAAACATGAAATCAAAGGGAACAGCTGAAAAGTCTAAGTTGTTTTAAGTGAAAATCTGTGTTTATCCTTTTGTGTTAACTTTTTTTTTGAAAAATGTGCAAGGTATATGTACCACAAATGACAAACCTGGGTTATGCACGAAAAAGGACTAAATACGCAACATTAGATCTAAACTTGCACCCTGATTGTGCAGATGTTACCCTAAGTGGGACCAGGAGTCCTCTATTACTTAATAAGCTACTTCTGTAGCTCTTATTATCTATGAGAATATTACTTAATAACCTAGTTCTGTTGCATTATCTATGAGAATATCTCTAAATAAGCTCTTACCAACGTTAGCAAAGCTGCCTGTCCTCATAAAGATTTAAAGTACAATCATGAAAGACATTGCTGCTCAGCATTTCACATCCACCTGGAAACTTCTAGACTAGTTTAACTGAAGATTCTGGAATTTAACCCCTTGATTCTTAGTGCTATGGTTTAACCTTGGTGCCATCCTCTCTCTCCTTGACACTGCAGAGCCCAATCCTGCCCCCCGTGTCCTCCTTTGCAACCCTCTGAAGGCGAGCGAGTCTCACCTTGTGCTCCGGTGGCATTAACGAAGGGGCGGCTTTAGTTCACTGATTTCACCCGAATCATTCAAGCAGCAGCCCAAACTCCACAGATAGTTCTGCCTATCTTCTGGGTGCTGTTGCTCTTGTGAGCATAAAACCCCATCCTGCCCATTCATTTCATTAGCATAATATTGTGAAATGGTTTCAAAAGAGTTTGTAAAGAGTTCTTTTGCTTTTCCTCTGTCCTGATGAAAGACTCTAAGGTGGTCAGCCAAATTTAAAAGAGAAGATGAACGAGATAGATGACATGAGATCACTACAAACAAATGAGGTATCCGCTGGAACGCCTAACACTAAGAGAACTGCAGACAACAGAGAGCCAAAATGAACATTTTGTATATTCATATTTTGACAGAGAAAGTTTGGAAGGGTAGCAAGCACTAATAAAAAAAAAAGACAAAGAATGGCATGCAAGTCAGCTTATTTTCCATAGACAGCTGGAAACTTCAGAGAGTTCTTAGTCAAAACAGGAATGGGACTATATATCTTTAAAGAAATAAAAAAATGACAGCAAGTGTGATGATATTTGTGTGTCTGCATAGAATAATGTTTTTGATATTCTAGACTCAAGGTATTTCTATAAAACATAAAAGCCACAAGGATGAACTTCAGGCTACATCAGTATGAGTTTTGCTTGTAGGTTCAATGGGAGTTGATTTTAGTCTGAAAATATGAATTTAAAATGATAAAAGTACATAATTACCGAGACAAATCCATGCACTTATACAGGTAGTTACTGTTAGACATTGGTAGCCTAGTAAGGTTGTAATCTTGCTCTGTATCTAGGCTCATAAGTATGTCCATTCTGCTATGGGCCTAAACTGGGGTTTATTAAAACTTAATGGGATCTCTGCGTTGGCTTCATTGCACTTCGGACAAGGCACATTAAATACAAAATCTAAATCAGCAACAGAATTTGAACAAAGATCAAAAACACTCCTCACTGGAGAGAAAAATTCTGCTATGCAGAATTTGACTGTGTGCAGTCAAAACAGTTGGGCTGATCTTCAGTTTCTGATGCTTGATGGTTGAATCCAGTTTGTGTGTGTATGCATGAAGAAGTGGGTCTTTTGTTGCCTTGCATTAATGTAATTGCCAAAATTTGAAACAAATAATTGATGGTAAAGGGAGCATTTCAGAAGTTATTCATGAAAAATAATACAAATCATCCAATATTCTTTTTGCTATTTTTGTTACTCTTCCTTCCAAATTTGAATTCATACTGTACCCTCAGTTTGTTAATATCAGTTGCTCATATAGCAGCAGAGCACGATCCTGCAGAGGGGAGGTAAAGGAAGTGAAAAGAAGAAATTCGTTACGTGCTGCAGTTTGCAGGTGCTCAGCTTAGAACCACCGCTGCATTAATTTTGATGAATAAATGGGCCAGACAGTATTGACCAGATGGCTATTCAGAGGTTTTGAGTGCTGCATCTTTTCTTTACAGTAAACACAGCAAAAACACAACAGGGGCTTTAAATTCTAAGTCAGTGTGTTACTAGAGCACAAATTACAACAAAGAATTTTAAACCAGAGGAAAACAGAGAGAGAAGAATTAAGGTAAAACCATGCATTGAAGAAATCTCTTTCTTCTGATGTCATTTACAAGGTATGTCCTTGATACATGGTTTTTAATTCAGCATCTTATATTGACTTCTTAGGTTGCAACAAGCTCTACAAATTCCCCTCCAGGTCCCTAAGAAAGATTTTCTTCTTTCTGTCACTTCTGAGGCCAGCTAAATGCCTTTACCTTGTTTTTCTCAGTTGTCTCCTTGCCACTTTTCACTGTCCTTTAGGCTCTCTCTGCTTTCCTGCTTCTCCCTGCAAGCTTCACGGGCACTGGGAGACATACCTGACACCATGAGCAAACAAGAGACATACCCAACGTAAGAGGGTCCCAGGTGTTAACATGACTCTTTAAGTATGCAACTCCATGTGAAGACTAAGCTCTTAAGATTTTGAAAATGGAGACTATCACATGCTTAATTCAACAGCAACAGAAGTGGAGAGGGCAAGTTGAAAAATTCCGTTGAATTGGATTGGAGCAGTTGTTCTTTGTTAGCTCGAACTCACACTAAAATGGACCAAATGGTAAAACTTGAAAGACAGAGAGTATAGCTTGTTGTTCCAGATCTTCCTTGCCAACTCACTGCTGGGGAAGGACGGCCATGGGAGAAGAATCTGCTCTGCCACTTCAAGATGAGTATAGTCAAAGCAGCGCCAGTCACACAGCTGGTCCCTGCCCTCATTTGGGCAGGATGTCTTCCAGGAGCAGGCACAAGAACAGGCTCCATGTTAGGCCTTTCATAAATGATGGGTCATGGCAATTAAAATAATAAAGTTTATTCCATCCCATTGACCAAGCCTGTAAACCGCTTATTTTTAAAAATTTCATATGAGAGGGATGGGTAGAATATCCTGATCTTTTGCCCACCAAATAAACCTAATTTCTGACAGCTGATGGTTAATTAATTTGAAATTTAGGGCCTACATGCCTAAAGAACCACAAAGTAAGGCGTTCACAATAATGAGCTCTGCACCCTCATAGAGACACATCAACCTAAACTGATAGCATTTTTCTTGCTTTAGTTTTGATCCATTTGGGAGTAAGAAATAATCAAAAAAAACAGGAAATTTCTGTTTCAGCTGAATAGTTTCAAAGTTTGTATAGACTAGATAATACTGTTGACATGTTCAGTTGCTTATTCAAACTTTTTGTTGGTTATCCAAGTTTTCCCTCTGAACCAGGGCTGATTGCATACTTCAAAATGGTGTTTGCAAACATTTTTTGAATTCTGAGCAGCTGCTCCATTCATTCATGGGTTTGCTGCTTTTTATTTACTATTCATGAACATCTGGACTATTTTGCATAAATGGTTGAAGAATTGCTCTTCCCTACATTAATACCTGTAAGGCCGTCATGAAGAGTTAAGTATTCACAGAAAAACAAAATTTTTAAGCATTTGGTACTGAATTATTTTTTTTTTAATCTGAATATTTTACTTGTCCAATCGTGAAGCAAAAATAACAGCAAGTTATTTGAATGACAAAGCGCACTTTATAAAAACACATAGTTAATGAATGGTTCATGGATATCACACAGGCTAGAATTTATTAGCATACGCTTTTTCATCAAAGACTCACTAACAAAAAATTAACCATTCTAAGAAGCAGCAGAAAAAGAGTTAAATCTTTGGATTGTTTATTCACGGAAAATATATTTCGTATTTCCATAATGACAAACTTTTGAGGTCTGCCTACCGCTAGCTAACTGTGAACTTACTTTGGTGTCTTTGAAGTATTGCTAACTTCCCTCTGGGATTTATTTGTGTTTGTTGCCAGGGTTTATATCCTGATGGGTGCCAGATGACAGACTCCTCCGCATTTCGGTAGGTACTTTGAGAATATGATGTCTTTTACTACTTCCTTTTCTTTTCTACCCGACTCATCATTTTCCACCCTGACTCTAAGCAGCTGTCACATGTTCTTCCCAGCTTTGTAGGCAATAAGGATGAACGTGGGCGAGTTTACAAGATTTGCACACTCATAACTTCCAGGTACTTTTACCTAACATCTTCTATTTTCTTGTGGTTTTAAGTTATCTTTCTGTACTTTTTCTTTCTTTTTTCCTTGCTGTAAAGTACACGAAAACTAGATTTTCTATATTGCTTTTTGAAACGTTAGACATTTAAATTGAGACTGTGCTTAATCTATGGAGAAAATTCCTGCTACAATTAGCTGTGTCTTGCTTACATTTGACACAAAAAGGTGAATAATAAAACTTCTTAAGAATAACATGCCCATAAATCTCAGGATTTAACCTCAGCTTCCTCCAGCTGAGCAACTATCTATATCACTGAGCTACAATCAATGTCCTTTTTCTGACAAAATAATATTAACATTTTTAATATTACTGTTTTAAAAATAATATAAAAAAATCTTTTCCAGAATACACAATTGAGAGAGCAAGAGACAGAGAAAGAAGGACTGTCCACCATCCCCCCTCTTAGAAATGCAGTTAAACACGCAGAGTTGCAGTTAAGACACTCCACAGAAAGGTGATAGCCAGACTCGGGTTTGAGTCTCTAAGCCGAATTCGTCGGAACCAGCGAACTCGTTTCTAATGTAATGAAATGCCCCAGTAAGCACGATTCAGAGACAGAAAAGGCCAGGAGACTTGTCATTTGGGGCAAAAAGTCTGGTCATACTAACCATCAACTTTTGCACACAGTGCATGTCGACCCATGGAAAATGCGGGTCATGATGTCTCCGTTAAGTTTTTCTGAAGTTAAATATTTAATAAAGTTACTGCAAGAGTCATTTCCAGCATAATGCTGCGCTGAGAGTTTTGTTATCCTGCCCAGAGGCATGGTAACCAGGTACTTTCATGTGCAGTGAGAACTTGCATAAGAAATTAGACGCACAAGCTTTTCTTGCATTATTGTGTGCAGTTTTCAGCATCAGATTTTTCCATTACTCTTGGGAGGGTCATATTGTCATCAGAGGCCCTCTAGCACAGTTGGGAATCGGACTTAAAATAATATGAAATTTGGAATTACTAAGTTTACACTGTATGGTAAAATACATAGCTCTGTCTAAATATGCTGTTGATTCAGCTCCAGTTCGTTCAGCAATATGCAGCATAATTTGAAATAATTATTTTCTAACACTTTGAAAAATATAATTGACATAGAAGCATGAAGCATCCAAGTCTTGCAGATAATAATAACAGTAATAACTAAAATACTGAGGAGATGTTTTGTATGTGAATATTATTATACATTATTCTCAGTTTAGTAAACTGTAGGGTTTTTTATTTACCAAACATTCAGGTTCTCAAGATCTTTTAAAACATTTATTTGACATTTCCTCTGACAGCAAACGTTAACACATTTTATGCTAGGTTATACTTCTAGTATATCTGGTTATTGTATTTTAGAACCTACGGTGCCTTACTACATGTACTTACAGCTACTGTACATAAATTGTATTCACAAATTCAGATAAGCTTAGATCCAAATTACCTACCCTTATAATTTGGCTTTGGAAGGGAATGTAACTTAAAAGGAGGTAGGCGTTATATCACCAAAAAAAGGTGACTGGTGGTAGATAAAAGCTTCCAATTGTTGTTTCACATTGATGATGCTATCCAAAGACATCCTAATGTCAAACAGTGAGCAATGTGGTATCAAATAATACAACTCTAAAGATATTTCTATCTGATTTGTCACGTCACCTGCAGTATTTGACGCATTGCAATTCATGCCCAGATGTGATGACAACTATAAAAAACTTTAATTTTTTAATGCTACTGATAAAGCACTCACTGAAGATGACTGTGCTTTCTCATATTTTGCTTGTAGACTCCTTGCACTTAAATACTGTCATTTCAAAATCATACTGAATTTTTCAAATGTTTCCAGCAAGATGTTTGGTCTTGTTATCCAATTAATATTAATTTGTTACTGTGAAACGTGAAATAGGCCAAAGAGATGGAAACAACCAATACTTTTATTTTCAATTAATAAGCATTAGCTTTTTTGTAATTATGATTTTTTTTATGTTATTTTTCACTATCATAACTTGGGAGATAAAGTTAAATGTTGACATTTAGCTATTCTGGTGTCTACTCAAAGCTAATGAACTTGCTAATCAAACCGTCCTCTAACTATGCACCATTAATATTTACAATGTGAATGAGTTTAGGAAGGAACTACTGTTTGGAACAATCAGAATACCTCTAATGCACTATCATACCACAAGAAAGAGTAATAGACTTCGTAGTTCGGGATATTATTTAGAAAGGAAAAAAAATAATCTGTTATGCGCACTGAACTTGCTTAGTGTGTTGCTACCCCCAGTGCAAGGCAATGAATTCAGCAATCAGTGTTGGGGGAAAATACAGTAATTTTGGAACAGGAGGAGGTGCACAGAGCAGACCACGAGGAGCAGGGGCTGGGGAGGGAGTGCAGGGGATGAGCGAAGCAGCTCTGAACTGCCTGTGCAGAGTAAATGTTCCCCTCTACTGGAGCTGGAGGCTTACGGCGCCATACTGCTGTGGTTGAAGCCAATGGCCAAACTCCCATTGAACTCATTAGAAGCAGGAAAAAGTCCCTCAATCTTTCTATGTCGTGAGGATACTCCTCATTAAAGGGCCGTATTCCTGGGTTTGTACTCTGGTTTTATTCAGTTTGTACTCACGCAAATGCCTATTAGAGCCATTAAGGTACCTCATCTGTAGGTACATCCAGTTCCTATTTAGTTTAATTTCTGAAGCAGTGGTAACAAGATGCTGCAGGTGTATCCAATGACTTATTTTGTTACACACATCTTTGCAACTGCATTGCATTCAGTGGGATTTTTTGCAATAAGGACTGCTGGGAGAAATTGCCTCTGGGCTTTTCTGTACAAAAGTGTTTTATTTTAGTCCAAACTTTTTTGTATTGTCTCATCCAACAGAAAAACCTAAACAATGACAATAAAACAATAACCAGCCTTATTTTAAGCCTGTTTTCAATACAACTGTAAGTTTTTCTCTTAAGGCCACTTACTTCCTTGCTAATTAGTTTCTGGCGATTCATTGTTGTTTGTGTTTATACAAAGTAAGCACAGAGTTATAGATAAGAGACAGGAAGAAATGCTTAGATGACTTAATCCAAACCTTCTCATCCTTTACCGCATAATTATTTCTTGAATTTAATTTTCTAGATACTATTTTTACTAGAAATATACCTATAAGAGCTTAAAATGTCTATCTTCCATTAAGTCTTTTGCAGTATTTTTCCATGACCTATCTTTCACTGTCACACATTTTTTCCTGATGTAAGTCTAAATTATTCTTTTCTTGATTTCATTCTATCATTCCCCACTTTTCGTGTAGGTGTATCCCTAAACAATTAGTATTTTTTTCTGATATTTAAATGGTACTTTTCAAATATTGTAAAAAATCAGCTTCAGTGAAAATGAAATAATAGCAAGTAACATGATAATTCTCTATATTTTTAAGAGAAAAATGTCATGATCTGCATCAGTCTCTTTTCAGGCAACATTGCCTTGAGAAATCAAAAGTGGTTTTGCTGCTTGCTATTACCTGTAGGCTTATTAGAGCTGAGAATTCACATATGGGTGACCTGGGGATTCACTTCACTTCTTTTAATAGGTGTAGGCAAGAAAACAGTGCTTAATGGAGTACATGTGAATAATCACACTCGGAAAATGTGGTATTTTACTTGAATATCAACTGTTATATCCTCAAGCATATTCATATTTTTAACATATTCAAAGTGCATCTTTTAGAGGAAAGATGAATGTACAGTATGAATTGGACACAGGAAGAAGAACGTAGAGTTTGCAAATAATTACTCAAATGTGAAATTACAAAAATATTTTCTCGCTGGGATTTTGTTATATATAAAGTTCAGCATACACTCAGCATTACTTTCTACCGTGCAACAAATGCTTTTCCTTAATAAAACTTGACTTTGGCAAGGATCAGTTGACTAATTTGTTCTTCAGCATCCCTGGCTTGAAATCAGAAGACGACTAATGATGCAGTCAGTAGATACTTCTCAGTTTGTACAGGTTTACCCAAGGCATTGGACATCTGTTTATGAGAGATCATGCTGAGAAAATGCCTACATAGTGTCATCTTTCATCTTAACAAGGAGTGGAAATAACAATTAGCATCCTTGATTTATGGATTTTTTTTTTCTCAGATTTCTGTGTAGTTTGTCAGCTATTATTTTCTATATTATCCAGAGTGGATATTGTTCACTATTGAATATCTTTATTCTTGTGCTTTGAGTTTGTATCTTATTCTGACTGGTATGACGGTGTTGTAGTACAGCTAACAAGAAGCACAGAGAGGCTCTGTAAGAGATAAATGAAAATGGGAAATATTTTCATACACAGGTTTGCTAAAAAAGAATTTTGAAAAAAAAAATCTGTAAAACCTTATGCTCAAAATAGTTTCCTGAAATTGGCTTACAGAATCCTTAGGTCAAATATTTTGGTTTTATTTTGTTTGCAAATTGGACATTTCTTTAACAAATGGGGTTGGCAGAGAACTGAGAAAGCAAAACACTGTGGAAAAAAACATGGATGTTGTGAACTTTTTCTTTGTTGGTGCAAAATAGCTCAACAGGAAATAAAAGCTTGCATTACCATTTCCATTCAGTTCCTGAGAGTTTCTAAACCAATTTATTGATTGTCTGTAGATTATCTATAACAATGTCAGTAGTCATCATTATTCTGAAAACGGTGAATAGTTTTGTGTGTATTTATGAGGTATTCTTTTTTGGGGGGAAAGTAGGTTTGAGCCACTTGATGGCTGTTACATGCTTTCTTCAAAAATCCCTGTGAATAATCACCGCCGGTGGTTTGTCAGAGTGGCCATCAACACACGGTTACTTCTGTTGTTTGAAATAATAGTTTCTTCGGAAACTACAAATTTCTTATGTAAATGTTGTTTTAATCAGAAACCAAATTTGTTCTCATAGTTAAACCATAGCTACAATTTGAATTCGTTTATGACCACTGATATGAAGAAACACTTAGGAGACTGAAGCACCAAAGTAGTAGGTGTAAGGGGAAAAGATTACTTTTAAAAAGCCTTCAATAGAAATCTTTATTCTTCATTGTTATGAGTATTATCGTAACCCTAACTCTAGATTTCTTGTGCTGTCTGTCACTTCTTCATTTTTATTAAGTCTTTCTAGGTAAACCTTAGCACTTCATATAAATTGGTAGTGGGAAAGAAAAGTACATCTACTGTTATCCCCCAAATCTACCCAGCATAGCCATCCTAGATAGACAAAATCCTAGCCATAAAACTTTTACTGGACATTGGAAGGAGAATTGACTTTTCGGTAAAATCTGAAAGGGCATAATTTGTTTTGATGAGCTTTAATAACATGAGCAGAAGTCTGTAGTAGAAGATGCTTCCTATGCAACAGTGTACACTGAGGATTAGACTCTGCAGAAGTGGTTCAGCTTAATGATTTCAACAGAAAACCCACTAAGATACTGTCAGTGCTATATACTAAATTTCAAGAGACAAGATTTATTATTATTGATCTTCAGTGTTAGAAAAAAAGAACAGATTTCTATTTTCTCCTAGGTATCTTTGTTTATGACCTTGTGCAGTTCCACAAAAAAGGGAAATGGATAACGCAGACTGAGAAGCCTAGCATGCTTGCATCTGGGTAATGTGGAAGAGACTTGTAGGATCAAGCCTGTAAGTTCACAGGGAAGGTATGTTGGGAGAAAAGCTGGACACAGTGCAATGAAAGGCAAAACTCACACTGATTGCACTCGGCCAGGATTTCACACTGAATTTTCCCATCACAAGCTACCTTTTTTGTTCAGTGGTCTTTACGTCAGGAGAACGGAGTAACTTAAACACACTTGCAAGAAGAAGAAAAACATTCCTAGGGTAGTCTGTCTTTGCACCCTACTTTCATGAATACAGATATTTTATATTTCCTGCAAGAAAACACACTTTCAGCCTTTTGGGCTGATATGTAGCATGATTTGCGTATGGATACGCTGTTTCATGATTTTGAAATGCATGATTTTAAAACACCTAACTCACAGTCCATCTGAGCATCTTTTTGGTTTTCTGTTGCTAGGTATTAAAACGTGTTAATTACAGTCTGGTAGATTACAAAAATTATTATACTTCATTATGCAATAATACTGATGATTTCACTGAAAGCAATAGGATGTAACAGAATATGTTAAAGAATATTTTACTGAAAATGACGAGAATAAAATTATTGATTTTATATTCAAATAGATAAAAGTTTATGATGTATTTACAGGTGAAAAGAAATACAGACTATATGTAGTATTTAAATGATCAAGAATTGTTCTTTTTTGGTACTATATATAAACACGCATGTGTACTGTATGTATGTGTATACCTCTGTATCTGTTCGGTGTGTATCTATGCCTGTATTTATGTGTGTGTGTATAATTCTGTGTGGCACAAATCCACGCTGCCCATCACCCACAGTGTGCGAGCAGACTGCGGGAGAGCTGGGCACGCCACTTTTGAAGTTATCGCTGTGATCAGGGCCGAGCTCAGAGTTTGTCTGAGCTGCGCCTTCCCCGTGAGCATCCTCACGTTCCTCCCTCCCCAGTCAAGGGAGGCCAACAACATCTCGGTACCAGTTAATTTAAACAAAAGCCCTCCAGATTCTCATGCTGCTACAAGCAAGTATGTACTCCAGTGCTTGAGAATTATATAAACTCCTATGTCCTTTGCCTTTTCTCCTTGTGAAATAGATGCTGTTCACCCTTGGCAGGTTCACCCTTGCCCTGTTGCTGCCTGCTTTGGAGCAGAGGTGTGCATGGTAGCGGTGTGATGAGCCTGCCTGTGCTTCTTTCATCTTACACGTAGACCAACGTGAAGTGGCTTCCTTCGGTTTCTAGGGCACCAGTGGGAGCACCATAACAGAACAAAACTCCCAAATCCTGCATCTCTAGGAAACTGAAGTTACACAGGAAAAAAAAAAGATGAGGTTTTGATTTTTTGCTTATGAAATTACCCACAAGTGTCAAGTGGTGTAACATCAAACAGCGTACCCTTTTACTGCAGGTGATGCCGTTTCCCTCAACTCTCTCTTCCCTGCTCAAAATTGTATATATATATAGTATATATTTCTTGTTTTCCTTAGCAGAGAAAAAGAAGAAAGAAAACAAAAACTCTTTAAATACGTCAAGCACAAGCGCCTTGTACCTACCATGGAAGTCACATGCTTACTTCTTTCTCACATATAAAGCAACACATACAGAGTGAAACCGAAGACCTGACTTCTGTGAGTGAACAGCAGGACATAAAAACAGCCTGCAGCCTATAACTCTGTTAGTCCCTACTTTTGTATCTATACGTAAATATTCCAGCAGCTATGTCAACATTAGCTTCCTTTCCCTCCTGAAGAATGCTAACCAAACTATTCTAAATATGTTAAAACCAAAGATGATGGATTGCAAGTCATATAAAACATGGCACAGCTCAACTGTCTCATTTTTCATGAGTTCATTTTTTGTTCTCATCGTGCAGTTTACCTGTTTTACCTACAGAACTGTGCTGCACCAAACTAGTGCTTAGGTCTTAGAGACAGACCCCATTAAATACGTTTTACTTTTCCGTAAGTTTAAAATTTCAAACCAACAACTTTCACCACGAATAATGCTGGCTGGGCTTGTTTCTCTAGTGTATTTCTGGAAATCTTTCTAAGACACTAGGTTTCTAAATACAGGCTTCAATACCAAAATTACTAAATACAACTCACTTAATGCACATAATATATTACCAGTGATCTTATATTCATACATGTGTATTTGCAGAAGCAACAGATGTTGTATACCAAAGTAAATAGAATAGATGAAACATTAAGGTATGGATGAAAAATAATGTATTAATATTTCAGCACCATAGCATAAAATAATAGGAAAAAATACAAATTCACCAAATGTTTTCTCCTTGTATTCCAAGGCGCAGATTTTTCATGCAATGATAGGTATGGCAAGTGGATTGTTTGCCAGCTTTAGCAAAAAGAGGAACTTATCTCTGAGAAACCAGACAATACAAAAATCTCACCAGTATCACAAGAAACTTACAGATTTAAATGGTAGATAATCTAGAATGGTAAACTATCTCCAAAATATTAGCTTAGCATGCCTTTCAAGTATAAACGTTGCATACAATTCAGTGAAAGGGAGCACAAGATCTTGTTCCAGCAACAATGACTTTGAAAGTCACCCAAAGCTACTAGTTGTAGCTTAGAATTGTGAAATATCTGAAGTGAATTCATTATTCCATATTTGGTTTGGGCTTTTAATTTATTGGTAAATGATGGGTTTTCACTAAGGCTTTTAATTTCTTAGAAAAGAAAATAATCTCTGATTGCAAATCATGCTATCAGCTAACTTGATTTCTTAACCACAACTATATAGATTGTATTAACCCCACAAAAACGATTACACCAGAAAACAGCAATAATCTCAATGTACGCAGGCGAAACAGCAGTCAACAGGGCAGCGTTCACCAGGAATTGCTCAAACTCCTGAAATTACCAAGGATTTTAAAGAGAAGAAAGTCCAGTGCTCAGTGGCTAAAAATCTCTCTTCTCCTGTGCTGTTCACGCGTTAGAGCCAAATACTCAAATATCATACCCACATGTAATTGCCAACAGATATTTTTTCCCCTGTGTTGCACATAGGTCTGAGTGTAATGTGGATCTGACTCCTCTCTACCAGTACACTGTAAATCTTTGGCCTTGTCTAGCTAACAGGCTCTTGCGGTGTCATGAGGAATATGGCCAGAGACAGAATAACTAAATTTACCTGTTTTATCCACGCTATCTATTCCTCGCGAATATAAACAGAACTGCATGGGTTTTCCTTATAATGAGTAATTTCTCCGCTGCTCCAAGACTTTCCAGTTCTGCCAGGTCTGGCGTGGGAGTGCTTTATCTTCTCTCAAAATTAGCTCCCATGTGCTAAGGCAATTGCTCTTTACTAACCCTGTACAGATTGTGTCCTGCACCTTAATGGAAACTACCTATCTCTTAATTTTTACTACCAACTATCCAGGTGCCAATGACCTATTCAATGACATTCAGATATTCAGTCATACAGCGCTGTGTATATAGATATATTAATTTATAGAGTTGTTACATATATATGTGAGTGCTACCTTGGACTGCTACTGCTGTCACTGGGATTTGGAAAGATTTAACCTTTCTGAGAGTGATTGGAGAATCAATGGATCATTGATCACCTATGCAAAGTTTTTTCTATTCTCATTTAACCACACATTTTTCTTTTTCTTTTATCATCTTTTTAGATCCACTAACCTTTTCCTCACGGTATATCTTGTATTCAGACACTGGAGTTTTATAGCCAAGTCCCAGTTTTAGTATAAAAATCTTGCTATTTGCAGAAGCTGTTAAAATGATTTTTTCAATGTTCAATTTACAAGATCCCTCAAATCCCCCAAATTTTGGCTGCAGAGGAATGTCACAACCCAAGGGGTTCGTGTTTCCTTTCTTCCCTCATATCTCTGCAGACAGAAGGATTGCATTTTCAGACATGACCATAATGTGTGTAATATTTTCCCACTTCCTTTCCTACAACCCCAGCAATTTTTTTATTGTCTGTTTCACATTTCTTCACATTGGCCAGTCTCCAGTAAGCTCTAAATCATCTCCTCATGTTTATATTTTAATCTCCAATCTTTCTTTGCTTTACCTCTTATTTTTGTGCTCTCTCTTTCAGTTAGTACGATGTTCCTACAAGTTAATCTCCTGTTACAGCCCTCTTCAGACTGGCATTACGCTGTAAAGCACCGAACGCTCCCTGGCATTTAAGTTGGAACACGATTGCAATTGACTTAAACTTGCTGAATGTAAGTCAATAGCATAGGTACAGCATATACTGCACCAGAGACACTGACGCCGTTTCTGTTAGACCGCGTCCAAGATCTAACAGTGAGAAGTCAGAAAAATAACTGTATTTACCTTGCCACGAGGAACTTGCAGGAAAGGGCATTTGGGGGTGGATCAATGACACGATAGAGGTTTAGATTTTGCTTGCTACAGTGATGGCTTTGACATCCCTGCCCCCCCGTTGACCCCTACAGCAGAGAGGTAATTGATGACAGCCTGTTACCAAGAGCAGGTTATAATACTCCTGTTGTCCATCCACACAGGCAACCTAATTTTCTCCTGTGCCTAGAAACCAGTTCATCTCAAACACCTGCATTCATGGATTAATTTCACATGTGAGCTGTTTGGATGTAGTGTTGTTCAATATTGCGAGCATGTCAATGTCAAGCATAAAGGGTATTATTATTATTACTACTATTATAGTATTGACTGTACAGTTTTGGCAGTGCAGGAAGATTATCTTAATAGTCCCCATTCTTTAGTTTATTTCTAAGCAATTTCCCAATGATGCTGTAACTCTAAGCCAGATACAAGTTTAGGATATGAACAATATATTAGCTTTTTTCCTATTATTATGCATGACTGAGATCCAGTAATACATATACATTAGCCAGCTGTTTTATGATTTAGTTGGACATTTATTTCCTCCGTTTCTTTTTGGGATGCCAATATTCTTACAGTTATTATGACTTTTTAAAATTCTGTTCCATAATTTTGTCTTTTTCTTTTCCATTTTTCTATTTAATTCATGCAATGTTCCTATCTTCTTGAAGTTTCTCCTCACAATTATTTTTGCTCTCCTGATCACTCTTACAATACTGTCACATCTCTAGGACTGGCTGAAGTATAGGTTGTAAAGAACTTGTTTTGAAAAGAGTTTGTCTTTGTGTGTTTGTATTTTTGTTTGTTTGTGGATAATCTGTCCAAAACTCTCTGAAGGCATTCATTACTTCTAAATGTTTACAAAATAGATCAACTCAATATATTTCTGCCTACAGGCTTCTTGAATTTCTTAAGACTTTACCAAAAGAAGAGATCTTCACTGAAGATGAATTTTAAAGAACATATGAAGAAAATTAGGGACTGATTTTGCTGAATTTGGACATTTGAGAGACTCTGGTTTTAGCATCTCTAAGGTGTCAGTAAAAACCTGCAAAACAAATGCATTCCATATTGTGTCAGCATGACAAGGAAATAAATGAGTTAGTAGTGGCTGACCTGCACTACCTCCTTTGTTTACCAATGTACTGTGAAGAATGCTTTGGCTAGCCCTGTGTAAATGTGCACCTGGGCAATGAAAGCAACTTAAAGACCGGCACATACCAAATAGCTAATAGTTAAAGAACAGAATATGCACCAGCAGAAAAATGAATCCATTCAATAAATCTATTATAATCCAAAAATTATGCTTTTTTTACTTAAGATCAACATAAATATATTTATGTTACAATATATGTTTTACATTACAGCTTTACTGGAGACTTACTGTCTCTTCTATTTGTCTCAGTTTCTCATTGGAATTAGAAGACACTCTCGTTGCTCCTTTGGCAATACAGTTTATATCCCCTAAACAGTAACTGTGAACTTTTTACTCATATGGAGACAGGTAAGAGAGGTCTTATAGTCTTACATAAAGTGTATTAAATAATACACTAACTAACTAATAAACTAACATAACAGAATTAGCAACCACAGGACACTGTGTCTCTCTGCACGCATATTTAAATGTTAGAAAGTTCAAGTAGCAAATCTAAATTAAATCTTGGCTTGGAAGAGAATATGGGTTGGCTCTTTACTGTGTATATGTATATATTATATGTATATGCAAATTTTTTTCCCCCTCACAAGACCTTGATCTTTTAAGGCGGGGGGAGGGGCGGGGAGAGTCCATAGAGAAAGAGAGGCTTCACGTTGAATCACAATGCTTTTAGAGAGCTAAACTATATAAACCCCAATCGCGTGTATAACCCCTTCTAAACATTTCCAGATGCTGTCTGGAAATAGTTAGCTCAGGCTGAACATGATATTTAGGTAAGTACCACAAGTTTAATTTATTTGTACACACGGTAACTCCTAGCCATGTCACCTTTGACCAACCAGGCCATCCCTGTGCAATTCAAGCATATACGCAGGCAAAGAGGACTGGATAAAATATCCTTCATTGATGCTTCCATCCAATTCCCCGGAAAGTTGACAGAAATAAAGGGCTTAATTCTGGTATCATCTGCACCTTTACACAAAGCCCAGCAGATGTTTCTCCCAGGTCGCTGCCTTGTGCATAACACACGGTGCTTTCTATCCACGTGCCCACGCAGCCGAGAAAGACGAAGCAGAAGCAGACCGCTGAAACACAACCAGGTGCATTTGCTCTCTCTCTCCCTACTCCCCCAAAAGCCTTCGGAGAAAGACAAATGACAATAAGAAGAACTAACTGAACACGCTGAGTAAAAACTTCAGGGACTTATAGGAAACCCTGGCTTTGTTATTAATGATAGCGTCAAGAAATCAATGAAGATTGCATGTTTCTCCTGATAATATCCCAGACTACATTCCTCACTGGCAGCTTTCCGTGTTACTTAATACAATTGGCCTGTGCTTGCGCATCATGCCAGCAAAAAATAGACAAACCCTTCAACACTACAAAAGTGCATATTAACATATGTATTATGCTCTGCCATAGACTATAGGGGTTCAAAAAGCAGTACTCATCTTTATGTGGCTGCTTGCCGGCTCCCACATACACACATCGGCGTGCCCCCAGAAAGCAATCCAAGCCTTTTTCTCTTTTTTTTTTTTTTTCTTTTTTTTAATGGACAGATGAGCTGACAATAAATTGGAAGTAGACAAATTCTGCCTTTCTCATTTTCTTCCCATATGCACTTGCTAGTTTAGATCTAAAAAGGAAACAAGAAATAACAAGATGCTTGTCCATTGGCTTTATGTAATTAATACAGGGAAATTCCCAGACAATGTAATTGCTACAATGAGAAATTTCAGAGTAGGATTACACGTTGACACTGGTTCTTGAGTTCAGCAGTTTGTGGTACTATTGCCCACCAACAAACATTTGACATAAATGGCTAGCCTATTAACTCAGCCTTGGAGGAAAGCGTCTTATAGTTCCCATCCCGCTTGTCAAGAGGCATTTGCAAGTCTTACAATGCATTTAATGAATTCTCTAGTGCTTGCACATTCAATTTGCATCCTCTCTTTTTAATCTTTAGTGATTTTAGCAGCAACGTCCTGGGAACCATTTTGGTACAAAAACTCTAATAAGGAAAAAAGCAGGGTGACATTTAATTAACAAAATTAATTAGTGCTAAATAGTGAAAGAGCATTCTCTAGCCATTTATGAGACAACAGCTGAGAATGGAGGAATGCTGAGGATGACAGCTGGACATTGTGCGCAATTAAAAATTAAAACAGATTCTGAGAATATGAGAAAAAAAATAGTTTCTACACTAAAATTTCTCACGATCTTAAACTTCTGCGATCCCAATATCATAATGCTGATTTTCAACTTTTTTTGAGGTGCCACCCTGATAGTTTTTCACTGGAGGTATGACAGCCTATATAGAGAATTTAAGATAGCTAAAAATAACCTCCCTTTTCTTTTGTGGCCCTTTCAAAACTATCTGCAGGGCCTCCCCTCCCCCAAGGATTTTGTGGAACAGAGCTTGATAGTCTAATCATGTAATTGAATATGAAGTTTAATGAACGTAAGAGACGAAAAGAATCAGTTACATCCACCATTCCCACTAATTAGACACTGCACAGTTCTTGGACCACTTTAGTTTTATGAACCAAGTGAAAATATGTTCTTAAACGGTAAAAAAAGCAGCAAGTGTGCTTTATGGTAGAGATATTATTTTTATTATTATTTTTAACTCATTTCTGTTTACTGGTCTTTTCTCTCTCAGAGAATAAATCCCACAGTTTAATCCTAGCCTATGATTATTCTTTTTTATTTCTTCTATCTCTGATGTTTAGTACTAAACGATCTAAAGTCAACATATTGTAAATTAAGATAAAACTGCAGTCAAACAACGACTTGTCTGTAGGAAGCAGTGATAAACGATGCTAACATATATGCTCAGCTCTTCAAAGACAAAGGGCTACAAAGGAGTAGATGTCATCTCTACTCATGCCAAATTGTTTGTTCAGGTATTCTAGGTTACCCAATTGTCCTTGAGCATTTATATAATCTTATCTCTTCAAGATGGGCTCTCATGTTCTCAGTCGGCTTTTCTCCTTTACAGGAAGAAATACCCTGCCTGGCTGCGCCCGTATCACTCTGAAAGAGAGGTCTCCCCAGCCACTGTCCCAGTAAGATACAGCTGCACGCCAGCCTGTACATAGGTCTGTTCCGAAAGACTGACAGATTCCTAATGAGCTACTAATGACTCCGTAACTGAAACCCCAGTGTTTGTCAGTTTGTTTTGATTTCACTAACATCCCTGGCAACATTGAGCCCCTTTTAATTAAAACATGCCTGGATCCAAAATTGGTGTGCACGTTCTCTTTCTTTAGCTTTGCCTTTTTTCTGCAATCACGATAGATATTTTTTTTTAAAAAAAGTAATCTAATTATTTCCAATTTTCTGAAGCTGTGTTCTATAAAAGGTCTTTCTAAAAAATTTTGATTTCATTTGAAGGCAAAGTTGAAGCCTAAAAGAATATTGAAGATATTCTCTACAGAAAGGACACACAGTAGATTGTCTAAACAAAAATCCAGTCTCTCAGTAGTATGCAGAAGTATATACAGAAGGATTAGTGAATTTATAAAACAAGGAAAAAACGCAGTGAGCTTGGGAGTTGGGGATTTTAGATAGCCACATGAAATATATACGCACTATTCCCTCGTGTGAGCTCTCACATGTTGCTGACATGTGCCTTCCACAAGACAAATATAGAATCAGTTATGAAGTACTCAAGTAAATGGAGAGTAACATTCAAAAAGGAAAATATACGTAGTTTATGATCCAGCTGCCATAGAAAAAATATCGTCTGGAGTAAAAGAAAGGTAATCTGAAGACTCTGAGCCAGACAGTTTAAATCATATCATGCTTGTTGCCTTAAAATATAATCCAACAATTCTTTCTTTTTTTTTTCTTTAATGCAGGAGACAGAAGTATCTTCAGAACTTACAGTTATTTGATGACTAAAATGTTGCACTTGACCTTGCATGCATTTATGAACCTGTGAAACTGCATATTTTTAGTGCAGTTACATACACGGAATTAAGAATAATCTTACTGTTTGCAGGAGAGGCTCTATATCTACACTTAGATACTTATGTAGACAGAGGCTCCTATAACTTTCATTGTCTTCAGTGGGAATTATTCTAAACTGTGAAAACACTGGCCCATCTTAAATCATTTTAAAAGTCAATAAAATGATATTGCGCAAGTAGATATGCTTTATATTTATACTGTTTTTACAGTTCTGAGTTGTTCAAATCCTTGAAGTGGACATAAAGTCAAAATCTAATGATTACTGAAATCAGTGAGGGTCTTTCCACTGCCCTCAGGACTGGGGCACAAAATTCATAACTCGGGAACAATTCTTCTGATTTGCCTATAGATCAATAACCTATTTTAATGTTAATAGTGCACTACTTGGATTCCCTCACAGATACTCTCAGTTTTCAAATACATTCTGTTCTGATACTGAGGAATAATGCAAAAGCATTTTTCCAGCATTAAGAAAATAATGTTAGTAGATACATTATTACTTTTTGAATCACAGTGTTGTTCTTACACTTTCTCTTATGAACTTTTTTCAAAAACTAGAAGTGAATTTTTCTTAGTAAATGCCCATTTATTATTAAATGCACACTGGAAGTTTTATTAATGAATATTTGAGAAATGTTAATAATGTATTTTCCATACCTCTTTTATCCTGAAAGAAATGTTTCCTAATTAGTTAAGTGAGCCACCGTATATCCTCACAACTGCTACCAAAATAGTTTAAGAATTATTGTGTTTTCAAAGACACAACAGTACTGTTGCTAGGAAAAAACCCAACACAACCTGCATAGTTTTTCATAAAGCCAAACGTTAGGATGAGCAGACACGGGGAGCTAAAGAATCTGTGTGCACACTGAGACCTGTGTTAAGGCTATTCCCATGACTGCCATGAGCACCATGCTACAGAGACGTGTCTGTCCATCTTCCAGCAGTGGCTTATGAGTACAACTCATGAGCCCCTCACTTATGGGCACCTGAAAGCCCACAGGGAAGGGGAGATTCCCACTGGGAATGCAGCAGCAATAATGTAGTAACAAAATACCCATTCACTGAATTATAGACCTCATTTCTACATATTTAAGGCTGATGAGGAAGTTTGCAATCAAACAGTATATGAACGTGTTCTTAATTAGTTTGTGAAAAATCCTAGGAATGATACTACACGTGAACAATGGGTACAAAGGTATTTGTGCTTTTAATTTATGAATAGCAGCGAATTTTCCATATAATAAACTAATCTCATAAAAGTGATAGGAATAAATAGATCCCGTCCCAGATTAAGACCAAAAATCTAAACTTATAAAAATCTTAATGAAAATGTATTTTGACTGAGAAATAATGAAATTTAAAGTTACCAAAATCATAGAATCTTCATGGTTGGAAAGGTCCTTTGAGATCATTGAGTCCAACCATACACACACACAAAAAAACCCCACTACAATCTCTGCCACTAGAGCATGCCCTGAAGTGCCAAATCTAGACGTTTCTTAAACACCTCTGGGGATGGTGACTCAACCACCTCCCTGGGCAGGCTGGTCCAGTGCCTGACCACTCTTTCAGTAAAGTAATTCTTCCTAATATCTAATCTAAACCTCCCCTGCCACAACTTCAGACCATTTCCTCTGGTCCTGTCATTATTCACCTGGGAGAAGAGGCCAACCCCCACCTCTCTACAACCTCCTTTCAGGTAGTTGTAGAGGGCCATGAGGTCTCCCCTCAGCTTCCTCTTCTCCAAACTAAACATGCCCAGTTCCCTCAGCCTCTCCTCACATGACCTGGTCTCCAGACTCCTCACGAGCCTGGTAGCTCTCCTCTGGACACGCTCCAGAACTTCAATGTCCCTCTTGTACAGAGGGGCCCAGAACTGAACACAGTACTCGAGGTGAGGCCTCACCAGTGCCGAGTACAGAGGCACGATCACTTCCCTGCTCCTGCTGGCCACGCTTTTCCTGATACAAGCCAGAATGCTGTTGGCCTTCTTGGCCACCTGGGCACACTGCTGGCTCATGTTAAGCTGGCCATCCACCAGCACCCCCAGGTCCTTTCCTGCTGGGCAGCTTTCCAGCCACTCTGCCCCAAGCCTGTAGCGCTGCTTGGGGTTGTTGTGACCGAAATGCAGGACCCGGCACTTGGCCTTATTAAACCTCATACAGTTGGCCTTGGCCCATCAATCCAGCCTGTCCAGGTCCCTAATGCATCATATATGCATTCTGCAGTCTTTGCCTGCCAGATGGCAAACCACTGTCCTGGCAACTACTGACTAAAAGTGATGTAATAACTATATCTATATTTATATAGATATATATAAAAAATTATGTATTATATATTTAAATAATAATGTAATATATAATTATATATTTTTATATATTTATAACTTTACATATCTATAAGTATATATATAAAATTATATAATGTGTATTATGCAATTCAGCTTGGTTTTCCTGCTGCCTACCAGAAACCTGAGACGGAAAAATGTGGCCATGTTTCTATTAGTCTGACCAGAAGACTATGGTCAGTTTTTATTTCTACTGCTCATTGATGGCCAGCAAGGAAACTAAGAAAAATCATTTATCGGCTTTCACGTCCTAAGGTTTCTCATGCTGGTGGCTGTCTAACAGGCATTAATGAAGTCAAGGAGCTGAAAGAAGCCCTAGATTTTCAGTGGCTTGCCTAGTGGGCCCAACAGGAACCTGGAAATCATCAGACGTCCGCCTCAGCAGCCTATTTCCTGGCTTAGCAGACAGTTGAGAGCTCTGGAAGACAATCGAATCGATTTTTGTGAAAATCCTCCTCATAGCTCACCAGAACATTTTGAAATCAAACTGAGTCTCTGCAATAGTGAGAGTTTCAAAAATAGGCAAATTCCTGACCGGACCTAGAATATACAGAATATACTCCATAACAAGACTGGTTGACTCTGATAGTGACTTTTAAAAATATATTGATTAAAATGTTCTATCTATATCATATTGTTTGAAATATTATTTAAATAAATCATTGTAAAATTGTTGACATTTCAGAATTGCGTTTCAATTAAATGCTGACTGAAGCCTATTTCCTTTTGTCCAAACTTACAGTCTAAGAGCGGAGCAATGACTTTGATCGGTACCAAGCCAATTCAATCAAACCCATTTCCCACAATAAATAATTCAGAATCAATGAAGTAACACGAGGTCTTGTGTTTGTTTGCTTTGTTTTTTAAGCATATGAACATATTAACATATATTTATTTTTTTATTTAAATACTTATTAATTTATTTTATATTTTATTAACATTTAACTACCGTAAAAATTTTAAACCTAAGAAACAGACTTGTGTGATTGTGGGATACCCTCTGTGAGTGTAAGATCCTGACACGTATCTAGTCTGGCACTTAATGGTAGTAATGAATTGGTGTCCATTGCTGGAAAGAAAACTGCCACGGGACTTACACCCTAATGTGCCTTTTCTTCCTCTTCACAGTAACCAAAGCGCTCTAAATTCTGACTCCAGCTGATTGCTTTTTTAATGAATCCTAAGTCAGCCATCCCTAATTCCGAGTTTTTAGAGCTGGCGGTATTAACCTGATTCTTCTGAATTACCAATCAGTAAGTAACCGAATACCCATTTAGAAACTGTGTCTCTTGGCACCCATCAAAGGGTTCAAAATTGCTTTGATGGTGTCATGTCTGTAGCCCACACCTTATCAGACAGGTTTTCAGTGGGCATATAGTCTGCCACCAAAAAGTATTAGCCCACTGCTACTTTCTTAACCAGATAATTACACTGGCTTAAGGCTACCTCTGGGTTCTTTTGTCAAAGCTAAATTTAGCAAAATTTGGGATGTGAATATATTTTACTTTTGTTCTGTTTATCTGACTAACTCTGACTGCTCCCTTAGAGACTTATCTGAGAAGCTCTCCATCCTTCTCTTTGCCTTTGATCAAAGGCTGTCAGAATTTGCTTCATTTACATTTCAGACCCACTGATTAAAACCATGTCCTTTGGGTTATGAAGTATTGTTGGATGACAGAACTAAGACAAACTGTTCTAACTTCCTCATTGCATTGTATTACCTCAAGATTTTTATCACCCTGCTATTACACCTTTCCTGCATCCGCGTGCCTGTTTGGGAAAGGAGCTTTCTTGCTGCAGAAGTGCTGATAATCTCTGGGGTTTAGGACAATCAATGGCTCTTGGTCCTAGGGATATCACCACTGTTAAAGGTATTTTTAGTGTAAAGATAACCTGCTGACTGCTGGGAACATAACACTTTTTCAAATGTTCTTCTACGTGTACAGTAACACCTCTTTTTGTGGAAGCCTATAAAGAGCACGCAACACCTATGGCAGTTTTAATTTAGAAGGGATCAGCTCTTTGCAACTGATAGATACAAAGCCATTCGGTCGGCATGAAACCAGTAAAGACAATACTTCTTTGGTTGGCCCTACAGTGCGTTCTTTGCTTTATGTTGTTAGCAATGAGCAAGGTTCACGACATGACATTTCATCAACTAAATCCGTGTCCCTTGATAACCTCTTAAAATCCTGCGCTTTCAACAGAATTCCCGTTCCCCGAGAAGAGTTCAGTTAACCTTTTATTAAACTCGTATGATATCACAGACCGCTGATAGAATAAACATCCAAAGCCTGATTTGGCTTTGTTCTTTCCCTTCCTCCATCTTCTGGAGCAAGTGTTTTCCACTAAGAGCCTTACACTTTACCTGCCTTTGACAACTCATATCTTGGTATGATAAGCACAAAGATGGGAAAAATACGTAAGTACAGTCTCTTCTACAGCAGTGGCGGATCAATTGGACAGGCAAGTGTTTGACTAGCATTTAAATGGAATTACTAAAAAAAAAAATAAAAAATCTTATCAAGGATAAAAATTTACTAACAGGAATGAGACTCAAATCTCTCCAATGCTATTATATTCTACATTTTCCTGGATTTTTTTTGGTGACTTTTATCCCTCCAGGATTTTTAGTATCTTCTGGCTAGTAGTCATTCTTGATAGTCATGATGAAATTTTAAATTGGTTTACTTTAGGTATGTAGTGTGAATATTGAAACTGTCTTTTGCGTTAAGAAAATAATAATCTTTTCACTCACATGTCAGGAGATGGGGTGACTGGTTGTCAGATTTCTGTTGGTTTTTCAAGATTTTTAAATGCTTTCACGTGCTAATCAATGTTTGTAAAAGTCATTAGGGTTCTCCATAGTGTACACTGCAGGTGCAGATATAAGGAACTGAATACGAGGTTTGAGTTTGGTTTTCTCACTACTTACATAACAAAGAAAATATTTTTACTACCGTTTTTTTTTTTGGAAGAGTTCTCTACTTAGGAGCCATTTGAGGAGTACTTGAGTTTTTTCTTTACTTGGGATTTGTGTGTTTCGAGATTAGATACAAAATAACTATGTACGTAAATATATAATAATTATAATAACAATAGATAAACCATAATAATATGGTAATATTTTCATAACGATTAAAGAATTTACAAGGAAAACAATGGTATATATTCGTATTACACCATGTTGCTAAAGCGTGTCTGTAACAGGGTTTGCAGAATTTATATACCTAACTAGTTACACCATTAGCATCATCTTGTACTTTAAAGGACAGGGGGGTTGCTAACAATGAATGCACATGAGGAATGTAAAGAATTATATAAGTTTTGCACTGCAGGCTCTAAACAGATTAGTTTCCTTAAATTTACTGAGCAGTAAAGAAGAATGCACTATTCTTGAATGGAATCCATCCCACACGATATTAACAATATGCACATATATGCCAGAAGTTTACGGTGAAAATCACTGTTCAACTTTAAAAGATGAGGAAAGGTTCTCTCCCGATTTCAGACGCAAAGACTGTAGTCCTTTTTGGAGACTACCATATGTACCCTTTGGGCTCTAAAAAGCTACGGGCCCTTTTATTTGAGGGGATCTTTTGTAATTCTTGCTCCTTCCATTTCACTCTATTATCTGGAGTATTTCACTCTAATTCACAGATATATTTACTTTATTCTGGTGTAGAAGGTGTGGGAAAAGAGGGCTGTCCACAAAACCATATGTACACATGTATAAATACTATTGATACCAGCTCGTTCTTTCTTCACATGGAAGAGAACTATGTGAAAAAATATCCAAGAATAAGATATAGCTGCAGTTCACAAAATGGATAAAACCTCATTTAACTGATACTAAGAACAGTTTAATCAGCAATGCATGCTGTCGTAGAACTTTACCAGACTACAACGCTTAAAAGTGGCACCCAAACGCATGCAGGGTGCAGAGCGTCCTGTCAGGAATGGTCCTGATTTGGTGAGAAAGCCTCGTTGCATGCTTTTTCTTTTGAATGTGTCAGATGTATGTGTCAAGTATAAGCAGCATGATATGTGGATACATGATTTTGATCATAGACAGCTATTATTAATTTTTCCATTATTTAAATCTGAGTTAATTAGGAAAATGATCAATGCAGTATGTTCACAGTATAGAGCAGTAAACAGAAGTTTACTATAATACAGGGGTGAAAAGATATATTCACTCTAATTTATAGATTAGGCCATTAAAAGAGTGAAATAAGTATTTACCCACTATAAACTTGCGTTCTGTCTCAGTGTATACAAATATAAAGTAAAAGGATGTCACCACTGGAACACAGCCAGCTAATTTCATTCAGCACGGTCTCACAGTTTCATTGACCAATCCAAACTAAAATGATGCTTAATCGCCAACAATGCACAGTGCCATTAACATGTGAAAGTTATGCTTCTCCGTTCCGCTTCAAACCATTTTTCATTTTTCTTGCTATCATATTGAAAATGAATTTAGTTAAAATGAAATCCTTGGAAACAAAAAATCCTCTCAGACTTATCAGTTGAAAAGGGTAGGGGTCCCATATGCCTGACTAAAGAAACTGCATTTTCTGCCTACTTCCCCCCACCCTGAGAATAAAATCTTATGGTTTTTAAATGTTACAGGCTTTGTTTGCTTTAAAATTGCTGCTTTAAGCAGGTGATGTGTGTCAGTTCAAGCAGCAGCAAGTGAACCAAAAAAACCCGGAGCAGTGCAGGCATTCAAGAACATGAGTAATAAACACCAAACACATAAGCTTTGCCAAACAGAAGGAAAGGTTTCTTGTGCATAAAGATATTTTCCCTTTCATTTTTTTTTGTTTCTATTTTTCAGAAAATTACCCACTTCTTTTTAACATTGTAATTAAAAATGTAATTTCTTTTCGATCATTAAACTGTGCTGTGACCGGTACAACTCAAGTAGGCCCCAGAATGTTCCAAAGTGCTTCCAAGACTTCCAAGTGCCAATATTATAATTTTCTCCTAGTAAGCCATAACCTACAATATACAGCAGAGACAATTCAAGGGCAGTACAACATTCCTGCTATACTGCCGCTCTAGGCTCCGTTCCCTCCATTTCAGGGACCACAGTAGGAGTTGTATGCACTCACGCATCCTAGGTGAGCAGACGAAACTCCTTTTGCGTGAAGGCGATGCTGTATGGCACTGATACTGCTGAGAAGGACAGGAAATGACATTTGCCTCTCCGGGCTAAGACTGGCTGTTTTGTGACTACCACAGTCGGCAGAAATAAAAAGTTTTTCTACTTCTGATGAAGTCTCCCTGGTAATAGCTGAACAAATTCTTTTCCTCATCAAATGGAGCAAGTGGAGAACCAGGTGCTCCTACGCATGCAGTTCTGTGACGGAAAAGGATTAGCTCTCAGTAGCAATTAACACGTAGCAGGCTGGTGACCTAAAGTCTTGGGAATAAGGACAGACACTTGGAGAATCTATTGACCTGCATCTGTAATCTACTTACCGGGCTTAGTTCCTGATTAAACTGACGCATTTTGCATCCCCAACTATAAATTACATGGCAAGAGTCTGGTACCCACGCATGCAACAGGATGTATGCCTCAGAAACTACATGGGAAAACAAAGTTGTGGCTTGCAAACCTGTCATTGTTGCATGTGTTGTTGGAATGAAATAAATGACTTCTCTTGGGGTTTCCTTAATTTTTAATGGTAACTTCAGAAAATTATTTTTAATAGCAATAGTCGGAGAAGTAGGCCATCTTTTATTCTGCAAAAAACATAGCCATGTCAAGTGCAAATACGCTTGGTTACATGATTTAATTCCTAGTAATATAATTGCGCTTTAATGATGAAGGGATGTGTCCAAATAACTATACTCTCTGATGTACAAACATAAATTTTAAAAATAAGATTCTAACCACAAGCGGGCAACAATAAGAAGCTTTAAAAACTAAGAGCAAATAAAAATAAACCCGTGAATGTAGATTCAAGAACCACAAAGAATCATATTTGCCTGTGCTTATGTTATAGACTACTTTGCCTCATGATGTTTAAAAAACACTTGCCATTAAATCACTCAGTTACAGAATTTTCTCAAATTTTCATTTTGTTTGTAATGCCCACTATTAGACTGGATGCTTGTCTTTTCCTTTCCACAAGAAGGAATCTGGAACACTGCATCAGCTCTCAGCAAAGTTTGCTCCAAAAATAAAGCAAAGTGGAGGACTGTTTTGTTTGTTTGCAGGTTTTTGTTTATAGTGATCTTTGTTTGTGAGGATAGCTTGAATTGAAATCAAAGGAAATTTGGAAAGAATTAGTTTGTTCACTCTTGAAAGGAAAAATGAAGACAAGGGAATACTAGTCACACACATAAAAGGTTACTCTAGCAAAGCTGGTAATAAATTGACTTCTATACCCATTGGAGGATTGAGCTAGATGTTATAAGAAACTTATCATTGAGAGGATAAAGAAGGAACTAAGTTTGCTAAGAAAGTGGAGGAATCCAGTTTTTCAAGGGTTGGTTAGACTAGCATCAGCCAAGAATTGTTCAGCTATAACTGCTCCGGTCCTGAGGCAAACAAATACACCAGAAGACAAGATAAGGTCCTTTTCAACCAGATTCCTGCTTTTACAGTCTTCCTGAAATTAAAATATTTTTTATTTTAAAATTCGTAAGGTCCAATGTGTTAGAAAAAATATGAAATAAAATATTCTAATTTTTTGAAATAGATTTCAAAATAATCAGTTACAGAACCACATAAAAGAACCCTAATCAAGGTTTCACTAAATGTTTTTGGTGTGGATGAATCCACATTTTTCACACAAATAGTTCTGCTCAAGCTAGATCTGAAACCAAGTTAACTGCTCATTAATGCTTTCCCAGACAGCTTCTAAAAATCTGTATCACAAGTTTCCTTGGTAACAGCAGCCAGCATAATATTCCACGACACCTAGCCATTAAACCGCACAAAAGCACAAATCCTGAATGTCTGTGTCCATCTAGGAGGGTAAGGGGAGGCTACAGGCAAACATACTCTGCCGCATATGTATGATCCTCCACCAAGCAGACATCAAATGCAACTGATGCGGACACTAACTGCATCCTATGACACGCTGGATACATGGATAGCAGTTACAGGTTCACCCAATATTTACCACTGCCTTTTCTCCCTGCATAGCTCCTGCTACAAGCCCGCAGGAAGCTGCGAGAGTTGGAACTCCAGGCAAACACAGCTGCAACTTCTGAAGTAAACCGTTCGCCCCAACTGGCAAAGCTTTCGCTGCCCTGCAAACACTTGATCCAGCCAATGTTTACCAGGAAAAATAAAAATGCTTTCATTTTTTATTTTTACACTTGATAATCTCATCATTGTTATTTTTGATTCAGGATCAGCTCAAAGATTTCAGTCATTATCAGCTGCATTGTGCTAAATGCTTGCAATAGATACCTGAGAAAACAGACCATCTAATTCTACTAAATTGAATCCCAGATCTGGTTCCTCATTTACTTCAGTCACTTGCAATGAGAATTGACTGATTTGTAACTCAACCAAACCATAGTGACCTGATAGTAGAGACAACACCTGGAAGAAGATGGAAATCTCCTTCCTGAAGGTGAGTACCTAGCACACCAGTAACTTGAGAAAGAGTATGCTGAACCAGCAAACCTCCACAGTGGAAGATGGCTCTTCGGTGATGGGCAAGGGCAATGTCCTCACCAATTTTAGGTAAGAACATATTGGGTGATCATCCACAGCTGATACAAAGGAAGCTGAACTTTTCTCAACAACAAGGGAGCGAGAGGGCAGCCTTTATTATTGATAAACAGCTACATCGGCTGAGAGAATCCACTGGCTGTGTAACTGTTTGTCCCTGAGTTAATCAAAGGAATGCAAATATATGTCTTCCTGAGTTAGCCAGACCAGTATGGGAGGTATACGTTCCTCAGCCCAACCTAAGAGTATGAAAACTGCACAAGGAACAAATTACTATATTTTGTATTACACATTAAACCCTCCACGTGGGTAACATCTAAAAGAACATGGTCAGACGGTGTTGGACTCAGGATAAGAAAGGTGATTTTACCATGAAAGTATAGTAACCTGAATAAATACATTCAGTCTGTTTTTCCTACCCTACTTTTGGAGCTGTAGAAGTATTCAAGATCAGTTATCAACTCCTCTACCATACAGTTAAAAAAGGTCATGTTAAATGTTGTGTAAAACTGAAGTTTTGCCAGTTTTTCCACAGCACTGTCAATTCTCAGATAAATCCGCTTCTCCAAGACTCTCTTTTAATAAAGCAGAACATCCTGGGGTGTGAAGAGTGGTGTCTCCTTGGTTTGATTCTTTCTACTCTGCTGATTTCAACCGCAGTATGCATGTCGTTCCAGCGCTGAAGTAGTATGCTTGGCAATGAAGTTAAGAAAGATTAAAAGGAATCTTCCTGATCTCCAATTATGTATATTTAAATATACACTTGACACTGTATTAACCAGCAAAAACCTGGAGTTGTCAACAGCTGAAAAACCTCATCATCAAATCAGCACTCCCAGTTTCTTTTATTCATTTTCCATGGACACAATCAGACTTCAAAGAGCAAATATGAACTGAAGCTGGATTTTATCTTTTTTCTCCGATTCTTTCCTCAGATACGGTTTCTTTTATATTCAAGTCTGCACAATGAATAGAAATTTTTACTCATTACTGTCTCAGTTGCTGTGGCCCATATTATTCTTCATCTTCAAAATTATGTTACCTTCTTTTCAATGCCGTTCCTAACCACAGAGACAGAATATGTCAAACTGATTTATGCCTAGACACTTACCTCAAGAGTGAGTTATTTTCCCAAGCACGTATGCCAGAACAACATGTTATCTTTTAAAATGTGGAAGCAAAAATGAAATTAATTTGATTGAAATTTTTCTAGGGTGTAAGTAATATAAGTTTCATGTTCACATATACACCCTAAATACGTGATCCTTCACTGATTTCCTCGAAGATGAGAGGGTACCAAAGAAATGCAAAAGCCAATTATTTTTTTGAACATATGCTGATCACATCTCAGTAAATTTCATCAGTTATTCAAACTAATAATTCATTCAAACTCTGCTAACACAGAGATAAACATTACTCAAAGTACAGCAGTAATCCTGTACAAAAATGGGTTTACTCACTGTGGTTAATTGACATGAGATACATGGTGAGGAAGTATTGATCAGAAATTAAAACAATCTTAGGAGAGAAGTATTAAGAAAGACTAGAGACAGAATATGTTCCCTGGAAATTAGGAGCAGACACAGGGAAAGAAAGCAACCTTTGCCTGAAAATGCCTTTCTCATCACACCTGCGGGGGTGCTAGGGTTGAAAGGCAAGGAAGGATCATTGTGCTCTTGAGAAAACATGGGAAAAAAACATGCCTCAGCTTCCTTGGTGAGCAGGAGGGGATGGTTGGCCCCAACAAGATACCAGACTTTGCTCTCTCTACTTTCCCTGGAGCACACCAACTCTTCAGTCACAAAGATCAGCCCTCTTGCCCTTGCTTTGTGTGCTCACACTTTACCAGTGGCTATCCAGAAAATGACAGAATGCCAGGATATTCCACAATGTTTATTGGACTAGTCTTGTCAAGCTTACAGAGTCAAGACATGAAAGGAAGCTTAGTACAAATGCCAACCCTGGAGCAAGTGACGCTTTTGGGTACTGCCTATCAGCTTCATTACTAACCTTGCATTTTGTTTTGTTGCAAAATGTCTGTAAGCTACGACTCTCACCAGTAATTCCTATTAAAAGGGTTTTTGAGATGATGGTGAGTGGGCGAGAGACTTCGGAAAGGTGATGGTGGCTGTCAGATCTGACAAGACAAAGAGGGTCTGCACTAATGTTTGCAGGTGTGGAAAAGAGGTACTTCTATTTAAACAATCAATTATGGCGGCCTTTTTGATGCCTTCAAAATTAATGAACTTGTACTGCAGCTGGCAGGAGACAGCTCCACACATATCTGAAAATGGCAGATGTGCAGTTTTCAGAAGAAGCAACGTCCTTGACATTCAATTATTCTTAAGTTGTTCAAACTGTGAGAAGGCCTAGAAGGAATGAAGAGAAAACTCATGTAGATGACAAAACTGTCTAAAATTTTTTCTCATTGTGAAGAATCCGGAAGTGGGCACATGGCAACTGTCTAACCATGTATTTTTTTTCATCAACAGCAAAATGGTATTAACTCGGTTAGATCTTAAGCAAAGATTGACCTCCCATAGTGTCAGGGAGATCTTACGCAAGAAGTGGGATTTATTGTCTGCTTCTGCTCATCTCATCATAAGGGTCCTGGGGAAGCGTACGAATGCTAGAAAATTTTTCCCTTTTTGGTTACACATACATTGGCTAATATCTGCGTTTGGTTTTGACATTTAAACAGGTAGGTAACGAGTTCAATAGGTAGATCATGCACAAACTAAATTCTGTGGTTACCATTTTATGAAAGCAGCTTAATATATGATCTTCCGTAATTACTGATGGGAAGTATGCAATGACTGGATGGGCAAAACAAACCAGAGAGTATATTTGTATAACTGTGAGAATTGCGACTCATGGGAATACGAAAGGATCAGAAAGTACCGATCAGAACCAGCATCACTTTGATTTGAAAAACTTATGAAAGCGTGTGAAAGGGAACCCTTGAGCCAGCTGGAAAGGATGAGACTGAAGGGATTAGGAAGTACAAAGCAGCACTGTTCACCATGGAAAGGAGTTGCTGTTTTCCCAGTGCTCCCTGTCAGAGCTTTCCAGGAAAGATGAAATGGTGTGTCCACGTGGAATGATAGCATTAGGTAAGGAACCACAAAGAATAAATTGGAAAGAAATTTTGCAAGAGACTGATGGGAGTCTGTGGCACTGTAAGCAAGCCAGCTTCAGTACTATGTGCAACACAGAAAAAAAGAGTAAATAAGAAATGAAACATGAGATTTTAACTCACCCTTAGGAAGAGAACAAGAGTCTTTCTAGACTAATGTTTCTTTGCCACCTCTACCTTAAAATGTCTGCAGAGAGAAGGACTAAAGAAGAGCTAAGTTCTTGGATACATTAATGGAATTACAGGGTCTGTACAAGTTAATAATTATTGTTAGGGTAGATTTATAATTTCATCTATGTGATATTTTATCAATTTAATATTTATGTGAAACAGGTAGGTATGTGATTCCATTATTCTGCCTTTATAAAACTGGTACTTTTATACTACCTGGTACAGTAGGCTTAGCTTATCTTTGTGTCTTGAAAAAATTGAGTAGACAGACAGCAGGGAGACTGGTAACATAGGCGTGATTTTTTATGAATCTGAACATGTTAAGTTTGATGATCTCTACCCTTTCATCATTAGTAACTGTGTTTTCTAGAGCTAAATCATGTTCCCAGCTATGTTGTGATGATAACCATGTGACAACACACCTTTTCGTACCATTTGTCCCCATCTGCTAATCCATTTGCTCTTGAACTTCCTAGAATCCCAAAGCTCAAGTATCTTTCAGGTGGATTCTTCCTGCCTTATGGCTGGTAGTGCCACTATTACTCTGTATATGAAAGTACATTGAATAGACAGAGGTTCTGACCTGCTATTTTCTCCTTTTGTAACTTATATTTGCTGTCTCACTCATATGCTCTAGCCAATACAACAGCAAGGCACTTCACCATTGAATTTCCACCATGTTTAAACAATCTCCTTTTTCCTCAATGAAGAACCTTCTAGATAAAAGTGTCTCCTTCAAGTTAAAGTTTCTCGATTCTCATCTTTCTTTGGGCACAAATAAGTAATATCTGAAGGACATATTGATTTTTATTGAGACCAGTAAAAACTCCACAAAAATCTCTTTTGTGGGATACTCTCTCAGTTTGTGTATTGGTAGAGGGCACCTATAGACAATTTTGTACTGAGCAAGTGACTACAGGCACAGTAGTTAATGACTGATATTTCTACTTATTACAGATATACCGGATGACTATTACCCTTCCTTTCACTCTGTTATTAATGGCCTTATTAGGAATGCAAATCAATGTCCACTATGTAAAATGGAAAACACAAAAATCAATGCATGTCCTGTTGTGTATGGTTTAGACTCAGATTTTTTTTCAGTGTCACAAGTTCAAACCAAACCTTGAATACTCAATTAACTTTAGATGTTTGATTTACTTATAATTTGTGGTTCTCCTGTAGATTTTTTTATATTACCTTTTAATATATTGTTTTAAAAATACAGATCAGAAAAAAAGAGCAGTTTTGTAAAATAAGCTTATAAATACTGTTTATAAATACGAAGTAAACCATCCAAAAGTAAAGCCAAAGCAAATTAAGGATTAGGTTGGAAAAAAAATATTATGATGCTGTTTTTTGATTTATTATTTCAGTAAAAAAAAAAAAAGCTATAAAGCCCAAGTCCAAAATTCTAAAGCTACTTTGTTTTCCCCATTTATACATCAGGATCAAAGTCACTGTTCTGTCCAGTGACATGCTTTCTGTCCCTGAATAACTATGATTTTATTTCTCACATATGGTTCTTGAGACTTTTGCAGCTGCAAGTGATACAGCGTATGTCCTTTTCATTTTCTTTGATACATTTTTTATCACTAGAAGTCACCTGACATTAGAAACTCTTTTTAAATGATCCATAATCAAAGGGGCAGTGATGTTGAAATATAATATTTCAGATCTTCAACTGAACTAATGGTCAAGTTACAGACCCCATATCCTCCTACAGAATGCACCAGTTTATCATTTTAGTCATTGAAATGCAGCCTACTTCAAATCTTGTTCCAGTAGTTCCATCCTATTTGACCAGCAAAACACGGAGGAATCATTTAAAACAATAGCTGATCTGAATCTTTACCAAGTAAAATATTTTAATTTCAAGCAAATTTTGCATAACTTATTGTTGAATTATTTTCCTTTTCAAGTTTTGTGATTCTTGGTCATGGCTGGGACTAGGGAAAGGGATGCCAAAATACCGCATATTTTCTTATAAGGTCCACTGAAAATATTAAGAAGTTTATACACTTTTATACAGTATTTAGACAAAGCATTTCATTATTGTGTTTATCAAGTACTAGAAAGATTGAGATTCTCACATGATAGATCCAAACCCCCACAAAATGGATCAAATCAGAACTATCTGATTAGATACTGTTAATCTTTTAAAAGTAATATAGTAACACACATTCCTCTACTTGGTCAGATCTCTCACTAAAATAACTTCTGGGTTGCAATAGAAACATGCATTTCATTTTCTTAGCACTCTAAGAGAAGTATACTTCTCATATTTTATCAGCTTTCCCTTTCTTTTTGTCCAATAAATGCCCTTGGATTTTTGTATAACCACAAAAGCTTTGCTGAAAATTGACTGCTAGACAAATTGTATAAAAATCCATAAATATACGCAAATATGTGCACGTGTGTTTTGCAAATACGTGTGTATTTTGTTCTTAAATTGTGTAGAGAACTCAAAACACTAAAAAATGCCTAATCCATGAGCTCAACATTGACAACTGGAACAGAAAATGGTGTGGAAGGATAAGTATGTCATTGATCTTTTTATCTCTTTTTCCTACCTATAGCGTATGTGGAACGAAAGTGAGAAGAGAAACAAGGAACAAACCAAAAGAGAAAAAGGGAAGAAATGATGAAATGTCCGTGATTTACCCAAGTATACCGTGCAATCCTTTGTGACAGTAAAATCACAGAGGAAGTCTAAGCCAGAGCTATGGAATATATCTGATGTATCCAATGCATCCATTGTTTTATCCATAGCAATATCATTTAATAAGATATAAAATATGGGGTTTTAAACTATGGTTCTCTGAATATAAATATTCCATTCTCTTTTGTGCTTATGTTAATAAAATCATCAGTATTACCAGTCAAAAGAGCTAACTCACTGGTAGATCTTGGTGGATATTTTATGAAGATCTGAATAAAGGATCAATCACCAAATCCAGTAGGAAAGAAATTTCATAACTGCTCTTTACTGAATAGTTAAACAAAAGTAAGCCTAGTATTTAAACATGACAAGGATAGAATGATAGCAGTCTTCACATGAACATGAGAGCTGTTTTCTCACACTTGAGAATTGATGGAAGCTGTTCCTTTGGACCATTCATTTTTTGGAGATGTCAGCTGGATTGCGTTTTTTTTCCTTTTTCATTCTTCCCTTCATGTACCATTTTTCATTTCCCTTTTGCTTACTTTTCTTGATAGCCGAGTGTGTATTGATACAATCACTACTTCACATATTAGTTTTTCAGATGTGGAAAAAACGTTGTACAGTACTGTTTATTTTGCTTGAACAGTCTGTGTTTAGCAGTCTCAGAGTCAACAAAAATGTATGAAGATATACAGAGTTCCTCCCAATTCCATAGAGATTGGAAGAAATTCCACTGGGAGCCATACTGTATTTATGAACCAATGGGATTTTCAAAAGCTTTTTATTAGCCTAGCTCCATTCGCTTTTAGTAGAGTCATTCCTGACTCCCAACTGCGAGAGGAAAATGATGCCACTTGTCTAAAATCTCAGTTCCTAAAAATTAGCATTCAGGTTATATGTATAAGCTGTTGAACGTACTGCAACACAACCCCTTTATTTCATGGACTATAAAGCTTATGAAATACAGACATCCACAAGCTATGAAGCAAAAGCTCGTAAAAATGCCATGAAATGTGTAATTATCCACTAGGATGAGTCTTCAAACTATGCCTGGAATGAACTGAACTGGGGGATTTAGTTGAAAAGCCAAAGTCTTCACAGATCACATTGATAGCAGACAAAAATGAAAAGATACATGAAATTCAGAATCAGCAGAGCTCTCTGAATTTAATAAAGTAACCAAACACACTCAAATAGTTCCATGCAACTGCCTATGAGAAAAGTAGTTATCTCGAAACTTTCCACTAGCTGAGTGCCAATGACTCCATAAACAATGGATTTAATTAAGGAAAATTACCCCTACCAAACATCTGATAATGGATACTTGTCACTTCTAGCGCTCCATAATTTCCTCCCTAAAGCTAACCAAAAGTATTGCTTGGAGGACGTGAATGCGTTACACAATGAACTGTAAGATGATTTTCTTTTGTGTCAGAAAGTAGATTTAGTCACATAGTATTTTCAAAGAGTAGAAGTTACTCACTAAACTTTAAGCATTTCATACCACTAAGACATCTAGTTTTAGTCTTTTTTTTATTACTATTCAATTACAGGTTCGACAAAACTAGTGAAATGTGATTTTAATGATTTCAAACACCTAACACAATTTCTGTCTCTCTTCTTCCCTCACTTGAATGTTCTCCCTCTGTCCTGTTAACTGAATACATCCCAAACTTATGACTGTCTAGAAATTTATCTTCTGTTATCTGCTCTGTATAGACCTGTCTGTCACAACCTATCTTCACACTATTACCGATTTCTAAATTTCTCTTGAAAATAAGGACTAGTCGAACTTCTCTGACATTGAATTATTCTGTTAACATTTCCCTTTATATCTCACACCTAGAAAATCTTTGGTTCAACTGGAAGTAGTGTATTAATGTCTCATAGAATTTTTTACATAAAGTTTTTGTCTCCTCTTCGTAATTTCAAAGCTGCTCCTGAAGGCTCATCTAATTAGAGGTATATAAAGTACAATTGATAAAAGCTCTATAATACAACTCTGATTGCATCCAACTGATAAAAACGAACAGACTTTTCAGCCTTTAACAAACGATGAGATTTCTACAGCTGAGTAGCAGGTATTGGGTGCCCTGTTTTCTTTTATTATAGCAATGAGTAACCCAGAATACCTGTATAAAGCTCAAAATTCAGAGTTAACTTTTGAGTGTAACATAGTGAAACGTACCATGTGGCTAGACGAGGTAAACTTTACTCCCTCACTAATGACTTACGTGAGTTGTCCCATCAGAAAATCTAATACTACTGAAAGTAATAGTCCAAAGAGTGTCCAGTCCGGTGTAAAATGGCAGTTTTAGTATGCACATATTTATTTGAGCAGTGTAGATGCCTTATAAATAAATATGGAATTCTGTATCCATCCAAGTCCTTGTACAGCCTGATCTCTAACGTGTAAGATTCTCCATGTGTAGAAATTAATTTTAATTAGACTGTTCTTCTTATAAATATTCCCACCTGCATATTGTACCAGAGAGTCTCGCAACTACAGAAATGATGTACTAATGTAATTGTTTAACGCAGCCAAGTGCCAGCCTTACTGCCTTACCTCCACAGTTTTATCTTATTACCAGCAAGCACTGCCAGCTGTTAAAGAAATATTGGTTTGATAGTACAGAAGATAACAGGGAGAAGGAAAGTGACTGATCTAAAATCCACTCAAATCAGAAAACACAAATTTACAGTTCTAATTAATCTAAACCAGATAAAACAGGAACTCAAAAGCATAGCCAATACTGCATATAACTCATGCTACCAATGCCTGACATTGAATTCGATTCAATGAGACAGATAAAACGGTAGTCTTTTTTGCGGAACACACACACATGACCACACGCATGTACAGGGACAGCCAATCTCAGGCGAAGTGCCCTCCCTTCAAAACAAAGTGCACGCATCTCTTGGATTAAAGGCAATCACAGATGCAAAATAAGATAACCCAGCACATCATGTCACTCCAATTCCTGTCCAATGGAGCATAATCTGATTTGCAGTATTTTAAACTACATCCTGATTGGATTACTAATGAAGACTGGCAATTCTGAGGAGTTTACCAATTGCTGACAGTTTCTGTGAAGCAGCTGGGCAACTACTTTTAATTTGAGAAAGACTGTAAAATATATTTACAGCTAAATGCCTTTCTACAAAGATGGGCCAGATGGTCCCATAGAAATTGGAAAACGAAGGAAGCATTAATGAATCATCCAAGAAACCAGAAATCTTTTAGTGGGTGGTTCAGTCCATTAAAAAGAAAAATCACCCAAAACCCAACACTACCCAACTCTTCATAAAGTGCTGGTTTGCTTACTGTAATTTAAATGCACTTATAGGCATATTGTATTTCTAAATAATCACAGTGAAGCATAATTTATATAATATATGAAGTTTGCTTTTGTCATGTTAATATCATATTCCATTAGCAGATGAGATTTAAAGCCGAATTTTTTTAAAGTATACTATGAAAAGTCTGAACTAGAACCTCTTTATATTTAGCGTATGCATAGGAATCCTTAGCGACAGGGAAGTCTGAAAGGGAGACAGATTCTCAAGTAGAGAAACATTTCTAGAAAGAGTTCTGGACTTAGTGGAAGTGATGATAACGAACACTTCTGAGTTGCCACTGAGATAAGAGCAAAACAAGACTCAAAAGGCCTTTTAAATTGAAAGTCAGAGAGAGATTTCCTGTGATTTCCTAGTCCATAAAACTCAATAATGCGTGTTTGCTTTCTTAAAGGATCTTGTTCTCCAGGACAGTTTTCAGGAACTAATCCTTCTAATGGCAAAGTGAAATCTCTGTAATACTTCACTATTGCACAACTAATTGCAGTTTGTTATTCACTTCTCCATTCTTAAATTTTTTCCAACCTTTTGTTTTTTCTTTCTCTTCAGGGAAAAAAAATGTAATTCCTCTGTCAATTTGTTAAACTATCGATAAACTAGCTTGAAAAAAACAGTATTACTATTCTATGACTAAGAATTGCACAACTTTGAGAACAAGCTAATGAAATGAGCAATTAGCCTTGATAACACACCTACTATTACTGAAGCTCTTGATGCCTTCTGAAGTTAAGTAGTAATGATCAGGCTCTATACTGTTACTGCATTTGGTAAAAATCAAGCACAAAATTTCTGTACTTGCAGATAACAAGACTAAAGAATATCACTTAAAGAGTCATAACTGGAGGTTATGTGTTATTTAAATGATATGATTTTTTATGTCTGTTTGGGACGCAGACTTAGTCTGAACTTGAACTATTGAAGGCAAGTTGATCTGTTGCTTTAGGTGTTGGGAGTTTTTTTATTTGCTCAGTTTTTGCATTTGTGGCTTTCAATTGTACATCAAATGAGCTTCTGGGCTGAATCTCGCCTTCAGGTAGTTGTCAGCACTACTCTGTCTTGATACATCTGTACGGCACCTTCTGCTGAAAGTCGCCATATCTGAGACAAGGATTATTCAGCCCTATTTAGCTCTGGTTAGAAGCGTTGGGACATTTTGTGCTATAACTGCCATCTCCCCCAGTCTGGAAAACACATGCTTTGTTCTAACTCTTATCACCCATCTAAGACCAAAACAGTTTAATGTTCATTTTAAATAACCACAAACTCACTGTTTGGCTATGTTCCTCCCACTGGCAGCTGATTGCTGCTAAATGGAAATACTATTTTTTAAATGCATGTTAGATCAACCAGTTAATTGTAGGAACAGATTAAGATCTGAATACCACATTAGCTTCACTATTTTTATTCCAATTATAGACACATATTTTGGAATTTGTACTGCATATTCTTAATAGAAGATACTCGTTTCACTCTTTTTAGGGTATTTATGTTTTGATATATATAATGTAATATTTTCTTATAGAGTCCACTGTGCCCTTTAAATTTTACCTTCAGTATAACATTATTTATCAATATTTTTTTCTTCAATAGTGCTTAAGAAACTGATATTAATCTCTGAAAAAAAAGAATATTGTTATAGATGAAGAAATGGAGAAAACCAGAGTAGCTAAGTTTCTTTAGGAACTGAGTTGATGAGAAACTGTTTTCGGACTCTGTTAAAGTGAAAAATGGAACCTTGCTAACGATGCAAGGATTTTTTTTTTTTTCCCAGGATTGATAGGAACTGCATGATGGATCCCTCAGAAAGTGGAGATTGCAAAAGTTCGCCTGTATCGATAAGGCAAGCTTAATCTGTAGTCAATATTCCGCTTGCATTGATTCCATCTGTATTACGGAAAACCAACATTCACACTCCATATTTTGAACATATTTCTGAATTGACTTAGCCTTGGAATATTTTCAAGATTATTTTTATTATATTCAATTTTTTCTCCAAGTTGTTTATGTTTTTCTTTCTCTCGAGTTGCCAGCCATCATCTCGAGAGTCTGGATTTGCTACTTGAAATATGCAGCATATGAAATGTGAAAACAGGACATGTCACATTGCATCCTAATTAGAAATGGTGAATACTGGAGAAAAACAACCTATGTACGATCATTTATTTGAATTTTTAAATTAACTTAGACTGATGGTACCCTTTGTGCTCCCTTTCCGTTAGTACTCCAGCAAATTAATTTACTAGCAGGTATAAGTGCTTAAACAGCTAAGTTTACGTGAACATTGCTGAGGCTTACACAAAGCAAAATTAAAACTTAAAGACGACAGCCTCTGTTTTTGTTTTCCTGGTCATTGGTCTGGAGCATCATCGTACAGCCTTTCTGCCTGCAGGTGACACCCAAGTTGCCAATAAGTGAAATCTCAGCCCGAGGTCGGACGAGGCAGCTTCCAGGGCTGGGGCAGCACAATTTATTTCGATGTCTTTGGGTCTGTCATTCCAATTGCCTCAGGGAATCTCAGAAGGCACAGAACAACTTTGCCTCTATGTTTTAACTCAGGAAGCAACCTATATCGGCCAATAAATGGTCTCCTTGAAGCTGAACTCAGGACTCTTTCCAGTAGCTGTTAAGTGAGCGCGTGTTTGTGACAGCCAGGCAAAGGAGTTTCTGCATTTCTGAGATTCTTGTTCATGATAGTAGGGCAAGGGCACTGCTTGGAGCCTTGGTCATCAGGAGGTTAAAGATGCTTATACTACTTTTATTGAATCGGGGGAACGATGTTCCACAGAACTCCGTGGACCCTGCAGTTTTTCTCTACTGATGGGGAAAAGGACTGCTCTGAAGAGGGTCTGGATTCTAACTTTGGGGCTAATGGCAGCCTAAAGCCTATCAGCTCATCTGGGAGAAAGCCTGTAAGCCAGTGTACCACAAGAAGCCAAACTTTGCGTGGGTTAGTGCTGCCCTGGGTCAGCATTGTTTTTCTTTTCCCTGCTTTCTCCCTGCCTTTTAAACTAGTACTTAGTTTCCAGTCCTGTATGTTCTGTTTTGCAAACGTCTTAAGGTAAACAGACTGCTCCTGCCTTAAAATGCAGAATGAACAGAGCTTCCATTTAGGTCAAGAGGAGCTTTACCTCCCTGACTTCAGGAAAATTGGGTTTGATGAAATTCTGACTAACTTGTTTTTCTTAATTAGGAATGGAACAAATACATTATTAGTTGATACATATTGAGGTATATAATTCAAATGAATATACCATACTTTTGAGAGCCAATGACAAGTATAGTCATTCAGATTTCAATAAAAATATATTTATTATTTGTAATTAGTCTACTTCATCATTGTTGGATGCATTAAAATGTCCTTTATTTTAGAGCAAGTTATTATTCATTGAAATTCAAAGGGAACTGAGCAGCAAACAGTATCTAGTATGATTTGTCTCACAATTAATACTCTTATTCATTGTGAAATACAGCTATATTGCCCATTATTTTTAACTAAAGCATAATACACTGAATTTTAAAGGCATTGGGCTATTACCCAAAACAAAATATTTCTAGCAGATAGGAGCGACATTTAGCTTTGGCAGTATAAGTACACGTCCTGGGTAAATAAAGAAAACAATTTTTGAACAAAATTGAACGTTTATTTGAGAGCTGAAAATCATAAATACATTTCATAGCCAACAAGCCCTAAACTATTCTTACTGCACTTAGGTAAAGGGTACGGATGCATAAAGAAAATTCATCTCAACAAGATGCTTTCAGGCACACCGAAATCTTGCCTCTTGTCCTAACCCAGTGCTTGCCCTCCTTTCCCAGTGGAATTTTTGTTTTGTAATACCAGTGCCAAACACTTCTGAGCTTATGCCTTATGTTGTTATTGCTTTGCTTTTAGTTTAGTTTGCTTGCCTCCCTTCTTTTTTTTTTTTTCCTTGCTTTCCTGTTTCTTCTTTATATGATTTTTCTAGATCACATCTCCCTTGTCCTTCACTTTCCCTTCTAGTCAAATCTTCCCTGACTTTCATGTTACTTCCTCTGCAGAACTTACTATCATCTCTGCTTCCTACTCACCACACCACACAGTGGCATGGGGATGGGGCTGAAGAGCTGGGCAGTGACAGGTTCCCAGGCACTGCCACCTGGGTCACCAGTCCCCTTGCTCCTCCACTGCTGCCTTTTCCTACTTGCACTTTCTTTGCCATTAATACCTGACTTTGTTTTCCCCCCTGTTCTGTCCCCTCCTCAAACACACCTTACAGCATTAGAGGGGACAGAAATCCTTCAGGCAGGTACATCCTGGCAGTGCTAGAGATGGAGCCGCTGCTGCCAGGGGCCTGACCTTAGTGGAATAGTGGAATACAGGCTCTCCAGGCTGGGACCTGGCCCCTGCAGCTCCTTCTGTCTATCATAATTATACCTGCGAGAAACAATTTTATCCAGGGAATTTTCTACAAGGAATTTGTGGTGAATATTGGCACAGAAGTATGCGGAAGAACCTTTTTTTTTTTTTTAAATACTGTAGTATATTTCCCAGAGTTTTAAATATCTGGAAGTCTAACATCTATCACCCTCTAGCACAACAAATTCCTGCTACCCTCCATTTTTCTCTGCGTACATAGGGTAGCGTCACTTTATACAAAGAACTCCTCCAGTAACTTTAGAGCTTGAAAATGTGCATTTAAAAAGCATTTAGAAGAAAGCAGGAGGTTGCCATTCTGTATCACGTTTTAAAAGCTGACGAAGGGAAAATGTGGCACTTGTATTAAATTCCACATTAGCAGTTGAATGCTGTGAGCTGCATCAATCAGGGGCTGAGAGACAGGCATTCGGGCTTTCCTTCACTTTGACTCACAGAGCACCCGTAACCTTCTCTCACTCTTGCACTTCTTATCATAAAGCCATAAAAGAAAGTTATAAAAGAATTACTAAGAAATAATAAATTAAGCTATGAAACTTATACATCGCCCAGGCAGTACAATATATATCGGTACTGCCAGTTATAAAACCTACAAAAGCAATACTCTTGCTTTCAGCACTCTAATGAAGTTGCCAGTTGTAGAATAAAGCAGAATACACAACGTGAGAATTCCTGCCACAGTGCCTGTCTCAGACACTTTCCCATACTTTTTGAAACAGAAAGATTATATGACCTGCAACTTCAAATCTTTTGAGAAGAAAGAATCATGACTGACTTGCCCATTTTCAAACCGATTAAAAATTAACGTGCTTCTCATGCACTCTCTCATCCCTACAACTTTATTTCAATAATTGACCTTACCTGGCTTTGAGCACAGATAAAAAGATGCAGGCCTCCAAGCAACTGAGTTCCTTTGTATCTATAAATAAAAACAATAAAAATGATAAATTTTCATTATTTTTAATCAATAAATGAATATTTATTAAAACTGCCACAGGGCCAGGCAATTTCCAGAATAAACAATGTTACGTTGAGGTGTTTGCCTTTACGTAAGACTGTCATTTGTATTTATTCCAGGTCCATGGGACTGGAATTTCTTGAATTGGTTCATCACTTATCGACCAAGGTGATGTCAGGGCAATTCTCAACAGAGAGGTGACTCTAAAACAGACCTCTGACACCCCGACTCCCCTCAGCAGAAGCGACCGAGGCTCCGTCGCACTGCCTTGTCACCTGCTGACAGAGGTAAGCTAAAGGGGAAAGTTATTGTCACCAACCGTCCTGCAGCAGTGCTACAAAGAGAGGACTGGAGACTTCAGAGGTATTGATTCAGCTCTGCAAAAAAATCTGTGGTTCTGGGTGAATTTTTGACTAAAATGAGTAATACAGTATCAACCTCCTTTATCTGTGCATTACTACCTGGGCAAGGCAGGCTCAGCAGGGCAAAATGCACCATCCCTCTCAAGTGACAGCAAACAGCCATACTACTTTGCTCTGCCCACTGCCAACACAGGTATTTTTAATCCGCAATTTATTTCTGCCTGTCAAAGGTGAAAAGCATTAAGCAATTAATTACTTGAAGTGATTTAAGAGACAGATGGAAGCCAGGGAGACTTCAAAAAGTAGCCGATTATTATTAATTCATGTGGTATTCATTAGTGTGTCATTAATGATGCTGTTTTCATTTGATATTTGATATAGAATGCAATACTATTGGAATTTCTCTGTAATTTAACAACTGCTTAAGAATATTTGCTGAAGTCTGAGAGTAGTACAGGTGATTTTAAGCTAACATTTAACACTTTATATGATGTCAGGAGTATTCTGCACCAGAATGTCTTCCTCGGCACATACAGACAAATCCAGTCTCCAGCGATGTCCTGACAAATCTTCTCTCTCCCCAGTCCAACAGTAGTATCAAATGCTACATCACTAACCAAAGACTTTGCCTATAAAAAGTAGATCAGGAAACACCCTTCAGTTCTAGTCCATAAAACTTGTGGATGCTGACATCGAACATGTCAACAAATTCCCTGGGCAAGCAAATGGTGATCCCAAGAGGATCCTTCAGCTGCAGATGTCTACAATAAAGGTACTATTAGCTTACTGCACTAGATACTGTCAGCACTAATTTTGCATCTCAGGCTTTTGTGAGATTTTTATGCATCTTTTACATGTTGGAGCCATTTTAACAATTCACATTTCACAGTCCCACAGGCATATGTTCACTGTATAAATTACATTCCCCTTCCCACCCATATATTCTGTGTAATAAAGTTCATATACTCACTAATAGAAACCAGATTTTTGAATCTAAAGAGAATATACAGTACATTTCCTGCTACAGTCCTAAAGATTAAAGAAATACAGCTCTACTTCAAAATGAAAGAGCTCTGAAGATGTTTCCTACTCCTGAGTCTGATCCCATGAAATGCACCATATCCAAACACAAGCATCACTTGAGAGCTCTCAGTATGAGGTTATTATTAATTTGTCTAAACAGATACGTCTGCGAGCAGCACCCAAGCAATATCTACAGAGAGTAGCTGTTGTCCACAAAGCTTGCCTGTCCACAAGGCTTCTCGGACCACTTCACTCTCTAGCTGACCTTTCAGACATTTGCATCTTTACACAAAGGCTCTGTGGTTGGGCTATGCCAGGCTTGTCTTTTTAAATTATCAGTTCCTCAGAAGAGTATTACACATAATACTCTTGATACCATTGATTGGTATTGACCATAATACCATTGATAAACACACTATTGTGGTTCCCCTGTCATAGACTAGGCTCAGCGATGCCCCTAAAGATAGCTTATCAGGCCCAAAGATGGATAAAGAGCTCCTGTGTGATGATAGGACACACTGTTACACATTGCGTGCGTAGTTCACAATTTGAAATGTACACGTACTTCATTTTCCCTGGGAAGGTGACAAAAATTGAACAAAACCCACCACCTAAGAGACAAGTGCTGCATTACGGCAGAGTGGGATCATTTCAAAATAATGAGCCTCTTAATTTTCAAAGACTCCAAATAAGCTCCAAAATTCCCCCCTAATGTAACTTGGACCTATCGTTACCAAAGAAATCACAAAGATGTCTGCATATATCTCCCACATATTCTCACTGATGTGAAAAAGTCTCTGCAGAGTCTTCCCACATTTCTCAATTATCATGAAGAATAGAAGCATCCAAGTTCAGAAAGAGACCCTATTCCTGTTGTATTTCTGGCTTATCGAAGTTCCTGGTAATCGCACAAGTCCATTACCTGCCAATTTAAAATACTTAGCTTCCATTAAATACCTGCCTTTATATCATCCCCATACTGAAGAGAAGCTAGGTTAAATACTCGGTAAGACACACCATTATGAACAACATGTTTCTTCTGAAATACAGTAATAATTTCGCCAATGGAGCTGTGTGAAAAGTTTTCAGAAATCTTTTTTTTTTTTTCTTTTGGATAGCCGATTGCTTATTAGTGAAATTATAGCATCAATAAAAGCTTTGACAAAAAATATTTCGTGTCCAAGTGGAGTTTCTGAGTTGGGAGTATTATTAGGAGGAGACCTAGCAAGTACATACATAAGTCTGGGCAGTTGGGCAAAGCTCACATTCAAATGAGGCTGACCAAAAATGCTTTATATAAGTAAAATAAGCAGTGTCTTTTTTGAGTCTATTGGATCTTGTAGGATGCAAGTGTCCTCCAGCTGAGAACCTGCTGGATGAACTTGAAAAATCTTAAGATCAAACATGCTTTTCTTCTACACAGAATCATAGAATCATAGAATCTTCATGGTTGGAAAGGTCCTTTGAGATCATTGAGTCCAACCATACACACACACAAAAAAACCCCACTACAATCTCTGCCACTAGAGCATGCCCTGAAGTGCCAAATCTAGACGTTTCTTAAATACCTCTGGGGATGGTGACTCAACCACCTCCCTGGGCAGGCTGGTCCAGTGCCTGACCACTCTTTCAGTAAAGTAATTCTTCCTAATATCTAACCTAAACCTCCCCTGCCACAACTTCAGACCATTTCCTCTGGTCCTGTCATTATTCACCTGGGAGAAGAGGCCAACCCCCACCTCTCTACAACCTCCTTTCAGGTAGCTGTAGAGGGCCATGAGGTCTCCCCTCAGCCTCCTCTTCTCCAAACTAAACATGCCCAGCTCCCTCAGCATCTCCTCATGTGACCTGGTCTCCAGACCCCTCACCAGCCTGGTAGCTCTCCTCTGGACACGCTCCAGCACTTCAGTGTCCCTCTTGTACAGAGGGGCCCAGAACTGAACACAGCACTCGAGGTGAGGCCTCACCGGTGCCGAGTACAGAGGCACCATCACTTCCCTGCTCCTGCTGGCCACGCTATTCCTGATAGAAGCCACAATGATGTTAGAAAGAAAATATTTTTTCCACCTCCAATCATTAAGTGAAATATTTAACAGGGATATGATACAGCATGTAAAAAATCACCAATACTTTTCGTATTTAAACTTATTTTCACTGCCATTCTCATAGATCACAGAATTGTACCAATGGAGGACCTAATACTTTTCCCGAAGGTCTTGCTATTGAATTTTAACTAGGACAAAACTAAGCAGTGGGGGGAAGAAAGCAGTGAAATGGGAGCAAAAATGGAAGATAGGCAGCAACTGTAACAGAGATAAGAATAGATGGTCATAGGCTAACATTGTGCATAATTTAGCGGCTTTCTTGAAATGCTGAATTCCTTTTGGGGCAGATCAAGTATCTGCATAATAACTTTCTGTGATGTTGGAAGCGACAAGCACCTTAAAATATGTATGGAATATTAGAAGAATGAAGAAAAAGTGCAAAAAATGCAAGCCTGCTTACTATGCCCCAGTAGTTTTTCTTTCATTTCAAGCAGACTGTATCTGACTGAATTCTTACTGTCTGAAGGCAAAAGGAACAGTCCCGCCTTGACCACATTTCACTTTTAGTACCACTAGATCTAGGTAGCCTAAATCTTAAGGCTTCACAAACATTTCAGATTGTACATATTACCTGTGGTACAGTTCATAAAGTACAAAAATCACTGGCAATGTGCTAAGTATTTCAGATTTTTTTCGCGTGACACAAACATGGTGTACTACTTAACCAAGATTAAGGACAGAGCATGTAGTTAAGTGTTCACTCATCAGGCTTGCTCTTCCAAATGCTTGCCTTAGTTACATAAACTTTTTTTCCTTGAAATGGTTAATATTTGATAGCTTCCTCCTATGAATAAATCACTAGACTGTAGGTATAAAATGGTATGGTACAAAATCTAACTCTCAAGGCAGATGAGCACCTACAATATTCTGTCCAGCAGATTATAAGGCTTTGAAAGATAAGGCACCAATCAAATCTGAATCAGTCCTTCAGACATAGTTCAAGTCATGTCTGTGCCCCTATATTCCCTCTTAAATTGCATTGCAGGGACTGCACAACACAAGGGCACACCGTTTGGCCACTGTTCAAAAAATGGCATGGTGAGTGCACTGGGAACTGGCAAAGGAAATTTTTTAGGCCTTAGGGTACAGCTAAAATTGTTGAGTAGGACCTAAATCTGATCAAAGACCCATGTCTATGTGGGTTTGTATTTGTTTTTTTGGGTAAGAGGGAGTCACACTTATTTTCTTTGAGATATCTTTCTGAGATCCTTATATAGCCCCAAAGCATATTAATGTGATATAAAGCTGCCTGTAATAACTACAGACCATCTAGCCATCCTATTTCATTCCCAGAACGGTAAGATGGAAGGAAGCCCAACTTGTACCACAGGTTAATAGATTGGAAATTTAGAGAAAATAAAAAGCTTGTAGTTTTATCTCCTGGAAGTATATTTCCAGGGGTATTTTTGGCACTTTAAGTACTCTAAGTTCATTATTATTTAGTGTTGTATCACAAATTAGCATGAGGGGTGCTCAACAGGTACCTGCACAGAGAGATACTTGGGATTTCGTATCACTAAATGAAGTCTATTTAATGGGAATTAAAATATGTTCTCATGTAGCAAACTGAGTACTAAAATAGCCTTTACTGCGATTACATCTGGTCACCTTCAGTTTTAACACTGCATTAACAAGACAAGCAGTGATCTAAAGTCCAATTAGATGCCAAGTTATTCAACTCATTAAGTTTGAATGAAGTAGCACACTGTTCTCCTACAAAGAGACTGCAGCAGAGTTCTGGTAAAGTTGTAGCATTGGCAGAAATGTCTGGAAATGCAAAATCATAACTTAAAAGCTTTTGAAAACATCTGAAGGAACAAAATATGCGGAAGTACATTGCACAAGTACATATGCAAATACCACCTAAAGCATCTCAGCTTTCCAAGTATGTGAAAGGCTTAACAGCAGAAACCATTAATTGGGAGACAAATGTTTACTTTACCTTCAGAGTGTATTCTCTCCTCTGCAACCTGGCAAGTTATACTTTAATGTGAAAGCACATGGGGGATTATTCTGTGAACCGCATGCACTGGGAGTTCTTTTCTCTTTGCCCCCCACCATGCCCCCACTTTCCCCTTAGAGTGGAATATATTTCTTTGTTCAAAGTCAGGATTAAGAATGTGATTTCACACCAGTATAATAACAAATAAGTCCATCGTATCAGTGGAATTACGCTGGAGTGCAGAGGTAAAATCAAAATCTAACCTTTTATTTTGATCCCTCATAGTATTAGCCTCTATCTTGTCTTTGTATAGAGCAATCAGGTTATCAATGGGTACATTATCGCAAGCAGACGAGTAATAAAACTGTTCATAACATCTCTCTGGCAACTTGCTTTTGTGAAAGGAAATTCTTTTAACCTGCCACTTCAAGCTTGGGAGGAAAGCTCCTTCTCAGTTTCACGTTTACAGGATCATATTTACTACCTGGGGTTTTTCAGTTCCTAGTATTCCCCCAGAATTATAGGTGGGAGGAATGCTAGTAGTGGAGGTTCATCCAAAAAAAATGGACCTTACTGTGTTGATGGATGAATTTTAAACTTTTATCTTTCAGTTCTGGTTTTATATGGCCTAAGAGGGAATACTGTTTTGGAGATAATACAAATCTTCCTGCCCTTAGTCTTTTAGGTTCCCATCATTCATACTCATAGTCTTCCAGCATGCTGTAGCATTTCAGTGTTATGGAAGAATTAGCAAAGGACAATGCTCCCTTTAAAAAAAAAAAAAAAAGAAAAAAAAAAAGACATAGATCTTAATGTTTTAAAAACCCTTCAGCTAACAAGTGACAGGACAAGAGGAAATGGCCTCACATTGTGCCAGGGGAGGTTTAGATTACACATTAGGAAAAATTTCTTCACCGAAAGGGTCATCGAGCACTGGAAGAGGCTGCCCAGTGAAGTTGTTGAGTCACTATCCCTGGAGGTATTTAAAAGATGTGTAGATGTGGTGCTGAGGGACATGGTTCAGTGATGGACTTGGCAGTGCTAGGCTAATGGTTGGACTTGATGATCTTAAGGGTCTTTTCCAACCTAAATGATTCTATGAGGCTATGACCAAATTTTACCAGGATCTGCTTTTTTTTTTTCTGAGATTTTTTCCCCCTGCATGTTCCTGAGACTCCCTTCGTTTTTGCAAAGCAGCCCTCAGGCTTTTTGCCTCAGCCTGTGAGCGATGCTGAGCCCCGGAGGTGAGTGAGCTAGCGCCCAGGAGAGGGTGGCATGAACCTTCAGGTATATGAAAGGGACCAGGTTCCCTGGCCCTAGCAAACCAAAGACCTGCAATGAGAAAGGGCTCTTGACAAAATCATCGATGTTCTTAAGGAGGGAGAAGAAATCTCTTTTCACCTTCAAGCTTGGGGGAAGAGGGGAACCATACCTAGAAAGACATTAGAGGGCAAGTGGCTCTGGGGGGCTGCTCAGACAGCCCATAAAGATGATGATACTAGCACCAAAGTTAGGTTGTTTGCCATAGCACTTATAAAGTCTCATGACAAATATTAGTGGAGTGCTGACTTTGTTGTAATGCCCTTGGCTGCTTGGTCTCATAGTCTAAATATTTTGAGGTTTATTACAGGACACGTTTATTAAACAAGCAGGAAAAAGATGTGTGTGTTTCCCATTATTAGAATTACTAGGCATTCCCATGAAAACATTTCTGTTTTAGAGTATGTCTTCTGTTTAGCAGTTCTTACTGACGCTAAGAATGTGTGCTATAAATAGGTACTCATAACATACTAGAAATTTCACCAGCTTTGTAGCATCCTTCTAGCACTTTCTGCAATTATATATTTTCAGAATATTTTCTACACGTGCTAAACAAAGAAATGCCTACTGCTTACCTGAGTAGTATCCAATGTTAATGTATTATGGACAAATCCTTGGCCGTTACAACTGACATATTCCCATTCACAAAAATGGAGTAAGGATAATTTACAACAGCTTAAGATGGGACAATTAATTTTAGAGCTATGCCTAAATTTTAGATGTAGATAATATAAGTAGTTTTACATTAAATTTTGAGTATCTTCTGTATGCAGCACTCTCAAAATATACAGAAAGCTTTGGAATGGGATGGACACTTAAAGAACAATTTTATTTGAGATTTACTGATTGAGAATCTGGCTGTTATTTGCCTGGGTATTTATATAGAACTTGAAGGGAAAGTGAATTTGCTTTTGGAGAGCTGAAACATCTCTGCAAATACTTCCCCTACAAAGGACCGGTTTAATTTTGAAAGAAAGGTAATTTCACCCTTTTCACTACCTACACCTGTATATATGAGTTAGGGATACTCACAAAATAGAAAGTCACCATCCTGATCTTCCCTAGACAAGGAAAATTAGAACAAATTGGTGTCACCCACTTGAGCAGATGTTTACAGCAACTCACTGTCGTGTGAGCCTTAAGATGCAGACAGACCAGCTCTACCTGGAGATTTTGTAAGGAAGTCAAAGTTATTGCTGTTGCTTTGAGATCTCTTTGGCTCTTTTATAATCCTCTGAGCTGCTTCAGCAGTCATTCCTCATAAGCACTCCTGGCTACCTTGGTGTAAAGTTTTCCAATTTTAACTCTATTCTGTGGTATCTTACGCAGTTTATTTCCTGGAAGCACGCTCCAGACAGCTGGCAGGCGTGCCGGGCAGGATTCTGGGGAATATGGTAATTTTCATTGACTTGTACCAAGAATTCTTAGGTTCAAAGAGACAATGTAATTTCCTCTGCTAATACTGCATCTGCATGTACTAACAGGATATTTTATAGGACACAAACAGATGAACAGGTCAGGCAGGTTTAGGCTAATGAAAAACAAATTGTTCTAGTAAGTGACCTATCTTTGCCTGAAGGGTTTAACTCTCCTATAATAAATTCAGACTTTAAACAGCTTTGCAATTCTGTGCAAGTGAGAGACTTTTTTGTCATTTATGATAAATTTGGCTTTTTTTTTTTTTTTAGTTTGATTACATTGTTCAAAAGTTAATCCCTTACTAACTACTGTCTGGAATAATTGAACGTTTTGTAGATGAATCTCTGTTTATCTTAACTCCATCAGTATAAAAACTATTTGTTTCCATTTGACCCTTCTGAAGGCAGAAAACCTCATAAGCCCAAACAACCAGTCAGTGACAAACAGCAAATGTTAAATAAATACTTACATAGTTGCCTTATCACAGCAATTCCTTAATAGTGATGATATTTCTTATTGTTTTGGTGGATGATATAGTTGTTTAATGACATGGGGTTTATCCCTCATTCATTACCCCTTATTTATGTATTATGAACTCTGTACTACTGTAGAAAATGCTTGCACTGAAAACTGATGGGACTGTCCGGGACAGAAATGATATAATATAAGAAGATATAATTTCCTGAGTCCCAGGACAGTCAAACACAACTGATGAAGTGGCTACAGGGGAACGAAACTAAGAGCAAGTGGCGATATCACCCCATAAAACAGGAAAAAGTGGAGCAGTCCAAAGGTGATTAACTAAACAGAGCTAATGAGGATGAGCTCAGGAGCACAAAAGGAAGGCGTCTGAATGGTAATGATATCGCCTGAAGGGAGGTCTGCAGTAGAGGGAGATGGCTTATGAAAATGAGAGATAGGCCCAGGGCACAAATTAGAGGGGATAAGAGGTTTTACACCCATGACGCTGAGAGATGGAAAAGAGAGACCTGGCTGTGGGGCTGATCACAGAACATGGCCTTCAGCAGGCCAACACGTGGAGAAAGACTTAGGCAGCCAAAAAGTGAGAACTACTCTTGGGACAAACAATTAGGTCAAATGTAACTATGAAAACGTACTGTGACCTTTCTGTTCTCCTGTCTGTTCCTTTCTCTCTAATTTAAAAACGGGCCAAGAGGCACTGGACTTGCTAAGAACTGGATGAAAATGGAAATGTCTTTTTTCCAACTAATTCTTTGCTTGTTTTGTATGGATTTCTTAACACATGAATAATAATAAACTTCTTTGAGATAAAAGTTGTTTAAAACTCAAGCCCAGCAACCTGCAATGCTCCAAAATCACACATGTAAAAGGGAATATTTTTTTTCAGACTGAGGAAAAGCCTGAAGAAGATGCTTCAAATAGTTTGAAAGAAGATGTGAAACAGGTACACGAATACCGAAGTCACACCATTGTTCATGAGAATTTTGCTGCTTTCCCTCGGCAGTGGCAGGCAGAGGGTCTCCGATCCTGACAGATGCATTTCAAAATGGATTTTTACAAAGGGGGAGAAGAGGATGAGTTCCCTGGAGTGTACTGAGTGGACAAACTTCAAATGGTGTGCATATGCCTGAGCCTCCCAGTCACCGTAAGCAATTTGCATCCCTTCGACTTTCCACAGCCTGAAATCCCTATTTCAGCCTGTTGCCTGGGGGCTCTCCAGGGACAGAGCCCCCGGACTAGGAAATCTTGGAGGGAACTATAATCTGGTTGAATTAGCCCTTTGCCTTTTGTGGTCAGATGTGACAATAATTCAGAAGACAAAACAGGATCATCGGGAGTTCCCTCTATTCAAACACAGTAAATCCTATTCTTGATACCAGGTAAAGTCTGCATAACAATAGAACAGAAACACCCACTATGGTTTCTGTTTCCTGACTTCTAGTAGAAAAAACATTTCTACCAAATGTTTTTTATTCTCACTTTACAGTCATTTGCAGCTTAGTTATTCATGCTAGGCTAGACCGAATTATTTACCGTTTTCCAGGAGTTTCTCTTTCACTTTTTTAATAGTCTCACCTGAAATAATTAGAAAATAGCAGAGGAGAATTGTAAAAACAGTATTTAAAATTAAGTGAATTGAATTTATGCCTTGTTCTAGAATAGTATGTATTACTGTAACATGCAATTATATTGGGAAAAAAAATCTAAACTCCCCCCAGGTTACAGATTGATTTCATAGTTGTTTTGTAAGCTATTGCTCTGCTTCCTGGGGTATCTCTCAGGCTCCGTTCAGCACGGAATCCATTATATACTACACACTCAGATAGACGAAAGGTATTATGGCAAGCTTAACTTTCATTCTATTTAGTGAATAATGATTTATAATTATTCCTTTTATGATGTTGAAGTTCACTGGGCATATGCCTACCAACTAATTTCCCTTTGTTACTGGAGGTGCTGCTTTTTAACAGCAGTTGTTCTAGACATCTCTCAGATGGTAGATGTAAATGAGAGCTGTGAGCACACTGTTGCTGGTCACAGCTCTCATCTAGAGCTTTTCTTACGTGATTTACAGTCTGTAGTACCCTCTTCATTGCCTAAATTAAAGCGAAATCATCAACACAAAGAGACGGTCACAAGTTGCTTTTGCTTATAGCATGTGATCTCTGTTCCTGACCGGGGAAGACAAATGAGAACTACCACAGAACAAAGAAAAGGAAAGAAATGTAAAAGGGAAGGACGTTTAGAAGGAAACTAAAAAGTTATAGCCATAAAAATTACACATTTTCTTCATTTATTTTTAACATTACTGAATCACTTCACTGTTTAAGAGACAGCTCCCCAGCAGACGTGAAGCAGCACAGCTTTTTATCACCTGAACATCACCTCACTGATTGCAAGTGACGGAAAATAAAAGGTAAATATGCAGACACAGACAGAACTTTGGCAAGCGTTAGCAAAGTCAAAAACTCTAGGCAGAGAGTCCTTCCTGATCTTTGTTTTTTCTTATTTCACCTCTTCCCCACCTTCTGTGAATCACAGTCAGATTTCTCTCTATAGTATTTTAATCTCTCTATTGTCAGCAGAAATTTTTGCAATTGTCAAGAGCCCACTTACTCCTCTCTTCCTTCTGTTCTTGTTGGTGCTCTTCAAAGTGTGTCTCCATGTGTCTGCCTTTCTGCTGGATGTAAGCACTTTTTGATCCCTGCAGTAGAAATGTTTTGCCATACTATACATGCCTTGGCCTTATCAAGAAATAAACTATTTTATCACTTTTCTTTCTTTCACGAACAACAAAGAGAAAAATGAGCAGAACAGCTATAGATGGACAAGATAATATTTCCAGAAAAGTGCTGATATAATTACACAGAGATTTGGCACACATGAAGAACTACTTGAAAACACCAACTTCATGCCGTTTTCTACTACTGCTGCTAATATGACAAAGCCAAAGTGATTTCTTTGGGGAATAAAGGTCACAATTGATCAAGGTAAAGCAGAATTTAACTGCAAAATCAGGATTATTACTTCTTGCTCTGGAATCCTGGCTCCAGACTGAGTTCAGTTCCTTCTTCCTGTTAAACCTTTTTAAAGATGAGAAGATATCTAAGAATCCAATAGATGCAGAGGTGCAGAACTCTAAAATTATGCTGAGATTTCAAGGTATCTGAGAACATAGTCCCCATCGTGGCAAGAATGGAAAAACATAGTGATGAAAAGATATGAAGAATATTCCTAAAAAACTCTTGCATTCAAGCATTTAATATTTTTCTACATAGGAGGAAAGTACCATCACTTTACATATTAAAAAAACGAGTCAGAGAGGTGAGTAACTCGCATGACCCAATCTTGCAAAAAAGCCGTACAGTGTGAAAGGCAGAGCCCACTGCTGGGGCACCAACTGCATTTACATGCTGAAAGCAGCAAACGCCTCTGTCTGAGGGTGATATAATAGTGTGTGAGAAGTAAAAACCCTGGTGACTTTGATTGTATGTGACTGCTCCTCTGTGCATCTCTGTTAAAATGCTAGTTGTTTGTTTTGACTGTGCTTTCTTATTTCAAACAAAGGATATCAACAGCTTTAGATTCCAATGCTTCGCCTTGGTCTGTGAACAAATAAATTGTACTACACTTGGCACATTGAAAATTCATAGAATTTGTGAAGGCACGGGCTTAAGGCATGCTTCCTATTACTCACCGCATATTTATACAACTTTTCTCAGCCTGGTTACAGCCGTTGGCTGCATGCAGGTCAACAGCATCACATAATAATGTTGAACTGTTCTAACTGCATAAATAAGAGATTTTAACAGTGGACTCCGTTTGAAGAATGGGTCAGCAGCATCGAGGTAAGGTCAAAATTATCCTCAGATCTTCACAGTACATCTACATTTCTATACTCTGGCTTCCTAATGTACTCAGAAAAACCAGAAGTTCTATGCTGGTACGAAACAAGTAACGAACAACTCTACCTTGAAAGCAGATCTGATTAATTTTTTCCTTCCTAAAGGAAATATCAATAGCATTATTATTTTTTTGAGGAAAACTGAATTTCAACTCATGTTTTTTGCTCTAAATCCGTTCTTCTGTGCTGATAGCATTGTACACATTATTAACTGTGAGTGAGATACTCCAGGCAGCCTAGAATGACATGAAATAACAGCTCTGAAGCTATAACTGAATGATAGCTGTTCTAAGATAAATGTCCAACTATTTTTATTCATCCCACCAAGAACACTCATTTAGAAGTGAGGCCCTTTTAAGGCCCTTTAGGCCGTTTAGGAGACCCTTTAAACCCATCTTTTTCACTACTGAGAAAACTTCCGATTTCAAAGCAGAACATGACACGTCTCTGTTTTATTCATTGCCTAGTGGCTTCAAGAAAGAAATAAGAATTGATAATATTACCTCAAATATTGTGGGCAGTCAGAATGAGAATTTCTATCCAAATATTTCACAATATAAAACACTATGGAGAGGGTGGAAAAGAAGAATTGCTCCTAAAATCAGATACTGAGATTAACTGCATGATTCTGACTCAGCTGAAATAAATTGACTCCATTGACTTCGCATCAAAGCCTTCTTCAAAAAACAAGTTTTTTTCTTCTTGTTGAAAAAAAAACCTGTGTCACAGCTAGAAATCTGAAGAGATTTTTCAATTCAATGCTGACTTTCATTACAACTAGTACTTCAATTACAGAACCAAACTTCTTACTCTAAGGTAATCCACAAGAATTGTAAGCAACATTTTTGTGGTCCATATCCTACTTATCCACCACCATTTTAACGTTGAAAGTATATTGCTTGGGTATAAAACACAGGGAAAACAGTCCCAGTTCTCTCTCTCTCATTCTTCCTTGTCAATGTTTAGCCTCCCTGAAAATCTAGTCTGTCAGTGAATTACATAGCAGAGATCCTTTCCTTGATTTTGCTCTCTGGAGACTGAGCAACACGTTCCTTACTTTTTTTCCCAAAATACTTCTTCAGCAGGGTGAGTGTGGGCCTAGGAATCACTCAGCTGAGAGAGGCTGACTCACACGTCCCAGGAGACACCCTCAGAAGGAATGAGAGAGACAGATGTTTTCCATCTTCAGCGACTTACAAAGCGTCAGCTTAACACTCTCCCATTCACAGGCTGCAAACTGCAACCCTTCCTTACCTCTTTGTGTTCTGGAATTTTAGCAGGCAGATCTAGCAGCCTGTTAGTTTGCATTACTGTACTTTAACTCTGAATCTGCCTCCACCCTGCAGCCACAGGCTTTGAGCCGTGCTCCTGGCACCCGCCAGATTCTTCATGAAGGATGAACGGGGTGACCGAGAAATACGCTGAGCTTTGCCACAGCCACGCGTGTCAGTTGTGGCTGTGTGACGAGAAGTGGATATGAAGTTTCATTTAGGAATGCTTCTGAAACGGAAATGACAAGATCTTGTACTCTTGTATTAAGAGACTGTATGGAAAAAAGTACAAAGTATGCAAGTAATTCCCTTTCCTTAGGGGGTGGAGGTCATTAACAGATATTTCTGAATTTCTAATAAAGCTGTTTATGTCCACCCTCTGGACAGCACCATTCCAGAGTTTATTCTCAGTCCTTCATCACTAGACATAATCCAATGCTTTAATGAAGGAGGGGATGCTCTCACAGCTAGGAAGGTAAAGTATCACCGGCAAGGCAGAGCTTGACACAGTTCATGCCAAATTGAGTTAAAGGAGGCCCCTGAAAATGGATTTTGTCTTGATAGCTGAGCACAATCTGCTGATGCAAGGGATAGCCCTTGAACGTGCATTAATGTACCAATCTGCTGTTAAAATAACATCCATAGTCTCTTCAGAAATTATGGCCTCTTGCTTGTATTAGAATACGTATCTGCTGAACATATAAAACATATGTTTAACAATGGGATATAAAGGGCTTTTGATTTCCAAAGTGTATAAACATGACTCAACATGGCTTACACTTTCGCAGGCATAATTTTGTACTTGAATTAACAGCAGGTTAAAATGGCATTGCTTAGCCACCTATTTCTCTAATTTGCTCTCAGAGACAAATGCATGGCTAAATCTTATAAATCTTACAATGGTTAATATTAAATTAGAGCCCTTCAAAAAATCTGGTCCAAAACCACACTTTGCTAACAGTAATTTAGTAATTCACAAAGCCATACACATTCAAACTCATTTAATACATCAAGCATAAATAATGTTCCTGTGTCTTGAGCAGGACATAACATACGAGACTAGAGACACAGTTTAAAAGGTCAGAATATAACTCTCACATAACAACACTACTCCTGTTTGGGCGGGCAGAATACTTCCCCTCTTCCCAAGTGAAAAGTTCCTTCCAAGAAAGGCAAAACTTTTTCTTTTTTTTTTCCTGTCCTGAAAACAAGTCCTCAAACAATCTTCTAGCACAATTTTCCACTGAATGATACGTCTTTTTAGGATGCATCCCAGCTAGGTTTTCAGTGACCAAAAAGGAGCTTCATAGTCATTTACAGGGTTTAAGAGGGTAGAGAGTTAAAGAGAACCCGAAGGAAACAAAATACATGTTTGAGCCCTGCTGGTCATCAGCTCCATAAAGAGGGGACACCAGGTAAAAAGAAGTGAGCTGAACATGTGGCAGCTTCTGAAAGGAGAAGCAGACAGAAGAACTTTGTAACTCCTTGCTGTACCTTCCTATGGCATTAATCATTTTACCTATCAGGAATACCATTTCTGTGGTTGCTAAGGGTAAGAAAATTAGGAAAGTTTTGCTAATTAACAAGTTATTTTTGGACTGAACTCTATAAATACTTCCATATCCACTAATAATTTATTACACGTTGAAACAATACCCTCAAATTCAGATTTTTGTAGGTACTTTTGCAGCATTCAGAGCTGCCGAAATAAATAATTCAGAAAAACTTATTTCCTTTATGGTTTCTAGAACAGTCTGGATACAGTGAGTTTACTGAGGTCACAGCAGGCTTTTTTATAAAGCTGAACCATATTATGAAGCTTAACTAGGTCTTGTTACTGTGTTATGGGCTTAGCTAATAACTACTGTAAAGTTCCTCCCTTACGGAGAAGGAGAAAAAATCCCAGGCTGAGGCTTTTATGTACACAACTCAGAATTACAGCTCACTAACCAAAATCAGAAAAGAGAAGCATGCAGGAAACAGTGCACAAAATTCAGGCAGACTAGTCAGTGGCAGAACAGCAAAATTAGAGAAGAGTGAAATGTATGCCTGTATTTATCTGTAAAAGGTAATAGAGACTTAAAATGAAACAGAAATAGAAAACTACTTTAGACTAGGTTTAACTATAAATAAAGTGTGATTATCTGCAAACGATGTTAAGTTACCTCTTAATGTTTTTGTGTAGCATATCGATAAGGTTACTGAAATGCACGAGAGTTTTCAGATTTGGACCTTTATTTATACTTAGAGGCAGCCAAGAGACGTGAAAAAGTCTGGGCGGCGGAAAAAAAGATGCATCTTCACTGAGCTTTGAAAACTGCTCTAGTTTCATGCAGTCCCTATTCCCTGCCAACTCTCCCTTGCCAAGCCCTCACCCGCCCCAAAAACACCCCACAACAACTGAAACATGCAAAAAAAGAACAACCCTGTCTGTTGAAGCAGCTATTTCCAGGATTGGACTTGCACTGCTTGGGGATGCCGACACCGTTTAGTAGTGACGATTTTGGCCTGGAACATGGGTACTGCGCCTCCAATTTGCCTGACAGACATTGGTTGCCTGAGCTCAGCAAACTCTGAATCAAGCCGAGTTCCAACACAGAATTTTAAAAATTGCCTCTTAATTACTGTAGTTATGCTAAGAATAGAGAAGAGCGGCAAAACATCATGGCTAATGAAAAGTCATTGAACTAGCAAGACAGATAGATGCTTTTTATTCAATGACTTAAGATGTCAGAAGATTCTCTGATCTAGGCATCTGGGAATTAATATCTTCCCGAGCATAATTAAAGCGTTTGTCTGCCCTAACCTATAAAAGGTTTATCCACAATGCCAGTTATCATCTAATGAGAAAGGATATCTGCCAAAGAGAACACTAGTCTATTTTTCTTCTGTATCTTTGCAAAGACGATCATCACAAGTTCTTGGAACAAATACAAATAATCAAACTCCTATTATTATAATTGTTTGGATAAACGGGTTGCAGTTTAAGACTCATGATATAAATCAACAGTCTATTTATGCTGTTAGTTATCAGGTGCACAATTACGCACATTTATTCCCTTGAGTAATTGACCTTACCCTTAAGTGGATGCCCTCTCCATCGTGTTTACTTTGCTATTCTTTCTCATCCTCTAAACAAAATAACAGATCTATAAATCAGCGACATTAAAATAGCTTCGGAAAGACGCCAGGCTGTTTTTCAGCCTTCCTGCTCTTGAGACTGCCCACTTAGCAGACTGCTGGGTGACGCCTCAAGGGCTGTTTCATTTTACTCCATTTTATCATTGCTGTTTAATTGTCAGGGATGGGTGATTTTTAGGATAACTTGGCCAAGTCCCAGATGCAGGTTCTACAACAGGAGGTGTAATAGGCTGTGATTATCGAAAACAAGAGAACTTTATGATACACAGGCAGGTCAGCTTTAATACAGCTAAGGTGGCAGGAAATCTGTTTTAGAAGACTAATCCACTAAATCTACACAAACCATATGTAGGCTTAAATAAGACACTAGGCAGATACGTCAGTGCTTATGTGGGTACACAGACAGAGCAGGCAGGACTTAGGAGGCTTGTAAGTACCCAATGGCAGACAGGTCAATCACGGAAATGTTAAAGAACAACAAAAATATTTTTAAATGTTACTTTATATAGCAGTTGACAGGTAGCATGCTATGTAAGACTTAACAAAGCAAAATTTTTCCTACAATTAAAAAAGAATAAATTTTTTGTAAGGTTTCGTTATTGTAATGCTTGGGGCAATGCCACATTCAGGACAACTCATCTTTCACTCATGCTGCCCGACAGATGATTTTGGACATAGTCATATGAGCATAGCTATTGGTTTGCCAGAACCAAGTTCTCCAAGTACTAGATAACCACATTGAAAAACTAAACCTTCTGACATTTTGAGAGATATGATACACTGTACTGAGGATGATGCAGCCTCAAAAAGGAGGTTATTCGTCCTCTGCATTCTCAAAAACTCCCTCTCTCCCTCAGTTTCAAGCAAGGTCTCATTATGGGCGACAACTTATTTGCAAACCATTTTACCAACTATTTAAATGTGAAAGGCAGGAGTTTGGGCAAGCAGGAAAGAATTCAAGCTGTTTCTTTAACATAACCTTCATGTAAGAAATTGAAACTAGACTACTATTTGAATAACTCTGTTTTCCTCTTTTATATAATACTTACATAAACCCATCTATGAGCCTATCCAGGTTGAAAAGATTCACTTCAAAGCCTTAAAAAGAAAAAAAAAATTGCCTTATAAACCAGCGAAATCTGACCTTAGAAAGTTGATCTTAGCTTAAGAAACATTAAAAAAGGGAAGGCGAGAAAAAGGAAAAGAAAAAAATAAAAGACCTCACTTCTCCTTTCTTAGGCCTAAGCCCCTAAATGGAACAGATCTATATATTTTCCAGTATTTCAAAAGATACCCTTCCTAAACCAAAGACTTCTTTCCTACTCAGAGCAGTTCTTCCTAAGTACCTACATTACAAGAGCCAACTTAAATTCTGCAATTTACTTTCTTGGGCAGGACTCTTTCAGCCTTTATATCAATTAGGTACATCTCAGGCAGTCATTTGATTCATTTTCAGCTGGGGCTCGAATGCCCATCTTTTAAGACTAAACACCCGCACTTTGCTTCAGTAGTGACCAGGCTGGTCCTTGTCTTCCTATAACCAGGAAAAGTGGTAACATCAGAAGAGCTGACAAAGTTCTGTTTATAGTAAACTCAATGTTACGTCCTTCCCACAGACAATCCATATGCTTTCGATCTGTGTGAGCCCAAGCAGTTCTGTGCTTTTCTTGCAATTATTTTGCTGCTTTGAGGATACTATAAGAGTATCTATCAAATGAAGTCATGACATAGGACAGCGTTTTATAGGTAATGCCTTTATGAATATGTAGATAGACACTGTTGAAACTGAGTTAGATATCTAAATGTTACAACCACTATGTACTGAGATTCAGTTTAAAAAAAAATACAACATAAAATCAAATACAGCATTTGGGAGTCCAAGTCCAAAACTGTAAGCCCTGCTCAGATGGCCATGAAGGGAACCACATCTGATCTTCAGTTTTCAATATTAAAATCTTCCGTATTTCAGTATCTGCAAATCATTCTGCAGCAGAGCATGTGTAGAAGCACCTCAGTCCTGAAAGGCCATGGAGAAGCTCAGCTCCAGCTCAGGTTTCACCCCAGCCAATTGGAATGTGCTTGTCTTCAAGGCTAAACCCTCCTAGGGGTCAGATCTTGGGAAATATTCTTGTATAACGTTCCCGTATGAAAGTTTACCAAGCCTATTTTACAGAAAACATAAACTTAGTTTGGATGTCTTTGGGGAGACAACTAGAAATTGCTGCTCTTGTTTTGCTCTAGCAGTGCATCTAGCAAGGTGCCTGTGGGATGTACTCGTAACAATTTTATGGCATCAAACCACACAGATCATCTCTTAGTAGTCTTGCAACTCCCTCTGAATGTCTATTTTTATATGTTATTTGTATATATTACATGGGTTATTATTTATATTTTATATATTATATTCTTATTTTCTTATTCCTTAATCCATGTAAAGATCTGATAAGAAAGTAACTTCATCAACAGCTATAGTGACTTTACCTAGTATCCAATTTGCTGGCTGCTATGACTCCACTGCTGCCACGTCAATCTTCCCATAATATATCTAGGCTTAACTTTAGTTTCTCTGCTATTTTCCTAGGCTGAAGAACCTTTCATTAACTCTTTCAAACAGTTCTTCTAATCCTGATCTCCCCAAGTCACTCCTTCTGGTTTGCATCACTTCCCAATTTAGTACATTCAAATGCCTTGATTATCATAAAAGTTTTGCCCTTCAGAAAGTCAGATGTGTTTGGTAATGTTTGTTTTACAAAGTGTTGCCAAATCCCGAGGGTTCAAGCTTGACTTGTTCAAGGGACAAGGTAATGATGTTGAAAATGATTCCATTGTGCCAGCTAAGTATTACCCTTATTAATCAATCCTCAAAGCATGCTAGGAATGTTAAAATCGGCTAATACTTTTTAATTAACATTACTGAATTCATACATTGCCTTCAAACTAAAATAAATGTATAGTAGCTTCTCTAATATTGTGAGATTTTTGCTGCTTGCAAAAAGTCAGCTGAAAGTCTTATTTGCAAAAGCACATATTGCATCATCAAAAACATCTTTAAAAACATAAGAGTGATACAAGCCCGCTGTACGTGCTCTGCTTGACCTAAGCATTTCCACTGGCATCTGTGGGCGCTAGGTAAGACTCTACCCATACTATAAACATGCTTTAAGCAAAAATTAGCACAGTTAATATGCTTCAAAGAGGAGAGACTAATGATACCTAAACAAGGCAAAAGTCTAGCTCAGGGCGCTGTGCCCTTCCACTCCTGGCAGTGCCGGCCCCGGTGTCTCGGCAGAAACCCCTCTGTGTGGATATGCTCCACAGCCCATCACCCATGGAGCACTTTGGGCTACCTTCCCATTTTCCTAAACTCACTGGTTCCATAAGCCAGGAGCCTTGGCTTGATAAAATCTCAGATTGTTTTAAGAAAAATGGAGTACGTGACTAAAAGCATTATCTCTGACAAAAGACTTCTGCACACCGCCTAGAAAATGTAAATTGCTCCAACCCGTTAAAGATTTTAAATTTCCCAAACAAATGATCACCATATTTTCATAACATCAAAGGTGAAGACCTTTTCTACCTCATTGTCAGAAATGAATAGACCATTTCAACTGAACTAAAAAATACAACAAAAAATGTCCTCAAATAGACATCTGAAATATAAAATTTCAGTACAAATGATTAATATTTGGCAAAATAATTAGCAAGTGAGTCATCATCTTATCATCAGGTGTGTCAGGCTGCCTTAATAGTGACCTGTCAAAATAACATTAGAAAATAAGTGAAAAATGAGTTCATATTTAAGTTATTCAGAGAAGGATACATTACACAGTCATTACAGTCATCTCAGGACCAGGTGCTAGCAACTCAAGGAATTCAATATTCAGTTAAAAGAAAAGATCACATACGGAAGGAATCATTCCCTGTAGCTTGTGACATCCACAAAAGGACAAAAATTTCAATCACACTAAAAAAACCAACAACAACAAAAAATCAGAGTTTAAGCTGATCAGTTTAAAATAACACTTTCAGGTATCTTAAAATTTCTCTCCACATTTTCAGTATCATGCCCAGATATACCCAAAACTGAATCTTATGAATGTGCTCCTCTCCATCTCTCCTCTCTCCTGATGCTGAAAAAAGTGTCTGTTAATGCCTTATGACTCCAAGGAAACAATATCCCGGTTACCAGGCTGGGAAGTACACTAGACGCCTGCTTTTTCAGATAATTATAGGGACCCGTGAAATCACAGACTTAAATGTTTCCTGAAAAATCCTTTAGTCCCACAAATGTGATAATGCCCTTAAATCAAAGTTCATCACAGGCAATTTTTTGTGGAACTTGGCTCTAGTAGAGGCAAATTCAATATTGGAACAAAAGCAGAAGGCTTTTTTTTTTTAAAGGTCAGTCTGGTATTAACACTTTTCTTTTTGTACATGTGCACAGCTGTAATTAAGATTACTTTACTATGTAGTTATATCATTGCACCCACATATGACAGATCTCATCATCCACGCGATAATAATTGCACCCAAGGTATATGCAGCTGTAATTTTACATCCAAATTGTGGCCTGCCTAAAATTCAGCCCCAGTGAAAATGCAGCAGGCAGCTGCCTCCCCTGCTGTGCTAATATTCCTCACCAAAAATATTTTGTTACAAAGAAATTATTGTGATGTAAGAATGACTAAAGTCTTTGAGCAGCGTCCTGGGGAGGCCATATGACAAGGTGCTGCATTTGAAGTAATTCCTACATAAATATACCATCTATTATAAACAATTAGGAACCTATCATTAGTCATACCAGCAGCGTACTAACTTCCATGGCTAATGGTTAATGGCTTCAAAGTAGAGCAGCTTCTACAGCTCCAAGGAAATTACTCCATACTACATTGATACACCTAAAAATGGACTAGATCCCCTGAAAGATGGGTGTATTAAACAGAACTCTGTGTTTTTATACATTTAGAGGCCTGGGAAACACATACAAAAGCCTGCCATCTGCTAATATGGATGAATTGTGGGGGATGAAGTTACCAAGACACTATCCATCATATTTGAGAAGTCATGGCAGTCCGGTGATGTTGCCACTGATCGGGAAAGGGGAAACATAACCCCCATTTTTAAAAAGGCAAAAAAGGAAGACCCAAGGAGCTACAGGTTGGTCAGTCTCACCTCTGTGCCCAGCAAGATCGTGGAGCAGATCCTCCTGGAAACTCTGCTAAGGCATATGGAAAATAAGGAAGTGACTGGTGACAGCCAACATGGCTTCACTATGGGCAAATCTTGCCTGACAAATTTGGTGGCCTTCAATAATGGTATTACAGCGTTGGTGGATAAGGGGAGAGCAGCTGACATCATCTGTCTGGACTTGTGCAAAGCATTGGACACTGTCCCGCACAACAGCCTTGTCTCTAAATTGGTAAGACATGGATGTGATGAATGGACCACTTGGTGGATAAGGAATTGGCTGGATGGTCGCACTCAAAGAGTTGCAGTCAACGGCTCAATGTCCAAGTGGTGACTAGTGATGAGTGGTGATCCTCAGGAGTCAGTATGGGTACCGGTGCTGTTTAACATCTTCGTCAGTGACACAGACAGAGGGATTGAGTGCACCCTCAGCAAGTTTGCCGACAACACCAAGCTGTGTGGTGGGGTCGACACACTGGAGGGAAGAGATGCCATCAAAAGGGACCTGGACAGGCTTGAAAGGTGGGCCTGTGCAAACCTCATAGAGTTCAACCAGGCCAAGTGCAAGGTTCTGCACCTGGGTCAGGGCAATCTCAAGCACAAATACAGGTTGGGTGGAGAATGGATTGAGAGCAGCCCTGAGCAGCTGTTGGTGGATGAGAAGCTCAACATGAGCCAGCAATGTGCGCTCGCAGCCCAGAAAGCCAACCGTATCCTGGGCTGCATTGAAAGAAGGTGTCCAGCAGGTTGAGGGAGGTGGTCAAGGCATTGAGGGTCCCTCCACTCCACTCTTATGAGATCCCACCAATGAAGACAGGCTGAGAGAGTTGGGGTTGTTCAGCCTGGAAAAGAGAAGACTCCAAGGAGACCTTATAGCGTCCTTCCAGTACCTAAAGGAGCCTACAGAAAAGATGGGGAGGGACTCTTTATTAGGGAGTGTAGGGATAGGACGAGCAGTAACAGTTTTAAACTGAAAGAGGGAAGATTTCTATTAGATATTAGGAAGAAATTCTTTACTGTAAGGGCAGTGAGACAGTGGAACAGACTGCCCAGAGAAGCTGTGGATGCCCCATCTGTGGAAGTGTTCAAGGCCAGGCTGGATGTGGCTTTGAGCAGCCTGGTCTAGTGGAAGGTGTCCCCGCCCATGGCAGAGGGGATGGAACTAGATGATTTTTAATGTCTAACCTTAACCATTCTATGATTCTACAAATACAAACCCTTTCCAAACAAACTCAGTTACCAGGTTTCCTATTCTATTCTCAAAGGGACAATTTCTGGCAGCCAAAATAAATGATAAAAAATACAATGCATATTTGGATATGTGACTATATGCTAATGCCCAAAATATACAGTTGAAGCAGATTCAATGAGTTTCTGACTTTTTCTACCATTTTCACATTGTTTTAGGGTAATTATCAAAATATATATATCCATGCTCAAGGATGTTTATTTTCATTTCCAGGTCTTCCACCTGTCAAACAGGTGGTTTTTCCAGGGAGAGACTAAAGTTTGTTATGTCTGTAATGCCATTCAGGGCTTAAGGATATGAATGCAATAGCAATTCTGATTCAAGACTGAGACTGATGTTACCTTTTTGTTTCCGGGCTCTAAAATATACCTTTTACGAGAAGAAAGTCATCCCACAGTGAAATGTGGTAAGTAATCACTGATTTGGAAAACAGCCACTTGAAATGACTCTGCTGCTACCCACTGGTTGAGTCATTTGAGGTGGGCGATTCAATGTAATTTTGAAAACGTGTATTATGTTGTGGGCTCGCCATGAACATTTTTTATTTTCCTGTTTTTATGGAATTAGGACACAGTTCAGGGACAAAATGTCTCATCTAGGGTAGGAGAGAGAAAAGAAAGTGAGAAAAATCCATGAATCTTGTAAGGAAGATTTAGAACAAGAAAAAACTGCTATTTGCAAAAGAAAGTATCCCTTTAGAAAATAACATAAAAATGGTTATTATAAGCTATTATGGAAGAAGCAATATTTCCTGAAACAAAAGGATGAGATGTAATTCCATACCCCTGCCCACAACGAATAAGAAGAAACTACAAAAGCTGATTGTGAAAGCTATGGGAAAACTAGAGGCAGCACCTGTTTACTTACCTAATTCTGATGCAATTTTTAAAAGGAACTTGGAGTGAAGATACATCTGTATCTGTCTTCTATCTGTCTGAGTGCTTGTATGCATGTGTTTATGCACTTCTATAGAGATAATCAGCATATATCAGATTTTAAAGGAAAAAGACAAATCTGATTGAAAATATTTCATCAACATTGCTTTCAGCACCAGACTACAGAACTGCAAAAATATCCAATTTTTGCAGCCAAAGAAAAAATAAAAATAATTTTGGCTAGATTTCTGATTTAGGTGATTATAGAAAATGATTATTTTTTTAAAAAATTCATAAATTCTGCACAGTTTCACACTGACAGGTTTTGTGTTGCACTTCTTTTGGCCCCAAACCACATCAACAGATCAAAGATCAACCACATAAATATGCAAACTATGGAGATGTAAAACATTTTTGGACATATTCGGATTTCCTTTCCTTACACACCTGATATCTTTGATCAGAACGTTGCTTCTGTGTTAACATTTCCTGTATACATCAAGTTTTAGAAGATAAACTTTTGCCTTGCCTTCTCATAGAATCATAGAACCATAGGGTTGGAAGGGACCTCTGGAGATCATCTCGTCCAACCCCCCTGCTAGAGCAGGGTCATCTTAGAGCAGGTTGCACAGGAAAACGTCCAGGTGGGTTTGGAATGTCTCCAGAGTTGGAGACTCCACCACCTCTCTGGGCAGGCTCTTCCAGTGCTCTGCCACCCTCAAAGTAAAGAAGTTCCTCCTCATGTTTAGGTGGAACTTCTTATGCTCAAGTTTGTGCATGTTACCTCTTGTCCTGTTGCTGGGCACCACTGAAAAGAGCCTGGCCCCATCCTCCTGACATAAGTGTTGATAAGGTCCCCCCTCAGCCGTCTTTCTTCCAGACTGAAGAGACCCAAATCCCTCAGCCTTTCTTCATAAGAGAGGTGCTCCAGTCCCCTAATCATCTTGGTAGCCCTTTGCTGCACCCTCTCCAGCAGTTTCCTGTCCCTCTTGAACCGGGGAGCCCAGCACTGGACACAGTACTCCAGGTGCGGCCTCACCAAGGCACAGTAGAGGGGGAGGATGACCTCCCTCGACCTGCTGGCCACACTCTTCTTGATGCACCCCAGGATGCCATTGGCCTTCTTGGCCATGAGGGCACATTGCTGGCTCATGGTCACCCTGTTGTCCACCAGGACTCCCAGGTCTCTTTCCACCGAGCTGCTCTCCAGCAGGTCAGCCCCCAACCTGTCCTGGTGCATGGGGTTATTCCTCCCCAGGTGCAGCACCCTACCCTTGCCCTTATTGAATTTCATAAGGTTCCTCTCTGCCCAAATCTCCAACCTGTCCAGGTCTCTCTGCATGGTGGCACAGCCTTCTGGTGTGTCAGCCACTCCCCCAGCTTTGTGTCATCGGCAAACTTGCTGAGGGTGCACTCTACCCCCTCATCCAGGTCATTGATGAATATATTGAAGAGGACTGGACCCAGTACTGACCCCTGGGGAACACCACTCGTCACTAACCTCCAACTAGACTCTGTGCCCCTAATCAAGACCCTTTGAGCTCTGTCTTTCAACCAGTTATCTACCCACCTTACTGTCCATTCACATTCCATTTTGGGGCAGGAATTATGGGTGAAATCCAGACATATGCAAGTCAGAAAATTTGTATTATGCTTTAAGAATATATTACACACACCTGCCTGTCTGATGCAAAAACTCAAACAACCGAAGTAACAGAAATGATATAAAAGCAAAAGAATAGGTGCAGTAATCATCCTTACATAAGGCAGAAAATTTATATTAGTAAGAAAATTATGATGGAGATTTCTAGAGCCGAAGTAGAACCAAGACACTCATTTCTGACTACTCAGCTACACTGAGTATCAGCAAAAAGCAGAAAGCTAAGTCTTTATAGATGTACCACATTCCTTCCTTTTAGAGATGGTTGCAAAATAAAAATAAAAGAGTTATTTCTCTGTTTGTTAGTTTGAGCCAAACTTGTACTTGAATCGTACATGAAATCTGCACTGAACTATCTCTATCAAACAGAAATTTCCTTTGAATTGGCTCTGTTCCCCTTCTATTCCATTTGTCTTCCTCCAGCTTCCATTTGTAATCCATATGTATCTAGTAAGTGATGATTTGCCCAAGCTTCTGAAGAAAAAAATAAACAAATTTTGTGTCAGCAAAATTCTTAGATAATGTGTAATGATGGAATTGATTCTGTAAAGATTTCATTTTTGTCCTTGGCATTATGATACAGGCTAACTTAGTCCAGCCATATTTAGGGAAAATCAAATCTATAACCCTTTAAGTGAGATGCTGAGATAACTACTGATATGAAGGTTTTTCATCCTTGTGAGACTTAAGATGCACCTCAATCGTTCTGAAAAGTAGATGCTAGAAATTCAGAAAACACACACACACACCCCCCATTATTCTCAACAAATTAGAGGATATATCACCTGCTTCTGACATAAAAAAAAAAAAAAATCTGAATAAAAAAATCTGAATCTCCAGCATGAGATACACGCTGGATAGTATCCAAGGAAACTATGTCAAGTTCTCCTGTGAGTAAGAAAAGAGTCACGCAGTAGGGTCTGTCTTCTTTCATCATTCAGAACTATCACTCATATAACAGCAGATATACATACAAGCACCCAGCTCACAGTTAAAAGATGATACACATATGTTTCCCAAGCTTTTAAAATGGGGCTGGGAAGAATCAAACATAATGGTTGGTAGTAGAGGTGACAATCACGTAAAAAATATTGAGATGTTGCTTGTTTCTTATATTGTGCATTTCTAAGTTGGTTTATCACGTATTTCAGAAACTAAAAATACAGAATTGTTCTAGTACACCCTTTACAACATGAGAATTTAAGGCAAATGATGGAGCTGGCAAAGCTGGGGGCTCTCAGTGTACAGACACTGGATTATATCAAGGTAGAAAAGATGTTTATTTAATTTGAAGGGGTGTTATTTAATGTGTTATGTTTGATGCAGCTACATAACAACTGAAAAAATCTGAAGTTCTAAAGCCTGTCAGTTATATACTGGTGCTGTATTTTATCACATTGTCAATCCGCAAGTATATCGTAATCGTCAAAATGACACTGCTGAACCTGCCGTGTGAGGCTATAACCTTGGCTTTTGCATATGCTGCTGTCGATTCAGGAGTGAGGCAATTGAGTTGATCTGGCTTTTTATAAACTTCTTTAGTCCCCACAATTTACTGTTACTCAGCAGTCAGTCCTGTAGGAAGTAATATTCTGGTGACTGAACCCATTTATCTATGAACCGTCCCCTGACAGACCTCATAATTTATATCCATAAGGTGTCCTTCAAAATGGATAAAGATTGATGGTTGAACAAGAACTGTACTTTAATAGCAATTGCATTACAAGCTTTTTCTTTAGGCAAATCCAGGCTCTGATCTCAATTAAGCAAAGGTTATCTAAAACTCCCTTAGCACAAACACTGTACGGATGCATGAGCTGGTACACTGAATCGTGACTTCAACATCAAGGGTGGAGTCAGACTGACACCGGTGGCTGAAAGCAGTCCATATACTGCATGTCCTCATGTACAACCAAGTAATTCACAGGCTGTTCCGCAGAACGATTCTTCGTTTTCTAGAATTTAATTGTGACTTTCACAGGACTTAAAAATGTGGATTTAAATCTACCGACTTAAGTTTGGTGAATGGTAAAATCTATGCACTTCCCTCAGATGAGTGTAATTTGGGGCAAATATGCTCCTAGTATACCACTGGAAGTTCAGAGTCAACAGTTTTGGAGGAGTTTCTTTTGCATAATTAATTTGGAATTAAGGCCATTTCACAGTAGTTAAGAAACAGTAAGTGTGATTTCAACGTCCCATTCTTTTCTTGGGTTCCCAACAATTCTTTGCTATGTTTACAAAATGACACGTCTACCAACACCTGTCCTCTAGCTAGAGCTGCAAAATTATCAACAAGTTATCGTTCTTATGTCCTGAAAGATGTTTCATAATTAACACTAGAAGGTGTTTCTGCATAGTATCTAGTTATTTCCAGAGCCTGATTCACTGAAATACTTAAAAAATCCTTAACTTATTCTGAAAATTCAATATACAGAGAGTGATTCAGAGTGAATTATTTATAAAAAACACCTCTTCTTCTCTCTGCTGAATATATGGGAAGACTGTGGAGCTTCCTTTCTTATTTTAGGTCCTTACAAGTGAAGGATTGTGAGAAATTCTCATCATTTCCAGTTTGTCAATGGGACGATCAACCACAAAGATGAAACAATTTGTTTAGTTGCACAAGGACTGCGTAAGCAGAATAATTAATTGATATATGCATGAAGATGTTCTTCCTCCAAACCTAATTATCCACCTATAGGCCAGGAGCTACAAACCCACGTGATGGCAACACCACCAAGAAATATGCAGAATTATTTCTGCACGTACTCCATTGATCCCCTATTATTTCTAGGTACTGTGACTTTCAGATGCTTCTAGGCAAAAAATTCAATGCAAAAATGCACTCTCGCAGAGGTGCATGTGTTTCAGTCTTCACTATCTTGTCCTGATCTTCCTTTCCACCTCAAAAATTGTAGTCACGTGTGAAAACAGATGAGAGTAGAGCTTGCAACCCAGATATGACTGTCAGGCCACGCAGTAAAGAGGGTGACTGTCAGTTCTTGATTCCTGAGTATGAATGCTTTGCTGCTCACGCAGATCTTGAGTTTGTAAAGTTTCAGAGTGATTCAAGTCCCCCTTTCTCAACAGGGTTTCATCATATGAGTGAAAAGACAATGTAACATTAAGCAGGATTCACTGAAGCTGCTCTCTGCATGCACACTCTGCCGTTCTGCTACTGCAGCACTCCATCAGATAAGCAATTAAAAAGAGCCTCAAAATGCAATTTTATGTACACCCTCAAGTGGGTATTGACAAACATCTACAATGCACAATATCTTTTCTTCCTATTTCTGTATCAAATGACATCTAAACAGGTTTGGGAAAGTGGAGACTTGATGGCTTTACTGGTTTCAGGAAGAACCGTTCCACATGAAGCACAGCTTAACTGACATGCACTCACTTTCATGGTCATCTGCAAAGAAGCAAATTGAATGCTAATGTAACTGATTATAGTGTATGCTTCACTTAAAAAAATGGGGACAGGTCTCAGTTGGGAGAATTTAATTAAAGCAGTCTTCCAGCAAGATAATTATACACCGTTTTTTCCACTGGACCTTAAACTTCAGTTAATAATAGCACAATAATCAAAGATTTCTACATTTTTGGCCAACTAGCAACATGGTGAACCTGAACAGTATCTGAAAGTATGGCTTCTCTGATTGATGCTCTCAAAACCTGAAATGAAGTTGACTGTTGGAGTCATTCCTCATCTTATTGAAAATGAACCAGAATACTACCACCAGCAATGGAAAAAGGGACATTGGCCTTTCACAGGGACAGATATATTTTCTTGCATTCTCATGCAATATTCTAGGCTGGATATTACCTATCCATGCATTTTGGATGTGTAAACTGAAATGGTTTGACATAATGGTAGGACTTAAAGCTTGTGTGATTTATTTCCATGTGCAATATTAGGGTTGCTTACTTTCGTACATAGTAGAGGATGACATTATCCACCTATCAAAATTTAGATGTGCCAACACCCCACTTATACATTAAAATTTCACTATTTTTTTTTCAATTAGGGAAAAAAATGGAAAATTATGTCTGTATGTACATTAATACACTAATAATTAGCACATTTTTGTACATCAGATACCTTACGGAATTGGTTCCTAATTCATGATGATGGTTTTGGGAAGGCATAACTACTCCAGTTTCCACAGAGATATATCTAATCTAATTTCACAGATGTGAAATCAGAAATATGTCTTACGAGAATAAATTTCATAATGCCCTTGTGCACAAGGTAGTTATTGTCAGAATTATCTCCTATACCAGATGAAGAGCAATAACAAGAGAGTGGTTTAAGACTTCCCTTTATCACACATGAAGATATACAAATTAGGATGTGCTGGACCTCTAATAAATAAACCTTTGCTAGAGGCAACCAACTTTCAATCATCCATACAATCATAAGCATTTCATTTAAACTAAAGAACAACGTTGAAGCTCCTCAGGGAAGAGATTGCTTTTCTCTATGGCTGGGCTGCAAACTGTAATGATACCGCAGAAAAAAACCACAATTTTTATTTTAGTATAGTCATTAATTACAATTCGAGAGAGAACACCCCACCATGTCAGTCCTGTCATCTCTCCAGATTTCTTGGATTCCCATTTTTCTGCCACTTTCTTTTAATAGCTTTCTCACCACCACCTACAGTCACAGACCTCACCCTGTGGAACTACGGCCTCCTTCAACTTTTTATGGACGTTAGCAATCATAAATGACATCTGGGGATAACCAAGGGCCACCATGTATTTGAGAGGAGAAAGAGAAAAATCAGAGAGGTCAGATTACTGCACGAACATGAAACTGTTTGCAAAAGCACAGAAATCACAGTAGGGTGGGGACTCAGCTCTGTGCACCCTGCATTCAGCAGCCTGTCTTCTTTTTTCCTTTTCAATCAGATGCCACGTCTGCATCAGGAAATGGTGTTGAAATAATGTTCCGATATTTTATGCGTCACGATGCAATGTTTCTTTTGAAACATACAATTTCCTTATCAAAAAGAATAAAAATCCTCACTCCTTTTTGGAAAGTATATTATAAAATCTTATTTGACATACATTGTTCTATAAGCTAGCAATGACTGCTGCTTAAATTACCTTAAAAAATATCAAAAAAAATGTGCAATACCTGTTAGTCTTACGTAAGTAGTATTTCTGCTCTTAGTGACACATGAAGGCACTGAAGGAAAAAAATGGTTTATTTTCTAGTTGTTCTCAGTTTTCTTTTGTTCCTGTCATAATGAACCGCGGCACATACTTTTACTAATAGGGGGCACAAGGTGTTTCTTAACAAAGGTGTTAGGTTTGGAATCCATTATCTCTCTCTTTCTATGCTGAGTTATAAAATTCTAGCTGTCACTGATCTGGGAATACGTAGCAGATATGTCAACAAAGTTTAACATGTTTCAAGGCTCCTCAGGAAATTCTACGGGTTCTTTTACCACAAATCATGGCAGATACAAAAGGCTGGAAATATGGGAAATTGCCTTTTTGTTATCCACATTTTAAAATATATTTTCTTTTATTTTATATTTATATAATTTTTCTTTTTTACATACATATATGTAAACTCCCAGTTGACAACATGGGATTCAGGATGTTGTCATCAGGATGATGATCAGCATCAGGATGAAACACCAGTAGATTCACTGCTACTTTGAATGATATTTTTAAATAATCTTTATACCGGCATCTACAATTTAATGGGCATAATCACTTAAGCACAAAGGATAAATTTACATACGTCACTCCCTGAGATTTGAAAGTAGATTTCTAAAATCTGTGCTTTGCATCTTTCACTGATTATGTAAATTTTTCTTCCCATTAATTGTACCTCCAAATTGCAGGCAAAAATCAGAGATGAGTGTGACCTTGCAACAGGAGACTTAAAATGTGCTGTATGTATTCTAAGTGGAACCTATTAACAATTTTGTAAGGGCAAACAATCATCATCAACATTTTGCCAGGGGACTGCCTTAATAGGTATGCTATTAACATTAAAACAGACAAATTGTAAGAACATCGTAAAAAAATATGTGGAAAAAACCTAAGCAATACTCATGGATATTCACACCGTGTATAATATTAAATTAATAATAATAATAATAGTAGTAGTAGTAATAATAATAATAATAATACTGAAAACCTTACAAAATATGCATTAACAGTTAAAACAGCTTGCAAATTTTTACTCATGGTCAGTAAAATGTAGCTGTCCAACAGGCAAATAACTTCTTCCACCCTTTCACTCTGTAAAGACTAGATTATATATTTCCTGAGGAGACTTTTCTCTCAGGTCAAAAATAGAGGAATCAGAGTTTGGGATTCCCTATTTTGGAACCGACACTCCAGAGCAGAGAGAATTTCATGAAAGGCAAAAGAAATATTAAAATAATGTAAAACCATACTACCTTGGGACAGTGAAAAAACTCAGAGTCAGTCAGGACCATGCAGTTGCTGGGGGCTTGTAAAAATAATTTTGTTCTTGTAGATGAAGTAGGATTATACATATTCTTATTCTTTCAACATAATTACCATCACTGGTTTTTTACTGCAGTCTTTTTTCCTACCCGTGTCATTATTTGACACACGTAGGACCTCAGTAGAATCATAGAATTGCCTAGGTTGGAAGGGACCTTTCAGATCATCCAGTCCAACCATCAACCTAACTCTGACAAAAACCATCACTAAACCACATCGCTAAGCACTATGTCCACCCGTCCTTTAAATACCTCCAAGGATGGTGCCTCAACCACTTCCCTGGGCAGCCTGTTCCAATGCTTAATAACCCTTTCAATGTAAAATTTTTTCCTAATATCCAGTCTAAACCTCCCCTGGCACAACTTGAGGCCATTTCCTCTCGTCCTATGTCCCGTTACTTGGGAGAAGAGACCGACCCCCACCTCTCTACACCCTCCTTTCAGGTAGTTGCAGAGAGCGATAAGGTCTCCCCTCAGCCTCCTTTTCTCCAGGCTGAACAACCCCAGCTCCCTCAGCCGCTCCTCCTGAGACTTGTTCTCCAGACCCCTCACCAGCTCCATAGAAATAAATGTATTTATCTTTACAACATCAGTTGTACTGTAAATCAGTTCATTTAAATAATGAGCTATACTTGATAAACTCTGATGAGTTTGTACATTGCCTATGTCAGCCATTTTGATTTAGATAATTTTCCCAATGCTTTCATAACTCTCTCAGTCTGTTCCACAGCAATCTTACTTTTCGAGCCTGACAACAGCCCTGCTTACTTTTACAACTTGTTTGCACCTTCCTTGCTCCAAAGAAACTTGTTCCATGCTGTACCAGCCTCTCACAACCCAGCTAGCAATTCAATAAAGTAGGTCGCCTCATGCAGGTTCTTAAACCTGAGTGACCACCAAATACTGTGAAGAGTCGCAGAATAATTCAGGTGGGAAGAGGCCCCTGGAGGATATTTAGCTCAACCCCTCACTTAAAACAAGGCCAGACAGATCAGCCACTGTACCAAGGGCAAAAAACACACAAAAAGCCCTGCAGGACATAATAGACAAGTCTGAACTCACAAAGAAAAGCCATATACTTCCTGCACTATTATATATCCAATTAAATGTAAGTGTCCGTGTATTGCTCTTTACTCCAAGAAATGTGAAAAGAGAGGCAATGAGACTACTTAGGAGCTATAAATTTGTCTGCCCTTGCAGTATGTTTTCTCTCTTGACAGAAGTTATTAGCTCCGTTTGTGGCTATACTATCTGCAGCCTCATGGCTTCTGCTCAGAGAGGGCCCAAACAGAGATACCCCAAGCCCTATTGCTTTTTCTTTTCCCTGAACACTTTGTTAAAGAATAACATGAAAAATGCAATTACAGATGTTTAACCTATGGTAACGCTGGCTATCCCAAAGGCAAAGGGCTATTCTCATCTCTTGAGCGATCTCTTACCATCCCATCTTGGAAAAGTCCCACAGAAGTGCATCTGTGCCACACTTTCCCATTCCCCTCCGAAACACATCCCTGCTGCTCATGGCAGACCATCTCCCACACGGATTAGCTTCCCTTCCCCTCAAAGTGCACTCGCTGTAGCCATCCCTCCTCACTCGGAGCTCCACGACCTTCTTAAAATTCACTCCAATTGCTTCTAAGTGTGTTGTTATAAAAATATTACAGAAGTAAAATCCCCACTCTACAAAATTTTCAAGGCTTTTTTAAAAACCTTTTGAGGTGACTAATACGCTGGCTTCACTACCCACAGAGAAAGTCTTTGCTTGAAAATTACAGCTGAATTAAGCATACCCATTTTAGAAGCTATTTAAAAAAAAAATAAAGATCAGAAATCACATCAGAAGGAACACTCAGGCTGTACCTTGCAACCTATTTCTCCTCACAGAGCAGATCAGACTGAGACAACACCTGCAAAACTAGTTGTTTTTTTCCATCTTCCCGTTACCTGCTTTTCCCTCCGAACTGCCCCTCAGGCACCACCAAGGCACTAACACCTCACAGCAGACAACTGCTCCTTGATGTTTCAAGAAGCATCTTTAGCCCAGCCCTCCTCAGGCACCTGCCGACTGTTCCCCATCGCCTTTGCGTGCCCACGGCCTTACTCAGTCCATGATTTTCCCAGGGATCAAAGTGAAGTGGAGCACCCTGTAATCTCCCAGACGGCCCTTCTGCCTGTGCAGGATTTGCCTTCCTCCAGTCAGCCCCGACCTGCTCCTTGCCTGACGATGCTCAGCTGCTCCTTGAACACAGCCTGTAAGCCCGGAGACCTCCCCACTCCCTCCACAGGGTCACTAAGCATCATAACCACGCTGTCCATATTGGCTTTCTAATTGCTACCAATAAGTAGGTAATTTTATTTTTTCTTAAAGGCCTATCCTATGTTGTTGTTTAAGAAAAGACAGAACAGACAATGGGATCCTTCAAATGGAAAATCTTATATTACTTATGATTGCCTGGATTTACCAAAGGTTTTGTCCTTACCCTACATTTTTTATTTCATCCTCCAACACTGAAACTCCTTTAATGTTTTTCTTATTATTTCAATTATGTTAAGATAGTTCTTAGAGAAGTATGGGCTTTATTGCATTACTGCCATAAAAGTAATAAAAACATTCACGTATTACCTGTTCTGGACAATCACACTTGGTATAAAATTGGCATTATTAGGTACATTATGAGGTAAATTATTTCCTTTTCCTTATTTTCTTATTTTCCCTTTTATGAATTACCTATCCATCTACAGGTTCAAGAGGTTTAAGAATGATAAATTCCTTGTAATCTACTGATCCAATAATCTCCAATGTAATCTATTTTAATTAAAAAAATATAGAATCATAGAATGATAGAATGGTTTGGGTTGGAAGGGACCTTAAAGATCATCTAGTTCCAACCCCCCCGCCAAGGGCAGGGACACCTCCCACTAGACCAGGCTGCTCAAAGCCCCATCCAGCCTGGCCTTGAACACTTCCAGGGATGGGGCATCCACAGCTTCCCTGAGCAACCTGTTCCAGTGTCTCACCACCCTCACAGTAAAGAATTTCTTCCTGATATCCAGTCTAAATCTACCCTCCTTCAGTTTGAAGCCATTACTGCTCGTCCTATCCCTACACTCCCTGATCAAGAGTCCCTCCCCACCCTTCCTGTAGGCCCCCTTCAGATACTGGAAGGCTGCTATAAGGTCTCCTCAGAGCCTTCTCTTCTCCAGGCTGAACAACCCCAACTCTCTCAGCCTGCCCTCATAGCAGAGGTGCCCCAGTCCTCTGATCATCTTCGTGGCCCTCCGCTGGACCCATTCCAACAGGTCCATGTCCCTCTTGTGCTGAGGACTCCAGAGCTGGACGCAGTACTCCAGGTGGGGTCTCACCAGAGCGGAGTAGAGGGGCAGAATCACCTCCCTCAACCTGCTGGCCATACTTCTGATGTAGCCCAGGATGCGGTTTATTTATAAGTTTATTTGTAAGTTTATTTCTCTGCATTACTTAAAACTGTATCAGCCAGATCAGCAATTAATTATAGGGTTATATGTCATAGTTGATATTTCCATAGTTTTAAATTTTTAAAATTTCCTTTTTTTATTATTTCTTTTACAGACCCACTCTTGCAATTGTTCTGCACCTCAAATTCCTACTGAAGCCACAGGGATTTTTGTTGGAGCTGGAGTTACAGCAGGATGTTTAAGGTTTGTTTGCCATCTCCTTCCCTGCTGCTAAAGGCTGCAATTCTGTTAAAGCCTGGACAACAGAGCTCTGCAAATGTCTCCAATATTGCATCAGAGCCTCGGTATCCTAAAACCAGCATCTCCTGATCCTTGCACTGGGCAGATCACCTCCCTGACGCAGCTCAGAGAAAACAACCAGGCAAACCCTTATCTGCTACACCAGAGAAACGTGCTATGGGAGGAAACAGGTCCTTCCCTGAACCCATGTCTATATACTGTAAAATTAAAGCAGATAAGCTAAACCTGTTTATGTGTTCCAATGAGTAACGTCCCTGAAGTGCTGAGGATGGAGTGATTTCAATAGAGGAGTGCTACAGTTTCTCTCTGAATTATTTGAGAATTAACCTCTCCGGTGCTACAATGTTTTTAACCCTTTCCAATGCACTGCAGGGATAGTAGAGTTGGTCTGCAGTGCTATTAAGGCCATATCATCATGGTTACCTATATTTAGCTCCCATCAAAACCAAAAAGCTCATGAAAGGGTTTTTAAGTTGGAAATCTATTAGGAATTCCAAGTAAATGCTTGATTAGACTTTGTGTTCCTTTGTCTTTATTACTCACAAAGACGACCGATATTCTGTCTAAAGCACTTTAGTCCCAGGAGGAATGTTCCCACAACTCTTGCTTGTATCAGCACATGACACATATTGGAAAGGTATTGTTGAGGATAAAATTAAATACTAGGGTTGTAAAAAGGTTTTAGCTCTTGCTAATGAGTACATTTATTTTTTTGCAATGACAGCAGATTAAGACTAGTGTGTTTAAATAACATTAAAACATCCATAATTTTTATAGACTTTGAATAGCAAAGACATCAGCAGGCACAAAAAAGTGAACATTTCGGAGACTGACTTGCAGGCTGTTCTTTTACAAGTCATCCGTCACAGGCTTATTTCAAGGTTGTGCCATCAATCAAAACTCAAAAGACTTGTTTGAACTAGTTATGGGGCTACAGGTAGGTACAGGAAGGCTGTCCTATCCCACTCCAGGTAAACAAGAACCTTTTGTTGACTTTGTAGAGCTGAGATTAAATTCTAATGCCCCTGTTAACAGTTATCTCAAGCTTTCTTAATCCTTCATGAACATTTGTACCTATTCTGAACGTGTGTTTACTTGCATCATCAGCACATAAATATTTAGCTACCTAATTGTTGCCTGCCTTTTCCACTCAGTCTCACCAAATTTGAGAAAATTGCTTCCTGAAAGAATGCAAGTACAGGAAATACGAACAAACATTTTTGTTTTAAATGTCCGTAAGCAGATACATTTATACTGAATACTTTATGTTGTTTTGTTGCAACCCTTCTCCCTTAACCATTCCACATATTTGTAGAAACAAAAGCTTGTTGTTTTGGAATAATGAAGAACTGAGACATTTTCAAAGTCTGTGTGAAACTCTGAATCAAATGAAACTTTTTCCACTTACTAATAGTCTCAGTAACAGTCTCAGTGTATCCAAAGATAATTATTAGACTAGGGAGGGCGTAGATGTTGGGATTGGATGAACCTGAGATGCTGCTGCTAATGAGGTGAAAGGATTTTTTACCGAATTCTTAAACACGAGACTTCATGATTCAAAACAGTAAAAGCCTGGAAGCTGGTACTCTGATTTTTCCTTACTCCACCCTGAGGGAGGAAGAAAATTATTAGCTCCTACGAGAATAATGAGAAAAGAAGATTAGTATCTCTGTTCTGAGAGTCCTCAAGGAAGATTTTTCCTTCGCACAGGACATCTTCATAAATGAACAAAGTACACAAAGATCTGGATAAAAACAGCATGATACTCTTTTCCCCTCCACTTCCATCAGTCAGCAAAACTAATGAAGTTAGCAACTACATTTCCAAGTGCCTTTCCTTCTCCTTTGTCCTTTTTCAGATGTGTTATCTCCACTGATGGATCTACAAGGGCTGCCCTTAGCTGAGAAAGTCCTGATGGCTTGGGCTAAAGGCAAAGAGTATGAGATAATAATAGTTCCAGCATTTCAGAGCGGGAATGTAGGAAAACATTTGAGTCCTTCTGATGAAACCATTGATTGGGAAATTGGGCTTCAGCCTTTGAGTATCGACCTACCAGGGTAAATCCAGCTCTCATCTTTGTCTGAAAATGTGTAAAGAAAATTTTCAGTCATGGCACTTCTTTCCCATGCAAGCTTGATACATGAGCTTCCCCATAGAACATAAATTATTAGGTCTAGGCACTTACTTCCCATTTATTCTTATGGGACTTAAAGAGAAATAAAAGTTGAGCAGCTTCATTTTTTTTTAAATGATGTTGCCCTTGCTGGAAGCCACCAAAACTCAGTTTGACACCTACTGGAATAGCTAAATATTCGGAGGCTATCTGGTTGCTAGGGAACTCTGGAAATTACATGTCCAAATTGGACAGTCACTCACAAAGGCACAACGGCATCATTTTCATGTGCATTACTTTGGGCTGTGGCGGTTCTTGTAGTACCAGAAGATAGCCGGTGAGTGAAAGAAATGCTGTACTGAATGATTCTACTTCCTAATGCTATGCAAATACCTGGGATGCCAGGAGAGACAGAAGTTGCGATTTCTATTTGACCAGCTGTCATAAATAATGTGTAGGTATGTATACCTTTTTCCCAGTGAGTCCAAGAAGGTGTTCAAATGGCATCTAATATTCTGTGCTCACCAAATAAAATCCCTATATATCCATAGCAAAATGTTACTTATTCCCTCAGACACCATTTCAAAGAAACAACATATCTGTTTCTTTTACAAAAAAAAAAAATACAAATGGAGCCTCTCCAAAGATTCAAAACTTAAAGGCAGTGATGCAGCAAAAGGGACAGTATTCAAATTTATAGCAGATGTTTCACTGTTAATTAATGCCACTATGAAAAATACCCTAGAACAGCATAATGTGATACTTCTTTACCCTTTCCTTTCATAAAAAATCATATAGACAAATAATTTCCAAGTCTTTGTGACATATGCAAAATTTAGAATGCTAGGATTAGGTTCTTTAAAAAAAAAAACCCAAAACTCCTATAAGCAGTGGCACATAGATCATATTCAGTTTATATAATCATCTCCCTTCCAAAAGACTGCTTGTGTTTTATTATGTAAATAAAGCCTTGGTAAAAGATTTTCCAACCTTGCTCCCCACAAAGGAAATTAACAGCCACTTGGCAAAATCACAAAGAAAGAGTTATTTTCCTACCCTACATTGCATGGCCAAATGAGTAAATGATCACACACTGGAGCATGACTACTTGCCTATAAACACTTCCCATCGAGGCTGTTACAGCATTCCTAGCCAGCAAGTAGCTAAATGGTAACTAATCCCTGTTCTTTAGGATACATATAATGCTCAAAAAACATATAACTTCCATTTTATAGACCTTTTCTCCCTCAAGAACCCTCAAAATCACAAATCAGTCTTGCAAACTAAATAATCACCGTCTTGTTATGAGCTAGAACTGTAAGCCAGAGAAATTAAACTGAAATTTTGAAAGCAAATTTTTAAAGGTACTTGCATTCATTTTCCGTGAAATTTGGAGTGATGGTTCTTCCCATGGGGATTCAAACAAGCAAAATAAAACCAAAGAAGTAACTTCCAAGTAATTGCCTCACAGGTGGTATGCTTCAGATGCTATCCCACTTGACAGGAATTGATTGCCCAAATTCTTGGTGACAAATAAGAAGAAATTAAATGAGACAAGGCAGGATCCGATCACCTTTCATAATAAAATCAGATATGCACCGTAGACAAAGTTTCTCTTAGTAAATGGAAAATACATGGCCTTCCTCGTCCTCAGTATGAAATATAATTCAATTTATGAGAACTGTGTGCTAACACACACTTTTTTTTTCTTGGATGCCCAGCAGCAGAGGGCTCAGGGTGGTCCAGCTGTGGCTAACAGTCCCTGTAGGTGTCTTCTCTAACACTGTGGATCACACTGATAATGAGGCATCCGGTCGTAAGAACGCCACTGTCTAGAGTGCAAACCCCTACCTTTTTAGCCCTGCAGCTCTGGGACCCATGTGATGGGTGAGTTTTCATGTGATGAAAACTTACTCTGGGCGTACAAAGGCCGAGCCCTGTCTTAGCCAACACAGCACTCACGATCATCTGAGTCCAGGTATTGGGACAGACTTGGGGCTTTCTATTAGCAGGAATGTCAAGCTCATCAGGGGAAAGTTATTCAGCAAAAAATGCTAAAATGTATTTAATTTTGTTACCTTTGGAATAACAATAAATCAACAATTCAGTTTTGAGAAAAAGATCATAGTAAATATAATTAAAAAAATAAAATACATACAAGATAACTGCTATTGCTTTTTTGAACTTTAGTACTGTAAACACAATTTATTTCCATTTTTTCACACTCAACTGAATTAAACAAACTAACAAAATATATATTTATATATAATGAATGCATCAGCTACATGGAAATGAAACGAAGAAATGTTTAAATGCTCTGACTGCTCCATAAACTTCTATTTGTTTTAGTGATGTAAATAATATTTTTAAAATGAAAATTTCATTTTAATACTAGTTGCTTAGAAAAAGGAAAAAGAAAATGTTCAGTTTTGGATGACTATGGGAGACTAAGAATGTCAGCTTAATCCATTCACCAATATTGAATCTGCTCTATTGATTTCATTAAAACATCTGTTTTCTAATATTTTTCATTTATTTTCAAGGTGAAAAGAGAAAAGCTTTTCAGTGCATTGAGGTGGTTGTGCTAGGTAAAATGAATAAAACTGGATTCTCCCATCCTTCTGAAAATGAACATATAAACATATGCCATTAAAATAAACACACGCAGCTAGAGACAAATTCACAATAAAGCTCTTTTCCTAATAGGTTGCACTGAGGCTTCAGGTTGCACACACCCACCGTACCCACTAACACGTAGTGAATCTGTCACGCTTTTTCATGCATTACTTGTGACAAACTCTTGCTCACAACGTTATCTGCAAGGAGGACAGCAGGGAACACGATCTCAGGCCTTGAGCATGGATAGAAAACTTTGGATTTTTAACGTGGATTTTAGGCATTTGGAAATAATGAAGTTGTTATGGAGGCATCTTTATAAGCATAACAACCAGATGATTGCTGACCATTTGTGAGGAGTATACAGAGAGAGGACAGCAGATACATAGATGTATAAAAAAAAAAACAAGCCACAAAAAACCCAAACACAAATAAAAGTTTATGCACAACTTCTGTAAGAAATGGGCCCTATTTGATAAGCATGCTACTGTAATCAAAAGCAAGGAGTAATTTTAATTCACCTTCTCCCTCCTGGTAATTGTTCATGCAGTCATTTCTCCCATTTTGTAAAGTGAAATGTAGTTGTCTGCACGGTTGGTCTAGAACAGCTAAAGAGGATGATAACATGGTACAGGCTCCTGAAATAAGCTTTCAATCCAAGACACCAGAGGTGACATGCTACATCTGTTCTTAGTTTGTCTTTATTACTCTACATGAAGATTCTCCAGTCATTGCAGTATTTGGAAACCTGCCAATTATTTAAAATGTGATATGTTAAGATTCTTACTGTAACTGTAGATACAGTACCTCACAGAGAATAACGTTAGATGTGTGTTAATAATTAATAAAATGGAGACTGAGGAAATTATTTGAGTATAGAAAGAGATTCTTGAGTAGTTCATAAATCATAACAGCCGCTGTGGAAAACCTGCAAGGCCCAGCAGGCTGCGTGGAGTGCAAATCAACATTTAGCAATTGCTCAAACTGGACACTTCCCAACTGGAAAAGATAGCCTTTGACTTGGTGGATATGAAGAATGAAACTCAAACCTGTTTCAAAGACACTATCTGAAGGCAGAAATGGTGACTTGGATCTCGGGGTGTGGTCTTGTGGCAGGTTTTTTGGTTGGCACTCCCTTCAGTCTAGTGTTCGCTGACTGGCACTCTTCTACAGCATGTTAACATAGACTTCGGTCTCACTGGTATCTCAACTTGCTAATTTTGAGAAATGCGTTGCTTTAAAAATTGCTGGAATCACTGTGAAAGGTCCAATAAAATGACAAAGTCTATAAGGAACTGAGTGGCTGGCTATTATAATTAGTTATTGTATTTTACCAGAGTACCCCTGAAAATGTATTGTTGTCATACACATAAAGAGATGTGTTGCTGGTAGATGCCAGTCAAAAATTTACATCATTGATCTTGGATTTTATTGGATCAATACAGTTTGTCTCTGTTGTGTGCTGCAAGCAATTCTCTCTGTCGAGCTATGTTTCTGGAGCTCTTAAATTGGCAGAGAATATGCCTTGGGAAAAAGAAAGAAAGGGACAAATGGTAAAAATATACACACACGTATACATTTACACACAGAAGAGTGACTCACACTGCCTACATTTGTCAAGATCAAACTTCTTCTTGAAAACATGTCTGATTGAAAACAGAGCATCAATTCTGAACTATACTATATGCTACAGTGAAGTTGATACCAGTTTAAAACCCAAGAAGAAAAGAACATTACCTACGGACTTTAATATTTGCAGTTCATGGCTTTGGATATAGAAACACTGCTCCATATAAGTAAAGGGAAATATGTCCTGTGACCTACAAAAATATATTAAACAGTTAAAATGAATCAAGAGATCCCTGTGCCCATTATCTAAAACCCAAATCAATTTTGAACTATTCATTTTCAAAGTCTGGAAAAGATTGATTGACTTTTCTACAAAACAATATTTTTCATGTGTGCGCCCTTAACCTCGCAACCTTCCCAACAAGCACCTGGGGAAGTTCTCATGTAGCAGGATTCAGCGCTTGTTCTCACAGCATTGCTAACCTCGCAGAAAATATTGTGTATCCTGCAACCAAAGATAACTTCCAATTCTAATAAAGCTAAGATTCAAATATTTGCAAATTTTATACAAACGATCTGCAACTAGATTTGCATCTTTGGTCAGGATAGATTTAATTTGCATAAATGACAGAAGGTGACTTAATATTAGGACACCAGGATTTATTGCACTGCACCCACTACCGAATGCTTTAACTCTCTTCTACTTATTTGGCTCCACCTCCGGTGTAGGAGATCTGTGATCTCTCTTTGCAAAGAGGGGCAGCATGAACCTGACTTGAACACGCAGGAGGAGCAGAAAGGCAAAGCCAATGTCTCCATACCCTGGTGTTGTAGAAAGATGTAACTTGCATGAGAACTGTGGCTCTACTCATGCCTACTTCTCACAGACTCTTTAATGTTACACTCTCTTACAGATACGGTTCGCTTGCACCCACCAATGCTTTAAACCAGGTTTTCTGAGGAAACCGCTACATTGCAAAAACATGGGAGCTTAATACAGCTGTTTTTTGAAGGAGTCTCCTTCACTTTTGCAGATTCAAATCTTGCAAGTTGAAGTAGATTCTGAATCTCACATACTAACAACACATCTTACAAGGTAATTAAAAATATCTATGTTTTAAGAATACCTTTTTAATTAATGTCAAATGTGCTGTCACTTCATGTAAAGACGTGCAAAGATGTTTTCCTAATGCTAAATCTGACTCACTCTCTCTTGATAAGTAGGCACCACAGTGAGTATTTGTGATAGGCATATGCTATATACACACTCCCCACGGAGATTTCAGCCCCCTTCCAATATGTTGAGAAGGACAGCTCATCCTTTCTTTTCCCCACCTCCCTCCATGTTATATTTGCAGTTCCCTCACAAAATAAGAGATAAATTTATAAACTTTCAATTTTGGGCAAAGACCAAGCTGCCATCTAAGGTTAGAATTGAGCTCCAATTTAGAAATCAAAAAGTCTAAGGCACGGCATTCTCTCTTACAAATACTTTACTGTTGCAGAAGACACAGCCTTTTATTTATGTATATAATCCATTCAAAATCAAAGAAAAGCAGCAATACACTCGTGGTCACCTTGTCAGTGATACCTATAAATCAGGGCATAAAATTGTCTTGATTTCTGCTCACTTTCCACCAAATTTCATTTAAAAAAAATATTTTACAGCTTCACATTGCTTATCAGATTTATCTTTACATTAACAGTTTTGTCTCTCAAGCAATTTTATCCCAATGTATTTCTAATGCTTTTATTTGTGATTTATAAAGTTCTACATTTATAAAGATCTATGTGAGGGTAGAATCACACCTCTCAAGAACATGAGGAAGATGTGAATTTTGCTGCATATCACAACGATTAGCAAGAAGTCAGGCACGTGTATCTGACAAAACAAATGATTTACTACTAGAATACAGACAAAAGTCCATATTTTTCTTCCTATTTCCTGTCATCTGTGCCTTGGAAAAAACATGATGACAGACACTTTCTCTGATGTAACAGACAGTTTGACATATCTTTCTCTAGTCCTTATTTTATCTGAGACTGTTATTGGCGTGCTCCTCATTTGCTCTTCTAGAAAACAACTTCTGATTTCAGGAAGGCCATTCTGCTTATAAAGCGCCCCTCAATAAAGAAAAAAGCTTTAACGAAGCTGTTGAAGCTTGTGGTGGGATGACCCTGGCTGGACACCAGGTGCCCACCAAAGCTTCTCTATCACTCCCCCTCCTCAGCTGGACAGGGGAGAGAAAATATAAGAAAGGCTTTTGGGTTGAGATGAGGACATGGAGAGATCATTCACCAATTACCATCACAGGCAAAACTGACTCGACTTGGGGAAAATTAATTTAATTTATTACCAATCAAATTAGAGTAGAAGAATGAGAAATAAACCCAAATCTTGAAACGGCTTCCCCCCACCCCTCCCTTCTTCCCGGGCTTTACTTTACTCCTGATTTTCTCTACCTCCTCCCATCCAGAAGTGCAGGGGGACTGGGAACAGGGGTTGCAGTCAGTTCATCTCACATTGTCTCTGCCACTCCTTCCTCCTCAGGGGGAGAACTCCTCACACCTTTCCCCTGCTCCAGTGTGGGGTCCCTTCCCACGGGAGACAATTCTCCATGAACTTCTCCAACTTGAGTCCTCCCCATGGGCTGCAGTTCTTGACAACCTACTCCAGCGTGGGTCCCTTCCACATGGTGCAGCCCTTCAGGAACAGCCTGCTCCAGTGTGGGTCCCCCACAGGGTCACAAGTCCTGCCAGCAAACCTGCTCCAGTGGGGGCTTCCCACGGGGTCACAGTCTCCTTCAGGGCATCCACCTGCTCCAGCGTGGGGTCCTACATGGGCTGCAGGTGGATATCTGCTCCACCGCTAACCTCCATGGGCCCCACCATGGTCTTCACCACGGGCTTCCAGGGAATCTCTGCCTCCAACGCTTGGAGCACACCCTCCCCCTCCTTCTTCACTGACCTTGGTGTCTGCAGAGTTGTTTCTCTCACTTCTCTCTCCCCTGCTCTTGATTACCCAGCAATTGTTTTTCTACCTTTTCTTAAATACATTATCCCAGAGCTGCCACCACCATTGCCGATGGGCTTGGGCTTGGCCTTGGCCAGTGGCAGGGTCTGTCCTTGAGGCATCTGGCATTGGCTCTATCAGAAGCTGGGGAAGCTTCCAGCATCTTCTCACAGAAGGCACCCCTGTAGCAACCCCACTACCAAAACCTTGCCACACAAACCTAATACAAAGCTGCTTAACAGTGATGTCTGCACACAACTTTGGAGCATTATTTTCTCTTCTTATTTCCATCGCTTTGGTTATTTGAACGGCCGGTGATATTAATGCAGTGGTGATTCAGAACGCTGAGCATATGATACAAGCCTAGCCTTTAGGATACTGCTACAAAGTCAGACGAAAATTATAGTCACCAAAAGTCAGAAATCTCAATCCTCTTACCTGCGTTTAAAGTTAAAATTATAATTTTCTCCCCTGTTGTCAGCTTCATAGTGAAGAGGCTAGAGTTTTCTGAGTTCGGAGGCAGAAATCCTTCATGTTATGCAAACTGCAGCAGAGGGTCTGGCCTTGCCATTGGCTACATGGTGCATGTCAGGTCCACAGAGAACGTCTCTGCTCCTCAAGGCAGCCAGCATCAGTTAACAGTTAGTAACATCTCCAGGAGACTCTGATTTAATTAACTTTACTGATGAGAAGCCTCAAGTGCAGGATGTGGAAATGACTTAGAAGAAGTTACAATTACAGCATGCGGTCCACCTATTGGGACAGTTTTAGGATTACTGGGTTTTGGAGATGTTTACTGTTGAAACACTTAGCACAGCTACTAGGAAAACTAAAAAGAACAAGAAGCGATATTGTTACAAAACGCTTTTCTAATAAACTGGCCACACAGATAAAACAATGTCTGAGAACAAGGGCCATGCTTGACAGAGCTGCTTGCAAGGATCAGACCAATGTGGAACATACTTCATGTGCCCCAAACGCTAGAAGATGAACCCAGTATAACCCTGCCGATTGGTTTATTCGTCTATTGGTTTAGCATCTTACTTTCTGTTTTTCTCTTCTTTCTTGTATTCCTTTCCCTGCCTGCCCCCTCCCCTCTTACCCCCAGTAGTGATGCCACAACCAATTATTAGCCTTATTAGCTGGTAACCGCCGATTGCAAGTTCTGAAAGGGAAGACTCTCAACTGCCAAGCTAGTACAGGTAAGCAAGATCAACACAAAAATGAAGTGTTTCACTGGACCTGACCAAACAATGGGCAAATCTAGGGATAGGAATTCGCCGGAGGAAAGATAAGGGTGAAAAGGCAAAGGTAGCATCAGAAAAGATGACAACTAGCCACCAAACAGCGATATTGCCTCTGAAAAATATTTAATGATTTAAAACACATTCTCCAGAACAGATGTTCAGATTGAGGTATCTCTGAATAAAACAATCAATGAAAAAATGATAAAATGTTTCTCATTTGTGGCAGTGATCTGAAATAATAACAAAAAAATAGCTACTTTACTCTGAGTTTTGCTTATGTCATTAAAATTTAAACCTGATTAAACTGAGCCAGTCTGGTTTTATAACCTGTCAGTATGACAAAGGGGCTTTGACACATTTGTCTTCCAACACATTATGGGGATTTACATTTTGCACCTTACAATTATATCTGTATTAAAATGACTGAGCACACTGAACGTGAAAAGAGTGATTCATAACAACGGCATTAAAAGCAATAAAGAGTTAAAGACACTACGAAGGAAATGAACGAGAAAGGTAAAAGAGGCTTTGTATAAAGCAGAGTAGGAGGGAAAGAAATATCTCTTCTCTCTTGCCTCTTTATTATTAGTCTAAATAAAAAAGATGTAAATGGAAGGGTTTTCTGCCTAAAAAATCAATACTGAAATAAAAAAAGCCACCTAGAAATAGTTTTCAATCCCCTAACCTCATTTTGCACTAAACACAGTGCATCCTGGAGTAGATATACATTAAAGTTTGAGTTCCACGTATGCCCATAATTTCTTCTGTGAGTTTGGCTTTCTTATGGGACTTTGGTCTTCAAGTTAATAGAGAAAATTAGAGGTGAATAGGAATTCTTTTCCTCTCCTGTAAATGTTTTCGTCTTATATAAGACATTTTCCACTACAAACAAGATGGAAGAATATAATGAACTGAATTTAAGATCAGAAATAGGCACCTCAATTGAAACAGGTGGCAGTTAATAATTATAGCCTTTTTTAATTTATTTCAGTCAGTTATGTTGTTGACTTTGTTTTACTACAGCTAACTGTTGGACAAAATGTTACTTTTAATAATAGAATAACACATTTCTAAAATTAATCTGTATTTTAAGATGTCAAAGATTAATTTTTTCAGACTTTGGAAAATCCAGGGTTGAGTTTAAAAATCTCTCAAAACTGGACATTTTTTCCTGTTTTGCATAATAATAATTTCTCCATAAAATGTCTTGGGTGCGGAGTTTTTTGTTTTATTTTTTCACTGCTAAAAAAATCTTTTGTTTTCTATGAAGAATAGTTTGGGTTCTGAAACAAGAATAGAGAAAAAACTGTAAGTGGAGCTGAGCCTGTCCCTAATACAATACTGCTATGCAGTCAAATAATATGAAAAGCATAGCTTTGGTTCCCATCTTGGGGAAATCAATCAAAACCAATAGAGCGGCAGCAATTTATACCAGTTGTGAATCTGTCCACCAATCTTCAACCTCAGCAAAAAAAGCTAATACTATGCGATTTTGCTTATTAAAACCTGTGTAGTGCTATTAAATCTTTAAACTTTGTCTTTTTCATCTCCCTGTAAGATACAACACGAATGTTTGTATTTCTTTGTGTTCACCTCATGCATTCCCCCTAAAACAATTTTACATTTATTAAAAAGTAAACCCAAAGTCAACAGAGCTAGAAGTTAAATAAAATTATAATTATTTCTTAATAATATTTGCGTGGCATTTAGAATCTAAAGTCGAGGTTTTAAGATTTGCCTTTTTATAAATTCACTATTTGAAGATAACTAAGAGGATGTAATCTGAAGATAAGCCCAGTGGTCAGGAAAGGACAGAGCCAGGGCACTCTCAAAGAAGATACATGTTTCATAAAACATAACAAAGTGAAGGGAGCTATAAATAAGAAAATAAAGCTATAGTCTGCAGTTAAAATTCTTGCTGCTCGCAGTACATCATTCTGTTCCTAAGTGTCTGTTGCTGGGCTAGAGTTTCTAAAATTAACATTGCAATAGCCTACATAGGCACCAAAACGCACACAAGAAAACATTGCTGAACTGGTTATTCTCAGTGCTAACATATGTTTGTTATTTTCCCAACGTGTTTCTGTCCCTTGAAAATATTTATCAGGATAAAATTTTGAACTGGCTCTTTGAACAGTCAATGTGCAAATGCTAAGACAGAAGTGTGTAGTTTTTAGTGAAAGCTGAAATACTGATGAGTTTTAGCAGTTCCCCAATATTTATAGGCATCATTTTTACGCTTGCTAGGGTCAGCATCACTTAAAAGATGAAAGCAGATTAATGTATGTGCATCCAATAATAATATTAGGAAAGCAAGCTTAATTGGTTTATAACCCTATGAATTTAGAAATGAAAAAAAATAAACGCCCATTTTTTACTTAATAGAGAAATGAAAAATGTATTGCTAATATATGCTATATATATATAGAAAGCCTCATGTGTTTCACGATTCACTCAGTGCATTCTGGTGCACAAGAACAGCTTTCCTCTAAACCCTGCCTTTCTGTACGGTGATTGTATTCCTAGGTAAGTGTGGAAGAAGGGCAAGGTGTGATGCCTAGCTGATTAGGAAAGGATAAGTAGGTTCCATTAAAAATAAGCTGTGGAATAGAAGATAATATGACCAAGAAATAGGGCAACTGCCACTCACAGCACAGCAAGTGGCAGCAAGATCCATGGCCCTCCATGGCACCTGTTGTTAGCAGCCTTTCATGGAGCTTTCTCCAGTAACACCTTGTCGCTCCATGCACAACATCTGAGGAACACCGGGAATTTTAATGAGCATAGCTAAAAGTTCTTGGGAATGACAAAACCAGAACCCAACCTGATGTCTGCCAGTTCTGATCTGTACAGCAGGTTTTGGAAAACATACCGTGCTCAGCCGTTACAATGGAAAAGATCAAACTGGCTGGGTACAAAGTCACACTGAACTTTCATTTTGATGGTAGTCCACACAGGTATCTGGACTGTTCTCCTTTCCTGTGAAGTCCACATGCACTCTTCTCAAATGACAACTAAACCAACAGATACGGAAATACTTGGCTGAGGCATTCCTGTGGCTTTAGACTACTTTTTTTGGCTTCTTTTTATACTGGTTTTTAAACAAGAGATCAGACCCACAGTACAGTATTTAAGAATGTACACACTTTCACAAGCATAGCAAAAGGGCCGATTAAGCCAGAGTTCGCTCATTCCATTCTGCATATGTACGCAGAAATAAAAGACTACTTTCTGCCTGATTACTTGAGCATATTCAGACTCCTGTACGTGATGAAAAATATAAAAAAAAGATTACAACAGCTAACACACTCACTTGGCTTATAAAAAAAAAAAAGCTTATGTATAGGAATGGATGAATTTGCAGTGAAAAAACATTTGCAATGAAGGGAGTTTACATCCCTGGAAAGACGCAATAGTTGAAAGAATCAACAATTATTATTGTATCTTAAACACATTTGCCAACTTGGTATGGAACTGAAAACGCATAGGAAAAAGCAATTACCCACATTTCTTGTTTCTAGTAGAAATGGCAAAAAGAGATTTATATCAAAAGTATCCAGTTATAACTGGGTCATACTTCCAACACTTTTTCATCTACATATCCTCATTTTTATATCTAAGTGCTATACCTTAACTGGGATTTTTTGGTTTGTTGGGGTTTTTGTTTTGTTTTGCACAGGGACGCCTATTTCTCTAATGTTACAAGAGAGCTGTAACCTAAACTGCAAAATATAAGTCATCTCAGTTATATCTTGTAGAACCAGTCATAATATGGGATACAGACTCTAACGCAAAGACCAGACCGGATGTACAGTTTGATTTACTTATCATCTTAGAATCGTAGAATCGCCTAAGTTGGAAGGGACCCTTCAGATCATCCAGTCCAACCATCAACCTAACTCTGACAAAAACCATCACTAAACCACATCGCTAAGCACTATGTCCACCCGTCCTTTAAATACCTCCAAGGATGGTGCCTCAACCACTTCCCTGGGCAGCCTGTTCCAATGCTTAATAACCCTTTCAGCGTAAAAATTTTTCCTAATACCCAGACTAAACCTCCCCTGGTGCAACTTGAGGCCGTTTCCTCTCGTCCTATTGCCTGTTACTTGGGAGAATAGATTGACCCCCACCTCTCTACACCCTCCTTTCAGGTAGCTGCAGAGAGCGATAAGGTCTCCCCTCAGCCTCCTTTTCTCCAGGCTGAACAACCCCAGCTCCCTCAGCCGCTCCTCCTGAGACTTGTTCTCCAGACCCCTCACCAGCTCTGCTGCCCTTCTCTGGACCCGCTCCAGCACCTCAGTGTCTTTTCTGCATGCCAGATTTAAAAGAGTAAGAGCACCTCAGGAAAACAGATAAATGTGGTAGCTGAGTCTAGATCAGATTCTATGTATTTCACCTTACACGTAAAACAAGAGCAGCTGGTAAGCAACAGTCTGTCGGCAAAGATAGTTGCTTGTAGCTTGCTTGGGAATTACTGGGCAGTTCTTTGTTTCTGAATACAGGGATGCATTAGGACATCTTATTTATTCAATACGTGAGACTCTGCTCTTTCAGAGATAACATTTGAAATATTGTGACCAAAGGATTCTGACCTCCCCAAAGCATAATACCACTTCTTTTTGCTTAAAGCACTAGACTGAACATCAGACAGTAACTGTCCACCTCATCGGATCCCAGTAGCTATAAAAAAACCCATATTAGTTCTGCACAGTATCTTCTATCACAACCTCCTATCGCTTCCTGGGCTACGACTGATTGTATTCTGCCTTTTAACAAGCTAGTCTCTTCAGACAACTTTCAGTTCAATATTTATTAGTCTCTTCAACCAGGAGATGTTATAGCCTCCAGGAAAAGAGGGTAGCTTTTTTAGAGCTGTCTCTGGGTGCTTTCCAGAGCTCTGAGGCAGATCCACTCCCACCCCTGACAGCACAGGGCTGTGTTCTGCTCCATTCAGACAGCAGATGTAACATGCCTTCATACTACTTCCAAAAACCCCACGCTTCCCAAGTCACATATCTCAAACCCTGTTCACCGATGAAAGAAATCAAATACTGATACCTCATAATTCGCTAGTTACTTCACGGACCTATTTACAAGGAAGATTCGGCTAAAAAGCCGCAGCAAATGTTAGCATATGAGAGTTACTGAATTAGTGTGGGTCTTCTCATTTCTCCAGAAAGCCTATGTATTTAGCTGAAAAAACTTAAGTTGTTATCCAGCTAATAGGAAAGGGTGGAGTTGCTGGGAGATGATTTTTCTGGAAGCCAGAAAAGGCATTATTATTATTAGGAATAGCCTCCCCACAGGAGTTCTAACTGTGGCTATGGTCCAGTTTATCAGCATCAAGCTGTGCATGATAAAAACGTGTAAATGAAAGGATGGAAAACAGCTTTCAGGTTTTATTACTGCAAAATCAAGCATCATAAAGAGACCTCTCAAACCGGAAACTTCAAACTGTAAGGTTCTTTTTCCTCTAGGGAGCTCTCTCATAAGGGAATTATTTGAAACACCCCTTTTTACACGATATTTTTGTGTAACCTACTTGGTATGGAAAAGCGCAAGACTGCAGATCACTTTTGACCTTGCTGAATGCACAATAAGTGAATAATACTATGGTAACTTTGCAATTTCTTAGTATACAGATATTCACAGGTCTGAGAAGACTAAGCTTTTAGCTTTCTCATATTTATTCTCACACACAATATAGAAACACCCAGAGGCCTACAGTGGAACATAGAAACTGTATATATGCATAATAAAGCCCCGACCCTGAAAAACTCAGTCTATTATAAACAGTTTTAGATAAACACCATAAGAAGACAGATAATATCATGTTGCAGATGGGAGAAATGAAGGGTTGGAGCACAGAGGAAGGCGCACTGCCCAACAGTCGAGTAATTTGCTTTTTGGCCCATCTGCTTTTTGAGCCCAGAGAGCATCCCGGGACACTCAGGTACATCAGAGTATGGCACTTCTGGTACTTCAGTTTGGCATTGCTGGCAGGGAGCTCCTTGTAGAGGGACAAATTGAAACCCTGCACTTTCCTTGGCCAGTCTCCAGCTAATGCCTGATCAACTGTTTTGGGAGAAACTGAAACCTAGAAACACCTGGAGGAAGTTGTTACTCAAGCTGCTGCCCCACTCCCGTTTTTAAGCAGGAGCTGATTGATTATGGTCCCCTCTCAGAATACAGTGCCTGGGAGCCAAACCCTCCCCTCTTCTGCCAAAAGGGATTCAAGCACAGGTTTTCTGAACAAACAACTAATCTAACTTACAGATCGTAGACTGCAGCTGGGAAAAGGAGGGGACTGATTTCCATTAACCCACCAAAGTGACTTCATTGTGAGGAAAACTTTTTGACCAGGGAAAGGGAGCATAAAGGCAAGTATAAATCTGTAATCCAAGGTTTAGTTTCATGTCTGGGAGGATCTTGTTTTTTATCCAATGTCATTCTGCAACTGTTTCATGTGAAAAGCAAAGGCAGAAGCTGGGTGTCTGTGCTTCCAGCTTTTTCCTGCCTGTTCAACACAGTGCTTGAAGCAGGCCACTATAACACTGCTTTGAAAGTCATCAGATCAAACCTCTCAGGACCTGACTGACATACATGAAATATTTGCCAAGGTGTTGGGCAGGGGAAGAACTGAGCTCAAGCACATATATACAGTACAAAATATATTAAATTCCCAAATCTGAGAAGTTGTATCAATATCCAGTACCTATAAAAGCCCTGACACTTCCCTTGTCAGGCAGTGGCTGAGTGGGAGTTTCCAGAGCTGAAATTCAGTGCTTTCTCCCAAGTGACATGTCCAAGGTCTCCCAAGACATAACCTTCTGCCTAAATCCTGCCTTTCCACTATGTCTGGAGCTACAAAATAAATGAGAATAAGTCTAGCAATAAAAAGTCATGTAACATTTTACGTACACTGAACTATGAGTACTGTGTGCCACAGAGTTTGCTGACAGTATCTCAAGAGCCCAGTGCCCATAGGAAAACAGTAACAGGACCAGCCTACCTTCCTTGTGAAGACCGAGGCAGCTCGTCTCAGCCAACCAGAGTATCTATTACTACTTGTCCTGAATGAATCAATACTTCAGCTTAAACTTTCCTGATTCTCATTCCTTAAAAATCTGAAAAACTGCTAACTGATTTAAAACAAACAACAGAAAACCTTCATCAGGCGTTTAAAATGATGGGCTAATTTGCAAATGGCCACCGTAAGTACATGGGTTTCGTGGGACCTGCTGAAACCCCTTCCGGTTGATTTTGCCTATGAAACTGTCAGCGTGACCTGAGCAAGCTTTGACCAAGGGTCACACCTGGCTGGTTGTTAACCTCTGTCCGTGCGCGTTATCACTTTCCCTAGAGAAAAAACTAAGATACAAACGAGGGGTCAGGGGAAAGTGGTGGAGGGGTGGGCTGATGGTGGGGTGCCCACCTAATGCTGGTGGGCAATCTTCCCAACAAGCTGTTGGTGCTGGGTCTTGCAGGTGCCCTGCCACGAGACTGTCTTTGACGGCTAGCAATGTGGGGACATTCAAGGGGACTCACCACAGCAGACATGGCTGTGGCAGCCGGGGTGAGAGGTGCAGGGTCGCAGGTGCAAGACGGGCTGCACAGCACCAAAGGGGAGGTCATCAACCTTACGCAGGTGATGGCGCTCATGGCACGGAGCTCCATGGATTTAGGAACAGAGATGAAATGAGTCTCAAATCTGCTGTCTTGAGAATGTGGTGGAAAAATTAATTTCCCATTTCTGCCAACCAAAGGATATGCTTTTAAAAAAGTCAACTTCTACCAGATTACAGTTCTTTGAAACAGTGAATTAAACTTGTCCAAACAGGGATCCAGAATTTCACAGCCCATGATGTTTCTAAATGACATATGCTGTTAAAAGAAAAACCAAATGAGCAAGCACAAAATGCCTGACTGCAGAGGCATGGGATGAATTATGGATATTTTCTAGCATATGCTACTGTTGTGACACTATGCCATGTTGTGCCAGACAGCAACCAGGTCACAGCATGGAAGGAGCAGAGCTTCAGAGGAGCCTGTTCTCAGAGACCTTAGAGGCATAGTGAAGCCCAAACTTTCCAAGCAGCAGGGAACACTGCTCACCTTTGGGCTAAACAAGGCTGGAAAATGGATTTTTTTTTTCCCCAATTTTTTCACTATAGGTTGCGCTAAGTATCATGGGACCCTGGAGCTGAGAGGAGAGGGCTTGTGGAAGTTCATGCCACTTCAGGGGGTGACTACCTATTTCCCACAGTAAAGAAAGCAAGTTCTCCAGGAGTTCTTCTTACATGTGAAACACCTCTTACCTTCCCCTTAAAAATTCCTTCTCTGAAAATAACCGCAAACTTATACACAAAGCATCTTAATCAGAAGGAAAGAAACAATCTTTTTTTAAACGTCCAAGGATATTGTACTTATACTAGATGGAAAATTAAGCTTTGTATAATTTTTTCCCCTTTTTTGGAAAAAGCTTATTTCCCTATAAAGACTGTTGTGTGGTCTGATAATTATTTCACTAGCGGACAGCAAATGAAGCTTAATTTCCTCCTCTATTAAATGTACTTACTATAAATGCAGATTCAATTTTTGTGTGTGTGTGGAAAATTTTAATTGTTATAATATTTATGTGAGGTCAAATTCAAATGGCACGTGTTGAAAAATTTTATGGATTAATATCATAGCCTTAACAACACAGATGGAACTCATTTAACTTTTTTTTTTATGCCATTGTCTCAGCTAGAGCAGCTAATTATTCTGCAAGTATGTCAATTTATCCTAATTCATCACTACCACAGATCAGCACCAATGAAGACTTGCTAAGGAAGTGCTGGCGCGTACATGCCAATTTTCATCTACGACAGCCTGTCTGTTATCAGTTTAATATCAACTCTTCACACAGAAAGTAGCACCTACAGCGATCAAGCGATTATTTAGTAGATAGGGAGATATTATTTCTCTGCCATTGGCAGTACTAGAATAAATCAGATTACTAGAATGGCTTAAATTCTAGTGGCCATACTTCTAAAAATCATGCCAAACAGCTAAGAAACTGAGTCAAGGTAAAAAATTACCAGAGGCAACTGCAGTAACCAGATTTTTAAAACTGCAGAAGAGGGATGTGGCAGTATTCAGTAATTGCCTCACAGCTTGCTTATATGACTGGCCATTTGCAAATTAGCTCATCATTTTACATTACATTCAAAGAAGGGTTGGTGTGGGGCTTTTTAAACAAATCAATAAGTGCTTTATTAGCTTTTCAAGGAATGAGAATTGATACTCGTAATCCTTCCTTGAAGTTTTTGGAAAATGCTGCTTGTTAGGCACCTTCTGGTAGAAAACCCTGTCATATACTTAAGTAATTCTAATTCTAAGCATGAGATAAACAGCTTTTTTGAAAAAGTTATTTATTTCTAAACTGGTCTCCTAAACAGTCAAATAGATTTCTAAGAGGGAAATGCAAACTAAACAAAAAAAATTAGTATAAAAAGTCTGATTTTTTTATTTATTCCTTCTAAAAGAACAGATAATCATAGAAGCAAAAACAACAACAAAAAAAAACCCAAACCAGCCCACAGGCCAGACTTATTTATAAGTAGAAAGAACTGCATTTTTAATGTTCATACAGTTTGTGTGATGCATCTGTTTGTCAGGTTGCCTACTCGCCTGAAAGATATCAAGGTGTGCTCACATTGTCTCGTTTGTTCACCGTTAATGATTATCTGCCATTGCCTCCCACTTTCTGTTGCTTTCCACATACTTGCATGGAGAATATGAAACAAAGAAGCAAGATTTGTCTTGCTGTCTTTCACTCCTCTTTATAATGCAAGAATAAAAGCAGAGTATTTAAGATAAGAGGATTTTAAATGGTGAAGAAGTCATTGCTTACATCCTAAGGTGCAAGCTGAGAAGATGAAGTTGACAGCAAACACCATATGAAATGTACATGTGCCCACTCCAATAGTAAAAAAAAAAAAAAAAGAAAAAAGATTACAACAGTTTATTTCTGTCATAACATACAAGCTGTTAGCAAATTCAGACAATTCTTCCTATACAGTATCGCCAAGTCCAACCGCCTTCCTCACCACCCCTACTGCTAAACCCTGTCATCTCACACACCAAATGTGGTACCCTGCTGGTCCCTTGGCTTCTCACAGTTACACCTTCCTCTCCTTCTGGTTTGCTGACATATGAAATGTCTCGCTGTCAGAATAACTTTCCTCACTTATTGTTGATTTTACTCCCTTTTCCAAACCTTTTCCCTTCATACCCCAGTGCCTTCCATGTAAAAGGTTTTAATTTTAGTGATCATATTTATTATACAAAATAGTCTCTGTACATCTGAAATAGTAACTCTACCATTAACACTTGAAAAACTCTGCCTTTGTGAACACCAATAGCAGCTACTCATGATAAACGAGATCTGTATGGACCGTAAAGGGAGAAACACAGATTGCAAGAACAGGGATTTCAAAGGAGGCACCATGAAGACAATGATATGCAAAAGGCTGCAAAAAGATATACACCTGCAGAACAGTTCTCTGTAATAAAGAGCCGGTATATTTTGCCAAAAGAGGGACTCCTCTTGTGGTACTACTTCATACGCGATCCAGGAAGCAAACATTTAAAGACAGATAGCTTGAAATCAAATGTTTTTATATGGGACAAAGAAAAGAAATGTTTTCTTCTAGAGCAGATTGTGCTTGGTCACAATAGATTTATGAAGAACACAATAGATACTGTCTCCCTTTTACAAATTCAGCTTGCTTAGAAACATGTATGTTTTTATTGGACAAAGATAAAAATAACTACTTCAAATACATGACAGTATCCTTCATCTTCTGTAATGGATGTCCTACATCCTTTGGCAAATATTGGTGACATATTGGTAAAAGAAGACCGAGTGCCTTAAATCCTGTTTCCTAACAGGCTAAAAGATGGATTTATCTGAAATTTTTGTTCACTGAACAGAAGCATTAAGAGCATGAGTCTACCAGGTGCAGACATAAACAGACACTATGATTTTAATGTTGGATATGAGAAAATACATACCATAGGAAACCGCGATCCTGCCTTTCTACGTCTATGAGCACAGAATTTCTGAAGCTCTGTTGATACATAATGGTTGTGACTCCATGAAATGGTGAATTAGTAAAGACGCCTCACGATGGCTTGAAAGTGCTTGGACACATGTCAATAAAATTCTAAAAAGTGCAAATTGGCTATGAGAGTCCAAATTTGTTCCAACACATTTATTTTGGCAGGTTTTTGCAAGTTCTATGATGGATCACATCAATAAGTGTGCAAAATGTAAATATGAAGAGTGAAGCTGGCATAAAAAAGCATATTGCTAATCTGGATCAAATTTATATTGGAAGAAGCTCCAAGAGTAGAGAGGTCTTATAGTAAAAACATAAAATCATATGTTAATTGACATATAATTCAGAAAATAAACACTCATATCCACTGAATCGTTTGACAATGCTGTGCACGTAAATGCTTTCAGACTCTGTATCAGAACTGCAACATGTTTATGTACCTTTAGCAGTCACTAGCCCCCAAACGGCCCCTAATTACAAAATGGTTTGACATCTACGCTGTAAAGTGGAAAGTGATGCTAGAATTTTCAGTGAATTTATGCTGGAAACAGGAACTTCTCCAAGAAATGCTATAAACCTACTGTTATTTACCAGTATGATCGATGATCCTTTAAACACACCTTTGAATTATTCCAAAATAATGAAGGAATTATGCATGTATTTTTTAGTCATTACAATGAGGCATATGGGAACCAGGGAGATGTGGGGAGAGGAAAAAGCAACAGAAGCAATGAGTTTTGCCAGCATCACAAGAAATGGAGAACACTTTGCACACATGGTGGCTGTTGGTCTAGTTTAACAAGGATGTCCAAGTACTGCCCCTCAAACACATCATGGTTACCTTTACAGAATAAATTTAGGTAGGCAACATTATTACTCTAAGACCTGGAATGTATAAAGAACCAAACACTAGGACTGACAATATATAAGGTGGCATGTAGAAAGGTCTCGTCAGCTTCATTTCCCCTTTTGACTTCTAGGCCTGGATTTGGTCCCTTGGATGTTCTGGAGAGGGCATTGGAAATGTGCTTTCTGTTTTGCACACCTGAGCACAGCTCTCATGACCATACCCCTCTCTCCCAGCTCACCAGCGAGCAGTGCATTGGAAGGGCACGTGTGATGCCCGACCAACCGGACAAACCCAGCTCTTTGCACCCAGCATTCTTACAGCGTAGGGTGATGCTTTTCTTTCTGGGGGGAGAGTAGGAGTTGCGTTTTTCCTTTTTTGAATACAAACGTAAAAAAGGAAGAAGTCAGAACAACCGATAATGTGTTGTGTGAGGCTGCAGTTTCAGACTTGGAACTCGCTCTGCTCTCCCTCGCTGCCACCATCTGCTCTTCCAGCCTCCCCATCTGCCTCTCCTGATACTGCTAAATACTCTCTTGACTTTCTGCATACACTTAGCATCCCTCCTGTATGCTTCTCCTGCCTCTCCACTATGTAAAATTTGCCAAGGCTCTTTGCAATGGGTCTTGGCTTTCGAAGCTGCTGAAATGGACTTCTCCAAAGCACCACCGTCCTTCCAAACTCCTTCTCCTGTTGCCGGGAACACCAGAGCTCCAGCTGCCCTACCAGAACCACTCAGCTCCTCCGTAATCTAGAACTTCCCATGTTCTGTAAACTCTCTGTATATGCGCCATCATTATTCTTCCTGGGTAATCTTCTAACATCCTTTTGGGCTATTTCTCATCTACAGACCTCCTGGTCCTTTTGGCTGTTTCTAACCCTACCTTTAATTTTCGGCCTTGAGATTCTCATTTCTTCTCTAGAGCTCTCTGCCTCTTATCACCTGCTAGCTAGAACAGGGTTGCCTATGCATTGACATATAGACAACACTGAAAGACTTTGCTTCTACTTTAATTTTTCTGTTCTAGTGAAGCTACACCTTTTCTTTCCACAGACATTTTTTTTTCTTCCATTTTGTAACCAAGTTTGAATATTAATTTTTAAACAATAGGGATACTACAAATAACCCGGGATACTACAAATACCTTACGTATGCTATCACTTGGAAAACATGCTTGATAACACTATAATAATACTCGTATTTTCTGTTACTTGCAAAACCATGGATGCTGTAGTATCACAAGTGCAAATGGACTCTATAATATCACAAGTATAGATGTTAAATTACAATTTATATAAAATTTTTACTCTCCTGATATCAGTATATTGTTCCCAAGCCTTTCGTTGGACACAATACACACTCACACAGCAAGCTGTCTCTGTCAACCATTTATCTTTAAGCTTTTTATTTTCCTCCCCAAGATGCCTTATTTTCCTACGAATAGGCTACTGATTTACATTTCTGTGACTAGTTTATTTCAACGTCTCCTTAAGCACTGTTTGTGTTACTGGGATATAACGAGCTTTGACTTTACTATAAAATTATAGAAAGAATATCTTGGTTATGGGGGTCTAAGAAGAAAGGGCACTTAGAGAATACAGCAGGTGAGAAATAGCAAAAAAAATAATAATTCACGTTGGCCACTGTGCATTTAGGGACAGAATTAGCTTGAAGACAACAGGGCAGTTCCCGTGAAAGCGCTCCTGGATATAAGTACAGTTGCGCAAGGCAGCCCACAATACCTTCCATTTTTACATTAATGACAGAACCAAAATCTCTACGGCTCAGAGACAATGAGAAGCCATGCTATTTGTTGTAACTTTTATTTGGTACTTAAACTGATGGAAATCCAAAGCAGAGAAATTTGAAACTGTAAAAAACGATTGCAACTGAAGGAGTCATAGAGGTGAGGAGATATTGGCTAGCAGGGACATGATTTCATTATGAGCTCAAACATCTTTGTAATTGATTTGAGGATTAATACTAATTGCTAAAATTAAAAAGTGCACACTGTTTAAAGGCTACATCCTTTCACTCCTAAATTTCTTCTCACCACCATTAACTTCTGATCTCTTGGCTTAAAAGTGATCTACTGGAACTATTTCTTTCAAAGTCCCTAACAGCTGAAATTTATCTCTGTGAGGTGGGGCAGCAGGAGGCTTGGGCACCTCCTGCATTTCATTAAGGGCATGTCTCCACCACAGTGACCAGGCTACTGCAGTCAACGCAGACTCAATCCTGCCTTAAGCTAGTTGGCTTGGAAACATAGCAAAAATGAGCCATGGCAGTAAAAGAGCTTGAAGCAAGCAGGTTGTGTGCAACCCCAGGGCCCCTTGCATTTTGCAGCTCGTACTACTGCCGCAGCAGCGTTCTGAGGAACCAAGGCTGCTCGTCTGTACACAGCTCGGATGTGCATCAATGAGCTGCTGCGTAAAGTTTCCTTGAAGCATTATTCTGATGGATGAACTCGTCTCCTGTCCTCTCTCCATACCCAGATGAATTCCACCCAAGGAATATACTTTATTTCAGAACGATACTGATAACACTAATGTTTTTGTCATGTTTGGCTTGAACGTATTCAGGACATTACTCTTCTCCAGTACTGTGACAGCTACGGAGCTCTATGGTGGTAGTATTAACTAGTGCTTGGGTTGGATACATTTAGTGAAAAAATATATAAGAAATGATAAAACGAAGAAAGAGAGCTTATTTCTAATTGATGAAATTTAGATTATTGTTGTATGGCTAGAATGCTCAAAGCTTCCTGGAAACCAGAGGAAGTGGTTTAAGGACTCTAAGTATCAACAAATTGTTTATTCCCTTGCAAGTCAGACTGCTGGAGAACATATTTAACTTACATCATTCCCACAGTTATCCTTTGCATCAAAGAGATGATTATTTATGCAAGAAGATGTAACTGGGGAAACAGTTTTTCTGAGATAATCACACCCCTGGGACATTGCAAGGCTCAAGGTTCATTACTGTTGAGAGGAAAAGTGTATTTTGTTCTGGAGTTTTAAATTCCAAACTGCAGTTTCAGCCAAGCAGTGTGTTTCACATGGATTAATATATCCCTTTAGGTAGCTCACCTCACCTGTCAATCAGAATATTCCACCCAACCCGAGTAAAATTCTTAACCCCTTATTTACCGCACTGCAAAAAGGTCATACTTTTTGAAAAGGTGGGTCTGTTATTTTGAATTTAATGACAACAGATGAGCAGAATAAATATGCCCAAAGGGTATGCTAGTATTAGTACAGAAGGGAATAATCTACAGGAAGTGCCAAAGCAATACCGGATTAACAATATGACAAGTTTGCATATGTAATTCAATCGTTTAATTAAAATGAACGTTAATAAGTACAAGTACTTGTTGCCAATTACCTAAATTATCAAAAGAAATATGCATATTTTCTTTTGAACAAAGCACTCTTGTAATTTGCTGGTATCCCAGGAACATGCAGGATGAAACTGCCGTTTCCAGCACGTAGTCTCATACAAGTTGCAAGGACAGCATGCCATCTAACTCCCAATGAAAATGAAATGCAATGAGGAGCTCACAAGGAAAACTTTTTATGCATTACTGTGTGGTGTCAGAAGTACAGTGACAGAGGCCTGTTGAACTACTTTTTTCTCAGGAAACAACTCCTCTGACTGATCGTTCTGATAAGCAGGGTCTCAAACAGAAACATTTGCAGCCCCTCGCAATTTGAAACATGCATCAAAATCAACAAAGAAAACAAACAGTGAGAAACCAATGCAATACTTCAGGAAGCAAAAAACAACATTACTCTCCCCTATTTGTGAAAATGGAAAGTGAAATAAATATTACCAGTTGTCTACATGGATGCTCATTCTACCCAGAGGTAATGGATGAGAGATCTCTACGGAAGTGACATATAACGACGATGCACACACTCATCACTCTCCCAGTAGGATAATTGTTTCTCCTCCAGACCCTCCATACTTTCTCCTTTTTATATTTTACAGACACAGCTTCCATCTGCTCCGTAAGCTAAATCTCACTTTGAGTATATAGAGTGATTAGAAATATTACTTCTCTCCCCTCCAAAAGAAACAGTTTGAAACTGTCATCTCTCTGGTCTGTCTGCTTATGCATCATGGTTTTGCTTTGGTTTAAGGCAGTATTTTGCTTTCATAGATTTCCTCATGCTTTAGATTTACATAGCTTCTTTTAGTTTTAACTTTTTAAGTTTAGCTGCTCGTTCATTAGCTTTGTGCTTTCATTTCCTCCCTCTTCTCTGATCTCTTTCCAACTCTACTAATTTAATTGTGGTAGAGGGTTTCTCTCTTTTTCACTTTTATTTTTTTTTTTTACCTGTGCCACAAGCAATTACCATTTCTCAAATACAAGACTTAAAGGCTTCCTGTAACACCTCCCTATGATGAATTTTATTCAAAAATAAGTTATTGAAGAGGAGATAAAATATGTTACATCTCCCGATAAGTCAGTTTTAAGCCTCTATATTCTTTTCCTACCATAATTAACATACTACTTCAAAGACACACTAGGACAAATGATCCAGGGAGGGCAGCACTGGTAGTGAGAATTCCAGTACGAGATTTCATCTCTTGGAGTCCAAGTATATTAAATCTAGCACTAAAGAAACTGTCCATTCTTAAAATAATTGTCAAAGATAGAATAACAGAATGAATATCCTTCAACACCAACGTGCTGTGCCCTCCATGTCTCTGGAAGCATATTCATTTATTGCATCAATTAATGTATTTGCTGCCTTTGAAATATGCTTAGATTTATGCGACAAGCTATGCAACTTTGCGTTTAGTACGCTATTATCTCCCCAGATTATTAAAACACTTAATGTGCTTTAACCACCAATTCTTTAAAAAAGATTTTCCTGCAGCTTATCAAGGCAATAGGAACAGGATTTTCAGTTGGTAGAAATAAGGACAAGTGTTGGCCTTCTGGCACAAAAAATGTCACTTTGCCCACTTCCTCATTATAAAAAGTTGAAAAAATGATTGATCTATAGTCTTGCCTAGAGTCAAAACGAGAATACTCAGCTTCTAAATACCAATCCCTTAAATGACAGGCAGTTGGACTTTACAGCCAATTCAAATGGAACTGATGCTTTGAGTTGTTTTATACAATTTTCCACAATACCAGGAAATATAAACACAATACAGAGGAAGCGTTCCAAATAAATTATGTATCGGCCTATTTCCAAAGGAGTTACAGACTTCAAAATAGCTGTCCCCTTCTCACTGGAAAAAACAAAACATACACAATATGTCCAATGGGAAAACAGTCTTATTGCTATTAGCATTGGAGTTTAAGCTCTTCTTGAACAGGAAGAACCTTTTTTTTTAACAGGTTTGTAAAGTGCAGCAAAGGGGCCCAGTTTAGTGAGCTTGCCTCTCTCTCTTTCCAATAACAGTAGTACTCATGCATCCATTATACCTCTTTTTATTGAGTATTAAAACGAAGGTGTTTAAGACACTACTGGCACTTCATGAGAAGACATGAAAACGTGGAAAAACCCCATCAATAAATGATGAAGACAATGCTTCAAGAGAGAAATAAAATCAGGAGAGTAAACATTGAGTGCATCTCTCTAGGCTTTTGAATGAGTGATATAAAAATATGTCTGTTTTACAGTCAGACCAGAGTCTGTAGTGCTTGCTGTCACCTCATTTAAAAAATATTCTCCCTGTTGCACTGCTTAATAATCAATAAAATAATTTTTTTCATCAGTTTGTTTTGTCTTTTCCCCAGCTGTCATAACACAAGAACTCCTCTAAGCAGGACTACTTTTTCATTACATTTCACCCAACTGAGACACATAATGCTTCTTCATGGAAATGCAATCAAAGGGATTCTATTTATATGTAGATAATTTCAAACAGATAAGGTTAACATAGGTCAGGTACTCCTTGAACTTCTAATTTTTTCCTCTCGTCTTAAAAAGAAGTAACACATATTAAGTTAATGTGTTACTTCAAGGTTTCCAAAATTTAGTTTGCTCTGACGGTATCATTAGTAGCAGCAACAAGTACTACAATTACTTTAAGCCCTGCCTCCAAAACCAGCTATTACATCACTGACTTACATATATTAACATTGCGAACACCTGACAGGCTTAAAACTGTATGGATTATCTCCAAATGAAAACACACACACAAAATATATTCAACATTACATACCTTCCAGAAGGAAAAAACTTCTATTCTAACTCCCCAACTGAAATATGAATAATAAGACCTCTTGGGGCAAAATTAATCACACCAAAACAAAACTTCTTTGTTTGGGTTGACAAACCTTTTGCTAGTATTATGAAATTCTTAACCTAACTTTGGCTTGTTGGGGGGTTTTGTTGGCGTTTTTTGGTTTTGGTTTGTTTGGTTTTTTTTTGGAATGATGCTTTTTATATACTAGTAATAAAAAGAAACACATCACAATTCATTTTCAAGGGAAAGTTAGAGACTAGAGCAACTACCTACTCTTTTGGGATTTGTGGTTTTAATTAGGCTTATAATTTCTGCAATTAAATCCACAGTTATTTCCTTTTTGAGGAATGCTTATCATATAGATACCTACATATTAGATACAGATACGCCAGAAGCAGGTGACTTGTGTCATACAGAAGCACTGCTGTCTCTCTAAGCTACAGGCTGCTATAACCACAACTATGGCCAACCCCTGAAATTGTTGAAATGTTCTCTTCCTGCCTTTGTGCAGGCAAATTCTGATTGAAATAAATGTGAAATTATTTCTACATATTTATTAGAATATGCCTCTTGTTCCTATTTTACATTACTTCCTTCTTTCATACGAAGTGCAAGAAAAAAGTTTTTAAATGAATCTCTCCTGCCCGACTCTTTGCTGCTAACTACAAGTTACTCACTGGTTGTGTTCATGGTGCATAGGAATAAACAGGCTTTACAGCAGTTCAGCAGCATATTTAATTAATTTCCTTCAATGAATCAAGTCAATAATACTCTAAAAACACAAGATCTAAGTAGTAAAATTTGTCATATTAATTTGGCCTATTTTCAATGAATACATATTTAACACGAATGCACATTTTGATCAGATACGCTTCTCAAGTTATCATGAACAGATAACATGAACAATTTGTTTAATTCTTAAATGAAGAGTAAAGCCTGCAACGTGTGGGCTAATTGCCTGATCATCTGGGAGTCGTTGCTGTGTCTCATTTGGCCGGAGCCTAACAGAAATGACACTTGTGGGCTGTACCTGCTTGCTTTACAGCATCACAAGTGAAGCCCACATCCAATGAAAGGGATCTAGATGGAAGCGCTTCTTTGATATCGAAAACATCTCCAGTTTTCTTAAGGTTGATATAAAAGCAAATAAAAAAAATAAAAAATAAAGTACGGTGGTTTATCTGAAAACAGACCATGCATTCAAACAACAATAATATATGTGAAAGGTATACAGGGTTTTTTTTCTTAGTAGAAAGCAGCAAGGCAAGGATCTGCAGCTGATTTAACACAGCACGTCAACCGAAAGTTAAATGAATTTAGGATGTTTTGAGCGTTATAAACAACAGAACTGTCTATGGAACTATTAGCCCCACACAGGGCAGAATGCCATCCCTGAATATGCCATTGATGGCTGCAGGAAATAAATATCATTTTTAAGAATTAAATGAAAAGACTCATGGAAATGGAGCCAAATACGTTCTGGTACTCACTGGAAGAAAAATGCAGCAGGTTTGGGTGGAATGAGTTATGAATTGTTTAAAAGAAAACAGAAATAGGCAGTTAAAGGTGCGCAGACACCGACCGTATCACTAACAGAGAACTCTGTGAAACCGAACCAGTCTCAAACTTCAGGGTCGATCCCAGCGTCCTTTAGGTGGGCTGTAGATTCAGCACTTCTGTATCTACGTTCTGCCGATACAAAGAACTGCATGTGGTTTATTTTTTTTCTAGAGTTGCTGTGCCTCTGAGCAATGCTTTTCACTTTATTTCTCAGTCTACGATATATTCCATAATTTTAATAACTATTCTAGTTTAAACAGAGAACATAGCTGTCAAATTACTATTCAAAAATGCCTAGGAAAGGAAGAAAAAAAGCCATTTGTATCCTTAGGTGTGGCTCCTCCAGGGAAAATTATTTCTGAGTATTCTGTGGGTAGATTTTGCAGCCTTCCGTTTGGTTTCATTCTTGTGAATCAACATACAGTAAAACTTGTTTCTGGCAAGGCACAAAGAGCACAATCCAGTCATTTTCTTCTTGCTAAATACTTAGCTTTGCTCAAGTAACAAAAAGGAAGCAGGGTGTAAAAAAAAAATAAATCTGTAGGTTGTGGAAATGATTGATGACAAGTATGCTGAGCACAGAAACACCTTTATTCAGTAGGGTGCCACGCTCAGAAATTCCCTTGCTGTTGAATAATAGCGCACGGCTGCCACAAGAAAGCCCCTCCCTGCTGGGAAATTTTGAAGCCAGGCGTAAAAGTTCTGTGTCTCTCTACAGAGACAATTTATATCCGAAATGACAGCTATGACTACACCTTTGAGATAGCTTTCAGGGAAGGAAATAGAGTGCACCTGGGTGTCAGTGCATGAAACAGTGTGAGAAATGGATAGTGTTATTAATACAAGGTCCTAAATACTTTAATGGGAAGAAAAATTTACCGTCCATGGATGCATGTTTCACTTTATTAGAAGCTTTATTGCTTCAAGGACGGAGGGAAACTCCTGTTACAAGATGTTTCAAAGGCGCTTCTCATTGTTCAGCAAAACCATACCCAAACATAAAGGAAACTGCCTGCCGCTTAGTTAGATGGTTGCCATTTTCATCATCTTATAAATCCACAAATACATCCAGGGCAGGAGCTGCGGGAGCAGCTCCTTGCATGCAGTATGGCCTTTTGATTGTGTTTCATTCTAAAAGACATTTCCTACATGAGCTTTCAAGTGACATGACAATTACTTTGGCTAAACTAGATGTGAACAACAGATGTAACTCAACAAAGAACTCTCATTTTAGCCTGTCTCAGGACTTCCACAGAGGTAAAAAAAGAACCCAGTGCTGGAGTGACAGACCTTTATACAAGTATGCGGATAATAAAATCCATGGCTACCTTAAAGGAAGAGATGTAACTGAAGGAAGAAGGAGATGTTAAGGTGGATCATATGGAAGGACTTCAGAAGGTACACTCTGAGGAACGTGTTCTGTCACTTAAGTCCGATGATGCACAAAATTCATCAAACAGTTATAAAAATCTTCAGTGAATTATAAAAAGCTACCAGATGGAAAAAGGCTAGATGAGAAAGGTCTGAGTTACTCAAGAGCATAATGATTTCAAAGCAAGGAACAGCAGGAACTAAGGTGAAATTTTAAAGTAAAAATAAATTTCTGAAAACGAGAAGATGAACTTTTGTTCACCATCAGAAAAAAAAAAAAAGAGGAAAGGAAAGACATTACCATGCTCAGAACTTCAGAGACAAAACTAAAATAGAGCACAGTTTATGCAGACACGAAGGAAGGAAATTATTCTCCATGCCAGATGGCCAATAAAAGGTCTATATCTCTTTACATCCTAGATATGAGATATAAAAAGTGAGTAGGCCTTGTAATGTCTATCATGAGTGAAGTCAGGCAGCACAGGACCTGCCGCCTTGCAATGACTCAGAGTGCTGTGCCGCAGCTCTGTACAGAAGCGGGTTTTTAGCAAACCTCCTTCAACTGCTCAAAATGCTCTTGGCAAACAGCAAACGGGCAGGAATCGCCATCGCTGCTCAAAGCTCTGAACGCGCCAGCATCACACTCGGGCTTGCTGTTCGTTAATGTTTTTTTCCATGGGGTAATCCTCTGTAGGTATACTACTAACATTATTTTCGCTACTATTCTTGGTACGGTGGAAGTTTCTTTGGAGTTGGAGCACTGTCAGTCCTGCTGGAGCTGTGCCGGTAATCTGCGAGGCAATTGATTCAGCCTGTCAGTTTACTGAACACATTCAGCAAAAATGAACACATCAGAAGCTGTGCTCCAGCACTGCCGGCTTCTCGCCACTTTATTTTTGACCCAGATGATTCATTTTGTCTTGCAATGACATCCGCTGGAAAGCAGTGGGGTATGGATAGGGCTCAAGAGGAAACTCGCGCATTTCCCTTTGTGTATCTCTCAGGATCACGAGCTTCCCTACTTTACAGCAGCATGAGAGATGACTTTTTCTCAAATGTTCATCAGATAAAAGTAAAAAGGTCACTCTTTGATGTGACTTCACAACAGCAATAGAAAAGAAGATAACACTGAGGACGTACACCTTCTAGTTATTTCCAACTACAGTCCCGTAATAACAGCCTGTTTTCCTTAACCGTATCAACATCCTATATTGGTGTCTTAGTTATCCACTTTGCTTGGAAAACAAAAAAACCCTCTAAGAACCATGTGGATTTCAAGCTACACAACATACAGCAACTACAAAATAACATAAAGGTATGCAGCCAGTGATTGAAACTTTTAGTCTGAAAATCTTATAGTGCACTCTATATGAGAAATATGGATTAATTAGCTGGTTTACATCAAAATGATGGCCAATTTTGAACTCCATATATTAGGATTTTCAAATATTACAGACGACACCAAAGAGGCTATTTACCTAGATTTGTCACAGAAGTTATTTTATATTGTAAACATTGTGTGATCTGGAGTTTATAGATAAAAAATATATCTTAAATCACTGTTCAAAAAAATCATGGCAATAATTTCTTGGGTGTTAAGCCTGTGTTTTATGTAGGTCATTTGATATTTTTGCACATAATGACAGTGATATTAAATATCTGCACACTTTTGCAATCTCTTCCAACATTTCATTATCGATGCTCTTATCTCCTACGGCTGTTGAACGTAGTTGCTGTTACAGCCTGATACGCACGATTGTGAAATCCGTCCAAGAGGGACAATCAAATCTCTGCCTTACTCTGTGGTTTAGTCCTCTGTCTGCAGCCCTGAGCACCCTGCAGGGTTATTCTTCTGCTCCAGTTACTGGGGAAAGCTTTGCAGAAGACGTGAGTCTTGCACACCAACCTGATCATGGCAGGGCTTTTACTTTTTTTTTTTTAAATATTCCTTGGGAGGGGGCGATCCTGAACTTAAATGTTAATGGTATCACAGGATGGCTCTAGCAGAGTAGATTTACTCTAACACAATTTCCGCTATGTCTGGTAGCTCCATTAAGAGCTGAAAAGCAATACTGTATTTATATTTTGTCTTTCACTATGAGCCAGTTCTTTCACAAGTTACATACTCTAAGACACCTGACATCAGACAGAACTCGCAAAAGTGAATGAGAACATAAGTAGGCCTTTTCTGTTTAATAAAATACATTTGTAGCTACAGAAAAGCTAAATTTTCATATTAGAAGCTTCAACATCACAATGTGCATTACATTTATGCAAAGGCTAGTATGTTCCAGTCAGAAAGAAATCACTGCATCGCTCTGCTCTGTTCTAGTGAAAAGGGAATGCCTGGGCAGAAATATATTTCAACTTTATGTATTTAGCCAAAAACAAAACTCAAGAAAACAATTATTTTCCTACAGATTTACTACAGAGTCATTTCTTTGAAGCATCAAGAGCAGACTTGCAGAAATAACAGGTACCGCAGGTCAAGGTAAATAAATTGTTCAAATGAAAGTGGAAAGAACTGAGAGAACCAAGGCAAGCAAGTTTACTTTAGAAACAATTTCTATAAGCTTATAGATGGATTGAGGCTATTAAAACCAATGAGGAATTCTAGAGAGACAAAAATGGAAACAGTGGATTTTCTCTCATTGTTTTATCTTTAAAACAAAATCACAAATCATGCACGGCAATCCTGAGCTGCAGAAACCAACAGCAGAATTCGCAAAAAATTTAACAGACCAGGACTTCAGTTTGGAACTCAGTTTGAAAGTCAATTAATGAAAAGGGTAGGTATTATGAAACTCACAGGAAAAGTAATTTAAGCAGTTCTGCTGAATATTTGAATCTCTCTTCTTACATACAATGGGAGTTTATTGATGGCTTTTTATAGTGTCAAATTTCCAGTACTCACAGATTTACTTTTTAATTCTATTTTAAGTCTAAGCCTGTCTAGATCTTGAGGCTTTCATCCAGTTTTCAGTAAGATTTTGGTGTCTTTCAAATGTAAATCTGATTCAAATTAATCACAAGTGAGCATCATCTATTTTGTCAATTGATGCCCACTACTCAATGTATTGCTGAAGGAAGAGAAAGAAACAGCTGCAGGGATGAGAATCAAGACACTTTATCAACCCCTGCATTGTCGCCAAGTTAGAATCGTTCATGTATTTTTTCTTACAGATATTTTTCCTCCATGTTTTTTTTGTTTTCATTTAGGTATTTCAGGAGTTACATTGTACATTAAAAGCAGCTAATTAACATCAGCCATCCTGTTTTGCATGCTAGAAAACATATAAGAAATCACGTCTCAGTGTTCCTGTATTTTTTTAATGTGTAAGTATTAAATCAAGATACATAGTAGTGCACATACTTGAAAACACTACGTTGGTACCAATACAAATATTATGGCCATGCACCTAATGTTAGGAAACTCTGCTTGACTTGTATCTTAGGTGACACCACTAACACCAGTAAGATAGGTAGTTCAGGGTACAAATTAACCATAATGCTGCAAGATTTCCAACTTACATTCATTTCATTAAGAAGAATGGTTTAGTACAACTACAATATTGTAAACAAATACTAACATAGATTTGTTTGACATAGTTGCATGCATGTAGAAGCACGGAAAAACCTCAAACCCGACAACAGCTCTGCAGCCTTATTAACAGTGTTTTAAAAGACAACGGTCCCTGTAGGCTCATTGAAAAAAATCAAGCTGAGTCTGCTTGCACCAGCTTTTACCCAGCCACCTCCCAGAGAAATCCCACCTCTTGCCCCTGCCTCCAACTCTTTTTGGAGGGGGAGAAAGGGCTTGATCTCAGGAAAGCAAGTTCATCTGCATCCTTACTTTATATTTTCACAGGCATCAGCTAAGGCTCCCAGATGTACAATATACTTTACTTACACTTATTTCACTTTTCCTTCCCCCCCCCCCCTTAAATATACTGTTTTCACAGCTCTCTGCAGACAGACTTGTAAGCGAACAGATACTCAGAAACTAAAGCGATCTCCCACTCTAATGAAAATTCAAGATACAGAACACGGATGGAAACGTTCCAGCTCAGTTGGGCAAGAGTCGGTGGGAATGCGATTGAGCACAGCCATATGAAGCAGCCGATATAACAGATCAGACATTTTCCTCATTGCAAAATATAAGCAAGGTTCCTGCAAGTCAGATTAATTATTATGATTGGAACAACTGCTAGCACCATCCCCAAACAGACGCTTTATGTGAAGTGGCCCAGCAGGTAGCAAAGCACGCACCTCGATCGCAGCAAACTGCAGAGGAAAGTCAAAGAGCGTCCTTCCAACTACACACTTGCAACAGAGTGGCCACTGACTTGTGTATGTCAAATTATAAGCAACACAGGTACACTAACCAGAGTTGGCCTGCAAAAAGAAAACTACTTTTTGTTCAGCTACATGAGCACTCACAGAGTAATAAGTAAAACCAAATCCCATTCTGATTCATTTGGCACTCATTCCTGTCTGGGTTTGAATACCCTAATTGCTCTCTGTGTTGCTCTGTTATCTCCATCACTGGAATTTCAGACCGTCCAAACAAGCTCTGAAGTTCTGGTGCTGTGAAGTTGTCTACCTTAAGCCAAATTGCTGAAAGCCCTAAATGACTGGCAACCACTAGAAAGGCTTCAGAATGCCCAAGATATTACAAAATCACTATGGTCTCTCTTTGGAAAGGTAAGCTTGCTTGTTATTGTTTCCATTTTATATCCCTCACCTGGGTGAGGGGAATGCCAATAGGACTGCAGTATGCTCTCTGGTTTATGCATCTGAAAAGAAAGATTCCTCTACTGAAAATGTTTTGCGTTCCTCAACCTGTAAAAAGTCACACGCACTTATATTTGATCAATACAAAGCGTAATAATCCCAACAGAAGAACAGTCTACAAATAACATTGAGTAGTTATTAAAATACTAGACTAAGCAAAAGTCCTCCCTATGTAAAAGTGTTTTAACAAAAACCTTTTACAAAAGACGGGAATCCCTACTGGTTTACACGGTGTTGTTCAATGAGAGTAACCAGTGTTACGTGTCCTCTGTCACAGGCAGCGCTGACATGTCCGTAGGGAAACAACTGACGGGTTCCCCTCTATGTCAGCACAGAGCTGCCCTGCTGCAAGGACACGACATGACAAGGGAACCGAAACCACCCCACCTCCTGTTAGCAATACAGCTGCTTCGCTCACTTGCTACAATCAAATACAATATGCACTTTCTCTGCAATGAGACCTCCTCAGATTGAAAGATCTGAGCATTTTCTTTCTCAGCCCTCATAACTTTGCACTGAAAAGGCAGAGCAGCACAAAGCCATGTTATCACAAGCAGAGCCCGAATGGAACCCAACAGCCCCTGAGAAAAGACCTGAACAGCTTTAGAGAAACCAACAGTTTCTGACATGGGTGTTTGCACAACGTAGATTATTTCTTTCTTGCTGTGTATCTTTAATTTTTACTACAGCATCTAGAGGAAAAAACCAGATCTTTGTTCAGTACTGCTCAACATCAGTCATTTACACCAGTATCAAATTCATTTAAAACAGTAAAAAAGATATTTTACAAATACATTAAGCAGTATTACAATTTGAATTGCCATTACCCTATTTAACCTCTTAAGCATTAAAGCAGGAGGATATCAACACCCTTATCAACATAAAGGCATTTGCAATGCCTATGCTGTAAAAAAGAAAAAAAAAGACACTAAGCAAAAATTAGACAATATAGTAACTAAAAGACAGCTTGTTTCACCTGATTTTTTTGAGCTTGGGGCAACACAGTTAGAAGGCAAGGTGATATTTTAGATTAGAACTGTTTTTTCCATAAAAGCCTTGATTTTAAACTTGTATATGACATTGCAGAGAACTTGAAGTTCAATAAAGGAAAACGCATGCACATGGGAGCATTTTCTTAATTGGACTCTTGAGCTGAAGACACAGATGTATTTCTGGTAGATGAAATGCTTCATATTAAATGTCAAGATGTAGTAAAGAAGTGACACTTCAAATGAACTGAAGAAAGAAGCAAAACGGAAGAAATTTAAGGCAGTGTTTATTAGCTGAGGATATTCTATGCATAGAGCAATTCACACTTTTAAACTAATTTCTGCCTATTTGGGATAATGATTCGGTGTTAGGAGTCAGGAATACAAGTCAAAACCAGTATGTGAGGGGAGAAGGAAACTCCTATGGAAATAATTAGAGAAGATGTAACACCACTTTGAGGAAGACTACTATCTTCAGCTGGTCTAACTAACACCAATTGTATTCTGTTTCTGCTCTACAAGTATACTCTAAGGAACATTTTTCCAGAAATGTATCTCTAGGGCCTTATTCAATGCCTGGTCCAAGCAGACAACCTCCAAAGCCATAGGCATGCTTCTCCTCCTGCCACTTGCCCCCAGCTGGTGCCTCCATCTATTGCAGGACCTTTGTGTTTTGGCAGCTTTAGGCCATTTCAGTGGCTGTCCTTTCCTCTTGGCTTCCCTCCGTAGGGGTACCCTCTTCCTTTACCACTTGATGGCTTCTGGCTCGTCTTGCCCTTTGCAGACCTCTATACTTCCAGTCTTCATTTTCTACAGTGTTTCTGACCTCGCTTTCACATCTTTTTTAAAACATCTTAAAAATTTCCATCCATTCAGCATACCATTACTGTCTTGCTATGGACACCTCCAAATCCCTTTCACTCTTTGAATTAGTTGCCTTTACTCATCACCTATTCTAATTCAGCTTCACTAGCTTTCTCTTTTCGCCCTGTCAGACACTTTTCACATCCGTCTTTCACAATCCTCCCTCCCTTTCAAAAATGATACAGTTTCTCCTGTCACCTCTGACAACCCGTCCTTTCTGTTACTGACATCATGGCACCACCACATCCTGAGGTCTGATTCTCCTCCCCTCGTGCTGCTGAAGCATGCGTGAGAAAGCACTCTGATTTTGCCGGCTTCCTGCACTTTGCATCGATTCTCCCTTCCCTCATCTTTGTCCTTTATCTTTTAGAACAGCCCGGATTGATCCTTCTGCTGTCAGCCCTTGTTACCACTACAGCTCCCTCTTACCCTCCACCGTGCACACGCTCCTCTGTTTAAACATTATATTAACATTTCATCTGAAAAACTAACAATCTTCTCTAGACATCTTTCTTGATCAGTGCACTCACTTGCAAGTCTAGAACTGACCTTTAAAATCTTACCAACCCTGATCTGAAAAAATCCTCAAATTTATGATTTACTCACGTAGCCTAGATTTCTCCGTCTTCAACTTTCATGTTCTTTTTATATCTGCCCACCAGAACTGATGCAGATTAATAGGTATAGCTCCTTTTTGCCAGTCCTTGAATTATTTTTTCTTCCTATTTTCAATATTTTCAGCATCTGACGAACATGATTTGTCTTTTTCTTCTTCTCAGCTGAGCTTTCTCCTCAGCTGACTTTCAAGGAAAGTCAAAACTAGAACTACTACTGCTATTAAAAATAAGACTTAGATATCACTACAGATTTACACTCATATTGCTGGAACAAAGAGCAGAAAAGGCATAAGGAGAAAGTAAGCAAAGAAAGAGAGGGAAATGTAAGCCAAGTCGTAGGCTGCACCAAGATTAAGGGTGGCTTTGGAGTTAAGGAACTCATAATCCTCCCACCTGCACTGTCAGCCTTCTAATTTTTTTTCTCGAGGTTACAATGTGCCCTCATGGTTTTACGTATCACTGCATTCTGGGGCACCTTCTCCAAAATGCCCCTCTGTCATTTTCCTTCTCCATTATCATTGTATCGTGCTTTGAAGATAAGGATGCAAACAGACAGGTTCAATGGTAGAAAGATTACACTTAAGCTATCAGACACAGCAGATTATTTTTACATGGGAAAATAAAGCTGCAAAGTTGATTTGTTTAATCAATGTCCATCCCAACCAGCTGGAAGTAAAACAACTGGCATGTGGGTGGTAGCAACATTCAGATCAATGCTACATGAGCATATTTGACACTATTTATATCTAACACAGGTGTATATTATTTATATATTTGCTGGAAGGCAGCCAACCACCAGACTTCCGAGGAAGCACTTACACAATGGTCTTATACACTAAGATTTTAAAAAATAAAAAGAAGCCCACAATTCTCCTTCATCTCTCCTGTTCATACTAATTCTCCATCTCCATGCTGGAAGAGCAACTGAAAATCTGGATGCTCACAGGAATTCACCAAACACTGGTTTTTGGCCTACCACAATAAGATACCTACTACAACAAAATTTTCAGGCTCAATATTTTATCTTGAAGACAATTTGAAATTCCTTTGCTAGATCTGAAACTGGCTTGTACACAGAAAGACACAAAAAGTTCTAGTAAATGTCAGCAGCAACGTAACATACACATAATTGTAACAGAGCAATGAATCTGCTTGGCATTAACTTCACTAAGTCACTTCTGGGTCAGTTCTACCACAGAATAGCAATTTTAAGCAGAACCTGCAAGAGTTAGCTCTCAAAGCGTACATTTACTCACTTACTTGCAAAATTCTCCCTGACAACAAGTTAAAAAAAAGTCTGGGTAATTTGGAAACAAAATTGGAAAAAAAAAACAGAGCAAAACACTGGTTTTGTAAAACCAAGTGACTGACACTGCCAAGAAAAAAGAAACATTCTGATTTTTCAGCACACAGGTATCAAAAAGTCAATCTGAAAAGGAAAGAATTATATCTCAAATAGTAATCAGCCAAGAGCGTGTAGCATCTTAGTTAAATAATTTAATCTTGAGCTTAACGGCTTTTACCAATGCCGTAGCATATTGTGATTACAAAACACCGTTGCTCTTGGGCGAGGTTCCCTGCAGCTCCGTGCACAGCCGCGATGGACCCCGGCCCGTCCACAGGCGAGACCTGAGGTTAGGTACAGCTCTGAGCTCAGCCAGGGCGGTAATTTAAATGCACTTTTAAATTTCTCTCACTTCATATAAATACCCTGTTTGAAAACTTTTTTTTTTTAAGCAAATACAGTTTATATTTCTCTCCAGGCACAATTCTTTCTATCCAGGCACAATTCTTTCTAACCTACAATAAATACTATTTATTCTAAAGTTAACAATGGTTATGTTTAGATCAGAAATCATTAACAACCAACCTGATATATGATCATACAATTTTTATTGTAATAACATTTCACTTCTAAGCAGATTATTTCCCAAAAGCCACTGGTGTAGGTATAAAATATGTCTGTATTTTGTAATCTTAAAAAAATATAAGTTTTTTAAAAGTTGTATTCTAAGTGGAATGATAAACACGATCAGTCTAAATCCATGGCAAGGCACCGTGCTTTGTCCATAGCACTACACGTTCTGTGAGGAGGTACATCATGTGATGAAGCACTTTTTCCCAGCTCTGTCATCTGTTTGTTGTGCATCAGCAACCCTGTTTATGCCATTTGTATGTGTAGGTAGTATGAGAGCTGTCATTATAATTGCACTTTTCAAAGAGAGGCACAATGATATTTGCATTTTTTGCTTGCAAGATTATACAGTTAGGGAAGTCTGCCTTTGGAAAGTGCACGGAGGGAGAGTCTGATTCTCCCTGGCAGTGGGAGAGCAGAGGTGAGGATGAATTCATCGTCCCTGCAGAATGGTGGCAATCTGCGGATGCAACCTGAAACACCCTTCAGCCTGCCACAGCGCTCAGGGAGACCAGTAAAACCATCTAATCCTCGCTGCTGACTGGCTGAGATTCAGAGGTGTGAGATAAATGATGCCTTCAGCCAACAAAACAGTGGAAACAGGAGAGGCTGAAGATTCCTCCTATGCCACAGGCTTTGTACAGATTTGAGAACTTTCATACAGAGAGCTTGTTTGGCTGTTTCTTCACAAGTAAAACGCTCACAGTCCTTTCCCTCTTTCCTGGTACGACAGGCTTGCACACGGCTCAGCCTTTTGTGATAGAAAAACCCAATTAGTTCCTTCTGTGACATTTTATAATTGAGATCTTTTCTGAGCTGAACTTCGAGACTGCCCAATAATATTTCATTCCTATTTATCAGTAACATGCTCGCTAATGCATTACATGGCACCATTAGCATCTATATACTCTGAGATTAGTCAGTGTTTCCATTAGGGAATTATAACTCATCCTTACAATTTGATTCCAGACAGAATTGTAGCTTTCAACGTCAGAGCCCGGAGTGATTTAAATAATGGAACTGGGCTATAAAATCTGTTTAGTTTCCAGTTTATATTTTGTATTTCAAACAAAATGCAAAACTATTGAAAGAGTTAAAATTGGGTTATTGTAAAGCACATTTAGGATGCAGTTTTACTCATATCAAAGATTGCTGCTTTTGTGCATTTATCTTTTTTAAATAACGTTATTTCTATGTTGAGTATTCTACAAACACTTTTCTCAAAATAAAATTTCACAAGGATACTTACAATACAGATTTGCACATCCATCTATCACCGTACAGATAACTAATACCATTACAGGGGTAGTTGATAAAAGAATATTTTGGATGTACAATGGCTATGAAATTCTGAAGAACATATAAAGCTCTCTGATATTTTTCAGTTGACAGTCCTACACCATCACATTGTATCAAAGACAGCATTTTACATTCAAGGAACAGCTTTCTGCAGAAGAAAGATGAGAGTGCCAGGAAACTCATTTATAAAATGAACAGCAATCTTTGACTGAGGTTTTCATAACTGTATGCTTAAATATAGGTTTTAAGTGCCCAGATATACATCATTCTTTATTAACTAGTCATTCTGCGCACAATGGGTAAGACAGGATGTTTGGAGTCCCAGGGAGAATCCCAGATGTTTCTGCTACTCTTGTCAGTAAATGTTGGTATCCATGGATAAGCTCTCCTTTGATTTATAATTAACTCTGATTCTATGACCTACTTAAAACAATGTATATAACAAACAGCTTCCCTGGTAGTTTTACTCTTTTTATTCTGGCTTCAATCAAGTTTTATAAAATTATTGTTTTATCACATAACCGAACTCAAATTATTTCATTTTATATTTGCTATTTTGTATCAGAGAGTCTGGAAGGGCCTCTAGAAGTCATTTAGTCCAACCTTATGCTCACAGCAGGGCCACTTCGGTCAGGTTGCTCAGGGATGCATCCAGGTAAGTATTGAAATGCTTGAATGACGGAAATACCACCATCTCTCTGCGAAACCTCTTCCAGTACATGGTCACCTTCATACTGAAAATATTTTTTCTTAAATCTAATCAGAATTTCCCATGCCCATTGCCTTTTTTCCTACCATTGGGCATTTCTGGGTAGAGCCTGGCTCTATCTTCTCTACACTGTCCTGTTAGGTAGTTAAAGACAGCAATATATCCTCCCTTAACTTATGTTCTTAAGGCTGACCAAGGTTCTCCTTAAGCATCACAGCTTTCAGATCCCTGACTATCTTGGTTACCCTCAGCTGGACTCACTCAGTTATATCAAAGTCCTCCTGGTACTGAGCAGCCCAGAACAGGACACAGCACTCCCAGTGGGACTCATGTCCTGTGTGCTAAAAAAATTATACAGTGATTTTACTTTTATTTTTACAGATCTACTGTATTTATATTTATAATGTATTATTTTAAATTTATACTTATATTTACAATATTTACAATAAAGTCATGGTATAATACATTTTTTTAAAAAATAAAGCTTTTATCACTGGTTCGATAAATGCAGCATTTGATTAAAACAGTGAAATCTTTGCTATATACCCCCAGGAACACTAGCAAGCAAAATGATAATTGAGCTGTTTTCCAAAGGGAAGTATATGTGGCACTTTTACTACACAATTTTAATGTAGCATTGGAAACCATTACATTTAACTTTGGAAAACAGTACTAAAGAACAAACGTCCACTGAACTAGTCAACAGTAGAAAAATAAAACGGAACAGGCAAAAAAAAAAAGTTGCTAATGTTACAATTCAGAGTCACAACACTTAATTTGCTTAGACTTCCAACATTTGTCTTACAGAGTTAATCCTGTTATAAAATTTATTTACAAAGCTTTATAAGGGAGGTAAAGTTACAGGAGTCTTACGCAAATACGAAAATTGCAGAGAGAGGAAGTATTAACGAAGTACCACAAGAACTATCACGGTCTGAACACAAAGAAAACAATCATATTATGCTCTAGAGATCATTCTTTAACATAGGCTGAGAAAGTCCACAAGACTATTATGACAAAGAAAAGGATGAAACACAAAAATGAAAAGACGTGTTATTTCCCTAAAGTGGGAGACAGGATGTCGAGCACTGAAATAAATTGCCTAAGGCAACACATGAAGATACACGTGCTGAAACCAAATCTTCTGAAGCCCAAACTTAAGTTTACAGTAATTCAAGAGCTCTGGTTTCTGTTCTTGTGCATTAACCCATCCTCTGAACAGCCATGATTCTTCTTCCACTTAATCAAAGGACAAAACTCGAACTGACTTAAGAGCATCGGTGCAGTACTTGGGAATGGACAGGTCTCTCCGGTACCCACAGAGCATGACAAACCCCAGTGGCGAGGTGGCCCTGGGAGAAGCTGGGACGTGTGGCAGGGTTGCATTGGGTGAAGAAAGGACGCAGGAGGGTGCTCCTGGGCCTGGGCACATGGACAGGCTCCTTCCTGGGCCGTACAAACAAGGAGACTAAAAGCCACCCATGCTCCAAGCAACAAAGTGCTTGTCATTCGCACCTCAATTGTGCTGCCTGCTGCTTCATTCACTCACTACCTCTCCCTTATCCTGAGACACCCATACAACAACTTTATTTCCACATTACCAAATTATTTGCTTGTTCTCTCTCTTAACCTTCTACCCAGTGACAGCCCACTCAACCCACCTCTGCCTTCTCCAAAAAAATGTCAGGATATGGTTTTGTTCCTTTCAAATATCTTTCTAAATCGCTCTAGATTTGCTGTTAACTCTGCAATATATGCACATTTATATAAACATACACACACACACAAAACACACGGTGTATCTAACAAGCAATATATTTGGTACAGCGAAAATGAAAGGCCACACAAATATTAATTTTAGCCTGTGCTATTAAAAAAACCTCAAATGTTCTACTATGCCATAAAGTTTCAATAGGAAACTAATACATTTTTCTTTCAGTTTGTTCAAGGGCTTTACATGTTCCTTAGTATACATTTCTATCTATATCCTGAAACTGAAAATAGATAAAGAAAAATCTATTACTATAAAACTACTTACTTTTTAAAGTTTATAATTAGAAAGATGCAAAACTCCAAAAAAAGCACACTGATTTTAAACAAAGAGTATGAAAATAAGAAGCTTCTATTTAAACTCAATCTCATATTATAGGAGTCGGGTAGTTATATTTGTTTACCACAACTTAGAGTCTGGTTCAAGGTTGAAGCCCTCCCCAGAGTGTTAGAAAATTAATAGCTGTACAGCACAGAGAAAGTTTCCTGTCAATCTATGAACAAGTGAAACTGCGGCAGGCAACACATGCCCAATGATGGCACGCTTGATTACTCAATATTCAGCCCTGCAGACCACCTTTGCTACAAAGAAGTCTGAAAGGAGAGATAAAAAAAAAAAGTTGCAATGAACAATAGCAGCACATAGTACTTATTAGTACATCTACTATTCCACTGCTGCATGTGCTGTAGAGCCAAGCTCAGGCACAAGGACCTGGGGAAGTATTTGATAGGATTCCACTGGCTACAAATTTTGCCCTTGATTTGAAATTTCTTTAAAACTGAAAGTATTTTTGCATCAAAATAGTCAGAGTATCACTGTGTGTCAAGTGACAATATCAGCCTTCATCTACTGTTCTTGTCACGGCCTTGGTACCACAAACAAGAACGCGACTTCCATTCATTTCAACCGCAGCAGTGCTTACTCCATACCGAAAGACATCATGTAATTGATTTTAAGCTGATTAAGGGGAGCATACAACACCAGTTCATTCCCAGTTCTATCTTCTGTTTCTGTTTCCATTTTGCCAAGGACTTGAAAACAAATAGAGTAAATATGATATTTTCTCTAGCCACAGTAATAAAATATTTTTAATCTGTTTGTGGAAAAATTGGTACAATGTTTGCATTAGATATAATTTTATTTTCTCTCCTAAATGGATTTAATTTTACCAAGTGCTTAGTTAAATTTTAAGCCTGGAGGAAACAGTTGCCAGTCAAAAACTATTATACAAGGCAACATTTTTTGTTGCAGTTCATTCAATGACCTGAAACACTATCACATTTCAAGAAACTGATGCTACCACAGGAACTGAAGCATCCGGTAGAATTGCAAATGTGCTGTGATTAGCAAAGCTGAGCAGGAAGCTGGGGACAGAGAGGGCTGACAGATAAAGACACTCGGGTTTCTCCTCCTGCCCTCCCTACCCCATCCCCTGCCCTCCCCTCCGCCCAGGGTTTGTGGGTGCAGCCCACGAGAAAGGAGGCTCCCAACGAGCTACTTGACACCCGGCTCCGTGCCTTTGGCATACGATGGGCCTCCTGAGGCGGTCAGGTCACAGCGCAGTTATTGCACAAGTCCAGGGCTGCGCAGTAACTAAATCCTATACTGACCGGTTCTGGGACATCCTAAATATCTTCTGTTCACTGGACTTCACACAGTTTTGGGGTGCTAGAGGGTACTCTCTCGTGTAATCCTGTATTATTTACCATAACCATCCCCAGGAGCAGAATTCAGTGCCAGCAGAAGCAACGCTGAACGCAGCAAATAAAATACAAATAGGACACAGATGTATGAATGACTATTTTTCTCATTAATAATGTTATGTACAAATGAATATCATCAATCTGGTTTCTTATTTGAGGAATATAAGTTGCCTTACCTTTGGCAGTGTTAAACAGTCATCTAAACACTTATCTAAACCAACTTTGGGTGTAAACGAAATAAAAAATTGGACCAGAACTACTGGCAACTAACAGACTAAGTAAAACACCTTATAAAAAATACTTTAAAACTCTGATTATCTCATCAAATATAGTTGCTTATCTATGGCAGATATTTACAGTAAACATACCACAGTAAACCACGAATGGATGTTCTGATTACTAGGTAAAAGTTACTTTAGCAATTATATTCACAGAAGTTTGAAGCATGTGTATGTGATATAGAGCGGGATATTGCTAATGCTGGAAGGAAAACAGATTCTACAAAGGAGGTTCTGAGAGGGTGAAGAGTAGGCACATCAGATTTTGCTTTTGTTCCACTTACAAATGAAAATGAGACCTTTCAGCTTTCCAACTAAATAACAGACAAATAAAATAATGACCCAGAATGATCTGACTAGACAGTAGAGTACTCCACATTTCAGAGTGAACAAACACCCAAACCTAAACTTCTTGGCTACAGTATCATATTACTCACACTGAGGTTGTTCCATGGGACCAAATACATCAGTTGAGAGATTCACGGAGTGACCAATTTTAAAATATTCGGGGTTCAAGTGCCTCAGCTATTCTGAGATGCAAAAATGCCCTGCACTCACCCAACCAGAAATTGTATCCTAAAAAAACCAAACCCAAAGCCAATCAAAAAACCAAAAACTCTTCCTTCCTTTTTTGCTGACCTAACTCCACACACAGCACATGCATGCCAGCACCCCAGAGATCCACTGATGAATTCTAAGGTTCTTGTTCTTTTGGCAACACCTTCTCCTGTAGGTCCTCCCTACGTTTTACATCAGTTGCCTCCAAATAATTCCCATGGAGGATGTGAAAATTAGTTACACACAGAGAATTAATTACATACTAGCTGGATCTTGCCCAGAACATGCAAATAAGTGTTAGATAAGATTAATTACATTAAAAATATTAGTTATTAATCATGTGTTAGGCTGCAGAGCAGTACATAGCATTGAAACACAAGGCTATTTAGCATGTTGCCACAGAGCCATAAAAAGTTTTGCTCAAACAAGTATATGTTACCTTCACTTGGGCAAAACTCTTTAGTAAATCGAAGTGAACATTCAGTATGTATCGGGATTTTGAGTCAAGAGGGATTGGTGCAACAGGCCTGTACAGCACAGGACAGTAAATTTATAACCCGGTACATCTAACATAGAATTCAACAGACTAAGAACACCTGCAGTATTTCTAAATGCCTTTCTATGTATGGCTCAACCAGTTTACAATGAAGATAAGAGTGACAGAAGTGATTGGTTTTGTTTGCATTCAAGTTGATAAACAGAAGTTACATGTGTATTTGAATAAATCATACATCATGAATTATGAAATTATACAACATCAGAATGATGAAAACCATTGATTTCTGTGTCTGCCTAAGGGCAGACAGAAAGAACAAAATAATGAGATTTATAGAGTATTCACCAGGAATACTTCAAAAATGATGTACATTTTTCCTATGGGAGAAGATCAATACAATAATTTTATTTTTAAGCTAAGACATGGGTATGGCTAGGACAGCCATATCTCTTATTCTATCTAGTCTCACACGTATGCAATGATATTCACATAATGTCTATACTAGCAAGATACAAATTTTGAAAATATAACACTTCTCTGTGAGCTCCTGGCAGCAGAGAACACATTTTTGCTCTACATGTTGCACTTAGCACAAGCATCCTGGGGCTAAGTGACATTTGCCTTCTTCACTCTACAAAAGAAAATGCTACTTTACTTCAAACAATTAATGACATGTTGTGAAGGACTGATTGAAAAATATACGTTTCCAATTTTATATGCATTATGGAATAAGACAGAAAAGTACTTATGAAACAGTCCAAGCTGTTCCCTAGGAGGAAAATATGCATCAAAGTGTTGGGTGCTTTTTTCATTGGGTTTTCTCTTTTTTTAATGGCTAATACCTTGCAAACAGGCCTACAGCTGTCTCTGTAAGTCTGTCTGTCTTTTGGTGCCCAGCCCCGGGGAACATACAGACCCTTAGCATTACACTGACACGAGACACCACAGTGGGATGGGGCACGCACATCCACCTTGGGATGTGCAGTTCTCTGACTGCTCCTCAGTCCAGGGGACTCCAACGGGAAAGCGTACAGCACCAAGGCTAATACAGAATGAGTTTGTGCTGCACGGTCAGTGTCTCAGGAAAGGCACAAAAAGAACGTGCCAACTTTCCAGCTGGGCAGAATGATATGTCTCTTCTTACTGATAACGCTGTTGTAGCCATCACAGCCTCAGGACAGGCTTGCGTCAAAGTTTGCAGGGGGAAGGAATATCTTTTCTTGGATCAACTAATGCAACTGAAGAATAGACAAGCTGTCAGATACACAAGAATTCTTCAGCTTCTGTTGGATACCAAAAACACGGACTTGGGAGAGATACTATTCTTATGGAAATTCATAATCTCCTCTATCTTGGTCCTTTCCCCACAGTCCCTTCAATGTTCCTTAGGAGACAATTTAGCTGTTTCTCTCTCCCATACAAATAATTGCTTTCCCCTTAACCTCACCCTCCTTCCCTTTACTTAATTATTCAGTTAGTGGCACTTTTTTTCTCTCTGACTGACTAACATATCCACTTAAACTCCCCTGCAATTTGTTCTCAACTTCTATTTAGCTTTGAAGTTTGCTGCTCCTGTTTTAGAAGAGTCTGTTCAGCCAGAAAGCTCATCCACTTTTTTTCCAGGCATCCCAGACTTCAGTAGAGAAAGCAGCTGTAAAGATTCTGGAGATGCTTTTGCTGTCTACTCTTCACTGCTCACCGAAGAAACTGTTATCGTGAGGCACAGTTGGTGGTAATGGTAATGTTGCAGATGGTAAATGAAATTTTTGTTTTGGGGCTGTTACTAGGTAAGGGCCATTCATCGTTAACCATTAATTGGCTGTTAAGATATGTTTAGCAGTTGCTAGAAATTCTTCTTTGTAAGTGTCATGAGGATCCTTAAATAGAACATATGAATAGAATATGCAATTAAACATATATACAGAGAGTATGCCTACATTGTCTCAGAAGTCAAGGTTGCTTGGTGGAGACAGAGTCCTTAATTACTTGTATTTAGGAAAAAAAGGCAATATTTCTAAATCAGTACTGTGATTCAGCACTGTCTTTGGTACTTGCAGTCCCATAGCCAATAAGAAAATATCAAATATAATTTACCATTAATGAACACAGAGATACGGCTTCATTTTTTTCAGACATTTAGTGCCAGTTTATTATCATCTGAACAAAACAGATAATGTATATGTTTTATCTTCATAAAAGGCACTGAAAAAAAAATCACTAATTTCAGCAGGATAAATATTAATGGAACTAAATATAAAAATAGACTGTTCTCTTTTGGAAGTTTTGAGGACAGCAGTTACAAATCTTAAATATGTCACGTTGTTCTAATGAACGTCCTCAAGTGACGGCATGCTCCAGCATAAAGGCACTATGTTGGGAGGACTTTGCTGGTGACACTAACCAATGTACACTTTTTAGAATACAGCACAAATAGCCGTGGAGAAAAAGGGAATGACACCACCCATTTCCCACTGTATCTTTCCCCCTCTATGATCAGAGGTTCCAGACAACCTAACAAAGTGCATAAATGTCGAGTGAAAAGCAAATTGAATCTTTGATATAACTATAGACATGAGTGAAGTCGGCGAGACTATTCCGAAAAGGAACTAAGGTCTACCTATTCCAGTAGAAGCATTTTATAAACGTGGATGACAGATCATTATGTATTATGGTGTCTCGAAGGTAATAATAGCAATAAGAAATAATTTACAACTAGTGCCCCATTTATGGCCTCATAATAGTATGACTTAAATGCTGCATAGACCTTGGACTGGCCCTCAACGAAGAGTGAAAAGTTTTATTCTTTATGAACCTTGCATGATGGCTATGTTATCTGAAGAAGAAAGTTGTTTAAAGTACGAGAGCAGGAAGTTTTCCCTTGGTGTCTCTCTTGCCGTATGACTAATGTGCCCTTTTGATTTCTATTGTATGAAAATCCACTGGGAGGTTTAGGGTAGTTTTATTGCAGAAACCTATCAGATCTTATTGGCCTTCTAGGCTGATTAGCGGTAGGTTGTTTCTCACAGCTCTCCTTTATTCTCCATCATTGTCCCTCTCCTTGAGCTTGAGCTGCTCCGGTGAGGTTTACAATGCTAAATCTTGTTTTGCAGGAATGCGTAGGATGGTTTCTATAGCCCGATTTCTGTGTCACGACGAACTGCATAAGGTGTCCTTAGAAGTGACGGAACCCCTTGCAGTGGATCTCTCTTTTCAGTTCATAAACTTTATTGATTTTTTTCAAATACAAACATGCCATTAAATTCAGAGTCAAAAGCAGCTGGATATTACAAGCCTTCCATGGAAACAAATGTTCAGATTTTTGGATGCCTTCCAGCTACTTTCTCATGCTAGACTGGTGGAAAGCAGGCTTGAAACTGGTGACGCCTGCCAGGATCAACGCAGGATTTTTCTCTAATATGGCTAAGATAAAATCTCTAAAACAGTTGAAAAGAATAAGTGTGAAAGATCCAGGTTTAAACGATGTGTGCCTGTCCCAAACCCAGCTTCAGAGTGGCACATCGGCAGCAAATACAATCCAGCGAAACCCTCACCACTTCCACTTGCTAACCAGACAAGAGTGTAATATTTTACATTGCAATGATACAGTGGGGGGGACTGACATTTTTCCCCGGTTGCTTGCCCTGAGAGAAATGGGGCAAAGCCGAGGTCACTAATACAGAGGTAGACAGCTAGAGAGGGACTTGTGTCCCACAGTAACCCACTACAATCTGAATTCCAGTAAGCTTTGGAGAAATCTGGAACAACAACAAAATTTTGTTGCTAATCCACATAATCATCGCAAAAAGAATTAAATTCTTATTCCTCTGAATTCAAGGAAATAGGTGGGGGTAGAATTTCACAAAATCCAAGGTCCGAAGCTCCTTACTCTATAGTTAGAAGCATAATCAGAAATGTAACTCCTACAGTGAGAAGCTCTAATGCAAATGGTCTGTTCTGGTCATTTGTATTATTAGCTGGATGAAAATCTTTAAGATGAATAATTCATTTGCGGAAAAAATAAAGGATGTCTAGCACTCTGTGAAAGCAGCTTAAATTTGGCAGAGGTTTTACTGGGGGTAAAAAAAAAGCAGAGGATAAGGGAACTAAATATATTTAACTTTTTTTTAAATGGAGAATTTGTTTTATTCTTTTGAAACAATGTTTTGAGACTACATTTAGCTACAATAATTTTAGAAAAAAGGTCTAAGCAAAGAATATTTCATTCCAGATCAGTCCAATTTTTCACATTAGTTATTTTTAAGCGTTCAAACACCAATACAAATTACAGACTTTTTCCACATTTCTTTAATTATTATGACCTGGTTTTCTGCAAGCGCATTGTTGTGTTGTACATTCATTCGCCATTCATTTCTCACAGCATTTCTTTCTAACAAGCCCTTGTTCAATTCGAACAGAGAACATAAACAATTAGTCCAAGCAGTAACATACAGTAACACCTGAAATGTCTTCCAGTACCCCATATTAATTTAAAAGTAATAACAACGAGAATGTCAACGCATCTTAAAAAAAAGTTATTGCTAATTTCTATGTGCAGCAGTCTATGATTCATTGGTTGTCACAAAGAAAATCTTTTGCTGAAATACTAAGCAGGTTATAAAACATCATTTGTGTGTTACTTTCACAGTGGTTTTAATCTGTCATTATAAAACCACCCAATTAGGACAACAAAAAGGAAGGCTATATTTTTTAAGTGCTGTTTCTGCCCAAATTAACTGCTTTATTTTGACATAGCACATTTTTGCCTTATAATTTTTCTGAAGTGTTATGTTTGATTTTTATGTCAAAGAATTACACAACATATTTTATTTTTGTTTTAAATGGGAGCTATGGGAAATCTGCCCTCATTTAGTTGGAACTTGGAAACTCGTGCTAGGATAGCACAGAGTTTTTAACAAAGACAGCATTTTAACCTTTATGTGCTACACCAGAAGGCCAGGACCAGAATGTGGTAGGTTTGTTCCCACTGCACTTCCAAGCACTTTGAATTCAGGCTTTTTATGAACTTGGGTTAGACCGTTAATTATCTTATTAGATTTTATAAAGTACCACAAAAAGGGAAATCTTGGTCTGTAACTTTGAGGCAAACATCTGCTTTTATAGTAAAGTGCTACTAACTTGTGCACTTACAGCAGGCAGAACCTTGCTTTATAATGGCAGAAATAGCAACAGATCTCCAAATTTGCTTGCAGCTTCTGGCTTGAATTATAAACACATTCACTCACTAGGCAGGTCAAGGCTTTCTTTCATCTCATTGTAAAGGTGACCACGGCACCACAGAACCACGCTTTTTCACTCAGGAGTTGTTTTGTGCATTGCTGAGATGTCAATATATTTCGGTGCAATATTTGTTCCTTTGTTCTAAATTATACCAAAACATTATTTTGTACGTATACCCACGTGTTTTCCTACCTCAAGCTTTTACCAGCTCTGTCAGGAAAAGGGATTTTTCTTTAGAGTGCTTCAGGACTAGCTACGAATAAACCAAGACCTCTCTCCAAGACTCCTTGGGGATGGTCTCCTACTATAAAGTATTCCTCGGGGCACTGACAGAAGATGTACATATTTTAAATACATAGCAAGTCTGATGAGGTAACACGTTGTATTTTTGTTGTAGCCACATATTTTTTGTAGGCTCCTACTCCTCACATTGCAACAATGCAGTTTTTTTCCAGTCCTCTCATCACTTCTCCTTCCTACCTCAAGTCTCTACCTTAATGATCAGAAAAAGAGAGGAGAAAACTAAATAAGATTAGGAAATAAGATTCAGAATGAAGAGCATGTGCTCTTTTCACATGAGAGAAGTAGTAGAGAATCCATTAAGCTAAGCTAGCAGGCAAGCTACACCATAGCAACAAAACACGCAAGGACCAAATTATTCTAAAATGGCACAGCACATCCTTGTACAGATCCCCGGACTTACTGTATAAACATGCAACATGTTTTCCACTGCCTTTTCTTCCTAACATTACATTTTGTTCTTTTGCTCTTTCAAGTTCATAGCTGTCCTAACCACCTGGTATATGATATGAAATTGTTTTCCCAGGGAGAACACAGCTTAATTAGCCTCTACATGGTATTTATCCTGCTTATTTCATTGCCAGTTAGAGAAGTAAATCATCTGACAAAAATGTCCCAAATGTGTTTCAGTTTAAATTCAGATTTGCCTCTCTTGCACACACTCAGGTTGAGTCCCTTACTTGCACGAAGCTCTTCTGCTGTCAATCTTATTCACAGCAGAAGCAATGGTAAACTGGAGATTTATCGAAAGTTGTTTGTGGTGGAGAATTACACGCACACATGTCTTTCTCCTCCTTTTCTTTCTTCATTCCCCCTTACAGCCTTTGGAAGCATTGATTTTCCTACAACAGCATTTATGCTTCACAGTTCAAATTTTTTTGGCCACCTGGTCCACAAGAGCTTTTTCAGGTAACAGAGCAATGGACAAGAGTTATGGACAAGCATATATTTGAAGGATTTATGCCTGACTGATAATTAGTGAATTAAAATCAAACCAGCAGCAACGTTCTTTGTGCCTTCACACAATCTCTGGCACTCTATCAATACATAAACTGTTCTTAGGGAAGAAAAGGTAAGCGTCAACATTGAGTCCTCCAAGGTTCAGGAACAGAAGGGTGTGTTCTTTCACTAGTATCACTGGTTTTCTCTCGTGGAACGACTCTGCAATGCGTCTGGACCAAGATGTTGATCTCCTATCAGGATATCACATTGATCATACGATAGAAGCTGTTTTCCTTGCTCTGAAACTCTTGAAGCTATTTTTTTATATATTGACTTTCTATATGATTTTCATTACTATTTAGAAACTACCTAAAGGGCCTATAGTGTCACAGAAGAAGCCTTATGGAAATGTGTATGTTACAGTCCAATGCCCTCACTAAGAATGTTCAGAATGAAGTACACACGAAAGGTTTGAAGCAATGGAGTAATTTCAACACGCTTTTCATAGTCAAAAGCAATTTAAAATGTTTATAGCACCTTTATATTTTTGCTGTGAGTGCTCCAATTTGGGTATCAGTCAAGCTGAATGCTCACAGCACAGTTCAGGACAAACTGAACTTACAAATATAACCATCAAAAAGGAAAATAAAAAGATAGGTCAGAAAGGCCAGCTGGGGAAGAATAACACCCCAAACATAAAAAATCAGTTTTGGTTGAATAAACAGCAGCCATCAGAATTCCTTGTGGTCAGCTATGGATATTGAGCTGAGAGAAAGAAAAGTGAGTCTCTCACCATGAAGATAAACAGAAAGAAATGAAGCTATAAAATCTCAGCAATAGCTAGGTATTTCATTCCAGTTGGTAACATTCTCTTTCCAGGATGATTTCTCAAGTGCAGGTGTCTGCGTATACGTATTTACTTTTTTTTTTATATGGCAACACAGCATTGGCTAAACTTTTTGAAGGAGGCTATTATATTCTTCCAGATTGCTAAAGAGAAAGGAGGTGTGCGTTGCATCTCCTCCAAGTCACCTTTCTTCTGCAGTCAGCAGTGCCCATGTTGGTGCAGCAGCTAGAGTATATACCAAGCCAGGCAGGAAAAGGAGGGTAAACCAAGCTGACACATCCAAGTCTTTAACCCAGTTACCCTCCCTCCCTACTTCCCACCCCCTACATCCATCTGAAGTGCCCTGTTCTTCAATATCCATAGATATTTAATAACATCTTGGAGACCCTAACGCTCTCAGATGCTTTCAATTTTATTCCTTGCTGTCCAAACACACCTTCTCACTCTCCTAAAGCTCCATCTAGTCAATTTTATTGAATGTCTATAAAGTGGCCACCCAGTCCACCTTTCTGGAAGGTCTCTACTGCCAAAAATGCTCCTGTCCATTAGAATGGTTACCGCTGTCCTTCACCAGTCATTAATTTCCATATTCCCTTGGTTTAAAATGGATTTATTTGCTTGTCTGAAATTTAACAAAAAGGCAGTTGCATTTGTGGCCAGCAGCAAAAGCCAGCTTATGCTGGTTGACCCCCAGAACAGTATCCTGACAAACACGATCTGCATTTCATGGGCAGTATGTTAACCCTGAAGCAGTATTATCAAGTTAAAGCCTCAAATTATAAAAGAAGTCATCAAATCTACTAAGACAGTTCCAGAAGAATTACATACACTTTAACTAACTACAGCAATGAAACATGGCACTGATGACGTATTCTCACCCATGCTGACTTTAACACAAAGATAACAATTTATCTTCCACGCCTGATTTCAATGGTGACCATGAGTGTGTAGAGCTCTAGCAGAGGAAGGTCTTCCCCTGAGGAAAGTTCGTTATACCAGCAACAACCTCTCACAAGTTAAAAAAAAACCCAAAAAACAGAGAAATCAAAGATGCAATTTGGTCTGGCGGTCTTTCTGAACAGATCCTTTAAAGAGAGCCTACTTACTGTGTTAAGCAGCGCCTCACTTATTTTTCCTCATCTCCTAAAAATTTACTTCAGACAGATCTATTACTTAGGAAGACTTTGTAGAACGTGAGTAGGAAGGAGGAATAAAACCAACAAGAAAAAACAAAGCTTCGGAAGGGATGTGTTCCTTCTCGCCTTACCTCCTCAACAGTCAAATTGGTCCTACTACAAAGCTTTGACACAGGGCTTACGCATCACCTACACCTCAAGTGATGGGAGTTCTATTTCAGGGACTCGCACCAGACCTTCTGTTGGTACTAGGTTGAATGTCACTCCCACCAGAGGCAGTACATTCACAGTCTGTGCACCAGACGTGCTTCACCTTTGCACTGAGCTTTCATAACATTTTCAGACTTTACTGAAAAATAACGGCAGTGCCACACGTCAATTTGGGTTTTATTTCTGTATTGTGCAATTCATTTCTGTGACTGTGTTTGGTTACCTAAGAAACAGTCACTGGATAAAATTTGACTGATTATGTTGTCAGGTTGATTGTCAGTACTGTGGGTAGAGTTTCATGGGGTATATGTGCGTGTGGGATGCAAAAAAATTTAAAATAAATACTTGACGATGTTAGTTCTTTTTAGTAGTATTATGGAAAAGAAGTGTATGAAAACGGGGAGAAATTACACTTTTAAGAACTTTATTAGGAGCTGAATTACATTTTGAGGTTAATTTAGCCGAAGAAAGAAAAAGAGAATAGGCCTTCAAGCAGAAAAGAAGGGTATTTTTAGAAAAGCAATCTGTATTGGAAGGTTAGCAACAAAATAACTTTATAAACTCTGCAAGATTGTAATAAGTACTGAACTTGTTTTCAAATAACAGCAGAGCTCAATGCTTTCATTTGTCATTGCCTTACACAAAATATGGAAGCATAACAGCCTTATTTAGTGACTTTCCAGTGTCAGAATCTCTACATGCTTGATTATTTGGGCACTGGGAATACGTGCAATTTTACTTGCAGCCCACATTATTTAGATTGAAAGAACTTGCTTAACAAAAACCAAATAGCTGCTTGAGAGATGAACACCTTCTTATAGTTAACCATGTGCAGTATGGATTTTCTGTGACCACTGCCTTATTTCTCATGTAAAGAAAGAAGCAGCCGCATCAAATAGAGCTAATTCTGCAATTATAGCAGTGAGGAATATAAAAAGAGGAAGGAAAGAAAGAATTCCACTAATTATCACAGACCTAATATAACAGAATTTTATCAGGGTTCTGATAATATTGCAGAGAGTCATTCAGCATACTTTTTTACAGGTTTTTAAGTAAGCTGTGGTAAAAGTCTGCATCAGAAGGCAGACTTTTGTGTGCAATCTAAATGCATTTTCCCTTATTACAACCTCCCCAGTATTTTTTACAGATGATGTTGTTGTTTCGCACACCTTAGTAAAGTTCTGACTACAATGGGGGAATTGCTGAGCAAAGTTATGACATATTATCCCTTTCCTTCACATTTTGTAAGAGTGCTCGAACTCCATCTGCGACATCAGAAAATATGCTGACAGCAACACACACTTCTGTGATAAATAACATTTATAAAATACGTTCTTGGGGGAGAAGAGGGATTGTTTTCAAGTATTTCAGCATCAGTTCTCCTACTATAGGCACAGAACGTTTCAACCAAGGACAGAACTTCACAGAGTGAAAAGAGAAGTCTCTGGGGAACAAGGAGTCACAGTGGCGAAGAAAAATTGGGCTTGTTCACTAGTCCTAACCATGGCACACTTGCCCCTGAAGTGCTCTTATGGCTGGACAGTAGCCAGAGGTTTCTGGGTGCAAGTCCCTACAAGGTCAGTTATTTTTTCTCTCATTAAAAAATAATGTCAGAACCACTGTAGCATGGTGGCTCGACAGCCTAATGTATCCTGGTTAGTGCTCTGGCCTTCTGCTCTCAAATACCAGTTGGGGATCAAAACACACAGCAAAAACTCAATGAATTTCCAGGTCTGTTGCACTGGAACAGAGAGGGGTCTTTGGTTTTTGATATTATGAAGACATTTTGCTTTTGGGAAGGTAAACAGGCCATATGTTTGGAGAGATGACTGACTTCTGCAGGGATCTGAAAGAGCACAGATCTATTTTGTTGATTATTTCTATAATGAGGATAGAGTGAATAAACACATTACCAAAAATCCAATGTAATGGAAGACTGCTCCAAATAGAGTATAACGATGTTTTACAGCATTTACTGCTAGACAAGATATTTTAATGGACAAACTACCTGAAAAGTAAGAATCCTATTTTTTAAAATATGTTAACGTTCCAGCATTCTTTCCCTCCTACTCTGCCATAGCAAAGAGTTTTTTTCAGACATTTTTTTCATTGTGTTTGTCTCAGGGAAGATGGAGCTCGGGGAAGAAGAGTTAAAAAAACCCCAAATCCTTCCTTCTGTATAGCGAGCCCAGTGACTTGTGTGATCACCTCCAAGGTAGAAGAGACACTCATAAGCTTGCCCTGTATAAAGCAAGAGACCGAGCCTGGTTTCATACATCTATCTTGCAGTAGGCTTCAGAGTTTGGAGCTACAGAATCAACCTTTCCTTGGCCCAATCTATACGTAATCAATTTTATTAAGCAGAACAGAAATTTTGCAAGACTGAGTCTAGGTCTGGTAAATAATAGGATTTAAATCTGGTTTCTGGTTTCACTACTAACGAAACAAAGTTGCTCAGTACAAACCAAACACATAAGAAAAGCACTGGGACAAATACTAGGACCTGAAACCTAGCATTTTGGCTGAAGAAGCCTGGGAAAACAAAGGCAGATCACAGGTTATATTTTGACTTCCCCTCCCATCATACTGTGGCCAGAAGACGTCTGCGCTTAAGAAAGGTAATCTTCTGCTTGTAAGAAGAACCAGCTGCTCCAGGCTGCTGCGGCAGGGCAGTGCCCGGGCAGGAGGGGATATCTGTTACAGAGCTCTGGAGGGGATTAACAGTTATGAGAAAATTGCCGTTAACGAAACAGGCATTATGGTGTACTAAGCCATTTGCTTATATGAAATCCTGCATTTCTCCAAGCCTTCACACATAAGCACTGCATTGCCACTTGGATTTGGCCGTTTATTTTATCTCCTAACAAAATGTGCTTTAAAGAGGCCTAGATATGGAACGCCATTCAGGAATATATGCACTAAAGGCATAAACACGGTCTTAATGCGAGGAAGGTTGATGCCACAGACTAATATAGTAAGTCTCTGCTGTATGATGGGGACAACGTCAGACTGGTTCACTTCGGAGTGCACTCTCCTTTACAGTACAGATCATTTGAGGAGCAGCGTAAAGGGATAAAAGCAAGTTGGAGAGAGTAAGAGCCCCATCCTGAACAGAAGAAACATTTAAGACTTTGCATGTAAGAAACAAAGTGCACAGTACATTTATATACATCGCTACAGCTGCAAAACAGGCCATGACCTTGGTTTATACTGACTGCAAATTGTATTTACAAGTAAATAAAATAAACAAACAAAAAATTTCACAGTGCTATTTTAACACAACTAGTTGCATCACTGTGTTGTGCAAAAGTAACTTAAAAGCTACAGTCAATGACTTCCAAAGACAGCAAGGCTGCATCTTTAGATCTTTCACCACTTTTTTTCTTTTTTCCCCCCGTGTTACTTGAAGGTATGCTCTTGTGTTAACAGTGTTCAGATAGGTGTTTGCCACCTGTTTTGTGCTTCTCTAGAAGAGGAGCTTACAACCTCTCCAATACAGACCGATGGGGGAGCTCAGTTGAACCTTTCTCTACAACGCTGGGGACAGGTCCGTTTTCTACTGCTGTTTTATTTCTACAGCTGATGATTAAATAACCCACCATGCAGTTGCCTTATGGCAGTCAGTACAAAATTAAATACTTCCCCATGCAGAGTTCATTAGACATCAGAGTTTCCTAGTTAATTCGTTAGGCCTCTATGAATTCCTAGGGAATACTATAAAATTATAATTTTGGTCTATTCTCCTCCAACCTATTACGGAATACATTTCATTTTCTCATATCTAAAGCATAGTGAATGAAACTATTAGAGGAAAAAACACATCTGGATCCCATTTACATTTCTTTTCATGCAGATCAACATAACAGGGTGAATTCAGTTCTCAATATTCTTTATTCAGGGAAGAAAAAATCAAAATGAAAGAACTACTAGATTGCCCCTCCTACTACATAGCACTAATGATTTTTTTTTTTTTCACTTCACTCTGTGCTGTTTTTAAGGCAAGAGTCCTATTTCAAATGACACAGCACCTCCTGGAGAAGGGAAAGAGCATCTGGAGAATGAAAAAGCTGCCAGCTTAAATTCACGCCTTCAAGCCCTAGACATGCCTCTTCAACGCTGCCTATGTTCAGCTGAATGAATTTAGCCTTGCAACTGCTTTCCACATGAGAAGTGATATCTTCACCTACACACTGTAAAAAGGTCCTAGTTTAGACGTGCCAAGTTGACTCATGGGGCTAATATCAAGACCAGGCAATTAAGATATGAGTTACCCTTCTGAACCCTAACGAACACTGTCAAGTCTTGAAAAAAAGAGACTTTCGTGCACAGCAGAACATTCAGTTTTTAGGTTATCTTGCATTTAGCAACAAACCCCAACCCATTTAGTAGACGTAGAGGCGGGTGAATGGGCTGAAGGAAAGCCCGTGGAGCTCTAAAAAGACCCCCACCATGTTCTAGGTGCCTACGGGGAAAGAGCAGGCACAGAGAAAAGGGCAGGACTCAGAACGAGCTCATGTGAATTCTCAGGTTGCAACAGGAGAGGAGTAAGGAGGATACATGTTCTTCATTCTTTTCTGAGCAGTTAACTATCTCTAGTAAGTTTGGGACACCTAACATAACCTGTTTTATTGGGTCCTATCCGTCCTCCTCCTGTCTTCGGCGGGGCCAGGGGGGGGAGAAGATAAATTTAGACAAAACTAATGTTAGAAAAAGGTATTTTGCAAATGCAATCTAGAAACCATCGTGGCAATAAAATGCTCACCACTGAATTTGATAGGGTGGGGAAAGGCTGCACTCTGCTTTAATGGATATAAGATCTCAAAGAAGATTTAGCTGAAAGTATTGAGCATCCTGCCTTCACACAGAACTTCAGAGATACGAACAGCTTCACAGTACATTTTGTGCAAAATACTAAGCCTCCATAAATATGGCTGAAATTATTTTTGACACAAAAAATGAAGTTGTTAATTTGCCTTACTGTCAGTACTACCATTACTTGTTCATTCAGAGTAAGGTCCTAAGGTACTGGATATGCAGCTAATCCTGTCTGCAGACCACGCTCGCTAGCAGTTGTGCAGTCACTTGTGTCTCCTAATCAGATAATGGCTCTACCATCAATGATGCGCTTTAATCTCTGATCAGTATCCATTTCCCAAAACCACCCAGCATGTCTTCATAAATACAGATATTTTTACTGAAGTCAAAATTTTCTTTTGACAAATACTTGAAAGCAAGAGAGGTCTTAAAACCGATCACTGATGTTGAACTGAGGTAAGTGGCTTTTCTCACAGCTGTCCACTAACAGTCTGGCTAAATCTTGAGCGTTGATCTAGATGTTAATACACATTATCCCAAATATTCATAAATTCAAATGATGCTACACAAGCACAGAAACATACATGTACGTATAAACATGTGTGCATATCTGTGGTTCTGTGTGTGTGCATCTAGCACGCTTACTCATTCAGATGCGTGTGTCTAGTCTGTTAACAAACACAAAGGAGAAAAGACAAATTCCTTTTAAAAAATGAAATAAAACACCTCTTTAAGTATTCCAAAGCAGTGGATAACAGAATTAATGATTAAGGTATACTGAGTTCTCAGGAATCTGATTTAGATTAATTCCGACAACACAGTTGCTTAGTGTTTCGTTTAGCTGCAGCAGTCTTCATTATAAATAAAAGTAACTTACTACATGCTGTATAAAACCAGCCTCAACCCGGACAGAAAGCATTAGGTAGTCATGCGTCTTCTGCCTTTTTACTGAGTTCTCTGTAATACTAATCACCAGTTTGCAGCAGTATAAAACATGCAACCTTATGGTTTTCAAATTTCAAAAAGCAAGACTATTCAATGGAGCAGTATTTCTGGCTGGTAGTGTTAGGCTTTGGTTTTTCAATTGGTATTGCCTGATTTACACTGTAAGTACCATTGGCCAAAGAAAAAAATTAGCACAGTTCACCCCGCACCATGACAAAGTGAAACCCAAAAAAAAAAAAAAAAAAAATCACAAAGTCATCTGTTTCAAATATAAAGCACCAAATACTGTCTGATCCTGGTGTGGATGTGCCAGACATGAAAAATGGGGTGTAAATTCCCATTTTTCCCCACTTGTTTTTCCACAGGTCACAAAAGGGCTCATGCTAGAGTTCTGTGTCCTAAAAAATAGTGTGAAGCGCTAAGAGACACGCACCAGACACACTTTATGATGCCTAACAACAAACCTGTGGGGATCCCACAGAACCGTGGACCCATTCCTTGTAACCTTGAAAACTGACCCACTAACTGTTAACTGATACAGAAAGATATTTTACACAGCATTCTTGTAGGGAAGGGTAACAGGACTGCGACATACAATACAGGGCTTTCTGCACACAAAGATGCTGTAGCCAGGTTTCTTAGTGCATGGAGAGTTCTGCCTCCCCAAAGCAGATTTCAGAATCTGCTCTAGCACCTCTGAAGGTACCAAAGTACTCAGCGTTAATGTATCTCCCCCTGAAATCATGTGTTTTACACACATCTGAAATACTGACAAAAGAATATGCACTATTTTGTCTTCAGCATCTGATCTTGATATAATTATAACGATCTCAATTAGAAGGCTTTGATGGCTCTGTTACAGAATGATCTCTTTGTAGCATCCCTCAAATTTATGCACTTCATCATTCCTGACTCTTCTATGCCTTTTGTTCTTCTTTTGTTATAAAGAGAACAATAACAGTGGAATATACTGACACAAATTAGAACAGCTTATTCTCATTAACTTCTCTAACAAAGAGAACAGAGACTGAAGAGTATCCACAACAGCTCTGTCAAACATTGATTTATGTTACGGTATCACAGTTCAGGAAAAACGTGAATGTGAGATTGCCTGAACAAAAATAAACATAAAACAATTGACTCGATGAAACTCACTCATTTTCTATTCTGTACTAGGAGCCTAAAACCATTTAATGTCTTATTACCACACATTGTGCCCCTCTAAACTGTGCCTCCTCCTTCTCCTCTTCGGCACTAATTTGTCTCAGAGACACCTCCATCCTGTGCTTATCAGAAGGCAGTTCGATTCCTGAACCTTTGCGTGCAACGCCAACAACACTGCCAGCACAGGACTGGTGGCTTGTTTTAGGAAGGGACACATGGCCACTAGAAACCAGCTTGATTTTATAGGTGACTGTTGTCCATAAAGCAGTTCATGGGGCACAATTATATCTCGGTCTTGGCCTGCCTTTACAGCTGTTACACAGTGGGAACCTGAAACGTTCCCAGGTCATGAACATTTCAAATGTTCTCAGCCAAACAAAGCCGTTAATTCTCAAAGATCTGTTTCCAGGTTTCCTTGCCTTTCTCCATAAACAACTGTTGGCAGGTCCCTAAAATCCGTTTGCACTGAATTGCTTTGCTAATCTGCATATGCAAATAGAAGCAATTCAAAGTTAAGTGTCAATTTCCATAAACATTACAATATCCGGCTTGATAATACACACGTGCATGTGAAATACTAAGCCTAATTAGACCTCAAGAGTATATATAAATAACTTTTATTGTTTTTCCCTTTTGAACCTAAGCTTTCAGGCACTTGAACTCCAAAAACAAAGGTTTGTTCGTTGCATTGCGAGATATATTCTGTGTCTGATCCTTTAACATTAGGAGTTTCTCCCTCTAATCAGAATCATGCTAATTTAAACTAGTTTACAGAATGAAATAATTTCTCAAGAGTTCCCTTTTCCACGGGTCATTTTTGTTATTTGGGACTGAATAAAAAAAAAAATTATCAATATCAAATATAGTTTTCTGCTAGCAATCTCAGGTCTACGTGGTGATATTTAATGAACAGGGCTCATATTTTACATCAGGGAAGTATATGCTAGTTTTCTAAGCAGCAATATAGTTCTGGCTTTAATAATGAGGACTTTTTTGTGAACCACACAGCAGCCTTTGTTACAGGTAGATAAAACCGTGAAAAGGAAATAAAGAGACATAGATCTGGTTCTACAGTATACATAGTATCTGTGCCCTTATTAGCTATCATTACAGACATTATGATTCTTGCCTCAAAGTTTATATCAGATTCAACTCTAATGAAATCAAAGTTAGACTCATGTAAAGTTTGATCCATCTCAAACAAAACTTATTCCATTTTCAGAAATACAACTTCCCTTTTCCTCCTCAAAGGTTTTAAATGAAAACACGAAAATCTGATCAAACATATCCACCATTCTTACCATTTTATGGAATATTTATTTTATTTAAAACAATTAAAAAAAGCACATACAGACATATGTAAAAATAAAAGCTAGGGAATGACAGATACGCACAGAATTGATCATTTACCAACACTTAATGTTTCTACCTCTTCTGTTTCTATTTCTATTTACATACTTAAATTAACGTTTGGAGAGAGTGAATACATAATGTATAGTAGAAAACTAATATTCCAGTCTTACAAGAAGAAATAGTCTCGAAATTCAATATAAAAACAATTATACATAAAATGGGATCCCGTATAATAAAATTATACTTGATTTTGTAAATTCTTCAGGACAGGACTACCTCTATGTTTCACAAAATACTTGTGCAATGGGATTTTGACAACTGAGAGACACCTTTAGGTTTTTTTGCTTTTGACAAACCAATTTCTAATCACAGCCAAACAAGAAAACCTTAACTACTGAGTATAAAAGTACAAGTGTTAAATAAATCAATCAACACCTACATTTCTAAACTATCTGTGGTATCTGTGGACAATTTATTATTTTTTTAAAGCAGCTTTCTAATTGCTTTTGAAGAAGCAAAGAAAATTCAGCTTTTACAATGATGAGAAGAACGTTGAAAGACAAATTTTTGGCGGATTTTGGAAGAAAAGGATAGCAGGTACAGAGGTAAAATACAGACTGAGGGTTAGAGTTGTTACGGGACAGGTCTAATGCTTGAAGAACAAGTTGGTGAAGGCGTACATGGAGTGGAAACTCACTGAGAGAAGGAAAGAATGTATAGGAAAGCAGAGAAGAAAACAAAATACTGTACATAAGGGTGTTTCTGGAAAGTCAAAATTCTCTTAGTGCTATTTGTGACAGAACTGTAAGTATGTGCAGTTGAAAGAATAACAATAATAACTATAATTATTATTATTATTTTTTATTATTATTAAAGAGAAGAGAACACCATTTTATCTCTGTGTCATTTCTCCTATTGAATGTATCATAGATACAATTGCAAAAATCTTACATTTCTTGTTTTAATCAGGGCCACATAAGAAACGAAGCTAAGGCATTTCTTTAACAACCTACCTTTTTGCAAGTTCCTTTTGTTGCATGATGCTGCCCGATCCATGTACGGAGCTGTAACACATCCATGTTTCACAACAAATCAGAGTTCAGCTCACCTGACAGAAGGGAAACATGACAAGTTTTAAAAATAGCAGCACAGCTAAACTGCAATTTTCCCCTCTAACCAGCATGTCCTAATCTCTCAGCTTTGATCTCCTCTTCATCTGGGAAACTTGACACTAAACACTGCAGGCAAATTTGTTTCACCCAGCTGTAAGCGCTTCCTTTGAGACAACGCATGAATGAGATTGGGGGCTTATCTTTCTCCCATGTCAAAGTTTAAGGATATACAGCAGAGGAGTACCCACTCCAAAACCTGGAAACTTTTTAAAGGTATCTCCCAGTGGGGCTGACACAAAAAGCAACTAAAACATTTACAGTTCCAGCTAGTTTACAGTCATGGATGTTTATACCTTTCATCTCTACCTTCATCTGGCTCGTAGCTTAACTGTGGGAGATTTTGGCCATCCACCCCCTGGAGGGGCTATGGCTAAGGCATCCCTCTGATAGCGGAGCACAGCTCCTGTCAGCTCTTTTGGGATATTTCACTTTTAACTTAGTGGCTTTCTAAATAGACCAGACAGATAAAATAATAATAACAACCACCACCACCAGCCATACCCTTATAAAGGCACTGATATTCCAGGTAATCATCACAGCTATGTTACTGATTTACTGGGCATACCTCTTCTTGAAGTAAACACCAGCATAAACAAAAAGCAGCTTCTCAAAGAGACATAAAGCATCCACACTGTAACTCTCATCATTATCAAATAAAGTAAATACAACTAAAATTAAATGCTAGGCACTTCACACAGGTCTACCTTTCAGATGCAGAAACTCAGAAACTCCCTCTATATTGAAGCACCAAAATATCAGTGGCCTGTATGCTCCACAGCCTTGAAAATCACCTTTTTTTTTTTTTTTTTCCCAGAGAATTAACATAGTTTGCTTCCTTTTCTATGAATTGGGAATGATAAGTCCTCAGAAGCCATGCTGCGCCTGGACGTTACCAGAATGCTCCCCAAAATCCGTGACAGTTTTACAATCATATCCTCAGAGGACAGGATAGAAGTCTATTCATAAAGTATGAAATTTGGCTACTCCCCAGTGGAATCTCTACACTTTGAGACAAATATTTGCCTATCTAAAGACTAATTAAGGACTAACGTCCTAATTAGTGTTATGATGGATTTTTTTTAAACACTTACAGAAATAATTAGACCAGGTATCAAGATACAGCAAGCATGGACATGACTTGTACATTGAGGATAAAATCTGAATCAACACTTTCTTGCAGTTACCTGACATTTATCAACAGTTGAAATTGTTTACACGTTCTTGGGATGACTGCTATCGATGGCTTTGCTTTTTTGGAAGTTAGTTTTGAGTCATCTGTGAAGGTGGGGCAGTTACTCTTAAATTTCTAAGTAATGCTGGTACACTTTTAGTCCACAAGATACTGTGTTTCAACCAAGTACAGAAGTGCTTACCTATAGAAGTACTCTGACATATTGAAAGCAAAAGTAATCAAACTTAATAGTAGAAACATATTACAAATAAACCGCTCTTGGACAGTGCTTCCCAAATGATGGAATCACATGACCTTGAAAATTTAAAGCCTTAATATTTGAAATTAAGGAGAGTATAAGGTTTACGAGAGGATTTTCAGAGTGATAGCATCTTTTAGTTCAAAAAGTTGGGGGGGCGCCACTTTCTGGTATTCCTCTCCCACCTCTTTGTGTTATGGCCTGACATCTCTGTACCTTCCTGGCCACGCTGAGCTACCTATTGTTTGCTTATGCCCAGATTATCAAGATTTCTAAATCAAAACCATTCCCTTCATTATTTTTCACTCAAATCATCTGCACAACTACAGTAATAATTCTTTGATATTTCCAGGTCACTGAGCAAAATTATAAAAATTCATTCTTGAAATCACTTTATAGGGACGTTACTGGAAACATCCTCTTTCATCTAATGAACACTAATGAATTAATCAGTTTTCATTTTTTGTAGTGACTGGGTGGTCACTTTGCATATTCGGACTTTTCCAAGTTTAATAATACCCAAACGAAAGCTAAGTGGCATTTTAGAAACACAACAGTTCAACTCAATGCACTATATTTTATTATTAATTTGACTTGAAGTATATTATTGTGTGAGAAAGAATGAGAAGGTATTTTGTTTGCTTGAACATCCAACAAAAAAATCTTTTATTCATATGTTTCTAGTTTCATATTTGCAATTTCACCCTTTCCCTCGATGAGCAATGCTAGGCTGACAACCTTAAAATTACCTGGGTCATTCTGCTTACACAATACCAAAAAATTGTCATTGCTGATGCCTCCAGATTTACTAAAAATCATCACTAGTGGCCTGGAGAGATCCTAATTCAGCTCTTCTGAAACTCTTCAATAGATCTCAACCAAAACTACTGTTCTTAACACTCCTAATGTGCAGGCTTGTTTAGCATCTCCTTGAAGTGCTATGAGAACGAAAAGTACTTTATATTCATGGAAGTACTTCCAAGATACAGAATAGAAATAATTATAGAGAAATCGCAATTGTTATTCTCATAACGGATAAAATACGGTCAGAATTTTTTTCAAAATAAATCTCGGGCTCTTATTACACTAACTATGACAGACATAGATTTCTCCCTGTACCATTTGGTTTCCCCTGTCAATTTATTGTGATCACCCACTTCTGGTTTACATTCCCTCTTTTTACCTTATGCGCTATTTTAAAATAGATATAATAAACAAATCCAAATGGGAATTTTGTTTCCTAAGACTATTAACACTTTCACTGTATTTATTTTACATATGTCTGTGTGTGTGTGCATGCAGCTATCTATTTATCATACCAATCTACCCAAACCCTGGGTATTATGAAATAAATTTTTGTATTTTTCTTAAGCTTATAGAGTCCCCTACTGCTAGACTTGGTTTGTTAGATGTGCATAAGCCTTGTTGACTTGACTTTAACAAATTTTTTGAAGTAGCATGGAATTTAGAACCAGAACTATGAAACAGCTTGAAGAGATGACGGGAAAAAAATGTGTTTTTCTAGGTACCACTAAATTTCATGCTTTAAAATTAAATTAGAATATGAATTCACAGCTTTCAGCTTCCAATATATTTAGATGTAGTTTCAAATATTAACTTCAATTACGAGTAATTTGAGGCTAGATTGTCTCCTTGTTATTACTTTGAAAGCTTTCTTTGTCTTTCATAACCTGTGGTGACAAGGCAGAAAAAAACAGTTTTTATGAGCTAGTAGCAGACACTTTTTCTGCTCTAATTAAAAGTCATAATTACATTTTTGATTAACCCAGAATGAACAATAAAACAGATTAGTTATCAGCTTGCTGCATTTTGAGGAACAATATCGAAGCTTAGAAAATTCTAAATTCTCTGACACTCTTAGCGTAACTAGATAAAGCAAAAACATAAATGTAATTTATGTTTAACAATCTACATAGATTTATTTCTATTTTTGACATCTCATTTGGAAAATAAGCAGAAATACTAATTCAGAGAAACTTCGATCATTTTAGATTTTTGTTGGTTCATAAGGCATGTGTTTTGCTTGCATTATTTTAAATAACTTAATCCACAATGAGAAAAAAAATTAATAGCAAAAGTCAGTTTTTGAATGTCAAATATGAAATATCTCAGAAGGGTGATTTGATGTTTTTAAAGAAGGCCAATACTCAACACTTTTTTCTTTCTTTTTTGATTGATGATGTTGCACAGAGAACAAAGCAATGAACTGACATGACCTAGGCCATGCAAGACATAAGTTAGAAAGGCAGACTCCACCTCGATATGTTGTTGAACCATAGCATGAAGTAATCCACAAGGTGCTGCTTCCTCCCCAAAACACAAGTTTCCTGATACCTCTCATCTCTGCAAATCCTTTCATAAAGAGGAACTAGAGTATCTGAAGTACCTAAACACGTACTCTATTTTTCTCCAAAAATAATGGTTACCTATCACTTCCTGACCCACACAGTTCCTATCACAACAAAAAATAAGATTCAGATTATTTCCCAAGACTTCTAATGCTTCTCTTGCAGTAAACTTGTAATTCAATAGCAAATGGCAGAGCTGGTATTCAGGAGCTATGCATATTATTCAAACTTCGCAGACATGAGTGAACACTTTCTTCAATTAGCGTAAGTTATTATTTGATTAACCACAAAAGTTATTTTAGTGTTAAAGGAAATCTAATAAATCATAGGAAAGAATCAAATACCAAATGGTTCGAAATGTGAAAATGAGAAGGTGGCTAGGGCAGCGCTGGGGGAAACTCCTGCAGTATTTCCTAGGCCAGCCACTGCCAGAAAACTCTTACCACAGATTCATCTGCAGCATAAAACCCATCTGAAAAATTTCAACTGTGGGAAGGTGTTTAGAGCATTTAAATAACTGTAATCATACCACACACTTGTATACAAATAACAATTATAAATCAACCAAACTAAGATGGCCTTAAAACATCATTAAACTTCGTGAGTTGAATTAAGGCTGAAATCTAATTCAAACATACAGATTGGGCTGATATCTAAAATGACCATCTCAAATTCCCATCACACTCTAAGAATATGAGAAGTCTTTAAAGAGAGAGAGTTGCGGGGATGGGGACATTCATATTCTTACAACCTTGAAAAGTGTTGTAAGACACTTTAGAAATCTAGTGGAGATCTCTAGTGTAGAGATCTAGTGGGGTTTTTTTTCAGATACTACTGAAAATCAAAGATCTATAGGGTAAAAACTATTTTAGGGCTGTGGAAATTTACGAGTCTCAATTCACGAAGTAAATTTTTGTATAAAGGACATGAAAGAACCAGGGTTCTTGAGGTTTGACTTTGACAAAATAGAGCTTATCAGAGGGACCACATCTATACGGTTACTCCAAGCATCTCTTTTTCACCTTCCAACTTCTGACCACAAATTTGACTACAGCATGTTTTTATTTCATATATGGGAAGGGGAAGCAAAGAAAAATAACAGTTTATCTAATTTTAAAAAATTTAAAAAATATACTAGCTCAGTGTTCATAACTACAAGCTGAGTGATTCATACATTAATTTAAAAACAAATGTTTAGGAATTTACAGACATTAACTCGAGCAAGAAATGTTGCACATTGACTTTCTTTGGAATTTGATGTGATTTGTGCATTGGGGAAAAAAAATAAATAAAATATGAGTATTAATCTATTATGAGTCTGCTGGAAGAATCCTTACTGTATGTGGAAGTTTAAAATAATAGTTTTACACATGATCAAGTAAAGGCCAAATGTACCTCTAATTACTTTAGACATCTTTTAAAATTCTACAAATGTTGTCATTAAAAAAGAAGATATCTATATTTGGAATAGCCATAAGAATTAGCAGAAAATCTACATAAGGTTTAACAGGTTATAGAGAAATCACAAACTACTGAGATTGCATGTGATACCTGTATGCTATAATCTTAGTTTTAAAAGCAAGCTTCTGTAATTCAGTATTACAGGATTATAGATGTGTCTTAGGGTTTTCCAAATGTTTCTTCATTTAAATACATCTAAACATAGTTAATAGTATTTTTGTCAATATATGAGGTTACACTTGCATAAAAGAAAAAAAAGCACATATGTGAATAATCCCAGGTTGTATTAACCACAGACAGCTAATTCCAGAGATAAAGAAATAGGGAAAACCTCTTCCTTTTCCCCCATAAATTTCTGACCTTTAAAAATGAATTTTAAATATTCCTCAGCAATTAACTGGGAAAACAGGCTGAGCTCCCCAAAAGGCTAGAAATATACATACAGGCAACCAGAAAAAGAGGCAACATTTTTCATGTTCAGCAACAAGACAGTGCATGACACAATTAAGGGAGAATGAGATCAGAAAAGGTCTAATTTTGCTGTATCATAAAGAAAAGGACAGAGGGAAAGGTGCTTCTGAGAACCTCTAAGAGACAATCCCAAACACAGGGTTAGTCCCACGTTCATGTAATGGGTCAACATAGGTCAAGCTATTCTCTTTGCCCATAATTAAGAAAGCTAATCTGTTGCTATTATGAATGAGGATTCAAATTGTACTTTCAGGATGTCAGCCATCAATCTCTTTTTCCTGTCCTGGCAGACAGCAAAGTTTTTTTCACAGTTTCTATCTGACAAAGTTTGTTAGTATATGTAAAACTATGTGAGTCTGAACTTCTTGGAAGTGCACACCAACTTAATTGGTGTTGGGAAAGTTGTCCAGGCATGTCATCCTCTGAACATAAAACCATGTGTGATAAATCAACATCTAATTTAAGAATTTTTGGAGAATTCTCCTTAAAATTCATTGCTCTAACTTGGTAACTAATATTTCCCAGTAATACACACTACTCATCAAATCCTTTAAAAATATTCATATTTCATACATTAAACAACACAGGTGAACAACATGGTTGTAAACTAGTTACTACTATTAACCAATAACATCCATTTCCTTTGTGAAATCTGAAGAAACACATGCACAACTCCTGCTTTGAAGTAACGTGAATGGAATGTGAACATCATCAGTAATTATGTAATATATGAGATGGAAAAAAGTTCTGTGTATTAAAAATCAACTCTAATTTCCAAAGTATTATTCTTGCACAGCGACTCATACTGACAACAGCAGACTCTACTTTGATACAGCTCTTTCTACAATATTAATTCTGACCAGTTATGCCTCTAGTAACACGAAGCCTTTTGCTCTTAACTTCTAACACTCAACAGTTGCTGTATTTTCCTCTATATGTAACAAGCTGAGCTATTACAAATGGTCTCAAACCCTAGAATGATATCTCGCAACACATCACGTTCCCACACCCAACCCTCACAATACTTGTGGTCATCACAGAAAAGTAATACTTATTTCTACTTCACCGGCATACATGGCACTCATGCAAACACAAAACATTCTTTTCAGTATTTTATTGCAAATCTTCAACTGCAGTTGCTAATTATTTACTTTTCAAAAACTACAAGTAACAGGATCTCACACCAAAAACAGTGAAGGAAACTTTCGCACTGTAAAAGCACACAACAGTCATTGACCAAGAATAAATCATTTTAGCTTAAAACTGATTCTTTTAGAGATTATAGGAGAAAGGGTGTAGCAAAAAGGAGGAGATGTCTTCACAATCACCTGCATTTCAAATTGTACCCTCTTGATGAGCATGCTAGTATAACAAACTGCAGTCTAATCTCAGTTATCTATGAGTTCCAAGAAACCCCCAATCTCATTCTCCATCAGCTCATTGAAGCTCCTGCTTCACATCCCTCATAGCAAGCAACTGTTGCTTATTCGTTACGAATTTCCACAGGACCAGAGACAACATAACTGCGTTTGATTGCAGCTGCACCACAAGCTTTCCAGGCTGGGTCGCCAATAGCCTTGGGATTTTTGCATTTCATACTAAATAATATAACTCTTTCCCTCTCCATCTGTTCACTGTTTTGCCTTTATTGTTTTATCTACCAAGTTTTTTTGTTTTGTCTAGCGTTATCTGTTCTTTGTAATAATACATGGTCAGCAACCTAAAAAGTCACCAGGCTTCCAAACTCTATTAGATAGAGTTTAATAGTTCCCTTATAATACACTTTTGCTGTGGAAGGAAGTGATGCTTTCACTGCATCACCGCTCTGTCCTTTCAAGTAGGAGCTGTTCATACTGCCTCAAGTTGATGGAGACCTGGTCTAACTTCCATTTCATATCACTGTAAATTGAACCACATCTTTTGAAAATTTTGTTTAGTTTTAAAAAGACAGCATCAGCTTCTTACATTTATAAAGGCAAAAAAAGGAGCAGCAAGATACATACTCAACATACTGCACCTCTGCCTTTCTAGCTCTGGAGATGCTAGTAAATAAAATGTCTGAATTTCTTAAATTAAAACTATTGAATTAGAATGCCTGTTTCAAGTCTTGATAAGCTTTGTAGGAAATTTTTATTTCACGGGTTCTCAAATGGTCATTATGAGTAAGTTTCAGCTGCCTCTAAATACCTCTTTTTCTTACTGGTCTGACTGAAGTCACTAAAGAGACTAGAAAGTGTCCAAAAATGTCCATAAGTCGCAGCATCATATTATGGCTGGAGGAAAAAATGGGTGGTTATCATATTAGTGCTCTCCAGTTCTCTGGTTTTATATGGGGAAGTGGTGGGAAAGGGTTGAAAGGGCCTTCTTACTCTTCCTGTTAAATTATAGTACTGGCAAGCATATACTCTTTGGACAAAGCATACTGGTGCCATTCACCCTCTAATGCAAATACTGCCCGTGCCAATAGCGAGTGATGGATTACAATACGAGGATTTAGCCTCTTCTTGGTCATGTCATGCAAGTCTAAAGTTTTTTACGAAAATTGGTATTAGTTTGTACAGTTGACAAAGAAAGGAAGATACTATCACTTGTAATTATGCAGAAATAAATTTAGTTAGGAAATTATATTAATAACACATTGAAGACTTTCTGACAGAAATACCACGAGAAACTGTTCAATAACATAGGGATCATTTCTGAACATTACATAATACAGAAAGAAATTCATGACATGCAGAAAGACAACTCTGCAGAGAGGCTCGAAGTGCTTTAATGTTGTTCAATGGCAATGGAGCAGCAGCAGTACGCTCTGTTCTTGGGTTACTGCCTCAGTAACAGTGTCTCTGTGAGCTAAACAGAGCAGAACAGAGCCCTGGTTCAATTGTACTGGTATTTGTGAAAACACCTGGTAAAATTCTCTACTACCATGAAGAACAGCAAGCAAGTCCAGGCTTCAAGCTGTGATGTGACAACTTCCTTACTTTTTTTTTTTCCCTTTTTCTTTTTTTTTTTTTTTTCCTTTTAATAATTCTACACTCGCGGGAATCTCTTTGGCTTTGGTCTCCTACACTATCAACATAATCCCAGAGACGAAAAGACTAATATCAGGGAATAGAAACTATATCTGAAATTCTGTTTTAGGGAACACATCTAAAGAGAAAGTGTGGTTTTTATTTTCCCCTTCTATTTTTAATGTAAAAAGTCTTCCAGGCAGCTGAAACTTACAGAAGCGTAATTATACTCAACAGAAAGTTCAAACCAAAAAAGAAGGCTATGCAAAATGGATCATAGTTAGTTAGAGCTCTGAATACCTCACAGCACATATTGAACTGTAGAATGAGTTTCCCCAAAACAAAGAGCAGAGTCTGTCACTTAGGATCTGGAAAAATAAACTATGGGTTTTAGAAAATAATTCTGTAGTGCCAAGTGCTAGAAGGGAGAGTCCTAACCTCGTCACTTAACTTCTAATATTAAGATTGCTTTTTTTGTGATCATTGTGGCATGAAGCACATTCCTTCATTTCTTTCTGAACTTATCATCATTTATGTCCTTTTGTCCTAAAAATAGTTTTAGATGTCATTTACCTCTGCAACAAAGGTGAATTAATAGGTGTTAAAAAAAATTATGCACTTCTGGTTTATCTTCTTTATTTTTTAAGTTATGATGTCTTTTAGAATTGTGCTACTGAGAATTGAGAGAATAAATAAGATCTAGAAAATCCATTTGATAGAGCTGAAATAGAATGAACGCTTAGAAACGTGGTGTTTAAATTCAAGAAAAATCTGAAAGGTTTTGAGATTTTTGCTTTACAAACATGGAGAATAAAGCTGAGGAGCTATATTATTTCACATCAATGTACACAATCATGTAAGTTTTACAATGTGTAGAAAGCACAAGTATTGTTCCAATACAATAAATGAAGAAATTCATCATCTAGAAAGCACTATTTTGAAACCTTTGTATTCTCCCGATATAATTAATGACAAAACTCTCAGAAGAAAATTTCACAGATTAAGGGTTCCTCACCTACCATTCCTTCAGCTCCCATTTACCTCCTTGTTCAACCTATTCACACAGGGAAAATAACAGTAGGTGGACCAAAAAGAAATCATAAAGTGAATTGATTTTCCCTGCAGTGTTGCCTCAATTCAGGTTGAAATCTTTGTTAACTCTTTTGTTAGGTATAGTAATTTTTTTACTCGGAGGTTAAGTTTACATTCTGCTTCCTTTTTAAAATGCTGCTTTATTACAGTATTCCATTCATTGCTGCATTCTCCTTATCACACTCAGCCAAATGCGGTTTCTACCTCATTTTATTTAAAAGTGACTTGGAAAATACCCTATTTTTATACACTTCTTAACAGAGATGTTCAGAATCACCTATTTCTCTTAGAAGACCAGAAGTTTCTGGTTGAACTATGCTCTGCAACGGCCCTTATGGTTAAATTAGTTGCTAATTACTACTTTGCAGCATCTCTCAGGCTCAGTTAATTTGCCCTCAGTTCCTCTCTTCTTTCTCCTCAATTCCTTCAAGTGAGCCAGAAGCTGTTTCTACCACGGTTGAGAATGAATTTTTTTTTAAAAAGAAGTAATAAATCAAACACGACATAGAAGGTGAAGGAATAATATCTGAAATGCAAGATTTTAGAAATAAAATTATTATGAAAAGTTATTGATCAAAACAATATGAAAAACCATGGTAAAAGAAAGCATATTCAATACTTTTCCATTACATTTAAAAATAATGAATATATCAATAAACTTATTTGAAAACAGAAGGCTACAGTCTTACAAAAAATTAATGGGATAAATGAAATGCAAATTTCAATGCTAATTATATATAAAGTTGTTGACAACAATGCTGTCATTCATATACACAGAAACAGTAACTGATTAAAAGGTTAATTAAGTATAAAATATTTTCCACTTCTCACTCTGGCTTTGTACACACATCTGCCTTTCTCAACTTGACTTACAAATGGAGACAAGACAAAACCAGTCTGTCATCTTTGCCTCTATCATACCCATTACACCTTCTTGAAACTAGTGTTAACAGCTGCCTTTTATCATCTAGCATTTCTTGTTCTAGCATAACAGCACTGCTCAAAACAATAAGCCAGGAAGTCCAGCAGACTATTATTAACTGCTAAACTCAAGGCAGCACTGAACTGGTATACGAGAAAAGAAAGTAATCTGAGTATAAAATCCAAAGTATTAACCAAACACATCTGGGAAGACTGTTCTAATAAAAATGCCTTAAACAGAGAGAGATTTGGGGGCTGAGTATTGCCAAAAAATTCCATAGGAAGGAAGAAAATTACTTCAATCCCTTCTTTTTTCAAATAAAAAGGATTTACTGCAACAAACAGTACAGTCTTGAAGATCACAGAATCATAGAAGGGTTTGGGTTGGAAGGGACCTTTAAGGATCACCTAGTTCCAAACTCCCTGCCATGGGCAGAGACACCTTTCACTAGACCAAGTTGCTCAAAGCCCCATCCAATCTGACCTTGAACGCTTCCACAGATAGGGCATCCACAACTTCTCTAGGCAACCACTTCCAGTGCCTGAGAGTAAAAAATGTCTTCCTTATATATAACCTAAGTCTACCATCTTTTAGTTTAAAACCATCCATGATTGAATTCATCATGAAACTATTAAAAATAACCTTCAAAAAACCATACATTCTGTCTGACTGGATCTGGAAATATAACATAATATGTGTCACACCAGGACAAATAAAAAAGTTTCATAGACTTCATGTTTTCCAAGCGAGAATTCTAAATGAGAATCGCACACTCTTTTATCACCGCTGAACACTTTCCAGCGTGCTGGAAGGCTCCTCATGGGAGATATTTGCTGATATCATAGAAGGCTTTGCTGAAGATTTCCAGCATTCTTATGAGGATTCTAAAGTTCAGCAGTGCTTTAGCGAAGTCAGTCTGTAAATTCCAAGGTTTCTGGGATAAATAAGGGCTTCTGAGGTCTGGAGAGCAGTGAAACTCATGGGAGAGACCAATAAAACTGACAGAATGCCTTATGATCTTTTTATTCCTTGCACAAATGTCTTGCCTTATTTTAGATAAGTCAAAATGGTAGCTGGAAGAATACAGGCTTAGCATAACTGTGCAAGTACTCACATGTGAATAAAGTGAGGACTAGGAAGGAGGTAGTGCACGGCATAAGTGACAGCGTAGTTTCCCATATATAGAACCTCTTTAGTTTTGTAAAAGTTGCCAGCTTAAAACCTGCACACACACACAATACCAGAAGCTTCTGTCAAAGAGATGTAGTGAAAAGTATCTGTTCAGAAAAAAGAAAAAGGGAAAAAAAATCTCCCCCCCGCAGTCTCTCAACCTCTGGACTTCCAACAGAACGATCAGACACAGGACCATTTCATTGGACAAATTAAATACCTCCTTCAAAACGTTTCTCTAAAGTACTTCCCGCATCTACAACACTTTTTTCCTTAAGACATTCTTTTTTTAAAACACACAAATACAAATAACTGATCTAACAAATCATTATCTTAATGCTAAATAAGATTTCATTAAAGACCAATGGGCTCTCTATACTGGTAGGCACGATTGCCTGGGTAAGCATTTCATATAAAGACATCATTTAAATAAGGAGTTGGATATAGTATCTCCAACAAGAGATGATTCCTTGATTCAGTTATTTTAGTGAATATAAAATTCTGGCATTCTGCAAGGAACCACTGACAATAGAAGAGGGAGCGAAACATCTCTCCGCTGGATTCCATAAAACAAAAGGAATACAAAACCAATTCACTGACTGAAGATTATATAGTTCCTAATAACCACAAGTCTAAAATACACTCTGTGAACTCAAAAAATTGCATTTATCCTCAAAATATATAACATTGCCACTACGGAGACAGGCAACACCAACAAAGTGAAATGCAGGCTTAGCTGGTATATATCTACAGTAGATAAATATTAGTTCCAATATAGGAAAGCCTATATATTTATTTTGCTTATGTAGGATTTCTTAAATCTAATTTCTGATTTTCTAACATTATTTCTTAACAACACTTTTTTCAAAAATAATTATACTGGAAGTCAGGAAATAATTCTGAAAAATATTTTGGATTCTCAGATGACATTTGCATACTCTAATGCGAATTCACAAGAGTTAATCTTTTAAGGAACAGTGTGCTTCAGATGAAGGCTATAGCAAATGTGAAACAATTTTGTAGTAGTTTTCTTAAATATAGTCCCTAACTCGAACATTAATTCAATCTTTCAGTACCGCGCAACAGCCTGACTTAAAGATCAAATTGAAATCATGTCTATATCACAAAATTCTGATGGTGTAGTGGTATTAAAGTCATATTAAGAGTTAAAAAAAAAAGAAAAATCCCTAAAAATTAGGATCCTAGTGGACATACATACAGAGCAATCTGTTCTCCTCTGCCTTTCTAAAGTACTTAAAAAGACAGTTTTCACAGACTGCAATGAACTCTTGAAAGCAAATTAGAGAAGGCAATATTGGACTATAGCTGCTGCACATGTTACTTCTCTAAAACTGCTCTGAGGGGTAGAATGATGTTAGATATCCAGTAAATATTTTATTCAGTGTCATAATTCAAGCTAAATAAAGTGAAATTCATCTACTACTGTCAAATACAGACACTTCTGCAATAATTTTCTTGGCAGTAAGAAGAGCAGATGCCCTTTTGTCATGCCCAAATTAGTGTTTGCTGTGGATATATGAAACTTGCAGCTTACTTGTCTATCAAAATAGTGACAGTATTATTCTGGACATGGGGAAAGTTTGACTTTCGTCTGGCCATGTGCCAAATCATAAGAGGTTCATGCTGAAACATACTTAATGAGTAGCCAGAACAAGTGGCCAGTAATTGGTAGCTCTGCCTCTGTTGTAGTGAATGTTCATTAGGAAGAAAGACTGACTAGTCAGCTTCTTCATTTATTCAATTTTTGACCCATAATTTAAACACAGCACTAAGTGTTCCATTGTGAAATATAGGACAAGACGACACTATGATCTCACATATGGAGGTGGCAGTTCCCAAAATATTTACAAGTGAAGCAGTCAGTTAATATACTTTGCCATGCTTTCAATCATCTGAATTATATCTGACACTAAATAAACAACAATGATAAACAGTGATGAGAAGCTACCTGTTTCAGAGAATGTATGAGCTAGAGCAAGTTTTGAAATTTCCCCAAAATGTGTCTGCGACCTTTTCTCTGCAAAAAAGGGTGTTGGAAGCAGTGTGCTTACTCAGTGCTCCACAGGATGCAGATGTTGTGCATTGTGTGTGCCCAGGGGCCAAGGAAATGCAACACAGGGCAGATGTGCACTGCCATGTTTACCACAAGCCAGACGCAGCCAAACCCTCTACCGTTCAAGAAAATTGCTGAATCTAGGGGACAATTTGAAAGGAGCCTGTATCAAGTAGCATTTGGAAAATAAAATTCAGTCAAAAAGCAACCAGATAATGAAGCAAGATGTCATGCACTCCACAGATAACAAAATCAGACCATTTGTCAAGTGGGAGACAGGCCTCTTGCTGCTTTTACACAAAACAGAAAATCTACCCATTCAGTTTATGGTGATGCAGAGAAGAACGAAGCAATTTCCATAACACGCTTCTGAGCCAGGACCAATTAAGTGCTGAAAATGGATTTGGAATCAGCTGGTAGTAAAGCAAAGTATGCAAGTTCCATGATCCAAAATTAAATGGCTGAAGCACAGTAACAATTTAATTCCCAACAACTTTCAGTGATAAAATGCACACATATCACATGCATAGATGATTTGCCTGTGTGCGTCCATCAATGAATGTTCTATTGAAGAGCCCTTCCCACAGCTTATATCCCAAAACTTCTCCAAGAGCATTCCTGTGACTGCTTTGGACAAGCTGCTCGCCTAAAAAATGTTTATGCATGTGCTAAAATCCGTATCTGAACTCTGTCAGTAAACACACAGGAAGTTTAGAGCTCCAACCTATGCCAAAGAGTGCTCCATCAACATTGTATATGCTGCATTTCATTGCTCACAGACTAAGCTTCACAATGATGTGAAATGTAGCTCAAAGAACTGCAGATGGACTGTACTCAAATGTGTTTGAATTTCTGATGCTTTCCATGAGCTGATCAGATCTATGGGCTGCTATCCAACAGGTTTAGCCAAGCACAAAGCATGAAAAATTGAATCAAGAGACTGTTTCTGTAGCCACTTCAGCTGAGCTACCGAATGCCATCCTTATCACCACAGGAGAAAAAAAAAAAAACATCAGAAGGGCGAGAGATTTGTTATGTCAAGCTACCCAGCTGCTGTGGACCAGGCAGCAGCCCAGCAGAGACTTTCAGAAGACAGAGAGGCCCAAGAACATTGCAAAAGACATGTCATTCTGACATCCTCCCCCACATCTTCAAATTGTTCAAAATCTTGGTCAAACTGCTTGTGTCAACATGTACTCCTGCTTAAATCCAAGCTCTCTGAAAGCTCGTTAATTCAATTCAATCAAGGAAGGAGAATGACAGTCGCTCCCAAATACACGCTGGTAGTACACGGTGACTTAGGCAAGCAAGACCAGCCTATGTCAGTCATCTGCTTGTGAAGCACGACATGAGTGATTATACATACAAAGTCTGTGTGGAAGGACTGGGTTTTTTGTTGTTTTAAATAAAAGGTCTGAGTAATTATCAGTACATACATTTAAACAGGCTTGTATCAACCTAGTCCTTCCTCAGTGAAACCCTCTGATTTATTCTGTGTATAAACCTAACACCTACTCTTGGAAGACCTCTTTGCTTCTACACTTTGTTGTTTGGAGGAGCAGCATAATCCTTCTGGGAAAGCATCTTTTTTGTGAGGATAAGCTACATCGCCACCGCAAAACTTCAAGGATAACTACAGCACTAATTAAATTTGTATAATTCACAGGTTCTTTGAAATTGAACGAAATAAATATTTGATTCAAAGAAAAATAAACACATTACTGAGTATATAACAGGTATATAAACATAAAAAAATATAATTGCAGTACTATATATAATACATAAATTCTAAATATAGCAATGAGAGAATGACAATAAGAAACACATTAAATAGCCATCATCTATGGCTAAATTGAAGCAATGACAACAAAGGACAAACACCCGCCAATCTGATTCTGCATCAACTTGTCTAAAAGAGTAGCTGGATGTTTTTTCATCTGCAGGCCCATTAGTTATAAATACGAGTCCAATAAAAATACAGAACAACCTCCAGTAAAATACATTTTATGCACAGATCTACCTCTGTAGACCAGCTGGCTTTTCAGACTAACGTTAGTCACAAACATACCATTTGCTTTTGTGTACCTAAACTTCCTATCCCTTACTTGGGGACACAGAACCCAGAATATTGGATTTCAATGACTTATTTTTAGTAGTTTTAAAAAAATTCAATTACGTTTGCATCACCAGAAACAGAACAAACAAGCCATTTTGCTAACACTCATAATATGTCTTCTTTTAAGAAGGAAAAAAGGTATTAAAACAATTTCTATTGACTTTTTCTATTAAAAGAGACACTGAAAAACACAAAGTACTTTAATCTTGAATTACTAACACTCGGTGTTCTCTGACAAAGTACTATTAGCAAAAAAAAAAAAAAGTGTTCCAGATATTTACACATTAGAGTGTAAATGCGTATGCTTACGTAACTCCGCTATTTTGGTCTGTGTAATGTATTAAACGTTATATAGAACCGACAGGCCAAAGGAATGGAAGTCCTTTCTTAGCTATGTAAATGCTATATCACAAACACAAGTGCAGCCTTTTCTCCAGTTTCCCACACCTGCGGAGGCCCACAGACAAGCAGATAATTGACTTAGCTTATACAATGAATCCAAAGGCAGATATCAAGGCCCTTATGTTCTTGTTTTCATTATTATAACTTATTCTGTAATGATAGTTATCGCCATAATTTTTCAGATTTTGAAGCATGATCCTGAAAAGAGAAAATGTTTCCAAAAAATTACTATAGAGTTTTTAAGAGTTCGTATTTCTTGAAGCTCCATTATCAAAATAAATACGTAAAAAGTAGTCAGCAAGCACAATTGATGAGAGGTATGACAGCAAAGACATTTAGACCAGATCTGTATCAGAAACTTTTGCCTGAATAGCACCCTGCAGAAATACAGGGTAATGTACATGGCATATTTTGGCATACCTCCAAGACCAAGTTTTCTACATACACATTTTCTATGTCGGTTTCAGGGAAAATTTACCAGTTAGGAATCTATTCAGATTTTATTCAAGAGGCTATTGACTGAATGCCAACTGGGAGTCCAAAAATTTCCCACAGGCTTATCATCTCAGTTTTTTGAAAGACTGTTTGATAGGACTTTGCATTTCCCTTTGAACTTCATAACATTCCTGCTTGCCCATTTCTACACATTCCCAGGATCTCACCAAAGAGCAGCAAACCCATCCAGTGGATCAAGCACTCCTCCCAGTTTTGTATTTGCAAACTTGCTGACTCTGTCCCATCGTCCAGGTCACTACTGGAAGATGTTAAACAGTACTGGCCCCAGTATTGTCTCCTAGGGCACCCCACCAGTGACTGGCCTCCAGCTGGACATCATGCCTCTGATCACACCACTTTGAGCCTGGCAGCTCAAGTAGTTTTCAACCCACCCCACTGGCCACCTATCCAGCCTCTATTATTTCAGGGGTAAGATTACCACAGCAGACACGACACCTCTGTGTATCGGCATATTAAACACAGGATGATTGTAATGGGATTTTGGAGCCAACAGACACGATGAAAGCGATTTCTTCCACTAGCAGCTACATAAAAAAAAAATACATTTGCAATTAAGGGTTTGCCATTCATGTATGATATTAACTTTCTGACACTGCTCATTCATTTTCAGTATTTTGTTTGTGCATGGAAGACTGCTGTGCCCTGAGGAGCTGTTGTAAATGAAGAGGGGATTTTTACCTCAGTAACTATTCAGATGTCATACTTTTACTAAGAAATGCGTGTGATTTAAAAAAATAGAAACATTTTTTTCCGGGTGCATTTTTTCACCAGAAATGTTATGCTGTTCTTAAGAACAGGATCTGATTTGCTAATCAGACAATAAGTGAAGCCAAACGTTAGCTCTGATTCTCCAGATTCATTGACAAAAGAGTCTTCCAAAATACAAAATGGTTTTGTACTAAATCCTTCCCGAATTCTGATATACACTAATCATTTAAATGTACATGCATTCAATTTTTGTGGAATTTACAGCTAATGATCTCGGCTTTATATACAGAAATTACGTGTTGCTCTGAAAGACCATTTTGCATTAACATCTAGAGCAATTCCTAGTATAAATTAATGTATTTAAATCTCATGTGTAACACCTCTGGCTTGTCGAGCATTTCTGTTGCCTCAGCTGAAATACCCTGTGCAGTTTGAGGCACTGTAGTTCAAGAAATATGCGAACAAACCACAGAGTGTGCAGTGGAAGGAAATAAGAAAAGGTACAGGTCTAGAATGCATCTCCTACAGTGCTTTAAAAAAAGCCAGGGCAGTTAGCTCAAAAAAATCCCAAACAAACAAAAAAGCCAAAACCACTAGCAATACCAATAAAAAAGCTAGGTATGGTAGTAGCTTTCAAGCACGAAAAAGGCTTCTACAGAGAAGAAAATTATCTGTTTCCTATACGGCAGTGGGTAAGAGAACAAGTCATGAGTTTCAGTTTCAGCACGAAAGATTCAGATTAGTCATTAGAAAACACACACTAATGGCTATTCCAGTAAGCACTGGAATAGACTGCCTGCGGCTATCCCATCTATCCTCTTCTGCTTTAGTCTCCTAGCACTCCCGCTCTGTCAGGCAGCAGTTGCGAAGAATTGCAATTGAGTCTGTGAACATACCAGTCAGTGCAACCACACCACAGTCACAAAGCAAAGCCACCCACAAATGTTCAGGAATAAATTCAGGCCTGTGTCAAAGGGGTCTGGATTTATGTCGTTGGTCTCTAACTTTATGGTTTGGGCAATTTTGTTGTTGTTGTTATTCTGCTAAAGGCCAGGTATGCAAATATTAGAGTACTATAAACATGTTTTTAAATAAAAATGGTTTGCTTGGTTTTAAAGGCATTATATTATTGTGATGTTTAGGTTGTTATTTCCTTGAGAAATGTTCAACCTCAAATATATTTCAGCCTAACAACTTCATAACCATTTAGTAAACACTCCTTACAGCTTGTCCATATCTTCCTAGAAATTTTGTATGCATTTAAAAGTTTTCTCCTTTGTTGTACCTTCGTAACTCTTTCTTCAAAACTTCCAGAAGTCATGCAAAGATAGTATCAATTCAGAAGGTCCTGGCACGCTATTCTAGGAAATTTCAGCCTGGACTTGTGTTACATGCCCAATCACAATTAAAAAAACAGACTCTACATCAGCTGTGGTTCAGGTTATAAATGTAATGAATAAAACTGTTTTGATTATGGGCAGGAATGCTTGTGAATAGTCTTAAATTTATGTAGTACACCTTAAGTCACTGCCACCTTTTATTCATGTGAACACATATACATTTATTTGTTTATGGAAAACAGTTCTTAAAAAAATTTCTCATAATACTGCAGTATATGCTACACAGGGAAGTTGCCCCTTTGATCTTTATAAATCTACATGTTCGTGGTATTTTCTTTAATCTAAAAATCTTTCTCCTCTTTATCACCTGCTGAGAGTTTTCAATTAAAGAGTTGAGTTACTGGAAAAAACATAAGTTAAGAGGAAATAAAAGTATATATAAGAAAATTGGTAAAAAGAGCTTTAAAAGTTTTCTTCAAAATAGGCATAATTTGATAGTCTATTCTAATTATGAACACATTAGAATAGTTAACGTAATATTTCCCCTATTATTACTACAAAAAAATAACAGTAATTGACTAGTAACTATTCACTGGACTGATGTATTGAGAAATGAAATCATGTTTTAAAATAATCTTTAAAAGGTCATAGCTGTTTATTTTAATGAATGTAGATACATCCTTTTGTAGCAATAAAGCAAATGGCCCTGAAATTCCATTAAGCGGACATTACTTCTTTTTCAAAACAGGAATGCAAAAGAACGCATGTTATATTTGCCATACACCAAGCTTTTGGTTTACATTCCCATCACTAGATTTTGTATTTTGACCATCGAAAACTGTATATGCAGCAGTCACACAGCAGTTTTACTGAAAAGCATCTGAAGTTACCAAAGGTCACTCTCAGGAGGACGTATTACTTAGTGCTTGCAAACAACATTTCCACTTAATGTTTCCCTGCATGAATTTGATCCTAAGAACTGCAGTCATGATTCAGCAAAACCTCTGAAGAACATGTATTATCCCGCTGCCCTTGGTGGGTGCTGAGAGGTTACCAGACCCTGTTGAGTAAACCTGGTTCTGTTTTTCAGACTGAGTGACGGGGTGGTAATCCTGGGGGAACTGCCTCGTAAATACAAGGATATTAAGAATAAGCAGGGGGACTACTCATGTTGTCAAAAATAACAGTGAGCACAAGAACTTCGTTGAGCTAGATCCAGCAAGATGGAGGAACAACTAGCATGAAATGTATTATTTTGACGTTCTTTTAAAGAAATAATCATGTTTTCCTTGCCTTTTAGCTTTTGGACCTCTTCTATGCACTGGCAACATTCTCAGGTTTTTTCTGCAGCCACAAGAGTCAGAAGTTTTCATTCATGATTGTCAACTGACCCTATCAGGTAATCATTTGAAAGTCCAGAACTTAAGAGAAGTAGTTCACGTCAGAAGATTCATCATAAAAAATTACAAGATTTAGAAACAGCTATTTACTGAGGGCCATATCAGCATTCAACCCTAATCAAACGGTATCAGTTATTCAAATGCAGTACAAATCCACTTAAAGAACATTTCTTTAATCAATGGACTGACAAGGCCCCAAGGAAGCTGAAAGCAATCAGCATACGCTGGCAGGGAACTGGAAATGTAATTACAATCTGAGAAAAGAAAATTTCACTCTATCCTTCAAAACGAAGCAAACTTGTCATTTGTATGATGTCCCTCCTACCAATAAAAGATACAGAATCACTCGTCTCGCATGTTTTCACGTTAGTTGTCTAGTGAATCCACAGGCTTGTGAAATGGAGAAAAAAAAGGAAAATAAGTTTTGAATAAAGGTGTTCTTGACAGAGAGTTACATTTGTGCATCCGCAACCAGTCTCCTGCAGTACTTGGGAAATTCTACCACACCACTTGAACATTCGCAAGACACTTTTTTATTGTGCCACTGCTTACAATGATACCACATTTTTAAAAAAGGTAAAGCTTATTCATGTTGATGATAGGAACATTCAGTAACTCAGGTCCTCTGTGTTCAAATATAATTTTTCGCTTTTTATTCACGATTATTGTATGGCTCATTAATGGAAACAAAACCCAGCATGACATAAAAAATCACTTTAGTTTGATAAAATGAAGTAAAGCTGTGTTCAGCAGCAGCAGTAGCTTAGCTTGCTTCTAAGTGAGAAGCTGAACGGTAATTACTTTTATTTATTACAAAATCTATTTTGTGATTCTAATATGTTTTCAAAAATTACACCTCTGAACAAGGGAGATACTCTCCTACTCAGAGAAAACCTTTTTTTTATATTTGGAATTTTCCTTCATACATACATTGAAGAAATTTTAGGGCAACTAATTTTTTTAGGGCAAAGTTTTAATTTGCTTCACGTTCAAAACTTGTCTAATTAGAATAACCTGCAAACTGAAAATTATTAAACGGGGAACCAGCAAACAAAATAAACGGGGAGGGAAAGCAAAAAATAGTTTTTTCACCTTGTTGCTTACATGTTTTCAGCTATATTTCTGGAGTTAATTTTTAACTAGGCAGATTTAGTACTAGATCTTTTACTGAAAAGTCACTTAAAAATTTAGCATCAAAAATACTGAGATTATGTATTAAGTTTCAGGAAATAACTAAAGAAAAACACCTGATACTCTGTATTCAGAGAGCACTGGGGAAATAGCAAAATATTTTATGCCAAAACTGTCTGGTTCAATAAAGGCACAGAATGCTGCCGGAACTCCGAAAGTTGGCTGTTTGGTTTTTTGGGGTTCTTTTTTGTTGTTATTGTTGTTGGGGTTTTTTGGGGGGTTGCTGGGTTTTTTGTGGTTTTGTTTTGGTTTTTTTCCCATGCTTCCAGGATGCAAAGTTCAAGGATAACTAGTCCTTCAGTCGCTCTTCCAGTACCCACGAATGGACTTGTGCTCTCTCCCTCCTCCAACATCTTTTAAGTTCTCCTGCTGCTACGTTAAAAAGTCATCTAGTTAAAACTTCAACTCAGACCTCTCGTTAACCATCACTTAAAAAAGGAAGATGTGGCAGACTGTTCCAGGTCCAAACCAGTTGACTGCTGTAGAGTGACAGGGAACCCGAGAGAGCCACCCTCAGGCTAAACTGAAACAGGGCGAAGATCCCACCTTGTGGAGCCACGTAGGGGAGCTGGGAAGCCCTTATGGATCTCAGACAAAGTTATACTCCCAGCCTTCACAGACAGCTTCTGAAGAAGCTTGAAAGGCAGCTACTGATGGAAATGCCAGTTCTTGGCAGCTTCCCTGAAAATAATAAGCAATAGCAAATTTCATTTTCAATAGCCAGAAAGGAAAAGTCTGATTGCAAAATACCCTGGTGTTGTTTGACTAGAAATGAGATTTTTGTATGAGTTAAGTGCTGGTGAGTGAAGAACCAATTTCATTCTCTCAACCCCTCATTTTATGTAAATCAGGATTCTTGCTAGGTTTTGCAGTTCTACTTTTCTTTAATAAAAACTTATAAAAAGAACACCCCCTCCCCACATACACACATTTTAACGGCAACAAGCAGATTTTGGAACTTGGTTCCTCATTTGTTACCAGGGAAACTGCACTGACTTGGAGAGATTCACATGCAAATTATTTCCTAATCTGCTTGGTCATAAAAACACAATCTAGCACTCAACTAGTAGTATCCATTAAAATGCAAAGCCCAGGATTATCAGTGAGCTCAGTCTTAATTTTGACTCTGTTTGGTTCTTGTATTCACAGCAGTACCCTGCTATAAAACTGCTGCTAAACCACTCTGATTTGGTGAACAAAGGTCTTGTACCTACCCTGTGCAATGAAGCCAGCAAGGATCAAATCCCCCCTCCTGAGCACGGAAAGACTCTCCTGCCTCCAGAGTCAACCTGGGCAGGTGCATCCAGCCCTGCGTCCCTGTACACACAACCGGCCCTCCTGGGCCTGAGGCGAGCAGAAGTTACTCAGTTGGGATCTGAACCTGCCGCTACAAAGGTCACTGCTCCAGTAGCCTTAACATTTGGGTTTGCTCAAATGGAAACATTCACTGGCAAGGTGCACAACAGTGAGAGAGAAATTACAAAGTCCTACAAGCCCAACATTGGGAGCACTATTTAATCTGCTTTACCGAAGCAGACCTATCCTTCACCCAGACTTGTAAGCCCGTGTTCAGTCGTTCCCATACTGCCTTAAATTAGTTAATCCATGGACCAGCACAGACGCAGTCACAGGGGCAGAGCCTGCAACTGCTGGCAGAAGCCAGAACCACCTGAAAGCTTCTTGCAGCTCTGCTGGGTCCCAGCTGCAGCAGCCTTGACTGTGCCTCATGCCCAAACTAGCAAGATTAACAACTTTGTACCCTGCCAAATCCAGCAGAAGTACATACACCTTCAGGGAATGGGATATTTACATTAAAGAATGACAAAGGAAGATAACTTCATGTCACAACAGCATTATAGAAAGCTGTCTGCTCCTAACTCCTTCCACTCACTCGAGAGAGGATGTGTTATCAGTCTAAACTCTGGGTTAAGTGATCCTCCATCTTTGCTTTGATAGAAACTTGTCACAACCTGACAATGTGCATTTAGCATTTGATTACATCACCCATTGGTCATTAAGGAAACCACAGTTGCATCTTCCTGTTACAGCCTATCTGATTAAGTTATATGATACATCCTCTAGCATTATTCATGTCCATGTACACTAGAAGCTAATTTCCTTTGCTGCATGTCATCCGGTTTTTATTAATGTCTCTTCCGAAACGAAGTTTTGGAGTCCTATTTTTTTCCTTCTCATACCTTCTCACAGTTCAGTCTAGTTATCATAGACGTATTTTTATTAATTTATCTGAAGAATATACCAGTGTTTAGGTATATTAATAAATTTTATTTCATATTTTATTTTAAGTAGAGTTAGTCTGGGTTTAACTGCTGCTCCTCCTTTTTTGGGGGGTGTTTAATTCACAAGTACTTATTCTGAGCAAATTCAGTTTTGAACTGTAAATTATTGATGCAACTTTTACAACATAGTAATTTGTGTAAATGTAGCTACTGATATTAGAATGGGGAAGATTAGCCAACAGTTGAGAGTCATGACTGAGAACATGAATGCTGTCACTGTAACATGCACAGGCTGTAGAAAAATATAATGCATGCAGTGTTTTCACTATGAGTCTAATAGTTTAAAAACATAAAATATACACGAAGATGGGAAATTGATATTTCCAATTAAATTAATCTAGTTATTATGTATTTAAATGCACCTGAAAATACTCAAAAACTTGAAACTGCATCTTCAGTTGCCAGAATTGCAGCATAGCGCTATAAAATAGATGACTTAAAGCAAAATATTTACTTTTCTTTCAGTTTAATTGGATTTCTACCACAGATGTGCCAGAACCAGGATCCCTCCCCAGAAGACTTGGGATGCAGTAGCATGCTCCTGGCAAAACCTGCACCCTCCAGGCTGAATCATCCCCGATTAGCACTTGAGGAGAGTATTTGGCTGAGAGATAGTTTTGCTCTGGCGGTAGGACCATTGACATGTCTCTGCATTCATCGTGTACTAACACTTACAGAAAGCCAATGAGAAGTTTACACAAACTCACTGAGACCAAGAATTTTTTCACATTTGCAAAACCATGCATGCTATTATAAGTACCTGCAAACTTCCAAATATATCTGTACATATGCATATATACAGACCTTAGTTTGAACACTTCTCCTAAATTTTATCTCTTTTGAGCTTTGAGTTTAGATTTGGAGCGGACTCCCTCCTTTAACTTGATAATCTGACCTCCAGCTTCTTTTTTTCCATAAAATTGGCAGAAATGAACCATCAGAAAAGGCAGACAATATATGGTAAAATATTAAAGAACTTGACAGAGAAGCTGGTATGTTATGTGCATTATGGGTAGAAGTGAACAGGAGACCAAGGGAAACTCAGAAGGCTCTTGAAAAAGAACATAATAAAAGATAAAAATGCTTTGAAGTGATTTAAGTCTTTCAGGATTATTTAAACATCGTCCTGGATGTGAGCATGGCTCTATTTAGTCTTCCTTCCATAAATACGCACTTGTCTTTCTAACAGAGATCTTCATAATCCCTTTCCTATCCTGTTATTTTGGCTAATTTCAAATGTATCAAATACACATATGAATTCTGTTCCTAATTGCTACTAAAATTATACTAAAAATACGCTAAAATAATAATTGCCAGCAAAAAAAAATCAAGTTTATATTACAAGTTGCATACTATTTTTTAACAATTTCACCAAATCTTGCTACACTACACGATTTATTGACCTCTACAGGGTTAAAAAAGAAATTGTATAACATGACAACAATGAACAATTACTCTTACAGAACTGTAGGGGAATATAGTCTTCAATGGTGAACATTGTCTGAACCTACTTCATCTCATTAGTATTGAATTAATTAGGCTTTATTTATTCATACGACATTAATGATTATATAGAGCCTCTAATTGTCAAAGTTTCAGAAATTCTCGGTGCACTTTGGCGGGGGAAGGGGCTCAGCAGCCCTGTAAGAGAGAATAATATAAAGTTTGCATTCTCACTTTAAAAAACCATGCTAATTTTTATTCTTGTCCTGAACTTTTAGATTCATAAAACCTTATTTTTCCCCCTACAGTCATAGAATGGTTCAGTTTGAAGTACAAAAAGTACATCCATAATGAAAGGCTTCCATAAGAATTATGCGTTCTTCAACCGCATGATTGCTGTATGATTCATTACGTTCAAAACCAACAGCAGATATTATGAGAATACCATTTATTATATGATTACTATTATTGAATTCTTGGTATTTAATCTTCGCGCGTTTAATATTCTACTTTTTATTTAGCTCCTTTCTAAAGAAATATTGCTTGCATGTTACAAAAGAAAAGAAAAAGAAGGGGAGGAACAAGATTAATATTTCTCGGGAATATGCACTATTACTTTGATTTGTGAATGCATCTGGATAAAAAAAAAATCTTCAGGTACATTAGTCTGTTGGGTATACACGCATTAGAATTTAGCCTAAAGAAGGAAATTAAAAATAAAGTATGAGAATTAAATATGCTTTCAGAAAGGCTTATTTTAGAAAGTCTACATGAATTACATTTTACACAATATAAAATACCTTTGTGAGATGTCTAAATGTCAGCTAATTCCTAAGAGAAATAATATCGTGATGTTTAAACAGAACAGAGAATAAAACAAGAGTTTAATGTATTTGCATGTCAGCACAGAATCCCGGAAGCTTTTCCTGACTTGGACTGAAAGAGGGTAGATGCTTATAACTGCAAGGCTCTGTTTTGTAGATAAGCAGAAACAATGGTACTGGAGATGTATTTTAGAAAGGGATTCATGGAACAGTCTACCACTAAAAATGGGAACAGGAAACCCAGCAGTGCTCTTGTCTGTTAGCCCAAGCACCAATGAATACAGCTGAAGAATTGCAAAGAGAAATACCAGGAACACACTAGCTGTAATATTATTGCATTTCTGCTTTGACCCTTGAAGGGATCTGTGAAAAAGTTGACAAAACAGTATCAACTTTGTAAAAAAATAATCTGATGTCCCAATCACATCAGACATCTATCAGCAACAGACGTTTAAGTACATGTACAGTCACATTACAGCACCTGACAAAAGACTTGCAAAGGTGCTAAGGGTGAGCATGAGCTAATGCTCTTCGCCATGCAAAAGCCCTTTCTGTTTTGTTTTTTAGTAATTGGAGGAACTGAAATGCAGGCTAGATGTTATCACTTGTACTGTGTTCATCACAAAGCATGACTACTGACTATTATAAATCTGTCTTGAAACACTAAAAACCAAAACCAAAATAGCACAACCTAAAAATACCTCCTTGGTTTTCTGGCAAGTCCTGCACACAAACATCACACAAAACACAAGCTGGTGAATGGAACAACACATTTCGTTATTCCCATAAACCTTAGGGGCAATGTTACATATTATCAGAGGTGCTTTTCACCACATTACCATTAATCAGCAAGGCTCTGATGACATTCCTGAATGGTTTTTTTGTAATGAAAAAACCATCAATGTATCAAAATAAGACAACAACTAAACTTTCTGTCCACTGCTTTGTCCTGATTTGGAGCAGAAAGAGATGATCTCAGAAGTGTTTTTCAAGTAAAGAGAGTCTATAAATAATTGCCATCTAATAATTGAAATATTTCATTTAGCTTTTTTCCCCTGTTGGGCTTGCATTCCAAAATAAGATTCTTAATTTTTTTTAATATAAATTTTTCAAACAATATGAAAAGGATTTTCACCCAAAAGCATCAAATGGAATATGGACTACTAAAGAATTTGTAAGCTGAGGAAAATATTGAACTTGATCTTTAATGAGGTGTGCTTTCAGAGAACTGTCAGTTTTCTGTGAAAATGATTCCCAAAGTCCTAGCTAGCTTAAAGTAAAATAAAATGTAGTGAATAAGGACTGAACTGTATGCCTCCTCGGGTTCAGAAGTACACAGAAGGTACTGTTTGATAAGATTTCTGGAGAAAGCTATGGATTTGTTTCTCGCAGTAATGACGAAAGTGAAAAGTCTCCACTGGAGGTTGTCTGGCTGAGTTCCTGTTAAAATAATTAAGTCAACACTGCTGGGATGGTATTGTTATTGATGTGTTGTGGTACCAGGAGACTTGGGCAGGCATTCTTTAATTATTTATAATCTAAGCAAATAAATACAATTAAGTAATATGTATCTGTATGAAATTCAAATTGAATCTCAGAGGTACGTAAGATCACCTTTGCTTGAAGTTGATCTTTGCTTACAAACCAATGACTTAGATAAACTTTTAAAGATCTACTAACGTTTTGTTGAAGCTGAAAAGGCTTTAGTTGTAGGAACTTGGAAAATGCTACGACAACATTTTGATCAGTATAAAATCCCAATTTTGTCAAGACAAAGTCAGGCAAGTTCCACGACAAAGAGATGACAGAGAAAATAAAGGAGAGATACCCAAAGACTGAGAAATCTGGGGTTTGCATGATGCATTTAAAATGTATGCAATTTCTTATTTCCCCTTTTCACAGTTTTTGGGCCTATTTTAGCACCAACTGAAGAGATGACTTCACCCAGACTAAAGTGCTTTACACAAACGTATTTATCAGTGCAGAGAAGCAGAAACGGTTCCAGTTGAAAAAGGATGGCTGTAACTACATCATGAAAAGTAATAGCGTAGCAAAGGTACGCAGAAGCGTTGGCACAGCCAGGCAATTTCCATCTTTTTCCAGAATGAATTATAAACATTCACTATCCTGAGTCTGCTCCCCCAAAGGATGCAAGACTGACTTAAGGATCATTATTTATTTCACTTGTTTGATGGTTGGTTGTTGTTTGCTTTTGTGTTGTTTTTTTTTTTCTTTTACTGTTCATATATGCCAGCTCCTTTGGGTAATCTCTAGACCAAGCAATATTTATTTTAAATGACAACTAAAGTTCTTACTTGACAACCTGACTCCAGGACATGAAACTTTTTCTGAAGTGTATTAAGCACTGGGAGATCTAAAATGAGTGGCCTAAACATTGTGAATTTTAAGGTTTCTTCAAACAAATTTAGCTAAACAAACCGTTAAAGAGACACAGAGAGTGGCATAAGGCAGAGGAAGCTCCTTAGAGTAGGGTGGGGTTTTTTTGTCTAGACTCCAACCCAAAGTCCACTGAGGTGAAAAAAACTTTTCTTCAGCTTCCGTAGAATTTGAATCCAGACTCTATTATGGCAATTGGAAGAGATTTAAAATCCAATACATATAAATACTTTCTCATTTCTCTAACCATTTCTATTTTGCTGTAATCCCTCCTCATAACCTTTTGTATATCATACTCGGCAGAAGAATTAAAGCAACAAAGGGCCTGTTGAGAAGGTTGCAATGGTGGTATATATATCCTCTCAAGCTAACGTAGGTATGATAACTAAATACTGCCATGTATATTTCCAATGGGGTTAGGCATTAACTGAATAAAAGTAAGCAACAGAAAGACCAAACTGCAGAGGGAATTAAGGAATAAAATATTCTTAGCAAGAAATACACAAATCAATCACATTAACAGCACAGAAGATATTCTAATTAGGGCAAATTCAGAAATTTCATGCAGCTACTTCGAAGTGAGATTGCTATACAATTTACTCATTCAAACAAGAGACGACCACATGTAGTTTCAGCTGTCCTCCTTGTCATTTCTCAGGGTGTAGGGGATGACGTCTTTATGACTTCCCTCTCCCCAATTCCTCTGTCGCTTTGAGCAGCCAGCGTTTGCAATCAGAGTGCCCTGCGCAGCCACAGAGGGAGGCAACAATGACAAACAATTTGTAACAATGACAACTATGGTGGGTGAGTGCCATAAACGCTAAAAAAGAATAATGATAGTTTATGGAGAAGTAAATTGAGATCTACAATGGTGTGAAGTGAGGCATCTCAGGAAAAATAAAGGAAAAGGAAGTAATTTGTAAACATCGCCAAATTTGTGGCTGCACGGACATGAGCTGAAGCCCTGTTGGAGAGATGCAGGTCTCATGGTTCTAGATGCATCTCTTCCTTGCTTCCTAAAAGCATCGTGTGCAGACGGAATAGCCAATTTATGATGATATTTTTCTTGAGCAGTTCACCAACAAGGTGGAGATAGTTTTGTACCTCAGGGGTAAGACAGGACACGGAGAATATAGATTCTTTCTACTGCAAACTCTATTCGATAGTTTCATCCAAGTTGAGATGGAACATACAAGTGCACTTCAGGGGGGTTCTGCTGATCTACACTATGTTTTGAACTTTCTACAGACTAATGGATGACACACTTGATTTTCAAACATTTTAACCTCACCAGAATCTAGGAAAGCTTTACGTATCTAACTCTTAGTTACCAAAATGCTATGTTGTAATATTGATATACAGGACTCGATCTTCAAACCCAGCTCAGAACTAAAGATTGAAGGACCCATCTGCTGCCCTGATCCTATGGCTGCTATACTACTTAACCGGTGGAGTACAGGGACATATTCCCATCTCCAGTCCAGTGGAAACCGTGTGCAAGCATGAATGTAGCACACAGTCATAGTATGATTCTTCATAGCACATATGTTGCCTCTATAACTTTTGAGAACCATTTTGTAGTTGTATGATACAAAGCAGATGCGCTAATGGAGCTAAGCCATTACTGTGTCTTGTTTTTCTCTATATATGAAAGAAACAGTGTAAAAATGCACCGTCAGTCTGTTCCTTCTGAGCTTCTCCTTTTCCATTTCTATCTGTATTTTCAGCGCTTTTATATATTATATACTTTATTGTGAGACATTTACTGATCAAATTTGCTGATTTTTCAACTTTGGAAGATGTAACAGCAACACCACAACTGGGCAAGTTCAGAATTCTTAGCAGCACCCTCAGACTGAGCGGTCAAACAGGATGAGTTGTCAGCTCCGCGAGCTCGCTCAAATGTCATGTCAGTTCTCCTCTGGGGCAGATATTCCAGCAGTAGTGCCTTCATGCCACTGTACCAGACAAAATCTTTTAAAAAGATTCTCTTTGATGTGCAACCAAGGGAGAGCACAGGTTCCAAGTTCAGTTAAGCACATTGTAAACATTAGTAGGTTTAGCTCCAGAAAGCAAACACAAGTGACAGCCTCTAAGTCAGAGTACCAGTTTGGAAAGGTTGCTGCAAGAAAAATACTTGTGAGACTGGGAAACTATAGTTATTGTGGATTTTTCAAGTGAATATTGGAGCTCCTGAAAAGCACCACTGCCCAAAGCTTTGCTGATAACAGGGCAGGTATAAACATCTACTTTGCAATGCTACCTTACCTGCCCCAGAAATAAAGGAAAACGGGCTATTTCCTTTTCCTTTAATAACGTTAAACCCAGCATTGAATTTCATCTTCTATTCACAGCACGCAGTCTGGACTTGTTGTATGGAACAAATCCTCCAGTCATAGCACTTTGCTTTCTTCAGCCTCGGTACAAAAAAGTTCAAGTCTGGTGATGCTGAATGCGCGCGTCTGGCTGCTGTTTATCCCATGCACCCAGGAAGGTAACAGTGTCCTCCAGATCTAACTCCCTGCTGAACACAGGTCAACCTGGGTGAGCAAATTGGTGTAAGCTGCACTCACCAGTTAAACCTATAAAAATCTTCTACATAGACCTTGCAAATGATTAATGGGCACGCTATCTAGGAGACAGTACACAGTCTTTTTCTACCTCATTAAAAAAATTCCTCCCTCGGGCAAGAGTTTACTCATTCTGAAATGTGTGGGTCCTTCGCTTTCAAGTTTTCAAAGGGAGTTTTGAACTCAGTCTATGAAGGATTAATACATGGTTTGAAGTTCAACCAGGACTTCCTAGGTCTGTGATGAGAACAGCAGCACAGAGCAATCACTGTTACTGTTGATTTAAATGCCTCATTTACTCCTTCCACATGAAGAGCTGTTAAATAAAGCTATGCTTAACTAATGACTTAACACTAAAGATGTCAGGAATTCTCCTTTCGCACAGAGATAGACTGTTGCTGTACACTGTCCCCTAAGCAACCATTGGAGATACAATTGGATCTCTGTCAATACAGTCAATGTATCAGTAAAAATATAAAATAAAATGAAAACACACCGTATCAATTTTAAAAAAAGAAAACAATAGAAACATTTTCCACTGCTCTAGAATTAAATACAAGATCAGTATAAAGTTGTTGCATATTAATTGTGGGTTAAGTCAATTTTTAAAACTTATTCCTTTGTTTTTAGGTGCTGATAGAAATGAATATTTTAAATACAGGAAGACCAAAGGTTAACCATATTAGTACTCAGTGAAAACACAGCAATAGATGCATTGCAAGGAAAACTTTTACTGTGTTATTCGAATCTGTATTTTTCACATGTGCATCAATGTACTACTTAACATAGCTCAAGTTTTACAAAACCAGCAAGATATTGTTTACACAGATTATGCATATAAAGTACTGATTGCAATTATTCTAAAAGCACACTAGACATTGAGATCAAAAGCCAGGGGAGCCATCTGCTACTCCCCTGTCGTTCCTAGCTAGTATTTGTTCAGCTTATTCTTAACCTCCACAACCCTCCTAGGCTGTGTCCTGCAGCATTACACTATGATTATCACCAGAAGTTTGGGTTTGCTGTTGTGTTTTTTCCTTAATGACACCATTTTTTCTGTTCACAGTTTAACTTGTCTTATGAACCTTAAATACGGAAACAAATTATGTTCTTCCTCTTTGCAATAGCCTTTCACATAATTGAAAACTGTTACACTGTCTCCCCATGATTTTCTCTTCTGAAAGCTATACAACTGCAGTTTTTTCAGTCTCCATTCTGGGTTGCTCTTCTCTGGATGCCAACCAATAAATCTATATCTTTCTTGAAGGAAAATCATTGTATTTTTACACAGGCTCACTTCATGCATTTTTGCAGTCTACACTGTTTATACAGCCTAATAAGGTATTTACCCTTCTCTCAGCAGCATGGCACTGTTGACTCACGTTCTGCTTGTAGAGCAGGAATTGCAGTTCTGCCCCTTCCCTGGCCCACGGGGTACCGGCTTACCCAGCTAAACCTCACTTCAGAGGTAAGCACAGATATAAGCAGAAGATTGCAAGCTCTAGACCTATGGCAATGTTTTCTTAGGGGTTTAGTTTTAAATTTAACCTCCTCCAGAAGAAAGGGCAATTTCTCACAGAGAAGGAAGAGAAGAGAGAATTAGAAAAAATGAGACTGACAGATAAGCAGAGCCCTGATAACTCTTGGTTTTCCAGTCAGATAATTTCTTTCCACCTGGACTCATCCCAGTCAAACTGAAACAACTCCTCCAAGGCACTGTCTGCACAAGCAATGGTGTCTTTGGATGGGCAGCATTCACGAGTGATCACATCCTACTTTAGAATCAGGCTGTACACGCAACTGTAACAGGGAAGGCGAAATGATGAACAAACTAAACTTTATTCATTTTTTGGGGAGGAAAAGGAAATGTGGTGGAAAATTTATTGGCATAGAAATTTTTATTTATGCAAATAGACATTTTCAGACAGAGCACAAAGGAAGAAAAAAAAACGCCTTCAAGGCGGTATCTGTTGTCAGAGGGAATTACGTGATTTATAGGAGCTCTCGTAGCTGGGGCAGGTGGCACAAAGATATTTATAGCCATCTTCCCAGCAGAACAGGTGTGCTTTGTGAATAAAGTTAATTTCACACAATTTCATTAGGCAAATTTGCACAGATAGGGCCATGATTCATCAGATCACTTTTTCTATGATTATATGTATTTAAATGCCTTACTGAATCAGGTTACTGCACTCAGAGTCAAGCTCAAGGCTGCAGTCAACGGCAACTCCGTCATTGCCTTCAATGGGAAAGAATTTCACATGATTTCTTCAGAGACCTAGTCAAATGTTGTCTCAATACACAGACGCATCTGTTCAAACTTTGGTCTTGAAAGAATAAGTGTTTTGTATGTTGATTCTGATATTTTTATTCATTGTGTGCAATGACTAAATTAAATGTTAAGGTAGAGGATTAGATGGAATTCACTTCTATAAGCAATCATGTTAATTTATTCTCTTCTAGGCAATATTTATATTTCAGTCTGGCAGTAAGCAGGGTATTTCTCTGCAGTTTAGGACACCCAAGGGACCTTGGAATTTTCCTTATAGCATCTCTGGTCAGTGACCTGCATATTTGCTCTGTTACTACCTGTGTTCACAGCTCATCACAGGCCGCCTGTATCTCAGGAAAAGCTGCTCCAAAAATGGATGAATCCGAAAGTAGATTTGGTGACTGCTTCAGGTCACACATCAGGGGGTCGGGGACAGCACAGGGACCAAAGTATTTTGGTTGCCACACTGCTGTAGATGGGCATTTTTATGAATAACACGGATTAAAAGAATAAGCAGTACATAGTGCTGTTTCTTAGCCAAATCTTTTTGTTCTTGTAAACTAAACTGAGTTGCAAAAAAACCCCAAAAACCAAAAAACCAACACCCCAATTGCCTTGAACAGGCATACTGATAACCCTGACACTTTAAAAATTAAACAATATCGTGAAGATTTTAATAATAATTCCCAATTTATTAATAACTTTAATCTTAAAATATTCCTTTTGGACGTTTTCCAACTTCCTACTTATTTGAAAGACAATGGGAAGTCATCTTTTCCCCCAAAATATTTCCATCTCCTCACTCATCAGAATGATCTTAAAGCAGTCCTGATTGTTTGATTTTCTCTTCCATGTGCAGAGAGATGATGTTATAAGGAATGTCTCAACATAGGTCCCTTCTGAAATTATTCTTACTTCTGACACATTGCACACCACACTGAAACTTAAAAACTTACATGCACAAGCCACTGTACTAATATATTTCACGCAGAGATAAATTTAGATACTTTACACAAAAGCAAAACTAGATCTGAGATATTACCACTGCAGGGCTTACCACCAGTATTTCACTACAAAAGAATTCACAAAACCAAAAAAGCCTCAGCTGACTGATACAACCTAGTCCTCTGGAAGGACATCAGTCTGCTCTGAATTTATCCAAACATTGGATCCACCTGTTCTTAACCCATCGGCTCTGTAAGAGCTGTTAAACCGGCACTGATTTCTAAGACAACTTCTCCTGGTGAGACTACGTACACAGACTGTACTTTTGGATACGGAGCTTCACAGCCCAGTTGCTCTCTGGATCCTCCCTGTTTTTAACATACATTTTTTTCAGAAGGCTGCCCACCTTCCTTTGGACAATCTGCGCTTTGCAATTTAACCCCTTCAGATGTGGTGTATGAAGTCCATTACATATTTTTGTCCTTAACAGTGCTGGTAAGAACAACCTATAAGCATGATCACACCTGTCTCAGTTTTGTCAAGCCTCAGTTTTGAGGCACCTTCATCTCTTCTCAGAGATATTCCCCACTTTGAATATATATATTTTTTTTTTAAGGCAGATGTATTTTTGCTGTTACTTAAAATTCCATCCTTTTTCTCAACCAGGAACAAGATAAAAGGTCCACCAAGCCAGCAAGTCATGGAGAGATAATCAGCAGAGAAGGATTCTCAGATATAGTGAAAACGGGGACAACACTATGAGATTAACGTCACAACAAATGGCAGAGTTTTACAGCTCAAGATAGATGTGGTCACATGGTTATGTTTTCAGCTCCGATATAAACTTACTCCACTAATGATCTTATATTTTACAAGAAGCCAAGAGTACTGACTGGCACCCCAATCGAGTTTATGGTTTTAAAATAGCAAATACTAAAGCTTAGAGTCTCTTCAGTTGTGCAATTTATATCATGTGAAAACAGATTCATCCTACATCGGAGTATCTCAAAAGGGTTTAGGAAGCAGTTAAAAATTTTCCTTATCTGTAACAAAGAGAAAAGTGGTATAGCCATACAGCTAATGGAAGACCCACAGAACAACCTTGGTCTCCCAGACATAGACATGGGCTCCTGCGCCACAAAGCAAACAGTTTCTCTAGTTTATTAATTTCACTGGAAGGACTAAATAAAACTCCATTAGAGATCCGAAGTGATCTCCTTTCTATTTCTGTATCTTCTGTTCTACTTTTATATACATAAAATAATAAAAATATACCTATATATATGTATATTTTTTTATATATAAATATACATATATGTCTATATATGTGTATATATATACATTTATAAATATAAATATAAATATACCTCTATATATGTATAGGTATATTTATATATGTATGTACATATATGTAAATACATATGTACAAATAAATACAAATATGTAAATAAATATACATATATTTATATATATAAATATACATATATATGTGTGTGTGTATACACACATATATATATATGTATACACACACATAAAGTATACTGATTAACTCCAGTTTATATAAATCTCACAAGTCTTCAGGATTATTTCAATAGTATCTTGCATTAATAAAATTATTCAAAAGGATAATGGATTGACTTTGCCGTTACTTAAAAACAAGGTAATGCATATTGGATGACACCAAATGAATGTCATTATGAATTCCTTCCTGAATCTAGAAGACAGGAGAAATAATAATCTGAAAGGGGGTAGTGGGAATAAATCATATGCAAAAATCAACTGAGTAGGTAACAAAAGACTGGCTTTTTCAGGGAAATATCCCTTTTAGAATAATAATTAACAAGCATTTTCCAGGACAGCAATCATGAAGCTCTCATTCAGATTTCCCTAAAGAAAAAAATGTTTTGATTTTTATTTTCTAAAAATTTGGTATTTTCTTTTATAAAGCATATATTCAAGGGAGATATCAAGGATGATTGAGGATAAGGTATCTCTACCCTGAGGCACTTCATTTTTGCCATGATCTGTGTGATAGCAACACTGAATTGTAGCAATAAATGCAATTTCATTAAGGCAAAAATGCGATTGCAAAAAGTCTTTGTACATGTACAGGCTCCTACATTTATTCCAACCTTTTTTGTCATATACTTTAGTGCAGGTTTTCTCTTACTTTCATTGCACATTCTTAGAATCTTTTTCTTGCCCAGTCCCCAAAATACCCCTTCGGCTTCCAAGAACAAACAGAACTGAATCCAACAGCTTGGACTCAAGGCCTTTGCACCTTCTTTCATGTTTTCCCCTTTTGTCTATTTATTCTCATTTTTAATGACATCAGTACTGAGAATTATCAGGTATATCTTAAAATCCATGTGACACTTTCATCGGTCTCTTCTGGATGATCTGATTTCATATTTCATATAATCTAAGATTCTGACAGATAAGAAACCTCCCAAAATACAAAGTAGATTTTTAAACTCAGTAATTCCCCTGACATACAGACACTTTTGAGACTACTTCTCAAGATACTGTCAGTTTTCCTGATAAATCAAGCTTTTAAAGATGAGAGGTCAGAGATAGTTCACAAGATATGTCTCTACAACACATAAAACTTGGACAAGGATACAGCTAAGATGGAAAAAAGGTTCACGCATTTAAAAAAAGTAAATTGCTAGCAAATGCATAAAAAAGCAAAAACCTAACAAACAGTTCAAGTAATAATGTTTCCAGAGCTTTTGTTCAGTAGCTTGTCTCCTTTATCCAAATGAAGGCATGAAACCAAATTGCTGAAATTTTTAGTTTTTGCTTAGTTTTGTCACATTTATATAGCCAATGCAATATAACTGATGAAGCAAAAAGCTTATGAAATTATTATTTCATTTCAAATCATGTGTGACATACATGCCTTCTCGCTAATTTTTAAGTGCTTCATCACACCTGTACGAGTAGGCGGTTGTTTTAAATTGATGGTAGATTTCTGCCATGCATGCAACACACATTCCAGATGCATATAGAACATCACAACTTCAGAGGAGTACTTTGTGTTTACAGCAAACGATAGTCAAAGCATTTTTTCACTACCCAATGTATGAGTGGACAGAAAATTTTCATCCAAAGCCTTTTAGCCATTATCATAAAAAGGCAGCTTTTGCAAGTGAAAAATTGCGTTTGCCTATTGAAACCCTATTTTTTACTCACTGTGCAGATAAAGGTCAAAGTTGAAATATATCTTGCCGTGTAATGGATATAATAAAAATGTGAAGTCATAAAAGAGAAAGTGATTACAACCACTGTAACAGATGCCCTGTTTACTCTGCAGATTGCATTACATCATGTAAAGCTAAGCTATGACACATGCCATTGCTACCTACAGCAGATAATAATTTTGACATCTCTTGGGAATGACATCTTCAAGAATATTATCATTAGGAACATCATGGAGACAAGATTGGTTGCTGATGTGAAAAAGTCCCTCAGAGTTAAATACAAAAATACTCTTTCTGTTACCATAAACATAGTTGATGAAAACAACTTACGGTGCAAATAAGCCAAAGGCTTATGGACAGTCTATTTTTGTAATTTGTTACAGGAGAAAAAGGACAACATCCTGATCTCAGTGAAAGGGAAACGCTAATGGAAAAACTACAAAAGGAAGTAGTACCGATGTGAAAGGGATGGATTATAGCACAGAGGAACAAAGCCTTAAGCAAATAAAGTCAAAAAAGAATTATCTGATTTCAAAGAAGTTGTAATGAATTTAAACTACTAAAGTTGTATTATAGTGGAATACCTTTTTAAACCATTTGTATGTATATCTTTGGGTACAAATAATGGGATTTACCTATGTGTTTACATTCAGTCAACAAGGGAAAACTGAATGACTTCTTTATGCAGTTTTGTAGAATTGCAGAAGTCCTCAGTTACACAGAGCGACCATGCACACCAAGTCTTAGACGCACCACTAGCGCGAAGTTTTTAAACACATTCAAAGTGGGCTGAATGCCATTTCAACCTGAAAAAATAAGTATCTGACTCATACACTGCATATGAGCTATTTATGGGTTTGATGAACAGAGATGAGATCTGAAAAAAGATAATTCCATAGCACAGCTTGAGTAATTTCTTCTCTCCTCGTTGGTTTTAACTTCGCACCGTTCACGCTTTGACCTCTTCCCTGATCTGCCTGCTCTACGGCACAAACACAAAGCCAGTCAGTCAATCCTCATAACTAATCATATTGTCTGGAATTACTTGGGCAGTGGGAAAGTTCAGCAGTGAGCCATCCCCATAGTGTTTTGAATGTCTAGAACTCAACAGTGTGAATGACAGTGTTGAGTGTGTATGGATAAAAATCAAGGGGAAGGCCAATAAGGCAGATATCGTGATGGGAGTTTGTTATAGACCCCCTAATCAGGATGTAGAAACCGATGAAGTATTCTATAAGCGGCTGGCAGAGGTCTCGCGATCATCTGCCCTTGTTCTTGTGGGGGATTTCAACTTCCCGGATATCCGCTGGGAATACTACACAGCAGAGAGGGAACAGTCCCGGAGGTTCCTGGAGTGTGTGGAAGACAACTTCCTAACACAGCTGGTGAAGGAACCTACTAGGGGAAGTGCCCTACTGGACCTACTGTTTGTTAACAGAGAAGGTCTTGTGGGGGATGTAAAGGTTGGAGGTCGTCTTGGGCAGAGTGACCATGAAATGATAGAGTTTTCAATTCTTGGTGAAGGGAGGTGGGGAGCCAGCAAAACTGCCACCTTGGATTTCCAAAGGGCAGACTTTAGCCTGTTTAGGAGCATGGTTGAGAGTGTCCCTTGGGAGGCAGTTTTGAAGAGCAAAGGTGCCCAGGAAAGCTGGTCATACTTCAAGCAGGTGCTCTTAGAAGCACAGGTGAAGGCCATCCCCATGTCCCGAAAGACGAGCCGACGGGGAAGAAGACCAGCCTGGCTAAATAGAGAGCTTTGGCTGGACCTCAGGAAAAAAAGGAAGGCTTACATTCTCTGGAAAAGGGGCTTAGCAACTTATGAGGATTATCAAAATATAACAAAGCTATGCAGGGGGAAGATTAGAAGGGCCAAAGCTCAATCAGAACTCAGCTTGGCCACTGCAGTTAAAGATAACAAGAAGAGATTTTTCCAGTATATCAACAGAAAAAGGAAAACTAGGGAAAATATAGGTCCACTGATGAATGAGACGGGTGCCCTAGTGGTGGAAGACACAGAGAAGGCAGAGTTACTGAATGCCTTCTTTTCTTCGGTCTTCACTGATAAAGCCGTCCCTCACACATCCCATACCCTGGAGGCAAGGGGGAAGGTCTGGAGAGAGGAAGATTTTCCCTTAGTTGAGGAGGACTGGGTCAGAGACCACTTGGCCAAGCTGGACATTCATAAATCCATGGGCCCTGATGGGATGCACCCGCGAGTGCTGAGAGAGCTGGCAGATGTTATCGCTAGACCACTCTCCATCGTCTTTGAAAAGTCATGGGGAACAGGAGAGGTGCCTGAGGACTGGAGGAAGGCTAACGTCACTCCAATCTTCAAAAAAGGCAAGAAGGAGGACCCAGGGAACTACAGGGCGGTTAGTCTCACCTCTGTCCCTGGGAAGGTAATGGAGCAACTCATTCTGGATGTCGTCTCCAAACACATAGAGGAACAGGAAGTTATTGGAAGGGGTCAGCATGGATTTACCAAGGGCAAATCATGCCTGACCAATCTGATAGCTTTCTATGATGTTATAACGGGTTGGCTGGATGAGGGGAGAGCCGTAGATGTCATCTACCTTGACCTTAGCAAGGCTTTTGACACTGTCTCCCATGACATCCTCATTAGGAAGCTGAGGAAGTATGGGCTAGATGAGGTGACAGTGAGGTGGATCGAGAGCTGGCTGAGTGACAGAACTCAGAGGGTTGTGATCAGCGGCACAGAGTCCAGTTGGAGGCCTGTAACGAGTGGTGTCCCTCAGGGGTCAATACTTGGACCAATTTTGTTCAATATATTCGTTAATGACCTAGATGAGGGGACAGAGTGTATCCTCAGCAAGTTTGCTGATGATACCAAACTGGGAGGGGTGGCCGACACTCCAGAGGGCCGTGCTGCCATCCAGCGTGACCTAGACAGGCTGGAGAGCTGGGCAGAGAAGAACCTAATCAGGTTCAACAAGGACAAGTGTAGGGTCCTCCACCTGGGGAGGAAGAATGTCAGGCACCAGTATATGTTAGGGGCGGACATGCTGGGAAGCAGCTCTGAAGAAAAGGATCTGGGGGTCCCGGTAGACAGCAAATTATCCATGAGCCAGCGGTGTGCCCTTGTCGCCAAAAAGGCCAATGGAATCCTGGGCTGCATAGGGAAGACTGTGGCCAGCAGGTCAAGGGAGGTCATTCTTCCCCTCTACTCTGCACTGGTGAGGCCACAACTGGAGTACCGTGTCCAGTTTTGGGCTCCCCAGTTCAAGAGGGACAGGGAACTACTGGAGTGAGTCCAGCGAAGGGCAACCAAGATGATTATGGGACTGGAGCACCGCCCTTATGAGGAAAGGCTGAGAGAGCTGGGACTCTTTAGCCTGGAGAAGAGAAGGTTGAGGGGGGACCTGATTAATGTTTACAAGTACCTAAAGGGTGGGTTTAAGGAGGACGGAGCCAGGCTCTTTTCAATGGTTCCCAGCGACAGGACAAGGGGCAATGGGCACAAGCTAGAACATAGGAAGTTCCGTTCAAGTACACGGAAAAACTTCTTTACAGTGAGGGTGACAGAGCACTGGAACAGGCTGCCCAGGGAGGTTGTGGAGTCCCCTTCTCTGGAGATTTTCAGGACCCGCCTGGATGCAGCCCTGAGGAATGTGGTTTAGGCAATCCTGCTCTAGCAGGGGAGTTGGACTAGATGATCTCTAGAGGTCCCTTCCAACTCTGAAGATTCCGTGATTCCGTGTTTCCAGTAGATGCAAGCAGGAACTTAATGTTTGGATTCTGGTCCATTTACAAGATACTCGCTACAGCATTTAGCATTGCATACACAACTCTGATTTTTAAATAGGAAATAAAGTGTATTCACACACTAATACTCAACTTTTTCTTCTTGTTTACTCTCCATGGCTTCTCCCTGTCTCCCACCTAACCCTCCTCCACCACAAAATAAAAACCAACCAAACCAACAAAAAACAACAACAAATCCCCCAAAAGCCAAACAATCAACAGGAAAGGAAAGGGGGCACATATTTACAAAGGTGCAGAATGACTTTTAGTGGGGCTCCAGTCAATTCAATAGTATTGTCTCAGGACTGAATTTTAACTCTTACTACTGATCACTACCTCCTAACTGATATTGTGCTACACTAGGTTAAAAAAAGCACAAATAAATATGAATTGCCTGCAGAAAATCAATTTCCTTAATTTCTCTCAGAGTATATCACAGCATTGCAGTGGGAAGCCCGTGATGCAGCAGGCTTCTGGCAGAACCTGTGGCCCCATGGAGAGAGAAGCCGTGCTGGAGCAGGTTTGCTGGCAGGACTTGTGACCCCATGGGGGACCCACACTACAGCAGTCTGTTCCTGAAGGACTGCACCCTGTGGAAAGGACCCATGCTGGAGCAGTTTGTCAAGAATCATAGAATCATAGAATCATAAAATCTTCATGGTTGGAAAGGACCTTTGAGATCATTGAGTCCCACCATACACACACACAAAAACCCCCCTACAATCTCTGTCACTAGTGCATGCCCCGAAGTGCCAAATCTACACGTTTCTTAAACAGCTCTAGGGATGGTGACTCAACCACCTCCCTGGGCAGGCTGGTCCAGTGCCTGACCACTCTTTCAGTAAAGTAATTCTTCCTAATATCTAACCTAAACCTCCCCTGCTGCAACTTCAGACCATTTCCTCTGGTCCTGTCATTATTCACCAGGGAGAAGAGTAGTTTCAGGTAGTTGTAGAGGGCCATGAGGTCTCCCCTCAGCCTCCTCTTCTCCAAACTAAACAAAGAATCATAGAATCTTCATGATTGGAAAGGACCTTTGAGATCATCGAGTCCAACCATACACACACAAAAAAACCCCAAAACAAAACCACATGCCTGGTTCCCTCAGCCCGTGGGGAGGACCTACGCTGGAGAAGTTTGTGGAGAATTGTCTCCTGTAGGAGGGACCCCACACTGGAGCAGGGGAAGAGCAAGAAGAGTCCTCCCCCTGAGGAGGAAGGAGTGGCAGAGACAATGTGGGATGAACTGACTGCAACCCCCATTCCCCATCCCCTGCGCCACTGCCTGGTTGGAGGTAGAGAGAGGAACAGGGAGTAAAGTTAAGCCCAGGAAGAAGGAAGGGGTGGAGGGAAGGTGTTTTAAGATTTAGTTTTTATTTTCTCATTCTCCTACTCTAATTTGATTGGTAATAAATTAAATTAATTTTCCCTAAGTCGAGTCTGTTTTGCCTGTGATGGTAATTGGTGAATGACCTCTCCCTGTCCTCATCTCAACCCACGAGCCTTTTGTCATATTTTCTCTCCCCTGTCCAGTTGAGCACAGGGAGTGATAGAGCAGCTTTGATGGGCACCTTCCATCCAGACAGAGTAAATCAACCACACATATACAGATCAGTACAGTCTTGATGCTGTGGCAGAGTACAAAAATAGCCTTGAAGAAGCAACTGTTCTCTCCAGAGAACGCGACATAGTTTGGGCCACTATTTTGATGCCTCTCACACACTAGCTCCTAAGGCAAGTGGAGGGTTCCACTTACCCTCCAAAAGAAGGGTTTGTCCATCCCAAAATGACACACCTGACCCACTGTGTGCACATCCAGCATCCCACGAGGAGATGCCCACCAGCTGCCCTAGTCTATTCATAGGCTTAGGAGACTTCTTTAGGGCTTGTCTAAAGTCATAACATGACCACCTTCACTAAAATAGTCTTATTACAGAATAGAAATCCAAAATAATTTCTTTTAATCAGAGGAATTGTTGGAGGCAGGGATACTGCACAGTCCTTTGCCACAATGCATAGAGCATCTCAGAGCATTTTGTTTATTGAGGTCTGAATTGTTGCTGTACCCCCTGTGCCTCTTTGGGCCTCTGCATGCTGGTCAGAAACAAACACTTCCCCTCTCCTCGCAGTACCCATCTGGTGGGCAGCACTTTGCTAAGAGGTGGTCTAAGGGATTATTCCTTTTACTAACTTTACTTGCAGTTCATACAAGGAACTCCAGAATTTATTATTATTTTTTTTTTAAATAAATAACAGGTTAGGTTTGTGAATACAGAAAACTACTTTATACTGAAAATGAAACAGCCATAAATGTTGTTAAGAACAAAAGATGCCAGTGGTCCCTCTGGTCCTCTGCTCTAAGGAGGAATGCTACTTCAGGGAAGTCTGGTGGAAAATTATTTTTTAAAAACTCTCATGAAGGCCTGTTGGAAATCCAGCTCTGCTATGTTCATGGGAATCTCTTTCATTCACACGTTGCTTGACTTGCATAGCAATCCAGTGGTACACGATTTCCCCCTACAGAAACCACACTGACTCTTTCCTAACAGACCGTGTTTATTCACATTCTCAAAGATGTCATTATTTTTATTCTACCTTTCTACCAGCCCAGAAATCAGACTCAGCCTGTAGTTCCCCACAGAGCCTCTTTTGTGAGAAGCAAGTGACAGGGAATTACGCTGGCAACCTGCCAGTCCTCCAACGTTGTGGCTGTTTGCAATGGTCAGGTAAAAGCCTTGGCCAGCCGCTCTGCAATTTCATATTTGAGTTTCTCTAGGGTGAATGCCACCTGACCTGGTGGGTGACTTACTGACAGCTAATACATCTGTTTGGTCCAATGCTTTCTGTATATTTACACAAGCTCATCTGACCCTACCCTATTTACTAGAAAGAACGGCTCAGGCACAGAAACCTCCCCAATGCCTTCAACAGTGAAGAGCAATGAAAGGAATCAACTGAACCTCCCTGCTACGGCTTTATAATTCCTAGCGTCCTTCCTTACAGTTTGGTCATTAAGTGGTCCCATTTATGCCCTACCTGACTTCCTGCTTTTGATTTAGGAACCTTTGACTAGAAGCTTGAGCACCCTTTGTAAGGTGCTCTTCAAATTTTTAGTACTCTATTTCCTGTCTACATTTGACCTGCTGTGATTTATGGGCTTTCTAGTTCTTATTTGGACAAGCTTTGTACTGTTTAAAGAAACTTTTTAAGTCTGCCCCTATGATAGCCTCCTTGTAGTCATGCTCCCAGGAGCTGGATCACTTTGATGGCTTTTTTGTTTTGCTTTTTCCCTTTTTCCCCTTTTTTAAATGTAGCTGTTTACCTGGGCTCCTAATAGAACACATTTGAACACTACAGGCTATTTACAGGCATCTTGCTTTTCAGACTACTAGTAGATTTATTTTACTAATTGCTTTTTTAAAAAAAAAAAATAGTAGTTCCACTTCTTTACAGTGACTATTTGCATGCTAGGTTTATTCACAGCTTCCTTTCTCCCACTGCAACGTGAAACTTCATTGTATTGTGAACACTGCTAAGGAGGGGTACTTCACCTTGAAGTACGTGTGTGAATCACTTAAGACAAAATTCAGAATGGCTTTTTTTTTTTTTTAGGCTTTAACATTACCATTCAGTCCTTTACAGTGTCCAAAAATTTCATCTCTACATCTCACCCTGGTGAAGCATTGACCTAGTCTGTACGTGTGTAGATGAAATCTGTTACTATCACCAACTGTCCTAAATTCAAAACTTCTGATTTCACTTCATATTCCCTGTCATTGCTGTGGTCCTGAATGAGAGGTTGCAGTACAATCCTAATTATTTTTTTTAGTTAATTTTTATTGTTTGAGTGGGCAGAAATCCTGTGCAAGGCCTTTGCAGTGCCTCTCTGTTTCTGCACTTTTCATGCTGTGACACTCTCCAGCCGGTACATATTATTCTCTCATCCCTGCAAAGCTAGTAGCCTGGCAACTCTGTACCCCATTGATCACTATCCCATTGATCATCCTCTCTCTTACGTATCTGAGATGTGTATCATACCCGGCTGTCATCTGACAGCCAGCACTCCTCCTCTCTACCACAATTTTTAGGCATTGAACACTTGCACAGAGGCACTTGCAGGTTCCACCATTCTGCTGCTGTTTAGTAATGCACACGTCAGTTAACTGAAGGCTCTTCTCCATTACCGGTACTTTGGTTTTTGTCCCCTCCTCATCCCCCTGCCCTTCTTAGTCTTTTCAAAATCAAACTGAGCATCAGCCAGATCCACCCTGTAGGTCATATCAGCGAAAGCTATGTGCTCCTCCCTGCACGTTGGTTTCCTTGGTATCTAGTTAAAGCATTCATCTATGGGTTTGCCCTCTAGAACATCCCTCACAGAAAAACGTATCTTTACCAACACAGCAGTCATCAGCTCTTCCTACACCTCCTAGTAACTTCTGTAGGGTCTGCTACCTTTACGCTTGCCAGGCAAGTTAGCCTGTGGCCCTCTCAGATACCAGCTATGCACATAAGAATCAAATTTACCACCACCAGCAGCTCTTGTCCTTGAAAGTCTCCCCTGTTGCAAGAACAGACTCAGTGCAAGACAACACTGTTGAGAAAGTGGTGTCCCCTGATACTCTGTGGACACCTTTGATTCTCCTCACTGCTTCAGGCAAGCCACTCTCACCACAAGAGAACATGCATGTTTTCTCAACACTAGGAGCCTCTTGCATTGCATACACACACTCACAAAACGCACCCAGGTAGGTATTTGCACACCCTGCATGTTGCACAGCCCTCAGCTCTCACTCTCTTGGCTGGGCCTATGGCATCAGCAGCAGAAAGCTGCTTGGGTTTTGAAAACTTATAGGTTCACTTCTTCAGTCAAATGATGTGCTCCTTACCCTAAGATACCCTGGTAGCTAGGTAAATCTAGCAGCAATAGGTACACCTGTGCAGGGAGAAAAACCTCAGAGTACAGAGAAAAACAAAAACCAAAGCAGCAAGCTGACCCAAGGATCCCTGCATTGCCAGTAGGGATCCCTGGCAGCCTCTCTGCTGTCCCCCAACGTTACAGCCCTGGTCACTCAGAGACAGCCTTCTTGCCCTCTCCTGCATCTGGGCAAGCCCCACACTCTGAATGCACCCCCTTCAGCCGTGCATGAGGAGTGGACTCCAAGGGGACACTCACTCTTGTCTGCCCAGGTCGCACATTGGTTTCCTAAACGCATGGTAAGGGGAAAGAAGTTACACACTTTCCATCTATAAGGTTGACTACTAGTGTACCTGATGAGTTTGCAGAGTCTTACTGTGGACGCACAATGGGGAGAAGAGAAGCGTCAATACTAGAGTTCAGCTGGTGTTACAGCGCTCTACTAAACCAACACAGCTAACTTTCTTTTTTCAGCTGTAGTCAGGTAAACCACCCTCCCTCAGAAGGAGCTTAAGAGATACTGACCAAAGCAGAGATGACAGCAGAGATGCCTTACTTCGACTGCAGTAAAACCAGAGTACAGCACTCAATAGAGCACTTGGATTGCTTTTGTGCTTGGGTATTTAATGCAAGTTTTTAAGACCAGATTCTTTGACTCAATGCTTTCTATTTAGGTCTTATTTAAGACTAATCATCATCTTTGCCTTTTTTCAACAGCATGGCATTTTTTACTCACATTTTTCATCATAGGGTATAACCCACAAACTGAGTATCTTTTTATGATTATTTTAACATCTTAAAAACACTGAAAGAAATGGCATGCACTACATATAAACAAACATCATTAGCATTTACTTTCAAGTATGCCACTGACAGCAAAAGTAGTATTCTCATCTTCTCTTTTTTTTTTCCTCCAGACTCTTACTTCATACTTTGTAACTATTAGAACGTAAAAATAGATTTAATGCATCTGCAGGCTTACCAGCATTGCTAGTACTAGAACTGCTTTCACCATCACTCTTCCTGGATCTTGTACCTCAATCATCGTTATACAGGCTTTGTTGTTTCAATATTGTCTTTTGTGCACTACGTTTGTAAAGCCTTATTAAAGTTTAATGAAGACATGAAATTGGATAATATTTGCATGTAAAATAAATCTGTAGTCTAAGCAATGCAAAGTATCTATAATCATCAAAACAAATCATTCAGCACAAGAGACAATAAAAAGAGAATGGAAACCAGGGGAGGAGAATTTATACAGAATCTCTTCCTAGAAATCAACTACCAAAGTTTCACTAGCCATAATAATTTAACATACAAAGCTTTATTTATCCAATAGAATTGCCATTTATATAATCTATTTTTTTCTACCTTAAAACCCCCTAATATCTGTAAGACTCAAATGCAGTGAGTGCTTGTCCTAATTTTTAATTCTTTCTAAGAATACAACTGCAGAATATATCAGTAATGGATAAGCTATGATGTATGTGAGCTAAGTGGCAGATGGAAGATTCCTTTACTGAAATTCTACCCATATTATGGGATAACAGGAAGGAAAGAATCAGTTCCAATATACCTCTAAAAATTTAAAACGGTAATGAAGATAGAGAACAAGGTACATATTCTTTGCTCCTGTCCTATCTGCAGGAGATCTAAGCAATTTAAGACATAATTTATTCTAAGATCAAAGTTGTCCTAGTTCAAGTCTCTCTGCTGGCAGAAATGATTTTACACTAGCAAATTATTTTACTGGTTTTGTAGCGATTCTCAGGAGATGTGTTTTTATGTTCTCTCAATACAGTAGGTGATTACTGGAGACCAGTGAAATATTTTGGCTGAGTCAAAGCTATATCAGAAGTCTGCTTCTCCTTGAACATAGGTAAAACACCACTTCTTGTTCTTAACCATTATAAACATAAATGATACTTCCAGTAGCTAAGGAAGGAGAGGACAGCACGTCCCCAATGAATTGCCACTAGAATTGAGCCAATGCTGCAAAATATTATCTATGAATATTCATTTGAATTTTAAAGCACATTTTTAAAACACATTTGCTTTGACTTCAATTTTGCATCTCTTTTGTGCTTGCTTTTGGCCTGTTCTACTAAACTAATTACTAGCAGAAATGTTTGCTGAAGCTGTGTATTTTAAGAAAATACCACAAAATATTTACAGAAAGTGCCCTTTGAATTTATAGGTTTGGTTATAGCCAGTGGCAATCTGATTCTTGAGGTTAATTTAGATGTGTCAATGGAGAAGAAAACAGCAGGTAACCGACATCCTTAAATTCCTACTATTAAAATCAGCAAGGAACCATTCATGAGTCATAGTGACTTAATTGCATAGATACAGTAAATTATTTTGGATTGTAAGTACTTCAGAACATACAAATGGCCCAAAAATGTACTGAAAAGTAAAGACAATGCAACCTTTGTCACTCCAGTAGTTATGCACAAGGCTTTACCACATTCCTGCTGCTGGAACTGCTGCGGGAATGGCAGCTTCTGCCACATCTAAACAGACACTTCGCTACTGGCAACATTTTCCAATTCATTCCCCACCAAAATCAGCTTTCATCTTAAACTTTCACGTTAACACAATTTAAGAAAACACACTAGCATGTAACCTGTACGTCTTGAAATTATTTAGAAGAGCTCAACACGCCACCTTGAAACAAGAGGGTAAATCCACCCTCTCTTATAAAATGGGGTATATTCTGCATCCTAGAAACACAAGTTGTAAATTGCTGACATGGTTGTGAAGCCTGGGATTTCAACTCAGCATATTACAACTATTAACATCATTTGGGTTTTTGACCTGGAGTATGCGCAACAGACTTACTTTTCTAAGCTGGGCTGCTTTTGAATGCTTACTGGTTGGACGAGGGAACATATCCAGTGATGTACCCATTGGACTTCACCAGGCCCATGTTCCCTCTCATTCTCTGACAAGCATTTACACCACAACTCTCTCCAGCCAACCCCAAATACCCTCATGACTGGACCTAGGTTAAAAAAAGGCATACCTTCCTCTCTCCTCCTCTCTCCAAAAGTATGTGCTATAAAGTCATTACGGTAATCAAATATATATGTGCTTTATATATGCGCCTATGAGAATGCACGGTAGATAGCCATTCCAGCAGAGCACATAGTCTCTTCCCTGCTTAGGAAGGTGCCTTGCTAACATACCTCTTATCAGCAGTATTAGATGCTTCAAACTACTGTTTCTGCTGCAGCCATGAAATGTCTTGACCTGGCAACATGACTACTGTCAGAGCAGGAGAGCAAAGTAATACAACTTTTTCGGAGAGGGTCAGGTTTTCAGAGAGTCAACCTTGTACACTGTAAGCTCTAAGTAAGATTTTCACCAAAAACCACCCCCCTCACCCCCACCAAGTTAAAGCATACCAATATAAGTTTGCACTGGAGTATCCATGAAATGAAAGTGAAGAACTGACCTTCAAATAGTCTTTGATCAACACAAAGCAGCACGAGAAATGGGCACTTGCAATGTATCAAGGATGGGGAGTTATATTCACCTCCTTGAAACTATATGACTTTGTGACTGAGCAGCTTTTAAGAAACAGCAGAAAGACTCTCTCCAGAAAAACATACAAAGCTGTAAGGAAATGGTTAGAAAAATAATAAAAACATGTTTGCCTTAATTATTTCTGAGGTTAAAAAGGTCAGAAATTTGAAATATTGAGGGACGTTTAGCTGAAAAGTTCATCAAACAGAAGGAAAAAGTTCTGCTATGCCTGTATGCAGGAGCATGTAACACTAAAGAAAAATCATGAAGCAAATAACGAACCTTCTTAGGACTATATATATGAGATTACTTCTACTTTTCAAGTTACGGCACTTCAGTTTTTGGCTTCTCTTGTCTAAAGCTATTTTATGACCCTAAGTGGAAATTTATATTTTTATTGGGATGGTTACACAAGCAAAAAATTAAATTCTCTTTACCTTTGGCAAATAAGCCTCAAAGGAACTCTTCAAAATCTTAAGTATTTCTGCCTACCAAAAGGTTGTGACAAACAACATTGCGAACAGAGTAACTAAAAAAGTAATAAAGATAATTCAAATAAACAACCATATTTCATAAAGATGTCTTAAACGTTTTCAGTTTTTGAATCCTGAAAAAATATAGCTACAGATTTCCACAAAAAAAGAACAAAAATAGTCTATACTTCCACTGGTGTTTAAGCACATGAGAAAACATTTAAGCCATACCATTCTGATTTCATTTTTTGAAGAAATAAAGTGTATCCTACCAAAAACACAGTACGAGTGGCTGAAAGAGTTAAGAATATTTTTGGTAAGTTCCCAGTTTTCAACAGAAGTGCATCTCCCTGTGTGCAAAGGTTAACAGTGGAAGGGCAGATTTTAGCATGATGAGGCCCAGGCAGCTTTGTCCTTCTCCAAGTACATTGCTGGTAGCCCAGCCAACATGTGCTTCCTGCAGACACGCTCCACAGGCGAGGCTGGACCCCAGGCCACGTGCCCTCTCAGCCTGCCAAAAGTTTTCCCACCAGCCAGGCCACGCAGTCATGTCAGGACTCCAGAGCAAACTGTGGCCTGGTCAACAATTTCCTTATTGTAAGTAGGATCGGATGGCATCCTCTGACTGCAGAGAATCTTACTGGGCTGCTAAGATACAGTATTCATTTCCAATGACCCAACTTATAACGGATAGTATTGTTCTTTTTCTATATTCCAAAATGTATGTGAGAAAACTATGGTTCAGCTTTAAGATTTCTTAAAATTTCAATTAGTTATACTACATATATTTCATAGCTTCTTCTAAGAAAGCATTTTTTAAATAATTACTTTATTAATAGGAAATTATTCCTCCATTTCCTGTGATGTAACTTAGTTTAAAAAAAAAAATTAAGAGAGTAATAATTGATCTAAAACTAACTTCTCGAACTTTAATTTTATACGATCTGAGGTTAATAGGCTTTACGTCTTTCAAGTGATTTGCTTCACCTGCCTATTTTAACATAGTGCAGAGTACTGATGGATTTAGTTTAAACCTTTTTCAGCTTAGGTTTCCTCTGACACAATGGCACCTAAACACATCAGTTCAGCATGACCTGCCAGAGCAGAAACAAGCTCTCATGCTATGCTCAAGTGACACAGCAAGGGAGAGACCTGGGAAGATGGAAGGCTGTTATGGGAACCTGTGATCCACATCCAAATGAGTGGAGACTTCTTCTTTGGCTGAGAAACGTCATCCATTAGGAAAAAAAGATACAGAAGTATTTTGGGTCATAGAGGTTTTCATTCAACCAGATACCTCTCAAAATTACAAAAACTGGTTACCCTTCAAGGAACGAAAAGCTTAGGCCACAGCTTAGCCCAGATTATTTGACATGACTTTTGAACTCATACTAATACCCCGTTTCTCATGAGGCATCACAAAGCACAGGGCATACACAGGAAACAGAGGATAGCTCTGCACTTCATAATGCAAGAGATTTACCATCCAGTTTTCCTGCCTCTCTGACTCTCTCCACATCCCTTATGCAAATATTTTCACCCAGGTACCTAAAAACAGGCATGTGAACCCATTCAGAGAAAAGAAGAAAAAAAAAAAAAAAAGACTTAGTTTTTGTGGGTTTTTTTGCTTTCAAGACCACTTGGCATCCTTTTTCGTTCTCAGAAAAGCTGAGCATCTGAAGTATACACAATCTGGAACTTGTGTTTCTGAAGAAGGGTAGATGGACGCACATATTTCAGAGCTCTTTTGAATCCAAGCGCATAAAATAATAATATATAATGAAAAGTATCAACCATGGATCTGCTGTGAAAACCATTAAAAAGGATTTTAAAATCTAAATTTTAAAGTTCCTTGTGTTATAACTGAAGTTCATTCACTCCTGTCCTTTCAACTAGCCTGGACAATTTCAAGAACCTTATCTCTCCAAGCATAAGTCAGCTATATACATTTCCTTAGTCACATGTCAAACATTTGTTTCTGGTTCATGAAAACTTTGATCTGGTTCTTCTGATCGAAGTTACTCTGGAGGAAAACTAGACTTGAGTTCCTATATGTAAATATTTTCCTATAGAATAATATATAAGAATATATATTTAATGTTTACTTTAAATAAGCAGGTCTAATGCTGATGAGCTTCTGGTAAGCTAGAAAGAAACTTTCCCACCCACCAGCTTTCTGATGCAGTCTCAGCACCAAAACAGAAAGGATGGACGCAAGGATCATTTTAAAGGTGTTCAGTGCTTTTAGGGAAATATCTTCTCAGAACTGTAGTATGAAGGCAGGGACACCATTCCCCCAGGAATATCAGAAATGGGCATGAAAAGGGTGGAAAACAGGCTTGGGTCCTAACATCTAGAACCGTGAAGTCATGAGAAAGAAACAACTGTGAGGAGACATCAGGTCTTCCCCAGCTGCCCTCAGCTCACGGTCAAGGGCCACATGCTGTTTTATGGGCGTTGCAAGGACCAGGTCAGCAGTGTGAACTGCTGGAAGGAAGAGATTATGAGCAGTACGATCTACGTGAAATATGGTATAGCTGCACAAGCTCCCAGCTACAGATATGAAGTTATATGCTACTCGTGGCACTGTCACAGAGTCTTTTCTTTTTCCAGTGCTGGGGTTGAGGACAGGAGGTTATGACAGAATTTTTGAGAAACTAAAAGGACCAAACACTCCTCAGTCTGAAGGAGTTCACTTGTTTCATATCTTGTTTAGTTAGTGATCTATTTTGTCCTTTGAATTAGGGAAATTTTAAAAGACTTTTTGGGCAATCTGTGGCTAGAGATAGTAAATAGGGTAATGTTCTACACCATTTGTTTCTAATTTCTTCTTGTTTAGGAGTCTCTCATTATTGAAGAAATGAAGACTGATCCAGCTGAGGTAAGATTAGATGTCAAGAGAGAATCTAGAGCTGTTGGTAGTGATTACGTGCTTTCTTTAATTAGCAACTGCCCAGGTAATATAATAGAAGCAATTAATAATAGGGGTTAAGCTGTTATCTTTCTGTTTGAACTGAAACTCTTTTCCAGGGTAGCTTCTCTTACAAATGAATAGCCCGATTACCCAAGTTTTAAAGAAGCACAGCTATATCCACCATTTCACTTGAGTAGCAGGACTAGAAATATAGGGAAGAAACCTACTGAACATTCTTAAGGAGTGCTAAAGTACAGCTCTACGTATCCACATACAGCTTACAGATATTTCTTTTTCTGATCCATAGAGTTTTTCAGTTCTCCAACAAACTTAATTGTAGTTGAGAGCAGCTATACCCTTGAGACTTTAATATTCTTTTTTTTTCTTGCACAAAGTTCCCCAAAATAGATCTATTAACCATCACTCAAGGACATTTTGAGTGTTGTCATTTCCATCTTGGACTCCAACAAACATTTTAAACATTAGTGTGATAAACATTTCAAATTTTTATTATAATTCTGTACTCCACATAAAAACCTTTTGAATACATTATTGAATATCTAAAAGACTTAACTATCTATAACAAATGGGGGTGGACATGCCATCAGGCATTAAAAATAACATTTGACCCAACTCAAAAGAATTAGATACGTTACAATGAGGAAATAGAAGTTTACAAAGATATCTCCAGAAACAGAAAAATTCACAAGCAGTCTACAAACAAAACGATGATAATATGGACTTTTGTAACATCTCCTGTTCACCTGCCATTTCTAATTTCACAACCAAAAATAACCACTAGTTGAGTAAATACACACAATGCTTTAGTAAATAGTTTTGTTCAAGTAGTTCTATTTTGCTTTCAGAAGTCCTTTAGAGCTATAACATTAAAACAATCAAGAAAACCAACAACTTCATACAGAAAAAGGAGACTTTAAAGAAGAATTTACGCTTATTAAATAAGAAGCTAAACGAATAGCTTGTTGTTTTCTAAGCATGCACAATAGTACTGAAAACTGCCGTGGAAATTTACTTCAAGGTGAATGAACACTCAACAACAATAAGGGGTTGGGGGGCACAGGGGAGACCTTTTGCTTGCTTTCTGGAGCACTCCATTTATATGGGGAGTCACATAAGACTTGCAGAAGGCTCATTTTGCAAAAGATATTCAAGATTTCAAGAACTAGAGTTTACATTTGGATTTGTTGTCTTGATCTATAAAAGGAAGTTACTGTTTACATACTGTATAATGCCAACTGTAGAGTTGCCTGACTATTGAGATTTCTGACTGTTTACAGGATCTAGTATGTCGACAGAGAGGTGGGACAATTGGTCCCAGAAAACAATTATAAAGCTTAAAGTCTGGAATAAACAGAATGATGTAGGTAACAAAGACACTGGTCTTCCATTCTATTTTTGCAAAACAATAAAACTGAGCTCAAATCACGAAAGTAAATGTTGTGACAACAAACTAAACCAGAATGCTAAATCATAGTAAATCAATGTAGAAATTACAATATAAAGACAAACAACCCCCTAGCCTACTGAATATTTAAAATGAACATCCTCAAGTATTGACGTATTCCTTAAATATAGCTAACTTGTCACAGCCTTTTCTTAGCAACATATGGAAAATTCTCTTCCTTTCTTTCCTGCTAAAGTTAAAGCGCCCACCACAGGAGGAGAGAACAGAGAATCACTGTGCAGCCCATGTTGAAACAGCAACTGTCTGGGCAAGGTACTCCATGAAGAGATAGGAAGTAAATTATTTACTTGCCGGAGCAAGCCCTTCTGGGAGATGAAGTCACACGCACACAAGGAAGATGGAGAAAAATATAAATTAGGTCAAATATATTTCAAGTATTTCTTACTGACAGAAAAATACTGACAAGTCGGAGCAACTCGTTCTGGATGTCATATCCAAGCACGTTCAAGAACAGGAAGTTATTGGAAGTGGTCAACATGGATTTACCAAGGGTAAATCATGCTTGACCAATCTCTTAGTCTTCTATGATGTTATAACTGGTTGGCTAGATGAGTGCAGAGCAGCAGATGTCATCTACCTTGACTTCAGCAAGGCTTTTGACACTGTCTCTCATAACATCCTCCTTAGGAAACTGAGGAAGTGTGGACTAGACAAGGGGACAGTGAGGTGGATTGAGAGCTCGCTGTGTGACAGGAGTCAGAGGGTTGTGATTAACAGAGCAGGGTCGAGTTGGAGGCCTGTAACCAGTGGTGTCCCCCAGGGGTCAATACTTGGACCAGTATTGCTTAACGTATTCATCGACAACCTGGACGAGGGGACAGAGTGTATCCTCAGCAAGTTCGCTGATGATACCAAACTGGGAGGGGTGGCCGACACCCCAGAGGGCCGTGCTGCCATCCAGCGTGACCTAGACAGGCTGGAGAGCTGGGCAGAGAAGAACCTAATCAGGTTCAACAAGGACAAGTGTAGAGTCCTCCACCTGGGGAAGAAGAATGTCAGGCACCAGTATAGGTTAGGGGTGGACCTGCTGGGAAGCAGCTCTGAAGAAAAGGATCTGGGGGTCCTGGTAGACAGTAAATCATCCATGAGCAAGCGATGTGCCCTTGTTGCCAAAAAGGCCAATGGAATCCTGGGCTGCATAGGGAAGAGTGTGCTCAGCAGGTCAAGGGAGGTCATTCTCCCCCTCTACTCTGCACTGGTGAGGCCACAACTGGAATACTGCGTCCAGTTTTGGGCTCCCCAGTTCAAGAGGGACAGGGAACTACTGGAGCGAGTCCAGCGTAGGGCAACTAAGGTGATTGAGGGACTGGAGCACCCCCCTTATGAGGAAAGGCTGAGAGAGCTGGGACTCTTTAGCCTGGAGAAGAGAAGGCTGAGGGGAGACCTTATTAACATTTAAAAGTATCTAAAGGGTGGGTTTAAGGAAGATGGAGCCAGACTCTTTTCAGTGGTTCCCAGGAATAGGACGAGGGGTAACGGGCACAAGCTGGAACATAGGAAGTTCTGATCAAATATGAGAAAAAACTTCTTTACGGTGAGGGTGACAGAGCGCTGAAACAGGCTGCCCAGGGAGGTTGTGGGATCCTCTTCTCTGGAGACTTCCAAGACCCGCCTGGATGCAGTCCCGAGTAATGTGCTCTGGGCAATCCTACTTTAGCAGGGGAGTTGGACTAGATGATCTCTAGAGGTCCCTTCAAACTCTGAAAATTCCGTGATTCCGTGAAGTCTTGAGATCGGTCAGGACATCAGATATTGTACAATACCAATTGCTCCTGAGTGTATGCTTAAGTTAGAAGATGTACCAATTATTAGTATCCAGTACCAATAGCTCACCCATGCGGCAGTGGTGGGTCTTGGGTACGGTTTCTGTCAGGTGAATGCAGAATTTCCCTTTCAGAGTTTTTTTTCTGATTCCATTTAATCCTTAACGTCTAATAATAAAAAAATGCATTGAGGGCACAGGAGTAAACCCATAACATACAGTAGTATTCGACCAAGAGGTTGTTCCCTTGGAGATACATAAATGTACTTTTCCTTAACAAGGAGTGAAGCTAATTCTTAGACAGAGATAGTATTGTCAGGGACAAAACTCCCAGAGGACAAGTGGAAGTTTGATGAGTTTAAGCTTTTGGTTAAAATTGCGCTCAGACAAATGCCAAAGGCAATTACTACGCCAATTTATATCCATTATGCTGAATGGTGTGTAAAATTTCATGAGATTCAGCTATAGGAATATATATCTATATATAAACCAAAACCAACAAATCAATGAAAAATTCCTCAGATAACCATGGATGGAAAACAAAAAGAAACCGTGAAGATTTTCAATCACTTTTTTTTAAATATATAATTCTACAAACCAAACATATAGACAAAAAATTACTATGAATGAAAAGGCTGAATATTGTCAACCGCAATAATCACAAAATTTTAATGTACATTCTGGTATACGAATGTGTAAACATTTGGAAATTTAAAAAACACAGTAAAGATGGAAAAAAGGTGGCAGGGGATTGGGAGAACTGCATATTTCCTTTCAGATGTACTTCCTTGCAGACAGACATTATAATTGAGTCTTCAGTTCACCTAGGTTTAGGAAAAGTTACTGCAAATAAACTGGAGTTTTCCCATGATTTGCCATCTAGTGTAGATGAGAGAGTGTGTGCGTGCACGAGTGTACACATGCACAACTGTCTAACTGAAACCAGCTTTCCTGCATACTGTAGACTTTTGTTTTTAAGGCAGTAGTTGGAATGCATAATATAGTGATGATAACAGAAAAGCATCACCACATCTTCAAGACCTCCACAACAGGATGCTGCTACAGGTTATTTTACATAATTTCTAATTACAACAAGATGCTCTACAGTTTTCTTGCAGATGTTTTAAGCACCATATGAACTACCATAGATCCCAGAAGCTTCAACTTGGCCATGAATTCTGTGGTGCTCTCCCTTGAACAACTGCAAATAGACCATCCCCTGTCATTCTGGTAATAAATTATTATTCTTAAGAAGGACTTAAACTTTTTTTTATTCCATTTCTAATACATAAGAATCAAAGATAGGTCCCACGTACCTTCCCAATTCTACCTTAGTTTACCTGAGCGTAGTCAGATATGATCTTAGACGACACAAAGTCGTGAAAAGAAAAACTGAATGTACATTCTGCAATAGAAAACTGCATACATCAGCAGGACTCCAGGTTAAATAACAATATCCTAACCATACAAGATTAGTAGAGAGAATAAAATTATCTACCTTAACAAATAAAAGGGTTTTCTACTCCCTGCTTGGCACTCTTTTCAAATACCAATAAAGATCAAAAAACATAGGTGTGGATAATCCATTACCATTGGAAAGCAGCACAGCTTTAGCATGCAGAAACTCTTCAGTTCTCATTGGCCATTGTTTAAAAAAAAAAAAATAAATCTTTCCAAGTGGATTCACATCTACATAGAAAGTACTTTCTACACCACTTGTGTCTGGTTTGTCTTATTCATATACCGCAAATAATTTATCGTAGTAAGACCTCCCTCTGCATCAAAAATATATGCAACTATCAGGCCTTGTAAATCTTCCAAGTTCAGCTACTTTTCCTTACAGACTTTCTAGAAGCTAAATATATTTTAAAATATAACACGATAATTTTGAAATTCCAGAATTTATTTCTACCTCTTGGCTTATATCCCCTGCTTCCAACAGCATTGTAAACCAAACAACCTCACCAGGAAGCAATGCCTTGCACCTGCTTAAATTTTTAATGCAAATAATAATGTTCATTTATGTGATATTATTCATCAGAAACAGAGCACATTTTTCCCCTATGGTTAGAAATACAGATTCGCAAATACTCACAATGAAGAATGAAAGATATTAGAGACAACTCAATCAGCTCAGAGGTTTTACTTGTGAGATTAAGTCGGTATGTTGTGAATACAAAAGAAAACTACCAATAAGTAATAAGGAAATGAAAACACCCCACTAGCAGATGAAATTATGGAAGTAATTTTTTTTTTTTCAGCAGGAAAAGGGAGGGTACTCGCATTGTCTAACTCTGCAGACACAGTTGTCTAAGCAACTGCAGAGAGCCATATCAGTATCAGAGTGAGATACTTCTCCAAAGTTGATTCAAAATACGTAACTTGCCAGCACACTTATTTTGCCCTCACAATTTAGGTTGACTGCTAAAGTGCAGTTTATGCATAGAATAAGTTATTTCTGCTTTGAATTACACTTCCGATTCTCCCTCTTTACTGACTGTACTGCATACAGGACCCAGGGAGACTAAGACTCCCCGCTACTCCATTTTTTCTTGGCCACAGCATGGGTAAAATGTGCATCTGCAATAGAAAACTCTTTCCAATGATTCATTTTTCATTTTCTCTAATAGGAACATATACATAAAAATAATAACAAAAAGGGCAACACAACAAAATACTACAAAGATGATACAATTATCACCTTGGGGATAGGAGAAAGAATGAGCCAGACACGACAGATGTGAGTTGCATCACTTAGTGCCTGGCTGCCAGGCTCCTGGATACTAAAATGGTGAAAGAAGCCTAATAGAATATGACTGGGAAGGTAACATAAAGCAGACATGAACCTCTGATTGATGGTTGGCTGAAACACTAAATTCAGACTTCAGAAAGGATGAAGAATATTTAATTCTTCATTAAAATGGTGCTGAAAGAACAGTGTCAAACTCAATTCACAGTTAGCATTTTAGCTAATTGCAGTCACACATCTAAAATTACTACAACTGTGGGGGGAAAATTGAAATTAAATTTGTGTAGGGAAGCATGGTAGTTAAGCAGTGATTAGCAAGGAAAATTATGTGGCTTCTGGGAAGTACTGAAAGCATTGATCCCAAATAACTTACCACTCATGGATAAAAGACTATGCACATTTCATAGTTCTGTAGAGTATTACTTTGTCTTCAGTGAGAGAGGAGGCCCTTAAGATACCACAGTAAGACCCATGCATGCTGCTATAATAAGCAGATTATAAAGAGTGAATGCAACAGAAGCTTGAGGCATTCCTGAATCAGAGTACACATTTACGTGAAATTATGAAGAGCGACTCTTATTACCTCTGTTGAGACAAGTGAAATCTTATTTTCCTCTTCAGATGGCAGTGGCTGTGTCTACATGGGCAGACAGTGCAGTACAGTAGAAGCAGAACTGCAGAGAAAAACACTAGGTACTTAGGACTCAATACTGACCTCGCATACATTTTGAGATACTACTCCAAATTCTCTACTCAATACAACTGACTGAATGGTCATTAGTGGATGGATGCACAAGATGAACTCATGGAACAGATCTCTCTGATCCTATTTGGACCTCAGTCCAGGTCAGAAGCAAGTCTTCCAATTGCCTCCTCTTACTGTGCTTCAGTTTACCCTGCAAACAGCCATGGGACATACAAAGTGGATTCCTATCAAGTTAAACTAATCATTCAGTCTAGGTGGGTATCCGATGAGCCCCAAACACCAATAGATCCTCAGTTTACAGGAGCAGATAAGAGCTAACGACTGAAACATTTACTTAAGCTGGATGCTCACTACCAACTACCTTGCTATCAAGATCTACTGCTCCCATTGGGCCATGCTACTTGGTTAATATGGTCACAGTCAATGTGTCTGCCTTAGGCAAGCACTACTTTCTCTAAATAGCACTAAGAGTTATAACAGAAAAGATGAAATCAAGAGCAATAAAAACTGAACTGCAGCAGACATCAAGCAACCCTTACTGTTTCTGGATGAAAAGCTGTTTCTGCACAACCCGTTCTGATGTTTAAAACAACACAATGCAACATGCAAGAAAGACACAGCCTGTGGAGAAGAATGTGGACATGATTAACTATTTTATTCTTTCTTTTTTTACTTAAAAAAAACCCCAAACTTTTTTAGTTAATGATTTCTGGGGTAGAAAGCAGACATTTTTCAGCTGCACTGTTTAATTGCAGAACCAAGTTGATGGCAAAGGTTTTAAAGGGAAAACATAATTAGCACTGATTCCAAAGGCAAATAACTTCTCTTTCCCTCCCACCAAGTAGGCAATAGCTTTAAAGCTATATTTAGCCTTTAATAAAGCCATTTCCCAATCTGAATTTTATAGTTAAAAAACCACCAATGACATTAAAGTTAGGAAATAATATGTTATTGAACACAAGCTAAAAATCTGGTTGTATCTAACAAGGTTCCTCTAAGATATATTCAATTTTCTTTTCACAGTGGCCAGTCCCATTGTTCAGGTTCCTTCCTGACTGCCATTCATCTTTTCCAAAACTGTGCTAAAGTGTGCAGGAAAAGAGAGACCACCCTAAAATCATGCAAATGGCACCTGAGTGCTTTTAAACAAAATTTCTACTATTAAGCTTCTACTCCCACTTGAGTAATAGGAATAAAGCCCTCTTCTCACTTTTGAGTAATAGGAATAAAGCAAACAAAGACAACCCCCATTTTTGAAGCAAGAGTTGTGTCATGTAATCATATTCTAGTGTCAGAAACTTAATTAGCATTGATGTTGGGCGAAACAGCTGTCATCAGGTCCTCTGTCCCAATGTCACCGAGTAAGCAGTGGAGCAAAAGGTCTTCCGTAGATGACACAGCAACACTGTAATTACTATCAGCTACAATTTTTAAGTTGTGTATAGTTTTCCAAGCCAAAGTGGTGAAATCTAAGGACTAAAACCACTGACTACTTGGAATCAAGTTTTTTCTGAAAACGTAAGAACTTACATGATTATGGAATTTAGTTACTTCAGTACATCCACCCTAATTCTTCCTCTGCTTAAGTCTTCAAGAAAATGTATGGGTATTTGAATATCCACAAGGAGTATATTGATAAAAGGAGTATATCAATACAAATGAGAAGCTTTTGATAGTGAAACCAAATCATTATAAAGCACAAAAAAAAAATCAATATTCTTCAGTTCTTTTACTATCCTTCAATTCTATTCACATCCTGATGCTATTAAAATGGTAGCAAAGAATTACCTTTGCCAGCTGATAAAATACATAGCATGACAGTCATGGATCTTAAGAAACACTTGCTGGGAAAAGTGAATCCTTCAGGGGACTGTTTGCTTTCCTTCCTTTCAGTAAAATGCAGGAACAGAGACACTTAACTTCTGTTCTGTTTGGTTTGGGGTTTTTTGGTGTTGTTTTTTTCAAGTGTTACTGGTTAATTCTTGGCAAACAGTTCAAGTACATTTTCAGCGACATTCTGAAGTTAAGTGAAAATTTCAGGCATCTGTAAGTCAGAAACCTCAATTCCCTCGACACACATTTCAACACCAAAATATTTACTGCATGTTGTTTTTAAATAACTTTAAAACTTCTTTTTTTCCATTATATATGAAGAAGACTGCACAAAAGCTGCCTGTTTTTCCTTTAATTACCTTTGTAACTGGAAGAATACAGAATGCAGAATGATGCAAGCTCATGGAAAGATTTCCCTGAGATTACGCAGTGTTTTGCATTGTTACTCATTGAGAACTTCAAAGTTTTTACTTTCGAGGTAAATGTACCAGTTTTACTAAAAAAAGATGCTACAGTTCCCAGTCCCCCGACACCTTGCAACAATAACTGGACTGAGCAAATTAAGCTTGACCACCACTGAGCAAAGATGTGCAGCTTTTAATTAGATAGCATGGGGGTGATGGCTACAGACCTTCTGGATAGATCATGTTTATCGTGCCATTCAGCCTTTAGAATATTGAACGATTTTGTGAAACAGAACAGGGTCTAAAATCACCTTACAATTATAAAAAGTATTTTATCCTAAAGGTTCCTATAGTATTTTAGGGACTTCACAGGGAAAGTAAGTAATCATCTGAAAGAAGAGAACCCGTGGACTCATCAAAATGCAAATAAAAAATGAGAAGAAGGTACAAAGTAAGGCAGTTCTGCTTCCACATTTCCTGAAACCATACCAGATGGCCCAATGCTTGCCTTTCATTAACTAGTGTGCTGGGATAAAGCTGTGTTAATTAAATCACTAAACTACCACTAATTCTCTGTTATTTACTAATTCAACAAATTTAATTTTTTTTGTTTCGTTCAATACAGCAAATTCTAATTAAGCCTTGTAAAGTTGAAAGGATCAATAATTAAATAAAATAGATGAATAATGATATGTAGTTGTCCGTTATAACATTAGCAACAAAATACAAGTTCAAGGCACATACTAGCTTACATGGAAGGAACTTTTTGCACTAAAAAGACCCCACAGAACAAAAATATTCAAGGAAAAACTTTATAATATACTTGCTAGAGCATTAGAAATGCTGCCAACACACTAATCGAGATGTAGGCTGTTTACCACCGAGCTGTGCAGTTTTTCCCTGAGATAACCTCACAAATGGTACTGTCTTTTCAGAACCTGATTTTCTGGCCCCACAAATTACAGAGCTTCAACTTCCCCGTATCAGCCAGAGGTAAACACATAGTACTCCAAGCTATAAAGAGCAGATCTCATCTCTGCTCAGGTTGCCCTCCCCACAAAGTCAAAGTCTTGTCAGGAAAGTAGCTGGAGTGCCAGGCGGTCTTGTTACCCTTTCCTCCCACATGGCCTTTTGGGGAAAACAGCCAGCTGAGTAAGCCAGAACAAGCCACCAACTGTCCTAATTGTTCCCAGCAGGACCAGCAATTCAGAGTCTTATCTAAATGTTTCCCTTCATTTCGTTCACTGCTTGCAAAAAGCAATCCTGGGAGTGCAGAACATTACTTATTAGGAGCTGTTCATTCACTCAGCTATAGTCAAGTCAAGAAGTCCTTTATCTGATGTGCTAAAATTTGAGAACCAGCAAAAAATCAGTCCATAAAATAATCAAATCTGTTGTTCTTGCCATGCAAGGCCTTGGGCAACCTTCTGGGTCCCTGATGAGGAGGTACACCAGCACTAGGACAACAAAGTCCCAGCCCGGCAGGCACACAAAACCCTGGAGGCTACAGAATGAGGAGCAGGAAGGAGAGGACTGTTCCTATTCCAGAAGGGCTAATTCACTTTGCTTGAGAGTAACACAGCGTAGCTGAGGGTGCACGTTTAAAGCACGTATTAGCATTCCTCAAGCAAGCAAGCAAAAACCTTCTTCTAGTTGGAGTGCCAGCCTACTACATAGCATATTAAAATATCTCACAAAAATATTTGCAAATTCACAAGAAATACTGGGAAATTTTTCATCATTCTATACTTACTTTTGAAGGAAGAGAATTATGCAGGAAATTGACACTTCAAGGAAAAAAAACCCCAAAGAGTATAAAAAGAATTATAACAATTACAACTGACACTTAGTGTTTGCATTCCAGCTCCATCCATAGCCAGTACCCTTTCTGTACTCCCACTTGCATGGGAAAACATCACTAAAATGTCTTTAAGACTGACAAATACATGAAATCATCATAGACCAAAACAAATTTACCATCAGTACAAGAGAAGCTTCTGTCAGGAGACAGAAAATATTGTTAAGGAAAGAAGCTTACTGAAGAACCTATTTTTCTAAAAGACTGGACTGTACTGGAGACTGTTGAGTGAACAGTGGGAATAGTAACCCAGGGTTAATTACCAATGTTTCTCTAGAGAAGAGATATTATTAGCAGCACAGAGAATGGATAACTGCTTCCTTAGGTAACAGCTGCGGTACTAATACTCTTAAAAGTTTGGCAAACAAGGCTCTGTCAAATATTCATGCCAAATGCTCAGCTGTGTGTATGACAGGTGTAACTAACCTGTCCAGTTTTTAATTCTTTCCATATTTATATTTATGAATCTTAATTGTGTAGTCTCTTGATACACTCACCCATGAATTAAGCCAGTGCCAAAGAACTAGAAGCTGGACTTGCTCATTTGCATCTAAATAATGGATTATTATTTGCCTCCTAAGAATGTTGAGAATCTAGGAGATGTATTTCCTCAGTTTTGTTACTGTGGCTTTTCTTTAAAAGATATATATGTATAGGACATGTTATCACCATTTTTCTTCTGAAGCATTAGTGAAAGACAACGCAAGAGCAAGCATCTGAATTACATAAAGGGATGATTTCTTTGGTCGGTTTCCCAAGTGATCGGTTCAAGCATTTGAGTTGTGAGAGAAACCTCCGAGGCCCAGACACTGCTGATGCAGATGGGCAGACTGCTGAACCTGTGGTGTGCCCATTCCTCGGACAAAGCACGTGGCATTTCCTCCTCCTACTTCTAAAACTCTGCTTAGAAACCACAGTTCTAAACTCCAGGTGCAGACTGAGAAATGACTCAATCCCTAATCTCACCCCCGTTGCCTTTGAGGGCAACACATCAGCCTGTCTTCCCCTCCCAAGGCTGACCAAGTCCAGTTTCTATGACAGCCCCTTCCCGCCCCCAGGAACACTGAGGCTGAGGGGAACAGTTGGGCTCGCTGTCACCAGAACTCACAGAATGACATAAAAGTTACTTTTTGGCTGTGTGCTAGGCAGATATGAACACTGAAGAGCATCCATTCTCAGAGTTGATGCATAAATCTCCTTTAACACATTGATTCTTTGAGAAAAATGAGGAGGCAAATACACCACAAAATATGAACCCTGACAACTTTTATATTGGCTTTAACAGAGAAATACAAGTTGTAGCCATTTCTAATTATATAAACTAGTGTTTCTCAGGCATTTTTTTTCCATATTTACCCAACTAAGCATCAAGTCTTCATCAGAAGTTGACTTTTTTTCCTGCTTATTAATTTCTTTTTAGAAAAGATTGCTTAACAAATTCATACAAGCAAAGTAAAATTTCAGTGGTAAAAATTTCATTCGTGGTCAGATACCTCTTCTTTTAAGAGAAGACAGCTGATCTATCAGACAGTATGTACACATGATATACATGTGTATAGACACATATAAATTAGGGAACCTCAACTGCAGCTCACATTCCACAGAGCACCCAAAGCAAGAGCAATTTAATGTGCAACTATTCTATCAGCTAACTAACAATAATGAAATAACCTGACATACATTGCATTCTGACTGGTGACATTTTTGTTCTGCTTTTCCTCTGGAAAAATTACTAGCCTGGATGCGTTCCTCTCTTGGGAACAAATTGTGGAAGGAGGTGAAGTGTGTATAATTATACTTTCTTCCAATTGTTTGTGATGCTGTACCTCTATTAACTAAGGAGCTTAGGAAGGTCACAGTCTTCAAGGGATTATGCTCTACTGAATATTGAATAGAAGGTCTAAAATATTCCTCACCTGTACCAATGCCTCAGAAGTAAAGCTTAAAACATTTCAAGACTTATTTTGAAAGCAGGGTTTCTTTGTGGGTTGTTGGGTGGTGGTGTTTCCCCCCACCCCCGTTTATCTTTGAGATTTTCTTTGTGCAAGAAAAAGAGGACTGTATTTGATGTATTTATTTCTTACTACTGTTCTGGAGTTGAGATTACCAGGAAGACAGCTGAAGTAATCGGAGAATATTTGCAACAAGTTTAGTCTTTGAGGAAAAGAACGCAATTGTTCTTGTACAAAATTAAAAATAGGTGAAGGGAAAAATACTTCAGGAAAACAACACGCATTTGGCAAAGCACTTTACATTTCTTGTAGAAGATATAGAGAAAAGGAGAATCAAAAAGTGAATAGGAGAAACCTCACTCTTGTCCACATGCCCTCTGATAGAAGGAGAAACAAGCCAGAGATAATGAAATCAATCAAAAAATAACCTAATTATCTTGAGGAAATAATTGGGTTGAATCTGGCATACTATGCAGTGAAGATGCTATAATAAAAAAATCACTAACACATTTCTGGATAAATTTAACGGTCATCATGTATCATAAATTTGCTTTTTCAGTCTTTAACATGCTTGCATTTCTTATAAATGTAAACTCCTTAGATTTACACTAACTGGTCTGGAGATCTTTACAGTATCTGTTAATTGCACTTTATCCTAAATTACTGTCAATGCAAACTTCCTAATTAGCCAAACTCTGCTTGGGAACATACACAAATTACTGCCAAAACTATCCAAAGATCATCTGAATACTGGGAACGCACTTGTTTATTGACTAAACTATACTATCAGGTATCAAATTTGATCTGTGCAGAATTAGAGAATTCTGCTCTTCTTCCTCTGAAACACATGTAGAAATACTTTGTCACAACTATCAATAGTGCTCTTCTGACCAGAAATTACATTTTTACAGTGACTTGCCTGGTTTCTCCATCCTTCTTGATCTTAGATAAAGCATCTCAACTCGCTCATCTCTAGTGATCAGGTAGAGAAATTAGAGGGCTAACTAAATTATTTAATCATATAATTTAAATGTCCGAAGCCTCCAGTTTATCAAGGTCTGAAGGTCTGTAAAGCAATAATGAATAAATCTGCCTTAATCAGAAAAGTAGTCCACTCTTTGTCAGCTTGGCATTTTCTGCTGTCTTTTTGCCAGGTAGATTTTGGAAGGAATAATTATATTTTGTACTATTACTAGAAAACTGATAATATTTAAAACTTCATTGTATGCACTGTAGTCTGCAGCCTGTAACAAGAATTCCATAGATATGAAGCACTGTGGGTCCTCAAACTCTCCACGCATTTCGCATCTCTTTTAGAAATATAAGGTTTTAATTAAAACCAACTTCTTCCTACCCCGTAACAATCTCACTTATTAATCTTTGACCCTATACACCCAAACTGTCACTTGCTAAATTATCTGTCTGCAGTATCATTCTAATCAGATTGTTTTAATACATATGCTTGCTATTGGCTCCTTGGTTGTCTCAAATAGTTGCTTCACATAGTTGCTCTGATTTTTTCCGAAGTGTAATTCTGAACTACACATTGATTTACTGATTGTGTCAAAGTGTGAATGACAAAAGGGTTTGCTATGTCACACAAAATGTGGGGGTTTTTTTTATAAACCTTGCTAATAGGTCACGAGATACATAAAACCCATTGGTAGTTTAGGAATAGCACATTATATTCATTAAAAATGTCAAATTTCTTCAGAATAAATCTTAAAATATTATATATGGCTTCAACACACTAAGCACCAAGTAAAAACTCAAACCTAAGGGCTGAACCCATCATCACTACATTTTGCATATCCACAATTCTTATCCATAAACTGTCACCTACCTTCAAATATTAAATGAATGCACAAGTCCTTCTCTTACATATCTTTCTTTTTCACTTCATCAATACACACTGGTTCTATTTACAGATCAAGGAAGAAACTAAATCTATTTTGTATTGTTCAGTACCAGAATACAGTAAATTCTGCCATGAGGAAGCAGATGAAAAACAGACACTATGAGCATTGTACACAGTAAGTGAAGATGTTTATTTTGAGGAGACTCATTTTAGAGACAGATCTTACTCAAACACAAAAAATAGGTACCTCAAGATATGCAGCTCATCAATGGACATATCCTAGAACAAAGAACATTTTGGTATTTTCAAGATCTGAGCTGTGTTATCCTTCAGGTGAACAATTATGACTTCCCATCATCAGGGAAATCGGGAGCTGAGAGTGGAGAGGTGCAGTGTTCTTCACTACCGCCTCTTGCATGTATTTGCAGATGAAACTACCATCAGTGGAAACCTTATTTTAGCCACTGAGGAAATGAGTTTCTGTTGAGCTTAAAAGTTCCAACGTAAAGTTGACTCTTCATAAATTCTTCATTTGCTAAGTCTGTCAGAATTGTTACTAAAAAAAAAAAAATCTACTTCCCCTGAGAAATTCTAAGTTCACGCAAATGAAACGACTCCCAGTTTAGTAAAACCACATTCACTGTGGAAAGGCTATAAATTGGTAATTGCAGTGGATCAAAAATTTCACTCCCCCCCAGTTTCTTACAAGAATTACTGAAGAGCTTTGTATTTGCTGAAGTTTCATACCATAATATGTAAATATGAATTAATTGTATTTTCAGAGGAAAGTTAAACACAATCTTGTGCTAAAAAGATAGTTCTGCAAACAACTAATAACAAAAACTAACAGTAGGTGTTAGGGGATAGATTACTTAATTCTTTTTCTTCTAAAGAAAAATTATGATAGGACAGACATTTGAAAGACTAATTCAAGTCTAAATCCAAAACTGTAACCCAAACAATTTCCTTATTGTTTCTAATTACACTATCCCCTCATGAACTCTACTAGTACAAAGAAATAGTTATTTTAACTCCAAAGCACTGATTTTAAGAAAATAATGTATTGTTTGTCTTTCTGCTTTGCAGGTGGAAGCCACCATTGAATTGTCCTGCTAGCTGTTTGTAAACTGACTTTGTTAAAAACAGGCTGGCGTTGCAAGCATTTTAATCACAGGTTGTAAAAGCAGAGAGAAAAAGCAAGCTTTATGGTGAACAAAGCAGCCTGTCACGCTATTGTGCCCTGAGGGTGAACATAACACTAGATGCTTTATCAAATAAAATAAAAACAGCTTGTACCTTTCTTACATTAATTGGTTCATGATTGAACTTTAATAAACCCACAAACTGTCTCTAAAAGTTTCCTTTCAATTTTTAAGCTTTATCTTTTTATTTAAAGTTTCCCTAGTTAATAGAATTTCTGAACAAATTCAGTGCAGTGACAGGGTTTTGTTGCCATTCGGTGCTATATTCTATTTCAAAGCATTTCAAGCCAGCATACATATCCTTGCTCAAAATATTTTGTTATAATTTTCATCATATTTCTCATTTATCTTTTCAACTAGCTCTTCTGTATATTTCTGCTTCTACAGCTAACTCATCCCAAGGTGTATTATTTAAGTGTCATCTAAGAAAATAGTACACATTTTAAAAGGAAAATAAACAAGGAACCAGTGGAAAGTAGACTTTTAAAATAACCCATGCTCTAAACTGGCCTGTTTCCTGTCATCAGCTAGTATATTTAGACAACCAAAGATATCTCGAAGTGTTCAACACCAGGTTGGATGGGGCTTTGAGCAACCTGGTCTAGTGGGAGGTGTCCTACCCATGGCAGGGGGGTTGGCACTAGATAATCTATAAATTCCCTTCCAACTCTAACTATTCTATGATTCTATCTAGTACATAAACTCCTAAAGCTGGGTCAGATGAAACTCCTAGTTTCTATGTATGTAACTTCAGATTTATCCATTCTGAGGAAATAAATTTTTTTTTCATCTACCTCTCCATATAAGTCAATTTCTAGAATTAAACTGTTGGGAAATTAAAATATATGTAGTAAAAACAGAGCAAGTCATAGAAATTAACTTCCACCTTAACTCTAGAAAAGCAACCAGCTCATTCAGCCTGGTCATGATTAGGAAAAAGGCTGATGAAAGGAAGGGTCTTTGCAAAAAGCTCCCATGCCTCTGAAAGATGATGTAGCATTCATGGACAATAAAATAAGTATAATGAAAGTTCTATTTAAATCTCTACAGACATATTGCATTAACACTACCGAATCTTCTCTTCAACTCAATTTTTTAATACTATGGAGCTTCCAAATTCAATCATATTGTTGATGAGACCAACCATCACAGTTACACAAAGTCTTTAAATTAAACTATTAAAATAGTTTATTCAGTGGAAGACCAGGTAAAAATTAAATCTTCTGTGTAGAGAAGTGTATGCTAAACCACTCAAGTTGCATGCCTACTATCACAATATTTTTCTTTTAGTAGAATTTCAGAAGAGCCACAGGGAATGAGGAAAGAGCATGGAAGAGTCTGAGAACTGCTCCCATCAAGTCTCACTCAACAAATTCAGTATCCTACCTCTTTTTCTGTCACATGAAATTTATTTGATCTTCCACGCAGCTTCACTACTATGCATTTTATGAGCCACTTCAAGTTGTGCAAATTACCCTTTTTATTTCTACAGTTTTGATATGCACTTAGCAAAATTAGATGTCACTAGCTTTATAACGCCATACTATACTTATTCTAGAGATTGTAACTGACTTAAATGGACAAGGAAAACAAATTCCCTGGAAACCTAGGGTTTTGACATTCCTTAGCTCAAAATTTTTAAGAGTCTACTAGAAGACACAGCATTTTTTAAAAGTAGGTGTGATAGTCAGAATTTAAAATCCAGCCGCATGAAATCTCTAATCTCTGAAGCAAAAGCTAGTTTGAGTTATATAGTTACTGCAAAAATCAAATCAATAAGTTCACACAGTCTTGCATTATTTTAAGACAGAGATAATGAGACAAAGTTGCCGTTTCCTGAAAAAATGAAATTCCAAAGATCTAAGAAAAGATTAGTTGTGGTGTTTGTTGAATAATCCTTTAAAATTAGGTACGTTAGGCACCATTTGATCATGAATTAATAGGAAAGTTTCCTACCTACTTGAGTGCTGATTTTTTTAGTTCAGAGTATGAAGCCATTATTTTCCTATGCCTCTACACTGGGAGAAAAATATGCACTTTTCTTTTTGATCTACGTAATTATTATTTTTATGCATCTTACTTGTACTTTAGAGAAAAAAACAACACATTTTCTGAAGGTAGCATTTAATGTCAGTAATCAGCAACAACTGCTGTTTCAAAGACTAGCAATTCAAACTACGCCGAAATAAACAAAATAGCTCTAATACTGAAAAACTTAAAATAGCTTTTCCTCTAATTTTTAACCAATGTAAGCCTTGCTTGGTATGAGTTTGTAATCATTACATTGTGAACATATTCACATCATCTGCACTCCACAATTACGTGCCAGACAACTAAGGCAAATACATAACAAGTCAAGTAAACTGACAAAAAACCTAATCACAAAAATCACAACTGCTTTTCAAACACCATGGCATTTGTAAAAAATATCCCACACCTTCATACATTTTTTTTTTGTTCTAAAAATATGTGTAATGACAATACTCCATTCTAAATATACTTTAGCAAGTGAGGGATACATTAGTGTATCACAGTTACCATCGAGGATTCACTTTTTGACTAATCCAAACATTATGGTAGCGAGTTTATACAATAAAATCCATCCAAAATAGAGTAATTTTTAAATAATAGTCAGAAGACAGCTGACCATACGTTCAGTTGACCTTCTTCTCCTTGATTCTGTATCTGTTCCCTCAATCTTATTTGATTTGCCTATTGTTAAAATTAAATCACTTTAAATTTCGCCATTTTAATCTCCTACTCAATAATGGCTGGACGATCTGGCATGCTGATAGCTGAAGAACCACTTTGTGAGATAATGTAACTTGTAAATCTCTGCATTTTTGGCTTTTGGTTCTAACCGCTATGGCGAGAATTTTATATGCATAAACACATTTCTATGCTAGTTCTCTCTCTAATGAGGTTTATGTCATCTTGTTTGTAAAATGACTGTTACATCAAAAAGCTTGCTGGCATTAGTTCATTTTTCTTCTATTACAATCAATTCCAAACTCCAGTTATATTTTTGCATTGTCTATTTAACTTCTTCAATACTTCCTCAATATTAAAGAAAAAAGATTTGATGCTGTCATCATTATATGCATTGTAAAATGGTTAGCACTCCAACGCTTTGTCAGCCCAGAGACAGATTTACTGAATTCAGCTAAACTGGAGACTAATAAATCCCCAAATATTAATCCTCTTGATTCAACAAGAGCTTTAGAATGAAACATAAATACTCTTGTTCAAAAGATTGTGTATGGAGTCTAAGTACAGAGTATACTGAAGATCATTAGAGCAATGATTTAAAAGAAAAAAGAAAAAAAAGGTCAACAGTGAAGCTTTATTTGCCCATGCCACTGCTCATTGTAGAAGCATAGAATGATTTAGATTTGGAGAGATGCCCAATGGTCTCCTACAGCAAGGTTCAACTAGAGCGGACTGCCAAGAACCATGTCCAGTAGAATATCTCTCCAAGGATGGAGACTCAACAACCTTTCTGGGCAGCCTTGTTCCAGTGCTGACCACCCCTAGGGTGAAAAGAATTTTTAGTACATTCTGTCAGAATTTCCCATTTTCTGACTTGTGTATGTTGCACCTCTAGGCAGAGCCTGGCTCCATCTTCTCTACACCCTCCAATGTTTGCCTTTCTCTGGTCATCAGGAAACTCCTCCGGCCTCCAAAACTTCCAAAGACGATAGCAACCTTGCAAGGACATCATCCATCTCTCAGCACGCTCAAATAGCTGCAATGATTACTTACTATCTCTGCTTCTGTTGCTGCTAAATCACTTGCCATCCCTCTCGGCAGCAGGCATAGCTGCCTTTCCCAAAAGGCTGTGTCCATCCATTACAGCACTTCAGCCACATGAGCTGTATCTCCACATCTCTGTAACCTCAATGAGATCATAGCTCTGCAACTGTGCGCAGATTCCTGATTCCTTTTGTTTGCTCCTTGCATTGCATGCATTTGTGCACAGGCATTTAGGATGTTCTCCCATTGTCACTACCTTCTCAGGGGAAAGTACCAGATCCTCCCTTCTCATGCTGTCTCCCAGCTATCCTTCTTCTCCTGTCATGCTAGTGGCATGGCCACCTTTATTCTGGTATCTAAATCGTGAAGTTTGTTTCCCTGGAGTAATACTGAAAGCCTTTTTGGAGGAGCCTTTCTCTTTCCAAAATGTACAAGGCTTCTGAATTAATGAGGTGCATGAGGTACTTCAGAGGTGGGTAGCTGAAGCAGCCTACATAGAAGCGTCAGTGTTACTTCTATGAATAAATGCCTACTTAATGCTAATATTGGACAATATTCCCACCACCCTACAATATTCCTAATAAACTGTCCTAGTCTTTTCAGGCTGAAGCAGCAGAGGATTCTTGGTATTGTATCAATGCAAAGATATTGCAGAATTAATTCATTGTGAAGGAATAATATGACAAAATGTTTTAGTTATTCAAGAAATAGTTATCCAAGAAATAATATAAAATTAAAGGTTCATTAACATGAAAAGCCATGAATATAGGAAAGTATCTCTCTGACACACAAACGTAAAGACTCAAAAGTAAGTCAAGTTACACTTGACCTGGAGTTATTTATAGCAACACACATACAGAGACAAATAATCTGTGAAAGGAAGAAAGCGGTTTAGCAAACTGAAGTATTTTAGCAACTGCTGATAAATCTATTAACTGTAACTGATGGAAAACCGGTTCAGCATCATTGAAGTCTGTGGAGCTATGCTGATACATTGCTCCAAAAGCTCAGATTCCCACCGTCATCCCCGCTCCAGCTCCCCAAGATGCTTCTTTCTTTTGCCATTATGTCTTGAAACTACTCAGTTCTCTTAGTTACTTTCAGCCTAACTCCTTTCTTACCCTTTGTTTTATCTGAACTTAAGAAGCAGCATTTCAAGAGCTTGTTTAACAACTGAACCCATAGTCTCCAATATTTATTAACAGAACCACAGCAGAGTTTTATGTTGTCTGATCAGTAACAGTTTTAAACAATTAGGACTCAATGAACCACAGCACCACATACTTTGTTTACCACTATATTGTTGCCTGGCAAACTCTTAAGATCATGCTTAATGCATTTTAAACATATACTTAACATAGATATTCTGTTACCCTTGAGGTCACTGAAGCTATGTAGTACAAAACAGATGTAATACTTTATAGTAATGTATTCAGGCATATGTAGAAGTATAATACATCACTCAATCAAAAAGGCATGCTTTACCTCAGCCACTTGGTTGAACAGTAGCCTTCATGAAAAAAGAAAGCTCGTTGGTTGAAAGTATATAATATATCAATTATTGTTGCCACTCTCTCCTGCATCAGTGGAATTCATCCCAAAGAGAAATTATTTTTCTTGACATCACTATTCAACCTATAAATACTAAGATAAAACAGCAGAAACAGTATTTTGTGTTAAGAAAAAATAATAATCTATTTGAAACTGAAGCATCATGTTGGCTGTGAAACTTAGAGCTGCACAGCAAATTCAGCTTCTTCAAAATGGAAAGTATGTTGCTGTTTTTAGGGACAGTTGATTGTCATCTGAAGTTTAGAAACTAAAAACTAAGTATTTTGTTCCCTAAAACAATTTGTTAGTAACTCTTTGTTGTAAAAATGCAATATAACCTTGGATTATGTTGCCAAGTTTCCCCTCCAACTCTTCTCTAGAGGAAAAGCCAGGCCTTTTTGAAATGATGGAGATGGGAGTGACGGCAAAGAGCTGTTACAAGAATATTTTGCTAAGCGACATCCCTGCCACTTACTAAATTATTGTGCAACCGCAGCTTTAATGAGATGTGACCAAAGCTTGGGATCACTTGGTTATGAATACGTATTAGTACAGTTTCAAGGCAGAACAATTCTTCCACCTTCTTTTATTCTTCCAGCAATTCTTGATAGTAGAAATGAAATAAAGCTGAATCATCTTAGCATTAGCAACTAACTTCAAAGATTTCAGAAGTGAAACCTCAAAATTTGTGAAATTCAATGCAACAAAGGCAAGACAGAAGATCACTAGAACTGGACACAACAGGACCATGTTAAGTTTATGCTCCAGCCTTAAATCCTAAATTCTCAAATGTAGTGGCTCACCAGTATATGGAATCAAATGTACTGCTGAGCTACATAAGCACCAATACAACAAATATTATTTGTCTAGAAAACTGATTATTTTTTTCCTTTCTTATTGTAAAACTATGATTCTGCAATCCATGAGGAGATGTTTGTATGTATGAAAGAAACATCCCTTAAATATTTGTGGCTCACACTCATAAGGGCTTCTAGGAATTTAACTATAAAGAGTAATGGGAGGAAGAAACAAAGGCACCGTTGTGGGTCTGACATTCATTTTATGACTTCCCAGTGAAAGCTAGCTCAAATCTGGGCATACATATCACCACACTCAAATGGTGGAAGGAAAAAGAATGAGATGCAGCAAGTTGGCCAATCTGAAAACCCACGGGGTAGAAGACATATTGTGCACAGAAGTTTAAATTTGAACTAAATGGGAGCTTATAAAAAATCAACGTAATTCTTAATACGTCCAAACACAGAATTTCAGCTATTGTCCATTTGTATAACACTGACATTGAGTTTGTGTTACAGACCAAATTCACAAACCAAAATAACAGAGATTATCAGTTTGGTAAAAGTAGTAAAAAATGAAGTTAGTAGAAACATGATTTTTGAACGTTCTTACTTCTTCATCCAGCTCCTAAACACCTTCTCGACTTGCTGTTTGGACATGTGCTTCCATTCTCTCATTTCTAGGTCAGATCCTTTTTTTCCAATTTCCCCCATTGAACTCAAAGTTCCCAGTTTGTTTCACAGATGGTATTATCATTGTTTGAAAATGAATATACTGCACATGAAAGAGACAGCTGACAGCCTTGGAAACCACATCTTCAAGTCATAGGATAAAGAAACTGGGCAATGGATGTACTACTGTCTGTGCCAGTTCTCTTTCCAGGCCTGTTCAGGGTATATAATTCATTTTTTATCTATTCTCTGAGCTGTTCTGGGATGCTGTTCTGTATACCCTTATTCCACAGGAGCAACCTATTAACTTCATAGATATGTCAAACAAGCAATCCTACAGAAATTAGCAAAAATGCTTGTGCATATAAAAAATTCAGATGTTTAAATCCTTTATTTCATCTACTGAGATTTTTAGTAAGACATAAGTCACAGCCAACAGTTCTTTTAGATCAGCATTTCTGGCAAATTGGGATACCAGCTCCATTTCCACAGAGTATTGAACACCGAGCCATTGGTATCTGCTTTTCTCCAACGTATTTGAATCTAAAAAGCTACTTGTGGGGCATTCTACGTCAAAGTTTCCTCTATCACCCAGCTATTGTTTTCTATTGTACCGTTCTATTTTAGAATATATTAACCCTAGCTATAAGCACTCTGCAGCCAAACTGCCATGTCTTCCTCACATTTAATCACTGGTTCCCCATCTTTATCCCATTAGGATTCAGGAAACCCAATTAAATTTCCTAAACCAAATGGGATTAATATTCAGTGTCCTAACTCTTTCAATCCAGGACCTTTTCCCCGCCCTCAAAGAAAGCTAGCAAACTTGGAGAATTAACAGTAAGCACCTACTAGCAATCACTAAGTGGTTTTAGCTGAGACTGGTTTTGTCACCTGGGTGTCCTTCTGTAACACAGCTGTAGAGGAAGCCATCACACATTCTGTCTTTAAGAGGAAAAATAATTACATCTGTTTATAAATAATTTGACACTCTTAAGTTAAAGGCATGATATCAAAGGCTGAGAAAAAAGCAGAATATGCCAGAGTGGTAAAGATTTATTAGAACTGGAGCTCTACAAACCATTGCTAGTTATACTGCAAGAACACAGAGCACTGACTCGCCACTGCAAACCACTGTTTCAGAGCAGGCTGGGGGAGTGTCTCACTGAAACACAAACATTTGCTCCTAACTTGTTTTATTATGAGAAAAGCATAAACTCAACACCAAACACCTGCTTCATTGTATCTTTCAGGCTTTTTACTCAGCATACCATCCCTATATCCCTTTGTTTTCCACAGGATTTCTCCTATGATGTCTCATATCCGTCACTCATATCTTCTATGACAATTTACAGACATCACATTTGGAGTCACATCATCACGCAACCCTTCTTCTAACAATTTCAAACAAAAATAAGGTTTGATCCAGGCTACCCTTAAGACAAGATGCAAGAAATCTTCTTACCTTTAATATTTGTGACTATCACGTAATAGCTACGCACAGCAAGATGCATTGTCTCTGAAAGACATGCATAAAAATAAATGATTGCTCCTCCTTAGCAAAGCTACTTAGAGAAGGTCTGGGACTTCTCCTCTTTTGTGTCTATTTCTGTTACTGCTAACAGTCGAGATTTTGATAATACATGGTGTTAAAGAATAAATGCAACTGGTCAGACAGACAGAATCCACTGACAGCTTGAGTAATAACTCAAGAAACCTGCTATGCATCAAGTTTGAAATAAGGAAGTTGGGCACTGTTAGTGCACATGCAAGTAAGCAGGCTGCAGCCAGACAGCTGCTTATTTTCCAGTATGCACCGGGGAAAAAAAAGCAGACAGCTGCAGAGCTGTATGAAACCTATTGTTTCCCAAAGCAAAGTACCTCTTCATGAAGAAAAAAGTCTATAAAAGAAATCAGAGACCTCCAGAGGCAATTAATACATGAGTAACCTGGGTATAATAGGCAGGAAAAGATGGAGGAAAGGAGGCAGGAAAAAGGCTTTCGCAGATGGAGATGACATACTGAAGGGCGCAATCTCAATGGGTTTGAACCCAAAGCAAAATCACTGAAAATAAGAATTGAATAGGCATCAGACAAAGTATTCACCAGCCCTTGATGAAGAGATGTTAATTAGACAAGTGACCAGCAAGCACTCACACACACAGAAATGTAACACACCACAAGGTATTAGAACTGGAGTAGGAGGTAGCAAAGCCACCCATGCAGCAGTTGCTCAGAAACTGTAGACTACATGACACAAAAATAGTGTTCTACACTACAAAATGGATGCAAGCAAGCTTTTACCACAACACCTAATAGGAGAATAAAAAATATGACAGTAAGTGGCAAAACTCTCAAACCTTTCACATTAAGAGGAACATTGTGATCTGGAGGCCGGGTGATCAGGCATATAGTAGAAAAAAATAGCCAGACTCTAGCTATGTGCTTTTTTTTTTTTTAAAAATGGCACTGCCTAAATCAGGTAATTGCTCCTATCATTGCAGTCACGCCTGATGAAAACATAGCCTGTGATGCATAAAAGCAAGACAATGATATCATCTGCAATCTGAAGGAATCCTTGAAGCCACTCCTAGTATACGAGAAATCCTCGAGTCTGTCGGAACCAGAACAAGTGCAGCTACCAAGTGAAGTGCCTGTAGCTGTAGTCACAGCAGCCATATTCAGTAAAGCCAGCAGAGAAACAAATTCAAAAGAGTGAGCAAAAAAAAAAGTCACAGTATGTTTAATACCACTATTAAGCAGGAGACTTACTAATGACAATTCCAAACATTCATTTTTTTATTAGCAGTTAACAGAACAGTACTTTGGTCAGGCACAATAAGGGATGAATACATTCTCCAGGACACTGCTCTTTGATCACTTTTTAGGGGTGCGCTGATCTGTGGCACTGATAGCAAGATCTGACTTTGAAAAGCCTTTTTAATAATGATAATGGCAATGAAAAGCAGCTTCATTTACTCTATCCCACATGAATCTCCATTACTGTGAACAACCTAAGCCATGACAATACTGATAGTGAGTAGCCAAGCAAAAGCATGAAACATGTTCTAACAAACCTATTAAGAAAGGAAAATTAATAAGATCACATCTCAGTACCATGGTACTCACTCTTTTCATGCAGCTATACAATACATATATATCAGCTTCTGCACTCCTGTGTTAATAAAGAAGCTGCAGGTTTAACCTGGACAGCCTTATCTCTGTTCACATCTGCAGTGCTGCTCGTCTTCCCCGCTGTTTTCTCTTAAAGGATGCCAAGAAAGCAGCATTTAAGTCTTTTGTCTTCTCTTTTGCAAATCCTGCACTGTTATCAGTTCCTGAGCAGAGAGAGTTTCCTGCCAGGCACCATGCCCAAAGCCTTGGCAGTCAGAAAGGTTTTAACTCATTCCAGGACAGATTTGAGCATTTTGCACCGAACAGAAACAAGATCAGTCACAGAACCCAACAACTTGAGAAGCTTAGGAGAATTTACTGAAATAAACCTCAGACTGTCTTTTTGAATCCTACTGATTTTATCTCTCATCATGCAAACCCACTTTTTCCTCATAGCACAGTCTGAGCAACTTGGCTAGCATTTGATTGTCACACTCACTGGGGAACTAGGGAAAGCATCTCCAGGTCTAACTGAAAGGCCGGTCATCTCCTCATACACAACTTCAAGCCGCACAAGTAAGGCTTGGATGTCTCATCACACTATCATTTCTATGGGCTCAACTCAGCACTGGCTTTTGTGCTGTTAGTGCGCATGGCACTGTAATTGCGAACACACCACAGGAATTAATTACTGTAGCGCTTAATGCCCCACTCCTTCAAATTAAAACCAAGCTGGGAGCGGTGCAGTAGTGTGCCACCTTTGATAATTCAACCATAATTTATACCAAATCTGAATTAGCATATACTGGGAAAGAGGCATTTGGCTAAGGCTTTAATGGTTTTCTGAAAAAATAAAACAAACATATAATGTGGATTCAGATTAAAATGGTGTAAATAGAAGTTAATGAATATTATTACTCGAGTTATTAGAACTTTCTGCTTGAAAAACTTTAATCTAATATTCCCATTTTTAGCATTTCCAACAGCACTGGGGCATGCAGTTCAACAGTTCAAATTTACCAGCTTTATAATTGCTTTCTACAGACCTTAAAAAAGGCATTTATGTTTCAGGATATAACTGAATGGAATGAATTACCCATAGTCACTTCAAATGCAAAAAAAAAAGTTATTACTGTGCTTAGGTAACTACATGCCTTTTCCTTTGAGGAACATGAAGAACTAAACACCATGGTAAACAAATGAAAGAAAATTCTGTAACCAAAGAATTAGAAAGCCTTGCACATTTCCAGCTCAACCAGTATTTTTAAACAAAAAAAAAGTTTAATTTTTTCACTGATATCACAAATTTTCATTAAGATACAACATTATAAACACAGAGTTGCACCTTAATTACTCTAATCTATGCTTTGTGTACTCAGTAGAACATGACACAAGTAGCATTTGTCACCTCTTAATGCAGCTCACTTGGGGCAAAAGGTGTTGCTAGCATGCTATCTTCAGGTTAAATGATATTATAGTATATTGACAAATTTATTTTAACTTTATCGGTTCGTACTGCATTCACATTGGAAAGAGGAATTATTTGTTCCCCTACTGAGAGTTGTCTTGTTGACAGTACCATCAGATTTACCGTTTCAGTGGTGGTGACAGGAATACGTGAGTGGACATCTATGGGAAGGACATATTATTTTATGAGCAACCATAGTGACTGCTTAGTTTCAATTATTAAAAGATACAATTAAAATAACAGCCACAAACATTAGTCTCAGCAGGAAAAAAAAAAAAACTAGGAAACTAATCTAAGAAGTACTATTTTAAAAAATCACAATATTTTATGGGAAAACTCAACTTTTCTTTAAGTCTACAAGCAAGCAATCTGGTCCTCACGAAAAATAGCTGTCTTCTTCCAGTTGCTAGAATGGCTTTGGTCCATTAATGAAGACTCTTTTACAATATTCAGAAAAAAGAATACAGTTCTTAACACAGATTTGTATTGAGTTCATGGACGGGACTGACCACCAGTCAACTGAGGTCCATGATATTCACCAGCCTGAGCTCCTTCACACACAGTACAAGCCTCAATTCTGCATACACAGAAGCAAGCGCCTATTCTCTGCAAAGTCACAGCAGATTATAGATGAATCACATAGAACAAGCGCAAATAGCAAATTTGAATATGAGTATCCACGATGAAGCAGTAAGTTGCAAGTTACAAATTTATATTTGCAACTCTGCCACTGGACAACACACTCAAACTAAAAGTTATTATTTTAATCAAATATACTTTTCCAGCCTAAATTGCTCCCCATTTCACATTTGCATAAATTAAAGAATCAGAGAAATAGTTATAATTCAAATATGTAGGAGCAGATCAGCACAAATTACTATCACGTAATCAGTCCAAGTTATTTCAAAGGCCTTGCTTGAGCCAAGGTAATTTGGCCTCCAAATCCTTAAGGTTTTCTGAGATTTACAGAATTTCTGAGAGATGGGATGAGGTAAAAAATGAAAGATCATCCTTGACCTAATACTACTTTGGATGTTGTTACTTCACTCATCTATGTCAATACCGAATGTACCATTCATAGAAGGAAACCTCCATGATTTTCACTGAGGCTGTTACTGAGATAATTGCCTCATAATTCTGTGTTCAAATGCTACGATCAATGGTTCTGTGAACATTTAGGAAGGAGGAGAAATAGTTTCAAAGAGATGGTGGGCCTTTCTTTCCTGTATCTGCCATGAAAAAAAAAATAATGAACTGAAAGACTTCTTAAATTTGTAAAGAAAGTTGTGAAGCAGAACGGGGACCACAGACTGACTTTTCCATGGAGTACCAAGATTGTATGTTCTATGCCAGAAAACAACACGATTCAGTGTGTGGCCCCAGTATGGGTTGCTTTTCAATTTTAGTTTATTTCTGTGCAATATAGCAGAAACGACAAGATCAGCTAAGCTTAAATTAAATGTTTAACCTGCAAGCCTTCCTCACTATATAGACCAGTAAAACTCTGCATTAACTTCAATTTGGATTTGAACCAAAGAGCCCTTTTGAAGTTATCTTTAGGTTTTATATATAGTTAAGTATAGTTAACTTTTTTGAAGTTAACTATAAAATTTGGAAGAAAATAATATTTAGGAGGTATGTACCTTCTTTTTGTGGTTTTGAAGGCTCACCCGTAGAGACTGGATCAACACTTCAACATTGCTAACCACTCCTGAGAAACTGCTTTAAGGGTTTTGTTTATAGTGAAATAACCAAGTATTACTTTTTTCCTTTTAGATCACTGTGCATCATGAAAGGAGAACATGTATGTCTGCATTTCTGTCAGGAGACTTGGGATCGGGCTATTGTCTCTACGGTCCAAGAAAGTCTTTTTCTGTTTGGCTACATTTCTGACATCAGCAGGTGATGGCTTGCCTGAACACACTGAAATCCAGAGCACCGATACAAGGATGGGATTTAATCACGCACTCAATACTCACCAAGTGCCCATTTTGATTATCAAAGCCTTCCAGGGATAGATTTTTCATTTCATTTACACCAGTGCAAAATTCAAGTATGTACAGTGACTTTTTTTTTTCCTGTTGTTTCTAAATCGCACTGATGTAACTGACAGCAAGTTTAGCTGAATATTTCTGAGACAGTGCACTTGAACAATATGGCCATTGCACACAGTCTAGTCACATAAATAGGAATGGTTCTGTTTCAGGAACAATATATAAATATCCACCATACTTGGAAACACTGACTTTTAACCAAAGGTCTTCTGCCAAATGTACATTTAAAAATAATTAAATACTGTTTGGAAAAAGCTATGAAAAATCTACTGCTAAAGAAACCCTTGTTATATTTTATGTCTTTTAATACAGAAAATTCTGGTTTTTTCCTTTTGAATACAAGGATACTGTAGAGTAAGTTTGGTTAACTTCCAGGTATTTTAACTGATTTTATTATTTACACGGGCATGTGATGAAGGATGAGAACAAACATAAATTACCATTTAGTGTTAAAACATTCTTCCAACAGAGAATTACAAAGAGGACGATGATGAAAGATAACATTTGATTTTAACAGATTGAACTGTATCACCTAGAAGGCGGCTGCAGGCTGCCTAGACTGTACAGTAGATCCAATTTCAGAGGCTTTGTACAGACAAATGCTCCTAAGTGTGGAACATCCACGTGCAAAAGTGCAGACAGAAAGGGAGACAGCCAACTCCAGAAGGGATGAGGCGCTGCTGCAAATGCCAACTCAGGCTTCCTCTATCATTACAGCTGGATTAATGTTACGGGGGAAAAAAATTCCCCTTATATCACGTAGTACTCTATCAGTGTCATAAAAGCCTGAGGCTAAGCTTCCCAAGGGAGAGAGCTCTGAAGTGAATAGACTGGAAAAGAATGTAATCCCACCTAAGCTTCCTGTGCCTCGTGTACAGACACAACAACAGCAGTTCTTTAAGGAGAGCTGTTGAGGGGTTTTTTTTGTAGTTAACAAGCCAGAGAAATATGAAAAATCTTGTACTTTCCTGAAATTACGAAAATAATATGAAGAAAGGGAACAAAACCTTGATAAAAGCTCTAAAGTGGTAAAACAGACAAACCTACAGTCAATTACAGATTATATTGGATTTCCTTATTCTAATGAGGAATTTCTCTTACATATAAGGATTGACATTCACATTGGACTTCCATGTTATCCTCTTCTCCTCTGACTAGTCTGCAGAACAGAGAAATACAGAAATGACCCATTTATATCAGATCAAGGGACCACCAAGTCCAGTGAGGAGGCACGTGAATCTTCTTGGAATTCGCCATCATTGAAGTCAGAAAAAACAGGAAATAGGCAGCTGACTGCCCCTTCCAAAATAACTAGGATCTACTGCTCTTGCAACATAACACCATACAGTGAATCATTTTGTGCCTTTTCGCTTGTTATATAAACTCTCATCACAGTCACCACGCCAGAGGACTGGTCTTTTCCCAAGAAACTCCTTTTCACAAAAAAAGATCTAGAAGGGATTCAGGCAGACCAGCGAGTTTGAAATTCATCTCTGGTTATAATAACAAATAAGATAACTAAGCAAGTGGATAAATACAGTTTGCTACGAATGTGCCAGGGCAGGAAGCCCTGCCAGTTCTAAGGACTAACACTACGCGAGAGTGTCTAACAACATGAGAATGAAGGGCATTCCTATGAACGTAGCACATCTGGATTTCTGAAAGACCTTCAAAAGTTAGTAAAAAAAATAAATTTCCAGTAGACTGCAGGGAACATCCATTTCTGGACTGAATGCTAATCAAAAACAAATACTAGGGCTTAACCTTTGCTGTTCAGGATGAAAGCAAGCCAACAGTGGCATCCCCCAGGTATTGGTCTTGGTGAACATCTTCACCAATGACCTAGAAAAGGAAATGGGGAGACAAGTCCAATCCTTTCCAAATCAAATGCTGCAGCTAACAAGGAGGAAACTCCAGAAGGACCTCCAAAAGCTGAGAAAGCAGGCATGAATGTGACAAACAAGCTTCAGTGGAGATAAACATGTGGTAGTGCCCCTAGGCAACATAACCTAATGCTGAACCTGACAGTTCCAGCTGACAGAGAACTTGGAGCAATCACTTACAGCACTGCAAAACCACCCCCCCCAGTGTGCAGCGTCAGCCAAAAAGGTCACAAAATAAACACTGGGCATTGCTAGGAGTTTTAAAAGCCCCAGAGAGCAGCATCATTTTGCTAGGATATAAGCCTGGAGTGCAGTGCACAGCTTGGGTCAACTCAAGGAAGACGCAGTGGATGGAGCTGCGGAAGGTAGAGAGAAGGGCAACTGAACTGAACATGGGGAGGGAGTAGCTGCCGTACAAGGAGGCACTAAAAGGTTGAGGTTCCTTGGTCTACAGGGAGGTTGCTCAGGCGGAGATGCTTAAGGTTCCTAAAATCATAAAATCATAAAAGGATGTGGAACTTTGTTCACTAAATCCCACAATACTTAGACTAAAAGGCACTTGTTAAAACTAATAGGAGGTTGGTTTGGTTAAAGCAAGTAAAACATGCCAATGTTTACACAGCAGGTGGTGCCTTTCTGGAATTTGAGAAGCAGACTATGAGGTAAACAGTGTCAGCATGTGAAAAATTAATTATTCAGGGAAAAGAGATCCATTCACACATACTAGAAGAACTCAGTAGTAAGCATCCTCTAACATCCCAAACAACAGTTTTGGATGCTTAAAGTACATACATCAGACATCAAAAATTGGTCATGTGATGCATGCTCTCCCTAAACAGCATCTTATTGCCACACAATGCTGGGTTAGATGACCAGCACTGACCCAGTAGGACATTTATTGTATTTTACCATACTGTTTCTTCCCATAAAATACAAGATTGTGTCTTAAAGTGCTTCTTCCTGTTGGTTTGATATTTATTAAATTTAAAACACAATGGCTATCATCCACCCTCTTTTTCTGCACAAAGAGAAGAGAAAAACAACGGATTCGTCTTTTTCATACCGTTCCCTGTTTTATAAACTTCCGTTTACTGTGTTGAACACCTTAACGGTAAAGGGTTCCTATGCTCATCTTCCGAGTTACCTCAAATTCTTCTACGTATTTCTTTATATAAGGCAATTAATGCTAGCTACTCTTCCAGATGGTTTTACATAAGAGACATTAGGAAGCTGATTGTCACTACGCTGTATATCTTTCTAAAATTGAAAAACGTGATTGTGCCCTGACCACAGGTTTCCACTGAGCTGTCTACTAAGACATCCAGGTAGGCCTTCCTAACTATACATCATTTAAGCCATACAATGTAAATGCTCCCCTCCACTGACTGACCTTGCATTTATGAATACTGAACATCCTTTCTCACACAGATCTCTCAAATATCTCACAGTCTTGCCTGGCAAAGAATAATCAAACAATAATCTTCTGGACCTTGTCCTAACTTCCACTTTCTCCTGTTCAAGATCATGAGTAAATATTGGATTTCATATGGAAATATAAGGTATTCCTGTCACATCTGTTCTCTCCCTTACTTTTAGTTGTCTTCACATCCTTCCCTACGCAAAACTACCATGGGTCTTCCATTTGTCTTGTTTTCCATTCCTAAATGAACTAAAAATTGGAAATAATTTTTCAGCTTCTTTTAGTTTTCTATTTTATTTTTGGTGTTGTTTTTTTTTAAACCACTTGAGCCATCTATTCTTTATGATCACCATAAGTGATCAGTGCTGATTAAATTATCCGTGAGCTCATCACCTCCCACACAACTCTCAGATAATTGTATTTCTCAGCCTTTCAGTGTAAGCAGAACAGTTACCTGTCCACATGCTAAATTAGGCTATCACAGTGTGTGAAGCTAAATATAATCTTTGTTGCTTTGGTGAACGATGACCTATATGCTTAACACGAGGACAGAGTGGCATGCTAAGCAAAATATCTATAATTTAGTTTATCTTAGCTGAAATTAATTTTGAACACTTAATTGAGACTGGCAAGAAATCAATATTTTTTGAGGAGAAAATTCATAATCACAACAGATTTAAGTAAGGATTGCCTACTCCCACTTCTGCAAGAAATACAAATTTTTGAAACTAGTTTTTAAGAATTGAGTTGGGACGTTATTTTCAGTTACAGAATTTTTTAATCGCATTTGGTTTCTCACACAATACTGAAGAACTTTATATTGGTGTAATTCATGGTAATAAGTATCTTGCTCACTTAATGTTAAGTCTGTCCAAGGATGGAATGTATTATGACTCCAGTGACACTGCCGAACACATGAAATCATTATAATGACACAGTGAACCAAGAAACTCAAACCAGCTTTGGATATATGTGTTTTACAAATGGATACAAATTCCTTAAAGGAAGGTTCATTGTTCAGAAATGCTCTTCACGCCAGATGCTACCCCTGCACAAACTATTTTCACTGCTGGGAGAAGGTGCCTCTAGTAACAAGCTGGCAGCAAGAGTACTTTGTACTCATGGACTCTTGAGTTATTTTCAGTTTTAATATTGAATTATGTTTTGCCTCTTCCTAGAGAGAAAAAAAAAAATAGTCACACCATATTAATAAACATTCGGAAAGTCAGGTATTTCCATGGCTGCTGTTTCTGTCTTAGGTTTTATCTATAACTATCTTATTCTGCCCATTTCAATTAAAGAAAATTTCAAATTTAAAAAAGAAATGTTAGTTATCAATGGGATCCTACCATGCAGCTTAGAAATACTCTAGGTAGTTGTTCTATAGTAGCTCTTTAGAAGTAAACAAAGAAAAAGCAGCAAGAAAAGAAAGGATTCTACTCCACTACATACTTGAAGTCCAACTAAATACAATCTAAAGTAGAAAATAAATGTTAGAAGAGATTGTGACAATTCGACCTTTTAATTTAACAAAATATCCATAAATACTCCTCACATTAAGTTTAAAATAAAATCTGGAAGTGCGTTCACTTCAATTACTCAAACCCAGTTGAACTGAATTATCCCATAAACTCTACTTTATGGTACTTTGAGGAAACTACATTCTAAACAGAGAAATAACACACTGATAGAATTTCTAAGCAAGATGTGCTAGCAACCTGTGCTAAAATGACATCGTCCCAATTGCTTCTCAAGAAATTGCATTTGTAGTGCAGAACCTGTATTTTGATCTGGGCACCTGGTCCCTTTTAATACTTTTTATTCTTTTCATAAACACTGAACCACACTTTCGATGGTTATAAATTCATACAGATCCATTTTCAGGAACAAGTTCTAAGTTAGGCAAAATACTTCTGAAAGGAAATAAACAAAATTCTGCACATTTTAAAAGCAGGTACAGAATGTAATAACAAACTGTAGGTAGGTGCCCAAGCATTTTTGTGGGCCTTATAGAACAAAAGCAGTACTGAACTTTAGGTGACATTCAGTGAAGGTGAGAAGGGCCTTACAGAACAAATGTTTTACACATGACATGGTATTAAAAAGTACATGAATTACCATGTCTTAACTATGTGATTTATAGATACTATTGAAATCCTAGGATGAAACTAAAAATCTAAATCACAGCGGAAATGGATGAACAAAGCAAGAAAAATCTCAACATTTAGTAATAACTTAAAGACTGCTTGTTGATGTTTAACTCTGATCTATATGAGATTCTTGATCATATCTATGCTGCACTGCGGGCACGCTCCAGTGTAAGCCCTATCATCTTGCTCCCCAGACCCATTAGCTCCAGGCAAAGAATTCCCTCTCCTTGCAACTAAGGAGGCAAGACCACACTAATCTCATCCTTACACGCATGAAGCAGCTGCCAAGGAACATATCTGGACCTGGGAGCCAGAGAGAACTCCTGGGACATGCCTTAGACACAGTGGGTGCATGGCATCATACCATAGCACAGCAAATTTCAGTTACCCAAGTAACTTCAATTAAGTCGACTTACAACCTTGGAAAGAGACTGCTTGTGAACATCACAGCAGTTTTAACTCCTCTGTATTTGTTCTGAAATGAATTAAGTACTTTTATTCAAAGAAAGCGGGAAAGAAAAGTTGAAAGCTTAAAGTCTGCCAGAGCTCACTATAAAAAACTGAAACTGAGCTACAGGATTAGTGCCATGTCTACAGGACATTAGGTTTCTATTAATATATTAACTATATATACACTTGTTATTTATCTATTTGATTAAATAGATATGATTTCTGTGGGGAAAAAAAAAACAGAACAAAAAAAAGGACTTGCCATCATTCAGGTTAAGAGAAGATGGCAAAGAGTACATTTAGTGTAGTCATTCTAAGAATAGAAGCTCATAATCTATCTTCACTGCTAGATATTTTAATAGCCTGCAGAATATATCTAACTACATAGAACATAAGCCTTAAAGGAAATGAAATACTCAGGGAAAAATATGATCTAATTAAAGCGTCTACAAACACATTTCAGAAATGGGATAGAATATTTAATTTTGCCAGTAACATCTGCAAAATGTTTTAATATGAGATATGTATAACCCTTTGGACTTACAGATTTTCAGACTATATCAGAATGTTTTACAAAATACATCAATCGGTACAGCAACAGTTTGAAGCAATGCACATCATTTCACTGCAAACATAAAAAATTAAAAAAACACCCAAGAAATTTTGACTGTTTTTACTTCACATCAGTCTTCCTGACTCTGCCTTATCCCAATGGTACTTTATATTTATAATTATAAAGATACTGTAAATTGTAAAGATATTATAAAGGTACACAGATTTTAGTTTTTCACATGAAATTTTGGCAGCTTTATTTTCAAAAGTGGTCTCTTGCTTTTGTGGTAAGGTGTTGGGCTTTTTTCCTTCAGTGAAAGATATTTCTTTTTCTCCAGATTTTCCCTGCTGTTTCATGTTGTTTTTCCTGAGGGCAGTGTATCAGCTTAAAGAAAACACTAGGCTACAAATGTACGTGTAGTTCAAACCTCTCCCTTCTCTGCTATTAATTGGTATAAGGTTGGATAACACTAGAGGTAACAAGACAGGCGAGAACACAAACATATAGCTCCATATTGGCACCGTGAAGAGGGTGTAGGTTTTATTAATTGCTCTTGTACAAATCCACACGAAGCACATTCTGAAACAACGACGAGATTGCTTTAGCTACAAGCAAAATTTTGGCAAGATCATTTTCTCAAATACTTCATTCTGGAAACATGCAAAATTTAAGTTTCATCACCTTATGTTAAGTTTTCCAGTGCCAAACACTAGTTCAGGACACTACACAGATCTCCCTGGGGAAAATGGGACCTGGGTGGGGACCTACCACACTGCACACAGATGCAGTCAACCATTCACACAGAAGCAAATGTAAAGTGTTCCAAGAGATTAAGTAGGGACACAGACGCCAGGGCCACCTGTGGAGCAATCCATAGTCTCCTTAGAAGAGTCAAAGATATGGGTCAAAATCCTAACACACAGCTCTTCTGGCAACTGTTTTGCAATCCCTTTACCTACATATGATAGGCTTTTCAAGCAAAGCCTTGTGATCAGGGTGTAGTAAGATTTACCCCTGCAGGATTGCTATGAATTCCTTTAGAAAAATTATTTAGTACCAGCCCAACTTCAATCAAAAGTTCACTCCACTAATTGCCCGACTATTTTAATATTCTGGTAATTCAGGATATTTGATGCTGTTTCATTCTCATAGTAGTATTCCTATAGTTTCTTGTTTCCAAACACTTTTTAGTAAGCAAAATATTTAGATATCTTATCAAACCCTTCTTACTCAGTGTGGAAGTCACTGACCTCTTTTTTTTGTCCTGGCTATTTGAGAAAGAGTACGATTGCTTAAGCTACCAAAGCTACGTAACTCACTCCTAAATCACTGTGAACTCCACCAGACTAACCTAGAACAACTTGGAGGGCAATACACAAAAGCTGAACTTCCACTGTGTCTGCAAACAATGGTTAAAACCTAAACCAACTCAAATACCACATACACGCATGGGAGCATCCATGAGATTAGCTTTCGTATTCACTCTTTTTTATCCCAATAAGCAAAAGAAAGTAGAAAGGTGCACTCCTGGTTAGTCATAAAACGAAATCCCAGCGGAGGAAAAAAGCTACAGAGAAAACCTGCTTCCCACAGATCGGATCTTCTCCAGTTTGCAAATGAGGAACAGTAAGACTCTTGATAAATAAAACGGTTCTGTTTTCAGAGCTGTCAGCCTGGAGTCCTGTATGATTATTACATCTACTTCCATTTCACATTGAAAAGAAAAAAAAATCACCTGGAATTAATAGAAATAAAATATAAATTCGTCCTGCTTCCTGCAAGGTGACCACTTGTCACACATCCCATTGAGATTCTCTACAAGCCTGAAAATAAACTTCCCAACTCTGAAAGTAAACTTCAGATGTACGTAAGGCCAGGATCTTAATGCATAAGCATCTGTTTCCACAGCTATTCCATTTTCCACAGCTATTCCATTTAAAGCACACTCATTTCCAAAGTGCAGTACAGGTGTCCTATGCTACCAGTCTTATCTAGAAGCTTCCTGTGTATAGAAGTATTTTCTTTCTCTTATTACTTTTAATTGCATCATGTGGAGTTACACTGAATAAAATATTGATTTCTAATATTTGTGTTGCTTAAGCAATAATGCAGTTGGTAATACATCTTACAGTATTTTATCTTGTACTCTGTGGCAATTTTATCAGTTTAAATATGTTAGCTCCCGGCATATGGCATGTTAATACGCGTGTCATGGGAGTAATGCTTTCAATTTATCTACCAATAGTTGGCAGTGTGCACTCAGTTCTTTACAGACAGGACAGCAATTCAAGAGGATAGCCAAAAGCGTCACACTGTCTGAGCTAGGGCTATACGCTAAACATCAATATTTTATCCAGGCATATTAAGTCATTCCATGAAAATGAAATTTACTTTTAAAACCAGCAAGGATGTAAAACTTCCATTCTACTGCCCTGTCTCTCTAATGGTTCAGGCTTAAGACGTTATCTTGTGTTCAGCTCAAGTACACCTCAGTACTCCTGGTAGTGTCCTTTTCTGTATCATAGTTTCACTTCCTTCTTTACCATTTTTCCGAATTTAGATTCCCATTAATATCATCCCTCCTAAATATTAAAAAGAAGATAGCAGTAATAACCTGGACTACTTGGCTTTTTCTCCCCTGACTTTACTTTGAGTGGGTTTGCCCAGACAGAAGCCTGTGGAGCACCTCCCACTCCTATATTGGCATAATTGAAGACTTTATCGTCCTATTACTTTGGTACATTAGTTTGTGTAATTTTAAACAGATATCTTTTGCTTCATTCTGAAACCAAAGTCAACAGAGAGATGTTATCAATGGCAAAGATAAGTTGGCACTAGCCAGTTTTGAAAAATCCTAATCGAAAAAAAGTCATCCTTCAAAACTTCCATTTAATCTGATAGGTTTATGAACCAGTTGCAAGCTTCAATTCACATCTTCCTCCCCCCAGTGTTTTGCAGAAATATATACATTTATATATTTCTTCATCTATATATATATCAACATATATTTCTACATTTTTTGTATTTCATTCTTTTGGCTAAATGCATATAATACCATATTTTTCTCCACTTGCTAATTTTACTTTGACAAGTCTTGGCAGATGACAGGAAATCTTCTCTTGTGGCTTTCCCACATTCCTTTGGGCCTTATTGCATATCCACAAACAAAGCTGTCATTGAAGTCACCTCCTTACTGACAAAACAATGTCTAAAAAAACCTACATGGTTGTTCAAATTGAATCCAAAGAACTACACACAATCCAACACCATGAACCAGTAATTCCTTCAGAGAGATGCTAAATTTGTTACCAAAAGTCCAGACTATGACAAAAAAGTGTGTTTTTTTCGCAACACTGGACTTGAGGCAGGCAAAAGGAAAGAGAATGTGTCTCCATTCCGAGCGGTCTCTAAACTTCTTTGCCCATCAAAAAGCCAGATGCTCCAGGTTAGCATCTGCTGGACCAGAACAGCAAAGACATGCAAGCGAGCACACATTTGAGCATAGGAAATTAATTGGATCATGTGGTGCTGATCCCACCATATGGATAATGGCACAGGAAACACCACAAGAATACAGTGGTTATTACTAGTGAATAGTAAAACCCAAGCAACAGTACAGGCTGGGGACGGACTGGCTGGGAGCCTAAAGGGCAACTGATAGATCTATCAAAATGGACAAGGAAAAGGATAGAGAAAGGAAGGACTGTTACGCTTATACAGTCATACAACACCTGTTCTATAATAGTTCCTTATCTCTTAACATTAGGCAAAAAATACTCGGGAGAACATATCTCCCCTTTCATTTCCTTACAGAATTCATACAGAAAACAACCCAACGCATTTCACTTTCATGATATATATTGAAAGAGTAGTGTGAGAACAGCCATCTCCTTGCCCTGTTTCTTTCCCACCATCCGCTTCAGACACAAGCATTTTAATTTGGGCTACAATTTTGTATTCACCAACATTTGTGAGACAGTGGGAAGAAACACTCTGATTTTAGATCAAACTAAAACAGCCTCAAGCCTGCTTTACTTTGGACCAGGGCAGCAGCTGAAAGCTGAAGCAAAATGTGCTTTTGCATGTATTGAAGTGAGGTATGAAATACAGACAAGCACCCTTTTCTGTCCCCAGACATCTCATAAGTGAGCCAGCTAGCTGTCCTTTCTTGCTTTACTTTGACCAAGATGCAACCTACCAAGTCCAGATACACAAACATTCTTACAGACAGTTTAACCTATATCTGAGCTTCAGGGCAGGTGTCTCTGTAGTCCCTGCTTCCCAAGCGTCTGGAGTGGTGAACCTGCTGCTCCTCATCGCTAGCTAGCATGACCGGCTTTACTGGCACAGAAAAGCAAAGGAATGAGTGAGGAAACAGCGCATTTACATTTGGTTCTAAGATGTACAGGAAGAAATAGACTTTGTACTTCTGCAATACGGACACAGCTGTTGCTTGTATCATTCTCCATTAGCTAGTGTTTTGACAATTACCATTTCACCCATGGAATTTGGAAGGCTTACAAAATAGAAAAGCATTTGTCCCTGATACACTGTTAAAACACTTTACCCTGAAAATATACCACAAGCAAAACAAATCCTTAAAATACATAAGCAAAGTTATCTAGCGTTCTTACTCAATCAAATAAGAGATTGTCTTTTCACGTAATATCATCACAAGCTGACAATTACTAAATACTTGTCTCCAGAACTGTAACTACATTGGCAATTCATTTCAAAGCTTATGATGTATTACAAGTAAAAACTGAAAGTGGTCTTGTCAAGGGCATAAGTTATTTTAAATGTCTGTACATGTCCATCATGGGTGATCATGGGAACAGTAGATGAGGCGTACTGTACCTATAAAAAAAAAAACTGAAGGGGCCTGGTATCATAAATTCTAGCAATGACAATGAGCCTTTACCTATAGCAGTCTGCACTTAAGTTGTAGTTATAAATGAGGTGTTTCATTTGAAAAGCAGGAAAGAACTTGCAGTAGACACAGGACTGTTTGATTTTGTAGACATTTTTTCAACAGTTTAATTAGAAAGAAATATTAAAATTGGCTTAAAAATTTCAGATAAGTTTATTGTGATAGACTCTTAGCAGACATCTAACAGAATTTATGTAAAGCTTTTATTTTTTTGGTTTCTACTCTCAGTTATGCAGTACCACAAAGAAATACAAAAGTAAAAGAAAATATCAACAATCAACACCAAATTCCCAAGGTGATGTTACCCAGAAGAGTCATGTTACATATAATATAACAAATGCTAATTAGTCATTGACACATGCAAGTGGTTGCCCTTGACATAGTCCTGATGCGAGGAAACACTTCCAGAAACCCTATCTGTAGCCATATTCAGGAAAGATAACCAGAATTTAAACAATTTGGTTCAGTTAGAAGAAATAGAAATGTGGAACAGTTCATGCAAGCACGAAGCAGTCATGTAAATATTTCTGCTCAGAAACTTACAATAGTATTCCTGTTGCAACTCAATATTCCATCAACTTGGATTTGACACTGCAAAAACCTTAGAGTTAACAACAGCAGCTTCATTCTCAAAACAGAGGTGGTGAAGATCGGTTCAATAAACACTAAACAAGCACAGAAAGACCTACATTTTGTCATGATTCTGTCTCAGAAGACATCTGGTTGCAAATGAATCCTTCAAATTGGACGCATCATTACTAGGAGTTTTACAGACAGCTACTGCACTGAGCTAATTGGGCGTAGCCACCCAGCTTTTCCTTAAAACACAAGCTCTCTCATGACTTCTTTTGCTCTCGCTGAGCAAGAGCTGCACAAATAAACAACGATATTAAAGATACATAAGAAAAAAGCCTGAGGTTTGGTCATAACCTCTTACTGCAAGTGGACTGAGCCAATAGGTGTAACAAATAACAAACACATTTTGTCACCAGAGACAGCAGGTGGGACTGAGCAGACTCAGAGCACGTACGTGAGCAAGAGAGAACAGTCAGTGGAGGTGCCTGAACACTTCCCCTCAGCATCTGCAAGTGCTGCAGATCAGCAGCAAAAGCTGATGGACATGACACATTGTGCTATGCGTGGAGCTGCATCATTAATGCCGTGTATTCACACAAAACAGTGGAGCTATACACCCCAAGGCAGTGTAACTATTTACATCTTTCTTGACAGTGGGACTCCAGCCTAAAACAGCACAGCAACTTCCTACTTCAGCCTGACACCCAATTCTTTTCTCTCCCCAAAGACCACCTTCCTTCCCTGGAAAAGGTCTGCCAACTTTGACTTTTATATTGCTTTTCCTCCTTCCTCAAGATTATCTAGCAGTTACCAGTCCCTCACGAAAGAAACAAAATACAACTACATGGAGCATAACTACCTGAGTAGCCAAACAAAAAAAAAAAATTCCCCACCTTCACTGGCACACATGCATCAGGTTTTAATACTTTTCTCCACCTAATCCAACAGATTCTGGCCATCCCATTCACACATGTTACTCCAGAAATTAGTTAGCTCTTGTATCTCCGCAAAATCTATTTAAATTACCTGCTCATGAAAAATTTAATCTCAAATGCTAAGCAGATACAGTGTTCTTCATCACATTCTAAACTTTATGGACCTGGAGCCTGGGTTCTCATTCCCTACTGGAATCTGCAACACCTTCACAAGAAGCAGATGCTTCAGCTCCTCCTGAAACTATGGGAGTTGCAGGTTCCCAGTGCATGAAATTCAGTCAGGTGAGCGGAAGACATTAAACTGTTCATAGAAGACTTCAAGGATAAAGCGTGTCTTAAGCTAGATGCCAGATTTAGACCAAAGAGAGGCAATAGATTTGACAGTGTAGATTTGGGGCAATTCTGTCAACACCATCACCACCACCCCCATCTTGAAGAGCACCTCCCTTTGTGGATCTAGACTAACAGTTAAAGGGAAAAGCTTAATCTTTGCAGTGTATTTGAGCATACTGCATATCTACCCAACTCTAGTTCCCTTCAATTACCTTCAACTTCTGGAGATGGATATGTTGCATCTATCTCAAGACTTTACAAACTTTGTTTTCATATAATGACCATAGTAAGAAACCATTAGGGGATCTCAGCTGTTAACTGAAGGTGACATATTCTCTAAACTGTGGATATTGGCATTCTTCATCCCCATCCTCAGTTAGCTCAAGAATATCAAGTGTAAAGACATCCAAGCCCAAAGATCTGTAAAAGTCTTCTATGTAATACTGCCAAATGACTTCTTTCCATGTAAAGAGAGAAGACAGAAACATGATGTCACTCTCAACGCTACACAAAATGATGCTGCTTTGACAGCACAGTAAAAGACTGTTTTTCACTTTTAACGGAAAATGTGACTACCAGAGAAAAATAAGTTTTAGTGACATGGTGTAGGGGAGTCAAAAGAAATCAGAATATGAATGAATATTCACATCTTACATATTTAATGGCATTAATCCACTATATGAATTTTTAAATGACTAATCACTTTTCTGTGCAGTGTCATAATAGCTTCACCCAGGAAATAGATAACACTATCCTTGACCCTTTAAACACTTTACAAATAGTTCCTAAAAGAATTATTAAAAGAAAAAATCTTCAACATGCATTGTAGCACAGTTCATTGTTTCAGTAAATGAGCTGTGTTCTACATGTTGCATTTGTAGTGTACTAGTCTTATCCCCTGTAATAATTGTGTCAGAAACGCAACCAAACTTACTGAACTCTGCAATACCTGTGACAGCAATCGTCTACAAGTTGCTGTTAAAGCCCTAAAAAGATCTCGCAGAATTAACTTCCAGTTCAGAAATCACAAGAGAGAATGAGGAGAATAAACAAAACCTGCATTGAGATGACTCACCATTACAATAGCGCTATAGAAGCGGTGTTTAGTGGTACATTCCAAAGGACAACACCCACTGTATCAGAGGTTAAAAGCAAGAACATGGACTGATTTTTTCCTTTAACATGATACGTCAAGAAGTTTAGACCATCTGGTGCAGAACTCTTACTTATCTCACAGTTTAAATGCATAGCAGAGACGTAACTATTGAATTATTGTTAGAACTATAAATAACTAGCATGTTATCTTACCTTATGCAAGACTACTAATTTATACAGTCTCGAGATATTCATTGCTTTCTCCTGTCCTCAAAATGTGGTATTGCCATTCCCTAAAGAGAAATTTCCCCTCAGTATTCAGGATTATTCAGCATGTTTGGTCTATCTGAGAGGTTTGTTACACTTTCCAACCAATATGAAACTCACTGTTAACAGACTTTTTTTCCCTTATTTCTTCTTCGGGAAGAGAAAAGGTGGGCAGGAGCACAGACATCTCATACGAGTATTCAGAGACTAACCACAGAGCTACTTCCTTTCTAGGGAAGGAATGCATAGAACATCTGTTCTTCGTGAGCCACCATCTTCTGCAACCTCCATCCTTGAAGGCTTTCAAAATCCAACTGCACAAAGCCCTGATGATCCTGAGGTGACCTAATTTGAGCAGGCAGTTGGGCTAGAAACCACCAAGGTTTTTTCCAGTCTGAATGATTTTGCCATTCTCATCTCTATCGGCTCTTCAGCTAGGAGCTTACAATGTCACTTCACTTTTTTAGGCTACATGTTTCCTCGCTGTTTGGTAACATTCAGCTCTATGAGATGCAAAATGTAACACCATTCTAGTTGGAGATTAATTTTTTTTTATTTTACAGGCTTACAGTAAAAAATAGCCTTCTGACTGTAAGCAAATTTCTACAGAAAATTTCAACAGTGAACAAGTTACACAAACTGATATTTTGTTACTCTCCTCATCTTTGCTACTGAAAAAGAAGAAATACAGTAAAATATGACAAGCTCCAAAGTCTGAGTTTTCAGTTTTGAATTTAAGTTTTAAGCCTCTTCCAAAAAATTTAGAACACATACATGTTTTAAGACTTTCTGTGGAAAGGGCACTAACTAATCTCAGCAAGTTTTTCTTTCTACTTACCTAGTGCAGCTTACCATAGCCCTTAACTCTTCCTAAAATATGAAAATTCCCCTTTCTCCTAGGCTGAGCAGTAGCACAGCCACTACCTTAAAAAAAAACAAAACACAAAACAAAAACCCAGAGCATCTGCAGTATTCCTCACTTGTCACTAACCCAAGTGTTATTGCCCATGTAAGCAGATTTCTGTTCTTCCATTGCTAACTTTGACCCTTGGAAAAAAAAGAGTACTTAATTTCCTTATTTGGAAAATTGGATGTTATACAGAGCAACACAAGGAATATTTCATCTTTTGCCAACCAGCATGTTAATAAAGAGATAATCCTTTCATGTTTATATCAAGGCTGAGGCAATCCATAGTACTAATGTAAAATCCCTCACTCATCTTCTTCCATTTATGCCCTGCTAATCATATAATATTATTACAAACAATACAGTAAACTAATTACTGTTCAGTCACTTTTTTCTTCCACACTATGAACTAAATTACTTACTCATAGACATATTCTCTCAGTGCAGTTGAACTGTTTGTCTGTCCTCTTGCCTTCCAGGCTGTTTAATGTTATTTAAATTAGGAGACACCAAAACCTTAAAGATGTCTTCTCACACAGCTGGGGTGAGTGTTCTTTGGGTGTAGCAGCGTTGGGGTTTGCTTTGGTTTGGTTTTGTTTGGGGTTGGCTTTATTCGGCGGGGAGGGGGTGGGGGGGGGTGGGGGAGAGGACAGGGCAGCAGCAAGAGGAAGGAGTAGGGTAAAATGGCATTAATGAATTTTCTCCTTGATCGTCAGAGCTACTTTTGAATTCCGTTTGTAAAACATTCTACATAATTTGATTCATTACTGTATAGCCTTCTGAGATTAAATCGGTACAATACTTCAGTAACAGCAAGCACAAATTGAGTTGCACCTATTATTGTTTCATTGACATACATCGTTATCATTGTTAGAGACATACACAATTCTGGGATTGGGCAATATTCAGCAAAATGATCAACTGACAGAAAGAACATATCATAGTACGACACAAAAGCACAGGGAAAGACATACACAATTGAAGAAAACATGTTTAATAAAATGCTCCATTCCACAAACTCATGAGTCAACAGGATCAAAGGCTGATGGAAAGGACAGTCTGGTGAAGTCCCCACTGACTGGAAAAGGGGAAACATAATCCCCATTTTCAAAAAGGGAAAGAAGGAGGACCCAGGGAACTATAGGCCAGTCAGTCTCACCTCCATGCCTGGTAAGATTACGGAGCAGATCCTCCTGGAGGCACTGCTGAGGCAGAAGAATAAGGAAGGGGTGATTAGGTACAATAAACACGGCTTCACCAAGGGCAAATCGTGCCTGACAAACCTGGTGGCCTTCTATGAGAAGATCACAACATCAATAGACAAGGGGAGAGCAACTGACATCATTTACCTGGACCTGAGCAAAGCCTTTGACACTGTCCCACATGACATCCTCGTCTCCAAGCTGATAAAATACGGGTTTGATGGACTGACAACTCAGTGGATAAAGAACCGGCTTGACGGCCACACCCAAAGAGTGGCTGTCAATGGGTCCATGTCCAAGTGGAGGACAGTGACGAGTGGAGTCCCTCAAGGATCAGTACTGGGACCGGTCTTGTTTAACATCTTCGCCAGCAACATGGACAGTGGCATAGAGTGCACCCTCAGCAAGTTTGCCGACGACACCAAGCTGTGTGGGGCAGCTGACATGCTGGAGGGAAGGGATGCCATCCAGAGGGACCTGGACAGGCTGGAGAGGTGGGCCCATGCCAACCTCATGAAGTTCAACCAGGCCAAGTGCAAGGTCCACCTTCTGGGTCGGGGCAATCCCAAGCACCAATATAGGCTGGGCAGCGACTGGCTTGAGAGCAGCCCTGAAGAAAAGGACTTGGGGGTGCTGGTAGACGAGATGCTCAACATGAGCCATCAGTGTGCACTAGCGGCCCAGAAAGCCAACCACATCCTGGGCTGCATCAGGAGAAGCATGGCCAGCAGGTCGAGGGAGGTGATTCTCCCCCTCTACTCCACTCTCCTGAGACCCCACCTGGAGTACTGTGTCCAGTTCTGGAGCCCCTACTACAAGACAGATATGGACATGCTGGAACATGTCCAGAGAAGGGCCACGAGGATGATCAGAGGGCTGGAGCACCTCTCCTATGAGGACAGACTGACAGAGTTGGGGCTGTTCAGTCTGGAGAAAAGGCGGCTCCAAGGAGACCTTACAGCAGCCTACCAGTATCTTAAGGGGGCCTACAAGAAAGCTGGTGAGGGACTTTTTAGGATGTCGGGTAACGGTAGGACCAGAGGGAATGGATTAAAACTACAGATGGTAAGATTCTGACCGGACATTAGGAAGAAGTTCTTTACTGTGAGGGTGGCGAGACACTGGAACAGGTTGCCCAGAGAGGTGGTGGAAGCCCCATCCCTGGAAGTTTTAAGGCCAGGCTGGATGGGGCTCTGAGCAACCTGATCTAGTGGCAGGGGAGTTGGAACTAGATGATCTTTAAGGTGCCTTCCAACCCTAACAATTCTATGACTTGCTAGAAGCTCACTCATCCTTTTTTTAAGGCAGAAAAACTCTGTATATGAAGTGTTCCTCTGAACAGAGTGCTTTGCCTATTTTAATTTTCTACTATTGAAGTGTTGGGCCTGTCTCACCAGGGTTAAGGATTTGGGCTTTGGAGGACTGCACATTACCCACCTCTGGGTTTCTACAAGAAAGCTGCTCACCACCTGGTATTTATAATCTACAATTACAGAAACTATCCATGGGGGATAGTAAGAATGATGCAAACCCACAGTGCTCACATTGCCTCAGAAGCAAGTTCCTCCAAAGTAAGGAACAATCTGTAGCAGATGACCACTAGCTTCCACAAAAAAAAACAAACCAAACACCTTTGGGCACATCAATATTCTGCTGAACTACAACTAAAGTATCATAAACCCTGCATATTTGATGTACAGTATGAAGCAGAAAGTATTCTTTTAGCTTATGAAAATAGAAAGTGGACTTTCAGGGAAAGATTTTATTTTAAAACAATCCTCTGCAGAATAATGAGAAAATAGAATCAACATAAGTTTTCAAAATAGACAGCAGAGTAAAACCATGCTAGCATTTTATGTTTTGGATTGCTGAATATTGAGTTTAGAATATTAGAATAAATATTGAATATATTTCAAAATATTGGTGTGTTGGAGAAGCTGTATATACTCACCATATCCAACGCTATTTATGAAAGCAAATCAGCATGTGTTCTGAAAAGGGGTATATTCTGAAACTGAACGTAAAGACATGTATTCATGCATTATTCTTCTTCTATTTGACAGGTAAGTATGAAAGGCATTAATATATGAAACACTGTACCACTATCATTTTTCATAGCATGATACTGAGTCTTGCCATCCATTTTTGAGGACAACAGAAAACATTTATACTTGGAAGGTAAGAAAAGCAGTATAGAAACAGTTCCAAGCTTCTAAGGTCATTTTAAAAATCCATATGTTTTGAAATGGAAGTATTTAACATAAATGAAAAATTCCCTTGGTACTATAAATAGCATTTTAAGTCTACTCTGTTGATTTATGAGTAAAAAAATATTATAAACACAACTATATATCATACTTGCACACACAACTTGTGTTTCAATGAAACAACCTGCAGATACTTTCAGCAGATAGACTAGGAGACACGCTAAAGACTGCAACAAAATGAATTCACCTTGGCTGAGTTTCATTTGCTCTAACAAAAAACGAAAGGACTGAAAAAAGCTCAAGATGTAGGAGAGAAAACCCTCAAAGTTTAATTGTGGATCACAAGGAAGCCAAGTAGGGGACACAGGAGGTACAAGAATCCATGACATGATGTTTTTGGTGTTGCTAGCATATTTACGTCATTTAAGGTATCCAAATTCAACCTGCACAAAAAAGTCACATGGCCAACCCCTAAAATAATTTGTATATTATGACTATCTTCTGTCTTGCTCAATCAGAGCCCCCTTTTGAATCCAATAGTATTATAGTTGATTCCCATGCAAGTATTCACAACAGCTCATTCACTAGGAAGCCAACCAGGACTCTTTGCAGCAAGAGACAGTCACGTAATACGAGAAAATCTCCGGAGTTCTCAAAGAGGCATGTATGTATTTTATTTACCAGAGAAAAAGGAAAACGCACACAGATTCCTGACATTACTGACTTTCTCCTAATAAAAGTTAGTAGGCTTAAATATTTGGAGATCTTTCACAGGGAAGCCTTATCCCAGGAATTTGGGATTTTTTTTTTCCACATAGACAAGAAGCTTTTAGCATTTGGGTGAAGAGTGCCCCAGTTGAACACATGGAACACAGGCTCATGGCAGAAATTCCAAAGGTAATTTTTTTAAATATTTCTGCTTAATATGCCATGTTTAAATTAAAAAAAACTGTGATGCTTTAATACAAATTGTCTTCTATCTTAAACACACTTATAAAGTGAGTTTATGCGCAATATGATTAGAAAGTACATTATTATAAATAGAGAAGGAGACTGTCAAGTCCCTGAACATACAGTAGAGTTTTCTGCAATGTTTTTTCTTTAATTGTCTAGATTGGTCCTGCTAATTGTGCTTGAAGAAACAGGTTGGTAGGCGTCTAATAGTATATTATTATATTAGTTGGTGGTTGATTTTTGTTGGGTTGGGGTGGTGGTGTGTGTTTTGGTTTTGGGGGGTTTTGTTTGCTTGTTTGGGGGTTTTTGTTTGTTTGATTGTTTTGTTGTTTTTTTGGGGTTGGTCTTTTTTTTAAAATAAGTTATTGCAATGAAGGAAGTTTGTAAAACATTTAAAGTAAACCAATGGTCAGAATTCTATCTAAATACAGATTTTTTTTCTGACTTTTCTCAGGGACTTCCACCCAAGTTTTGACCACAAGGATAATACATTCTTCTGCACTGCTGTACTGCATTGAAGGAAAATAAGTTTTCCTGGAAAACATGAGATTTTAAAAAATTTACACCATCATCTGTTGCCTATTTTAAAAAAAAAACCTGCAGAAAAGATTTTCTGAAAGGAAAAGAATTAAACAGTATCGAGACAGTGAAAATATTTCTTTGTAAAAATCTTCTCATAAATAAAAAGGAAAGTTACTTTGTTGAAAGAAAAATTAGGTGAATTTTTGGGAAAGAACTATTTAAGTTAATCAACTTGTTTTGCCAGGTTAAATTGGTCTTTAAAAGACGTCCAATACCTTGACTGAGGTGTCATACACACAAAAACTAAAGTCAGTGCAAGGATGGGATGTATAAACATAAGAGAACCATGGTCTCTTTTGGTCTTTTTTAATGTGAAAGAATAGCAATGATAAATACAGGATGCCAAATAAAACTAAGATGTCCCCAATCAATAGAAAAAATCTGTTTATGTATAAGAGAACTAGCTGTTGTTTTAAGACTCATTTTTAGAAGCTGATGGTTAATAGAGAATTACAGAACTATTAATTTTAGCCAGAGAACGAACTAACCCAAAATTTCCCCAAACCGGGTTGAGTCAGAGTTTTCCATTGAAATTGTTCCACGCTATAAGTAACTAGATCTCTAGCTGGCATACGTGCTAAGGATGAGCATAATTTAATGTTACCCATAAATAATGGCATATTATTGCCTCTTCTGCTTTGTTTATTGAGTGGTGCTATAACACATTTTGAGGCCAGTTTTCTTGCTCCTTGTCCAGTTTTGCTTTCTGCACTACATTCATTGACAACTTCTAACATCTATGGCTTAGAAGCTAGATTCACCCTTATCTCTTTATTTAAGTGCCAAATTCATAGCTTTTTTTTTTTTTAAAAGCACACATCAGTATTTCAAAAGTTCAGGGCTCACACGAAAGAAGGAATTTATTGCCTTACTCCTTCTATGTCCAGGTCTTCGCCTCAGTTTTATAATGTGATTCAACCCCCTATTACAAATCTTATAGCATCATTTTTGGAAATAGACTGTAAGTTTTACAGGAAGCAACTGAAGCCTGTTATTTTTCAGAATGATAGTTAGATATTGACCTATGCAGAAGTCACTTCAAAATCAAACTATTTACTTCCTTGGGAAATGGGATAAATTGCTTTCCAGCTTTTAACTTGCTCAAAAATACCAAGATAATACTTTTCTATTTCTATGTGCCAAGTAGGCACTACCTGTCACTTCACATTAGATTTTACACCGATTAAGAAAAGCGTGTTGCTCACTTTTGAAGCACTAAAGGCTTATCTCTTTCTACTACCAATGATTTACTCATTCCGTAATCTTAAAAATGAGGTTGAGCTTCAAGATATGTTTTCTACATCTTAATATTCAGCTGTTGTTTTCATATCTTAAGGCTCTGGAAGAAATGGTCTTTTGTGAATGCCTTGTGGGAACTCGGCTCTTTCAAAGCCCATCAGTACTTGTCCTACTGTGGTCAGGTTCTGGTAATCAAAAAGCGCTGTTCTATTTGCTATGTGCAAAAGGGAAACTTGTCTTACTAAATAGGGTTCTTTTTTCCAATAGCAATAAACCCAAATACTATACACTCCACTGTGACGAGCACTTCAAGAAATCTTTGAAGGTCTCCATTTTTTATACTTCTGTACCAAATATTTAGCCCTGAATAACCAAATAAAGTCCAGTTTTGAGATACTATACATAAAGATACCTAAAAAGAAAAACACAAAAACCCTCCACATAGAACTTCTTACCAGACAAGTGAAATCAGCAAGACTCCTATCACTTTGGCTTGCTGAATGTAAAACATTTTTTGATTTAAATTTTCTTTATGAAGTTCTCACCATTACTCTATTTATCCCTAGATTTTCCATCACCAGACTGCATAGCAATAAGTAATTGTACAAATATTTGAAGGGTATTAAATTGTATTAACCTCTAGACTAACTGGAATAAATTTATGGAATTATCTTCAGTCGATAGGCTTTCCAACAGATGATTTACCATTACCCTCAAAAGCACAAAAGACTGTTTACCACATTACAGACCTGTCCAGCAGGTCATGTTCCCAATAATCAAGGCCTGGTGTTCACTGAAATTTCTTGCTTTCTTTCCACTTTACTTTAGTGCTGCCCCCTCAGTTCATTTAGACTAATCAGTGAGTAATAAATTTTCATTTTCCTATTCAGCATAAGTTCCATAATATTGCCATAATATTTCTTACTCAAACAGAATTTTTACTTGAATTTTTAATCAGTGGAGCAAGGGTCTTCAATATCACATTTCTTTCTTACCTTCTCCTATACAACTAACCAATCACATTAAAAAAAATCTAATTAAAACTGAAAATCTAGAATATAGATAGCTTATGGTAAGCATGGGAAAGTTATTTTTCTGCTATTATGATTATTTGCAAGAGTTGAGCTCTATTTTTTTTTCTCCTCAAGAATATATCAAGCCAAAATAGAGACAAACTTGCATGTTAATAATTGAAAAAGCAACATGAATAAAGAACTCCTTTTCCCTTTGTTACTTTAGCACTATACTCTATCCTGCCTGGGACAACAACCGTGAGGGTTTTGCTTTGTTTCCTTTTTATACTAATACTGAATCATAAATGCTACATATAGGCTTGAATTTTAAAAAGATGTAAATTTTGCAAAGCGAGTAGTCATCACCTCCCTACATTAAGGCCTGATGATTTATTCCCAAAATACTAAATTGCTATTACAGGTGGAAAAAGTTTGAAAAATACTGTGTACTCTGACAGTCATGCCTTTAGCAGGAAAAAAAAGACAAAAAAATAATAAAATAATCCTATAGCAGCATCACATTGTAACAGTGTAAATCATGAACTTTCATGGTGCTGCTTGGAGTTACAAATCCCTGAAACATTAAATCAGTCTCTGTCCTTTTCCTGAAGCTGAGGTCTGCTGATCTGCTCTCACCAACAATCCTAAATGCATATGTTTTATTGCCCAATGGCAAGGTTCTCTCAAATTCCCTAACCCCAGTAGTCTGCCAGAGTCCACGTTTACAAGCCTTCAGGGCATGCTGCAGGGCTTATCTATTTATTCAGGCTTTCGCCTGAGGGACGGGCTGCAGAAGCAAAAAGAAGGTTGGTAAGTTCTCTTTATTTGACAATGAGGTCATTTTTATGTATTAATTTATGTATATGTGCCTAGAGATTATGATAGGCACATTTCATACAATAACAAACAACTTTTGTCCTACCCTAATTAACTTTGCCTAAATAAGAAAAGAATTCTCCAGGTCTCCATTATAGATAAATTCCTCTAAAAACTAGCCATGAACACAAATGCTACAAAATAGAAGAGTTAGACCCAAAATTAAAAGGGAAAAAATGTGACTTTTCACAGATTGAGATATACATGTAAAAATCTAAAGTCATTTTATAAATTTAATGTCAGTAGGTACATGGTTCTCTGTTTGGTACTATTGAAGCCTTTCCGTCAATGTCCTTTGAATTATTATCGAATAACACAAATGAGAAATTCTTCTCCTTTCAGTGTAACTCTGGCCATAATTTTGCAAGTGTTCAGAAGTTTTAGAAATAGTGTAGAGAGTGTAGAGTACCCTGAAAAGGAACACAAAAGGGTACATTCATGGTGTTATACTGAAATACAATCAATACAAGAAATCAACTGGAAAGTGAAGATGATTGAATACTTTCTGATAAATCTAAAGAGAGACTTTCCTGTAGGTGTTGGCTTGACCTATTCACTGAGAAACAAGAGAAGCACATTAGATTGCAAAGTCTAGGGCACAGCTTAGATATAACATTGTTTTCAGGAAAGGAAAAAAAAAAAGAAAATGTGTTTAAGCTGACACATCAGTTCAACAAATGGATTTGAAAGAAATGCAGTAAGCCTTATGGCACCCATTTTCTACTGTGGTTGAATGATTTAGACTAACTTGTATGTTACTTAGCAATGCCAAGTATCAGTAAGAAAGATGTTGCTTCAGTGACAAACCCTCTCTAACCTGGGACCACTCATGTCCCAGGCCAATGTATTAAACTACAGCAGAACAGCAGTATTCAGCAGAGCCAATAAAAGGCTCTTTGAAGATTTTAGAGAGGCCAAGAGAAGCTTCAACCCTATAAAATCTCTGTTCTACATTTGCAGTTTGTGAGAAGGAGTTAAAATGAGTCATTCTGGTTTGGGTAGCTGGATAGACCAGTTTAAGAATTGTTCTGCACTGATGGAGATGCAAAGTGACAGAAATGCAACTGAAGATCGTACCCAAAGCTATAAAGTTACCTAGTACCAAGGGCTTATAAAAAAACAAAAGCTAAGAGAACCTGGAATTGCAAAATGAGAGCTCATTTTTTTTAAGAAACTTTTTCAAACCAACAGAATAGCTCATCTGCAGCTGATGGTGTTACCAAAGGGAACGCATGGCAGGGTTGCACTTCCATTGAAGAAATGAGATAGAAGACTCTGATTTTCACACATACTCCAAGTATGAAATCACACATATGCCTCAATGATGAGCATGTTCCAAAAACCTTCGAGAAATATTCATGGCAAGTAAACAGAAAACAGTGTGCACTAGAATAATACAAGAAAAGCAGACCTCAGGAACAGAACTTGTTTTACAAGGAGGGAAATAAATGTTCCATTGTCACAAACAGGAATGTAAAATGAGAGTGGATAATATGTTCAACAGGTCACACTTGAAATTACAGCAACATTCCTAAGTATGCACTATCCTTTTTACAGATGATATCGTAAATATCAAGAGATCTTTATCTTCAATTAACTAATGGAAGTTTTTAAGCTTTACTAATCTGTGCTGGATGACAAATTTGTGTTTTATGCCATAATAACAAAACAGATGTTTTATATAACACAGCACCCATTCAGTAATTTTCTCCGGTTCCAGGTATCCATTCCCTTTCCTTGATACATTAAATTATTTCAGAAGAGGCAGAGTAATCAGAACTGGGAGCTGGAAGATTTGGAGTGAAAACCTGTGGGGATTTTCCAATTTTTCACCCTTGAGCTCCAGTAGTGACTTATGGAGAATGTCACATTTCTCTACAGACTGTAAAATTATATTCTTCCTTAAGCACAAACAGAAACTCAGGATGAAGAATACAAAGATGACTTTAAACTTCAAACCTATCTTCTACCTCCATGGTAAGATAAAGCAGCCCATACCTTAGCTGGACAACCTGCCGTGTGCCTGCTTCCCAGTGTAAGTAGGGAAACAGGTGGATTAAAGTTGCATTGCTGGATTGGCTACAAGTTGTGTGCAAATGCCACGTAAGATTTCCTTACCGTGAACAATCATCCCATCAGGCTTAGGGTCAACTGCCCTGTATGTAATGTAATGATTCTGAGAAGAAAGATGAGGTTAGTGATGTAAACTCAGCTTTCCAGAGTGAGTTCGGAAGCCTACCACAGCAATTTCAAAGTACATGAAACTTTTTTTTTGACATATGCAAACATTTTATTTTTGTCTTACCACTAAGTATAGATTTAATAGTATTCATTTACATTGTTGGGTTAAAGCCTTATTTAACAGTAATGAAAGACTGAAACACAAAACCACCCGGAACATCATTTGCATTGATAATGTTTTTTTTCCTGATAGTAATTGGAAAGTACACCTACTCTTGCATATAATTGATAAAATTCCTAAAAATGTAAAGCTAAAGACAGTTATTTCCTGGGAAAACTTCCCTAGTTCACTCCAAACACCATTCACTTTACCCAGGGAAGTCATTAAACCACTGAGACTCGAACATGAACTCTAACGTCATGAAGTTGAGGGGTTTTGATCATCACCTATTTCACTTACTCTGAACTTCTGACATAATTGTCACCAATACCAAAATGCTAAAAGTGATTACATTATCCAGCCAACATGGTTGGAATGGAAAGAAAGGAAAAAGCTGTTTTTTCCAAGGTTTAGGAACATAAAGTCCTTAATCTGTCTACTTGTTTATCATGAGACCACTCTCTCTTTGTTGGGGATGTGATAACCGCGCATAACAGATGGTCCACCAAAACCCCATCACGTTTGCTTCAATTATTTGTGAAAGACTGCAGAAGGGGAGGGAAGAACCATGATTATACAATAAAATCTGAAAGGAATACAAAGCCAGGTACTAAACCATAGCAAGAATGATATGCTGAAGGAAATAGATATTCATGCACAAGTTGCCCTGAAACTGCTCCAGGATATTCCACTTCAACAGAAATGATGAAAAGTACAGAGCCAAACAAGCATGATGCCAAAAAAGATAGTTTCATTGTTCATTCTGCCTACTCAATTTTTTTTCAACACTCCAAAGGCATATACGCCTCACTTTGCATAGTTTGTCCATAGAATTACTAGTTTAATATTATGAGAACATATGTAAAAGAAAAAATACACCACTAAGTGTAGTAATTAAGTCTAATTGCAAAAAGGATCTAAAGGGCAAACTTGCAATGTGAAAGGAGACTAAATGATCCTTTAACTATAAGGCAACGCCCAGGACAAGAGAAGTGTGCTTTCTGATTCTCCTATGCCCTTAACAATACTTTTTCATGGCCCAAACGCAGGAGAATACGTAGAACAGACTTACCGAATCCTCCTTCATTTCTGTGTGTCTTACGAATTTGACACAACCGCTCCGCCAAAACACAAGTGACAGAAACATGCTATTTCAAACGTTTATATATTAATGATAAAGGAAATACATCAGAAAATATGTGGCAGAGATTTATAAAGAGATGTTTTTACATTATTTTCTTTTTTTTTTTTTGGAGCTACAAGGGATTATGTAATCTGACTTCCTGTGTATTACAAACCATTGCATTTTCACCCACGTACCTCTCCTTCAATAGATCCAGTAAATCACCTTTATCAAGATTGTCTTCCTCAAGGTGCCAATACTTCTTGTGAAGACACCAAAAAACAGAAAAGCAATCGATTACCTTTGCTTTGCTTTCAGATCATTGCTACATATATTGAATGCCACCGGACATAGTACCAGTTTTCATCAAAATTGCCTGTAATTATTCCCTCTTCAAATAAGACTCCTTTCAATAGTTGTTTTCAACTGTAACAACTATTCATCTCTTCTCGGGTGTGCTTAAGTGATACTGTATAGGAGTAAGTGTTTTTCCTCCCCAGAACATTATGCAGCATGAGATGAATATATATCACACACCTTCACAATTAGAAACATTTGCCCCAATTAAAGTGTCAGAGAATGAAACCAGCTTATTTCAGAGGGCATTTTCCATAAATCCACAGACATCACTAATCCATATTGCTTTCTCTATTATTTCACTTAATCCTAACGCCAACTGACTAGACTACAGCTGCCCTGGGCATCGAGCTTTTTTGTTTTAAACATCAGAAGGACAGTAGTGCTTCAAGGCTTTCGGATCCTCATTCTTAATCAATTAGATCTCAAAGGAAATATTCTGATCAGAAAAGGGCATTGCTCACTCCAGTCCAGTTAAAAAAAATTTCAATAAGTTTCTTATATATATATATCAGAATCAGTACACTTGGAATAGCATTCACAGAATCTTAAGTGCAACATACTTTGCAAGTGGTACTACATAAACTGCACAAGCTATTCCAAGAAAAAAAAATGTCCAAGTAGCATGTCGTTGTATGTTAAACCCACACTATCACCATGATTTGCAGCCTTACAGGAATCAGACAGAAAAAGCTAAATCCTTTTCATTACATTTCAGTACTCCCTGAAACAATTAACTACTTTGATTCCCCAAATTTACTGGTCTAAACAAGAGATGCAAGAGTCAGTTTTCTGTGCTGCTCCCCTACCTTTATATAGATTTGCTATACTGAGTGGTTCCTTTCATATACAAAGGACATAATAAGTTACATGACAAAAAAATAAGGTTATTAGAAAGAACTGTAGCGTTAACTATCAATTCTAGCAAACCCCAAATTTCTGTGATAACTAAATTATGTTCTTGGAGGTTCACAGGTATTTGAGTCCTTCCTTAGCGAACTGGGAGTTCTGACTGAAGCCTAAACTCTCTGTTTAGAGATAACGACATCTTGCATTTTGGGGTGAAAGATGCTTGAAATGCAAGTTCATTTTAACAATTCACCTTCCAAACTATATACAGTAACAGATCTCAGAAGTTACTGCAAGGCAGTGCATTCCTGCACTGCATTGCATGGCTCATACAAACAAAGCTTTCACCTCTTCTAGTGAAAAGGATGCTTTAAAGTCAGACTACAACGTGGAAGCCTCCCTTATGGTACACGCTCCATCAGTCTACAAAACCCTTACCAAAAATGAATCACAGCTTTCAGGTTCTGAAACAAAGTTTCACATCCATAGAAGGCTTAAGCTTGAGAGTCTCCTTCTCTCTTCACTACACACACCTCTTGTTTTGCCCTTTGACATGTAACACTCATCAGTATAACACTTCTCACCATTTGAGAAAAAACCCATAATGGGATAAGAGTACTCCAAGAGCATACACTAATCGTCACCACCTTGAGACACTTCAAAGAGGTAATGATCCCTTCAACGTCCGTTAACACTACTATGACCTTTCAGACTGTTCCCTAGAAGAGACATCAAGACAACTTGAGTTTCACTGGTATTTTTTGATAATAATGACATTGACAGAAGGTGATAACGCTGCAGTGGAGTTTCCTACAAATGATTCCGGAAAGCCCCAGTACAATGCAGAGTGGGAGTCACAGACTAATGAAAATTATTTAAACCATCACATGATATATGATTAACCCAAATTTCTTCCTCTCACTGTTCAAGAGGTGTGGTGATAACGTCAGCTTTTACCAATACGCATGCTGGGTATGAAATCAGAGATCTTGTGCATTGTCATGGAACGTTGCTTCCTGCTTATTCGCATGGCAGTGAAATCCCTCTTTGGCCATTAACAAGAGCCAGGGACAGTTCAGCTGAGCTACCACCTAATTCTTAATAAAGGAAAACAAGTCTAAGTTACCTGTGAAAAGGATGGAGGCAATGTCTCTGCAATTTACAATTGTCACTCTTGTGAATTCAATCAGTCTTTTCAATATCTTGTTTAAAACAAATGTGTTCAGTCACATGTGTCATTGCAGATGATAATTATATTCAATCCTATTTTTAAGTCTTCATTGTAGGAGGAAAACAAAATAGCATCTGCACTTCTGTTATTTTTTACTTGTATATGTGAACAGTTAACAGCAAAGAGTATTAATGCTCAAGTATATGTAAGTCATGTCTATGTGTAACACTCTACAAAGAAAGAGCATTCAGCATTTTCTCCTCCACTTCAGAGTAAAAAGAATAAAAGTAAATATGAGAGCTATATAACATCAGAATTCTTTATAGCTGCCCTATTTTAAGTTGTAGATGTGCACTTTTCTTGTCTGTCTAGCCTTATAGAGGCTGTACCTACTTTAAACAGTATGAAATTCAATAATTTCAAAGAAAATTTAACTATAACAGCAATAGCAGGCCATTATGGTCCACTAATCCATCATTTTTATAGAAAAAACATATTTTCTTCACAATGAGCAATTTATAGATTCAGAGAGTACATCTGGGATTTGTATTTGTAGTCTATTATTTCACAAAAAATAGTTCTAGTAAGAGTGAAGCTAGATAAATACTGGGAGAGTTTGACATTTTGCATAGATTATTTCTAAGATCTGAAAGTAATTTGATAAGCATTGCACCAAACAGCAAATAGAAAAATCTGCAGCTCATAAGTTGATGTATTGTTCTAGAAAACTATATATATTCCCATGGGGGGGGGAACAAACAAACCCAAAAAATCCCTCTTTAAAAGCAGACATTATTTGCACTTACTTAGCTTGAAGAGTGTAACCTCTTATGATCACTAAATGGGTAGGATGTTTTTTTGCCAATTCACATTGTGTCACCTGCTCACAGAAACTTGTGTCACAAAACTCAATCAACAGTTAATAGTAAAAACATATATGGGTATCTACCATTTTTGCCTGTGGCATCAGAGAATAACTGATTCTCCCCCTTAACTTTCCTGCCGTGCACCACCACACATATTTTTGGCAGCCCTTGGGAATCCTACAGGAGCCCCTTACACAGAGAAGTTTTGGTCCAAAGGTATCTCACCCCCTCCCGGAGAAGGCAAGTAGCCAATGAATGATTCTCACTGCTCCTTTAAAGCCAGTTTCAGTGTCTCCACACTGTACGCATCATTAGGGACAAACCTGAGTTACGAGATTTCCTCCCAAAGACAGACTTTTGACTCCTGTGCTCCCTTAGCAATTAAATGTGGTGCTGTTGGCTGGTTTGGTTTTTTTATTTGGCTTGGTTTTTTTCCCCTCCCCACAGGTAAATTATACCTTGTCCATGCAGGAAATTCTAAATATTCATTCAGTGCTTTTAAGGAAATACTAAGTCCAGTAGTAGCACTCTTGATCTTTCTGTAAATTGGGGGTTAGCTAAAAATATTAAGGGCATCATTTCCACACACTTTAAAAATACAATTTCTAAGCAGTTTCAGGCAGAAAGCATGCCTCTTTTCAAAGGTAGTCTTTTCCCTACAAGACTTCTGTTCTGAAAACAGATTCTTGGGTTTTGGGAGGAATTAGCATGTTGCAACATGATACCAAAGCAAACCTAACTATTTATAAGAAACAATAAATAAAATTTTGTCCTCAGAATCCCACAACCAATCTTTTACCAGATCTTCTTAAGTGTATAAAGCCCAAAGCTAAAGGGGCACAGTTAGGGGTTTTTGTGTTTTGTTTGTTTTCAATGTTGTTTTGTTGGTTTTTTTTTAACTCTAGCCAATCCTTTATTATAGTATGAAAATTTCACATAATGTCAACAATATACAAGTTATACTAATGAAAATAAATTATATCAAATACAAGAGTAATACATAGATTAATCTAGATGAACAGTAAAGCTGTTCCTTCCCAAATAAACGGATTCAAACTGCTAGGTAAATTGGAGTAATATCTTCGAAGCACCTACCTATAACTGATTTTCTTATTCGATGGAATAATCTTCCTATGGATTTTCAAAATTATAGGAATCAAGTAATTTGAAATTTACCTATTGGTACGGGGTGTTTTCAGGTATCTTCTACTCTGTGCCTGTGCATAATTAAAACTTTTTGAAGTGGGGAAAAAAAGTAGAAGAAATCACCCTGCATATGCCTTAAACACTCTTACTCCCTATTGATACACAACCTCACCTCATCACCTATAAGAGTTGCCTAATTTATTAAAATTGATTCTATAATATAGACATAAGATGTGCAAATCAAATATTATTTCCAGATTTGAACAATGAAGTAAGTGTTAATGGTTTAAAGTCTTCCTTCCTTTTCCACTTTACCCTTGAGCTTCTGGCTTTCATGCAGACCAAGAGATGAAAAGTTATCCTCCCACAAAGCACACCTCAAAAGGAAGATCAGGAGAAAAAAAAAAAATCTGGGTTTTTTCACAGGGTTCTCCATTACACACACTTACTGCAGAGCAGCTTTGGAGACCTTTTCTGAAAAAGCCTATACTAACTTACCTGGTTAAAATTCCTCAGTTTTCAAATTTAAGTAGTTTCATTAACATAAAGGTGTTCAATACTTGAATGAATAACAAAATTATGATCAGTGCGTCAGTACTGTGCAAAAGCAACGGTGTCTGGTTTGTAAAATCTCTAGTAAAACACTATACGCAAAGTATGGGGACATTGAAGTACATTAAAAACCCAGAAGGTATTATTCTCATAGACACAGAAATACCAAGAATTCAGTGAATTTCATCAATAGCCACCCTAAATAAACAAAAGGATGCCATTCAAGGCAGTTCTAGCAGTCCTAAAATTGGCATTTCTTGTTCCAAGTGTCTTGCTTGCAAGACTAATAACTAGTCTTCTCATGTGTTATGCACAAACCTGCTACCTCCTATCTAAACCATCTACAAGATTTAATAAACAGTAGTTTCACTTTGCTGCTAGTAAACTACTATGCAAGCTACATGAGGTATCACTGAAACAAAAACATACAAAAGAAGAAAATTCTTCTTGACAGTAACGTTCTGACACATAAACCTGAAACCTTTCACTGAAGAGTAATGGACTTTAACTGTCATATTTGAATATATTACAAAATTGCAAAAAAACTATTTGAAAAATGTGCCTTTGAGTCATTGTAAGAGTACTGCGATTCAGATGTGCTGATTACTCATGGTTATTAAAGATTCTGTAGCACATTGGCAAGAGTTAGAATGTTAACTTTTATTTTCTGCCTAAGTTCCAACTTAAGTAAAGTTCACTTGCTGTGATTCAATTTCCCACAAATTTGCCACGAGATAAATCCATCTTCACTTCTCTCCAAATAGACTCCGGTACAGTGTCATAGTGGCAGGAATGACTGCATATCAGCCATACAGTGTTAGATGTGCGGTTGTATTTCTTTGTCTGAACTAAGAATCCACTTACGGAGCAGAAACCCACAAGCGCCATGTCAAAGACTTTACAGTTGTAGGGATCTGCATAAGCTCTGTTTATAGCATGCAAAAGATACAGTGGAAGATTAAGATTTTATACACACGTGCTTTTGGCTTTATTATCATTATATTAACAATACATAGTGCAGAAGTGTATTTGTCAGTCAATACTGAACAACACTGGATGCACAAAGCAGAGAAGTTAGAGGCAAAATGGCAAAAATCCTCAACGGCAAAATCCGAAACAGCTTTGAAGGCTTCCGATTAAAGACTCCCAATCACCCACAAAGTGCTATTGAACTCTCCCTCCCCAGTCTGGAATCACATAACATGGTGGGTTTGGCTTCAACTCTTGCAGTTGTTTAAGGACACAGCAAGCTTGAATCCTGTAAATGGCACACCTACTTGAGATTACTTGCATGCCTGTATTTGGTACAGGGACACAGATCTACAAAAATTGTTTAGGAGCTTAATTCTTATTTTTCCACTATAGAGCACAACCATAAAAAAAAAGATTAAGAAAATAAGGTTTTTAGATCCAGCAACTATACTACTGTGTTCTCCATTACACTAAAACATCTTCTTGTCCATAAGGATTTGGGCTTTTTTTTAATCCTGTTATGTTTTTCATGATTTTTTTTTTATGATCTATCACCCTGTGGTCTTTCACTGTATGTACAAATCCATTTGGCTACAGGTTATAGGCAGCACAGCTTCCAGGCACCACTGTTCAATAAATAACAGGAAAGTGGGAGAAGGCTGAATAATTTATTATGGGATTAATTTTCTTTTTCCTTAATAATTGGTTGATAAATGAAAAAAGGAAGATTTTATCGATATTCAATTTTTTCATCCTTCTATTAAACAGTAACTTGAAAGTTTCACATCTAAAAATGCTGAGGCAAGTGCTACTAGTTATATGAATAAAATATTCAAGGAAAATTGTAAGTTCCACTTCCATTTGACTGTTTTTGGAGCACTGTAACACATGGTAAAGCACTAAAGAAACCCAGGGTAAGCCTCCCTAAAAGCTGAAGACTGATTTAATAACTATTTCAGATATTGAATTTGCTCTCCATGCAAAATACAAATACCAGGGATCTAATGGGTGTTTTAGAAATTCTGGAAGAAGAGAGAGGAGGGGAGAGGAGACAACAGTTCCTAAACGACAAGAAAGACTGAGAAAGTAACTGTTAATCCTTGACTAGAAACACTGAGATTTAGAAAAATTGATCTCCTAGACTTTGTTGATTAGACATCTTGCAGACCTTGTATTTTATTTACGAATGGAGCATTAGAAGATTTTTATTGTTTAAAAACAATTCTTTCATAACTATTTGTTGTAGGTCACTAAACTCACTATTAACTACAGCTCCTGAATGACTAATAGTTGAGCTCAGCTGGACCGGCAGAGGAGCAATGAAAGGAATAAAAATTCTCTAACACTGTGCCTAGAATAAAAGAGACAGAGCTACCTAATTCCTAGACAGATGGCAATAGAAAGTTGGTGAATGGGTATGAATTTTCAGAACTCCAATATTGGCAATATAGGGAAAGCCTCCTAAGCTCAAGTGCATGAAGCATACATCCCTCTAAGCTTGGCCTGTCAGGCAAACCAGGACGCGTAGGCTAAAAATAAAACAGAAATTGTGGCTCACTGGCACTCTACAAGTAGCAGAGTAAACAGAATGATTGCCAAGGTTTTTCCTCTATCACTTTTAGGCATATGCAGCTGGCACCAATGCGTTGTTCTCCTGCACCAAAGGCAGCAGATGGAATGAATTACATATTTCAACAGCTCTTGACATCACATCAAACACCTTGGCTTTTCATTTTAGAAGAATAACTCTTGGGACTATTTTTTTCAGCTTTCACCATCCAAATAAAAGTCATACACAGTTATTTCCTTCTTTATAGGACAATATAGCCACGCCATATGTTGCAGACTTGCAAGTCTTGCATAGTAAAACAGTGCAACAGTAGCAAAAGAAAATGTTCTGGTTGAGGCTTTGTAGGTTAAGACACTACTCACTGAGCAATGTGTTATAGGTAACCCCTGAAACAAAGGGCTTTACAATGATCATTGTATTTTTTCCAAAAAAGAAAAAACCTGAAGAAATTTCAAGCCTCTAATGTTTGCAACTTGGACAAATTGATCAGTTGTATTTAAGAAAAAAAAAATTAATTGCTTTTAATTTATTCTATAGCTACCTTGGGCAAGTGCACCACCCAAGCAGGTGGGGACCCTTCCCCTGAATGAAGCTGATCAGGGACAGGCTGGGAGCAGTGTCTGGCACAGCTGAACGTGCCCCACATCACTCTGTCTTCATTCAGGAAATGGAAAAATCTCTTTAGGCACTAAATTCAGCTGAATGTCTGTCCCTGGATCAGATTGTAGGAAGTCTGCATGCTCACATCTGCAGCTGTAATGCTAAACACTGGCTGGACAACCAGCCTGCTCCATCACTTGCTTGCTTTCCTCTCCCATCAGACAGATCCAGGGAATCACAATCTCTCCCTGCACCCTTCCTTCTCCTTCCCATCCCTTCAAAATTATGTACTTCTGCAAGACTCAGAGACCAGCCAGAGGTTGCTTCAACACAGAATAAAAACCACAGCAGAGAGGAGACTGAAAGAGTGCATTCTGAGGAGAGGCAAGCCAGGAGGCACCACATCTGCATGGGGCCAGGAAAGCACCTCACCTAATTCCTCTTAAAAACTCAAAGTGATTAAGGTGATTAAAGTTTTCCTATCCTTAGAAGCTTGCAGGCCTTCTGCCTTTCTGGAGCAAGTTATCAAGAGACTCTCTGCTTTTATGTTACCAATCATTTCTTCCAGTCTCAGGTGTTCAGCAGATCAAGTGAACATACCTTGTTATGACCTTGATTCCCTCTACTTCTGCTGAAGTGTGATCAATGCTGGATATTCTGCTGTTTTCAGATAACGAATAGCTTCTGAGACTTTCAGACTATATCAGACCCATATCCTCCCATAGCTTTTTAGCTGGAAACTCTGCATGTGCAAGTAACTTTGATCCCAGCCAGTTCAATACTTCTTTGAAACATATTACCTAGTAGCTACTAACAGCGATGTCAATCTCTTCATTATTCTTGGTATTCTCTTTCCTCCTTTCAAATATTAATTGCACCATTTTCCCCCCAAGGCAGTTTACTTGTATTTAACTAATTGTATTTTTAATAACTCCAAAGTTGAGCTTAAATCTTTCTTTTATTCCAGCTTAGCAAAAAGAAACATTTGAGCTACAATACAGAGTTTTCTCTTGTCAGCACATTTTTCCTCCAAAAGCTTTTTTTTTTTTTTGTAAGTTTCTCTTGGGAAAGGATATCCCTTCTCTCATTCTTATCAATTGAAAACAAGGTTGAATATCTGCTCTTTGACAAGGCACCCCGAAGAATTTTCTCTTGTTCAAGATCTGCTATCTTTGGTAATGGATTCAGAGTCTGTTGATAGTCCGCTACAGATCCATATGGAAATAGGTACTTCCATACACCTACTTCAGTCCAAAGGGTACTAAATTTTTTTCAGCTTTGTTCAAGACACTTTCTTACTTTGCTTCTTCCTAGTTATTCTATGCCTCCAAAGTTTAGCTCTCTGTCCAGTTTCTCCTCTTTCTTGCAAGAGGGACAGCTGTGAGAGACAGGATTTTTCTGACAAAGATGAACTACTTGAATTCATCTCAGCTGTTCACTATCCAAATCTCTCAATTTCCTCAAATCAGCCACTCAAAGTGAATAGACTAAAATAGCTTCCAAAAAGAGAATAAGAAAAAAACAAAAAGCCCAGCACACCTCGGAAAGGCATGGATTTGATGGATGGGCCACTTGGTGAATGAGGAACTGGCTATATCATAGAATCATTTAGGTTGGAAAAGACCCTTGGGATCAGTGAGTCCAACCACCAACCCCACTCTACAAAGTTCTCCCCTACACCATATCCGCTAACACCACATCTAAACGAGTCTTAAACACGTTCAGGGATGGTGACTCCACCACCTCCCTGGGCAGCCTATTCCAGTGTCTGACCACTCCTTCTGTGAAGAATTTTTTCCTAATGTCCAGCCTAAACCTACTCTGCTGCAGTTTGAAGCCATTCCCTCTTGTTCTATCACTAATTACCTGTCAGAAGAGACCAGCACCAACCTCTCTACAATGGCCTTTCAAGTAGTTGTAGAGTGATGAGGTCTCCCCTCAGCCTCCTCTTACTCAAACTAAACAGTCAACAGCTCGATGTCCAAGTGGAAACCAGTGACAAGTGGTGTTCCTCAGGGGTCAGTACTGGGACTGGTGCTGTTTAACATCTTTGTCGGTGACATGGACAGCGGGATTGAGTGCACCCTCAGCAAGTTTGCCTATGGCACCTGTGGAATAATTACTAAAATGGCCAAAAATACAGCATCATTCACACATTAAGGAAAGTTATAAAATCAAAAGGCATCTAAGGTAGAATACAGCCGCAGCTGGTATGTGAAGAATGCCACATCTGCGATTCCCTGCACCAGATTGCTTGCGAAGCTACACAACGGACAGAACGGAATGTAACCTTCCATGGCCTTGCCTCGTGACGTAGAGCAGATACGGGAATGGGATGGCACTATGAAACAGATAAGCTGCTTACTCGCCACCCTGAGCCAACATTTCGTCAAATTTTGATGAAATGCTGAACTTTGTGTAAACTTTGCTCATTATAATGTCATTATAATACCAAAACACACCTCCATCCTGAAGGCTACCCACCTCCAAGGTGTGACCACTCCTCCTTGAGTCTGCACCCTGAATTTTTTGTAAACTATACCTTTAAATGTGAAGCAAGAAAATTTTACACCAATCATAATAAAAGTATTTATGACTAAAGTCACTCAAACTCCACCTTGAAGATAACAAATAGTATAAAAATAGCCCGAGAGAGAGGGGATATCAGGGAAGACACCGTCACGAACAAGTCAGGAGAACTCCATCACTGACTTCCGGGACCAGTCGACAGGCTGAGCCTTTCTTCCCCCCCATAGGGGCGCCTTTGGGTAAGACTTAGACTACGCTGAGTGCTTCCTCAGGAAGCTTCGAAATCTCTCTAGAGAATCTCTATCCTACATTTACAGCCAGGCCGTATTGTTTATAACTTTGTCACGCGTTTTGTATATTTAACAATACTTTTATTTGCACGTGCTTTGCAGACAGTGTATTTATCACCAGCAAGCCTAAGAACCTATATATCTGTTGTTTAAATAAACTGCACTGTTTAAGTAGCTAGTCATTTTGGTTTCTCACTGAATGTGACCAAAGACTCGAGAGCAGCCATGCTAGTTCATGAGCACGACTAGACTGAGTGTGCAGTCCGCTATTAGTGTACCCAAATTGTAATAGTTTAATACAGGTTAAACACGACTGGACTGATAGTGGTGAATTGGGCATCACTCAGAATTGAAACCCAGCCACACCTAGCCTCCCACCTCAGTGAGAACGCAAGGGGGTTTATTTTCTGCCAAAACTGCTTTGCCCCTTTTCACGCAACACCAAGCTGTGTGGCACAGTCAACATGCTGGAGGGAAGGAATGCCATCCAGAGGGACCTGGGCAGGCTTGAGAGGTGGGCCCATGCCAACCTCATGACGTTCAACTAGGCCAACTGCAAGGTCCTGCACTTGGGTCATGGCAATCCCAGGCACCCATACAGGTTGGGCAGAGAATGGATTGAGAGCAGCCCTAAGGAGAAGGACTTGGGGGTATTGGTGGATGAGAAGCTCAACATGAGCCGGCAACGTGCGCTTGCAGCCCAAGGAAGCCAACTGCATCCTTGGCTGCATCAGAAGAAATATGGCCAGCAGGCCAAGGGAGGTGATTCTCCCCCTCTACTCTGCTCTGGTGAGACCCCACCTGGAGTACTGCATCCAGCTCTGGAGCCCTCAGCACAAGAGGGACATGGACCTGTTGGAATGGGTCCAGCAGAGGGCCGGAGCACCTCTCCTATGAGGACAGGCTGAGAGAGTTGGGGTTGTTCAGCCTGGAGAAGAGAAGGCTCCAGGGAGACCTTACAGCAGCCTTCTGGTACCTGAAGGGGGCCTACAGAAAAGATGGGGAGGGACTGTTTATCAGGGAGTGGGGCGATAAGACAAGGGGTAACTGTCTTAAACTGAAGGAGGGTAGATTTGGATTAGATATTAGGAAGAAATTCTTTACTGTGAGGGTGGTGAGACACTGGAACAGGTTGCCCAGGGAAGCTGCAGATGTCCCATCCCTGGAAGTGTTCAAGGCCAGGCTGGATGGGGCTTTGAGCAACGTGGTCTAGTAGGAGGTGTCCCTGCCCATGGCAGGGGGGCTGAAACAAGATGATCCTTAAGGTCCCTTCTAACCTGAACCATTCTATGATTCGATATATAACAAAGGTAGAAAGAACACGGATTGTTAAGTAAAAAAAAAAAAAACAGAAAAACCATACAACATCAACTCAGCCTACAAAACCAAGCAGAAATTAGCAAGATGTAGGCAAAATACATCAGAACTGAAACAACAAGACAGAGTAAGATGGAGTTCTCAATCTGTATATTCAAAGTGACTTTACTTCAGTGTTCCAAAGAAAGTACTTATCCGTCATCATTACCGTGCCAAAATAAACTGATGTTACCCCTTGTGTTCAGTACTATGTTAATTTAATATATTTGCTAATTTCTGTGTAGTTCATAACATGTGATGCAGTTTAAGATGTAATTGAAACAGAAAAATCAACTGTCACACACAGTCTTTAATTTAAATAGTGTGACAGTGTATCCTGTTTCTTTTCTAGGAGTCAAGCACAGATATACTTTTCTTTACCATTGATCAACTAAATCACCAGCTGTTTATGCAGAATTGCTGGCAACCTTGGAAGTGTCATTTGTCTTCTTAAGCTCCATGAACTTGATTCACCCATTTTTTTTTTTTTAAGAGCACAACAAGCTAACACTGTGCATGTTTTCATTATTAGCATGTAAAAAGGCTCAAAACCAACCCCTGCTCATGCAAAACTTCCACTGGAGAAAACTGTACCTGCTGAAGAACTACAGCATGAAGCTCTGCAAGATGAATGGAGCATAAATCTATGTGAAAGTCTTTAATTGCTAGAACAATCTAAATCTTTCAGCTCGCTAATTAGCTCAAATCATACTGCTTAAGGTCTTACACCCGGGGCTTATTATAGGCAAATTTTAAAGTCGAATCAAGTCTGTCCAGGTGTGCACACAAGCAGTAGGATTGTGCTGCTTCCCCCAACACTCAAGAAATCCTTTTTTAGCACCTTTTCACTACCTGTATTCAATCCCTAAGAGCAAGGGCAATCATTTAACATTAACTGCAACTTTTCAGGGGTGCTAAAGTACATGCATGTCACTGCCAGGTGTATAAAGCACTCAGATTCATAGGTTAAACAACCATCACTAAGCCAGGTTTTTCAAATAAAATTGACAGCACAGGGAGAAGTGCAATATGATGGAGGTCAAACATCAATCTATGCAAACTAGTGCACCCATACATGACCTGTATATTCTAATTTTTTATATTTATGACAAGCACACATTGGCTATTTAGAAGTGCCTCATTCTTCCTCTTTCATAGCTGAAGCTCTGATCCTAAATGATTAGTACATGATATTTACTCATTCTTTTTCTTTCTTTTCCTAATCTTACATTACAAATATAAAAATGTTGTTTTACGGGGATCATTCTGAATGTTACGGAGTAGTCACTTTCCCATTTTATTATGCCTTGAGACACAACACACCCTATTGTTCAGAAAGTTTAAGGCAACCAAAAAATGCTTGAAAGATACTTTAAAGTCACTGTAGCTTGCAACCATGATCTAGCACAGCCAAGTACGCCTACCGATTCTTTACATACCACACACGTGCTGATATGCAACAACCTCACATTTCTATCACATTTACTACTTCCCCAGAAAAATATTATTTTGCTTTTTGAAATGCACATCAACTTAGCTTTTTAAGTCATCCTGGAAATACTGTCCACTCTCTCCCATTAACTTTAGGTAACACTCCATTATCAAGTCATTGACTTTGAAACTTTTTAACTCAACAAATGCTGGCTATACATTTTCTATTTGCTGTCAAATCCTATCTGGAAACCAGTTTTGCTCCATCTGAAACTGAGAAGCAAACTTAGCTTAACACCTCACAATCCCATACAAAACCCTCACTAGCAACAGTTGCACATGCACTATCAGATCACCTCCAATAACCTGTCTAGATTAAGTTGAACAGTCGTGACCTACACACTTAAAGTTCAAAACCCTCATATCTTCTGGATATGTCACAAACATTCTGCCTGTAACAGATCTGCAGTGAGGTATTTTATAGTAGATTGGATCACAGTCTCAGAAGTAGCATATATGCAGGAGAGAGAATACATACGCACAAACAGTCGAGCACACGGTACCTGTCTTTTTCAATGCTGATTATTCTGATGTGGTCTGACAAAAGCTACATCTAAGCCTTATCCTTTTCAAAGGCACTCTCACTGCGTGAAAGTCAACAGATATGGCAATGGAAAGATACTTGGAAAGACTGAAAAACCAGGCATAGACCATTTTTCTCTCCCTGCTGTGACACGCAAACACACAGTAGTCACCAAGTGGAGCCTCCTGTAAGCCCAGTTCTTTGGAGAAGGGATGGGAGTAGCAGGCAAAAGCAAAAAAGGGATTGGCAGGAATGTATTATTCTGTCTATAAAATAAACTACAAGGGAAGCATATGCCAGCGCCAGCAACCTATCATGAACTAGGTGATGGAAAACAGACAACAGTGGGAAAAGACAACATTTTAAAGACACTTTCAAAGATAATTTACAGTTACAACAGTGATCCGCAGCACTGAGAAATTATACCTGTCAAATGACTAATTGGTGATGAACACCAGATGATGGAGTGAAGCTGTTTGACAATAACTGTCAGCACGATCACAAACAAAAAACACCAGCTACATCCACAACAGTCCCACACAGCATAACAATAAGGGATCTGGGACAGTCTTTCAAAATATTCTGCAAGACCGGGGTCAAGTGACAAGGGATTTCATTTCAGGTTAAAATCTTTGTAATAATTTACTAGCTCGTACCTTTTTGTTGCAGCACTGACAGATATAAAACAAGCGAGTTTCTTACCAAAAAAAAGCAATCTGTTCTAACCATATGCAGGACTTCGGTCTGAACCAGGACAAACAGTCTCCTCAGGTCATAAAGGAAAATAACTCGTACCTCAGACAAGGGATTTTTTTTAATTTTTCCGTCTTAACTACAAAGGCCTTTTTAGAAATCCTTTTTAATCAAATTAATTCACCCCGAGTAGTACAACATGAATCTAACCACTCGCTTTGCAAGTTTAGTACCCAGAGACACTACAGAAGTTTTAACAGCTGTTGGAAAAGTGTTGCAGAATCTGACTTTTTTTTACTAAAGTTGCTGCAGTCAAGGTTTACTGTAAATTGATGATTTAGCTGGATTAGATGTTAATATCCAGCTTGATATATTATTCATGAGAATGAGTCACAGACCTAATTAGAAACATGACATGAAAAGCTTTTGAGTCCACAATCTGGATTCTTCATGACATGAAAGATTTGACATGTGAATAAATTTTCACTTACTGAGAGAAAAGAGATAAATGACCTTTTACATCTAAATGTAAAAATGTCATGTTGAAGATGCATCACTCGCCTTTCTGAGAGTTTGAGAAAAACCAGTAGAAGTATCCAATTTGATATAATAGAAGCCCTTCAGAAACATGAAGTATTTACTCCTCCATACCTTTATCTGCTTGTAAAACACTTCTTGCATATACCTGTCCAGTCATAGACATTAAATAGAGAGAGTTTATAATCATCTGGCAGGTGAACATTTCCAGAGCTTCAGTAAGGTGGCCCAGGAAGAGGTCTCATCCACGCAGCTAAGCAAAGCTGCAACATAGTTACACACCCCCAAGTACCCCTGTATACCAGTTGGTGTGGTGTTTCAGCTTTCCAGGATTAATTGACGATTAAATAAATCTTAGAGCATCATTATTTAACTGTTCCGGATGGAACTATTGTGTTAGCTAAAGTAGTAACAATAGATTCAGGCAACAGCAGAAGGGAACCGCAATTCAATTAATGATAATGACTACCAGTGGTCAATAAGTGTACCTGGGAAAGCATTAGTAGCACATCATATTGGGGGACTACTTGGTGCAGTGGATTAATTCGCTAATTATTTCTTTCTTTGGGCATAGGCCAAAAACCAGCTTGTTACAGGTACCAAGTGAAGTCAGTTTGGTAGCATAAGCCTGACCTATTTGCCTTCCTGAAGGCTTCGTTGTTGACTCAGAATTGATTTTGAGATCCCAGTTTCCCAAACTTGCCTGTTTCCTTGCATGTTTAACTGTCTATCAAGACATTTAGGACTTCCAAATATTATTTTGAGAAAGATTATTGCTGTTAACAAATGATATTTTTTTTTTGCAAGTTTGGGTTAATTATTCCTTATCTCATTACATAGAAATTGGATGATTTCATTTCTGCAGCAATTATTTAAATCCTACTAGGTATTATCTTATGCAAAATGAGACCAAGTCTAAGATATAAAAAGATGAAGGTATCACTGGATACATTTGAAATAAACATGGTCTGCCAGACAGAGAAAGAATATGATGAGAAACATTTTTTTCAGTTTACAAAACAAACCACCACGATATACTAATTAGCTGTCAAGATGGAAGAAAGTATTTTAAAAAACAATTTATATGGGAACTAGTGTGAACCTTACAGTACACGTAGAACAAGTTTAAAAAAAAAAAAAAATCACTATTCCTAGCCAGTATTGATCTGATTCGGGTAAAACCAAAAGCTAACCCAATGTAAGCAAGGCTTCTGAGTCCAGGAAGACAATCTGAAGTGGCATATAAGCAACTGAAAGCTTTTTCCAGACTTGACAACATTGAGAAGTAGAGCAGCACAGAGCAAGAAAAGTCATTACTAATAAAGAGGCAACAGATTGCAGCCAGATGTCTCTGTACAAGGACAATACTGAAGGAGATCAGAAGGAGGAGGTCAGCATGTACTAGTTTCAAAAATTAATAATTCATTTAAAATTTCACTTGAGAGCGCTATTATGAAAAAAATCCTGAGAAGAACAGAGTAATGCCTCAGCATCGATGATCTGTGTCCTTACTGGTACAGGATCAGCTCCTGAGCCATCTATCTGTAGATACACACTCACACACACATTTCACTTACCTCAAGTTGCTTTTGTTTCCTGCAAGCTTGAAAACCTTAAGCACTCCGACACGGATAATAGGCTATTTCATTCTGAGAGATTTTTAAATGGTACGATTTGTCACTAAGTCCAAAACATAACATCTATTGGTGATGCCATTCATTCCACTCCGAATGTGCCAAGAAGCAAGCAAGTGCTAACTGGACAGAAGCTATGAGCAAGCAGGCACTGCCTGGAACTCCAATCGTGATACCCAGTCTTGTAATATTTTTAACTGTTTCAAAATAAAACATTAATTACACCCTTTTATAAACTGCCATTGTTCAGTGACATGCTTATTTTCACCCTTAGTGAAAATAGGGTTTTTTTTTTAAACCAATGAAATTCGTATTTCAAAAGAAAACATGGAAAAGATTAGAGGTCACGGATTTTTTTTTTTTTTATTTATAAAGCAACAGACTTTAAAGCTTCAGCCACTGTTGTAGAGATAACTGTTGTGGTCATGGTCCAGAGCTAGAGTTAAACAAATTGAAAACCCATATTTATAATGATAAAACGCTCAACTAAAGAAAGATCATGAAACCAAAAAGAAAAAAAAACAAAAAACAAATCAGAAAAGTGCATCAGACTTGACAACTTAAGCCCTATGAGCTCAATTTCAAAGTCTTTGTCATCTAGCTGCAACATTCACCAAATGTAACTCCCCCAGAGGATATAACTCTTCATAGGTCTTATTGAAGATAAAAGGAGCAACTCGCACCCTTGACATAGGCAGCAATAGAAAACAGACCTCAATCTGCCACTACTCAGATGTGCGTTTAGTCTAGAGAGGGAGCTCTTCTCTTAACCATCCAGGAAAGAGCTGTTTCTTTACATTCTCAGCTGGGTCGAGTCTCCAGTGGTTAAGAACGAAATACCCCACCCACATCATTCTAGCAAAGGGATTTTTACAAGTCTGCCTAGCTTTTCTGGTATGTTTATACAGAATTTACCTCAAATAATCGTAAGATAAAGGTTTCAGAGAAACTGCATTCTGCTGGAGGTTGTCTGTCATGGCCATTTTCAAACTAAATCTAAAAAAAACCTAGCAGCTAATGCCAATGTACCATAAATCATACACTAGAAGAGTATGGCAAAGCTGACGCTGACTCTGGTGCTCCTCCATTTCTTTCTCCCAGCGGTCCATCGTTCTCCCTCCTTTACTGACTGCCTATTAAGAGTGAAGAAGGGCAGACAGACAGTACAAAGTCTGCCATATCTGAAAAAAAAAAAAAATTTCTACCTCTGCTCCTACCCAATTGCTTGGGTTTTTTCCCCTCTACCCCTCCTACACTTCCGTGCTTAATTGGTACAAAGGAGTCAACCCTCAAAAGGGAATATTGGCACCAAACCTTCCATCAGAGGCACGTTTTGTGCCTACACTACTCAAATAAGCATTCCTGCTGACTCCAAGAGGAGAGTGAACATGATTCCATCGCACAAAACTTGGAGTTTTTATATTAAATTTTTTTTGGTGCTTAAAACAACAAGATAATCTTCATACAACGTTCTTAGATCCATCAAGCTATTGGCATACTAAGCACCACTACAATAGCTCTGTTTTGCTCAAGCATGGAAGTGTATAGAATGTATGTAAGTGAACATAAACCCCAGTTTATTCTTAACTACATTATTATTTGCCCCTCCCCTTCCCCATGAAACATCCCAGTATTCCTTTATTCTTTGGAAGACAGAGTTTGAACACAGTCATAGTAGAAATACTATCTCAGGGGTTCTTGAGCATAAAGATATATGTACAGCATTTTTTTTTTTTAAATATATAACAGATAGAAGAACTATTTTGACTAGATTTCATAAAAAGTATGGTTGAGGAAGGAAACACAAATAGGTAGTAGGAATGTAACTGCCTTACGCTTTCATAGTACCTTTTGATTTAAATAATGGACAGACCTAAAACCAAAATATGCTATTGCTCTCTAAAAATGGCAGGACTGGTACCTCAAAGTTTTACAGTCAAATATATTATGGGAGCTCAAGTTAAAAGACAAATTTTCTCTGTAGCGTATGTGATGGCAAAACCAAGTAGGAATGTCTCACATTTGTTTAGTCTGTAGGTCTGAGTAACCCACGAATATAGTTTCTACAGCTTCAAACCCCCATACAGTGAAGTATTTAAGAGACACCTAGCATGAACTCCACAAGTAGCCTCATTCAACTTCCACTTTCCCCTGCTCTGTTCTAATTTCATTCCCCATACAGTGAGCTTGCTTTCATAAACTGGCCACATACTCAAGTCAATAGGACTACTCATGCCCTAAAAGGAAAGAATCTAGATTGATGCCATAAAGCACCCATTCAATAAACCAAAGAGAGATTCTTGAGTACAGAAGTCAGTTTTAATGGCGATACGTTAACTTAAATTAACAGTGAAAGGAATAACTGCTATCAAATAACATTGAGCATTTACTGCAATGAAAATGCCATTTCACAAAACAAACAGACCAGCAACCAGTGTTTGACTAAAGAGTGAACAGTACCAGTGTTTTGACTGAAATAATCTCTCTTCCCTTAAAACAGTAGCAACAATATTGATAGAGGTGGATTTATAATATAGGCTTTCTAGTTCTCTTTCTGCTAGCTACTCATGGTCATCTGTAACTGTTAGCTAATTATTATGAAAGCAATCTCAACACAGAAAGCAATCTCTGTGCAGAAAGATACAGAAGTCACTGAAAACATCTGCTTCTCCCATCCCCTGATCTTCTTCAAATGAGGAAGCAGCAACAGAGATAAGAACTTACTGACGCAGCTAATTTAACAGTTCAATTCAGAGTGTTTTATGAAGAAATTTTAGATCGGAAATTATAAGGTGAACACACCATGTAGAAAATTCAGACTTTTAGAAGTAGTTTGAACATTAAGCCCCTTTGATGATGCATTCTGTCCCAAAGCAAGCCACTTAAATAAATGGATTTCAACTTCAGCTCTCCCAAATTTCTATTGCACTTAATTTATAAGATTAAATAAACATAATCTTCTTTAGCAGTTTAATGAAAAAAGTTTCTACATCAAATGATTCTAATCCCCTTGTTAATACAGTTTGCTTATATTTAAGTACACCATTTCCCTGATTATCGGATATAACCAAGGTTCCCAGAAGCTCTTACTCAAGGAACTTTTCCTAGAATTATCAGTCAACATCACAGTGTCTGCTGCAGAACACATCCTAGGCATTTCAATATAACATCACCCCAGACTGTATTTGCCTTTAATTTATTCAAATCAGTTTAATCCCAAAGCTTTTATATAGCAGAAGTAGAATATGCTTCCTTGCATGTGGTTAAATGATGATGTTCTATTTGACTTTAGAGTGCCATATAAACACTTGTATGTCACAATATATCTGGCTTGCATTTGTGATCGTTTCCTTTTCATGTTAACAATTCTTTCAATACACAGCAGCATTCACATACGGCCAAGCTCCCATAAAGCAGAGCTTGGCAGGAGCTGGGGGTACTACAGTGCAGTCACAGCCATCTGCCAGAACAACTGGCCATAAATTAAAAAAAAAATAATATAAAAACAAACAAAAAACCCCACAACGCCCCCCCCCAACAATTAAAGGTCATTAGCCTGGTTACTGCTAATATTAGAAGACAAAAAAAAAACTATTAAAGTCATAACCTGGGAAACAAGCTTGCCAGGGCCAGTCCCTCATTCTCCTGTAACTTGCCTTTCAGAGAAAACACTGGGTTTTCGAAGTTGTCAGCATTTGAGAGACAGAAGGCTGCCAGAGATCAGGTTGAACATTCACCAGTGTCTACTTAAATCATCTAAAGCTTTCAATGCCTAAACCCAAGTCTGTGAAATGAAATACTTCACAATACTTCATAAGATCAAAATTGATAATTCAAATATACTCATGAGAATGGTCTTAAGATTTATTGAGGACACAAAATGGTTTGGAAAGCAAACTTGAAGTCTTTCACATTCTTACATCCCAAATGCATCTTGTATGCATAATATTTGAAAATACATTCTTTATCAGAAAGAAAAATATATTTAAGCATAGTTGCAAGCATTTTATAAACACATACAATTCTCAAACTACTAGGTTAATTCCCAAGTCTATTTTTATCTTTTGCTCATGTTGTCTTATTTCATATTCTGTTACTACTTGTAAATTACATTAGTCCTATCTCACTACAGTGCAATAATAAAGCAACTACCTACCTAAGGGATGAAAAGAGCGTAACCCCCAATATCTTGCATAAGGATGAAAACTAAACATTTCAGGGACTTCAGCAACTTCTTTCTCTCAATAGAAAAAAGAAAGTGTTGAAGATTTCACAAATTCTAGCTCAAGTAAGAAGCTCACTAAGGGCACTAAGCCAAGGAAAGACACATCACACCATCCCCTTTACCAACCTAGGAGCAGTTCCCCTCCTGAACAGAGACTTAGATCAGTTGGTTTAATTTAATGACAGGGAAGGTGAACGCTGACCTCTCTCCTTCCAAGCTGCAGTTCTAAGATAGGCAGAGATCCAGCCTGCACCCATAGGTCCACATCTACTGTTATGCACAGACCCAGCATACTAAACACATTCCCAAACCAGATTCCTCAGGACACCCTGGCTGGGAACAGGTTGCCACTACAGGTTCTGTAAGAACACAGCGAGGAAGCTGCAGGCTAAACGGGTGCCACAAAACCAATTTACCTTCTTCTCACCACCACGCAGTACGTAGACCCAGTCTCCTTCCACAGGCCCACGTCCAAGCAGCATCAAGGCACAGGAACTGAGAAGGGGTCCCGGGGAGATGAACCACAGGATGCACAAACAGTGCCAGCAGCAGCACTGGCTGCAAGACACTGAAGTTCAGCTGTTGCTGTATAGCAGGTTCTTCAGACTGCTAACTTTTGTGATTGGTTGTATTTTACACAACACCCAGTTTAGTACAGGATGTTCTGAAGTGAAAGGGTCTTGAGTTCTCTGTTTTCTCTCACTTAAACCCCTATTTCTCTTTCTCCAAGACATAAAGTTTGAGAGACTGGCAACACCCCCCTTCTCCTCAGGAGGCAGAATTTAATTGCAACTATTTCCCAAAGTGAGCTTGTAAAATAAGAAAAATGTTTACATTATGTACTTAGAGGTTTTAAAAACAAAAACTTTAAATTATAATTTTTCAATTAAGAATGCCTGACAATTAAAAAGTTAAATTTTGGCCAATTTTAACTATACTCACTACAAAGAGAAGAACATACTTTTTGTCCCAGAGTACCATCCAAACATACCTTAGTTTGTATACAGCTATGGTACCATTTGGTTATCTTGACTACAGAACTAAAACATCCAAGATCTATTTAGTATTGCTTAACACTGACAATCTTCAGAACAGGGATACAAATACTTATGTAAACAATTGGAAAAGACTAGGAGGTTTAGTATCTTTTTTTTTATTATTATTTTAGAGGGAGGATTAACCAAGCAGTAGTAGAAAGCAGATTTCTACAGAAGCAGCTCTCCCAACTAGCACATTTGAAGACAACATCACAAGTAAACATCAAATATGAAATCTGTTTGTGTTACATGCCACCAATAGCATGTGAAAATGCTATAGTAAAATATCACAGAGACAGTTTCTTCTCTTCTTTTTCTTTCAGTTACAAAGAAACTCTTATGTAAAGCCTGGCTGGCTTCATAGGTAGCTATGTCAATGCTAAAAACACTGACCAGCAGAAATGATTGCAATCACACTACCGCAATCTTCTGCGGAGGAAGGCAATCATGCAGATCAGTTTCCTGTCAAATTGCTATCTAATTCTAGCAATGTCCACCTAGTCTGGATACCCTTATTTTGTATTTTTGTTTCTAAATCATCACAGAAATGATAGCTGCAAAGAGAAGAGACAGGAACAATGTGAATGGTCCTCGTGTAAGAGCAATCCTGGGCTGTCAGGAACTAAAAATAGCAGATACTATCTGTATCAGCTGTATTTTTTTTTTCCCCTCTACACCAGTGTCCATTTCAGGCATCCTGTTAGCGTGATTTAGGATTTTGCAGTCTCAAATACAAAGGGCTGCAATTTAAAAGGCCCACAAGAAAATAAACCTTATCAGACCTCTTTTTCTTCAAGTGGCAAGTGTAAAGTACAAAATGAAAGCGACTAGAGAATTTTTTTTAAGCCTAATGTTAGAAAAACACAGTATTAGAATCAGATTCAAAAACACAAGAGAGATTATTTATTGCCAGAACAGATGCTTACTGTGTGTCCCTTTCAAGGGGATAATAGAGATATAGTAGCACCAGGGAAATGCTCCTGGAAATGTTTCTCAGCCTGAAGTAAAGAGACAAGCTAGCCACATGAAGAGGAGATAACAATTTCTTTTACAGAGCGTGTACGAGACTGAGTGCAAGATCTATTGGACACTGCAGCATCCTTGGGCTTCCACTTTTAGCAAAAAAGCGGCAACATATTGTGTTCATTAAGATTGTAATTAGTCTTCTATGTTTGAGACAGCTTTTGAGCAGAATATGGGGAGACTGAATTACATGAGCTTGATCACACGAGTTATGAAAAGCTGAACATTTAACTATGAAATAGAAATAAGTTGCTGTACTAAATACAGCATTTACCAACAGAAGAGGCATGTAACAAATCCATCAGAGATTTACTCCCAAAGGAACACAGATTTCAACTTGAAAGAGACACCGCAGTTTTTAAATCCAAGTTATCGCTAGCTAGCTTTAACATTAAAATCATATTATCCAGATTATATTTTTCTTACAGTAGGTGCATGCTCAAAAAAAAAAACAACCCAGAGAAATTCAACAGGAATGAATTTTAATTGGAAAGAGTCATGCTTTCAGTAGCATAAGATCTTCAAATGTGACTTGGAAAGAAGAAAGCTTATGTTTGAGAGGTGTCACAATACTGCATATCATCAGCTAAAGAACTAGATTTTTCAATTATTTGGACACCTGCAGATGGGGATAGTTACTTGGTGTTGGTCCAGAGAAGCACAAGACAGGTCAGAGACAGGAGCTCCTGATGGTTCCACTAGTACCTAAGACAAGTAAATACCCACCTACACCCCCTGACACCTACGTATACCTGCCTGTGTAACTGTAAGACTTTCCACTCTGCTCCCCATCCCTTCTCCCACCACAGTACCTCTGAGCTTCACGTCCTCAAGCCCTCAGCCAGTCACTAGCTGACTTCCCATCTCCACAGACACTAACAACTTGCACAAAGCAAGATCCTGCTGTTAATCAATAGGTGGGCACCTGCCCTATCCACGGCAGCTGTGCAGGCTCCTCACAGTCTGGAGAACCATTCAGTTCAGAAGTGCAGATGAAAAATAGGAAGAAAAAAAAAATCTTACTTTTCTAAATAACTTGAGACTAGTAAAAGAGCTACTAAGATACTGTGAGACTTGTTTATTCCCTTTAAGCTATTAAGAAAAAAGTTACCACCTTCTCAATGAAGGGCAGACAGTTTTTGTGCTGCTCTTGCCCAGCAGATTAAGCAAAAGCTACTGCATGCTATTAGATCAGCCTCCTTCAGTATCTCCCCCCCATCCTGCAGGACACCACGATGTAAATAAATATCTATGTTTGATGACACATCTACGTAAGTGCATGACTTACAGTGGAGCAGTTTAAAGCATAGTTTTTATTGCATGAAGATGCAGAAATCCGTCCTAGAACAGCCACATTTTATGTAGCTTTAAGTACCCTGCCAGCACATCTGCTGCTAAAGCAACAATTCCAGCTCTGCAGCAGCTGAAGTCTGCTGAGATATGTGTTGATTTTTCAATGCATAAACAACAACAAACTATTGATGACAAACCTTTTCTCAAAGTCTGATTGAAGGTTTGGTTAGCAGGTTTGCCCAGGGGGCAGGCATAAGCATGCCACATTTGCCTACTGTGCACCTACAATTTCAACATGATCATTATCACTATTCAGATGACTGAGTAAGCTGACAGAGAGTATATGAAGGGTTATCATGTACTGAAAGTCACAGAAAGATCATGAATATAGTACAGAGGAAAAAAAACACAAAGGATTACAATAGGAACAACACTGAAGGAGTGTGGCAAGGATAAAGGATTCAGAGACATAAGTAAGAAGGGACTGTACCATTTAACTGTAAATTGCTAAGGAAAAACTACAGGTATTTGCACTTTAGAGCTCACCACCCTGACTTGCATGCCTTGTCCTGATTATCATGATTCAAATAAGACTCACTTCCTGCAAGAGCTTCCAAGACCACACTGCCAGTCCTACCTCCTCTCCAGCAGCCCCCACCTAGGTAGAGAGTCACAGATATATCAGAGATTGCCTTTTTAGCCATAAGCATTCAAGACAGCCATAAAGCTTCAAGAAAGAGGCAGCACACAGTGTCCAGGAAAAGAATTTTTAAGAGATGGAAAAAGGAAATATTGAGTAAGGGTCAGAACTTTGTTGGGTTTTAGCCTTTCAGCTGTACATTGCCTTCCTACTAAAATCAGCAGGCGAGAAAGCCTAAGCAGAAAAGGGAGGGAGAAAGAAAGCCACATAAACAACAACACAGTTCTATAAAAGGAGAGAAGCAGAGTCCATCATCACCAGGCTAGGGAGAGTGGTTTCATTATCAAAAAACCAAGATATACGTTCTCCTGCTACACTTAGACACTATAATAATAAAAAGGCACTATAAAACCACTGCAGTAAATTAGGGAGTTAGAAGAAATAAACAGGACACAGATTAATGGTATTTATATATATTTTGGGGAAGATGAGCAATTACAATTTGCATCTCAGCACGTGCCCAGTATTTGCTATAGATAATAATGAACTCAAACACAACAGATCACTAACACTCCTACCTTCTACTTTCCATACACAGCAAAGGGCAGCTACAACTACAGCTCAGTTCTCCTCTGGCTGCTCACACCGCACTGTAGTTATTCCAGCCACACCTGCATGAGACCGGCCTCCAGTTGCGCAGCAAGTGCCTGAGCCTGGCACAAAAGCGCATTGCCTCCTAGGCAAGGACGGCTCAGTGCTCTTCCTCAACTTTTCTACCTTCTCCAGAAGGGAAGCAAGCAGATTGCCCCATCCACAACTACTAAAGTCTATGCCTATCAAAACTTTTATTTACCGATTCAGAAGAGTCAACTTGTACAGGCTCCTCAGACAGCCTGTTGCCGAGGCTCAGCCCACGCCCCCAGCAAGAACCAGCCCCACCTGCCCCTGCTTTACTTTTATCAGCTCCAGCTGGCACACCCCCGCTGTCCTCATCAGGTCTCCGCGGGGCACTGCACCCATTTAAAAGGGCAATTAGTGTGAGCGGCCCAGGTTCAACAAATGGAAAGTGCTGGTAGTTTAAAAAAAAAACCACAAACAACCCAAAAAAACCCAACACAAACACCAACATCAATAGAGTTACAGTTGAGGTGAATTAGCTCCATGCTTTGGCCAGGCATAGTTCTCTGCCCTACCCTGCCTGGGGCCAGAGGCGCATCTGAGCTCCCCCCCACACTGCAGCTCTGAAATTGTAGCTGGAGGATGTATCTTGTGGAAGCCTGCTATCACAATGGGGAACCTCAGATGGCTTTGGGCTGGCATCTCTGACTTTCTGCAGCTCTGCTGTCTTAGGTCACAAAATGCACTTTTAACCCCCGTTCCAGGCAGAAACCTGAAGTGAAGGGCAACCATACCAGAAAGGTGCTCTGAAATCTCACAGCACACGGTGAGAGAGAAAATTTTGATGGGGATCTGCCTGCACCTTTCCTGTAAAAAAGAGAACATCAAAAATGCAAGAAGAGTTTTGTATTGCAGAAATGAGGTTTTATTAGAACATAAACTAGATGTATTTTTTAGCATCAAAAGCCAAGCTATGCTGGGCAGTGCAAAATATAAATAAATAGAAAATTTTATACATAACTCTCACCTCTGCTTGCTATGGACTCACTCAGTCCAGAGCAGTTTTGAAAAGCCCCACAGGCCTGTCAGCTGGAGCAACACCCCAGTCCCCTCTGGATTCCTGAGAAGAGCCTTTTCACCACCTCATTCAGGAGACTGCGGCAACCTGCTGTTTTAGATATTTCCCACTTGCTGCTTAGGCCACACATTTCTTGAAATCCTGCCCTGCCCTGCCCAGATATCTGCAAAATCTGTAATTATTATTCAAAGTGGACTCATCAGTGTGTATGTTAACAGCCTTTCCATACAAATAGGACTGGGTGGGTTTGTTTTCTAACAAGCTCGCATGCATACCACTGAATTCTTTCACAGAGATTTTTACTATGAAGTAGTTCAGGAGAAATTTACCCATCTTCTTCATCTTCAGCAAGGCAGCCCACCTGCCTCCTTCTGTGATACCCATGAATGCAGCAAAAAGCTTCACAGAATCTAGTCTCACCTGCCCAGGATGACCAGCCAGACTCCCCTTAACCAGTTGAAGCCTGCGACTCTGAGTCAGTGCATTTGCCACACAGGAGCACTTACACAAGATGTAAACGCTTCTCTTCCACTTCCACCAGCTCTGCTTCTGTACTGCTGTACCCATACATTTAAAATAATACTTCTTACCACGAGACACAGAGCTGCACCTAAGCAACTTATAAACATGAATGTTTGCTAGAGGATATAACTGAAATTCCGCCTCTGGGCAGCTTGCTACCAAGAAGATTTTTATCTATAAAAATTATATGTGTTTCCTATACACTTGGGGAAGATTAAAAAAAAAAAAAGAAGCAGCCAAATTCCCCATGAAGATCCTTGATGAGCTAGATAAACACTATTGACTACTATCATAAAATTTATCTGTTGCATTTTATTGGAGATGGTGTGGTTACAAGACAACAGAGACACAATCAGATGCGTGCATGCTACATATATGCAGATTTCTTCACTGTCTATATTAGATTTTGCAATTTCCATTGTGAAAGACGGTAATAAACTAACACTTTTGTGCAGCTAAGTGAATAAATTTTTTGTTAGTTTAGCAAAGCACAATATTGCTGCCCTGAGAGCAAGAACATACTGGCCAGAAATATGCCCATCTATTTTTAATACTGCCAAGCAAAGCTGCATTTTTTAAGATACTTACTGTTTTTGGTAACAGCTAAGTGGAAAGTAGACCAGGCTGTACCATTGTTTACTCCTGTTCCTGTGACATGGAAATCTTGGATTCTTTAGAGGGTATACTTTTAATTCTGACATCTTCTGATGAGAAAATGAGAGGAGAAATGGGGTAAGTTCAGCCACCTGAAATTACGTATTAAGGTTTGCAGAGGTAAATCAAAGACACAAGAGAAGCTTTTCTATGTGAAGAATGCCAGAGCAAATTAAAAGAGATATTGACAAGAGTAATCCACACAGCAGAAATGAAGAATATCTGCACTATAATAGAGGCTATATGAAATCAGGCTCTGTATCAAGAGAACATAATGCATATTTCTGCAGGTAGATATCATGTATTCAGATCTCATTAAAATACCTAATACAGCGTTTCAGTCTAGATTCTCAGTCAGACTCAAAAGTAGGCGGGGACACCAGAGGAAGACAGATGGCTTTTCAAAAACATTAATATATTACTGAAGATAGTAACCCTACATTTAGGAAGTATTTTCCTGTGATGTTCTTCCAGAAGTACCTCTATGGCCCTGTAAGAAGCCTTTTTGCAGAGTTACTAGTCAGTGGGTCAGGTAATATGATCCAAATCTGGGCTCATCCCTGTCCCTAGCGGAGGTGCCGGATGCCTGGGGCTTGGGCAGCCCCTGGCTGGCCATGCTCCCTGGCTGGGGTGGTGGGACGGCCGTGGCTGCGACGGTGCCCTCCCTGCTCCCCGACACTGAGCGGTCATTCAGAAATATCCAGCTGACTTTGTTTTATAATAGTGGTGAGAAGGGCTTCGTTTCTGTTCCCAAAATATAAAAGCAAAAGAAACAGGTGATGACTTCAAAGCATGCTGCAATTTCATCTGCCATGCTGAAGGGAAAAATGGGAATGAAGAAAGAGTAAGGAAACACAGCAGTGTGTTACAGAGCAGTCTAGAGAATAAAACAAGGCTTGAATAGCCTGAAAACATACAGTCTCACAGCTTCTCAAGCAGAAATCTCAAGCAGTAATTCAAATCAATTTATTTTGTTTGTTTATTTTTAATTTTCTGGTCTCTTCATAACTAAAAGATCCAATCCATCTTTTTTTTTTTCCTTATATAAGAAAATCTAGAACCTCACTTCATTTTTATTTTTTTTTTGTGGTCCACATTGTGCCTGCAGTAGTAAATTACATATCACACAGCCAAAATCCCAATACACTTTATATTTACACTGATGGAACTTGTGCCAGCCGTGCCATGCTTGTTACGTGGCCATAAAAGCCTCCAGCCAGTTTGAAAAGGAATGTCTGTAGATGACTTTGAAGGACTGGTAGTAATGAGGGGTGGAGGAATCAATTCTTCATTGCTCAGTAAGAAGGAAAATAGAAGTACGGAGCTGGGTTTAGTCTACTGCTGCTGCTATGGATTTACTGCATATTGTAATACAATTATCTACAAGCAGGAATTCAGCACACTGATAAAAAATGGCAGCAGAGAACTGAATAAGCTACTCTAGTGCCGAAGGACAATGGATTAGACGTTGTAAGGATTTCATTCTGTGATAGGGTAAATAAACAAATTACAGGTAAAATAAATGTACACACATCCATGTTGAGAGAATCTGACTGACTAGGCGTCTGGATGCTGTGTGCATTAGAATCTCTAACCAAATACTGAATTCTAATTGACTTTCACAAGTCAATTCACTGGATTTCACAAAGGCAGTTGTCAATGTTCTATGGTTGAACAGCTTATTGAATTAGGAGAAAGTCACTCACTATTCTGAGCAGACTGCATTCTGCAAGTACTGGTGAAACTGCTAAAAATCCCATCAAATATGACTTAGCAGGCAAAGGATTTATAAAAATTCCCTTGTAAATAGGAGCATATTGTTTTGATTTCACTGCCGTTGTTCTATGAAATTAGGATGACTTTTATAAATAATGAACAAATGAATTTTTGTTTATTGAACATAAGAAATTATTTTTTCTTTACAAATGGCCCCACAGATTAAACAATGTTGATATAGTTCAGAAAGCTGTGGGAGAGCTGTGGAGAGTTCTGTTTAAATCACCCTAAGTGATGTATAAATCATCCCTAAATTGTTTAAATCACCTCCAGCTCATAAGATAGGAAACTCTTTTTGTGAGAAGAAGCTAACTATGAATTTTCATATTCTGATGTTTTGAATAATACATGAACATTCGAATGCTTATTTTCTGTTTAGAACCCAGCTCATCTACTGGTGTTTGGGTATATTGGGGCTTGGCATCCAGCTCAGCAGCTTGCTTTATGCAATAGCCTGTTGCAAGGGCATGTAGCGTAGGACCAGGGGCAATGGTTTTAAACTAGAGCAGGGTAGGTTTAGATTAGACATTAGGAAGAAGTTCTTTACAATGAGGGTGGTGAGACACTGGAACAGGTTGCCCAGAGAGGGGGTGGAGGCCCCATCCCTGGAGACATTCAAGGCCAGGCTTGATGAGGCTCTGAGCAACCGGATCTAGTTGAAGAAGTCCCTGCTTACTGCAGGGGGGTTGGACTAGATCACCTTTAAAGGTCCCTTCCAACCCAACAGATTCTATGATTCTACGAAACACCTTAAAGAACATCAGCTCTGATGGTCACTTCTAATCTTCCTGTCTCCAAAGTTAAATTATTTAAATAAATAGTATAGGCTTGAGATAAGAGAAAGAATATATGTTTAAAGAAGCTATCAAAATGGCTTAGTGGAATGTAAATGGCGTGTGATAGGGTGGAAGTCAAACTAGGTGCTACAATGGTACCTTTTTACTATGGAAGCATGAGTCTGTTGTTACTCAGAAAAGATATATTTCATTGTCAGGGAAGAAAGAGATTCCACAAAGGAAAGAAGAGCTTGTAACAGTGTGAACCAGCACTGTTTATTTTGCAAGTCAGCACGGCCTTCAATAATTTTTCTCAGTTTCATACTGGATGCTCTCATTTGTGTTTTCTTTTCACTAACTCATCTACAAAATGTGGAGATCCTGTATAGTTTACATCAACTAATCCCTCAGGCTTGGGAATGCTGCAGAAAACAATACACATCACAGACCCCTTTATCCTTTTATGATATACATCTTTAATATGCATTATTATGGCACATGATAAACCTAACTTTAGTGTAGTCATGCATACAGAGAACATGTCATCAGTCACTAAAAAGTGGGCCTGTGGGTATTTAAGGCTGAGTGGGTGAGTGTTTTATTTATGACACGAGCATGACAACTCTTTTAATGTAGTAGCTGAATGCAGTAAATGCTTTTCCACCACTAACGATTGTATACATTTGTTTAATGTAGTCAAAGGAAAAAAAATACATTTTCAACATTATTTGTTTTTAAAAATAATCCTACACATCCTACTGAGTAATGTGATGGATACTGAAAGCCATGATGACTTTTTCAATGGTTTTCTTTGAGGAGGTGTAATAGCATGGTTAACATAGTTGAATTATTTTCACCAGGTAAGAAATTTCACTGTTTCTTGCTTTCCACTTCCATTCAAGTTGTTTTCATCAGGTACCAGCTTGCTGTCCAGCAAGCCAATCTCATTCCATATTGATTGGTTGTGAGACAAAAGGACAGAATAAAGCAAAAGAAAAGAAAAAAGGTAGTCAAAAAACAGAAGCCCTTGACCTCTGTTCTTTCCTTTCTGTGGCAGCCTGGCTTGGCTGAAAGATGTTATGATATATATGCAAGGAATTCCTCTGATATAACTGGTATACTTTTATTTATAGCCCCCCTCAGTATGATATTTGTTGAATAGATTTGGCTAGTTAACATTATGTGACAGCAGTTATGAGTCAGCAGAAAAGATTTTCTAGCGGACAGTTGAAAAACCCACATGATCAATAGCTGGGGAAGAATAAACATATGTGGCATGTTTGTTTGCCCCTCCTCTCTGAAGTATCTCATTACTGTTATCCTCCAAGCTCAAACATTCAGACCATGCTTATATTCAGAGTGGTTTGAGCCTGTGCAGTGCCTATTTATACGCTATTAGTACAATGCTGTCACTCTGCTAAGGATGAGTGATTTTCAACACTGCTGATATTGATGCACTCTTCAAAATAAAGGTTCTGATCATATGAATGACTGAAATGCTCAGATTGTCACAGCTCTTGAGGGCAGCTGTGTTATAACATGTCAGAAACACGTTTAACACGCTCAATCGAGGGCTTGCAACAAGCACCATTTGGAATTTATGTAAATATGTAATGTGATAACAGCTCACTATAGTATAAGAACTAAAATTGCCAGATATCCTCATTATAATTGCAAGTAACTTATGCGCAGAAAGTTTAATGTGGAGAGAAACTGAAGCAATACTCTTGTGGATGGCTCAGTTTAGCAAAAGATCATTTAGCAGAAAAATACATTATGAGCAGTCAGCTCTTTACTTTTCCTCTTCTGATGCATATGCTTATGTCTGTCTTCTCTTGAAATGCCGTCCATCAAAACAGCTTTCCAGACAGAATTTCCTAAGGTGGTGATCTATAAATCAGATATAGATTTGCACAAGATCACTGACTCAGCTTTTAATCTGACCTAGTAGTATTTGTTGTCATATGAAAGCAAATTACAGTGCAGCAGTAAAACAACAGAAACATTGCTGGTGCCATTCTTGCCAGTGGGATGCTGCTGAACATCACAAATACCTGACAGACCAGAAACTGGGGACTACAAGAAAACAGGAAACCAATACCTTAGATTGTCTATATTTATTTAAAGGGATCAAAACATCCTCATGGCAAGCTTAACATACTCTGTCTTCATTGTCAAAAATCAAGGTAGTTTTGGCCATTTTGTTCCACGCAGAAGCATGACTGCTATTACAAACCATGCTGTATAAAAAGCATGAAAGACATACTGTATAATGCTGTCAGCAGGGCAGGGGGTTTGGAACTAGATGGTCTTTAAGGTGCCTTCCAACTCTAACCATTCTACGATTCTATGATTCTATGCTGCTTTAGCATGTCGTGATCTAAAACTTTAGTTTAACTTGCTTTTTAATTTTATTGTGCAATTAACCAAATCTTCAAATAGGAAGTAAACACATACAACAAATTTCGTTATCGGATAACAGGCTGTCAAGAGAAAAAAGAAAGTTTCATGACTACCGTGGCATTTCTTCTTCACATTGCATACAAGGTAGAAGATACCACTGAAGAAAAATTCTTCACATTAAGGAAAATGGAAAATATTTTAAAATTAAGATTTAAAAGTTAATATTCCCTTCCATTCTCTATCGTCGACTGGAAATTTGAGCTTTTTTTATGTATATATATACGTATATATGTACATATATATATATGTACATTCTGTTTATTTTTACTCTTCATAGAAAGAAAGACAAGAAAGGTGAAGGATGGGAGGGGGACATCAGCCTAGAATTGGAAATGCTTTGCATTATCTGTGTAATCTCATATTCATTATATGCAAACACTTTAGCAATCCATCAACTCTGAAAGACCGGCAAACATTTAAAAGATGACAGCTTTAATTCCAGTACCATAAATTCCAAAATATGTTCCCAAATGCAGCTCATGTCTGTAACATATCAAGAAAATAGGTGTTGTGGTTTGGGTGTTTTTTTTTTTAATTATATTACATTATTCATAGACCAGCATAATGTTTATTTGGGGAGGAGGGATTGGGTTTTTTCCCCAGGGACTCAATAAAACCTCTGAGGATGGCTGACAACAACAATAGCAACAAATAATTTGAAGTGATTCAACTCTGGAGAGTACTCTTTCCTTTCTATATCCTCTCCCCTCTGGTACAGGTTTGGTACAGTAGCTGGCAGAGAATGTTTATTGCTATTGACAGGGAAACATTAGTTTCACAGTCCTGGAACATAAACATGCTAAATCTACCAATCTGCCTATATCAAGAAGCACGTGTCTTGAAATATATGGACCTGCCGGGAAAAAAACAGAAACCATCCTTCTACAGTTTTCTACCCTCCTTATCTTTATTTTGAGGGAGCAAAGCCCAAACACCTCTGTCATTGAACAATACATCTGCACAAACCCATAGCAAATATGTGATGTTCTCACTCAAGAAACTGGAATACAAAGAGTGCCGTTCAGATAAACTAAGCTAGGTTATCTGTACAAAGAAAATAATTTTTTTAGATCCACGTAACACCTTCTGGAATTCTCACAGCACCATCTGTTTTTAAGCAAACAACTGCAATTCATAAAGTAATATACCTACAGTGATTTACAGAGAACGGTTCAGACCTTTATCCCTGAGTACAATGACAAAAAATTACATACTTTTCTAAATCAATGCTTCCTGGAGATTCAGAATCAATGCAGATGTCCTTTTCTTTCTTTAGTATAGTATCTATTCCTAAATTGGATTAAATAATATTAGATTGATAGATAATGCAACGCATGTCTTTTATCTCAATTTGACTAAACGACATTTACAATGCTCCTAAAGCAATGCTTTTTCATTTGAATCTTCATGTACAAAGTTTGGGATTCAACTGAATTTCTATTTCCTCTTTGTCCTGCTACTATCTTTGATGAAATTTATTTGGACGTGTGAAAACAGAAGGTGGTGACATGGAATTCATTCAGATCAAAAGCAGGGAGAGAACTGGGGAATAACAAGTAGAGAATCACCATTAACCCTTTCCCCCCTTGATACATAAAAAGAAAAAAGCTCTGATACACCGAAAATAAGGGAAGGCTCTTTACTGACAACTGTCCTCAGCCCTAATGAATCAGGATGGTATTGACATTTCTTCAGGTGCTTGGGCCATCATTGTATAAATTTGATACTCCTGGTGTGATGATAAGCTCCATTGTAAAAACAGTCCTCACCATTTCATGGCTGGTAATGTAAATCCAAATGATGTGTTTTGACTGAGTGTCCTGCTATTTAAATACTTTAAAAAAATCTTGTACTTCAGTTCTTCCATTAGCAATGGATGCCTGAGATCATAGAGATTTTTGTATTATATACAACAGAAGAAAGAATCCAACCAAATACAGGTGGTTTGGTTTGATTCTGCAGTGGCGCTAGTAGTTGGTGTTTGTGTTATCCCTCTTATTATTGTGTTATCCCCTATTATTCTTGAAGGTGCTGATTCTGAAAGACAGAATATCTGCAGATGAAGATGAGAATTAAAAACGTTGATCTAGAAGTATTGGAAATGAATTCTTTGAACTTGCATCTCAGTTCTGGTAAGTAAAGAAATAACATTGTCATCTACAACCCTGAGAAAATTGTTATATAGAAATACTTGTAATATTTCAGATGTTACACAGATATTTTGCCAGTTGTAAATCTGAAAATGATTGGATTTCAGGGAAGAGAAATTATGTGGTAAGGTGAGTTAAGAAGCAGTTTCATTTATGGTGTAGTTAAGATGAGATGCCAGGATTTATGAATGGTGTTGTAAAGATCTGAAAAGTTTTCACAGAAACTAAGGAATATCGGTGTGCTTTTAAAGTTCAGGCCACTGTCAATTCTTCGGTTCTCTTTTAATGTAAAATTCCAGCCTTTCATTCTTATGGCAACTGCCACCAAAATAAAAGTCAATTTTTTAGGACCAAGCATTTTTCAGTGTAGCTGTGACTAGAGGAAAAGAAAATAAGATAAAATTCACATTCTTCACAGATTGCCAGTATGATTTGAAAAAGGAAGGGCAAAATCGTGGAAGGCAAAAAAGTCTGCAAGCCTTTTTCCTCTGTCTCTCTCCAATGGAGATCTAACAAGCCTAAGATCAAATGGTTTGGAGAATTACGCTATGGTCAGAAATGCCTTGGTCAGATATACTGATTATTCACCTGTTTGCTAACAGATTTAGTTCCTATCTCTGCAGGCCTCTTTAAATTGTAAAGCTAGCCCTGTGAAGAAATGGACAAATTGTCACAGGTAGCTTGAAGCTAGATACAGTGTTGTGTCTAAGAGGTCAAGGCAGCAATAAGCAGTGCTTATTTAGGTGTGGCTTCATCATAAGTTAGCAAAGCCCATGTCCTCTAACAAATGTTTGGTGTATCACTTGATATTAGCAGGCTTTGGGATACCCCAGCCATTGCTTTCTCTCCTACAGGCAGGATTTCTTCCACAAAGAGTTGGGGAAATTGTAAAGTGCTCTCGTTTCTCTGCATTATCTCAATACTAACCTACAAAAGGCAATGCACCAGTAACTGGCTAAATGGAATTTAGAAGGCTACTGTGATACGTAAATCATTTTTAACCCTAGACACTAAAGTATGCCTGTAAATCTAGCAATATATTTTAAAAGATCTTTATGATATTTGCAACATATGCAGGTTAGATTAACAGCAGTTTTAGATGATAATTGCGATCTTATAGTCAAGGTAAAAATACTACAAGAACAGATGTTCTAAGGATGTAACAGACTTTTGATTCTGGTGTGATCTGGAAAAGGGTAAAGGTATGAAACTAAAAGAGAATTGGAGAAAGCTGGGAAGGAAAGAGGGAAACAATCACCAATCATCGCAGAACCTTTTAAGCGATAATTAGCAAGAATTCAAATAACACCCCTTCGCAAATGATTTGTTCATTCCTAGCCACAGAGATTTAAACTGATACCAAAAACTGTTATAATGATCCTCAACATGTAGTTTTCAACAGTATTTTAGTACTGGCATATTTCTAGTATCAGCCGACAAGCAGATTCACGTGAGACAGTGCTGGAAAGAGAATCTTTCCGCTGGTGAAGAGTTCAACACTTTAATATGCAAGCGTTTAAAGCTGAAAGGTAAAGGGTAGTTAAGGTTGTTTAAGAAACCTGTTGTCTTTTTCCCAACAGTGTAGTATTCAAAAAAGGCAACATAGAGCATTAGCTTATAGTTCAAATCATTTGGGGGGTGGCATTTGCTCAAAACTTGAAGGACTAGAGAATCCTAACAAAATAAATCTAACTTTATATGCAATATGGCAACTAAAAATGGAAATATTCATAACTTCAAAAATAAAATGTTCTGATGCACACACCTACTACAGTTAAAGTACTTTGAGCAATTTAACAGATAGATTTGGACAGTTAGATTCTATTTGACCTATTTCTTATCGTTAATGTTAAAATACCTCTACAAAAAATACACAGATAGATGCACATTAATTTCTATGTTGAGTTCCCTACAGCTGGGAGCCTCTCTGAGCTGCATTTTATAGTTGTAAAGAAGATATTATGCACGTACCAAGAGTGCTGAAAAATATGATCTTAAATGTGCTTTTTACAAGCATTAGTTTGAGAAATAAAACAAGTAGTCAGATTTCAAAGCAAGCAAGGACTCAAAATATTAAGAAAAAAATACATTATTTCATCCAACTTTCACCATTACATTTGTAGCTTACCACAAAAGTATTGGTCTACTGTGGCGTAATGTGTATCATCCTGAAAGGATGACTTAACAGGTATAGACCAGCGAAGCTTCTCGAATTTCAATGTACAAGCTTTGAGGAAGGATCTGAGAAAAATCAGTTAGAGACTAGCTCTTTGAAGATACTCCTGGGATAAAGCAACAACGAAGAAATGCCCTGGGTTGAACTATAATAGTCACGCAATGATCTGAAGATGGAAGCCTCAGAAATTGTTGGGGGTTTTGTTTAAGTCAGACATTTGACCAGGGTTCATTAAATGCTATAGTGTCCCAAAAAGACGACTGGTCATGCATAAAAGCATTTCTCTAACGGTATAAGAAGCCCATTGGGAAAAAAAGGGGGGGGGGAAGGGGGCAAAAAACCAAAGCTATGCTTCTACAGTTTGTTCCAGGGCGAAATTCAGAGCAGGACATTATAGAATGATTAAAGACACCCGAATTCTCTCTGCTTACCTCCTGTGGAAACCTGAGGGATTAATACGAAATTAAATGTTGGGCAATGCTAGTAGAGCTGGATGAAGTTTCCATCAGTGTCTTTAATGGAGAGTGACTATATTACTAACTCGTTTTTGTAGAAAAATTTAAATCATTATTTTGGGGTGGGTGTTGTTACAAACACTTTTTGCATTCTCTTTTTCAATAGTTGTTTTAATCATTAGTTTTAACTTCTCAAAACAAAAGACTTGTTGGGTTTCAATAAAAATTGTTAAAAAATTTTGAATTATAATTTTTCTCCTGTTTTTTTTCTAGTTTTTCTTAAGTCATATTTGAGTACTTCATTTCTTGCTAGAGTAATTCAAATGCTGTGGAATAAAACTATTGAATCGGTACTCCTTCTGCTTGCTCCTGTCACACAGTTCTGTTGATGCAGCAGTCTTGCTATTTCTACACAGTAGAAGCTCAGTAGTTCTTAAGCTATTCTTTCTCCCTCTTGGTACACTACAAAGCCGTAGAAGCCCCAGGTTACGGCCAATGCACATACTGATATACTGAGTTTCTTCCCTCACCAAAGTATACGTGCTTTACACAGAGCTTAAATTTTTCTATTTAGCTAGTGTCTTTTAATTAAAGAGAAACCTATTAAATTACTTTGGTCATTAGTTCTTTTATGTGACAATATTTATTCTCTCCAATACTAGGAAACCATGCCAAGGTTTTCAGAGCAAGCATAGCATTATGCTGATTCCAGATCTAGGAGATCTTTTCATATAGGGAAGAAGCAGTAGCAGTAAACAGTGTTACAAGAATAACTACCTTTAAAGGAAATATTTTTAAAGGATTCTAAAAGTAAACTTGATTGAGGGCATTTGTGAATGCACTAAACAAATTAGAAGAACTTAATAGAAAATTTTAAGCACTTCAAAAGGAAGAAAACACATTTTTTCCTTGTACAGTAATCTTGAAAAACCTTTTAAATAAATAATGCTATGACATTTGATATAATTAGGTTCAAAACCTATCAGGAAATGCCATCCATTTAAGGGTTTCTATTTAACAAACTAGCAGGACTTGGGATGAGGGGAAAAAAAAGAATCCTGATGAACAATTAAACAAATGTCATCTCTTTACTCAATTCAATTTTATTTATTTAGCGAATAAAACATTAATAGAAATTCAGATACATTAGGACATTATAACTCTAGTACATTAATAATGCAAATAGCATAAGAAGGTTAATTATGTCTCAAATGAGCAGTTATTGTATAACATTCTTCCTTTGCAAAATACACCAACTCATTCAAAGACAAAAGCAATTTTTTTTATTTTCTTTTTTTTTGTCTGCAGCTACGATTGAAATATACATAAGTATGTTGACCTGTTGGGTTTGAAAATAATTATCGGTTGTCTATCATAGGCTGAAGTCCAGCATTCAAAGATCAGGAATACATTATCAGTGAAAAAACTCTAGCCTTTATGCAGCATCAAAACCAGACAATTTTTTCTGTGCAAAAGGGTTGTGTGACTGTAAAATGTACCTTTCCCCAAAAGGCCAAAATGCAAGCACCATATTTGACTTTCAGATGATCATGCTGCTCTTGAAGACAATTAAACCACAACAACTGCTCTCTTGGTTTGGCATAAATGCATTCTCCCAATTGTTTTAACACCGTATGAGATCTAACGTATGAAGTCAACTGCCTATGTCACATTCAGATAATTATCTGAGTTGACTTTTCTGGTTTAAACTGAAGCATAATTGTTCAAGAACTGGGATTTCAACATCTTTAGTATTTTGTTCATTACTCATAATAAGAAAAAAGTTTCAAAGTGCCCTGACACAGAGAAAAAGTTGATTTCTGTTGTTGCAGTGAGATCAGCATTTCAGCAACTCTCACACAGATAAGTCACGGGCATGGTGACAAGACAAAATCTCAAATTACAGCTTGTATTATAATCCTGTATATGACTAAACATTTATTAGTATCCTCTGTGGAAGTGGTCTGCAGGCCTTAATTACGCTTAGTGCATAGGTATGAGACTTCCATCTGTACCATGTCAACAAAAACATATTCAGACTCCTCTGTCTAGGTAAGAACAGCCTTGGATAAAGTGTCAGAAGACTGGGTCTGTGAAAGTGGAAAGTCTAGGTCCATATTTTCAGAAGCTCAGAATTTACTGGTTGGCTCTGAGCTAAAAGGTCAGCCTTTCATCATTCCTCAGATGTTTTCTATACTTATTGCTATCCTTATTCCTCTGACTGCACTAACCCAATGCTTAGGGAATTGTGCATACCTCTCCATACAACCTGTACTGACTCTATGCGTTTCTTGTTGCTTTTTTATTTTAAATTGTGCTTTATTTATGATCAGCCCCTATGTCCAATAGGCACATACATCACCTTGAAGCAGCTCTTCTGATGGACAGTGTGTATCTCTGTGCACAGCCTTATGTTCCCATACAAATTACCTTTCTTGACAGATAATAATTAACAATATCATATATCCTCATCATGAACTTCAGACTGCCTTGAACAGGCTAATTTGACAGTGCAAGAAACACAGTGACATTTATTGCAATACTCCAAGGCTGCTTTTTTCCACTTAGGCCTGCAGCTAGTAGTTTTCCAAATTTGTTCCTACCCAGCTGCAGCAAGAAATTATTGGGTCATCCCAATCCCAGCACTCTCATCAAACTGATGACACATCAACTGGTGTCCTCTGAAAATGCATACCTGGTTATTTTGACCCACTACGATATATAATTAAAATCCATAGGCACAATATCAGCCCAGTGCACAACCAAATGGAAGTATAACCATAGTCTATAAGAACATTTTCTGGAAGAGAATAAATGGGGGGAAGGAACAGGAGGGATGTGATATTACGAGTATATCCTAAAATTATCTGATCTCTTTCAGCTATCAAATTGCTTTTATTTAGGGCAGAATACCAGGCCCTCAGGAAACTGGAAAATATACCCCTTTTTTCTTTTTGCAGGTCTTAGGCAGTTTTGAATTTAAAAAAGAAAATTAAGAAAAAACCCCAACCATCTAAAGCCTGCTTGTTCTGCCCAATGGATCAGATTTTTATAGCAGAAGAAAATGACCTTTCCTGAGCGCCCTAAAAGAACATACTTTTACGAGAGCCACATAAAATATCAGATTCACCTCTTCAATCACAAATACAAGGATACATATTGCATTTATACCAGAATTTCCCATGTAACCTGGCAGTAGCTTTAAGCTTGTCACCAACCTCCTCCAGAACCATCTGCACATGCACTTTCAGGTTCTGAAATTCAATTAATCCATACCAAAACATGAGTTGCAGGAAGTATTCTGCAATGATAGAAGCGTCTACCCCCTATTTATAAGATACAGCACACAAAAGACGTACAGATCTACCTGCAGATAAATATGTTTTCAGAACTTCCACTCCCCATGTACCAGGAATTCCTCAGGTGGTAAAACTCAATAGTTTTAATTCCAAATGTCACCTATTTCAAGGCTGATAGCATTCAAGTTTCCCAGCTATGCTGCCTTGAGCTCCTTGCTGGCATACAACATCAGTTTGTAGAGTCTGCTGGCACTGGCTCCTAGTAAGCCTGCCATCCACACCTGCACCTCCATCACCAAGGCACACGTGGAAGGGACTGCAACCACCCAGCCACTAGTCCACTGAGCATAAGGAAACTCTGAGTCTACATAAATGAAATTACTCATAAGTCGCTTGAATAAAACACAATATTTCGTATGAACCTCTACATTTAGTGTTTGCTTTTCTATTTTTGATATTATGATACAAGACAAGAAATATAATTTGTGATTGATTCATATATCTTCATTATAACTTTACTTTTTTAAAAAAAGACATTGCTTCCACCCTCACATTACAACTTAAAATACTTGGACTCTTAAGTTATGTTATTAAGAAACATATTTCAGTTTTAATTTAAAGTAATTACCAAAGCGTGGACTAGAACAGGATGATGTTCTTTCGTCACCACAGATATTGTGAGGAAATTATTTTGACTGGACACTTACCTTAGAACAACATAAAGGTATTGACTGGGTAATTTAATTCAAAATCTAGTAGTGACTTAAGGCATTTCAGAGTTATCACAGAAATTCAAGAGGCAATAAATAATGTGTTATATCATTAAGGACTAAATTTTAATGTATTTTGCATTAAGAAGAAAGGTGCTAAATAAATGTGGGGGGGTTATTATTATTACTGGAATATTTATAGCCTAATATGCCCCAAACTCAAGTTTTATGAGATAGCAAACTAATAAATATTTTTAAACATTTATAGTGTCATAAAAAAAAAAGGATCTACTTGCAGAGTTAGCTGCTATCCATGTGAGTGTGAACGGCAGAAACAGACCTCTGAACATTTGACTGTGGAATGATGATTTCACTCATAGTCTTTAAAATTCTTTCTTCAAGCAAATGTCTTTGAAATGAAACAGGCTGGAGTTTGTCTTTAGATCTGAAAAACAAGAGAAAAATATAATTATTGGACAAATAATTATAAGCAATGAGGCGTTCCTCAAAATTAATTTTGAAGTCCCATAAATGGTATGATTCATAGTATCAAAAAAGAATAAACTAATTTTACAGCAGTAATCTATGTCTTTGCTACATGTAATTACAGTATTTATGTTAACCTACAAATATACTTAAAATATGTAGCATAGCATACAGTACATTGCATGAAATCTGTATTAAAAATTCTAAAGTAATAGTCATGTTAATATGGACAGGTTACATTTTTATATATGTATATAGGCACACACACTTACTTATAAGATTTTAACCTAACTTTAAAGTTTCTGTGTCAGTCTCCAGTAAAGAAATTGTCATAGAGCAGTAATCAAAGCAGAGTCGATAAAAGATCGCTCCCTGAAATGCTGTATGTGTCAACAGCAGAGCACAGGGAATTATAAGTTAAAAAGTCTGAAAAAAATATTTTGAGGAACAGCCTGCTAAATTCGTAAAATGCACACCAAGAGCTAAGCATCACAGCCACGTTGACTGAACAAGGCCCTCCACAGTAAGAATGTAGCCCTGCAGGATGCAAGCAGGGGCAGGGATGGGGAGGGCAACTGGGTGTCCAGGTATCACCTGCAAGTCTGTAGTAAGGGGGCTGGGGTCAAGCAGGGAAGCCAAGTTGGCAGGTCAGGATGAGGGGATAGAAGGCACTGGGACAGCTGCAACGCAGGTGGAAAGCAAAGGTGAAAGTCTAAACTTAAAAGCAGGTGGGGAGCAGAGGAGGCATTGACCTCCACTGAATCATCTCCCCTGCACTCTATCTGAGCTGGCCTTCATCCCTGGCAGCTAAACCCCTAGGGGTGCAAAACATGCTCATGGTCCTGAGGGCGACTGATAGAGACTGGAAGTGTAAAAGAACCAAAAAAGGAAATAACCAAAGGCCATTGCAGGAGACTTGAATTAATTAGAGTTGGAAGGGACCTTGAAGATCATCTAGTTCCAACCCCCCTGCCATGGGCAGGGACACCTTCCACTAGACCACGTTACTCAAAGTCCTATCCATCCTGGTCTTGAGCACTTCCAGGGATGGGGGGACCCGCAACTTCTCTGAGCAACCTGTTCCAGTGCTTCACAATAAGGAATTTCTTCCTGATATCTAATCTAAATCTCCCCTCTTTTAGTTTAAATCTGTTACCCCTCATCCTATCGCTCCACTACCTGATAAAGAGTCTGTCCCCATCTTTCCTGTAGGCCCCCTTTAGGTACTGAATGGCTGCTATAAGGTCTCCCTGGAGCCTTCTCTTTTCCAGGCTGAACAACCCCAACTCTCTCGGCCTGTCCTCATAGCAGAGGTGCTCTGATCATCTTCTTGGCCACCCTCTGGACAGGCTCCAACAGGTCCACATTCTTCTCATTTTGGAGGCCCCATAGCTGGACGCAGTACTCCAGGTAGAGTCTCACAAGAATGGAGTAGAGTGGGAGGATCGCCTCCCTTGACCTGCTGGCCATGCTTCTTTTGATGCAGCCCAGGATGTGGTTGGCTTTCTGCAGGACAGTCTTTTACATATTATGTAATAAAACAGTTTATATTACTTTCTTCCCTCTCCTCCAAGCCAGTGCTTGCAATTTTTGAAGGAGTCCAGAAAGGCACGAATAAAGGTGATTCAGTCAGTTCTTGTATTTTCCGGCAAGATAAAGGTGATTCAGTCAGTTCTTGTATTTTCTGGCAAGATCTCTCCTTGCAGGCAATAGAAGAGAGTATCCTCCGCAAAATATTTGTTTGTGAAAAACAGTAACCAAGAGTAATAGGCCATCCATGTTCGCAATGAAGAAAGATTGCCAGAATGGTAGAAAAAGTTCAAATGCAGATATTATCTCACAGTAGAAGATCTAAAAGCATCTCTAAGATCTAACTCAAAGGAAATGGTTGAGTTGCTAGCTTAAACCAATAGACATTTTTGTCATTTAACGAATACCTGAATTCTATAATTTCCTGTGAAGGACCAAAGTACAAAGGGATTCAAAAAGGAATAAGACAAGAGGGTAGGCCCCTCTAACCGCAGTAAATATGATTGCTACATGGCTTCACCAGTTCACTAACAGCCATTACAGCTCTCTCAGTGGATATAGTATCCACTAAGCCTCTGCTTTACAGTCAGCTATTTATAACAAAAATCTGCTACAGCTGTGTGTTGCCATGACCATTGATAAAATGGGAATCACCACAGAGCTAAAAGACAAAGAAATAAAGGGAAATTTCATTGACTTTGCACCTCCAAAGAATTCTGCTCAAGAATATGCAAAGTGTTTCATTGATCAACTCTCTTTTTTATGATGGAATTTTTCATCTATTATTACCATGAAAAAAATGAAACTGGTATTCATATTTTATAATGTATTATCTCCCTGTCTTGTGAAATTCATTCTGAATATAAATATTTATAATATTAGCTAGATCGCTAGAAAGCATTTCATATTTAGCGGGCTACCTGCATAAAAGAAGTTACAGAGGACTCATTGTTTTCAGGGCAAGCAGTAGAAATAGTTCACGCTTTACTGTAAGCATGTCTTCTTGCATTTAGCTCCTTAGGTTCATGTCATTTCAAGATGTTTTTGTCCCAGTCTGGAAAAAGGATCAACACTGTTGTTTGTGTATTTGTTTGTACTCTGACATCACTCTCTCTCTGCCCATGCACATCCCCCAGTAAGTTCAGAGGCTTAGTTTGCTTTGCTGTTTTCCTTTCTGATTCTTGTCAATCTCCAGGATGATGTACTGTGACAAATATCACCTTGTATTAATGTCTTCCATGTTATTTGATGGAACAAGTCATAAAACGAAATGATATGCTATTTTCCAAAGGAAGCTCACTGTCAGAATTATGATTTACTCTTAGGTTTGTACTCACTGCTTTTTGCTTCAACATGTAATAAATTTTCTAAGAATTCCTAAACGGCAAGCAGAAACAAGCTATACAATACTTCAAACAAGAGGGAAGCTATCTTCTGTAAAAGGTCGTAGTAGGAACCACAGTCACACTGCTACTTGCAGTTACTAATGAAATGGAGGATGGAGAAATCTCCCATCCAAGCTGACTGTTGGCCTTTTACAGATGGTAGCATTACTGCAAATCAGTATTCTTACTGGAATTCTTACTATATGTTCCTAGTTATTTTCTCCATTGAAAGCTTAATTTTCCTTATTTCAGTCCGTCTATCAGTTAAGTACGCAAGCAGTGCCAGTGAAGTGACATATTTAGGTATTTTCCTAACAGAGTCTTACACTCCAAGAAACAGATAAGAGGTGGTCTCTTGATGAGCAGTAAGCTCATCAACTTTCACAAGACCTTTCACCATACAGCTCTGAAGACAGAAGTAAATGAACAAACTCTCCACTCAGAGATGCTGCCCTACATTACAAAAGGTGGAAGCTAGCTCCTAAACAGTTCCAAGTAATTACACTAGCTCAAGTTTGGATTTGGGATGTGTGTTTTTTTAATATATATATAATTATTAACATCTACTCAGGGTTGGACTTCAGTACTTTAGTAAAACATGCACAATGAATGTCAATATTCAGCATTAACAACAAAAAATAGCCCAGAGCATTGCTGTACTTAATAGCAGTTGTTATTATAACCACCTTCAAGGATGAGTTCCAAATTAAACATTCCTATAAAATTTTCTATGATGATTTTCTTTTCTTTTCCACTAACACTTTTTCATTTATTTCATGGATTCTTAGATATGATACATTCTGCTTGCCAATATGCACTATAAACATCCCCTTCATTTTTCATACCAGGGCTTACTGGTCATGTCCTCATTCTTTTTTTCAGAGAGTTTCAGCCTCCATATTAGAATGTTGCATTGAAGAAGATAGTTTTGCAATTTGATAATCAATTACTATGGCAGAATCAAACATAACGAAGTCCATTATCTCTCCCTAAGTCTCTCTGACTCTGAGTTATTGGCTCCTCTCTTTTTTCTGTCAAATACCTGAAAGTTCTTACATTTGTAAAAAAATACTAAGTTTGAAAAATCAATATTTTTTTGCAAAGCGAAGTTTCCTGCTTTGTTTCACTAGGTACTAGGCATAAAACGAACCATACTGGAAAGATCAGATAACAATGACTCACTTAAGAGGATGATTTTTCATGCATTTTGTAGAAAAAAATGCTGTAAAAGCACTCTTTTTGACATGAAATATATGGTTGTGTTTTCTATAACACAGTATTTTCACAACATTAGGTCATTTTGTTTTCATCTTAGGATTTGGTTTTCCACTCACTGAATTTAGCGCAACAGCAGTCAAACACCAAGGGTGCCTGAGCTCTTCCCTCCTCTTCCCCTGCCTTGCCCATCTATCAAAGACCTAACATTTTTTTCAAAAGGAAATATTTTTCCAAGAGTTCAGCAAGCTGAACCCAACTGCTCTTGTGGTGCTTGCATTTCTACTAATCCTTCTGAAAATAAATGGCAGAAGTAGAAGCAAGCCAAGCAGGACCACATCTATCAGTGCTGTCCCATGATGGCACAGATCAAGTGTAACATTGATGCTGTACCTTTATCCCGAACGAGAATAACATGTAAATTCTAAACACCAGTATACATAAACAGTATGATTTTGTGATACTGATATGAAATGTGAATACGGCCCCCTCTTTCTGTGACCACGTCTCCTTTCAGGATTTCAAGAAAGTATCAAAAAGTTAAGAAATGATCTTGTTAGGTTTCAGATTTGTGTCTTTTCAACAGAAAAAACAATGTAGTAACACTGCAGACTATTTTTGGGTATAGCTAAAAGTCATTTTTAATAGGTGTAAATTCTACTCATACATTTTTGTGGTTTTTAAATATTAAATGAAAGAAAGATGGTCATTATTAATATGACATGTTGGAAAGAAAATGAGTTCATAAATATATTTGCATTACTTAGTTATAGCATTCTATTTCTATTCCTCATGGAAATCGTATTAATATTAAGCATAATTTTTAAGCCACAGAATGTATGCAGCAGAGATAAAGGCTGCAATACTATAAGCTGCTGCATAGCTATACCGTACATCATCCTGATACATCCTAACCATTTATATCCTACTCTTTACTGGTTACTGTAAGCAAGGGCAGTTAGTTTGGCCTTACTGGAACTGGACAAGAGACCCATCTTTCATATTATAGATTAACCTGCCTCACAATCCCATGATAAATATGCTGCAATTTTTTTATACATTATTTATTTAGTATGTTTCTGCTCACTTGATCTAAAAAGTTGGTATTGAATTTCTAAAGTTTTATCTTAAACTTTATATCTATGCATCTACCCGGAAAGGAGAAATAAAACTTTAAGGGTGTATCTTAGGTAAAAAAGTAAAAGCTTTTAGGTTTTTGTTTTTCTCATACCTGAAAAAATGAACTGAAGCAAACAACATACCTTGCAAATTTACACTTTTTTACTAACTATGAATTTTTCATAAAGAAATCTAGATTTTTAAAACTTTGTGAAATATGATTGTATTTTCAAAAGGAAAATGAAACTCTTGAATGAGTAGTTTATTCAAATCTGGTTTATGTCACAGGAAGCTCATGAACTACCTATTGGATCAACTATTACCTTCATTGTCCACTGTTCAGAATGAGCCGTTCATTGCCTGAGGTTGGTCACCGAGGTCACATGATGCCATTTATATATTTATCAGTAGAACACCCACAGTTTCAGAGTTTCTGAGCATTTATGGAATAAAATCTCATTTGAAAACTACACAAAGATTTCTAATTTATTTTTTTTCCCCCAATACTAAGCGTTTGGATCCTGTTCTAAACACTACTACATTTAATGAAAATTCTCCGCTGATTTTAGCGAGATTGTATCAAGTCAAAACTGGTTACCTTTTAAAGGCATGAAGGCTCAGAGGAGGCAAAAGGAGGGAGTCACAAGTATTTTCAAAGTGATAAAAAAAACCTAATCTCAATTAGGCAGTTGTATTCATCCATTCCCAATCCCCAGCTCACCAAGTAATTTTAGTTTATCAGCCGCAGTATACAGAAATGTATGCCTGCATTTTAATCAGCACAATTCACTCCTCATTTCATTCACATTTCCTTATAAGGGGTATACTCATCCTCTTAACATATATACATTTGGCAAGAGCAAAATGCAGCTTTGGGGGAGTAGAAATTACAGAGGAGCTTTAAGGTTTGTATTCTAAAAGAGTCTGTGCTTATGGTCGTATACCCATCGAGCCTGCTTTTTAACTGAGCCTGCAAGCAGCACTACTGGAACCAAGGGCCAGTTAGTAAGTCTATTGTAAAATTTGCTTTTGAGAGTTTACATGTAAGAATTCACCATAGGATGAAATTTGGCATCAAAGGCCCTAGCATAAAGCACTCTCAAAATGACACTAGTGTGGAAGAAAATCATTTTAGATCTAATTCAATATTTCAATGGGGAACTGCAGAAAGTGTTCAAATCTGCTAAAAATCTGGCTTTTATAGTATTGTCTCCAGGAAGGTGTCTGATAGAAAACTTTCAGTGCCAAGCAAAAACAGAATTATCCTCCATTTAGAAGGAAGTAAATAGATCATTTCTCTCTGACCTCCAAAGAGGAAGAACTATTCTATCCACACATTGGTGAAATGTAATAAGAAGAATGATACTCTTGGGATCCGTTCTACCAATGAAAAGCCACTGAGCACACTAACAGCATAGATAATAAAGGTAGTTGCATGAAAAATGAGGAATTTAAAGGATTGCTGGGAATGGGACTCTGGCCAGTAAGAAAAAAGGCTTACAGACTAGCTAGGGGCAGTGAGTATAATTTAATATATTTCTGGCAGAAAACAAATAAGAAAATACTCATCTGCAATTACAGAAGATGTCATCTCTTTTGAACTACAATTTGCAGAATCTATTTGTAAATACTACTGCATTTTTTCTTCATCTCCATCCCTATCCCAGCACAAAGCCTTTGCTCTACAATGGCACTCACAACACGTATACTGAGAAGTTCAGGAAAGATTAATACACTTTGGAGCAGGGTAATATTTCACATTCCCACTACACTGCACATTATTTGCAAGTTCATTCAGAAAGATACTGATAAAATAAGTATTTGGAATTTTGAGATCAATGGGGCTTTTCCATAGCCCCGTGCAAGAGCATAATGGTTTTGCTCCAGGAAAAGACTGGTGGCTGTAGCTGGCTCCCAGGTTCTTTCTGCCCTTGGAAAATTGATCTATATTGGGCTGTTAACCTGGTACAGTTCATTTCTCTGGCTTAGCTCCATGGATGTAACACAGGCTCTACTTTAACCCACATGCGTGTGTGGTTGAAATGAGTTTTCCTAAGGAGAGCAGCCATCTTTGTGCCAATTTGTTAGATCTGGCTTTTGTCCGCGGATTGTTAGAAAGACAACTGATCCGTATGAAACATGGGAAACGCTCACCTGAGTCCCACCTCTCTGCCCCACCATAAGGCTTAGAGCTCTGCCTGGACACATGCTCACCGGACCCAACTCAAAGTCCTCCTGCACACACCAGAGTACACTCTGCAGTACTGCACCCCACATTTAGTGTTGGTGGCAGGGTTTGGTCCTGCCTCAAACCCTTCTCAGAATATTTTGCTAGGAAAAAACACCTCTGGCTTAAGTGATCCCAGCTGCTGATTTCTGTGGGGTCTGCCTGAGCAGGGTGAATTATCAACAGTTATATCACTGGAAAAGATTCTACTGATTTCTCTTAAAAGAGCTTACCTAGAGCCACAAGAACATGACACTATATGAGCTAAGTAAGTTAGTGCTTTCATATCCTGTTTTTTTAATGTGAGACTGTGCATTCCTTAGTCCATACTAATTCATCCTCTGGATAGTTGCTTCACCATGTCAGCTATGCTTTAGAAAGCCGTTATGCTGCATCAAAGTTTTCTCATGATTATAGCAAAAAGATAAAACATGTAAACTCCAGTGTAAAACACTGATATATTAAATTAATATCTCAAATTGAGAATACCATCAAACATTGGTGTTGTATCAAAATGTTTAATATATGTAGGCCAGTTGCCATGGAGATGGCAAAGCTTCCAGAATGATTTTGTAGTAATGGCAACAACTTCAGAACCTAACTGCTTCCAATTAGGCTATAAAGCTGCATAAACAGGGAGAAAAATGGCAATTGCTATTCTTGATACAAGTTAGCTATCTGGTATATTTCTGAGCAGGTGTTTCAAGAAGAAAACAAGTATTATCAGTTGTTGTACATGTTCCTATGCTATATTTTGTTTACAGAGGCCTCAGCTTTTGCAGTGGGTAGTACAGTCTGTATTACTTTGAATTGAATTTAAGGTGTTCAATAACCGTAACATCTGCTTTTTGCAATTTTCTCTGCTCTACATAAGCACTTTTCTCTTCCACATTAAGAATGAAAAGAGCCGGCAATAAACTGCTTACCTGCAGTCTCAGTAAAAAACTTACTTAGTAGCTCATGAGGCTTAAGACATCACATTTGACCCTGGCAGCAGGTGTAATATCCTACCTAAACTGCGTTCCAGTTTGACCTAAAATTAACTTGGTCTTTTTAGAGGAAGAAATTAACGTGTCCTGTAAGGCTGTTGTCTTCTGCAGATCAGACTGAACTTGTCAACTGCAATCAGTGATGATTTGAGGGAATTTTTGAGAGGCTAAGATGGCATTTTCCTGTGCTCTGACTGGCTGAAGCTTGTCTCATGTCCGTTCATCCACATTCCATATCTTTGTAAACCAAGTGACATATAAGCAACTTTTAATGCAAATTAAGACTAAGTCCACTGAATTTGCTAGACCTGTATAACAGTAACTCTGACATGAACAGGGAACCGATACCCCTGTATCCTTCCAATTTTACAATTGGTGATTTTCTTTTCTGTCACCAGGAAAAGGTATAATAAAAATTACAAAGGGAACAAGGTGGAACAGAAAATGAAATTATCTCAATCTAGCACCCACAGTTTGATTTTGTATTATGAAAAATACATTGATATTCAGTGGCACTTTATGACAGAGAATCTTACTGGGGGCAGTTTAGACTACCATACCATCTGAGATACTGCAATAACCAAAAGGCTGAATTGGTGATGCATATTTTAATAGACAAAGACTTGCAGCAATTACTCTTTATGTATTGAGTGCATTATTATTATATGCAAATATTAGTGAAAAAAATAATAGGTGATCCAGTCCCTGCTTTCCTCTAGTAAAAGACTGACAAAATAACTAGTTCCATTAATATGAGCTTTCCAGTGATACTTGAAGTGTAGAATAAGCAAGTCTCATTGTTTTCATCTAACACTGTCTGAAAGGAGGCTTAACCTTTAGGAGTTTTGAAATGCATTGGCCTAACAGTACTGGAGGTTTACATTGAATTACATTTTTGGGGGGGGCAAAGCATCTATTATGCTGCATCTATTTTGGGATTACAAATAAATGATATCTTTTGTAGAGTCTATCTATGTTTCTTTAACTTCTGTGAGAGCAAAGACAACCCACAGCTTCATGAAAGAGTTATTGCACACATCTTTTGTGAAAGCAGTTGATATTGAGATCTGAGATACACTTGTTTTGGGAGAACACAATTACAGGAAGCAGACTCAGAAATAGAACACTAAACCGTCTTATTTCACCAGAGAAAGTCAAATCAGAAGGGAACATTCCCAACATAAGTTATTGTCAGCGTTAACTGAAATAACCTGTGCATTTTAGCAGTTGCATATGTGTAGTCATTGGGGATTTTTCCACCTACATGTGTTTTTTTGCCCCCTGCATCTGTCAGATAAATCAGAGGCCCAAATGAAAATCTAGTACTCAGGAACATTATGTATTATAATATTATGTCACACCCCCTGGAGGGTTGCAGGTTCATAATGAAATGAATAAATTACAAGGAAGCAGTTTGAGATCCTGAAAGTTTCACCTGTCCTTTAGGACAAGCATGTCAGGATAAATTACATTTAATTACACGGACCACAGGTTAAAAAAAAAAAAAAAGATAGAAAACAAAATAAAAGCATTATCTTTCTGTCTGAGGCTCCATGTATGTAAAAGTGAATTGATCTCATTCACTGCTGCATTACTTAATTACAACTCCACAGAAGTGACATTGAAATGGATTTCAACTAGCAGAAAAATAGAAAAAGAGTGTTTAACTAGGCCCGTATCTCAATATTTAAAAACAGGGTAAATGGACAAAACTAGCTAGGTGTTGATTATTATATTAATGTAAACCCAAACAATTGCTTGGGTTTTTTCTCTTGTCTGTATAGCCTTCTCCTACAGAAAGAAAAACACTCAGCAGTTCCCCAAGATCATATTTTGAAATTTTAAAACAATTAACACAGCAGGAGAGTGTACACAACAAGTAATTTGTTTCCACATATTAAAATTCTTGTAAAGTAGACAGCACCTATAATTTCCTTCTTTTTGTTTTACAGTAGTATTTCAAAGCAAGTGCCAAGAAAAGATATGGTAGACCTTGTTTTGATTTAACCTGAGGCTCACAATAGAGTTACTTCATTGATTTCACTGAATTTGTTGTCAATTAACATCTCTGTTTAGGAAAAAATGTTAGCTTTTCCAAATGTTAGCTTTCCAAACCTTTATATCTAGGTTTATGTGAAGGTTTATGTCAAGGATATGAGAAGTTACTCCGTGCATCCTTTTAAAATCGTGCTACAGCTGTCTGTAACTTACCAAAGGGGCAAAGACAGATAGATACAAGACACATTCTGTAATATAAACTCTTCATAGCGTTACAAAATGGTAAACCACCAGCAGACAGGCATTCTATTCTAAACAAGAAAATTATGCCATGTCATCTTCAGCACCATTTCTGAACAACATCACTGTGTAACATCAGAGACCAGCCATTGATAGCTTTTTAGCAATCATTAAAAAAAACCCAGCTCACAACAGACTGACTTACGTAGGAACCTGCCATCAACACCACCCACATGGATTTAAGGAAAAGATCTTCCAGGCAGCTTATACGTGGCTTTAATCACTTCCCACTGAAATCAGCAGTGAGATGCCAACTGACTTCCGTGGAATCCAGTTAAAGCCATCAGACTGTTCTTCTGTCTTTGCGTCCCATCCTAATAAAAAAAGAGGACTTTGGGGAAAGTGAGTCTTTGCCATGAGGAAAAAAAATAAATATGTTTTTGTAAAAACACTGCTTACAGGAACTGGAGTTTCCACGTGTTTCCACTGAGGAAGAAGAGGTCTGAAAGGATAAAACAAAAAATGTTGAATGCTGCATCTCTATGGTTTCAGCTTGCCCAGCTTGATTGCAGAGCCATCTTCTGGTTGCAAATAACAATTTCATACTTGCTGAAACTAAGTGTGTGTGTGTATTTTACTTCAGCTATGCATTTTGAAGTGTTTCAATTCCCAGCTTTTAGCTGGTTTAGAAAAATGACACAGAAAGAAACGGTGTGGATTCTGCTTTGTTCTGAATCCAAATAGCCCAGTGACACATCAGGATTTTAAACAGAGTCTACATTATGCTTTTAGGACCATTTATGATTAGAAACTAAGACTGCAAACATGGACCTTGAGGAGTGGTGAAACCAGCAGGACAAAAGTCAATAGCAACAGGATGGGAAAAATTCTGGACGGATCCTATGAACGGTGTCGTTACACAATGCATCTTCCCTGCTGTTTCTAATAGCGTTACTTTCTGAAACACAGAACCACCTCATAATTTTTCTTTTTCTTTATTTCTGAGCATTTTCTGGTTTGGGTTGATTGCTGTAAATTTTAGTTAATACAGTTTTGAACTCATTACAGTGTTAGAGATGTCTGCCAAATGATTATAGCCCAGATAGAAAACTAATCATACAGCATCTCAAGCAAAGCATGAGTGTTACAATGTCACTCTGGTTCACAATACATTTTGTTATAGTGGTGTGATTAGAGATGGCTGATCTGATTCCAGTATAGGTCTCGCCTCACATCTTTCCGAAAGGCTAAGGGTTACAAAGGCAGAGTTAGCAGTTTCTCAATGGGATCGTTAGAAGAGACGGGAGGGAAACACTAGGGAAAAATGTTGTATCAAAAAAAAAACCTCTTTGTTTTCTGTTTTGGAATGAAAAGAGGCTTCTACATTTTTACAGCTGAGACAGCAAGACATTGATCCCCATCCCAAAACATCAGAGATCCAGTGGCTGTGGCTCGCTATGGCTCAGAAGAAGAAATGAGCCCCTCACACTCTGACAGTTTAAGCTGTGCCTTCCACATTCCAGGTAACGGCTCTAATCACAGACCACCTCATTTATCTTGGAGCTGTTCCAGGCTCTATAAGCAATTTCATTCCCATTAGAGCAATGATGTGAACCTCAATCTGCCACCTACATGCCAGGTAAGTTTCCTAACCACAGGGCCCCCAAATCCTTTCTCTTTTATTCAGAATGCAGAATTATTTATGGAAACTTAAACAGCTCCAACAGAAGTAAGTGCAAGAACAAGACTGGCTCTTAAGCCTCTAGACAGCAGATTAGAGCCTTTCTATATATACATGCCAAGGAATATACAAACTACTTGGCTTGTTAGCCTCTTTTCTCCCAAATAGAAATTGAAATTTGAATAGTGCTTAAAGGCCTTCACTATTAAAATTAGCATTTTCTCACAAAGTTCTTCTTGTTGGTACACTGGCAAGAAAACATTTGGTCCTGAAATTTGTGTCTCATTGTAGATGAGGCCAGCTGATATGACACAAAATAGGGCAAATATATATATAGGTAGGTAGCCCTCGTGCTCTCAGTGCAGAACCCTAACAGTTCCATGGCTGATCCTGAGGCAGTTCATAGCATAAAGTCAAATGCTGCTTCCTTAGCAACTCTGCAGCCATCAGGGAATTAAAGTTATTAAAGTCTGAATTTTATGAAAGACTTACATCTTAAATTCAACAGTACCTAAGCCAGGTACTATTGAAATCAGTGGTGGAACTCACTCCAATTCAGCAAGGCTAGATTCTAACAGCCACAAAACTTATATTTGTTGCATTTGAAGTGTTCTTGTTCTTTGCCTTATACGCACACATGCACATATGCTTATAAGGAAACAAATATATTAAACTTCAAAATATTTTTGGTATCTGATAAAGAACAGATAACTTCTTTTCATGATTATTTTTATTTTTAAATTTCTATACTGTTTTGATGCTTGGCTGCTGCTGTGAGACAGGCTTACAAACGGTATGCTTTTATGTTCACAGAAGCACAATTGAACTATTTAGTTCACATTACACTGATTGCTGCTGAATAGAAGACTTTTGAAGTATCACTTTAAATCTGTTTGATATTTTAAAAACAAAAGTCCTATATGTGTTATCTTCAGAGTAAAGACTTTCAAATTATTTCCTGAGAATAATTGAAGTAAGTTAAATTATTTATAACATTTTAAAAAAGCAAGTTCTGTTAGGTCTTTTAGATCAGGTCCTAACAGAAATTGTTTGTTCTCTGAATGTGTCCTTCACATTGCTTGCTCTTAGAGTTTTAAAAGCATATTATTTATAAGTAAAAATAATATTTTACTAGTAGCTTTTGTTTAATACCCCCTAATTCTTTACCTGTATTTCTGCTAAGGAGGGAGGTTCACAATCGGTATCAAAAGTTAGAAGAACAAACCATTTCTGAAACCAGGGACTAGTTCCTTAACTGAGTAAAGGTCAGGTTCAGCTCACCTACAATAACTAGAACTAGATAAGGGTATGGCTTGGTGCTGGCAGAAATAGCGCTCCTTTTATATCAAATCAAATAGAACTGGTTGGTCCACGAGACTAACCTTACCACACTCAACACCTATTAAATTCATCAGAAATGGGCAGCAGGGAGCGTGCAAGTCATCCACATTACTGTCACAGGGAATGTAACTCAGAGACCCTCGCAGGGGTGGCGTTTTTGCACCTGCATTGGTATTTCTGAGGTTTGGTGCAGATGTTCTGGGACCAGCTTTTTATGGCTTGTATGGTCATGACAGCCCTCCTGCGTGCCCTCTCGCTGCCACAGCACTGCAACCTCAGGCAGGAACAGAGTCAGAACAGTTCTCAAACTACTGCTTCATTTCTACACAAGAAATCCTTGAATACAGAGAGGAATACTAAATGTATATAATCTTATATATATAGACACACACGTCTATATATATAATCACATTACATACGCATAGCTATATGCATATGCCTATATATATGTATCCATACTTTTTATATAACAAAACCTCTACAAATATATGCAGGGTTTATATATGTACAATAAAGGCTCTGCTCTTGGCTAGAGAAAGATTTTTTCCAAGTTCTAATAGCACAAAAGCCATAGAGAAGTTCAATTAAAATGAGTGGTGAAATTTTAAAGTGCTGTATGTAAGCTTTTCATGCTTTTCCTGTCATACCCACTGGCTATGACATTAGTAAAAAACACTTCAAAGTAACATTTTGGATGCTCAGCTCATGCTTTTCTATAACTATTTTTAAAGCGATCGTTATCAGCACTATTTTAGTTTCTTCACTTTTTCAGTTAGTTTTCCAAACACTTCAAGTGGAAAATAATACAAAAGGAAGGAAAAAGAAAAAAAAAAAGACATGGAATCATAGAATCATAGGGTCGGACGGGACCTCTGGAGATCATCTAGTCCAACCCCCCTGCCAGAGCAGGGTCACCTAGAGCAGGTTGCACAGGAACGCGTCCAGGTGGGTTTTGAATGTCTCCAGAGTTGGAGACTCCACCACCATATGCTCAAATGCTAATAACAGACGTGCAAAAACATTCCACAGTTGTATATGAAAATGGTAAAGAAAATAAAATCAAAAGCCCCTTTATAATTATAATTGTTTAGCTCTTCTCCTATATATAAGCGGTTTTTCACACATTTCTATTTGGTAAGCTGTGTCTTTATTTACAAGCAGAGTATTTGTTGCAAATTAAAATAATCAATATTTATAATTTTATGCTAGATTGATTATTAATTTCAGTTTATTTTTCTTTTTATCATCAGGGGTTGTTCCTCTCTCACTTCTACTTGGAGGATCAAAGAAGTGGAATCAGAAAGGAAACAAGTATGAGACAGATAAGTGAATCAGAATGATTTGTCAAGACACAGATTTATAAAATAGCACAACTTCCAGAGAATTATATACAAATTATAGTAAGTTCTAGTGGCATAGGAGAATATACTTCATGACTTACCCTCTGATGTGATTTGTGATGCGATGTGATTTGAGAAGAAAATAAATTATCAGTCACTTGAAAGAAAAACAACTCTGATTGGGGGCATGGTTTTGATTACTAGATGCCTTATTCATTTAAGCAATTGTCTTCTAAAACATTTTTACAGGAAGGAAAACTTGGGGAGATATAGTTACAGAATAAAGGTCTGATTGATAGAAGGGGAACAAGGACCCACGGAAAGAACCTGAATTTGTAGCTATTTGATATGGACTTCTAAGCACAAGTTGCTACTGGTGATGTGCTGCACAAATTCTTATTTTATGCAGTGCTAAGAAACTAGAAACTGGACATTTCCTCCATGGATATATCCACAGACTAACCTTTGTCAGTGATTTCTAAATAACATTTAGTTATTTAGTAAACAGTTTAGTTTTACGCTTTCTTCTGTCCTTTCAGAGGAAGATATCTGACAAGCAAAAGCAAAATCTTTTGCCCCTTAACCTGACACCTCAAAACACCTATCTGCAATCATAAATTTTCAGCAACACATATCGTCAAAAGTCATGTCCAATTACAGTGAAGATGTGTAGAAATCAACAGGGAAAAAAAAAGGAATTTAACAATTTGCACAAAGCTCTAAATTACACTGATACGAATCTTCTGAAAAGTTTATTTCCTCCTACTGTCAGCCTCCTAATATATGATTACTGTGCACTGAGATCACCAAGGAGCAAAGAAGCTCTTCTTTTTAAAAGAAGGCACTATAAAATTCTGTAGCACTGAAAGAAAAGGGGAAAAAAAACCCTACACTGGTCCATTCAGTTTTCCAGAAAGATGAAATGAAATACCATAGATAACTGTCTATGTTGATTCTTGCTCAGGAAATCAATGTTAATTCAAGACAAAATAAAAAGCTCTTAAAGTTATCCTCACTTGGGAAACCCTTCCTAAAAAAATTACTGTAAGTTTGCATATATACTTCAATATTATATTTAATTTGACTTTAAACCCACATTTCAACTGAAGCATATGTTTAAATGCCTTATGTCAATATAGATGGACTTAAGTGCTTTCTTGAAATAGGATTTATGCCACAAATTATGCCTTAGATTATTACATTGAAACGAGTTTCTAATTATAATGTATTACCATTTATGTTGTCTATTTTCCTGCTCCATTTAATCAGGCTGGAAGGAAAGCCATTCTCGTAATTTCATTTTTTGTTGTAGATGGATGGGAATTAGAACAGAGGCTGTAAGCAGCTATACGTTGGGGAAATCAGGATTCAGATCCAGAAGCATTTAATCTATGTCTTTGAGATTTTTGTCAACTCTTGTAATGCCGGTGTAGGTTCCAGCAATTACATAATCATCAAATAATATTGGCCACTTTCGGATGCCATCAGTGTCATTCCCTTGTTTTTCGATTTACAACACTGCAACCCTTAAACAATGCTATTTTCTCTTTTCCTTCTTGCTTAATTAGATTTCTACCCATAGATTTCTGTCATAATACCATTGGAGACTTCTTTCTACTTTGGTTTTAACCAGACAAGTTATTTACACTGAACTATTAACGCAAAGAAAGAAAATGAAATTACACTGCACAGATGACAACCTTGAAATTAAGGACTGAAAATAAACAAAGCATTCAAATGAAAAATTTAGCCATTTTTCCTTAATACACAATGGATTAAGGGCACAGGGTAAATTCCATCAACCTAATTAGGAAGCATTAAGTGATCTACCTCATTGATCATCTCTTTAGTGTTCTTATATGAAAGCAGTATTGATTTTTTGTATAAGAGATGTCTTTTTTCTTCAAATTTTTCACACCTGCCTTCACAGTGAATGTCCTGGTTCCGGTGGGGATAGGGTTAACTTTTCCTGGTATTCCATGCCATGTGAGCCACGCCCACCCTGAGCTGCCGGGGGAGGGGGCAGGAAGTTGCTGCTTAAAAGCGGGCTGGGGCGGCCCCGGTCCGGCCGGCGAGCGGCGGGGGGAGCGGCGGTTCCGTAATCGCGTTTGTATATTCCCCTATCCGTGTTGTTGTTGTTGTTGTTGTTTGCCTGTTCCCTTTGCTGTTCTGTTAAACTGCCTTTGTCTCAACCCAAGAGTCTTGCCTTTTCTTACGATTCTTCCTGTGTTTGGAAGGCACGAGCGAGCGACACGTGGTTCTTTGTTGCCATCTGAGGCTAAACCACGGCAGTCCTTTTGGCGCCCAACGTGGGGCTCGAAGGGTTGAGATAACGACAGAATCCAACTAGAACGTGGAAAAAACGGTTTTGGGTTTTTTTGTATGCATTTATTTTATTAGGTAAGTAGTCACTGGTCATCATGTTGCTTGGTTTGTTCTCATGGCTGTGTTACATAAATTCCTATATGGCTTATGTACTCCCTGCGATGCTGTTTACCATGTCTGGAACAGGGATGAGGATTATCATTCTGCTGTCCTGTGCGATATCTGTTTATGATATGATAACATCACTGTTCAGACGGCTATTTTGGGGTGTTTATGCGGTTTTGCTGTCCTGTCCGTACATTGGACACCGTCTCTCAGAATTTGTTAATAATTTCCCCAGCCCTTTTGCCTCCCTTTTCTCCTTCGGGTCAGGTATGACAGCTTTTGAGAATTTTGAATATCCTTGGGATACTCAAACTAGCGTGTTCGTAGTGCTATGTCTCCTGAATACGTTCCAGGTCTTGTTTTGGGTTAAGCGACTATTTAAGACTACCACCCGGAGATCTGCTCCGAGGCTGGATAGTCAGGGGTGGCATGGCATGTGGGAGAGCATGGGCAGGTACCTAGAGAACTACTCACCTCCAATGGTCTGGGACTTCACCCCTGAACAATTACAGGACCCTGATAAAGTGGTAGAATATTTGAAGGGAAAATGCTGTGGCTATTCTAGAGAGGCACAACTCACCGCGCTGTGCTGGGCCCTGGCCAGTATCTACCAGGCACTGCTCAGAATTATGCAGCACCCTCAAGGGGAAGAGATGGAAACCAGACCTGCGGCGGCCCCTGCGGCTGCTGCAGCCCCTGCGGCGGCCCCTGCGGCGGCCCCTGCGGCTGCTGCAGCCCCTGCGGCGGCCCCTGCGGCGGCCCCTGTGGCTGCTGCAGCCCCTGCGGCGGCCCCTGCGGCGGCCCCTGCGGCTGCTGCAGCCCCTGCGGCGGCCCCTGCGGCTACTGCAATCCTTGCGACAGACACTGCGGCTACTGCAATCCTTGCGACAGACACTGCGGCTACTGCAACCCCCGTGGTAGCCACTGCCACTGAACCAGGGAACCAACCCATGCCAGTATCAGTTGCCCCCATACAGAAGAAGAAGTACACAAAGAAATCAGTTCGCTTAGTAAGAGATGATGATGAACCAGGGCCATCACGAGAGCAGGAGGAAGAGGCAGAACCAGAGATAATTACTCGATCCCTATCCTTGAGTGAGCTGCGGGATATGCGAAAAGATTTTAGCCGACTTTCAGGCGAGCACATTGTCACCTGGCTGCTCCGGTGCTGGGATAATGGGGCCAGTAGCCTGGAATTAGAGGGTAGGGAGGCCAGGCAGCTGGGATCCCTGTCTAGGGAAGGCGGCATTGACAAGGCGATCGGGAAAAAGACCCAAGCCCTCAGCCTCTGGAAACGACTCCTGTTAGGCGTGAGGGAGAGGTACCCCTTCAGCGAGGATGTTGTATGTCAGCCAAGCAAGTGGACTACCATGGAAAGAGGTATCCAGTACCTGAGAGAATTAGCCGTGCGGGAGATGATTTATTATGACTTGGACAATGCAGACTTACCCACAGACCCTGATGAGGTGCGATGCACAAGGCCCATGTGGCGGAAGTTTGTACGGAGCGCACCATCATCATATGCCAACTCCCTGGCAGTAATGGAATGGAAAGGTGAAGAGGGACCAACGGTGGATGAGGTAGCTGGCCGGCTCCGGCGATATGAAGAAAGTCTCTCTTCCCCCCTTGTCTCAGCTGTGGAGAAACTGTCGCGGAAGGTCCAGCAACTTGAAGAGAATATGTCCTACTCCCCACCTGCACGGGCCAGCATCTCAGCTATTAGAAGCAGGCATTTCCCCACTCAAGAGAGAGAGTACAGAGGGTACACACCACGAGGCACCCTGTGGTTCTACCTGCGGGACCACGGAGAGGATATGAGGAAGTGGGACGGACAACCTACTTCGATCCTGCGGACACGGGTACAGGAGTTGCAAGGAAGGACAACCACAAAAGGGGATCCCTCCAGGAAAAGTGCCGCCCCAGTTTCCAGTGGGCCGTTCCCCAGACAAAGCAGAAGGCTTGATCTTGCTTCTGATCCTCTTGAAGGAACTTCCAAGTCATTTATGCAAGAAGTGAGTAATGGATACTATGACCAGTATTAGGGGGGCCCTGCCTCCGGCCAGGTGGAGGAAAGGGATAACCGGGTTTATTGGACGGTGTGGATTCGATGGCCTGGCACATCAGACCCACAGGAGTATAAGGCTCTAGTGGACACGGGTGCGCAGTGTACTTTAATACCATCAAGCTATAGAGGGGCAGAACCCATTTGTATTTCTGGGGTGACAGGGGGATCCCAAGAGTTGACTGTACTGGAGGCAGAAGTGAGCCTAACTGGGAATGAGTGGCAAAAGCATCCCATTGTGACTGGCCCAGAGGCTCCATGCATCCTTGGTATAGATTACCTCAGGAGAGGGTATTTTAAGGACCCAAAAGGGTACCGCTGGGCCTTTGGCATAGCTGCTTTGGAGACAGAGGAAGTTAAACAGTTGTCTGCCTTGCCTGGTCTCTCAGAGGATTCTTCTGTTGTGGGGTTGTTGAGGGTCAAAGAACAACAGGTGCCGATTGCTACCACAACGGTGCATCGGCGGCAGTATCGCACTAACCGAGACTCTCTGATTCCCATCCATGAGCTGATTCGTCAACTAGAGGTTCAAGGAGTGATCAGCAAGACTCGCTCACCCTTTAACAGTCCCATATGGCCGGTGCGAAAATCTAATGGAGAGTGGAGGCTAACTGTAGACTATCGTGGTCTGAATGAAGTCACGCCACCGCTGAGTGCTGCTGTGCCGGACATGCTAGAACTCCAGTACGAACTGGAGTCCAAGGCAGCCAAGTGGTATGCCACGATTGATATAGCGAATGCATTTTTCTCAATCCCTTTGGCAGCAGAGTGCAGGCCACAGTTTGCTTTCACTTGGAGGGGCATCCAATACACCTGGAATCGACTGCCCCAGGGGTGGAAACACAGCCCCACCATTTGCCATGGACTGATCCAGACTGCACTGGAACAGGGTGAAGCTCCAGAACATCTGCAGTACATTGATGACATCATTGTATGGGGAAACACAGCAGAAGAAGTTTTTGAGAAAGGGAGTAAAATAGTCCAAATCCTTCTGAACGCTGGTTTTGCTATAAAGCGAAGTAAGGTCAAGGGACCTGCGCAGGAGATCCAGTTTTTAGGAATAAAATGGCAAGATGGACGCCGTCAGATTCCAATGGATGTGATCAACAAAATAGCAGCTATGTCTCCACCAACTAGTAAAAAGGAAACACAGGCTTTCTTAGGTATTGTGGGTTTTTGGAGAATGCATATCCCAGATTACAGTCAAATTGTAAGCCCTCTGTATCAAGTAACCCGGAAGAAGAATGATTTTAAATGGGGTCCTGAGCAACGACAAGCTTTTGAACAAATCAAACAGGAAATAGTCCATGCAGTGGCCCTGGGGCCAGTCCGGGCAGGACAAGATGTTAAAAATGTGCTCTACACCGCAGCCGGGGAGAACGGCCCTACCTGGAGCCTCTGGCAGAAAGCACCAGGGGAGACTCGAGGTCGACCCCTAGGGTTTTGGAGTCGTGGATACAGAGGATCCGAAGCCCGCTACACTCCAACAGAAAAAGAGATATTGGCAGCATATGAAGGGGTTCGAGCTGCTTCGGAAGTGGTTGGTACAGAAGCACAGCTCCTCTTAGCACCTCGACTGCCGGTGCTGGGTTGGATGTTCAAAGAAAGGGTCCCCACCACACATCATGCAACCGATGCTACATGGAGTAAGTGGATTGCACTGATCACGCAGCGAACTCGAATGGGAAACCCCAGTCGCCCGGGAATTCTGGAAGTGATCATGGACTGGCCAGAAGGCAAGGATTTCGGAATGTCACCAGAGGAGGAGGTGACGCGTGCAGAAGAGGCCCCACCATATAATAAACTGCCAGAAAATGAGAAGAAATATGCCCTGTTCACTGATGGGTCCTGCCGTATTGTGGGAAAGCATCGAAAGTGGAAGGCTGCTGTGTGGAGTCCTACACGACGGGTTGCAGAAGCCAGTGAGGGACAGGGTGAATCGAGCCAGTTTGCAGAGGTGAAGGCTATTCAGCTGGCTTTGGACATTGCTGAGCGAGAAAAAATGGCCAGTACTTTATCTCTACACTGACTCATGGATGGTGGCAAATGCTCTGTGGGGATGGTTACAGCAGTGGAAGCAGGGCAACTGGCAGCGCAGAGGCAAACCCATCTGGGCTGCTGACCTATGGCAAGATATTGCTGCCCGGATAGAGAATCTGGTTGTGAAAGTACGCCATGTAGATGCCCACGTACCAAAGAATCGGGCCACGGAGGAACATCAGAACAACCAGCAGGTGGATCGGGCCGCTAGGATTGAAGTGGCTCAGGTGGATCTGGACTGGCAACATAAGGGTGAACTATTCATAGCTCGGTGGGCCCATGACTCCTCAGGCCATCAAGGGAGAGATGCGACATATAGATGGGCTCGTGACCGAGGGGTGGACTTGACCATGGACACTATTGCACAGGTCATCCATGAATGTGAGACATGCGCTGCGATCAAACAAGCCAAGCGTTTGAAGCCTCTTTGGTATGGAGGGCGATGGCTGAAATACAAATATGGGGAGGCCTGGCAGATTGATTATATCACGCTGCCACAAACCCGTCAAGGCAAGCGCTATGTGCTCACAATGGTGGAAGCAACCACTGGATGGCTGGAAACATACCCTGTGCCCCATGCCACTGCCCGGAACACTATCCTGGGCCTTGAAAAGCAAGTCCTGTGGCGACATGGTACCCCAGAGAGAATTGAGTCGGACAATGGGACTCATTTCCGAAACAGCCTCATAGACACCTGGGCCAAAGAGCATGGTATCGAGTGGGTGTATCACATCCCCTATCACGCCCCAGCCTCTGGGAAGATAGAACGATACAATGGACTGTTAAAAACTACACTGAGAGCAATGGGTGGTGGGACTTTCAAACACTGGGATACGCATTTAGCAAAAGCTACCTGGCTAGTTAACACCAGGGGATCTAACAATCGGGCTGGCCCTGCCCAATCAAAACTTCCACGTACTGTAGAAGGGGATAAAGTCCCCGTAGTGCACATGAAGAATATGCTAGGGAAGACAGTCTGGGTTAGTCCTGCCTCAGGCAAAGGCAAACCCATCCGTGGGATTGCTTTTGCCCAAGGACCTGGGTGCACTTGGTGGGTGATGCGGAAGGATGGGGAAGTCCGATGTGTACCTCATGGAGATCTGATTTTGGGCGAGAATAGCCAATGAATCAGATTGTGTGCTGTTATAGCAGTTTCCTCAAGATCTACATCTTCAGCCTACAGACTGCGTGCATGAGCCACACCAGGTGCACCAGTCACAAGCTCCGAAAAATACAGCATGCAACAGACCAGCACCACCCAGCATCTCACCTGCCCTGAGAGACTGTTCTAACAGATGGAGCCCAAAGCCGTGGATTAAAAGAACTCAACGGACACTTTGGAGGGATGACCCATAAACTAAGGGTATTATATGTGTGTGTATATATATATATAACAGGGGAAAGTGGTGGCAATTCATTGGAACCTGCTGGGCGTGGCATAGATGGTATGGAATAAGGGGTGGATAATGTCCTGGTTCCGGTGGGGATAGGGTTAACTTTTCCTGGTATTCCATGCCATGTGAGCCACGCCCACCCTGAGCTGCCGGGGGAGGGGGCAGGAAGTTGCTGCTTAAAAGCGGGCTGGGGCGGCCCCGGTCCGGCCGGCGAGCGGCGGGGGGAGCGGCGGTTCCGTAATCGCGTTTGTATATTCCCCTATCCGTGTTGTTGTTGTTGTTGTTGTTTGCCTGTTCCCTTTGCTGTTCTGTTAAACTGCCTTTGTCTCAACCCAAGAGTCTTGCCTTTTCTTACGATTCTTCCTGTGTTTGGAAGGCACGAGCGAGCGACACGTGGTTCTTTGTTGCCATCTGAGGCTAAACCACGGCAGTGAACAAGATGAATCATCTTCTCACATGCCTGCACAACCAAATATATGCATATGCACAAATCTACTTTTTCACTGCTGAGTAAGACAAAATATAGAAGTAAGAGGAGATGGATCCTGAGCCTGGCCATGTCACAGAAGCCCCAGCACGACACCAGGCACACACCCTTTGCCAAACATAGCCATAGGATTCAAAATCTGGAATGATTTCCCAAAGGAAAACAAGTCAGTTTGGAACAACTCCTCCTCTCAGCTCACTGAATCAGAGGAGTAGAGGGGATAAGGTGTGATTATTTGAAAGATTCATCTGCACCTGGATTTGACTGAAGATGATTCCCCAGGTTGCACATCAGAAAGCCTTAGGCAGAGGTTAGGCACAAACAAATATGCTTTTATAATTTTAGAAAAAAGCAAATTCTCTACTGGTTTCTGAATAAACTTTATCACTAGTTCTTCTCTGCAGTTGTCATATTTTTAAAGCTTACTTCAATTATCTTTGTTCATGCAATTTTTTCCAAATTGGATGTTCCCATTGAAGCCAGATCCTTTAGTCAAATGAATACTGCCACAGATCATTGCAGTTCATGTGCTTATGCACAAGGCTAAATGCCCCAGTAAATCAGATTTCAGGATCCGTAAATACTATTTCACTTTTTTGTCTCTCTCATAGATTCCATATACCATATGTGGAAAAAGCTACTTTATTAGAACCAGCAATAATTATCTAGAAATCACTGGATAGAGCTGAGACTGTCTGACAGTTGCTCAGTCCTGGATGCTTTAAAAGCCCCTGACCAATAGGGTATATAATGTGCACTAATTGGAACAGTGACACAAGGGGAAGAGTAGACCCAAGGTGAGCAGGGTGGAGCCTGCCCTGAATGCACGAGTGGAAACAAAAGGGACAAAACACAATACGTGTGTGGGGGGTGAAGCTACTAAAATAATCAGAGAACAACTGAATGTCAGGCACTTGACTTATGATCTCAGACAGATATCACTATCTCAGGTAAGACCATCATGATAGGATGTGTTTTGAAACATCTGTAGCTTCTTGTGAGACTTATTAGCACAGCAACACAATTACCCTAAGTCAACTCCTAAAGCATTAAGAGTCCCAATGGCAATGGCAATGAACATTTTCTCCCCGCTCTCTTCCCACGACTCACATAGGTTACCTCATTAACACCGTCGCATATTATTGTTTTCAAATCAGAATACTGGAAGAATAGATTTGTATATATATACAGAAAATGCAGCATTAAAATACTACTGGAATCCAAAAATACAAGCCTTTAACAGAAGAGTGTCTTCTCTGTGCTGTCCCATCCCTGGGATTTTAGGCTAATGAAAGAAACTTCAGTGCACTTTACTGTAAACTGATACCTGACCCAGTAGATTCGAATTAATACAGAACTGATACAAAAGGGGTCAGAATTAGGCCATTGAATTCAATGTAATCTGTTGGAGAGCAAAATGAACACAAATGTGTTGAAACACCATCGAGAACTTATAGAAATACAGATTTTGCCTTTAATAAAAGAGGTATATACAATAGCTTTAATTTGCATTTCACTTGAGCCAAATTCATTTATGCTAACAGCATGGAGAATTGCTTTCATTTAAGTCTTGCTGCAGAAAAAGCACATTCATTTTTTTTTTCCAAAATAAGTTTTTTCACCCCTAACAAGCCAGTAAATTTAGAAAAAAACTGCAGCTTGTCAGTTTGACATTGTTTAATTTGCAACAAACTGTAAACAGAGTATAGAAAATGGAAACTCTAATAGAGACAGGCAGAGACAAACCATATTTTTTGTCACTAGAAAAATCTGCGTGGCAAGAAATGAATCACATATATTTGCATTTGTCCCTGTGACATAATGTTAAGTTTAATTACTTATGTGTGAAGCATCCTATTAGAAGGTATGCACCTAAAAATAAATAAATGTTAGTTTAGTTAATTGCAGTCTAAATTCTAGTCAATGAATGAGTATTCTGTACCCATTCATAGATGCTTCAAATTTACATACTTCAGAAAGCGTATAACACTCTCATTTGCTTAAATGTCAAATTATCCTGATAAATACCATTTGAAATGAAGAAATAGTCAGAAACCCCCTGAAGTGCAGCTCAACAATTTTTTGAATTGGAACGTCTAAGTCAATATGTAGGAGGAAAGCGTCATCTACTTCATTTCCACTAAGGAGCTGGTCCTAAATTTTATGCTAATGCACTTATACATGTTAGTGTTTCTTATTCACCATAACATTTATTATAGCACCCAGTCCTTCCAATTACTCTGTATCAAATGATTTGTTAACCACAGCTAGCCGTGAGGGAAGTTGTATACCCACATCCCCTTAGGCAAGCAGTTTCCTGGGTGAGGAGCACTCCTATTTATCCTAAAGTCTTTTAATATTTCCAAGTGTTTTAAACATTAGCTTTCCTTGCTTGAGGTTGCTTTGACAAGCATATAATATGCGTGAGAATGATGTGAATACAATACTTGAGGCCATTGAAAGACTTTTGAAAAAATTTCGTACTACCAAAATGAATTCAGTAACATAGCCACTGATCAGGAATACAAATAAACTGTAGTAGATCCCAAGAGCAATTGTATGCAGAAGCGTACATTTAAATATTTAATTACCCATATCCAAACTATTAAGATTAAAGATCCTGAGCTATAATTAGTCATAAAATAAAATCAGAAAATGGATCTTCTGTAATTTCTAATCCTCAATCTTAGACATATCTTTGAGTGGCATCTAATTATGATACTGAGGCCTCAGAAATGTTTAAAGATATGAGGTAGACAAATGCAACAGTAACACATTCAAATAGATAATGATGATACATATGCTGGGACCTCATTCAGAACCTATAACACTACTGGGATATACCACAAATATCCATCTAAAGTCCATATTGTGTGTACTCCTTGGTAATCTGACATATTGAAGATGCTATGATGAGTGAGCATCTAATGTGCTGGTTCAAATATTTGCAACAGCTGGAGTTTTGTTTCTTTTGCCTTTGCTTCCCCTCCATTTACCTTCACTAAGTGGGTCTTGTGACACTGACCTGCTAACATGCAACTTCAGTTGCATGGACTAGCTGTAAACTGTCCTGTCATTCATATTTTTCTTTCCCACTCAGCCACAGTGCCTTATACTGTCTAAATTTCACCTGGCAACCTTTTCACTGTGGAAAATAAACCATTTATCACAAACAAAAATGTAGCTAATTTGGAGAGCATAATAGAGTCCTTCCACGAATCATTGTTGTCCCAATTCTTCAAGTAAATTAATAAGTTTAAACATGTTGAATCAGGCAATGACTCAACACATGGTTAAGCCAGGCTTAAATAAGTGTTGATGATTCCTGTTTTCTAATTGGGGCCATTAAGAATAAATAAACCCAAAAGTAACAGGCAAGAGAAGAATGTACTGAGAGAAAGCAAGCTGGGGAGAGAGAGAACTTATTAATAACATACTGAAAACTGAAGAAAAAGGTTTCCTGAATGGAACACCAAATGTTAATAACAAAAGAAAGAAGCAAAGAGAAATAAAAAGCACCTCAATGAGGCGGGCCACAAAGAATCAAGCTCAAAAACTGGTTAAGTTGTAGAGCAGAATCAAAATCAAACCATACTTTTGTAATTACAGTCAGTTTTTTATTTAATCCAACCAAATATCTAAATTATGATTCAAGAATACTTGACTTTTATATGTATCATTCTCAAAAGTCAAGTGTGCATTGATTGCATTTCAGACAACCAGATACATTTCCAAAACAGTGGAGAGGGAAAAAAAAGCCCCAGATTTAAACTACCCATTCAGCATGAAGTTAGCTGGAAATTGGGTGTGTTTCCACATGCTCTGCTCTTGCCAGGTGTCCCCTGCTCAAGGCTGCATGCACCAGGATGCTGCCTGCAACTCAGGGCAGCAGCGTGTGGCGCAGGTCAGCCTGGGCTGCTGAGCTGGCCAACCCCAAGGTCATCTCCTCTGCTGATAAAAGTCATTGTGAAGAGAGCTGGAAGCGAGGTCTGGCCCCAGTTTTCCCTTGTGAGCAGCTTTTAAGATGCACTGCACCACCGGCCTGTTTCTGACCCTGGCCTCTGACTCTGGCCCTGATCCTGACCTAGGCTTGCCACCCTGCATGGCTCCTTGCTAGAGAGGCCACAACTCCCACCTGCCACACACTCACACTTGGTTCCTGGCTCCCCGTCCCTTGCAGAGCAGCCAGCTTTGCTGCACCCTGACAGCAAGGGTGTGCAGTGTGAGTTTTAGCAGTGGACCTGGACAAACAGGTCTTCTGGAGCCCAGGGTCTGCATAAAACCACTACGTGTAATTCTGATGTCCTGCAAAGCTTCTAGGCTAATATTAGTTCATAGGCCCTGACTGCCATTAACCCTATTCTGATCCTCTTCTGACCTTGCAGGCACAAGCAATCACCCTGGCTACCTCAACAAGGGCAACAGACAGAACCGCACTCGTGAATTACTCTCCCTTTTCGTCCGGGTCACCCACCAAAGACTTTGTGAGGTGAATTTTCATTCTGACAAAGTGCTGTTTTGATGGTAGTTTTAAAATGTCACCAGACAAAGGCATGAACTTAACATAGGGGAGCTCCAGGCAACCTGGGTCTCTGAGTGCTTGGAGTTGGGCAGAAACCACTCTTCCTGTGCTGAGAAAGGAGCTGGCCACATAACCAAGAGACTTCTGAGGTGGGGCACCATTTTCCCAGCCTCAGTCAGCATCTCACAGGCTGTAGACAGGCTGTAGATAAAATACATTTTGTATGATGTCGATAAGATATTGACGTAATGACAAAGTCCTTAAGAATGGAAATATGAGGATTAAACAAGAGACTCTGTAGCAGTGGAAAATCTCAGTTGTTATATCAGCAACAGTGAGGAGGTTTCCTCCACCTTCAGTTTTTTAGTAAGGTGAGCCTGGAAGAATTACCCGTTCCCCTAAAGACCATCTTTCTGTGGTTGGTGGGAAGCTTTTCATGCAAATTTGGCTGTGCTTTCATTCCAGCTGGTTTTGCCTCTGAAGACGCTGCAGGTGGCGATTCTTTGTGTCCTTTGATGAGAGAACAGACAGCGGTAGGTGTCCTGTGGCTGCTGCTTGTAGGAAGTATCACAAAAACAACAAGCAACTTGCGTCTGTTGTGCAAAGCGTTTGAAGATCAGCTGCCAGCAGATGCATTTTGATCAGAGACAATGAGGGAGCACTTCCTAAGGCATTTTTCTTTGGGGATCTGTGAAGGAAATTGTTGAACATGGACGGATTTCCTAAAAAACTGCTTTCACTTTTTTTCCCCTGCCCCTTAACTGGTAATCCTACAGGGAACCCTAGGGGTGGGAACTGAGCATGCATGTAATCAGTTCTGTACATAATCAATAGACATACAGTATCAGGAAATTAATATTTCTAGCAAGGCAAATGACAACATGAATTCAGCGTTTGGGCTTGAAAGATTGATGTGAACTTCAATAAGATAACAACCAAGATTTTTCATAGTGACTTCAGACCCCTCAAGTTTCGAGGGCCAGATTTCCAGAGATCTTAACGCATTTGTTTCTCAAAAGGAGAGAAGAGAAATAAAACTCCTACAGATCACCCCCACAAACGCATCAAGGCACATGAATCTGAGAATAACATCCCAGGGCTGCTGGAACTTTTCCCACCAGTTTCATGTGGATGGCCCATGGATGGTTGAATGTTCAGCCTTATAAGGGTATGGCACTTTTTTCTTCAGGTGATTTTACTTTCTCTTCTATTTCTGGGGTAAAACATTCAATCATTTTTGCTACCTTAGTTTAATTTAGGTCAGAAACATCTTTCTGGCACCTAATTCTAATCTCAAAATGTCAATGACCAGTTTTTTCAGACTAGGATCACCCTTTCTTGGGTGAAAGTGTTAACAATACCGTCCCTAACAATTAGGGGATTTATTTGTATGTTTCTCTGACAAGGAAATCGAACTTTAGGTACTAAGATGGATGTTAAGTTCTAGTGATTATGTTGACCATTTAATTCACACAAATCTAATCACTTTCTCTGGGTCACTTTTTGAATGCTCTGTGCGAAGGCTTGGTTTCAGTGTTACAAGTTCTGAATTCGCATAGTTCTGTGCCTGCGCTTGAGATGCATCTGAAATTATATCCTAGGACAATCATTTTTCAGCTAAAAACTCCCATAGCTTAAATATATCACCAGGAAGGAGGAATTAATTTTTCCCCAGAAGATCATTTATTCATTAATAATTCCACGTTGGGGCAGTTGGAATTCTTTTTTAATTCTAGTATTCACTGAATGATTTCTGCTGAAGGAAAAATAAGAATTTCGGAAAAGTTATAATAAAAGTCTACTTCTATGTGAATGTTTCTCTCCTTGAAATGAAAACAATCTAATGCAGGTCAAACTTAGTGTCACAAGGAGACTACCTTTAATTTTTCTTGTTTGTTTGTTTGCTTCTTTGAAAGAAAAGGGAATGTTTACTTCTGGTTGATCTGAATATTTTTCAGGGAAGATATATGCTTAAATTTCACTAATTCACCTAGTGTTACCTGGCACAGACTGCAGTGACAAGAACTGGAATACAGTCGTTGGACTTTAAACAGCAATATTTTGCCAGTCCAACCCAGAGCAGTCCTAGCTCTCTGGAGAAAAGATAAAATAACTCACAGTTGATCTTGCAAGCCTGCAGCAATGGAAAAAAATCTTCCTGAATCAGAGGATGTTCAAGAGTGCCTGAAGCACACTGGGAGGCACAAACCCAATAAAACAATAGTGTATAAAAACAGAATGCTTGAAGCTGTGGGAGGAGGACAGGGAGATTTGCCTTGCTACCAGATACAGAAATGTGCTGTGTGCTCCAGTAGCCAAATTTACAACCCCCTTGGGGAGGATGAGAGAGCAACTGAGTGATTAGCAGGGCTCAGACCTGCTGGAGAGGCTGCAAGAGTCTCCCTATCTGAAAACCACCCCCAAGACCTTGCTGATTTTTGTAAAAGTTTACTCTGGAAAGGTGGATAAGAGTTTAGTGCTAATAGGTAAGAGTTTATTTCTAGCACGGTTTCCATCAGCATATCCTTTCCTATTCACACCAGTCTAACAGAGGTTGGTTATTTTTCCTCCTGCAAAACAGTAAGGAGCCTTTTCTTTCCCCTCTCTCTTGAGAGGAGTGATAGCGCCCCCCTCAGAGCAGTGGCTGAGTGACGATACAGAAGCTGTATAAAAGCAATCAGGTCATACACTACATTGAAAAGAGGAGTCAAAGGAACACAGCATTTTTCAAAGGCAGGTATAGTACTAGTTCAGGATACATTTCATTTTTGACTGAATTCCTTCCATTCAGAGATGGAGCTGAGAAAACGAGCTGCCATTACAGAGGTCCCAGCTGTGTCAAGGTTGAATAACAACTAAAACTCATCCCTGGACGTGCTTCTGTAATCCACAGATGTGTCTTTGGAGGTTGCAGGACAGCGATGAGATCAGAAAATCCTAAAAAGGGCCCACCAGAATGTGCTGCAGTCAGCAAATGCCTCAGGCTTTTGATGTGGACAAAGCAGCTCCTGTCACCCATGGCCAGTGTGACTTTGCTGCAGCACCCTTTGGTTGTAAATGTTTTCATGGGCAGTCACCTGTGTGGTGCAGCAGTGGGAGCCTTTTATTTCTGCATTCATTTGTATTAAAACAGCAATAGCAATGCAAAAAGTTTTACTGGTAATGCCAATAAAAATAACACAAAACTCCCCAAAAGAAAACATTAAACAAGAGTAGTGTTACCAGGTAATATTCAAGCTGATGCACAGACCTTCTCTAATGGTAGAAAATGAAAGGTTTGTTGTGAAAAGCCGTTCTATCCTGTTGAAAATATCAATACCACATGCTGGGGCTGGCACTCTCCAAGAAATAAATATTGATTTCCCTCTTTCCTTCTGTACAAATGGCAGACAATGGCTTTCCAAAATCTGAATCTTTTCATTGTTTTAAGGTTGACAGATTCTGTTAGTATTGAATTTTTATTGTCTCATTGTTCTCTTGTTTTCTGCCTCCCCCCACGCCCCCACCCCTTCTCCCTCTCCCTCTTTAAAACGTTCAGGAAGGGTGAGGTGTTTTTTATTTTGCGCTTTTGTGTGTGTGTGTGTGTGGTAGACAAGACAGCAAAGGACTAGTTAAAATTAATGTAGCACTCCCTGTACTGCAGTTCTCTGTCAGGTCTGATTCATCTAATTTTAGTATTACTATCAGGAACATTGTAACAATTTCTTGCGAACACAAGGTGCTAGTGATGATAAAACATTCTTATTTAAAAAAACACACTTTCCTGCAAATCGTGCTATAAGACATATGTTTATTGTATAATAGTGAACTGTGGACACTATATTCCGCTCAGTTCAACTACTACAAACACCAATCTTACTTTCTGTCCAGTAGAATACATAATTTCACCAATTACCCAACAAGCATGAGTTGCTGAATTGAAACAGAAAGTCAGGGGAATATGTAGGCACGTGTGTTTCAAATGATCCAAATGCTAAGCAGAATTTGGAGCAAAATGTGATGGAATATCTACTATTCTTCAGTATTAGGTGTATGTCATGAAAAGCTTACAAAATAGTTATTCATTTTCTTGAAGGTCATCCAGACATAGTAAGTTCATTTCATTTTCTTGACAAGAGATCTAGGCTTGTTATGTACTCTATGAAACATGACAGCGAGTGGCTGTCCCTCCAATCCATTTCAAGCAAATACAATTTCACCTCTGAAAAACAGGGAGAGAGAGGAGTTAGATAAATCTGATCCAACTGTACCTGTGCTCACCCAGGGAAAACAGCTGGGGGGAATGCACTGCAGAAATATCCACATGAGCTAGAAATAAGGCAGAGTACGCTGGCCTTGCCATGCTCACAAGGCAGGCGGCAGCGCCCTGTGGCAGAGCGGCTGGCAGGTCTGCCCCACGCTTGTGCCCAAGGGCCGTGCTGACACCCAAAGGCTGAAATCTTCTCCTCCCTCAAACACGGATGAAAAGCTAGGTCTGTCGAGGGGAAAGTGGTTTCTGCCCTGTGCTGCTTTCTGGGGAGGCGGCTGGGCGCTACAGTCAACATCCTGCTAGGGAACGGGCTAGAGAGCACGGGACAATGGAATGGTGCTCAGCTCCACGCCCCAGCCCTCCTATTTACCCGTAAAGGGCAGGTGGTGTGGGAAGGTGTGAAGGTACAAAGCTGTGTTGTGCATTCAATTCAGGTTCGGCCAGCTCAAGGCACTGCGCTCTGATGCACAATGTAGACACATACAAAAAGAAAGTGTGGATCTGTGCTTTACTGTGATGCCAATAACTCAGAAAATATTTTGATATTTTATTTGAGTGCTGTGGTAACTTATTTTTCTTTCATGCAACATCTTTGCTAATCTTCCTTCTTTTCTTATGCCACTTTCATCCTAGTAAAATTGTCCATGATCCTTTTCATTTTTCATTTATCTGGTCACAACACCTTGTATTCTACCTGGATTTGAAAATGTATGTCATTGGTGATTTGATTTTTCTTGTCACAAATTTTTAATTACTGTCTACCTATCTTATGGCATACAATAGAATGAGATCTTTGGAAATACGGATGCAACTCCCATTTGGGAATTACACATATGCAGACTGACAGTGTAACACAGGCACAATGCATAAGCTTTTATCATCTTTTCTAGACTTGTGTTAGTAATGTGATGGGGATGAAACCGGCAGGTCCTTTCAGAACGGAAAATCTACAGAAATACCATGTTGAGATATGGGCAAATGCAGCAATTAAGCGGAGTGTCAAGCATGTATGCTAAGGATAAACAAACAGACAAAACTAATTAGTTGAAATTTGTCTGGGAATTGGTGAATAATAAGAGCTATGAATTATGAGACAGCTGTTAAGTGTTGCCAAATTTTCTCATGTCTATCTTTTTGTCAATGAAGGTTTATGAAGACACTGAGCTACAGTTGACATTTATCCATTATGATCTTTCAGAATAGAAATACTAAAGAAAAGTATGAAGCTTTCTTACTAATGTTAAAAGACAGGCACTCTCAAGTCTATAAATACAGTTCTATAAACCACCTTTTTATAATATTATAATTATAATTTTTTAAATATAGTAACAGTGTTGAGATGTCAAGTGACAGAAAATTTGTTCTGTATTGTTCCTGAAGAGACTGTGCTTGCAACCTCTCCAGAGTCAATGAGCCTCTCATTGTTTATTACTTTATCTGCTAGGCTTGCCTGGTTCCATGCTGATGATATCACAACACACTGGATATCTTGCCTAAAACACAGACAATTGCATTTCCTAGCTGCCGGATACTTAAAATTCAGTACTGATATTTTGCCCAAGTGTATTCTGTAATGAAGGAAATTAAGAAATTTTTTAATCGTTAAATCCAATAGAGAGAGATTTCACATTCGAGTAACTGTGGTGTTCAACTTAAGGAGACTGGAGATGTGAACCAGTTAAGTTCACTGATATGCTAATGGAAAAATTGTATGGGACCAGGACATAAAGTTCACATGCAAAACCATGACCTTGTCTCAAATTCTGTGATATTCTACTTTTTAAAATGTTTCTAATTAAATGTCATGGGTTTTCAGTGAAGTATAATTCTACAGCCTGATTTTTAAATGTGAAAAAGTGTTTTCTGGGAACAAGATATACCTTTTGATATGAAAAAAAGAAAATCAGCATCTATGGCTTTTCATTTTTACATTTTGGTAAAATTCCTTAAATTTGGCTGTCAAACTCTACATTTTCTTTTCCTTGTAAGCCAGCAATTTTTTACTTCTTTTTCTTTCTAATTTTGAAAACCCCAGAACTTTAATGTAATTTTTGTATAAAATTACTTTAAAAATCATTGGAATTGTGTGATCAGTTTGAATGAAATGTTCTAATATGATGCATTAAATAGAAAGAGGTGATGTTAAGAAACTGTGAAAAGTTGCATGAATAATTGCAATCATTTTTTCTTGGCAAAGTCTGGGAGACCTGCCAAGAAAACTCTTTCTCTCTGACAAAAGTTCCTAAGCACTACAGCTACAAAAAGAGTAAATATGTAAATATTAGTGTCAATAATTAAACTTACAAAGAACATATTTATACTGAAGGAAAAGGTGGTTGTTGAAACTTTGATTTTGCTCCACCATCACTGTGATCACCAGTGAATGCTAAATGTACTGTAACATTTTATGAAAACATGCACGTCTACTAAGAATTGGACAAAGATTTTATAAGCATAATGCTGGATGATGAAAACCCAACTAAAAACATTTCTGACTGCCACTAACCTGGCCAAAATCCAACGTATGGCATTTTCGTGCAAAGAAAAGTACAAACAAAAGTCTGCTAAACTTAGGAGCAATAAACAACTGAGAGCTGAGAAAAACAACAACAATTTCAAGCCAAACAAGATTCTAAAGAGATTCTCTCCTAAACAGTTGTCATCTGAAAGATCCTGGAATAAAAACTGTGCTAAATGCAAATAAGGGTTGAAACTGGATAGGGAGAGGTCTGAAGGAGGCAGGCTGCATCCAGATCTAAGCTTTCGTCAGACTTTGAATGTTTAAATTCAGATATTCAGTTACTAGCCTGAATCCTTAATACTTAGTCATAATTTGCCTTTAAGAGGATGTTTTGACCAATATAATACAGAATAGGTTTATAGAAATCAGTGGATGTATAACAATTCACACCATCTAAGGCTCTGCTCCTCTATCTTTCAAAAGCACAGATTGCAGAAACCTAATTTACCACTCTTGATCATATCCAGAAACATCTGACTGATGAAGCTGAGATTCCCATGAGTATTCATGCCTCAGAAGGGAACTGGGATTACAATTGAAATATGGATAATGTCTTCAGTATCACTTGGCAATTTCAGACAACTTACAGTGCATTACCACACTTCCCTGCAATTTGGTGCTTGGATGTCATAAATTACATTGACACACCATTAACATAGGTAAGTAGAGTAAATAATTGATCACTCCAGAGAAACATTAGAACCCACTGTAATAACTGAGATCTGCAGCACATATGAGCAAATCACTATTAGAAACATACATACTTCAATTGTTTTTATTTTTTGATACCTACAGCTAAGCGAAAATTACTTTCCTTTTAGTGTCTTACTTTTGGGCTGCTATTCTTGCACTAATAGCAATACAATAGGCTTTCAATATGTAAAATGAGAAAACTAGCTTACCAAAATAAGTTTACAAGATATCCATGGAATTGCATGTGTAGGCTTTTTTTGAAGGAAAATAAAAAAATTGGAATATCAGTTTATGCTAATAGCAAGTGGTTTTTTCTCAGTGAAAGAGCAGGAATGAACCCATAAAATGGACTACGTTATGCAGGACAGTAGAGAAATAGCATGACTGTAGAAATGGAAGTCAACTCCTCAACATATAGCCATGTGTAAAGCAGTGTCACTGTGACCGCAGTGACGTGACAAAGACCCTACAGAGCTGCATGCAGAGCTCATGCAATGTGTTTGGGTCAAACACTCAAGAGTTTTTTGCATGTTCTTATGCTACCATACTTCTGTCAAGAGCCATATTAACTAGTGTGGTTCTTTGCTCTCCCTACAAAACATTGCATGGATCAACTTTTTTTGAAAAAAAGCCAAGGGCAAAGACCATACAGAGTAATAGCATCCCTGACTTCTGCAGACAGAGGTGGGTGTTGAAGGCTCAGAGGAACCTGCCTTGGAAGAGGGAAGGTGCAGAAAATGTAGCAACTGCAAAACAAAATTGAGAGACTGTTTTAAGCACTGAGGCATGTGGGAGTGAATACTGATGTTTGTGACTGGTGAATACACAAGGTGTTAAAATAACACTATTGGTGCTGCCTCTAATAATGATATGCAGGACTGAAAACCACAACTAGCTCAGAAAGTTGCTTCAAAGATGTATTTATTCTTCCTTGCTCTGTGGATAATGCATTCTCCTTCCAAAGAAAGAGCCACAGTAAAAATCTCTTTTCCGGCATCTTACATGATCATCATGAGAAAGAGAAAGGCAAAAAACACCCCACGAATTTCTGTGTGGAATTCAAAAACAAAATTACATCCAGACTAACCAAGCATTTCTGGAGTTCCCATGCCCTCATTGCTGAGTTCGTGGAATCTGTTTTGGCATAAGCAGCAAGCTATGAGATCATAAATAGGGAGCTGGACCTTTGGCCACTGTAAATTTGGGCAATTTTGTTGAATTCCTATTAAACTGTGCAAGTTTACACTAGCTGAAGCTTGATCCCCATATGCTTTGCTTTGCTTCCATTTTTAGTTGCCCAAATCTGTTAAATATTCCTAATTAACAAAGAATCCATGTGTATCTAACACTAGTTAATGAAGAGAAAATACTTCAGCATTTTCAAAGCATTTTTATTTTCTGCGTAATCCCAAGTACTGTGGGAACATACATAGTTGTCCCTGATTGCCAGAATATCACAGTACCATTGTGAAACAAAAATGCTGCATAAAAAAGATCCAGTTAGGACTGATAATTAATGACAAAACTGACAATAAGTCAGTTGCGCAGAACTTCACAAAAACTTCAGGAAATGAAAGTGCAAGCTAGTTCTTGGCTTTGTTACCAACTACCTCGCTCAAGTGTCCTTCCACGAATTCACTTTTTGGTTTTTTTTTTTCTATTCACACTTTGGTATACATTTGTGTTCAATAAAAGATAGGTCAGTCAATATGTAAATTCTTGAACAAGTGTAAATTATGCAAGAAAATTTGAATCCTGAAGTTTGCGAGCACAGGTTTTGGGGGTTTTTGCATTTTCTTTGTTCAGTATACTACCTTCTTATAATGGATTGCAGACGAGTTTCTAAATGAACTAGTGCTCATCATTGCTTTGTACCTGATTAGGGATCAGAGGTATGCACTTAAAGTCCATGGAAAATGTTGCTACAATATAAGAAATATTTTTTTCTGACTTACTGATCATCTCCATTGTTCCAGCACATGGAAGAAAAAATGTCATTGACGACTTAGAATACATTCACCTTTTACAAAACCTAATTTGGCTGTGACTTTCTTTGTATGAAACACATCATTGCTTCATTTGTGTCCAGAACTATTTGAAATAATGCATCAATACGCCACAGATTTTAAAATTTACAGAACTCACACACTCTCTGATAAAGGGGTTATTATGAAGCAACCTACAGAAGCCAAAACTTGCTGAAGAGAAACAAATAGGTGTAGACATTAGTACTGTGTGAGGTATGGCAAACCAAGAAGATGATAAAGCAGCAGGTTATTTGACTATTTAATGACAGGAGAGGAGGCGAGCAGGAAAGCAAAAGAAAGTGCGAGAAGGTGAGAAAATGAGTGAAAAAAAAAAAAGAAAGCAGGAAATAATTGACTCCAAACATGCAAATAAAAAGACGGACATGGGAATGCTAGGCACAAATGGATTCACATTTTGGAAATTCTGACAGATTTATGGACTTATGATAGGATGTCATACTTATCAGATGAATGATATTGATCCAACACGCAATGTAACTGAAATTATACAAAGGTTTGAGGTAATAACATTAAAAGAAAGAAAGACTGACCACTGGAAGCTCAAAGTACAGTTTACATTTGTGGTTTTCATACTTAGCTAAAAAATATGCTGGTGGCATATGCTGTTGAAAGAACAGAAAATATTTTAAAAACTGGGTTATTAAACCAGCTCTTAGACTCAGCACAAGTGATGAAAGGTAGCCATGTGTTCAGATAGCTGAGGTATGAATCATTTCAGGGCTACTAAGTTGTACCAGATATTCATAAGCCATCTGTTAAGTGAAAGAGCATTAGGTGTATGCAGTGCTAATAATTCTTTCATTTAATAATTATACTCAGCATGACACACCATTGGGAACAGCAAAAAAGTACTTCTGGATGCCCACAAAACTGTCATGCAGGATTTAAATATAGTAGACGATGGTATGTTTGAGTGGGCAGTGATAAGCAGGAGGAGTTTTGCACATAAAGGGTCCTGCTTTGAGAACATGCCTATTTTATTTTCTCACAAATTCCAAACACTAATTTTACCAGTGAGGTCACATGTTTTCTATGGAGCTGGTCAAAAGATACTCAGAAAAAAAAGTCTAAGAGAAAAGCAGAATGCAATAGAATGATAATATTCTGACAGACTCAGTCTGTTTTGACTACAGATTAAAGTATTGCAGTTTACTCCCACATACCATATTACATTATAAATTCTAGTGGACAAATTCCAGTTTAGCAATCCTCGGCCTTGACTGGCCCATGGCAAACAATACTGAGCAAACAGAATCATTCAGGTTGGAAAAGACCCTTGGGATCATCGAGTCCAACAAAAATAATATCCTGATGGCAACATTCTCTCCCCCTGCCTTGACTACCAAAGAAATAGTGTCATCTTTATCCTTAATTTCTTGAAATACTTCAGAAAAGTTTGACAATCCTCTCAACATCCTGTTGTGTCTGAGCTATGGCAGCAGCCTGCTTCCTTACATGACCTATCATTAAGAAGTACTCCAGTTAATCTATTCATGCCATTGGTGTAATAAGGGCACAAACTGTAGTATTAAATTTAATACTTTGGTGTTTGAAATGCATCAATTACGTTCATAATATTAGTGGAAGTCAATATTTGGTAGACATGCAATGACATGGCTTCCAACGATGGTACTGAATTGCAATCCCAGAAAAAGTGACTCCATTAGTAAGAAACCGGCAGCTCACAATGAGATCCAGGTAAATCACTGCAGCAGGCCAGGAGGCCAGGAAGGTTGTTTCCTTCTTTGAATGATGCAACCAGTTGAAGGTATGCAAAAAAAAAAAAAAAAGCACCTCCTATAATGTTAGCTTCAATAAATGTTCCTATATCTTCTATGGTACAGCTACCTGGTGCTCGTGAATTCAGAAAGAACTAGATAAAACATTTATAAACATGTAAATAAATATGCACCATTTCTGGCACAAATCCTCCTGGAAATCAGAAGTCTAATAAATTTAAGTATTGCAATCACTGTTTTCATGTGTCAGTGGGAAGTGTTTTTTTTATGTGTTCAAATCTACTAGACATAACCTAAGCACAGGACTTCTTAAACTGACCATTCAGTTTGTATTTACCCAACACTAGCAATCATCACCTCTCTTTTTATATTTACTTTCTTTCTTCTGCTATGTTGCAATACATTTTTGTCTTACCATCTTTCTGGGAAACCCGAAAAGCCTTTAGGGAAGCTAAAGGCTCATTTCTAATAAAAAAAAGCTCTTGAGTTGTATGGGTCCAGTACTTGCAATATTGCACTTGTATAGTCAGGTGTAGAGTATAAAATCTTAGCAACCTAACATTTTTTCCTTTCCATGACAAAATAAGTTGGTTCTTTCTCAAAACAATTTCTTCTGAACTCAGGGAAACTCAGAATATCCAAAGATCCAGTAAACTTTTCACCACAGACTAACTTAGCTAAACAGGCAGCTTTAAATTCCTCCCTCCCTTTCCTACCTCTTCTCAGGAGTGCAAATAGAAAGTTCAGGAATAAATATTAGAAAATGGAAACTTTCAGCTGTAAGTCACTATTCACCTCTTGATGATGTCAGGGGTAAGGCACGCATTTCTGAAAAATGTTTGCAGTCCCTTGTGACCACCTGAAGCCAGTGGATCTCAAGCAGTTCTCCAGTGAAGATCTGTGATTTTACAAATGCTGTTCTCAGTTCCTTTTTTGCCCACCGCATCCCCAAAGCCACTTCCCTGAGGAGTCCCACTGCTGAGAGTCTTAAGACTGGGGATTAAGACTAAATACAGAGAAGGAATTATCCTCGTAGGAAGTACTCCTTTATTAGGGCTGGTCCTAGTTGGGGAAGCCACAAAGACCGTGCTTCTGTCTTTGCCATACCCACGTAGTGAATGAAGACCATCTAATTTCTATGTCACTCCAGTACAGTCATTCTTAAGCATTATGTTATGATATGGGGATAAGATGAGGGTGAAGATGGCAAAACATTGGTGAGGGAAGGCTACATGTAGTTATAACTACAATTTTGCGCTTGGAGAGCTGGAGCGTGGAAATAGCATGTTTTGTTTTTCAGTGGAAGAGAAAACAGTGTTTCAGCTTCAAGAACAAAGAGGACTAGCCATATTGGTTTGGGTATTTTATGAATTGAGACTGGAAATTAAATCAGGCGAAGTGCAATAAAAAAAAAAAATGTAGTTTGACTTTCATCCTAGCGCAGGAAGGATTTAGCTTTAATTTGGTTCAGGTGTGAAAGTTCAGATTTTTGCTTACTTTTCTCCTTTTTATAGCAGCTGTACACAGTAGAAAGATTTATTTGTGAAATCCCATAGTTCACCAGAATGGTGTTACAAATACCTCTAAAATGTTATCATTTAATACCAGTTTCAGTTTAATGCAACATTCATTATATTAAATTTAGTTTGCTATTTTTAGAATTTATGCTTTTTAATTTAATCCATTTGGGTTTTTTTAGAGAAGACAAGGTTCAAAAATATAAATGTTTTAATCATTAAAAATGCTGTAAAACCAAGAAAAATAAAAAATAACTTTGATAAGTGCTGTGTTGAGAGAAAGATGAAGAGGAAAACCATACACAAGAGGAAAAGTTGCATTTAAGTGAAATGTACTTATTTAACTAATTTAACACAATGTTTTCATTGTTTTTTTGACAGTAATATTTGGCTGTTAGATACTAACTGTGCCTAACTGCTATGTAGATGATGTTCATCTAACAGTAGAGGAACAGTGTTGAAAATACAACTCTCTGAGTTTGGAATCCTAACCTAAAAGTTGTGTATATTTCTCACTCAACAAACATCAATTTAAATGCACTGCACATTTATGCGGAGACATATATGCGCAGAGTGTTTGGAACAGATTGGTGCCTCCCAGCTTGATGTTCTCTCTATTCAGTAGGTGATGTAACTGTGTCCGCTCCTGGGATTTTTTTCCCCCACTCCATGATATTTGAATTGTCCTTCCTAGTGGCACAGTTTCACAGGAGGAATGGAGAATACTTCTCTAGAGCCTTGCACTATGACTAAGCAGTTGGCTTAATGCTTGAAAATGAAGATTTGAATCTCTTGGGTCTGGAAAGGGGACCAAATTTCTCTTTCTGCCTAGAAGCACTAAGATATTGTTTAAAGAATGCCACCTCACACCTCGTTGTGCTTTTGTGCTTTGGATTCCAGGCATGAAGTCTGGCAGCTGGAGGGCTTTCAGACTCCCCTACATTTTGCATTTCATTAGATACTAGATGCTTACTGGAGAAATATGCTGTACAAAGGCATTAAATATCTCATCATGCACTATACAAATTGGTGTTAATATTTTCTAAGCCTAGACCTCCAGTTGGAATGAACTTTTACAATATCACAGCACATATTGTTAAATACCTTCTCATTTTGCTTGTAGAATGTAGGTTTAATGAGGATTTGAACTGTGATCACTTAGTTCATTAAAACACTGTATCACCTACACAAATCTCTTGTTCGTGAAGTTCATTGCAGTGAATCACAGCACAGCACACATGAGTAACTGCAAAGTAATACAGTTTTCCAACATCTCTGTGGTGCAGTCCCCATTGGGTTCTCACACTGAGGGCTTTTCAGAGACTGCCGTTCTGAAATAATAATGAGAACACCCATTAAAAAGATCCATTTTTATTTTTAAGGAATGGAACTGGTTTTATGATGAACCATGACACTACAGCATGTGAAGTTCATCATTCCGCTCTAAAGTTCCTGTTCATTCAATATTCAAAATTATTGCATTTGGTCAAAGTTTGGCATGTTGAGATTTTTCTACTGTATAAACAAAGAGGACAGAAGGAATGAAAGGATGGGAAAACAGACATCACAAGATAAAGAGAGAAAACTTACATGAAATGGAAGTTGAAACTGCTCTACTAGTCCCTTCCACTAGTCTCTAGGAGTAGACCATGTTTTTTACAATAGTTGAGCATTTGAAAGCAACTAGTTCTACAATTCTACAAAGGCTTTCAATACAGCTTTTCCTTTTTAATTGTTTTCTTTATTTTCAGTTGTCTCTTTAGAATGTCGTATTGTCCCATTACTTCGTACAGTTGCTAAATGGAGGACAAGTATCCTAAGCACGTAACAGGGGCAGAACACTCTGAAGTATATTTTCATATGCACAAATATACGTGACATTGAAAATACTAAGGATTAAGAATTTTTTCATCCAGTCTATGGAATTTTGCTCTCAGAGTCAGATGCCTGCTTTGGTCACCCCCCACCTCACTGCTGCTGGGAAAAAGCCTGAAAGCAAATAATTACTAAATTCCTCATTCCTGCTCCTCCCTTTCTGCAGGAAGGAAACCAGGGCTGACGGGCAGCAAGGGATCCACGGCACCTCTCAGAAAAATTGCAAGGACATGAACATTCAGCTAATTTTTTGGATGACAATGAAGGTGGGCTGCAAATCACCTTTGTAGTCTAAAAGAAAGGTCACAGAGGTAACGCCTGTTGCTTGACTGAGTAACTTGTGATACATTACTTCAACTTCCATCAAGATACAATGACTTGACTGAAAATTATCCATATATTTTCCTTTTTTAATTTTTGTGGAAGAATGTTTTCTTCTGTTAATAGAAAATCCATAGAAATTTTTCTTTATTTTTTCTTTCCAATCAAAGGTCAGTATTTATTCCCCTTTAAAATAATAAAATAATTATTGAGTAAAAATAGAAAAAAGTTTAGTGGCAATGCTCCTTGATTCTTGATAAAGTCTAGGCAGTTTTTGGCAAAAAAGTATTGACATTTGAATGAAAAAAATACAAACAGGCATGTACAAAAATACATACACATACAGAAGAGCAATTCTTCCTGTAATAACCTTTCTTTACCCCTCACATTTCAAGCTAGATCTAACTTCATTTAATACTTATAATGCATGCTTTCTTCCCTGACTATATAACACTTGGCAAAGGCCTGAAGTGCCCAGGGGTAGATGAGCACACGGAGTGAAGAAATACAGGACAAATGCAGTTCATCATATGGCTGTCCAATTTATCACCCAGATGTCACCAAGTATGGGGGTGTATAAATTATATTAACCTAATCAAAATCCCTCTATCGAAAATAATTGAACAAGAGAGCTACTATTTACAAATATGTGATCTAGCCATGAAAGCTGTACTCTGATACTTTATAGCAGCTGGGTAGCAGCTCGTGTTTGTCCGCCTAACGTGTAAGATAAGGCACCACTCTGGGTGATTAAATATGGCAGAATCCTTCCAGGAGAAGTATCAGCTTGTATAAGCTCTTCAAGAAAGTGTTGAATATATTTACTTGGACAGTGTCGAGTTATGCTGCACCGTTATTATAAAATTGACAAGTAACATGCTAAAGGTAAACAGCAGTGGATAATGTAAAAGGGCAGGGAAAACCAACAGTCAACAAGACATGAGGAAAAAAAAAGGAAAGGATTTTGGTGGAGAGTCCCTCTTATGTTGTCACTTTAATGCACACAGCCAGAGAAAAAAAGTATACTTTTTTATCATAGGATTGTTACAGACATTCCCCTAAGTCAGAGTGCACTGGAAGAAGCATTTTTAAATCTGATAATCAGAGGTAGAGATAATGCAATAACAGAAGAAGGTATGTCCCAGAAAAATGACTTTTACAAAGAGAGTCAGGGTCCTGATCTTCGGGACCCTACAAGTAGCGGTTTCTGATTAAGCTGAGCTGGGAGCCTCTGGGAGAAATAAAGGAAAAACTAAATTTTTCAAAATAGCTTGAATAATAATAAATTTTAAAAAGCATTTATCCTGAAATAAATGACTAATTTATTCCCAGAATTCTTCATCATTTCTGAATAATATACGTGATGAAGTGTGAGAATAATGCTTGATTAAATGAGGTCCCTGGAGTGCATCAGAGGAGATTTAGTCTGGAAAACAGCATCTGCTGTCTCTTTCTTTCCTTCTCTCAATGCTGTGTTGTTCCCACATTTTACAGCATATTACCCTCTTTCATTTTTAATGGAATGGGACAATATTTATTCAGATTTTTCTGTAGTGGCCATACAATGGGTCTTTCAGTGTGAGGGTCTGAAAAATACTGCTGAATACTTATTTATTTTTGCTGGCTGGAATAGTAATTACCTTCTCTTAGTCAGTCACAGGTTATACTTCTCTAAGTCATTATCTGATATAATCATGCCAGTAAATTTAATTCAACTGGCTTCTTCCCAGACTATTTTTTCCACATTTCTGTTCTTACCACTGCATCTGACATTGATGATCATGGCTTCAGTATAGCAGTAATAAGAGATAAACAGATATGTCAATGATCAACAGTTGGAGATCTTACCACTTTTATCCTTTACCATCGTAACCAGTTTTATAATGATTGAAATGCATATGCATTGGCTGACCCAGCTGTGCTGTACATACATAGTCTTACCCAGTTCTAGAAGTTGAGGCCACGAATAGCTTGTTTGGCAAGCCAGCTGAAAGTCCAAGTTATTGGAGTTCAGATGCAAATATCCATGATAAATTTTGAACCACAGAAATAAAATGAGTTAGGAGATCATATTAGCCCCGCTACTGTTAGTATTTGGGAAGATAAGGTTGCAGAAGAAAAGCTGAATAATCACAAGAATGAGGGAGAAGTCAATGGTGAAATCACATCTCTTATTTAATGGGTATTTTTCAACTTTTAAATTGCTATGTTCTCTCCGTGATCTTCTCATTTACTCTTCTGGGCTGTTAGTTGGACTATTGTGCTTGGTACTTCCTCTAGCAATCCAAAGCAATCCAACTGAAGTGAAACCAGAAAAAGAAGCAGAGACATACCAAACACTGTCTATTCAGAATCGCCTAAACCTTTCCATCAGACTTGCTGCTTGAACATAGTTACTTAAGTGACTCAAGTGAAAATTAGAACCACACTTTTCCATATCCTTTCGTACAGCAAAGATACCTGTGCGTAGCCTGCCCAAAACATAGAAATGATACTGTCGTTTCTGGCACCCAGAGCAAGGGGTTGCCATTCTGGGAACCAGACCCAACTGTCTGACAGTAACAGTCAATGATTTTTTAAAAAACAGCTAACAAGGATATTGTAGAAAAGTGCACAGTAGGAAATATTGTGCCAGAATCTGTGTAAGACAGAAAAAAAAAACCTGGTACCACAGACTAAAAAAACCTGGTGAATACCTTTGGACAGATCTCAGATCTCCTCTAAAACATAAAATCCTGGCACTAGCCTTCAGCAGTGTCCCAGCCCACTATCTGAACGGGATTTTCATCCCACTTTCTCTTGCTGTACTCACACCATCTGCTTGCAAGTCATAGCACTACGGGAACATTCAGTACCTGTGATATCAGTAGCTTGGGTAAAAACAATCCCATTGTAACAGTGTACTTATTCAGCATCAGAAATAAATGCTGAGAGATGACTGGTATGTAGGTGGCCAGATGCTTGTCCACAAATAGCTTTCGATTAATAATGGGTCCAGTGTGTGTTTTCGTTTTGTTTTTTTTTTATTTCTTTTGGTTTTTGTTTTTTTGTTTGTTTGTTTTAAATTGAAATATTGAAAATAAAACTGTTCAAACACTTCCAGTATGCATTGCTTCTTCATTAGCACACATTTTATCCCTACAATGTACTACATTTGATTAGAAAGACAACCATTTTTACAAGAAGATGTTACGCCAATATTAACTAGCAACAAAGATAATATCAAAGATAAAACTGCCATCGAGTTATTACAAGGCTGTAATTTGCTTGAACATTTTTATGAAATTATAAAATTGGATATCATATCTATATCTGATTATGAACAGCAACATATCCCTGTGAGTTAATAATTACAGTCTTGTTTTTACTTGTTGACAGTCTATGACTAATTGCTGTCTGAAGAGAATTTAAACAGATCAATTCAAAACCAACCATCTAAAGAAAGGTAACATGCTTAGCATGTATTTACTTGGGACTGCAAAGTTTCTGTACTTAATTTGGATATCTCTATTGTATCACAGCTCCTTAAAAGAATAAAACCCAAAGTGTATTATTTAAAAAGAGATAATTTACTAATTGTTAAATCTTTTAATTCTCTGGGGTTTGTAATGCTGCTGTTAATTTCCCTGTATTCAGAGCAAAGCAGAGAGTACAAGGATTTCTCATTTCCAAACGTAGATCTTCCACTACCTAGCCATGAGCAACAAATATCTGACAACCAGACTCTGCCCCAGTGACAGTCTGTTTGTTTCTTAAAAATATGGACAACCTCTGATCTGGTCCCAGGGACTGAATATGTTTTAGAGCTGGAGTGCGTTAAGCATTCTCTCAGGGTGTATTTTCCAGTTTTGGTTCAGCTGAAAGGAATCCAGGTCATACTCTGAGAGTTCTGTAATGTGGACCTGGGAACAGTAAGTGGGGACAGCACAGAGATTTGCTTCAAAAGCATGACCATCATCCACGTTAAGTCAGAAATGCCCTCATGGTGTTGTAACTGTGTTGAGGAGCAGTAATACTAAAGCCTGACTGGTTAGTTGGGTAAACAGGAATGACAGAATCTTATCTTAAACCTTTTATCATCCAGCTTTCAGAAAGGATATCTCTATTTAAAGAATAGGCACCTTTATCACATCAGAAGGTTTTTATTATTTTTATCTGGAATGTCATTTGAAATTCAGGCTTGTGTGTGTTCTTTTACAAGCAGGCATCACCACTGCTTCTAAAAGTCCCAAATATTGTGTGGAAGATAAAGCAAGGCCACACAATTATTTTTTTTTTCCTCCTATCAACTTATTTCTCTTTATTAAAATGCCAAGTCTGATTTCTTTTAAATATAATATTTAAACTGTAGATAATGGCTGAGATACAATAAGTAAGCATACTACCCACTTTGAAGAAATTTGGTTCTACCTGAAAAGCGTTAAGAGATTCCCTGCTTGACAGTGTACGTTATCTGGTGAGAATACTGTTCTCTTTTATATTTATCCAATGTTGTAGGCTCTCTACCAAAGTTGAGGAAAATATTAATTGCCGCTTATTGTTGCACTGCTGTTTGTGGTTGCAAATAAGACTCATACATAAGTGATCTAATACATGTATACATTCACACAATAGAAGTGGCACAATAAAATATAGCTATTTTTGTGTTATTCTTCATTTTGATTAAAAATCCCAGCGTCAAAGAAGTTGAGAAGTAAGGCTCCCAGTGGCATCCTGAGCTGCATTTAGAAAAGTACCACCAGAAGATCAAGGGAGGTGAGCCTTCCCCTTGACTTGGCACTGCCAAGACACACCTGTGTGCTGCACCCAGTTACCAGCTCCCCAGTACAAGAGAGACAAGGACATGCTGGAGCAAGTCCAGCAAAAGGCTGCAAAGATGCTGAAGCAATTGAAGCATCTGACACACAAGGAAAGGCTGAGAAAGATGGGACTGATCAGCCTTAAGAAAAAAAGGCTCAGGGGAATCTCAATGTGCATGAATACTGGCAAGAGTAAAAGCAAAGCAAATGGGCACAAATTGAAATATTTAAAATACCATTTTAAAAAAAGAAAGAAAGAAAACAATTTTTTTTCTTTTTTTTTTTTTTTTTTTTTTTTTTACGGTGAGGTTGATCAAATACCAGCACAGCTTGCCTAGAGAGGTTGTGAAGTCTCCATCCTTGGAGATATTCAAAATGACACTGGACACGGTCCTGGACAACCCCTACTCTACCTGTACCCTGCTCTGAGCAGGAAGTTGGACTAGATCATCTCCAAAGATTCCTGCCAACTTCAATCATTCTGTAAATCTGTGAAAGTTAGCAGTAAGTAGAGATTGACTCTGAATTTCTTACTTGTATCATTACAGCAATAAATATCAGTGGGCAAGGGCCTTATATTCTAAGAATAATTTCAATAGTAATATCAGATTAATTTCTCTGCTATCAGTGAGTTTCTGAAGCAGATTTATTTTAAACATTTTATCGGGAAATGTATTTAAATAAATATCTAATCTCTTCAAATCAACAATAAGGGCTTAATATAAAGGGAGATTGAAAAGGATTTAGTAAATTAGAGTGCAAAGTGACAGGTTAATTTCTCTGCAGATCATTAAGCAACACATTTATTTGGCAACAAATAATTTAACCAATGAATTCAGCCTGTTAGCAGGAAAAAAAATATCTTTTTAGGCATTTCCTCATATTTTGGTGAATAAATTTATTTAGTGAACTTTTCCACAAGCCGTTTGCTTTCAGCTGTCATTCAATATTTATTACTTGCAACTCAAGCAAGTGACGGGTCTCTGTAATTGCATTTTAACTATCTGCTTCTTAAGATGACTGCAACCTCAGCTGTTTTCTGTGGGGTGATGGGATTTTTGTTTTGGTTTTTTTTTTTGTTTCTCCCTCCCTCTCTGTAGGTAGGCCAAGGAGCTATGAAGAGAAAGCACCAATGTGCAGCTGAAGAAGTGCATTAAAAGTAAATCTGGAAAACAGTGCAAACAATTCTCTAATGAAAAAGGACTCTTAGGAACACCGAACTGAAAAAGGCTGCAAACCTGACTAACATTCAGGCTCCCAATATTATTCATATTTTTCCACATTTTTTAAAGATATTAATCCTATTCTATCCACAGTTAATGTGCATTAAAGTAATGGAGATAAATGCGTGCCATTATTAGTAGACACTATTTCAGTTCATTTATTCTCTTTCCCACCACTTCTACTTGAAAGCATAAGAAAATAGAAATGAGCATTAATCTTTAGAAGAGAAAAGAAAAATAACTGAGACATATAGAGGTAAAATCTTTAAGAAGGCCTCTGATTAACCTGTGAAAGAAACACGAACCACACAAAGTACAGCACTGTCAGGGTCACATGAAAGGGGGAGGAGGTGTCTTCCAGGTCTTGCGTGGTACAACAGCTTCTCTTTCCCACATTGGTAAATGGGGAAGGAATATAAGGGAAATTCATGACTATGCTGGGAACATGTTAATTTCAAGTCTCAAAGCAGACAACTATAACATCTGCCAAAGACCTGCCACAGACTTTCTCTTCCTAAGAAATCTTCATAAATCTTACTAGATTTCTTAGAATACACAAAGGCCAAACATACAGTAACTTTTAAAGAAAAGAATATGGAAATTTTCAGGTGCTTTAATATCACTGGCAAGACTAAAGATGGTACTTATTCCACTGAGAGTTGTTATTTTTAGAAATTTAAGTTAGCAGTTAACAGAAAATTCTTGGAAACCCATTATTTGCTCCCCACATACATATAATTCCCACTGATTCCAATAAATATATATTGATCATTGTTTGGGTATCTATTGAGATGAATTGAGTCAAGAACTAAGTATTGACCAAAACAAAGAGGAGGTCAATACTTACATTGAAGGAAAATATATCTTCATCTTCACCGAAAACATGAAGCCAATAGGCAAAATATTTGCCCTGATTTATTTATCCTTTGTAACTCCTGTAGATTCCACTGGTGTAACCAAGCACAGAAAAAAAACCAAAACAAAGCAAAAAAAATATATATAGTCTAGATTATATAACTCACTGTGATTAGCCAAAATGAATTTTATGAATTTTCTCTATTTTGGCTGTTTCAAGGGAAGATAAGGCTATTAAATTCATCCTACTGCCACAATAAAACTCAGCAGTTCGGATTAACTGTTGTCCAAAAGTACTGCAAGTTTTCTTTTTTTTTTTCTCCTGGCATCAATGCATTATGGAGTATGAGAGCCACTCAAGGGCAACATATAATCTCAATGTTATTAAGAAATATTCTGCAAAATCTACAAATGAGAAAAACTATTTAAGGAATAAAATAAAGAGACATCCCCCCTTCTATGTAGAGTCTTTTTCAGTGGAGCATGTCGTTGAAGAGATTATATATGATTAAGTCTCCAATAGATAAGTCTTGTAAAATGGACCAGATGACCTCTAGATATCCCTTCCAACCGGTAATATTCTACAATTTTATAGAGAAAGGATGGCATGACAAAAGCCCCATATTGTTACACGCTTGTAAGCAATGTCCAATAGATAAGTAAAGACTCATTCAGCGGCTCTATGACAAGAATAGTTATTTTAAATCAGAACCAAAGCTGTAATAGTTTTATTCTTAATTTTTTCTTTTGCATAATTGTGACTTCCAATTCTTCCTGTATTTAAAACCTTTTCCAGTTAGGAACCGAAGTCTTTCATTTGGTGCAGAACAAACATTGTGCTTACTGATATTTGAGTCATTATTTTCCTCGCAATTTAATCTGACCTAAATATGCAGCCTACAATGACAAACATATTATAAATGAGCAATAGGTGACATTTTTATCACATCTTATATGAAACATTTTATCATAATATGTTCTGGTTATTATATAAATTAAATATGCATTCATCTAGCATATTGCACTAGAAAAACCTCATATGGTGTGTTTAAAAGGCAACATTTAACATATTATTAAGTGTAAAATACATTTCCCAGGGAGAAAGCCCTTGCTGAAAAGAAGTAGACGTTGCACAGTAGGGGAAAACAAACTACATTTCTTTGGAAAAAAATTAATTTATTTCATTAGGAATGAAAATGTTCATAGACTGTTAGAATGATGCTTGACTGGAAGAAGTAGGTACCTTTTTAATGAAGACTCTAATAAAACAGGGGAAACTGCTAATTTGTACAGAACAGAGAAGATTTAACACCTGGTTTTTGAATACATGGTTTGACTGTGGTCTTAGTACGAAAGCAAGGATCTCTCATGCAAAGGATTCAGCTTCAGGTAACAGCTTTTATCTTTATTTTCAACCTCATGTGATAAGGAAGCAACATGTCAGCTTCTTTGTTTCAATATTCCCCTTTTGCTTGTGGGCAGTAGTCATACTGTCTCAGGCAAAACCCGCTAGAACACTATTTCTGAGGGGGAAAAGCCCAGTAAGAAAAAGAGATCTAAACAATCTCACCCTTAGCTCTTCAAAAACCTCGTCTTATGAGTTATTTCTTTTTTCTTTGTTTCACTAAAAAAATCCCATACATATTTCATTTGGATAGTGGTTAGCCTTCCATCTATGTCACTTTTCTGGGGAAGAGGAAAATAACTGTAGAGATTGACATTTTAATTTCTATCTGTCAAGAAAGAAATATCTGAATGAGCACACACTCTAACAGGGCAGGGGAAACTTGATTGAGATCTTCACACTAGATTCAGGTGAGGACAGAGGAATTAGACAACATCTCTAATGATCCACACTGAGAAAAAACTATATTTTACCTAATTTTGGTGGGCATTTATTTCTGCCTAAAATTCAAAAGTGTAAGTGAGAACAAAATGAATTATTCCTGTGCTACTTAATGCTGATTATGCCAGAATCAAGCCAGGTTTTCCCAATAGCAGATAAATGTTTATTTCTCCATAGATCTCTAATATCTCTCCTCAAAAATGCTACCCTTGAAAATACAGAAATGCTTGTTTACTCATAAAGTCAAGCTATATGTCAAGGAGACACATCTTGCTGATCTTACATAGAATGAGAAGGCATATTTAGACTGTAATTCAAGTATCTGGAACCTCTGTCTCTTTTATGACTATAGAGGAAGAATGAGGATATTTACTTCTATATGCTATATCATCTTTTATGAACATCTGTCTCTCTTCGGGGATTTGTTGACCTCTTAATAAAATGTATTTCTTTCTTGCATATTTATCATATATACTTTTGTAATAAAAGCAGGATGGATAAAAATAAAAACTTGGTTTCTTTTTTTCATAAAAACTAAAGAGAGTAAAAAACTACAATTGTCCTTTCTAGAAATGGACTGGGTAAAATGTGGAGAAAAAAAAATTGTGACAAATGCTTGTTAGGAAATGCTCAGAAACTAACAAAGGAATTTGAGTGTTGGAAGTAAAAATCATCTAGACATTTAGCAGCAATATATGAAAGAAGGGCACAACACCACAGTAATCAGACTTCTTAAATGACTAACTGCATTTGGAGTATTTAGTCCATCTTAAAAAAAGCTAAGAACTCCAGATTTTCAGATTTACTGAATATTAATCCCAATTATGCCTATCATTGTGGTTAAGTATTACAATTTAAAAAAAGCCTGATAGCTGTGTGTCATGAAAGAACTTGTGAGCCAATAACTACCTCCAAATGTTCTAGTTTTAAGTTTGACTTAGTTGCAAAGGTATTTCATGATCAGGTATGACCAGTAAAAAACCTGTGCATAGAGAGACTGGATTAAGATATTATGAATGTGTTTTATGTATTTCATTTACATGTGAACACCATACTAAATAGTTTTAAAAGAACTAGGTTACCAGTGTCAGCAACAAGCTGGTGAGAAATGACTGATGGTAGGGATATTCAGGGAAGTCCCATTTTGATACATCTGTTGCTTATATTTCACTTCTATAACAAATGTTTTCTATAAAACTTGGCAAAGAAAAGTAGTTCTTAAACATGGTAATCGTTGATCTACCATGTTTTGATGCCTCACAATCTGTGTAACAAGCTAGAGCATTGAGATAATGTACTAGGAACAATAAAACGTAATTGTAAATGCTATGATAACAACCCTTCCTCACCTTAAATCTGCAGATTTCTAGGGAGTACAATAATCAGTGCTTTTAAAAGAAAAGTCATTGAAACTTTGGTTCTTTGCAGATAAGGAAGATTATTATTTCTGGAGGAGTCAGTAATGGCAATAGGTGAGCAACAGAATCGTGAATCCATTGCTGTATAGTCTTGCGTAAAATCATGTTACTTATTGTGCGTTCATAGTGTTAAGTGCAGTTTGCCCCAGATATATTTCAACATTGGGAAATAGGAGAGATTTTATATTAATTTATTGGAAAAGTTTAGTGATTTGGTTAAGAAACTCAGTTAAGCTGAAAATTTAGTGATTTGATGAAGAGGTTGCTTATTGATGTAGACATGAATAGCCAGGCAGGCAAACAGTTATTCCTCCAAAATGAAAGGTTTCCAAATCCCTGCTAAATTGTATTTCTGATTACCAGAGGAGAGAAAGGAGTTATCACAGGCATGGCTCCAGCTCTGTAATCATAAAGTCAATTCTAACTGAATGGTTGTGGAAGCGAATAGTCCAGGACTCATACTGTAACTGGTAGAAGTGCCAAAAGGAAATTCCCTCCACCAAGGAGCACCAGTCTTCAGTACTTTATTTCTCTACAGTGGCACAGAAATTGTCAGAGCTCCACTGACCTCTGCTTGTAGAGAAATGTAATTTCAACACACTAAACGGAGAATTTTCTGTCTAAAACTCTGTTCTATGAAACAGCCTTAAAGACAAGACTTGTATTTCTTTGAAGAACATTAATAAATCCCACTATTTTTCTAAGTTAAACAGAACTTTTCAAATTCTGTGACCCTTTTGATAAGATAAAAAAGCCCTACACCTCACAAAAAATGGATAAACTGCAATTCCAGATGATATATCAAAGGACTTAACGTTTTCAACTCAAGCTAATCTACTCATCACTCACATTTCATTAACCCCTTAATAATTGCTCCAGTAATTAATTTCCTTAAAATATTACAAGGTGCTTAGCCAGGTAATCAGTTGTATCACTTGCAGGGTAATTGCTGCAAGTTATCCAAGAGAGAAGAATTTTGTTATTATTGCTGCAAACAGCTGTACAATTTGGCCAAAGAGCTACATGGTGGCCTCCAATCAAATTTACAAATAAAGCTTCATAAAGCAATCAACATCCTTAAGTGATTGAAATGCTATCCTGGTCTGTGAAACCTCATGTAGGTCTCTGTCAGCTCCTGTGCTTCAGATTACAACTGTGGCTCAAGGTAGGAAATCAAGTCTGAGTGTCAGGACTGTGCTGTCTAAAGGTAGCTTAGTAGTAGCCTACCTTTCCTACCGTCATTGGAGAAACACATGTTCCTTAAAGAGAAATTAACAACAGGAACCTAATTTAGCTGTTCTTGCAAAAGAGTGCATCCTGAAGGAGGTTAGATTCACTAGGTCTGAGTAGATTTTCCAAACATCTCACTGTAGTGCATCTCACCATTTCATAAATAAAAATCATAAATAAATAGATTTAGTCATGTTCTCTAGGTTCAAAGTACATTTTTAGACTTACTACAATTTTATCATGTATATAATTCCAGAAAATACGATATATCAAAAATTATCAAGGTGAAGTCACGTTGACAAAATAATCACTGGTGTAACTCAATCCAGCTCAGAAGAGATGAACCACACATTTCCCCCTATTAGTACTCTAAGTGATTAAAGATCAGCATTATATGGCAAAATCGCATGTACAACTCATTCCATACAAATCCCCAGTAATATATATCTCAATCAAGAGGCTAATTATACAAAAAGGACTGTCAGGGTGGGGTTTCAGCATTCCTCGAAAGGAAGGACTTGTTTTCCTTACGCCAAAAGTATCCATGAAGCCACTGTATTAAAGTTTATGGAATAACTCCAGAAATTAATTTTGTCTTCAGTGTTCAGAGGGTAAACAATGGCATTATTAGTGTGTTCAGACCTCTCTGGTCTTAATGAACTGATCAGATTATTCTATTCACAGGCTTCACAATGATGAGGATCATTATATATTGTCAAAAGATTCAGCACATAACATTCATAACACTGAAGCATCCTAATGTTAAAGGCTGATAAATTAAGCAGCCTCGGAATTCTCATTAAGTATGTCAAGCTGAATTGCTGTGTATTTTGCCTTAGCTAATGGGCTGGGTGACCAACAGCAATTCGCAATTGAACTGAGGGCATAAAAAGATCATCTTATTAAGGTAGCTGAATGAGTGTTTAGAAAGGTACTAAGCAGTAAAAAGCTGCTAAAGTTGGAAGTGGGCTGCTCCATACTATAGAACGCAAATACTTCTAAAAGAAAGTTTCTTTCATGTACTTATAAAGAGACAGACACAAGCAAGTACGAAAAATGTTATTTCCAACGACTAATACAAAAATGAGGTTAATTCTTTTTTGATTCAGTGTGATTCACACTGCTTGTCTTCTACTGGTTTCAGGCACTGAATCCAGGCCCAAAAACTCCTACTACTGATTAGTCCTTCCAGGTAAATGTTAAACATCACCACACGTCATCTTATTTCCCTTCTTTTTCAAGCAAAGCCTCTCATCCTTCATGTCTGCTGTTAATACTTCCCCCTGATTTTTTTTTTCTTTTGGAAAGAAAATAACTTTGTGGTTCACAAGTCCCATCTCCATACACAACAGAAGCAGTGAAAATACCAAAGAGACAGAAACATCCATAACAGTGTTATTGCTCTCTGGTCTCCTTACAAAAGTCCTAGACCATTTTCCAGCACTGCTAAGCCTCCTCTGAGATAGCCAGTCTGGTTTTATTGAGAACAGTTAGGAGACTGATGACTGATCTTTAACCCTTATTGTTAATGAAACTTTAAATACATTTAGTCAAGATGAAGAGAGAAGATTCAATTATTCTTATGTGTTTATCTGTGCACTATTACTATCATAGTTTTAAGCCTGGTAAACCTTTCTTACTACATTTAATGATATTACTAAAGACTTGAAACAGATACTATTAGAACTCTGCTTATATTTGTAGATACTGAAAGCCATTATATCATTTTAAGTAACAATTCATTTTCCTTTGAAGAACCCTTCTAGAAAATCATAAATAACATTTTTAAGGTGTATACAAAATGACGGACACAGAGTGCAGGAGCATTCGTGACAAGCCTTTTTTTTTCCTCCTGTGTGTGTGACTTTTCCCTGTAGGAATTAAACTGTAACAAGTTGCCAGTTGTGGAACAAATTTTAGACTAACTTGAGTTCTTTAATTACATGTTTTCACCCCCATATCCTTAGAGGTGCAAGGACTTCCTTCTTCTAAAGCAATTTTATGTTAACTTCTAGTCTGAAATTAATAAAGCAAGTTGTTCTGTTTATGTTTTTGGTGGATTGACAGTGTGCTTATGAAGTTTGGACTGACTTTTTGATGCAAATTTTGTTATTACTTTTCTGTCTCACATCTCAATAGTTGGTGAAGATACACCCCCTCCGTCCTCATTCCTGAATTACAGCCATATGGCTGAATACTGACACCCCACAACATTTAAAAATATTTCAAATGCTTATCTTCATCAAATATGATTAAAAATGGAAATGAATTTTCTTGCAAAGTTTTTTTTAATTTTTCATTTCTCACTGGACAGGTCTGACCTTCCTGCTAGTATTGTCTGGACTCTGGTTTAAGGCAATGCATCAACATGTGCTTTGGAACTGGGGTGCGTTGAGTGGCTTTGATGCATTTCCTGTGTACTCCAGGAATGTTTAGTTAGTGAAGTGGATCTAGTCCAGGAACCATGACAATTTTGCAGCTGATGTAGTCTGTCCACATATTAACATTTACATAAACAAACCGAGTTCCTTGGGGCCACAGTTCCTTCCTTTCACTGTTCCTAAAGTACAGTCATTCTGTATGACAGTGTGGAGATGTACTCGGGCTCTAAATTACAATCCATGTTTTTAAAAGCTTTCAAAACTAGAGAAAGCACTGACATTCAAGAATCTAGAAAGGGACAGAATATACAACTTGGAATAGAATTTCCTTCCCCTCAACACATGTATGTTTTTCAAAACAAAAATACCACAAAGCAATTTACTAAATGATACAAAATTCCTGCAATACAAAGTCTAGTTAATGGCCTTATTCACAGTGTCTCAGAATAATTAAAAAACATTACTGCCAGTGACAATTACTTTGAACTTTATTAAATCTTGTGATGAACCCATCCCTATCAGTTTGTCCCATGAGTGCTGGGAGGATTGCTCAATGCAATATCTTCTAACTGTCATCTCAGGAGCACTTTAGACTGTCCCCCATGGTGACCTTACTGACAGTTGTGAAAAAAGATAAAATAAAATAATAAAAAACACTGTATGTGAAATGTGGATTTTTCTGGCTAATGTCATGGTTGATCTCTCTTACAGTGCTGAGGATATTCTGCATTAGCCTTTTCCTGATTTGTTGCATGTGTACCTCTGCTGCACATTAAAATTCAACCCATAGGAAACTAAAGCCTTGTAGGAATAGAGTGTAAGGGTCCCAAGTTGCAGGGACAGGATTCCTTTCAGAGGCTTTCAGTTGTATCCAGGCCTGGGCTCCTGGAAATTCACTCTAAATATTACAGAAGCACTGAATGACAAGATACAGAAGTAAAGCTGAACTCTAAAAACATTTCTAATATTCAGCTCAAATTATGACTGAGGCTATTCTTTAAAAATAGAAATAAAAAGCCACCATAAACTGTCAGGTCTTTAAAAAACCAAACCAAACCAAACCAAAAAAACCCATGAACTTCAAACATGCCCTTTCATTTAAGGCCAGATGGAAACTGTAGAAAAGTTGGTACTAGACCTTGTATAATTCAGAAAAAGGTCTCATAAAGCTAGCTCAGCTGACTCAGCACTAAGACAGCAGAGATACTCTAGTAACATGGAGAGATAATCTCCAGTAGGAAATGGTAACAAATCTTTAATGGCAATAACCTTTTAAAAAGTATCCTCAAGAGCTTGTCTTTGACATTAGTAACATAGGTGCATTGTACAGAGATAGTAAGCCAACCTGAAACTTTTGAATTATAGAAATATCCAAAAATTGCATTTAAATTCAAATAATCAAATACATATAATTTTGAAAATTAATTGACAGAGATTTTTCAACTGTCTGCCTAAAATGTGACCTCTTATTTGGGTAAAATCTCTTATCATTTTTCTTGCTCTTTCAAGAAACTGGTCCCAAGTTACCAATTATTTCACTTATTTTTTAATGTAAATTACGGAACAGAGTGGGCATTCTTCTTTCATCTTCTTAAACTAACATAGTCCCCAAATGCTCACATCACTTGGGAACAGACAGCTCAAAATTTCGCAATGAGAAAGTCCATTGTTTAAGGATTGAGAGCATTTCCTGATTACACTGTCTTTCAAGATTTGGATGAGTACCAAGTATTAAGACCTTTGTCTTCAGTATAGAATTGTGAAATCTCAATGAGTTTTTAAATCTGCAGATAACAAAGCTTGCAAGGACTACAAATAAGCTGGAGGACAAGCTAGGAATTCAAATGAACTTGACAAACGGGAAAGCAGATGAAAAGCATAGGATGTTTATTCAGTAGGGACAAAGGCAAGGTTCTGCACCTAAGTATGAATAATTGGCTATGCAAATGTAGGACGTGGATCAAGTAGTTAGCAGTTTTACAGAAAAACATGTGAGGTTTGTTATGCATCAATGATGAACATGAGTCAACAATGTTACGCTGTTGAGTAAAAGCCAAATAGCCCCCTCAGACAGTTGAAAATGAAAGAGAGTCAAAGATTCATCAGGCAATCTTTCCCTATAGACAGAATTGATAAAACTTTAGCTGGAGCATGCTGTCCAGCTCAGCTTTGATTTCCAAGAAACATGGAAAAACTGGATAGACCAAAACAAGGTCAATCAAACAGCCAGGGTTTACTACCTATTTAGAAAGACGGAAATATTTGGAACTGTTTAGCTCAAAGAAAAGAATAAGGAAAATTATGATGATACTCTATAAGTATGCAAAAGTATTTTGTAAAACAGATGTGATTGACACGTCTACATCCATAGTCTATAGGATGAGAAAAACTTAAACTGCAATAATAACGGTTCAATTTCCTCTCCAGAAAACAAGCCTCTACTTCAGCCCATCGGTTTCTTTACCAACAGGAGTGATATGGACATCATGCCTAACATGAAATCTTTAAGAAAGGTAAAAGAAACGGCTGTTAGGAATAAAGAAGGTAGTACCTCTTAAAGTCCCTTCCAGTATTGTTTCCTATTAAAAACCTAGCAAGTAAACATTTATACATGGACTGAGAAGTAGAGAATAAAGGCAATGAAAACATGTTGAAAAATCATGTTGGTTTTTTTTTGTTTTGGGATTTTATTTTTTTTTGGGGGGGGTTGTTGGGGCTTTTTTGTTGTTTTTTGGTTTTTTTTTTAAACAAACAAGGTCAGTATAGTGTCCAAAGTTTGTAGATCTATTCCACCACATAATTCAGCAGAATAAATTACAAATCAGATATTCTGTAGAGATTGTATAGACAGTGGAGGACAGTAAATCATGGGAATAAATGGTAAAGTTGTGCCATTCTGTATTTCAAGAGAAGTGGTTGCTTTCTAGGACTATAGCAAGTATTAAATGCAGAAGCCAGAAAGACCCAGAGGTTTAAGAAACTTGTAAAATCCAAATACTTGGGTCCTTTTTATAGTATATAAACCATCTAGAAAACAGTTTTAGCTGCCTCATGAAAGGATCATTCTAGAGCAGAAATAATCTGTCAGAGGTAAATGTCACAACTGACAAGTGAAGCCAAACATAAACAAGCCTTTGGAGTTAACATCAAATTAAACTTGGAGTTATATTTATTTATAAACCAGAAATATACAGAGCTGCATTTCAATATAAGGGACTGTTGTGCGCAGATGGTCTGTGGTGCTGCAGCAGTGTCTATATTTGCTATAACAGTTTAAAAAAAAAAAAAAAATCACCCGTGCTATTGTTTTGAATCTAATCTTTCCCATCATCTACCTTCCCTTCCTTGATACATACCGAGGATCTTTTAGGAGGCAAAGTCACCACCCAAAGTGGGCAAAGGCCTTGTGCAGCAAATAGGGCAGGAAGAAGAAGATTTATCAAAAACTCAAGAAAAGATAACGTCAGGCAGCCAGCTACCAATCTTCATATAATATTTTCTTGGCTATAATTTTTTGTAAATTAAGTTTCTGAAGCGAGTTTGTGTGTGTAAACACAGCTAGCAGTACTTAGTTGATCTATAAATGTATTGGCTTAAGGAACAGTTCTACCACATGATGTTATTCAGAAATCTGTGAGGCTTTTAGGAATTCAAAATTTCATTCTGCAAAAGAGCTTTAATTTCTGCTGCTCTGAACTTTCATAGTATCAAATTTCAGGATACCTATTGGCAAAAATAATAACATTGATTCAGATAAAATATAATTTATTGTTGAGAAAACAGCTAGACAGAGATTAGACTTCAGGACGTATTCTTCTCTTGATACATGTGCTTAATTTCTCTCAGCACTAAAGGGTATTATTTGTATGTTTCAGAACAGACTATATGCCCTTCAAATTTACTGTAATATGCAGGTTCCATTTCAAAAATGAGTGGGTGTTAAATATAAGAGCATTGTACACAGTACTTAAGATTACTTAATGATACAAGTAATATGACCGCAGCATGCCGTGAGGGTTCGAAGCATGGCTGAAGGAGATTTAAGTCAGCAGCAGTCTCCATCAGATACCACTTGTAAGGCCATCAAAATGTTTGTTGTTACTCACTTTTATTTGTTGTGTTCAACTAAGAGATCGTCTCTTTTATCACATGTATCAGGGCCAAGTCACATTCTCCTGCATTTGGACTTGCCAAGAATCATGCAGTACAAAGAAATAAATGACATCAGCAACATCTCCGTGCTTTAAAATGCCTGAGTCATTGTGTTAAATATGTAGAGTGTTTACATTTTGCTTTGAAGAATTAAATTATGACAGGAAGCCAATATTGCTATATTATTTCTTCATATTGGTCACTAATTTTATATAGCCTTGGACGAGTAACTCAACATTAACCCTCAGTTTGTCTCTGATGGATGTGAGGTTTAACTAATGATTGTTCACTATTTGGGAGCATCAATAGAAAGTAATATAAAAATGCAAACCATTTTCTTAGGTCATACAACCGGTGCATTGAAGATTAGGCACAAAGCTGTGGTGATATTAAATGAGGTAAAACACTTACAGTACCCGGCAGGAATAGATATAGGAATGAGAGAAAAGATAGGATATAAGAATAGCTATCATATTTTCAGTTTTGGCTTCAACACTGCCTGTAGGAGAGAATACAACAAAATATTTCACTAACTTAAGCCCTAGTCATCTCAGATGCATCCCCAAGTATGTTGATACCCATGCTACTCCAGTGCTGACCAACAGAGATGTCTTAGAGAGTGACTCTGAAAGCATCTGAAATAAATAAAAATATGGGTCTGTTAAAATGCCTAACACCATGCAACTAATCAAACTTCTGAAGAGGCCTGCTTAAAGCAAGAAGAAGCTTCATGCCTCTTCATCGCTTACTCTATTAGCAATGAAGCAATATGTTACACTTACCTGAGATTATAATCTGGTCCAGAAGTGATAAAAATTTAGAGGAACATAAAATATTCGATAGAGCTGCACTTTTCTCAGAAATTGTATTGAGTTGAATAACACACACTTTCAGGAGGAAGAGTGAAAGGTAGAGCTAAGTGAAATGCTTTTCTAAATAGTTTTAAAGATATCCTACTATCACCACAATAGAGAAATTATCGTTAGTTTTGCATCCCACCTACATTTAGTTACAAATAAAAACATGTAAAAGAAAACCCCAAACCTCTCCCTCAGGTGACATTTTTAACAGGAATACAGCTTTTGAAATGTAAGAGACAATTTCATGACAGTACTTGGGAGACAAAATATACATCCCCTCCTTCCCCCCTTCAAGAAAAAAAAAGAACACTTGTTTCAAAAGTTACAAAAAATACCCCAACTGTGTGGGGCGGGGAGGGGCGGGGGGAGGGGAGTACTTAAAACAGTATTCGTTGCACTCAGTTTACTCCTGCCCTGAGGGATGCTCAGGTTGCAGGATACCACCCAAGGGGCTGGCAGAGCTGAGGGAGCAACATCCCCTTCTCTCTGGTACATAGCTACGGTGGGTTGATCTTTGCTGTCTGCCAGGCACCCACCCACCCATTCGCTCCCTTCCTCAACAGGGCAGGGGGGAGAAAACAAGATGAAAAAGCTTATAGGTGAAGATAAAGACAGGGAAATTACTTAAATATTACTGTCACAGACAAAACATACCCAACTGGGGGAAAACTGGTTGAATTTACTGCCAATTGAGTTGGAAAGTAAGAAGCATAGATGAAATTTAAAATACCTTTCTTTCCCCCTTTACCCCAGGATCAATTTCACCCCCTCATTTCTACCTCCTCTCCCTGCCCTCCCCAGGCGGCGCAGGGGCGAGGGTCAGCACACAGCAGTACCTCTCTGACGCTCCTTTCTCCTCACAGGTCTCCAGCGTGGGTCCTCTCCAGGCCACAGCTCCTTCAGGATAAACCTGCTCCTGCGCAGGCTCCTCTCCATGGGGCACAGCTCCTGTCAGGAGCCTGCTCCTGCACAGGCCCCTCACCACAGGGGAGTCTGCACTGCAGCACCCCTATCTTCTCTCAGCCGGCTGCTCACAGAGCAGCTTCTCACACTTTTACCCGCTCTCCTCACTGCCTGAAGGGTGTTTTTTGCCCTTACTTAAATACAGTTCTCCTGAGGTGCCACACGGGTGGCTGAGGGGCCCTGCCCTGCAGTGAGGCCCTTGGGCCGGTTGGGACCGGCCACCTACGGTGTGGGGCAGCCCCAGCCCCTCCTCAGAGGCCGCCCTGCAGCCTCCCGCCGCCTGCGCCTCACCACATAGACCCAGTACAGCCCGGAAAGGCCATGCCATAGGTCTGAACTGCTAGCTCAAATCCCACCAGCAGTCTTCATAACTTTGAAGCCAGGGGCCTCAAGTGAACTAGTGGCCCTGGGCAATGTCACGTTTTCCCGGCCTCCCACAGAAGGTGAGAGGTTCCCTCTCCCACCCTCCCGCCGTGCCAGCAAGCAGCCCGTCGGCCTAAACTGCGCTTCAACAGAAGCTGCTTTTAAATCGATGCATTGACGCTTTCCATGTCATTAGGGCATTTCTCCTTCCTTACTTCAAACTGAAGCCCTAGATGTGATCCCAAGGTTGCTGGCAACCACAGTCCTCACAGGAGGAAGGAGCCGTGGATATCGGTGTACCATTTAGCAAGTGGTAAGTGTGGATGAGAGAGATCCATGCTTTTCTGAGATGCCATCTCACTGCATTTTTATTTCAAAAATTCAATGCCCCTTTGATGCCTAACCAAATTAGCAATTAGTTGTCAAGGCGCAGCTAAAACGGCTAAATAAAACTTGTAGATTTAATCAGCATTTCCATGGTAGCTGGAATTATGCTGCTTAATGGCTGGAATGGGTTGCAATAAAAATGAGTTGACTGTGTATCCCCAAAAATTGATTCCTGGAAGAACAGTCAAACACAATAGCTTCAGGAAATAACATTAAAAAATATTAAGCCGCAGGTCTCTCAGTTGCCTTAAAACATGGGCATAAAATCTAAATTTCTTTAGGAATATACCAAACACAGCCATAGATGTAGCTGGAGAAAATAAATTTAGAAAGGGAGATTTTGTTTGGATTACATCTTCAGAACAGCTTAGCTGACTGACTTTTCATAAAGGCTACTTTTTCTGGGGAAAAAAAAATGTTAACTCTCCCTGGTGCTTTGGATGTTTGGGCTTTTTTCGTGAAACGTCTCATTGTTTTCATTTTACAGCCACAGACAATAGTGCTCTCTCATTAGGACAGTGTATACAAAAAAGGTAAAAAAAATTATTTGGAAATGGTAGGATCCACTTCATTGAGAATGTAACAAAAATGTCCTTGAGGTGGTGCTCTGATGACTGCTGGAAGCTTAGACTTGATGTTAAACCTGGACTGTTGCCATCATTCCAGATATGACGGACTTAAATTGCACATAAAGTATCCAACAAACATTTGGAAGATAAAACTATATGATACAGAAGACTGTTGTCTCTAGATTACCATAGCCACTAATTTCCTAACATCTCAAGAAGTGTGTGCAGATCATGCTTGCAGGTTTTTTGTGTGAGATACTTCACTACCCATGTTCATTCTTAGACACTTTTGCACTTTGATAATTAAGCTTTTTATGTCTCAATATGTTGTGATTTTATACAATATATTTGGAAAAAATAATGAGGGAAAATGGTATTCTTTTTGCAGTCCTGCTTCTGGATAATGACGTAGAAAATACTTCCATCATGCAAATTAATCTTTTGGAGAGATGCGACAGACTGATGTTAACTGTCTGCTGTCATTTTAAAGCCATATCTCATTTTTCTTTAACTTTTATAAGTACTTAAGTCTATTATTATGTTTAAAAGCCAAAGTAAATAGAAAAAGAAATATTACTAGCTTTACCTACATGTTAACGTTATGTTGATAATACTCGAACACCACATTCCTCACAAATTAGAAGCTCAGTGGGCCTGTGCTGCCAGACTTCCTTGCCTCCAGAGTGTACTGCTGCCTTACATCCAGTTTCTTCTCCCCAGGTGCCTTCCTGCAGAGATGCCCTGCAGCCACTCTGCCGCAAAGTTGTGTTGATGCATGGGGTTATTCTGGCCCCGGGGCATTTGCCTTTGTGGAACTTCAGGAGGTCCCTGCTAGCACACTCCTCTAAGTTTGCTGATGTCCCTGTGAAGGTCAGTCTTTGCCATCTATTGTATAGACCATTCCCCTCCATTTTCAAATCATCCACATACTTCACACTGGGGTATTTTATCCCATCGTACAGGCCACTAATGGAAATGTATCTTAGGCATCGGATTTTAGGGGCAGAAGTTTGAATGCAGGATTTATGCAGGGTTCACTATTTAACTTGAGAAGTAAGTTTATGACACTTTCTGCAGCAAGGAACTATGCCATAAAATTGACATAGGTGAATTCGTGATAGATGAATATCATAAATTCATGATAGGTAGCAACTGAACGGGATTAGAGTGGATGAAACCATCATAGAAGGCGAAACACATTTTTCATGAAGTAGATGAAGAAAAATCAACAAAATTTCAATATCTTTCTTTAGGAGATATGAAACTTTTACAAAACATGATTCATTATTCACAATTCTGAGAAGCATTTTTAAATACTAGTGATAGAAAAATGTCTGGCGTTCAAAAGCTGAAGCTCTAGGAGTAACTGGTTCCCATTTTGTCATTGTCTGCATGATGAAAAAGGACAAGTGCAGTAACGATACAGCAGATATTATGATTTTCACAGTTAGCAGCCTGCCTGTCATGCCCCTCATTATCTTACTTGCATACAGATGGCTTTCATAATATTTTTCCCCAGTATTCTGCAATACTGAAATGCATGCTATAAAATGATTTACCATATGTTTATAAATATTATGTACCTAATAATTACATCTTGGCTGAAAGAGAGGGACATTTGCATATAGAAGCTGTCAGGTATCTCTCTACTGGACAATTTTTTTTTTATATATGTATACACCTTACTATTAATTGTAAGTGAAGATTGCTACTGGGAGAGAAATTAAGGACAGTTGGTTCAGCACAATCTGACAGACTTTATACAGATGCATTGAACTACCTAAACAAAATTTGAAAAGTCAGCAATGTAGTGTGGATACATATTTTGCTGCTACAAATACATATCCAGTCACCATTCATCCCAAATTAATGTTTTGGGAATAGTACAAGTACTATGACAGGTACTTTGAATCAAATACTGGTATCAAAACAGTAAAAATGAAATAAATATTTCAGCAAATGCCAAGTTTAAGGGCTGCAATGATATGAATTTAAGGGAATATCGGGAACAGCTGCCCATCAATAAAATTGTTCTTACAGGTATGCTTAGTGAAAGATCTGGGCTAAAGCGCTGAGCTACTACTGACTTAAGAGATGCGCTATTTCTTACTAACAAATTAATTGTAAAGTTGCTGTGGTACTTTGTAGCTCACAAATACCCAGAGTAAGATCAGTGAGAGGAATTAAATAAGCCGATGGGCCAGCATGAACCAAGTACGCAGAATGGATTGCAAGACACGGAGCAGGTTGATGCAAGAAAGGCAATTTTATCCCACACCCTGCCATGGCTGCCCCATCTGCCAGTTGATCTCTTCTGTAACTCACAGAAGATACTCCAGTTGAATTACCTGGTTTCTTCTTGGCAAAGAGAGTGACTGGAAATCTGTCAATAACTCATTATACCTGTTGTTTCTTTACATTTTAATGACATTGCTTACCATTACTGTTGCATTTTCTACTGGCTCCCTTGAGAAATGTGCATAGTTATATCTGTATCAGTATTTTTCTAGCCTGTGTAAAAACCTCTCTGCTCGTCTTTTGGGTAAATTTGCAAACCAAAGTTAGAAATATCCTCATTAGCAACCCGTTGACATTTATATTTTGCATATTCTTAATGATTGAAAGGATTGTCCAGAAAGGCACTGAACCTTGGTCTTACACTAAAAAAAGAGGTCATCCCCATAAATTTTGCTGCTGCTTTTTCCAATGGTTAATTACCTTCAGCTAAATATCGCTAAAACTGCTGAATATTAATTTGTTTTTATCTTTGCCTTTATCTTTATCTACTAACTCACATAATTTTCTATTGTAAACAAGTCACATCTTTGTTTTGATCTGTGTTTAGTTAACTTTTTTTTCTAAAGGACTTTTGTTCTCTCAGTCCAAACAACATGATGGTGACTTTTCTCTGTGCAACTTGTTATTTTCTTTCACTGTATGTGTTCTGTAGTAGCTGTTAACTCTACATTGAGACATGTCCCAGAATGGAGGCGCTGAATTACTAATGCACATGTAGACATTCAGAAAATGTACTATATGAATCTCAAATAGCATCTAATTTGACATTATGGCCTATTCAGCATGCAGTTACCCTTAGGTAACAATCACAGTCCACAGTCATATTGAGCTAAGAATCGTGCAATCGCTTTGTTAGATTCACTTTCTGAAAAGCAGTTGTTGCAGTCTAACACATAAGCCTGAAAATAAAATCATTGTGTTGGAAACTTCTCAATAATTATAAGTCCTCTAGAAATAAACTAATAGATATGTCATTTAAAAACAAGATGATTTTTGATTGCTGCATGTCTCTAGTCATCAAAATGCTACTATTATAGCTGCGTTCATCTAATATGGAAATGCAAGTAGAATATAACCACCTCTCATCAATATATCAGTCCACGTCTTGAGAACTGTTTCAGGGGAATTCATGCCAGAGATGTGTGTGCTGAAACTGGTTATAGCAATCACTGTTAATCAGTCACTAGAAAAAAAAAAAAAAAAAAGATGCTCACAGACATTTTGTGAACAGCACAAGAAGCCAGACAATCTAGGATAAATTATTCAAAGCTGTCATTTACTTCCTTACACGTGTTCTGCAGAAACTTCCATGGTGTTTCAGATGAGATGCTGCAAGAAAGGACACTGACTTTGCTCCTGAATTCTATTTGAAGCCTGCAAGGTGTACAGATGCCTGTGCCACACAGGCGCCTCTAGAAAATGGTTTGGACACAGCTTTTACAGCCTGTATGCACTAAAATGCATGGGTACCTGTTCGACACTTGTAAGGATAAAAAAAGCAGGAAGAAACCCCACCTACTTAATTAAAAATAAAATGTCTCACTAATGCAGCATCACTTTTAGTTTTTTCTCTCTAATTTAGTAATTACAGGAATCATCACGCCCTAAACTGACTCTTCTGAACATCAGACTTCCCATTGTGTGGAGTGGTTTGACATTAAAAATACATTCATTGACTAGCTGCAAAGCTGAGACACCACACACTATTCCCTATGTATCTTTGTTTAGTGGCTCTGCACAACAGATGGAATTTTATGTCATGCAGCATTAGGCTACTGTTAAATTTTAATTTCAATTAATGGTCTTTATACTCTTTCTTTATGCACACCAGGGATATTTTAGGCATCCATTTCCCTTCTAATTAGCTTTTATTGCTGAATTCATTCTGAATCTCTGGAAGTCATTAGATTTTCAAACATTCACAGCTGAATTTACTTACTCTCTAATAAAATTAATTAGTTCCTCACAAAAAATGGCTACATTTGGTCTACCTCTGTACGTATAGGTAAGTACTGAATGTCTCTAGTTTCTATATATCCTTTCTGGTACAGTTTCTTTTTTTAACATTGACTTTTATCCTTGTTATTAACATCACTGTTTCTCAGGTTGATGCTTTGCCCACTTGACTTAAAATGAAACCTATTTCAAGGGCTTTGTCCCCTAGATTATGGGACAACATCACTTACGTGCTAATCTGTCAAAAAACTGTTATGTAATGTGAGTTTCCTTAGAATATTGTGTTCACTGTAAAATTGCACAGAGCCTTAGAGCCTAAGGCGCATGTAATTTCCACTAGTACTGCTTGAAAAACTCAGATGAGGTAGGCTGATAAATTGTATTAAGTATAAAAACTTTTAATTGGTCTGTCTGAAAGAAAAGGAACAACCAAGGTAATGTAAAGAAGAAAGTAAAAATCTATTATTTTTTTTGCCAGCGACTTACTAGAGGAAAGGGTCAAGCATTTTCATACTTCTGTGAAAGGAAAAAAAAATGTTGCGCTGCACACACGTGTGACTGCTTTTTATATTTTTTAACATTTGGATAGTTGCTTATAAAACATCTTGGGTAGCTTAGTGGTACAACAGAATTAAGCTCTAATTTATCATTGAGCTATAACTATGAAAACTGAAGAATATACCTTCAGGGGAGAGGCAATGAAAGAGTTCATATTGTATGGATTACAGTGGAACATTTATGACACTAGTTAAGAGTCTGCAACAACTTTTGTGGTTACCTTCCATTTTAAAAAGTGTAAGTTATATATGTATATTATATAGCTGCAACACAAGTAATTTGTAAAATATTATAATATTTGTAAGATTTAGGATTGAATTTAGCACATAATCAGTTTTCTTTCTTTATACTTTTCATACTATCAACACACAAACTGCATTACTTTTAGAAACTGATTATGAACACGCTATAGATATATCTATTCATGCATCTAAATAAAAGCGTACATTTATACTAGAGACACCATATGGCACATATATATGGTTGTATACATACAGTTATCATTGTATTTATGGACATAGCAGTGCAGTTATAACAATGTTGTTCTTGTCACTTTCTACAGTCAAGTGCACCTCAGGTAATTATTCACTTCATTCACATCCATCATTTCAAAGGACCTGGCTTCCCAGAGGTGACACCTTCCTCACGCACAAAAGACATTCTTTATAGCAGACAAGCAGCTAAAATCAGGAGACTTTAGCATGCAGGCAATAGTCTAAATACTGGTCAGAACCAAGCAGGTAACACAGAGTAAATGGTGTCACTGGAAGTATATTTACTTATGTAAGGGCTGTGACAGCAAAGATGGTGGTTTGTTTCCCTGTCTAATTTGGCATTCCCATACTTACATTATTCTCACCGTATTACCTCCAAATTCCCCGTTTAGTAGAAGAGAGAGAAAAAGTTTTCACGTGAAAAGGAACTTTGGAAATTGCACACTAATTTAACATTTTCCTGGTTTGCTCCTGTAATAATAGCTGATTTATTTTTTTTAATTGTCTATAGGGTGTTTCCCTCATGAGTTTTTTTTTTAATTAAAGTCCACATGATAGGCCCAAGAACAACAGTACCTGGTTTGATTCAGTACATCCCCCCTCAGCTTTTCCGTATTTGGCTAGTGCACGCTCTTGCAAAGCCCAAGCCTCTTCCGTCTCTGCAGCAGGCTCAAGTGGACATGAACAAAGGAACAAAGCTGGCTTGTGTGCTCATGAAAAAGTGTACAAAATGAATGTACAGTTCAAAAAATGTACAAAGTAAATTGACACATCCAAACAAAATGCTTTACACTGTATCACAGTTTTGGAGCTGAGGCTTAAATTTACAATCCACTACCTATGACACCTTTACTCAGCTTACAGAGATATGCAGGGAGAAAGAGGAGACAAGCTGCATCTCAGAACAGAAAACCTCTGGAGAGAGGTTAATTGTTCAAAGTGGGTTATGGTCCTCCAAAAGGGAAGTACATTGAATATTTCAGAGCTGACCAAATATTTTTTTCTCCGTCAGATAAAAGGTACCTTGCTCAAGTATTCCCTTAGAAAGGTAGAAAGCCCATGGGTCTTCACAACCTCATAAACACAAGACAGATAGAAGGAAGGGTCCATAACATCTAAGCATCTCAAAAATTATCAGTTACTTCATAAGAGGCAAAACCAGATGTAAGTGAGCACCACACAGCAAGTTTAAGGTGGCCGAGCAGCTATGCACATTATTAACTAATTCAAACCAGCTGCCAAATTAACTAGCTAACTGAGTATGGACTAATGTGTCCTGTTTAAATGATTTTATTTTTTTTAAAGTCCCTTCAAGGTTGTTTCTGAAGAATAATTTTTATATTCTGAAGGATTGCCCAAATTTTCATCCTTTTCAAACAGAAAAATATGCTATTTTGTTCTGTGGGTAAAAACACTTTAATCATTCCATGAGAAATGGGGAAACAGAAATACTTCTTTCATCAAAGTCTTTCCCTCCGCTTAGAGGGAATTTCAGCTTAGATACATAGTGGACAAGATTGAAAAAAGATCTTGAAACTCACTTGATCATAGACTAAGTTTTTTCTGATGAATAATACTGTAACTCAATATAAAAACTCAGTACAGAAGTAGCTTAAAGAATTAGATCACTCAAGGAAATTAAAAGGCCAAATCTGTTTTGCCTTTATGGAACAACCGGTAGAAAAAAAAGCAAGAATTATTCCAAATGGTATTTTCTTAGGTTTCTTCATTATCATTTCCAAGCAGTGCTTTGTCACAAGATTAAACCAAAAGTAAATGTATTTATAGAAAATGTTTAAATATGCATGGTCATGAAGCATGGCACAACCTCATTTTATGTTATTCAGACTCATAAAATCTGAAATAAAATGATATTTTCCCCCAATTCAACCTTTTTTAAAAGGAAATGCTGACTAAAACAAAAGAATCATGCAAAACAGATGATTAGAATAAAAGGATCATCTGAAGTATGGATGCTAATTGAAAAGCTTTCATTTTTTCTCAAAAGCTATTATGTGTTTTCATCTAGAGTTTTTGTTTTTGTGATTTTTTTTGCATAGATAAGTTTAAACAATGGGTAATACAGATTTATTTATGAATTTGTTAGACTGGAATTTTAAATAGTCTCAAGAATTCAAGATGGTCAAAATGAAATAATAAAAAATAAGCCACCTGCTCCAATTAACATACCTAATTTCTTCTCTGCTTTATGTAGCCATTTTTCCCATGAGCACATTCCACATGCAAAATTTGGAATGCCAGCATATTTCCTTTGTTTTACTTTTTGAATACTGTTTAGTTTTTCCACATCAATTTTCACTTAATCCTCATTCAGTCAAAATTTTTTAAAATGTTAAAGATTACTACAACATACTAACCAGTTTGCTAGTTAGTAGCAAAGTTGTTGGGTTTGGTTTTGTTTTTTAAAGCTGATGTATTTCCCTGATGTATGTGCAATTGTTGCTTTTAAAGTACTGAGTTAATGGTTCCCTGAAATTTTTGAGTGCTTGTCTTTGAAGTAACACATGTGAGAGCATTTCTCTTTGAAACACTTAAACCTGTTTCTGCTACTAGCGGGCTATAAAGTCACTTCACTGCAGAAACCCATAAGCTGCGGCTCTGTGTCACTGGTACCCTTTCAAGATTTTTCCTTCTACAGCTTTTGTTTGGGATTATTTTATTGTGTCGGTGATTAACAGGCCTCCTTGGATTGTCGTCCTTTATTGCCTATTCCTGCCAGCTGCAAAAATACTGGCTTCCTTTTTTAATCATGAAATGAATTGTTGCAGAAATGGGGAATGCTACAGTTTCCTCCACGTAACGTTCTCCAATCAGAAAATTATAATTTCTCAGATGCATTAGCACAATATACTAGGAAACAGCTGCATAATTTAACTTAATTGTTAAGCAATACCTCATTATAGCCAGACAGTAAATTCAGCAGTTCACATTTTTTGTGTGCCTCTCCTCTTTTCAGTGCTTGCATCATGTTCTCTTTCATCTGCCTTTCTGCTCCCAAAGGTGCTGGAAAAAGCCATACTTGCAACAAAATAGAATTTAATCTTCTTTAAGAACCAGCTTAAATTCATGGTAGATGCCTAAAATTCAAATTTATAGGAAAGTAAGTCCTTCTAGATAACCCTGGAATGTCTGATAGCAGATATTCATCCATTTTTTAAACATAACAAAAAGAAACATCCAAAATCCAACATAACTAAACATTCAGTATTGAAATAACATCTTAACTTCTAAAGGCCTGTGATAGCAGTAAATATTGTTCAGCAGGTTAGAAGTGGAGAGCTGCAAAAAGAGCACAATTCAATGCAAATGTGTGGTGAGCACCCAATGTAAGACTTGTTTTAAGACATTATGAGACAAGAAACCATTTGCATTCACCACTAGTTCATCTTCATCTGAGAAAATTCAATTGTTTGGATGAACTCGATCAGGCAGGCAGGCTAACACCATCTCTTCTCCAGACATCCAGTGAATCTAATCCTTTCTTTTCTTTTGCCTTTCTTTAACATACCTTAATAAAGGTTTCATCCTAAACCTGTTTATTTAGTATTTATTTAAATTTTCTTCACTTCCAAGATTTAATTTTTTAATTCAGCACTTTCTGAATCAATTTGAATTTATGTGTGCACTTATATTTGTGTTCAGTGGCCAGACTCAGCTAGTTGCATGGTTCATTCGTATTATATGTCTATATGCTGATTCTTAACTCCCCTGCAAGTTATTAATTTACTAGATTCTCTAGGTTGAGGGAAGAAAAAGTTCCACTCAGTTTCTGCATTAGATGTATTTTGTGTTTTAAGTAACTATTCCAAACATGCATCACTTTTACTGCTGCCACTATCTAACCATTTGTTTAGATATCTCTAAGATATTTATATTGTATCATAAAATAAAACCACAAACATCTACAAGAGTTGCTAGTAACTTACTTAGGTGTGTTATCAGCTTTTTCTGCTGCTGATGGTCGCTGCCTCTTCGGACCAGAAGTTTTCTTGTGTTCTGAATGTGGATCGAGACTCTCTGTGCTATCACAACTATGAATGACACACCTTACTCTGTTTTTAATAGGTATACATTTCTCTCCTATATTCTTAACCAAAGGTTCATATAGTATCTGGGAGAAAGAAAAGATTTTACCAAAATGGTGATACTCACCCTCGAGCCTCCCAGAAGAGGTTATCCGGAGTCTGGCCTCTCCAAATGCTGAAAATAAAGGAGATATAGCATCTTCATTTGTAAGTCTACTTTCAGTCATGTGAAAAGCATACAGAACTCATTTTGAGTGAGGTCAGAATAGTAAATATTAAGAACAACCGCCTACATTCCCCTCTGTAAGTTAGCACTATTATAAAGAAGCACTCAAGAGAGCAGGAAGACTTCAGTGACCTTTCTTCTTGCCAGTTCTATGTACTATGAGCAATCAGTAATTAAAGCTTTTCTGTAAGTGTAGTCAAATGTCAAAATCCCCAAAATTTTAAAGCTTGAGCCTTTGTAAGAAGGTTTTGGGTGTTTTTTCCCTTATTTATTGTTCCATTTTGTTCCATTTTTTGTTCAAGGAGATTAAAATAATATCACTTGGATACAAGGAACAGTAACACCAGGAATCTGAAAGTCTTCAGTCAGAACATGTAATTACTGATAACAATCAATCATCCCTGTAGCTTCTGCTCTGTGTAATTCTCCACCCACTGAAATTCAGCTGTTTTCTAATAAATGTTTCAATAAAAAAATACAGATTTTTAGCATATTTATAACAACTTCACAATCAAATGTTGGTTGGTTGTTATTTTTTTCCTGATTCCTGTACATCGTAATACAGCCCGACTTCATGAGATCGATTTAAGATGTTCACAATACTGTAGACTGGCTTTTCTGCTAAGCAATATCTGCATCATCTGATTCTGATTTCACTGATATCTGAGTAATAAAGGCAGAATTACTGACATAAAACTGGTGTTGGTAGTGAATCAAGACAGTCCTGTAAGGTTTTGTTAAGTTGCTTGTTTCCCATACTGTTTCCCATACTGTTTCCCATAGTGTTTCCCATAATCCTTGCTCTTTCTGCCTCATGAGGAAACAAAAGGGACCTGATCTCTACACCTGGACTTTTATAAGCAGGATCTGACAGTTCAGAATCTCACAAAACATGGTTAAAACACCTAGCTCTGTATTAATATGCAATTATACAATAAAATTTACCTGTAGTTAGCACTAAGGGGAATGACTAATTGTCTTCCTAACTTGGTCATCTAATTAAAGTAAGCAGAACTATACTCATTACATTCAGTTCTTAGGAGAGCTGCTTACTTTCTGTTGATAATTACAGGAGAATAGTAGAGAAACAGGCTTGCCAGTGCTTGCATAAGGGAAAGAATATTTCACTTCTGTATTAGGCAAAGGAAAGTTAAGTTCAACACAAGTATGGGGTGAGATTTAATTTTAAAGTGTATGATTTATACTGGTGCTATTTCTTTTCTACTTCAAAAATGCACCATTTTATTTAGAAAAGGCATCAAAATAAGAGGAAACCTGGGAGAAGTGAACGCCTGCTATGAAGTATTGCGGAGATAGAACAAAATAACTACACTGCAGCTAGTTCATGGATCACACTGGCCCAGGATGCTGTAGGCCTGAGCAGGGTTCAAAGAGATCAGTCATTTGTAGGGACTTCATAAACATCCACAGGTATAGAATGAATGTTTTCAATGTAAGATTAACCTTGGTGTTACAAGCAGCACCTGACCTCAGTGATGAGAGTTAAGAAGAAAAGTCCTCTCTGGAGCAGGCTGTCATGTAAGAAGCAGTTCCTTGCCTTCTGCTTCCAACCTGTTGAAACAGGCTCTGTGACTGTAGGGACTTCCTTCAGGTGCAGTTATATATTGCATGTTCTTAGATGTATTTATACATACACCCAAATTGCATATTCTTAGCATATTTGATGTATAGCGAATGCTCTGGTCATGTTATGGACAATTTTCGTTTGCCTCTTCCAAGAAGAAAGGTGTTTTTGACCAAGTAAGGTCCCCAGTAAGAGTACTTCTCACTATGATTCAGCATGTCTGTACGTGATGTAATGAATCTGGTTATGAGTTCACTGTTCCTAGTTAAAATTCAAGAGTAGCTTAGATGAAGAAATTGCACCTGTTTAACTGGGAGGTGAATCAGGTCTGCTGATGAAAAGATGTCAAAGAAGGACAATAACTTAGCAAATTGAAAAATGCTAAAGAGTGCCAGCTATTGTTTTTAAAACTAACTCCCCCCCAGAAAACTGTTTGTCAATCGGGTGTTGTAAAAATATTTACAAATGGGTCTAATAAAATCTGTGGGCCTTCTTACAACAGAAAAAAAATGCAGCCCTTCGGTGGTCAGTGGAGCAGTATGAAAACTACATAAAACCAAAAAAAAATCTGAAATGCAAGGGCTAAAAACAATTATTCAAACAAATGTAACTGATGCCTAATATGCTAAGGTAAACAGTAACTCCATTAGCATATTTTGCAGTTCCCTGATACCCAACCATACTTATCAACAAGGAACTGAGTCTTCCTTCTGCATGAATTAACCTTCATCTTTATCTCTCAGAGTTTTTGAATGGCAAACAGCGTAACAATGATCGAGATTAAAATGTTAGCCCGAAGTCAGATACCTGATAGAATGGATGAATCTTTAATTCACTTTTAAATTGCTTAAATAATGTTACATTCAAAATTTTCTGCACGGATGAGCATTAATTCATCCAGGAAATAAATGTTGCCATGTTTAATTCAATAGTTTTAAAAATTTAGTTATTAGAAGATTCTAATTTAGCATTTCCTTTGGTATTTTATGCCTTGCTTAGTAAGAAGATGCATCAACAGGCCATGATAAAGAGATTAAACAAAGCTGTAAAAATTCTGCCCAAACAGAGTATTTGCTTTTATTACAATAGCTTTTTACACAGGCAGCTGTGACAAAAATGAATGACATAATTTGATAGCGGATTAACACAGTCGCGGCCTCTGTTTCTGCAGCAGTTCACTGATGGGTAGGTAACAAGTGATCAAGAGGGCCCTTGAAGCCTAGTGGGTTTAACTGATCACTAATTTGACACTTAGACAGATGTTGTTCCTTAAAAAAAATAGAAGATTGACCCTTGATAAGAACGGTGCTGATCAAAAATCTTCTAAACCACAACCTGAAAGTCTCAATTCAAATCAATGATTTTTAAAAATGCATTTTTGTATTTTGAAAATAGAGAATTAAAAAATTCCCTAAACTGCTTAAAAGTGTGCTGTCTTGAATAAGCTGTCAAGTGAATGGTTCCATTAAATAAAACAAATCAACATTAATCTGATTTAATATGATATTATTAGAGGAAAAATATAGGAATGCTCGCACACTATGTGTAGAAACCTACCACTGTTATCACAGAAGTTTTGGCTTTATTTCTCAGACAAACTCTTTAAACTTAAGTATCCATGTTCTGTAAGAGATTATATAATTAGCATAAATAGATCCTTCCCTACAAATCAGGGAACTAAACATTTTTATTTCTTCTTCTATAATTCAGTTTCATAAATCTTCATATTCATTATAGCAGATAACACTGCCTCTCCACCTCCCTGCTGCAGCCTTAGAAGTCTTGAAGAGAGTCTAGTAGCAATCTAAATTGAGGGGTTTTTTAAGGTAATAGGCTATCCCAAATGATTTGGGTAATAAGAAGGAAAAGATTTTCGATAAAGTTCAAGAACATTCTTTCTCAGCTTCAAATTAAGATATGTGATTTTAATCACTAATATATCCCTGCCGCTCTGCCAGTCCAGATCAAGTATCGCAGCACTCTTATGACAGCTCTTAACTGAGCTTTAGGAATCTTCTACCAAAACCAGTTTTTCAAGCTGGGAAATTATAAACAGCATTTGGCAAGAAAGCTGTATTGCGTCCGGGTCCCAGATACAGTTTTGTCCCAGGCACCTTTTTGGCCCAAAGGAATACAATGTCCAACCACCAATACCAGAAAACTGTCTTTTGAACAGAGTACTCGAGGCCATTGAAAGTACTGGGTCATTTCTTTTCTGGACAGAGCTTTTTGAGTATCTGTTAGAGCATGCTTCCTTTTGTTGGTAGCTGGCATTCAGCGTCCATTGTTCTTGCTTCATTTTCATACTTAAGCATGCTTAAGCATGACACTAGAGGCAATCAGTGAGGGGACAAAGATTCATTGGGACCTTCAGCTTGCAGGTGCTTTCCTCAGCTACTTCCAGTTGCTGTTAGTCTGCTGGCTCATACTGACGTCACAGTCCCTCTACTGTTGAGCATCCAGCTCTAAGGCAGCTTTTGTGGTAGATTTACACAGATAAGCAACGGTATCAGAGAAAAACCCAAGCCATGTAGGTTTTCTGTATTTAATCATCCACGTCCCAGCCGTATGAAGGTGTGCAGGGTATGCCTGAGGAATCACAGCAGTTAACGCACCAATGAGCAAGTGCTTGTCTCACAGCCTGGGGCGAGAAAGTTAAGATAAAGATAAAGCAAATATGACTCTGCACATTATGAGGTGGCTTTAAGGTGCCATTTGTGTATCTGAAACGCATGGTGCATCTGAGGCAACAGCACCTCCCAAGGAACTGTCCTGTGTAGAAAGTGTCATGAGCCCTATCCACTGTTATGGTCCTACAGAAGGAAAAAACAGGAACCTTACGCTTGGGTTAGGAACCTAACCTTACACTTAGGATATCTTTAGGATACCTTTAGATATCTCTTTTGTAAACCTATTGGTTTATAGGGCAAAAACTTAAGACAGAACTTGAAACTGCTGGGAGGATCTTTTGTTTGTTTTGCTTTTCTGTGCCTCAGAGAGTTCATATTGTTCAGCTTCTAGCAAAAGGATGAAGACTAAAAACTGTGTAAAGATTTTCTGCTTAAACATAGAAAGTTTCGGCTATTGTTAACTTGTCTTCCCCTAGAAAAAATCTTCAATAAGCTTTAAATATACATTTAGGTGATGTTAAAAATGTACAAAACATACTGATTTTTCATAAGGGTTGATATGAACTTGGTTTCTCAGTGTGGTAGAGCTAAGAGTTAAAATGAAAATATACCAAATGTGTCCAGAATCCTAAATATTCTATACAGTATTTTTCCACTCTCAAGTTGTCCTATGCATCGTCACAAAGCTTACTATAAAACAGCATTGGGAACATTTGTTTCAGTGCATGTGTGCCCACAATTTAACCCTGTAACCTCAAGAACATCATAATCATTTATTTTCTTCCTAAAGTGGTTAGCAAACTTAAAGTGTCTCTATGTGATATTTAACTCAGGCATAGGTTCACGTTCATATAGAAATATCTGTATATATAGCTCCCTGTAAATGAAGCTTCTGTCCTCAACTCATTTTCAAACAGGCTTTTTGCTGCAGACATAGCGTAAAGCAGACACACCTTAAGCACCCAAGCAGTGTTTCATTGTGCCATGTAAATAAATGCACCCATTCCATGTTAACTTGGACTTTTTTATCCCACTACCTATTGTGGAGTATGTAGGTACATTCACAGTTACAAACACACGGGTATTCACAGGGCTGCACTACTCGGTGTTCACAGACCAGTGAACAGTCTGCTCCTATTCAGCAGTGACGCTGCTGAACAGCAGTGGAGATTCTCTAAGGAGAAATGCTTTTCTGAGCAGGCAACCTGAACTCAGGAGGATGCAGTAAATGAGCTTTCATCAAAATGTTTAAGTACTCCAGCTGACAAAGACAGCAATCCTCAATTGTCACTTTCTTAATTGCAAAGCCAAGTAAAGGAAATGTAGAGCCTTGCAAAACAAAGGGAAAAAAATGGGGTGTTTCTTATCATCTATTTGTACCACTTCTCTCCTTCCAGTAAATGCAGCTGGTTAGTACAGTCATTCACCGCACTGCTTCCTATTGCTAATGCAGTAACTGCTATCTAAGCTGACAGAACATGATGTAGGAGAAGGGGGCCCTCCCTGAAATAATTGCTCTTGCTGATGTGTCTTGCTGTATTATTTCATGTTACACACCTCACTAAAATGGTATGACATAAAGACAGAAGCAGCATCTGTAGCATCCTAGACACGAGGCAGTGAGAAAACCTGCCTCACCTGCATCGGCCCGTCCTCAGATGATTGAGTTGGCTGCAGTAAATGAGCCAGCACTGCTCTAGTTTGTGCTAAACCCACTCTGTCATAACTGCTGACAGTCTGCACAAGGGCATCTGGCCAAGATGCTCTAGGGAGAGATAGGGCACATACTCCAACCATCAATGTTTTCTTCGTGAGGTTTTGGGGTTGAGGTTTTTTTAAGTTTTTAAAGTCTTTTGGGAAAGATCTATTCATAACTTAACTCTGCATCCATTATAGAGGAAGATCGACTTCAAGAACAATGAGGAGCAAACAGCAACACAAGCTTTTTCTGTCTTTTCAGCCCTCTAATGTTTTGTTAATATTTACAAAAAGTGACATTTATAAAAAATGTGACTATTTTCATACCAAGATAGTCATGTCAAAAATATTCTAGGAAGAAAACACAAAATGATAGGTACTGAACTTGGTTACTTTTTTTTTTTTTTTAATTACATAAATTCAGTTTAGCAACATATTTCTAAAGAATGCAAGGAAAACCTTGAATTTTTTAATTAACAGCTGGAGCCCCCTGATTTTGTGACTGGACAAGGAGAATGAAGAAATTCTTTTATTAGCGACTTGCTGTAATACAGCAATTTAGCTGTGAAAAAGAACAGCGCAGGTGCAGTATGTTAAGACCGTCTAGAGTATCTGTCAGACCTCAGGAAACAATAACTAAATTAAAGATTTTAATGCATTAAAATTAAAAAAAGCAAAACCAAAACTGTTTACTGACCTGAAACATTGAGGAAAATTAAACAGCAGAAGCAAAATCTTGTTGTGCCATTTACATAATTAACCTAGCTTGGCTGAAGGCTTCTAAGTTATAAATAAAATAAAAGGACATGTCAGATAGTTAGCCTGGTTTTTCTAAATGAAGCAAGAAGAAATAGTTGACTGATATTTTACATCATAAGAATAATCTGAGTCAGACAAGGTAGTTTTGAAAATACCCTCTGCCATACTTAAGCCTATGTCTGAGGGCAATAGGGATGTGAGACAGAAAGCCAGAGAAAGCAAAGAAAATCCCAATTTTCTCTTACTGCTCTCAACTCTATGTATGAGGAAGCACTTTAAACCAAAGGAGATTATCTTCAAGCAAGGTGTTGGAAGTGCTGCAGGTTTTTGCAACAAATGTTACTGACACGAATAAAGTGGTTCCATATGATTTTTTTAAGTCTTCGCTATTTTAAACATCCCAGTTTACTGAATGTTCCTTCTGTTTACGGTTTCTTTTTCAGACTTGAATAGCAGTCCAAGCGATAATATCTCAATGTTAATCTAACATTAACATTTAAATCGTTTGTTTAAATAGTGTACGTTGACACTATAGGTATAAAAATGTATGTTCTCAGGTCATCGTTTTGCAAAGGTATGGTCAGAAGAGTATGTATGAAGCACGGCCCCAGATTCCTTTTCCAGCACAAGGCCTTTCCACTCCAGTGCAATTTGATTCACATCGAAGGTTCATGCCGTGTCATGCTTTTGAGTGCTGAATGTACTTGATATGAAGGCATCTGAGGAAGAAGCTCTGACAGCAGCTATGATTTGGTTTTGGCAGGTAGGTATCTCTTTATTCGTTGAATCGTAGAAATATGTCACCATTTAAGAAGGAAGCATTGTTTAAGTAGGAAAAAAATCTTACTGCATCTTTGTGTATACTAAAACTGTCACTTCTGAAATGAATTCTCTTCCAGAATAAGGGTAATGACTTGTCATCTGCTCAGATTGATCCTCTGTCCTTTCATCATGGCTTGCATCATGGCTTGCACTGGGAATGCAGCACTCTCAGCAGTACAACCATTCAGGGAAAGACCTAAAGAATGGAGAAAGCATACTAGAGCTGAGAGAAAATTATTCTGACAAACCTGTGTTTCGGAGTCATTCATTTCTGACCCCCCTGCCTCCTTGCTTAAAAAGTTTCCTTCTGCTTCATCACCTCTTTGCCTGCATCTCTCATAAATGGCTGAGCAGCCTCTCACTACAAACAGTATCATTTAGGGTAGTTTCTCTAATGTTGCTTATCAAGGTGAAACTTCTTCCTTGGAGGTGTTTAATACATTTCAGATTCATCTGCATTTCTTATCTAGGGATACAACACATCCATAGCTTGCTGTAAAACAAAGCTGTTTTCAAGATTTCTCTTTTTTTTCTACTTTTACTTGTCATACTTTAAAATAAATGGGTTTGCTATTTTAGTGATACATAATATAATGAAATGGATCCTTCTAAATTCTCTTTGTCCAATGCTAACAAGGTGTGTGCCAGTAAGTTTCCATGTAGGTAATACTCCTTATAGCTGACCAACATTTGTGTGCCTGACAATCACCGTGTCCCTGTTATTTCTAGAATTAGTAGTTTGCCCCATTCATCAGTAATCTTACTTCATCCATTCTGAGGTACAAGTTTCTTGCAGGAGCGCACAACCATTTCAGTTACTTTTTTTATTGACCACATTCAAATTCTGAGCCTTGAAAATTCATCACTGGTCCAGCTTTTGAGTTATCTTTCTCATAAAACTGTAACAGAAGGACAACTGGCGTGGGAGAATCACAGAGAATTTTCCTCTGCTAAACTGTGATTTTGGAACCAGGGACAAGATACTAATCTCATCACTCAACAAAGTGAAAGATCCCTCCCTTTGACTTTTAATACAGTAACACAGAATAATCTAAAATGTCAATATACACTCCTCCTTCCTTTCAAGGCTACAGAAGATCGGGACCAATTGGATTACAGAGAGTACCAACTTGGTTTAGGGTAATGCTTTAAGTACACAGTGATAAGCAGGATAAATAGGAAACTATTTCCACTGGGGCACCAACACAAGATGGCATAGACTATAGAATATAGGCTAGAATAATGCACCCTCTCCTTTATTGCTTACCACAATGGCCCTCTCACCAGAGTTAACTCCTGAGTTGAACTCTTGGAACTACATGAACAACCGCTTTCAGTAAAAGGCATTTTAGTTTAATTTTTTTGAGTTCTCCTTTACTTCAGAACCAAAGAGGTTTCATTTGAATTTACCACAGTTACTGTTTTAGCAGAGGCCATATACAATTCTCATAAGGCAAACGCAGGGTCTCAATTGATCAAAACCAGAATGTGTGTATTTTGATCTCTTACAAATATTCTGAACTGATCTACTAATCTGTAAGGCATATTTATCTTTGAGACACATTACTCCAGTAGGATTGATTCATGTTCTGTATCCACAAAATGCAAGGGCTGGTGTTAAGAACAGCAATTTAATCAATTGCCCAGTGAGTGAGCCCATGTGTGCAATTTCTGTACAATGAACTTAGTGCATCATTTTAATTGAAAATTCTCTGATTAGATAATTTACAACCAACATTTAAAAATTAGATGGCTGAATCTAAACTATATGAAAGTTTTCTTTTTTAGTCTAATTTGGACTTGTGTAAAGTGAAAATTTTTAGCTTGCTTTTTTTTTCCCCTGCAAGAGAGTTATTGGTCTTCAAATAGCTGTAATTAAGGATACAAGCAATATGCAGAATGAGAATGATTTACAGCACATCAGCTTTGTTCTAAAGCAAAGGCAGAAAACAATGACGTGTCGGTGAGAAATGAATTTCTTTAGGACAATTAATTATTAGGCCCTGCATACCAATAACAGGGAAATAATTCATGTAAGAAAATACTTTTATAAATTGTTAGATGACACAGTAAAAAGCTGATTATAATAGAGTACATCATAACAAGTAATTGGTCTCAAGAAGGTCCTCTTCAGTGCCCTGCTACACACTTGGATATAACGCAGTGACTTTGGGTGTTTGGCACGTGACTTTGTGGGGTTGGACTAGATTATCTTTAAAGGTCCCTTCCAACTCAAAGCACTATGTTCTGATGTTGATGTGATAAAACTACTGAGAATGTTGATGAGGTGAGAAAAGTATCGAAATATGTCAGCTTTAATAAACTTTTGCAGTTTTCAGCCTAAGCTCATTCTCTATACACATTGTCCCTCTTCACAACAGAAATTAAAACAGTGAGAACCTCCAAGATGTCTTTCCAAGACAGAAAGGATAAAAATAAAAATTATGGAAAATGTGGGCCATAACCATTTGCAAGATCAGGGCCCAAACTGTAGAGAAATTAAGAAAGGTCATACACCCAGGAGATATTTTGTGTCAGCTTCTCAATTTCTGTTATAACATTAACAGTCAACAGGAGGAAATGGACCTTAAGTTAATTATTGCTCCCTACTTTTGAAAAACAAGACTATTCTGCATGATAAATGGAGAACCCAAACTTTGAGCCATCAAAATCAGCTTACTAATTGCTTTTGCCACAGAGGCTTTTATCACCACTGAACAGCCAGGGCAATTATAAACAGTGACACCTAATTCATCAAGTTTCACATTTCTGGGCAAGTTAAGGTTACCAAGAATCACTTTTTTCCACTAGAGCAACATTGTCTAGACGAAGCATAACTGCTTCTGTAGTCAAAATGGAAATTCTCTAAACCAGGTTTGGGGTTTTTTTCCATGTTTCCCCCCACCTTCCTCTCAAAATCAGCTTCTAGGTAAGAAGAAAAAAAAAAAAATAAGGTCAGAACTCAGCAAAGGAGAAGGGGGAGATATTACAATATAACCAGAGGTTGTTTTGAAATCAGCATGAGGAGGGGAACTAGAAGCTAAATATTTTCTTTCATCTATTGTTCAGAAAAAATGTCAGCTTTCTAGGTGCTACAAGCTTGCTGCAATAAATGTGATATAAATATACAGAAAGGCAGGTGGACTTAATTCAGATCATATTGAAGTGTATTAAGTGCTTGAACACTGCATAGTTTTAAGAGCTTCCTAGCTTCAAAAGCATTAAACTTTCCCTATAAAGGAGCCAGGCTATCTGCTACTCTTAATATCCTCCCTTTGAATTCCTCCTTTGCCAGCTAGGACTTGGTCAGAGTGAACCCGTGTGATAGAGTTTCAATGTATTAATACACAAAAAGCAGTTTCAAGTGAGAAAGAAAAATAGTTGCTTCAGAGTAAGGAAAAAAATTATGGCCAGAAAAACGTTTAGAAATGCAAATGGAAGCTTGGCACTTTACATTTCCATGTTTCCTGCAGCCAGAGTAAATCCCAGCAAGTTGTCCTGGATTCTTGAAAAACAAAGAGAAAAGCAAAAAAATCCCAAGTTAAACTAAGCAGGAGGAAAAGATTCCTTTGCTGAAGGTATAGGGAAAATTTCAGAAGTACAAACCCTATAGCAGTCTGACTGCTTAACAGTGAAAATCACAGAAAAGGGAAAAACAGAAAAAATTAACATAGTTCCTGAAAAAGACAGAAAGTATCTGAAATTCCTTTACTGAGACTCATTTCAAAGCTATCAAAGAAAGATATGAGACATGTTTTCCATATTTTGATAGTAGACAGGTTGATCTGGAGATATTTTGCTCTTTATTTCAAATGCTTTTAACATCTAGTTGAAACAAAAAGCTAGAGAAGATTCAGTAACCCAGAAATTTCATATTTTTCTGCTCACAGTCTTTAATTTTCTTTAGGGCTTTCAAGTTTTGCACCCAAAATTAGAGTTTAGTTGAGCAAACATTATACACGTCAACACACCAACGCAAGTCACATGTACTCTTCATGAATGCAAAATGAGTTATTTCTTAGAAAGACCAAAACAACATCAGAGCTGTTCAGAACTTGTCTTCCCAAACTGAGTCAATTTGGCAGGTTGCAGAGGTAAAGACTGTTCTTCAAAAACAGATTTTATAATCCTGTGACAAAGCAAAGCACAGGGAAGGTTTTAAAGTAAGCAAAGTGACCAATGGTTTATATTTAGTAGGATTTTAATCCCATATGCAATCCAAAAATTTCCATTAGTTTGCCTGTTTTTCCAATACATTTTCATATATGAGACTGTATTTAATGAAAGTCTTTTTAATGATTTTCCAATTTCTTGTAGTATTGTATTTCCACATATTTGCCTTCAAAGGCTTTTGATGCATATTATAATTGCACAAATCTACTGATATTTTTCTCAATCCTATTTAGATGAATGAGTAATGGTCTTCTGAAAGAGCTTCTGTACAGGCCACAAATCTATCATGTAACTGTATATTTTCTTTTTTCCTCTTTAACTGCTTACTAGCTTAAACCTTCGAATCCTCAATCATCAACAAGGCAAGAATACCTTTCTTCTAACCCTGGTTTTATTTTTATAGTTTCAATACTTTATTTTCAGCTTTTGAAATCAAAAGTATTGAAATAGTTTTAATGCATCTAAGATTTAATATAGATAACATAGCTATGAAAAAAGTAAGGTGCACAAGTTCAGATGTGTTAAGTGAGATTTAAGTTATTGAAAATAACTTCCCCTTCCAGGCAAAACCCCTAATTTCTTATTACTTCTGGAAATTTTGGCTAAGCAGTAGAGAGTGTTTGACATTTGTTCAGTTACTATATCACACCATCTTAAAAATAGTAATTTTAATATTTAACTATTATTTCCCAAATGTAGAGGAACTGGTATTTAATCATCTACTACACTACTCCCCCAGCTGGCTAGTCATCTTCATTACAGATTATTATATACCAGGCCACAGTAAAATAGGTGCCAATGAAAGAAGAGGATTGATGTCCTATACCACCTTTCGTATAACAAAATCCTCCCTGCAGTACACCTGGAAAAGCTGTTTTATTACTAACATTACAGATGAAAATGTGTGGCTTTATTTGGGGCAGGAAGGAAAAGGAGGAGAAAAGAGAAGTTTTGTGTTAATATCTTGCATTTGTTAATGAGAATGCATTTTGTGTGGTAAGATAGTCATCAAAATCTAACACAGTAGATGAACATAATTTTTCTTGTGGTGGCTATTCTTTATAATATTTTAACTATTTTCTCTTTTATGGTCTTATTAGCTTTGTAAGGTGAATGTGATTGATTTTTTTAAAGGTACGGGTCAGCATGGGCTTTTACAGGAATTTGCCATATTCCAAAGTTCTTTCTTAGGGTCCTTATCAACACTTATAAATACTTAAAGGGTGGGTGTCAGGAGGATGGGGCCAGGCTCTTTTCAGTGGTGCCCAGTGACAGGACAAGAGGTAACGGGCACAAACTTGAGCATAGGAAGTTCCACCTAAACATGAGGAGGAACTTCTTTACTTTGAGGGTGGCAGAGCACTGGAACAGGCTGCCCAGAGAGGTGGTGGAGTCTCTGTCTCTGGAGACATTCCAAACCCGCCTGGACGTGTTTCTCTGCAACCTGCTCTAAGGTGACCCTGCTCTGGCAGGGGGTTGGACGAGATGATCTCCAGAGGTCCCTTCCAACCCTTATCATTCTGTGATTCTGTGATTCTTGCAAGTTACTTTTGAGTCTCTGTCCTTTTCAGCCTAGCATTCTGTCTCTTGTTCAATATTTTCAAATATATATATGCTAATGGGAACACATGACTTGATAAAGACTTTAGCATATGGTCTGCCAGCTCTTGACATACTAATTCCACTTTAGGCCTATTGTAAGCTTAATATCACCAATGAAGGCAAAGGTTTTCCAATAGCACATTCAACCAATGGCAAGCAAACGGGGAATAGGGCTGACCAACATATCAAATAACTGAACATTGAAAAGGTCAAAATGGTCTGATTTACAGTACTGTCATGTTGTGCAGCATGTGTGAGGCATTATAATGCTCATTTCACATTCTACAATGACAATGTCTATAATGAATAGGAAATGACACATTATGAATTCATTCTTGTGACGATAATTGTGATGATAATTGTAATGAGAATAGTGAATGGTACAACAAATCTAATCTATCTATCTTCATGATAATTTGAAAACTGTAATCTGATTGCAATCCTGAGGTATTTTTCAGACATTTTCTAGAAGAAAACTAAATATGATCAAGTGGCAAAAAATATTTTATCTCCCAGATATGTTATGCCCATATTTATTGGAAAGTTGTGTGTGATCTGTGTAAATCTTATACAAAAAGTTTTCATTTAATTATATGGAAACTTTGATTTTCCTTTTATTTCAGCATAGTATGTTATAATTTATTAAGAGAACTTTAAAGGTCATCAACTCTAAATTACACATTAACAGAGGATAAAGAAAAGAATTGGAAGAACTTGAGTTATTCCAATAATAATCAGATGTTCTGTATGTAAGATAATAGGACATAGTGATGTATTGCATTTAATAAACCTCAGTGTTTAGAAAATCAAACTCTCCACTACAAAAACAGGGCTTAGTTACTTTGCAGATTTTAGAACCTTTTTCTTAGGAGCATGAGAGGAAACAGGCTTTGTTCCAGTGAAAGACACAGCAGTACACTTCCTACAAATTCACAGGCAATAGTTTCTGTCCCCACAGTTTTACTAGAAACGGGAACCACAATATTTGCTTGTGCCAAGTTATTACAGTTTCTACCAAAAATTTAAGCCCACCCCCCACCCCAAGCATCCTACCATCTGATTTCAATGCTCAGAATTAAATAATGACTCCACAGCAGCCTATTGCAAAAATTAGACTGAGTGACCTTGCTGGGACCAGGACCTTATTATTGCTTGCTAATACCTTCTGTCATCCCCTCTGTCTACCACTGATGACACTCATACAACACACCAGGTCTCAACTTCCTCAAACCAGTCTCAAAAACCTGAATTTAAGTCCAAGGACCACTTCTCTCTGAGATATCCTGGCTTTGCATCACCATAACTTCAATGTTATTTTCTGGTTTAATCCTGTTGCTTACCGTCTGGGTAATTGAATCAAATCTATAGTGTTGCTCATAACCCATGCTTGAAGTCATGTAGAGGAGGGCTCATTTAATGGATCATTGCTTGCTAAGTTTATATAGTATTGCTTGGCTTGCAAACCAGTGCTGTATGTACCTTGTTACACAGCTGATGTTCTTGTAACCATGCTGCTGTATCAACTGAAATTTATGTTTCTGCTTAAGATTTGCTTTGGGAATGATTTATTTTGTTTTCAAGAGTAATTTGTATTCCAACTGGGCCTGTACTAGTAAATGCAGAAAGCATTCTCTGAAAGGTTTACATAAGAAAAAATAAAAATTATAATGACAATCTGTAATTTTCATGGATGAACTTTTAATAGAAGTGTTCTACAAAACAACGACAATTTGCTTTCACTTGTAGAATTAAAATCACTTGAGATGTTGATTGTATTGAATTAGTCACCTGTATATGTCATGGGTGTTGACTATTGAATTTTTTTAAAAGGTCTTTATTGATTTTTAAGGAGAAAATGTATTTAAAAGGTGGCCCACTAGTGTAATTCTGCTCATTATAAAGTGCTAAATAGCTGAAGGGGACTAAAAGAGTATTTGGAAAAAGAGAATCTATTTTTAACTAATTAGCTTTGAATCATTTGTCTAGCTAATCCATGTTTTCAATCTATGGCAGTATTTGGAACGTAGTTGAAAACTAGCCTTCTAATAAATGTGCAGATTGCTCTAAATAGGAAAGATTACAGTGCTTATGAAAGGGGACAGAAACAGCCACAAACAGGTACTGCAGGACTGGGGGCATGACTGATGTACGAGTGGTCACCAAGATGCCCTGAACACGTGCACATCTGAGCTAGTACCCACGTTGCAAATCAGATGCCAATCTGTTAGAATCATAGAACACTGACAGCAAGATTATAGCAATTTAAAATCGAGACCTTAAGCTGAAAAATTATTTTGTTTCAGGTAAACTGTATCACTATGACTGGGATAGTTTTTTATACATAGTAAAGATGAATGACTTTAGTTTGGGAACAAAAACCCAAAATGATTTGGGGAACAATTAATCCTATTAAACTTTTGTAATATCACAATTTCTGTAACAATCTAAATGTTATCGGAGTTTCAGCTCTTAAATGCCTTCTTTAGTTTGCCTATATAATTGAGTGGTATAAAAGAAAGAGATAAGCTTCCTGTTTGTTGTTTTTTATTTATACCTAACAAACATTGTAAACAAACAGCCAACATAAAGAACAAATCTTTATATTAAGATAATGCAGCTAAATAGACGATGTTCATTAATAGAAAATGGTTGTTTAGCAGAAAGCCAAGAAATGGCTAGAAATCTGGAAAGTTATCATGCTCTGCCAAACTTCACTTGGGTCAAAACAGAAAGGGAGCCAAAGCTACTGAGACCAGGTCCAGCCACATTCCATCATACGTCCACCTCCAAACATGAATCTGAAAGTACCCAGAACATTTAGTAATGACTTTTAAATCTCACGGTATCAAACTACTTTTTGTAGACGATGCCTGAACTCTTTCCCTGTCATTCCTTTGTGCCTTGAAATTTTTAAGAATTTCCTTGTTATAGTAGATATGCCCATGTTTTAACAACCTGTTGAGTTAATTGCTTTCTAACATGGCTTTTTACCCTATATCAAACGTACTTGGAAATTGGGACAGTTATAATGTGGGATTTCTGTAGGATTTTGCAATTGCTATAGTTACATCTCACTTCCTTTTAGACTTCTATTGTCTGAAACACTGTCTTGATGAAACCACCAGTATGGTGGGTTTATGAAAACCCAGAGCTGAACCATGGTTAGTCTTCAGCACCAGAGGATGCAGCCTTTAAACAAGGATAGTATCCAAAACCTCCTGGATCCACTTCACATAGAAGAGTGGCCTTTAATCTCAATGCTGCTCTGCGTTCCTTTGTTCCAACGTGATGCAGTGTTTCCTTACCCTTTAAAAAGAGGCAGGAACACAACAGCAAATAGTTTTGGAGCTTTGGATCTAGTAGTTGTTGTATTCACCATAAAACTGCTGTGCTACTTCCTGACTTTGAAGCACTTTATAAGAAATATTTATTGTTGTTTTCTCCCACAAAGAAAAACAAAACTGAGTAGGAATACTTTTAATTATCTGCTAAGATAAAGCAAATGTTTTTGAGAAAGATTAAGTATCAAAACAACTCTGCATTAATGTGAGAAGAGAAAAAACAAACAAGTAGCATTTATTTATTTTATTTGTATTTCTAGACATCCTGCAGAATAGGCAGTCATATTTTAAGTAACCTCACTTAACTTAAAAATACAGTGCCTGTAAATAATATCCTAAGTGCAACAAGCCCATTAAGATATAACTGAACATCAGTAAACTAGACAATGTAAACACTCCAATACTTTGGTTCTATCTCTAATTCTCCATTACAATTTCCACCTCAATTTCCAAACAGGAGAACTTCAATGTTTACAGATCCATTACTTTTATCTACTGTTCTGTTAGTTCTCTGTGAAAGAACTGTGCATTTATTATACCACTAAATAGAAGTCTGGACCACAAACAAAACAACAGTAATATTGAAATATTGTTTTGTCTCCTTCCTGTAACTTTCCCCCAATACATACTTGCCTTTCTCATCCCTTGGAAGATGCTGATGCTTGGAAAATTAGCTCCTACAATCTAAGCTGCTATGAACAAGTCTGAAAAATCCACACTGTACGTGACCTATTTTGATCAAACTCCACTAAAGTTAACGGAACTATGCTTGTTATGATATTTCAGTGAAAGCTGTTCCACTGGAATACCCTGAAAACAAAACTACTTTTTGCAAATATTTTGCAAATATTTACCCAATAAATTTTCCTTGGAGGGAAGTGACTAGTATTTTGTGTATTTCTCTGGGAAGTTTTTCTGTGTAAGTCCTATGGGATCCATTCATGTAGAAAAGTAAGCAGCACTGGGGATTTAAACTCAATTCTAAAATAAATGGCTTGTGAGCACAACCGGCCAAGTGGAGGCTGTAGGGAACCTTTCTTCTCTGGGCAAGTTCTTGCACGCTGCCACAGTTCTGGTTTTCTGCTGGGAGTTATTTCTACTCCCAACACCTGCAAGGACACAGCAGGGCAAGGAAATGTGGCAGTACTTCTGAAGACCCTACGTTATGTGGAGCTGCTCCAGTTAGAAGTTCACTCAGTCTTTGGGAACAGAAAATGAGATATTTTGTTGTCTTCGGAATTTCCAAGGCAGGTCTGTACAGCTCCTGTTCCACTGTGAAGATGATATGAATAATCTTTTTCTTTCTGCCTCCCTGGTGAAATTGCTCATAGTAGGGGTTTTGGTTTTCATTTTGTTTTGGGTTGGGGTTTTTTTCAGAAATGACTGTCAATCATATAATTAGCCCTGCATTTTCAGGAGCCACTTGAATAATAAGAGCTTGTATTGTTTTGTCACTTTTATTGAACAAGATCTCTCAGCACACAGCAGGCAGTTTAATGTCACTGGCCATCATTTAACTACTTATGCCCTATTTGATTCATTCCCCAATGTTGTAGAATTGATATTAATTTTTAAGAATTGGACAGTAAGATAAATGATTTTGGGTTTCTTTTACCCTGAAATAGTAAAAAGGTCAGAAATAATTTATCTTGGCATGACACAGCCTGACCAGGCAGATAGAACTTCTGACAATTTGCTTTGGGAAAGTGCTTGCTTTTACCACCAACTCAAACACCTGGATGTTGAACCTTAAAGCCCTCTCTCCAGCTCTGTTTCTTTTTTAATTCTCTTTGGTGTACACTGATTTAAAGGCAGTAAAGGGTGATTTAGTGCAATGCTATTTTCGAAAGAGACAGAGATCTTAGGTATTTCCCTCTGCTTCAGTCTTCTCATCCTTTGCAGTGTGAAAAGGATTTGAATTCACTCTGATGTTAGGATTTATCTGACAAAATAGAAAGCAACACTAAAAGCTGTCTCAATTAGAAACACTAGGCCTGTGTTTTGCCATGCTCAACCACAACATGGGAGAACACGCTCTTCAGCTACGCATCTCCCATCTTCTGCTCAAACGTGACTGTCTACTTCCTTTTGGATTTTTTTGCTTTTCCATAAAAATTTGCTCAAAAGATGATATGAATAAGTCTGGTTTTGCAAGATGAGTCACAGTGCACTACCATCATATTAATGATTTCAATTATTTACTAGACAATAGTAGAACTGGGGAAAAAAATTGACAGCCTGTCACAGACAATGCTAGCTAAGTTGTTTAAATCATCTCTAGGCATGTTCTAATTTAGCTCATTATTAATTTCCTGCCAGGAAATCACTGCCCTAAACCTCTCTAATTCAGACATAAGTCATTCTAAACTCTCATACAGACAGCTGATTGAACCCAAGACTTTTGTCTCATTACAAAGCCCAGATGCTTTCAGGCAGAAGACTGTTCTAGGCATTTAATATTTTGAAACAAAATGTACTGTATAATTAATTGAGTATGAAATGCGTTGCTCATCACGGAATTAGTTTATCTTTTCAAGAGTTTTCTGGCTGTATGCAATCAATCATTCACATTTCACAAACTGCTGTAGGTTTATGAATTTTCACTTTTGATACAATTGAGTTCTAACTGTGTTGCAAAATGAATACAAAACACTATCTGGAGGCAAACTGAGTGAAACCCCTCTTGTTTTATCTGGTAAAATAAAATGTTAGGTCATTAATCACCCTCCTCTTCATCACTTCTCATTTTTTCCAGCAAATGATTTGTATTCCAGACATGTGGGGCATACTAGCAGAGAACAAATAAATCTGAACTGACAAAGCAGGAAATACTTCCTAATTACCAAGACTGCTGAAGAGGGCTAGAAAGCAGAGACAAAGAAAACCCACGAAAAGATTGCTTTGTGAATCACTTTGTTTGCTGGGCATGAGATGTGCTTATCATGTTAACTGCAGTTCCTAACTTCCTTCAAAAGACAGGGAACTGTAAACGGGGATGCCAGCAAGGACTAGGTGCCCAAATACCCACATGTTACTCTTCAGAAGAGGCAGCCTCAGCTTGTAAGTGTCAGGGTGTTTGTTTTGGCCTTATCTGAAAGAGAAGGAAAGGGGTCAAATTCTCATTCATTTTCCCTTTCTTTTATGGGCTGAGTAACAGACTGAGAAAATGCTGCTTCACTGCATTGCTCTGTTTTGCCCCTCTTTTCAAATTAAGCATAAAATAACTGACCACAGCAAGAACTTGATTATGCTTTCGAGACTTCAACCTGTCTGACCAGAACATGGAAGCCTGGGGCATTTAGACACCTTTTTCCCCCTTCCCTAACACCCATTTTTCCATAAGACTGGAACCTGTGCCCTCTCATCAATACTAAATGGGGAGGCTACACCCGACACTGCAATAACAGTCCCATCATGAAGACTGTATTCCCGTACCAGGAGTTGTTATCATACACGTACTAAAGAACACCATGTGCAAGCTACTGAGATATGATGACGGTATAAATCTGCCTCCGCTGTTACTGTGCACAAGAAATACTGAAGAACTTTCTTTGACCAGGACTCACGCGCCCTAGAGAAATCAGGTGTGTTTCCTTTAGAGAGAGCCTTTGTTACAAAGGAACCACCAGCTGTAAGAAAAATGTCTGCAGAATAAGTAATATACTCCACTAGGTGCTATAATAACACCCCATAGTCTTTTAGGAGATCTTGCTGGTGGATTTGTGCTATTTTGATGATAGCTGTCGATTCAGAGTTCCTCAGACCATTTGACAATAGGGCCCCTACTGTGTTACATAAAACATGCACTTTAGCTCTAAAAGCTCAAACCTTTAATCAAATTCGAAATGCCAGAGTGGAAATTTCAAATCACTGTCAGTATGACTTCACTCACCCCTTCAAGTCTGACAGTCTCAAAAATACTTTCTTAGCTAGACAGTATCAAATGGAATTAGCTTAAATACAGTGGTAAGAATTTATGATAAGGAACCATTTATATTGCTTTATTCTCTGCTCACATGGAGAGCACTATGCTGAGCCATGTTTTCACTGTTTTTGCTTTTTTCAGTGGAAACCTTAAACTATCTTAATCTTCAACATTTTGGTTTTCAATGACAGGACGGATATTTTTACGGTTTTAAAATAAAATAGACTGACTGATAATAAACTAATATTTTAAAAAATCCTGAAAACTGCTACATGACATTCAGCTTTTGACATTTAAGCTGATTCAGTTACTCATGACTAACATTGCATTGTACCACAATGTATTTCATGGCCAATCTTTAACACTCTTCCCAAATAAATAAATGTGAAACAGAATTCATCAACGGAAAAAAGCAGATTTCAAGATTCCATATTTCTAATTCCCATTCAGGAACCAAACCCCATGAGGTAATTAAGGTTCCTGTCATCATTATCATTCAGACAGGAATCTAACTATAATTGAGATACATCAGAAAGCTTGTTATTTTTTCAATTGCATAAGTATTTCCTGAGCTTTTGTCGATCAGAGTTCTCTCTCTAATGGACATAGATGCTTAGAGATAATTTTCTTTGCACTGATCCTGCAGGAGGGGAGGACAACTTAAGTTTGAGCATTCAATAGATTCTCCTGCAAGTGTTAGCAGTTTCTGAGTAACTGCCGAAAAAACCCCAGGGATGCAAAGGCAAATGCAGGGGGTCCTCAATGCGAAGGGAGAGCTTCAAACTAAGTGCAGTTGAGTTCCGTCACCTTGCTCTAGAGATTCAGGTGAAGGGCTTGAAGACCTATATCCCTCTCATCCATCATGCAGCAAGCCCAGGACATGGGTCTTACTAGCCTGAAAATGTGATGCTACCACCATGGCCACGGACATGGAATAACCGGGTTTGTCTATATCTGCCTGATTCCAGGTGTGGCCAAATCTTTATCAGACCTCTTCTTTTTTTTCTTCGGTAATCCAGCTCCCATTATGAAATCGGGAACTTCTGAGAGTCCTTAATGAGATGAGTTAAAGGGAGTAACAACCAGTCCAGGTGCAATTGCCAGTCTCAGAGGTTTCCTGTTGAAATCCGTTTGGCATGGTCATTCATCTGTATTCCTTAATCTGCAAAGAGTGACTCTTACCATGCTTTACATCCATGCAAAAGGTAAACTCCCAACCTGAAACTCCACACCTAGCTAGTTCATTACTAAACTTTTATGGTCAGGATAGGGTGTTATATTACAGCTGCCAGAGTCCAGCTATGGTGACTCCACTGAAATACAGTTTCAAGCAAAACTTAAATCCACTAGTCACCGAAAGTACAAACCTCTCATAACAGCATTATATAACAAACATAAACCTCTCAGAGCACTAATGCAATTCACAGGTGATACTAAATTAAAAATTCTGAACACCACAAGAGTAAAGAGACAACACAAAGGGTACGCAAGATTAAAATTTTCAGAAAATAATTAAAGGAAGAGCATCAAAGAATGCAAACAAACCAGGAGAGGAAAACAACTGAAAGATGAAAATCCAAGATGCGATATTGAAAGATAGAAAGGAATAATATATGCAGACATGAATTAATGATATAGTGACAAAAAACAAGAGGTGCTTTAGACATCTTTTAAGCTGCAGAAGAGACAAAGCAAGGATATGAAAATGCCATGGTGAAATCCTGTTTTCATTTTAGAACAATAGATTTCCAGGACAAAAGTTACAAAATGGAGTTTAACAAAAAAATTTAAAAAGAAAAAAAAAAAAATGAAAGAACCACGGCATGCAATTCACCAAAAAAGATTAAATAAAGCAATTACCAAGCAAAAGCATGACAACAACCCACAAAATAGTCAAAGAACGTTAATGCAGGGAATAATAACAATTTACTATGGCACATGAAAAATAATGAAATAAAATCAGAAAAGGGAAGGCTGAATTTTAGGAAACAATTCTGAAAGTGAGTTTACTAGAATGCTTATCAATGTTGCAAAGCATTGAAAGCAGACCATCAACTGGGACTCAAACATGAAATATACATGCGTAAGTGGCATCTCTAGTACATTTCTTAATCTATTTTGACAAATGTATGTAAATACCTGGTGAATAAGTGAATCCGCATCCTATTTGATGAACTTTATCTTTAAGGGAATAGTCAAGCAATTAGTTATTTCTGAACTATTTGTAGGTAAGGATAACTTAATACTCATGCAAATACTCTGATGAATATGCAACACACATGAAGCGTTCACAAGTATTTCCTGAAAACTTCTAATTAGGGACTCATCCAATCAAAGAACAGAAATATCACTTAGCTACGTTCACAAAGCAAATGCCAAATTGCAAATCATGAATACAGTATGTAATGAGCCCTGCACTCCTTCTGTAGGCTAAAATAAAATAATTCAAATAAAAGTAACACCAAATTAAGATCCATTTACAGATAACCCTAGAATAAGATAGACCGACAGTTTACAAATTATTTTTTTTCTTTACTGGCAAACCCCCTCTTTTTCATGTATATCAAAGCTACTTAGTATTTACTGAGCTACATAATTTGCTACGTAACTACTCAGAGGTCCCTCACCAGAAAGCCGTGCACTGGCTCAAGCTTATCCTATGCAGACAGGTATTGCACTGCAAGTCTTACCAGAAAACATTGGTCCAAAGCTCTTCTCCACCAGCACTCAGGAGACAGCATGTATACAGGGTCTTTGGAAGGTCCTGCTCTGACTGCCACTTGAGGAAATTTGAGACAGATTATGTCACTTGGTCTGTTATTGAATAGTACAATCAACCTAAAACTTTTATTCAGGGGACAAACTAATAAATCACAGTAGCTTCAGTAAGCTTGACAAGCTTTCTATTTGTTGTGACTTAACGCAGGAATTTTAAGGATGGCCACATAACGTAATGCCAGGGTGACCTTCCCAGTCAGGAAGGGCTCCCCAGTAAGCACTGAGATGACCTAACCTTTAGAGAGGACACCAAAAATAAAATGAGTATGAGCTTAGGCTATGTGATGGATGCTGTGGAACAGGATCCAGGCAATACTGTGTGTACTGTGCGTACTGGGAATCTGACTGAAAACTAGCACTGTGGCTTACTCCCATTTTACATAAAATTACATAGCTTATGTATGCATCATGCCTGACACCAGTTCAGAGGGCTGAGCAGAAGAGTACACACATAACCTTTTAATAAGCAACACAAGTGTTATGAAAAAAGTGTGATGGAGATAAAGTGAGCTTTTCTAATATCTAGTTTAATGGTATATAAGATATTAAACATGAAATTAGAAGCATAACAGCAAGGTCTATGTAAAAGATAGTATTGATGAGAATAACAAACTCACAAAACATTTAACAAACTAGACACCCTCCCCTGCATTTTACTTGAACACTTTAATGGAAGCTGATCTCATGTATGACCTACCAAACCAATTATGCTATTGTTGCAACAGGGAGAAAGAAAAAAAAAAAACAAAAAAAACCCTAAAATGTTCCCCATAGCAGGACCGGAGCAGCAGCTCCTGGGGTGACCCACTCCCTTTTTCCTGATACACCACCCATCCCTGTGAAGGCAGACAGGTTCTTCAGGGATCCTCCACAGAGCAATGACACAACAAAGTACAATCAAAACGTAATACTTAAATGCAAACCCTCTGCAGATCCGGCCATTTTAACGCGCTGACCCCAACACCAGTACGAAGGGCACACACCTGCCCCACCGAATGGTGCACCGGGGGTTAGGCGTAGTGGGCACCGGTCACAAAGTAACAACCCAATCACAGCTTTGGGGGATAAATCTGTCTCTGTCTGTCTCATTCTGACTGATTATTTCCCTTTCTTCACTTTCAATCTCTAAGTGATTTGAAAATTAGGAAGAAGTAAAGTTTGGTACTTTGAAAATGAATGTGATGTCTGAGAAGAGCACTGCACGGCAGCCTTTCTCCAGAGTAGCTAATACCCCATGCCTCAAGTCGAGGGCATATCCAGCTACAAGTTAGCAGCGAGATGTGTTCTGGGAAATATTAAACGGGTCATTTGTCAGAGACTTCTTGTCTGAATAGGTAAATTGCAGTGAAATTCATTGTATGACAAAGATGCGTGAGGGAAGAATGCCGTGTTCTTCCTAAGGGGGGATTTAAAGTCAATCCTGGTACGCTGCAATCAGTAATATGCGTTAGTAAGGCTCATCAAATAAGAGCAAAAATTAAGTCCTACAATACCTGAAGCCTTGCTGCACCACACAAGTTCTGGTTTGCTGCTTCCATCCCTCCTTCCACCCTCTGACCTAGGAAAGGTAGCACAAAGCCACCAAAATCATTGAATAGGGCACAGGAACCTAATTTTCTTCATGATCCCCAGGGTTTCCTACGCCTTATGTACAACAGCGATGAATCAGTGATGTTATTTTCACTCTTACATAGAGAAATTAGTCTCTTAATGATTATTGTAGTTGTGCTGTGCATTTATATTATAACTATCTTTTATTATCGCTTAATGATCTTTCTGTTGTCTAAAAAAAACTGGAGTGATTGAGTTTGGTTTTGGTTGTTGTTGTTTCTATTTACATAGTATTGAAGCAGTTGCCCAGCAGGGCATAATAAATCTAAATTCTGACATAATAAATAGATAATGCGTTGTAATTGGATTATTTGTAGACTGTCTCAGTCAGCAGAAATTTGCATAACACTCAGAAAGACTGCTGCAAATATCGAAAAAAAGCAAAAGAGCTAATTAAAGGTTTTGTTTACATGTAACATCCTGAAAACACAGTAAAGAAGGAATTAAACGTATACCCTCTCCCTAATTTTCTTCGGAAAGCTTACTCTAGACCTTGTTTTACAATGGCTGCCTCTTCACTGATTATAATGTATGTTGATAGATGATGGAAAGTAGAAGATACCTAATATGTGATCTGTGAGAATAGAGATTACTACCCAAGGTTATAGAATTGATGACTCTCGTAACTATTCTACCCCATCAAAACCAAAATTTAAAACTCTATATCACTAGCACAAAAAGGATAATGTAGCCAATTCCAGTAGCATGTACTAAAAACTTCTTTAATTGATAGATATATATCAACAGACTGATAGACGTATGTGTTCATGCAGATGATCGCTGAATTAAAACAGAGAAGTGCAGGAATAATTAGACCTGAGAAAGGCCGCTAGATACCACTGTAACACCTTTTAGGCCTTTAAATACAACAAAATAGTGAATCTAGTTTTTTATTTATTATTTAAAACCAGAAACCATTTTTTATTTAAAACCAGAAATAAAAACACAATAAAACAAACTGAAAATTGTAGTGGTGATTTAATTATGTATGAACTTTCATCCAGATCAACAGATTTCCTAAAGGAGTTAAGTGAATAAATGTCTTCTGGTGATTCGGAGATTGCCTTTGAGCTCAGTTGTTGGGAAATCCTACATAACTCCTCATCAAAGCACCACAAATATGCACGCTGCTATCTGAGAAGCACTAGATTTAGTTTTTCTTCAGGTTTTCAGGGAAGTGTGGAGACATATTGGCTTTTAAAAATAACTATCTTCAGGGTGGCTGTTGCTTTTTGATGCCTTACGGAGTTGGTTACGGTCTGAAACTTTTACCTAGAGAGCTATTGCAGGAGAGAGCACCAGCTGCACACTGGTCTCTTAGTTCGAGAAAATTAAGATAGTTAACCTGCCTCATAGCGACCCCTCTGCCTGAAAGCGATCGCACAAATAGCCATGACTGGACTTGTACTTTACAGTACTTATTATGGAGTTCTTTATAACTTGGATTATGATGTTCTTCTGTGATTGTAGTGTTTTTCCTCTCAAAGAGGTACTCCATGGTCAACACGTTAAGAACGTTAAGATGACTTGCATCAGTTGCAGAAATGGATTGCAACTCTGGTAACAAAAGAATCTTAACCTGCCACTATTGCTGTAATTTATATAAACCTTTAAAAAAAGCAACATCTGAGCTGGGAGAAGCTATTTCAGCGACATGTCACTGCGTGCATCATAATCTTATCCCATGTCAGTAAGGGCAATGTGTCTTTTCTGTTCTGTCATGGGCCATACTGAGTTGGAGGTAGTTAGTTTAGACCACCTCTCGCAGCCCTGAATTATTTTAACTATCCTATAATAGTCTATTTGATATAAACTTTTGTTTAGGCGTAAGGAAAATACTGACTGGGAATAAATGAAGGTTATAGCAACTCTCCCTATGAAATATTGTCTTTTTAAAGTTCTTGAGAAGAATCAATGGCTGGAGTGAGGGTCTGGTCCCTGAGTAGCAGCACAGCGAGGACTTTCAGAGACATCAGGATCCCCCCGCCTTGCCCTCCTGCTGCCACCTCAGAGGAGTGCGAATCTCTCCTGTGATCCTTCAAATAGCTAACGCATGGCTTGATGCCTGCTAGGATGCCACTGTAAACTTACATTTTGGAAACTCCATCCAATCCAAGGTCTTTCTGTTCAGTTTTCTAATAATGCAAGAAAAAACCCCAAATATTTTTAGAATCTCTCATCAAAATTGTGTCCCATGAGTATCCAAAGTTTCAGTATAGTCTCAAGAGGGAAGAATGGTGTTAAATAGGATTAAAAGTTAATGAAATATTTTATGACAGTATTTTACCATAGCAACTGAAAGTTAGATCTGAGCATTGTATAAATATTAATATTACTCTCCTCATCTCAATCACTAAAGGACTTGGGGAAGGTGTATGGAGGGGGAATCTCATTTTTATGGTTCTAAAATTCAAATGTGAAAGAGGAAGAGAGATTAGGTTATAAAAATAAGGCACTGCATAACTTGCCTAATGGCCTGTAATCTGGAAGTACAGCTGCAGTGGGCTTTTAAACAGGTGCTCTGACTATGGAGCATAACAAACATGTTAGGCTTTGTAGTGCATTTAATATCTTATAAACAGCTAGGCTAATTTGGGCAAGGCTAATGGATTAGCTCAAATGGTACTTACGTAAAAGCTCTGCGATTATATCTGTGGACATTAAAGCTAAAATTTCGGTAGTCTGAGTTCCCCAAGCCGCACGTCTCAGAGCAGAGCCTGCTTCAGGCACAGGCAATGCCTAGATGCTGCGGCGAATTCTCAGCACCTGCCTGGTCAATGCAACAGGGAGATGGAGTTGCTCCAGCTTCTGATCACTGCGTTTATTTTTTGATCCTGTAGCCGTATAGTCTTTTGTCACAGGAAAGAGGTTGAAAATGAGCTTGGTGGCTTGCGGTACTCTGTCTGCTGTCATTTAGATTTGCCTCCTTTTCAGAAATCTGTGACTATGTGCTTTTTCAAGTGGAAATCTAGTGAGTATTATAGCCTGTCCCTATGTTTTATATTTTCTAAGGTTCACTTTATCAGGATACTGCAAGCCTCTGATACCTTGAGACTAAGTGGGCTATACTTCTAAACAAGAAATAAAAATCTAAAAAAGCGAATGAAGACCAATTCAACTGTGGCATAAGATGTCTTTCAACGGTGTCAGGACTAATGAGGGGAAGTAATCAGAGGATTTTTGTGTGTGTGAAAAAACAGAGTGAAAAAACCCAGTGTGGTGCCATGTCCTGAACAGCGTTGGTCTTGTTTGGGACGGCAGTTCCTCAGGTTGTTAACACCGTGAACACTGTCCGCAGATGCTGGGCCTCAGGAGTGCAGGACAAGTCCCAGCTGCTGCTGCCCGTGCCTGGCTGCCCACCCGCCCGTCTGGGAAAGACGGTCTGCATGGGAACCTGCTCATCGGTCTCTGTTTTGTTCTGCCCAAGTCACGCTTTATGCCTGTGATTAAAATCATGCTCCCTATGGGCATTAAAAATGAGGTGTTTAAATATTTTGTTAACTAGATTGTAAAGCCAACATCCGAAGGGGTGAGCCTACACAAGGCGGTAAGATACACTGCCCTCGGCTCTGCTCTGCGGCTGCACCTTAGCTAATTAATCCTGCTGAGAGGTCGGCATAGCAAAAAGAGAAAGGATATGTTGGTTTAGGACGGACCATAAGATAAAAGCAGATTTTGTGGATTTAGAGGGGACAGGGCGAAAGAAGTAAATGTTTCATAGGAAATCATGGTGCTATCCCAGAGGCCCAAACTGGACTGGAACCCCACATGTCCCCTGCGGTGCCTGCAGGTACCTGCACAGGATGCAGACGTAGCTTTAGGATTTGTAAAGAACAATATATTTTTAAAAGTCACTTTTTAAATAAGATTTTTTAATCACCGAGGTTTTTTTGTCAGAATGAATCTGTATGCCCTAGATGACATTCAATTCAAATGTAATAATAATTTTAAGTACACTTTTTTGGATGCATACTGTAGTTCACTGCAGAGTGAGAAACGGTTAAGCGACTCAAATATTTTTGGACGTTCTGGGAGTTTTTCTAACAGCTAACACATTTAAGTTTTAATATTTATGCTCAGTTGAATTTTGACACCTAAAATATCAGGACGTGATGTGACCTTTTAAGATTTCTATTTTGTTTTTATTTGGATCGCTGCTGTTCTTTCAAGCATCTGTTTGGTGGCATACTGTGGAGGAACACTTATTATTAGATTGTTTATTTTAAGAACAATGATATAATAGATATGTCATTGTTAGTTGAAATACAAAATATAAAAAAAGTAGGACATAAAGCTAGTGACTCAAACACATGTTTCTGGGAGGCGTCTTAGTGAATCCATTTCTTACTCCATTTGTGCCACAAAAGAAGAGAAGCAGGTTCTTTCATAGCTACACTAATGCCACATGAGCCATTCTGATTCAAATATATAGAGTTTCAGATCTGATGCTGAAACCCAAAAGAACAAAGAGATTAAAAGTGTGCCACAACTTCAATGTGGTGTTACCCATTTACGGAAGAATATTATAAGAGAAAGAGATTAACCTGCTCATGCTGTAAAAATTCAAAGGTTAAGCCCGAAGGATTTAAAGCAAGCACACACAGTGGCTTAAGCCAGAAAACAGTTTCTAGCTGTGAATCCCAGAATTACAAAGACACTGAGCCCAATTAAGTTCCTTGAACTCTAGATGTCTCTAAATGGATGTATATAAATCTCCCTGAAATCCTGTAGCAAACCAACAGCAAAATATCTGCTATTCTAATGACTGAATGATTTAAGCCATGCTCCTTTCTACCAACAAGATATAGCGGCAGCATAACACTCAATCCTGGTGCTGTATCACTTTTTAACATATTGCACATGGATATACTACTCAAGATCACTTTAGATTTTATGTGTGCTTCATTATGCGATATTAAAAGCCTAAAATGTGATATAATGGAACATTTAACTCAAAGATAAGGAAAACAGCATGCTGCACTTTGTAGCCATTTGATATCCTGACAGGAAAGGGAACTGACACATAATAAAGAAATAAATAGCACTAGCAGTGAATTATGGCTAGCACAGATCCATTCATGCATTATTTAAACCGGTATCACGACACGGTTCACTTTAGAATTGGCCAGGCCACCATTTTGCATTCCTTCAAATAGACTTGTTTCCTGTGTAAAGAACTGACAGGAGCAAATAAAATGAAAATATACATGCAAATGATAGGCAGAAGTATGAAATAACAAACCCAAGGGCAACTGCACTCATCCTGTCAATTCCCAAACCACGGGGGAAATAAAGTATTCAAACATTATGGTGATTCATAATGTACAAGGGGCAGATAATGTAAAGCAGTGGCGATGAACCTCTATCACACAGGACATAGAACTTCCCTGAACTATGTTTTCCTTCTTTCAGGTAAAGACTTATATGAAAAACAGTTTTTTAAACGAACATTGAGGGAAAATCCAATGCTGTCTATATTAAATCACGTTATGGTTAGTTATCCTCACTGTCAAGATCATAAGTCTGTAACAGTTTCTTTGATTAACAAAGTCAGTCATTTGAGCACCTTGATTCTTTCTGTTAAACATATTTTCTATTTCTTCCGATGTTCCTATAGCTGCAGAACTGTCTTCAATTTATTAACACCCAAAAGTTAAGAGAAAGCAATAAGCTTATTAATGATATGTAAAGGGAAAATTCAAGAACATCAATCCAGGAGATCCCTCCTTGTGCAAAGAAGGGATCTTCCATAGGCTTAGGGCTTGAGAGTTAAAATCAGAGAGCAAAAAGGAAATAAAAAAAAAAAAAAAGGGAAAAAACCCCCACAAGTATTTTCTTCTGTTCGTTATTTTCTATTGGCTGGCTTAGGTGTCCCTGCAGGCACCAGGCTGCTGATGGCCCGGCTTGTCCTAAGAGTGCCGGGATGTTACACCATCACCAGCGCAGTCTGCCTCTGCCCTCCCTGCCCATCCTGCCTGGTTCTCGCAGGGCACAGCACCGACCCTCTGACATTACATTTGTGATCCCGCGTCATGGATCCACCGTTGTGAAGATGTTCATTCTGTTGCTGCTTTCTCGTTTTTTCAGTGCTGTTAATCTTGAGACATCCTGGCTACCTGTGTTATTTTTTAAATTACTATTTGGGGTTTGACACACATTGTTTTTCATTTATTTCCTACTTCCTTGATAATTTTAGCAACTGAAATAGATTTCACGACTTTATCCTTTGGCGCTTCACTTCAGATATGTAAATACAAAGAATGTTTAGCTAATGCCTGTTCAAAATACAGAACACTAATAGTAGAAAACTCTTTTCTTGATTAATTCATCAAGCATGGATCTTTGCACAGAGTATCTGAGCTTTTGTAGTATTAATCTGAGTTGGTGCTGATAAAATGAGAATATGTGAGGTTTCACAACAAGAACATAAATTCCAATTAACAACCAAACAGAAGAAAGAATTAATTCAGTAGACTATGTATGCCAAAAGAATGTTGCAGTTGTAGCTGTTGATGTAATAAATATTATAAATATTTTTTACATTTTCATAGTCTCCACATGCCAGTAGCTAAACAAGGTTGAGAAAAAAAATCAATAATAAATTACACTCTTTGCAAGCATTAATATATATTCCTGTTACTTCTACAGCCCATACACAAGAATGCAAAATAATAAATCATAAAGCTTGTTTCATTTTTCCATTTGGCCACCGCCCAAACAAAAACAGGTGGAGAGATTAAAAAGGGTTATTAGAGATTTTTTTTCATTCTGTCTGTCCCTTCATTGTTTCCTTGATAGTGCTACTATTTTCATTTTCACATACAACACAGTTGTTTGTGTCCAATTAGAGTTTTGTAATTTATGGAATACTAGCTCTGGCAACAGAGTGTGATTATATACATGACAGTAACTCCTCTGGATACACAAATGCAGTTAAAAAATAGTACTCCTAGCTAGAGGACTTTATCCAGTGCAGAAACTGTGTCTGTGATATCATATATGCAATCAATTCCAGACAAATCCACAGAAGTTCATGATGCTCTTCAGGGCACATGAAGGAAGGAGAAGTATTGGAAAGGAGGTGAAAAAAATTCTGAAATTTGACGGTATTTTATGGGAAAGTTTTCTTAGAGGAAAAAAGGAAAGGAAATTATATAGTTGAAAATGGGCATAAATACTATAGCTTTGTTCAAAAAGCTTTGTTCAAAAACGCTCTCAACCTAGATCCTTTGTAGTATGAATAATGTAAAAAATCAGTAGGACAGCTCATGGGAATGAGTTTGGAAACTGGGTTTGTCTAAAGTATCTGGAACTTCTTAAGATAAAAAAGGTGCTTTAGATTGAAATATATTTATTTAAGTAAATTTACTTAATTTACTGATTTTTTTTAAAGTGGGGAAAGAGCAGAAACAGGACCAGAAGTTTCAGTATGCATTTAAATAAAGTCTTAGCAAGGAGATGATACAGTCATTTGTCACTTCCCATACACATAGAGGGCTGAACCATAAAAGGAAAATTTAAATTGGGCTCTTCCTCTTCCTCCTCAGCCTCTTCCTCTTCCTCCTCAATTTCCTTCTCTTTCTTTTTCTCCTCCTTCCTTTTCTCTGTGAAAAGACAGATACTGGTTTCACACTGGGGAGGCTGCTGGTGCTCGTGAGAGGGGGGCATTGGGTGCTGGGACCAGGTCTTGGTAGAAGTTGAGGGGTAGGAAGAGGCACTGCAGCACAGGGATGCCCCTCAGTGACGGGTGGTGGGATTCCCATGGGCAACCAGGGCAGTGTGACTCCTGTGGGTGACTGGTGATGGGACTCCTGCAGGTGACCTGCAGTGGCTCAGCCCTGTGTGTCCTCAAAGGGTCTCAGCCCAGGCACTGTGGGCAGAGGGAGGACAGGCCGAAAACCTGACCTGGGATTTCTGGGTAGAGCAGACAGCACACTGAATCCAAGAAATTCCTTTAACTCAAAACAGACAGCACAACCGCCCTGACAGAGCCTTCCCCTGTTTCATCTCTGCAAGGGATGTCACATCAGCAATCACCACATTAAACTTGTATCTGAATTTTTAATTAGAAAATTAAGAATATTTGGGCCTCCACTTACCCTGCAGTAGTGTTTGTGGGGGCCAGAAACCCACGAGCAGGTTTTGAATTTGATGTGACTTCTCTCCTTATTTTCTGGCACCTTCCCCTCTCTCAGAAGGAAGAGGGTGGGTGTGTATGAAGAGGATGAGCAGAAAAAGCCTTTCTCTGGTCCTGTGTGTCATGGTTTCAGCTGGGATAGCGTTGACTTTCTTACTAGCAGTGGGTACAGTGATATGTTTTGGATTTGGGATGAAAATAGTGTTGGTAAAACACTGATGGTTTTGATTGTTGCTAAGCAGTCAAGGCCTTTTCTGCTCCTCACAACACCCCACCAGAGAGCAGGCTGGGAGTTACAAAAAGTTGGGAGAAGACACAGCCAGGACAGCTGACCCCAGCTGACCAAAGGAATATTCCATACTGTATGACATCATGCTCAGTATATAAGGCTGGGGGAAGAAGAAGGAAGGGGGGGACATTCGGAGTTATGGTGTTTTTCTTCCCAAGTAACATGTGGTTGGAGTCCTGCTTTCCTGGAGATGGCTGAAAACCTGTCTGACAATGGGAAGCAGTGAATGAATTCTTTGTTTTGCTTTGTTTGCGTGCACGGCTTTTGCTTTAGTTATTAAACTGTATCTCAACCCACGAGTTCTCTCACTTCTACTCTTCTGATTCTCTCCACCATCCCAAGTGGGGCAGTGAGCGAGTGACTGCGTGGTGCTAGTTGCCGGCTGGGGTTAAAGCACAACACTGTGTTAATTATCTTGAACGTCTAGATGGAGGTCTGGCAGAGAAAAAAGTTTCTATTACATCCATTGTATTTTTCATCCATCCTGTTGGGATGTTGCAGCAGGAAAGAATCTTTAGCTTTAAGGGTTAAACAGGAACCCTTTTCACTTGTACTTAAATGGCTGAATGATGCTCATGGCAAAAACATCTTTAAAGCCATACCTGCTACAGTAGCTGGCCATAATGTTTTGCATAGCCTTTTTTCTCCAGATAATGGGATAAACATTAGTGCTTGCATTCCAACCTAACAGAAAACCTTTTCTTCCCCTACATCCTGTTTATTTTCTTACAATCCTAAAGCTGAGGGAGGGGGTGAAGGAGAGGGGGGTAGTGGGGAGGGTTGTGTGTGTGTAGCTTTGAAGAAATAAAACCTGGAAATTCAAAGAGTGTTCTGCAGAACATAAGCGTTATGTGGGATATCTGAATCTGTGAAAAGATAGTTAATATTGTGGTTCTTCGCAACAAATACTGTGCTTAAAGGTCATTCATGACAGGGGCTTTGAGAGCATCTGTTGCTAGGAACACACAGGCTGAATCTCATTATTGAAAACTATTTGAGTGACAATCATCACTATGTTTCACTATGCATTATCTTTAATGTTAGGCAAGAGGTCTGCACCTTCTTTCCATCATTCCTGCTATCCAACAAATATGTCAGACATTTTTCTGTTTAACAATTGTGACCTCAAAATCACCTATTTCAGGTATTATTTTATTTCCGCTTCACACTGCAAAGTGGAATATTTGTTATCTTGAAGCATATTATTAAGGAGACATTACGCCATGGATATTCTAGCCACTGAGCATGATAAAGAGGTGAATGCAGTTCAAACAGTGCAACCATCTAGTTCATTTAAGCAAACTACAGTTTGAATGTTTCCTCAATCACTTGAGAATAACAATAGCTTAATATTATTCACATTTGAATCTTCACTTGAAGTTCACTCCATGTTCTTCACTTCAGTATAGAACAGAAATACTGGCTATGGGGAGGGAAGCTGTACCAGCCCTCTCAAAGGTCTACATGATTGTCATTTGCAGGGAGAAGAAATTTAATATCTCTACAAACAGACTGAAGAGAAGGCTTTCTGAAGAACAAAAAAAACCATAAAAAACCAGGGATTGTTGGCAGGCTGATTCATATTGTTTCATTTATAAGGTAAATTAAGTATGCTTATCTTTAATTCTGAACATGTATTATGTTTTAATTCTTTAATCTTTGGTGGTTAAAAAATGTTCACCTCTCCTTGTCCAGTATGAAAGCATGAGAGTCAATCAATTCTGCCACTACCCTGGAAATATTTAAGTCTAGGAACTGCTGCATTAAGCACCCAGCTGGACATGAGAAAAAGCAATGCCTGTGAAGCCCTGCCTCTGCAATGCCACTAACCTGTAAAACTGACCTTGTGGAGCTCTTTGCGGTATCTGAACACCATACAACAACAACAACCTGAATTGTAGCAGCTCTTTCTTTCCTTTTGAAATAACCTGGGTGAGTGGCAACATCTCTGACCTCCCTGTCCTCATCTACTGTGGCCCGTGCCATGGCCCGGTGAATATGGAGATGGGGACTTGCTGAACGTTCAACCTTGGTTGCACTATTCCCTGAGCTGGGCTGGACTGGATGCTGCAGTCCCTCCCGCCAGCCCCTTCCAGTCCTCTGTACTTTTCAGATCAGTAATAGCACCCCACAAAACAGTGTGAGCTGCACCACTCTGGGTCTCATGTTGTTCCCTGCTGATGCCTGCTGTAAGCCTCCCCTGACTTCCAGGGCACAGCCCCCTGCTTGCTCAGCACCGCCACACTATATCACACGGCTGGCAGTTTGGTGAAGATGTCTGAGAAAATCTCGGGGTTGTGAAAGAGCTGCGGTGAAGCTCACTGAGAAATGTGAAAGGTAAAATTATGGGTGTTTGAGATTGGGTCATTGGTTGCTCAGGGATGCAAGAGGAAGACGACATGGAAAGATATAAAATCCTAAAGGCAAAAAAGGGCAGTGAATCAAGAGCTGTAGGATCGTCAGGTTGAGCTGTCCGTTGGTTAGGTCACTGGTGTAACTAGCGTGTTAGTGTTGAGCACCAGCCTTTCCTCCATCCATCGAGGGATGGTGACAACACTGGTGTTCAGCCCAGCTGGCTGGTCAGAGCCCAGCTGTCTTTGGAGTGTGTTGGCCAGCAAACGGTAGCTTTATACTTTTACATTTCTGCTTGCAGAGGCTCTGTGCACACTTGAAGATGCCCAAACAAACTTGCCCTGGAGAGGGGGCAGCACTACATGGTCAATAGGAGTTCATGATTTGTGAGCAGGATTTTGAAAATTTGTCTCATCTTATAGCAACAAGCAGTCCACTTGGAGTACAAAGGCACTGAGCGTACTGAATCATAAATATTATGAACCACAACAACCCCCTGAAATATAGAACGTATTTAAATGCTGGTGTCTTACAATCTGTTTTACAGTGTGACTCACAGCTACAAGTGAAACACACTGCTATACCTCAAAACAGATTACCAATAGACTACACAAATCCTGTTTGACACTTAAACGTCTGTCATATTTTGTTTTGTGTACCCATGCAGGGATGACTTTTAATAACTTAAATTTGCAGCAGCTGAAATGGTAATACCGGTTTCTAGCACCTAGCATATAAGCAATATTGGGAGTTTGAACATTCTGTCATTTGTTATAGAAACCCAGAATCATATAGCTAATATAGATTTTTTTTCTCCCATGAACACTTAAGGTATGCATTCACATATAGCACTTTTGAAAAATTCAGGATAAGGGTCCAGTGGTGTCAGTAGCATTACTTATCAATTAACCTACTGACCACCATATCATACACGTTACGAAACTTTGGTACTTCACTGTTCATAACTTGGTTTAGTTTTCTACCACACTGCCTTTACACATCACTGAAAGTCTCATTTATTGATTTTTACTGACAATGGCAGCAAACATAGATTTACTATTTTGTATGTTATATGTGTATACAGGAACAGAATAGACATCCTAAATTATTTAGTTTCCCAGTATATGACATATTTTTGCAAACAAGAATCAGCACATGCCAACACAGAATTGTTAAATAATGTATTGCTTTCCCTTACATTGTGCATAAAGTGCTTTCCCTAAGCATCATTCTGTCCAAAGAGAAAAACATGAGTGCACAAAAACCCCAACGCATAACACTACAAACGCAAATCCCTGTGGATATATTCCCCATTGTCTTCCTACCTGTGTCATCCTTCATCTTTTTGTAAAGTGGGTATATAGTACAATCAGATCTGAAAAGCAGTTGATTTATTCCTCTTTTCGCAACGGTAAATGAAGATACAAGATGCAGAAGAGCAAGAAATTTGATCCTTGGTCCTCCATGAGCCTCTTTGGTTTGCTCTGAAGTACCAGCTGTATTTCAGGTCAGTAGAGATTAAAGTGTATCGGAGCAGCTATAGCAGTTGCCATAAAATGGCTTTCATTTCCCAGCAGTCACTGAAGTGATCATCTATTACCAAGTTTTTTTATGCTATCCTTAAGCGATATCTAACATCTGAAACAAAATACTTGGCAAATATTGATTCTGTACTTTGGGAAACTGGCACATGCACACTACTTTCCTGCTTTTAGATACAATCTGTATTACTCCCTTCATTACTGATAGAGGGTGTGTTCTCTGAGCTGGTGACTACTAAATTTCTAAACGCACAAAATTCATATATAGGCCTAGATTTTCAAGAGTACTTGGTGTATACAGAGCTCTCTTGGAAATGCAGTAGTTATTCAGGTGAGCTATTTCACATATGCCAGAAACAAACATAGCAGGAGTAGAAATATCAAGTGAAGAGGAAAAACTAACTGGAACTAGCATAGTCTTCCATTTGTTTAATCTTCAGAGAGTGATTATTTTACCTGTTTGTATTCCATGCAGTAATATGATAATCTTAAATGACTATAAAGTCATTATTAAACGTACTGCTTTGCAGAAAATGTTGTCATCTGAATACACTTTGATTTATGTCCTATTTATGAAGGCGGTAATGGTGTCAGAGCTGCTTATAACCTATGCCCCTCACAATGCTGGGTCCTTGGCTGTTATCCAAACTACATATGATTTATCTTATTTATGGTTTCTGCAAACAGAAATATTTGTTTCAATATTCAATAAAGATTGTGTGCCACACACACCCCCATTGTCATTGTTCACAAATGTCTTTCATGGAACGCCCTCTCCCTTGCAATGTAAATCCTTTTAGTGGGCTTCAATTTCTTCTGGTTTCGAAGATAGTGTAGGAAAGGGAAAATAATTTTTGGAAGAAAAAAAAAGAAAAACTCCTTACCTTTCATTAAATCATTCAAAATCCTAATAAAATTGTTTGTCTTTGCTTCTGCTTTGAACTGTACAAATCAAACAGTTTTGATTTGGGATATTATACATCAGAGGTCTACAAAATCATGAAGGTAGTAGATAATGTGCTTTCTGAACTGTTATTCACTAAATCCCACAATCTGTGAATGAGAAGGCAATCAGACAAACCAGCAGAAACCATTTTAAAACACATCAGGGAAGGCAGAGTAGATAGCAAACTTCGGGATTTCTTTGCTGCACTGATTTGCTGTGGAGGCAGACAAATGTCATCAGTCAAAACCGGAGTTAGACAAATTCATCAGTTCAGCTTCATAAACGGACAGCTAACACATCCCTCCTCCTGGCGTCCCTGGACAAAGGGAGGAAAGGTGCATTTCTTAGTGGCCGGGTAGAAACCCAGGCACATCAGAGTAAAAGCAGCTCCTCCGTGGGAAAGCCCGGGTGGAGGTTTGCACCTCCTTGGTAGCTCTGGTGCAGCCCTGGGGGTGCAGGTCACACCTCTTGCTGCTTCCAGACTTTTTGCCTGGTTCCCAGTTCTGATGGAAGAGCCTTCTCTTGGAGACGGGAACACCTATGCTGTGACCTGTGAGAGACACGTTTTAGCCAAGTATTTTAGCATATTTTCTAAAATTAGGTTTAATTTTGCAGTATTTAGTATTGCACATTTTTAACAGCATATTGCCCACAGCACATTTTTAACAAACATTCCCTGCGTTTGACATGTGATTAAAGATTGTAAAATAAGATAGTTTTGCATCTCATTTTAATGGTACAACATTACTTCAGCAACATTCAGGAGAAAGAATTTCAGTTTAGTCTTTAAGCAAATGTTTGCCCGTAAATATATTCTTCCTATAGGTGCCTTTGCATGTTTATCTTAGTACATACAATTTGATACCTTTCAGTTCAAATGTTAAGTTACACATTAAGATACGGAGTTAGTGTGGAAAAACAATTTCTCACTGATACTGACAAATGAAAAGACAGACTTTTGCCAGACTCTTTCTGGGAATAAGTTTGCGTGATCATTCTCTATGAAATTAAGGTAAGGGGTTTGATTCTAAAACATTATAACAGAGAGTTCTTCAGGAAATGCCTCATTTTTAACAAACTGCCTGGCACAGAGAGCGAAATCACATTACTGATTAAAACCAGCAAATATAATGAGAATCTAGTTTTCATAAAAATAATATAAGATGTGAGAGCTGAATGAGAGAATTATACTTTTAGTTGTTTATTTGTGACTGTAGATACACATTAAAATATGAAATATTAATAAGGACTGTAATAGTTATAATATTTCATGTTTTGTCTAGATTTTTGCCACATCAGTCTAATTCAAATAAATATCAATGAGCTGCATTAAAAATAAATCTTCAATAAACGGAACAGCATGTACCTTTTTCTTTGGAATTCTTTTAATTAAAAAGATTACTTTTATCTGCACATGTTCCACTTTGATTTCTGCTAATAGTGTCATTGTTAAAAGGTCACAGATATAATCAATAAAAATATCTGAATTGACCTAGAAAACACAAAATAGCTTATTTTATACACATAGGGATGAAGGATGACAGAGTCCCAGAAAGGAAGATTTAGAAAAGGGAATCATAAACAGCCAAAGGTTTTGCATTCCTGCGTTGGTGGTTTCTTGTTCTTACTATGCTACTGAACTCTTGGCTGAAAGTCTTCGCCTGTGAAAAGGCGAAGACCTTGAGAAATGGCTTAGCCTGATTCAAGGTGAGATCTGCCGGTAGCAGCAGGACCATAGTATCCTGTCTGCGACACTTCACCTCTGCACAGAAAACCCGCCAGGGTCGAGCTGACGAGCAGTTGCAAAGGAGCCAGTGCTTGCTGTATGCAAAGAAATGTTCCTGCATCAGATGTAAAAACCAAATTGTAGGCAGAAGAAAAGGTTGCTGTTGCCTACCAAAAAGAAAAAAAAAGAAAAAGCTGTGTATATTAGCCTGTACTATGCAGCACATACAGTTTTAAAGCAACATAGGTAAAGAGGGGTGGCCTTCCTGGCCATTCTGCATGCTGTAGAAAGTACTACGGGATTTTTGATTTAGCTATGACACTGACAGCTCAGTTCTATTAAATTCTATTATTTCTACTGAATGGAGGACTCCAGCTGACATGCAAAGAGGCAGAAGCTGTCAAAATACCGATGAGCACTTGTGCTCTCGGATGAGCTGCACCTCTGCTGTCTTGAATCCAAGCACGAACAAGGGAACTGCATTGACAAAGCTGCAATACTGGACAGCAGCTTCAAACACAGCACAGAGAGAAAAACAGACATTTCATCCATTGTTTATTCTGCATTTCAATTTATGTCCATCTCATGCTATTTGATTTCTGTAACTGTCTTATCTTATTCTGCAAAGTACCTTAGGGTTGCAGTGTCAGGAAAGACAAAAAGAGAAAAATATATCCCTTGATTTAGGTGGATTTTATAAAGATAGGAGGTGCTTCAGGTATTTATTAACATCACCTGTTGCATTGTTCCAAAATGACTTCTGGATCACAAAGAATGAATTAGTTACAGAAAATTAAAGTTCATTAAATACTCTTGTTCACAAAGTAATCAGTAATCAACAGTAATCCTTCAATTTAAAAACTTATCTTCCTAATGGCCAATGTACCGCTCATTTCAGGTTAAAAGAGCACGTGTTTCTAGTTTGTCTGTCACAGCAGAAGATGATGTCAGCAATTTGCAGTTTGATGACACTCCTTATCTCTCTGCACTACTGTACTTGGAGAAAATCACTAGCAGTTGTGATAAGCAGGTACGTGAACCTAGAGCTGACAGATGGTTGCCTTTTATAAGGTGAATCATATTTCTTAAAATGTACAGCAGAGGAATTTTACCCTGTGAAAAGGAAAACGACAGTTCTGGAAGTCTGTCTTAGTGGAAAGCCAGGAAGTTGCACTGACCAAGACTAGCACTTTTGTGTGAATCATAGGGAATATTTCCATATTATTACAGGAGCTTGTAAAACAGGATACAAATGTACCAGTAAACCAAAATAAATTTCTACAAGCTTAGATTCATCTTCTTTCTCCTTTCTCCTTCACACTCAGTCGTTGCCTGTTAAGGGACTTGCCATCTTCAATTGTTTCTAGGTCTGTGAGAGTGTGTGTTTGTACATATGTATGTACAAACATATATATGTGTTTATATATGCACATAAACCAGTTATAGAAGCTACGTAATGACTAGACAGTAATTGGTTAAGAAGTACAAGTGTACTACAGGAAACAGGATGCAGAGGTAGATAGAAGATCTCGGTTTTCTTCCGGAACAACTCTTCTGCTTAAACTTAGATGGAATCACAGCCAGAGTTACGTTGTGTTTGTGTAGTACTTAGTGTATTGATGTACCCATGATAGCTACCAGTGCGATGGCAATGCACATATAATCATTAAATCTAGCTATGGGATGGATATCAAAGATCACCACCTTTGGTGGTTCCAGGAGCTACTTTGAATTCTTCAAAAATTGCTAAGAGGATGTAGACTGGTGGTATCTGGTTTTGATACACCTTAACAGGGCTGAATATACTGCAGACTGAAGGGCAGTTGGAAACTTATCACTTTAGACATGCAAAAGATGGGACCCCAGACCGTTAAAATAAAAACTGTGAAAAGCTGAGCAAGTAATTGCAATAAAATAGAAAGCAACAAGCATATCAGAACTAATGAGTAGTAAGCATATAAAAAAATATTTGGTACTATGACTGACTATACTGCATCTGCTGTTGAATAAGGGTTAATTACTGCTCCCATTGCAGCTGTGAACAAGATAAAAATAAAGAAATGCCACCTTGCTTATGGATGGAGAAATAGACAATAGAGAGCCAATAAAGGGAGAATAAAAGCACACCTCTGTATAATGACTCTAAGCTCTGCTGTGACTATTTACACAGGAGTGTTAGCATGGGGAGAAACCTGCACTGCTGAGCTGTGTATTTTATTTCTCCCTATATCCTGTAGTTCCTGTGGCCTGGATTTACACCAGCTGTGACAAGATGCAGTAGAAATCTCCATTTAGCTCTATTTTCTGACCAAACAGTCCATTTACTCCAGCTGTGCATTCTTTATCAGGATTTGGCCCTTTGTGTAAAGGTGAATGCTTCTTTAGCTGTGGTCCCAGTGGGGAGTTTGATAACTTTGTCAGAAAGAATCAAGAGAATGTAATATGACTGAACAAATAATAGGCTGTCAGAGAGACTTGAGTTACAGGAGGTGAAAGGTAGTCCAAAACGTTTGCTCTTCAAAGAAACCTAGAAAAACTTTGTCTTAATTTGGCCTTCAGAACTTTGACATCAGCCTTTGCTTGTCTGCAAGCATCAACTCAAACACAGGAATTTATACAGATAGTTAGTCCTCATGAGAGGTTTCTGGCAGGCTGCTTTCCCTCAGGTCAGTTACATACGGCAAAAGAAGCTACCACAACTGCTTTTTCACCTCTATTCCTTTATGTAAAGTCTCACTTTACTAGAAAGTATTAGAAAATAATTCCTCTTTAGCTTTTTGTAAACCACTCAAATAAGGAATTATCCCTATTAAAGAAGATTAAAACCACACCTATTTCTATGCTTTTTTAATATATTTTTAGTAACTCTTAAAGCACATTTCAATCAGCAAATTCATCAACACTGAAGTCAATGGATATTCTTACGGAAATAATCTCTAGCTTTTATTTTATAGGCAGATGTACAGAAAGAGACAAACGGAACAAATTTCAATTCCCAGTATGTGTAGCAACACCAGATTTTGACTTTTAAAAGGGTTTTGTAGGGCAAATACCCTTTGAACACCACAAAAAAAATCCCCCTGAGCACTGGGGTCCTGGCTGCTGCCTTCCCCCAGGCCAGCTGGGGAGATGACACTATGGAAAGGGCAGGGGGCAGACCCACTTGCTCTTGGAGAGCTGGGAATGCTCTTTTGGAGCTGTACCCCAACATTGCTGAGACACAGAGGCTTGACGCTGCTGTGACGGGCAGCCAGGGACTAATACAGATGTTCAGTAAAGTGTTTGTTTGCCACCTGCAAAAGTAATTGAATTAGGCCCAGCTTTGAGCTAAGGGTTGGTCCAGATGACCACCAGGTTGGTCCCTTCTGTGATTTCTGAACACTGACTGTACTCTGAAAGAATTTCTATGTTTACCAAAAGCCCTACTTCTGTACAGTTGTGCTGAAGCTCCTCCAGGAGAAGGGGAAACACTGATTCTGTTTGCTTGTCTTCATACTGATAGCCATCATCTTGGTCAGCCCTAGCCATGAGCTAGAGTTTGAGTTACCCAGAGAATCCCACTCTAACTGTCCATTGAAGTTGTAATAAAAATTCTAAGTTTCATTTGGCCAGAGAAATGAGAAGATGCTTGGAATCAGGGCAGATTTGTAGCCGGTTTGCTTCTTTGCAGTGATGGATCCGCAGGTCCCTTCTTCCAGGATGTCCGTGTTGAGGCTTCATTGTAAAATACAGGAAGAATCCTTGCATGATGGCAACAGCACTCTCCACAGCCACAAAAATAATCAGCTCCAAAACCAAGTTTTGTCAGTTAAATAAGGAAAGTTTATTTACAGAATATTTTTTAATCTGTACATATTTTAAGCTTACATGCCTACTCATAGTTTGGGAATTTAAGCTGTGTTTCTTTTTAAAGAAGGGTATAAGTTCACCTTTAAATGCTTCAGCTATTCACATCATTGGTTCTCCACTATGGAAAGTATTTCCTCTCTCTTCATATCATGATTCAGCTCAGCTCAAGAAGTTAGATGCACAAAGGCATGACACAGACATATCTCGCATTTCTGCATTCAACACAATAAACAAATGAAGAGCAGGAACAACGTGCAGTACAAAGATTAAGAAATCGCATTTCTCTGCAGGCCTTTTTCCTTACCACTTAAAGCAATAAGTCATTTCAATTAGACATAATTAAAACAGTTTGCATTTGAAATGTAAATTAAAATTGAAATCAGTATTATCCAGTTTCCCCCTTCCACATTCATCTCAACTATCAGGAGGATACCGCATATCTATCTACTCTTGGCATAGATTAAGTCATAACTTGCATTTTTTTTAGATAATCTCTGGCTGTAATCAAGCACTGGTATATGGACTATTATCATCAATTCCACAGTTACGCAATCTTTTCCAAGTTCCTGTCCAGATACCTCTGGGCTTTGAATCCTTTATTACCATTTCTAATTTTCCCTTTTAATCTAAAATTCATTAGAGTGCAGACTCTGTTGTCTTTTTGTTATTCCATTCAGCTTTCAGGGCATTTTTGTTCTCCACCTAAACAGTGGTTCTGTGAAGATTTAATAAACTGCCCTCAGTCTATGAGTGTGAACTCAACCAGACTGCCCTGGCAGATACGGGCCAAAAATTATATAAAGAGAAATAAAGAAATCTTTTGTACTCCATTATGAAAAAATACAACATTATGATATTAGAGTGCATAGCAGTGGACTGATTAATTAAGATAATAAAACTGATGTAATTAAACATGACTTGGATTCCTTTTATTAGCCCTTCTGTTGTCAAATAAACCTTTCAAACCCTGTAAATAAGCAAGCCAAATGACAGTTTCAATTGGTATGCAGGGGATTTGAGTTACTTAATGTTGTAATTTTTTCCTGATTTTCACTCTTTTAGAGCATCAGGACTAACACTTGGAATAAACACATTGATTTGGTTGTATTGTCAGTGGGTCACTAATCAGAGTAATCATTGATTAGACAGTAATCTGACAATTAAGTCTGACATTGTCTCCAGTTCCTTGGCAATGGGAAGGGCTGCAGTTTTCTTTAAACTCAGAACTTGACCTTGTTGCTTTCACCGTCTGGAGACTGAAATGAGGATTCACAACAATGCTCTTATCCTTTGGTTTTTTTCTAGCTTGGGACTGATTGTCATGTGTTTTTCTGCATTTATCTCTTTTAAAAATGAACACACACCATTCCTGCACGTAAGTGACATTTTGACAGGATGTTAAAGCACTTTAACCATTTCCTCCCTTTCATTTCCCGAAAACTGATTTTTAGGATTCATTCATCCAAATGATGAACTAACAGTTTACAAACCTTCATTCTGGGGGGTCACTCTGGTTGCCTCTTAAGGAACTCAGAACATCACTCGGTGGAAAGTCTCACTGTGCGTCAATATTTCAGAGCTCCTCCAGCCCACAGAGGAGGCTCAGCCCATCCAATGTGTATCAGCAGCATTCATGGAGAAAGTGAAGTGAAATGTGATGTTTATCTCCCTGGATAGTACTGGAATGAGTAATTCTTCCAATCTAGCAATAAGACACAATGTTAGTCTTGAAATTAGACACTTGGGCTCCAGTCCATCATTAATCAGAAAAGCACTTGAGCATGTCTATACCTTTAGGCGTGTGCTTAAGTGTTTTGCTGCAATGGGGCAGGCTAAAGTAAATGCTTAAATGATTTGTTGAGCTTGTGTTTCAACATGTTGTTGTTAACATTTGTATATAGCAGCAGGAATGCATGTTGTTTTCTACATGGAGACTGAAGACAGTTATCAGACTCTCATTTCAATGAATTAAATCAACATCACTTTAAATTAACTCAGTTACATGGAGCTGTCAGTGCTGTCAAAAGAAAAGATCCATTGTCACTCTGTGATCCAGGAGAAGTCAGTGATATCCTATCAACTCACCAGAAACAAGATTTCACTTAGTACCACAGGGTGCTCATCACCACTCATTTTCAGAGTTTGTATTTCAGACCCAGCTATAGTTTATATATCTTAGAAACATGAAACAGAAAACAGAATTTAGTACACAGATTTTAGAAGGCATTTCCGCTTACTTTAGAAAAAAGCTGCTGAGAAGAGAAAATGAAAATCAACACTTCACTTGAGTACTACTTTTATTTTTCCTGTCTCATAGGCCTGTATGGTATATATCATAGTGGTGCCTCATTATATGCTGATGGATCTGAAAGCCAAATGTAAGAATATAGGGTTAAACTGGTATTTAAAGCTGTATTTCAAGGTTTTTAGTCCTTTTCTTTTCCCCCCACCTTTCTCCATCTTAAAAGTTTTCCCATTAAAACAAGCTAAAGAAGTTAAACAAATTTTAGGGAAAAAAGAAAATTTTTGAGGCATACAGTAAATACTCAACCTGCATGGACCAGTGCTTGACTTCGAAAATCTTCTGATATTAGTAGAGTGAGATTTTAATAAAATAGTACTCATCTCCTAAGAAGCCCATACAAGCATTAATCAGTCTGTGAGAAGGATGGTTCCTGCCTGCTTTGTTCCTTTGAAAAGGGAAGGGCTGGAAGAAGAGGAGATGGCTATTTCTATGGGGAGCAACCAAGCACAATGAGGTGCTGCCAAAGGCTTCAGGGTGAGGCAAGAGATGAGGGCATCACAGCAGGACACCGTATCCTCAGGCAACCAAGTGTCCTCAAATTACACAGAGAGGAGCTCTAGTTCATCTGCTAATAAAATCAGGCTATCGAGTCAGTGTTTGAAGGCTGCTTTGGGGAGTTCACTCTTGGATGGAGGTCTAGGCAGATCCACCTTGACTGTCTAATTGATTTGGCTTCTGCAACAACTGATGTACATGCTGAAGTAGTGCTGATTCTCCTCACCAGAAAATAAACTACATCAGTACAGGATTATTGATTAAATTCGGGGAATTGCTCCAAGTTTATTAAAATACAGGGCAGAATTTCGACACATATTCAGCTGCTTCACTGCTCTTTGCTATTAATGGAAAGCTATTTATTCAGAGCTAAATATTTGTATTCAAAAGGAATATGTAAACTTGTTCATTATTATGATGGAATTCTAACTTCCTTTAAAAGATCCACTACAATATCCCATCCCCTCACTTCCACCCTCCACCTTTTGTTTTCCTCCTTTTCTTCTTGTCTTTTCTTTCCTCTTTCCTTTCCTTTCTCCACTTCACCCAGCAAGCATCCTGCTGAAATTGTTTACAGCACTGATACCAAAACACTGGTCTGATGGAGAGCTCTGAAGTACTTTGGTACACATTTCTCCAGTGGGGAAAAAATAGTATCTCTCATATTCTGCTTACTTAACCTTCCTTTTGATCATCTGTCCCTCAATGGAGAGCCATCAGATTTCTGTTCTTTTGCTTCAATGAAATGTTAGTGGCCTTCACCGCGTTTCTATCTCCAATGAGTATCCTATAGTAGAAATGTAACACATTCAGTGCTATCAATTTCAAACACAATACACAAGAGTAATAGATGTTAAAAATTGCCTCAGCCACATAGTACATTGTCAAAAAATAGATTTCTTAGAGCAAACACTGGGTTTAAATAAAAGGTGACATTGTTAACGAATGTCGTCAGAGTAATAAAGTGATAGATGCCTAGCCATTCCTCTCTATGGATCCTCCTGAACAGAAAGGCTGTATAAGAGAAAAGGATATTTGTCAAAGAAAATTGGATAGAAAACTAAGGTTTTATGACATTTATTGTCTTTTCTTCAGCTCCTGTCTACTATAGTAGTATATCTAAGTGTTTGTATAACTTCTTATTTGGTTTACTTTTGAAGTATATAGTGATGAAAGGTATAAGCACACCTTAGAAAACTCTACCCCCTCAAATTCATTTCATCTATATTGCCCTATCTCTGTCAATGAAATGAGAAAAATAAACCACAGTATTCAGAAAGGCTATATTACCTTAGGCATCTCCATACAGAAGAATACATTAGGAAAAAAAAAAATCAAATCCTGGTTACCAGATAACTGATAACAATACAATGGGGGGAAGTATTTAGTTCAATGCAATTTTATGCAAATATCCACCTTCCTGCATACGGTTTTGAGGACAGAACATGACAACAATCACCACCCATCACTCAGAGAAACCCAGATACCCCTCCTTGAGTCATCCTTCCTGTAGCAGTGCTGGAACTCACATATACTTTTGTCTGAATACTACAGTCTTGTCTGGATATTTCTCACTAAGGTCCTTTTTAAAAAAGAAAAAGCAAAAAACCCCAATCATTTTCTTAGGATGTCCAAGAGCAGAATCCATATAGCAGTTCCTCTCTCAGGGAGCTGCACAACATGCTAATAAAGGCAATAGTTCCATACTCGTTTTCCCTGTACTGTAAGTACATTAAAACTGCAGAAGAAATGTTATTTTCAGAAATATGCAAACTAGTAACAGCTCATCTGTAGTATTCACCAGTAGGCAGCACTGGCAAATATCCACTTATTTGTTACATGTAATCATTTTGATATCATTTGCTCTTCTAAGTCACAAGCCAAAATGCTTAAAATTCCAATTGACAGGTCTTTGTCATTATTATTCATTATGCTTTGTTAAAGCCATTTAATCATGTGCAGGCCCTACAAAGGATTTCTTCCCCTTTCTCTTTTTAACAAACATGCTTTTGAAGGTACGCTTGCATAGCAAATAACTTACCTGATAGAAATAATTACAGACAGTAGGAAGGGGGAAAAAAAATCTAATCTGCTGGGAAATGTTCTTTGCTTTCATTGTCCTGCAGCACCATTTTACCAGAAAGTGCTCTGAATAATTTAGGGGCTGCTGATATGATTGCAATGTCTTCTGATGTTCACCACAACTGCTCGAGGTCACTATGTTTTCTGGTTATATTTGATGCCTCAGGAAAAAGGAAGCTCTAAAACTGAAGGCAGCCCATCAAGTAGAAAGATCATTTTATAGACCACTTAAGGTGGACAGTAACGGTTGGACTTGATGGGCTTAAAGGTCTTTTCCAACCTACACAATTCTATAATTCTAAGAAGAGGCTAATATTCAGATGATATTCAGAAATAGGATGGTTTCAGAGGCTTGTTTTAGTAAAAACCCAAAATGAGAAAATAATTATTATTAGATTTTCCCTACCCATGTTTGATCTTAGTGAACTAAGAGTCATTGCTTAAGTCAATAAACATTAACTATTAAGAACATTAAGTTAGAAAGCTGTCTTCCCACTAACAAATTAGCACTCTGCAGCACGGTACCCTACTCAACCACAGATAGCTGAACTGTGAAATTTCAAGTCAAGTCTCTTCTTCCCTCAAAGAATTTGAAAGAAGATTAGCCACTCTCAGAGTTGCAAATAGCAGAGTGCATTATATAAAATGTTTCTCAACTTCCCCCTGAAATATATTAAAAAAAAAAAAAGGCAGAAAGTTGCATCTAGCCTTGACCTTGGAAAAATACCACATTAGCAGAAATGTTAGTACTCTGCCACTATTAACCCAACTCACTGTGCGCCTATCAAGCAAATCATAGAATGTGTTGGGTTGGAAGGGACCTTTAAAGGTCATCTAGTGCAATTCCCCTGCAGTAAGCAGGGACATCTTCAACTAGATCAGGTTGCTCAGAGCCTCATCAAGCCTGGCCTTGAATGTCTCCAGGGATGGGGCCTCCACCACCTCTCCAGGCAACTTGTTCCAGTGTCTCACCACCCTCAGTGTAAAGAACTTCTTCCTAATGTCCGATCTAAACCCACCCTGCTCTAGTTTAAAACCATTGCCCCTCATCCTATCGCTACATGCCCTTGCAAACAGCCCCTCCCCAGCTTTCTTGTAGGCCCCCTTCAGGTACTGGAAGGCTGCTATAAGGTCTCCCCGGAGCTTTCTCTTCTCCAGGCTGAACAACCCCAACTCTCTCAGCCTGTCTTCATAGGAGAGGTGCTCCAGCCCTTTGATCATCCTCATGGCCCTCCTCCGGACCCGGTCCAACAGGTCCATGTCCTTCTTGTGCTGAGGGCTCCAGAGCTGCACGCAGTACTCCAGGTGGGGTCTCACCAGAGCAAAGTAGAGGGGGGATAACAGCTGATAAGAGGGAATAAGAGCATGTGTCTGAAATATTCCTGTTCTGAGATTTTGCCTCAATTTATTTACTTACAATTAGACAAAGATTAAATGAGGATAATATTACATATTTAGTTTCATCTACAGTGCTGTTTATCTGTAGCAGCTAAGATAAACTAGATGAAGTCAAGATCCAGAGAAGGCATGAAACATCCAGGTTTTTTTTGATTCAGCATTTTGTACCTAAGTAGTCTTAATAATTTCTGCTTAAAATGAAGTCCAGTTCACATTGCCTCTGAATCATCCACAGTCGAGTTGGCAGGTATGGGAATATGGAAAAGTTGCTGACTTTCAGTATTTTTCAAAGAAATTAACATAGAAAATAGGTAAGAAAAGTTTGACTCCCTGCAGATGTTTTCAAACTGCCTCAGTAGGCAGCTCACCCTGTAAATTGAGATTGTGATAACAAAGCAACCTTAAGAGTCTTCAGCAGCTTAGGTGGTAAAATTTCTCCATTTCAAACTTAAGAAAAAAAGGTTAACTATCCCTCAACATCTAGGATTATTCCTACCCCATTGCAGAAGCAGCAAAAAGAAGAGCCGAGAGAAGAGATCACCAATGGCTCCCCCACCACCTCATACACCCTGACCGCCAGGGCATGGGGCAGAGCCAGATAACAGCTCATGCAGAATGAAAAAGCAGAAGCACAGTTTCTCTGCAGAGAACATTTGCCACTTCACTGCCCAGTTTTGCCTGTACCTAAAGCAAACCCTCACTCTGCTGAAGAGGACCTGCTCAGGCCTCTAACTGTTCTTCTGGTTTGGACTCCCTGAGCTCTGTAAGGAACCCATTGACACAATTCTTGTCCTTGGTGCAAGGCAAAGCACCACTCCACAGCCTGCCTTACTCAGGCAGAGGAAGGACACCCCCCCACCTTTGTTCTCTGTATTTGAGACCCTCAAGCTCATAAACTCCCAGCTCAGCTATAACCCAGCCCCCCTCCTGACCTAGCCTCCTTTGCTGTCCTTTAATGAGGGCTCTAATTATTGTCAGGTTGAGTATAATTACTGCTATCAGTGGTCTGGGTTATTCCAAAGGTTCCTGGTCACAGACACCAGGCAGCAATGGGGTGAGAAAAGTGATTTTGGATCTTTTCCTCATTTGAGCTTGTTCCTTCAGTTGTCTCCTCTAGCAGATTTTATTTCCTTCTTTTGCATATGGCTTACACGATGCAGTAACTGATCTCAGGAGTCCGCACTCTGATGCCTGTGTTAGTGAAACACATTTGTGTTAGGGGCCTGCCCGCTGTGGGGTTTTAGTCACGGGGAGGCTGCAGGGCGGCCTCTGAGGGGGGGCCGGGGCTGCCCCACACCGTAGGTGGCCGGTCCCAACCGGCCCCAAGGGCCTCACTGCAGGGCAGGGCCCCTCAGCCACCCGTGTGGCACCTCAGGAGAACTGTATTTAAGTAAGGGCAAAAAACACCCTTCAGGCAGTGAGGAGAGCGGGTAAAAGTGTGAGAAGCTGCTCTGTGAGCAGCCGGCTGAGAGAAGATAGGGGTGCTGCAGTGCAGACTCCCCTGTGGTGAGGGGCCTGTGCAGGAGCAGGCTCCTGACAGGAGCTGTGCCCCATGGAGAGGAGCCTGCGCAGGAGCAGGTTTATCCTGAAGGAGCTGTGGCCTGGAGAGGACCCACGCTGGAGACCTGTGAGGAGAAAGGAGCGTCAGAGAGGTACTGCTGTGTGCTGACCCTCGCCCCTGCGCCGCCTGGGGAGGGCAGGGAGAGGAGTTGGGTACAAAAGGCTGAAATTGATCTGGGGAAGAAAGGGGCAGGTGGAGAGAGGTGTTTTATATCTTGCCTTTGTTTCTTACCATCCAACTCTATTTTAACTGGCAATAAGTTAAATTTATTTTCCTTGAGTTAAATATGTTTTGCCCTGATAGTAACTGGTAAGCAATCTTCCTGTCTTTATCTTCACTCATGAGCTTTTTTAATCCCATTTTCTCCCCCTGGGGAGCAGGCGGTGAGAGAACGGCTGAGTGGGGGTCTGGCAGCTGGCCAGGGTCAACCCACCACAGATCTAAATTAGCCAACTCATAATCATGTACTTCAGATACATTTTTGCATCATTGGGTTCTCATTCATTGCATTCACTGGCCAAGCTGGAAAGTCATAGAGGTCTATTTTTGCTATTCCTAACTTTCTGTAGCTAAAGACTGATGGATTTAATGTCATTTATCTACAGACAAGTGAGGCTGTTGGAGGAAGTCGCTCAAAGCGAGCACCCTCTAACCTGTAGAATAACTTCAGTTGCTTCGGTTAATTACAACTGAAGAATAGCCCGGGATAAGAATTATCCCAGCTGCTGCAAGGCCTTTGGCATACACCTGCATGCTGGGGAAAACTCCTGGGAGTCCTCATGCAGAATGAGACCAATGTAAATATGGGCTATGAACGTGATGGCTTCTCTCTTAGGTGTTGGCAGGCTGTATGTGAATCACTTCCTGAGTTGATTCCTCTAGTAACAATGTGCAATTAGTAAATCTGAAAAAAATAAAACCCCCCTGGTTGTAAATGTGGAAAAAAAAAACACCAAAAAGAGGTAAAACATGCAACTAAATTGTTCACTCTGAATTGTTCCCTCAACTGAATGATGTGCTAACAGGTGGTTGGACCTGTAAATATGGTTACAGAGGCTGTCTGGAAGTGAAAGATTGTTATTTTGTTATGTAGCATGATGTGTTTGGAGCTTGTAACTAGTCCTGAGTCCTGGATGTTGGGTGTCTTGGCACTGTACAAGAGTGAAATGCAAATATTTCTACTAGACTTATTGCTACAGGTTGATACATGTAGTGTTGCAAATGGGGAGAAAAAAGGTTCCTTTAAGATTACTGTTTTTATAAGAAGAACTTCCCTGACTACAAATGACCCAGTTTTTTTTTTTTATTTGATGGAATGATCCAGAATGTTGCAGTAGGGACCTTAATTCATCCAAACCACCAAAGTGTCTACAAACATAATGTACCAATACTTGCAACACCTTCTTCCAGATAAATTAATCCATATTGTGCTTATTCCTGACTTTTTTTTGGCTTTGAGATTTTTCATGATATGATATAAAAAAAATGGGGTTTGAGATGTGAAGCAAAAGCCCTAGAAGGAGAAGTGCAAGACATGTATGGGCCCAAGAGCAAAATCTGAACCTAACAAATATCTTGCGATGCACAATTTAACACTGCCATCAAATGGCCAAATATATTTATTATTGTGCAATGGCATCTCAGCTGACTGTCTATTATAAGCACTTCTAATTCTAGGCAACCCACTTGAGTCATACAAACTAAAAGCAAAGTGACAACAGTGGCTTTCTGGTTTTGGTGTTGTATGGAAATATAGGTCTGATCCTGTATCTAGCTTTGTTGGAAGGTTTCAAGTCTTGGGAGATGCATCACTAATGCCTACAGGGCTATATGCAGACACAGATGTTCATTCAAGTGGAGTAATTCATAGGATCCAGTTTTGTTTATTATGAAAATAAATATGTTAATAATGAGACAAATACTTTTGTTCCCTGGCGTATCTATTGTTTGCAACTTCCATACTGTTCTTCCTGAAAGGAAATATTACTGAACAGTTGCATTCTGTCCCCAAAATTCTGTAAGTGTGTAAAGTGAATATAAATGAAATAATGTAAGGTACTCATGGTCTGTCACAGCAGAACCAAATGACCAAGTGTACAAGAGGCTGCATACCAGGGTGAAACACAATAAGAAAAGACAGACTGGCTTTGATGATCACTCTTAGTCACAGGCAGCTCTTGGCAGAAAGAGTTGTGATAGTACAGGGTGGGCTTCCAGATGAGCTAGGCAACTTGAAAGTGTCCAGCAATGAGCACAGATGGAAACCATGCCTGTCTTCTTCCCATACCCCTTTCTGCTGAACAGCACCTTGCCAGCATTTTTTGCTACTCTGCTGACTCTTGGCTCTGCTCCATGGAATTACCATACAGGCATATTTTGCACTCTCAGTACACACCTGCATAAGCAGTATATCTAAATAATTACATCTACACATATCTGACATAAAGGCTATCCAACATGTAGAACATGTAATTCAGTAATCACTCAGAGCCAAGCAGTATCAAAGCTCTCTTTTTCAGTGTTTATTAGCTATGCTGATTGCTGTTGTGCCATAAAACTCTGGGAATGGCAGCATTACTTTTAATTCTACATTCTTGGAAAACCTCATAGGGCCACAACAACTCCTGTTGTTCTTTCCTGGGCAGTTACAACATTGCTCCCTAATGCAGCATTTGAAAAACTTCGTGGTGTCCAGGTTATCCTTGAGACGCAATTGTGACATCCATACTGTGGCCGTTGTCTAAGTCCATTACTTGTGTCTTTGCCAACACATGCAGCGTTTTGTGGCTGTTTTCTGTCTGAGACCTCCAGGCTTTGCAGACGATTGCTTCAGGGATTTGGAGAAGGTGTAGCCTGTGGCTGTTGTATGTTTTCACCTGGCACTGGTGCAAAACCTCTCATGGTACAGCTGCTCCTCACCACACTCTATTTTTCACAGGGAAAATGCATGACATCTTTAAAAATATTTGGCCTATCATTTGGGGATTTGTTTTACTTCACTGTGTGTTGCTATACATCTTCAGATATCAAAGGACTGATTTGTTTTTTTATTGTATAAAATATCAGCAAGTACCATCATTGGTACTGTCTTCTAACTTAATATACAATATATCTTTGGTACTGTCTTCTAACTTAACAAAATTATATCTTGATGAGATTTGGGGTCTACGTCCCCTTTCAAAACATTCTTTGTCTTTGTTTTAAAACAGTTTTCTATGTCCAGGGACAAAGGAGATAAATAAGATGAAGGATAACGTATCTAATCTATACTGAACTGCAAGAACAGTTTTAACATTGGATTATAAACATTGGTTGATTGTCCGTCATTACTGATAGGTATAACGTGCCAGTTAAAAACTACTTGATGAGTATCATGAAATTGCTTGTTGGTACTATCCACTAGCAATTTCAATAAACTAATGCATTAGAAGTACATAGTTTTTCCTGTTTATACTTACTGCTCTAAGCCAGAGATCTTTTGTGGAACCGACATGAAGTCCTTCAAGTTATGCAGGGTTTTTTTGTTGTTTTTTTTTTTTTATAGCATACAATGAGCCTTAACAACCCCTCAGTGTTACTGTTATTCGAGTTCAATGTAAAAAAAATCTCTGAACTTCTTGTGGATGATTTGATCTCATGCATTCTCCATCTTCTGTAATGCTTTAGAAATAATCACCCTGCAGTCTTAAATAAAGCTGCATTTAATATTGAAATCCCCACTTAAATTTCTAACAGAGCGCTCCTTGCTGCTTTAATTCACTTCTGAAGGGCCTCATCCTGGGCAGATGCTCTGACGGTCAGGATCCACATTTTATCTAGTCTTGGAGAATTCTTTCACACAAAATTCATATGAATATAGCGCAGATGTAGACTTTATTCCACTGCATTTCTCTCGCTGCTTTAGAGAATTTCTGCTAAAACTATCTTCTGTAATCTTTGCTTTCAATATGTAACTAAGGCTGGGGGGGGCGGAAATTATTTCAGATCTGTCTGCTGCATGGATTTTATCAAAGGCTTAATGGTTTATATTCAGCATTAGTGACTACTCCCACCTTTTAAAATGCAACTGTTTACACCCAGGAAACAGGTTTATTTGGTTTTTTTTATCATCCATATTCCATCGTCTTACCAGTCTGAAAGAAGTGGGCATCTCCCCCCAGTGTTTGGTTTGATGGTATCTATTGCTTATGTACTTATTAATGTAGCATTGCATCTCCTATAGTGAGTGCTCAAGCTGTGAGGAACTACTATTCAATATCTATTAGACATCTTTATGTGGTTGCACACATGCAGTAGGATTTTCCTGTATTGTTCACAATTCAAAGTGCATTTTTATTCTCTCCTAGTCGTCTGGAGAAAGCATAGTGGCAAGTATGAGGATAAGAACAGTTTTCTGTGGGCCACTGTTTACACCCTGCTTTGTTACCTTTTCTCTCAAGCACATTATGGTATACAGAAATTATATTTTAAGCTATAACTTCACAGATTTAGTTCCTCCAGTACTTTGTAGTGTTGATCCTTTCACAGATCAGCTGTGGATCACAGATCCAGTGGATGCCTTGAAAGTAATCCAAATGGCAGTGTGGGGAAACAACTGTCTTGCACATTTAGTCCACATAATGAGATTCCCTTGTTTCTGTAAGTTATGAATCTTACCAGCTCACCTCTTACAAGCTAACCATTTAGTGCTAGTTTCACTAATGTTACATTGTAGTCTGTGTGCCCCTACTCAGCCCATTACTTCTCATTAAAAAAAAAAAAAGAATAGTATTTAAGAATCTTATTCTCCCTTTTTCTCTACTCTCTAACTGAAATAGACTTCAAATTTCATGTAGAAGTTTGTAGCAATTCCTTAGGTTTTTTTTTTAGACTTTTAAAATGGTCCTGTAGAGTTCTCAGACGCTGTTGCACTTTTCATATTAGGCACATTGACTAAAAAATCAATGGTGAGCATATCCAAATTGGTAATGAACAGGATCGTAGAATATGAACCACCTCATTTATTGATTGCCATAGATGACTTAAAGTATTTTTTCCTAAAGTAATATTTTTAAAACTGAAGCTAACAACAAACAGGCCATGAACACAACCTCCACACCTGCCCACTGAAAAAGAATCCTTCCCTTTCTCAGTTCCTGTGGAAAACAGGTAACTTTTTGCTGCTGGCCAGTGTGGTGCTGCCTAATGCTTCACTGTAGATAAGAAATCACATCAACCCACTTTAACTGCTAGATATCATGAGCTTCTGGGGTTTGGTTTCAAGTCATCACATTGTACGTTGCACAGAGTTCGTGAGAAACTAAGTTAATTGTCTTTGTCCATCTTTGTCCTTGTCATCTATTTATGAAAATGATGGCAGGTGCTCTGCAGAGCTGGAAAAGAAGTGTAGATTAATCTGTGGGCTGAGACTGCCCAATACATTATACGTCTGTCTTTGAGGTCTCTCTATTCCTGACTTGCAGTAATAAAACAAAGCAAAAGTCACAAGAAAGTCTTCCTAATATTCCTTAAAGGAGTGGTTAACTGGTTTTATCTTTACAATTTATATGCTTTTGAGGGAGTAACCTTTCCCTGCCAATCCTGAATTTCTCTTCTCTTTTGACCAGGGTGCCCTTTGTGACCGTTTAGGTAATTCATTTTTACTTTGCTCTGTTCCGAGTACTGACAAGTAACATGATCTTCAAGAATAATTACAATGGATAGCCCCTTTTAATTCATATTAGATATAAATGCAATGTCTTTAAAGGTGCAATAGACAAATCCCATAAATGTGAAAATTCCTCTGAAAGGGTACTATATAGATGTCAAAGAGGCTGTGGAAAGCTCAGTGCAATGCTACCAGAATTGTTGGTTCATTCAGTCGGAAGGAAAGGGACCAAATCCTTAGGTAGTGCAAGGTAGCCAAATTCCATGAACATCAATAGTGCTGCTCCCTTCTTGTGTCAGCAGAGGACCTTTTATTTTCCCTTCTGGCGCACATCAATCTGACTCCTTTCCAAGCTACGAATGTGAGAAAAGAGGCACTCTCCTTCCTCTGATGGAGTGCAGCTCTTCCTGAAGGACTTCAGCTGCCTTTCAAAAGCTGGGCCTTCAAACCCAAACACTGCAGCACCTGAGCCCCAGCTCAGCACACAAGGGGCTCATTTGTTGATAATGCTGCTCCATTGATTTGGTGGCATTACAGTGGCTGAATTAGGCCCATTATGCCCTACTCAAGTGACAGAAGAAACTGCAGCAATAACTCAAATTTCCCCTTTATCCCTGAGCCATTCTAACTACTTAACTGACTTGGCTTCCAGACACACACCCCCCCTGCCCTCCCAGGTTGTTATAAGTTGAACAGCACATAAAGGTGCAATGCTATTTTTTTCATAAATGAGAAGTACAGTTTGGATCTATAAGGGGAGTACATATTACATATCCAAGCACACAGAAACATAACAGAGCACCCGTGAGAGCTGAGAATGGCTTCAGAAAACAATCTATAAATCTCTGGTGTTATCTTTCTGACAGCCTCCTAATCTCTGCAGGTTGTTGTTAAGAGCTGCATTAAACTAGCCTGTCATTGATCCCAGCTCTCACTGCTTCTCAAAGAGATGCACTTCCTGTGATCAATTAGAAAAAGAGGCAACAGCTTCCTAAAAGCATCTTTACAACAGGACCCTGCAATAACATATTTTCCCAAAATGTGTATCTCTGACACTTACATCATACCTTGTCAAAGTACAGCCAGTATTTGCACCAACAACATAATTCAGTCTTCTGAAATAAGTAAAAAAAGCTTAAGTTCCTTGCATTGAATCATCATTCTCACCTCCAACTTCATCCCCAACAGAAACAGTTATGTTAAAATAGTGGTTGCAATTTCTTGCCGTTTATTTAATTTTGAGTCAGTTCAGATAAGCTCTGAAGAGGAAGTAGCCTCCTCCCAGTGACTTAGGGGAAACAGAATGTGAACTTTCTGCCTCCCGGTTAAATCTCTGAGGAGGAGTCTGGGTTACTGTCCAATTCCCTTACACTTTGCACATTATTCAGTATGAAAATCTTTTGTCTATGGAGTCCTGTGTACTAGTTCCAAAGTTACTTATGAATGATTTCTCTTTCCTTCAAAAGAAAATAGGGATTGCAGTTCTATTTTTCTATCTTGCATCAAACCAGTAAAAAAAATCTCCAAACTTGTTTGGAGTAAAAAATATGCACTCCCTTTCTATCCCTAGAAGTACATGCTTGTTTCGGTCACTAGGTATTTTTATCAGGGATAGTTCTAAAATTTTTCACTTCGTTTCTTTAGATTCTTCTAATTTCTTACCAAAACTAATGACCTGATGTGGTGGAAGAGTGGGTAACAAGAAGCAGATAGGTTAGTTAATGGCGCAGCACCTCTGGGAGCTGGGGTGTGTCATGGTTATATTTGCTGTACTATATAATACATGAAGGATGGTCACTACTGTAAACGTCAGGAGGGGACATGCTAAAGGACAGCAATAATAGAAGAGTAAAAGCACTTAGTCTTGAAGTAGGAATTTTGCTAATAGTGTAGTAAAACTAGATGGGGCACAGAAACTTACTACTCCGAAGAAAAGTATTCAAACAGTAACAGGATGTGGCTGACTTTAGCAATAAGGGATTTGGTTTGGTGGACCAATTACATTCCTGTTATGGAAATTACCTTTCTGTTGATGTCTGCGGTAGCTGGAGAAGGTAAAGTTCCTTTTTACCCCCATTCCAGCCAACGTAAAGTCCCATTGTGTTGATGAACTAAAATTTATTTAATGTATGCCTATTCCAATGTGGAATAATTACTAAATTGGCCAAGAATACAAAAGTACAGCATTGTTCACACATTAAGGAAAGTCATAAAATCAAGAGGTTTCTGAGGTAGAATACAGCCGCAGCTGGCACACAAAGAATGCAACATCTGCGATTCCCTGTACAAGGTTGTTTGCGAAACTACACAAGGGATGGAATGGAACGCGGTTGTTCTGTGGCCTTCCCTTGTGACGAATAGCAGATATGGGAACGAGATGGTACTACAGAACAGATAAGCTGCCTACTTGCTTACTACAAAACAGATAAGTGGCCCTACTCGGTACCCTGAGCCAACATTTCGTCAAATTTTGATGAAATGCTGTCCTTTGTGCAAACTTTGCTCCTTACAATGTACCAAAACACACCTCCATTCCGGAGGCTACCCGGCCCCAAGGTGCAACCATTCCTCCTTGAGTACACCAATCATAATAAAAGTATTTATGACTAAAGTCACTCAAACTCCACCTTGAAGATAACAAATAGTATAAAAATAGCCCGAGAGAGAGGGGATATCAGGAAAGACACCGTCACGAACAAGTCAGGAGAACTCCATCACTGACTTCCGGGACCAGTCCACAGGCTGAGCCTTTCTTCCCCCCCATAGGGGTGCCTTTGGGTAAGACTTAGACTACGCTGAGTGCTTCCTCGGGGTACTTAGAAATCTCTCTAGAGAATCTCTATCCTACATTTACAGCCAGGGCGTATTGTTTATAACTTTGTCACGCGTTTTGTATATTTAACAATACCTTTATTTGCATGTGCTTTGCAGACAGTGTATTTATCACCGGCAGTCCTAAGAACCTATATATCTGTTGTTTAAATAAACTGCACTGTTTAAGTAGCTAGTCATTTTGGTTTCTCACTGAATGTGACCAAAGACTCGAGAGCAGCCATGCTAGTTCATGAGCACGACTAGACTGAGTGTGCAGTCCGCTCTTAGTGTACCCAAATTGTAATAGTTTAATACAGGTTAAACACGACTGGACTGATAGTGGTGAATTGGGCATCACTCAGAATTTAAACCCAGCCACACCTAGCCTCCCACCTCAGTGAGGAGTGTTAGAACGCAAGGGGGTTTATTTTCTGCCAAAACCGCTTTGCCCCTTTTCTCGCAACACTCCGAAGAGGTTACTGTCCAAGTATTGGAAGATGATGAGCCCTCTGTTTTCTCTACAGGAATGTGAATGTGGGGTGGAGAAAAGGATGTGGAGAGGGAAGAGAAGTAATACTATATCCTGTTGCTTGGTATAGGGAATGTTATTTTATACTGGATTATTTAATTCCAGAATAGCTTGTATCACAAACATCAAGACCAGACTGTCCTGTTCCACTCCTTCCTTCTTTCTTTTTTTACATCTTCTTTTATGATTAAAAAGAGATTGGTCTTTAAATTACTATACTTTTTTAATGCTTGGAGTAGTCTGTCACCTTAACAGGGAAATACAGTGGAAGAGGAAGATAATGATCTTTTGAAATTAAAATACATATTCTCCACACTTCTGAACTATGACAAGATAAAGTAACATGAATTCTCCTGGTCTGGTTTTCCATTTCACATCTTTGTAACCACTGACACTCTGACAAAGAAAGCCAATTTCTGTGTGCCTTAGCTTTTAGAAATTTTAAGATGAGACATTCTAAAATTGCAGCAAAAGGATGGATCTGTTTCAGTGTGCACTTGCAACACTCCATATAATTAGCAGGCTAAGCAGTAGAGCTGTATTTAGCTCACTAGCTCTTAAATGGAGTTACTTTCATTTGTTTACTGAATGTCTCTACCCACTAAAGGCTAATGAACTAGTAATGGATCTGTCAGAAAACGGAAAAGACAAATACCTCTAAATGTTGCTATTATAGCCTAAGAAAGTGGCTATTATTGTTCCCCTAACTCATGATCTTCATAAGAAGGAAGGCGGCAGGAGATTTGGTATTCAATGGGTGTAAGGAACCACGAGCATAATTTATATACTGATGGAGTGGAAGGGAGGAGAGTAGCAACCCTCAGGAAACAATAAAATAAACCAGCATATTCTTCCTGCATATTTCTGTTACAGCTTTTCTGTCTTCACTTCCATGCTCCTGTGTAAAGGATATTAATCTTCCCAACTTTTATTTATATTATATAAAGCCTTAAAGTCTGAATCAAAAGCAGTGTCCTGCTGCAGTTAGATACTGCAGTTACACAGATAGTCTCATGTCTGTAAAAGGTTATGACAGAGTTATTCTCACTGGTCTCCACAGACAGGGGAGAGACACACAAGAAGGGAAGGATAAGTCTCCTTTTCTAACATGAAGCCCTGTGTTGAAAAAAAGCCCCAGCCCGATTCTGGGACTTGCAAGGAGCAAAGCCTAGGCCACCTTCACTGGCTCCACATTTGTGTCAATCTAGATTGAGGACAAAAGGACCTGGATATACTTGCATCTAATTTGCCAACAAAGGTAGCAGGATATCTAATAACCTTTGCCAGGGTAGTGGGGGAGGACATTAGATTCACTGTAGCAAGTGGTGGAGTGATACTTCCATCGCCACTTTGTGCTCTTGATACAGAAGGTGAGTTAAAGTCAATACCACGGAAAGAAAGTGCATGGTTGATAGGACTTGCACATCCTCTCCTGACTCTGCAGAGTACACACGACTTAACTGACTTGTCCAAGGTTCCTTAGGATGTCAGCGATGAGTTCTTGAAAAAGCACCTATTTTTCCAGCCTAAATCCTTGGTCCTGTTTAACCAATTGGGATAACACCCACCTCCATCCTGTTCCCTCCTAGGAGTAGCCTTTCTCGAAAATCGATACTAAACCAGTTATAAAGGAGAATGGGATCTGTTGTGAGCCTAACCTCACTTACCTGTTGTGAGGCTGCCTAGAAGAGAAATTATCAGCAAAAAAAGCCAGGTCCTTGGATGTGCCCTTGAACACAAATGGTCCCAGAACTGCTGCAGGACAAACAGCATAGACTGCTCAAAAGTATTTTGGATACAGCTATGATTCTCTCATTCCCTTTCTAGGGAACCTCGAATAAGCACAATATTTGCAGCTAATTTTCTAATCAGTCCTCACCTTTGCTTATATCAACACACAGTCTGTCCTGCAAATTTCTGTGGGGTGGTGCTTGGTTACATAAAGCCTGAATTCAGTTCAGTCGGCAACATTTACACTTTTGTGTAAGTCAGAAAACAGATCAAATGTCAAAGTAAATTACACTTCACCTGCTTGAAATTCATCAGCTGAAACAAAGGGCCAGTCAAGTGCTTGAGCCAGTCAGGTTCTAAACTCAGGGTGTAAGGGGGATATGCAGCATTCAGAGTAATGCCTAAGTAATAGCAGTACTTTCAAGCTGATTTAATTTCTGTCTGAAGAATGTGAAGAAAACATAAGGTCAACAGGTGCCTGAAAATTAACCTTACTATATTTTGTAGTTTTGAGCATTTTTTTGTTGTGAACTAAGATTCCATTCCTATGAATCTGCATTACTAGATTTGGCTCAAAATAGTCTCTGACTGAAAAACAGCTAGCAAAGCTCTGGGCGGGCTAGCTTTACAGTTGAGTAGATATAATATGAAGTACAATCACTTAGAGATCAAAGCTTTTATGCATATAAATGTTATACCAGTGCAAGCAGACCAACATTTACAAGTTGAGTAAACAGACTATTAATGCTCTAATAACAGAATTAAATCATTCCTGCCTCTAAAAAAAATGATGATAGAATTCCATAATATTCACACATTGGAAGGGTTCTTCTGCCTGACTTGTAACACTTCTGTCCTTTAGAGACAACTGTTCCTGTAAATATGTAGAAACTTTTCTAATGTGATACAATTTTAGCATTTTTCCTATAGCCAGTTATTCCTTCTCTGTATGGTTTAGTTTTTCTTCTTTAGTCCCCTCTGGAAGTGTTATTCTGCACTTCTTACAATGTTATGAGGGGATTATATTTATGGCCTTTGTTACAGTGGATCTAGTCTTATTAAATTTCCTTTGCATCTGGAGGCTGAGACAGGTTTAGACTGTAGGTTTTGTCAGAGTTCAACTCTGGACAAGCATGGAGGAAACAGAAGAGACTCCTGGCTCTCAACTCAGACCTTCCCATAGAATAAGACCTCCCCAGAATCAGAGTTGCTTCTTTGCTGTCTAGCTTGCACAAACAGTTTGAATTTTGAAATGATACATGTCTACAGGAACAGATTGTTTCCATCACTGATACCGCTGTTTGCCACAGTGAGGACCCAGAGTTTGAATATCTGCATTAATACTTTATCCTACTCTGATAGGAGATATTTCTGCTGACCATCTGAAGACAGTTTTCAGTTTCCTAACCTATCTTCAAGGTATAGATAATATGATCAAAGAATGTAGATTAGCACTACAGCTTTTAGGGACAGAGAGAAAACTGTGACCAAATTTTTGTAAAATAGCAGGTAAAGAACCTAGTCACACCCATAGCTGCTTTTAAGTGTGGTGTGACCATTAGAAAAAGTTCAAACCACGATTCAATGACTCAAAATGAGTCATTAAAGTCATTTAATTACCTTCCTTGTGGGGGAGGGGAGCCAGACAAGCCAAAGAAAGTTTGTTTTCTGTTGAAATCAGGCTATTGAAAGGACAGTCACTCTTGCAGAAGAGCATAAGATTGAAGAAAAAATTATGATATTTCTATTTCCTCAGAAAACAATAATACAGCCTTTGCAGCTGTAATTGTTCTTCATCCAAATTTGTGCACAGACTCTGTTTAAGAATCAGTATGGTATCTAGCGACCGTTACGAAAATGTGCTTTAGTTAATCAGCAGACCATCATGACTCATTCCAAATTATTAGTCTAGTATTTGCTGTAAAAACTTTGTAGTATTTATTAAAAATTATGTTAGTAATAGTCCTTCCTGAAGCACTGTTTTATTTTTTTTTAACTTGATAGGTGCAGGTTTGACAGAAATTAAGCTGTGTTACAGATCACTGTGAGCTCCACCTTCCAAGCGTTGAGAGATCTGGTCCTGATGCAGTAAAGTGTGTAACCCCTAGCTTGTGAAAAATGTTTTAATGCAGCTGTTTGCAAATACTGACATAGCTCTACACGCATCTTTATCAAGCAATTTTATGTGACTCCCTTCCATCCTCCCATACAACTTTGATACCTCTAGTTCTGTGGTGCTGCAATAACTCAGCTCCCTTTGTGTGTCTCACCTTCTCTTGGATTCACAATTGCATACCATCCCTATAGCAACCACACACAGTTGCTAATTGGGAGAAGCAATGTTAGGAAATATTAATGCATTTGACAGTCACAATTAACTCCTTTTGGAAAAACAGCTTTCTTCCACTGTGTCCTGCTTTTTGGTTTTTTCCCTCACATCTTTTCCTGTTGAAAACAAGGTGGATGGTGTGGTGAGGCAAATGCAATCCATGCACCCGTGGGACAGACAGTGTTTAGCAGACCCCCATCCCAACTCTGAGTCAGAAACATTGTAATCAGTCCCTTAGCCTGACCCCTGACCAAATACTATTTGTACCTTAAATTTAAAAGTAATATGAGAAAAAGCTCTTTCCTGTAATCTGGAAAAAGGCTGTCTTTATGGTATGCAACTTCTTTTTTTTTTTTTTTTTTTGTTCAAATTTTAGTAGCATACTGTCCCGTTTATAAAGGATCCAATCTGTTCAAAAGTAGACTGATGTGTATTTGACTTGAGAAAGTATACAGTAAAGACTAATGTGCCTATTTAGATCATTGGTCGTTAGATGGCCAAAGACACACGCTGTCTCTAAAGTAATGTGGAACTTGTCAAGAGATGTCATGCTTTTTTGTAGACATTGCTTGAACAAAGTACAAATTACATTAGAGTAATACATTTAATTTAATATGCATGCAAATTCCTCCTTATCTTATTTTGTATATTTAGTATATTTATCTTATTTAGCATATAAAATTATGTTTTATATACACTTTTAGCTCTAATGTTTTCCAAAATAACCTTTCTTCTTTAAGTAGAGAAATATCCAACCTATCTCGTAATAGTTTTACGAAATCATTACTGTCTCTTCCTAAAGAGTCTTTGAAGAACACCTAAATTATTCTTAAAATATCATAAAAATGGAAATATCATGGAAGCTATGGTTTCTGGAAGATCCCCCACAACTTTGTATACTATGATTTTTTTAGTAAACAGGCTGTTGTTTTCATAGCATGTTCAGAAGTTTTGTAAAGTAGATTCCTACCACAAGGCTTGCATGAAGAGTTTCCAGAGAAGATTCACAGTAGGACAAGAAAATCCCATCTTTACAGCCTGTGGCAGTATTTACATTGTACCTCAAAACCAGCTCTGGAATGGATGTGTCAGTGTGTGTTTCTGTCAGGGAAGGGACTGGTAGCACAGGCGCTCATATGCCTGTGTGTTTCATGTGCAACTCATAACAGTAGTCAGATCAGACAGCCACAACTCAGAATGATTCTGATCTTAAATTTACCTCTGCTCCTGCTATCCAGATGTGTGTTCTGAAATCCCTGAATCTGAAACTTGGATGGTTGCAGAACTCCAGGGGTATTGAACAAACCTGAGGAAGTTGGGTACCCAGTGACCACCTAAATTGTGTTATGAGCAGGCTGCAAGGTTCCTTTGATTACGTGATTTTCTTTTTTAATTCAAAATTCAGGCTGTGGCCAGTATTCACACAGAATTTTTTTTTTTTAATCAATCTGCAGTTAGCTAATGATCAGCTAGCTTGTATGGCCTTAGATTTTAAATAGCAATAATGTGATTTTTTTTCTTTTTTTGTTTGTTTTTTCTTTAATTGAAGACTGGAGAATGATTGAAATTATGCAATAATTGAAATATCTTCTTGGAAGTGAGAGGGTGTATGTAGTTTTAATAGTTGATTTCTTGTTCTCGGAATTCATTGTTGTATTTTTATATGCATTTATTCAGGAAAAACGTAAGGCATTTCATGACTGAGTCTGTAACAGTGTTTGTAATACAATCTGCATACATTATCAGAATGAAAAAAATGCTTGTGTGGACTACAAGTTTTTTACGATACTTTCAGAAAAATAAATCTTGAGGAAGAAGTATGCATTGTGCACTTTGACAAAGACTAAGATATTTCAGAAAGTGAATGTGTCATATAGATATTTTCTTATTTCAAAGTGGAGCGTTTCTTTTTTAATGATTCCTCAGTATTTTTAGTTGGGGATCTCTTGTTATCTTAGTTTTAATATTTTTTTGTTTATTGCCTTTTACCCTCATAGATACTGTGAAATGTTCAGGTTTATGTACTAGGAAGAAGAAAAGTTCTATGGATTTTAGTGACTCATGAAATCTGAAGGACTTAGATCTTGCTGGGGTTTTTCTGTTTGGTTTTTTTTTTTTTGGTAGGAATTAAAAAACATATTACATTCCAACATATATATTATAATAATTTTAAAGGCCAGTTCAAACAAGGAAATTTAGATAATGCCCGTAAAACAAAGCAAAGATAAAAGCGTCTCCATAATATCATAGTTTAAAATGCTGTCCTTTTGAAGATTTAATGAAGTAACATGAGAAGATTTGATGTGCTAGATGGAGCACTCTGAGACCGCTGAGCACTTTCTAGATGGCAGCGCAGGAGTTCCCCTCTGGCTGCACAGGGGATGATGCCAGCATAAATCTGATATGAAGTATCATGATGAATTACAACAAGCAGAATATTCATACCAGACTTGACATAGCCTAGGTTGACATAGGCTCTGTTTCTACTGATCTTATCCATGCTGATTGGTGGGGTGGAGAAGGGGGGACTGGAAGATCGATAAACCTCTGCAAGCACATGGGCTGTGAAGCCGTGTCTTATCTCAGGTTTCAAGCTGCACCGGTCTTCCACGCAGCACGGTTTCACCATAGCTCTGCAGGAAGCTAACACAACTGACATGTGCAAGAGGGAAATACCAGTTTCTAGCTTTAACGGAACCAAAATAATTAAAACTGTAGAGGGGAAAAAAAGTCATTGTACTTCCAAGGCTCCAGTATGTTATGAGCATTCTGGTGTGTAAGAGGTGGAAAGGAAACTTGGCTAAGGTCAACATGGTCAATGCACATGGCAGTCCATCAGAAGTCGGCATTGGGAATGTATCCCACTGTGGCCATACACATCAATTAAAGAAGGATACGTAATGCCAGAAACCTTAGCCACAGGTTGCACACAGCATGAAATGACTCAAACCAAGATTAGGAAAGATGTGGAAGCAGAAAAGCATTATAGAATCACAAATTTCAATTAAGCATTTAGTATATATCTCCAGGACAGTATAGACCGTGACAGAGAATAGCAACTTTAACAGAAGAAATCAACAGCTCCCCAAATCCTCTGTTTGCAATGCAAAGGCTACAGATTTAATAGCTCTGGTTTGCCAGAAATGTCTCTGATTGCTGTGTCTGTTTCCTCTTCTCATTATGGTATTATGTCAGAAGCTCTTGACAACTTTCAATGATTTTTTTCATTAGAAACATATTTTCCACCCATGTTTGATTTATGTGATGAAGAGGATCAGAACTAGTAGATTTAGTGTTAGGTGGTGTTGCAACTTGAACCAGAAACTGGAAAAAGTAACTGATAAAGTGAAGAGCTCTAACATGCCATCTTTGAGAGAAACTCCTTGTTATATATGTGAACAAGTATTCAGGGTGTATGCATGGAACTAGGCAGGTCTCGAAGTATAAAAAAATTTTAAAACAAAATTAAGTGCAGAATAATCTCATGTAGGCTCCCTTTCCCAGGAAGGGTTGGACCAGATGACCTTTCAAGATTCCTTCCAACCTGAGCCATTCCATGATTCTAGGCATTGTCCTCTTGGCAGTAGCACAGACAAAACTCAGAATCTAGAAGGGCAAAAATTTCTCAGTGCATCTGAGATATAAATCCCTAGCATGATTATGTTCTCAACAATCATACGGTTATGCACCTGGACCTAATAATAACAACGAAGTGTACAATTTAATTCTTACAGCAGGAAAAAAAAATAAAAAAAAAAAAGAAAAAAGTGTACTTTAGCTAGAGTGGCCAGAATAGCGAGCATAAAAACAACTAAATAATAAAAGTTGAATGGATCTTTTCTGTGACTAAGTAGCATATCCTTCCAAATAAGACTTGGAAACCATGAATTAGTCCTTCTTAAGTTGATCCAACATAGCTCATTTTGTCTTGAATATTTGATGGCATTGTGGGGGGTTGTTCTTGGTTTTAGTCACTGTCAGCTCCTGCCACTCGTGTCCTGGAATAAAAGTGGTTCTGAAGAAATCCATGTCATAACACCCTCTCCTAAATGTAGGGTGCAGGTGTAGCAAAGTCTTCCTAATAAATTATCTGAATTTGGATATTCCCAGTCTGCCATAAAAAGCTGTTGTAGAGGATTTGAATAGGGCACAGGTGAGAGCTGCCCAGAGATTATCCCAGTTTGTGCCAAGGGCTAAACAATCCCTTATTAGCTCCTGGATTAACTGGAGCCTCGTAGAAGCATTGTACAATTATCTTTCCTTCCTGCTTGGGTTCTGCACAAGTGCTTTGCAGCCAGAGCCAAGGATCTTGCAAGGGTAGAGAACACTGTGATTAAAACTTGTTTCTTTCAAATAATAGGCAGACAGCAATTTCTATCAAACTGCTCTGTACATGAAAATCTGTCTTGCCAAAGCTGGAGCTGGCTAATAGCATCATGCTAGTTAATAATGAAAACATGTCCCAAACTTGCCTCAGACAACTACTAATTTGTTTTTCAGAAAAGAGGTACGTCGGTTTCTTTCAGAAATTCAGTTTTTCTATAAGCTTCTATAATGCTGGTGCTCAAGTGCCCATATTTTATCAGCACATGTAGCAAGAATAAACAGCTATGTTGTCTCCTCTTTTAGAGCTTGATTGCAAAGAACCATTTTCTGTCAGGCACTGCGAGTTTGTTTAAATATTGTGCTCTGCATCATAGTATCTTCCCAAGAAGCAGTTTAATTTTGTCTAAACATTTTAATTGCAATCCTCAGGGAAGGGAAGTCATTGCCCATATTAAACATGAATCCCATTATACTAAAACGTTTATGTTCCTCAAAGGCTATTTATAGATGCTTTGCTAGTGTATGAAAATGTAAAATGCCAGAGCTGAACAATCATCTTCTGGCTCTGCTTGCCAGTCTGATCTTCATCTTGTTTATTCAAACAGTCAAGGCATAGGAACAGTAATACTTTCAGCATTACCATGATTTCCTGTAAACATTTATGACCGGCTTGTTGAGTCAGGGCAGATGCCAGAGGGAAGGCGTATGCTCAGCAAGGAGAATAGGTGTCAGCATTGCAGATGTACAAGAGAACAGCGTATGGATGTAAGTCATAGGGGCACAAAGCCAAGCTGGAATCGAATAAACGGTAGGTCTGCCACAGAATGGTAGTTACAGAGGAATGGAGGCATTTACTGTCATATTCTCATCTCGTAAGTGTGGCACACATGTTTTTGAACTTTGAACAAATTTCTTTACCTGCTTGATTCAAAATACATTGAACCAGTGCTTAAAAGGCCTAAACCAATGGCTGAACAAAGCCTGCCTGCCTCAGTAGGACTCCGTGTAGATTTAGACGTTTTTTCACTCATAGCACCAGTGATCTCTTCTTCCTCAAAAGCAGCCTTGAAAAAAAATGGAGTAACAGAGTCTCTAGTTTACTATTAGTAATTTCTATAGCAAACTGATCTTGTTTACAAATGTAAATGCCTTTGTATTATGCACCAAATGGTACCCTAATGTAGCTTTGGATGTGTTTCATAGCTTCTCACTTTTCAAAAGTTCACAAAGCAAGTGAATGCCTAGCTTCCTCTGCTGAAATGGAACAGAAAAAGGAAATTGGGAAATTGGCAGCACAGTGTGTGACACTATAATCAAGGAGATGTGAGGATTTAATACTAAGCACAATTGCAATTACTTTACAGATACGCCATCAGGAGAAACAGATTTTCTTCCAGATTATTAGTGAATCACACGCTCAATGAGAATGAACATAATTTTTGATATTTAATAGAAAGTATCACTCATAACAAAATAGCACTCCTGGTAATACCAATACAACAGAAGCCCATTACTTACCTGGAAACTACTGAAGGTACAGCTTACCTTCTGTCAAAGGCAAAATGTCTAAGAAAGAGAAAGCAACTATGTATTTCTTAGTAGTCAACATAGTCTCATATGTTTTTGTGCTATCAATAAATGAGATTTCCTTCAAAAACCATCTTCAAGAAAGAAAAGAATGTTTTGTGGAAAACAAGAACCTGATTTGTATTAAAAAAAAAAAAAAAGGAATCCTGGAAAACAATTTAATTTGGATCAAAAAAAATTGTTGTTGAAATATGAAAAATATAAATAGAAAATATTTAATGCTATCTCTTTTCTTTTTCCGAAAAAAGTATTTTTATAACTACTAGTATGTTTTGGGATTTCATATTGAATAGTAATCACAGGAAATTTTATCCTCCCTGAAAGAACTGGTTTTGGGTGGGTTTTTTTTTTCCCCCTAGTATATTGAGATTAGCTGTAAACATCTCATTGAGGTAGCTGGCCACAGACAGAGTAGAATTTCTTCCTGTCTAGGTATCGTTACCCAGGAATAAACTATAGTAAGAACGAAAGAGCAGTGGAAAGTGCCAGAAAGCAAGCTGTATCACCAACGACTTACTCTTCTTTTTCCCTTCCTTTCTCCTACTTGACAGTACTTAATAGATCACATGACCCCGCTGACAACAAAACTGTGAAACTGCATTTTCTAATATCCATAGCATCACAGGGAGCATCCATTTCTAGGAACCCCTGAGTGCAGAGTTAATATTGCAGGCTTATTTGGTCCTACATAATTAGTTGTAATGACAAAAAGGACTTACCAGATCATAAAGTCTTTTCAGCAGGCACTGTCATTTCTGTGCAGTGTTTTATATTGTCTAGACTGTGGCTCCCCAGCTCTGATGGAACCTCAATTAATGTGCAACATAAAAAAGGGTAAAACATTTTGATTACTTTGAGCATGGAGACAAGAAATGATGCCAGCAATATATTTTAACATAATATTCTTGCCTTTTATAAATAGTGTTGCAATTAGGTTTTTTTCTTGATGTTAAGAGGAAACTAGTGCATTACAAAACTTACACAGCAAATTAAACAGGAAGAAGACAGGCATGTATCATTTTTAAGATGTTTGTAGCCCAGACAACTCTATATATGCCTGTGTATATGTATTTGTGCATGCTCATGCATGCATGAATAATTTAGTGAGCTAAATAGTAACAGGATGTGAAGTTGAAATTAAGCATTATTACAAAGGATGTATAACTTTCCAAGTACTATTAGTACTTAGCGCCATATCTACACAGCATAATAATTGACAACTGGCAGAATTTAAGACCTTTCATTTAAACGGTGTTAATCTTCCCCATTTTTTATATAATTTATTAGTTGAAAATTGAAGAAAATATTTGTCACTGTCAACACATGTTTATATTTTATCACCTTGGGCCCATCTAGAGTCATTCATTTGCAAAGTTTCTAAGATCAAGAAGGGTCAGTCATTTAATGACATCAGAAAATGACTGACCGCTAACCTAGCTTAAATACCTGCAATGAGTGGTCAGAAGGATCTTTACAGTGGCAGTCAGCTGTATTTCTTTTTGTTAGTATCATGGATATTTCATTTCATAGAATCATAGAATTGTTAGGGTTGGAAGGCACCTTAAAGATCATCTAGTTCCAACCCCCTGCCATGGGCAGGGACACCTCCCACTAGATGAGGTTGTTCAGAGCCCCATCCAGCCTGGCGTTAAAAACTTCCAGGGATGGGGCTTCCACCACCTCTCTGGGCAACCTGTTCCAGTGTCTCTCCACCCTCACAGTAAAGAACTTCTTCCTAATGTCCGGTCTGAATCTTCCCATCTCTAGTTTTAACCCATTCCCTCTAGTTCTACCATTACCCGACATCCCAAAAAGTCCCTCATCAGCTTTCTTGTAGGCCCCCTTAAGATACTGGTATCCTCGGAGCCTTCTTTTCTCCAGACTGAACAGCCCCAACTCTGTCAGTCTGTCCTCATAGGAGAGGTGCTCCAGCCCTCTGATCATCCTCGTGGCCCTTCTCTGGACATGTTCCAGCATGTCCATATCTGTCTTGTAGTAGGGGCTCCAGAACTGGACGCAGTACTCCAGGTGGGGTCTCAGGAGAGTGGAGTAGAGGGGGAGAATCACCTCCCTCGACCTGCTGGCCATGCTTCTCCTGATGCAGCCCAGGATGTGGTTGGCTTTCTGGGCCGCTAGTGCACACTGATGGCTCATGTTGAGCCTCTCATCTACCAGCACCCCCAAGTCCTTTTCTTCAGGGCTGCTCTCAAGCCAGTCGCTGCCCAGCCTATATTGGTGCTTGGGATTGCCCCGACCCAGAAGGAGGACCTTGCACTTGGCCTGGTTGAACTTCATGAGGTTGGCATGGGCCCACCTCTCCAGCCTGTCCAGGTCCCTCTGGATGGCATCCCTTCCCTCCAGCGTGTCAGCCGCCCCACACAGCTTGGTGTCGTCGGCAGACTTGCTGAGGGTGCACTCTATGCCACTGTCCATGTCGCTGGCGAAGATGTTAAACAAGACCGGTCCCAGTACTGATCCTTGAGGGACTCCACTCGTCACTGTCCTCCACTTGGACATGGACCCATTGACAGCCACTATTTTGGTGCGGCCGTCAAGCCGGTTCTTTATCCACTGAGTTGTCAGTCCATCAAACCCGTATTTTATCAGCTTGGAGACGAGGATGTCATGTGGGACAGTGTCAAAGGCTTTGCTCAGGTCCAGGTAAATGATGTCAGTTGCTCTCCCCTTGTCTATTGATGTTGTGATCTTCTCATAGAAGGCCGCCAGGTTTGTCAGGCACGATTTGCCCTTGGTGAAGCCGTGTTTATTGTACCTAATCACCCCTTCCTTATTCTTCTGCCTCAGCAGTGCCTCCAGGAGGATCTGCTCCGTAATCTTACCAGGCATGGAGGTGAGACTGACTGGCCTATAGTTCCCTGGGTCCTCCTTCTTTCCCTTTTTGAAAATGGGGATTATGTTTCCCCTTTTCCAGTCAGTGGGGACCTCACCAGACTGCCATGACTTTTGGAATATAATAGAGAGCGGTTTAGCAACCTTAAATTTAGCCTGACTGCCAGAAAAGAGCTTTTGGAGAAAAACAGGCAATGGAAGAGTGACTAAAAGCAATGCTCTGTTACAGGAATTACATGAGGGAAGATTTGTGAAGGCATTCATGAAGGGCTGCCTGTTTCTTGTCAGCTCTGCTTACCACTGGTGATGTCGCACAGCCACAGCTTTGCGTGACAGATCCCCACCTCGACCTTAGGATAAGAGGGGGGCAAAGAGCAGCATTCACCAGAGAGGGGAGCTGCCTCATTCTCTCACCTCAAAAGAGAAACAAGGGCTGTGGCAGAAATTTATTTTAGCTGATTTTTTTTTTCTTTCAATAAAAAGGGTAACTTTAATTCATTCCCGTTCAGCAGTTGTAGATGGTAAATATGTTTTCTAGCAAGTAACAAATAAATGTTATGTCCCTTGTGTTAATATATTTGGAGAACATAAGAGTTGAGAGGGAGATAAAGAACACTTGAACCAATGAGAGAGGCCATTTGAACCTGGGAGAGGCCATTTAATCCTAGGATTTAAACTGAGTGGGAATGCTGGCTGTCTGCTAATGGAATGGTATTTTACACCTTTTGCATTAATGCTAATAATGGTTAAGTTTGTAATTTATACATTTCTTAACCTTTGTAATCTCCTTGATGCCAATTTTGTTGAGGGGTATGACCAATAAGGGACCCGTTTCATCTATGATAGTATACAGGAGAATTCATTACATGACGTCTTCTCTATAATTTCACTTCTCATAGTTAGAATTGGATGAGCTTCTAAGTCTATATTCTAGAGACTAATTTGGTAATAAACTGTACTGGTAATAAACTTTACTTCAGTTTTGAACGTACTTGAATAGGTGAATTTCTTTCCTGAGGAAAGTCAGTGTAGAATGTCTTACATGAGAAGGAATTGAATGGTGCTACCCAGATACTTGTGTGTATGGTGGGGTTGGGGAAAAAGCGGTATGCTTGAACTGCTGAATTACTGTTCTGTACATCTTCTGGGGTTGTTTATTAATTTGGATCCTTAAAAGCTCGTTGTGATATTGTATCATAAAGTGATCAAAATAGAAACACTGATGAAATAAAAAGGATAAATTAGTTAGATGATACTTTTTTAAATTTTGAGAACTATACACTAGCAACCTGTGACCTTGCTGTAAGTTAAGGCTAAATCAGGCCACACAGATTCCTGCAGCCTGAGCTCAAAAAGTCAAAATGTATCTTCCTCCTAATGTAAAGAAAGAAGGATATATCATAGCATAAATAATATCTGCTGGCAAGCAGTCAATACAGTGTACAGGAATAGAACATTCCTTTGTCATATTGTTTATAAAATCTGCATATTTAATTCCTTATGGATTCTGCAGGCCACGTAACCCTCAGCTGTACCCAGTCCTGAGACAGCTCTTTCCCATACTATCTGCCAACAGCTAGCGCTGAATTATCAGATTCAAATATAGACTATTGGCCAGGAAGTACATTTGCGTACAGGAAAGACTTTGAGTTTGTGAACTTGGAATTCAATGTTCTGATTAAAGGGGCTCTGAGGCCTTTCATTTCTCATTCCAAATTTCAGCTCAGAGATTGAGAAGTAACATCAGAATCCACCGCTAAATGTTCAGAGTTTCTGTCTCTCTCTTTTATCCCCATATTAATGTTAAAAAATAATAAGAAAAAGGCCTTATGCTCTCTGTAGATATTTGATGGGCCCATACTATAGTCCTATATCTGTATTGAATGATTACATTCATGAGTCTTCACTGCAAGTTATAAGTTAATACTTTCTTCTTTAGAAAATTCTTGAAAAAAAATTAGGGAGAAAGAGAGAATCTTCTTTCTTTCTAAACCTCTGCAATACGTAGACATTTATGGTTGTGATAGTGTGGTAATGTAGCGTTTATCACGTACCCTTTGCTTTTCCCAGTTGTATTTTAGTGATTAGTATAAGAATGGTCTAAAACTGTGCTGTCCCCTGCAAATTTCTCACTTTTATTACAGAAGCAAGTGTCAGACTTGAGCAGTGACACAATGCTTTGACTTCTTTGAATATTATTTACCAGCCTAAGTTTTCAATGCTTCACATTTGGCTAGCACTTCTGTTCGTACTCAGTGAAACCTGCTCTGCACTGAGATCAAAGGCACGGTGAATCATTATTCTAATTCGCTGAGTGTAAGGAGTCATAAAGATATCCTTATGACAGTCTGGCAAGGACCAAAAAAAAAGGCTCAGCACTAAACGATGTATAGGGTTGTGATTATAACATAATGACAGATGATGAAAATTAAATCCATTCCTAGAACATGACTGTAAAGATTTATATAACTGTAGTCTGTAACAGGTAACTTGAATGCCCTCATTTGGCAGTGGGGCCTGTGAGCTGCGTAGCCAGGCAGAGGGTGGGTTCTGTCTCAGGCACTTGCATAAGTTCAGCTGCTGTTTCATTCCTTTAAGCCTTTGCACCACAGACCTTCCTCTCTTCCCCAGTTAGTACCAAACCCTGAATACTGTCCTAGCTTTTAACATAGTAGGTAGTAGGTAGGTACTCCAATTTTTCCAAAACTGCATTTAAAATACCCTTTCAAAAATGAGGCATCAACGCCCCCACGGTTTCTTCTTCAAAATCTTGCCCATAGTCATCAGACATAGAAGACTTGCATGCAATGAAAAGAATGTTCATTAAGTGGTTGCTCTGTCAACCTTTAGATTTTTTTTTTTTAATTAACTGAGAATTATTTTCTCTTTCTATTATTTTATAAGTGAAAAGAGCAAGTATTTTTAAATATGGGCAATTCAAAACAAAAAATCTTGACTCTTTAAGATTACAATTCTGTCTTTATTTCTAAACTCTCATTAAAGAAATGCAGAAAAGGAGTTACCCCTTTCTCTCTCTCTGAAATACCTGTGGTAACTGGCTGTAACCTGTAAAAGGCAAGTGTTCCTCAGGTCACACTGTCAATAAGGGCAGTGCCTGTTGCTTCCCCTCTTCCATTGCAGGTTTTCAGAGGAGGAAGGGCCAGGGAGGGATCTTCACATCACCATGAGCTGAGTCAGGACAGGGGTGGGAAAGCAAGCTCTGTCAGAGATGGGAACTGCTCATTTGGTGGCAGATTATTTTCTTATTGAAATGTACTTATTCTTAGCTATGGTCCTCCTGAATTCACGTTTTCCTGAGCTATGTCAGATCTGATCCAGGGAAGTATAGTTTCAGGAAAAATCATTATTTCAGGATAAAAAAAGGATTTTGCCTTTGGAATATGGAAGCAGTACATTGTCTAGGAAACAGGCCTCTGGGATCTCAACCTATCATCACTGAAGTGTGAAGTTCTAATTGTATTGCTTTTCATAATGTATCTGCTACATAAATATTATTCAATACCTGCAAATTTGCACTGGTGGGAAATGCAGGGAAGATTTATGCCTGCTAGATGCTGGGCTGTCATGATTAAAAATTTTCCACCCATTATGTGAATCCTATTGATCATTGCAGGAAGCAGAAAATTGTGCTGTTCATTGATTTTTGCGTGGCTACAGAATGCATTAGGCCTGATGCATTTGATGGGTAGGCAAGTTTTCAAAGGAAGCTCAGTTAAGCTAATCTTAGTTCAGAGGAATATGCACAATGGAATAAGAAACCTTGTAATTGCAAGAGCAAATAGAAGAGTCAGAGGACTATATTATGAGCCATATCAGCATAAGAATTAGACATGAGCCTTCCCAAGAGACAACAGTAAAACGCATCAAGGCTTTGATGCTGTTTTTCATGAACGTAGCAATTACTGGATAAATTGGGTTTTAGCTTCTCACCCATCAGCCAAGATAGTGAACAAAAAGCAATTAGTTCTTCTGCCTCCTTAGCAAAGGGGGGTTATCAGGTTTTCATCGACTCCATAAAATAACATAGCGGAGAAATGAGTTTGAATCCAAAAGTAGAGCAGAAAGGGTACAAGGGAAAAGGGGAGAGAAAAGGAAAGAAAAGTTTGCAGGCAGAGGGAATTTTACCTTTGAAATTTGGTTTCTACTGATTTGGTCCTTATTATCTCTGTCTTTTTATTAACTTATGATAATGCTTAGAGTCATCTCTGTATCACATGCTGCATTTCCTATGAACAAAGGCTTTGAGCAAATTTAATCCCCAAAATAAATTCTGTCAGTATCTAATGTGGGGATTAATACCAATCTTGGAAATAAAGGGAAGAAAAGATTATTTTGCATCCCAGCTGGATGCACCCATCATACAGGTGCTATCACATTCTCACTGTTTTATGTCTTACAACATCAGATTTTCAAAATAGATTTGTCTGTAACAATGATAAATTTAAAGGCACAGCTCCTTTAGCTTTCAAGTATCATTAGGTGAACAATAGTCATATTTGACCTTCCCCATATATAGACAGTAACAAGTGAGGTTCAAGAGTTATGTTATTGTATTCATTTGTGGTTTACCTTGAGGGAAAAAGACAGTTTTGGTCTTAATATTGCTATAAAAGATGCTATAATTCTGAGTGTGAGATCTTTAAATATAACGACACTGAACATATTTATATGATCATCGTGAAAATCCTTCTAGGTCTGGGGGTGTATCTTTTAGATAGAGAATATATCACCAAGTCTACTGAAGTATTCCTGTTAGATGTTTTTGGTCCCACTGAGTTTCAGCTAGCAGGTCTTTTCTTTGTGCATACAGCTAAAACCATGCATGTAGTATGATAATGTCTGTAAAAAAAAACCAACCATAATTTGGAATTGAAAGGGTTGTTATGGAATGCTTTTTTGCCCCCTTTTATGATCTCCATTAAATGCACAGATCATTCATTTTACCAGCAGACTAAGAAAATTTTGGTTGAACAGAAACTTTATTTGTGAATAAGGCCTGCAAATATTTGAAGGGCAACTCCTGAATAAGTCCTGCAAAGATTTATCCCACATATATGAAGCTCTGGAGAACTGGAATCCTAATCTGTAATGACGAAGCAAACCATCATACAGTAGTTTAGTTATTCTACCACTTTCTAAATCCAGTGGTATCTAGGGGATTAAAGCAATAGCAACAAAAACAATGTTGTAACACAAAATGTCAGGATTTGAAAGAATGGGAAATCACAGAAGAAACAACGATCATTGCTCTGCACTGAGGTCTTTAGCCATATAACCCAGAGGATAGATTTGCTCTTGTCTGGAAACCAGCCCAGCTCAATTTAAAAGACCAGGTTCAGGAATTACTCAGACACAGTGTGTCTGGCTAGACTGGAGCAATTGAAAAATTTACCCACACAGTTGCTTACCAGACAATGTATTCATCTTTTGACAGACCTTTCATCAATGCTATTTAACAGTTGTTTATTCCTAAAGCATCCAATTACCAATTAAATACTATTAAAAGGCTTGCATTACTTTTCATTTATTTAATTCTGCTGTTTCCCCAGGAAGATGTCACAGACCACGCGCCTTAACTTCTTCCAGCAGGCAAATCTGAACTGTAATTCTGTACTGTGCATCAAACTGGATGGATATAAATAATGTGGGATGACAAACAAGCACATCCAGAAACGCAGGGGTAAAAACCAAAAAAATGCTGATAGATAAACCACCTGCTAGCTTGGGGTTCTCCTCTGCAAACCTGAGGGTTCCCACTCTCATTTCGCACAATATTTCATGGTGACAGCCTCTGAGATTTTAGGCCTGTAGTAGTCACTATCCTGCCCACATTCCCCGCCTTCACAGTAGTTGTCAAAACTCATTGCAAGGCAATTATGGTGATAAGTATCAAGACAGACGAGAGAAAATTAGATAAAATGTAAATGAAGGGAGATGATGCTGAAGCTGTAGGGTATGATCTCAGTGACCTCCTGCGGCGCTGTTAAGAGGCACAGAAAAGAGCTATACAGCCTTGTTGTTTAATAATTTTTGTCATAAGGTCTATTTTGATGAATTCTGAAAGCTTAATTCTCAGGAATAAGAAGTTCATAGGTTCATTGGCTCCTACTCTGGAAGGCATGTAGAAAATTTAGGGGAGATGGGGCAGGAGGGGGAGCCACTCTGAAACTAGAAATGAACATTTCCATTTTGTGCAGCTAAATACCAACAATTTTTGTTCTTGTGAATGAGAGCTGGCAAACATCATAGCCAGTCCAGTAATGGGCTAGACCTTGTGACTGTCAGCAAAAAGTGAAAAATCATAACAATTGTCTTTTAAATCATTCTGCTGGAATAGATTACTGTGTATCTAAAACTGAAGGCTTCTTCCTCTACACAGTCAGGCTCATCTGCAAAATGTGTACTGCATACCCTTCAGGAAAACTAATAGCTCTTCCTCTGACATGACTTCATAAAGGAACAATGTTTTGGATGAAAAGACAAAGAAAGGTCAATATTGTTTTCAAGAGGTATAATGTACTAATAACTTTTTTTGGTTGTGTGGGTTTTTTTTGTTTTTTTTTTTTTTTTTTTTTTTACAGAAGAACTATGAACAGAAAAGAGAACCAGATCCAAAACTACATGGATTCAAGGGGAATGTTCCTCCCAATACCAGTAGTTTTGGATCAGGCTTAAAAGACCTGCAGTGGGTAGGTAGTGCTATGTGACTGAAAAACACAAATAGTTGTACAAAACCATGAAAAATTCACATCAGAAGATAAATATTTTTAATGAGCTATGTAGAATCCATTTTAAGGGTCCAAGGTCATGCTCATTATTATAGTTCAAAAAATTTGGATAGTGTGACACTGACCAGTCACCAGTGATGGGATGTCTCACACAAGTCTTTCCGCAGGGAGGGATTCTTACTGATTTGACTAGGACAGAGGAGAGGTGAAGCAGCAAGGTGAATTATCATTATAATGGGGAAAGAAAGTTAACACAGTTTAAACTGAAGTGAACCATTTCAGTCCTCATGGAATTTTTTCTCTCAGGACTGAGGCCCTCCACTCCCTCTGGATGGAATCCTTTCACTGGGCCATGAGAAAATGCATGCATTTCGGCAGCCACATGTTCACCCCTGTGTGACAACCCTGACACTAAAGTTTTGGCAACTGTTTTTCAATATAGCTTTCCCTTTTCGTTCCTAAAACTTCATCTCTTCCCCCGCCCCCATCACCCAGAGATTTGCTAGCTGTATCTAATACATCTATTCAGAGCATGCACCAAAATACAGCTGCCTGTACTCTTAGTCAGATAGAAGTATGAAAAGATTTTTGGCAGAGTCCCTGAAACATAGGTAGAATGAATTGCTGAGAAGTCCCAAATGATTCAAGTGCTAAAACAGCTCATATCCATTTCTACGACTTTCCTGTCATTTCACATATATAACCCATGGTGTTTTCTTTCCTTTGGTTTTACATCCTGGGTGCATTCTGTAATTCTAGCAATTACTTTTGTTCACCAAAAACTCCTATAAAATTTAAAAAGTTTTTAGTTGTATATGTCGACTTTTTTTCCTAATTTCATGATCCATCACCCAATCTTTTTAGATAAAGTATTGCTCATTTAGAGACAGATACATTCTGATAAACACTGAAAAGAATGTTACCACATTCTTCATGGCAGGTCATGCATGCTTTTTATGTATTATTTGTATCCCAAATTACTTTGGTCATTCCACAAACCAGCCTATTAAATGTTTGCTATTTAATGAGAAAAAGAAAAGGTAAATGTTCACATCTGAAACTGGTTTCCCTCCCTTTTGATGGAAATCTGCATTGTTTTTCAATTTCCATTAGATCTTATTTTTATTATAAACTGTGTTTTCTTTTATTTCATATTGCTAAATGCAGTGGAACAAAACTGATTTCAGAGAATTAAGTTCTGTTTAGATTCATTTTAATTTTATTACCACAGCACCCATAGGGCTTGCCTTTTGTGTGCTTGGTAAGAGAAAACTATTTAAAAAAAACCACAACAATATTATAAAAAATACATAATAGAAAACAGTAAAAGCTGGATGAACGGGTAAATGGGAGAGAGAAATAAATAAATAAATAAATACCTCATTTGTTAGAGATGGTAAAATCAGGTGCTAGCTATTTGCTTACCCCAAAATTAGGTAAGTTAGCAACTGACGATAGTTGAGCATGACTTCCATGCCATATCATTTATAACACGTGTCCATCTGGCTTACTATAAATCTGCCTTGGTGAATGTGCTTTCAGTGCTCTAGGGAGTGTGGCATGCTCCATGCTCTACTTCTTCCCCATCTAAATGCTTGCTTCACTGAGCAGTCTACCTGAGCAAATGGGTTTGGGCTGTCCTGGCAGGCGCATCCCCAGCTGTACCTGCAACAGCCTTGGCAAGAGCTGCCTCTTCAAGCTCTGGGTTCCAGGTGTCTGAGGTGACCCTCAAAAGGAAATGTGGGTATATCCACATACTTAACTGTCTGACCTAGCATTTCCCGTGGCTCTCTACTGAAGATTTTAAGCACTGTATTTGACCTTAATTTGTTTAAAGCACTTAAAAACGAGCTAAGGTTTAATACCTGCTTTTGTCCTTTTCTGAACTGTGTCCACTACGAATTGCTTAACTAACTCATCAGGGCCCTTAGCCAAACAGATGTCTAAGCCAAGCATGCCTTGAAGACCCATTGAAAGGACTGGGACTGTACGTGCACATAGCCACAACGTGCTTTTTCCAGTGCTTGAATACCTCAGGCACCACAATTTAAATTTGAGGTTAAAATTAAGTGTGTTTGAACAACTTGACAGACTAATTCTTTTTCTTTATTTTAAAAATATACACAGTTCTCCATTTCCCTGCAAAAACAATTAGTGCTACAGTTCCTTTTTGATTTTTGTTAGAAATTATTTGGAGCCTTCTAACCTAATCTTCCCTAGTTTACTTTAGGATTTTAGGTTGCCTCTAATTCACCTTATTATCTGGGTTCTTTCCATTTAGCCAAAAGCAATATTAAAGTCCCCAGCAAATGTCATAGAGCTCTACTACTTCTTTTATCTTTTGCTGTCAAAACTTTCTTTGGAGTATGGGGTTTTACTGTTCTTTTGTTTTACTTTTTACTGGTTTACTTTTTTATTAGTGAGTGATAATTGAATCGAAGAGTGTCAGTGAGAGCAAGAAGCATCATTCTCACAGTGGAAAGTTATTCTTTGAAACAAGGTTTTGAAATATTTTCTGAGAAAGGAACATAGTAAGTAAAAGGACAGGAGATAGATCTACTATATGAATGTAACATACAACTAATAAATAAAATATAGAAGGCAAAATAACAAATAGTACATTTTAAAACAGCTTATTTTATCTTGATGGGATAAAAATGAAGTAGGAGTACGACTTGCTTACATTATGAATTTTCTTAGCAATTCTTAACAGTTTGTTCGTTGCTTCTGAGCCTTATATACTGTGCCAATTTTGCCAGTTAATTTCATGTTAAATTCCAAATGCCACGGAATAAATCTGCTCTTCCCTGCAAATAAGCTCCAATGGATTAGAAGAATGTAGGAAGAGTAAAAGATGTTGACTGGAGAATAAGGAGCCCATTATGTTTCCCATCATGGAAAAGTGAAAGTCCATAATGTTCTCCTGTTCCACTTTTTCTCTTGTAGAGGGAAAAAAATTCTCTGTCCTTTATTTTGTTAATTATTAAATATTCTCCTGCCAATCCCCCATCAAAAAAAGAGGCATGAATAAAAATATTCCATTTTAATAATGTTGAGATTAGTTTAAGACTCCTTTTTTCAAGATTTTGTTAGCACATAAACCAACATTTTCCCGTGAAAAGGTACGTTTTATCCAACCAACAGAAAGGTCTCTTCATCACAAAAGCTTACCTTCTTCCAGCTCTATACAGCCTCAAGCTGGCTTCCCTGGGATCTGCATGCCAGCCTGACCTATTCCTCCTGTGGAATGCAAGAACTGGAAAAAAAGGTGTAATAATGCCTTGTAATTCTGCAGGGGAGGATAAATGCAGACCTTTTACATGAGCAAGAAGTAGCCAGAACGTCAGGACCGGTAGCATTCCCTGGCTCTCTTGGTAATACCCATGCCAAACGTGCTTACTCAGGCTTGAGACAGGTACTGGCCTGTATAAGGGGAAGAAAGAATTTAGCCTTTTTCTTCATCAGCATCCTCACAAAAAAGTTTAGAAATCAGTCAAGGTTGGGGAGTAATCATTATGCATGCCATTAACCATCATTTTTAAAGTACCAAAATAACTTTGTAAACCCTTTTTGCAGAAGCATGTTGATTATTTTGCAGTAAACTGCATTATCAGTAAAGTAAGCTCTGCGTTCTTAGAAAACTTCTCCTACTATAAACTAAAGTATATCAAAGATGTAATCTAATAGACACAGAGACAAATCAGTCAGTAGTGTTCCCTTAGGAATTCTGTGGGTCATTTCTTCAGCATCCTTCCAACGTGTTCCTGTTTCTGGAAAGTTTTACCAGGTGTGGATAATATAAGGGAATAATATAAGGGAATGCTGCACATTCCCTGCAGCAGCCATGGAGCCATACACTGTTATTAAACATGTTTAATTTATGTAGTTTTAATAAGGCCTATATAGATGTTGACTGAATGTTCATATTTTGTGTATCATCTACCTCAGTATATTGCAAAGAAATCTGTTCAGTGTTTCACAAAGAAATTTCTTAGTGTTTTCGTTCTCAAATTACTTCAGAAGCTAAAATTCTCTAAGATACGCATAAATATGTTTGAGTTGGGTATCTGACTGAGCACATCTGAAGATATACCCTTTTTCTCAGAGAATTTAAAAAATAATTTTCTCTGTGTCCAGTACCATTCTGAAAATATAGTATTTGAAGTTACTGGCATTGAGAAATACAATGGCAAATGGGAAGTGACATAGGAAGGATCTTACAGCACTGTAATAATTTCACCTTTTTAATATAAGAAGATAATTCCCTACTGCTCCTGCAAATTTCATTTTACGCGCCGTGTTCCAGAGACTAGGTGATATGGTATTCTGGATTTTTTGTGACTGTAGTTTATGGTGAAGAATAAGATTTAATCTTTAGTCTTTCTATAGGAAAACAGAATTACTCCCTTTTGTGATAAATCCTTGGCACAGTACCTTGCATGCCTGCATCTAGATAAATCATGTAATTTTACAGGCTGATTGGAAATTTCAGATTGCAATTAAAACCATGTAAAAATGACATGCACTAAAGAAGCTAGTCTAGACTTATCAGCTTTCAAGCACTTGCAAGAAGAACTCCTTCCTCTCTTTTTTTTTCCCTCTCATACTCTTTTTTTTTTTTTTTTTTTTATTCTCTGTGAAAGAGATAAACCATTAAATTCAGTTTGAAGCTACTTTAGTGGGCTACCAGAGTAACATTTACCTGCTCCATGTCAAGAGGGTTTCAAGAGGATTTAAAAAAGAGCACAACACTACCTGATCTTTCCATTCGCTGGAAAGCTTACAGCCAAGTTTTGTGACATAGAGAAAAATACTAAGATCTTGAACTCTTATAGCTTTGGATGAAGAATGCAGGAAGGAGTTGGTTAATAGATAAAGCACTGCAACTGCACCTTGGAGAAAAGTAATTGTGAAGTGAAAACCCCTGCATCATCACAACCAAGTTTTGGTGAACTTTTTTTTTTAAGATGATCAAGGTTCATCATTGACCTGTTGCTTTTGCACTATTTGTGCAGCTGTTTGTGTTCTTATTAGTGATTATAAGTATTTACAGCCCGTCTACCTGATTTAACAATATATTTTATAAAATTCCCTGCACACAATACTTGCAAAATAGATCAGAAGTTTTAGTGTGTTGTAGAAAAGGTATAAACTCCATTGTACAGTGATTATAACATTGATTATATAATATAATTTTTTTAATAATTAAACTGTTCAGATTAGTTTTAATCTCTGCTTGATTGTAATGAAGCTTTATGGGTAGCTGTAATTAACCTCTACTGATGTTAATTATGCACAAGGTAGGATCTTGGAACTGCTGACCATGCAATTTGTTAAACGACTTGGGAGGTGATCTGGATTGCGCAGTGTTTATATGCACTCTTTCAACCTCTTGTACAGTGTGAAGCCAAATTGGTGAGACTTGTGCTTTGAAAAATATGTGCAGAATTTGTTTGCATAGTTAAATCATTGAAGCTCGTTCATCTTGGAGCTAAAATGACTACGGGTTTCACCAAGATATCTCTGTAAGGGCCCATCTGCAAAAAACTTCTTTCTAGAAGGTTATCAAGCCTAGTTAAACTCTATTAAATTCCTCAAAGGACTCCTTTTATGAAGGCCCAGTTCCACTCTGAGCCCATAGACAGAGTAGGAACACAAGTCTATGTACTACCTCTGCGTTGACTTGATAGGTCATGGCAGTAGTCTCATGAAATATGGAATGGCAAGGACACAGTTACATTCTGTTTTGTGATGTAAAGGTGTTGGTATTTCAACTGGGAACTGCTCAGGTAGTTATCCTACATAAAGCCTAAGTTTTATAGGTCAATTTGTAAGATTTTTAGGAAAATTTCTCACTCTGTTAGCCTATGGAGGATCAAAACAGTTTATCAGTGCACTGTTTCTCCAAGCTGCAAGAAATGCTAGAATTACAGACTTGCAAGTAATTCTGCAAACAGACTAAAACAATTAAATTGAAACAGCCCATTTTCTGTTGAAAAGAAAAAAATTTGTTTTAAAAAAACAAACAAAAAACCCAACCACCCCACAAAAACACCCAAACAACCAAAAACCCCACCACCAAACAAAAAAAACCCAAACTACACAAAAAAAAACCCAAACCAAAAAAAAACCAGAAAAACCTTCAAGTTTGTGATTTTGTGCGTAAACAAATGCAGATCAGAATACAGGGTAGAAGCTCTCTAGTAACAACTGAGGTCTCGAGAATCCATCTCTATCAGGAGGAGGGCTGGAGCCTGTGGGGTCTCTGAAAATATCTTGGTCTTTATCTTTCTAGGTGTACTCCAGTTCTGCTGGATGGGAAAAATAGCAGGGAGTAAAAAAGTTGGGTTTGTGATAATGGTCTTGTACCGAATAAACTCGTATGGTCTCATGAGCATTTAGAAGATTTACAGAGTCCCTTGGTGCAATGAAACCTCTCCAGAACTAGCCCCTCACATGTACGCTTTCTTGCCATGGAAATATCCAGTGAGAACTTCCTCGGTGTAGAGTTCTCTGCTTCTAAATTGCTTCACTAGCACCAGAGAAATACAAGATCAATGCTTTTATTAGTATCACCTTTTCATATTACTAAAGTTTCTTTCATCGGTAATTTCTTCTGAGTTGGAATTAAAATGTCCGATGTCATAGTGACATTAGCCAATATCATCACAAAATTTATTCAGCTAAACATACTTTTAATATTTATTTTGAATATTTAATGCTTTAAAGTACTTGTGAAGCAACAAGTTGAGAATTCAGTTTGTGCCAGCAACATATTTCTTTAGATGAACCAGAAATGAGCGTGTCTTGAAGACTGATAAAGCTTCAGAAAGTTATTTTTTCCTCTTTGCTAATCCCTCCTTTATTATGATTGCAATGTGTAAACATAATAGTGATCCAAAGAAGTGTTGCTATACATGTCACAACAGAAGAGTTTGGCATTGCCTGGTACAAAAATACCACACACTAAAACTAGCTAAAATTTCTTTTCCCTAAGCAGTTCCCATCTATACGCCTCATCAGCAAGCACAAACTTTTCCCTGAGTTGGTTTACTCACGGATCTACAACTTAATCTAGATTGATTTCTTTTTTTCCCCCACACTTAGATCTTGTCCCATGCCTCAGATGTCTTCCTTTGATTTACAAGCAATTGCCTCTAGTAATGCATGGCCAATAAATGGAGCTTTTAATTTTAATTCCCACAAGTCATCTTACTACCTATTTTCCTAATCATTGCAGAAAATGTCACTGTCACAGTCTTCTACAAGCAATAACCTCAGTTCAGGCTCATTTGTGTTTCCAACATGCAAGTTATGTCTAGCTTTTGCAGACTTTTTTTTTCCCCTGAATATCGTAACTAAAACACGGACTTTATATCAGTGCACATAGATGAAATTTTCATCTAGCCTTTTTTTGTACTTACATCACTTCAAGTATTCTTTTGCCCAACCTTGGCAAATGTAATCTTCCCTATTTCCCCCCTTATCTTCCAGAAAAATATTGAGGAGAAGATTTACTTCTGGTACTACTTCTTCATTTATAAGTCTTCTATAAGCGGTTCTCCGTGTTTCTCTTTCTTTTAATCTAATCAAATACAAGCTGCTCACCATCAATTTCTAAGCAGCTCACAGTCTGTTCCCATTTTCTTACTATTGCCCTATCATTTCTAAAATAATCTCCCATTCATGTCAGAGAAGCCACTTGTCTTGCTCTTGACTAGTCCATGCCATCAACCTCCTGTATTGCAGGATTCACATTAAAACAATCTTCCTGCTTTTTCTGTGATGCGTCTCGTACCTGTAGGAGTTATCTACAAATAAGTGCAAAGTTATCTCTCTTTCTTCCTTCAGTGCCATGATTCCATTAAAAGCTTACAAAAACTTTGTGAAAGTTTGAAATTCTAAATACTGCCTACCTGCTCTCCAGTGCTGTCTTGTACTTTTTGATTGCTCTGCCCATGGGCTGCCTCTTCTTTTATGCATTGAGTACAACAAAAGGGACAAATGTAGTCGTTCTGTTTGTAGACCAGATACAATAGATAGCCTAAGACTACGACTGATTGTTAAGTAATCTGTAATACCAGTTAACGGTACTTAGCATATTACTGCTTTATGTAATTATATATACAATACTTATAGATTTCGTGAATATGACAAACAGTATTCTCCACGTGTTAAAGCAGATTGTGATTTCCCCAAAGCACCTGTTTGACGTTTCTAAGCAGATTTTTAATTTACCTTCTGCACCTTTGAGCTTGCTTTCAGATGGTTTGCAATCAGTAATAGATTGCCTGGGGATGCTGTGAAGTCTCCCTCATTGCAGGTTTTCAAAAAGACTCTTGACAAACAGCTGTCAGTAAAAACTTGGGAATAGATGATCTGACTTTGGGGCAAGGGGCTGGCCCAGCTAATGCATTCTTTCTATATCTCTGTTTCTGTATCTCCTTTTCAAAGATAACAAAAGTTCCATCTTAAAAGTCCCGACAAAGGGGAACACAGAAAGAAGAGCACCCAAACAGGGGAATATACCTTTCCGCAGAAAACATGTCTGTCACCACGCAGGCTAGGTGCTTGGGTGCCAGAAGCTGTGTACACCTGGGTAAGGTACTCTACCCTTTGTGGATTAGGTGGGTAGACCAGTTGCGGCATCATATTGAGCAAGTTTGCTCACTTCCTCTTCCAGAACTACTTCAGGTCTCTCCACCAAGCAATGTCAAACACATCATAACCCACCTCTGGGCTTCAAAGACAGAGGAAGTTGGTTTCAATACACAGGTAGGAATAGCATTTACGGGGGGAAAATCAAGTTGCTTTTTTCCCAGCTGGGTTAAGCTGCATTTCAGGCTTCTATAGTCACACTTCTTGGCCAAGGAAATTAATTGTAGTTTTCTTACATTATGTTTGAGAATGTAAACATTTCTTTATGCAGGATCCTATCTGTGAAATATGTAATTAGATCACTGTCTGGTGCGTTTAATTGTTTTCCCAGCAGAGTTTTGGAGAGCAGTCTTAGGAAGTGTGTCCATCTGCTTGAGTGAGTCATATAAAATAAATCTGAAGTCTTCCTTAGACCTCGCTGAGTTTGGTCACTGGGGGCAAAGGAGGCCAAGATTTCACATTGGTCTTTTGTTTAGTGGTTTATAAAGTTTAATTTGTTACCCAAAGTTGTTTCATTTAATAATTAATTTAATATTTCCCTTTCATGGTGACTTTGAATGTAGATTTTAGTTTCAAGCTTCTGAAGCACTTTAAAAAAAAAAAAAAAAAATTCACAAATTCACTGTTTTTCATAGTCCTGTGACATGCCCATAAAACCGATCCTTACTTGGCCAGAAACCTTTAGTCTATCAATAAAATTCTTAGTGATCATTACAAACTGAAGTGGAAAATCTCTATCAGCAATACTGATACCAAGATTGGTCACAAGTTTGTTCCAGTCTACCATAATTTGAAATGAAAATCCTAAAAATTGTTGTAAGAGAAAACTTCAAAATGGTCCACATACAAATAAAGGTAATAGTGGGTCGTGGTAGTAGGTGTTTAGAACATACCACGTTGGTGCTTATTTTTCAATTATTTTAAACATTAAAGTGTACTTTCTGTTGCTTTTTGATATATATTGCCTTTTCCTACTACAGAACTGACAAATGCTAATTATCAAACAAAAATGCTGCAGCTTTTCTTGCTGGGGCTGTTTAATATCTCTTTTATCAACTAATTTGAGTAGAATCCACATTTAAGCCCAACTGCTTACAGTGGTATTTGATGATCAACACATTTATTAAAAGATTAAGGAAGTTTTTTTTAACTCTGTATTTTAATCTACCATGTAATTTAAGACAAATAATTCAATATAATACAGGAAATGCTTCAGCTTGTTTCTCACTTGGAGATTACACAGGCAACTTTCTCCCTTTGTTACTCTCATATGTGTATGCTCACGCTAGTGTAAACACCACCACCCCCAGTTGCCCTGCAGAAACATGCTGTATGTGTGTGAATATTGTATGCAAAGGAAATAAAAATCAAATATTAGACTAAGTCCTTGGGCTTGTCTAGAAAAGAAATAAAAGGTAAAAAAAGTATCCTTGAAGCCCACAATTTCATGTTCAAACAATAAAAGTCAAGCCACACAATTATTAAAACAAGCTTCTGAAAAATATTGTATGCATCTTTTAATATTTATAAGTATTTTATGAATAGGTCATGTAAGATACATAAATTTTGCAAAGCAACTGAGTCCACTTCTCAAAGTAACAGTTATTTTTCTACCGTTAAAAAAAAATATTTTGTTGCTTTGTTACCAAACAGGCTGTGATATTTTTACTTCCCATCACTTCACAATATTTAATTTCTCTTAATGAACTTTTCAAAAATCAGTGATGGATATTAATTTTTTCTAAAAGCCTATGCTTTAATTTTATCAGACAGAAATGAGTTACTCTAGACTCCTTACCAAAGTTGAACCCATCATTATAATGATAAAAAAGGAAGAACAGAGCAGAATTTTGTGTCTTCCAGCATGGCATTTTCATGTCAGGTGTATCCAGTCCAAATTAATTTGTGTTAGGGGAATTATACATCCTCAGTATAACATAACTCACCTTACCTTTTCTGTCTTACAGGAGTATTTTTGATTAAGTTCTTAATCTATATCTATAACCAAGTGTGGAGACCAAGAATAAGTCCCTACCACAAAGCATTCTACCTCAAAGAGATTTTGTCCTAAACCAATCCATTTTTATCTACGCTAACATTTTTTTAAAAAAAAACCCAAAACTAAAGCTGTCAATTATCATAAAATGCTGTCCCACCCATGTAACCTTTATTCCTGTTTTTCTTGGCCACCACACACCCTTGACTCCAGTGATGAGAACTCCTCCCCGTGGTTTCATCTGTCCCTTTGATAGCATTTTTTACATTTTGCATTTTACATTCTTGTCTCTCCAGACTTCCCTCGTCAGCATTCAAGTCTTTCAGTTGCTTCTTATTGACCTCATCCTTGCTTAGGCAATTCTTTCTGTAACTGCATTGCCTTCCTGAATGCTGCTTTCCAGTATGCTGCTTCAAGGTGTTTGTATGAGCAGGTTCTTTCTCTCCTTTTTTCTCATTTTGTAGTCCCATTCACCTTGGTTTCTGTTGTCTGTATTTGAACACCAGATAGGCAGGTACTTAACACTTTTGACCTTCATCTACAAGGAACCAATGCCACCTTGAAACAACCTAATAGAGACTTTGAATGAGGAGGGCATGTACCCTCCAAAATTTTTCATTCATCATAGCTGGTCCATAGCTTAACCAGCTCTTGGGCCAGCTGAATATCTCTCAGTTGCAATACTGAATTAGCTATCCTGTAAAGTGAAAGGACTGTGGGATACATGACTGTTATGAAAGCATTGCTTTATGATAGCTACAGACTACAAGTGGAACTGTGACTGTGTGTGGTAACTATCTCCGTTTCCACGTGAAATTATGGAGCCGGGCTTCTAAAAAATCTGCACCAGATCTGTACCCGCAGTTTCCCCTGAATCATTTATATTTCTTTGAGTATCTTGCTAGTGAAATTATTATTTTTTGAGAAGTTCATATTTTGTATGTTTTATCAGAAAATTAATGCTTACATGTTATTTTTAAGTTATACTCTGTAAAGTGTTTAAAATACTAACAACAGTCTTATTTTTGTCTCACTGCATATCCTGATTGCTCTGTGGTAGTTTAAATAACAGAAATAGAAATCCATTAAGCAGTATTGTATCTGCGAAAAAAACCAAACCCAACAAATACAGTTATATGTCTACTTCTGCATGAGATGCTACAGTTTAGGTTGAAAGTTTTGCACGTCCATGTTTTTGTCAGAAACCTTAAGAGATGGGAGTAGTCTAATTTTTAATATATACACTGAACCAACTGAAGATACTATTTCTGTTTTATTTATTGATCTGAGAAAAAAACCAACAACGCTCCTCCCCTCCCCCCCCCCAAAAAAAAAATAAAATTAACTGACAGCAAATATATTTATCAACAAGAAAGAGCAGAATCTGCTGGGGATATAGCAGTACCATGAAACAAACGTGTGGTGAGCTTTTTCAGTGCTGAAATTAACAGGGACTAAATAAACAGCTTTAGAGTATTTAAAATGTACCCTGACTGCCAAGGCTTAGCTGCTGAATTAAATCTATTGCTGAGACAGCCTTGTCCTTTGTGTATATATACTATGCTAATTATAAAATAACAACCTGGATTTTCAAGGGAACCTCAATGTGACTCTTTAACTGTGGTCACAGCTTTAAGTAGGTAAATATCATTGACATGAATAAAGTGAATATCTACACTGCTCATTAGAGACGGTGCTGGCCAGCGTCTGGCCCCAGTCGAGGAGTAAGGAGACCTGTGCTCTCTTTGGGCCTCTTCTACTGACCTGAAGTTTGACCTCAGCTATTTCACCCCAATGTTTCTCCTTTTTTAACACTATTTTCTTCTGTGCTTTTTTGGACTGTCAGTACTGTAGAGCTTATGCAGAGCTAAAGGGTGTTGATGACAACCTTAAATTTTGAGAAACACTGATTTTATAACTTCTGTTAAAGTTAGTTAGAAATGTTTTGATAGAACAGTTTTTATTGAAAATTAATCTGGTCAGAATAATTTCATTCAAAATTAGCTGAATATGATTTTGTCTGATTTTGACCAAAGCTAAATGAAAAATACAAAATTCCAGGAAACCAGAAGCTGTGTTTCCAAATGCACTTATTCCTGACAGGCCATCTCTAAATATGGGACCTACTTGGCAGAAAGACTCATAGATCGATTTAAGCTCTGCGCAAGCTAGATCTGATTTAGAAATTAAGGACAAATCAGCCTCACTGCAAATCAAGTACATTCAATTGGCTAACTGAAAAAAAAAAAGGAGAAAAAGAAAAGAAAATAACATGAGACATCCAAAATCAGCTCACAGTTTAAAAAAAATTCTGGGCTTACTTCAGTAGTCGGGTTTAGGAGGTGTGTCATTCTGTTAGTAAATATATGATAATGAAATAATGATATTATAAAGAAGAGTGACCAAACCCTTAGCATACTTCTGTCAATAGATCTATACCAATTTATAGCTTCTGATGGTTGAACTTGGCATTTTAATCTAGCCATTGTCAATTCCAGTTCTATTTTTATTAATTATACTGGCGATGTCTGAATAAGTAACTCCACAGAAATTGGATTTAGAAGGTTCGTATTAAAGAATAAAGTGTACAAGTACAAACTGATGAACAGAAAGATATATATTGGTTCTTTTTAGGTAATACGTATTGCTGCATACGCCTTCAAGGTATCTGTTGAGCAATTTAGCTGTGTTTTCTGGCAGCTGTCACTAGTATCATCCATCAGAAGAAGAGCCCTGGCCGACAACTCTTTGCTGAGATGGTAAAGGGATGTGGATTTTAATTCTGGGCGGTTTTATATGACAGACAGTGTGACAGATGAATGCCAGAAAAGCCTGGGACCATGACAGAATTTGTGCAATTTCTAGTAAATAATTGGACGATTTTTCATGTAAAAGCAACAGCTGGACTGTTGCTGTAGCTCGTGCACGGAATTGTTCCCAAGTTTAGCATCCTGTTTTACCTCTATTCAAGCAAATCATCACGGTTGGCATTGAGAAAGGATTCAGGGATTGCAAACGCTGGAGTTCTGTGAGGAGCCCTGAGATCTGAGATTTGTTGGAGCATCTTCTCTCTTTGCTTCCTCTTGGCCTCTTTTTGTATTACATGCAATGAAGCACCTAGATAATAGGTGCAAGAAAGCCTACTTTTATCACCAAAAAGTGTGATGTGAGGATGAAAGGGAGGGGAGAACGATTACTTGCCTGCAAACACATCTGTAATTTCCTTGAAGGAGAAGGGAGAGAATCATTATGGGAGAGCTGACAGTATCTACCCCTGACAGAGGTATCTTCCCCACTGCCAAATTGGGAGTTATGGTCCTGCATCTTCCTTTAGCTGCCTGACATTTTTTTCCCCTCTGCTAGATACTGTACTTTCTGTCCTCCCACTCAGCTCTTGGGCTGCCGGGTTCAAAATCATCAGGTTTACTCAGGAATCTAATAAATAGGTCTTTGTTAACCCAATTTACTTTGACTTGATTACAATAAACTCAAAACTCCAAAGCAGATTAGGAAGCATCCACATGAGCAACTTGATAGGTTAGTGGAAGCGATGGGGATAATGACATATAACTGCAAGGACATTTTAGTTTGCATCAATATAAAAAAAAAAAAAAAAAAAAGAAAGAAAGCAAGAAAGATACTGTGCTTCAACAACTTCTCACAGGCTCCTTTTAAAACTCAGGATGTTGGTGCTATTGCTGACCATACCCTCTGTGTGCCCATTAGGAAGGTGCCTGTTTGCATAGCCACGTTTTAGCTGAATGGGGCAAACATAGATTGCACTTTCACCTAGAAAGAAGAGATTTTAACACACCTGGAGATTCTCTGCAGGTGAATTTTACATCTCCAAAAAGAAATAATTGAAGCCATCACTGGTCTGGTATCATCTGGAGTACAGCATGGATAGCCTCAGGCTCTGATTTCTATACTTAGAATTTAAAACTAGAAAATTGCTGGGCTTCAGACTACACCATCTCCTAAAGATTTCCATTGTTCCAGCATGAGACAGTTTGGGGATTACTGGTGGCCTTTACCAGTGAATGCAGCAGGGGGGGACCCTCCTCTAACACTCAGAAATCCAAGAAGTTTACATGGTTCTGTCACACGCTGATTTTATTTTAAGTCTTTACAAGAAGAAGTTACATTTCCCTGATGAAAATTTGCAAGAATGTTTTCCCCTCCCCTATAAGTCTTTGATAAGATACCAAGATAGGGATGTTGCACTCTATGGCACTATATTAAACACACAGCTTTTGTTTAGTTTAATCTCCTCTCGTAGACGTGTTGCATATCTAGAGATGCCTTGAATAAAAGGAAATATTTTACCTTGAAAATGAAAAAAAAAAGCTAAAAAATATTGGGGAAAAAAGGCAAAAGAAAAGAAGGACCAAAATGCCTAGTGATTTCAGCTGTCCAATTTAAGAAGGACTAATTTTTGGAAATACTGATTATTCATATTGAAAAAACATGATAACAAAACACAGCTAACATTTCTGAAAATCTTAACCTACTGTATAAATTTAATTATTTCCTCATGAGTATTAGATGCAGAGTTTATAATAAAGTTTTTGCTTTTAACATAAGAAACAACTGGAATCTGTCTTGTTCAAAGCATTGTCTTGTATCTCTTTTGAACTGAATTTAAATTAATGAAGCTCTTATAAGGACAGCTGTAACAGAAATTGATTAAACCAAAATGAAAGACATTTTTAAAATAGTCAGGATGTTTGGGTCTTCCTTTGGAATCATCAATATTTTAATAAAAAATCAGTATGTGCTTAAAATACCCAATGTGCTGATTTATTCCATGCAGAAAATATGCTGCAACATATTCTGAATTATTATAAATAGGCAAAAACTGGAATTTCTGTCATGTTAGATTTTCTGATTTTCATACTGAATTAAAATGGTAAAAATAGCAGAAGAGGAATTATTGCCATAGAACAGAAAATTCCATTTCAGATATTTACAACCTCTAGGTCTGCACAAATGAAGCTGCCTCCCTTTATAGCACAATGATAAAAGGGATGTGTATTTAGGTGGGGTTTTTTCCAGTTTGTATACAAAGACTCTGTATGACATGTAAGAAGATTTCCGAGATGGTGTAACAGACAGAAAGGAAACAGCCTGGCCGATGTGTTTGGGATGGTTGTTGTGGAGGGAAAGAAATATAGTTTCTATCTGGTGAGCGTGCCCAGCATGAAGAAGGCGTTGGGGGATGCGAGGATGTGAGAGCAGGGGAGGAAAGAGCAGGACCGGGAGCTAGAGTCTCAGGTTGGCAGGAGGAGGGAGTCTTTGCTAGGAGTGTCTATCACTGCGCAACTCAGGAAGCTGCTGAACTAGAAAATAATACTGGAGGGACTAACTCACCCTTCAAGGACAAAATCAAGAGAGGATTGTTTTTGAAACCTTTTTAATATATCTTTCCACCACATTTCCTATTTAAACCGACACCTTGTTCTAGTTTATTACTTTAGTGTTCTGATAAATGTGTTTTGATATCCTTTGGCACATTTGCTTAAAAAAACGGAAAGGAATGTGTGAACAGTTGGTGGTTGAGCAGGTGGCCGGGGCTACTCTGCTAAACTGTTTTTCCCAAGATGCACTGAGTCCTCATCCTCATCACCCCTCTGAGACATCATGGCAAATCACACCAGCATCAAGTAGTACTGAAGTGACCTGAGCTAAAAAGTAATAATGGCAATTAAACTCTGAATTTAAACTTTGTACTCTCCAAACTCAGTAAATGAAAAGTTTTCCATATGATACTGTTCAGTACATTCAGTCCTTCTTCTCTCTGTCTCCCCCAGCCCCCATCTTTTCTTTCTTTTTTCCTCTCCCTCTTTCTCTCTCTCCTTTCTCTCTTTCTGAAACACTATCTGTACTGTAAGTGGTGTGTTCCCATTCTTGCCTGCAGAATGTCCTGTTAAGGTTGCAGTGACGGTGCCCTTTGAAACAACTCCAAGTCCTCTCTCTGGGGTAGCAGGAATCCATTATGAACAACCCCGTAAAGTGTGAGCACAGAACACCAGAAAGAATGGTGTCTTGCTCAAGAGGCTGCCTCACCTTTGAGAAAATCCCAAATACATGATTGGTGTTGGTAACAATGGTACCAACATTCTTTCTGTGCCTTTGGAAATGGAGAAAGGAGAAATTAAAATACTAGTTTTTTGAAAGGTAGGCTGCTCTTACGGAGACCAACTAATCTACTTGACGTATCGTGGCCTAAAAAGTCTATACAAAGAAAGCACGAAACTGATAAACAAAAAAGCCCTCTCAAAGTTGTGGATTTCTGGTTCATTGGTGTAGAGGTATATAGTTATGAGTATATATGAGAGATTTGTTCAGATAATTTGGTTTGGCAAAGAAAACCAACTCCCTAAACTATGCTTTAGGCTGGATCTCAACATCTGTGATCTGTCCTAGCTCTTTAGCACTTCTTAAATAAAAGTTTGGGATCGCTGGAATTTTATGAGAATGTGTAAGGCTAATTCTTGTGATGAGCTTCTCAACCATGCAGTACCCTATCTATACAGGAGCAACTCTCCTAGCACCTTCAGTGTGCAGAGGAGCATCACAGAGCTGTACAAATCATCTTTTAATTTCTGCCAGGGATACGACAGAAGTGGGAGGTTTCCATTTGATAGCAGAGAGGTCAGCAATGTGTTAGGTTTGTTATATTTATTCCCCAGTTACTTAGAATCTCTTTCAGTATGAATAACACTCGGTACTGTTGTCAGAAATACAGCATATGCCAGAAGGTTTGAGATAACCGAGCAAATGGGCAAGCACCAAAGGGCTCACACTCAAGACCAGCCTACAGCCATCCCATTTAGTGTGAACTTTCTTAGCTGATGCTGAGTTGCTTCCTGCCAGAGCACTAAATGGCCGCGGGGAGAATGGTAGCTGTTCCCAACAAAATGATAGTCTTAGCAGTAGCAGCAGCCATGAAGTCTGTGCATTCCAACCAAATATTATTTAATTAATGTACTTATAAATGGAATGATATCTCTTAGATAATTTTTGTCTGTGGAATTTGTTTTTTTGCAACATTGTCTCTCAGCTACAGGAAGAAATCGTTGTTTGAGAAGTGTCACAAAGTGTTAACTTTTTTTTTTAATTTTTATGGCTGAATGGCTCAGAACGCAAACTGAGTCGCCTGCAAAGTTGAATGTTAGATCTGCCGTGCTCTTACATACCTTTTGACACAGATGTACCTAGAAGGGCAGTTCTTTTCTTACCATCCATGTCTTTTTCAGATCACGTATCTTTATATTGCTTACCATAACTAAAACCAGACAGAACAGTCACCAACAAAATTCAACTGGCTATAATAAAGAAATGAAAGTCAGTTAATGAACTGTAGCATTAAATAAACACAGTTCTTTTCTGGTCATAAAAAGGGTGCAAATAAGTTCATATACTTCAGAGTTTTAGAAGAGACTTATTTTCAAAGATGATTTGGTCTTTGTCTAAATACACGCTAAACTACAACCACAAATTTACTGAAGTTCAGGTTACCAACAGCTTCAGTACCACTCAGGAAGGAGTAATTCAGTGGCATTCAGGTTGGATAACTTTACTCAGCTAATGTCAAGGTCATATTCATAATATGGGGTATGGTATTTCTCTTGGCTTTTAATTTTCTTCTTCTGAAAGAAGGCTTAGGTTTCTGAGAGAAAAGAAAACACCTTATCAGGTCTTTTCGTACCACTGAGTAGCTTGTTGGGTTTTTTTTGTTCTCAGATGTTGATCGTTTTCACTTTATTGCATGTAAGCAATGCCACCTTTTTGTTTTCAGAAGTGAAAGTCAGGAGGAGGAAAGTCAGCAGCAGTGGCATGACAGCACTGGCACCCAGTGGCTCAGGATCCTCTTGTCTCAGCATCCCTCTTTACCTGCTTTGCTAAGATAAATTTAAAGTCCATCCACCTTTGTAATTTAGCAACCACAGGTACCTCCAAGCAGGTCCATAAATATATTTCTGCAGGAATGAGGTTACCACAGGACAGTGATTTCCAGTAGAAAATATCCTTTTTTTTTTTTTTTTTTCCTAATTCCCTCAGGGGCCAGGGAGAGCAAAGAAAATATTACGTCTCCTGGTGACTGACTTTGGAAACCTCCTCCTTCCGTTCTTACCCTGTGCAGTACCTATTTCAGCACTTGATGTGTCTTCTTCATAGGTCCACAGGAGACAGACAGATGCAGTTAAACTTGTATAAACCGATTGGCAAAGGTCAGGGGGATTGAACCAGGCTTGCTACAGCATCACAGCCAAGAGTCTGTTCCTTTTCCTATGGATCAGCTGCTATGAAAATAATTATCTAGGCTTTACAGTGACTGAGAATATTTTGTATTTACAGTTCCTAAGTTCTCCCTTTCTGAGCTCTTCACCAGCAGTAGTTGAACACCCTGATAGGCAGCATTTATCTTGTTGGAGAACCATCATTGCCCACTGGGATACTCTTATTACAGCCTTCCCAACCCCACCTGGGATTTTACAGCTTGAATTCTGCTCATCCAGTCTAACCACCAATTTAAATAGAAGGAGAAGTGTAATGAAATCAAAAGGCACCCTAACAGTTGTGGCAGCCAGTCCATCCCTTAAAGTGACAAGTTTAACAAATCAATTTTTCAAAAGGGTGCGAGGGCTGGGCTTTTAACCTCTGATCCACAGATCCCGACGACCAAACTGACTATGGACCACAAGGTCCACTAAAGCTGACTGACAGTGGGCTTAGATTTACTGGACATACCTCCCCAGGAAAATAATTAAGGACTCTCAAATGAAAATAAAAATTGAAAACAGCGGGTGCAAGGTAATATTTCAATGTTTGCTTTAGATCTGCTGATCTGCCTGGAAACGTGCTGCACCTGGAGCCTTTTGTAATACAGAGAAAGCGCAAAAACGTTGCTATTGGCTCAATCTTTCTATAGCTCTCCCTCTCTTCTTTCCCCCAACATTTTCTGAGTAAGAGTCCACTGCCCCATACCGCTTTTCCAATGTTTTGTTCCTAAATATTTGTCTCACATAATTCTGAACCCATTTAACTACATATTCAGTCATTAGTGATGTTTTCAGAACAGTGTTTATTGGTGATATTAATCCAAAAGTATGCAGCAGCTTCCCAGTCAGTTACCTGGGAATTCCCTTCTCTGGGATCATCCCTGGGTAGCATATGGCTCCTGAAGGAAGATCAGCTTTATGCCTTCAAGCCCAAGGGACAGCCCCATGTGCAGGTGGATGGGCATGGGAAATAAGGCAAAGCAGTGGTGCTCTCTCCTGAGCTCCCACCTGCAAGGGGAGCCCTGAACGAGCACTGTGCTCCCCTCATGGGGATCCACCGGGTCTGGGGAAGCCTTCACCTCGCATACCCTGTTCCACTTGGGAAGCCAAGCGCAAGGCCTGAAAGGTAGCAAAATGCAGCTACTAGCCTCCAAAAGAGAATTAGAAAATAAAAGTCAATATTGTAATTCTCAGAGAATAGTGAAACAGATGTTCCACTTCTTGCAGAGATGGCCACAGAGCTGTTATCTTAGTGTGACATGCAGAAGACTCATATCTTTAATTTGCACCTCATTTGCCTTCCAGAAGATGAGTTGGATACTGTAATTGTTGGTCAGCATGCATCTAAGCTTTTGTGCTTCAACAGCGACTGAGCACTGGTTGTTATTACAGCTTGTTATACTTTCATTCCTTTGGAAAGTTTTCACAGATGGATAAATAAGCGTCACAAGAGCAGGAGTCCCGGGACATCTGTAAGGATCTCTTCACAATCTGTGGAGCCAGACATGTCACAGGGTTCACTTCTGGAGAATGACAACATTTTCACTTAAGCTGTGCAGAGAATTTTCAGTCTGTGTACTTGAGCACTGTTAATTGTTTGCACAGTTAATTAAACTATGGGTGAGGTATTCTGTTAAATATCCATGTGTAATGCACATATTGACTGTTTCAAGGTGAATACTTTTCTAAATCATGAGCTATTGAATGTTGACTCACTGTGGTCCATTTTCTCTAATTGGCTTGAAGCTTCTCTCTATTGCTTGTTATGATAGAAGGTGTTTTTTTCCCCACTAAAAACATTACTGTCTCTAAATATGAACATCAATGAGTGTTTTGAGAATCATTGTGCAGGAAAGAGCCTCTCCTGAGTACACATTTAAGTTGGTAATTGGCTGGTGTTCACCTTCTCTCTGTGTTAAACAGCCCTTGGGCCTGTGGATGAAAGCCTGGTGGTCTCTAGTGTACCTGTCAGTCATGTTGTAAAAATACAGCAGAGGACTATGTCTCTCATAGGGTCACAGCATTGCTTTCTTCCAGGAGTCTGACTATGTAAGAAAAGGTTTTAGAAATATTTTCTCTGTGAAATGACAACCAAATTATATTTTGTTTGGTAAACATCTGCAAGTTCTGCAAGAATTCTCACTGTGTAACACTAGTCATGAAGTTTAATAAGTTATCCTGGCTTCATGTGATGTGATAAATGCTCAGTGATTCCTCAGTCGCTTGCAAAACCTGTCATTCCATTCAAAGCCACCATACAAAATATCCTTTATATCATAGCATGCATTTAGAAGCACATTGATGAGGAGAACTAGCACTCAGATGATATTTTCTGACTCATAGTTCAGAAACAGTTACGTATTTGAAGAAATTAATTCAGTTCTGTAGCTTAGTGAAATTTCTTGATAATTCAGGCTATGGTTTGAGCTATGTATTTAAAGCAAAGTCAGGGAATTTTTTAGCCAGTACTGGATGTCCGTGTATTTCTGTATGATTCCGTCCATTGGTCAACATCAGACGTAGGGTCATACATGGGACACCCATTTTTAGCTGAAACGATTAAAGAAGAGACCTCTTTAGCTTTAAGGGATTTTATCTTGAATTGTAATAACAGAAGTGGTGAGTTTCAAACCCCAACAGACATAATTATATGTCTCTTGCATATATATAAAAACTGATTCCAGTTTATTTCAATGGCTTGCTTTCCCAGCAGCATGAAAAAAAGTTTTCCTCTGTGAATTTAAGTAGCATTTAGAGCATTTAAACCTATCTATTGAATGATAATTGCTGCATTCAAAATTCATGCTCTCTTCATCACACATTAGCAATAAGATGAGAAAGAAAAGAATGTTTGGAAAAGAACAGATACTGCTGGTACCACTTGACTGAGAGAGACGGGATGGCAGAATCTATTGCTGAGGCGTACAGCGCAGGGGAAAGTAAAACACTGTTCCTGGTTTCCCAGTGTCTGTTGTTAATAAGAAGCTGAGCTCCTGCTCTCAGGAAAGAGATGCCAGAGTTAGAGAAAAGCCTTGTTTGTCCTAGAAGTCATAGTACTGGAAAAGACTGTTTGGTGTAACCTGTTGGTCAGAACATCTTTTCCAGAGTTGATTCTTAAAGGCAGAATTGGTAGAATTGCACAGGCAAAAAAAATAATAAAAATCAGTCTGCCAAAAGCCCTGCTCATTAGTCAAAAAATTAAATTCCCTCCAGGCCATGTTGGGAGATGGGAAGAACAACACTCTACAGAGAGCGAAAAGTAAATTCTCTTTCTTTGGCTGCTGCAGGAGGGGAAGGTGAGACCTTCACAGGCCTCATCTCCAGTTGTGCTTCTACCAGAAAATTATAATTAACGATATGAGCTCCTGTTGTTTTCTGGCCACTTTCAGAAGTATGTCTGGACTTGGTAATCAAGTAGGGAGGTGTGGAAATGGCTATCGAGAGATAACAGCTAATAAGCAAAGACGAAGATCAAAACAAAACCTGAAATGTACAATTTCTGACTGCAGTGATGAAAAGTTAGGTTGTGTTTTTTATCATAGTCTTTGCTTATTAGCTGGTAGCTAGTTCTGCTCATTATTTTCCAGAGTGAATAAGTGTAAAGTTTTATTTTATCTGTCAATGAACTAAACTTTTAATTAACTTTCATATTTGTCTTAAGTTAAGACTAATGACTCTCAAAGGAATTGCCTACAAATCCTTAAACTTTTGAACAAAGGGACTCGAGCAAAAGCTTTTCCTTTGAAAACCAACCTTTCTATTAGAGAACAAAATCAAAAAATAAGCAACTTGAAACTGGGAAACACAGTGTATTAGTATTCAGCATGAAAACAAACTGAAAGAAAATTAAAATCTGTGTTGACCCCATAGGATTTTTGTTAGCGATTTCACACAGATTGGCAAATTACACTAATGATTTCAGTATTTGGTCTCTAAACTGGAGGGAAATTATTGGTGTTTAAATCAAGAGCTTCTCTGAAGTACAACATACTGTGTTTAACATTACTTACTTGTTTTAGTACAGACAAATGATTGTTGCCAATGACTTCAACAGAACATTGTCCAGTTGTGCAAATTTCTTCTTTTCCTTCCTCCCCATCATTGTATCTGGTCAGGTTAATGGGTGTCAGGATGGTTTGCCAGGATCAGGGGACTCTGGGCAGAAGAATACCAGGTGTGACAGGCAACAACAGTAATAGGATGTATTGTGGTATTGCCCAAAGTAGGTTTTGCACAAATATAATTTTATTCCATCTGTAATACATACTAGTATTGTAGGAATAGTTTTGGCAGATGTCAATACATACGTATTTACTGAAAGAAAGAGGGCCACAATAAGGAATGAGAAACAAAAATTTACAAAGATATAAGAAGCAGTTTTAAATCCTACAAGTTTGGGGATAGTCTACACTAGGGTGAAATTAGAAAGATGAATTTGAAGGGTGAGCTAACATCCTTTATGTTTCAGCTGCTCACAAGAGGTCCTTGCTTTAATATGTATCCTCATGATGGTGGTGTGTTAACTGGAAGAACATTAAAAAAAATGGTGCAGAAGAAAGCAAGGAATGTGGCCTTGTACCATGTATTTGACAAAACTTGGCTGCAGATCAATTGGGTTTTTTAAGTGGAGTACTGGCTTTTTTTCCTTCTTTCATTCTGACTCCTCTGATAGCATGTGTGCTTTCCTGCTCTGTTATTGACTTTGTTACAAGCAGCCTCTGAGCAGAATTGATTTATGATACACTTTGCAGCCATCCAGACAGCTTCCAGTGAAGTGACAAAGAAGTTCTGCTTCTGCACCCACCTAATCAATGAAACGCAAAGAAAGACTAGACAAAACAGAACCCCCACGTGGAGCTCTGGGGTGCCAAGCAACAAGCACAGTTCACAAAATCCACAAAAGTGACATGCAGTGGTTTTAGTTATCATATAACACGCCTTTTTTGTATTTCCAAGGTAAGAACCTTTCTTTTAAGGAACACATAGAGTAAAAGAAAAGCATATATATAACCACAAATCAATGTGTGGCGATGGACTCAAAGTTTAGCAAATGGAACATTAAAGTCAGCTTACGTTAATATACCAGAATAAGCAACCGTTAGATGTTTTCTCCATCTTTTACAATAAAATGTATCTTAAAACTGAAAATACTAAAGATATTAAAAAAAATAACCAGGAATGGTTTGATCTTGCAAAGGACTGAGCAATGTCATTCTGATCCAACAATTTTCTGGTGTGTATTTAATTTGAGTGTGAAACAACACTCCAATCCTTGGGACAAACCACATAATTAGCATTGAACATCAATAAATGTTTTGTTAGACTGAGACTGAATGACCTCTTCTGGCAGAATCAAGCCACATGAGAAACTGAGAGGACTTTGCTAGGTCCTTGTCACCCAGGTGTCTGCATGAGGATGATACACAGGCATCAATTTACTTTAGAAGTGTATTCTTTATTTATTAGAGAGACATGCACATCAGGAACTAAAATGAAGAGCAGTGAAGACAGCAGAGGCACTTGCAAGGACACTTCTGTGGCCTCTCAGTTCATGGATGAATTTTTGGAAAATGTTGTGCCCATGCACAATTTAAAGCTCAACAAAACTTCCCAAAATTTAACCTCTGATTGACACACTGAGAGACGGACATACTTCTTTCTGTACTCCTGCAAAACTGTAGAAACTTGTCCTGTGTCCTCTGATGGGGTTTTTGACCATAATTCGTCTGAGCTGCTAACCTTGACTTCCCTTTGGCTGTGCAATGTGGGACCATCTTGATGTAAGGCCATTGTATGTGTAGTTTACAGAGCAAATGACTCTGTGAGGTGAAGGCATGAGAGAATTAGGTTCTAAGACAGCATGCCATAAATCTTGCTTTATACGACAGGATACTCTGGGTCTCTAGAATTATCTTGTTATAAAGCCAATGAGATAGAAAGGCAAACAGTGACTCAGTTTTGAAGCATTCCAGTCCTTTGAACAGGTGAAAGAAATTTCTCTAAAATCTGACAGCTGAAATGATTCCTCTGTGCACAGACGTGCATCCCCATGTGCATGTTTCCCCCACTCACAAACATTCAACGTGTGCGGAGGCGTCTGTTGTTCTACTGTATCACTGGGGGAATAGTTCTGGTGCATTGTGCTCCGTTCCTCCTTCCTCTCTAATGAGATTCTGCTTTGTGACAGATCTTGTCAGAGGCTAATTATAACAAATGTTTGGGAATACTTGCTCCAGAATAACCTTTGGCTCTAAGATGGATCACTCGTGTGAGGCAGGTCCCCTTGCAGAGCCCAGGAGATCAAGTTCTGCTTCAGAACAATGTTTAAAATTCAATAATGGCACTGTGTACTCGGCTGACCAAGTTTGGCAGTTTCTGATTGATTTCTTTTCCTCTTCAAACCTTGCCTGTCACGATCGGCTAATTAAAAGTGCAGTAATCTGATATAATCTGTATCCCAGTTGGTGCAGCAGTTGGCTATCTAACAGAAATAATTGATTTGTAAACTGCCAAACCTCAGACATTTAGAGTTGCATTGTCTCCTCTAAACCATGTCTAACAGGCAAAATTTGTCTCCAGATACATCAAATGACCCACACAACAAAATTAATTCAGCCTTCACTACTATGGAAAATCAATAGAATAGAAATAGATAAATTTTAAAATGTAATAAAAGTCTGGAGGAAAAGCAAATAAACATGGATATAGTCTGTTTGCGCAGAGTCAGCAGTGTGTCACCATTTGGCTCCCCTCAGTTTTTCCACTGCTGTTATTAAAGAAGTGATAGTTACCTTGTCACTTCAGAGGAGACTGTCCTTGCAGTTCAAATCGTACCTATTTAATTTTTTTCAAATATAGGTCGAACCCCAGGTACATGTGTGGCTTCCAGTGGCTGGTGACCCATGCAAGAAATTCTTTCAGTCAAGGAACAATATCCATCTCGGTTACTTTTTTTCTTACATTACAGGTATTTCCTTAGTATTAAGGATAGGCTATCTTTCCTTAAATACCCTTAATGTAGGCCAACAGCTCTTTGTTGTAGGACACAAACAGTGTTAGAGTTAGAAGGGGTAAAAGCATCTCACAAAAAGGACAGCAACAGTATTGGAACAGGTACTGAATTAATTGTTATAGCACAAAATCTTTCAGGAGGGTTGTCTGCTGTCTTGTGTAGTCTGGTCCTTCATTTTCCAACCTGACAATGAGCACAAGCGTCTGCTTTCCTTTAAGTTTATAAATGAAGCGGAAGTAAATCAAGCATGGAAGTGTTTTATGGATCAGGCTGTCACAGTTCTTGGAAGGCGATCTGCTCATACAGTCATCTTAAAGCACATCTGAAAACAGTCAATTTTTTAGTAATAAAGCTGGGGCTTGCACCTCAGAAAGGAAATGCGCTAGAAAACACGTTGCTATATCTAAAATAGAAGTATGTATGTAATAAATCTTTGCCCTTTTTTGTTCACTGCAAAATACTTTCTTTTACATCTTTAGGCTCACTAATAAATCAATGTTTAAAAATTAATTTATACTGAAATGGAAAGGAATGTATTCCTCTGCAAGAAGACCACAAACCCTACCACCACAGGGCACAGCACTGCAGCCCCAACCGGTCATTCTTAAAGCAGGGCGTGCAGTGCCTTCGGGCGGAGCTTCCATGTGGCAGCTTCAGACTCTGCTTAGTAATGTCTCCTAAACTAGCTTATTTTTCTCCTTGCTCTCATACCAGGAGCATTAGATCACACCAGGTTGCACCACTGGCTTCTGTGTTTGAGTAAATAGCAATTCTCATACAACGTGTTTGCGCTCTTTTGATTCCTGCTCAGAAGTAAACATGGTTTACTAATCTGTGCTACTTCAGGTCCCCGACTTCTTTCTCTCCCCTTACAAACACACACAAATGCTCACATACAAATGCTCACATACAAATGCATAAATATATGTATTTGGTTTAAATATTTACACACACTTCATATATATATAGAAAGAGCGAGATGTAACGTGTGTAAATAGTCAATATGTGTACAGTTATGTATTTGCATGCAAGTGTATATATACAGTACATACATCTCTTTCTGTATGTTACATAGATACATGTGTAATGTGTGCACATATGTATACATTGTGAATTTCAGTCATATTGCTATTTAAAACTCTGGGTCCTATGCACAGCAGTTGTTTTTTTGCCTACTTACATCCCATACTTTTGTTTTCTTTGAGTATTCTCTAAGTTTTGTGTATGATAGCAGTTAAAGCTCTACAAGTAGTATTTTAGGTCTGAATAAATTTTACAAGTTAAATAATTCACCCACTATGGGATTTGAATCTAAGAGATCCACGGCGTTAAAAGATTTAATTCTGAACTAGTCGACTTGAATGTCCAACTTGCTTTTTAAGTGTGATAAAATGTGGGTAACTGAAACCTATGGATGGTTTTGAGTTGTTCAAACTTACAATGTATATTTAATTAGATACGTATTTTATACTGTATGCAAGTTACATACAAAGAAATATTTCAAGCTTGTGGTAAATCTCTATGAAATCTTGGCTAGATTTCCCCAAAAGATGTCCTCTCTCCCCAGATACCTGCATAAAATCTCAAGTTCCATCTTAAATCAATGGCAAAACTCTAGAGACTTTAATGTAGCATTTGATGTTTTCGTCTTTTTGCAGCCAGGCATCTACTTCAGATACAGATTTCATTTGACTGCTTTTTTCCTTTTATGTTTTATCATTGTCCATCAAATCAATATTTTCCAGTTTTAGGGATCTGAGAGCCCCAACACTACCCTTGTTTCTCCAGGCTCCCAGTCCCTAACTGCAGGCTGGAAAGTTAAGATGAACCTCAGGGAGGTTTCAGGGCAGAGCTTGTGGCTTGGCTCTGGGACTCCTGGAGAGCCACAGCCTCTGCAGTTCCCCAGGGCTCATGGGGGTCACCTCCTCTGAGGGACCCCACCACCCACCCTGGCTTTCAGGTCTGGGAAGACACTGGAGAAGCCGAAAGGAAGGCCTCAAAAAGCTGCTGGAGCCTGGGATGAAGGGCATGTGACAGGTCTGGTCTGGTGGCCGTAGCAGGAGCTTGTCAGCAAAACAAAAGGGACAAGGAATCAGGGCAGGCACCTACCCAAACCAGGTGAGATGAGGTGAATCTTTGTAAAAACCAACACGTTTTCAGCAAAACTATGAATGGACTTAAAAACATTCCCAGATGAAAAAATACTAAACAGATTTTTTTTTCAAAGCCTTAGTCCATGAAATTTAAAACAAGAACACAGAAATTACAGTGAGAAGTAAAAGTCATCAGTCACTCATCTTCAGCCTGTTATCAGTTTGACTAATTCCAACCAGAGCAGGCTCCAAACAGCCTCCTTTAATTACCTTCTCACAGGCCTTGTCTCAGTACCTGTCTTTGACAGGGCATGCCCATCGTTTCACCACCACAGTCCCAGCACTTCCCACTTCAGCCCAAGGAGGGTTCAGCGATGCATGGAAAGAGCAAATTTTCAGGAGTGATTTGAATTTGGGGACCTTTAATGCACAGAGGTCTGGAGGTACAGCAGGCATACAGATGTGTGCGTGTAGAAATGTATGAGAGTAGGACATCAAAGCTCAGTCCAAATAACTGACAATCATCGTCAATACAGCAATTTTCCCATTTTTGTGTGTAGGCTATAATGGTTTTATATGATGTAGGAAAGTGGAATTTTTTTGGTTAAGGGATCATGAAGTGGAAACACTAACTACTAAAACAAACTATTTTCAGATTTCTCTCTATTCTATATTTCATTTAGGCCAAATAAATTAGCCCTTTGCCCCACCCTGAGACATGTATAATGGACAATTTTTCCATGTTATCCCACAGCCCCCCAAAATTAAAAAATATTGGTATTTCTGCGCATGTAACTGTGCAATAAAGTGCCAAGATCTGAATAATATTTTAATAAAAATAAAAATTACCACTAAAATAAAAAAGCTTAAATGATCCCTAATTGTCATATGTCCTCCTCACCTACAAGGAGGAGGACGGCATTATTTCCAGCCTAAATTATGTTCCCGAGTCAAGCCAAATGACATTGAGGAATTAATTACTGAGGCATTCAAAGTAACTACACAAAGATTTCCTGAAGGACTAGTATGGATTAATCATGACATCTCAAGGTGCTACCCTTAATAGGATTTCCAAAGATTTGATCTATGAGTAAATTTTGAGCTCATGAATATCAAGTGGATCTGAATGTATTTTCCCATTACAGCTGTAACTACAGAGACTCGCCTAGTTTTTATGTTGTTAGTGAGTCTGAATATCTGTTGGTAATTTTAAAGACCTACCATTTATTCAATAAATAGTGAAGTTTTTCACCCTGAAAGCTTAAATCACAGTTGCTGGATTTTTTTATATAGATATATACGTAATATACAATAGGACATGGTTTTCTGAGTGAAAGAACAGAACTGTATGAAGAATTACTGCTCTGGAAAGTTAAGTGTTCCTAACATTGGTTATCAGGTTATTTGTTATGCAGCCACATAACTATTTTATTAATATAGTTTGCATTGGTATATATAATCTGTGGGACTTAATTGAGGCCTGTGATAGAAATGAAAAAGAGATTTTCAAAACTTTGTTGTGGCTTCCTTTTGAGAAAGAAGAGTATTCTACTACGTAATAAAAACATTTTTCACCAGTAGGCATTACTGTGAAATGGACTACTTTAAAGAGGAACCTAAGAGTATTAAGAAAGATTTTCAGTAATCAAAAATATTGTGATTGACTTGAAATCCATTACTAAAGCAAAAAATTATAAAATGAAAAATATTCACAAATCTAAACGAACATGTTTACGAGAAGAAATAAAGAGGGGAAGAATACGCCTGATGTTTTGTTCACTTTTTGGATTGCTTTTTAAAGTAATTAAATTTTCACAAATTATTTTTACATCTTTTGATCATTTGCACATATACGCAATACAATTTGAACATGATTTATAGATTTAACTGTGATAATTGTATTGTAACTGAGACAAAGACCTCAGTCTTGTAAACACACATGATTTATTTTCAGAGCAAATAAAATACTCTTATCTTCATAAATCATAGCCTATCAAAATGAACATTAATTTTAATTCAGTCGCAACACAGTTTGAGTTTTGTGTGAGGTTTTTTTATCCCAAGTTATCATAACTTCACAGCTCATGGTAAAGGGACATGGTTGCTGCTGCTGCTGCTGTGTCACAGACAAACAACTGCAGATCATCTCTTTCTCTAAACTGCTGGTGGCCCACATTGCTTCAGGCGTGTTTCAACCTAATACCATACTAACCTTATTTGAATTACTGATTCCTTGGTCTGGCAGCCAAATTGAGGCATAATATCCATCAGTGTTGGGTGGAATGAGTTTCCATTTTTAAGGCTCAGCTCTTCCCATAAGTGCAGGTGCCAGAGTATTTTAAAAAGGCTTTTATGCGTATTGCAAGAAGGATCATCAAGATGTATGTCTGACCCATAAAGGTAGGTAATCATAAAATGCCTACTGGTTTACATATGAGATATGGCCTGTGCATCTTTGTTAATATTATACTCAGATTAATAGTTAATCCTCAATTAATCCTCAGATTTACTTAAATCTATCACTTTTCCTGACTGTGACTTTAAATTAAAGGTGTTCATCCCTGGTTTTACTTCCAGAGAAGAGCATTAGACGTGAGGAAAAATGATTGCAAAAGTGAAGTCTTAGTTTCTGGAGTTTGGAATGAGCTTGTTTCTTGTGAGGGAGAACAGTTGGCAGTTTTGGAGGCACAATCATGAAATCCATCAGACACTCAGTTGCTATAAATTAATAGAATTTCACTGGAGATAACAGAGTGAAGATACTTCGTAATATTTGAGGGTCTGGTAACAAATGTTTGCATTTTGGATAAGGTGAATCAAAGAGATAAATATTTCAATATTTATATACACATGTACATGAAGATATAGATAGATCAAAACAGATTATAAAACAAACGTACATTCACACATAGAAAATAGCTAACAGCCAGTGTTTCAACTTTCCCTCTTTTTTGATTCATACTTCCACCACCAAGTAACCAAAAATAAATGGGAAATACTCACTCATAAAGCCATTTACTTTAAAATCTATCAGTAAGTCTGAAAAAGAGTAGCTTTGAACCATGCTGCTTTGGTTTGTATTTCACCAGACAATGGGAAAAACTCTCAAAACAAATGGGTATTACACTTTTGTAAAATACACCTTATAATAACGAATGCCTGCATATTCCATAACCCAACACAGTAATCACATATTTCTTCTTCAGAAAGCATATAAAAATGATCTGACAAGTACAGTGGAAGAAAAACTAACAAAGTGTCATTCTACAACTAAACAAAAAACACCTCTTGTCTCCACAAACATTTTAAAATGTCTGAGAATAAAAGGCAAGCACCCTCTGCACAGGGTGGTGCCCTCATGCAGTGAACAGCCCCACTGACAAGAATTCCCACCAGGATTTCTTGCAGCAGCCTCAAAGGCATCTCTAGCATTTCTCTGACTTTGCTAGCAAAGAGGTAGTGTGTGTATATACGTGCACACAGATGCTTTTCCAGATCCTCTCAGGCTGGCCAGGGACGATACTATGTCCCATTGTCCATTGTCACCAACCAGCTGGAAACTGGCACCCCTCTTGCACCATCAGTGTCCTTGGCTGGTCATCATATCATCAACCTGCTTCCTTTGAATGACTTTTATTGATACTCCAAGCTATGATAATCTGATAATCAAATCCACACCAAAATGGGTAATGCGTGTTCATACAGCCTGTCGCACCAGCTCTGGTCTGGAGTTGATCAGACACAGCAGAGTGACAACCTCAGAGTGATCCAGCCATTCCCAAAGAAAAGGCACACCGAGGCCCGTGGTTACATTAAGCACCATGATGCGTAAATGAATATTCAACAGAGCCTTCCCTGAATCCGGTGATCTCTAGTCTGCTAACATATACCTAATATTAAGTTGTGAGAAAAACATTCTCCCATAGTTTGCTCTCATTATTTTTTTAATTACATGGTTCGAAAAAGAGTTGAAGAGGTGCTAATCTGAGCCTTTATTTTTTATTGTGGACTGTTGTCAAACCAAGGACTGCAGAAGAGGAAAACATTAGCCAGTTATTCTCTATTCTTTTACTTCTTCCCTCTTAAAAATCTTTTCTTTAAGTACTATGAGCAGAGACTATTTTTTTGTTTACTGTAATTTGAATTTTTAATGTTACATTTTAGGTCATTAATTCTACAAGATAAATATCAGGATCTAAATACCAGGATTTAAATAAATTCCAATAATCTCGTCTTTCAGTGAACGAGAGATATCAGGCCCAGACGTGATCAGTGCATGTGATGTGGTGTGGGACTCCATCCTTAAGACTCTGCTGTGGTTATGGTATGTAGAAGGCATAAGATATGACACATACATATATATATGCACTTATATATATATATAATATATATACACATATATATATTTTGCACTCCCCTGCAGCAGTTTCTAAGATCAGATCAAACTCACATAACTCCGGTTTCACTTGTTTCTCGTAGATGTTAAGTAAATCTAGTGTATGCTGCAGTTTCAGTAGAAAGGCACATGCCGGTCAGCTGGTGACAGTGTGCCACTGTCTGCACTTGGAACCTCTGAAATGCTGGAGGAACTGTGCAGCTGTGCAACCCCCATGTAGGCATCTCCATGCCTCCTCAATTTCAAATCACACTTTGGGTGCCTTTAGGATGGGTAGGAGATTTGCCAGCAGTGAGCTACTGTAGGGCACACATTATAGCTGAGGACGCGGTGAGAATTTTTCCCTCCTACAAAAGCACAGGAGCTTTGGTGTAACCTAGGCACATCTTGCTAGTGCCTGAAGCATGCTAGACTTCGTATTTCTTAACCTCTTTCTCCAGTGTACTTGAAATTTTTGGGCTAAATTTCTCAGCCTAACGGTGTGCTTAAGAACACGAGGGCGATGTGTCTGGGCTGGCAGGGGAGGAGTTGACCTGCAGCTGGCCCAGGTGGTGGCAATGACACCTGGGTGGGGAGAGGTGGGCAGAGCTCCCTCCCCAGAGGTGCTGAGTCAGCCTGCATGGTGGCTGCTATGGAAGCTGTTGGTCAGTGTTTGTTCTGCATGGCTCTGCTGGGCATAGAGGTAGGTCTGAGCTTCTGAAAGAAAGAAATTGATGGGAGTTTGAGGGGGGGGAATAATGAAGGGGCTTTAGCAGTTCAGTTGTAAGTGCAAGAGGGTGAGGCAGGTCGTTTCTTCTTAGGTAAGTGGATGGTCTTACCATAAAAAACAGATTAATGTACCTAATGTTACATTTTAACAGTATCTCGAGAGTTGTAGGAGAAGGTCTGGAGATGTAGGGAGTCAGATGCTCATGTAGGATCTGTGCTTTTTCCTTTTGCAGCAATGGGGAGGATGTTGGGCTTGGATTGTTTGTTTGTTTTCTCAGCTGAGTGAACTGTATTTGAACAAATAATGAAAACCACAGGTTTAGGCTTTCCTTTTCTGTTGCAAGAGGAAGCTAGTCTTGCTTGTGAAACTTTGGTCATTTGTGCTTTTTCATGAGTTTGCGTGGGCAAAACCAGGAAAACTATATAGATGAAGATTTCATTGAATGGGAATAATCAGGGGTTTTGATTATGTCTTCAGAATTTGTGTGGTTAGAGCTTTATTGAGTTGTTTGCTTTTGAGAATTGGCCATTGATGAAAGGTTAGCATTGGGGCAGCTCAGTAACTGTCTCTAGGCAATTTGTTCCACCTGGAAAAAAGCAAAAAATGAACCATTTTAATTAAGATGCTGTATTTGAAAGCAGATTTATTGATAGTTTGTCTTAACTATGTATTTCATCACCTAAATCCTGCTGATAAGACATGCTTAGTTGGTTCTGATAGATCCATTAGCTGAATGTGCTTATGGTAGCTGACACAGCTGATGCCCTTTCCTTAGGGCACCCCTGCAGTAAACATCTAGAGTCTTCTATCACTCGAATAACTAGCTGCTGAAAGGAAGAATATTGAGTATGGCCAGTTTTATAAAGTTTTGTAATGTATATTTACCAGTTAAGCATGTGAAGTATAGAAGCATTGCTATTCACTCTGCCCTCTGTAGCTCGGGGAGGTCTTAAGCTTGAATTTCTTCTGTGTACTCCCCACTGCTGCTTGGTGATTCCAATTTCTATAGCAGGATTACAATGTGTTAATGTTGCTTCAGCTTTTGCATGTATTTTTAGGAAAAACTGGCTTAATTCATATTTTCATTTCTAGACAGGGTGTCTCTAGAATGATTCTTCCCAAGACAGAGTTTAAAAAGAGAGCTTTAATTTTTGGAAAACCTTCCTGTTCTGGGGAGCAGTAATGTTTTTATTGAACTTAGAATCATAGAATGGTTTGAGTTGGAAGGGACCTTAAAGATCATCTATTTCCAACCCCCCTGCCATGGGCAGGGACACCTTCCACTAGACCAGGTTGCTTAAAGCCTCATCCAGCCTGGTCTTGAACACCTCCAGGGATGGGGCACCCACAGCTTCCCTGGGCAACCTGTTCCAGTGTCTCACCACCCTCACAGTAAAGAATTTCTTCCTAATATCCATCCAAATCTATCCTCTTTGAGTTTGAAGCTGTTACCCCTCATCCTCTCATTACACTCCCTGATAAAGAGTCCCTCCCCACCCTTCCTGTAGGCCCCCTTTAGGTACTGGAAGGCTGCTGTAAGGTCTCCTTAGAGCCTTCTCTTCTCCAGGCTGAACAACTACAACTACTCTCTCAGCCTGTCCTCATAGCAGAGGTGTTCCAGCCCTCTGGTCATCTTTGTGACCCTCCGCTGGACCCATTCCAACAGGTCCATGTCCTTCTTATATTGGGGTCTCCAAACCTCGACGTAGTACTCCAGGCGGGGCCTCATGAGAGTGGAATAAAGGTGCAGAATCACCTCCCTTGACCTGCTGACCATACTTCTTTTGATGCAGCCCAGGATGCAGTTGGCTTTCTGGGCTGCGAGCTCACATTGCCGGCTCATGTTGAGCTTCTCATCCACCAGCACCCCCAAGTCCTTCTCCTCGGGGCTGCTCTTAATCCATTCTCCATCCAACCTGTATGTGTACTTGGGATTGCCCCAACCCACATGCAGGATCTTGCCCTTGGCCTTGTTGAATCCCATGAGGTTGGCATGGGCCCACCTCTCAAGCCTGTCCAGGTGCCTCTGGATGGCATGTTGACTGCTCCACACAACTTGGTGTCATCAGCAAACTTGCTGAGGGTGTATTCAATCCCACTGTCTGCGTTGCCAACAAAGATGTTAAACAGCGCCAGTCCCAATACTGACCCCTGAGGAATGCCACTTGTCACTGGTTGCCACTTGAACATTGAGCTTATCCACCGAGTCTAATCCATGTTTCTCCAATTTAGAGACAAGGACGTTGTGTGGGACAGTGTCAAATGCTTTGCACAGGTTCTTCCCTTATCCACCAACACTGTATGACCATGAAACTTCTTTTCTGTCTTCCAACACTGTAAAGGAGATGTCAACTTGTACAGTTTTGGAGCCTAGTACGAGTGACACCTGCCCTTAGACTAGGGACTCAGGAGATTTCAGTGATGCTGTGTGTATCCAGTGAAACTGTACACACAGTATACTGAAAGTAATGAACAAGTTGTCTCTGAATAACGTGGGGATTTTTCCCTTTGACATAGTACAAATCCCTGTTTATTCTGTGAGCCAAGAGTCAATATGACTTCAGTCATTAGCCCTGTCCTCTGCTATGGGAATGTGTCCCCAGAAAAGTGTTTCCATTCGATATATCTGCTGCTTTTGTCAGATACCCGCCATAGGAAGGTCTTGTTGGATGCATGAAGGTATCGGCTTGGTGTTTTCAATAAAATGTGAAGTAGTTATTCCTGGACTCGTACTGAGGTGTCACTTGCTCAGTTTCTCAACAAGATGCTACATTTTTCAGTTTAGAAAGCCTTAAATCCTTATTGCAGCTTCTTCAATAAAAAATTGTATGGAAACAGATCTTATTCTGTAAAAAGCATACCTGGAAAAATAAATTGGGTTTGTTAGAATCTCTGCTAAAATAAAATGGTGCTAAAAAAGCAGAACTTTGTGATAGCTCTGGGATAATGTAACCTTGTGGAGGTGGAGGGCAGAACAGGTGAGAAAGAACTGTAAAATTCCTGTTTCAATACATTATGGTGGTTCAAGGTCAAACCATTTTGATTTGGGTCATTGGCAATAGCAACACCATCAACAATGATGCTTTCCCTTCACTTTTTACACTTCTGAAATCTATAATACTAAACCACGTTCGTTTACATAAATCTGTGAAAATTAAACTGAACCTAGCATATATATATCAAATATCAGTGCCTTGTGGTTGTTCTCAGCATGGTGTGTAAAGAGGGAAGAATTCAACCACAGAGTAAGTTGCTCCATATAAAGACTGTTGTTGTTATTATTGCTGTTTTTAAACCTATGGCGAGTAATTATGGCTATTATATGAATTTTTGAAATTGCCTACCTGATGAGGAACATCCTATCCCCTTTTCTACATTTTTTTTTTTTTCCTAAGGGGGATAAATGGTTTTGTTCTCCTTTCAAAGTTATCTTTCTGAACTATGAATGTCTTTTGTTTACATCTCTCTCTCCCCTAGGCGGGGTGAATACCTTCATTCCAGTCCTCGCTCTTAGTAACACATACTCATCCTCAGTGAGAATATTTAGTTCCTTGTTTAATTTTATTTTTGTACCAAGTCACTGATCTGCTGCTGGTGTGTTCTAAAATAGCCTTCTCCCAGCTTCTGCTTTAATCAGCTTTTCTTCATGATGGAATATTTAGCAACAGCAAATAGTAGTTTCAGACATGTTGTCGTACTAAAAATCTCCTATTCTGAACTCTAATTAGTAATTTTAATGTCTCATTGGCTTTTAACCCGTATATTCTATTTGTGGTACTATGACATGGTATTTAATGTAGTTATGCATTTTGTGCATGTTTTTACAAAGGAAAAAACCCTTGATCTTTACCTAGCTACAATTTAAAATAAAAATAATTTTATTTACATATTTGGGTCCCTTTGGGAGATTATGAGGTGACAAATACTTCCCAGAAAGCTTGCCCATGGGCCAAACAGTAAAATTATTATCATTCTTACCACTGAGATCCATCTATATTTATATTTTCAATTAATTGTAAACATTCTTAACATGGCTTATGCATGTTCAATTATGATTGTAAGAAAGGGGAAAAACATATAAACATAGGAAGCAGCATTATTACTTTAAATTAAAACACTTGATTAAAAGGACAGTAAATATACATCTCAAACCTGAATTCTACTATTCAGGCTGCTTCCTTTATCTCATCTCATCTGGTTTAGTTTCATGGTAGTCATGATTTCTTAGTTCAAAGCCCAAGTGGACTCAAATGCGGACACAAGTGTTAATTATTCCTGTGTCACTAGAATGCTCTGGGTTGTTTCAATGTGACATTGCGGACTACATATATTTTAGCAAATCTGAGTTTCTTTAAAATCCTATAACTAGTTCTGATCCATATCTTCCTATAAATTATTTATCTTCAATTTCTTATTAGTTCAGTTGACATCATTTTTAAGTTATTTAAATCTAGGAATTTAACTGAATATTAATATGCTGTTATGTAATTCTTAGCAGAGGGATGAATTTTGTTGATTTGTAGTTCAGTTGTGCCATCTATGTAAGAACACAGGGGTTGTTTTTTTAAAAAAAAAAAATCAAAAAATTAGCATGCTGATGTAGCTTTCCTTCACATATTTTGCCTCTGTGATAGCTAGCATCTAAGTTGTTTTCTAATGAGGTGTTTAAAAGAAATTAAATTTCTGGAGAATTTCTCTAAGGGTGTGAGCTCATTGCTGCTCCAGCTCAATAGCAGGCAGCCCTTCGGCGCTGCTGCCAGGGTGAGGGGCAGCCCTCAGGTGGCACACCGTGGTCCCCCAGGGCATCGTGCCCAGCTGCAGGGTGCAAGGCCAAGACCCTTTCCATGCTACATGGTGTGGGTCTGAGCTGTCTGTCAGCCGTACTTGTCAGGGGCTGGTTGTAGCTGTGGACAACAGATTGTGTGGACAGCCCTAAGCCCTTATTGGGGAGAGGGGCATTACTGTTGCACCCCGCTGTTTATCTCTCTGTTTCTGTTTGTGTATGTAAATTCCTGGTATTGAAATGTTCCTCTCCAGCCTGCTATCTGGATTTTTGCTGAACTTTAGAGGAAGGAGTAGAAGGAGGGTTCTAGGTTAAGATGTATATGGAGGATGGTGGAGAAGGTGGGGACGGACTAAAGGTAGCTGCAGCTAATACTTTTCCTTTAGAAAGGCTTAATTTGGTCTCTGAACATGACCTAGTCTCACTATTGATAGTATTTCTTCTGGTTATTCGAAACTTGATGAGAAAGGCGCTATCAATAGTACTGTGGACAGGAAGGAGAAGAATCAGTCTTGATCAAAAGCCAATTTTAACATTGTAAAGCAAAATGCTATGACTAAAGAAAAGTTTGAGGATTAAATTTAGATAATTATGGAAGGTAGCAATGCAGAACACAATCATTTCTTTAGCTGCTGACTTCATTGTCTGAGTCTTTGTCATATACCAAAGTCCTTTTTTGCACCTAGCAAAGAACTATTCATGGCAGACAGGGAACAAATTGCTGCTTTCACAAGCTTGAAACTTTCAGTCATTATGGGAAGAAAGTTCTTAGTAGAAGAACACGCAAAATTGCTAAATGTACTTATGTGTGAGATACATAGTACTTTTCATTAGATGAATTAGGATTATATTGGAGGTTAATTTTGGCTGAACCTTTGATGTATAATAATTCAAACTGCTGAAAGCAGCTCTTCAGCCCTGGAGTGCTTATCTCTTGGTGTCATTATTTCAAACCTGCATGAGTGTCCATCATAATGATTTCCCAAATCAGCACTGTTATTTGAGAAATGTACTTTTAGGGAGCTAAGCATACCAGTAATTGTCTAAATAAAATAACAATATCTTAAATATGCCATAGAAAAACAACGCAATTATGAGCTACATGAAAGACATCTTACATGAAAATGTCTTCTGTCTTTTTTGTTGGAGCAGAGAAAAAGAACTGGAAGGGTGTAATAAGCTGCAAAGTTTTAATTCTTTCAAAACATTCAGGAACAGAGCCATTCCAGAATAAATTTGGTAACCTCATAAGGAAATTTTTGTTGCGATTTGGGTTTGTCACTTCAAGGTGGAGCCACTTTTCAGTGGCTCCTAGGTTTTCAGCCTGTGAGTGATTGTGCACTTCATCTTTATTTCCAATGGAAACAGCACTAGAATCAACAGCTTTTTTTTTTAATCAAAGCTGGTTGTTTGGGGGTTTTATCCGCTCAATGCTCATCAAGGTGCATGCAAGCTCTTTCTGAACTAAGCTGCTTGTTTGCAATGTATTTTAGTGTAAGAAAACTCGTGTTAGCTAAGAATCCTCAAAACTTGTTTTCTTTGTTCAGAGAAATAAAATCAAAATTGCCAGCAGTTAGTGTTGGTAATTTTTTCCAGTGTTGGAGTCTGTATCATTTTTATACCACAGGGGTAGAAATGAAAAGTAATTTTTTGTGAAAAGTGAACATGAAGTAGTTTCGGTGTCTGGCCTTATTTTGGACACTCTTATCTTAATGTGAGGGGTGGAGTACTTTAAGTACAAATGATTTTGTAGGGTGATTAGCTGCATTTTATTTTCCTGGTCAGAAAACAACTCGGTGACATAATGACGGAGTGCAAACTCCTACCATGTGGAAAATAGAGATTGTTTAAAAAAGTCAACAAACATGTTCATTGCTCAACACTGAAGCAAGCAAACAAGCCCCTAATCATAGAAGGGACTAAATAGTGACAAAAATCAGACACTGTATTGCTGACTGTCTGCATTATTTTTGACTCAGGCATGCTGTAATGATCTTTCACACTATTTTACTTTTAAACTCTAGCAGTTTAATTTTTATAATCGCCTGTATCTCAGTTCTTGGCCTGTTCTCTTTTCTTCTAGCCAATACTGTGATTTCACTTAATAGTCCAGTCATTTACTTTTTTGCTCACGTGGCTGTCTCGGGATGTCTCAAGATAATTTGTGCATATTCAGAGTGAATTCCCTGAAAAATCTTTATTGACTACAAAGAAGAGGTTTCTTACGTTTAAATAGCAAGTTTCAATCCAGGCTTTGAACTAAAGTTACTGCGGAGTTACCATTGAGAAATTGAACTTGTAATTTTCCCTTAGAAGGTTGCGTCACTCTAGAACTGATATAGGGCTAAAAGCACCTCTCGTCTTTATTAGTGTATGCTGACTTTGCAGTCTTCTTTCCATAAATCAGTTTGTGCTACTAGTTTATTAATTTTTATAGCTATCTTGAGAGACCATGTAGCCACCTTGATTCTTAGATTTTGGCTTAGATTCATGCACAAGGGCACATCAGACTGTGTTTTGTAATTGCATTCTTTGTTCTTCAAGTCTGGGAACCACTTAGATGCCTTCAGACCTCTTCTTACCTTTTTTACCTCATCATGATTTCTACATTTCAGGCTTGAGTAGCAATTTTAATCTGCTAAGGGTTTCTGTACCAGACTTTTGGCATGGAGAGTGGCATTTGGGAATTCTTCTCCCTTCTTCCTTTTAAAATTTTCAGATTCCTCTTCTGCATTTTTCAAAATATTAGTGACCTGGTAACTGAGAGGTATCAGAGATTAGTTATTTTATTTGGTCACTGTTTTGAATGCTTTTTCTTCATAGTCAAATTGCCAGTGGCAAACTTGCATTACTATGTGATCCCATTGTGTTGGTCCTTTAACATTACTTGCATTTTTTGGGTTGCTTTTGTTTTTTCTCAAGGTCCTGTATGCAGCCATAGGAGATGGGACAACATTGTCTTGATGCCGTGAAATGCCAAAGTTAAGACTCAATAGCCTTGGTGACTATAAAGCAGGTATTTATTGCAGAGGATTGGTCCACCTAATGGACCAACACTTGATTAAACCCTACTTCAGTCTTAATGTGTTTTAATAACAGGAAGACTGTGGAGTGTGATACAGAACTGAGTCTACTGTAGACAATGGCTAAAAATGACAGACAGACATGCTTTCGTACCTGGTCGCATGTAACTGGATTTGTTTGCAATAGCTTTGTGGAAAATGGGAGTAAGACGTCAGTCCCAGCACCACAGCTTGTGAGGATGATGTGAGTCATGCAGCCCTATTAAAAAGCAGGAATTTGGTTTCTTGAATAAGAACTGAAAGTTGTAAGCATGGTGGGTTTACCAAATTAGGAAAAGAGAATAAGATGTCAGCTTTCCTGTCTCATTCATAGCAACAGTATTACATGTTCATGAATTTAAGTTTTTCCTTCTTCAAAGGACCACTGAAATGTACTAGCACATTATATTCAAAGTTCAGTCTTGATTTTGATCCTGATCAAAGGGATACACTTCAAGTATTTTGACATCTAATCCTTTTTCCTTGCTTTGATCGTTTCAGACTGAGGTACAAGTAACCACTTCCACTACCTGTGTTAGCCAAGACTGAAAAGCATCTTATCTGCAGCTAATGGATGCTGCTGCTTGGAACTTGATCCTCTTGATATTTTAGTGTAAAAGATGTCTGTCTCCTTTTGCCTGCGGTTTTCATCACTGCTGCACAGTATCATGGGGAAAAAAAGTACTTTAAAAAAAAAATCTATTAAATAATAATATGGGGGCAATGGATATGAAACCTTCACAGAGTACGTGTGAATTCTATGCAATACAGCATGAATGAGTCCCTAGAGAGTAATAGAAGGTTAAAACAAACAGGCACTTTATTGTTGTAATATAAAATTTCTCATGAGATTCTATCATTAGGCAGATCATTACAGACTTTTTTCTTCTTGTATCATAAAGTAGAACTGGCGTTTACTGGGGCTGATATCCTACACAATAAACTATAAAAGACGGATTCATGGAGGCAGCAGAAGCCACATAAAAGTTGTTTTGCGGCGTTGAGTGCTACCGATGGGCTCCAGAAACTAATAAGCAGAAGTCTCACCAGAGTTCCCTCAGGTGCTAGAGATGAGCCAAGAGGGTCCTAACCAGTCTGTTGTGGTGAAGATTTGCTTTTGTCACCAGGTTACTTTGAGAAGATAGCTCTTGGCAATTGTGCCACCATGTTGGCCTCAAAGCTGTAACAGCTGAACTGTGACCCAAAATACTTATCTGATATATCACTTTGTAAATTTGAAAACAGTAAATGCTGGGGAAAGATGTTTCCTGGCTTTATGTTTCCTCCTTTTTAACGTGCTTTTAAAAATTCAAAATAACTGATATATACTCAGTTCTATCAAGAAATGATGGTGTGTAGGGTTAAGTATGTGAAAATCGTACCATTTTGCATCCATAAAATATCACCAGTTTCCAAAGATCTTTTGTTTTACTTCTGTCTTGCCTCAGATCTCTTCACCTTCCTCAAACAATGTTATTAAGCTTCTTTTAGGAGGATCAGTGAAGATATTGTATTTTTTTTTCCAAAGGTATGCAGGGAAGCATGGAGAAAGACTAGTGCCAAAGAAAGAGTAGGACCCCCACTAGTCAGAGCTCAGCCACAGCTGTGAGCAGGTGGTTTCAGCCACCCATCTTTCCCAGTGGCGATTGCTTTCTTCCTGTGCATTTTTCCTTTCTCTACCACCAGTTTTTTCCTACCCCTTGCCCTCATTCTGTCTATCTCTTCCCTGCTGAAGTCCTGCTCTTCCTCCCAAGCTGGACCACTGTTGGATGGGAGGGAGAGGCTAGGCAGAAATATTACTTACAATCTTGCTAATGAGTGGTGTTTCAGCTGATATGAGTGACAACAGTGGGAAATGAATCACTGTCACTGCAGATGAATGGCACTTGGCAGAGCTGGAATAGCTGCTTTGTGGCTGGGTCCTTCTCATGGTTTACATCTCGGTTTTGCTTCTGGCCGGGTCCATGATAGGAGCTGAAAAAGCTTGCAATGGCTTTGTGGAGCAAATAAGTCCATGCATAATGATGCACGTAATGCTGTCAAGAGTTTTGTGGGACTTGCATTGTTTCTTTTTGAGTTTTATGGACAGCAGGGCTGAAAAAGAAACAAGTGCCAGCAGGTAATTTTGTTTTCCAAATAGTCCAAGTGTGAAATGTGTGAGCTCCATTTATCATTCCAGCTGAGTCTCTGTGGAGACTGACCTGCTCATGTTTGCCCATTTTTTTGGTTTTCCTTGACTAAATGTTGCCTGCTGGAACAAACATTTTTGAATCTGAATTCTAAGCATACACAAATGATAAATTGCTTTATTTGTTCAAGAAACACTTCTGTAGGAATATTTTAATTGTAATTAATAAGTGGAGGAAAGTGTTGCGAATTTGTTGCAGGCGTTCTTTGTAAGCAAAAATTGTATTGATACCATCCATGAAGGCAATGGACATGAAAAATAACCTCGTATATTTGGAGGGCTGCAATTATGTGACTTATTTTTACATACAGCTATATTAGAAATGTTTCAGAGGATGTGAAGTGTTAGAAAGATTCAAACTGTAAATACTGAGATGGGCTTACTACAACTTTCTGCCATCACTTACTAGGCATAAAAAAGACAGTGGGAATAGCTGTGAATGTTTTGCACGGTTTGAGGACTGCTCAGTGCCCTGGCAGGTCAAACCTGTTACAGGTGGTGAGAGCCCTGCACTGTGCCATTAGAAAGGGGCTTTGCATGTTCTGGAGCGTTGAGGACAGCTGTTCATGTTTATAAAGGGATGCTTTAAAACGTCATTATTTGGACATTTCTCTTCTTGCCACTTAAGTGATATACAGACCTACTGGTCACCCATTACTGAGCAGTTACTCAGGGCTCCTAACCATACCAGGATTTCCTCTCCTCCCACCTCTTTGGTGTCCCTTCCGCCACCACCACAAAGCACCACCACCACATTTGCAGCTTCCTAAATGGAGGCAGAGGCCAGCACTTTCGTACTTTCCTTCCACGTGAGGAGAGCCACTTGGAGAGAGAAAAACAGGACAGACAACCTTTCTTTCAACTCTGATCTTTCTGGTGTTTGCTAGCAGCTTTCAGTGGCAATACAAAGCTGAGTGAGCCTGCCTTAAGAAAGATACTTCTTTCTCTGGAGAAAGAGTGCGTACCAAGAATTTTTCCAGAAGTTGTCAAGAGGTAACTAATTCTTCAGTCCATCTCAAATCAAAATTTCAATGCTCTGTTTCTCTGTTTAAACCTAAGTGACCTTCTGCAAGAATACACAGGTTAAACAGTCTGGCAGTGAATAGGTGAAGCTGTTGCCTTACTCTATGATAGTATTTCAATATCCTTAAAATAGCCCAAGGAAAGAGATACTCTATTTCCTTCGGCCTGCAACATTTTAGTGGTGTTTTGTATTTTGCAGAAGCATTGATGTGTTCCTTCATGTGGCATGTCTGTGGCAACTGGTGCATGCAAGGATGAAAAGGATGAGCTGTGTCGAGTGCCATGAAACTGAAAGGGAGTGCAGAGAGATGCCTGAACAATTCAAAGTGCTTTTGTTATGCCCTCTTTCCATTATTTCTTGTAGGAAAAAGCATCTCTTTCAAGCTTGGGTAGACTTAGGATTTGCCGCTACCTTTCTTTCATTGTCTCTGCACCTTCGTGGTACTGCTGCTGGCTTGTTAGCAGCTTCAGCTCATGAATAGCCAGTCTGTTCCTGTGTGCAGAGGGCTGTAATTTCATCTCACCTTTACAGATATATTGCTTTAACTTCAGTGAGAGCTGTGAGGAAGGTCTCAATGTTAGCTTTAATTAGTAATTTTTTTAGTCATTTTCCCTAGTAAAACTTGTTTCAGTTTAATGTGAACTGTAATGTGCTTTGAATACCTCCATGTCATTGCTTGAGAGATGAAAGTCATTTTTTATGAAATAAGTCTCTTTACAGCTCATTCTCAAGATATTTGAGAAAACCTTAAATGCTTTTGGAAAAGCTGGCTTCTAGCTTTCTAAATGTCGCAAGGATGTAGTTTGGTAGCCTGAAGATCTTCCTAAATATTTTGTAAGTCTTTCTCAGTTTTACCTAAGTAAGAAAAATAAAATAAACTTCTTTATGTTGGTATGTGAAGTATTTGACCACCTTTACTTATCAGCCATACTAGGGAAGAACTTGACAAGTGTCTCTGAAGGAGGTGGGGTAGATTCCAAAATATTCCACAGATGCTAATTTGTTACTTTGAGGAATGTCTTGTAAACATTCTTTCCCATCTGTTTCATAGCTATCAGTATTTTTAGTTTAAGGACAATGAATTGAACATTTGGAGCTCTTTTGATAAGGGGAAGGGAGCCTTATCTGTCCCACAAATTGTTCCGAACTTACACCTGTGTGTGTCTTGTTCCCTTTCTCACAAAGCTAAACCACTTCATAAAATGCAGAGTTTCAGAGTCAGAGCTTTTCAGATATCGGCTCGCTTAAGCTGCCCTATACGCAGGTGATGGTTATTCCCTGACCTCTGTGTGAGGGTTTCTTTTTGCCAGAAGGCACTATGAGTACAGGTTTTTACATGCTCACGCCCCCTGAGTACATGAGAATCAGCGTTTTGCTGGCAGTAGCTTTGTACAGAGGATAAACCTGGTTTTGCTGGCTAAAGTCAACGGGTTATATGCTCATATGTAAAACTTTGGTGTTAAAAGACTTTTTCAAGAGAATTTTGGCATGCCTTTCTTCATATGGGTTTCATGCTTAACATCTAATGCAAGAGATTAATTTTGTCTCTTAAGATACCTCAGTTTGACTTTCATTTTGACAAAAGGATTTGTGATTTTGATTTGTCGTTTGCTCTGTTTACAGCTTGCATCCTTTATATTATAGAACATGAGTCAATGCTTTTCTGCATCTTTTGGAACAATATGGCATAAAGACAAGTTGTAAAGAGAAATGTCTATCTCTAAAAGCAGGCTTAAAAAAACCTGACAGTATGTATTTCTATGATGCTTAGCCTGTCCTGAACTGTAGGAGGCAGAAATCTTTTTGAATTTGTTTTATTAGCCTGACTATTTCCATTAATAAAATAAGCATCTAAAACTATAAGCAGTATTATAGTCTACAACAAGCCTGTGTGTGAAAGCACTTGCAGGTGTCTCTTAAAACCCAGTAAAATCATAGGTAAGTTCACGTGTATCTAATACAGTGAATGTGAGAGATAATGTCATGAACTACTACTTTATCTATTAATACCTCTCTGTGGTGTGGAACGCTCTCTTCTGGAGAGGATGCTTCAGTATTACACTGCGGCAAAGAATAAAATACACTTAACCATCTAAAAATCAGCATATATAATGCATGTAATATGCTCTTTTTGTAGCTGTAAAGCCTTGTGTAATAAAAGCAGTTGGGGATGATGTAGGAAAACCTGGACCAAGTCAGAAAGATCTTTTTTAAAGGCATATCTTACTATATGTAGTGAAAGAAAACGGTTCTGATTCCCTTCTCCCCACTTCAATAAAGTGCTCATTACTGTTTGTGGGGGTAATATTTATCAAGTTACAAAACTGAAGGTAGAACGAGGAAATAAAAACAAGGGACAGAATAAACCCCCAGTTTTGCTGCAATATGTCAGCATTCTTCAGGGCCTCCTGGATGGACGTGTTAAATTCCAGTCTGTTGACTTCAGACACAGTGGTACGTTACCACGTTGAAATGATCCCACAAAGTGAAATTTCATGAGGACTAAGGGACCATGTTGCCGCTCAGGCTGATGTCTTTGCTGCCAACAGAGCATGCAGGTGTTACTGTCCTGTAGGAAAGGGGTCTGTCTCCCTTGAAAAAAGCTCTGTAAGAAATTGGTCATGTTGTCATGATGAGCCTTAGAGGTGCTTACAAGTGAGGCAGTATTCAGAGTGGCATGATGTACTCAGATCTGTACCAAGTAGTTTAGACTTGTTAACTATAGATGGTGTGACACATTACAGCTGTTGCAGTCAGTTTTTGCACTTGCCTACTTTGCATTGTTAAGAAAAGCTTTTTTTGCTTTTTCATTCAGAGCTGGCTGTTGCTTTAGGATACAAAACACTTACCTACTTCAACAGAAAAACTGTTTTTCTTAATTTACCAGCTATTCTTCCTGTCATTATGACAGATCTTGAGCTATATCAGGCTCAATCCCAAGCATAATTTTGTGTTTGCTCTAAAGTCAAGAAAGATCTAAAGGAATAATGTTAGATGTTAGACTTAAATTTATTAAGGATATTCATCTCTACTGAAAACACTGCACTGATCCCTTTTGCTTGCTTTTGCATTTTTAAGGGCTTATATTTTAATATTGCCATGCTGTACTTTAAAATGTCATACATTCTAGCAAGATTCTTAAAAATTACTTTAAGCTTTAAGAAGGGTACTTGAACACTTCTGACACTCTAGAAGGAGAGAAGTTGGAAGAACTTTCTTATGACTGAACAAAGCAGACGAATGATTCCAGGATATTTAAGTGGTTTTCCCTTCTGTTTGAGGCAGATGCACGTGGATTTTTCACTTCTAGGTATGTTACTCTGTCCAGCTGCATACAGCATATGTGTTCTTGATTTTGACTGTGGTTTTTAGGCAAGAGATGTGAATCAATACCAAGTAATTTACAGAAATCAGGCTATTGTGAAGAATAAGTCACTTCGGGTTTGTTTTTGATTTTTTTTTTTTTGCTTCTGTTAGTGATTGAAGTGATAATAAAATAGGTTAAACGCATTCATATTTCACACAGTATATGAAGGCCTGAGCTCTACATTTACTGAAAAATTTGGCAAATAATTCCTTCATCAGTTAGGTGTATTGCAGGGAGGGACTTCAGAAAAGCTTGACTGGCACTAGTAGAACCTAAAGTTACATCTGCTTGGCAAGTCCAATGGAAGGATAAATGGAAAAAGAAGACAAGAAAGTATCAGATGAAAATGATAGATAATGATATTGTCTTTGTTTGGTGGGTGTGGTGGGATTAAAACATACTTTCCAGAACACCAGTGTTTTCCAGTTTTCTCAGATGTCTTTCACCATTGCCACCAGTGGGAGCTGTGCTGCTTGTGCCACAAAGCACAGATTTGTGCCTTTTTTTTTCCCCCCCTTTGTGCGTCATGAGACAAAGATATCCTTCAAAAGAGACATATTCATGATGCTTACTTCAGAAGGGCTAAGGTCCAGCAGGTTTGCTCTACTGAGTTTTCACAGGTGCAGAACATACAGTCCACAGACAAAGTGCCTCATGAGCTATACTATAATAGGAGTAAGTCTGGCCGTGTACTCTATGTCCAAAAGTCTTTGCTCTACAGCTGGGTAAATAGACTTTTCTTCAGGCTTGGCCAAATCAAAAATGGTTCACTTCTGTTTTGAATGCAAGAATTTGCCTCCACTTCCCAAGGCTGGCAAATACTTTTGTACTTTACTATGAGGCTGTAAAGATGGAAGGAAGGCATTTTATTGGTTTGGTTTGATAGTTTGCACCCTGTTCTTGGTGTAGGAAGGAAGGGCTGCTGAAGGTCAGAAGCAGTTGAATTAGCAAAATGTGCTAAGCTGGCATTAAAATCACAGAATGGGAACACGATTTCTTTCAACGTAGTGTCAGTCCAGATCTTACAGGAATCAAGTAAATGTTATTAGAAATCAGCAACCTCTTTTCTCTTAGAGAAAAGAGATTCCAGAAATATTAACTGAGACCTTGTAAGGCTGACTTGACTTGACTTTTTTTTTTTTTTCGTATCTGAATAGTGAGATAATACACCAGCATCTTCTAGTGAGCCCCTACAAGCTTTTGCACCATCATAATAAGGCAAAATCCTCCGGTCAAGAATAGCTTTGCAAAGTATTAAGATAAACACATATGTATTTGCCTGTTTTTGACTAGAGGATTAGTGATTTGTTTCTTTGTGAAGCTCTACACTGAGCTCTTAATTAAGCTTACCAGGCACAAGTGCACTTCAGGTGATCCAGACGACCTTTAAAGGGCCTGCAGCAGATGGTGGAAAGTCTGTGTTCCGTGCAGTATTCTGCTGTTTTGTCTGTTAAATAAGTATCTAATTACTCCCAGTCTTATCTTATTTCAACACAGTGTCACTAAATTACTTACATGGCTGTAAGTAAGGTAATCCGTTGCCAATCCGATAAGCTTTCAGCTTGACTTTTTGGGAAGTAAACTTGCACCTGATGAGAATTTTCTTTTGAGCAGACAAGAGCATCTTCCAGTAACTTTTCCAGATGCTCTTAACAAGATCATTCACTGTCTTTCCTACATAGCTTTTCTTTCAGCAGTTCTAAATAAATTGCCTGTGACAAATTCAGGTTTGTGTTTTTTTTTCTTCTTTTTTTAAAAAGTTTGTTTCTTGAGGGCAAAATGGCTTTTATTTGTGGTGTTTTACACTGTGATGGGCAAGGGGATGCAAGCACTTCTGAAATAATAGCATCAACTCTTTGTATTTGTGGACACCAAACCATTACTCTGTTATTTTTTGAACTGCTGCCCATGTCGGGCAGAACGGCTATTATGTAGAGTAGCATTTAGGCAGGTGGTTGAGTCACCCAAAGTTAATTTCTTCTTCAGTATTGTCTTGAAGAGACCTAAGGTGTGAAAATAGGCAGTTTTTATTGGAGTTGGTGTCTAGATTTTTTTTCCTCACGTATGACTCTTTCATTTTTTTTCACAGTTTTTCAGACTGTATGTGAAAAGCTTGGCAACACTGGGGAGGCTCTCCCTCCTCCTCTCAGCCTTCCTGTAAGTGTCCCCTCTGCATGTTAGCACACCTGCCAGCTTGTGGAGGAGGGATGCTTGCCATTAAAGGAAAAAAAAAAAAAAGATCACGATCACGCATTGCTCATATGCACTCTCATGCATTAGAAAGAGGGGAGATGTCCTGTGATCAAAAAAAATCCATAACTTCTGGTCTCCAAACAGCATGCCTTTGCTATCTAGTCCTATCTTCAAAATGTATTCTGGCTGTTACTGTCTTGCATCCCCATGCAAGCTGCAAGCTCTGTTGTCTTCCTCCTTTGTTTTTGAATTAACTTGTTTCATCAGAAACAGTCATTCAATTAAAATTGTGTGAAAAGCACTTGATTCAGCCAAAACTCAAGATGGTACGTTCTGGCAGACATGGCTGGTGCCTCTTTTGGACTTCTGGAGAAAGGAAGCTGTGCTTCTGGCTTGTTATTTTAATCTCTGAATGCTTACGTCTTGGTACCCTGCAATGCTCTGTCACAACTGCACGACACTCTGTGGTGTTAAGGTAGGTGGTCTCCTTTTGGCCTCCCCGTATCTGCTAGAGAGGTGGAGCACCCCATCCTGCTGAGCTGGGGACTTCTGCAACTGCTGCATCTCTTGCTCTCCCTGGTAATCCCTCGGCTTTTGTACAGCAGAGTAATTTCTTCCATGATTTCCACCCTGAATGACAGGAGATGATGTTTTGTTCAAAAGTACAGTTCAGGTTTGGACTAGTGTTCTTTAAGGTGTGTTTAAGAGGTGTTAGATGAGATAATATGATGCTGCCTTTTGTCCTTAAAAATCTGTATGTCTAGATAGTGGAGGGAAATGTCTTATTCCTGTAACTTTAGTCATTGTCCTTAATCAAATTCTCAGAACTAAACACAGGAAAAGACAAGCTCACAAGCAGCCTAACAACCTCTTTGACTTCAGTCTCTGAGTTCCCATAAATAGTTCACAAACTAATTGTCTTTAAAAGAGAAAAACCTGTTACTAAGGGCAAGATGTTTAATGTGTTTCTGGTAAATACGCAATTTAATCTAATAGTGCTGTTCTTAGTCGTTAATATCCATGGATGACCTGTTTGGCATGAGCATCTGAAAGCAGAGCTGTCCTATTAACCTGCCAGGGTATCTGTTAGCCTTATTTTGAGAGCTATTTGGAAGAGCTGGAAGAAGATCATTGTAAACATTGTAGCATGATGCCAGGAAAGTATTACCATGAGCATACTTGCTGCTTTTATTGCATGATCAATTGTTAAAAAGGTTGCTTTGTTTATGTTTTTGCATTAGAAATCATACCAAGCTAAATAACAACATTTTGGCTCCCTGGGATATGCTGTTAGTAATTTCTGTTAAGCTGGATAAAAGCTCCAACTGCAGAACTTGAGCTTTATCTCATTCTGTGGGTTACAAGCTACCTGAAGGATTTTTTTATTATTCCCCCCCCTAAAATAAAATCCTTTCCTGACTTCCAGTGAGGTTTCCTATTTTTAAAATATCTGGGCACTAGTGATGTTAGTGCAAACACTGGTGGCTGCGGAAACGGTTCAGCGGAGATGTGCCCCCAAGTCCCTGCCATTGCCCTGCAAACATGAGTATAGTCAAGGATGCAGTGAAGTCAAAAGCAGCCCTGCCACCTAGGAGTGGTGAGTGGCCTCTACACAGCAAGGTTTGGGGAGAGCCTGAGGACTGCCTGGCTGTGTTATCTGTGTCGCTCCATGCTATGGCAAGTTTAAAGTCATTCCATTTTTTGTCTCATATAGAAGAGTCATATTCTCACTGCTTTTATCTGTCATTAGATGAGAATGATCATACTGAATGTGAAGGCTGTGTCCTTCAGGCATTGCATTTTTTGGGGGTTACCAACCCTGTGCCCAGTGCTATGTCTGCGGAGCTGAGGGTCACGTGGGCGTATCGGGGTGCCTGTGTGTGCCCCAGTCCTGTACCTTTGCTCATTCCCCTGGTCTTTGCTTGGTGAGCTGAGAAGGATGAAAGTTCACAACGCGTTCCCCACGCACCACTCATTATTTTGTATGTTTTCAACACAGCTCTCTTAAATCTATCTAAGGTGATCAATCTCATCTCTGAAGTAATCAATCAGTAACCATTTTGAGTCTTTCCTCTATGGCTCGCCATCTCCTTAATCATTCTGGTTCATACAATTGCCCTTGGACAGTACTTTACCTACCAGGTTCAGTATCTATAGCGCATGATTTTTCTCCTACCTTCACACTACCTTCACATGGTGTGAAAAAAATCTTATCCATGCAAATCTATTATTCAAAAAGATTTCATGTTGTTGTATATATAGTTTTCATAGCTTGAACTAAAGCAAATGTATAATTTAATTTTTATTTAGAATTGCCACTACAGGGTATTAAATTGTTGCTGCTATAATGAAACTGCACCAAATGTAGTAATTAATTTAACAGCGAAATATGCACCGTAGTAGAGCATAACAATTCAATTTAGGGTTTGGTCTCAGGAAACACTGAGTGTTTGGGGTTGGTGTGTTGGGTTTTTTGTTGTTTTGTTTGTGTGGGGTTTTTTTTGTTTTTGTTTTTTTGTTTAAAGCATTCACAGCTGCAAAGTATCCTGTCTTTACATATGATTCCAGGAATTAACTAAATGTTTATGCATGAGTTTCAGGACTTATTAGCAACTGCAAGAACTTGCTCTTTTATTTCTAAGCAAAAACTTCAGAGCAAAATGGTAGAAGTAAGCTTTTTTTTTTGTTATTCTGAAATATTTCCAAACTGTGCAAGCAGCATGATTTAAAAATATCACTTCCTCAGGTGATAATCCCAGGCAATGTATACGAGAATAATCACTATGTACTTTTGTCAATGGACTTTTCTTGTGTTTAGTTTTTAACTTTCTCTAGTTATCTCAGGCTTTGAAGAAAAGTTAAAATACCTAAATACTTAATTCAGTTGTTCATGGCTTCTCTGAAAATGACTAAATACTAAAATGAGAAGTATATATGTATTGAAATTATGAGAGGTTCTTTATGACCCGAAAGAGAAGTCTATCACAAGCTGAAAGCAGTAGGGAAAACCTAGTTGTTCTCAGTAGAAGCAACATTTTAGACTTCCAGATAAGAATTTATTTTTATTTTTTTTAGGTTATGTTATGTATTCACAATCTCTGTATTAGAGAAGCTTGATTTTTATTTGTTTTAATGTATGAGCTTTTATTCAGTGATCACATAGTAACTACGTAGTTCATAAACGAACTGAAATACACTTGTAGGCACATCCTAACAATAGCCTTAGTCAAAAATATCAGTATCCTTTTCACAGGCTAGGAGAATGAGATGCATATTGAATGGTATGTTTCCAGAATGACACAAGGAACTTATAATTTGGGAATAAATCTCAGAATTCATGTTTTCTAGTACAAAACAAACGTTTTCTCTTTAGCTGTCTAATAACCTCAACAAAAGGTAAATGACCTATACCAGAATTGTTTTTAGTCCTTCAAGCCTTACGGGCTTCAAAGTATGAAAAGGTCCTCAGCAAATTGCAGTTTATGCAGTGCATACACGTACAGCTGCATTTTTTTGCACTATGCTTTTCACACCTGTTGCGAAGATAGAAGTATCTGTAACATGTTCAAGAGAGAATTTCCAGGTGCAAATCCCATTTGGCTGTCACTCCTGTTTCTGCCATACACAACAATGACAGTTATTATGTTACCAATTATTTTAAGAGGAGAAGGTGTTATATATCCTTTTCCTAGTAATGACTTCATAACAAAAGCCAAAATCTCATTCTGTAGAGTGAGGGAACTGAACAATTATGAAAAAAGGTTTTTTTATAGCTTTCATAAATTGTAGTGTTCTTACAGGGACAGCAAATGCCAAGTGATTCTTGCTGACAATGACAGGCCGTTCTAGCCAACAATGTGGAGACTTACCTGCGTACCATCAAAGTCAACACTGTAAAATTTTCATAGACATTAAACACCTAAGCACACATTTGGTCACAAAAACCATATGGGTTTTAGGCATCTCTGAAAAATGATGTGTTCTGTATACAACAACAGAGGCAAGGTCTAAATTCCCTTTTGAGATGTAAAACTAGTTAATTGCTCTGGCTTATACTGGAAGATTTGGCTTGATCCTTCACCTGAAAAACCTAAGACTTACTTCCAGGGACTGCAACAACTTAGAGCAGCAGTAGTCTCCAACAGGGTCTTGGCAAAAGTTATCAAAAGACTGGGGTAGCCCTGGTGTGTCCAGGGTACCTTCTCAGCTGTGCCATCATCCTTAGGGTGACTGAAGCCCTCAGAAGGCCCACTGGGGAGAAGAGGCTGAGAAATCCTGCAGACTTTCACGTTTTCTTGGCTTTTTAGTATAAGGAGTCACACCTCTCGCATCTTTGACACCTTGGGCAGGTCTTGGGGCTGCCTGTGTGCTTCTGCAGCATTGTCAAGAAAGTCCAAGAGTAAAACTCTGTCCCCTTCAGGTTTCCTCTTAAAATGAGTATAGGAGGTGGATGATCAGTGTTAGAACGTTAAGTAAGGGTTAACTTGAAAGATGGTTCTTTTCTGGTGTTAAGCTTTACATTCACTGTTTTAAACTGATTCCCATCCTTATCTCAGCTCCACGGATAAAGCCTTGTTAGTCAAAACTTAAAAATGTTTCCAATCAAGGGTCTCACTTAACAGGCTGATTTTCAAAGGAGAGGAAGTAGTTCACTGTCCATTACTCTGCTTGCAAAGAAGATTAATGTGCTTTTCATGTTCAGTCGTGATAGGGGAAATAGTTGTTTGCTATTTCTTGAGGACTTTGTTTAGGGTTCTTCCCTACTTGATTTTTAAATGCTTGTTTCTGGAAGGCAGGGAGAATTATATATTGCAAAATTATGTAAATATTCTTGTACGTATAAATATTCTATGTACAAATGATACTTGTACAGTAGTACTGCATTTGTAATGGAGTTGTAATGATTTTTTTTTTTAATTTAAGGAAATTTTCACCTATTGTCAAAATACACAAAAAGAGATGCCTCCTGTACCTTGCAGTCCTCAATTAAAAAAAAAATAAAAATCTATAGGTTAAACAGTAATTTCCCATTTAATTTGGAGAATGATGGAAAACCTGGAAAGGAGGTGAAAAGCATCCTGTTAGACACAAAATCCCATTGCTATATGAAAAATGTGATGCTTTAGCTGTGGGTTTATTAAACTTTCCCATATACTAAAAAAACCCCCTTAAATTCGAGTTTGCTATCTGTGGGATTGATATCTGTAACTTGATGTTAGCAGGGGAAATGGGAAAGGCTCACCATTCCCGCTGTCATTGCCATGTGAATGGGAAGAGATGAAACTTCAAGAGTTGATAGATTATAACAAGAGAGGATGCCTGAGCTCTGAGCAACAGGAGGTGCACAGAACATGCTGTGGTCTCTTTCACAGGCTCACCAGGTTTGTGTACTGGGGCTTGTTGCAGGGAGCACAGAAAAGTACTGAAGATGGCTGCATTTTAATGAAGCCTGGCTGAAAAAGCCATTCTAATTATAAAATTATTTCATGGAATTCGCAAGTGTCGTCGTATAAATGATCACCCTCACCCAAAGGCTGTTCACATCAATATGCACATGAGCAAAGGTCTTCTTTTGTTAGCTTATATTTTTACACAGCGTTGTACACATCTTTATCATAAAGATGGTATTTTGCCAAGCAGCTGTAATCTGCTCTCAGGCACCACTCAACTGCTCTGAGTTGCTGTATATGTTACAGTCACAAAATATATAACAGTCACGAAATAAAACAGCTGAGATGAAAATGTGGCATGATAAATGTGCACCCGAGCAGCAGGTGAGGGAAGAAGCAGAATATACTTGAAAGAGGGAAGAGTAGTATGTCAGAAAATAACTTTGTTCATACACTTTGGCAATTATTTTATTTGAACTATGTCTGAGAATGGCTGTAAGTGCTCAGTGGTTTTCACCTTTCGCTCTAACACCCAAAATACAAGATTCAGACATACTTTTTCTAGTGAATTAAATAGAATGGGCATAGGATATAGTGTAGCATATGATGCCCCAATTTCTCTGATATACCTCTGAAATATGTATGTTCATGCACAACAGGTATGTAGGCTGTTCTGAGGCTAAAACGTTCCACTTTGTAAACGATTAATATCTTTCCATTCATGTGTCAGATTTGTCTGAGCAGTGTGTGACAAGGAAACTGTGACTATGATAATAGTTTGGGGAGAAATAAGTTGATAATCGCTTTCAAAGGACAGTAGGGATGCAGACTTAAATAACTGCTGGAAAACTCCAGTATTCTCCCAAGCGTTTCAATACTGTATGACACAATTAACAAATTTAAGTACATTTTTGCTTAATATGCTACTTAGGATCTGGAGGCCCTATTTATTTTCAAAAGAATTTTAAGCCCTTTGAGGAATTTCTTTGGGATCTGCAGATCGTTTCTCCAAAGCACTGAAGAATTGTTTTCTCTGAAAAAACAGCTCAGTCAAGATGTTAGGAGGGGTCTATCACAAGGAGCTGTGGCCTCCATGCAATGCTGCAGCTGTGAAATGCAGCTCAGAATAAGGCATTACAGTGTAAAAAGGGCACGGAGGGTACCCATGTCATCTCCTGAGGAGCAGAGACAGCATTTGCACTTGGGCAATAACAGTAACACTGTCCCACCCCCGCACCCCCGAGTGTGCTGGTCATGACATTGTAACTTGGGTAGCATCCATTGTAGACGCAGGAGCTATTTTCTGTATCACACCCTCTGAAAGGCTCCAGAATGTGAGAAATTATGGCTTTGGAGGCAGACAGAAACAAAGGAGACACTGAATGCAAAAAAGGACTTTCTCGCTCCATCTCACCAGAAAGACCCATGCCTTGTGACAGTGGTATTGGGGCAGCAGATGGCAAAGTGCGAACAGCATGGGAAGTCATCAGGAATCCCTGAAAATGTATTTCAAGAAGCTGCGTGGCAAATCAGGGGACATTACTGACAGTACAGAGTGCAAGGCAATCATCTGCGTAGCCATAAAACAACCTTCACCTTTTCTGGCAGAGCCTGACACTGCAGTAAACAAGCTCAAACTGGGAAAGGCACATGGTAAATGTTACAGATGAAGTCATAAAAGTCTGGCAGCCATGCAGTTCATGTCCTTCATAAAATCTGTGAAGAAGCAAATGGGAAGCCAGGGACTGGCCAAAGTACCAGTGCAAATCAATCTACCTTTCACCATCTCAGGAAAAAAAAAAAAAAACAAAACAAAAAAACCCAGACCTGAAAGACCTGCTGAGCAGATCTCTTTTCAAACAAAGATAATGTGCTGCCACATGTTACTGGAACTTGCAAAGCAAAATGGGGTCCAAGAAGACTGAAAGAGTAGGAGACTGGTATAGGGGGAGAAAAAGATTTTTTTTTTTTTTTTTTTTTTTTTTTTTTAACTTGAGGTATCAGCAAGCCTGGGATAATTCACTCATCTGCTCTCTATGAATCTTCAGTGGTCTCCAAGTCTGTTTGGGACTGCTATGCACACACTGAAGCAGCCTGCTATGGTTTGTACTGCTGCCTCGATCTGCTTAATTCTATTAAAACTTCCAGAGGAAACACTAGTAGATATTTCACACTGAATAAGCAGAAATATTTCCTTGGTTTGGAACTTTAAGGAAAATCCTTAAACAGAGTGAGAATTGATTTCTCTTGTCAGGAGACAAATACCTGTTTCATTGGTTAGTTCTTTGTTGGAGGTTCTCTGATTGAGACCCCGTGGATGGAGGGGGGGAGATGGATGCTTCCTCGCAAATAAGTAGAAGCTCCTAGCCTGTGGCGTGGGAAGGCAGTGTGGGGTGAGGGTGCAGGGTGACTGCAGCATCATGGGGACCAGAAGTGGCTGGCAAGCAGGAGCCAGCGCAGAGCCTGGCCTCTGGGCTGCAAGAAGTTCCGTGCAGCCTGGACTGAGACAGAGCCAAGCTGAAAGAAAGGGTCCGCCTTGTGAGGACACAACTGGCAGAGGAGGGTTCTTTACAAACCCTTTTTATTTTGTTCTGTATTACCTGGCCACTTGGAGTTTTATTTCAAGTAATTTAATAAAAGCTGGGTTTTTTCTGATGGGGGAGAAAAAACTTTCATTTCAGTGCTCACTATAAACAAAAAAGATTAGCAGGTCATCTGCAGCACTCTTGAAATGTCAGGCCCATTTCACTGCATGTACAAGAAGGTGCTCTGCTGGGGTGAACTCAGGCACGCATGTTGTGTGTCCCATGCCAACATGCATTCACTGTGCAGCGGCCTTTCCTTTCTTACTTTGTAGTGGTATCTCAGGCTCCCCAGGCAGAAAACTGAGACAGTCTGTCTACGATTTTTGAGCAAACTTCACAACGACCACCTAGAAATATGTATTAGATGGTTTTGGAGATGAGCTAACATGTCTTTTGTGCTGGAGGTTGGACTTTATTTCCCTCTGGTTCTGTCTCTTGCTTCTGGCTTTTTATTTTCACCCCAATTCCCTGTCCCCTGGTTTAGCAATAGTGCAATGAATTTAAGAGAATTGAATGGTCTCTGCAGGTGGTGGGGTCAGAACAGTGCGATACAAGGCCTGGCAGAAAGGAAAGAAGAGAGGAGAGCACCCTTCTTCCAGTGGTAACAAGTTATTAGAGGAAACCACATCTTGATCAGCTGTGGTTTCATTTTGGCTTTGATTTCTCTCTGAAACTCTAGAGGAAATAGTTAAGCCTGTCACTGGACAGGGAGAAAAAAACTGGACTTTGCAGTTTTCTGCGACTTTCTGGGCCATGATCTACTCTGTAGGATTAGCAACAACACACTTCTGTAATCCCTGTGTTGCTGATGATACAAACCTTTAGTGCTTCTCTTTTAAAGGAATAGGGTGAATCTCATCTTCCGAAGTAGCAGTTCTTGCACAGGGAAATGAAACTTCGTCTCTCTGGATGAACTGAGCCTGCTCATTAAGTGATCCCGCTGAGCAATTTGTTGGGAGGAAAGACAAAACCTCACAATTAACTTGCAGAGGATCCTAGTTTTTGGCTCGTGGCCACGAATGTTTAATAGTAGGTCAAGCCTGATAGAGCTGCTTTTCTGCCTAGAGCTGAACTGGTAAGTCAAATCCACTTCTCTTTGACAACTTAATTTTGACTTCAGGCTTGGGGACAAATCACAAAGGAACACCAGTAATTGTGCAACAGCTGTCACGGGAGGGAAAAAAAAAAAAATAGTTTGTAAGTCATGGCATCCTACTTCAGGAAGCATAAAACTTGCAAATGGGGCCCTGGAGCAGAATTGCTCATATTTCTGAGTTTTCTTTCATAAAAGAAAAGCCAACTAGTTGTCGAACTAGACAGTTATTCCGCAGATGTTTGGTTGACTGCAGCTATAACACAGTTCTGGAAGTAAGGGGACGTATCTCATGTGCTGTGTACACAATTCAAATGACATGTTTAACTTGTCAAGAAAAAGGATTTTGAGCATAAGGCAAAATCAGTAAAATGGGTGTTCTGGGACATCTTTGGTAACACGACCAAGCTTCCATTAAAAAAAGGGAAGAAAAAAAAAAAAGGCTTTTGCATCTCTGGATTTGGAGGAGATGAGAAAGATGAAACTGAGCTCGCAGAGTTGCTTGTTCTCAGGCTGAAGCGAACAGACATGATGGTGCTTTCAAAACAAGAAGGAAAAGCAAGGTTTTGCTGCCAGTGGGGAGACATAAGCTGCTTCTGTGAGTTAAAAGAGCATTTGCTGTGGCAACTGGCAGGAACTGCTAAAAGAAGAGAACAAGTAGAAGCTGAGCTAGAAAAACAAACTGTTAGAAATAGAAGGCTGAAAGATCGAGTTGCATCAGAGCTTACCAAATGTCTCAAAATTAAATTGTAAAAGATAAAAGAAAGCAAAGATGTAAATCCTTCATTCTCCTCTCAATCAACTCTTCACTTTTCGAGGACATCTTGGTCTTCGCTCAGAACTTTTTGTTCTCCTGAATAATTCTCCATTCAGGCTGAATTACTGTCCCTAAGAAGAGCTCTGCCTCTAGTCCGTTAGCTGTTAAATAAGCTGAAAGTTGGGTAACCTGGCTTCTTGTCAGTACTTGAGCATGGTACAGAAAACACCACCCTACTGGGACAGATTCTAGCAGACCACCACTATCTAAGGAAGAGAAGCAAAAGGAGAAATGGAGGTTGTGAATGAATAATTGCCAAGATGCTGGAAATGGTTGACGTAGTCAAAGATAGATGTGAAATTATTTTTCTCTCATCTTCATGCAGGAAAATTCATTTTTGCCTACATATAGCAGAGCAGCTTTGAAGCAGCTTTTCATATGCTATATAAATATGTATGAAAAAATGTTTATGACAAGATTAATCCCTTTTTGCGTCTTAGTCTTGCAGGAGGCCTCAAAATGGATTTCAAATGCCAATCAAAATATTTATACCTCTAGCTGAACTCTTTATAACCTCCCTTCATCAAAGAGGGAGGGAAGATAGCATTTAGAACAAAATACTGTCTCCAATTGCATTGCTAAATATGAACCCTTCCTGCCTCTGCCTCTTACAGCAGTGCGTATATTATGGATAAGAGTTAGCAAAGTTCTCCATGGGTTGTTAATTTCTTTCACTTTCTCCTCTTAACCAATCAATCCTTCTTACCAAATTAGGACAACGTTATAGCTCTTCTCCCTGGCTGTGCTTACATTCTTGTTTTCCAAGTTTGTTTGAACTAACTCCCAGAGAGCTTTCGAATGTGCTAACTGCATAGAATATATTACTTTGCCATCTGTTTTGGGGAAGACACTTTTCCCATTACATTCCTATGCTGTAATTATTTAAACTTTACAGTGAACTCTCCAGACCACAGGTATTTATAGCCTTGTAAGCATACTTCCTTTTGTTTCAGCAAGAATACACAAGGAAAAAAATGTCTTCAACTTTTGCAATGTTTTTTGTTAGCACTCTGATACAGGTGTTCACATGATAGTTCAAGTTTAATATTAACTTAATTTTCATAAACAAACTTCACTACTAAAATGTTGAGGGTCCAAGCAAGAAATTTGATTTGAGATCCAGCTCTCATCATAGAAAAAATTGATTTTGGGTTCAGCCATTGCAAAAAAAATTGCAAGTTAGTAAAAGTCAGCACATTCCCACTAGCACCTTCACAGGGAAGGTTTTTCCTGTGATATCTAAACTCATGCTAGACTACCCAAGATTTTGTAAGAAAAATTTGTTGTTTTCAGACAACTAAATGTTAAATGAAAACATATCACTCTGGGCAGTTTTACAAATTTTAGGTCACTGCTTCTCAGCAGCAGATTGATTCACTGTTAGTGCCTCACCTATTGTTGTGACTATTTCCAACAATTATTTACAGCACACCCAAAAGATGTTGTCAAAAAAACCCCCCACACAAACTACCACCTCCTCAGTGAAATTACCTCACCTTGCAAAGTTAGAGAATCAAAACATACTCAAGGTTTGCATGGCTGGTGACTTTTTTTTTTCTGTGTCACTGGAGTGCAGAGGGAGCTTAATATTAACTTAACTTTCTATCTGCATAAGATAGCTGGAATGAAGACTGGGTACTTTCGAGCATGCTATTTGGAACTAACTATATACCACACTAGTAGGTTAGTATACAGTAAAGGCATGCTAAGGCTATAGATATTAATACAAATTAAATGAAATTTACTTCTTAGGAGTGCATACCCACTAATGGTTTCTTCTGTTTTGTTCACTGTTGTAATTAACGCAACCAGGATGTGCTTTTTCTGTGCTTTGTCCGTAATGCTCTAGTTAGGTCACGAATGTCCTGTGTTGCTGCATGAATTGACTGATTATTATAGGCCAACTTCTAAGTTCCTACTAATCTGCACAAGTTTAACAAAAGTAACGGAGCAATGTTGATTTAGGCCCACAATGTCATGTGTCTGTTCCCTGGCTGAACTATGATGCCTTGATGTGGATCAAGAATGTGAATCCTGGACCTGATTGACGGGGCTGTCAGTTTTTCAGTGAAGACCTGAAAAAAAAATATCTGGCCTCTTTCCTGTATTGATGCCATCTAAAGATTTATCACACTTTTTTTTTTTTTTTTAGCATTGTATCCATCTGTTGTACTCAACTACCTTTAGATAGTAATCGCTTCCAAAATCATGGTTTAATGAATTTTGTTTTAAAGGGAGAACCTCACATGCTCTTAAGAGAACTTCACAAATCGGCTTTCAAATGTTTTGTTTGTACGAATGCTCTCAGCATTAAGGCCTTCACATGTGATATTGAATACATGCTTTTTGTTTTTTTCATTCCTCACTGTAATGGTTTAGATTATTACAGGTCATGACTAGTTTGCATTTAGCTGAATAAGGAGGAATATATTGGCACACGCGTGCAGCTGAGCCATAGGACCTAAAAGTAAAGAAGCACAAGCTAAAAATGTGTTTGCTTGTACTTCAGTAGTAAGGTGGCTGCAGGAGGGTAATATCATGATTCACCTGGGCTAAGGACAGAGGCACTGGAATAGCCAAAGGATAGGGTGGTTGTCAGAATCATTATGGTTACTTGCGGTTGGGATCTCACCCACGTTCTGCTAAATGCATCTTTCCTTTGCCACATGAGCTGTAGTCTGGGCTTTCGTAAATCTGAATGCTTTGCACCAAATTTCTAATTAGGAATAACAACTCCAAGCAATTATGTTCTGTGTTTTACCCTTGAATTTATTTTTAGCTTTCACTGATTGCTACAGAGCAAGAGAAAATGGCAGTTGGGAATCACGGGGTGGGTAAAAAGCTCTTCGTTTTTTATTAGCTGCTTTCAGCAGATTTACGTACAAGTAATTTTCCAGTTTTTCTTGTGTGTATTCCTGGAGTAAAAAAAAGGCTTGGAAGTGGATTCTACATTTTTTTCAAAAAGTAAATGTAGGGAGAAAACTTACTGGTAAGTGTTGAGCTAAAGATAAAGATACCAACAGGAACCAACAGCATTGTGGAAGGAAAGGCAAGAGCTTGGGCGCTTGAAATCAGGCAAGGAAAGAAGGTGCTTTGGTGCAATACTCTGTATTAGTCTCTGCTGCTGGACTGAATGAGACTTCAGGCTGTGCAGTTATCTACCTGTATGGGTGTAGAAGCTTTTCTAACAAAATGCACGGCCTGGTGCTTCCCATGCACAGGTGTTCTGCCCAGGATTTTCTGTTTGCTAGGCTGTGTGAAGAAATGATCTTTCATTGAATTTGATGTCTGTGCAGTTTATTGGTATGAAAGCCTTGTACCTGGATGTCTTCTAGTTGTGCAGAGAGTGGCTGTGCTCTGGGTATCAGCAATGAAAACTCTGTGCGTGCCTGTGTGCCGGGAGCTCGGCTTTAAAGAACCGTCTGTAAGAAAGGAGAGAAGTCAGGATTCAAGCAGCAGCTGCAAAATGTGGGATGCTCCCAGTGCCAGGATGTAGGAAATTGTGGCAACAGTTTCAGTTGTGTTTGTTGGGTTTTTTTGTTTTGTTTTTTAAAAAGTGTGTGTGGAATTTGAGTAATCCAGCAGGAAGTGGGAAGCTTAATAAGAAAAGTTACCAGTTAAGGGTTTTTTCCAACAAAATTTTAGAATCATAAACGGATTCACTTGCTTTGTTACCGTGTCTGCCATAGTTAACAGAAAATTGTTAATGATTTTTATACCTGCCGTATAAAACAGGTGGTATTTTTTCTCCATTTACTGATCTGTTTTATATTTTTCTACCTGAAAACTATATAACTTCCAGACTATTTGGTAATTTCCCCTTTGATATAGATGGTCAAAGGAAGAATCCTTTCCTCTCTTGTATGATAGAAATAATCTTAAGTGTTTTCATATTGAATTTGTTTTAAAATGTTTGGGGATTTTTTTCACTGAGTACATATCAGGGGAAATTTATTAGCAACATTTAGATAAATCCACTTCTACAAATTGAAAACTCTTGCATCCAATTAAAAATATTTTTTTTAAGAAGAACATTACCTCCCCAAATTGGGAATATTAAAAATTTTGTCATAGTAGGGAGGTTGAAAAGCACATTTCCTTAAAAAAATTTCACTCTAGCAAAACAACCAGTTCTGCTTCATTGTTTAAATCCCCAACACATGACTGAAATTAATTAAACCAAAATGGTAGTAGTGTTTTATTTATTGGTCAACACTTCCAAACACACTTTTGCACAGAGAACTTGAGCTACCGACCAGCTTTTCACAAACAGCCTTGATACTGAAAGCTCCCCAAGCGACAGTAGTACAAAATCCCTGCACAAGGTACATCACTTGTAAAGGCCACCCTCTCCGGTTTTGTTTTTTTTTTTTTTTTTTTTTTTAACTTTTCCTTTAAAACTTGAAGGGAAACAAAGTGCTTCTACTGACAAGATATTTTTTTAATTCTGTCGGATTGGCTGAGACCACAAAAAGGACCCCTCTGCATAACGCTGCCTGTTTCTAGGGGGGAGCATTCAACGTGACATCTGGCTAATGTGTTTCTCGGTTTGCCTGGCATTCAATAAACAGGCAGGGTTATCAAGTACTCATTTTGTTTTCTTTCTCTGAGAGTGTCCCCTGGGCTTGTAAATGTAAATTTAATCTAGTACTGACATGCAATTAAAAATTAAAGGGAAGAAGTTAAAGAATTTGTAAAACGAACAGCATAAGATTTTTGTAAGCCCATTTCACAAAGGGTTAAGTGTAAGAGAGGTAGCTGAGATTATTTTCCTCTCGTTATTGGGTTCCTCATCCTATCAAAATGAGTTTCACTGACATTTTACCAGTTGTACAAAAGACATTCCTTTACATGTATTTCCAGTTTATTGATCAAGTAACTCAATCTGGTCTTTTCTTAAAAATATAGAAGACAATGGGTTGAGGAGGTATATAAACAGTATGGATAAGACTAATCTACTGTCCCCTTGAATGCATAAAACATTCTGAACTTGAATCATTGCATCTTGCAGTGTATATTAGTAGGGTACCCCTTAGCCCTCGTATTTCCTGATCAGAAAGGAAACAAATCTGTTTTCCCTAATTTCAGAGCAGAACAATGCTATTTGCTAAATTGTAATAACAGTGTATGATTAGCAGTTGGCGTTAAAAATAAAAATAGCTTGTAGAACTTTTATTGCACAATTTGTGTTTTAATGGGATTTTTAATATGAAAGGAAATTACCCAAATATTGTAGTAAATGTAATAAAGTAGTGCCTCTTATAATTTTTATTTCTGATTTCCAAAGCTGGTTAAGATAGAGCTGGATCACTGTGGTGTATCTGGAGGCCCCTCAGGGAAGTGTCTGCATCAGGAGGGTGAATTTTGCAGTGTCTCACAGCAGAGTGCCTTTGGAGCAACCGAACTAGATCCTTTCTGAATGACACGAAGCTGGGGGATGTGTTCTGGGAGCCCACCCAGTGTGCTTCAGCTGCTTGGGCTGGGGTGTAATTCTTGCTTCCCTCCCATGTGCCCCAAAAATGTGTGCAATATGGATGTTGGGTTCTCATGTGATGGTTATGTTCCTGGTGCATCACCTTACTTACTAACGTAGATGTGACCAATCTGGTTTTAACTTCAGACCAGAGGTTCGGGGCTGAGCAGGGTCTGATCTGAGCCAGAGCCCTTTGCTGGGGAGTTTATAAAGCAGCAGTATCTTGCTGGTCTTACTGGTTATTATCACATTCTCCGAAGGCTGTAGGAACAAAAACTACTGTACACCTCAGTGCAGGAGGAGCAGTGACTTCAAACAGGCTGTTTCAATAAGCCACTTCCCCTATGCTTAGCCACATCATCAAACAGACTATCCTAAACCGGCTGTTCCTTGCCCAGTTTTGTTAGCACAGATTTTGCTCCTTCTACCTTTTCTTATGCTGCAGCTTGCACAACTTGTTTTATAAGTGGCTTTGTATCACTCACAGAAGTGCAAACCCATTGCCTTGTTTGTAGCTTTTCTCCTCAATGCTTATGACTTAATCCATGTCTTCCCTAGAGTGGCTACGTAGGGTTTTTCTTGGTTGGTTTTAATTCATTAGTTTTCAAGGCAGGATACCCAGCACCCAAAGAAGAAGTTTCCAGATCGAGCTGTAATAACCCGGAAGAAAATAACCTGGCTTCATACCTATATTTGAGTAGTTGCAGCAGGCTTAGAAAAAGCCATGAACCTGTTGCGTTATGTGCTAATTGTTTCCTTCACATATCATCTGGATTAATTTATACTAGAGATGTCATTTTGCAGATTGTTTGAGCAAGCTAAACAGCTCTGCAGGTATGGAATATGAATTAATGAATCTATTTCTATTACCATATTACATTGTTACAATACTGTCTTTGCACCTTCCACATAAAATCCATTATGGTACTAAAATCCGCACTGGACTTCCTAGAAATCACTGAAAGGGGACAACCAGGAGGATCACCTGATCCATCTTATAATTCCCTCAATTTTGGCACAGTGCCTGATATTTTATGTGAATCTCTTTTGTCCAAATTGAGCTAACTAGTGCATTCTTCCAGTGGAAATGGAAAAACATTGATTGCTGTCCTCTTAGCAGCGTCTTTTTTTTTTTTTTTTTCCCTATCTTGGAAGGCCATGTAACATTCAGCTTCTCCTCTCTTTGACGTAAAACTGCTTTCCTTCAGCTGTTCTTGAACTGTTGTTTTCCAACTTCTTATCCCTCTTTTTCTCCTTCTCCGAACTCACCAAGAAAGCTGTTTAGAAACTATGCCAAAAACTGGGCACAGCCATCTGTGGCTTTTAGCAGGCACTCTTTCCCCACAATTAGTCACTGAATTGATGCTCAATACTGACCTCTTGGTCAGTATTATTACTTTTCATTTTTATATATGCGTATAGTCCTATTGTCTTCTAGGCACTGTGCTCTAAGCATGTCTTTGTTTAACTTGAACTTTTTTTGAACTTTTTTTCCAATTTATCAAAATCAGTTTGAAGTCTAGGCTTGTCCTCGAAATTTCTTGCAGCCACTCCCAGTTTTTTGACACTTCCAATTTTAATAGTTGTTTGATTCTATTATCCCAGTCGATACAGAAATTATTGGAGGGCGTTGGGCCTGAGGCTGAACCTTTTTCAAGACCACATTTAGGTCTTCCAACTTGACAGCAAACTATTGGTAAATACTTTTTGAATACGGTTTTTCAAGAGCTGTGCCACTTTCTGTGAGCTTGCTTAGGAGATTGTCACCCAAGGCAAGGCCAGAAAGCCGTCTGAATTCAAGCCACATCACAACTACTGCTGTCCCATACCTGCCAGGTCAGTTACCCTGCCAAGGCATCTAAAATAGCTTGATGTGGCCTGTTGTCAGCAAATCTTTTACCTCTTTATCACCTTGTTATTTGCCACGTGCTTATAAACTGTTTAGCAAATTGTCATTTTTTAGGGATTTCTGTGTGACTGGTGTCACTTGGTGTGGTTTTGCTGAAGGTAATGAACAGCAAGTCAATGCGTTGGGTTTGAGTGATGCTTGCAGAAGGGCTGTTTCTTGACTGGTTGCAGCGTGCGGGTGGCAGGTCTGACTGGCTCTCAGTTTATTTGAGTTGTACATGTTGCTTTGTGCTCTTCTTATCCTGTTTTGCAAAACACGGCATTATAATAACGTCCTGTTACAGTGGGTGCTCTCCTGTTAGTATCGCTCTTTCCTTCTCTTAAATCTATCTTCGATTCCACAACAATTTTGCATTTTAGTAAAATCTTGAATTTGAGTCATCTATAAAAGGACACTCATTCTCACTTTCCTACTAACTGTAAATTTTCTGGAATCCACCTTTTTGTACTTCTGTAATATTGTCAGCGTGGACAGTTTTCTGTGGTCTTAAATTTTTGAATGCTGTGCTTCTGCTAACAGGGAAATCCTTGATAGAAATTTTGTGTTACTCAGCTTGAGAATAAGATTTGCTTTTTTTTCCCCAAAGCAAGGAACCGACAACGTCCTAAACCTCTCTAAAGATAACTTTTGTAAGTAATTCAGCAATGAAAAAGATGCTTAAAATGATATTTCTCTATGTGAAACAAGATCTTCTTATTTGGAATATATTGAATTGAAACAATCAAACTTTCTTTTCTACTATCACCAGAGTATATCAGAAATGTGAATTAGTGAAATGAATTTAATTTTGTGTAAGGAAGATTTTCTGTTATGCAAAGGAAATTCCATTCTGGCATTTAACCTACCTGTTAAGTCCCAGTTGAACAGCAAATATTGTTTATGTTCAATTTCTCTTGTCAAGGATTTTTTATTATTATTATTATTTGTATAAACACAACATCCACTGAAGCTTGTATTAGTTTTTCTTGGTTGGGGTTTTTCTTTGTGGTTTTTGTTTGGTTGGGTGGTTGGTTTTTGTTTTGTTTTTCTGAGCACACATGCCATTGGAATTGAGTTTTTTTCACATGTGAAACTACAGACATGAGCCAAGTCATGAAGCTTACAGAAAACACTGTAGACAATAGCTGAAATGTCTTCGTTTCTTTGTAATTATAAAAATATTTTTTAATTTTTTAAGGAAATGAATACATGATAACAAAGTGAAAATCTCATTATTAATGAATAGACATTGACGATGTCTCTTCTGAAGTGGTGCCTGTCTTACTAGACTAAAAGACAGAACAACCATGGACCACAGGGAATATTCTAATCTCAATGTCATCAGTTGCATCCTGCCTATGGCAGAACCAAAATTTTAAGATTCTAGCTTTTCTGTGCATATATACAAGTATTGAAAGGTGATTAAGACATTACTTTGTGTGGTTCTTAGTACCCTTTGTCCATATGCCACTGCATGCAAATGGTATCGTAATATTGTTGTGAAAAGAGCAGATGGGCTGGTTCCTTCTGAACAACAGCAATTCACCACGTTTCTTTGACTTTCCCCCTATGATATTTGTACTAAAAATGTTGTTCTGGAGTAATAAACTTGGAGCCAGATGGATCTACCATTTGAACTACATAAACTCACACCAAAATAAATTCTGGAAAATGTTTTAATTTTAGAAGTAACAAATGGGGAATTTAAAACTAGCAAAAACGATGGTATCAAACTATATTTCATGCTTATAGATTTATTGCAGTTTCCATTACAAGTGCATTTTTTAATGAAAATGTAGAAAAAATCAATACAATCTACAGGAGAAGAAGATAACTCTTTCTCTAAAAACTCCCTGTATTGGCATGTACTTGTACTACTGAGAAAAGCAGGGGAAGGGAGGAGCAGGACTGCTGCAGACACTTAGTGTAAATTTGCCTTTCTCTTCTTGGAAAACAATCTGAATCCCTATCTGAGGGTGAGTAAATCCTGACCAAAGGCAAGGAAGTGAACTGCAGGGTTGTCTCCTGCATCAGTGCTATAAGCCAAGTTGGAGCACCAGTGCTGGAGACATCTCTTAGTTTCTGTTTCTTTGTGTGAGCTCAAAGAGCTTCTCTCTAAACACTACAGAAAACATATTTTTTTAATTAGCTGACTGACTTGTACCCTCTGAGACAACTGTTTGTCCTTCCAACATGGCAAACAAGAAGTTAATCTTTTATTTTCACTAAATTAAAGTTTTCTTTAGGGCTTTTTTGTTACAGAAGACTTCAAGTAATCCTAAGTGTTTCTCTGTCACTAATGAACCCTAGGAAAACAACTTGGTAGGGCAGACGTTTGGATGCCTTTAATCAATGATGAGTTTGAAAATCCTGGTGACTTGTTCCTGTTCCATGAACTGTCGGTATCACGTTTGGAGTTGACAGTGGTTTGTCATACGTCAAACGCTTTGGAGAATTGTCAGTGCAGCTTATACCCGTGGTAGAAGGTTCCACTCAGTCTTTTGGTCTTACGGACAATACTCCCTTATGCTTGTGTGTGTTGTACATCAGTTTAACTTCTAGTGCAGTTTTCTTGGAAAACTTCCAATGGATTTCTTCAGGAAATCAGTTTTCAAAGACTAGGTTTTTTAAAAAAAAAAAAAAAAAAAATTTAACTTCTAGCCAAAACATGTATGTGAGAGAGAAAGAAGTTTTACAGTAGGGTAAACCAGTCATCTGTAATGCAGGAGGCTCAGGTTCAAGTCTCTGCTATGCAGATTTCCCACTGCCCTCCTGGGAGAGTCCTGTAAGCATTATTTATCTATTTAGAAGTACATCTGCCCTCCCCCCCCCCCTTTTTTTTTTAACCCATTTTGTTTTCAGGTTTCTTCCTAGTTCTAAAAGGGAGAATATGATCTGGATTGCATTGTTGTGGTTTACAGTTCTAGATAAAAGTAATTTCTCTAAAATTGCATGAAATACTCCTTATTCTTTTAATTATTGTATTCTTAGTGCATTTTGCAAATGATTGTTGAAGTAAAAAGTTATTGGCTTATGTTTGGGTTTTTCCCCAAAATCAGAATATTGTCAGAGACCTTACTGTGTGTAGGCGTGCGTGAGTACCTCTCTACATCTTTTCTTTTCCTGCTTGTAAGCCAGCTTTCTCGAGCAATGTTTTTGGGAATGTGAAGCGTGCTCATCTTCTGCTTTCTAATATAGACCTGAGCTGCAGCTCAGTGGGAACAGAAACAATTGCCAACGGATAAAGCAAATTACCAAGTTGGGGCTGAAGAATGCTGGACAATGTGCCCAGACAGAAAAGGTCCTATCCTTTATCACAAGAAACTAGTTTTTCTTTATTCTTTGATACAGTTTTGGGTGAATAGATACCTGCTTTTTTATTTCCTCCTGAGTATATGAATAGTTAGTTTATGCCATAGAATATTGCATCTTCATCCTTTATAGCACTGAATTGAAAAACATCACCTTGGTATGAAGCTTTATATTTCTCTTGTGAATGATTAACTTGATTAAATACATTTCATCTCACTTTATTTCCTATTTATCATAATTACGCAGAACATATTTTTAATTAGAAAGAGTGATCCTTTCTTGCTTGGATTCAGAAAAGCATATGAAATCATCTATGGGGTGGGAGCTGTTTTTCCTTCTGTTTGGATGCTGTTGCACTAAGTTTCAAATACTTCTCCCCAGATGGCAATTCCCTTTCACAGATAAGGTTGTAAATGTCTCGGTTCTGTTTGTTTTCAGAATGAAAAGCCACTATGAGCTTAGCCCTTACAGGAAACTTTTTTACATGCTCTTGTCAGACATCCAAAATATAAGAGTTTGATTTGGAATGAAATAATTCTTGAAAGAAGTGAGACATTCACAGGAAAAGTCAATTGTGTTGCGTTCCAAATGTGTATTCTCTTTTTGCTTCCAGATCATTTTTGGCCAAAATAATTTCTTTTGAGCAGATCCAAGAGCTCAGTGCTTTGCTAGGAATTAGTCTTATTTGAATTTCTGTGAGTTATCTCACACTTCCAACCAGTAGCCATTTTTTCATGCAGGATAATTCACCTATTGGTTGAAAATATCTTACAGTTCCTTGCCCTTACGAACACAACAGTTCTGTGAGGGAGGAAATTTGTCTTAACCACAAACAAGTCATTGAAACTATTTGTATTTTGGTGTTCACGTACAGAAAAATATTTATTTTCCTAATGCCAGAAGAAACTCTTGATGCTTAGGCTTCAGAGATGACAATTTTGAACCTCCAGTGTACTGCTTGTGTTGTTTTACTCTGGTATGTATTCTTGCCTTTTTTTAGGTGAAATTGCTTGCACCTTAACCCTGCTGACATACTGCTGTACCAAGATCATTGAGAATTATCTGATTGTTCATAAACACATTTGTAGTGAAGAGTCATGTGAGTTGCGTTGGTTTGGGATGTTGACTGATGCCCTTTTTGGCCTTCACTTTTAAATTAGACTCCAGTTAAACACTTGAGTTTCAGTAGCAGGAGTACAAAAGTATACTTTGGGGAGAGGAGCAGTTTGGCAGGCAGAGGGGAATTTTTTTTTTTTCATTCCTTGTGATCAGTAACGTTTTCAAAATAGAAAGTTCTGATGAGAACTGGCAGAAAAGATGTGTAAATCCTCTTTTTGGATATTCATGTTCAGTGAAGAAATGCAAGAAACAAAAGACTCGCAGTAGGCAGTACAGGAAAATACCATGCCTCTAGGCAAACCAGCAAGGTCATCTTCCATCTGAACACAAGACTAAACTGCGTTCAGTCTACTGGGACCATATACAGGAATCTGATATTGTAATTTAACCATATTAAAAATGCTTAGTAACTTTTGGAATGCGTGAAGTAACCACATGAGCTCTACACTCTGTTTACACTCTCTTGATTAACCCACCCAAAGGACTCTGTAGTGTACAAAGCTGCAGCTTCTGAGCCCTTGTTAGCAATAATGTGTGTTAACTTTTAAGGGGGAAAAATGGGTAAGCAAGCAGAAGGGATCTGCAATGGTTTTTTTCCTCTCTCAAAAATGAGCTTGGCTTATCAAGGACAAACACTGTGGTGCAGAAAGCTCTCAAAGTACTAAGTCCTGCTTAACCAACAGAACCTGGTCGGTGCTGTGGTTATGATCAATCTCTAAAGCCAGAAAACAAATGCATGAATACAGCTGAAGAACACTCTAGTACTCAAACCAGGACAGTCCCGTATTTTTCATAAGGGTGCGTTGAGAAAAGGGTGGGTTATAGCTGCAGATTGTGCAGCCGAGGGAAGGACCAAAGGAAAACCATAGAGCCAATAATCATCATGGCGTTCCCGTGAAGCCTGCTACGGTCAGTTGAATCAAATTGATTTGGTCTGTTTGTGTAGTTGGGTGGATCAGAGAGCTGTTATCCATTAAAGAGTTCTGAATAAAAACCCTTTGGTATGACCAGCAACCGTTCTTCCTGCTCGGTGGAAATAGAAACATGTTCTCTAACACAGAGATCCTGTTCCTACGGGCTGTTGCAGGGATGTCTAAAGGATGAACAGCTTGCAATAAACAAGTTAGCACAGGTAGTGGAAGCAATATAGTCACGTTATGATGACATTCTGCCCAGTCTAACATCTTCTTTCTCAGCAGAGCTGAGAATTAGCGTTTGTGGGATGCAAGACAAAAATAACCATAAGGCACAGTTCAAAACTCTCCAGGTAGAACCTTTGTAGACCTCTGTCGCAGCCTGTTGAAATACTTCTAGGTCTTGGTGGAGTTCTGCCGACAGTGAGCCCTGTCAGGGAATGTGGGTATCTAGCTGTAAGGATTCAACCCTTAAATCACGGTCACCATGGGAAAATGCAAATAGGGCAAAAAAAAAAATTATTATTTCAAAATGGAAAAATATGGTTTGGGTTTTTACTAAAGTCAATGACACTATTAAGCCTTTATCAAGCATCTCATGATGATTAAAATGTGGATTATTTTAAATTAAGAAAAAAGATCCTTTATTTTAGAATAACATCATAACTGTATCTACACACATGTTCAAACTGTGTTCTCAACCGTCATTGCAGAGCAGTCCAAATGCTTTATTACAACCTTGTTATATAATTACGTGAATAATTACATTACTCTAAGTGCCATCATGGTCTGAGAAATGAAACAAACAACTGCAAAATCACCTGTAATTATATAGTTCCAGCATGATTGAATATAATGCATTCTGTAAATGTAAAGTGCTAGCCTTTCTAGAATGGCCTAGTTATTACTTTAAAACCGCCTGTATTATCTAAAAGGACACATATGTACCTCTCCCAACAACCCTTTAACAGGAAATTTAGGCGATATATTAACTGTGTTTGCTTTAAAACTGATCCGATGATAATTTTTAACTAACAGATAAATGCAATAACTGAAATTCACCTTAACTGAGATAATTACTATATGCTTACTATGGCATTAAAATACTGAGTGTATTTCATAAATGGGTAACTATGTTGCAGTTTCTTTTTGATATATTTCTGCTTAATGGTGGTGTGAGTACTGTAATTATCATTAGTTATTCATTTCTAATTATTTCCTTGCGATTTTTTGGCATTTACTAATGTTCTTTAATATAAGGCAATACTTGTTCAATTAGTGTTTGACGATTTTACATTTCCCTTACTGAAAATATATATATATACACACACGCATACAGTGTGCTACCAATAAAGGCTTATGGTTAATGGAAAATACAATAAAATTGAGTTTTTCCTTTTGAGGTGTTTGGAGTGGTTTCCCTGGAAAAAATACATGTTAATCTAAGATGAACTAATGCAAAGAAATGTGCTTAGCTTAAAGCTAAAATACATCTCATTTTAAATGTGACTGAAGGAAATCAAGCATCATCTCTATGAACTGAAGTCCTCGGTTTCACATCACATTGGAAAACAGTAGCTCTAGAAAAAAAACACATCCAGAAAAAATATTAACAATTTAAATGATCCTCAAATATTCATAGGCCAGTGATAACCGTCGATTTCAAGTGCTTTTCTAACAAAAGCAAGTGAACTCTTCTGTTGTTAATTGGACATTTAATGCAGACAAATGTACCCAGTGCCACAGTTAATCAGCAGGAGCGCTGCAGAGGGGGGCTCCCTTAGACTTGTTCAGCCTGGGGCAATGCTGTGCAGGGCTGTGCAGCACACGGGTACTGAGGATAGCGTTGGCCAACAGGAACACGGTAGTTAATATTTCTGAAGAGAGAAAATGACCTATGGGAAAGTAATGAATGCATTAAAAGCTGCTCTTAAGAGCCAGGATGCAGGACTGCATCTTGTGTCCAAGTCAATCATTTCATGAATTTCTACACTGGGAAGAGAAGGGAAACCCTTGGGAGAATCCCAGTGAAAGGGTAATAGTTCCCAGCTATTCACCCAGGACTGGAAAGTGATTGTTTTTACTAGTAAAGAGGAGGAGGATATGACTGATAATTAGATCAACAATTAATAAGTTCCTAATATGGGAGTGATATGCAAGTAGGTCAAGAGGAGAAGTGATTATGCTGTTGTGCATAGTAAAAGAACCAATAAGCAAGCATGGGTTTACCCTGGAGGGAGAGATTGGCAAGGTGCATTAGTGTTGGTTGCTGGAGGGCAAGTTCCCAAAGTATCTGTTGTTATTACATAGTCCTCCGCTAAAGCGCAGCTGCATCCACCCATGACAGTTATCTCTTTCAATCACGTTAATATCACATACTCTTGTAATTGCTGGGAAGGTGGGCTTGGGCCAGCCAGTGCTCTCTGTAGTTAAATTCAGTTTTACAAGATATTTCTTCAGTGCAGGAGAGGCAGTTTTATTGGTTACAAAGAGAACGTAAAGGAATTGCTACAGAAAAAATTCAGAATGGGAAGTAGTACTACTGTCACTAAATAATTAAAAATAGGATAGAGGCATTTATTTGGTATTTTCAGCAGAATGAGGCAGTGCATACTTGTGATTTTTCCGTGGGGAAAAAAACTGGCACGTACCCTACACAGATACTGGGAGGAGGGCTTAGGCATTGCTTCTGAAATGTCTTTAGATACAATGGTATAAAATTGCAATTATAAAAGTAAAGGTACCAAATAACCCAAAAAAAAGTAGTATTTTAGCAGGGATAATGCTAATTTTACGGACTGAAATAGCAACAGAAGCTCTGGAGGGTATGGAGAAGTAGCTTGTCACACTCTTCTGAGGAGCCGGCGTTACAGCTGAAAGAGGGACCTGTTAAAATAATAAAAATAATCTAACAGTAGCCATCTCTGATCTCTCAGAAATCCATGACTTTGCTAGGAGTAAGGAATTTTTAGCAATGCTGTCTCTAATTCTAAGTCTTTGTTAATATTTTCCTAACTTCCAAATATTAGGGGAGTCTTACCTGTTTCTTTAAATACCTAAGATACCAGCAAATGTAGAACAGTTGTATGTGTTCATATTTGAAGGGCATAGTTCTGTACACCAGCACAACCTCCTCAACTGTGTTTATTTTTGTTATGTTTTTGTCTTACTCCTACAGTATTGTCACAGAGGCTTGACCATAAACATGGTGCAGTGGAGGAGGATGTCAGATGTGAAGACAGTCGTTCCTAACAAAATTATGTGGCCTTTGTGGCAGAGTTAATGCAAAGAAAAGAGAAGTATCTTAATATTAAAGCACAGCTCTTTACTCTTCGTGCCATTTTGCTGATGTTAATGGTGAATTAAGGTCTCCAAAAAGGGATGAACAGGAGCTGCGTTACAGAAAGGGTGGCAGAACTTCTGAAGCCATCTAACCCTGTGAATCCCTCTGAGCATTCTCAGACCCTGTAGTCAAAGTAGTAAGTTATTGCACAGTAAGTTTAGAGAAGCTTCTGTGTCCTGGGCAGTCTTGTCAGAGCTGTCAGATGAGAGTTGACATAATTCTTTCCAGTGTCTCTTCAGCTGTATCTGCTCAGAATGTCAGCTAGAGGTAGTGGCATTTTTAATGGATTTTTCAGAACTTTTTTGTCTGATGTTTTGTGTTTCAGCTGAATCCTAGGGTGTTTTTAGGCAGTATCTGATAGTATCTGTGAGAGGAGACGTGTTTGTCAGCCTCACATAAGATGAATGGGATGCAGGAAAGAGGTGGGGCGTTAAAGCGGCACAGCTGTGTGAATGAATGATTTTCCAGGTTTGCTGGCAGCTTAAAAATGAATGTAACGTTGTTCAACATAAACATTATTCAGGGATTGAACAAAACATTTCTTTGGTTATATAAGGTGCTGGTATGAATACATATGAAAAACACATCCACCTTTCAGATTTCAAAATCCTGTGAAAGCAATCGCAAACACCTGGGAAATTATTTTAGACCAATTTCAGAAAGGAAACATCAAAAATATAGAATTCAAGACTGTTTGGAATCTGAAAAGACAAGACTGGAGGGTTATCACTAAAGTTAGAGTGATGAGGGTCCCTTGTAATCTTTGTCAGAGAACAATGAACCTCCCAGTTTAAAAATTTGTGAAATAGATGATGACTTTAAAGATAATTGTAACAGCGTGTCTTCCTGAGATCAGTATCTTCTTGCAACTATTGTGACCACAGTGCAGTCCTACTCGAAAACTCCTCCCCTTACTAAATCAAATTATGAGGTCATATTAGTAGTGTTTCCCCTATTTATTTATTTATTTATAACATTTCAAAAGGTACACGTGGCATGGTTTATTGCTTTACATTATCAGCCACACTTGTTTCTATACAGGTATTTAAAAAAGTAAAAGTAAATAATAAATAAACAGAATTTAACCAATGTTTTTATTTGGTTTTAATCTCAAATGTATATTTAAGTGCTATTATTGGAGAGTATATGTTAATTTTTAGTGAATGGCAGTATAATTATTCCAACAAAGTCATATAGTACAGTAACAGTCACCAAACCTTACAGCTGCCCTTGGCTACACTAACTTATGCAACCCTATCATATTTAATGCATATGCATACACTTTGCCCTCGTTAGTAGATTTGCTATTACTAAAGTTCTGTTAGGAAGCCAAAACATCATATTATAACTTTTATGTCTTCCTGAAGTTTAAAACCAAACCCAAAGGCAATAGTTTCCTTTATACCATTCCAAGTGGTTGGGTCCTCTTGTGCAAATGGCAGAGTTCTGTTATGGAGGATTGTCTGATTTAAAGTTGATATTTCTAAATCTGTGTGGATGAAAGAATCATTAAGACTTTGTCTACATGAGGATTCAGGAAAGCTGAAAACAAATCAAACCACATTAGCCTCCTAGATAGGCTTCTCGCTTAGAAATAAAGTGACCTTAGCTTCACTCTTCTTTTTTTCCCTTTGCTTATTCTGCAGGGCTGTGTTCTGTGTATCTGAGAAAGACAGTCCAAGATGAAGTTATTTATTTCTCATGACGTTTTCTAACACATTGGATACTTAGCTAATGTACTATAATTTTAGCTTATGCTCTTTCAATTAGGAAGACAAATTTCTTGTATTGCTCATTTACTAGCTGTTTTCGTGCTGCACTCATTATCTGTCTTGTTCCAGAGGAACAGACTTTTAAATTGGGAATGGGTCAAGAGAGCACACTCGAAATGACTTCTGACAAGCAGCTGACATTTTTCTGCACCTAAGATGTTCTAATCTTCATGCTAATAACGACCTCTATTCTCATAGAGTTTAATAATTGTTGATGGCTTTAGAAATAAAAAAGTAGTACTTAAGTCACGAGCAGTGTATGCTCCTGCGGAATGTAAGCTCAGTGAAGTGTCACCCTGCACTTCTAAAAGACTATGCATGTCTTTAATGGAAAATGTTAATTTAAAAAATGAAAAAAAAAAAAAAAAGAAACAATGCTTTTTATAACTAAGTATCTTAGAATGAAAATATATTTTTTTTTAGGGAAGCATATTTAACATTGAGAACAGTTAAACGTACATAACTTCTTGATTTTGGAAATTGGATCAAATAAGCATTTTTATAATTTTAAATCTTCATGTGTGAGATGGCATTTTTAGAAGTGTTTGAGTGGCATGAAAAGAAGAATGCAAGCGGAAATAATATTAGATTACATCACACAAAATGAAGCACTAGGTTGCTACGTCTAGCTTTTCAGCATTAAAGCCTGATCTAATAATGGTAATGGATATTTGTGTGGTTCCTCAGTAATGAAATGATTTAGTGAAGCCTATGTATGTGTAAAGGTTTTAGGGTTTTGTTCATTTTTTCTGTTGTTAAAGCTGAAGGATGAAAGGAAAAATAAGCCTTTTGTTTAGAATATGCTATCTGAAATGGTCTTTTTGTTGGATCGTGAATGTGGAAAAGAATTGGAGCAGAAAACTTGCATAATTGTTAAATAAATCAATAGCTTAAGAATTTTAGAACTAATTTATGTCTAATAATGGTAACATTTTTTGGACCTTCAAGCCAAATTTGGCTTACCATCATCTGTCATCTTCATACCTATTTAGGCAACTAAAACCCAGTGACTTGACTATTGCAAGAAACCATCACCTGTTTAAGAGATTTTGGCGGTATGTGGTGCCAGGGATTTGGTATTCATGTTGGCTGTGTCACTTCTCTTTAGTTCGCTTGTATGCCTGCGTTTGAAAGTGCTGGTTCACGTTTAAACATGATTTCTGATTACAGCCGTTGATTTAAAGGTAGTATGATTTGTGACCAAAGAGGCTTCTGTTAATTATGGCTCCGACCTTCAAAAGTAGATGTCTAACAATACAAAAAAAAGCCCCTCAAACCAACCAACCAAAAAGCCAAAGAAATACAGGCTTAATTTCATTCCTTATGAAGTAAAGAATTGGATAGGTTCAGTACTACAGAATGTTTGCGTGGAGTTTCTATACAGATGAAATCCAGCTTCTTTAGTGTAAACACTTGGGCCAGCGCTGAACAGGATGGCAGATCTCAGGAAAAGGAGAGGACAGCAAGGAGGGGAATGGTGGGATGGTGAAAGATGTGCCACAACAGCACTGTGATGCTTTGCAGCCCTTAATAGATTGCTGCACGCGGTGTGTCATTGCAGTTACATATTTCAGAGTCTCTCCACATACTTCTACAGCATACAATCAATTTTTACCACGCCTGTGTTCAGCTGCCCTTGGTAGGAGTCCAGTTACCTATATCTGGAAATACTTTTGTTCCTGAATGATGCCTTCTGCCTTTCTCTTAGTGATGCACTGCTCCCAAAAGTACCTTTATGCAGTGACAGTCAGTGAAATCCACAGTACTTACAACTAAATTAATGTTCTATTGCACTAAATTTACATCAAATACTACTGTGTTTCCAAGTAAATGTTTCACTCCAGGCCTAGATGTAAACATTTGTGTGTGGGTGACTATGCAGATAAATATTTTTAATTTTCAGCAAAAAGAAGGTATTATTGTCAAGCACTATGCAGTTATCCACCTATGACTTTTTGCATGAATGATTTATGTTCTATCTACACACGACTTAGATGTAATTTATATGGAGAAGCCATGACAGATGCCCTCTGTGTATATTACACAAAATTGGTATCTATCAAGATTGAATGCTTGGCACACAACAGGGCAATTGCCTGCAATCTGGAAGTGAGAAAGCCATAAAGAGCAGCAAGAAAGCAGAATAAGCACTCACATCTACATAAGTATGCAAATATGACTGATGGAGTGACTCAAAATCATAGCAATACTTTGGAAAAGTCCTGAGCCTATTTATCAGTCCCAAGGAGATAAAAACTATAGAAGCAGATGGATACAAGAGACGATTGATCAGGGATGATATGAATGCTTATGTAAAATTTTACCTCTATGCTGTACATTGAAAAAGGCATTTTTTTGGTCCAGAAAATATGTAGCTGGTAGATAAGCAGATAGCACAGCAATTGGGTGTCAGGCCCAACCACTAGTCTTTTGAAAGGTTGCTCCTAGATAAAGAATGAACATTTGCTGAGAAATGGGTTATACTAGAGTCAGCATGGTGTCTTTTCTGGTCCTGTTTTTGTGTAGCTTTAAACTAGAAAAAAAACTCCCATCTTTTTATTAGCTTTTGATTTGGGAGATATGGTTTCAATGCCCCTACTCTGTGCATGCTCCCTGTGTGAGTTTGGACAACGAAGAGTCCCTCTCATCTGATCCCATGGAAGAAAGCTTGGGAACCGGCAAGTACGCTGCACACTGAGTTGTTTCAGTGAGATTCGGGGGATGTACAGTGATGGATGTGTGCTGCTGCCAGCGTAAGTCTGTGGCTTCTCTGAGGCAGTGCAAAGACCACTTTAATATACGTGTAGATCAGCTTAGACAGCAAGAGCCAAAGTTCTGGTTATATAAAGGGATGTAGGTACACTGACTCAGCCCCAGCCTCCTTATCCTTCACATAAATGTGCATTTAAGGCGGTATTACTAAGCATTGCCTGTACCGAGCAGCTGTTCAGCTATGCAGTAGGTAGGAAGCTGATGACACCAGGCGAAGCATTGAAAAACTTTTCTTGATGTAAAGAAAATATCCACTTTCTTGAGAGGGAAGAGGTGCGTGTTGCGTAATCAATTTGAATTATTGGCAACCGTGTCTTTGAAGACAAAAATGGTGCCAATGATGTCACTGATTGATAGCAAACTTTATTTAAGCAGGTGTGAAAGAAAGGGGTTTGCCTGAAAGGGAGACATCTCGGAGAAAGCGCCACTTGACTTCTCTGGTGCCCTGCTTTCGCCTGCTGCTTAGAGGCAAAGAAATACTGGAGTTAGGGGGAGGACGAGGCTGTTCTTTTGGAGGGATGGAAAATCAAGGTGAATTGTTTTCATGGGTGGAGGTGTTGGTTTTTGACAGGCTTAAAAACTGCTGGAATGACCAATATTGTTCAGGTCCGTGTTGTTCTGTGAAGCAATAAAACTCATTTTACAGAAGGAGCTGATGAACACAATATATATGGTATGTGGTGTTTTTAACTTGCTCTTCTGTAAACAAACTATAGATAGGAAAAACCCCACACCTTTGAGCTAGACACTGTTGAGACGCTTTAAACACTGTTCTTCCATCCCTAAGAAACCAGATGTGAAACCAGATGTGTTTGGGCCAGGTTCTTGTGAGACAGTGGAAGTCCACTGACATTAAATGAAAGATACTGCTGTTTCAATTTAAAAAAAAAAAAAAAAAAAAAAAGGCAGCTTCTATTCCAATGCTTGGAAAATCAGTATAGCCCATCTGTAATACCAGTCACCACTAAGGCTGCATACCAATGATGAATTCTGTAGTTTGTCATGATTTCACCTAAATGAAAAAGCGCTATGTGAAGATATCGGAGCTATGAAACCCGAACTTTTAAAATTGGCTTTTATTACACTTTTGGCACCCTGAATTAGACTCGCACAGATTAGATAGCCATATATTACACTTGCATTTTAAAATGCTACATTTGGGAATAGATAAAAAAGAATTGGAAAAAAAGAGCTCTGAAGGTCACAATGGGAAAGAAGATTGAATAAAATGGAAACCTTTTTATTAAAAAAAATAATCCTGAAAGGATATTAGAGTTATGGGAAACTTTCATGAGAAATAGGCAGTTGCTCTGGTTATGCAGCTCAGGTGCAAGACAAACAACTGGTAGAAACAGTTCCCAGTGTTGTTTTTATTAAAGGCTAGCATGCAGGTTGTGGAAAACTAGCTAGAACCAGAATTGCACTAGATCTTAAGATACATATCTTGTTATCACAGTGTCTTTCCTGGGAGCTGTGCCTGTGCTGCAAGACGCATTGATACACTGGGAATAGATGCGTTAGCTAAAATGACTTAAACATTTAAAAAAAAAAAAAAAGTCATTCTAAAACATTGGAATGTATGTAGATGCAATTTTCCAATATATAAATTTCAGTAGTGAATGCTGACATGTAGAAAACTTTCGCCATTTTAACATCTTTGGTATTTGTAGCACCTACTTAGTCTCTGGGCCATCTGCTCTCCACTCCAGTTCAGCAGCACGTTTAGGTGAATGCCGTGAGATCATATGTCCTCTGTTTGTGAACTGATATGCCTTTCTTGCCGGTCCGCATGTAATATGCGTATTTAGCATTTGATATAGTCTGTCTAGCTTTAACAGCACTTGAGTGTTTGAGTGGACGTGATGGTGTCCGTAGCATCGGTCACGGGTTTGTGAAGGCCCACAAGTATCTGGAAAGCTCAGCTCTGGTTGAAGGCCACTGGAAAGCAAAGGAGAATAAGGCATTACTGCAGTAATGAAAAGGCAGTTTCTTGCCTGTCTCAGTCTATTGGAGAATGGAAACCCAGTGCATTTTTAGCAATATTTACGACTCATTTCTCCTTTCTTTTACACCACTGTAATTTGATTAAAAGAAGTTATTCCTTACGTACTACTATGTAAGTAAGAGGCAGGTTCCTAGGGCCAGCATGGAATTGTCAGAACAGTTTTTAATTTAACAGCACCAATTCACCAGAGGGTAGTGATATTAATTTTAAGTGATTCTATGAACTATTGTGAAATGCACTTTTAAAATTATTAAATGTTGAAATGCGCTAGCACTAGGAAAAAAAAATCCTTCTTTAAGACGATCTTATTAGTTTACTCAACAGGTAAGAACTAAATATTATATGTAAGTAGAAAATCTCAGCAAACTTTAAAAAAAATACTGCATTTTTCTTTCGACTTTATAGTCTTAAGCAAAGATGAATAAAACTTTCTGAAGTCTATTTGCTCATTCAGTTTAAACTGAAAGCGTAAGCTTTCAAAGGCTAGCTGTCAATGGAGTATTTCTGCAGTCTGCAACTGCAGCAAACCAGCTATATACACAAATTTAACTTCATTCACACAGCCCTCACTGAACTATTGTTGGAGCACGGGGCTTTTCCCCTCAATTGACCTGCCTTCCAAGCAAAGCCTTTCACTAAACTTCACTTTTCTCTGATAATCCCACTCATTTTGGCTATAAGAATCCTGTTGCTATGAGAATTACAAACCGCATTATCTGCCTTTTCCCAATTACTGTTTTTTATCATGAAGGAGATGATGTACTTCAGTTACTCCTTGCTATAGTACTCTGCTTTCTCACTGCTGAGCTGTTTGTTAGGGAACAGCACTAGAAAACGTCAAGGGTTTTTTCCTATAAAGCTAAAGAGATACTAAAGTATTTATGACAACATCAATTTATGAAACATTATTTATGTGAACATTAGATTAGCGATGTTTTAGTGTTATTCTTCAAGTCACATTTCTCCACTACTAAAAATGTTGAGGGCAAACATACAAAAAAAAACCCCCAACCTTTCCATGTTTTAAAAGCGTTTCTTCTGTAATGAATAGCAACTGAAAAGTATATTAATTTACTGTGCAAAGCAAATACCTGCATAGAAAAGGACTTTTATGTAGACAGCCTACACATATCCTTGGTTACAATGTAAATTCTTAGTGTGCAATACAAAATAGTGTGTCATAAAAATATTTCTAGCTAAGAAAGGATCCTGTTTTTGAATGTTCCTTTCTTTTTAAGCTGTTAAATGAGAAAGTTTCACTTCCTCAAGTGCTAATCAGGTACTCCCTTTGGCTTTTGCATATCACTAAATACCTTAGCCACCTATTTTACTTGAAATATGCGTATCTGTTGAAATTTACTGTAGAAACAGCATACATTCACAAACACATTTTTTTTAAAAAGCAAATAGGCACATAGATTCCATGAAGTTTTCAGAAGTTTTTCTTTGTTTTGGTAAAATGATGTAGGATGACATTATTACTGACAAAAGCAAGTAGGCACTTTGGAGTTGGGAAGCCAGCTTGCAGTGATTCCCTCTAGGACAGGAGACAAATTCCTTCCTAGGGCTGAAGGTGAGGCTGATTCTCAGGAGGCAGCTGTCATCACCTCTATGGTCTGCTGGATCTCACGATGCCGCTCCTCTCCTGTTTGTGTTCTCAACCCAAATTCTCATACGAGTATTGCATACTCTGTTCCAGGGGATGTGAACTCAACACAAATTAGACACATGTAATTGCTTCTTCTACATTCTGCTTCCAGCAATTATGAGCACCTGCATGGTCTAGAAAAATCTCGGAGATTGAATCAATAACCATTGAATGATTTCTAAGATAGCATGGTATCTGATGAATAAAAGGCTCACAGATGAAGTCTGTTTTGGTTTTTTTTTATATAGTTTTCTACTTATTCAAGTAGTATCTGTAACAACAGAAAAGAGAATGATATTTTTGAACTAAGGGTTGAGACTCTTATATCGCAGCAGCAGCAGCAGGAGACCAGATCTAATTCTTTGGCATTATGAATGCAAAGACACTTTTTTGTGAAAATGTGAATCACCTAAGTTGCCTGTGTCTAAAGGATGTACCAGCCTTTAAGCAGAAGTAGCTTAGGGAGGAAAAGCAGCAGCTAATTAGCAAATGCATTTGTATGCACGTTATTGTGGCTGATTTATATGGCAATGGCCATATAAATCTGTGGACAAAATTCACATGCTGACTTTGTTCTTTTCAGAGCCTCTTTCAAACCTGTGCAGTGTTTTGTAGAAGTTTGTCTGTGTAAATGTAGAAAAAGCTTATAAACTTTATAGCTTCAGGTTTCAATATAGATAATTTCTTAGTTTTCTTTAAAAGTTCAATTAAGTTATTGTGTACCCTGGCAATGTATATTTGCATAAGGCAACAAAGAAATTCTCATATATAACAATATATTATGAGATAGAGCTCTGTCAAAACAAACCCTTTTTTAAAAACAACTTTGCAGGCATTTATCATACAGAAATGTCCCCTTTAACAAGTGTCAATCTCTACTCCTAAACAAAAATGCTCTCATTTTCATTACTGGTAAAACGTTTAATATCAGGACAGCAGAAGCACTTGTTGCGATCAGACTTAGTATAAGCTGATAAGGTTTACATTAGAAATTCTATTTTAAGGTTTCCTCCTTTGAAACAATCCACAGGCAGGGGAAAGAGATATTCTACCAGGCAGTGTAGCTATGTTATTTTCTCTTCAGTTAATAATATTGCAGGATTACTTAAAATCATTTGAGGTTGGGCTGCACCTTGCTAGGTGTTTGAGACTTGACAGAAAGCACGGGTCTTTGGCTTCCTGTGGGTAGGATCCTGCGTACAGCAGGAGCTGACCTGACAGAGGTGCTCTGGCTGCTGCTGCCCCTTGCCCTGCAGCAGTCGCTTCGACTCCCTGCTCTAGGAGGAGGCTATCATGGATTTTGGCAGAGCTAGCATCCTACCAGATCAGCCAGCTACACTGAGCCTGCCTGATCCCAGGGTTCATGGGGAGCGAGCGGTAAGATGGAGGAGAAAGGGGAAGAGATCAGAGGTGCCCTTTTTTCTTGGCTACTTGCTCATCAGCCTTTGCTAGACGGTTACACCGGGCGCTCCGCTGTGATGTGGAGCCCGTGGGGTGGGCTTTGCTAGCCAGCTGTTTGGGGTGAAAACACCTCCCTGCATAGCAAATACTTGGAAGTCCAGTCTCTCCGCTGCTGCTCAGGTATTTAAGAGTAAACTGGACTAGGAGCCAATTTGTATTCTGTTTTGATGGGAAGAATTTTCCGATACTGCCACAGTCCTCTGCTTAACACTGTTATTTGTCATTTAGTGGTGAGGCAGGAAGGAAATCAAATATTTTACTAGAATTACTGTAAATAAAAATATTTATGTATTATTGAAGGAGGGGAGAAGCCTCCCTTTCAAAAGAGGTACTATTGCTTCCCACAAATGCTGAAATATGATCTAAAAAAAAATAAACCTAATGCATCCCACCCAGCAAAATTCCTGAACTGAATAACACAGACGTAACAAAGACTGAGGAAAGCGGCTGTGAAGGTGTGCTGTGTTGACAGACAATGCATTTTTAGCAATGTAATTTACTCCTGTTCAGCTTTACTGACCTTTTGAAAGATAGAAGTAAAAATATTATTCTCCGTGGTCTGAGTTATTTCAGCTGTTTCAGCTACTGTACTCGAACACACAAAGGCTTCATATAAAAGAAGTCCCAAGGGAATACAGGGTTGAAGAAATTTCTAATAGTTGAGGTCTGATTGTTATAACCCCGAGTTGTAATGGTATGCGAGGGTGCAGAAGTAAGAGGGTTGTTTATTTTCTCCAAGCTCAAGTGGCAAATTTTTATTGCATTTTTGTTTAAAAAAAATTGTTTTCAAAGCCCTGTCCTGGGAAATACAACCTAGGGATCGAAACTGTAGAAGAGTAATTTTGTTTTTACCTGAGATTTCAAGCTCTTTTCTGCAGGATCAGTACAGGACAAGTATCATGTGAAGGGAAACCAGTTTTCCCTGCTGTGTAACTTGCCCGTGGCATGTGGTACCACGTGCATCTGCGGGGCAGCAGCCTCTATGCGGCTCCCACAGCTGCTGTTGCACAGCTGGAGCTTAGATGCAAGGAGTTGAAAAGTACACAGCCATTATCTTGTCTTCGGGGTGGAGAAAGGAAGGAGAAGGAAGCTTTTGTTACCTGGATTGATTTCTGTCAGTTCTCTCTCTATTCTGACCACAGGCTTTAGAGTTTTACTTTCAGGAATGTTTTCCAGCTCTTCCTATGTTAATGTGTTGACCAGGTAGCATGCAGCGCTGATAAATACTTTTTTGCCATTCGATGGCAAATGCATTTGTCATTGCACATAAATGTCCATTGAAGCCAACACTTCATTGAACATGACCAGGATACGCAGATGTTACATCTTACCTGATGTTCCACCAGCACAAAAAGCTGCTATGAAAAGGCACGGTCCTGTGCTTCCCCATCGCTAGCAGAGCAGTGCCACCCTTGTGCGATGTCCCCCTGCTGCCAGCACATTCACATGGCCTAGGTGAGCAAGATGATCAGGATAAAAAAGTAATGTAACAACAATAAACTAGTCCAATTTATCATACTGCTGTACAAACACTTTTGCCAGAAATGCTGGGCTATGAAGGATAAAATTTTAGTTCCCAGAAAATAACACATAGACAAATTCAGAATCCAGATGAGCCATTAATCATATGACAAATCAGAAAAGGAAAAATATGCTAAACTGCCCTAGTATTTGTCGTTCTTAATATCTGTTTTATTATTTTTAATGTGTTTTTCTTTGAAACTCAGAGTTCATTAGTGTTCTACCCTAGAAACTTGTGACATCCTGTGACTATGAGTAACAGGAGCTTAATGTTATATGTAGCTATTGCAAGTAAGATGGTTTTTTGAGTTAAATCCATGGTACAGGAAGGGGTGAAAGGAGATGAAATGAAGAAATTGCTGTACTAAAGCATAACAGAAATCAATCTAATTTAATATCTTTCTCTGCCAGTGGCCAGTGCCAGGTACTTCAGGAGAAGATATGAGAAACACTGTGATAATTGCTTTCACAGGAAAAATTTCTTTTTGCTGCTTCTCTTATATTTGTGGATACCACATCTTGTGATACAATGCATTAAATGCTTTCCAAAATTTTACTTTAAGATTCTTTTTGTAGAGCCTCTATAAGTTCTTTTTATTGAAATAAACATCTGTTCCTTTTTAAAAAATTGTACTGATTTTTGGCCTCAATGATACTCATTCCATAAGATCTCATAGGCTTATTATGCTTTGAGTGGAAAAAGTATTTACCTTCACAGGTTTTTAAAATTACTGTCTTCCAGCTTCACAGAACAGATGACAAGAGAAATAGAGAGAAGTTCCTATTATAACTTCTGTATTGCTTAATGTTCCATATAAATTATTGTGTCATAGTTCTGTGGCAACGTACTTAAAAGGATTACATTTTTCTGAAGCTGAGATTTCCTTAAAAAGAAAAAACGCATCAAAGAAATGGAAAACTTCTGGGAGGAAAAGGAAATTAGTATTACACGTAAAGGGACATTTAAACATTGCCATTTTAGTTGCTATTTCATGATTGGCTTTGCTCATTGCGGATTATTGCATTTCTTATATTTTTTAGCTTTGAAGCTATACCCGAAAGAGCATACCCACACACTTTGATACATATGGACATTGTCATCGTCACCCACATCACGCTGACAGCTGTAGAAGTGTTTGTCCCCAGAATGCAGTTAAGCACTAGAAGCAGACTACATTGCCTTACTGATCATCTGCCATGGTGTTGGCAAGCATGCAGAGTTTGGTGGTATCTTCAGGGCCAGCTTGAGCTTCGGCATGATTTTAGGAGTGGTTTATATTAAGCTGATCAGGATCAAGTTCAAGATACACCGAAGAAGGATACTCTTTTTCTGAAAAACAACTGTCATCAGAAAGTTTTGTGTGGTTTAAAATTGTGTCTCTCAAGAAAAACAACTTTCTCACACAGATCTTACGTTCTTGTAACTCCAGAATGTGTCACAGCTGGTTGTGCTTTGTAGCAGCTGATGGATTGATACGTGACCAGGCACCACTGGCATGCCTCAGCAAACTTTGGGCCTTTTGCAGTGTCTGGAGGAAGGCAGCCAGGTGCTAAGGTGGACATAATGCACTACATGACCCGGAAAAGGAGGTTTCCCATTCATAAATATTGGTACAATTTGTAACGATGGAGCTCTTAAGTGTGGGAGTCCTTAAATGAATTTCTCCATCTAACAACCCGTATGAAAGGAAAAGATTTTAATGTCCAGGGCTGAGGAGGTAGAGTTAATGCAACTGGAACAGTGGATGAAAGCTGTAAGTGTTCACAGGCGTGCACGATAATCCAGGGTGTTGGCTGCCCTCCCCATTCCCAAGAAACTGAGAACTGTCTCTCAAGGTCTGCATCCCTCAGTTTGGTCACTACCATCAGATCTGCTGTCTGATGGAAAAATGTCACATGCAACCACTTCTTCCTAGACGTTGCCTCCACAAAAATAGTGCATTTTCAAAACAGCAGCAGGTACTTCTTACCGATAATTTCAGGTTTGAGCCGAAGCATTGCCATACCTACACTCAATGGCAGTGGAGTCTGCGAGCATATAAGCTATCGTGTAGGTGTTGCACAATTGAACTCAGTTCAATTTTTATCTCAAGGGATTTATGCCAGTTTACATCAGCTGAGAATCCATGTTTTTCTATGTTCTTTTCTTAGAACTTCACAATAGAACAACATATTCCATTTTTCTTATTTCAGGGACAGTGGTATTAATCGGGCACTTGAAGTACTCAATACTGCATTTTGCCTGAATCGTTTAGTTGTACTCTAACACTTTGTTTTCAAACTGAAACACCAGATGTGTCCTCACAGCCAGGACATGAAGACAAACTATCAAGCCACCCTGCTGTATGTAGTTGTGAAAACATAAATTAACCTCAGGCACAGTTATTCGACTGCGTTTCATGACCCCTTTTTAAAACATTAATGAATGTTTAAAGTCTTTTCCCCATGCGGCTAACACTCTGTTAGTTCAATGCTAGATAAGACGCCACAGTTTTGTGTTATCACTTGAAAAAACATTGAGACAAAACCCCAGCTGATTCTCAGGAGATGACAGCCTTCTACGTTTATGCCAAGAAGATTAAGACCAGCGTGTTTGTGATGGCTAAATACAGATTTTGTACAGCCATTTCCAAAGGAAAGGTGCGTGATGAAATACTTGCTCAAGAACGCTATAAATGCCCAAGCAATTGTGTTTTTGACTAGGTGAAAAGACAATGATTTCTGAAGCTCAGTCACATTGAGCAGTTGTTATTATATGATTTAGACGCTTGTAGGCTGCAGTTGCATGCATTTACCTGTCGAGTTTGAAGGCAAAAGGGTTTGACTTCTTTTTTTTTTTGTTATGGTGTGGAAGAAATGAAAGTGCGGACAAGAAAGCCTTTGCATTTCTCTGTATATTTCCTTCAAAATAATGTCTATTATTCTTTGCGATTTAAATACTACATTGCAAACAGTGGGGGGAAATCACTGTTCTGTTTAACACAGGGACACTGACATTTTTTTGACAAACGCAGAACAACAAGTAGAAAAAAGGAATTAGAAAGTCAGCATAGCCTAATTATTCCCACACAGCAATGACAAACACAGTTTCTTCCTCTGTGACAGACTATGACAAACAGAGGTAATCAGCCTGGAAGTCTGATTAGCCCTCTAATCTAATTCCATGTATTCCCTTACTGTATATGAAGTACCATTCAGTGTCATGTATAGGAAAACTATAATAAATATCATATGGATCAGAGAAATGTTCACAGGCAAACAGAAAGCATCTGATCCTTCGGGTCAGCCGTCTCTTGTAAGGAAGGAAGGATAAAGTCTAGCTGCAAGTAAAACTGTCCTACAAATGCTGTTGTGCCCTGGGATTGATGCGTTTGGTGTTCAAGTTGTCAGTTCTGGTCACACAGTGGCTTTCTTGGCCAATCTGCAAAAAAGACTAGCAGAAAAGTTCCACTAAACCAGTTCTGTATCCTTTAACAATTGACAAAAGGGTTTTTCTGTATAGAAGTTTTCATTTTTTTTCTAAAAATGCTTTTTCCCCCAGACTGCACACAAACATTTTACTGTGCTTTACTCTATTTTGTTCAATATACCAACCACAATATGTATTTATTCATTGTCACAAGATTGCACTAGCCACATTTCTCTTTTGCTCTGTCTTTCCTAACCTTAAGCTTGAGGCACTCCAATTCTGAAGGCAATGCTTCCTAATTTCAGTGCACAGGTTCTTGACTATTTGGACCCATGGGATCCTTCAGTGGTACATCACATGGGTTTTCCTGTGCTAATTTCTCAAGGCTGTCATACAAGGAAGGTTAGATAAAAAATGCGCAGAATAATTTAGGCAAACTTTTAGTGATGTGTGCCAAAAGATTTGTGTCGCTGATATAGAGAATAAAAGAAGAGGTTGACTATTTGTCACAGACTTCGTTCAGGTATTTTAATTCTTCTATCACAGTGGGGCAACTGAATGTGCGGAGACACCCAGGTAACAGGGCGTTTGCCAGCGAGGCCGTGTCTGCGGCAAGGAGTTCAAATACCTATCAGCCTGCAGATGTGGTGCAAAGCACGTCTCTTGAGATCTTTTCTTTTGAATGAGGCACAGGGAGACGGTATTCTTTACAACACTTTAAGAGAAGCTATGCTAAGAAAAAAGACATTTTAGAAAGCAGAGTTCGGCAGGTCCATTTTGACAAAGTCTGTGTGCTCTAGTGCTAGTCACATGGTCTCTCTGTGTTTCTAAAAAGCTGTTTGAATACCGGTGTCCAGATGCACACAATTTATTCTGTTAATGTTGGGATTGCTTTTTGCCATTCAGTGATAGAAATCCAGCAATAGCTGGTGAAAGTTACTGCAGAGCCTGCTGGGTCAGGCAAGTTACAGACTTGCCTGAATCATGTTCTCAAAACTGAGAATGATGCTTTCTTGTGACATACATTTGAGAGCAGGATTTCAAATGAATTATTGTACCAATGAGGGATTGTATCCAATCCCTCCCTAACTAACTGTTCTTTAGGGACGTTGGATGCAAGATAAGCTTTATCCGCATACTGTAGATATGAATCCAGGTGGGAAATGAAAATTACAAAATAAGGTACCTGGAAACAGATTCTATTCTTGCTATCAGATTGCTTCTGTTTTCCTTTTCATATTTTGTCGTGTTCCTCCTTATCTGTTTTATCCTCATATTTGTCTACTTTTAATCCCATCTTCATTTCTTTTCTTCAACCTCCTTTGGAATTGATGGATTTATAGTGAGCTGGAAAAGGCTCAGCTGAAGATGCTCTGTAGTCATAGGCCATGTAGTGGTGACACATTGATTCTCTGGATTTTCAGTACTGGAGTGGTCTTTTGTTTTAATTGTATATCTCCTTCCTATCTTCTATGCCTACCCTCTGTCAACATCCTGATTATCGTGGCATGTGTCTAGATTAATTTGTTTTATACCCATAAGACCACAGGCGTTGCTCTTCATGGTATTACATTAGCAGGCTACTCTGCAATCTCTGTGGGACAGACAGTTGCTGACTCTACTAACATCTGCTTAGTGCAAATTTGGTTCTTGCCATACTTGATTTTTGGGGGGCTCCATTTTGTCTTGTTTAAGGTTTTCTTTATAGATATTTGAAAGAAATCTGTAATGTTGATTATCTGGGGGTAAAAATTCCATGACAGCCTTAGCGTGAGTCTACTGTCAGAAGAGCAGCTTGTGTTCATGCAGACCTACGCAGCCTGTGTCGTGAGTTGCTTTGCCATGGATCGCAATGGTTTCATTCTGCAAGGATGCACCTTAACGCAGGATTCCAAACCTTCATGGAGACAACAGATAAATCCTTAAACCTTCTGCATTTTCTTTTGCTATGAGTACCTGCAGGTACTGGAGTTTGCTTATTTGAAAGCTGTAGTTTTTAAATTGCAGCCTATAGTTACTACTACCTTGAAAAATCATTGTGTATTAGAAGCTAGGTCACAGTACAAGAGAACTTTTGAAAAACCCTGAAAGGTGCACACCTGCCTCTGTATGCATCCAACTATAACTTAAGATCTGGCTTTTTATCACTTTGTCTTGTTTATATGTTTTACTGTTCATCCAGGAGATGAGCTAGAACATCACCAGGAAAAGCTCTGTTACAGTTTAGTGAACAAGCCTTTCCCTAACCTGGAGGAATTAACCACAGGATAAGAGATAATTGTCTCTGAACTTGTTTGCCAGCTGTGAAGAGCCAAGTAAAAATACAAAAATATATATCCCATGGATGTGGCAATGGGCAAAAAAAAAATCTGATTTATGATTTGGATGTCAGACCTAAATAATATGATATGACAGGGCCTAGGGTTCATTGTTATAATTCATATCTACTCTAATAGTAGTCACAAAACCTAAAGCATAGGGCTGTCAGCCAATTAGTTGTGAATTAACAGAACTTCACTGAAGTGTCAGAGGCAAAGACAAAACACTAAAATGTTTTATATATGAATATGATATATTTATATGTGCTTCCTAGCATGCAGTCCAAGGCCCTGTAATGTGTATTCTAGCCTCTGCTCTCTGATTCACCAGTGTCATCGCTTGATTTCTCCTTCCGATTTTCTGTTACTTGATGGAACTGGTAAATCCCGAACCCCCAAACTGTGCTGTATTATACTCCTTGCTCCTGCAATTCTTACTGTCAACTAAATGATGAGAATCATAAATTTCCTGCCATGAATTTCCATATGTTAAATTCTTGTAGAGGGATTATAACACAATGGGATCACTCCATTTCTTGTTCTTTTTCATAGCCATGAATAATGAGTTTTAATTTAAAATAAACAGGTAGGGTCGTCTGAAGTATACTCTCACTGATTTTCGTAGGCGCTCTTAACCATTACATCTCTGTGAAGATGGCACACTTAAGTGTTTACTGCCCTAGTTTACCTCTTTAAAAAGCGATGCAAGCTGTTACATTTGACACTGTGATGTCTTAAGGTGACTAAAGTAATTAGCACCCAAATTCCTCTGGCTCAAAAAGGGAATAATCATTAAGGCCTTTATGAATATTTCATTGTTACAAAAAATGTGCTATTATACAATTGCTTTAACTTATAAATCTTAGTAAAATATTCGCATTATATCATATTAAAGCAGACAATAAAATGAAGAGAGTGCAGGAGCCATCTGCCTCGTGAAAAGCTTGAACTAAACCTGACTCCCCAGTGTCCATGCTGATGGTCGAGCCTGATGCTATTTGAAGGCATTCCCCCATGAATTTGTGACAGGATGAAGGAAATCTTCAACAACAGCAGGCATGGGGAAATGAAATCCCCTTCCTCTCCACTAAGCGCAGCTAAGAGAAAACAGGAATGACTGTAGAGTCTAAATTTCTGTTGATATCTGTAAAATTTGCTGCTGTTGCTAAAACTTTACATTTTGTTGCTAAAATGCCACATTTTCTATAACTAGAGAAAAAAATCATCTTGTACCTCTCCAATCTAATTTTCTGCAAATGTCATTAGCTGTAGATTTCCCCTGTTATCTCTTTCTGTTGTAGCCAAGGGGAAGAAGAAAAATCTTTTTGGTCCTTTGGGCCCATCACCAGGGATATTCATAAGTGAATGGGATCTCTTCAAGAAATGTCATGGTTAGGAATTATGTTCACATGCAACAGACAATAAAGGAATAAAAAACAGTGGCAGGTCATTACTACAGATCCTCTTTTTCTTTCCCAGCGTACCCCCCAGAAAGTGATGGAGATAATGAAACATATTTAAAAATAATAACTCACAGTGATGACAAGAAAACCCTGAAGCCTCATTTAACATCTGACTTTATTGGCCCACTACCTTCACCATTTACTATACTGTGAAAATCTTGGACAACAGCCCAAAAAGGAAAGTCACAGTTGTATTCCTAAAATAATGGAAACATGAGCTGAGTGGTTTGATATTCACCAGCCAGTGAAATGAAACTGAAGAAAATTGGTTATTAGAAGACCACTGCTGCTATACACCAGAATCTCCTACGGAGGCTATTTGGAGCTAGGAGCAGAGAGGTGAGGCTTTTGAGAAAGCAGTTCTGCCCACAGACTGATCTTTCCCTGAGTGGAGAATAACTCCCTGGCTTCAGGGACAGCACTCTGCAGCTACAGCATTGCTTGACTTGAAGTCACTCAGGAGGGCATTAGTTAGAGACATCCAGATTTGCTCTGAGATACCTCCTGTGTCTACACGGCAGTGGAAAAACCCTGTGCAGAGGTTCCCAAGCTGGCTCTGAGGAAAAAAAGTAGCCCTTACAAGAATGGCATATTTCAAGACAAAGCAGTAGTATGATCATTTCATGTCATCTCTGGTTAATTCATTGTTTTGCTTGGGGCTCCCTACTGCGTTTTTACTCGTGCTGCATTTTAGTGTACAGGTTGGTGTACATGCTGGACACCTGTGGCCTGCAACCAACTCTTTACCTTCTCAGTGCTTCAGAGGAGCCTCGTCCTGCAGTGAGGAGGTGGGGTTGCTCGTGCTGGTGGGGTGGGGTGAGGACAACAGCCTTGTTGTCACCCTATGCCTTTTTAGGAAGCCAAACCAAAGTGTACAAAGTTATGGATTTGTGTTTTTCACTACACATAAAATATGTACAAGATGAAGAAACCTGTGAAGTGCTGGCTGCAATTAAAGACTAATACAGTTTATGGAGTAGTACAGACAAATTTACTTTTTACTGATTTGCGGAGGGGCTATTTTTAGTCTTTTCCTGGGGGGAGATGGCAACCCCTGATATGTTTCCTGATAACTTACTCATCTGTCAGTGCTCTGCACTGGATCTCGCAGGAAAATTTTCATCTATTTACATCTCAATAGCAGTTTAGCATTGGTGGTGGTGCTCCCTCTTTCTCACTGGCCTCCCTCAGTGTCATGGTTTGGGATGAGACCTCAAACCAGGACACTCAGGCAGCTGGAGTGACCGCAGCCCCCTCTGAATGAGGGGCAGGGGAGGATGCTCTGACGTTTTTGCGCTGTGCAATGGTGTGTTTGAGCATGCTGGAGAGATGAAGGGGGAAGACGAGGTCACAGCTGTAGTAAACCTGCTTTGATAGGTTTCTTAGAGATAACTGGTATATTGGCTGTACGGTATCTACCCATCGATTGTGTAGTAGCAGCAGCATGATATTCATGCACCTTATCACTAAGAACTGGGTAAAGCCGTGCTCAGGGAGAGCATGTTGTCTACGGGGAAAAATCTTTCTTGTTATTTGTCAAGTGTTATCCAAGGAGGTACTAATGGTTTGTTTAAATAGATACATACACACACACATACATATATATGTCTCCTGATATCTGGAGAAACAAATATTTTGTTAACTGTGGTGTTCTTTTTGTGAGTGAGTTTTCATATTTTGCTTTCCATCCCCAGAAAATCCCAGTAAATAGGGATTATGTGCAGCAGGGAGATGGGATTCCATCCTGCGAAAGCTGCTGTAAATAGGAATTATGTGAGTGAATTATGCACGACGTAAAACAGAGGAAACAGAACAAAGTAGTAATAGTCACTTTGGAAGGCTTTAATTATCTTTAGACAGCAAAAACAGTTGTTGTTACAGTTTATGACTCAAGCTGAGCCAAATCCCTTTTGCACCATTTGTCCAAAGTGGTGGGAGTGAGAAAATGAGAGCACAGAATAGCCTCTAAAGGCATTTTCTTTGCATGTAGTTGTCAGGGAATGTACAAGTCACTAACAATAAGACTATAGAAAACAGAACATTTGAATTCCTTTCCCTAAAAATAAATTGGATGTGTTCACATATTTGTTCTCAAATCATATATTTAAACATTATTGCTTCATCAACAAAATTAAGTCCTCTCTACTACATAGAAAGAAAAACATGTATGTATAGCTGAAATTAAAGTAAAACTCCATCCTAACCCACTGTAATGACCAATGCATATGTGTATCCACAAAGTGATAGATTAAGCTCTACTAAATATTTGCAGTTTCTTCCAATGAAGTTTAAACTGGCTCTAGATCTTATTAAACTTTTTCACGTTCTTCTCTAGGCCATAAATTACTTCTTCACATGAAGACGTGACTGCAAAATTCATGTAGACGTTCTAACGCTCTCAAGATGAATGCAACAGCAGCAATGTCATAAAATATATTCATTACTTATATTTGTTGTTGGTTATTGCTAGGAAGTAGTAATCTAATGTTTACTATTTTTTCTGCAACTGCAAATATAACTCTAGGTGTAGGTCTTATTTCTTTCATTGGGGGCGGGGAAGGAATTTTTAGCAATAAAATATTGCCAGACTCACACACGTTCATATGAAATTTCCTCCATTGACTCAGTTGCATGAGTTGGAAATTATGATTATTTTTCAGTTAGATGCAGGAGAAAGTATTGTCTCAAGCTCAGAAAGTATGAATATAGAACTTCTTTGTTCATGACTTTTGGTCTGTGCTCTCTGGTCACAGGTGAAGACAGATTTGGGAAAAAAAAAAAGATACAGCTCAGGTGTCTTCGGTTTGCAAGGAAGCAGCACTGTGTGGTGCTCTGTGGTGTGGGAAGGGAAAGAATGTGGCTCTGGTTCATGTGAATAACCCTGTGTTGACTCTAAATATCAGTACAGAAATCAAGAGGTGAAAAAAAAAATCAACTCCCAAAAAAAGCTTCATGGAAACCAAAATTTAAATTGTGATTTCACAAGTCTGAAGTGATTTGTAGGGAAAGGCCTCCAAGGAGGGAATTATAATTTTTTTTCTTCGTTTGGATTTTCCCGTTTTAATTTCTTGTCTCAGTCTTTTCTACCCTTTGCCATGTTGCCTTGCTTAGAAATGACTAAAGATAAATTAGACTAATTAAAATTTGGACTGACAAAACCAAAATGCTCATTTCTGTATCGACATCAAATGCATAATAATAATCTTTAATGAAAATATTTTAAATTTTGACATGGTTTCTATGTTCATGAATCAATATAATATTTGTCTGGGCTTTCTTTCAGAAGATTTTTCATTAGATGCTTAATTCTCAAGATAGTTTTATATATTTTTCAAGGTCTTTTATGAAAATATTTTGACTGATAATGTGAAAATACTGAATGTTTAGTTTTAAAATTGGGCCTCTAGCTCACTGTAGAACAGCTTACTAGTATTTTTCACATTAAACCAGGTTCTAAATTAATACAGGATCTGTACAGCATCTCGTGCAAAGATGTAATATCTCTGAAGTTACATTGTAACATATCTTTTCATTTATTTGTATATAAAATACATTTAAGTCCAGTTTTCACCAACATGAGAATCGCAACCACGCTTAAGACAAGCTGCGGTTTTTGACTGCTTGTACGTACTTTTCTGACAAAAAGGATAAGGGCTGTTCACCAGCTGCACAAGTTTCGCAGAGGGCAAGCAGAGAGATGCTGTAACTTGCTGGTTGAGAATGGGAATACGGATCTCATAGAAGGACTTTAGCCCTCAGGTGCTTTGCAGAAAGGTAGAGAAGTGTGCTCACACTTAAGGCAGTTTTGAAGATTTCTCATGTTGTCTGCTTACGTATCCTGGGGACTTTGGATGTGTAGGTACTGCTGGCCAGGACAGTATTCTAAGACCTCTCCAACTGCATGTTGGTCTCATGAAATTATTTTTGCTTACACTTTAAAAACTTCCTTATTGAATGTAGATCTTCAATAGCAAACACAGACTTATTAACTAGACCTTTCGTTCACTAGCTTATTCTTGTTTCAGGCCTTCATGTTTGTTCTATGTATCTGTCTTTTATTTACATTAGACATGGCTAGCCAGAGCTATGAGAATAGTTTGAATTTGTGTTTAGAAACTGTCTTTTACAGAAAGAATATTACTTTACAGGTAGGACTGTTCTAATTTCCTTATTCTCTAGTAGATGGTACTTGAATCAGGCCCCTTTTCTCATCCTAAAAGGAGGCAGGGAATAGGTACAGATAGGCATTTATATATGTGAGAGCTGAAGTGACATAGCTGAGGATCGGGGCGAGAAGCCTGTGGAAAAGGTGTATAGTGGCTCTGGCAATAACCCTTGTAATCCTTTTCAGAATTCCTTGAAGTACCGACTTCATCTTACTCTGCTTTGTTCTAGTGTCATTTAGCACTTAGCTTTTTTCATAGGCAATTGCTTCTCTAACCCCTGTTATATACATGAAACTACCAGATTTATGACAGCAGTCCAACAGTTTTAGCATTCAGAAACTGTGTTGTAATACAAATGGTTCTCCCTGAATACAGTGGCAAAGCAAGACATTCTTTGTTTTTCATGGCTTGGAGCGAACTGAGAAGCTAATATTGGCAAAAAAAAAAGGGAGCTGTGTTAGGGTTTACATAGGAAGAAAAATAAGGTATAGGAAGATTTCAGCAGAACAGAAACGGCATCACTTACTGCTTAACATAGATCAGTAAGGGGGAAATAGTCTGACTTTTGTCAAGTTGACCAATTTTACTGAAAACAATTCACACTGTAGTGTAACTGACATTGTTGTGGATAGGAATATCTGTGAAAGATCCAAGAGAAAACTTCTGATTCATACTCTTATGTAAAAGGGAACAGTAGTTTTTAATTCAGCATACGAAACTCCTTCCCCTGAATTTCAGACCACTATCACTTGAGAGTCTCATAGAGCAGCAGAATCCCTCAGGCGTGCAGGGACCTCCATACCCCGTCCAACCCCACCCCTGGAGCAGGGTCAGCTACAGCAGGGGGCTCAGGGCTGTCTCCAGCTGGGGTCTGAATATCCCCAAAGATGGAGACTCTGTTCCAGAGTCTCTCTGTGCTCGAACACCCTCAGAGTAGAAAAGCTTTTTCCTTATGTTTAAGCAAAACTGACTATTCCAGTTTATGCCTGTTGCCTCTTGTCTTCTCACTGAACACCACTGGGAAGATCTTGGCTTTGTCTTCTTGCTGAGACCTTCCTGAGCCTTCCTGTGGCCAGGCTAAATGATCTCAAGTCTCCCCTCATGTGACTTGTGCATTAATCTCTTTAACTATCTTCATGGTGCTTTGCTGGACTCTGTCCGTCGTTAACCCAATTTTACATCTTATAGTGGGTTTATAATCTAAATTAAGCTCCAGGTCTAACTTACTTTGTTGCTTACACCAACAGGGGCTTTGTTTCACAACTTTTAGTATTTTTTAAGTGTTTTTTGCTGGTTTAGTCCATGGAGCAATGCTCTGTGGAGCAAGTACCTGGCCATAAATTGCATTAGCAAGCCCTGAGCTGCTGACTTCCAACGTTCCCTGCATGTACTGCATGTACTACCAGCAGCATCTGTGAGCTGTTTCAGGACAGTGGCCACCTTTGTAAACCCATGTGTGGCTCCTTATGGTACAGAGTGCCTTCATCAAGAAGGATTTGACTAAGCAAAACACAGGCTTGCTCTGTACTTGCACCAGAAGTGTGCTGTTCTGGCTGCTGTGAGACAATTATTGACATCAACACCATCCACCATGCCACTCTCCTGCCCTCCTTGTTGTCCCAAAGCATTGTTGTCCCTTGTCATTAGGAAGGACACTTCCTAATCATTTTGGTAGCCTCTGTGGTTTCAAAATAAATAGAAGTCCAACATAGACATTTCCCTGGTGACTTCCTACAGACACTTTGAGTAAACTAGGAGTAAATTTCCTTTCATCTCTTTTTTTACTTCTGTTAAATACCTAGGAGTGTACTTATCTCACCAAACCTCTGATCCTTTAAAATTAAATTACCGTCTCCTGGTGAACCAGATTTAAAAACAAAACAAAACAAAAAACCCAACCTTGTAAAGCAGAATAATCTTAGCTTGTCCTGTTTTTCCTGATTAAGCACTATTAAGATTAATGCCCTCCCCCCTGGGAATTATTTCCTTGAGGTCCTCTCTGTTCTGCTGCCCTTCAGTTATCTGTAAAAGCTGCAAAGTGATTTGTTAACATTTCTCTGTGTTTCAGAGCTTGGAAAGAATTGTTTCAAATGTAAATACAGTCCTGCCTCTAAAGTAATCAAAACTTTTCCCCCATAAGCTTATCTTAAAATGCAAATGGGAGACTAATGTCCCAAAAACCCCAACGAAACAAAAGCAAAAACCCCCAACTTTGTATTGTAAAAAGATATTCAATTTGGGAATTTTAAAAAGTAGAATAAATTGAGCTTTTTTATTGAGCTTTAGCCCGAAAGTAGAAGTCTGGCTGACCAGCATCTTAATGCCCAGGCAGAGCACAACACCTGATTATATAGTTGTGTATCACATTTAATCATGCAACAATGAGGCACGCGATCCTTATGAGACAGACCCAAACACCAGCCATACACACAGGTATTAATGAGTCCCTCTGATCCTCGGGTTTCACTAATTTTTTCATGCATTTCATGCTACAAATCCCACAGGGAAATTCCAGTGCATATCTTCCCTGTATATATAATGAAAACAACTGCTTAAGTACACTTTCATGCAGCCCTTTGTATATTAAGTTATAGCGCAGGCATTTAGCGCAGTCTCAGTTACAGTTAAATACTAGGGCATTGTCCCATTCAGGATGATATAGAAAGTGGTCACTAATTGCTATTAACACCATATTAAATCTACTAGTAGTCAGGTTAGCCCTCATCTGAGGCTCTCCAGTTTTATCAATGAGGACACTGCGTTAGACTGAGGATAAAAGCTAGGTAGTAGTCACAACTAGCCCCCTAACCAGCACTGTAAGTGTATGTGCCAGGACAAATTTAGGAGTCCTGTTTTACTGTCTAACCAAACACTGTGGCTTAATCTCCCTCAAATAGGTGCCTGGCTTGGGATCTCTGAACTGCATGCCACCCTGCCTCTATAGAAACTTTTAGACAGAAAGCTCTCTCCTTTATTTCTATTTATATAGAAATATATAAATATAGCTTTCAAGCTCACTCTGAAGACCCATGTGAAATCTTACATATGAAAATGCTTCTGTGACTGTTTATGCTTTTTGCTGTCATTGGTGCAACCCCTTTCCAGAGGGGAATGTGCACCACAAGCAGCAGCAGCAGCTGTGACACTTCTGCTCAGATTCTTGGAACAGACGGTGCTCTTCTGTGCTTATCACAGCTTGGTTATTTCATTCAAAGTTTAAAGATCCAACCGACCCCAAGTAAGTTATTAAGAAGAAATTTGGTCGGCTGAGGCCCAGTGACCTATTTAGAGAACTCATCATTTTCACCCTGAGGTAATGCCTCCGTAAATTGAAAAGTAAGTTCGGCAGTTAAGGACTTCAATAATTTTTTGCTTTGGATGTAATCATTCAGACTTGCATTAGTCTTGGGGTTTTTTTAAGTCATTTATATAGGACAGAACTTTTGACTAGAGACAGCTCTTTGATAATGATAAATCTTTTCCATCATTAGGAAAAGTCCCTAACTTGAACTACAGTTTCTGTTTCGCATTCTGCTACAGGGGCCGTAAAACCAAAGTACCACCATCTCATTTGTCCCAGACAATGCCCTCAATTAAAATTGTAGAAAAATCCAGAAACTCTTAATGCTGTTTTTAATGGATAAATTGTGGAAAGTCCTATTGCCTATTTTCAAGAAATAGAGGAGATGACTCAGATGTTTTGCAAAAACCTTTCCTAAAAGTTAGTAATAACATTGGACTGCCTCCCATCAGTAGGAGGACCTGCAGATTTAGCTCTGTGGTTTTACAGACACAGTATTTCTAAATAAGAGACGGTTTATCGTGGAAGAGCAGTTTGATCTTTTTCCCTATGAGCAGAATGCATGGCATAAGTATTGTTTTTTTATTATTATTGTGATTTTAGAGCTATATTTATTTAGATAAGGATACAATTAAAATGTGATGATATAATCTAAGCAAGTACTGGAAAGCGAGCCTCTTTATCTCTTTATGCAGGGTAGTGTAATGTAGCAGGGTACATTTTTAGAAATCAAAGTAATTTGTGAGAACCTATGAAATCTAGAATAGCGCAAAATTGTTTAAAAATGGTGAGAGCTGTCTCTGTTTTGCAGAACGTCATGTTTGATTCTGCAATTTTAACAAAAGCCTGATGGATTAAATTCTCTTCAGTTTAGTTCTGCTTGGTATAGTAGTACTTAGGGTATCTCTTAGAAGTATCTCTGTGGGCTTAGCTACACAAAGAAAAAGTTGAAGACAAGAGAGTAGTAAATCCACAACTGTACCTCCTAAGCCTCCATTCTGTTTCACTATATATTATTTTTCTTCCTAAGGTTATGAATAAAATCTTAAATTACTAATGTATATCAGACTGTAGAATAACAGATTTTTCAAAACAGAGCAAGACATAGGTGAAACCTTAATTACAACATCTCTATAATCAAGCTGCTAATATTAATCTCCTGAGGTTGATCAAGTTGAAATATTTTCAGTAAAATCACTGGAAAAACAGAGCTACACCTATGTATGTTAAAATGCCAATAAAAATACAAGTCTCAATATCCTGAAGAGGTTTAAAAAAATAATAATCCTGAGTTGCACAGTTAGTTAAAAGAAATCACCGATTCTAATCTTTTGATCTTTTCACCATAAATCACAGCATCATGCAATGTGTTACCTTCCAGTGTGTAAAGTTAACACACAGAATATTGCTTAATACTACCCAAAATAAAATGCTTGCTAGTGAGAGTTGAATAAAAAAGTAGATTGTTGGCTGATTTAACACAGAAAGTCTCTATGCTAAATAAAGATTTATCTTGGCCTTTTCTCTGGCAACTTTTCTTCTAGGAACACTCTTAACAGATTGAAAGTATAAAATATGAAACTCATCTTTCTAAATTCATGCCAAAGTTACTCCCAATAACAGCTAAATATTATTCCAAGTTCGGCAGGAATGTAGTCAAAAGTTGCAAGTACATCAAACTAGTAAGGCATCCTTTCCTTTGGATGCTTTACCTTCTTTCCTGCATATTAGCAAAGATGAATGAAGAGCAAGGTCAGTCATAGCACTCATGTGTGGTAGCTTTCTGTTGTGTGTTTATTAATTCAGTACTTTCTACAAAACCAGTGTGCAATATCTAAAAACTGGAGGTCTCAGATCTTGTGGCGGATGCTTGCAGTCAGGCAAATACATCCAAATTGGTATCAATGGATACAACAGGTGTGATCTATGGCAGGATGTTACATATTGTGCCTATACACAGCGTTTGCATAGAAAGGCATAAGGTGACAAGAGAAACAGGAAGCCCAGAGAAGAGTTTACACAGGTCCAAGCCTAGCAGCTTACAAACTGATGTTAAGAAAACCCAGGGTTATAATGGTAAACACTAAAACACTAAACAGGAGTTTTGAAAGAAAATGAGATTTTCCTTGCTCTAGGGTATGAGTTATAACTATTGGATGTTCTGAGAAAACAGTAGAGACAAGTAATTTCCGGAAAAGAATTTTCTTCCTTTTTGCCAGAAGCTGATTCACTGAGATGGTCGCTGCCTCTTCCAAACAACGGGCTTTCTGTGGTGTCCAGTTCCAAGCACAGCACAGATTTTGGTTGGCAACATGCTGCTGAGCAGGGAGAGCAGCTAAAGGTATTTCCAGGAATAAGTAACGTCCTTTATTCCCGTCAGGCTGAGAGGTTTTCTAAACAGAGATGGTGATTTGCAGTATATCCAAATACTACCTCGCATACTCTGGGTTATTCTAATAAATATACATAACGTACAAAGTAATGTGGCATGGTATGGACATTTGAAGATTTTTTTTTTTCCTACAGTGCTGTTTCAGAAAAAGCCTAACCCAGTAACTTGTGACCTAAATCCAACTGTAATAATTTGTAAAGCTTTTTAGGAAATAGTTTTCCAAATGAACCATGATTGTAGATCCGAGTCACGGTTAAAGCACTCTGTTTTAAGACAGGTGTCATTCTGCAAGTTAAAACTCAGATTTCATGAGTGCTTCAGCCAGTGTTTGCAACTTGCTTTTGCCAAAGAGCATCTAATTGTTGAGACCAAGAGAAATCAATGAAAAGAGTGACCTCCACTTTCCAGAAACGGATTAACGTGCAGTGATGAAAAGCCTCCTCTCCCTGGAATTTGACTTGCTCCACGTTTCATTTTCTGTGTGTGCTTTCTGTCCTATCGCCTATGCTGTGCAAAAAGCAATAACTAGCTTTGACATTATCTCCACCACTTATGTTTTCTCTAAAATTACATTCTGCTTCTGGGTGTTTTTTCCCAGGCTTTATCAATTAGGTTGTTCTTTTAACCTTCCTCCTTCCCTTCTGTCCTCTCTGCTTCCAGTTCACAAAGTCTTTGCTGATCGTTTCCTAATAAAATACTTTGGTGAATTTTAAATTTAGGGCTCAGACCTTACCCAGACTATGCTACCTGCTAGATGATAACATGCCTGGGGATTATGTGTATACATTCAATTTGGAATGTTAGGTAGTATATTTTTTTTTATGTGGAAAGGATTGACCAGAAAGTCATATTTTTACTTCTTTACGTTTTATCTTCCTCAGAAATCACCAAACAATTAAACCAAGAATTTAGTGTAAGTGAAATATTATTTCATCTTTTCTTGTCATCATTAGTTGCAATATAGATAAGAAAATTTCTGATTCTGAAAAGCAATGATCTACATAGTGATGGGAAAGGTACTTTGGAAGGAATATTTTATTTCTTTCCAAATAATTCAGTTCTGTTGAAATAGGAAATTCAGTTTTGGGAAATGGTCTCTATTTACATAGAGAAAAGATCATGAAAAGATCTTAACTGTAAAATTGCCAGCTTAGAGTTATTGTCTACATTCATGCCATACTGTCATGGCCTTTTGACAAATACTGCTGAGTTGGAAGCCTGAATAAGAAATGTTGCTTTAGGTTTTTAAAGTAGGAGTTTAGCAGTTGTCTCATCCCATGTTTGTTGGGAATCCATATATAATCTAAATACAGTGTATATAAAACGTGAAAGGTGCCATTTTTAACATCTCTAAGAGTCTCATTCCAATGAATTTAAATACTCTATGGTGCAACAGGATCGGCTATTTAATCACTGGAAGGTCAGTGAGGTCCAGAAACAATACTTAATGATGCATTATTGTTGAAAAAGTAGGCACAGTTGCAAATGATCATTCATCTCTTTGGACTAAATCGATGAGTCGGCTGTACTCGTGTTTGTTTGTTTCCACTAAGCAGTATTCATGAAGGCACAATGGTTAGGGACTGAAGTCAAATGCTGTTTTCCACTTGCTCGCGCTCGCCCTTTCTGTATCTCCCTCCTCCATGCAACGGCAGCCTCAGCGTGTCTAATATGCATTTTCAGTTCATGCTGCTGTGGTGAATCAGGGGGGAACAACCGAGTTCCAGATATTTTTAAAAATCACTGAATTTCAGATGCAAGGACTGATGAAGAAACTTTTTATTTGTCGCCATGTATATTCTCTTTTCTTTGTGTATGTTGTTGGAAATTAGAACAACAAAATAATATTCCTGTTAATGAACAAAACCCACCCCAAACTGTTGTGCCCCACTAAATAAAGTCCCCACCAGAGCATGGTGACATGAAGAGGGAGCAAAAGACAAGACTTGGATCCCAACTGTGCTTTTGTGTATTTAAGGTCTGTGTATGGGTAGTTCATAGATAGAAGAAATGAGGGATTATTTCACTTACGCTCATACAAACACGTTTAGGTCACCTGAATCTTTTTTAATTCAGAAAGACAGAAGTCAAATGCTGGGGATTTGACTGTCTTGGAGTGTCAGGATTTATTTTCCCTGAATTTCCTTGAATTTAGAAGACCTATTTTCTTACCTTCAACTGCTGTTTTCATTTTACTACAAAGAGACTTACTCAAGCAAACTATCCTTTTAGCTAATTCATGACGAATTAACTCAAAATGCCTTTTGAAGTTTGTTTGTGCATGAACTTTTATGGACACTGACTGGATAAATGAAATTGAAAAATACTCCTTTGAAGACAGTGTTAAGTATTGCTTATGAAAAAACAGTATCTGTCATAAATTAATAGAAAGGAATCCCAAATATGAGGAAAGCAGTTATGATTATTTTGTTAAAGTGGCTATTAGTAGAAATTGATTTGAGGTACTTACTCACCCCTTTTATCTTGCTTGCTATAAAGTATATTATTCTGGCCTTAATTGTGTCTTGCCATGTTTGTTATCGACATAGTCATGGCTAGTCTTGGTCAATAATCCCAGCTGATTCTCATCACTAAAAATAATTACACATTGTTGATTCATCTAGCATATAAATCAGCAAACAGAGTCTTGGTGAAATTTGAGTAGAAAATGGATGTCAAATGAAGTTAAAGAAGCAAGGTTCTGTAAGCAAACATAACAATAAACAGTACGTATTACATCACTGAAAGGTGTTTTAAGGAAAGCAGTCAACGTTAGATTATTGGGCTTGCAATAATAATAATAATAATGCAGTTGCTATTTTATATGTCATTTGCAAATAAATAAATACATAAAATCTAAAAGCACATGCTTTTTTGCCTTAATGGAGAAATGTGCTTCAGAACTTTCCCTAAAATGGTACCCAATGGCAGCCATTGTCTTATTCTTGGCAAGGAAGGTGTTAGTATGTAGAGGGTAATAACCTCATAATAGGAAGTGTTTTAATAATTCTAGTCATAAAAACATGTTGATCTTGTCTCTCAATTTCTGTTGGATAAAGCCCTATAAACATATATGTTCTCCATAACAGTTTTATAGTGAATGTCAGAATTTTTTCACAAGGCCATAAGTACTGCTATGTTATTTCAGTCTTCTTTGACCATTGCAGTGTATTCAGCTGACCTAATTTTAGGTATTTGGAATGTAAACGTATGCATCTGGGCAAGTAGCTTAGACCCTGCTCACGTGAAATATGCTTCTAGAATATTGTCCACTTTGTACTGGTGTTGTCACCTAAAACAAGGCATTGAATTATGTTTCACAAGACACTATTTCTTGCTGCAAGAGAGGGCATTTAGGAGACTGTTAGAGATGTTTCCATATTTAATGTTGCAACAGTAACTCCACTTTCCACGTCAACAGGGAAGAGGAACTCTAGTAAGCATGTTTATATTCTCTACCTTTGAAAGAGCACTTGTTCTAATTAAGCTATGGAGATATCTGAAAAAAGATCTAGGGAAAAAACCCAAATCCCAAATTTCGATTGAGCACTGAAACAAGTTGTTCACAGAGGTTGGAAGATACTCAAAAGCCATCAACACATGGTCCTGAGAAACCGGCTTTAGGTGGCCCTGCTATAGCAGGGGGACTGGAGAAGATGACTTCCAGAGGTCCATTCTAACCTCAGCCATTCTACGATTTTGTGGAATTTTAATTAAAATACTCTTCATGTTACATCTTCGAACAATTTACTTATAGTTTGGAAAGTGTCTCTCACCAGTAAGGCTTATTGTACTTGTCTCTTAAATCATTCTGAATGCAAGAACTGAATAGCTTTTTCTGAGACTTACCAATGCATACTCACCTTCATGCAAAAACCCCCGGCAGCTCTTTTCAATGAACCGATGACTCTTCTAAGAAATTATGATTAACTAGGTAGAGATACTAATACGTCTCATCAACATTAAGCCTCTAAATATTAAAGATATTTAATCAATAATTGCTTTGAAAATTACGTGTGTGAGGTTTCTGGTGCTTTTTGGTTTTGTACTAGATTGTATTTGTTTGTTTTCTCTTTCACTCTCCCTGCCCCTTTTTGCTAAATAGTGAAGGGATGAAGGAAAAAAAAAAAAAGAGTTTTAAAAGAGTTTTTCAAGGAAATCAAGGCTATGTCATACGTTATACTATGATGCATAACCTCCAATGCTATTTGTCAAAGCAACGTTCAGTCTGAGATAAAGATATTTATGCTTTTATGTAGAGGCACTGAACCTTGAAGTATGAGAATCTGAGCACAAAGAAAATTTACTCTGGTACTTTCATTTCCTATTTGGGTTAATTCTTAAAGAATAGACTGTTCTTTATCGTTTAAGCAGTCAGTTTGATCTGAGTTTCCTGAAAGAATTTATAATTCACATGCTGGTTTCCCTCTTCTCTAGATTAATGTTTAATCATAGTAAGAGTCATGCTCACATAAGTCCATTTATTCGCTGCTCAAATGCAGACCCGTGGAACTCTAAATAGTTGCCCCAATTAGCAGAATACTGCCAGTGGAATGAGAAGGATCTGAAAGAAATAACAACATTAATTTACATGACTTTTGTTTATTATGATTATTTTGCTTTCCACAGCCATCCCTAGATACTCAAACTGCAGATGTTCAGTGCACCTCTTCAAGAAGTCACTGCGTGCTCAGGTCACCTCTGTGTGATTCCTGTCATGTAGTTACTTTGTTAATCACATTGTTCTTCCTCTCATGCTGTGTTGAGGGGTTGGGTGGCTTTCTTTGGATTGTTTTATTACTGCATATAACACTATTAATCACAGAATTGAAAAGATAAAGCAAACGTTAAGTTAAACTCAAAAGCCAAATTATGCTGAGCGTTGACTTGAACACTTGTAGTGACAAACCATCGTTTTCAAGTTATCATAAAGTGCATACATAATACTGATTGCAATCCATACACTATGCAGTTATGTCTAGGAATAGATTCTAACACTCCCCAGGTTATTTTAGGCATGTTAGCGAATGATATGATTTATCATGCCCAAACAGACTTTTTTTTTAATCCTAGCATTTCAGCAAACACTTAGGTCAGATTTCGCTTTAAACTTGTTTGTATTAGGTAGATACATTATAACATTATTACTTCCCTTTCCTGAGTATAATTATTTTCCATAAATGAATCTTGTCTTGAAAGACAAAATGAATTGGGTAATATAGCTTGGGGAGAGAGCCTACTGAAGTTTTCCATGTGCCCATTACTAAAGATATGATATTCATTTAAAAAGAAAAAAAAAACACCTTGATACCCTGAGGAAGCTCAAGAATCAGATTAAGGGATAATGGATCATTATCAGGAGTATATAAACAGCATTTGTATTGATTAATCCATGTTACAACTCTTTTAAAGAGCTAATAATTTTAGTGCCAAATAAAGAAGAGATTGCAGTTTCCAGTGAGGAAATGGCTGTAATTGCCATTCGGGTAGTGGATAAGAGATGATTATTAGGCATCATCCATTATTATGATCCAGCAGTGAAGCTGCTGACCACAGAGGCCATTGTTATATGGATGAACACTAAATTGCAGAGCACGTGCTGGTCTCTAACACTCACTCCATGTGCTAAAATAATTAAAAAAAAAAATTACTATTCAGTGTGCATTTCAGTATGAACCTAAGTATTTTTGAGCATTCGCCTTGTCTCTTGACCACCTCTAATCATGACACACGTAAACTAGGCAGGGATGTTATTTCAGAATGTTCTGTTTATGATGCAACTATACATCCAATCACATAGAAAAACTTCGTATTTAGTAATAATTTAATACTGCTTTCCAAAATCAAAATTTATAGACATGAACACTAAAAATCTATTCTCACTGGCAGATTTGACTTCTAAAGATACTCGTGAAGAGACATGACACTTTGGTTCTAAAAAGAGTTTTTTCTTTCTGTAAGGCAGAGTCCACTTTTGCATCTTTGTAGCTTCATGTCCTCATCAGACACAACATGTTACGGGTCCTTTTACCATGAAGAGAGGAATTTGCTTAGAATTATTAGTTCTCTGTGTTTGAGACCTATATAAGACCTTCTGCTATAACTAGGAGTTATTAACAGAACATCTCTATTTTATCTGTAATTAAGGAAAGAGAAGCAGAATCTGGAAATAGTTCATTTTTGAGTTAAGTCCCAAGTTGATAGCTCAAATGCTTTTAATTTCATTAAACTTCATAACACCATTTGTAGAAGAGTAAAATCAAAAGAGCATATATCTACTATAGCTGTCAACTTTTAACATTTAATAATATTAAAAGTATTGTCCCATTTCTTTATTCTAACACATATATGTGAAACTAAACACAGTTTGAAGGGTGCAGTGTGTTAGGCATTGAGTCAGCCATTTGTAATTGAATTCCTCATGGTAAATGGCGGGATTAGTGCAATTATTGGCAATTTACAGTTATCAAGCTAAAAGCATTCTTAAGTGGATCTAGCCAGTTCAGAGGTGATGGCTTTTTAAGGCAGCAAAAAGCTACTTGTTTAATCTTTATCCTTCCTGGTTTACTAGAGAACACTTTGAGTGCCCCATAACTTTGAATTCAATTACTTTAAAATTGGTTTTACAAGTTTCCATAAGGGTTCCATTACAGTTTAGCATTAATGAGGACTCATAGTAAGCAGTTACCTGCAAAACACTCCCTTCTGAGGCCCACTTCTGTATAGCGCATCTTGAGTGTAAAATTTTTGCCTGCAGTAGCTGTCATTTGTCAGCATGAATTATACTACTTGTGTAAACGCAGAATTAGAATGCATAGGATTTTAAGAGACTACTATTCTGTAGTTCAATGAGCTGTTCTGGAAGCTAAAAGCAATTATCTAGATGATGCTGATTAGAATAACTATAAATAAGATGTGCTTACACAATTGCTGATAACAAAATGGCCAACAAAGAAGTGATTAAAATTTCTGTTTCACTAAAAGATACAGCAAATTACTGTCCTTTTTATTCAACTTTTCCTCACCTTCCTGTGCATTTGAAGAATTCAATATTTTGAGACGGTAAGAAAGCTACTTTGGAGTTTAAACTGAAAAATAACCTTTTTAAAAGATATGCCATACTTCTGAATAAAGGACTTATTTTCTAATTGTGTCTATTTACATTAGATTGCAAATTGCAAACATTTTGGTGGCTATTGTTCCCAGAGATACTTGTAAAAGGTATGTTTTCAAAAATGATACCACAATATAAAGCATTATGATATACCATTGACTAATGTTATTATACAGTAGAGCTCTGTGTTCACTAGTTCTTATAACCTTTTGTTGTGATTAGAAATGTTGATCACCTTTGTTACTCTGCTCTGAACTCAAACATTTTATTTATTTCTTTCTGAAATGTTAATCCCAGAACTGAATATTACTCTTAATGCACATATCCACCAAACTAGATTGAGAATTCTCTAGGAAAACCACTTGAAATCACTTCAGTTGCAGAAGCATTAGTCTGAGCGTTCTCAGCATTCACTAAAGCCAAAGCAAAAATCCTTACTGTCTTGAAGTCTCCTACAACAAGCCAGTGTCCATGATATAAAAGAAGGCTGAGGCACGCAAAAGAGGATTGACTCAAATATTTATGATTTAACGTATATTTATTGTCTTTTAGCATTTAGGTACTTTCAGATGTATAAAATTCAGACCGACAACTAATACAGAAACAGAAGGAAGGTTTTTAAGATGCAGACTTCTGGAGAGTAATGGTCTGTTGCGTTATTTCTTCCAGATAAACCATCAAATAAAATGAGTAGCATTCCTATTCCACCAGTAAAAATTCAGCGGAGGCTTTCCTGTAATCACAAAAGCAAGTTGGGTTCTGACTTTGTTGTTACTCTGACTTAAACATGACAAATGCTTCATTTGAGAACTGTCAGCCATGTACAGCATCTTCCAGCTGAAAATGAAAGGGCAAAAGAAAGGAAGGAAGAAAGGAAGAATGCCACTCCTTTTTGTTATGCTATTCTTGCTAAAATAAAGTGGCAGATAGTCATAAAAATGGAAGAAAACAAGTTGGTGATGTTTGTATCCAGTCAAGCGTAGCTCTGCTTTTATCTGGATAATGAATCATTCGCACATTCACAGTCAAGTTTGTACTTTTCTCTGACATGTAGGTTTTAATCAACAGACTGACATTGTCTACAGAAAATTGTCTATAATCAGGACTGTCCTAAGCTGGGGAAAGGTACGTCAGCATGACACAGCTCCAGAAATGTGCAGATTTGTAGGATTCTCCTAGTAGTTTTGGTGATGAGTAACCTATCGGCCTCTTTTTCCTATTAGCTCTCATGCAAGTGTCATTCATACAAGCATCTTTATTTTGCTGTACAGGCACTGGTTAGATGGTTAAACTTAGTCTGCAGATGTGGTTGTTTATCACTTGCCTAAAAAATCTTACTAGTTTGTTACCAGTACATGACTCGTATTAAGGGCACTGTTACATTAATTTTGTGGTTTTGTTAGCACAGAAATTCCTGATGAGTTATGTTAGTCTAAAGTCTGCATAGAAGAGTATCATTTTATAAAGATAATGGAAAACTCGAAGCCCCAAGGAAATTCTGAGATAAATAAGCCTTCAGAAACTTGCACCTCGTTTTACTTGGTAAATTCTCTGGTGGGATAGAACAGTTGTCCTACAAGGTGACATTCGTTGTTTCTTTCTTGCACTGCATCTGCCCAAGGTTTCTGTGCCCACGACCATGACCCAGTGGGTTCCCACTAGCAAATGTCCAATGGTCCCTGCTTGAACTTGACCTCGAGCTGACTTTGACGTGATAATTGCTAGAAGAGAGCCAGAGCTTGACACGGTGATTTACTTAACTGTATACATATTTTACTGTGTTGTTTAAACTAGCACATTGAACTGTTTACAACACTTCACTAATATATTTGAAAAAGTAATTGGATAGTTCTAACTATGTAAAATTGCTTATACAAGTGTGACAATGCGGTACACTGCTGCTAAGCAGCTTTTAATCAACTCAACATTGGGTTCATTTGGTTACTAATCTCAGATGTTTATGCTTCATTTTTATATTATAGGAAGGAAGTTTCCATAAATATTCAAGACATACTAAGTAAAAGTAATTATTTAGGGCTTAGCTGGCAAAGTAAGCAATAGATTGAAAACCCATGAGCTGAAATAGAGAGGTATTTTTTTAAAAAATAATTCTTTGAGTGTAAGCTAGATTTACAAGAAAACTGTGGATCATCAACATTTGTATGAAAGAAATACAGTAGACTTGTTTACTTGGAGTATATGCGTGCTTCAAGAGTCACCTTGGACAAAAAAGATGAGCTTTAATTACAATAAAACATCTGCTCCTCTTATAAAATGGAAGTCATCTGCTAACAAATCGTGTTTTTTCTCTTGCGTTCTTTTGATGTGCTTACAATTTTACAAGTAAGTGTTTTCAGAAAAAGTTTTCAGAGACTTCTTTGTACTGGCGCAATCCATCCCTGCTGCGGGGTTCAGCCGAGGGGCCGGGTTGTGAGGGGACTCTGCTGCAGGGACCCCGGGCCGCAGGACGCCCGGCAGCCCCCGGGCAGGGGTGGGCACCCCGCCTGTGCTGGTTTAGGTCATGATTCCTCAGTGTCTTGAACGGCGTGTGTGGTTTTGCCTCCCCTCTGGGTATTCTCCGTGGGTATTCTCTGTTTTCCACGGGAATAGGTGTTTGCTGTACGGGAATAGGTGTTTGCTCTACGTCTCACTTTTAGAAGCGGTCCCTGGATTGCGGGGCTGGCTCTGGGTTTGCTACAGCCCTGCCTCTGGCCTCGCCTTCCCCTCACGGTTGTGGGGACATGAGGGCCTTGGGGGCCCTGGACAGCCTGGAGGCCTGGCTCTCCCTGCCTGGCCTCCTCCACCTGCCCACAGCACAGGACCCTATTTCAGCCCAGTCCCTGCCCCAGCAACGCTGTAGGGTGCTGGTGGCCAGCCCCACTGATCCTCACCCCTGCCCGCAGGCCAGCAGACCACCCCATCCCCATGGCCCTGCCTGGCCCTGCCAGGCTATGGCTGACCCTGGTGCCCTGTACCGGGCCTGATCCTGACCCTGCCTCAGCCCATCCCCATGGAGGTGCCTGTGGATCATAACTCTGGGCTGCCCCTGGCTGCCGTCATCCCCTGCAGACCCTGCTCCCTCCCTTCCTCAGGTACTGTGGCACAGGCCCTGCCCTGCTGCCATGTTATGGCTTCCGGCTCCCCTCCCTCAGGCTGCAGCTGGCCTGTGCTGAGCTCTGACAGGAGTTTGCTTGCTCTGAATATTCCTATTTCTTCTTTTTAAAACACTGCCTTAAGGTCTTTTCAAAATTAAAAACAAAACGAAAACTGCTGGAAAGGAAGTGAGAAACAAAAATAAGTTATTTTATCCGCTTTGTGTGCAGAAAGATTTTACACTGCTCTGATGAGTAATCGCAAAGCCATTTACAGTACCAGTTTGTTCTAACACAAGAATAAAATTTAATTTAGCATGCCCTTATTGTTTTTTTATTTTGTTTTGTTTATTCCTCGAGGTGCCTTCCCACAGCCAGTGGCAACAGTGTTGCATTCCCATCCCGAGCAGCCCGAGGCGGAGGCTGATCTGCTGCAGGGTGAGTCATGGCTCGCATTTTTTGGTGAATTTTTCTCTTTTCTGGGGGCTCTGCTACCGCTTTGACAGTTTTGCTGCCTTTGCCTTTTGCTCTGTTCGTGTCTGGAGGATTTTTTTCATCTGGCATGGCGGTAATTAAAGACAAGTGAGTCAAGTCTTACCTTGGATGAGAGAAGATGAGAGGGGAGTAAAAAGAGGTTCAGACAACCCTTTTCTTTGTTCTCATCTTTCAAAGAAGAACTTGCCATATGTTTTCTACTCTTTTACTGCTTGTTATGTTTGTAAATGTGACATCTATTAATTACATATTGCGTTATAAGAGTTTTTCCCTTTTTAAAGCTATTCATATTTTCTTCTGTGTTTTGTTTGCAGTGTTACTTTTTGGTTTCATAATTGCAGACTTGGATATTTTCATGGTTTTACATGGAGCCTGGGCTGAATATTTTTGCCTGAAGGGTATATAAGAGACATATCATGCATGACAGCTATATTAACTATATTTGATCCCAGTAATGGAAGTTGAAGTTTCTCCATTAAAGTTAATGGAAACTGATGATTTATGCCAGCTGTGAAGATCCGTTTGGTTATATTTGTTATAGGAAATTTGTTTGGTGGAATGACAAGGTTCTTTTTTCTGAATAATTTGAAAATATTTATTAGGCTGGTTATTAATTCTTAATATGTAAACATTTACATTTGGAGGATTATTCATAGTGAGGCTACTTCGTGACTACAGGGAGACTGCTATTTCTGCGGGCTTACAGTTTGTCTAGGTATACCCGGTTTAGGTCTACAATTGCTCTTTAGTGGTCCAGTTTAACAAAAGGTGATGGACACCGTCAGGTTCAGGGTCAATCACTTGCTGTGCATGCAGGGAGTTCTGGTCATGGAAAGGAGCTGCAAAATTCTGGCTTTGTTTTGGTCACTTTGAAAGCAGGTGTCAGCAAACATGAGCTCGCTTTTCTTTATGTCTCATTCCAGAACAGCTATTGTTTGTTATTGATGGAGATTTGATCTTTTACTGATAACTCTAAACTAGTGTTGGCATATGTACCTGTAAAGATTAGCAACCTCAACTGAACAAAGTAATCCTTTGCTGTGTTGTATGATGTTGTGCTTTGCAATGACCTACTCCTCCTAACTTAAAGTGATCCTTAGTTAAGGCTTCCAGGTGAAAGTGTTTGCCTTTTTTATTACTTTTCTTGTATAGCTAAACCCGTTACCACTGAAATTTCACAAAATGGCACTTCTGTCCAGGGTTCTTCTCCATGCAAAGGGACAGCATGTGTTTTGCCGTACGTGCTGTTTTAACACTTGATCTTTCATTTCTGCCTTTGTAGTATGGTGTGACCTCTCTTCTGTGCTATATTGTGTCTGTGCTTGTGGACTCCTTTCCTTTCACTTTGGCAATACTTCACTTGAATTCCTTCTCAATCCGTATGTAGTCTACTGCCTATTTCCAGTGGAATTCATGTTTCTTTTCTGCAGGCCAAACGGTATTCAAACGATAAATTTAATTTCTCTTGGTATTTTTTGCTAAGGTACTGCATTTTGAGAGTTACTTTTTGCTCTGACTTCCCACAGTTTTAATTTTTAGCCTTTTGAAGAAATTATATCAATGTTCAGACAAGCAAATTGCTAAGCATTTTCAGGCTTCATTTGAATCTATTGTAACAAACCTTTTTCTTTGAGAAAATTGACTTAGAAAAGTAGATTCCTTCAAGTGTGGAGTTTCCAAAGTATACAAAACTCCTATTTGTTTATGTGTGGAGCAAAATTACTGTCTGTTCACAAAATTAAAGCACTTTAAAGGTGATGCTGCTGTTCTGTAACAGTGATTGTGCTAGTGCTTCCCATTTCTTCCCAAGTTGTTTTGTTTTTAAGCACAGAAGATTAGTTTAATGGTCAAATGTGCTTTTTGTGTGAAAGAAACAAAAGAATATTGGTTTCCTTAGGATTCTTTTGCTTAATTAGTTTTGTATATTAATATAAAAAAGCACAAATCAGTTATTCTTATCACTTGATTGTAATTCAAAATTTAAGAAAACCTATGCAAAAGGATTGTTTTCTGAAGCTGTCTACTCTTAGCAGTTAATAAAATTACACCGTAGGAGTTATGAAATAATTTAATAATTGGAGGAATTGTGACCCTTTAAAAATCAGAAATCTAGTAAAGCTTTATTAATATGCAACTACCGATACAGGACTCAGCACCAGTGTGAATGTGCTTTTTAAATGTGCACGAGGAGACCTGGTAGTGAGAAAGGGTCACTGGTATATGTGTACACAGGCATAGATGTTCTTTTTCACAAAAACAATGAAGAGTTTCAAGAGAATGTATGTCATTATATCTTAAATAGGTATTCTGTCAAATATTTTAAACAAAAAAAAAAGTTCACTGGAGTCTGGAATTAGAAATAGAAAGCGATACGCAGTTACAAGGACGGCTCTTTAAGAATATATGCATATATTAGTACATGCACACACGTATGTATACCTGTAGAGTTACTCTATATGGAAACTGGAAGGGAAAAATTATTTTGGCAGTCGGCAAATACTATTTCACTGGTCTTTACTTTCAGTCAAGGAAAAACACAAATTTACATGTGGAGTGAAAAACCTATACTGATAAGATGTGAACACTTGTTTGTTTTTAATGATTTGTGTTTACCCGCACCCTTAAGCTTCCTCTGATGGTCTCATTTTCTACTTGAGTGAATCAATTATCAGTGGTCTTTCCAGGTTCTTTTGTCTGCAGAGGCAAGTCATCTAGTTAGGGAACAAATGTATTGCTTTGGGATGAAATGAGTACTTGTACCATGGAAGTACAATAAAAATCCTCAAATACTCTGTATCAGTTATTGTACTTAGACATTTTTTAATATTATGACTCAATAAACAAACAGGAATGGGAAAGAAATTTACCAATGCCCTTGTATCGGTAATTTCTTTTCTAGTGAAAATACACAACCAATAAAATGTACTAAACTTTGTAATATTTTTTGCTTTTCACTTGGTGAATTCTTAATTTCTACTTTCATTTCAAAGAAGAACCAAGGGTGGGAAGGCTACAAAAGATTTTTTTGAAAAGCATTTTAGATCCCAAAATAATGTCTTAGGTTTATCTTCTGTATGACCAGGATGGTTTTTAGTATAGTCTGTCATGTAATCCATCTAGTGTGTTATACATGTGCTCTTTAGTTAGGATGTGGGATTAAATTACAACAGATATATTGTTTCAGGACACAAATAATATGAATTCTACATAGGATATATTTTCATTTACCTAGTGTGGTGATAGCACAGATTATAAAGCCTTTGAAATGAAACCTATTTCTCTTGATTAAACATTTTATATTCAAATATTAGATGTTCCTCCTTTCAAGTAAGGATATTTCAATTCATTTTATGTGTTTTTAGTATGTCTATGAAGGTGAGATTCTCCAGGATATATTAAATTAAAAAGAGAAAAGTCTTGTGTTTCCTCAGTGGACAGTCTGTGATTATATAAAGGGAAGTAATTAATAAATTAATCTTATTGCTAAACTTTATCTCAGCCTGGTTCCAGAAGATACTGAACATCTTGGTCCTCAACAAGGACACAGTGCACGTTTAGGTCTAAGCAGCTTCACTAGCCTCCAAAGAACAATGCTCATCAGTTTGCGGGATTTAGATCCTCTCGGAGGCTTCATAAACCCTGGCTTAACGTTGCTTATTGAGTCTCTGAATATGGGGGGATCCTTGGATCCAGCTGAAGTCAGTAGCTTCTACACAGAGATTGCATGGCTCACCAGTCTCAGTTAGTTTCCAGAAAAGGGCTTAATTCTGTGATCTGCCTAGTTCTCTTCCTTTTCCAAGCAAAGGCTTAGGAAGCCTTAGAGCTATCAATCAGAACAACAAACAGTCACTTGGAACTGATTTTTTTTTCCCCTTACCATTTGGAACTTTGTATGCCTGAGTAAATCTGAGACCTTCTGAAAAGGCATTTCCTTTCCTCTAGATATGGGTCTTAATGAAAATAACCTATTACTTTTAAAAAAAGGAGTCATGAACTTAAATACCTGTTTGAAGAATTGCTTAGATTTATTTTAGCTAGGTGTTCATCCATAATACATTATCTTTTTCCCATTAATGACTGAGATTTGCAGCAAGTGAAGTATAGTTCTTGGTTCACACTGACAGTTTGTTCACTTTTCATTGCATTTGGGAGATACTGTATGTGCAATCATTTTAAAAAATGGATTTGCTCAGAACTGATTGCAGGTTCTACTGTTAATCATTACGCTATTCTTTACTTTTTGTTCTTTTAAAAGTTTAAGTATTGCATTATAAGGCAGCTTACTTTACCAGGAGCAATCTTAGGTAATGATGAACTATTTAAAACTATTCCAGAATCAACTGAATTAGGCATTAGGTAACTCCACACATCTTTCTACCAGCAAACGCTGGTCCTGAGACCAGTAGACTCAAGGAGCATAAAAATATAGATGCTGGAAAGCAGAGGTGGTGAGGTTGTTTGGACATTTCATGTATTTACCCTTATTAAACAACAAGAGAATATTAATTTACCTCAGCCTTCTGCATATCCCGGGTAACCCATTTCCTTCCTTTCTCCCTTCCATCCCAACCCATAAGCTCTCAGTCAGCTCCTCATCCATGGCCAGGTGGACCTCCGTGCACTCCAGCTGATCATTGACACAGAGGGCAACACCCCCTTCTCATTTTCCCTGACTGTCCTTCCTAAAGACCCTGTATCCTTCCATTCCAATACTCCAGTCATAGGTGCCATCCCACCATGTCTCCGTGATGCCAATAAGATCATAGCCCTGCAGGTGTGTGCACGTGTCTAACTCCTCTTGTTTGTTCCCCATGTTGCATGTGTTTGCATAGAGGCATTTAAGTTGGGGCCCAGATGAAGCTGAATTGCTGGCTGGAGTGGCTGGAATTCCTTTGTGCTGCACTCCAGGTGCTCTCCTCCTCACCTGTGATCCTTCTCCAGGCTCTGGGCATCTATTGCGGCATTGGCGTCAAACCATTTAATAAATGCAGTTTAAATTGACACCTCTTGTTAATTTGGGTTAAATTTCAAGGTGTCCCTAAGACAAATGTGGAGAATATGATAATATTTGTTTTAGTGTCCTTTAAATGAGGAGGAACCATTATATCTTCAACTTAGCGTTCCCTAAAAGCATCATTTGCAAGCATTATTCTCATGGCCGCATAGTCTCTTATGAATCACATAAAGCAGTGTTAACTGCTGTGTTTTATACAGGCAAGCACATTTTTGGGAGATCAATGAGTATGATCTCTCCTGAGTACATGTCTACATTTTTATACAGGCTTTATTTTCTACTTGGCACCGCCCTTTTTATCAAGTTAGTAATAACTATATTTACAAAATCATTAATGTTTCTTAAAACATAAATGTGTAGGACAAAGAGATTACGGCAAAATAATTAAATGCTTAAGTCAATTTTACTTTTCTGTTCTGAACTTTCTATCTTGAATTGTTTATAAGAGACAATACTTTGAAACTTCAGTAGTTGATAGTAGTATGTGGAAACCATATTTTTTCTACTTTAGTATGTATAGACAACTGATAGAAAAAGTAGTCAATACATTTGAAAATGAATGCTGCAAACCCTATGTAATATCTACATTAGTGCAGAGATTTTGTAGGACCTTTTAAACATTGTCATATGCTTTTGTATGGTAGTTTAGCTAGAATCCTGTTGGTCTTTTCTTTGTGAAAAATATTGCAATCTGGTCTGTCTAAATTCAGAGGAATTTCTCAAATTTACAGCTGGGGTGTTGCAGTGTGCAAACCCATGTTACTGAATGCAGGGATATAACCTGTACAAAGCTGTTAAAAAGAGTCACTATGAACATTTCCATATACATTGGTTTCATTTAAGAAGCTATGGAAATGCTCAGGGGTTTTGTTTATTTATCTGATGCGTGGAATCTAGTAAGGCTTTAATCAGCTAATACTGAAATCTTTTACTGGAGGCACTAGTCCTCGTTAATATAGCTAATTTCTCCTAAAGCAAGGGATTTAAGAACAATTTGCCAGAACTGTAGCAAAAATACTTTCTCTTCTCCCAATATTTGCAGTTATTCCATTGTCATTTATGTGTTTTTCTGCTTAGATCTCTCTGTGTGAAACCCCCTTGAAATACAAATGCTTTGAACATTCTAGGTAGTTTCATGCTCTAAAGAAAATATTTACAATGGAGTGCAAACCTCTTTCTTTTTTCTTTTTTTTTTTCAAAAGAACTATTATGAGGAAAGCTTATTGTTGGAGCTGATCAAAGGCACAAGACTTTTCCAGCTTTTAAGCTGGCTGATACTTGCCAATGTTACAAGACAGGTTTTATTTTCGCAAGTCTCAATGAACTTCATGGGGTTATTCCAAAAAGCAAATAGACACAGAAATGCATGCTGAACTCCCAACACTTGGACTTCAGAGCATTACCTGTAGTTAATTCTGCAGCGGGTCAAGGTGCAGTTCACAATGAAGTCAGTTTAGTATGACTTGATGGGGAATGTGTTGAAGACAGGAATGTATGTAAGCACCCGGCCAGCAATGACAGTCATGGGAAAAAAAGGGGGGGGAGGGAGGGAGGAACTGAAGCAGGGGGACCTGATTGTGAAATATAACAGTGATTTATAAATCTATTTTTGGCACACAAAGTAGAAGCAAGGGCAAAGAAGAGATATGGTTACTTTTTGATCTATGTTTTTCAAAGTTCACAATCTCATGGTGTGGACCTGGTTAGTAAGACGTCAGTATTTCAGTTAGGTGAGGCCATTTGGGAAGAGTGAAGGCAAAGTCTACAATTATTTATTCTATTTATGTTCATGCATTAGAGGCAGTCAGACAGTTCCAGTCCTTCAAAATGCTGAGTGACGTATCAAAGTAGTTTGGAGAAGCTAAAAGCTGTTCTAAAAGGCTGTCTTGACAATTAACTGGCCAGGGATCCTATTCACTCTGAAAACTTTGTAAAGATTGTGCCCTGCTGAGCTTTCAGTTATGTACAAAGCCTGGGGACTTAAAACATAGTGAGTGGCAAATTTACACCTTTATGTTCCTTAAGGGGTAAACTGAAAAACTCTTTCTGGAAAAATAACAGATGAGCATCAACTGAGATCACCTGGATTTTTAAACATGTTGACACTGTCCCACAAAACATCCTGGTCTCTAAATTGGAGAGACATGGATTGTCCATGGGTAGACCATTCGGTGGATAAGGAATTGGCTGGATGGCGGCACTCAAGGAGTTACAGTCAACACTTCGATGTCCAAGTGGAGACCAGTAAGGAGTGGCATTCCTCAGGGACCGGTACAGTGACTGGTGCTTTTTAACATCTTTGTCGGCGACATGGACAGTGGGATTGAGTGCACCCTCAGCAAGTTTGATGATGACACCAAGTTGTGCACTGTGATCAACACGCTGGAGGGAAGGGATGCCATCCAGAGGCACCTGGACAGGCTTGAGAGGTGGACCCGTGCAAATCTCATGACGTTCAACCAGGTCAAGTGCAAGGTCCTGCACGTGGGTTGGGCCAATCCCAGGCACACATACAGGTTGGGTGGAGAATGGATTGAGAGCATTGAGAGCAAGGAGAAGGACTTGGGGGTGTTGGTGGATGAGAAGCTCAACATGAGCCGGCAATGTATACTCACAGCCCAGAAAGCCAACCGCATCCTGGGCTGCATCAAAAGAATTATGGCCAGCAGGTCGAGGGAGGGCATTCTCCCCCTCTGCTCTGCTCTGGTGAGACCCCACCTGGAGTCCTGTGTTCAGCTCCGGGGTTGCCAATACAAGAAGGACATGGGCTTGTTGGAGCCAGTCCAGAGGAGGGCCAAGAAGAAGATCAGAGGGCTGGAGCACCTCTCCTATGAGGACAGGCTGAGAGAGTAGTGGGGGTTGTTCAGCCTGGAGAAGAGAAGGCTCCAGGCAGAGCTTACAACAGCCTTCCAGTACCTAAAGGGGGCCTACAGGAAGGATGGGGAGGGACTCTTGATCAGCAAGTGGAGCGATAGGACAAGGGTAAGGATTTTAAACCGAAAGAGGGTAGATTTGGATTAGATAGTAGGAAGAAATTCTTTACTGTGAGGGTGGTGAGGCACTGGAACAGGTTCCCTAGAGAAGTTGTGGATGCCCCATCCCTGGAGGTGTTCAAGGCCAGGCTGGATGGGGCTTTGACTAACGTGGTCTAGTGGAAGGTGGTCTAGATGGAGAGGCTAAGAATTGGCTATAAGAGTCTTCAGAAAAATTGTGAGAAATGAAGCTTCAGAAGTACCATCTTGTGCACAGCATGTCTTTAACATGACCGAAACCATGGAAGATGAGTAATCTCCAGAGTTTACCTCTTATACATTTGGAAAAGAGTCAATTGGATAGCATGAAGGGTGGAGAAGAAGAACCTCTGAGAAACAGATGTCCAAAGCCAGCCATTTGCAATTTTAATGAAAAAGTATCACCATCCACTTCTCTGCCCAGTTTTAAAAAGACAATGTCACAGAAAATCAAGAAAACAACAAAAAAGTTTTCATAATTTCCTTATTCCTCTCCTGCTAAGCAAAAGGAAATGCTGGTCAGATTTAATTCCTACTAATAGAAGAACCATTCCTAATGAAGATGGAGGTGTGAATCTTCTTCAGCTATGCTGGAAAGAAAATTAAATCATCAATAAAGTATTTTCTTACAGGCATCTTCTCTATAAAATTTGCAAAGCATTATATTTAAAATAGGTTTATTTATCATTACAATAACATTCTTTTCTGCTAAGGCAAAAAAATCATCAGTGCCACTGTTCTTAAGTGTTATTAATTTTTCAAGAAGGCTAAAGAGTACCTCTAAAATTATAGCAGCATTTTTATGCCACTGGGGAAAAGATTGTCTCAGTATTTCTCTGATAAACCTGTCTTTCAGGTCAGTGATCCATGAACTAGGAAGGATTTCCAAATAAGCCAATGAGTGCTTCAAAGGAGCTTTTTGTCTATTGTGTCAACAAGCACATCTGAAATAACGTTGCAGGTTTTAATAGGACACATCGTATTGAACTGCATGATTTTTGTGGCAAACCTGGAGTCAGGCTGATCTTTTACAAGGGTAGCTTAAGCGATATTTTATTCTCTACTCCGGCTGACGGACAGCTTCAGCTGCCTAGCGTCAAATGCAAAAGTGAAGCTCAAAGTTAAATTAGAGAGAGTTTTGTGGGATCAATTTAAGATTGTAAAGAAAATGAGGACGTTAAAATGCGAGACCAAATCTCTACAGAAAATTATTTTGTACTTTTATCTTTATTTTGAACAATTGTGCTCCTCTAATTTTGATTCAAATAGAAGTTGTGGTGTAAAATCTGAATTAAAATGTGTAATACCTGTCTAATACGTCAACATATTATAAAATACATGCTGTAGAAGTAAAAACTCTGTAGCTTGTTTTATACCCTCATGTCTGTGAGATGACTGTGGCTGATCTTGTAGCTTGGGCCGTTCTCATTTATGGTGTGGCACCACAACGTAAACTCACAGTGATACCTTTGTATTGGCCAGGCACGGGACAATTTGGTTTTGTTCACAAACTTCCACTTTTCTACGTATTCTAATAGTTCCAAAACTGTTGAAAGAAGTTAATAAGTTACTATCTTCAAGATCTGTGGATGAGATCCACATTTTGATGGATGCATTTTCTGTCCTTGAGTTTGATCTACCAAACTAATTAAAATAAAAAATAAAAAAATCGCAGCCAAAATACCACCAGAATGAATGCTAAGAGCTAGCTATACTATACTGATTCTTCAGTGTGTTTTTCATATCATCATCAGCTCTTTTGGGAAATGTCACCACAGAAATTAGAAATCACTATCCAAACAACAATTTGGGAAACATTTATTGAAAAGGGTGTTTTCTTTGAGGAAAAGATAGGGAGAGGCAGAGGGAACAGACTGTACGAATCCAGATTAATGACCAGAGCTTGAAATACTGAAGTGCTGAACTGAGATCTAATGACTGAAAGTGGATGTAAATTGTATCAGCGTTAATGAACCAAAGAGAAAGTGAAACATATTAGGGTAAAAATAGTGTGTGTGTGTCGTCTTTTTTTTTTTTTAAAAAAAACCTATTTTTAAAATCTTTTCTACCTTCAGAATCCTTGCTATTCATAAAAGCACATGATGGTTCTAATTGTTTAAAATCTCATCAAAGCTTTCTGTATCAATAGGAATGTTCACTCTTCCTGGATATGATTTAATGATTTAATCACAATGGTTTCTTACCATGAACCCTGCTAATGGGGATCCTACACAGATTACGTAAATTGTATTCACTCAAGTAATGTAAATGGCGAAGCACTTAATTCTATTATTTTTTTTTCTCAATTTAATTGAAATGGAGCCATTTAAACAGAGCAATTAGAGAGCTCTCTGGCAGCCCAAGAATAGTTAAGATTATCTTATTTTATTGTGATTGTTTTTAGAGACAGTAATGTAGACAGCTAGTTTGGAGGTATTTCTTATATTACGCTGATTATTAGTACCATGTAAAATACATGTATACACGCATGAACTACATTTCTTACAAATTCCATCCTGTGCCCTCTTTTGTGGCTGATGTATTCCATGAACTGTTTTACTTGAGGCAGGCTTTCTGTGTGCTTTTGGTACTGTGGCTGCTTAGAATAAGCATATTTCACCCTACCACCTTTCTTAGCTTTCCTCCTGAAGCTGTTTATGGTATGCCAGATGAGTATTCAGAACATGTGCATGGTATGGTTGCCTCTCACACAGGCTGTTTGGCATGAAGGCTTTCTCTGAGCTACTTCTCCTGTTAGTAAGTTATTTAAGGTGCGATGGAGTAACATTTATTAAAGCTTTTGAGAATAAGCTTACATGAAGAAAGCTTGCTGTATTTTCTAACAATTTACTACAAAGGAAGCACACAAGGTGTTGTGGCTCTGCTTGCACACTCTTAATTTCTGTGAGACTTGTTAGCAATCTAGCTAATGCATGGACCTTAAAAACGCCTTATTACAAGCTCTAGTTTATAAATACAGAAGGTTTTCCCCAGTAACATGCATGTTTAAGCATACACCATTGTAATAATAGATGTCTAGATACAGTATATTTTATTGAGATTTCTATCAGCTGTCTCCTTTCTCTTTTGAACCTCCCTTATAGGTTTATCTTTTTAGATTCTAAGGTTGTGCATCCAGGATAGCTCATAAAAAGAGTCAGGATTTGGACTGTATTCTGAAGTTCACAAAGTTCATTCAGCCTAATTTTCAAAAGGAATTAATTTTTTTTTATTGGTTGTCTGTTTCTCCAAGGCAGTTTGATCCCCCGTTCTTGATCCTGCCGATGGGACTGGCAGGAATTGGTGTGGCCAACAGAGATTATCTTCCAATTTCACTTCCATTAACATTTTAAACTAATTTTTAAGATACGTCTCCATAGTACATCTGTACAAACAAGAGAAGAGATGGTGACAGCTTGTTCTAGGGAAAAGATTTTTAATGGTTCAGCCACTTCCTCTCCCTCCCCCCCGCCTTTTTTTTTTTTTTTAATCCACTGGCAATACACGTATATTTGTTAAAGTGAGTTATATCTGAACGTTCTACTTTGAAATACAGCTGTGACTGAGCGTAGCAGTGTATGCTAACTGGGAAAATCTATATATCCCCTGGTGTAAAGTTATTTATGACAAAACATATGACTGCAAGCCTTCCAGGAATCTAATCATCTGTCTCACATACATGTTCATGCACACAAAACCACTCACGTCCCCCTCTGCGCTAGCAAATTTTTAGACTTCATTGAACACGCCTGCATTTGTGTTTCCCTTTGGATCAGGAGGGCAGTTCTGAAACGAATGGGGCTTTTTATCTTGCCAGCTGGGGCTTTTACCTTACCATTCCTGTTACTCTGGTTCATGGAGCAGTGTCACAGCAGGGTGTGACCCAAGCTCCCTTCAGATAAACTGGGAGTTGTGCCCACAAAATGCCTGGTGTGGGCTTGTCCTACTTGCAAGTCAGGTTTGGATCATACTGGTGTAACAGACTAGAGTGGATGATGTGGATACCTCAAGATCGGGCGGCTTCAGGTCATCACCCTAACTTTTGATCATTAGATAAAAATATGAAAGACTTGAGATATTTTGACTACAAAGAACTTTTCTTACAGAATTTTGATAGTATTTCTGTAGTTAGAATTGTCTAAATTCTATATGCTTTTTTTGAATAGGCAATTATAGCTTTGCAAATTATTCCTCATAAAAATGTTAGAGTATGAACAAGGCAGCTGAAGATTCTAATTTTAATTTTATCAGGTTAGTTGCTTATTTGTTGGGGGTAAAAAAGAGAAGCGACCTTCTACAAATACCTAGAGATATTTCACAAAAAGCATTTCCTTTAAGCCTTGGTAATCAAGTCTTTGTATGTGTTTAAACAGATCTAAAATTACCAATATTCTTTTTTTTCTTAATTTAGTCAGTCCATTAATATAACTTACGTTCAATTCTGAAATGCAAGTTGTATCAGAAACCAGTTTCCTGTAGAAACTAATATCTGAGATTTAGAGTTAATATATCCATTCTCCTTGAAGGTTTATAAGTAGTTTGAGTCTTATCATGAAAATGACTGCTAAGTTGCAGAACTATAGGAGCTTTTAGAAACTTCTGTGAAAGCTGGTGTATGTTAAGCTATGGTAGTGTATTCTCATAGGTTGTATATTGAGCAGGTTTAGTCTTATTTGTATGCTCAAGTTTGCAATTTTACAAATGTATATTTCACAGATGTAATTGATATTTTCTATCATTTCTTTGTTTAATTACCCATCCTTTTTTGGCAATCTTAAAAGGATTAAGTTGCATCTCTAAGACAGATAAATTGTAGGTATAACTAGTTGCTCCATCACTGTGATTTAAAATTTAAAGTTCATTGGGGCACTACATCTTGAACTTTGTCTTCTAGCTGCATGTTAAATGGTCAAGCCTGGAGGCAAAATTGTTAAATTAAAACACATGCTGATTATTGCATCCTCTATACTGGATGTCATTAAAATTGTGTTGATTGGGCTAGAAAATTTGTGTTTACCCAGTAAAATAATTTGCACAGCACCTGACTTTTAACTCTTACTAGAAAGACCAATAACCATTAAAATTGAAGTTGTTGGGGGTTTTCTTGGTTGGGTTATTTTGTGTGGTTTGTTTTTTTTTTTAAATATTGAGATTGAGCCAGGATGGCTGACCCAAGCTAATCAAAGGGGTGTTTGATACCGTGTGATGTCATGCTTATTATGCAGCTGGGGGAGCTGGCCAGGAGTCACAGTTAAAATTGCACATTAATTGTTTTTGTATATTCGTTTATCAGTAGTATTGTTGTTGTTTTGCTCTTCCTTTGCTGTTCTGTTAAGCTGTCTTTATCCCAACCCATGAGTTTTGCCTTTTTCTTCTGATTTTCCCCCCCACCCTTCTGGGGGAGAGGGGTGAGTGAACAGTCCTGTGGTTCATTGTTGCCTGCTGGGGCTAAACCACGATGTGAAGTTAAATTCAAAAAACCACGATGTGAAGTTAAATTCAAAAAACCACGTCATAACATTGAGCTATGTCTATTTTAATTACTCTTTCTGGTCTCACCATCTGCAACATAGAAATAGAGGAAATTCATAACAGATTTGAGATAACATTATAAATATCTCAAAAGGAGGAAAGTAGAGAGACTTTTTGTAAATTTCCTCTTGCAAATTCAAATTTTATCAAGTAAGAGCAGCCTGGATCTTACGATACATAGGCATAGTCTTGTGTCTGTTCTCACCATGAAAAACAAATCCATAGTTGCAATGTCCTCATCATCACTTAGTCCCTTTCCCCCCAAAATAAAATTCACTATTCTAAGTAATGCTACTCCTCAGCTATTTTCATCATGTTTTACATTGATAGGTGGAGTGAAGATTTTTCTCCGCTCCTTGTAATCCTTCCAGACATACTCTAAAGTTCTTCTAGATGTAGTAAGTCCAACAAGGATTGTGCCATAGCTGTCCTCATCTACTTTTTTTTCAGTCTCAGGGGTCAGACATGTACCAAGGTGATCTGTGAAGACTGCATAAAGGAAAAGACTTTGTTTCAGGATCCCCATCACTTTGATATCCGGGACAAAGGATAACCTGTATTACACCAAGGAGTTGATACCTTGGTCCATTGGCTTAACAGTTGTCCTCTTGGACTAATGTCAGAGACTAGACCATTAAAATCAGGGACCTAACAGACACCCAGAAGAGTTTGCACCTCAAAGTAAAGGTGGTAAAAAAGACACAGAACCTCTATCTATCATAGCTTAAATGTGAACTGAACATTTATTTGACTGAAAATAATATTGCCATATAAAACCCATAATTAATTAAGAGCCATGTAAGATGTCTTAAATCATCAAGAAAAAAACAAGGGTCTTGAACTGTGCATTCAATCTTACTTAATAAACAGTTGTGAGAATTATATAGGTACTTTAGAGCCCCCTTTCCAACAGGGACAGGTCGGTACAAACATTAATTACCAATCTGACCATAACTTTTGTCCATGTGCTGTAGGAAGCTGTGTTCTCTGCCTTCTCTTTATTTTTTGTTTCATTTTATCTGTCAGATTGCCTGACTGCACCTTTTTCTCTCATGCCTAAAATGCTGAATGAGGGAAGTTTTTGTTTTAACTTTTGGTTCGTTAAGACCCTAGTGAGGATCAGGTTCTCAAGCAGATTAAGTGGCCTGCTTAAGTGATCCCCCCAAAAGGGGATTTTTGTCCCCATTTGTTACATCTGCCTCTAGTTCTCTGCTCCTTGTTGATTATATCAGTGAAAATATTCCTGAAAGAATTCCGAATATTTAAAAATAGGTATCTTTCCCCTTCCCAGTTCTTGCAGTTTATCGGGATGGTTTAAGACCACCTGCTTTAATTCTTCCCTGCCCCGTGCCATAAATGTACTGTGTCCTTTGTTTTTGGCAGTTGGTTTGGGATTTAAACATACTGATGCACCTAGTGCTGCCAAGGTGAAAACAAACACCTTGTAACTGTTCCTTCACAATAAGATCCCCATCCCTACAGAGGGTTCTCCAATTCCTTCTCTGGTCTTCTGAGTGTAGAAAACAAGCAAACTTATCATTAGCAAAATTCTGACATACAAACATTTCACAGAAGAATACATTTTTGCATGGCCTTTTCACTGCGGTATACCCATGTTGAAGCACCTTATATCAGAATTTAAATAAGCGACAGCAGGACAATACATATTAGGTCATTTGATATCCATCACTGTAGCAATGATGGCAGATATCTATTGCTAGTCGTGCCGGTTATAATTTCCCCATTGATCTCAAAAACACAAGGTCGTGATCAATGTAGAGCGCATGAAGCTGAAAACTCACAAAAGAGAAAAGACGCTACATTCTTTGAGCCAGCAAAATTTAAATGAATGTAAGGCTGTTTTAGCACATACCCACTGTTGTCTTTCATAGCTTTCCTACCTGGATCCCTCCTGCTTGCATGGAGGATGTAAAATTTACTTCACTTCAAAGATATAGGCTTTATTCTGAGCAGAAGGTGAGAAGGTGGATCCGAAGAAAGATCAGTAATTATTGTCTTTACCATGTTAAAGAAGAAACAAAACCCTGCCTTCATGTGCAACATTATTCTTATCAGACACTACAGGCTATTTTCAGTTCTCTATCCTAATGCTGTGCCACGTTGTAATTCAGTAATGTTGTTTTCATAATCTTCAGAGAATGAATGCTCACATTTTCATTAAATGTGAAATTAAATCAATGGCACCTTCTTTCTTTTAAAAATTCCTTTATGGATAGCTGTCAACCTACTTGTACAACAAAAATAATTCCTTGTTTAAATACACATCTGGGGTGAATTTGGCTGTTTTGCACGGTATTTTTCTGTTGCAGAAAGTTCTGAAAAGCGCAGTAAATGCATTATGTTACAAAGTTACAGTGCAGCAACTTGCTTTTGTTTTCTGTTTCCCCACAGAGAGTATCCATATGTTAAGTGTCTGGTAAAGTCAGCTCCAATCAAACTGTCTTCTAATTCTTTATGAGGCTTTCACACAATATAGAAAACTAGGGGAGTGACACACCGAACAGTGTAGGGTGTTTGTGGGGTGGGGGCCATTGAGGAGCTTATAGGGCCTCAAAAGTGTACAAGGCAGAGTTGCACATTTCAGGTAGATGTTGGACAAGCTTGTTCCCACAGCAGGAAGGAAAAGAAGACATGAATTTGGAAGTTAGCTTACCTTGTGGAAAGTATAGAAGCCAAAAACATAGGGCTCAGTTTTCAGCTTTTTTATGATACTTTTTTTAAAGAATGGGCTACATAAATAAAGGTGGAAGAAAACTGACATTTTGTTCCTCATCAGAAAATCTGGGGCTTGCTGTAGAGGTTAAGTATGAGGCGTGCTTCTCAGAATCTCTGAATTTCACAGTATGATGTGAAGGGGTTTGTATGACTATTGAGGTGTATCCAGCAGAGTGGAAGGGCCACCACTTAGAGGTAACATGACCTGTCCGTCTCTAGAGTATAATGTCTGTGTTGGACACTATACTTTAAAATGGATATGGATCAGTCTGGGAGAACCAAGAAAAGAACCACAAAGAATGACTAGGGTTCTAGAAAATACGGATTTCGTAGAAGTTAGAATGGATTGTATTGAACTCAATGTATTTCTAATTTAGATTAAAGGAAGAAACAGCCAAGAAGGAAATAAACTATTTGGTACAGTGGATTGGAGAATAATTACACTGTAAAAAGCAAATTCAGGCTAGGCATTGTGAATAAAAGCATTATACTGGTAAGGACAGTTAGACCTGGAATGGACTGGAAAAATTTCTCTCCTTGAACACTTTTCATATCTTAATCCTAGATGACAAAGCTGTGTGAACAAGCATACTGTGATCATTTTATGCAGCTCGAAGTCTCTTATTTGCATCCAGTTAAGACAGAATTCACTTCATCTAACAGTAGACATTGCACTATCAAAGCTGATTTATCTTGAATGAAGGTAAACACTTAGATTGAAACAAACACTTAAGAGCTGTGCTGTAGAGGTTTTAAAAAGCCAAGGTTCACCATCACAAAAGTCTACATTTTGCTAGAGGAATTCCCTTAATATTTTGCATGAACCTTAGACTTTGCCTACTAACATCTGGAAACGCGCAAGCTATGAAATTCATGCCAACATCTGTCACTGATCAACCATTAATGTGCACTGTCTGTGTAAACTCTAAGCAGACAGATTTCAAATAAGCATTAATATATTTTAGAAACTTGCTTTTGGAAATATCCATTGCTGTGACAGTAAGAAAGTAAATGACAAAAGCACTGAAGAAGATTCAGCTGTTACTTCTGCTATAATTTGATTTTAAATGTGTGACGTGAAGTGATTCAGAGAATTTCCTCTTCTTGTGCTGCAATGTGTGTGTGCAGTCTGAAATGGTAAAATTTGCAAATGAGTATACTAGAGATAGCAGAGAGTAGTTCAGAATTTACATCAAAGTCAGTAGTCAGGCCAGGCTGGTCTGTATATAGCTTGTGGTAGGTCATTGGTAGCTTAGTTGTCATATATCACCTTTTTATTAAAATGTATTTGCGTGTGAATACGGATTCTGTCAGCCAACTATGGGCTGTTATGAACACCTCCATCTTTGAGAATACCGCAGAAAATAAAAATAGTTTCCTTTGTTTAACTTCCCAGTGTTTTACAGGCACAAGGGAATAGTTTCTCTTCAGCAGCAGCTTTGTAAGAATTCTTTTAAAGACAGTCCTCCCATAGCCATTTCTCTTTCATGGAAATGTCGTTCATACCAGCATGTTCAGAAGGTCCTTTCCGCAGTTTGGAAATCTAAAACACAACAGGAGACATTTTGTTACTCTTTTATATAAAAGAGCCACAAAAATAAAGTTTATCACTGTGGGGTGTAGATCATCTCTTGGAAAACATTAATTCCTAGATCCTTCGTAAGTATAAATATTATTCACAGTGAATCCTTTCCTTGTTATGTGTTTCAAGTCTTCTCTGTCTGGTTTATCTGATCTGTGACGATAAATTCTGAGTTCCACCAGCAACTAAAATGTGTATTTTCTGTACCACAATGTACAGGAAAACTAACATCAACTCATTGAGTGTTCCCTGTTCCTACTAACTAAAACTCTTAAAATGTAATCCTAATGACATGTCAGAATTCACAGTCTTTTTAGGGAAAAGAAATCTAAAAGGAAACACTGGCAGTTTATTTGTAAAGTGGCATTTAAACGCTCTGTGTCCCTAGGTGCTCTTTCAAGTATTAAAGAAGTTCCACAGTAAACCAGTGAGCCAAGCTTAGAACTGATATTCTGTATTGCATTATTGTTTTTAAATCATTTCCTATACTGAAGATGTACCCTAATTCCCTACCCTATTACCCACTTGTGAATTTGTCCATAATGTAATGTAATCAAAGAAATAGGTATATGTAGATGAGCTTGTTTGTGAAAAACTAAATAGAGTGCTTTCAAAGATAAGGTGAAAATTCAGATAACTTTTGATTCTGGCCAGAAATATGACTAAAAGTTGAGAGAATTTCCTTTTGATTTGTTTTTCATTGCTAAAGCTGAAAGAAAGAGGGTTCTTTCTACACCAGAAAGTGAAAAATGTGATATTTGGAAAGAGGTTAGGTTTAAAAATAGACATGAGACCTTAAGGAAAGGGGAGTGCTTGCTCTGTAACCTAGAAACTGAAATCCCTAAAGAAGTATCCACTACAGCAAGACCTGAAAAGAAAGAGAATTTTAAAAATCCAGTGAAATAAGCAAAATAAATCTTCTAAAAAAAAAACCCAAACAAGGTCATTACAAATAAAGTGGTAATCACAGGTAAGGACTTTGGTCTGTAGCTCTTATCCATGGGGTCCTTTGTAGTGAGGCATTCTGTTTGGAGATAATTTTTTCATAATTAAAAATAACTGTGTCCCTGAAAACTGTAGGAAACGGGATTTATAAGTGCTTAATGTACAACTAAATTGCTTGCATACCAGAATTTCATGGTAAGAATTCTAGCTGTATGGTTATGGGGCTTTCTACACGTTAGAAAATAGGTCATCTTGCTACCATTCTTTATTTAAAGTGTTACGGAGGGCATAAGATTTTAGTTAGCAATGTGAAAATCAGATCATCCCTTCATGTGCTTCCAGTAATGCGAAAGGGAGTTTGGTATGTAGAATTTGTCAGTAAAATTTGGCTGGTGTATCTGGCACTTTCAAGGATGTACAGCAGTGTAACGAAGTGAAGAAACCCTCCTTTCCCTTGCACAGCATGTGTAGTGGCCAACTGAAACTTGCAATCTGTGCACTCGCCTCTGAGTGAATGAAGGCTGTTGACAGATGATGCTGAGAAAGTAAAAGTGTTTAGCGCCTCTTTTTTCGCATCAACCTTTACTAAAAAGTAAACTGAACAAAAGAAAGTAGAGGAGGGGAAAAAAAACAACGAGAAAACCTTTCAATCTTGATCAGAACAGAAAACAGAGAGTACTTAACTGCTGTTAAATCAGGTGAGCCTGATGAACTTTATCTGTGGAAACTCTGGAGTTGTGGTTTTTGAGAACACATGGAGGATTGGCAAGAGATCAGAAAAATGAAAAATACATCTGTGATACCCACCTCTAAACAGGGGGAAAAGGACAAAGTGAGTGATTGTGTACTGCTCAGTTTAATTTCAGACTGTACAGTTCAGGAAAGGACTGCGCTGGTGGATTAAAAGCAAACCTGAAGTAAGAGACCTACCTTGTAAAGACACGAAGGACTTACGAGAGATTTATTTCAAGCCCTCTTCTTTTAAGGTTTCTCTACCTAAAGGGTTACATTGTTCCAGGCAATAACAGTAACAACAAAAAACCCTTTGAGTAGAAATTGGAAATAATTTTCCAGATGGCATGTTCTCTTTAATGAAAAGCGAGACAGTCTGACCTGAAGACTCTAATTTTGGCTTAGAGGCACTTCACATCAACACTAGAGGTCTTTACAGGCAGGTAGAATAAACATCTATCTGGTACAATACAGATATAGTTAATCCTGTGCTGGGGCAGGGAAAGGGCCAACAAGACTCCTTGATATCCTTTCCAACACTCTTTTCAGTGGTGTTGTGCTAAAATAGGCCTTGAGTTCCTTCAGAAATGCATTGATGTAGTATAAATTTCTTATACTGAACCTACATAGTAAGCTGAACAATAACAACCCACAGACAGAGGACTAGTTGTTCATATTCACTAGCAAATAATGTTATTTTAAATACATTTGACATTATGGAGAAATGCGTGGGTTGTCATTAGATCAATTACAAAATGTGCATACATGTGCTGAATATGCAATTTCACGATGAATAAATGTTCTGAGTAACTCTGCTGTGCTGCTAAAACAAGAAGTTATTACAAGTCCTTACTTACAGTTAAGCAATATTCCATCTGACTTGCATTCAGCAACCAAATTACAGAGAGGAGGTAACAGTTGAGCCCGTATGGGTTGTCTTTAACAGGAAGCGAAGAAATGACTTAGGCAGATCAAAAATTAAACTTACAATAGCTGGCATCATTTTGCCAATAAGGTTTTCTGTAGTAAAGCCTTTAGTATTAGTTGTTTTTCTGTCCAATATGTGGAGTTACCTTGAAAGGCAAAGTCTCTAACTTTTGCTTTGTATTTTCTGTCAGTTTCTAGTACTCATGCTGACATTCTGTTAGCATCAAGCAAAATAGCTCCAGAGCCAGTCAATAATTAGTATGGTTCAGTCCGTATCTCGGATGGTCTATAAAGGTATAGCTTTCTCAAAATTCTTTTGATGTTTTGATTTTTAAGCACTCAGTGACTGACACCTTCTTTGTAACAGATAGGAATTGGAGTAAGCTTTGTTTCCGTTGAGAAAATATATCTCTGTTCTGCTTATTGAAATTGGTGCCTGATTTGAAGAATATTTTGGTATGTTTTATCTGATCACTGCTATTGGCGTGGCTTGACTTCCACAATGAAATATTTGTGAATCATAGAATTATAGAATCATAAAATGGTTTGGGTTGGAAGGGACCTTAAAGATCATCCAGTTCCAACCCCCCTGCCACAGGCAGGGACACCTCCCACTAGACCAGGCTGCTCAAAGCCCCATCCAGCCTGGCCTTGAACACCTCCAGGGATGGGGCATCCACAGCTTCTCTGGGCAACTGTTCTACTGCCTCACCACCCTCACAGTAAAGAATTTCTTAGTGAAGATTTAATTGTAACCAAAAGTCTTTTTTGTTCCTTTCTACTCCTTAGAATCTATTTTTTACTCTAATAGGCTTATTTAATTTCTGTAATTGTTAAGAGTTGGGAGAATACTTGGACTTATAATTTAATGTACTGAGCAGAAGTAGGAATATGATGCAGTTGAGTTTTAGACATTCAGCTTTTATTCCCTTACATTTTTACTTCTTGTATGCAAATACGCTGCCTTAGAATCCTGTAGTTGCTGTAGTTAACCTATAACTACAATAAAAATAATGTTCTCTACTACCATACTTTTCCTAAAAAACTGAATATATGCTTCATGTTGTGCAAAATTTCTAAATTGTTTAACTTCCTTTTTCTATGTCAAGCTGTTTGTTGACAGTACAAACTTATAAAACCAGGTCATATCATTATGCAGCTTTACCTTTCCTAGCAAGAAGGGCTCTAGGTATTTACTTTAGCAATCTGCAAAGGATTCTGTTCTCACGGGTTCTTGTTGGCCATTTTTGTTTAGATTTGTTTCCACCAGGAAATACTCAGTGAAGATAAAAATCAAGAAATTAAAATTGTGCTGTTCACATGAACTGACTGCACAAATCTATGCCACAGTAATGGAGCAATTCCTCAGGCCCAGGTTTTCCTGGTACAGGATAAAAAAACTTTTGGACTATGTTAAGCTTCACAGATCGGATTAATACATTTAAAAAAAAAACAAAACAAAAACAAACCCACAAACCCCCCAACCTCCCCTCACAAAAAACCCCAAATACCACAACTGTTTCCTTCCAGGTGTTTTTGACACTGAGAGTTCAGTTACCAACACATGCAAAAAAAACCAAAAAAAATACAAATCCACAACTGCCAATAGCTCTGTTTCTCTTGAATAGGATGCAAGGTGGATGCCTGTTTTGTTCAGTGGACACAACTGCAGGGTAAGGACACACTGCAGATGATTCTGGTTGTTTGCTAGAGTTGTAGTTGTTCAAACTTGCACGTTGGTTGTCCTGCATTTCCAGAAAACACAACTGCAGGGCACAAAAAATTAGATGTTGATATTAAAAGAGGTACTGCTTGCTAGCATTATTTCCTGAACTTCAGCACACTTACATTTGGTTTCCTTGTTGAATTAAGTGTGGGGTAAGTGTAGAAGCTTTGTCAAACACAACCCAGCTCCATAGGTCAATAGAAATAAATAAATAAACACAGGCAAATAGAAGATCCTGATTTTTATGTCAAGGTAGCAGAAGTCTGGATTCAGGTTCTGTTTAAATGACGTTTATCCAATAATGAAGACCAGGCAGAATGATGAATGTGTTTCTGTGTGTCTGTGTTGAAATGGGTTTATAAACAAGCACCTGCCATAAATCACAAAAACGGCTTTGTCAAAAGTAACTAGGGACCAGATGCATCTTTATAATTACCTGTGACACCCTTTGTCCTGCTTTCATATCCTCTGTTCTTCACTTAGATAATTTGTTTTATTTTACTTGTGTTTTCAGTGATTTGCATTCTATTTTGAAACATGGGCTTATGTCTGAGAAGCTTCTCAAGAAAGTCTCTAACAATTGCATTAGGGACAGTAAAATGTGTGAGGTTCAGTGGCTAAATGTTACTAATGGTTTATTCAGGAGAGAAGATGAAACTACTCACTAGTATTTTCACGAGAACTTTGACAAATATTTTCCCAGTTTAAATCTTTTTATTTGCTTGGTTTCTGGAGTTTGTTCATCAGATAGGGGAAACTTCATAGTTCCTTTCCTTGGCTACATCTCATATTCATAGTCAACGTTATGATAATGGTCTTAACTCATAAAGCTAATTTCCATCTGTAATCAATAACAAATCGTAGCACTCGTGAAGATTTTTGTTCCTTGTGCTTCCTTTTGAGTTAATCTTGCAATTTGAGACTAATTGGCTGGTTGTGGTTCCAGCGAAATGGTTATTTCTGATTTAGCTTGGAGAGGGCTAGAATATGAGTTTTGTCTCCCTCTTAGCCTTTGCTAATTTTTCTACCTTATTGTGTTATCAGACATCTAGAAATAGCATTAATGCAAACAATGTTAGGCTTAAAGCAGGCATCATGCAGGAAAAGAGATTAAAAGAAAGGGAATATAAAAGCTTGGAGGTAAAAGCTGATTGAATTTCACTTTTTAAATTTATTTTTTTTTTATTTCCTACTGTGGCTACCGTGCTTAGCTGATGCACAATCACAGTAATGTGTTCCTTCATATTGGTTTACAAAAGCGCTTTGCAGTAATCATGGAATAGAAAGCACAGAGGTAGACAATAAATGCCTCTGCTCTTAGGTCAGCCCATTTAATTTCCCTTTCAAATCCAATTGTTCACCTGCTGTGCTTATTAAATATAAGCATACTCTCTGTATTTGAATACACTCTCTGTGCCACTTTGGCACTCTGTACCTGTTGCTTTGCCATTACTGATGCAAGTTGACTCTGAGGATGATTGTAGGAGTATGAATATGTGATCTTTTACTTACACTACTGTCTGCAGTTACTCCCTGTTTATCTTTTTATTTTTTTACTGCCATGGTCTGTACCAGTCCATTTGATCTGGTGGGTTTACATTTTAACTATAGGTTCAAACTCACACAGCCTACCACCCATCATATATTAAAACATATTTTTAATAAATCTGTAACTTCTGGTCACCTTAAGAGTTTACCTCCACATAGAGTAATTCATTATCCTCTCTGACCCTTCTTGAGTGATTACACATTATATGATGATGGGATTATGGCTATTTGATTCTTCGTCTTCACGACAGGAATGAAAGAATCTCGAGTACTGATAATGTAAACTAACTAATGTAAACTAACAGTGTGGCTGCCATGAAAGAGGCTGACCAAATCCTCTATCTCATCTATAATGAAAGTAGCACTCGCAGACAGACACTTCATGTGGCAGATTATTCCTGCCCAGTATTTCTTCTGTTAAAAAAAAAAAAGTCTCAGTTCTGTAAAAAGATAATTTATCCCCAGGAAATCTACATGAGACCCTTCTTGAACAAGCCACACAGGGAAGAAAAAGAGCGCTTTCTTCTGCAAATTCAAATTGCCTGGGACAGAGCCCAGACAGGCACAGTTAGTAACAAAGAGCCATGGCCATGGTCTGGCCAGGGTAGAAGGACTCATCCCAGCTGTGAGTGTGAGCCCACCTTTACAAATCCATGTCAGGGAAAAAACTGCTTAGTTCCCTGTCTTTTGTGCAAGTTCCTCTCAGATGCCTCCCTACCAATATCAAAATACAGTCTTTTTAATTTCCCTCTAAATAAATCATCTTTAAGTACAGAAGATAAGACAAGTTAGCAGTTAATCCAATCAACAATCAGTATTAATTCACTTTCAGGACAGGCCTCCTGCTGATGTAGTAAAACCACAAGGACTAGCAGCCCTCTTGTTTCCATCCTTCCTGAATTAATGTTCATTTGGAATTAACCTTAATTGAGTGTCTATCATAGAGACACATCCCAAGCTTAAAGTTACATTGCATTACCTTCTCCTTGCTTCAAAATTTCAGTGAGGGAATGCAGTATAGGAATAGATTAGTAAAATGAATGCTGCCTTACCAGTAGCTACAACTCATCCTTGAGTGCATCTGAAATAATATTAACATGTAATTTTAAAGGTTGAACACTGAGTAGCATTCTGTATTTATTTTGGCTTGTTCAGACGCAGGTTTGTTTTAAAATTTACATTTGCTTCTATTTATGGTTATGAAATCTGACTATAACTATCCAGTTTAACGTGTAGCAGCATTCCACCACCACAGTGAAATCACATGTTGATCTCACTCTTAACTGCTATTTAGAGCAAGAGTGAAAGATCCTCTATTGTGTTTCCCCAGGATCGATAATACTGTATTCACTGCTGACACCAGTCTTGTCACACCAATTCTAGTGTTACAGCAAAACTGCTCTAAAGTGGTTTGCAGAACTTCTATGCAGCTACATATAAGCTGATATCTCCTGTGTGTTTTCATATATCACCATGCGGTATATGTTATTCTGTGTAACATTTTTTTTGCAAGAGAGTAAGATTCCTTGGAAACATATTAGATTTTCTTACCATATAGATGAGACCACTCTGGTTTTAATCTGATTAAAACACAAATATGTCTCTTTTTTCTCCTAGAACTTTACATCGGATCTTTTGAGCTCTAGTGCAGGCGGACTCATCGTAGCTGAGACACCTAGTATTATAGACTTAGGGTTATGGGAAGCGCAAGTAAGCTGCTGCTTATGACTAACACATTCCTAAAGCAAATATGTAAAATAAGGTGGGGCATTCTTGAGTTTACGCAGAATATATTAGAAGACAGAGTGCACTTTGCTACTCAGGAGTGGTGAATTCAACTAAAAAAATCTGTGGAGATGATATGTTAGTATGCTTTATGCCTCTTCCTGCAATTTCCTTGGTTTGCTTTACTATAAAGTTGATCTAGCAAAAGCACACCTCATTCTATTCCTGAGTTGCCTCCCCAGGCTTGTTTCTCCTGGGCATAGATCTCCTTTAACTCCTCAACAAATAAATACTTGAATTTCCCTTACAGGACTTCGCTCCTTAAAAGTTTTATATAGTCATGTGTGTTTATATACATATATATACACGTGTGTATATACTGTATCTATAGAGTCCTTGTTAGTATTTATGGTAAAGATTCAGCTTCTAATATGTGAACTTCCAATATGCACTTCTGATCACTAAAATTTTTTCCCGTATTTGTGACACTATAATTGAATATGGAATACGGACAGGTTTCTCAATGTGGTTTCTTTAGACTCTGTATTTCTGTTGTTTCAAAAGGAATTATTTCTTCTTTCTTGGAGATGAAGAAGTAATGATTAATATCTTTAAAACATATACCCATTAGGGACATGACATAGCAATATTTATAAAGTCATTCAAATGCAACTATCTGCATAAAAAAACATTTTGTCTTGTCTAATTCTAAGTATATGTTGATGAAATCATACTAAGGAAAATAATTAACCTATACATATATTCTTAACTTTGCTATTTTATGGTTATTTGCATTACGTATTTAGGCCAGCATTCATTGCAGTTTATTCCTGATAGTAAATCAAGTCTATTTTCAATAGGTACTAAACAGAAATACAAATAATTTACAGTAATTAGTTTATGTGAGTGCACAGAAATAACATGCTTATGCAGATCTGGTATACTTATAAGCAATTTCTATAATGTTGCTAGGTGAACTCTGTACAAAAGTTTCTGGAAAAGATAGGGCATTTATCTGGGAGAGTTCTTTGTTAGTTGGTCTTTAAACAAAACTGTTTTTGCAAAAAACATATATTACATATATTTATGTAGGACAACTAGTTGTGTTTGGAAAGGGTCTGTCATCATCAAATCCATGTATTTCCTTTAAAAAAGCTTTAATTGCACCTTGTGCCCACACACCCTTGCACATACACATGCTCTGCTAACAAATGATATTGCAATTCTCTTTAACCTTGTTCTATCTTCCTTGAGGCAAGTAACCGGTACAATTTATTTTTTTTTTTTAATTTTGCCTGAGCTGGCATTACCTCGTTCACCTGACCCCAGCTGAGCTCAGAACAAGAGAGACCAATGCAGAAGAAATCTGTAGAAACTTGACAGATATTTTTGCAAATTGTCAGGCTGGGCTTTGTTCTTTGTAACATCTTGTTCATGTGACAAGCTTAGCAAAGGTAAGTTTTATATAAAAAATGTTTGAAATATTCAGGTTGGAATATTTCAGTTTATGTCTTTCAATGTACATTCAGAATTCAGGACAGTGATTTCTCCCAAGAAAGTTATTCTGAATCCTGCACTACAAAAGCTTTACTCTTACTTTAGTGGATATTTTCTGACTTAGACCCCAAGAAATTGTCTCTGTAGTTTAGCATAGGCCACTAATATTTTCTTCAACCCATTCATATTTATTAAATATTATTGTATTATGAGCAGAAGGTTTGACTGCAGCCCCAGCTTTTCCCCTTCATTCTTTCACATTTTAAACACAGATTGGTTTGGCTCTGGATTTTGTTACTGCTTGCATTATTTTTAACTTATATTTTAACTGTGTTTCAAAGCTTATTTTGAAGTGGGAAAGACTGCCAATTAAGAATTTTCTTATTGATCGTAAAGGAAGTAAAGGGTAACTCAGTTGCAAACCTTCCACTGGAATTTTCAAGTAGCCTTTAAGCAACTGTCAGCCGTTCACCTGTGAAGAAAGATTTCAAGTTCTGTCATGCAATTAGTGAGTGTTCAAAAGGCCACAGCATTCACAGGCTGAGCTCTGGGATGGAAGCCTCTGTACAGGCAATTCTCTTTCTTCTGAGCATGCCTGCAAACAATCTACCAAAGATAGGAGGACTCAGAATAAAATTAGAGAGAAGATACAATAATGAAAATGCTACTTCAAAAGGAATAGTCAATGCTTTGAATTAGGAACCCACTTAAATACCTGAATTAGGGGATTTAGTTTTAAAACGCATCCTTACTTTTACGGGAATGTTCCCAAGCATATATACACACACGTACACACAAGCATTCACTTTGGTACTGTTCTTTCAGCCCTGTCTAAATATACACCTACTTTAACTCAGTTCATGAGGAAAGATGATCATTTCTGAGTGTAGGTTGCTGTGAAAAATTTTGATTCTAATCTCATCTGATTCAAACTTCATTTTCCAAGTGTTTGCCCAACAGAACTCATTCTAGAAGCACTTTAAGTGACTGTCATTTAGCAGGTACCTGGCAATTCTTTAATCTAGCCCTTATGTGTTGCCTTAAAATTGTTCTTTAAAATCAAAGATACTTGTTTAGTACTGTTATGTCCATCAACTTCTGCTAACTTACTGTTCCATGAAAACTAAATTCAGAGACAAAAGGGAGAAAATCTGGTGAATATTTTTATGGCTGTTAATTTCCTGAGCTTTGACGTTCTGGTAAAATACTGTCCCTAACCATAAGCAAATACTGTCATAGGTTGGAGCAGAAGCATTCTAGAATGAGGAAAAATTCCTGGCATAAAAGGAAGGCAAATACCTTGTTTACTCAAGCATGAAATTTGTCATGCTTTTAGCCATGAAAACAATAGATGGATAAGGTTTCAAGGCTGTGTTCTATGTCAAGAGCTTTTTAAAATACTCCTATCTGTTTTGTTGTTATTGTTTCATGTTTTAAGACTTTTTTTTGTTGGTATACATTTATCTAAAATTGGCCTGCGTATTTGGTAGTGTAATATTTAGTTCATAAAATTTGGCAGATTTGTCCTCATTTTGGGGATCTTCAGAAGAAACATAGTACCTTCCTGATAGGCATCAGCACTCTGTGGTTTAAAATAAATTGGTGTCCTGTAAGAATCTCTTAATTAAGCCATTCAATTATCTTACATAATAGAGATATGTATTAGAGAAGTTGGTACTGTTTTCCAAGCTGATGCATCTTTCAGGCATACTCTGGATATAAGTTCCCTGTCCTCAGTCTTTTCTTTAAGTGCCAGGTACATTCATACACACAGAGATATGTACATGCATACACGCGTGTATCAACATCCCCTTGCAATCCTGCTCACCGTTTTGGAAACCATTTTTTCCCTAATTTTTTGTAAAGATGGAAAGGCAGGATACGTAAGTAACACTTTTCTTCAACTTTTTAAGAACTTAAGGCATTATATTTTTATAATTTGTAGATTTATAGAGTTGATTACAATAAGGAAAAAACCAACATAAATAGACTTTGTGATCTATTATGTCAAATAAATAAATGGGAAGATTTGTAAGAATAATTCCCGTTATCACTAATGGCCATTTCAATTATTATATGCTTCAAAAAGATAAAATACCCCAATGAAGCTGAAATATCTGTGATCTGCTAGTGAGTTACCTGTATGTAAACTTGCTAAATGGTTTTTAATTGGTGCGTCTCATCATTCAGTTATTTTAACAAGTCTGGTAGCTAATTTTCCTAAAGTCCTGCTGCTGATAGTTATCTCTCGCCTCAGTGAAATGCAGTTCATTGATATCAGCATCCTGAATCCTATTTGTCATAAATAACTGCAAATCAAGATTAATTCCCCTGGTAACCTGTAATTTATTTTTACTGTTTGAATATGAATGCATTCATTTTGCATCTATGAACAACCTAACTGTGATTAGGAACTCTTTATTGCACTTCTTCTCTATCATGCTGAGGACTGAGATCATTTAACTATATTGTAGATTCCATATTAAATTGAATAACAATAACAACAACAGAGGCTATAAATTCAACACAATCTTTTTAAACAGTGAAAGATCAGATTAAAAATCCTCAGATCTCAAGACATTTACATATATTGTTACTAAGCACTGGCTAGGCGGATATTTCTTTACTTTCTACTATAAACAGTAGAAATCTAAGAAGTAATTACAGTAAACATAAAAAAGAGAATTCACATTGTTCTTAAAGTTGCCACAAATTATTACAACTTTTGTCCCAGCCCTCTACTTACGGAATAGAGCGTATATTCTCTCTACAGAAACTGCATTGTGTAATTTCAGTAGCAAGATCACATGGACTGCACCTGGCTATTTTAGCTGATTTGGGGTTATGAAAAGTGTCGGTATCCAGTGAGCTGCTCTGATCCAGGGAGGTGCAAAGGAAGCATGCCGAACCATCAGGACTTACACCTGAGAATGGCTCTGAATTTTCTCCTTAACTGTTCATCTCCTTTTATAAAGATTTTCTTGACGACTACAAGAAAAACCTCCTGTATTTGAACTGTAATGCATACTGGACGGGGGTTTATGCAGATTTGGGGTTTTCCCTGTCGTTTCAGTTCAGAAATGAAGCTTCAAATCCTCTAAGGGCTAAGGGGCTTAGTTTTGTTCATTATTATCAAACAAAGCAGTGTATCAACTACTAATTATTATGTTTGATAGTAAAACATTTCCAAGCTGTAAGTTTATTTTGCAAGTTAAATTCTTTGCCTTTACAACTGCTCCTTTTAATTCTTTTTGAAACGTGAAAACACTTTACTAACTTTTTATTCAAGTTGCAGTTTCTTTTTCTTCTAAAGGCCTCAAAGACTCCAGAGGCTAAAAGCCTGGGATCGGTATTTCAGGATGATAATGAGCCATCACCTATGGTCAAGCTGGACCTAATTTGACTACGAGCTCTCTTGAATGTGTTTGTTCATCTTCAGAAATAAAGAGCAGTTTCTCTTTTAAAAAAGTGCCTTTTCTGAATAAATATAGTATTTAGAGTAGTAGAAAGATGAGAATGATAATCTAGATCACGAGACAAAGCTATTTTCTCTTTTTTCCCCCTTAAGTAATTAACCATGAAGACTTGACACTTGAAATAAATAAGGTAGTTCATAACTCGGGCTTCTGTCTGCAAAGTAGACAGATAACATTACAAGGTGCACATGCAGATCAGCTTTTTCAAGGTTAGCTTCAGAAACATGAGGACAAAGGGTATAATTAAGAAATATGTAAACTGAGAAAAGTATGACCTCAGTAAATTTTCATCTTTTCATACTAATGGTTGTACAGTTCAGAGTCTAAAAAAACAATGTAGTATTTAGATTATGTCGGTTTGGCCCTCTAAACTTTCCTTCTTTCCTTCCAGACTGTTGTTAAGCAATTAAAGTCTTTTTGTTCCTTCCCAATTGGAAAAGAAAATGAGAGGCTGGGCTCCAAAAAGCCCAACATTGCTTAAGTACAGATATTGTTAGGTAATCTTTCTTTCATTTCTTAAAGGTGTCATAATGATATGAAAATGACCTGTTTTCTGTCAAAAGTGATAGATTACACTGGCAGAGATTGTAGGTTGTTTGGTTGGACTCGATGATCTCAAAGGTCCTTTCCAACCATGAAGATTCTATGATTCTGTGATACACAGCTGCTTAGTATCCTGCCTTTGGTTCAGGACTTTCACATCTTCCTCTGCCTTTTCTTGACAGCAGCACAACATGAAGCCATAGAAGTAAAGCGTTCTGTGTAAAACCACTTTACATGAAATCAAAGTCCCTTATTCCTGATTCATGCTCTTAGAATAAGTTAAGGAGCCAATCTACCAAGTAAGTCATTGTTGCATTTGATTACATACAGACATGCAGACACATATGCACCCATCCACACAACTTGCAAGATTCAGATTTGCGTTCTGCTGCTGACAATGAGAGATATTTGTCATTCTGTGTGTCATCAGGGACTAGATTAGATGAGAAGGTAGTCTAGAAATGACAACTGAATCCAAATGTAGAAGATACCTATCTCAATTCTAGCAGTTCCCCTACACGTTTTGAGTGTACAAGATCATTTTTTTTCTGTTTGTATATGTACCCAGCCATGAATGCACAGAAGACTGGCAAAGGTGTGTGAATTTGAGAAACTCTTATTTTTGAACTATTACGTCGAATTTTTCTTCTTGCTTCATCTTTAAAACTTTAGACATATCTTATGCTTTTAAAGTCTTTTACTAATATATTAACATAAGAATATTAACTTAATTAACATAATTAACACCTTTTTCATTATTATTAGTATTGCTAGTATTTGTATTATGATAGTGGCTAGAAGTCCTGCTTAGTAACCAAGGTAGCCTTAGGCTAGGCATACTGCAAACTCAAAATAGAAGATAGTCCAATTAAAATCTAATCAAAAGAAAAAACTTTTCATTTCTGGAAAATAATCACCAATTATTCCTGTCGTATATTCTAACACATCTTAGACCCCTACTGGTCCTTGTTGAAGCTTAAGCTATGTTCATAAAATGTATTTCTTAAGCTATAAAATACAGGTTTGTTTCTCTTTCCTGGAAAGATAAATGCAACGGTTCTCAATTGGAGGGCTCGAAGAAACCTGAGGTATCTCAGAAAAGCAACACATTTAAGTACAGAGGAATGGACCTGTAAGAAATATTGGGTTTAGATACTTCAAATTTCTCATTTTCTAGTACCTCCATATTCTGATCTAATTAATTAATCACAAACAAAACCATTGTTCTTTAGATATTTCCTAGTACAAACCTCAGTACAGACTTGCTGTATCTATATCATCCTTTTGACACAAGGTGCAGTTACACATCAGTAATCTAATATGTAAAGGTTACTTTGACTTCCTAAATGGTACCTCTCTGAAATTGCCAGAAATTGCCTCACTCCGTACCAGTACTACTGCTGTTGCTGTGGGAATGCACAAATCAAGCTGTAAGGATCTCTGTTCCAAATAGTTGTTGCGCATGACCGATAAGGAACCAAAATTAACATCTTTTTGTGGAGAAGCAATGCGAAGGGGAGGTGAGCAAAAGTTAAAAAAAAAATAAAATTAAACTAAATACATACAAAAAGTTTTTTGTGATATTCACCCAGCTCCATACGCAGAAGCCTTAAACCAAGTTAAAGAATTACCTTGAATTGACGTAACCTAGGGCCTAGATTAATATCTAGCTGACACTGTAGCTGAACTAGGCAAAACACTCCTATCATAGAGTATTTTAGCAAAACTGTGCTTTATGGTGTATAATTAATTCCAGCTGTTCCCTTCAGCCTTCCAAGAGGTCTGTAAAGAAGCAAGAAATGTAGCTACAGGGTTTTTCTGCCAGCAGAATAATATCGTTCAGAGCATATGCCTTTGTAGCTCTAACTTGGATATCTAGACCAACAGAAGTTTGTTTTGTAGTCGTCATGTAAGAAAGAGCTCTCTAACAATTCTACCACTCAAACACTTAGGATTTTTTAACCCTTTCTCAAGAAAATATTGTTTTCTTTTTAAAGTAGCTTCAAAGGAATAGGTAATTTGTAACATTCAAATGGAAAAGCTTGTCCTTTCAAGAGTATATAAGAGCTTCCTATTGACTTTTCTTCCTTTCGATTCCACAAAAAGGGTCAGTCTTTTCTTCTTCTTTGTCTATGAAACAGACCCTCGAAGATTGTAGGGGAACCATACTGGCAACAATTTGCCCAATGGGATCACAGCAAATAAAAACTTTTACATCAAGCCCAGCTCAACGTTCTGATAACAAGATTTTTCACAGTATTAAAGCTCTTGGATCCGGTTTCCTGCTCAAAGCAGAGCTCCAAGAAGCTGCTGCTTGTTCTGTGTGCTAAGGGCTACGTGCTTAATATGAGAGAAAAAAAAATTCATGAGATGTTATGCTACAAATGAACACAGGAAACTCACTCTTTGTTACTTAGTTTTGCCTCTTCCCCAATACATGGAAAATTAATATTCATAGATAATATTGAGTGGACGGAAGTAACAATGTTTTTAAAAAAAAAGAAACACAAAACATGCTGAAGTGTGTTTTACTCTGTAGCAAAGCCCATGTTTTTGCATATTACCCAGAAACTATTTGACGTGAGATATAGGTAGCAAAAGATAAGAGGTCTGAATGACTAGGGTCCTACTTGATAGAAAAGACTACACAATCATACTCTTTCTCCTGTTTTCCCTCTTTTTCCCAAAGTATCTTTCATTCCAACTTGCATAGCTACTAAGACTCAGCAACAGGAATGAAAAGAAACTGTTTTTTATATATATATATATTTTTTTTTTTTTTTTCTTTTGTGCTACTTTCATGTATTTTAGTACAGTATAAAACTTTGTTTTATGTATACTTCTTTGGACTTGGAATACATGTATAATTTGAGTCCTTCCAAGGTACAGTAATTGAGGCAATATATTCTCCTCAGGATTATATATAACCTTTTTCATACAACGCATATAGAAAATGCACGTATTTTTGTGTATTTGAGTAAGCATATACAAATGATAAAATGAACAGTGGCATACTTCTAACCATAACAGATATATACTGAAGTATATATGCTTATTCTTAAATTAGTCTATTGTAGTTGCTTGAAGACATACAGCAAACAGTTTCAATTACTAATGCAATCTCTTATTTTTTAATTACTAGTCATTAATAAAATGTAGTGAACGGTAAAAATAAATGTTTTTTTTTTTAATTGCCTAAGTAGCCCTGCTTAGTAGGTAACTAAATGTAAGCTGACACAGGAAAACCACTTTAAGTAATGCATTTTGGAAATGTCTACAAATGACCTAAAATTACTTTCTGAAACCAGAAGTATTTTAGCTTCAACCTACTTATAAAAAACTGGGAACAAGTGTCTGCTTTTACAGGTTTTCTAATGACATACATTTCCTTTTCCAGTAAGGGAATATGAGATTTAATTAATACTTAGAATCTCAGGACTGTGAATATGTTTTCAAGTAGAAGAGGGGAACATTTTTTTGGATTTTTTTCAGCTAGAAAATAGTGGATACTTAAAGGTTTGCAAAATCAAGATGTTGGAATGGTGACTGGAATTTACTTGGTGTATAGTAAATGTTTGTTACTTTTCAAGTCTGAATGATATCTTCTAGTTTCAGCTATTGTACAAGATCATCGGTACCAATATATTCTGTGGTTTTGGCATAAGAAATTATGTTGGTGCTTTGCTACACTTTATTTGCACCAAAGAAATTGAGAAATTGCTTTAAATGCTTAAAAACAAACCATAGCAAGAACAAAATAAAATCTTAATTCCTTTAAAACTCCTGTAAGGAATGAAGATGTTGTCATGAAAGACTTGAAGCACCTGCTCATTTAGCCCTTTGTTTTAAGTTGCATTTGATGTTTTAGTTTCCAGTAGTTACCTTGATAGTCCAAATCACTCAGATGAAAAAGATAATGATAGCAACAGTAACTAATGGATAACTGGTAATGTACATAATGGAATAATTAGGGATTAACAGACGATCCCTTAATATTTGCAGTCTAATCCTGTAAGAGCATGCCAAACTCATACTTTATCTCCATTTTCCTGATATCACTCATTTTTACCCTTAGGCCTCCATCTTCATTTATTTCCTATAGTTCTACTCCATTAAGTAGATCATCCTGAAATAGCCAGTCCCATTTGTCAGTCTTTTGTTCTGGTCTCCAAGCTATCTGGTACCAGGGTAACGTTTCTTCTCATGCCCTTCTCCTTTTGTGTCTTCAATGAAGTTTGCCATTCAGTATCTTATATTAGGTCCAGAATCAGATGTATAATTAAATAGTAAAAGGTAACTAGTTCTGAGCACTGAATTAGACTACTTGTTTCATCTTCCTTTCTGGATCAAGTTGGGGGTTGTACTCATCCCAATCAGACTTTTGCTTACAGAAGTTTCTCATTTATCTTTTGTAGCATATTACATATTTTTATTTTTTCGAAAGCTGATACATCAAGGATTAGACCTAATAAGGGGCCTAAGCACTGCAATGTTTAGCATAAAACTTTCAGGCTCCAAATAAAATTTAATCCAGGAATTTTAGGACTCTGTGAACACTGGGATTAGGTTTTATTTTGAGAACAAAGCTGGGAAGAGCACTGGGAAGTGGGAAGTTGCTGCTTTTTCCCCTCTGAAACGCAGCCACAGGAAGCTTTGCTGCTGCTGTGTTTTTGTGCAATAACTCATTGGCTGAGCACTTCCTCAGGATGTGTGGAATTTAATTAACACTTGTCTTTGAGGAGAATCACAGTCAGTTCTTCACCTGTAGCAGGACTTTTAACCTCCAGCGCATTCCAGGCTCTGGGGAAAGGAGCTGTGGCTGACTGGACCTTCTGGTGTCTCAGGAAAAGTTCATGGAGAGCTTGTGAGAGACCTTCAATTTATTGCCTAGTGATCTCTGAGGAGGAGAAAGTCCCAGGTTCTGCTCCCTACTCAGTGAACTGTTTCATGTGTTTTGGACACATGTAGTCACTAGATAAATTAAATAAGCATCTCAGAGGATCGGTACCCATGGAGGAAGTTTCCAAATCTCTAATATTTAGCTAACCTTTGGGAAGTTGCATGGTTTTATTTAGGATATAGATACTGGCCTACTAGAAGACAAATAGGTTTTGACTTTTTTGTTGCTGTTTAATTTGCCCTTTAGCCAACATGCTGAGGAGGTATGTACTGCTAATGAAACGCTTATGTGGAACTGTCTTTTCAAAAACAGCTCCCTAGGCATCTTTGAGCTGGTAGACTGAGTAGTCTAGTATGACAGCAATAAATTTGCACTATACTGCTTCACTGATCTACCCTTTGTAGAACACTTCTCTAGGGCTCGCTTAAAAGCCATCACGCATGTTTCTGCATCCCCATTACATTCTGAGTGATATGCTGCAAATCGGGTATGCTGTAGCACAGCCGATTAAAGAAGTCATTCAAAATGTGGAGATGTAAATGTGAACTCATCTGAGTTTCTGGGAAGACTCTGACACACCTGAAACGTATCATTCAATTACGATTACTTTATTAGTCACATTAGCTTTCATTTGAATTACTTCTGGAAAAGGAAAGGGGGAATAATTATTTGTTAATGTGGTCTCTTCTTTTTTCCTGAAGAATGAAGGGAGAGATTTCTATGGGTAGATTTTTTTATTTGATTTGATTCTGCATATACCTATAGTCACACTATAAGTCATAGGAGTTATTCAATACAAATATTTAGGGATCGTAAAAATATAGGTTCTCAGACTGTGTCAGTATTAGCAATAACAATTCCCGGGAGTGTAAACATAATGTTGATTACCCTAAATTCCTAGATCATTTTTTATAAGTCAGAAGTCATTTGGTGCATGTTCATGGCTAGAGGTCTTCATGTGATTTTTCAAAATCGTGCTAAATTTACAAGGAAGCTACTCTTGGAGTAAGCTTGCTCCTGGAGCAAGCAGTATTCACAAAGCATATTTCTTTACGCAGTTTCTTTACGCATAGTTGCCAGGGGATGAGCTGCTGACTTTGTGTGTGCTACCAACGTCATCCCCTGGAAACTTCTTCCGCTGCTCAGGGTCACGGAGATGTGAGTGAGTCTGACTGCTCCTGTGGTACCCACTGTGGGAAGGAGCTTCCCTGGCGCAGAGCAGGGCTTGGGCCAAACTGCTGGCTTACGTGAGAACACACCCGGTCAATTTGGCAGGCAGTACGCATTCTTTTCAAACAAAACACGTTCATTCAATCCAGCAGTTTTTTTCCACAACTAAACAACAGTTGCCTGGTTAGATAATAATTAAAAAAACCCCACGGTACTATTTGGAAACTATTTCCGAATTGAAGAGGCATGTTGTCCTGCAGCACATTGACCCTTAGCACCTTTGTAAAATGCATTCTTTGGGCTTAAAGTGAGTTCGGGATCATGGGCATTTTCAGGCTCCTGTTTTGCAATTGATGATAAAAATTGTATGTCATCAGACATTTATCAGAACATTTTAAATCCTTCCTTGAGGCCAGGATACAGATGCACAGTTAATGTATCAGAACAGCAGAACAAAAAGAAGAAAACAGTCCTACAGATGGTTATGTGCTTTACTATAGGTCTCACTCTCCTAAGCTCCTCAGCTTCAGTTATATTTGCTAAGACTGCATTAGATGAGCAAGCTGTTGCTTCTTTTACCTCAACTACTATCACTGCTGTTTTTTAGCCAGATTTTACCAGTATCAGTTTAGTATTTCCTGTGAAAATAACACGTTAAAGTGTGACTGGTGTATCGATTAGGCAATATTGTATAAAATACATAATTTGCACTAGTTGTGCTCACTCTCTTTTCTACTCCATTATGCAAAATTGTAAAATGCTGAAGAACTGTTGTCATTGCTTGGTTTTACAGTGGTGGAAGACATTAATCCTGCAATGATGATGAATGGTGCAGTCAATTTAGTTCATTTTACTTTAAACAATTTAACTAAAATGAGAATTTGGAATATATAATATAGCTGTTGGTATAATATTTGCAAGAAGCAAATGGTTTACAGGTGTATTTATTCAGATGAGTATGGCATATGGATGGCTGTAATATAGATCATAATCTAATTCTGGCCAAGATAATATTTTAGTCTCAGATTAAATCATGAAAAAAGATTGATGAGCTTTATTGTTTCTGAAGGACAAAACAGCATCTGGTGGCAACCCATTGGTAAGAGAAAGTTCTTAAAAAATACTGAAGGGCTAGAAAAAGAATAGCAATGTGCATGCGTAAGGAAGGATCATTATACATTTTATAAGGAATGAAATCTCTCTTAATTATTTACAAAACCAGTCTGCAGTAGTTAAAATGCAGATTGAAAATGGAAGCCAGGTGTGGAATGACATATATATGTGAATGCCATATGTGCACTTCAGACTGTCAAACTCTGAAATCACAAGGGCTGACAAGGAACATTTAAAAACATGTCAAAAATACTGAAAGTTTTAAAAATGATATTAAAAATTATCAGTTTCCTACTAAGATACTGGCCGCAATGCACAAAATAATAACTAAAACAGTAACTTCACAGAAAATGTGATTATACTGCTCCAGCAAAAATCACGTGTACCTAGGAGGTCACTGGCTTTTATGTCAGCTGAGGTGGAGAGATTAAATGGGTCAAAATTTTTATAAATTGAACTATTTTTTTTGTTGGAAACTTCTGTTTATCTTCAACTTATCGGTGGGTAATAGATAATTCAAGCTATGACCCAAATTTGAACTTTTTGACTTCTGGGTTAAGAAAACCCAAAGGTTGGCCTGGCTGTAGAGTTAGTGAACTGTGTATGACAAGGAAGGATATTGTCTGGCATGATGTCTTAGACTTACTTGTAAAAATGTCCTTGTAAAAAATAGGGCTGCTGTTCATGTTATCATTTTTCTTTGTGCAATCTGGCCACGTAAATCTCCTGAAACAGAATGCTTTTCTGGATTGGATCCCAGAGCATAAAAGACACTAAGGGAACAGTAATAATCACAGTGACACCTCACAGCAGTAGCAGAAACACTTCCATCAGTGGCAACAGGGTGAGTTGGGAAAAAATGAGATGTTATTAGTGCAATTGAGAGTATATATCATCAAAGCCATCTTTTATTCCTCTCAGCCACATCACTGCAGAAGAGGACATATTTTCCACACTTTAATAAAACTGGATTCACATCCTGGAGAGGGGGTAAGGGGAGGATACTCTTATAATGGAAAACCCAAATGCATCAATGAAACATTGCTGATATATTAAAAATAGTTAATGGTTCAGATTACAGTTGTCTTGAATTTCTTCATTCGGCTAAGCTAGCTGCTTTCTTGTGCCCTTGAGAAGCCTTGCATTTTCCCAGAGCACAGCTTTCTGTTAAAGATGAAAAGATCATGGTTGAAATACATGAGCAAAACGTATATGTAGTAGCAACACACTATTACAGGTTTTCTAAATTTGCCGTATCGAGTCTTGTGACCCTGAGTGCACTTACCAGCCTCTCCTCTGGCTTCCCCCCAACCCATGCCCATGGGCCCAGGAGACCCACCTCTGCTGAGCCTGGGGTGGTCTGTCCCTGCCTGAGCAACACCGTAGGAGTGTCAGTCTCCCGCTCTGCCTTGTAGATGGACCAACGCTGTAGCATGATCTTCAACCCATCTCGTCACATCTGCTGCTGCCCCTGACTAGGCTGGAGGGACCCTGGACCTGTTTCATCACTTGCTGTGTCTGTGTCTGTTACTTGTTCCCCTCTCTGCCCGCTGTGGTCAGACCCTGCAGGACTGTACCCAGTAGGTGAGAGCACAGCCTGCACTGGTGGCAGGCTTGTCTCCTGGCCTACATCAGTTCTTGAAAATTTCTTCTTCAAAAGTTTTATGAAGAAAACTTCCATTAGCAGGAAATGCACTGTTGCTGTTACTAAAACTTCCAGTAGGTTAAACCAAGAAGACCTAAGCAAAATGTTAGGTAATTTCCTTATTAATTCTGTCTTTCTGTTTCTTTCTTGTGTTCAGCTCTTGTTTTCACTCTGCTGTTGTACTGAATGACAAGGACATAAGGGCAACACATCATGCAGGCCTTTATGTTTAGTATTCAATACAGTACAAGAGTACTCTGTTGCTTTGCTAAAGCATTACAAATTTCTATATTCTCCATCTTCTAAATGTTCTCAGAGCAAATTAAGAAATAGGGGCATCCTCTTCCTTGAAGTCATGAATCTGAGTGTGGAATGATTAGCAGTACCATACTGCAAATATTATCAAAAGTAAGGTTGAGAGTCTCAGGAAATCAACTATATAATCCTCCTCAAATTAATCTGCGCAATGTGAATCCTGACAGGTTTAACTTGTAATTTGAAATTTCCTGTGATTAAAATTTCTAGCTCTTTCTATCTGCTGCTCAGGTAACCTTACAAGAGAAAGCTGGTTAATATTCAAGCATCATGCCCTCCAAGCTCAGGAGCGACGCATCCTGCAAAAATGCCAGGAGGCCTGCATGGATGAACAAGGAGTTCTTGGACAAACTCAGACACAAAAAGGAAGCCTACACAGGGTGGTGATGTACTTTAAGTTACAGGTAGCCTGGAAGGAATACAGAGAAGTTGTCTGAGCAGACAGGGATCAGGTTAGGAAAGCTAAAGCCCAGATAGAGTTAAATCTGGCCAGGAACATCAAGGGCAACAAGAAAGCCTCCTACAGGTACGTCAGTGACAAAAGGAAGACTAGGTAACATGTGGGCCCTCTCCGGAAGGAAACGGGAGACCTGGTTATATCCATTGCAAGTCTCAGGGTTTATGCCACTATGTCCCTTTGCATGGTTTGTAAAATTCATGGAGTTCTTCAAGCTCTCTATGACTGTGTGCAGGTTTGCAGTGGAAGTCTACAGATTATTACTAAACGCTTAAGTGTTTCTGGTAAAAAATCATTAGGTTTATAAGCATAAAAAAAACCCCAGTGCTCAAAGAGCTTGAGAACAAATGTCACACAGCTCCTTGTTAAGTTTCTGTTATGATAAAATAAAGGAGTTGATCTTATTTCACTTTTAATAAAATCTTGTCATCTAATGTGACAGCACAAATAGCTAGCAGTGAATGGTCCAAGAGAACAGCTCCCAGATGACTCATAGTATTTAGACAAACAGTTTGGCTGATTCCATAAGTAAAAAGAAAAACTAGAGTTTAGTAACAGACAGTTTTGTAGACAAAAGGGCTAGCAGAATTAAAAATAATATAAATGGATCATTCAACCTTTTCTATTCAGTGGGATCCACTGTATCAAAGAAAGGGATAGCTGTCTTCATTTTTCAGAAATCTGGTAGTGTATTTACAAAGTACAAGCATCTTATAAAAGGGATCAAGTAGAAGGCTTACCAAGTCAATAAGGAGAATTTCGGCAGGAGGTACTTAGAAAATGCATAATGACTTAGTAAGCTTGAGACAACATCTGGAGCTTGAGACCACATCTGGACCTTTATGATAGTATCAGCCCTACTGCAAAGGCATCCATAAAGCCTGCTGGATTTAGATTTCTCCTGATCAATGAAAAGGAATGGAAAGGAACCTGGTAAACTGAGGAAAAAGCTCTTTCCAATTAAGAAGCAGCGATCTTTTTCTCTTTTGATTTGACCCTAATTAGGGCAAACATCTGTCAAGGGAACTTTACAAGTGGTTCTAGGGGAAAAAGTATTGTAGTTTTTTATTCCCGTGTATCTCAAGAGCTAAAAATAAGGTTGAAGTTATTGATGTTACTCAAGTTGCCACAAATATGTTAATTTAGTGGTTTAGTTTTTTCCTTATGATTGACCCGACTCTCAGAGGTCTTCTATGTATAGCTCCATCCTTGCTGCACTTTACTAACTAGCATGTCCGGCTCCGTAAGTGGAGTTTGTACATTTTCACATGATGGTTGAGCAATTAATAAAACCAGGTTTCTCTGAAAGCTCCGCTTAGCTATCTTTAAATGACTGGGAAAAAAATGTGTTGAAAGCAAGATAGTGACTTCAAGCACAGCCTTCAGCAGGAGCTAATGATAAAGTTGCTCTTGTCTCAAAAAAGTAAAAAGGTCAGATTATAAAAAGATTTAAATCGCGACTTTAGTATTGCTTTTAGAGGAAAATTTGCCAGTTTATATTCAGGTTCCTTCTCTATCTCTCCCTCTCCCTCTCCCTCTTCCTCTCTATCTCTCTCTCTTTAACCTGACCTGTATCAACAAAATGAAGTGATGGTCTTTTGAACCTTTAAAGTTATTATGTGACTGTCTTGCCTGGGTGGTTACTTCAGCATTAGCTGGAAGAGTGGGTCCAATCTCTTCCACCCCTCAGGTAGTCCTTGGGACTGCAGTAGGTTTGATATGTAGAGAAATGAAGCCGTGAAGGAGAATTTAGATCAGATAAATCTATCAAGTGTTATGCCAGTCTCTTTTTGAAGAATTATACAGATTATTGAGAATCAAATAGACAAATGCAATGGCCATGTTATCTGTATCTGATGCAGAGATCACCCAGTAATTTGACTGTTGAATGCATGTGCTGTATAGCTTGCAGTCAAATTAATCTTCTTTGCTTTAACTTTGTTTTGCTGCAAATAAAGTCAAATACAATTGCAAAGTCACCAAAATTAATATTCTTGCCTAAAGCTACTAGAATACAAAACAGAAAACTCTTGGAGTTGTCAGAAATCTGCCTTTAAGGTACTGCAGAAATAAGCTTGACTTCAATTATTTCTTTCTATTTAATTTTTTTTTTTTAAACTTTTCAATGCCATCATGAAAATGTGGCATTGAAATTTCATGAAAATGAAAATTTCTTTTTTTTCTGACATTCCTATAAAGGACACACAACTCGGCGTAAAACGTTTTGTCATTTTTCTACATTTGTGCTACCCAAATATTAACATACTAACGTGCAAGATACTGACATGCTAGTTCCAGGTCTACTTTTCTTTCTCAGATGCACAAAGAGCTGAAGTGCTCAAAGAGTCTTAGTGAGTCTAAATCAACATAGCTCCAATGGTTTTAATGAAGTTATGCTAATTTACACTAACAGAGGATGTACTAAATCTCTCAAGAGCAAATGTTCCCTTTGATTACATTTTGCTCTTAGGTATAAGCATAGTTCCATTCCAACATAATCACTGCTGATTGTTCTTTCTATATACATATATTCCCATTAAAGTAAGCAATCATTACATGGTTTTGAATGTTCCTTGCCTGTGTAAGTCCTTATAAAGACAATTCTGAAATCACTTACATTTAATAGGGCTTGAAAAGATACAAAGGATCTAAAGAAATTCCAAGGTTGCATAAAACTATTTAATATTTCTCAAATCTTACAGTTGGGCTAAGTCTCTATGAGCACACGTTAAGCTCGATAAGACCGTGGAAACATGCTGCAGTCATACTGGAAGCAAGAGTTGGAGCTGAATGTTGAACACCAGAGTACCGAGTACAATTACTACTTTTCGATGCTGGTTAAAAATGTCTCAGCTAATAACAATGACAAAAATAAAGCTAAAGTAAATGCCTCAGCAGAATTACAAGTGAGTCTCTAGAAGCTCACATTTCTGTTCATTAGCTATGTATGGTATCAATTAGGGTAGCAAAAAGCATTTAGCTGCATAGTATGAAATGAAGTAAACACCATGACTAATATTAAATAAAGACACTTACGATTAGGGAAATAGTTGAGATAGATGAAGAACTGCCAAGCTTAGGATAATATCAAGCAGTAATGACCCATATATCACTTTCCTTATTAAAGTACTGCTATGTGGGGCAACATCAGATTGAGGGAGATTGAGAAAGATTGAGTTTAATTACACAAAAATTTTGCATTCCAAACTGACAACGCAGAAGAGACAAGAATTGAAGGAGAGGCAGTAGAGATGCACTGTGTCCCCCCGCTTGTAAAGAGGAGAAAGGTGAGGCAAGAGTGTAATGTGCTGAAAATGGTCGAAGAGGTTTGTGGAAGAAAGAGAAAACTAAACAAAATTTCAGTGCCAAACCGTCAGCAGAAAGCTGTACCTTGCATTCTGATGTAATACTCAAGTCAGTCTCTGTTGTCCTTGAGGGCAAACCGAATTAATCTTTGTTCTTCATTGATCCTAAAGCATCTATAAGCTAGACATTGATATAATTTGCAATAGCCTCAGGTTTTCTTTATATTGTGTCTTGCTACAACCTAGACGACAAGAAATCATTGACTGAGAGCAATATTTGGGGCATGCCCCCTTCCTCTATTTTTTTGCCCTTGGTACACTCTCTAAAATAGGGTTTAAATACTAGTTATTAGCAAGAAAATTCTGTGTGCCGACTTGGAAGTCTTTATGCAAGGAAACTTCCATCCTGTCTGCCTATTTTCTCAGAGAAGCAAAAGAAAAGGAAAGGACTATTCAACATAACCAAGGTTTCAAAATCAGGTTCAAAAAAATGTCAGCAAGATTGGAGGGGAGAAAGGAGAAAAAAGCTGGAGTAAAGCTATTGAATGGTACTAGTACGGCATATGTTTTTAGAGGATGAAGGAATAAGAACTTGAGAAGAAGAGCAGACATTTTCCTGACATATGAGAAGGTGTAATCCTAACATTTTCCAGTTCAATAGCTGGATGTAAAAGCTTATTTAGAATTTTTATCTTCTTCCCAGAGTTATACTGCAGGCCCAGTTCACTTCAGCAGCTTTTCAACTGCATTGTGCTGTGCAAAAAAAATCTAACAAGAAATTAAGATCAAATAACCTAATAATAGAATATACTTCCACTTTCACAGATCCCTCCAACCTCTGTATGCAGGGATTCTTTCATCCACCACTGAAATGGACCGAAAGGAAGTGAGTGAGACCGTATCAAATTGAAATCCCAAGGATTTTTAGGTAGCAAAGAGGTAATCACCTTCGTTGGAATTTGGCCAGAACACAAAGGCTATTAGACCATCATTTCACAACTGCTATGGGATTGTCAGTGACAAAAGGAGCTCTTTTTTTGCATCATCCGAAGGATAACGCTGTTAGTAGAACAGTGACTCAAATCTGTCTTGTTCTCTTATTTAAGTAATGACCTAGCTTGACCTCTTTTAACACAGGAGATATAACAGGCTCACCGCCTTAGGTGAACTAGTATGGCTGTAGGCTTGCTGCCAGACAAGAGATACTGAACCTTGTAAAGAAATCTAGCTAGAATAATTGGAAGCCACACTTCTCATGGAGAATTGTTAGCACGTATTTTGGTCTGCATTTAAGTAGTTTTGTCAGATCAGCATTCCTAGAAGAGAAAACCACAAAGAAACACAGTTATATACATAGCAGTTGTCATTGAAAAAAACCCTCAGAAACCCAGGCTTTATCTGAAGGGTCAATACTTTACATACATATCACATAATGCCTATTGTGTAGTTATCTAGGTGACTAGTGGCATATATTAATATATGCAGAACCCTATGAAATTTGCACTAAAGAGCCTGAACTTCCCATGGTATCTCTTCCTTTGCTTTTGAGTGTTTGAGTGCATGAGAAAATGCAAACTAGCTCATTCTAAATCACAGAAATGGAAGGCTATTGATCTTACTGGGTCTCCTTCTGCCAACGTGCTGCTACATCTTACATCAGAATCCAAATCCTTTTTTCTATTCCTCCTTTACGTATCTGAAAAGTTTGCTGTAGCAGCATATTTACAAAACAATGGATTGGGCTGTCAGTGAACTTTCCTAATAGCCTTTAATTTTCCTTTTTTCTTTCAAGCCCATGTTTCCTAGTCACAACCCTTTATATAATCCTAAATAATGCTGGTCTTCTCTTTATTTGACATTTCTTTTCCCAGAACATTTGTAAATGACTATCAAATTCCCTTATTCAATTTCCTGTACTGTAATTGGTAATACCAGATTCAAAACTTAACGTATTAATGGATTTTGTTGGTTTTAGGATACATATGAACTTACTATCACTTCCTGAAATTGCAGAGATGAGATCAGATTATTTCACATAGACTCACCAGAGGTGGCCATCTTCTTCATCTTTTAAAGATGGACCATGACCTTGGTACCACTTACCTCTAGACAGTTGTAATTAGTATAATTTGTAGTTTATCATTAATTGGATCCTCTATCAGTGAGGAACCATTAGAAAGTGGCAGAACCATGGCACGTCCCTTCTTCCTTTTCTTTACTAACTGTCATGGTTTGAGGTAAAACAGAACCAATTTTCTTTCCAGTAATTTTACATTTCAGTTGAGTCTTTTCTAACTAACTGCACTTCCTGAAGTTAGTGGCATATTCTTCAGACAGTGTCTGCTTCCAGAGTGATAAGGCCTGATGTCTATAGTTAATACCAAGGAATGGTATGCAGAGGGGCTGTTGCTTATACTTATTGTTATAATAAGCCAGGTCAGCTAACTGTTATATGCCACATTGGAGAACTGGAGGCAAAAGAGTGTAGAGGGGTCGCACTTGTGAGGAGGAGTGGACAGGACACGTGACCCACAACTGACCAGTGGGGTATTCCATAGCATCTGCATCATGCTCAGTATAAAAGCTGAGGGATTGAAGGGTCAGCTCTCTTCCTTCAACAGTCGGCATCCGAGGAGGACTCTGTCGGTTCATCTGCCTTTGATCCCAATCCGTGCATTCCTGAATCCAGATCTGTAATCCAGTTCCTGTCCATCGCTGAGTCCAGTCTGGAACTTTTCCTGTGCCTGACAGTGATGTGAGCATCATCCTAGGAGCTTGATACACTTTGTATATATTTTCGTTATTTTTCTTTTTGATATTATTATCTTTTTATTATTAATATTTCATTAAAGTAGTTTTAGTATTCTTTTCAACCCATAAGTCTCTCCCTTATTTTCTGTCCCTTCCCTTGGGAAGGGAAACAGAGGTTAAAGAGAGCATCTGTCATTCATTTAGTGGCCAGCCCAGCCCTAATCACACTAATGTGCCCTGAAATTTCTGGTGACAGTTTGCATGGAAAAACCCCAAAGTTTCAACAAGTGACATTCGTTTCATTAAAATACTTGTAGTCCTCCTCATATGTGTCACACCTAGCCTTCCTAGCTGTAGCTTAGATAGCTATAATAAAAAGCATACTTTTCACAGCATAATACAGTGCTGTGAACAAGCAGGGAAAACACGTGAAAGGGGAGGAAGTAGGTGAGCCTGAGGAGAGCATTCCAGGAAGCTGCAAGCGTGCACAGGTAATCTGTTTTGCCCAGCTAAAACTCAGTAGACCCTGACCAAGGAAATTAGAAAAGTATGTTATGTGTGGGAGGCCCTCTACACCAAACACAAGGGAAAAAACAGAAACTGTGAAGTATACAAATTCAGGACAAAATGGAGAACGCTGCGCAGCAGGGACAGCGTTTCCCTGTTAGCAATGCTAATTGGCGAAGAGCCTTAAGATTATAATAATATGAAAATAAAGAATATCTGCAAAGTGAGAAAAACATGATAAAGCTTCCTCTTCAAAATAATTTCCAAGCATTCATTTTCTTTTACTTCAGTTGATTGATTTCACTCATAAAATAAAATTGTCCTACTTTGAATATATTGAGCATTTTAAAACTGTATTGTGCATTGTAGTAAGCACACTAATTGTAGGAATTGACTTCCAAACAGCTAAAATTTAAGTATGTTTTTAATTTTCAGCATGTTAGAAATCCAACTGAAGCTGAGGGGGATTATTCACCTACTTAAATTTTGTACAACTTTATGTATTTTGCTGAATTAGAGCCAACAAGATATTAAATTCATCCCAAAAGAGCCCAGAGTGCTTTCAGTAAACATGAAGTATATGCATTCAACCCAATGTAACAAAGGAGAATTTTTGGTGGAATGCAGCAGTCCATTATTATATTGCCAATCTAGCTAGCATGAATGATGGATTTATCATTTTTGGTGTGGACCAGCACAATTCAAATCAGAATTTTTCTTACTAGCAAATTTAAGCCAGGCTTTAGCTAAAACAGATATTAATACAGCATTCAATAAATTTAAGTAGTTATTTAATCATCTTTGAAACAAGGGCTTCTTTTTATTACATGTACGTCAGTATAGTGACTAACACTATGAACCTTTATTTTTGATAATGGTTTCAGATTCTGTTAATATTGTTAATGAAACATGAATTACTGACGTGTAATTATAATTTGTATGAGTAATAGAATAACAGCACTGTCAGGTTTACAGCCCTCCTTAGGAAAACATTAGAAACTCTGTTTAGCTTCAGCTCTATAGAGAAATATGCTTTATTGAACGTATTCTTCCAGAATTTTGTTTCTTCTTGTGAGCAATGTTAACCATGGCTTAGACTGCCAAGCTTAAGCCCAGCAGGCTGCAAATGATTTGGCTCCAGCAGGTCTGTACAATAAAAATGAAGAAATAGTGGCCATTTAAATGTGTACTACAGCATGGCTAGCTAGACTGTCTTTCAAAGAGGAAAATGTAAGGTAACGTAAATGAAATATCATATTCAATCATTTATGAAGAATAAACAGGGCAACATGTCCTTTTTGCTCTCCAGTGTGTACTCAGCATGCTCTTGTGAGTTGTAGCATAGCATTTCATTTACAAAAAAATGAAGTGAAATATCAAAATAATTGTTTACCTTCTTTGGATGGCCTCAAAGTATGCTGGATGTATTTTCAAAACTCTACTTCCCAGGAGAAGGGAGCAATTGAGTAAGAGATTTCAAAAGAACATAAAGCAGAAAAATGATTTATATATGTGCAATGAGATACCTCATTGCACTGCATGTAATAATAATGCATCAATTGTGGGCAGCAGCCCCGTGTATTTGCCATGACTCTATTGTTTGTATATTTGATGAAGTCAACGGTCTGGTTTGATTTTGGTGAGCTCTTGTGTGGCTGTGAGGTGCGGTGTGCCTGAGTAATTTTCTTATGTGAAAAATCAGGCAAATAAAATAGTCAGGTGCACAGCTTTATAGGAACTAAAATAAGGATCTTATCTTGTCCTCACAATGAGTCCCAACTAATCTTTCCTAGGGCCTGAGGCAGTCTGATAAAATGCATTCTCTTTCCTCCTCCTTTCTCGCTCGTAACTCACCTCGTTCTTCAGACTCCCTGCTTCAAGCTTAAAAAGGGTAGTGCCGAGAAGCAGCTTTTATGGTTTTCAAACTTCAACAGAAACAGTAAATACTGGAAATTTACCTCTCCTCCAAAAAAATGTAATGCTGTTGAATTTTGTATCGAAATGTAATGTGCTAAAAGCTAAATCATGGAAAGGTTTACTTGATAACAAGAAGCTATGTTAATTTTACACATTAAATGATTATTGTACAACATGATAACTTTGATACACAGATTTTTAAACCTACTTTGTGGTAACCAAACTGCAGAAAGCATTGCTTTGAAATGCAGGAAGCATCACTTTTTGCAGGCTTACACTCATTACCCTGGTAGACTTACAGGCTGGAGTCATCAGTATATCTCTTAATCCTGACAAAAGCAGGGTATATATTCCAGATTTTTCCTGTGTGAAGAGGTTGTGACTTAGTGAAACCATCAGTTGTCTTTGGGAAGAGAGGAGTTTCTGTGAATTCTTAACCTTTCATAAACCCTGGTGCCCAGCCATTCATTAAAGAGGGAGTACATCACTTGACAAGACAACTAGGTCTGAAGTCCAAAGCTGTACCATGGCTTTGCAATTGCAAAACGCCATGAAGCATATTTTTCCTACGGATTTTGCTGTTTATTAAACAGCAAATCAGACAAGTCGGTCAGAGGAGGCATGACTTTATGTAGAGTTGTGGTTATAACTTACTGACACACCTCTAGTAAGTATGTTATTTCTGTCACATAGTTGACTGTGTTTTCAAAAATGTAGCTAACCCTTGTTTCTGAGTACTTTCATAAAAACAGAAATATGTGAATACTTCAGGTGAAAGATAATACTCCATAATAATGAGATCATATTCTATTATTTCATTTTCCTTCAGTCAACAAATAACATCTCAACTATATTTTCAATCTTCCTAACTTGAGAAAATATCCATACCCAAAGAGCTTTTATATGCAACAGGGTACACCTCAGTTTGTGTTAACGTTACTGCTACTTTAGGGCAACCCTTCATTTTTTAAATAGTTCCTTATTACTATCAAGTATTTCTAAACTATTACATGAAAGCAATAATGTAGTTAATGGTTATTATCATTCAGATAAGTCTTTGTTAGACAACTGAGTCTTCAGATCCCAGCAAGGTTGCGATACTTCTGGAAGGATTGTAATATATACTATTTAAAGTTATAATGAGGAACTTCCAGTGACTTTCATCTTTTTTCCTTCTGCTGATTAGAATAACAAGAGGTTTTACTCTTGATTGAAACAGCTATGACAGAAGGAAGCTATAATAATGTCAGTTACACTATGTTTTCAGCAGTTTAGTTTCCTTTGCTCCTGGGAAGGGAAGTGATCCTATTATAATCACTGTTCATATGGGTATTTCCAAACAAACAGCATTCTTAACATGGAGAAAATAAGGAACAGGGAAAAGTGGAAGGACCAACAGAACGGAAAACCAGAGCTGCAAAAATGAAACTACTTTTTGTACCACACTACATTTTAATTAAACTCTTATTTCAACTGGCATCGGAAATGTATGTAATTATGAAATTGGTTCAGATACAATTTAAGAAAAAATAACAGTTTAAACTATTTATCTTTAAATTAATATTCAGTTCAATTCGTTTATAAAAAAAATAAAATTTTGAGATATTTAAACTGATTTTGAAAATTATATATATACATATTATTTTTTTAAACATTGAATCCTTCTCTTAAATTCAAGTAAACCTCAGGGCTTATATTTAGACCATGAGGTCCTGGTCCAACAACTCATACAAGCCTTTAGAAAACTTCCTATTTATTCCGTAGACTTCAGTTCAAAGTTTTGTGTGAGCCTACAAACACAAAAGGAAATTCTGGGCGTGATTGATTCTGTTTTCAAATATACTGATTTTGCATGAAAGCAGTTTCACTGAAGCCATACATTAAAAGGAAAAAATGTGCTCATTTTTGCAGTGAACAATGGTTTATCGTCAGTAACACAGCAAGTCAGTAGCAAAACTAGTAGTAGATGAAAGAGGTGTGAGCTTTTTATACTTGAAGATTCAATCGCAAATGAAATCAAGATATATCATCTTAGACCTTTTGATTGCAGTTACATGATTAACTTGTGTTTTAGTGAACCCAGGTTTCATTTCGAACTCCTAAGGCAGTATCTGTTTATTTCAGTATGATGATTTGCTCAGCTATTGCATCACTAGCCTATGGATTGGATCTCTAGCTGTGGAATTTGGTCTCGATGTTTTTGAGCATCCAAGCAGGCGCTTACTGTTGACTACATAAGAGCCCCACAGTTGGAGACTAATAGCCAGCCACTGTTTACCTACAGTAAAGGAACCTTTGTGGCAGCCACAGTTTAAATTTCCTTGAGCCTTTAGTATTAATCCTGCTAAAGTACTGGTCCCCTGTATCAGAGGAGTGAAGGTAGTTCCATTCCTCTGCCTTGGATCTGAGGTATCCTTGAATAAACTGTCAATAAAGAGGGTCACTAATATGAACTGATATTTTTCTTGTTAGTGTTTGGTGAGGTATCCAGTAGCTACTGGCCCCAGGTTAGGCAACTTGTTTCAGGAATGGGATTCCTAAACAAATGAGGATTTACAGGTGATGAACTGATATGGATTTCAATCTGTGCAGAGGTGTTAACAGCCCATCACTGGGTCTGATCAGGACCAGAGGTGGTGTTTACATTTGTGAAATTAAACTGCACTGAGATTTCAATGACTGAAAATTTATGCTCAGTAAACAGAACCTCTGAAAAAAACCTGGGACTGAGTGCCAGGCAGCTTCAGCTGTTAAAAATATAAATTTACTTTGCCCATTCTGAAACATTATGTTTCTTTTTTCTCTTTTCATCAGACTTGCACAAAGCAGTTGACTTTTTATGGAAGATAAATTGAGATAGATCTGTAAGGGATTCAAGCTTATTAATGCCAAAGCTCAGCAGGAGAGAGCGAGCAAAAATCCGATGAAAATGAACGAAAGAGGCTTTCAGGAGACTGTAGTCTTCTCCACCCACTGTAAAACTCCACGCAATATGTCAGGCTGTACCTGAGTGTTTTCTTCTTTAGTAAACTGGGTAGGGTGGGGTGTCTTCTTCAAGGCCTTTGAGCCCTCTGTGCAAAAGCTGTCTCCAACCATCTTTTATAATAAAAAAGTATCACTTACCAAATTGGTCATGGAATATTTAGTAATCCTTCCTGGTCAAGGCTTTGGTTGTATAACTTATTCAGAAGATGGATTAATATAAAATAGGAAGTGTGACTTCATTGTGTCTTCAATATTTTATGAATTGGGACTCTTGGAGTTACGTTCATCAGGAATTCTTAAAATGTATGACTCCTGAAAAGGGGACGCTCTTGCTTGCTTTCTCTCCATTATTTTATTTATTTGTTATCTGTACAGACTTCAAAATGTTACTTCATTGTCGTACTTCTTACTTCTCTAGACTAGCACATTCATGGAGATACACACACCGCAATCAAAGCATTTTCTCACGTTTTTTAACAGGAAATTAACTTCCAGTTATGCAAATTACACAAATCAAGTAGATAAATGCAAGTGTGAACAACAAGGAAGAATTATTTAGAACTCATTTGTATTCAGGTTATCATATTCATCATCCTCACTGTTAGACTGTGGTCCATTGGAGCTCCCAGCAGTGTTTGTACTATTTCCTTATTTTCTGTTTCCTGTTATTTATCTTTTCTTTGTTGTTTTATCTTTGTTACTGTCAGTCAGTCTGACAATAATGTATATAAAAGCATTAAAGAAACAAATAGTTGTAAGGGCATCTCTTGGCTGATAACTAGCAAAAGAGAGGTTGTATCTTTCTACAACAATTTACGGTTTTACTGGCAGCATAATTCACTGTAACTTCACGGTTCCTAGCTAGGAGAAAAGAAATAATCTGGCTAACATGGCTAGAAATAGAGAAAGAGACCAAATTATTCAGAGAAAATCAGAAAAGGTATAAGAAATTTAAATTTTATAAGGTTGCACACGGTGTGAGGTAGATCCTTAGTATATAAACCATGAGTATGCTGATTTCTATTAGGAAAGAAGATGTCCCTGTAAGCACAGCACCAATTATGATAAACCAAGTGAGCCCATGATAAATACTAAATCATGCAAATATTTTTATTCATAGTTTTGCCTCAAATGTCTGGAGTTTTAGTTAGCTTATTCGAGTCCTTTGTAAGGTCTAATACTTAGATTGTGAGCTCTTCTAACAATTGTGTCTCTCCGTTTCATGGGCGTCCAGAAGCTGTCGCATCTCTGTCCTGGTTTTTCATTATGCTGCTTCGCCAGGACCAAGGTATGACAAAAGTTATTCACGTCAGCTGGTCTCAAGTTATTTAGGTTGGCTATGGCTTTTCTTTTCTTTGGCATAGGTTTTCCTTATCCAAAACCATATATCAAGAGATACGTACCAACATGCATTCACTTGCAAAAGTAATGTGTACAATTAAAAAACAATAACTTTGTAGATTTAATCTACCTTTCTGTTCAGTGTTGACAGTGGTTGCTCAGATAAGTTTATTACTGAAAATTTCTGATAAAGACTTTATTGGAAATTTTACATCTGTGGATAGATCTGGAATTGTAAATACTGAACTGAGATATAAATCAGATCACACACCATCACGTATCTTGTGTGTGGAAGCCCTCTTAGCATGAGATTTTTGTATATGTGAAGATTCAAAAATATACCTTTTTCTTGAATTCTTGTGCAACTGCAAAGGAAAGTACATAAACTTAATGTCTTACACAAAATGATATTTTGCTACAGTAATTTGTGACTTGAATTTGTGTGATTAAAGCATCTCAACCTACTTGTTTTCTTGCAGAAGTAGATGAACTTGTTCCATTTCTCTTATGAGCTGAGTCTAAAAATCTTCAGACCTTTGAGTGGGTTTCACTATAACAGTTTTCAGACCAAATTCAAGTATAATTGTTAGATTTTCTTTGTAAGGAAGTCCTAATTTTCTCCAAAGTTTCCTACGAATATATTTTTTTCCTGTCCAGAAAAGCCTGAATTCTCCATAGTTTCTATAAAACAAACTCAGAAAATTCAATAAAGCCACACAGTTAAGCATTTAAAAATGTGAATGTGTGTTTGTAGACAAATCTTTAGAACTGAGTCCCTGGCTCTCATCTTTTCATCAGGTTTACACTACATTCCATGATAACAATCTTTTCCAGATGTTTATTATAGTAACTTCTGAGATGCTTTCCCTTCTGCACACGTTGAGATTCTTTGCCCTGCTAAGGAAACAGTGCTGCATAGAATAAGTTTGTAAGAAGCTCTGTAATTGTACTGGTCAGAAATACAATACAGAAACAACTCAAAGTAGGACGGTTGGTTTGGAGAATGATAAAAATACTATATGACAGAAGCTCTCTAGAGAGATAATCAGTATAATACAAAATTGTTTACGTGTGAAGCATAGGGATGGGCATAAATACCAAGTTCTTTGCTTTGACTATTGAGAGTGTCTTCCCAAAAGACGAAAGAGTTGGTTGATAGGATGTTAGTCTAGGATATTCATACTGTATTCACAGAAAGCACGTCTGAATAAATGGCACTGCCACTTCAGAGTGACTGCTCTGCATGTCAAGTACTTCATACATAAGGATTGGAAATATCTGTTCTTGGACAGATCTTTCAACTATGCCCACCATGGGAAAACACTAATGAGCAATCAATTCTGTGGCTGTCCAAGGGACCCTTTCAAGAACATTACAATCCATTTTAAAATGAAAGCAGACTTTTCCAGCAGCTATATCATTGCTTTCCATTATTGTGTTCTCAGATCGAAAATTCATGTACAGAAGAAGGCTGAGCATTAGTACGGTATCAGGGACCAGTGTCAGAAAATCCCTTTTCCACAAATCCCATTGCCAGTGTTTTAGTGGTCCTCTTGAGGCTTTCACTGGGGACCCCTGAGGGACAGAGAGCATGGCTCTTATGGTGGGTTTGAGGAACCCACAGCAATTTATTGTTGTTTAGACAATTCTATCTATCTAAACTATTCTATCACCTGGTGATCCCTCCCCACCTGGGAACAGGAATTGAGAAAAACAAGGAAGACCGAGGCTTCAAATATAAACAGATTTAATAGAATATGACAAAATAATTACTATTAATAACACTAAAGAACCAATGTTGATCCTGATACCAATGTAAAATATATAAGGATTATACTCAGCCAATTTTATCAGTAGGAGGCTGTGCACTCCCAGCAGTGGACAGCAAATGTCGGACACTGGAAGCGCTACAGCTTTGGGAGGAAGAGAAGGCCCCAGGGGTCCAGCACTGGGGCAAGAAGTTCTCAGGATGGCAGCCGTCAAGGGAGAGAGAAAACTTTCTAATTTATATTGAATGTGACGTTCACGGTATGAAATAATCCTGTTGGCCAGCTTGGGTCAAGTGCGTGGGTCTCGCTTCTCCTCATCCCCACACCTGGCTAACTCAAAAACACTGAGACCTTGAAACCCATATACCATAGCTGGCTATAAAGTAAATATTTTCACAAATTCAGACGCTAGAATCTTCTAAAAGTGCAGTTTTCCCAAGCGTTAGAAGAGATCATACTGAAAAGTGGAATTGCTGAAAGAGAAATTAATCCAGTGTCACTCAAACCAGGACAATGGCTGACCCAGGGGAGGAGTTTATATGACAGATTGGTGGCTTTTGTTTTCAGATGCCACCATGGGACACACATCAGGGCCATGGGAAGTCAGCAGCTGTCAAGATTCAGGGGTTCCTAGTGCAGTCACGGGACCATGTTGTTTTGTGTAAACACCAGCAGGGACCCAGTATATCACAATCCATGATTTTGGAAATTGAAAAAGTGCTAGCAGCATCATAACAGAAGTTGAAATTAGCTCACCACAATCAGCTTCTGTTTGTGTACACATATTTTTAAGCAACTGAGAACAAAATCTATCGGATATCCTTATAGCTGCCACAGTGGAGATGCACATTCCCATTCAGACATATGCAGCCACTTCGAGGCCCATATGTCCTTAAAACTGACAAAAAGGGTGACAGGATGCTTTGGAAAAAGGCACATTGGCACTGTCACCTTTGTAACAATGTGCAATGCCTCCATAAGCTGCGACATGTTAGAAAACTGAGAGTTCATGAAATGTCTGTCGAAATTATTGCTTTGGATCATTGCATTTGCCAAAGATTTTAAGGTCTTAGTTGTGTTTAGAAACCTCAAAGTGCTCTTAAAACAAAAAAGCACAAAAGTAATGAGCTTGCCCAGGATAGCCAATGTATTTCTCTTAAAAAGTGTCCTCTTACTGCGTTATCATTTAGAGAGTTGCATGGGCCAGGTTTGAAAAAAAAGGCAGTTATTGAAGAATGTGCAGTTTGTTTTGAACAAACGTGGGAAGAAATTGAATAGTCACAGCCACAATGACCATCAAACTCTGAAACGTAATGCACTGCAGCTTCATGTGTCCCAACTTCCAGCTGTGAAAGTAAGCTGTGTGGGGCTTCCTGATGCATGGAGATTATGCACGCATTCATCTGCTGCGGTTGAATTTGCCACTGATTTCATGGAAGTATCAGAACACTTTATGCTAAAAAAAATCTTTTCCAGCAGCAGTAGAAGTCACCCAGACATACCCAGGAGAGAGGGCTATAAGAGACTGTAAGCCCAAGTTTTAGCTCACAAAGTTCTCTTCTGGTAGCAGAAATGCCACCTCAGAGTCAGGCAGGAAATACCAAGTTTCCTGCAATTTTAGTGAATTTCTCCCCAGCCCTTGGGTTTGAGAGTCTTCAGGGTGGAAATCAGAGCACAGGGGATGGGAGCTGCTACACGAAGGAGTATGGGGAGAAATGTGCCTGAACTTGAGAGCTTAGAAGTCATCTTGGGTCATCCGAGCTTTCATGTAACTTGAGATCCTCTGAGCAAAAACTGAACAAGAGGGTCAGTTCAGTTATTAAACCTTTTGTGGAAACCAGTCTCTTCACTTAAAATTCCCACCTTTCCCGTCTACAATGTATAAATGAAAAAGGCCAAATTTAATCTATTTTAGCAATTCTGCAAGACTTAAGACTTGAATAGACATCCGTGCCTATGAACATGCTATAAACATTCTGCCTAGCTTTCAAAAATGTCTTTTTAGAAGCCAGAGTCGGAGAAAGTGCTTAAAACTGCTGTCTCCCCAGCTGCCTCCAGATCAGATCCATGACATCTGATTTTTCTTTGCTTACAGAAGCAGAAAAGATAACTTATGTTTGTTTTTAGCAAATTAATTGTTCCATGTTTTTTTTAAAGGTTGACTCAAGCAAGGAAGGAATAATTTATCAAACGTAGAGGGAACATGATTTTTAAAGAGAATTGAAGAACACAGCTGCACAGCAATGAGACAGGGGGGTTTGTTGCTGCTACTGTTGTTTTCACATAGAAACAACTTCCTTCAATTTGTAGGTGTAGGTGTCTACAGACACTGACTGTAACGGACCACAGTTACTCGTGGATAAGCCTTGTGGGTTTGGTTACCATAGAGACCAGTTTGATCTAGTGCATTAAAATTCCCTAAGACAAGAGCGCACCACAGATTGTATTAAATTAAGACTAGACCTGGTATGCTTCCTAACCTGTGTTATAATTTCTTAGAATGATGAATCAGTACACTGTCAAAGTTCAAGGTTCACAGGAGAGCTGAACAGTTATATCAAGTTAGCATATTAATTACCGGTCTTCCATTCAGTAATGCTTCCCCACGAGCACTGTCATACTTTAGCCTTTCATAAAACTTTAATTGGTACCTCAGGTGATCTTAGTACTGGGTTTTGTTACTGCAAGGCAAGTAGGCAACACAATAAAAACCTGCTAAAAGAAACGAGTAAAATGAATTTATGGAATAACAATAAAGGCTGCTAAAATGGAATTAGTAAATCAATCTGAAGGAATTCACTATAAGCAATGCACTCAGAACTAAGGACGTATTCCCACAAAAATATTTGAGTCAGATTCATTACATTGGTCTTACGAGATACAGCTTTGGTCTGTAAACTCACACCGTAACTTCTTAGTTGCACTTAATGTTGTGTATGGGGTGAAACCACAGTTACAGGTTTTAGGAGCACGCAACTGAGCTACAGCATGAAAGGAATCTGGTTAAAACCCACACGCACTTATAATGATAATTTTTATGAAAAGGAGAAATCATCTTACAATTTAGCTTGTCAGTAGGTCCTCCCCCCCCAAAAAAAAAAACAGCCAAACCCAAAAGATCTGTGGTCTTTTTTGAGACCACAAGTGTGAGCAACTGGTGCAGTTATTAATTCAGGACACATGAAAGATTTCAGACAGTGTAAGAGTAAGTGCAGATACACTGCAGTTATTGGTGTGTTTACATATTGTGTGACGTTGAAAGCTGAAATGCACCACTCACTCAGGAGACAAGGGTGGTAAATGTTACGGTTTCCCCAGTGTACAGAACTGTGAAAATAGTCAAGTTTTGCCAAATTCTGCGCATTCTGCTTGATTTCAGTTTTACGATGCCACCTTACGCTGACTGGGAATCTGAGCTTGGATAACCAATGCAGTCTATTCAGACACAATTAAAATGTTTATCTTAGTTTTTTGTCTATTCCTTTTCTTGCAGATGCATATATGCATGCATACAAGAATATATGTGTTCCTCCTACACCTGTAACACCCAATCACCCCCCTGTTAACAGACAGCTACAAAATACACTGGAACAATACAGACAAGGGATTGGTCACTGTTTTCCACTCATTTTCTACTAAAATCGCAACTAAGTGTACTCCACACTACTCTGGTCAGGGATTGGCATGCAACATTTCAGTTTGTCACATATATGATTTAGATAGCAAATGAGATTATTTGAATAGCAAAATTGAATATTCTGGTAAATAATTATGTTCCATCAGATTTCCAAGGAGTATTACCAGCTAGTTGTTTGGCCCCAGACCATCAAAAACATAATCATAGGGGTAGTTTTAAGTGCTTTGTCTGTGCTTATGCTGCTTCTTGAAGCAGCTGATGTCGCTCTCAAGAGCAGACTCACAGTTGCCTGTCTGTACTTGCGGGATGGCACCGCCTGGGAACATGCAGTGGCTCCACTTCCTCTCAGCACTGCGCTGAGGGCAGGGGGGGTCCGATCTGAAGGAAGAATGCCAAACACCAGTATATGTTAGGGGCGGACATGCTGGGAAGCAGCTCTGAGGAGAAGGACCTGGGGGTCCTGGTAGACAGCAAATTATCCATGAGCCAGCAGTGTGCCCTTGTCGCCAAGAAGGCCCATGGCATCCTGGGCTGCATAGGGAAGACTGTGGCCAGTAGGTCGAGGGAGGTCATTCTCCCCCTCTACTCTGCACTGGTGAGGCCACAACTGGAGTACTGCGTCCAGTTTTGGGCTCCCCAGTTCAAGAGGGACAGGGAACTGCTGGAGCGAGTCCAGCGTAGGGCAACCAAGATGATTATGGGACTGGAGCACCTCCCTTATGAGGAAAGGCTGAAAGAGCTGGGACTCTTTAGCCTGGAGAAGAGAAGGCTGAGGGGAGACCTGATTAATGTTTACAAGTATCTAAAGGGTGGGTTTCAGGAGGACGGAGCCAGGCTCTTTTCAATGGTTCCCAGCGACAGGACAAGGGGCAATGGGCACAAGCTAGAACATAGGAAGTTCCGTTCAAATACACGGAAAAACTTCTTTACGGTGAGGGTGACAGAGCACTGGAACAGGCTGCCCAGGGAGGTTGTGGAGTCCCCTTCTCTGGAGATTTTCAAGACCCGCCTGGATGCAGCCCTGAGGGATGTGGCTTAGGCAATCCTGCTCTAGCAGGGGAGTTGGACTGGATGATCTCTAGAGGTCCCTTCCAACTCTGAAGATTCCGTGATTCCGTGATTCCGTGATCTGTTCACCTGGAGCTCTTGAAGGCATCTCCACACACCCCTGCTAGAAACCTCCTTGCAGAGGTGCACGGGAGTAAGTGCTACAGCTGGACCTTCAGCCATCGCAAGGCATATCCTGCTCACCGGTAGCTTATGCTAACCTTGGGCAGAAAGCAGAGGGATGCAGAGGGGTCCTTAGACCACCACAAATAAATCCAGCGTAGGCCATCTGTGAGACTGCTGCATGACTACAAGCCTTGCCGGGAGCATGCCACGGCTCTTATGGAGCAGGTTATCCACTGACTGTGGCTATTAAAGTGGGAGACCATGCTCCTCTGAGAAGCTGTGAGCATAAATGAAAATCAATGGTCATTCTCACAGAAATTCAGGTCAAAGCGGAGATTGGGAACTGCTTGGTTTTGTAAACTCCGACAGAAATGAAAGGTAGGAATAAGTTTTGGGAAGAAAATACTTTGAGAAAAACGGAGATGCAGGCTAAGCACAGTATTGAAAGGTGGTGAGCAAATTTAGTTGTGTCACTGCACTGTCTGCTACTTTGATCACAACGGACCACCTTTCCAAGGATTAAGAGTATTTTGTTTGAGCCAACCTTGTTTCCTGAGCTGTAGTGACACATTGTGTTGGCTACTGGGTAATACTTTCTGTTTGGCAGACACTGGATGTGTATAGCTGCCAGGATTAGGCACCAGCAGTGGTTTGTAACAAAAACACAACAAAGACGTAGAAAATGAGAAATAAGAAGACGCCCTGAAACGTCCGCCCAAGGCTGTGTGCCAGTCCACTCAGTCACCATGCAAGCAGGGAGGCTGGGTGCCTATAAGCAGTGCCTATGTTTGCTATTTCCTTCTTTTGCCAGGGTCTGAAATTTATTAACTTCTACATTGTTGAATACAATAATTTGGGATATAGCACTGCATGCCAGAGGGATATTGTACTGTATGCTGGACAAATAAATTGATTACAGTTCAGAAATAATCTTTCCTTTCTTCTTTTCCTTCCAAAAAGAAAGATAGAGAAATATACGATTTTAACCTGAATCTGCTCAGTGAGCACTTCTACACAATGGCCATGTAAACAACTGTGTATGTAAAGAAGGGAATGAATTCTTTTATATGCTGCTTTCGCAAGCTAAAAAAACATTTTGTGAAATGTCTGCCTAAGACAGCACTGAATTTGGAGTCTGTTGTGGCAGTATCCAGATACAGGGACACACTGAAAAAGCTAGGGTAGTTTTCAAAGTGTTCATCTAACAATATATAAACAAAATAAAGTGAAATAATTGCAATCCTATGCTTTTTGAAGAAATCCTGTGCCATTGGACTACTGCAGATTTTGTGGTGGCTCCGGAGCTTTCAGTTACAAGTACCTGTTGACAGTCTCTTTTTGATTTTGCCCTAAGAGTGGCTGTTAGTGGTTCATACCTACTCAGTTGATCTTTCTGTATGTGTGTAATGCTACAGCTTGGAAATTCAGGTTCCGCAGCAGGTGTTGCATTGAGAAACACAGCTCTTTGAGCATCTGTTGCTCAGTGACTCATAAAGAGCACAGACAACAGCTGGGCTTGTTTGCTTGCCGTTTTACTTCAAAGAAAGCTGCTGTGGTAGATGCAACACAAGGAGGAGAAGGAAGATTTGAGTCAATCCCTGATTTTCGAACTTTATTTAATGAGGGTGTGCTGTGTTCTTCAATTTCTTCCATTTGAGAGGGTTTGGTGGGAAGGGGGAGATGCAGGCAAATGAATATGGCTGCTGATTGTATTTACTTCTAGGCTTTGAAGTAGACGGTGTAGGGATGCTAGCCTACAGTGGTCTCTGATTTCAGGAAATAGGCAATATTCGCTCTTCACTTAGCAGCGAGGGGGCAGATTTCAGTGATAGCAGTAGCAAGGGATTTTTACTTTAGTTGGTGTCAGGGAGAAAGGGAAATTAAGAAGTCTTTTTGTTTCCTTAGGTGATAACACACCTTTCACGGATTTCTGTGGGATGTAGGAGAGCAGATGCAGAACTATGTTCTTTTATGGAGCCGTATCTCCTGGTAACCTTTTAGCAAAGGCTTCATAGTTAGTTAAATGCAAGGTGACGTTGGGCTCCTCTTTCTTAATCTTTTCAGTTGTGTATTTCCTAAACCTGAAGTGGCTGTCCCAGCACCACGCTGCCTGTGTATCTCTGTAAAATCAGTTCATGAACACAAGGAGCATCCCAAAAGGTTTTTTTGGGGCCCCTCATAGTTTGTTTATATTGGCAATGCTCTTAAGTGCAGTTGTGTAAAAACAAACACAGTGGTTATGCTGTTTGTGCTTCACCAGAGTCCTGGCAGGTAGCTGGATATCAGCTGTGTTTCAGAGACAGATTGAGACTAATATCCACTACAAAGATCGACTGTCAAGGTTTATTGTTTTAGTTGCAGCACTATACTGTTATGAGTGACCATAATTGGTGATCTGGGAAGAGGAGTGGCCTGCGAGCATGCATAGAAGCTGGCTCTCTCAAGCTGAAGCCAGCCTGTATTTCATGCCTCTCTGTAAAAAAAAGTAATAACGGCTGTTTAGAGAGGATTTGGTTATGCTGCACACAGCTGAAGAGGTACAACTCTGTCAGCTACTAACCGCTCTGCAGAAACCAAGGAGGTTTCCTGCCTGCCTTGCAGCAATTTGCAAGGGCTAATTCCAGGTCATTAAATCATATAAAGCAATGGGGGAAATAGCAACAGTGGTTGCTACTCACAAGCAGTTACATTTTTCTGTATCCTAAAGGGCAGGATAATATATTCATACCATAACATATGCTCAGTCCAAAGCTATATTCTGAAGCCTAGGATTCTCTGGCTCTGGGTCCATAGTTTTTCAGTACAATGGTACTACTGGTTAACCAGAAAAGTTAGTGGCAGGAGTCCCTCTGTTTCGCCCTCATTGGCAGTGGGACACTTAACAGAGCAACAAACTGCATTATATCTAAAGTGGAGGAGGTACAGGAGGGCATACTGTCTGTTCTCTGAGAGTTTTCCTACAAAAAGTGACCTCCCTGTTTTTCCTAAACTGTATGTACAGTGAGAACACTTCCTTCCTCCTGCTATTCACAGCAGTTCCAAAACAAATGTCAGAAATATCACCCCAGCCTTTGCACTTTCCCCATGTATATGTCCAATAGACAGGGACCTTTGTACGAAACACAATATTAACTGCTTTTATTCATCTACAATATTATCAAAATAAAGTCAGTTAAAATGGAAGAGATGAAGAATTAAACACTGACATTGCTTTGACAATGTGGTATGGGTACCTGGTTCATATTTTAGTTTTTCAGGTGGTAATTTGGAATCTGATCCTTTACCAGCTTCTGCTGGATTGAATAAAGTTCTGGGCATGCACTAACTGCTTCTGAAAACCAAGATTTTGATGAAACGTTCACAGCCAGTGAATTGTTTTTCTTAATATTATTTTCAAAACATGAATATAGAAATAGGCCTGCAAACACTGGCAAAATTAAAAATTACTTGGCTCAACCAACACAGCACAAATAACCAAATGTGTTTAAACTTGTGGAGAATTTTTTGTTTGTTTTCATTTTCACAAGTTTCGCTTGGTTTTGGGCAGGATCAAGATAAGCTGCCAAATAATTACAGCTCACATGAGAAACCAAATAAACAGGAACAGAAGAGGAACAAATCTTTTCTCAACATAAAATACAGCTTCCCCTGCTCTCTCTCTGTTGACTCTAGCACACCTTAATATTCTACTTCAACCAGGTGTTGCTGGGAAAAGAACAGTAAATAAGTAGTGCCTTCTGACTACTCTTATTGTACCTATATATCTGCAGATACCTATGTATTTGCATGTATTGTATTTATACAAATATATATGTGTAGATGTACGTGTAGATACACGTGCATGTAGATAAATGTAGCACTGTAGCATTAAAAATGATGTAACTGGCCATCAGCTTAAGTAGTAGGAATCTTAGTATCTGAAAGTTTTGAAAGCTACTATTTTTCATTTGTTTTTTCTTATTATTTTGCCCTGATGATTGGCTATGCACGTTGAAAGAATGATGAAGTGGGGCATGGGGATTTATTGTTTGAAAATAGAAATTCAACAAGTCCAAGTTTGGATTTAGACGTGGATTGAAACCAAACATCCTGAGTTGTGGTGGTGCAAGAGTTTGTCCTGATCTTGATTCCTGCTATCTGAAAATCAGGAGACAATTATGCCAGACCTCTAGAAGATTCAGTCACTGCTGTTTACACATACTTGTCATAGATTTATTTGTAATGGACCCAACAATGCTGTGTGGCTTCAATGGTATTTAAAGGAAGGGAAAACTTTCTAGATGCCAGAATAGATAAATCTAAATCTGCTACTGCAGTGTATCCCATAGGATTCTCCACAGAGCATTTTTGAAGAAAAGCAACGATGTGATGATATTTTGGAAAAAAACAGACTTGAAAGTCTCCTCTCTGAAGAGAGGGAGGTGTGAATATAACCAGGGGAAGAGGGCGGGAGGAGACTGGAACAGCTGCACTGGCCTTTTCTTTTTCTCTCTTCCCACTTTCAGCACTTGCTGGAGGAGGAATCACAGAATGTGTCTGAGACATTTAGGTAATAATGAGGAGATTATGAAAAAGCACCCAGACTTCTAAAAGCTGAGAGGAAAAGACATAAAAAAAATGTAGACGGCTGAGAATCAGATGAACCAGAGAAGCTGTGGATGCCCCATCCCTGGAAGTGTTCAAGGCCAGGCTGGATGGGGCTTTGAGCAGCCTGGTCTAGTGGGAGGTGTCCCTGCCCATGGCAGGGGCATTGGAACTAGATGATCTTTAAGGTCCTTCCAACCCAAACCATTCTATGATTCTATGAAAAGCAACTTTGGGGAATAGCTCCATGACAGTGTAAAATACATGTAGTTTTAAAAAATCTTATCTGTCAATGTTTGTGACTTGAAAACTGGGAGACAAGGGGAGGTTTTCAGGCAAAAATTGGTTGTTTTTCTCCTAGAGAGGGAAGCTTACAAAATAGAAAAGGCAAGACAAAAAAAAACCATGGAGAAAACGTTTCCAGGGCCTATCTGGAGAGTAAGTGGGAGACAGAGCAGTGAGGTGGGTAAGATGGAGATTAGTGTGGTGGATTTAGCATGTTTCTGAAGCAAAACAGATTCTTAAATGTCAAGAGTCAGGATTATTAAGTGTTCAGGAAGCTGTTGAAGAAGAGAGCGGTGAGAGCAATATGAAGAGCATGTGGTGAATTGCATGACAATATGAGAACACTTTAAAGAGCAAATCTTTTGGGAGAGGCTGAGTTGCAATTACTATAGAGGAAAAATTGTTGGCTGAAATACCTACTCTCTTCTTTTTTCCTGTGTAACCCATTATTGCTGATTAATGTGAAACATTACAAGGTGCATGAAAATCTTTGGTTTAGTTTCTGTCCATATGTGGTTGTAATCCCACAAGCTTAAGGACTTCTCCCTAGTATGATAACCCTCTCCATTGCTTAGCATCTTACACCATAGAAGGGTCAGGGAGAAAGTCTAACTTTCTTCCAGAATTTTAGCATCTCTTTTTCACCCATAACACCTCCTGTGCCACTGGGCAGCAGCTGCATATAGTCTTCACCATAGATCTGCATTTTGAAACCTCAAAGGTGTCCAATTAAAGAAAGACAGTTTCACAAATTTGTAACTAGGTCTTACTTTGTGCAAACGTCCTTCACCGATACTGTTTCCAGACACCTTAACTGCCTCATTTCACCACCTTGCAAGTAGTCTGTACAATATCCACGTCTGATTGGTGTAAGCAGAACAGAGTTTTCCTGTTTTGTCTCTTCCAGGCATTTCTGTTTACATGTGTGACAGGTCCCTAAATCCTCTTGGACGTTACTAAAACCTGTCAAAAGTTACAGGTCATCAACATAATCAGCAACATTCCCTGGTATAAAAGGCTTTTCTGTGTCACTTAGGTAGGCTCTGGCTATAAAATAGTGCGTCATCTCCTTATGTTAGTATATTGGTCTCCAGAATCGCTACTGGCTGTGAACCAGATCTCTCTTCTCCATCAACACCTCTTTCCCTTGGGTTGCTGCTAACAAATACTTCACATTTCAGTCATTACTGTCTGTTTTCCCAATGGCTTATGGTTTTGAATATTAGCCCCTCCTCTCTCCTGTAGAATCAACTCACTCATGACATTTTCATTTATGTTGATTTATAATTAATCTTGCTTACCTATAGTAGTCAATACCACATTGCCGATGAGTAGATCAGTGAGAGTCTTTCTATGGTTTTTGACCACCTTCATTCTCAGGTAGAAATGTACAAAATAAAATGACTTAATCTGGCATCAGGGTAAGGAGAGGGTGATGGTTTACTTGCCATCTACAACTGACACCCTGTACATGTTTGTAGCACAGTATGTTTAGTCTTTGGGGATCCCCCTTCAGAAGCAAAGTACAACTTGGTGTTTAATTCCAGCTGCGTCTTTTCACAATTTTGGTGTTGTCATTTTAATATCAAAATTTTGATTTTAATATCAAAATGAACACCTCAGAGTAAAATTCTGATGCCCAGTAGATTAGGGAAGCCTTTTTGATTCATGTAATTAGATGAGATGGCCATTTATTGCCTCATCCTTTACCCTAACTTGCTATGCTAGATTGAAAAACTGCCATAATTCAAAATTATACTGGCTTCAAGATACTTGCACCACCTTTTTTTATTTGAGTGAGGCTATAGCTTTAAAATGTTGCCATTTGTCCCTCCCTCTATTTCTCCAGTCACATTGCTGCTTGCTAAATTCTGTGTCACTATTTTCTAACCTTCAGTACTGCTACTTTTCTGTCTGATTCCACCTGTCCTTTTGCTCCAGCTGAGATATTTAACTTTAATGTACAGAGGATTTGGCTTCTCAGCACGTGCCAGGTTTTCCCTGGGTACCATAGGTGCTTCACTCTTCCCTGCTGCTCTTCATGCTTCACAGAAAAATGCAAATTTTGACCCAGCCTTTGGGTTAATGGCCATGTTAAAAATCGTCCCTCTGTGAAGCGTGAAAGACAATACAAAGCACCAACGCAGCCCCTAGAGAGAGACGGAAAAGAAGCTGACTTTCTGAAAATCAGAAACCTGATTAGCAGACAGGCCATGAATTGGCCTACTTTATATAAATAAACTCAACCTGTCCAACAAATAACAGCTTGGAAAAGCTTTAAAGCTTGAAATAATGGTGCCCAACTGGGAGGGGGAGACCCACAGGCTGAAACTCACTGTGAAGTCAAGCCAGAGCCTGTACTGACCATGTTAGGAGCAGGTTCAGCTCCCACCTGTGCCGTACTAGTAGCGTCATGAGTGGGGTTGATTCATGCGTATTGTCTGTGTATGTGCCAGCCTTTTTGACACCAAATTTTCTGATTCAGATGAACAAAGTCTAGGCAGAGTGGCAAAATCCTTCATGACTTCACTATTATTAGTACCAGAGAGTAGTTAGAAGATTTTCCAAGGTCTGTGTGGAAGATATATCTATTTTAATAGATTTGGGCCTTTTTGTGATCTTATGTCAATTGGATAAACTAAAAAAAATCCAACCAAATTGACAAAACAAAACAAAGGCCATCTCACTCAAATATCCTTTTTTTTTGTTTGCTTGGGTTAATGGTCAGATGATTATTTTGTCTCGCTAATGGAATGGCCATTTTTCAGCAGAAATCTCTGCTGATTTACTCTATTCAAATCACGAAATTATTGCAAGAGTAGTTTCTTACTTCTGATACTCAAGTATTTTTTGCAACCCTTAAATTAAATGAGCTGTCAATGGTTTTACTGCTCATGCAATTAGAAGCGTGTACCACCTTAGTCCAGAACATGCTATGGACTCCTCACTAGAAAATCTGAATTAGAAAAAAGCAGCAACAGTCTGTATACAGTTTAATTCTATTCTAACTTTCTGCTCCACATTCATTTCTTATCTTCATGGTCTCTCATTCTATTCCTTTGGTTTTTATCTCTGAGAACACCTTGAGACTAATTATTTGAAAGAAATATTAAAATAGGTGAGTTTCTTCTGTAATAGAAGTTTTCTTTCATGTAAGGTTGCACACTGGATGCAGGACTATAGATGCATTTTAAAAATACCATGGAGAAATGAGGTCAACTGTCAAGATCTTATGAAAACAGTGAATTGTGTGCATAGGCCTTAATGCATTAATTAAGATGAGACAGGGATATGATTTTAAACTATTTACATACATGCTGCCTTCTATCAGCTTGTCATCTGGGCAATTGATTGGTAGATTATTCAAAATCTTATGTCAAAGTTTTTAGTAAGAATATTTTCCCTATTCATAAGAAAATCTTATAATGACATTAGCAGAAGTATTTGCATTCCTGTCTGTAGATAGGATATCTTCCAGGTTGTAGAAATGGGTTGGAAAAAAGGTAATATCAGGCTTAGCAACTGGAGCTACAGAACTGGCAAGGAACAATGGTTAAATTATAACACGGAAGAAAAGCTATTCTCTAATCAGTAGTGGGTGACCTTCTTTAATACCTACTGTATCTAGCATAATTTCTAACTCAGAAATCAACTTTTGTCTTTGAGACTTTCACTATGGAGAGAAAAAAACCATATTCTCAGCTACAACAACAGAAGACTTTTTTTAACATACTCAGCACTCTGATGAGTGTGGCTGTGCAAAATGCCAGGGAGTCAGATGGTGCTTTGCCTGTGAAAGCTGGAGGGAGAGACTAGGGAAACATAAGGCAGAGTATTAAATGGATATGCCAAGGCCAGACTTATACAGGTACGGAAGTTCAAGTATGTTTATACAAAATACAAGGAATTACTGGAATTGCATACATACTTGAAGCACTGTTGGTTAGCTCTTTGGTAGCTCAGGGTGCTAGTTTCTTAAGAGTCATGGAAAGACTTTTACACCTTTGATCTGGCTGAGTCTAAAATGACTGATTTGAACCAGCTCCCTACAGAGAGCAAAAGGTTAAAAGCCTGGGTTCTGTGTTTAGCAGCACATGGAGGCTATAAATGACTTCTGTAGCAGCAGGTAAGGGCATTCCTCTGCTTTGTCCAAATACAATTGACAGAACAGGTCCCATGGATTCTCTGTCACTGGACATAACTGCTAACTTTCTTTTCAGCATGTACACACAGCATGATTTTTATTTTTTTGTCAGTAGCAGCATTCAGGACTAACTTTCTGACTCCTAACTTAAGATCACAACTAAATTTCCGAAATTGGAAGTAGGCAAATCACATCACCTCTAAGCCATGCACAGGTGGAAAGGAATCTAGAGTGTGTCATTTGACTCACCCACAGTACAATTTTAAACGGAGATCCTTATCTCTGTGGGTTGTATGTACTCCCAGGGTAGGTACTGAATGTTCATGCTTACTGGGTTTAACCTGAACATTTACATGGGAAAGAATAAAGCTAACGCCAAGTGATTTGGGGAGAGCCCCTAGAACATTATGAGATAGAAGTACTTCTGTTAAAACATTTGTATTCCAGACATAGATATTGTAATTTCATCCAACTAGGAATACAAGAATGCATCTCATGGAAAGTCAATGACTTTCAGGTCATGACTATACAGTTGAGTCATGACTGTACAGGTCTTCTAGTATAAAATCCCGCACAAGGAATGTGCACCAACATTCAAGTTGTAGTTTGAGATTGTCCCTTGCTGCTTGTGCTACAGGCTTTCAGCTGTGCTTACAGTTCTCGACAGGAGACAGAAACACTGGAGGCTTAAAGAGACACTGAGCTTGTCCCCCAGGTGACTGTGGAACAGACTGTTTCTAGCAACGAGATCAAGTTGGAGAGAAACCATTTCTGTCAGCTCTTTCCGTGCCACAAGGAAGCTGCACTTCCTCATTCTTCCACACCGCAAGCAAGGAGAAAAGAAGCAAAAGCGTAGAAGCTAATCAAACTGGTTTAGTTGCAGATTGAGAACGGAATAGATAATACACATTATAATTTCTATTTCTAAAAAGTTTTGAAGCATTTGCAAGCTGAGGATGTGGGCTCACGCCTGGAAAAAGAAATCATGGTGTATATATTTTGTCAGTTTTGCAGTAGATGTCTTGATCCTATCTGTATTTCCCCTGCCACTTAACTGACTGGAAGTAGTCAGTACCACTGAGGATGTCATATTCCATATGAGATCATTTAAAATTTTGTTTAAATCCCAGTTTTGCACAGAAAGTTTCATATGAAAGTATGCTTTGTTTTCAGTTATATTAATGCTTTTTTTACATAAATAACTTTGTTAGTTTTAAACTTAACTATGCCCAAATACCAAGAAAATTGTCTTCTCTCATGATATCTGAGAATGTAGTCCTTGTTTTTCACTTCAATTAGTAACAATGATGCCTCTACAACAACCTGACATGGCACACACCTGCCTTTCTATAATACTCATCATAAAAAAAAACTCCAAGAAAGCTCTGGAGGGATTTGTTTCTGAATAATAATGGCTTCTTAAGAGATAGAGTGGAAGTACAATCAGAAGTGGAAATACTTGAAGCAAGAGCTCTAGAATATACTGTTTCCCGCTGTAATCTCACTTAGGAAAGCATCTAAAGTGTGTGCTTGAATCTTAGTAACTACATAAGCAAGAAACACACATTTTCTAAGTTAGAAGTATTGGCTCATGTACTTAAAATGTGGCTTATGGTTAATGTTTTGAGCAATCATTGTCTATATTAGACCAATGTTAGGAATTATGATAGTAATGAGCACTGAAAACTGCATTTTACAGCTTCTTTCCCTGTCAGTCTATGACTGTCCCCCGCCTACAGTCTTTTTGTGTTTCACTTGTTTCTTCTAATTGCATGAATTACCTCTAGGACATAGGAGGATCTTATCAGTCAAGTAGAAAAGTCTTGTCATAAAGAAATATGTGCTGCTCTTTTAAGACATTAGTCTGGAAAAGGATGATGTAGGCTGGTGGAATGATTTTCTTAACTCTTTAATGGATTATTTTATTTATATATACATTATTTTTATATATTTGTTGCATACTTAGGCTATAATAATTGCTTTTAGACATTCTTTATAATAGATGTAGTGAGGAATGTACATTAAAAAGTTTTTTCAGAAGTGAATAGCAAATTATCTAAATGGTCTCTTCAAATAAGCAGTAAAATATCTAGAGCTATGTCGTAAATGGTGGGCTTTCTTCAAACATTTCGACATAACCCTATCACAACATCCTGCCAGAAACAAATGGAATAATTGATCCTGAGTTGAAACATCATAGGAAATAGACTGCGTAGAACTGGGTAGAAGTTCTCTCTCCAGGCCATTTCCTGTAATTCTGCAATACCATTATGTGTGACAAAAAGGAGGAGTATTCCCTGGATAAAGTGTGTTTGGTAGCATATGATGAGGTCTGAAGGTCAGCTGCCATAAAATTGCTACTTTTGGCCAGTTTCTGTTTTCCTAAATGTTATTAAAGAGTACTAGTCCCTAAGGAAAAATAACCCTAATATCAATGTGAATTTGTTTTATCTGTTGTAGTAGCTTTACCAAAATTTCCCTTAATATTCTTTGTGCAGAAGACTTTGGAAAAAAATGCATCAGTTTGTATTCAGATTACTAATACATTTATCTTAAAAACAATTTTACTAATTAAAGGGAAAGCACGTATTGAGTCTTAACTATATTGTCAACTAAACGTCATCCGTATGATAGTATTTGTTAGAACTGTGGGAGAGGTAATTAAGATAAAGTAATTCAGAAACTAAACACAAGACTATCAAGAAGGAGTGCCTGGTCAAACCCTTGACTTGCCCTGTACTTGTACTCAGAACTCCCACTGGCATCTGTCATCACTGATACCAGCATCAGAATCCAAGATAATTAAAATCAAGCAGTTGTTCTGCATTATCCCATCTAATACATATGCTTAATCAAATATTCTGAGTTAGAGGAATGGGTGTGTGTCAGGGGGAGAATATTATCACTAACAAAAGTTTTCACTTCAAACTAATGAAAATGAAAGGTTGCTTTTGCAGGAAAATAAGAGTTCTAGTGCATATGCAAAGTTAAAATTGATAACTTCAGAGGCCAATTCAGGACAACACTGATGTTTCACCACAGTTAGGATTTTATCCAAGATCTTCGTTAAGGCATTGCTCTCTTGCAAAAACAACTGCCTTTCACCTCAGTTCAACATAGTCACAATAGTTTCTTCTTGCAAAAAACATTCTGAAATGAAACAGGTGTAAGGAGAATTTAACTGATGCCCTTGTGCTTTCGCAGGTCGCTGTCCTTTTCAACAAAAGTTCTAGAAACCATTCAAAAAAGTATACCAAGAATTAGACCCTGTTTGTCCACCCCTTACAATGTGAGAAAGTAGTCCCATGAGGAAGAGGAGAAGTAATATATGACACTAAGCTGCTATTAATTTGTCCAAAAAGTACATGAAGAATAAATAAAAAGGAATTAAATCCACACTTCATTCCCAGAAATACAACAGTGAAAGTTCAACAAAGAACTGGTTTTCTCTCAGCAGATAGATACACCCGATGATGAGAAAACAAAACCACAACAAAACAAAAAGGGAGAATAAATTTGTAAGGTCTGACCAAGATCAAGCAACTATTGCCAGACTATGGGCTATGGAGAAGAATGTATAAAATGGGAATTAAGACACTAACTGTTAGTTGACCAGCTACTTTCCTTACTGGGTTTACGTTTGTCACTATTGGTAGATTCTTTATGAGAAGTTGGCTTATTGAGATTTAAAATTAAAATAGTTTTCTATGTCACCCTGTAGGATCTTTGTCCTAAATTACAAATGTCTTATGCTATACATTTGCCCTGTTACAGTATCAGTTAAAAAGCCAAGGGTTTTCTAAATAAGAGCTACAGCTTCATTATAACATCAATATATCATATCTGTTGTATTAATAACGTTTACTCTGGTATTAGATTTATTGAAATGATTTTTAGGGGCACAGAGTCTAGTTGGAGGTCAGTGACGAGTGGTGTTCCCCAGGGGTCAGTACTGGGCCCAGTCCTCTTCAATATATTCATCAATGACCTGGATGAGGGGATAGAGTGCACCCTCAGCAAGTTTGCCAATGACACAAAGCTGGGGGGGTGGCTGACACACCGGAAGGCTGTGCCGCCATGCAGAGAGACCTGGACAGGTTGGAGATCTGGGCAAAGAGGAACCTTATGAAATTCAACAAGGGCAAGTGTAGGGTGCTGCACCTGGAGAGGAATAACCCCATGCACCAGGACAGGTTGGGGGCTGACCTGCTGGAGAGCAGCTCGGTGGAAAGAGGCCTGGGAGTCCTGGTGGACAACAGGGTGACCGTGAGCCAGCAATGTGCCCCTGTGGCCAAAAAGGCCAATGGCATCCTGGGGTGCATCAAGAAGAGTGTGGCCAGCAGGTCGAGGGAGGTCATCCTCCCCCTCTACTCTGCCTTGGTGAGGCCGCACCTGGAGTACTGTGTCCAGTGCTGGGCTCCCCGGTTCAAGAGGGACAGGGAACTGCTGGAGAGGGTGCAGCAAAGGGCTACCAAGATGATTAGGGGACTGGAACACCTCTCTTATGAAGAAAGGCTGAGGGATTTGGGTCTCTTCAGTCTGGAAAAAAGACGGCTGAGGGGGGATCTCATCAACACTTATAAATACTTAAAGGGTGGGTGTCAGGAGGATGGGGCCAGGCTCTTTTCAGTGGTGCCCGTGGACAGGACAAGGGGTAATGGGCACAAACTTGAGCATAAGAAGTTCCACCTAAACATGAGGAGGAACTTCTTTACTTTGAGGGTGGCAGAGCACTGGAAGAGAGGTGGTGGAGTTTCCGTCTCTGGAGACATTCCAAACCCTCCTGGACGCGTTTCTGCGCAACCTGCTCTAAGATGACCCTGCTCTGGCAGGGGGGTTGGACTAGGTGATCTCCAGAGGTCCCTTACAACCCTATGATTCTATGATTCTGTTCTATGATTCTATGATTTTCCTACCAACTCCCACAATTATGTTGGAATATTCCCATAGTCCAGTTTATCTCTTCCGGAACCCCCTTTCAGCCTCTTGCTTGCATGAAGCTATGGAAGTCTCTTCTCAGCTTCCATCCAGGTCATAGAAGTCAAGATGTCAAATACGCCTAACCTACTTTTAGGGTTTTCTTTACTTATTATTATTTCATTTAAGAAAATGCTTGTGAAACTTTGGGCAGACTAATATGTTGTACTTTTACCACTGCAGAAGTTGTTTAGAATTATCAATTGCTTCTTTTGAGCCCATCACCTCCCCTTGTGGACAGAACACTTCAGAATAGCAAGAGCTGATGTTCACTGTTGGGGTGACATAGTCAGCCTGTAATTATCCCTGCAGGCTTGAGAGCTGAATGTTAAGAGACTCTATCTTCAGTTCTCGGTGGAAACAGTCTGAATATACTGGCTAATTGTTTGCTTGGCCTTTGCATTCCTGTATTGCAGTATTATTCTGTGCTAACTATTTTTTTTCCTGTTTAAGAGCTGTTTTTACAGAGTTGAAGTTTCTCTTTTAGTGTTTAAATGAGAGCCTTTGGGAAGAAGCGATTTTTTCACTGAGAGCTGACAAATTGTGATTTACTGACATCTGTATAGTTGCAAAGTCCATTGACAAGACATCCATAAGCAAGTGTCGTCCCCAGCAAGTCTGCAAAAATAGCTTCCAGCTGCTCTAAAAGCAGGCAGAAAGGTTTCCTACAAGTTAGAGCTCACTGCAGAGTCCTTTCTTCTTAATGATGGCTTTAAGTTTACCCAGTACTCTTACCCGTTTATTCCAAAGTTCAGGAATTCTAACTGATAGTGAAGAATGAGACAGGTTAAACATCTTCAGGAAAATCATAGGAAAAAAAATTTTTTCCACCATAAAAATCCTCAGAATTAATTGCAGAATTTGTGTCCTCTTTGCAGGGGCGGGGAGATTTGTCAGATTGATGTATCCAGCTAGAGCTCAACACATCCCGAGTATGTGAATTTGTTTCTGTCCTAACAAGGAACTGGGTGACCTCTTTTAAGCTGAGCCTTGAAGCAGCTCTCCTGGCACCTGAGTTCACTACCACACATTTCATGAGATTAGGACAGCAATCTCCAATCTTATAGAAAATTTCAACCTGGGAAATGACTTTGGCCTACATATCTTCCCCCGCTCCTTTGAAAAGAAACAATATCTTTCACTTCCTTTTCTGAACTGTCCTAATATAAGCTGTTGCTATGCCTTTATTCCCTGATGCATCTACAGAAATTGAGGTTCTAGCAATAAAAAAATGACTACTAGAAAGACAAAATGCCCAAAAGCACAGGCTGAGAGCCAGACCTGGAATATATAGAAGATTGAAGGGGCTTCCCATTCTCCCCAGTGACTTGTGATCTTGTCTAGTAGGCTAGTATTGCTAAAAGATGTTTGCTTAGTTTTAACAAGGAAATTCCACAGGAACTTTGCTATATAAGCTACCACACCTGGTTATTTACCTTTGTTTTATTCTTTCTTCCGTAAATAAGAAACAAACAATTTTGAATGAGTATTTCTATATGTCTTAAAATAAGCTAATGGGCGGGGGGGCATTTTAGAGCATAGAAACACTTTAGAGTTTTTGAAAATAAGAACACATGTGACACCTGTATCTTAATGTGCTGTCTTTATTTTGATGTGGTACATTTTCCCTTTCTGTATGAATTGCAAGCTTCACCATATTTGATTAGTTCTGAATGTCACCGTGTACCACTAACACTCCTTGGGTGTTGCTCTACAAGGGTCATGCAATTAGACTGTAATTGGGCACTTGCAAATCCATGGGAGGCTGTAGAAATCCTATCTGAAAACAGATCAGAAGGAAACAATGTACAGTTGTTTCCCTTGATTGGAAATTGCTTTGTATTGATTGGAGCAATAATCCATGCCATGACACATACCAAGGACATTGGAGCCGATGCCAATCGCTATTAAGCTCCAAATTCCTGGTAAGACTATTTTGTATATCATGTGAGACTATAGAAAAATAATATTCATTCTCTTTGAAATTCCTAGAGTTTAATTATCACCTAAGTGCTTTTGTTAGACTGTTGCACATAATTCTCTCTCTTCCTGAGATGATAAACCTGAAATATGTCATCCAAGCTGTCCATGGGTAAAAAACTGGCTGGAGGGCCAGGCCCAGAGAGTGGTGGTGAATGGAGTTAAATCCAGTTGGCGGCCAGTCACAAGTGGTGTTCCCCAGGGCTCGGCATTGGGGTCAGTTCTCTTTAATATGTTTATCAATGATCTGGACGAGGGGATCCAGTGCACCCTCAGTCAGTTTGCAGATGACACCAAGTTGGGTGGGAGTGTCGGCCTGCTTGAGGGTAGGAAGGCTCTGCAGAGGGATCTGGACAGTCTGGATCGATGGGCCGAGGCCAATGGTATGAGGTTCAACAAGGCCAGGTGCCGGGTCCTGCACTTGGGTCACAACAGCCCCGTCCAGCGTTACAGGCTTGGGGAAGAGTGGCTGGAGAGCTGCCTGGCAGAAAAGGACCTGGGGGTGTTGGTCGACTGGTGGCTGAATACGAGCCAGCAGTGTGCCCAGGTGGCCAAGAAGGCCAACAGCATCCTGGCCTGTTTCAGGAACAGTGTGGTGAGTAGGACTAGGGAAGCGATCGTCCCCCTGTCCTCAGCACTGGTGGGGCCCCACGTCGAGTGCTGTGTCCAGTTTTGGGCACCTCACTACAAGTCAGACACTGGGGTGCTGGAGCGGGTCCAGAGAAGGGCAATGAAGCTGGTGAGGGGTCTGGAGAAAAGTCTCAGGAGGAGCAGCTGAGGGAGCTGGGGTTGTTTAGCCTGGAGAAAAGGAGGCTGAGGGGAGACCTTATCGCTCTCTGCAACTACCTGAAAGGAGGGTGTAGAGAGGTGGGGGTCAATCTCTTCTCCCAAGTAACAGGCAATAGGACAAGAGGAAACGGCCTCAAGTTGCACCAAGGGAGGTTTAGACTGGATATTAGGAAAAACTTTTACATTGAAAGGGTTATTAAGCACTGGAACAGGCTGCCCAGGGAAGTGGTTGAGGCACCATCCCTGGAGGTATTCAAAAGACGGGTGGACATAGTGCTTAGAGATATGGTTTAGTGATGGTTTTTGTCAGAGTTAGGTTGATGGTTGGACTCAATGATCTGAAAGGTGCCTTCCAACCTAGGCGATTCTATGGTTCTGTGTACCTATGTATGTATATAAACCACACACATGCACACTGCAGAGACTGCCAAGGAGGTGTGAATGCTTGATTTAGATCCTTCCAGATAAAAAGCACTACAGAGGACTCCTGATCCAGTCTCAGGTAGGCCAGTACAAATTAGGATTTGCCTGAATGTTCCTTTTCTATTTTCTAAATGAGAAAAATATTTCTGTTGAAAATCAGCTTTTTTGTAAAGGAGGAGGACTAGTGTTGTCAAAATTATTTTTTTCCCCACTTAGAAAAATAGTTTCAGTGGAAAGTTTTCAATTATCCATACACTTTAATGGTGTTACACTGGATTTGCGTGGATTTAAATGAAATCAGAAACTTCCCAAAATAACAACTCATAGACTTTGCTTTCAGAGCTTGCTTTAAGGGTGTTGACAGTGGCATATAAGAAGGCAAACAATGACTGTTAAATTAATGAAGCCATGATAACTGTTTTCATTTCCCTTGCAGTATTTTTAATGATGTGAAAGCACCTTAGGGATATTTCTTGAGCCACAAAATACTGACGTGAAATAGATCAATTGTAATCCCAGCCTATAGAAGGAATTATTCAACACAGTTATTTCAACAAATCAACAGCAAATAAGTTTATATTGTTAGCAGCAAACCCAGCCTCTTGAAGTGAAACACTGCTCCAGGACAATACTAGGTGACTGTAATCAATGGCGAACTTGCTCTGGTGTTTGCAAAACCAACGTCCCAATTATTAAGGTATTTGCCAAGTGTAGCTCAGCATAGAAACTCAACTTGTAGAGAAAAATATTGTCCTTGCATTAAAGTTTTCTCTCTCAGAATAGTTTACTCATTGCTGAATATCTTTTAAGTTCTAAATTTAGCAGGTTAGCTAGAATTGCAATAATATGACAGTACAAATAGAGAAATTTTATGAGGGCAAACTGCATTTGAATTCAATGAAAGACAACACTTCACCAAAACATCTGGAAGGTTTAGGATGAATTGGTTAACGTCAACTAGCAATGGAAATATCTTATGAATTACCTGGGGGAAAAAGGTAATTTTGCTTTGATAAAATGAAGGCAATCTGAATTTCAGGCTCCACTTCTTCCAGCTGCCTGAGGCTTTCATTGCAGGGCCTCTCGGTTTAAGGGAATGGTATTTTCCTAGGACCAGAACGTTTTCTCCAAAAGTGTGTCCGCAGTGCTGCAGGAGCAATCTAAGGCTCTACTTCCATGGCTATGTCAATTAACTATGAGAACAAACCATTACAAGAGAGAATTGCCAAGGCATGCTATTTCATTACTGCAGGCACCGACATTAATAGCAATGTAGGACAGGACACCTGGAATACACCGATCACTACAATACAGAGCCACTGTAACAAGAAAATAGCTTGAGTGAACAGGAACAAGTGAAAGGAAGGGCTTCATAATCCTGATTTATCGGTCTTAGAAATAATAAAGCTAATTTATGAGAACTGTTTTTTTTCCGCTTTACTACAGCATGCAAAATTGCCACAGATAACAGCTTTAATCTTTGAAAGTTTTTCACATGTTATACAAGTCCTTATAAGAGCTCTCTGAAGGAAAGGGTAAAGTTAAAATACTTTTTTCAAAATTTTGTTATTACTATTTTATTTACAGAGCTTATGCTTAACCGAATATGTTTTCTGTTAAGTCTGCAGTGTTGTTTGGGAGGCCAGTTTTCCAGACTATCTACATATACACATTGAGGGACAATTTTACCAAAGGAATAATCTAAAAGTCGTATGGTCCAAAACCAGATGTATTTATTTCTTATGCTATGGAGTAGCTTCAAATAGGTGAGCCTTTGCCAGGTCAAGACCCTATTAAAAAACAAAGGAAGGAAGGAATGAAATAATCTCCTTTTACATAGGAAGATAAGCAGTAACAGCAATTATGTGACTTTTTAACCTCTTACCACAGACAGGAAAGTGACATTTATCTCTGGAGTCCTGGATCATACTAGGTGATAATTTCACTTCTTGTCTAAAACTCTGAAGCCAAGATCAAGATAAGCCAGTGTTATTCAAACCTTACCATTAGCAATGCTGAGAACAGTTTGCCTGGACTAGGCTTCAAAAGAAATATTTCCAACATACTTCTGCCTAGCATAGCTTCCTCCATCCCATTTATCTGTTTAGCGTACTCTGCTAATTTCTTTTCCAGATCCTGAGAAGCCTTTACCATTATTGTGGTAGCAGGATCTGGACATCAGTTTCCATGCAATTTAAAGATTTTAATAATGATAGTCTGCCCTTTTCTGCAGGCCTGTTCCTACCTTTGGTGCCTAGTTAACAACATTATATGTTATCAGGCCATCTTCTTGTTTTAATTAAGCTTGCCAGGGAGGTTTTATTCCTTTGCCTATGATGATCTTTGGTGTCCTAAATCTAATTTCTTTTTATAATCCCTACAGTAGCAAGCAGCAAAGAGAAGTTTTAACTAATAAAAAAGTGTTTGAACATTGGAAACAATAAGAGCTAGGCAGAAAAATACATGGAAGAAAGTAAATTAACATATTTAAAAACAAACAGACACTGTAAACTATAGCCCTTAGTAAGTTTGTGAGCAGTGGTGTCTTTCTAATGCAGAACCTTACTGGCTTTTAGGAGAAGGATGAGGGGTGGAAAGGCAGAAGGAAAAGCAGCGTGGTTTCTTCTGTCTGTTCTCTCTCCTCTTTTTCAGCCACCTAAGCCATCAGGTGGTGTTTCAGAGACCTCACTGGAGTAAGCCCTTCATGCAGGGGTAGGCATAGGCGAGCAGGACTATTCTGTCTCTCTTATTTGGGGTCTAAAATCTGTGGATTGGAGCCCTGAGCTTGTGCGTAGAGCTGAGTGGATATGGAAAAGGAAATGCAGATTCATCCAAGTTTCTGATTTCAAGCTTGATTCTCCATTTGCAGACCAGGATAGAATATAATTTAAAAATATGAATGCTGTTGCTTTCAAACTGTGCCGTCACAATCCCATTTGGACTGGGAAATTTAGTAAACAAATCTGAAGACAGAAATAAAGTGGGGGTCCCTAACTCAACCACTCTTAGCTTTGCTGCTGTGCTTTAACAATGCAAAACACTCAGGAAATATGACTGCTTATTCAGCATGAAATTCATCCTGGTGTACAGGGTCATAGAGGTTTTTCACAACACTGAATTTCATTTCGGTTAGTGTTGTAGCCCTCTTCTTTTACCCAGAGAGGTCCATTGAACTAAGGTGTTCTCACCTTTTTAGCATTGCCTTTTAGAAGCTGAATATACTTTGAAACCAGCTTTTTATTTTCTCAGAGAAACAATATAATGGCTACATCCTAAATTTTTAAACCACTTAAAACTATTTGATAAATATACCCATTATTTATTATCTTGCGTATTAGTTATGTATATCATCTAGTACAACTGTGTGAGCATGAATCTAGGAAAAATCTGCATTCCTGTCATAAAAATATTTTTTAAGCTGAGGAAAATATTCACATCAGAAGAAAGCTGTTGTATTTATCAGGTAACACTTCCAAATTTAAAAGCAAATATCACTTTCTTTAGACGCAAGGTGCATGACTGCCTTTGAGAGAAAGATCATCCTACACTCACAGCAAGATGTTCTTTTTTGGTAATTCACAGTAAAAACAAATGCTGAAGTACCTGGTGGCAAGAAATAAGGGGGCTGACATTGGTAGGAGGGAATGGTGGTTGTTTACTCGGGATAGAAACGCTTATATGAGGTGCAAACCTCATCTAACAGTAGGAATACTTGTTACATTAACAAGATTTACTGACAGACTCCATCTGTGCCTTCCCACCAAACAAGGTCACTCAGTTAGATCCTAAGGAGCCTAATGAGCAAAGTGCCAAGTCTCTGGAGTGATAATGGAGGTTTGCTCTGACTTACGCCTCAGGCACTTGCAATATTTTTAGTACTGGAAAATAAAATAGGGTAGAGGAAAAAAGGTCATAATTTTTATCAAACCAATCCACCTTGAGAAGTATCAGCGTGTGTGCCTGTGCATGAACATACCTTTTTTTTTTTTTCTTTTGCTGGTGATTCACAGTTTACTTTTCACTTTTACTTCAGAGTGGCCCTTGAGGCACTTCAGTGCCTTCATCATGGCCATTCATTTCACAGCTGCATCTTGGTTACAGAAACTTCAGTGTGGTGGCAACACGCCCAATCCTTTCAAAAGGATGTAACATCAACAGCATGTGTGGTGATTTCGTAGTTGAGGGAGAAGCCTTATTCTTGAATTTTTGCTGGTTTTCCATTTTGTGGTTTATCTCTCTGTAGTTTCTCACATACAGTCTGGTGAACTTGTAGCAAATATTATGGCCTTGCAAAGGAGAAAGGGACATGGATTAATTTAGAGCACTGCAGACTGCACAAAAAACCTCTGCTAAGCACCTCCAGTATTTACAATTGTGGGTATTGATTTGTTGCTATAGACTAGCTGATACGTCAACAAAAATGATATTTTTTAATTATTTCTCTAAATTTACAGCAAAACTATGGCTTACCTGAAATTATTAAGCTGCAAATTAAAAGAAAGAGGAAGAGAGTACTTTACCTACACCCTGGAGCATGATTAAACTGTGGGACTCATTGCTCTCAGGTATTATTGAAGCCCAGTTATTATTCATCTTTCAACTAGTAGCAGAATGGTCTGAATGTGACCTCTAGTTTGAGTTCCTATCATTCTATACTTGCCTTATATCTTATCCTTTTTTCAAAACTGTTTTCTGGAGTCATCAGAAACAGAACTCCAGGTCCTATAAACCCCTAGTTTGATCCAGTGTCTATTAATATTTATCCACTATGGTTATGAGTATCTGATCTAATGAATGTCGTTCAAATGCCAATACATTATGAACTGCCTACAGAAAACTAACGCCCTATTTAACTGCTCAGTGAATAAAAGAATACTTGTCTAAATCCGTGAGATAGGATTAGGGAGACAGAAACTATTTTACATGCTGTAAAATAAAATATAGCAATCATTAGAAAAACAACATGGTGAGGTAATGGAATAAAAAGACAAATTTAGAAGCATCTTCAGTTCCATTCTTTAATATGCTGGAATGTTTCTGGAATGAAACAGTGCTTCTCACAATGAGGGATTTACTGGGTGATGTGTAGCTATAAGTACGAAAAAGATGTGGGAGCAGATTTGGTGGAAATGACTCCACTCTGCAGAATCTATTCTGCTCCACCTTCTGAAAGGTTTCTGTTCTGTCTTAATGTAGACTAGCTCAAGTCCTAGCATGTCACACACAGCGCATTTGTTCATAGGGTGAGGATTTACATTTCTATTTGTGTGCCTTCATACTTACAGTGTACAATAGGACATGACAAAAGTGTACACCTGGATATCAGAATAGATCACTAATGCAAAAGTTCCTGGGGAGAAGTTTCCAGGAAAATGCACGTGTACAAATGAATATTTCAATATTCTGGAAGAAAATGTCTCTACAATTGTCAAGGGGCTCTGCATGTTAACACCAGTGCTCAGTTGCCTTGTAAAATACAATTGTAAAAGATGTCGTTATATGGTGATATAACATCACTGACTATGGTAGAAGTAGAAACTATACAAGTGGAAATGACATGAAAATTTTAATTCGAAGTTGAAGAATCCACAGAGATTAAAAAAACATATTTTTATTTATCCTTTAATTTATAAAGATGCTATTGTTCAAGCTCTGCAAACATCCATCCATCAGCAGTCAGTGCAGACTGGGGATTCAGAACTCGGTGTTAAGCCCAGAGCTGTTTGGGAGCTTGGTCCAGGCTTTGCCTGTTGCCGCAGCACAGTGCCGATGTCCTGGACTGCCCAGGGCTTCTCAAATGGCAGCTGAAGAACACATTTTAAAACAATGCGATGAATATGCATAATTTAATGCCACTCTTATTTAAAGAGATCCCTCTGTTTTAGTCCTCATAGACAATCAGCAGTGGATTTCGTAAAAAAAGTAACAGCATCTTATCCAGTGGCTGTACCTATTTAATTGTAGTTGAATTACCATCTCTTTCAAATCGTCATCTGATTTTTGGTATGTACATAAAAGTTCCCTACTACATAGGGTTCCCTACTCTTATAATCCTGACCTCGTCATGCTTCACGTCTTTTTTAGTGTTACTCAGAGTTTTTGTAAATTCTCCAGTTACAAGTGGCAGGTAATTGGTTCAGGAATATGAACTATATTGAGGTAGAAACTGGTATTTTTCCCCCTATGCATTGTTGTTTTCTGACAAATTAAGGTTACAAAATGAAAACCATGCTTATATATTCTAAAAATATCTAGTAGTATAATAACATATCTAATAATCCTCAATAGTCCTTTTTCTTAACTGATAGACATAATTACATGTTCTGAAAAATAGGGATGAAACATTGCAAAATTTCAAAATTAAGTGGCAAGAACATCATTAATTCTCATACTTTACACAGAACAGCACATCAAACTACATACACACATAAGGAGAAATTAAATTCGTGTCTCTCAACTCTTTACAATAAGGAGCAGCTACTTGTTTACCGAAATCCCTCTTTCTCCATTCACCAGTTAGCTCAGGCCCAGCACACAGCATCTCACAGCTGATACTCAGAGCAGACTCTGCATGCAGGTCAGTAAGTACACTGAGGGTTTTACCCTTAGGTCACTGCAGTCAGAATTTCCAAGTACCCAGAGCAATTTGTTTTCTCTCCAGTCACATTACATTTCTGCTAGTAATGATTTTTATTTTTTCCTTCTAACCTTGTCCACAGTCATACTTATCTCAAGACTGTATGTATCTGTGCTCCTTTCCAGAAGGCTCTTCTGTCATTGTCCCTATGCCCTCGCGTGTGGCCTAGGTCAGCCCTAATCCCTGTCTTACGTCTTGCTCTCTTGCAGAAATAAGACACGTCAATTGCACCTTGAGCACAGCCTTCCGGGCACTTCTCATAGCTCTCTTACCAGAACTTGCTTTCTGCTTATTTGTCCTTACTTGAAACTGAATGATTTCTTTAAAAAATGATGAGTTTTGGCTTGCTCTAAATCATAATTTCTGTTGGATTTTCCTTTACTTCCCAGGTTCCTTCAGCTTTTATAGGTTTTTGCCTGGCAAAAAAAGGAATGGCCTCAGATGGCTGCTCTCATTCTGGATAGAGAGGAAAGCATTTTTCTGTAAAATGTATTTCAGCTCTTCACCTAACCTATATTGTTCAGTTAGTCATTAAAATTAAAAGATTGTGTATGCGTGTGTATCTTTAGAAAAAAGAATTATTTTTTTCTGACAGGAGAATCAATTTAAACAACAACAACAAAAACCAAACAGAAAAACACAGAAAAGGAAATAGTTGATACAATATAATTTTAAAACCTTGTCATAAACTGAAAGGAAAATTAGTGCCTGAAAAAGAGTTCAAAACATGTTTTGCTGTGGAAACTCTTTACAACAGAAGAGTTGACTTAAAGAGATTATATGTATAATCAACAACAAATCTTTTGTGTGCATCTTACAATGCTAGCTTGCCAAAAACACAAAGATCAGTAGACGAAGCTATTAGGAAGCATGTATGCAGATATTGTATTGAACAGTCTTGCATAAATGAAAGAAAGAAATGGTTACAATAAGCTTTAAGTACTGTCTGTGAATAAATTGCATTTAAAAAGATGATAGGGTAACACAAACTCATATGACATAACTATATAGAAAAATAAACAATTTCTTGAGATCTTTCCATGTCACTCATTTAACCTTGCAATAAAAGATGTAAGCTTGAGCAGCTTTAAATGCAGTATTAATGTGTGAAAGAAACAAAAATGAAACATTTTAGACTTCTTGCAGAGGCAGCAATTTATTGGCTGTTTCCTCTCAGACTTTCACAGTACAATGCCCAGGTAACTGTCATGCCCTGAGATCTCTCTGCCATGCTCACTGATGGGTGCCTTTTCACTGAGTTTTATCACAGACTGAGTCACTTGTAATTCTTGATAAATTTCAGCTGGAGATGGCCAAGGAACTGTAGAAAAGCATGTGTAAGAGTGGCCAGAGAAAGGGAAAGACAGGAAACATTTTTGTACAATAACTAATCATAGGGCAAATACTCCATTTCATGGGCGTTTGTGCCGAATCACCCCTGCGAAGGTCTGAACAGATGGTATTTAATGTTTAATTACTTCCATATAGACCTTTCCTGGCAATTAGGGGAACGCCTTACCCAGTGATTTAGACCATCACAGGATCTGAGATCCATGATAGATACTGGAGTATTAACCCCCCCAACACCTGTCTGCTTGTTGCATCTTAGTTTGAAAAGTCACCTTCAGGAAGCAATACTCTTCGATTTGCCAGCTGGTGATCAGACATTACAGAGCATTTAACCAAATAATAGAGCCCCCCAGCTGCTGATTTTTGACTCATTTATGCTTCCTGTCTCCTACCACAAACAAAGCACAAACTGAAGCCTCTATCGAGATTACCATCCTTGTATCCCTTTAAAAGGCACTGATTGACAATTCTTACGCCTCAGTGCTCAATGCCATGTCGGCATGCTGTTTGCATGCAATGAAAAACTAAGGGCTAATAATTATTTATAAGAGTTACTCTTTCTGTGAATGGATAATATGTACAATGTTTATGATCCATTTTTCTAATAACCACTTTTATGTGGAGGCATCTGCAGTGGAACTAATTTTAACTAGTCCTCTAAGGATTCCAGATGTCACTTGACAACTTGAACAAAAGCGCTGTCTTTTCCACCAGTCTTTGTACCAAGTAATCATTTAACAGTTGCAAAACTGCACAAGGTGCACAAGTGGCTTTAAGATACTTCTGCAGCCAACCTCTGTCCTAGGCATTATGGAAATAATCCCCCACGTATGTGAGAACTTTTGTGGAGTTTATCTACCTGGAGTAATATGTAAAGAAATTACAGCTATGCTAGAAGTAGTATTGATCAGGGATATAGCTATAGCTGAAAAAACCCCACCAAAACTATTGTATCTAAAAACCTGTCTGTTTTTTTTCCAATTGCAGTTATATAGTATATAAACTTTTCTTACAAGTAAATCTCTGCTCTGTGCAGCCTGCCATAACACAGTATCAGGCCCAGTCTTTCCATTAACAGATGATAAATCAAAGAAATTTGGTGGGAATGTGCCAAAGGGAACTGAAAATATTTCTCACCTGCTCCATTTCACTCAGTGGCATAGGGTCTTTGGGATAGATTCCTTATATTTCTGCTTCTGTTTTATATTTCTGAGCACAGAGTTTTCAAAAGAAAAGATTTCCATAGAGGAAAAGACTACAAAAATGCTAAGCTGTGTGACCTAAGTGACAGCCTAAACTATGTGCCATAAAGTCTTGAACTGGTGCGTCCCCTGGCTTTAGGGTGGTGTTGAAAAAGAAATTCCCAGAGCTTCTCTTCTCACGTTACAACAGTGGAAAAGACCAATAAAAATGGTTACATCGTCTGCTGGTGACATCAGATAGAGCCACAAAGCTTCATACTAGCTGAGGATCTAGCCCTCTGTGGGCAGGATGAGAGCAGGAAGTACCAGCAAATATTTGCAGTCAGGAAGAAGGTCTTGAGAATGTTTGTATATCTTGTTTATTTTGTATTGTGGATTTTCTAAGCTGTCAAGAAGCGAAAACAATACGTATTGATTTAAGATATAAGAATATAAACAAAAATGACACAAATGTCCTTACAAGACTGTAGCTGGCGTATGAGTTTGGAGATACCTGCATGCAAACCAGTCATTCAATCAGCGTGGCAGAGGTGTGTTAAAGCCGCTGGGGCATTACAGCGTGAAGGGCTAGCAACACGCCAGCAGCCAGCAAATTTCACCCACCTTCTGTGTGGAAATACTCTCCTTGTTCAGCTTTAGATGTTGATGCTCAAGCCAGAAACAGTCACACCTGAGAAATCTCTTGAATTATGTGCTATGAGACTATGAATTTTCTCCTATTAAACACAAGAAAGCGGCCGACATTTTTGATAAGGCATTAGTGCATCTAGGCTAAAATCTGTGAACTGGCAGCTTGATATATTTTGAATGACTATCCAACAGAGACTCCAATATGGCCCAATCTACAGTAGATGTAAATTTTATATAGAAACCCCACTATGCGATAATAATCATTTGCAACCTAAAGCCCAAAGACTCTATTTTCTGTTTTGTTTCTGACAATTTAAAACAGCTTGGAGGGGTGGAGGGAGGAATGTCAGCAAGCAAAATTATTTTCATTTTAGTGTGACTGTCAAATGAACATAGATCGACTCCTGACAAAAACTGTTTAAGGGTACAGAAAGAAGAATGAAAAGATTACATGGTTGCTGCACAAGCTGCTTGGCATTTATTTTGTACAACAGAAACCCTAAAAGCGGTTCAAAACCAAGTCTTTTCAAAGTTAACAGTGTTGACATAGATAAAAACGTCTTTTCTTCATTGGATGTGTCCTTTCAGAAAAAGTTATTGCAGCTTCGAAAGGACAGACCTCAAAATTTTGTTAGGTGTCCGAATTTTATTTCACTTCTAGAACAGACCTAAACTGGAAAATCAAATTTCTCTTATAATTTAGTTCTGTCTTTCCACGGCAATTGAAATAATTGCACTTTGTCAAGTTACGTCTTTTACCCTGATTAAAGATACAGCTGTATTGAGCAAATACACCAAGTAGTCTGTTGACAGATGAAAGAAGCTTGCACAGCATGCCTGAAATCATTCTCATAGCTTCACATTATGTAGTACAAAGGCAAAAAGTCATCCAGTACACCTTCTTATACTCATAGAAAAGAAATACATTAAACAGTGGTTCATTCCATACATCATGTTCTTAAACCCAAATAGTTTTAGTTATAAATCAAACTTAATGAGCGCTTTGGATACTGCCTCAAAGTTAATTACTGGTGTCTCTTGTACCTGGTTGTATTTGAAAGCAAGTGTCTAAAATCACAGGGAATAAAATTAGATGAAAAAAATCTTTGATCATTAAAAGTATATACAGTTAAGTTGAAGTTATTAGTGCAGATAATTTGGTTGTTTACAATGTAATTACCGATTTGACTATGAAAAAAAAAAGAATTGCAAATTGTTTCACTTCAATTAGCAGTACATAAATAATTCTGGCGTGCATAAATATTTTACTGTTGAAAACCATAGCACATAACTTTTTATGGTGCTCTTAAAACAGGTCTAATGCAAAGTTAATAACACATAAAAAACCCCTGTCTATGGGGGGAAAAAGCCATCTGTCACAAAGAGGCCTAGAAATGGTGTTGCACTAGAATCTGCTGAGAGACTAACAATTACAAATAATGTGAGTAGTGAAACATTGCAAAACTGCACAGCGTTACAATGCAGCAACACAGCTATAACAAAACGTGCATTTATCCCTTTCTGTTTCAAAGACAGGACAGAGGGAGTGGGATTAAGAAACTAGTGTTAAAAATATGAAAGTTATGATGAGTTTGGGGGTATGCTATTTCAAGCATACCCACAAAAAAGAAAAAAATCCGAGATAAATGCATGAATTGCATATTAAAATCAATATAGATAGATAGATAGATAAAAAATAGAAATCTATATAGATTTTCCCACAACAGAATAAGAAAAGGGTATTCAAAAGTATTAAAAAGCAACAGATTTAAAATGTATTAAGACATTTTTACAAAGCATGTAATTAACCTGTGGGACTTGCTGCCATAGGGTAGCAAGAATTTAGCGGGATTTAGAAAGAGCGGACATTTTTATGTATAATCAGAAGTTACCTTGTTACATTAGAGAGCATAAAGTGCTTTTATAGAGGACATAAAGTCCAATACTTCAGGCCATAAGGCAACCACTAACTCACGGGGGTTAAGAGGAAATGTTTTGAGCTGGCAGGTTATTCTGTAGCGGCCACTCCAGGGCTCCTAGGAGCTACTGCAGTGCTTCAGCTCCAGTAGAGAGAAGACGAGGTAGGCTGCCAGTCTCTGTGTTTCGTCTGTGCTCTGACTCCTGCTTTTATTTTTATTCATTTATTTCTTTGTAACAATGTTTTTCTAAGAACACAGATTTATTACAGGTAAAGCCTATCTGGCAATCTTGTGTATCTTTCTGCTCAGTAAAGGGAAACAGCTCTGATTTCCTATGTAACGTATCTGATGCATATTCCTCTTTTTGAAGCAAACGAGTTGTTAATGCAAGGCAGATGTTAAAGTGTTTGTCTCACTCTTCGCTGAAGGAGCTGGCATATTTCCTTTTAGGGAAATACTTTGAAATCACCTCATTCTTCTATTAACTCAACATAACTGATTGTAAGAACTATGTTAGTAAAATTAATATTTCAGAGCAGGAGTGCGAGGGATATTTTTAACATGCAAAACCACAGCCCCTGTCTCTTGTCACTTGTGTCATCCTGTCATCATGTACGCCTTCAGACATAGGCAGGCTGATACTAATGAGCTCACCACTCCATGTTCCTCTATCATGAAGTTCAGTACTAATAAGAAAAATTCCCAGACTGCACTCACACTCTAAATCAATTTGGCAAGATTGATCAAAATATTCATTAAAACAGTTTGTTCTTCAACTCAACCTGAACCCTGCAGGCACATCCGTCTGGCTTCTATATGGTTTTGTGTGTGAGTCTGTGTGCACGTATGTGAGTGTGTGAAATTAAAAAAAAAAAAAGTCAGTTGTTTTTCCTCCTCATGTGATTCAAGTACTAGTTTCAGAAGAAAAAAGCCAAGGCTGTATTCTCATTACTTTTTTCTCCTTGGGGAGCATCTAGGAGTCTAGAAACGCTAAGAGAATTATTCTGCACCCCTCTTCTCATGCGCCTGTCAGCAGAAGGCCTGAGAATGACCGACGTGAAACAGCAAATTACCGTTCAAAAGGGCAACAAGCAAAACAACAAATGGGAATCTGTCAGAAAGAGAGAGACATCGCTGGCCACACAACCCCGGGAGTTTAATATATCTTTTGTCTGTCATCTGCATGCTAAATTTCCATGTCTTCCTTCAACAGAATTTCCTCTTGCCATGCCAGCCTTGATAAGTATAGGTTAGCTCACACTGTCTACTTTTTCACACGCATTTCAAGATAAAACACAGTCCACAGAGCCAAGGATGACATTAGCTGACTAATGCTCAACCAGCTGGACTCTGTGCTCAGAAGGGTCTAGACACAAAATCAGAGCAGCACAAATTGCAGTGAGGGATGAGCAGGGGATAGATTTACAAATCTCAGCTATGATGTTATCTGTCCCTCCAAAGGGACAAGAATAATTCACGCTGGTACCAGTTTAAAAGCCAGACACCCCGACTAGTCATATATTATGTACTTCTGGTTCATTTCAGAAATAGAGAGGGTTGCTGTTGGTCATCTGACTTCACCATTTGTTGCCTACAAACTGAGCTTTTTTCAAAGGGCTAAGAGGAAAACTCAGGCAAACTTAAGTCAGACATGGTTTTTAAATACTTCATGTGTTATTGTTCACAACACTGCAAAAACACTTTAGTTTACAATGTTACATACATAAACTGCATTCCTAACAGCCTATTTCTTAGATATACTATGTGCTATAAAATGTGATAATGTTATTCCAGGAAGTTTTCAGTGGGGTTATGAGCCCAATCATTTAGAAACTCCAGAATAAACTCCACAGACAGTGTCCTGCTGTGCGGAAGCAGCAGGCTGTTGATGGGGCTCCCGCACTGCGGGGGCAGAAGGGACTCTCTCCTGGCTCAGGGTACAGAGTCTCAGCAGTTCAAACTAAAACAGACGTTAAGTATTCCTCTAAAAATTGACAGTGGCACAAAAAGGCAGTGGTCCATATTTATTTGGATAAATCATTTCCATGGCTTTGTAGTCAAAAGGTTCCAAATTAAAAATAGCTGCATAACTGCCAGGGAGGTAGGAAGCTCTTTGACCATGTGCAAAGTGGTATGAGAAGATTTTATTCCCATTTAAACATGGTTGGCTATTCAGAACTCACTTGTATGGTCTGCCCCCATTGCTGAACATCAGTGTGTGTGCCTCAGCATCACGACTGGATTTCCAGAGCAGCACACCAGCAGCCAGCTAGCCCTCAGACAGCAAGTAAACATCCAACTTGGGTCAGTTTGCCTGAAGGAGCAGTAACTCCAATATATGCAAGTCCTTAGAAATGAAACGCCTATTTAAATGCAATAATGCAAACTTCCATCTCAAGAGTGGCCCAACCTCTGCCAATGCAGAAAACTGGATTTTTTTCTTTACAACACAACATAACACTGCTATGAAGTAAAAAAAAAAAAACAAAAAACCACCTACACCAATCATACTGTCCAGACAGATTCTCCGGAGATGAGATAAGTTGTTATTAACCAAATGCTCATTTACAGGCATATCACCTGCCATAGAAAACGTGGATCAGCTCATATCACTTTCCTTTCACAGTGCAAGATGCTGGTTTTAATGTGCTCCCTGCTTGCCCACTTTTTATCTGGCTGGTGAAGTTTATTTCTCTTGACAGAAGCTGTCCCCAGGCATCTATTTCCACAAATAGAGGGAAAAGCTCTGGAACTGTTTGACTCTATTCAGTGGACAGACTCTACTGAGGGCCATTGAAATTTTCATGAAAAGGGAAGTTTTAGGGAATCCAGACGGTAAAATGCTTTTTAAATTTTTTCCATATCTATGTAAGACAATGGCTTTCAGGAATGAGTTTAAATTTCACTTATTAAATTATTCAAAATGTTTCTGCTAAAATCTTTAATCAAAAGTAAAAAAAAAAAAATTCAAAACATAGTGTTGCCTAATAACTGGTATGTGTCTCAAGTAGGTTATGTGAAGATTTTATTTTCTACACGGGATTGGTAATTGCATAGGCAGCAGAGAAAGCTAAACATACAGTACCTCCTTTCCCTTGTTTGATCTTAATAGGCTGACTCATTCATTTTAAAATCATGTAGGAAGAAAAATTAATGAAAATTGATGAAACCTGTCAATTCAGAAGAATGAGGCCTTTGATTTGTGAGAGACTTCTGAAACCCTCCATACTCCTTTTGTAGCTTGTTTTAAATTACTGTGTTTCTTTTTCTGGAGCTTTGCAGCATCCCAGACATTTTCAGCATCAGTTGAAGGTTCCTTTGCATAGTGCAGGTTTTTATTTATAACACTTTCTTCCTCAGAATCTTAGGCAGTAGGTACAGGAGGAGGTACAGAAGTTTGTTACAGTGACAGAAAATGCCATGGAATTCTTTGCCATAGGTATGGAGAAGCTTTCCTGTGTTCTCTCTCATTTTTCCCCTCTCACCTCCCACGAGTGTCAGACTGTTCTAGGAGAGCTGCTGCTGCAGCCCATGTCTGAAGGAAAATGCCTCTCCCCCTACCCAAAGAAAGAAAGAAAAAAAAAGACATTGTAGCATGTGGTGCATTTTTAGCTGCCTTCATCTCAAGTTCTGTGTATAAACTGAAATAAGGCAGTTACTCTTTTGGGAGCCCCAGCAGATGTTTCCAATGCACAAAACCCCACATCCAGATATTTCTGTTCATGTATAACAGAGAAGACAGGTCAGGTTTAAGTCTGCTGTTATTATTGGGGTTTTTCAAGATTTCTGTCTTCATGTAATGTTTGGATTCAAGGGTAGCTGTGGTATGACAGGAGTTGTTTTATAATTTCTTGGTTAACACACAAAATGGAGGAGCTGCCACTGGACAAGCTTGTGGTTTGACATTGTAGCCAGCACTGATTAGTGGAAAGATTGCCTAACTGCCAGCTGCCAGAATAGGTGGTCCAGCTCCCATCTCTTCAGCCCCCTCTTTCTCTCGTGCCAGAATCAGCATTTTTCTGAGGCTGTGTGAGACAGATCTGCAAGTTTTCTTCTGCTCATGAAATCTCATGGTACGGTCAGGAGAACTGCAGTGCAAAGGAAGGGACAAGAACTCCTATGTAGAGACAAGAGGAGTTAAACTGCCTTTCAGGTTGCAGCAAGTTGCACCTGAGTCCTGTTTCTGCAAAACTTTTCTGTGACTCCCCATGTGTTTGAAATTGAAAACCCTTCTATATCACTCAGATATCTCAGAACTTTAATTCATTGACATTTGTGAAAATCTTTGAATTTAAAATATGGAACATCGCTGTCATCAGTAAAGATGATGCATTTACCAAAATAAATCCATATTAAAAACAAGCCACTATACTAAGACTGCGCATCCTTTTCTTATTTGCTCCTTGAGGAATAACTGTTGATCCAGTGTTTTTCAGTGGATATCTAACATGCCAAAGGAAAGCATAGTTGTTATTGAAATGTATTGTAAGACTGTAATTGCATTTGATTAAAGTAGTTTTCAGCAAAGTATGTGTCCTTGTCCAAAGGAAGTCAAACCACAAGATGAAAATAACAAAACCAGTCATGTTAGTTTGGAAAAGCCTAAAAATTAATCAGACCAAGCCCAGTAAGTGATATCCTGGTCGTTTCTTATGCTTCCTTCTTGCTTCTGATCAATAATGTGTGCTGCTCTGCCGTTAGAGTTTATGGGACTGGGAACCGTTAGGGAACGCTTTGTCTTTTCTCTCTAGTACCTTAAATTTCATGTCTATATGTCCTGGAAAGGAGAGGCACATTTTATAAAAGAAGGAGGCGTGGGCTCTTTCCCGCTTTGTAAGGCACTGCTCCATGCACAACGTGCTGCGGAGCTGTGCAGGGCTTGCAGGAGCTCTTGGGGAAGCATTAGATTAGGTGTGCACTTCTGAGCTAGGCAGTGATTCTCTTCTCTACATGCTCATTTTGCACAAGCTAACAAGAGGACACATTAGTGATGGGTTTATTCATAGACAAGGTCTTCTGCTGCTTTTTGTTTCCACAAGTCTGTTCTGTTACATCTATGTATTTGGAATGTTTCATGATAAAGATTCTATATAGTCTGAGACATTGCTAGTCTTAACAGCTGTCATGGGGTTATAATTGTGCTTATAATTGTGTGATGTATTAAAGTACAGTCGTAACAATTATTATTAACAACTCTAGCCCATCGCACGTTTTTGTTATTCGTCTTATTTCAAGCAGCATCTCCCTTTCTAGCAGCTTTTCAATACAGAAGACTTGATAAATCCTCCTCTCAATATATAGCTTGAACTACCGCAGGCAAACTCTTTTCCTAATTAAATATAAGACTTCCAATTGGTTGCTTTTTTGATATGATCACACGTAGGTAGAAGAGGTAGAAGAGAATATTGGGTTTAAATGAGGATGAATAATATTAATATTTTCCTGCTATTGGAATCTGGAGCTGCTTCAATGAGCTATGGAGTCTTAAAAACTTAATTAAAGGTTAATGAAAGAAAATATTGAAAAATCTACTCAAGGAAAAGAAGTGAGGAAACAGGGTATTCTAACTTATCCACAGTACTGCTATTCTCAAGCACAGAAATTGCATGAATCAGGCTTCCATGAGGCTGATCTATACACAGTGTGTGTAGCTTTGTATTCATCTTTTGGCTTTCAGACCTCCCAGCTGCAGGTATGGTCCCATATTCAATTTTCCTTTTTGCAAAAACAGCCTTCTGTTAAAGGCAAAGATGGGTTTGCAATATATTCATGTATCTCTAGGAGAAAATACTACTGAGACTCACAGGAAAGACTGGCAACATTATGATCAGATCTACAAAACAATATATTCAAGAAATATTGATTCTATTCCTTTTGAACTCTTAAGAAAATTCAGGCAAATTTTTCAGCATAAAACAGTGGAATGATATAATTGGTTTAAAGTCAGAGACTGCATCTTCATTACATTCCTAATATATGATACTTATTATGTATTAATAACACCTTATTATCTCTTGTCATGTATAATAAATATAGCGTCTGAATATTAACTTAGTGTTTTATGCCAGCTCCTAAGATTTGAAAACAGAAGCTCTGATTTCTTGTGCAGCTCAGATATTATTTCAGGGTTAGATACCATTCTTAGGGAATAGTAAATTTATAGACCTCCGTGTATGTAACCGTGGACACATGTAGAAAGACCGGTTTATCATTAAATACTTTCTAATTAAAACTGAATTTAGGATAAAGTTTGTGTTTGTGTAAATATTAGAGGAATGTACATTTACTGCTTTGGTTTGTGTTGGAAGCTCAGTTTTAATGCTGCTGCTCCTGCATTGGAAATAACTCAAGAATAATCCCATTTGAATCTGCATAAATACCATTAATGCTGCAGAAGTAGAAGACTCAGGAGGTTCATCCTTATGACTATACATTTTTCCCTCTGGCTTTTGTATCGTGACTAATCAGATGCAAAAAGTGTGTCATTATCAACTTGGAATTGTACATGAATATGTACACAGCAAAATTACACAGTAAAATTTACAGTGTCACTGCTTCTTACCTTGCAGACTTTTCAAGAGGCTCAGGAACTTCATATTCATAGCACATTGTCAGCTGTGATGATATCTACCCTACAGTCACATGTTGGTCAAGATTTTTTTGAACTAAGAGTAATAATTATGAGTGTTTCTTTGGATGCTTAATTTAGTAACCTTTCATACAGTCCCGCTTCTCAAGAGTTAAACGTTAACCATCTGATGGACAGACCTCTTTAAGGCTTCTTGAAATCACAGAATATAATTTACCAATCACTTTGGAAGACCTTGGTTTATCCCCTAATTGCAGAAGGAGTAATAGGTATAACTGTTACTGTGATTACATTGATACTAATATCAGTAAACATTTACATTTACGTGTAAAGTAAGGTCAGGCAAAATTTATGCTGACAACATACATATGTGATTAGAAATTAATCTGTATAAGGGAGTGCTTCAAAATACTTTCACCAGCTGCTTCTTAAAGTCTAGTAGTCTCCCTGGTGTATTGGGAATGTATCTGTGAGTCAAATCCTTGTAGGCAACCAATAGATTTTTTTTTCAGCATCCCGGAAACACATCCTTGATAAGCTCACTAACAGAAATATGCTATGGTGTCCAGAATTCATAAGTGCAGCTAGCTTAGACAAAGTTGATCTCATGGGTATAACTACGGGCAAACAAAAAGTAACTCGCTCACCATTAGTTCCTTTTCTTCCTCTTAAAGGAAACTCACTGGGGTTTATAAAAGATGTATCTTTCACTTTTATTCTGAGAACTGTCCTTATTTGAAGAATGGTCCAGTGGAATTCAATTAGTTAAGGACAGAATTACTTAATTACTTGAGAACTTGGATATAAAGGTATGAGTATAATTAGCCAAATTATTCAATGCTATACATTTCATAGGCAAAGCGCTTGACCTAAGGCAGCCCTTGTCAAGTACAACATAGTTAGTTGTCATCAAGTGTTATTACTCTTTTAAAACTTGCGGTTGTATTGGAGAGCCATTTATTGATGTGTCTGTATCTTGGGGAATATTGCACCAGCGGCTATTTTCATCACGATAACCAATTTATTATAAGATTCTTGCCAGGTCTGGTTATTTTATATTTATAGTTAGTGTGATATTACAGTGAGAAGGAAGGTGTGAACTGCTGCCAGAGGCCAAGAGGATCCCCAGGTTCTCTCATTAATGTTCACTACCTGGCCATAGCACCAAACAAACGTGACCTCTGTGACGATACTTCTTCAGAGGAGGCATACCTCACAGATCCTCTCTGACACATTAGTCAGCTTTTGGATCTATAAGTCACCTGAGACAAAAACATTCCTCTATTTCAAAACAACTGTCCTGAAAATAGCATGTCATATACTTTGGGGGATAGCCTTTGTTTCTAATAAATTCTGATGTCTCTGAGCTTTGCTGGTCAGACATGAGTCAGAAATACGATGGCACAAACTGCCTTTCATGCGAGTATTTGACTAGATTGTGGAAATTCTGTATTTTTATGCTGAATTTGGTCGATTTTTTTAAGTTATTGTCGATGACATTTCTGTTTAAGGGCTGACTGGATCAAGGTGGCTGTCTTGAATTTCTTGAACTTATGTATTAGAAGTGAAGCTGACATTCAGCCTCATGGTAAAAAGCTGTGTGATCTTTAATTTTAACAAATGTTAAGACAAAAAGTGCAAAACATTTTTTCCTTCATTAGAATTAATAGAAATATTACAATAATATGAGATCAGACCGCAAGACAAAAAGAGAAGTCAACACTATGGATGTTGTTAAGAACTCTTCAATCTTTCAACTTAAAAATCGCTAAAAGGGATTCCATTATTCCAGAGAAAATATCAGCGTGTTAAAAAATGGAAAAAAACCTGATAACTACCAAATTCCAAAGTATGGCTATTGAAATACCTTTGTTAGTTGTATTTTTTCTTAAACCTGTCTGTCCCTCTCCAGTAGGGGCAATGATAGAAGATTAAGCTGCAAAGTGGAGATCACCCATTATATGAATGTCTGGATAGCGTCAACTTTACCTTTTAAGTAGACAGGTAACAAAACCATCCTTACCGTGTAAGTGGCGTACACTGATGGCATATGTAATACAAACTTGACCTGTAACACTGAACATCTAATTTTAGCTGGCCAGTTTGTGTTCTTTCACAATTCACTTCCCAGTTAGAGGGGAACAGAAAAAAGGTCATCTGGAATTCAGGGAAGTTTCTGCAACGGCTAAAGGTTCTAATTTAATACATTACCACATGGTGCTGCTGTGAGCTGGCAGGTTATCTAATGAAAAGTAAACAGCTCACTTATCCCAAAGATATATGGCATTCCTGTCCATTGTGGACAATCAACGTTATACACAATTACACTTACTGATCTGTACACATCTATTCAAATCCACAGGGATTTCCTTCAGCTGTAAAATATTGCCCACTAGAAATAGCTTTCAACAAAGTCCTACCTTGAAGTACATTCATATACTACAAAAAACAATCAGGTGAGTACCATCAGCTTGGACCCAGCAGCTGCCAAAACTGTATAGACAGTTCACAGGGCATACTGACATCAAATGGGTGGAGTAGTGGGATAATAGTGGTAAAAATCCTTTTTAAAGTTCACAACATGTTCCTCTCTTGACTATTTCTAACTTGTTGTTAGTCTCCCTACTGTGAAAGAGCTATGTCCTCTTAATTGTGAAAACAGATCCCGATTTTGAGATACAAAACAGAAATGTAATAGAAAATTCAGAACTCTACAACAGCAGAGACAGAAAAATTCTGAATTTTATGTAGTAGTAACAACAGTAACAATGTATTTTCCAACATCTCTTAAAGCCCCCAGCTACACAATAGGTAAACCATTATGATTAGCTTGTAATTAATCTGTTAAATCTGTGCAATGTAATTATATGCTCCTGTTATCCTGGAACATCCTTTTGAGCTTATTTTAGAACTACACTAATCACAAAGCATTTGAATATTCTTGCTGTTGGAGATTTATCTTATTTACCAAGATTTTTACAGTAGACTCATACTTCATGCAAAGTTCAGGTGAACCCCTATGCTATTTGAGGAGGAAGCTAATGATCCAAATGTTGAATCATGGCTATAGCTTTTTGTCTTACTTATTTTTAGTCATGCTATTAAACACCTAAAGTATTTGTGCTACATATCTCTTAAACTAACAACAACAACAAAAAACCAAATCAAACCTGTGTGGCTTTTTTTTTTTTTTTGTGGAAAACTGGTCAAGAGTCCATTAAAATAAAGTGGTCAAGACCCTAATTAATCATTCATACACTTTCCTAAGGTAATTCTACATCCTTCTCTTTCCATATCATACATCAACTTCTTTCTTGTTTTGTTTTGGGTTTAAGTAGTGTAGAAATTAAAACCTACGCAACAGCACAATTACATTTCCCTGAAAAATAATCTAAATAGATTTAACTGTGATTTTATCATTGGCTTATGTTCTTAAGTTTGCATCAGTAAGTATATAACACCATATATAGTTTCTTATAAATGGGTAAATGCCATATATCTTTATAGAGAGAGAAGAGACCTTTTTGTTTGTCCAATTCCCTCATATATCCCATCAGATAAATATATTTCTGTATGCACTTAGCAGACTTAAAAAAATTCATTTTATGCAAATCCATTATTCATTTTCTTGGCATTATCAGACATTTATTTAAAAGCAACTTGCTATGAAAACAAGATCTATGAAACTGGTATATTCTAAATTAGTTTTTGAGAGCCCCATTATAATATAACTATTCACTGAAAAGGGCTCTGATAAATGTCCACTTTGATCTGCAAGGCTGGTGTGATACTCTTAATGGAAATGCGAATCCATTGGAAGGAGCTGATTGAACCAGATATACCAGAAGGAAATTAAGATTCAAGAGATGTGGTTTAATCAGGTTGCAATTGTACTAATTTAACTCATCTGGGAAGCATAGGGCCATAAGTTGGCCAGTGCAGATCATGATTATTTCTTTAATCATTTCCACCTGGTAGGAGGTAACGACTGTCTACTCTCTGCAGCTGGTCCTGTGCCTATTTGCAGGAGAGAAATTTAGGCTGTAGCAGGAGACACTCTTCCTCTTAAATGTGTGGGTTGCCAAAGGGCATGACTGGCCCTGGACAAGGCATGTGGCATATCAGTGCTAGAAAGCGTACTGGAGAGACCAAAATGTGGAAGTATATAGGAGTATAAAATGGTAAATTCCTAAGCCACCACGCTAAATCCAAAACATGGAAAAAGGGATTATCTGCTTGCTATTGCAGCTCAGCTATCTAGCCCCTTGAAGGTGTGCCTCCCCCCAAGGTTAATTTCAAGCATGATTTATCAAGGACACAAAAATCCAGTGGTGAAGAACTCCACTAGATACCTGACATCTGCCAACGGCAGCAGCATTTCCAAGTAGTCTCTAAAATGTCATGGTTAAAATAATGAAACGCCTTGCCCATATCAGTGTTATTTTAAAAGATTTCTGATCTTTTATAAGATAACTCACATAAAAACTGATGCCATAATAATTCTGGGACTGGGATGTTGAGACTTGCTATTCTGACTATGAGGGGACTCACACTTCAGGACTCATGATTCATTATACTTAATACAACTTATATACTCAAACTATACGAGTCAATGATTTACAAGTAAATGATTCTTCTCTCTGTACTTTAAAGTATGTCTTCATGAATAAATCTGCTTTAGATATTCTCTGTCTCCTCTGGTGTCTTAGAAGTTCCTTGTTTGTTCCCACCTCTGAGTGACACTGTACTGTAATAACCCCACAAAGAAGCATAGCAGCACAACTGAGGGGAAAATGAACAGCGATATGGGCCGAAACAGTGTTAGGGCTTGGGCGTCAGCTTTGTTGTGGAAAAAACCCTCACATGTCATTGCAACCCCAGGCTCCAGTTTTTCCCCTCTTTAAGGCACAGGCTACTGCATTTTCCACACTAGTCCCATTGAACATCCCCCCACCAGTTTTGCGCTGCTGGGAAGTGCACTGCATGCGTTAGTCTTGTGTCTTTTGCTTTTTCATGTTTGACATGGAAGAATTAATTGCCCTACTGATGTTCTTGCTTATCCACATCCCATTGGGGTCATTGTTTATAAACTTCTTCCTTTGTGGAAAAGGAAATATGTGGATACAGAAAGCAAGATGTTATAAATACAATATTATTGTTCTATGTAATAGGTGGGGGAAACAGTACTGAAATCTGCTTTCCATAAATCTGTCAGTTTTCTGGAACGAATTCGGGGACATGCTGAAGCCAGTTGCAAATTTCCCATGATATTTTGGAATGCATAGTAATAGAAAATCAACATACCTCTGTAAAATTGTTTCATTTCATTTGACAATTATCTCATTTCAAATGACAAACCTATGCATTATGAAAATAGGTATCTTTTCAGTATGCAGTATTGAAAAAGTTTGAAACTGAAGCCTGTGTAGCAAAATGCAAGGCATCTTTGGCTACCAGTGTTTCCCTATGAACACTCATCATCTTTCAGCAGCGTCTAGGTATTAGCAATTTATTTGATATGAGTACAATAAAAGCTCATTCTTTAATGCTCTATCCTGTGCTATTTGAAGTCAATAGGAGTTTTGTCATTGGCTTTCAAGGAAGTGGGGTCAAAATCCTAATTAACGGTGTCAGCTCCACCTATCAATCAAAGGTGGACTATTCATAATGAAACATAATTGCCAGAACAAGTTAAAATGCAAAGTATTAAAAGAGAATATGTGCAAATGAAGTGGAAGACCTACACCTCGGAGTTGCTGAATACTTTCTGACACTGGATGCCTTTTGATTATTTAGTTATTATTTTATAGCTTGCTGAGGTTTCCTAGGCTTCTGTACAGGTGGTTTTTGTAAGCTCACACCCCTGGGTAGCCCTGAAATCAGCTCCCGGGGTCCCAGGCACAGCACAGAGCTCCCTTGAGACTCTGCTCTCTTCGGTCCCTGTAATAATGCTGTTATAGGGGTCCTTCTTTGGGTTCTCTGCATGATCCATATATTGAAAGTGCTCAGCTAACAAGTAAAAGGGATTTTTCCTTTCAGCTCATTCAGCCCTGCACACTCAAACCTGGGGAGGCTATCTGTGCAGATTCCTTCTTGCAGTTATGAAGAATTTTCTGTATTAAAAAGAGTGAATAAAAAGTGAATAAAAACAATGGAAAGAATCTGCAGTAGGGTAGTGCGTAGTCTGTGAGAAGGTATGTAAACGTAAGCATAAGTAATTTAGAATGGAAATATCCTCTTTTGGATTGTGTTTTGGTGGTCTCCCTAGAGTTAAAGTGCATGCATACCCACTGCCTAACTGCAATGACATCAGTTTCTCTATTTCATACAGACTTTCTTTTATTTTACATATGATCATTATTTAAATTGTTTGGATTTGTAGTATGTTCACATCTTATCCTCAAGACACTCAGTGTCTCAAAAGGAGAAACAAAATGCATGGTATATAACGATCTCCCTATAAAAATCTAAGCGTAATTCTTCAAAACTTTATGTATAATTAAATAAGCAAAGGAATCCCAACATGGGTTTTAGGATTATTTAGGAACGTGAAATTGGTAAGAGCATTAAACAAAAGCCATAGGAGATAATCCTAAGAAATGTACAAAAAACCTCTTTGGACCTTGCAGTATAAAATCTTTCATAGGAATTTGCTTGAAGTGTTATCAGCTCTAAATGAATGAGGTGTATAACAATAGATCAGCGTACACAATGTAACAAGAGGCATGCATAACATTTCTTCAGAATAGGTGTTTTCAGCATACATATGCTCAAGCAATTAAGTGAAAACCTGATATTTAAGACTGAAAATAGGCAAACCTGTGGGAATAATATTTTAGAGTTAATGAGAAAGGTCTGGCCTTACGTTTCATTTAAAAGAGATTAACCTCTATAGGCCAATAGCTGTCAGCGTCATTTGCTTTACTTGTCTCTACATATGGTGAAAGGAATCCTTACAAAACGGAAAAAAAAATATTTTGTATAAACAGTTATTCCTCTGAACAGCAGCCAAGAGAAAATGGACGTCTGGTTCAGTATGCATCACTCTCTATTACCAAAAATCTCTGGAAAACAAACTACATTGATAGGGTGTTCAAAATAACCTGACTGAATTAGGATACTGTGTCTTACTGAAATCCAAAGTGAAGAAGACAATACCCTTGGGCCATATAGGTTTCTTTGAAAGCGTCTGCAGCCTTCTTGTTTTTGGGAAATGAAGGCAGAAAGTGGGCCAGCCAGGCTCTCAGAGCAGACACAGTCTCCAACTGGCCATCCCTATGCGGAGGTGCAGGTACACGGCTTGGCACCTCCCTGGTGCCCAGAGCTTTTGGGGACTTTTGTCAGCAGAAGAGACTGAGCAGGAGGGAGACAATTCACAGAAATTTTACACTCCTTTTTACTATCAGGGAAGTGACTCTAACTGAATTGAAGTGTCTACCTATGGGTTTTGTACTCGTCACTGGCAAGCCACTCTTCCAGAAAGATGTCTACTCCTGTGACAAAGGTAAGAAGTTTTGTAGCTTTGTACCATAGTCCACTGTAAATCTTGATGACTAGACTCCCAGCTTGCAAAAACTTAAAATAGGTACGTGTAAAAATGCTAATGTTTCCTGATAACTTTGGATTTCCTTTGTCTTCTTCAACTATATGTTTCCCCCGAATTTAATTAATTGGTGATTGATTTTTACAAAAATTAGTCTTGTTCAATTCAGAAGTCTTTTTGGAATGGAAGAAGGCTTTGGCTCCACAGAACCAGAAGCTTAAAATTACTTAGGAAATGTAGAAGAAAAATAAATTTTAAATTTCTAACTAGTTTATGAGGAGCCTATTAAATTGAGATACTGGCCATTGAAGGCCTATGACAACAGCAGTGGCATTTGCCAGAACAATTAAGCAGTACTACTTTAATAATATATTAGACTAAAATTCTAATTATGATTCATTATGTCTCATAATAATGTACTTGGAAAAGCAAATCCAGCCTCCTGAGTATTTAGCATTGAAGGAGATGCTGAATATTTATAAGGTAATTTTAAAAAAAAAATAACATTTCTGATGTACAAAACTGAAATGCATTGAAGATATCTTAATAATGTTAACACATCAACAGGGAAAACCAAGCCAAACACTTTACAAAAGTAAATCAGATGTAGTAAATAAATTCAATGCAAAAACCTAATTAATCACTAAAATATAATTTAAAGTAAGATTTGATGTACAATACTAATTTATGAAAAGTAATAGTTATGTTAGTAGAGGGTAAAAAAATACTTGAAATGAAATTCCAAAGAATAGTTAGTTATCTTCTTACCTGATTGGTTTTAAAATGTCTCTAGACCTCCTGGTGAAAGTCCTCCAGGAAGTCACTTGTTTCCTAGGACCTCCTTTATGATCATTACTAACTTCTGTGTATTCCTCATTTGACATAAGCCCTAGAGATGAGTGATAAGTGTCAGAAAGTAGCCTTTGCCCAATATTTCTTCTGAGACAATGACGTGGAGATCCTCCAGAGATTAAGCCAAGGTTTTGAGGATTGTGGTTCTGGATTTCAACACCAAAATCATACCTGTGTCACACTTTAGGCACCAATCCCTTTTGCAGATCATAAATAAAGCAGAAGAAGTCAGCACACTGTACAGTCAACATGAGTCCACTCTTACACTGGTAGAAATGTGCTAAATATATATTTAAACATAGGTCACTCTAAAAATTATTCACTCTATATAGAAACTTTGCTGGTAAAATAAAATATGCCAGTTCCTTGTCTTAGAAAATAGAGCCTTTTTTAAAAATGGAGGCAGAACCAGTGTTGCCTAGGGGGATGGCAAAATGAGTTAACAACAATCCTACCAAGCGACTGTCTTCATTAAAGCATATTATTAAATATAAAGCTTGTATAAAATAATCCAGATCATATATAGGAAAAGGATGGTTAATTTCTACTTCTAAAGGAAATAATTTACATTTCAATTCAGAACTCCTATGTTTCTAAGAGTCCTTGACTTACAATGATAGGTTGCATTTTGAATAAATCAATTGCAGTGTTCTCCACTGGGAATATATAATCTATCTCAAATCTCAGATTTCATTGCACACCACTAGCATATTCATGTCTTCTCTATGACTGGAATTATTTAAAGAAAATGGAAGAATCAAAAATAGTTTTCAGGATTATATCTGGAGGTGTAAAATAACAACTATTCCAAGCAGTATATCTGTTTAATCTCACAGAGTAGGGGACTGAGAGAAATATTATTTAATGAGAAAATGTCTTGGAATTTTGCTTAGCTTTGCCTGCCCGTGCTTTATTTTTGTTCTCTTTCATAGTTGTCTTTGGTGCATTCAGCCTAAAATTCTACTCCGTAAATGGGCAAGGCCAATAAACATCTCCCAATCTACTTGACATGATGAGTTAAGAGATGAGATTTGAGGATTAAGAGGTGAGGAATGACTAAAATGGCAGGAGATAGCTTTTGCTGGGTCACAACTTTGTAGTATTTGAAATAGCAAACATTTTTTGATCAGCCTTTTTTTTTCTCAGTGAATTCCCCATTGCCTCCCAGGATCTTCAGTAAGCCAAATTTAAGGTGTTACAGTAGAACACTGGTTTTAGAGGAGAAAACATTTGTGTTTGAAAGCCATCTTCCTTCTGGCATCTTATGCCTTTCAGCAAAACAAGGAAGAAGCATTTCTCTCATTCTCCCCAGTGAAAGTCCCATACCTGCTTTTCTCACTGAGAAGTTGGGTTTTTGTAAGGGGAGGTTTGAAGTCAATTTAACAAATAAATGTTTTGTTGGGGTTTTGGGCCAATGACACATTGTGTATTTTGTTCTGATGATTTTTACCTTTCTGCTGGTTGACCTCACGTAAAAATTCTGCTTTCATTATGTTTTTGCAATGGCTGTTCCTCCTCTTCCCACCTTGAGAAGATGTAAATTTACATAAAAGAAGAAAATATAATTGAATGATCTTATTATTTTTCAGTGCTTTTCTCATGTTCTGAATTTCTCTTACCTCTTGCTTTTGTGTTCAGTCTCTCTTTGTTTCTTATTTGCTTTCATTTTTTCTAGTGATTTGTATTTTGTAGAAGCAATAGCAATTGAGTAAATGCAAGATCTTTATGTAGGCGTTAGCGTGACAGCTGAACTTCTTGAGTGATCTCTGCCTAGCTCTACCTCTGTATCAGCCAGACTCACTATCAGGTTTTACAAACTGCATCTTTCTTACTCAAAGACAGATGAAACAAAACTTTTTCACCTTTTTCCCTACATACTTGCAGCATGCAGTCAGTGTGGAATTTTACCAATAGCAAGCTTTTTGCGGTAATGTTTTGTTTCATTTGTGCTTTCAGTACTCAAAATACCTTGTACAAAGCAAGGACTGGATTTTGACGCACTCATACGTTGATGCACAGAGCACAGTTGAAGGAGTGCAGAAAGGCCAGCAGAATAACCCATGCAGAGCCTCCATAAAGGCTGGCTATAGCAGACAGTCCTGTAGCTGATGACGTGGAGCAGCTTCTCCCTCCCAAAACAAGCAAAGCAGAAGCCCAGCATGGTCCAGCAGATCCTTGTGCTCGCAGGAGCCCTCCTGGCAGGAACACTTCCCACCTGCAGCCTTGCATCAGGGTGAAACAAAAGGCACTAAACACTGAGCTCTTGTTGCATTCAGCATAGGATAAAGTGCAAAGCAGAGTAAAGCAGGAGTGAATTAATATTTGTGTGAAGTCTTGATTGCAAAGACAGGAAGGTTGACCCTATCATAAGTTAGTAAAAGAATTTGAAAACATTTCTAAAATACCCGCACAGATGTTTGTAAATTGTGCTGTAAGGTGATAATGATATGCTCTACAGAGGTCCTTCTTGTGATACATTTTCTCTCATGATATAGAAAAAAAACACTCTTCCACAGAGAAACATTTTGCTCATCTGACCAAGCACAACATCTGCAATGGTTATATTGAAAGACTCATACAAACTTTATTCAAAGTGGAAATCTAGGTCCTGATACATATCACCCTAATGGAGCTGTATAAATCAGGTCATGTGCATTACTCTTTGTAAATGCCATTAAGTACAAAAGTAGTTCAGGATGACTAACTGGAGTGTGCACACCAAGAGTTAGAAGAGGTGTTTCCTAGAAGTATCTATCTCTGACTGCCTCCCCTGCTGCCTTGATCAGCTCTCCAGGGCAGGAGTAATAATTCTCTTATTGTTAAGATTAGGTACATCTTCCATTTCAGTTCCTTCAATTTTAATATTTTATATTCAAATCAAATAGCAGTGTCTTATTTTTAGAGGGAATTGTATATATGAAGTCAGCACTCTGAAGTCATGTCAATAGATGTCCCATCCTTAGCTTCACCAAACAAATATACTTGAACACAGCTCCCTGTTTGTGAATTGAAAACAGCAATGGAACGTGGCAAGGCATGTCTTGTCTGAGTGTCTGGCTTTGGATTTAAACTGCGCTAATTGCTTTCACCTCTTCCCAAACATAGACAGATAGAGTACTGTGTTCACTGAAAAATGCCACTTACAGCATGTGGTTGGCATATTGCTTCATAAAATCTACTTTAAAAATGTATTTCTGACCAGAAACAGAACACCAAAATACTTCAAGCATCTCTCCCTGCCCTCCACATGACTCATTCTTGCACTTAGAGATTGGAAGCTATTTTAGATAAATAGGATTAAGAGAAAAGAACTACCAAATCAGGATAATTTCACATATGGATGTTTGTACATAAATACATTCCTAGTCTGACTATGTGATGTGAGCAGATCCATTAGCTTCAAACTAAACTGCACCTGTAACTATATTTACAAGGATATAATATTAATTAAAAATATGCATATGCAATGGGGTATTTTGTGTGAAAGAATCCTTTCCACTTCTCCAATTTTGTTCTAACAGTTATTAATTCTGTGCAAAATGACTAAGAGGTTTGGGCTAAAATGCATTAAAGAAATCTCTTTCATGGCAAGCTAAAGTATGCATATCAAATGTACTGCAGTTTTGTCTCCAGTAATTGCAGATCACAGTTTTTAAAGAGATCTATTTCACCTGATCAGGTAATCATATAAATTAGGCCATGTTTGCCGTTCATCATGAAACTAATTATGAAAATAATGAACCATGATATATTTTTTTCTCTGTTTTTGAACCTTAATATAAGACCTTGCCACTGACTTTATTTGTAGAAGAAAAAAGCCATTAGATTGTATTATGAGCTATTGCTGTTTATTACTTGCATCACAGTGGCACCAGCCTGCCTCACATTAGATGACATTTCCATTATATAATAACACATTATAAACTTTAGGTAGATTACAGTCTGAAGTGGAAAGACAGATGAGGGAATTACTCATTTCCAATGGAAAGAAAAACAAAAAACCCGATTGATAATATGCACTCCAGAACTGAAGTGAGATAACTAACTGTAGGCATAGAAAGAGTCACCTTCCTGATCAGAAAGTACAGAGCGCTAGTTCAGTATCAAGCACGCATTACTCCTTTTGAACAAGCAAGGACATATTTTTAAGTTAAGCATGTTTTCCAGGGCTTCCTTAATTGGCAATCAAAATTACAAAAAAATCAAAATTACACAATCACATACAGATTTTATGACATAGAGGATTTCTTAAATCACAGTGATGTATATCAGATCCAAGATTTCTCTATCTTCCATGAAAACAACTGAAAAACAATATTTTTAGATATTAGACATTCATGTTAATTTCCATAATAACTAAGTACATGGTTACATGTAAAATGGTATTTAATAAAATCCTTTCCATTTTGTTTGCTACCACTAGATAAAAATTATATTTTCCAGAATCCAATAATCCAAAAATATATAGTTGAGCATTTCTGAGAGGGTGCCTAGAGCTCAGAACCTTACAGCTTGACTGGGACATGAAAGATGTCAGCTAAGGCGGCTGGCCACAGATGAAAAGATAGTGTTTGCTGTTAGTTTGATAATAAGAGAGTGAGTGCTCCAAAGTTCACTCACAATTCTCCAATACCTTGCAATAACTAAAAAGTCTTTTCACAGCAACACAATAACACATTTTCTATCAAAGTTACTATTTGGTAACCTTTCACAATTTCACTGCCTCCATTTCATTGCATAGGACCATGATGGGGTCCCTTTGAAATGCTGAGAGATAAGAGACCAAAAAAAGAAAAGAGAAAGACAGACAGAAAGTGTGTGAGGGGAAAAATGGTAAAAGGCTTCCGCTCAGGGATCTAAATTAATACATTATTGATCAAAACTTGAATCACTAAAGTTCAATGATTTGGTCACAAATGGCCTTTATTCTTCCAATCAATTCATACACAGTCAATATTCTATTATATTGCCACTTCGAAAAGGTGTCTAGAGGAATAATGCGCTTGAACAATGTATTCCAGTTAGCATATCTGGCTCTAACTAAGGGATTCATTTTTTTCCATTTATCAAAGCAATAAATAGGACCTACAAAACACACAAATGGCACAGGTACTCTTGCAACAGTCTGGGCGCTAATATGTAGCTGACGTTGGTGAAATCTGTACCAATCTCTAGCTTGAAGCATGAAAGAACGATTTATTTATTTTTTAATATATTTTGCTGGAGTCAATGCTTCCACTTCTTACTGATTTCCAAGGAAATAATATCTTCTGAGTACCTTAAGCTAGTGTTAAGATGCTATGTAACTTCATTCACCGTATCATGTTGGAATTAACATTAGGTGACTGTAGCTCAATGTAATTAGCTGCATATATTAGAGGCACAGAAATGCCCCCCATAGTTGATTGTACTAATTTTCAGCCAGTAGTGGCTGACGTGCTTGCATTTACACAGCACTCAGTGCACCAATCTTGGCCGAGTTCTCTGCATCCCTGGTATTCCCCCTCCAGGGCGGGCAGTGCCGGGGAGGCACAAGCACGCTACAGGCGAGATGCACCCCACGGCCCTGCTCGGTTTAATGGGAGCCTTCCGCATTCATCACTGGGGCTCCAATGCCATACAGGAGCTGTAGGATCACTGCCAGTCAAAGTGGTAGCATACTGAGGGCTTCTGGGATTCAGAGTAGTTTGCACAATAAGGTACGAAACAATAGCCAAAAAAGAAGGTATTAGTGATAATACAATGGAAAAAATGTGTCAGAAAAAGGGACTTTTCAGTTAGAAACCAATTACTGATAATAGTTAGGAATATGTAATATATATAACAGAAATAACCTGTATATTATATAGGTGGTGCTTAATAGCATAACAGTGACTGTTAGATGTGTTGTTTGTTCAGTTACAAGGAAAAGATACTGAAACTTTTGATCCCTTAGAAAATGCTTATTTGAAAACAGCTGAACTGGGAACTAGGCAAACTATTTCATTTTGTGTACAATTAACTAAAACTCAGAGCTTTACTGTTGATTAGCTATGGGATTGTGCAGCATTTTCTGCTAACTTGCAGCAGACCTGGCCCTACAGATAAACGGAAGTTTTCAGAGAAACCTTTCCTTCTTTTCCTTTTCCTTTTCCTTTTCCTTTTCCTTTTCCTTTTCCTTTTCCTTTTCCTTTTCCTTTTCCTTCTTCTTTCTCTTTCTTTGGTTTTTTTTTTATGCTACAATAGAGAGAAGACAAATAGCTACAAAAGCAGAAGCAGCAAGACAATGAAGCCAGTATTTTTTTCTCACTAAACAGTAAAGTGGCATTCCCACCCCCAGCAAAGCTTTGCTAGCTACCGAAACGCTTAATGTGAAAAGCCCTGTTAATGTAATGTGACAGGTATGAGTGAGCCAAGCAGCCCACCTTTGGACTGCTTCCTACCCCCTCCCCTTCCCTCTGCATTTCTCGTAAAGGGAAGGAAAAGAGTGCCTGCCTGGAAGTGCTGCTGGGGCGGGGATGCGATAGGGATGGGTTTATTATGAAAGGAAAGCAGCATCCTGACCTTGATTTCAGCAAAGGGGAAGTCATGTTCTGACGGCCCATACGCTTGACTTGTAAATGCTGAGATCACTGGCTGTGTTATACTAATTGCCATTTAAATTACTTCTTGCCATCCACTACATGGATGACAACTTTCTGCTGCTAGTGCCGGGCTCTTGAAGGCTGACTTCTCGGCTTCCTTCCCCCACCCTTATGTTGTCAGTGGCGAACACGAGTGCTGATGAATATGAAACTGGGACTTCTGCATGTTGTAGAAATAAGCCCATTAGAAATTCAGTTTATAGCCTGACCTCTGTTCTCTGAGGAGGTTCTAAAGAACTTATTAACAGTTTGGTTTTGCTGCTTGCTAGTGCTTGTGAGCATGTATGTACAAGAAATTATATTAAAATGATATATTAATCTAGTAATATATTAATCTTCCATCCTTAGAAAGTTCTGCTAGAGAACCACTGGGGTATAAGAAAAAATGAATTATAAAAAACAGTACTGAACAGAAATAAGGGACTACTAAAAATGGAGCATTTTAATTGACCGTTCCAGCATTCTTCAGCACTTCAGTTTAGTTCAAGGGAAAAGCAATAAAAGATATCTATTTCATAGAATTATAGAATAGAATCATAGAATTGATAGTTTGGGTTGGAAGGGACCTTTAAAGGTCATCTGGACAATGTGTTCCACTGTTTCGCCACTCTCATTGTAAAAAATTTCTTCCTTATATCTAGTCTAAATCTACCCTCTTTTAGTTTAAAACCATTACCCTTTGTCCTGTCGCAACAGGCCCTGCTAAAAAGTTTGTCCCCATCTTTCTTAGAAACCTCCTTTAAGTACTGGAAGGCTGCTATAAGGTCTCCCCAGAGCCTTCTCTTCTCCAGGCTGAACAACCCCAACTCTCTCAGCCTGTCCTCATAGGAGAGGTGCTCCAGCCCTCTGATCATTTTTCTCAACTGGCTCCAACAGGTCCATGTTCTCCCTGTGCTGAGGGCACCAGAGCTGGACACAGTACTCCAGGTGGGGTCTCACGAGAGCGGAGTAGAGGGGCAGAATCACCTCCCTCGACCTGCTGGCCACGCTTCTTTTGATGCAGCCCAGGATACAGTTGGCCTTCTGGCCTGCGAGCGCGCGTTGTCAGCTTATGTCCAGCTTTTCATCCACCAGTACCCCCAAGTCCTTCTCAGCAGGGCTGCTCTCCGTCCCTTCATCCCCCAGCCTGTGCTGATACCGGGGGTTGCTCTGGTCCAGATGCAGGACCCTGCACTTCGCCTTGTTGAACCTCATGAGGATCACACAGGCCCACTCCTTGAGCTCGTCCAGGTCCCTCTAGATGGCATCCTGTCCCTCAAGCGTGTCAACTGCACCATTCAGTTTGGTGCCATCTGCAAAATTGTGACTAAACAAACTTCCTTTGTTTAGTTACTGTGGGTTTTTTAATTAAAGAAAATAGTAATAAGTTCACAACACGTTTATTTGTCCAAACATTAGATCAGTAGCTATGGAATGCAAGCAGAGGTTAAGCCATTTACTGTCACACAGTGTATTGTACAGCAGTTGTGAGAGATGTCATGCATAGCTGTTACGAAAGCTTCCATTTAGACCTCATTCTAATTTGACCCATCTTTTCTCAAACAGCTGAGCTGTCTTTTATGCAATTTCATTGTTTGTTTCTTTGTAGTGGACCATCCCAAGACTTTAGCCATGGGCATGATCCCAGTGAAAGAGTGTTGGATTATGTAGGTTTTTTTACTTGCCACTGTTTGTTACTTGTTGCTCGTGCCTCAAGTGCAGCTTGGAAAATGGATTGCAAAAGCATCATGTTGGGGGGCTGTATCATTCCACACATGCCCAAGGATACCACTGATTTCACCCACACCCCAAAGGACCAAGATAGAGTTTTAGTTTTGTATTCAGCCTGAAGTTTGAAAGAAAGTGTTTATTTCAGATCACATGACTGAAAATTTCTTGGTCCAAGGCAGAATTTTATCAGACTGCTTGATCCACAGGCCAAAGGTAATAATAGAGTATGTTTTGTAGGGCATATTATAAGATAAGGAAGTAGGGCATAGATTCCTATCTTAAGTAGCCAAAACCACATGGAAATGTGCAAACTCCTTAAATGCTATATAAGAGGAACTCCTCTTAATTCTGCTGGTAACAAAAGATTTATGAGCTGAAATTGTTTGAAAACGATGAAGATCCTTTAAATAAAGGCTGTGAGGCTTCAGAAGTCCAGTGTGGAAGAGCATAATAGATTTTCAGTGTTTTCCTATTCTTGATAAACTCAAATACCATCTCATCACACATTTGGGTATGTTGTGAATCCCTGAGGCAGGTGAAGGGGTTGAAAGCAGTAAGACAGGGGAGATGCAGCAGAGCTGTGTTTCTAAGGTTACTGTAGCAAGAACTATGGTAGATGTTATCATATTTTATGTAGATAGACTCCAAAGCCTTATTAGGTCCCGCAGTCCAAATAATCCATGTGGGGTGTGATTTGGATACGCAATCACTCTCATTGCTTCACAAAATGCCTTGTCCCAGCTCTTACAACCAGCAATAGTTGTATTGGAGGTGGTGCAGCAGCACTTTGGCTGCCACCAGCAGTGGTGTCTCTGCGTATTGATTCATGTCAGGCCATGTGCATATGTAGAGGCAGTGACGTTACTCTCCAATTTTGATAACTGGCATCCTTATCCTTCTCAGACAAAGATCCTCGCTGTCTGTCTGCAGGCCTTGCAGACCTTGCTTCCCGGCACTTGCCCAGCTGCACTCCCTGCTCTACCAGCTTCTCTACATCTCATCAACCCTCTTCTCCTACCGTATCCTGCTTTGCCTCTTCTTCAGTCCTGAGCAGGAAATCAATATCCTGGCACTCGCGGGCTCTGAACAGATCACTTGGCAACATTGATCTGGAAACCTTTTCTAGGAAGAAAAGGTTTGTATCTCAGTGATAAAAGGTCTCCTAAGAATGTCTGCCGAGTATCTGGGCAGAAAACCCTTCAGTGCCTCTTACAGACCTATAAGTCCAACCCAAAAATGTCAGAGGGAAAAGGAAAAGCAATATGCACCATTAAAAGTAGCCTGTGAATTTGATATCCAATTTCTATGGGAACTGAGTCCTTTTTTTCTTTTTTGGGATGGACTAATTTACATGTGAACTTTTTCTTTTAAGGTGGTTGTGTATTTGAAGTAATTTATTTCCAGTGATTTATTTCCAAAGCAATGTTTCTGTTGGTGTCTAATGTTACTGGTAATGCATAAATGAGTTACTTTTCCCCAGAGATTTGAAAATAAATGTCCTCTGGAAATCTGGCAAGATAAAAGAGCTCCAGACAATACCAAATTAAAGCCCAGCATACACAGTTTTTACTGATGCGAAACAAATCCTATACTTCAAAGCATTTCATTTTTCAAGGTCAAATTGAGGCTCTAGTTGCATTTTCCTGTACACTTCAATGGCTAAACAAGCAGCTGAACCCACTTGTTGCCTTTGAAAATATCAGTGAAGGACTTTACCAAGCAGATTTGCAAAGCAGTCCAACAATAGAACAAACCAAGTTTCAGGGGCTTCAGGAGGCATCAAACGGTGTGTCTGCGATGCAGGGCCACATTCACCAGAGAAGAGAAAAAGTTGTGCACGTCTCTTTGGCATGGCCATCTTTAACCCAATTTTTTCTTTCTTACCTTTTCTTTACTTAAAAGAAAGTAAGTTTTCAAAGGCTAGCTTGCTAAAGGGAAGTGTTTTTGTTTACCTAGCTTCTGGAAACATATACTCATCTGTAACAATAAGAAATACATATGAACAGAGCCATTCTCCTTCAGATGTTTCCAACCTTAGCATCTGTTGGCACCTGAAAGCTTGTTTTAAAAGAAGTATAGTTAAAACGTGTATTCACTAATGTATTTGTGGACCTTGCTTTAAAGTGTCGTTTAAAAAAAATGTGTTACATTTGATTTTATGTTAACACCCTACAATGTGTTTCAGCTTTCACTCTGTTTACTGTAAGAAAGTGCTATAGTGCACTGGCATGATCAGTCTTTGTAGGATGTATTCTTTCCTTCTGCAGCCTGGCTTACCTCTTTACTAGAATGTGTTTCTTTAATCTGTTACTGAGGATGTGATGTTGCTGTGTTTTTGCAGGATTATTTTGAGTTTGGCAAGCATAAGAAGTGGACTTTGGCACTTGAAATATTAAAAGCATTTGTGAAACTGGGCTGCTTACTGTGCTGGACACATCCAAGCTGCTGACTGTGATTTTTTGCAAGTGTCAATAATCACTATCAGCATTGAATTTCTATCCTCTGTCAGTGGTTGAATGATTACAGGATATTGCTTGGTGAGGAAACAACTGTGTTAGGACAGTCCTCAGGTTGCATAGCAAAGTAAGTGTCCCAGCACTTGAGAGTCCACACAGAGAAAAAGCATGAAGACAAAGTACTTTCTTGCCTTTCTGGGAGACTCTGATCTGGACTCCATCCTTCACTTGATCTATATGCTTATTTTTATTACCATCATTTTCTTTCTTTTACAGTACTATTAATTTTCCACGGACAGCAGTGTTCATTTTATACCTATGTGTATATTATGCCTGCTTTAAAAAATGGCAAAAATAAAAATTTTAAATGTTTTATGAATGCCTGAAGGCTCCCTATTAATATCCACAGTGTGGTATAGAGCAGGGCTGCCAAATAAACTTACACCATTAGCATCTGTTGAGTTGTCTTGGCAACAGAAGAAGGAATTTCACCTCACAGCAAGACTGTGCTGAATGCCCTAACTGTTTGTGACTGATTACAGTTAGTTACCCGCGAGAATGTATGAAGTGTATGATGATTTGAGGATGGGATTGTCATTCTGGCTATGTAGGATTTGCAGTCTTCAATCTTTTTGAAATGCTACGCATAAACTAATTTGCTTTGCTGGACTTTGGCCATGCTCAGCTCTTCTTTTTCAAGTTTCACCCCTGGTGGCCCCTCAGAGTTTTACTAGAGTAAAACCTCTCAGAGGCTTCTTACAGCTGTTTTCATATTTTCCCCTTTCTATATTTCTAGTCTTTTTTCTTTTTATAGCGTGCAAATGCACACTGCAAACAAAACATTCAGTGCACCTAAATTGAAAGGATCCAATACATAGTTGTTTTTCCTTGCTTGTCCTTCCCTGTTATGATTATTAAAGCTGTTCTGAGCTGGAGCCTTTAACAGAGTGGTTTTAAAAATACTGGGTGAAGTAGCATGTGAAAACTTATAGGAGAGATATCTGTCTGTAAGTAGTTTCTTGCAGCAGCACCTCTTTCAAATTGTTATGTTTCACCATCCAAGAGTACTTCTTGTCATGTTGTATTGCCCCTTCTTGCAGTTCTTGTTCCATAATTAATTTCTCTCTTCTTTTCTATGGTCCCAGGTGCCCATTGCTCTATTGAATAAAGAAGCTGATAAGTAAACATAAGTAAGTTATAGAGCTTCTTGGAACAACAGACCTCCTTTCCTTCTTTCCCTTTTTAAAACAAAAATAAATACAGTTATTTTTTCCTGCTTTTTATCCACTCTTTACAGAGATAAGGCTTATGGAGAGAAGCACTGATAGCATTTGGATAGCAATAGCGAGGAAAAAAATACATGTCTCAGAAACATAGGCAATTATCATAACATCAGTCCCTCTCCTGGCATCATCTAAAACATTGTAGTTCAGAAGTCAATATTTAACTCACTTAGAGTGTTAACACAAAGGAGCAACATACTAGGAGCTCCCCAGTTCTGAAGGGTCACCACTCTGAGGTAGAGATCGCAGAAATTGTCATATTGGATTCTTGCAAACACGTTTCCGAACAACTGACCCAACAAAACCCTACTGGAGGTCTGTACTTTTGACTGATTCCATAACCATAAGAAACCTTATACATTTTAAGTCCTAAAGATGACTAAATTTTCTTTCTGAACAACACCCTGGAGACATCACGTCTAAGTGACCATGCTAAATAAATGAGCTGTTTGAAAAAAATAATATCTCTTGTGCATATTCCTACTTTCTACATAAATCGCATCCTGTGGAAGGAAAGGTGTTTGAAGAACTGATTCATCAACATCTTTGATGTCCATGACAACTTCAAATAAAAAAGCTCCAAAGGAGAACTTGATATTCAGTGCTTTACAACTTCTTTTTTCATTTGCTTATAGAGGTCTCAGTGCAAACGCTTCCCAACATTCGATCAAAGCTCAGGAGAGTCTCTTAAAATGTTGTTAGCCTTAGAAGAAAGGGCATTGACACTCAGATACAGTCTTGCAATCAAAGAGATGAAAATACAGTTGCTCACCCATTGTAGTACATGTGAAATAAAGAAACTGTTGATTTAGCTTACCCTCTGCAACTTGCTACCTCTAGGAAACGTAGCATGTATGGAATAATAGATCTTTTCTTACCTGTAATGAGGACTAAGATTTTTTTGTCATAGTTAAAATAAAAAGCACCAGTCAGTATAGCCTGTCCAATCCAGATCTTTCCTCCAGTCTCTTTCTGTCCTTTTCCCTGAGTCTGAGGTCAGAAGTCACTTCTTAATTTGTGGTTCGTTTTTTTTCTCCCCATTTATCTGGAACTCCCTTTTTCTTTATTCACTCGGAGACAATAAATCACCTTTTCTCTTAAACTCTCTCCATAAAAATCTTGCTTTTCTCCTTAACTTATAATTGGCTCTCTTGCTGTATGGTGTTCTGTGATACTTATCTAAAGGCAAGTTATATAATGAAGAGCATGGAAAAGACATCCTTACTTCTTAAAAACTTTTCTAAGCCTTTAGTTGGCTTGGAAATATGACAGAAAAATGACTCTTGCATTTATGTTTCCAAAACAGTGTCAGGAAAAAAATCAGTCATCTCATGTCTGAATTGTTTAAAAAGGATACTGTGTTCCCGACTCCTATACTAACCACCCATGTCATGAAGGATTGCCACTAGAACAATGCCTATGGAAAAAGGCTGAGTCTTTTGTGCTTATTGTTTGAGTTTCACACAACAAGCCAATAAATCACTGTTCTGGCAATGGTGTTCACAGGAAGCAAGCAAGCACAGCCAGTCCCATTTGCTGCAGCAGTGTTCTTTCCTAAGAGCTACGTCACCTCTTCCTTGGACACCTTGGAGTGCCCATTTGTAGTGTTTCAGGTATGGCTGCCTTCCTCTGGGCAGGCCTCCTCTATCATCCCCAGCAGTCTTTTTTTAGGAAATAGGACCATCCAGCTGCTGGGCTGGGACCAAAGCCTGTGAAATCTGCTAGGAGATTCTCACTGGTGTCAGGGTGCTTTGGAACTGACCTTGCATCTGTGCCAGGCCCTGGTTTCCTCACCAAAATGAGTAATCTGCGTCACACTTTACTCTTTTCACGTATCCTGAGCCATAGCGTGATCTCAGAAGACTGAATAGGACGTGTGGCAGTGTCAGCCGTTTGACTTGTATCTCACTTTGGTGGCAAAAGCCCCTGGTGACTCAATTCCGCCTACATATTGTGACTTTAAGAGCGGTGCTGTGAAGTAGATCAAAGCGTACTTGTAGTTAAAAAATAACATTGAAAAGGAAAGATTTCTGTGTTGCCAGATCGATTCCCATGGCTATATGAATGCTTTTACTAGCATGGTGCCAGAAAGCCTAAATGACTATGAGGGGGAGTGAGGCAGGCAGCAGCTCCTTAAACCAGAGGTAGTAGCTCCTTAAGCTAGTTTAGGCAGTAAATTTAGGTAAATTTTACCTAAAAATTTAGGTAAATTTTCCATAGAAAATATTTGCATATTTTAATTTTGACCCAAGGTTATGAGCTTGGATTTTGACTAGGAAGACAATACACTTCTAGGCTCCTTGCAGTCCTGTTTCTTACACTTGCATCAAACTCAAAACAGACTAATTTACAGTGGAACAGGGTATACAATCTGTACTAAAGAGAATCCTTAAGTTCAGGATTCTTATAACGTGCGCATATATTTGATCTAATTCATATTTCTATCATCTTCTGCTGTACAATTAATCTATTTTATAACACCAAAGGACAAAAAGGGCTGTGGTCCCTGCCTGTTCATAGCCTAGTCAAAAATATCTAAACCATCAATGAACTACACTTCACTGGCTTTCACTGTACAAGTCAAATGTTCCCTTGTCATGGACGTATTTGGTCTGCAAGGACAGAACATTCTCAGAGTGTAAATGGTTTATTTTTCACCTCATTTGCACTGATTTCTAAGTGGTCACTGTCACTCAGGAACTAGACAGCTAAACTAGAGCGTCAAAACAAGTGAAGATCATACAGTCATTGGTATCCAGGCAATGCCCTAAGACAGGCTTTTACACAATATGATCCTTAGTAACAAATTCTATGGGGAAAAAAGTCAACTTAAAATACACCAGAAAAATATCAAAACTTGTTAAGAAATTAACTTTCCATTTGTATTCTTGCATGTCTTTTAATGCCTATAGTCTACTTGAGCCAAAGTGCTGTAAGGTAAAAGTGTCGCAGAAATATGGTTTTAGACAGTTCTGATGCTACTATTCTACTTCTGCTAAGTACGTTTCTCATCCTACAAAAGTAATATGTTGTAGATCATGTTGCAGATTCTACATGCGTTTGAGAGTGATTGAGAGTGCCCCACATTTTAAAGTAAAATATACAACACAAACATATGATATTTTCCTCACCTGTTAATATATTCTGTGAATCGAACCATCTGCACAGACCACAAGTTTTTTCCCTATCTCTGGGAGCCAAAGGCATGTTAGCAATCAATCAAGGTAACAACCTCCACTTCTCCTCTAAAATTATCTCTTCCCCCCCTGGCTCCCCACAGTCATTCAGTCTGAAGCTGAAAAAACCTAAAAGTGAGCTCATCTACCTGTTCTAACCAGAAATCTATTCCAAAGTCTCTCGGGGGCCAACAGTCCTTGGGGCAATGGGATGTCTGAACAAATCAACACGTAAAACAACTTTGGAAAAGCAAGCCAGCTGTTTTGTTACAGGTCTCTGCTCAACTCTGACTATGGCTTTCTAAATGGGCATAGCATGAATGCAGAAGGTAATTACCCACCTGGAGGAGATGCTCAGGGGGAGCAGAGCAAGAGTAATTGTCAGGAGAGCACAAACAATGACAGTGTTGAGCTCTTTCCCTAAGGAAATCTCAGCGGATGCCCATCCTAAATACCCAGGGGCCTGGAGGAGGTGTCAGCTGGGCCTGAGGTTCAGGTCATGTCTGACATGCCTTTGCTCATTATTGTCCCTGTGGTGTAAAGCAGCACGGTGTGTTTCTGATTTGCATTACGCACCTCATGGAAGTGTAAGTGACTGTACAAGGAGCAGTGAAAAGGGGAGACAGGGGATTAGTTGGCAGCGTGGAGTCCATGTATGCATCTGTATGCGTACTTACCGTATAGCCGAAACACAAGCAGACCAGTGCATGTGTTGTTATTAGCAATCTCATTAACTACAAAGGGTCTCACCGAAGACAGGTGCCAAGGAGAGAGACCTCAACCGACAGGAGAAAGGCAAGAAGTCACCTTCCCCACGATGCAGGAGAGCTAGCCCAGCAATGGTCTCTGTAGCCCTTCGACTAGAGCAGTTCTGTGTGGGACAAATGAACTAGAAATGGGCAGAAAAACTGCCCCAAAGCAGTGGCTGGGGCCAGTCCACCCAGGAGTTTTCTGTCCTTCCTCTCTGAAACAGTCTTGAGAGTTTTGAAAAAGGCTCCTCATATGTTCAGATCCTACACTAGGGAGTAATGAAGTCAGTGACCAACCTCATTTTAGTCATTTGCACTTTATAAAAGATCTTTTGTCACATTTTCCATTCACTTGTCCTTCTGAAGAATTTCCACAAACGTGGGGACTTTTCATCCAACAGCTCCAGAGTGGGAGGACAGAAGAAAAGATCATTTCTACAGAGGTCGTAAGATTATTATTGATAATCAGTCTCAAGTCTTTGTCTGCCTTAGACTTCAAGATGATCTTGAATGTTCCATAATATATTCCCGTTATAAGTGGGAACAGCAATATTCAACTTCTTCACAGTGTTTGAGGAAAAAAATGGAAAAAGCTATATTCCTGGAGCCAAGGAGCCAATCAGGTACCTCAAGTACTTGTGTGTGAAACAAGTATATGGTTTCATGCATTTAAAAAAACAAGAAACAGTGCTGTAAAGAAAAATGCATTCTTATTTCTGTTATGTGCATCTTGTTTAATGCTTGTACATAAAAACTGCATATGTCCCCTCAAGTTCTCCTTTTTGTTTATCATGACTTTAATCATGTTGCATTTGTACAACTCTTCTCCAGTAAAGGGCTTAATACAGTCAGTTTGAGAAATGTAATTTCAATACCAGTAGAACATGTTTCTATTATAAGCTTTTTCAACAAAGCGCAACATAACATTTGTGAATTAGAAAAAAAAAAGCAAATGTTTATTCACTACATGGTATTTGCTGGATGTTCTGGAAATTCAGTAATCGAGTGTCTCCCTTGGAATATGATAAGCATAACACCAAAATCATCACATTGCAGCATTCAGTTTTTTCCTCACAGTAACTCTTTCATTGCTAATTAAATTTCTTCTTATCCCAACGTTTAGTAAAATACCCAGAAAGATACCGAAATGTACAAAAGATAATTCTTCGTGTACAGAAACCTGTGCACCATGATTAGTGTAAGGAGGGCAAATATATGATTGTGTGTGTGTATATGTATATATAAGCACATATGTATGAGTAAATAAAATTGAATTGACGTTTAGTTACAGTTTATTCAAAGAAGCACTTTTATTTATGAAGGTTTGTTATTGTTCTTTATGGAGCCCTCATTTTATTGCTTTTTTATATAGTACTTGATGCATTTTTAATGTTAATTCATTTTGAAAAGATTAGGTACAATAATATGGTGTTAAGTAACACTGGTTGATATGAAAAGAGTGTCTGTGTGTATGTATGTATGTGTGCATGTGTGTGTGCATACTTTGTGACTGCACGTACTACTTCCTTCTACTTTGGATTTGGATTATTTAGTACAATATTTTAATTGTTTGCTTGCAAAACAATGGAACATGCTTATAAGTGTTATTTTACTGTTTGCCATGGAACTGGTAGTTCAAGGAATACAGAAACATAATCTTCAGTATCAGGATGTTTTTATCTAATCTACTATGTTTACCTGTTAGGGAAAATAAGCCAACAGTACACTTAAAATCAAGATGAATTTGGAATGAAAGGAAACTAGAAATACCAACAATACCTTAAAAGTCACATCTTTGGTTATTGTTTGGTCTGTTAATTCCATTTGAATTTATTTTCTGTGAAGGATCTGGTAGCTAGTATCATAGAATCACAGAATGGTTCGGGTTGGAAGGACCTTAAAGATCATCCAGTTCCACCCCCCCTGCCATGGGCAGGGACACCTCCCACCAGACCAGGCTGCTCAAAGCCCCATCCAGCCTGGTGGTATCCATTACCCAATGACTTGAATGTTTGTGACTTTCAGAGGTGTTTACTATATATTCAGCAAGCCAAGAATGTGCTCTAGTGCAGAGCAATAGAGACCTGTAAGGGTTAGTGTGAGGTTAATATTGAACCTCCAGTGGCAACCTCATGTTGCTGGCATTTAGCAGAGTAATCCAAAGCCCTTTGCTGTAGTCATCTCTTGTAGGGCCACTCACTACCCATTTCTGCTTTCACTTGCAGACATTCATGGATATCTCAGTGGTTCAATGGGATTTGCAGGGCCAAGACATTACTCACATTTAAAAGTATGCTTTGTGGTTTCTTATTTAGGATTCATGTTTTACAAAAAAATGAAAAATAATTGAGTATAGATCAGTATAATAAAGATTATCAAGCTAAAGGTTGTAAATAATATATCAAGTGATTGTTACTGATCTACCTCATAACTAAATATAAAACCGGATCTGTCTGACGTAAGTCTTGTAACAATTCCTCACAGTTTCTTATAAAAAGGGAAATAATGAAACTACCATGAAACTCTTGTACGATTTCAAATATAAACCAAAAATGCATTAAAAAAAAAAAGTGGTAAGAGTTTTATATAGTAACAATCTACACTTATGACTCCAATCAAATAAATGACAAAAATTATCAATCAGTCAGCACTCCACAATGCCAGACCAATGTAAATCAGGCATTAACAACAACAAAGTATGTGATTAACAAGTGCAGAATTATTATCTTCCAATGAAATGTCCAGCAGCTAAATAATTATTTGCTTTTGTGCAATGTACTTCAACTCTTTCCAGAATTAGGATATATTATTTTTCATTTTTAGTGAGAAGTCTGGTCATTGATATTCTTTTTTTTTTTTTAATAATAAAAATAGCCAATTACAGTTTCCACTTAATGGTACAAATAATCACGATCTTAAATGAACAGCTGGCAAAAATGTTGACACTGCCAAAGACAGTACGAGAAATGCCATTTGATTTCAGCAAGTCAGGTTCTCACACACCACTTCGAAAACCATTAAGTGGTGTGTAATATGCCATGGTTTTAGAAAGAGGATTCTACAGGTTCACCTTTTTTATGCAACTATATGTTTCACACTTCCTGTGGAAGATATTATTCTAAATATATAATTAATTCTTTGGCTTCCAGAATTATTATTATTCAACTGTCAGTAACACCAATAAGCACTATTTAATATCTGTACTTCTTCCTAACCTATACAGCTCAGATTATCAAAGATATATGACTTGGATTATAATTACCATATCTAATATTCAGAATTCATCAGGAAAAGATAAATTTAAAAGTAATATATGTTGTGATTATTCATTCACTGTTCATAAGTAAAAAAGAAAAAAAGGCGTTAGATATTCCACTGCTCTTCAGATGTTCTGAGAATTCTTAATATTGAAATGATGCACAGTGACTAAAGAAGACATCCACCAGTTTTCATGGTATCAAAGTAAAGGCAATAAAAGGAAATAGGTTTGGAATAAATGAAAGAGCAAACCTTTTCACGCAACATGCAGATAAACTCTGGAACTTGTTATCACAAATGACAGAAGCTAAAATTATCTCCAAAAAGGCAAATTAGACAAATTCATGGAGGACAGTACCATTGATATCTGTTTCAGCTGATAATCCATACAGAAGTTGTTTAAACTGCTTATTCTGGACTGTTGAGAGGAAGTGTAAGAGAAAAGCACTGAATAAATTTCATGGGCTCCATCAGTCTGACCAAATATACTTTACGTGCTTAGGACAAAGCTAACATCAAACTATCATTTTCCATACTTTATAATTGAGACAATTTATTAAGGGAAAAAAAGCCATTTTCTGGAAATGCAGAAAGAGCAAAACTTGAGCTCTTCCGGTCCTTCCAAAGCAGTGCTAAGTAGCATAATTCATGATTTTATAATTTAGACAAAGGCATATATGTATGCGTATACTGTGTAATACATACGCAGTGGTTTTGATTTAGAGGGAGAAAACGCTGCAGTGATGTGTTCAGATGAACAATGGCAGAGGGATGTACAGCAATGAGAAAGCTCTGAAAAAATGTAACTTCTTAACTTGATAGATAATACATATAACTTGACAGATAATAAATATAACTTGATAACTTGTATAATTAAAAGATCCTTAAAGTGTTCTGTTAAATATCTAAGAAGAAAGAACCATTGTCAGTTCTAGCGTCAACAGAAAATTTTACAGTAGACATGTGTGTGTGTGTTTATACGTTTGAGAGAACAATATTGTACAAAGAGAGACATGTGAAGGTTACTCATCATCAGCTAATATGGTGGAAACCAGAAAAAAATAGGTCTTTACCTTTTATGGGACCTCATAACTGTTTCCCACACACTCCCAGCGCTCAGCCCAAGTTTCTGCATATCCATCTCTGTGAGCTTGGTGTTGGGAAGCAAAATCCCCACTGAGGACTTCTGTGCAGGTAGGCAGGTATACCAGTACTCTGTCAAGCAGTTAAGCAGCAGTTAAAAAAATGACATGGAAACATTAGGGGTTGCCTCCATTGCATTTTTTCCACTGCACATCACTATTATGACAGAAGAACAAAGAAAGATTTTAACAAGGTGTGTATTGTTCTGGTGGGGGTCGACCAATGTCCCCAGGAGGAGCAGCACCCTGAAGGAGTCCTCATTCCTGAGTATTTCCGTGGTTTACAAAACAGTATTGTGTTGGGACTAAGTTTCTAATGGCACTGACAGGCAAACAGGCACAAAATGGACTGAATTCAGCCTCTTGCTTTGAGAGACAGAGTGAAATTATGATTCCCAAACCTCATCAGCACAAAGCGTATATTTGGCCAATAGAGAAAATAAAACATATGAGCTGAATTTCCCAACACCAAAACCAGCTGCAAGCCAAAAATATTGTCAAAGGTGCCTTTTTTATCATGGCCTCTGCATCAGGGGGAAATATTTTGGGGAATGGATACTACAGTCAAAAATATGTTAAAAGTCTTTGTTGAAGATTTTTCATCCTTTTTACATTCACTAACAATATGCCAACAAAAAAAGTACAGCACAACAAAATGTAGATGGGAGTCAGTTCGAGATTAAAATATACAGCAAGATAAAACAAGAATTCATCTGAACCACAAAATACAGGGGACAGAGTGAATCATTCCAAGTTTGAAAATACAGCTGTCTTCAATGTCTGCCTCTTCACTTTTTCACACCATCAGAGACTAAAAGTGAAAATAAAAGTTATTTGTATGGCATAAAAATCCCATCTCGATATATTTCCAAACTACCCTTAAAAATTCTTAAAAATGCTTGACCTTATACTGTTTGGCACTGTTTCAATCAATGGCCAAAGTCTATCCAAATGACGCAGGTGAACAAAAGAGAAGAAACTCTCTCAAGAAAAACATTACTCTGAATGAGCCCAGTTCAGAAAAGACAGTTACATGAGCTGATGTCTTTGCAAGTCATGGACCGTAACTGAATGGAAAAACATCCAAACCACTGAACCTTTGTAAACTTCTTGCAGGATATCTTACTCAAAAAATCAGGGCTAGCTGAACTCTGCATGAGGGAGTGCTTCAGGTATTCATAGTTTAGCTGCTTCCTTAGTTTTTTGGTATTCTGTTTTACCAGGTTTTTTTCTACCTTCTAATGCAAGTGGAACAAGTTAGCTTTCAAAAAAAAAAAACCAACCCCAATTCTGTCAATTTAGTTTCACAGATGTTTCCATTTACAAGCAGAAGCTCTTGATGGTGCTGAAAGTTACTCAGCATTGTTGTAATTTGCATAACATTAGCCATGATGTTTTTATTTTGAAAAGTCGAAATGTTTGCAGCTCATCATAACCCAGTCCTAATGATGTTCAGTACATCTGCTTTAAAAGTTGTGTCTGGGCAATGTTCTACACCACAAACATTTTTTTATGACTTTTACTGACTTTCAAGTTTTTCAGTTCAGATATACTTAAAGATTCTGCTTTATGTACACACAAATTGGGAAATAACAACTGGGTAACAAAGTTGTGTTGTATGCCATATACTGCATCTGTATTCTTGCATCTGTCACAAGGGCTTCATGCAGCATTATGCATGAAGCATTATGCAGACACCTCACGGTTTTTGTTTGGGTAGGCTCATAAAATTAATGTCTCTTTTTGTAGATGGCATAGGGAGTTAAACAGGTGTAACAGGAAATTAAAATAGGAAAGAGTAGAGACAATGATGGCAAGTAAAAGACATCAGTATAGGAATAATTTCTTCAGCTCTTTATTCTTTCTCTTTCCATCCCTTCACATCCCTGAAAATAAGCGACTACTCTTGATACGATGTTAAACCAAATGCTACTTAAAAGCAACAACAAGAAAAGAATAAACCATATATCAGAGCTGTGATTTTGTTAGCAGAGATGAAATATAATGTTCATCTGCAGCTTTCTCCCCTGGCTTGGTTGCTCCTCTGCTTTCTAATTTGGGGCCTCTCAAATGAAACTTAAATCCTCTGTATCTATCAAGGTGCAGCAACCTCCCTTTTATCTAAGTAGAAAAGCAAGCAACCCAGTTCTGTGAACAAGCAGAAAGTTCAACGCTTGATATCATACAGGGGTTTCCCTGACAAACATCTTTGTACGCTTGCCTTCAAAACCCTGATCAAATTCACCCCATCTTCATTTCTACTCTCCTTTCTTCCAATTTTTCATTTTTTCCAAGTCCACTTTTTTAATTGCTTTCTTCATCTCCTTGCCCTGCACTTGACATGGCAACTTGTTTAGTGCTTCCTCCTGCACTTAAAACAGCCTTTCATTTCTCACCTGCCAAAGTCCCCAACTCGCCTCCAAGTTCCTACTTGAAACACACAGCACCAGCCTCTGTAGTACGTTACTGTGTCTGGTTACGTTTGGTTATAAGCAGCTAATGCAGAAAACTGCTATGTGCTTGCAATGCATACACTCGAAGTGCTGCACAAGTAAAATTCAAAATGCAAGATAATCGTATCTACCTGCTTAAAAAGCCACACATCTATGTATGTTTAAAAGAAGACAATCAATCAGAAGTGCATCAATGTAGTATTTGTCTGTGCACACAGTTTTATGCCCACGATGAAACTGTTAGATAAATAACAGAAGATTGAACCAAGCCAAATTTGAATCATTGTTTTCAAAATTCAAAATCACTCCCATTAACCAAGAATTTCATTCACAGCTCCCCTCGAATGAGAAGCGAATACAAAAATGTACTAGTTCCACTTTTTGTTACATCAGCTATATATTTTAATATTCTCCAGCTTTTCAGGCATTCCATGCTAGTAAAAGTATAAGCAGAGTTATACAAAAAACAGCTGTATTTTTTTAATGATGGAATTTGCTCTCAGCTAGATACCAATTAGGCGGTCCTTGGACATTCAAACTCCAGCAAACTGTCAAGGAAGTGCTGGCTTCCCATCAGGTGGTCTAAAACATAGATGGACCTATAAGATCCAAGACAATACTGAACACATAACCCAACAGTTTTCAACTATTCCTCAGTACATGCTTACTAATAGTGTGCTAATAGCAAAATGTGAGTTTGTAGGCAGCTGAATAAGGGTCTTCCTATATGGGAAACTAAAAACTGTTGGAAAAAAATCAATTAAAAAGAAATGGACTTGGTGGTATTGTTGCTGGTTTAATGCATCTATTACAGTAAATTTTGCTTGCGAAGGTGGTTGATGAGTAAATATTGAAGTAATCATGTGAAAGAAAAAGTGCTTGCTCAGAACATCCAATGTTAAAGAGCTGCTTTCCTTGCTATCCCATGAGAGGCAGACTGCTGGAGAAGGACATACAGCACTTTTTGTACGCAGATGTTAATGCACTGCTCAGCAGGACCATGTCACTCATGCTAATATTCAGTTCGAATCCAGTTGCAACACTGCGTGGCTGCAGATAATTAAGGGCTCTAGCAGCTTTTAAGAGTAACTGTTGTCCCATGGCCAATATGTGAAAGAAGATTAAATCGGCCCTTGTTACAGATGCAGCCACTTTATTTCAGATGCTGTATTTGTCCAGTGGTTGGATGTTGTAGAGTTTGGAGGATAAAAAATTCTCTTTTTTGCCTACTGATACATTTTTACATCTTACTTGGTAGATAAGAGTTATTGCGTGAAACATGAGATGCAAATAAAAAAACCAACCCAGTGCCTAATGGTGTTGGCTACGATGAAAAAAATGGGTAGCTCAGTGAATAGCTTCATTTCCTATAGATCTGTATTATATTTCTTTCTGAAGACGCAAGGCTTTTATAATCTCTCCCTAACTTGAATTAATTCACTCTTCCTCAATAACAGTACTAATAGGTTCTGGCTACTCTATTTTCATTAAACTAATAGGAATTTGATATGCTTGAAAATGCTCTCTCTTTGCCAAATTTAACTGAAATTATCCAAGTAGTTCAAAAGTTATTAGGGCAGATCACACAATATGCAAATGTTGAAAAAAAAAAAAAAGTCCACAGTCACAGCAAGTAAGTATTCTGGAAGAACCCTCTAGTGATCAGTATCAATAAAATGGAAAATCATAACCTTTCTGCATACATCATAAATGACTCAGGAGGCTGAAAATTAACAGTACAGAAAAAGAAAATCAAATAATTGTGACATAATATTGGTGATTAAAAAAAAAAAGTAGATGTCCAAGCCATGGGAGACTAGAAAGAACACAATGGCTACACAGTGATGGAACAAACACCCAACCACTTAAAATAAGAAATCAACTAAAATTTAAACAACACTAAGAATTAAATTCGAAATTTTTTAGGAGGAATGTTATTTATAAATGAATGCAAAATCTATGATCCAGATAAGGTGCTCGGTTAACCAAGCTGATCACACGGTTGTGCCTAGGAAAGATAGCTGGTTGTCAGTGGACCACTTTTTAGAGAGGTTTGTTTTTCACACAGACCCATTCATTATTGCCTAGCTGCTGACAGGGGTCCTTTTTGTTAGAAAGATGGGGAGAAAGAAATGGTGGGTTAGTAAATATTTGAAAAATATATCAGACAACTGTGAAAACCTCCTGGGTATGTGGGTTTGGGTTTTTTTTTTAAGTCGAGTTGGTTTTCAAGTCACAGATTTCACTCTGAGAAAACATATTTTAGTGTGTGAAGATTAATTTCTTTCCATCCCGCTGTGTCTGCCAGCATCAGCACTAGAGAAAAGCAGAGGAAAGATAAAGAAGCAACAGATGGGAGTGAGAGAATAGAAGGGTCATTTTTTGTTTGAGGGTTTCGTTCTTGTGTTTTTCTTTACTTTGAGCAAGGAAGAGGCTTATTCTGCTGAGCAGCATGACCCATAACACTGGGGCCAAGGCACAGTGCCCCTGCCGTCCCTTTGTCCCCACTGGCACAGGGTTTCACACATCCGCACTCCCACAGATACGTCTTTTGATAAGGCACTAAAGAAACTCAGATATGTACTTCCTCCTGTGCTGAAGCACTAACAGCCCAAGGGGTAATATACTCACATTATGGAGATTTAATCGCCCAGAGATGTGCAAATTAAAAAATAAAAATAAGGCAGGAAAAAAAAAAAGGGAAAAAAAAAGCAACCACCAGGAAGGGGCTTACAAATATTACTAGTTTTTAGAAGTTCTATCCCTCGTACTAATCAAAGTACAGGGCCCTTTCCATGAATCTAAAACAAAAGGGAAAAAAAAACCCCACATTTTCCACTGATGTAGATTTTTTCCCCTTTCCATATTTCTTCCTCCATTCAGTCTCCGTTCTCTCTTCCTCGGGCTTGGCATTTCTGTTGTCGTAATTAGTCCTTTTCTATTTATTAAAGGCTTTGTCTGTCCCAGTTTTTTCACAGTGCGCTGAACTGCACTACAGCAATACTTAAGACTAAAGGTTATTAAGATTAATGATCTTAGTTTTGTGAAGATTAAAGATCAAGAAAGGTTAAATAAGAAGGCTGTGATGACCGATTGTACTTGCATAGGCAACATGACCCAGACATGGGAGAAGACCCAAATACACTGAGTCTAACCATGGAAGTAAAAGAGCACCCTACCATCCAGCTTTTGTGCTTGCTCTATATTTGTCATATATGAAGTGTGGGAAAGTTCTAGATTTATCAAAATAACTTCTCAGTCCACCAGGAGCCAAGATTTTCCAAAACTGGGGCTTGTCAAAAATGGTGAAAAGTTACCTGCTGGTCTTTAAAGTGTCTTGCTAGTGATACAGATTGCAGGAGCTGAACAGCACTGGAATCCTTTCAGCAGGATGCCTGAGATTTTATGAATTCATTTGGCTTCCCTCCTGTCAGCCTGGCATCAGCTTTTATTTTAAACAGAAATCTCCCTTGCAGGAGAAAATACAGGAGAAGATACCAGGGGAAATATGAGGTAATTAAAGATAAAAAATACAGATCTGTTGATCTGCTCACTATATCACTTATATTAGAAGATAACTTGTCCAACCCTGCACAGCAGGTTGAAGTTGAGGAGGAAACGTCCAGTTAAGTTACCATAAAACCAGAAACTTTATTGCATAGGTGAATGTAGTGCCAATAGTGCACAAGGTATTGCTAAACAGTTCCTGCCCTTCTCTCCCTGGGCCCTCTTGAGGGAATTTTTGGCTCCAGCCTTCCCTGTCAAAACAATGGAAACCCCACAATAGCGTTTACCTCTCATTTGAACCCACCTACCATGTCCCACAGAAAGCCATGTTGGAGATGGGCTGTTTGCAGGGAATTCAAGTTCTTCATTCTCATCCATTTTTAACCCATAAACAGAATTAAAACCTCTCTGACTTTGAATTGTTCCTCTTGCTTGCTAAACTTCAGGGGAGGCAGGTTTATCTTCTCTGCTTCACAGTAAGGCACCAAGCTTTTCAACGCAGCTGAACCTCCATAGTCTCATAATGTTAACTCCTCAGGACAAAGCCTGCCTGCAAAGCCACTCTGCCCAGTCACGCTGCAGTCAGGTACGATAAACCACACGTGTGTACTTTGTAAATCCCACCTCTCCAGATTTATGTACAAAGACTTTCACTGCTCCGCTGGTGGCCATCACAGCAAAGGAGCTGCTGTTTGGATAGGAGTCCACGCAAGAGAAAAGATGAGTAAGGAGAGATTTATGCGGCTCAGTAAAGAGCTTAGCAAGGTGATTTATAAGAGAAGAGAGCAGCTTAGAGAAAATTAAAAATGGGAAGCAGAATAGAAAAGGTATACAGAGACAGAAGCTAAACCCATGTAAAAACCTGATAAGGAACTAAGGTAGAAAAAGTGCATAAATACAGCAAACGAACTACAAAAGGCAAGCAACAAGGAGCATGTTAGCAGCATAAGTAGCAAAGATCCAGGCTCACATCAGTGAGGACAAGAGGTCATGAAAAACACATTAATGACAGAGATAAGGTTGATACCAGTGGAAGCCTGGGTTCATTTCTTTGTTTCATACTTCATGGAAGAAGCTGAGGGGGTCATGACTCAGGGACAGATTACTAGAGGGGCTGGTGGCAGGGACTGGGAGTGAAATGAAGAGGCAGTGTTAAAAGGCTTTGAAATGACTCCCGAGTAGATAAGCTGTCAAAGAAAGAATTAAAATTCACCTGGTGCCAATGGATTTATCACAGAATAGTTAAGTGGAAGCAGCAAGGTAAAATAGTAAGGAGCCTTTGGAAAATATAGTTGAGTGTTCAGTATGGGCCTGGAAAAGAGGAGAGGTTATATAATCCAAGAGGATTCAGGAAGCTACATCATCAAAACTTCCTTTGTTTATTGCTAATACCAGCTTGGTATGGAGTCAGTAGATTTAGCCCATTCATAGTGTAAACTGGTATGAGGTCACTAAACTAGTCTGATGGAATTATTATTATTAAGAAACTACATCCACTTGTAGAAGTGCAAAATATTAGAGTAATTTTTTTTTTCTCAAATATTTCAGCATCACAGCCAAAAGTAATACATGTGTGTGCATTTTTAAAAAAAGTCTAAATATCAGCAATCTATAGTAGCAATGTCAGGCCAGTGTGAAGTGTTTCTGAAAATCTTACTGTTCATACATATTAATGAAGAATGCATTTAGATCAAAAAACAAAACTCAGAAAAATACGTGGCAGAACTCCCTCTTATTTAGGGTAAAATGGGAAAAAAATAGCCCTTAGGTAGATATAGATTCAACTTTAACTTTCCAGAAACAAGCAAACAAACAAAAAACCCCAAAGAAACCTAAATGCTTTTTTTTTTAATCGCGTGTGAAAAACATATCAGTAAACCTAAAAAATGTCAACAGTTGTTTTCATATAGATTGTCTGCCATGTGCTAAAGCGTATCAAGATGGATGTAGAGATGAGTGAAGTCACTCAACACTTACTGTGGTCCAAATGCATCTTGGGTTTGTTTGAGACCTTTAGGGCTAATAGTCACATACAGGGAATCCATATTCAGACTCTGCCAAGTGAACGTTTTGGTGATAAAATTTTTGAATTGTTAGAAAAGAAACACAATAATGCAAATGCCTTTATCGTTAGACCTGCAGGTACATTTAAATATTCCTAGCATATATTAATATTTCTGTCATCCCTTGCAGGTTCTCACATAGCTTAACGAATGGAACAAATTTATAAAGCTACACTTGAAAGTAATAATAATTTTCTCTTTGGAAATATAACAGAAACTGAATGGGCAGGAATATTTAGTGTGACAAAAAAGTAAGGAAAAGAAGGAAAATTTCCTCCAAATCTCAAATGTGAGATTATCTCAGGAAAAGAAGAGAAGTCTGTTATTAGGTACAGGCTGAAGTTCAGAGACTTTGTATCTATTCTCAGCTCCACTTTGGCTCCGGGTATGACCTCTGACAAAAGATTTCAAAGGAGTCTGTAAAGGAGAAGGAAAGGGATCGTGGACACTGTGATGAAGAGCAGATTGGCACTCCACCTGACAAAGGAATGGCCATCCTGGCCCATCTGGCCCAGCACCTTTTCTTTTAAGTGGCCCTAAAGAAGAATCAGTGGGTGCCTCAAGAAGGTCAAAAGAGCATGTTAAATATATAGTGCGCTTCTCTTTGAATCCTCTACAGCTTCCTGAAATCTTCAGTTTTGGGATTTCCTACACCTAGTGTATTGGATTGCATCCCATGGGAAAACAATAGTTATATGCAAATAACAATGGTACTAAATTAACCTGCTAAGTGTACCTGGAAATCTGTGGGAATTAATTTCACCTGCTGAGAAGCTGGCTCTAAGCTAACTTGCTTAAGGTTAGTTCAGTTTAGTTCCAATAAATTACACTGCAGCCTGTATATGGTACAGAAAACAGGGCAAAAGATGCACTGAGGCATTAGGAACTGTTTTTTGACAGAGAGAGATGCTAAAGAGGGATTCTAGGTGCAGCCTGTATTGGATCCAGAACAACATACATGGGGGCAGGTTAGATCTGCAAGGCTTAATGAGACTTTACTCTCTGACTAGAAGCCAATCCCTCGCTAAGAGGTCCCAGTGCAGCAGAATCTTATTGCTGCACACTCCATAATGTTCTGTGCAGTGGCCCTGGCCCTACCACTCCTCTCCTCTGCACCTTCTCACTCCATCACACCATCTGTGCCAGGTGGCATGGACAGGTTCACACAACAACCTCTTGCTGCTTTGTTCCACTGCTGCTTTAATGGCATTCTCTCCATTGTGGGATGGCATTTTTAGAGTAGTTGTACATTATGCTGGCCTTCTACCTCCAAAAAAAAAGTGGTCAGACAAACACAGATGTCTTGTTTAGTCGAATTAGAAGAGAAATACATCTTGAGCTCTGTTTTGTGATAAGACAAAGTCGCTAGCACAGTGGTATCCAGACAGGCACACCCGTCTGCTAGCCTGTGGGTACTAGAGTTGGTTACAGGCATAAATCATCAGGTGTAGCCCAGTGTTACGAATTGCAGAATTTTGTGAGCCATCAGTCGAAGCAAAGGGTTGTAAAGTGCTCAGAGTTGGGAAAATTTGAATAACTAACGTAAAAAGTGTAAATTGCGTATTGTGATTCTCAGGATCTTGAGAGAAACAAAAAAAAAAAAGGGAAACCTAGCACGCTCCTCACCTAGCTGTGTTGGTGTCATTGAGAAAAACATAGCTCAAAACAAATTCCATCCACTCCTGAATGACAGAAAAACAACGCTACAGAAACCCACAACATCTTTTTCATTTGAACAATTTATTGGACGTCACAGAAGTGCACTTATGTTACGTTCTGTGAAGGACGACACAAGACCACAAAGTAACTTACACCTACTCCTGTTAGGTAATTAGCAGTGAAAATCATTGGCTTGGGGAACCATTCAGAGAAGAGTAAGATAAAGTCCATTTCTCACTCATCCCTGGTTATTAATGACAATTTTAGCAAAATGCATGAAGAGTATATCTGATCTCTGCTGTCGCACACCAGACAGATTTTAACTCAATTACTCCCCTCTCACCTTATCTGAATGCATTTATTTTCCTGTATGAAATTAGATCAGCCGTTATCTCTGAACACACACCCTCTGAATTGTGGATGGAAATATCCACAAGGAAAAGCAGATGCTCTTGTGATTGACAGAAACCCCTGAAACACTGTCTGCTCCACAGAAACAAAGCCAGAGTTGTCATAGGGATGATTTACTAGGCTATATTACACTGGCAGAGAGAGATTTTTGTATGACTAAAGGTCTGGTCTTATTGCAGAATAAGTAAATATACTTGCTTCAAATTCAATCTAACCTAATTTGCTGCAGAAAAATTAGAAATATTAGTATAGCAGCTATTAAATCAAGTGATTTAAACACAGTGGAAGATGGAATGAGAAAAACATCGCTGCTATTTCATAGTAGGAAATCCCATACTGCATGTTTTGGATAAAATCAGTGAGACAAACAAAACTAAATAACACCTAGACGACTGCAACCACTGGAGAGATGATATTTTGCTGTATGTAGAGATTATTCTAAATCCTGTATTCGTATATATTTCCTCTCTGCCATTTATTCATAACTCTTAATGTCAGTGGTGTAAAGTACATGTTGTAAAAACAGGAAAGTCTGCCATTTTCCAGTATTACAGTTTCAGTTTTCTTAAAAAGACAAATAGAAGACCCCAAAGGTTTTAGGAAACTATGGATGGTTTTTGCATAAATCAGTAGGATTTTGTTCCTAGCTGTAGTGAGTACTAATGAAATTCTTGTCTTCTAAGACCGGCCTGTGGCACATCACTTTGCCTGTGATAGTAATGCCCGAACAAGAGGGGCTGATCATGTGTGATGAATTCCCAGTTATTTGCAGCCTGGTGGACCTAAAAGGTCAAATATCTTACCAGTTTATTAGCAGTTCTGTGCAAAGAGAGATCTGACCTGTATGTTACAGTGAGTTAAAATTAATGGGAAAGCCTTGCAGTACTTAGGCATCTTATTTTACTTCGGACACCGCCTGCTTCCCCAGGGAAGCTTGCAAGGGCAAGGGCGGTACCAGGACGGCAAAAGAATGAGACCCCAGAAGGGTTTTGTGTAGCAGAGGATGAAACGTCAACAGTAGCAAAAGAAGCACCTAAACTGGCAGGAGAAAGGGAAGGGATGTCTAAGGTTTGGATTTGGATTCATTCTGTCTCTCCCATCTCCCCAAAACACTTAGCTGAAAGCAACAGCTCTCCACAGAATCTTTTTGCTTCAGCAAAAGAGCCTATTTCCAGAAAAGGTAATTTAATCACTGGGTTTGCACCATCCTTCATGTTAAGTGTAAGTACTCCAAATGATAGCAAGTGCTATCACTTCCTTCAATGGCAGATGCTTGAAAACTCAGTGTACTCTGTTTCCTTGGTCTGAAATGGGAAGTTTTGTGGCCCCTCCAGCCTCAATATACAGCACGCAAATGAGTACATGATATTTTCTCTTTTTGCTTATATAGCACAAAGGTGTCACAACAGTGTCTATGCTAGTGAGCATGCAAGGTCTATCACCAAGTCGTTCCTTCCACAGATATAAGCTGCTATGAAGGGGATAAAGAACTTTATGGAATTATATATTTGAAATAGCTGTATGTGCCCACTTGAAAAAAAAGAATGACCTGAGGAAAGGTGATGGGTGAGTTTTAGTGAGCTGGAAGATGGGAAAACTGGGAACAGAAATCTATGTATAATGGTTAGTTACAAAAGCACCAAGGACTGAGAAACTCCATCAGGAAACTGCTTTGTTATTTTTTTGCAAATCCAAAGCTCTTCGAAGTGTTCTGTCACAGGTGGTCACAATGCGTCTTCCAAGGCAGAAAGTTTCCATGCAATGCACTAAGTCTGCACAACCATCTTTCCATTTATTTAGAAATTTTTCTGTGTACGTGCCAAATAAAATGCCAACATGCCTCTTTTCAGTCGTTTGCCTATCCACCTTTGATCCATCCATGCAAAAGCAGGCAGGACGTCTCCAACTCTGATTTTTATGAAGGCAAGAAATATCTTCAGCAAATCTTTAAATAAAACCTTGTCAAAGTGTGGCAGCAGGAGTTTCTTGGAAATTACCTACAAAGTCTAAAGCAAAATAATTGCTTGATCATATAGCAAACTCTGTATTATGTAAAGTATAGCATTTTCATTATGCTGGATTATTCTCAAAAGCCTTTTCATTAGACTTCACAGATTTGATCATTTGTATAAATGTATCCAAAGCTGCCTGGGGTGAGCTAGCTCAGCTTGCAGTCCCACAATAAGAACTGAAAATCATATCATGGAAAAGGAATACAGGAGCAATTTTAGGAGATGAGCTTCCTTCAGAGGGTCACATTTGGAAAGCGGTAGCTCTCCCAAAGATTCTTCTGTCCCTCAGGAGTGATGTACTATGCACCAAGTGCTGGGAGGAAAAAGTCATATTTATACAGAAGGCTGACTTCCATTGCTGAAAAAACCCCAGAAATTTGAAATACAGGAGAATACACAATGCTGATAGACTCATTACTTAGTAGTAAAGTGCTAGTTAAACCAAGAAACCTATACATATACACTGTAATAATTCTTTCTGGTATTATGATAAATAATACAATCTGTGCACAGGCTGTACATTTACACGCTAGTATAATCCACTTGACAGGTGACTGGAGAGCAATATACTCAAGGTATTTAAATGACCTAATGTTCTGAAGTTTTACATAAGAATTAATGACAAGAAACATGAAGCTGAGAGAAACATATACTGTGTGTATAAATATTTTATCATTTGATGTATGAATGCCCTTTTCTTAGATTGACTGATGAAGTCAATTTTATTTTTAAGGCCTAGTGAAGGTGAAAAGCATGTGCGGAAAATTACTTTTTCATGTTCTTGACCATGTTGGGATCATTAAAATTAACACAGAGTGTTAAAAAAGCAAACTGATGCCATCACCTTACAGGCACTAGAGAGAAGATACAACAGCATGCTAAGTGCCTCTTTCATTGTAACTCCAACATCTTGTCAGAAACCATTTAGTCAAGTCAAATTGCTGAGTTGTATTTAGTTGGATTCATCAAACAAATGGAACCGTGGATATAGTGTTTTCTTTTAGCAAGCAGAAGTCATTAATTTAATTCTGTAAAAACTCTGCAAAGAAACTCCAGGAAATTACACCGTGGGGACAAAATGTATTTTAACTGATGAGGTATAAAGACTGGTAGTAAAATGACTGATAATGCTTTTGTTGAACAGTTGCAACAAAGCGCTGCCTAGCAGTAATCAAAAACATTTGTCTTGATAAGCATGAGAAGCGAAAACAAGAAATGGTGCTATTCCAGAATTTCTTAATAAGAATTTAGCAAAGGGAAGAGAACCTGCTTCTAAGACAGTGACTTGCGTGGCAAAAAATTTCAGACAGTTCTGTTGAGTCTTGCAAAATGAACAAGGGAAGTATTCATAACTCTTCTGACTTCAGAAAGAGGAGAGAGAAAATAGATTTGAAATTTAAAAAAATAAAATAATGAATCACGAGTAAAAACCTCTGTAAAACAATGATATGCCATTTCCTGCACTTTAACTGTTCCCAGATATTTTTTTTACATCTTTTTGTTATACCTCTGGGCTATTATTACAGGCTGCCTACTGTCCAGTGATGTTTTCAAGTGACAGTCTAAACTTCATTTATTTTTAACCTACATTATTATCCTATCCATAAAAAACAGGAATGCTTTCTTATTCTTATTTAATTAATACTTTTAACATAAAAATAATTCAGGTTGTCAGTAATTAGCAATATCAGAAGTTATTTTGCTGTAATTTAATCTCTTTAACTTCTTATATAGCCTTCCTAAAACCACTACATTATCCAGCCATCTTTTGGAAACACAGTATGTCAGATAACCATCATAGATTTTTCTTCCATCTTTGTCACATAAATAAAATCTTGTGATACGTGCCGCTCTTTCATATACGAAGACATTTTCATACAAAACTCTACAGTGTTATTTGTGACGGCTGTTAGAAGGAAGGGCACAAAAGTATATATTCTTTTTAAAAAAGAAACTGGCAAAGGCTGTGGCTTTAATTTGTACTTAGTCTACATGGCATTTTGTTCCTCAGTCTTGGGCCAGTCCTTCAACCATCCAGTTTTAAATTGTCTCCAAAGTTTACATCGACTTCACTTCTGTGATCTACAGATCTTGCGTCCACAATGTATTAGTTCTTAAAGAAAAACAACTGGTGGGTTTTGGGAAAGAGGAAGATAACTGGTCAGTATCTGAAATTATTAAAAAGGGGAAGGTAGTTTTTTCTCAAATTGTTTGAAGTATTTTGGTTATGAAAGCCTTTTCACCTGCCTGGTAAACTCAGCAGGTGAAACCTGCTGGTAGGAGGGCAGGCTGACGGGGAGCTGGGCGAGGGGGAGCCACCCTTGCTTACAGCAGGGACCTCGCCACCTCCTGAGAGCTGGCATTGCCCATACGCATGTCCTCCAAGGGTCTTTCCCAACAGTAAGCATACCTGGATGGACAAATACCTTCTGGGATGAGGATCAAAAAAGGAAAGGAATGCAATACCAGATAGTCAGTATTCAGAATAACAAAAGTACCTCTAAGGTTCTAGACTGAGAACTTGGTGCCTTGGCACCAAGGAAAGAGAAACAACCATGACTGCCTGCCAGTTTGTACGTGCTCTCCCCTTGAAAAGCAAGGACCCCTTCAAAAGCAAGCATAGTTTGCTGCTCCTCTTTCCCCAGCACTTCTTGTGCATGCTTTTGGCCCTCCATTTTGACTGAGTTTTCAAGAAGGTCTGCCCTGGCTGTGTTTCACTGGCAATGACTTTGTGACAGAAAACATGCCACAAGATCTTGAGCCCTTAAGACTGTCAGAATATTCTGGTGTGTTATACAGACTGGGTTGAAGTTGTAAACAATTTTTGTACCCGGCATTGTCTTTCAAGCCCTACTTTCTCCTCAAAATCTCTGAAGTTTAAAAAGGGACTTCCTGAAGCTTTCTTTTGAGCATCTACAAGGGGAGCATCTGTGAGAAGGATGTGAGAGAGTTATCTATCAACCTTACCTGTAATATGAAGCTTTGATATATTATAGCCCATGAACTGGGGACTTTTTATTCTCTTTGTTTCTGGCAGCACAAGCTTATTTGGAAATGATGTTGCACGTCATGAAAGCTTAGTAGACAAGCGACGGCACTGCTTGTAGAGCTTGTAAATTTGAGAAACCTAAGCCTTACGATTGAAGGATAATTTATTTTTCAAAGAGAAATTCCACATTACAAATCAAAGAGCACTCACGTGAGATATTTAAAGACAAAGAATCAGCACAGAAAAATGGATACTCGACGTGACTACACCCATAATTCACTAGTTCTTGGCTTTTAGTAAGTAACATAAACTCTCTTACCAGTCTACTAGAAATTACAAAAAAAAAACAACCCCAAAAAACAAAGCACCAACAATAAAAAAGATCCATCTCTGCAGATAAGAAAGCTTTCAGAAAAGCTTTTTAAAAAACTGTACTTTCCTGAATGGCTTCCATTTGCATTAGAAATACATAGATTGGGTTGGACTGAATCATAAAGCACCTTTTGTGATTCTTCTTTTTTGTTCAGTCATGGTTAAATGCAGCCGTTCCAGGTACTCTGACACACTGTGACTTTCAGAAGAAAAGAATAAGGAGTCTTTCAGCACACATGCCCATTTATGAAAATTATGAGCCTTAGAGAAAGAAACATTTTCTAGTTTGTGAAGTGATGCCACTAATTTGTTCCCACATACTTCTCTGCCGTGATCAATTAACAGAAGCAGCATTTTTAAAGATTTAAACAATGTTAAATATTTTTGCCAGGCCATAGTGTCTTCAATACATCTGTTACTTCATCTGAGCAACGAGGACTCAAAAATACAAGCATCAGAGACACAAGGAGAACAGAAAGAGTAAGTTCAGATCAACAAAAAATCATATTTGTAACTCATTCATTAATTTCTTAAATTTCATGCTTTTTAATCTGTGTTCATAATAAGGCACCGGGGTAATAAGTAGTCAAGCAAATACCTTATCTTCCTGTTTCTTTCCTCTGGAAATTAGAGGTTAAACACTTCCTACAGGGTATAGGAAGAAGTTAGTGTCTCTTCAAACCACTTCCATGCAAGTAGATGTTGACCATATTCTGTGTTTTAGAAGGAATCAGAAAATAATGATGACAGTGCTAAGAATATAACTTAGGCTTTCATGATATTTAATGTATACAGAAAATTAGGATCTAAAAGTGCCTGCGTAGTTTTTATGTCCTGGCTTTGTGACAGAAGAAGTGAAGCTGGAATGTTTGGCAATAAATGGGCGTAAATCCCAAATGCGGCGACAGACCCAATGAAAATCCTATTGAAAGAAGAGAGGAAAACAGTGACGGGATTAAAAATGCCTGTTGTAGAGGGAAAATGGACCTGCCTGATAGTTCAATAGTATACTCAGTGAAAAACCTGAACCACCTCTAATAGCATCGCTGATGAGATAAAGGTGGTATTTTTCCTGAGTACAATGAGAGCAAAAAACCAACAACTTTCTGTGCCGACTGAAAGCCTTTGTTAAACCGGCAGAAAAAACATTTACTGATAATGTGGAAAAAAACCTCCAAAATCACCTGCCCCCAGAGTTACTGGTGATTTGAAGAGCATTTCTGGTTTTATAAGCAGAATAAAAAGAAGATGAAAGTTTCTGAGTATGTGTCTGAATTAGGAAAATTAACAGAGCATTACCGGCTTGGAGAGAGTTTAAATGATGCATGAAGAGCCTCAATAGTCTATTGTATGCAGAAGGAAGCGATCCAAAAATGCCTGTTTACTGGGCCTTTTTATATCCTATCGTGATCCCTAGAATTTGATATTTAAGTGAAGACAGCTTCTTATCATGCTGTAGAGCTGCAACAACATCATATAATCTGCTCAGCAAATTAACCAGAGGTCAAACCAAAAGCACAATATGGGCGCTATTTAAAGACTCCATGCTTTACTTTGGGAATGCAGAAATTTGATGAAGTAAAGCTTTCTTATGAAACTTTCCACAGGACAACATTTTCCTGCATCATTTTTGTACTTGCATGTCTCTGCCAGATAGAATAAAATGCAGCCACTCAAATAAAATTAACAAGCAGTTTCATTAACCAACTGTTTGCTTTATTGTAACGTAAAAATTTATTTTCTTGATGTTGATACTTGCTGAGAGCCAGATTGTTCTGTCCTGGGATAAGTAATAGGTGTAATTGACAGCTGTGCCTCTGTAAGGCCTCAGACAGCAAGCTCTTTATCTGGATAAGTTTCACTGTGCCTCTTATATGCAGCAGAGCCACAAACGGGTCTGAACACAGTCAAACCTTGGTGTTAGGACAGCAGTTAGTAAAATTCATCTTTTCAGCTGGGCCAATGTTCTTGAGAATGTTTCACTTGTACATTGCTAAAGGATTACAAGCTCGTTTTGCTTATCAGAGCATCTTCTATTCATTAATTGCATCAGAGGGAGGGTTGAGGATAACGGTGAGGAGGAATGAAAGCACAGACCCTTATTATTATTATACAAAAAGAACTAAAATTAATCTTATTAAAAATATGTTTTTCCATAGCAAGATTTGGTGCAAAGGCCCAAATTATCCGTTCAGCCCTCTATCAATATCTCAGTGAGAAATCTGGAAAGTGTCCGCCTTCGTATTTGCATGTTTGGTCCTTTCCGTAAGGCCCGCTGTCCAGGCAACAGCCATCTGCCAAACCAGACTTTGCACTCTGCAGCTCCAGCAAGCGCCACTTCTCGCCCCAGCTGCCGGCAGCTGCTCGGTTCCCTTTATTCTGCACATTCACTGTGAGACACAGAGGTCCCTCAGCCTGTGGTCACTCCAAAATCAGATGTCACTCATTCGATATCATAACCTTGATCAAGAAACTGTCCCCTATGCATATTCTATGGGCTTTCTAGACGTGCCTACCTATCCTACCCACCCTTACCATCTTTACTACTTGTCAACTTTCTTCTGGTCCACTCTAGCATCAAACAGGGAAGTGCAATAGATAACTTCTTAGGGTCCATGTGCTCTGCATCTGGCACCGTTTCACACACGTTTCAGATGCCTGCCAGAGCCGGAGTTGTGTATAGAGGAAGGATATAGAAATAGGCCTAAAATGTAGCCACAGGGGAAGGAATAACTCACCTCCTCAGTCCTTCCAGTGAATGCATTTACAGTAATGTACTGTAGCAGGAAATCCCTGCTGTTGCGCCTCAGAAGATTGTCTCTATCGTACTGTGATCCCACTTGTATTCCTTTTCTCTGATGCTTATTATCACAAGAACAAAGATGCAAGGGGGAGTTCAGTATGGAGCTGAACTGAACTCCCTACTGTATAGACTGTACACATTATCTGCATCATTATATATATGTATATGTCTGCATTTGTGTATATAAATATATACACATACATGTGTAATTATATGTAGGGAGAATACATGTATTTATATATTTTATGTATTGTATATAGGGAGTACATACGTCCTAGTTCATTGCAGTAGGACAGTGTGAATAAGGATTGCCTAATGACACCTAACTTCTGGGATTTATTCAAAGTACAATTTTTTGCATCAATTCATTACTTAATCTTCTCCCTAGCGTTTACTTTTACATTTAGTTTTCTATTTAGCTTTGCCTCTGGTTAATTTTCCTATAGATGCAGAGATGACAGGCTTTTTTTTTTTTTTAAACAGAATTTATTTGCCAGATTGGCTTTCTTCCACAAAGCCTAACAACTCCAAAGCTCAGAGCTTGTTAGGACTGATTCTTTTCTAACTACATCCATGCATTCAGGGATATGATTAATTCTTCTAGAAAAAAATCTATGCAGTTGGTAGCTTTAAAAAGTGTATAACATGGATAAGTGTCACACAGCTGGCCATGAAAAGAGAAGGATATTAATCACAACATTTAGATTAGATTATAGATGCAGTTGAACTTTTTTCTCCCTTGCTGCAACCATTCTTTTTGGAACAGTCACTGCTCTGCTATTCTAACTGGGAGCAAAACACATTTAATTTATACAGCTGAAAGGGCTTGGCCTTACTTTCAAGATCATCTCATGAATTTGATAAACATGGTTCATTGAGGAATATAGGCTCAAAGATAAGAATTATCCTTAGTTTAAGATCCAACAAAGCTTTTGAAGAAGAAAAATCTGAGAGAAAAAGACAGTAAATATATTTGATGGAGGCAACTGTACCGCAGTAATTAAAATCTCAGACTGCCTTTATGAAGCACGGAATTTGTGACCCTTAAAAGAATCACTGTGAAGAGTTTTGGCTCAAGCCTACTCTACTCCTTTAGCAGCCAAAGGTAACACTTCTGATGTCTTCAAAAGAAGTCAGAGCAATCCTACATTTCTTGCTTTTGGTTCTCCATTTCTAACAGCGTATCAGTCCCTACGAAGAAGGGCAACAGGGCTTTCTTTTCCAGCTGGCTGGATTGTCATGAGTTCTTCCCAAAACAAGCACATGTTTATATTGAATCTGAGAATAGGTTTTCATAACATTTTTACTCAATAGGAGGGAATTACATCCTGAGCAGAGGTTGGGATAATTTTTTAGATGGTCTTTTATCTGAAAATACTGATTTGCTAAAATGGCCATTGGCTTAAATGGTGTTTCAGATCAAACAGAAGGAGAAAGAAACCAGTGTAAGCATCTCATAATTAGAACACTTACTTGACATAGCAGAGATGCGGCAATTCAGAAGCTACTATGGTGCTTTACACACCAAGCTATACGTCACCAGGCTGTACAGAAGCCATTGCTCTCACCCAATACATACTTAATTAGTCATGCAAAGTGGAAAAAGTCTTTTGGACTGAATGTGGGAAACAGCAGATCCAGAGCGGGGTGTGTGCCTCAATGGCAGAGACCTGCTTCTCTCTCTTGTGGTTTCTGTCTTGAAAATCTGAAAAGAGTCATTTCCTTAGGAAGCGTAGAAACAACCATTGATAATACTCAGGAGAATTTTTCAAGACAAGAGAAAAAATTAACTCCTAAGTCGCTTCTATGGCATCGCAGGCGTAGGTAAAAAAACTTTTTGCCAAACAAACTTTTTGCTGTGGAAATATGTATCTGAGGTGGAGCAAGCCTGTCAATTAAAAGGTTCTTCAGGGGATTTCAGTATCCCTTAGCAAAGGCAGGACATTTTTATCACTGCTATCGGCTTGTTTAGCTGTTTAATTTATTTTGTGTTATTCAAAGACAGAACAATAGGAAATGCTTGGGGAACAATCACGTGTCTTTGGGCTAACTGCAGGTGTTGAAGCTGCAGGTTTCTCCTGAAAGCCATCTTCAAAATGATACCAGGTGAGTTCTGGTTGTAAACTTCTGTTTTATTAGCATGGACTGTGATGCCAGAAACCTACAATCCCTTTTAACCAACTGTTTCTCTTTAGATTTCGTCACGCTTCATGTTAAACAGTCTCAGAAAAACAACAGGTTGGCAAGGAAACAGCAGCTTAAAGTCCCTAACTCTCATTCCAGTTGCAGAATTGTAGTTTTCCAGTCTGAAGGATGCTTTTAGTTTGATAAAAGTTAGTTTTAGAGTGCCACATTTCGTACTTTACTTGGGAAATTTCCGTATTAAAGCAGGCCATGACCAGAAAAGGCAAATGAATAGGCTTACAGACAACTTTTTATTCAATATATAGCTTGGTACTGGACTATTATTACAAGGTAGGAAATTACTTTTTCCCCACTTTAAGTAATGATTTTTCATGAAGATTTTTGTCACACGATCCCTACCTTACGAGTGAGCACATGTTATTTGCTCTCCATTAGCTTTTTTAATGGCCACCCAATGGGGTCATATATCACCCTATTTGTTATATCTGCATCTGGTCAAGCTGTTCTTAAAAAAATCATTTATTGAAATAATTTAACCTTTTTTCCAGTTCTACAAAATATCCATAAGAAGAATGTGACTTTTATTACTTCATTCCTTATTCATAATTGTTTGTCAGATCACTTATGTGAACAAATTATTGCCTGTGGATTCTTCTCAAAACTTCCAATCATTCCTCACCATCTGGACGACGAGGCTGGCTTCATTAGTCACACAGTCTTATTTATATCCTTTGATATGCAATAACCATCCTCTTGGAGACCAAACTGGGGATGTCCAAGTTAAAAGCATTAATTCATTTTATCCTGAATTAACTCTCACAAGAGCTGCAATGGGCTCAAATGCTCTTGGGAGCACACTGAGCAACAAATACCTACCGAGGGAAAACTTGAATAAACAGAGTTTAAAGAAACTGCCTAGTATTTACTTGGAAATGGTCTTCAATATTTTTCTCTTTTTTTTTTTTTTACTTTCCACAGAAGAAAATATATCAGTTTTCCTACATATATACAATCTCTGTGCTCAGTCAGTTCCTGAAGGAACCATCAAGATAGATAACCATCTGCTGGTTGGGTTGTCTAGAATGCTTCGGATTTGTTTTACATGTCATATATACATATGGAGATGTTTTTGTGTGCTGGCGTGTATTGACATGACGTAAGTGTATACTTGACCATGAAGTCTTCGTATTTCTTGTTTGATTTATGTAGCAGCTGAGGCAGTAAGCCTCTAGCCTGGCACACTCATAGAAATAAACACAGGTATATTATATATTTATAAATATATCTTTTGACACATCTCACACAGTGTTTATATGGAGAGATTACTTTGGCCTTCTCGCAATGATCTCTGCTTAAACTCACTGGTCTCTCTTTTGTAACACCCTTATTTCTGGATCATTTGTGATAAGTGCTGACATGAGGGGAGGAAACAGCAGCTCCTTCAGGTCTGCTGCCCGTGCAGATCTGTCCCACTGGGGATGCAGGGCCACTTGCAGGCTGTGTCCTCGCTCCTCGCCTTTCCTTACCCAACTCTGTCCCTGTTAATCTTTTGCTGTTTTATTTACTGTCCTGTCCATCATTCATACGGATTATTAGAGTACAGGTACTTCTGGCTCAACTTGCCAGAGGTAATGTCACTATAACTTGTTCTCTGGGTTAGATTTTAAAGTATTTCCACCACCTAATTCTCTCCATGTTATTAATAGACAATAATTTCTTGGTATGTATCTTTTTCTATTAAGTGCTTTCATTTGGAATTCACACCTGGAGGTTTTCATTTACTTTTCTAATGACTCATTAAAAAGTTAATATCATGGTTTAGAAAATGATTTGGGAATGTCATTTGGCTTGTGAGGTAGGTCTAGTTACTAATTATCTATCATGTGTTAGTGGCTGAAGGGCCTGGCTGCTTTGTGAGCAACCCAAATCCATGGAGATATGCCACGGAAGATTTCCCTCCCTGTGTACACCCTCAGTTGTGCAGGATGTGAGCTGGGAGCTTAGAGGTCCCACACAGTCAGTAAAAGCAAATGACCTTCTTAGCAGAAGAAGCGAAGGACATCCCTCCTGCCACGTGCCCATTTCCCACTGACCAGGAATTGCGCTGTGGGCAACTGTCCTGCATTATCACTGTCTGGGAGCTGGCGTGCACAGCTGGGTAAGGGTAATGCTGTCCTGAGTGCTCAGCTGCCTCTCCCGTTGCCTCTCTCAGGGAGAACCTCACTCCATTTCTCCTTGTTTCTCCACATGTCTGTTTAAAGTTATCTTTTGATTGCTGTCAGACTCCTTGGGGATGGAAATTTCAGCTGCAGAGCCCCACACTGATCTTGTTCATCCATTCCTGTGGGTGTATCCATGGGAAGAAGCGTCCCAGCTTTCCTCTAACCTGTGGGACTGGGGAATGAGTCAATTTTCTCTCACTGACATGCCAAAATTAGGACACTTGCCTATCTCCTTGGGGTGTCCTTCCAAGCTGTGAGCTGCCCTCCAGGATGCAAACCTGTCCTATAGCATCTTTGTGTAATCTGAAAGCCCCATGAAGAGATGCAGAGATGCTACAACCGAGGAAATTCATTTGGGTTGATGAAATGAGCCGTGTGTGTCCTTGGCTAGAAGAGGGGTCATTAGGCATGGGACCAGGGCTACAAAGTCAGGAACTACGTACCTCTTGGTGAAACCTTCTGGAAAAAGACAAATAGCAGCAGCATTTAGTAAACAGTAGTAAGTAGTATTTAGTAAATACCAAATAGTATGTAGTAAACAGTGGTACTTAAAAATGAAAACATTAAAAGTCTAAATGTGGTATATGTGAATGACAGAACAGACCCCGGATTAGAAAGTCTGTGCTTTTGTACTCCCCTCTTAGGCTGCTATGGTCTTCATGGACTCTTGGATTTCAAAAGACGAGAAGAGGCACTTGGATCTTTGGAAGTGAAGGACTGGGGTGTGAGGCTGCTTAAATTCAAGGGAAAACCTGGAGCACATCTCTCAGTGGTGTATCATAGGCAAGTGAGCTTGGAAAGCATAGTCCGTAGGTCTTCTCACAGGGATCAGCCATGGCTCCTGCTTTGAAACATCTGAAACCCCCTACCAGAATCTGAGTGGCTCTTTTTATTCTTTTCTGCACGTAGTGCATTTTTTTTCATATTTATTACCGTATCAAACAAGTTCTACCATTTTTATTTTGTGTGCATGCATGAACAGTTAAGGAATATTGATTTCAAACGTAGATGATTCCCTGTAAAAATAAGCCTCCATCCTTCTGGTCATGCACCCATACAAAAGCATGAACGCCCACCCTGGATCCAGCTTATCTCTTCATTCATGGTTTTGCATGGGAAAGAACCAACAGCGTGCACTTGGTACACAGATGCCAGCACTTTGTTAGTTTGAGAGAAGAATATTGTTTGAAGTACCATTTCAAATTAGTATATTTTGTTACTCAAGAACAAATAAAAAGATGCTGGGACAGAGTTTAGTTGGGAAGTAAGAGGTGTCAATGGGAAGGAGCAAGGACGAAGAGGGGATAAGAGGAGCGTAAGGCCGTACAGCATGCATGCTGTAGCAATGCGATAGATGAATTCTTGACCAGGGGCTTAACAACCAGTGGTCCAAATCCAATAAATCTTATCCACAGGGTTAGCAGAAAAATCTTCCTAGTGAGAAATAATTGATTCTGCCTCAGGGCAAAAGCAAAAAAATTTCATCACACACACAGCTGCAACATAGGACTCTAGTGATTCTTCTGTCACAATGTAGCTGAAGACTTTGATGTATCTTCCAATACTCTAACCTCTGTCCTAATGAATTAATAATTAAAAAACTTATAATGGGAATTCCGAGTTAGTTATCAGGATACCAGAAGGATTAGGAGGAGTCTGATTAATATCATCTTGTAAGGAGTCATAGACACTCGATATGTGTTCATCCCCTGTGTGGTTCTTCCTGTCCTCTTTCAGAAGTGTCTGTCCCTGTATCATCAGGTGACATCGCCACTCTTAAGCTAGTCCTGGGCAAAGTCAGCCGGGTTGGCCTGAACCCTCATGGAAGGGATCTGCATCACCGCATCTGAGTTACTGCTGTCACCCTACAGCAGACAGGGCTCAGCCTGTCATCAGTGACCAGAAAGTGAGGGATAATACCCAACTACGGAGTGCAGGGCATTTTAAGCCACAGAACAAGCTCTCCCTCCCTCCAGAAATGCTAATATTTTTCCCAGTTGGGGGCTTTTGCACTTTGGAAGAATATCAAGCCTGTAGTAATAAGAATAACTCCACATCATTCTGTGGAATTTGTGCTTTTTGGGATGGAGACAGTTTCTTGTTGATCATCTGGCAGCATGAGAATCCAATCTAACTTTGTCATTTATTCATTATATACAGAAGTGATTAATTCATTTAACTGCTCTCAGAAAATAGTAAGGTTCCCGTTGTTTTAATTTTCATAGCTAACCTCTTCTATACTGGAATCATTTTAATATTGTTTCCTACTTCTGCAGTTAAACACGCTTTTTAATGAAAATCATCAAGTTAATACAGATGTATTCACTTTTCTTGTATGTTCACCACAGCTCTCTGCTCTATGTGAAGCTCAAGGCGTGCCTTAGTACCAGTGTGGGACAAGGGCAATGGTCAGTCTTTAGGGGCCATCTAATGTCAAAGATTTGTCTCTCTTATTTCTAGCAAGTCCTTTCAGCCAGGTGAGCCCTCCCTCCACATATCTCTCTCATTCCTCAAATACCAGAAACCGAGGCAATTAATTGTTACTGAAGTGTGTCTACTGAAAACTTCTGGAGGTTATAGGGTAATTCGCGGGTTTATGTCATTTTGCACATTAATCCCCTTTTTATAAGAGAACTCACAAACACACTGTGCAGTAAGATCTTCCCTGTCTCCCTCCTCTGAAAAAAAAGGCCATACATATTACACAAGAAACTGATTCTGCCAAAAATATGTATGTCTGGAGAAACAGAAAAATTAAAGCAAATACTTCTATGTAAAACAACTCAGGTTTGGTTTTGTTGTTGGCTTTTTTTTCCAGTCAAGTCCTGGCTTTTGTTTTTCATAGCTTTGAACTGGGGAGTTATTTTCAATGGCAGTTTTTTGACTGACCTTTCTTTGATATTTTATTTGTCAGCTCTATAGTTGACACACACTTTACTTATTGCTGGATGCAAGAGTTAGAATGATAATAACTGCCACTAGAACAGTGGGTTACGCATAAGGTTAACCTTCTGTGGAAATCCATGTTTTAAACATTACAGTGTCATTCCCCGCCCCCTTTTTTTTTTGTTAAATATAATTCTTTGCTTTATTTCATTTTGTAGTGGGCATTAGAAAAGCTCTGGTAAGCAATTAAATTAGTACATTGAACTAGAATTACATAAAATACTGTGTATTTTTAAGACAACCAGAAATTATGTGAACAAAAGTAACAAGGTGTACCACGTGGAATAATCCAGTCAAGAGCATTTCCTTATCTAGCTTTTATATAACATTTCTGTAGTGTTAAAAATCCTTTCTCATTGTGGAGGGGTCAGCTGGATTAAGCAAAGTTGGATGACATAAATTCTCTTCAAGCTTGAAGGCTGAATTGGTTATAGTGTATCAGTTTGCAAGAGATAATAGTCCTGATAATTGAATGAATTTCATTTCTTCTTTAAAAAAAATAGATAGCTAAATAGATACTAGAGGGAAGGCACGTAATTCTACCATAATTCAATCCTCCAGTTAGAAAAAGTTGCTTGCATTTCACTGAAATGGCGCCATTTTACAGCCAAACGTGAGATCTACTGAGTAGTTTCTCATATCACATATGATGTAAAAAAGTGTATAGTTAGGTTGTGGAGTAGGTTTGCTTGCTGTTTATTTTAACTATTTAAAATTTAAATACATATTTATAAATATATATTGTTAAATAGTCTCCTGTCATTTTGAACAAGACCTAACCCTTCAAATTCATAAAAGCTTCAAAGAATATATTTGTCAAATGTACATCTACAAAATCAGTTATTTTCCAACAAATTCATTATCAATTCTTATTCTTTAAAGATACTAAGAGGAAAATAATCAATTGCAGTCCACCTCTGCGATTTTATCAAAACCACTATTTCATGGGCTGAATTTGTTAAAAGTTGTCTAGAGTAACTGAATTTGGCCATACAAATAATACCTGACAAAAGCGCCACTAGAAATTTTATATTAAGCTTTAGGCTGAAGGAAATTTAAATGACTGAGCTATAACTGTCTACGTAAGAGGGTTTGGAGAAAATGCTGACAGGCCCCTATCTCCAGTGATGCTGCCGGTGCTGTTATAGTTAGTTCTTTGGAAGGAAAGACCTGTTCATTTCTGCAAGCAGAGTAGAACCTTGTCTGCAGACCGGGTCTGTTAATTTAAGACTGAGCATTATTTCAGCACTTGGTCTACTTAAGAAGAATAAAAAGCTTTTGGTAGAAGTCTTTGGTGTTGAATAAACATCTAGAATTTGGGTTCCCTTAGTCAGCAGAAACTGGCAGGGGTTAGAAAGATCTGAGCATTTTCAGCTCGTTTACGATGTAATTTGTGAAATAAACCTAGGGACAGACATTTAAACCAGCAAACTGCTGAGAAAAAATGGTTTCTCATTCAGCAATTCACCTGGCAGTGTGTTAGAGTCAGTAAGAAAATCACTCCTTTTTCCTTTTAGAAGTTAGAGAGAAATGTATGTAGCAGAAAAAAAGCCCAAGACCGAAAAAGGTAGCATTAAAAAAAAAAAAGGAAGAGCACAGGGTATGTCTTGATATGGAGATCCAGCAGTATTTTGTAAGAAGACGCGATCCAGTCTAATACAAAAAAGCCAGCGTACAGCTTTTCCATCACAGCAAGAAATGGGTTGTTAGTATTCTTATCCCAGTGTCTACTAGTCTTACTCTCTTTTGCAAGCTGGACCTTAATTTATCTATTAATGAACCTCATATGCAAATATTTTTGACACCTCGGGGTGTATTAAGAAGCTGAATTAATGCTATTCATCACTATCCACAAATTGCAGTATAAATTCTCTTTTTTTAGACTTAGTAAGAAATAAAAATGTAACTGTGGTGTGAATGAAAAACGACAGTAGGTCTGGTAAATTATTCTAAAAAAAAATAATAATTACAAGGTAGTTTTGTACTCAGGGCAAAAATTTCCATGTCTCCTACAGCAGAGACACTGTGCTTAAATTAGCAATCGGCTGCCAATGTGTCCCACAGAAAATCATGGGAAAACTCACCTTATAAATAATCCACAGTGGAGAGATTAGATGTATAATTATAGAGATAGATAGTGGGAGAAAAAAAGTTAAATTTGGTGGTTAGACAATAGCTGCAGCTACGAAACTCTGCATCTCATTTTAATGGTGATACATTTTGCTCCACGAATGACATTATTAACTGTATGTCACTGCTGTAAAAGCATTCTCTTTGTCTCACTGAAAATGGTTTCCTTTAAACTACAAGTAGCAGACAGCCTAAAGGACCTTTTGTGTCCAACACTAATAAATTCTAAACAAAGTTGTAATGTCACATGGGGCAGAGTACTTCTCTTGGCTTTTGCATGATCCAACTTTGAGGCTGCTGTGCTGGTTAAGAGCTTAAATTCCTGAAGCTCTAAGTGCTGAAGATATCTCAGCTGTGAAAGCATGGTCATAGTTACTCTCAGATATCTCACCCATCCCTTGAGAGCTGTTGGTGCCCTCTGAGAACTGGTCAGAAAAGCAGCTATGAACACCTACATCAAAAATTTATCGCTGACACCACTGAATGAGGGCTGTTGCTCACTGTGAGTGTCTGATAGCAACAAATAGAAATTTACATTTGGCATCCACTGCCTTTAGTGCTAATCTGGAACAGAAGGTACAACACAAACTGGGAAGCTGGCAGTGATAAATTTACAACCTCAACAGAGAAAGAAATGTGAAGATGAAGCTAATAGCTTTCCAGCTCTTGCAGTCCAGAGGCAGTCATTCTGATGTTAAAATAACATCTTTCTACCTTTATGCACATGAAATAGCTAAAATGCAACAAAGCAACAAATTTATCAGTGGAGGAGGAGAAACTATGACACACAGGCTGTCTCTAATCGTGGGACTACCATGCTGTGGAGCCCTATCTCCCCTTCCCAAATGCACATGCAACCATTTACCCTGTTTACTCCTTCTTTTTTTGGTGCCCCTGATTGCGGGCTGCAAGTCAGTCCTGCCTTCTCAGTTAATCTAAAGTCAACTATCTACAGCTGCTGACAAAGACTAAAACCTGTCCTATGTACCTCAGCTGTAGGACTTCACAAATCACAGCCAAGCAACAAAAGCATCAGCTTTCACAGTGTTTTCTAGACGAGTGAAGAATCAGTAAGGATGTAGGTATGCTGTCTAGTCTTCTGGATTTTTTTTTTTTTTGGTGGTGAAAAGAGGATCTATTTCCTAAAGGTATTTTTGCACAGCTATTTTATGGGTTCCTGTTTTTGAGTTCACTACTGATATTTCATGAATTAGTCCTTTTGTAGTTTCTAATTTTTGTAGGGTAACGTTGGAAAAAATAGGAGAAATGTATTAAGGTCTGAGGAAAGCGTGGTTTTTCTTGTTGTTGAGTTGGTTTTATTTCTAATTGTAAACTAGAAAGGTTTTTCTGGTGTGACTATGTACCTTGGAGTCTAGTCTAGATCTAACTTGACTGTCAGATAAGTGAACTGCAGAGACAGTAGCACAAAATATCTTTATGCATACCTCAGGACTTCCTGGCTGTCTTATAAAGCTATCTCTGCAGTGGTAATTTCTCGTCTGCCTCCCTGGTGTTGCTTCCTTCCTTACTTCTGTGACTTTGTCCCACCCCTCTGAGGTCAATTATTAGAATTAAATTTGTATTGCTGAGCTGTAAATTTGCCGAGTAGAGAGTGCTGTAGGAAGAACTTCCTGTGTGACCTCCATGCTCACTACCACCAGCTGGGCTCTGGGGAAGGGGGAGGCCGTAGGAGGGCTCTTGTGGTTGTGTTCTACTCAACTTTGAAGGTGAAATTGAGGTATGAACTTGAGAGGTGGGGGAGTGACATAATCTTAAAAGATGACCATCACCAGACTGTAAGATTGGTACAGTTCCTGTGTCCACTCTTTCCTGTGGAATAACATACTTTACCTCATGGTTGTTCATATGAATGAAATCCATACCTGTTTAAGTTGAATCTGTTAATATTTGCTGTGACTCTTTTCCTGCTCTTGTCTGGACATAAATCACTTGGGTGATGCTGCTGACAGATCCTGTAGCTAAATTTAATAATGAAAGCATGTGTTTTCTTAAGCTAATTATCTCTGCCACCCTTGAAAATAAGCTCAAATTTCTGCTTGTGAAGAAAAACATGTTTTAAATACTCATTTTGGCATTTGTGTGTGTTTTTTCAGTTCTGTCTGGCTCTTGCATATAGCTACATAAAAGTAGGTTCTAATGAAGTATCATTTTGTGAGGCAGAAGTGAGGGCCACCGTGATTATAACTAGCCAAAAAAAGGACTGTAACTTAAGATGTGTGTTATATGCAAATGTGCTGAGAGGCAATGAAAGAATCTTGTAAACAAAGCTGCCCGTATTGCGCATCTTGAACGTTTTAATAAGGAAGATGCTTATTTTTTTCCCCTTTCTTTGTCTGACAATACTCACAAGGGTTCATGATTTATCACTGACAAAGCTCCTGCAACTTTTTCTTTTTATTTTTGTGAAAATACAGAATAAAGGCGCATCCAAGACAGCAGTTCACAGAATAGATGAGCTCCCAAGGGGCTTAGTTTCTTAGGGTTGGCAGATGATAAAGGAAGAAGCTTGTTTTGATGAAGGAATTTGGGGAATCTGAATGAATAATGACAACTAGTATGTATAGAAACAGGAATATTTTTTTCTGGTTTTTGACCATGGATGAATATGTTAAAGCTTGTCATCAAGATAAGTAGTTTGAAACTATATTAATGATTAAAGTGAGAGGAGACTGTGGGAGGCAGAAGAGGAAGAAAAAGGGAATTCATACAGTGCTGTGGGTGGCTTTTTTCTTTTTGAGAGCTTCGTAAAACATAAAGGTGATAAATACAGGGTGAGGACAGAGTAGTTGAAAGATTCTGGCAGAAGGAAGAAAACATGGTTCGCCATTTACAGAACATCTGCAAAGCTAGGCTGGAGAGTAGGAGTATACAGCATATCTGAATGGCAAGAGCGACAATCTGTCTTAATTTGAGCCTACAGCCATGTAAAATGGTACCAAGAATTAGGCTCTAAATATTGGAATAAATGGAGCCATAACTGAAAGAAAACTGATAGGAAAAAAACAGATAGATAGTGAAGGCAGCTCAGGATGGGAGCTATAAAGTAATAAGAAAGGATAGCGGAGGCAGATAATAAGCAAGTTGGAGGCAGAGAAATAAAAAAGAGAAGTTCTATCAAATACAACCTTCTGGCGTTGACTTCTTTCACAGGGTGACTCAGAAAGGGCCAAGTCTTTTCCTCCTTTACACCACTTAGCATTAGTAGAACTCCAGTAAGAAACTCACTACTTCGCCAGTGCCACAAGGGAGAAAATCAAGCCTGACATAACTAATCTATTTGATTTTCATACCTCTTATTTTCCTAGTAGATTTTCTTTGTGGGCTTGAACAAAACCAAGAGAGAAGTAAAGATTATTGATGTCGGGATTGTATTGAAAGAAATAGGAAACAGTGGTTTTGAGCAATTTCTACATCTAATAGTGTAAAGTCAGCACTGTATTTGGCTTATTGTGATGCTATCCTTTTTAATGTTAATTGTGTGTGATTTGATCAACTTACTGTGACACCCCCCCCGCCTTCTTCCATGTTTGAGCTTTCCTATGTATTGCTCACCAGGTTCTCGTCTTTCTTGCTTAATGAACTACCAGCTTGTATTGGTGGTTAAACAGTATCAGAAGCTAGATATCTTTAACCTTATTTTCTATTCCTAAGTGTAATTTTAACAATTAACCTTTTTGTGCAATGAAAAGAAAGTAATGTAGCAGAAGTGACATTAAGAGGAAAAACCGTGCTGTTATTAAAACTGCTATCAGTATAAATTAGTATCTTCACAGATAACTGCTTTCATCTTTTGAGCCTCCTCATGTTAGAGAGCGAACCCTCACCTCCCCATATGCCAGAAATCTTTTCATTAACTCTTTTGGGGAGTACCAGTAAGAATGTTGGAGCTTTTACTTGCTTTAGCGACATGGTACAGGGGATTATCTACCAAGTACTAGTGTCTTGTCTGAATGCGGTTAAGCTGAAGTATATGCTGGTGTGAAAACCACAAACACTACTCTTGTAATGATCTTTTATGTATGTGTTCAAACCAAAACAATCAAGTCCTGCTATGATAAGGTCAGAGTCTAGTTCTGCAGTGAACTATTATTAAAAAAACTTTGGTTTTTAGCTCTAAAATGGTGTATTGAACCCACTGTTCATGGCGATGAAGGAAGCAAGTTACTCAAGCAAAGCATTACACTTGTACCAAACATGTCAAATAATATTAAGTTAATGATTCTCCCTATAGGCTCCCCCTAAATGCTGGCGGGCAGTGTGCTCGAACAGTCAGCCTAGGCAAATAAGCACCCCGTACATGGCCTCACTGCACTTTTGCTGGGAGTGCAAGTGATCAAAATCACACCAACAAGTGATTTTTTTTTTAAACTTTTTGAGGAAATACTAATTTACTATAATAAAAATACAAAGATACTTTGATTTCTAAACTGCTGATTGAGATGAGGGGTTGGGGGACAGAAAGAAGGGGGCTGTGCCTTGGGGGAGCCTGTGGAAGAAATGGTGGGGTGGGGAATCCTAATTCTCTTGTTTGCTTTGACCTCTAAATAAATTGCAAGAGCGATTTCTGAACAAAAGCCCTGTGTGAGCCACTGCTGGTTTAAATCACCTTCTTCAGATAAGGGGCTACTTCAGCCTGTCCTGCTGTACCCCATCTCCTGCTTTAGCAAACATTGCTTTGGTCCCCTGCTTGGAGGGGGATTGCTGGCTGAGACAATCTCCTGCTGGGCTTGCTTCAGTGCTAGGACATGTCTGTAGAAATTCTCAATGGTACAAGTTGCTCAAAGGGATTGAGAGAAGCAGCAAGCAAACTGCATAAAGCTATTCTGAGAATACCCTCTGAAGACAAGGGGTGATGGGAACTTCTACACTTGAAATTATGTGTAATCTCAGTTGTTCTCCAGGGGTTGGGACCCAGTGCCATGATATGGTGCAATACCACCTCAGGAGTTAACTCTTTCATCAGCCTGACAAAACCTGATTTGTGCAGAGGCGGCCACCAAGGAAGGCTTGCTGAATGCACCTGAGACTGGAACGTTAAACCTGGTAACAGAATGCATGTTACTCAAGGACTCACTACATGAGCCACTGGATTTGGCCAGGAAGGACTATTAATATCGGCTACTCAGAATTTCTGCTTTATGTACGCTGTAGAAATATTGCCTAGCAATTCCTATGTGAGGCCCATTGCTTCTAATTAAGCTAGAATACAATCTTTAGAGACTTTAAGTTTTCAATCCATTTATGTGATGAATAATCCAGATCATCACTTATTAAATTTAATAGGGAAGATAATTTACCTCTGTAACAAATGCAGCATATGTTTGTTTAAATTTGATATACGATGCTTCAGCCTTCATAAGGAGAAACCATCTGAAGTAGTGATAGAGCAGCTCATTTGCCTGAGCAGTTCTAGCTTGGCATCTCATCATTAAGTATTTACTGTGCTGTGCATTGGCTGCTTTTTTTAGTTGAGTGTCTATGTGTTACCTACCAGCTGTGCCTAAAAAAGCCACGTCCTTTGAATGCGATTGCTTTGCTCCTGGAGGCTACATTGTCCGCAGCCGTAGCAAAACCTGCCCAGGCTTGTTTGGAGGTAACGTCACCTGTAGCTGGATGCAGTAAAACAGGGCTTTCAATGGAGCCTCTCACACTTGCTGCTAAAAAGCCTCCTCTGTAGGTGCTTCCAGGTGGATTGGAGAGTCGGCTGATTTTCCCTTCCTGTGTAGGCTGTCTTTCAGCATGACGAAGTTTAGGTCTAATTGTGCTTACCAAGATTGTACTTGATCCAGTATTATCACGGGCAGAGTACTGACAATCCTATTGTTTGACATACTTATAAACAACTATTCCTTGATTATTTTTTTTTGTCTTCAAAACTTGTCTTGGCTTACCCTGAACAGCAAAGTCACAAAAACATAACCCCTTCGGTTGGCAAAACTTTAAGCAAGTGGATGTATGTAAATGATGGAGCATCATATTTTGATATTATTTCCTGAGAAAGTGATTCTATATTGCACAATTGTGTGAAGCAGACACTTTCAGTAAAGTAATGACACATTTGGATTTTGTGTACATAGTAGGTGTTTAAAGCTCTAGCTGAAGTCTACTGATGTCTGGGTATGTGGCTGTTAAGTTCTTATATTTGACTATCAAAAATGACTTGTTTAAAGTCTCTTTACTAGAACTGCCCGATGTTGGTATGATGGAAGGAGAGTTGAAAACTCTCATTGACTTTATACAGGAGCTTTTAAACTCTCCTGATTGTTATAACTTCCCTGAAGGGTCAGTCGTGTTTAGTTTGTTGTGTAATTCTGCACATCTCCTGGCTTCATTTGCTGAAGCTTTTGGCTTGTGCTCATGGATATCTTGCACCTGTGAATTTGTGAAAAATATGACTAAATTAAAAATACATTTTTGGTACAAAGGAGCTGAAAAATCAGGATCAACTGAACAATGAAACGATGCTTTATAACAAGACTTGAAGTCACTTAAAATCTGGATCAAAATATTTTCTCCAAATGAACTCCAAAGTATCAAACTGTAGCATTTAGTTCTAAGTGTGAAAATGGAGTATGAAGCCTTCAGAAGGAAGCAGGTTCTATTGATCCAAGAATGTTACTGGATTATCCTCGTCTCCACAAAAGCCTTCAATTGCAGGGTATTACTAAATGTTAATGAGTTTTTGTTCTTCCTTGTGATATTTTCACTCTTTAAAATGGCTAAAGATTTTCTCACAATAATGAAATTGAGGTCCCGTAGCAGCACTTCGGTGGCTACAAATCATGTTCCCACTATAACCAGCTTTGGAGGCCAGCTGTATGCTTTGCTGTGCACTACAGATCTTGTGTCAAAGTTCAGCTTATAGAACAGGCTTGTAGTCCAAAACTTTCCATGTTAGTATGGATATTGCATCTGTGTTGTAGTGAAGAAGTAATATTTGCTAGGTCTTCGGAAGACTGTGGAAAGGTATATGATAACTCATTGGAAAGCTTCATCATCCCTACACTAATTTTTTTTTAAGTTTTATTTAATGGTAGAAGTGGCACTGATTCAATGTGCACAGGTAAACAAATGTGCATCATGCGTTCTGAAACCTAATGTTAAGCATCTGACAAAATACATGAAGTTGGAGGAACAAATTATATGCCATATACTTTTTTTATCTAAACAGTTGCAATTTACTTCTAACATCTAAATGAATTATATTTCCTGAATAAGATGAGCTTTTTGAGTGGGAGGACCCCATGCTTATGAGTTTTTTTTTTTTCTTACTCTGATTTCTTCTTACCTAGCAGGGTAGGGGTTACTAATGTTACTGCTGTGTTTGTTAATTTAATAGAAGTGCAGTCACTCAGGCAACAATATATAATAACCAATAAGACTGTAATAAACACATTGCTCTGTTAGACATACATGGAAGAAAATGTGCAAATAACAATGCAGTGGGTGTATCTCTTTCAGGCTGATGAGGACTTTCTTTTGTTACAGCAATTTAAAAAAATCAATGGCAGACAGAATGGAAACAGGTGAACACGGAAACATCATCAGTGATGGTCAGCATGTGTGGGACCATGTTGGAGCCAGGCTGGGAGGTGTTTTTGTAGGGGAGATGCAGCTGGTTGAAGAGGATGAGCTTTAGTTCCTTAAAATGGAGACCTGGATGGAGATTAGAAAGGGGCCAGCTTGCACCTGCTGCATGGACCCTGCTTGTATGCAACCAGCTAGCTTTTGGGGATGTGTGCAAGTTTCTTTGGGAAAGCACAGCATGTCCTGTCATGCTTAGCCACAAGCTCTGTCTGGTCCCAGCTGTCCTGCCATTGACTGTCAGCTCTTGCTGTGAGAGCCTGTGAGCTGTGCTCTCTGGGCTGCTGAAGGCAGGAGCAACATGTGCTGCCCTTGCAAGGCAGGGGGTATTACCTGCCTTGCACAACATGTCCACCTTCTGCATCGTAGATGCAACTTGGGGGAGGTGGTGGGAATTGGCTAAATAGCAGCTAAACTCTGCCATCATTATGCTGGCAACTTGTAACAGCCAGTACTGTTACTGGAGGAGAAGATGGGTTCTTACAGGGAAGGAAGGTGAAAGACGTATCAGAGTAGAGAAGTGATAAAGACCAAAACTGAGGTTTGTTTTCCCCATTTCTAGGATTGGGACCTTTATTCCTGAAGATATGCGTCAATAGGAGTATTTGAGAACATACCACTTGATGGTGACAAACACAGCCTTCCAGGAGAGCACGTGTCCTGATGAGGTGCAGCAATGCTGAGCAATGGTGTCTCCTCCAGACCTCTCGATTCGCACAGGGGAGTTTGTGCTCTTTGTGAACTCAAGTTTCGCATCTTCCTGAGAAGGGAAGCACGCTGTTGGCGTACACTGAGAGCAGGAGACAGATGTCTGATTGGTAAGTATTTAATGTAACTTCTAATGGATGGGGAAAAAAACTTTGCACATTTTCATAATCTTAATGATTGAATATGAAGATATTTTTAGTCTGTGAATAGAATATTTTTCAGCATCACCTACTCTAGTATCTTTTACTCTTGGAAGTGCTGAAGAAATGCAGCTCGTGGAAAGTGCTTAATGGAGATTCAGTCTGTTATTTCTTTTTGGTCTCTAAAAGTGAAGTCTGCCTCAACTCACTATCTGTGAGTGACTTGACTGAGCTATTTACTGTTTTGATATGTAATCTTGTATTGATCTAGTGTTGGCACTGAGGACGTTGTTTGTAGTGACATAGATGACTTAGGCATAAAAATCCAGTGTCATTGTCTATGACCCCTCTTGGCTGAGGATCAAATCTGAGCTTTGCTATTAGAAGTGATCATTAGGTGTTTGCCCTGCAGCCAGGGTACAGTGTGGAACGCTTCCGCTGCAACAGGTAATGTCATGACTGTCACACCAAACTCTGTCTCTAATGGCAATGGAAACAGCTTTCTCCAAAACTGCTGCTGCTGGGTTACAACTACAACTGCACCTTGACATCTTTCCTTGTGACCTTGGCAGGTTTAGTGCCGGTGAGTGGGTTTTTACAGGCTTGACTGCAAAGTGTTGACCCAGTAGCTGATCCCATCATACAGTGTCACAGGCTGCCACTGCCCGAGTTGCACAAGGTTTTTCTGACTGCGCAGCTCCACGGGTTCGTTAGCTCTTGTTGAATAGCGTGGGAGCATGCCCTATGAGTTGCTGCTGATCAGCGCCCTCTTCGGAGATTTTCAGTGTTTAAAGTACATGATGATAAAGGAAGTTGTCCAGAGGAGAAAGGCTTGTAAGGAAAATGATGCGAAAGTTAAACGATGCACCAGTATAACTTAATAAAAGAAGATAAAGGTGGCTTACATCAGTATAATTCGTGATGAACTCTCTCATGTTTGTCTTACTTTATGCTGCATTCCCATGGGGGGAGGGGGGAACCCCCCCAATGTTATTTTAAACTACTGGGTGTCTAATTTCAGTGGAAGTGGAAAAAGACTGAGGTGAATTCTCAGTGCTGCCTCAGAGCGGGTGTGTGTGTGAGCGACAGCCCCGTGCTGCTACAGGCTTGAAACGTTGTGTAACAACAAATAAGCACAGGATCAAATCCCCAGCCAAGAACAACCTGTCCCAAATCGATGTTGTCACTTCAGACAAATATCCAGGAGGCCTGTTCCTTTTTACATAGCGCTTGCTTAGCATGTCATACCAGTAAAATCTCATTGTGTTGTATTCAATTAGCGTGTATTTCAGTATGTATTTCAATTCGATAGTTATTTCAGCTACTGGTTCAAAGCAGCTCTGAAAAGATGTCCAGATCCTCAAAGTGTTTAGAGATTTAACTCCCATTTCATCTGGAGGCTTTTTAAAAGTTTTAAGGGCAGAAAACAAAAACTGGATGTATAAAGCAGCTTGCTGCTTCTCCAATTTAAAAAACAATGTTCAGAGAATGACAGGAGGGGGGAAAAAAATAAAGTATTGGCTAAAGAACAAACAGAAGGGAACAAGATGCTCTTCCAAACATCCCCACTATGTTACACTAGCCATTATAAAAGAAGGGAAAACAAAACTAGTGCTTTGAGTAAAGTTATTTTTTTCATTACATATGCTAGTTTTTTCTCCGTATCCAGCAATGAGATCGAGGGGGACCAGTTTCTTATGAACCAGTCAGCAGTGCATCAGTATCCTCGCATGACAAAGCCTTTAGATTGTTCTGGGTGAACGTAAATGCAATTCTTCTATCAAAGTAGGTAATGTGTGTATCATCCGTACAAATAGCACAAGTGCATCTTTGCTAAGCAGCACTTAACAAGTTTCCTATGTCATCCTCCTTTTATTTAGTACCTCTCATTTGTTTTTCTTTCATCTCTGAAAGAACAGATCATTATATGCCATTTCTTAGATGTTGATATGAGAGCATCATTGTCACTTAAAACTTATATCTTAGAATCAGTGAAATACTTTGCTAGTTACACATCTATGTTTTTTTTTATTGGTGCTGCTCTTCTGAATTTTTGTGTGACTTGATGAGAAAAGAGACTATTTTTTTTAATGTTCCTGACTGTTAGACTGACAAATTCAGCTGAAAGAATCACCTATAATTTTATTTATCTACTTAGAAACTGCGAAGTTTCTAGAAGAGTGGAGAAACCTGCAAGTCAGGCTATGAAAAGGTCTCTCATAAACTGGGCTATATCTTTCGACTTTGATATATGAGGGGAATTATTTCTTGGCCTCTGTTTTACTTTCTCTCCTCTATTTTATCTAGCCTTACTTAAACAAGCAAGCAAAGTACAACAGTCAAACAGCAAAAGCATTGTAAAAAGAATTTGATTTTTGGATTGCGACTTAAAATTCTGAAAGTTAATGTATTTCAATACTTGTTTTAAGGGCTTTGTTCTGAAACCAAGCATAAACTATTTAAACAATCACTAGTCAAGTCTTGTATTTGACAGCCATTCAGTTAAAAACAGTTATGGGCCACTTTGAAATTTTCATGGTTGTGCTTGTTCTGTAGAGGCAGTGAGAGTCGTCTGTCTCCCCAGTGAAGAGACCTGGCACATGAGCTCAGATCTTAAATCTTGTGTTAGTTCCAGGTGTCTTGACTTGAAACACAAGACACTTTGAAGTTTAATGTCACTACAGTCAATAACTCCAGAAAAGCTCCGTAAAGTATTAAAAGGATGCATGTCACTGGCAAGGTGTGTTTTGAAAACATTATATAGGGAAATACTTTGTTACTCAGTACTTCAGTTTATCTTGGAAAATGGCTTTTCAAGAAAGAAAATTGTTTCCACAAAGTAATATTTGACAGACATCTCTGCCTCTTTGTCAAAGACTTTGGAATAAATGATTATTTAGTTCTATCACTGGTCTTAAATTAATTTGGGTCTATCACTAACTTGCAGATATGCTAACTAATGGTGTGACAGATTTCCGGGAAAGTTTAAAAGATTGTATCTGTTAATATGGCAGCTTTTTAGAATATGGAACTACCGGAAAATTGTTTAATATTTGTGACATGTAAATATTTTCCTTATTTTAACACCATCTGAGGCTTTATTGTCATTTAAACTAAGTAAATAAATTACTTTCTAGTCCAGGTCACTTACAAGCATTCTCAACCTTCTTTTGGCTGGATGATAGTTAGTTTTATTTACCTTTCAACATGAAGCAAATTGGTTTTATATTGAAGTATTCAGAAATCTGTGAGAGACTGGAGTGTGCCCATAGCTAAATGGCAGCTGTGCCCAGTACCCCCTCTGTCTGTAAACAGGAAAGATGACATTGTCTGTCTTTTCAGAGGCAAATGGCACAACTCTCTCTGCTGCTTCCTTTGGCCGTGCCTGCTCTTGCTTTGCCCTCTTAGTAGGCAAGATTTGTCATCTTAACAAAGCAAACCATATCTAACCATATCCTCTGTTAGCATGCCGCTTTCCTGTCCTGATGCCTCTGTATTTTGAAGGATCTGTGAATCTTCTGTTTCAACTGGAAGAAATATTAAGCCAAATACTGAGATTTGTCACTAATCTTGTTCTTTAAATTTTGCACTACAGTCATCTTTGCCCTCTTCCAAGGGGCCACTTGACTTGTCCTCCTGCACAGCCCATTCCTCTATCTAATTTAACTATGAAAGGTGGGGGCACTTATTCAACTGCCCAAGGAAAAGGTACTTGCCTCTGCACACCCTGTGACAGTGGTGGTTGGACAGTGTAGCTCAATCTGCTGCTCCTTCTGTAACTCATGCTTTGGTGACATCTCCTACTTTACTATCCTGATTACAAGACCTTACAGGAGAGGACAGAATCTGAGGAATCTTCTTTTTCAACACAGTAGTAAGTATGTAGACTCCTCCTGTCTTGTTTTGAGGGTCTCTTGTTTTCTTTTTTTAAGAGTTGGAATCTCTGCTTCAGATTGCTGGTACATCTGACAGAAGATGGATATGAAACCCTAGCACCAATCTATATACTATTAAATATCTATTAATTATGACAATGTGGTATTCTGTCTACATTACCTGCTACTAGATATTAATTCAGAACAAAGAAAGGTGACCTGGCAAGATGAAAATAAGCAGACTTGGTACAAGCACAGCAGAAAACTCAACAAAACACAGTTTACTAAAGCAGAGCCCATGTCTCCTTGTAATATATGTAACAATAATAAGGATTAATGTTCTCAAGGATTTCATGTTGGAGGTTTTTTGAAGAGAAAATAACTAATGGGATGCTAATAATTTGTAATGTTACCTAAAATATGCTATTACCTTATCACTACAAAGACTACTATCTTTTTTTTCTCCACGCACATTAAACCACTCTTCAGTAACAAGAATTACACTCCCAATAAATGCTTATCTAAAACCTTTGAAAGGATGAAGGTAATGTTCAGGAAGCTAGAAGGCAGCACAAAACAAAAGCAAGCTCTAATCTTTTTTGTTTATGTCATCTGATAAACTGTCTGAGCAGCACTGGCAGCCAGGCACAAATGAATCTTGTGGTGTATTGCACCACCAGGTCCCTTTGTGCCCAAAATCATTTACTCACAACTGCTTAGCAGTTACAGGAGCTCAGATGGTCCTTTATCACCCCTTCATTGTGGTAGGATGCAGGGGAAAAAAAAGCCACGAACAACAAAACCCCCTGTTTAACAGGGAACTTGAACTGGGGATTATACTCTGTACTCTAAAAAACTTTATCACTATATAAAAATGTTCCCTGTATTAATGTGTCCTAGGCTTGCTGTTCAACTCGCTGTGTCTTTCCTCTCACGTGGACACCCCTGTGGCCTGAGTAAAGCCTGCCTTCCCCAGCAGCCATGTTAATCCTATGGGCCAGTTTTACAATGAAAGTGTAATTGGGAGTTTATGGAATCGTGGGAAGTTGGAAAAATAATTGCCATCACCAGCTCTGCTTCAAAGAAAGACATAATGTGAGGCTGAACTGTTCAAGTCCAATAAAATATTTAAGAGTATAATCTATTTAAGGTACAGCATGCTATGTTCTTCCCTGGGTGCGAATGTCTGGGACAGCTCTCCAGCTGGTGGGAGCTGGCGTTGTTTCACTTGCTTCGGCAGGGATGTGCAGATTTACTGCAGCTGAGGATGAAAACAGCTTTGCAGTTTGAGTGTACTTTTTCATGTACAGAAGTAGTTTATTCTAATCCCAAGCTGTAAGTGAAAGTTAAAGTGTGGGAAGATATTTCTTCTTTTGACAAGGTTTCCTGCCCCTTTAAAGTTGAGTAGACTAAAATGCCAATCTGTCGTCTTATTTCTGTAAATTAACAGTGTTTCCTGAGCAAGAAGTTGAAGAGTACCTGAAGCTTCCTAAGCAGAGTTCATGCTGCATCAGTTAGCAGATAGCTTAGTCTTGGTAAAGTCCATTTTGACCTGTTCACTGTCCGCTTTGACTTTCTCACTCTCTGCCTCCCCTCTTTGATCTAGCAGTATTTTCATATGTATTTCAGCATTCAAACCAGGCACATTTAAAGCACAATATCTTTACTACCATATATTGTGCTTACTTCATCTGGCTGCTTTTGCTCATCGGCAGGCCAAGAAGCTGGGTGGTGGTCCATAGCTGGAGCACTCCGGTACATGCACGCAGCACACTAACCTAAATGGGGAGCTGGTGGTCGGAGGGACTTGGTGCTAGGATGAGCAGTGGTCTTGCCTGACTGCTGGAGTAGGGGGGAACAGCTTGTTTGCCAAGTTTGGGAGCAGTCCAGGAGTACTGCAGCAGCAGGCTGGGAGCCATGGGGCTCAGAGTTGGCTCTGCTGGGCAGACAGGGAATCCTGCCGGGAACAGGGCCCCTGCTCTCTGGCGTGAAGCCTTGCCTTAGCTATCTCCAGGCAGAAAGTTTCTAAGCTGAGTGCAATGACCAGAGTAAGATTAATTAATTGCCCTGGTTCTGCTTAAATATGAACTGCTTTCTGTTGTCCTCCTTTTAATCTTACATACTATATGCAGCTCAAAATTAATCACTTAAAGATGTAACAAGGAGAGGAGGGGAGAAAAAAGGTTATCATATCCCTGCAGGTAGGTGGAAGCTGACTTTATTAGATGATTTGATGTGTCACGCCGCTACAGTCACTAGACCCCCTGCAGTAAATTGATTGTCTGTTGACTGCTTGCTGTTTTTCCACCTTGTCACCTTTCATAGGTTTTCATCTGCTGTATTGTCAATGGCAGCCTTCTTCCATGACTTACTGGGAGAGGGGAAAGCTAATAGCTTTCTCAACCAATATATCTTAGCTATCTTACTTAAAATCCCTTCCATTTTGCTTATCAGTAGTGGAAGCCACCAGTTGTCTTTGGAAATGCTCAAACCTACTTTATTTGTAAACAGCTGCCATTTATTGATAAATAACTTAGCTATAAATAACAAGAACATTTTAAGCACTGTTTTTCCCTTCACTTTTATTACTTCTGGTGACTTGTATACCCTTCAGCAGGTGTGTTAGTCCTGTATAATATTAAGGAATAGTTGAATTTTTGACTAATGGAAAACCAAAATAAATAACAAAATAGATCACAATAGGAAAATTCATCATGGTGTTCTCATATTACAAAGGAGCCAAGTAACATAACCATCTAGGACCTAACTTAATGTCTAGCTGAAAATGTTACACTGGTTTTTTGAATGGAGTTGTTATGGCTTAACTACACTCCATAGTCTTTGATGCTGCTTGAGAGACAGGAAATAAAAAGGATCATTAATGATAAAGGTCTTCAGGAAGACATAAGCTTAGCATGAAATCTATAATACTTTCTGGACTTCTGATCCTAAACTAGAAGGCAAGTTTTCAGTTTGAGAAATAAGGAGGGCTGGGGGGGGGGGAGGGGAGCGGGCCCTATGTGTTTTATGTTTTAAAAAACTGCTAAGATTCAGGTGAAACTCCTGTTCAGATACAAATCCAGTGAAATCAGGAATTTAGTTTCAATAGCTAGTCCTATCTGCTGTACTACTTGAGTATTATGAAATGTATTATTGAGCTCTTTTATGCTCCTTAATGTTGTACCTTAACTTATTTGGGAAAGGGTGTTAAAGAGGCTCAGATGCCAGGTATTAGAGAGCACTGCAAGTAGAAACAGTTGCAAAATACCACTCCCAGCTTTGTAATTCAGTAGTTATCCTTTATGTCTGCATAATAAGCAAAAGTGTCTTGTTTGACTCTCAAAACAGTGTATTCTACTTATTCCTGCCAAGCCACAGAGCCACTGTATAGTTTGTCTAGTTTCTCTTCTCTCCCCTCTCTCCAAAGGGAAAGCAAGCTAGCTTCCCTTTCAACCCACCTTTGCAACAGAAACACTTGGAAAATGTTCATACTCGGGTCACGCTTGAAATTCATCACTGCTTAAGCTACAGTATGTCTATCATGTCTCCCTTTCCCCTTATGCAAGCCACCTGCACTGCTTTCAGATCTTCTCATGCACATTACTATGACTTACTATCCACACTTCAGAATTGTTCACAAATATTGCCAAAGGAACAATATGTAGGAAAAGGTGGTGGTTGTGCATTAGGTCTGTTTTAGAGATCACTTACTGCAGCCTGGACTTCAGGTCTGAGTTAAAAAGAAGGTTGGAAGGGATGGTGGTGCTCATGTACGAGTTACCTGGTGAGTTAAGTTACAGGGAGGTAAAAACTAGGCATGTTCTAGGGTGATCCTGGCATGTACAGGAGTAGCTGGATTTTAATAAATTCCGAGGGGCTCCCAGAAGCACCTGTGGGGGGGGAAAAAAAATGCCAGCTAACTCTTCGGAAGGAACTTGGGAAATAAGGATGCTATGTATTGGTGCTGTGACTCTTACACAGAGGGCTAACACAGATTAATACTTCCTGATATACCCGCTTCCTGTGCTTGACTGGTTGAATTGAAGCTGACCTCTGATGTACCTGGGATTGTTCTTGTGATACAACTGTCTTAACTAGGTGAGAGTTAATCGATCCAAGGAGCCCCTGAGCAGATGGTGCTGCAGTAGCACAACCCACCCCAGCCCTCTGCGAGAGAGGGACTGTGCTATTGCTCTCTGGCACAGAGGGGAGATACAGCCTGACAGCTTGCTACCATTGGAAAGACACAATAAACCAGTTACCAGGGAGATGCAGACCCTGAGTCTCCGCTGAAAGCAGTTTTCCTTTGGTGCTATTTTCAGCATTGGAAATGCAAAGATCTGTTTTGTGTATTTTATGCAAAGCAGTTTGAAATCAACATCGCACTTCATTTGGCTCCCAGCAGTTGAAGAGAGAAAACATATAGAACTATAAACATATTTATTTCAGAGTATTTTTCAAAGGGGAAAAATCAAGCACCTGAGCCAAGCTGTTGGTTTGGGTGCTGGACAGATTTAGGATGAAAAAGTCACTACCTGTTCCAGGCTGAAACTGTTGCAGAGTTGCACCATGCAGTTACCCCCCTCTAAAGCCTTCAGCACCCCTGGGGATTAGAAAAGGGCTGTTGCGGTTACTCCTTGCCCTGAAGAGGCTGTTACAGGTGTGTGGTCACCCAGACCTCTACAGAGTGAAATCCCTGATCCTCAAGGTTCAGAGGCAGAAAGGAGGCTTGTCGGTAGTGTGCTCTACAGCAAAGAAAATAACTAATTGCAGGAATTTCATATGTATGTGCTAGTGAAAACCTAGGTGACCGTGTGGCTGTTTTGCTGCCTGTATTTGTGGAGCATTAAATTTCAGGGTAGGGTGTCTCGGTCCCTGGCACCCTGCGGTGTAGTAGATGTTCCTGTACTTTGTATGCAGTAGATGTGGCATGTTATGAATAAAAACTGATTTTATGGGAGACAAAACCAAATGAGCGTATGCAGTAAGACTCAGTAGAAATAGAGAGAAAAGGTTTACTGTTTTGTTTTAACTTTAAAATGTTAGTTCTAAAGGTGTGTGATGATAATTGCCAACAAACGTTAACTGTTACATGAGCGTCAAGTGCTAAACCATCCTTCTATGTTTCATACCTGATTTGACTCCATTTCATAAGAAAGGGCTTTCCCCTGTTAAGCGCTGAGAGCTCCTGCTCTGGGGATTTCTGCTGGTTACAAATTTTACGGTTCGTAGGACTCTTGCCATTGTTGAATAAGTATGTGATACCCCACAAAGATCCAGGCCGCTGCCTACAGCCTGACAGTACCTGTGACATGCGCTGGGACAAGGGTCAAACGTCCCAGGCCCTCGTTTGACAGAGGCTGGTCGGGCTGGAGCTGTTCTACTCCAGTGTCATCCCTCCTCTCACTTTTGTCTGTACACTTTTAACAGCTGAACTCGCATTTACTCAGTAAAGTCACAAGAGAGACACCTTACTTCTGAAAAGCATCTGTCACCAAGCCTTGTCCTTCTTTCTCACCCATCAGGAGGTTCTTTCACTGTTGTTTATTTTTTTTTTTTTTTTTAGTGAAATGTATATGATTTCTGATAGCCCCCGAAACAATGGTAATTTCATATTTCCTTTAATGTTTTCCAGAGGCAAATGGCATCAGCTCTGTGGCAGTCCTTTCACCTCTTTCCTTACTGCTTTAGTTTGATTATTTGAGGATACTGCGTGTGCGGAGTGCACTGTAAATTAATGTGTGTGTGGTGTGTTTGTATTTCCAAGTGCAGAACAAATACTGAGTGCGGAAGGCAGGTGGCAGGCTGCTGTTGTTTAATTTCACAGTCTGGTATTTTCATTGCATGAGAAATTCCATCCGTGGATTTTTATAGCCATTAAGAGTTTTAGGTAATCAGAAGCAACTGTTAAACAGAACTTGTTTGATTCTGACAGATGACTTTCCCTTTTTCAAGGATTTTCTATCACCTGTATTTGTACAAAGATAAAAGCATGGCTGTCCCCTGCTGGCTCTATTCTCCATGCCAGTTTCCTCCAGCCTGAGAAAGGATGGCCACGTCCCAGGTTTCTGAGATACAGTCAACCTCTGCCAAACCACATCCTTGGCTAAACCTCCCATCTGCAGGACAAAAACCATTCAGCACAGAGGTAACACCTCTGCTTTAAACTTCAGAGTATGTGCTATCCTTTCTGTCACGTACGCATACGGCTGTTATTAGAAGACCAGCAATAGTTGCGAGCAGTTCTTGCTTAAAATTGCAGAGATGCTTAAAGTCTTCCTCTTGCTATTTTTGTCACCTCCGGCTGAGCTCCCCTCAGCATGCTGCTGTGACATCTCGCTCCCACCCTCTCGCACATCTGGCAGAGAGTAGTCACGAACTTAATGCCAAATTGTGAAATTATAATACTTTACTCTCCCTTGACTGCATCAACTAAGCTACCATCTTACAAGATAAGTACCTCCCTACCCGCAGCTTGTCAGCTCACAATGGTGCCTTACCAGCAAATAATTTTAATGCAAAGCAATCTTTGCAAATGGGACCTGTAGATTATTTTCACAGTGAAAATCATTAGCAAGGATAATTAACTAAGACTGTGGTGATGAATAGCGCTGCACTACTGATCAGTGTAATAAAGAACAGAAGCCACTAATTACAGATAGCAAGCCTTGAAGCCAATGAGAAATTTAATTTAACGTTGCTACACAGACTCCACACAGTCTAATGTAGCTTTGCAATTATCATAATAAAGTCTTGCCACAGACAATGCTTCTAGGAATGTTCCAGGTAGAAGGATCTGTGTCTATCAGAATAAAAGGGTTTGTCATCTACCAATTACAACACCTTGAGAGAACAGGTTAAAACTCTTGTATCAGAGCGGGTACTTGGCTTCTGTGGCCCCCAAATGGGTCCAGAGCTCAGATCCATTTCCATGAGCTCCAAAGGTCCCAGAATCTCTAAGCAGTTTTCAAAGCAGGACCCTAATGTTGTTAGAGATGTTAGATGCGCGTTTTTTTACTTAAAGGCGTCTCAAAATGTCTAGTTCACTGTGTCAAGCACTCTTTTTCACTTGACGTGTGTCACAGTCCATCACATTAAAATGATAGATCCTGGGCAACATGAAGTGATGGGACCCAACCTTATTATCCACACGCGCATATACAGCAAACTGTGTTTGACACTGACTGTGAAATGGCCTTCAGCTGCAGCGTGTTGTGTTTCAGGCTCTGCAAGAGGCTGTGTGAATTAAATGCTTGTGCTAGTAACCAAAGCTATGACATGACTACTTCCACAAATTAAGGCAACCCGTATCTCCTGTCAGCTCTCCAACCTCCCTTTCATATGCATTTGAGTAACACACTGAGTGAAGGAGAAAGCAGTGGGGGTTGCTGGTTTTGCATCTATTTGATCGTGGGTTTTTTGAAGTTTTTTTTTAACCCATGATGTATTATCTTTGATTACAAAATGCAATGTTTATGAATGGTGTCCTGATACGTACTGTCTTGGGTATAGATTAGCTTTGCTTTAGTGACTGCAGTCTTTGGAGCTACGTTAGCTGAATGGAGGTGGAATAAGCAGCATTTTCAATAGCATATGTGGGTTTTGGTGGGACTATTGATTGCTCTCCTGCAAGGTCCTCCTGTAAGGTAAGAATATCTAAAGGAGACAGGAAGAGTAAGATACAGTAGTCCCCAAAACACTTAAAGGCTGTCTAAAAACAGGTAGATAACATAGTGTTCTCTATGTCCAGTCTGTACTGGAGAAGCATTAACATGTTTAAATTACACAGATTTAAGGAAAGCTATCTATCTGAAAGGTGGTGGAATAGTATTTTGAATAGCTATCAGTTCAGAAGGCTTTTCAAAGTGGCTCTTAAACTAAGGCAGACAAATGCTTGTCAGCAGTTGTCTGGGATAAAATGCTCCTGCGTTGGGGTAGAGGAATGGACTACAAGGCTTTGAGGCCCCTTCTTAGGCCCGTTTTGTATATTTTTCCTGTAATTATTGTTCAGATGAGCAATAACCCTTGTTCTAACCTGTCACGGTAAGCTCCAGTGTGTTCCAGGACTTCTATTCCAATTTCTGCAGTCTCCAAGGTAGCTAGAAATAACTATAATCCTGAAGGGGGGAGGATATCTTGAAGCACAGGCTAAAGCAAAATTGGACTAGTTAGATTAAAAGGAAAACCTCTGAAAGCTTACGTAGCCAAACGGACATGGGGAGTCGAGCTGGATTCCGGCCAGGTGCTGTGTGACCCTCCTGCCACTTCGGAGTGCCTCTGTTTGCACTGGATATTTTCATTTCATGCACTTCCGTGCAGAGAGTGGGAGTCGGGGCTCAGGAGCTGTCTATCTTTATATGGTTTTTTCAGAGCTGTGCGCAGAGGAACTAAACCTGTGATGGCCCCTATCTGATCCTGAGGATCAGATACAAATCCAGGGTCAAGTCAGTGCCTTACCACTTGTGTTTGCTTCCTTATTTAATCCATATAACAAGTCAACAATCCTGACTGAGTGGGTACAGTAAAGGAAACAGTGCAGTGCTTCCATAATGCATCCCAGTTTTGTGTTTTCAGTATGATCTCATTGGTCTGGAAGTGAACACAGCTGACTTCTCAGAAACTTTATCTTTTTGTTAATCTGTTTCTGCTGGTTTCTACTTGCAGAGGCATTTTTAGACAGGGAGTTTCAGAAGGGAGTCTATAGGAAAAATAAAAATAGAAGGCTAATAATAAGCTCCATTAAAAACTGATAATTTAATTAAACTCCCAGAATTCATTTGAATGGGAAAGAGCTAGTGTGACCAGTCAAGAAAAGGCACAGATAGATTAAACTATTACCATTGACATCGTATGATATCAACGCAATAATACAAATGAGTTTAGCGCTCATTAGAGCATGAAGAGAACAAAAGGTTGTGGTCTACTGCTATGGAGAATGTATCATGATCAAAGGGAGAGTTACAATGCAAAAGTAGGTTAGTCCCCTACTGAATCTGAGATGTCAGCACAGTGCTCGTACTTTAACAAAACTACCACTGTCACCACTTTTTGTGGTATTTGTTACTTGTACAGCAGGAGAGTTATAGGTGAAGCTCTGAGAAGTAACACTGACGTTGTGATAATAGAAAAGGGATCAAGGCTCATGTTTTATTACTAATAATGGTAAAAAATAATAATCACAGCATAAAATGCTTTTTTTATGGATCAAAATTTTTGTGAATTTTACTTTTTTGTAGCTGTAGCTATGTGAAAGAGGGAACTGAGGTATCTTTAAATACTTAATTTATCCAGAACAGGTAATTAGGATAATTAGGCTCACTCAGCTAAAATAAGCCTTATTTCAGAAACTTGTTTTGAGATATTTAATGTTACCGGAATGAGCTGGATTAATTGCAGTAAATTGTCAATCATCTTGTTTCAGTGAAGCAAAAATAACTTGTAGGCTGCAGTCATTTCTGTTCTTTTTCAATGGAGATTTTTAGACCTGTCTTCAAAACCTGAATGATAGTGTTTTCAGATCAGATCTAGACGTTTCTGCCTGTGGGGGAAAGAGGAGAGAGAAAGTGTGTTTAGGGTGTATGATGCCCAGGTCTGTTTAATTCAGAGTAAACGCAAATGAAGAGATTTGCATAGTTGGGTAGATTCCAAGCTTATCTGTGTCTTTTGCATCCTCAGATAATGTCCTGATCATAGAACTATTTGCAAATCCCCTCCTATAGTTAGAAAGTTCAAAAGTCACATTTATGTGTAAACAATGTCAACATCCTGCTTTTATTCTAAAGCAGAATGAAAATGACTCCCTTGAAATTTCTAAAGTTGCTACAAAACAAAATTGTCCTTTTCAGGTCTACAGCTGAAGAGCCACCTTACTTTCCCTTTGTTCATCTCAATTTATCCTTATACCTAGAACATTCAGAAAAGCATCAGAAGTTTTAAATTTTTATTATAATGGCACACTTACACTATGTAGAAAGGATTGCAAACTCAGACTTTTAAATTGCCATCTTCCCTTATGCTTCATAGTCTCGATTAACAAATAAAATATATATCCCAATATAATCTTAGCAGAGGAGCACAGGTTACAAACGAACAGAGCAGAGATGAAGTAGCTCACCAAAGATGCATGTTGCAATCCCAGAATTTCTTCTAACAAAGTTTATTATGTTTTTATGAAATAAGAAAATGCTTAAAATGATCTCAAAGGGATTACAAAATGTGGTTTAGCTAAATCTTACTTTTCGTCATCACCTTTTATAGTAGTATCTTTAGTAAGGAGTGTCTAGGAGATAAAACTGATGAAGTAAAACGTTCTGGTAAATTCTGAGGAACCTCCTGTGTGTGCTGCTGTTTCCTTACACATTTAAATGCTTCTTAACTTTTAAAAACAGTGTCTGTACTTTTAAAATGAAACATTTCTGATAGCCAAGAGGTGAAATTCCCAAAATAAGACACTTTTAAGGGGACAGTGCAGAATATCTCTCATCTGAAAAGAGATTTTATTGCACCATTTCAGACTGGTCACAGAGAACACCGAAGCTCTGTGGTCACACAGGACACCTGTATTTGCTGTGCACTAATGAGGGGATGATGTGAAAAATGTTGAGAGCATTGAGCAGTTCACATTCAGGTAAACTGTTGCCATCAGCAAAGACTCTCTTTCTCTTACGCAGCCAGTAACAGGATTTAGAGTGTCTCTAACTTGGTGGTGCTCAAAGCAGTGCAAAGAAGGAGCGTATGACTCTTCTCACCTGTCCCGTCGGTTGTCCCTTCCACAAGCAATGTTCCAGTAGTGGACAAAATAGTGATGTCTGCCTCGACAGTATCTCATGTCTGTAATTCTGTGCAAAGGAAGAGCAAATGTTTATATGAGGCCTCATCTCTTTTCTAAACTGTACCTCATTTCAGCTTGTTGCTGAAAGTTAGACTGTCATGGCTAAAATGAGTCAAGACCAAACACCACATTGTCATGATACAGCATATTGTCAGAGCACATGCACTTAGAAAAGCCTCAGCACAGCCTGAGGTGTGCTCTTCCAGCTGTCCTGACACAAACTCTAAGCAAGATTAATGTGCAAATCTCTGCTAGCCAGTGCTGGTCAGTGGCGGCATTTCCTTTCTGCAAATCCAGATTTCAGGCTCTCCCTGTTGTAGCAAGCTGAGTTAGCCTTTGCTGTCCTGCAGCTACAGCTGCTGTGACACCAATTCAAATGGCTTTCTGCTACGCCTAAGTAGGTTAGCCAGGTCTCCTGCTAGACACACGCTAGGAAGAAACACCTCATTTGAGAAGCAACAGAAAATCCATCATTACTCTGTATGTTCTGTGGATAAGGACACATGAAAAAGAGCACACTTGAAAAACTAACCACCCATGTTTGAAATCTTTATTAGGAAGAGATGGTTTATGTTCTAGGGTCATACACCTTGATGGTTTGGGAAGGTTGGAAGGATAACAGATTGCATGGTAACTGGTTGGTTATGGTTTTATGATTATTTTATGGTCCTTTTTCTGGATACTCATAATGGTACATATTTAAAGAAACCGTAAGAAATTCTAACATAGATGGTGGGGGAAAAAAAAAAAAGAAAATTGCAGGAGATTGCGTAGATACCTCTCTACAGAGGAAAGGCACGTTATTTGAATTTCCATTTGGAAGAAGATTAAAAAATGAATACAGGAAGTGTGATCTGATCCACAAAGAACTCCGCAACGTAGAGACCTCTGCTGCCATCAGTACCTTTTACGTTGTGTTTGGTATGGGGGACTGGGACAGGGAAAAAAAAAAAAAAACGAACTGCTCTGTTTTTGGCTTGGATGAGTAAATAATCCCCAGTACATAACCAAGAAGGGGAAACATGCGGTATTTCCTCAAGAAATGTCAAACAAAGCTGTGATGAAACATGTAGATGTTACTTCGTTAATACAGAAGGATACAAATAAGATAGCTTGGTTTAAAAATAAATGGGTAAATAAACTCATGTAAGCCAAAAGAATATTGTGTTTGCACAGATCAATCTGTGCACACCATACCTTTAACAACAACCTTCAACCCTCTTGTAGTGGAATGCAGACAAGCAGCAAGTATAATTACAATTGTGTCAATTGTCTTTATTATCAGAACATTATTTGAGATAATTGAATAAGAGAGATGTGGAAGAGTTCCGTAAGTTCAACTAAGAAATGGTTTTAAATAATGGATATCTCTGGAAAAATGTGTGTTAGCTTTTCATCTATACCTAGCACCTACTGTCATATTTTTTGGAAAAAAAAATAAAAATAGAGCATTATGGGAAATATATGAAATAAAGTGTTATATTCCTTGGTATCTTGTTATTTTAACAAGAAGTGTTTTACTAAATTCAACTGAATAAAGGAATTGCTGCGTCTCTGGAGAATCTGTGTTGATTCTAAGAAAATCTAGATTATGATTTACTATTTAATTTTCTCCGATTCCTTAGAATAACTTTAAAAGTGGAAAATGCTGTGGTTTTTGTGCTCTGGGTTTAAATTGCAATTAGATTCCAGCTGGAGACTGCAAAATACAGCAGAACCCTTACAGGGAGAGTATTTGCCTTGGCTTCTATTTTGAGACTCCTTAGCAATATCACCTTGTCACAACAGCTGTTCTGAGAGCTGGGATTGGTGTGAATTTCTCCTCCACTGCCTGGCAAGCTTGAAAGTTGTAATACATTTTCGGTTCATTTTAGGTTCAGGTATCGCTAGGAGCAATCTTCATGTTCATCAGAAGGAATGAGATGTGAAGATTGCAAAGCAGAGATTCAGAAACTTATGCAAACTGCTCTCAGTTGGAAGCCTCAACTGGGACTTTATTGCAAAAGCACCAGGCAATAGAAGATCACTTGCTAAATTTGCCAGAATAAATGTCCAGAGCTACAAGGCTGCTGCCAAGCCCCTGCTTTGACAAGATGGGTAGGCTGGCAGTAGGCCTAAGAGGAGGTCTGAGTAAACAAGAACAAATTCAGTACCTGTACCATTGCAATGATTTGCTAATCCACGATCTCCTTTGGCAGCAAAATCTGATGTAGCTACCGGCTCTTCAGCTGTGCTCTTGGAAAACTAATGTTCTTGGTTACAAAATGGTAAGCCATGGCAAACAGGCTGGGCTAAGTAGTGGTAGAAAAGGTTTCTTTTGAAACTGAAGTGGTTGGAGTGGTGAATAATGGGGGCATTTGAGATCATTCGTCTAATAAACTTGCCTACAAGCCTCTGCCACTGCTGTTGGCTGGTCCTTGCTCTCACTTACTCGTTTCTTGACAGTCTTAATCAGTGAACTTTTTGATGTTGGGACTGTCCCCAGGGTATTCTTTCATGTGGTACTTGGAAGTATAACCTCTAGAAGCTTTTGTAGGTACACAGCTGAGATCTTAAGATCCAGCAAAAATATTCTTAGTGTCGTTGTTCTAAGTAGTCTGCCCAATCACTAAGATCCTTGATCAGAATGGGTCAAGTGTCCATGGCATCTCAGGAAACGCTTCTGGCTCCTCTGCACCTCAGTGCTGTCTCAGAGTGTAGTAGGTGGTAGCGGCTGTTACATGCCAAGGATGGCTGAGCTGCTCAGCTCCCGGGGTGAAGGCCAAGTGCGAGTGCTTGAGATGGAGACTTTCCAGGAACATCAAGATAGACAGAAGACAGTTTAAAAAGAAAGCAAGGCTTGATAAAAAAAATAGAAAATTCAAGTTGCAATTAAATATAGACGCCTTTGCCTCTGAAGAGATCTGATTTCCAGTTGCCTCTTTTCTGAAAATGTAAAAAAAAAAACCCAACGAACAATCTTTCCCTGCTCGCAGAACATAGCTGTCTATCATGAATTCAAGTTTCCTGCTCTGAGCATCCCTCCTAAGGTGTAACAACAGAGTCTCGCACCAGGCAGCAGTGTGTCTTGAGGTTTACATGCTACGATTGATTCACTGGGTCTTCAGCACTGCTGTCTGCTTGGTGCAGGGTTCAGATTAAATATCAGCACAAGTATAAGAGGAAGGGGAATATGCTTTCCTCGTTGTTGCAAGCCTTGACATCAATTGTTTTATTCCTGCAAACATTTAGAGATGTGAATAGAACAAATCCCCATGTCCTGGTACCCGCATACCTTTTATCACTTTCTCTGAAAACTGTCTCAGTAGTACACCAAAACCCCTGTTTGAGAAGGAGAGACTGCAGTTATGTTATGGATACAGTAAATCCTAGAGTCACCATCTTTATAAGAAAGTTAGGATTTCATTTATTTCTGCCTGGCAGGGGGGCAAACAGAGAATCAGAAATAGATCTGGGATATAGTCTGCATTTGTTTTCACCTTAGATTTTTCTTTGGCAGATCTGTGACACTACTGAAGTCACTGTAAACCGATTTAAAACATAAGTTGTGACTGTGCATGTATTTAAATTAAGCCGTTTTTTGGAGGACATCTACGCAGCGCCATTTGGAGGAGGTAAATACCCATTATTTATAACGAGCAGAAACTATTTGGTTTGTTATCATTAACGTTTCTGTTGATATTGCTGTAAGAGTAAAGCAAATAGTTCAAACAGATGGGCAATCTGTTTCTGAAAAGTGGGACTGAATAGTCGTGGTCAGAGTAAAACCAGATTATTTGCATCTTTGCCGTTTTGCATATCATTTGTTTTCAAAGATTATTTTTTTCCCCCCAAGCACTTGTTTAGCTATTAGTAATAGGGAACTAAATAGCTCTTCCAAACATCTTATCATGGATAGTGTTGAAAGTAGTTCCTCTGGGAAACCCTTTATGAGCTGAAAGAGATCCAGTCAAATAATGTATTATTTTTATTCATGAGCAAAGAACCAAACTGAGCAGGTTCATCGTCTTTCTGCAGAGCTGTCAGGGACTCTGGGGCCCCTCTGCAAAACTGCTTAGGAAAAGTTGGTTGTGGTGCAATTTTGCAAGTTTAAACGTCGTCTCCCTGTCTGGGATGAGGCCTGGAGGCAGGTGCCAGAGAGCCACTTGGCCACCTCCAGTCGTTGGGGCCCTCTGCGCCCATGGGACCTGCAACTGCTGTTGGCTTCGTTGCTGGCAAGGATGCAGGCAGCCATATGCTGGTCTGGAAATGTAACATGCTGCTGCAGGTTTCCCCCAGCCCTTCCCTCAATTTTCTGCTTAAACCTGGTAATACGGAAGGTTGAAAGGTGACTGTTTTAAAAAGGCACATCTATGGACCATGGTCCCTACTAGAGCAGCAGTACCTATGCTGAAAGCACAGGGCAACAAGAAAAACAGTGACAAAGAGAACTGAAGCCAACGCTGGGATCATCTTTCAGTCTATAGAGCTCACACCTGCAGTAAAGAGCTTTGATACCCAGGGAAACTGCTCATTTCGAAGTATTAACATAAAGCAAAAAAGCAACTTGCATCCCCTATATTAATATTTTAGTTACTGCTGTATTTCTGTAGCCTACTTTGGCAAGTCATTTATTTTCTCTCATTAGTGATTAAGTGTGTGTGTGAATACTTTGCTCTGTAACTTTTATGTTTTGTTTGTGTTTTTTTTTCACTCTGCACCAAAAAGCCTCTTTTTTTTCCTCCAGAGAACAAATAAATAGATTTTCTGACCATATGGCTGCTGCAAAGTGGTTTCCCTGGCAACTGTAACCTACAGAACTTCTTAAAACTTTTTCCCTCTGTGGATATTTTTTTTTTTAGTGGTTTGAGTTCAGGATCTTGTCATCTTCTCCAAAATCATTATAGCAGGTGGAACAGAGGTTAACCATGAAGGCCCTGGAGTGTACTAGGGCCCTGGTGTGTCTTAAAGAGTCGGGATTCATTTGTGGCGTTCAAGTGTTTTTCGCTCTCTAGATGTTTGGCTCAATTTGTGAAATGTGAAATGAAATTTGTGAAATGAAAGGTGTCTAGTATGGTTTAGAAAAATCAAAGACAACTTCAAAGTTGAAATGTGAAGCTGACGGGGCTTCATATAGGCACAAGCACCCTCTTGCTTGCAAGCGGTTGGCTGGATCCCACTTGATCATGGTACAAGACCCGGGACCATTCTGCGCGCTTCTCCCCACCTACTCCTAGTGCCCTACGTTCACTGCACCTGTGTGGAGAAAAGGGGAGGGAAAAGAAAAGCAACTATTGCGTCCCTCCTCATTAGGAATACATGCCTCTGCCTCTGAAAACTCAAAGCACCCTGCCTGCCCTTCTATTTTGAGGGGTAAAATTATGCAAAGTGTCATTTTCTGAAAGCCTGGCCTTTCTTTTGGCTTCAATGAGAATTTAAAAATCTGGTCCTAACCAATGTGTAAGAGACTATTTATAATAGTAAATAATACCCAGATGCATAGATGCAGCCTCCCCCCTTTCAAGTAGGTTTGCTGAAAAAAAATATGAGCTTAATGGATTAAAATAGTCGGTCTTGTGCTGTCTTTCTAGTAATATGACTGTATCGTTGTATTTGGCAGAGTTGGTGAACTGAAAGAGTAGGCCTAATTGTTTTCCTTAGTCTTGGAGTAACACTTATTGGGCTTTGGACTCTATAAACGTAGCGAGTAGCATGAGAAAGGTGTTCTTGGTCACCTCTTTCTGGGTATCCTTTCCCACAGTATACCATACTGGTCTACAGCTCTCTTCCACTGTTATTTCTTCTGCGCTCTTTCAGACACGTGTTCTGCAACTAGTTCCTAATAAAGGGAGAAGAAAACAACAAACAAAGAAAACCCCCTTGATTACCCAGTGGAAATGACAAACTTTTCAGACTATTTCTGAAGCAAAGGAAGGAACTGGCAAATATCCACACTGAAATCTGTCCCCTTGCCATGTGTCAACGACCAAACACAGATCTCCCAAATAGTGACAGCAGAGTATTATTGCCAGGACCCTGATCTCAACTGCAGCACATGTGGTTGAGCTTTCTACTCGTGGCAAGTTTTGACGATGAGCTCGAGAGTGTTTTTATTCTCTGTGATACAGATGGAGCTATTGGTTGTACATGCCATGTGTCTGACAGACATTACACTGATTTTTCTGGTATTTTTATATTCTTCTGCATATTGTTTGGAAGATAATTAACAGTCTGAGTTGCAAATGATCAACAGAAGCACTTTGTAATAAGAGTAAGGAATTAATTTCAAGAATAAATAAGAATTTGTTACAATCCTCTGACAAGGCAGTAAGAAGAGCCAAAGTCTTCTAAAGATGCGAGAACCAAAATGGAAAATTATGGGGTACTTGAAAGCACAACATGAGAAAATTAAAAAGGCATTTCAATAGTCTTTTTAGCTACTTTTAAAATCTGCAGCGGTGTCCTGAACATTATCCACTTTTTATTTTGACTCCTGTAGGGAAAAGCAGGTGTGGAAAGATTTCCACATCCAGTACTCTTTCGAACGTGAATATTTGCTACAGGTGGGTGCAGCGTCGTGCACTGGCCTCTTCCAGCCCTGCTCTCCTCCAAGGCCAAGCCCAGCCTTGGGGCAGCTCTGGCTTCCTCCCTTCCTGAGCAATTGCCACCACCCTTTTTAATTGAGGGGGATTTGAAAGGTGATAGGTGGGCAGATAAGCTCATTTCTGATGCAGCTAAATACTGCAGCTTGGTCCTGGACTGCAGACCTGCTTGGGAGCAAGTGGTTTCTGTCATGCCAAGCCATCCACTCTCAAAAGAAACTCTGATACCTCCTGGTTTTAGAGGAAGGGGCACAAGGAAAATCCTTTTTTTTTTTTTTTTCCTCCTTTGCATATGCTGTATTCATTCTTGAAATTAGCATTTCATTCCTGTGAAGTACAGCCTCCACCTATTTCTTCTGTGGATTTTGTCTTTACTGTATTTTCCTAGACAAGAACTAGAAAGATAAGGTGCTTCAGGAAGCAGGCCAGGACTCCTGTCCCAAAGCAGTCAAACTATACAGTAAGATTATAGGCAACTGGGGGGAAACAAAAGAAATATTTTTTTTTTCCATTCCTGAATTTTTGTTTTATAGTACTGCAGTTTTCTTAAGGAGGGCAATTTGGAAACCACCTGAATTAATCAGTAAGTTGTTCCACTCAAATGCTAATAATGTTTTTCAATTTCCTGTTTTCTTTCTGAAGGAAATAAAACAAAACAAAACCCAGAATACCTTGCTGCAAAAAAAAAAAAAATATCCCACAGGTGCTCTGATCATTAGACAGTAAAACACTGGACAACAGATGCTGGATCTGAATGTTTCCAGGATAATAAATGCATTCAGTGTCCCCAGGAAGAAGGTTTTAAAGAGCATTTTCTGCAGAGTGCTGAGTAATTCATCCTCAAAACCTCTGTTTTAGATACAGTGTTAAAAGGAAAGACATAAAAGAAGACAGAAATAAATAGTGATAATGTGCTGCTAAGCTAGGGAAAACATTTTAGAACTAAACAAACTCAATGTTTAAAGTAATTAATTACACAGGAATATGAATTGTTTCTTCAGCATTTAACCCTTCTGCTCAGAGTGCTGTTGGGAACAACAGGAAAAGATTTACTCTGGAAAACATCAAAAGCAGAGACATACACAAGGGTTTTAGTCATATATTTCATTTTATGGCTAGCGTTTAGAAATTTGCTCAAGCATTTTGGGGGCCTTTCTCTTCAAATAAAAGATTACTTCTGGAGCTTGGACCAGCTTTTACACTTATTTCTTCTACCCTTTTGGGATGCTATCCTTTTATTTCTTCCTCAGAGCTAAGCCATTCAGTGTTTTCTGGTGAGTCCATGGATCGTGATGTTTGCCTTTATCCCTATGGACGCTGTTACAGAAGTCAGAACTAAATTTACCTGCTTTACCCTGCTGCTTGCCCGTATAATATCTCTTTAGGTGCCAGATGTGGTTGTCATCCTGCTTTTGACTTCTGAGCTAACATAGATTGCTGCTCTCCTCTGGGAAGAAAGTAACTGGAACATCCCAAGAGCTATAAAGGAGCAGCTGTTTGATTTAACCTCAATTATTTAGTATGGAAAAATCTAATCTTGGAGTATAGTTTAGTATTGCGTTGACTTGCAGCTAACACAAGAAACCACCTACAGAGACACAAAGAGGAGGATCATGTCAGCCCATGTTTTTATAGGATGCACCTTACAGTGAGCTCAAGGAGTTAATTATTCAGGCATCTTCAAACACCAGGCAACTTTACAGAGTTCACAGGGAGTGGAGCTTCTGGAAGAGTCTCTGTGGCAATAATCTGTTGACATCAAGTGGATCAGAGCAGGGGCTTGCGGAAGTCCCTGGTAGCCTGAAAATACCTGATACTGTGGGGTGGTTGTGGAGCAAGTGACCACTTGGCCATGGGAGAAGTGCTAATGGGGGGAACAGGACAGGCTCTGCATGCTCAGCAACTCTGTATTTGCTCTCCAGAGAAAGGCGAGAGGAGAGCAACTGTGACCATCAAGGAGAACGTAGCATGCTTTCAGTGCATTCTTGCATTTATACTATAGCTATGTATCGTCTATTGCATTGTTGTGAGATTAGTTTTTTTTTTTATCATGATGACTTGAGAGTAATTTCTCATTTATCTGTTAACAGCTTCTAGATTGAGATTCATGAATCTCATTTTGTCTGGAGAACAAGTCCTATGAGGAGAGGCTGAGGGAACTGGGCATGTTTAGTTTGGAGAAGAGGAGGCTGAGGGGAGACCTCATTGCCCTCTACAACTACCTGAAAGGAAACTGTAGAGAGGCAGGGGTTGGCCTCTTCTCCCAAGGAAATAACGACAGGACCAGAGGAAATGGTATGAAGCTGCGGCAAGGGAGATTTAGATTAGATATTAGGAAGAATTACTTTACTGAAAGAGTGGTCAGGCACTGGAACGGCCTGCCCAGGGAGGTGGTGGAGTCACCATCCCTGGAGGTATTTAAGAAACGTGTAGACATGGCTCTTCAGGGCATGCTCTAGTGCCCAAGATTATTGGTTTGTGGTGGGGTGTCGTGTGTGGGGTTGTGGGTGTAGAGTTTAGTAGGTGGGTGCTTTTTTTTTTGTGGTGGTTTTTTTTTTTTTTTTAATGTGGTTGGACTCGATGATCTCAGAGGTCCCTTCCAACCACTAAGATTCTGTGATTCTGTGAATATTAAAATTCTTTGAACTCAAATCATTTAGGAAGGAAAAAGAAAAACCTAAGCTTCTTCCAGGAGCTGTCAGGCTTGTTGAATGATACGCTCAACACCAGAGTGTTCTGGAAAAATTGGCTGAGGTATCAGTCCTGAAACATTGCTTGTTTATGGCAAGTTGTAAAGGTGTTTTTGAAGATGACAGTATTTCTCACCTGTAGAGAACTTCTTCCTATGAAGAAAGCTGAAAAATAAATATTTTGCAACTTGGACCCTACAAGCATGTATTTATACTTTCTGCAGAAAGTTACAGAACAGTTCAGATCTGACTTTTTCTTGTTGGCTGCATAATGCAGGCTGTATAGCACATGTTTTATTATTAATTCAATTTATTTTTTAGAGAAAATACGTTTTCAGATTCCATTAGTATTTGCCCATCTTAGGTAGCTGATTGCTATCCTGATACATCTTGAGTTTGTTTTCTCCTGTTCGAGGAAAAAATGTCTTATTCCCTCTTTTGCCATTATTTATGGACTGATCTGAATCACCGTTTGGCCATGCAAGATTACTGGTGCTCATTCTTGCTTAGTCTAAGACAAGAGGTTTGTCTTCAGTGCGAAATGAACTGTGGAGCTCTTTGCCACATGGTGTGGCTGCTGTTAAAAGCACTCCTCCATTCGTCGAGTAATCAGGCAAAGAGATGGACACGGTTCTTTAATACATTGACACTACTCTTCGCTCAGAAGTGCCCACATTGAATATCTCCAGATACTAGAAGAGGGGAAATGTCTTTTGTTTGACTCTTTTCTAGGTATCTTTTACTTAAAAAGCATCCTTAGAGCTGAGCCAGCATGGCTATTTTAATGTTTTGTAAATGAGTTTACATAATATATGTGATCTGTATCTTTATGATCATTATGTTTTGGAAAAAAAAAGTTATATGAATTTTTAAAGTTTTTCTCTATTCTGTCTTACTTCTAAGGCTATTGGATTTTTAATTTATTTTTTTTAAATTATTGCTTTCCTACCAAGGGAAGGGCGCGGCTTTGCAGAATTTGAGCATGTGACTTGAGACACGGATTCAATGTGAGGATTTAGCTTTCATCTTTTTAGTGTATCATCAAAGCATTGCCTTTGCCTACTCCCCAGAAAAGGAAGAAAACAAAGAGAGTGTTTCTGAAGTGTTTCTGAAGCTGAGAAAATAAAAAGAATGAGCTATCCTCAGCAAACCAGTGGCACTTTTTTGCCCACTTAATCTTTTTCTTCCATTCTGAGTCCCAAGTGATCACACAGTTGAGAACAAAAAGTTACGCCCTTATTTTAAATATAGCTAATAGGTGGTGGCAGTGGGCGGTAGCTTAAAAAATGAAAGGGAGACAAAGTGTTCTTTTCACTAGCAAATAGCACATCCACAATTAATATTAAAATATACTGAAACGTCCATCAACCTCAGCATAAATATTTGGCCAGTGGGCCTGTTAGCTGAGGGGTTTGATCACTGTTGTCAGTGATGCATCATTAAGCAGCCTCACTGGCTGAATTGAAAGGCCCCAGCAGACGATGGCAGGTGTTGTAGAGAGGTCCCTGGCTTTGATGACAAAAGCTAGGAGAGAGATGCAGCACTCATGACAGTGATGCTAGCTATCAGAATTAACTGCCTGAGCCTGTTACAGAGGCAGTTCGTAACAGAGGTTCAGTTTCCACAGACGAAAGTCGTATATTGCTTATAATCTGCAAGACAGGTACATTGTAGAAGGTTCGGCAGATGTAGGATGAGACCATCACATGGAAGCAGCTCTGGTGATAAGGTCTCTCTCTTTGTTTCCATTACAGTAGTAAGAACGATTCCAAACATAACCGTGGTAGACATCTCTAACCAGTGGTATCTAGTGAAATACCTTGAAGGTTTTCACTAAAAGGTTTTCAGGTGGAGCTGTTCTTGGCACACACACCCCCAGCCCTGCCCAAGCAAATTCACCTGCTGCTTTCACATAAATTCTTAATTATTTTTTTATAATGTGATAACACACTCCAGGTATTCTTCCCTCTCCATTCACATGCTTTCTTTCAAACTCTGTCAGTGATTTCTTTTTTGTCTGTTTCTCTATTGAATATTGATGCTCTCATAAAGAGGTCTGCATTGTGCTAATGTGCCAGTGCCTGTTGTTATGTCAAATTGTGATTTTAGAGTGAGTCTGTAGTTATAGCATATTTCTGAAACCCATACTATATAGTCTGCAGCCTTAAAGCTGTGCTGAGGTTACTTAAACAAGTGCTTTTAGCATAGTCTATTTGAAAATGTATATTATTCCAAGAATGTATTTCATATGAACCTTTGCATGCTTGCATTGAGCTTGTATATAAGCTTTTTTGATCAAGTAGCTGAATATTAAACAATTCCATTAAGATTTTACGTATTACTTTAATGAAATACATCTGACCTGTAGCAGAAGCACTATGAAGTTTTGGCTTGTTCTGTGGGGGTAGCACGGAGTTCTTTAAATCCGTTACTGTGGATACTAGTGGAAGCAAACTCTTTTTCTTGTCCTTCATCTTTATCTCATTACTGGTAGTATCAACAAAATCTAACGTCTTTTCCATTGTGTTTGGTAAAGGGTGCCATAACACTGGACTTGCATAATCTGGAAAGAAGCCTTTACATCTTAAGGGATGCTTGTCTGGGAGCAAGTAAGGTACTCGGATTCCATCTACATTGCCTGTATCTACAGGGAGAAGTCAGTTTTGAGTGAAGTCATATGTTGCATCTCATTTTCAGTTACGTTATTTCACAGAATCACAGAATCTTCAGAGTTGGAAGGGACCTCTAGAGATCATCTAGTCCAACTCCCCTGCTAAAGCAGGATTGCCCAGAGCACATTACTCAGGGCTGCATCCAGGCGAGTCTTGAAAATCTCCAGAGAAGGGGACTCCACAACCTCCCTGGGCAGCCTGTTCCAGTGCTCTGTCACCCGCACTGTAAAGAAGTTTTTCCGTGTACTTGAACGGAACTTCCTATGTTCTAGCTTGTGCCCATTGCCCCTTGTCCTGTCGCTGGGAACCAATGAAAAGAGTCTGGCACCATCCTCCTTCAACCCATCCTTTAGATACTTGTATGCCATAATAAGGTCTCCCCTCAGCCTTCTCTTCTCCAGGCTAAAGAGTCCCAGCTCTCTCAGCCTTTCCTCATAAGGCAGATGCTCCAGTCCCTCAATCACCTTAGTTGCCCTTCGCTGGACCCACTCCAGCAGTTCCCTGTCCCTCTTGAACTGGGGAGCCCAAAACTGGACGCAGTATTCCAGTTGTGGCCTCACCAGTGCAGAGTAGAGGGGGAGAATGACCTCCCTTGACCTGCTGGCCACAGTCTTCCCTATGCAGCCCAGGATTCCATTGGCCTTTTTGGCAACAAGGGCACATCGCTTGCTCATGGATGATTTACTGTCTACCAGGACTCCCAGATCCTTCTCCTCAGAACTACTTCCCAGCAGGTCCACCCCTAACCTATACTGGTGCCTGACATTCTTCTTCCCCAGGTGCAGGACCTTGCACTTGCTTTTGTTGAACCTCATTAGGTTCTTCTCTGCCCAGCTCTCCAGCCTGTCCAGGTCACGCTGGATGGCAGCACGGCCCTCTGGAGTGTCAGCCACCCCTCCCAGTTTGGTATCATCAGCGAACTTGCTGAGGATACACTCTGTCCCATCATCCAGGTCATTAATGAATATACTGAACAAAATTGGACCGAGTATTGACCCCTGGGGGACACCACTCGTTACAGGCCTCCAACTGGACTCTGTGCCGCTGATCACAACCCTCTGGGTTCTGTCACTCAGCCAGCTCTCGATCCACCTCGCTGTCACCTCATCTAGCCCATACTTCCTCAGCTTCCTAATGAGGATGTTATGGGAGACAGTGTCAAAAGCCTTGCTAAAGTCAAGGTAGATATTTGTTCTACTAGTAGTGATATTTTTATTGTGGACGTGGATCCAGAAATCATGAATACAAATTTGAACATTGAAACAGAAACAGGTATGTGTGAAATGGGAGGCAGTATGTCTCCTTGGTTTTGTTATTTCGCTTGAAAGTCTCAACACCTAGAAGAGAGGAAACTTCAAATGCTATTTGGTGTTTGCTAGAAGTTTGTCCCCGGCTGCTTTCACTAATGGAAAATTCAGATGTTACGGCTTGGAAGTGGGAAAAGCAGAGGGAATTTGCAGCTTTACTCTATACTTCAAAGTGCAGCTCTTGATTCTATGGAAAAGGTGATTAAGGATCACCTCATCACTTCACGTAGGCAGCAACTTAACATCAATCCATCTAATGCTGGGCTATTGAAAATCTGTGAAGATAAATTCAAAACAACTACCAAATATTTTATCCCTTTTCACCACAGTAAAGCTATGTACCTTCTGTATTTGATCCAAAGTCTTTTGAGTTCTTTCTACTTACGCTGCTACATGTAGACTAAGAGCAAGGGTTCAGAAAAGGTCCTTAGATTTGCAAGGAAATTGATATTATGTTTGCAGAGAGGAATTTGAATGTGCAAAATCACGTGATTCTGTATCTGCCACAGTGCAGAACTGCTGGTTTTTTTCAAACCAGATCTTCTGAGATCTAAAGCTTCTAGGGGAAGGTTAAGATGGCATTTGAGCATACTTGGCCTTCAGGATGGAAGATTTAAAAACAAACAAACAAAAAGGGTAGTTTTATAATGAGTTTCCTGCATCCATTGTTTTGTGGAATCACTGTTTGTTATCACTGCTTATTAAGGAATAAGCATTCCTTATGCTTTGTTCTTGAGGATTAAGCCAATATTAAGGATATGGTAACTCTATCAGAGATAAGCTGTTGCATTTAACTGTGGTAGTGAAATCGAGGTTTTCAAAAAAATTGTTAAATGGCCCTTGACTAAACGAGGCTGATTCAACTGGGTGAAATTTAATGTTTGTGTCAGTTGGCAGAATATCAACAAGCTAGAAGCCTTCTCTAATTCAGCAACTCTTGGCAGAGGAGTGCTGCTGAAAAGGATTAAGTGCTGTGGTCTCTGTAGGGTGCTGAAGGGAAGGTTTTTACTCTAGAGCGGTTCAGTAGCTTTTGTAGAACTGTTCTTGTAGGAGAGGTCTGTAACCCTATGGAGGTATACTGACCCTCTCTTTGTTGGTCAACACTGAATTATGCAGGGCAAACAGCATTACGGAAGAAATGATAAAATGCCACAGCATATTTTAGTGAGTGGAGGAACATCCCAATCTGAAGTGAGGGAGTGGTGAACGTTTGGTCCCTGGACATAGTGCAGACACACGCTACTTTTCACAGCTAGTCCTATCGGCTGGTCTCTGTAGCTCTATCAGTGACACAAAGTTGCCTAACCAGGAAAAAGTTGGAAGCTTGTGGCATATGTAAGGGCATTGTTTTGCCCAAACTGGAATGGAAGCCTCTTGTGCCGATCGCAGCTGTCATTTTTTCCACAGGTAATAGTGAAAATATGTAATGTCAGGCTGTGGCAGGTTGTAGGACAACACAACACAACTTTGATCTTCAACTTTGTTATTTGTTAACAGAAAATAATCTTGATTCTAGTATAATTAACATAGCAGTTCTGTTTTTCTGCTGTCCTTTACTTCTACAGAGGCTTTAGACCATAATAATCTAAAACGTTACATTCCATATATTGAGGAATTTTTTTGTGGTAAGTTTTAAAATGTGACTTGAAAACAGGATGAAAAGGCAGAGAGGTAATACAAAGTGAATTTAGAGAAAAATAAATAATAAGAACAAAAATTATTTCCCGTCTCACCATCCATTTTGTTTGCTGCCAGCCTCTTTGTCAGTTTGTCACCACAGATGATGTTTTCTCCTTTTCCATTTACTCACATATTTAAATTGATCAATATTTGTATTGTGCTTGCTGGCATCATCTTATCATTTGTACGCCTACACAAGTGTAAGTTCCATTTCTGTATATTGATCCTTACCCTGCTCTGAAAAGCAGATATAAGTTCTTCTGTCTGCCAAGGCTGACCTTTAGTGTAATTTAAATATCATCTCTGAAAACTGATGGCAACATAGGGGAAAAAGAAAGCAGGAGGTGTTTTTACTGTTTGCCTGTTTCAAAGAAATGCCAGCGTCCCACTGTGGAAGAGGCAGCACGGTAGAGAAGAGATGGCGTAAGCTGTTGTATGGGAGATCAGAGCTTCCCCTCTGTACTGGCCTTTGCCTTCGGCATGTAGATGGTATTTATTCTGATTGAAAGTTTCCCATGAGAAAGAAACCCAACATGCCTGACTGGTCCTGTCAATCCTACTTGCTGGGGTTTTTTTCTCCACCTTCACTTTTCTAATTTAGACTATTCATTGCTACAGATTTTTTTTCCTACTGTGCAACGCAGTACATTGAAAGTTGTGCACAGACTGTGATATTCAGTTTGTACTATTTTTTCGTCTCTTCATCTTATATGGCAACCGTTTATCGATTGTAAAGTTTGTCACACAAAACCCAATCCTGCTGTGTTAAGTCCATTAATATTTTTGTGGTTGCCTTTGCAAAGTGAGAACCTCACTTGAGATCCTGTTTGGAATATGATTTATCTAGAAATGTAGATTTAACTTATTTTAATTTATGATCATTGAGGAAATATTAAAAAAAAAAAGGTCTGTGTCCTGCATTTTTCCTTAAAGATTTCTTTGACTCCAGTGTCCCCTGCAGTTTCTCTACTAACAACATCCAAAAATACCTCAGAAAATGAAGATAAGTGAGGTACTTCATATCCATCTTTTGCTTCTTCCAGCAAACGTTCACTTAGCTGAGTTAACGAACAGCTCAGCAGCCACACAAGACTTGTTTATGTTGTTCTGGGCTGTCTGTGTAATTGCTTCCAGAGCCAACTGAAACCTAAAGAAAAAATTTGCCAAGCTGCAGCTGGAGCACTGCAAACAATCCATGACATTTGGTGAAAGTTTAAATTAACATATGTTATAGCAGGCAACAAGGAAACAGCTGGGAAATATGACAGCTGTTATCCATAAATAATGTTACATTATCAGCACCTATGTTTATATGGAATTTTATTAGGTAAAGATGCAAATAAGTGTTTCATTACTTAACAACGTGACTGCACTGTAGGAGGAACCCTGGCTATCTCCAGCGCTGTACAGTATCTGCGCATGCTGTACAAACACCCTCTAGTCCTCCCAAGCTGACATCTGAAAACTCGAAGTTTATAAGCAGTGATTGATGCTCAGCTTTTAAGCAGTGACATGCTCCCAGAGGTTCAGAAGGTTTTCCCCTCTACTGACACAAGAAGGTTGAAATGATATCTTTCTTCTCCAGAGTTTACATTGTTTGACTCCAGATTGGTGTATGGTCTTTTTTTTTTTGGTAGAACCATCTAAAAGTGGGAAGGGGAGACCTTTTACTCCTTAGACAGAATATTTTCTAGTTATTGGTACTAAGTCTTAATTTTTGTGATTACTTTTTCCTCCTTGATACAGCAAGATATAAGCAATTTTTCTTACAATATCTGTTAAATATATAACGGAAAATTCACTCCTGAGATAATTCTAGTAACTGAGTAGGAAAAGAAACATCTTTGTGCTTCAGTATTTAATCTCTCAGCTCGTCCCTGGATGTAGCAGTGGCAAGCTTAAGCATAGTGAAAGTGAATAGGTCCCCCAACATTGAGCTATGACACGGTATCTTGATATGGATTCTCAATTACTTGGAGATCCTTTGGTTTATACTATACATAACTACATACAGCTGTAATGGTATTAAATAATTATGGTATAGCATAATACTTATAGTATAGCTAAGTAGGATTCTTTGGGACTTATTTTTTAAATCCTGAGCATGTTTGTTTAATTAAGTTTTGAAATAAAAGTAATGGTACGTACTTGGTTCGAACAGGAGAAATTGGCAACAGAATGTTCAGAGTTCAAGTTAAAATACCCACGAGATGTCAGATCCAGGACCTGCCTGTTCAAATTTCTCTGCTGATTACAGACCTGTAAAAAAACTTAATTTAATCATTGATTATAGATGGTGTGTCTAAAATAATAAGAATGGTCAGTGACTACTGTTGTCTTATTTTACAGTGAGCATTAATTTAATACAAAGGTATGATATAACTTTCTTCCAAGTTTTTTAGCTAACATCTGTACAGTTAAAAACAATAATAATAAAAAAAAATCTCCTGGGCAACTATATAAATAATAATCGATTTTTTCCCCAAAGTGATCAGACCCGTAGAAGCAGTGCGGCAGAAAACTTATGTTGCATCAGTTGTCCACTGGGTATTTTTCACTAGAGTGTGGAGATAAGCACTGCCTTCATAAATATTTATCCTGGAATTTTAGCATCTAAAGAAAGAGAGTTGACAATCTTGCTTAGGAAAATAGTAGTTTCTTTGTAAAGCTAGATAGTAATTTAGGTATTGTAAATACAAAGGCTTGTATTGGCAACTACTTATGCTGAGGAAAATATTCACTGGGACTATATGGAGCTTAAAAACAAACAAATGAATGAAAAAGGGTCTTTTTATCATGGGCATGCTTGGCATATTGCTTTTAAATAGCTCTGTAATACAGATAGAAGATACATTAAGAGACCTATTTAATTCAGGCATTTTGCCAAGAATAGGCAATGATGTTGTTTACACTTTATTAATACTGAATAAAGTGAAATTATATTCAATTTTAGCATCTGGAGAAAACATGGCTTACTGAAAGGTCAGACAATTGAGAGGCTGCCCAGGTTCTACAAAATGCAGAAGCTGTGGGTATGATCTGGAGAATCACAGTAAAAGTATCAGCAGAGAATCAAACTGAAAGGAATCTGATCCAAAATGTTTATCCTCTCTCAAATTGCTGTATCACATTCCTTGCAATGCAAATTATTATGTATGCTGGCTCTCTTTAAACTGAGCAAAGGCTATGTAAGAGTAAGTGGAAGCTGGAAAAAATAATTACAACTTTAAACCAAAAAATGGTGTACCTGACCCAAAATTACTTACAGGCAATTTGCCATGCCTCGTGCTAAGAAAAGTGAGGATCCATTTAAAGTAACCAATTCGTAGCAGCAATGGCATAGATTTGCAAAGCTGTACCAAGTTGCTACACTTACTGGGGAGGAACAAATTGGGTCATTTGTCATTGAAGAGAGGTTTTTTCTGCTCGTGATATTTCTTTTCCCTGTGCAGTGAAAACCCGTTACCACCCATCCTCAAGGTCTTCAAATGTGCTCTGGAAAAGCTGGTGGTTTTATCTGGGGTATATCTGGGGTACAAAACATTCAGAATAATCTGTCACCTCTCCCTGGTTTTCTTTTTCTTTTTTTTTTTTTTTTTCCTTAAGAAGTCCCTTGGTATCCTGGTAGCAAGAAGTGATAAACTAATTAAATAACACCTTCATTTGTTGACAGAAGGCTTCCCACACCGCCTTGTCCCACAGAACCTAAAAAAAAAATGAAAAAAAAAAAAATCCTTCACCTTGAGGATTTTCTATGGGAATTGGGAAGAAGATGACATGTGACTGCATGTGTTTTAAGTAGTTTCCATCAAGGGGAAAAAAGGAACAGTGTGCTAGGAGTGTGGAAGTGAAGTCAACGCTGTAACATTTGTAAATATATACAGTGTTAGTAATGCCAGTTTAAGCCCTGCTAATACAGTCCATTAAAAGATTTTGGACAAAGACTTAAGCTGTCCTGCCGTTCTCTTTGAGGGTGTCTTTGTAGCCAAAAGACGTTCTCATTTTGTTTAGAATCTAAGCTTCCTACTTTCTTTGACCTGAAAAATTGTTGTTATTGCAACTTATTATCATCTACTCCCAAGCCATATGTAGCACTGTTATTCTAAAGTTTAAATTCAGAAGGAGAGAAAGAGAAATAATTAACGATATAATTTCTTGAATCAAAGATTATGAATTGACATTCTTGAGAGAGGTCTTCAGCTTCTGCTCACACTGATGTCAAACTTTTCTTGCCTCAGTTATTCTCATACACAATTTCTATTAGGAATCTGATGGGAAAATACCTTCGCTTTCCAGACCTGTGGGACTCATTAATGGCTGCAATGACTCTACTGAATCTAAACAAAATAAATAAAATAAAACCGTGAAATATTCAGCCAGAAAGAAATCTGCATGAAACAGTTAGGAACAATTGAAAAGGGACAGCATATAACTGAAGCTGGAACTTGTTCACACAGGTATGGATGTGTACTCAAAGTTTTCTTCCAACTAAAATGAACAGGGATGTACAGTGGACTGTTCTGAGAAAAAAAATTGGCATTGCTCTGGGCTGTAGAAAGAGTCGCAGGAGCACCCGCTAGTAAAGCTGTGGGGTAGCATTATTTTTAACTGTGCAGCCCAAAGAAATTTTCCATTTTACTTTTTTTTTTTTTTTAGAGACTCCAGCAGTCTAAAAGTCTCAATATCACGTAAACATTCATAGCTACGTCTGTCGTATGTATACCTTTATAGTCTGCAAACACGGTGAGCCCTTTCCACGCATATGCGAGTCTGCGTTTTAGTCCTGCCTTAGATTTCCCCCACTTAATCTCTGTCTCTCCATGTTCTGATTTTCAATGTGGGATAATAACACTGAATTAGAGGACCCCTGAAATAATGTACTCCAAAATGGTCTGCATTTATTTTTAAATGAGAAGAGATCGAGTACTTGTTCCTGCTCTCTAGAGCAACAAAAAGGATGTAAGCATTTTGGTAATAATTAACCTGGCTGTGAATGCAAAGTAGCAATCAAATTGTTTCTTCAGCATTAGTGTATAATCCAAAAGTAGTCTTCTAGACAAGCAGAAATCAAGGACGTAATTTGTTTATCTCGCAGCACATTATGAAAGCTTACTACTCTGAGATCCTCAGGCATGTCAGAAGAACCCAAGTCCTCACTGCAGTGTGAAGGAGTTCTCACAGAGAAGTGTGAAAAACAGAGAAAATATTTAGAATGGTACAAAAAGGTATCACTAATAAAACCTGACCAAATGTGAGTAAATGTGACCTTTAGTGTGTTATGCTTTAAGATATTCGACTAGGGAATTTGTAAGCAACTTGCAGCAGGAAATGATGAGAATGTATTGCGTTTCATAATGTGAAACTCCACGGTGGAAAGCATGTGTTTTAGGTGAAAAAGAGGATGTTATCAGTTAGTGACACTGGTCAGTAGAAAATAGCTGCTAAAACTAAGGGCTCCTGCACTGCATGAGAGAAGACCAAGTGAAAGACCAATAATTGCACATCTGCCAGGAAAAACCTTCGCAATAGGATTAGGAATATAGTTCAGGAAGGATGCAGTCCTTGCTGGTTCAGGCTGGCTGTAAAAAGGAGTTACTAGGAAACGTGGTCTTTCTGATGCTCTTGGCTTCTGTTTCCTTAAGACCACAGAATGATGGCCATGAAGATTTAGACAATACCTGGATGCTTGCAAAGGAAGGTCAGACATGGTCTGGGAAATTAGAGGCCCACGTGTTTACAAAATACAAGCATTTAACTTTATTAATCAGAGATGTCAAGCACTGCAGAAAAAATTATATACTATAGTAATATGGTTGATGGTGAGCATGGAGACCACTGTGCTGATTATAAAACTCTTTGCTAACGATAAATATGAACGTTGTAACTGAATTTTTCTCACAGAGTAATTGTATGATTAGTGGAAATTGTATTTTGAAGTTAAGAGAAAATTAAGAACCATAAGAAAATATATTTGATGGAAAATAAAAAAAAATATGTCTTTTAGAAGAAAAATTAATTGCAGCTGGCTACTAAAGATGATGTAAGCATGTGAGCCATGAAGTGAAGAGCAGGGTTTTTCTTGATGTGCTGTAACCTGTAGGTAGTGAAATCTCCGGTCTGAAGGTTATGTTGCTTGTCACGCACCAATTCACAGTGCTCATCTCCGCTGCTTTTTTGTTCTTGGGTCTGGCTAGACCATTATATCATCTACAAAGAGTGTGGGGGTTTTCCACAGACTTTGAATAAAGACTGCCAGACCCAAGAATTCAAGCAGATTAAAAGTCTTTTGTTCTCTTTTACAACTCTCTCACATATCAGGAACTCATGCAGTACTGCCTTGGATAGGCACTTACCAGCTGTACTCTTAGGATATTAGCTCTCTAGCTTTTAAATATTTGTAAACAAAAAGTGCTACTGTTCACTCACACATAGGTGCACATGTCGGGGGCAATATACATCTTGAATTGAATGTATTATTAAATAGTGAGATATGCTGATAAGTGTTTTGCCACAGGTCTGTATCCTGAAAGTAGATTTTTAAAAAGTGAGACAACATGATGGCAGTTCTTGATCCATAATTCATTGATCTAAGCTTCTATTACCATATATAGTTAACTAACTTTAGCTGTTTAAGTAATTAGCTAAATTAGAACAGTACAGCTTTCCAAAATAAGAAAAGCCAAACCTGCCAGCCCATCCCATCCCCCTCCTCAAAAAAAAAAAAAAAAAAAAAAAGGCAAGCCGAAAAATTTCCCCTTCTTAAATTTTAGGTCTGAAGAGAATGAACATGGAGAAGAACAAGGAGAAAAGGAGGCCCAAAGGCAAGAAAAGCTATTAAGGGGAATATTCAACAAAGAAAGGCATCGTATCTTGTATGGTATTTTTTTTAATAGTTTGAATTGCCCTATGAGTGTACAAGAAATAGTACAAGAAACAGCCCTGACGGGATCGATATCTCAATGAAAAGGTGAAAAGTTTTCCCCAACCTGAAACTTCTCTAGCTTTTTCACTTCTGGGGAATACCGGCATGTTTCCTTGGAGGAGCTAAGTTTCTACGCACATTCACGGATGCATGCACAAGTCGTGCCTAGTGTTTTGGCAAGGAGACAGTAATACCCCATTTTCTGTCATAATTATGGTCTTCTAGAGATATGATATGAACACATCGTGATCTTTTCCTTAGTTGGGTAGTGTTGCTGCCATGACTTTAGATTTAGGAGTTCTTTTTGGTTTTTGACATTTCTTATCTTAGAGAACAAGCACCATCTGGAATGTTAATAGAGAAGGAGAAGCAGATAGTGCAAGCTATCATTTTGTGCAGTGAAACTGATTACAGATCAAGGACTCTGTACGTAAAGCAAGTTTGCTGCTGGCCTTTGGGATGAATGTCATTATAGATGATGTAAAAATATTCCGTGAGTATCAATACTGTTGTCCCATTCCTGTGTACTCGTACTCATCTACTGTTAACTCAGCAATCACAAACTTTACACTGCTGTGTTGCTTACTTTAGTACAGAAATCCGTGCTATCCATACTCTATTTTTTTATAATCCTTTCATAAACTGTGAAAGTGAAACTTCGAATGAAATCAAATACCTCTATGAGCATGTCGCCTTGCTGGACAATATTCTCATCTCCTGAGCTGTTTGTGATGATGATCGTACTTGATGTTTTGATACATATAGTGTGGCTGAAAAATGAAGTGCAGCGTGTATGCCCTGGAGACCAACAGGGCTGTAGGATCAGACCCATACTATCAAGTCAAATGAAAACTTTGTCCCATCTCATAGTGGATTTTGCCTTTGTTTACAACGAGAAAAGGGGATAAGGAGATTTGGTTTATTTTGTTGTGGAGAGATCTTATTAGAATTGTTTTTGCAGAGTGTTGGCCTCTTTGAACGGCATGTACCTCATGCAGCATCAAACCTTCACCTTTGAAACTTGGAGAGGGAGGGGAGACCAGGATTACACAGGAGGTTGTATGAGAAGCTGATTTTACTGCTGTAGTTTTCCAAGGCTATTAAATAATTTGCATTTTTGAAAATCAACATTACACATATGCACATATGGATTTTGGACTTTTTTTTTTACATTATTCTAAATAACGGTACAGTAACAATTTGCATTGATTTTCAGTGAGTTTCTCAACTGTGGCAAAAATCAGACTAAAGGAAAAAAATATTCTTATTTCTTCCAACAATAATCATCCACTACCGTGACCTACTCCATTCTTCTCATTTCCTGCTGCATCCTTTGAGGATGCAATTTCTAGAAGTCAGGCTTTGATACTGAATCCTATCTTTAAGGTTTTGTTACCTACAGTGACTACATTACATGATGAATTCCACTGTGTAACTATTATGTTATTGAAGGATAAGCCAAATGAGTAGAAAATGTAGCGAAGCCTACGTGGAGTAAATATAAAATCATGTAACGTGATTTTGATTTTTTTATTTGAGGGATGTGTGGCTATAATACTTCATTGATTCACAACATTAACAGAGCTGTCCCTGAAGAATAGCCACGAGCAGGTTGAAAGCTTATGGTTAAGAATTAAGAGGCCAAGACAACAAAGGAAGCCTTGTGGTTGGCTACTACTACGGGCCGCCCGATCAAGGGGAGCCTATTGAGGAAGCCCTCTTACTCCAGCTACAGGAGGCATCATGCTCACAGGTTCTTGTCCTGCTGGGGAACTTCAACCGCCCTGACATCCGCTGGAGAAGTAGCACAGTGAGCTGTAGGCAATCCAAGAGACTCCTGGAGTGCATTGAGGATAACTTCTTAAGCCCTACCAGAGAGGATGCGATACTGGACCTGTTGGTCACCAGCGCAAGCGAGGTAATCAGTGATGTCGAGATTGGAGGCAGCCTGGGCTGCCACAGTCATGCACTGGTGGAATTCGCAGTCCTGAGGGATATGGGTGGGGCAAAGAGTAAAGTCAGGACCCTGATTTTTAGGAAAGCAAACTTCCAGCTCTTCAATAGGACCCCCTGGGAAACTGCCCTCAGGAACAAAGGAGCAGAATAGAGCTGGAAGATCTTTAAGGACGCTTTCCACACAGCGCAAGAGCTCTCAGTCTCCAGGTGTAAGAAATCAGGAAAGGAAGGCAAGAGATCAGCATGGCTGAGTCAAGACCTGCTGGTCAAACTAACGGGCAAGAAAGAAATGCACAGGCAGTGGAAGCAGGGACAGGTATCCTCGGAAGAATATAGGGACACAGCTTGGCTGTGTAGGGATGGGGTCAAGAAGGCCAAGGCACAGCTGGAGCTGAACTTGACAAGGGATGCAAAGAATAATAAGCAGGGCTTCTACAGGTGTTTCAGACAGAAAAGAAGGGTCAAAGAAAGTGTAACCCCCTGATGAGCAAGATTGGCAAACTGGTAACAAGGGACAAGGAGCAGGGTGAGGTACTCAACTTTTTTGCTTCAGTCTTCACTGGCGACCTCTCTTCCCACACCTCCCAAGTGGATGGACTGCAATAAGGGGATCGGGGGAGCAAAGTCTCTTCCACTGTAGGAGAAGATCAGGTTCGTGACCACCTGAGGAACCTGAACATAGAAAGGCCTATTGGACCTGAAGAGATGCGTCCCAGAGTCCTGAGGGAATTGGATGATGTTGTTGCCAAGCCACTCTCCATGATCCTTGAAAAGTCATGGCAGTCAAATGAAGTCCCCGGTGACTGGAAAAAGGGAAACATCACACCCATTTTTAAACAGGGTAGAAAGAAGGACCCTGGGAACTACCGACCTGGCAGCCTCACCTCTGTGCCTGGGAAGATCATGGAACAGATCCTCCTAGAAGCTATGGTAAGACACATGGAGGACAGGGAGGAGATTCCAGACAACCAGCATGGCTTCAATACAGGCGGGGGGATGACAGGATTGAGAGCAGCCCTGCCAAGAAGTACTTGGGTGTACTAGTGGATGAAAAGCTGGACATGAGCCAGCAATATGCGCTCGCAGGCCAGAAGGCCGACTGTATCCTGGGGTGGATCAAAAGAAGCGTGGCCAGCAGGTCAAGCGAAGTGATTCTGCCCTTCTACTCTGCTCTGGTGAGACCCCACCTGGAGTACTGTGTCTAGCCCTGGACTCCTCAGCACAGATAAGACATTGGAGTGGGTTCAGATGAGGGTTACAACAATGATCAGAGGGTTGGATCCCCTCTCCTGTGAAAACAAGCTGAGAGAGTTGGGGTTGTTCAGCCTGGAGAAGACAAGGCTCAGGGAAGACCTTATTCCAGCCTTTCAGTACTTAAAGGGGGCTTACAAGAAAGACGGAGACAAACTGTTTAGCAGGGCCTGCTGTGATAGGACAAGGGGTAATGGTTTTAAACTAAAAGAGGGTAGATTTAGACTAGATATAAGGAAGAAACTTTTTAAAATGAGGCTGGTGAAACACTGGAACAGGTTGCCGAGAGAGACAGGACGTACCTGGAAACATTCAAGGCCAGGTTGAATGGGGCTCTGAGCAACCTGACCTAGTTGAAGATGTCCCTGCTCATTGCAGGGGGGTTGGACTAGATGACCTTTAAAGATCTCATCCAACCCAAATGATTCTATGATTCTATGAACAAGGAATTATTTCGTTGCTTTTCATCAGCTGTATTCTGCTTGAGTAACAGTTATGATTCTGTTCTCTGCATTTAAAATACTTTTACATTAAGCAAACCTGATATCAATGTGGAGGAACAGGAATGATTCAAATGAGGTTGAACTATCAAGGTTGACGAGCGTATCACAGAATGAAAGAGCATGTTTCTCTGAAGTCTGTTTAACGCCAGCACATGCAGATCTTAGATGTGAGGATGAACTTAACACAAAGGCAATTCTGAGCTCCTTTCTCACAGTTATTTTGTGCCTTAAAAGTTGCACATCCATGCTTTCCGTTTGAGTACGTGTTGCTTTCCCAATATATCTGCAGAAAAGTGTGGTTTATCCCCTGGGACAGAAAGAGACTCTGCCTGTGAGGAAGTGTGAGGGAGGCATGTTGAAGGAAACTATATCAGAACCTATCAAACACTGAATATGTTATCTTGTTAAACCGTGCTTATCCTACTGTAGGCTGTGGTGCTAATGGGCCACTGACACAGTGTCAGTGAGATCACTTTTCTGCTCAGCAATCTGTTCTGTGACTGTCCAAATCATGACCTCAATTAGGCAGACTCAGTTTTGTTGCGGCACAGGATTTTTCCCACTAGAAAGCTAATGGAACCTCCAATCTATGTTTTTATCTTTAGCATCCTGAATAAAGGTTCTCCTTTATTAGAAACAAATGTTAGAAATAATCTCAGGCTCACATCTACTGTGAAGGAAGAGATAAAGCCCAGTTTTTCATCATGCCATTAAATAAATTTCAACTGCTACCTGTTCCCCCAGGTGAGTAAATGAAAAGTGGAACGATTAAAATTGTAGGTGATAATAATTTGAAATTTGTTTCCTTTTCTACCCGTTTACCTACGTCATTTTCCCTTTAGCCCTCATCATCTCTGATTTACTTAATTACTGCACCATTAGTATCCATTCTTCTTGGTTTCAAAACCCTTCTTGCTAAATTCTTAATGGTATTTCTTTAAGAACACAATTTCCCATGTCTTTCAGAATTACCAGATGAAACTGTTGTCAGTAATGATCAGATCAAAAGAGCACAGTGACCTGCATGCTACTTATGATATTGTACTTGCTATGGCAACCACGGCTGATGTTTAAGGTGTTTATTAATTTCCAGGACTACTTGTCCTCAACTGCCACTTTTCCTTACTGAAGGCTGTGTGACCAAAAAGGACGTAACGTGAGATACATGGCCCCCGTTTTACGTTCTTCCTGAAGATTCTTCCTCCCCAAATCTCTTTCTTTCCTCTGCTGCTCTGGAGGGCTTCCACCTTTCTCCCCAAGCTGGCTCTGTCCCAGGAGGAGCTTTTTGCATTTTGCTAATAGAGAGAAGAGGTTACAAAAGTGCTTCTATTTGTCCTCTGCCCTGAATGAGTTACTCTGGAAAACTGTTGGCAGTTGAGGGAAGTCGGGAAGTGTCCGTTCTGTTCCTATGAATGTTCTGGAGAGAAGCAAATCTAAACTATGGAAAAATGTGCATTGAAATGCCCCGCATTTGTCTGTACCCTGTAGGAACTACTTGCAAATAAAGCCATTTTTAGAATAGTGACATTCTAGGAAAGGCCAAATCTCAGCTCTTGCCAACTAATGCAGCTCCAACGGCAGAAGAGCAACAAATAAAGAATAGGGCAGCTGAAACACAAGATGCCTTCAGGTACTGCCTGGGCCTTATATATGGCACCCTTAGCTACTCTGAAGTCATATTGGTGGTGTTGACTTGGCCAGGTGGCATAAGAAACATGTAGAATAATACTGTCTCCAACCACATTTACTGCAAGGAAGGAGTGAGATTCCCAACTAAATAAAAAAAAAGTAAAAGCCTGCAAGAACTGACAGCACATTACATTGAGACCAGCATAAACCAACACTGAGTACCTCAGCCTTGTGACAATGACTGTAAGAAGAAAAGAAATGGCACTACACCGGTTCATCTTTTGTTTCACTGACTGTAATGAGAATAGGAAATGGTGCTAATTTAACCCATCGTTTCTTCTTCTGAAGTACTCCTAGTGGTTCTCTTCAGATGCTCTTTTACATGGCTGCCAGTCCCAATCCTCTCCCATTCTGGAAGTACACACACATACTTACAAAGGAGTTTGTATTTAGTACTTTGCTAACATAATGCAACTGACAGATTTGTTAGCAAAAATTTTTTTTTTCTGTCAGGCTGAACAGTAGGCTACCTTAATTCACTGAATATGCCAAGTATACTAATTTGGTGAGAGCTCTTTCTCCTGATACAGATTCTGACTGCGCATTTCCCATAAGCGGATTCCTATTCAATCCTTCATGCACACTAAAGTTTGGTGCAAAAGCCGGTGTTCTCCTGTTGTTTCTTTGGAACACTGTGACTCACACCTTTTATTTCAAAATAATTTCAAGGACAGCTCATAAAGAGATGAGCTAATGTACTGTACTCTAATTAGTGGGTTTTTTTAAAGAAACATTGTTTTGTGAGCAGAACCTGGGTTTAAAAATTGTTCTTCTCATGGACTTGTGCCTTACGTCCCCTAATTACTTCCTACTGCCAGTTACAACATTTTACTCCATTTCTCTCATTATTTCTTGACAATCCCCCTCTTGCAGCAAGCCTATCTCCCTCTAGCATCCTCAGTTTATTTGGCTGGACAAATTGCTGTGGCTTGTTCACAGCACATGTGTGCTGATTTGCTGGTTCTTATCACTGAAAATGGGAAAAGATCTTTCCCTCAGCTGAGGCAATAATTTGGATTTTCTTTTCAGTAGTCAACCGTTTTCATGATATTTGCAGGAATTTCACACCTCTGAAAGCTATGCCTTTTAAAAGGGGACCAAGAAGTTCAAGGGTTATTAAGGGAGACAGCCATATGGAGAGACTGTAGATTTCATCTTATCATGAAACTGGAGAAAATAATGTGTGACTCCAAATGAATTTGGGGCAGGGGAGAATTAGTAATGTTGATCTAAGAAATGTTTGTATTGTTTTGAAAATCAAATCAGTTTTACAATTGCATGTGGTCATTATAATTTTTGTAGTTATTCATTGGTGAGGATAAACATAAAATCTCTTGTTGATGAAAACTGTCAAACCTATTTTGAGTGAATAACAATATTTTTCACCTTGTTTGTATTTATGAATATTAACTAGTGGCTCTTCAATATCCCTACGAAAAGCATGCACGATGTCAATATCTCTGGTACAGGGAAACAAACCCAAACCCAACCCAAACCCCCCAAAAGAAATGAGAGGATAACTTTCGGAGAAAGGATTAAAATTCTATCATCTGACCAAGTCCATCTCAACTACTTCTTTGACCACTACACCGTGAGTTGACATCAGGTCTCTCTTCAATGTCTTAGAAGATAGAGCAATCTTTCCCCAATCTTGCTAAAGATGTCAGAAGAAGATGGTATGGAATATTATTTTCCCCATTGGCGAAATCATCAGAAAACTGCTCTGCTTTACGCTGTCAGGTTTCTGTCTTCTGGTATGTTTCACACAGAGAACATCAGTCGGAAGCCCTTGCCCTGGTTTCGCTTTTGCTCATTAGTTGTTTCTAAGCTATCCTTTGGTTTTCTGTTCTCTTTCTATCTGCTGGTGTCTCTGAGCTGTATTTTCTTCAACTTTGATATACGTAACCACTAATTCATTTTCTTGGCATATATAATTTTCAGTTTTCTTTTGTAAATGTTTTCTCATTGGCCTTCCTTCCTATCCATATCAGTCAGGTCAAGGGAGCATCTTTGCAATAGGTTACTTATTAACTTGTGCCACTTCAGAAATGTTGACACATGCTGTATAGCTTTTTTGCCATATAAAAGTATTGGCATAGTAAAATGTATTAAAACCGTGTACTGATAGATCGTCTAATTGTCTAGTTGGAAAAGAAATATTAACTTCAGGGGAACATATGAAATAGGAAACCTTAACCTGTATAACTTTCTTTAAACCAAAGCAGAGCAATTCATAATACCAGAGATTAACGTAGGAAGCAGATACTGCTGCTACTTAAGCTTCTTCCAAAGCAGTTGCTGGATGTAATTTCCAATAGGGACTGATAGGTGAAGCCATACAAGAAGGGCATGACTCAAAATAAATGTTTCCAACCAGCTAAAACAACTGGCAGTGCCCCACAATCCCATTAACTCTGGTGATAGCACTCAGAGGCCTTTCAAGAAAAAAATGTCTATTGCCACAAAATATTATCAAATGGAACGGATTTTTTTTTTTTTATTACATGGAAAAGGTGAAGTAACCTTCTGAATATACTGTATTTAAAAAGAAAGTTGAAATTCATAGAGTGAAAAATTATGAGCTTGGGTTTTTATAAGATTTGAAAGGTCAGGAGGGTAAGCAGATGGCTAGCTGTAGAATTTATTGCGCTTTTAGCAATTGTTTTGATGTTCCAGGTGAACCCTTGCAAGCTTATGAGACTGTAAAATTCTACGACCCTGCATTAGAGTGAGGATTATGCTCATAATATGCATGTGATTTTTAGAGATCAATCTATCACTCGTTTATTATCTGCCAAAAACTCATGGGATTCAGTGTGATTAATATCTTAAACTATGAATTTTACTGTTCTACATTAATGCATCCCTTTTTTGTCCATTTTGCGTTTGTTTCATTTATGAAAATAACACAAATAAGCTTATGATAACAAAGTGATACCCTGGTAACGCTGAGCAACTTTCCAGCAACATTTCAGCACTCCAAAATGACACGAATTTACAAGGCATGTAAAAATATTAGGTATTCAGTGATGACTACTGCTCACACTTTCTCACATATAACAAGCTATCCTCAACAGATCCAGTATTATCGGGGTCTCGGTACAGTACCTTGAGAGAAGGTTAACAACTTCAGTACAGAAGCATCAACACAGGGCTCAGGGCGCCCAACCAGCACCTATGCAGCAGACAACAATGATGCCAGACTGTTACATCTGTTCTTACAGTAGCCCTGTAAAAGGCAGTCCCCTCTCTTTAGATGCATTGAGTTCCAATGGGTGACATTTCATGTCTCTTCAGGAATATTTGTTAAGTCAAGAGACCTCTAACCATGTAAACAGCACGTGAGACTATGCATAGGAATTAAGCCACTTTCCTGGGCTTGCAGCAATAGCTTCAGTGCAGATCAACACAAGAATACAGTGAATTTGACTGTGAAGCCCATATGACAGGCCCACCTTGTTATTCTGACTTTCATAAGTGAAGTACAAGGCCATGCAAGTGGCATCTCGTCCACAACTGAAGTTCCTGTTGCAGTACTAATAATGAAATAATGGTAAAAATGTCCTGGTGTCCCATAGGAGTTGAAAAGCATAAATGCCTTGTTTCTGTCTTGAAGAACTTTCTAAGCCTTTTTTCAAAGATGGCACAGCTTCTGTGGTTGAATATCCCATGATAGTAAAGACTTAGTATGAGAAGAGCTCTAGTGACTTCCAACTAATCCAGCTCACCATTGGATTCAGGCTCCTGTCTGGAGGATACAATCCAAGAACAGCAGGTGGGACAAACAAAGATGGCCATCAATATGTTCTTAAACTTGGTAAAGAAAAGACAACATTTCAGTATTTCCCAACTTGGGACAGAAAAGGCAAGAACTGTATTTTTTCCTCAGTTGAAGAGATGTGCAAGTTTCACATGCATTTGCTCATTTTACAAGTTTGTGTATGTGTTGATACACATCTGCATGGCTGTAGAGAAGACCTATTACCCTGTTTATAAATTCAGCTAACATCTTGATTAGTTCCCTTTTTTGCCAAAATGGTGTTTAATTTTTCAAGAAGCAGCTCATTCAAATTGTGGTAACGAAATAGGTAATTTTCTTCATTCCAAACTCATGTTCTAGCAAGATTTCTGGTGCTGAGCAGTGGTAGAGGAAGGAGTAGGGCTCACAGGAGGCCAGTGTTCTCCTGAAACTAAGCAGTCTGATTTTCAAAAGCTGTGTCTTGTGTTCTTACTGAAATAAGGTGCAGCAGCTGTATTTAGGTAGATATCTATCCTATTGGGCAGGAAGGAGGACAAATGGAAATGGTAAGAGCAATGACTTTGCAAAGCTTATGCCGATGAAATCACTTACAGCTATGTAAATGTAGTGCTTTCACCATGGAAGGTGTTATTTGTTTGTCATGATTTTGAGCCTTGATTGTTGAGCTCAGGTTTGGGTTGTGCTGGTGTCACAGTGGTAGGACCCCATTACGTTTGAATGTATAGTGACTTGAAGTTTGCTACCTAAGGTAAATTATCAATAATAATTAGCTTTCGATTCAAATTCCGTTGTCACTATCTGCACAGTTTGAAATCAGAGGGAGCCCAAGCACTGAATCTAAATGGTTGCTTGTCAAGTAATTCCACCCCATCTTCCCACCAGCACCGCCCCCACCCCAATGCAGCGCCTCTGTGTTCACTGGAGTCGGTGCTTAGTTTCTGCACAAAAATGAGCAGTTAACTAAATGCTAATTAAAAGCAGCATGTTGGTTTATTGTGCTCAGTAGGAGCAGTCACAAAAGAACATGAACCTGAATTAATTTTTTACCCTTTTTTTTTTCTTTAATCTTAGCAGGCGCCAGGGGGGTTGAGGAAAAGCCTATTTGAGATGGGCCTAAAAAGCTTCCAATCCTGTGAAATATTTTGTTAGAGCCTCCCGATACCAATGCGCTAGCTCCGCTGCCTATCAGATCAATATGCCACAACTTCTGAAACCGCAAGATGTCTCAGGCTTGTGTTAGTCCCGGTACCACTAGTTAGCTGTGGGCTTGATCCCATGAAGTTTGTTGATGTTATTGAGACCTGAAGGCATTCAGCAGCTCACAGAGGTGATCACTATCCATACTGATTAATCCCTACAGGCCTGATCCAAAGTCTATTGCATTCAATGAGGTTTTATGTTTTACTTCGATAGGCTTTAGGTTAAGCCTTAAGATATGGGATAGAGGCAGATAATGAGGGCAGGATGAAAGGTAGATCAGGTAGAGGACCATGAAAAGAACTAAAAGGTGAGGAGGAGAAGCTCATCTTATACACAGAGCAAACTCAGTTTGTTTATCATCTTGGGCTGCGTTGTAATACTCGTGGGTGATAAACCCTACAATTAAAGAGAAGAAAAATCAGTTGTTTATTGTTGGCAGCATTCAAAAATGGATCTGTATGAACCAAGGATAGACCTTCACTGTCTCAGTGGAGCCATACTCATTTGCATTAGCAGGTAATGTGATTTTATATAGTCATAGATCCATTTTTGAATGCTGCTATCAGCAGAGGAGAGGAAGGATTTTCCTGTGCTTTTAAGTACAAAAGAGCTGGTTCTGTTAACTGTTTAGACAATGTCAAATGTTTGCTGCCTTGGTTTGTCTCAGTGAAGCATGTTAAATCCAAATGCATTTTTGAGGTTGAGTTTACTGGCCCATGATAACTGAGGTGTGCATGTTTGGGTTGATCCACCATGTTGTAGTATGAAGCTTACGTGAAGCATCCTACTCTAGGTCTTTCCCATCACTGTCTCTTACTTCGTCCCCTTGCTTGGCTGTTCATGTGAGTAAGGTTGTGTGGCCGTCTCAAGGCTTGATGACCACCAACCGAATTAGCAGACATTTCACCTCCAGACACATCAGCTGAGATCCAGCATGCTGTCAGAGGGAAACTTTTTCATTAACCTTCTCCTTTAACTCCCTACTGGCACTGTTTAATGTATGAGATATCAGTATGATAGGGTAGAAGAGCACTCATTTTAGAGGAAACACTGGATCACACAGTGATAACATCACTCTGATAACATCAGTTATGCATCTGATAGAGTAATACTTCATATGACCAGTAATGATTTTACTATGAGATCTTTAAGCAACGAAATATTTGCCAATACACCAAGAAACACATTTACCATAGAGTCTAATCCCATTACATTTTATTGTAAAAGTGATGTTTGTTTCGTCATTCCTCTATTTCTCCAAAGAGCATAGGAGAGAAAGCAAAAGTTTAAAGTCAGTTTTGGCTTAAGCCAGGTTCATAACAGCTCCAAGAGTGCTTTAACTTGAGGTAGCCTGGAACAGCCCCCTCTGGAAGGCTGGAAAACACAGCTTCACCACAACACCGACGGGATCCAGGCAGTTTCCGTATCTTTGTAGTTCCAGTAAAGCTACACATGTGGTGCCAGGACATGTGTCAGTGTACAAGTGGAGGGCTGACAAGAGTGGAAATCAGCAGAAAATATCCAAGCAGAATGCATTACTACACATCCTTTTCTTACCTAACCATTCCGTCGTGCTATGCCAGCCATTTGTCAGATCATTTGGCTTTCTCTTTCCACTCTATTGCTTTCCTCCAGGTCTTAATTTCCTCTGGCTGAGAAGGAAAAATCAGACTGTAATGAGAGGCCAAGATATCTTCAGATTTACCGGTGTCAAGAAGTATTTGTAATCTTTTGACAATCTAACCATATAAATCTGAGATTTGAATTGTTTCAGATACACACCAGTTATTTTCTTATAAAGCCTGAGAAAAGTTAACAGGTTTTCATGCTTTGCTCAAAGCTCATAAGAAGGATAAAGATCTTCAATACTACCAACTAATGGAGTTATTCCTTAGCTCCGGATTCATCCTTCCAGCTCCAGTGACTCTGTGAGTGGGGTTATCTTCTAAAAGATTCTGATCCAGTATCTTTAGTTCTGAAGACCTCTTCTAGTGTTCAGAACACCCCTATTTTGCTGGTCTAAGTGAAATTAAGGATCCTATGATACTCCCATATCCTTTTCAGCCAACTTCTAACTGATCTCTTCTCTAGCAAAGTACTTTAACATACTTTATGCATTCAGCAATAATTTACAGTATTATTCATTGAATTATTACTGGTCATCTGTGTCATTTTAACACGTTAAAGAATCTCTCTAACTTCAAGAGCAGCTGTTATAGCAGGTTGAAAAAAATCAATGGCCTCTTCCCATCAGATAGCACAAATCCCTTCATGAAAACTGTGGTTTCTCATTGAATGCCAACAATCTATAATGATTCAGGACCACATGAACAGAAATGAGCTCAGTCACAAGCCTGTGACAGAGGTTTGAAGAGATGTCATGAACTTTTGCTCTGAAATCATCAATCTCTTTGAACTATAGGAGATTCCCCACCACCTGTCACTTCTTACTTCCTTTTTGTTAGATGGTCCTGACAAGTAGAGAAGCACAGGTCTGAATTTATTGTATGATCATGCTAAGCTTTCTAGGAGATCCCACTGTTGAGGGAACTCATTTCCTATCTACTTTTAAAACCTGTTCTAATCTCTCTCTTTAAAATACACGCTATATAGTCACAAATATGGATCTTCAAGAAGTCAACGCTTTGTACAAAAAATTTTAGGAAAAAGCTCAAAGAAAGGAAGTTACCTATGTGGCCTGTATAACAACTGTGCACACCAGATCATGGGCCCTATCACTGTCAGAAAACCTCTTCTTCCAGTGGGTACTAGCCCCCTTTTTTCCACCAGACTGTTTTTCTCTCCAGAGTTCTCCAGATGCCTTGGTGCATGTTTCAGATCCCTGGCAGGACAGAAACTGGCAGCTAGAAATGTCTGAAGGGGTTTTGGCTCAGTGGAAATGAGGTGTGAAAACATGAAGCAAGCCGGTGTTATCTTTGAAAGTATTACTCGATTCTGAGTACTAGAAGTGTTAGCATCATTGAGAAAATACATAAATTGAACTAATAAATAACCCTCAGAACTATTATGGTTTCTCATTATGCACAATTTTAGCAGCATATATATACTAATTTAAAACTGTTTTATTTTAGAACTAATTGAAGATCATTTTTTCTACCTGTGCACTAATGGAGTTCCATCATAAAATCTGATCTGTATCCCTTAAAATTCGTTATTTAATCCTTATGTTGTAAATTAATGCTTTGAGAAAGGAGGTGCTGTGATGCTCCTTACCTCGCAGGGAGGTCTGTGTAGCCCTGTCGGGTCTTCACAAGCAGCTGCAAAGTTTTCAATTGTGTTCTTAAGGTTAATATAAAATAAGTCAGGATCCTATTTGGATCGTGTGTAGGTCTGGCATGGTAGGTGCCAGGCAGCGAAGAACGTAAAACAAAAGGTGAGGCAGCTTTTCTATTTAGTAACAATAATAATATGTTTTTAAAGGGTTGTATAACTTCTCAAACAATTCCACGGAGGGCTCTCTGAAGGGTTAAAAAAATATGCGTTTTTTGGATTCTGAAGGAATGAACAATAAGGCTGTTGCTTTAAAAATTGAGTGTCTTTGGGACAGTTCGGTTGTGGGTTTTTTTAAAGTTGAAGACTTAGTTAAATGCTTTATCAAATATTTAACAAATATCTCAAATATTATAATTAGTATAAAATTCTTTCTTCTGTAACTTTCCTGAAACATATTTGGCACATGATACAGTAACTGCACTAGACTTAAACCCCACAGATTTTACCAAGCAGTATGTCTTCTTCCTTGAGCATTGCGTGTGTTCTTTTGTAAAGCAATCTGGTTTAGATATGCTGTCAAGATTTATATAAAAGTGTTAATGGAATTAAAGTACAGCTAATATTGATGATAAAGGAGTTTTTATATTGTTCAGTAAAATTACTGCAGGCTACCCTCAGGGCATTTTATTTTTTTTCCTGTTGAAATAATGCACCTTAGAGCCTTCCTGATTTTGTCCTGACAAAAAAAGCCGCTACAAAACAGAAAAAAACCTAAAAGATCATCCAAGATTAAAAGCTTTACATTAAAATTAGTAACACTTCCCTATAAGTATAGCATGTAACAGCACATCTGCAGAGTGCAAAAGGGTTTCAGAGACTGGTCGTATCTTGAATGGTTGATTGATGCTACTTGCAGACACGATGTCGAGGGCTATGAAAGAAGTAATTGCAGAGTTTCTATTTGTCACAATATTCCTTGATGGGATTTCTGATGTTAGTAATTTGTCACCGTGGTTCATTGTCTTGCCGGATGTCAAACAAAATGGAGATGCCAGAGAACTGATGATTTGCTTTAAGAATGTCAGTGTCAGGACTGTGGGAACAGATTTATAATGAATATTGGGGCGGCTGCGAAAGGGCCGGCGCTCGGTGGGGCTCTGGCTATAGGTGGCAGATTCAGGAGAGAATCACCGGGTGCCATGCCCCTGTTCAGACTCCTGATTACCTCCTGGCATCTCACCCCAAAAGTATTTGACGATGGTGGTGTCTCGAGCTGAACTAAGTATATTATGTATCTACTTAAAATTTGTTAAGTGGCAGGCGTGTTTGGGAGAGTCTGTCATGGCGTTTCCCCCTGAGCTTACAAATTGTGCAGAAGGGTGTCTCTCCCTGAAATGCTTCCCCTCAACACGGTAACACAAAAAAGCTATTTCAGGATAGTAACTTCCTATCATGGAGTAAAAAAAAAAATAATTATTGATAGGTTTTCCTTCAGCTGCAGAGAGAGATGATCTTGGGGGGGGGGCGTGTTTCTGAGCTAGCCCTCGTGTGCCTGGGGCAGCTCTTACCTCTGCCACCAAACCCTTTTACAATTTCTCTCATGCTACCTGGTCTTTCACTCTGCCTCATCCATGGAGGGATATAGTGGGGAAAATAATATTTTGCTCTGCTTTTACTGTCTTTGTGTAATCTATTTGCATTAAAAAAATCTTTAAGGCATAGACAAGTCCTTACCGTACAAATACTTATTGCCTAATAGGGAGGGAACTTGACCTTGATGGAGGGGGGGATTCATTTATATAAATCATAATAAATCACATTCCTTTGTTTAGGTGATGTTCTGTATGGATTTACCAGGAAAAAAAATATGCAGGAGAATCTATGAATGGAACTGGAATTGAAATCCTGGCATTTCTCAGACACTGTTCCGTTTTATTGTTATTCTTCAACAGTTCATGCATAAATAAATGATAGGAAGGGTCACTGATCTGCTCTGGAGAAAGACAGCTATGCCTCCTCTCATATCAGAACATGGAAAAACAACATAATGATTAGACATGTCATTGATGGCAAGTCCCAGGTATAAGCTGCTGTAATCGCTCTGGGGAAAAACCAAAAAAAACCAACAAAACAAATGGACATAACGGAGAAGCTGACTGTCAAAGCACATCTCAGTAAAGTGCCTGTGCGAGCTGAGGGAGTGTAAATAAAGGCAGAAGGAAAATAATGCGATGGTAAAAATAAACAGGGTGCAAAAAGATCATGTTGTATGTCGAGCAGCATTTTGGTCTCTTGCTGGGATAGTCAGAGGCTGCCATAATATGGGAAATGAGCAGGCTAACAGTCAAATAGAAAGGACCACAAAAACAAACGCGTGATGTGGAGACAAAGTTTAAATCACTATTCTGTGCTGATTCAGTTGTTTCTGACCATAAAAATTAAAATACAGGCAGAATGAGAATCTGGCCTGAAATACAGGTCTTTGTTATCCTAAGAAAATCAGTACACCATATATAATGTGGATGCTTTTATTCTTAGTGATACATAGTTTTATTCTCAGGTTGCACATTAGTCTCTAGGGAGACATATAGCCCACCTGCTGTGGCTTTCTGCCTGCTGACTGAGCAATTCCACCTGATCTGCCTTTGCAACCACCACTGCTGCAAAGAGGCTCGGGCAGGAGTTCATGGGGGGCACCCAGTTTTAATCTATAGGATGCACCTGCAGGTGCTTTATCTCAGGAGCACGTTAGTATGTCCAGTAAAATATAGCATGTGGCTGTGATTTGCAGGTGAGCAGAGGGCGCTGTAGGAAGGTGTGGTGTTGGACAAATAGCTTAATAGAGTTCCCAGGGGGGCTGAGACCCCCATTAGCTCCCAGCCATGTGGACCAGAACCTTCACCCCTGCCGGCGCAGAGACCCTCCTCTCTCACCACCTGCCCCCTCAGGGCTGGTCTGGCTACAGCCTTTCTGAAACTCACGTACAAATGCTTCAAAAAAAGTACTGGGGGACGTATGACGGTGGATAGATGTGGATAAGAGAAAGCTAAGGGCAGATTGATAAATTGTGAAAAAGACAATAAGCATTTTGAGAGAAGATCCTGAAAGAGGAAATGGGATGAAAAAGGAGAGCAAAGCAAGCTAAACAACACTTCAGAGGCAAAATAAAAAGATACAAAAGTGGTAAAGCAGGAGAAAAACAAGGGAGGGATATAGCAGGAAATTTTTGACTCAAGAGTACATCATGGTCTGTTACAAGAAGGTAGAGATGAGAGTGAATGCAGGAAGGGAAAATACCAAGGTGACAAGAGTGAGTAAGACATCCTGAGAAAGGTTGGTCTAACAGTATTCGGTGACTACATTATTTCATCACTTAATGTGTCTTATCAGGGTGTAGTAAATAATTTCTGACAAGTGCATTTTTGGCAGAATTTGGTTAGCTCTTAAAGTGTACAGAAATATACATGGATAAAACACCAGAAAAATGAGGGTGACGGTTTAAAAATATATTAGGGCAGTACTTATTCCTGCTGTTTGTACAGCTTAAAGTAATAATTTCTGAAAAAGATACTCGTCAGTTGTTAATTAGAAAGCTGAATAATAGCATTACGTGCTTATTTTACTGCTTTCTATTTCAGGAAGTATAGCCAGACTTTTACATTGGCTAGAAGTATACATAAGGCCAGTGTCCTCTTTGAAAGAGCTGTGTGTAGACACTTCTCCATATAAGAGAGGCACAGGACCTAGTATGTCCCGCGTGGACCTATGACACTCACTGGTGTTATTTTCATTCTCAGTTAATTCAAAATAAACTTAAATGTCTTAAAAGAAATTTCAGAGGCAAAGTTAGTGCTGATAATTATTTTTGTTAAATTACTTTTTCTTTTTATTTCAAAGCTTGACTCTTTAAGGAGATATTAAATACTTGCATACAACAGCAAATACCATTTCTGAGCTTGCCTCCTCTGTCAGAGATAATTAACTCAGGAAGAAAGGTGAAATCTCTTTTGTGTGTTTTCATATTGCAACTCCTCATTATTCCAGACTCTCCACATGCCCTGAGTGATATCACACGTCTTTATCCAAATGCATTTTGGAGTTTCATAACAGGCAGATAGAAGTAGTTAATGATGTCACTGTAATGGATTGTTATTTTTTAGTGCCAAGCTCCCAGTAATTTTACATTTTCTGTCTTTCACACCTGCAATCTACAAGAAAAAAAAAGAGTTTGAGCTTATCTAGAAGGTGAAGGAAAATTTCAAACCAGGCTGTCACGTACTGCAGCGCCATCTAACCAGACAGTGATAAAACTGAATAGTCTTATCTATAAATCACAATAAAGCTTGACACAGTTCACCTCTGCCTCCAAAGCTATAAGAATGGTTAGATTTTCCTATTAGAAACAAAACCAAAATGTATTTATCAGAAACATCTGGAGTCTGGGAGAAGTAAACATGTATCATCAGAGGACTTTCTGCCAGAATCCAAGAAAAAACAGCTATCTCTAGGTCTCACCTTATAATAACAGAAACAACATGAAAAGTGGGGGGGCTGTGTGGAGATACAAGTTCCCAACGGAGCATGCTCCCACCCTCATGGCTTCGTAGGACACCACTCTCACTGGGTCTTGCCCAGGACATCCAGGGGGAGGGCAGGGTGGGTGTCAAAGCTGCTCCCACTTCTGGAGGCCCTGGGACCTTCCCTCACGTGCCGGGGTGGCTTTCCAGGAGAGGAAGGCATACTGTGAAGTAATATCCATCAACACAGCCAGATATTGGCAAAAACAAACCTGGGGTAAAATAAGGAAACACTCACTAAAGAGCTGGGCTGAGAATGGTCATGTGGCCAGAAGGCACCCACAAATTTGTGCTTCCGGCAATGGAGGCAAGCATTCACATTGAACTGCCTCAGAAAAAGCTGTGCAACTCTTTATCTCTCAGAACAATATAATTTATTGGCAAAGTGCTGACTGTGCATCCTAGGATGCCTGTCCTGCATGCTCTTCTCCTTTATGCTTGGTCGTTGGTCTCCTCCTGGATCTAGCCCTGATCAAGCACAAGGTAAGGAGCCTGTGTCCCTCCCCTGTCCATCTCCTGATGAGATCTGTTTCTTGCTTCTTGTCCCAGGTCTGGAAGAGGGTTGACAGCAGCACTGCCTGTAGAAAGAGAGATGAGATTATTGTAGAGGAAGAGGTGGATAACTTTGAAGATCGTGCTACTGAGGTGAGATTAAGCTAACACATAGGAGGAGGTTTTTGCAGTGAGTAAGGGGGCCTTTCAGTGACAGTGACAGCAACAGAAGATGGGACAAGCTGATCATAGCAGGACCATACCTTACAGGATAAAATTCTGAAAAGAGAGAAGTTAACTGTGGGATAAACTGGGTGAAATTTTTATCAATAGAGATCTAAAAATATGAATGGCACTGTACAATACCCTGTAAAGGGTTCATCTGGAGCACTTCTTCAGAAAGTGGAAGGATTTCTTACAGAAAAGGGCTTCAGCCTGGAAGTGAAAGGTCTGACAGAGGATGTAATTCTTCTCTTAGAGACAAAAATATCAGGCACTGACAGAAGCTTCTCATGGTGACAGGGAACGCAGGCAAGAGACCAGTCACAAACAAACTTATGCTGGGAATTAGAAAAAAAGCATTTCTACAATTAAAAAAAGATCTGAACAACCTCCTAATAGGAAAAATATGGCAAACAATGCAATTAATGTGGACCATAGTACATTTGTGAATGTACTTATAGGAAGTGGTTTTCTGAGGAAACAGAGAAATAGCCCTGGGGAATAATGGAGGTTCTTTTCTGTCTAGGGCCCTACAAACAAATGAAGGCTATCAGGTCAAATATATCTGCAATATACTGAATAGCATGGAATTTGTACCAACCCCGAGCTCTTCCTTAGCTTTTATTATCTACAAATGCCACTCTTCCCTTCTTGCCTGATGATGTGCTCCTGTTTGCCAAGTGAAATATATGCTGGCCAGTGGTTTGGCCTGTTAACTAATTATTTTTTTAAAGGTTAAACATTCTCTAGTCTTAGAATACAATATTATTGCGAGATTATTTCCCTTTTTATTTTCCTTAAACACAATTGCCCATGTTCAAAAAAAGTGTCTCTGTTTGTTTGGTAATTGACTGTATTTCATCTTGAACAGTGCTATATTGATTTTCATGCGAAGTGAGCTTTCAGGTTGCCATTTAGAAAGATGGGTTTTGGCAAAGCTCCATTAGACTTCTTTGTATTATTGCTTATCCTTCAGCTGGGAGAGCAGGCAGCCTTATTCCCAAGTATAAGCTGCCTGAACCATCTCATTCAACCCCAATTCCTTTATTCCACTTTCTGTTGGTATGGTCCAAAGCGTCATTATTCTATGAGCCCGTTTATTTGCTGGCTAATGGGAGGCACTTTACCCAGTACTCTCAGTCTTTTTTTTTCTCTAGAAACCGTATCTCCAGGTTTTACCAGCTACATTACAGGCTGCAGAAATATTGCACATATTGTACTGCTGCTGTCTGTGAGTGACGCGGCATCTACAGAGTTTCTGCTTTCCTCTAGAGAATACATTCATTTGCAAACTGTTCCTCTGATTACCTTTGTTGAGAAGATTATTATCTTGTCCAAAGGCCTGGGGAGGGGGACAGGGAAGGGGGCTCTTATTTTTCTTTTTTAAAATAATATAATAATATATTATAAAAATATAATATAATAATAATTATACTTGGTCTGTTTGCATCAGCGTATATGGAATAAGAGAAGTCAGCCTTCTCTCTGATAATACTTCAGTGACCCTGGAAAATGACTCTAGGAGGTAACTAATACGGCAGTTTAATACCGCAGTAATATAGAAGTTATTTATTTGTTTGTTTATTGCACCTTTGTGCAATTGCACTTCCGTGAATTCTGAGTTTTTCATGAGTTTGTGAGTGAAAATCGGACAACCTGTTTCTCACATGCAAAAATTACGGAAGATCTTTTCCAGAAAGTTTCTGCTCGAGTCAGCGAAGTCTGGTCTTGAGTTTCCTGGTGTCCTGGTTCCGGTGGGGATAGGGTTAACTTTTCCTGGTATTCCATGCCATGTGAGCCACGCCCACCCTGAGCTGCCGGGGGAGGGGGCAGGAAGTTGCTGCTTAAAAGCGGGCTGGGGCGGCCCGGGTCCTGCCGGCGAGCGGCGAGCGGCGGGGGGAGCGGCGGTTCCGTAATCGCGTTTGTATATTCCCCTATCCGTGTTGTTGTTGTTGTTGTTTGCCTGTTCCCTTTGCTGTTCTATTAAACTGCCTTTGTCTCAACCCAAGAGTCTTGCCTTTTCTTACGATTCTTCCTGTGTTTGGAAGGCACGAGCGAGCGACACGTGGTTCTTTGTTGCCGTCTGAGGCTAAACCACGGCAGTCCTTTTTGGCGCCCAACGTGGGGCTCGAAGGGTTGAGATAACGACAGAATCCAACTAGAACGTGGAAAAAACGGTTTTGGTTTTTTTTTTTGTATGCATTTATTTTATTAGGTAAGTAGTCACTGGTCATCATGTTGCTTGGTTTGTTCTCATGGCTGTGTTACATAAATTCCTATATGGCTTATGTACTCCCTGCGATGCTGTTTACCATGTCTGGAACAGGGATGAGGATTATCATTCTGCTGTCCTGTGCGATATCTGTTTATGATATGATAACATCACTGTTCAGACGGCTATTTTGGGGTGTTTATGCGGTTTTGCTGTCCTGTCCGTACATTGGACACCGTCTCTCAGAATTTGTTAATAATTTCCCCAGCCCTTCTGCCTCCCTTTTCTCCTTCGGGTCAGGTATGACAGCTTTTGAGAATTTTGAATATCCTTGGGATACTCAAACTAGCGTGTTCGTAGTGCTATGTCTCCTGAATACGTTCCAGGTCTTGTTTAGGGTTAAGCGACTATTTAAGACTACCACCCGGAGATCTGCTCCGAGGCTGGATAGTCAGGGGTGGCATGGCATGTGGGAGAGCATGGGCAGGTACCTAGAGAACTACTCACCTCCAATGGTCTGGGACTTCACCCCTGAACAATTACAGGACCCTGATAAAGTGGTAGAATATTTGAAGGGAAAATGCTGTGGCTATTCTAGAGAGGCACAACTCACCGCGCTGTGCTGGGCCCTGGCCAGTATCTACCAGGCACTGCTCAGAATTATGCAGCACCCTCAAGGGGAAGAGATGGAAACCAGACCTGCGGCGGCCCCTGCGGCTGCTGCAGCCCCTGTGGCGGCCCCTGCAGCTGCTGCAGCCCCTGTGGCGGCCCCTGCGGCTGCTGCAGCCCCTGTGGCGGCCCCTGCGGCCCCTGCAGCCCCTGCGGCGGCCCCTGCAGCCCCTGCGGCGGCCCCTGCGGCGGCCCCTGCGGCTGCGGCGGCCCCTGCAGCGGCCCCTGCGGCTGCTGCAATCCTTGCGACAGACACTGCGGCTACTGCAACCCCCGTGGTAGCCACTGCCACTGAACCAGGGAACCAACCCATGCCAGTATCAGTTGCCCCCATACAGAAGAAGAAGTACACAAAGAAATCAGTTCGCTTAGTAAGAGATGATGATGAACCAGGGCCATCACGAGAGCAGGAGGAAGAGGCAGAACCAGAGATAATTACTCGATCCCTATCCTTGAGTGAGCTGCGGGATATGCGAAAAGATTTTAGCCGACTTTCAGGCGAGCACATTGTCACCTGGCTGCTCCGGTGCTGGGATAATGGGGCCAGTAGCCTGGAATTAGAGGGTAGGGAGGCCAGGCAGCTGGGATCCCTGTCTAGGGAAGGCGGCATTGACAAGGCGATCGGGAAAAAGACCCAAGCCCTCAGCCTCTGGAAACGACTCCTGTTAGGCGTGAGGGAGAGGTACCCCTTCAGCGAGGATGTTGTATGTCAGCCAAGCAAGTGGACTACCATGGAAAGAGGTATCCAGTACCTGAGAGAATTAGCCGTGCGGGAGATGATTTATTATGACTTGGACAATGCAGACTTACCCACAGACCCTGATGAGGTGCGATGCACAAGGCCCATGTGGCGGAAGTTTGTACGGAGCGCACCATCGTCATATGCCAACTCCCTGGCAGTAATGGAATGGAAAGGTGAAGAGGGACCAACGGTGGATGAGGTAGCTGGCCGGCTCCGGCGATATGAAGAAAGTCTCTCTTCCCCCCTTGTCTCAGCTGTGGAGAAACTGTCGCGGAAGGTCCAGCAACTTGAAGAGAATATGTCCTACTCCCCACCTGCACGGGCCAGCATCTCAGCTATTAGAAGCAGGCATTTCCCCACTCAAGAGAGAGAGTACAGAGGGTACACACCACGAGGCACCCTGTGGTTCTACCTGCGGGACCACGGAGAGGACATGAGGAAGTGGGACGGACAACCTACTTCGATCCTGCGGACACGGGTACAGGAGTTGCAAGGAAGGACAACCACAAAAGGGGATCCCTCCAGGAAAAGTGCCGCCCCAGTTTCCAGTGGGCCGTTCCCCAGACAAAGCAGAAGGCTCGATCTTGCTTCTGATCCTCTTGAAGGAACTTCCAAGTCATTTATGCAAGAAGTGAGTAATGGATACTATGACCAGTATTAGGGGGGCCCTGCCTCCGGCCAGGTGGAGGAAAGGGATAACCGGGTTTATTGGACGGTGTGGATTCGATGGCCTGGCACATCAGACCCACAGGAGTATAAGGCTCTAGTGGACACGGGTGCGCAGTGTACTTTAATACCATCAAGCTATAGAGGGGCAGAACCCATTTGTATTTCTGGGGTGACAGGGGGATCCCAAGAGTTGACTGTACTGGAGGCAGAAGTGAGCCTAACTGGGAATGAGTGGCAAAAGCATCCCATTGTGACTGGCCCAGAGGCTCCATGCATCCTTGGTATAGATTACCTCAGGAGAGGGTATTTTAAGGACCCAAAAGGGTACCGCTGGGCCTTTGGCATAGCTGCTTTGGAGACAGAGGAAGTTAAACAGTTGTCTGCCTTGCCTGGTCTCTCAGAGGATTCTTCTGTTGTGGGGTTGTTGAGGGTCAAAGAACAACAGGTGCCGATTGCTACCACAACGGTGCATCGGCGGCAGTATCGCACTAACCGAGACTCTCTGATTCCCATCCATGAGCTGATTCGTCAACTAGAGGTTCAAGGAGTGATCAGCAAGACTCGCTCACCCTTTAACAGTCCCATATGGCCGGTGCGAAAATCTAATGGAGAGTGGAGGCTAACTGTAGACTATCGTGGTCTGAATGAAGTCACGCCACCGCTGAGTGCTGCTGTGCCGGACATGCTAGAACTCCAGTACGAACTGGAGTCCAAGGCAGCCAAGTGGTATGCCACGATTGATATAGCGAATGCATTTTTCTCAATCCCTTTGGCAGCAGAGTGCAGGCCACAGTTTGCTTTCACTTGGAGGGGCATCCAATACACCTGGAATCGACTGCCCCAGGGGTGGAAACACAGCCCCACCATTTGCCATGGACTGATCCAGACTGCACTGGAACAGGGTGAAGCTCCAGAACATCTGCAGTACATTGATGACATCATTGTATGGGGAAACACAGCAGAAGAAGTTTTTGAGAAAGGGAGTAAAATAGTCCAAATCCTTCTGAACGCTGGTTTTGCTATAAAGCGAAGTAAGGTCAAGGGACCTGCGCAGGAGATCCAGTTTTTAGGAATAAAATGGCAAGATGGACGCCGTCAGATTCCAATGGATGTGATCAACAAAATAGCAGCTATGTCTCCACCAACTAGTAAAAAGGAAACACAGGCTTTCTTAGGTATTGTGGGTTTTTGGAGAATGCATATCCCAGATTACAGTCAAATTGTAAGCCCTCTGTATCAAGTAACCCGGAAGAAGAATGATTTTAAATGGGGTCCTGAGCAACGACAAGCTTTTGAACAAATCAAACAGGAAATAGTCCATGCAGTGGCCCTGGGGCCAGTCCGGGCAGGACAAGATGTTAAAAATGTGCTCTACACTGCAGCCGGGGAGAACGGCCCTACCTGGAGCCTCTGGCAGAAAGCACCAGGGGAGACTCGAGGTCGACCCCTAGGGTTTTGGAGTCGTGGATACAGAGGATCCGAAGCCCGCTACACTCCAACAGAAAAAGAGATATTGGCAGCATATGAAGGGGTTCGAGCTGCTTCGGAAGTGGTTGGTACAGAAGCACAGCTCCTCTTAGCACCTCGACTGCCGGTGCTGGGTTGGATGTTCAAAGAAAGGGTCCCCACCACACATCATGCAACCGATGCTACATGGAGTAAGTGGATTGCACTGATCACGCAGCGAACTCGAATGGGAAACCCCAGTCGCCCGGGAATTCTGGAAGTGATCATGGACTGGCCAGAAGGCAAGGATTTCGGAATGTCACCAGAGGAGGAGGTGACGCGTGCAGAAGAGGCCCCACCATATAATAAACTGCCAGAAAATGAGAAGAAATATGCCCTGTTCACTGATGGGTCCTGCCGTATTGTGGGAAAGCATCGAAAGTGGAAGGCTGCTGTGTGGAGTCCTACACGACGGGTTGCAGAAGCCAGTGAGGGACAGGGTGAATCGAGCCAGTTTGCAGAGGTGAAGGCTATTCAGCTGGCTTTGGACATTGCTGAGCGAGAAAAATGGCCAGTACTTTATCTCTACACTGACTCATGGATGGTGGCAAATGCTCTGTGGGGATGGTTACAGCAGTGGAAGCAGGGCAACTGGCAGCGCAGAGGCAAACCCATCTGGGCTGCTGACCTATGGCAAGATATTGCTGCCCGGATAGAGAATCTGGTTGTGAAAGTACGCCATGTAGATGCCCACGTACCAAAGAATCGGGCCACGGAGGAACATCAGAACAACCAGCAGGTGGATCGGGCCGCTAGGATTGAAGTGGCTCAGGTGGATCTGGACTGGCAACATAAGGGTGAACTATTCATAGCTCGGTGGGCCCATGACTCCTCAGGCCATCAAGGGAGAGATGCGACATATAGATGGGCTCGTGACCGAGGGGTGGACTTGACCATGGACACTATTGCACAGGTCATCCATGAATGTGAGACATGCGCTGCGATCAAACAAGCCAAGCGTTTGAAGCCTCTTTGGTATGGAGGGCGATGGCTGAAATACAAATATGGGGAGGCCTGGCAGATTGATTATATCACGCTGCCACAAACCCGTCAAGGCAAGCGCTATGTGCTCACAATGGTGGAAGCAACCACTGGATGGCTGGAAACATACCCTGTGCCCCATGCCACTGCCCGGAACACTATCCTGGGCCTTGAAAAGCAAGTCCTGTGGCGACATGGTACCCCAGAGAGAATTGAGTCGGACAATGGGACTCATTTCCGAAACAGCCTCATAGACACCTGGGCCAAAGAGCATGGTATCGAGTGGGTGTATCACATCCCCTATCACGCCCCAGCCTCTGGGAAGATAGAACGATACAATGGACTGTTAAAAACTACGCTGAGAGCAATGGGTGGTGGGACTTTCAAACACTGGGATACGCATTTAGCAAAAGCTACCTGGCTAGTTAACACCAGGGGATCTAACAATCGGGCTGGCCCTGCCCAATCAAAACTTCCACGTACTGTAGAAGGGGATAAAGTCCCCGTAGTGCACATGAAGAATATGCTAGGGAAGACAGTCTGGGTTAGTCCTGCCTCAGGCAAAGGCAAACCCATCCGTGGGATTGCTTTTGCCCAAGGACCTGGGTGCACTTGGTGGGTGATGCGGAAGGATGGGGAAGTCCGATGTGTACCTCATGGAGATCTGATTTTGGGCGAGAATAGCCAATGAATCAGATTGTGTGCTGTTAATTGCTAAGTAACACTGTCACTGTATGTCCTCATTGCTATCAGTTGTACTACAAGTAAGGCACAGGGGTGATGGGATAAGAACTGATCTCAGCAGCCGGCGCCCAGCAGTTTCCTCAAGATCTACATCTTCAGCCTACAGACTGCGTGCATGAGCCACACCAGGTGCACCAGTCACAAGCTCCGAAAAATACAGCATGCAACAGACCAGCACCACCCAGCATCTCACCTGCCCTGAGAGACTGTTCTAACAGATGGAGCCCAAAGCCGTGGATTAAAAGAACTCAACGGACACTTTGGAGGGATGACCCATAAACTAAGGGTATTATATGTGTGTATATATATATATATATATAACAGGGGAAAGTGGTGGCAATTCATTGGAACCTGCTGGGCATGGCATAGATGGTATGGAATAAGGGGTGGATAATGTCCTGGTTCCGGTGGGGATAGGGTTAACTTTTCCTGGTATTCCATGCCATGTGAGCCACGCCCACCCTGAGCTGCCGGGGGAGGGGGCAGGAAGTTGCTGCTTAAAAGCGGGCTGGGGCGGCCCGGGTCCTGCCGGCGAGCGGCGAGCGGCGGGGGGAGCGGCGGTTCCGTAATCGCGTTTGTATATTCCCCTATCCGTGTTGTTGTTGTTGTTGTTTGCCTGTTCCCTTTGCTGTTCTATTAAACTGCCTTTGTCTCAACCCAAGAGTCTTGCCTTTTCTTACGATTCTTCCTGTGTTTGGAAGGCACGAGCGAGCGACACGTGGTTCTTTGTTGCCGTCTGAGGCTAAACCACGGCACCTGGATATGTGAGGAATGTAACCAGAGTAAAAAATTATATTAAGATATCAGGACCACGCCCCTGTGATGTTCCTATTATTACCAGTTTTTTAATGAGAAGTTATGTACTGTAACTATCAAGATGCTTTTCTGAAGCTTGTGCTATCAGGTGTAGAAACCAGCAAAATATCAAGTAAATGTTCATGTTAAATGATGCTTCTAATCATAAAGAGCTTTGTTGATTTCTTTTTAGCATCCATGAAATATGCATTGATTTCAGATAGACTGGTAACTTAATATTCCAGCCTGTGTCTTACATTAGATTGTGCTTCTGCACTTTGTTCAAAAATATTGTGTAAAATTGAAATTTATTGCCCTGGGTGAACAGTGGGAGATTAAGATGAGGGAGTACTCTTCTTAGTGTTTTTTAATTTTGCCCTGGAAAAAGTGGTATGATTGCTGTCCAGTATGCACATAAATTTAAACAGTTTATACCAGCTTGCTGGATAAGCAAGTAACTTGACTATCATAAGAGATATGCAATACAAGCAAGACACAGTCCCTTGGAGAAAACGGTAAGAAAAAGAAAGCTAAGATTATGGGTGATGAGAAAATCATGGACAAGCGTATCTGACAGTTCATAGTAGCAAGGAATAATTTCAGTTAGATATGGCAGGGCCTGAAAGAGAAAAAAAAACGAAGGCTAATATACAGAGAGTCAATCTGTTGTTTATCTCAATACAACAATTTCAGCTCTTAATTACTGATGGTATTCAAGCTCTGGGTAAAGCTCAGATATAGAAGAGCATTAGAACATACCTTGTTTTTAGGTGGAAGCATGATAAGGGGCAAGAAGGAAGAACAACAATTAAATACTTACAAAAATAAAGCGCTGAAGTAAATGTCAGGGTTTGTATTAGAAAATGCTTAACAGAGAAAAAGATCTAATTGAGACTGGAGGGGTCTATGCAGAGTCAAAAACAGTGATTTAAGCAGGCAGGGGATCTGGCTGGGATGACAGAAGCATCTCTTCAAAAATCTTTGTTATCAGGCTTTGTTATTGGCCAATAAAGGGGATGAAAAAAGTGAGTATTAAGCAAGACTTGAAGCTCTTGCAGTAACTAAAAGTAACAAGAAAAGACATCTTTACAGAAAGGGTGGGCCAAGAAATTTTCATAGGCAGAAGCTAAGCAGTTCACCCTTGGCAGAGAGCAAGCGTGTCTCTCGGCATGCGGCATTAGCTGGACACTGCCAGCAGCGCAGCTCTTTAGTAGTAGCAGTGGGAGTCCGTAGAAAATGTTTCAGTGAATTCCCGAATATCCTCAGGACTGCAGCCAGCTGAATGTGTGATTAAGGTGACTCTTCAATGACTTTGCAAGAGGCTCGTTCGCCAGACACAAACGATCCCTGACACAGATACGGGACTGGAGCAAAATGCTGCATGTCCCTCACTGTGCCCAAAAGAGCATTCCTAGATTTTGACATCTTTCCCCCTGTTGAGTGTTAGAAACCACTGCTTGTTATCGAACGCGGTATTGAATGTGCCATGTATTAAACTGTGCAAATGGTTTTCACGTCTTTTTTTTTCTGCCAGTCATAGACCAGACTATGAGCCAAATAAATTCACAGGCTGTCAGACTTGCCAGTGAACGACTGATACGTTACTAAGATTATATGAATCTGGTTGAAAAATGTGGATGAAGATGGCCTGCAGAAGATTTGAAGGGAAAGAACATCCTTTCTTAGCAAGGTAATAAAAGTTATGAAAGGTCATTGCAGAAAAGAAACGGTCAGGAATATGAAGGTCTAGTGTCAAAGGGAAAATTAAAAAGCAGGAATATGGGTGGTTGTTGTCTAAAAAATGATTACGTGGCTTAAAAATGATAAAATAGTGATCAGTCTCATCAGACGCGTACAACAATTTAGTATTAGCTTTAGGAAAATGCTAAACAGATCAGGTCCCAAACTTGTGCTCTTCCTAGGGCTGTGTGCTGTGAATGGGGAGGATCCGGGGGAGGATTGTATTGCTTTTTCTTGTGGCTCAAAAAGTGTTTTGAGAAGCATTTTTAACACTATTTAAGAGGAGCGTTACAATCCAATATGCTCCCCCCCATCGCCCCACACGGACCTGACTTGTGTCATCTACTAGATGCATTTTGCATTAATAGCCCTGTAATTGTTCAATGCTTGGGGCAAGGACTGTCGTGGTACTCATAGGTGCTGCTAGAGAGCAAATAAATCATGGAAATTATGTCTTTGCTCCTTATTCTACACGTTCTAAATATATTTTGCCTCCAGTCCCTAATTTTGGTAGATACTTTTGTCATTATTTTAAATGGATCACATTAGGGATTTGGTAGTTATTTGGAGTGGTCAACAATTTTGAATACCTTTTTCTATGAAAAATTACATTTTGGAACTTAATTAATATAATGGTGTTATATATGTTTAGATTAATGCCTACATTCTCAAAGACGTGTCTTTTGGGGGGATTTTTGTGAAACTAGACCTGAAAATGGAATGAATTACTAAAATAAGGGACAACTAGGAAGTAATTACTAGGTTTTTATGCAGAGGTTCCTCTGACATATTTCTGGGCTGTATCCCAAATAGTGCTTTCAGTCTCACTTGAAAGGATGTGAACACTGAAAAAGGCCTGGGCTTTTTTTTAGTCAGGAGAGCAATGTTTTGGTCTTGGCTTTGACAGTACCCGATCGAATGATGCTGCATAAAAGCAAGTACTTGTGGCAGCGCTGCCTGTGCTGTGATCTGGTAGCAACTAGTGAATTCCTACCAGTGTTAAAAATATTCTACTGATTCATCCAACTAAGCAGCTGAGTAATTATAGACTAGTTTGTAAACACTCTTTGGTAAGCGTAGTAAAATAGTTAGGCCAGAAACTGTCTCTGTGCTTTAGTCACCTGGCACAAATTACAACCCTACTTATTGATTAAGTAATACTGGAATTCAGAGCATAATAGTAATATAAATATGGGTCAGTTTAATTTATATCAACATTGATTTAGACCATGGCAGCAACTTAAATATTGTACAAATTCATTTATTAAGTCAATATTGATTTAGAGTAACATGGCAATCTCCAAAACTTGTAAATGTCCAATTATTTAATATTTATATCTGTAGGCTAAAATGAAGTCAGTTTTGTATCTTCCAAACTTGTGAAATAAGGATTGCTTTCACACAAAGGCTGTATGAACCAAATATAACCCTGAAAAAAACTTTTTGATATTGTGGTAATAAAACTCTGAAATACTGGTTTTACAGGGTAAATGCTGATGCAAGCCCTACTGCAGAGATACAAATGGCAACGCTATAATAATCATTCTTGTTCAGTTTCCCACCCAATGGATGCAGCAGGGAGCTGAAGTGCTGCTTTGAATGCTGCCTCCCCAATAAGATGAGCTGCCTTTTGAAACCTCTGAATCTCCTATTAAGATAATTTCGTATGCTGATGTCTTGTCCAGGATTCACATTGTTAGGATCATACTTACATTTTGAAACTCCTGAAGTATGCAATACTTAAGTGGACTCAACCAGCTTCCAGTCTTTATCTCCCCCATCAAATTGTCTTCCCATGAGAGGTAGAGCTCTGCCCTCTGCCCTTTTCAGTATGTTTACCAGCTTGAGTCTTTCATTCAAAACCATTTTATTCCAGACAGTTTAAGACTCCTTTTAGGGTTGATTGTGATTTTTTCCTCCCACTTTCCTTCTCAAGCAAGATTATACATTCATTAATCAGTCTATTTTTGTTTCAAATCCATTCCTTCAAAGACCGGGCTATCTGAGGGCAACCCTTTCTGAGAAATTATAGGCTATCTGTTGCATGAAACAATCATTTAAATGATGCCTCTGTAATCTCTTTTCCTAGTCAGTTTTGGAGATGATGGCAGACAGAGCTATTATCAGTATAACTGACTTGGAGGAATAAAGGGAAATGCAAATGTTGTCTTGTTGACAATTTTATGAGCAAGCTGAGTGCAGGCACTAAGAGCTGGTCATTGATATGGCCAAGAATTGGAGAGGGGAGAGAATGGAAGTGCGACAAATGAAACATTTTTACTGCTTTCTAATGAAAAAAATTCTGTGTCTTCCTTCTGGCCTCTTCTTGAAGGCTCACTTCTAGTGCAAGAGGGTGTCTGGAGCCAGAGGACACATTCCCTCTGGCTCCTTCTGTAGTCGTCGGCAGTGAGGATGAGACTGAGCAAGGGCAGTTGTTGTAAATATAAATAAGTGCACTTACAAGTGAAAGTAGAGCATTTACAAGAACATACAGGGAATAAGATGGGAGAGGCTGGCTGCTATCCTTTTCCTTGCAAGTGTTTTGTCAGTTGCAGGCCTTTCTCTTGTTATAAAGGACACAAGACCATGCTAGCAAGTAATGTAGCAACTGGTATACTAATATTCTTTATGCCAGTCATTAGAGACCCGTATTTAATACAGGCAGCTCCAGTTCTACAGTAATGGAAGATGGCAAGACGGAAGGGGATCAGTTTTGTCATTTTTTGAGTAAGCAGATTGAATGACTGAAGTCATTTTAAGCTACTCATGCTTACAGTTGGTAACGTTGCCATCTGATACCACTTTGGTTGTGAAAGAGAGGTTTAGGAAAACAAGTCTGTTCCTATGCAGTATGTTTTATTTTTTTGTGGCCACTGCTATTTTCATGGTTTTTCAGTATTTTTGAAGAACTGCATTTATTCCTTAAAAAAAAAAGAAATTGCTTGAGAAAAACTGTCTGTTTTTTGTGGTTAGTTCCTCCCCATAACTAACTACTGGTTTAGACAATCCACCAACTACAAGTAATTTGCCATCTGCATGACTGTATCACCAGATTCTGAGCTCCATTTTGAATAGGCTCATTTTGGGTTTTATAAAATAAGCAACTTGTCTCAGCAATTCTTATAAGAAATTATTATTTCATTCTCTTTGTAGTGAATTTGCATTAGATAAACTATGAATAATACAAGTCAATAAAGTGTCTGCCTCTTCATGTTTGTATGAGGGATTTTTTTTTTGAGAACTTTGGCAGAGCAGAGCAAACTGAAAGCAAAGTGAAAACCTGGATTGTCCCACACTCTGAGCACAAGAGAAGCAATATTTCCTTGCCTTCGTGAAAGAAAAATACACCTAACTACCTGCTGATCAAACATGTCTTAAAGAGCTTTCCTACAGTCTGGACTGGCGTGACTAGTTACTGGTTAGAAGGACCACGCTATTTGATTGATAAATAGCAAAGAGGGTAACTCAGCAACTGCAAGGGAATTATGTTCTCTGGCACCGAAAGGGGTGTTTTTATCCATTTTTACTTTGCTCTTGGAACCTAAATAGCTTAGTAGAGATTCATGAGTGCTCTTAGTTATACCCATTTGGGTATACAAGGGTCAGAAAACTAGCGCTTCTGGTGATGCAGGTCCTCTTCTGCTGCACAGTCTTTCCTCCAGCTCTACCCCCGGTGAAAATAAGAAAAGCAGGCCATATACCTTCTCCATGTTGCATCACTAGGTGATTCGTGCAATGATGAAGCTTTGCCTGACATGTTAAAACAGGTTTGAGGCATGATGAGAGAATTAGGAAATAATTTTAATGAAAGTGATCTTTCATGTGTCTGTTTCTCTAAAATCATGTAGCAGTGTCTCTCTTTTCTGGAACTCCCCAGCAAACAACATTTCAAACAACTATTGAATGTCATGAGTGGAGAATTACCTAGATGTAAATTCCATCTCTTTTCTTATTCCTTCCGATACATGCTTCTGGTGACTTTTTCAGAATAAGGGAAAAGGGACAACGGGAAGGGGGAGTTTATGTGTGAATGATTAAGCTCGCTTGTTTTTTGGTGTTTTTTTTTTTGTCTGGCTAATCATAGAATTTATTGGACTCCAGTTCCTTAATTTTTTTAATTAAATTCTTACTGCAATTATGCTAAGAGTTAACATGTGTAATTCTCCAATCTATGGGTGCCTTATGAATATAAATGTATTTTTATTAACACTGCTTATCATAACTGAATATCTTTCTCACACTGTTTGACTACTGGGAACCATAAAAAAGCATCTATAATGCTAAAGTCTGTTGGGTATGTGCCAAATATATTGCCAGAAAGTAGAGAAAGGAGCAGACTTGCTTCCTCAGGAGGAAGGAGCAGACTTGTTTATGTTATTTGAGGTGTGAGTGTCCTTACAGGCCAAATGAGGATGAAAAACTGTTACCGTCATAGCTTGCATCTCACTGACATGGTGCAGTGTGACAGGGAACATGTGAATTCCCTGCATTAAGAACATTTCTGATGGTTCTTGACACTCTTTCCTGCCCCATAATTGCAGTACATTTTTGCATATTGGGATTTGAGTTTGGAGCATTGCATATCCACTGCATAAGCTCAGTGCAGTCTACACTAACTACATTGACCTCTATTAGACTGATGCCTTAGAGGATTTGGTCTAATGGCATTAATCATAGAGTAGTTTGGGTTGGAAGACACCTTTAAAGGTCATCTAGTTCCAACCCCCCTGCAATGAGCAGGGACATCTTCAACTAGGTCAGGTTGCTCACAGCCCCGTCCAACCTGGCCTTGAATGTTTCCAGGGTTGGGGCATCTACCACCTCTCTGGGCAACCTGTTCCAGTGTTTCACCAGCCTCATTGTAAAAAATTTCTTCCCTTATATCTAGTCTAAATCTTCCCCCTTTACTTTAAAACCATTACCCTTTGTCCTATCGCGGCAGGCCCTGCTAAAATGTTTGTCCCCATCTTTCTTGTAAGCTCCCTTTAAGTACTGAAAGGTTGGAATAAGGTCTTCCCTGAGCCTTGTCTTCTCCAGGCTGAACAACCCCAACTCTCTCAGCTTGTCTTCATAGGAGAGGTGCTCCAGCCCTCTGATCGTTGTCGTGACCCTCCTCTGGACCTGCTCTAACAGGTGTTTCCTGTGCTGAAGACCTCCAGGGCTGGATGCAGTACTCCAGGTGGGGTCTCACCAGAGTGGAGCAGAGGGGCAGACCTGCTGGCCACACTTCTTTTGATCCACCCCAGGATACATGGGGTGGTGAGTGTACATTGCTGGCTCATGTCCAGCTTTTCATCCACCAGTACCCCCAAGTCCTTCTCAGCAGGGCTGTTCTCAATCGCTTCATCCCCCAGCCTGTATTGATAACAGGGGTTGCCCCAGTCCAGATGCAGGACCCTGTACTTGGCCTTGTTGAACCTCATGATGTTCACAAGGGCCTACTTCTTGAGCCTGGCCAGGTTCCTCTGGATGATATCCATCCCTCAGGCTTGTGAACCACACCACTCAGTTTGGTGTCATCTGCAAACTTGGCAAGAGTGCCCTTGATCCCACTGTCTGTGTTATTGATGAAGATATTAAACAGTACTGGTCCCAATATGGACCCCTCAGGGATGCCACTTGTCACTGATCTCCATCTGTACATTGAGCCATTGACCACTACCCTCTGGATGTGACCATCCAACCAATTCCTCATCCACCAAGCAGTCCACCCATCAAATCCGTACCTCTCCAATTGAGAAAGAAGGATATTGGGGGGGGGAACCATGTCAAAGACCTTAGAGAAGTCCAGATAGACAACATCCATAGCTCTTCCCTTGTCCACTGATGTAGTCACTCCATCACAGAAAGCCACCAGGTTGGTCAGACAGGACTTGCCCCTGGTGAAGCCATGCTGGCTGTCTGGAATCACCTCCCTGTCTTCCATGTGCCTTAGCATAGCTTCTAGGAGAATCTGTTCCATGATCATCCCAGGCACAGAGGTGAGGCCACTTATTTCACAAAAATAAAAATTATCTATGAGTTGCATGTGTTTCTGAATACCTAGCATTTCAGAAAATGAAAGAAGCTATGTTTACAGCTTATATCTCTAGGCAGTGGGATGCTAAACGCTCATGTGGGTATGACTGGATTGATTCTCCTAGTTCAATAATGGCCCATTTCCAATGTTCACAAATTGACTCAGTTTGCTGTGGTTTGAATGACTACAGACAACTGCAAAACCTGTGCCCTTCCAAGCTGTCAGGGGTCTTCCCTGGTTGATGCGACTTCATGACACAGATGTTTGATACAGCAACAAGAGCACAATTCTTAGAGGAGAAAATACGGCTTCAGGATATCAGAGATTTTCAGGGTAAGAGACTGGACATTTAACCCCCTTATTTTATAAACTACTAAAAAAAAAAAGATACTACCTTCCAGCTACCCAAAATACAATTTATTTTAGGATGGTTAAGCAGCTAATTGATAAAATCATTCTCTTTGGCTTTATAAATGTTTGAAAGAATATTTTTATTCACAGAGACTGCCAAGTAAAAAGTAAATTGCCAAGTACACTCTTGTTAAGTTTTGCAAAAGAAGCAAGAATTAACAAAATATTTGCTATTGGCACAAGTGTCTGTAATGATAGGATCCCAAATACATGTAGGCTTTCTGACGAAATTAACACTTTCTGTCAATAGGACTTTACAAAGTAAATTTCAGTATAGCTTAACCATTTTTTTTTTAAATTTGATTAAATAACACTTACTGTTAATACTTCTCATCAAAATTATATTTCTCACCAAGAAAAGGCTTTATACCAAACAAAACATTCCACCTGACCTGAAATAACATTTTTTTTGTCTAGATTTTTCTCACGGACCTATTTATGGATCCCAAATTAAAGTTAAAAAAGTGAACGCATTTTTAAAATATATTTACACTGTCTTTTCAGCTTAAACAATTTTAACCTAAACCAATATGCCTAACTTCAAAAATGCATGCATTTTAACTATATTGTCAAACAGGTGACTGCTTCTGTAACTGCAAGACACTCCCCTCGTGTGTCGTGGATAGATGACAAAAGAACTTTAGAATCTCTTTTCTGTGTGAATTCAAATTCCTGGAGGAAAAGTGACTTTGTTCCACACTCTTTCTGCTAGCTGACACACAAAAAGACTAATGACTTTTTTCTTGCTCCATGAAAATCTAACTGCGATACGTTAATGGCCTTCATTAGATGTGTCACCTAACATCCCCCAAGCCCTGTCATGCGCTTATTGTCCTCCCCTCCCACTGAGATGTTTTATCACTCTTCTAATGATGTGAAGGGAGGCACGATCCTTTAGCAGCAGCACCCGAAACGTCTGCAGTGGGATGATGAAATGTACTGTCATCTCCCAGGTCCTGTGCGACCACATTAACGGCTGGTCTTCCTAGTTTCCTCAAACCACTCTACATTTCATGCTAACTCTCTAGAAATGTGTGTGAATAGCCTGCTTTCATGCTTGAACTATGTTACGTGATTAATGCTTAATGAGTTCATTATCCTATTTAACATTTCATGGATAATTTGCAATTATTTAAAAATAAACATGTATATTCAAGGTCTGAATTAATGGAGAGAAAAAAGCAAGTGCTGAAATACATATTGATAGGGCAAGTAATTGCTTAGAACAGGAAAAATCCACTCCTCCTCTCCCACACATAACCCAAATATATAAATAGGTAGGTAGATACGTGCCCATACACACACCCCCTTACGTATGTATATTACCTTGCTTTATGTCCTTCTTTAAAAGGTAGTATTAAGATAGCTCCTCCTGCTACAAGGAGACTGTGGATTCAAAAGAGATTTCTATCACGCGTTTCCTGAAATACTGAGAGCTAACTAGCTGGTTAGCTTAGGGGTTTTCAGCTTGAGCATTTTGATCATTTTCTCACATAGCTACATAGGGAAACACAGAATATAAAAAGTAAAACTGGGTTTTATTTGCATATGTTTTGTTTGAAGAGTCAGTCAGAAAGGACGGATCCTGCTCATGGGGAAGACTGTGTTAACAAAGAATTGAAGTATGTTTGAAGTATCTCTACATCAGTTAAAAAGCATTCCCTACCATAGCTTTTCTTCTTTTATACGGATGCTACCTTCATTCCTGCTACATTGCTGTTTCTTTTGCTGTCCTTCTCTACCTTGAAAGTAATGATCTCTACAGCACACAGGACATAACTGATAACATTATCTCCTGGTAGACATCACATGCCAGGTAAAGAGATTTGTATTTAGCATACAGTATCTGAAATGAATATATGTTCACTCTCCACTTGACAATATCCTTTAGATTACAGTTTCTTGGCTTGCTTAATGTGGTATTATGCTAGACGAGACTTGCGAATCAGAAACTGTTTCAAGATATTTGTGTCTAAATCAAAACCAATATTCACCTAGATAAAATTCCAGTCCCCCCCAGAAACCAAGGAAATTTTGCCTTCGACTTTGCTGTGACCAGAATTTCAATCAGAGTTGTTACACATAAAAACAATTGAATAGCTTTGGTGGTTATCATTTCAGTCAGAATCTCTTGCATTTTTATTAAATTAGTGCCCAATAACAATAACTTCTGAGAGTGTTAGAGGACAATAGAGGAACAAAGGAGGAAAGGAAACCTTGGAAGGTAAATACTTTTCTTAGAGAGTCACATGCTAGCCTGTAACAATGGATATAGTTACACCCCATCTGTGGGAACCTCAAGAGGAACAAATAATTAGTCTGCTATAATCTGTATCAAAGCAAAATTAATGGTATCCTTTGGGGTTACATATGTCTGGGCAATTTGTGATAGTGAGAATATATTGGAAGTACGCTCTGGAACCTGCCCAGGAATAGATTAGTCCATTATAGAGATAGACAAAGGCACCCTTATCCTTCTGCTCTAGCAGTGGATCACAGCACACGGTCTGTGGAATTATATTTTTGTGCAGCTGGAATGAAAAAAGAATAGACCATGTGCCTGTGGTGAATGGTCATGTTAACACAGAGCAGTAAACCCGGGGAAAAGAACCATAGTTGAAAAGCATTTTGTTCCAACAATTTTGAATGCCATTTTGTACTCAGTGGAATATGGTATCAAAATTTTAATCTTATCATATCATTTTAGATAGTTCTGGTAGGCTAATGCAGGTATTGGAGCATAGTTCATGCAACATGAAAAGAATTATTAAGTTTTGAAAACCCATAGGAACCAGAAAAAGCATCTATTGAACTTGCATGTCGAGTTTGCAATTACAGGCTCAAAAATTTAGCAACAACATAAATACCTGTTTTTACTAAATGAACTCAGTAAGGCTGCAAATGAAGGGCAGGAGTTCATTCTGGTTTCAGATATAGTATTTCCAATTTTATCATTACTACTTTAAATATTAAAGTCTAGGCCAGCTCTGTTTTACTGTATTTTCTATTTATATTCATTTTATCAAGGAGGAGAAGACAGAATTCCTTGCTAAGGCTTTGTCATCAACATAACATAAGAAGGTGTTTTGCAGAAGGAAGTAAAGCTCAAATAACATTGATTGAGAGCCCCTTGTGAGGCAAAACTCACAAAAGAGATAAGAATTGGGCTATCCTCATTTTTATTTTTCAGGTTTTCCCATAGCTCATGTGGACACAGGTTATCTGTTTTCAGCAATGTGGACACACACAATGGCATGGTGTTATTTGTCACAGCAGAAGCTATTTTGTGCAATACTGTTGAAGAACAGATGAACAACTAATGCAGCAAATATTTCTGAGCCCTGCTGACTGCAGTCAGGAAACTGGATCTGCCATAATAGGGGTCAGCTGGAAAGGCAGCAATGGTAGGAAGACCTAAGAAGGGAGGGAAGGGGAAACGGAGCCCAGAGTACCCCACTACTATCCTAATCTTTGTTGACTATCCTTGAGCTGTATTTTTTCTGTTTACACCCACCACAGCCAAGTTGCTCCCAGGCAGCAGTAGCATGGGCAGCTCATGGCGCAGCGGGGCAGGGCTCCCGCCACGGTGAGCAAGGGGGAAGCACCAAATGCACTTCAGATCTTCTGCAGAGCAGGAAAGAAATTCACCCCCTGCTTCAGCTCGAGAAAACTTTCTTACTCTGCCGCCCGGAAAAGCAGTTAGCAAATATCTGCCCAAAAGGTCAGAAGAAATAAAATGCACAATTTCAATTCTGCTAATAAATAAGGGAACCTGGGGAGATGACTAGCGTTTTCAAGAATTTAAAAACTCACCACTATTTGTGCATTCCTAAATCACTCAGATATCGCACCTGTCGATAGGATGAGAACTGAACAAAACCAGAAATCATGTTTTTCTTCATAATTTTGGATACACTTACAATTGAAATATAGACTTATTTGATAAACTGAGCTAAAACCTTTCGCAGGGTTTTAATGTGTTTCACTTAGAAATGCAGAAACGTTCTATCTTCTTACATCCAGGGTATAAAATCATAGGAAGAAGAGAACATTTAAACTAGATTTATCCCCTGTGGAGGACTTTGTACGGAAATTAGAAGATGATCAGATCTCTGAATGGTAATTTAATAGCTAATTTAAAAGCCTCTCTTGCTTAAATTATCAAGAAACCACAAGATACATAGTTACGTATTACACAATGCATATTATAACACAGGCATATGCTAGTGAAGAAAGGATTCCAAAAACACAGTATGAGTTTCATATTAATTTAAATATATAAGATTACATAAAATGTCAGGTGCATTTAATCACTTTTAAAGCACAAATTAGCACAAAAGCAACCTATTGTTCTGGCTCTAGGCAGAGTCTACCTAATCCCAATATACCACTCTGGGAAGTAATTCTTCCTTCAACATCCTGTCTATTAAATTCACCTACAAATAAACGAGTGTTGCACTGCAGCCAGAGACTTGGCAAATTTATCTAATTTGGGACTGAAATTTCTCTGCCTTCACCTCCCTCTCTTTAATATCGAGGGCTGTGGCTTTGATGCCTCCACTAATCTCAAATGCAGCATGAATTGAGCCCTGATCACTCAAGCAGGCAAGTGTGAAGCCACCTGTAGGTCTGCACTAACAATGGTGCCTCCCGTTCAAGCTCAAACTGCCTCTTACCTTTTTTGTTTCTGTTATTATCTTTAGAAGGTTTTTTTATATACTTCCTTTTATAATAATGTTCCTCATGCAGAGAGGTCAAGGAAAATCAGAACTATTAAACTGATTGCACCAAGCACAATAGAATTAAGTAGCACCCCATCAAAATCTTGTGGGAAGAATACATTTTTCAGGTGCTTTTTTCTACATTAAAAAAGTAATTTTCTGTTATTTATTAAATAATCACTGGCCATTTTTACACCACCTCCTCTTGGCTTAAAGATGCAGTTGTGAAATTGGGAGATGGTTTTGATTGCACAGCTGCACAGGGAGAATGGATTTTGTTAATGGGTGATGATGCAGACTTCCACTTTCTCTTCTAGTTGGATGGATGAGCTCTGAAGGGATTTATCCCTTCAGTGAAATTCTCACAGTGAACCTTAAAGTCCTGTGGCAGTCTCTCTCCCAACAACTCTCCCTTTCATTTGGTCATCTATGAGAGAAGATGTATTTTCTTTTCTTGCTTAGAAAAGTAGAGATAGAGGGGAAAAGGTAAAAAAAAAAAAACCAAACAGCAAGCAAACCAAAAAACTAAACCAATGAGGAGTCAGCTTCATTTCTTTTCCAACTAAATCAGCCTAAAACACACATAGATTTCCCCACAGGGAGAGCTTCTGACTGATATGTTGAGTCAAGACAGCATCAAACTCTTCCAGCTGTCACAGCATTGCAACAGTACAGGTTCATCTGCCAAAAGCCAGGAGGTTATTCTGTGTCTGCTTCCAAACAAGCGCGCCAGGGATGGTTTGCTGATTAATTCAATCCAGGCCCTTCCGAGACAATTTCACTGAAAATGACTGACTTACATTTGTGCACTGACCCTCTGCTTCCATGCTCTGGGAACGAATATTCCAGAAGCACCTCGGAGCTGCTCCTCTGTCAGGGACACACGGGCATTGATGAGACTGGCTGGGACTTCTCCCCTGTAGGCAGAAGTCCTGGGCTAGTGGCTGGGGAGCACGGATGAAAACCAAATGCAGCAGGAGGCACTGCAGGTCCCAGCAAAAGCGGGACCATGCACGCTCGTCTTTCAGGGTGGTGTAGCATAGCAATCTGCTTAAAAGAGAAAAGAGCTATGTCTTTACATCAAGGGCTTCATCCAAAGTCCACTGAAGTGAGAGAAGGGCTCCTGGAGATAGTCAGGCATTTTGGGTCAACTCGCTCTGTAGAGAACAGCCATCTCTTGCCTTGATGACTTGAGAAAGTCAACTCGTTCCAGCATTGTTGCAATTTTTCTTATCAAAGAGGACTACCACATAAGGGTGGATGTGTGACCACTTACATGAGTCTTGTTATCCCATTCATCGGGAGTCTCTATTTTAAGAAAATGATCTCTTCTTTATCTTTGTACCGTAAACTAAAAATATTTGGGATCAGAACAACTCTCAGAATCAGACTCAACTTCTAGACTAAACTGATGAAAAATTGCCAATCCTGACGGGTTTTGATTGATAGTTAGCATTTTACTTAAATAAGAAAAAGGTGTGGAAGTTCTATTTTCTTCCAGAAAGTGAAAAATGTTTTTAATCAAAAAAGGTAAACTAGAATTTTAGTGAATACAAAAATAGTAATTTGACAAAAGAAAAAAGGAACCAAAACAATTTCCTTGAGGAAAACATCTAAATTTCATGAAGCTTTGTAATTTAAAAATGGCGTTCAAACAGCATGCAGTAACTATCTAATTGTGGTGGCCTGACAATGAGAAACAAAGAAGAATAATAAATGTCTGTATTTTCTTATATAAAACATATCTCTCACTGTTTTAAAGGGCAATTTCTCAATTGCAGGGGAAATCTAAAATTATGAGTTTGATCAATGGTCTAGGTAGATGAAAAATCTGGTCATCCCATTAAATAAGAAAGTTAATAAGAAGAGAGAACCGTCTCACAGGTCATGAAATAGTACAGCAAAGTATAATTTTTCAAGTCTTAGTAATTATGTTGGCTATCACACCATTACTGTTATAATGTGAAGCTAATAAGCCAAGTAATTAGAATGCACTAGGTCAGAGTTTTCACCATAATATGTGAAGGGTAAATGAGAACGAGGCATTGTAATATTTAGCATATGGCTAAAACTGTACAAAAGCAGTAGAACTGAAAGGTTACTTTTTAGAAAGAAAATGTTCATCGAGTTGAAAGTTGTTTGTATTGACTTACATGCTGGGCCTAATGAAGGTCATTATGGGCATTTAATCGTGTTACAGATGCACCGGAGAGGTCTGACTGGCTGAGTTTCTCCTCTATGAACGACTTGCTGCATTCTGCTGCTATTGCCCAAGTTCTCCCAGGCTGAATTGCCTTTCTCACTTACAAGCCACTTAGAAATTGAATGCAGCACTACAAATGATGATCTAACACAAAAGACCCAAATTAGTCCATACCTCAGAAAAAGAAGTGTGATATTCCTGAAAAGCAGGGGGGGAAATACTTCCTTTCCTGATGTTTCAGATCACAACATTGCCAGACCTAATTCTATTATTTTATGTTCACACCGTCAGACTGTTCTGCTATTTTTGAAAGAAAGCTGAGTACAGACCTCAGAGTCCATAAGTTTACCAGAAAATAGTTGTCTGCACTCCTCAGCACCAAGGTTATTCACACTCAGCTGTTTACAGGCACAACCTACCAGAGCGACTTTCTCCTCAGCCACGAATATAGAAAACAGTGGACAAACAGTTTCAAAAGATGCTTTGCTTTCAGTCCTCGAGGAGACAGAATGACAAATTCCAAACCAATATGTAAAATGTAGAGATTTAAAAAAAAAGTTTATTAAAAGAACAAGCTGGGAAGTGTTCTCAATTTTGCAGTGATAAGTCATGTAAGATACTGATCCTACACCACCACATTTTATAGTGAGGGAACTTAAAGAGAAAATTAAGCCATTTACTGCATTTGTTATGGGGCACGATGATGCCTCACGTTTGACTGTGACGCCTTGGGCTGCCAAGTGTGATGAAATAGAAAGCGGCATGCGAAAGAGAGTCAAAACCTTTGCTTGACTCTGCTTTGCAGCAAAGCCTCTCTGTTTGATCCCCGTTTGTCAGTATCAAAGAAAAATGGAGATCACGAAATCGGTCTGCAGCAAGAGAGTGGAGAAATGCAAAGAGTGAATGAAAGAAGTCAATGGGAGAAGTCATTTGAATTCGTCTGGCAAAGCCACATGAAAAAAAAAGACTGCCTCCCAGAAGGTTTTGAATTAAAAAGGTGCCTTTGAGCTTTCAGGCTCTCTTCAGCCTGCATGTTGTAAGTGATACGAAATGCTAAAAACATTAAGACCTCTGAGGAACGCACATTCCTACGCTTCACTGCACAGCCTTGCTTTGAAGGGTGGATGTGTAAAGTCCTGAAAAATCTACTTCAGAAACTGAAAGGGAAAATCATTCTGATGGGACAGAGCTTACAGCACACTTGATCAATCCTAAATTGTAGGTATTGTCACACGCGTGCAGTAAGGGTCTCTATCTGAGGACCTGATCCTGATGAGAATGGGGTTGAAGTCTGCCTTCATCCTGTGTCCACATTACAGAGGATGATGCATGAAAGGTCTGTTTAGGAAATGGGCTTATTTTTAAGGAAATAATTTTAACAAATGTCCTTCAAGTCCAGTCATAAAAGAAATAACATTTTAGATGCAAATTGGAGCGTACCAAGCAAACAAATAATAAAATAGTCAAATTAACCGCTCCAGCTTCTCTAAGGAACTGGCACAAACTGTAACTGTAAGGTGGACGTTTATGTTGTGTATCAAACATAATGGAAATATGAACTGTTCTAACCTTAGCAAGTTTCATAGACTGAAATTCTTATTCACATTTTAGCTAAATCTGCCACGTTAGGTAGGAAACCATGGATGGAAATAGATACTAGGTCCTTGACATCAGCCTTATTCGTACTGCTTCTACATAGCTATTATGTAGAGAGCATTTAGGGAATAGGGCATGACCTGACTTCCATAGCCTCTGTTAAATAGAATTTCTGGAAGCAGGAGTGGGTGCTAGAGGATGTGAGAACTCAGTTTTCCAGACGTCAAAGGAAGAAATTTTAAGGATAAGGAACAGTCTTCTCATGGCAGCACTACCAATAGACATAGACAAGTGTACTCTTCGCTGGGTTAAAAACTGTCTGGATGGCCATGCCCAGAGAGTTGTGATTAATGGGGTGAAATCTTCTGGGCGGCCGGTCACCAGTGGTGTCCCTCAGGGCTCAGTTTTGGGGCCAGTTTTGTTTAGTATCTTTATCAATGATCTGGATGAGGGGATTGAGGGCACCCTCAGTGAGTTTGCAGATGACAGCAAACTAGGTGGGAGTGTTGACCTGCTTGAGGGTAGGAAGGCTCTGCAGAGGGACCTGGACAGGCTGGATCGATTGGCCAAGGCCAACTGTATGAGGTTTAATAAGGCCAAATGCCGGGTCCTGCATTTTGGTCACAACAATCCCAAGCAGCGCTACAGGCTTAGGGAAGAGTGGCTGGAGAGCTGCCCAGCAGAAAAGGACCTGGGGGTGCTGGTGGACGGCCAGCTTAACATGAGCCAGCAGTGTGCCCAGGTGGCCAAGAGGGCCAACAGCATTCTGGCTTGTATCAGGAATAGCGTGGCCAGTAGGAGCAGGGAAGTGATTGTGCCTCTGTACTCGGCACTGGTGAGGCCTCACCTCGAGTACTGTGTTCAGTTCTGGGCCCCTCTGTACAAGAGGGACATTGAAGTGCTGGAGTGTGTCCAGAGGAGAGCTACCAGGCTGGTGAGGGGTCTGGAGACCAGGTCATGTGAAGAGAGGCTGAGGGAGCTGGGCATGTTTAGTTTGGAGAAGAGGAGGCTGAGGGGAGACCTCATGGCCCTCTACAACTACCTGAAAGGAGGTTGTAGAGAGGTGGGGGTTGGCCTCTTCTCCCAGGTGAATAATGACAGGACCAGAGGAAATGGTCTGAAGTTGTGGCAGGGGAGGTTTAGGTTAGATATTAGGAAGAATTACTTTACTGAAAGAGTGGTCAGGCACTGGACCAGCCTGCCCAGGGAGGTGGATGAGTCACCATCCCTAGAGGTGTTTAAGAAACGTCTAGATTTGGCACTTCAGGGCATGCTCTGAAGGGCAGAGATTGTAGGGGGTTTTGTGTGTGTGTGTATGGTTGGACTCAATGATCTCAAAGGTCCTTTACAACCATGAAAATTCTATGATTCTATGATTCTACCATCCTCAACACCTTTTTGCTCACAGCCAGCCCGAGAGAAGAGGTTTGCTGAGCAGCACAAGCAGCAGACAAGGAATGAGGACAGCAAAGGGTAGCCCCCACCCAACTGACACCCAGAGATCTGGAAGCTGGGCAACAATGGTGCAGCAGCAGGTCTTGCAGCAAGGTCTGTGCCTGACCAGTGTTCTGCAAGGGGAGCGTGTCACAGTCCCAAACAAACTCCTTAGTGACCTTCTCCAGGAGCCACTCACTCCTTCTTTGCCACCAGTCAAGAACTGATGTGTGAGAAGCTGTTCACCAAAGCAGGTCTTCTTGGCACCAGCAGTTTTTCCTTCTACTTGTTTAGATCCTGCTAAATAAAATGTCAATGAAGTGAATATAAATGTGCATAAAAATAACTTATCATTGCCAGACTATACTCTCAAATTATACTTCCTCAATAATTGCTTGACTGATGCATCTAAGCATATATCTTTCATATCCATGCTAATTAATGAGTTGGTACCTCAAGAGATTTGAAAATATGCCGTTTCCTTCCCTGGCAATGATATGTAAGACTCCAGAGCATTTCCATGTGAAATTCCATCCAATATTTATATTTCATTAAAATATACCTTTTTTACTTTGATAGCTATCCTTTAATTCCCAGAGGTCTTAACTGTGTTCACAAAAGGGCATGAATAATTCATGACATCATTTAAGCAGTTAATGTCACTATTTTTTCTGTTGCTTGTTCATGAACTGAGGGTGGACTTCTCAGGTGCACTTCTTCCCAAGTACAAGCTTTGCACCCCTTCAACGAGCAGTGCTTAGTTTGCAAGAAAGAGGCTAAGGGAGATTCAGGGAGGAGCGTTGCACTTTCTCTGTTAATCGTTTCAGGAGATAACAGAGAGACTTGGGATTTTGAATGATGGAGATTTCTATTGCCTCTCTAAAGAACTTTGTGATAAGATGCTCAGACATCCATTTTCTTTTTTTTTTTTTTTTCCCCCACTCCATGAGATGCTTCATGCTGATAAAGGACTGAAAAGCATTCAGATTTCATCTATTCATCCACTCCTTTCCCCCATGCCACCCCATGCCCCACGTGTATCAGAAGGAGGAAAAGTGATGCAGAATATGATACCGAAGCTGTTTTAAACCTTGCCCTTCTAGTCCAGAGTAAAGTTAATTTTCATCAAATTACAAGTCTCTGTCACAGATGCAGGTGTGAATGTCACCAGAAGACATGCATTGTCAGTTTTTATTTCATCATACACTGAAACCAGGAGGCAATTATTCATGTTTAATATCTGAACTTTAAATAGCTTTAAAGATGTTGAAGTAGGTGTCCACTTAAATAAAAAAGTGGAAATAAAGTTTAAAATTACAGTAGGTTTCAGAGGATAAGATGAGGGGAAACTATCACTTTAATAAAGACCTGCCATAAAATGAAAAAGTAATTTTTTGTTTTAAATCTCTTCAGGTTTTCAGCAGAGCTCACCTCTGCATAGTTCTTTCGCAGAATTATGACCAGTGCCTAAACCACAGAGAAGATTGCTGCCTAAATCACAGAGATATATGTTGTCTTAAAACAATAAATGATCATCAGTGCCCAATTTTATTTTAGTTTTCAAGAAGGAGATGGGTAATGGGTGACTGCAAAAAGCAAAAGGAGTAGGTAGATCTCCTTTATTTATTCCACAGAGTGCAAAGAAACACAGAAATAGTTTTAAAATATTTGGATATTGCAAGTGTCCGATGGAAAAAAATCAGATCCACTAATATTGCTTTGGCGTTGGGTTTTTTGGTGCTTTAAGTGAGTCTAACAGGTTTCTTTTCCGATTGAATGTAGCAGGGATGGAGCTCTAGAGGAGTGGGAGCTCACTGCTCTGCAGATGAAGGCACACTTTGCTGATGCTTCTCTGAAACCCTCGAGACTGCCAAAGCAGAGCAGAAATCTCCTAGGACAAGCCTTCCTGCAGGCGTTTAAAAATTTCTTTTTCAAGTCCTAAAGAAAACCAAGAAGAACAGAAGCTGCAGCAAAATGAAGAGCTGTCTAAAGCATTACCAGTATTGTTTCTGTGATGTTGCAGTCTAGTTCCAGTCAGTGTGTGTTTGTTGTCGGGAGCAGGGACTCTGCCACCCCGTACAGTGCTGCTGCTTTTGCTCTGGGACCTGGATCAACAGCGAGAGCACAAAACATGTCGGGATGGAGCTGGTTCCCTCCCTGTTCTGGGAATCACTAAAGTAAATATTCCTGCACTAAGAAAAAGTGTCAAAACCTTCTGGAGTCAATGGAGAAAAGTTTTATTAGTGCCACTAATTTTTATTTAAAATTTTATTACCGCAGCTCAGATGAAAGCTAGAAGCTTGACATATGCAGGCCGTAAACCCCTGACAGCTGATCATCAGCCAAGCCTAAACCATGACTTTCAAAGTGACAGGTGGGGAGAGGCGTGCAAAACTTGACCCGTCTTAAGCACATCAGCATGTGACACCAGATCCAGATTAATAAATACTCTTTACTGCGAACACATGCAAAGGGGCTGTTCAAGTATAAGAAGTTGCCATATGGCATAGCCAGTGCACCTGTGGTGTTGCAAGGAATGATGGATCGTGTGCTCTAGCAGTTAAATGGTGTCATCTGTTATTTGGATGAGAGTGGGAGAGACCAACGTATAAGCTAGGTATCACATCTTCTCAAAAGGTTTTAAATAATACACCAAGATTTGGAAAAACCAGCTGACAAGCTGATCCCTCGCTGTGATGCTGCAGAGCTGCGTGGTCTGTTCAGGGCACAGAGTGGTGCAGAGCAGCAGCCTCCAAAACCGAGGGGGATAAACGCCACACAGCATGGAGTGGACCCCTCGGTGGGAGGAGGCAGCTCCTGCAGCCGTGTCCCTCCCAGGACTGGGACGAGCTGGCAGGAATAGGTGGCGATAACGTGTATGGCCTGGGTGGAGAAGCACCGTTTTCCATGACAGTAAAATAATATCTGGAGGTAGCCTGGAATATTTCAGGATTGAGGTCAGTTGCGGCAATGTCATATTACCATGGGGGATACCTTGGAGAGCTGAAGGACAGGGAGGACTGTAACATGGATTTAGATTGACCAAGGAAATAGGTCATCAAATGCCAATGGTTCTTGTTTCACAGAGCACTTTACAGCCAGACCTTCATAACTGCTGATGAGGACCTTTTCAGCAGGAGAGAGGGACCTGTCAGTCTGCACGTATGCAGAGGGAGGATTTATTTCTGCCACATCTTCAAAATAGCTGAGAAGCAAGATCACAGAGAGCAGATGCGGCATTAGGCACAGCGTAGGATAGCGGACGCATTGGGATGGTTCACTGGCCATGGTTGCAAGCTGGCTGCTGATCACAGGCCAGTAAATGAACAGCTTAAGGGGTGGGCAAGAGGCAGCTTTTGTGGACCCTTATCTTTAGCAGGCTGGCGTTCAAGCGCACGGCAGCTAAAGGCAAACAGAGAGTACGATGTGCCATGTCATGCCCCTTGCTGCGGTTGTGGCCTTCACCAGCATTGCAACCTGGGCTGGGCTGACCTTCAACTCTGAGTGTCGGGTTAGTACCTTAGCTGGAAGATGCGTCTTGCAGTGCGCATGCCAAATAATCCTGCTGCTGACATTATTGAGGCGCTATGAACTATTTCTGCTGGAGAGCAGTTCTTTGGTGGAGGAGTTCCTGGGACCAGTCTTCACTCCCGCTCTGCCTGCCTGGCAAACTGCTCACCAAAATAAAATTGCTGGGTTTTGCTGTGAGATGTCAAAATGAGTTAGTCATTGCTGTGCATCAACAGATAAGTGGGCTTTTATTTAAAAAAAAAAAAAAAAAAGAGGAACTGGCACTACTAACTGCATTTTAATAGTTCACTACTGTCTTTTTGGTTTAGACCACACAAGCTATGTTAAACACTCAAGTACCATGTGTTCAAATACCGTTCCCTGATTAAGGCACAGATTTTTGGCATTTTTATCCTTGCAGAATGCTCTTGCCTGAATAAGCTGTTTTGCAGAATGAGTAAGAGCAAGTAGCAGAGTCTGTCTCTCTGTTCGATTTCCCTTGACCAGAATACACAAGAGAAACAAATGGAAAACAACACAGGCAAAAGATCTGTAAAAATAGATCCTACTTAGTATGTGGAGCATTCATGTGAAATTACAGAGAGGGAGAAACTGAACTAGCAGTATTATCGGGTAGAATGGTTCCATAATTGAAGAAAAATGTGAGTGAAATAAGTACAAAATAAAGGTTCAGCAAATAGAAAAAACAGACAACAAATCATAGGTAGCTGACAGCAAGCTGAGCCTCACCACTTAAAGTAATCTGAGAAGAAGGGAGGGCGTTTCCTGCATATGAGAAGATATTTCCTGCTGGGGGATCTGTTCAGCTGAGGATATTTATCGATATCTGCCAAAGTACGGGACAAAATAAGCTGGTTTGAGAAAAAGGTTTCCAGGTAACATCCTATCTCTGTGAAGAGGCAGGTAGAGTCCTAAGAAATCAAACACAGTCATATTCAGGCAGGGCAGCAAGCACAGGTTTCTGGGGCATCAAGGATCTACCAACACACAAATGCACTAGCAGCGGCAGCAAACCTTCATGAATCAGAAAAAATATACAGCAGACCCACTCACTGAAAGCACCAACTTCTTTGGAAATGGCTATGGATGTGCAAAGGCAAAAATCCTAGACACATGGTTGAACTCATTGCGATACATTAATCAATAGGGTAGGAAGATTTGAAGTCTTTGAGGGGGCAACTGGATTTCCCAGCTTCTGTTTGATAAATTGACAGGGAATAAGTCAACAGAGATGGGGCTTTTTGACAGTTTATCATAGAACCATAGAATCATAGAATGGTTTGAGTTGGAAGGGTTGGAAGGCACCTTGAAGATCATCTAGTTCCAACCACCCTGCCAGGGGCAGGGACACCTCCCACTAGACCACGTTACTCAAAGCCCCATCCAGCCTGGTCTTGAACACCTCCAGGGATGGGGCATCCACAACTTCTCTAGGGAACCTGTTCCAGTGTCTCACCACCCTCACAGTAAGGAATTTCTTCCTAATATCCAATCTGAATCTCCCCTCTTCCAGTTTGAAACTGTTACCCCGCATCCTATCACTACACTCCCTGATCAAGAGTCCCTCCCCATCTTTCCTGTAGGCCCCCTTCAGGTACTGCAAGGCTGCTGTAAGGTCTCCCTGGAGCCTTCTCTACTCCAGGCTGAACAGCCCCAACTCTCTCAGCCTGTCCTCATAGGAGAGGGGCTCCAGCCCTCTGGTCATCTTCTTGGCCCTCCTCTGGACTGGCTCCAACAGGTCCATGTCCTTCTTAGGCTGGGGGCCCCAGAGCTGGGTGGGGTTTCTGGGTGAGGTCTCACGAGAGTGGAGTAGAGGGGCAGAATCCCCTCCCTCGACCTGCTGGCCACGCTTCTTTTGATGCAGCCCAGGATACAGTTGGCTTTCTGGGCTGCGAGTGCACATTGCCGGCTCATGTTGAGCTTCTCATCAACCAACACCCCCAAGTGCTTCTCCTCAGGGCTGCTCTCAATCCATTCTCCGCCCAGCCTGTATGTGTACTTGGGATTGCCCCAACCCACATACAGGACCTTGCCCTTGGCCTGGTTGAACTTCATGAGGTTTGCACGGTTATCTCCATCACCTATGCACCGCTGCCTGACCTCTGCCTCTGTGCAGAGACAACTCACCCAGCAGAGGCTGGACAGTTGGAAGGTTTGTAGAGGTAGATGGGATGACATCTAATCGCAGCGATGGCAGAGGCAATATGGGTATGCACAGCATGTTTGCATGTGTAATCACATCGGCATTCCCAGGCATCAGAGATACCTCCAGAGATGAAACCTTTAGCAGGAATAAATGAGTGCTAGTAAGAACATGAGCTATTAAAGACTTCACCCCTGTTCTTCGGCTTCACAGCTCTGACTTATATTTGTCTCTTTTTGACATGCTCTGAAGGCTCCTGCTCCACGGAGACTGTAGACTTTGGGCTATTAGTCACAGCCATTAGAGGTTAGATTTGGCCTCCAGTCATTAATAAAAGCAAACACCTACTTTTAGTTGAAAAAGACACTGTCAACTGATCTGTTTGCAGGCAAACAGCGAGGAAACGGCTGGCACAGGTCTGAGGGCTGTAATTGTCTGAGACGTTTTGTTTGTGTTCCACCCCCTTTCCATATTTTATTCTTTCCTTTTGTGTTGTGGAAGACCCAAAAACGCAGCAGGGGAAACTGAGCAACCACCGGTTTTCATGGCAAAACTACTCAACAGAAGTGCTGTCAAATCACAAAGTAGGGCATATTCCCCTTCATCTTTTATCATTATAAGCTGAATTATGAATAAGAACGATGAGTAAAACAACTGTGATTTTTAAATCAATCCTAACAGTAGTAGGATTTATTTTCCCCATTTCACATGGATGAATTTTTATTCTGATAACCTTATAAGCGCAAGACTATAAGCTTGCTCCTGGTTCTCACTTGCTGTGCAGAGGGAGGAGGGGTAAGGAGAGGAGTGGGCTGGAACAGGGCCCTGCACCAGTCTTTGAAAACGTCCTTTCATGTCACAGCAGCTTTTTCAAGCATCCAAAAGATGTCCCGCTCAAAGTCAGGATGCAATTAAAACCCTGTGAAGCTCTTTTGTGAAATCTCACCCCACTCAGATTAGACAATAGCTAAAATGTTCACCTGGGAGATTCACATTTAAGTTTCCTTTTAGAAGGAAAATGGAGACTTGAATAGAGTGGGGAGGATTCCCACATGCCCCGCGAACATCTGAACCACCAATTATCCTCTTTTTTCTGATCAGAAATTTTGCGTTGGGTCCAAGAAAGGCCATCCTTCAAAACTGGTGTGTGTGTTCCCACAAGAATTTCTGGTGGTGATGAATTAACATTTTCCGAAAACACACAGTCACTTCTGCATATTGTGAATTAAGTGGTTTTCTGATCAGGACAAGCATTTTACAGTGTTTGTGTTTGTGATGTAGAGATCAACATTTGCTTCATCTTATCCATTTTCTGACTGATTTCATCCATTCGTTTCTTTCTTTGTTTCAGAATTTATAAAAAAAAAGGGAGATGTGCTAAATTTCTGCATTTTTAGATTATTCCAAGAAATGCCCAGCCTAAACAGCACTAGTGTGGTGGGGGCCAGGTTGAGGTACAGGAATTGTAATTGCCTAATACTGACAACTTTGAAATAAAATAACTCCATGTGGAAAGCTTGTAGGAAGATTTTCAGGCAGTGACATGTAGTAGGAAAAACATTGTTTTGGCTATCACTCTGAAAGTTCCTTCTCTGTTCCCAGAGAGCCCTCACTACCTCACTAATATTTCCTTTTATTTTCTCCTCAACTTTCCAAACTTTACGTTAGCAGCCGCTACAAACTAGTGAGAAACCAAACCGTTTTTACCTTGCAATTTACAGATCTGCAGTGGGCTGCTGTAGCTCCAAAGCCGTCATGGGCAGGTTTAATGTCTTCACCAGTGGCATCGAGGTCTTGCAAACCAAAGGAGGAGCAGATGTAGCCCATGGGGGGAGTAATTTCTACTGGGCAGTGCAGAAGAGGTGGGGAGGAGCTGGGTTTGTGAAAAAATGACTCTAGCATCCTATAGGCTTGGTGGCCTGTCACCTCCTCTTATACACGGCCTCATACACACTCCCTTTCAGCCTGAGTTGTCCAAACCTGGGACAATTCACATGCTTGCCCATTTTTGCCGAAAGGAGAGTAACCAAATGGAATATTTGCTCTATAAACACTTCAGAAAGTAACCCATCATCTGCCTTTCAGACTTCAAGGTTTTAAACTTTCAGACACCTGCTAAAGTCACAGATGAAATAGCAGAGCTAGTGAAAAAGCGGTTAACAGGTGCTAAAACAAAGGGCTAGAAATAACGCCAGAACCATAGTAATCAGAAGCAGCTACAAGTCCACCAGCTTCGGGCAGGCTCTGTTGACAAACCTCCAGTAAGTTTTACACCTGAGAAGAGGAACTGCCGTTCCCTACATCTAAGACTGTTGAACTCTCAAGCTGCTCAAACTGGTGGCAGTATGTCTATCATATGTGCTCGCAGTCCTAGCTCTGATGGAGGTGAGTCCTGTAATCCTGCCCTTGACGAGTCTAGTTTTGGATCAATCTTAAATTACGAGGAATTGCAGTAATCACGTATATAAAATAAGAGGTGTTGAGCAACAAGGGGGCAGAAGCATGCATGCACGCGGACAGACACAGAAAGTAGAGGGGTTTTTCAGTGTGGCTGAGAATAGACTGTCACAGGGGTCAAGAAATAAATGGGTAGTGAGAAAACCATGTGCCATGTAATGGCTTCAACATTCAAGGTTGGGTTTTTCAAGTCACTATTCTCAGGATCACTAAAGATCAAAAGTAAATTTATTCATGTCGTTCTATCTTGTATAGTCTATCACTTTCATATTTAAACAGTGACTCCCATATATGTGTTTGTGTTTACTGGAAATGGAGGTGACTAGCAGAAATCTGATAGTCTTTTTTATTATTAGGGCTTCTTGAAGTTTAAACTTCTAAATCATATGCAAAAAATATTAAAATAATACTATCAAAGGCTCCGTCTTTCGGAGATTCAGTTCATAAATATGCACTTTGATGGAGGAAATGCAGACCCTTTTATGCAGTATGAATGTCATCAAGGAGATATTCTCATGCTAATTATTACAGACAATTCATGGCTGAACAGCTCTCAGATAATGTAAGAAATGGCGGGGGCTTATTTCCACATTCTTCTATTCTTCTGCTAAAGCTCCTGTTAACCACTTTTTCACTAGCTCTGCTACTTCATCTGTGATTCTCCTTTTCCGGGGAGAGAGAGTTTGTAGTTTGGAAATAGTTGTTGGGGATGGTGCGAGGCCCTGGTGGCCCTGAGCAGCCCCAGCTGTGACCTGCATGGACCCAGCCCTGGGCTGGGAGCCCCATTCCAGCCCAGCCCGGGGCAACCAGGCCTTCCCCAGTTGCCATGAGGGTGCAGGGCTCCCTGCAACAACCCCATCTGTGCTGCTCCCTTGCAAGGGGCAGGTGCACATACTCTATCTGCCTTTCTATTTAGACCAGATAATGATGTTAGAGGAGTAATCCATCTCAGCCCATGGTGATACCCACTGTAAGCAACAGCTACTGTGGGTCAGAATGTGAAATAACAGGTTTCGGCGTGTATGGATGCAAGAAATGCATAGGCGTGGTGAAATTGGAGGATAAGATTGTGACGACCCAGCTTATTTTTGTGACCTTTTTTATTGGCATCTCTATGCCATCAATGAGAGAAAATCCCAGCAGCTTTCAAAGAAACCGAGTAAACCATCAGCAAAACCATTTGCTGAACGCTGAATTTTATGCTTGTAGCAGTAGTTGTGAGCATCTCGAGCTGGAAGAGGTGTAGAAAATAAACAAGTGACAAAAACAGCTTAAGGCAGAACAAGTTTAATATGTTTTTCCTTTTACATTGGGGTGGGGGTGGGGGGAAGTGTGTGCCAAATTTAAAGTTGACTGCCGATGGCCATTACTTATGTAAGTAACTTTGTCTTGCCAGCCCAGTGCACGAGGCTGACTGACCTTGGCAGCGGTACGGCAGTGTTATTCTCCCACAAATCTGGTATTCTTTGGCACTTTCTGCAGCATTCTGAACAGAGGCAGGCTTGTCAGTTTGTAGAATACGTTATTCCTATTTTTTGCCCTTTGCTTTCAAGAAGCGAGGGAAAAGTAATGCTGGATTCTGTGTCTGGTTTAAGGCATGCTAAAACAGGGGGGAATCTTTCAATTTGCTGTACTGAGAGAGCAGTTGTGGAGCTGGGTAGTGTATAGAAAATGTTGTATAGAAAAGCAATTGCTTGAAATGGATGCTGGAATAAATGAATTTAGGTAGTAAAGGAGGAATAACTGAGGCTGAGCATCCTGACAAGGTTGTGTTGTTTGCATTTCCTCTGGGTGGGCGCAGACTCTACTGTCCGTGCCATTTTGCTGTCAGTACAGATCCTAAACGGGACTCAAGGAAAAGAGCCTAAATGTGCATAAGTGTGAACCAGAAAATGTCAGGTTTCCAGGTCAGGGAACTTGCAGAAAAATAAATGGAGAGGGGGAAAAAAAGTCCCCTTTTGTCTGCGTAACGGCATCTGCAATTACTGGCAGCGGAACCAGGGATTCATTATAGCAGCACAACACTGAGTGACAGTGAGGTCTGTCAGGATTTTACCACCTCGTGTCTGAAGCGCTACAAAGCTGGTAGAATCCCATGTCTTTGATCACATCACAGTTGGGTTTCAGGGCATGTCCCATTCTGGGAATCCTGCACCCCCGGACACAGGTTTCCCCCTGTAGCCCTTATGGAGGACCTGGGTTCGCTGAAGCTGTCCAGGGGCGAGAGTTGCCCAGCTGTGCTCCAAATTTGTTTTCATTTGGATGAATCCCAAATCAGAAAATAAGTAGGGTAACCTGAAAAGCTCAGGTGGAGGTTTGCCAGATTGATTTCATGAGCTTCTTACAAGCCATCTTGGAAAAATACACAAGCCGGCATTGGGGTGGCTGGGTCCCAGCACGGTGGCTAGCGTGACAATGCGATACGCTGTTTTTCTTCCTGACACCCGGAGGCACTTGGCTGCCATCTCCTCACCCTGCACTGCCAGGCTCGTTGGTCAAGGCTTTCAACTTTTGCTATAGAAAGACCATTTACCCACTCGTTCCCTGTAGCCTGAATAAAAATCACTTTCAGCTAAATCAGTAGTTAAGTCTGAATCTAAGCCACTAATACTGAGTATTACTTCATTACTGTTTGCGGCTGGTTTATGCTTTATACATCCAAATGGAAAACGAAATATGAGTTTGTCCACTCTCGTCCTTTCCATCTGCTGCCAGGGTCCCTGAGCATGCTGTGGCCAAGTCACGTAACAGACATACAGGGTACAAGGCGTGTGTGTGTGTTTATATGTGTGTATATATGAAAAAATTTAAACAGCCTCCCTGGAACAGGGAAGGAAGACTATTTGTGTTCAGATTTATGTAATTGCAGGTATACTTCAGGCATGAGCAAGGTATTTTTTTTTTTGAAGTAGGCCAATTCAATTTAAATGTGGATAAAAATCTCTCTGTGCTATACCTTTCATCTTTGTTCAAAAAATACGTATTTTTAACCACCCCTCTTTCTATGTCTAGTAGTGACTCAAGTGTCTAATTCTGCACAGATGAATTTTTAATTTGCAGTGTGATCCTGCTATTATTGCAGGTTCATCCATCCCTTAGGCATCTTGGATGTACCCGCATGAAGGATCAGACCTGTCTTTTGTAAGCTAATCTGGTAGGCTTTTAGTCTGTCACGCTATTATAGTGGGTATAGCCAGGACTTTCCAAATACAAACACTGTATAACCAAGCTGATCCCTTCAGTTTTCTCATCACCTTCAAACCTTTCAGCTGTCTGCTCTTCTTTGTCATAAGAAACCCTTTAATTTAGGGCACTCCGAGACACAAATCAGGCTTATTTGGTTTTGCTAGTCATACGAATACTTACAATTTGGTGTTTCGTTTTATTTTTTGCTGTTTTTCTGCTGGTGGAAAGGGCTCTGATTTTACTTTTTCACCCAGCTAATAGCGTAAGTGCCAGAAGAAGGCAGCGACATGGGATAGGAAAGGAGAATTTTATGTCCACATCCTTCCAGACTGTGATCCTGCCAGCAGATCCCCAGGAAGAGATCTTCCAGCAGTAATCTGGAGAAGCAAGAGCTTGCTGACACCCACCAGCAGAACTAGGATCTGAATGAAAGCAGCTACGGGAAAGCACACAAATGTACTTGCTCAAAATTAGAAGTAATTCTCTGCATTAGTAAAGAGGTGCCACATGAGACGATGGCAGAATCTTCCTTCCTTTTAAACTAAAACTTTTTACTTTTTTTTTTTTTAAAGAATTACATATTGCGCTTTTCTTTCAGCACTCTATAAGCTTCTACTTCTTTTGTATCTTAATAAAGAAAGCAAAGCTGAACTGAAGTTTTTAGTATATTAAATCAGAAACCTAGACTGGAATGAAAGATAAGAATCCAATAACACCAAAAAGACACATAGAATAGAATCGGTTATAAATGATTTATGCGCCAGGATTAGGAGGTTAAAAAGGCAAAAACTTTAATGTTCGCTCATGCAAGAATGTCAAATCGCTGGCCTAAATAAGGGATTTGGCAGTAATAAGGTTTTAAAAGTGGGCATTTTCAGGTAGTGCTATCTGCTGTAATAAATAGAGGTCATAAAACTTCGATCCAAGTATATTCCTGGGATTTTAATGGCTAAGATGGTCACTCATCTGAACTTTGAAAATGTATTTTATAACCTGCTTTAATAAACACCTATTAATATAAGGCATATCTATATGCCTCAGTAGAACTATGCTTCCTAGACTTGCTTTCCTTATCTGTATCTCTGCTGTCCTTGTCTAATGGCAGACGGTGCCAGTCTTCTGAAGGATTTGCTGCAGGGATAAACCTCATTTACTTTCCACCTCAACTAGGGTGAAAAGCATGCAATTGTCTTGAAAGTTTGATGAGAGAGGAATTTCTAAATGCTAATGAAGGACACCTGTCCCTGAGTTACTTGGGATGGAACTTTTCATTCAGGACAGCACATGGGATATGGCAGGAAAGCAGAGTTAATTTAACTCACCAGAAAATTAAGTCTTCTCTCTGCTGGCGTGCATTTACATTTGTTTTGAACACTGAAGCGCTGAACAACATCGAGCCTAGCTGTAGGTGGATCAAAAAAAAAAAAATACTGAAGAAGCTGCCCTTCCTACAAATCTACTTTCTAAATCAGAATATTTGAGACGAGAATAAAAAATACATTACGGCAAGCAGGGCACGTTAGGTGCTTTAGACCACTGCTTAAAATCTTTTATTACTCTTTCTAAATATCAGATCAGCTATAAATCTAAAGGGAATGACTGGGTAATTTTTACTTGAGCCTCCCAGAAAAATGGCTGAAGCTTGGTGGGCGCTTTTCAGAAAGAGGTGATATGAAGCAGCCACAGTTTAGGAGCTTTAGCAATGGTGCAGGCCTTACATTTCTGTATCATCTCTTCACAGACCAAAAGGCATTGCGTGCTCAGCGGCGTGGGTTGCTGCACAGACCTGCACCGCAGGGCTGGAGGTACTGGCGGTGGAGATGCCTCCGGACTGGCGCAGGGGTGACCTTGCCGGGCTGAGCGGGAGGGGCGGGGAAGCAGCCAGGGCGAGAGCAGGGCGGTTTTGGGGGGGAAAAAAGCAAGGCACGAAGTGGCCGCACCTCAATCTTTCTGGTCGGTCTGACAAATTAGCTCGTACCTGCTTTTGTGTGGGGCAGCAGTGACATCTCATGGCTGTCGGCAAGCATTGCAGCCGCCCCACGGCCGGGCGGCGGGGACCGGCCCGGTGCCACCCGGGGGGCTCGGTCTCTGCCGTTTCCCCACACACCCCCCGCCACTCCCGTTATATCCGGCAATTACACACACGACGATATTTTTTTGGACGCGCTTCCCGCAGGCCCAAGACTTCATCTTTCTCCCTTCAGCAGAGGGGTGACACGGTGCCTGCCGCCCCCGGGAGCGCTGCCGCAGCCGCCGGCCGGTGCGCAGCGTCTCTCCTGCATCCCACCCGCAGCATCTCTCCCGCATCCCACCTGCGGCATCTCCCCCTCACCCCACCCGCAGCATCTCTCCCTCATCCCACCCACAACATCTCTCCCGCATCCCACCTGCGGCATCTCTCCTGCATCCCACCCGCAGCATCTCTCCCTCATCCCACCCACAACATCTCTCCTGCATCCCACCTGCGGCATCTCTCCTGCATCCCACCCGCAGCATCTCTCCCTCATCCCACCCACAACATCTCTCCTGCATCCCACCTGCGGCATCTCTCCTGCATCCCACCCGCAGCATCTCTCCCTCATCCCACCCACAACATCTCTCCTGCATCCCACCTGCGGCATCTCTCCTGCATCCCACCCGCAGCATCTCTCCCTCATCCCACCCACAACATCTCTCCTGCATCCCACCTGCGGCATCTCTCCTGCATCCCACCCGCAGCATCTCTCCCTCATCCCACCCACAACATCTCTCCTGCATCCCACCTGCGGCATCTCTCCTGCATCCCACCCGCAGCATCTCTCCCTCATCCCACCCGCAACACCTCTCCTGCATCCCACCTGCAGCATCTCTCCTGCATCCCACCTGCGGCATCTCTCCTGCATCCCACCCGCAGCATCTCTCCCTCATCCCACCTGCACCATCTCTCCCGCATCCCACCCGTGGCATCTCTCCTTCATCCCACCTGCAGCATCTCCCCCTCACCCCACCCGCAGCATCTCTCCCTCATCCCACCTGCAGCATCTCTCCCTCATCCCACCCGCGACATCTCTCCCTCATCCCACCCGCGGCATCTCTCCTGCATCCCACCCGCAGCATCTCTCCCTCATCCCACCCGCAGCATCCCCGGCCCACTGCCCCCTGGGTACCCGCTGTGCCCGGCGCCCGGGCCTTTAACATTCCTCGTTTTAACAGCTGTTTGCTGCTCTAGCTACACATGAGCAGCCACTATAGCATTTTTCCCCACTACCAGCAGGAAAGAGGCAGGTGGGCTGTAGTGTCGTGCAGACAGTGCTCTAATTAAAATGCTCCTCACTAGCATGTACAGAAAGTTAAGAGAACGGGAGACAAAAATACTGATTTCTGTTTGAAAAATGTTCAAAGCTCAACGTTTTTACAAAAGCTCAGGAAACTCTTCCGAGAGTACAAGCTAGTTAGTCATTAAATTGGTAGTTTATTTATTTTCAGAGAGAGAGAGAGAGAGGGAGACAGGAGGAAGGGGGGAGCGCGTGGGGGACATGTAGGAGTTGAAAGAGCACTCGTGTTATTCACCATGCAGCCAGGAGCAGAAAATAAAGAGGCAATTAGAAGGTCAGAACCAATAATATATGCTGGTAACCCGCAGAAGCTGTAGAGCAGGTGTTTGTTCTCTTGGTATTTTTACTGCAAACCATCATTAAAGCTGTGTGACACCACCAGTTCTCACGCCACAATTATTTGCATGCAAATTTGACATCTTCAATGTGAAGACAGATTATATCTTCACTAATTTGGTCTAAGGCAAATTGTCACTATTTCCTTAAGAAAACACTGCTTTTCATGAGGAAATTATTGAGTGCCACTGAGGTTTTTTTCATGAATTTAGCCTAGGCAACCAGACAGAATCATGCTTTTATTATTTACTTCCACTGTATAATCAGCTTTTCATTGAAGATGACAGCTTTCAGCCAAGAAAGTCCAACATTTTTTTCTCAGGGAAACAAGACAAACAGGAGGTAAAAAATGTTGAGCTTTTCTGGGGCTGAAGAAAGCTGTTGGTTTTGCTGTTCCCTCTGTACATACACATAAATGTACACACGTATATGCACTCCAAGCATGCATGCAGGGAGCTGTGGCCGCACTGAGAGCTAAGGACCGGCGTGAAACCGTGTGCATGGCGTGAAACAAAGCAGGTCTAAGGCAATGGATAGAAAAGACCCTTCAGGACTTGAAATGGAGAAGTTGGGGCTGAAAACTCCCACAAGAAACTCAGAATGGGTGGAAGCATAATAGCTGTTGGCTTTATGCTTTTATTACACAGGTGCTGTCATCCTCATCGTCTTCCTTCTCAGGCTTGAAATGAACGTGACGCATGGTAAGAGAGTTGCACCATACTATTCAAGCATTTTGCCTGTTTGGGGCTGTCTGCAATGACCTCAGGCAGCCCCTGGCAGATGTTGTGCCCCTGGGTCCACAGAGATGTGGGTGTTCAGGCACAGCCCGTGCTGGGTGGGAGGCAGGTCCCATGCAGGGCAACAAGGGCACGTGAGCCCTTGCCCTGCGACACTCCAAAAGCAGTGGTACATCTCCAGTTTTGAGCCTCCAGGGTGGCCATCACAAGGCAGCTTTTATCACACAAAAAGGCAAGTCTGTAATTGCTATGTATTTTCTCCAGGAAGTCTATGCTTTGCTTCACTTTGGAGCTGAGGTTTATGGTTCAGGGTAATGGTTAAATACACAGTTGCGATGAACTGTTCGGGGACAAGTTCCTAAATCAACCCTCTCTTACAAGTATTGCCCTGCAACAAAATGTGCTGCTTTCCAAGAGGCGAAATGGAAAAAAAAAAAAGATGGGAAAATCTGTTGCTACCAGAACCGCCTTAGCTTTCCCTTCTTTTCTGTGCCCTCAGGGTTTTTCCCATGTGCTCGTTATAGAGTGACTTTTCTTGCCATACCGAGGAAGTGAGTGCCACTTTCTCAAAGCTGCTGCCTTGCAGCTCTCCTTTACCCGCCCCCGAAAAGAAAAGAACCCTCAGTTTCTCACGTTTGGTCCTTCCATAGGGCACCTCAATGTCAAGCCCTACTGGAATGGGCCCCAAGCCAAAAGCCCCTGGTTTTTGGCTGAGGCGGTGGAAAGCGTTGGTGAGCATCAGCTGCCGGGTGCCTCTGCCGCCTCTCTCCAGAGCGTTTGCATTCCCTTGTATCAAACCAGACAGCGAGGCATTGATCTCACATGTACACTTGAAGTGGAAGATGGAAAAATATTAATGTTTCATTGTCTTCATGTTTAAAAGTGAAACCTTTTAAAGAAACGGGTCTTCACCAAGTATAAGAGAAATGTTTTTCTTAACTGCATAGCAACAAGCTATAGCTGCAATTATTTATATCAAGTATGAAATTCCCTCAGTGCTTCATTTATTCAAAGCTATATTTTTACTCGGCTTTTGTTTTCACAGATGGCTAAGCTAAGATGCCGTCTTGGGCTTAAATATCTACACAAACTTTGGCAGTCCCCACCAACAAACAAAAATAGATTAAAAAAAAAAAACAAACAAAAACAACACAGAAAAATTGCAGTTAAACTTGCAAAGCCCTCCAAAGAGCACAGCAATATTTTTAACTAATTTAAAACTATGATTATCTACTGAGGGATTTAATGTAATTCTGTCATTGTAACATAGTATTAAAACAGGCTTTATGGGAATCACTGGTTGTCAAATGACAATTATAAGTGGTGTTGGGTTTTTTTTTAAGTTTTTTTACAAAAGGCACAGGTTTATAATTTGATTCCAGCACTTGTTCTGAGTGCTTTGCTCAAGGAAAGTTTATTATCCTTGTTTAGGAAAAGAAAGTTGAGTACTTGCAACAGAAACATACACACTTGGCCAGCACTGAGACTCAGTTTCAGTGTTTTCTCTCATGCTCTTTCAAGGTGAAAAACTGTAGTTTACTTTGTTGTTGGTTTTGTTTTGTCTTTTGTGTAGTTCAGAAACCCATGGGGATGTGCTACCCTCACGCAGGTGTGCCAGGCGTGGGCACACTTTATCCTGTCCATCTACACTGGGAAGTGACCGCCTTCGTGTCCAGCCCAAATTAGAACCCATTCACTTTTTACTGCATCTGCTTTTTAAGATGTTAACTTAACAAGTAACAGAAATTCCTGGATATTTCCAGAGAATTATTTTGATTTTGATGTTGTTTTGCATTTGGCGACCATAATTTAATCAACCTTCCCTCCAAAATAAGTATCACACTCCTGCATCTACAGTCTTCATTTGCTTCAACAGTAATGTGTTTTCCTACTGTTTTTTACCCTGTATGTGGTATTTTGATGACGGGCAGTGCTTCAGCTGGCTATAGACACCCTTTTTCTTAGGCAAACTCAGCTTTCTACTAATGTAGAGTGTTATTTAAGAGTAATGCAGAATAAAACAGGATGGGTTTGCCCAGATCCCGAGCACCACAAAGATTGTAAACCAGTAGTACTGGAGTATGGTCATTACTATCTCTATAGAGCACACAGATATCGAGGAGGTGTCTTTCATCAGATGAGAGGTGCTTTCCTCACCTGCTCTGATCACTAAACTTCATTTTTGGTGCAATATATTTGAGCTCTGGAAAATTTTCATCTATTTCTAGCCTTGGGATCAACAGGCTGACTTCGGTTTGCATATGAGTCTCCTGAAGTATGTACCAAGTGTGACAGAGAGGGACTCTGGTAATGTGGGGATTATTTTGGGGCTGCTGCCTAAAGGTGCTGAGAAACCCGCTTTACATCTCTCTGGCTCAGTTTCCTGAGCTATAATGTTGGATTAGGGCTCCTTTGAAATCTGCCAAAGCTGTGAAGGTGACTTCTATGGACCGGGTAGTAGAAAAAGACCTATTCAAAGCCAAGTTCACCATTTAAAATAAAACATACTGGGGATGCTTTGGCTTCTGTGAAGGTCTCATGAATGAGTTACCATCCTGCCTAACATAACCTCTGTACCAGTGCTGTAGCGCTCATCAGTCAGCACGAGCGGCTGCCACAATCAGAAACAATTACTCACTTCTATTGCAGCTCCAAACAGAGAGAATAACAAATACTTTTCACCAGCTCCTGCCACTTTATGTTTTCATATCAACCAGTCAATCAAACTCTGTATAAAACAGCGTGTGTCTGTTCATTAAGAGGAGAAAAAGTTGATTGGTACCAGAAGATGAGTGCAGAGTGATTTAATTGCAGCCCTTTGGCACATCTGTGTTAGATATATTAGGCACTTAGACACTCCGCACTGACAGCAACAATGGGAGTTATATTGGAATAATATGATTTTTAAAGCTGTACTTACACCCAAAAAAAAGAACCAAAACCCTTTTGATCTCTGTGATTAAGTATTACAGGTAATTTCATATCATCCATTAGTTTTTCTCCTAAACCAGACTGAAAGCTGTTAGCTCCCCTCTTCTGCACGAGCTAGCTGATCTATAAATAAGGAGTATGTCCTTACAAAGAGAGTGTTCTTATTGATTGGTGAGATGTATTGTTACCATTTCATTACACTTGATCATTATACGCTCCTCTCCTGACAGAATTTTTTATTCATCACCAAGTTAGAGACTTGCAAACTTTGGGAAGGCATCCTCCCTCAGTCCGTAGCTGGGAGGGATGTTGTCTCCTGTCCAGAAGCAAGGTTCACCTGAGTGAAAGTAATGGCAATGAGCCATCATTTTACTGTTAAAGTCTGTTGGCTGGAACCCACCCTGTATCTTCTTAACTGGGTTTCTCAGAGTACTTTTACTATGCCGGTCTTCCGGAGACGTGAAGGGATAGCCATAAGAGAACAGTTTTCTGGAAACATAAATTGCAGATTGCAGTTTCTTAGGGAATTGTAGGCACCAGGCACCTATTACCTTTAAAGAGAGATAAGAAAGGCAATCGGACTTGTTTTCTGTTGCTGTGAGAGCATGATTCATGATCTTTTTAATGGCATTTTAGTTATTTAAATCCCAGAGACAGCCCACCTGGGAAGCAGCTGCAGAGTGGCTGATCTGGAAAGGACAGAAGCTGAAGGGTCGACTCCGGAGGTGCCTCGGTGTTGAGCGGTGCAGCTCCTGTGTCCCACAGCTCAGCCTCTCTGCCAGCGCCGCGTCTTGCCAGGCTGCTTCACCATGGTTGTTAAGTTTGGCCACTTCTGTACTGCTCATTTTGCCAACTTCTCCCCCGTACTGCAGGTCTCTGAATCCGAAGCCTCTGCTGAAACCCAGCGCTGCTGAAAAATGGGGACTCCTCAGAGTTTGTCTTCAGAAGAAAACCCATATGCCACTAATGCCAAAAGTCAAATAAAGGTAATATAGCATTTATTACATTTTAAAAACATAACTTCATAATCCATTTTCAGGATAAATTTCCTATGGAGTGTCCATATTTTATTTTATTAGCAGTGTTTAAAGCAGGACCATATTAGGATGCTGGAAACAAGTACACTCAGCAAAGCACAGGAGCTTTCTCCAGCCACTGTCTTCCTAAGGACCATGGGCAGCCCTGGTCCCAGAGCAGAGGGCCTCTCCTTCCATCCACCCACCTGGATCCTGCAACAAGGACCCTGCCCCATCCTTGCTCTGCGTCAGGGTGTTCACATACGACAGCATTGCTCATGCTCTCTTCTACTGGCAGAGGGCTTGAGGAACATAAATCCTATGGGAACATGAAGTGCTACAGCCCTAAGAAGAACAAGAGCACAGGTAGGAATCAAGGTACATTGTGACTGAGACCGCCCTGGGAAGCCAAGTGGCTGCCTGCCACCCCCAGCATGGGCCAGGGTGTCTAGCTGGCTATGAGCATTGAGCCATCTTTGTTAAGGAGCCAACAAGCTTTCAAACCCTGTCCTAACAATCCCGAATGTACCATTATGAGAAGAGCATGGCTGAGTCTCTTTTAGTGTTTCCATTTGAAATGTATTCTGCACTAAAATATTTTTGTGAGGCTGGAAATTCTTTCCAGAATCTGCTAATTATTTTCACAATCTACAGTCTGCTCTTACGTTTCTAATTGTAACTATTAATCCTCACTCATCTACATGTCCTATATCTGTGCAAGGCAATAACGCATTTTATGCTCAGCAGCACCCTGCCTCTTGACTCATTTGTCAAAAGGATTATTGTACAGTCAGTGCTGAATGTGAGGAATTAGCTGCATAAACTTGGCCATTAAAAAGAATGCCTGTATATTACCTGTGCTGGGCATTGGTATGTACATAGTAATTCTCTCCTCAAATATGCGAACGTATCTCAGTGGTTTCATAGACTCGGGCATGCTGCAAACAAATTCGGAAGTGATTTGAATGCAATTTCACCTTTATGTCAAGTCAAATGGTGTTATAATTGTAATTAGTAAGAAGTGGACTTGACTTCAGTCTCTTGACTTGTATTTGGTTTCCTAAAGACATTTTTTAATCCATTTTAAAACACGGCAAGTACAGAACGTGCTCTGTTATTTTCAAAATGTGATCAGGTAGCTACCTACAAATATTGACACCAAAAGGCTGACGGGTATTTATAATTACCAAACACTCGTCAATGCTGCCAAGACAAGACAGCATCCCTGCCACTGCATTGGAGACAGGGAAGAGCAGCCAGACCAGAATAGTATCTGTTTTCCTTCAGCTGTGTAGGAATGATGTGCTTTCCATTCCTCTCTTACAGCAAAGAAATTCCCCTTTTCTGTCTAATGAACATTGTCTACCCAGGCGTCTCTGGACAGATTTCAGTGCGGGCTGTTTGATGGTGAAATCCATTAGTAGCTGCCTTATCAGAACAGTAGCTGGCACTGCCTCTACCCTTACTGCCAGAGACAACAGCCAGATATTTTCTGTTGGCAAAGTATGAAGAAGTCTACTGAAGCGTTCATCTATACTAAAATTTGGCCCATTATTTTCATGGACAGCCCTCAAGCTGCACAAAGGTGTGTTCGCTTCTTGGCTTATAGTTATTCACATTCATCAAACGCACTCTACAAGAAGACCACTGGGAGAAAAACGGCAGAGAAGACACTTTGCTAGTTATGCCCTCCCTGTCAGTCCCAGCCGTACCCTGGCCAGACACAGTCAGAGCCCATGTGCCTCATCCTTGGTGTGCGGTTGGGGTTTAGAGAGTCATCTCAAGTTGCACCACAACCTCTGCTCCAGGTTCTTGCACAAATCCAACACCACGTCTCAACACTGGTGTTTAGTCTACGAGGCTCACTGAGACGTGTGCAGGTCAGGCTCCTCGTGCTCACCCCACCATCTCCAACAGCCTGGTTTCTCCTGGGGTTTCCGTTGGGCAGTGTGCCCCTCATTCCTCCTGCCAAGTTACAGCCTCCTCTGACAAAGGTGATGAGAATTCACTCCAGCCCGAGCCCTATGCAACTAACCCGCTGCTAACCACATGTTTGGAGCAAGCTCAGCCCTTGCTTCAGATTGGGGTGCTTCAGGGGTCAGTCTGTTTAACTCCTTCATGTCTCAGGGGTCCTTTCAGGCTGTGTGAACAGGGGATAGACCCACCAGGTAAGGACTTCTGCTGGAGGATGTACAGAGCCATGTGTGCCAGTTCTCTTAAAATGCCGTAGTATTTGTACAACTGGACATGATGTGAGTTGGTGTGGTACTCTCGTGGTTTGACTCACTCGCCACCATTGCAAAATCTCTTCCAGGACTTTGTAGCTGGTTTAAAGGTGGAAAGACAGAATCCTTTCCTTCTCCTTTATCTGGCACAAGCTTTCATAGATGATTACACTTACCCTAGTAAAGCCTGAAGATATTTCAGGCTGAAGATCAGTATATGTATACAAGTAATTGGGTGGCACATTCTCATGAGAACTGCTTAATTAGAAGAAGCTTTACTCAGGAGACCGGAAAACAACCATTTTCTGAAACAAATCAGATCTTGCAAGAGGAACGTGTATTTTTTTCCCATCACACCTGCTGATATGCAGGAGGCCACCCAGACAGGGGCTGTCATCATACTGGATGACGAATCTGAAATCCAAACTGGCTTTGCAGAGCTGCTTCTCTGCTTTACATCTGCTTTCCCATCTCACCCAAGGCATTTAGCCGCTCTGTTCTACATCTGCTTTCCCATCTCACCCAAGCCATTTAGCCACTTACTTTCTATTTCAAAAGGTGGCATTTATTCTAATTCTTTGTTCGCATTCACCCCATTAAGCATCCGCTTTCAATCATCAGCCGCTGAAGCACTTGGCTGCACCGCTGAGCAAGCCTCGGTGTCTGGCTCATGCTGGAACAGCGCTGTGCCCTTCTTTATCACTTTGCTGACACTGGTGTGATAAAACTTGTCTTCTCCGGAGACCGGTGCAGGGGAGGGGCCTTTAAAACAAAATGAAATTTTCAGTGTGTTAAGATAGCGCTGTTCCAAGAAATAAGAACGGAGGTGGCTTTCGCCTGGCGCGGTGTGTGGCCTCAGCCTGGGGACGGCACACAAGGGCTTCTGGGGGAACTGCTGAAATGAGTCAGAAACGTTGTGTTATGCTGTATCATATTCATTTATTTTTCATTCTGAAGTTTTCAGCAAGCGTGCCAAGAAAGCTGGAACAGAAGAGCGCTTATCTGTATTTGAAATAGCAAATGCATTTCTGGCATGAGGAGGAAGAAAGGTGCCTTCTGCAAGAAAATTGTAACAAGTTCCATACAAAACAGACAAAATCAAGTGAAAATTAGGCACGATGTAATTTATTGCCTGTCCCACCCACCAAAAAATAATAATAAAAAATTAAAAAGAGAACAACTGCTTAACACAGGCAAGCTAGATTTAGACTCATCATTTGTGAATTGACTCCTGGACGTTGTCAAGGTGCGTGGTGTTGCAGAGGAAGTTATAAGAGATGTATGTGTATCTCCCTTGGGCTTCCTAACCCCCAGGTGCCTGAAACCCCTTGAATAAACACAGAACCTTCAGAGATGTGCTGATTTTTGGTACCCACATCAGTGCCCTACTGCATTAGCCGGGAAGGGCAGAGTGCAAGCACAGCACCGTGGCTGGCCCTCTCCAGGACTATCCGGGACAAGCTGCCTATGGCAGAAGCTCCAGCTGGGGCATAAACTCAGACAAGAGCTACTGTGCATTGGGATACACCCAGCTGAAGAAACCGTTTCTGATGCAAATATGGCTCAATTTTGGCAAAAGTTGTAGGATTAGGTCCTCAGAAGTGTAAACACTCTCAGCTGCAAGTAATCTGAGCTCCCATCAAGTGGGTTTGAGCTGTGTTAAATTTTCCTCCACAGCTTGGACACCTGCTCTGACCACTGCTGAAGTGTCAACAGGTCCCTTATCCATCTACAGTGCCCTCACGGGGTGAGACCCTGCTGGGAACCTCATCTGAAGGGGTACTGGGGTACCCAAGGAGGGCTAAAAGGGGTCCATCAGGAGAGTCTAATCTTGGAAACTTCAACAGCGTGGCCTGACATGACATATGTTTATTCATCCTCTGCTTTCACAAGGCTAATAAAGGTAAGAGGATTGTCAAAGTATAAAACCATTCCATTTGAAAATGGGGGGCAGGTGGTGTGTCAAAATTAAAAAAAAAAAAAAAGACTTTGTATGAGCTGTCTTTTCTATGACAGCTTTTTAATCTCCCCAGTCTTCACTGAACCCTTTTGTTTCTCTTTTTCTTATTATTCAAAAGACCTTCCAGAAGAGCACATGTAATTTTTTAGTGTGATGACAAGGTCATGTGTTCCTATAAGATGCTCTTTGAGTATGGGGATTTTGATTTTCTTTTCCTCAAAGATGAGGATCACGCCATCGTTTTGTCTTTCCAGTTTCTCTGTGCTATGGGCATGTGGAGGCTGCAATCTCATTGTGGCAGCCTTGGCTTCCCTTTTCATTTGTCTTTATTCTGTCAGTGCTTCCTTAGAAAACAGGCCGTGCCCAAACAAGAAAATGCATTCACCTGTGAGCAAGCCGCTGTTGCTGGTTTGCAAGGAGGAGGGAAACCAGGAGCAAAAGGTGAGCATGTGAACGGCGACAGCTCAGAGGCTGTAAAGGAGAGTCCCATAGGCCAGGGGAAAGCTGACTGGCCAGGGCTGATTCAGGAGAAGATGGAGACTTTGTGCTCGTGTAAGTTGGAACAGCTGGTTTGTTTTTCTCCCTGACTGAAGCTCTCTTCTCTTTTTCTGAGTTTTATGTTTGTAGTTTATAGCTTAGTAGTAGCCTGAAGCTTAAAGGTTTAGAAGAGTAACTTTCCTCTGCCTGTCCTTTGCTTGCTTTTGGACTTTGTTCTTCTCATGCTTGTGAACCAACTAAAGTTACTGGGTTAATCTTTTTTTCCTTTAGAAAGGAATTAAAAACCCACAAAACTCTAAGTGTTGTTTCTCAAAGGCAGTACTGCTTTCTGTCTTCATTTAAGACTTTCTAGGCTCGAGACTTCAGGCATCCTCTGAATCCAATGAGCAGAAGAATCTTTAACACAGGAAGGTGCAAGAGTTTTCTTTTCCTTTATGAGATACCTAAAGTAGATTGAACTCCTACAAAATTACCATCCCAGGGAAGTTAATTTAAGGTTAATCTCAGTTTGTCTCTCCTTGAAGGAAAAATTTCTCAGTGTAGACGTAAATTCAGAAATCCTTCTGGAAGCAAAACTCCTGCAGGAGTCCTGAGCTAGAACTGGAGTGCAGAGAGAGACTTTTCTCTCTTACCTAAATGTTAGTGACTTAATGGGGTGAAATTTGAAAGTTGAAGCCGTTACAGGCAGACCTTTTGGATACAGAAAATGAAACATCTTAGTTTGAGTTAGTCAAGGGATTAGTAGCTTTTTGTTTAACATACAGCTGCGTGGGCTATTGAAGTGGAAATGTATGGAGCCATAATTGAAGAAAAACATCCTTTTTCCAGTGATAGGATCAAAGACTTTTGGTCTCTGCTTAATATGTAGTAGCCTAAGTGGTACATCTGTTCAAAAAGTGAAACAAAAAACTGCAGACAGAGGCACTGTTATCATTGATTTTTTTTCTTATTATTTTTATAAATGTCACATTTATATCAAAACAAGAGCAGCATCACAGCATTTTTTTATCTTTTTTTTACATTTTTACTGTTTGTACTATCAATACAAAGGCAGGTGGGTGCTCAGGAAGCAGGTGTAATAAATTTTTATATGGCCTTCAGGAAGGCTAGGAATTTTTTCCCTCACTTGTCAAGGAAGAAGAAATGTTCTAACTTTACAACTGATTAAACTGATCTTATGAAATATTAAGCATGAGTAAACTGAGTTTTTCAAACTCTCTTTGGTTGGCCAGTGGTCACCTCAGGTTCTTGCTGTAGGGAAATTGTTAAAGATGAATAAAAAAAAATATGCAGCGATCCGGACTTAAAACTAATGGACCACTGCTCTGGTGGCATGCTGCTCCCACACCTCCCAGCAGAGTTAGGGCAAACACGGCATTTCTGAAACTTCATTTGCAGCAAGGTGTTTCTTTGTGGGTTTGGGTTCTGTTATATTTTTTACCAGATTCTAACTCTGAGCTCAAACTCTGTGATAGCCATGAAAGTATAATGCAGAGAGCTGTCACTGCCCCTCAGTAGTGGAATAAAGCTGGGAAGGGTGTGTGTGCGCAAACCCACGTATGGAGAGCAAAGAGGTAGATAGAGAGCACTCACAAGTTGGAGTTAGCTGAGCAGGAGTGTTCCATACAAAGACAAATGTCACCGTGATGCAAACTGTTAACTGTAGTGGGTACGCAAACCTGTACCCACCTCTTCCCCTGCCATGTCCCTGCAGCACCGTCCAAGGAAAAGCAGGATAGTCTCCAATTCATTGATGCAAATACTTCACAGGCTTTGACTTGTGATATACCAGTGCTTTTGCCTCTCTGCAGAAACACCCCAGGCTTTTGTGGTGGATTCTCAACTTTCTGTGCGAAACTCACTGACCAAGACCCAGCTTCAGCCAGGTGGCAGCCAGAGGTGGAGCTGCTTGCAAAACCTTGAGTTTCTTACACTAGGAAGTAAATATTTGAAGGGAGAGTACTAGCAATTTCTGAAACAAAGTTGAGATTTGCCAGTCCTAGTCGTAGTCTGGCAGCCAGATCGCATGTCCGCACTTATCTTTTACTTTTTCTCAAGGATTTTTTCAAGCAAGTTCCAACCTTCTTGCCTATTGCGGAGTGTGGCCTCCTTGTATGCAGGAGAACTTGAAAGCCTTTTGCAGCCCTGAAATGGCTGTATATCTTCCCTGCAGATGAACACAAGCACAGATTTCATCTAAATTTGCCACTTGGTGCAATTGTGGTCCTTTTTTTTTTTCCAAAGGATTGTTTCTACCTGCTCCCACAGTCTCATTTTATCTACTTAAAAATAGGAATTGCTTACTCGAGTTGACAGGCTGTGTCCGTGGCAGAGCCCAGAGCACAATTCAGCAACACTGGATTCTGCTTTCCCTGTAGCGTTCCTTTCCTCTCACCAGCACATAGGAGATGAAGAAGCAGGCAGCAGAGGATTGCACATGCTTTTTCGTATTTACTTTCAGGTTGCAAGATTGAAGGAAGCACTCTTATTATAAGTTGATAGAAATAAGTTGCAGGAGAAAGTCTTGAAGTCATTGAACAAATGAGTAAAAAAGCATGTTACTTCCTGAAACTACTTTAGTTGGATCCCAGGATATAATACCAATGTGTTTGAGAAACTACATATTTATATGTTTTTCAAATATTGCAAAGTAATATCTGTCTTTTAGGAGAGATAGAATTTCGTTACTCAGTCAGCATTTTCCCTTATTTATCAACACAACCTCTTTGCTTTATTTTTACTTTGTATTTGGATGATGTCTCACTTGCACTTTGAAATATTCCATATCAAAATCCTTTTTCCCCAATTTTTTTCCCTTCTATTGGAGAAGTATAAAAAGAAATCAAAGGCCAGAATTTGTGGTACTTAGACTGTAAGAAGCCTCACTTCTTTCTTCTTTCTCTGTCTTATATTTGCTGTGAAAGTGTTGCTGAAATTATCTAAGTTGTAGGATACTTTCTGTAAGATAAGAGGAAGGGAAGAAGTGAAACTGTGAGATAAGAGCTAGATGTATTGCCAAGTACGTTTCCCCTGTGGAACAGGATAAGTGAGCAAATGGAGACTTTCGGGGTGGCCATCCAGAGTTCAGAAAAGCAACGTTGCATCCCAGTGTGCCGTGCTTACAATGTAGATAGGATTCATGTTAATTCTGCCACCACCCTTAATTTCTCCTAAGTGTTGGTCCTGAGATGCAGAGCCTGAGGAGAGATCCCTAATGGACCATGCCGTGTGTCACGGTCTGTGTGATAACAGCTTGTGTATGCCAGCCAAGTAATATTTTTAGCTTAGATCAACCTACCGAGTGCTTTTAAAGTATTGTACCACTTGCCTTGAAGAAGCAATTGTTAATGGCGATAGATTCTTATACTCACATATGGCTTGCCAGAAGCGTGATTTTATTTCTTTTGTGACTTGCTTTTCTGAGTTATTCATGAAGTAACTCAGGGTCTGCGTATCACTCAGATGCAAAAGCTGGTTTGGTGAGCGAAACATAGTGTGTCTGCGCGCAACACGCTTTTCTGTACAGGAGGATGGGAAGACAGACCCTTGTGACGAGATATCTTTCCAGTCTACCATGTGGGGTGTTGAGGGTTTCTTGATCCTGATTAATGTATGGATAGCTGACAAAGCACTAACAGTTTTGCTCACACTTTAATTGAAGCAGACATTCAGAAAAAAACATTTATTGTGGAGTGTAGGGGTGCTGGGCCATGGCGTGAGAGAAAGAGATTTACCAAGGATGTATGAGACAGGGCTTAGATGAAGCACGTCTGTCAGGTGGTAGTAACGGCTTTTGACTGTTGATGATGATTTTTCTGAATTGAGTCTCAGAAAATTATTCTACTGAATATATTTCCTTCCTTTTTGAAAAGTAATGTGACATTTGCAAAGTGTCTTTTGGCGTCTCTTAAAAGCTACTGTGGATAGCTTGAGAAATTTGTGTTTAAATATGATAAATTTCTGAGTGTGTATGGGTAGTTTAAGATGAACCGAATAGGATGCTATTTAATTTATGATTTCAATTCATGCTGTGGACAAACTAGGTGTTTATTCCAGCTGATCTAAAAGTGAGGAGCGGCAGTCAATCTAACACCAGAAAAAATATTTTCCCCTCGTTGAAGCCTGTTGCCACACGCCAGGTCTGAATATCCATCTTGTAATGATATTTCATGCTTTGAAATATGACAGAGTCCATGACCACTAGTTGTGATTTCTGACAGTGAGAAGCAAAAAAGATTGACATTTGGTAGCTTGTGGGTCTTTCTACGCCAAAAAAAATTCAAGCCAAAATCACTGCTCAGCTGAAGTATCTTTGGAAAAGCTAGCAATGTTTTCAGCAACAGCACTGAAAAAGTGGATTTGACAACTCTTTTACAATTACTAAATAACTCAAAAGATCACAAGAGAAAGTCTCCTCTGCTTTTTGGAACAATTATGGTAGGCTTGTGTGTAGTTTTGCCATATGGTTTCTTCTGCTTTCCCAAAAAGAGAAAAAAAATTAGACTCGTTTCAGCACAGAGCATCATCACAAAAATTTTTAGTGATTGGTCTGTAAAAATGAAGAACGTGCAATTTAGAGCAGGATAAATCAACAGTCTCATAGGCACATCTAAACTCCATTATGCTGAAATGGAGTTGGGAATGAAAGCGAATCATAGTAGCACCTTTGAGTCAGAAAAATATAAATGACTGTTGCAGGATTAACTTTTTTTTTTAAAAAGTAAATTAAGTTAACAATAGTTTATTCGCTTCTCTTAATGCTGTTAAGCCTCTTAGGAGCTTTCTCTTCTGCAGAAACCAAATGTTTAGTTTTATTAAAGGGACTTCAATTTCTATATTCTATCAGTAGGGATATTATTTTTTGTAATATTTTGCCAATTGTTTCATTATGTATTTATACAAATCACATATTTTAATTTCTGAACATCCTTTATCTGTCACCGCACCAGAGAGTTTAACTGAAGCTGGGAGGATACAAAGATTTAGTCCTTTGTAATGAAGAAAAATATGTGTAATTCCTTTCAAAGAAAACAAAGAAGTACTAGGAGGTAATTTTCTCAGGCAATCAGTATGTGGAAGTAAAGCTTTTTGCATTCCTTCTTTGTCCTACAAATAAAGCACTGACGTGGCTTGGTGCAAAGTGAGTCCTGTAGTGCCGTGATTATGTGCAGCTAAAGGATTTGTCTGACACCAGGTTACTGTTTTTAATCCAGCTGGGTCTGAGAGAGACAAAAATTCCCATCTCCCCTTCAGTCTGGGCCAAACGAATTGGTGAAATCATCTTAATTAGGTGATCTAATGGCTGCTGCGGCAAGTGGCAGGGACCATTGCAGTTGCAGGTCTGAAGTGTCTGGAGAAGGTGGGTGCTGCTGTAGGGGTGCAGGGGCTTCAGCACACATAATCGCCCATTGCCCCATGCGCACACTTCCCTGTACAGAGCAGGACAGACATAGGCACACAAATGTTCTGAACAGTTTTTTAAATCCTTTCCACACTGAACCTCCCCTGCCACTTCACTGCTTTCCAAGGGAAAAGGGCTGCAACTGGTATTCCAGTGCTACTGTACCAGAAGAACTGGGCAGGGAATTGCTGCCACCTTCTTCTGCTGTTGGATGCTTCTCTCTGACTGCATTCAAACTTGAATTCTTCCAGGCATTCAGCAGCACCAGGGCAAGGGCTGCTCTGAACGCCAGAAAGCTCGTGTATCTACTGGATTAGGCAGTAATGCGCTGGCTGACCATGATATAGTGACCTGCATTAAAGAAATCAGCAATCCTGCAGAAGGAGCTTTCATCTCAAGTGTATAATCAGCGTGGCATCAGATCAGGTGCCAAGTAGAAGATGTTATGCCATTAAGTCAAAAATGCTTGATGGTGCAAAGATAAGTAGCTGTGCTCTCAGCTGCTTGCGGTGCAAAACTGAAACAGTGCATTGGTTTTGTAATGTCAAAGAACAGCTTGATACACACGGGTTCGCAGCAAACTACAGACGTGCTTTGAATGGCCTTGCACCAATACTTCCCACTTTTTATTGTGTTCACTGTGCGTGAATTTTCATCCCATTTCCAATGTGCCTTAGCACGGAATTGTGGCTGGTCTTTCTCAGGAGTAGTAGAGGGGGTTGGGAAATGTAAGGAACTTCCCACCTTCCACCAACCCTTTCCATGCAATGTCTTTTCCCCAGAAATACAGTCAGTATGGGAAGGTCCTCAGCACAGTTCACTTTCCAATGACGTGCCATGCTAGGCTGTGCTTGACTTCACCAAAGTTTTTTCTTCTGTGCTGGAGGACTTAAAGGCGATTATGTTGTACAGAAACAACAAAGATCATATTTCATGGAGCAGAGACAGAAAACTCCTACAAAAAAATTCAGGCATTTAAAATCACATTAGAAAGACATCATCAATCTTCGCTCAGTATCACTTCTGTCAATGTGGTTTTCACTACGCCACACGCAAAACAGGCATCCTTGGCTTTTATACCTTTCAGTGGTGTCATTAGCATTTTAATGATTTGCCATGTTCTCTCTTCAGTCTTAATTTAGTCATTAATGTGCTGTTGTAAGTTAAGCTTTGTTATAATCCCTTTTTCATTTTTTAAACTGTGTTTTATTTGCATTCAGCAGAGTGTCAGGAACAGAAGGCAGCCCCGTGTTTCTCTTTCTTATTTCAGTAACAACCACCCGGGTATCCACTGCTGCCCTTCACAGGAGAAACTCACTCGTGCTCTGATTTAAAGACGGATGGCGGTGTGTTTGGAGGGACACACGGGGACAAGGGCGTTCATTCTCCTGACGCAGGGGATGAGTGTTCTCCCTGCTGCAGAGTTTGCAGGCAGGAGGCAGATGTGGGCAGGCAAACATCTGAGGAGGGAGGGCAGGGAGGAGACACCCCTCTGCACACCAGCTGCTGGGACGCTTTGAGATGCAGCGCTCAACCCAGCACTGCTTTCTGCTTTACCTTTCAAACCCAAACTCCCCAAAGGTGTCGGGATCATTTAACTTGGAAAAAGAATGAACTGTTCTTGTAAAAGCAGCGATGCAGATGGCCACCCCTAGTAACTCCTCAGGGTGGCTGTAGGATCAAGGCTTCTGCTTGGCCAACAAGGATCGGGTTTGCTAGTTTAGGCTGTTACACAGAAAACATCACCTGGAAGGGGATAGGGAATCACCAGCCTTATTAACAGTGATTGCAGAGGGAAAATCAGAGCGGCTCGGTCTCCACAAACACATAACGTGGGAGCTTTTTGCAGTTACTGCAACAAACATAATCAACCGCTGCCTCGTTTGCTCAGCAGATGGGTTATAATTCAATGAAATGAGAAGCGATTTCCAGCTGACTCTGAAACTTTCCAATAACTACGAAGGGCTTAGGTGCCCCAAAGTGAAGTAGAGATTAGAGGACTGGGAGGATGAGCCCTCCTGTTTTCCGGGCTGAACAGAGATACCCCAAAATTCCCACTCCCCTGAAACAATCAATGAAAGCAGGATGGCAGGCAGAATCCCTAAAACTAATTTGCAAGCAGGTGAAACTGGGTGACTGTTGTCTGTGGCTGACGCTCAGGAGAACTGGAAGGAGGAGGTCATAGAAATGATTTCGACTTGTATGATGCACATCATGGGAGAAGCGCAGGTGATCATTGGAGGAGGGTGCAAAGCTAACATACAGAAATTAAAGCGATTGCTTTTCCTTTTAAGTAGCAGCCAATGCATGCATTTTTCTTTTAATTTGGGCAGATGAAAAGACAATCTATAGAAAATTATCTGCATTGAGAAGGTGAACGAGGGAAACAATATCTTCACGAATCTGAAAGAAATGGGGAAGCCCATTAACCTGTCTCTATGACATTGTTCAGCCTTTTTCTGTCACATTTCTTTGTGTAATAGCTGCTCTTTTTGAACACAGTGGCATTTTTCATCTAATCTGATGATGATTCAAAGCATTTATGCATTCTACTTATAATATGAACCACTGCTCTTTCACCACAGGGTTCACATTTAAGATTAGACTGCTGTGATTTTCACTGCTGCTCTGGTTGAAGGTCATTTAGTTTAGGAAATGGAGGGAGCAGTTGCCAAAAGGTAATCTACTCTCATTTTACCTGGCAGTTGGCTGTCGAGTTCAAATCGCGGCATTAAAAACCACTGCTACGGCCTGCCTGTAGTGTAGCTTAAAAAAAAAAACGTATGTGGCTGAGACACGCTGCAACAGTTTCTCAGTAAATCTAAATCCCAGCCTTTCCAGAATGTTTGCTTTGCTAATATGGTACTTGCCTAGCAGATCTGATTGATTGCTCATGTCAAACGCAGTGCCCAACTCATAACTCCATTTCAGGATTATGTAATTTATGATGTGTTGGCTCACATTATGTCATAATAGTACTCATAAAAATTATGCTTTCTTTTGCTTTTTCTCCCTCAAAACCACAAATTCTCAATATAATTTGGGAATGAAATTATTTTCTTCAAAGTTCATTTTGCTCTGAGTAGTGGAATTGTGATTAAAAAACCCAAATCACCAGCCCATCAAGTCTGGCATTATATATGTTCACCAGCACTTAGTTCCTCTAGTTAGGAGAAAAAACCCAATACTTCCAGGCTCTCTTAATAGTTTTTGTACAATACATTCAAATACACATGAACATTCTGTTTCTTTTTAAGGAAAATGGAGAAGTCAGGCTCATCATCAGTGGCTATGAGCTATAGATGAAAATGTTACAAGGGAAACTATTCAAAGGTCAGATCACTTTTGGAAAGGCAAAATATCTAAATGCTTCCATGTTTGTTGCCTCTACCTGTTTTCTTCACTTTAGCAGCATCCAGATCATATGCAGTGCTGCTAAATTTCAGAGTCCGTGTCTGTCATGTGTATTTGTTTTATAAGGATGCCACTGAAAAGGGAAGGAAGACATGACATCCCCCCTCTAACAGACTGTCCTTAAAGAAATCTGTAACTTGGAGTGACATCGGTATCACACACACTCGCGGTGCAAAGCAGAACAAGATTGAACACTCCCACTTTGCCATCAGGCATTTCCAAATGTCCTCTACGCTATCTTTGTTCAGCGTATTTTAAGAAAATACTGGGAGCATTAAACTGAGTTTAGTGAGAAAGGGCCAACATATGGCCCTCTCTGTGTGATGTCTGCTCAGAGTGTGACATAAAAGCAGCAGAGAGGAGAAGTGGTTTTAACTGATTTCCTTGCATATATGTGGGGAGCACAGCGGGTAACTTAATTGGAAGGGACAAAAGGCACCAAGGGGCCTCTGTCTTGAGGGCAATAAATACTGGAGATGCTGAACTTTCCTTTGGGAAGCTGAATAGCAAATTCAAAAGCGGGTAGAAATTTCCATCCACTGAGTAGCATTTGAGCTTAAACAAAAGATAACTGGAAGCTTGGTTCTGTTTAGTAGTAGTATTATTATTATTTTTAGCTGCAAAAGGACATGATGCTCCATCCCAAGGCTTTATATTGTGCAAAGTCTACAATTCCCTAGACTGCAGGACTAAGCAGGACAGCTGGCTTTTGGCTTGTGAACAGAAACTCCCCTCCTGCTGCTTAGCAGTTAAAAGTCAGCATTAGACTAGCAGTAAAAACCCATAGCCTACAATTTCTTCAGGTTTTTGTGTTACTTTCTAATCTGTCCAGTTGCTTTTTAGCTCTTTATTCCATGAAAGTTTAAAAATCATCACTGTGATGTGCCCACGTGAGTAGTAAATCCACATATCCATGAAAAAATATTTAAAGATGGTCTTTATTGAATTTGAAGTGCTACTAAATTGCTTTTGCGCGTATGAACCTTGGAGAACTTGGTACCTCATGTTCAGTGTGTTTGCTTATGAAGTGAAAAATTTTGCCTAATTAAGGACATTTGTAGGAAAACTGATTTATCACCAGGAAGTGGGACATGAAAGACCCTTTTACTTTACCAAATGTGTGCTTACTTTTCCAGGTGATTGCGGAGACTCTAGAAAACACAGCTCTATTACCCTTTTATTTTGCTTGGTGCATAAATGCCCTCTTCTCCCATTTTTTCCTGGAGAAGCTGAGTTCAGGCTTTTTCTGAATCTGAAACAGAAGTTCTATGTATCCCCTGGCCTTCTGTCATCCTCCTTCTCTCACGTGTTTCAACTTTCAGAGAGTGCAGGGTGACTGCAGATGAATTGTTTTCCACAAGAATATTTTCTGAAGCCTTTGTGTCCATTTGATTTAAGGAAAACAAGTATAGTCAAGAAACACGGCTTCTAACCCCACATTTTCACTTAGGGAATAAGCAAACACAGGAGAAACCCTTGAGTGCTTAAGAGGCTTTATGGTTTTTTTGTTTTTTTTCCCTCTGCTGGAAAGCCTCTGGTATTACCTTACCAATACTCCTCCCGTGTGACTAGTAGCGGATGTTTTATGAACAAACACAGAATAAAATGACCTTGATATACCTGGGTAGAAATAAAAGAAGCTATCTGAATGTGAAATATTTATATTCATCAGGAAACTGTCTGGCAGTGTTTATACGAATTATTTACCGAACTTGGGTAGTTAGCAACTGCCTCTGGAGGTTTGAGGAAGAAAAGAGACAATTCCTGACATCCACTTACAGTAAAATTTCGATAAGCATTACTTTAATTTAATTTAAAAAATACAAAGACTCCTCTGAAACAGGACTTCAACTTTGATTTTTAGCACTGATAAAATCAAAGGAATTACTTAATAAAGAGATTCAAGCTCCAGCTGATTTTATTAATCGTTTCCCTCAATCTTTCAAAGCAAAGATCTTCCAACTGATACAAAGAGACTTTGACAAAGTTACCAACAAGTGATTACCAGATTTTATTTAATTGAATTGAGTTGCCCTTTACCGGCGATCCTCTGCAAGCATTGCACATTTATTTTAGCAATTGGCACAGCATTCCTCTTCATTGTCTTTTGCCATGACGCAAATTAAATAACTTAAAACTCTAAAGAAACTATGGGGGATTTTTTTTGCTCTGTTTCGGTTTATTTTACTTGAACAGTTAACTGGAGTGAATTGGAAGCTGAATACTGGAAAGGCTGGGAAACCTTGTTGTGCATGGTTAAGCTGAGATGAATGGCAACATAAAGCTGGAAGAATTAAAAAGCTGGCAAAATGTCAGCTGTAAGGGCAAAATAACACAGGGCTTTGAGCAGATACTGGAAAATGTTCTTCTAAAGTGTAAGTGTTGCGTGTCATCCAGTACTTGTGACGTGATGTTGCCCTCAGAGGAAGCAGCCAGTTCCTGGAGCTTTCCATGCCCTTCCCTTTTCCCCTTCCTTACTGTATATTCTGTACTGTATTTAAAATAACTTTTCCTGTGGGGTAAAATTTGAAAGAAGTCACCATCAGTCAATGAAATATTTTCTACTTACCAATATCCCTTTTTGAAGGAAAACTTATATCTCAAGAAAAAGTAATATATCTGGGGTTTTTGCATGCTGTATTTCTTCTGGATCTGAAATGGAAGTCAATACATTATTTTTATTGCAGTTGTATCGAGATGCAATAACAGAAATCAAGGCCAGGAAAAAACCTCCAAGCTGCATGTATACCTCTAATAGATGCTCTTCAGCAATTGGAGTCTCTGGAGTCTTCCTTTTAATTAAATGTCTGTTTATCCTGAGGAGAGATGCTTGTAGTCTCGTGGTCACAGAGGCAGTAAGAGCATAGTGCCGGCGTGGTTAACCCATCCACCCTGAGCCCAAAAAATGGTCCCAAAAAAATGTTCACTGTAAGACGGGTGGCGCATGGGGCTGCATGAGACACCAAGCATGGGTGAACGTGCTGGAGGTGCGTGTGAGACCCTCCATCCCTGTGCTCATCTGGAAGGGGCAACCAAGGGAACAAAGTGCCTGCCACCTGGGACTGCTTGGATCCTGTGGGGCTTTGCTCCCTCTGTAAGGGGCCAGGAACAACCATGGAGCTGGGTGCTGCTGACACCCATGGAGGTAGTGCTCCCATTACACCTGTCTCCTGCAGGGCTGGGCAGGGTGAGCTTTGTAGGTAGGAGTGTTTTCCTTCATGTTTGGTTTTGGGTTAAGACGGTGCTTTTGAAGTGATTTGTGGGATCGTTCCCTCTTGCTGCGGTCTGGCTCACTTTGCCAAGCAGCCAGGACTGCACCACCCAGTCCCTTTTGGAGCGAGGTGACCTCCAGGAAGAAGTCCCATCCCGGCAGAGCACTCATCCAAATCCAAGGCCCAGAAAAACCCAGGCAAAAGTGCACAACCTAAACATAAATCCAGTGGACGCTGAGTCCGCAGCATGAGCTATTTACCTCCATAGACCCTTTGCTCTTGCAGTACATTTGCAAATGTAGATATGTCTGTATCTCTTAAGGAAAGAAAAAATGGTCATTGCCAGCATATTGTTTGTTGCCTGGCGATTATCTGTATAGTTCTGTGATGAAAGACTAAATTTCCAGCATTGATTCCTTTTATGACCTTGCCAGAAAGTATTTATCCCACTTTAAATTCTGGCTATCAGCTATACATTGTAATGGTCTTGTAGAGCACTGTGTTATCTTTTGTAAACCACTGGTAAACAGAGCTGAGTTCATTACTCTATATCTGAGCAGGTATTTTACCCTGTTTAAATGACTATTGAAATTGCGTCTTTACATCCGAATATTTACATACGTGTTGCTGGCAATTGTTGCAAATTCAAAGACACATTTTTTTCCTAAAAGGGCAATCAACAAACAAAATTAGAAAAACTTGACACCATAATAAATCAGAGTAACAACAAAATTGTAAAAATCATTTGTAATGACATATTTTGTTGCTGTTCTTGTTTGCTAGATTAGATTTCTGCTAAAGGTAATTGAAGAAAAAATTGTTCTGGTTAGAGGGATAAAATACATTAAAATTAAATGAGCTTCTTGAACTCTGCTTAGGCTTTAAGATATATCAAGGAACGAAAACACATTAAACAAGCATAATAGTTACTTTGTGTGGCTGACCGTAACGTACTTATGGTCCAGCCTTTCTGTCACACCACAGGCAAGGTGCGTAATGGCTACAGCATTTGGGCAAAATGAAAGCACGGGGTCCGTTTGCTGATCTCCACCTGAATTTCAGACCTCCCCTCGTGTCTGGCACAAACACAGCATTTGCTATCCGAGAGGCAGGCAGAAGCTGTGGGGTGCACATCGGAGCGTCCCGTGGCTCGAGGAGCGCCGACACCTGCTGGTGCTGCCGCGTCAGGGGAGGAGAGATCTCGGTACCTCAGTGTCCTGGGCTGCTGGCACCCGGTGCGCGGTTGTGCTGGGACTTGAAGTTGAGGCTCCGATTTTATGGTTTTTCTGTAAAGGAACATAAAGCTAAACTGCCTTTCTTCTGGGCAGCCTGTTCAAGCCTCTTCCAAACACTAAATACATTGAAACTGGCGGAAAAAATAGTTCCTCAGAAAACAAATATTGAACAACTAAAAATATCAGTAATTTTCAAAGTACTGTATCCTTGAGAAACTCAGCCTACGGAACTCATTTTCTCCACTTGTTTCCAAACACAGTGCTTAATAGTTCCTCATGGCTGAATTTGGAAGTAGCATATGCTTTTTTTATGAATTTATTAATTTGGCTTGTTGCATAAGCTCCCATTAAGTATACCCCACTGCCCCTGGGTTTTTTTAACCTTCCTTGCTCTTCTGTCCTTCTTTCCTCTCTCTCTCCCCTTTCTCCCAAGAAAGACTGAATCAGTCAGGCTAGGAGTCTGGGGTTGTTTGGGTTTTTTGTAAAGAAAAAAGAACAAACAGAAAACTAAGCAGTCATGGATGGCAGTTCCCTCTGCAACTGGTATGGAGAAAGGAGCAATAACTTTTTTTTAAAAGCATCTTTACACATCTGTAGAAACCACTTAGGATTTTTTCTTTCTTTTTTATTGTTTACTAAATCAAAGCCAATGCATCTGAGGCTTATAGTGATGATAGCAAAAATTACAAAGACCTTTCATATGCAAAAGACATTTTTGTATGACTGAAGATTTGAAATGTATTATGCCAATCTTGTATTCAAAGACCAGCTTCGCGGGGTTTGAGTTCTATTATGTGATTTTTCTGGAGGCTTTTTGTTTCTTGGGGATTTTCTCTTTTTCCTTCATTTTCATGAGGTTTGTATTATTAGTACTCTGTAACATTTTCGTGGGGTCTTTCCTTTGAACCCTGCACATGAGATGAATAAAGGAGCTGGTTTTGCTTTATTAATCAGCCTCTCTAATAGGTCTTCTGGCTCTGGAAATATCTCCAGCATTCAGAAAACTATCAGACAAATCTTCATCAGCAGTTTAACTGCAGCACACAGCTTTGAAATTCGAAAGATCTTTCTATTCCGCTATTATGCATCTTGAAGGGATGTGTTATCTCGCTGTCGGGGGATTTGGAAGGGGCGGGTGAAGCACTTACAAGAACTATGTATGTTTTTATGACTGAATACCACGTTTTTAATGAAAATTGTCAGCTCCTCAGAGTTCAAGGTTTCTTTGTTTTGCTATTGCTGTTCTTGGGACATTGTCTGTCTGTAGTGATCCATCAGCTGTTTAAGACTTTCAGAGAAATAGCTGCTGTCAGGTTTCCTGCTTCCTGGACTTGTACCCGTTAACTGACTCATCCCCAAAAGTCTGGCTTTTCTTTGGCCTGTCTCCTGACTGGCCTGGGGGTACCCACCTGCCTGTTGCTTACGTCAGGCAATTCCTACAGCCCAAGGGGCAATCTCAGGTGCTATGACTTTCCTGGCGTCAGAATTTCCACCTGTTTTTCTGCCTCGGTGCCCCATTTTCTTCATTATCGAACTAAACAGCATTTATTAATTCCTTGCAACTATGAAACTCCCCTCTCCTACCAGCATGGCAATAACAATTGGTGTTAAGAGGGAAGCGAGAAGCATAAACTTGAACTTTGATTATTTTTGTTTTAATTAACAGATACACATCATGAGTCAATACACAGGGAAATTCTTGTAGCACAATAAGAAGAATATTTAGTTACAGCCGTGCCTTAAGTGTCCAAAAAGGTCTCTGTTCAGACCCCTGCTGTCCCCGACTATGCGGTAGCAAACATGAGCTGGCTAAGGGTTTGGGAGGTTCTTCTCTTGCAAGTCCATAGGTTCTGCTTCCTGCTGTGAAACCCGGGCAGGTACCGACTCTGCGGTACCGAGGTAGACTCCAAAGTGAGTTACTTCTGCCAGTGGTCAGCTCTGCCCTTAGAGGGGGGGTACCACTCCTGTAGCAGGACTGTCAGAAAAGATGTCCAGAGTGCTCTCTCTCTGCTCCTGTGCAGTGCCCAGCAGCTTCATCTCGCCTCCTCTGCAGCCAGGTTTGCCCCAGGTCAGCCCGTGCACCGACTCAGCAGTGTCTCGGGTGCGTGTCCCGTTCTGTTGATAGCTGCTGGCGCCATCACGAGAAGTAAACCGTAAGAAATTAATGATTTAGTGTCACAGCCGTTTGCAGTCTTTCTTTGGCCTGAGGCAGCTGAGTGCTAGTTAGCTCTTCCCTACTGCACATTACCTTGAGCAGAACAAGTTGCCTTGCGTGGAAATAAAAATCTGTCAGTTTTAAGCAGCTAGGTGAAGAAATGTTGAATGCAGCTACTAAGCCATGCACGTGTTAGCAAGCATGTGAGTGTCACATAGCCAGCATGGGGTACAAGTCATTGATTTCGAAATAAAACTGATTCAGAAGGTTAAGGCCAGATATCCTCTTGCCACTGCCAAAACCAGCAGCTACCAAAATGGAAATCGAGAAAGACGTGTCCCAGGAGCTCTTGTGTTTACAAGTTACGGCTATATTTTAAATTGAGGGCAACAGGGATCAGTTGCCTAGTTAGGAGTGTTTGTGCCTTTTAACTATCAGCAGTTTCTGTGCTAAATGAGAAAGATACAATTACAAGCGCTCATGAAGCAGTTTTTCTCTTGATGGCATATTTAGATACATACAAATGAGAGGTAGCCTACAGCGTTCCAGCATCTCAGAATCCTTTTCATAAACAATCCCAAAATTGTCCTGCAAAGTAATATCTGTCCACCTTACTGACAGATTCAGAACAAATTGTGCTATATGGGGTTCATTTTTTTTTAATGGACTAAAAAAATTTGCACAGCTATGCAGCTGTTTAAGCCATTTGGCTTACTGTAATCAAATATGGTGAAGAAGCTCGAAGTGCATTTCAAGTTTATAGCGTGTCAGTTCAGCTGGCTTGACTTTTTTTTCTATAGCAAGTCTGTTGGAAAAAGCATTCAGTAGAGCAAAATTGTGCTGCTGCTAATATTAATAATAATACTTAGCACTTCAATTGCGTTTCATATTTTCAAATGCTGTACAAATGCTAATTAATTAGGCTGTGAAGCTGAATGCCAAATAGAGAACAAGCCTTGTGTCACTGCTTGTAGAACAAGTTATCTTGATTATTGCACTTTTAATATTTTCCTTGGGAAAGCACTAGTAATCCAAGGAACAGTTCAGCTGCACAAAGCCCAGCAAGGGCCGGGGGGGACAACTGCCACAAAGAACCGAAGATGTGCTGATCCCAAAGCTGTGACAAGCTCTTGTGATTTTAGTGTTAGGAATGAAAGAAGGTGTCTTTATTCCAGGATTAGGCTTTTAGTTAAGTGACAGAAGTGGAACGATTATTTTCCCATTCTGTGTGAAATCTGAGTTCAATGTTTTTCTCATTCCACCACAAGGTACCACCTTTGCAAGTTGTTGATCCTTTCTCAAATGTAGAAAACCAAATGTAGAAAACACACCATCCCCAAACACATCTTCAACACCCTGCTATTAAAAAAACCCCACAAACCACTTTACAACTGCTGTCAGGGATCACTACGCAGGCACCTTGTAGTTCTTTCAGCCTATAAAAGAAGCCCTTTTTGCAACAAGAGCGAGTTGCCGAGGCCGCCATCGGGCCCAAAGAAAGGGTGTCTCAGCGCATGGCTGGAGTCTGGCCAGGGCAGGACAGGAGGAGAGGGAACTGGATCTGCCAAATCCCCTTCGCTGCTCCTCTGGAAGTGGTATCTTAGCTGAAGGGGGACGGCTGTACCTGGAGAACATATATAGTAGGACCACCAGGTGAAAGATGAAGAAACTTTTCATCTCCAGCCCTTTGCAGGGGTGAGTAGTGCCATTTGTCAGTTCATATAAAATTAGTTTCTGAGGCTCTGCCCAGCTGATATTTGCTAACTGTAGTGCAACACTTCGAAAAAGCCAAAAGCAACCCCCCTGTCCTTCTTCAGAAGACATGCCACACCGGCAGTTTGAAGTCTGAAAGATGTCCTCGTAGTGGAGACACTTCTCTGAGATCTGAGCCGAGCTGCTGAAGGCAGTGTAGGGCAGTTCACTTTTTCCTGGAAATGATCATTTGGTTTCAGAGAAAATCAAATGTGAATTACAGTTAAGTAAGACCCTGGGCTGTGCTCTGGTAGCATTAATTTTGTATCAAATGGCACAGAGGCATGAGTCATCCCCAAGCGGAGGGTGCGCTGCCCCGGCTCAGGGCCCTCTCCCCTGAGAGCACCGTCACCCACGGGTGCTGCCGCAGCTCCTCGGTCCGTGCTTGCCTGTGACCTGCCCTGGTCCTTCCTCTGACACAGCTCCTTGCTGCCAGTCACTACTGGGGATGCGGCTTCGAGGACAGGCAGTATGGTGTTGCTCCTCCTCAGGAGTAAGGACATGGGGAGACTCGGTCTCTCTTGGTGTCTCTCCTGTTTGTTATTTATTCTTTTAGTCTTTCATACTGACCAACTTTATCAATAGCTGTTTTTCTCATATTTTTCATTTTTCTTAGAAATTGTTTTCTTCTGAAGAACATGAGAGAATTTGTACAAGCGAGCTATGAGTTAGCAGGGAAAAATGCAAATCAGGTCCAGCATCTCCTGGGCATCAGCAAGTGCTGAAGCATTCCCTGGAGCCCCAACTGCGGTTCTGCGCGTTTCACTCGAGAGAGTTGCCTTCAGATGCCAACAAGCTTGTAGATCATCAATAAACAACATCAGAGGCAAAATTAGCCTGACTTAAAATAAATCAGGAAGCTGCTCTCAAAGATGCTCTACTGATAATCTGTCTGTGTAAAAGAGCATCCTAACATGGTTTCATAGGCAATGTTTTCCCGGTCTCCCAAGCTTTATTTTCCTTACACACATCCACACCACAGGGAGATGATGGGAAGGAATACCATACCATGTTGTGGGAAGGAATCACGACATTTAGACAAATTTATTCACATTTGAAAGGGACGTTACAAACTCCTGTAACCAATACAAAGATAGGGAAAAAAAAAAAAGGCGAAATAGTAGTCCTTCTTTTTCCTTCTGTCCCAGAGTTAATGGAAGATTTGTTATTGCTTTTGAAAGAAACAGGCTTTTATCCTGAAAATGCTGCTACACCACGTTGCTGTTTCAAAAAGACAGAAATAGGCTACTGTGTTACAATCAGTAGGTCAGGAATTTTCTTTGCCTGTACTGATTTATTCTTTTTTGAATTCCTCACTATAATTATTATGATGTAAGAGCAGCTAATTGTTGGTCTGACCAACAGGCCTTTGTTAAACAATTAATCTTTGGTTTGATGAAAGCAGTGTGCCTAGCATCCTATTTGCAGTTTGCCTCTTGAAATTGTCTTGGTTTTCTCTATAATACCAAGAAATCACTGCTATTATATTTTTGTGTAATTTGCATATGAGTAGCTCCTTTCTTCTATTGAAATACAAATGCAAGGTGCTTCCATAACTTCGTTGAGGGTATGTTATGATGATCATTTTTCATATAATACTTGTCAAAAAAAATATACATTGATACACTGATTTTTTCAGACTTCCATTTTGAGATGGAGGAGATTAAGTGGTAAAATTGGTGGAATTATATTTTGTGAATAGATTATCCAGCCAATTTATTTCATTTTTTGGTTGGCAGATCATCCGAAAACCGACTGTGTTTTCTATACTGGTATGATTTTCTCATATGTAATCCCCTGGAGTTCAGATGGCCAGGAATTTGGTCACCTCCTGATTTATACGGAGTGGCAGGCTCACGCACAGACTGGGATTGTCCGCTGCAGTCTCAGGAATTGCTCCTATTTAGCCGATCACTCAAGTGAAGGCATGCAAATAGAGAATTGCAATGCTTGCAACCGGTGAATTCTCCACAAGAGCGACGGTGCCATCAGAATATTGAGGAACCCATGTACCAAATGTTTAAAACTAAAAACTAAGGGACGCGTGCAATAGCATGTATTTAGCAGCACTGTTTAATTTCCATATTATTTTGAAAATACCATGTTAGTAGGTTTTAAACCTGTGGTGATGGGCACCGCACCCTGTCGTTGAGCCCCAGAGAGCAGTGGGTTTGGAGGGTTCACGGGACCTTTATGCTGCTCACTGCAGTCTGCCAGCCAATTCCCCCCATGGCAGGGGTGAAAACGCTCCCAAATCAAAAGCTAACTGAGAAGTTATGAAAGATATCACAGAGCTCCCCAACTCTATGGAGGGATGGGTGGTTGAGTGCTAATCAATTCAGAATATATTTCTTCTGGGACCAGCACTTACTGGCAAGTAATTATTCTTTAAATGTTGTACATCATAATAGATTCTGCTTCCCAAGAACAAAGGCTCAAATGATATCTCCAAGAACAATACAGATCAAAATGGGCATCACGTTTTCTCAGGGAAGACGAGTGTACTTTGATTATATTAATACTGCTGGACCAATTAGGTGGAGCTGCTCATTTGCAATTAGGATTGCGAGGCAGTAACTCTATTAACGCTTCCAGGCAGTAGCTCTACATCAGCACTCACATGCCAGAACCATTTATTTACATGCTTGTAATGGACAGCCATAAGGTATCTCTGCTCTCCCCGGAACCTCGTTTATGTTGGTGCTAGGATTTCGTAACACGTTCATCAAGCATTAAAATTACTCAAAATTTTTACTGCTCAGTGCAGAGTGCAGGAGTCTGTATGTAAATAAGAGTCACAATCAGCTGTGTTTGTTTACTTATTAGAAAAGGGCTGGTCTGGCTTTAATGAATGATGTGGCATCTGTATGTTCATGCTGAATCCCCTACAGGATCTGCTTTTCTGCAGCATTTAGGAAAAAGCAAATTAGTGCATGCTGTAGCATTTTCTATCCTGTTGCTAAATATATATCCCTTGGTTTATATATTTCTTCTGTGTATGTATTCATAAATATAGATCTTATCTATCCTGCAGATACATGCATGCACATGCAGACTTTGCATTTTATGTCCTGTGTTGTAGCTCAAGAGGTAATGGATTGCCTTTGGGTCCTCTCTGGTCGTTCGCTCTCCTCCCATGCCTCTCTGCTTCTCTCTGCCCAGCTACAATTTGGGTTAACTCTTATTTTAGCTGAGTTAAACGTGTGCTCCATATTCAGCATTCCAAACTCTAAGTTACCTAAAAATATTTGCAAATCTTTTTTGCCCTGAAGCTACATACAAAAATCTTTTTTTTCTAGAGTCAATTCTACTCTCACTTATTACAGAATATAGCCAACACATCTGCAGTGAAGATGTACGATGGGATAAGCAAACCCAAAGTCTCACTCATACAATATAAGTTACTTTTATGTCTGAAGAAGTAATTATCTAGTGTCATAAGTAAAGCAATAATAATTTCCTAATGCTTCTTCCAAGTGACATGGGAAGCATCAGACGATCTGAATCCATTCTGTAAAGTACAGGAGATGTTAATGAAGATTCAGACGGAATTAGTGGACGTACCAATGCAACCATGTCAAACAAAAGCAACAGATATGCCAGATTATAATTGCAAACACTGTTTTGTGGCACGTTCTCTCATATGGAAGCAAGAATAACCATATTCTTCATTCCCTTTTTAGTCATTTTTATGAATGTTGCATTTTGTTCTTTTTCCCCCCTGTACAAGCCAGGTGTTCCTTTTTGCTGCAAAACAACAATACATCATTTAAGTGAAGTTCATTTTTTGAAGCTCAGCGAGTTGAGGCTTTCTCCATTTCCCTGGCCGTATCCAATCAGCTAGCGGAGGCACTGGCATGTGTCATAAATTTTGCTGCGAATATGGGCCAGCTGAAACACATACCAATTCAGAGATCACATCTCCTCAGCATCCCACTAGGCAGGAAAGGAAATGAAATGTGCTTGCTGTGTTCTGCTGAAGTGAGAGGACAGAGCAGGAGACGAAAGAAATCTGAATTCTTAGCAGGAAAGAAAACCTCTCTCGAAAGAAAACCTCTCTCAAGAGAAAACTTCGAGAAAAATTAACCCCTAGAACGCTGCCTACGCTTTTCTCCAAGAGTCTTTTCTCTAGCGGACTCTGGGTCCAGCACGCCTCTTCCTTGCCGTGATTCACTCCGGCTGTCTCTTTCATTGCCCCAGCAGCGAGTGCCTTTGCTGCTTTTCACACGAACCTGCTGTGAACGTGTCTTATAGGCAGTGTCTGGAAAGCGGCTTGAGAAAGCAAGCCATTCATAATTAAGGAGTGCTGTGATGAGTAAGGAAGTTTACTCTTCTGTCCACATAGAAGTGGCTTTTGTGGCTATTCCATTTGCAGCCCGGGGTTCCAAATGCTGAAGAACAGCACAGCACATCTCCAAAGCTCTCTGGTGTTCCCATTCCAGTGGCATGTCCGAGAGGAATGGTGTGGCCATGGAGACAGTTGTCCTACTCCTGTTGTGCAGTCCCCAGAACAACTATGCCTGATTGTTGAGTAAGTCGCTGTCAGGAAAAGCTGCACTTATCAACCTGCTGCCCCCGCTGCCTTATGTGTGCCCCCCCGACACTCCTCCTCTTCGCTACAGGCATTTTGTGGGGTTTCTAGAGTTACTTCTCCTGTTCAAGGAATTATCATCTCCCTTTTTAAAAATGAAACATTAATCATTTTCCCAGCAGAGCCATCCGGTCTGTAGAGGTCACGAGACTTTATCTGTTTACTTGATGCAACAGCAGGCTGAAGGTCAAATTCCTGAATTTTAAAAAAATAATCCACAGAGGATAAAGAAGTGCTTTGTTTCGCAGGAGGTCTGGGTTTGTCAATTCAGCCCTTTGCCCGCTCTAGGATGGCTACGTGGCATGCCCACCCTTGGAGCTGGAATTTGTCGCATGTGGAGTAGGATATCAAATCAAATTTGGAACTTTTGGTCGTTTTGAGAAAGTCAGACCTGACTTGTTTGACCCCGGACTATGAGCTGTCGTGTCATTCTGCAGTGATTTCTGGTTTCTGCATTACCCCATTTTTTCCTGACCTCTCTCTCTCCATTTTGGGGAGCAGAGGTCAGGGTAAAGACGCACGTCTAAATGACAGTTTCTTCTTACTGTTGGGGATTAAATGTTCTCCCAAGACGACTGTCTGGTCTCTACCACAGGAGAATGAGCAGTCTGAACCCTGAATGATCTGAGCAAATATAGGCACTACAAAATCCCTTGAAATCACTATGGGATGCAGGAGGGGTCGGTTCCCTATGTATTTATTTCAAGGAGTTTCCATGACGGTCATCAACTTTGTGCAAAAAATTACATGCTGTCATGTAGTACGTAGCAAAAGCAAGGCGGGGGGTGGGGGTGAAAAAGGGTTTAACTATGCTTGGTTACTCTCTGGATTACTTACTTTTGTCTGTTTGCCTCAGGGTTTTTCTCTTTGCATCAAGGATATGTATTGACTTTGCTGAATTATTGAAGGTGGTTGCAAATGATGCATGAAATGAAAAACCCTTCTTCACCCTTTGCACAGACTGCCAACAGACAATTCTGTGCAATCACTGCTGGGCTGCACCATGATATCAGGTACACCTAGATATCAACAAAAACTGTTGGATTTAATGGTAATGGGAGTTTCTGCTCTTGATATTTCTCTTACTCTTTTCACCCGTTGGTTTCAGAAGAAGCGCAACGTACTGCCAGGGCAGTTGCCATCACCAAACACAGTTGCACCCACTATAGTCTTACATTTGTAATCTGGGGTAGCATTGGGGACCAAGCCAAAGAAGATAGGCAGCCTTCTGCTATGCTTCTAGAAATCAGTCCCTTCAGCTTCGCTCAGATTTACAAGCGTACGTGTGTGTGTCTTTTAATATTTATTAAGGGCAAGCTTGCCACAGAATACATAAAAATTACCTAGAAGCTGCTACAGCGCAATATATATCTGCACAATGAGAAAAGGACTAATAGCGTAGAAGGATGTGAACACCCAAGAATAAAGACAATTAGAGAGAAAAAAATACTAAGTTGTAACAGGAGGAAGAGACATGCACAGGAAGAAAGCCTACACTATGCAAGCAACGGGGAATAGGGTGGTGAAGGAAGAGAGGAGAAAGCAGCCCGGGTGGTAGAAGATCAGAATGTGAGTTTCTCAGAATAAGCCCTGAAGAAAACGTGGAGTGTGTGAAAGTTGTGCTGCATCGAAAAGAGGCCTAGGAACAGCACGTGCCAGGGTTGAGGCCTCTGGGTTGTCCAAATTTTGTCCCTGGTCTAGAACAGGAACAAGCAACTTCCAGTCTCGGTCTCCCTGCGCTCACCCAGCTGTGTGACAGCACCAGGACGGGGCAGGGGGAAGCCGCGGGGCCATGCACCCTGGCCTTTCAAGGCTTGCCACGGGCTTTAAGAAGCAGGGGAGTCCACACTGCGTAGCATACGGGTTCACTTCTTTTTCTCTTTTTAAATATGCTCTGCCTGTTAGAGCAATTTCTGTTTTGAAAAGCTACTTTTCCACGTAGCTGCAAAAAGAAAGTCACGCTGCAATTTGAGTTGAGCAGTACACATGGATGACAACCAGCTCTGGAATTACAAGAGTTTTTCAGCAACTTGCATGCTTCAGACTGCCCCCACCCAAAACTTTATATTTGCTTGGTATAATTGTAAAATCTTCTGAAAAGATGTATTATAAGAGTAAATGATAACATTAGGGTTTGGAGTTTAATTGTGACTGTGCTGCACAGCTGCTAACACCAGCCTCTTCAGAATTTATGTCCTCATCTAGGTTTTTTAGGAAAATTTAATTTGAGGAAGTTGTGTTTATCAACTTCCTGGCTTGTTGTCAACAGCATGCCTCTTTCTTTTTAATATGAGGTGCTAATTATGTTTTTCTCAGACTTCAATATAAATGAAATGTATTTGGCAGTTGCCAACAGCTTTGCAGAGTATGATAATGCTGTCATGCAGACTTTGAGGTTCTCAGAGCATGAGTTTATGCTTCCGAGTTGCATAGCTTACAAGTGTATTTCACACCGTGGACAAGAACATCTGACCGGCAGAGGTCACTACCAGAGGAGCCAGTTTTGCAGATGTTTTTGAGAACATAGAAACAGCCAGAAAATGTGATAGCACTGAACATCAGAAACGCCACTTTTATGTGAAGATGGAGCACAACAAAGCTGGTCTTCATTGAAAATTTTGCAGCATTAAAAAAGAGCTTGAATCAGACTAAGCAAGAGTGCACCTGTGAAATTCCTTCTTGATCCCTAAACTGAGAAGAATTAGGTAAGGGCAAGCCATTCAGAAGGGGTGGCTTCCTCTTTTTTCCAACGACATACGATGATCTGTGTGCGACCAATCCCCACACCATGAAAATTAACACTTAGTCTTCAGTGAAGGGAAAGCACAGAAAACTTCCTAAAAACAGTTTGAGTTCCAGACTCTCCTCTCCCACTCGCCTCCTCTGGGCCCAACGCTGGTGGGGGGGCACATGGCCCCAAAAGCTCTCTTCCCTGTGGCACAGTTCTGGCAGCGATACGCTGAGTGGATCCCACTAGAAGATCCTCTCAGACATGAGCTGCCCAGGTAACTCTTGGAGATCTTCAATTAGGGATTATTAAAGGAGTATTGAGCCTCTTCAGTCCTCACGACAAAAGAAAACAATTGCAGGAGAGAAAGGAAGGAATTGGTAAAGGCTTGAATGCAGTTTGAATATCGCACAAGAGACGGATGCAGCCTGTTTCCACAGGCTGTCACATTAGGGACAGAATCGCATTAGTGCAGGACAATCCTGCCATTTCCTTTTGACACTGACAGTCTCAATAGTGGTGTTTTGAAGCTAAATAACTTGTGGGCTGCTGCTCAGAAGAGAGGATGATGAGGTATCGATTGCATTTTAGTTAGCAAGAGGGAGAGTGAAAGGGCACAGTCTATTTATGTCTGGTTACCACCATGGAGGGAGCGAGACACGGAAACCCTGGGAAACCTTTGTTTTGATCAGAGAGATTAATTTCACTGAAGCCACAATAACCTTTGCAAATATGTCACTGATATCAAAACTGGAGGATGGGGCAGAGAGGTGATATAGGAAGCCATAATTTGAAATCAGTAGGTCTACTTGGGATTAAGAGATTGTTCCCATTTTATTTTTATTTTTTTGTTTTCCTTTACATTCTTAAAAATCCAATCTTATTTCAGTTATATTGCACTTAAACATTATGTTCTTAAACAAAACTTGCTGTCGGTTTATTTATAGAAATCTTGACATGGGAGAGGCTTTTTAAAATTTTTGTACTTGAAGTCAAATATTTAATAATACATTTTACAAAATAAGTTTTGCATCTTCCATGCAGATACAACTATAATCTTTCTCCCTATCATAAGTACAAGACAGTTGCTTGACATTTCTGCCTCTTTTTTTCCTTTAGATTAAATATTTCTTCAGGAAAAATCCTGGAGCTTGTTGCTTCTCCTGCTGCGTTATCACCCCCGTTGCAGGACTGGTGTCGTGTTTGTATTCAGCACAAATCCTTCGTGGCTCTGTTTCCTTCCAAAAGCTGTAATGTTTGCATCTTCCTGGCAAAAGCCACTCTAGGACCTGCGTGCGATGATGACAGGATCATTTACAATGTTCACCTCCCTTTGAACAGTGTCTTTGACTGATTCGCTCGTGCTTGTGCGCGGTGGTTGCCCTCCTGAGGACGTACAGAAGTGGAGCACCTCTGGGGACTCCTAAAATGCTAGCCAAGCAACAAGGATAACATCTTTTTCCTTCCCCCAGGAGCCACTAACCATGCACAGGCACAGGAGATGAACACATATTTCTTACGACCACGAGGAAAGAAAGATAATTCAGATCCCCGAAGAGATTTGTGATATGAAAACGTGTCCCTTCTCCCTACCCAAACTAAAGCAAATTGGCTTCTCAAGTCAATTTGATTTAGGTCACCATGCCAAGCACTACAAGCGTTGCCGAGCCCTTAAGAGGGACAGATTCCTCAGAAATGAAGATATGTCCAATGCAAATGTGCCCGCTGGCACCCCACTGTCTGGTCCCTCATGATTTTAAGCCATTACATCATCTACTGCCATTTCCATTGCTTCTCTTCTTCCTACCACAGCAACATATACTTTTCCTCATGCTTTTTCTGAGAGTATATTTATGATTTAGCCAGAGGAATTAATATTTTCTACAGCCGAAACAGGAAGAGCCTCCCTCAATCTCTCCTCTACCACAGCGGCTGCACAGTTACTCTTGGTGCTCCTCAGCATGCCCCGAGGCCAGCCCTGAGCCCAGGGACAGACCAGGCACCTGGGGTTCAGCCAGTGCCACCTTTCTTTGCAGGTGGATGAAATGAGGTCCTTGGCTGGCGCAGCTGCTCTGGGGAGAACTTCAGTAACCTTCCTGCTGGCACTTGTACGTGTCCTCGCTGGTACCTGGCCATGGCAGAAATGCTTTGGGAAAATTGCTTTCAAGGGCATAATAAAGAGTCAAAAGATAGAGGGACCGTGGGAAACCACTTGTTCGGTGTATATTTGAATTCACAGAATGCCTGAAACACTTCTCTTCTGCAGGAGAAAGACATTTTGTTAATAAAAAACACATGCTCTTATTCATGAAGCCTTGAAAACAGCATGTTGGGGGTAATTTGCTGCTAGTGGCGGATTTCAAAAAATTCAGCGAGCCCTCTGGAGTAGGAAAATTGTCTCCACAATGACGTGGAGAAGGAAATTTTTTTTCATTGAGAGAAAGCCAGGTTTTTAGCCAGTGGAAGTTTGGGGTAATCCTCCACACAGACACGAGAAGGCACTGAAGAGTCTGTTCCAGGTGCTTTCTGCGTGCTTAACTGTAAGCACATAAATAACAGAGCAAAGAAAGGAAAGACGGCCCGACTGTCAAACCCAAACGGAAGGAGAAAACAAACCAGCGATGAACCTTGCCGAGGTCGGCGAGGGCGAGGCAGGAGCGCCAGCAGCACCAGGGCTTGTGCTGGGCCCTGCTCTGCCCCGCGCTGGGCCGGGCAGCGCTTGCACCGCGCGCTCAGGGAGCCCCCTCGGACATTTTACCTCTGTTTAAAATTTGCTTATATGATCTTTATGTGCAGAAATTTTGGCACAGCTACATTCCACCCCTGCCAAAATATGTGCCTTGTTCATCCTTTTGTTCTTCTCAGCATAATCGTCGTAATTTAATTTTGCGTAATTAAAGAAAAAACAAACCCCTCAGGCTTTAAATACCCTGATTTTTTTTTAATTATTTTTTTTTGAATGAACAGTCTAGGATAAAACGCATTCCACTTTTACCATTGTATTTATACACTTGAAATCACTTGCCGTTTCTTTCTGTAAAGATTAATTTAATCTCATCTCAGGAAAAATAGTTAATTCATTTTAGTTAATTCAGTCCTCTTCTGAGTTTCATTTTCTACATGAGATTTTCCTCCTTATTCATGTGTTTCTTACAGGCACTGCATCAAAGTTATAATTCACCGCTGCTTCGAAGTTATAACTCGCAGTGATGTCATAAAAACCCAAATGGAAACTTGTGATCTTCACTTATTTTGACTTAATTTTTTGAGTCATTCAATTTAACTCAATATATTGATTCTAAATGTCAAAAGTGCAGCAGAAACCCTGTCATTTCTGTTCATGACATGAGAAATATTAATAAACCAAAAAAAAGGAGACCACAGGGGAAAATGTGAGTTCTAAAAAAAATCAAAATGAAAAGCCAAAAGTCACTCCATGAAAATGAAAGGAAAGAATCCTGAATTTTTTATCAGAACTGTATTTGGTCGGTATTTTTGAATGTATTTGTCATGCCTTATATACACAAAGAACAATCATAAATCAGATTATTTTTATTATTTTTTTCAGATTAAGGTAAGAAACAAACACAAAAGAAGACATAAACAGCTCATTTTTTTCTTTATCACTGTGTAGTTGTTGACTTTGATGGAGTGACTTCAAAGACTTTACATTTCTTCCAGCATGAGAGTAAAAGACTCAAATTCTGCCTATACAAAGGAGCTCTGTTTAACTCAGATTTTTTCCGTCTTGAACTTTCTTTACTGTGTAAAAGGAAACATCAAGGCTCTCCTCCAACGAGTTGTAGTGAAACTGAATATTGTTAAATTTGGGGGATAAAGTAAAGTAATCCATGTGCAAAATCTCATAGAGGTCAAAGGATGGAAACTCCTTTTAAAAGGTTCACAGTGAGAAAACCAATCAGAAAATCATACAAAATCCTCTTACAAATGAAAAACTAAGATTTTGGTCTCAGATTCAACAGGTTTTTTTAAAGAATCTTTAAGTGAAAAACCTGCCCCAGTCCTAGCAGTTGAGCTCTGGATTATCCGGCTGTTCCCAGAAGTCCTCACTGCGTAAATTTTGCTTCGGAGCCGTAACCGCTCAATCACGCAATTTGCCATTTTGCAGATTAAAATGGTTCTGCTGAGATGCCCATCTTCTTTTCCGAGAATTCATTTTGTTTCCTTTCAAAGGAGAACACCAGGGCTTTGCAGTTGTGATTGTCGTTGGATTTTTCGGGGGGAGGAGGGGTTCCGATTAGGAAGGACAAACTGCGTCAGTCTGGATTCTAGTTAAGTTTGTTCACTACTTAAAGTAACCTAGTATTTAAACTTTAATTTGCATTATAAAGACAGAGAAAAAAGCTATGACACCATAATTTTAAACACAATTTCTATGACCTGTATGTTTAAAGAGTGACAAATGTTCTTAAATGCAATTGCTTATTTTGCAAGGAACGATTTCTACAAATATGTCTTTATTCAGTCAATAATAAAAGTAAAAAAGATTTTTCAGCATTAAGATAGGTTAACTGTGTATTTAATTCTGTGTTTCGAAGACGAGCATGGTACCTGCATAAACTGTGGTTCTATGTATAAGCACTGGGGGCAGGGGGGTGGAAAGTAAGCTCCAGCTAATTATATTTTTTTGGTTTTGCTTGGGGCGGGGTGGGGGCGAGGCAGGCTCTAAGTAAGTAGAATAAGGAGGAAAACATGTGTCAAGCACCTGAGAAACTTCTCTTATTTGCATGAACTTCTAGAAAGAGGCAGACTTGCAAGTGGGGAGGTAGGAACTTATTTACAGCACTCCATTTCTGCGATTGCAAAAAAGAGACGGATTCTCGTATAAAGAGTGAATGGGGACCGTGGGACCGCAGATAGGAAAGTCGGTCTCTGGGGTGTACAGACAGTGCCAGGAAGATGCTGCCTACTTCCAATCCAATCCGTTCAGTTTTGACTTCAAAATTTTTGTATACTAGTCTGGCTCCTTCAGATCTAGTGCAGAATCTGAGGTTTCAGAAAGTCGTGTGGCACCAATGAATGACGCTTGTTCACTGAGAAAGACTGGCACTTGAACCTGCTGACAGGTCTTTATAAATTGCAGTGGTGGGCGGCAGAGCAATCCATAGGAAAATTTAGACTTTTTATTTTTAGGAAGGTGGAAGAGCAACGTGCGAAGAGACAAATCATGAAGCAAACAGAAGTGGGCTGGAAGAATTTAGGAGATAAACAAGCTAGGCAGGACAAGTGGATAAAATAAAAAGGCATACGGATAAAATTAGAAAACTAGGGCAAAATTTCTTACTCAGGTGTGAATCCTGAAGTCTGTGATCCAAACTGGGGTTCATCTATCCAGAACAACCAAGACACTAGAAAAGGACTAAATTGCTTTGCTAAAGGAAGGAAAAATCAAACTTCTGTCATGGGAAGCTGTTCAAATCTCAGAATGTTTGAGTTTCTGAAGTGTTCTGGCAGGCAGAGTGTGACTGGGACACATGGCTGCCAACTCCACAGCTGGACCTTATCAGCAGTCCCTGATCAGAGATGTGGCTGGGAACGGCCGGGCATCGGGAGGTGATGGGAGAAAAGCTGGGTTACAGGGCACCGAGGCATCTTTCTGTAGGAAACACCACCCTGCAACAGGGGTTTTTGCCCAGATGTAGCCAGCTGGGTCCCAGAGTGGTTATTTTTCTGTCTCATCTTCTTTCCATTTTGTAACGGGGGATGGCAAAGAACAAAGACACCAAAATAATGTACAGGTGAGACAGAAAATAAAGAATAGAAATAGAGTAAAATACCTTATGGAAACAAGAAGATGTGTCAATTCAACTAAAACATGGCACCAAATAGTGGCTGTCCTACATTTCTCTCTGATATGGCTTTGTCCTGGCACCTTGGCTTGTCAGGAGCGCTCCGTCCCATGAGAGTGTTCCCACATGTGTGCTCCGAGTAGGAGCTGCTGTTCTCAGTCTTCTGTGAAGTTTGCTGTGATTGTGGTGCCTTTGGACTGTAAAGGGATCATTAGCTCCCCACTGTTCTTAAATGTTTGCCAGTCTCCTTTTCACTTCAATTGATTTTCTAAACACAGGTTCCCCTGGAACTGGAGCATTGGTGTCTCTGAGGAGCTGGATACATGGTTTTGCCTTCTGTCAGCGTGGGAGGGCAAGAGGAAATGCTTGCTCAGTGAGAACTGCTGGAGGAAGGGTGGCTATGGTGTTTACTTGTGTAAGCACTCATTTTAAATTCTGTCAAACCAATTTGAATGGCAATGGGATCACTTTTTTCCCCGCGTTTCTCGCAGATGCAAAGTGTCCGTTGTGCTGCCGATTCCTCATGCATCTGTAACTGTCATTACTCTTTACCAGAGTTCTTGCTAGGTGTTTACATCAAAAGTGCATCAGGCCGCTTAAAAATACTCTAGGATTTTCTGCATTTTTCTTTGTTTTTTCTTTTCCCCTTTCTTCCATCCCACCTTTCTAAATATGGCCCACTGATACCTACCCATCAATACCTTCTGTCCTGCTACAGAAAACAAATTGATTCCAGGGAGAAAAAAAATAAAATGATGGATTTATAACTTTTCAAAGACAGGGAGAAACACAAGAAACATAAAAGCATAAAAGTTAGCATCTTGGTGAGTGGAGTGGGAAGCTTTAGTCTGAGGTCTTACTGGTCTTGGGGAAAAAGTAATTTGGGAAGAAGGATGCCTTAATAGAAAAATCAGAACCAGCAAAACTGAGAAGTGTGTGTTTTCAGATGTATCCGTTTATATGAGATTTCACCCAAGAATTCTGTACATCTGCTCTCTTCTTCACCCTCATACTTTCTGGTCTTCTGCTTATGGAAACTGCTGGACCTCATTTGCCGCAAAAAGAGGAAACTTTGACTTTCTTAACAACATTAGTTTGTGAAGAGACTATGTTTTATTTTTTGTTTGATCACAGGGTATTCAACCTCAATGGGAGACGTTGCCAGTCAACCGTTTTATTTCCCTGGAGTCATATTCCCTTTGCCTGTAAAGTCAGGAAGATATCTTCAGAAGACATCTTCTTGCCAAATACAGTAGGGAAGACGAACGAGTATTTGGATAAACCTTCCCAGCTCAACATGGGTAAGACAGCCAAGAATGGTATCAGAGAAGACAAGCTGACATCGATGAATTGGACAGGAGCAGGTTGTACATTGTAAGTACAATAAATAAACATATAGAAAGATTAAGGGTTAGGAAATAAAACCTTATATTATAATAATAATAATACAATTTCTTCTCTGAAATGTTTTGTATAGCATTCATTCTGGGGTATTTACTACATTTAAAACATCCTGCAAAGGGAAAATACCCTTGAAACCAGTATTTTAATTAGCTGGGGTTTTTTCTTATCTTTTTTATTTATTTACCTATATTTTTGACAGCATTATTGATTTTAAATTGTAAGCCTAAATGCTTACTTTTGTCAGACAAATAAACTAAAGCCAACCCTAAAATAGCCTATTATGTCTGAGAGGATTTTCTCCCGTTAATTGAAAATAAACTGGAACTAAGCTAAATTACTTGAATGTTTAATCTTTCTTTGCTACACTAAGGCTACTAGCGGGTGCGAGCATCGACACATTTGTGAATAGAAATAACAAGCTATTTAGCGTGTCAGCTTTGGTAAATGCTGAGAAGGGCAGTGACCTGTAATACCAGTAAGACTCTGAGCATTGCAAACTCCCAGGCATTCTTGCTAAAATACAACTTCTCTAAGCTTAGATTTGTTTGTAGCTGAGGGAATTGTTAAAGAAACTTCTCGTGAGAAAGCTGATTGCCTCCATCATTAATGTAGAGAGAATTTAATCTTCAGAAAATTGAACTAGTTTGCAAACAGACAAATAAAGAGGCTATTTTAAGGATCAAGCAGCAGGATAGACTGGATCTCCTGTCTTGAGGGAAAATTACAGTAGTTGCAGCTCCCCGTGGCACAAAACCCTTGTTAATCCTCCAGGCGTGTGCTCCCTATATCATCAAGCATATCTTACTTGCAGCACTCTAGGGCTGGTCTTGGAGATAATGTATGTGGGACCAATTTATGCAGGAGAGCGGAAAGAAGAAAATTGCTCTGCATCCCTAGGGAAACTCTCAGCACAGAGAAGACAGAAGAGAAGGTCTTTCAGAGGAGAAAAGGTGCATCTGGCAGATAGATGGTGGTTAAATCCTGCTCTCGGGAGCAGAGACGTTGGGCCCGGTGTCCAGCAGAAGCTGGTTTGCTGGCCGGGGATGAAGAGAGCTGGGGAGGAGCACATTTCTCCACAGTATCTCAGTAAGGAAGGACATACATGTCCAGTGAGCCACGCATTAACAAAAGTCAATATTGCACTTACACGGAGAAGAGGCAGAGGCTAAACTTTAAAATATTCTCTTAAAAAAAAAACAAAACAATGCATCTCCTAGACTCCTCATTATTTTCGCTGTCAGACTGCTCCCCCGTCTCACGCTTCACAGCCCCTTGTTAACTTTCCCTGTTCCATCCTTTAGGTACAGGTGCTGTTTCACTCCACTGCCACAATTAAAATTACCTGGATATATGTGGTACAAAGGTACTTTTTGCTCAGTCCCTGAAAGCACGGACATCAAGAGCTTGATCCCCAGCCCATTGACATCAATAGGAGTTTTTCCACTCGTCTCAATGGAGTCTGTGCCAGGCCAAGGAGGGATACAGATGAGAGAAGGCAACTTGGCTATCGCATTTTCCTTTCATCAAGAGATTTACACAGCTGAACTGTTTTTAATGTAACTTCCACTCCTGAGTTGGAGATTTTTGTCTGTGTGAACTGAATTTCCTTTAATAACTACAGAGGGTGGCATGCAATTCCAGGCCGGGTCTGAGAAGTGCAGTGAAGAACTTGAATCACGTTGGACATGTCCAAAGTAATGAACAGTTGGGTTTTTTTCCCTTCATTTGGCACCTGAGCTGGAGGGAGAGAAGTAAAACCAGTTTGGAGCAGAGCAAGTGGAAAATGAAGGCAAATGGAACGTTACAGCATGGTGGTTCAGCTCCAAGCAGCATTCCTGTGCCCTGGCACACAGCAACATGGCCAGAGCGGTGGCAGGAGAGCAGGGGCTGAGGGATGGTGTTCAGGTGGCAGCTAAAGCATCAGTGTCATTATGGAGACAAAGGCAGCAGCAGCATGAGGAAATGAGCATCATTTTGGTGGTGTGGGTGGGAGGGAGGACAGGAGCCAGCTTTCAGCCCCAGGTCTAGGATGGGATGTGTAGAAATGGTGGCACTCACCACATCTGCCTCATCCCCAGCCTTCCTGTGAGTGTCAACAAAAAAGGGACCATTATGGCAGGAAGGGAAGTTTGCAGGACTTTAAGTAAGGGCATAGATCTGATTTTCTCAAGTGACTGTAGACTTTTCACTTAGAAAAGGGGTAATATTTAAAAAAAAAATCTCATCAAATATTGAACTACCTTTCAGAATAATGTATTGGTACTCTGTCCTTTTGGATGGGTGCCAAAAAATGGTACCTGGGGCGTGTCTCTTGAGCGCTCAGCTTTCTTAGGAGGAAATATACTGAGTGACAGGTAAGATCAAAAATAATGATTTGCCACTTATTCTTCCTTTAACCTGATGTGAGCATGGCAAAGGCTGGAAACTCAGGTGAAATGCTCACATTAAGTCAACTTTCTCCCTTCTCCCAGTAGCACCTCAAATGTCTTAATAGTTGGAGTGTCATTTAGAGGTCAACGTTATTTTGACAAGGCCATGTCCCTGGGACGCTGAGGATCACGGCCAGCCTCTAACAGCTCGATGCACTGTCAGAGAAGTGTGCAGGTGAGGTTTCTGAGTGATGGCCAGAGAGCCATCTGCTCCTGAGTTTGAGCTTCAGCGTGAGTAGAATGGAGAAAGGAGGCAATGCCCCCTCCTCGCACACCAGCCTGGCCAAAAGCGTGGGAGAACTTCTCTCCGGAGATAAAAACAGAGATTTTTCTTTTCTGTACACATTAATTTCCCTTAGTACATCTTCTTTTCTGTAGTTGTAGTTGCCCATTCTCTGCAAAGAAATGGTCATCATTGTTGGAGTAGACCAAGATGTCTGGGGCCTCGGACATGGTTACAGTATTGGCCACTTCCATTCCTGAACTGTAAATGGTTATAATCATCTACAGCCACTTTGGGGATATCAAATAATAACTTTTTCATAAATGTAAGTGCATACTGGTATGGATAATTTGCTACCATGTGAAGCAGCTCTAAAATTGGTGATATCAAATGAGGCCTGGCCGAGGGAGATTTGATGCTAAAAATGGAAGTTAACTTTGGCTTATCTGCGGTTTGCAGATTTTTGTCAGGGCAGCAACATATGTCAGGGAAGGGGGAACTTTCCTTGAGTTCTGTCCTGAAATTATGGACATGTAATCTCCAGGAACAAGCTCAGGGTGAGGACAGATGGTTCAGAAACAAACATTAGAAAGAGGCTTTTAATTGCTGATCTTCTAAATGCTCAGAGTGAGCAGATTTAGTGGCTTGGTGCTGAAACCAGATCAGATACAGCTTGGCTGTTTAATATATGGCTGGTCAAAGTAACCATGGCCATGAGACTCATTCCATTTTAGGTCACAGCATGAACCTTCTACAATTGAGATTGTTTTTGAAATCTTAATTTATCTACGCTGACAATTTATGCTAATTATATAGAAATCTCATATTGTCAGTTCATAAAAATCACCCTATTTATCATGATATATGGGTATATTACATGTATGGTGTGTGAGAAGCATATTTTAAATATGCACTTACATTCTGTTCTTTCTTATTTGATCAAATAAGGTTTTGGTTGCCTTAGAAAGTAACAGAAATCAGGAAAAATAATTTTTCCTCACTCTTACAAGTCTAGGTCTCCCCTTTTCTGAGTCACCTTAGTGTAATTGTCCATAGAATCAAAATCTGCATGAATTATTTTGAAAGCAATACAACAGCCACTCGTATGAGATGTAACAAGATAAGCAGTGTGTCCTGGATGTACCATCAGGATACCAATCACAACTTAACTGTGTTTTTTTACTAAGTATGCATGACGACAAAAGCATGTACATTTAACTCCTTCAGATGATTGTTTCGGCGGAGTTAAGAGCTAATTTGCACCACTGAGACTCTCACTGATTCTGTCAAAGTTCAGAAAATTTCTTTAAAAAAGCCTAGAGTCTAAGAGAAAAAAAAAAAAAAAGAAAAAGAAAAAAGAAAATGGCTTAATTTTCAAAAATTACCTTGCTGTAAGTCTACTGTAATTTGCACGTTCTGCCATCAAAAAGCATGGAAACTGCCTGAATCTCGGGCACTTAACCCTGCTGCGTTGCATATTGAACAGTAGAGGTGCCACCCAGCCTAGGCACTGCTCAATAGGACGCATCAGGGGGACTGGAGGAATATGCCTTTCTATGCTCTTACGACCCTGAATCCCATGAAATTCTGAATGAGTCCACATGGCTTACCAAGTACACCAGAAGCTAACAAAAAGATATTATTCTCTTCTCTCTTAACATTTTCCATCCCAATAGTGGTAGCCTCCGGGTCAAGTCACTGTTGACAGAGCACCATTTACGCCCTTTTGAGTGAAAGCAGTATTTGATGGCATTTTAAATTTTAAAACTGCTTGGTTTTTTTTTTTTTCCCCAGAAGTCAGCACAGTGTTAAATCCAGTATTTGTAAACTCTTTTTTCTAGTGTAATAACTAAGCCATTTTAGCTGGTAGACCCAACTCATAATTACACCAGATTCCATTGCTGATAGGCTGAAGCTAACAAACCTTCAGTTTGGCGTACAGGTTGTCACTAAACAAAGTATCTGTTTAGCAAACCATCAGAATTTGCAGATGATGGGAAGCAGATGTATCATTAAGCACTAAATGGGAATATCATTTACAGTAGATGTCATGTTTCATTTTGATAAACTGCAAAAAAATCCCATGTGAAAGATGTAGCCCTGTGTATCCAATGCTGAAAGCAGTATTTTGAAAGGTAATGTTATTGATACTCTGCTAGGCTGGCAAATCTAAGATTTATTAGAAAATATGATATATGACTCGAGGATTACCATGAAAGATAATGAAATGCTACCTGATATATGAGATGGTATCCCATATAAAAAGCTCAGAGAAAAGAAGCTAGGAAACAGCAGCCTTCCTCACCCTAACGCGTTAAAATGATGGGCGTCCCATTTTAAAGTCTTTCAAGCATGAAGACTTCTCCTTCCTCCATAATAACATCATGTATCCCTGACATGGCACTTCTGTTATTTAAGCTCTTTGAAGTTATGAGCTAATTACTCATCACAATTATAACAAATACAATCTTCACTTTGTAGACAAGGCAGATGGAGTGCAGGGACTTGTCTGGGACCAGCGAGTTGGCTTCAGCTGTTTGTGGGCTTTGGGTTGCTGTAGACCAATCTTCCTTCATAAGCACTGGCTGTCCTGCTAGCTGAAGAAAAGTTGTTGCTGCCATTTTTCTGAGCCTGTAATGATCAAGTATATTTTAATGTAAGTAAGAAGTTACAATGAAACATGCTTGAAATGATTCTGTTGTTGGGGAAAAAAAATCCTTCAATTTATCTATCATACTCCTGTCACTGTTATTTGAGTGCCAATTTACCATTTTTAATGCATGCATCTCTCACTTTTTCCTCATTTTGAACATTCTTCCTCCTTTCTCCTTTCTCTTCTTCCTATTTGATCTTGGTTTTAATGTCAGTCTGCATAGGATTGTCATCTTCTAAATCGTAAATTAGTTGGGAGAAAATACCTGGAAACAACACTCTTCTTGGGGCTGTTCTAATTCCTGTTTCCACAGTCAATTTTCTTAAGACTTTGTTAGCTTTGGGTTTCACCAAAATACTTCTCAACAATTATGTTTTTCTTTCTCTTTCTGGAATCTCTGTCTAGGTATTATAACCCATTATGCCTTTTCTTTGGGTATTTACACTGTTTCCCTTATTATCCATGTGAAATATGTAATATGTATGAAGCAAATGCAAATCATATTACATTATCATCATAATTAATAGTAAAGCTCCCTCTGCACTGACTAGGAATCCGCTGCTGGATAGGTACAGAAAGACACTATTGGCTCGAAAAGTGTGAATTATGATCCGGGAATGGGTTACGCTTTGCTAGGGCAATTTTGTGTGAATTGTCCATCCCCTGTTACTACTCTGTTTAAATAAGGCAAATACAGATGAGAGCACTAATGAGGCACTTCTGAAGTTTTGGACTGATTCTTATTACTAAATGAGTAAATATTTTTGATTTGCCATTGGAACTCCAGAAAAAAACAGGTTTTGTATCAGAAGGACCAAGTACTGACACAACATTGCCTTGTGGAACAGACCGTACTCTCAATCTGCTGAAATACAGCACCATAATGTCAGGAAGCAAAGTGACAGGCATGGTGTTCTGGCCTTTGGTCTTTGACCTGCGATGGAAGTCTGCTAAGAGGCTGCAGATCAGTCATTCCCATTGTGTTGCTCCTCTGGACCTTGGCCAGATAACAAAGGCAAATTGCAGATCTCATTGGAGGGACATTTGGTCCTTCTGATCCTGAAAACTGTATTGTTTTACCCAAACCTTTGATCCAAAGTGAAGTCCTGGTGGCACTTTCCCAAATAAGCAGTGGTTGCATGGCACGGGCAGTTCACCACGATGCACTCAGGTTTGGGTTCTGTGTGGGGATTGCAGGCAGACCAGGAGGCCATATCTTCTTGTGGATGTGACATGAGCAAAGGGGACACCAGGAGGAAAACAAGGGTGCTGAAATGTGTCATTTTAGCTCACCAGAGCTGGATTGTTAGGGAAGGCTATTAGGAGAGGGAGGGGAAGTGGCAGCAGTACATACAGCCGTGCGGTATGGCAGGTTTCCAGATGGATCAGAAAATCTTCCCAGGCAGTGGGTCAGCCTTCAGGAGAAAAGATGCTCAACAGTGTGAGACAAGCATACCACCAACAAACTCCTGAAGTGGTGGGTGTTATCTGAAGCTGTTGGGATTCACCAGCCTGCCTGTGGAGCTGAGAGAGAAGGCCTTGCTGCACTGATGCTCCTGCCACCCAGCAGTGGCTGAGCAGAGGAGCGGGTGCTGGCACGGGTGCCGGCCCATTGCTGCCCCGAACCGCGCCTGCAAGCCAGCCACAGCCCCTGACCGGCAGTGCCTCTGTAGGAAACCAGAAAACACTGATTTTTTTAAGTGCCTAATGGCCCTATCTGATAAAAAGTGCTGCCAGGGTGACACAGACGGTAGTGGTGAGGACAAGGATGATGGTTATGGATGGCTGTTACACGCAGAATGACAGATGTGGCTCATTTTTAATCATTATGTCGCAAACTGCTGGGTCCAGTCCGTGAGCTGACCTCCTCCATACTCCCAAACCCCTTTGAGGCTCGCAGCACAATTAATGATAAATGAACAGCTATCAAATTAATTTCAGGAAAGCAATAAGAAATCAATAGAGGTACAGCGCAACTGTTAGTTAAACTGTTAACTGCATGTGACTAATTGTGCTCAGAAGTTGGGGTGGTTTTGTTCTGCTGACATTTATAAATTGCTAAGCCTTCACTTTCATAGTTTATGATGTCAGATGAATCCCTTGGGAAAGAATTTTCTTTCCAAATGCTGTTTAAATGTCTATAATTCTGCAATTTACCAACAATTGTAGTGCTTTAAAGCATACAGTAAACTCCCTTATTTCTGTATCGAGCAACTTGACATTTAAGATAATTTGTTAACTGCAGCAAAAATATATAAACAATGTAATTTTCTTGTAAACAGTTGCCATGTAAGACACGCAATATGATTGGTAACCTCTGCCGCAAGCGTGAACAATGCTGTTTTACAGAGAAGCGTCATGACCGTGGGTGTACAAAACAAAAGGAATTGCCTTGGGTTGCACCTGCAGTGGGTCCGCTCAGCTGGGAAAGTAACACAGCGTACAGAGAGGCCGCTGCTGGAAATGTTTTTTTTAGAGGGGAAAAAAGCCAAAAACCATTTTCTCTAAGGCTGGTTCCTCTTCCTTCTGTCGCTCTGCAGTGGGGCTGAGCTGCCTGGATGTGGCAGAAGCTGGTGAACCTGGTGTGTTGACGTGTCTCCAGCGGGGAGGTGGCAGCAGCAGGAACCACAGTGCTGGGGCCGTACCGTACAGCTGGTTTGGGACTTGGAGCCCTGCTTCCTTGGGGGGGAAAGGTGCGAAATGGCCGCTTGCGAGTATCAAAACAACCCGCTGTGCACTGCCAGTCAGTGCCAGAGCTCTGTCAGCTTCAGTGGTGATGGGTGGCCCGAGAGCCTGTGAGTGCTGCAGAGCTTGGGTCCCTCATCCCAGGGCGGAGTTTTCGCAGAGTGGATGGCCCGTCGTTATATTCTCATCAATCCAGTCTGCTTTTTGTGTGCACTTGTGCCGTTGGAACAGAAAGAAACCCTTGGTTTCTGGTGACCAAATGTATGAGGATATAACCCTATTCATCTTATTGAAACCATTTCTGTAAGCAAGGTGACAGACAAGCAGTGCAGCATACAGCAATTCACAAACACTTTGGTCGATAAAGAGAAAATATAAAATCACTAAAAGCAATGTATTCAAAGAATGTGCTTAGAGATTCCTGGTGATACGATTCTTCCTTAGCAACAGTTTGGAGGATGCAGCAGAATTTTTAAAAAATGCTGGCTGCTGCTTGTTAGTCAATTGTAAACTGCACCAACAAAACACATATTCATTAACTCACTGCAGTCATTAATACTCTGTAAGCTGTGGTTCCTAAGTAAGCTTCTGAGAGAGGAGATGGAGGATTTATTTCTAGAGGCACATTATTCTGAGCGCACCCTTCAACTGTCCACTGAAAAGATTCATTTTCCTCTCCTATTCATTTTGCTTCCTTGCAGGACTGTCTTTTGTGAATCATCTCTCTTTGCAGGACCTAGGCCTCTTCTAGGCAATAACTAGGCTGCCGCGAGCCTTCCCCATTCACATGCCCTCTCCTATTATTATAGCAGCTACCCTTTGTGGATGCTATTGTCCTCTTTACTTCTGTTTCTCTGGAATCAAAATCAAATGCTCTGTTTCTCCCAACGCGTAATGGTGGAAACACGCTTTTCACAGAAAAGATCCGTATCTGTGGTTCCACTAGTTATCTGCTTCGGCACCACAGTCTTTATTCTGAGTTTATATTATGAATCCTGTTTCTATTCAAATTGTGCTTACAGTATATTTAGAGGCACATGAAACATTTGCAAGCACCTTATCTTTATTTAAAAATAAAATAAAATTTTATTTCCATCTCAAACACAGTCTTTTAGAGGAATAAGGTTTTATGTACTCCTTGTGCATAGTAACAGTGTTGCTAGGGGGACAGTATTTCTGCAGAATCTCCTTCAGCTGAGGTTTCATCTTAACATTTGTCAACTCGTTCACTGAGAATAAAGCAGGGCATTAGAAAAAAACACCACCAAAACAAAACCCCTCACCACTGACATCACCTTAAACTTTCTACAGCTTCAAGGGATAGGGTAACAAGGACTTTTTTCTCCTCTCAGTTAGGCCTGGTGCACATCAACTTTGTATTGAAATAAATGAAATCAGACTACTGTTTTCTCTTCAAAATGTGTGCAAACGATGTTTTTGTCTTCATGATCAAGCTTAATTATGAAGTGGAAAATGTGCATTTAGCACACAGAGCCGTAATGAAATAGGTGTTTGTTTACCCAGACAGGATAAAAGTGGAAGGTGTTTGGGTTCTTTTTGTTTCTGTGAAAGCTGAGATTTTCTAGAAATTGCAGAGCTTTCCTCATGGGTGGCCAAGATACCCTGTGCGAGGACCTATCTACCCAAACACCACCCCACACACTCGCGTATGTCCTCACCTTCAAATGCGCAGCTATTTGTGTAAATATGTGCTTAAGAGTGTATTCTGAGTAGTTTTATTTACAAAGTTAATCAGATTTAAATTTCTCTTTTAACACCCCCCCTCCCGTCCCCCGCCAGAAACATCATGCATACTCTTTGAGATCTTGTCTCAGGCAAACTGCAATTTAAAATGAGCAGAGGAATCAGCTTTTGCCTGGGGACTTTTATTTGCAGGAAAAGAAAGGGAAGGATGAGAAACACGCATCTTCACATTTGTTCTTTAAGGCGACATGATGCTCCTATAGCAGTGGCTTTACCTGTTTAAGCAGAAATATGTCCATGTTATTTTCAAGAAAATCCCAACTGTATCCCAACAGAGATAAATCTAATTCGATAGAGGTAATTTTCAAAACACAGTCACAATATAGGATTTACTCTTTTATTTAATTGGTTTAGTAGAAGATAAGATGCTGTTTCTCATAAATGCATTGTTGTTTTGTTTTTTTTTAAAAATCCATTAGCTTCTATGCAGGCCTGTAAATATTTACAAGATTTAAATAATCATAGAATGGTTCGGGTTGGAAGGGACCTTAAAGATCATCTAGTTTCAACCCCCCTGCCATGGGCAGGAACACCTCTCACTAGACCAGGCTGCTCAAAGCCCCATCCAGCCTGGCCTTGAACATGTCCAGGGATGGCACATCCACAGCTTCTCTGGGCAACCTGTTCCAGTGTCTCACCACCCTCACAGTAAGGAATTTCTTCCTAATATCCAGTCTAAATCTCCCCTCTTCCAGTTTAAAACTGTTACCCCACATCCTATCACTACATTCCCTGATGAAGAGTCCCTCCCCATCCTTCCTGTAGGCCTCCTTCAGGTACTGGAAGGCTGCTGTAAGGTCTCCCTGGAGCCTTCTCTTCTCCAGGCTGAACAACCCCAATTCTCTCAGCCTGTCCTCATAGGAGAGGGGCTCCAGCCCTCTGGTCACCTTCGTGGCCCTCCTCTGGACTTGCTGCAATAGGTCCATGTCCTTTGTATTCTGCGGGCCCCAGAGCCAGTTGCAGTACTCCAGGTGGGGTCTCACCAGAGCAGAGTAGAGGGGCAGAATCCCCTCCCTCGACCTGCTGGCCACGCTTCTTTTGATGCAGCCCAGGATACAGTTGGCTTTCTGGGCTGCGAGCTCACATTGCCGGCTCGTGTTGAACTTCTCATCAACCAACACCCCCAAGTCCTTCTCCTCAGGGCTGCTCTCAATCCGTTCTCTGCCCAGCCTGTGTTCTGTAATCTTTTAGAAAATCCTCACAGAGATATTGACTCTTGCTTTGGTTAAATTGTTCTTATTTTTATGGTAGGGGAATTATTTACATACTCAGCCAACCAATCCCCCAAATTAATCACAATATTTTTATACTCAAATGTCTATTTAATGTAAGCAAAGAGAAATGCAAGAGATAAACTTGTTATATTTATGTGTAAACTGACTTACTACTTGTATGATGGGAATATTATGCGGTGATTCTGGAGCTAGTTGTAAATTGAAGGTGCTTTTAAATAAACACCTCAGGAAGTTCATACCCCTCTAAATATTTATATTATAAGAAAAGTTTTGCCACAAAATATTTCTCATCTTCACATTTCTTCCTTAAAGCCATCTGAAGTGTTCAGAGTATTTGCAAAATGGGTGCTGGAGAATAAGCAACATCAACTGCAGAAGGAGCTATGAAGTTTGTGGTGAAAGCCAGAATCAGAGACAATTCCAGAGATGAGCAACTTTACCACTTGCCATAGCATCTTTGCTTACAGCTCATGTTTAAAACACGCTGCAAGCACAGTCTACAGAAGCGAAGGCCAGGGTCACTGGGTATGTATTTCCAATAATTCAAACAGTATGGGGACTACCTTATACCGCCTGGCTACTGCTCTGACTTCTTAGGCCTGCAGGAGACAGAATGTTTGCTTACATGAAGTCCCTTTGCACAGTCAAAATCTGGGTGGGGGAGGTGTGTGTCTGTCCGTCTGTCTGTCTCAGATGCTTTTATACCTGACCCTGCACAACGCAAGTGAATGAGCAGAGGCTCATGGGCTGCACTTTTCATTGAGTTGGCTCCTGGTTGGCTTTATCTGGTCTGCTCTTATGCTGAACAGAGTTTTGGTTTCTTTGCTTGTTTCTGCTGCCAGCAGTAGTTGCTATGTTTCTGTAGAGTTAAATTAAATGCCAGGCTTAGGATGCCTCTTCAGAACAATTAATTGTGCTTAGAATGGCAAAGACAGTCTCCAGTATCATGCAAGTTCAACACAATTTTCCTGTACGTTCAGCTTGGGCTGAACCCCTCAGCTGAAACCAATATTCTCGGGCACGTTTTGCTGAGAAGCAAATCCGCCTTTTCCAATTCAAAGCCTTGTTTCCCCTGCCCACCGCATCGCCCCCGGCAGCTATCTGGCAGCCATAGCAGTCAGGTGCCAGCAGAAATCTCCTCACTGGTGGGGGCATAATTTACAAGAACAACCAAAAGCATCCATGCACGTGGTTGCACCCTACAAAGATATTCGCAAAGGTGATTCACATTAATGGCCTTAAAACAAAAGAGGCGCTCTGTAACTGTAACCAAAATGTAGGATATTTTCTAGCATTAGCCTAACCCTGTGGTGATAACGATAAACGATGCTCTGTTTTTTTAATCAAGGGACAATATTCTTGTTGGCTGACTGAAGTGTTTTTATTGGAAATAGTTTCCAATAATAACCTGTCTTGTTAGTACTGTAAATTCTGCAGGCCAAAATCCTTTGTTTCTTATTAAATTAACTAATTACTGTCTCACTGGATCGATGGATTTGGGAGCAACTGACACAATCTCCCTAGGAAAGGAAAGCTGCCAAATTCCATCACTTCGCTTAAATCTATTACCCCAGGATCTGTGCACTGGCAGAAATTTATCACCATGTAATTGATGTTTTTAGTTGGTTGATTGCCACATCAAGAAGGGGCAAAGATATAAGTTTTAAGCTAAACAAACAAACAAAAAAAAAGGCACCAGAAGAACTGCGTGTGCTGTGTACTAAATTAAATTAAGGGTGTTTTTTAAAACATAAGAAAAAACTAGCTTTCAGAGAAAAAAAAAAATGTGCAAAAATCTGCCTGTTGTTGCAGGGCAGATGATGTTCAGCATCCAGCTGGCCAGGAACCTGCAAGGCAGGAAAAGCTCCGGGTCCATGCCCAGGAGCCGCGAGGGCTGCTCAGTGTGCCCCAGCACGCCCCCCAGGCTCCCCACCTGGGCTGGGGAGCGGGTATTTGTACACTTGAAACTTGCCTGAGGAGTGCCTCTGCTTTGCACAAAGCGGCAGTCAGACGTCAGGCTGAGGATCGAATTCACCACAATAGTTTACCTGACCCTCTGAATCTCCAGCCCCACACCTATTGTTTGTGACTCCATTAAACCCCCACTTACTTTTTTTTTGCCTAGCTCTGCAACAAAATATTTAGGGTCCTGTTCTATGTGAGAAATAAAAAAAACACACTCCCAGGATTTCACAGGATTAGAGAGCCAATTAATCTCTAAAACAGTTGATCCATAGGTAAGAGGACTAAATTTTAGAAGGTTAATGGTGCAAACAAGCAATGCCATTCCTCAGCTGCAAGCACTGCACTATATCCTACTCCCAGCTTAGTTATCCAAGTGGTTTTATTATGTTTGCTCAGCTTTAATTTATACAAATTTTAACATACTCTTAGTTATTTTTAATTTTTAACTAAGAAAGCCTAGCAAATCTCTTTCAATATAATTAGAATTTTCCCTTTATTTTGCTATTTAGTCATTATTTTCTTATTTCTGCTTTATTTTCTGGGGGATAAATCCTCTTATTCATTTGTTTCAATGAAGCTTGAATAAAGGTCATTTAAATTGATTCACCTTTCTTATCTCCCTTGTGTTTATTCTATAATCCTACCTTCCATTGTGTCGAGGAGAATAGCTTTCTTTTCTCCGCTTATTTCTGCTAGAAGAAAAATGGTAACCTTTTATTTAATAAATCTGGGAAAGCTGCGCTCCAAATCCATATTATCACTAGCTTGGGGAAACAATTATTTCACAAACTTAAGAAAACATACAGCACTTTTTGTAGTTTGCTGTTAGATGGCCTGAGCTTACTGCCTCAAGCCTCTTAAATGAAGGAGGGGAATACTTTGGTGTAATTTGCCAAAGCAAATGCACACACACAAACTCGGGCAGCCAAATATAGGAGCAATTTTCAATTGCGAAGCCCTGTGGAGGTGCAGAGCACCAGCGATCTCAGCGATGCTGGGTGCTGGGGCACGCATCCATCCAGTCTTTTCCTGCTGTTCTCAGATATTTCCATGTTTAGGAAAACTGTCCAAACTCACCAACTTGTCTCACACAGGTCAGCTTCTGGAGCAATACCTGGGAATATTTCTGTTCTTAATGCCTAACCTGAAATACATACTATCTACCTCTTCACGCACTTTTTAGCCTTTTAAAATGCAAATCTAGACTTCTGAAAAGCACTGACTGGAACAGAGCAAGTTTATACACTCTCTAAAAGATTTGATATGAAAATAATCGTGAGTGACTACCCAGATTACCTGAGTGTATGCTTTTATTTTCTGTTTATTGTCAGTTGACAAGAGTGTCTATAAGCTCCTGCACCACTTCCTGGGCACTTTCTTGTTCTGTTTCAGAGAGAAGATTATTTTTTTTCCCTGACCAGATGTCATTCTGTGTTGTAGGACAAGTTTTATATGAAGAAAAAAAATGGTATTTTCTAATACTGGAATGTTTAAGGAAGCAAGAGGAGGAAATGTGGGATTGAGCCATATGATTAGGAAAATAAAAACAACCTAAACCAATCTGTTAACCATATGTTCACACACACATAAGGGTGTATGTTCCTCATTTTAAGCATCTAAACTAGTATTGCTTTTTATTTTGTTGCCAAGGTTACTGAATTTTTAATAGTCTCTAGAGGGTGGTGGTTTTTACTCACTGAATGGCATCATTGTTTAATATTAAGAATATTCTGATAAAAGCCATCTCAGCTGTGGAAAATCACTTCTTCCTGTGAAAAAACCCTGAAAACTAAGTGGCCATTTTAAAACCACTAGAAAGAGAAGTCCATTTTCTGGCTACAAATTGCCGCCAAAAAAAAAAAAAATTAGCGGGAATGAGCAGTGATGTAAAAATCCCTCTCTGCACCACACCGAGGTGGGGCCAGCTGGACCCGAAGGAGCTGAGGGGTGTGCGCTGGGGTGCCTCTGGGTTTGGCAGCCCAAAGTTTGCCAGGGCGACCGTGGGGTTTGAAGCATGGACACGGCTCCACAGCGCTGCTGTGAGACTCCAAATGCACTTCAGTTAAAGCTGCAGTGAGCTGGCCAACGCCAGGGACGGGCAGGGAGGCCAAGAGGGGATGTGTCAGAAGCAGTCACTTGGCACAGACTCAAGAGCAGGGAAGATGATGTTCAGAGAGGAGAAGAAACAACCTTTGAGATCAGTATGATGGGCAGCATACACAGAAGTGCAGGGAAGGTACAGAAGTCATCTCCAGGATCACAGCAGTGACAAGGATGCAGCGAAATCTTACCTTGTAATCACAGAAATAAAAAGGTGGAGGACCCTGGCTGCAGCGCAGAGACAGCCGATCCCACAGAACACTGAAGATAAAAGCTGATGGTAAAGAAAGGGAAAACATTCAGGACTTGATTCCACCCCGCCATCCCAAAATGAGAGGTGGGTACCAAAAGGAGGCAAGATTTCTCCAGAAGGTCCTAGAAAGGCAGTGGGAGTAAGACCTTTGGCTAGACCCTAGCAGCCCCAGACTGCACACAAGGGACATGGTGCCGCTTTTCGGATTTTCCTCTTTTCACTTCCTTCTGTAGTCACCTGAAGAAAATGCATCATGGCACCAGCCTTTCATGTTAGCATTGCATTTTCCTGAAATGAGGGGGATAAATACATAGGAATGGGTGAAAATGGCCCTTCTCCTCCAAGCCATGGACTGCAATCAAGGTCACACCTGCAGAACATGAAGGAGAAAAGGAGATTAAGTTCAGCGAGCAAAGATGAGAGAGAAAGAGAGGTAGACTCATCTGGTGGATAGGGATGCTTCACTTCATCTTGCTATGTTATTCTTTGCTGTTCATACATGCATAAGTTCTTGAATCTAAGGAATCAAACTAATGCTCTGGCAAAACATAGTTTATAAGAAAGTAATATCCAGTCCATAGTATAGAAATACGTTGGTTATGTATTATATTTACCACCACCCACTCATCCAAACATATGCATTTATATACATTGAAATGCAGTGTCATTGATCTTTGAATTAAATGCACGATTTGGGAAATATCAACAAATATACATATTTGAATGCTAGCAAAATTTTAGCTAGCATCTATTAGCCTTTAAGAAATCTGCATATAATTTTATTATCATGAAAATATAAATCACTTGAAAAATAGTTTTACACTGTACTAAGAGTACAAATAGATTGCTGTGAGGCAGGGTATTTAAAGGTGGCTGGGGTTTCCAGGTATCCGAGACACATAGCTTACAGGAGGGATGCCCTAATGTTGCATTTGTATGTTTGTGCATCCAGGACCAGTGGACAGGTTTGGGATAATGCCAGGACACGCAGAGCTCCTTCGAGCTCAGGTGGGCTGAGGGAGACTCCAAGAGCTTCTGCTAAATTCTCCATTCTGTGTCAAATTTTTACCCAAATCTGGCCTGGGGATTAATTTGTTTTACACCAAAGGTTCTTTGCTGTCATCAAGTCTGTTGTCAAGATCTTGAGTCTCTCCAGCTGTAGCAGAACAAACCTGATCCTTGCAGTGTTGTTCCAGCCTACTCTTTGCTGAAATTCGCACACCCGCTGTTTTTTCTGGACATTCAGCCCACTGCCCTTGCTCACTCCGTGAAGCACTCCTCTCGCATCTGAAAAATACATTATGCAGCACCCCACCAGAGCACTCTCAAGGCAAAATAGCATTTTAAAATCTGTAGGAAGACAGACTCAAATAAGTTAGAAATCTTTTCCCCCTGGTAGCCCAATAACATAAGCGAAAACTTTTTTGGTTTCATTAGGTTTCAGAAAATTGCTTTCTTCTAACTACCTCAGTGTTCAGTTCTGCAATGCTCTTCTGTGAGTTTGGCTGTTAAGCGTTGAGTGCCACTGCTCGAAACTGGAGCCACACTACTGGGTGCTGCTATAATGACCTTCCTCATGAATATGTATTGATGGATAAGTAAAGCAGAATAAAAGATTAGAAACTTTTAACACTCAAAACTCGCCAGAGCTTCAGCCCTGGAGATTGCAAAGGTATTCTGCTTCTTCAGGAGTAGAGCACTGAGCAAGCTGAGGGATCTTTGTGGTCTATTGTTGTGGTTTCTTGGTCTCTAACAAAAAAAAAAAATAGAAGACCCATTTATTGTGCTGTTAAATATTTTCCATTCTAAAAGCAGTAATGCAAAATGTATTAAGAGTTTTGTATAAAATGAAAAAAATTAACCATCAAGGAGTGGTGGACTAATTACCAAGAAAAATCTGGTTCCAGAACGCACCTGGGTATTAAGGAGTTTGAATTCATTTCAAAATTAGATCAAATTTAATTCTGCACAGAATGGATAGTATTTGATATAATCATAATGAACATTACCATGTACTGTGCAGTGAGGGAACTCAGCTGAGCTTGCCAAAATTCATTCCTGAAATCACTGCCAACACAAAAAAATAGCTTCCCCCGCAGGCACAATATTGAGGAGTTTTAAAAATACTTCAGAGTGATGTTAGAGTTATGTTTCAAAAGTACCTACTTAAGTTTTGGAAGCTGCACTGTGCTACTCGTTCCCTGGACCAGAGTCCTTTACAGAATCTCTGATGCTACGTCTTAGCGTGGTTGTTCAGCGACCATCTGTCACTTATCTCTTTTGGCTCCACATGTCCTCTGCTCTTATTATCATTGATTTTATATTTTTTTTTGCAAAAGGAGAACCATAAACTAAATGCAGCAATCATTACATTCGGGTCAGGGGAAAAAAAAAGCCCTTTGTTGCTGCAAATTGTTTATGTGTTTCTAAAGCGCTGGTTAGGAGCAGCCAACAAAAAGGGAAATCATTTTCTAGGAGCCCTTTCGCACTGGGATCATTAAGCTCATGTCCACAGCTTCATTACCAGCCTTCCTTTTCAGAGAGGTGAAAGTCAGCTGCACAAATTTCCATGCTAAGTTTCAGTGCCACAGGGAAGTGTTGTCTTTGCCGCCTCAAGTTCCTTGACCTTTTTGAGCTCCATTTGACTATCTTGTGTTTCTCACAAAACCTGCAGATTTCCCCTAAAAACCACATTGCCAGTCAGCAGCTCTTCTCTCCCTTTCAAGGCTATCTTACTCCCCACACACAGCTCACATCCCACGGCTGTTCTTGGGCTCCTAGTCCCATCCCAGGGCTCCCTGGTGCCAACCTGGGGAGCATACCCAAACCCCGACCCTGGGCTCTACAGATGGCCCTGCCCTGCGTGGCCTGACACCTGCAGCAGGTCGATCAGGAAACAATCTGTTTGTGATGCAAATTCTTTCTTATATTCCAACCAAATACAAACCTCATAACACCACAATATTAGTTATGGAATCCCAGAATTTTCATCTATTATTTTGACTAAAAGCGATCTTAAATGATGTTAAAGATCACCTTAAAGGGATTTTAAAGATGCTACACGCAATGTTGCAACACCTAAGATCCTTAAAACTGAGATGTGTACCTCACTTCCCCTGCACATTGAGGGATCTGTTGTTACACGCACAGATCTGTAACATTCAGTACCCTGTGCAGACACTGGCATTTGGAAAGCAACACCAAGCGCAGCTATGCAATAGAAACAGCTATCTTATTCAGGAAATATTTTCCTAGGACATTGGCTTTTAATTTTTCAGCTTTTGTGTGCTAATGGAAGTAGTATTTCCAAGCACTTTTAGACTGCCCTGGAAAATCCCAACTTCCTTTTGCCTTTGCAAAGACATATTCCTAAAGATGGAGGATCTCTGGATAACGTATGCAGAACATAGACACATCTACAGAATCCAGCCATTTTTTCTCCTCCTTAGAAGTCCAGAACCATTAGTATTGTTGTGATCCTACCAGGTTTAGAGGAAGGCTATATCTTCTGATGGTTATAGACTAACACTTAACAGACTGCAAAATACCCGATTAGTATCCTATCTGAAGTACTACCTTTCAATCTATCATTTTTCTAAGATAACAGAAGAACGACTTCTTGGTTGACGTGGCCTCACTTATAGGATGCTATTTTAACTTGGATGAAAGTCTTACTAGTAGAAGAGCTCAAAAGTGCATCTTGTGTGAAGGATGCCTCTTTTTCTCTACTATTCCTGAACATCATGGTATATAACTGCAAAAGTAGACTTGGAGGATATAATCCTATCAATCATGGCAACACAAAAAAAAATGCTCTCTGGTGATGCCTTTTACAATATTTATGGTTTTCCGAGTTACTAGTTTCTGTATTGCTCACTGATCTGCTTGAAAGATCTTGCCACTGCACAGGGCCACATAGCATTTAAGGACAAAACGGGACCTGAAGTTTCTTTTTCAGAAGTAAGAGCATCTACCTTACTGAAAATTCTTCCCTTTGTCTGTCTTCCAGGTTGTTCTTTAGCCTTGCTTTCTCATATTTTCAGATACCATACTTACTCTGATCAGCAAGAGGTACTGATATTTTGCTGGGTTTTCTTCCCTTCACCAATGGCTTAAAACCCAAGAGAGAGTTACCTTTGTCCCAGCAGCTGTGACCCTGGGAAACAGAACCTTCCTCAGCCCATTTCTGTGACTTTTCCCCATTTTGTTCAAGGCTCAGGTCATCTGCAATTACCTTTGTGTGAAGTGAGTCAGTAGTTACAGGATTTCCTCAATTCTTCACCTAAACTCTTGAAATCCCAGACAGCTGCTGTCAGGAGTGCTTGGGTGGTGACTCCTCAGAGGAAGTTTTGGGGTTTTTTTTTAAGAAAAATTATGTGCACAGGTTTATAATTGTGAAGTGATGTGGTAATGGAAGTCTTTATTGGCTTTTTATTGGTAGCACTTTGAAATGTTTTGCTTGAAACATGCTTTCAAAGTGTTTTCCTTTCTTTGCATTTATCTCTGCTCTGCCAGCTTTAAAATGTTCTCTCAAAGACTTCTGGGAATTATAGCTTAGTGTGGGTTTTTTTTCCCAAGTAAAGGATTGCGCTAAGAATGCTATTTGCTTTCCAAAATTAGAATGTGTTGAATTCCTAATTACAGCAATTGGTCTAGCACCTTGTCACAAGAGTACAAGCGAAAAACAGCCTTGTGTCAGGCTGCACTTGTACCTACGCAGCCAAAACCCCACTTGCAGAGAAAAGTTGTTCAGTCAACACCATCTTGCCCAAGCAGTTCTGGATGGGGTAAGTGATAGGGAACATTTTTATGTGTCAAACTAATCTGGGGGGCAGCTTTTCACATGAAAAAGCACCTTAACTTCTAATCTACGCGGATTTCAGAGCACACGTACTTTTACTTGATCATTTTCTATTAAGATTTATTTCTTGGGGAGCACGAAGCACAAAGTCTCAGTAAGAATCCTTAATTTAGAAACAGTTTCTGATTAAAAACCAGCAAAATGTGTTGAGGTGTCCAATTCCCACCAAAACCCAGTTAATTGCATGGCTAGCAGTTTGAGACCAGAGTTCTTTTAAGGATTGTTAGAGTCTGTGGGACTAAGAAACTATTTATAAACTTTATATGTGTCAACTATGTACATATGTCAAATACAAATTTCTATTCAGTTAAGCAGGCAATAATCAAGAATACGCATACAGACATGCTGAGCCTGATACCAAATCCAAGAGTTTAAACTTCTGTATGACTATATTTTTTACATCATAATGATTTTAAGGATTTTTGTCTTTGAATTTCATTCAGTAAGAAAATAATTTGGTTTTGGCCTTCAAGAGCTATGGTACATCTCTGCAGAATGCACATTGTTCTAAGCATAACAATTAGTAAGGATTTTCAGAATATGTTGCTATTATACATTATTTCCTTAATGTAAGGTCTTCTACCTGTGCTTATTTTGCTACTGTTTTCTTTAGTAATCCTGTCATCATTTTTCCTTTATTTAAATATCTGGCTAATGCCACTCCTAGCAGTGAAAGCAAGTTCTAACTCATAGCTTACACAAATGAATTGCACTCAGGTTTGTAATTTGATATTTATATTTAAAATACATTCAGTGTACTTAATGCCAAGAAGAGTAGTTTGGGGAAATAGAAAACTAATTTATTGATAGATAATACACTTCACTATCTCTTCCTCAATATGTTGCGTAGTCTCAGGGCCTGATTCTGATCTCATTTGCACTAATTTAATGTTGGTTAAGATCAACTGACAGGAGTGAAATTATTTTTCATTTACTAGAGAGTACGTGACACCAGAGATTAATTTTTATATATCATGTCTTTACATTTCCTAATACAGGGTAATGATGCTAAGCACCTGCTCAAAAAATGATTACTCGTTCTGATGATTTCCATTATATTAAAATATCACCTGGGAAAAAAAGCCATTGTTTCCTTTTAATAAGCAAGTTTAGAAACCAAATGTCTGTTAAAGTGTGCCTTTAATCTTTGTTACATAAATAGCCACATGAGATTATGAAAATCAAGTTTCTATTTACCAGCATGCACAGAGTTTTCCAGGAACGGTAAACCAAAGTGGTTGCACAGTGACCAGCCCTTTCCCCTTTCCAGTGACGCTTTCTTAAGATCTCATTCATTCTCACACAATGATGAGGCAGAATGAAAATGGAGAATGCCAATCCATGCACCTCCTTAGATTAGATAAGAAATCCAATATTCAATTTTTTTTAAAATTTACCACCACCAGAGAGGAAGAAGAAGTTCAAACATAGGCAACAGACCCTACACTGTTTATCACAACAGTTCTCTAATGTGTGCTCTGGAAACCAGCTATGGATCTTTAAACTTGATCCTGCTATTATTCTGTAAGACCGGAAAGACAATATTTAAATAATTCAGTTTGTGTGCAGTACATATTTGTAGTAATACTTTTCTTGACCTTCATGATTTAGGTTTTTTTTATACAGAAAAACATTATACACATTTTCAAAGTGGCAAACACTAGAATTATGTAGGAAAAAAGAGAATGAAGAATAATGAAGTAATAATAGCAGGTTTGGCGCATTACTCAATGATTCAATATGGGCATGACTTGCCTCATTGTGTAGTTTATATATAGCTTCATTATGAGCAAAAGCACAAATTACTGTAGAATTATTTTCTGGAAGACCTGTTTTATGCATCATCTACTTGCCTGGCACCTTACAACCATGTTTAACCTGTATAAAATTAACTATATTTATAGGTGATATCTAAACGAGTTGAACATGAATTTTTTTTTTTTCTCCAGCCTATTTCCTAAATCAGATACACTAGCTAAACTCAGAACAGAAGAAACCTGATGAATTTCAGCTCTGGCAAGACCTCTACAGCGAGCTCAGTTTCTCTGTTGTAGTAACATAAGGCAGATCACCCACAGAAATTTCCTTTGGCCTTCTCCTTGAAAACTGAACCCTATGGATCAGCTGGGATGTGGTTCATCTCTCAGACAGAAAGGATTTTGTATGAAAGTGTACTATAAGGACAAAGAGCTTTTACTTATAAAAATTAAAGGGCAGGTAATTTCTAAGGTATTTTACCTCCACTGGAACTACTTTTTCCATATAATGGAAAAGACGAATGACAATAATCAAAGAAGTAATGTTACTGTAAAGTGGAAAGGGGTAGGGGGGTGTCAGGAGGGGGAGTTTTATGCTGTTATCAGTTGTCAAAGTCCATGTGCATTTGTCTTATTGAATTATGCCTTCAGGTGGTAGCTAACCATCCCACTGCTCAGCAATTGCTCTTCGGCTTATTTATCAGAATTACTGTGTTCTTGCCAGCATTTGAAGAGTTTTCTGTAAGAGGAATTCACATACAATTCTCTTTCAGTTATCTACCTATTAGTTGGCATTAATACCACAGACTTTCTCCTTCAGGACAAATATTGAATAAAAGCTATTTTACCTACATTGAATAATGTCAAACTTCAACCAATACACAATCCAAGGACCTGGCTCCCCAAGATTCACCTTAATTTTCAATTCAGTTCAAGATAGATATTTTATTCACTGAGTATTCATATATATTTAGAAAGTGAAACATGGGGCAAACAAAGTTTTCAATTAGAGGTCATTACAGGTGTATATGGTTGTTATATGAGACAATCTTCTAGAAAAAAACACAACCCAAACCTATGCTTTTCTCTCAAGTCTTCTGCGTTAAAGAGAATATTCATATAGAATGCTTATTAAAAAATAAATTTAAAAAAGCGGGGGAAGAAAGGATGAGAAAAACATCTAAAACAAAATTATAGAAAATGATGTGAAGCTTTAAATGTCACCCTTCCCAATGAAGTTAGCAGTAGAAAGTCCCAGCAAAAAGATATGGTTTAAAGTCTGCTTTGTGATAAAGACGTGGCAACCGCTCAGGAGATAGCTGCCTCGCTGATAAAAGGAAAGGTTCACTGGCTGCCCGTGCCTCACAGATTACAGCCCTTCACCTGAAGCGCTTCCCCCACTGACCTCTCACCATAGAGCCCTATTGATAGCACCGCAGACTGAGAAAGCTGTGCTTCAGTATCTGAGATAAGCAAAGATGATAATTCATTACCATATAATGACCTTCCAGAGTGGGAGCTCATCTCAATAGTATATTAAAGCAATCCATTCAGGTATAACAGAATAAATAGGCCAAACTATATCAAAAATCCCTGAGCCATACACTATTTATTGTCAACTGAAAGATAAGCTTCACAGAAGAAGCTACTGTATATTTTCCTTCTGGTATAAAACTATCTTCAAAGATATATTTAAGAACTCTTGCAAAGCCACCTGTCAGTCTAAGGTCCATGGGAAGAATGGGCTTCTAGTTCAAAGCTTTGAACACTGTGACTGGCAGTAGTTTTCAGCTTAACATTTCAGAATTTCTTAAATTAAACTTGATATATATTTATATATGTATATATGTTAGTATACTGTCATGGTGAGAGGACTTGGTGAAATCAGACTTAAGAAAATTGGGCAACATATACCCAAGCAATGACTGAACAATCATCTGCCCTATTTACAAACGTGGTTCAAAACATAGTTTTTGGCCATATTCCCCCTTGCTGTTACCACCTTGGAACAGCAGTAGTTAAATTTAGGACTTGAAGCTATAGTTACAGATTAGAAATTAATCAGAGACAAACAGGCATGTATTAATAGAATTCCAAATACTTAAAAAAATAATAATAAAAAAATTGTGATGTTTCCTGGAATAATACGAGGAACAAATTGTACACCAGCACTAGTGGTTGTCCTTGCTCACTTACATGCAGCTCTATACAAGCCAGTCTTCAGCTTAGTTCAGAAAAATGGCATATCTGCAAAACAGTACATGGGACTATCCTGTTGCTTTAGAGAACTTCTTCAGGTGAGCCTGCCACTGGAGGTGAGGAAGAAAAGAATTTTAAAAGAGCTTTTGCCTATCAAATCACTATAAAGAGACTGAAGATCATAATTTTAATTTTTTTCTGAAACAAAACAGCTTTCTCTCTCATTAATTATTTTTTAAAAAAATAATTCTACAGGTCTTCTAAAATGTCTTTATACTCTAAGCACTAAGTGACTGGGTGGCACAGAGAAGAACAGGTTGGTAAGATTCAGAAACGTGCAGGAATGAATGTCAAAATCCATACTTGTCACAGCTTATATTTTGGGAGACATCCTACAATTTGCCCATATTGTGTTTGAATGAATAGTCTGAAGATATAGAATGAATTTTAGGAATTTATGGTAGAAAGCTTTCTTCATACAAATTACCAACGCTTTTAGGCAACACTGCTATCTACCGGGATATTTGTTCAAACCGCATTGAAGCCCATAGAAATGGCAGAGAATAATACCTCCATGGCAGCAAACTTGGCAAGAAGTCAAAGACAATGGCCGGATGGTGAATAACTTAGCCCTATGAAGGAACACCATTAAGTTGTGCAAAAACCAAAAAGCTCAAAGACCTTGAACTTGTAGCTAAGCAACAGTTAAAAACACCACTTGAAGGCAATGGGAACAAAGATTTCAAAGGAAGGAAGTTTCTCCATGATCTCCCAACACCGATAGCTCTCTGTGCCAGTACAAGGGCATAATCAGTGATAAAGTTGCAACACTTGTCTAAACTGAGACAGCAATATGTTCATGGTGTTTAAAATGAAACGAAACCATTGTAACAGCAGAGACAGATAATGTACTGGTCTTTCTAGGAAGTAATTTGTTCTGCAAGTCAAAACTTGCTCAAGATGCCTGTGGTGAGACTGTTATTTAAGAATGATAGTTACCTGCAGAAGCAAGACAACTGTTATGAAAAGCTGAACACCTTTTCAACATACCACCTAACAAGTTTTTTGCTAAGTGCTTTCAGAGTAATTGCCTTCACTTTATAGACACAATCGTAAAAGCTGGAACTATTAAAAGTAGGACCCTTTAAAGAGGAGGACACTGATTAAAATGAGAGCTACAAATGCTGATAAGTAAAAATATGCTGGACATGTTTAAAAGTATGCATGCAAGCTCTAAGAAACTGTAGATATGATTACAAGTAAAGCCAGTATGTTTTTGGTATCATGAAAATTTGCTTTGGATCTGTCAGTCTACGATGTGAACAGTCTGATAGTGACCACTATCCATGAAGTCTTCTAATGCCTAGCCATTAAATATTTTAAGGCACAGCCATTCTCCCAATCAGTGCTACTCCCTGCACAGAATAGATCGGGAAAATGGTCTTGCTTTTTAAATACTAGGAGAATAGCCAAATAATGGAGTGTTACTCCATGCAAATAACTGCAGTGTTACTGAATGTTCAAATATGAGATGTGTTTAATGGAGTCAAATTGCTGTGTCCACATGTTGACAAACAAGACACATCCTATTTCATGTCTCATCAATAAACCATGCTTAATTCTCGTTTGGGAGGTCACAGGGAATGTAAAAAGCTCAGAGGGGTGGAAGCAGTGGACTATGTAAATTCAGTCCACGCTGCTCTCCAAGCATCCAGAATCACCTTCTCTCCTTTAACATGTCTCAGGGCTACAGAAATACTAGCGTTGGCAGAACAGCAAATGGATAAATGCGACTAACACTGCTTTCGTTAGCTTTAACACACTCCACCACCTTTAGTTGCTACCCTTCACTGGTATCAGAGATAACTAGGCATTTATTCTTTAAATTACAAACCTAATCTAACTTCCAGAAAGGGAGATCATCTTCCCTTTCATTTGGGATTGGGATGTAGAACGGACAGGGGCTACAGAACTTCCACGGGCATTTTCATTTTACTCTTGTGAGTAAACATTAGTACTAGACAGTCTATCAAATCAGCTGTAATGCAGTTGATATAAAAGAAGCATTCTTTTGCCTAGATGATAATACCTATTAACACAAAAATTCATTTGATGTATACGTGAAGAATTCCAGCAGTTGTCTTTTTGATGTCAAGTATGAAAGAGCATAGACTTCATTAAATGGCACATCAAAAAGATGAAAATGCAATCATTAATCTATGTTTTATGACTTTCTCCTAACAATGTATTGTAGAAATCCATATTGCATCAAATAGCCAAAAGGCCCTGAAAAATTCATTAAGTGGTAGAAGGACTCTTCATAATTTTCATTTTTTCTGCCTTTTAAATTTCCTAAGCCCTCCATTTTATACCTGAAGATAGCTATACTCATCCTTTTCTCACTGATGTAATTTTAAAATCTGCACAACAGAGGCAAGGTTAGGGGTGTAAAATGTAAGCATGTATCCACTGTGCTTAAGTCCTCTGTCTTGGCAACAGATTGCTGCATTTGATCTATTTGACTCTGAGCATAGTGAACTCTTGGTACGGTGCACATATCCAAACCTAAATTAAACCAGGCAAATTTCTTCTCTGACTCGCCCAACTCCTCCTTGTAATGTACATAGAGGAATGTCTCTATGTGTGGTGACACCACCCCTCGGTCAGATTTATATTGCATTAGATGCTGTTTCTAATCAGCAAGGAAACCCATACCTGGCAAGGAGGGCAGATCTCCTTCCTCACTAGCAAGAGAGAAACGGGATGTAGCTTTGGGTCAAGATGCCCCCCACCGATTTTAACAAGAAGTATTGTAGTTGTGAAGACTTTGCCTGGCAGGACTAAGCCTGTAGCACTCAGCTGATCATCTCTGCTGCTTGTGGAAAGGAAAGAAAGCTATGTGAAGCTTGAAACTATTTGGAAAGAATCTGTCAAAATAGGAACAAATTCCCCAGTGGGGAACACTGATGCAGGCAGAACAGAGGGGATAGGGAGGGCTCGGTACTGTGGGCTCTGCAGTACCCACCTCCCAAGGAGCCACTCCGGAAACTCTGAGTTGATACAGGGCTGGGTCACTCACCTGCTTTGCTACCTGCATCTTTAGGCCAAGTCCTGTGATGATATGAGCCAGATGAGAAACTGGAGGATCTAATTTCCCAGTGCAAACCCGCTGTATCTGGCCACAGATGTATCTGAGCTCCTTTGCAGTACCTGAGCATTGCAGTGCCTGGAGAACCTCAGCTTACATAGGCTTTTGTTTTTAAAGAAAGCCTCTATTTGTTGCGGGATTGGTCTTAAAAGTTCAAAAATATGACTACACTTTTCCTATGGTTCAAAGCCACTAGAGCAAATGGAAACTCTAAAATGTACTGTGACTTTAAAAATTGATTAAAAATAAAGTTGATTAAAATATTGAATGAAATCCCAATAAATATAGTGATTTTGATTTTCAATATTTAAGATTGATAAAACTGTGACTATGTCCTGAAAGCAGCTACATGGACAATTTCTGACTCTTCCTTTCACACAGAGCTTGATGAATTTTCGACTGATGAAGAATGTAATTCAACTTGCTGGTTTAGCTTTCCTGTTGTATTTGCATTCCCCAAATATGCTATTGAACAAGTTTTCTGGCAAGAATGTTCACTTAAACAGAAGCTGAAAGTAAATACTGGAGGAGGCTCACAGAAGATTCCTTCTTCTCCAACCTGTAGATGAGAGTATTAGCACTGGAAATATGCTTCCACAGTAAAATATTTATCCGGTAACATGACCTATTTATGCTATTAAAACCAATCAATATATTTGGAAATAAACATGCAGATGTTCATTATACCAGAGAAGCTGCCCCAATGGAAATACTTTCTTTCTAACCACTGAATAAAAGTAAATATAAAAGAAGGGGAAAAAAATAACTTTAAATATGCACTGCCAGAGGTGAAGAAGGAGAATTTAAGCTTTCGGACTGCAGGATTTGTCAAAGCAAATTTTGTCATTTAAAAATATTCCTGTATTACCTACTTACAGGGACATACATCATTCAGTCATGAAACAGAAGTGAGATCATATGACTTAACAGGATAATTTGCTTTCCATACTTCCATTATCAAATGCGAAGAATAATCATGCTAATATTTCTGAGCTACCTGTCGTAGGGAAAAATTTTACTAAGAAAAATGTTAGCAATTCTGAGTGAAGGATAAATTCAGCATTTCTCTAGTCTTTTCATAAGCTTTTGAAGAAGAGGAACACAATTTTCCATGTAATATACCCTTTTGATAGTAGTCATTTACATATACTTACTACAAATCCGGTATTTGGCATACAGGGATTGTGATGTTTGAAAAATGTCCTTCATGTCTGTAGATGGAAACCAAACCCTACAGGTGAAAGACCTGGCCAGAGGGCACCAAGGTCTTTCCAGGCCTAAATGGGCTCCTCCTGGTGAGCCTGGGGTTGCTTGATGCTGAAGAGGAGAAGCGTTCCCGAGACACAGAGATTCCTTTCCCTCATCCCTCTCAAGGTTTTACTACACAGCAGATAACAGTATAATCTTGCCTCCCGCATTAGTTTGACTCAAACCAGGGCACCATACTGCGTTTAAATCTGAAATTGGCTGCGTACACCCATAGAGCAGGTGGCCTCCCTGGGATGACAGGAGGGATGTCTGGAGATGAGAGGAAAGCCTTGCACCATCAAGGACCCAAAGGCTTTGTGATGAGGGAATGCAAAATAAAGATACGGGAGATCCTCACAGTGATGAACTTTTGTGGGAAATGAAAACCCATGGCAACAACTCAAGAATGCACTATGAGATCTATAGAGGGTTGGTCTCCTGGCCAAATATTCAACTATTTTTGGCACTTAGAGGTATTAATTGATTGGGGGGGGAGGGGGGGAATATAAATGGATTTTGTTTCATTGCTAGGCTGGCAATGAGTGGCAACTTGCTGCCTGGCATTTGAATCTGATTGGGCATATGCCGAGGTGTCTGTCCTGTCACTGCCCTCAGGTGTGCAGCACGCAGCAGAGCTGCACCAAGACTACAACTGAAAAACAGATTCGCATCTGTCACAGAAGTGTTGTGAAACATCTGCTTGGTGTGTTTGACACACTGCCCTCATGCAAGGCAGTGAGTTTCTCCGTGCCTTGCCCTGGACACTGTGCCCAGGTCAAAGGACTTTAGGGTGTCCCCCTGGGCTGGGGACAAGGGGTGAGCAGGAATCCATGGGGACCTATGGGTATGGGCAGCAGCCATACTTCTTGGGACAAGCGTCCAGGGAAGCACCTTTCTCTAGCAGTCAACAAGTCAGAAAGGCACGGTAACTTTTGCAAGGGCAATGGTGCTTAAGACTCTGCCTGGGTTCAGGTCTTACCACTTTCCCCGTGAGCCCCGTGAACCCCATGCTCTGGAAAGAGACCCTTACTCCTCATGCAGGCAAATGAGTTAAATTAACCCTGACATATATGCCTTTAATGGCAATTTTGCCCTATTAAACTCAAGCTGAATTCAACCCATATTGTTTTAGTAGAGCAACTGAAATTAAATCACATGCATGCAGGGGTACAATAGCACCTGTATGAACCCACTGCTGCATATCTGATCGATTGCTTACTTCAGTGTTGAAGTAAATGTAAACTAGCAATTCCCAGCTGCCTTGGACTGTGTCCGAACCTTGCAGCTTGCTCAGCTGTGCTTCTGCTGCAACCCTCCCTCTACTGTTTATTTGCATTCAAAAACCACAATCACCAGATTATGCATTAAACACACTTTGAATCAACTAAGGCCTGTTTGAAAGCCTAAGAGGAACAAGGAGGTTCTTTCCAGCCGCTTTTCACAGGCAGAGAAGGATAAGTTTTAATATCCTCTGCCTAGGCTTCACGTAGGTGAGATTTTGTCTTCCATCACCATAAAATGCTCGCAATCTTTATATCTCCCCCATGCAGTAAATAGCACAAACAGTAATATAGCTGTCAATAAACTAGCTGAATCCAACCAGTATTTTTTTTGAGTCACTCCATATATAGCGGTAATTAAAGAGAAAACAGTATGTCAGAGTTTCTGCTCAGACTTTTCAGCATTCATCAGTTTCAAGGAAAACATCTCTGAACATCCCCCTTTTCTCTCAGGTTTTTCTCCCTTTACTCTGAAGGTCAAAGGTTTAATTTGTATGCTCATCTCTCTCTTTCACTTTCCAACATATCCCTAATTGAAATTTGACACATATACCCATTAGCTGAATTTATTCTTTTTCCACGCTTCATTAACAATGCTCTTTGCTATATTACAACGCTAATGCTCATCATAAAACGCTCTCCTATGCAATGTGGCTTACAATGGATGGTGATTGATGGTATCAAAGGTAACATGGAATCTAGAAGGTATAACATTACATGCTGAAATTGCAAGCTGTGGCAGGAATCTCAACAGTTAGGGACAGATCCTGACTTTGCAAGGTCTATTAGAGGGTGTAAAATACTAGTTGACTTCTCTGACCCAGCAGTATTTACCCAGCTAAAGCAGAATCCATCCACCCCTGCCTTCTCCAAACCCAAGTCTGTCACAATGAACTTCTGGCTGAACTTGATCTTAATCTACATTATTCACCTGAAATGCTAAATATAATTTTCTCCACTAAATTGTGCACAACTGGGTCTTGTAACTAGAAAATGAAACTCAAAACCATAAATGCAAATGAGCTTTTCATTTTAAAACTGCAATTTCCTTTTCTGATGTACTGTACCACTTGTCCATGAAGTTTTGTCTTTTTCGGAAAATGACATTTTCCTATGGCGTGTAAGTTTCATAGGGTTGCCATGGCAACTGGGCCTCTCTTTCTCCCTCTTTCTCTCCGTCTCCAAGTCTTTCACCTTGAGAGGAAAATGGTTGTCATTTACAGGGCATAATTTTGCAGGTTAAACTTTCTATGATCACTCGGATAGTGATGAAATACAATCGCAGAGTTCAGGGACAGGGGAAAAGGGGAGAGTGCTCATGTATTTCTAAAGGTGACAGTCAAATCCTTCACTGTCTTTTACCCTCACTTTAGGTGCAGGGGCAAAGGGTGCAAGTCTGACATGCTGAGTAAGTGACCCGGGCGCTCTGGTTTACGGCATGTTTACATGGCATAGCAAACAGGCTCCGACTTCTCCTGCCCTTGCTCCAACAGGGGATGCGCTGAGCCAGACCTGCTTCAGGGACATGGTGCTGCTTGGTGGCAAACTCACAGATCCCCCAGGAGCCAGGCAGCCCAGCCACAGCCCAGCCGCAGCGGAGGCTGCCCTCTGGGAAGGGGGAGAGGGGGCTGCTTGCCCACAGCAACCCTGATGGCCGAGCAACACAGAAGGATGGGGAGCACAGGAAAAGCCTCAGAGAGCAGAGAAATGCCTTCGTAGCTAGGAAACAGGGCTCAGTGTTACCGTATTACCAGCCAAGGTTAAAGCGAGCCCTCATAAGGTAAGAAGAGAGGATTGCCTCAGAAAACAAAGCATTTTTTTGAACAACTTATTGACTTAGTCAGCCCAGCTGAAGGAATGTACCAGAGGAAATGGGGGCTGGAGAGAGCCTTCCCCTTGCCTAAGACTGGTTTGTTTTAGTCTCCATACAGGGGGCACGTGTGTCACAAGCTGTATCCTGTAAGAAGAAAAAAAAAAGCTATAAGCCCAGGCAACAGCGCAAAGTGGATGCACTTGGAGCGGCTGCACTGAAGGAATCGGACACTAGTAACGGTGTACCCAGCTATGGGGGCCTTGCCACGGACACATAACATAGCTGCATAAACAAGTCTAGAATATGATGCCCTAAACTCAGGGACAAAATCCCTTCTCAATCTGCCGTCCACTTAGGTAGATTGTTTGCCCAATAAAATCTGAAGTATATTTAATAAACAGTTGTCTATATAGAAAGTATCTTAAGGGAAACTGAAAGGCAGCAGCACAAGCAAAAGACCTCCTGCTTTTATGGCCAACCTGAAACAAGAAAAAATGGCAGTCCTTATTGTAAGTGCAATCTTTAAGGTTTCAGCCAGAGGAGGCTGAGATGGGTTTGGATAAGTTTCAGATAATCATCTGAACCGCTGAATGTTTGCCAGCATTAGCTGAGGTTTACCAACCACTCACTTTAGCCCCTGCAAAAAAATTAGCTAATGTATGTAAATGCTTGAGGAATGATTAGTCAGGAGGTGTCATTATAGTAGCACATATTTAGCAGGGAGAAAAATGGATGTTAAAGAGGAGGCTATTTAGCAAATGAGTGCTTGAAAGCTAAAAGCAGTAGTAAAAAGTTCACTGGTCTTTTTTTTTTTTTTTTTTTTGCACTACCAGTTTCACCTGTTGGAAGCTGTGCAACTTTATATTCTCTGTGTTAGAATATCCACCTCAATAGAGGAGGGTTTTTTCAGCTTTTAATGAATAGCACTGCTGTGTGCTGCATGATGCGAAGAGAAGAGGTTTGAAAAAGGCTTTGCAGGAACACTACACATTGCACTTTTACTTGAAACACCTGATACGTTTTCCAGCTGTTTGCTACAGATGTTGTACATATGCTTAAAGGTCACTGTTCATTTGAGAGCACCCATAGCCCCACTATCATTTAGATAACAAACAAACATCTCATGCCAGGATAAAGTGTTTTAAATACAAAGTGTTACAGAAATAAAAAAGTCTAATCAGATGAGGAACAGAAAACAGGTAACTCTGAAGAGAGAACCCGTGTAATATTTTAACTGTTGTCCCAGCTTTAGAGTGCTGGGACTGGTCCCATGGGAAGAGACCTTATAGATGGCACATTAGGAGGTGGAGAAGCTGCGCTGCCTCATGGCTCTCGCTCCTATGGCCGCCCTGTCACTGAGAGAGCTACCTAACCACATCGCCCTGATGAGGTCGAGCGCCTGGCCCCACTCAGTCCGCTCCAAAAAAACAATCACCTGCCTTGTAAGCTACCATGAAATGGGAAAATAGTCACTCTCTCAGAAGAATAATGAGACTTTGAGATATGAAATTTTAAGATTGCTATGATATTCAGGGGGGAGGGATGGGGAAGAAGAATCAGACTGGGATCATTCTTGAGTTTCTGAAAAACTCAAAGCGCAGAAAGTGCTCAGTTCAGTGCCGGTTCCTGTGAGGAAAGAGGAAAAATACAGTGTAGCCTGGCTGTAACGTGCTATTTGCCTTCAGCAGTAGTGCAAACCATTACAAATAAAAGACATAAATTTAATCCTGGGATTATTTTTTTCTTAATTATGAAACTTGTCCTATAATTGGTAGCAATATCTTTTGAACTACATAATCATGTAAAACTGAACGCTAAGACTTTCAGATGTTGATGTTTGAGTTATCAGCAGATAGTGCTTAAGACTGGCCCCCAAATGACCTCCAAGAAAATTAATGAGGAAAATTATACTTTTAGTAGTCCCAGATTAATTTTTGAAAACTAAATTACAACTCACAGGTATTTACCTTGGGGTATTTGGTCTTCATATTCTGGTGCAGCCTAGGTGAATTCCTATCACAAAAAGTGCCCTTTTCCTTGAAACACCCTGTCTGCCTCTGTTCTCTGCATCCAGTCACCTACAGATCTGGTCAGGAACAGCTTGTACACAGAGAAAAGTGAGCAAGTTACGGTACTTCCATAATAGCCCCTTATCCAACTGGCAGTTTATGAGAGGTTTCATAAACCTATTTACTTCAGGTATTTATTCAAATACAGTGGTACATTAGCAAGCTGTCACAGTACTTAAAGGTATCTCTCAGCTGCATATAAAGGAAGTGCACATAATTACCATTTGTTTCTTTATGGTGTTTTATTACAAGAAAGTAGCACAAACTGTCCTGGGTTCTGTTGCAGAATACAAATTCTTCTCAATATACTGGTGAGTAAGTCAGAAATATTTTATGATTCCTCTCTCTTGGTGAGCCCATTAAGCATTTTGGGGTATGTTTTTCTTTCCTGTTGAAGACATCTGGTTCTCCTTAACAGATGAAAGCTCATGCTCTTTAGATTAGGTACATTAATTTTTATTCCCCAAACTTGTCAACAGATGCACATACTGGTCTGACCATCATGTCTAGATTATACTTATAGCCAGCTTTCCACAGACTCAGGGTGACTTTGGGTTTGTCACTTCACTTTCCCTTCTCACATCCATAGACTCAGGCTGTCCAGGCTTCTTTCCACAGAATGATAGGTGTTGGAAGGGACCTCTCGAGATCATCTAGTCCAACCCCCTGCCAGAGCAGGGTCACCTAGAGCAGGTTGCACAGGAACACGTCCAGGAGGGTTTCAATGTCTCCAGAGATGGAGAGCCCACCACCTCTCTGGGCAGCCTGTTCCAGTGCTGTGCCACCCTCAGGGTAAAGAAGTTCCTCCTCATGTTTAGGTGGAACTTCCTATGCTCAAGTTTGTGCCTGTTACCTCTTGTCCTGTCCACAGGCACCACTGAAAAAGGACTGGTCCCATCCTCCTGACACCCACCCTTTAAGTATTTATAAGCATTCATAAGATCCCCCCTCAGCCGTCTTTTTTCCAGACTAAAAAAAAAGACCCAAGTCCCTCAGCCTTTCTTCATAAGAGAGATGTTCCAGTCCCTAATCACCTTTGTAGCCCTTTGCTGCACCCTCTCCAGCAGTTCCCTGTCCCTCTTGAACTGGGGAGCCCAGAACTGGACACAGTACTCCAGGTGTGGCCTCACCAAGGCAGAGTAGAGGGGGAGGATGACCTCCCTCGACCTGCTGGCCACACTCCTCTTGATGCACCCCAGGATGCCATTGGCCTTCTTGGCCACAAGGGCATATTTTCACTCATGTTGTGCCAGTCTACTGTATTTGCAATATAACTTCCTTTCTTGAATGTGTTTGTACAGAAAAATGAGGCCATCATCTCAGCTAAGATTCCTCAAAACTAGCATGATACCAATAAACAAGCAAGTCACTGTGTATTGCTCCAAGGGAAGCTAATTGATAAGCATTCTGCATTTGATTTCTGATGCTCCTTCAAACAAGTTGCGTTGCTTTGTTTTGCTTTTTAAAAACAAACAACAACAACAAAAAAACCAAACAAACTCCCCAAAACCTAACAAGCTGTAGTTGTGTATTAGTGGAGTTTTCTACAGTTGCCCTTTCACTGAGTTAAGAATGATGGCATGAGGACTGGTAGGTGCATCCTACCAGCCAGGAGAGGTAGCTTGTGTTTCTGATCTGCTGCTGCCCCAGCCCCGAGGAGATACAGGGCTCAGTCTTTTGATAAAAGTGGATGGAAAGCCATTTTCACACAATTACTCTGAGCTGAGAAAAAAAAGGAAAAATTCTTAGACTGGGAGTGAAGAGATAAAAGGTCTGAACCTTCTAGTAGTCATAAAGAAAAGCAGCTAAAGGCAGCCAGCCAAGAGGAGATACTAAAGAGGACACTGAATGTCATGCAAATGCCTGTATTTTTTGCAATGTATCTCACATGGAGCAAAGCTCTTACAGGTTTTAAAACATGATGATTTAGGGAAAACATGGTAAAGTTTCCTATTGATTTCTGACTTTAAAATACATATTCAAAAGAACGCAGAATATTCACTGTACAGAGGAAATCTTCATTGCTTCTTCTGAGCTTTTGGGTCATCATTTCTCAGTGAAATCCAATAAATGAGGAAACGAGTGAATGAATTTATGGAAGACTGATGTCTAGTGCAGCATCTACTACCAGCTCTTTGGTACCCTGAAGCAAACTTGAGCTTCAAGCAGCCTAAAGAATGAATGCAGGATACTGGCGTAGAAGAGCGCCCTTTGTCTGTTATATGGATCCAGAATTTGCATCAGGGGAAAGGAAGGTTAGTAGGCTATTCCTTCAGGCCACTTGCAGCCCATATAAATCAGTCTTGTTCACATGAAGCACAATAAATATTGTGTTAATTGTCAAAGTCACTGCACTGCTTTCTGCTGTTCTTGCATACTAAGCTGCAACATCCTAAGATGGAGATGTTAGCTCTGCTCAAACTACCAATCCCAAGAACAGGGTGATCAAATTTTCAATGAGAATGCACTGTTCAATTGCAAAATTACCTTGACTTGTGTAAAAAAAAAAAATGCACTCTAGCTGCACAGTTGTAATTCTTGGTGGCTTTCCCTTCAAATGCACCTCTCTGTGGGCACAGCGAGTTATTAAACTACATTTATTAAACAAAACAAAGGCTTAATTACAGGAAAAAAAATATAAGTTGGCTATGATTGGGAGGTTTACACACTTAATGTGTTCGTTCACAGTGTTGTCCACTGTACTATTGGTCATACAACCCCACCCCGCCTCACATTAACTCAGTCACATTTGCAGAGTAAGCAATGCCACGGAGGCATTTGGTGGTGCCCAGCCACGGCTAAGCAAAGCTACCTGATTTATCTTCACTCCCAGTCAAACCCCAATCTGTTCCCTCTTTTGGTCACTGTAAATTGATGCTGGAGGCTCTCCTTCTCTTGTCAATATGCATGTATTTGATCCGTAGCTGTATTACTGTGATCATGACTCTCTACATCTCTGGATGAGGAAAATGGAATATACCCACTGCAATTCCATAAATAGCAGTAAATGTTCTTTTTTGCCTTTTTTTTTTTTTTTTTTAGAATGCTTTTGGAAGTGCTTTGCTTATTCCATTCAGAAGCATTTTGAACATGGCAAGAAGTGACTATCCTGGAAAGATTATTTCTAAGCCTCAAAGCTCTTGTTAAATACTCAGTGTGAAGATAAAGCAATGACTGAAAATATTATGATTTGATCACCTCTAGCTATGTTTTTAAGGGTCACACAGTGATTTAGCAGAAGGGTTCCCATTGTGCTAAGAAACACTTAAAACATTTGCTTGGTGGGTAGGCTAGGCAAGTGACCTTCAGGACCCATCTGAGGACCAGACAAGGCACAAAAGCTAAGCCATGGCAGCAGGAAGCTGACAATCCGGGAGTGCACATGCTTAAACAAGTTTCACTTATTAAAAGAAAAATGTAAGCTTCTTTTCTGTGACATGTACTGCACAGACAGAGTCCTGTGATTACATGGTGTGCCAGCGTACCCTAATCTCCACCAGCAAAAGGAAATAGGTCAGCAGTACAATTAGGACCAAAGAGGTGTCTAGCCTCCTCAGCTTGAATTCCTCAGGTGACACCTGCAGATTACTTGAGCTTTAGGCACAGATAATACAGGCTGTCACTGCAGTATAAAGAGAAGTAGATCTGAGATACCGCCCAACAAAATTTCAAGCAACTACCTGTCAGTTTGCTGCATTGTACTGACCGTGACATTCTTGACTATTGCTCACAAAAGAAAACAACTTGCTCTATCTTTCATTACTACCCATAGCCATGGGCAATGAAACACCAAGGGCAGACTTATAGAGGTATTTATTTGGTCTTCATCTCAGATGGAGTAACAAATATTTGAATTTTATTACATTCCTGCTTTTAATACTGAAAGGAAGTAGAGTGTATAGTTTCTAATAGACAAGGAGGAAGCCACTGAATTTTCATGTGTTGAAGACACGACAGTTGAGAAACCATAGGAAGGCACAGGAGTGCAAATATAGAGCGATGACAAGAAAGCAGCAAATAATAAGGAGCAAGCTAGCAGACAGAGGAAAAACAGACTCTTCAATAGCTAAAGACTAGCTAAGATACGATAATTTGAGTGGGGAAGAAGACTTTAAGGATCTCTTAATTAAAAAAAAAAAGCCTCTGCGTATGGCAAAAGCTGATGAGAAAAAAACATAGGAAAATGAAATTTTAAGAGTTCTATTTAAGCTTTTTTGTATTTTTTTTAAATATATATAGGCCTCATTTTAAAATGTAAAGCCTGCTGATATGGTATTTATGATAACCTTATTTATGATAACCTGATAGCCTTAAGATAAGGAACACAACCATATTTAGTTAGATCTATCTTCTATTAAGCAAATAGAAGAAATGTTTATGACTTCTAGACTGCCTCCCCTGCTTAAAGGAAAATATTAAATATTTTAGTGACTTTTTGTTGCGCTGAAAGTGTTCATGGTTACTGTCAAATGGATCTTCATGTAGAAGTACTGAGTTCATTCATTGAAGGTGATGAGCATACTTAGCTGCCTGCCAGTCAGGCTAAAATGAAAAAAAAAAAAAAAAACACCATTGTGCTCCTATAATGGATATGGCAGATTAAAGAAGAGAAGCTATTCACCAAGGTACAGCTTGACAAGGCCTTTGTAGACGATGAGTCAGGTTTTGGAGAATTAAGTACTCCCAATTGCACCAGGACAACAGAGTCCATTTTTCTTCTCTGAACTAGTTTCTGATTTAGGGAGCTAATAATTGTGCTCATAAAAGGTCCAGCTGAGAGGTGACTTGTATGTACAGTATTGAGAAGTGGCACACACCTCTTTCAGGTTGATGACTGTGACTGCAAAAAAGCATCAGTCAGGCCCTGATGACTGGATCTCCACAGAAGGAGGAGATAGTTAGGGTTAGCACCTGTCCTATGGATGTACTGCTGTTAGAGACAATTTAAAATGTTTCGAAAATATGGAGAAGTAAAGGAAGGCTACATATGAAATAATAATGAAATGAAATAATGTGTGAGTAGAGAAATCAAGCGGATCATGAGAGTAAATGGAAACCAACCAGGAACTTACTTTAGAAGCTGTCACTTCAGGAGGTCTTTACACCCCCCAAAGAAAGTGGAGTCCAACTGCTTAATTACCTTTTACGATCTGGATGCAAACCACTACCAATCCTTGCCTATTTGACCTGGCATTTTCATTTCTCACATTTAAGCAGACAATACATCAGAATTGTTTTATTTAGTATCGCCAAGACCTCAAACTCCCTGGCCATGAAAGGAAAGAGAAATGTTTGCTGCCACCCAGAAAGCCTTCCCTACCTTGCCAAATTAGTCCCTCTGTTAATTGCTAAGAGGCAGAAGGTTGCAGAAGTTAACCACTAATGCTTTCTCAGTCCATTTAATCAGGAAAGGGTCATATTACAGCTGAAATAAGATGTTCTTCTCATTAAGGCAGTGAATTTCAGACTAAGATTAAATTCTTGATCCAGGCACAGATTTGTCACAGAGGGCAAATCAATTAAAATTTCTGTTACCCACCAGTAAATGAGATAATTATTTGTTCTCCAGACCTTTCTGTGTTTGCCAATTAACCCACGTTTATTTAGACTGCAAGTTCTCGAGGAGAATGTCTGCACTTAGCCTGTGCACGTCTATGATGTTGGGGCCTTAACATCATTTGGGATCAAGCCAGAGTAACGCTTTTAGTATGTGCCAGACAGCAGCAGAAAATTTAAGCAAAATACATGTCCTCAGCTACTTCTCATTTTATTTATATGACCCAAAGAACAAAATTTAGCATAATTATAGGAAAAAGCAAGGCTATTGACCATAACCAGAAACAGAGGTAATGTTCTGATGACTGATGGTGATGGTCTAGATTATAACCGTAACTATAACTGACAGTACATGAAAAGAACACAAACCAATTAATTTTTAATCTGTTTCCTGTTAAATTGTTAAGCTATTTTACAAAACCAGATTTCATTATTGAATTAGACGGGGAAAAGGATAATGACAAGATTAAAAAAAAAATACAGTCTCCACTTTGAGTTCAATAATCTGACATCATCTGAGTAGCAAAAACCTGGAAATATTTTTGAGGATGCCACAGAACAACTGAGCTTAGTACAGAAGGCAAAATCTTTCTGTGCAGATCCAGATTCTGTGTCAAAGCCAAAAGAAGGTAAATTCTCCTAATCAAAGTTACAAATTGACCTAATTAATTTTATAATTAACCTTGATAATTGAAAGGAAAAAGGGTGACCTTCACTGGGTTTGTTCAGTGTTTAGTTTCAGACTATAAGCAAATTCATTCCTGCTAATAAGGCCACTACTCCCAAATGTTGATGGGATAAAGTAGAAATTAATTAGCACATGCAAATGAAGACTACTTTTATTATACTGTACCATAGTTCCTAATTTATTCTTCCAAAATATAGAGCTATTTTTATATTAAGTTTTGAGTATACTATGTTTTAGTCATGTACTTCTAATGACTCATAGTAGTCATTAGACTTCTATGAGAAAGCCTATCTAAATAAACAAGCTCTCTAACAATAAGGTTAGTATTTACTTAGACTACATCTTTAAAACAAACAATTCCATAACTGTTTTTGGTCAGTGATCCTTTTTGGAGTAAATTTTGCAGTACTTAGTCCCTTAAGATTTAGGCCATCTCACCTCAAGTTGAAAGGTAAAAAAGCTGATTCATTTGATTTAGGATTGGATAAAATAACAAGATTCCATTAAATGTACGGAGCAATGATCTTCTACGTCTGCATACAAATCACTGCCTACCACCTGGTAGGGCAAATAACCTGCAGTAAGTTTTAAACTACCTTATATTCCAGCTTGAGTGACTTCCTGTAAGGGCTTTGAAGATCAAGTCTTGTGCTGGAAACCAGAATCGTGTCTCGCATAGGCTGTCCACTAACTTCTGGGAATGGAGTCATCTCCCTCCCTATGTTGTGGCAGTGTGACACTTTAAAAGGTAGGGGGCAAAGAAAAATTCAGCTGCTCTAGCAAATGTTATCATACTTATCCAAAAACCTGTCTAAGAGGTTTATAAAACATGTCATCACAGTGTTTTGAATCAGCAAGTGGCAGAGTGCTCCTAAAATGGGCTTGAGGTGATGATCTTCCTAAGGAAGGGGCAAGAAAGTGGTGTGCTCCCCTTAACTGCATCTAACCCATGGGGTTTCTACAGGAATATTCAGTACAAGATACAACTGATATAAGAGTAGCAGAATAACTATAATACTTGCTCATATCCAAAACATTTTACCTTGAAACTAGTAACTGCTTTTTAAAGCTATCTTTGAGAGGAATGAAGTTGGGGCAAGAGTGGAAATGGAGCACTGGAAATACTCCAAGTTCCCACAACTGTCTTTTTATTTTTTTATTTCTCTTGGTTGCTGTGCAATGCCTCTTGCCTGTGTTAGAATAAAATTGCAGTCCTGGGATAAAAGAGCAATAACAAAGCATTGCAAATCTGCTAAGAGTGGCTGAAACTTTCTATTCTTTACATTTTTATTTTAAACTGACAGAACTGAATTGCAAACACAGGGTGTTTACATCTAGGTAAAGATAGTCCTACTTGGACAGAAACTGCCAGAACGATGCAAGTTTTCACCAGGAATGACCTGCTAACATCTGCTGATCCACATATTTATCCATTAATTGATCTTCTTTTGCATATTTCTACTTCAGATGTCATTTTCCCAAATTCTTTCTTAAAATCTGCAATCCAATTGGAAGATACCTGCCTTGGTGAGAGGAAGCAAGTGCCACCCTTGCACACACCACAAGCAACTGTGCTCAGAGGACCCAGACGCTGGAGCTCCGTGGTGTTCCCCAATGGTGCTCCGCGGTTGCATCTACCAACAAGCACCAAGGTGGGAGGGGACAGAGGAAGCGCTCCATGTAAATGGCTCAGCCCTGATTTCCTCTCTCTCCTACAGGTATCAGACAGGAGAACAGGGGAGTGAAAGTTTATAGGGGATCAGCCAAAAAAAGAAGTCAGATTTAAAAAAAATCTCTGCAACTTACCTGTCTCACAGTAAATCAGGGGAGACAGTAAATGCAGGCCCCACTGTGAGACTGACACTTTTTTAATAATTATCTAAGATGACCTGGTTTGAGGTAAAACAGAACCAACTTTCTGTTCAGTAATTTTACTTCTTAGCTAGGCCTCTTACTCTCTGAAATTAACAGCATGTTGTGTCTAAAATGGTTCGTTCAGAGTGATAAGACAGTTTGTGCCAAGGAATGGTATGCAGAGAGGCTCTTGCTTATACTTATTGCTATAACAACCAAGGTCAGCTAATTTTGTTATTTGCCCCGTTGGAAGGTCAGAAATGGAAAAGTGTAGAGGGGTCCCACCTGCAGGGAGGAGCAGACAGGACAGGTGACGCAAAATTGACCAACAGGGGTATTCCATCCCATCTGCCCCATGCTCAGTGTAAAAGCTGAGGGATCAAAGGGTCAGCTCTCTTCCTTCAATGGCTGATGTCTGAGGAGGACCCTGTCTGTTCATCTGCCTTTGATCCCGATCTGTGGGTTCCTGACTCCATCTCCGGAACCCAGTTCCCACCCGTCGCTGAGTCCAGTCTGGGACTTCCCCAGTGCCTGCCGGTGACATCACCCTGGGAGCTTAATTCAGTTTTGTGCATCCTGTATCTATTTCATTCTTTCCTTGTTATTTTATTTTTAATATTTCATTAAAGTAGTTTAGTTTCTTCTAAACTCGTAAATCTCTCTTCATCTCTCCTCCTCCTCTCCATGCCCGAGAAGCTAGGGGGGGAGCATCTGTCACCGGCCATTGGCCAATTTGGCCAAAACCACAACACAAGGCTATCTCCTTCTGAAGTAAAAAAAAAAAAAAAAAAAAAAAAGCTCTAAAGCTCTATCAGAGTTCCTGATACCTTAATAAAAAATACAAAATTGTATAACTCATTTGTCCACATTCCTCAAAAGCCATTTAAGTACTGTAAAATGGATGCCTATACTTTTATGCATCAAGGACAGTCTTATGCACCAGAAGTAATCCTGGAACAGAACAAAAGAAAAAAAAAAAAACAAAAAACAACAGTGTTTTGCTTTAGGGACTCTAGTGGTTTAACCCCAGCTGGAAACTAAGCACCACACAGCCATTCGCTCACTCCCTCCCCCAGCAGGATTGGGGGAAGAGAATTGGAAGGGTGAAAGTGAGAAAACTCATGGGCTGAGATAAGAACAGTTTAATAATTGAAATAAAATTAATAACAAAAAAATAAATTGTAATGAAAAAGGAAAATATAAAAGAGAGAGAAATAAAACCCAAGAAAGACAAGTGATGCAAATTAAAACAGTTGCTCACCACCAACCAACCGATGCCCAGCTAATTACCGAGCAGCAGCTCCCCAGCCAACCTTTCCCCTACTTTATTGCAGGTCATGACATCATATAGTATGGAATATCCCTTTGGTCAGTGGGGATCAGCTGTCCTGGCTGTGCCTCCTCCCAACTTTTTGTGCATCCCGAGCCTGCTTGCTGGCAGGGCAGCATGAGGAGCAGAAAAGGCCTTGACTGTGTATACACTGCTCAACGATAATGAAAATATCCTTGAATAATCAACACTGTTTCCAGCAGAAATCTGAAATATAGCCCCATATTAGCTGCTATGAAGAAAATTAACTCTACTCCAGCCAAAACCAGCACAGGGACTTATTGGGGCAGATGTAGGCAGTATGTAACAATGGCCACTAGCCTTTTTACATTCTTGTTTCTAAATAACAAGAAAAGCAGGCAAAATTGCCTTCACCCTGAAGTACTGCACCCATCTCTCCTGCTCTGTAATTCACAGTTAGTGCTGGCCAATCAGAGCGTGGTGTGTGGCGGGTGTTAGTCTGTTAATTATTTTGGGTTGAAGAATTATTAGGGCACACTTCAGATGCTCTTAAAAACAAGAGAGGCAACTCTTGGTTCTGAAGAGCCTCTTAGGGTCCTTGGTTTCAGCACCGAGGGAATTCCATGGCCAAAGGTGTAAGCCCCAGCAAGTTCTTGAACCAAGCACCATCTACCAACTAGGTGTTTACCTGTGCCTCTAGGCTTACTGTCACGTGTAGTATTTTGAGAAACCCTGGCCTTCAGGAATAACTCCTATCCATGCACGCGCTACAGCATGGAACAGACTGCTGCAACTCCAGCCACCTGTACTGGATGGTCACGCTATTGTATTTCCATGAGGTATGAGCATGGCAGTTATATGGGTGGAGTCACCAAGAGCTGGGGTGAATGAATTGGGGGCTAGGGCAGGCTATTCAAGGTGTTACTTAAAGAAAAGTCTTTAATACTTGTATCAGTAAATCAAATGCTTCAGAAATATGAATAAGAATAAACAAGCAGCTGCAGAGTGTCTGCCAAAGCTGCAGCCTACTGTACTAAAAAGCAGAAGATATCTGAGGTATGAACTTCCTATATTTATTTCAGCTCTGTGTTCATCATACTGCATCCATAATACAGTATCATATATACAATAGCACTCCTGACTGCATCACACCCACTTGGGTACGCAAGAACACAAAAAAAAAGCGCTACTCAGAGCAAGCAGTAGATCAGAGTCCCTAACAGGAGAATCAAATTCATATTATACTTTATTTTACATCTTCTCTATTTAGTCTCTTTCTAACATCTGTAACTGCTACTGATTTTTATTATTGATATTTTAAATAATACTAATTCTAAAGCACCTGTACAATCCAACCCTGGTTCTTAGCATGACAGTGTAACAGAAGAGTTACAGTTTGTTCAAGTATCTTCTGCAAAACCAGACAGCGATGACTGCACATCCAGTGTGTAAATAGTTACAGTTTCATTTTTATTTATTCTACCATGGTATTTATCAAGCCATTTGTTTTTAATTATTGAGCTAAAACCCATGGAATATGTTTCATACAAAATTCAGGGTATCTTATTTTTATTTGCCAAAGCTGTGAACAGTTGTTACTTTAAACACACAATACCGTATACCTTAGCTTACCTGAAAGGCGGAAAGCAGCTTCAGCTTTCACATTAAACTGACAGGAACAGGAGAAGCTGGCACTTTACTGGTTTAAATCCTCCTCAAACCGCAAAGCTGGTAGCTTATGTACTCAATCAGCTAAATTGTGTTCACATCACCTCAATGTCATTCACCTGGGTAAAGTTATCCCAGCTAGTAATACCTAGGGAGCTGGAAGTCAGGTTTTATTCTTAGATTGCATAATAATATTTCAGTTTTCTCCAACAATGAGTTTCTTGCAAAGACCTCAAAGCCTCTGAACAACCTTTTAGATAGATAAATATAACTATATCTATAAAGTAGAGGCTCAGAGAGATTTGCTCACCACACCGGGAGAACTCGCCCATGATCACACAGAATGTATTTTATCATTACGATGGCCAGGTGGAATAGAGCACCTTTATAGGCAGACATAAACCATGGAGGTTTTACTATTTCCTGAGAGTGCAACTAAACATATTCTATTTTTTTTTTCTTTTGCATCCTGTGTACCGATTACAATACCCACACTCAGAATTCATTACACTTCTTTTAATTCTCTAGTACAAGGGATCACAGACAAAAGCTGTATCACATCTGGTAGTACTTTGTCAAGAACCTGTGCGATTTTCTTGGTTAGACTACTCAGGGAATTATCTTGGTTTGTGCTATAGAAATTTAGAATTATCCTCTAGCTTTTTTTAAAATGCTTTACAATGATCTACCTACAGCCAACAGCTGGTTTCCAATGTGACTGCCAGTTTCAATGAAGAATCTCTTCAACAGCCTGCGGTATATATTTCTGGTATCGCTACATCCAGATTTACTGAAGCAAATGCAATATTTTTAAGACATATGTCTGTTCATCACTGAAGGCTCATGTAATGAGAAAAAGGAAAGTACAGTGCATTCTACCCCATGCACAACAGCAATACCTATCCTACGAAGAATCTGGAGACCAGTTCTTTACTTCAATTTATAGTATATTTTATCTCTTCCTCTGTTACCTTTAGAAGAAAAGAAGACAGAACTCCATGACCCAATTGTCAGAAGTAGTAAGAAACTTCCCAAGTCACAAAAACCATCCTTTGAAAATTGAATGCCCTGCTCCTTTCAATGACTCCTACCCAAAACACTTTGCAAGTCCACTCACTTCAATCACCATCTGATGGACAGCCCAGAATCCAGGAGCAGAGGTATTTAAAAGACGGGTAGACATAGTGCTTAGAGATATGGTTTAGTCGTGGTTTTTGTCAGAGTTAGGTTGGTGGTTGGACTAGATGATCTTAAAGGTCCCTTCCAACCTAGGCAATTCTATGATTCTATGATTCTGGCCCTCACACCCATGTCTGTCCAAGAGCTGCCTGCAGCCTGTCTCTGGTCCAGTGGCACAGCTGGGAAGGAGGCAGAATCATCCTGACTTACTTTACTGGCAGAGTAATAAATCACAGGGACTAAGATGCCTATTAGCAAGACCCAAAACAAGAGGAAGTTCAGAAGAGTTTAATGCTGCTTTGCTTTCTTTGTACCAGTGTTTTCAATTTTTATCAATGTGTCATTCTCTAAAAAAAAATTATGATAGTCCAGCCTCTAGCTGTATATCAAATTTCCATATCCAAGAAACAAATTTGATTTTCTCATTTATTCGTTGTGGAACTCAAAAAAACAAACAAACAAAAAGCTCCCAAAGGGTTCACAGACCTCTGGGGATCTAAGGCTCATGTGTTTTATAGGGACACAGCTCTAGGGTGTAATATAAAACAAAGGAGAGCCCCACATCACCCACATGTGCAATACTGCCCGACGCTCTGGCCCCTCATGGTGGGAAGGGTGACAAGCAAGCGAGGAGGGTTCCTCCCTGGTTTCGCTACCCGGCTTGGACCACGTGTACCAGAAGTACTGCAGGAGACTTTCAGTTTGAGAGAAGAACTGTGGAAGAGAGAGGAGTATTTCTTCCAGATCTGGGCATACATGTCCACCCAGCTGCAAACCCACCTGCCAGCATGGGCATTTATCACCACCCTCTATCATACAGTGTAGATGTGCCCAGGGACTCACAAAAGCCTTCTGAATGTTGCTCTGTAGACTTACTTTTCTGTCGTTCTTTCCTCACTTGGGCTGACAGAGAATATCCCATCTCTCTCTTAAGCGAACAGGAGTTCACCACCCTGCAGAGCGCACCTGCTCAGAGCTATTCAGGAGATTGCCCTGCAGTAAGGAATAGCTACAACACCAGCACAAGAAGATCAGTCAGCCTCTGAGGCTTCATTTTTTTCATGATGATAAAGGCACTTGGGACCCTTGGGAGGCAAAAAATTGCCAGCTCTTGCCTTCTAGAAACATGTTTCAGGAGGACCTTTTTGCATGATGGTATTTATTTTACTATCTCAGCCTAGCAAGGAGCTAACTTGGCCGATTGTGCTCTGTTCTTGTTGACAGGGATTCATGATGTAGTTATTGATTTACGTGATTACAGGGATTATCTCTGAGGGAGCCAATTACTTCGGCATTCATCTGAGGGGTTGCTGCAGAACTCGGTATGACTTCTGAGTTCAAAATTATGCTGAACAATGCCTTAAAATAAAGTTACAGAAATTATTTGATCGCACTAGTTAATTAACAGTTGGAAATGACTGGGTAATCAGAATTAATGAAAACAGGAAGCCAACTCTTTTATGTATCACACAAGAGTGAGAAATAAGCGTTGAATGTTAAAGTTACCACTCAACTATCCAGTTTTAACTGTATACAGAAGCGTAATATGGAGATCTTCTATCAATACTCCTGAAAAGAGAAGGAAAACAGAAAGACAGAATGCAAACTGATGAAAAACAGTTCTGTATGAAAGATTAACACTTGAATATTTTCAAAGACTCATTTTTCATTTTCTGAGATAGCATGTAGGCATCTCATCAACTTTCCCAAGATTTATTTCCAAATAAACTAAAACATTCTTTACAGAAAACCTGATTTTTCATGAATGAAATTTTTTCTAAGCATCTTGAAAAAACCAATAAATATTCCAATTAAACATGTGGTTATGTTTCAACAGAAAATATTACGGTTGTACAACATCCAGCCTCTTGTAACCAAAAGGTTTAGGGTTTTGTAACCTCATCTGTTTAAGTTATGTATTAATTTGAGAAAATTGCTACAAGCTTGAGATATCATTGCAATGTTTTTATTCTTTGATCAAAGTCAGTTTGTGATTTTCTTAATTTGAATGATAACAAAACATGTGTGTACTTAATTTTAATGCATACAGAAATCCAAGAAAATATAAGAACATGCTTCAAGAACAATGGCCAAAAATATAGACAAATATCAAAGACGGGTGCCACCGATTATCCTTCCTTTATATTTAGCTGTGGACTTGAATACTGTGCTGCTTATATTTACAGCATTAAAAAAATATTCACCAATTCCTGCAAGGTTCTTTTAAAACATTGTTTCATCCAAGACTGGTTGCATATCCCACTAAAGAGTAACGGCAGATTTGCTTACAAACTGTCCAACAGCACAAGCGTATTGAAGTGGTGACCAGGAATAGGTGCAATGTTATGAACAGGATTGCTTTCCCATCGTCCTGTTAATGAACTCAATCCAGGTCCCCATCTCTTTCTTCTAACAAGATTCATATTCTTGCCGCAGTGATAGAATATCACAGTTGTCACATGAACACACAGTTTATCTTTGCGTTTATTTTTGTAATACGAAAAACTGTGATGCCTGAGACACAGGACTATGACTCTTGCAACCAATACCAGCTATGCTATCTGTATCATACTACTTTGCAAAATGTTTAACTGTGTTGCAAGAAATACAGAAAAGCTTTTTTTTTTGTCCCCCAATGATCGGTGATGTTGGTGTCTAGTATTTACTTTAGGAGTGTGCCGTTAATTAGATTACTTGATTCAGTCTCCAAAAGAAATGAAATGCTTGGCGAGCTAATTTCATGTCAATACCAGAATGCTATTCTATCAACTCTGTCGCTGTGTTCACAGGATAAAATGAATAAACATGTGCAACCTATTTGTGCACTGACTATGTCAAATGTAAAATGTCAAGCTAAGAAATGTAAAAAGCACAGCAGAAGGCAACCAAAATATTTCCAGGGACCAATTCAATTCAACCATTTAAAATAAGCATTGTTGAGAAAAAAAAGATATAAATCATCATTTATGGAAAGCCCAAGAAGGAATTACTTCCTGTTATTTAAAATTAATCTCAAGAGCAAAGAAACGCCATAAGAAAATTGCATTGCTCCTGTACACACACAAATATTCATCCACTAATTTTTCTCCCTTTACTTGACAATTACTTTTTTCACATCCATGATATGGCCCTTCCTTCTCTGTTGGAGAAGGGGGACATGAAGCCAAGCAAGGTAACAGTTTAAGCTCCTAATGTGTAGTTCTAATAGATGTTTACATTTTCTATCAGTGTTTATATTAGATGAGAAGGAAATGGCCTAGAAATCTCAGCAAAATACTGATAATCCTAAATCCTTCAAACCAATTGTTTTGGCTATTCTCTTCCTTTTGTACAGAGGGAACACAAGCCCTGGGAGTGAGTCTCTCTGTTATCTGGAGATTGGGCCTTTACTACTAAACCCTAGCTGCCCCTAGCTGAGAAACCACCCAGGAAAGTCCTAGGAAAGAAATAAAAATTCTCCGTCCTCAGAAAGCATCCTTACACCCATGAGTGCAAAGTAGGCCCCAGCTTGTAATTATCTCTCTCAACAGCACCAGCTGTCCCTCAGAGAGTTACTAGGTGCAACAGTCAAAGGTGGCCGACAGTACAGCATGGTATTTGTGGGTCCATGCAGCAAAAAGGAAAAGCTGCCCAAAATCTATTTCATATAATTTTACACGCACTCAGACACACCACGCATCCCCCATGAATCCCTGCATGTGGCTCACGATTCTCATAACATGCTGTTTAGGAATGGCAGACTTTCCAATACTTGCTGAATTGGTACTTAAAACACCGATTTAAACACCTGCAAAGGTGTTTAGAACAAAATTTAAATTTCTATTTTAATATGAATGCAATTTTATGATACATTAAAAGACAGCAGTAGTGTCTTTAGAAGCAGTATACATGGATAAGTGGAGGGGACTTAAATGAGATTACATGCTTATGCAACTTACAGCAACTACTGAAACTGTAATGGAGGTACAGTCTACATAGATAATGTTTAGAAATGAAGGTCAGAATGTAGATAATGTATATAAGCATAGCAGGAAGATCAGAAAAATCATATTATATCCAATTTTCTCCTAGCTAATGCACAAAAGTGGAAGTTGCATATGGGAAAAAAGAAAAAAAAAAAATCAAAACCCAAACCCTGCAGTTATAGTGCTTGGGGAGAGCAAGTCTGGTCAGCCTTTCCTCCCAGGAGAAGATCTGCTGCCAGGTCCACACAGCGGAGCCCTCTGACCAGGAGAGTAGCAGAGGAAGGGCTGGGTGGCGCAGGGCTCTGGCAAGGTGGGAGCCATGGCTCACTGATCATCAGCTCCCTTCCCTGCTCAACGCTTTCTATCCCCTCCTGGCACCGAGGGAACAAAGCAGCGGGCTGCATTCTTGCCATTCCCCTACCTGCATCTTCTTTTGTATAAAAAGGAGTTGATGGAAGTTAAGGCTCATTGGAAGTAGCTGGATTTCTTCCTAGACAGCTGCTAAAGTAAGGTTAGCACCTTTCTTTATATATGGACACACAAGAACACACACACACCCCTCCAACCCAACATACAGTCTACATTAGGCAGCACTATCCCTCCAAGGCAGCACATTCCTGCACAGCTTGAAAAGGGGGAGAAAATTTCCACCATGCTGCAAGCACTGGCCCCTTTTTCACTGTCTTTCACAGCACATGTGGGCAGAAGTCCCTGTTAAAAGCATACTTTTAGCATACATATAAAAGAAAATCCTTCCAGGAATGGTGATTATTGACTTGCCATTTAAAAGAAAATGGAGAGCAACTGAAGCGAGATAGGAGATATATTGTGGATCAAAGCCGCATCAGACACAACTCACTGCAGGAGGCTGGAGGCTGTGCCAAAGCATTAGCCACAGAGGAGAGAATTTCTTAGTGTGAGCCCTAGCAAAATAACTTTTTTTAAAAAAAAGACCTGAAAGTGAATAGGCAGAAAGCTGATGTAAAAACCTCATCCACTAAGGGCATGAGCTCAGAAACAGCAGTTTGGTTTATATTCTTGCCCTTTCCTGCTCACAAAGAGCAGGGAACATACCCACATAAGAACTGATAACAGACTCATAAAAAGGAACCCAGCAACCCTCCATTTTGGAGGAATTGTTTCAGAAAATTGGAAGCACTGACCTAGAGGTTTATGGCTGTCAAGGTGCCATTTCCAGTCTCAGGCTGGTCTCTCCAATGCCAGCAGATGAAAGGATGTTCTGTTCATGCTTTGAGCAGCACCTCCATTTCCTCTGGGTCTCCTGGAGCTCCCACACTTGACCGAGACCCTTTGCATCCTCACCCCATAATCTTTTGGCACCTCAGGCACCTACAGGATGGTGGATTATGGAATTGTCTTTGGAGGAGGGAGACAAGTTGTTCTTTTTCTATTATACGACAGCCTTTTTATATAGATGATGGGGATTACAGCAGTACATCTGCTTTTGGGCTTGAAAAATGTGACTCAAAGAGCAGTACTGTAGGCAAGGAGACTGGCAACTATTGTAGCCATCCCATAATATTTTGCATCAACACCTTACCAAAACTCCCTGGTATATGTGGCATGATAGAGCAATGAATCCTGAGGTGTTTCAGAGACCTTTTAGGGCATTCATGCAGATGCGGCAGGGCCACCACTGCTCCCTCTGTACCCACATGACCTCGCTTCCTCCCACCGGAGACCCTGGTGCGCAGGGGATGTGCCCGACCCATCGGGCACCAGCAAAGGTGCTGTTTTCCCCTTTGGTAACATGGTTTCTGAGATTGTGACAGAGACATCTGGAAATACTGTTGGATATTAATGAAAAACATGCCATCACTCTTTTTTTTTTCTTTTGGGACTGAAAAGGAATTGTGTTAACATTTCACAGAGGAGTCACACAGCTCCCAGCAGCGTTCCCCGTCTCATTACAAAAGCTGACATTTGTCAATCAGTAACTCAAAGATTGATAAATGGTCAATTGGAAATAAAGTTGTTTCTTAGAAAAGAAGCTGGTGCCAAACTAAATGCTTCTGAGCTGCCTGATCATGAGAAATGAGTTACCTAAATTCCTATTTTACTTGCAACCTTTATCATTATAATAGGCAGATCCAAGATAGCCTGAACTATGTAGGACTTAAAATCAGAGTCCAAATCCAAATATCACAGCTTCTGCCTATCTCTGTTTCTCACGAGTTTGAAGTCATCAGCATTTGAGATAATTTTTAACAGCAGAGCCGAAACGAAGCATCAGAGCTGGCCTTTGCAGGAACGCAGAATAGATCTGACTGTGGCCGGTAGGTACTGGCAGAGCTGCTAACGAGAGACTGTCACAGCTCACATCATCTGCTGGGACAGATAAAGCAAACCCACTTGCACAAAAAGGTGGGGAGGGAGGAAGTAACAGTAAAAAAAGGATTAAAAACTAAGCAGAAGTGTATTTATACATTTAAGAATAATGCTTACGTATGCATACACATATGAAAGCTCACAATAGCATATTTAATCATTTTGCTAAAAGCTTGGGGAGGGTCAGTGCAGGTCACAGAGCAGAGATTCAGGCAGCAGAGAGTGGAGGAGAAAAGCTCATAGGAGAAGGAAACAAAAAAGTCAACTGAAAAGAGAGCATTTAACTTTTTGGGGAGGAATTCTAAGAAGAGCTGCCTGAGATAAGAGAACTAATGCAACCTGACTTCTTCATGTCTTATTAATGTGGAGCAAAAAACTGTAATGAGGATATGTGAGAGATTACAACAAACACATTGCAGGGGCACCTAGGAGAGAGAGAAAATCCCTGAATCACTTGCCAACTAGATAAGGAAGCTTTGATATAAAAATAGCAATGAATATCAGCTACAGATGTTCAGTACCTTTGTTCCCCCACCAAAGAAAAGCCCATCAAGTGAGGGCTGGTATTTCCAGTTTCATGTCTGATAACAGATCTACCTCGAAATGAGAGCTCAGGCGCTGGGGCACAGCTCACTGTACAGGATTTTGCCAACACTCACTGCCTTTATTTTAATACCCCGTACTTCTACACACTGCAAAATAAAATCAGACCCTCTCAAATGGAAAGTTAAAAAGGAAACAGAGGTCAAAGCTTCTGTTTTCAGCAATGTACTTCAGCAACGGCTATATGCCCAAAAGAGTGATCCCTGGGACGCTGCGCGCTGCGCACTGCGCTGGGACCGCACTGCTCGGTGTGAGGGGAGGGCAGAGCAGCACCGCATTTTTTCAGTCCAGGACGCCCAGGACTTCGGTCCAGCTCACCGGGAAACCCAGGAAAGACGGAGAGAGAAACTGCCACCCTGTGGAAGGGAAAAGTGGCATTGGTGCATAAAAGCTTCTGGAGGCTTTTGCAGCAGCAGCAGCCATCTCCCCTGGGCTCTCCTGAGGGCAGCATTTTGGCCTCTAAACTTCCAAATATTTAGCCGTGCCGGCCCATCCTCTCCAGGATTCTTCATGGTTGACCAGGAAGATGAGGCAGCACAGGGATGTCTCCACCAGCCCTGTGGTCTCTCTGCCCAGGGGACTTCTCTGCCAGCCCACCTTGCAGAAGTTTCATTTTCCCTGTTGTGCTGCCATGTCAAAATGAGAGGGAATCATGTGTGTGGAACAGCTCCTGCAGCCACGTTACCCTGGCAGAAATCAACAATAAGCTTCTGCTGTGTCCAACAGAAGCCTTGAGATCACGAATAATTTGATACTAATGATTTCATTATGCATTTTCAGAACTTTCACTTTAATATCTCAATACATTCCCCAGAGCATAAGACAACAATTTGCAGGCCAAACAGAATTAACAAGGCTGGGTAACGTTTGCATGTTTCAATATTCCAGTTCCTGTGAGAAGATATGTTTATGTTCGGCAATCTAAATACTATGAAAAACATTCATTTTTACCACATCACTTCAGCAGAGCTTGGGGCAGACTACCAAAACTGTGTGCTTTGCTCATTATAACCAACACTATAGCTAGAAAAGAATTTTAGTTGTGTATTCCCAATTTCTTCATTTTGTGCGCTTTTTAAACATATATACATGTGCCAGCATATTTCACAGGCCTTTTGATGTTTTATTATCTCTGTACGTAGGCGGTTTGGTTCCAGCTATAGTTTGAAGTGCAAATTTGCCTCTCAGTTTTCCTATGTGAAGGTTAAAAATACAGTCATGAAACAGCCCCCACACATTTTTTTCTGTGTTTCCAAAGCAGAAATCTCAAACAAAGCACTTTTCTTCGAACACTTGCATTATATTTTTTTTTTAAATCAAATAAATAAATGACAATCAGCTGTTAAATAAACATAAAGATCTTCGAGGCCCACTGTCCCTAGATATTTCTGCATATCCCTGAAGCGTTAGCCATAATGCCTACCCTGTTAAAAATCTCTTGGGAGTAACAAGCGTAGCAGCAAAAGGAATCACGATGGTTTGGAGATTAACTCGGCACCTGCCATTTTCAGCCCACTGTGCACTTCTGGTGCTTTGCATCTTATTGTGATTCATACAGAAATGAGGAGATGGATCCCAAACAGAGTTTTACTTTAAAAATCAAACATACCATCTATTTATTAAATGAGCATTTCCATCTGACATACTGAAAACGGATATGAAAGTGTTAGCTACGAGTTATTTTTCATTCTTTATTTGGCGTTCTTGCAAAGCAGGACGGTATTTTCCCCATCCTACTGGTCCATCAGTCAATGGCAGCATCAACCACTACAACATGGCTCCTGGGAATTTGGCTTTCTGGAGGATTTTTGAAATCATATCAGCTGTGCTGCACACGCCAGTGAAGAGAGAAGGAGGCAGTATGTTATTTGAGTATTTTGTTCTCTACGTCTGAAAAACTTAGGAGGGTTTTCTAGATTTCTCTATACTTAAAAGTAATCCCAAAGCTCGCAAGCTTTAAGTGCTGTCACGAAGACTAGAAAGGGCTAAAGGGAGCTTGCTGACTTTTAAAATTAACACCTTTTTAAAAGACAAAAAGTTGCATAAGGGTCTTTCCAGGAAACCAGGTACGAGTGGAGGGACCAGAGTGTGCCTAGGAGGGGTGGTACTGCCCCTCGGCCAGCTGGGCTGAGCTAGCTTGGAGTGCCCTGCGTTTGCTCCTGGTGCAGAGCAGAAGTAAATGATTACCTCTGTGCAACAAAAGGCAGCAGCGAGAGAAGCATGGTTTGCTCAGTCAAATTTTCTCCTCGCAATGGTCTTGAGGCACTTTGTGCCACGTACAGTTCTTTATTACTGCGGTAACCTTATGAAGAAGTTAAACCTCTCATTGAAACAGTCAGACATTGAGAGAAAGGAACTAAAAGGGAGGTTTTTTCCAATTTCTTTGACTTCAAGACTCTCGAGGTGCTGCTTTTTAAGCTTAATGAGAACAGACAGAAGTGTGATTTTTAGGTTGCAGATGCTCCTTTTAATGATGTCAGCAGATTAGAGCTGAAGCAGTAGCTGCAAACGAGTGGTTATAAGTGACCTGATCCCACACTGTAGATATGCTGTACCTTTCCCAGGTGGTTCTTCTGCTGCTGCTCAGCATAAGAAAGCTAGGTGCCATACTGATGATAAAGTGGAGTTTTTTTAATCCATGCCGGCCAATGGTAATAAGATTCTTAATCCACCAAATGCTGCCACGACAGAAGTGAATTCGATCCATGGTTTGGTCGTTTCTTTATTCCTTTGGATTCATTTTGCTGTGTTAATATTCGTAACCCTTTCCCTGGAGGCAGCCTTTCTTTTCCTTCTTTTCCAGCTTTGTGACCCCTTGTCCTTTGCGTATCCCTGACTTTCAATTTCCTTTCCCCACTGCTCTGTATGTAGTTTACTGACACCTTTTTTCTCTTTCTCTCCCCTCTCTTTCAGCCCGATACAAGCTATGCATTTTCCAGGTAGGCTGAACTGTAGGAGTGTGTCTTTTCATTTGTGGGAGATATGAAATATTAAAACCAACATTTCCTCGCTTCACTCTCAGTCAGAGCTTAAAGCAGCTGTTACAAGGATTATTTTTCCTCTACTTACTGGAAAACAAAGATAAAATTGTAGCTTTCAAGTAGGTCATTTAATCTTAGAACATTTAATTGTGAGGTTGCCAGCCGTGATTTGATTTCTCATCTTCTTTTGTTCCAAGGTTACAAACCCTCTAATTCATTTATATTTATAAACAATGTTCCCACTATATTACATGCATGGATTATTAGGAACACCTCCCAGTAGAGTACTGTCAACTTTTTGTACATAATTAATTAAAAGCCTCAAAGTTACCTTTTATCAAACTTTCACAGAGGTTTAGCATATCAGAAATCTCAAAATGAAAGAACTCTATTTAGACCAAAGGGCTATCCAGCTTAACCAAGTAAGGAAATACTCTTTATTTCATGGGATTAAAAAAAAAAAAGGATTAAAGCCAAAGTGGAAATCACCTAGGGCAGAATGTGGTTGCACTGATAACAGAATTATATTTCACAGTAAAGGGAGCCAAACTCTGGCTCTAATTAACAGTCCAGTTCTGATGAAATAAGTCAAAGGAGAAAACTGCTAGCCCAAAACTATGATCTTACCTGCAAAAGAATTGAGGTGGGAGTAATAACTGACCCCTAACGGTTAAACTGCTTATAAATCATCCGCGAGAGGGAAAAAGACTGGAAATGCAAAGCTCTGCCTATCTACATGGCTGCTGCTTTTTACAGTAGCTCCTCAAAAGCAAATCGAGCCTTTCAGCTTCAAATTAACTTGCAAAACTTTGAATTGGAGGCCAGGTCAATCTCACACAGGCCCTGTGCATGCAGGAGTCCACACATTATCATCCTAATTTCATACTTGCTATGTGCAGCACGTGTGAGTAGGTTTGGGATGTCCCCGCAGCACATTTCTCCTTGCATGCCTTAAAAAAGCCCCTTTTTTTGTGTGTGTTTCCTTGCTATCCTAAACACATTTTGGATCTCTAACTGTGAGCTCTCTGCTGGGGGAAGTACCACGGTGATTTATAGGCAGCAAATGTCCCTTTGATTCAGACCATTGCTGGCACGGAACAAATAAATGCAAACCTCTCCACATCATGGTTCAGCATTTAGCATTTTACTGGGACTTTTGGGACAGGGCTTGTTGCCTGTAAGAGCATTACTACTTTGCATAAATTTTGCTATGGAAGTCAAAATGTTTGGTGAACTTAAAGGCTTATTCCTTTTCTTTCCCTTAAAACAAATTACTGTTGAAACCAGGCTCTGCTGTAGGTAGCAGGATACTTCTCATGATTTCACAAGTTAGTGGACTGGAACCTTTCATGGAAATGAATTATCTGGAATATGAATGATGGTTACGTTCCCACCATTCGCTCTGATGGCCAGGAGATAATGTGGGCTCTGTATACGAGACGAGGAAATCTTTGAGACATACTGCCAGCTCTTATAATTTTTAACAGCAGATTGGAACCATTTCCCAGGATCAACAACTTTCTGTTTTTCAAATGCTATAAAAAGCAGCTTTGCAATGTGGCTATCTGCCAAGGAGTTTTCCTTCTCCTGGTAGGTCACCACTGGTGCAGCAGCACTTTAACTGAACGGACAGTTTCTCTCTAGAGAAAGTTATATATTTAGTGTCTCAAATGCTGGGTTAGATGTCAGATTTAATTTGAAACCTGAGACACTGTAATTCAGAAGAAACTCTTGGCAAAGTGTTCATGATTGAACAAGGGGACATTGGTTTTACTAAAAGGAGTTCTCTCATTCTGATTGATATTAATTATCTTACAGGATTAATGGTTTCTCAAAAAAAAATTAAAAAAGCAAAGGCTAGCAGACTCTCTAAAGTCCCCTATGGTACTAAAAGACAACAAAAGTTAAAGATCCTAACAATGGAGTCTTTCCTCTTATCTGCCCTCTTACCAGTGCCCAGAGCACCACTATACTGTCTATAACAAAGAAAAATTCACCTTCCAAGAGACTGAAACTGGAATTTTGATGTAACAAGGTAGGAACGTGAATATTACACCTTGCAGCACTTTGAATGAGTAATTTACTACCTGAACCTTGAACACAATGGTACATTTTATATTGCATTTATTTTAAGCTGTCTATGCATTTCTTCTACACACACAAGCCAAAATCCACATGGCTGTTCTTACAGAAATAACTTGATCATCTTAGAAGCTCACACTTGTTTCAGTTCAGTGAATCAGCTCACAATATTTTATGCATTCCCTTTACACGTATCTACATCTAAGGTCCTCATCCTGGGCTTCATTTATATTCAATGGAGATCTGGTAAATGAGTCTAGAACATGGGCTATCTTAACATAAAACAGATGTCTACATCTGCTCAGATATATCATATCCTGACTTCTACCAATTATAACAACTGGATATCCAACGGTGAGAGAGATATCCCTGGGTAACTGCCTCAGATGTAGACAGAAATCCTAAATACCGTCACCCCGAGTTCCTGCAACAGCTTTATATTCTGTCAAGCATGGAGCTTTGGACTCAGAAGTTTATAGATGTAAAAAGTAACCATTTTCCTTTTCTTTGAGTAGATACAAAGGGAAGCTAATGTAAGGTACAACACTAGCAAAAATCAGTTACCTGTTACTGATCCGTAGTCTTCAACAAAAGGGGTGAAAATTTTCTCTCTGTAAGTAGCAGAAGTCACTTGAAAAGGCTTGGTCATTGACAACTTTCTGAGTCATTTTCATAAAACACTGAGATTGTATGAACTACAGTAAAAAGCACTGATTGCCACTTCAAGACTTCTATTTGAAAGCACAGGACGCCCCCCCTGCTGCCTTTCTTCATCCTGTGTAATATCTTGCAGAAATTCTGTAAACCCATTTTCTTAAAGAAAAAAATCACTGCCATTAGTGTCTTTCGGGACACCTCCTATAAATAGTTAAAAGTGCCCTGCTTTACTCAGTTTAATTATTTATTTGAAGAATAATTACTTTAGAAGTCAGATCCATTATCATGGAAGTTGTAAATGATCCTGAAACCAAAATGAATGCTGTCTTCTCAAGATCAGTAACCTTAGCATTACAGACACTATTTTAATTGTTGTTTCATTGCAGAATCCATATAGAATAAGAATGAAATGTCAATCTCAGACTGTCCTGAGATTTAGTTTAGAAGAGCTAATAAAACCTACAGATAACAAGACATGAAGGATTTCCCATTGCAGATGCTTGTCTGTGCCTGTCAAAGTCTTGCAGAAAATAATATATCCCTCGGCAGCAACGGAATAGGTAAAAGAAGTAGTATTAATGGAGACTCAGTAAGAAATGTTAATATATTATGATAGAATATCGTTGTTAAACCTAGAGTCAATGAACTTGAATTATTTTCTCTCCATCAAAACCTAATCCTTCCACTCACACATACGTGTGAAAAGTAGATTCCTACCAAGACCGAAACTGAACATGCTTCTACTCAATAAAGCAAGGTAAAATTGGTTTATTAAATTTATTAAATATTCAATTGATTTCTTGACAGTTTGCACACATCTGCCCAGTGAAACAACAACCTTGCTCACCTCTCAGAAGGGCAACGAACTTTTTCACTAAACATATTGTTGCAGTTAAGCACTTTCACAATGCTCATCTCCTGTCACTGAACAGAACATGTGGACTGGGTCAGACCAAAGATCTGTCCAACCCACTAACCTATCTCCAGTAGCAGCTGAAGGCAGATGGCCAGGGGAGAGCTGAAGGCTACAGCCTGAAGTCTGACACTTCCCTTAACAGTCCCTCAGCTGACAATCATCCACAGCCCAGGGACTGCTGGAGCTGTGTGGGGTTTCTTTGCTCCTAGTCACATCCACTGGACATCCCCTCCCACAATGTGCCCAGGCTGCCCCTCAAGCCATGGAAACCTTCAGCTTTCAGTATTACTTTTAGCGCAGGATGTTACATGAAGACCAATCCTATCCAGCCTCTCTGTGCAAGAGTTGGCAGTAATTGCGTTCTGTCTGTGCAGATTTTCCAGTTGTGCCTATTTAACCATTAGTCTTCATTTCTGATTCTGTACCGCTCTTCCTCGTCATACCCTTTTCTATATCTAGCATATTTGCACTCACACATTTGTGCTTTATTATTGTGTTGCGTTGTTTTGTATTTCGGTGCTTTCCTGGAAAATGTTTTGTTCCATGACCTAAAAGCAGCCCAGGCATTTCCCTTTACCCAGAATCAACACTGTCACCATCTCAATATTGTTTCTCAAGAGGAACATTCCATAACATGGAGAATAAGAGGAATTTTGTTAGGTACAAACAAAGGGGTTTGCTTTTGTTACTCAGAAAAGAGCCTACTATCTGTTCTCACCTGTGTAAGGTTCACTCCCACACCTACCCTGTATCGCTAGTTCATTTCGGCAGATTTAAATACTTAAGGGCAAGTTTTGTATTATTTCTATCAGAAGCCAACTTTCTAATTTCTGAACATATAAACTGTTGTTTTTTCAACCATCTTTCAGGGCTTGCTATATTGGATTTGAAACCTTCTCTACTTCTCATTTACTATATGCCATGTTTTTTAATTGCAACCAAAATACCATCTGTGCTAAAATTTGTTACATGAGGTTTTTGCTTTGGATATCAACTATTTCTCTAAAATATCACTTAAAATCAATTAGTCACTTTGGACATAAATATAAACTAAACAAACAGTTACATATATCTTATGCCTTTTTTCCTTTAGCTTTTATGGTATTTTGAGAAGCACCAGATTCGCCTGACGAATGGTTGCCTATTTAATGACAACAGATAAAAATTCTGTAACAGCAGCTGGGAAAAGATACAGGGGGAAAATATATCACTCTGCTTATCATCATGCTGAATGAAGCAAAATATCCTGAAGCCTAAACTAGTGACTAAGAAGACTCATATCTCCTCCATCCGTCCTCAAGGCTGGTGTCAGCCACGGGGCGATGGCCAGTGAGGATCCCATGCCCTTCAGCAAGCTGGGGGCTGGTCTGGGGAGGCAGAGATACAGACCCCAGGTGGGAGAAACTCCTGTTGCAGGAGTGGGAAGACAAAGTTACCGCCACAGCTGAGCCAAGATGGAGAATGAGTTGGGAAGGTAGCTCAGGATTTGCAGTTATCTTTCAGGCAGGAATACAAACTACAGAGGCTAGAGACAAGCCTTTTTTTTTTTTTTTAATCTAATTAGAGATTGTCTTTTGCCTGTGCTGCCAACCTAAATGTTCAAAAATCATAAATCAGGATCCCAAGCACAAGAGGTCTGACTTTAAAAAGCAGGAACTTTAAAAAAAAAGCATTGTCCATCTTTGCCCCTGAACATTATTACAAGAAGGTTTCCAAGGCTTTGAAGGGCACCAGCATTACACATCTGAACTTCTGGAGCTGCAACAGCTACAGACTTCATTGGAATTCCTTTGTTTTTTTCTTCATTTTTGTTATTGCACATCTCCACATAGCGGGCCTTTAATATCACACAATGCCTTGACACCAGATTCCTGGGGACCACAGGTGAAGTCAGAGAGACATTCCAGGGTCTGTGGGCTTCTCTGACCTTCACTGGGCTGCAAAATTAGCCAAGGTATACTCCTCCCTGCACCCCGTCAAAAACACCTCCATGATCTCCATGTTAATATTTACATTGTGTTGGCACCTGCAGCATGCTGGATACTGCCTCTATGTAAGATGTGGGGCTTTTGGCTGTGTACTCACAATCAGGTTAATCTCCTTTAAGTACGGGTTGCTACTAAGAAGGAAACTCCATCCTGCCATTTGCTGCCCAGTCTGTAGAGCAGACACTGTGATAATGGAGGAAGATGGATCATGGAAGTGGTCCAGTTGAAAAAGTGATCTAACAAAAAATTACTGGATCATTTTCAACATTGGCTCTATGAGGTGATTCCCCACAGAGTCCTTCAACCATTAATGCCACCACAAAGGAGAGGTCAGGGACACAGAGACGTCCCTTCAGTCTGCACTTAGACACAGTTAAATTGCACTCATGGAAACACAGATGAATTCCCTGAGATCATTTGACAATCCTGCAAGTCAGGACTGTTTTTCCGCCATGCTTAGAGGCCAAGCTCTTTTTAAAGAGGACCCAAATATGGGATGGGATATTACAGATGTCGTAGTTCTTTCTTTCATCAGTCAGATCTTCAGATTACAAACCCTTCAGGGCAGCGTTCACCCATCTTCCTGCCTCTACAGAAAGGGCTTTACTTGGCATTTTAAGTAAATGTGCTGGGTAATAGAAAAACCATAGAGGGAGAGGATGATGCTACTGTCGTTTCTAGCAGGGGCCCAAATAAAGCTTGCTCCTCTTACATAAGTTATACAATAATGAATAACTGCATTTTGCACAATGAATCTGGAAACAGACCAGTTCGCAACCATAAAGAATCCTTCTTGACTAAATCAGCTTAAACTCACTGCCCCTTAACAGAAAGTTTACAAAGCCTGTAGGTCACATGCATGCTATTTTATCTCCTTTCTCCTGGTGTACATGCAGTTTAGACCTCTAACGTGAATTTTAAAGGATTGCAGATCTTGGAGCATATCACTAAGAAATGAGGGATTTGGAAAGTAAAAGAACAAGACTTGCTATTAGAGTACAACAGTTTACGTTCACTTTTTAAGTCTTAAGAACTGCCAACAATTGCCTTGAGAAGGCAGAGCCCCAAATGAAGTAAGCCCTGTAGGCCAGGCAAACAAAGATGTCATTTTAAGCAACTTGGTGCGCGTAATAAAACAGAATCTAACTTTAAAGAGGTTTGAGGTTGTTTTTTTCCTGAAATCCCTAAAACAGACGCTTTGCTACTGTTGGGAAACAGTTTTACTGAGAACGCCTCTGATTACTTTGCATGGACATGAATAATGGAAGAACACAGTCATTGCAGTAATCGTCTTGGGGGGCTTTCCCAGCACCTCCTTCTAAGCTGCTAAGAAGCATGAATGAAAGCAAATTACAGCCTCAGCTAGGTCCTCCCTGCCTGCCTCAAAGTCCCCCAGGTAGGGGCCCGGCTGCTGGTTTGAGATCTGCAGTTTTCCGGCCGATGTGCTCGCAGGGTGCCTGCTGTACACACCTCAGCCTGCACAGCACGGCGTACGCGCTGTACGTACCGCAGTCTATGCAGTACAGGGTACATGATGTATGCCTTTCTTTTGGGCATAGACATAGATTTGTAATTCAGGACCAAAGCAAATTAGCAGACACCAACTTACACACCAAGGATATATTTTTTAATTACTTTTTGCTATATACCATAAAAAAACTGTCTGGAGGGCTGGGCCCAGAGAGTGGTGGTGAATGGAGTTAAATCCAGTTGGCGGCCAGTCACAAGTGGTGTTCCCCAGGGCTCGGCATTGGGGTCAGTTCTCTTTAATATGTTTATCAATGATCTGGACGAGGGGATCCAGTGCACCCTCAGTCAGTTTGCAGATGACACCAAGTTGGGTGGGAGTGTTGATCTACTTGAGGGTAGGAAGGCTCTGCAGAGGGATCTGGACAGTCTGGATCGATGGGCCGAGGCCAATGGTATGAGGTTCAACAAGGCCAAGTGCCAGGTCCTGCACTTGGGTCACAACAGCCCCGTGCAGCGTTACAGGCTTGGGGAAGAGTGGCTGGAGAGCTGCCTGGCAGAAAAGGACCTGGGGGTGTTGGTCGACTGGTGGCTGAATACGAGCCAGCAGTGTGCCCAGGTGGCCAAGAAGGCCAACAGCATCCTGGCCTGTATCAGGAACAGTGTGGTGAGTAGGACTAGGGAAGCGATCGTCCCCCTGTCCTCGGCACTGGTGAGGCCCCACCTGGAGTACTGTGTCCAGTTTTGGGCCCCTCACCACAAAAAAGACATTGAGGTGCTGGAGCGGGTCCAGAGAAGGGCAATGAAGCTGGTGAAGGATCTGGAGAACAAGTCTCATGAGGAGCGGCTGAGGGAAGTGGAGTTGTTCAGCCTGGAGAAAAGGAGGCTGAGGGGAGACCTTATTGCTCTCTGCAGCTACCTGAAAGGAGGGTGTAGAGAGGTGGGGGTTGATCTCTTCTCCCAAGTAACAGGTGATAGGACAAGAGGAAATGGCCTCAAGTTGCACCAGGGGAGGTTTAGACTGGATATTAGAAAAGATTTTTACACTGAAAGGGTTATTAAGCATTGGAACAGGCTGCCCAGGGAAGTGGTTGAGGCACCATCCCTGGAGGTCTTTAAAAGATGGGTAGACACAGTGCTTAGGGCCATGGTTTAGTGGCGGACTTGGCAGTGCTAGGTTAACAGTTGGACTTGACGATCTGAAAGGTCCCTTCCAACCAAGGCAATTCTATGATTCTATGATAAATGAAGATTGAAAATTCTTGCAGACAGTCTAAGCTTAGGCCTTCTTTTCAGACCAATACAATTTTATCTTTTGAAAAATAATTCAATAAGTCAATATTAATTCAATAGTTAAAAAACAGTTTAGTAAATCTTTTGTAAGAGAAACCTCACCAAGTGGCACCTACTCACAAAAGCAGCACAGGGTAACATAACCACAACTTTGCTTCTGCTACTGAGCAGGTTGGCTTGCCCCTGTGCTTTTCAGTTACAGTAGCTTTGGTTATACTTTTATCTATAAAAATACAGTCTGCATCTGACAGCATGGAACAAACAGATTTATTTCAAATGTGGAAAACTATAAAGAAATAACAATAATAGGATCTCCTGCTTGCATGTGAGAGAGTGAATGAGAACATAACAAATTCACCTACACAATAATCTATCTGAATGAAGTCAGAATTTCAGCTCCAGTGACCTTGTGGTCATAAGGATCACAAATCGCAAGACAGAAAAGGTTATTGGGACTTTAGTCAGACAGTTGTACATTGCTACAATACAACCTACACTTACTGTATCTCCAAAACTAGTTTTCTTAAGACAGAAGTTAGGCTTTCTCTCATGTTTACAAAGTTTACAAAACACAACTCACAATAAGTCACACTGTTGCTCAAGAGCAGTAAGTGAAATATCTGCGTTTAAAGATGAAAAAAACCCAAAATGGAAGAAAACAAAGAAAGTGACAAAAATACAGACATTATAAATTTGCTCTGGTGAATTTGGCATAGTCCTCCATACAAGAAAGTCCTTTTTAAGGGAGCTGTGGCTGTTCAGCAGAATATAGTAATATTGAATATAGCAGAATATAGTGACACTGACAGGAATCTTATGGTAAACTTGATAGCAAGAAAATCAAGATTTTAAGATATGTAGAAAAATATGCTTGGAGAACTAAATTAATAGAAATGCTCCTATTTACAAAATCAGTAATACATCCATTCTTGTTTGCTTTAGTCAACATACACCGAGTTACACCCCCTCTGGGGCTTGGCTGAGCTGTGTAATTCCTAAAAGACGCCCCTGTTTTGTAGCAATTCCTAAACCCCAAAATGTATCAAAATCACATTTAGGTTCTTTCCAGGCTGTAAAGGCACAGAAATGTTACTCTACAGCTTCAAAATTCACAGCTCTCCCTGCCCATGGGTGGTGAGTCCTCCAACTCGTGGAATACCACATAGCCATAAATACTACCAAAATTAAAAATATATAGCCCTGGTAAGAACACCAGAGTGTAGATCTCTGCTGCTATTCATATCTAACTTTTCATGCCATCTTATTAAGGACTATGTGAGTATATAATGTAATTTAGAAGAGCTTTTCTGCTCATAAAGCTATGGCATCTCTAGAGGAGTTAATATTTGTTCTGGGGATCAACAGGCCCTACAACTGAAATTAAAGATGACTTTTTCATCTAGAAAATCCTTTCTAAGCCTCATTGACTTAGTGCCCCATACACAATCTAGAGTTTGGAGCAAAAGCAGAGACCACAGAGCCATAGAGTCTGATGACAGAAAAAGACAGTTATTGGAGGGGTTTTATCCGATTTGATCCTACTCAGAGTTTATCTCAATTTCACACCATGTTTTAATCAAAGTAAGCTTTTATGAACATCCACTTCTACTTATTCTAATGAATCCTAGGACTGAGAAACCCATATGCTAGAAAGCAGGACCTAGCTATTAAAGTAATTCTCATTAAGTAACATAAAATTCAAAGAAATACATTTCAAGAATCACTGAGCAAAAGGAACTAGGACACAGACACACTCACTAGGCATTTATTAACTTTCCTTGGATAACAACAGTTAATTGCATGAACAGGTTACAAAGAACATAATTTTGCAGAACCAGATCAAGCAGGTGCACAGGCTCTATGTGATTTGTCCACTTTGGTATCAGAAGTGCCATGAACTGCGTAAGAAGAGGCACCCAAGTGGGAAGGCATCAGCCATCCTCATGCCCTGCCCCTCCCAGGAACCGTGCGTTGAGGATATGTATTCTGAATGGTAAATCTTTTCAAAGCCCCCAGATCCCTCCTTAGACAAATACCAAACAATTCAAAAATGTGTTTCATTTCCCCAAGGACATCAGATTGAGAGGAAATTCAAAACACAGGGCTGCTTTCTAAATTTGCCTTTATGCAACTTCATGTTTCAAAGAATTAATATACAGTGCCAAAAACTGTATGATAAAAATGAGAACAGTATCTCAGGAAGTCTCATTTTCCTTTGCAAGGCTATCCATACAATATTTTAGGGACGTATGCTACCCAGACCACCTCAGACCGTGATCCCCTATTATGTTGAAAGGAAGCAAACAAGTATTAGAGGTAGAATAGTGTCTTCATGACAGTTTAACTGTTTCACATATTTGTTTTGTGATAATGTCTGCAGTCCAAAAGTGAATGAGAGCACTAATACTCCTGTGCATTCAGCACGTGTTGTTTAGAAATATGGTAAATTACTCAAACAGTTCAGAAACATATTTCTAGATGAGGATGATCACAGAGCAAGTCAATGGAAATCTGCATGCCTACCACAGGTAGGTGGGAACTCTCACAAAGGATTTAGAGTCTCAGTAACAAAAGGAAGTGAGACCGACATCCCTGCCAAACAGCACAGAAAAAAACTGGGACATTATTTAGGGTACGTATATTTGGCTTACATCTAGAAAATATTTTTCTATAAAAATATGTATCAGAATATACACACAGATAGGGCAGGGATCATCACTAGAAATCTAGCCAACAAGACATTTTGTTCTGGGATTAGTTCTCAGAAAAGGATCAAAATCCCAGACCCATTAAATTAGGGGAAAATTCATTGTGTGGAAGCGAGGATGGTTGGATTTGTTGGGGCCCATATAACACCGCAAACATGACTGCAATCCCTGAATGCCTACCTGGGGGTGAAAAAAAGTTACTGAGCTTACAAAAGCCATCCATCTCTCAGCAAAAGCAAATACCACAAGGGCTGTTCCACTCCATGATTCACTGTTAAATGTTTTAATTCCGGTGAGCTCTGGGGTCTCTGTTGTCACTTCTTCACAACCCTTTACGCGTGTGCTTAATTTGACACACAGAGCCAAAGATTAGTTCCAGCAAAGTCCTGCGATATCCTTAACCGTAGGATCAAAAAACTCCTACTGACTTCAAGTGTGAGAGATCAGAGACTGAAGGATCAAGCTTTATAGCAAGTAGGGTCAAGCAGAAAGTTTCCAACCCACAATATGAGCTCTGAGCTCTGATTTTCATTATATATCACTGCTCTTCTCTGAAGGACTATTGTCTCTCCAGCATGGCAGTTTCTCCTTTTTTTTCTGAATGGCCATTATCAGATCACAGCTTTACACTGAAGTTGTTTATAAATGTTCCTTATGACATTTCCTTTATTTTTTTATAAGCCATTTTTCCAACATGAAACAGGACATTTATTGTTCATATATAAGAGGCAATGAACCTGCAAAAGCAGCCTTCATAAACCCTGGAAACCTCCTCAACAAGCAAAATGACTGTGATGGACATTCATAAATCACTCCATATCATTCATCATAATTCCTGAGGTTTCATTAATTCCTAGAGGAATGCATAAATGTAATGCACATCTTAAGGAGCCAGCAGGTTGGCTTGCTCTCTAGGCAGAAAATAAATACGATGCTCTCTTCCTTACTCAAGAGATGCAGGTTTTGCATGTGCACACAGCAGAAAATCGATGTCACTCAAAATGTGGGGATATTCTCCTAGACAGCCCTACGGGCATCAATTTTGTTTTCAAAATGGGCAAATGTTCAGTCCTAATCCTGCCCCCACTGAACAAAATGGACATTTTTCCCTCCGAAGCTCAGGCAGAATTAGATGTATAAGGCTTTTGTTCTACCTCTGATTTTGAGCAATCAGGTTAAGAGTGCAGATTTGATTTGCAGGAGAACTGAGGGTCCACAGGTGTCTGGGCCAGTGCTGCCCAGGACCCTTCGAAGAGGATACCTGCAGCAAAGTAGGGTCTAGCTAAACTGTAATAGCTTGGAGGATCACGGAGACAGCATATGTCTATAAGAATCCATTAAAAAAAATAAATAAAAAAAGACAAAATCTTTTCTTTTAAAGCTGGCAAGCTGATAAAAAAGAAACAGACAAAAAAAAGCCTTTTCAGTGAAGCCTGGTGCTACGCAAGAATTTGCGTTCCCTGCAAATGCTAAAGCAAGTTTGACATCCTGTGGCCAGAGCCAGCATGGGAACGACTCACCCTTTCAAAACCTGGGCTCACTCACTCGGGAGATAATCCTGCTCCCGAGGGCGTACATATTCCTTTGAGATGGGTGTGACAGTCTTGTGACAAGCGAGTAAGTATCCCGGAAGAAAGCATACAAATGTGCACGCTAAATATTTCTGTCAGGGCAAGACTAGGAGCTGAGAGAGAGTGATTCCATGTGAAAGCCCGCTGGCCATCATCAGAGGGTAAACACGGGATGGGGCTCCTTTGTAGCCCTGAAAGTCTGTGTGGCCTCTCAGCTTGAGGTGACCCTCTGCACTGAAAGAGAGATGCAAATACAAATAAGGGACCTGAGACTGGAAAAGAAAAAAACAAAATAGAGCACAAAAAGACTAGTTTTTCCTGAGAGAAACAGGTGCGAGATGAAATGTAAATATCTCTGAAAAGATTATTTAGTCATAATCATAAGGTCTGTTTAAAAGTCTGCTGCTTCTTTTTCCAGCCCAGATCTCACAAAAGAATGAAAAGATGGCCTTAAAATATCTGTGATAATTGTTATAAACCAATCACATGTAGCAATCTGGGCTTATTGATGCACAAACAACGCACTGCATCAATCATTGTAAACCTTTCCAAACCTACGTGTGCACGTAATTTGGAAGAACTCATCCTACAGCAAAGATAGCAAGGCAATTTGCTAGAGCTTAACATGTAACAAATTATTTCTGTTGAAAGAGCAAATGATAACAAAAGGGATATCTCTAGATTTATGGATGTGAGGTAAGACCCAGCATTTCAGCTGTACAATACCTGTGGATAAGTCACTTTTGCACAATTTACAGGTTGTCTTTGAACTTTCAAGACTGTCGATATACTTTTAAATAGAAGTTAATAGATTTATTGCTAGATTTATTAAGATAGAATGAGTATTATTTACTCTTGTTTTCTTTTCCAGAGGAAAAAAAGAAAAAAACTGTCATCCAGCACATATTATATATTCAACCATGGCAAGCTTTCCAGGTTAAATGAACAGTCTTTGAATGAGGCTACAGAATGGTCACGTTGGGTAAAATAACCGATTGCCACATAATCTTATTCAAATTATTCACCCGCTGTGAATTGCTTTCTAGTATCTTGCTCAGGACAGATATAAACCTCTTACCATTTTTGAATAGTAGTGTTCTGACTTTTCAAGAAGTAAATGTTTTTGTTTTTCAACAACCTTTATTTAACCTTTTAAAAACACTATATTTTATTTTATGTTAGAATATGCAGCAGAAGGTTAAAAAGGAGAGACAAATTCCAATCCCGAGGACACAAAGCAATGAAGCATTTTGAGAATTCGATTCCTTCCTCTTGTAAATTTTTTTTCCAGTTAATTTCAGGATATTCTGGTTTTGTTCATGTGCAGCCCAAAGCAAATTCCTAACTGGAAACTTTAAGTGTTAGAATGAGAAGTTATTAATGATATGAAAGAACACGCTGAACTCTATGCCAGCTTATCATAAAAAATAGGTCTTAACTATAAACATAGAATTAAGGTAGTTCATAATAATACAAGCATTGTTTTGGATTCAAAGTAGACTTTCCAAGGCTTGAAATTAAAGAAAAAAAATTAATAGTGAATTTCACAGATTTTTTTTTATCAAAATAATTCCAAGAAAATAACCCCTGCACTGTTACCTCACATAACCATTCTTATAACTATAAACCTCATTGCAGCTGATTTGATTTCCCTCCATGCCTGAAAATCCAAAAGCCTTCAATGGTGATTCATTACACCAAGATTGTGACCAACTGCCTATTTAGGCCAGTCTATGTTTCATCCAAATTAAGATGAAGGTTACAGCCACTTCTATTAACTAACGCTGAGTCAGCAATAAAGACTCCTGGGATTTTACATGTGTTCACAAGGTGAATAGGAGCACAACTCCTTGTGCTTAGTTTATTCATTGAAAAAGCTGTCATCAACCTAAATAATTAATTTACGCAAAAGCATACAATGCGTGTTAACTAGAGATAGATAGCTACTCCAGACATAACAACACATTACTGCAAACCATGCCTGCTTATTTCTAAGGTTTTTCACTTCTATTTTTAAATTATTCCATATTAGAAAATTATTATGCACACATCCTTGCAGTTGATGACAGGGAGAATTAGGGCAGTCAATGAAGAGAAGCGGCTCCCATCCTCCATAGCAATACTCAAACACTGACCCTCTAGCCTGTGGAATGGGGAACTATTTAAACCTTCCTGAGTTACAGAAGAACTTCAGCTGTGCAGATGAATACACAGACTGCTGTGGAGAGCTTGGGTTTCTTTAGCAGGTGTGCAAACACACAGGCGCTTGGTCTTCACTTTGCAAAGGTAGTTGGTGGCAATTATAATCAGAGGGGAGATGTGTCACTCCAAATTTGTGAGCTGTTATTCATCAATACTTGCACTAGGAAACATAAGATTATTCTGCAAGATGCTGAATGTTCTTGTTGATTGAAACTATTTAAGGATGTCAAATCAAGGCTTTTCTTTACGCTGTACCACACCTGTTCAATTTCTATTTCATTGTTATCACAACCGCAACAAAAATAAGCACTTCGTGTACAAAAGGCCCCACTAGCATTTCCAAAGATGAGAATTTGGTTTGCAAACTAGCTTGATTTGTAGAGTAAAAATCACAAGGGTACTTATATGTAATTTTCAAACATAATTATAGGCACCTTAGAACTAAACTTTTAATGGCATGTAGGCAAATTTTTAGGTAAAATGATATCTTTAAAAAGCCGTCTGGTATCCAACACACATTGTTTAAATATCTGACCATAAAAGACACATTTTCAAAAAGGACAGAATCCTATTGCATGTCAATGTCATTTCTGCTCTCGTTACATTAACGTTTCCTAGAAAAATTTTACTCCAGCCTTCCATACTAGGCATTTTTAGGTCACTGACATTGGCATCTTTACTTTTGCAAAACGTGCCACAGAACCCATGCACTGGAAGTCTTTCTCATCCCAAACCTACCTTCAGGACAAAAGCTGTATGAGCAGCAACCGTTGGACAATTCGGGTAGCAAAATTAGGTGTGGGGGAAGTGGGATGGACTGAAGGGTCTGTTTTGGAGAGCAATCCCCTTGCAACTCTCATGCTTATGGTTCATGCATCTTCTGTGGGTGTACAAAGTACTTTTAAGGCACAATCCAGCCTGCGCCCCTTCAGAGAGTCCTGATTTTATCTATGCATGGAGCATGTTGTGTAAATGGAAATCTAGCTTGTGAGAGGCTGTTTCTGCTCCCTGGCTGGATGACTGAAGTTTTAGAATTAGAGTGGTGATCACATACAGTATAAATAACAAATACTTCTCCAGATGCATATTGAGGTCTGCATACATTTGTGCAATCAAAACACAACACTGGGGAAAAAAATCAATAAAAGCTTAGGAACAACAAAAAACCTGGGCCAAGAATAAACAGAACCATTGCTGTGCTAATAGATACTTTCTAGCAGGTGGAATCTTGCTCTTATATCATGTCCAAAATACAGCAGGAATTGTTCCATGCTCTGACATCTGGGCTGTAACAGCATGACCTCTAATACCATGCTGCATATAACTTTGGTGCAGGCTCAGAAGAAATTGGGAACATGAGTTGCTGCAGAAAAAAAGGAGTAATAATATTTGGCTTGCAGAATCAGAGTGAAGGGTGATTTATCTGCAGATTCAAAACACCATCAGTGAAATCTCAGCGTACTTAGAGTTGGCCTATTTAGCTATTTAACTGATGGCTGGTGATTAATGTAGATATAAAACTTTGAAATGGCTTTTTATTGGAATGCAAAGTTCATAGTGGTTTATGTTTTCCATTTTCGGTTGTTTTCTGAAATTAAAGAATTTCTAGAATATGAAGAACATGAATGGGAATGCTGAAATGCAGCAGTTTTGAATGCTTTCAAAATAGCCGTGATGAGAAGAAAGTCGTTTTAGACTTTAATTTGATTTGATAGTAATAATGAGGGACAATTGTTTTAATTTGTTATTCACCGTGTTTTGGACAACTGACTGACAGATTCAAGTGCATTTTTTAAAATTAATAAATTGTTAACTTCATTGTGCAGCATTATATTTTCCCCAGCTACTAATACAGTTTTCTAATTTAACCACTGGGTTTCTTATTCAAATCACTATTTTTAATTATTGACACATAAAACAATCAAATAGGATGCTTCAGAGATAAATTAGCACCATATTAGACAGAATCAATCTGAACATATTCACTAATTAAGTTGACGACTCACCAACATGACTTCGATATGCACAATTATGACTGCTGAACTAAACAGTCCAGGTTTTCCAGCAGTTTGAAGGCAAGCTCAGCAACAAACAAAGAAAAGATGCCTAAACAGACTGCTGTCTGAGACAAGATTAGCTCTCCTTTCAGGATCAAATCCAGTGCTCATTTAGGCAAGAGGACACTTCATTCGTATTTGCACAGGCACTAGATCAGCTTTTTAGTAATAGATTTGGAGGAGGGAGAAGCCATTCTTTTCTTGGTCACTGAAAGAACTTCCAGTGATGGACAATAAGGATCACGGCACCATTTTCATCTGTGATAAGTTACAAGATACACTGAAAACAAAGCAAAACTACTAGGCTGGAGATTTGCTGACTTGAATGCATCCTTTGCAACTTCTGCCCCAAAATGTCAGCATTATTAGGGGGACTAATGTCCCTACTCATAAACACGCAGGACCGGGTTATTGACTGGCTTGCCCTATACACACACACAAACACAATGTTTAGGGCAGGCTACGCAGACAGAGATTCTGCACAGCATTTAAAATACTGCCCATCTACTTTTCTAGAGAAATTCAGAGGTAATAGGAAATGGATAGACAGGCTCTGACCATAGAGGAGCAGACAAACCAGTAGAGATCAGCTAAGCTGGAATAAAAGGGGAAAATGGGCCAGTGACTTACAGTGTTGCAGGTACACACGGACCACAAGCTCCTGTTGCTGGTGGGTACCAGCAATGAGGGCTTACACACAAGACTCTGCAGGGTCAAGGCCTTCATCTGCTTGCTAAGATCAAACCCTTGAAAAAGTGTTTGCTGTATGTGATAAAACAGCCAAAGATCACGCACTTTCTCCTGTTGCAGCCAAAGTCTTAGTGAGATGATACGTCAGAGCATTATGTACTGGGACTTGCTCTCAAAATGAGACTCCACGAAATATGCAGAGCTTTGCAGTGTGTTTTGTTCCTCTTGCCACCTATTCCCCTCTCCTATGAAATTGGTCTGCTCCTGTTTGTGGTGATGTGAAATACAGAGATTTCATGTTCAGTACACAGCCGCTGCACCTTGGCATGGCATTATGCATAGCAGCTGAGGGCTTAGTGCCACCAGCACTCCCCCAATCTGTCCAGGACCCTGATGCAGCTGGAGCCTTGGCAGGTCGGCACTTTTACAGGCACTGTGAGATGCAAGTTTTGATCTGCTTGTTCCAACTCAAATGTTAATGTTTTCTCCCCACGCTTTTCAATCATAAATAATTATCCATGAAAAAACAACGAGTTAGGTACCAGATTTCTCTCACCTTTCTACAGTGTTTTGAAATTGCTTTTACGTAGTCTTTTGGTTTTCTGCTCCATCTTCTCCTGCTCTTCCAACTGCTGCTTGGCAACACAGATTACTGTGCAAAATATGAGCTCTCAAAGATTGCTCAGTTCAATAAAATTTTAACCAGCAGCAAACATGCAATGTAATTGAAATGCAGTATTTCAACAGAATAATTGTGGGTTTGGTTTGGGTTTTTGTTAAGGCTGAAAGATTCTATATTGATGGGACAAGATGGCTTCTGCTCAAGTGGACCAAACAAGGCATATGCAAGAATTTGAAAGATTAAAGCCTTGTTGGTGTGGGGACTGTTGTAACATCTCCACTGTGAAAGGACCACATTCACTGCGCATCTTACACACTAGCTACTAGATACCATCCTGTCACCTGGATGGTATGGTATAAACTAATTTACACTGTTTAAAACTAAGCAAAATGGGGTGTAGAGGACATTAGTTAATAGCTAAAAATTAGGAGGCATAAACAGTCCCCTGCATATGAATGGCAATTTAATATGGCCTGGGGAATTTTCTAGCACTGTTTGAAAATGCAAAATGACGTGGTTTCATAGAGTCTTGACTACTTCCACGATACGAGCGTTTTCCTTTGCATGACCAGGGTTGGTTTTTTTTGAGAAATCAGTTTTTCATTCTACCTAATGAATGCCTTTTCCAGAAAAATCCTGGTTTTCCACTGGCACTTCTTTTCATTATACGACTTGCCTTTCAGATAGAGATGGCGTTAAAAAATAACCTAGGTTCAAATGGGATAGAATAGCTGAGAGGCTTTTTCCTTAGATTTTAACTTTTTTTTTCTCCATATATTCTCCTATATTCAACTCATTCCCCATTTTGTTTTTCACAGACTTTATTATCCATATTCTGAAAATACCTTATTTTTATATCTCCCGTCTGATATTTTTGTACTGTTGCCCTGGGGTTTACGGTACAGTGTGTGCTAACTGGACCCCAAGTAGGTGCATTGTGCTCTCCAGGTTAGTTGGAGTTATGATACAGTCTCTAGCAGAGTCTCCCTCTCTCTCCTCTCTCTCTTTTTATTAATCTTTGATAACCCTCTTTTTCATCTGCACACTACACCCTTCTAATTTACGGATGCTTTTAAAACTCAGGCATGGGATTACTTCATTTGATTCATGGAAGGCCACGAGCACTTCAAATTAACCTTTTGCTTCCTTGGGAAAAAAAAAATTTACTTTGGGGATTTGGTTCACCTGTTGAGAAAGAAACTGTCTCTTCTTATTTACTGAGATTGCCTCAGTACCGCGGAGATGACTCATGCATACTCTGCAGGGCTTAGATGGCACCGTAAATTCACTGCCGGACACCATGGACCCCGTCCAGAGCAAACTGAGGTCAAAAAAATCATTCCTATTGACTCCAATGCCAAACCTACATTATACTGAGTGCACTTTGTTCCCACAGAAATTAATGGAAGAAGTTGGTGTTTAGTATATAAAAGAACCATCCAAAGGTGACAATGTATTATCTACTAAAAACAACAGCATGAAGTGACATCATCATGCCACTGACAATTGTATGCCCTGACCTTTCCATATCTGTTTATCATAATTTATTTAAAAAGGTGTCCAGAGAGAGATGTGGCCAGTGTCCAAAGCCCTGCTTTTCTACCAGCCCACCGAGAGGGCACAATATTTGCAAATACCTCAGTAAAATGAGAATAACTCCCTAATGGAAAAAGCCATAGAGACCACTCGAAAGGAAAGCTCACCTGGGATGGCAAGTAGAGGTCTGCAGGGCTGATCTTTAGTATGAGGCATGTGAAATTCTAAGAGTGCGAGGGACTATTTTGTCAGGGTCTACAGAAGAGCTAAGGAAAGTGTTCACACACATATCACCAAAATGCTGAAAGAGTTTGGCTGTGAGCAAAACAAATATGATGACTCCATTTCCCGATATATACATCAGAGTTGGAGTGCAAACACTTTCAAGCGCTGGATGTGGTTGCTGTGTTTGAGAAACAGCTAGATCAGAGTTTTTTCATCCCTGTCTCTGGCCATGAGACTGGAAGTGTCACACCAGAGCACTGAGAAAATAAAACAAGGCAGGGAGAGAAAGAAGAGCAAACACTGAATTTTGTTTCTGCTTTTCTAAGCATTTTACAAACAAGAACGTGGCAATTAGAAAATGAACCAGAAACTGTGTTAGTATTAGTTTAATACTATTTTCCTTTTTTACAAGTTTCTTCTCTGTCCCCCTCAGTATTCAGTGACAAAACTGAACCTTTAAATCTGGTCCACAGGCCTGGTGTAATTGCTTGACTGCAAACTGCTTTACATAACTACTGTAATAAGCAGCACAATTGTATTGTTCAAATACTGTTAGTGTGCATACCATTTTACAAGCCTGCAAGAAAAGGCATGAACCTTGGAGGGCAACGGTACTTTGTGAGGGTTTAATACAATGCCACACTGTCCATGCCCAGCAGGGCAGAACAGGGCAGTAGCAGAGCCCATTCCTGTTAGAGCCTTTCGTCTCAGACCATCCATTTTCTGCCTCCAATAGCACAGGTTGCCACTATATTAAAAAAAAAATACAGAAAGCAGGAGAAATGTCAGGATGAATGTTGTCATTTCATCTTCACAGAAGCAGCTTCGTGGCGTTAAATTTGAGCATTACACCCTGCATGGCTTATCCTACTTCCTTGCTTTAGCCTATCTGCCTCTCTGCCTCTTAATGAATCAGGACTCAGTAAAACCTGGCTTGGTCCATTATACTTGTTCACTTGTAGCTATCGATAATACAGAGGGCATATCTTCACCTCGGGTTTATTGTGTCAAGTCACCGTGCAGACTGGTAGTTCATACAAGACTATATATGATATTCATGTTTTCTGAACACAGTTTTCTTGCTCTTGGTCCCGCAATGCGAGGGTGTTTTGCACCAGGAGGTGCTGGTGTGATACGACTGTAGAAAGCAAGCCACTCAGGCTTTGTACAGTACGATACACAATGCTATTTATTAAAGCTAACATTTTAAGAAGAGATTAGCATAGATAATCTTATGTCCCTTTAGATGGTGGGAACCCCGAGTGGTGCAGCATCGAAGGGGCCTCTGATGTCTGTGAGGCCCACCATGCAGACCCCATCCACGGAAGAGATTCTCCCCTTTCAGTCATTCGAGTTATTATGTGATTTTTCTCACAAGGAAACAACTCTGCTTATCATTTCCACTGTGAAACCGAAAGGATGTCCACATGACGACTCCTTGCTGCGCTCCCAGACAAAGGCAAGGCCGCGCAGGTGGGGCAATGGCGGTACCGAGTGGGACCAGGCATAGGCTCCTCTGTTACAATGAGTGGGCCGAGTTTGTTTCGCGGCCCAGGGACTTGTGCAGCACAACACGGGCCGGGCCGGACCGGGCCGCGCCGCCAGGCCGCCGGGGCCGGGCTCCGTTCGGGACAGCTCGGTCGTGGGCCACTGGCTCCTGGCGATCGGGAGCCCTGGCAATCACTGGCATCACTGCCGATGGTCCCCGGGTCAGGAGCACTACATAGGGTGACGGCGGCTCTTATTACTGGGATCAACACGGCACGTTACGCTGTTGATCATCCACTCGCTGGCGATGGTGTTGCAGATGGAGACTGGCAGGGCTCGGGAGGCATATAGCAGAAACAGTAGCTTTATCACCCTAAAAAGCTGCGTAGGTTACACTACAATGGAAATACTGGCAATTTAGGGACTGTGGTTTAGTTCACGTTAACAAGAAAGACCTAGGATCAGGGCGTTTTCCCTGGAATCGCATTGAGTCTTTTCACATAGAGAGTTCTCTGGGCCACATAACCCAGCTTCTTCCTCCGTTTCTTCCTCCTCCTTTGTTTCTCTGCATAAGCCAAGTACTCTCATAAATCATTCTTCTCAAGTTCTCCAGGAAATGACTCAAAGTGCCAAAGGGACCCAGGAAACAGCAATAACTATAGTGACACCAAAAGCCACAGCAACACCTGGACCTGCACTAACAGCAAAACGTGCAAGATTTATAGGCATCACTGAGCCAATGCAGAAAACATAGCTGAAGTCATCAGCCTAGAGCGAAGCAAACTTACTGGGCTGTGGCACTGGTGGACGATTTTTCCTCAAGGTCGGTTGAACCCAAGGGTTCCAGAATTTTTAGGAAGAAAATGTCTGTAGCATACATGTACGATCCTAGTTTTATGCTGCTTTTCTTTATCTCCCTACCAGCCTAGTGAGAATAACTAGTGTGTCGAGACATATGAATGGATTATACGCAGCCTTAAACTGCCAAACTCTTCACTGCAGTGAAAAGCATTAAACCTCAGCACGCTGCAGAACAGATGTAGGAAGGAAAAGGAGAAGGAGAAGGAGTGAAGTATCAGGATGGCCCATTTTACTCTGCATAATTAGAGTGACCACAAAAGAAGACAGTGTGTCCTCCTGACATCTTTGCTACCTAGAGTAGCTCTTTAATATGCATCCCAGCTAGCAAAATCAAGCTTAATGCCAGTGCAGTTAAAGAAATAGAGCGCAGTTGAGGTAGTCTCAATATTCAGAGTCAAATGCTTAAAGAAGATGTATGAGTGTTTATTTGTTCCTTGCAATGATATAACATGCCAGATGACTGGTATACAAGTGTTTAGTTGTGGCTGACCTCTCTTAGAAAATGCTACGTGGCTATGGTTTATGGGGTAGCTGTGGTTCAACCTTGTGAGTCATGACTTCATTCATTTTTGACGAACAACTGCTGTCTTTTCAAAAATTATTTCAGGAAATGGAAGAACACTGTCTCTCATAATCAGCACAAGCAGACCACACCGTCAGTCACATGTAGTCTTATTTTACACTAAAAAGACCACAGAGCAGGAAAGAATAATATGAAAGTTTCAATGTGCAAGCAAAGATAATTTCTTTTTGTCAGAGTCATGGCAACATTATGAGAGAAATCATGACCAAATGCCATAATCACATAAATCTTCTAAATCTCCAGCAATCCAGTATTAACACTTTCTCAGTATATTGTGACATTATATAGAGGTGTCCAAGCAGGAGAGAGAAAATAGCAAGACAGTAAGCTACTTGTAAACAGAACTGCTTTTATCTTTCACTTAAATTACATTTTTCAATGAACAAGTTAAATTGTCTCTGTTTGGCTTCACTAGCAGCGTGCTTCAGTGCAAGCATAAGTGCAAGCTGAACAAAAAGTGGACTCTTGCATTATTTACAGCTCTTTGCACAAGCCGCTTTGCATGAGCATTTATTAATTGCCTGCAAAATCAGCAAAATACGTTCCTAGTGTGTCAGCTCAGCATATATTGAACATAATTGCACATTTGAGCCACACGGTTGTTTATGTCACTTTGTAATCATACTAATAATTACCACACAACCAAGTAATTCAGTGAACAGTAAATGTAACATTTAATTACTTTATTAATTTCCACAAAACATGGAAGAAGGAAAATAACCGGCTCAATCTATAATTTCACTCTATTTGCAAACCCTATCTTTACGCAGATATATGGGAGGAATTATCAAAACACAACACCGGAGATGCACAAACATAACTCAGTGTTTGCTTGATGTTTTTCGTGTTGGCATTTCTCCTGCATGCAGCTTTGAAAATTTATCCTATAACATCAAGCAACTTCAAGGCATCCTGGACTTCGAAAATTAAAAGGAAAAGAAAAAAATAAATAAGTTCTGCACTGAGATACAAATTCCACCTTCTGTCAGGAACTTACTGATTAGAAAACTCTTTATAGGTTAAGCCAACCATTACATTTTTATGTTGCTATATATTTCAAAACATAAAAAATAAAACATTTTCCCCATAAAACCTTTCAAAACCGTAAATACTAGCACAGTCCATGGCTCCAGACGAAGTCACAATTTATTATTTATCTGTTTTTATATTCTGTTATAGTGTCTCTTTCTTTTATAAGCCTGGCAAGTTTCCCACAGAAGTTTCTTCATCAGCAGTTATTTTAAACTATAGTCCTTCACAGTCCATGCTGCGCATGCTCTGAACTAGTCCTCAAGAACTGAGTATGTTTTAGCAGCAAAGTGTCTTGGTTTGGGGAGACACAACAAAATCTCTGCAGTTAGTGAGCATTAAGAAAGCTGTTTAAAATTCAAATGCATCATTCTGACCCACGCCTGAATTCACGCTGAGAGGGATTTTGTTCACCAGCGTTTCTGCATTCACACTGCCTTCAGTAACAATGCGCAAGACAAAGCTCAGGTTTTCAGTGTCAGTTGTGCAAGCCAGTTGCATCCACCCTCAGAGGAGAGGATGAAATCCTGAACCTGAGTTTCCCTATCTGGAGCCTCTCTCATCTAGAACAAGAGCCAAAGAGTGAGCTGTCTTTAGAGCGATTTTGATGGGCCACCAGTAGTGCATTTGAAACCTACGCTAACATGTAAATATTGATGTGGCCTCTGATGTGCGTAAGGCTATTTTTCCTAGGAACTACCACTGGATGTAACTGAGTATTATCAGAACATGGCATCCTCCCTAGGAAGCAGTGTCTTGCCATCTCTGACCAGCCTATTAGGCAGAAATAGCTGTGTTGCACAGCTACCACATAATGTGTTTGACTTTCAGTGACAACGGCAAAAGATCTGGGCCAGCTCTCACAAACATGCTGTAGCGGTCAAAGGACTCAACCAAACATTCCTTTGTTCTGGCCTGCGGGGCAGTGGGAGGGAGCTGATCATTTGTGCTTCCTTAAAGTTGCACAGTGATGATCTTAAAAATGGAATCTTTTATTGAGGTTCCTATTTAATAGTAGGGCAAATGGGAAGGGGTCAGCATCTTGTAAACTACAGCTTACTCCTAGTGTGTAGATAATGTATCCCAGACCAGAGCCGAGGCCCACCTGTATTTATATCAGGAAAATGGCTCCAGATAAGCCTGGAACCTGTCTCATCTCGAAATAATCTTTTAGCACATCTGTTCATTTGTAAAAACAGTTTGTACTTCTTTTATAATTTTTATAAACTTTCAGACATTCGTTGACAATTGATCGCCTGGATAGTCTGAATATAAAAAAGGTTTTAGTGCAAAATGTAAATTCTTCACTTTGTCCTTGATGTTTAATACTCATATCTTTCAGCTCATCTACTTTATTTATTAGACTTTCACCTTATCCCTCAAATTTACTCTGACACACAGAAGTTCTTAGTTCAGAGAGTAAATATAGTACAATGCAGAGGGTTATGAACATAAAAAATGCATTAAACAAAAATGTAAATGCTCAGATTTGTCCTTGATATTTAATACTCATATCTCTCTATTCATCCACTGCATTTATTAGACCTTCACCTTATCCCTCGTTGTTGCTTTGACAGTAAAAAATTCCTAGTTCATCAAGGGGTAAAATTGCTTGTGCTGAGTACTGAATAGTACTCCTGCTGCAATTGTTAAACTTACTATGGGTTTTGTGGCTGGGGACACTGCTTCTGAGAGAACTTGAAAAATTTTAAATAAAGTCATTGGTGCAGAGGCCTATATGACATCAGATTGTTCTTGTATTTAGAAGAATGAAATAGTCATTTCTGTTCGAAAGCCTTGTACTGGGAGCTCTACATGCGTGTTAGTACTGCTACCTGCTGGATCTGTGACTACTTTCACCTCTAACCTCACCAAAGAAAGTGATAGATCTCATCTATTTCCAATTGCATTATGTTTGATAACACTGAGATGTAAGTCAGCCTGGCTTCAATGAACACCTTGAGTGATCAATTGGTGCGAGTTGTTTTACTATATGTATTTTTATGGGCAAGTGCAATACTGCTCATTTTTTTTTTCCACCAAGATAATAATTAGTATGAAATACAGGCCTTTGAAGTTTTAAGAAGACAACAATTATGAGAGTGGAGTTGTCCTGGTCAGAGCTGTCCTAACAATCTCCACCTTCCACCAGTGTCTGGGGTAATTAGGATTTTGTACTGTTGCCAACAGCCATTCAGCTGACTTTAGTTTTTAAGAGGTAATTTTCAAAGTCTTTTGATAATGTATCTAAAGATACTTCAGTGCTGACCTAGAACTAAAGCTTAAACAAAAATCCCATTAGTTTCCCCAAACAGAGAAGAAGATTCTCTAGAACTGAGACAGTTCATACTAAATATTGCTACTGCTAGGAAAAAGAAAAAGTAATGAAAAGATAATAATTTGACTAAGATAGAGTGTTGAAGTGTTGATAGAAATCTAACTTACATAATACAAAGACAAATTCAGAGGATTAAAATACCATATAATTTTGAAACCATTACAATATGCCTGAGTGATTCTTTATTAGAGAGTCTCAAAAAAGCATGTAATTTCATCTTCCACGAAAGCTGTAATCTCTCTGTTGGTTGTGTTAAAAATGGCATTTCAACTTCCCCTCTGAAAGTCTCTGATTTTGTGCGTTTCTGTCAAGCTGCTGTCATTAGTTTAATGCATTTTGCGTATATTGTAATAACCTAAATGTTTTAATGCATTTCTTCTCAGATCAATCTGAACAGGTGGCTCTAAATCAGTCTTGTGTAATGCTAGTTAAAGAAGTTATACTTGGATCAATGGGAACTATTGGCAATGAAGAAGCATTTAAACTTTATTTTGTTCATTTCCCTGTAGCAGAACTTGTAGTAATAGACTTCTGAAAACTACTCCTAGTTATATTTTTAGTTCTTGACTTTTAGAAAACACCTATGTGAGATAAATGAATTTGGAAATGCACACGAAGTGCAAGCTATAATGCATATTTCCCTCACAAATCATTTGCAAACCATTTCTATAAAACTCAATAAGCCATGTACAATGATGGCAAGAGACGTACTTTTGAACAACTGGAAGCCATCATACTGAACCTGTCAAGAAATAGCCTCCAGCAAACATGGAGCTGCAGAAGAGAAACCTCACTGCTCCTTAAAGTGAGGTTGATTTCCTAGAATTATTAGAACGAGAAATTTTGTTTGGCATGTTGCATCACCACGCTTAATACAAAGCTCAATATCATGGAATTGCTCCAGTCAGAAAGATAAGACTCTGTCAGCTCTTGGGAGCCCTAAGCCTGCATTTTTGTCTCATCTAGCCCTCCATTGAGGTAGCTAGAACATGTCTACCACTGAGTAACGGAGCATAGTGTTGGAAGCATGATTTGCGTCTTGAAAGAAAGTCATTTGGCACAACAGCCATATCAACAGCAAACCATTGTCACCATCTGGGAGCAAATATCACCATTTTAAGTGTTTCTCCAATGTCTTATACTCTTACATATAAAGGTGACGACAACCTGACAATATTTAACCTCCTGTCTTATCCATATAATTGAAGGAATAATAATAAATTCATTTAAGAAGGATATCTTGAAGTGCCATTATAATCACCCATATGCCATTTTACTCCCATGTGGAAACTCTGCTTCTGTAAGTATACCATCATTCTAACAAAGTAAGTAGCATATTCATTAGAGGAAAATAAAAGACTGAAGCCCTTAGAGTTCAGCTGGACATCATTTACTGATGGTAGCAAGAAAAAATAGAAAAAGGTCAGTTTTCCTACTTAAGCAGAACCATCAGGCAATCACTTAATGGTATATCAAATAACACCACCACTGTCCTCAAGCAATAGAAAGTTTGTATATATTTGCCAACACCCTTAAACCGGGTTGAAGACGTGTGAAGACAGTTATTGGGTTCAATCCTTGGTCAGTTCAGAAGGCCCCTATTCCAATTGCCACTGCTTTCAGTAGTATAATGAACTATTATCCAATTTGAGTACTGGAATCAGGATTTAGCCCACTGAATGGCTGATGCTTACCCACATCAAGCTCCTTCTTGAGTTTTTTTCACCACTTATTTATGCAACCTTTTGAGTACTCCCTGAAAGGTCCTTGAACTAATGCTGATCAATAACCACAAAAGGATTTTAAAAGGGATAATTTAACACTAGCACTCTCTCACAGGCGTTAGTGAAAGCCAACACACACAGAGTTCAGTGTTCAACCTGAGCTAGCCACAGTAATTAGACACTTCAGATGTGAGCCTTATGCACATGGCTTCTTGCTCAGTGGAGACAAGTTTAGCCTTTGGCTTAACCTCTGGCTAAAATCAATCTGAAACAGCTGACATGTAATCTTCCTGAGCACTGTCACTTAATTCCACAGATTCATATTTCCTATCATCAGGGATCCAATTTACAGGAAATACTACTTTCTGAATCTCTCTTGTTCTGACTTTAAAAGTTTTCTGATGGCCTTTGGATCCACTATTTAGTTCTGAGGTTTTGTTATTAAGATTTGGCCAGGTTTCCACACCATTTATTAGGACAAAGGACTGGGTTTTGCTTCATTTGGCAATTGGTTTATTCAAGCAAAAAGCTGCACTATGGGCTCAAAAGGATCCCTTTCCAGTTGTCCTGGGCTAAATATACCAATCCTAAATACAGAAAGATCATAAGGAGATACCTGAGGAGCCAGAGAAGAGAAAAACTATCAGAATCCATAATCAATATCAGTGAGACAAAATCAAGAGAAGGACAAAATTTTGCTCTGTTTGAGGCCTATATTCTTGTAAAATACTAGCTCTCAGACTTGCAGTAGCAAGTCTCAGACTTAGCCGAAGGATCCCAGTGTCTAAGCTCCCAGAACAGTCTAGGAGATGCACACATAGAGGCAGGTGCACAGGGAAACAGGTAGCTTTAGCACACAACTTGAGCAACTGAGCCGACCACCAGAAAATTACATTGAGAACTAGATGAGAGATTGTAAAATTAAAAAAAAAAATAAAATTAAAAGGGAGTGGCAGCTAAAATACGCAGACTGCTGGCATTATGTCTGTTTATTTATAGAATCATAGAATCACAGAATCACATTTTCACACTGAGCTGCCTAATAAAAGTTATGGAAACTGGCTCTTAAAATATTAAGCATCCTTGAGTTAGCAAAGCTTTATTTTCCTATTCCTGAGCACAAAGTATTGATGAATTTCCCTCTTGTTGCCACTACATGCATAGTTCTCCGTGCAAAATCACGTTGAAGTTACTGCTAGTCAAGATGTTTCTTCTGCTTGTTGTTTCTTATAACTAGCTAAGATTATGACTCCTTTGTATATGTGTTTGTCTTTTATTTACACAGCTCTTTGCATAACAGGGAATACGTAGACACTGATGGTCCATTGGTACATTTTCATGTATCAACCTATAGCACAGAAGATAATGGTTTTGAAGTTATACTACTTATCCTTCATTTCTGATATGGATAGGAGCAGATACATTGGAAAGAAACTGAGATGAGGAAGAGCAATAAGCTATGGATCAGCACAGCCAAGGGGCCTAAAAGGACCAAACTGGGGAGAGTGGCCCATATTAGAGTTTGTCTTTCCTCAGATAGAGCATTTCCTGGACTTCACTGGGTGGCACAGATGCTGGCGGTGAAGGGGAATGGTAAGCAGAGCAGAAAAACCTCAGCAGATCATTTAAACTGTCCATGAAACTGTGGCCTTAACGTTTGCTGAGTGTGTAAAAGGCAAAGATGCGTTTGAACATGGAAGGAACAAACATTGCAGATCCATTTGTTCACTTTCACAAGAAAGTGGATATGTGCATAGGTAAAATAAATCCTTTTTAACATTTACAACAAAGAAGCAATGTGCATCCTGTCAGCCTGCTAAGCAAGACACTTCTTTTATCATCAGTTAAATTGTATATCTTTAGACTCCTGGGGAATTTTTTCATCTTGCTGTATTCCACAAAAAGCTTAATGTTAAGGGTAGCCAAACGTTATCATCCTTGCACAATAAAGATTGTAATTACAAGAAATGTAAAGAATCCTACTTGACCTTTAAAAACCACATGCTTACAACCATATTTATGACTGCAGACATGTCAAAAATTCTACACTTTGTAGGTATTTATTAAAACCATGCTCACACTAAAAATCTTTTCCTTTCTTTCTGCTCTAACTTGGGACAACATTCAAGTAAGTGTAGGAGCATGGCATTTTTTTCAAGGGTCAACGTGTCCTGCTAATAAGACATAAGCAACTAAGATTATTGATAGGTAGGTAGCCATTGGTGTTAGTTAAAAGAGAAAGCTGGGAGCTTGAACATAGACCTTTCTAACTCTAAATTTTGGCTGCGCTTCCTTAGCCAACAAACTTTCCTGCAGGGGATATAGGGAAAAGAAAACCCCTGTATCAATTCCCTGAGCATATGCTCATTCAGTACGTGCTATGCTTTGTGTATGTTAACAAATAGGTAACAGTTTCTCCTAGAACAAAGTCATGGGCCTTGGCAGGGTCCAGTCCTTTGTAAATTGTAGGATTCAAACTACAGACTTTCGGAGCATAGAACTGCATGGAGCAGTCACTCATGTAAGCATGTATTTTCAGTCTTTTCTTCCTGAAAATATGGAAGAACTTTTCTTCATACTTTAAAATGTTGACATTGGCATAAATTCAGGATGAAAATTGCAGCACAAAAGGGAGTTGTTTGATAAAGTTATAAGTGATTTAAAACAGGGAGTTACAATGCTAACTACTTTTCAACATTAATTATAGAAGCCACTACCAGGCATATTCTATAAATACCCACCCTCTTCTCTAGGAGTAACAAGAGCACTTTCTGTGATCCTGTTATCACACTGAAACAGGAATTCTCATAATTTTGCATTGTTAACTGTATTTTGGTACAGAGATTTGTCTCACATGCAGAGCATTTACAATTCTGCAGGCCAGAAGAGGCTGTTTCTGTTCATGACTGCATAATATATCTGAAGCAGTGTAATTATAGAATGTTTTATTAACGGGACCACCTCTTAATAGCCATAACTGGGAATAGTCATCTTTCTTGGGCCACTTACCCACAATAGAACAAAGTTTGGGAGTCTCTGCACACATTTAAAGTAAGATTTTCTGATTGTTTGGGGCATTTCTTGAGCCAAGTTCCATAATTTTGTATGAAGAAGAGGAAGCTGAGCTCTGCACAGGTGCAAGAACCCAACAGCAGAACCAGAAGACCAGTATACAAAAGCAATACCTATGTTAGTGTCAGACCACAAACTATAGTATTCCTATATTTCCCTCTCTCTTTGTTTGCAGCCATGGGCGTTTACTTCAAGTAATATTTGAATGTTCACTCTTTATGCCCTGCTTTAAGAACTTCATATTAGGGATTTGAAATTGTCTGGTCTTCTTAGCAGTGTAGGTCACATAACATATTTCTGTTCTTTGGTGATGAGATTGCTGTAGCAAGCTTTGCATTTCCAGAGCAAACAGTTGCAGTTATAAATTCTATATTGGTTGTCTCTGCTAATCTTGGTGGGAAAATTTCCACTGGAAATTTCCAGCAAGTAAAAAAAAAAAATCCATGCATTTCTCAAAAATCATGAGAAATGCAGCTCCTAATGGTGATTTTTGTCTGCTAAACACATCAAGGTGACATTTCGGGGCACTTCGAACGTGTTTCCAGACTCCTGACTCTCCCCACACGTTGGGAGCTAAGCATTCACTACCTATTCAGGGCCACTGTTTTACGTACAAGTTTGTGGTTACATGCATGTAACTATTACTAATAATTATTATGATATAACATTTATTTTATTTATTAGGTTGGAAAATAGGGTAGACAATTTGTGAGAACCTCATCGAACATCACATGTGAAAATTTTAACCAAAATGTGCTTTGGTGAGTGCTATGGTAACAAAGATGTGACAGCAACCTGTGATCTTCACAATAAAGTTCCTTTTCATAATTCTGGGAGCCAAAATGTCCAGTTCATTCCATGAATTTTACGAATGAGGAAATTACTATCTTGTTTGCTCTTCTTTTGTGTTTGCAAGTGATCTGAGCATAAGCACAGAGGAGCAGTTTTAGGAAAATGAAATTTTGATTGGATACTAGCAACTTCAGTTTAAAAAATATGAAAAAGAAATATTAAGCTTACAGCAGGACTTCATGCTATAAACTTTGGTGAGACAGTCTGAGGTAAATTACTTAATAGCTATCCTATTTTAGACTTTTAATAAAACTGCTATAGTCTGTATGTTGAGTATATTCTGATTTTTTCTTCTTCCTTCTATACAATCCATTCAATGTGATATATGTTGGTTGTAAATATCTTAATATCTTGCTACCAATGGAAAATCTTGCATAAGGGTGATTGATCTAAAAACCGATAACCATTTCAGCCTGAAGACATGTTCTTTTCCCTTCCTCCATCATAAAAATCTTACTTTATCTTTCCTTACTACAGTAAGTGCAGTGACTCCCATTGAGTTGGAGCACCCTATTTGAAAAAGTCGTAATTAAATAGGTGAACCCCTCTCACATTGCACTCTAAAAACGTCAAGAGATCTTCTGAACAGTCCATAATTGGTCTTTCACGTATTTCCTATGTCAAACGTTTATGACTAGCATAAAGCTCTTCTGTAGTAAATTTTTGCCAGAACTAATATCACAGTTTTGAAGCACAATACCATAAATACAAGATCTGGGTTTTTTTACTGTATGTTCTACTCTTACATAAAGCAGAGGGAGAAAAAAAGGTTTAAAATAATGTGATCTAATGGAAAGATATTCACACATACACAAAAGTAAAAGTCAGCATGAATTATGTTCTTAAGCCTCTATATCTTTTAAAAGCTTTATTCTCAACATGTAACTGTTTTACTGGGAAAATCTTAATAGCAATACACTCTGAGAAACTTGCAGCTCTGGGATGTTGGACACAATCTCCCTGGTTAGTATCATAAACCTGATTAAAGATCAAAGCATGTGCATAAGCTTTAAGCTTAAATACCCGTTAAAAACAAGGTTAATTGCCGTATCAGGCTTCTCATGAGGTGTGAGGCTAAACCAGAACTCAACCATTTTTGTTTCATGGAGAGTTCACTTTTTAAGGGATTTATTAAAATGGTGTTCTCAGGTCACATATAAGAGTAGTTGTCTGGTTAGACTTCCATAGCTGACCATTTTTCAGAAAGCTCCACAGAAAGCTCACTATTTTGAAAAAAAAAAAAAACAGTGCCTTTTTTTTCCAGAGAAGTGATTTTTATGTAAAGAATTCTGTGATTTCCTTTGCTAAAGGGAGTTAGAGTACGGAGGTACCTGATAGGATATCTTCACAGGTATTTTCTAAGGAATTTTACTTTTTTGAACATTTCCATATACTCAGATTAAAACTGTAAGAAGATGATAGAGTTATAGTTAATGTATACTACCAGGATTATCCAAAAAAACTATTCTAAATCTATGTCTATTCTGATTTCTCCCTAACCAGATTTTTTTTTAACTTTACGCTGTGGATCCATGGAGGAAAACATCAGCAATTGCTCCCTGGGGTTAATACAGTGCTTCAAAGAAGGAGCATTAAATTCCCATAAGTACAGAGCTGATTCAAAGAAATCTTGTAAATGATGAGCTGAAAAGAAAGAAGCATTTAACCATGCAGAAATAACATTGCTCCGACACCAAGAAATTATGCTGTGCAGTCTGGAGCTCCATCTCCTGGTGCTTGTCAAAGAACTAAAATAATTTCCAGATGTCTCCTAATCTATACACTGATACCTCCAAGTACCCAAGCTATATTGCAGGGGCAATTGCAAGATTCCTCACCCCACAGCGAGTCCAGTTTTAAGGTTTGTAACCCCTGCGGGCAGGGAAAAACAACTTTGCAGAATGGTCTTCTGCTTTGCTCTGGACTCACTGGGTCTGGTCCCCAGCTCCTTCACCATGGGCTACACTTAAATAGCATGATCCTGCTTTCAATCAAAAGCGTGGGGTTTTGTGCCCCACTCACAAATTTGTGAGAAGGGTGGGGACTGCAATTATGCAAAAGCATTGTGCAAAATAGGATAAAAATTATGCGTTCTAATGTATTTATTTGGTTCTCCAATTGTGAGCCGCTGAAGGAACTGTCATTTGAGGGTCAGATTATTGTCTAGGAAATAACTGTGTGAGTTTCTCAGCTAAAGTGGAAACTTTTCATTTAAAACCTTTTTTTTTTTAATATAAAAATATGTATGTATGTGTAATTCTACATACAATTTTTACCAGAGATGTTAAAACGTGATTTCTACTTGGCAAAATATAAGTTGGCGAGAGGAAATATCGTACAGATAGGTGTACTAAACGTACAGTAAACAAGTGAATGTAATACATGAGGGAATAGATAAATCAAGGTTAGGATGCCACTTTGGAATGATGCATTATAAGGTCAAAATGAGAGGTTAAGTTAAAGAATTTCTCTATACACCAGCCACAAAACATCCATAATAGGAAAGACATCACAAATAATATATTTCAGAAATAGGAAATCAGCATTGTTATGAATGTTAGTTATTTTATTAGAATCTTTTCTTATCATCTTACTGGTAAATGTACCCATTCTTCTCATACTTGTATTAATTTTTCTCCATGAATAGATTCAGAAGTGAATATCCCATCATTTCTTAAGAAAGATCATTATACGAGTCATTTAGAATGTTTCTGCTTCTATTAAAGTATTTACAAGTAAATAAGCTATTTTATTCAGCCAATCAAAAATACCGTAACTAAGACACCTTGCTACTGCTGTATGGTAGCTGGATCATTAATTTAATATACTAGCTTCATTTTATATACAGGATTTTTATCAGCACTGCCAGTGCAAGAATAGTCAGTCTAATAGTTAAGTTTATAACTTATCTATTTTTATTTTTTCATAATCTGAAGGCTTACAGGATCACATGAAAATCTATATCTATTCAAGAGAGGACTCTCAGGAAAGAAACAGAACGTATAATGCGGGATCGTGATTTCTTTGGGAATGAGTGGTAGCTGTGATTGCATTTATTTTAAGTAACTGTCACTTGTGCACTTTTGACCAAATGCACATTGCTCGCCCCATTTCATTTGCATTCTGGCTATCAGCAATTGTTGAACCCAAGTCCTGTTTCATTATCCCAGTGTAAACAGATATTAGCCTCATCAATTAAGCGAGTTTGTTCCAGATTTATCCCACTGTGAGAGCAGTCATGAACCCGTAAACTGGTGCAGTTGTACTCAGCTGCTCAGTGAAGTAAGGTGCACCCATTTCTCTTTCAGAAGCTCCTCTTAGATTTCGTGAACTGAACACCACTTTTAACCTATGTTAAACATAAAGAGGAAAGAATAAAATATGAAGGGGAATATGAAGGGGAAAGAATAAAACCATGGACAAATAATATTAAAGAGCTTTTGCAATACTCATATCTACTCTTAAGTTTAATCACATGTAGTCTTGATCCTAAAAAGACAGATAAGAATTGATTTGGGACTGTGAACTGTATTTCTTGTGAATCATTATGCAGCAAATTCCAGTAATATATGTCCATCCTCCCACAGGGAGCAGAAAATACTAGAAATCACTGGCATTATGTATGTGGCAATTCTCTTGGAAACTATTATTGCTACTCAAATTATTGCAGATTCTTATTACAAGGCACATGACTGATCAATAACAGGCTTTTATTAGTTCCCTTACCGACCTTTCAATATATTAGACATGGCTGATGTTGTAACTTAAAACTTGCCAGTAATAATGCAGAAAATTTCCAAAGCATTGGTTTGAGTGGGAAACTTCAAGTAGCTGTGCTCTTCTGCTCTTTTCTTGCAGCAGTCTGATAATACTTTAATGGACTCTGGCCTTAAGCTCAGACTCCAACAACACACAAACATGTAATAATTGCTTAGGGTGAGTTTGTAATTCTACCCGAAATTTCTCCAGGCATTTGTCTCTGTGACTCTGCATGGATCACATTCAGCCGTAGTGTGCACAGGTGAATGTGACAGAGCACGATGCTTGATCTACATCAGGTTTATTACACAACCTGTAATGTTTTTTTAATTTTTATGGTAAAATTATAATTCATAATTATTTTTATAAGATAATTATTACACAGCCTGTATTATTTTGCCTGTTGGTGCAGCCATTAGAGAACTGCAAGAGGTTTCAGATTTCCAGCTGGAGATTTCCCACAGGAATGCAATCGGCTGGACCTGAACCTAATTAGGCTTGTATCCTAAAAAGGAGAGCAGAGGGCTGGCTCGCTCTTCTGTTGAAGGAGGGTCTGCTTGTTAGTGTAAAGAGGATTGAGCTGTACAGCTATGCAGTAGACTTCGTGTGAGGCTGCAGGCTTCTATGCTACTTAGAAAATGCAGGCTGGGATGGATTAGTATTATCTTGAATGCGTAATATGCTTGAAATACACCAAGTCTGACTGGCCAAAATAGTTCTGCGTAGCCAAACAAGCTGCTCTTTAGCCGCTGAACCTCACTCACTGCTAGTGTGCTAGCAGTGTTGTACCTGGTTCCTAGGAAGCATGTGCTCATTCTTACAGTGGTAGCATGTACTTATAGATCCACAGAGATCATTACAATCATGACCTTTTAAAATGAGCTAGTATTTCACAACTCTAAAGCCAAAGACTTTTTAGGTATTTATGATTCTGGAACCTTGTTGCGATGAACCTCAACTGTAACACCAAACTGAGTGATCCTGAATGAGACTTCCATTTTGCTAAACTTACTCTAAGATGTAAGAAAAAGATTCTCATAATAGAAGACCTCCTAAGTGAATTCCTTATCCTCCTGATGTTTATTTCCTTGTTGATGAAGATTTCCAGCTTCACATCATTAGCAGTTTCAATAGCATGTTCTCCTTTTCTGTCATGTAATTAATGAAAATATTGATTGATATCTATTGCAAGGTCAACTCTTCCAGTAATAACTTCTCTGCAACCTAATTATTCCCACTCTTTACAACTTATCATTAGCTTCCCATTAGCTAGAAGCTTACCTTCCCTATTATCCTTGTGATGTTCTTCAACTTAACCCACACAATCTCATGAGATACATATCAGTTGCATTTGTAGAGCATAGAGAAATTAGGTCTACCATTTTCCCTAAGCACACAGAGCAATTCTTCTCACCAAAGAAATGCAATAGCATGTTTTGCCACCACCGTCCTTGGCGAATCAATGGTGTACTTTATTCATTATATTTCTGTGATTTTCATTAGTCATTCCTTCAATCTGTTTTAAACCTTATATGATATTGAGTCAGACTAACAGAATACAGTTTGCACCTTAACTGCATAACCAGAGTTGGCTGTTATGCCCACTATTGTGCTATGGCAAGTCCCACTGCTGTTGTCTAAAGGTAGATATATATTCAGATTTGAACAGTTAAATTACAGTGTCTTGGTTTTTTAGATTATCTCTGAATTAAAATGCCTAATGTTAATAAACTCTTTGCGAAAATATTAGCTTCTGAGTTTTGACCAGATGGCTAGAGAGAACTATCATCTTCATCTACTGCTACTACTCTAGAATTAGCTGTTGCTTTTAAGCCTGTATTTAGCGTACTACAGCACACTCAGAGCACCTTTTTCAAGGAACACCAACCAGCATAATGTCCTTACCAAAGATGTAGTAATGATTGCAATGAGCAGTGGACTTAACTGACAAGAAAACCACTGGACAAGAATATAGCAGACCTTACATGCTGTGGAATCTTGTGGACGCTACAGCTCTGGGACCTCAATTTCCCCATCACTATGTAACAGAGGGCATGCAAACTGCTTTCTTCAAGAAGCACATTGAGATCCATTAATGTTACATATTAAGGAAACTATTACTAAATATTTTACTAGAGACCAGAGGCCAGGTATTTCCCACAACCTCACTAAGTGAACCCAATCAATCCCACAGGAGGTCTCACAGCACACTCCTTAGTGCATCCACTCAGTGTGGTCGGCACCTTTCTTCTCCAAAAGGGACCTCCGAGTCTTTTCATGGTTAGAAAGTCAAATTGCTCTCATTAGGCATTCCTAGAATACAGGACATCATGAAATCATAGAATTGTCAGGGTTGGAATGGACCTTAAAGATCATCTAGCTCCAACCCCCCTGCCATCTCCCACTAGATCAGGTTGCTCAAAGCCCCATCCAGCCTGGCCTTAAAAACTTCCAGGGATGGGCCTTCCACCGGCTCTCTGGTAACCTGTTCCAGTGTCTCACCACCGTCATGGTGAAGAACTTCTTCCTAATGTCCAAATGTCCAATCTGAATTCACCCATGTCTAGTTTTAATCCATTCCCTCTAGTCCTACCATTACCTGACATCCTAAAAAGTCCTTCATCAGCTTTCCTGTAGGCCCCCTTAAGATACTGGTAGGCCACAATAAAGTCTCCTCAGAGCCTTCTTTTCTCCAGACTGAACAACCCCAACTCTGTCAGTCTGTCCTCATAGTGGGGGTGCTCCAGCCCTCTGATCATCCTCATGGCCCTTCTCTGGACATGTTCCGGCACGTCCATATCTCCCTTGTAGTTGGGGCTCCAGAACTGGACGCAGTACTCCAGGTGGGGTCTCATGAGAGTGGAGTAGAGTGACTCAATCTCATATGTAAATAGATCCACTGATGCTAAACAAATGCTAATCTTTCCTCCTTTTAGGTGCAAACTTCAATGTCAGATTTGGGGACAATCAAGAATTTGCACTAGTTATACAGTATATCTGCAGGCTTAACACAACAGGTTTGTGTTGTGGGTTTTCTTCTTGTTCCTGTTAAATTGGCCTTTTGAAGACTAAGGGCTTGTGAGCTTTGCATGTTAAAGGCTAAAATCTTGTTAGAGTGAAACTGATTTTTGTAAGGCTTGAGGGAGATTGAAGGTAAATTGAAAAGTAGCCATGGAGTCCTTGTGCAAGTCATTTGCCTTGTAGAGCTCTAGGCTGAGAGAGCTCAAATGCCACTCTACTTAACAAGCTCAAAAATACTAATTTAAATAACAAGCACAAACTCCACTTGGGATCCACACTGAGGCATTTGTGGATTGTGCAGCTTTAACTCCCAAACAACATTATTTGAAGAAAAAAAGAAGAGTAATTCCTTTTTTAAAGTGGTAATTCAGGGACCAAGTCTCAAAAGCATTTGAACATTTCAAGGACTATTGCTCTACCAAATTGTTCTTAACTACAAGTATTAAACTCTGAAAGGGATAGAATACTTTTTTCAAATTCAAATTATTAGCTTCAAGTCTCACAAGGATAATAAATCTATGCATATTCTTGTCACTTCAACTTTAGCAGAAAGTACAATATTTGTGCTTTAAAGCTCAAAAGTTAATGCTTGCTAACAAGTGATGTAGAGGATGTCTATACACCATCTTAGTGGCTCAAAAATGTTACACAAAAAAACCCCCTAAAACTCCTATATCCAATAGTGATCAAATAAAAATATTTGGGAGAGTGTAACACACAGATTTCATGGAAGAAAGATGCAACATGAACCACTAAATAAAAAGATATCACATCTGGCCAGTGAAGTCCTTTGGTACAGGTCTTTGCTAAGTGGAATGCCACATAAGTACTCCTATGTATTTGTCCAGTCATTATAACTTTCTCAGCTATGTTAAAATGTTGTAGTTAAATTTCAGTGGAAGTGTTTACAGCTGATTTGGACACCTCTCCATATTTAAAAATGTTGTCATAATTAAAAAACAATGCATTTTCAACAATATAGAAGAATATTTGCTGTTTTTTACAGAACAACTTTGCATTTTGAATGAAAATATTTATCTATAAGACTGTTTAAGTTCATGTTAGAAATTAAGTTGTATCACCTGATCACCATGAAGTTTTAAAGATTTTTGGATCACCAAAAAAGGCAAGGTGCTAATTACACTTCTTTAAAATGAAGAAAAATATATATTTTGGAAATGCATCCTGTGTCCTCTAAGAGAACGAATTTTACAAAAGTCTCTCTCTTAAGTCAACTGAGCTTAGCATTTTGCTGGTTTTAGCAGATTTTTTTAAATTAAAAACTGATTTAAAAATCCTTTTTTAGACGAGAATGGTACTCTTATTCAAGAACTGGAACATGTTAGAAAAAAGAAAGTATTTTAACCGGAACATATTAGAAAAAATAAAGGATAGTGAGCAAGATCTTCAGAGGTATCTTAATTCGTCTGGAGATTTTTAGAAGTACTAATGTTAAATAGGCATCTAAATACCATTTTTTTTTTTGGAATAGCATTGTTAGAATTAGGCACCCCCATTTTAGCTGTTGTGAAGATGATGAATTGTGCAAAAAAATATATGCAGATGTAATGCAAATATATGGCTTAAGGCAAAAGCAATATGTAAGAAATTAAATGTCTGTTTTCAAATTCAGTTAATTTCAGTGTAGTGTAATTTTTCCTTACAGTTTTTCAAGCCAGTTTTGAGACAAGTCCTACAATTCATACACAGTCAAAGCTCCCGTTCAGTTAAGGGGAACTTTGCCCAATTGCAGGAGTACAAGCTGCAGCACTTGGCCCTAAGAATCTAATATAACTATAATGACTCATTATTGAATGTTTATTTGAATAACAACTGCTTATTAAGTGTATTAATCTCAGCTGATGAATGCAAAAACTGTTTAGTGAAAAGCTGGTTTTCTTTACATTAGTATGCAATTATTTAACTGAAAGGTTCAGAGACACATCTAATTACAGTGTTGCTTTAAAAGTATTTAAGCAGCAGTTATTAAAATATCATTTGAAATATGCTTATGGACCTCCTGTAGTGTTGTTAAAATGCAAAATTCTGTTTTAAGATTAGTATTTGCAATAAGTTTCCTTTCAATACTGAACAAATCCTTAGAAAATCTGCTTAATGTAAAGGATTGATCTGTTTCCTGTAAAACAGAGCAAGAAGATTCAAGAATTTCTGTGTGTGCAGAATGAATATGTCTATGCTTATGCTGACATTACTGATTGAAAATCAAAAGTAGTGACACACATTTACAAACAAGCAGTTGAGAATCCTATTGCTGAATTGGCATTTATGGGGAAAGCATCTATTCATACTAAAAGTAGTTGGCCATGTAGTTTTCTGTTATTAGAGGACTAAAGATACTTATCACTATCTGCAGCAAAACTTCAGCTTGCCATTTAGCATCTTCAAGTATTTGTCCTCAAACTACTTCTACTTGCCTGTAAGAAAATATCACACGTATCGTAGTTGTGGTCTGGTGTTTCGGTCACCTATTTTTTGGGGATACTTGTTCCTCCATCATGTATTTCCAATGGTCTGCAGAGGACAGGTAAGCAGTGCATATCACTCCTCAGAAATTCCTGCCAAGCTCTGTACACCTGACACGTGTGAAGAGAGCAACCAGAGAATGTATCTTTGGCGGGTAATGTAGCATGTCAAATGTCTAGCAAAATTCTGTTTAGCCAAAGACATATAAGGAGTTTGGATAAAAGGTGGCAGAGCCATAAATAGGCATATGGTTGATAAGAGACGGGTACTTTTCCAGCAACTTTATACTACAAAGTGTGATGCAGTAGAGCTGCTCATCTGCTGAACTTGAGCAGGAACAGTAGAAGTCTGAATGACAGTTCCCAGCCTCAGAACAAATTCTCTGCCCTATGGCTTCAGCACATAATAACTATCCTTGCTGAACTATTAAAGTACAGGTCTTCAGTATTTCACAGATGCAAGGCATTAAGAAAGCCTGTTAGATTCTTTTCTCACTAAGCCCCTAAACTGCTCAGTTAACCTCTTTCCGCTCTTAAACTTCAAGCCTACATATTATTATTATTGATTCTTTCTTTCTTTCTTTCTCATGTTGGTGTTAATGTTATTGATCTTTCTGACTCACACTGTAATCCTGTCACTTTGTTTTCTTCTCTGGCTTCTGCTTCTTATTACTTATGGGGAGGAACTCTCGGCCCTCCTTGTTCAGGGCACAGGTTGTGTACCTGGGTGCCTCCAAGGTCAGTATATGCTGTGGTTGTACCAAAAAGAGAAGAGTTGCAGACAAGGAAAGATGGCAGAAAAGCTGCAGGGCAGCTTGCAAAGAGTACTTCCAGTTAATGTTAATTAGCCATAAAACTCCCAACACTGCTCAGCCTAGGGACAGGCTATTGGCTTGTTCCTTGAGATCTCTTGTTGTGCTGTCAGCTTTCTGTAAGTAATGACTAAACTGAAAAGCTCTGAGATTGTTGCCTCTTTCACAAACTGTCTTCTTGATTTGCTTTGTTCCATGCTCTCTTTTTGCACGCATCTGGCTTTTCCTACCACAGTAAGAATGCTATTTTGTCCCGTGTTTCTATTGTTCTACCAGAATCGGGGTATCAGGCTTTGCCAAGTATCAGGGTTCGTTAGTAGGCCTGTGGGTTGCTTCTTCTAAACAGAAAAACAACAATATGTCGCAGCGCTCACACTTTCACTTTGTAGAGACAGTCACAGCAAGCCAAGCTATGGATGGCTTCACAAGCCTTGAGAAACAAGTCTTATTTGGGGGACGTTCATGTAGCAGGCAGGGAGAAGAGCCCTGGACCACCGCGTCTGCAGCAAGCCCTGCCCTCAAGTGACAGGCACCACTCTCAACTCCACACACACGAGATTTCTGACTCACGCAGTTTCCCCAGACAGAATAGTCACAGTACAAAGAAATACACAAAGGATTAAATATCACATATACAAATTTCACAGTTATTTTTTTCCAGTCAAGTAATAGCACAGTGGAAATACAGATCATTTTCTGTGCCAGGGAGCTAATGCAAAAGCATTGGTAGTGACCAATAATAACAAAAGTTGTGACCAGTGCAGGAGGTTCTTACTTACCATCACTGTGGTCCAACAGCCTTGGTGACCTTAACACAGAGGTTCTGGATACATCACTGATCATCGTCACTAACGAAAAAAAAAAAGGAAAAAAAAAAAGGAAAAATAAAAAGAAAAAAAAAAATTTGGTCTAGGACTTTACAACATCGGTTTAAAAGTAAAATTCCTTGATTTGTGATCTAATTGTAGATTCACTCTTGGGATTTGCAATCCTATTACTGTATCACTAGACCTGGAGAGGGCTTCTTTAAAAAAGAACAGAACTAAGAAACACAACATCTGCAGCCTCCAGATTTTTTGGAGTAAAGAAGTTAGTTAGAAATTTTTAGTAATAGCATTATAACACTTGCTTTCCCAGTAAATAATTATTAGCGTCCAGCTCAAAGTTGTCAGCTAGGTGAAGGGCAATTGGTGTTAAGGCAGCTCTATGGCAGGTGTGGTGGGCAATCAGCTGTCAGACACGGATCACACTTGCATTCTATTTTCTTCCCCCCGAAAGTATCTAGATACATTAATACTCTACGTTAGAAATTACTGGCTGCTAGTTTGCAAGAGACATGTCAAGACAGCAGGTAACATAGCAAAAGTTCATAAGTATGGGTGTGCGTTTCTTTTGCAAAAGTGGCCTTGTTAATTCCTTGCCTTTTGTCTCCTACTTCTGCCTTCAGTATAAAAGGACTCAGAGAAGGGAACAGTAAGAGACTTTCGGTCTCCTATAAAAATCCTAACCTAATCACAGTGCTGGTGCCTCTTTAGACCCCTACAGCAGGATCTAAGGGGCTCTTAGAGGTAATTAGGGGCAACTCCTCAACACGACGCATGAAAGGAAGAGCAGTGTAGCAACAGGAGTCCTGGTCCCTGCTGCGAGACCTAACTGGGGCCAGCGGCAGCTATCAAACTCTCTGCGTGGGAACCCAGCAGGAGAATGGCAACAGCTCTTAAACCCTCTGCAGGACATTAGAGATGAGTACTAAAAAATACTAGAAAATCACACAGGAGTACTTAAATATTACTTGATCATTAACATAGTAATTACATCAGTGCTGCTCCTGCCTGATGCCATAATTTAAGAGGTTTCAGCATTTTCATTATAATCAGTGGCAGTTATTTCCTGTGGTTCATTGCCCATAAAATGTTCACCATTGAAAAAAAAAAAAAAGAAAAAAAAAAGAGAGGAAGAGACTTTGCCATGCTGGCAATTGATATCCACTGTGGTGCTTGTGCATCCCTGAGCTACAAATCACCCTGGTGGGTGCTTCATCAGGCTTCAGGGAGCCAAACAAGGTACGCTTGTTCCTGAAAGCTTTTCATAGAGACTTTTAACTAAGATTTTTAATGGAACCTTTTCTGAGGAAGTAGGACGCTTCTCGAGTATGCCTGTCTATTTTTTTTTTCTGTTTTCACCAATGTTTTAAAGACAAGGTTCTGTATTTACTAGGTTATGTGGAACATATAGTAGTGCTTCTACAATAATGTAGACCCCAGCAACTGTGTAGAATGTGTTTCCCAAAGAGACTATAATCTCTGATGTAAGCATACAGAAAGTGAACTATCAAGCTCTGCTGCCATCAAAATGAAACCTAAAAAAGTTATCAGATATGAATTTATCTAACAAGCTCTCACACATTTCGAAAATGGGAATGTAAATGATGGTTCCTATCTACCAACCAGATTGAGTGATTAATTAACGCATTATGAGAGAAAAAAGTTTGACATTTAAAGCAAGGTTGGGTGACTCTGTCAGTGCATTAGTTTTTATGGTTTTGATCTGAACTGGGCAAAGAATTACAACATTCAATCAACTTGAACTGTTTGTATTGATCTGCATAGAAGATTGGGGAAAAAAAGATATATTGTCTCACTATAAGCTTTTTCCTGGTTTTATTTGCTCTGCAAGAGAGCAATATTTTTCTGAGCACAGATTGAGTGCAATGGCTCCATAAAATGGCCCAGGAGACTTCTGCAGCACCATTAGAAGTGTGTTCTCTCCGCTCAGAAGCTACTGAGCAATATTGCTGAGGAAATGGAGTCCCCTGGTATATTATTCCCACAGCTGCCATGATGAACCAGCACTTGAAATTCACTTGAAATAATTCTGGGTTGTGGTGACTATGATAAAAGTAGCACAGTGAATTTCTCCCCTAAAACATTGTCTGCCATATGAACAACTCCTTCAGAAATTAAATACCTTGGGAAATCACTTGAGAGGAGAGAATTAATGTTAGGACTATAACTGCTGTATTGCAACTTCATGACACAGTTTTTATTTATTTATTTTCCCCTCTTCTGCCTTCTGGGTTTTGGGATTTTTTTGCCTTTTTCTTTTTTTTTTTTTTTTTTTTTCTTTCTGGGCTCCAGTTTTCCACAAGCAGATTGTGGTTGCCTTGAATTCATCTGTTAACTGAAATTACCCCCCAAGCACTGAAAGGAGGTGTTGGACTCAGCACAGATATGGGCCCTGGCACACAAGGAGATAATTTGGGAAGTAGCTGTGACTCAGGGTATAGCTCCTCCTGTGCTCCCTTCGCTTGCATAAGGTAGGGAAGAGGTGGGGGTGCGAAGTGCATTCTCTCACCCGTTCTCAGGGTGCAGCTGGCCCAGGATGCCTCAGCAGACTGGGCTGCTTTCATCTCCTTTGAAGAGGGTTTCAGTGACTAGAAAAGAGCATGTTAGCAAGAAATGATAAGCAAAACATGGAACAAATTCTGTCGCACCCTCCACAGAAAGACCAAGCTGGTGAGAATTAATAGACCATTTATGCAATACCCTTTAAACATGAGCAAAAGGGAACCTTCCTGAGAAAACGGAGGCATCTCCTCTCAAATTAATCCATGCCATCGAACTGCTGTAACTGAGAGGACCGTTTGTTCCCAACTGTTTAACTTTGCCACATTTTGTACCACCTGCAATGACATTTCATTACTGTGGAGTGGCAGCAGCAAAACCACCATGCAGCTATCAGCAGGAAAGGAAATTAGTGATGATTATGATTAACAAAACAGCTCTGACTTAGCCGATGCTGAGAGAAGACAGCCTCCAAAGGAATCAAATACTGCGAGTATCAGGAATGAAATATCAGCACCACCCTGTGGTTCCCTCAATCTGCTTCCTCTTTGTTTGGGTCAAAAGGGACTGGATGTGTGGCCAGGCAAACTCAGAAGGAAGAGCATTGTTTCCTTCTGGATTTTCCCCAGTCCTCTTTCATATGGCTGATACTTAAAACTCACCCTGCTGCCCTCCTGACCTGAATGATCTCCAAAAAGCTATTCAGAAAAGACAGGAGGTTTTGTGGGACTTGGGGCAATCCCTAATGAATATCCTGCTCATCTGCAGCCAGCATTCTGTCCTATCTTCTTCATGTTTGCAGCTCTTTAAATTGTTCCCACAGGGTAGTGCACTCTGATGGCAAGCTTAAGGGAATGCAACTGAAATCTAATTGTGGTTCTGTCCTAGCTTTTATAGATTTCCCCATTATTTTAATCTCTGTTTTAGACAATTGACTAGAAAATGGGTGTAAGTGTGGAAGAAAACCTTTCCTGTGAAAATCAACATATACAACAAGTCCTGTCATAATCAGAGTGGTTCACTGTGCAAATCAGTACACAAATGCTATCCTTGTGTTAGCAGAGTTTTCATTAAGGTATCAAATTTAAAAAAAATGACACTAGCTGCATATCCTTATGGTATAATTTTCTTTGTTGCAGCAAATACCAAAGTCATTTCAGCTAAACTGATGGGCTTGTATAAAAGCAATAAATGTCATTCAAGAAGATGCTTATGATGAATCAACACATGTAAGACTATCTGTGCTTCCCCCTATAAAGATACAATCTTGATAGTTAAAACAATCAACAAAATACAGACTGAGCTTCCATGCCAAACTTTTTTATTAATAAAGAGGAAAAGTCTCTGCATTTATAGATCACTAAATAAGTGCAAATGTTCTTTCATTTTATTTTCCCATTAACAAGTCTTCCAAGGATTTGACAAATTTGTGTATGAAATTCTGTTAATCTTTGACTGTTTTCTAGCTTTTCACAAAATAAAATCGTGACATATACATAACTAATAGCTGGAATTTAACACCCCCAAAATGACTCACCCTTTTCTTTTGACTGAATTGTATAATGAAATCCAAATAATAACTTTATCCAAAATATATACTGAGTTTTAGGATGCACGTTACCATCTGTGGTACAGGGTGTTGTTACCACCTCCACACTGGTTGACTGAAACATACTATGGAGACAGTATAGAGGCACTCCAAGAAAATACCTACTTACAGCAGACACTCACAAACGAGCAGACAATCACAGCCATAGCAAACCACATTATTGATCCACTTAGCTCAGCAAGCTGTTCTGAAAAAGACCTGTGTCACCAATTCAAAGGAAAAAGCAAGTATTAAACAGTGGACAGCTGGGATCCCAGCTCACCCTGTTCCTCACCATAAAGAGCAACAGACTGTGCAGCCAGTCATTTTTATATAAGTTTGGGTTTCTAGAGTTAGTTCCTTCCCACACTTTGAATTACCTCTAATTTGGTGACTTCAGACTTTTGTTAGTTTTGGGGCAGGGTTGAGGGTTTTCTTCCCGCAAGGAAAGAATGAGAAGGAATCTGTAGGAGTCTGTCAGGCTGAGTGATTAGTTTAATACTGCTGAGATTTTATTGTAATATTAATGATGTGTTATGATGCCTAAGGTCCTGGGTAAGCATCATTTACTATTTTAAATCTAAATAAGTAAATAAATACAAGAATCATAGGAGAAGCTTCTTGCTTAATCTTATCAGCACTGTGGCATAACCACAGTCATAATAAAATTAACATACGTTATATATTCTACCCATTTAAGAAACTACACACATTGAAACTCTGATTTTATTTAAACATGAAGGAAAACATCCAGATGATGAAATTTATCAGCAAAGTGTATATTGCCACTCTGCTAATTTACTAAGAGAGTAAAGAAGGGATTCAGGATACCATATGGGAAATGCAGCTATCACTTTCCCTTGATTACAAGACAGATTACTGAATGAACATTTTGAATCTTGTATGTACAGCAAATCCCATCAAAACCAGTAATGTCCTTCTTATTTTATTTAAACATTTTAATCACTACCCTACTTCTTCCTTCAGACTACTGCATATCAGTTTTTAAAGTGTAGTAAAAACAAATAATTTGCAGTCAATCTAGAAAAATAAATCTAGCTCAAGGTTTACCTTTTCCATTTTTTCATCCTTCATTATGACAGAAAAAGTATAGCAACAATGAAGTCTGAATTTCATCATAGAACCAAGTGTATTCATTTATTAACATTATCAAATTTCATATTAGTTATGAGTAGGGAAATGGAATGGCTTTTGTACACCCACTCCTAAGGTTTACTCAATCTAATGCCATCTCAAAACCAGACAAATCTAAGCAAAAAAAAATTGGGCATAAATGGTAAAAAAGACAAAATGCTCTAGACCATGGGGCTCTATTCTACACAGGGTTTTTCATTAAGCTCACTGCTCATCTCCTTCAAGGAAAATTCCTGTTGAACCAGTAAGAGTTCTGGGCATCTAAAGGACAAAGAACCGACACCCCTGAGCCAGACACATGTCATCTAAAGGTGTGAGTTGGTCAGTTTGTTTGAATTGCTGCAAGATCCCTGATGGAAACTTGAACAGATAACATTTTCCCTTGTTTAGGCAGAGAAAACCATCACTTCTTTAAATTTTTGTAATTCCTGAGTTCATGCAAGGCCTTTATTTGTATTTTTTTCTCTCATTCTTCTTGTCTTTGGAGAATGTGGCTACCGTGTAATTTTCCATCCAATATAGCTACACCATGGGTAAAGGACAAGGTGCTACAGGACTATGGAGGGCTGCAGTTTACATTTCCATTTCCTCTCTGTATGATTCAGCTTATTACAAAAACTTTAAAAAAAAAAAAAAGTCCTTTTTCTCTTCTCCCATCTTTCCCTCTATGTATTTCATGCAGTTAGAAGCAGTGCCACATTCTTGCCCTGTACACTCAGTGCTATGTCTATAGTGAGATCAGACTTTTGATTATGCCCAAAAGTTACATTTTCAGTAATTACTTCACACATCTATGCATATGGTTATCTAGCTAGCTGAAACTCATTTCTGATTGGGATTATTTTTCTTTCCCTGGCCTTAACGGAAAGATGCAAGGAAGCAGCTTTAGCTTGACTTTCAGAAATGAGTCTTTCTTATCAGGAATTAGCGTTCTGTTGAATTTCACCAACAAGGTCATTAAAGTTTGAAGAATATGAGATGCTTCAGTGCTGCCAGATGGCCCATGGCAAAGGAAAGGGTGGTGGGGGTTCCTTTTGGTCTGGTGTGATTTCAGCAGATACATGGTGTTTTTACTTGCCTTTATTAGATGACTAATTCTCTTGGAAACACTGTTACCTTATGCAAACTCATTTAGCAGGCCTACTTTTCTAAATATGACCCATCTTAACAGATGAGGTACCCTTTTTATGGTCTGAAAAGCATTTAGAATTGAAAGGAAGGCTTTTTTTTTCTTCAGATACATTTGTATTGATTCCCTCTGGAGTTGAAAAAACCTGAAACCAAAATGGTAGCCAAGAGCTGATCAATACCCCTGTTTTGGGAAGCTTGGCTGTAATCTTGAACTCCAAGGACCAGGTGAAATCTTGAGTCTTTTAAATTTTCACCTGCCATTGGACCAAGCACACTATTGAAGTACATTCACTCCAATAGTTGCAGATGTTTGCACTTTTAGAGAATGAGGAAATATTTACTTGACGTAAAACAAGAAGAAGAGTTCATCCAACACTCTTCAATTAAGCTTTCAACCCAGCCTATGCCCAGTGCTGCTGAACAGTGGTAAGGAAACACCAGACTGTGTAAAGCAGATGGACTTTTGTACCAGCTGGCTGCCACTGGCTCGGGGAAACACTTGGCAGACAGAAAAGCAGCTGAGGCGCAATTCCCTTCGACTTGTACTCAGGGCCACACTGTGCCCCCGAAAGGCAAACAGGACTGAGACTGCCTGTCCATGTGTAGTTCAGAATCACTCCATTCCTTCAGATAAATGGTGATTTAAAAGAACTACCTATTCCTCAATGTAATTAAGGCAAACATATGATACTCTTAACTTTCAAAAAGTAAGACACTGTTTTTTCCTAAAGCAGAAACGAGTCATTACCCAGAAATGCGTATAATGTCATGGTGGTTACATCCACTGGTATCATCTACTTGAGACTCACAGACCCATCTTACATTTAGTGAGAAAAAGCAAAGAACTAATGCTTTACTTTGTTATACTCTCCTCAGCTATTTTTCTTTTAAATTTCATTTTCAACCCTTTCTGCATTGCAGAGAAGTATGTGTCAACAGCCCAGAATTAAAAAGGTGACAAACTGTGAAGAATTAAAACTTCTAATTTAACAGATGAGCAACTGCAAATAAAAAAATCTCAGACAAACACAATTTTAATGAAAGGCGACATGTTGGAGATAGGAGGTTTTTTCCCCTCTCTCTTCATCAGGTAACAACAAATTAGTTTAGGAAGCCATACAATAATGCTCTGAATGCAATAACAAATTCATATCCCATGCTGTTAGTTTCGTTTGCTTGTTTGCTTTCTGAAACCATATATGACACTTCTTTTGTAATAGTATATTTTCTTCACACTAGATGTGTCAACATTTGTTCGTGTCTGGACTAGCTCTCATTCCTATTACTATCAGGTATAGCTCTTCCTTTTCATGTCCTCAGTGGAGCTTTACATTTTAGCCTGCTGCGTGATGGGGGGAGGGCTGGCACTGCAGCAGCCTTTCTGAAGTTTCCTAGCACCTTGTGACATTTCACATGTAGAGAACTGTCTGGATATACATTGGCCACTTGCTTGTAATGAAATTTTCCAGTGCAATAAACATCAGAAGAAAAACTAAACATGTATAGAAAGGAACATACCGAGCATGAAGTAACCCTCCTTTACCCCATTTAGTGGGGCTAAATTCAGGCCAATAATAAATACAAGTGGCTTCCCTGAAGTCAACCAACCAAATCCAGAACCAACATCAAACAACAAAGCTTTGTAGAAGTTAATCAGTAGCCACACTGATTTACACCAGTTTTGGATTTTGGCTCAGTCAGATGCAATCTACCTATCTAAGAGATGAATGCAGTACTCTTTGAGGACACCCAGCAGTGAATTAAAAAGCCAGCAGAGTGCTAGAACCTACTTTAAAAGAAATGGCACTACTTTCTTTACACAAAGGGTGTAATTTAGATCAATGCATGTGAATTTTATAGGTGATTTGCCTAGTGTTGGTAAGCATCACTTGGCTACCCCTCTGAGGATCACATTGAAATAAGTTTTTGGTTGTAAGCAATTAAACTCAAGTAAGTGCAACGAAAGGCTGAATAACTTCAAATGACTTATTAACAAAATACTGTGTTTAATACATAGCAGGTGGTCACCACGTGCAGCATTAGGAAAGCCTTAACCTAAAATGCATCATCATACATAAGATCATTGAAATAACTCTTTTGCCCTACCATGTTTCCAAGTACAAAGCATGACAAAGATTTTTGTAAATCATAATTACGTGAACCAAATAACCACAAATTTGATCCAGATCCTATGAATGAGATTTCCAACTCAGTGACTGGGAGTCTTTGAGGTATCAGAGTCAACTCCCAGCATCACTACCAGCTAGCAGTCCTGCATGTAACATCCCCAACAGTTCATAACATGCATGGTATGAATTCCCCCCTAGATAGCAGAGTACCCTAATTTTTACCTAATCTCTACTCACATACTTGAAAATAACTTTCTCATTTATTTCCATACCCATGGCAGGTGCCACAGTAAATTAACCAGTGGGAGTCTCTCATATGCACCTCTGCCTCACTGGGTATTAATGAGGTTTTTCATTTAACTTCTATTAGGGAAGGATTTCATGAATTCAGCATATGGGACTTACTGTTTAAATTGTTTACAAGTGACATTTTGTCTCTGCAAATGTAAAATATATATGACAATGGGGGCTATTTGCCTAAGTAACCCATCTGTGATTAATTTTTGTGTATTTTATGTAATAATCTGAATTTAAAACAAATGCCACAACTTACATTTTTCCCCTCTGACACATAATATATGTTACAGCATGAACTAGCTATGCCTTTTTAGACTGCAGCTAAATTTCATCATAAATGAGTCTGGTTTATGTGTGTTTGGGGAAAAAGGACTTTACCAGTTAACACCATCCTAGAATAAATAATGGCACTGGGAGGTCATTTTCCTTAGATTATACCTGGCAATTGAAAGGCCAGGGAGTATTAGCAAGCAAAGACTGGAAATTATTGGAAGAAATAGATGTGTCCAGTGTAGGCAAAGGAAAATTATCACTTACAACTTCCCATGAAGTCAAATGACAGCCATTCATTTTATACCACAGTTGAGCTAAACACATACATTTCTCACAGCAGTTAGGGGCAGTGATGTGGACCGTTACCTCACTATGCTGACTTGGTACAAACACAAATCAGGAAGAGACAAAAACTGTCCCTAATATTTACCATCAAAACATAAAAGAGAATTAATGGTTTGGAGGAGAACATGGGAACATCATAATAATATTTTAATCAGCAAGATAAGCAGCTGTCTTTGCACACTGGGAAAATTAATGTCAGGATTTGGGAAGCATTGGGGAATGGGGAAATTGGATAAATACATGATCTTTGATCATGACAAATTTGTTCCAAGTTGGGGGCATAACATCATAGCATGGCAAAAACCATTAATGTGCTTGCTTGAGATTTTAGCAAGATAAGGAAGATTGACATTGGGGGCTGACCTCTTCTCCCTGATGACAAGCGATAGGACAAGAGGAAATGGGTTCAAGTTATGTCAGGGGAGGTTTAGATTGGATATTAGGAAACATTTTTTCACTGAAAGGGTTATTAAACATTGGAATGGTCTGCCCAGGGAGGTGGTGGATTCACCATCCCTGGAGGTGTTTAAAAAAGGGTAGATGGGGTACTTACTTAGGGACATGATTTAGAAGTGGTTTTTGTCAGGGTAGGTTAATGGTTGGACTTGATGATCTTAAAGGTCCCTTCCAACCTCAGCAATTCTATGATTCTATGACATCGTAGGCTAGAGACAGCATTTAAAAGTACTCCAAAAGAGTTCGTAGGATGGAATGGTAATGAAGTGCCCAGTGATAAAAACAAGCAAACACATGCTTTTTAATAAAGGAGGGAGTTAGAACAAAGATAAATGCAACACAAAAAAAGTGAAATTATCAAAGGGGCAAGTTAAGGAAGTGATATGTGAATTTTTGAATATTTGGGTACATAGAGCTGGCAAAATTTAGATTCATTGAGTCAGCTGAAGGACCTTGCAAGAGATGAATCAGGTGTTAATGTGCTTCCTGACATTAAATGTAACAGAGAAGGAAGAAAGAGCAGTAGCTGGAGATCCGGACAAAGACAACAATGGTTTCCTGGGTGGGAAAGAGTATGAGAGTAAAATCATACTTGTATTATCCAGAGACAGAGGCTGAGACAAGTGAGCAGTATGGAAAAGTGGATGGAATATGACCAAGAAAGATTCGGGGACAGGTCAAACAAGTTTCTCCTCTTCTTTTCTTACACGAAGAAAGCAGAGGAGGGACTCCTGTATATTTCTATCAACTTCAGCCCTGACCTACTGCTGAAATCATTCCTGTCACACTAAAAGAGAATGTGGACCCTGTCTCGAGAAGGAGAATATCAGTCAAACAAAATAACTAGTCAGTATGAGCATCAAAGACTGCAGTTCTGACCCTTTAGCAATTTTTAGCACAACAGGTAGGTCCCTGCACTATCTCGGTGACTGCTCAGCTCCAGGCTAATGAGGAGGATTCACAAGACTAGGTGATCTGACGTGGCCTGATTGCACACCCTTCACATGGTGGGCGAGAACTGCCCTATTATATTTATTGTCGTTTAAATAAAAAGGAAATCCTCCCTAGGGAAGTACAGTATTTATTAGCTGTTCTCATGAAGATTGCTATTTACCTTCCAAGCTATCTGATTTTGCTGCAGATTCTTCTTTGAATCTGCCTATTGACACGTTCAGCAATTTTTATTCCAGAATAATTTTTCTCATCACCCCTGTAGATCTTTTCAAGTGGTGACAGAGCCTTACCATATGCTTCCACTGTCACATAAGACTTCCTCCTAAATCAGTGCTAAAATAGAAATATATATTCCAGCCTATAGAAAAACCTGGATCCTCGTCTTATCAAAATCTGGTAACAGACTTCCACTCACTAGAAAAACCAGATCCTGCAGCAGTGGGTCCTGGCTCTCCCACCTCTAATTAGGAAAGATCTCTTTAAATCAGACCTTTCCTTAAGAAATTAACTATGATACTGGCTTTATCAGAAAGAGAAAAAGAATGGATGTCCCAGTTGTTGCAGCTTCTTTCTGTTGCACAATATATTAAATAATAAACCTGAGAATTAATTCAACAGGGACAAAATGTGATGTAGAAATGACGTATAAATTAAAGCATTCATTCAGATTAACAAAAATATTGATGGTACGATGCAGAACCATCTGTACTGTGCCATATGTCAGGTAGAAGGACAAATAAAAACAAGTAACATCATTAATAATCTTTCAGGGAATAGTTAAATATTTTCAATAGATTAGATTTATGGAAATCATTACACTTTTAAAGAAAGAACATACTGTTGCTATTATTTATGTGTAAGATGCAGCCTTAATGTGGAATATGTCGCTTAATTATCTTAAATAGCACTTAAGTAACTCTACAGTATTTTATGAAAATTTCTCTATTATTTACTAAATTTAGGAGCCTGGGAACAGGCTATCCAAGTTCCTAACTCTCTTAATTTCACCTAAAGACGAAATAGGAGCCCAAGTACAATTTAGGATCTGTAATCCTTGTAGGTGCTGTGAAACAGGTGTTCCTCAACTCTAAAAATTAGATTAAAGGGTAAAGGGAGAAGTGAGGTTTTAAGTCACATAAACTATGACTGCTCTTTGGTGGGGTTTCAAGGACTCATGGTACCTTTGGAGGCAAGTAGGATCTTGCTGTACAAAACTCTTCCTAAAAATCAGGTCTGTTCAGTGTAGCTAAAAATAGAAAGTACCATCACTTTGATAAGGTAATCCTCAGAGAACATGAACAAGGCAGTCAGGCTGCCTGTCTGCACAAGTTCCCTGAAAATAAGAAAAATAGTTTGCAAGCACCTGCAGAAGGTGAGATAGAAAGACCAGATAGACCATTTCCAACCCAGAATCTTTCCTGCCTCAGCAAGATTGTACAAAGCAGTGTAAAATATTCTCTGAGGAATAATCTAGTTTGACATTTTCTGCATTGTCTATTAACATGAGATTTCCATTGACTCCTTTAGTTCCTAACTGATACATGTTAATGTCCTAGAGATTTTCCCAACAACTTCTTTTTCTTAATCATGTGCCTTCACATTCCTTTGTAAACAATCCATTTCCATTTTGTTCATGCACATTCATCATTACTAGATTCTAACATTTCATGTCTCCCAACCAAACCACATTTCAGCTTTATAGTCCATCATTTTAAGTAAATCCCTCCAACTATAATAATGATTCTAATCTTTGAACCCTCCAGTGAAGATACCCCTACATTTAAAACACCACAGAAAGGAACGTTACTTTTCTGCTCCATAGCAGAATGACTCTGTATGCTTCCGTAACTTTTCGCTGCTATGCTGCAAAATCATCTCTAATTTCTGATCTGTTATGTCCCTGAAATTTGGCAGCGCTATGCTTTGCAAGGTCTCTCCCTCCCACTGAATCTCTTTTGTATTAATTTCCTCTAGATAGACTTATCTTTCATTTCCAATGGCTCTAAGGCTTCTAAGCTTGCCCATTATTCTTGGTCTATACTTTAAGCTCTTTTTTCTTTGGTTTGGATCTCTGATATGTGCAACTCTTCGCAAGTTAATAATCTATGGATCTCATTAATTTTATTTTTCTGCCCTTTTTATAATTATAAAAAGTAACACAACTATCTTAAAGATGAGATTAAACGCAAGAAACATTCTTGTAGCAGCCTGTATACTGCTACTTTATAATTTAGTGATTCATCCTTCTTCCAGATTTCAGTGTATATTGCATGTCCATACACGAACCAATTGCTTCAGGAGCACATTTTCAGATACATGAAGAATTCATATAATTCAGATTACACCCATCATGCTCTCCCCAGCGCCTAATGCTGTAATTTGCTCACAAGAACAGCGCTTGAGTTGGAGCGGCAAGGTCTGTCTTCTGTGAAGCCAAATCACAACTTGTTTATGTCTCTAGATCATTAAGGGCTTTCATCAGTACTCACTTTGTTAATTGTGGCAGGGGGAGAGGCGGTCTAACTCCTTTGCACAGTTGAATTGCACTGCTGGTCTCTCTGGCATCGCAAAGAGGAGACCCTGCCATCTGTGCCTGCTGCACCTCGAACACCACTCTGAGGCCACTCAGACTCTCATGGAGAGATCAGGTCTTAAGAGGAAGACAGGACCACGCTAATATAGAGGTATATTTTCTGGACCTCCACTGCACAAATGTTTTAAACAAACACATTTGTATGGGAGAGTATGCTATAACCTACAGTATGTATAAGCTGTCCTGGTGCAGATCTTTGCTATTCTGCTTAATTCACTGTAACTATTAACATTCAGAGCTATTTGCAAGATCAAGACCATAGTCAGGTGCTCTGCAGACATAAGACAGCAGAAAGTTCAGCCGCAGAGAAATGCAAGCATTGGTAGGGTGTTGGGCAAATTATGGCATCAATCCTGCAAACATCCACACCTGTGACATGCAAAAAAGGAGGGACGCACAAAGCAGCAAAAGTTCCATTGTATCTAAAAGCTTAGGTTGTCAGGCAGTTGGAGCATCACTACCTGATGAAATTTTCTCTCCAAGGAGTAAATGAGTTTCCAATCCAATTTTTTCAGAAGCAGGGACTAAAGATCAGTCTTAGAACCTGCTTTCCCTGTCTTTTTAGCCAGGCAAAGATGGCTACAAAAGTTTGTGGCTACAATCATCTGACAAAATACAAGCACACAAGGAAGTTTTCAGCTCTTGAACATCAGATGTTGCACTAGCAGCCATTCCCCATCTCCTCCAAAGATAAGACACAACAGACAGATACAAATACAGGGCAGCATTAGGAAATCGTAAGCATTGATCAGCATGATAAATTCAGCATGAGAGATGGAGGTTACAACTAGCAGCCTTGCAACAGGCAGACTGGACCTGATTCAGATGTGCAGGTGTTTATTGGGGGATCTTGGTTCTTCCCAGCCATCAGGAGCTCAGTGGTAAAGGTGAGCTGCTGTCCTTGGCAGGGGCTGGGAAACAAGGTCTCCGTTTCTGAACTAAGAGTGAGGAAGAGCTGTGAAAGTGAAGTGAAGTCTTCCTGCTTATTACATTCCTAGCTATTTCGTGCAGTCCTGGGAGTACAGGTATTTTAGAATTTAAAGTTTAAAATGTCAATATTGAAGATTTGTTCAACCTATGTAGTTTCTCCCTAGCTGGTGTTTATTTTATCTAGCTTGGAAAAGCAACTTTGTGTTTTCTCTGTGAGTCTATCTATGTGTGTGTATGTGCATATATATAAAAAATGCATATGTTTATAGAATACCTATATAGTACTTCCCTTAGTTTCAGAATGTCATTCCCTGTGGCCTTACCTCTATTACACACATCATTCATTAGATTATGAAAACCATTAATGTCAGGCAGCAGAACTAAATGAATTCACTAAGGGACCACCATTAGCATATCAAGTAGCTATTTCTCAGCTAAATATTCCTGACAGCCCTCATTACATATGATGGATGGGCTTTATAAGAGGTAGTAGTTCCAGAAGAAAATAAAATCTCAGCATTCTACCACATGTGGCCCAATAACTAGATATCATTTTTTGACTGTCTGTTTGCATTTCTTTCCTTTTTTTTTCTTTCAGAATGAAAGAGTTGTAAAACTCACAAATAGATTAACTGCATAATTCAAAATTCATTAAAAATTGTGAGCCTAATTTAGCCTAGTTTCTGAATTCTGCAGGTGCTTTAGTCATGGGATATCAAACACTGTGTGTCATCATAGCTGTATCGCCAGCAGCCTGTCAGAAAGAAAGAGACATAACTGAAAAAGCGAGTAAGGCTGGATTTTAAAAGACCAGGTATTGCAGAAACTTTTTATGAGTTGAAACCCAACATTTTCTAAGGTAAGAAACCCAGTTTTAAAAGAAAAAAAAACCAACAAACTGTAGCAATGTCTTCAGGAATAGATGAATAGTTATTGCAGTGCCTCATGAAAAACAGGCAATCGCACACGGAACCAGAAACAAGCACATCTAAATATCTACTAACACTTGGAGACTTCTGATAGGTAGGCACATCTGTGGCAACTGATAACACACTTTTATGAGAATACAGACCTCAGCACTTCATTTTACAATGTGACGGGAAACAGTTTGAAACTTTCTGCTGTGCATTTCCCTGTAAACATCGGTAGTGGAGCACATATAACTCCAACAGAAGATTTGGCCCTTACATGCATAAGAATGAAGCTTTTTTATTTTTAAAGTAGAATTGGCATTTCTATCCTTGGACATTTGAAAACAAGTGATGTTCAAGGGATCAAATGATCTTCCACTTACACTCATGATGAGAGTGCTGAAGTCAGGCAAAATCACCTAGGCAAAACATGTGTTCTGACCAAAGGAAAACTAAGCATCCCTCTACCTGGCTAGGTATCTTCAGGTGAGCAGTTCCACAGACATCCAGTAATCCCATGTTATAATTAATTAATCTCTTGTAGTGGTTCTAGACCTGCCCCAAAATTGAATCCAGAATTCTATTTCCCTTCTTCTCTCCTACATATATAAACCTTCCGCGTGGAGACATCTTACTCCCCAAAAAATCTTTCATTGATATTGGGACTAAAAAAATATTCTGAAAAGTTGAGTTGAAATATGTTTTGTGCTCATTCACGCACTTTTGGCCTGCAACTGTCATTCAGCTTGAGGATATCTGGGACTATGCAGAATGCAAAAGGGAGCTCCCACCTCCCTAGCAGGACATATTTACATCAGTGTATTAGAGGATGTGTTACTGCTGCCTTGCCCCCTTCTGCTAAGAATTGTCTACTCAATTCCCAGGATTTTCTCAAAAATAAGAATTAGGAGAAAGAGCATAGTTTTGGGAAAAGTACGTTTTCCATCATACTTAACCACTTTTTTTATATTACATTAGTTTTGGAATGCAAGAGGATATGATATTCAAATAACTTCAAATCCTGCTGACCCTCGTCTATGTGTGAAGGAGAAAAAAAATACTTCTAAGACACTTATTAACTACTGCAATTTTCTGGTCAGCAACTGGTGAAATCTGTCAATCTGTATTTTTTTATGGCACTACTGCCTGCTAGACCAGAAAATCAAATTGTAACACACTAGCCATTTCCATCTCACTCAGAATGCCTTCAAATATTTGCAAACTATCAACAAATTCCCAGATGTAACCTTTTGGACATATTTTGCTAGATTATCTAAAGTTTTCTAATGAATCAATTTCTCTAGCAACCTGATTTGGATTTTTCTGAATTATAGCTTTCTAGTACATCCATGCTCAAAATTAAATGCCGTGTGTTTAGTACAGTTCAGACAGAAGCAAAAGCCCTGGATAGGGCTTTGTGCAAACACATGTGCAAACACATGTCTTTGTGCAAACTTCACAAAATTTCTGATTTTTCCAACTGCATTGTGACATTAAAATCCTGTATTGTATTTACTGGAGAGCTTTCCTTTTTTTTCCCCGGTTGGCCATCTTTTTCCATGCATGTTTTTCACAAATTTCACAGTTTATATTTATAGAATCATAGACTGGTTAGAGTTGGAAGGGACCTTGAAGATCATCTAGTTCCAACCCCCCTGCCATGGGCAGGGACACCTCCCACTAGACCAGGCTGCTCAAAGCCCCATCCAGCCTGGCTTTGGACACTTCCAGGGATGGGGCATCCACAGCTTCCCTGGGCAACCTGTTCCAGTGTCTCACCACCCTCACAGTAAAGAATTTCTTCCTAACTCTAATCCAAATCTACCCTCTCTCAGTTTAAAACCGTTACCCCTCTGGATCTTATTTTCTTATCCTCTGCTCCCCTCTGCAATGTCTTTTGTTGTGGGTTTTTTTCTTCTTTTTGATTACTTGTCCTGAATACTCATAAGTTAATGTCATTTACTGTTCCATTCATATGTTGCCTACTCCTCATTCCATACCATTCATGAAAATGTTAGTTAAGATGTAGCTTCTCCAAGGAAACCTACTGCTCTCCATATTGTCCCTTTATATTGTTTTTTTTTCTGAACACACAGCATTGTTCATATTTGAAACAAAGTAAATTAATTATCCATATCTATTCTCGTGGGAATCACTATCAAGTGTTTTCCTAAAATCTAAGTACATATCTCCTGTGGTTCTTCCATGTACTGATTTCAAATTTTTTCAAAAACCATATAATTTGTCTAGCATCATTTATTATCAATACTGCTAAATTTTCATGGTTCTGTTACCCTCTAAATCTGAAGTTATTTGATTTAAATGAGGCAGAGGACTCCTTGCAAACCAAATTATAAAACAGCAGGGTGTTAATTTTATTATTATTCAGAAATGAGTATTATTGCAGATTCAGAAAACAGACTAGACACCTACTGCACAATGATCACCAGTGCCACATGCTGATGTGGCAGGAGGATGTCTTCAGTCAGTTTCTCTTCGCAGATTTAACTCCCGCCTGGTACTTGTTAACTTGTTTCAGTTATCTTTTTTTCACTGTTATTTAGAGGATGAGTCTCATCAGTAACAGAAAGAAGTTCATTAGAACAAGTCATGTAAAACGAGAGTGAGATACTGGAAAGCCATTCTTTAGAAAATTGCTGAAATCATTGGAATAAGACTGTTAAACTCCCAAAATATTTTTTTTTCCCTTCCAGTACAATTCTGTAGCACTTGTATGCACAACTCCCAAAGTGCTAATAATTCTTCTGAGGTACCTCCAACCAGCCCAGGAAAGAGCCCAGACTTTTTAAATGGCTCGTCATTTTAAGTACTACCTTTTTTTTTTTGGTGCTCCAACTCGGTAAAGTGTGCTTTTTTATTAATGTGTGCTTCTTCAGAAGTGGAGAGTGCTCATCCTTTGAAAATAAGTGTTCTAAAGAAAATGAAATTTCCCACCCAAAAATTAAAGGGCCCAAAAATAAATGTTCACCTTTGAAAACCCTGTCTGATACAATTATAAGCAATTATAAAACTATTGAAAAGCAGTTAGCTAGAGATAGGATTTTAAACACTGTAGCTCAAGATTCCTGGCCAAGATCCGTGTTGAGATATCTTAGATTTTAATGGAGTTGTAATGAAATATAATGACAGTAATACTTACTGCCTATGAAAGCACTAAAATGTTTACAATTCCCTTTCCCAAGCAATTAACTACAACATAATACTAATACAATAGTGATATTTATTATGCAAAAAGAAAACTGTAAGGGCATTTTTTCAAGACATACTCTGAATATTGTTCTTCAGACTGCCTCAGATTTATTCAATAGTTACATTGAAATGTTGCTTGTGAAATATTACTTTAAATACTCAGTTCTTATCAAACCACTATGAACAATAAATCACAGAACATTTCACAGATGATGTAAACTGTCAAATAAGAGTAAATATATTCATTCCTTTAACCTTCATAATTACCTGTATGTCGTGATATATTAGTTCTCATAACTCTCACTACCTGGACAATTGTTTAAGCAGAAGTTTATATAAAAAGCTATGATATATCTTGAGAATTTAGAGCTGAGAATTTATTCAGTAGGGCTAAAATCTTAGTCTTCCCTAGATAGATATAACTTCAGAAGTCTTTCCAGTGAACTGTTAAGAGTCAACAGGTCTGGGGAAGAAGGTGGTATGCTTAAGACATGCCAACAAAGCCATTGGTCTAGTTCTGCCACTGAGTTGATTTTCATGTGCTCTTCTTCATGGTATTTCATTTATTTATGAATGGGGACACTAATACTGGCCTCTTGTAAAATGCTTTGAGCTTATGTACAAGAAATATAATAAAGTCTAGCTATTATTTATCATGGCCCATTCTTATATCACATATAAGTCAAATCCAGAAATAGTTATAGATTAGTAGATAGATCCATAGATCCATTTTTGTAAGTCTTGAATGTCAGAAGATGTAGCAGTCATTCTGTATTATTAGAAAAAAAGATGAACAGGCAGACCAGAAAATAAATCACGCTTGTTTCTCCTCCTTATAAGAAATTTCTATACATCTTTGCCCAAGGAGTGATTGATAATTCAGCCATTTCTATCCTTCTGGACCTCAGCCTTGACAAATGTCATTCACTCTGTATCTTTCTTCACAATAATATTAGAAAATATTTAGACATATTTAATATACAGACATTCCAGCCACACATCTCCAGATTATAGACAGAAAAATGTACAATGCTTCTGAGTTAGACTTGAGAGTATACAATGGTTTATGGTATATTTTCAATATGAGTTACAAATATTTTCATGTGGCAGTGTAGTGTTTGAAGTTAACACATTCAGAAGAAACATTAACTGGAGGTCCTAGATTTTATAGGGTGTAAGCCAGCAAGCAACGTACTTTACTTCCATTGCCATCTTGGACTGTTTGCTTTTCCCAACAAACCTCCACACACAGCAGTAATCCATATTAATAGGAAGATGCAGTCTCAGTGGTGGTGCTCCCTTTTACCTTTCAGGAGGTTTTTCAAGACAGGCTGTAACCAGGGGCAGTGCCTTGCAGACCTCCCTGGAGCTCCACAAGTGGGATGTGAACATAAACAGCAGCCACCTCCTGAATGTTTGATAGCAGCATCACCAGTGGTATTTACATTATTTTTACATAGATACACACCTGCGTAGTGAATAAAAACAAGAGCTGTTCAGACATAAGTGGCATATTTACACATTAAAACAGCGTGAGCCTCTAACAGATGAGCACACTGCTTTCATGCCAGCCCTGCTCACTGTGATGCTTACTGAGAAGATCTTCAAGGCATGCCATTGCCAGTTCTCTCTGACTTCGACCATCTACAGTCACTTAATCCCACCTGAATCCTTTCCCTCTTGTAGGATCGACTACTTTGTGTTCCCAGAGACATGCAGCCACACCAGATCTCAGATCAATAGACCAATTCCAATTGAAGCTTCGTTTTCACAGTGTGTAGTGCAGAAAAGGGAAAAGAAGCAAATATAAAAGAATTTATTCTTCCCTTCATGTGCATTTGGTAAATCATGCAATGCAGGTCTAGAACAAGTAGTTTTCTTCTAATATGGTAAAAGGGATTGTCTGGATCAGTCGTTCCCACCTTATTCATTATAATGTTTCTTTTACAGGTGAGAGTGTACGTGGTAATATCAGGCTCTGGTATCTTGACATAGTATCTACCTTGTAAGAAGGTATGTCAACATAGTTCTAAGTCTCCACTGTGAAATTTCCCCTGTTGAGAAAATGGCTAACAATTTTCTACATAACATTTCTCTGTTGCTTTCTCTCTCGAGTTTATTAAGAGCAGACGTGTATTAGAGCCTTCAGAAGCACTGGTTTTTTGGGAGTTTCATATTTGTTCATGAAGGTCTTCACACTGGCAGTTAGTCAGGAGGGACAGGAAAGAGGAACATAAGTGTACCACTTACGGAATGAGACACTATCATGGTTTAGGCATAAGAAATAAAGAAAAGGAGATGAGACAAATGTGAAGGCATGAATGAGGGAATGAGGAAAGACCTGGAAAACAGCAAAAGACAATGACGAATCATGGTAGGGATTTATAAAGAAAAGTTGAAAACTTAAGTAACGGAGAGGAATGTAGAGAAAAATATTATAAACCACGGGGGGGGGCGGGAGGAGAACAGGGAGAAAAGAAAGAAAAAACAGGGATAAAAAAGTACATGAGAAGGGATACGTAAAATAGAAATAAAAGTTTCTTTGGGGCTGGGGTCAGTAGATTAGGAAAAGGAAGAAGTAAATAAGAAAGTGAGGATGTGCAGACTAAATGAGCGCTCTCAGAAGCAGGGATACAATGGCTGCCTTTAGCAAATACATGGCACTCTAATCCTAAACAGATACTGCCAGGAGCCTTAAAACTTGCCTGAAATAGCGCTTCAGGCCAGATGTGGAGAGAAACTCGTGGAGGTATCATTAATGTATGATCTTCCTTTGAGTGCAAATGATAATGAATGATAATGATAATGATAATGCATGAAGATACGACCCTCTCCACAGCACCTGATACTGCAGTCGTAGAAAACTGGCAGCACTGCCTCACCAATACAACATTGAGATGATTTTGTTCTTTTTTTTTCCAGTGATTTTTAGGCTGTTATCCTTCTATCTAAACCCTCCAATTGCTGATTACCATAAATTTCCCATAGCACCTTCCATAATAACTCAATATAAACAAAAGCACCAGGATGAAAATTAGGGAAGAGAAAGAGAACTGGAATCATATCAAATAATCATATCCCCCTCCCTATGGAGAGCAAAAAGCAAAATTAATCCTTTGTTGTGTGCATCTGGGAACTTTGATAATATGGTCAAAAAAACCACTTTTACATAAGCTTATCTCTTAATTGATTAAGTAATAGAGAAATACCATAATGTATAGGGAAAGACTGTGTTTAAAACGGACAAAAGCCAAAGGTAACAGTTTTTAAAATAGCAGTTTTAAACAGTACTAAAATCTTCTAATTCTCTGTGATGTTTCAGATAGCTATACAGATTTTTTTCCATTAAATATATTAGGTCTTTTCCAGTTCTTCCTCCCTTTCTCGTCTCCTCTCCCAAATGGGAGTGGAGAGATATAGAAACTGAGCAGAAAAAGAATAACTGTCTTTATGCAGAGATGTGCTCTTATCAGAGCTGAAATAAAGAAATGAACAGTTGTTTTCATCCTAAAAAAGAAGTAGGAAGTATAGGCACACGTCTCTCATGAGAGTCACAACTCAAGTTTGGAAAAAGCATTCAGCTAACCATATCATAATGCTGAGAATGACTGAACTTAATTGTCAGGAAAGTTTGGTGTTTTTCTTCCCCCTTTATGCCTCCCTTCCTACTAACCATGAATCTACTATTATCATGACTTGCACATAACTCTGAAGATGAATTTAAAAAGCCTGGCATGATTCCCAAGCATATCCATCCCAACAAAACACATTTTTCAGATTTAGGATTCTGCCTGGGAGAGAAATAGGTATCTATCAATGGCTGTGAATTTGAGCAAGAGTAGCTGACTATAGCAGCAGGTGAAGAAGTAAAGAGAAATATCTTGTGGATCACAAGGATGAATTGCTCTGTGTTTATAGACTTCCCATACATTAAAATTATTTGCTTCCATATATGTCCAAGACTTCTCACTACTTGCCTTTGTGAGAAAGGGCTCAAATGAAAAAAAAATATGACTAGTGCTAATTCAGAAATACTGGACAAGTTAATGGGCCTCCTTTTTTTCCCAAGTAATGCTTCCGTGCAAGGATGTATGCTAGCACAGTTTGCCCTTTGCAAGTGCTATATTTTTCCCTACATATAATTATCCTCTTATATACACACTTCAGTAGGTTATGGCAAGCATAAAGCCTGCATGTTTGCATGAGATGCCATACTCCTACTTCTCTGGAACTACAAGGTCACTTTTAAAATCTTGTGAGTTCCTTAAAGTCAACTTATATCCATTTCTTTAATATGCACAAAGGCTGCTTTATATGACAGAGAGAATATCCAAGTTTTTCTCATCCTACCAGCCAAAGTCACATGAAATTCAAGCATAAGTTCAAATGAGTAATCAGCTGCTGTTTTAGTAGTCCAGGGTAGTTACAATTTGGATAGATTGGCAAAAAATCTTATCCTTCCTCTCTCTGTAAAAGAACTCAACTAGAAATGAGCTATCTACAAGTCAGATGGGTCAAATTATATGTCCTCTCCAGTGAAAATATATTACTCTAAATCGCCTTTTGCTTCTAAAAAATATAAAATATATTTTAAAAGACAAAATTATAAAACATATGTGATCGTTGTACAAGGGGTAAACATATCATCTATATTGTCGCTCTGTAACTTTTGCCTTATTCAGAATAATGAAAACCAATATAAACTACAGTTTGTTTTCCTAAATATTTCACGATTGTCTGCTGTCATGGTTTTCCTTTTGAAATGTAATTGTTACTAAAGCCATGCTCCATTCAGTTACACATCCCAGCACTCTTGGAAGCATGAGATACTTCCTAGTTCTACAGAATGTGAGAGCCTAACTATGTTCCTTTCTTTGCAATATCCAGAGTGTATTTTCTAACATCTAAAGTTAGAAGCAGTATCCAAAACACTACAATGTATCTACTGAAACAATTGAATGAATGCCAAATTCCTAATAAAAAATCTTAGGTCTAAAGGTTCCATCTAAATCTACTCATTAATTTCATTTTGCTTTGGCCCTCAGAAGAACTGGGAAGCAAATAACACACCTTAATCTATTCATTTTTATGAAATGTTGTGCCAGAGGAAATCTTTTGAAAGCATGGGGTATTCAAATGTTTGCTGCATGACGATGTAGTAGACACCATAAAGGTGCTCACCACAAGAGGACTGTGCATATGAATCTTCAATTCTTCTGTCAGCGGTTGGATTTTCTGTGGAGGAGATTCAGAGAAATTCCCCAAACTAATTAAGCAGACATCCAGCATTATTAAGCTTTGTCCTGTGAGGCACAGAAAAGAACAGCCTGATCTTAGCACTGCACTGCAACGAGGAAAGAGAACAGCACTGCTTCAAACCTGTCTCTGCTCAGCAGTGTCTGAAAAGCATTTGCAGTGGACTGCAAAGAGTGACTCTAAATGGGTCGGCTGACTGCATTTTAAAGAATTAGTCATATAAGATTTCTGGAGGGGTATGATTTTCATAGTGTGCTGGGGTATGTTCTGTCAGGTTTGAGCCTGGTCCATATTACAAAACCACTTTCATAAATGAGCAAACTAGTACCCATGCTGACAGCCTTAGGAAGAGGAAAGGACTGAAAAATCAGAGATGGAATTGTCTTATGGTGATTCCTATAGGTGACAATAGAAGTGGCGGGGGAAAATTTGCTTTGGTTCCTCCTAACCCACTCACATGCAACTATATTAATCCATCCGCCACAGCCAATGCATTTTATTTAATGACAAAGTTATGTGGGGAAAAGAAAAAAACAGGTGTAAACAGAGAACAGAATGAAGACTTTTTTCTCTGACTGTGGATAAAGGACAAAGTTTGCCAACACAGAGCTGCTTGTAGTTGCATAAGAAAAATGAGAGTGAAAAATGGCAAGCGAAAAGGATTGTGTGGTGGCAGGGGACAGTAGCATTCATTGCTGCTTTAGGGTCCGGTTTCAATTTCTGTAAAACACCCTTCAATAAATTTGCCTTATTAAGATGAACCAGTAAAAGTCCAAAATGTCAACCTAATGGAAATAATTTTATTATATTTTGTTAGATTTTCCCATTAACAATATTGACTTTTAGTGGTTTTCTTAATTAGACATTAATGGGAACATAAAACAAATTAGTAACAGACTCACCAGTTTAAGCTTGGAAGGCTTATGGACCTGCTTATGACAGCTAAGAGTAAAACCAGTTCCCAGAGGTACCTTATCAGGTTGTGTTGGGAAAACACACTTCGTGACATCACTGAAGAGGAATTTTTAGGACATGATCTCATGGGTTGCATTTCCATGTTCATATTTCTAAACTTGAATATGGAAATGCCTCTCTTTAGTGTTGGGTTAGCTACTGCAGATATAGACTTGTGACATAAGCCCATCCTATGTGTTTTTTAAATTTGTTTGGTGAAAGCTGAAAATCTCGACTGGTTTTTCAACTGTTCCCTGTCAGTATCAAAGACTTTTACCATTTCTGCGGAAGGCACTCAACAGTATTGCCAGCAGTGTAGAAATTCCCTTGGAAAAATTCTTGGAAGTTCATACAACAATGTGAGAACTGTTTTAGATAAAAAGAGCAACAAGTCATCTGCTCAGCTTTCTAGTTGGTCTCTTTCTTGTTCTCCATATCTTTCCCAAAGCAGTATTGAAAAAAATGAAATTTTGCTGCTGTTGCTGCAGCTTCTTCCAAAAGAATCTTATCTTCAGCACCTGATCAATAAATCTAGTTTAAGAATGTCTATTAAGAAACACTTTTAGCACATCTAGATAGGCACGAGCTACATAAAACCCATAGATTTTAGGACTTAGACAGGGCACTGTGATATAGCGGCCTTCCAGTACCTGAAGGGGGCCTATAAGAAAGCTGGGGAGGGGCTGTTTGCAAGGGCATGTAGCGATAGGACGAAGGGCAGTGGTTTTAAACTAGAGCAGGGTAGGTTTAGATTAGACATTAGGAAGAAGTTCTTTACAATGGGGGTGATGAGACACTGGAACAGGTTGCCCAAAGAGGGGGTGGAGGCCCCATCCCTGGAGACATTCAAGGCCAGGCTTGATGAGGCTGTGAGCAACCTGATCTAGTTGAAGAAGTCCCTGCTTACTGCAGGGGGGTTGGACTAAATGACCTTTAAAGGTCCCTTCCAACCCAACAGAATCTATGATTCTATGATTCTATGATATTTGCTTAACCAACTGAATAACGTGTTTAGTACTTTTTCTTTTGATATTACCATATAGGTATTTGAAGTTCACCAATGCATATGCATAAATCTGAAGCAGTGGGCTGTTATTTCTTACCTTAATCTGTACATGTGGCCTAATAGAATTCACTGTAATTACTGATGTTCTTTAAGTTAAAAGTGCCTAAAGAACTGTATCTGAATGTGGCCTGCAAGAATTTTGGTAGGGGAAATGCATTCCCAAATGCATTCATAATTACTTTTTTTCATACACTTTCTATCAAATCTCACTTTTTGAGTTATGAAAATTATGTACTTCTTACTACAAAGTCTAATTCTTTTGGGTCATGTTGTGAAATTGTCCAGAATATCCTGTCTTTGAGCTTATCAAATCATTTTTCATTCTTTTCATTAACTCACTTCAACAAGTTTTTGTGTTGGGCATCATAAGGCATTTTCCATAGCTTTCAGGACAATTTTTTTTAGTTCTTTTTTGCTCTTTCTCCAAATTTTTAACAATTTATGAGTCTGGAGTCTTGATCACAACAGAGTATTCCAGGGTCTCAGTCACCAATGCCATATGAAACCAACCATTTCCAAATTATTAAGTTTTTCTTTTCTTTTCCATAGTGTGTAAGTCAGAATATCACTCAGAGGAACACGCTGCATTCTTCTGTAGACCAAGATAATTCACTCCTGACTACTACTTTTTGATACCTGGATCATCAGACAACACGTCTGTTTGTTCCTATGAATAACCAGTCTGATGGGCTTTCAAAATGAAGGGAGAAAATCCTTTTCCTTAATTTATATTCCTGGAGTTGGAGTGGCTTACCATGAAAAGAAGACACTTGACTGATAAGGATATTTCTAGAATTATTTTTCATTAAAAAATGACAAGGAAAGGAGAGGGAAAGACTTAGTGACCATCCATGACCTTATTGAGTCTTAAGTGCTCCAGAAAATCAAGACACATTGGACTGTTGTTTTCTACTTCCCAATTTGTTAAATATTTGCTCTTGAGTAGATTCTCCACAGCTGTCTCTTTTTGCACTTGATTTTCCTGCTTGATATCGGCCCATCAAATGCAGTCCCAGCACACATGCTGCTCAGCTGCTGTATGTGCCCTTCAGTCTTCTTTAATTGAAGCACAGTTTGCACTCTTTACAGGGATTCCACAAGGACAAAATTTGTGCAGGCAAAATGCCAGAGCAATCTTCACTGGAAAGCCAGATGTTTCATTTCATCGGTTGGCTGGCTGGCAAGGTTTTACCAGGGGAGAAAAGGAAAGATCTGTGCCTTTTTCTTAAATCAGACCCAGAGTTAATTCACTACTAGGTTAGCAACCTCAGATTTTGAAGTGAATTGTTTTTTCGCCATTCATTTGGAATGAATTTGAAAGCTAAACAAGCAAAGCCCATAAAAATAATTGTAACGCTGGGTAAGAAGAAAGAATTCCAGTGAGTGAGGCTTTGAACACCTTGTAAATTTTTTCTCAGTTAAGACATTCTTAAAAGACTCATACAGAAAAATGCTGTCATGTGAATAAAATAAAATAAAAAAAAGGATGACAGTTTTGCTTGTTAATTATGTTTGTTTTTCTTATGACTAATTTATTAAGGACAATTGAGAAAGCTAAAGCATTTGAACTGATTTTCCATTTGTTTGGCTATTAAAGTTCCTCTGTGAAATGTATGTTTATTTAAAGTATCTCCAGCTACCCATTTACAATGCATTTGTTAAATTAGTTAAGAGACTTTAATTGGGCATTGGGGATTTGTTGTGCTATTCCCAAATCCGTTTACTAAAAATACATGAGAACAGTGAGCAATTTATTTATAACCTTGTTATATTAGGCCATTACCAACATCGGAATTTTTTCTTAACATGTTTTTAATTTGCATTGACAAAATTCAAGCCATGTTTGTTTTTTTCTATTTTTAATAGAGCAGCCTGCAAACTGTTTCTGGTTAAATACAGTAGAACCACCTGTTATATTTGGAACAGTGTTAGTAGAAGTGGATTCCAGAAAAAAAGCAACAATATTGAATCAGCAATAGAGAATACTGTCTTTCCCTCTTTTGTATCCCATTAAGATCATTTGAGTAGTTAACTGTATTTGAGATTATAAATGCACTCTACTACATTGGCATTATCATCAAATATTCACTTAATTATTTTGATCAGATCCTAGGCATTTCATACCAATTAAAACACAGCACACCAATAAAACTCCTATTACGATGCTTTGTTTAGTGACTGCCTATTCTCACCATCTTAACTGAGCCACTCTGCCAGACACTGACATCCCAGTATCAGACCTATACGTATGAACCTCTTCCATGAGACAAGGAAAAGGAGGGTTTTTTAGAATGCTTAGCTTAAAAAAAGGTTAGTTTCATCCAAACAAATGGGAAGAAAAGACACTATTTCCAGCATCTTGGCTAGAGTTCTAAACATCAGGATTTCTCCATAGTGCAGAAGCCAAGATCTCTTTTGTTTGCCTCAGGCGTTAGAAAAATAGGGATTACTTACAGGGTAGGTTTTTTTACAGATTTCCAGATTATCTTTTTTATTTACAGTACTCTCTCCGTAGCATTTTATCAAAGTTCAGTATGTTGTCTGCAATGTATTCTGAAAAGAAACAGAAACTTGGTCTTGCATTTTCATGCAAAAAAAATGAACAAAATATTTATGGATCTTTATGTTTTAAATAACTTAGTCAGCCAACAGGCAGCAATGTGTGGTGGAGGGGTATAGACTTGACTTAAGCAGAGGTAACCTGGGAATTCTATCTATCTGAGGTAAAAGCCTCAGACCTTGGAAAATGGATGATAGTGAGTTTCCAGAATTTCAGTTCCCCATCTTGTCTACAAGGCTCCCTGCTTGGCCACTACAGGTTTCAAGATGATTTGGGTTTTTTTTACTCCCCTCTTTTCATTAAACAATCATAAAAATCAAACTACCTCCACAGAAAAAGCAAGACATTTTAGTGTTTTGGGGTTTTTTAACCAAAGACCATTCTATCTGGTGAACCCCAAAATGAGTGAACTGTGTAGCACGCATTTAGCTAGAGAAAAATTCATAGATTAAGCCCTTCCTTTTTTGAAGTCAGCGTGGTATTTGAAACCCATTCCTACTGAAGAGGATTACACATATGATGTGGCTGAGTATGCTGGATTTTAAATATGCTATCTCCTAAATAGTCAGTAAAAGGGATAATCTTCACGTCCCTGTAAAACTTCAGCAATAAAATAAGCAAGAATTTTGACCAATTTGCATATATTACTAGGGGAAATTCTTCCACTTTAACATCAATTTTAAGTTCAAAGCAGAGAGTCTAAGAAAAAGGAACCAGATTCAAAGTTTCAGACCTTCATTAGCCTATTCATTGCCAGGGTCAAAAGACAGCAATGGGGATTCAAATGCCCCTCTGAGATGAGGATGTCAGCACTCCTCTTCAGACAGGGCATTCATGTCCAAGATCAAGTTATTTCTAAACTAAAGTCTTACTGTTAGAACAGCATTGTACAGGCAGATCTCTGTGCTCACCCAGGGCCTAGGGAAAGTCATTGGACCGCTACGCCGAGAAAAGTGGTTCATTCCCAGGAAACTGCATGCAATTAAATGTTTCAACTTTCCAGAACTAATTCTTTCTGTCCTGTTAAATCCAGTTGCTTTAACATAATTTTCACTCCTGCTGACACTGATCCCTTGTGATGTGATGAGTGAGTAAGTTAACAGCTGTAAATGTTAACAAGTAATTTATTTAAGCTGTTACAGAAGTCAGACAGCTTTCATTGTAGGAGAAATCGACACCATCCTCTCTATGCCACATATTTCTACTCAACATAATGTTGTATGAAGCTTGAGTTTTTTTCCATAGCCCAAAGAGCAGCATTCTGCTATTATACAAAAAAATTGCTGTAATTTTTCAAAGGACTGCATAACACTGGTACATGAAGAGAGTCCTGAAGAGGTAAAAATTAGCATAAATGCATTCATTTCAATGGAGCTATTCGAATTTACACTGCATGACATCCTGACCAAATATGTATCGTTTAGCAAGAAAGAAAACACTAAGAAACACAAAATACTTCAGCAGTGGATGTAAAATTAGGGAGCACAATCATACATAGCCACTCTCCTGTCATCCTACAAAATGCATGTAAGAGAAAGTTTTTTCCTCTTTTCCTGCAAATTATCTAATCAATCTCTAATCAAAGAGCTATTCTCACTTCTCTGTCGAATGCTGTACCTTTTCTCTTACTCTGAGAGCCTACAATTAATGACAGTTTTTATTTAGACTTGTGAAAGACCACAAATTCTTTCTGCTCAATTAGGACCTGGTTTGATTTTCAAAATGTGTTCCAAAAAGTTTTACCTAGGTTAAAACTTTTGTTTTTTAAGAGTGCTCCAAGAAAACAAAAATAAAAGTGAAAAAAAGCTTAATGAGTCCTTTTGGGCTTTATGACTGCAATCAAAAGGTTGGAAAGAACAAGAGGTAAACTGACTGATAGAACTGTACGTCCTGGCATAAGCAGCACAGAGGAGAGTATTTGCTTGACTTTGCAGGAAGCTTAGAGCTAAATCTTATATTCAAGAACCAGAAATAACAATTAATACACTTACGTGATTGTTCTTATGAGATCATAGACATTCAAAAATGTGTAACAGCAGTGGGAAAATGTGAAGAAAGTTTTAATTAGTGAAAATGTTGTTTAAATAATAGTTGATTTTTATGTTGTTTACTTACATGTTATTTCACATAGCTTAAAGCAAATATAGTGTTAAATCCTAGGCAAGATAAACACTGGCAAGAAATTTTGGAAAAAAAAAAAGAAAAATAAAAATGACAAACATTTCACATAACTTATCAGGAAGCATCAAGAGCAGCCTTCTTGGTGAACAGAGAGTTTAGCAGCTAGCAGCTAATATTCTCACAATGCCATCTTGACAAATTTAGCACTCTAAATCCTGAGAGCGCAGATTTATACCCATCTGGCAATACTGAGAGACAAACACTCATATATCAGATGTGCTGCAGAGCTAACATTCCCACGCAGAGAGCAACAGTCATCCTGTTTTGATCTCAAACTATCTCCAAACATCGTGTATTTCCTGATTTTGTTGTCCTGAACATTGTACTATGCCACAACAGGGGAGACAGATCCAGCCATTTGGAGCTGCTGGAGAGCACTCATAAAAAGCTTGTAGGCAATCTAGGGAAAAAAGCTCATGCCAATAGTATCGGAAGATGTCTACAAAGGACATGAAAACATGTTTGCTTCTGTGACACAAATGAACAGAACTGCTTATTTACAGCAGAGAGCAAGCAGAGATGACAGAAGTAGGCTGGCTAACATTGAAATTCACAGAATGAATGTAGGGTTACATTTGAGTTCCAGGGAGTTTCTTGCACAATAAATATATTTTCAGTCATGGAGGAAAATATCTCTTTTATAATGTAATTAGTGTTCATTACACTATATTTCCCAGGTGCATAATTTCATTTCTATGCTAAATAGAATAGCAGAAGATCAAAAAATAGGTGGGATCTGATCTGCTCATTTTATTCCTGTAATAGGAAAGCAGGACAGCAGGACAGCAGAACAGCAATCCTTGACGCAGGTGACTTCTCCCTGACTGAAACCAATCTTAGCAAAAGTTCATAGTGCACCAAAATGCCCACATTTACTTACCAATGAATTGTGAATAATGCCTTCCACATAGATTTTGAGGTTTATTAATTACATCCCTGACTGGACAGTGTCTTTCTTTCACACCTGCAACCTGTCTAAAACGAATGGTCTATTTTCATATAAGAATTACTCCTTAGAGCTTTCTCATTTTGTTCAGAAGGGAACTGTGCCATTTAAGAGACATTTTTATCATAACAAGAAAGCCTTGTCATGAAAAATAATGTATCATTTGCCATGGAAATAATTTCTTCTGACTGAAAATGCTGCTTTTTCACATGTAATTAGAACTTGGGCTCACCTTGGGCTTCCAGGAAGTTTTCCTGACAAGGAAACAGAACTATGAACAACTCATTCACCAGACTGCACAGAGCCACAAGGAACAGTTTAATGAAGTCAGGTTACCTTCTGCAAAGGTTGGTCCTGACTTTTCACCCTGCAATGGCAGGGATGAATAAGGAAATCAAACCCAAAAAAAAGATGGCAAAAAAAAGGTTGAGGCACACAGAGGTTATACAAGAGAGATACCACTGTACAGTGTTCTGTGCATTATCAAGGACAGCAGAGAAGTACAGAACAGCCAGGAATTACTACCCAGAGAGAATAAGAGAAAAATGAAACTTCTAGGGGGGGAAAAAAAAAAGTTATGTTTGTTTATTTCATTATTGTAATGATGAAATAACGATGACAGCTCAATTGGGATGCAAATGAAGTCCACGTTTCCCAGTGTTGCAGACATATTAATAATAATCAGAATGTTATAGTCTTAATGTTGATTTCTGTCAACTTTCAAAATACAAATTAAATTATTTTCAGAGGCATCCTTTTCTAATATTCAATAGCATCCTGCAATAGGCCTTGTATAATATTGATGTACTATGAAGTGGAAATGTTTATACATTCATGCAACTTTTAGTATACATGCGCACCTATATTTAGAGGAGTAGCTCACTCATGCATAAGAATCTGAAGTTAAATACCTTAATCCATACTTAGCTAAGCATACGAGTAGCCAGATTTTCAAAGGAACTCAGGATATAAGCCCCTTCTTATTTCAACATTAATTAATTAGCAATGACATATTTAAGTTTTTTGCTTTACATACATGACTTCATTCATTATCTTCTCCCGTCAAAAATACAAACATAAACTACAATATATATGCATGTACATCTATCTATCAGTCTCTATATATACACATGCACATTTTCAAAAAACAAGGTCTAATGACCCTTTGAGGTACACAAATGATTAAAAACACAGAACATCAAATTCTCATCTTAACGATACCTCTGAAGGGAACAGCAGGAACAAGAAAATAAAACTAGACCAAATACTCAACCTAACAACTCCCTAGTGAGGCATGGCAGTCTAGGAAGGTATAATAATGAGATCAAATACAAATTGCAATATGAAAAGTGAAAATTCAACATGCAAGTATGAATAATACAAAATTACATTAGTAAAGTGACATCTTCTATTAGTAGAATATCCTACAGTATACAAAACCACGTACTTTATGCAACATACCCATACTCTTTTATAATGTCCAAATTTAACTATACTAAAATACATCTTATGGTAAGGTAGCTATTTTCATGTCAACCAGAATGCTCTAGAGGCAGTAAAAAGCCGTATTAGCAAAATGCCTAACCTCCACCTTCATTCCTTTTCTTCAGAGTTGACTGCAGCCTGTGGCTGCACAGACACTCTCCGCGCAGAGCCCTGGGGGTCCCAGTCCTCCCTTAAGCAGCAGCACATTTGAGTAGCACAAGTACAAGGGAGAAGTAGCACAAGGAACCCCTTAGGGCTCGACCATCATCTTTTTGAAGCTGACAGCAATGGTAGTATGGGAAATGAAACATGCACAGGCTACAACTGGTGATAAACATACAAAAGCCATGTGTGGCCCTCTTGTATATGGTAGCTGTTTAGGGAAAATAAAATATATTGTTCAGATCTATCTCCAGCCTCGCTACGGATGGATAGCAGGGTGCTCACCAGGAGCAAAACTTTATATGGTGCATTTTCCTAAAGGTCCTTCACAGTCCATTTCTTAGACCAAATGTATAGAGGAAATGTAACTTTTGCTCTGTGAACCAGGATAACACCACAGACTTTCTCCCTCCCTTGCACACTAACAAAGGGTCCATCACTAACTCCAACAATAACAGCCTATTTCCTAATATATCCTACTTTTTTGTCCCTTTCTTTGCCTCTGAAGAACCACAGTAGAATCAGCTGCACAAATATATCCATGGAAAAAAAAGCCTTCACATAAATAAGGTTGCACAAACTTCATCGTTATTGTACTTGGAATTACCCTTTGCAAAGAGAAAGAATGTTGTTCTTTTATTTGATATGCAGTCCTCCAAAATCCTCCAACACATCAAGAAGTAAAACTAAACATATAGCATGTATTTTTTCTTGCAAGATGAAGGTCAAAGAACGTTGCAATAGTATACCTAAAATCAGCAACAACACGAGACAGGATGGGCTGTCCCTGGCCTTTTTGGATGCCAGGGACGTCAAGCTTCCCCCTGCTCCTGTGTAGGGACGTTCCATGCAGCACAGATGCTGGCAGTCTTTGGCTACACTATTTGCTCTCATTTGTATTTCTGCATTGGATTCAGCACAGTGGGGAATGCTCCTAAGCAATTTATTTTCTCCAACCGTTCTGTTCAGCTCTTCTCACCCCTGGAGACTGAAAGGAAGTCTTTGACAGGTAGACAGCTCCCTGTGTATAAAAAAAATCCCCTAATGTCAGAGAGAAATCAGTAGTTGGCCAACTACAGTAAATATAATGAAGGAAGAGAAACAGCAAAAGAAAGACGTTTCAGATAAATTGGCATTCAGAGACAGTATATGAGACAACTGGCTGCCTACCAAGCTACCTGAGGGTATAATGGATACTGGGAAGTTACGATATTGTTATCTATATCTTACCCCAAAACCTCTCAGCTGAAAGGTGGGATTTCCTGCTGAGATGTCAAAGCTGTACACAGGGCTTTAATTACCATTAGCTGGAGTAATTTATTCTAGTAAAATAAAAATGTCACTGATGAAAACTGCTATTGCTGATGTGATGATTGTTAGGAGCGCTGACACACACTAACACTATTTTTAATGAGGTTGTTTGGTTGTTTTTCAAATAAATGTTCCTTAAAATGATGCATCATTAGGAAGCTACCAAACACCATAAACAAGAATCCCCTCTGTCATAAAAATATTCACCCTTGTAAAGGTGGCAGCAGAAGACCAAGACATTTGAATTCTAAACATTTACTTTGGCCAAATGATTAATTTCAAATAGCAACACAAAAGACAACAGCATCATCATCCAACTCTTTGCAGATATTCCATAATGCTTTGCTTCAGCATTAAATTCCACATGCACATGAAGAATAAAAGATATACAACTGGGCATAAAATTGAGGATTCTCACTCCTCCATAAATGATATTCACAATCTGTTTATTAAAAGGGCTTTTGGGAGGGAAAAAGGAGATAAAATATTATATTAGGGTATCTAGTTTAGTACAGGAATACCTAGCAAATAGGTAAATTTTTCTACATAAGGATTTACTGTAAGGAATTGAACAGTAAAACTGAACTTGCAGGCATTCCAGCAATTTCAAGTTTTGCATTTGAGAACAACACTGCCTTCATTATTTTCTACTTCAGCGCTTCTGAGCAGGAAGAATTTAGGTCAGTGTTGAGTCTGAGTTACTGCTGATAACTGTCAACAAATAAAAACTCTGCCCTATATTCCATTCTTTATGAAAAATAAATGAGCACGGGGCAAGGAAATTGCCTATCTTTCTGAGATAAGAATCTGCTAGCCAGTACATTTGCATTTTGAAATTACTTTTGAAGACACAGTAATGGACTTTCCACATTCAACTTGAGACGCATAAGACAGCATCAGAGGACTTGCCATATTTGCCTTTGTTGGTCCATGGCATGTGAACCTCATTTTCAAATAAAAAACAGGTATGTTCAGGAGACCTGGTATAAGAATTAACTAAACGGTAATAAGAAATTAGCTTTAACTCTGCTAAATATGACAGAGACCTAGAAGCACAGGAGGAAGGATTTATTTTCCTGCAGTGATGAGAAGAAAAGTTAAAGGGCTTTTTGTCTGTTTGTAGCTTTCCTCCCACAAGCTCCGTACTTTTTTATATGTGGCTGGTTTTGTAATAGATTAAAAATAAAGTCTCTATAATACATTCTTGAATTTAAATTATATTGCTGCAATTGTGCAGTCCCAGAACAACTGTAGGTGTGAGTAGAAGTCTTTCTTATCACTCCTCATTCCTCTGGTCCGAGAGAATAGTATGTTGTCCTCCAGGAAACATCAATATCTGTGACTTGACACATGTGTTCAAAAAAATTAATTTAGTCCATCCTTATTCCTGATGGTACCTATTAACTTTATGGTTGTATATATGTCCCAGTGAAACCATCACAATTTAGGCACATACTTCAGCTCTGCATGTCATTCAGCATGAGTGAACGTAAAAACTGAGGACCTAACCATGCAGAAATCGGGCCTCGCACTATAGTAAATTGCCTTGAAAGTTTAATTCACATTTATGCTTCCAGCTCTTTCTTTTACTGCCTCTCACTACATTTTCTCTCTTATATATAAAATATAAAATGGGGATTACTTTTTTTTTAAATGAGCTTACCTAATTGCTCCTTCATGGCAGTAAAGGAGAAGAACTAGAAACTGTGAGTAAAAGACATTCCTTTTCAAGTACCTCTTCCTTTAAAAATGTCCAGGGCATTCAATATGTTAATTAAATTTTAATTAGTCATTTTCTTCATGCTAGGAAAATGCCTATGTATTGCTAGAACATGCACCTTAGGACAGCATGGCACTACCTTCAGAGAGCATGCTACCAGTTCTTCTTTACAGGAGAAAATAAACCACTCTGACTGTAGAAAAGGAAAGTTATGCTGAAGTGTTTAGAACTGCAGCATGTAAAGGCTTTGATGTTTTAATGTGTGTTTCTGCTACTAGCTGTTCTGCATTGCCAGGAAAAATCAACACTTAGGAGAATCTCTGCAGTTTACTCAAGGTAGAATCCTGGCCCCATCAAATCAGCAGTTTGAACTGATTTTACTGGGGTCAGGATTTCACCCAAATCTTTGTCCAGCCTTCCCTCTGAAATCGATAGTTCCCCTCTGCAACTTACAGACACCATTCACACCTCGTCTCAGCTGTGATTTTACCAAGTTAAGCTTTTCAGGCTTTTTCTGTAAGGGTGTTTAGTATGCAGGCATAAGCTGGCTCAACCAAGGTAATACTGAGGTCTGAGATGCTTAGATACAGACAAGGTCTGTGAATTCACCACTGCACTAACAAGGCTGCCTAGTACACAGCCAATGCCAGGCAACATGTGCCATCAAGAGCCATTCCCCTTCCCTCTGAGCATTTTACTAGCCTGCTGCACTTCTTTCCAGTACATCTTTTTTTGAACACGGCTGTGCAGAACTCTGCCAAACTTGTATCAAGTTAGTCTGCTACAACCCTACCTACATTTTATCCCATTTTCTAGCCATGTTTTAATTCAGTTGTGATAAGGTTAGTTTCCATATTTGCAATGAAGAACTGGTGTTTATAAACCCTGCTAAGACTGAGGCAAAGCCTTAATTCAGCACAGAGGTCATTCCTACGTAACTTACGATCTCTGCCATCTTCACAGCAGAGAGATGCCATTTTCTTCAATTTTCTTTTAGGTAAAGCCACATTGCCAGTCATATTCTGTTAAACACCTGAGGTGCTTAATCATATTTGATTTAAAATTAAGTTCTTTGAAAGGTTTGCTTTTGAATTTCCATTCATCAGAAACAGAAGATAGCATAATTCTCCATTTACAGTGTATAAGAAAAGAATTACTTCTACAAGGTTCCTGTCTCATCATTATATCATTATCACATTAAAGAAAAGTAAGTTTGTGCATGATATTTAAGCTTTGTGGTTGTATTGCAAGAAAACCAGAAAGAAATCCAGAAACTATGACTCTCTAGCAGCTAAGATGCAAAATGAGAATGAGATAAACTGTGTCAAAAATGTGTGAAATCATTTGAATATAGAAAAAGGATAGTACAAGTTTTCCAACTTGGAATAATTGAACACATTTTATTAGAATGTCACCTTAAAGGGACATGGCCAAGTGAATTGGCACATTTCTAGCTTTGTAAAGTGAAATAATTCCTTGAACCACTGGAAAGAATTGGTTTTTGTGTCTTTTATTATAGCAGTATAGTAAAAGTCAGAAGATGAAAAAGGCATATTAGTTCATCCAACATGTAGCAGGATAGTCACAACTGCTTTGTCCAAGAAAATTTTAATTAGCTCATGGAATAGCATTTCAGATGTTCCTCACAGGAAACTATTTTTCAGTCTGTTAAATTTTAGTGTAAGGGTTTTTTTCTCCCAAATCTACCCTCTTCTTGCAACAATTCTGCAATCTTTTCAAAGTGAAATCCTGCACAAATGAAGTTAAGGGGAGCTTTGTTACTGACTTCAAAGTATCTATGATTTCCCTCTTAAGGTTTGCCTTTTTTTTTTCTCTTATGCATAGCTACTGTGCAACCCTACTAAAAAGCATTACAGAGCTTCCCAGGTTTGGGATCATCTATCCAACTAAATAACTGTATTTAACATTGTCAATAGCTTCTTCCCACTCTTCTGTCTGCAGACCTATGCAGTCAGAATGTGCATATTCCTTCCCATTTTCAGGCCATCCTCCTTGCTGATATATAAAAAATCAGTCTCTCTCACTGACATCAGGATTCGTCTCTCCCCTGTGATTATAAAACCCATGACATTTCTCAGACACACAGAACCACACAAAATGAAATGGGAAGGTAAAGCACTGGTAATTCAACAGGAAGCAAAAGCGAGGTTTTCTGTACCACAAAGTATAGGCTTCTTCCACTTGAGAAGGAAGGCAAGTCCATTTACCAGTACCAGAGTTAGGCATACATTCTATAATGGTCCACATACCCTGAACTATCATGTGCATAACAAAGCCTATTTGTGGGAGAACAAAGCATCTGACAAATACTCCCCTATCTATCCACCATAACGAAGACAAGCACTTGTAGCAAAGGTCGGGCTGTGTAAAACAGACTCCCTGATACCTTGATACCTGTGTAAACACATCTGCTGGAAACATAAGAATTAGTAATTTTGAATAGTGCTTTGAAGTCCTTGGCTGAAAAGTTTGACGGAAGTACAAAATACCATTACAGTATCTATTATTTTTATATCAACACAATTCAAAGCAACAGTACAAGAACAGGAACAACAAATTATCTAAAGAGAAGGCAGAGGAACAGTAGCTCTTATTCCTAAAATACTGCTGTGGTTTCTGGCTCACACTGCATGCCTGACCAGTTCCCTCTGAACAAATATTGTCAAATCTGTTGTCCTGATCCTTTATCATCAGTTTGTGAAAAGAGTGAAAGATTGAATAGGTTATAATGTGGTCTTTAACTCTGATCTATGGACAGATGTAGAATATGATTTTCTGATGGATTCTGTGTTTACCTGCATTTCCCATCTTTCTGGCACCTTTGCTCACTGCTAGCTTCCATTCTTATACATCACTGAGGAAGTAGCTTAAAAAAAAGAGAAGAAACAGCAAGCGGGGAAAGCAGAAGCAGTCAATCAAATCTGTTTGGGACCTTCTACAATGTAAAAACAAATACTGTTTGATTTCAACTTAACACAGCAGAAAACTGAGGCATATTTATGTAGACTCTCCCTCACTGATGCCTTGCTTGGATGTTGTTTTAGTGTATTCATTACCAGGACTGGATGATCATTTTCATCATTCACTTCAAATGTGCATTGATATTTCATTAATTACTATTAATCAAAAAATTACCATATACGTGCAAAGACTATGAGGGCCTATATATGCCTCATTAAGCTAATATAGCTTAAGAAATTGACTGGACTTTCAAACATGTTTACTATTGAATATGGTAAGAACACATGATTAAAACTCAACTAAATGTCAAGTATACTGTATAGATGGAGTACAATGAATATTGCAAAATCTTTCATGTTCCTAACAAAAAGTTATTATTATTGCTGTTTTTCTTAATACCCTTAAACAGTTCATGAACTTGATTCCAAGAACACCAGTGATATAGGCACTGTAGAAATTAAACAAGAGAAGCAGACATTGCCCCAATGGCATGCAAAGAGGACAACACAAAAGAAAGCACTGCTTGTTGCTCATTTTCCACCAGAAAAATGAGAGTTAATCAAAGGAGATATATCTGTCTGTGAACGCAATACCATGCTAAATGTCCTATATTTTTCCAAAATACTTGTCTAAAGAGGTACGGAACTGAAAATTAAATAGCAATGAAGAGCATAATGCAAAAAAGGGACATTGTACCAACACAAATCCTAATAGTAAGGCATTGTTAGTTATAACGTATCTGTTAGTGCTGAATCTTCCTGTAATTGCTTACATTTCTAGTTAAAACAAGACCATATATAAAGAGGGACCACAGCTATTATTCCCAGGGATCCACCCTAAATGTGTTAAACATAAAGGTTGGTGCAGCTGTGTCGCAGAAGCACAGACAAATCCTAAGGTGCACAGCATTGGTATCTTTCATTTAATTGCAGGAAGTTTTGATGAATGTTTGAATGGGATTCAGAGCTCATGTTGGCCATTGTGTGTGAGACAGAAGATGTCTGATGCCATGAAGGCCTAGAATTAGCTTTGATTTCTGTTGCTAGAGTAGACAGTTAAATGTGAACAGCAACAAATGGATTGCATATGCATAGACATCTGCATATTTGAGTTTACAAAGGAGAACAGCACATAGTCAAAAAATTAGATTTCATATGTGATTTCTGTATAATTTTTTGCTTGGAAATTTCGTTTTGTCAAAACCTCCGCATCTAGAAATGGCAGTACAGCATTCAGTTCTGGTAGGGGCACCCTAAAATACAAAGTCAGTCTCAGCTATTGTAATTAACCATGATCACAAACCGATCAAGTTTAATACCTTAGGTTTATTACAAAGTTTTATTAGAAAGCTGTTCTCACATCTGATCCCTTTGAAGATTGGAAACCTGAATACATTGTAATCCTAAATGTATTCATGGTCATTTGCTCCCACATATAGATGGTCTTTGGCTAATGCAACAATTCTGTTTCCTTGGTGTTTATCCACTGATGTAGTTATAAACAGGAAGAATTCTCCACTCAGTTTTCACTTGACTGTATTTTAAAATATATATACTTTAGTGCTCCCTATCCTGATCATATGAAAGTACAAAAAAAGAGGGAATAAAAAGATAATTTTGGTGGTTTTTCTTTTTCATTTAATTGAAACTGCTCAGATATCATTTAATTCTAAACTTCCTATTTTGTTCAGACTAGATCACCATTCCTGAATCAACCATGTTTCCCATCATGTTAACCTTGCCAGACTAGAGGACTGACTGAACACCTGATACAACCACTTCATGGTATTTGGATGTGAAGGCAAAGGAAGGGCAAAACAAAGGTATAAGAAGGAACTGGTCATACTGATAAAGAAGTCATATTGGTGTTCAAACTGGGTGTCCTATGAACCTAAGAATTTTATAACCCAAACTAGCGCCTCAAATTAGCATCAAGGCCAACTGCTTTACATAACTACACGGGCTTTTTCCTTCTACACTGGACAACTAGCAGCACTAAAATTATAGCATGGTGGCATTTCTGAGGGAAGTGACTGGACTAAAAGCTGCTAAAAAGTGCGCTGCTAATGGTCTCAGAAGAACCATAGGCCAAGTGATACTATGAAGGCATAATTTTTCCAGGCATTCACAAGATTTGCTGGCTGGGAAAAGGAAACCATGTTCCACAGTGGCAGATGGAAAGGAAATTACTCTTGCATGGGCTTGAGAAACTTTCTTTAGCCTGCTCTATCTTTTGCCAATGTCTAGCAAGTTCAGCTGGATGACAGTTGCAGGCTGACTGCCCAGATACTGTTTAGCAAGGCAACAGAGGTCTTTTTCATGATTTGATCAGCGCTGGAATCTCTATTAATGACAACTGGCTTTCAGAATGCAGAATATACTAAAGAACACAGTCCTGCTGTGTTAATCAGGGACTCTCATTGTTGAATTAACATGCATTGTCTGAGTAAATACTTCTCCCAGTGACTTTGGCTTCTCCAGGGTTAGCAATTGAGTAAACTGTAACAGAAGTGCTAGAGATATCTATAAGATAATCTACGCAAGAACTGTGTGATAATAGATAATAGAGATACAATAAGCAGCCTCTAAACCCAGAGTCCCAGAAGGATGCAGCAACACAGTTACTTTAAGAAGGAACGTCAGAAGTCAGTCAGCTGAGCTGACAAGCCAATACTAACTTCAGTGTAATGGAAAACAGATGGTAAGCTACAGAATGAATCCTTTAAAATACAGAATTATAAATACCATTGAAAGCTGTGAATTGTTCTTGCTCTTTCCATAACTTGAGAGGCGAATCAAATGACGGCATCTAATAAAATATCTGGAATATAAAAATCTTCACACTTAAATAATTTGATCTCTTGAGATGTGCTGAAACTGTTAGGGATGTACTTGGGAAACTAAGGGGTGGCCAGAATTGACGTGTTTGCAGGTATGATCCAAAAAACATTTTAAAAGTCACATTGTTCCCTTTTTGTTTTGTTTTGTTTTTTCTTCCTATTTCTAGGAGTGAAGATACTTCTGGGGGGGATTTCCCACAAACAAAATAGTTATAATCAGACCCTTCTGGCAGATACTAACTCTTTTCATACTTTCTAGGGATGAGGAGAATAAAGATGGCAGTAAATGGCATTTTTATCAGCTTTAACTTACAGATTTCAATTCTGATCTGATGATGCTTTGGAAGATAAGGATTGACCTTTATGGGATTTCTACCATTCCAGAGAAAACTGCTTGGTGTATGCATTAATCCACTCAAGAGGAAGCTCATGGAACATAAATGCCAAGTAAACACATGAAATACCAGGTTTTAAAGTCGAGTTTGCACAGCTGCCACGCTGGTTTAGCAGGGAGCGACTGCAGCCACAGCTCTGAATTATAGGAAAACAGAACTTTGGATGGAAACTGCCTTTCTGCTATTTGGCAGATTCCACCAATAATGTACTTTGACTTAGTTTTGGCTCTCCCTCTTGTTCACTTTTCTTTTTATTTTTTCTCCTATTCCCTCATTCCTCCTATGGTCTGTATATTTTCTTTAATAAAGTTAATTGTTTAAATTACTTTGCATTTTTGCAAATATTAAAGTAAGATTCAATATCTGAATCGGTTACAATGAGAAGGATTTCAGCTCCAACATCAAGCCAGCTAGTTATCTTGTAATTTGATTCATGATGGTGGAAAAACTGTAAAACACTTCCACCAAAATCAGGGTTTATTTGTTTTGTTGTCACTGATTGTAGATTCAGATCAAGCAATTAAATGCTTTGTAAAAAAATACAAAATACTGCAGATTATAAATATTAACAGCACCCAAACTATTTTCTAGCTGCTATCATAAAAGTCAGAGAATACTTGTTGATGATATCTTAAATATTGGGACTCTAAACGTCAGAACTCCATTTTGTGCCTTGGACCAAACAATAACTTTCATATTTCTTTTGCTGTGCTTTGGATGCCACTGGCCTCCGTCTTAACACTGCTTTGGAATAAAAACACATTTAGAAATCTAAATGAGTCCTGTTACCATGATTAGATTCTGAGATGTATCAGTATGAGCTTCTCTATGACAGAGAGATTTAAGGTATCGGATGCCACAGAAGAGACCATCCACTCAGCAAGACTTCCCCAGTATTTTATTGCACAAGGCACAATGGTGTCTCAAAGTAAACTTAGATGTCTCAGGTTAGGCACAAATCTTGTTACTTTCTTGTCCTGACTAATATGTCTTACTGAGGCTCTGTGATGCTCAGAATCTCTGAAAATTAAGCCCAAGAAGTGTTCTTTTCTGGATACTGGCTAGACAAAACAAATGAAAGGAAGACTTTACCTGAGATTCACAATTACATAAACAAAATTTGCAATGTGAAATGTAAAAATATGTGAGAAGAACACAATGTAAATCCACAAGGAGATAGAAAGTGTGTGAAAGATTTTTGTTACTGGTAACAAGAAAAGAAACAGGTTGGACTTAGAGGTAAGCAAATGTTTTAAGGTAAATACCTCTTTCTGCAGGGAGTCTGGTGCCCACATAAGGCTTTACATACAACATAGATTCATTTCAATCCCGTTGACCCAATAAAGATTAAATCCCTCATACTTTTGGTTTGAATTCACACATTTGTCTCCTATTTACTCATTCAGAAAAAGCTTATTCTAAAACAAAGCCCTGGAATTGTACTTCCAAGACATTGTTTTGAAACAAGATAAAAACATGCAAATTTCAAATATATTCTCATGTGTTCAGGATTTCCTTAAAGAATTATTGCCTGCTTTATTCCTCCCCGTGCCTGTTTATTTGGCAGCCATGAGCAGACACAGTGTGTAGTCAATCCTGGTTCTTGTTCATGTGCATGTAGTCGTAGTCTGATATGGTTCAAACTGGTTGCCTTAGTAGCAAAATAAGACTATATAAAATGGTACTAATTTTTCACTTCAGAGACCTAATATGTAAATAGTGTGTGAAACAAATTCTCTTTGGATTATAAGAAATACAATGAGTCTTGGCTTTCTTGCATACCATTAGCTGAAATGAAGCTGAGACCATCAAAGTAAGAAATTTCAGCTTCAGCAGAAAATGTTGATGAGATCAGATTTTTTAGTGTCCTTGAAATGTAACTATTTAGAATTGTACCAAGTGCGAAGAACATACGAATTAATTTCTTGTCATTCGAGGTGGTATCTGAAGTTTTGTTTCAAGTCATTGTGACAACAATTTACAGAAATGTTGAGTTTTCAGCACACGGATCATGTCATTAACTTTCAGATGGCTATTCATGTGATTACGTTGTACTGAGTCCTTAAGTGGAAAAATAAGAAGATAATATCTTACTTTAACAAAGGTTAGAAAAGAACCCACCTCTCAAAACAATAAAAAGGTTCTTCGCAAAAAGCAAAATTACAAATCTGCGTCACTTCACTGTGTCTTGGTATAGAAGCTTAATCCAAAACTTACTGATGTGACTTGGAAATATTTTAATTTACTTCATATGATTTTTAATCAGGCCCACATCGCTGAACTATGTAAATAATTTCTCCACCTATGAACTGCTTCACCACTTAATTACAACTACATTAACTCCTTTGATTTATATAGTTATATATATATATACATATACAACTTATACCATCAGGTATCAAGAGTCAATGATGTTCCATGTTATCGTTCTTTTGGTCTGTGCATCCTGGTTAGGTGTAAGTACAATGAAAATTGAACCATAGTTTAAAACCTATAGACATTACAAAGGTTATCATAGACTTCAGGAGCAGTAGAATCTACAGATCCTGCTCTACCTTCTGTTAAAGACAGACTGGTTTTGATGTCTTCCAATGAAATTACATTTATCACTCTTGGGTCACCTTGCTTGCCATCCTCTGCTACAGTACCATCATCTGTACAGCCGATGTCACTGAATTTGAATTATTCTTCAGTCATACCAGCAACTGACTGAGATGAATGAAATCAATATTCTTTTCCTTATAGGTGAAATAAATTTAGTAATGCATAAAAATAGTAGACCTTCCTTTCTTTGTCCAGCTCTACATTACAATCCATCAATGTATTCTGCTTGGCACTTGAATTAACATATCTTAATTTGTGGGAAACAACTCCTTCTAGCATAATGAAATCTTTCAGTCTTTGATTTCAAGTCTATTCCATAGTCTGTGCATTTTCACTCACTACCAATGATCTTTGATTGAGATATCAAAATATAGAATAAAAAAAAGATACATCCTAACAGCGCATCACTTGTAGTTCTAATGCCTAAACAAGAGTTCTTTTGATTATTTTTTAAGAAAGATCATCTTTAATTAAAGGGGATTCAAGTTTATGTAAAATATTTTCATAGAATTTTGTTTATACTGAAGGAAAACACCAGTGCTTTTTTTCTGGCTGAAAAGATGCCAGCTGGAGTAAACTAATGAGCCCGAAAAAGAGAACATTTGTACAGCTGGAGTCTGAATGTTATCAAGCTGCTTGTTTTTGATTGACACTATAACAGCCGTGGAAGTGGAAGGTGATCAATAATACTCCCTCTGTGACAATGTAAATAGTATCATCCAAAACTGACTGGCGAACAAAAATATTCAGAGGTTCAGCCCAATTCAGGTAAGCATCCAAGACTTCAGATCTTTGTTCTAATTGCCTAACCCACTGGGGTCTCCAAATTTCAGTCAAAAATAGGTTGAACAGTGGCTCACTTAGAGTATTCAGGATTGCTCTGATACTTGGTATCAGCCCAAGGCAGAAAGCGTGATAATGAACAGGAACAGTTTTTTAACTCAACAGCTCTTAATCTTTTAAAAGATTTGCTTTGGAAAAGGAGTTTAACTCCTGCTATTTACTTTGAGCTAGATCATTCTTCTACATCAGCTTCAATTTGTTGTGTATTTAATACACAGAACAGCTAGTGTTGTGTTGTTATTCATGTTGACATATGCAGCCATGTACACAGCACAAATTATTCAAAAATTTTACAAGACATGTCTACATGGTCTTAATCCAGCTCCAATGGAGAAATAAGTAAAATAGAGCCCCATCTGAACACAGAGAATAATGACTTGTCACTATGGCCAAAACTGTGTTTGTTTCTAGTCAATGCAAAAGTACTCCTGGAGTAAGCGGCTTCAAAAAGAAAAGAGGAAAAAAATATGAGCACTTGCAAGAATGTGAGGCAACTTGAAGAGACGATAGGAGCACTTAAGACAGAAAGATGGGTGTCTCAAAAGTGCAGAAGATAAGTAAGATTATAGGTATGAAGGCTATAGATATAGACCATGAATGTCTGTAGCAATGTTTTTGTGTATTTTTGCTAGGTAGTAGGGGTGCTGTGCCCAGAGCTAAAGCAATAAGGTTCAATAGTTTGGAGAAGTGTGGGTTTTTTTCATTTTTTATTGTGCTTTTGGAGTATTTAATGCCTCACTAGACCTAAAAAACCCTAGGGTCCCATGCTCATTTCAATTCAATTAAGATATACAGGCTGTGCAAAACATACATCGATAGGGAGCCACATTTTCAGAAATAACTGCTTATCCGTGCACTTTTTAGCTCATTATAACGGACTCATGGAATCCAACTTTAAATAAAGGCTGTTGGTGGACTAAATTACAACACAATATCAAGAGACTTCATGAACTAGATATACTCTATTTTATTAAGCTTTCATTATATATAGTATGAGTCAGCAAAGCATTCAGTCTCTCCTAACCAGAGTCCCGGTACTAACTCCCGATCTTGAAGGCAAATATTTTCCGCCAAGGGCACCCTGTAAATGAACTGTAGGTTTTGGCCCTTGCCCTGTTAAAACAGACTTGACAGAGTGTTGATCTCACAGACATTTTGGATCTCCTTCCAGAAAGTCTACCAAGCACTCGAGGAGACAGCACGATCCTCGCTTCCACACCGTATGGCATCGTCCTTCCATTATAATATCTTTCCATGCAAACACACCAATTCCCTAAGACTTCATTTTCAATATGATTTTTTTTTAAATTCTGAATAAATGAAGAAGTTATTTCTCTTGTAAAATTACTTACTCTGATTTGAAGCAAAGACAGGGCCTTCGTCCCTAAATCCTCCCACAGCGATGGTGCCGATACTCCAGCTATTTCTGTGAATACGGCCTCACTGTCCAAGGGGCTGTCATGCAATGGCTGGTTCAGGTTATAAACACGCTGATATATGCCAAAAGATTAAAAAAAAAGCTCCAATTTCAATGATGCTTGTAGGAACGCAGTACTTTCAGGTTTTCATTTCTGTCAGATGCTTGAAATCAGCGAGGTGTGGGGAGGCCTGTCAGGGAATGACAGCACATTTCCTCAGGCAACCAAAAGTAGTTTCTAATGTGGATTCTAGTCCTTTTCCCCAGTTGTTTCTTCACCAGCAATGAGAGAGCCTTAGCAGCTATCAACGCCACAAACAACACTTACGATACGCAGGTCAGGGGGCCCTGCTGCCCCTCTGCCAAAATGGACTAAAACCCTTCCTAATCTGCAGAGGGAGCCTCTGCCAGCACTCACACTGTAACAGGCTAGATGAAAGAATTACAGCCTGGGGAAAACCTCTTTGATCATTACTTTAATTTCCTCCTCCTGGGCCCTTATCCTTTAGGTAAGGAATGTGCCTCCTGGTGTGCCTGGGGTGGCAGTCCCTGAGCTGCCAGGCTGAGGCTGCCGGGAGGAAATGTGGCTGCCCCCAGCACAGCTGAGGCCACTGAGGTGGGGAGAAGGGGCTAGAAGGGGGCCGGAGGGGCTGGGCGGCTATTTCAGGAGGGGTAGGGGATATACCTCTTTCAGAGAGTGGGGCCTCTTTGCTGGGCCCCAGAGCTGCTTAAGTGGAGGTGAGGTGGGAGGAGTGGGACAGGTACTGTGGAAATGCCCCTTTTGGGCTTCCTCTGTCCAGTCTGCGTTGTCCCAATATGGCAGTGTGATTTGCTCGGATCTGCACTCTGGCAACGTGCTGTGTTAGGGGTGTAAAGCCTTTCTGCTTTATGGCAGGTGAGCAGGCAAGTGCTGCCATGGGATGTTAGGCCTGCTCCGTGAGCTGGGCTGTCAGTATGACCTGGGACGGTGTTTTTTGGGGCAGCGTTAAAGCCTCAGTGAGCAGGCAGGTGGATAACTTTGCTGTGTGTTGTGGGGGGAGCTCCAGGAGCAGGAAGGGGCCCCTCATGTGCTGAGGCGGCCCAGTGGAAGCGTGTGCAGCGGCTAGGCTACCGGTGAGCCTGAGTGCCTCACGGCCTGAGGGGCTCTGTGGGGCCTGGCAGGGAGCTTTAAAAAAAAAAAAAAAAAGCTTCCCTGAAGAAAAGGTGTGAAAAAGGCAGCAAAGTGGCCGAGGGAAGGGAAACAGCAGTTTCAGAGGGAGCTGCCAGGCTGGCCTGGGTCCTCTTGCCAGCTGGTTTGAGAACTGTATCTCCAATGACAGGATGGCAGCGAGGAGCGCTGGTGGCTGGGCTCTGGGGGAACGGGCCTGCTGCAGCCTGATGAGTTACCTGTGCCTCTGGGTTTTTTTTTTTCTTTTCTCTGGAAAATGGATCTGACGGCAAACATGATACAAATATAGCTTGAAAGCACAGTAAGGCTCTTCAGGCACCTCCGAGACTCAGTTTACTTGTTGCAAATGCACCCAAAATGGTGATAAAGGAATATAACCCCTTGGTGTTATATGGGACTTGCTTCACCTTTGAAGTAGATAGGAAAATTGCAATTTCTCACGGTGTTTGGTTATATTGTAAAATATATGTAAAATTTTATTCTTAAAACGGCACTACTCTGAAGGCTGTAATGAAATGTAACATGAAATAATCAGTCCTAACAGTATATAGTTAATTCTTTGCTTTAACTACAGGGTAAAGTAATGAAGAACCTTACCCTGTTTTTCTGTCTTGCTTTCTGGAGTCTTTTACATCTCTTTCAACACAAGTTGGTACTAGTATGTAGGCAGTTCCAGTTAAATCAGAATCACAGTGGTATGTGCCAACATCAGAAAAACAGCACTCAGAGAATCAGTTGGTATTTTAATATGTAAAATAAGAGTTGAACACACATACATGTAACACTAACAAATCCGTCTTAATTTTTAGCATATGCAAAGCATGAAGTTCTCTACCACAAAAACTTTTGGTATAGTGGGGTCAGAGACAAGGCCTTGTAATCACTTCCATCATCACTAAGGGGTTTGCAAAAGAATGAAATAGCAGGAGTTTGAAAAGAAGAAAAAGAAAAAATACATGCAGAAGGGACATTGTCTTCTTCTAAATGTGCTTGCCCAGGATTATTCAGAAGTTGGCTGATGTCACAGTTCACATTCTTATCAAAGAAATAATCAGTATCCACTGTTTCTTACAAAATATATCAAAAATCAATTGAATATATAAGCCAATAATAGGTACTGTGTGGATTAGTTTATTAGTGATTCTGAAGTGTTAAAATGGAGTACCTGGCACAGAGGTTGAGCTTTCTTTTTAACTATTGAATGCTATTCAGATGTCTTCTAAACAAGACACTGGATGCTGAAGAATGGTATATATTTTAGTCTGTCTATTTACAATCTTTTTTGCATGTTTCTTTTAGAGTAAAATCCCAGTGTTTGCTGGTAACTGTGTAGTCAAATAGAGATGTAGAAAAATGTGACACATGAAGAAACTAAGCATGTCTTCTGTCTTGCCAGGGAGCTGGAAGTGTTCACCGTACTCCTACCCTCCACTGTGAGTACTGCCATTTTGAATTTATGGGCCTATCAGTGCCAAGTTTGAAGGCCATGATGCCAATGAGTGCTAAGTCTGTGGATGTGCAGAATGCTGTATCCAGTGTCTCCAGTTTCCCAGAGTCTTTGAGATGGTCTTTGTTCTCTCTTCTATGTTACAGCTGGGAGAAACAATCTATGTTGGTATCTCAGTCACTGCAGTTCAGAACCCTTTTTCTCCTACACCTAATAAGCATTTGTTCATGTGAATACAGCAAGCACTGAATTTCAGTGACTGAGAGTCTAGAGTGTGTACAATTCTGATGTCGCCAGCTGAGAGCAATGATCTCTTATATTGTCCCACTATGAGTTGTCCCTAGTCTCATCTAGAGATACGTTCAGTGGAGAAAAGGGCAGGGGGGGGGGCGGCTTTTTTTTTGGTGGTGATTGGTTGTTGTCTTAGCTCACCTTAAAAAAGCAAGTGGGGAAAAAAAAATCTGGTTGGGGTTCTGTGTCTCACACTTGCATCACATCTCCCAGATTGTGCTCAGAAATTTGAGTTATTTGCTGAAAGTCACTTACCACTTGAATGCAATTAAATTTGGGTAAAATACATATGGGAGTTACATGGGAAAATCAGGGAAGATAAGGTTAGTGGTGAATAAATTTAATGGCCAAAACAAAATATCCAATTCAAAACCTTTCAGTTTGTTTTTTTGGGTTTTTTTGCTTCTTAATTTGTAAAGAAATGGAACAAACCCATTTCTTTCTTTTGAAGGTCACCTTTAAAGGTGATGTGTGGCTTACTGTACCACAGTAACTTCTGAAGAGAGATGGGGCAAAGAAAGGGCCACTGAGACTATCAAGACCAATGAAAGCTTAGTGATAGTGGCACCAAATTAGAGACAGGCACCTTGTATCTCAGGTAATCCTAGGGGGAAAAGAAAGAGGTGTTGTTTATCTGAAGCAGTAAAAATGTCTTAAAGTATGGTAGTGGGGGGTGTATAACTCTTTCATTATCCTCTCACAATCAGAAATTCTGCTTTGCAGCACCTCAAAGTTAAAAGCAAAATAAATTTATTGCAGTGTATCTGTCCTTTTAGGTGTGGGGGTTTTTTTAATTCCACTTTTCCTATCTAGATTTCAGACTTGGTATTAATCATTTCCCATCTAGTTCTTGAGATGACATGAAATAACAAGGGACTGCAATACTAAATTCAGATCAAAGGAAGCCACCGCTTTCCCTTTTTTTTGTTGCAAGTCTAAAATGATGACATCAAAAAGCTATTTATTCTATGTTAATTTCAGTGTCACTTTTGAGGAGAGGATATTCTCTATTCCCAAAAAGTTGTCTGGGCATTAAATAGTTCTGTGGCATTTTGAATATGGTGAAAATCCTTTTGGTAATTTTTTGATGCTCCACTGAAAGTGAAAACCAGATGTAATTTAGGCCTGGAAGACATTTTTTCCTTTTTTACATGGATGCGTACATTTCTGCATGCTTTTTTTAATCAGAGCTGCAAAAACTTCCTGTCTTTACATGGCCAAATCTTTGTGGTTGTGTGAAATTGGCTTGCTTATGTACAAACCTATATTTGATTAACTGATTACAATATATAAATTCCTGCATGCAGGCAGAGGAAATATTTTAAAAAAAAAAAAAAAAAAAAAAAAAAAAAAAAAAAAAAAAAAAGAAAAACCAAACCCCACACCAACAAATGTTTAAACTGGCAACATGGAAGGCATTCAAACTCATGGTAATGACTGGTGCTGGACTACTGAAAAATAATGCCTTTACATTATTATTATTTCTGTAGTTTTTTAAAGTTTTAGAGGATTTCAGTAAAACAGAAAGGGGTTTATTTATCTTTCCTACATACCCTCAATTTTTAAAGGCTAAGATTAAAGGAAGGACCTGAATCAATGGGACAGATCTTCCTGCAGGTTCTGCCCTGGAGCAAAAGCTGTCTGGAGTGGAGGATTGGGAAATCTGCCGGTGTATACAATGGCATGTCACACCACTACCAAGTAACTCCATACCTTAGACCTACAGGCAGACCTAGCCATGCAGTATATATTTGAATATGGGTGGAAGTATCTTAACTTGTGCAGTCTAGTATCTGCCATGTGTGCCTTTAACCCAGAATATCACTGAAATGTGAAATACGATTAGGACTGTACTCTTCTGTACCTCTCCAGTAAGTCTGACTTTTTCACAACATAGGTACTTATATGGGTTTTCCTTCTCCATGGACTGAAACCTGGTGTTTTTCAGTTTGCAGTGGCTTTTTGAATGTTTGTAAGGTATAGCGGAGTATAAGTAGTAGCAGAAACACAGGCTTCTGACATTTAGTATTCAAATAAGAACAACAGACTCCTAATGGCTATTATCTGTCCAAGCAGTAATTAGATAATAAGATTTCTGCTTAATTTCTAGTTATATTAATTAGGAAGTCACCTCTCAATTCATAAAGTTCTAGAGTTTGGATGGTATTGAAGTTTAGTTTTGTTTACATATCAGAAGACAATGATCTCTTGATATATGAGAGGAACAGGTAGATTTGAACATCTCTTTGAGTCAAAGACCAGAAATCCTGTATATTTGTCATTGTTATTCTAAATCTGCTGTTGTAGGCCCACTTACTTAAATGGGGGTGATTTATTGAACTACCCACTTTGGATCAGAAGCAAGATACTGTCATTCAGATGATCATAGTGAAAGGAAGGTAAGAGAGGATGAAAACTTTAAAGGGAGAATATTTTTGTTCCTAGCTAGTGTGTAACCCTTTCAAACAGGGTCAGAGCTAACACAAAAAGTTTTATGTAGCTGTGTTAAGGAATACTCTGTCTTCTACAACGCAGCCCTTCTAGCTGCACAACTAATGCATAAAATAAAATATAATTTTTATTTATTAAAACATTATAATTTAATTTTATTATTTTAATATAATTTTTATTATATTAAAATATATTAGTGCACAACTAGAAGTAGATTAGAAAATGCAAAAATACTTCTGCATTTCAGAAACATGTGACATTGTGAAAGGAAAGCAGTGTGCACAATCTGTATCTGTCAATCCTAGTACAAACACTTTCTTCCTTTCCTACTTTTCCTGTGATAACTTACCCAGCAATTACTTGCAAAAAGAGTCTCTCTTGTCACAGCGGTTACCACCCTAATGACAAAGCTGAAACCCTGAACTCCATACTAAAGCAATATTTTCTTCTGTGGCCTTATTGTTTGTTTTTGCATGACCTTAAGAGCTTCAGTCTACATTAGAGGTTGAGCCAGATAGGTAGTTAATAGTTTCACAACATAATGAGCTGAGGTTGTTGATTGATAAGGGTTCATGAACTGAACCTGAAAGGTAAACTCCCAGTCACTGTGCAGCAAGTTGGGCTTGTGATCTCACTACTTCTTGTTCTGCAAGATTCCAGTGTGTCACGGGCACATGCAGTTGTGACCCTGCAATTTGCAGCTGTGAGACTTGAAGCTTCGTTTATGTTCCCACAAAAAATTGTGAGTACCTTTTATGTGCCACTTGTTTCTCAACCACAGGTAGCACTGCATACACAACTCACTTTCCAGTGTCTGCTTGCTTGCTGTTAAGCAGCTAATTATGTTCACTGCTTATCTGTTGGGTTTCTCCTACTTGCACCATTTGATCAGTCGCATCACTGTTGTGGTGACAGTCTGGTCTTTTCCTAATGTGTACATTAACATGACTGAGCAACAGGTGTTTTGATTTTTGATGTTTGTAGCTTTGATTTATTTTTTTTCTTGTTCCATATGAGAAAGCATATATAGGATACCTTCCATTCTGTTGTCTTCAACATTGCAAGACAAGTGTAATATGTAATATGAAACATGAAGTAGGTAATCTACAAGCTTAAGTAGATGCTTCCATCTCTTCAGCAAGAGTAATATCTCCTGACTTCAGGATAAAGGAAATGCCAACAGGCCTGCAATAATAGGCAAGGCGGGTGAGAAAGAAAATAAGTTAATTTCATATAGTGATTATGGTGAGCTAAGGCAGAGAAGCAACTCCTTCCAACTGATGAAAGAAACTTGAGATAGCAGAATACCAAACTCTGTGGTTTTGAGTGCAGGCAATTTCTTGCAAGATTATTGTACTTTCTAATGTGATAACCATTTCTGTTTAAGGCTTTTCTACCTGCAAAATATTTGTTTCCTTAGGAAAAAGTAGGTATAACCTTCCCACAAAGAAGCAGCAGAAAAAGGTATTCCTGAGTTATTGGGGATGGAGCAAAAGAGCCATCATTACTTAGGAAAAATACTTGCCAAGACCTTGTGAGCCATGCTTCAACCCACAGTGGACTTGAAGGGTATTACGGAATAAACATCTAAAAATGGATTTATAATGGAAACCTTGACAGACCTAAAAGCAAAGCAGTAAGCAGGTGCGACTATAATTAAGAGCAGTGACCCTTCAAAGAAAAGGGTTGCCAGCAGGTAAATAAACTGCCATTGTGCAGCTCACCTCGTTAAAGAGGAAAGTTTGAAAATGATTGCAGAAACGGCATCAATCAGTGTTACTTCAGACATCAGTTATAAAAGACAGCTGCCTGCTGTGGGACAAATATAGTATATGTGATATTAAAAACAAGGTCTTTGTTTTGAGAGTTGTGCTACAGGTAATCCGAACCCTTGAATTTATATGCTGTTTGCAGTTGCCAGGTTCTTTAATATAACTTTTAATCATGTCATGTGTCTCTCACACACACACACGCGCATATCCATACACATGTGAATCTTTGATATATGTAATATACTAGGTAGGGTGGATAGAAATACTCAGATGAGTGAGCTGAGCTTCATACAGTCTGTCATGTGTAGTGGATGTGCCCCTACATCCCCTTCTTTTCTTTTTTTTTTTTAACTTTACATTTCAATATGTCAATGTAATTGTGTCTGATCTTGACTGTTTCAGGTTCATGGCTTACTGTAGCTAGTTAAAACTGGGTTGTTTGATATGGTTTCCCTGTCGTTGGGTTTTTGTTACAGCATGAGTGTTGTTTCAGGCAGTTTCAGAGAAGCATGGTAAAACTGCTGAATGAACATGGCTGCTTTGATTGGCAGGGGACATTGTCACAGCTGAAGCCTTCCATCATCATGGACTGCAAAAGCGATATTGTTTTTAGAGTAGTAAAAGAAAACCCAGAATGGAGTCTGGAATTGTGTTGTTCATTATCAAGAATATCTCATTTTAGAGATTTATTTTGCATATTTTGCCCTGAATGCAAGCTCTTTTATGGGACAGTGTGATCTTGGATTTTGCTGCAGGGAATGCAGCCAGGTTGTCTCAGGCTTTACCTCACGTTACTGGGCTTTTGGGGGGGTTTTGTGAGTTTTTTTCCAAACAGTCTATGATGTGTATGTCTTGAGAGGGAGTACTCTGCTTTTTTTTATCAGATATAATGATTTGGACTTGCCAGACACTGGTTTTAAGGCTGATTAAAATTTAAATAAGCTTACAAAGCAATTGAGTTAAAGTGGTGCAAAATCCTATGTAATTGCTTTCAGTTAGTTTTCAACCAATCTTGTTCTGCCTTAACTTTTTAGAATCTAAACCTTAACTATTTTTCTGCTGGGAAATAGAGAAGTATGATTGTAAATTTGAACTGTGGCATCTAGAAAAAAAATCAATTTTTTTTCCCCACCAGTTTTGTACTACTAGATTCTCTATCCATTCATCTTGAACTATTGCGAGAAAAACATGGGGCAAAACAGTTTGAACTCCAAACTAAGGACTGCAGCTTTTGAAGCAGCAGGAATTTTTTTCCTCTGGCAGTCTTTACTCTTGGTGTGGCACAACTTGCTAGCATTTGCAGACTGGTACTGGGTTTCTTTAGCAAAAATGAACATATAGGTGCAGTTTTAATGAAAATTAATCTATAAATTGAGCTGTATTTTTTGGGATGACTGGTTAATGCCTTCTCTGTGTGTTCATAGTGATTCGAAAGGAGCTTGAAGCTATAAAGCTTACAGCAGCTGTAATTTTGACCACTAAAGAAGCAATGCATGGCTTTTGAAGGTTTCACTTGCTTAATCTCTTTTTTTTAATTTCTCACAGATTGCTTGTTTATCAAACTGGCTACTTTGATAAAGCTGCTTATCTTAGATCAAGAGCACAGTATCTATCAACTTCAATTTATTAAATTCCAGGAATGAGAGTATATCTGTTTCATTATCTGGATGTTCACAATACTTTAATTTTGGAATAACAGGTTGTATGTAGCAGCTACTTTCTTTTTAAACATGACTTCTTTTTTATTCTTGCTGCTGAACCATTTGGTGTTTTTTCCTTTCCCTCAAAAGTCAGTCTAAAGCTCTAACAAGTACCGGGTAAAAAGTATCTCTCTTCCCCTGACCTACTGACTATGGTCCTGTTAATAACAGCCAGGATGTTGTGAGGCTTCTTTGCTTCTCAGTCCCTTAGTTCCCAGCCTGTATTGTTGCAAAGAGCTCTTCCTTTCCAGGTGTCAAAGGGTGTCACCAATTTGGTGTCTTTTGGTGTCTACAAACTTGACAGAGCACTATGTCACCTCCTCAGAGTCATTGGTACAGATGTGAACACAACAGGTCCCTGTGACATTCAGCTTGTTTGCCTTGGTATGAGGAAGGACTATATATATAGAACAAACACAGCATAATTTCTGTGTGTAATCACCACTTCCATAGCTTGATTAACTCAAGCTGGGTCTTTTACATGACCTGTTAATGGGAAACAAAAATGATACTGAATTGGTAACTTCATTTCCATTGCTGATGGCTTCACTGTGACCCAACCGTATTGTCTTCACACTGTAGTGGTAGCACTGCGTTTCCCTTAGCCCTTTGCCTTACTTCTCAGCCTGTTGGCTGTAGGTTGCTCTTCTACATGTTGGTTCTGCAGCTCCAGCAGCATTGACTAAGAAATTTAAGTGACAAGCCAGGGGCCTTCTGGGAAGGAAAACTCATTTATTTCCTAAATGGCTGTCCAGTTGCATGTGTTAGAAATGACTTCTAGCTCAGACTTTACTGAATACCTATACTTCCCAAGAGCAAAGAGATACCTTATGGTAGAACTAAAATGTGCTAAAAGAGCAATTGCTGCTCATGGTCTCATAGCATCATTTGATCTCAGCATTGTTTCAGGCTTTTGACTGGAGGCTTTTGGGGGTTTTGGTCTGTTCTGAACACCTAAAATGTCCTTCCTGCGGCATTCCAAGAAAATGCTGCCACTCAAAGGAGAAACAGAAAGGTCCTGCTAACTCAGATTCAGACTTAATGTTGCAAGAAGTCATTTAAGCAAAGAATGGATTATCTTCCAGTTTTAAAACAAAATTACAGTAATATGTAGCTATTAAAGAGAAGAGAAAAATCAAGGTATTTTTAGTTTATGATTAGAAACCTATCATAGGGGTTAGCTGGAATAATGACAGCTCCTTTATTAACGCATGCTGGCTGCGTATTATGATAGCAGCTTAGAAGAAAGTTGCGCTTACTTTGTTTTCTTGTTTTCCTGCCTATGTGAACCTCTAATGCTTTAACTGAAATATTAAGCTTCTGAAGCCATCTGGTTTAACTAGTTCTAACACTTTCAAATAAGTTTGTTAGAAGGCTCCTGAAATAAATGTAGCTGCCTTTCTTCCTCTGATAAGCTTCTTCCTTTGGTTATTTAGCTTACCTTTTTTACATGAAATATTCTTAAGATACAAGATCTTAAAGAGACTACTCATCCATATTTTGGAAAGGTATACTGACCTTGCACTTCTAATAGATGTGGATGGGCAAGGGATGAGTATGATCATCCATCATCACGCGTAATGCTGGAAAAAGTGGAAAGAGCAAAATGCAGTACTTGCAAAGAGGGTAAGCCAGTAATTCATATCTTTATCTTCCAGAGCTGCTTTTCAAGCAGCAGTATATGTTGTGAAGCAGCATATTCTCCATAAAAAGAAATGCAGATATAAACTTTTACCTCTTCCTGACATTGAGAAGCACTTTCCCCATTCACCCATGAAAATTTTACAGTTGTTTATTCAACCTTTGGAGCTCATTGTCTGTGCCTGAAACCTGCCTGAATATCTCTGGGCTTCTTCCAAGAACTGCTACTAAGCAGTGGAATCTTTAAGTGTGCTCTCTTGCTTCCAGCTTGGCCTCTGGAAGTGTTGCTCAAGGGACTTAAAATCTGGTGATTCTTTTGAGTGCATTGTTAGTGCTTGAAATTGAACATTACTTACCCATTCAGTTATCATTGGAAGCCACACAAGAAGATATGCCCTACTAGATTAGAACAATGGTCCTTCACTCTTCAGTGCTGACAGATTTTAATTAGGAAGAGTGCACAAGTATATATTGTCCATTCCCCTTGTACTTGCCCAACATCCTGATTGGCTGTTTTAGGGATTTGCCTGTTACACTTAGCATCTGTTTATGGGCATGTTTTACAAGTTCAAAAATAACAGTCTTAATAAGAGTGGTAGGAACAAACCTTATGTCTGTTCAGGCTTCAACATGCAGTTCCTGAAGTGCTCCTAATGCCATAATGTTCCTTCTCTATGAACCAAGTTACTAAGATGACACTACTTTGTTGTAGAAATTTTTTTCTCTTCAAAATACTTTAACCCTTTAATTTAATTCAAGCAAATAACATTTGAATTTCTTATGTCACACAGGGTGAATCCATTCTCCACAGTGAAGTGCAAAAAATTTCAGAAATAACATACTCTGTTCCACTGCCATCCGTATAAAATATTGTTTACACTCCAGGCCTTTTCCTTCAGGAAATTATTGATAGGAACAGCTGCTCCTTCACAAGAAGAGTAGAAAAGTCCTTCCGCTCTGACCAGGGGCACTTTTCAGCCACCTTTACTTTATCACCATGACACAGAAGCGTGGAAGACTGGATTTCAGACTTTAAATAATGATAGAAAATGTATAGAAAAGAAACTCTCTAAAACTTCACTCAGGAACTTTTGTGAAGCTCTGAGCCATCTCCCTGTGCTCAAAAGGATTTGTTCAAAACAAAATGAAATTTGGAGCATAAGATATACAGTACAATCAGTATCCAACTTCAAATGCACCTCATTGCTACTGAGTTGAACATTATAATTACAATTATAGCTTTGCAGTGCTTTATGCATAAATTATTTAAATTAAACCACATAGATTATTCAAATTTTATCTCCAAGAAACACTTCTAAAAGCCTGCTAACACTCAAGTTACAACTCATTGCTAACATGCAAAACTATTAAAGGCTTGATTATTTTCTTTAAATCTTTTTGGAACTAGATTCTGCACAATGACTTATTTCAAGTTGAATGAGTCTTGGGTTAAATGTATTTGGTGCTGGTGATGTAATTTCAGATCCACCTACAAGCTCAGTTGAGCAAAAGACTCATCTGGTGCTATTCAATCTTTCCTTTCCTGGTAAGAAAGTAGCATTCTGTGACTCTCTTTTATGCAAAGTGAAAGCCTCTCCAGTAAAAACAAGGAATTCACACTTTTTACCTTGTAAAAGCAGCCCTGGCTAATGTGGTAATTTTACATGATATTGACGATTACTCACTTGAGACAATCCTAATAAAAGGTGAAGAGACCTTCATGAGAGACAGTCTAACCAGGGTGAACCCGACTCCTGGAGGATATCCCTTTTTTTGAGCATTTCTCATGGGTGGTAGGGGAAAGCAGTGTGATCAGTTCGTTCCTCTGTTGCCAATGAAGCAGGTTAGAACAGTTTGTGGTAGATACCTCAGCCTATCAGAGAATATCCAAAGCCAGGGAAGAGTAATGGGAATTCCCCTTTTGCAACTCCTTATTAGCCTGAACTCAGAGACCTAGTGAAAAACAATCCAGAGTTTCCAAGTGCAATATATTTTTATATTTGTTTTTTGGTTACTTTTAAAATGAGAAACTTATTCAAATGTTGTAGTACTTGCTATAGACTGGAACAGATGAAAGTACCTTTTATTATTAAAATACATTGTACATGTGAATGAATCGCTGTCCTGTTTTTTATTTTTTTTCTTCAGGGAAAAGGAGTGGAAATAAGAAAAGCACAGCTTTAGTGATCACGTTATTCCTTTCCCTTTGTGAGTTGAAACAATACAATAAAAGAGTAGAGATACGTACTGCTGTGTTACAGTTAAAGTGCAACAAAATGCTCATCCAGATCTAGGGAGTATCTGAATAACCAGGTGCTTGATTCTGATGGCTGGCTAAGTTTCCTGAATTGTTCGAACCATCTTCATCCCAGTTTGTGTTCCTGCTGCGGGTGCTTATTAGGAAAGAACCTCTAAAACCCAAAAATTACAGGGGAAAACAAAAGCTGGTGGGAAGATAGAAGTGAAAAAGTAGGAGTAAACATTAAATCTGATCCAAGAGGACAAATCCTGTCTTGGCTCATATCCTATTTCAGAGGAACAGTATACTTGCAGTAAGTCCAGTCATAGTACCTAGGAGCTGCAGACTGACATACATCCAGAAGCAATAAAGGAATACACTCAGACAAAACTGAAAGTCAAATGATGAGCTTTATTTTAGTATCTCTGAACAGTGATGGGCTTGTGAACCCTGTACTGGATGTCAGTACATCTGTGTTTCAAAATGCTCTGTGGGTCCCTCATGAGAGGAAGTTTCTCGTGCCACCTTGCTGGATGGTGGTAGTCCTGTGTTTTGGCACTACAAACTGGTGCTTTTCCCCATACCGTGATGGTAGGTAAAGTGGTGGTAGGGTATGGAATTATTTAGGTGTACTGAAGATGTTTCTGAAAGTCCTGGGACAGCATACTGAGTGTTTTACAAACACAGAACAAAGATGTGCCCCTTCCAAAGGGTTTTAAAAAAAATCACATGAGAGACAGGTGAAATCAGATATATTCAAGCCAGACAGGGAACTCGAAGAGAAGGATGAGTAATCACAGGCAGCATGTTATCTATCCTCTTCAGAGTTGTCAAGTGTAAGCTTGCATTCGTCAGCACCAGATACAGAAGTCATGCCAGAAAGTGACAGAACTTCAGGATTGGGGTTTTTTTCCTGTAGAGATGGGGAAAGGGAGGAAAAAAGAGCAAAAATGCTGTATTTTTGGTGTGAGTGGTTTCAGCATATTAGAGTTCCAGAGCAAAAAGGAAAATGGAAAGCAGTGTAGAATTTCTGCTGTTAGAAAGCATAATTATTTTTCCCCACATGGTATTTCCATATGTCTTATATACTACCTGTATATAAATTAACGTTATGATAGTGAGGTCAACTTACTTCAGGCACTTAGTGATCTTTCTCCACAGAAACCAGTTGTCAGGATTTTTATGTTGAGGTTGATGAGTCAGAACACTTTTCAAGACAGTCTTACTACCTCCTGAAGAGAAAGAAAAGTAAATCTCAGTCTGGTAATTTGTCTGAGTTGTATCGCTGCCTGTCACGGTATAAGAGGATAATCAGCATCCCTTAAAATGGGAATTGAACATTCATATTTTTTGTGGAGTCAAAAACTGTCAAGACAGGCTAGTTGTAGAAAGCCATCTAATGCCTGGCAACCCAATTTGATGGCCTTCATTTTAATACAGCCAAATAAAGGTGCTATATCTCAGTATGAAAAGTGTAGATCATGCTTAGTGACATCAGAACGTATCTGGGAGGTAGTGACTCTGGCAAGGATGTAGAAAGCACAGTGGGCAACCGGTTGAGGGACAGTTCTATTGGGAGACTGTGGGCTAAGGTGTGTCCTAGGATGCATGAGTAGAGAAGAGATTGGTATCTTTTAGAATACGTTTAACTCAAACAGAAGCAATGACCTTCCTAGAGGAATGCTGCCTGAGTTCCATGCTTGTGCTATGCAGCAGGTGGAAAATCGCAATGGCAACTTCTCCCTTTAAAACTTATGACTATTAAAATTCAAAAGCTGTAGAATCTTGAGAATATTAACCTCAGAAGCTATTGATGTTTGTTTGAATTAGTAAATGTATCATACTTTAAGATTGGATGCTGTATTAACCTGTTGTTTGACCTTAGATATTGTTACTATTATGTATATATTACTGTGCATAGCAGCAGGTGCACTTTAAAATAAATATTGTTAAACAGTACTGTAATATATGACCTGAGATTAATCATTGAAGCAAAGTGCTAGTTTGAAAATCTGACATTTCTGCAGCAATAACTTCTGTGCAAAATACCATTTGTTACCAAACCAGCTGTGATATAGATAGGATTAGAGCAGGGCAATCTTTATCAGCACAAATCTTTGACTATGGGGGTATGATTTTCCACCCTCATACTCTGTGGGCAGTCACTCTTAAACCTTTGTTTCCGCATGCCATTGTGGGGGTGGTGTTGTGTGCTTGGTAGGGGGGCTGTTGTTTTCACTGCCAGCTCTTCATTGTGGGGAGGCATAGGCGTATTGCAAAATGACTGAGGTATGCAAAGAAAGGTGTCATGACTAGTGGTGCTGTAAAGGGACGTGCCATTGCTTGTCAGCATAAGCTTTAAGAGTGATAACACATAATGTGTCAGTTACCAAGTATTTGGTATCAAATATATAATAAAAAATAGCTGCAAACATCTGCACACAAATAGGTTAGAACACCTGTAGCAAACCATAATATTTTCATCTTTTCAGCATAACTAAGATAAAATATATTAATAATCTGGTTCTGGGAGCGAATTCAGTAAAAGTTTTAACTCTTCTCTCTGTCAGTAACTCACATTCAGCAGTCTACTTTGGTCCAGTAAAATCACCTAACCAATGTTTAATATTCTGAATGTTCTTAAATCTGTCACTGTCCATATAGTGTAAAAAAAAAATGAATCACTGAATTGTAGCGTGCAAGAATCTGGTTTGCAATTTACAGAAGACACTGTTTTAATCCTCTTATTCTTAGACATCTTAATTCTGAATTCCTCAATGTCATTTACGGTTTTCACTTAGTATAGTTCTGTTTCCTGAAAAATCAGTGAAAAGTGGAGGTAAGCCAACACAGAATGTGTCTGAAAATCTCATAGTTAAAGTCTAAGTATTTTTTTCATATTAGAGTGACAATTTACTGCTGTAGAAAATGTAATGAAGAAGGGTATGCTTTTTAAAGCATCGTCTTTTCTGAACTTGTAACTAACACAATTTTGCAAACATGGTTATTTGGAGGAGAAAGTAGTATTGCTATGACACTTAGTTGCCTGATGAGAAAGAAAAATAAACCTGTTCCAAGTTGCTGAAATTGTGGAAGAAGACAACCAAAGATCTAAAATTCCTCTTGGGCTTTGTATCTCTTAAATTCTAAATGAAAGGGAAAACTTTCAACTTTGTATACTTCATCACAGAGTACTAAGCTATGCGTGTGTAGTAACTCAGTAACAATGGCACATGGCTTGAGGGTCTACATAGAGTTAAAAAGCTATGTAAGAACCATTTCTGCTTCCTTGTGTAGGCTACTCAAACCTTTCACCTTTGCCTGATCAAGTAAGCAGGGCTGTATGGGGCAGCTTTCCTCAAAGCAAATGGGCATAGAGTTAACAACCTCATGATACACAGCTGCTGAAGACCAACAGCAAGATACTCCTTTCTTCCTGCAGTGATGGAGATCATGTTCCTTCCATATGTTATTTCTTGGTGGTAAGGTTCTAATGCCTCTTTTAGCTATAGTATTTGTAGCACCATGTGATTTAGATCTTAACTTGTAATTTCATCTTTTCAATTCTGTAAAGAACCGCAATAGCTACTTGGGGGTTTTGTTTTAGCTTGGGGTTTTTTTGCACCCCACCCCAATCTGGGTGTGCTTGGCACTCATAGGAAAGTTCCAACCTCAATACCCATTTTAGCTGTGTTTTGGGGTGAATCAAAAGGAGACACAATCTGGAATTCACTAGCAAGTCTCTGAAATGAAGAAGACAGCTTGTATATCAACTCAGTGGATAAACAGGAATGTTCAGTTGTTTCTAAATACAGGTTCAAAGAAGAGAAGCAACAAACATCTTATTTTCTCTCCCTCCCCCCCCCCATTTCCTTAACCCTATGTTTAAGTCTATCTTAAACTATTTCCCTCTTTGACACACTGTTTTACAGTTAAAATTACTTCAACAAATCAGAAGTAAACCTTAATGTTGCATGCAAATTCTAAACTCATCAGCTTTAGTTGTATAATAAAATCATGTCCAAGCACAGTGTGATATACTAAAGACTGTGTTATTTCAAAGCCCTGTGGTTTATAGCCCACAATTCCATGATAATTTATCCAAAACTCCCTTTCAGTTTCCTATGTTATCACTGAAAATATTTCTTTGTTGTCTTTAATTACTCTGACAGAACTATGGTAGACTGTAGGTTGAATGTGTTATTAAACAGGTTACAATTAAATGTATGTTTCAAAGGCATAGTTCTGTACTTTCTATACTGAAGACAAGTATTCCATGAATTAATCCTGTTTAGCAGTGGAGCTCTCATTGTTCAACTGTAGCAGGACAACGGTGTCCTGTTGCAGAGTTGAGAGAAATTAGTAGACTTGGAAGTAATGCTTCATTTCTTTTTTCCTATGCATAGTAGTACAGAGTGTTTGTATCTAGCATTGTATGTGTATTTGTTGTGTTGTACACATACAACTACACATTGTATGTGTAGTTGTTCAGAAAAAAATCTTGTGATGGCACTTGCACTTAAATAGAATCTTCTCATAGCAGGGGTGCCCACTGCCCTATCATGAAGGCAGACCTCCACACGCAACAAAAATAGGATTTGTTTAATAAGGAAAACTAGTGCTGTTTCCAAATCAATCTAAAGTTAATCAAAACCTGCTTAACTTTAAGCCTTATTGTTTCCTCTTTCCAGTAAATCTGTGCCTATCTCATCTGTAGCACGAATTGTTCATAAATGCAAATGGTTATAGACGCTTTTTTCAGAAAAGAAGCCATTTCCCTAAACAGCAGCTTCTGTTCACGTTATTCTTGGTTACTGTTACCTGCCTGATGACATCCCACACATACCTCATGAAAAGCTTTTGGAGAGGTTTTCTATTTGTCTACTATGTTCTTTTACTATCAGAAAGTCAGTCAGCCAACACGTGAAATGCAGATAAGAGCTTACAGGTATCCCAACAGCCTTTTCTACAGTGATAGTGACCTTGAAAGACATATTTCAAGGAACTTGAAACTGCTTTGTCTGAACAAGCTGTTTTCTCTAACATCTCTTCTATTTTGCAGAAGCAACCATGCTTTTTACTATTAATTCTGAATATGCTTTTTTGCTAAAAACATTTCCCATCAGCTGACCTTTATTTTACCACTCATGTACTACTTTCACATTTTAATTTGATGATCTCTAATAATAAAGTTGAAGGATTGAACTATTTCCCAAAGCAACTTCCTTTTGAAGGATTTTTGGTTTTTTGCTGATGAACTAAATGCTTAGGAGATTGAAAACAAAATTTCTTGGAAATAATTAATATACAGCAGCTTTTTATTATAGGAGAACAGGGAGATTATGGACCAAAAATTGTCTAAGATCCCAAAAGCCTGTGCGAAGTAGAGTGATACCTGCCTCAAAGGAATAGGCCATTTTTTTGATCAGGCCATTCTACTATACTAAGAATCTTCTCTCTTCCTTTCAGTAATAGAAAAAAAAAATAAATCCTAATAACAGTTACATGTAGGAGTATATATTTTAGAGAGATTTTTAACTTGCTGTGCCCATATACTGTTAATTTTACTTCCAACTACATCAGTAATCCATAACTGAGTCAGATTTATGAATGCATGTTGCCTGTTTTATTTTCACTCATCAAGTTTCAGGGAAGCTGCTGCTAAAGAAAGCCTGAACTTTGATTTCACTCTATGACTGGACTGTGGTTTTCTGACTGATATGTTTTATTATGGGCTTATGCTAATGATCTGTAGGCTGGAGTCTTTAAGTCTGTAAGTAAATTGCATCTGCAGCCCTAGGAGTTATCTGTTAGGTAATAGGTGTTCATCTGACAAAATGGTGAAGCAGGTAACTTCTCTGGATACCAGTTTTCTGGAACTTCCCTTAAGGTGAATGAAGAAGACAGAGTAACGTTATCACAAAGGAAAGAGTAGGAAGCATATGAGTCAGAAGAGGCTGTGAGCTAGCGGAGGAGGGCTATTAAGATCTTAGATACGTCTCAGAGTGGCAAGAAAAGGCATGATACAATCTCCACCACCCCCTTGTGTTTGCTATCTGAAGTAAAAGAATTACAGCTTTTGGAAGCGTGGGTAATGTTATGTTGGTTTGCTTTCCAGTATTATTACTAAGTAGGTCACTATAAACATAGAACTTATGAAGCTGCATCTCTAAGAAAGGAGTATTTTATGAGCTGTTTGAGGTGTTTTAGGAATCAGTGCTTTTCCTGAAGTGCTACAGCTGCTAAGCTGAACTTTCTCACACACACAAAGTCGGTACTAAGGAATATCAAAAGGACTGAGAAAAGGTGACTGGAGCCTACAAAGTCAGTAAAGCTAAAGTCTTACGATATTATATATGGCAGTGGTATTTCAGCCTAATGTTTCATTCCCCTTTCTCCTTTGAAAAACACAAGATACTTTCTGCTAAAAAAAAAAAAAAAGTGATTATAGACACAAGCACGAGCCCGAAACTCTGTTGCCTGTCTTTGCATAGTCCTCAGTGCTGAAAATCAGAGTGCTTGTGCACTAGACTACGCTGTCAGTAACAAGACATGATGGATGTCAAAGGCAAGTGTGGTTCAGTACATACAGCTCATCTTAAATAATTCATATCATAGAATCACAAAATATCTCAAGTTGGAAGGGACCCATAAGAATCATCAAGTCCAACTTCCCACTCCTCAAAGGACTACCTAATGCTCTGTTATTGGATGGAAATTTGTAATTATTCCTGGACATGTCTCAGTTATTTCATTACAGTATGTCCTTCAAAACTTCTTTCTGTTCCATTATTTCACCCAAGATTTTCTCTTAAATGTTTCCAAAACAAAAACAACAAAAATCAAAGGCTTTTTCTTTCTTGCAAACTCTCTCCCCTGGTAAACTGACAGATCCCTATGCACTGAAAGGAAATAGAAGATTATCTGTAATTTCATCTTTTTCCTAATATTTGCAGCTGTTTCCCTCCAAAAAGCCAAGACACTTGTCATAACAAAGAGGAGTGCTTTCTTTGAATCAATAATAAATCAGCAAGAATTATTAACATACTGAAGGGGGAAGCTGGTTTTAAAGAATTATTCACTGATTTTTATCCAGTCTTAATGGAACACGTAAGAAAACATTACATATGTGATCTCATTATTTGTCTACATGAGAAAGTAAAGAATGGAACAAGCACTGAAATTAACCAATGGTTTAAAAAGTCAAACAAATATGTTTTATTTATACTTAGTAACATAACGGTAAAAAACAGACTCTTGAAACTGGCTTAGAACTCTGTAGTGCAAATTTTCTCACCATTCCAATCAAGCCTGGCTTACAAATTAAGAAATTGGATTAACTGTGACTGATTAAGGAAATAAATGGTATTTAGCATTTGATGCTTAATTCAGAGGCTGTCATCACCTGTCCCAGCTTCAGTGTTCATCAGAATGTCCCTAAAGGCTCAGTAAGCTTATCTGGCATGTAATGTACATTCTTTTTTCAGAAATCTTCCGTCTGAATTAATATTCGAATAGCACTTATTCTTCTAGTTCACAACTGGTTATTAAAAGTGTGGACAGTCAAATATTGGCATACAGAGTGTATTCTATGCATTCCAATGTGTTTCTTACATTGTTTTAAATTCTTCACCACTGTCTTCCCACTGCCCTTTCTGCAAACAAACAGACACCAGCAGCCCTTCCCACCTGCACAGGTTTCTATTAACTGTAAACAGATTGTGCAAGTTGGAAGAGTTTGACAGATCATTTGAAGAAACAAACAAGCTGTAACACTGAATATTTGTGGAAAAGCAAGTGTGTTGTCATTTTTTTTATCATCTTTAACATCTTTTTTATTGCTATGAAGTATGCAAGATCCATCTGAGATTAGGGCTTTGTTAATTATTTGAGATGTGTGAAGGGGGAAGGGGGTTCCTTGTCCAAAAAATTTATAACCTAAATAGTTAAAGCTGAAAAAGATTGGAGAAGGAATAGAGCACAGACAACTGAGGTGACTTGCCCAAGATCTCATGGTAAGGCAAGAATTTAAGTCCAGCATCCTGGCTTGCACTTCAAGAACCTGTTCTATTAGATGTGATAGATGATACAATCGTTTGGTTTTGCTAAGCAGAATCCCGGCTTTAGCTCAATGTGGCCTGCTTGACTAATTAAGGTCAGGTTGTTTTGGAAAGGTAATATGTGCAGCTGCAGTTACTTCAAGCTTTATTGCCTCCCACTCAGCTATCACACATGTCACTAAATCAGTCCTGCAAAGACAGCTATACCTCATGTAACTGAAAGAGCTGGAAGAGCTTCCTCAAAGCTGGAAGAGCCATGGAACTCCTCATTAGGAAGAGCACTACCTGTGGATGAAGCAATCCTGAGAAAGACTGAAAACTAGTGAAGAATTTCATTAAAGCCTTTCGGTAGTCCTTTTTTTAGGTCCAAGATAGGCTGTTACACAGAAGGGTGGCAGAATTATGGCTGCAAGGCACCTGGGCTTTGACTGACAAAGAGTCTGTTCTGCGTCTCAGTGAAGTAGTCGATCTGGACTTCAGAAGACTCTTTCCTTGTTGTACTTCTGCTTCTGAAAGCATACCTAGAAGTTTTCTCTTATGTCCAATACGCTGGAGAGTAAGTAGTGTGTCAGTCCTGTCTCCCAACATCCATTCACTTAATTCTAGCATCATTTCCTCTTTATGCTTCTAATATTCTGGCTAATCTACAATATTCTAATATTTGTGTCTATATCACCTGTATTAAATTAAATTTTTAAATTAAAAATTGTGCACTTGTTACAGTTTTAACTTTCTTATCCTCAGTAGGAATTGGTAACAGTGTTATGTTAGGCAAAGCAGTGAAATTGAAAAAGAACTCATAAGCATTTTTCAAATTATTACAGGTCAATAATAAGCAACTTTTCCCTAGTGCTGTTATAAAGCGATAGCTCTCTTGTCTCAGTTTTTATTTTCCAGTGCTAAATTAATTTAACAGTTACTTCAGACCTCAATAATTTACCCACATTAAATGCACAGCTAGGAGAGTTCTGGGGATCTGCAATGAAGAGGTAGAAAATCCAGTGCACACTGTTAATAAGAAATTGTTTTTCTTAGCTTTATTATGTTATTATGACTATAAGTAGATGGAAATACACAGAAACACAAAAAAAAATACAATAAATATAAAAAAGAGAAGGCTGGCGAGTCAGGCATTTTGGTCAGGATTTTCAGAGACCTCTGGGATTGGAATGCCTAATTCCTATTAAATTTCCATTTAGTTAGTGGAAATCTGCCTCTTTTACATAGTTTTGAAACCTTAGTCCTTTTGTTAATACTCTCCATGAAGTTACACAGGTGAATATTTTGTTTTTCAGCTCTTTTTTTTTTTTCCTAGAAAAAAGGTGATACAGAGTTTACATTTGTACCATAAGACAGATGAAATCATAGAGTGATCCCCATTGGCTTTACTGGGCTTTGGAACAGACCTTTTCAAATTAGATCAGTGAGCTTTACATGGAGGTGGAATAGGATGCACTAGAGGAATATCGGCAACCTGGTGCTGATTTTTATCTTGTGAAAATACGGTAACTTAAAAGATCAGGGATATTGCCTTCCTCAGATCCAAAGCATTTGCTGCAGGTACCTTTCCTCTTCTTTTTCTTTAATAACTGGATTTGTAACTCACGTGTTTGAAGTAAATGTCTCAATTGTAATGAACCCAGCCTTGAGTGCAATGGTAATATGGTTGAGAAATAAATATACCAGCACAACTTAAATGTTATAACCTCTCACTTTTCTTCTGGGACAGGAAAAAAAGGTGTTTTTCCTGGAGTGATTTCTTGTTTGCTCTTAGGGCATACTTTCTTGATGTTGTGTTTTCCTATACTCCAAGAACAAAATGTAGTTTCTAGCAGAATTCTATTTCATATTAAGAAGGAACAACAAAGAATACCTTAAAACTTTACTGAAGAGAGCATATTTCACTCTACGATGCTTCTGGAAAACTTGATAGCACGTGTTTCCTCAAAGGCAAAAATGCATCCAGATGTTTCTCTTGCTTTCTGTGTCTTCCACAACTGGCCTTTCTAGAGCCAGCACTTCTTCCAGCTCCCTGTCAGTCCTGCAAGCCAGAGATAAGGTCTCTCCCTTTTAGCACAGTGTTTTATTTTTCTGGGGTTTGTTTTTTTGTTCCTCCCCCCAGGTTTCTGTTGTCTGCCAGGATTGGATACAACATGATCTTCTAAAGTTTGTCACTGTACTGAATTCGTTGGACAAATTGGAGATACCATCCTGATTTCCAACTTTTTTTTTCCCAGTGACACCTCAACAATACAATGGCTTTATGCCATACTCAGATCTTCTGCATTTCAGGATGAGGCACTAAAATGCCTTTCTCCACATAATTTGAAGCAGCCCTTGGGCTAGCTGTGCCCTACCCAGAACTCCTTGCAGAATGCCTGTGGTCCACATGTGTTTGTAGTCTTATGCCTGCGTCAGTGAAAACCAGGTGGACTATATAAATTATACTTAATTTATATATGTTTTGGAAATTTCTTCAGGCTTTTACTATATGTGTATGATTTCAGTTGCATGTAGGTACTGGAAAGAGACTGTGTCTGAACACGTTTTATGTTAAAAAAGTGTTCTTAAGAGGTTGTATGGCATCCTATATGGAGAGAAAATGACTGTCACATGTTATCACACTGCTTCAGTGTAGACATCTTTGTCGCAGTTCTTATCTCCCGATATACATATTTTTCCAGGCAAGGCTTTTTTTTTTCCCTGTGCAAACTTGGGGAGGTGGAGGGATATTTAGGAAGGAGAAGTTTCCAGAGTGTATGATAGGATTAGCAGAATGAGAATGAAAGTCACAGCAGCTCAAGAGAAACTGCTGAGCAGAGGAGGGACCAGACAGGCTGGCTTCAGGGATGAGGAATGAAGATTCTTGGAGCCAGAAAGAGTTCTCATGTGAACTCATAGAAGCATCTTCTTGTTTAATTTTTTATTAATCAGGATTTTACATGAATCACATGTGATTCCAGGAACTGATTGTAAGGTGGTTACCCTTAGCAACTTGTTATTTGCCTTGGATCACCAAATAATGACCCCAGTGTATGTAGCAGGTGTTCTCCATAATAACTGCAGGGAAACAGAGAGAATACTACAGTAATATTATGCATTTACCTAAATTGGAAACAGCTCATTTTCTTAAGGAAAAGACTTCTACTTTTTGCCTTACAACCTTGTGTTTCTATGCCCTGCAGTTCAGAAACTGTATTTCAAAGCGAGCAGGAAAAAAAAATCACAAGAAATCAGACAAAAAAAAAAAAAAAGAAGAAGAAACAATGAAAAAAGGCAAGAGTCACTATAAAACTCAGTGCTTTGTGGCTAAGCTATCAATCAGTGAATGGACTGGTTACGTGGAAAAGGTTGGGGATTCTTTTTCTTTTTATAGCTAAACATAAATACTTCTTATTGGTGATTCAGACAAAACTGGTATGTTTTCCAGGAGAAACTTGTTTTGTTTCAGATTGCTTTGCCAGTGGAAGGAAGGGAAAGCGAACACTTTTGGATTCTGAGTAAGGGATTTTGAAATCTCTTGGTGCTTAATAATGAGTCTGGCCTTTTTCAGCAGCAGTCATACAGAACCATGCAAAAGAGATGTGGGAGTGAAGAACTTCACCTCTGACTATCAGATTCCCTGGAAGCCTTCACAAAGCTGAAGATAATGATGGGGAAAGAGCTGGAGGATGTACCTGAACTGCTTCATGGGTATTCCAAGTCAGACTGACTACTGATTCATTCCTTTCTTTCTCTGACTCTTTCCTGCTTCAAAGCAAACACATGAAAGGTGACATGGGAAACTCCTTCCAGGCATGCAGGCTAACAGGAGAGTCTTTTTTAGTACAGTTCCATGGGAGCCACACTTGTATGGAGGTAGCCTGAAGGCAAAGAAATTTCTTCCTACCCACTCTTCTCCAGACAAGCTGGCCTCTGGGGCAATTCTGAGATGAGTTTTGGGTGCCATTTTTGCTTTCAGTCAGAACAAGTCCTTTGCAGCTGAAATGAACAGCAGGAAACCAGAGCATGTCCTAGAGCTTTGAAGGTCTGAGAGCTCTTATTTATCTTTTAGATTTCTATCCAGGGTTATTTAATTTACCATTTCTGGTTTCAAAGCCTCCTTCCATAAAGAGGCTTCTGTACCGTTAATCTGTCACTATCCTTAAAAGTCTAATATGGAAACAGCTTGCCCATCAATCTTCAGCACAGTCACTTAGAGACAACAGTGGCCTTGAGACCCTCCCCTTGTGTTCATATGTATTTCTGCCCTTCAAGTTGGTCAGATTTGAGAAATAACACTTGATAGGAGAAGAGAACATCTAAAATAATGGGGGGGGGAGCAGTGAAGGATCTTAGATCTTTTCAATCTAAATATTGACTAAATAGTTTAATAGTTTCCCTCTGAATTCAAGAATTTAATCAAACACAGAATTAACTTCTATTTCAAGTCCAGCTCAATTAAACTTAACTTTCTCTACTGATTGTATTTTGTGGGCTTAGAGTCAGAATATTTGCACTTTACGGGATCTACCCTTTGAAAAAAGCCTCCTTTGCAGTTCTCCATAGGCACCTGCCATTGCCGTCTGTACTCAGGAAAAAAAGTTTACTTCTGTGAGAACTGTGTGTTCAACGTCTCTGTGGAGAAGACCTGTAATCTACTTTTAGCAAATTAAAATCTAATATGGTTTGTCTATACTTCATTTATGCCTCAGGACAAATTAATGTTAAAAAAAGCCTTTGAAATGAAAATGGTGAGCCCTCAGATCAACCTACTTGTAGTGGTTTTATTTCAGGTTTCATTTGGGAATTGAATGCAGCTGTTAAATTACTGGTAGGTAAAACATCAGTAACAATTTACTTGCATTTTTCTGCAAATAGATTTTCCCTCAGAAAAGTACAGTGGGATTTAGAAACAGAAATTATGAAAATATCTGTAGGTGGTGTTTTCCTTGAAGTTTTATTTTATGCTCCAAAACTTTAAGTTCTATTAATAAAGCAATTACAATCTAGAAATTCATATTGAGAATAGTCAATAATTACTTTATTTAAAGCCGTGTAGGCTGGGGATGGGTCATGTTAAGCTTCCTAAGCAGTTTGCTGTTTAAATGTAGCAGTCTTCACTGTGCTGTAAAATGGCTAGAACTTGAAGTAAAATTCATTTTCATGTGTGTAGTGTAAGCAGCAAGCCTAGTAGAAAGAGGGAAAGCAAGTATGTTTGTAGATTGACCAGTGTCTCAGCATAAGGAGATCCTCCCCTGCACTTTTCAAAGGTTTTGTCAGCCTAGAGGAATCTCAACGGAGGAAAAAAAGTCCAGCAGAATGTGTGGGAGATAATTCACTTCTTTCTGCAGAATACCCTCTCATAATAAAATTCTACCTTATTCAGGACCTTTACTAGACGTGCTGCTTAGGACACCGTAGCCCACCATGAGCGTTTCCAATTTCTGCCTCTCAACCACTAGGACATTGATTTTCAGAAATGTGGAGGGGGAGGCCTCAGCATACGTGAGCACACTGGTATTTCTCCTGAAGAGAAATAGCTGGCAGTAAAAAAACTTGTTTTCCTTCTAGTTTCATCATCACATTTTCAGGGCTACTTTCAGCAGTAGCAAACATTTATTCATTGGGTCAGTGAGTGTCATGAAATGAGGGGGGTTGAGGGGATGTCCCAGTTGTATTTTATTATTTTTGAACTGAGTTATTGTATATTGGTCTGATTTTTGTAGGCTAAGCAAACCATTCCTGTATGTGATGTCTGACAGCAGAACTGCTGAATGCAGATTGTCTGGTGGTATTTAATCACCTTATAATCAACGTTTGAAGTGGCTAAACAAAGCAAAAGGAAAAAAGTATCAAAAAATACTTCCCTTTTTTTGTTTTAGTTTATTATATTTATAGTTTACGTACTTGAAAATTTCGCATCTGTAAAGCAGAAAACTGCCTTTTTCATACCCAGTCCTTTTCTGAAAATAAAATACTTACGTACATTGTAGTTTATTTAAAGTACACATATTATTCTGCTCTCCATGCAAAGCTTCCCTGCAGGTTTTGGAGTTAAGGTTAGCTTTTCCTTTTTTAATATAACATTAAACCTAACACTTCTACAGCTTCTGAGCTCATTGTCATTTCTTTGTGACAATGATGTAGTCACTGACTACTTCAGTGTGGAAGGAACAAATAGGAAAACCCACTGACAGCCGCAGTAGCAATTTCATTCATGGAATATAAGCCCAGAGGGTGAGTGTCAGAAAGCCAGCAATCTGTTAAATGCTTTATCCATGTTATGCAAAAAAAATTTCTTATTAGTTATCTTTTGTCATGTTTTGATTTAAGAGAGCCCATTATTTTGTGAAATCTAATTTGACTTGCTACATAGAAATGTATTAATTGAATAGATACACTCTTTATCTTGTCTTGGATAGTTACGAGGGCTGTTACAAGGACTGTTAGTCCATTTGCTTCAGGGCAAACACAGATCACCTCAGAGGTCAGAAAGCAATTGCTTTCCATGGTGAAGCAATAGTCAGTGTAATAGTTGGTGTAATAAAAGGGATTAATTTTCCATTACTTTGTATTGTGTGTACCCATGGTAGGTTTCTCCACTCTATCTGTGTCAGTCTCTCTTTACTGAGTATAAGATAGTAGTGACTTATATGTAAAGGCTTTCCTACAAAGCCTTCAGTACTGGCCAACACCAGAATTAAGGTCCTGGACTACAAGGACTATCGATCAAATTCAGTGTGATATTCCTGCTTTGGCAACCAATAGCTGCAATTAAAAAAATCCTGTGGGTCTTATCTTCCCTACATATTACACAGACTTCTACTTGCTCAAGGTGTTGCAAGATGCTGTCGTCGCTTTTCACACTGGTGACAGTCACTATGTACAGTAGAAGTTACTGAAAATACAGGCATCATGTCTTTTGATAAGGACTCAACTCAGGAAGCAGCCTGCAAAATATGAATGTCTATTATATATGCTGAATGGATCACTTTTGACCTTTATAATGCTGTTTACACCAGTGGAAAATGGGTATGAGGTATTATAGTCCCCTAAACATAAAAGGTCTTGGTCCTTTATCTTTATCTGTACCAATGAGTGATAAGAGCATGTGTACAGAGCCAACAAAGCATGTTTACTGATTTGTTTCTTAATATATTACAGTTCTACTATTTTAGCATGATCGTACCCTTAGCAGCTTTTCATATAAAGGGTATTTTGCAGTTTGGTCATAACAAACATTTTTTTCTGTAACCTTTATATAAAGATTTGACTGCTCATATGCAGTATCCATTAAAGAAAGATGTACCTCAGGTTTTACAGTTGGGTCTGACTCTGAAGATTTTTACTAGTTTGGTCTTGTTCAGTCCATTTCTAATATAGAGAAAGGGTTTGGATTGTGAATGTTTGTCACCTACTTAATGAGTTGTGAAGTATTTTGAGCTGAAATATTGTTTTAGCCTGTTCATATTACACATGCAGGGAGAAAAAGTTATCCATAGGTGATTGGCCAGGCACAATGCTCAAATACATTGAAACACTTGGCTGCAGTTACCATGTCAAACAGATTCCTGGCTTTAGCAGCACAATAAGCTGTGAGAGCAAGGATGCTAAATAAATGCCAGAACTGACACAAAGGAAGTCAAGATTCCAGGATTCAGTTTTTCCTGTATCAGAGATATCAAAATACTCTAACCATATTTACATACATAGTTCTTTCTCTTCCACACTGGTTGCCTGTGCAAGAATTTTGTCTTAATGGCATGCTCTAATCTGAACTGATAGCACTGTGCACAAATATAGAGGTTTGAACTAGATTCAGCTTCTCAGGGTACCCTATCAGGAAAAGCGTGGACAGGATACAACAAAGGATTGATAACACAGATGTAAATTTGCAGGGAAATATTCCATAATGGCCAGCTAAAGACTGTAGTGTGATGTTGTTACTTAGACAACACAATTAATGATATTCTAGACAGAGCTGGAAGATCAAATCTGTTTACTGGAGTAGTAAAAACCTCATTTATGGAGGGGAAGATAGTTCCTCACAGGAGGACCTTACTGTGACAGTACATAAGGCTTTTTCCCCTACAAATTACTTGGTATAGGGTCAGTGAAGTGTAGGTCTGCATTCCTGCTGTCTGTGCTGAGCTGGAGAAACAATCCTTTTTTATAGCTTTACCATTAACAGGGCAGGGGTGAGGGGGATGCGTTTTTCTCTTTGTGGTAAATAACATAAAGAATTTTTGGATGGTCATAAATAAACTTGGAGAATTTTTGGATAGTTATAAATCATGACCACCTACTGGCACTTGTGAAGGTGGCTCTTAAAACAGTATGTCAAGCCCAATATGTTGTAGTCACAGCCTAGACCACATAGTATTGCCCTGCTTCTGTTTCCGTATCTTGGAAAGTTCCTTGCATACAACCTAATCTGCTCTGCTTCTAGACACAAGCTGCTGTTTAGATCTCGTTAATTAGCATGCAAGCAGAAAGAAAGTGACCTTTCTATGGCCTAATTCTCCAGCTTCAGTTCAACAAGAGCCAGTGAAGTGCTATGCAATTAATAAGATTGCAGAAAGAAGTAAAGGTCTCATTTTATGGTTGGGGAGATTAATTTCACAAAGAGGGACTCAGTGTAATTTTAGAAGCAGTTAATATGCATTCTGTAGCACAGGTGCTTAATTGAGCCATTCCCTATGTTCTACCAGTATATTAAGACGCAGATACGTTTAATAATGTTTTCTTTTGCATGATGTTCCTGCATGTTTAGTCATCAAATCTGAAATGACATCTAGGCCTAATTGGACTTTCACAGCTCCTCAAGGCAGTCATACTTTGAATTGTCTGTGTTTGTTTTTTTTCTTGTTTAAGAATAGATGAAATTAAGCATTTCTCATTGATGGTTTGGTAGTAAGGCAAGTCCAAAGGGGAAAACAGCTATCATGTCCTTATGTTCACTGCCTAATAGCATGTTCAGCTGGTGTTGATCTATACCTATAATATACACATATTTAATAGTTTCTTGTTGCATATGAAACACCTTAATGAGAACATGAAAATGTCTTTATCTCAGGACTGTGTCTTCATATTAATGATCTCTCTGCTCCCATTCACAAGGAAAGCCAGTAAAATGGACCGTTAATATTGAGTCTACAGATATATGCTGTTTAGCTCTGCTTCCTTTTATGAACAAGAATATGTCAAAAGAGCTAAACATTCAAGCACATGTTGACAGGATTGGACCATGCAGCATCAATGCTAAGAGAAGTGTATGTTTAATTTCCTCTTCTCATTTTAATGGAGTTTTAGGCAATGAGCATGCAGGAGGAAGCCCTGAAGCCTTGGCTGTTGAAAGGAAGAAGCAGAAACAGCAGAGCTGCACCTGTCAGCAATGAGAAAACTATTATTTGAGATGGCTCCTTTTTATTCCAACCACCATAATGGAACAGCAACTCTTGTACCAGAAGATGTAGTTATTAGTGTGGGCACTTTCAATCCTAAATATTCTGTGGTCCAGCAGGCGTAGTTACCATGAGCATCGTGCATATGCTTTTAAACTTGTGCCAGCAAAATTTCATTGCTCCAAATGTTCACAGAAGTAAATTCAAAAGAGGTGAAAGCATGGTTGGAGTAAAATCACTTAAAAGTTCAAACGTATTTATTGGAAATATATTGGATGACTCATCTGTCTCTGCTGGCAGTACCTTGGGCTCATAATATTTATGGGGGCCTACAATATAGGAAACAATTCCCCCCAACCCCACCAGTTTCATCTGCAGTTTTGTAGTTATAAAATCTGTTGTAGTAAAGCAAAGCCAACTTGCAAATGCAGTCTGCCCTAGCCCAGCGCAGGCTTTATCTGCACGTGTGGATCTCACTGAAAGCTCTGTATAGTTCTAGTGTTCAACTGCCACCAGCTACAAAGAACTGAGCCTCCCATCATGCAGCTTTGTAGGCCTATAAAAGATCGCCACAGACAGCCTTTCACTTCAGTAACCGAGTAAATGCTTTTAAGACAGTCTTTATGTCTATATCCACCAATATATAAATAACAGGAATAAAAAGAAAAAAAATACAGCAGACCCCTTTGCCTCCACAGAATTTCAACTAATTCTGGGTTTTTTTCTGATTAAACTCTTCATAAACTTTATGCTTGGTCCAGAGGTTCCCCAAAATAACTTTCAGATGTATGTTGGTCAAAGCAGTGATAAACTGGAATCAGAGGTCAGCAGAGTACATGAATGTTTTGTCAAAGAAAGAGATGGAAGGGGGAATAGATGTATTTTTGTGTCTATATAATATATATTTATGCACGCACACACTTTTGGCATGATTTGGTCAGAGTTTAATATAGTGTGTTACTTTACGGAAATAATTTATAGGTATCTGAACACAGACAGGTATCGGTCACAACTGGAACCAAAATGTGGTGTGGCATTTGCAAGTCATCTTGTGGTATTGAGGTTTCACTGAATGTGCCCACCCAATAGGTACTCACATACTCAGCACTAAACTATTGCCAAATTTGAAGAAGGGAATACGTCTTTCTCTGAAGCAGCTGAGGGAGGCACTGTGCTTTGGAAATGTTCATTTAACATAAATTCTGTTATTTCCCTTCTACTGCAGGAACTGAAGATGTTAGCAGGGTAGTTGATGCTTCCTTCCTTTTGCCTCTGGTGCACAATAGTCTTGTAGTATTTGTGCTTTGTATCAAATTTTTTATTACTATAATCTGATGGGGAGTGACTTGTGGTTTATGCTATGAGAGGTGGAACATTTGTTTTCTGAACTTTTTTTTTGATTCATGCACTGCTTGAAATCTGTGTTCTCCGCATAAGGTGAAAGCTAATAAAGAAATAGTCATTTTTTTTTATTTTATGCTTTCCAGTATATATATGTTCCAGCAATTATCCGTCATCATTCTAAACACACTTCTTGTGTAACCAGGCAATTTCTTATCATATCATTATGCCTTCGGTTTCAGCCCTTTCCCACATGTACAGATCTACACACACAGAACAATCAGCAGGCTGGGTTAACCTGGGACAAAATTCCTGATATACTTTTTGATCCACATACTTTGTTTTCTCACTGCTCCCAACCACTAGATTGTTTGACTTCTTACATAGTCAAGAACATAATTCTCTCCTGTGCTCATCTCATTGCACTGCAGTGAGAAAGGACAGTCTGTTATTAGCAGTCCTGCTGCAGCAGATGAAGCACATAAAAGTGTTTTGAAAAAAACATTTTAAATTATTTCAAAGGCATGTGAGACTGTCACCTGCTTTCATGTGTTTTGTAAAAAGCAATTCAATAATCTCCCCAAAATCATCTAAATTTGATTCACTCGGTGTTAGCAGCCATATTATTTCTGCTGGCAATTGGAAACTCATCTGTCTGAAAAGCAAGTGTCTAAGCTTTTATTTTGAGATGTAATATGCCATAATATTTTGAAAAATGAGCAAGACATGCCTGATTGGTTAAAAAGTGTGCATTTATGTAAAAACGTTCAGCAGGCTGAGTGTTATGTGGGAAATACCAGCGTTCTAAACTTTGATGTAGAGCTAATGTCATGAGACATTTTAATATAGCAATGTATCATGGAATAATGTTGCATTAAAAGAGACATTTGGAAACATTAGACAAAGTACAGTTATGCAAAATGAAATATTTTACGATGTAGTTTTAACTCAAATATTAATCCCTCAGTACTTTATGGCAAAATAGTAATCACAGGTGAAGACAATACACCACAATCCATAGTTGGTTCCTCTCTTATGTTTGTGTATCGCACGCTATATTGAGAAAACAATGGAGAGGGATTTTTGACTGCAGTGCTGTTTAATGTGCCCCATTTTGAAGCACTTACTTGAATTCCATGAAGTGGTATGGTACTTGACTACTGGCACACGGCATCTTTTCTCTTTATGCTATTAAAGAGTTCTTTCTTCTTTTACATTTTCTGTGCTCTGGAAGAAAATATTGCTGTCACTTTCAGTGGTGTTTGCCTTTCATCTCACTGCTTTTCAATGGCTTTCAAGTCTCTAAGTGGTATCCAATTTATTTGTATTCTGAGGCCACTTCTGTGAAGCATACCTTTCTGTCAGCTGAGTGCAAGCTTTAGATGTTTTGTATTTGGAAGCTATGGTATAAACAAATTGACAATATCGAGTGCAGCCTATCTTCTTGCAGGCAATTTCCCCCCGTTTGCTATAGACCATTATTCCTCCAATTCATTCAGCAGAACCATTTACTTTCATCTGAGTAGGGTTGAGGTTGACTCTCAGTTTCCAGAGCTTGATTTAAAATCCCTTGGATTTGTGTGGAGGCCGTATGCTAAACATGAAAGTATGTCTCTGTATGCCAAAGATAACTGGAGGGGATTACTCCCTTCACCATATTTCTTCATCCGTTTTCTTCAAATATTAAAGGTTTCTTCAGTGTTTAAAGTGGTTCTTCTGCTATGTCTTGTTGCTGAGTTTGTAACTGCCGTACTAGGGTCTAAATTTGCCTTCAAGTAACCTCTTAAAGATGCCAAATTTGTACTAGCACATAAGAGAGAAGAATTTATTTTCATACTTGCTTTTCTTTTTTCTGCTTATCTCAGCCTTCTACTGCCTTTGTAATTTTCTGTTTATCAAAATAACAGCAATCAGTAGTAATTTGTGATTTTTAGCATTGATGTACACTTTTGTTCCACCTTCACCATTTTTGTGGGTGTCAATAGCTTTTTATGTGCATGTTTTCATATATATATTACAGCAGAGTAACATGTATGTTTGCAGAATCAAAATATTCTGGATAGCTTCATCAAAAAGCTTAATCTGTGTCTTTTAAAAACATAGGTATGAGCATGTTTTAGAGATAACATGTAAATCACACTTAAAGATAACAAGGCAGATGGGAGAAGGTCATGGTCTTTTATCTTACAGTCATTTATTTTCCTATGGGGTGTCTTTCCAATATGTGAAGCTTTAATGGCAGACATAATGCAGTACAATGATACTATTACAATAAAGTGGTGTATTTTTAAACATTAACTTTTTAAAAAATATAATAAATTACTAATACAGTATTTAAAAATGAGTTAGTCAAACGGCCCTCTTCTATCTAAAGTCTAGTGCCATTTATAATGCAAATTTGAAAACAAACAACCTTTCTGCTTTCATATTAATTCATTGCCAGACATAATGGGATTTGGAAAATTTTGTCAAGACTTTAAATTATAACTTAATATATATATATTTCAGATTGAGAAGAAGAGCAAAATAAGAAAGAACCTGTATGTTCTCTATAATGTGGTTTATGTCAGATTTGTTTTAATAACTACAGCTTTATGTTAGTGGGATGTGGCTAGGTCGGGTACTTCTAATGTTTGCATGCATGTTTGCAGATGCCTCACAATGTGAATCAATTTTATATAACATGGCTGTTTTACTAAATTATTCAAATTTGCTGACATTGAAGACCCTGGCACAGTAAAAACAAGCTTTGCCTAATATCAATTCTGAATTGAAGCGAAGGATTTCTGTTTTGAAGGGTTATTCTTGTTTATGTATCAATTATAGTTGCTGTATTTCCTTTTACAATATTTTATTTTTTTTACAAGAGCTGCTAGTCTTAGATATCTTCTGAAGTAAAAAAAAAAACCAAACCTGTATTTTCTTCTCTGAAGATCTGCTTATACTTAATAACTGTTTGAGCAAAGCCATTCAGTGAACCTCAGACAAAACTAATGATTTTTAGCCGGGGAAACCGTAACTGGGTCTTAAAGTATATAAGGGGAAGGGGAGCAAACAGAGAAACGACGTAGTTGCCAGCATACCCAAGATACCTTTAACCTACCTAATTCAATAAACAAAAAAAAGATAGATACCAGAACACTGCAGTCTTCAGTGATGCTGTATTTATCCTGGGAAGGCTTGCTGAGACACCTGGGATTCTTGTTGTCCCAGACACCTTGTACTTCGGTTACCCCTACGTGTTCTGCAGTTGGGCTTCTGAAATATTCCAAGCCTGTGTATGTCTTACTGCATAAAGAAAATTCTAGTTTTCAGAAAAATAATATATGAAAGTGACTGCTCTTGCGAGATACAGTGCCATGTTTTGACTGATACATCATGGTGCCAAGTGTCTGCGGAGCTCAGGGATTGCCCAGATTTTGTTCATCATTATTTAGTTCATCATTCTCTAAAACTACTGAAGGAGAGAAAGCATAATGAAATGGATCCCTGCATTGCAGTGCAATCTCAGTCAGGCCTGGAAAACATAAAGTTATGAAGGCAGGCAGCAGACAGACTGTTGGCAAAGTTTACAACTTTCTCTGAGGCACACTGAAATCAGCAGAAGTCTTTCAGTAGACAGTGAAGATCTTTGTTTTGATACAAATAAAAGGAAACAAAGATGCTGACTGACAGAAAGGGAAGAAGAGGGAGTGGAATAAAATGCACCAAGGGAATAAGAATTTTGCCAGGAACTTAACAGGTAGCCAAACCAAGCAACATCATCTTCATCAATAATCATAAAAGAGATTTCCAGGCTATTTCCCTCAGCTTTCCTGACAGTACCATAAGATGATAAGTCCTGAGGATTTTTGGACAAAATTAACATAAAATGCATTGTTCTTTTCTATTTCTTAATGCTTTTTTTTTCTTTTATTGCACTCATGGTAATCATTAGGAGCATAATAATATCAAAAGAGCATGCCATGCCTCCAGCAGACACTCAAGCAGATTTATAATGGCAGCAAGCATCCAGTTTCCCTGGTCACCTTTTATGAATTTACATGCTGATTTAATAAGAATGAACGATGAGCTATTTGTCAACTGGGAAAGCAGAGTTTTATAAGGAGATAACCTCTGAAGTTTTAGTTTTTGCTTTAAAGAAGTGTATGTGGAAAAACAGTTGCTTGCATATATGTAAAGTGAAGGACAGGCAGACTGAAAGGAAGCAGCAAAGATCAGGAAAAATGGGAAGTTTGAAGAAGCTGGAAACTTTACTCACTTTAGGAAGTTGTAAATGCTTGGTAAGAGGTGGGATGATAGTAGGATAGTTATTAATACAACTTTGGCTTACACTACTGATATTCATGTGAGTACGACGAGAATAGAAGTTGCTACTGTTAGGAAGTGACTCCCAATTACTTTCATGTCCAGTTGGAATTAGGGGAAATGCCATCATTTTTGTCCAGAGCACTGGTCTTATATTTCTGAAAGGACAGAGCTTAAGGCTGGCTGCTCAGTTTTCAGTGAGCTAGAGGACTTTAGGGATGTTAAGGTACATCTGATATTTGGTAGCAAGTTAAGCTGTCCATATAGCCACAGAAATTTAAAAATGAAGGCATTATTCTTCCACAGTAATCAATCTAATGGAAAAATCTGATAATTCCTGAACTTCTCAGAAGGCTTTTGTAGGAATTGGAGTATATGTTCTAGTGCAATTCAAAGAACCTGAAAGTCTTACTACTTCTTCTTGACTTAGGTGCTAGACGAAATTAATGAGGAAGATGTGGAAGATACATGAACTGAAGGGAATTTTAAAGTGAAGTGCATGATATCTTTTAGGTGAGCAAAAGAATAGGTGGGCTAATACTAAGGTGCCTGGACATTTTTATCAGCTTCATTTTAGTCCCCTGCAGATGGAGTCAGAATAGGCTCAAATTTCTGTGGTATTATCTGAACTTCTGTACAGCTGTACATCCTATTCCCGCATGCTAGCAAGGCTTAGCTGTTAATTTCCCCTCCCAAAAAGATTTCAGCTGTACAAAAGCCTGAAAATTGAGGAGGTCTAGAAATTGAGAAGTTTTGCATTTGTTCAGCTCTCCCTTAGGCACTCTATCTATTGCATGTTCAGATAGGGAATATATAAAATGCAGAAACTCGTTCCACGTTTTTCATTCCATGCTACTAGACAAACAGTTATTCTATATGAAAAGTAGGTCTAGTACAGCCATAGCTAAACATAATTTTGGTGGGCGTCGAGTCCTCACAGGAGCAGGTCCTGTACTTGTACTCCTGGCAATGAGTCAGGCAAGAAACCCAGAACCAGGCTCTGCAAATGACTCTCAGAATTTTCCGAGACTAAAACTGTAACCTTTAATTAGATAGACTGATGGGTTTTTTTACTCATTTCATAAATGTGACATGTTTTCGAACAAAAATTAGTACACTAACAAGCAAGACTCAAATCTACACCACTTGGCACATGCTAAAAATGTCAATTGGAAATAGTTCATTTTTCCTTGAAATGGGGTTCATTTGAAGTCTTTTTGTGCATTTTTACTGTGTGTGCAATGCTTAATATATTATGGACAAATGCTGAAGTACCTTGCTCACTTTTTTCCTTTTTCCTTAGCAGAGTTCTCACTGATTTCAACAACAGTAGTTTCTCAGAACTTAGCTTTAAGTCTAGACACATACCTATTATTATAACAGATTGCCTATAGTCTGTCTGGCTCTGAGTGTACACCCTCTGTTGTTCTGTCTTAGCCTCATCATAACTAAGAGGGTTTGGGGGTTTTGTTTTGTTTTTGCATCCAGATCTGACCACAGTGTCTAATGGCTTTAAGCCCTCAACCTTTAGGAAAATTTTAATTGGGAGATTTTTCTTCTTATCTCTAATTTACACCCTAGAGTCTCATTAGGATGGCTTTGTTGCTTCTGCTTGTAAACAACATTCTTGTATCTGAGCTGAACTGAGTTGGTCACATTTAACCTCCAAACCTGCAAATGTAGCACTGGGCTGCTATTGCCGTAAACGACTCTGCCATTGATAAAATGTGAGTTTGGTTGAACTTAAAAGATCATTTTGCCACATTTAATGCAAAGGCTTTTTCGGATATAAATGGAAAAATATATCTTACGACAGTCTTAAGGCTCCTTATTTTTTCTCATAGACACACTTAGGAGTACAAGTCATTGATCATAAAGGGATCCATTGCAAGAAGCATCTTGGATATTAATATTCCATTTTGCAGGTGTGAAACCAAGTACTCTTTTTTAAAGTGTAATGGTTATGCTGTTCTCTGCATTGTCCAGCATCCAGACCTTGAATCTGAAGAAGGGATCTGAAGCTGGGAGATATGACAGCGTTTGCCCCACACTTCTGCAAATAAAACCCTCCAGTCCCAGTAACTTCCTTGTTCCTTTGACAGGAAGCATTTGTCTTTAACTGGGAAAAGAAAGGCTAGATTTGCTACATTAGCCAGATGTCTACAAAAAGGAGACATCCCTCTTAGGCCCTGTTCTGGCATGTGTGAGGCATCCAGCAGAGCACAGAAGAGTGGGCTTTGTCTCAGGTGCCTGAGTAGTTGCATTGACTCGATGGCATCACTTCACAACTGAGCTTAACTGGTTTTATGGGACATGACCTTGGGGAACTGAGCTTGGGTTCCATCCTGACAGATTAAGTTGCTCGTACAGACATTGTCACGTTTGCCTTGTGTTAGTTTTTAAATTTGTCTAAAGTGAGTAGAAAGGTATGCTATTGTATAGACAGGTTATTAGGACAAGTGAACCAAAGCAGCAAGTCCACTATTCCAACACTGTCAGCATTGAACTGAGTGAAAACAAGGGTTTATTCTTTTCTTCACCTAAGAATATTCTCTGCTACTTAAATACAAGATGAGAAGGGCACATTCAGCTAAGGAATCTGTCAGAAAAAAGGTCCTCTGTCCTCCATCCTGTATCCTATTCTGGCAAGCTACAGTGACCTGTGTGTCAGCAGTGCCGGAAATAAAATTCAGGTAGCGTGCTGATAGGTTTGTAAAGGCTAAGGAAAAGAGCTTTGTTTTCCTTATTCATTTCTGTGAAGCTCTGTTACATGACCCAACAGCAAATGCAGTAATTTGCATTGCTTTTTCTGAAGAAGTCTCAGTTCCACTGGGCAGAAGTGAGCCTGCATAAGAAATGTAGCCATTGGTATGCAGAGCATGCTGCTGTGTTAGTGCCTTATTATAGCATCACAGTCATTTAAAAATGTGTGATGCTGAATAGAATTCATATCTCACTGATACGCAGAGAAAGATAAATTTTCCCTTGCCTTGACGAGAACTTAAGAAAAAATGCATACTGGGAAGGAGTAATCTGTTGTAACATGTAAAGAGTTCATAATGACAAGCTCACAATTAAATGCTCTCTGCATATAAGGAGATGTTTATGTGTATATGTTATTGTCATATTTCCCCCCCAAGGACAATGTTTACTTGTTTTCTCTCTAATGTTGGGGTAGAATACAGCCAGATGCTGCATAGATTACAAACTGCACCTGATCTGCTAAAATTCATATACCACCTCAGTACTGCTCTGTGATTCCTACTGTAAGGTTGTGTCTGTAACCCCTTTTATGGGATTTCTTCTGCTGCCCTGTGCAAAACACCACTTCTTAAAATAGTATTGTATACATCACGCTTTAGCTTATGACATGCCCCTTTCTCATGACAAGCAATTTATTTTGAGGTTGAGGTGACTTGCATTGGATCCTAGTGACATGTCGTGGTATTAACTCTTATTACTTAGTTTAGATTCAGGCAATCTTCTGTAAAGATGGATAAAATAAGTAAAATAAAGTGGCAGTTAAGCTCACAACTGAGATTTTTTAAAATTTTTTTTTTAAGAGTCACTGTAATGTAAGAATGCTTTTAGCTTTTGACTAAAGCAAAAGATAACCAAGAAATTTTTTCTTCCCTTCTGGACACACACACAAAAAAATATAAATATCAAAATAGTGAGATCTGGATTATTCTCAGAACTCCTACAAACTGTCACCAAAATCAAAAAACAAACCCAAAACACCTCTTATAGGTGAAGAAATCTGCCTACTTTAGCAGTTAAAGTGCAAATAAGAGCACAGAGAAAGTGCTGAGATGCCTAAATAGATGAAACATGAATGCTGTAGAACCTTGTTTTAAAAAGAATGTGAGCTGGTGCTGTAATACTTTTTGCTGTTACAGCATCTTCTAAGATTTTCAGTGAATTTTACAAAAACTATTATTTAAGTAAGAAATAAATTGAGATCCTTTGGAAGAGCATATGAATTTTGTTACATCTTTCACTATAAACAGAGAAATGGTCTCTTTGGTCCCTGGGGATGACCAGCAGATGCCCAGCCTCTCCCAGGATCTGACATAGTAACATTATTATATATAACTTTGATAACACCTCTCCTTCTCATCTGAACTTCTCTCAGTAGCTAACAGACTAGTACTTCACACTTTCTAAGACACAAAACTGTCTCATTCACCCTCATTTTTTTTCCATCCTGAGCCCATCTCCATGTGCCCCCCAATATTATATACAGTAAGCCTCCAAGAAAAACAGATTTCTGGGACGGGAGCCAGTAAAGCTTCTGAAAGTTTGAAATGTATGTCTCTCTTATAATCTTTGATAATTTGAGGTCTTTGATAATGAGCTGATTTGCAAGTGGAGTCTCCAAATAGTGTTTATAGAAGGGGAACAGCTATTTAAAAGGAAGAATATTTTATCAGCTGTGAATAGTTGCAGGACTTTGCTAAGCAGAGGTAACCTTAGGAAGCACAGTGTCCATATGCCTACTACTAAGAGTTCAATAAAACTCTGATCCTTCAAATGTGTCATTTGAGAAATAAGAAAAAAAATAAAAGTAGCCACATGATTTCTGCCTAAAGTGATTGGTTTCATCTTTCAATGCTAGAAGGTTTTTTTTGTAGTGCTGTATTCTTATACACACGTTTATATTTTAAGCTTTCACCTCCATCTGACTTCGGACTCCTGCTGGCAATTGTTCAGTTAGTTTACCAGGGCTGTACATAAAGAATAATGACAAATTCAGTATGTATTATAGAAAAGGAAAAGCTTAAGGATTTTGCATATCCCATAAATCATTTCATTTTAGTGTAGAGTGACTTTTTCTTAACAATAATTTGGAAATTAAAATCCTTCACAGGACTGTGAAAGCAGTAAACTTAATAAATCAGTTTCAGTGGATACATAAAATATCATCATCCACTTTTTAAAACTGGAAATCAGTAGTCCTTTTCAGGCTGCAGATCTTGCACCAATAATTAATTAATGTAAGAAAGAACAAATGTTTAAGAAAAGCCTTAATATTTTTCATCTGATTAATTTCTTGTATCTATAAAGACTTCCCATCAATGTAATGACTTCCCGTCAATGTTGCGATGTACCTGTTTCCTTCATACTTGTAAATACTGGTTCTAATAAATAAGTGGAAAAAGTAAGAGATGTCAGGAGTGTGAACAACCAAAAAAACAAGAAAAGCAAATCCCATTCACAAATAGTTCACTTTTAGTTTGAGACTTGCCATGCAGTTACAAGTGGCTGTTTGTACGTTTCTATGCTGCAAACACCCATAGCTCCTTTGCAAAAAAAAAAGAAGAGTGTTTGCTGTGATGAGTAAAATCAAAAAATCAAAGAGAACATGCACGTAACAATAGAACACGTGTGTGTCATTATGTATAGATCACAGCTGATTCTAGCCTGGTGAGAAACAGAAGCAAGCAAGCCATATTCAACTTGGAGGCAAGATATAAACATTTACTTCATGAATCCAGTAGGAATTGCTCTGATAAAACTGGAGTGAATTTTGCCTACTGCATGGTGGGAACGTCAGTTCAATTCAAAATAAATAATTTACAAGGTTTACCAATCACCTAATTCTTCCTTTTCACCTCTGCAGCCTGGGAGCTGTTTTAGGGGAGTACTGAGATTTCATATGCTCAGTGAGGTCCCTTTGTTTTTGGTCTCTTTTTAACCATGAACATACAGGTTTTTGCATTCATAGATGATGGGTGAACAGTCAGTTTCTATCTGATTTGACAGCTTGACATCTATGCACTGGTTTCCTATTTAACATTTGAACATATCAATTTGCCGGGGGGGAGGGGACTGTAATAACATGATAAAGAAGAGCAAGATCATCTTTGTTCTGGAGAGTATTCACAGTATTTGCATTGCCTTGAATTTCTACACATCTTTAATTTAAAAAGAAAGAAGGAATGTTTTCTCTCAACTCTTTTGAAAAGCAAATTTGCTTTTGCCACACTGATGAATTGATATTCCAATCAAAGTAAATGAGCCACTGAAATACTGTAAGTCACCTGCCTCTCCTCTTTGCACTATCAGTGTTCTCCTAGGGGTGTTATCATTCATTATTGGTTTTGTTTTGCTGTTGTATCACTGTGCTATTTTCTGCAAGTCATTTTAATCATATCAGGGTGGATCAGTTTCTAAGATAGACTCGTGACTCTTCATGACTTCTAAAAGCAAATCAGAGAAGGAGAAAAGAAAAGGCGCATTTGGTTTTTCACCATAAACAGCTATTATGTTTTTGACATTCAGAAATCTTCGTAACAAAGGTAATCGTAAAAATAAAGTTCTGTCCAACCAAGAGTTTAATCTCAGATTGCCTGAAAGTGATCATTGGCACATGTGTTGCCCACCTGTTATTAGGTATATGAACATGATAACCTAAGATTTTAGTACAATTTTTTAAGATGCTCTACCATTTTTACTGAATAAAAAATATTTCATTTTTGTCCTGTGATACAGATATGTGCATTTCTTCATTTTTATTATTTCTATTATTTGATTTTAGTTGTAGATCAGAGTTATTGCTAGAACCATTTTGTTCCTGATATATGTAAAAAACGTGTCATACTCACTGATTCTGCTAGCCATAGACTTCTTTCCATGTCTTTTTTCTTTCTATACTGCTTTTCCATAATTTCTAGCTCTGATTCATAGTGATTACCATCAGCTCTCATTCATATGTGATTTGATTCCGGTAGGAAAGCACTGATGGAAAGTAGTTTTACTCTTTTCCTTTTAAATTTTATTTCGTTTTGCTTAAATGTCAATCAATTCCCTGTGTTTTTTACTACTAAACTCTACTGTTTGTGTATACGCTGTCTTAATACTCTCATTACTTCAAGTACATTTATGACAGTGGAAATCAACATCTGCCAGACCCCAGAGAGAATCTTTATAATATTCACAATTTCACAGGTTCATTTTCTCTCCAGGCTGAAGACTGCTCCTAACTGATGAATCTTTGTTATATGTAATATCCAGTATAGTGCTGAAATGAAGAATCATCATATGGTCTTTGTGATTTCTCTGTTGCTGGTTTTCTGAGCTGCTGCTTCATTATAAGGAGGAGGGTGAAGTCATTCAGAAGTTAGGGGGGACCACCTAAGATGTAATTTGCCTTTCATATGATTTCCCAGTAATTGGAAATTATTAGTGCTGAAGAAGGATATCTCAGCATCTAGATCCTGGATATTGTGACTGGTGATGTCTTTCCTCCTAATGAACAGATTGCTTACAGTGTCTTGCAAAAAGTCTATTCAAAAAGTTGAGTGCAATTTCTTGACCTCTTAAGTTGGTTTTGTCTTTCCTTTTGCTTTTTAATATAAGTCTTAAAGTAACTTATACTATAGTCCATATTTTTTTCTGCTCCAGTTTTTATTTTGATATTTTACTCCATGGGCCGGCAAATTCCTCAAAGACCTTTCTGATTATTTTGTGTGATCTCTATAGACTTTGGATAAGATTTCCTGAGACAAAACTGTAAAGAAGCTGATTTGGTAGAATTTTAGAAACAGTGATAAATACACTGTTCTCTTAATTACAAAATGGGTCATGCAGGGAGTATATTAACACAAGGAAATCTCTAAATGTTAAAACTAAAAAATAATGCTCTGGAAATTCCCTAATTAGCTTTTCCATAGTTTTAGCAGAAAAGTATATGAACTAGAGCTCCATTTATGCACTGAGAGTCAACAAATGAAAAAAAATATCCAGTCATCTCCCTTTGTTGATCTGTTCCATTGTGTCCTGTAGGATCTGAGTAAGATTCCAGATAGTATTACTTACCATGCCTTTGATTTCAGTTCTGATAGATCTGTAATTTTGAGTGCCATCTGAAACGTAGCTGCTTCTGAGGATTGTTGGTACATTTGTCTTCAGACTGGAACACCAGCATTTGCAATTTTTATAGTAAATTTTATAGTAAAATGGAATCAAATTTCTTCACGGACAATGCTAAGACACAAAAGATAAGAATATGGTCCTGAAGCCCAGAATTTTGAAAGCAAATAACGTGAGGAAAATTCTCAGAAAATAAGAAACTTTTTCACTGAAATTATAATGAGTTGGATTACCTAAAGGCAAAAGATTCCACTTCATATGTTTGAAAGTGAAACGATATTCCGTTATTAAATACAGGACAGAGTTAAAGTAACACCATATACAATAACTCTCCTAAAAATTTTTTAAGGAATACTGTGCAATGCAGTAACATTTGGCTGGGTATATTTGTTGCAATTTCTAGGGGACATGAAAGTATATCTGAAATTGAACATACAGAATTGAAACTGCCTATAGGCAACTGTACAGTTGGTTCTCAGAAATGTTATTTTTTTAATCTATATACATATATGTGTATGTATTTATTATAAGTAGTCATGACCTGCATGAAGAATTAAAAACACATTTTCATCGTTTTATTCCTTACAATAAAAGCCTAGTCCTAGAGACCTTTCTGCCTAAGGAACAGTTCTTAACACAAGTACTGCCTTTTTAATTAGTAGGACATTAAGGGTTTAAACTGAGCTCAAGTTTATTTCCTGTATTTCAGGAAGTTACAGTGCTTGTAATCACAGGACATAGATTATTTGGACAACTCAGTAAAGCTCCAGGCATGCAGTGATATATATATATGGCTTTATAGTAATAATAACAATGCCGTTTCCGCCCTGGCCAATGAACTGCAGGACCTCAAAGTGCTCTACTGATTAGCAATGATATTCCATTTTCAGAAATGGGGAAAATTAAGTATAGATAGGGGGAATAACTTTTCCAAGATCCAAAAGCAGGCAAGTGGCAGGGATGATAATAAAATGCCTCTAGAAATATGCAGTTGTGCCTAGCTTTCAAAAGCTAACAGGCCTACAAAATCCAGGTGATTGTCTTGAATGAAACCTCGCTATTATTCAGGCCCTGGGATCAGGCAGAAAATATGCAGCACAGTAATGTAACTGTAAATACAGCTTTTCTGTTAGAGGGTGAAAATGTAGAATCAACTTTGATTCCATTCCAAAGGATCTTGTTTGCGCAGGCCAGTACTTACAGGATTATAAATCTTACCAACTTTAATGTTATTGTGCCCTAGTAAAATGGAGTTATGATAGTACCAATCAAAACTGTAACTTGCAAGCTGGCAGAGAGTGCAGAGCTGGCTTTATTTTTTACATAGTTGTTCTAATAGTTGGTCATTTTATAGAGTCAAATGAAGTAAGACATAATTAAATTTAATTTCATTGCCCTTTAAGATCAGAAGGACAAATATGTGCATACAATAAAGCTATCAGTTATGAGAGGTACTGTTGTAAGTGGCTTTAGAAAAAAATGTATCGTTTTAATTCATTTCTTTTTTCAAAACCTCAGCATCTTTGGAGAGAAACTATGGGCTGTATGAGCATATAGAATAATCACAGAATCACAGAATCACAGAAACTTCAGAGTTGGAAGGGACCTCTAGAGATCATCTAGTTCAACTCCCCTGCTAAAGCAGGATTGCCCAGAGCACATTACTCAGGACTGCATCCAGGCGAGTCTTGAAAATCTCCAGAGAAGGGGACTCCACAACCTCCCTGGGCAGCCTGTTCCAGTGCTCTGTCACCCTCACTGTAAAGAAGTTTTTCCGTGTATTTGAACAGAACTTCCTATGTTCTAGCTTGTGCCCGTTGCCCCTCGTCCTGTCACTGGGAACCAATGAAAAGAGGCTGGCACCGTCCTTCTTCAACCCACCCTTTAGATACTTGTATGCCATAATAAGGTCTCCCCTCAGCCTTCTCTTCTCCAGGCTAAAGAGTCCCAGCTCTCTCAGCCTTTCCTCATAAGGGAGGTGCTCCAGTCCCTCAATCATCTTAGTTGCCCTACGCTGGACCTGCTCCAGTAGTTCCCTGTCCCTCTTGAACTGGGTAGCCCAAAACTGGATGCAGTATTCCAGTTGTGGCCTCACCAGTGCAGAGTAGAGGGGGAGAATGACCTCCTTTGACCTACTGGCCACACTTTTCCCTATGCAGCCCAGGATTCCATTGGCCTTTTTGGCAACAAGGGCACATCGCTTGCTCATGGTTAATTTACTGTCTACCAGGACCCCCAGATCCTTCTCCTCAGAACTACTTCCCAGCAGGTCCACCCCTAACCTATACTGGTGCTTAGCATCCGTCCTCCCCAGGTGGAGGACCTTGCACTTGCTTTTGTTGAACCTCCCTGAAGTCATTCTTCATTGCCCTTACGCTTCCGGTACCTACCTCATCACCACCTACCTGAAATATCAGTAGTGGGTAGTAATCTGATGTCTGAGCCAGGGAAGGGAGTTTTCTCCGTATGTCCTTAATTCTGGCCCCAGGGAGACAGCTGACTTCCCTGTGGGATGGGTCCAGTCTACAAATAGGGCCCTCTGTTCCCCTTAGAAGGGAGTCACCTACTACAATTACCTTTCTTTCTTTCTTGGTTGAGGAAGTCCTAAGGCGTGGGGGTGAGTGACTAGCACTAGAACATATCTTTTCATTCTGAAAGAACTGGCTGCTCCAAGTAGATCGAAGACATGTAAATGGTGTGGTAGTTTTAGGATTTTCAATTTCAGAGCAGTCTGAAAAGCAGCGGAAGTGGACGTTAAACCTTTCTTTATCCATTTTCTTCTTTTTATGCAGTTCATGGCACTTTCAGAGACATATCAGTGTATGTGACAAGTAGCACTGTACCCACGATGTCCAATGAATTCTGGCAGCATATTCAATAAGGGAAGATTTTTGAGCTGTGGCTTCATTTGCTTAGTTACAGTCAACTGGCCAGTCATTTGACTTCTGAACCCTGTGCTGTGATTTCTATCAGGTTCCTGATTTTTGTAGACTATGAAAAAAATAATGAAATGTGCTTGTCTGATTTTAATGCTGTACTGATGACGTAAAGGAGGAATGCATTTATGCTTCTATTAGCATATTTAATGGATACCTTATTCTAAATTTTATAATATATTAGTGCAGAGTTGTTCATGGTGTAGAACATTCTATGCTTATGTAAGCATAGAATCCACGTGAGAGTCTATTTTTTTTCTGATGGCTCATCCATGGTCCATTAAAACTGTTCCAAAGATAAAAATGACATGACATCTGCTAAAAATAACCGCACATTGCACTGCCTTGATATCAGACATGCAAGATGAAACCTGAGTCTCAAAGGGGAAAGGAATATTTCCCTGGTTTCATGGACATATGCTTGAGTCAGCAGCTAATGTATCAAAAGATTCCCTAATGTCTAACCTAAAATGTTGCTGTTACTGATTAGGTCAGAGTTTTGACCTGGTGACAAGAAAGCAAGTTTTCAAGTCTCAAACAAACTGACATTTACCCTTGGGAAGAAGGAAAAATGGCCCATGAAATTTCCACCTGCTGATAGAATAAACATCTGTAGTACTCATGACTGGCATGAGTTCAGCAGCAGTGGAGCTTGCAGTGAGTGATCTCTGGCCTCCTACGTTACTATCACCATTGAATAGTAATGGCTTCAAATGGAAATTACCTTAGAGACTCCTCAAAAGACCGGATTCGGTCTATCAGAGATACCATAAAAAGTATGACTACAAGCATGCACAAAGTTTACAGACTTACATGAAGGGCGAACACGAAAAATGAATTTGTCACAGAAATATACGCTGAATGCCCACAGATAACCAAACCATGAGAGCTATTTAGAAGATAAATATGTTCAATGGCTCTGTGTTTATGTGGGCACAGGTGTCTCTTACTGGAAATCACAGATTCTATATGCATTCATGTTTGTGAATATATTTTCCTATCTCTATTATAATGATCATGTTCATATATTAAAGGATTATAAAAAAAACTTCAATCAAGTATCCTAGCTCTTTAGTGTCCAAGAATAAGTTTTGTAGATAGCAGACACATTGCTTCACTGTCCTGAAAACAGACTTTTCCAGGACTGCTTGGAAGATAAGCCATTTAACACTCCAAAAGAAGGAGGCACAAGTTCAAAGGGGAGGAAAGCTCTTGTAATTTAAAAGGACAGCAATTTTGGTTAATAAGTTGTCTACCTCAGAAATTGATGAAGTGTTTTGTTTAGCAAAATTACTAAAGAAACTATAGGCCTCATTCTTGAGACACAGTATTTTATACTACCTACCCACTTATATTATGTCTAGAAAAAATCAAGAGTCTTGGACTCAACAGTGACTAATATTATGAAAATGTCAAATCATTTGAAAGCAGCATTAAATCGTTTTCTGGTCTAAATGCAAAAAAGCAAAGAAGTCAATGGCAATAAACTCAGCCAGACAACTTCAGACCATTGTGTTCATTCACTAATTTCCACTGTTACTGCTGTATATACAGCTCACTATGCTAACTGCAACATACGCTTCTAGAAGTACAATCTGCTAGAAACACCAATAAGACAGTATTTCAATAAGTCTAATATTCTGATTTATAAAATACTTAAATGCAAAAATTCATAATTGTCACGGTGCCAAATCCTAGTCTTAAAAAATGTCATTAAGTTAATTACCAATGTCTATCCCTTAAATGATATTTAAATGTTTTAAGTTACTTTATTTGAGCACTGAAGTAACTTTAAAACAAAACAACCTGAAGTTGGGAAACGAAAATTGGAAACCAGGAACTTGAAAAAATTGTAAATGAAAAAATTGAACCTACTTAGCTTTCCATCAAAAATTTTGGCTTCCAGTTATTCAAATGTAAATACTAATAAAAATTTCAAGTATGTATTTATGTACCAGGTATCCTTTTATTTTATAATTATTGACAATCAAAAAGATGGATACTGAAAAGAAAAAAATACAAAATAATCCCATTTCAATATTAATTTTCCTTCCTGCTTTTAATCTTTAAATGAATGTTCCTGAGTCCACATATTTATCTGTTTAGAATCTATTTGTTATTAGTCTAACAACAGGATTATAAACCCAAAAGTTCACAGTCTGAAGGCTAATAGCACCAAACATGCTTAGCGATATAACATCTGAAATAGAGTTTTGTCTAGAATCCTAATTATTCATTTGGAAGTAGGTCTTTATTTTCCCTTGGTGTATCTAATTTAGGAGATTTAAGTCTAGAAGACAAGTAAACTAATTGTGAAATTATTTTTTAGGAAAGCTAATATCTCTAAATGACACCTGAAATGTTTCTAAAGCTTCTTTGCAGCACTTGCAAGGCTACTAAGCTCCAATTTCTCCAATTTCTAAACCAAATTTATGGCCATAAATTGCTCTTGGAATCAGTGAAGGTGCAGACCAGTTCATACTGGTTTGTGTCTTTCAAGAGCACAGACTACAGAGACTACAGACTCTACAGAAGGATCTGGATAGGCTGGATCGATGGGCCAAGGCCAATGGTATGATGTGCAACAAGGCCAAGTGCGATGTCCTGCACTCAGGTCACAAAAACCCCACGCAATGCTACAGGCTTGGGGAACAGTGACTGGAGAGCTGCTTGGCAGAAGAGGACCTGGGGTTATTGTTCAACAGTCGGCTGAATATAAGCAAGCAATGTGCCCAGATGGCCGAGAAGGCCAGCATCATCCTGGCCTGTATCAGGAATACTGTGGCCAGCAGGACTAGGGGAGTGCTTGTCCCCCTGTACTCGGCACTGGTGAGGCCGCACCTTGAATACCGTGTTCAGTTTTGGGCCCCTCACTACAAGAAAGACATTGAGGTGCTGGAGCACATCCAGAGAAGGGCAACAATGGTGGTGAGGGGTCTGGAGCACAAGTCTTACGAGGAGCAGCTGTGGGAGCTGGGATTGTTTAGTCTGGAGAAAAGGAGGCTGAGGGGAGCCCAGGGAAGTGGTGGAGTCACCATCCCTGGAGGTGTTTAAAAGACAGGTAGACATTAATGGTTGGACTTGATGATCTTAAAGGTCCCTTCCAACTTAGACGATTCTATGCTTCCATGATTCTATGAATAATTAATTTGTAGTTGAGGATCTACAGAATTTTATCTGTATCAAAAATATTTCATTTTTGGTTTTTATGATGACACTGGATAGGCCTTTAAACCTTCAAAATTCCTCTTGTTCTATATAAATCAAACTACCTCATAGCTCATTTGGGAAACATGGAACACAGGTTTTCACATAGCTGCTCTTTTGCCATCAGAGGTGGATAGTTGTCTTAAACACTGCTGCTGTCTTCCTGGTGACAATTTTTTTATCATCATTACACCATATTAGAACTCAAGGGAAAAAACCCATACTCATCATCTTCCATAGAAAGCTCATTTACGTAATCAACTTGATGATCTAAACAAGTTGAATGCACATTTGAATCAATTACATAAACAATCCCAGCTGTTTCAAGTTAAACCATTCTACTCTATTGTAAATAGAAGTGATGCATGGATTCCCGTCCGTGCCTACATCTCTTGTGTTTTGTTTTGCAGGCTCTGTATCATATAGTGAATACTAGATGAACAGTTTGATATGGTTACTTAGTAAATGTATACATGTTCTATATAATATTGCCTATGCTGATATAAAACCTTTGCAGTATAACCCTCTGTCAAAACTTGTTAAAATAGTTCATTAAACTGAACTTTTGATTTTACATTTAGTAGCAGAGAATACCATAGTTCGGGTAACAGAATAGTTTTGATTAGTGAACACTTAGTTCACAGCAGAATCCTGGCTACAAAACACTCTTTCCATCAACCCACAGCTATTTCTTTGTATCTTTTCTGGGTAAATTGTAACCTCTTTGTGTACAGGTCTTTGCTGTTATTGCTGTTTTACTATTTGAGTACCGGGGGTCTTGTTCCACCAAACTCGTAAAATAAGCATGATTAATGACAATGTCACAATTTTCACCAAGTAGATTTTTCACAATAGCTAACATTGATTTGATCTGCTTTCTTAAAGAAAATTGGGATAATTTTGGAGTTATTCTGCTTTCATTTAGTGGGCAAAGTATTGTTTGATGCTCATTTAATTTGATACAGTTGGTTTTGGCTTTTTGAACTGGAAGGAAAAGTTCCTTCAGCCATTTTAGAGTTAGAACATTTCTTTTAAAAAAACACCCAACTATATTAATCACAGCTTTTTATTTTTGGCAGAGAAATGACTTGGCAACTAATTGTTCAAAAGGAAGAATATAAAGAAAGCCTTTGTATGGCTTCCATGCTTTACGAAGTGCAAAGGAATTGAACAGAAAATAAAGTTATGCCCATAGAAATTGCATGGAGACTGGGACTGAGTGCACACAGGGAAGACTGATTAGGTTCAGCATTTCTTCTGTTTAGAACAGAGGCAAGACACAAATGTATGCTCAGCTAGAACATAAGATATTAAAATGCACAAGGCGTAACTTTACAATGCACCTTGAATATGGGTTATGGTGTTGCTGCAGTTCTTCACAAGCAGATCCCAAGACTTTACTCTTGACTTGAGAAGAAGCAGATGAATTATTCACAACAAAGCATTTCCTGCAGTCCTATGCCTGGTTATCAAGTCAATGGCCAGTAAATTTTAAGGCTACTGCTCCCTCTGGGAATATCGGATGTTCAGTCCACAATCTTCTTACCCTAACTTTATAAAAAAAGATGTGTGCCCCGTTATCTCTGGCTTTGTTCTATGTCTCAATGAAGGCAGTGGTCATTTGGTCATTCAATGCAGGATTAAGGGGGATATCTAAATACTAAATTGCTTATAACTGCCACTCTCCAATGGACTATGAAATTCATCTGTTTGGTCAAGTATGAAATATATGTTTTCCTGCAAAGTTATGAGATGAATAAATTCCACTAGTTATGATTTAGAACTTTACAAAATGTCTGCTTTCAGTCTGTACTTACAGTATAGCATGTTGTTGGTCCCTAGTAGTTGCTAAACGCATGAAAATAAAAACTAGAGAAAAGAGGCATGTGATTTTCTGATGTGGAGTGTTCTTCCCTTTAAAATCAAGATGAACTTTCTTTTTTAAAAAAAGCCATTCCTTCTGTAAAATTGTGAATTTTGTACCATCCTTCTTACCATTGTGTCTTGGTTCATTGAAGTATTAAAGTGTGGTGATGGATGAATATGTGTGACCATCTTAATATTAAAGCATTTGCCTCCTAAATGCCTTCTGTGATAGAGGAAGATTTTCCAGTTACTGTTCTTTGTGTTCTTAGCAAATAAGAGCCAACAAAGGAAGGGGTTTGAATCATCAACTGACTTGTTAAAAATCTTTATTACTAGATTTTGTGCAAGAAGCACTTGCTTTCTATACTTCAGGATATATTTGCCATGCTAATTTTTTACCTCTAAAAAGTCAATTAGGTATGAAAATTAGTAAGAAACAAAATATGAATAGAACTTTTAGTAAGAGCACCTTAGAGAGCAAAACTTCACTTTAATTCCAGACTTTGAGTGGATTGTGTAAAGGAACCAACAGGAAAATAATTTTAACTGAGTTCTAACGTCATTGTTTGTTCAGCTTGTAGGTAGTTTGGTGTTACTTATATCAAAGCAAGTGATATTTACACATGATGTAAATATTAATATGTGTTTAACTTTTAGTTGACTTCTAGCACATTGTATTTTGGGTGTGTTTAAACATCTATATTTAGGGATTAATGAAAACATTTTTGATACAGCTTGTTGAAAGTGTGACATCAAATAAAAGTTTAAATAGTAATGCAGTGAGCAAACTTGCAGCTTAGAAGTTTTCTACAATCCTGTTGCGTTTTATTTTTTGGTAGAATTCAAAGCTGAAATGTGGGAAATCAATGTGAAAACGGTATAGAATCTACCTTAAATTCTGTCTTGTTCTCGACTCTTCAAATTTTAATAGACAGCAATAAAGGCTTTGTCCTTACAAGAGCCTTGCAAACAAACGTTACTGTGGAAATACTTCCAATTTGATTAATCTGCAGGCATAGCCCTAGTTCCAGCTTCTTGGTTGACTTTGCACACCACTAAGATTGTAGCTGTTGTCAGCAGGTCAATACAGAACTCAGAATGCAACCTTTGACTTCTCAAGGCTTCAAAATTTGGTGAGGCCATAGTGTCTCATGCATCTTTTGCAGAAGTGCCAGCAAACCCTGTCACACACTCCTGCCTCCACTGCCCTTTCCCAAAGCTGTTCACATTGCTGAGCAGTGAATGAAAGCAGGACTCTAGTTTGGTTGAAAGAAGGTTGGAAGGGGAAGGATCTTATTCTTCGGCCACATTAATTTCCAGTTTGACTCATTCCTTTGCTGACAGCAAAATACAGGGATTAGCTACATAGGCTGGTTTGAGCAGTACTGCTATTGAGTATGAAAGCACAGCCTACCACCGTAGAGTCACCTCTAACTCAGGGCAGGAAAAAACCAGAAACTATCCCTGATGAACTGCAGTTAGTGTAGGTAACATCCAAAGATAATGTACCAAGGTACAAGATAGTAATGATGGAAGACACCTTGATAAACGACACTTCAATCCCAGCTCTTGTCTCCAAACAGAAAAAAGCTATCCTAAAAGATCTCATAAGCCACAGTCTCATGATGCATCTCTGGAAAACACACCTCAGTCCCGCAGAGAACCCTGCTTGCTGTTAGTAGTGCAGGAAACTATGGAAGGGAAAATACATTGCAGTTTCATGTTTTCCTAGTTCAGTATTATTCCCTGGGAAGTTGTTGTCCTCCAGCCGCAGCCCAATCTAGTAACTTTCCAAATACCATGGCCATTAGGGTGATAAGGTAATGACCAGGCTCCCCCCATGCCTTGACTGAGATGCATTCATTAATTTAACAGTACGCTCTCCAGACATATAGTTGTATATTTTGCTAACTGAGTTGCACAGTTTAGTAATTGAGGTATTATTTATGATTCTTCTTTGTATGTACTGTTAGTGAAGATGAATACACTCCTGATTTAGTTTAATTTGTCACAAATCCGGGCACCTGTTTTTCTAGCTGAGCTCCTCCATATCTCAGCTGTGGATTTTTTGAAGTACTTTGGCAACTGAGCTACATCTTCACTAGTTGAACAACATACTTCAGCTGCAAAGTTATTTACAAACTTTACTGATCAAGCTGCATATTCTTGGGCTGAATTTGCTACAGACAGCACTTTGCAGATGGAACTGAATTCTTTACTAATCATGGGAGATGAATTAATTTATTTGATTAGCAGTAATTTGCATTATTTACCGATTATGTTCTTCAGTTCCCACCCTAAAGAGCTGTGTTCAGTTGCTAGTGCTGGTTAATCACTTACTACACTGTACTTCAGAGAGGAAGGCATTTTAGTTGTAGATAAAGACATCTTTCTGTTTTCAAATACTTCGTAAAAATCACACCTTCCATGTCACATAGGGGAAGATACTATGTTTTTTAAAAAAAACAATACATGTGAAAGAACATTTTCCTATGAAGGTGGTCTTTTTTAGTTCATTGTGCTACCATTTGCTTTATTTTCCCATTATTTATTATGGTTATGCAAGTACTATTACTATGGCCGTTACTATGGCAATGCCATTCTTTTCATAACAGTGCCAAGAAGGGTCTTATGGACGTATGGGTTCCCCACTGGACTAAGTTGCGGTGTGAACTCACACTAAGCTGCAGTCAGATGTGCAAGGCAGGGACATGGGAGAGTGTAGTGGTTTACTCCCCAGCAGTGAGTTAGGAGGGTACCCCAGAGTATTCTATGCAATTCACTGGACGAAGCTGCATTTTTTTTATGTTCTTCAGTGTGTATTAAAGTATATCATGGTGCAATTCCTCTGTAAATAAGCAAAATTCATGCAGGAGACAGTGTACAAGCTTGTCTTCATAAAAATTCACCTCTGCTCTCTGCTGTCAATCTCTCTGCTACATAGCTTTTAAAAATATTTTTTACAAAACATCTTTGAAATACCTGAGGGTCTCTGGCTCAGACAATTAAATCTTCCCCCCACCTTATGCAAAGAAGGTATTCTTTACTGATCTATGTGGTGCTTACAGTAAGAAATTTTTCTGAGTATTGAGTGTTCTCATGAACTTAAGTGTTTCCCACCCATCATTCATAGAACTTAAAATTTATCAAGAAAGTTTGCATGCTGTCTGAGAGGGCTGACATAAAGACACACCAGCTAGAGCTGTACCCTATTATTTCATTAACAAAAGGAAAAATTATCTCATTGATAAATAATTGGAAGAGTTAAATCAGTCCTGGCCTCTAAATTGCATCCAAGTAGGGAAATGAATTTTGCATATTTGGCTTGTTCAGATTACAGTATAAAAGACTGAGATTAAAGACTGCAGATGAGGAAAAAGTGCCTTTTGCTTAATAAAGGAAACAAAATATAAGTGGATTCTGAATTACAAGGGATACAACTTAGTCAAATGTATAAAGATTTAGTGATTAATTTTTTCAGTTTGCAAAAATTTGTTGGAAACACTCTCATTTTTTACCTTTCCATTTGGGACAGTTTCTCCTTAAGTTTAGGTTTGATTCCAAATTTGGGTTCTTATGCAGCAGTGATCAAACATTGCTGGAAAACTAGGGTTTGATCTCTCAAAAAACAGAGGTTTCGAAAAACATGGTCTGCATCAGAAATAAAATGAGAGCTTTCCAAAATGTTCACCAAAAATATGTATGAAAAATGCAATGCAAATTCGAAGTTCTAACTGTATGTCTAAAGTTATGATTGTTTTCCCATGTGTATCTCTTTTAGATTTTTGTACATTAAATCTTATGTGCCCTTTTATAACTTTATCCTTCAGTGCCATGAGAACCTTCTGAAACTCCTTGTCTTTGGCTTACTAGTCTGTAGTTCTCCAAATCCCTTAAGAAGTGTCTTGAAATCTTGGTATCACATTAGCCTCCTCTATTTTTCTGACACCAAGGTAGTTATAAGGAAAAGGTTATATATTACAACGTTACAGTAATTTCATACCTGACTGCCTTTAGAACATCTTACTGAATATCACTTGGTCTTGGGGATTTGTTGCTTATTCATTTTACCAATTTGTTCCTAATTCTGTTCTATTCTACTGACACTTAGATTTGAGATGGTCTGTCTGACATGTCCATCATAAAGGAATTTTGTGGTATAACTTAACTAAATTAATTTTCAATGAGTGTAGGAGAAAGAATTCATTCTCTTGACTTCTTTAAGGACTCCTTTCTTACTATAAATGTGTACTGGCCCTACAGAATCTCAGGCAGCATTCATGCTTCTGGTATGTTTGAAAGAAGCTAGTTTTAGATTTTATGCTGTTAGCAAGTTCATCAGTGGTTTTAGTCTTCTTGTTATTTGTTACATCTGTCTTGCCTATATTTGTTCTTTCTAAAACCTTTTAGTAACTAATGTGCGTTTTCTCCAATTCTATAATACTGTAACCACTGTAAACAATCTTTGTACTCCTAAAAATTATCTCTGTACACCTGAAAACACTCTACCCTTTTGAATGTACCTTTTAATTAAGTTTCCGTAATAAAAGGAAGGATTCCTTCTGTAATAAACTTACACAATTTTATGTAGTTCCCCTTTGGAAATTGAAAACTGATAGATCAGATCTCTTGGCTTTTTTTCACAATGATGATCACTACAATGATTTGGATGCAAATACATTATAGTTTTTGTAAGAGTGGTTCTGCGTTTTGTGCATCACTTAAATCGTTTTTTTTCTTTACTACATACCTCCTCCATTTTCTTCTTCAATTTTGTTCTCTTCACTCTATCCTTGATTTTTCAGCTACAGGAGGCATCTGGGGTTGGCTTGGGCTTTCGACCCTGCCATATCTCTTGGTTTCCCCACAATGTTGCTAGCTTCTGAATGACTTGCCAATACAGATTCTGCTTTCAAATGTAGAACGTGTGGGATCTCAACACTCAGAAATATGGGAACAAGCTTTTAGTTCTGTGAATTTGAGTGATTTTTACATAAAGCTACTTTTTTCAGCCAGTGGGTCTCTTTTCTTTAGCTCCAGTAGGTTTTGTATCATATTCTGAGTCTTTCATATTGACTCAATTAAATTATAGTAACTAATCCTGTTATTCCCTCATTCTTGATGTTATTTTGTTAGAGAATTTTCAATGCCTCTCCAAATCTACCAAAATAGTAAACTTGTAAGGAAAAAAAATATATCACCTATAAAAAGATGGTATTTTTGTGTATGGTGTCAAAACAGTGAACTCTAGTGAGAAGGTGTCTTTGCAGTTTTGCATTTTAAGCAAAGCTGCTATAGATGGGTACTTCATTCTGGTAACATAATTGGTCTGCTGGCATTACACCCACATTACTTCAAGGGATGAAAATAAAATTATGAAGTGCTGCATAAAGCCTGAAATGGCCACCTTTAAGTTTAATCTTCCCCTTAATGCTGTAGAGTCTATAAAATATGCATTAATTCAAGTTTTTAATAGCTTTTATCAATCCATCTTTCCTTTGTAAAGGAGACAATATCTAATAGGTATGGTCCCTTTCTCTTTTTATGGTTTCAACCTCATGATAAATTTTATTCTCTTACCTTGTTTTAAAGTTACTTAAGCAATGTTTGGTTGTCTGGAGCATGCAAAGCAATAAACAGCTCCTGCTCTGCTGATATCTTCAAGACCAGGCAGTTATACAAAATGTATATATAATATAGGTGTACCCTATTTCAAATGCCTGAATATTAATGCCTTTCCACATAAGCAAAAAGAAAATGGTTCATAAAATTTTAACGTCTTAGTGAAAGAATTGTTGTTGTGTGATGTACACCAATTAGTATGTTTACATTGACTACGTACTTTTCCTTTAAGTACATACTTTCAGTAATATCCCTCAGCTTACTGCTTTCTTAATGAACTTCCTATATTACATAGGAAAACCATTTAATAAAAGAAATCACATGGGGAGAACAAAGCTATCAGCAATTTCAAATTTTCTATCACAAAATAATATTAAAAAGTAATAATGGGATGTTGCTTGAACACATGAAAGTAACATAATTGCAGTCATGCTTAATAATCAACATAAAATACATAAAAGCATGGGTATGACTAGGACCAAAGAGAGGAAATATAAATTTCTCCTCTTTGAACTACATGGATCTTTCTGGCGATCAGCAGCTAATAGCTACCATCTTCCTGGAAAAAAAAGAAAAATGCGGGGAAGGCTCATATTAGTTTCTGTGGGTCTCATGGATTTTTATCTGAAGGAACGTATTTTCCATTATACCCTCTGTCCTGGGCTTTTTTGACAACATCTATACAGAAGACTTTGCTTTCTGTCACATCTCTGAATACACTTGAAGTGTATAAAATACTTTTATTCTTGCTATAGTTTCATCATTAAAAATTATTGAAAAATATCTATGTCTTGAGAATAACTGGTTAATATTTTTAATTGAACATTTAACGTCTCAGTGAAACTGACTGCCACCTGCCAAATACTTGTTCAGATTCCAAAATGACAGAATATTTTTACTTTTTTAAAATAACCAAGGTTATACGAATGAGTAAGTCTCAAAAAATACTGCAAAATAAAATCTTCATGTTTCAAGATTTAAGACAAACCCTAGGTACATTAATATTAGATGCTCAGGATTTATTTCATGAAACTAAAAAATTGGATGCTTGTTTCTCTTTCTTTTCCACCATCCCTTAGTCCTTTTGGAAACTTCAAGTTACTTCCGTAGGTGAGACCCCAAACCAGAGTCACATATTCTTGCATCTTGGTAGGTTAACTTAAATCATCATATTTCATTTCATACTAAAAATCTGTACAGTGAGTAGAGCAGCTGAAAAGCTTCAGTTTAGAGGATGGTGACCTGAAGCAATGGACCACAGTACGCTAGCCTGTTAAGTATCCCATGATGAAAGTCATTAATTTGTGTGTTAGAGCTCTCCTTGACGGTTGTAGTATATCACACCTGGTTCTTGATAGGATATTGTAACTTTTAATCTCAAGTTACTAAAATCCAGCTGAATCAACCAATGCTGATTCTATGTTTTCTAGGATGGAAGAGGTAGGCAACCTGCTGGAAAAAGTGAGGAGAGAGTGACAGAAAACTGGTGACTGGTGATTACAGACATCTGTAGATGAAAGCAGGGTTAGTGGCAATGATCAAGAGATTAAAAACTGAAGAGATTTGAGATAAAGGAAATGGAGAAGAACAGAGCAGATCATCCTAAGTTTGTCCACTTCTGTGCATGTGGCCCATTATTGCGACAACCTGGGTGCCGGTGAAAACTGCCCCTTGCTGGCTATTGTCAGCAACAGTATATTGGATGAAAGGCAATTGCTGCATAGCTGTCTGGAGCTACAGCTTGATATGTTAGGATGAATAGCACTCGTATTTATTTTCTGGTACCCGTGCATCATTAGCTGAGATATTTTTGCAGTGAGGACAAAGTAACAGGAAGCACTGCAGGATTTTCTGAGGGAAGACAGCCTCGCTCATGAATTTGAGTCCTAAACTGGAAGACTTTTAGGCTGTGTGGAACTGACGATGGGCTGAAAGCCTCTGTAATGGGACGACCAAGATCTGGAAGATGGTAGTGTTTTACCAGTCTCAGCTGATGGGTTGTAGGCTATGTCACAAGTCTTGGGAATAAAAGGGAAAACGCTGTTTTTCTGACAGAGCAGTCAGAAATGAACGATTAAACAATGACTCTATTAATGGACCCTTAGCAGTCTTCTTGAAGATCTCCTGTCTTTCTGTGCCTGACTTAACCAATTTATGTATGTTTACTGATGTTCTTTTAATTCAGATAAACTCTGAGTGGATGCAGAATTGGCTTGATGCATCAATACGATGACTCTGTTGTCAATAAGCTGAAAAGACTATTGTTTTGTGTTAGCAAGTTTGGTTAGGTGATGCCCTTGCTGTGAAACACCATTTCTGATCATATAACTTGAAAGTAGGTATTGTTACCATCTTAAGCTTAGAACAGTCTAGCAGCTATGTGCTTTGCAGATGCCAGGGAGCTGTTGATCTGAACAGCTTAGTTGGAAGAACTAAGGAGTTGACTTGATAGGGGCATATTTATGACTGAAGGACTGGAAAACTCCAGAAGGCAGGCTCTGTGTTGGAAGTAAACTTCACAAAACAGAATGAGGAAGCAAAAACAAAGCTAAACCCTGGTCAACTGCAGCTTTCATCCTTCCTGGGTCCAGAAATGTGAGTTGTTGACTGCATCTCAACTGGATTTATTCCAGGTTTATAATTGGAATCAGAACTGAACCTTGAAATATGAAAATCCATATAGAAGTGTAAGGTAGCCATTGAAGATAGCAAGGATGTGGTAGTGTAGCCTGTCATTCAGTAGGCTTCAGTTCATTTCTTTGCTAACCCACAGAATTCTTGTATAACATTGAACAAATCAATCTATTTTGCCTGCAATCCCCCTTCGCTAAACTAGAATGAAACTTTAAGCTCACAGAAGAAAATCTGAAGATAAAGTAGGTTAACATTATTGAGAAAGACTGATAGCAAGAGCAGAGAGTTTACAAACTATTGCAGAGAATTGCGAGTAGAGGTACTATTGAGGGAGAGAGTGTCCACTGAAGCAGGAGTTGGCCAGTTCTTTGCTGCTCTGCATCTCATTCAGTGAGTTACCAGTAATGCTATTCTGATTCACTGGCACCATATTTGCCTTTCTGCTGTTAGTACCATGAAAAATGACTATATGTGGTGCCCAGAATCACCCTGTGGAAGAAAGATGGAAACAAGCATTGTAAAAGATGGTGGTATGGGGAAAGAAAAGAGGACAGATAAGCTGCTTTTCTCCTAATACCTTTTGCAGTAGAAAAGATGCATAATGAGTAGAAAGAACTTAAATTTAAAAAAGAAAAAAAAATAAAAGGAAAAGAAAGTTCTGCAGATTGTGTTGAGAGAGATGATGAGCTAAAAAGGAAGGATTTACGTAAAGTAGATTCCAGACCCAACTCTGATGCTTTGCAGACAGAAAAACCTCTCTCAGATTGGGATTTTTCTGTGCCAGGAAATTACAAAAACATTACTATCCTCTTCAAAGACTCTTTTGAGGAATTTTGGGTTGATACTTTTTTGAAAGCAGAGTTATATTAGTAAGCTTCTGATGAAAAACAGAGAGAAGTGACACTCAGTTGATGCAGGTCTCTGGGGTTTTTTTTCTTCATCCACCTAAGGATATTCCAATATGCTTTCCAGATATCCAACATCAGGAACATTGCCAGTAAACAGAAAGCCAGCAGAAGACACCTGTAGTGCTTTTTCATAACTTTTTTTTTTTCTTCTTCTTAGCATTCAAATATTGGAAATCCCAGAGCATGTTGTTTCTGAAATGCGTATTAATAAGCCACACTATAAATATGAGTATGCTGGTTTATAAATATTGCTTTTCTAAATTCTCTGTGGGCAATAAATATGAAAGTCAATTCCCTGGAAACCAGCAGAATTAAGGAGCTGTAATGTAATAGCAGTGTCTGTCTCCTTAGCTACCTTTTTTCAAGCACTTTGTGATCAGGTTAATGTTCCTCCTTCCTTTCCACCTATTATTCTTTCTTCATCCCATTGGCAAAGGGTGCATTGTCAGTGACATTTCTGCTGAGAAATAGTTCTCTCACTCCCAGTAACACTCCTAGTGATGCTGATGAAAGCCAAATGTTGTTGCTAACATAAAGCTGGGAAAAATGTATTCATGGTGGGAATCAGTTAGTGATCTCCCCACTGCATTGTAAGGTGACAATCCTGTGCAAAAGCTGTACAAGATGTCTGGGGCAGCTGTGCATGTTTTGCCTGATGCTTGTTGGCGTGAAGTAAAGTGCTGTTTGCAGTTGTCAGCATTAGTGTGATCCAACGTCATCTACCTGGACTTATGCAAAGCGTTTGACACTGTCCCACACAACATCCTGGTCTCTAAATTGGAAAAGCATGGATTTGATGGATGGACCACTTGGTGGATAAGGAACTGGCTAGATGGCAGCACTCAAAGGGTTGCAGTCAATGACTCAATGTCCACATGGAAACCAGTGACGAGTGGCGTTCCTGAGGGGTCGGTACTGGGACCAGTGCCGTTTAACATATTTGTCGGTGACATAGACAGTGGGATTGAGTGCACCCTCAGCAAGTGTGCCGACAACACCAAGCTGTGTGGCGTAGTCGACACACTGGAGGGAAGGGATGCCATTGAGAGGGACCTTGACAGGTTTGAGAGGTGGGCCTGTGCGAACATCATGAAGTTCAACCAGGCCAAGGGCAAGTTCCTGCACCTGGGTCACGGCAATCCCAGGCACAAATACAGGTTGGGTGGAGAATGGCTTGAGAGCAGCCCTGAGGAGAAGGACTTGGGGGTGCTGGTGGATGAGAAGCTCAATATGAGCTGGCAATGCGCGCTTGCAGCCCAGAAAGCCAACCACATCCTGGGCTGCCCCAAAAGAAGCGTGGCCAGCAGGTCGAGGGAGGGGATTCTGCCCCTCTTCTCTGCTCTCATGAGACCTCACCTGGAGCACTGCATCCAGCTCTGCGTCCTCAACGCAAGAAGGACATGGACCTGTTGGAACAGGTCCAGCAGAGGGCCACAAAGATGATCAGAGGGCTGGAGCACCTCTCCTGTGAAGACAGGCTGAGAGAGCTGGGGTTGTTCAGCCTGGAGAAGAGAAGGCTCCGAGAAGACCTTATAGCAGCCTTCCAGTACCTAAAGAGGGCCTACAGGAAGGATGGGGAGGGACTCTTTATCAGGAAGTGTAATGATAGGACACGGCGTAACGGCCTCAAACTGAAAGAGGGGGGATTTAGACTAGATATTAGGAAGAAATTCTTTACAGTAAGGGTAGTGAGACACTGGAACAGGTTGCCCAGAGAAGCTGTCAATGCCCCATCCCTGGAAGTGTTCAAGGCCAGGCTGGATGGGACTTTGAGCATCCTGGTCTAGTGGGAGGTGTCCCTGCCCATGGCAGGGGAGTTGGAACTAGATGATCTTTAAGGTCCCTTCCAACCTGAACCATTCTGTGATTCTCTGATTCAGATTATTTTAGCAATGTGGCCTACAAGAGTGTAGAAGTCAGCTACCAGTTTAGCTTTTAAGGCTACTATTTTAAAAAGTTTTAAATTGGTGGTTTGCAGGTTGCTTATGTAAGAAGTACAATCCTGCAACTAAGGCGCAGTAATTCACTAACCAGAGTGACTAAGACAGGGGTTTTGTGCCATTTTTTCAAACAAGTTCATTTCTATTGGAAACAATGCACAAAGATAGCTACTGCAATATGTGTTAAGAACTAGAGAGTAGATGGTAAGAAATCAAACAGTCAGGTTTAATAGATCAAGTTTTGCAGACGACAGGGAATATGAATGGTCATTGTCTATCTCAGAGACAGCAAGTCCTTACAAAACGTGACTCCACCATGCAGCCTCCAGAGAATAGTTAGGTCAGTCTATTTGAATCTCTGAGCATCTGAATTTTGTTTCCAAAATATAGCTAGTGAAACCCTCCCTGGTCTGTCAGTTTTCTTTATTACAGCTGTGTTTCCTGCTGGCATAGAAAGCACTGAGCTAACTCAAGCACGAGTTAAGAGTGACACCAAGTGGTTAAGCAGTTTATTCCTATGCAATTTTCTTGAAATATTTTTCTGCTTTATCTCTGATTTTGAAACATTGCTCTTGGTTTTTTTCTTCTAAACAGTCCTGATTATGTCACTGAATATTTTTCCTTTTAAATACACATACACTAGCTCTCACTTGATTTATAAGCAAATATCATCCTCAAATTTATGCTCCAATTCTTTCTGTCTGTATAATATTATTTGTGTAAAATTTCTTTTCTCCAGAATAAGGCAATTTCTGGGTTTTAATAAGGTGTGTGTAGAGAAAGATGTGGCACTCTTCTCAAAGAGAAATAGGAAAGCAGCAACCGCGCTACAATTATTTGACTGTAGAACAGTAAAAATAATTAGCAGCAAAATGTGCTTTTGGGTAAGGAATCTTCAGGGCAGAGAAAATCTAGTCATGCTAGAAAAACGCACACTTCTTTCTCGTACGCTTCTTTTTAAATGGTAGGTAACTAGTGGCAAGCTCTTCCCCTGTTTTCTTCCTCAGCAGAGCTCTGTGAAGGACAGGTGTGAAGTAGCCCACTTACAACCCTGCTGAGAAAACCTAAATTGATAGAAGTCTTGAGTTAGAGACTACTGCCAGAAAGCTCTTTAAACGATGGTTTCATTCATATAATCAGCAAAATAACAGCTTTCATGATAGTTATCCCCTCCCTTATCAATCAGTAAATGATTCTTGGTAGCCTTATGAACAGCCATTTTTCTCAAATTAGGTAATCATTGTTCTTCCAGAAAGAAAAGATCTACTAGCCTGAGGCGTTGCTTTCTGTGGCAAGTAGGAGGACTAAATCGAAGCAGACTTTCTTACCAAGTATCCTGATTGTCCTAGTCAAAACCTATAGTCTACAGAAGTCCAGTACTTTCATTTTTGTGGTCAAAAACATGAAGGAAAAGGAATCAGTGTTAAAGCACACTCAGACAAATGGCAGACAGAAAAAGCATGTGCCTATCTGGAAGACAAGCCTAGCAAAGGGAGCACTGGAGAGAGAAACAGTGGAGATTGTAGAATGAACGTTAGTTTGAATAGGAGTCATTGAAAGTCTCTGAGTTAACGGACAGTCCTGCTACCCGCAGGGAAAATAGTAGTTGTGTAATTGCTTACATTAAAAATTATGCCTAAGACAGACCAGTTAAAGATCTGTGAATAATGAGATAATTACTTAGGTCAATCTGCTATGCTTTCTAAAAATACCATATTTCCCCAAAAATGGCAACTATTTTAACTGCAGACATGAAGCTGTTTCCATAACTTAATTTTGGCATAGATAGTAAGGTCTCTGCTGTTCCTGTAGGACAAGCATATTTGTGCCTCACAGTTGGAAGGTGACAGTGTTTTTAGATGGTGCCCCTGTGATCTCAGTAATTATCACTTCCCTTGCCAGGATAACAAAATAGAAGATCAAAATGCAGTTTACTGGTAGAGTAGTGAGAATTCAAGTAATTCAACTGCTACTGCAGAAGCAGCTGATGTGTCAGGATGGAGTGAGAAAAAACTGCAAGGGATCGCACCATGTTTAGTGGAAAAGTAAGAGCAGGATCATCATAAAGGCACTACAGGCATTGTATGTAAATGTCTCCAGTTAATGCTCTAGTTGATTTCAAAACTTTAACATACAGATATTTTTTTTTAGTTTCAGTAAGTACTGTGTTTGGGCATTGCTGTTATATTTTTGTTTCTTGTACATCAGAAGCTGCAACGAGTGAGTTCTTCAATTTTGCAGGTAAAAAATTAGTATGTCCTCAGTGCATGTATGTGTTCTATACAGGAAGTGTGAAGCTCTTCATTAATGTTTTTTTGCATGCCTATTACCTGGCCTTGCTTTGGCAACCTCTTCTTCATGTATTCCATTTTTCCATTTATCTGCTTAATGGCTCAGCAGCCATTATCTTTGTGTGATATTGGTATCAGTCCAATTTTATAAGACACAAAATGAAGTTTGTTGGTAGTAGTAATTTTCATTATTATTTTTTTTCAGTTGTAACTAGCACTGGTTTTGTACATATTTTTTTTTCCATGTATTTTTGAGTTTTAGATGAAAAGTAAAAATTCTGGGCTTAAGGCATTGGCTGTCATGTCAGCTACCTCCCCCCCTGCAATAGATCACTGCATAAATGTGTTTTCTTCAGTTGTGATTTTGCATAGTATACCATAGCGTAACCTTATGTTTTGGAGCATCAGATGACTGTTTTAAGTATCAAGTGCCAGTAATGGCAAATACACATCCATTTCTGGCCAAGCCTCTCAATGCTTACCATTTAGAGAAGGAGCAGTGGTTTTAGTGCCAGAGTTGCCTGATTTCCATAGAGACTTGGTGTTCTCTCCTTGTGAATGTTGAAAGTCACTTAATAAGAAATCTCCAAAGAAAGACTATAAAAACAGCTGCTTATGCTATGAAAAGGAATTCCATATGGCTTCACATTTCCCACATAAAAAATTTTTTTGCTATTCCTCATTCATGCTTTAGCATGTTGAGAGCTATGTTACCATCTTCCTTTGCAAAAGAGCGTAGGAGATAGCACAGATAATGAACTAAACGCAAGAAAAAACTATTGTTGTCAATCAGTGGCAAACTAGGACTGTCCCTAATCTTTCATTTGAAACCTGTATCTCATAGATCTGAGGCCAGCATGGGAGATTGTATCAGGAGGTATTTTGAGATGATGCTGTTTATCTCCATTTCCAATAGGAAGTAGATGTTTATGTATTTAATTATTCATAAGCCAAGTTCTTCAGTGGTTCATGCCTGCAAATATCAAGAGAGTTCCAAGACCCCAAGCAGTAGTCACTGGAAGATAAGTACTAAATTTATTTCATGATATTGTAAGCACAGAGCAACATACAAATAGCATTTTTCCAAGATGGAGAGCCAGGAAGGAGAGCATTCTTGTGTTTGGTTTGTTGTAATGCAGATTTAAGTACTACAGGGAAAAAAATCACCTTCACTTTCAAGATCCAGGCAGGTTTTGTGACATATGAGGTACCATATGGGATATTGCAGAATCGTGGGACTCAGTTTAGCTCTTGCTAAAGCTGTTTTATCTATGAGATATTTTGAATTGTTTTCATACAGTTTGCAGAAGTTAATAAAATATCATATGAAAGAGTCTCTGAATCCATCAAAAGCACTTTGAATCTCTGACAGAAAAAAAAAGGCTGAGAGCTGTTTAATGTTGACTGTCCTCCCTTGAGATGCCAGTCAAATCAGCTGTAATAAAGTGACCATGAAATTTTACAATATTATCAAGAACACTTTAGAACTGTCACTTTTTTTAATGCCTTATGTGTTTAAAAAAAAAAAGTCCAATCAAATGTACATTTCTGGTAAGCTCTCCACTGACCCCAGCAAAATGGGTATGATGCATGACAATTCTAGTCATTTTTGTGCCTGATACTAGAGTAGTGGCGCACCAGGATTTCAAGGAAATCTCAGAAAAGATTTTATACAGTTTGTGCATTCAAAAGCCATGGGCAGGACCGATTTTTCCAGCAAGAATTAAAAGTCAGTATGGTCAATGCTGAAGGTAAGTTATGTGAATTCTTGGCTCGTATATTTTCAAGGAGGCTCCGTAGGTCCTATTTGTATAGTATTGGTACAACTGTTTTTTGAGACTCTAAGTATGTCCCTGGGTATGCTCTTACTAAATAGAGAAAAAGTCATCCTTAAACCTACATAAGATGTAGGCAAGTAGCAGTAACAAGTGGTCTCTCAGTCGGTAGCTAAGAGTTATGAGCTGGTCTTTGGGTTAAGAAGGTGTATCAAGCTAAGTTACCATTTGTTGTTTTAGGAATTTTCAAGATCGCTATCCTGTTTCATTGTCAAGAAAATATCCTTTTGCTTAGTGAAGACATAGTCTCATTTTTTCTGTACTTACATATTCTGTTTTAAGGCAGGCATCATCAGAGATGCTAAACCACAACTACAGGAAGCCCCCGTTTGCCTTTGTTCTTCTTTCTATTTTGAACTATTTGTTGGTGTTTTCAAAGGTGTTTATAGGCTTATCTGTTAAAGACTCATTACCATAATCTTAATAGAGAATTATACAATACAAATGAAAAACAGTCTATCCTTTCTGTACCAATACAATACTATCATCTCTCGCCCAGGACAAGTAAGTGCTTACAGTTTTCCATAGAAATTCTGTATCTACCAATTTAGAAGACCTTTAAGGGAAATGTCTTAAGGAACCTAAAAGCAGCCGAGCAGATAGAAGCCTGCTGGTAATTGCATATCATCAAAAATAAAATAAAACCTAAATTTGTATCCCTTAATGATATACAATTGATATATGACATGAGACTAAATTCTGAATTAGGCATTCTTATCTAGTTAACATTCAATAACCAAACTGCCTTCTCTAAGTATGCCATTGGTAGTCTAGCTGCTTTTTCCAACTCTCACCAAGTTGCATTCATCACTTCAGGTATGTGTAACGGTTAAAGCAATATCAGTCCTTATCATTACACATTACTAATTGACAAGACATAAATGACTATTCATTATTTTTCAATGAGGTGATTATGTATGAGGTCTTAGCAAATGATTTAATGAAATCATCATGCTGTGCATGTTAACATTTGAGCAGTACCCTACTCACAAGGGGGAGAGAGGAAAAGAAAAAGAATCATTAATGAAGGACTGAAAACTAAAAATATTAACTCCTTTTTCTACCAGAATTAAACTACCTTCTATAAGAAAACAGGAGAATTGAAGCCAATTTTTTCCTAGGTTTTCTACTTCTGCACCACCCTAAGAAGCACTACTAATCAACACAGTCTTGCCACCTTTACAAGTGGATGCTGCATTTTTTCTTATGCTCCTTAGATTCTTACACATTTCAAGGCTTGAAAATCAGTGGTATCTCTGTGCATGAGTCACTTTTACTCAAATTTCCTAGGAGAAAAATTAATTTGTTTCTGTAGATTGTAATTTTTAAAGAGGAGTTCACCAAGTTTTATTTCACCATTTTTCACATATACCAAGTAAGTTATTTTATCTGCTTTTATTTGCCAGGACGCCCAACAAAGGTGTCCGTTGCATTTTTCAAAAAAGAGAGACCGGTTTGGTGACTGGCATAAGTAGAAAACTGAAAGAACAGACATTTGAATAAATTCCTGCATCCCAGAATAGAAGAACAAGTCTTAATGTGCTTTCAACAACCTCAAACTTTTTCATGGTTTTGCTACATCAAGGAAAATCATTGTTTAGTGTACTCAGAACTCTTCTGTTAATCTTAGTGGAAATGTGCGTGGAAATACTTTGGAAAATCTTGAACTAGTGAGTAGTATTTTCATCAACTTTGAAACAGACTTATACATTCTTAAAAGAATTAAATGTAATTACATAGAAATTTTTCCATTTCATCATTCTTTCTGTTTGATTTTTTGATATTTTAGAAAATGTCTGTTACACTTCTTTTAATTGGTGTGGATTTAACCAAAATACCATTAGAAGGTTTATCACTTTATATTAAATTATATATGACTATCTCCACTGAAAATTTGTAATGAAATTCACAGTAACAAGGTTGTGTTTGTGGTTGAAAAACATTCTGCATTATGATATATTTTAATAAATACTTCAAAAACCTCAGAGATTAATTTAGATTTTCTACCACGTTCTGTGAGTGCTTCATTAGGGTTATGTTTCCTTCAGCATTGGCAGACATTCTCTAAACTGAGTGAAGGAAGGAGTTAAACATTGCAACATTGCAAACATTTACATACTTGTCTCTGTAAACTTATACATTCAGTTAAAGACCAGTAGACATCACCAATTCAGGGAAGCTGCTTTGGAGAGATTAGGGCCTAACATTATTAAATCGATACTGGTTTCAGATCCTAGAATTAAGAAAAAATGTTTTCATTTTGTCTTATTTCCCACAACTGAGAAATATCTCGTTTCCTACGTAGCCCAGGAGGTTCTTTCATCCTTCGTCATTGTTTACTGTCGTCAGGCATAAAGAATTCTTCACAGGGCTTCATCACTCAGCCTCGGGGCAAATTAAATAGCTGCATGATATGCTGCAACAGCCTGTTCAAAACTCTGGAGCAAAGGTCTAGTCTTAAAGATCTTTCACTTTGAGAGCTTAAGGACAAGGAGGGAGTGGAAAAAAAGGTTTCATAGTATAATATTGGTTATGGTTATATTATCTTCTCTTACCTTCAACTCAGTGTCTCTAATGACTTCCAACTAAATAGTAGATATATTTCCAAGTATGGGAAATGTGAATGTCCATTGCACAACAACAACAAAAAGGTCAGCAGGACCCTCTCAGCAAGTAGGAATGACAAAAGTACACCAAACTTCGGAACTTTTAAGGCATGCTATTCAAGACAATTTCAAACTTTATTTTTTCCTCTATGGCCCTAATTTTTATATTAAAGTAGTAATGAGACAATCTGAACGATCAAATTGCTATTGCCTGTGGACTCACTGCTGCAGCTTCCCTCTGGAATAGCAGGCAGAGAGTGTGTCCCCAGGCAGCTGTAACTCAAAAGTAGGAAGTTTTCCTTAGCAGCGGCAGAGATCACTAGACCTGCTAACTTTGTGACTTTGCAAGTTCTTATAAAGGAGGGGGAGCACAGACATATTGGAAGATCATAGACTTTCAGGCACTGAGGACTGGATAGGGTTAGACAGTAAGCCCCTCTAGCAGTAATAGAAAAGCAAATCAAAGATGTGATACAATAAAAAAATTGTTAATACAAGTTGCAGATGAATTATTTTTTGAGGCATCAACAGAAACAGTGGTGAAGAAGGGAGGTGGCTCCTAAGTAACATTATGCCAAGTCTTAAAAAAGAGCTGTGCTTTTTTTTTCTTCAAAATACTAGTGCTTCCGTCTCTTTTGTGCTTCCTCTTCTATTTTGCTGGGGTTAAGAAAAGCAAACCTTAAAAATTCAAAGATGGTTTTGCTTGTTGAGAGTGTATTATTATTGTAATGAGAGTTATATTATTGTAATCACTGACACTTAAGTAAATAACACTTCTATTTTTTTGTTTATATTTAATTGGTATTTTGTATTAAGTGTGGTAAAACATTTTCAGGATCTTAATAGTAATGCCTTGGATTTAATTTTAGGAAGTTAGTTTTATGTAACAGCATAAATGCTTTCAGCACTTGTATTCTTCCCCAATTTCATTTTGGGTTATTAAATTCTTCTTGAGGTCTGTATCCAATTTCTTTTTGGTTTATTAAATTCTTCTGGAGGTCTATACACTTTCGTGTTTTGTTGCAACTTTTCAGGCAAGAGAAACACCAAGTCTGTACAGGGAGCGTTCTCTTGGCATTGTCCCACCTAGTTACTGGCACAGCCTCCGTAAGTCTGGACACAGAGTCTTGGTGCAATGACTTAACTGCTTTTTCCCAATTTTCAATAGTGGTGGATGATCCCCTGCCATCTTGTAGCTCAAGTTCATAGGAAGAGCTTAGACTTAGACTGTTCAGTTAGAATTTTTCTACGTGGTCATTAATTTGTGTAAAAACAGGTTTTAAATTTAAGATGGAATAGCTATTTCTGATTAATTCTTTTGGCAAATCCTTACAACAGAATAATAGTGCTTTTTAATCCAGTTCAGAGACTCTGAGATCAGAATAAGGCATTTTAAGCTCTAGAATAAGAGTTAGCAAGGGTTATCTACTCAGGAGTGGTTTCTGCATGTGGATGAGCTCCTTAGATTTTCTTTCCTGATTAGCTCTTCAGTGTCAATGTACTATCACTGTTTTTCAGTTTCAAATTACTTCCAATCAAAACAAAACCAACATTGCCATCGCAGTGAGCACGTAAACATTTACTGCTATTTTTTCCTGTGCAAGTTTTGTATTTAAAATAAACCCTTTCCAAAACTTCCTAAAATCTTGGGCCCAAATGACTAATCCTTATTTTTTTTAACCTCATTCTTTATTTTCTACAATGACTACTGTATTATATTCATTCCTTCCAGAGAAATAAATCGTTCTCTATACACTGAAGCTACGTTCAGCAACTGTAGTTTGTTGCTTTTCTGATTGATGTTAGCGCTATCTCAGAGAAGTTTGACACTCGGGCAGCAGCAACTGATTTCTAAAAACCTCTACCCTGAGCAGCAGGGTTGTGCATGACTGCTCTAGTGTGACCAGGAACCTGCTACTAAAGATAACATTCCTCTGAAGGGACCCCTTCATCACCTGCCAACTGCTGCAGCATCCTAGCCACATGAGCTCAAAACAAACACCAGTGCTATTTCAAATTGGTAGCGTTTTACTAGTTTTAAAAGTCTTTAGTTAGAAATTGAAAATACTTATCATGGAAAGTGTTCTGAACAAGATTGTATTTGAACATCTTTGAGTTTTGGTAGTGTCCCCGTTAGATTTTCCATTTTAACATACAAGTGACTCTTGTATCAGAAATGATCCACACTGGACTCCAGGGCACTGGTAAGGTAATGGGATATGAATTTTGTGGCCTAGGTGAAAAGTGTTGATGGAGAAAATTATTTCTGATTGCAAAGAGGCAAAATATTTCAGGGTCTTTTGGCAGAACACAAAACATGATATTGTGGACCAAATGAAGTGTTATTTTTGTTTGAAATCATTTCTCTTTTTTAAAAAAGTCTACTTTTAAATGGAAAATGCTACAGTGAACAAAGCTATATTGAAAATTGAAACATTTCTTGTAAAATTCCCTACTTACTTTGACTTAAATTATTTGCCAAATTTGCAAATACTTTTAGCTTCCTGAAATGATAATGAGTGACAAATTTCCTGCTCAGCAAATACAAAATTTTGCCTATATCTTTGCCAAATACTTTGAAACTCAGCAGAAAATACAGATAATTGTGCTTCCTGCAAGCTCATCTTTACAATTAATTAGGTAGTAGAGATGGGCTTGACTCCCGGGCCTGAATTAAGGCAGCCTGGGGTTTTTAGCATATTTCAGTATCATGACAGAGGTGCCTTCAGGCTTTCCGGCTTTTTTTTCATAATTAAGGGCTAGAAATATTGTCTTGTTTTGCTATTAACACATCTGAGATACTGATATAATCGTGTTACTGTAGGTGCTGGCTTTGAAGGCTTTGGTATGTTCTACTTATCCCCTAATCTGGCTCTGACAATAGCCAAGGTAAGTTATCCAATTAAATATTTTGTGCAACTGTCTAGTACAGTTACTTCCGTTCTACAAATGAGCAGCCACATGAAATTTATGTGCAATCAGATCAGCTCCCCCCGCTGCCTGGCCTTATGAGATACAGCAGCTAAATGACGGTTTGGTGCTGTATAGTAAAGCTGATATTCATATCTGAATACATTCATGCACAGAGACTGGAAGTGGAAACCAAACTGAAAGGATGGGAAGGTTTTTAAAAGTACAATTCAGAATTCTTTTTTTTTTCAAGATAGTTTTGTACTCCCTTGGCTTGGCGGGTGACAGAAGGAGAGCACAGGGAATTGTTCCTGTCCCTGAGCTTTACCGCTTAGTTAACCAGCTGCAGCATCACTGTTGTTTTTTCCATAACAAAGGGCAACTGCATATTTTTGATCTGGCTTTTATTAACACTGTGAAAGAAACAAAAGTTGAGATTCCCATGAGGAAGCGCTGCATATGTGAATGCTGTGAACCACAGTCAGAACAAAATGGTTCTTGTCTCACTGGAAGAATGGCTGCTCTTAGAAACTTCAGATTCAAGTTTATGGAATACAAAGAAATCCTAGTTCATAACTACTGCATGCCATAGTAAATGAAAGCTTGTTCAACCCATCCATCCCATAAGCTGGGTGTGCCTTTCACTCTTCTATTTCCGATAAAAGAGAAAGAACTGACATAATATAAAAAAAGACCTTCCTTTATTACAGGAAGACTTAAAAATGTGAACTCATTACTAGGCTGAAAGTTACAAAGGCACTGGCTAAAAACATATGGAGATCTAATATATACCTTAAGCCAGATACAGCTATCCAACCATGCTTCAGTCCATGTCATTCATTCTCCTTTGTTCACGTGCGTGTATGGGAGCGAACAACTCCAGCCTGTGTTTCAGTGGCAGTTCTCCAAGTGAGAGGGAAGTGCTGTGGGAAGTGCTCTGAGTTTGTAGATAATAATCCCGTAAGGTGGCAAATTGTGGTTTCAAAAATGGGGAGAGCCAAAAATCAAGGAACAGTTTGGAAAGTTTGCTGCTACAGACTTTAATGAGACCCTGACTGAAGCTAGAGCCACAGATATGTTTAAATGCATTCATTCTTTGGGCTGAGCATATACTGTGTCTGTTACACTTTTAAAATCTCCATCTTCCCTTTCCTGTGTGCACTTGAGGGGAAAAAAAAATGCCCGAAGTTGCATACTGCTTCCTTCCAAAAATAAGAGAGTGACCTGTTTAGAAAATTGGGATCACAATGGGGGAGGACTGTTTTTAGTTTAAAAATGAGGTGTGGGTCATATCTCAAATTCTAAAGCATAGTCCCAAACCACTGTACTAAAAGGAAGATAAATGAGAAAATAGGATAAGTGTATGGTCTGTAAAAGACTGCCATTTTGATGAGGTACAATTAATTGCTTTAAACCCTCTGGCAAGATGAAGAAAGCAGCCGCCTCCAAATCTTATGAAGTTTCTTCCTTTTCCATGAAGGTGTCCAACAGAATTGTAACCTACAGGCAATGTTAACATGCAAGATGTGTTATCTGAGCAGCAGGATGCAGTGTTGTTGATAAAGTGAAACTTCCCTAAGACTGGTCTGATTTGTAAAGAGATGAAAAAAGGGGTCAAGACATGAATAAATACTTGGGTGTATCAGAGCTGGAGTAATGGAAAAGGGAGTTTGAATTAAGCATTCTAGCTGTACACACAGCATTTCTTTTTTCTCATTGAGAAGGAAAGGGTAGAAATGAATAATTACATAAAAGGTCCTGAAAAATTAACATGTCTGAAGAGTTAAGTATTCTTTCATTAGACAAATTTAACAGGAGGGTAGTGGAAGTCTTTTGCTTTTTTTTTTCCTCAACAACACATTAAACTTCAAGTATTAAAATGCATTTATGTGAAAGGCCAAGTCTGCTTTAGACATTTCAGATGGGTTTTAGTAATGGACTTGCTGACTTTTTCCCAACCCATATCAGGAGGTATGTCCTTTTTTCTCAGGAAAAAGATATTACTGACCTCTAAAATTTGCAGAAATTCTGCCATCAGTACAAAAACCAAGTGGTCTGTATGAGCTTGGATGCTTGCAATCCGAGGGTCCCCAAAGCCTCTCGTGTCTTTGCACAGTTAATCATCAGGCAGAGTTTGTTGGAAGGCCCTTGGGCTTCTCAAGGTGCTGGTTTTAATACCCAGGTAAATGTGATCAGAACAGTATCAAAAAAAGACAAAAAGACCAAAAAAAAATTCCAAATAATTACCAGTACATATAGCCATGTTACACGCATACTTGCTTCATGAATACGCTCTGTTATCCAACACCACCAGTGTTAATTTGTCCCCAGAGCTCTGTGCTCTTTTGAGGGTGCTGCTCTGAATGTCTGAAAAGCTATTTGGAATATATTGACTTTATTCATGTCTCGCTGATGCCTTCCCATGCAAAGAAGTACACCTTGAATGGGATTTGTTCAGCTCTAGAATTAAGAAAAGCAGACAGAGCTTAGGTGATTCATGATTCTTTCTCTTTCTGCATTTGACTGTACTAGTAAACCAATACTAAAAACAATATGTATAAACTGTAACCTCAATGTCCTCAACAAATATTTAATCTCTTCTCTAAGGACATATTTCTGTGTATCCTAAATTGTGGTTATAAGTAGATAAATCAGCCTGTCAGCAAGGCACAACACAACTATCCCAAATTTCAACACTGAGATTGATACCTTAGAAACAAGTCCACCATCTGAGAACTTAAAAAATTTAGTGAAAAATGAAGGCCAATATTCCACTGAGAAAGGTTACAAGATGGACAGAAACATGAGGAAACATTGATTCAGCATTTTGTCTTAGGGGAGAGGCTAATGATTTTAAGGAGAGCTCACAGCCAAAGTACTAAAAGGGGGGAGCCTTCCTTTATTTCTGAATTTACCACACACAACCCAGGAGCTCAGTATTTAAAGAAAGACATATTTACCAGTTGTCTGCATATAAAAAATATAATAGGGTAAAAACCAGTGAAATACTAGAAGCTAGACTAAGTAAACCTGTAATGATTTTCTAGCAAAGGATTCCAATTTAGCCTCCAAAATACCGAAGTTGCAGAAGTAACATAAGATAAAATTTAGAAACTGTTCAATGTAAATGTTTCTGACAGCATTCTTATTCACACAGCTGCACTATTTAAAAGCAATTCTGTAAGAAACTGGGGTGTTTTTTACATGATTGGAATATTCATAAATCAGTGACTAGTACAACTAAATCTCTTCTAAATGAGATCCTTATAGATTTACAATGGATGTCTCTCTCAATGGAAGTTGCCATGGTTACAGCAAAATTCTGCATGAGGCACACTTTCATCACAAATTGTTACACATTTATATACAAAGAGTTTGAGCACACTTCTTCAGCTTCTTTTGAAATGAGAGCTACAAGGATAGTCTTAAAGGAAAATTCCATATTTATGCCTAGGCACAGTGATGGTCCAGCTGCACTCAGAGTCATCGGATAATTCACATGGGCATGGTTTTAATTATGCCTACCTGCAATGTACTGGCTCTACAGGTAGCCAGAGAAAAGGTTTGCTGGGTTGCTATTGGAAATATGGAAGGCTTAAGGGGGATCTCTGATGCTGTGATGTGACTACAGGTGCTGTGGAGGGTATAGAGTGGCAAAATTTGTTGGAGGGGTAGAGTGTTTTTATAAAACAGTAAGAGAAGGTCATTGCATCTACAAATTATATGATGGTCTTACAGCTCTTCAGTGCTACCTCACTGGAAGCAAGCCACAAAACCTGTTCTTCATTCACCCTTTCATGATATCCTTAGCTCCTGTAATGGATTTCTCTATTTGTATAGGCTCAGACATAGTTGTTGTTTAGAATATTATTTCTCATATAACTCTGCAACTCTGAAAATTAGGTAGGACTACTTCTTTTCACCAGTTTGATAAATTCAGAAATAAACCAGGCTTTTTAATGACTTTGCCTGTGATTCTCATGTGACTAATTTGGCATGTCAAAGCTTCTTGGCAGGGTTTAGGAGATAGGGCACAATCTTTTTAATTCTTCTCTCCCTCTCCCTTACTAGTCCCTGATAAGTACCATAAATTAGAAAAACCTGCAGGAGGCCTAGGCTCTTCTCTGAATCTGAAATAAGTTTTCAACACATGATTCTTGATGGTTTCATTGCAAGTACAGTCTCAGAGGCAAGAAGGAAAGCTAAGTTTTTAAACATATTGACATGTAATGGAAACGAGGCCCCAAGTGCTGTCTGTACCTATTCCTAAACCTCCCTGTTGAAATTTTTGCCTATTTAAAATATATACAATACATGCAAACACTTGGATATTTAATGCAAAGTTATCTCACAGTAGTGCTGTGAGGAGCCCTAATTTACTAAAGTGCTTGGAATCTGGCTTGTCTCTGTTGAAAACTAAGTTTGCCTTTTGTTCCTCTTCAGGCTTTGGGGTGTTTTTTTTAAATTATTGAAACAATTCTACAAACAGTCTGCTTATCACATACTGCAAGCCCAGCCAAAACCTTCACTGTGTGAAATGTGTTGTTTTATATGTGTGTCTACACAGCATGCACAAATCTTTCTTCATATTCATCAAAAAAGAAATATTGACTTTGTTGTTTGATATGCAGGGTTTTCAAAATACTCTCTGGTCAGCTCTGCAAATGACCATTTAAAAATAAAACTCTAAGCTTACTTAATGATCTCACTGTTGAACATATCATTCATTGGCACTATTTGTTTCCACTACTTTAATGTCTTTCAGAATTGTCCGGTAGAGAAGAGAGGGTTTTAGTAGAGTTATTTTCTTTATCTTTCAGCAATTGAAAAATCTAATCACTACTAAAAATCTTCTGGGCTTTTATTAAGTTAGCTCTGATTTATGTAATTTGCCATAAAGTTCATTAAAGACTTCATTAATTTTTCACCAATCTGTAACAGTCTTATCACTGCTGTTTTTATTAGCCGAGATATAATTAACTAGGTTTGACTTTTTAAATTTGTGGGCAAGTCATTTACCTGCCCTATCACCACTTTTATAGTAATTACATTTCGCTTTGTCAGATGTGAAATGGTTCTCTTCTTATCCATCAGTTCCAGTGATTAGGTCGCCATATTTCAGACCAAGTGCTTGTACTGACATTTTGATCTCAGCAGTTTATGTTCTCATTAGCTGACTGAATCTTTGGTCTTTCCCCTTTCCATAAGAATCATGGGTTTTGATACTTCCAATGCTAAAAAGACAAAGAAAATTCCCATTGACCTGCAGTTCAACCATTAGCTATCAAGGGATTGATGGTGACCTGGAATTCACTTTTTATTTGTCCATCTGCCTTCCCTAGATCTCAGTGGCCCTTCCTTGGAACAAGAAAATATGAAAACCTTGCAGAGGTATGTTGCATGTCAGACCACAAGTCAGGACAGTGATTAAAAGCATTTTATAAAATAGGATTCTTTAACAATTTCCTGTACTCTGGTAAAACTTTTCCACTCCCTAATGCACCATCGTCTGTGCTATACCATCATGCATTTGCATTTGACTTCAAATCTCTACCAGTGATTTCCAAAGAGACTGTCATTCCAGCACTGTTGGGTGTATGGACCCATTAATGGCCTGGCAGATCAGCTAGACCATTCTGCTATGGACCAATGCCTACCAATTCTAGTAGGCCATGTCTCAATGTATGATAAGCCATATACTTTTTTTATAAATTTGTAGGAGGTAAATAATAAGCATAAGTAGTTATTAAAGGCAATGTTAGGAAGTGAAGTGGGAGAGGAGGGAAAAAGTGACAGTTCTCTGTTGTACTTCATGCCAAAGGTTATTGGCCTTTTTTCATTCAATAATCTAAAAATGGCTACAAGAAATTAATAATAAATATGTTTTCAAAGGACAAATGAAGCCAGTACCCATTCTCTTTTTATTTCATAACTGGCACCTCATAGTCATTTCCTCTAATACTAATTAGCAGTAATTAGAGAAGAAACGTGATCTTGCAAGAGAAACCCTGCTTTATTCAGAATTTTTGTTATAGTTTCAAATTTTCTTCTTTTGCCCCCTTCCATTTGTACTCATCCTTGATAGAGTAAAACAGCTGTGTAAAAGGTATCAATACTATTTGTGTGATAACTCTGAGCCTTCTGCCACCGCAATATTTGGAGCCCTTTGTGCCAAAGGAATGTTTCAATGCAGAAAGCAGAGCAATACATTTGGCAGGCACGGAGGCTGTTTGGCACATTCAAGTGAACTCTGTTACAGACACAGTGACCTGACAAATATGTATATTGTCTCTAATGCCTTAATTTCAGTGGTTTTAATCCCTACCTCTGTGAAGATTTTGACAAAACATTAATGTGAAGGACTTCTGGAATGCACAGGTGACTCCAGTTACCATAGTGATTTTAAAGCTGTCTCTTGTGTTTACTTTTTAACACTAAAGAGAAGGCATGCAGAGAGGCTAAGAAGGACCCTTTGCACACATTTGAAACTCTGCTTTGAAGCAGGAATATGTTCTGACATTTAACTACAAGTTTATTCAAGGATGTATCCTTTAAATTTAAACTTTATTTAGTAGCAAAAGAGTGAAAGCATCTCAGTTAACCATACTTCTGACTTTTCCCTCTTGACAGATGGCAAACTATTAATATAGCTTATTTCTAATTCTCATGATTGTTACAAATAGTGCTTTCCTCCTGCACAACATTTTTGATCTGAAGAGCCAGAAGAGTCTGTGTCAGTATGGGAAACAGAATCACCATCCTGCATCCAGATCTTCTGATCATAGTCTCTGGAGATTATATGCTCCAAAATGCAAAAGCTTCTAGTATCTACTCATAATTTCCAGCACATGAAAATGAAATTAGACTTGTTTGAATGTCTAATTTTAAATAGCTTGTTCTATTTAGGACTCTTGATTAATCTTTTTAAAATTATTGTTCCCAATCTTCAGGTTTTCTCTAAATTAGCAATATTTCCTCTTCAAATTGCTCCTAAGAGGTAGGCCCTATATCTGCAACAAGCAACATTAACTCCAATGGGAACAGGACCTTGCTCACATAGAATTCACAGCTTTGATGATGAAGATTTAGCCTTCTGATAGCCAACATGTCAGATAAAGTAACTTGTCTGCAAGGAAACTGCAGGACTAGGATTTCTTAATGCATACTTGAAACTTTGAATTCACAAAGATGAAAAAAAACAAACAGAAAGAAAAACTTAAACCAATGACTCCCAAGAAATACAGAAGAGGGGAGAAGGAAGTGGGTATTTTGTCTATTATTTAATGACTTTTTTCTAGTTTGAAGGTAAAACAATAACATTATTGCAATAAATTCTCAGTGGCAAAAAATGAAAGAAAATCTGTCAGTCTGCAACAAAAAATAAGCAATCTCAGCCTTGCGATTGAAAGATAATTGAATTCTCTTCAGCTAAATACAATCTGAGGAAGATTTATTTGCAATACCCTTTGAACGGATTGGAGATTCAAGGGATGAGCACCTCTGAAATCAGAATTTAAAAGCTTTTTAATAGCCAGCATCTTTCAGGATAGGGAACGCTGAGAGCCTGAAGAGCTGGAGAGAGCTGCCTGTGCTGCATGTCAGTTTGCAAAGACATTCTCCAAGGCTCAGAACAGACACAAAAGCCATGGGGAAAGAAGCATCCCAACTGATTCAGCAGCACTGCTCTTTGTTCTCTTTCTGATTTATGTGCGCAGGTCTGCACCATTCTAGACACTGCGCAGCTGCAGTTTATCTTTTTTAGTGGCCATAACAGGGCCTACCGTTGTAGCAGCTGACCAGATGTAGATGAGGTTCTTTAACAGCAACTAGTCCTTTCTGATGCACTTGGCTGTGTGCCTGTGACTCCTGCTGCTTCTTTTTCCAAATACCTCTCAAGATCCAAGGCAGTAGCTACCCATTGTTCTCCTCCCAGCTTCTGCTGTCACTGGGCTCACACTGTCTCACGTCACCCAGAATGGGGAGACTTGGTGCTCTTTGCTACCCATAACTACCCCATCACTGCTATGTTAGTCTACTTCTTCCATCTGCTACTTTAGTATTTCAGCATCCCACTTCCCACTATAAACCTTCAAAAAGACACTCCTCGCTGTCGCTGTTGTTGAAAACAGAGACATGCACAGTCTGAATCTGCACTTGTCAGCAAATTCTAGCTTGGCTATTCTTTCCATTTTCATTTTCCTCAAGTGGGTATTGTGCAGGTGGAGATTTGAGAGTGACCTGAGCAAGTCTGTGTTGGAGGCTTTTCCATGTCCTGCATTAGTCTGTTTTTCCAGCCTTACACTTTTCTTGCACACAGAATGACAATTCACCAAATTGCCTGCTGATTTCACTCAGGCACACCCACATACAGGCAAAAAAACTTTAGACAATATCAAAAACTTACAGACTCTTTTGAAACAACATATATAAAGTGTGATCTTTAATGGGAGCAGCTGGTATGTTATTCACTCTAGCTGCTGTCTTAACAGTAATGGGTTCTTTCTCCAGTGAACTCTACTCTTCATCCTCGTGAAATTTTTGCTTAGCCTTCTTCAATAGCCTTATGAATATTTTAAACTGTCTTCTAAGAGCAGTACTTCTCTTACATATTATTTCCTCTAAGATCAGTTGTCAATTTATGTGCTACTCACTTGACAAATGTCTTGCTCAGAACAATCATGTCCTCTATAATTCAAATAAGCATTTGAAGAGGCATAAGCTTTGAATATGTGCACAAGTATCCCATGAATCAAGATAAAGTAAAGTAAGTAAATAAAGTAAGGGAACAAAGGTCTGTCCTGTGCACATGTGTAGATTTTTCTCAGTATCTTCTAGATTGTCATTGTTCTAAACGTGGTATGTGCTGAGACATAAGAGCAGAACTGCGATGTGAGTTTGTAACAGTTAGCTAGCTACTCGCTTGTAAATATCAATGCATGAGAATACACAGTAAAATGTAATTTAGACATTTATTATGTGCCACTGTCCATACACACATTCCATTGAAGCAAAGATGTAGTATGCTATTTTTTCTTTTCTAGTAGAATTCTGTCTCACTCAACTTTACAGTCAATTCTCATTGTCTATTAACAGTAGCAGTCTGTAATATGTGTTATTAGACCATCTTTCATTGGAGGATCTTAGAAGTTAGTTACACTATATAGCATCCCAAGAGAGACAGTTAAGAAATCTATTCTTGCAGGAATCTTTTCAACCATCATGGAAATGTATCTTCTCTGAGAGATAGTTGCAAAATATACAAAACAAGGCACAGCAGTGGTTTCCAGCAACATGAAAAGGAAAAAGTATATGGAACTGAAGCTGATTCTATCAATCTCATTTTTTCCAAATGAATCCTGGAGAATTTTTATGCATTCCTTTAAAGGCAGTAAATTACATCATGTTGTCATCAGTCTCATAAACACTTCTATTATTGTGTGCACTTTTTGTATATTTAAACTTAATGTTAAAAAAAAAACCCTTGTGTGTATAGGGAGAACAGGAGCTTACACGTTTTTGATTAATCAACCTAAAAACACCAGCACTAGTGTCTTCTTTAAATAGGACGAAAGACAGAGGGGGCCTTCAGGCCAGTAGTAAAGGCATTTTTTTATTCAATGTACTTTGAATGAAAACATCTGTCGATGGATCTCAACTTGTCACTAATTCTGGACTTGTCATCAATTCTTTTGGGTTTTGATGTGTTGGGGCAATCCCAAGCACAAATACAGGCTGGGTGGAGAGTGGACGGAGAGTAGCCCTGAGGGGAAGGACTTGGGGATCTTGGTTGATGAGAAGCTCAACATGGGCCGGCAATGTGTGCTTACAGACCAGAAAGCCAACCACATCCTGGGTTGCCCCAATAGAATCGTGGCCAGCAGGTCGAGGGAGGTGACTCTGCCCCTCTACTCTGCTCTCATGAGACCCCACCTGGAGTACTGCATCCAGCTCTGGGGCCCCCAACATAAGAAGAACATGGCCCTGTTGGAGCCAGTCCACAGGAGGGCCACGAAGATGATCAGAGGGCTGGAGCACCTCTCCTGTGAAGACAGGCTGAGAGAGTTGGTTGGGGTTGTTCAGCCTGGAGAAGAGAAAGACTATCTAATTCTATGATTCTATGATTAATCGGCTCCCTATTGTTTTGGATGATACATATTCATTCCTTATAATTCAGAAATAACTACTTAGCCCAGGATTTTTAGTTATTAACATTAACATTTTGTTAATGTTTTCTTATTCCTTATTTCAGTCCATAATATAGAAATATAGTTAAAGCATTAGCACTGGCATTTTAAAACAGATCTATGTTGTGACATTCTTTTTAATTGGTGAGGTTTATTTGTTATGTAAGGTAATAAGTCTAGGAGACAGGCAGAAGGTTTTGTTGCTCTGGTTCAGTGTCTGGAGAAATAGTGTTAGTGCGCTCCCACCGCCAGCTCAACGCATTTCTTTCTTTCCACCATGAGTGGCAGAGAGACATAATGCTTCGATTTGTGTACTGTGTTTAGACAGCAGTCAGATAAAGGGTCTGATATAGAGACTCTGTTCTCTAATACTTGATCAGTCAATAAAACTCTCAGGCTTTGATGATTTCAAGTTACTAATTTATGACAGTGATACTGAGGGAAGGCAGCTTGGTGAGATCAGAAGGAGAAAAAACATCCCTGCCACATTTTGGAGGACAAACAGGATATGGAGCCCTGATCTTAGTAGAGTTGTTTGGAAGGAACAAAACAACTTAGTTATATAGACACGATAATAACAGATGAGTTGCCAGTCGGCCTTAAGGAAGTCTGATGAAGAGCTGGCAAAGCACTTGGTCTGCAAAATGGGAGGTAACTGGGAATACAGGGTAAGTGGAGGTGATAAAGGGAGAGCAAGTCTTTTTGTCTGTATGCTCTGTTATCAGTCACAGTCTGGGTTATGTTTCTTCTACCATCCTTACACTGTCTTCTGGATATAGGGTTGAAAAGAATACATGCATTTCCTCTAAGAATTCCAAATTCTATCTTCTTTCTGTGAAGAGTGCCTTTCACAAGGCATTTTTTGCATTAGAGAAAATTAACTGAATTTGGGACTTTTTTTAATTCCATTTGAAGAGAAAGAGAATATCAGTATTTTTCGTATGATAGCGTTCTGCAAAATGCTGAGGTGGCTATTTTAAGTGCTATATATTTTAGCAAGACTGTTTTTCATTTCAATTCAGGGTAAAAATAGTATACAGTCATTTAAATGCATTATATGACAGACATTTTAACGTCTAGTGCATTATTTGTTGAAAAGAAAGTAAAATATTAACTGAGTTTTCTGAAAGGTATTGCAGAAATAAAAAATAGTGAAAACATATAAAAAATAAGCTATTTTTTGGTACTTCTGATTCATTAATATTTTGACATTTGGTGCTGTGCTTTCTGAGTGGAGCCTTAACATTTCCTGAGTGAATCAATGATGAAATTCGGTGGACGGGACTCAAGATTACAAGATTCTTTTTAAGCTAATGAACTGATGCAACTTTCAAATATTTTGGGGAGTATTTTACATGTTGCATATAGACGTATGTCTGAGTTTACGCAGGTCCTGTAGTCCTGAGATATTCATGTCATGCAGAAACTTGTCTGAATATAAATGTCATCAAAATCTGGTGCATTCAAATCACAGCTTCTCAACTGGATGTTATTTCTGTAAAGAACTACATCAAAACTCAGGTCTAAACACATCTAATCTTTGTTTAGACCCAGATCTAAATTTCACAGCTGAGACCGACCTGTCCTATTCTTAGTGTATGCTATCCTTAGTGGATGAATCTCAAATGTAGAAGAAAAATTGATTAAGTTTTTAAGTAAATATTAATCAGATGTCTGTAATTGTACCCAGTGCTCTTAATTTTGAGAGCCTTTCTTTAAATGTGAATAAAATATTCAATTTTAAAATTCTGTCCAGTGATCAAATTGCTTCTCCCTCTGATCTGTGTTTGAACAGATTGAATAATCAATCTGTTGCATTCAGTTCTTGGAGTTATAATTTGCAGCTTTCAAAAGTAATTTTTCCTCAAAAATTATGTAAATCCCTGCACAGACCTGCAGCAAATGCAAATCGACTGAGATTCTGTTATATTTATTTTTCATATGTCTTCTCTTTGCTCTTCACAGCTGAAATGAGAATTTATTTTTTTTCTAGTATGCCAGAGTAATCTGGCTTTTGTGTCCTCTAAGAGAGAACCTACTTCCACCATGTGAACGTTTCCCTGATCATACAAACACGAAGAGGTGTAATGCTCAGTTCAAGTTACCAAAATATGAATGAAAAGACATTTTTAGAATTGTTTTTACTATAATGTGTAGTTGTTACAGTTGCTACATGCACACACATATGGAAATAATAGCCAATGAAACAGAGCAGAGGTGTGATGTATTTGCTTATAACAGATCTTTACTCTTCTCTTCCCATAGCTACATTTCTTTGGGTTTTAATCTAGTGTCTTAAGCCCCAAAGCAATCTCAAGCAGCCAACAATTAAAGCTCTGTAAAAAATGTTTGCATTTCCCCTAAGTGTGGAATTTCCCCTAATCTTGCATATATTAGCTTAGTGGGTGGCTTACTCTTGGTGTGTTTTTAGAGCCATACCTCAAAAAAACTTACTTTGTAAGTAACAAAGTGACTTGCGGAAAAAAGTGGCAACAGAAATGCAATTTTCTCTGTTTCCCTATAACTGACATCTAGACCCCAGTTTCAGTTCAAGGCAGTGGGAACTGCAATGCCACAGTAGCTCTAAACTCATCTGCTCGACCCCCATTTCAAGCCTGCCTTTCCTGCCAGTCTGGCTGCCCTTCTCATTCCTGGTTGTCGTCCAAATCTTCTCTTGTTTGACACTTCACCCAAGTTCCTGACCAGCTTCTGTGTGCTCCTGCAGAACCTGGCGTTCTGATCACTTCTGCTCCCCTCCAAATTTTCCTCTGTTCTTTGTCCCTCGCTTTTTTATATGCCTGGACATTGCACATTAACACCAAAGTAAAATCACCATTGTTTACTTACAGAATAGGCGGCAGTGCAGCTTACTGCTCATCAGCACCAGGGCAAATATGCAAGACTCGCTCACAGAAAATAGAGGCAAGTCGCCATTTTAGCTTTGCTAAATGTTAAATGAGCAGGTATCCTGGAAAAAAATTATAGGGCCAGTTCTGAATTTCACTATGACACAAAAAACTTGGCCGTATAGGAAATGCAGCTTAAGATAGGAAATACAGCTCTGACGTTCTGTTGGTGTAATGCACTGCAGAATTTTGCCAGAGAGCTATGAGAAGAAATACCAGGTTTCTCTTTAGAAGTCAGCTATGAAAAGAAGATACAGAAGATTATTCCAGCTATACAGCAGAGCCTGGATTTAAATTAAACCGCGACAAGCTGCATGTATTTCTTGAACTCATGGCAATTATTCAACAACGTTTGTGCTCTCGTTGGATAAATCATGGAAAGCAATGCTCTGTCACAAAGGTAGTCCATGATTAATATTGAATAACTGCTTTCCCAAGCACCTCTTGCTGCTCCTAAGATAACAGAAGTCGCTACTTAGTCTCCATTATACAATTATCTGGTTCTAATCCATTTATAGACCATAATCTAGCTTTAGGCCTTTCTCCATCCATAGCTATGTCTCTAATTGAGTTTACTTAGGAAGTGAATTATGCACTTGTCAGTAACAAAATTGACAGACTCATTTTTCTACTTCTCAAACAGCTAGCAATGTAAACAGCCATAATATCTGGCAGAATCTTGCTATTTGTCTGTCAGCTCAACATTTTTTCTTCATTTTCTGTCTAAAATACCTTCTAACTCTAAAATAATTTATAGGTTTCTATGGCTTCCTTAAAGGTAGAAGAGTCTGTAAAGATGCTGTCAATGTGATGTTCAAGAACAAAAACTGATTGTTATTGTATTACTCTGCAATTTTTTTAAAAAGGAACCTTATTTACCTAAACCAGTCTACCCAGCATCTAACAGGACTTGGAGCTGCTATTCTGTCTCAGTTCCATTCAGAGAAGTGGTGTAAGCAAATGAGAGGAAGACTCTGGGGAAGTACTCCTCCCTTTGAAGCCAGTGTTCAACCTGGAAATGGAGATAGAAAATACAATTTTGCCATTGACTCAGATTAAAGTAATGCAGATCCAAAAGGAGCTTTCAAACAAAATAGCAAGAGAGAGCAGATGGGTACAATGGAGGGAGAGTATCTTAGAAGAACAATATAGAAAGAGCTAGTATGGTTTAGACATGGCCCTGAATCAAGGGAAGTGCTTGGTTAATTGGGTGATTGATACAGAGGATGGTGATATGTTAACAGCAATGCAAATGGCTAAAGAGTCTTGCCATGCCCTTTCCTTGCCTTGCAAAGAGGAGAACTGAGGTAACTCAACCTATGGTCCAGCACAGGCTAGCAGTGATTCCCATGTTTACTCTGCCTCTGGATGGACAGAGAGCTGCAGCCCACTGGGATGGTGTCCAAAAAGTGGCCGTTGAAAGACATCGCGGGTGGGGGAAGGGAGTGTTAATTAAAAAAAAAATAAGGTGAAAGTCAGACATGATATAAGTCATCTTTCAGATCCAGATACCCCAGTGCATCATCAATGGCACACCTAGAACTGATGAAGATCCCACAGTGAAAATAACCTTTAGGTAATGATTCATAAAGTGGCAGACTGAGAGAGGCATGATGTGATACACAGATTGAGAGGAAGAAGAGGTGATCCTCTTTTTTCTCTCAGAACAAGGCTGAACAGATGTATGTTCAGTGACAGTATGAACTGTCACTATGAAAGGCATTGTTCTTCAGCGTGGAAAGATCTTTTAATTCATCAGTATTATTTCAGATCGGAGCTGCCGAGGTTAAATCGCTCCTGTGCTTCAGATGAAAGTTTACAAATAAAGCCCAGTGGATGCAGGAGCAGGCACACACTTCCTAGAAAAAACATCTATAATAAAAAGCAAGCAATCTCTGACAATTTCAAACTCGAGTGCTTGCTGTTGCTCCCTCATATACCAGTAAAGCTGAGGGAGGAGGATGAGAAGTGCTGTAAGTGGCTGTGTATCACTGATGCTGAGATTATAACATTGTGTCTGAATGGGGGAGCAGCTCAGATTTTAGTACCGGCACACTTAACATAGAGCATTTTATCTATTGAGACTAAGTAAATTGTTTGACCCTCATGCTCACGAAAGAGGAAGTCTTCCTCTGGGTGAAAGCTTGCTTATTGTAGTACAGGCCCAAGTTCTGCTCTGTTCAGCAAAAATCATGTTTCAGTCTGCATTAACTTCCAGCAGGTATTGATATTTTTTACATATATACATATATATGCTTTATATATATATATATATATAAAAAATATTATTTGTATTTCCTTTTCTCACAAAAGTGTAAAAACAATGCGAATTTAAATACTTAGTCATTACTTTCCTGAATGGTGCCACAATGCCATTAGATAAAGCTGTTTTCATCAGTGCTTCAGCTTCTCTGAGATTAGTTTCACAGTATTTCATAATTGAGTTAAAAAGCATTTCCATAGAGTTATGGTATAACAGAAAATCTTCTGTTCATCTAATCTTCTGATCATTTCCAAGTATGACTGGCACTCCTAACACTTGCCAGAATAATAATAGCCTTTGTTTCTTGGGATACTTTTAGTATCTAAAATGAGAAATATCAGCTTCTGAAGAGTTTTAGAAAAAAATTCTTTTTCTTATAAACTTTTAGAAATAACACAGCAAAAAGGAATGGTATTTTTATATAGTGTGTGTGGCTCTCTGAGCGCCAATAGCAGTTTATCTGACTAACCATGAATGGTAATTAATCACACCAATATTTTCATCGTAATATCACCTGATTTCCCTTTTTAATTCCAAGTGGCTTTCCTGGGCAAGATAAATTTACAAATAAAAAAAAAATCCCAGAAATTACAAAACATAATTGCTCCGGACACTGAGCTTTTCCAAATCTGCTCATTCCTATGATTGTAATTAATAATAATAGTAATAGATATGATGCTGTTTTTATTGAAGTACATTATTTCTTAAATAAAGCTCAGTGTACCTAAAAATATTTCTTCTGGTTCTGTACATGAAAGTACTACTTCTAATGAGTCAGACAATAGCTAACAAACTATTGCAGTTCATTTTACTTGAAAAATGCCTCAGCTCAGAATTGGCGTACATTTCTTTTAGACAGCTAAATGAGATTACCTCAATATAACTAAAATCAGAATTTAGTCACACACAAAAACATGAAAAATTAAAAGTTTGTTACCTAGGTATTACTTGGTTTTATTTCATGCTGCTGAACTATACAGGCGTCCAAAAGCACTCAAGTGTGATTATTAAGGACATAAGCAGTACTGAATATCAGTGACTTGGGAGAATCAGAGAGAAATATGACCTTCGGAGATACAGAAAATTTGCATAGACCAGAGGTTTGTACAATATTCCTTGTGTTATTGAACCCCAGCAAACTGCAAATCTGGATATGTTTTCATTATGTAATAATCAACATTAAAAATTCCATTACCAGAGCTAATAGTTTCGTGGTGGATAAGGCATGATCAGAATACACCATCTTTATTGTTTTATTAATGTCGTCTTTCAATTTGCTGATAATTCTAAAACCTTTTTTTATTAGGAGATTAGGCAGATTTGACTTGAAAGATATACATACACTCTGATATGTATGACATTATTGAAGGTGCTTTTTTCCTCCTTAAGTTTAAAATGTGTTTTTCCCCAGTTCCCTGTGGTATATACATTTTTGTTTAAAACGTGTAGCTGCTTTTCTTCTCTGAGGCAAAATTACTAGGCAATTGCTTTTTATTTTAATTTCCTTTTGGATAAAACTTCAATCTACATCTCCTAGAGGCACAAGAAGCTCTAAAGTGGGATCGCTGATGAAAAATCCTTTTGGAATTATATTTTCCAGAATAAAATTAAAGTTTGGGGATTTTGCATAAGAAAAGAGGCACCCTACTGCAGTACACCTTCCTCTTGTTGCCTTGTACAAGCGTATCAAAGTAATATTCCTTTAACTTTGTTTTCTATGTATATAGACTTTCAAGACACACCAAAAGTCAACATCATTTTTTAACTCAATTTTCTAGTGACAACAATACTGCATTATTCTTATTTTGCAGAGTGTAGTATCTAACGTTATTCACCAGCAAATGAACCTCACTGTCAGTTAGAGAAAAATACAGTTATCTCAAATCTTTTCTCTTTCAGCAGAAAGCACTGGGAAAGCCAGCTGTTCCCCTCAGCCCTTCACAGATGATGTCCAGAGAGGTTCAGTTCTTTTCCTTTTTCTAATTCCCCTGTATGTAGCTATTGTTCAAATGATTCTCTGTAAAGACCAGCAATGCAGGGACAACAATAAAGGACAAGAAAAGAGTATAACCTTAAAATACCATTGGCAAACTGAAATTTATTAGAACCCCATTGAAGAACATGACTAAATTTTAAGAGAGCTGGTGGTAGAAAATGAACACAAACACAGTTAAGTCACTATACCAGAGGTATGTGGCCTCTGTTCACGTAAGAAATGTGCTGTCTGGAGATCTTTTTTGCTGCATCTAAATATCCAGAGTAGTGGCTGCTAAAATGTCACCTTCTTTCTGCAGAGCAACAGAAGATTGTCCTTTCTTATCAGACTCCAATTTGGCAACAGCGATGCACACACACGACTTCTAGACTTGATTATTGCCATTCATTATACCTAGGAATGAAGCCATTTGCCTTGAGACAGCTCCAGTTATACCAACCCACTCATTCGGCAGCCAGAGCTGCCAGCTCCCTGCTACCAACTTTCTGCCCTGTTCTCTGCCCTGGCTCCCTGGAGAATACACAGTCCAATTCCTGGGTCTGATCCTCCCCGATGGGCACAGGCTGCCTAATCACAAACCATCACTGGAGCTGGCACTGACTGGTGCCTGTGTTGGCACCAGCTGCTGAGAACTGGATGTGCCTGGAGACGGAGCTGACAGCTCCTTTACAGATGGGCTCTCTCCACATATTTTCTAAGCCAGCTCCTGCATTCTTTGCTACTCAAACCACCCACTGAAAGGGGGATGTTTTGCATGCACTCAAAATGAGCAGGATCCCAACCTCTTTCTTCTTCTGAAAAACATTTAGTTAATTAAGATGCTGAAATATAACTGAGGCATTTATAGTTATTATCTAAATTATTATTATATGTCAATATTTTTATCTGAAAATAATATCATACATTATTTGGGTTCATAAAAGACTGTGAAGTGCTGTTTGCCACTGTTGTTATACAAATATAGATTCTGTGATCAGAGACTTGTGAGATTGAACTCACACAGGATGGACCAAAAGTCTCTGATAACAGCTAGTGGCCCATGTCTAAGCAAAGAGCGGTGAGATTAGGTATGCATAAAGGGACAATTTCCTTGACGTTCCTTCCCAATTCCCTTCAGTCTTTTCCTTAGGAACTTCCTGAAGGGATTACCCATGGTTTTGTGTTTAATAAATTTTTCTGTATTATACATAAATTATATATATTATGTAGAAAATTGTTATGGACAAATAGTCATTCTCTTTGCCAAAGACGTGACAAGAATAGGCATAAGCATCAGACTACGTTAGTATTGTAAAAACAAAAATTGAAGGGTCGTCTGGTCCACAGCAAGCCAAACAGATCAAAACTTCGATTTGTTTTCTTCAGCCTGCAGTCTATGTATGTTAGCTATGTTAAGGAATGGAAGCTCTCTGACAATTTCCAAATTCTCTCCTAGGAAGGAACAGCAGCAAGTATATTGATCCTGGTTACCCACACAGTTTAACCATGCTGAAGCCAGAGCAAGACCAAGGTAAGCATTGCTTGCAAACATGGCAAGCCCATTGTGTTAGTAATTAAGGAAGAATTTCAGTCACAGTTCTGTCACTAATCTTTATATTCCCCATATACAAATATCCCCTCTTCATATATTGTTGAAAATAGGAACGTAGCATGGCTCTACCAGGTCACACCAAAGGTGCCTTCTCTTCCATCTGTGATGCCAAGGGAAGAATGTAGGAATAGGTAGAGCGTATATGTATGTACAACTAGTATTTCCCAGCCTGCAAACATTTGCATTCCTGGGACATTTTGAAACTAGCATAGTTTTGGCAAATGTTTTCCACTTCTAAAGTTCTGGTTTTTGAGATGCAGTTTCCCTTTCTGACTGTTACTGAGCACTAAGTTGACTTTTTCATACAACTGTTGTAACACCAGGATTTCTGAGTCATAATGTTCTGCTTGGAACTCATCATTTCATGCTTGATTGTTGTGCTTCATTTATTTGATTTATTTATATTCAGTTTCACCTGTCATTTCATTTGCCCGGTTATTTAACCTTGTAAGGTTCCTTTGCAATTCTGGGTCTGTTTTCGCAAATTATGACTCTCAGAACAAATAGAAAATATTGTATGGACACTGAAAACGAAAAAAAGAAAAGCCATAGTAGAAATGTCATACAATGAAAGAAAAGTGTAATTGCATTTTGGGAAATAAATGGAGATCGTGTAGGAGCACAGAAAAATTAACAGATTTTGACTGATTTATTCTAAAACAGAGAAAACAGTTTATGCAGGATTACAAGAGGAGCAGGTGTGATACATTAAGTTTGGATCAGCTACTTTTTAAGCAGTAGCACAAATAGTTAAGTAAGAATCTGGTTAGAAAGACCATATTCTGATCACATTATAGGAAAAGGTACTGGAAATCTGGTGAATGTCCTGCCCCATTTTACCCACTCCACAGCCATTGAGCTTTAGATGCTTTATCTCCAAACTTTTAGAGATTTTTCTGTTACTGGTTATAGAGGAAATAAGCTTTCATATTTTAAATACAACCTTTTACTATCCTAAACAATTGTAGAAAACAAGTGAAGGACAAACAATGGGATCTTTTTAAGAGATATTATTGAATTTTTGCAGGTAGTACACTGTAAATAACTCCTTGGAAATACAGCCCTTAAAAGCAACTCCCTATCACAAAGCTTGGACAAGCAGTAGGAGTATTGCTGGCTTTTCACTGTGCAGTTGGCATTTCTCAGAGCAAGGATTTTGAATCAGTGACCAAGTAGAAATGTTACTGTGACACCAACCTCTTCAACTACCTAAATATAACTACCTATGCTCAAGTGAAACACAAGTTATCTTTCTCCTTTGATTGGACAGGTATTATGGCACACAGCAGGTTAAAGGTCTCTTCTGCTGTTTGGATGAATTTCAGTGATTGCTGGGGCAGCTGTAGTGCAGCCCAGCACCGTGCTAGTCTTGCACAGCTTACTCCCAAATATCCTGTATCGAGGCTATAATAACCAAAGACTAGGTTAGGCTAGCCTTGAGCTTGGAGGATAAGACCGTAAGCCATGGAAAAGCAGCTATTTAATCATTGTCTTCCTCAGAGGCTGACATGGAAGGGAAAAGGGTGCAGGATGTTGACTGCAGTAAAAATAGTCACTTAAAAGTAAAGCTGAAAAATGTTAAGTGTGACTGTAAAGTAGCTAGAGAAAATCAAAGTGCATTTTAAAACATTAAAACATTCATACTTACATGGTAGGCTGGATTTCCTGATGAATGCTTTGTAGAGATACTGGACCACAAGATTTCCTGGTTCATCATAATACCTGGGGCAATTTATTAGATTGCTACCTATGTTGTTAGTGATAGAAGCAGGATTGAATCTGGAAGCAGTGTTCCTTTAAATCTGTATTAGAAATCAATATCCAGAAGACTTTTCAAGGCTAGAATATGATGTGGTTGTAAAGCAAACAAAGGAGCAGCAGCATGAATGACAGCTTTACTAAAACATTAGGCTTCACCTAAGGCCAAAATCATGTGTAAGTGGAATAAAATTGTCAGTAATGATCTTGGTCATTAATGTTTAATTATGCATTTCATTATGTAAAGTTCTTATTGTGAAGGAGTTCATTAGTAACAATTAGAGTGCCTCTCTTCTAATTTATATGCACCTGCTCTTAATTACCACGGTATTGAAATCAATACTGAAAAATGCTTAGGTACTTTACATTCTACATAATGTGCGGTATACAACTAGGATTACACCTTCAATGAGCTCTGCTGACATTGGATATACCTCCTGCTGTTCAGCACCATACGGTTATTAGTTGAAGATCAAGTTAACTTAACATCTGCTAAAATGTGTTCCTCTTTGTTCTAAAATGAGGTCAAATCATATCTTCCTGTAAAATCCAAGTTTCATACTGAAGGCAGAAGTTATCTGAATGAGTATTAAATTGATCTTTGTAAGCCATTTTAAAATAATCTTTTTTCTGTTTTCTATCATTTTTCACTTCTCCATTCTAGAGTTTCTGTCACTATTATATACCATCGCTATATATAGTATACATAATATAACTGTTAAGTCGACTTTCATGGCATTCATTACCATATGATGTCCTGACCGAAATAGTTGCTAGGGATAGTTACTATGTGCCAACAGCGAGAAAGCTAGCCTCAGATGTTTCATGTGAGACTACAGACCGAAAGCCCATTATCGATTCACTGCTCGCCTAAACCAGTTCAACTCTAAAAATAATTCTTATTCTTTGTAATATTCACACATAGCCAGACATCCTACACAGAAAGTCTAGTTTCTGTAATATTTAACTTTAAATGGGTAATAGTGCCTTCTCATGTAATTAATGGAAATTTTTCTTGATATGTATCGGTGACTATGTTTAACAGGCAACCCTTCAACAAGTAAGCAATCCTTAAAATAGTAACCCTTTTAACTTCAGCAAAGCATCAGTGCGGTTATAGAGCTGTGCCCTAAAATTAGTCAGACCCAGCAACAAACACAGGCTTAGAATGAGAACCCTCCCACTGCCTCTTTTTCCTCTAGCATTTTGGTTTTGAAACTGTATAGCCCACTGAGATTTCAAACGCATTGCTACTTAAAGCCATTAAAGTTAAGAAATGGTTTGTGGTAAATTGAACCTCAAGCATACCGGGCACCCGTAGGAAGCCAGGCGTGGCTTTCTAGATTGTATCTGATTCCTCAACTGTAGGCAGATATTAGGCATGCTCCAGGCAAAATGTGGCTTAAGGTGTCCTTCCAGGTACCAGACTTGTTCTGGTTTAGTTGTAGGCGTACTTCAGTCAGACCAACCACACTGCCTTTCTCTTTCTCTCTTCCCTGGCCATCCTCCCACTTATTCAGGCTACAACAGCATTAGAGCAATGGCTCTCTGTGATGAATGGTCTTCAAACCACTTAAATGTCCACTCTGATCCACGCGGTCACTCATGTTCTAAGCAAAAGGATTTTGACGTATGCTCTCTTGCACCTGTCCCAGAATTCACAGTATGCTCTTCCCTTGTAAAAACAAAAACAGGGAAAGTGAGGTAATATAGCATCGATATGTTAGCAGGAAATATTACCAATAGTCCATGCAGCCTTTTTAGCACTAAAAAGAAAACTGACCCATGATACACTAATACACAGAAATAACAGAATCAACATATTTTTCATAGGAACCGAAATGAAAGTTCATTCACAGTTATGACTTAAAGGTATGATATGCCCGTAATAAACTATAGCATCTTTTTTTACATGAGAATGGAGTTCTCAGACACATTATCTGACACAAATTAGTTTTTCAGTGCATCCTGAACTAGATGTACTAAACATGTGCTGGTATTTCAAGATGATGACACAAATTTTGTCTGTGAGATTCATAAGAAGGTGAAAGCGGGTGAAAGCGTCTTCATGATATGAGTCTAGCAGGAGGAACCTTCAAAGAAAAACTGACTGATGTAGAAAATACACAAAAAGGCATAAGAACAAAGCAATACTCTCGATTGTGTGGAATTTAGGTTTTGGATCTGAATACTTCAGACTCAAGTAAACACTAACAAACCAAATTAGCACTGGCAAACAAGAGCTAGGACTTGCTTCTAGTGCAAATTAAAGGCTATTCTTTAGGGTTTTTTTCTGAAATATTATTTATAGATGCTACATCTGCAAGCCATATCTTAATTGCATTGCTCTCATGATCTGGCTTTAAGTACATTTTCAAACATGAAGCTGACAACCCAATAGCATTCATTTAAAATGATTATTTAAATTATTGTTTTACATCCATTTCTTTTTTTTTTATTTAAAATAGCCATTCAAATGAACAGTCCTGAAAGATCATTTTGTTCAGAATGACAATATCTACACTGCAAAAATGTCTGCAATATAATTACGTTGTCAATGTATTTTAAATTATGCAGGTAATTGCAGTTTATCAGCAGAGAAAAATACTCTAAACAAAAATAATTGTCAGATGTAATCACAGAATCTACTTAATTCTCTTGCTTAAATATGGAAAACATCTTTTTATGGCTTGGTTTAGTGCTTGTGGAAGACTAAGGAAGAGAAGCAACATCCTTGCACTGTACTCCAGTTCAATAGAAACAGGTTGCTTCAGTTTCTGGGTCTTTCTTGTGTAAATTGCTAGTTATACTGAACTGTGTAGCAACTTTTTGACATGCACAAATTACTTATCAGTCTCCCTTTCTCTTTGTACAGAATCCCAGCTTTGTGATGCAGTAGAAGCCTTTTGTCTGGTTTGGGATCAATCACCGAGACTCTACTGCTATAAAGTGACTGGAATTGTTCATTAATCTTCCAGTCCAATAGTTTTATCTTTCATGAAGTAAAATTGATTTCCTTATCTGAGCTTCTGAAGAACTGGAATGTGCACCTTTCTTGATGCATAGCTCAGGATAGGCAGTAATGGAGAAACTACGAAAGCAGCAGCTTTTAGGACACCAGAAATGGCAGTTTTACGTGCAAAAGTCTGACACTTACTGATGGGTGGACTACATATTGCAGAGTAACTAGGTAGCACTTTGAAAATAGGAAAGTAGTTTTACTTATGTGATGACAGACAGTCTCTTCACTCATAAATGGATATTTAGATTTTGGGAAATGAGATCCGTGGGAAGCATTGGCTTTTTTACAGATGTGGTTTATTAATTCTCTGCTGAAGAGCTTCATGACAGTTTATATGTACAACAAATCTCTTCAGTTGCTAGAGGGGTAAATTTATTCCACTGTGTTTGAATCAGCTGGGAAAATTAGAAGAAACTTTTAGTTGAACTACTGAGTAATTTACATCATCTTTTTCAAGGACCAGCGGACCCAGGAATAGACAGCATTTCCATCAGAATCTCACCTATTTTCTGGCCAGTTGGTAGCAAAAAGCATTGGAAAGCTGACTAATATCCTGTGGTGTTTTTTACCAGTTCCATGGTTACTGACCTTTCAAACGCTTCTCCAAACCTTTTGAGATTCCTCTGTTTGTTAGTAATATTAATACATGTGATAGCTGTAGCTAATATCCTTTTGGGCCACTACAAAAAGCAGTCAGATCTTGGTTGTCCTCTATGATTTGACTGAAGTTCTGTGACAGTCTCTTACCTAGAAACTATCATTTGAGGAGCTTTATTATTATTTCCCATTCCTTTCCAGTGTAGTCTGGGAATGGCTGTACAATCCTTGCATAAGCCACCCACAAAAATTCTTGAATCAAAACCTGAAAAAAGGGTCTGTATTACTTTGAATTTAGTGTAGACTTTACCCTTTTGTCCACCATCTACCTCATCTACTTTGCAGTAAAAATGCAAATTATTTAAGCCTAGAGTTTAATTCGTGTTCCAGACTTAGACCCCAGTTTTACATGGCTGCTCTTTGACTAAGTCCTTATTTTGTTCATTTTCTTTCCATTGAGAAGATACTCAAAGCAATACATTAATGTTCTGTGGACAGAAAAGACAGAGAGATAAATCAGCTAGGTATGCCACAATTATTCCCTGGTCTGCAAAATAATTGCCTTGATAGCCATTTTTCTTACTGTTTGCTGCTACTTTCAGAACTGTCTGCATCAATAATGAGTCTGTACATCTAGATAGTACTGTAGCAGGGAATAAGCTCTGCTAAAGTAAAGTTTAACAGTCACTGTCTGTGCAAAGATCATCATGTCTATGGGTTCTACCCACATGGTTAGTTAGAAGAAGCAATAAGGAGTGTATTTGCATCCATATTGCATCAACAAACATAGCAGGGAATTTGTACCACTAATGACAAAATATCACAACAACAAACACAGACCTTTGATGGTTCTAGGTTCTATTTCTCACTCAGGTTACATAGTCCTTTATCCTGTGTAAACACTTGGGACTACAGAAAGGTAAACATTTTACAGAGGTGTTACCCACCAGATGGTGGTGTCACTGTTTATGATTGTTTCCAGCAGCTGGAATAAATATCTGAAATGTAAGTCAGACACTCTAAAACTAAAAACTTTGAAAGTGTGTTTTACCGCAGCTTGAAATTGCAGAAATGGAATCTCTGACCTGTCAACACTTGCAATTTGGGGTCTCCTGACATTGTGGTTTTCTCTAATTTCTTGTAGCATCAGCAGGATTTAGCTAAGCATGCAAGGAAGGACCTTGAAATAAATACCCTTTGTGTTCAACACAGCCAGAGTATGAAGGTCACCTTAGCAAAAAGGAAATCAATATATGTCAAGAACAAAGGACTAACACAAATTATAATATACTATTATCCCAACCTCAAAAAAAACACGTTTTGGTCATCCCTTCTGCAGGGATGAGCGAGATGGGTGCTTTTGGAAGTACTTTTCAACAAAAGAACAGATCAGTTGAGCAAATATAACTTCTGTACTTACCATTTGCTTTGTCAGCTTAATGGAATCAAGATAGAATGAGGTATTAAGTATCATTACTATGGGGCTAAAGTGGAAGGCCTTTATTCTACAAATGCCAGCATTAAAAGTGAAGGGAAATCCAACTACCAGTGCAAGGTAAATTCCTGCATAAGAGAAGAAAATCAATGAGCTATGGCAGTTGTCTGAAAACCTTATTAGTTCAATGAATCACATTTATATAGACACTAATAATTATAATATAAATAAGGCAGTCAGAATAATGTAAAATAGCCTATCCTATAATACTCAGTATGTCAATGCTATTATCATAGTGTTACAATTACTGAAGTTTAATAGAGAAATATGACACACACAGAAAGTAATTGAGATAAAAGAGCACAGTAAATTGGTATAGTACTGCAGAGAGTGATGAGCCACAGTTATTAATTTCAACAATTACAAACTTATAGAGCAAATTCTGCTTTTCTTATCCCAGTGAGTGATTGTGTTAAAGCAAATAGTCCACACTCCTAATATAAATCCCCTACTTCATAAATCTGGAAGGTTTGTTAAACATCCCACCTGGATTTTCTACAATGCTGTGCTGCTTGTGTTTGAGTGTTTCTTCCTCAGCATTAATTGCAGATGGGCAAATTCCTTGAAGTGCTGTGGAATGTCTCTGCACTTTGAAGTGTCTGTCTTCAGCGTAGCAGACATGACATCAACGTGCCTCAAACCTAAGGATTTTCATGGACTTCAAATGAAATAAACTAATTCCTTTTTGTGTCTCCCTTACACTAAAAATACCTCTCCTTTACTATCCCTGGAGTTATCTCATGTGTTCCTGCCCTTTTGAGTGGCTTCTTTAGAGGGAGGTAAAGAAAATTGACTGGCTGTCAAGACAGCATTAAGAAAGAAGGAAAAAAAAAAAGAAAAAGGATAAAATAATCCAGTAAGATACAGTAGTGGTCATGTTTCTACATTTCAATGAGAAAAAGCAGAACAGAGCTTTTGCATAACCAAAATAATCTTCATGATAAGGAACAAGTCAAATCCAGAGAAATACTAAAAATCTAGCAAGCAAGTCAAACTGGTGGCACCTTGGCATGACTTAAATCAGACAACACTTCCTGGAGAAGAAATTCTGTTGGAGAGGGACAGAAGGAGGCTCTGCCTGTGATTTAAGGAGCAAAGATACTGCCTGACTTGGTTGGCTTTGGAAGTCAGCTGAATGAGATTTTGTGATTACTCAGAAAATGCACAAAGTGCTTATATGGTAGGATATCCAACTAAAACCTCTTGAGCTCCTCCTTGTTGAGCTCACACATCCTGTGAGCTCTCCCACTTGTCCAGATGTCTATGACTTTTCTAAAAGCCCCATCAAAAGTTTCTGGCCTTACTGCACTGCTGGTTTGTGAGTAGTTATCTGGTCTTAAAATAGTCTGAAAAATTAGAGTGACCTAGTTTTCCACACACTCACAACATCCAGCAATTAATTCTTCTGTTCCCAAACTGATCTTCCCCCCCTGCTGCACACATATTCCTTCTGCAGCTTCTTCCTCGCGCCACCTTCCTTAGTCCCAGAGGGCTGCAGAGGATCCTTAGCCTGACTGCTCCACGGAGCACAAAAAAAGTGAGAGAAGAGAGGATAAGATTTAGTGTGTCAGTTGAGGGCTGAAGGGAAAAAAAAAAAGCATCCTGAGATGCTTCATTGCTTTTAATGAATTGTACTGCGAATGAAATGCTTTCAAAGAGAGAAGGAAAACATTTTTTAAATGTTTGCGAGTTCAATTTAGTAATTAATACTTTGCATGGATATTAATAGGGAAACAACTAAGGCTGGATGAGACTGAAACTACCTGTTCTGAATTTGAATTTTTGCAGGCAATGAGAAGGACAATTAAAAAGACTAATGTGCAAATAAGGAGGGAAGATAACAGCTTGAAAATTCATTAAAGTAGAGCCTCAAAATCCTTTTATTTCCAGAACCCCTTCACTACAGTATTTAATAACTTTTGCAGCATTCCTGGGATTTACAGTTGGAAATCTTTAGACCCTGGGAAAGATCAGAGGTTTGTGCCTGTTTAACAGTATCCCCTGTAAGTCAGAATACAAGGAAAAAATATGTAAAGCTGGGACATAAGTATGCATTTTTCTGCCACTGTAGGAATGTACAGATTATTGGTCTGGGTCGCTTTGTCTCTGGAAGAAATTCAAGAATTCATCCGTAGGCCTTGTTTTTCCAGCTGCTTTTCTTCAAAGGTATCTAAGTGAGCTCTGTCAGCATAAATCTTGCCGTGAAAGAGCAGCATCTGCACTCTGCCCCATAATATGCACACCCTTTTTCAGACTGCTTCATGGGACATTAGGTGTCATGTCTGATGGGGGGAAGGAGCCGTGTCAATTGCCTGTCGTATGGCCCCTCTAAAAAATTATATCCAGGATGAAATATTTCACAAACACCAAAATCGATTCTTGCTATTGTGAGGTGTGTCTTTATGTTTCTCCTTGTCAGCTTAACTAGAATGTGATAGCCCTAGTTGCTACTGATAAAGCCAGACTATTGCAAGTGTATGCTTACATCTCTTTTGATGCAGACCAGTTCCTAGGATTTAGTAGAGTAAAATAAAAAGTTGAAATATACTTTATATTAAAACAGAGTCAAAGTAAAAAAAGGCATTACAATTTCTTAAATGAGCTATTTCAAGCTTGAGAGCATTTTCAGAATTGCATTTCAGACACAGAAAATCCAAATCTTAACTTTTTACAGTAGTTCATATCCAAAAAGGATGTAGAAACCTTTAAATGTTTCGTATGATGGAAATCCTTTTTCCCCTCTAGTTATACTTTAATCTGTTACTTCTTTCCCTGTCCCCCCACACCCCCCCCCCAAAAAAAAAAAGAAAACCAAAACAAACAATAAAAGCAATAATTACTGTTGGTCATTGAAGTATTCATATAAAAATTAAAAAGGCTTTTATAATATAATTATGTATTAATTCCCTTTAAAGTCTGATCCAGTATCCACTGACATCAAAGAATAGACCTCTTTTAGATGAGACTAGTCACTGATGAGATTGGATGATATTAGTCACTGCAATGAAGATGCTACTTTACCAGACTCTTTGCCCGTGTTATGAATCTTAGGTGAAGACCCCATAATTAGTTTGTGCTTACATCAGACTTTACAAATTACCGCAGTATTATTCAGTTACTGTGGTATATTTTGTCTTTAATGTTCAGATCTTTTCAAAATTCTCTCTCTGTCATTAAGAGCTATATGTGAAATACTGTTACTTCATAATCAGGCTGCAAAATTTATACCTAAAAAAAGGTATTTCTCGTTTGAGGAAGCTTAGAGTAAGTTGGAAAAAAAACAACAAAAATCTGTTTATGCATAAAATTAACATATCAAACTTTATGATTCAAAAGAAAATGTCATAAATACAGGAACTTAAGACATTTGCATAACTCAGACAAGAAATTTCCTGTAACCTACAGCCAGTTTTATCAGTGTTATGTTAAATGATCCTCTCCTGCATTTGCTTCATTGAGCACTAATAACATTTGCCTTTCTTTCTGAATTGAAATCATGTTAGCATGACAAACACTAGAAGAGAAATCTGCTGGGTGGTTTATAGGAATGATTTATGAGGGACTTGGTACAGCAGCTTTTAACAATACCTAATCCTGGAACCTTAGCCATGACCTTCCTTAACCAGAGAAATATTGCCAATTATTAAAAAGGATGAACTTCAAGACCTCAAGTGCCAAAGTTTACTTAAAAGCATGTCAAAAATCCTAAAAAATAAAAAAACCCAAACCTAAACTCAAACCCAAAAACCCAAGAAAAGCAGGTTTGGGAAAAGGAAACAGAAAATCTACCTATGGGGGAGAAAAAAACAGATCTCCAAACCAGAGTTGAGTAATTATTGAAGGCCCAATTCTGGATGCTAAAAACAAGACAAAAAACCCAGATGTGACATGACAGGCAGTTCCCCAGAGGTCACATCACCAACAGTGCCACTGTGCCTTGTCAGTCGGATAGGCTTCCTCACTGAGCACTGAAGTCAGGAGGCATCAAGTGGATCAGAAGCATTCTGTCCTTCTGGGTTGCTCCAGCGCCCTGCAGAGCACGAACTCAGATCTTACAGATTAGATAGTCCTCTTCTTTTATACCAGGGCTGTGGAAGAAGGGCGGTTGAGATAACAGCCATTCAGGAACATTTTTGAGTGGCACATCAATATATTGGAGAATCCATGGGCAGCTAGAGCTGTTCTTTTATATGGTGAATAGATATATTGATGCAGTATGACATTAAGCACAGCTGTGGTCCACAAAGTCTTTGCACTAAAGAAGGACATTTCTCCTCCTGGAGAAAGGTGTTAGTTGGATAGTAAGTGTGGTGAGAACACTGATTGCAGTAGTTATAAGGTCTCCCTCTCCCTGCAGGAGAAAAACACTCGCTATCATGCTCTGTGCTGACAGCCTGTGCTTCCTTGAGGACTTTGAACGGGAAGTATGTACATGGCTGCAAACCCGAAGCAGGCTCTCCCCCTCTCCTTTTGGAGGAGGCAGAGAACCGATGAGACTATGGCTGTTTATTCCTTGGCTGTGACAGATTTGCACACTGTCATATACTTGCTGTGTTCTGTTGTTCTCCTTGTATCAAAAGAAAGATGTTTCAAAACTGTTGAGAGTACAGATGAATCCATACCCCATATGTTACTATTTATATTTATATACTCTTACGGCACTCGGCGGACCTGGGTATGGAGCAGGTCCTTGTTGTGTTCAGTTACTATTCTGCTCATAAACACTTAAGTGCAAACAACTAGATATTGCCGTGTCTGCACTTAAATTGCTCATTGTAATTTCACATCGGCTTCTATTCCATATCAATTTTCTGTGCAACATATTATAGTATCTGCTCATGTATTTTGTGCAGACTGTGTAGCAAGAAGCTTAATCTAAAACATCTGCAGCAAGACAAGATGATCACATAAACATTATTTCTTGCAGAGTTTCTGTCTATAAACTACACTGAAGTATGTTTCCACTGCATCAGCACAATCCTACCTGTGCATTTACCTTTTATCATCAAAATGGAGAACAAAGGAAAGTAAAATACAAGGGGAAAAGTCAAATTCCCAAGCACATAATCAGTGTGTTCAGACAGAAACTGACAAAGCTCTGAAAATTATGTCCCTAATCTGTAAACCTGTTCAATAAACTGCATTAAATATCACTGATGAGTATCTGTTTATGTGCCTAAATTCGCAGTAAGCCAAATGGAAAATTACTGTCTAATGTGGAATCGCCAGAGTTTTTGATAGTGAAAACTCCACGCACATGCTAAACTGCTCCAGAGTAATTCATGTAGTCAGTGATTTGCAATTTTCAGAGCCTAATGGATACAGTAGACACTTAAGGGATGTCTCAACTTCAGCAGCAGCATTGTGCTCCATCACGTTACCCTGCGATGGAAGCAACGGCATACAACAGTCTCGTAAAAGATGGTATAAATTATCCTTGTAGTTGAGATTTAACCTTGAAGTTTGGTATCCATACCCAAGCAATTTCTCCTCAACCATGCCTTGAGGCATTTTCTAAAGCATAGGAAAGTTGCTTGGTATCAGACATGTTTCGGCTCTCAAGGTACTTATGTGCAGTCCCGTCTGTGTATAAAACGTAATAAGGATACAGCTTGCCATCAACACACAAATAGCTTTTGTCAGCAAACATGCTAATTGCAAAAATATGTGTTCCAAGCCTTTCCATGTTAGTTCCTTAATGGACTAAGCATACTAGTTGTTTTCTCATTACATCATTTTGGATATGAGGGTGAATGCAAGTCCCAACACAGGTTTCAGGCACTAGAGAGTGGAGATTATAAGGATTCACCTAATAGTTGAAAAATTTCACAAACAAAAGAGTCATTTTTACACTGGAAAATGCTCTGAATGGAATATTTGTTGAACACTGCATGCCCCTTGGAAGTCAGTGGAGCACTTGAATCCCCTCTTACCTTCTAAGATTTTATTAACAAAAATCTAGTCAGTTTGCATGATTTGTAGCCTCCTATTTGATCTTTTTAGGTCAGGATGTTCTTCAGCATCCTCAGTGGAACATAAGCAGAAGAGTTATATATTTGTACTTCCAGATGCCTACAAGGGTTTTTCCATTTTATTATAATTCACCAAACTGAAGTAGTATTCAACTAATAAAATACACTCTTAACTCTAACAGGCCTATAATATCAGTCAGAATATAAGTCAGAATATCAGAGCCACTGGTGTAAATGCAAACATGTCAAAACTTGAATGTCTGGTGACAAGTAATTCATTGGCTTGTATAATTTTAACCAAAATGAATTAGTTTTGTAGGGGCAATTTCTTAAGATTTTTCCAAGCAAACTATGAGGAAGAAACTACCCCAGCCTCTGCTGCTGAAGTAGCAAAAGGAGTAAAAGCAATGTTTACCAAACAGAAAGCAAACTCAAGGGAAGAAGGCTCGTTTTCAAACCTTGAAACTTGGTTCTATGTACTAAAGTAAACTGAGGACACAGTACTGTTAGCTGCTGGTGAATTCTTTTCTTTGGACTTTAAGAAGTCTGGGGATTTAATAACAGTAAAACTCCATGGATGATGGGGCAGCCTTTGTTTCAGTTGGTTATGCAGGAGAAGAAACACAACCCTATGGTACTGAGTTCCGTCTCAACTCACACTATAGTTAATGCTCCTGTACTTAGTGCCCAGGCAGAGCTTCACTGACAAGCAGAGGTTCCTACACGCACAGGCACTGACATGTCAGCACTTCAGAGGTATAATCACTGTGTCTTCAGCGGGGGGAGGAAAGAACTGTGAGAAAAAATCTTGGGGCCAAAAACTGCCTAGAGCCTAAACACTGGCAATGACTTCACTTTTCTGTTTAAGACAGAAAGGAAGGTAGGAAGTCCTATTATGCGCAGGGAAGGAAAAAAAGTCCTGGAGGCTCATTGGTGAAGTCTATGAATTGAAAAGTACTAATTTAACACACGGGTAGTAAGTGGAATGATGGCATCTCTTCAAATGAATTCATAAACTAAAAGGTATTTCACATTCTTAAGGGAATATTTTTGTTGGTTACAAAGAAATTAACAAAACTGAAAACCTCTGAGTAATACATTGTAATTGGATTCACAGGTTATCGCTGAATGCTTGTGTTAAAGGAGGAAAGTAAAATCTGCAAAGGTTTTGAGCTTAAAATGAAAACTGTAGCAAGTCATTCTCAAAGACAGTTTAGTTCTTGGCAACTCTTCTAAGAACATGACTGATCTCTGGCCACATAAAAGAAGAGCCTATACTTAGTGCCTCCAATAAATTGAAGGTTTGGATATTCCTAGAGGGTGCAGAGAATATGGGGAAAATGTAGCTTTTTAAAACAGATTTTTTTTAAAAATGCCAGATATTTTGTTTTATACAGTTACTGTGCTCAACACAGTGAACGCTGGGTGAAATGCACTGTATATGGAATAGAAGTCAGACTAGGTGAGCCCTTCCGACTGGAGATAAAACTTAACTGAGTTTTATGGGACTCAGTAACAAAGACATCTGGCCAAAACAAGTTCTGTGAGAGTATTCCTTTGCATTATAGTTGTGTATTTAATGAGACTTCATACTTTTACTGTAAATTAGTATCTGTATCAAATTACTTTCCTTACCAGGTTGTTTCCCATCTGCTTCTTGTTCCGTTTTGCTTCATAATTCGCTTCTTTCATATCCTTTTCTCCAATTGCTTACCCTTCTCCACTTTACTGTGCCCACCTACTTACTTTCTTTCGGTTTTTACTTGTGTATCACAATTCATTTCCCTTCTTTCCATCATCATCTTCAGAAAATAGATACTGATAATGTAGCATTTTGCTGCTTTGCCTGCATTACTAAACATATTTTAAAGCTGGGAGATTGACACAGGTAATAAATAATTTGCTGGTTTGCTAGTGCATCTTTAAAATATGTGTCACTGCTAAAAACAGGACAGAGATCTGCGTTACTGGACAAAGCCCTAACTTCACATTTTTCTTCTTTTTTACAAAACTGAAGGACCTTTTATTACAATTGTAAATACAAACTACTCTTTCAGAGATATACGTACCATTTCATAAGTGAGAAATCCAATAGAACAGTTTTGGAAGGCTTTTCTCTCATTCCCCATCTCTGCTTTCAAGAGGCACCCATGTTAGGTACTCTGCCAGTGTTCAAGCAGTCAGTAAGCACATTGGCACCACTTCCATTAAATGGAAGTTCTTTTACAGAAGTGCAACACTTCTAAATCCACTCCGGCCTTTTTCATACATGAGTTAACTTTCATTTCTGTGGTTTTGTCCTCTGCGTTAAATTGCCATGCCATGCTCCAAATTATATGTTGAACTGCCTTCCAGCGCACTCTCTACAGAGGATGCAGAAGACACAGAAGTGTCACACAGAACTCACTGATCATGCTGTGATTTATTAAGAAATAATGAAGAAACTGATCTACATTAGCTTCAAAGCTTTCAATTGGGCCCTTTGAGAATAGATGAAATTGGATTGCATGATATTATGAGCTAGCAGATTTAAAGAACTCTTTAACTTTGGGTTACAAAAGATCCTGAAGATATTTAGTTTTTTAAAAAAATCAGTCATTCCCCTATTTGGGAAGGCAAGAAGAGCAAAGCAACCATTTTACAAAGCTGAACTACTAAGCTCCTAGCCAGCTTCCTCATCTATTTTGCAGTGAATTAAATAATTGTTTATACATGTGACATTCTCACCACAGGATTAAATTCATAGTTATTCATTGTAGAGCAATTCAAAGTACAAACACGCATTGAAAATATGAAGGCTCTAATCAAAACTATTTATAAATAATCGGTACCAAAGTAATTTTTCTGTATCAAGAATTTACCAGTGGGAAAAAGGAAACTCTCTAAATTATTTATAACAACGCGATTAACTAGTTAATCAAATAATAATAAATTTGCTTCTTCTGTAACTTTTATTACTGCGAATTGAAGTGCATGGATATTAAGCAGGGTCTTGTTTCATGGCAGTCACAGATTTTATAGTGCATGAGAAACTGTCTTGTCTTTAATTTAAACTTTCATGACATCTAACTTTTCACTTGAGCCTGCACAGGATCAGCACTTTTGTTTTGTTTGCCTCTATGAAATTACAAAAAGAAAGCCATTTTATTTTGTAAATGAGCATTTATTTGTCTTAAAGCAAATGGTTGAGGGTACACCTTGTTCATTAGCACAATTACTGACCTAGCCAGAATTAAATGAATTCTGCATTTAAACTAATACGCTGTAAACAACAATGAATAAGGGCATCTAAACAGCAATTTAAATGCATCCATTTTGGTGGAATGAGTATTATAAAAGAGAGACTTAGTTCATATTAGAAATAATTTCCTGCCCAACTCAGCATCTTTATATCTCCTGTGCTTATTTACTTTTCATATCATTACCACTGTTGCTTTGCCAGATCTTTTTTTGAATGATAATATCAGCTTCCCTCAGCCAAGAATCTTATTTTCCGTAATTACTTCTCATATTAGAACTTTTTGGAAATTAATGGCAATTTGGCACTAGTTGTTGAGGTGATGCTGAGGACTTTCTAGACATCCAGAACTAAAACTGTACTTCAGAAGAGACAGTGGGAAGTAGTCCCACTACCAAATGTAGGTTCCTAATTCAGCCGATGACACTGACCAACTCTAAGCCAGCAATTCCATTCAGAGCACCTCTGAATTCAGTGGAGATAGAAATGTTCTGTTCACTACCGTCCACTTGTCCTGGTTTGAGGTAAAACAGAACCAATTTTCTTTTCGGTAATTTTACTTTGCAGCTAAGCCTCTTCTAACTGACTGAACTCTCTGAAATTAACAGTGTATTTTTAAGACAGTGTCGGCTTCCAGGGTGATAAAACCTGATCGTTTATAACTTATGCCAAGGAATGGTACACAGAGAGGCTCCTGCTTAGACTTATTGCTATAACAACCAAGGTCAGCTAACTGTTATACGCCACATTGGAGGGTCAGCAGTGGAAAAGTGTAGAGGGGCCGCACCTGTGGGGAGGAGTGGACAGGAGAGGTGACCCAAAACTGACCAACAGGGCTATTCCATCCCATCCACCCCATGCTCAGTATAAAAGCCAAGGGATCAATGGCCGGAGTCTGAGGAGGACTCTCTCTGTTCATCTGTCTTTGATCCCAATCTGAGCATTCCTGAATCCAGATCTAGAATCCAGTTCCTGTGCATCACTGAGCCCAATCTGGGACTTTCCCAGTGCCTGCCGGTGACGTAATGGTCATTCTGGAAGCTCAAGACGGGTTGTATATGTTGTATATATTTCATTATTTTCTTTTTATTATTTTATTAATTTTTCATCGAATTAGTTTAGTTCATTTTAAACTTGTCTCTCTCTCTCTCTCTCGCCTCTCCCTGAAGGGCAGGCTTGGGACAGCATCTGCCATTCTTTTCAGGGGCCAGTCCAGCCCAAACCACGACACCTCTGTGCGTAATTTCGGCGTTCTTTCTCTCTGGTGAGACACTGTGTGCTGCTTATTAGGGTTGATTGTCTGTTTTTTTATTTTTATATCCATATGATGACTCTAAAAAATTAGATTTCTTGTAAAAAGTGAAGGACGGTGTTGTTAGAATTATATAATGCAGAGAGTAAATCAGGATTTCCCAGAATGGCATTCATAACATTTTTGCACTAACAACTGACTTTTCAGAAAAGAGATCAGTTTAAGGCCAAATAAGGTAAGAAACAGTGACTTTACATTTTTATAACTGTTATGCGCTATACGGCCTTTTTTCATACTCTGAACAGTCAGAATTCAGTGATGAATGCGATCACTTTTTTTAGAAGTTTAATCTAGCCTGGCATTTACTTTGTGTAAAATGGGAAAATGGTCTTTTCATAGTTGGGATGGGATAGATGAGTTATACAACTGCCACGAGAGTAATTGCAGATTCGGAAAGCTGATGATGAAAAGACATTGTAGATGGGGAAAGTAATCCTACTATCTTCTCAGAGCTGTGCAAGGCTCAAAGTAGCCCTGAAGGTGAACTGGAACACTATATTCACTGTACCTATTTAGTCTTATCCTCTCCTGACCCTCCCCAGATCTCCTTCACCTAGAAATACCTATGACAGCTGTGCTGGTTCTGGCTGGGTTAGAGTTAATTTTCTTCATAGTAGCTAGTATGGGGCTATGTTTTTGATTTGTGCTAAAAACAGTGTTGATAACACAGGGACATTTTAGTTACCGCTGAGCAGCGCTTACACAGGGTCAAGGCCTTTTCTGCTGCAAATACCACCTCACCAGCAAGTAGCTGGGGGTGCACAAGAAGTTGGGAGAGGACACAGCCAGGACAGCTGACCCCAACTGACCAAAGGGCTATTCCATACCATATGACACTCATGCTCAGCAAGAAAAGCTGGGGGAAGAAAAGGGAAAGGGAGGATGTCTGGAGTTATAGCATTTGTCTTCCCAAGTAACTGTTATGCGTGATGGAGCCCTGCTTTCTTGGACATGGCTGAACACCTGCCTGCCAGTGGGAAGTAGTAAATGTATTCCTTATTTTACTTAGCTTGCGCAGCTGTTTTGCAGTTTTACCCACTAAACTGCCTTTAACTCAGTCCACAAGTTTTCTCTCCCCCATCCCACCATGGGGGAGCGAGTGAGTGGCTGTGTGGGCCGCTGAGCTGAGCTGCTAGTTGGGGTTAAACCACAACAGTATCTTATCTGTTCACCTCTGAATGAGGTGCCAACAGGCAAGTTGAAGCAACTGAATTAATATGACCCAATATAATTTAATTTGGATGGCAACGCGTTGAACACAGGTCTGTCCTCAATTACATCTGTATAAAGCCAGAAAAGTTCCGCTTAAAAGAAGCTGACTGAATGCAGAATTTGATTGACTATTTTTTATATCAAGTTAGGACGAAATGGCACAAATGTGAAGTTCGAAATCAGTGTCTCCCAACACTCCTTTTCCTACAGTGTTTCCTTGCAAACTTAGAAAATCAATATTTATACCCTGTTGGGTATAAACTGGAGGCTGAAGGATTCTGGAATAAAAGATGGTGAAAAATGTTCAGCAACTATTTAGAAGCCCTCAGAAACAACACCTACTGAATCAAAATATTATTATGTTACAGTACTGTCGTGTACGGGACACCAACTGGGATACGCACTAGTTGATCCTCCCTTCAGCCCACCTTGTGACTTTATACTCATGGTCCAATGCATCCCATAGGCAAGCTTCAGTACCTGCTGCTAAAAAACCACCTATTGCACTATAGTTTGATGGCCATACTGCTCATCATATATTCTGTTACAACATCCACTGGCCAGTATCGGGAAGAGAGAATATCCCTTCCTGGAGAAGAACTTGGCATCGCGTGCTGCAGGGCAGATGAGAGTTCTGGGCAGCTTCAGTTCAGGCCGCTGTTACAGCAACATGGAATGGAGGTCCTGAAAAACAGCTGCTGTACGTCTAATATCACGTATATGCAGACTCATGTTTGGTCCTGTAATCAATGAAAATGTGGTCTGCGCAGTTCTGAAAATAGGCAAGTATGTGTGAGAATACTGAGACATTAAAACCACCCTTCTTAAATTAATCTGAAAATTAACTTATATTAGCAATCAGATCAAAATCTAACCCAGAGATTCTCCCTGGGAAGGCTTTCCCTATGATTGCACTGCTGATCTATGCCACAGAAATTGCATAACTGTATTTTGTGACTTTATCAGGTGATCCAAATTTCCGCACAGCTCAGATGTTGATTCTATAAAGTTATTCACATACTTTAGACATCTTGATGAGAAGCCCAAATGCAGAGGCTGGTGTTGTTAAGCTGTCTATAAACATTGGCAAAGGGTGGGAGCTATTATAGGACATGGTTCAGAATAACATCTGAATTAGGTTCAAATGGAGCAGCATGAATATTCCATCTTCCTTTGTGCATCCCAAAATTGTAATTTAGATGGCATAGCCCAATACTTAGGGAGGACAAAGGCAGCCTTATGTTACCCCTCTACTTTCAGGGATGCTCTAGGTACTAAAATGGCACCCCAAATGTGGTATCATAGGCCTAGAGCCATTTATACCAACCTTATGCTGCTTTTGCACAGGTGGAATCCTGCCCTGGCCCCTTCAGTTCTGAGGTCTTTCTGAAGTTTGTGTTCTGCAGTTAGTGATCTGAAGAGTCCTGAAACAGCGCAACAGCTTCAGAGTGATTCAAGGCAGGAACCTCCAGGAGCAGCGTCTCACTGCAGAGAACCTGGTAGGGAACTTCCATAAGCTATAAATGACCCTCTGACAAACAAAAGTGAAGGTCCAACCAGCTCAGACACAGACACAGAACAGCTCTGCTGTTCATAATTCGGGGAACAGGATAATGCTCCACTGACAGCATTTTATAACCTTTGACAAGACAAATCTCTGCAGTCTCAGTCCTGCTAGTTGCTTCAGACTCCTTGCTAGACTGCACTGGGAGGCTGGTGCTTGGAAAGACAAGGCACTTGCCATGAAGAACCCTTTGGAGCATGTCAGTGACAATGCTTTTTTAAGCCAGCCTCATTTTCTCCAGCATTAAGAAAGGGTCTAATATATTTCATGACACTGTGTGGCTTAATCGCTTGTGTCTTTTTTTCCTCTGACTCTTCCAAAGTGAAGAATGTTATTTCCATATATCCTCACAGGCTATACACCATTAATGATCATCCAAGCCACAGCTGTGTATTTATTTCTGTGCATGATTTCACACTGTCTCTCTGAAGTCTTTACGTTAAAAGTCACTCAGTCTTCTCTTGAAAATGTGAATAAGAGGCCAGCTGATATGTTCCCAAAGATAATCAAATTCTGCAAGAAGTGTCTGTGCTGGTTTTTATACACTAGTCTTGCCTCCAAGGACAGAATTACTTTTTAAATCTAAGTGTTAAAGCAAGTCAAAGGCAGGAAGGTGAATCAACTAGGTACTCACATTAGGATGAGATAACTCAATGCTTTCGTACTGCAGGATAGCTATTTCATGATCTTTTGCTTGCAAAGGGAAACAGCAGTTCTGATTAAACACTATTTTATCTGTGCTCTTTGTAAGCATAACTCAGTGAAGATGATGGTATGATATGGCTGAGTTTTGAAGGCTTGTGCTTAGAAGACATATGTCTTTAAGGGTAGTACCTTACGTGGATTCTCTCCTAATTAAGAACACCTGTAGAGGCCTGACCAGACCCTGTGGTTCAGCAGCAAAACTGCCGAAGGGCTCTGAAAAGGCAGAAACTTTGCATTGTCTTTTAACCTAAATTATAACAGGGTTCAAGCCTGTGCCAAGCGGAGTAAAGCTATATAATTTATGAGCTATGAGGGCAGCTCTGGGCCCCTCTGTGGTGATTTTTATCAGTGTGGTAGAATAAACAGTCCTTTACTTGAACATTGGGAACAGGGAGCACTGGGAGGCCTGCCGTATAAAGGGGATCCAGCCCGTGCTAGTATCTATGTAGCCCACGGATATTCAGGTAAGTCTGTTTGCATTCCTATTCTTTTTTGAGCAATGGCTGAGGAAGAGGTTATGCTGAGCTCTTTTGCAGTGTGTGAAAGACCGAGCATGGGCTGTATGCGGCATGACTCTGTGAGGTCCAGTTTGAAGACAATGATTTGTTTTTTGCTGTTAAAGTTTTAAGCCTGATAGAGAGGATCTTTTCTACTTTGTTTGATTCATTGTCTGCCTTTGTTTTGGAAGGCTCAGTTATGCCAAACCTCACCAGTGGTGTAGTGGCACTACCCACAGTAATACAAAATGTACTCAGCTGTAATGATGGGTTTGGGCCCTTGCTTTTTCTGTGTTTTGAAGAAGTCTTATTCCTATGCACAAGCAGGTATTATTTAAGGACTGGTCCATGAGTCAAGTGGAAAACTATTAGATATAAGCAGAACATAAAAAGAATTCTTTTATTTGTTTTATGACTATATAATACATAATGACATAATACAGTCATATATAAACCATAAAAGATGGTTTGTAATAAACTCAAAATGACTGCATAGAACAGAACTCAACATATTAATTCTGTTAGGGTTTGGGGGTCTTTGGGAGAGTTAAACGATAAGCTATTGCTGCAGCTGCGTGTTCTTTTCAGCAAATACTAGGCAAAAGGTGAGAATAGCCTAAAAATATTAGCTAACTGGAAACAGAACTATGGCAATGTCCAGTTGACATGTTTCTGTCTCAGAAGGTTGGGGGGTTTTGTGGTGTGGAGGTTTTGGGGAGTTTGTGGGGGTGGGGGGGTTGGTGTTGGTTGTTTTTTTTTTAGAGGTTATTTTGACTCTAATCATTATAGGAAAAGGGACACTTTGAAAATCTTAGCGCTTGTTGTTGTTGCATTGATTTCCAGTAGCTTTTTCTCTTTCCTTTGCATCTCCTGCAAAAGAAGTTTATGGTACAGTGAAAACTTTGAAGGCTTGTGTTGTTCAAAAGTGCATCTTTAAGTACATATGGTTAAAAGGCCTGTGCTTTTACCTGAACAACAGGGTAATCTTGAGAACTCTTTCTTGATACTAGCAGTAACTAGAATATTGACTTTCCTTGGGCATCCTGTTCTGAAAACTTAATTCTGGCCTAGCTTCATGTATTCACACAAAACATGTGGCACATCCACCACTATGAGGTAGGAGTTCCCCCCAATGCTTGCTTTAGGAGGAGAAGGGATAATGTGTTCTGAAGTAATAGATTCTGGGCTTTACTCAGTGCTTTCCTTTTCAAGGTTTTCAATTTATTGTGTATCTGATTAAGCAAAACAACGGAACCACTTCTCAGATAGTGTTAAGCATCACATATCGATGGGCTGTTAAGATGTGTAGATATATAGCCCCATTTATAGGCTGTGTTTCTTGAAAAGAGGCTAACTTGATGTATTGTTCCTGTAACGAGTCTGTTTCTTTGTCCATTTCCCTATCACTTCCATCCTCTCCCTCTTGACACTAGAAAGTCAAAAACTTACTTGCTGTCTTTTTGCAGATGTGTAAGAGCTGTACTGCTGACAGATAGGTCTAGTCCTGTAAGTGGAATTACATGCTTTACTTGAGTCCCCATACCAGATGTGAAATCTAAAAAGTATGTTGAACTCGAGACTTCCTAAAGGTGTACTTATAGTTCATAACAGCTTTATTTAGCAAATGTAATGATCTGTTCTGTGTTGTTTTCAAGAGATATACTGGAGCCCCGGGAAAGTCAGAGGAAACCCACCTTATTGAAGTAGGAAGTGGCTCCTTATTCTTGCTCCAATAAGTAAAGTCTGCGTGCTAATTTTGACAGAGGTTGGTTTAGGTGATTTTACAAAAGGCTGCTTTGCCAGTTGCTGCTGTTTTGTGTTGTGGTAGTCAACTTGTAGTAGCAGTCAGACGTTACCCGTCGTGTCAATACTGCCCTAGAACAGTCTGACCATGTCATCTCAGTCAGGAATAGAATTCAGGCAAATCACCAGACCTTAAAACAGCCTTGAATATCTCCTAACAGGTTTTGGATAACACTCTATGGGAGGTCTGTTCAATCGGGGTACAGATCGAATATTCTTTAAGACAACACTTTGGGACATCAACATTGCTAATGAGTATAGATGTGAAAACCTACTGAAACTTCTGAAAGTCCTGCCAAAAAAAAAAAAAAAAACAAAAAAACAAAAAACAAAAATCAAACATTATTTCAGTGTAAGGAATCAGTTTTCAAGCAATGTAAATAAGCACTATTCCAGTAATTGCAGCCTAGTGCTGGGGATCTACATTCTAGCTTCAGTGGCGCACAAGCGAAGTCAGCTACAGCAGGTTGCCCAGGACCATGTCCGAATGGTTTTTGAGCATCTCCACAGATGGAAACTCCACAGCCTCTCTGGACAACCCGTTCCACTGTTTGACCACAAGCTTATTTTAAAAACAAAAAAAAAAAAAACACACAAAAAAAGTGTTGCGTTCAGGTTTAATTTCCCAATTTTTTAGTTTGTGCCTATTGTCTTGTCACAGGGCACCACTGTAAAGAATCTGGTTCTGTCCTCTTTATAGCTTGTTAGCACCAAGACAGACAGTTGTAAAGGAGATGATTAACACAAGCTAGCTCTGTGCTGTTCTCTTTTGTCTGGCAATTTCCCCAGGGTCCAAAGCCGCATCTGCTTCAGTAAACAAGACCCACTGAGTCCCTCTGCTGTACTCCCCACCAAAGACAGAGCTTTGAAATACCTGCATCTTAAAGATGCTCTTCTTTACTTCAGTAATTTTAAAGCTGTAAAACTTAGTTTCCTCAACTGACTTAAAGAGTCACGGCATTCCAGCATGAGCTGTCTTTCATTTTCATGTTGACTCTCTCTGTGCTTGTCAGTTTAAAACTTTAGAAAGTTTGTAGTTCTGCCTGAATGCATTAGTTAAGGGAAACAGGTCATCTAAATCTCTGCAAACTTTGGCTGCAACAGAGATTCCCTATTGCATATCTCCAGGAAGAATAAAATGTAAAATGACCTTAAAAGCCTTTGTTGGTTTTGGTTCCTGGTGGTTACTGTTAAAACAGCTGCAATAGTTGGTGTCTTAATTTAAATTAAAAAACAACTCTTTGAAGTTGCTCTATTTTCTTATTTTCCCTGTAACGTTACATGCTAACTGCTGCAGAGGTAGGGGTGGGAAGATACATTTCAAGCTCAGCTTGCCAGTTGCAGCAGAAGGAAACTTGTTATTTAAAAGCTTTTTCTTGATATAAAGCTGGAGCCCTGCCCTCATTAAGCACTGCCAGTTGACATAACTCTTGTGCTGCCCAGTTATCCTCCATAAGTCTGGGATAAGAAGCACTTCTTGATAAACGATTAAGAGGGAGACTCTTAGAAATGTTTTACAACATTAGGTAAGAACTGAGTCAGGCTGTAGGCTGTCCTTGGACTTGAAACAACCAGGGCCAGAGTTCCAGCCCGAACATGAGCTTGGTGCTCTCATCTTGGAGTTCTTCAAAATTTTAAGCCATTATGGTCTATGACTAACTCTGCAGCTTAGATTGGCACAGTCTCAAAGGAAGGTACTTCCCTGCATCTGGAAAAAAGTGGACGCAGTCAATGGCCTTTTAAAGCATACTGCAAGAAAACTATACAACAGCTAGAGGCGTCATGTGTAGGTTGTTTAATTTCTTCAGCATCATTATCCTTTTAATAAGTGTGTGCAAGTACCATAATTCTCCTTTCAGAAATCCAGTAGAAGACTAAACGCTTGACTGGTTCTGGGCAATCACTTCTGTGGAATCTGTACTGTGTTGTACATTTAATGCAATGGGTTTGTTCTGTCAACAGAAGATCAAGGTCAGATTTCTCTTGTAGGATCTGAGCATCAAGAAAAGTTAAAGTAGCTTTTGATTAAAAACTTTTAATATATGAAGTATCCTATCTAATGCTGATAGGGTTGTTCATAGTGTGATTGAATAATAGCATAACTTTATACTAACAACACCTGCAAAATATATGTTATATAAGTGTATAAAAAACATACATGGCTAGCCTCACTGAGTGATTATGCAGGTTGTAACATCCACTGTGGCTCACATTCCATTTTTGTTGTACCTTGCTGCTCACTGTTAGTCTGTTTAGCTTTGATCCAGAAAGCAAAATTAGCTTTTTAAATAACAAACAGAAGAGAAAAAATTATTATCAAAGGCAGTTTGGAAGCTTCCTTCTCCCCTGTTCCCCAAGACTTGATCTGAGATGGATATTCTCCTTGGTTTGAAAGGAGGATCAGAAAATTGTGCCTTAGAGTGATTTAACGTTATATCAGACAAGCTTTGTCCCTGAAAAAAGGTGTGCAAGTTATAACAGTCGAGGTGGCCACTTTGTTTATCACAAGCACAGAACACTGGCCAGATGAACCAGGCAGCATTCTCCTTAGGTATTTGAAGGCATGCTACGAGCTATGGTGGATTTTTCTGTACTACATTATGGGATGTCTCCCAGAAATAGACGAATGTGGAATATGATTCTTCTATTTTATTTCTTTTTCTACATTGTCCATGTTTTGCCACCTGACACACAACAGCAGTTTGTGTATAGGTTTTCTGTTGCTTTGTATAAGTCTTCAATAACCAGGAAAATCTGCTGGTCAGATTCCAGGATATATATGGGTCAGGAATATTTCATACTCACCAAGTTGTCTAATGTCTGTCTAGACATTGTCCATTTCAGGATATTTTTTTTTCATTCACATCATTGCTCACCTGACAATTGTGAAGGTCCTAAGGTCCTAGCACCTGACCAAGAAGCACTTAGACCTCACCTTCTCGTCTTATTTTCTGTAATGTTTGCATTTAAGACTCAGTGCTGCTAACACAGAATTGAGTTGGAGTTAGTCATAACTAAGATCACTGTCTACCTATCTCTACCAAAATGTTCGGAGCATTTTTACACTTTAGCAAAGCCCCATTAAAAGGCTATTTGTGCTTAAAGTCAGGGAACTGTATGAAACAGTTCTTGTCATAGGACAGGACAGTGGAAGTCTGCCAAAATCACTTCCTTCAAAAGCTTCTGTTGGAGATCCTCTGTCTCGACTTGGTGCTGGGGGCCTTTTCTGTATCTTGTTGGTCATTATATTGCTGTGACTCTTCTCCAAATCAGACAGAGTAAGTAGCTCACCAAACTGAGCAAGCAAGCAAGCTTGGAAGCACTGTAGGGTGTGTACTATAGGGAATATGCATTCTACAATGTGAATCGCCAACAATAAAATGAGAAGGTAATAACTGCCTAAGTGCAATGTGTTGGTGAGTACAGAGGTAAGCCCACCCTGGAACAAAGCAGTGCATGGTGCGGTAGCTGCTGAAAGACTGCTCATAGCAGACATCAGGAATCTGTCTTCACACAAACAAAATCCCTGCAAGTTAAACCAGTGCCATGAACTAAAAGGCCAAGAAGTCATGATGAAAAAATATGAATCTGTAAATCATCAACTTGAATCAGTCTACACTGAGGCAGGAAAGGCAATAGGCTTGGGAAATCTGAGTGCTGTCTGCTTTGTGCTCCTTGTGCTGTAAGGCCTTCAGGGGAGGGAATCGCTTTCTGTGATGGTGGAAGATGATCTGGATGCTTCCTTAATGAGGTTATTCTTGGCTAGTTGAGCAGCTGGCTACAGTCACAGCAATACTGCATAGTAGGTGTCTTGAAGATCAGGAAATGGCAGCACAGTTACCAGTCAGGCACAGTGTGTCTTCTGTTGAACTTCTGTACCCTATTTAATCCTTAAGAAAATGAGATGAAATATAGTGGTGCTATTTAACTAGGAGAATTTCTTAGATGGCGAAAGGAAAAAATCCTGCTGCTAGCACAGGTCTTGCAGTAGTGAGACATCATCAGGAAGGTGCACTAAAGCAGGACAGGCTGCCAGAACAGAGCAATGCCTGGTGTTGATGCTGCTACTGGCTGAGCAGCTGCCTCTGTAAGGCAAAGGGAAATCTGTAAGAAATCAGTGGATGGCTGGGATTATACTTGTTCCTAGAATCAAAACCTGAGGAAAGAGGGCAGGAAATATTTGGGGATATGGAGGGAGGCAAACCCATTTTGCACAGAAACAGTGTGTTTGAAGAGCAAGCCTAAAATAGGTATTGTCAGGCATGGACTATACAGTATGAGGAGGTTTTGTATAGTACTGTATAGTTTTGGGTTTTCTTCAAAAGACAACAACAGACAGCTGTCCCCTGGGTAACTGTTTAGAAGAGATTAAAATGGTGCTACAAGGACTAAAAAGAAGCAAATCCAAAGTGTGGATTCTGGCTGTGCACACCAAACTCACAGTAAGCCAGAAATAAAATAAAGCTTAGGTTGGCAACCTCACTTAGGGGACAGGGATTACGGTACTGTTATAATTGACTTCAAATGCAGCTTGGTTGATTGTAATGAAAGGACTAGGGAAAAACTAATTGCATTGTCTGTAAGACTTCTGTCATACTCAAGACAAATATTTCAATTTTGATTAAAATATATGGATTCCTTCCCTCCTTTACTTAAGCATTTCCTGTATAAAGTTGCTACAACCCTTTCTCTTTATCAGTGTAAAATTCTAACCCTGAAACTTTGCTACAGAATTGCTGTATCCACTTTTCCTTTCAGCTAAACCATAAAATTCCACATGCGCGAAGTAGCTTGTGTGTTTTACAGGTTCAGAGCCACACTGTTGTAGTAACTTTAACCTTACAACCTCTTTGGTACTGCCATGGTCTGTCTTCCTTGAACATTTCCATTGATGGATATTGCTTATTCACAGTGAGCTTCAGCACAGTTCAGCTGGAGATACTCTAGTTTGGATCCATTATTCAAACAGAAATTTCAGGGTACTTCTTTAAATGTTAGCTTTGATTTATGATTTCTTTTTAATCTGTGCTAATTTTGGGGCTACTTGGCAGTAATATATAGCTTGAGAAAGAGCATTAGTGACTCAAATGTTGTTGCCAGGTTTCTGTGGTTTACTTTTGCCCATACCAAGCATTAAGCAATTAATCTCAAGGTTTTAGGCATGGTAAAACAAAACAGCCTCTCAGATGTGGCTTACTGTCAGTTTGAGAAAACTTTCAATGGCAATGAGGAATTTGAAAGAAAGAACAGAATAAATATTTACAAACAATAACTATATGACAAAATGCTTCTGTAAGCAGAGACTAAACTTAGCATTTGCAAGATTTTTACCTGTTTTCTGAGTATTCTGAAGCACAGGGAAACCATTTGATAGGTCAAACTAAAGATCTTGTATGAGTTTTTTTACAGTTCTTACATGTATGTTCTTATAACCTCTTCCTGAAAACTACATGATTCTTTTTTTTTTTAAATATTTTATTCTCCATTTGAGAAGGTTTGGTAGACATGCCTCAGGTGAAAAGTTGTCTTTGAAATTGGTGCCAGGTATTGTACAGATGAATTAAATTGCCTACAGCAAATGTTGAGTGAACAGTGGGTATACAGCATATGGCTATCCACGCTAAATGAAAGTGACTTTTCCTTTAGTGGGTATAGATAGCCATATCACGGTGCATAGCTAAAGCACTGCACTGACTTTTTTCATGCTACAAAATGGGAGAAACTCATTGGAAAACACTAGAGAAAGACCACAAGAATTTTTTGGGTTTTCTTGCTCTGCATCATCTTAATATGTTGCGTATTTTTAATTATGTAAGCCAGAATAAACCAGCTACAGAACCATTTTCAAAGTGCTGGATGACACAGGACAGTAACCACTTGCATGTCTGGGCCAGGCATGAACTTTCCGGCACTGCTGCATGACTTGCCCAGCTTGTTTAAAACCAGGCTAAACTGTGGGACGCAATAGTTTGCAGGTCCACTAACAAACTGTGCACCGTGCTGACCTCTGATACCGAGGACACAAGTGTGCATGCATGCTGAGGAACGCTTGAAAAGCCTTTGAAAATACTCATCCTGACAAGCCTCTGAGCTACTGGCTGGAGTGAGCAGTTGGACTGGAGCCTGGCTGCACATGAATGCCTGGCACATGGGACACAGCACCTCTCACTTGGGACGCATAAACCAGGGGTTGGGGATCACTCATGTGCTGTCAGGTTCCAGCCTCAGCTACAAGTGGCTGCCCTGCAGCTGCAGAATGTGCCAGCAATCAGACAGCTCAGCTGGCACCACAGGTGAACTGCATTGGAGCACATCAGACTGTCTCCATGGCAAGCAGCAGATGCTGCAGCCTCTGCTTGTCAGCTAAAAGTTGTGCTTCTTCAGCAGTGCTTAAAGACAAGGGCAGCCACTCAGGAAACAACCTCATGTCTTCCATGTTTCCTGGTGAAATAAGTCTTTTCAGCCTTCATTTTGGGTGTGCCTAGGCTTCCTCCCCTTCTTTGGTGAAATCCCAGAACTGTGCCTGAGACCATGCTGAAGCCTGAAGTGTGAATGCTGCAAATCTTCATGAGCCAAATTGGCTCATGCCAATTCAGCTTCAAGTGGGTTTTTCTAATGGGTCAAGATGATCAAGAGCATGTAGAAGCCCACAGAAAGACTGGCCAATGGCCAGTGCAAAATGCCAACGCTGGGTGGCCAGAAAACAGCTCCAGAAAAGCACTGCTTGATGTCATTCTTTGCTGAGACCTAGGATGAACTGTGTGTGTGTAGGTGACAACGTAAAAAAAAAAAAGGGTATTTAAACCATCAAATTGCTTGAAGTAAACAAAGATTTTGATGATACAGGTTGCTTTAAAAATATAACTGTGCCTTCAACATAAGTATAAACCAGGCCTAACATTTTTCTTTCCCATCTGTCTAGGCATATATTCTGACTTCATGAGGGATTGGAAGGGTTGCTTGTTTTTTGGGTTGGGTTTTTATTCTGAGAAATGAGTGGGAGTTAAGGAAAAATGTTTGAACAATACTCTGTTGTTATTGGAAAGTTTCTTAATAATGATAGTTCAGAGAAAACTTAGCAGAGTGTTAGCAGAAGTGTAAAAGGAAGCCAGGTAAAAATGGCTTTTGCAGAGAAGGTTGCAAATGTTTTTGGATTTCCTGTCATGAGACGTGCTTTGAAGTTCTCATATGGGGAAATCAAAGAGGTTGAGGGGAAACTTAACCATTTGCCAAATACTTTCAATATTTCTAACAGGTGTGCAGAAGGAACATAATCTCTGCTATAGCTTTTGCGAGCTTCATTAGAACGCAATGTTAAGGACTTAAAATAATCTAGCTTTGTAGGATTATATTGTCTCATTTTCCCCTGACAGCTTTGGAGATGTTGGCCACTTTCAACTTGAATTTGGCAGGAGAGCTTGTAAAGATAGTGAAGTTCACCAGAGTTTTATGAGAGCCATTGTATGAGCAGGGAAGAGAGTTCTTATATCTAGTGCTAGAGAAGCTGCCTGTGAATATGTTAGGTGATGTCCATGCTGATCCCAGTAAGATTTGAGATGAGCTGCAGGATCTTCTCCCAATAACCATGGTGTGGCACAAGAAACATGGGGGCATACAGTAGGAGAAGCTAAGAGTGAGTCTGAGAGTAAAAGTATGGTTTCTATTTTCTAACAGACTTGTTCTGTGCTGCTAATGAAGTAATTTTAAACCTGCTTTTTGTAACAGCTCTCTAACATACCCTGCCAATGCTGTAAATACTCCAATTAACATTTTGGAAGTTGTGAGGATTCGGGACTGTTACTAAGGGGAATTCCTAGCTGGAGATGAGCCTTCTCTCCAAAAAGCAAGGAACATACTTGATCTGATGGGGAAAGAGCTGTTCTCCTACTATTTAACAAAGCAGAAATGCCACTTTTCTCCTCCTGTATGAAGCAATCGAATCTGCTTTCTTACAGCATGTCTGCAGCACCACTTTCCTACTTAATACATGTATCCCAAACAACGCTCAGTTATGTTGTTCCCCAAAACCCCTTCCCCTATCTTCATGTTACCTATTATCATCCCATTCATTTTAAATAGTTGGTATCTGTAGTTACCTCTTATCTTTATCCACTTAGGGATCCTATCTATCCTACTCTTGTAGACCCATTTCCTGTTCTTGTGAGCCCTTGGAATCCTTTATGCCTTTCCATGTACGTGTTCACAAGCTACTTTTTAGGGTCCAGCTGTCACTGTAAGATAAAGACTGAATGCAAAATGAACTAAATATAGATGTTCCACAGGGAAGGACCTTTACCGATAAGGCCATCAAATTACAGGAAAAAATAGAGATGTGGAACGTGAGTCCTGTACAGCCAAGAGCAATTGATAGTATTCAAACAATGGCTAAACCAGCTGGGTAACAAAACAAGGTCCAATATAGCCAGGAAAAAAAAAAAAACAAAACAAAACAAACCACACAAACAACGCAGCAAACTAAGTAGCGCTGTTCAGGCAGCCTTGTGTCGCCTCCTACCTAGTTAACTGAGATGTAGTCTGGGCTTTCGCCTGCTGCCCAAAAGGCTTGATTATTGTGGGGGCTCCCTCAAGGAAGAAGGCCGGCACCATGGATGTTGTTACTAGCAAACCTATGATGATGGTGGGTATCTGCTATGGGTGGGACAGGAAGGACAGCTGTTTCAGAAGTGGGCAGAAACTCAGACATTTTCCAAAAGACTAGGCTGTTCCTTTCTCTCAGCCCTGGCACTCTGTACCCTTGTGATGAGACACCACAAGGTCATGGACTGGAAGGAGGGGTTGAAGTAGTCAATAAATTGCAGTGTAGGCAACAAGTATATCAACCCTTGAGAGCAGTGCAGTCACAGTAATATACATTGGCAGGGACCTCTGGAGATCACCTTGTCATAGACGCTGGATCCAATCAGCCATGGCTCTGTCTACGCGAGTCCTTAAAATCTTCCAAGGTGTGGAAATTCTGCTGTTTCTTTGGGTAACTTGTTCTAGTGCTGCACAACTATACTCCTTGTGAAGCTTTTCCTAACATCCATTTTTAATCTCCCAATCTGCAATTTCCCTTTGTCATATCATCTGTCACTATCGAGAGTAGGTTTTTCAAGGGGTGGGGGGCAGGCTATGGCAAAGTATGACCTTGTATATGTACACTGTGGATCACCAGGAAGTAGGAGCTGGAGTGAATAACATTCCACATGAAATTCACCACTAGTTGTGCCCATAATGTGCATATACATAGAAATCCTACCACTCTTCTCCACCTGAATTCTTGATCTAAAACTGGGATCCTGTGATGAAGTAAACTCCTAAGATTCACCCCATTTAATAGGGTTTGCCAAGGGATAGGAGGAGGACAGTAAATGAAGAGCCAGCTTTATTTCTACAGCTGCCATTTTAAAGCATTGTGGAAACGATAGCTGAAATGACAGCCCTACAATGACTTTGAGTTGTTTTGGAGAAGCTGTGGAAAACAAATCATCAGAAAATAGACTGTAATAGAGATGCTAAGTAAGGACAATAAGCTGCAAGATGCTCTGAAGTCCATGGTTAAAATACTGGCTTGGGATAGGATAGATTGAACTGGCTAATGTGTGTTTAACTTTAAATGTAGAGGCAATCATTTGCATATTGCTGAGGTTAGAATAAGATTTAGGGAAAAAAAAAAAATCTGTACAAACCATTGTTCTGTTCTCTCTTTGTTAGTCTGTAGAGCTAGAAGAAGTGCTGAGGTTGGAAGGTCTATAGAGTCTGCATTCATCTTGCTGAGTGTAGAGGTCACTCGTATTTTTAAGTCATTAACATCACAGAAATAAGATTTTACACACAGAAAAAAAAAATAAAAGGAGCAGGGGAGCCTGCAGACTCGTTTCCGACACAATTTTGCATGGGACCTAGCTAGTACAAGGGCTAGCTTGTTCACAATCAAACAGCTTATCTATTCTTGCAGACCCTTCATTGACTTTTGTTTCATTTGAGTCCTCTTCAAAATACTTTCTGGCTTTCTGCCTTAAAACTCCTCCTCTTCCTTAATGTCCATAAGAAGACAATCCTTGAGAGTTTAGGAAAAAATTATAGGCTGCTCCTTCTTTCAGTGCCTTCCCTGGTCCAATGTTCGCTTTACTAGGAACGTCCATCTTTGCCTCTTGAGTTACGGATACACTGTCTAGTCTGAAGAGCTATGAATAGACCCAATCAGTGCTAGGAACTAGAAGGAACCTGGGCATAATCAGCAAGTATAAACGTATACCACTGCCAGACATTAAGATGCTGGGGCTTCCAAGTGGCATTTATGAGCTTCTATCAAAAGCTTATAACTTGGCGAAACTTGGATGGATTATTTTTATTTTTTTTCTTGGAACAGCACAGGATCCCTCCCTGGCATGTGTTCCTCTCATTCTGTTTTCATACATATAGTCTGCTGCGTGAGGCATAGGAAAAAACCCGTTACCATAATTCTTGGTAAATTGCTAGAATTCACAGAGCTTTCTAAACACACATTATTAAAAAAAAAATTAATAAAATCCACTCATCTGTACATTGAGCATGGAATATTTAAGCCCAAATGGCTGAAATCTTGCAAAATTATAAACATTTGTAAGTGCATCTTGTGAGAAAGAAGTGACGAGCAAGTAACACTTATTAAGGTTACAAGCTTTGCCATTAACCAGCTCAGATCATGTTTTATCTGTTGTGTTCACTTACCTGTTACGAGACTAAGTGAGAAATGAGATTTGATTCTTGGAGGGTTTAAATCTTGACATCTGAAGTGCAGTATGCTTTTAAAGAGTGATTAGTACATATTGGAAAACATTATAAAACACTATCTGTTTCTCTAAGTTCACATCAAAGGTGATTAATCTCATAAACGAAAATCCTATTATCACTATTTTAAGTGTTAAGCTTGAACTCAGATCAGAGTTGAAAGCCAAGATAGGTTCCTTCATTCTGGTTCGTCATCAATAATGAAATGTATGTAGGTCAAACTAGATTTTCATTGACAAAAACATAAATGTATAGAGTTATTGTTGTCTGAAAAAAAAAAAAAAGCAATTATCCTCCCAGCTTCCATATTTTTGATGGTTTTTAAGCAAGTTTTCAGCACATCCTTGGCTGGACCTGCAGAGCTGACAAAATAAAAACAGCAAAACCCTTGCATTAGTACAGGAAGCTATTAATATACCAGGATACAGAATTCATCAAATGCATGAGCTGAATATAAAGGTGAGACAAAGAAAGATGGAGTACGAGATACTCTGAAATGTATTGCTATTGATTGATGTTGTTGGAAATGCCTATACCAAATGGTGCAAAGGTAGTGGAGGTGGTGAACAGCTAGGCATTAGTAAGGTATGATCTCTTCGTGTTTTAGAACTGATAGCATAGAGGCAAAGATCAGGAACTTGACTGGAAGTAGTGTACTGGCTGTATTTTTGTCTGTAAGTAAATCAATAAACAGGATTTTTCCTAATAAACTCTCCAAAGGTAATCCTGCTGATCTGCATAACTACACTGTACACAGTAACAGTAAGACTCGAGGGTCTATGTGCCTTGTGTAGATTTCAAGCCTCCAGTTACGATTTGTGTTGCTCAAAGAACGTGGCATCTTACATAGCCTGTCTAATCAAGAGATTACAAAAACACTAACCATTATTGTTTAGGAAGTAAACTTTCATCTGCAGAAATGAAAACAGGATGTAAGCTAGCACTCATTCTGCAGCATAAAAACTGCTTACAGTAAAGATCCCCTATGGGACCGTACACAGCTTTGGGCTAGAGGGAAGCTTGATAGACAGAGCCATTAGCTTCCCTTTCTCTTGCCAGTTTCTCTGTAGTGGAGCAAAGCTTTGAGCAGTTATATACCATATCAGATGCAGTGGGGAGGAAAGGAGATGTGAGAGAGATGTTTATTTTAAGAACTGAGTGTAGCTCCGTTTGTTAATCTCTAGGAGTACACTATCTCTCTATGTCCTGTGTTCAAATATTTATTAATATTCTAACTGAGCCACAGATGTTCGGTTTAAAAATGGTGTAAGGAAATTGGGGGCTGGAGTCAAAAAGCTTCCAATTCACAAGTTTTAGGAAAATAAATTAGAGCTAGTGGAGAATGAAGACAAAATTAAGCCAGTACAAAAGTACTATACAGAAATCTCAGCACACAAGCAACACTTCAGGAATCTCATGCAGAGCAGGAAGTTACCTTAAAGCTCTTGGCGCTCTCTCTGTTCCAGTGAAGTAATGGAAATGGACTTGGGAGAAGTATTTGACCTCCTTGACCTAAAGGTGGTTTGAGCCCTGCTGCTACTTCAGCTAGTGGTGAACTAGTGACATGAAGCTTGCAGAAGACGTAGTAACATAGTTATGACTCAGAGAGAAAACAGACTTCTGTAACAGAAAGATGCAGTTCTTAAGGGGTGGCAGTTGATGGTCAAGTAAAGGATAGAGAGTGAGACACAAGACAGGTGAAGGAGAGAGCACACTTAATAAGTGTCCTGATGAAGGGGAAGGCAGCGCTCTAGGTTGACAGTAGAGAATCCAAATGAGTAAACGTAGCAGTGAAAGAAATCTTATCAGTGCCCCACTGAAGAAGCAAAAGCTTTAATCAGAGCCTGAAACAACTACAAGAAATGGAGCAGTCAGAACGGAAGGGTTGGCATGTATGTGAAATCTTGAATCGTTCCCTCATTTTCAACCCTCCTCAGTCCAATTGCTTTTCTTTCATTTTTGCTTACCCTCTCTCCCCTTCTCAGTGAAATTCCTCTGTGGTCACAAATGGTTAGTCAATTTTCCTTAGTATCAGTCCTCTTGTGATCTGATCTTTGTCTCACAGCTGAGAAATATTAAAATGGTGGGATCTCAAAAATGTTTAAATAAAAAATAATAATGCGCATGCAGACTGTCCTGTCTCACATTAGTCCTGCTTAGTCCCAAACAAAATATTCAGCACTAGGTAGTGGCCTGATCTGAACACTGGTGTGTTCAATTTGCTTTTGATTCAGTCTCAATGTAACTGACAGTAGAACCAGCTCCTCTCCATTGATGCATTTTTATACCATTAGCATCTAGACAAGCTAGCTATTTCTAAATACTATGCCATACACAAAGCAAGACTGTAAAACCATTGCAATACTAAGATTAAGGATAATCAACCCTTAAATAAGAGTCTGGTGGGGTAGGCTGCTAGTTGAAAATCTGAAATAAATGAAAGCAAGTCTTAGTTCACAGATTGACTGAACTGTGGTTTCAGCACACAAAATTACAATATTTTACAAATAGCTGCCTGCCAAATGAATCACAGTAGTAGTCTACATGGACATGCTTTATCTGTCCCTATAGTGAGGTAATGCAGCTTAGAGAGACCTTGCGTGGAAAAAAATATACTGTGTCTTTGGAAGCAATCCGCTTCAATGAAGAAACACGGATAGTATCAAGGAAGCTGAACAGACAACAAATCATTTCACTGCCTCCTCAATATAAAACTCAAGAGAGCAGAGAGTCTTAGAGCATCAGGGAAATAAATTGTGCTGGTCTTCTGACCAAAACACAAGACAAATACTGTGGCAGCATGCCCCAAGAACAAGTTCTGAAGCTTCTGGAGATATAGTAAGAATTTTAGGATCAGAAGGTGTCTACAGTGAAAACTGAAAATCATCTTTTAAGCTGAAAACTCTTAACAGGTGAAGTTCATTTCGCTTCACTGCTGCTCTCTCTAGTGAACATGGGAACAAGGAATGTACCGTTTTACACTCCATAGGACAAATCTGGGGCCTTTAGAGGAATGGAGTATGCAAGGGACTGGGTCCAGAAAATCCAACTGAAAATCCACATGCTTAGTTGGGGAACAGATGGGTAAAAACTTGAATACACAGCCTTTGAGGACTTCCATGTATGCTTATTTTATGCAAACAAATAGTCAATTTTATTTCACTGGAGTACCTCATATGTAAAGCTAAGTAAGTCTGTGTGTTCAAGTAAAATGCCCTCTGTTGATCCTGCAGGGACTAACTGCCTCTGCTGTAGAGCAGAACTTCTTGCAAGCCTGTATTGCTGCATTTAATCCTCTGTGTGTGTGTGCATTGTTGTGTGACAGTGTTGAGTCCCTGTAAGCATTCCAAAGCATTAACCCATTTCTGAGAAAGCCTTACTACTGTCCTAAAGGTAAGCATGCAGAAATGTGGAGAAATGAGCTGCTGATCTACAGGTTAAAAGATTTAATGAACAGGAATTTCCACCGTCAAGTTGCAATAAATATTGTGAGTTTTCAGTAACAGCACATTGATCTTACTCTGGTGTGAAGACTAACTGTAGCTTATTTTATCAGTATTGTGAGCTATGATCAGCAGTAATTCTTGATAGAGTTGCACTGAAAAAAGTGAATAAACTTTACGTTTCAAATAAAGGCCCAATTACTAAACATATGATTTAACAGATTGCTGGAACAGATTATATATTAAAATGAAACTGAATTGTGTTACTTCTTTAGAACACTAACCAAGGTTTAAAAATGCTGTATGAAGGAAAAGAAATTCCCCAGAATTCCACTGTCAGCAGTTTAAAATGCATTCATGACTAATTTGTGACAAGCATACAAACAACTAACTCCAGCTGAAACACATCTAGAAGATGGGTTCTTGATTGTGTTGGCTGGTATCTAACATTGTTTTTAAGCTGAATTCTGAGCCCATCTACCTGGTGTTGCCATGCTTATAAAAGTAAGGGCAATTATTATGTTAAACTTATAAAGCATTTATGATCCTCTAGATGTTAAAGGATTTTAGGAAGTGATGTGTTGGTTTATGACTTCAGGATGAAAAAGGTATGAACTTGGAAAGAAATAAATTTAAAAGTACCTTCTAGCTTTTCGATTCCAAAGGGCTTAAAGCAAGGAAATAAAACCAAAAGTTATCACATTCTTTTTTGTCATTTAGTCATGTCTAGTGTCAATAGCCTTTACCATTCCTTCAGCCTTTCTGTCCATGTTCCCAGCTATGCGAGTCATTAATTAAGCCAGCCAAACATGTTGGCTGTATTTAGTACCTCTGCAGGAATAATTAATAGAGATACTTAAAAACCTTAATAGAGGTAATTAATCACACCTTAGTTCTTGAAACCAGTCTGTCTGCTGGACATGGCATTGGTAACCAGACTTTGCTTTTCCTTTTTGTTCTTTTTCTTTATCTATTACATATAAATAGTTTTGCTTTGGTTTTTTGAGTAGTGATACTTTATGGATAGGGGTTGAAAAGTAAAACTAATTTTAAATGTCAGGCAGAAAAATTTAATTCAAGGAACTGGATTTGCAAACTTAAATAGCACTGGATTCGAGGGGTGATTTGGGTTTTGTGTGCTTTTTTGTTGTTGTTGTAAGTATTAAAATGCCCCATAATATTTGGTCTGTTTTTCTATTTCACAGGTAAGGTTTTACTGAGAAAACTTGAAGTCCAATAGCTTACAAAAGCATAATGCTCAAGTGTATTTTGAATTGCTTGTATCTGTACAACAAAGGGGGAAACTCAAAGGGGCTAGTTCTTAAATTAACTGCCTGAGCCATGTGATCTAGCAAAGCTTCCAAAGAATGAAAACTATGTTTAATCTGGTAATGACTTGTTTGATCTCTTACAACCAAAGCAACATAATTGGTCTTGATTTCTCAAGAGTTTCTGCCTCAAATCCACTTAACTTTATTCCCAACAACCTGGAAAAATTCTCCCTTACACTTCCCAACCAAAAACTTAAGGCTGACATTTTTCAGAGTCCAGTGAAGCCCAGGTGTCCAATGCCTACTGAAGTCTAGTGGAAATGAAACAGACTTTCACAAGATGCTCAGCCCAACATGTTGGCTTCTGGCTGTTTCATTTAAAGACACATTTGACTTTACTGTGGCTGTAACTGCCATGACAGAAAGCTCCGATGTTTGAAATAGATCTCAACAATCTAGTTATTCTCAGCATTGCATCTTCTTGCCACCTTGATGTTCCTCCTCTCCCCTGCCCCCTCATCTGCTGCAACCTCTGGAAACGAGCCAGAAGGACATATCCAAAGGACTGGCACCTCCAGCCTATGCCCACACACAAGTGAGCATAATTCGGCTCTTCTCAAGTTGTAGTGAACTTGTCAGGGAGCAATTGTACAGGCACACACTTCTTTTCATGCTGTACCATACTTCTGTCCAGGCCTGCTGAGGTTTGAGGGTTTTTTGCCGGATGAGAAACTTGCAGCCAGCGCTCAGCCTGGCAGTTCTCATTGGTGCTGCAGTGTGTCCTCCAGAGAATGGATAACCATGGTTAGTCAGTGTTTGAACACCTCATTCATGTCAGTAACTCAATGAAGAACTGGGGAGGGAGGGAAGGTTTCCTTTGTACTCTTTATCCAGACTCTGTTTTGAAAATTACTGTGTATTGTAACTGCTAGTGGCTGTGGCATTGATGCCTTCTACATCATAACATATTCTGCCAGTGAGGGGATCTCAGTTATTCTATGGGGCAGGTTTTTTTGGGCTGGACTTCTTTGTTTTGTTTCAGTGTGGTTTGTTTTGTGTTGTTTTTTTTTTTTTTTAACTTCCCCTTAGTGCTGCTGGCTTGCTCTCAGTTTCATTTCTAGCCTGTAATTGGCTATATATTTTTCAGTAGCTTTATATGGACCTACAGTTAGCTTGGACTCTTCTAGCATCATAATTCAAAGCGTTCCATCCTTTGCTCCATCATAATTCAAAGTGTTCTATCCTTTGCTCTCCTACTAGTTTCTCCCAAATGGGTTCATATATATGTCATTTGATAATTATATATAATATATACTGTGTAAATCTGGCAATATAGCCACTCACAGGTTCTTCTGGATTTTTCATTGAAAATAGACTTATTCTTTATAGTTTTGGAGTTGTGGTTTGGAGGTTTTGAGTTGATTTTTTTTTTTTCAATTATCCTGGTAATCTGTTGTTAAATCCAGATGATGCTGGCACATGTGACAACTTTTGAATATTAGTGAAGCTATTTCTGTGTTCTTATTTTATTCCTTTCAGTTCAACATCAATGAAAGCTTGTAGTTTTCCCACTTATGAACAAAAGAATGTAAAAACTTTTAAACTCCTTCCTGCTATAGGTGCTGCTAAGGTATGAAATATGATATGCTGCCATCATCGGGGGTGGGTTGGGGGTTGGGTGGGGTGTCATTTGGGGAAATGAAAGGGCAGTATTCCACATCACTTCAACCCTCTTCCATACACTTAGTTTCCATTTCATATACCAGTAAAGGCCAACATGAACCTGAAACATGATTTGCCATCAAATAATAAAAAAAGACTCTACGTTCCTATGCTTTCCCATCTACACTAGCATGTAGCCCCATTTTAGTTCCTTGTACACCCTCCTTACAAGCAGCTGTTAAAACACTTGTCCTGAAGATTTTGCTGTCTTCATTCTGGAGTAGTAGTGCTTAAAATGCAGCTCTCTGTAGAAATATTGGTAATGACACAGGTTTTTCTTTGTGAAAATAATATAGCAAGAGATCCCTTAAAATAGCACATTCCTGGCAGAAATAAGGTGATCAAGCAATCATTTTTTTCACATAGCTCTTTGTGAATAGTAATAACAACTACAGCTAGACTGCAGCAACCAACATTAGGATGTGGTCCTAGACAGAGTTGACTTCTCTTCTACAACAGATCCTCCAGTGGCTCAGAAAATGTAGCAAGGAGTGGTGGGAGCAATAATTTTCCTACCTTTTTGACTGCAGGCGAGAAACTTGCACTTCACTCCTTTCCTGCACACAGTGACCTTATATGCAAAATCATGAGGAGAGAGGGGGAGGAGGGAGATGACGAGAATTGTCTTCATTACCCACACATCCTTCATCAGTACTGCCTTACCGTGCTATAACCTCTGTCCTCCCTCACATCTGTTATCAATTGATAGGTTCGTTACCATTGTAATAAAGTTCAATAGTCATTGATGTAGACAGTGACCGTAATACCTCTGTGTCTTTCAGATCTGTAGCTCAATCCACCTCACAAGTAACTTCTCACATGGTAAATGGTGCTCAGCTCTATGTAGAGCACTTGTCTTCAACCCATCATTTGTGGCAATAGTTTTGAGTGGTAAAGCTTTCTGAATAGAAAGAAATCAAATGATTGTGTATGCATGTTTGTGTGTGGCTACCACTTGCTTGTTTGCTGTCGTGCAAACACATACCCAGGCTATATTACATCGGTTTGTATGTTTAAACATATTACATAAAATTTTCAGTTAACGGTGGTTGTGAGCTGCAGAGCTCCAATCCATAGCTAAGATTAACACACCTCATAGCTGAAAAGCTGCTTAGATTTTGCTTGGGCCCATTTCAAATAAGTCCATACTAATAGCAATCCCCTGCCTTTTTTCTGCTGCCGCTTCCCCAAAGCATTTACAATTCTTGCTTACCTGGGGGCTTGGGAGGGAAGCAGTCTTTCCAGCCAAACTGCTCTGTTAGCCTTTAATCAGTTGTTGGGAGGAGCCAAAGTTAAAACTTTACTTTTTTCCTAGATTGATGACTTCCTGGCTTTCCTTCATCCTTTGTTTCTTGTTTATAATCTCAAACCTTTGCTTTTGCATCCACTGAACACCAAAGGTACCGGGGGCTTTGGAGACCCATGCAGTAAAGACAGTTTGTCTTTTCAACTTAGGAGCTAAAGAGAACAGCAAAGGATGCCAGCAGTTGGATTAAACTGTTTCTATCAAAGTGTTTCTAGTCTATTTCTAGTGGAGAAAGTCTAAAACATATAAATTGATCAATAGATTTAAAAGCCTGATGGAATCTCTTTCTTTAAAGCTTTTTCCAAAACTGTCTTTCCCAAAAACACAGGATAACTTTGGAAACTGCAGACATGCTCTCTTCGAGCTTGCTAGAGCTCCATCCAGTCTGCAGCAGAGCTAGTACTTGTGCTGTTTCTACCTTCTTTTTATTTCGGACATGCTAGAAGGAGATTGAGAGCCCAAAGAAGTGACATGTCAGTAGAATTGTCAGCAAGAAGTCCTGCACTCTGACAGGGCTCTTGCATTACCTTGGAAACTGCCTCTGTGAGCATGATAACATTTTAGCTCCAGCTGTCTCTTAGTAACATGACCTTCCTATTGACAGGAACTCAAGCTTAATATAAGGACATATTCCATAAAATAAAGACAATAGTCATAAACTTGGGGAAACAGCTGGTGGGGGTGGGGAAGGTTTCTAAGTGAGGGGAAGAAAATGTCATCTTCACTGGACAGTATTTTCAATTTTGCCAGAAGTCACCTCCCTCTCCCTAATCATTAACCAGAGTATCCACAACTAAAATCCATTGTCTGGACCATCCTCTCTGTCCCCTACATTGAGTCACAACCAAAAGCAATGAGTAGCAGCTACTAATTCCAGTCCTACAGAGACACGTTTGCCCAGTTACACTGCCTTCAGTTCCGGTACTGGCCTCAGGATCTTTGCTCTACGTTCCAGTATGTAATGTAGACAAGTCCTCAGATCATCACACTGCCTCATCTTAAACAGGAGGCTTTTCCTGATTTGGGATCATTGATTGCTTTGTCCTGAAACTCTCTTTCATAGACTGGTCCTTTTTCCTAACTCAAAAGTTGGAAATGTTGTCAAGAGTATATTCCTGCAGGGAAGCACAAGGTAAGGTAACATACAATACCACTAAATCTAATGGCCTCCATAAACTTCTTATGAACATACACACTTTGCAGTGACTGCTTTTTAATTCAGCTGATTAAAGAGCCTGCAAACAAATATGCAACGCTTAAAAATCGTGATCCACATATATACACAATTTAAGGATGGAAGAGAGCCTAGAAAATTCTTAATACTATACGAGCTTTTTAACTAGGTTTCACAAACTACTTTCCCTTTGGCCTTATGCCCAGTGTAACCATATTATGATCTCTTGGCGTGTAATTGCGTCTGATGTTTTAATTCTTCTGTGAATGACTAACACTTCACCAGAAACTTTATTTAAGCACAGAAGAATGGATGACCTTCAAGCAAATCATTTTCAGTACCTGAGAACCTGGCTGGGAACTACCCTGGAAGTGTGCGGAGCTGGGCATTGTACCACGAGCGCTGTTGCTTCCTTTTATCTTGTACCTCATGTCGTCAGTAGGCCCTCTCTGATCAGCGTCACTGCAGCGAAGTATCTCTGGCTTATTCTTTGTGAGAACAAAGGGCTTCACAGCCTGCTTGCAAACCAGATTACTTCTTGCAGCCTTTCAAAGTGGTTCGCCAGGTGGTAGTTTTCCTGCCAAAAGGGAGGCTAAGCTCAGCTCCTGGGTTCCTGTTGACTTCCAGAGTCACCAGGAACCGGATGATGCTGAATGCCCTCCCAGTTCTGAGTAAAGCATAAAGATACTTCTGTGGTTACCAAACGTTCATTATCTACCCCTGCCCTTTAGCTGCTCATTGGTAAAAGAGGTAAACAGCTGTAGCACTTGAGGGGAATGGCAAACAGGAAAATAAGCATTTCAGTGCTCATGTGAGCTGCTTCCTTGCTCACAAAAGCCTAAGTTCCAAATATGCTGTTAGTATGATCTTTTGATGCTAATGTTGCAGCTTTCTGCATAGGAGTGAGCTGGGCTTTGTATTACTGTGGGGAAATATGTGTCTGGTCTATAAAGGGAGGCAAAAGATACCAGCAGTAATACCTACACAATTCAGAAAGCCCGTTTCCTCCAAACCATCAATAAGCTTGCATGCTAGCAGCTTTCTCTGTCAAAAAAATTAATTTATATAAGGACAGCTACTGACTGTTGATCAGCTCAAACCAGAGAGCTGCTGAATGAGAGATCCAGCAACCTTCTCTCCTTGAGATTCTCCTGTAGCCCTAGATTCCAGTGTTCTGCTTTTGCTGCTGCTGGGCATCACAACTCTATGTTGTCTTCACTATATGCAATGAATTAGCCTGTTCCCATCCTTCAATGCTAATTAGCCTAACTCAGATGCAATGCTGTTGAGTGAAGCAGTTCCAGACATAGGCTCTGCAGAGGTGACTTTGCCCTTGGAAAATAGTCCAGATTTTAAGCACACGGTGTAGGTGAGTTAAAGCCACTGTGCTCCTAATTAGGTGATGAATATGGGCCACTGTTACTCACTTCTGTGAGACACAGCTCTAACAGCTTGGGATCTTAGTTAACCTCAGCAGTGAAAAAACAGGGAACACAATTCTGGGATCCTTCAACACTGTACTTCCTTGTTGTGAAATGCAAAGGTATTGCAAAAGGTGCACTTGATAATAAGTATATTAACTACCAAATGCATACCCTGAAGCACGATGTTCTCTCCAATAAAACAGGCGGTAACAAAACCAGACTGCACTGGAAAGGGAATGCTTAACAACCCAAACTGGATTTTGGCAGGAAGAACACCACAAACAGTAACGCGCCCCCTCTTGCAAAAAAAAAAAAAAAAGAAGTCAGAGAAAGACATTAAGTTGTTAATGACCATATATAATCAGAACTTTGATCTTGATTCCAAGAAAAGGCACCTCAAGCCATCAGTTGATATCTCAAAAGCAGGCACAGGCATTGGTTTAATAGTGGCACAGACTAAGCTTAATGATGCTGTCTGCTGGTAGTTGTCCCATTTCGGTTAGCTACTGACTTAATCTATAAAATCTAAGAGGTTGTTGGGTTTTTATTGATAGCCTTTATAAACCACAAGGGTTTTTGGTTATCTACAAAACAGATGATAACCCTTTCTTCTTCAAGAAAGGATGTTCCATAGAAGTGGCAGTATGGTTAGAGTGAATACTTGTTCTCAGCCCGGTTTGATACTGTCTTCATTAAATAATGCCTGTCAAACTTGGGTCTTGGAATTCCTATTGTGCATATAAAATCAGCAAATGATAAACAAGAGGCCATTGTTTTTAGTGAGTATTTAACATTCTATAAATAAGCTTGGAAGTACTTGTGTGTATCTTGCAGAAGTCATCTAAAAACTGAGACCGTGTGTAAGAAGCTGCAGAATATGAAGCCAAATAAACCTAAATACTTACTGGTACGAAGATACAACTGCTGCCTGCCACCAGTGGTGAGGAGGTGGGAACAAGGGTCCCTTGAAAAAAATTTGCTCAGACTCCAGCAGAAAAAAAAAAAAAACAAAAACAAAAACCAAACAACACAACAAACCTAGCTTGTGCATAAACTAGGGTTTCACTGAGGAGAACAATTCTGGTGAACACAGACCGTCAGAGCAGAGGCATGGAGAGAAAGGGCAGAGGTCCATGGCCTTCTCAACAAGACAGATCATGATCTAGAAGGGAGCATGGGCAGACAACCCCTCCCATGTGAGCTACTAACAATAAAAGAGCTGGCAGGGTGGTTTTGTGTGTGCACAGCGTTTGTAACAATCCGACCCTTTTAAATCTGCCTTTGAGCAGTGACCTACTGGATGCGCAGCAGTGCAGACGACTGGATCCCCACGTATCCAGAGGAAGCTGAGTTTAGTACTAGAGCAACTTGATAGTGACCAGGACAGTAAAACAGATCGGTTGTTCAGCAGCTGTGAATGTGCTGTGCAGCATGTGTGTGGCACATTCCAGTACATGGCCTAAGAGGCTTCCCGGGGGCAGATGACTTGCATGTGCACAGGACAACCATCAGGCTTACTGCAACCCATACCCCAGAGGCTTGGTCATGGAGGACACAGTTCAGCCAGACTGAATCGAGTACACACCCTAGTTCAAGTACCTCTAACCAGAAGTATGGGTGAAGGACAAAAAGGGAATTAACAAAAAGTGACATGCACTTCTTTTCAAAGAAAGCTTAGAAGAGATGAGGGAAGAATAATGGAAGTAGAAGGAACACTTTGGTTTTATAAATACGAATAGCTGGCACCAGCTAAGCCATCCCTGTAACAAGCATAGAGCTCATGGGAATTGCTGAAAAAAAATACAGGTACTTCATTTTCAGAGACCATGATCCGGCTAAAGTTGATGAAAACTGAATGGCTCAATCTGCATCTGAAGGGTGAAAGCTTAAAGGCCATTATAGCTACAGTTAAGATCTTGTTCCAGATTGTACAGTAATGATTAAACCAACTACTTCCAGCAAACCTAAACAGTAACTTGCATTAAAAAGCCATTCAGCTTATTTTATTTTTCTTTATTCCATGCACACCAATTACATTCCATTTTCTACGATCAAATACACTGTGCGTTGGTGGGGTGGGGTGGGGAGAAAGGGGAATTGTATGTGTATTTTAGTGTTTAGATTGTTTTTAAGTCTTTCCTAAGAAAATGTAAAATCAAGTCTACGGGGCTTTGACCTCGTGTAGTTTTCCCCATTCTAGAACTAAGGGAAATTGCTAGTGTTTTTTACAATCCTACTGATTTTTACAAGGTATATGCTGTGTTTCTGCTGATGTGTTCCTTTTGGGGAAAAAAAAAACGTAACGTGTCCTTCTGCTCCTTACCTATGGGATGCATCTTCAGTGGTTAATTGCAGGCCTGTTTCAGCCATCGCTCCCCTCACTTCCAAAGCAAATCTGAAATGATTATGCCAAAGTTTGCTTTCAAATAAGGAAGTTAATCGATAGCTCTGTTTGGGGGTGTGGGGTTTTTATTCTTTTGGTTACATGTCAAATTCTAAATGTTCTAGATCTGACCTTCATGAAAACAAATTAATTCTCTTGTTATTTCACATTGGGGAAAAAAAAAATAAATTAAAAAACTCCATGTTCAAAATGTTCTCTGGCCATCCTTCAGACAGCTAAAAAACGGCATCCAGGGCTGTAGTTTTAGGGTATGAGGGGTTTTTTTGTTAAACAACTTCTACAGAAGTTGTCAGCTGCAAATGCAAAGTAAATTATCAGGGCCACTAAATGACAACAGGGAAGGGAAAGATTCAACAGATGCAAGTTGAGGTATCGAAATGACTGGGGTTACAGTAAAAGTCAAGTACTATGTGTCTTCACAATTCAGACCTTAAAGAACAGTTTTGAATTATCTGTAAAGGATTCCTCGCACAGCTGCTGGTTTTCTTCCAAAGCATTTTGAAATATATTTACATCTTAAGTCTGTTTTGTGTTGTATTTCAGAAAAAGGGTTGGATTCAAGGGAGAACGAAAAAAAGTAACAAAGCAGACCACTGCTGCTGTTTCTCATGCGAGTGGCAATTTGTGCGTTTCTTTGCTATAATCCATCCTCATTACATGGAGATATTTTCCCTAATCACTTTGGCCATTTTACGTGTATTGTGAACAGAAGATGTGTCTATTTTTATTTCCCCTGCACTTACATGTCTTTTGTTCCCTCTTATCAGCAAATATCTCTTCATTGGTCCTATCTCCTTGTTTTACGTTTATCTGCATTGAAATATGTGTCACTCATTGCCTCGGGGGTTGTACATAAATTAAAGTCTCCTGCTCTGGCAGTTTTATTCTTTCTGGTTATTGCGTCACCTAGAAATAAAATTATTTTTCATTTATAACAAACACTTGGATTTCTATCCTCGGTTGAATGAACTAAGAAATAGTTAATTTTTGCAATTAGATTGTGCTGAAGTCCCATGAGTTTGACAGAATAATTGCAATCAGAACTTTCTTCTTCTTCCAAACTTGAGGGACCTAGAAATACCATTTTTGTGCAAGACAGAAAAAGTTTCTGACCCTTTTCTTCTAAAAAGAGCTTTGAGAGTTATTTAGATAGAAAACTCACAGGTTTACAATCCTGAGCTGTATCAGTCTTACCTTGTAAAAAAGCCCAGCACCTAGAAGGAAATGATATTTGTGAGCTACTTGTTATTGTTTTCTGTCCTAGGAGTCTACTCGAGAGAAAATTGTTGAGCAGTCCTGCTAACTCCTCTGTAATCATAATGATTTTTTTACTCCTCAGAGTACTAAAATATTCCGTGTGTAGGTATTTTCACATTAATTTTTCACATAATTTTAAATTCTTACCATACAAAATATAATTTATTGTAATAACATAAGATGTTCACAACAAAACGTTAAATTATACGAAGAATGTATTGGTGCAAAAACGAAAGGTAAATTTGATTAACTAAACTAGATCTTGGTAATTAACGCTGATCTGTAGTCTTTGCCTAATAGATATATAATAAGCCTTCCCAAAATAGTTGCATTTTATCCAACTAGGGGAACCAAATGCTACTATTTGACTCTATAATAATATGATTAAACAACTCCAAAGCCCCTCTGATGCTCCTAGAAGGACTTGGATAGGCAAGTCTCTCACGCGTAGTACTGAGACCTTCCTGGATGGAGGAACACCCTTTCCTAAGTGCTTCTCTTCTGACTAACAGTATCTGTCTCCTTTTGCCAATCACTGCTACTGTTCCTCCAGACTGTCCCACAGCCCGGTGGGTGCATCACTTTCCACCAGCTGCAGCTACTTCGACAGGCGTAGAGGTGGGGGGATTGTTTATTCCTGGTGTGAAGAAAGTGCTTCTTGGTGCTTGACTGGGGATCGGCTTCTGGGCATAATGCGAATTTGATGATGAAAACAACTTAAAACTATATTAGGAGCATCTGAAAACAGACTTTAAAATCTGGCACAGAATAGCCTGACTTTGTTTCCCAACCATGTCGCTTTTCAAGTAAGTGTGTAACTCTATCCCAGTTGAACAATAAAATATTTAACACTCAAATATGGTTTTGTAATGGGGAGAGTTTAATTTGTTTCAATTACCTGCACAAATAAGTGTAATCTACAGATCAGTTGCCCTGGTTTGAATAATGTGCATGTTTAACACAGCAAAACCCGTATGTCTAACCTTAGCTTGCAATGTTGAAGCAACTTATTAAGACAAACAGATATTTGGCATATATTCGGTATCTTAAATAAGTACAGCTGATAATTACAGTTTATCATACTAATTCTATTTAGTTAAATGTGCAGTTTTTCCAGCAGAACATGAAGAATATTAGTACTATGTCTGAACAAACTATCTGTAATGACCTCCTGTCAAAACTGACGTAAAGGCAACAGGAAGCAAGTTAACTCTCTTAATTCTTTGTTATTTGATGTTCTATTGTCTGATGCAAGGAAAAAAAAAAGGAAAAAAAAAAAAAGGAAATAATTTACTACTACCATAATCTTATTTCTGTAGTGCAGAAATTACTTCACAATTACATAACCATGTCCTCTGCACACTTTGATGTCTTTTGTTTGCAAGTCATCTCAAGGGAATCCACAAAGCCGCTACAGGCAGTGAGAGAGGCAGGAATTTTACGTAGTTTTCATTTCATGACAAACACTTTCCCAAAAGTACCGAAAAGTTTCATGATCGGTTCCTGGTAGCAGTGTCATTTGATAAACATCCTCCATGTGTTTTGCACCTCCTTGTCCATAAAATGTTACCCCAGTAGTCTTCTGTTGCACTGCTGTGGGTGAGAGGCTTAGGGAATGCTTTACATGTATGAGACTAAAATCTCTTACCTTTTTCCTCCCCCTGTGAAGACAGAGTCCAGTCATCTCCAGGACAGTCAGTAAGTATAATAGGATATCTCATTTCTTTCTGTTATGCTAGCCGAGCAGACAGTATGTTACCAGACAATGAAATGGTGAAATATAATAAACTTCTACAGAATTGTTAAGAAAGTTGCAGTGGCAGAACCAGAATTCAAGGCTGCTCTCATCTCCCTAACGTTAAGTCTGTAGGCGTAAACCTGAGGGCAGAATTCAGTTACTTTATTAAAGCAGGAGTTACGGGAAGTCAATTAGCTTTTCCTGTCCCACAGACTGTTTATGAAACATCAGGGGGAGCAAAGAGAGAGTATTCCTTCAGTTTGTGAACAGAAGCAATAAACCTGGAAATTTAGGTTTATATTTTTAAATTAAACATTTTTATGGGCATAAAATAGACTCCCAGGAGGTTGGTTCACAAGTGGGAACCATGATATCATATGTAATAATGATATATTGGACCATATCTTGTATTAATTCGGAAGCGTTACAAGTTTTGCAACTTCTTCATGTAGGAGGTTTGGCTGTTAAAGTTCCAAGCATGGTGAAGACGGTATGAAAGCCTGTTGCACACTAAAAGCACTCATCAGCTTGATAAATAGATTGTAGCTGGACTCACAGCATGTATTATTGACTTTGTAAAATACCCAGTTTGATCAGTAAAGACCTCCTGGATGATCAGAAGAAAAAAGAGTAGACACATACAGAGTAGACACATACAGAATAAGTGAAGAATAAAACTGAATCAGGTGTGCTAAGCAGTAATGCCTGAGAGAAACATGCTGTTAGTTTGATCATCATCAGTCTTTAATGACACGTCATAACTGTTTTCCCACAATTCCTGTATACAGTGTTAATGGCATACACTCAGAAGAAGCTCAAAAAGAAAGGATTAAATGACATCATTTCCTCTTGAACTGCTCTTTTGAGTTGTTTTAGACATTAAACAGATGAACAGTAATGTGAAGGTGGGAGAACAGAAGATAACTTTCCAAAAGGATTCACCAAATGCCTGCATTGAAAAAGGGTTATAATAAATTTATTACACTCTTATCAGGCAATATGTATAAAAAAGTATGCTTTAAATGGTTGGGTTTTGTTTGGGGTTTTGTTTTTTTTTTTTAGATTATGTGTTGTGTAATGGAAAATTTAATTTGCCAGTGATGGCTCGTCAGTAACTGAAGACAAGCGAGGGTTAGGGGTCCCACCTCAAGTTACATATCAAATCTAAAGGTGGCAAGATCATATTGTCCGCAAAAACAATTTTTGGAGGGAAATGCTTAGGGTGCAGAGGAGGTTGTCTTCCCAAACCCATTTTCACAAAATGCTGCAGTGATTGATTTCAGATAAGAACTGATCTTGGATAAACTGCAAGTAAACCGAGTTATGCAATTATATCAAATAAGATTGGCAGGTTACATATGCAGGTAAAATCTCAGGTTGCGTGATAAACTGCGTGATAAAAGCGTGAAAGTGGGTCTTGAACTGCTTGACAAGAAAGGGTGTTTTGCAGGTTAAAACTTTAGGATTTTGGAGCACCATTAGCATAACCAGTTTACTGTCTAGGCAGGTGATAATTGCTCACGGATAGGCCTAAAGGAAATGAGCATTTTTAAAGCATAAAGGGACACTCAGTGGCAAGGAGAGAGGATTTCTGAAGTTACCTGGGACTAAATGAATACTAAGAAATCCTTCTTGTCAGGGTGGAGTGAGGAGGAAGCCTTGAATCTTAATAACTCCCCAAGTAGGATGTTGGTAGTAAAAAAAAAAAAAGGGGGGGGGGGAGGATTCCCAAAGGTCGGATCCCTGTATCCCTCAGGATATAAATTATGCAAAAGGACTGAGTCTCTGAACATCTCTGTTAAGAATCGAACAGCATATTGGCTAGATAGAAGGGAAGTGGAAGAAACTTCTGGTCTTGCAATAAGTAGATTTTGTATGGTTCCCTCTCATTTCTGTCTTCTGTCTGTAAATGTTTTGTATGCAATTCAGTTATCTATTTTGGATTTTGTATCAACAATCTTGCTACATGTTCTTAAATAACCTGGGTTTTAATGACTTCAAGACACCTAACTAATATCAAGGTATTCCACCCTTTACAGGCATGATAAACTTTAAACTGGGATGCTGAACCATTTTCGTAATGTGTCCTCCCCACTCCTCTCCAGTATCACCCTAAGGTATCCAAAGGATAACCAGGTGTACCTCCATTAAGGTGCATGGACTACTGTAGAGATGACAATTCAGAGCCAAAGAAACATCTTTGGATTGGCGACATCAGTATACAGACATTGGTATACATTAAGATAGGGGCCTGTGCAACTAGTAATACTTAATGTTTCCAATCACTGAATTTTGGCAGGTTTGTGCTCAGTGTGTCAGCTGCTGTGAGTGGTATTCCACAAGGAACAGGAACATAGGTTGTATTTTGGGGAGAGGATACATTGACTCAGGCATTGAAACATTCACCACGTGTATTTCTTTTGAGAGTCTAATCCTAAGTGATATAGAGGTTTTCAAAGGTGTTGTCACCTCACTTAGATTGTGCCTGCATAAATCTTTTTACATATTTACTTCTATATGATCAATATACAGGTTCCTAACCAAAACTACTAACTAATATTGTAGCAATTCTACCTAGAATACCAAAGGTATGGATTAATCAACAATATCCTCTTTGAAAGTTAGGTCTTTTGGCAACTTTCAGAGGATTCAGGAACAAAGTCATAATCAAAGAGGAGTTTAGGGTTTCTTTCTTTTCCTGAACTGGAACTGTACAAACTCAAATCCTGATCAAAATTGATCATGATAAATTTTAAAGAGTGTCTTGCCTTGTAAAATATCTCCTTAACGTTTCGAGTACTACTTAGTCTTTCCCTCTATCAAACTTGTTCTTTTAAGGTCACTGCACTTCTTCAGTCAACAAAACTTCCCCATGACTTTTTCCCTAATCCCTTTTGCTGTCTCTTTCTCAGTTCCCTTTTTCTTTTCATCTTAGATTTGCATTTTCAAAATCTATTCCTGTTCATCCAATTTACACCCTCATCTTTATTCCAGAATATCCACTGCCTTTAGGATTTCTTATTTGAGCAACAGACTTCTCTCTCTCTCTCTTTTTTTTTTTTTTTTTTTAGTATTTCTGATTATCAACCTCCCTAACTCCCTCCCCTTCCCCTTCCCCCACCCCAATCATTTGGTCTATTATCTTCATTATTCTCTAGAACTCATTCTATTAAGCTTCCAGTTACATACTACTATGTCATTCCAGGTGCAGCTGTGTTAAAGAAGTACTGGACATTAAATTATTTTGAAGTAATAGGCATGAGTTGTATTCCTTTCTTCTAAAGAAAATTAGGCAAGGAGACAGAGTGGAACCGATTCTCAGAAACTCTATATTGTGTTCCCAGTTGTGCATCTGTCCCAGTATGTAACTTACTGGGATTTTCTTGTGCTTCTAATTTCAACCTCCAAGCCTCAGTATTACAATGTTTGTCTTATTTCTTGCTAGCATACTTTAATTACCTGCATCCATTTACCAGTCTTGTTCCTCAGACAAGCAGAAAGGATAATACTAATTCAGTATGTCTAACCTTGAAGCACCAAGTGCGCTTCTAGGTCCATACAGAAAATCCACTAAAAATCAAATAGTAAATTTTTTAAAATTTGAAGGTAGTTGTGGCTTCTAGTTTTTGCATCTCCTTTCTTATGACTGGTTTTAAGTCACTTTTGCTGCCTCTGCATAGGGCTGCAGTAGCATCAGAAATGACAATGTGACGTTCTTCTTTTATGTCATCATTTATAACGCAGTTAATATTAAATTGAAATGTCAAGTTAATGTTCGTTGTCCAAAACAAGATCATCTAGTTACCTTTGGAAGAGAACTCTAGAAATTAATTTTTCCTTTATGTTCCTGTTTAAGGCTCAGTTTTCCATTCCGATTAGGTCAAAAAGACAATATCTTTGAGGTTAGATGCAGATTCAAGGGCCTGCCTGCCCAAAGCTGACTTTAAGAGGAAGACCTGAATCACTGTATCTTCCTCTTTTTGTCTGGGGAGAAGTGGCCTGTATGGAAACTCTGTCATACTTCAGGGTTACCGCCTGCCAGTATGTCTATGAGGACAGTATTGCAAGGGCATCCTTTGCTATGTCCCACAATAAATGTGACACGTGTAGGGAACTTCCTGCATGTAAGTTGCAATAGGATCCCTGCTCAATGGATGCCACAGATCTGCAGATAAAAGCCAATTATGAGTGAAAGAGCTCATGCTGTTGCATGTATATGAAATAACCGCATATGAGAAGGAGTTCTGAAGCCTTTCACTGAGAATGGGACTGATGTACCAAAGTGGTTCGTTCTCTCAAACAAGGTTCTATCTATAAGCAGAAGACTCTCCTGGAAATCATAAAAGTGTCATTGGCCTGATGGTCTCACACCAGTAGATCTTCCAGGGGATCTCCATGTATGTAATGCATGGATATTACGAGTGTCAGAAAGTTTGCCATTGCTGAGGTAATTCTCTATTGCTAAAGCAACTTCTTAAACTTTTTCCTAGAGATACAACAGTGTGAGAAATCTAGCGGGAATCTTAATGTAGTCAGAGCCTGAATATCGGGAAGAAGGACGTATGAATTACAGATAGCTAGAACTGCTTTCCAAGATCTTCAAGGACATTTTTGTACACTATGAAAATTGCCAAAGCTGAAGATAAAAATAATTCCTCATAACCCATGTCACTTCAAAAATCAGTGAAATGTGTCAAATGAGCTACTTGCGTGTTCTCAGACACTTCCTTTGAGGCATTCTTGCAGCTCAATAATACCTTCTGAATTTTTCCCTAAAATGCTTCTTCAACATATCTGCCATCCATCTTTGCGAAGGGACAGGTGGGAACAGAAAGCTTTTTTACACTGCCAGTTCCTTCAGGCGCCTGATTCAAGTATCGCTTGTGTGTTCCAGATTAGTTTCCATTATACCTCTCTTCAGGTTAAAACTTTTATTTTGTTCTATTAAAACAGTAAACATATAATCATGTGCATTTTCCACCTCTTTAATTTTGTCTGAAACTGATTATGACCCTTGGGTTTTAATTACCCTGAGACAATCTTGAACTGCGTTCAAAAACCTTCTGTGAAGCAAGCCCACGCTGTACATCTTCATTGTATTTTTCAAATCGACAATTCCTGCCGTCCAGTCTTCAGATATATTTGAACTGCATCCTGAAACAGAGGCTTGTAGTTAACACCCACACCCTCATCCCCCAAAAGACTTTCTCTAGAGCAGTAGCTCTGTTTAAAAAGAACCCAATTCCAGTTCAGATGTAGAGTAGCTAGTAGACTGTTACCCCTTCATTTCTCTCAGAAAAGAAGTGAGGGCAGTGTATCTGGTTCAGAACATCAGCTAATATGATTTTCAAATGTGTGCTCATCATCAGAACCAAATTGGGGTCACCAGAGCAATTAGATTAGCAGAATTTCAAAACTTGTGGCTTTTTATGACTGTATCTGTCTTCTCTTGGCCAAGAAGAATGATTATTATAATTCCATCTGGACAAAGGGTGCTTACCACTTACCACCTCCTCAACAAGCTGTTCATTATTATCTCTATCACTATCCATTCCCATACCCTTCTCCAGTTTCTTATTACTGGCTGCTAGCTCTGGAGGAAAACAACAAGAGGCAGAACTAAGAGGAGAGTTAGAGTAGCCCACTTTCACACACCACCTTCAGTAAATCTGCACCTGAATAAAAGTCTTCATCAGCCAGAAGGAAGAACAGAAGGTAAAACTTGTAGTTCAAGAGAGGCAAATCTGTGACTGACTCCTAAGATGAAGGACATCCCTGCAATGCTATTAGATTCATATCTCTCTGGTGTAATTATTGGCTTAACCTTAGACCTTCGTCTCTCACACAAAAGAAAGCACCTTGGCTTTGCAGAGATTGGGGTATCAGTCCTCTCCAGTGAAGCACTACTCCTGTTACTGCAAGAAGGCAGCTCCTGCTGATAGTGGAATTAGGCTAGTCTACAAATGCAACATCCAGCATCTCCTCTTTAACAGAGAAAGACAGATCACTCCTGGAATTAAAAACACAGCTTTACCGCCTGAATGGGTTTTTCTTTTTCCTGTAAGTCATTCTGTGTCCAAAAATTCAACCTGAAAAACTCAGACCCTTAACAGCCTGTCCTGGTTTGAGATAGAACAGAACCAATTTTCTTTTCAGTAGTTTTACTTTTCAGTTAAGTGTTTTCTAACTGAATGCACTCTCTGAAATTAACAGCATATTTTTCAGACATTGTCTGCTTCTAGCAGATAAGGTCCAATGTTTATAGTTAATACCAAGGAACAGTAAGCAAAGAGGCCCTTGCTTACACTTACTGCTGTAACTACCAAGGTCAGCTAACTTTATGTGACACATTGGAGGGTCAGAAGCGGAAGAGTGTAGAGGGGTCGCACCTGTGAGGAGGAGTGGATAAGACAGGTGACCCAAAACTGACCCGACGGGGTATTCCATACCATCTGCATCATGCTCAGTATAAAAGCTGAGGGATCAAAAGGGTTAGCCTCTTTCTTCAATGGCCAGCATCCTAGGAGGACTCTGTTTGCCTTTGAGTGTGATCCATGCATTCCTGAATCCAGCTCCTGTCCATCGCTGAGTCCAGTTCGGGACTTTCCCAGGGCCTGCTGGTGACATAATCGTCATCCTGGGAGCTCAATATTAGTTCTGTATATATGATATATGTTTTCTTTTTTTCTTATTAATATTATTATCTTTTCTTTTTATTGTTAATAGGTTTAGTTTCACATTTCATTAAAGTAGTTTTGGTTTCTTTTCAACCCGTAAGTCTCTCCCTTATTCTCTCTCTCTTCTCTTTTGGGACGGGAGATGTTAAAAGAATCTGTCATTCATTTAGTGGCCAGCTCAGCCTAAACCATAATAAAAGCAAATTTTGTGCTTATTTTTCAATGTTAAATAAATTTACTGTTTCTTCTATTTATTCTTGAAGTGTTAGGTAAGGTATTATTAACCCAAATCACTATATTTGAAAACATTAAACCATTGTACCCCATAAGTAAATAGAAACTACCCAGAAGAATTCACAGGACACTGAAACAGGAAAAAGAGCAGTAATTATAGTGTCCATTTGTATCTTTGGGGGAACGCTGTAAGCTGTGTTCTTGTGTTTCTTAAAGTATAAATACATAAAGGGTATTTTGGAGGGTTTTTTTAATGTTGCAATTTTAAATTTGCAAAGTCTCTTTGGTGTGTAGCTTAGAGTTGAATGTATGAATAAAAGTTTCAAGTAAGGAAATAGAAGAAAATACCATTATTTTAGCTAATGTGCAACCATTGAGAGAAATGCTAAAACAAACCAGTTACTCCTACAACAGATATTCCACTCTGGAAAGAATGTGGGAAAGAATTTATCCTTGACAATACGAAGTTAAATACATAAATTTTTCAGATTTATACCAGATAAATTGAGAGACTATAATTCATTTCCAGGTCATTGATCTTTAATCTATCTGGTAAAACCCCAATTTTCTAATAAAAAAACCTGTTCATATGAGAAGCGTCAATCAATGAAGACAGAGTCTATTAAGAAGCTGAATGCTGCATACCTAATTAGGTTTGGCTGAGCTAACTGCTCTCTGAACGTGTCTTCCTGTGCTTCAGCTTCAAAGCCTTCCTCAGGGCACAGCTAGTTTTCTATTCCTGCTGTGCTGCCGCAATCTAGTAAGATTCCACCTCTGAACTCATTAAAATATGTTATTTCCTTAATTATAAGATGCTTGATCCATTCTTTGGCAAGACCACTTACCCTGATTCCATCTCTGCATTAAATGTTTTTAGATTTAAGCATGTCTAAGCATTAGTGAAACAGAATCAGAATCCATTTTGACTGTAAGTGGAGAGATCTGATCCTTGAAAAAGGAGCTGAGCTAGTTTGAGCTAAAGCTAATAAGACATTCTTGTAAATCTCCAGACATTGCTGGAGTAGTAATGACTTAGATATGGAAAAGCTGTTTGTCCAAATTAATAGTTTTTCCTATCAAAATTATTATAAACTGCCTTGAAGACATTAAGCATAGAATTCAATAGTTAGACCCAGTTCTTTTTTTTACCAAAATTCATGGGAGCTTCAGGTTTTAGTTTTTAGTTAACATCGTAACATCATGCACTATAGCTAGAAAAGTGGCTCTGGGCTTTGATTCTTGGTATTAGCAGAGTCTTTGGGTATCACAGTCTAAATGTTTTGGTCTTCTGTAAGTGGTCATGACTTCACTTTCTATGCTGCATAACTTGATTCAAAATACATTTTAAAGATTCCCATAAAAACTTGCAAAGCTCATGCTAAAATGGCGTAGTCAGTCAAATGTGAGGCAGCTTCAAATAATCTGCAGTCCAACTTTAAGTCTACTGTCATGGTTCAGGAATTCTATGAAACCAGTATCAATGGTTTCTCTTTAGTGTGCTGCACTGCTAGGTCAAGCAAGAAAACTAAATAGCAACCTAATATTTTTAATCTTAAAAATTAGGAGGGAAAGATGACCAAAAGAACTGGCTAAACAAGATTGTAGTTACTCTTGCAAAGATGAATGAACAGAGCGCTGCTATTCCTTTCAGCACATTCTCATGAAACCTCAAAGAACTTATTGCTGGTTCAGGCTTCATGTATCTTGCTGGGTGGGGGGGGGGGGAGGGGCAGGGAAAGAAAAAGAAAAAAAGGTATTACATTTGAGTTTCTAAGTAGTGTTTTATTTGTAAAACAAAGTGCCTTTTCTGGTAATAGGCATTGCTCAAATTCCAGGACTACAGTTCTGGATCTGAAATTACATGTGTTCCAAGAACAATTTCATAGAACCATAGGGTTGGAAGGGACCTCTGGAGATCATCTAGTCCAATCCCCTGCCAGAGCATGGTCACCTTAGAGCAGGTTGCACAGGAATGCGTCCAGGCGGGTTTTGAATGTCTCCAGAGACAGAGACTCCACCACCTCTCTGGGCAGCCTGTTCCAGTGCTCTGTCATCCTCAGGGTAAAGAAGTTCCTCCTCATGTTTAGGTGGAACTTCTTATGCTCAAGTTTGTGCCCATTACCTCTTGTCCTGTCCCCAGGCACCACTGAAAAGAGCCTGGCCCCATCCTCCTGACACCCACCGTTTAAGTATTTATAAGTGTTGATAAGGTCCCCCCTCAGCCGTCTTTTTTCCAGACTTAGGAGACCCAAGTCCCTCAGCCTTTCTTAATAAGAGAGGTGCTCCAGTCCCCTAATCATCTTTGTAGCCCTTTGCTGCACCCTCTCCAGCAGTTCCCTGTCCCTCTTGAACCGGGGAGCCCAGCACTGGACACAGTACTCCAGGTGCGGCCTCACCAAGGCAGAGTAGAGGGGGAGGATGACCTCCCTCGACCTGCTGGCCACACTCTTCTTGGTGCACCCCAGGATGCCATTGGCCTTCTTGGCCACGAGGGCACATTGCTGGCTCATGGTCACCCTGTTGTCCACCAGGACTCCCAGGTCTCTCCACCGAGCTGCTCTCCAGCAGGTCAGCCCCCAACCTGTCCTGGTGCATGGGGTTATTCCTCCCCAGGTGCAGCACCCTACACTTGCCCCTATTGAATGTCATAAGGTTCCTCTCTGCCCAGATCTCCAACCTGTCCAGGTCTCTCTGCATGGCGGCACAGCCTTCCGGTGTGTCAGCCACCCCCCCAGCTTTGTGTCATCGGCAAACTTGCTGAGGGTGCACTCTATCCCCTCATCCAGGTCATTGATGAATATATTGAAGAAGACTGGACCCAGTACTGACCCCTGGGGAACACCACTCGTCACTGACTTCCAACTAAACTTATATGGTGCCAGTCAGCAGATTGAAATGTAGGTTTTGCTTCCTATAAATTTAAACCAAGAGATGTTTGTGGATTTGAAACTTAGCAAATTGTTAACATAAACACAAAGTAATGATAAGAAACTTACCTAAACTCCTGCAAAAATACAAGTACCTACGCTTTTGGACATATCACAGTCTCCCTCTGTATTTAGTTCGTATTATTTATTCTCTTTTATGTGTCCTTTTAATAGTGGTATCTTGTTTGTTTATTCTTGGGGGAGGGGCTTGTACTTCATTTATTTGTAGAGACTAGGCTAGTACACGTGGCTCAATGTGTCTGAAGCCTCAGCTCCTGCCTTTTGGACAATATGTATGGTAGCAGCTTCATTCTCCTGCTACCCTTGCCAACTCCACTTAGGCTTTTCCTTCAGCTGAACTATGGGAGCGGGCCCCAAAGAGCAAACAGAAAATTTCTACAAAGTGGCAGCTTGCTTTTAAATTTAATGTTCTGCCTAAATCTCCTCAGCACAGAAATAGAAAGGCTTTTCTTGACACAGAATTGTCATCATGAGTAAACTGGACTTAATAATTATAGGCTAATAATACGAACATGAGCAAATGAAGGCAAAGCAGAGAGGCAGTGTATTAAAGCAGACAGCACATAATTTCTGGGATGTCTAAGCTGCATACTTTTCAGCAACAACTTCTGGCAGTTGAAAGCAATAAACACCTTGCTGCTTACAACGAAATATACCCAGAAATTTTCTGTGCTGGCTCAAAGAAATGAAAAGCTAAAGCAATTTTCTTGAAGGGGTGAGAGGGAAGGGAGCCTTTTTTCATGTGCAAAGATGGGAAAGAAACAAAGCCATGCCATTTAACGATAGCTATGCATTACTGATTAATTGTAGATGTTGGGTTTATCTTTTATAATTTTTCTTCTCCATTGTCATTTTAAAAAATCTCAATTGAAACTGAAACTTGAGAAACAAAACTAACTTTGCAGTTTAATCCAGAGTTTCTTGAAGTGAGCACATTCATCTTAGTACATTTTGCATCAGTTGTCTGGTATACTGCTTTTCTCATAGAGTCATGTAATATTTGGGAGCAGTATATGTATACTTCTCTGTGTACTAGAGAGGCTTAAATGTTGCTATCAAATAGAGAAAGAAACAACGTCGTCTTGGTTCATACTGAATTCAACATGTATAAAGCATTTCATAAAAAAACAGATTTGTTATGTTGTTATGGTGGTTGTTATGGTGTCACATACCTGGCAGAAATCAAGATTGTTTTGTTTTTTTTTTTAAATTTGCATGCAACATATCTAAAGAAATAATGTGGCTTTCAAATTGCCTGGATTCTAGGACCTAGGACTCCTCCAGAAATGGCAGAATCTGGAAAAGATCTAACTGCCTGGTAGTCTTATGGCAGGAAACACAGGCACACACATTTGCATGCACACCAGCCTCATGTTCTGCCACGTTCTACCTTCCATAACAAATTTTCTTGTCCTAATTTGGTGTATGGTCACAACCACATTTTTCAGTAATGATTGTGACATGCAAAGGACATGATTCAGCAAGACCCTAAAGCACGTGCCTCACTCATAGCACATTTACATTCCCATTGATTTGAAAAGAGCTACAAAGCAACTGAGTCAAGGTAAATATTTGCCTGTGTAAAGCCAGCAATATGTTTTAAACTCTTGAATTGGAGCCTGAGAAATGGTAAGTACCATGTTTCTTTATAAACTTGTTTTATCATCATTTTCAGGGAAAAAAATTAAACCAAGCAGTCTTCCTTTATGTTCACTAAGTGACTACTGGAAATTATTGCTTCAGGGTAATAGAAACCAAATAATCTTTTTTCCACATTCTCTTGGAACTCCACCAGCCACAAGCACAATGCGGGGCGGAGGGAGGAAAGTCTTACATCCCGTTGTCTCCACAGGACTCGCTGTTCCCTACTGAACATCAGTGTCAATTTTTCCGACAGCTCACAGACTTGTCACATGGAAAGCAACTTTCTGCCAAAGATAATGTATATGTTTTGAGTGCATGGATAAAGAAGAAAATTGTGTCACTTGCTGTGGCTTGCTTGTTTTTTAAGCACTTCAGTAATCATTCCTACCTTGTAGTTTGTGGATGCTTTGCAGTACTTAAGACTAAATTGTATTAAATCCTATCTTCAAACATCTCAACAAAGTAGTATTGCTATAGGTATCTCAAAATTATGTACAACTTTTTTTATACCTTTGTTAAAGATCAACATTGAAAGTTCTCTAAAAAAGGTCTAGCAGTCAGCTTTTTTTGTGGGAGGTTTCTGGTGTCTGATTCACTTCTCCTAGAATGTGGCAAAGTGAAACTAAAGGAAATTTTTTTGCCTGCTCTCTAAACTTATATTAACAAAGTGCTTTTTTTTCTGAAAACAGAAGAAAGTTTCAAGACCATACAAATATTGTTGCTAAGCTTTAATCCCCTGAAAATAAAGTCAGGCTAAAGCAAACAAAGCCCATTTGAGGAGAAGCTGGTTTTATTAGGGCATTAACTTCAGCGGCGTAGTGAAAGGCTGTTCCGGTGTGTGTCTCTATGCAAGCATCAAATAGGAAAGCATTCTCAAGCTGCTTCTTCCTGTATGATATTGAAGGAAAACTGTTTTAAAACTTAATTCTGTGAAGACTATTTCTTATCTGTATCCCAGAAACAGAGCACGTGTATATTCTATGTCCTCTACATCACCAGGGCATGGCTGTCTGAGAGATGCTATGTAATAACAGTCAGTGGTTAGAGACTTCAAAGGCTTGCAGTGAGAAGAGTGACTGGACAGTGAAGAGACATAAATAGGTTAAGTTTTACAGTTGAGCCGTTATCAGCAACAGATTTGTTTTTCCTATTGATTCCTCTGTACTTGTCACTATGCAGTTACGATTCCGCCTTGGCAAATGCCGTCACAGAGGGACCATCAGCGCTAGTTTAAGCACTATGTTCCCTGACCTTCAAAACAAATGACAATTTGGTCATGCCCTAATATTGACATGATTTTTCTGGAGCTGCATTGGTAATAGCAGTAGGAGGAACTGGAGGAGAGAAGAAAGAATCAGAGAGGGAAGACTGCTTCAGAGGTGGAAATCTATTTTAGAGCATCTTCTAGATTGAATACGTTTGGATTTGTAGCATTACAAGTGGTCTGTTGTGAACATGACTGTCCCTATCTTGCACACACCTCACCACCAGCACAGACAACCAATGCATATTTTTTCTGGCATCATTAAAGAGACAGACTTTTTTTGGGAAAACAACACACCAAAACAAACAAACCAAAATGCGCGCACACAACCAGGAGCTTGCTGTCAATCCTCTCTCCTTCTCTTCTATTACACCAAGATATCCTGGTGTCACAGACCATTAAAAAAAAAAAAAGTCCAGTTTCATCCACCCATGAGCCCCACCCCAGCACAGGTTACAGAACACAGTAGTACGCTGCTCTTTTCTGCTCTACCTAAAGAGTAGATGAGTTGTTATTTACATTGTCAGATGTTTTTTCCACCTGCCTTACAGAGTAGGTTCTGTTGAAGTACAGACTGTCAGAAAATGACATGGCAATGCTGTCTCCAGAAGGAACGAAATTGCTGGCCTGGTTTTCTACAACTGGAAACCAACATGTCTGTCTCTTTGGGGCCTCTGCACAGATGAGATCATAAATTTAAGTCACGTTGGGAACAAAAAGGTGGGCTCCTTTTGCTGAGATTCTTGAAAATACAAACCACTGCTTTATGAAGACTGAATTGTCTCTGAAAAGATTTCTGTAGCCAAGTCACTTTCGCTATATGCCAGACTTTAGGAAAGCAGACTTTCTGAGGACAAGAGAGCAAAGTTCTATGTTGTCTTTATTTAGATAGAATTACAATCAAAAACGGTTGTGTGACCTCGCTGGTTGTTCCAGACAAAGGGCTGAACATGAGCCATAGCAAGACAGAAAGCTGTGGGATACCCGATGAAGACAGAATTGCTCTGGGTGCAATGAATAGACAGAGATGTTTTGGGGCAATTCCATCTGCCTCTGCCAAATTCTTGAAGTCTTGTTATTTCCTCCCTACGCTCAGCTTTCTTGAATGATTACTGATCAGGTTATATTAGCATGAAGACACTCTGTTTTTAGCCCTCAGGAGATCATTGACTTTTCAGATGAATGCTGCTTCTGTGCTGTTTCACAGTGCAACACAAGTGGCATTAAAAAAAAAAATAGCAAAAGTTGCAGTAGTTTTGATCCACCCCATCCTTCCCTGCAAAAATCTGCATTAAGTTTTCAATTACAATTAAAACTCTCACCAATAACCTCTGAAAAATAGCCTTCTGCTACTTCACTGTTTGCAGTACGTGGGGCTTGTACACTGCACACATCTCAGTGCTCAGCACTTAAAAGTTTTGTGCAGCAATTTGAAGTGTCCTCCTGTGAAAACTGCAGCTCTGGTTTTAGAACTAGAGCGCTACCATAATATTGTTTTTACTAGCTCAAGGTTCAATTTCAATATAATAATAAATAACAATAAAAACCCCCGCGTTCAAACAGTTCCTTAAAAATACCTTAGTTCAAAAAAGAAACTGCATAGATAGCAACTATTCCTGTTGAGAGAAGTGACTATAGGCCATGCAGTCTCTCCCTCCTGTAAATGAGGAAGAGGAGAAAGAGACAAGTGACAAGAATCAGACACTGCTGTCCTGAATGATGAAGTTGGCACTCAGCATTGTGTAAGTGGACTGATCCGTTCTGTAACATGCGCGTGCTGCTCTCAGGAACGGAGGTGCATCATGGCTGGCAGTTTGTTTTCTGATTCACTGCTGTTAAGAAGCTGCGCAATCAAGGCTGGTCTTGCCTAATTAGCGATAGCTGTGATACTGAGATAATGGGGACAAAAATTGTATACCTTTATTTTAGGGTATGAAGTGTAGATTACATTAAAACTGAAGCACCCTTGGAAAAACAGCAATGAATTCTTGTCATTCTTATGCTATGAATTTGACACGCCCTGTAATATAAATAATGTTACCCTGGAATCACACTGTCCAAACTAAATACTTTTCGGTCATTTGAGATAAACTTAAGTAAAACTCCATAAACTGGTTTTGGGATGAGAATTTCCCAGAATCTGGCCTCTGCTTCACCTGGGAATTTGGCAATGAGCCAGCTCAGCCCAGGTACGTGTGAGCCGGGGAGCCCCGAGCAGTCGCTTTTCAAGTAACTGCCTTGCCTAAAACATTCTTATCCCAAGCTTCCTTGCAAATTATTAGAAAGTACTGACTTTCGTTTTAGCTTCCAGTTAGTTTTAAGAAACAACATCTTGAAGCTCCTGTGTACAATTTCCTTCTTTTCATTACATATATTGATTCGCCAAAGGATATTATGTTGTTCAGAAACTTACTCTCAGGATTTCAGTGAACTGGAAATTTGATAGGTTACAGGCTTTCAAACTTCAGATTTCACTTGCAATTAATCCCATGGATCTGTGTCTCATATATGTAACAATTAATAGAAAAGTAATTCTGAAAATGTGAATGAAATTGCAGCGTTTACACAGGTACAAAGACTTACACTAAACTATCTGCAAAAAAAAAGAGAAAAAGTTGATTCTCTGAAGTAAGTACTGTTCAAAGTAAGGCTATGATTCGAACTACTGTGTTAAGGTACTAGGTTTAGGTAACTACATAAGTGGTCTGATAGCCAAAAGCTACTCACTTTAATATATGAAGAGGGTGAAGCACCTTCATGGGTGATTTTTTGTCTTCTAAGAAATAGCTAAGAAACTTCAACAGTAACTTATACTGAAAAACTGTTCACAAGTTATACCGGTGTACTCTTCACATGTTTAGAGAAAGCCACCTGTAGGAAGCAGTTCCACAAGCAAACACATTTGACATATTGAGAAATGGCACCGCGATTACGTGAAAAAGCAAATAGTAGTTCACTCCCAAGACCTTGAATTTTGCCCCCACCTGTCCAAAAGGCAGTAATATTTGTTTTCTTTTTCAATTAATTTTCAGCCTTGCGTTGCATCACTGTATGCTTGTGGAACATTTTGGTATGGATTCAATAATATTAACCATTTATAAATAACAGTTTTTGCTGTTCAGCATTGTATTTTAAATATCCTTGGAATGCACTGCTTTACCAACAAAACTCATGAACTCTAACTCATATGTTTTTCTTGGAGAAGTCCACAAGAATTTCACTAGAGTTATCACAGAGGCTCATGTGAGTTAACCCTTTGAATTTTTAGTTATATTTATAAAGTGAGATGCAAAGGATATGAGAAGGGAAGGTTACCTGAGAAGGATGGAAACACATAAATAGTGTGAGTGAAATTAAGCATTCTCAAGCTTTTTTTTCCTCTTTCTTTCCAATTTCACTGTTGACAAAACTGCCACTAAGTTTGTCTTAGACTGGCTTGCTCCCCCTGAGTTTGACAGTCCGCTAGTTATCTCAGCAATGTTAGCCCAACTCAACCATTACAGAAATGGCTTTATTTTCTCCCTGCTTGTTTACTGGCATTCCCACCCTTGAGTTTTCTCAGAGCTCTCTTGGTGCTCTAATGTGTGACAAATGCATCACCTGACATGTCAGCAAAGAAGCGTGACCATATCCTCTCTTCCACAAGCAGTCTCGCTAGTCCCGTGCTTGCTCAAGGAAATGCTTCAAAACTTCTCTTCCTTTTCTAAAGGAGAATGGGATTTATTCATCACCGTGTTTCTCTATCCTTCTGCTGCTACAGCTTGCTCTCAGTGGAGTTACTACTGGTTTACAGCAAGAGGCACCAAGTGAGGGTGCTAAGTCATGCAGATGAGAAATAGCAATGAAACAGGCATCCCCATTTCTCTGCCTCACTTCCCAGCTTCTAGCTGTGCAGCATCCACTTGGCCTGACTCTCTATATAATTTCACTGGTATTCCTCTCTGATTTTCACATCTCTTGGCATTTAGACCATATTCTATGTGTCCCTATGCTTCATCTTTTTGTGTATCAGATGAAGTTTACTCTCTTCTTCGTAGCTGTTTACGCTTAAATTCATACTCCTACTTGTGTCATTAAAACTGCAATTACCATCCAACTCTTTGCAGCATTTTGAAGCAATAACATGGGGGGGGGAAAAAAAAGCTGCAGCGCCTAGTAGTATTGTTAAATGGTTGTAGTTAAAGATCCAGAAATCAGTGTGTTTCCTAATGTCATTTGTACTCATCCTGGTGCCTCCTTGTTTATTTTCTGTAGATTCGGAAATCAGAGTGTTTCCTAACGTCATTCATACTTGTCCTGGTGCTTCCTTATTTATTTTCTGTAGAAATGGGGGTTTTTAACATGCTTTCACATTGTGGAATACGGGTGTAGCAAGTACAAAAATGTAAATCATGGGGAAAAACCCCAACAACTTCAATACATGCTGACATTTCAAGCCATTTCATGTACTTTTAACATTGATGGCACCCTGAAGGCCAGCATCCTACTGCTCACTATAATTCCCACTTACGTAATTATCAGGCATGGAAGGATAAACACAGCTAAGCTTAAGCCAACTCTTTCCCTGAACTGTGGGCCAGTCTTCAATAATTTTGATTTTGAGAGACTTTCTGTTAATTTTAAATTTTGTAATTGGTATAGTTGATTTAAAGAAAAACAAACAAAACAACAAAACAGCCGTTTGATAATTTGCTTTATTTCTGCAAACAGTATCTTTCTTTGTTTTCCCTGCCAGTGCATGTTCTTGTCTCCTGTCTTCTCTGTAGGTATCCCCTTGAGGCTTCGGATCTGTGATTAAGAAGGGATGAGGCTGTACAACGTCCTTACCCGTTCATTCAACCTTAAGTTACTGAGGCATGTCCACAATAGCTCATATTGACTCCCCTTTCCACTGCTGAAATTTCGTAGTCGATCAGTCCTTCATGAGGTATTCAAAACAGGCAGCCAGTAACTTAAGGATGTCTTGGCTTCCTGATTCTGCCTGCTGGTAATAGAGGAATTGCAGGAGTTTAAAATTTGTCATTTCCACTTCTATGTGCAACAGAGCTGAATAAAATCTAGCTTTAGAAGAGCTACGCTTGTATTATTCAGCTAAGTCTAGTTCACATATAAAGACTGCCAGTCACCAAAGTAGTGGTGAAAAATTGGCAGGGACTGACATAAAAGATACTGAACTTCATTTTCTTACTTTAATCTGCTCACTGATTCTTTCAAATAATGCCAGGGACAGTATCATTAAATTTTTCCATTCTGTTTGAGAAAAGGGCGTAAAACAAGTTCCTCAGCATGTAAAAAGATTGCATTAAAGTCAATATTTCCTCTTTGGTGAGGTCAGTCACTTTTGGAATCAATCCAGTTTGCTTTCATAAGTGTAAACGTTTTAGAGGAATTTTCAGTTTATCCCACCCAGCTGGTCAACACGGCTTTGTTTAATGTTTTGAACCCTGCCTAGCTCCAGCAGAGAATATCCTATATTTATTGATACAGAGCTCTTCTATGGACATGACCAGAAGTTCTTTGTGCTCAGCAATATCTCACCCCAGCCTCGTGCTGAAGGAAGCAGCTGACTGGCCTTTCTGTCCCATCATGACATTTTTACTGTGTTGTCCTAAAAAAACCCATAATAATCTCATAACCCGATGAGATATGTCAATCCAAAACCTATGTTCTGCTTGCTTGTTATAATAAGAGAAAGGCTAAAGAGGAAAAGGCATGACAGAGCAGTATCAACTATGCACATGACAAAGCACACAGTCTGGGTCGTATCCTTTGGTATGAAGACGAGATCTTTCTGCAACCAGTGCATACAGGTGTTTTCAACAGGCAGGAAGGAAGGGAGAAAAATAAATAAACCCCAGTCTGCAAGAGAGGAAGGAGGCTGCGGCACACTGTTCTTGCTTTCTAATATCTTCCATTTTGAATCTCATCCCAGTCCTGCTACCAGCAAATCCCGTGTGTCTCAGATCCAATGAAAGGGCTTTTGGCTGCTTCAGGCAGTAAGGCTGGCAAGTTGTGTATAAAACAAATAATAGCAAAACAAAGGGAGACTCATTTCATAAAGTAAAGTTTGCCAAGCAAGAGTTTTCCTGTGGATAAGCTGTACTAGTGTTTGCAAAACTAACCAAAGGTCTACGAGTCGTATTGGCTTTTTTCCATATTGCAGAAAAAAGCTTTGTGTGAAAAAAGTAGTTCAGTTGTTGCCGCAGTATCACACCCTTTTGCTTATATCCTTTGATGTTTATGTAACCTGAAGTCTAGAGCCAATGAAAGACATATTTTTTTTTCACTAAAAATGTCAGTTTTGTGTTTGAAAACAAAACCAAAAAGCCTAGCCCTTTCCCACAAAGGGACTGACTCAAAAACTTCTGAAAAAAAGATCTTTAAAACCTGTATCTTGTTTTGGCAAGTTTAAAATAAAAATAATGAGTTTCTGTTTAAACTAATTTTCTGTCAATATTTATACTAGTACCATATTTCGAATTAACACAGACTGTGTCATTTAAATCAGTGCTTTTGCTTCAAGATCTACACATACGCCCATACATGTATATATACTGTCCGAACAGGGGACTATTTGCATGTTCCTGTAAGAGACGAAGGGCAAGAATTGTTTTAAAAAAAGAAAAAAGAAAAAAAAACCTCAGATGGATTTCCATTTTTGTCCCATCTTATGAGTAAAGAAACATTCAAATTATACTTTCTACTTCGTGCAAAACTAGCCAGGTCTACTTTGAATTATCATTGGAATTTATACAGTTGAAACCAATTAGAACTAACTAAACAAATCTGCCAAGCAAAGGCTTAAACGAGAACACCCAGTTTAGCAGGAATGTGAAAAAAGCATATATACTCTCTACTAAAAGTACTGTTTTTATATATGACCTCGGAGTTAAAAAAACCTGGGCTTTAAATTCATTGCAAAAAAAGCCAAGTAGTCCTGAGGCAGTGAAATCTCCCAGAGAACATCACTGCCTATTTCCAAGCATGAGCTTTAATCACAGAATCACTACTTGCTTGTAGTGGTATTTAAGCTCACCCTGATGCTTAAACACCTTAATTTACGTCCTTGCCATAAGCAAAGTTTAGCTGCTTCGGCACCCGATCTCAGTGTCCTTTTACGTAGCCTGGGAATGAGTACAAATCAAACCACTATACCAAATAGTGAAGGTACAAGTAAATCTGTACGACACAGCTAACCACATATGGTGATATAGTAAGTACATCGGTAATTTCAAGGCAGAAGAGATAACTGTCAACAGGTCTTTATTTTGAGATCCTGATTAGGAAATCAGATAATGAGGAAAGAAAGCGTTTCCTGTTTGATTTCCTGATATTTCACTTCAGTAGCTCTTCTTAGTGCACTTCTGAGCAAACTCTCCTGTAGCAAAGCTCTTTCCCTCCTAAGGCATTTGGTAAAATCTTTCTGCTTGGCAACAATAGCTGTGCTCTGTTAGCCATTCTCTGCATCCTCAAGGTTAATTCTGCCACTTGCAATCTCCATTAATCTCTTTAGCAAGCTGAATAATACTTGTTGGCCATTGTCAATAAGAAATGGCATTTCTGACTTTTATTCAGGCTCTTAGAATGAATGAAAGGCAAGGACAGAAGCTAGAAAAATGTTTTAAAGAACGGGAAAGAAAATATACATGTAACATATATACCACAAACGCAGCTATGTTGGCATTCAAACTACCCTAAATTCTGATTAAATCTTTGGATAAGGTGTTTTCAAATAAAGGAGGAAGTTGGTGTTTCAAGTCATCATCTTGGCTTTTTCTTGAGACACCAATATTTCAAAAGTAAGAAAATTAAGTTGGGTTCTTCAACCAAAAAAGTTGAATTTGCCAGAGACTTGTGCTTTAGGGGGTAAATTAATAGTGAGGAAAATCTTGCTTCTAAACAAACTACTTATGCGTATACATATATATGTAAACCTTCTATCCCTCACATGCAATTGGGTTGTTACAAGGGAGGACAGGAAGAGAAATGGGTGTATGAGATCTGTCAAACTCTGTCGAATCTCTCACATCTTCTCTTCAGGCCTGTGTCTCACAACTGAAGCGTGACACTATATCCTGTCTCTTCCTTTACCGTCTTCTGTGCCAACACAGCTAGCTGACCGAAACGGGGGTCTGCTGACCACATGCATCAGGTCCACGGGGTACTGGAAAGAGATCATAGCACTGTACTGGAGCTGGACATGTGCCTCTGGACAGGACCCCATCTTGAGAAGAGCCCTGCTAGAAGCCACAATCTGCTTTTGCAGCATTTTACCCCAAGCCCTTCTACATTATTTTTTGACAGGATTTATTCCTGCAGCCCAACGTACAAGCGGGTACCACGCAGTGTTACTCAGCAAGTAAGTGCCCTGAGAGGAGAGGGGAGAAAAAAGACAGTTCTGTTCTAAAAGTACAGTAATGTATAATTCTGTTTGAAGCTTGAAAAGTCAACCTGGATTTGCTGCGTATATTTGTGTTATCTCAAGCTATCAGCACTCTCGCAGCGCTGGCTACCCTGCTCTGGTGTACCAGCTTCCCTGCAGCACAGAAAGTTGTTCCGCACGCTTTACAGGGAAGCATACTTCTCAGCTGCATGCTTTTCATAGGAATGCCTGATTTAATAGTTTTTGTTCTGGGTTCCTTAAGCCGAGGTACAGAAACTCATACTTTGTTTTCTTTAAATATTGATGTGTGAGCAGTTCTTGTACTAAAATATATGATTAAAACTACGGAGAAGTAACCTAATGGCAAGATACAATGTACAAGTATAGGGAAAATATTCTAGATACAAACAGGCTTTCCAATGTATCAAGAGCAAAGCACCGAGCAGACTAACTGGGAAGGCCACAGCCTAACTCCAAACACAAATGAGACTCTCATTTCCTACGGGAAAGGATACTCTATCTCATAGTGCTGGCAGGCCTAGGAAGGGTCCCTTCTGGATTTAAACTACACAGATACATGTTGGAGCAACAGCTGGAGAGGACTTCTGCATAGAGAAAACACTAATATAGAGATTTGTTTTTTATTGGTGCATCTTGTTTGTGTGAATCTCTAGAAAATAGCTATACAGGACCAGTACCTCCACAATAAGGCAAAGTTGCCTTCAGAAAAGCTTCCTTACCCACCTCCCTAAATTTTCTAAGCTTTTTAAATACAGTAAAACTAGTATGAAATCAATCAATCCTGAAATTTTAAAGGACCTTTCTGTATTAAACATCTAAATTTCAATTCATCTATTGTAGCGCTCTTACTGGAGTTCTTGATTTTGTTTTTTATGAGATTTTTATATCATTTGAATTTTGTTCAGAAAAGCTAATGAACCCCACATGCTCTATTTTATTAGCATGTACAATTCACTCAGAATAAACTCGAAGAAAGAAGATACAAAACTTTACCTTTTTTTTTACATTCATTGCACTCAGTGGATTTCTTTCTATCCCAAAGAGCAACACGAAGCAGTCACACCTAGTGATGAACAGTGGGTATTGTAGTAGGTGTCTAAAGACCAATGTTAGAATTCAAGCTGTATTTTATTTGCTGTACAAAAATTCTGGGAGATAAAGGACCTGCCTTTGAGGCAGAAATCATGCAAATCAATATAAAATTATCTGGTGTGACAGTTTGTTGTAGAACCTCATAATCACTTTAACAGTCCCTAAAATTTGACCTGAGCAGAATTTGTCAGATTTTTGGACTAGTATGTTTTGTATTCTAGTGATCGATTTGGTAAGATATTTGGGAAAAAATGAGGGAGGGAACGTAGGTGTCATTTTTTTCACCTCAAAATAGATACTAAAGAGAGAAAAAGCCATTGGAGGAGACTTGAAATTAGAAAGTCTGTCACTGGGGCATGAAAATGATGGGGGAAAAAAAAAAAAAAGAGTAATTGGAAAAGTTCAGTAAAGATTCAGGACCGCATACCGAAAGATATGGTGTAGCACAACACACAAAGCTGATATGACCTTAGGTCCAGAACTTCCACAGGTTTACATGTCTTTATCAGTTATCAGTTTGTTACGCTATCTGCATTATAATGAATATTCATCTTATCTAGAGAAGTTTACTCTGGTTTTCTTTTGCACTGTGACTTCAGTTTTATGCTTACATGTTTTTTTGGGGTCTTACAGATATCAACTTTCTTGTGGTTTCTGAACATACACTATTAATCCTTTACATTTTAAGTATTTTAAACTGGTTTTGTTTTCTAGGGATATGTCACCGAGCAAAAATTCACATAATGACTTTGGGAGGCTATTGGGGTGGATAACCATGGAGTATGGCTTGGATTGAGATAGGACTGTGGACAGGATTGGATTCTCACTCTGCCAGGCCAGACTTAGGGTAATGCTGGTGCGAATCACCTGCTTTAACAAAGGGACAAGTTTAGAACAGATTAGATGAATTAGTTCAATTCAGTAGTATGAGAGTCTAAAAGAAAAATGCATGCCTCTCTAACAAATAGGGGGGAGGTTGATTTGCTTGTAGATTGAAGCCTGCCATGGAATCATCAGTTATTTTTGGAGGAAAACGTGGTGAAAATTGTGTGCAGGTTTCTCAGAAAGAAAAATGAAACAACCCAGAACTTATTTGAAATTTTCCTAAGACAGCACTTCAGCCTTTGAACATACTTTCTATAAATAACCACTACTAAATAAGCTGGTTGTTTTTTGTTTTTTTCCAAACAGTATTTGATGTGAAGGACTCCGATCTATTGTTGGTCTTACGTTATAAAACAAGATGCCCACTGATCCTCGGTGTTGTTCTAGTAAGGGGTTTAATTTACATACATTACCTTCTGGGTTGTTTATTTTTTATTTCTGTAGCTGTTGTCTAGGAATCGTATGTATCGAATGTGATGAGGGCCCCACCTGGAAGAGGGGGCACGTTTATCATCTAGATGGACGAGCGTTGCTGTTATTTCATGACAGGATTTTCTGTTTAAAAATATGGTGGGGGTGTTCGTCTAATACGCATTCCGTTCCCAGAAAGGCACCTCGGTAGGGAAGCCAAGCTCTTACCCACGGAATACCCCTTTATTCCCGCACGGCCCCTTCCCCCCCCGCCAGGCCATCGGGAGCACAGGCAGCCCCGCGCCCGCAGGCCCGGCCGCGAAGGCCTGGCCCCGACTCCAGCGGCAGGCCCGGCTCCCCGCCGAGCGTCCGGCGGCCCAGGCCGCGCACCCCCCGCCGGGGCGCGGGCGGCGGCTCGGCTTCTCCCCCCCCCACCGCCCGCCCCTGGGGGCTGCTAGGCTCTTGGGGGGGCCGCCCGGGCCCCGCGGCCGTTGTACGGGAGCGCTTGAGCCGAGCTGTTGCCCGAGCAGACGGCGCAGACGGCACCGCTACCGCCGGCGCGGCTCAAAGCCTGGGCCCTCCCGCTTCCTGCCCTGGCAGCGCGTCCGCCCGCCGGCCCCGATCGCTTGAGTGATGAGCGCAAGCCGCCGCAGGGAGGGGAGGGGGTGTGCGGGGAGGGGGGGGAGACAGGCGCTACGCCATTTTCGTAGTCCGTGCTGGAGCAGGGGACGGGGAAGTGAAGCGGAACGGGGGGGGGGTTAGGGGGGGGAGAGGAGGAAATGGCTCCGCATTGGGTAAAGCGGGCTGTGGGGACGCGCGTGCAGTGCGATCCGCATGGTGCGTAGGGGGTGAGTGGGGAGAGCGCGCCGGGGCTTTGGCGTAGCCGTGTTGGTGAATAAGCGTATCGGCGGCGGCGGCAGGAGCTGCAGGAGGAGGAGGAGGAGGCGCCGCGGCGGTTTGGTACCGAGCGGAGAGGGAGATGCACACGGCACTCGAGTGAGGTAGCTATAAAACCCCATTTGTTTACATTCCCTCCCCCACAACCGGCCGGCGCTGCGGTGAGGGTGGCGGCCGGCCCCGGGCTGGCGGCGGGGGGCATGATTAGGGGTTGCGGAGGAGGCGAAGGAGCCGGTGGCGATCGGTGGTAACGGACACCACCTTCCCCGCGATGCGGAGCGGCGTGCGGGGGACACGGCGGCGGCGGCGAGACCCGCCGCCGGGCTGGGAGGTTGGCGGGTGGGCGGAGGGGGCCGGCGGGGGTCTGGGGGGGCGGCGGCTGGGGGGGGCCCGTGCCCGGCCTCCCCTCCCTGAGGCAGCGGAGCACGAGGCGTCGCCGCGGCCCTGGCGCATCCCCCCCCTCACCACCCCCTTTCTTCCTCCTCTCGAGTCGACCATGCGGCAGGTAAACCCTCCCCGCCCCCTTCGCCCTTAACGAGGGGACTGGGACGTGGCGGCGGCGGGGCTGTAACTGCCCTCGCCGTTTTGGGCGGAGAGAGAGAGGGAGAGACGGGAGAGCGGGGGGCGGCAGGATGCGGCGGCGGGTTGGGGGCGGGGGGCGCCGCGGGCTCCCGCTGCGACCGGCGGGGCGGGTGGCATGGCCGCTGCGGCAGCCGGGCTGCCTCCCCTCGCGGGGCCGGCCCGCTCCTTGGCGTCGGCTTTGCCGTGTTCCTCTCGCCCCCTTCCTGTTGGGAGCGAGGTTGGGGAGCGCCCCATCCCCGCCGAGCCGTGTCTGCGCGGCCACGTGGAGGCCCCGAGCGCCGGCGGAAGGTGGTGTCCCTTCCCGGGTGGCACAGGGTGCTGCTGTAAGGAGAGTGGCGTGCAGCGGGTGTGCGGGATGGGGAAAAGGGGGAGCGGGGGGCGAGCTTCCGAGCTGTGTCTGTGAAGGACTCTCGGTAGTATTTTGCCAGCTCTGTTTGGGGGCAGTAAGGGTGATGGCGGATATTGAGCAAGCCACGCGATTAAATCTTGCTTGGCTTGAAGTTCCTAGTTAGCAAAAATGGTGCTCGGGCTAGTAACCCGCGCATAACCTTAAACAGAGGTAAAAGAGGGTCAGGAGGTTCTTGTCAGTGGCTGTAGTATACCGTACACAGAAATCACGAGTGAAACGAATTGATTTACTGTTCTCAACTATCTCTACTGCATATGCTGCATCCTTTGGAAACATATACTTAACGTTGAAACCTTGGAATAAAATTACTCTTTAAATCTTTAGTTATCTTTGTCTTTTTTTTTGGGGGGGGGCTTCTGTTAGAAGCGTTCATACCTGCTAGCTCTTAAACTCTTGTCTCTGAGCAAGAAGAGTTGCCCGAGTTAGAAGTAATTCTGGTTTCTAGCACTCGAAACGCTGTATGTCTTGGAGTAACAATCACAATTTTTTTTTTATCAAGACGGGATGTTGTACCACAATACGGAGGGAACCTGTCATACGTGAAGCCTGGTACAGCATTGAGAAATGCACACTGGAAGGCCTGCTTAGTTTTCAGAAATGTGGAAGAGATTCAGAATTGCTGTCTAGTTAACACGTGATACCTGGGGTGTTCGGCTGGTATGTTCTAGTATCCCTTCTGGGTAGTAGTAACTGATAAAATGACATAAAAAACTATTTCTATACAAAACATGTGTCCTATTACATTTTAAAACTTCTATTTTAATAGAGAACACACTGATTTTCCTTCACTTACGGATGTGCTTTCCATGAGGTGTGTAGGGGTATAGGTATTTTGTGGGGGCTGGTGAGGCATACTACTCAACTCCAAATCAAGAATTAGACTTGGTTATTCTGAGGTTAATACTCTGGTATGATAATGTAAGAAAATAATGTGAAAAAGTTAATCTGGTTCCCAAGAATGCTGAGAGCAGTGCGACTACATGTTCCTAACTTTCTGTTCTAAATCAACTGTTAAAATAAAATTGGTGCTGTTGTCCTGCAGCGCTTCTTTTTAAACTGCTTTCAACACCTACATGCTTTTGAGGAAAAAAGTATGCAGCCATGCAATCTATTTCTAAAAGATAATAGGGCCTGTATATAGACTGTGAATTAATTGTGTATCTTTTACAAGATAAGGGCTGGCAGTTCCATGTGGGAATGTGCCTTAGTGTCCACAGAAGGTGGATGTAGAAGGGTGGTAAACAACTGCCTATCTGGAATAGGCAACATGAAAGGAGATTCTGCCTATGTTTTTTAAAAAAAAATTCTTCAAAACAATGAGGTTTGTTTTAATTACTATTCGTAGCTTTCATGTAGGTCTTTGTACTTTCCACATTAGCTTAAATAAAAACCAGGTACTAAGTTTGGAGTGTGTATCTAAACAGCCATGAAATGTGTAATTACAGAAGAGTCGTGGTTTAAAGTGGCCCAGATAATGCTCATAGGCTTAGCTGTCTTAACGTTTGTTTCTCCCATTACAAATCTAGTGAAATTGGATCGTAATGTAATTCAGGCATGTTCCAGAAAGTTCATTTTGCATGAAAAAGCACAGATCCTGGTTCTGATCTTCATCTACTATAATGCTTGGAAATACTTCTTTTTAATTAGTGATCTTAAACTAAGATTTATGTGATATTGTGACAATATCCATCTTCTATAGTTGTATCTGGAAAGTCACTAGGAGGGTATTGAGTTCATATGGTACTTAGCCCTTGCATGTTGATAAACCATTCCTTTCGAAAAATCAGTAGGAAACCGTAGTGAGATACGTACTTTCTATGTAGTTTGATTTACACAAATAAGATAAGTGTATACACATGGAAAAATGAATATATCCAACCTGGCATAGATTTCCTTTGTGCTCTTCACTAAGTCAGTCAAGCGACTGTAATTTAGATCCTTCTATTCATAATACATTTTCTGCAAAGCAGTGGCTGGTTCAAGTAGGAAGAAACTGTTAGTGCCCAGAACACATGGCTTCAAGTTTGGGTGTATATAGACCCAAAGGAAGTATGATTGAACTTGTTTGCTTTGGCTGTCCAGTTTTAATGTTTGATCATGATTGTGCCTATTGTAATGACTTTGTTATTCCTGTCTCCGTCACAGTTGTTACAGAAGTCAAAGTTTATTTGAACATATGATGGGCACTTGATAAATCAGTGATAAAATAAATCAGTCTGGATTTGGAAACAGTTACGTGTTTTCATCAGATGGAGTTACAGAATTAAAATTACACAAGCTACTTAAAAGCTAAGCTCCAGGAAAGTTTTCCTGTAAGTTACAATTCGGTCCTTAACTGTGGTGAAACTTAGTAGAAATATTGTGGCATCTTTACAAACTATTCTACAGAATCAAGAATGAACAGGCGTGTGTCAACTGCGTGTGTCAACAACGAAAATTATACCAGAACAAGAAAACCACGTTCCGTTTTCTTCACAGTTTCACTATCAACTGCCAAAACATTTGCTATTTTATAGTATGTTATTTTATAGTATTTTTCAGAATTGTCAAATGAAAGTATCCTGACTTTTTTCTCAACGCCTTTAAAAATGTCAGTAGAACTTTGAAGGAAGGAAAGCTTAATTGCAGTAGTTCTGTTCCTTGTGTAGGTATACATTTCACAGCATCGAGCTCTAGTTGCAGGCAGAGTTCTGTGAATACCAATAATTTATGCCTTTCGGGGAGCAGTTTCTGTTCTCCTAATATGAAGAAAACCTGTATAATTTCCTGTTTTTCTGTGGGAGTCCAACTTGTTTTAAATAATTGCTCTCTAAATTAATTTTATCATGAAAATTATCCATCTTTGGGCGTGGGCTACTCAAGTTGTTATAAATGAGAACTAGTAATTTTAGCTTGCTGATAAAGGCCTGAAGTAAGACCTGATGCAGAAAGAATTTAGATCTTTTTTAGCTCATTCTTAAATTGCAACAGAGATATTATTTGAAATATACCTAATAAAATCTGGTAATGAATTGTGTGACAATTAGGCAAAGCTAACAAAACCAAATGGTTTAAGTTTCAAAAACCCATTGAAATGCTGGAAACCATGTCCTGCCTACACTGTCATCTCCTAAAGGAAAGGAAGGTATGCACTGCATTTTGTCCAGCTATTCATAATATTTCATGTGCTGTTGTATCAGGGCCATTTCTCCAGTTTTTCTGATGTAATAGAAATCTGAGGAGTAAAGAAGTTAAAAAATAGTTTGAAGTCACTTGTGTTGTGTTACCTCTTGTGATAATTCAAACCCAGCACAGCTTTTAATACCCAACAAGCTAGAAGGCAGCATGAAAGACTGAGAAGATGGTTTCCTCATGTCAGTCTCAAAAGCTTATGAGAAGAAGGGACGTTGAAATTATATGTAGGGTGTTGTACCCATGCTGGGGAACACAGTTCATTACACTGGAACAGTTTTCATCTTCTGGGTGTCCCATTGTGCTGCCTCATCTCTCTCCCTGTTTTCTGACTTGGCTGCTGCAGAGGAGGAATGACTCAGCTGTTGTCTTTTCTCCCTCAGCTTTTGATGACCTAGGAGCTTCATTCTCATCTGGCTATCACCTTTTCTGTAGGTTGCTGCTTTCCAAAGCAGTAGGATGAGAGTGAAGGAAATCTGCTGGTTTTACTAATGCAAAATTAGACTGCTACTAAAACGGGTGGACCTATTACAGAATTTATACTGCGTTGTCTACTGGAGAGCCTGAACATAGGTGTATTTGCCTGTTACTGCTGCTTTGTGAATGACAGCAACAGAGTAAAAAATATTCCTGAACAGATCTCGAACATCAGCAAAATGAACCTACCAAACCTAGCAAACAAACACAGTTTGCTTGTGTTTATTAGAAATTTTTGGCTGTGAAAATTAATAAAATTAATTTCCAGGTTTGTTTTTTGGGGTTTTGTTTGGTTTTCTTTTTTCTGTGGGTTTGTAGTTTTGGGGTTTGTGGGTTTCGGGGGGTTTTTTGTTGTTGTTTTGTTTTTTTTTTGAGCAGCAGCCCAAAGAGAAATCTCATTTTCACTTGTGAGGAATATGTCTGTAGTTTTATGATGAAGTTTGCTATAGAAACCTCCCCCTCCTTTTCCTCTGTGTTGATGGTCACATCATCTTAGTATCAAACAAAGTATCAAGTATGTACGAAATGTGGTATATTAACTAGGGAGGAGTTAGAGCCCTGTAACTTCTGAACTGTTAAGAGGTACAGAAAATTGTATTCTGTATGGATTCAATTTAGTGATTAAGTGACAGAGAGACTTAGTTTTGTAGTCATGATATTAGGTAGCTAAATCGATCTAGACTTGAGATAAAGTCTGCATAATACTGGAAGTTAATGAATAACTATGATCATGTCTGAAATTCATTAATCAAATGAAGTCCCGTAAAAGTATTCCTGTGGTTAGTCTTGTTGCGAGATAAAATGCATATGTGAGATAAAAAGCTCTTCAGATTAAGAATGTACAAGGGAAGTTTTATACAAGATCGCAGGATTTGCATAAAATTATAAATATACTCCTCAACAGAGAGTTTGCACAGCGTTTCTGCGTGTAAGTTATAAACACTTTAGAAATAGTTTCCACTCACAGCTCCTAATAAAGATTGCTGTAAAAAAAAAGTGAATTCCAGGTAGGTGCTTTCATACAGTTTATATACAAAGATATCTCAAGATTACCTGATTTGTACCACATTCATAAATTGATCTTTATTTTTTATTTTTTATTTACTTAGTTTTTATTACAGCTGCATTTTTATTACTGCAGTGTGATGATTATTAATGGACAAAAATAATACCTTGAATTCTGAAGGATAACTGTATATGATAATTGATTTACAGCTGGTGACTGGATATCTATAAATAGTTCCTCTTTTAACCAAGCTTAATTGCTGGCAATAGCATGCAGCCATACTTTGGTTGGTATATCAAAGCAAAACAAAGGAAAAATATATGTAATCTCCAAGGTATTCTCCTCAAATAGGTGCTAATGTGATTCTTGATGTGGATTTTTTTTTTTTGAGTAGTATTTATATCTTTGTTAATACTGATTTGCATTTTAAGTGTGACTGAGTAGCACTGTATCCGAGGATGACTAGTTCTAAGGTGGTTCATGATAGTAACCATACGTCACTTGTACAACTGAAAGTTGACTTTAACTCACCTTGCACAATAACTAATAATACCACAACTGTTTCCTATAAGGAGGAATAGTGAGCGGGTGTGCATCTAAGTGTGACTAAGTCTTATCTTGCCACTGTAGGCACTGCTTCATTCATACCATACACAGAGCAGTCCAGAAGAGCTTCTTTACTATCAAATTTTAACTGATTATATTACTTCTCAAGGCTCTATGTAATGTCTGTAATCCATTCCTGTAAAGAAAGACCCCATTTCATCAGGGCTCCATTACCTCAATAAGTACTCTCGCTCCCTGAAATGCAAACTGTATCATTTAGGCTGTATTTATTGGCTAGTTCTGTTTGCAGAACATTGAAGCATTTTATTTACTGCTGAGCTGAGTGTCTGTCTATAGAAGACAATATCTCAACCTAAAAGTACAATTCTAAATTGTACTAGCTTGCATTGAATGCTACCTGGCTGCAGTCCAAATAACGTGGTAGCCTTGCATTGCTACGTTTTTATGCTAAAAATAAAGTACTCCTATTCATTTGATGTCTGATATGATATGTAAACAGGACAGACTTTCTGTTACTCCTGTTCTGAACTGCATATTGAGGCAATTGTCTAGCAGAGGCATTGTATTATAAAAACGGTGCTTGAATTGTCCAGTTGCTCTCAAGACTTGTACCACATGTTCAGTAAATATACAGTAGTTGCAGTAGGATGTATATACAAAATTTAGCTTTTTATTGTAATATGTCTATAGCTATTTTTTTAATGCTTGTAATATATTCTAGACTTTTATTTTGTTTGCATTTTTTGTTGAAGAAACACAACCTAAATTGCCTCCCGTGCTAAAACTTGTATTTTTACACAGTTACTGTCTTTATATTACAGGTAAGAGATAGAGTTTTGTAAAGTGCGTGGTCTAAGTTTATGTATCTGTATCTTGTAAAGTAAGGTACAGAGTCCCATCAGAAGTTCATTTTTAGTGGCTCTGGGCAAAAATTCTCGTGCTGGCTTTTGCTAAGTATGTATGTTCAATAGTAGGAGAAGGAATGTGAGGGTTTTAATGCTGACTCTTAATAGATTTCGATGAGATGCTTTAATAAGAATGCAGCAACTATAGCAAATTATTATTACTCCTGTTTTCTGTGTGTCAAACTTTGTGTTGAAATTAATTGCAGTAAACAGTTATGCTAGGCGATGTAAAAATACTTTCACTGTCTTTGAAGACCGTACTTTGTTTGGTAATCTCCATAGAAGCTACTGATTTATCAGTGCTAAGTAGCTGCATTTGTCTAATGAAAGAGTGTATTATGGTACTTTTTAGCCTTTGATGCATAAGACCACTTCTCATAGTTCAATTGCAGTATAATTTAAGACAAGAACCTCTTAAAAATGTATGAATTTAATATTTTAATTTTTTTTTTAGTTGATTAGGCTATGGACAAATAAAAGTGGCACTACGGAATAAGACAATGTACTGTTGTTGATTTCTTAAAATATTAATGAAATGGAAAAAGGCTTCTTTAGGAAAAATTCTGAGAGTTTCTACAAATAATTTACTGTAATTTTCTCTATAACTGTAGCTTAATTGTTAACAATAAATTCAGAATGTGGACATGAAAGGCAAAGGATTAATTACATTTTATAAACAAAATACTCTCAAAGGGAAACATTGAGAGGAGTAGATGGTTCTTCAAATAAAAGGATTGTACTTCAACTATGAAGAAGTACATTTTTTGATTAATTTTTGCCTATATCTTATCAAATAAGTCATACAGTAGTTCCAAGCAGTGATTTAATGATAGTGAAATACTGAAATGATACCTCACGTGCTCTGCCGTTTTCTGTTCTGTACGTGCTGTTGTGGTTTGCTTTGGTTTTACTTTTCTTGACAGTAAGCATAGCGTGATCCGTAACATTCTACCTCACTGTCCTATTACCAGTAGTATACGTTTTAAACATTACATTTACATTATAAAAGTTAAAGCTGAGTACTAGAAAGTACATGTAGTTTAATCAGAAATAGCGAACTTAGCCTATCAGAAAAGAAAATATTTTTTGGTATTTTTACTTATTTGTTGTGCTTTCCTTTGAGGATACAGTTACGCTGGCCAAAGATAAGATACATCATTAGCCTTGCCAACTTTCTAAAAAAAAGTATTTCAACCTTTAATGTTCAGGCATCAATTTATGAGATTTTCCCCTCTATTGAAAACTTCTCTGGTCAGGGACTGTGGGCCTAGCATTAGCTAGATATGGTTTGAGTGCCAAACAGCTAACCTATTTATTTTAACTTCTTAACCTGGCCTGCTAGGAGACAGCGTATTCTAGTTATCAGATATCATAAAAACTTAAATGACTATGAAGAGGATCAGAGGATTCACAAGAAACTGTTGTGCATCTAGAAATAAGAACAGCAAAGCCTCAGACTCTTAGCAGCACACAAATGTTTAGGTATCATCTGCTGTGGTTAGCTAGAATCAATAGTTTGTCTGTTCTCAAGATTAAACTCTCATACTGTTTATGTTTAATGATATTTTAAGCTGAGCTATTTTAGGTGTTAAAATACGTTTGAGGTGTAGACGGACTGTAACTGTCTTGATTCTTAACCAGTTCTTCCAGTACGTTTTAATTTTGCTGATGTGTATCAGTTTGATAGATTTCTGTCAGTTTACCCTGGTGGTTTAAGCCATTTTCTACCACAAGTCTGTTTTGTAGTCTGTTAACTAGTTAAACATGTAATTTGAAATACAGTAGTTTTAATTGGCTTGATGTTGTGGAACAGATGTGCAACCCTGATCACATAATGCATTTACTTTGGATAACTTTAATATGATCACAGTCAAGTATTTTGTAATATGACTGATGTGCTCAGCAGACTCTGGAAGGGGGTGATGTACTGTCAATTACAGTAGTGAAAGGAGAGGGAAGGAGGGAGGATATTTTTAAGAGAAGATGCTGACTCCACTATCCATGGAATAATAAAGCATTTGTTAGAGAAATTAATGTTTACATTCTGTGAATCTTAAATAGTTTTGAAGTTAAACCTGCGAAATAATGGTCAAAAGCGACTCTTGACCCTTTGATTTTAGAGGTACAGTCCAGTTTTCATTTGATTTCAGCTATCAGTGGCAAAGAGCATAGAACATCTTTTTTGGAGAAATTTGATAATTTCAGTGGTAGGCTGCCAAACCATTTCTGTTTGTCAAAACCAGAAAACCTGCAAATATTTTACGCCACCATTTGCGGAATGTGCCTCTTGATTAGTCAGGATGGTCTTGTTCATCTGAAATACTGGATTTGTTTCAAGATGCACTTACTAATCACTTGTGTTAAAGGTCAGAGACAGCAAGTAGCTCCCTTCTTTTTAATTAAAAAAAACAACAACCAACAGACGTTTCTTGTACTGTAGTACGACACTAGAAACAATTTTTAATTTTAATGCTGGAAAAATCACAAAAAGTTGGTTCACTTGCTTATTAACTAACATTTACAGGTTTCAGGTAATTGGGAGGATGTATCAAAGTAGCGGGTTCCTGATAAAAAGTGTTCTTTCTTTACAGAAATGGGTTATAGAAATTACGCAGAGCCTATAGAATCATGTAAAATGAAGAAGGCCCCAATAGCAAGGGAAAATAATAATCAGTGAAGATGAAAGATGTCAGTGATCCAAGGATTGACATAGGAAACTTCAATGTCCTAGTGATCCCAATGGGAAGGATAGTGACCACAATAGTATTAAATCAAATCATCAGTTAGTCTAGAAAATCCTTATAATTAAAATTATAATGAAAGGAAGAAGACATGGTGACGCTCAAGGAAATTATAGGGGAGTATCCATATTTCAGGAGAGGTACTAGAAGAAGAATGTACCAAATTATAGTTACCTTAAAAGCCAGGAACTAATATTAGATCAAATTAAATGGCACACAACATAGTCTAGGTTAGATAGATCTAATTGTAATGTAGTTTTAGAAAAAATGGTAATGCAGTCTCACTTTCCATAGTATGCGTCTGTGCTTGTCTGTGTTGCTGTTAGAATGTACCCGCACTTGCAAGGTGGTGGACACAGGGAAGTATGTAATGGTGGTTTTAAGATTTCAGTTTTAGCCCATCAGTATTTTTAATTTGGTCGGCTAAGAAGACATCTCTGCTTGCATTTTAGATTAAGGCTCTAAGGATTCTGCTTCTTTTCCCCTTTTCTGTCTCTAATCTTGCTGTAAGAGTAATATTAGGTATTAAATATATTACATTTGCATTGATTCGCCTCTAATTGTGTCCCTTCAAAGTTGCTTTAATACCTTGTTAAGAAAGGTTAGTTGACGATGACTAATTTTTGAAGCCAGTCAGTCAGTATTTGGATCAGTTTGAATGGTCACCTTCATGATCATCGCACAGACCTGTAATGGGTAGCCCTGTAGTTCTTCAACAATAATCCTGGCTAAAATAAATGAGAGCTACGAAATGTTATGACTTCTGTTGAGGTCCTACTTGAAATGTGATGGAAGCGACACGTTTTGGTTGAGCTGGGCATTTTCTTGGTGGATCTGCCTGTTGAAATATGTTTTGAAATATGACTATTTTATGTCACACGTAAGCTAGTTAAGTGTTACTTCTGGATCTGGCAGGATGTCCTTATGGACACTTTTGTCTCCCACTATTATTGAACAAAGACAGCTTTGGGAGCCCACTAACTCAAGATGTGAGTGGTTCCAGTAGTTGCCTGTTGTCTCCCAAATTTCCTTTACCACCCATAGGAAAAGAAGGTTGTATTCTCACCTAAGAAGAGTAGTAGTTCTCTTGATTTGTACTCTTGACAGAATGAATTTGCTAAGAAGAATTTGAATGGTGTGTTGACAGAGAGCCTTACAAAACTCTGTGACAATGGTTCATTAATTAAATCTTCTAATTAAAAATACAGATTTGAATCGAAGGTATATGTTGTCAAGCAAAAAATCTGCAATCTCTAAATTCTAGTAATAGCCTTTAATAATCATAACCCTCAGGCACTAATTCGGCATAGCACATGCAAAACAAACGTGCCTTAGTCCCATTTTTCAATGGACTTTTATACTTTATAGCTTTTGTAAATTTTTTTTTAAGTGAGACAAGTCATCAGCTTAATAGTAGACATGCATAATTCCTTTTTTGGATTGTAGCTGTGATAGAGGGGCTTTAATTGTAACAGTGTAGGAATTAAATGCATATGAAAGATATGTCTCTAATGCCTTTTAACATACTGCAAGTACTTTAACGTAGCGCAAGGATGAAATAGGTGTAGCGGTTTAAGTTATAGGAAGAACAAAAGTACTGCAACTGTTCTAACACTTCATTGCAAACGTTATTATGTTCTGTGTTGAAGGGATAGTTGGAGAGATTCTTCTCAAATGTCTTTCAATAGGAAATTTGTCCACTACTGTTTTTTCAATGTTATTTGAGTACATTTTGAGGTGGGCAGTTGTTGTATGTGTGCAGTAGCCAAAATACTAGGCTGCGGATCAACCAAATGTGTAAGCTGGTGTTGCCACCGAAAGCAAGGTTGCCCTTTTTTCTGTGGACTGTGGTGTTTGTGCAGCTGCACGGTAAACCAGATAGGAAAAGTAATCTGTCTTGAAAATAATCTTTTTTTTTTCTTTTTCCAGACTATTTTTCAGCAGAATCTAGTTGCACAGCTGCACAGCGAACAGATCAGCAAACAAATGTGCTGGTATATAAAAATGGTTTTGTGGGAATGGGAATGAATGAATGAAGCAGCGGGGGAGGGCAGGACCACTGCTTTAAGTGCTACACCATCTTAAAGTATTTGTTGAATTTCAGCCTTAGTTCTAACAAAAGCATTTGCTTATTTTAAGTAGAAGAATAAAATATTAAAATGCAGGTGTAACTGGTTCATCTTTTCAAATATTTCATTCTTACAAACACTGATATCTTAATAGGACCTAATTGAGCAGTAGAATGTTGGCACAAAATCAGACCATCTCTGTTCTGTTTTGTGCATTCATAGATGTTTTATGGACTACATACAGTTTATATATGAATGGCTGAAAAATTATTCTTGGTAAGCAGAACTAATACTTACAGAACTTCCAACTGTTTCGATGTTCTTATATTCTTTTGAACTCTGAGAAAGATCCTGTACTCTACAATTTCTTACAAATAACTGTCCTTTTTGAAGAAGGCTGTCCAGGTTTTTTTTTCCATTCAAAATAAAATAAATGCCCCTTTCTGGATAACTGAGCTAGTAGATTCCTACTGTCTTAGTTTAGGATCACTTTCTAGTGTGCTTGGGATTTGGCATTTCAAATACTTCACATTTCACATTTTTAAAAAGTTTTCATGGTGTGTTCAGTTATGCATAAATGCTTTCTGTACTATTTAAGTCTTATCTGGTATTAACTTAGCAAATATGGTTTGTATCAATTAGTTAATAGTCTGTTCTTACAAAGTGCCCCTCCTACTGGGCTGTAGATTTTTCAAATGAGTGAGTTTTACTTAAGTCCACAAACCTGTTTCACTGAAATTGAAGAGGGAAGAAAATACAGGAGATGGGTGAGAACTAAAGTTAGACGTTGTTAATTGTAACTTCTTAGATCTGTAGCATGTTTTCCTATTTGTCTATCCAGAAACTAATGTCAGCTTAAGACTGATAAAATGAGAATATTATATAATTAAATGCTTTTATGGCTTTCTTAAAGTGTCTTTCAGTAACAGCAATATACTAATTTCACATGAATATTTTTTTCCCAATCATTTATCCTAAAAACATGGGCTAGATTAATAGGACTTTATATTCTGGCATTTGTTAAAAAATTTAAATGTAGGAAATAAAGAGTAGGTTCATTTGGATTTTCAGATTCCAGCCTTTGTTTGAACTGGGTATTAGTATGAAATATTGCACAGCTGCTGTACTGGAAGTGGTGGGGGACTGCAGGCATCTGTCCTGCACATACTTTGGAGTAAATACCTGCAGTATAAGGAATAATTTTGATTTTCAGGAATTGTAAGAAAAACGGTGTGTATGTAGTCAGTAGCTTTATTTCAAGAAATATTTATCTCTCTCAAATAAATTGCCATTTCTTATATATTACTCTGAGCAGTTCTTAGTAGAAATGAATGATGTATGTGCTTAACTTTTCGGTGCTGAACGGAGAAGATATCTTAGTTTGCTAAGAATGTTGCTTTGTCTTTATTTTTAAAACCTTTTGTCTTTCTGAGCGCTCTCTTATCGTAGCTGAAGTGTGGTTTTGGTATTTTTGTCTGGTGTGAAACTTCTAAGTTGCCCATGAAGTCTTGCTAAGGCACTTTAGTCACTGTGGTATTCAAGCTGAGTATCTACTTAGAGATATCAAAGATAGTTTTTGAAGATCTCTTCTGTAGATAGAAAAAAAAAAAAGGGCAGAACATTCTTCAGAGAAAGCAAGGAATGAAAGTTGAACAAAAAGGGAGAGAAACTAAAATAACTTGGGAAGGAGCATGGGAAGGGGAGAAATCCAGTGCATTTATGTTACAAATATTTCAGGTTATTAAAATTGTTGGGAGCAGACAGGAAAAGGGGTGGGAGGAAGAAAGTTGGGCACTTAAAATACTCAGCATTGTACACTAAGAAAAATGCTGTAGTATGTGGGTTGCAAACACTGAAATGGTAGATGTGACTCTCAATTGCATTTACATTTTGTAAACATTATTTAAATCAAAGTTTGTTGTTTTAAGTAAAGGCTAACTATTGAACTATTTTTCTAGTTTCCGTGAAGCAGTTGGTGATAAATAAAAATGTCCCCCAAAATCATGTTGGTATTCCAGGCTTTAAATGAAGTCTTCTCAAAAATAAAGTTCTATAAAAGAACAGTTGAAATAGTTGGTACTATGGAGAAGTTTCAGGGATCCAAGGGAAACTGAATGAAAAAGGCTGTAAAAAAAAATAATAAATCAGCTTTCATCATAGGTGCGTTTAGTTTAATAGATGAAACGCCATAGGCAGATGGTGGTTTAGCACAGAGGTGTTGGGAGTTTTCCATACGGAAAAGATAACTCTTGCTGATGTACTGCTCAGATACTCTGATCTCACACCTCTGATTTAAGAACCTTGTGTATGGCTGTGCAATCAGTGCTGCATTTAGTATGAATGATTTGCTTGCATTGGTGAATGAGGAGGGGAGGGGATGCATTTGGCAGCACTGTGTGCATTTTCTGAAACGTCAGTTGGTGTGCCAGATCTATTTATCTTATCCACTCTGAATTTACACGTTTGTTCTAACTTTGCAGCTTGACTTAGGGTGGGGTTGTTCCACTGCCCAGGTGTCTCTTGCAAGACTTGTCGTGTTCTTGTTTGCAGTTCAACGAAATGTAGTAGGTGCTGTTATTTCCAGCTCTGGCCTCTGGGTGCATTAGTTTCTTAACCATCGCATCGCTAGATGTTTTCCCTCATGTCCCCCCCTTTTGGGTGCCTGACCATCACTGACCTATGGAGGGAAGGAGCGGGGGCAGCGGGGAATCAGAGTGAATAAAATAAGGCAAAGGCTGACAGCAATAATAGGCAGAATCTTTTCCAGCTTTGATGTAGCCTTGTCCTCAGGCTGCCCTTCCATATTCTTTTGAAGGGATTCAAGAGTCTTAATGTTCTTCTATTGAGATCGGCTATATACAATTCTGTGCCACTGAAATATAGAATTTGGACTTCAGCTTTCCAGTATTTTACACATACGAATACTGCCTGACAGGTTAAAGATGACAACTATTTATAACTGCCTGGAACATAATGAAGCTCATTTAAAAAGAAACAAAGAAATAATCAACTCCCAGTATTTGTTTGGTCTGAGACTTTTTATGATGGGTACATTTGTTTTGTAAGCATCTTTCTTCTGTAACAAGAATTACAATAGAAGGGACAGAAAATTATGTAAAAAGAGATTAAAAATAGTGTGCTAGGGTTATTACTATTTTAGTTGAAAATAGTGAGACATCTAATTGATTTTGAAATTGGTCTGATATTGTTGGCTCCTGTATTTTAACAGTGAATCACAATCGTAGGTTACAAACAATTTTAACCATTAGGGCATGGAGAAAAGGTACCATTCAAAGCTAAACACCACAATTAGGGATGCATGACTGAAGTTTCAAAGTAATGTATTAGTAGTATTGTATGAGACAGTCACATGAAAAAGATCATGAGGTTGTGAAAGGGATTACGATCATGCTTTAGTCATGATTTTCCTGGTAGAGATATTTTAGTCTGGATCGTGCTTGTTTAAGTGAGAATAATTTGACTTTGCTTGTTCTGGTTATATTACCATTATGCAGCAAAGGAGGAGAAAAGGTGTTTCACCTACAAAAGTAGTATTGTTTGAGTAACTGAATTTTACTTAAACTTGAGATGCTGCTTTCAGTACTGAGAAACTGAAGTTAAAAAGGCACTGACCAATTTGCGAGAGCGTTACAGTATACTGCATGTACTTACCTGCTGCTGCCGGCTTCTATGCAAGCATATGTAAGTTCGGCTTTCTCCCAGGGCTTTTATTTGTCTTGCATGTACCTTAACTGCTTATTCCAGATCCTCAACCTGCTCTTCACATTAAGTAACAGCCAACATTGTAAATCCTCAGTTGATGAAAATCTGCGTATCCCTGTAGAAATGTGGAGCTTTGTTGATCTGTCACCAGCCATACGCCTGATCCAGTCCCTACCTTTCCTTACTGCCAGAATGTTTCTGCTTCCTGGGATGATGTAAGCCACAGAGCACAGGTTCTCAGCCTGTGTGAGAAAGACCATATGTTCTTTATTTAAAGGTTATGGAATGAGTTTCCAGACAATCATACAATCTGAAGGTTGACTCAGTCCAGTGACTCTTGGATAAAGATTTGCAAGCTGTTTCTTTCTACTCCACCAGTAACAACTCTGTACTTACCTGTTTCCTCAGAGGAGAATGGAAAAAGCTTCTGGAGGGTGCTTTAATGTTTCTGTACTAATCCCAGTGATGTATTTATAGGAACTTTAAGGATGCCTTAAATAGAGTCCGTGAGTGAAAAAGACTGTATGAAAATAATATCTCAGTAAATTTTGGGGATGAACTGGGATACTAAACTACTTGAAAAGGTTTGTCACAGCTCTTAAGACAGTAACTGGAATGTAGGTGATTGAACTGGAGACAAACTGTGGTCATTCCAGACTGATGACTGAACAGTTGTTTATAAAAATAAAACAATAGTATACAATGATGATACGCATTGACCTATCTGATGTCCCTGGAATCAACTTTGATGCAGATGTTCAGATGAACAGATATTCTTCTGATCTTAGATATGTATCTGGGTCAGTATTGCAAAAGAGAGTTCTGCAAGTGTTTGAAGCTCCAGTGAAAACTGAATTTTCATCCTAAAAGGTTAACAGGAAAAACTTTTCCCCCAGTCTTCTGTGCTAACTCATTGATTTGCTATATAAAGTCATTAAAAGGTATGCCTTTCCTTTTTTCCTCTGATTCATTTTATCTGTCAACCTGTTGCAAGTGTAGGAGCTTCCAAGAGATTTCTTCTGGGGGGATGCAATAATGTGGTTGCAAGTCTTTAAGCGCAAAACATCAAGCTAATATTTTAGGAAATTAAAATGGACTTTAAATATTTGTGGTTTGCTGCAGAGCACTTTTACTTAGCAGCTAGGGCGGGCCTGAGAAGGACACCTAAATTTACCATTTCATATCTTAAAGTCAGTAGTGTTTTAGGATACGTTGATATCTTTGCGAACGTAGGGTCAGTCGCAGCTCTAGTCAGGGTGCGCATAATGAACTAAAAGTACTCTCTGTGTAAAAAGAGATGAAAGCGTACTTGACCTGTTTTCCTGTTACTTTACATCCTTGCATTTGTTGCAGTGTTTTGGTAGCATCCGAGTACAGAGAAAGCAGAGTGGATGGAGCTCCGTCCTTATCCTTTCTCTCAGCTCATTTCCTCCTCAGTCATATTCTAAATTTGAGTAGTTATGTGTAAAAGCCCTACTTCTGTATTTATTAACTTTGTCTATTTTAGTGAACTCTGTTAAACTTTTTTAAATGGTCATTCAACTGCTCAGATTGCTTGGGAAGCTCCGTGCGTCTTTCTTTTTGTTGTCTGCTCCTTTGCTGATAGGAGGGCTTGATTTCCTACTACGTGTATCTAGCAGAACTGTTGTAAATATTAGACGTTTCATTTGGCTTGGTACCAAACAGAACACATGACGTATTGCTAGAAAACCCTGGCAGTGTTTAAACTATTTTTTTTAACAAAACATGTATTTTAGAAGTTATTCTCTACCCAAAATAAGTCTCTAGAAAATAGAAGTCATAAAGTACAGTTCTTGGCTTATGTTTAGCTTTCTAGTTTGATAAGATTTTTATATAAACTTGGACTTTTTTTTTTTCTTAAAAGTTTCTTTTATAATAATTATTCTGGTATTATATATATTTTGCTAGCAGATGTAAAGAAAATAAAACTGTCATGTTTTGTAAAATAGCGAATTGTTTTCAACTCTGAATGCAAGATAGACTTCTGCAAGTGTCTTCTTCATTGCCTGATGTTGAATAGTAAGTTTCTTACATTTAATACTAAATTGAAAACCGCATTAGCTAGACGATATAATTTCTAAAAACCAGTACTAACTACTTTGAGCTAGAGTATTTCAGCATTAACAGTATTTTTTGAGTTGCATAAACAGACATTTTCCATATAACTTTATTTTTAAATTAAGGTCCATGTAGATCTTTGGAATCAGTAAACTCATGTAAGTAAAAAGTACTAAAAAGATGAACATTTAAGCAGTACATCAAAGTTGGTTAATGATAACATTTTCAAATCACTAATTACCAATCAAAATAGGGAATGGTGCAGTGCGTGTGTTTAGCAGAGGTACTTTAGCAGCACATAAGAGAACAAATGATGTGTGGGTTTTCAGCTGTGTTATCTGCCTGGCACCCCCATAAATAAGAAAATACAGACAATATTGTTTTTGAATAATTTTTATTCTATTGTAACTTGTGTCTTAGCAAGATTTTCGATATTATAGGTTATCATAAGCATAGATGCCTCTGAAAATGTACACAAAAATTGTTCTGACTGACTGTAAATGCTGATCTTTTTCTTGTAACTCTCCTGTAAGTATGGTAAGACTGCATCTCTAAAATACACAGAGCCTATCTTACTGTTGGATCAGAAAAGTACATTAATGCAATTATTTCAGTAAAAATACTGCAATTGTTATTCTGTTAACACCAATATCTAAAAAGATTTGTGAGTCATTCAATTGGTACAAATAAGTGCCAGAGTGATACTCATGTAGTACAAATGTTGAGATTACTTTTACACCTAAGTGCTTCCCCTTGTGTTTCTTGTAGGAAACAGAGATGAAGGTACACATGCACACAAAATTTTGCATCATTTGTTTGCTGACATTTATCTTTCATCAGTGCAATCATTGCCATGAAGATGGACACGACCACAGTCCTAAAGAGGGAGATGTACACTACCATAATGACTATCAGATTTCAAATATGTCCTACTTGCAGAATGGAGGAACAGAATCTGTGCCGAGTAAATTTTCAACGTTGGAAGCTGAAAATGAACAAAAATACTACATTGAAAAGATTTTTGATCGTTACGGTGAAAATGGAAGATTATCTTTTTTTGGCCTGGAAAAACTTTTAGTAAGCCTTGGTTTAGGAGAGGTAAAAGTAGTGATGATAAATCATAATGATATTGGCCATGATCACGTTTCTCACTTATATGCTTTAGAAGTACAGGAAGGAAAGCATTCTCACTCTCGTAACCATCCTCATAGCCACTCAGATTCAGAAAACCAAACCACGATTGGTATGGCCGCAAAGAGAAATCATAAATGTGACCCTGAGAGAGACGCAGTTGTGCCATCAGTAAAAGATGATGGCAAACACATTCATGATCAGAGTCGCCATCACCATCATCACCACCCTCGTCTACATCATCATGACCATAATGGTACACATCATTCTCGTAATGATTCAGTTAGTCATAGTGAACATGGAGAACAGAACCATGAACCTTCAACAGAGACAAACACTACTCAGGATCAGCCAGAAAGAAAACGATGGAAACAGAAGAAGAAGCAAAAGAAGATCAGTGAGACTTCAGGAAATGCTACACGGGATTATGCCCCAGATCGTGTTCACGGTCGTGTTCACAAGGATGGTCATGTACATGATGCATCTCACTTGCATGGACACCATCATGAACACAGTAGTGATCGTTCTACTAGTCGTGGACATCAAGATTCCAGTTTAGGTAATGAGGATGGACACCACCATACCAGCAAGCGAGAGGCACATCATAGTGTAAGAAAACATCCCATTTTTTCAATGCGTAGTCATAAGGATCACAGTGGAGATGAACGTGATCGTGAAGAGGTGAGTATGAAATGGAGAACCTTTAAGTTCATTTTTGCTGTTGTTGCATAATAATTCAAGGTTCATGCCCACAAATAACGCAGAAGCACGTTGGCAACCCTTGTCTAATACAGGTAGCAGAGTGAAAACACTAAAGGCCACTGCCACAGTTTTGAGTTTACTTTATGAGTTTTCATTTCTGTCTGCCCATCATACATATTTTCTCAAAAATCTATCTTCTTGCCAATTTACCTGTATAAAGGAGATACTTAAAGCTTTCTGAGATACCCTGCTTACTTGTGGGGTTTCTTCCCTTCCCAATATTCATGAATACTTCCCACACACACCTTTTTTTGGACTTCTTTCTGCGTTGAAGATCATTAACATTTTTGGAAACTGCACGGAGACTCTTTGCTAAAAGAAACACCTGCATCTTTTCAACATGCTTCTAATTTCTTTGTCCTAAGAGATAGTGAAGCAGTGTATATAGAGCTTCTGTAGCACTGTGTTCAGCGTAAGCTCTTCCATTTCTCCCTTCAGCGTCCATTATTTCTGCTAGGACCATAAATATACTTTCTCTTCCCCCCTTTACAGAAGCAGGACGTTTTGATATAGTTTTAAACTAGAAGTCAGGATAGGAAAGGATGGAGTGAGTGCCAAGTTTGAGGTTTTAAACCAAACTAAAAAGTGAAACTCCAAACACAGAAGGTTGGTAGGTGAAGAGAAGTGTTAGAAAACCTGTTTTGGGTTTATGTTCTTCCACTCCTTTCCTTTTGCTCTTTCTGCATTGCTTGTACTGTGTAATAGTAAAGAATATGGAAACTTATTTTCCCTGACATTTATCAAAAATTATATAGGTGTTAGGAGACTGAGTTTATAGTCCAGGTATTTTTACTGTTTCTTTCCCCTCAAAAACCACTTAGATCAGCTTAGACATGTTTTAGCACTGGTTGTGGACCAGTGTTTCGACTTTCTGTTTGTGTTCTTAAATCATATGCTAAATTTTCCATAACGGTATTTTTTTAATGAAATAGTTGCTTTCATATTTAATTTCTTTGTACGATTTGCTTGCAGTGTTTAAATGTTACCCAGCTGCTACGGTACTATGGTCTGGAAACCAGCTCTCCGATATCTCCTGAAATGTTTGTATATATGTGTCCTGCTTTGCTGTACCAGATTGAGAGAAGACTTTGTATTGTACATTATGATGAGCTTGAAGATTTTATGAAAAGTAAAAATGCGTCAATTGAGAATAAGGATAAAACAGGTGCATCAGGTAGGTGTGTAACATCTAAAGCCTTCACAATTATTTTGCATTGTAAATATTAACTTCAAAGTTTGAAATGTCATACAACTTAGCATTGACTGTAGAGTGAAGGAATAGTTGAAATTTAACATATTTAGTAGAAGAAATTTGAGACAGCATGCTCCTTCAAGTCAGGAGAAATAGCGTCCTGTTTGGTGGTATAATAGCTTCTCCTAAGTAACCATGGCTCAGGGAGGCATACCTTTCTTTCTTGTACATTTTATCCTTTTTTGTTATTTTCACATTTACTTTATGTTTGCTTATTTTTATTTCTTTTTTTGTCTTGTGTCTTTGAGGCCTAATGTCCTATCATTGGGCCTGTGGCCCAGGCATTTTGGCCTGGATTCTTCCCAGATATCTTTATATGTTGGACTCTTTTTGTTATAGGAGCATAGGCAAAGTACAGAATCTTTGGAGGCAGAGGAGCTTTAGGCATGAGCAAGTCCACCCACACTTTGGATTATTTCCACAATTTAAAATATGTTATGTCTTTTTCTCTTAGTGTGACTGAGGCGTTTCATATGTTTATCTCAAAGTTGGAAAGTTGCAGTGTTACTTTGGCACAAATTTTCTTAATAAATTTGACCTGGATATACTCATTCAGGAATAGAGAACAGCACCTTCATCACAGTTCATTCACTAGAAAATATGATTTCAGATGCAACTGGTTTTATATTCTAGCAGTGATGCAAATTTGTAGAATTGACATCCAGAATTTTTTGTGAACTTAAGAAATATAAAGACTTACGCAAGTTACAAGAGCATTTGAATTGCCATTTCTGACAACAGTTCCTTTTTCTGACTTCCGATGCCAACTATTTTTTACTACTCCTTAGTATATGAGAAGTATTCAATCAGAATCCTCTGTTGGCAGTTTTAAGTGTGTGTGTGTGCGCTTTGAGTAAAAATCAGTAGACTTTTTTTTGTTCTTACCATAGTTCTAAACTAAAAATGTATCTACTGTTGTTAAAGCAGTAAAAGGGCAGCATCCATTGTTGTGATTTCATAGAATCATAGAATGGTTTGGGTTGGAAGGGACCTTAAAGGCCATTTAGTTCCACCCCCCTGCCATGGGCAGGGACAACTCCCACTAGACCGGGCTGCTCAAAGCCCCATCCAGCCTGGCCTTGAACACTTCCTGGGGTGGGGTATCCACAACCTCCCTGGGCAGCATGTTCCAGTGTCTCACCACCCTCACAGTAAAGAATTTCTTCCTAATATCTAATCTAAATCTCCCCTCTTCCAATTTGAAGCCATTACCCCTTGTCCTAACTGAGTATACTTTTAAAATACATGTTTACTACTGCTATCTTTCATAAATTATAATGGAACTGTTGGCAGATGCTTAGCTGTGGTAATTGGTAATTGTGAATATTGGTAATTGTGAATATTGATTAGTATATAGGTCCTTATTAGCATCATTAGAAATAAAGCTTGAAGTAACTACGTTCTCATAGATGTTAATAATTGATGGAAAGAATGCATTGCTGGTAAATTTTTTTAACAATGCTGGAGTCATTAAAATAATTAACTTGTTATACATAAATCTCCTGAAGTGACACAGCTACTATCTTGTTAACTGTTCAAAGATTGCTGTAAACCAAATATACTGTGTGTTTTATATGGTAGCTAATTGTTTTGTGGGGTAGTCTCATTGCAGTAAGAGTTGACCCCTGCCTTATTACCAAGAGGATTTGTAGAATAGCTCTAAGCATTTTCTGCCAGTTAAAATGTTGAAACCATGTACAAAACTGCCATGTTGCACATGCTTTGAACCAGTTTAATTAGAAAGTTTCTACAGATCAGTGCTTCTTTTTAAAATAATGTATTTTCTTTCCCTGTAATGAGTAAGGGAGTTGATGAATATCTCAGCTCAAAGACCTTAAACATTTTAAGAGACTTAATTTTCAAAATTAGTGAAGGTATTGTGAACACTTAACATGTTTTATGGCATCTGATATATTGAGTATAAACAACACATTTTCCAGCTAATTGTAAAAAAATTGTTTTTTAACTTACTGACTTGGCTCTGAAAACAAACAGTAACCTCTGAAACAGGTCAACTTCATTAGATAATAATAAATTATTCTTCATAACAGTTTCCTGTATACTGTTGTATTAACTGCAGTGAGACTTCAGTTTGATGTAATAATAATTTTCCCTCTTAAGTAAGTGAATTGCAGAATAACCAATCTTAACTGGTATATGGGAATTGTGGGAGGTGTAGGACAAATGTCAGTCATAGAGTAACTTAATCTGCGCGTTGTAGGATTCTACTAAAATGAAAATGTGTTCTTACCCAAGCTAATGTAAACATGTTTAGATACAAGTATTTGCCAAAGTTAGGAGGATGCAGACATTTTCAAACACTAGCTTTCTGTGTTTTTCTTTAGTTTTAATTAAAGCTTTCAAAAAAACTTAATGGACCAATACTGCTTCTGTTCATTGATACTAACCTGTAAGGTTTCCATGAGTTCTAATAGTGCAGTTTTCTAAAGCAAAGTAATTTAATTAAATGACGACCAAAAACTTATGAAGCCATATTGGGTTTTCTTCCTGTAATTTACAGATAGTTCTGTAACATCTTCTAATAGAGGATTTTCAAGGGCTTATACATACAATTGAGCTTTCACAGTGTACCTATTGGAAGAGGTGGCCTTGTTACCATTGAGGGCTCCTAAACAACTTAACTTGAAAGGAAAGGTAAACCAGCTATCCATCAAGCTAACAGAAGTGATACAATAAACAGTGAGCAATTTTTTTAAAGATGGAGATCAGTTAGAGCTGTTGATTAGATGTATTTCAGAACAGATATGTCTTGTAAATCTGCCTGTGCAGATGCCAGTCTTCCCTGGAGTTTACCATTCCCTGAACCCAGGGAGGCTTTGCTTCAGTGGAGCCTTTCTGCTAGCCTGCGTTCTTTTAAAGTCTGCAGGTAGCTAACTGTGCTCAGCCTTACAAGGAGTCCACCTTACTACCCTTTTAGTCTGTTTTAATTTACAGATAGGTGTCCAAATCTAGTGCAAACACTGTGTTTTGTTTGCTACCCACTGTTGGAACAGAGGTCCCTTACTGAAGAAATTGTCTGGTCACCTCCCTCTTGCTTTTTTCCACAGAAGTATTTTATAAGCCAGTGCACAATAGCTTCACCTCATTGACCGAGCTTCATACAGTATTCCTAGGAGTGTTGTACACCGAGTTCTTTTATAACTTAAGAGCTCTTGCAGTGTTCATAATATTGCATATTAGTTCTACTTCCATAATATTTTAGTGTTTTGAACGCTACAGTTGAGTGAAATCCTTCAATAAAATTTTGGGTCAGAATTTTTTCCTGTCTTCCTTAGTAGTCCTTTTTATATGAGAGTTTGTACTTGTGTGTCACTGTGGGATCAGGCATAGCTTTTGTATATAATAGATGTTTTTATCTTTGACTTGACAGCAAGCTTTTGCTGATAATTTTGGTTCCATACCATTTTTTAAGAGTTTAAACAGAGACAGAAGCTGACGACCAAGATTGAGAGATGCACAGGTTCCGTATTCTAATTCTCATGTGCCTCATCTTAATCATGGTGCCGTGTTTAGATACTGTATCAATCGTAAGAGTATGTAAGGCCTTCAGAGATGCGTTTGCCAAACCTATGCTATGACATATGAAACTTAAGCCAGTTGGCATAATCTCCTTTCCATTTTTCTCCATGTAAGGCTGTTGGTCATTTAACCTGGCACTTAACATAATAATGTTGGTGTCCAGATTGGAGATCCAATGTCCTGCCAAACAACTGTGTAATTTTTATTTGGGCTACTTATGATTCAGTATTGGATTACAAATCCATGTATGCTGTTCCTTTCAGCAGAGCCTGTTAATCCAGAGTACATGATTGAAGTGCTCTGGGGATGAATCAAGGCTATGTAGTGGCAGTATTTTGGTCAGCAGGGTTCTGCTTCCACTCTAGACCTACTTTTGTATTCCCATATTCCAACCTCTGTTTTTTAGTTCCTCCTCTGGTGGCAGTCTTTGCCTTTTCACCAGCTCTGTTTTCCCCTCAGTATCAATATGCATTTCCGTGTACGCTGTGTACTTTCTAAAGCTGTTTCCAGTCAGTTTCCCTGGTGGATGTGCTCTTGTACCCTTTGCATTTGAATGGAATTGTTTCCTTTTCTGTACTGTTGCGGAATGACAGCTACAGACTTCATAAGAATGAATATCCAAAAATAAAATTAGAAACAGCAGATATTGTGAGTTTTGGTGTTGAACCAGACCAGGCTGCAGCAGCCACAGTCCTAGTGGCAAAGTCTTGTCTGTAGTGTTTTTGATACAGATCTAATTCTTGTGACATTTGACTACTAAATTATAAAATACATTGAGCAGTGATGACATATTCATTCCTCCTGTCTTCTCGTCTCTCCCCCTGCCCCCCCATTTCCCAGGATATTTTCCTCCACTTGATCAAAACTTGATCAAAAATGAGCGGACATTCATAGATGTAAGGAAATCATATCGTGCACCAAAGTATGGAGATGCTAATGATTTTAAATGAGGACTTGTTAACTTCCATTAAACTTGGGAAACTGCGTGGACATTTTTGGTTAAGAATGAAGCTAGGAAAAAACCTGAAGCATTTAAGCTAATTTAAAATAAATGAAGAAAAAAAAGAAGTTCAGATTGAGGAAATCATGTTCATGAAAGATCTCAGCTCAAACAGTTAATGTTTGTAAAATAGGAGCCCCAACTATTCCTGTCTTTGGGACTGTGAACCTTTTGAACTGTATTCTTGGAATTAAGCAGTTCTTACTTTCTTTGAAGTTTCTGTGATGGGAAGAAACAAGAGCAGTGATAGAGAAGCAGAGAAAGGAAAAATAACACAACACTTTTTAATTCTTAGCCTTACTGATGACTTGGAAAAGTAGAAGAAAAAATATTTTTATAAGGGTGAGATGCTGACTGCAAGAGTCATGTTTCTTTGCTTATAGGATCTGTTTCTTGTGTAATTCCTCCTTTTCCATGTCATATAGAAATTTGCACATCTTCCCTAATTAACATTACATTGAGTGTACCATATCCCATTATCACTTTTTCTTCGAATGACAATAGAGGTTCTCAGAAAAAATATTGTCCTGGTTTCAGCTGGGACAGAGTCCGTTTTCTTTCTAGTGTCTACTGTCTTTCAGATTTGGTATGAGAGGAATGTTGATAATGCATATTGTTTTGGTTGTTGCCAGGTGATGTTTATGTTATTCAAGGACTTTTGTCAGCTTTCCAGAGAAGTGGAGAGGGATCACAGACATAATAAGCTGGCCAACGGAATATTCTGTATCATAGATGTCGTGCTCAGTGTATAAACGGGGGTTGGCCCGGGGCAGGAAGGGAATCCTCGATCTCTGCTCGGGACAGGCTGGGCAACCAATTCACCAGGTGGCAAGAGTGACTTGCGTTGTATTACTTCATCTTGTATATTCCTTTACTATTATTGTTATTTTCCTTTTCTGTTATTGTTCTATTAAACTGTCTTTATATCAGCCCACGAGGTTGGTTTTTTTCCCTTTCCCTCCTTTTTTCTCTCTTCTCCCTACCCCTTTGGATGGGAGGGAGAGAACTGAGCGAGCGGCTGCGTGGTCCTAGCTGCTGGCTGGGGTTAAACCATGATGAGTATGTACTGCGTTTTGTTGGTAGCAAGTTGCTTTCAGCTCTTCAAGTTCTTATTATAGCATTTGATTTTAAAGTTCGTCTGTCAAAGGTTGAGTCTTAATTATTTCTCATAAATAAAAATGTATATTTCAAAGCACCAGGTGAAGAGAATGATGCCTACCTGAACATGTTACTTCTAACAAAGATGGAGAAATACTGATTCCAGTTAAATTTTGCATCAGAATCGTGTTAAAAACAAATGTTAAATATGAATTAGTGCTCATAAAGCCCTAGTAAGTTAAGTAGCAAAGATGTTTTTCTTCCAACATGAAATCTCTTGCTTTTTGCGTTTCATGAAGGGCTACAGAGGTAAGCCTGGAATTTACAATCAGGAAGAATTGCTGGGGCTCTTCTTAGCTGAGTGTCTTCTCATGTCTTTCACTATATTGTACTGTACCATGAATAAGCCTGTGTATATTTTGCTGTGAACTTCAGTACTGCCTTCATATTTTTCAGCACCTTTTGAATGAACAATCACACAACTTAGGCTAAAGGAAAGTCACCTTTTTAAGAGATAGTTGAAAGTCATTAATCAGTCTTCAAAGTTTTACAAGTATTGTTCTGACAACCTTTCTGTATTCATTTCTTCCCACAGCCTGGTTTTGTGGTATCATCTCTATCACCGTCATTAGCCTGCTTTCCTTGCTAGGTGTGATCTTGATTCCCATCATTAACCAATGGTGCTTCAAATTTCTTCTAACTTTCTTGGTAGCTCTGGCTGTAGGAACAATGAGTGGAGATGCACTGCTCCATCTGTTGCCACATGTAAGTATTGCTTCCTTAGCTTTTATTCTTAATTGTAACTGTATATAGAATTTTCAAAGAATGCTTTGACAAGTATCAACAAATAAATGTTCACTGATGCAGGTGTAGATTGATTTGACTATGAGGGACATCCTGAAACAGCATTCAAGACTTTCTGTTAACAAAAAGAAAGGAAATATGTGTTTCTTAAGGGAAAAAGAAAAAAGGGAAAAAGAAAAAGAAAAATGTGTGTTTCTTAAGTGAAAAATAAAAAAGTAGTTGTCTATTTATTCATAGTTTAACTTCTGTCACAGTATTTTAAAACACCTAATGAGACGAACAAGAGTATTTTAGCAGTATTATAGTCTCTTGCCTATTGATACTTGTGTATCAGGACCACCTAAAAGTACATCAGGGGAATTAACCTTCCTGGTTACTAGCTTTTGGGGAGAAAGTACCCTCTAACTTACCGAATCAAGAAAATGTCCAAGTTCCTGGGAAGGTAAGCAGTTTTTAATTTGTGATGGTATACTGTAATTCTTAGAAGGAGAAATGTTTCTAAAATGTTGTTACCTTAGTTCTTATAGCAAAAAGACTTAATGTTTACACATTTTCTTTGCGTAAGTGCTAATACAAATTTTTTATCATCTATTGTTTTTGAAAGTTTATATTTCAGATCAGAATTAAGGCTGTAATTGACTGTAATAGTTAAAAAAAATCATGAGGTTTGGTTGCTAATGGGAGTGTAGGAATGGTAATTCCTTGTGACATTTCTGAGCGTTAGTCTCATTATCTTTAGCATTGTGACAGTCTCATTATCTTCAGCATTGTGACAGAAAAAAGCTGAAGTTAGATTATCTCCCACTCCCGCCCTAAAAATTTCCCAGAGGAATAGTTTTTTATTGATTAGGGTAATGAATAGTCTAATGAAAAATTTCTGTGGTAAAATGTTTTTGTATTTAAAAAAAAAAAAAAAAGAAAAAAAGCCAAAACAACAAAAAACCACAAACCCAACCCAACTTTAAAAGTCCACTTATGCTACTATTCTGGTGGGGTTACATATCTTGTCATCTGAGCTTGGAGCCATTTCAGGCTCCTGATGGCACCAGGTCATGCTGTGTTATTATTTTCTCTCCTAATAGTCACATGGAGGCCACAACCACAGTCACCACCATGGCCAAGGTCATGTTCATGAACACAAGCGGTCTCATCGACATGCCCACGGACATGGAGTACAGCCTGAAGGCTTTCTAGAAGAAAATGACCCAGTGCTGAAGGGTCTTGTGGCACTTGGAGGCATTTATGTTTTGTTCATCATTGAACATTGTATAAGAATGTACAAGCATTACAATAAACAAAAGGTACGCACTGAAATTGCAGGCTATTTTAAAATATATATTACCTGAAGTTATCTTCCAAGTGTTGAGGAATTGTCTGTGATGATTCATTATTCTGTGAACGTGAAGTGGTGCTAATCTGCATTGTTTGATTTCATGTGAAGAAACGCTTTTCTAAAAGAGGTTGCCTTTCTTAACAAGGTAATTTGGAAAGACCAAGTACAAATCTGGTGGGGGAAGTTGCTGCTTTTTGGCCAGATGTATTTGGAGATAGATCTAAGTAAAAAGAGATTACAGCTCTTTCTCTAAAGCACTGTGATCGTTTTGCAAAAATATAAAAGGCAGTATGTAGGAAAGAAGTGGTAACAGAGCCAGACAATTGTCAGACAATTGACAAGAAATTTAACTGTATACTATTAGCTAACAATGTCAGTCTAACAGAGGTATTCAGTTTTTCCGTATGAAAAAATGCCAGAATTTGCAGACCTCTGCTTTCTATAAATTACCAGTAAGATTTTAACTCCTTTCCCTGAAAATGATTGGATTTTTAGGGCTGGGAGCACGCTGTATTCATGATGGTAGTATAAAAGTAGAGCAAGTACCTCAGGGGGAGTGTGACAGTGGGTAGAAAGTCAAGCCACCAAAGAGCCATATTCTTTCAACAGTCATTATAAATACACTTTTAGCTTTTGCCTCCATCATTCGACTTTGATTTTTTTGGTGAAACTATAACTGCTTCTCCCAAAACGTGCATGGAGAAATTTAAAATCCTCTGTTTTCACATCAGACTCGCTGCCTAAGCTGTGCAGGCAGCAAAAGATTTTCTGTGTTGGAGGAGGCATTTCTTAGATCTTCTGATAGAGAGATATAAGCTGTCGCACTGAGCATATCTTCTTTGAGATTAATTAAATAATTAAATCCCCTAGGCTGCTGCGGCAAATCTGTGATCTCCGTTGTATTGGGCAGCAGATAGGAAAGTAGCAAGTTTTTCTCTAAAGGAAAATACAAGGAAGTTATAGGAGTGTAAAACTTAAAGTTGAACAAAATAGAGGAGCTGTTCTTGCTGCGCGCTTGCTTTCTTGAACAAAATAAGCAAATATAATAACTCTATATACATGTGTTTCTGGGCTGCTGGAGCAATCCGTGGCATCATGTACTCTGTTACTGAAGTGAAATACTGTCTGTCTGTGGGTGAGAGTGAGACTCCTTGGTAGGTACTTAAGAATTTCCACTGGGATAGGTATCGTTGCTGAGCCTTAGATGATTAACATTCTGTAGTTCTCTAGTCACATACTTCTGTTAGGCATATTAAGAGAGAGTAACTTAGTCTTTTTTTTAAGAGATTTTTTGACAACTTTTGAGTTTCTTTTATTTCCATCAATGTCCTTTTACAAACCAGATGTTACCTGTCTCCTGTTGCAGAGTAAGCAGAAATGGTGCAAGAAAAAACAGACTGAAGAATCACCAATTGGAAGGAAACTTTCCGATCACAAATTAAATAATAGACCAGATGCTGACTGGCTTCAGCTCAAACCCCTTGCAGGTAGGCATTTTCAGAATTTTCTCTGATTATGAGATTCAAAGTAATGGCATGTAACCTATGGCATGTAGCATGTAACCTCTTGTACAGTTTTGCTGCTATTATGCAAATCATTGTTAATAAGATTTAATAGGCTTTCCCTATTAAGTCTCTTTTTATTTTGTTTTCCTTAGATCTGAGGGCACTTTGAACACTTCCTAATATGCCATACAGATGGTTCTCAGACTTCTGAAGCAGTCAGGTTTTAGGTGGCTGTGGTTCTTTGGGGGTTTTTTTATTTGTTTGTTTTGGGGGTGGTTTTAGATAAGCTGAGCCTGACTAGCTCAGCCCTGGCAAAAATTAGATCAAAAATGAACACACACAACCTGAAAGGGGATATCTGTTACACTTCGAAGATTCCAGCCTCTGACCAATTACAGTTTGGCTGAGAAGGCCAAACAAAATTAATTTATTTGCATAAATACAACCAAGTATCCTGAATGTTCCTCAAGTATCCAAACCAACTTTCACATACCGTTCCTTCATGACAGTCTGAATGCTCTATCACCCTTCTTGAAGGGGTGGGGGAAGGGGAAGGGCTTTGCTTCATAAACTTCCCTTTCCGTTGCCTGCATTGCTGCTGAATTAATTGGTTGATGAAGAATCCATAGGCTACATTTATACAAATGCAACTTTGTTAATTTGAATCGTTTGTAGAAGGGAGAGTTACGACTGTAGCCTTCTCCATTCAAACAACTTAAAATGGGATTTGGGACGTTGACATAGAACATAGAAAGACTTTCATCTGTGAGGATGGTGGTACATCTAGTTCAAATGTCTTCATTTTCTTTTAATGGGTGATCAGACGAATTTTGTTTCTAATGGCATGGAGTATGTACTAGTTTTATAACAGTGTTCTGAAAGTGCACTCTGTTGATCAGTAAATCGTTTGTACTACAGGTACTGGAAGCCCATCCTGAATTTGAGTTTTGAACTGCTGTACCGCTACCGCTGATATGAATGGCCATTTGATTTCTTTTTAAATAGCCTCCAAATAATGTTTCCTTTTTTTTGATTCTGAAATATTTTTGATGAATTATTGTGAGCTAGTAACTTCTTTGTCCAGAACTGCTTTTTCTGCACCACTGGTTTTGTTTCCTGGCACATAGATTGCCAGTTTCCTTTATTTATTAACACACATAGATTGCCAATTTCCTTTATTTATTAACACTTCAGAAATATTAGTAGACTTTAAATCCATGCACATATGCCTTCTGCATTGTTCTCACTTCATATTTCTTTGTAAAAACGGCTTTGATTGCTATCAGGGTAATGAGCTACATTGAAGGAGCTCACTATATGACACAAGATTCCGACACAAAGATGCATGCAATATAGAAACTATTTAAAGATCTGTTGCGTCAGTGGCAGATCCTGGTACGCTTCAGTGAAGGCTGAGTTGTGACCTGTATGGGCACGCACCGAGAGTAGCCAGTTAAGGTTTCCTTAGCCATTCAGATTCTGTCTACAGATTATGAAACATTATTATCATTCTGGCAACTGTCCTTTTCCGGTGTTGAACCATAAACTTCATCAGTAGCAAAATTACAGATTGCTATGGATGCAGTGCTGTTGCCTCGTAGTGGAGACTTCTGTATGCTGTGCATGCGAATTAGTGAAAAAATGGGGCAGTGAGAAACTCATTCTTTTTGGCTGAACATTGACAACAAAGTTAGTAGATTGGGATGTGTTAAAATACTTTTTTTGCTTTCACGAAGCAATTAAATTCTTAGCTCAATGATGCAGTAGTTGCTGGTGATATTTTAAATAAGAATTAACGCAGCGTCTCTCCCAACTGGCTTCAATGTAGGAGCAGATGACTCAGTTTTATCTGAAGATCGACTCAATGAAACTGAACTAACTGATTTAGATGGCCAGCTGGAATCCCCTCCCAAGAACTTCTTGTCTGTAGAAGAGGACAACAATATGCATCATTCTCACAACGATGTCTCACATGCTGCTCAAGAGCATGATCTTCACGATTCAGAGTATGACAGCCATGGCGAAGATAAAATGATAGCTAGAAAACACAGTCACCACTGGCATCACAAACATTCCCATCATTCCCATGGCCACTGTCATTCTGGAAAAGACCTGAAAGATACTGGGATAGCTAATATTGCTTGGATGGTAATTATGGGAGATGGCATTCACAACTTTAGTGATGGCTTAGCAATCGGTAAGCAAAAGCACTGAGTATTTCTCAACAGTTTCTTCTCACCTTTAGTAAATTTGGTAACATTGTACTTATCAGTGATCACAGGTAAGGCTTCCGGTTAGCTCCTGTGGTTACTGGCATTGTTTAATGTCCTTCAGAGCAGAAATTAAAAGGCCATGAATTGTAACAGTCTTCCCTTTGTTAACATTCTGTGACTATTTCCACCAGGATTACTGTATCGGTAGTAACTAGCAGCTGTCTCTGCCAAATAAAGATAGGTGCAGACAAATCTCCTTATGAATTACGGAGTGCATGTAATGCACAGTTGTTGTTTGGGTCTTAGTATTTGCTTTTGAATAATAAATACGTGCCTTTCAGTCTTATTTATAATTATATTCATTTATAATAATAAGACTATTTCTATTATTATTAATACATAGAATTATACAGTTCTTGTAAATAATAAATGTACTATGAATCAGGTTACTGAAATAATATTTTTTGAAAGTACTACTTAGGATAATTTAATTTTTGTTTGAGCAAAGTATTGCTTTTGCTTGTGGTCATTATAGATTTATTGTAGCCAAATGTAGAAGAACTAGAAGTACCAAACATTTTATTAGATTTATTAAATCAACTTTGAATCACATAAACCTGTAAATGTGATTTGACCTTTAAAACACATTAATTTGAATATAGGTCATACAAGTCAAAATGATGATGAGAGTACTGAAAGTGCGTACTTTTAAATTTTTACAAAGGTAGCTACTAATAGTGCACAGGGTTCTGAAATACTAGCAGAAGGAACATCCCCATTTTGAAGTATGGGGGATAAGGCACTTATTAGGATCTGGAGTTAACAATGGAATCTACTACAGTTTCTCCACTTTATCCAATTTCTAAAGAAACTAAACTCCATAAAAATTAATTTTTTGCTTCATTTTCACATTAAACAGGTAAGACATTTAGACACTGGCTTCTAAGGCCAAAAAGGATCACTACGCCATCTGTTGAGAACTTCACTGTATTGAAACTCCATTTCTAAATATTCCTGTGTCAAGCCCAAAAGGCTGATTGTTTGGTAAAATGTAGATTTTAGAAAAGTATGTTAATCTTTTTAATATATCAAGTTATGAGGAATCCAGAGGAAAGTTAAATTTCCTCTCTGTCTTCAGATTACGTCTTCTCTTTCTACTTCATTTTGCCTGTTTTGACCGCTCACTGCAGGCTCTTCTTATGCCTTTCTCTGCTACAGTATAACAATTTAATACCAGTTTTCTCCCCTCAGAATTATTTAAGGTATGAACTTAAAGTTGATTGAATTAAATTAGCTTACACAAAAGTTACTGAAAGAGGTTTATGCCGATGTTTTTCTCCTTATTATTTTTCCAGGTCTGACTTATTAATGTGCTCTACAAAAAGCATAAAGGAAATAGAGAGGTTATGGGTTAAATACTAGTTTGGATTTCCAACCTGGAAAGGAGAGAACTGGACTGTTGCTCATGTGCATTCCTGACTATCCTGATGTACTTGAGAGTTCCTATAAATGTAAACGTGGTGCTGTTGCATTAGCTTGTTGCCTACATCTGTATTTCGCTCAGTTGCGTTCTCCTCTCCCAGGATTTGTCTTTCAGATAAACCGAGTAACAAAGTATGCAGTGGTAATGTATATCTAGGATACTTCCAGTATTTTCAATTTATATACAGACAGGACACAGGCATAATGAAAAAATATTAGAGCGTGGATTCTAAGAGAAGGGTGTCATCTCTGGAAAATCTGTTGATTAAATTTTCTGACTTGAAAGTAGTAAAATATCATTTGAATTTTTTTTTTTTTTTCTAGGAGCAGCTTTTAGTGCTGGACTGACAGGAGGAATTAGTACATCTATAGCAGTATTTTGCCATGAGCTTCCCCATGAATTAGGTAACTAATTCTATAAACTCATAGAATCATAGAATCGCCTAGGTTGGAAGAGACCTTTCAGATCATTGAGTCCAACCATCAACCTAACTCTGACAAAAACCATCACTAAACCATATCTCTAAGCTCTACATCTACCCGTCTTTTGAATACCTTCAGGGATGGCGATTCAACCACTTCCCTGGGCAGCCTGTTCTAATGCTTGATAACACTTTTAGTGTAAAATCCTTTCCTGATATCTAATCTAAACCTCCCCTGGCGCAACTTGAGGCCCTTTCCTCTCGTCCTATGGCCTGTTACTTGGGAGAAGAGACCGACCCCCACCTCTCTACACCCTCCTTTCAGGTAGCTGTAGAGAGCGATAAGGTCTGCCCTCAGCCTCCTTTTCTCCAGGCTGAACAACCCCAGCTCCCTCAGGCACGCCTCATAAGAACTCAGTGTGTTCAGTGACTTCAGCTTGACAAAGTATTTATCTAAAAGCTGTTGTGATACTCGTCCTGATAAGCATAATGCAATGCAGATGCTGCTAGAGTGACCAGAACTTCAGAGAGTAGTGGAGCAATATTGGTTCAGAGGACATAATGAGAATATTAATACAGGATTCTTTTGGCTCATATCTAGTTACAGCAGTTCTGTCAGGCTTTTTGAACATGTTTTTAAAATGTTCTCAGGAGCATACAATATACATTTTGGTGTTATACCTCTGCATTTTATAGAGAAAGTTTCACAGTACTCTGTGTGGCATTGTCTCACACAAAGTTAAGTAAAGTTACAGAAGTAAACACAAGTTTACCTAAGTAAAATTTTTTGTGGAGATCTTCAGAAGATGCTTTGTACCAATTGTTGCTGAGTCCAGCAGGTGTGGATGACTATTTAGGGTAAAGCCTGTAGGCATTGTTGCCAGTGCTGTTGATTCTTCCCGCCTCATTGAAGCATTTCGTCTTGGGGTTCGCTAACCATGATGAAATGTGTTGTTTTTCTGTGAGCCATAAGGCACATCACATGAAATTTTAGTGCACCCTGAGACTTAGAAAAGAGCAGCTAGAGAGAGGAGTCAGTCTTTTTCGCTAGTAACGTGAAATTGTGCTAGATTAAGCTGTGTATGTACTCACAGCTTGCTTACTTGATGATCTGCTAGCTCTGAATGATCAAAAGTAAGGTAAAACAAGTACTCCAAAACCCCTTAAAGGTGAGGAATGAAAGCGTTTTATATAAGCAGATACTAAGTATAAGGTAAGTAATGGGCACAGATGGGAAATAATAGAGCAGATGTTCATGGTTTGACAACGGTGCTATACAATTGCTGCTGCAGTATATAAAGGATTGCAATGTATATTGGTATGCATATAACTTGCTAGGTTAACATGATTAAATTAACCTTGGGTAAGAAGTGAGTAGTTCACTGTGCATATTTTTGTTTTGATTCTAGATTGAGCAATTAATTTCTAGCACATCTGACATGAGAATATTATATTAATTACCGTCATGACTGCATATCATCTTTCACTCCTCTTATTCACAAGAGTTCTGTTTGAAGGGAGTAAAACTCTCACAGCTGATTACAAGATGAAAATTTAGATCTTTATAGAACGTCTACCTCTATCAGCAATTTTAGCAGAGCTGTCCTGAATTCAAAATAAAACATGTTAACCTGGCATATCTTAAACATGCAAACGGATTCATCATGGATGTAAAGTCATTCTGAATGTAACTCTTCCTAATGCTATATTTCTCAAATTCATCGGCACCTTCTGCGGAGACTAATGCCTCGTTATCCTCCTCTTGAACTTGCAGAATGAGGTGTATATAGCCACGAGGAGTTTTCTCAGGTGTTGATCAAAACTAAGCCTCTGGTTTTATGTGCCATGAAGAACTTCCGTGATGTAAAGACAAGTCTGTATGCACAGATGTATTCTCTGGGGGAGGACCAGATCTAGACTTCTCCATTTACCTTTAACCATTAATCACTTTTCTGACAATCAGCATGATGAATAGGCACCTTTAAATCATATTTTAATCAAGAGATTGCTGCACATAAAAACAGTTCTTATAAGAGTTGTCATATCCTGTTGCCCAGTCTTCCTCTGAGCCTATGTGGCAGCATTTTCACTTTAGTGATGCCTTGGATTGGTGAGATAATAAATGTGGGCTAATTTATCTACCTGCTCTCCTGAGAAGCATTGATACTAAACCCCTGTCTTCTTCTGTCTCCATTTTAGGTGACTTTGCCGTGCTTCTTAAAGCAGGTATGACAGTAAAGCAAGCTATTGTGTACAACCTCCTGTCTGCCATGATGGCTTACGTAGGGATGCTGATAGGCACAGCAGTGGGACAGTACGCTAATAACATCACCTTGTGGATCTTTGCAATCACTGCAGGCATGTTCCTCTATGTGGCATTGGTTGACATGGTAAGTTTATTTTAATTCTGTTGTAGTTTTTGTATTCCATGTATAAAACCTAGGACATGAAATGGCATCTATGACAGAACTTTTTTTGTTATAACACATAAATATCTGTAGACGGTAGATGTCTGTTTCTGTTGTACGACTTTTTAAACTGTTGGCAGATACTTTGAGAGACGTGGCGAAGTTTTATAGGTGCTTGCCTGTCTGGGTTTCTGCTACCGAAGTCTGCCAGTGACTCCTGTTAAAATACAAAAACTACAACTACAGGGGGGCTGGGAAAGACATTCACACTTCCCACTAATAAATGAATAAAAATAATAACTTCCCACTAATAAAAATAGGTTGAATCTCTGTTTTTGTGGATGGGGCGTTAGACGCTGGAGTTCAATCCAGTATTTAGAATTGTTCTTCACTAAAATTTAATCTTTATATATTTCATTCTGGAAAGATGATTGGATTCTGGTCTGAAGCCTTAGCATGAGCAGTTGGTAATACACGGCTCTTGTGGTGATTAGCTGTTTAAAAAATTATCTAGTGGAAAAATGCTGCTGCTTCAAGAACATATAGGTACATTATATTTGTGCGTACACCGTAGATCCAGATCCTTCAGGCAGTAATGCACTTGCACGCTTGGTATCCGTCCATACTCAGTCCCGATTTCTCTCCTAAGCAGCTTCAGAGCTGCATTTAAATAAGCCAATTTTCTCAGTTCTTGTCTTTACCAAGCCCAATGATGATGAGATCAGTTTTCATTTTTGGCATATTTTGTAATGCTCTTTCTGCTTTCATATACAGAGAAAAAGATGCATCACTTCCCTCGATTTTAGGGACAGATCTTGTGTTGCATTAAGTTATTTACCAATTAGACTAGAAGCTCCAACCTAGTTAAAGCTTCAATTCATAAGGATTCAGACAGCTTTTTGTGGAGTGACTCCCTGGATTTCCATTGCTTCATTCACAAACTACGCTTTCTTAGTACAGACACCTAAAGCAGAGGCAAGCTTCCTCACAGCTGTTATTTTCTCCTCAGAGTAAGTAGCCATCTACCTATTACCAGTAGATTGCTACTTGGATCACCTGGTGTGGCTACATACTGCTTATAGAAAAATACTTAAATGTAACTGGAGTTCTGGCTTTGAGTGATGTTCCGGTAGAGGTTTTGTTTAACCTCGTGACATCTCCATAGAGGATTGGGATTTACTGGAATGAGGACCAGCCGTTTCAGTTTTCAGTTGTGGGTAAAGTGGAATATTTTATTTTTCTGAAGTAGTTTAAACGATGCATTTTCTTCAGCTTTCCAATTTCTTCAGAGATTTTGTTGCCATATCTGGTAGTTCTGTTAGCCTACACTGCTAGTTCTCTTCTCCTGCATATGTTTGTGCTGACTATCCCATTTTCAAACCACATTTTTAGCAGCTTCTTCAAAAGTTAACTGGTGCAGGAGTGAAACGTGTGATGTGTGTCTCTCACTGGCTGACTTGTCAAAGCAGCAGGCATCTGTAGTTAGTTCAAGCCACAGACCCAGACTTTGGGTTTCAGCAATTCTCATTCAAACAGCCTCACATCTTTATCAGATCACTGTCCGTGAGGCTGTCAGATTTCTGCTCTGGTGTGGGCTGGTTGTATTATTTCCCTAGCGCCAACTAAAGCAGATGACATTATGAAGATCCCTCTTCCCTTTGCTGCTGTGGCCAATAGTTGCCAGTTCCTAGCCGTGGCTGCTCACTCTGGTTTCTCAGCCTCAGTGGTATCATGGAGGCATTAGTGAAGACTGATGAAAGCAAGGGTTCATTTTCCGCTGAATTTCCTGGTTTCAGCAGAAGCTGTCTTGGCTGTTCTGCAGTTAGTGTTCAGCAGTCCTGCCACATTGGTGCTTGAGAAACTTAGTGTCATTGGGGCTTCCAGCTTGCCTCTAGGTGGCATCCTCCACGTCTGAGAACTTCTTAAACTCAGCTTTGGTTCTGAAGACACCCCGTGTTAGTGCCATTAGTAGTCATGAATGGGGGCAGAGGCTGCTCCCGTGACCTTCCATCATTCAGTGCTGATTGCAGTTAGGTTCTTTGTGACGAGGACTCATGGAAGCTAAGCGCTGGCCATCACACCATGGGATATTTCACTTTGTTATGGAGACTTTAATTTGTAAATATGCTCTAGTGACGAAGTCACTTTAATCTATTATAAGGTAAATAAGTCCTTTCAGGGCTTGCTAAATAGTGTCTTGTGTAGTTAGTTCAGAGTGATCCTTCGTGCAATTTCAGATGTTCTACAGTAGCCTGTAATTACTGAAATATCACTCGCTTATAAGTCCTGTGGCTGATACTTATTTCTGTACTTATTTTGACTGAAGACATCAGGTATAAGGGAAAGCAGTATCGTCATTCTTTTATTCCTTGTCCTCTTCCTCAGTCATCATAGTAGCAATCAAATAGTGAAAGCCCAATGGTTTAACTAAATGAGAGCAGGAAAGGTCCTGCAAGACACACTGAAACTGCAGCCCATTTTTGTCTTGATGTTTCCATAATCTGCCTCCTCTCAAAGACCTTGTCATCTGACACTTAGTAAGAACAGACTTTGATCCCTCCCCAGCTATACAGAGGTTCACACGGGTTCAGTTTCCTACCCATTCCTTACGCCAGCCCACTGAGAAGGGACCTTTTGGTATTTTTGCATCCAATTGTCCTGAAGTTTGTCTAATTAAGTGTTTTCTAATGGTAAGGATACTCTTCTCCAGTAGAACATAAACTCAGGCCTTTCTAAATCCTTGAGGCTTTCCATGATCTCGTGACATTCGTTTGGTGATAACTATTAGAAGAATAATCATAATATCCTCCTTCCTGACACTGCTGTTTTGGTTTGAATGGGTGCATTGAATTTTCCTGTACTCCTTCCCAGTCCAACTTGAATCATTTAATCTTACTGGAAAATAAATTTATCTGTTATATTTTTCATTCCTTATATCTCTAGGGCTGAAACTATAAGCTTGCAACTTCAAGAGGGTATTTTTTTTAATATTGACAGGACCAAACTCTTTATATGGTCCCTGAAATTGGTCACATAAATAGCCAATAAAGCAAAAAGTTCAGTAATCTGTAGAGATGCTGTCAAAGTAGATAACTGGCACTGTAAAGCTCATTATAGTAATGCTAAGGTGAAGCCTTTATTTTCATCTGGAGCATATTCCACCAGATCTCAAAAAAACATCTGTGGCTTCTCTGAAAAATTTCTTCTTCGTGCCTGACAAGCTGCTTATCTGAATTTCTCTTTATACCTCCTTTAGCTACTGCAGAGACATCAGTTGAAGCAGTACAGTGTAGAGCAGTTGGGCAGTACCTATTCAAATAAGGTACTTCAAGGAGATTTGCCTCCAGGTAAATGTGAATATGCCAGAGGTTCCTAGAGTGCTAACATCTCAAAGATGGAAGGAGGGTGGTTTTTGCCAGTAACAAGTTCTTGCAGTGTACAGCCTCCTTCTACCTTCCTCCTTCTCTCTCAGAGGTTTTCCAGGACCCTTTCTACGCTGGGATTCTGCAGCTGAGGGAGAGCAAAGCGGCCCTGGCCTGCTCTGCCTGTATGCTCAGGCTCTGAGTACAAGAGAGAGGAGCATGTGCACGCCTCCTCAGATATGGTGACAGTAAAAATAGATCAGTGTTTTGAAGACAGTGATGCGGAGTGTGCCCATAGTACTGGTTACTGTTTAATAACCTTTTCTTCTATCTTAAAGGGGTCTTGTACTTGCTATTCAGATTTGGGGACATATGGCAGCTGTCACTACCCATAGCTAAGACTTACACTTCCACTCGTCATACTCTTCATGTCCGTGACCAGAAACCTTGGGCGTTATGGAGACAGAGCACTGTGCTCTTCCTAGGTTTTGAAACAGATGCCAGAATATTCGTTAATCACTCTTAAGAGCATCTTTAGATTTGGAACAGCAATATTATGGCTCTGTAGAAGTTGATTACAAAACTTGAATTATGTGCACAACTTCCGTTCAAAAAACATGAAGGTGAGAATTGGCAGCAGCAATTCTAGCACAATTCTCTGATTAGGTTTTGTATTACTTGGTGATTACAACTCTGATTTATTAAAAAGAAAATAGTTCTGCAACTAATCCTGCTTGCCAACAGGAGAGCTATATAGCAATATTCAGTAAAGTCTGTGATTACTTCATTTATTATTAATGACTTAACAGTACTTTGTATAGTCTTTTATATTTAAACACTCAGTGGGTCAAATTAATTTTCAGCTTTATGTCTCTCTTTGAAAGCAGTACAAGACCAGATGGGTAGTATATTTGGGTTTTAAGCAGATTTGATGCTCTGATGATTTGTCGTTGTCTGTTGTGCAGTATTGAGATACTCAGAATAACGAAAACTATTGTAGCCTATCTAATGAAGAGCAATAAACAGAGACTTGTGCTGCATATTACCTGAAGTTTCTGGTTTGTTCTGTATTCTGTTTTTCTGTAGTAAGTGTGTCTTGAAGGAATTCCTTCGTTTACCTCATGCTTTCTTGACTTAATTTCTTTGTTAAACATTTTAAGTTATTTCTGTTCTGTATGGGTGGTTTTGTAAGATACTTCGTAAGATTTATTTTTACATCTTCCAAGTCCACTATTATTTGTTGATTTTTGTCAGTACTATTTGACTTTTCTTCATAGGTGAGGAATATAAGTAATATCCAGAGCTTTCAGAATTTTGTATAGCTTCACATGGAATTTCTCTTTAATTACTTGTAGGTATTATTCCCATATTTAAAAGGGAAATGTATGTAAATATGGGTAAGCATATAACATGACAAATGAATGTCTAAGTTAATCAGCAAAGTCATTATATGGAGTATATTTATAGCAATGTAATTACTGTGGCAATAGACAAAGCTTTTTATTATGTTTATTTGAGCATCACTTGATTTTAATTGAGCAAAAGAACTTGAAAGAGCAGAACTCGTAAGAATGCTGGGCTGGTCCTTATCTTGAGGAACTTAAAGTTCAAGTAGATGTGTGATCCAGCAAAAGCTTAAAAAAAAATTCCAAAGGAAAGGAAAGGCATTTTTAGTTTGTTTTGTAAATACGTGATGTAATGATGTTTTTATCAAATGTAGTAGTTAGGTAGAGTTTTATAACTTAATCCTGAAGTGTTTATTCTTGACAGTGTAATCCTGTAAAGTTGTCTGTGTGTAAATGGAATAGACATGAAATAACTTTGAAACTTATTTTTCCTTTTAGCTTCCAGAAATGCTTCATGGAGACGGAGATAATGAAGAGCACGGTTACTGTCCTGTGGGGCAGTTCATTCTTCAGAATCTAGGCCTGCTTCTTGGGTTTGCCATCATGCTGGTCATTGCCCTCTATGAAGATAAAATCGTGCTTGACATCCAGTTTTGACCTAATTCTGGTAATCACTGTGGTTACAACAATGTTACTGTATGGCTTTGAGTCTGCACTGTTTCACTGTATGCACATTGCTCAGAGGAGAAGCAGTGGCTTGCACTACTTACACAAGTACAGGATATTAATTTCTGTGTAGATTGACTTCTCCTTTTTTTCTAATTCCAATCAGATGAGATTACCCAATGCATCTTCTAAACTCAAGTGATCAACAATTAGAAAATACTAAATATGAGAAAAAAGTGCCAAGTTCTATGTACTCTATGGGACGCACTGCTTGCTTAAGAAAGAAAAAGTATAGTGAATGATCTGCTTATTTGGGAAAATACCATTTCATTAGTACATTTGAACAGAACCCAGAAAATGATACAGCTGAAATTCATACCTCTGCAAGGAACCTGAGTAAGCTTTTAGTGCCACGTAAGTCTTAAGTAGCGCACATATATATCTCTATCATATGTACATATATATGTACAGAGATATATGTAGAGATACATGTGTGTGTGTATGTGTGTGTATATATATATATGCATGCATATATATATATGTGCATATGTGTGTGTATATATATATATATTAATTCTGTGCTGATTCTTCTGCACAGTGGTGACTTGAAGTATTAAATGTTACAACAGCACATGACTGGAAGCCACTGTGCTGGTTAAAATTTTAAAAAAACAAACCCAAAACCTAAACGCTGTTTAAATTCTTAGAGCATGCGTTAAGCTGCACTCCATCATCATAACTTCACGTGTAAGAAGGCAGGCTGTTGCAATATATGCTGCAAAGTGCTATGTTCTGTCAAGGATCAGTTTGACGATGTTTTCCTGACCAAGATTTATTTGATGTTTGTTCCTTGATATTAGTAGGAAAATGCAAAATGCAGTAAAATTAGTGTTAGTTTGGGGAAATCCCTGATGTTGGAGTTATTGAGCTATTTCTGGTTCCTTTTTACAGATGCTAAACATGCATTGTGTGTCACTTGCAGCATAAACTACTGAAGAATTGTGGCTGTGAATTTGTGCAAACTCTTTTAACAGAGAATCCATATGGGAATTTCTCCATTTTTTTAACAATTATTTTGGAGTCTTTTCTCCTCTTCATGTTAAAACAATCCAAAGTGCAAGATGCTGGTTACAGAACCTGGGCACAAAGGTTAAATTCTGCTCTGTGTATGTAGTACTGGTAGATTATTTACAATGTTGTAATATCAGCTCAAAACCTGTTTCTACAATGCTTCGATATCAGACATCGTAGCACCAGCCATTTCTGGCAGTAGAGAGTATATAAGAAGATTTCTACTTCCAGCATAAAGGAGTTCATTTCTATGATATTTTTTTACAATTTTGGTATTTAAATTAGATTATTAAAAAGCAGATGTGGTAGATCTGTAATATGTGTAATTTGGAAGGATAGACTGAAAATTTGGGCCTTAACTTGCTGGGATCAGCTGTCCTAGATTGGATTGTGCTGATGTGTTTATATTGCCAGACATGAGTTAGATCTTTTTGTACCCATCTCCTTAAAAAAATTGTGAGTTTGTGAAGAGTGCAAGCTGATTCTGTAGTACCAGTCCAAAGCATGGTAGTAGCCTTTTTTAAAACATACAGTTCGTCTTCTTTTATGTGTATGCCAGGTAAAAGCTGTATCTTGACTATGTGCTGTAAGTTTTGTTTCGATCCGCTTGGTGCCAGTGTAGCTGCTAAACACTGATCCTAACGCCTTTAGTGACCAGTTGGTATCTTCATTCCATTTCAAGATAATGTGTGTTCCCTGTGGCCCTTTACTTTTTGAAGCTTTATTGCTCAATTTAGTTTTTACTGAGAGCAGCTCATGTATTTTAAAGATATCGGTTGGTTCTTGCCAGTATTTCTTCCTAATGTAGTATCAAGAAACAGTATTAAGGGTCCATGTCAAAGAAGGGCGCAGTTTCTTCAGTGAAGAAGCCAAAAGCCCAGAGTTGGAGCATGCAGCCATTTCATGCTCTGAACTCAGGTTTTCTTTTTTTCGTTTAAACACATTTACTGTTGGACCATAATTAGCAAACACACTGCTGTTAGCTTCAGATTACTGAATTTCTGCAGTGTAAAGATCCGGGGTGACATTTTTCATAGTGCCCATATTAGGTCACTGAGTACCATTTTCAGAGAGACTTAACTCACTGGATACCTTCTGAGCATCTAAGTTTAAACAACCTATGTTTCTTACGTATATTAAACTGACCCTTAATTTTCCTTTTCTGTTAATTCTGTCAAGTATAAGGGGGTCATTATGTGGTTGAACTGATATTTTGTCAAATCGTTTTTTTAAAGTTTATTTCTTTTAATTCTTTTCAAATGAAGATTTCTATATTTCGGGTAGTATATTTACTTTTGTATTAGTTGGAATATGGTTATAGCTTAACACACTGCCTCTATAGTAAATAGTTAACTTCCTTCCAAGACCATCTTCAGACAAGGGAAAAACATGGTCCTTGAAGGTAGGTACTGTATTTTTCATTAAATATGGGTTGTTTCCTTTTATTTTCTAGTATTTATTACAAGTTATGAAGAGCAGTGTAACAGCTGTGACTTCTTCTATGTGTTTCTACCAGTATTGAATTCCAGATGATTCTAATATACATTTTTGAGTCATGTTACAGACAATCTGAATTCCACTACATTTCTACTTGGCTTCAACATTCCATTCTGCTTGAATCCAGAGTCTCATTTAACTTGTATTTGTTGGAGGGCATAAATGTTACTTGTATATTACAATGCTGTCACTGTGTGACATCCCATATGAATTTTGATGTAGATCACATTGCACTCAATCCGCTGTGATTATGCTTAGAAAATATTGTAGTTGCTAGATGCAGTGTGATTTATTTTTTTTAATAATTTTAATTTTATTTTTCTTTCCCCTCCCATTAACAATTGAGTCTATGGTTTAAAATGTGGTTATGGTCCTATAAGATAACTTGCTGAGCTATCAGGCTTTTTGTTATAACTAAATCATTTTTTAAAATTTTATAAAGCTGGAAATGATCAAATGCTGTTTTGTTCATTGTCAACAGTGTTGTGTTCATTTTATGTATGTTCCTTATAAATAAGGAGCCTTCAGAAAATAAAATTATTCAAGGAGCAAATTATTTTTGTTGGTTTTTATAAGGTTTTATTGTGCACCTTTATATTTCAGTATTTTGTTTCAAATCTCATGAAAGGCACAAATGCAACATTGTAAACACACTCATTTTGATTCCTCTTTTTACGTGGCATTTCAGGACTGACATGCATCCCTTATAAGTGATCTGGAAAATGCACCTACCTCCATAAATTGTAATAGTTTTATGAGCTAAGCTGACATAATAGGGCAACACCCCGTCTGATCCAGTGCTCTTGCGGTTTGTCTGAAGGGAGAGTCATTGCGATGACGAAGTTGGTGGAATGGCCTGTAGTCGACAGGGTTCCTCTTCTCTCGCTGGTCTTATACACTGGGGCCAGGTAACTTGGTCGCTGCGGAATGTCTGCTCTCTTACACGGCTTTAGCCATATCTGCAGTAAAGAATAAAATAATCCTTTTCATCTCAGTTGGAAAGAAAAAAAAAAGTAGGGGAACAGTCTTGGCTTGGCCAAACAGTCTTGGTTTGTTTGCTTTTTAACAGGTAGCCCTGAAAAGCTGTTTATTGTTTCCTCTTTCTTAGCAGATTGCTTCCTCTCCCAAAATATGCAACACCAAAATTCCTGTCACTGTCGTTATTAGCGGAAGATTCTCAGCTCCTCTCAAACACTTAATTTCTAATTCAAAACAAAACGTTTCAATTTTTTTTTTTTTTTTAGAATTACCCTGTTACTTCCTTCAAGACTACAGTAGTTGTTGGGATATACTACTATAAAATGCATATACTGACCACAGGTACTGTATCATAGAGGATTTTTGGATGAGATTCTCCTAGCTTCTTAGTTTGCCTGTTCCAGCGTGCTCCATCCAAGAACAATCCCTGAATGTAGACCCCTGAATCAGTTGGAAAAGATACCATGTTAGGCAAAACCTGAAAATGTCTTCTAGCTGCGAGCAGCAGCTAGTGCAGCGCACTCTGCTGTCAGTTGATCGTGTGGGACTTTTTGTCAATATTGTGTGCTCCAAGTGATGATCAAATAACGTTGAGTACAGCACAATCTTATACTGCTTTACAATTTATTATGATTACAATTCTATAAAGATTTATAAAGTTATGTGTCTAGCGCTATCATGATGTCTAGCGATATCATGGTGTAGCCAGCGGTGGAAGTTAAAAGTCATTCCAAAGTACAGGCCACTATTTTTACAGTTGTCATTATTATAAAGTTTTCTGTATGTACTGCATATTGTCAGCTTTAATGTTTCCAAACTTGGAGATGTGAGCATATAAACAGTCTTTAACTAGTTAGTCTTCGCATTATTTCATTGCTTATGTTTCAAATTACCACTTGCTTATACCTTTCTAAAGCGGCTCATTAGAGTAGTAGAGTGAAAAAAAAAAGTATCTTTAAATGTTTAAAAAACATAAGTAACTTTATTTTGGCATGTCATGATGTCATGACAGAATAACAGCTGTCATTCCATGAGCTCTCCAGAAGGAAACAATAAATTACAGCAACATCTGTTTTCATCAAACTTGCACCTTCTTGCTCTGTAAACCTGCCCCAAGAGAAAATGACCTGAAATGGATTAGGTGTGGCTCTGCCAGGCAACCTGCCAAGCTCTTCTTTCTACACAACTTCCAGTCAAGCTGATCCTCAGAAAGCTGTTAAAAAGAGTATTAAGAACAGTTCCATTTAACCTGTCCTTTTTTCTGAGGAAGGGCAAGCTAGCAAAAGTGTCTGCAGCTGGAACCTAAGGTAAGTAGTATATAATAAAGTGGTTTAATAAAAAATAGGGCTTTTCCCCCCTTAGAGCAAGCCCCTGTTGCACATTGTGAACGTATCCGTAAGATATTTTTCTAGGGTAGTTACAGTAGCATACCCAACTTCTCAACTAAATGTTTGGTTTTCCTTGGCTTAGGAAAATAGACGTCTTCAGACATACATGCTAATGGAGTGAAATAAAGGGGGCGGGGGGAAGGCAAGTTAGATATCACTTGAAAGTTTGATCCGTTTTGGGAAGTTTGGGGTAAGGAGCATCCTCTGTTGATTTATATCTGCCTGCTAGCCCAGGAGGTGAACTAATCTCAGCAGTTCTTAAGGACTTAAATAGTATTTTGCCTCTTCACTTCTTGTGCATCTCATGGGGAGCCAGGCAGTTGTGTATGTTTTCCAGCTGAATCCATTAACTTAATTGCATAACTCTGAGTCTGCAAATTAATGTTAACGTCTGAATACATCAGCAAAGGCAGATAATTGTGTCATGCGTTTACTTACCATCTTCAGGAGCAATTTCATATTCCTTATCTTCCAGCACTTCATAGTCAAAATCTAGTAGGTCTATTGGAATGGTGTATTTTCTGGCATAGTTCTGCTGGGCACCTGTTAAGAATGCTTGAGTGAAGAAGAATCCTGAAATCCAGAACACTGGTGGAGGTCCGTTTTCATACCACAGCTGCAGCAGCAAAAGTGAGAGAAGGAGAAAAGAAAAAAAAACAAACCCTGCCTTTTATTTTTTTTTTTATTATTTAGGATTCTTACAATAGGTATGGAGTAGGCAACCTGCTATGAGATTGGTTTTCTTCAGTTGATTGAGATTACTAAGCTACGGAATGCTGCTGAGACTCTGGATATTACTCATTTAAAGTCAGTTTTTGGAATCTGCGATCTTATAGGTGAAGGAACCCCACTGTTTCTCCCTGACTCAACCAGCTTTCTTCTCCAGTAGCCTACTGAAAGCTTGGTATTTGACTTCAGCATAAGATTTTGTGTTAAAATGTTTTATTAATTAACTTTTCTCACTTAAAAAACTCAACAGTATTTTCCCAAGTCCTATTTTAAACTTCATTACTACTACCAGATCTATATGCAGTATAAGGGGCCTTATAAATTCACTTGAGAAGGCAATCTCTGTCACCCAGTATTACTGATGTACTACAACGCTCTTTATGGGGTGCAGGGTATGTGGCAAAATGCAGTGCTTCATTAGATGCTGTGATGAGCAAACAGCTGTATGAAACAGATGCCCAAATGAATTGAACTTTACCTGTCAGTTATTCAGTGGAAGTAATTTGTGCACGTGTGTTGTTCACTTGTGGAGATCAATAGACAAAAATAATAAGCAGCATTGAACAAAACTGTGTAAATGGAGTGTGCTCACCTGTAAGAACTTCAGTCTGTTAAGGAAGTCAGTCACATAGCTGCCCAGAGGCTTGAGGCTTGGGTAAGACTTACTCATCCATAGTCCTGGAATTTTCCCTTTCAGAATGCTGTTTACCACTTCTTCCAGTTCAGCAGACATCACCACTAGCCCCTAAAAGAAATTTTGGAAAGGAAGATGTCAAAATACTTTGCGGAACAGCCTTGCTTTAACAATTAAAAATCAACATAGCTCTTTGTCCAACAGATGTTATGACCTTCTAGCTAAGTCAGACAGGAGCAACACTGAAAACAAGAACAGTGGACATAATGGATTTCATAAAAAGTTGCTGGAGTCTTCTGTCTGATCTGGTAGTTAGTCACTAGATTGGCCAGGGAAAGGTCCATACCCTTTCTTGGAGAAAGCTGCCCATACTGGAAAATTCTCCCTTGCAGTCTTTCCCCAGAAACATGGTCTTCACAGAGCACTTCTGAGTTTTACTAACTGTAAATGCTCTTTTTCATTATTATTTAAAGTTTTCTCAAAACTGCAACATTCATTGCTGCAAGTGCCTTATTCTAAAGTGGCACTTTTCAGCTTGTAGTTTGGCTTTAACAAGGAGAGGGGTGGTGTTTGTTTTGGTTGGTTGTTTTGTGCTTTTAAATGCCTCCTCGGCCTTAAGCTATTATAGGATAAATAAAAATTACCCAAACTGACTTTTTCCTGCCTTTTTCTGCATTTTGCACAGCTGTAGCTTTTGATTCCTACTGAGAGCAAACATTGATTTTAGACTGTGATATCTTAACTGTAATCCTCACTGTGAGTAATTTTGCTGTTTATTTGAGGTGTTGAGGAGATCTGCTTTCATCTGTAAGAAATTGTGTGAGGTGCTTCAGTCTTTCATGACAGTGAGACAGAAAAACAGATGTGAACCTAGTTACTGCTTGTCTTATTTGCTAGCAAATCTGCAGTTAAAAACTTTCTGTTTTGGTTTCTCTACAGTAGGCCCAATAATACTTTTATATTCCAATGTACTCCTGTCAGTTTTAAGATACAGAACAATATAAATCAGTGTGGAATCTGGATTCTTTAAAGTGTTTGACTGACCAAGCTGAATCAGACTTCAGGGTCGGTTCTCTAAGGTACTTGCATGAATAGCTCAGAGATTTGAGTCTAGGTTCCAGGTATATGCTTTTAAAGGTTATCTTCAGCTCACCTTTATTGCTTTCTGAATGTTAACACAGGAGTCCCGTATTGTCTGCAATAACTTGTTGAAGCGTCCCATCTCTTGGACAAGTACAGTATTCATGCTTTGAGTGTAAGTGGTTGGGTATCTTCTCATTGCTGCTTCAATGTCAAAATTTGGAGGGAGTTTGCTCAGGATGTCATCTGTGACTTCATGAAGAACTTCATCGGTTGATTTTGCACCACCACCAGATGCCTGAGACTAGAGAGCGCCAAAAACTTGGATTTATTTTGAGGAAAAGAAAGAGGACTTAGGAGAGTCAGTAGTTAAAATGCAGGAAAACAGAGCTGTTATAAAGGCATTATTTAAAAGATCATTACGGTTCCAACCCTCTTCCCCTGTGACTGAAATTCATTTGTTTCAGAATCTCCTATATTATTGTGGTAAGTTATTATCTTAGACCTAACAAAATGTGCTTTCCTACAGATTTGTGTCCTCGCTTTTTCGCTGGAATCTTGTTTCCACTGTAAACCAGTCTTTCTCCCCCTGCCTCCAATGTGCCCAGCAGCACCACTGGCTGGCCAGTGCTGTCAAACAGCGGAGAGCGGTGCCAAGCTGTGTCTCCCTGTCCCTCCAGGCCCCTCTTGCTCCTTATATTCAGCTCTGAATTTTTCTCATGAAGCTTACAGGAACTATAGTGTCCCTAAATTGTACCTGGTTTACAAACTGGAGTAAAACTGGCCAAGAAGTTGAAAACTGTTAAAAGCTGGGGGATTAGAAGATATGCAAACTGACTGTACAATCACAGAAGATATGTTTCCTTAGGAAGACAGTCAGGAAAAATACAAAACCAAAAAAGCCTTAAAAAATTCGTAAGTGGAACAGTAATTTCACCAGAATGGAGATAAAACACAATAAGGTACAGTAAAAACAAAAAAAAAATAATCTAAGCATACTCATGTGGAGATAGAGTAGAAAGTTACAGTAAGATGGTGCGTGACTTTTTACATACCTGTGTGAGAAGAATGTTATCAAATAACAGTTGCGTTTCTGACTGATCCTTGGTAATATCAGCATTTGCGTTCATTCCAAATATCTCTGGGGAAGGATTCAGTGGAAGTGTCTTTGTATATTCAATATAGCTTTGGTACTGAAAAAAGGAAGATAAAAAAATACTTTAGACTTAAAAGGAGATGCAGAACAGCCAAAGAGGCCCATGACATGCTGCAAACCACATCTCAAAACTACTACAAACTTCCCTAGTGTAATGAATACAGTGTGTAAACTAAGATATAAAAAGGAAATACAGGGGCTGACTGTGCCTCTTGAATTCCTTCCGGTCATCCTTTTACCCTGAAATCAGGATTGGCTTTGCTTAAGTAACTTCCAACAAAATTTCTGACAGCCGTTGGAAGTTCTCTTACAAAATAAGGCACCTAGTGGAAGGGGCTGTGGTCCCTTACTGGGCCCACTGCTTGCCAAGTGTCTGAAGGCGTTTTGCTGATGTGAACATAATTCTCCTGTGTGATAAATTAAGCTGATTACCACGTCCTTTCTACGTCCAGCAGATATGATCAACTAATTATCTTATGTTTATTTTATAACGCTTTTATCTTCACCAGGCTGGGTTTCTCCCTTATTGTCCCCTAAGTGTGCTGCCTCACACAGTAAAGTCGATTTAGTTGGCAGTAGTTGGGGTGGGGTTTTGCATCATTTCCATTTCTTAGAAGCTGCTGAAACAAGTTCTAATAGAATATGAGATGAAGCCACAAAAGTGAACTGTGACAGCAGTAAGCACTGAGGCACATATCATTGTGAGTAAAGATAGATCTATTTTTGAAAAAAATTAGCTGTTGGTAGTTTTGTTGTTCTGGGATACTTACATCTCCTTCAGGAGGAGCAAAATAAAGGCCGCTTGGATCAAATTTATAATCTACATTTGTAATGATTTCTGATGAAAAAAACATGTTTAGAACACTACGTAGTGTACGTCGATCCCAGTCATCAGTGACTCTGCCACCATAATTACATTCTCCAGTCATATAGCGAAGAGCATCATATGGCACCTCCTGAAAAAAAGCAAGACAATGATCTGAACTACAGCTTAGCACTTCTGGTATAACTGTAATTTATTTGGAAGTCATACAGAATTCTCACTGGAAAGTTTAAAAGCTCTTATTTACTTCTGCTAGTTCATGCTTGTACCACTGATCTCCTGATCTTCAAATACTTTAATAATCATCCATCAAGTCACCCAGCATCGCTTCTTTTGAAGACTAATAGCACAAAAAATTTCCATATTAATGCGTGTGGAATTCCCTGAGTACAAGTGTATGAAAAACTTTTCCAAAACTATCTCTATTCGTTTGGCTATACGTACTTCTGAAATAAACGTATGCTGTCACAGGGTATGCATCTGTGCTCATAAATTTCTGAATAAAAATCAAACATGTTTAAAGTTGAAGTTGGGAGAAGCTGGACTCCTCTTAGGCACATGAAAGGAACAAATCAGGAGCGATAAGAGATAAATTATTTATAGGAAGTCATTGCAGGAGTGCATGATATGCTGAGAGAACTGAGATAAAGCAAATCAATTGAAAAAAGTACCAAGAATTCTGTTTACTACATACAAATTGTCTTTCAGGGAAAAAAAAATTAAAATGCTTCCCTCCCTGCTAGGCAGTACATTTGCTCATAAGCTTTGGTCTTATAAGGGGAGGACACCCGCCCTCAGACCCCTCCCTTCACTCTCCTGCAGGAAAAGAAACGCACACCTTCATGAATTTGCTTTCTCATGCTGAATCACAATTTACCTATTAACCACACTGATCATCAAAACCAGGCTGACAGTCGTTTGAAAAGAACACCCCCTTCCTGCCCCCAGCCATAACTTTTAACAGATTCTGGCTGTAGTGGGTCGCTTAGGACGCTGACACATAAGGAAGTGTCATGTATTGCTAGCAAATTCCAGAGAGGCTTCTATGAAACACTGCCTAGCTCTGCAAGCAGGGAAGGAAACTTCATCTGCCAAGTTTACACAAATAGCTCAAGGTTGTTATTAATCTACAACAGTTCAGGGTCTAATATTATCGCTGTCACTGAATGAATCACAGCCAGCAATTAAGTGTTCGGTATTTTACAGCTTGCAGTAACATCACCAGGAGCTGAATCCATAGCTCCTGCCTAGACATAGGGTAAGATTCCAATGAATAAGACAAATAGAGGGAACAAATGCTGCTCTATTTTGCATGGCAGAACTTCTACGTTGTAATTTGAAAGTTTCCCACATCAGTTATACACTGATCATGGTACACTAACCACTTAAAATGAATGTGTTTAGCACTATTGCAAGTAGCTCTTGGTTTCTAATTCACGGCCCACACTAAGCTGCTGCCGTGGCAGCACTCAGCCTGCATTGGTACATCACTGACGGTCCTAGAAACTGCAAGCAAGGACCAGTGACTCCTGTGAGAGGTTGCCATACCTCATACTGGTCGAGGAAGATGTGCAGCTGCTGCACACTGATGCGCAGGTCAGTCTCATTGAACTCGTATGGAATGTTCCAGCCCAATGGCCCAAAATTTCGTCTTTCTTGCACCAGTGCGTGGAAGAAGCAGAGGCCATACAGCAATGTCTTGAACTCAGCCTTAAAACCAAATGCAACACCATTAATAATTCGTGGATGAGTTAAACAGTTTCTTTTTTTCTCATGTCCTGCACAGCAGTGCTGTCTTTGAGTCACGCAAAACCCAGCAGGTCTTGCCTTATTAACATACTGTTTATAAGTCAGGGGTAGCTTTCTTTTTTAAAGCTGTATATCCCTGTATATGTAATCAATATACATGACACCTACAGCTATGTGTACGAGACAATGTACCAATGAATACTTTTTTACACTGTTGTATTATAAAACATTGTTCATACAATATTTCTGCTTTCCCCCCCCCCCCCCCCCCCCCCATGATCAAGATAGATTTCAAGCCTTTAAAGAAAGCCTTCAGGTAGGAGCTTTTGTTTTGCTTTTCAGTTGAGACCATTTAGCAAAGTATATGATGTGATTTAGAAGAACTACATTAATTATAGAAGAATAATGTAAAATATGCTTCCAAACAGATATCTAATTTTGAAAAGAGAAGTTAAGATTTTTTTTCCCAGTCTTTCTTTTTTAAAAAAAAAAACAAAACTAGAGCGTTGTATTATTGTCATACCACAAAATCTCAATTGAAGTTGTAGGAGACTAGCAATAAAATAAAAATTAAATTTACTTCGTTATTGCCAGTAAGCAAAACCAGTTTCATTGCAGTGGACTACAGCTATTTAATTTGGGATAGTTTTTTTTTCCCCTTGAGCATACATATACCGTTGTCAGGGTCTGATTTACGAAGTTACAATACAACATTACTAACAGGTTTTCTGCAGCTGTTGAAAAAGTCAGGGTCACATATTGGATCCATCAGGTACGAACGTATTATATTGGCCCGTAAGCCTTTTGGTGCCTCGTTAGTCATCTTCACTCCATTCTGAAGTACAGACACTGGGAAAGTGGCAGATGGGTAACTGGTGAGCCAAATTCGGAAATCTGGATGTGTTGTATCAGGGTTTAGCTCCTACAATAAACACACATAAACCCAGGCAATTGGAAGACACAATAGATTAATATATACCTCAAGTGTTATTATTAAAGCAAATTTTTTTAAAGTGGGAAAAGTTTAATTTCTTAGATGCTTACATGTGATTATAGTGAAAGTCACAGTTACGAATGACAACTTTCCTTCTACCGCTGGTGTATTTTTATTCAAGACTTCAGTAATTTGAACTAAAATTTGCTCTCTCTGTGCATGTTTGTGGAATATATGAACAAAACCAAGCGGAGGCTCTGTATCACAAGAGCAACAGAATGTATACTTTTCCCATTTACTGTCATACAGCTGTTCTAGGAAGGGCTACAGTAATCATATGAATACATCAGAAATGTTTAAGTTTATTAAGGGCAGGTGGGGTGGGGTGTAGAAAGAAGTGTACACTCGTATCTCTTTGGAAACTTATAGCTGTTCCAGAGTAAAATTCCTTAGCATACTGTTTTTCTGTAGCAATAAACATATGATGGAACTTAACGGGCCTGAAGAGAGCGTTGTAGTGGCTGGGATTTACCACTAAAGGAATGGGTGAGCCCCACAGTGTTTGTTTGTGAGCACTTTCTACTCCAGCAGGCAGAAGGAAAGAGACGGAATCAATATGCGATGACTACCCTTACATAATGGGCATCACCATGAGGTACACTAAGCTGGCTTTTCAGTCGCCTGTATGGATCAGACATGCCTTCAAAAGTATTTATAAGAAGATAATATTTATTTTTACCTCACAGATTCTTTCCAGTATTGGCATCCATGAACTTGCTAGATGGCAGTTTTGCAGAACTACCCATGTTCCTTCCTTTACTGCCTTCTCTAGCATTTTCACAGCTATTGGGCCTTGGCCTTGACCAAGTGACAGTGAACTAAGCTTTGTATCACCATATCCCTACATAGAGAAAGCATATTATAAGTAAGAATAATATTGCATAAATACATAAACCTTCTGTTATGAGCTCACATCTATACGTATTTTTGAAATATTTAATGTACAGTATATCTTAAAGTACAGTTTAAATCTTTTTTCACACCATTCCAGTTGACAAAAACCTTTCATCTGTTTTCCACTGAAAAGCTTCAACTACTTAACCATTCAATCCAGGACTGTAAAATTCTGCCAGTTTCAAAATACTCCTGAAAACAGCATGCTCTTTAAGGATGTAGACAACCTACTATAAAATGCAAGCTACGTTTACAGCTTAGTGGTTGGGGACTTGAAGTATGTCTGTCATTCTCAGCAGCACAGAATTCTGACATAATAATAGTCAGGAAATGAAATAAAAACATCTTAACAGAAAACAGCAACTTTCTAGTATTATAACAATACCCTTCTACATCAGAACTGATTTAGGCTGTTGGGACTTTTTTGTTTTAAATGCCATAGTACTGGTCAAAGCCAACAAAAATTCATATTTTAATTCTGAGGTGTAAATGCCACCCAAGATCATAAGGTCCTATATTAATACAGTGGTTTTTAATTAATTAATATAATATGCTTATTAGAAAAAAATACCATTTTTCAGGTAAGATTTATTACAATTAGCATTTAAATCACTATGGCTTTGTTCCATTTTTCCATTTGAGATTACACAAAGTAATTAATTAAATAGATCATGACATCACATTATAAAATATGCCAAAAATATTTAACATACAATTTCTTATAAACAATAGACAAATTATTCATTCCTAAAGACAATCCACTTGCATTAATTAGTGCTTTGTGTTAAAGAGAACCACGAGATCAATTTTAACATGTTTTTGAGCAGTTAAAAACAGGGTTTTGACCTTACTTTGGCATTTGAACTTCTACTTAAATAAAGTTCATTGCTTCATACAAACATACGTGTGCACGCACACTCGTGCACACACACGCACGCATCAACTATATTTAAAAAGCCTGGAGATATGAAAATACCTGGTCATCAGCAAACTTAACAAGGGCTGCCATGGGGTCGGCACCAGGAGAAAGTATAAATATCAGTGGTGTACAAGACTGACTATCAGAAAATGCTTTGGACAAATCAAATGGAGGTGGCTCAATAAATGGACGTCCCAGGTTATGAATGATAAAATCCTGCACCATTGGTATTATCTGAAAAAAAAAAAAAAAAGAAAAAATAGAATTAAAGTGTCTGATTTTTGTGTAAGCATTAGCATATATTACTCTAAACATTTTAATATAAATTTCAAGGACAGTACCCCTGCATATAAAATTAGATACAAGTACATTTCCAGAGGAATCAGTGCTTTAGCATGTGTAAATCCAGGCAAAAAGTAGGCTTTAAGCTCGAAGATGCTCTAAGAGGGTTGAAAGTGGAAGTCCTACGCAAACGATCCTTAATCTCATTTCTGTCACCACATCTGGACGGACTAAGCAGCTGGTATGGGACGCCGGATTTTTTTCTGCACTTACTCCATCTGTATTATGGAGAGAATTTCAATTTTCAAGTCTCATAATGCAACACCTTTCAAAGGTGTTAAGATCTTGGCTTAGAAAACTGCTGTGTACAGCAGTCTTGTACACACTGGTGTTTAAACTTCCCACTGAAGTTAACTGGGCTCTGTACCAAAATGAGAGAAATTTACAAAATGACAGCTTAATGCTTTGATCCTTACAGATGTAATTCTTTTAAACATCACAATTCATTCTATCTCTGAACACACTCTAGAATATTTTACAATAACCACCTCCTCATTAAAGAAATGCAACAGTACTTGCAAATGTGATACTAACATTTAATCTCTGCACACGAAATTCAAGAAATGATAAAGGTTTCAAATAGCAATGTTAATTCAACCACTTCGGTCACAATCAGTATAATATTTTTTTAAATTTTATACGTAAAACTGCTGCATTCATAAAGTTTTTAACTTGCATTTTTGACATTTCAATTATAAAATTTGTAATTTTCATACTGCATTAGCATAGGTACTTTCAGTTAATAAATATATAGTGTGACCGAGTTCCTGACTTCCAGTAGCTTCCTTTCTCCTGATTGTCCTGCTCATACTCACCTGGGTTTTTACTTAGTTTAAAACTTATCCTGCTTTACAGGTGCAATGCGTCACCAATTAGTATAACGCCTTAAATGTGAGAGCAGGAGGGAGGCTCTGGGCTATCCAAATTGCAGGCTTTATAGATGGAGATGCTCTTGAAAGAGTCTGGTTTACCTTCCAAGCTCTTGAGTGATTTTAAGGATATGTATGAATATGAGAATCGTTTAAAAACCTTCGCAAAGTGGCCTTTTGTAGAGAACTGCAAGTGCACTCCAGAGAATGTAAGTCTAAAAGTGGGTATTTTTGACTATGCCTTATTTTTTTATATATTGCGCTTGAATGTGAAGTCATTGTTAAATATATTCATGCTCAAGAGAGCTGTGAGCTTCCACGAAGCCTGAAGAGAAAGCTGAATACTCCAACTTTCCTCTGTTCCCTGCTCATAAATCCTGCAGTAGGATGATTGGCTTCTACATGTTCAGTTGACTAAGTCTAGCTACAGAGTTGAAATAGCTACTTCTCTTGTTTTCAATTTTTTTTTTTGTTCTTGTCATTTAAAAGTTAATTTCTCATATTATGAAGTCTTTCTAATTGCAAATTTTCATTCATGAAAAAGAAGCCTATATTTAAAGAAATGAGCACACATCTTGCAGCAAGGATGAAATTTAGAAAACTTAATGTTCGTGTCCCTGCAGGCTTTGACTTGAATATTAAAAAAATCCACCTGACTTCTACTTTGGCACACAAATGAAACTTCCAGGCTGGATCTCAGATGATACATACTGCAAGAGTTATATGAGAAGGTGTGAAGTCTGTAACTGAAACAAACTTACTTAATTGTTAGTGTTTCAGACAGATGTGATTCTAAAGTGACAGGAAATCATAGAAGTTAAAGACATAGTATTTTAGTTACATATCTTACGTTATTAAGTTAAAGGCTTTCTATGTCCATGGTCTTATACTATGCTTTTTTCTCTGAAAATATTCTTTGAAGTCCTGGCTATGGCAGATCTCACGCACTTCTACTGAAACGCCTGTGTTGTGTGCCATCTACTAGATGTTATCTCGTACAACAAAGCTACTCCAGTAGCCTGCAGTTACCACAGCCATGCAGAAATCCATTCACTACTTGTAGCCTATTCCTTGTTCCTTTACTAGTTGATTGTTGACCTGCTTGCAGTCCTCACACTTAAAATTTATTTTTCAGCGTGATCTGTGCTGATAGACGTTGTGGGGAAAGGCGTTATTTGCAAGCTCTCAGAAACAGCTTGCTGATGTGAATATGAGCATTGTGTTGGATGATGCTCTAATCTTCTCAACTGTCACCTGCAGATGGCAAAGGCGGGCTTTGTCCACTGTCCCAGTGAAAATGAACCAGATGTGGCAAAATGTTTCTTTTGCTTGATCGAACTGGAAGGCTGGGAACCAAATGATGACCCATGGTAAGCATGTAACAATGTTCTGGAAGTATTCCTCCAAACTTCTTTGGCAACACCCCCTTACTCGTTACAAAATTGCCAAATTTTCTGTAACAGTACACAAAACTGAAGCGTACCAAAACCTTGTCTTACTTAGTAACCTTGAAATAGTTCATAATTTGTTAATTATATCCCATGCAATTCTTCGTCATGCTCTCATTTTGCCTCCAAAGAAAATGCTTTTCATTCAACAAAGTAGAAGACATTGTAAACTCAGTCTATATCTTCCCTTGTGTCTTCTTGGCTCACATCTAGCTGTTATCTGAGATCCACTAAAATCTATTTTATATGTATCACATTTTCTGTATGATACTTTTTCTACTGTCTATCAGTAGAAGTACTGAAGAGACCTGTCTATTCAGATTTCTTCATCTCTTGAAATGTAACTTTCATGGGCTTAATATGGGTTCTTACTCTGTGTTTACATCGCAGGGAGGAACACACCAAACGTCACAGTTGTGGCTTTTTATCCCTTACTAAGCACTTTGATGACCTGACAATGGAGGAGTACTACATGCTGGAGATGACACGGCTGAGAACCTTAGTTGTAAGTGTTAACCAATTAATCTTAATACAAGATTCAAAGCTAGAATATAAACAAGAATTTCCATCTCTAAGATTTCCAAGCATCAGCAAGGAGTGATTGTGTAAGGCTAGAAAATTACTTATTCTGAAGTAATGATTTATGTGCGTTATTGGCCAAGAAATCTGCACCTAAACACCTCTCAGTGTTGTCTATTGTCTAGCTTTTTGAAAGAAAACCTGTTTCTGTAGCAATGTTTTTCCAACAACTCATTACAGCAGAAAAAATATCTTGGGTGCAATAATCAATCCGTCCTGGAAGCTCTACAATGAGCAGCTCTGTCTTTCTCAGGAGCGATGAACAACACATATGAAAAGATAATTTGACCGGACCGTTGCTTCACATGTCCATTTCTACAGTCTAAATAGGCTTTCAAACTTTAAAGCCCATTTTAAATATTTTACAGTTATCCAGTTTTACTCCTCCCCACTTCTGGGACTTCATGCATGCCATAGTGTTGACATACAAAAGCACACAAAACTGAACTGCTTCAATTAGCTGATCTTTTATATATGACACTAATCCTATAGGTTGGTAAGAACCAAGTGAACCTAGTTTTTTGAGGCATAGTAAAGGTTCTGCATCTTAGTTCCTGGTGGGTTTGCACAGATAAGATCTCTGCCTTGCTGATAATGTTCTGTATTGAAAATATACCTGGAGACTGTCAAGGTTAAGTATTTAAGTTCCCTATACAACAGATTCAAATACATAAAAACAAGCTCACGTGCTGCAGTGGGAGCAGTCTGATATTTTAAAAGGTGGACTAAGAGCGAGAAGATGATGTTGTTATCTAACCTGAACAGTGAATTATTTAGAGCAGTGTTTCAAGGTACAAACTGGGTCTTGGCCGTAATGTTACTTTATTTCTAAGTACTGCATATAGAAAACTTGAAGCAGTAGCTTCAAGTGGGGACACTTTGCCCACCAATAGCTTGGAGGGCTATGCACTAGGGCTGATTCAGAGCATGCTGCCACCTTGAAGCACCAATATCCTAATGCATCCTAAGAAGTGAGATCATACCTCTTCACACATAAGAAAATCAAACTGAAGTCTCCCTCCCTGATGTGATTCAAAATACATCTGAACAGTAGGTTCACGATTTACTTAAAAAGCAAAAGTATACTAGACATAATCAAAAGTGGTAACTGAATGGAGTCCTACTGGCAAGGCTGGTGGAGGAGTTTCTGAATTAAGTGGGAGTATTTATATGAAATATCTGACAAACTGCTCTGCACCATTGCCATAGCCAAAAGTAGACTTCTAAGCTACAATCAGTGAAAGATGAGTGGGATTTTGAGGATCTAAATTTGAATGTAGTTGAACTAGACAGTTAAATTGCTCAATTGAAAGTCTCACTCTTGCTTTGCTTTAAGTATAAAACTGGCCGAAGCATAATACGTGCTTTTGAAGAAGAAGTCACCGCAACTAGGCAGCGTCTTGTGGAAAACTTTGTCTCCAAGCATCAGTATACACCGCCGCCGCCAGTGCCTCTCCATGCTGATCCATCTGACCAATGTTCTGAAAGCTCATACTGCCAGTCAAAAAAACTCCAGGAGAAATGAAGTGTAAAGTCTGACTCTCTAAAAGTCTTTCTTCTACATACGGTACAAGCATTTTATCTGAGTACTAATATAAAGCTAATCAGTTACGTGAGGAAGTGTAGAGAATTCCTTTCATAGGCTTTCTGGAAGTCATAACTGTTTATACTAACTCCTATCTTTCACAATAGGCTTTGTCATTATGGCTAGGTGTGGACTAATAGTAGTCTCACTAACCTGTGAATATATGAAAAATGTCTAAGTAAATACTTATATTCTGGTTTTTAGTAGGTTGACTCTTTTGGAATAAAGATTCACAACCATGATCCTCTATTGTGATCTGTGCCACATTCAAGACTTACAGCTAGACAGACTCATAACAGTTCTGCTTCAAAATGCTTTCCATAGAACAAAATTAATCTGTGTGCCTGCAATAACTGCTAACTTTAAGTACCCACATTATCTACTCTCCTGCTTACCATTAAATTATCTTCCTAGATCAGACAAAATTTACCATAGATAGTGATGTCCACCAAAAAAGTTACAACAGCAAAAATAGCAGGTGAACTGAAAAAGGGAAGTCAGAAGGTTTGTAAGACAGTCTCAAGGAGGAAAAGCTCTGGGAATTTTGGTGTGTACACTGAAACTTAACAAAAGGTAAACGCCTACCCTTCTGTTTTTTAAAAAAAAAAATAATGACAATTTCAAACTTGCTGTTTTTTTGAAATCTCATTAATTTGTATTTTCCTTTACAATAGACTGTTGTAGACAGCACAGTTGAAATGTATACTTGCAAATACTTTTGTTTTCTAAGATGGATAGACTCCTTTGAATAAGGTGAAAGTTTTGTACATACTTTGTCAGGTCTCAGGCAGCGAATGATAAGCATCCTTTGGAACTCCCCCAACTTGTCTTGCCATTCTGCAGGAAAATCCTCATGCTGGGGTTCCTAAAAAATATATGTATTTCAACCTTCTTTAAGGCATTTGTGAATTACCTATAGTGAGAGTAAGTTATCTTTTAACTTGATGCATCAATCCGTGATGTATTAATCTACAGAAGTGGGGTAGACATGCTTAAAGCTTTTTTTAAAAAAAACTTCAAATTATCTTCACCTAAGAAGCTTCTCTTATAGCAGAAAAGTTATAGTAATTTTTATGTATTTAAAAGATAATAATCTAAAGGCCTTCTCTAGAAATTGGAGAAAGAATGAGCTGGAGGAAACCTGAAAATGCACTTTACCTCCATCTTTCTGTTAGAACAGAATATTCTTCAATATTACAATGATAACCATATAATCAATGACAATCACATTACAGTATTACATGATAACTAGGAGTTAGACATCTGAATGGAGAAAACAAGAATGGGAAAATTAAGTCAAACAATGTACCAGCGAACTCAGTTTGTAAATGGCCTATGAATAATGCAGCTGTTAAGTAGTTGTTGCAGTTATTGGGTTGGGAACAGCAGTGGTTGTGTGGCATGTTAACTTCTTATTAGACCGGAGTACAGTGCCAGCTACGTATGTCTGTCTGGAAACTGGTATTACAGCTCTGATGGTGAGCCTCTTAGGCTTGCCTGTAGAGGGTTGGGCACAGAGGTATGCAGACAGACCTGCACAAACTGCATTCTGAGCAACTTTGATTTAGCAAATCAAATCACAATGGTGGTCATGTTCTGCTAAGGATCTGGAGCATGGCTCCCTCCTTCCCCAACTTTTAGGTACTTAGTTTCAAATCAGAATCCAGAATGCTGCATTATTTTTATATTAATATATGGGGGAATATAGGTACCTCAGAATGACATCTATAACAGCTGTTTAAGAGTTTAGCGAAAAAAGTTGCAAGATTTGTGGAAAATTGAGTGAATTTGGAAACACTGAAGAGTGAGGTTGCACTGAAGGCTCCATTGAGTTGTGCCAGAGTCCTTAAAAGCCTTTGCTTCTCCATGAGAAGAGATGCAGCACTAGCTTTGAGATTAAGTCAGCCAGCTACAGGAGAACTGACTTTTGGTCCCTACTCCAAGATATGCAATACAACTTAAGATAAAATACATGGAATCCTTGAATTAGGGAGTTGAAGTCAGGTCTCCCCTACTTTTAGAACAACCTGATCTACAAGAGTAGGAGGAGAAAAAGTATGTCTCAAACTCCTTTGAAAAACATTAATCTTCAGTCTATGGTTGCTGATGACAAAGTGGCTCAAGCAACACTGATTGTGTGCCCTCTCTCTCTAACACACATCATACATGAAACTCCCCTTGATTTTAAATTTGTGTATCACCAACAAGACAGGAAAAAGTGCTGGCTGCATTACTGGGGATAAACTATACTGGTGATAAAAATACAGCTATGAAAAAGGAATCTTGCCCAAGACCCGTTAACTAGCATTTTTGAAAATTCCACTGCACTCATGTGAAAGTACTAGTATTAAAGCTAGATGGGGAATGAAAATGTTTTCACATAACAAGTAAAAGGCATAGCAACTCTTCTGTATCAGGACAGCGATAGATAATGCCATTCCTTCTGACCTAGTGCTCAATGTTCAGTTACTGAATGTTCCTGGCTTCACTGTAACTGTTAGTAGATTCTTTATCAGTCAACTGATGACCTGATTCTATAGATCTCATTTTATTGAATGCCACTTAAATGAAGGCATTTCTACTTATTTGAGTTTGGCTGTGTGAATATACACATAGCTATCACAGACATCTTGAATCTTTACTTCTGAAAGCCAGCACCTTTCATTTATATTAGGCATTGCTTTAAAAAGCTATAATCCCAAAGTGCCTTACAAAGTAGTCCCCCCTCCCTCGATATCTTTTTCAAATGCCATCATTTCTCTGTTCATTTTCCAAGCAACTGCTTCCCAAAGAAAAACTAAAGCCCTCAACTTGCCCTCAATCTTTTTGTAAATGCCCAAGGAAAACTTTATCTCTGCTATTTGCCTGTTTCCTGCAATCTGGACGACTGAAGGAGCTACAGCCGCTCAGTTTCTTAAATGTCTATCATCACACATTTATGAGCATTTCCAACCAAAAATCCATTCTTTCCCTCTTTGCATACTTTAAGACCATTTTTTTAAATAGGATTTCTAAATCCTTGACATTTACAATTAATAAAACACACAGTTAATCTTTTTGAAATGGATGTAAGAAGTCCTGAGTCATTTGAATATCGATGATAAATTTTCATCATTTAAGTTTAATAGTGAGAGAGGTGGTTCAATGGACTAGCACAAATGGACAGTATTATCTGAAGAGGGAAGTGGTTATGAAACCACTGTGAAGATGAAACAAGTGCCCAAATGTGGAGTAAAATTAATCTAAAGATCTTAGATTTTAAGGAAATAGTGATGAAGTTAAAGACAAAGTCAGTCATTCATGCATCTATCAGGTCACTGTCAGAATTGAGAATCAAAGGTCTCCCAAATTCCACTCCAGTTTCTCTAAATGGAGTAATTGTTTTTTTACGTTTATCCAGGAAAGCAGCATGCTACATAACAACGTGAAAAGGCATCCTCAAAGCATGGTAAACAGATGCCTAGGCTGACAGGGGACAGTGCTTGCCTAAAGCTTAGTAAATTTCACTATCACCACTCCAGGTTGTGTTGCTTTTTTCCCATCCAAATTCAATTCAAATCATTCAGAAGCCACCTGACAAACTGGCAATAATCTACTACTACACACCATTCGCTTAAATATTTACATTCATATATGTAAGAATATATCATGTAAAATGACAGTACTTTCTTTTCGCTGAATAAATATTTTCAATGTGTTAATTAGCTTATGAATGCAAGCAATCAGGAATGTTAACGTACCAAGCTATCGTATACCAATTTCCATCCATCCTTTAGTCGTGTAAAATCCTGCCGAATGTTTGTGAAGCATTGCAAATCCTCTAGTCGACAGATTTCATCCCATGATTTTGGAGGAAGCCAGGTACATGGATTAGAAAAGGGGTTGTCCAAACCTATGCCTCCAGTTAACAGAAATTTCCACTCATTCTCATTAATCTACAATGAAAAACACTGTTCTCAGGACTAAATAAATAAAATCTAATGGGTTTAGTACATTATTTAGGAAATCAACAGAGTTATCTGAATTCTTGCATTAGTTGAAAAAGCTCCTATAGAACTAATAAAAGCTAATTGCCAAAGTATTCAGTGTCTGGTTTTCAGTTAAACATGAACTTAAGAAATCAAAAAACCTAAGATACGAGCCAATTTAAAGATTCATCTGCATTCCTAACTTGGGGAATGAACAATGTTAACTGATTTTTATACCCATTCTTCAAATCCCAAAATGTTGAAGGAAAAAAATACTGGAAGTATTTGAGGGAACCATGCATTTTGCAACCTTTTCCTACAATGCAAGGCTAAGCATTAAAAAGAAATATCAACCTATTACACATCTCATTCCTTTCTCAATACACCTTTATTTCAGAATTTCTTTGATGGCTTGAATTTGTAAATTGAAGTCCCTGTGAATGGGAGAATGGTGTTCCATGATTACTACTGTCAGCTCTTGAAAGAATTCACTTCTATATATTCCCCAATATAAAAATTTCAGAAGTTTCTAAAATTATAAACTTTTCCATATTACGCTGAAAGAAACAACCCAAAGCAGTCATACGTACAGTTTTGCAGATGATATGGTTAAAATGTGTGTATTTAATTATGAATTTAAAAAATCCCATGAAGAAATATTTTGTTAAGAATTACTAGAAATTAATATAATTCAGTCAATACAAGTGTTTGATTTTAAGGAATTCTATGCAAAAATAAGCACATTTAGCACCTTACGTGAAAAAGATGTGTAGTTTCTTAAATCAGTGGTAACAATTCATTTTGATATGCTCTTAGAACTCAGAATACATTACAGTAAAATTTTGCAAAGTAAGAATAACATAGGCTAGGCTTTGCTTTAAGTAATGCTTAGAAAAACTGTTATCATCTAGCTCAGTTTTGCCATACCTGTTTGTTATTTATTTATTTTAGTCTAGAGAATCTTTTTCGATACTTATAATTGCTTATTCAAATGAAAACAAAACACCACAAAATTGAGGCTTAAGTAATATAAACTTACATTTCTAAACTTATATATAAACTTATTTTTCTATTCTTATCCTGTATGCTCCTTTTACTGATAGTTTGTATATGCAGTTTAATACATATCATATAAAACTGCAAATTATTATTAATTACTGACCAATCTTTCGTATTTCAGGAGATTCACAGTTAGACAAAAAGAGAAGAGCAGCTTGTCCTTTTCAAAGAGGGAGCGACAGACATTGACATAAAGTGAGTAAGTAAAATGATCCTTGAGAATCTTCAACCTACAGGTGTCAAAAAGAGAACAACCTTCCGTTAATATCACTCTAAAGAGTGCACACTCTGGAAATCTATTACAAACCATTTAGCTCTCCTTTGTTCTAATAAATTCTCTGGTCAATCACCCCAAAGCAATCATTAAATGCATGTACCATTTAGACAGCAAAATAACATAAAACACATTTAAGTGCAATTACATCTTAGTAATACAAGATTTTCAGAGGAAGTGAGAGGTCTCTTTTGGAAGGGGCAGAAAAAAGCAGCAATTTTAAAGTTCATTATGCATATAAATACCAGGGTGAAAATCAAAACAGTCCATCTTTAAAGATTATCTGAAATATGTTTCCCATTCTACAGAGTATTTTCCTTAATACACTATAATACAAACATATTTAAAACTTTGTGATTTATTTTCAATAACTTCCTTTAAATACAAAGCAAGGAGGCCACCTATTGTTTTATAAAGGCTTAAGTTTGAATACCTTGAATACCTAGTCAAAATAAGGAAAAGCCCATTTGGGTGGATAGACATGCAGTGTCTGAATTTGTATTCCTCCAGTTCTGACACGGAGATCATTCAGAAACCTAAGTGTGATCTATTATAATTGAAAAGTGGAAAGCTTTTGACCGAAGATCGAGATTGAGAGCAAGCTATGTTGTTTGATCTGTTGCCTCCTTTTCAGTCTTGTGTTTAAATCTACTTTTGTTTTCTTCTATTAATCTAACAAGAAATAGACCATTTTTTGTTATATTGCTGTAATATATAAATGTGCCTGTTTTTTTATTAGCATTTTAAGTCCTTTCAAAATTACTGATTCCTCATCAGCTAAACAGATATACATACAATTTATACACAAAATGCTGACACAAAGATGGCCATGGGACAAAATGGAAGCTTTTTTCAAGTTAGAGAAGTAACATGGTTTGCATGAGAAAAGAATAATTAAAAAAATCTCAGCGTAGAGCCTCTAGTAAAGAATGCCTGACTAGAGACGATAGCTCAAGATAAACAGTCTTATGTGAATTATTAATTCACAGAGAATTTTCTGTTGAGTCTGACTTCCTCTGCCTTCGCTGGGCAAAATTATCAAAACGGGCTTACACAAGTCCTTCCCTAGGAATGCATACTGTCAGCTGGGATTCAGGTCCTGTATCTCTGTATTTCTGCTGACAGAAAGGTTCTGAATCAACATAATCAACATGAGATTATTTTATTTATTGCTCACTTTAATTCAGGCACACAGGCATACAGGGTTTTTTTGAGACTTGAGTAAGACATAGTCAAACAGCTAGGTTTATAGAAAACAGATTGCCTTATTGGTAAAGACTACCTTGAATGTAGTTTCAAATATGATACCAAAATATTAAGATCTGCCTTAAATGATTAGTAGCAATATCTTTGATAAAACAGTTATGATAGATTGCCTAGACCTTGACTAAATTCTAATTAAAAAATAACCAATATGCCACTAAACTGAACACTACACATTAAACTACACACTAAGTACTACCTTACCAGGTACTCCAACTTCCTTGTATTTAAATAAAATATGGACAGTAATGGATAATTCAGAAATTGCCATTTGCAATATTAACTGGGAAAATTTTCTATATACAAATTGGGAGAGTAGTTTCCCTCTCCCATCCTTTGTTCATTTGATGAACAGGCAAGTAGCTAAGTAACAGAAGCAATGCCCTGTGGTTTGACGACCAAATAAAGTCACTTAAGTAGAATTTATAACTGATGTGACAGAACACTGAAAATGTTTCTTTAAAAAAATCTCTGTGTAGATAATTCACTTAAAGGGTATATTTTGAATAATCCTAATGTGATCATAATAGTGATGTCCATCATATGTAAAATAAATTCAGGTCATCAAAGATTGCAGAGTTTCTCCTGTTCTCGTGAACAAGCTGGAAGAGGGAGTGACACCTTAAGTATAAAACAATAATCAAGCTGAATTAAAAAAAAGGTTGGGTTAATAATTAATGCCTTGCACACTCTACAGTCAAGAACCCCAGTCACAAGATTTCATTCTCTCTCACCAGTTGTGTGAAAAAGTTTCTTGTCTGTTCCTTGAAGACATACAAAGTCACATTAAATGAAACATAAAACCAAAGCAAATAGACCACTTTTATCTAACGCATACTTCGTAATTTCATACACTACTTGAGGTAGCAATTACTAAGCAGAAATAGTGGAATATGTTGCACTTGTAATATATTGTACCATTTTGCTTCTATGAATAAATTACTTTCCAGGAAAATATCTGACACACACACATATATATTTATATATATATACAAAAAATATTTCAAAATTCAATGCATGAGATGATGCACTTTGGAGAAATGGCAGTAACATTTCTGGAGTAGCTATGAATATATCACCGATTACAAATGGTGAAGTATCACTCTTACCTTGTTTGTAAAACTTCTGACTGCTCTGAATTATCTATAGACATGATGAAAAGGTTAATAAACCACATGAGTGAATACTGGTACATTGGCTCAATGTTAGCTAGATCAGCAATAGAAAAAAACAAGATTGACGAATGGATGGCAATAGGACGATAGCCCATACGAGTAGCATCAATCTTCTTTTCTGTCTCTTCAGCTACAGCTTGCTTTTCAGAAATCTCATTAGCCAGAACTTTGGAAGAAGACAATATATTAATAGCAGTTTCATCCTCCAAAATATTTCCTTCTGAGGCTGAAAGAACTTCCAAAATCTTGTCTTCTATTTCTTTTAGCTGCCTAAAATAATACACAAGATTTTTCACATATGAAAATTAGAGCTGTTTTCTGTTAGTTTCTATAAAATAAGACAATGTGTAGATTCTATTCATGGTATGGAACTTACATAGCAAAACCTTTTTTTCTTATTAAACAGTCCCTTAAATTTCTGAAAAATTTAGCCACTTTCAGGCTAAAAATGGATATCAAAACTCGGAAGTGACAAACCACTTTGAATACTGTATATTTCATGCTTTGACCCATGGGGAAAGATGCTCTTTGTCACGTACAATCAGTGCAAATGTAGCACACAATGAGAGTATTTCTAAAACACAACCATTAATATCTAATCAAAATTCATGAGGACAGCAAATCATATGCTAACACCATGGAAGGGATGCATAAAAACAGAGAACAGGATAAAGAGCTACATTTTGCAATTACACAACCTGCAATGCAGCTCCTAATAATCACAGAAATAGGAAGACATATCAGAAGAAGAAAGGCACAACCATCAGGAATATGTGTAAGAGCATGCATCCAAATCAGCCTAAAAAACAAACAAAAGCCTAAGTTTGGGGTCTCAAAAATAGCAGTCTTGAATTTCCTGTTAAATCAAACAAAAAAAAAGGTCTCAGAAATTTAGTTACCATGATTTTATTTTGTTAAACTGCAATCTGCTTCTATCCCTAGCAAGGGAAGTTATCTTGATACCTTTTATTCTCAGCCCCTTGAAGGATGAGGGCTTGTTTTTCTTCTTCAAGATCTGGCCTTTCTCTTGCAACTACAATTCCAAGAAGCTGATCCTGCATTCCTTCTGAAGTTATCATGAAGTTCAATAATGTTACCTGTTAGAAGAAATATTTTTTAAAAGATAGCAGTGTTATGGCCAGACGCAATTAAAACGCTTCTTCATTTACAAGATGAGGATTGTAAAATATCATGTAATATGCTCAACCAAACTTTGAGAGTAAATAAATTGCAGCTGAGGTTTTAACATTATGTGTTGGAGAGCTAACTCCAGGTTTAATCAAGAAAGTTAACCATAAATGGGATACGACAGGAATATCTGTTCCTCAAAATTACACTGAAACTTTGAATATCGGTGCTTCAAGGGATTGGTCCATATAATATGAACAAACACTATTGCCTCTACCACATACATTTTCTCTCTGTAATGGCCTTGTTCACACGCAATTTCTGATGTTATTATTACAGGGAAATTTGCATCTTAGAATTAGGACAGCATCATGGTCTCTTTTTCATGAGAAAATAAGTGACTGGAAAAAAAAATTTTATTTAAAAGAATTCCCATCCCATGACATATTTATAATGGATCTGGAAAAAAACCCACATGCTCTTGCTGAAGAAGTGGCAAAAATGTACAATATTTTACATGAGAAAGGGAAGGAATACATTACCAGCAGAAGTCTAGAAAATAGTTTGATGCATGTAGTTCAAAACCAAGAAAATAATCTACTTATCAATCATCAAGACTGATGACAATATTGGTTTCAATTAATTGACTCGGTAATAGTGACTACAGATTCTCTTTGGGCTTTTTTGGTGGGTACAGATACCATTGATTTGTGTTTCGTAAGCACATTAGCCTTGAACATAGTGATCAGTTAGAACATGAAATACCTGTGAAGTTAATTTGTCTTGATCTGCTTCTGCCACTAATAATATCTGAAAGTTGTCCAAATATTTGAGGCTTTTTTTCATGAGTTTAGCTTGTAAAGTTAGGAGGGGTAATATTTTAACTTTCTTAAAATACGTCACTAATAGTTTTTGGTTCTAGTAAGCCTCATCTGAAAAAAAATTTAGGAGCACAGATAGCATATCACACTGTTCTTGCACACAGGAATTTTGAGAGGGGGTTCAGTTCTATATGACACTAAGAATCAATAAGATCTTCACAAGTATCATGACCTATTTCTTCCTCACCTTATTTAACAATTTTAGTACTGGGAAATATAAGAGGGACCTAATGGTTCAAAACTTCAAGAGTCTTCTATAGGCTTCATTTCCCTTCTTCAAAGTAAAAGGCTAGCTACAAATGGCGTTATGAGTTAGCTTTCAGAGCTGCCATGCTCTGAAAGGTTGTCTGGTTCAGACATTGGAACCTCTGAGGTCTAAGTGCAAACTCCTGTCTACATTCTGCATTTCTCCTTGGTCCCTGACGGACAGAATGATATTTTTATGGATGTGAATAAGTCACCTTTCCCTCAGCAGCACTGAAAATTATCTGATTTTTAGTGGGTTTTACTACATTTAATTAATAATGTTAGAAACAGGAAAAAAAAACTACTCCAAATGGCTCATAACTGCAAATACATATCTATGTAGTGTAAATACACATAAATCCATGACCTATGTCTCTTTGCAGGCTTCACTATGTAAGTCACATCAGAATTCAGTACAATCTTTTTCTGTGAAATATGATAATCATATCAATAACTGTTTTCCCTGGACTCATTTCATCAGCTAGCTCCTGAATAATCCTCAGGACAGATTCACCAATGGATGTTGCAATTAGCTTCAGACTAAGATATTTAGATATTACTTTTCTGCCTTCTGCTCCCTGTACGTGAGCCACGTTAGTCAGCTACCTCAGCAGCGTGTGGTGTAGCTGGGAGTATCCCCAACCATGTAACGAAGCAACTGCTCCGTGTTGGAGCAATTAACTATTTATGTCTGTGAATGGAAACCAACTAGAGAAGATTTATCTTTAGAAACTTTATATTCTGGGGAAGAAAAAAAAAAAAAAAGACTCTATTGACTGTTGATTGGCAACTAGGAGATTTTAACTGTCTGTTAAGTAAAAAACTTTTCCTAGGAAATAACTGTCATCTGTACTCTAAATCTTTTGGCTATTCTCTTCCTTTCATATTTCATCTTTTTTTTCTGTACATGCAGCTATTTACCTTCTTGATAAAAGATCAATGTATAGGTGATTTGATGTGCATTGAAGTGAATAGAAGTTATTATCTTTCATTATTTTTTGTCCGTTATTCCTGCATCAGTACTCCTTTATTGTTGAAACAACTTACTGTTCCATTTTACTGAATATCATAATACTTTAAAAAGTTTTGATTTCAAGGTTTTGTGTTTTGGTATAGTCTATGTTTAACAAAAGTGTAAATTTGCAATACTTTTCGATAAACAGTTCTTCAAAAATAATAACAAATAAAAGGAGGAATATATCTCCCAAGCAATTTCAAAAAGATTAAAACAGCAATTTTATTCTTTAAAGCAGAAAACTACTTTTTTTTTGTCCTAACACAGAAAAATAAGAATAGCTACAGTTATCAAATATATACATTTGTAAATATATTTTCTATCTGTTATAAACAACGCACAATGCCAGGATTTGCTCAGACTCCTCTCCCTAACTATACTGCAGATAAAAATCATGAATATAAAAGCATCATGTAGAGTTTGCATGTGAGGTGACTATTATATTAAGTCCTTGTAAATATTTTTTATAATAAAGGGTGACTAAATAGTATCAGAAGATACAGACTGGGAAAGGTGTTAAAATTAATTAATTAATTAAATTCCTGGCAGTATGAAAGAATGACAGTATTGCAAGGTGAAGTATTAGACATGAGAAATGTCAACACTTCTGACATGATACCAGTCTTCCAGCATTGTAAAAAAACTCCAATTTTGGCAGGGGAGGAGGAATAAACAAGTGCCAGAATTTCTTCCCTGTTTTTAGCCAAGGAATCATTTTAAAATTAAAACAGAGTTGCACATTCATTTTCAAAATTCTCACCTTAACAGATGTTTCAGGAAGATAATGTGGATTTCTCAGCTTAGTTGTAATATAGAAGCGGAATTCAGGAGCATACTCGATTGTGGAGTCTCCAAGGCAAATGCATGTACTCCCTGATTGCTTAAAGGTCTGTTTGAGCAAAAGTGGCTCTAGGATAGGATCAAGTTCTTCTCCAATATTCTCCAGTAGCACTTCAAAATAACATAAGAATTAGTAGAACTTTCTTGCCATTTATATTACCGATTGACTGTTCTTTACAATACATATGTATAATCTATATTTACAGTGTGAAAATAAAAATATGAATCCAGCAATACCTAGAGATAAAGTTAATGTTTCTTACTCAGCTGATTGAAAAATGAATCAAAGAAATGTACCTTTAATTCTTTTTAATATTATATCAATTTGCAAAAAAAGCAACTAAATGCTATTATTACTGCTGCCAATGGCTTAGAACAGCAGTTTAAGGCTACCATTTTTGAAAAGAGAAATAACAACAAATTAAATGTCACATGCCACAGAAATAATTTTGGGTAACTAAGTCTGCTTCAGTTTTCACTGTAAGCATATGAGATTGTCAAAATCAAGAAAGAAATAATGGAGAATAAACAATCCATTTCTTTACTTGTTAGCCATTGAAAAATAGCTGGAGTTGTAACTATACATTTCATTAATTTATTTCTATTTGAGGGTAATAAGACTACTTGCAATACAGATACTACAGAGAATACAAGAATCATTAATGATCACAGCCTAACAATCTGGTATTTATACTCTTGAAAAGCTAAATAAAAACAACATTACTTTTTAGAAATAAAATTATTGTAACATGAAAACAAACAAATGGCAAATCTCATAAAGCAATTAAAAGATACAAATTAAACTGAGTATTATAATTATCTTGTGCTAAGAAGTATCTCATAACCTGGGGTGAGGACTTCAATTACTACAGTACTAATTTGATTCAAAACAAGAAAAAGATTTCTCTGTTTTCCTTAACTATGAGAACATTTGAGTCACTGGAGTTTCATTTTTTATCTAATTGTGCCCCCTCCAGGTTTTTCTGTAATTTACACTTTCATTAGTTATTAACCTACCAGGACTGCCAAACTGAATGCAGTTTTCCAGTGTTGTAACAAATTGAGGGTCTCTGAGTTTAACTATATGCAAATTATTGGCTTTTTCCATGTTCTTTATCCATTTATTTGCTTGACCCTGAGGATCGATCATCAGAGGCCATCTTCTTGCATTTCTGAAGGGAAAAATTCACACTTACAAAACTGAAATATAAGCTCTTTAAATGTTTACCTCAAAGTACTTCTTAAGGCAATTTATTCCCTTTTGTCATTAAAACAAAAGTGCATCAGTATGAAATTTTAGTAGGCACATACTCAGGTATAATCCTTGATGAATTTAACAGGAGACAGATGAATCTTAAAGTTCTTTGTTTTCAAAAAAAATTTTCCTCTTTCAAAGAAAGTACTTAGAATAAGACTTCTTACTTCCTAGAAAATTTAATTGCATTTAATTTTATAACACTTTCAAAATAAAAAGATCACTCTAAGTTTTGAAATTTTGAATAGCTTTGATATAGTCATATACATAAATTGAAAACAAATGGAATTTTCCACTAAAGAGACATTTTAGAGTTAGTATAAAGGGAAATATATAAGCAGATTCAAAGGTATCTACGTTTTAATCCCTAATCCTAAAGCACCAATAGACACAAAGAACTTCTGGGTTTTATGTAGCCAGATTTAGTAACTACTTCACAGATTTTTTTACAGTGTTCTCTACCACATGGAGTTACATTACAAAGATTTCTGTGTTATGGATCACAAATTGGACTTGGGAGTGACCATTCACCAGGCGAAGGAGGACGATTTTCTTCCCCCTTGTAGAATAATTTAGGAAAAGGAGTCACCTGGAAGGGACCCTGTTCAGCCTAACCATGAAAGGAAAAAGGTTTCACAGGTAAAATGTATTCAGTGATTCAGGAAATGCATTTGTAATCCACCAGGGCAGCATGATATCTAAGCAGACATCAACAAAGTTAAAGTGCAGTCTTTGTAAAGTTACAAGTATTTTGAATACTTTGCTAAACACAGATAAGGACAAATTTGGTAATGCAATAGGTCTAGAGAAGCAAACAGAGGATTTGAAATCTGAACATCTGTCAGATGAGGCAGTAGTGTCAGCAGTATTAGAAGACAATCTCACAGTAAGTAACAGTGTTCACCAATGGATCCAAAGTGTGCTTAAAGAATTGCGGAACTCCCAAATTGCTAGGTGATTCAGTTGCTTATGAGCACCCAAAGAGAGACCCAGGTGATTCTGAGAGTAAGATAATACAAGGCGATACAGCAATTGCAAACTATAAACTGAACACTGTAAACTTACATGTTAAGCACATTCTAAAACAGACAATAGTTATGTAATTAATAATTTTGCTTGTTCTTATTTTAAAATAAGAACTTAAGATTTGAGAAAACTTCAGCCAAAATCGACAGTATGTATTCCCTAATTACTTCAAAGTTTCATTCATATATTATTTTCAGCATATCCTATTTCAGAATTACTGTGTAACGGACATGAAATACTTAAGACTGAATAACTAAAGAATTGTTCTCTAATAACAGCCAAACACACATAGCTTTCATCAACAATAAAATTGTTCTTTATTGATGGGAATGCATAAGCAGTCACTGTGTATCTTTGCAAATTGTCCTTGAATAGCTCTCTAATTCTGCTTTTTAAAAAATTTATTGTTATAAAAAGTTTGAGTTGCATTTTATATGGTTCCTGGGGTCCTAATATAAAATCCATCTAGCCATAAATTCATAACTACAGGCGTAATACGTATCATTGATTTGAGGTAGATTCTATCTCACATTTCAAAATTAAAAGCTATCATTATTTAGTTCTAAAATGCTAATCATCATTCCATTAGTTCAAAGAGAATTTTGATCAAAGCTTTACAAAAGTGAAGTGTTAGGATATACTACAGAAGTGTTGAATTCATTAACGTTTGTCAGCTGTTTAGCCTGAGTGATTGAATTATTAATACAGTAATTACTTTTAAAAGTTACATATACATTCCTAATCTCAGCATATATCCTCTTACTTCAATAAGTTGTTTTGCTTCCTGAAGTATAATCAATGCCAATTTTTAAACTCAAATGAAAGTATGTTGAGGTTCTTTAGCTAGTACATTATTTCTGTCTTATCTGTTTCATTTTGCACTTTATCACCTATCCAGCTGCCAAAGCCGAAGTATTATCCACACAGCTATGCTTCCAAGAGTTAGCCCTATAATATACAATTTCAGTTATGTATGAAAAACTAACATTCACTCTACAGTAAAAGATGTATTCATTCGCCAGTGCTATACAACATTAGACTCCTCAAACAGTGAGAAGAATTTTCATGTAAACAGTACCAAAAATTAAAAATTTATATTAGCAAGTTTCTGCAGTAGCATACTGTGAAAAAGATGCATAAATGTTAGGCACATGTTATCATAGACTTGACACCCATTAACCTGGCTATGGAAAAGAATTATAAGTATTATTTATTCAATATACAGAAAAGGGAACCAACAGACGTTAAGTAAATGGGTAGCAATCACAAACAGAAAAGCAGTTATAGCAACATTGTTCCCCCGTCAATTCAGCTTCAGCTGTGCTAAGAACAAAAACCTAAAAGCTAAAAGTCAGTAGTAATGCATTGGCAAGCACACTGGACAGAAATAAGAGGTTCTTTGTTTACAGTCATAACAAATGCAAGTCCAAATGAGAGTCATAACTGCTTACGCAAGGTCACAAAGCTTAGCCTACTGTAGGCATCCAACTCCGTATTTAACAAACTGTCAGTGCCGTAAGTATCTCAGTCATCAGTAGGCATGTTAATCTAAAGCTAATCACCAGTGAGCTGTAGATATATCTAGTTGTTAAAACATTAACATGGTCAGTTCCCATGATATACGTTGTCATACAAATCACTTACGTTTGCACTGATTGTGACATTGATATATACCAGATTAACTCTGCCCAGACAAATATAATTCTAGTGACTGATGTGAGACCCAGATGTGCATGTATTAGAATACCACATAAGAACGTAGAATCATCTTAAAAGTGAAAGGCAATAATATTAGATTTAGAGCTCTCGGGATCATATTTTCTTTCTATAAGGAATTTTGAGATTTCAGGATTTCTGTCACTTTTCAAATAACAATAAGAATATCTTTAAATACGTAGAATTTTCAAAAATGCTTTAGATCAAACAATGTATCGTGAGACAAAATCAAATTATTTTATTTGCATGTAGCTTAAGATAATTACAAAATAGAAAATTTAAAAACAAAGGGAGATTACAAAATGAAAAATAAATCCTTCTTTCCTTGTCATAACTTTTTCGACTTCTGATAAGACTATTGTCATACTAACCACATTACAACAGAAAGCTACAATTGCAACTGCCAAGCTTGCAACTATAAATAGCACTTAGTAAATTCCAGCACTCCAAAAATCTAGTCTCTGCTATGAATTCCCATTTTAATATTTTTTTTAAAAAGTTCTTTGATGACTGAACTGGGTGCAAAGCAGACTTTGTGGTGCCCCATTCATACTGCCTACTAAAGAGGTCCCCCACACTAACCCAAAGCTCTCTTAGCTTTTGTCTAGGAATATGCCAGGTTGTTCTGCTCCAGAACGGATCCTAGGAATGACTAGTCTGTATGAAGTATTGACAGTTAGGGGAATGAGGCCCTAAAGAAAACAGACTCCAAATTGTCAGTACAAATACACCTTTTCACCTTTCATCCAATATCTAAAACTCTCTCATGGATGAAGAAGTCCCATATCTAACTGTCAACTGCCTGACATGATGTGAAAGCACCCCTTTCTGAAATCAGATGTTATTGCAGGAAAGGCCTATCTCACCTTTTCTTGTTGAAGCAATTTAGCAGTACATAGAATAAAAGGCAAGAAACAGAGGAAGAAACTGGCAGGAGCTGGTCGGGGTCATCCTCTGCAAGAAAGGAGACTAGACATTCTCTATTCTAACTTCTTGCACCTCCCTTACTGCCTTCAGTAGAAGATACACATGTGCCTTTTTTTGTCATTTTGTTACTACGCCTTAAGGGGGTAGCGAATTCACAGATTGAATTCACAGACTTAAGAACTTTATATGATGAAATTAAAAAGTATTATTACTATTTCTTATGAATTTAAACATTACAATCATTTTATAACTCTGGTTGTTAAACTGGATATGCAGTAGAAAACTGTCTATAAAAATAATAACTGAAAAGGATGTTGAAAGAAGCTATTTAATGCATTTTTTTTTTTTTTTTTAACTTACGAGATGATGATGCCATTATCAATAGAAAACATGTCAGAAGGTAGTCCCGCAATATTCCAAGCTCTGATTTCCACCGGTTCTCCCAGGGTATTTGTTAAGGAAAAATCCTCAGAACAAGGAATGTCTTTTGTTTTACACAGCAGTGCCCACTCTTTAGTTTGCATCTAGATAAGAAGAAAACAAATATTAACTAAACTTCTGTCTATTCACAAAATTTTCAAACTATTAAAAAATGTATTTTTCAACCCATTTCCCATATAGTTGCTACATACGAGATCACTATATCTTTAAATGGAAAGAAACCCATGCTTCTGTATAAAATGTCTAAAAATGTCTCTAAAAATGCCTTTGTATGTGATTTCTATATATGAAATATAAGTTTATTTGGTCAGAGCCTTGGTATGATTTTATTTAGCACTTCAGCAATAGTCTTCTATGCTATAAAACGAGTATAGAAGAAACATATTCTAACTTAAAAAAAATAGTCTTCATTATTTAGCTCTCAGGACACACATAATGAGCACTTGTTAGGACTTAACAATCATTTGGAGTTGCTTTTCACTATTCTCTGTGTCATCTAACTCACTACAGTTGTGTAAGCTATATATGTTTGCATAGTGCATAATAATAATGAAGACACACACCTTTAAATATGTAAACCAAAAAGCATATTCCACTAGGAAGAATGCTTCTAAAGAAGGAAAATTTTATAGAAATATCATGATCATATGAAAGGCACAATCTTGTATGAAAGCCAGGTGTAAGGTCACAGAAGTATGCTGTAGTATTCTAAACTAAAAATTAGCTGGCGAAGCCTTAAGCATCAAAACTCAGAAATGCGGTGTTAAAGGAAATGGTCTGAGGGCTACAGACATTCACAGGGGTGGTGAATGAAGGAATCATCAATTTGCATAAAACAAAGTTGATATTCCAATAGATACCATAACTTTTTCTCTTATGAAAACTGCAGGGGGAAAAAACCCCATAGCAGCAGATGAAATGAAGAACTGCACAAAAGTGATTATGCTTTCTGACAATTTTTGAAAGAGATACCTAACTAACATGTGTCTGCACAATCATGAGTAAGAAAAAGCAACCAGGAATCTATACCTACTGTTGCACAGAGAAAGAAACCATGGCATCAGAGAGAATGAAACTACACTAAACTTTTCAGATTAAAACACTATGTATTAATTTTTAGTGAATAAACACGCACATCATCTGCACCTGTAACTACTCTTGCCTGGAATACAGTTCAACATCCCTTAAGATGTTTCACCAATAGTACTCCTACCTACCCAGACACAATACTATACACAATGCAGGTTTTAAGAATAAAAGAGAATGCTCTCTCAAAATTATGTAATTTGTAATTGTAAAAATTATTGACTATTTATTTCCACTATAAATACTCACACCATAAACTCTCACTCTATAAAGTTTTAAAATAGTAACATCACAAAACGGACATTATGAAGAAAACAATAGCTTGAAAGAACAGTACAAAATTTTCTAAAGAAAAATGGACAATGGAAGTACGTTGAAGGAAAAGCAGACATAAGGATTATATAAAAATTCTATGTTCAAATGAGGTACATTGATTTTTTTTTCTCTCTCTCTTAATTTTTAGCAATTTTTGATACCCTGGATCTGATTTTCAAACAAAATGGACATCGATTTCTTCAGTTGAATTCAGTGGCAGGTTTTGATGTTCAAAAACTTTCAAAGTCAGGCTAATGTTGACATCCAAAAATTATAATATCTGAAATCAGCTGCCTTGTCAAAATTCTTTTTTATTCAGGATTTTTGTTTATTTCACTATGAGTTAGAGGCACAAATCTGCTATATTATTGAGCTACTGTATGTTTTGTCTCTTTCTGTACAGAATTACTCCGCTTTCAGAACTTGCTTAACTGTGCTGATGCTGAAATAGAAGCTAATTCTGTTTTCTTTTAACTTAAGGAGAATTTAGACATTGAATGGAATAGGAGTAACCAGAGCCATGACGTATAAAGTTACCGGCAAATGCTTTAGAGAAGCAACCAGAGGACTCCATGCTTTCCCCAGCATTAAGTACTGTACAGTAGAATGAAGGAAGAATTTCCTCCAAGAGTCTTACAATACACTTTCAGTTCCGCTTATGAATTCTATTAAAACATCATTTACAAATATAAACTTTATATTACAATAAAAATCAATAAAATTTAGATTATTACAATACATGGGGACAAAATCACTATACATATTACTTGTCTGTAGCTGGAGGTAAAGGCTCCTAGGTAAGCTACAATTCCTGATGAAATAAGTATATCTCCAGTCAAATTGATGTACTGCTTTCCCAGCTCCAAAGCAGTCTCCTGCCAGCGAGTTTTCTCACCCCCAAGGCCACCAATCAATTGTTCTGCTCGCTGTAGTTTTTTGCTGCACAAGTCAACCTCAGAATAAAAAAAAAAAGCTGATTATATTGCACGATCACTTTAAAAAATTTTTACAAATGTTAAAAGCGTTCAAGAATTATTTTCTTGTGCACATGTTTTCTTAGGTAATTCCATCAAATAGAAAGAAAACACCTTATTATAATGGAAATGTTTAAAGAACAAAAACAATCTCAGTACCAGCACAGTAAAGTCTATTCAGTTACATTTTCTTCCAAAAAAAGAAAGACAACCAGTATAAAACATGCAATTCAAAATAGCTTTGCATGCACTATGGAAAATATTAATAGTCAAGGAAATGATATACATTTCATAAGAGAAACAAAAACACCTTAAAGAGATCACTGTCTCATAGAAGTAGGTATGTTCTTTTCTGCAAAAAAGCCATCCTTATGAGTACATAATCTGCATTTCTGTTGTCAGTTTTTAAGTAAGCCATCTTTCCAGGCATGCTTATAATTTAACAAAAAAATATGATATACCAGGAATAGTTAGAATTGTTTACTATCTAGTAGAGACACGTTTCAGCCACGGGATAGGAGGAAAATTATGGCAATTCTTGCTGCTGTTACAATCAATCCTCTTTCTCTTCTGGTAACCATAGCAGTCAATTTATACCACAGTAATAAACTGCTTGTGTAGTTTATCCCTCCCTTCTACTTCTGAATTGAATCAGGATGCAGAAGAAACACGCAAACAGATGAGTTTAACTACATACAGGAATGAAGACTCCATTTCAAATTCCAATACTTTTTTAAAAAAAAAAAAAAAAGCTCAAGACAATGTAGTGCAAAACTTTAAAAAAAATAATACCCTCTTCTACATTTGCCTATTTCTGCACACAGAACAGCTATTTAGCAGTCAGGAACAGAGTTTACAAAAAACATTCTCAAAATTGCAGTAGCACAGGAGGCATACATAAACTTTCCATACTTTAAATGTGCTGACTTGCAAGTTAATGGATGAATCAAACTCTTACTACAATCATTGAAACTTTATCCCCTCACAAGAAAGGAGATATGAATGAGGATATAGGAGAGGGATATCGTTTGGTAAATTCATAACATCTACATTTTCTATTACTTTAAAGCATTTATTCCCCATGCTTTGCCCATTTGTAACTTCAAGACCATGACACCCCAATAAAAAGATGGTTATCTAAAAGTACGACTTGTTTGACATACTGGCAGTTAAAAGGAAAAAATAAATAAATTGACAAAGCAGCAAATTTTAAATAACTTTTCTGGATATCAACAGAACAATACTTCATCTTTTGCATCATATACCTGATTTTCCAAGTCAGCCTTCTCCTGTTTCTTGGATTCCAGTGTCTGTTGGAGTACAGCCAATTTATCTTGAACCTCCTTCAGGTCTGCTTGTTTCTTTCTTAGACCATCCATAGCAATCTTTAATTTTCCTTCAGCTTCATTCAACTTTAGCTTTTTGGGTGCAACATTTTTTGCCACTCTAAATAAAGTCAAAGAATAAATTAAACATCTGAAAGATACACCCTCATTCCAGTGTTACTATTAAAAAAAAGAATGCAGGAAAGATGAAGGGAAAACTCAGCAACTCAGCAGATCATGCAATATTGCGTTTCATACTTTAATGATATCTGAAGACAACTGGTTTGTACTTCATCACTTGTTTCTGTGCCGATACTTCAGTTTCTGCAAAATTTGCTGTAATAACAGGTAACGATTAAAAGCAAAAAGGGTTATGCTTCCAAACTGTGTGTCTCATTTGATCACAATTTAGAATCCATTATGGATTTCTGCCATTAGAAACACTCAGATAATCATATATATTAAGTAACAGTCATAGACACTGTACATACACATACTGTGTACACAGGCGACTGTGTACACAAAATAATAATTTAAAAAAATTAACAGCTTTTCACATACAAGGATCTGTTTTCCAGTTTTGAGGATTTCAATCTTTTACACAGATATTTTTGTGAGGGGAATATTGGAAGTAACATATAACTGAAAACATATTGTTTATCTTTCCAAAAACAACAAGCAAGAAAATATGCTAGAATGCCCCTATGCTCAACTGAAACAGTATTTCACAAGTATTAGCCTCATAATTAATGAATCCCCTCTTCTACTGGTGTAAGTTGCAGGCAGATCTCCTTTAAGTCCGCCTTTTTAGTTAATTTTCTCTCTAATAATTGGTATTTGTAATGTTAAAAGTTGGTCTCGAATTGAGGGCTCTACCAAGTATGCATTTACTAATCTTTAGTCAAGTAACAAAAAGTCTCAAATGAAGGCATGCGCTACTTACTATGAGTCAACTTTCAAACGGCAACTTGACCTTAGTTGGCCAGAGCCGATTTACTGTTAAATGTGAGTTCCACATGTTTTAAATTAGGAAATATCATAAAAAACAAGCACACTTTTTCAGTGCATCAAATACAATGAGTAACAAAAAATATCCTTCAGGCTTGATATGACTGTCAGCAGCTTCCAAAGACACTTCAATAATGCCTCTACTTTGTGCAACACTCTAAAAGGAAGTTACCTTTTATTTGCTAACTGTACATATTGTTGCTCCCATGCCTTTTTAGAAAAATTCAGAACTGAAAATCAGGCTTTACACTTTAACATCAGGTATCTTACATGAATGAATCATTATGACTGCTTGTTTGCAGAAGTTTCCCACTAGAAAGAAGTAATTTCACATCTCTCTTGATGTTAAAATAAACTGATCTCTTTAATGACATTTATTTTAAACTTTTTTTTATTATTTTTATACATACTTACGTATCATAAAACTCCATGGCTATGACCCATTTGCACAAACCCTCTGCTGCCGTGGAAGCATTTCGAATCTTGTCTGGTACAAACTCAGGATTTGTAAGATACTGTTTTCTTATGATAGCCATGTAAGCTGGGGGAATGTTATCCTTGTCATATTCATGAAGAGACTGAAGAAATCTTATGTCACCCAGAAGTCTCTTAGCAGGACCCCAGAAATCCTCAATTTTTTTTCCAGAACCTGTTGGATCTGGAATCCTATCTGCTTTAATGCCTTTAAGGATGCATATAGCTTCCATTACAAGCTTGACACCAGCAGGAGGACTCTTCATGGACTTAACCACTGTAATATCCTTAAAATAATAATTAAAAACAACACCTTTAGAGCTCTGAACATAGGTGGATTAATTCTTTTGTTACAATAGAAATAATAATCCTTTTTATGTCAAGATAGTATTTTTCCATATACATTTGCTATTCTCACACTTGATAATTTTAAATACACTATGATCTCAAGTCCTAGCACAAGCCTGCATAGTCCGTACATATACACCTCATCTTCTTTTTGCAAAATTTTTATTTCATTTTTCTCCATTCTTTCTAGGCAGCTTTCGAGGGCCCTTTCTTTAAGAGGCTATGTAGGTTAAACTAACACTGACGTGTAAGCAAAAATATCTGAAATCTAGTCAACAGTCAGTTTAGAGGAGACAAAAAAAAAAAAACTTATCTGTAATTCATTTTCAGTTGTACTTTTTCTGCTCCTAATTCAGTAGTGGGCATTGCACCTCAGTTACAGAGTTCAGATGTTCCAGTGTTATGCTCTACCCTTCATTTCAGGCTCTAACACAATACTTCCAAGCTTATAGGATCACAAGAGCAGTGGATTAGTAGATTTAAGATAATATAAGGGAAAAGCGGCCTTCAACTGAGAACCAAAGATCTATGCTCTCCAAGTACAGAAAATAAACCAATTATTATTATGATCAGTTATTAAACTCCCAGAGCAAGCTGAATGAGGGAAGAGGCAGATAAAAGGAAGAGAACTATTGTGTAAGAAGTACTGACATTATAAGAAATAGCAGGAAATGAATAAGGAAAGTTTTAACCTCAAATATAGAATAATAATATTAAAAAATTAAACACTTCTACACATATATGTACAACTAATTAAGCAAGATGTTTGTAAACTAAAGACTTATGGAAAATAATCTCTTTTACTCTTCCCAAAGAATAACTCTGCACGGAAATTCAAATACGTCTTTCTAAGAGCTTTTCTCAGAGAATACATACTGCAATAAATTAAAGGATTTCTAGATTCTCATGTTTATTTTGCCAACTAGTGTTAGATTTTGGGAGCTTGCGCATGGTTTATTTCAGGTCTAAAACCTTCACAATTTGGATAGAAAGAGGTATCTTTTGAGTTCTGGTAATGTTCACTTGCACCACAAAAAAACAGAGAAACGTTAAGACTAGATGAAAAAAAAAAAGGACAATTATTTCCTTGAAACTGTGAACTATAGTTCCTGGACCTACAAGCTTTAAAAAAAAAAAAAACAAAAACAAAAAACCCCAACCAACTAACCAAACAAAAAAACCAACAAAACAACAAACCAAACCAAAACAGCCTAACTAACCAATACGTGAACACAAGTGTTCAGGAAAGGAAAACATGAGACGGTAAATAAAGCCAGGGAATTTCAATGAGGCAGTCAGAAAACTGGCTGATGGGATCGTCAGGGAAGGAAGTTCTTGGAGAGGAAGAACAATCAAAGTTAACCAGCCATTCCAGGAAACAAGATCAGGGACAAATACAAATTAAATTAATACAACCAAGGGTTGTAAGCAGAGTAGGAGACTATTTTAAAGGCTAAACTCAAACTCAGCTGCAAGTAAAAGCAATGTGAAGTGTAACAAGAAAAAATTCTGTAACTACAGTAACAGTAAGAAAAGCAAGAAAAGTGCTGGCTAGGTACTTAGTGAAAAGGGTAAGATACAAGTAAATGATATATAGAGTCAAAATGTTAAACACTCTTTGCATGTGATGTCTCTAAATGGTTAACTGTGAATAGGTGACTAGCACAATTGATAACTGTCAAAACATAGCAAAGATTTGACCAAGGTCGCACAGGTCTGGACCTACACGCTGTTTTCATTACTGAAATGAATGATGGAAAAGAGAGAGTTTATTAAATTTCCAACTGATAGGAAGTTGAGAGGAAATGCAATTACATCGGAGTAGATAACAGGAAAAAAATTATCTTGATAAACTGCAGAAATGGAAAAGTATAGTAGAACTACTACAAAAAGAAAAAAAAAAGAAAGGGAAAGCAATAATTATTGTTTTCAGGTTTTCAGGAAATGAAACAGCTGTTAGCATGAATGACAAAATATACGTGTCAGTAATCCTTTTCTACACAGCATTCAGCAAAACTACAGATGAAATACTATATTCAATTTTGGGCAATGCATGTGAAGTGAATGTATGGAGAAGGTCCAGAAAGAATAACCACAAAAGCTGGTTTGATTTATGAGAAAAGACTAAAAGAACAGTGATTACTCACTTTACAGAAAAGAAAACTAGAAGTGGTAAGATCAAGGAGTGCAGTCTTTAACTGTGTAAAAGCTAAAAAGCCATGTCCACAGGGAGCAGGACGGAAAACAAGGTAACAAGGTTAAGTTGTAATGATTAAACACCAAGAAAATCTTCTTAATGATAAATGTGTAAAGTGGAACAGGTTACAGATGGAAGAAGACAACTTCCAGAGGTCCCTTCCTAGTTCTAAATTCCTGTGTCTCCATGTGTATCGCTACAAAACTTAGATGTCAACAGCAAAATAACACTGAAAATTGTTATACTTTTTCTTGCTAAACAATGAACCACATGAGATACACAATTCCTTTTGACTGCAGATACTTATTTCAGCAATACTGAGTTATGTATAGGTCTGTTTCTCCAAATAAAGCTCTTACTCTGCACATTTATGTACATGGATTTATGAGCACAGTTTGCAACATGTGTCCTGCTCTGCTTTCCATCACTGGTGGCCAGGGTCAAGGGTCAATCAAGGACAAGGGTCCTGTACAGGTACTCTAAGCTTTGCTACACACAGATTTTTTTTGTGTTCACCGAGCTATTTAATTAAATTTGAAGAAAAATCCTCCAGGGTTTTCCTTTTGAAGTTCTTACTCCATTTATTTTTCCCTCTTGTATTATAATATTCCCCGCTTGGATACACTACGCATTGACAGCAGCTGAAGTATTACTTCATTAGCCTTCAAAGCCTTGTTCTTGTCTTGTTATTCACAAGTAAAATGCAATTACCTTGAAGTCACTAAGTAGCCACCTACTATTTTCACAAAGCATGCCAATGATCTGACAATGCCAGAATCTAACACTTTTGATACCAACCAATAGCTGTAGATAACAAACCACCTGCTTTGGTTGAAAGTTTCATTGAAAGTTTTTGAAAATCTTGTTTTCAGCAACAATAGCTGGAGCTAGTCCATCCTCACTCTTACAATCTGGGAGACTCCCTTTCATCCCACCATGAGCAAAACATTATCCAGGCAAAGACAGCCTGAATATCAATAAAATCAAAGGCGACTGCTTCCTCCACTGTCATACTTTTACCAAAAGTGGTCCCTTAATATGGGGAGACATAGAATTTCAACCTCAATTTCTAGACTTCGAAAGACCAGATATAAAAATATTAGATGAGTGGCTGGCAGGTTCTGAATAAGAAAGTAAAAACCATACATTTTATAACTTCTTAATTGCTGAGTCAAAATAATATAGGATAATACAATATACAGGATCATATTTGATCCTGTATTCCATAAAAATTTAGCCTTATAAGTTTTTCACTAGACAACAAAAATAGAGTAATATTTTGCTTCTTAAAACTAAAAGACTTCAATTATTTTCTAAATTATAAAACTGTTTAAGTATAATGTAAAATCTGAAAAGGCAGATATTGCATGCTTTTGTACATCTGAATACCTTTCCAGTGCATAAATATGCATTGTTAGCCATACCTGTGCAGTGAGAGTGTCAAGGGCAGCCAGAGCACTTTCTAAACAAGGCATGGCTTGTGCTAAGTCAGCATCACATTCATCTTTGATGGCTTTTGCCGCCATAGCCTGCTCATTTGCCACTGCTTCATCAGCTTTCACGACTTCTTCAGTTTTGGCTACTTCCAAAGATTCTTTTTCAATAACGACCACCATCTCATCAACCTGCTTGCTGGCTTCCCATAACTGAGGTTGCAGAGCCTCCAGCTCAGACTGCATCAAGGCTACTTGAGATGCAGCAGAGTTCAGTTTCTCCAAGCCAACTTCATATCTTCTTTTCATTTTCATCACCTTACTGAAAATAAATAGCTATTTATTATAAAGATATTTTATCAATACTTGATCACTTCCTTTATTGGGATCCATTCCCCAAATTTCTCACTACTCTTAATAATCAAATGCTCTGCCAATCTTGTTTTATTTGCTCAACAAACAGTAAACATAACAGGCATTACTTGAGCCATAGTCTTTAACTATTCTATCGTGTATACCCGGAGACTGGGATACAGATAAATAAGTGATCACTTATAGGCAAATAAGTGATTGTTAAGCTTCTGCCTCTTTGTTGGCAAGAGCTACAAAATCAACATGGTACAGTAGTAACAGATAAGGAGAAGGAAGAGATGGGGATACAACTCATGAAAATTATTAGTTGAGGTGAGGCTGAAATAGTATTAATATAATTGGGAAAATAATTTTAGCAGCAGAATGTGAATGGCTCTGGGGACAGCCAACAGCGCGAGAATCAAGAAATTCCAAAGGCATCGGATCACTACACTCAAAATTGTATTCCTTTATTCCGGGAATTTCTTGCTGCATGCAGCCTGTTGATCAGCCTGTTGATCAAATTAAGCACTTCTCTTAATTGTTATGGTAGTGTCTTATCAATGAGAAGGAAAGAAAAAGGCACTTTCCCTCACCAGCCATGAGAATAGAATAGAAGTGCTCATGCATACAGAGGTCCCTTCTGCAAATGCACAGCACAGCTGAACCCTGCTAGCAAGCACCTAGCAACTTGGAGGCCAGTTTACCAGGTATCATCTTCCCTACAACCTCCAGAGAACCACAGAGTAAGCAGGCTGCATAATCAACATATAGCAACATCATCAGGGATGTCAGAAGTGGTCTAATGCAAGTATATTTTGGGAGCATCAAGTCAGACCTTTTGTCCAATAAGCAAGCATGTGTCCTAAGAGTACATTTTATCCATCTTCCATTCTGTCAATTTAAATTAACTAAAAACAATTCACTTGTTTTGTTCAGATTAGCTATAAGACATAGAAAATAACATTTTTTGTGAACTTATGTTCCTTTAGAAAAGGTCACATTATGAATCCTTACGTGCGTTTCTTTTCAAGTAGACTTTTAAAAGTGGAGATCAATTCCAAGTATGAAGTAGGTGTAACATAGTTGTGCCTTTGAAGCTCTGCATGGTACAAGTCAGATAAAACAATAGTAGACATATGAAACCTTTTACACATATCAATACAGCCACTTCGAGTTTCTTCCGACATTTCAACATCTTCCAAGAAGCGAGAGGCAACAGCTTCTAATGCATCTTCAGGCCATGTCTTAAACAAAGAATAAATACTTTTCTTTTATTCAATACTTCATACTCATAAATCTCAAAACATTTTTCAAAAAGCTATCTTTACCCCATTTCATAGATAAAGAGACTGGAGCACAGACAAATGACTTCATGATGAAAAAGATCATTAAACAGCACAATAACAGAACTGGAAATAACCAAACTACTTAAAGGTTCCGTTCAAGCCCACTGTCTCATTTCATCCAGTAGAAATACTGTTACTAAAAGGAAAAATTTTCATTTTCAGTATGTCTATATGTGTGTATAACTGTCTCTGCTTTTCCTCTTCAAAATAACCTTTAAAGAAACAGTAGTACATTTTAAAACTTGATGAAATTAAAGTTCCTCAGATTCTTTATATGATTAAATTCTACATCTTAAATATTCTAAGGTCTTTTGCACATAACAGTCAGATAGAATATAGTTTTATTGCAGAGGAAGGGGGGAAAATATGGTGTTCTGCATAAAAAATTGCCTGTATTTTTCACAGGTATTTCAGTTTCAAACTGGTACCCTAGATTCTGGTAGTCTTGGTAACGGAAGGAGATACTACATATTGAAATCTGTAACGTCTACAGTACTATGGTCATTCAGTTATACTCTTACACCACAATCAGTTATTTTCCTGATGATTTTTCATTCAGCCTATACTGGCCTTTATTACAATCAGAACAGTTATAACGGTCTAAACAATTGGAAATATGATACTAAGAAAATTTAAGCTATTTTTCACTGCTAACTTGACCAAAGAGAATTACTTGCTACAAAAGGGGATGAAGTCATGTTTCTATCACATTTCCATTAGAATAACAAGCCCAACAAAAGTTTTGGTTTTACCTGAAACCAGTCTAGTGTGCAGCAGTTGACAAGAGCTGGAAATTTACGAAGGCGATTACGGAAAGCATCTCCAATGGGACTCATTGCCAGTACTATATGAAGCTGATCTCGACAGCGATCAACAAACATGTTAAAAAGAGCTATAGGACTGCCATCTGTCTGTTTTGTCCTGTCCCGTTGGCGATCAATTTGACGCATTTGTTCACAGATTTCTTCTTTCTCATCTACTGCAAAGAGGTTTGGTACTTCACCTGCATTTAGTAAGTTGTTAATATCTTCTAAGAATGACTCCTTTTTAATCTGTGTATCTGTGAACAAGAAAACTCCCTGCATTTCCCCTTCAGTAGATTTTCTTAGTATGACTTTTAAGTCTTTATGCCACTCATTAATGCCATAGCTTTTAGTTATTTCAACCTGAAAAAGATTGTATTCAGCCATATGGGCTGCTAATCGAGTAAGAGATTGTCGACCACTACCTCCAACACCAACAAGGAGGGCATGGCTGCGAGGCTGTTTCAGAATACGGGAAATTCTACAAATATGTTCTAGAGCAAATTGGAACAAGACAAGCTGCATTGGCTTTTTGCTCATGTTATTGAACTCTTCAAGGTGACTCTCTACAATTAATCTCAACTGATCCACATCGCCAATCTCTCTGTATTTAGTGTCCTCTCTCTTAGGGTCATGAAAATCACAAAACATTAAGCTACGTAAGTCATCTTCTTCCACTCTGCCATCATTGTTGAAGTCCAGATTGTGGAAAAGTTCATGGAAGTCTTCATGTAAGTCATTTTTCACTACTTCTTGGATAAATCCAACAAGCCAAGCCCGGTCAGGATTATCCACCAAGCGATCATAATACACTCTAAGAACCTGTATAATAAAAATACTTTTAATAGTTGCTTCTGCTCTTTAATTTAAACTTCTTTTAAACAAGATAAAGCAAATACAATTCTGAAAAAAGCTTCCAAATATAAGTGATCGTAAATGTCACTACACAGAAAAAACCAAAATAGATATTTAGAATTAATTTGAACAGTTGAGCCCAGTAATATTACTTCTGAATTAATGTGAAAATTCATATGGAAACACATGTACACACACCTATGCATATATATGTACATAAATGTTATTACATACGCATAAATATGCATAAAAATGCATAAAAGGCTGCTGCAAAGAGGAAGGGAACATGTTGGTCTTTCCACTACAGTTAGATAGGACAAGTTATGGGTTTGTATTTCAACAAAGATGACTGCAACTGGATCTTAGAAAATGTTTTTAATGAAAAAGATAGTGAAGAACATGAATAGATTGCCTGGAAGTCTAAACATCCTTCATCCTTAGAGAATTGTAATAAATTAAAAAAACGCTTCAAGAGTTCCTGTTGTTCCTTTCTTTATGTGATCCTGCTTTGGGAAAGGATGATGGACTAAGAATTTCTTCTAAAGGAAGCCCCGCAGTTAAATTAATTAATTAAATAAATAAAATGTAGGGACCAAACTTTAAATCACTCAAAATTTCCAGTAACTCCAGACTACTTGCTGTTCTTCTCACTGTCAATTTGAGTTTTTTTGGAGGAAGGAGAGAAGTTATAGTAAGGACTGCTCAGGCATTCAAAACGGCAAACAGAGACTACATAATCACATGAAAGTGAAGGTATCAACAATCAACTTCTCTACTAAGATATGATTCATACTTTGAAAAAGTCTGATTTTCTCTGCCCATACAGTTTACAAAATCCTGTCTTATAAGTGTGATGCCAATTAACAGCTATTAGCCAATAGGACATGGCATTACAAAAAGATTAATACACAAATCCACATCTTTTTCTTGTTTATAATAAATATAATTTCTTAGTATTAGGTGATTTACCTCATGAACCCAGAGACGTTTTATCATTTCTGCAGATTCTGTTGTTTCAGGCCTTGACAGGCAAACTCCTTGAATAACACGTGAAAAGTCACGGAGATTGAACAAATAGTGAGATTTGGCTGGGGTAGGAAGCAAATTCTTCATAGCTTCTTTATAGATATGCATGGTGCCATTAATAATTTGCGGAGTCAGTTCTACATATTGTGATGGAAATCTGTAACTAACAAGTTATAAAAGGTGGTAAGAATAGAATGATTCTCACAATCCCATCATACTAGCTTGTGAATTAATAAATAATATTGTATATGTTCACTGATTTACTTATAAGTTCATGGACTTTTAAGTTCTATGATCATACTTCCTCACAGGCAGTTTTAAAAATCTTAGTTCCCTCACTGGATTAAGTCTGCAAATCAAATCTAGTAACCATGGAACATACTGACAAATTTGACTATGTAGACAGATAGTTATACCCTTTCCCCCCTCATGTTTAACAACAGCAACAGGGAAGTCAAGTCAAATAGCCCTTGCTGTCTTCTGGGAGCTCTCTCCCTCAAAGTGAGCATCTTTTGGGGCTTACCTGTTAGAATGGATAGACAATGAAAGTTGAGTCCATTCCTAATAATGAAATTAAAAATCATGCAGTGGTGAAAGGCCAAAGAAAGAGTAAGCCCTCTCAAACCACAGGAAATTTAAGAGCACTTTCCAGTTCTGTTCTTTGAATAATGACTAACCAAATTCTATTCTTACTTATTATAAACCAAAGCATACTGTATTACTGAAATATCTCAACTAACGAAATTAGCCTCAGCTAATCTAAACCTCTGTTAGAGACTTCAGAACAAGAACTTTACCATTGGAGTATTTTAAGATGAGCCCTACTTCTGTGGAATAATGAATAACTCAAAAGTCACAGGATATAAAAGATTATAATTTCTTTTCAAGAGCAATGTCCTACAAACGTATCTTGGAGACTTCCTAGTACCATAATTTAAAAACTGACATTGATTTTTCCCAATACATAGAGGTCACTTACCATACTCTTAGATGCCAGTCTAAGATTCTAGAAAAAATTGTGTACATGGATTCATCATCAAACTCATTAATAGTAACTGTATTGAAGTGTCGCAAGAATCGTGGTGTTACTGGGTTTCGACCACCACCTAAATAGTAGAAAGCATTAATACTATAACTAATAGAAAAATTTAAAACAAACAAGTAAAGGCCTAGCAATTTTTTTCTAATATTCATCTTTGATTCAGCCAGCAGGCTCACACTGAAAAGTACTATACTTAACTGTATGCATTACTAGTATCTGCTGAGGGACCTCAGTATTTTATGCTAAATAGGCCAGTTATTCATCCTACTTAGATCTACCCCAACTAAGGTCATCTCTCAGACACAGCAGTTTATGATGCTTCTTGAAGTTTACATGTGCACTGATGGCAAAATTACACAAGCTATTCGGATATAAATTTGAATTTTAGCCAAAAGATAATCCTTTCCTAATATAAATTTTAAACCTAACTTTAACAAAATAGCTTTAAGTGTTCTTTAAATAGCTTTATATTTGCTTCAATAGCACTATATACATGTAGAGATGTCAGATTTTCATTTCTTATTAGAAGATTAAAAAAATGAACATAGGCTGGAAAGGAGAATGTAATTTTGTGAGTTTTGGGAGTAGCTCCCCGTACAAAGCTACTAAAATAAATTTTTCAGCCTGAATCTAATTGTGATATTTGGCAGAAATAGTTAGGACCATAACTCATACATTTTTCACCATTCAACCAGAAGAGTACTGAAATAAAATTGGCTACAAACTTCTCCTGGAAAAGGAAAATTTGACCCAATTTCAGAGCAGTTGAAAGTCACTTCTACACTATCACCCTGGAACGTAGCATGAAGGGATGCTTTACAGAAAAAGCACCTCAAGATTTGGCTATTTATGATTTAAAATAATAATAATGAAAACCCCAAAACCCCCCACCCAACTACAAAAAAAAACCCTGTGCAATTAAGTTATGCCAGAACACAATACAAGTCACAATTTCACCTAAGCTTTAGGAAAAATGTACATATAAAATTTTAACATTTTTTCACAGTTTCCTTCTGCTCAGTTATTCCACAGACTGATACTTAGGATCAAGTGCATTGAACTGTAGATGAACACTGCCTCTAAATTAAAATTATTAAGAAGTAGTTTTGCTTCTTTAGGAAACCAGATAGGTGAAACAGCAGTAGACCCCTATCCCATGGGCATGCATCACTGTCACAAACACAAAATTATTACCAGCAGAGAAGGTTCAATGCCATGTTTGGGTGCATGTTTGTGTGTGTAAACAACACTACAAAAGAAAGGAGGAAAGTCCAGGGAGGCTGAGGCACAAAAGAGAAGAAAAGCACCAATCATAGCCTGATTAAACACTGTAAATGTGCTCAGCTATGACAAACTTTTTAGGTGGTATATTAGGGACAGGGTTGTGAACAATTCTGTGAAAAAAAATTCGTGCTCTAGTGAAGGAAATAGACTGTATAGATTCTTTAAAAGCAAACACAACAGCATAAAAAAAATTAATTCCTAAATTTAAATGATAAAATACGCCAGACTCAATGTTTTTTAGCTAATTAGGTCATAAAGTCAATATGAATATAGGCTAACAGAAATATAATGACCTCTTTACATCATATGCTTTACTTCTTTCTTTTGGCCAAATAAAATAAGGTTTATCTACTTAAGAACACCACCTAGTGCTATTTAGAAAAGTTTTGAAGAAGAATAAAATTGACTGAAGGCCATTGAAGGGTCTCATTAGACCAAATTAATTTCATAAATACTTTTTAGATACATTCTTGTCTTCCTGAAAAGCAATATTTCTTCCTTGCAGGCTTGTGTATTCTCTCTGCTGTTCCTCAACCACTCCACTATGAATACTGTTCATGTTTCCTGCAAGGAAAGGGCTCCTTGAATCCTTTCCCTAGCCAAAAGACCCAAATTGTAAAACTATGCATCAATAAGCATTCTGCCTTTGGAAACCAAAGAAACAGCAAAAAGCGTGTAAGACACATCTCTTACCTGGTGGTCCCATTGCACACACAATCTGAATATCTACAAGTTTAATCATTGAGCAGTCTTTAAGGTCATACCAATTCCAGTGATCTAACCACTGTCGTAGTAATTCAACTGGCGGTTGAGCACCATAGACCTCTCGTGCTGGCATATTAACATCATCTACAAATACAACCTGAAAAGAAAAACATAAAGGATTTTGTGTTTATTTATTTAACTGAATATATGGCACCATCTCGCTTGATTCTGGAAACAGTGCACACCCAGTCCCATTAAAATTAACGGCAGTAATACACATAAATTCATGTTCTTGAAAAGCGTCCCTAAACTCTTAATGGAATTTCTGCTGAGTTAAATAAAAATCAAACTTAAAAGTAATTGTGCCACTCTAAAGCCATTGCAAAACATACTTATAGAGAGAAATACTGCGTTTCTCTTCTTATTTCTAAGTGTATTTAATGAAAGAGGGTAAACTAATAATTGTTATTTAAACCTTACTGTGCTACTTATATCGCTTTTCTTGGAAAAAAAAAGATGGAGTCAAAAAGACCCACAAAAATGTCAAACTTCAGTGAGACTATGGTTTAAAGTTTTCTTGACTACTACAGATCACGACAAAATTTATCCCTTCAAAGTATCTTTACATTTTCGAGATTGGTCTAAAATAACTCTTAAAAGAATAGCTTGGAGGGGGAGGTAGGGGAAGACCTTGAAACATTTTAATTTAAAATGGTACTTCCTTAAGGAACTTCTAAAATTAACACATTTTGCTCTTGCTAACAAGCATTTATTAGATAATAGCTGGGAAATACTGAAGATAAGAAAAAAACATGGCCCCAAATACAAAAAGTCTATAGGCATCCTAAAAGGACCAATATTAAATCATATACATCTATCACTGCATTTTAAACATAATAATTTTTACATTTTCTTTAAAAGTTAAATTTTTCCTTGATCTCGCTTGGGAAAAAAAAAAAAGAGATAATGGAAACTCCTGAGATTTCAATTTTCAGTCTCATTGCAGCTTTTCTAGACAGAGGAGAAAATTATTTGCTCACTGTGGGAAAAAAAAAAAAAAAAGAAAGAAAGGTCTAACTCTAATATCCTTCTCAAGCTTCTGAGTACTCAGAGTTCTGTTGATCTTGAAGGGTTTGGTAGGCATCAGTGACAACAACATAGAAGATTCAAATCTCCTTTAACGCTTTCAAAATCATTGAACCATCCAGTTTGGAAGGAACCTTGGAGTTCTAGTCTAACCTCATGCTCAAAGCTGATTTCTCAATACTGATTTCATACCAGCAACCAGCTCACCCATACAGGACTCTTATCTCAAGGATAATATCACAAAATACGGAGGGGGAAGTATGAAAATACTGTTCACAGCTATTAATATCATATCATATATCACATTTTCTTCTGTTGATTAAAACAGGATGCATATGTCTGGGAGAAGGGAGAAAGAAGGAGAGAAGCATAATCTAAATTAGAAGAATTAGAACTCTGACAGTTTATTTCAAATTGAGCATCGTTTCTTAATATCACCTGTGATCATCTGATAAAATAATGCATTCACATATTTGTTTGCATTAAACACTTATTTACATGTGGAAATATATCAGTTACCATTCTTTTTCCAAGAGGAGGTCCAAAAATTCCCTTTCTCCTTTTGTCCAGCTTGGACATTATAATATTCTGAGTCTGAGCTGCTGTAGTTTGTGCTGAAAAGTTAATGAGCAGTGGCTTGTAGACTTCTTTATTCAAATTATTTAAAATAAAATTCTGGAAGGATGGTGAAGAGGAGAAAGTTAAACTATATACATAGATAAACAAATTTTATAGCACTTTAGCAAATAGCAATCAAACAGACATTTTTGTAACTTTTAATTTAAAATGATAAAGTAGTAATTTATCTCTAAGATAAAAGAACTCTTATAATCATATTTCATCAGATAAACCAATATTCTTGAATATTCAAAACATAATAAACTTAATTCATCAGAGAAAAATTTCTACCTCCAATATAGACATGTTCACATTTTCTCAAAAAAAAAACCCACACCCAAAACGAACAAACCTCCCTGCGTATTATATAAATTCAGTATGTTAATATTTTGCACACACAATACTTCATAGTACCAATTAGTGTTGATATATATTGCCTGTACTAATCCACACCCAAATTTGCAAAAGTATCTGCAGGTCCAAATATTTATGCTTAGTTTTGAAGAGTTTCCAGGAATATTTCCTTTGAAGGGCATAGCAAGAATATCTAAAGATAAGCTTTACCATCAAGATTGGTAGTGTTTTATAATTCTAACTACCTTCCAAAATCCCTTACGTTAGCTGCAATTTAACCTCTGGAGGAAATCTGGATCAAAGTCAGTATTTCAAGTAAGTCTGAATGGAACTCATTTCTTACCCACGTGTGAGTAAAACCACAGGGGGAAGGTACCCTTCCATCTGCAGTTGCTACAGAGCAGTACTGCATATAAAGTAATGTCTCTAATGATTAGACTAATCTCTGTCAACAGCTGTTGGGACCTTCCAGACCATATAATCTTCCCAGCAGAAAGAACATTTAAGCTCTATCCTTGAAGGAAAAATCTGAGCTGCTGCACAAAAATATAACAACAAAAACTTACGGAAGCTATAGAGCAACGTGACTCAATGGCCATATTTCTTTTATACTTTTGATCAGTTCTGAACTCCCAAGAAATATCATTCATAACTATCAGCCCAGAAATGAAATGGGCAGTAGACACTAGTCATATTCTTCATTATAAACAAATGTTTTACATAAGCTTTGTTATTTTTCTGACATCAATATTCCAGGTACAGTCTTTTACGAACAGATCTCCTTCCAGTCTTAATACTTATTTTCTTCAAAATTATTTCAGAAAAGTAACGAAACCTAAATTAAATAATCCTTAGTTAGTAACTTCACAGTTCATTTTTATCACCCAAAAGGAAGAAAAGGTAACAGATTCAAGACCATGAAACCAAATTTATTTTATTTTATCTGCTTACAAAGCTTTCAAGCTTTGCTCCCTCTGCAAAACAATTGAGTGTACAAAGGCTTCACGCTGATTGGATTGGAGCAATCAACAGAAGCAAAATCCTCTACAAAAAGACATACTGGAGGAAAAAAAGAACAAATAAAATCAATTTTGTGCTGCTCAGAGAACAGTTTCTTCATTCTCTCTTATGATTTACTTTGGGAATCCCATCAGCTAAAAATGCAATAATGGCTTTGCCATATCTCCACTCAAACATCCCCATTTCGCCTCAAAAGTATACTTTCCCACAGATCTAGATGGAACCCAGTGAAAAATGCCGAATCTGGAAATGTCTGTAAGTGAACCTCACCAGCATGAACGTTCTATTCCTGTTCAGTTCTATTCTATTCAGTTCCATTGCCTATCAGGCTTTAACAGTCACCCAGAAAGATTGATGGTATCAGGATTTAACCCATAGTATCTGTCAGATCTCTCTGAAGAATTAAAATTTATCTAAAACTTTTAATCTAGACCATTGTTATTTTAAGAACCACATGACAAAATTAAATTGAACAAACCACCACTTGGTGACTGAAGATGAAAGAAAAGGAAATACTCTATGCCAAAATCACATTGCCTCAACTATTTCAAAAAGATAATAAAATCTGCTTTCAATTATACAAGTCTGACTTATCCCTTTAGACAGAAAACATAATATTTGTAGACATGGAAAAGATGAAAAAACCCACATTTATCTTGATTTCTTATTCTAATACCTGAAATTACAATGCCTTTTACAAGATTGTTATTCCCTTTGATTAGAATTTCACAAGCTCTGAGAAATACATTGGATTTGGTTGTACTAAGTAATTATTTACAGTAAATGTTTTTATTACGTACTATCATGTGTTTTGATAATCATTAGGCACACTCAGAACTAAGTGTATCTTGCCTCCTTCAACATAAAAATGCACATTGGTAACTTTAAAAAAAGCTGTTAATGATTTGTTTACTCTTCAGTGCTCAGTGCTCATCTTATATTAAACAGAATTTAAATCATATTCAAAGACAAAATTAATAATTTTGTTACAAGCTTTTCTATGGTACACACCAGTACAAAGATATGGGAAGGTAATGGGCAAAATATTATCCAGTTAAATATCTAACTTCAGATAACAGCAACTTGTTGTCTGTGAGAAGTTTGATTTAGATGACTTGTCTACTATTACAGATGACTTCTATCACTGACAGGGACAGAATCCATCCCCTAAAGCTGCTGTTTTCCTGATTTTCCTGCAAGTTTTTGAAGCTCTGCAAGTGGAGCAGAGATTCTACATAAAAGTATTTTTTCTTTCTAAAAAAAATGTAAATAGACTAATATTCTTAGCAGTAAGACTGGAGTCCTACGGCAGGGGGGAAAAAGGTGTATGATCACGCAATTCAAGAGTTTATCATAATGAACGTGCAAGAGACGTCAAATTATTGTATAAGGTAGAATTTACTAGCTTCTGTACTCTCTATTTTACTACCTTAATAGGCCTTTTAATGTATTGTGTCTGTCATATATAGAAATACAGAGTATAATGTTAGTCTAGATAAAATGGCCGATATGAGATACCAATGTATAATATAACTTTTTTAAATACTAAACCATTGTTGACGTTGCTACTTCCTAGAAAATGAAAGACTTGAAACAACTGTTTATATACTGAAAAAAACTATCCTTTTTTTCCTTTCTACAGGAAGATTATATCAAGCTTAAAAATCCTAAAACTAGATCAAATATTAGTACTTTGACAAGAAGATTTTGTTTCAGAAATAACAGAAATTGTGTACTGCCAAAAGCTAAAGTCAAATTAAATTGTTGTTTTTATTTGTGTTTCTTTTTTATTTTCGCTTAAAGACAAGGATAAGATGGGAAAAGAATATCTGGCATTCTATAATACGGCACACACAATTGTTTTGATTTAAAATTTTTTTCTCTTGAAATGGGCAGCTGCTTTTCATTGTAATGACCAGATATAGCTAACTGGTTATCTGAAGAAAACTGCCTGGGAAAATCTTGACTAGCCAATTTCCCTTCCCACTATAGTCTTTTTCTATACAGAATTCTTTGTTAATACTGCTATTATTTTTTTGCCTTCACACTTCTTTCAGTGGCAAAATTCTTGTTCTTCCCTGTTTTCCAGTGCATGGAATTTCCATAACAGTATCCGACTAGAAAAGGTTATCTACTAAACTTTCACACAATAATAGCAGCACACATTTTTACTGCTTCTAACTCCAGGATGTATGCACTTATTTTCTTGTTGTTTTGAGCAATCCCAACTGGATGACTTATTAAATGGTTTAGTCTTTTGTGCATTGCTGTGTCTGTGGACTGTCCCAACTATATCTATAATCACAATGCAAAGTAGATCAATGCAGGAACCAAAGTGAATAGTCCTGTTTGGGTTCTATTAGGAGCTTATTCCAGTGGATATCTGTGCGCTTCTTAAGAAATTAGTCTGGAAATGCGGAGAAGAAAAAAAAAAACAAAACAACACAAAAATTCCAAGCCAGCACCTTTTGCTACGCAACTGCATTTTTAGTTGCTGATAATTTAATTTCATAATATCCAACAATTAATGTCTCATTTTCCTATTTTAAAAACATTATCAAATTATTCCTCATCTTACCCCTTATAAAAGGAGTCTAATGTCAGTATTAAAAGTACTTACAGTAACATAGGTACTTTTTCCAGTTCCTGTTGGCCCCACAAATATAGAAGGTTTTTGATGCACTGTCAACAATTCCATCAATGCCATGTATCGAACAGTATCCAGAGTCGGTACAATTATTTCATTAAACATCATATCTTGAGGTATAGGAGGAGCTGATTTGAGTGTTTCCACCCAGGGTTCCCAAATTCCTGCTCCCTATTTTAATTTACACAAAAGTCATACATTTATAATAAACAGGAAAAAACAGCACAGAACCAATGGAAATAGAAAAATCAAAGTTCTATGACTTAATAGAGGTGGCTATCAACCAATTTTTAAAAGGATTAAAAAATGTCATAGGTTTGTTTCAGAATGCAGTGTTTTCAATTGAGAGTATTTAAAAGAAACATAATGCCTTTGTCCTGAAGCATGCAACTACTGAAAGATAAGGACTTTATCTTACCTTTTACATCTGTACACATGCTATATATGTATATATATATAATGGAAAAATACATATATTCATATATACATTATATATAGTATATAAGTATATGTAATAAAATAGGAAATTACTGTATAAATGTAATCACTAAAATTTAAAAAAGCAGTCAGTCGCCAACTCTTAATCATAAATACCTCCAAACTATGAAATTTGAGGGTAGAATAATTTCTGTGCTGAAGCACCACAGCAAAGCTTTCTCTTTTAGACCAGCATACTAGAGGAGTCTTAAAAGATGTCAAAGTCTTCAGCAGTAAATTAACATACGGAGATTTTAAAAAACTGTAAATAGCCCTGAAACAACTCTATGTTCCATCATATCCCCAAAAATTTCTATCTTGAGTAAAAGTCATGAAATTCCTAGAGACTTCTCTCTCCTTAAGTCTTTCTTAGAGGGGGCATATTCCCACCTCTTAACACAAAAACCCCTTTACTGGAAAAACATGTTTTTATCGATTATGATCAGAAGACATAAAGCCTTTACTGCTGATTGAAATCTCAGACGCTTTCCTTGGGAAGATGCAGGAAACATGCATGAGCTGAAATCTAGACAAAAGTAATTCTCGTTATACTGCAACAGGACTTCACAGGAATGACAAACTCAAAAAAAAAGGTATATTTATCTTGGACTCTCTGGAGCATACTAGATCCAGTGTGTGAAGTCTTATTCTCCACTAGGAGAGATGCATCATGGATGCTATCTTTATCCCAGGAAAAAGGAGCAGAGAAGAGGCAGAGAAGTAGCTTACTATAGTAATGAGTTATGTCATAAAGTATATCAAGTGCTTCCTCAACCTAAGAAAAGGGCTGAAATCTGAAATAAAAAAAACTTGCAAGAAATCAAGAACAAAAAAATAACAGAAAAAATAACTGGTTGAGATTTTCTGCAAACTTGTTTTGCCAGAAGAGGCAATTATTCTGGTAGCCAAAAAGACAGGCTTTGGATACTGCAAGTCCCAGCCAGCACACTAGACCATCACTAGTCTAGGGTAGTCCAGGGTGGACTCTCTGGCCTATTCAGTGATAAAAGGAGCAGGCAGAAGAAACAAATTTACAATAACAATAAGCACCTTGTAGCATTCATAAAAGATTACTTCAAAATGGAAGTACACATCTTATTTTGCAATCCTCACCTGTTTGACAAACCGATAGTCATAAATTGTTCCTTCTGTTGGAAACGGGACTGTAAAAGCTTTTGAAGGCTGTTGATCAATACTGCTCAACAATTTGTATCGTTCTCTTGTCTCCTCACTAATTGGTCCATTAAGCATTTCTCGTACAACTTTGTCAAATTTCAGTCGATCATCTTCCTTACAGCTAGCTCCTACAGACCATATCAGTGAAAACAAAAAAATACCCTAGATTTGGAAAAAAACCAAAATGTAACTTCAGAACCTACATATTACAAAGTTCTTATTCATTGAAGTCAAAGAAATCTTTGCCATAATTCACAGTAGAATTACACTGGACCAACTTAATTTTATGTATATAGTATGGAACCATGCTGCTGGTAAAATAGAACACCATTTATGTTAACTATCAGCATCTGATCACGTTGGTTGTGCAGCAAAATGCCTGACCTGCTCAGCGCAGAGCCACTATTTGAGAAAGTGCAAGCATAGACTGCTTTTTATTCCAGAAAAGTTTAGGTTATCTTTCTGTTAATCAAAAGCCCATCTCATACAGTGACGGCTATGCCTGTTAACAGGACTTTACATGAATTGTAATACTTATATAGAATTGATCTAACAAGTAATAAACTGAGATACCAGCAACTGGAGAATCATATAGAGTTTCAGCTGGTTTGTATAAAATTCATTAAATTTATATCAAGACATCAAACACGTCAGATTCAACTAGGTATCAATTATAAAGAAAGTAATAGTATTTTCCGCTATGGGCATTACAAAATATGTATTCTAATTTTGAAATATAGGTTTTATTGCTTGTGAAGTCCATTTCACTAAAGCCTGGGTTTGGAAGTCCCTATTCTGTATGTTAAACTAACAGCCTACCTCAAGCCAAGAGGAAATGTCACGGTCATTCATAGCTTTAACTTTGGCTTCATCAGCAAATTCATCCATCATGCAGTCCATCAGATTCATTAGTGAACGAACTAGATTTGTATCTGAAGTAGGAGACAGTTCCTGGAAAGAAAGAAGAAATTCTCTCAGTTGCAGATGTGTTTTACTCACTGAAAAGAGGCTACTAGATGCTAAGGTTTTTTTCCTCACTGTGAAGATAAAAAAAAAGTAGGATAAATGAGTCTAAAATATATTCACATGCAAGTTAAACAATACACACAGAAACCTTGCTCACAGCCTTCATCTTAACAGCTCTTTTAAAAAAATAATAAATATAAATTAATATGGTCCAAATAAAGAATTTGTTCCTTCGGCACTTGTAAGTGAAAATAATTCATACCCTTTTAGTTTCTCAGAAACGTTCTTTATCCTACCTTCGTGTATTTCCTGATAAACTCAAGAGAGAGTGGAATCATTCTGTCAAACAGGCCTAATATAAATTCTTTATGCACAGAGCTGATTCCTGAATGCATCGTATTTAGCCAAGACATCATTAATGGTCTCCAGCCTAACATATTGGGCTCCATATAAACCATACCACACCTTGAAACCTAAAAATAAAGAAACAAACAGATGCACGTAATATTATGCGATCTCCAAAGGCTTCTTCCTATCTACAAGAACGTAAAATAACATTCAGTGTTATAACATACAACTTCTGGGATTATTAGAAGCTGGTATAAAGTCTACAGTGGGGTTCTGTGAGCCCTGAGACAGACAAGTTTCAAACCTTGCTTTATTTTTTCAGCCAACACGAGACAATGTCAAAGACAGATGTTCCTCTAAAATGGAATTAGTTCCCAACATTAATTTCACAAAAGATAATAAACTGACTACTAGAGTACTAAACTTTCAATTTTTAATTGTTTTACATAATTTTTAAGTAAAAATTTCTTCCCAGTATGACTATGCAGATATTTTGTTCTCTTTATATTATTATCTGAACCTCTATTCATATTCAAGAGATAATTTTTGCATTCCACAAAGTGCCATCAGAAAAAACAGACAGATATAGACAGGTGCCAGAAATGCAGTGATTGTTGATTTTACGATAATCTGTCTGGGACATTAAAGATTTGCACATGACTGATTTTATTTTTCTTGTCAGGCACTTGTAAGGGCTGGACTCTTAGCAGTTACAGGGTCTTCTGTATATGTAATTCACATTACACATGTAAATATGTAATTTTTCACATCATATTGTAAGATTATGAAAAAATTAAACAAGAAAACCAAGCTACAGTGTTCTTTATTTTAAATATATATCGAAGAAATACAAACTGATAATTACTATTCTTAGTTAAATATATATTTTTAAAATTAGAATATATATCACAATAATCAAAGACATCTGTAATCAGTCTTTCAAAGAGAGGTACTTACAGTAGCAGGAGAAGCAACTTCTAAATCCATTGGTTCAAAAATAAGACTCATTTCCTGTGACATTTTGATGATCTCTCCACTCATAAGGCACAACTTTTGATTATCGTCAAGCACCGTATTCATATTCTCAATCCATACTGCATCTACTGGTCCATCAAAAACCAGCCATTTCCTATCTGGAGTCTGGTTTGCAGAAAATATATTTATCAAATATTCGCAATTTATTTTACTATGTTTACTATAAAATAAATATTTTAGATCTGCAGTTATTTTCCACAGAAAATAATTGAAAATACTCGGAGTACAGGGTTGTATTCACAAGCAGTTCCAGAAATGACAATCTATATTCACAATCTAGTTTTACAACTTTAAAGCATATACTGTAGTTAATGATAGAAGGTTAATATCTTTGACTGGTTTCTCTCAGTTATACTTGCAACACAGTACATTGCTTCTCTCAAACTGCAACATATTGAAATACTTTATGACACAGTGAGACTGTTCATACAAATTACTACTCATCAGTAATACCTGCTGTACCCTTACCATGGAAGTCAATAGGACTAATTTAAGGAATATGGTAATATCTAAATATAATATATCTGGGTTTTTTTCTGGGTTTTCACAATATAAGCAAACAGTCGTAGGTACTCATATTTCTTACAGGAAAATACAAAGCAGTTGTGCTGTTCTTCAAATGTTATCAGAGATGATCAACTGATCAACTTCAATATCCTATTAGTTTATTCAAGTTTACAGGAGCAAAAAGTCCAATACTTCAATCACTACCAAAAAGTAAAGTATCTGTCAGGTAGGTAGATCTTTTATTACACTCAGTGAAAATATTTCAATGGACCTTAATGGAAGGTCAGCCATAAGCCACTCTCAGACAGCAGCTTCTTCCAAAACAAGCATCAAAATGCCCATATACATAAGCAGCACAGATATTGGCCATAATCAGACAAAATAAGGAGTGACAATATGGTAGAAAAATTAATTACTCATTTATTTATAATATACATAAACAAATAAACAAACAAACATTTTTTTCTTCACAAAAGGACTTCTGAAACACAAATCTTAATTCACCAGCATCCAAAAGGTACTTTGCATGAAGCACACTACAATCTAGCCAAACTGCAAGTCTCTGCATTCAAATAATTAAGTATATGATTCCTACAATGGTTGTGAAAACAACATGGAATTAAAACCTAAAATGTATAAATTGAAAAGTCATTTCCCAAAATTCTCTAAACCTCTTAAGCACTTACTGGGGAAGAAGCAAATGCTCTGAAGCTCACTGCTAGGATGCCATCTGACCACTCATGTGACACTGGATCAAATTGTCCATACAGCTGACCCATTGTTATGGATTTGGGATTTAAAACAGTGATCTGAACTTTGTTTTCTTCCATCAGCCCCTAAAGACACAAAAGTAATAAAATCTGTTAACATCAAACATGCAATTTATTATACTATTTGTTTTATTTTGCATTTTACAGTTATATATTATTAAATCTTCATAAAGATTTCATCAATTTGCAGCAGGAAAGACATTACACATATTACACTTGAAAGATGGTTCACAAGTGTCTGAGGACCATTATCCCAACTTTATCATAGGTAGTTGGAAGTCTAATTTTAATACTGAACAGTGGCTTGATAAATGAAGACATAATTTATTTTTTTTTTAACGTTAGTGAACAGGACATTAGGCAGTCCATCAAGAAACCCAAGTTCTATTCTTACACTTACAGAGATTACAACAGGCTGAGCCCTTTGTCTCTCTATCCCATTTTTCCCATGTTTAAGGAATAAATATGACTGCCTTGGCAAATTTCTGAGATTGATGTCAAAATGATGTTACAAAGTTGGTTTGGGTTTTGGGTTGTTGGTTCTTGTTGGGTTTTTTTTATGCTTAAACCACGTAAAGATATCTAATTTTACTTTTTGATTAAACTTCAACTGATTCTTTTCTTCTCTCCTTGTGACTAAATACGACATTTAATACCACAGCCATGAGAGATGAGGTGGCTGAAAACCACTGTTCTACAGGAACGAATTACAAGAAAAAGTTACAAACTGCAAACACTCATTTAAACAGCTACTTACTATAGCCTTAAAATATAAGAAACAGGTATGTCTGATTTAAGAAAAAAACCTCTTTCTTTCCAAAAAATAGCCCTATTGTTATAAATTTGAACTAAGAAATCAGGAATTCGGTATGATTTCATGTCTGTTCTGACTGCCTTCCTCCCACTGGTACACATAATCTTTCTTTGTTTCTCATCATGAAATATAAAATGCAGGAATTTTTACTATATTATTTCAAAGGATCAAAAAGTATGTTTATAAAAAAGTGTGATTGCAACTTCTTTTTCTGACAGTTTGTAATGAATTATAACTTATTCTAACATACTTTTTTTTCCAGCAAAGTGAATATTCAGAGGGAAATGTAATATTTAAAGAAAGGGGAAAATGGACAATATCTTCTTGAAAAGAGTTATAAGCTATGTGAACATCAAACACTCAAGCATGACAAAAATACAATTTAAAAAAAACCCGAGTACAGCAACTTTGTCACAGTTTCCCAGCTAAAAAATTAAAACACTGTTGCAATGACAAAAAATTAGATTTATAATCTTCAAGATGTGCATGTACATTATAATTTTCTTTTGTATTATTTCTGTTAGCAGCTTCTTACCTCATTCCTCACAAATCTCTCCTCATCTTACTCATCACAATGCTCCCTAACTATAAAATTCAGATATAGTCCCAATACAGCTGCAAGAGTTCCCAGAACTAAACACTAACCGTTTTGGATCGATGAGATTTTATTCAAGATGGTAAAAATCCTCCAGAAAAGCAATTGTTATCATAGTCAAAATGAAATTGTCTTGATTAGTTTGATACCAGTTCTTTGGAGAGGGTGAGAAAAGAAAAAGAAAAAATTCCAATAGGTGTGATGGCCATTCAACTAATCATTGGAGGGGACTGAGAAGCTGAGCTAACAGCAAGACAATCATCAGATAAAAATTTCTTACTCTACCACATAATTTTTCCCTTCACAAACAAAAATGGGAAGGAGTAGACAATGATTCACTGAATTAAAAGGAAAAGCAGAAAGTTAAATATCGTTTTATTGGAATGACAGGCAGGAACAGAATTTCTCCTACGTACCTAAAGGAAAAGCTTCACAATTTGATCTATAATATAGGAAGTAAATAAGTAACAGCTTTTAACAAATGATCAAAAGAATAGAGATGTTTGATAGCAATACCAATGTGAAAGTCTAGCCAATCCAGTCTTGCTTATGTCTGCACAAAAATACAAGGTGCCTGTCTGAAGATCACCTTTAAGGAAATGAAACAATTTTGCTAAGGTGGTTGATTGCATGTTTCCAGTCAGCCAGCCTGAAGAAATTCAGCGTCCTGAAGATCACTTATGCTTCGTGGTCATTACTATTTTTCTCTGGAAGTGCCTGGAGTTCAATGAGTGGGCCAGGCAACTCTCAAGTCTCAAATCCTAAACACTTCATTTCAGAAACAGCTACAAAAGTGCCTCGTACTGGGTTTACATTCCACCCTAGCAGATCAGACTAGACTGAATCTAGAGGCCCTTAAAACGCAGAATCCTGAAGACAATAACTATGATTAGATTGTTCTGCAAAAGCCTCCACAGCCCATGGCAGGATTACAGAGATCCCATATGAAATATAAATATTCTGATGGCTTGAATTTGAGCAAGATTTTGGTATAGCTATGCTACTGGACCACTTAAATGTTCCACAGATAACAATTATTACCCACTTCTCCTATGTCAGGTCAAAAGCCCGTTAGCAGAACAGATCTTGGATTTGTTTCAGATCCAAAATTCGTCTGAAAAATTTAGATACTCTGGTTTCAAAAATAATCAAAATTTGAGACTACTTAATTTCCTGGGTTTACATGGGCTTATTATATCCTTATCAGAATATCTTCAAAACTTTGTATGAGTTTATGGAGCATATCCATTGCTTGGTGTAGTTCTAAACAAAATAATCTCTGTTAAGAGAGAGTTCAATAGCTCTCGTGAGTAAGCTTGAAACCTGGTATAAAGCTTTCAAAAGGAATAGTTTATCATAAAATTTAAGTAGCTAATTCATTCCTTGTCCAATCCAATGAAAAAATCTAAAGAAAATGTCATGTGTTCTCTAAATGATGAGACACAATGTATAAAATGTGTATGTTTAAACACGTGCAACGTACAAAATGTGTATATTTAAAATCGGGTCATCCTATCTTATGTAACTTTGGAAGTGCAGAGTCTCAATCAAATTCTTGAGCTTTTCCTTATACTTTTAAGTTCCTTAAAGTAAACTTTGTATTCGGTATAAATATTAAAATATGTTTATAAAATTTTTTTGAAAATAATTTTGCACCAGAAATGTTTATAAAAATGTTCAGATACCTTCTCACATACGTCTCCCAATGCTCCTGCCAGAACTCGATATGCAGATGTTTTTCCACCAAAAGGCTCTCCAACTATCATAAAGCCATGACGCACAATCATCATCTCGTATATCTGCAGGATCTTCATAGTAAATACGTCAGTCATTTGCAAATTCATAGCATCACAGTTTGTTTTGATTGCTTCCAATAGGTCATTGTAGTCTGGTTTCGGTAAGTTCACACCAGGAAACAAATCAGAAGTAATACCCTATCCAAACAATTAATTGGAAAGTACATTTATTTTCACAGTAAGGTGGTTTGAAACTCATTTAATCAACCCTTTGTTGACACTAGGCAGATTAATATCAATTTTGATTAAAATAAAATAATTATGAATTTCACTACACCTTGTCTGAGCCAAAGATTTATTATTGATATTTATTTCATGTATCTTTTTCATATTTACCTGGGCATACAGAAAGGGATTAACTATCTAAATATATTCTTTCCTGATAAACATTAGCTTTTATTAAACTAGTTCATAAATCTTGCAGTTAGAAAGCAGAGAAAGTGTTTAACTTTTTTCTTGATAACTGAAATATAATTATCTGAAATTTAAATTTAAAAGCAAAGCTTCTGCAGTTTTGCTTACAACAAAACAAGAAAGATACAGAATAAACTGAAGATATAACAATAGAGAAAAAGAATCGGTGGGCTATCATTTCAATTAGACAGAGCTGCAGTATCAACTTGGAAAGCAAAGATTACCAAAAAACCATTCAAAATAAAACATATTCTTTAGAAACTACAATGTCAGCAATTATTGGTGAACTTAGAATTACATTATTTTGACATTATTCCTGTTACTCTGTACATTGCTTTCTTCTGACTGCGTGCCTTGGTTTTCTTTTAGCACTCTTAGTTTCTACTGTTAACACATCCTGACCTTAAAGTGTTGGGTTTTTTTACTGAAGTGTATTAAAATACATTTAACATTCTGTGCCTCCTACCAGAGGCATGTTTTACAATTGAATATGACAAAACCAGGGCTTTTCCAATGAAAATTATCATATTTCCCAAATAGAAATATCAAGCTGTGTTCAAGGTGAGCAGCTTTTCTTGTCTGAAACACATTTGATGTAAAATTTCTTTTAGTCACTCTTCTGCACTTTTTCTCCACACTCTCTGTTAAAGAATTGAAATTTTATACACTTGTGCAAGAATATGGTCTTTCTATGCCTACTAGATTTTATCACTAAGATAATGAGAGAAAAAAATAATCTATTAATCATCTCCTTTTTACAAAATGGATGACTTAAATATGGGTAAATGGAGGAATACCATACTAAAAGAAACCACTCAGTATCACAGCATAAGTTGTACTGTTGGGCAAAAGTGTCTTCTCCAGAACAGAGCAGGGTCAATATGATAAACAAAGCTATTAATAGGGCCCAAAGACTTTATGAGAGGCCCAATGCAATATACTACAGCATAGTATTAAAGGAAAATCTTTTTTTAAGTGTTAAAAATCAAAATTCAAAACTCTAGAAGGACTATAAATAATTTAAAACAAAGTGAAGCAGAGTCCCGAGCAAAACAAGACAGGAAAATATGTATCATTTGCATACTCCTACATAAACACAGAAGAGTTACTGTGTATCTCAAGCCAGATGGACCTGACTACACTGGAGACAAGAAAGGCAAAACCAGCAAAATGAAAATGAATAATGGAGGATGTGGGTGTTTCCCCATTTCTCTTAAGTGTAATATATAAGTTAAGGGAAGAAATTAGTATTTGTCATAATAAAAATGGAAATAATCCTTAAAATAATATTTAAAATTTTAAATTACATTACTACTGCTGAACTTCAATCTTTTTAGAATTCTTTCTGTGTCTGATAAGAATTTCAAACAAAGCTACTTTATTCCTGAACTAACGGAATTAGGCTATTACAATTCCCACATGCTCTAGGTCTAACTTACTGCTGACCCTTAAATCTGTCCCACAATGGATAACTAATTACAGTGACATTGTGGCAACATGCTCATTTGTCAGTGTTTTTCTTTGTAACATGCATCTGTTCTGTACTGACATAATTATCTACTTTAACCCTATTTATGACCCTTAAGTTCCTTAGCCATCTTTTGCTGTTTACAAGTCAATAATGTGATACTTCCTAGTTTCAACTTAATTTTTTTTTCCTCTTTTGGGGGTATTGCCAATGAGCAAAATATTAGTGTGTGCAAGGCTATTTAATCTCTAAAGTAACTCACGTTTTTTATTCTATGAAAGTGAACTTATAGTATTACTTCATAAATGTACTTAAGAGTTAATTTCTGTACACTTCACATTACTATTCTTATTCTTAAAGACTGAAACTTAGGGAAACAACAAGTGAAGATGCTTCAATTTTCCCAGACAACTTCTCTAAATTTATCTCCACTATTTCAAAACTTACGAAAACACAAAGTCTCCCCCTTCATGTTCATGAATTTTAATTAAATTAGAGTAACAGTGTCCAGAGACGTATGTTCATTTTCTAATTCATTATGCTTTCATACAACTTTGGGCAATGCAATTACCTTTTCTGCGCTTCAGATTTCTAAGGCATTTTATTAAAATTCCTAAAGGAAAGGGCTTCCATATTACTTTCATGCCCTCGTGTATGTTTTCTTACAGAAATTACCTCATTGTATTCCATTTTAAAATTACAGAAAAATAAGTATTATGCATTGAAAATATAATTGCAACTAATATGACTGCTAAAATATACCTCTTACTATCCAAAACAACTAATGAGAGCTTTTGATGTTCTGTGTGTATAACTGCACACAAATTCCCACGGCTCTATCTATAAGATCTTTCCACTAATGTTTAAAAAGGTACACCTGAAGGACAATGTTTTCGCAGTTTCCAAACATCTATATACACCAGCCCAGATCCCTTCTTTTTCTAACATGACACAGAAAGCTCACAGCTACCAAAGACTGCAAACTTTTCCTAATAAAGTTAACAGCTCACATTTCTGTTGGGTGTGTCTGGTTCAATCAGAGGTGTATTAAACACACCAATCCTGCGGTAACAGATTATAAATCAAATCCGAATAGCCCATATTAGGACACTGACTGACTGTTTTAGTGCATCATGTAAATCAGGGGAGCAAGTTACAAATCATTCTCTCCAGCTCAGTTCCATACCGAGATCAACTCAGGACAAGAACGAATGTGGGCCACTTAGTCTATTTATTATTTTGCATGTTTTAAATGAAAATCCAAATTTTCTCTTATAAAAAGGAGACTATTAGTACCTACCTATTTCGTAAGAATACTTATAAGGTGCTCTGAAATACTGAATGCACAATATATAAAATTTTTGTGTTACCATTTCAAGCAGTAGACTTGGCAGAAACTTTCATTGGTCTAAACTATCAAAATCCAAATGCTCTCTATATTTGCTAGGAAGGAACAGTTTTAAAATAATTACAGGCTAGACTAAAAAAGTCTTCGGTCCATCTGTCTGGTAAACCTGTTATATAATATTTTTTATCAACAAGTATATAAAAACCTGTGTTTTCTACCTCGAAAAGTGGTATATCATGAGACAAGAATTTAGGCAGGTTGACATCTGTAATGGATCTAAGGAGCAAAATTTCTTCATCTTCCAATGGATATTTAAGCTAAAAAATATAAAAAAAATGTTAGTTAATTTTTATAGTTGCAAGAAACAGATGCTAAACTTGCCTGTTTTACTGAACATTTCCTGTTATGCATCTATGCAATTATTTTGGCAGGGTCTGGTCCACTGATAACAACATATGTTCTGCATGAATATTTATACATTTATATGAAGGTGTTTTTCAGTAGGTTTCTACAGTCAGGACAATTTCACTTTAGTTTATGCCCAGTGATGAGTGTTACTATAAATTTTATATGACATTTTTTCCTAAACTACTGGGTTTTTTTGCTTTCTAAAATGTATTCCTTTTCTTCCTAAGAATAATAATTTTCCCGACTTTGATATAAAACTTCTGCCTTCAGCAAAGTCGAAATTCTAAAAGCTTGCATATGGGTGTCTCTGTCAGATTATAAAAAAAAATAAATAAAAATGTGCCTCTTTTGACACAATACATAGCTTAGTGACTGATTTTGGGGTTTGTAGGGGTTTCTTTGTGATAGTAGGATTATGGGTTGCAATCAAACTGGAATGGAAGAGAATTATAAAATATACTAGTCTACTTAAATGAAAATAACTGAATTAATACAAAACAGTTTAGTTTCTTAGTAAAATGTATACATTCATCCACAATGCAAGCCAAAATAAAATACTACATCCTACACCATTTTTCTTGAAGATAAAAAGAGTGATCAAAGTCACATGTCAGATATTCGCCAGTGTGTTATTGGAAAGCATTCACATACTATGGCAAAGGCATCTGAACCTGATAAGAAAAGCAGAGCAAAGCAGTGGACAACTTGCCAAACAACTCAGTAAATTTGCATTTAACTAGAATTCCTGAAAGATAATCAGCACACTTAAAAGGCGCGTCATTCAGTAACAAGTGCTGTGGTGAATGGCCAGGTAGCTTTATGTCTTCTTGACTTTCCTCAGCTTATGCCCTAATACATACTCCTTCCATTTTCAGAGGTATCACAGGATGAAATTTTAAACAGCTACTTGCCATTATATAGAATAAGGTACCTTCTGTTACAAGAGACACAAAAGTAAGTTATTGGATGACAAAGAAAATTCAAAAAATCATTTACCTTCAGGTTGCCAGCAGCAGTGAGTACTGACTTCACAGCTCTCATTCCATAATCATAATGGTGCTGAGAAGACAACTGCTCTGAACACAGACGATATGTAGCTACAATTTTTACAGATAGAGGTCGAGCAGAAACAAATCCACAAGAATACAGAACAATCTCTGCAATCATGGCATAATCAGGAACCATCATAGCTACTGTTCTAAAGAGAGCCTATTAAACATATGGAAAAATCACATCAGAAAAAATTATACCGCCTTATTATGTACAACATTTTTTCTAGAATTACATAAACACTATTTTTTCATTATGTCATTAATACAGTGACAAACAATTAAATTTAACTATCACGATTATGACTACAATACATTTAATGGCTTTCCATAAACATTTAGAAATACTTTATTTTTCATTGTGACAATTCATGGTTGTAGGTTGTCTTCATTCAAGATTAACAACAAAAACACATAAAACACCACAATCTCTAGAAGGAATGGGGAAGTGCAAAACCTGTGCTCATTTTTACCATTGTTCTGCCAAGCAAGCATCAGAATACTTTCAAAAACTTTCAAAATTTTCACTACTTGTCACATTCTACCAGAAAGTTTTTAAAATTATCCTCTTTTTATTGATACAAGTAGTATTTTTGTACTCATACTACGTGTTAGTGAGTACACTTCCCAGAGAGTTCTGAGAAATATTTTCAAATATTGTACTTTTTTACGTTTTTGATATCAAGATATTTGCTCAGATTTCCTTTTCTTTCTATGGACACAGGACAAATGTATTTAAAGGGTAAAAAAGGATACAGCACTCTTGTAATAATCACTCAATAATAAATTTATAATAGAAATCTCTTACATTAAAACCACCACAAGTCTCTTTAGATCAAACAAAAAGATCAGAAAAAACATAAATTAATAAACCCCCCCACATTTTTATTCAATATTAAGATATTATTCACTGCTTGTACACTACAAAGCACTCCTTTGAGGTTTTGAACTGTCAGATTCAGCCAAGAAACACACGGGGGTGGGTTTAACTTTTTGTTTATTGTCAGACCTTGAATCAAGCAACCACTTCCTGACATTTTAAAATTTAGTTTATTCCTATTTTTCAGTCTAATTATCCTTTTTAATTTCTTTTTCTTCTGAGAGAAGATGATTTTTACACTAGTGTAATAAAAACCTGAAGTTAACCGATATTAAATATTCTTAATAATGTCTATATTTGACAAAAAGTGATTTCTTTTTTTACTTTCTGTATTAGCTATTAAAAGTAATAAAATCACAAGTGTTATAATACCTTAAGATTGTCAGGAAGCTCTGAACGCCCAGCATAACCAGGATTCATGGTAATAAAGACAGCACATGTAGGGTTAAGTTTCAGTTCAGTTCCTTCAAATACTATTAAATCAGATCCTGAATTAATGCCTATTGAGAAATAAAAACTAATGTCATTGCTGGGCAGGTTTTGTTGCATCTTTATTATTCTTTGACATATGTAAGTGAAAGAGATGATTAAAATAACAGAATACCTCTTTGGATAGTAAAAATCTGCTGAGCAACCACAGAGAGTACTTCCAAATCAATTCTGTTGAATTCATCAAAGCAAGCCCACGCCCCACAAGACAATAAACCCTAGAAGAGACAGATACATGAGTAATTAATAGGTAACTACTTATTTTGGACATGCTGATCAAAATAACTCTGCAATAAGAAAAAGTTTTAGCATGCACAGAAAGGACTTATATCCATGATACTAACTTCTCAACAAAATCATTTCAGGTAGAATTTGTTTCAAAAAGAATACAGAAGTATAAAAACTAAGTTTACTTGTAAAAAAAAAAAAGACAAAAAACCTGTACAAACTAATCCAAAATCCTAATTCTTCCATCATATGCAAAGCACGTATCAAATACACATATTTTGCATGTTTGACCTTTATAGTCTGTATTTTGCAACTGGACAAAGGGGAAAGATTTCAGCACTAAACAAGCCTCCAAGAGATCTACACATCTTTTGCATCTCTGCTAACAGGGTTCACAGTGACAAAACACAAGGATTTCTGCATGGCTAAAATTAACTGTTTGGTTATGGCATCTTATGGGATACCACGTTACCTAAAGTGCAACTAAAGAATAATTCTCTTTTCCTACAGTTCTGGTTAATTCATAGGTCTTTTCTGAGATATGGTCCCCAAATGCTACTGTACCATCTTTGCAGCACTGGCAGTCTTTCGATGGCACCTCATGCTTTGTTAACAGTAAATCTAAAATTCCCATTTAAGACACAGAATTTTGCTTTCATCATTCTAAATAAAACCTCTTAATGTAGCTTATTTTGGTAAACTTCCATCATGTTGAATTTTGAAGACAAATCACATCATTCCAACGCCACTTCTGACTCAGAAGGTGAGAATAATGCCAGGGAAGAAAGCATACTTGCTCTATTTTTTTATCATTCCGGTCCAAATCAGGACACTGGACTATAAGACGCAGATGTCCATTCACGATAAATTTTCATGATACAGAGTTGCCTACTGGGGCTAATATCGAAATGAATATATGCTTGATTTGTATAATATAATGACTCTTACCAGCTTATTCAGAATTTAGATTAAACCTCAAGCCCTCTAAAATTTACAATCAGCTATTAAAAATGGACTCATTGAAATGGCCTATTTAAAGTAAATAAAATCATTATGGTACATTTCCTTTTCAAAGCACATAAAAACCATTTTGATATCTTGGTTGGATTCTTAGTTATGGTAAGACTTATCTGCACAATACTAGCTTTATATAGCAGTCTGGAAGTAGAGAAAGACACACTTAAAATACCTTAAGGCCGCTTCAAGTGCCAAAATAATTAAAGGGCTTTAATATAATTGAGAATATGACTTTATCCAAACCTTAAAAAATTTTCCTAATGCAAGGTAATCCAATCCATCAGAACAATTGAAAACCACACACTGTTTAGCTACAGCCTTTGCTAAATCTTTTGTAGTTTCTGTTTTTCCAGTTCCAGCAGGACCTTCAGGGGCACCTCCAAGGTGTAGGTGTAGTGCACCAAATAGGGTTCTGGAAACAAAATAATAGAAAAAAAGATGTACAAATTTTCATGCTATTTTTCCAGCTGCTCTAAATTTTACTAGAAACTTTTAACAATTTGTGTCATGTCTGCATTTTCCTATCATGGTACAGTTTACTTGTTTCTGGCTATCTGTAGTTTACAAATGTGTAGTAATGTATGAAGTTTACTAGAAGTTCATAATAGACAATAGATTACTTTCCAATTTCTAAATCTAAATCTGGTTGTAATTTATCACTAATTATAGTGTCACAAAAGATTAATTTTATCACAAATTTAAATTAAAATATTAGTGCAGGACCAATTCTATTCCACCAAAAGAAATAGCCTATTCTAATTATGCCCATTAGAACACAAAAAAAATACAATTCTGGAATCGTCTATTCTCAGGGACTTATTAAAATATCTCAACTAAATAAATGTTGCTAATACAGTACATTTAGTAACTTGCACTTTTACCTGTAGCATCTGTCTGTAAGTGGAGTAATAACCAGCCTAGGGGTATTGCCCAGATATTCGTATCCATACCTTAGTCCAGCATTGATCATCTTTGTTTGTAGATGCCCTTCCTAAAAAAAACCAGGCATTTATTTTATAGATGAAATAAATAATTAAAAAAAAAAACCCACACCCACAACTCAACACTATTTCTCAAGTTCCTTAACAGGCCCAATCCTGTTAGAAACAGCTACGTGGCAGACTACTGATTGCTCTGAGACACTAGTTTCAATGTGACTCAAATAAAAAAATAAAATTGCCAATTAATAGATACTAAAGTATCGACACAAAAAGACCATTTTATACATTAACTGTTACCTAAAAAATAAGATCCCACTAACCATATTGGAGAGTAACACTGTCCTGTGTAACTACTTAGAAAGTTAACAGACTTTCTAAAAGGTAAATAGAAGTAATCATGACAAATAGCCATAATTATGGTCAAACTGATGACTCTGATACAGCAATGTATGATCCCTACCTATACCATTTTTTAAATTTCACATGCAATATATTACAGGAAGTCTTGTCCTGATGAATGTAGAATATTGTATGCTACCACTATCCAGCATAAACATTGTTGTTTTTCCAATAAGAGTAATGAACAAACAAAATAATATTGACAATAAGCCTGATTAAAACCACTAGCCGAAAATGGTCGTCCCTATAGCATTCTCTATCCCACAGAATCAGAAAACCAAAATACAGTCTTTGAGTGAACAATTTTTATCTGTAACCCCCCCTGCAAATTCAGCAAACGTACTGAGACTCAGCAGTGATGAAAAAAAGTAATTTTGATGAAAAACTGTTTGCATCTGGCTACTGGCCATTCTAGTTAGCAATCCATAAAATGATTGGTTATAGGTATTCTCTTATCAGCAGAAATTCTTATAGTAGTGTAACCATTCTCTGTGTCAGCAAGCAAGCAGAAATTGAAAAACTGTGAACAGAAATTACCTTCTAATAGGATTGAGAGCAATCACTTACCTCCCAGTAGTACCTAAGCTGACTTAACCATTCAAAGTCAGTCTCATCTTTGACTTTCTTGCTTACTAGAGATGCAAGAACATCCCTAGCATGAACATCAAGCACAACAAGTGCTCCTAGAGTCACTCGATTCTGCTTAGATAGCTTTCCTCTCACCAAGGTGACAATGTCTTCAATCTGCTGATTATTCTGTTCCAGAAAATCCTCTAGTGCCTGCAAAAATTTTTAGAAGTTAAGTGTTGTGTCTAGTCTAAGGCATGATTATTTTTTCTTATATTACTTTCATTTCTCTGTATTAAAAGATCCTTCTCACTATAATAGTAGTACAATGTCCTTCATTCACTGATAGTTCAATAGGGTTGTTGGTTTGGGGTTTCTTTCACATACTTTTACAGAACAATATGTAAAACATCAATGATACCTATCTGGAAATAAAACAGTATACGTTACTTTCTTCCTGGAACACAGGAATAGTCCTTATCTTTTAATACATTAAGAAAAAGAAAATGCCACATGTGTTTTAAAGATCTACTTATATGTATACAATACACTTTTTTATGGTTAAGGGATACATTCTATGACACTGTCATGCTAGAAAAATACCTTTATGTCCCACAACAGTTAGAAATAATAATGCATCTGTAATTCAAAAAAGTAACAAGCAAATGCATTTTTCTACAATTTTTCGGTTTACTGACTTCTGGTTATTATCTTTATTCAGTTAACTTAATTTCTTTACGCAGTAAGTGGTAGATTTTTTCAGGCTAGTAAGTTGCTGGTGAACAGGAAAGACCCAATTAAGGAAAGCACCTGTATCACGATAGTACTTAGATGTGATGAAGTACCTTACTGAATTGAAATAAAAAGTGGGAATTAACGGAATTAACCATAGTAATACCTTCACACCAAAGCATGTTTTTATAGAGGAATGGCTTCTATTTGTCTGAAGAAAAACTTATCTAGGTATGGTTTAGTTTTTTCTGCCTGCTAGCCTGTTATTCCTCTCCAAACACACTGGCACTGCTAACCCTCAAAAGATTATGACGATTTTGAGATCTCTCATCTCAGGTAGTTATTTGCCAAACATTAAGTTTGGATAATCATCTGCTTAGTGTGACTTCTTTTTATTTAAGAGAATAAATCAGTAAACACAGAGTTCAAAAGCAGTTCAATTTCTACAGTGTTGCATTAGAAGTTCTGACCAGCGCAAAATCTGAAACATCTCACTCAAATCAGGGATAATAACCCACTTGCTCAGCACCAAGCTTTCCTCAGCAAACATGAGATATCAGTTGAGACATAGAATATGTCCTCAACTCCCACATCAGTAACATTCCATGGTGCAATCCTTCTGACCATATAAGACTGTATTTCACCTAGAATGCACATGATCCACAAGACAATGCTCTCAAAACATATGAAACATCTTTGGTTTTATACAGCATCTTAGTTCATTGTTTGATTTTAATAAGAAATTTGCACCTTTGATTTACGTACAACAGTTATTTGTTGGAAACAATTAACTCAAAAATATGAAACAACTCAAAAATGTTTGAAAGGGAGCATGTGTGTGTATGCATGCGCATGTATGTGTGAACACGCATTTAATATTAATGAGTGACTTAAATGATATTGGCATCCTGTCCAAGGAAACACTGAAGTGCTTCAGGCAGAATGCAGTATTTTTGGCCTCTCACTTGGTCACTGATTGTCTGTCATGTTTCTTATGCTTTAGTATACAACACAGCAATGGAAAAGAGAAAGAAGAAAATAAGAAGAAAAAGAGACAGCTGTAAGACTGAGCTCTTCTCCTTGCTGCAGATTTGTGACAGATTGTCAGGAGATACAAATGTCTCTCTGCTGCTTCACTACATACAAGCCCCTTTCCACAGCAGAACGAAGATCCTTGGGCTGAAGCCAGACGAGCAGAATCCCCACTACAACAGAATTTGAGTGAAAGCTACAGGAAGGACAGGTTTCCCTGATGCCCACCTACAGAAAAGGCTTGATACAGACCAGCACGAGAGCTTTTGTATAGGCTCAGAATTACTTAACAAACATTCCCAAAAGTAAATTAGTTTAACACTTCCTTAACTTCCTCTTTTAGTCACTAACAACATTAACCACAGACTCATTAAGGAGAGGTTTGCTTTCACTTTTTTAAAAAATCTAAAATCTCTAAGATTAAAATTCTTGTCTCTCCTTCCTGAAAGTCTTTCGACAATTGAGGATAAATGGTGCAGATTATGTAGGAGCCTTATTTCTTTCCCCGGGAAACTGAAGATCTCCTTTATTACTGGGAAAAGAAAATATTTTCAAATCTTTTCCAAATCTTTGGATCTGTTGCAAGATTTACTGCTTGCATTAGCAGATAATGTCCTCCTCTTCCTTTAATTCCGTCTTCCAACTTCCCTACCACAGAGTATCACAAAGTATCACAAAGTTATAACTTTATGTATAACTGTGAAAAACTTGATGTTTCTTTCTGTCCAAACATCAGAGAATGAAAATCTAGTTGTCTCATCTGATGGTGGCAATTCTGGAACACTTCCAAATACAACAGGTGACAGCATTAAGCCTTAGTGATAAACAGAAGAAAGGTTCTTCAAAACAAATTTCCTGAATCTTAATTCAATGCCTTAAAAATTTTATTCCAACTAGCATTATCTAACATTATAAATTCTGTATCAGTCAGGCATATACATTCATTATTTGACAAGGGTGAGAATGGTATATATCTTCTAATGCTAGTCCTAGCCCATCTTTATAAAAAGCACTAAACATTAATGAAGGTAAATTAGACTTCTGAACCAGAGATGAACAGACAAGCTATGCTAGTCCATACCACCTGAATATACCACTAGGCTTCTTGCACAGAAACATGTAATCTACATGTTGAGCTAAATAGAACACACTTTGACATAGTGCAGAAGCACTGGTGCCTATATCCAAAAGGAAATATTAACTTCACAGTCTTTAAAGATCTACCTGAAATGTGATCCTTGAAGTCCATGCTTTAAAGTATCTAGATAAAGTAGTATTACATGGAACACCTATTCATCAAAAATGGTTATTACCAAAGGTCTGATCTGACACTGCATTATACCAATTTGATTTAAATTTAAATTTCAGATATTCTTACCGTTTGGCCATTTCTAATAGACATCTGTACTTGCATTGTCCAGAAAGTTTGGGATACACAAAGAACTGTTTGTCCAGGCCACTCTCTTACCCAATTAACACGTGGAGTTTTTGGATAAGCTTCAAGTGCATCCCCAATTACCTAGACAAAAAAAAAAAACTATAATTACCTGTGAAAACAGATAATATTCAGCTTCAGAATTAATTTAGGTTAGGCTGTATTACTGAGAATAAAAAATAAATCAGAGTCTAGATTCAGCCTCATATTCAACTCTAATACTGACATCTTGCAAGCAAATCTCTCAACAAAGCCCAAAAAAACCCAAAATATCATATGAACCAAATGATCACACAAAACTTCTGAGAACTGATTTCACAACACATTCTAAAATGATTCTTGCCATCAGATACTTAAAATTTTCTAGCTCCATCTACAATGAAACTAGAAAACAAGTAAAAATAAAATTTACTTAGAAGCAATATGCCAAACTAAAAGGTTTTTTCATCTATTCATGCCAGTAAAAATCCAGAGCTTTTAATTTTGCAGATCATATTATTTAAACTAATATCTAACTTAAAGTGTATTTTCTAATAATAGAATGATTAACCTGGTTCTACTGCCACTCAAGGATAATCCCAATGAAATCAAAACTTGCACTAGAAACAAACTTCCCATCTATACCAACAGGTTATTTTCCTGCCATTAACAAAAACCAAGCAAGAAAAAACTCTTATTATCAACAAACTCCTCAATATATTTAGCTGGCTCCTCAGACAAGAAGTGTAAACTACCTGAGTGAAAATCTGCCATTTGTTTTGCAGTTCCAAGCCTCTTTACTTTTAACAATCTATACACACTATAGCATCAATAAAAAAAATACATACCTGAGGGGAAAATGTGTCTGTATTGACATTAAAACCATGTAAATGTTATCTGGTTTAGATCATTATAAAAGTTCTGTAGTCATGACTAAATGCAGACAAATGGTGTTTAACCATTTCTTAATCATGCATCTCAGTTTGTCCATGTCTGATATGCACCAAATAGATCACGTTTTTCACTTTCTTCAGTACTGATATGCTCCTACAATTATTAAACTGTTGTACTGTAAGACAGTGCCAGGGAAAGTGTGTGCACATTTAATTACCTCACTTGATACCGAAAAGTACCACAAAAAAGAAGACAGAGATGGTTAAATATACGACACAATGATGAGACATTGTAAAGGCTAGAACAATACAAACCGAAAAGAAGAGTTAAGGGCCTTGATTAAGGTAGTCATAACTAAGAGGAACGTTAAAAAAATACATGGACAATCTTCCAGTTTAATCTTGTTCCTTAATACCATATGAAGCATAGAACAATCTCCATGGCATAAATGGTTTTGAGTCTACTATTTAAAGAATTATAGAGAATTTTACAACCAGAAAAAACAGAAATTGACAGCAGAACTAAACTAAAAAAAAAAAAGTATAACCTTTGAAGACTGAATTCATTGTTTTATTGTTCATGATAGGTGCTAGTGATTCCAGTATATGCTACTGTTCACTGAAGAAATCAATGCTGAATGCCATTAGCTTAGAAAATAAGAGGTTAGAACTTGTTACCTTGTGGACAGACTTCAGCATAGCTGCCTCCAGTTCAACCAGCCACTTTTCAACTTGACCTCTAGCTTCTGATGTCGAGATTGTCTCTATGAGTTCCACCGTCTCTCCTTCACTACTATTAATGTGTGTAATATCTAACACATCAGTAAATTCCACTCTTGCAATGCCTTCAAAACACTTTTTCAAGTGAGGTTGTACTCTAAAAAACAAAACTAGTATTAAACAGCTTCTGACAATTTTTTCTTGCCGATACTACCACAAAAGATCTAATTTTAAAAAAAAATATTTCTGAACAATTTACTTAGAAGATCATTTTAAGTTTGTTAAAAAAAGTTTATCCTCAACAATAATTATTGTGTACTACCTCCTGCAAGATGCTTACCAGAGTATTTTTTGAAGATCAATTAAAAGATGTAAAATATTACGTACAGTCTCTGTAACATATAAACTAGTAAGGATAAACAAGTATTCTTTCTTTAACTGCTAATCTACCTACAGTACATAAAATTCCATTATTTATACCTTCCCAGAAAACTATAGTAAACATAAAGGAATTTGAGTAAAGCAATCAAGTACAATCTTAACACAATAGCTTGTAATAAATAAATAAATAAACCTTTAAGATTTTTTTTCCCTCATAATATATCTTGCCCTGTTCATTGTACTGTATGAATATTTCTCTGTGATTGAGCAGGCATTTTATTATTTATTTTCCTTTTTAGTTTTGCATGACCTTGCACTGCATTCACTGCACACTATCAAGGCTGTATATTGGGAATCAAACCCCAGTTCCTCTGCTTATAGCAAAAGCTATATCACTTAACAAGATCACCTCTTCAGGAATCTTCATAGTTAATTCCACTCAGTATAAGAAAGACTTATACTGAGTTATGCTTTTTGCAGTTTAATCCTGAATGAGGCTGGGAAGTAGAAAACCCAGAGTGTGTTAAAACTTGGCAAAAAAACTTCTGAAATACTTTAATTAGGATTGCCCCTAAAAAGGTAAAACTCATGTCAGTGGTATACAGGTTTCATCTGATATTCAATTTTCTAGTGGGAAAAATCAGGTGTGTTAATTTCACCATGAATTACTATATGGACTTCAGAGTCTTCTGAAAACCAGCATATAGAAGGGTTACTAGTTTAGAAAACAGAACTGAATTTAATTACCCATATTAAAAATTACTCTGTATTCACCTATCATAAAATCTAACCAAGTAGATACTTAATACTCTGTCAGTGAGAAAAAAGAATTCTGGGCTCAGAAAAACAATATGACAAGACTATCTGCATGCGCTGTGAGTGCAAATACACCTATTAAATATTACCATACCGAGTAGGATCTTTGGTCTCTGAAAGAATCTCAAGGAGTTCATCATTAGATAAGAAAAAGAACCTGGGGAAAAAAAGGCGCTTCTTCTCTAGGTATTCATTAAGTCCCTTGAGAATTATCTCCAGAAATTCATTACATTTCCTCAGTTTTTCCAGCATCTTGTCTACTATTACTACTGTCAGCACATGTTTGTCCTGGAAAAGAAATTATTCCAGATAAAAATGTTAATGCCTTCTCAAGTAAATCACCACACAGCACCGCAAGAAGTCTTAAGCAAAATGAATCTTTATTTCAAATTCTGCTTTACTCAAACCATTGTCAGAGTTACAATTTACTAACTGTCTTCATTACGAGGGTTCACTGGAAAAGTAGTTAGACAGTTGGTATTAAAGCAAATTTTTCAAAACATGACCTATTATTTTTGAAAATAATTTTCAGAACAGGATCAATTCATCAGCATAACTTCTATCATTCTGTTGGAGCAACATTAATTTACGCTGGCTATTCAATTAAGCAACATGAACAATTAAAACATACTTCTATGACAACAATGCAGTCACACATTTTAAATGGCAATCATCTATCAGAGTACAATGCAAAAAAATGATCTTTCCTTCCACATAAAATATATAAATATATAGACAAGATTATAAGTATTGAGATGGCAAAGTTGTATATAGGCAACACTGACACTTCAGTACTAATATTAACTAGTAATGTGATCTAAAAAAGGTATTCTCTGATCCTAATACATTTACTAGCTAAATAAACATTTAAAGACTTTGGTAGCAAAACGTCAAAGTTATACTTGCTTTAAGGATATAAAAAAATGTATTTTTATTTCTTTTTACAATAGCAGCTGAATAACTTCTGTCAACATAAACTAATGGATAAACACTGGGTTTCTTTATATTGATATACTGTGTAGATGACAAAATATATAAAGATGTATAGTGCTTTCCTAATTCTTTCTAGTGCTTTCTAATTCTTCCCAAATTAACCTCTCAATTTAAATGAATGTAAACACTTAGAAAAGCTACTGCATAAGATGAAAGTTATCTCAATTGATACAAATACAAAAAAGATTTTGCAAAAGACCTAAAGGTTGCCAAGCTAAGAAGATTTAAAGAACTACAGTTGTCTGAACATGAGGTCCTAGCATTTAATATGCCTTATAACCAATTTATAGTCTAATCTTCGTTACATTTTTAATCTTGTTCACCAAGTATGGGGTTTTGGGAGCAAAATGAGACACCCATTGAAAAGTAGCAAATTATGCAGATTTATGATGAGGAAGTCAAACCAAGCAAATGCTTCTACTCAGTTCCAGTATGGGCTTGGGTTCACTTGTGACTGAATTTATTCTAGTTCAGTTCTAGTTCAGGCCCATGCCAGTACATTAACTGACCTGTCAACCATGAACTGATTCAAACCCACTCATGTTGCAATACATAATGTTCTATAATGACAAAGTCCTGGCGAAAAAATGGAGAGTGATAAATCTCAATCCCCTGCTCCACTTCCCAAAGTCTGGGAACACAGCTTCTGCTATAGCTCCTCCTTTACCACCTAAATCAGACTGCATTTCCAAGAATTTGAATGGGGCCAGAATGACTGCAGGTGAGATGGAAACAGAGATAACTAAAAATGGTGGTCAATCCCTTAGGTCCCCTCTGCTCTGCCCACTGAGTCTGCACCTGTAAGCACGCAGCATAGAACACACATCCAGGTTTAAAATAAAAAAAGACACAGATATATCCAACCATAAGAAATACTAAAGAGATCGAGAGGGAGAATTTCAGACAAGTGAATCTACTGAGGGGTTGTAAGAACTGCTGACACTAACAACAAAGAGTACTCCAACAACAGGCAGCAGAAATCAAAGATGTACCCAGACTGTTTCCCCTAGGAACAGTTTTGTCAGAGCCCATTACAAACACAGAATGTCCTACTCAGAATAAGTCCTTATAGTGTTTGCAGAACAACAGTCTCACAGAGCAGAAGCACGGGTGACTCATGTTGCAAGGGACAGATGAGATGAGACAGGCTAGACTGCTGTGTAACACCCAGAAGGTGCAAAAGCTATCTGTAAGAAACAAACTCCTCACAGGGTGACAATGCAGATTTGGCCCAGTAACCCGACTGCTCTTTAGCTTCATTTTGGAGAATTCAATAATAAATTCCAAGTTCAGTTTCAGTTCAAAAACTCGTAACATTTAGAAATTATTCGCAATGTGCATTCAGATTTGGTTCAATTCCCTGCTGATGTTACACATATACTTCCAATCTACTGAAAAAAACCCAGAATCGTGTGTTTATCTAATTGATCTTCATGGGGGTTCACCTTCCTAATACAACAATCATAGTGTTCCTTTGTACATGAAATATATTTACCTTCTGTTACTTGCCTCTTGCACCATTCCAAACCAGAACAAACTGAATAACTACATACACTTTTCATCTATACATAGACAATTAAGCTGTCAGCACACAAACATAGTGTGTAATTAGGTTTATATAACAGTTTTTAATGCACAAACAACCATATAACTATACATTGTCAACACAAAGAGGTTTTGTTCCCTTTCTTAGCATGTTTATCATCAGCAAATAGAATAAGTACAACTGGTAAGGTGAATCAAAGCTGCGTTGCCAGTTTTATAAACGGGATTATGCCTGCTTGTTTTTTCTTTCATATGAGAAAATGTCAGGAAAAAAAATAATTTATGCTTCAACACACATTTCCTATTAACAGTTCTGCTAAAGCTTGAAGAAAAAAGCGAATGCCATCATTGTCAGTCATTCAAAACATCAGTGTGACTTATTTTGTCAGTGACACTGTCAGGGACAATTAGGGGGAAAATCGTATCTAGAAAACAGTATAAATCAAATATATAAAAATAGATTGAGTACCCTGTTAAAAGACCATCACTAACTCTAGCTTCTAAATATATTTTTTAACATAATACAGGTTGCAGCCTGGGAATTTTTTTCTTGCCTTTTTTTTTTTTTTTTGCTTTCTTCCCCACAAAGATAGAAAATCTTTCGTATCCTATCTTTTAAAAAAATTATGGGAAGTGGATATTAAACCACTAAGTAATTTAACACACATTAATGGGCATTGCTTAAATTAGATATTCAAAATAAAGGAATAATATATGATTATTCAAGTTCATAATGAAAAGCTAAGCATATAAAGGAATTTTATAATATAATGGCATATAAATGCAAAAAAGCACAAAGAAACTCAAGTTAGCTTTATGCTTTAAGAAAAACCATTCACATAGACTGGAGAAGAGCACTCTTTTAAGCCATGAGACTCAAATGTTGCATTTGTGGAAACAGAGTGCCATCTTCTGGAAAATAATGACTACTTGTTTGGCCAAAATCAAACTTTAGGTTGTTAAACTTCTATTCTGGTATTCTGGTGTTTACACTCTCCTGTACAAACAAAAGATGATTTTTTTTTCTGCCAGTGATAACATATATCACGTTCAAAAAATAATTTGTATTTAATTAGCACTGAATATCTGAATTACAAGATTTTATCAAAATGGATCATTCAGCATACAATGTTCAGAAACATAATACTCAACAAAATTCTGAAACTCTTGCCCTTTTTTATTTTTATGCAATTTCTTCCCCCAAATTAATACAATTGATTTCACAGCTCTATGGGATAAAGTCCTTGTTTTCTTCTAAATCAGAAGAAAGAAAAACAGAGAAAGAAAGGGGAGGTGAGTTTAAGACATAGGAAGAAAAAGGGAGAAAAAGAGAGAGAGAAAGGGAGAGAAAGGGAAGGAGAAAGAACAAAAAGAGAATAAAAAATGAAAAATAACTCTATTTTTAAGTGGTCAAGCTGAATTGCCAGGAAATTAAGCAAATGCTTCTTTTTGTCTACTACACATTTTGCGTATCTCTACGCTAACACCATATCTGCAATCTGAAAAGAGCTCAAACCACAACATTTTAGACCACATGAAGATTTTAGTATTTGCCCTAATGATCTAATGGATCTCTGAAAGTTCTGCAAAGGCATGAGACAGATGGAAACAAGGCTTATAACTTTTTTCTTCAAAGGACAGTCTTATGTCTTTACCATGGAAAAAGCGGACCTCATAAACCTCCACAATCTGTTGAATAGTGTAGTAAGCTCAGTTAAAAAAATATTTAAAATGCAACATCGTATTAGAAATTAGCTTGATATTAGGAAGCTTTTTCAGAATTAATGCAGTTTTCTCTAATCATTATGAGAATCATCAGAATTACATAATAGGATGACCAGAGTTACTAGGTAACTGGTTATTCCCTGAGGAACAGAATTTGTAGAACATGCATTCAGACCATTGATCACATAACTGCTGAAGAATCAGCTGTGCCGGTTTCAGATGTTACCTCTTCCTTTACTAGTACCATCTCTTTGCTAGAAGCTATTGTCCTCTCAGCAGAGTCAGCAGAAGAGATTATAGGATTGTTCTTCATCCAGTTAGGCTGGCAAATATAGTCAATCTAACCCAAAACAAGGCTCAGAACATCTAACTACTGAAGCAAAGAGCATGCATATAATCACATCAGTTGATCCTAATAACAGTGCTAACTTCCAGAAAGGGTCAAATAAGAAGCAGATTGGCAAGACAGTAACACTTTGAACTGCTAGACATGTACAGTGATGGTGTCTGACAACTGCCTTACCTGCTGATTTCTAGCGGATCAGAATAGTACTTTTGAAGCAAGTTAAATATCTAAACAGTTTAAAGTTACAGAGAGGCATCTCTACCATTCAATATGCAAATAAACAGCATTTTTCAAAAGGAATGATGAGTGTAAAATTTCATTTATTCCTGTCTATTGACCTACAGTGCCAGGATCATCGCTATGTTACTTTGTTTTATATGCTGCTTAATTTTACTCAGCAGAACGGCACATAGCCTATGAAAAGAGGTTGGGAGAGATGGACTTCTTCAGCTTGGTGAAGCAGACATTAAGGTAGAATTTAACTGTAGTCAGCAACTACATGAAGGGCAATTGAAAAAGAGAACAAAAACCAAAACCAAACAAACAAAAAAAAAAAAACCAGAGCCAACTTCTCAGCAGGGACACTTGGGCAACAAGGGGCAACAGGTACAAGTCTTTGCTTGAGAGGTTCAGCTTGGACATTAGGAAAAAATTATTCACTAGGAAGGTACCACAGCACTGAATTCTCTAGAGGTAATCTGCAAGAAATCTCTGCCTTTGGAGGTTTCTGAAATTTGGCTAAACAAAGCTGTGGTTGACCTGATATAGTGCTGGCCAAAGTTTTGCTTTTAGAAAGAAGTTAGACTAACTGAACTTCAGTGGTCCCTCCCAATCAATGCTTCTATGTGAAACAGTTCTGCAAAATAATTTTTAAAATAATCTAAGAAGGGGGGTAAAATGAAATAGAAAGCAGATTACTATGTTATCACAAGCAAATTTTTTTTTTTTTGGTATATACTGCAAATTCACTCTATATTCTTAAGACAGTGGTAGTTACCTGAGAAATTGATTTCATTAAGTCTTTCCATGTCTTAACCACAGTAGTGAATCGTCTGCTTTCCTCAGGCATCTGAGCCATGATGTCAGGAGAACTGAAAATTGGCTCCAAATAAAGCCAAGTAGCCTGAACCTTCAGCCATTCATCCAGGATATCCTGTACCAACAGCAGCTTTCCTTCCCATTCCCTATTAAATAGCATTAGTTCAAATACATTAATTGATGCTTCCAGTAAAACATTTCTCGCAGACTGCTAAGATCTTTTAGGCAATTTGCACATTCAGCAGCAAGTGCAACAGGTATATTTTTTAAGATTTCAGTAGAATACCATATCACCTATCCTGAATTCCTGAATAATTAAGTCCACATTAATTTCTGCAACTGGATCATCTGTAAGGTTGATTGTAGGATTTAATGAACTAGGTTAATACAATAAATAGACTATCAGTATCAGTGAATAAATGCAGCACACGCTTTAACATGTAATAGTATCTGTGGACAAATTCCCTTCAACTGAGTATGTAATCTGGTTTCTGGCATACAACAAAGCCCAGACTAATATTTCTAACTGTTTGCTAGGATAAACAGGTTGACATGGCAAAAGACATGAAAGTAACCAAAACTACTCAACCAAAAATATGTAGACATTGTCCTAAAAAGACATGTGGTCTTAATTAAAAGATTTAAAGTAGTAAATAGCCCAATGGTTAAGTCACATTTTATTTCTGACTTCAAATTCCAAATGTGGATGTTGAACATATTTGTCTGATAGATTAAAGAGTCCTTCATTATTACTGCACACCACTATGAGTACACAATATTGTAATTCAACAGCTATTCAGTCTTTCCTTTTGATAGCCAGAAGTTCAAGATCCTTTAGTCTATAATTTTTTCTAAGTGTCCTCAATTTTTCTGTATCATTTCAAAACTATTAACACCACCATTTGATACTTCTTACTATCTCACCAATATCAAACAGATGTGATATTATCAGTTGTATAATTTCACTGGTATTCCTAATTCACTGACATAAGCAATTTGGAAAAAATATATATAAAAATAAAATGCTATTTATAATCCTGTAACATATATTCTTCTTTCCTGTACAAAAACAGTGCTAATCATTTTTTACAACCCTCATACCACTGGACAGTACAGATAGAATTATTATAAAAAGTGTATGCTGTTAAAATATATATTGTATAAATGAACCATGGCAATAATTTTCTCAACAGGACACTCACACATGGGCTGCACTGAGTTCAGTAAAATGATATATGTGAAAACATACTTAACTTATTCCTTCACTCATTTACCTGCCACAGATTCTAAACAACAGACAACTTTCTTTGCATGTACCTTCTCTTCTACCCAAAGTCCCTCTTTCATCTTTTAGGTATCGGTACCTCATTTCTGGTGATTTTGCTTCTACCAAGAGGTAGAGAAAAATGCAGCTTTCCATGAAGTAAGTTAGGCAGGTCAGTTAATTTGCTTACACCAAAATACACACAAATGAAGATGAGGAACTTGGAATAATCTCTGGCAGCAATCCAGAATTTTACGTGCTTTGTTGGGTTATTGAGAAAGCCACCATTGTGTAATCGCTTAAATCTCAAAGACTGAAGTAATAGTAATACCTTGTATTACTACAAGTGCTGTCAGTCACCAAAAAACTCTGATGAAATCACCATGGTGTGCTTACTATTTCTAAATAGACAAAAACTACCATTTTACATTAATATGGAAGGAACTCTTATAGTACAGTAGTAATTAGAAAATTAATACGTATCAGAATGTACATGTATGTATTCATATTTATTGAATATGTGCTGAAATCTGAAGTAGCATTTTTGCAGGTTAATGGGCGTTTGGAGGTTACTTATGTAGCTAGATAATTATAGCCAAACTTTAGATGAAAGTTTTTTGGTTTTCCATGATACAGCTATATTTGGGGGATTTAAGATTCCTCAATTATTAATTGAGGAACGAGACAAAACTAAGTTTTGGCATTTAATTTTCTGCATTAGGAAAAAAACATCTTTCATCATCTCCCTGAAATTTGCCTTGTTTTCATGTTCTTCATCTCCCTTACATAAGCTCTAACATTTTTAATCACTGAAGAGCTAAAAGATTTCATAACTTTATAATTTAGGTAGAAAGTTTAGACTATATTCTCTTAGTCTACAACTTTTCCATCTACATCTCATATATGTTTTATCTATTAAAACAAAGGTAATGTTACGATGTGTCTTAAGTACCAGCGAGCATTAAAAAGGTTTAGCAACCTCTCCAATCCATTAGAACTACACATATCATTAATTAAGAGTAAAAATCAGCTTTATGGGATTAAATAGCATGTAGCTGACATGCGACAAAAAGCTTCAGACCTTTAAAATGAGATTAATCCACTGCTTAAGGAGGATAAACAAAAGCATTTGAAGTCCTTATGCTATACATTAAGCAGAAAAGATTTTTCGTTTGGTAACATTGCTTGGTGACTTTCTATTAGGAAAAAAATTACCTTACTCTCTTTTCATAATGCTTAATGAATGGAGATCCTCTCATAGTCTGAGTTTTGACAATGTGGTCATCCAATAACATCTGAATATCGTCTACAGATGACAAAATATGGGTTCCTGTTTCTCTATAGGCAAGAAGAGTGAACTCCATTTGATCCCACTCAGAAATCATTTTCGTTAAAGCTTTCTCAAATGAATGTTCTTTGCTGGCTGTTTCACTGACGGTCTCAAACTTTTCTAGGAATCGTTCAAGATGCAAGTTAATATATGACAAGACATTTGAGTTTTCAGAAGGAAACAGTGGTAAACCTGCAATTTTTGACATCTCTTCCCAGTGCCTTTCTTGCAAACCAGGATTGCAAATCACCTGGATTAGGGGAATGTGGCATCTGAATTCCTCTACTTTTGATTTAACCTGTCTTGTTATTGCTAATGCATTTGGAGAATTGTGGAATGTTTTTTCTAGTTTATACAGTCCATGCCAGTAGTTTCCTACATCTACCTCTACTTTGTCTGGATCCACTTCTTTAAATGATCCCTCTGTCCAGTCTTTGTGTTTTCTGTTGAATTCAACAGTCATATCATAGAGATGAAGATATGGAGCAAGAGCATTTCGAATGTTTTTATGCTGAGGGTACTGAGATACTGGCCATCCAAAGGACTCTTCTTCTGAATTAAATTGATCAATCTGTTGAGATATAAGCGAGGTCTGAAATACAAAGCTGTTCGTGATACCAGGCCCTTACCACAGGGATTAGGGAGGTTTTTCTCACGTCTTCAGCAAGCTTCAAATCAAGTTTTGAGTTACTAAACCAGTCTATTATGTAATTGATGTAATTAACTGCAGTTAAAACAATCTTTAACAGTAACAGCTCAGCATTCATGCCAGTGAATATAGGAATATAGTTAGAGGTTTAAAGCGATACCTGGGCATTCCTCTATAACTTGTATTACCATGGAGTTTTTAACAGATGGGAGGTAATAATGACGATCAGGAATTGCCCTTCCGAGAACATAAAACTAAAATTTCGATGAAAACCTACATAAACTTAATCCACTCTTTCACTATGCAAAGTGCTGACATATTAACTCAAGACCACATAGTAACAAATTATTGTGCTCATTAAATTTGCTGTTTGTCATAAATCACGTAAAAACATTTCATAGCTGAATTAAGAATTACTTTGCCACATCTCAGCAACTGCATTACTGAGCAAACTGTTGATACTGACAAATATTGATTTACAATTTATACTATTGAACTAGTTTAGACTATAATCTGTACCTTATCCACAGCAAGATCCAATTTTGTCTTTAACACTTGAGCTTTCTTCAAATACCTGTTGACTTCCTCAATATCTCCAAATGTGCTAAATTCTTCAACCTGCTTAGAGTAGCTTTTCAGGTCCTCAACAAATTGTTCACAGCGTATCTAATTAAACATCAAGCAAGCATATACTCATTTAAAAAAATCACAATAAATTTCTGTAAAAAGAAGGAATAACTGTTCTGATTTGCTATGGTAAGATACTTTATACTTGCAGAAAATCCAAGGCATCCAACATATTTGCACATGAGTATCTATTCCACCCAAATTACAGAATTTGCCCTGAATCCTACTGTTACGTGCAGTGATTTACTGGCCTGACAGTTGTGACTTTGGGTTCTATATCATAGGATATATTTGGACATTAAAACTTCTGCTTTCTGCGATGGACATAGTCAGCAGGCTAATAATAGAAAGCTAAATTGAAATGCCTAATATATCTCAAATTTAAATAGAATAATAGGATTAATCAAATGACAGACAAAGATTAACAGTTTCACAAGACAGAAGTGTCTCTTGTCTTAAAGCCATACACTCCAAGGATAGCTTTTTCCTTGTATATACAACTCCTCAACACATATTTTACATTGAGTATCAGTAGTGGTCAATTTCTGAAACCAAGCATTAAACCATACAAAGCAATAAAATGTTTCAAGATAACGGAGAATATGCTCCACATTTATCTATAACGTAATAACACTTACCAGCTTCTTCTTTAAACATACTGCATAAACATAGAAGCTCACTATCTCAAAATATGTATGATCTAAGACAAAATGATGATGAGACTAAGGAGCACAAGAAAACCAAAGCAGACAGGTATACAGGCAGTAACTATAACAGATCAGCAGTCTAGTAATTAGCAATCCTTGTGGAGAGGCCCCATCACTTAGATAATATAACAAATTGTACTGTAAAAGCCTAGTAAATATAATGAAAAATTCTAACAGAGATAAAATATAAGAGATTAAAATAAATAAAACAAACCCAAAACAAGATGCAGTTATGTTATAAAACATAACATAAGCTGTTATTCTAACAGCAAAATCAGACTTGCAAATTAATGTGTTTTTTTTTTTTATCATAGAAATTTCATATACTGCCATTGACTCCAAAGGGATTGCTCAGGGACATAAATTAAGTCATGCACTTGTCCTTAGAGGATCTATCTGAATTTCACTATTTCACATACAGACAACTTTCATCAACATCACTGGAAGTTCTGTAGCCAATGACCTTTCAGAGTGAAAAATGTGAAATGTTGCTTGTCTTGCAGTACTTGTGGATATGTGTAAAACAAATGAGTGGAAAGCAGGCAAAAATTAGTTAATACTGAGAATAATATAAAAACATCTACTTCGAGCTTCTTTTTAAAATATATGTGAAAATAAAAGGTTATTCCATCCATTATTTCACATCCTATATGCCATTCAAAATTAGTAGCTCAAGGATTTTTAAAATACTGTCATTACAAACCTTAAGACCATCTTGAAATTGATCTGTTTTTTCTTTAATTATCTTTCTGTGCTCTTCAAAGATATCTGGCATTCGTGCATGCCATTGGAACACATTAGTGTTCAGTCGAATGTCTGCTGGTGAAAAGTTGACACATTCTATCAGGAAAGCAATGCAATTTACAGCATCCACTAATTTCTGCTCCAATTCAAGCATGTCACATGTTTCCATTTTCTGTACACAGGCCTGTGGAATAGAAATTAAAAGGGAAGAAATTTTTTATATAATTTCATGACAAAATAATGCCTGAAGTCGTTAATACTGAACTTTATAAGCTTATTTTTTACAAGGAAAATGAAATAAAACTAGAAATACATGAGCTGAAAAGGTGATTATTTGGAGCAGCATGGTATTCGCCATTTTTACAGCATAAAATTTTTAATACAACTGCCTTCCTAGCTATTTTATTGAATAAAACTCAAAAGAATGGGTGAAGCTGTATGTACAAGGGTTTGGACTAACAGAAGCCAATCCAGACAGCCTGTTGTAAGTGTTGCAGGTTTGGGAAAGAAAGTGTGGTGCTGTCATGCTACACATGATTACATGCAATTTGTTTATTCTCCAACACAAAATTATAGCATAACATGTCAGCATTTTAAAGGCGCCATATTCTCAGACAGCACATAGTTCAGCTTCTAAACATTTTACTTTTTGCTTGAAAAAATTACTCCAATTATATCCTATGTTAAACTTCACTGTAGCAAAAGTTCGAATCACTCAGACATCCAATTTATTTTACGCAAACTCCTGTATTTCACACATTTAACATTGGGCATATACATCAGAACTTTGCTGAACAGCAAGCGACTAAGACGCATCACATTTCAAGTGTGAATATAAGTGCTTTGCTGAACTGGAGCCTGAATACATCAAAGAAACAGCAGGGTTTTGATTACAGAAGTGGTATTTGTAAGCGAGGAGATGGGATTTTACAGTTACCGAACTGCAAACCCTACATCTGCTAAATTTTAAATGATCATTCAACAAAATTACTTCATACAACTTGCCAATGAGTGCTTTTTAAAGTTGTCTTGTGAAGAATTAAATACATATTAAAGTTCCCTACGTCTCAGGTTTCAACTCTTCGATTAGTTTAGGATATTGGGAATGGATATTGAGTCTTCCACACCTAATCCAACTGCTTGAATTTAATTCAGGAGAGCCAAGAGATATTCAGTGTTTAACTACACTATCTGTTCAGAAGCCTAAAGAAAACACAGTCTAAATTTAATTCTACTGGCATGTTGCCCACACTACAGAAATTAGTTGTTATCTACTTACACTAGCTAGATGGGCATAGAAATAAAACCACGCACTTATTCCAAGTTTTGCTTCATGAAAATCAGTGCCAAAACTTCCAGGTAATACCTATATTACTAAGAGGCTCAATCAGCATTCCAGCCAGTCACACCGCTTGCTAGCATGCTCCCCTATAGCAATGGCCTCCAAACTTTCTAGATCACACATCCTCATCAGTAAGAAATTTTTGAGAATACCCCCTGAATATATGTATATTTATTTAGCAATTATACACACATACTACTGTACTAACATATTATGTACACAATAAAGCATTCAAAAAAAAGAAATTAAAAAATTATTAAGTGAAGATGAAATAAACAATATATTAAATAATTTTTATTCATTAATTTTACAGAAATATTTTTGCTTTCACTAATATTAACATAGAATTATAGAATGGTTTGGGTTAGAAAGGACCTTAAGGATCATCTAGTTCCAACCCCACTGCCATGGGCAGGGACACCTCCCACTAGACCAGGCTGCTCAAAGCCCCATCCAGCCTGGCCTTGAACACTTCCAGGGATGGGGCATCCACAGCTTCCCTGGGCAACATCTTCCAGTGCCTCACCACCCTCACAGTGAAGAATTTCTTCCTAATATCTAATATAAATCTACCCTCTTCCAGTTTAAAACTGTTACCCCTTGTCCTATCACTCCACTCCCTGAGAAAGAGTCCCTCCCCATCTTTTCTGTAGGCCCCCTTCAGGTACCGGAATGCTGCTATAAGATCTCCTCAGAGCCTTCCCTTCTCCAGGATGAACAACCCCAACTCTCTCAGCCTGTCTTCATAGCAGAGGTGCTCCAGTCCTCTGACCATCTTCATGGCCCTCTGCCAGACTCGCTCCAACAGGTCCATGTCCTTCTTGTGCTGAGGACTCCAGAGCGGCACGCAGTAGTCCAGGTGGGGTCTCACCAGAGCAGAGTAGAGGGGGAGAATCACCTCTCTCGACCTGCTCGCCACGCTTCTTTTGACGCAGCCCAGGATACAGTTGGCTTTCTGGGCTGCAAGCATGCATTGCTGGCTCATGTTGAGCTTCTCGTCCACCAGCATCCCCAAGTCCTTCTGCTCAGGGCTGCTCTCAAGCCATTCTCCACTCAGCCTGTATTTGTGACTGGGATTGCCGTGACCCAGGTGCAGGACCTTGCACTTGGCCTCTTTGAACTTCATGAGGTTTGCACAGGCCCACCTCTCAAGCCTGTCAAGGTCCCTCTCAATGGCATCTCCTCCCTCCAGCGTATCGACCGCACCACACAGCTTGGTGTCATTGGCAAACTTGCTGAGGGTGCCCTCAATCCCACTGTCCATGTCACTGACAAAGATGTTAAACAGCACTAGTCCCAGTACTGACCCCTCAGGAACGTCACTCGTCACTGGTTTCCATGTGGACATTGAGCCATTGACTGCAACCCTTTGAGTGCGGCCATCTAGCCAGTTCCTTATCCACCAAGTGGTCCATCCATCAAATCCATGCCTTTCCAATTTAGAGACCAGGATGTCATGCGGGACAGTGTCAAATGCTTTGCATAAGTCCAGGTAGATGACATCAGTTGATCTCTCCTTATCTACCAATGCTATGGCAACATCATAGAAGGCCACCAAAATTGTCAGGCACAATTTGCCTCTGTTGAATCCATGTTGGCTGTCACCAATCATCTCCTTATTTTTCATGTGCCTTATCAGAGTTTCCAGGAGGATCTGCTCCATGATCTTGCCAGGCACAGAGGTGAGACTCACCAGTCTGCAGTTCCCCAGGTCTTCCTTTTTTCCCTTTTTGAAAATGGGGGTTATGTTTCCCCTTTTCCAATCAGTGGGAACTTCACCAGACTGCCACAACTTTTCAAATATAATGGAAAGGGGCTTTGCAACTTCATCCACCAGTTCCCTCAGGACCCATGGATAGACTTTATCAGGTCAAATGGTCTTGCGTACCTTCAGGTTCCTCAGATAGTCTCTAACATGATCTTCTCCTACAGTGGGCAGTTCTTCATTCCCATAGCCTGGTTTTACCTTCTGCAACTTGGGCAGTGTGGTTAGAGCCCTTGCCAGTGAAGACCAAGGTGAAAAAGTCATTCAGTACCTCAAGATTTTTAGTGAGAGCAATGTGATTGAATATGCTTCATTAATCTTGATTTAACACTTTGAGATTCAGAGATTCAAAGGTCTGGTTCTAAATTGAGTTTATTTCAATACTTTGTTTTAATGGCAGTCATAGTCTAAAAAAAAAAAACCCTCAAAGATACATAGATCAAAATGGAAGAATTGCATCATTGGCTGTGCTTAATACCAAATCATGATCCCATCCACTAATTATGCAAAGGTTTTTGTTAAAATTCATCTAGTGAATTTCCATCTTCCTTGATGCCACTCAGTTATTCTTGCATTTTTGCATTTTTAACAAATGCATTCAAGACCCACTGAAATACTTTGTAAGATTTGTAAACAGGTTCGATAATTCTGTTTCCAAGTTTGTAAAGTGTACAGGTATGAGAGTTTTTAGCAGGGGGCAACAAAACATATTTTTCAGCAACAAAATCACATAACAATGGAAACATTTCCAAACACACGTTTTCAAAATGCTGTCTCCATAGTATGATTTCCTTCTGCAAAGCAGTTAATTTCTCACTCATTCTTAAAGGTGTTACCTTACCTTGAAGGACAGATTAAGTGTCATTATTTTACCAAAAATATTTGCTAGGTAGCATACTAGCGACTGCCACTTGTCATCACAGAAAAGGTCAGTGAAATTAGGAATACTTGTCTTTTTGTAAAAGAAAAAATCATAACTCATCTTTAAGTTCAACAACTCCTTTAAAGGAATTTGTGACAAGATAACCAGCAAACCTCTGTGCGGTACAAAAGATCTTCATGGTCACAGCCCATCTCAATATAAACTATTCTGAAGATTCTACTATTTAAAGATTTGTTTTATAAAATTTACCACATTGATGACATCCTGTAGAACTTTATGCACTTCTGGCTCCAATGTCTTTCTGCCATAGCATGCTTATGAATGATGCAGTGAATGAATTTCATGCATGGTGCTATCTTTTTTTATTCTAGTCAAAGAAGCCGTTCCATCAGTGGCTACACTTGACCAGTTTTTCCATAAAGCATTATTTTTATTAAAGGAGTCATTTACTGTTGAAAATATATTTCCTCCAATACATCTTTCCTTTAGTGGCTCAGAAAAAGGTAGTTCTTCATCTATTTCATTATTAAAACAGAATCTAGCAAATACCATAAGCTGAGATATATTAAAAATCTGTACTTTCGTCCAGATCTATAGCAAATCTCCCACACTGCATAACTTGTTCTACTACTTGTGTCTACAAATCTTCAGCAATGTTTTCCATGGGCCTTCCAACAGTATTTGCTGACAAAGAAATGCATTTTAGTTTGTTACAATATAATTTTTCATGCCATTTTTACCACAGCAGGAAGAACAATTGTTTCCCAATTGGTCTGTGGCTTTTTCTCTTTCACTATTGAATAAGAGAAGGCTTCTGAGTCTTCTAAGCATGGATCATTGCATTTTGCAGGGTACCGGATTGAGTAATGCATGACTTGAAACTTCACTCAAAAAACTGTAGAGGTTTCTATTCCTGATCTGGATACTTAGTTTTTACGTTTCTTGCTAAGTGTACTGCTTTCATACTATCATTAACTAATATCTCAAAGCAAAATAGACATTTCAGGCAAAGTTCATCATTAACAATAATGGATGTAAATTCATATTTTGAATACTCTTCCTGATAATTTGGAATTTTTTTGGCCAACTTGTCAAATCGGATTAGACCATCATCATTTTTACCCCGTAATATGGCTGATGAAGAGCTTGTACTAGAAGTTTCAGCTCTGCCATTTTCTTGTTGATCCCTTGTGCTTGCATTACTAGTATTATCTTGAATCTGCAGTTTCTTTGAGGGAATCTTTTTAAGCCACTTGCCCATTTTGTGAGGGTTAGGTTAGTTAAAACCAGATAACGTAACACATAAATGTACTTAACTGGGTGCACAAACTGCAATACACAGTAATACACTAAAAGCAAGCGAATAAGTGAGGTTGCCACTGTGAATCCCTCCGTATTGAGAAACACCCACTCTTTCCTCAGGACACCTCACATACGTACGTGACGCAGGACCCTCTGATACAGACTGAGTTAGGGCACCAGGGTCAATCTGTATATTAAATATTGGTAAAGCTTACTTTCTTTCTCACTTTTTTTAGATAAAAATAAATACTGTTTCCTTCACATACTCCAATGGATTATCTTGTGTACTCCCAGGCTGCACACCCCCCACTTTTGAGACAGCTGCCATATAGGGTTTTGGCCCAAATGGCATTCTCACCAACAATGCCACTGTACAGGGCAAGTGACAGAAGAGACAAAGGACTGTTCCAAATAGGCAGTCTGGTTGCACCCGTGACATTTTGGTGGGGAAAAGAGTTTAGCCGTATGTATTAGAGCCAGGCTATGAAATTTAGCCTCACAGCCAAAGACGACCTGTCCCTTTCTATTTTGTAATACAGATATAGCACCAGTGACAAGGCCAGAATCATACCTGTAAAGGACGCAACTTGCATATGCTACTGCTTAAAGCCAGAGCAATAGTATCAGTAGCTACTTCTTGCTTGAACTGATAAAAAAAGAAGAGAGTACCTTAAGTTCCATTAGTTCCTGTGTGTTAGATGGTGTAGTAAGGGCTTTTTCTGATATTCTCTCGAACTCATCGCATAGTCTGAAAAATACATAAAATAATGAGTTTGGCATGTGTGTTTTGTTTTAATCATCCTTGGGCATATCGCATACATTTATAATAGCAAAAATGAGATCAACATACCCTTTAAGGATTAAAAAAAATTCTATAGTGGAAACAAAATTAAGTACATTTCAATACACATTTTCAGTTTGAGAGTTACCTCACATTTATGTCTTGATGATCTTTGAACATTTTGGAAATAACTTTTTCACAAATACTATCCGCTCGCTTTACCAAAGCGCTTATTAATCCATCACAATGCAATTCAAACATTCCTAGACGGAGATACTGCAATACAAATATAACAGTTGTCAGAACACTGAATAGCTTTTACCTATTTTCTCTCACTGTCTTAAGCAGAATGTCAGGGATCTCACCTAGGAATTTAGTTAAATCATAAAATGCTTTTAAAACCTGCAAGTGAAAAAGGGAAAGAAAAAGTTATAGTTGCTAATAACTGTTCTTCTGTATATGCACATTGAACTTTGTATAAATCTTACTTCCTTCGCCTTTTACCTTGACAAATAATCTGCTTCCTGAAAAAGGAAGGGCATCTACTGTCTGTAGCAGTGAATGTCATCCAGTGAAATTACAGAGTTTGAGATGTACCTAAAGTGCGGTAATCTTGCTTTACCATTAAAGACACGTGACATTCCTTAGGATTAAGTACTAGTTTGTCCAGAACTTGGGTTTGCACTGAATTCTAGGAGAAAAACACTTTAAGCAAAACCACTTTAGCCTTCTGAGTTCTTTTTCAGAATGGACAGACAAAGGATTCTCACCACAGAATATCCTTACAGGGACAAAAAAAACGTGGCTCATGTTAAGGATGGATCCTCTCTCTGCCTTAGAAGCAGTTTGGAGATGGCTGGACCCACACTTTCTTTTACACTTCACTCTAAGAACATACTCTGAAGTAGAATCATAGAATCTTCATGGTTGGGAAGGACCTTTGAGATCATCGTGTCCAACCATACACACACAAATAATACCCCCTACAATCTCTGTCACTAGAGCATGTACATACACTTCTGAACTGCCTTCAGAAGTCCCAAGACAATTACTAGCAAAAATAATTGTCTGACTTAAGTATGGCAAATACACCCCAGAAAAACTTTTTCTGAAAAAAATAATTTTATTTCACTTTAATTATCTCACAGCTAATTATCATCACCTTTGACTTACAACATTCCTACTACAAAATCAACATTAAAATGACATCCATATCTTATAATGAATATTATTATAATTTACCTTCCTAGAAGTGTATTTTATTTCCTTAGCAAGTTTTTGGTACTTTATAATTTCCATTTTCATTTCTTCAAAGGTATGTTCCTCTGTCAGGAATTGATCAATATCTTGTTCAGCTTGTTTGTTTATGAGGAAGCTATACTTATCATACATCTTGAGATGTCCCAGAGATGCTGCACTTTCTTTGATAATTTCTTCTCTGATCCTTTTCTTATGTTCATCCAAGATCTCACGTAGGATGACGGGCTTCAAGACAGTTGATGAGGACTCACCTTTTGGCTTTGAAAAAAAAACCACAAAGAAACCCATACACATTTTCAACTTACAGTTGTCTGTAGTTCAGTTATGTCATGGAAATAAAACAGTATAGAAAAATCAACCTAATGTTACTTTAAAATCTTTCTAATTAAAGTCTGATTACAAACCTAATTTTGTATATACAGCTATTTACATTCTGATCACAGATTTTTTTTGAATCCTAGGTTATGGATGTTTGCCTCCATCAGGTAAGAAATCAGAGCTGCTTCATTCAGAAACTCAGGAGTCCACATACTTATCCACCCAAGGCAATCCTAACAACAATTTTAAATTTAATCTACATGGATTTTATTTTTTCCTGAACCACAGGCACAATTTCAATTTTGCTATCAACTGATGAATCTGTAAGATTAGAAAATGGAAAGCACTTTCGTGCAACTCCACAGAAGATCTAGAGCCTTGCTCTTGTGCATTTAGACACGCCTGAGATGTGTCTTTTGTCTGTTCACATGTTGTTGATTAGTGCTTTTATAAAGCACAGCACACTACTCAGGTTTCTGTTGGTCATGTGCCCAAGCATATTAACAAAAATTTTGAGGACTGGTATCTTTACTTAAAATTCAAGTTGGTGTTAACCAGAAAGGGCAACAGAATGTCCAAATTATATTCCTTCAGGAAAAAAGAAATTTTCACCTTCCACAGCTCTCTGGAAAATTATCAAGAGGCACCACAGAGCATTACTTTCACTCTCTATACATTAAAAAATTAAGACTGCTACACTGAAAGTAACATGCTATTCTAAACCAAGAAGGTACGTTATTATTATTTCACAAAATCTTTTTACTCAGTCTGGACTGTTTCCTGTTTGACCAACTAAAATATAAACTGCTTAAAAATTATGGCTTCAATTTTTTTTAAAGGATAATCTATTCAAAAGTTTCTATATTTAAAGAGACAGTACCCTTCCCAGTATCAAAATAGAATATATTATACAGAATATTGCAGAAATGTGTTTAAAATTTAAATGCATCAATTTTGTTTGTAGTACATTAGTAGTAGCTGTTGCATAAAATAACTCATAGAAGAAACTAATTAATTATTGGCTTTTTATTTGCTTAGAGAACAGTGATTGGGCCTTTCATTAATAAAATTTAGATGATTTCAAAGTGTTCCATATATCATGAAAGAGTATTATAATATTACTATATATGAGTTCTGACAATAGGGCTATTTATTAAAATACCTAGGAACTACACGTAGCAACAATATGATAAAACAAAACCCATGAGAATTGTAATTTCTTACCCACTTCGAAAATAATTTGGTCTCAACTCTTGGTATATCACTGACTGCTTCAATCATAAGAGCATAAACATTCGATAATATGTCCTTGAAGTCATTAAAGTCAGGTTCAAATTTAATACCATCATTCTGAAGGATCAGCCTCAGGATAAAACCTGGGTGTTTGTAGGCTTGGACGGATTTCTAACACACACACAAAAAAAAAAAAGGAAAGTAACATATTAGTTAACCTAAGTACATCTCTGATAAAAGTCACATAAACTGATGTTCATTAAGACGAAATACAGGCACAAGAGACATCCTCTAAACACCAGAGGCAACAACTTTTTATAAAGTTGTTTGCATAGACTGAGGCAGAGTAGCTTTGCAGTAGCAGCCATCATAAGTGTAGCAATACATGAATACAGAAATACAGCAGTACATTCGTCATCTGGACCAGTCAATGAATCTACTAACATTTTAAAAAAAAAAAAAAAAAAAAAGAGAGAGAAAAGAGTGTTACATCCAATTTTGTTGCTAAACAAGAATCTGATCCACAAAAACCAATCTAAGTATTATGAGGGTTATATTTGCAGTATGTATTCCCACGTATTCCAGTATGAAAACATGCTTTTGTCCTTGGTGGCATAATTTGATTCTTCATCCTATCTATAATCTGGATTAGACATCTCTTAACTTTCCTGCATCTGCTAACGTATTCTAACTACACTAAATTTTAATTAGGAAACACGAGGAAGCATTTTATCACTACCAGGTAGCATAGGATGACCATTAGGAAGGTTAAGATTAGTGTCCTGGTTTGAGTGACACAGGACTAATTTATCTTCTAATGCCTGGGAAAACTGCACTTTTAGAAGGCTCTAGTGTCTGAATTTGTGAAAATATTTACTTTACAGCCAGCTATGGTATGTGGGTTTAAAAGTCTTAGAGTTTTTGAGTTAGCCAGGTTCAGGGATGAGGAGCAGCGAGACCTGGGTATTTGACAAGCTGGCCAAGAGGATTATTTCATACCATGAACACCACAATCAATGTAAATTAGAAAGTTTGCTGAGAAGTTCTCTCTCTCCTTTGATAGCTGTGATCCTGAGAACTTCTTGCCCCAGTGCTGGACCCCTGAGGCCTTCTCCCCCAAGCCCCAGCGCTTGCAGCCTCTGAGATTTGCTGTTCACTGCTGAGAGCACACAGCTTCCTACTGATAGAACTGTCTGAGTATAATCCTTGTATATTTTATATTGGTATCAGTATCAATATTGGTTCTTTAGTGTTATTAATGTTAATTATCTAGTCTTATTCTATTAAATCCCTTTATATTTCAGCCCTCCGATTTCCTTGCTTTTTCCCAATTACCCTTCCCGGGTGGGGAGGGGTCATCAGCTGGTAGAATAATTGTCTGAACTACAATAAATTGTTGCACGTTCCTCAAACCACAACAATTAGAAAATAAGTACCTATTACTAATAAGAACAGAAAATACTACTGCAGACATCAAAGGTCATTTAACTCAGAAGTATACAAAGCAATTACAGGGGAGTGGGAATGAAAAAAATATACTCTGTTTCCACATGATTCCTTACTTCCTTGTATTCTCTGTGTGTTTTTTCATCAATATTACCTGGAGCCAGAGTTCTGAGGATATTTGATGGCAAGGCTGTATTAACAAAAAGCTGAACGAAGATCCAGTTGCACTCCAAGACATCAAATATCAACAAGAAATATTTACCTCTACAACAGACATTATCTGAGTGCAAAAGGAAACTCCTTCCTTCTTACTTTTTTTTCCCCAAAGAACTGTTCTGCCAAAGCGTGTAGTAAACACCTGCTAATAGCAGAGAGAAGATGAGACTCCCTTCACAGATGGGTATTATGGAGAGAGAGCGCTAGTGCAAGATGCAAATGGCTTTTTTATTAATGAATTTCTACTGTATGTCTAACTGACTGCAGCATGTTCTTAAGGATAACAGATTTAAAATATGTTGATATTTCCCTTCTTACATGACAAAAAAAACCCCTGTTATTTTAAATCTACTTAATAAATAATGCATTCCTAAAACAGTATTCTTTTTTTTCCAGAAGGCACCTGCTACCAGACTTCATACTTATTTTTTCTATCTTTTTTTTTTTTCCAAAGAAGCAAAATAAACAGGAAATAAATTGTCTATACATGGAAAACAATGCTGCTAGTGTGCATGTGAAAGACTACTTACTGCAGGTTGAACAATTAAATCTGTAAAGTCTTGAATTGAATGCAAAAGCAAATGTTGCAGTTGATGAGTCATTAAAGTGGCAGCACAATCGAAGAAAGACTCTAATTTAGTAATGCTGGCATTGCTGGGAACTTGTTTTCGTTTATTACCTTGGTAAAAGATTTTCTGCACTTCTGGAAACCACCTTAAAAGAACACAATATTTTTAATTTTTTCAAGTTATTAGCATTAATAAACCTGTGGTTTCAAGTTGATTGCTATAAATGCTTATATTACATGCAGTTAAAAGTTGCTGCAGTATACTTGAAAAACTATAGTTTAACTTAAGTAGGTCATATGGTAGTATCTTTAAATTCTAAGGAACTGTGTCTCTGAAAATGTTATCTATTATTGCAGAACCATATTTAAAATATAACACATTATGATAGACAGATTTGCTATCTTGCTTCGGTCTCCTACTTCTCAGGCCAGAAAGGCTTCACAGGCAGCACATTTAGTCCCAGAAGATCGTGCAGTTTGTTATACATCCTTGTAACCAGTAGATGTTAAGATGTGGAAGTAATCCAAAGGGAATTCTGCCTAGTTGCAACCAAATTGAAATTAGCTCTGGCATTGCTGGGAAACAGGAAGGAAAGAAGAGTGCAGCAGAAAGAACAGAACGGCATCTTCAAGGTCAGAAAGAAATACATCCAAAAATGGTAAAGGCAATACATAACAGAATCATAGACAAGTACAGAAATAAGAACTTTCAATGTTAACAGAATGAAGAAACAAGTATTTGAGACTACAGTAGTCTTGACAGTTGTATTATTTAATTAAAACCTGAAATAGTAAAAATGCAGTAATACATAACTGCAGGAATCAAGCATTATTGGTTAAAGAAAGATCAGATGTGTACAAACAATACAATTTGGCCTCAAATATCTAAAAAAGGCCTAGCAATTTTGATGCTTTATTTGAAAACTTAGCTGCAGCATACTGAGTGCACTACCAAGAAAACTGCCTTTCTTCTTTTAAAATGTCTCAGACTGAATATAGAAACATTATTATATCCAAATATTTTACTTTTGAAAATCTTAATCATAACCTCTAAAGTGAGCGGATCTCATTAATACAACATTTTTCGGATGACTCCACTCGGATAAACAGCTTCGAAACTGAGAATATACAAACTGAAATTCCAAAATTATCAACAGATGTTCTACAGAGATACTGTTACTGATGTGATACTAGGTTAATCTTCCAATAAATAAGACACTTCCTTTGTGCGAAGCATGGATGGGTAAAGTCTTATATAATAAAATTTATATCAGTTTGTATTCTAAAATGTCAGAAATTATTTATAGTAGCAATATTGTATTTTCTCATTTATCCGCACCAATGAGACCACAAAAAAAAGCTTTTGTCATAACAGACCAAAACACATATATTGTTAATGGCCCTCTAAGAAGTGAGCAAAATACGTCACACCAAAATGCAGAATAAGAAAACTGCACAAATCATGATAACACACTCAATATTTACACAGCAGTTTTCGTTCATAGGCCTCAAAGCATTTCACAACATTGCATCTCTTTCTTTAATATGTATTATTAAAATGGGTTTTTATTTCTCTCTCCAGAAAGTTCAGAGTTTCAAAAGCACCTGAAGTTAAAAATTTCCCTGTAACTTAAAAAATACGGATACACTAGATCATACTTCTTCGATAAAATCGCTTTGGATTTTCCAATTTCTTTCATGACTTGATTTTGGAAAAATGAGAGTTCCTCAGCTTCTCGTTTGTTGTGAAATATTTCTGTATCAAGAAGGCGTAAATTTCTGAAACAGAATATAACATGAATATTTTAGGAGCATGTTCACTGTATCTTGTTTTTTATGTTATGTTTATAATGTTATTTTCAGAAATTAGCTTCTATTGTTTCAGAACAACCAAATATAAGCACTGCAGTACTGTTCGTTTGCATGGTCTTCAACTGAAGTAGTAATTATGTATTTGATTAATAACTATTTTCAGAATCAGAGTTTGTATATATGTTACTCATTACATATAGGATCAAACATTTAAAATTCTGAATGCATTAAATAGCATTCCTTTCTAGGACTGGGTGGATTTTTGCAAATATTATAAAATAATCTAGAAATAAATAAATAAACATTGAAACCTAGCTTCAAAATAATTTTAAGTTTTTATATTTTTAAAGACATTGTCTGAATTTTGTCTCCTACTTAGCAGATACAACAAAAATTTAAAAACAAACAAACTAAAAAATCCAACATAAAAACCCAAACAAACCCACAAAACACTCCCTGCAACTTCTTACAGCACCTGGCCTGGACAGGTCAGTTCATTCTCTTTACTATCACCAGTCAAGAAATAAGTGAGCAGTTTTGTCTGCTCTGGGAAGAAGAAAACAGCAGCCCATCTAATGCCTTTTTCCCTGGTTAATCAGATAAGAGGAAAAACATAAGCGCCCTGCTAGGCAAGACAGCAACCCTTCCCTGTTTGGGAGACAGACTGTTTTGAATATTCTTGCCCTGAGAAAGACCAAAAAAAAGTGTCAAATTTAAACTGAGATTAGGGAATACGCTAAAAGCAAGAAAGACTATTTAAAAAAATGGACGTCATATCCAAAATTAAATTATTTTTCAAACATGTCAGAAGCATGAAGCTTGCCAGAGTCTAAGATAACAAAAAGAAAATAAAATAAAATTAAAAAAAAAAAAAAGAGAGGCCTTAGAGAAGATAAGATCCTAGCAGCTCCATTCTGGAGCCTTTTTATACAATGAACATTCTACACAATGCCTCAAATTGAATTGTCAGTGGAACAGGCTGTAGGAAAAAAAAAAACAAAAAAGAAAATTAAAAATTGCCACGTCCAGATGGCATTTCACTCGAGCTCTAAAGAAAATCAAGTACAAACCAGCTAAACTATTCAACTTGCATGTGTAGCTTCTTGCTTAAATTTGCCTAGATACCAAAGGAAATTAAGATGGCAAAGTGCTCCATGTGATTTCTGGGCAAGTACAGATAAGAAACCTTGACCGCTATAGAGGAAAAGTTGGCAGAAACTCTTTGAAGCATTAAATTAGTGGGAAAACAGACAAATACATTTGTGATAATGGCTTTTTGAACAAAGCCATTATTATCCATGTTCAGTGTTCAGATGTATATATTGTAGCAGTCCCAAATCCAGTGGGGCAACTTGGAAATCTAGATTCTGAAGTCATCAAGCAGCTGACTTAAGAGATACAGAAAATACTTACTTAAATGAGGTCTCCCATAAGTTCAGAACAGCAAGCATTGAAGGATTTATTGCATGCAAATTTTCTTTCAGGTAACGGCATGCTGACAAGAAAGACTTGTTCCAAGGTTTTGGCACTACTTCTATTCTAAAAAAAAAAAAAAAAAAAAAAAAAAAAAAAAACCAAAAAAACAAAAACACAACAAAAAACCCAACAAGAAACAGTGAGATGAACATAGCTTTGCTAAGAAGCAAAATATTTATACGTTTACTTTAAGATAATTATTTGCATCTCAGAAAGCACAGAATTCAGGTGATAAATCTAGCTTTCTACACATTATTCAGATATCAAAAAAAGTCTTCAAATATTGACCACTGTATAAAAAAAAAATTAATATATGAGAAATATTGGCCAAATCCTAAGAGATCTGTAACCTATTCATGGTCCCTTATATTTAGCATGTAACAAAATCACTATACATATATAATTAATTTAGACAATTAATATGCAATTTTCTACAATATGTTTATCCTCATCACATCAAATCTGTAAAAATTCTGGTATTGGTCGTTGCTAAGCAACCAAGGCCTTTTCTGCTCCTCATACCACCCCACCAGCGAGCAGGCTGGGAGGGTACAAGAAGCTGGGATGGGATACAGCTGGGACAGCTGACCCCAATTGACCAAAGGGCTATTCCATGCCACGTGGCATCATGTTCAGTATATAAAGCTGGGGGAAGGAGGAGGAAGGGGTGGACATTCAGAGTTATGGTGTTTGTCTTCTCAAGTAACCATTATGCGTGATGTAGCCCTGCTTTCCTGGAGATGGCTGAACACCTGCCTGCCGACAGGAGGCAGTGAATGAATTCCTTGTTTTGCTTTGCTTGCTTGTGCGGATTTTGCTTTACCTATTAAACTGTCTTTATCTCAACCCATGAGATTTCTCACTTTTACTCTTCCGATTCTCTTCCCCATCCAAACTGGGGGAAGTGAGCAAGCAGCTGCACGTTTTTGGCTGGGGTTAAACCACAACACAAGAGAAAAATAAAAACACTTGTGACAAATTTCTCATATATTTGTAATACTTTTGTTCCCATTTTGATAATGAACTATTAAAAAAAATAATTCTGATTCAAAATAAAACTTTTATCTATTTCTCACTGAATCTGTATTCCAGTTTTTCCACATCTATCTTACATATTTCTTTAGAAGAAAGTTTCATATTTCAAATACTGTTAAGGGAATAAAACTGCTTTACCAATGATAATTCTAGTAGGAGAATTTTGTACTTTTGGATTTGCATGTAAGCATGTGGCATAAGCTTATATACAAACTACTGTTACATCCTACACAGCTCCTAGCAGATATGGAAGATCTACAAAGAATCAGATGTCGGATGGCCTCTTACCTAGGGGACATAATAACAATAAATTCATCAAATATTACTTCTGTTTTTTAAGATGCAAGTGGCTTAAGAAACATCTGTCAAAGTTACCCCTTCTATTTTATTCTAATGCCTACCATTTGATATTTGAAAGTATCTATCTCAAACTACAAGCCAGAAATCATTTATAACCAAACCTTTTCTGACCTTTCACTCAGTAATACTACCCCCAAAACAGAGCCTGGTTGATATTGGTGGAAATGTTCTGTTTCTGAAGCGTTTGTAAGACATCATTCCTCTACAAGGTAAATTTATTTTACGTTTTGGGCTATAACTGTGAAAGAGGTACCTCTTCACTTTCACATCTTAGGGAGAATTAAAGCATGTTCTAGAAAAGTTGATATTAAGTTGTCTGATCCACACTGGACAGATGTGTGATCCTGGGAGAAGCACTATACTTGCTTTCAGTAGACTGCAGAGTTTTTAAGGCAAGTGTGAATGGAATGGAGATAGTCCATTACTCTAAATAAAGGCCACATCTATCCACTTCAGTATAGAGGTTGCTACATACTGAAAAACTCAGCCAGAAAAATCTACCAGTGTTTATACTACATATTGCTGAATTGTTCAGAGGATCAAAGCAGTCTGTATTTATTACATTCTTAAATGTGTATGTATTGAGCCAAACTGTCACAACCTGTAAATAAGACAGAGCTTCAGTGACATCTGTGTGGAACATGACATTGTTCCATTTATTACAATGCAGTTTTATACAACGGCATTTGGCCTACTACATCCCATTTTCAAAGGCTGTGGGATTAATTGAGACTTCTTACCAGTTAAACACTGCTAAACAAAACTAATTCCAAACAACCTTTCAAGGTAGACACATATTTTCCAGGGTTTTTCCAAAGACACTGTATAATCATTACTTGAATTTACATGACTAATAACTAAGTCTTATTTACAGCTGACACTGACTACCACTATTAAGACTGCTCCTTATGCATGCTATTCTACCCCACTGTTTTCTAGTCATTGTTTTTGAATAAATATATTTTCTTACTCTGCACGATGAGGAGGAAGAAAATCTTTCTTCTTGTCTTCATCTTTTTCCCTGCTGTCTCTTAAAACAAAGTCAACTGAAAAAAAGTATAGGGGAAAAAAAGAGAAAGGAAAGAAAAGCCAAAGTAAGCTTAGCAAAGGAACAGAATCATAGGATCATTTGGACAGGAAAAGACCCTTAAGACCATCAAGTCCAATCGTAAACCCAACACTGCCAACCAAGTCCTCCACTAAACCATGTCCCTAAGCGCCAAGGATGGTCACTCAACCACTTCCGTGGGCAGCCTGTTCCAATGCTTGACAATCCTTTTGTGAAGAATTTTTTCCTAGTATCCAACCTAAACCTCCCTTGAGGTTACTGAGGCTATTTCCTCTTGTCCTATCGCTTGATACTTGTGAGAAGAGACCAACACCTACCTTGCTGCAATCTCCTTTCAGGTAGTTGTAGAGAGCGATAAGAACTAACGTAAGCCTCCTAAACCCCAGTTCCCTCAGTCACTTCTCATAAGACTTGTTCTCTGTCTAGACCCTTCACCAGCTTCATTGATCTTTGGACATGCTCCAGTACCTCAATATCTCAACTAAAACATCCAAATGCACAACTCATTGAAATGAAGTTTTATCTAGATATACACGAAAAGGGATTTAGGAGAAAGGTACACTGTTAAGTAGGGATTTATAAAATAAAATGTTTTTTAAAAGTGTTGAAAGATCAGAAATACTGAGTAATACTAGCTTTGATCATTACAAGGATAAGAAAGCCTGAGTATTCTTTTTATTAAAATGTGCCTCTAACATCCAGGAGAGCACTTTTATATAACTCTTACACAATGGTAGCTCTCAGCCCTCAACAGCACTCAACAATGAATGGTTCTGAATATTAGCAATTTAGGAGAAAATGCAAGTAAACTCCCAGAAATGTACCTATAGCCTTTTTTACACTCAAAAGATAGTCTTCTTTGACTTCATCAGTCAGTGAATGTATACTTTCATCAAGTACTTTCAGACATTGTGGAATTAAAGCTAAGATGTGGTCTAGCCATGATTCATCCATCGGGGCCACATTTGCTGTATCAATTCCATGGCGAATGTAATAGTAGTATTTCTGCAGGATGAAAGAATAAAATGCATCGGTTAAGTCCAGCACTAGAAAGACATTGCTACTACAGGTTTAGCTAGACATATGGGCTTATTTAGTACAAATAAATGTAACTATTTTTAGTTTGTACTGATTTATGTTGTATATTCCATATGCATCACTAGATCTGATGTAAATACCTTCATATCAGCCTGCCAAATACTAGCTGGCACAATAGTAATAAAAAGCTGACTAGATAGAAAAACAGAGTATAGTGGCATAAGTCTCTTTCCATTTCTCTAATAAGAGCTAAATAACAAAAATGTCATTGAAGAATGGACATAACTCATAGAATTCTGGTTTTTGTTTTGGTTTTGCTTTTACAATTCTACAATTCTGGAAAGATGCCTCTCCTTTACACTGTTCCAGTAGCAATCTTTTCCTTAAATAAATTTTAAATTTGTCTATCTCATCATTCCAGTGCTGCCATTATTATCCATTAGCTCTGGGGCTGCATCACGTATTCAAAAAGCAAGCCATGCATTCTGCAGAGTTTTGTGTGGATATGCAATGTACAGCTAATGCATTGCTTGAAAATATGAATGTATAACCACATATAAGTACATCTGCTTGTATGCCAGTATTTACTTAGGCACATGAAATCTGATTAACAAAACCTCAGAGCATTAAAGGAAACATAGATGAAGAAACGTTATCAGCTGAAATTCAAAGAAATGCAGAATGGAATATAAACTGGAAGATCACCAATGTCAGGAAGTAACACATGAATTTATTTCAGTTGGTTTATCCACAAATTAACTTAATATATTTTAAATAGATTTTGTATACAAAATTTTGTATACAATTGTGTCATGTGAAGTATCTTAAACCAGAATGAGAATGAAAAACATTCTAGCTCTTAGATGAGGGTAATCCAAAGAGAATTGTCTTACGGATTCTGTCTGCTCAGATAAAGCAGTGCATCCGCCCTTGCAAGTTATTCTTGCCTTCAGCAAGTGTATAAAATATTAATTTATTACTTCCTGACATTGGTTATCCTCCAGTTACTATTCCATTCTGCAATTCTTTGAATCATCCGTACATTCCTAATGCTCCATTCTCAATAGTAACATCATAAATAATACTTTGTATGAAACTAATAGTGGAAGAATATGTCACTGTTAGTCATCTCTCATTGTGTCAATATTTACAATAAATGACTGGCACTGTATTTCATTTAAAACTCTAGGAAACAGTCTTTAGCTACCAAAATATCTTTCTCTATTAGTGTAGAAGAAACTGCTCTTGGAGGCTGGGTTCCATCAAGGGATGGAAGCTGTTCTTCAGTAAGGTCTTGCTGTCTAAGACAAAAAAAAGAAGAGTATGCGTCACATTCTTCACATACATTTCACTGGCATAAGTAATATATAGGCATCCTACATGTCAGTTGTGAACAAACAAAACCAAAAAAAGATAACTGCCCAAACTTTACAATGAGCACAAGATATTCTGATTCAAAAAGAAGACTGAAGCCTGTGGCCAAGTTTGTATTTTACCTGCTAAGGTTCAGCTTTTAAAATTTTTGGTATAGTTCATGCTCATACACATACTTTCAATTCGCAATCATCAAAATTTTAGAATAATTTAATTTAAAAATTTGGTTCATATATCAAAAAGGAAAAACACGTTATTCAGAGATAAGGAAACTCACAATATAATGTTAACAAGAGCACTTCTGAAACTTTCATGGTTTTTTTTCCGATGACTGCTGCTCTGCAATGTAGAAGTTGATGGTCCAGCACCTGCTTCATTATCTCTAGAATCCTGTATCTTGTGTCTCTTGCATCTCACATTCAAATATTCTCCTTGCAGAAAATACATTTTGAAATTAAGTTTAAAGAAGAAGTTCAAATATACCGCATATATGTTTACATTTCTGAGAGGTTTTCTTTAGTAGTACTAAAAATGTTAACCTTACCAGGTGAATACTCATTTTTTACAGTAAACTCATCTGACTCATCATCCTTCTGTTCTTTGCTCAGATGGAATGAAGGACAAGTCTGCTGCCATAGTGGTTTAGACCTTGCCTGTAATATGTATTTTATATTTTAGTTTTACACTTCCTGTAGGTGCTACTAACACACACTTCAAGATTTCTTAAACATAGTAAATCAAAGAAACTGTAGCCTAATATACAGCAGGAATAAGGCAGCTTAAAAATGATACAATAAATGACCACCTATACGTTGCCCTCAAATTCTAAATATCCAGATCACTAGAGACAAGCATGTTAAACTTATCATAGAATGGTTTATGTTGGAAGGGACCTTAAAGGTCATCTAGTTCCAACCCCCCTGCCATGGGCAGGGACGCCTTCCACTAGACTTCTATGTAAATATTTGTAAACTTTCTAGTTGTATACCTTACTTAAATATTTTAAAAGTTGTTCAAATACTCTACTTTCAATGTTTCCCAAATACTGAAATATAAACAATGCTCCACATACAGATATAATACACATATATAATATACATACATAGTGCTGAGGGAGAGAGAATATATACCTCAGCATATATTTGAGTGAGAACCATGGCCTTTACATAACCAAGCTGTAACACATATTTGAAAATGAAAGAATACAAAAAAAGCCAGCAAAACTACCTGAGACAACTGTGGTAGTAAGTTCACTGTTCTCTTTGCCAGCTTCTCTTTGCCATTAGGACTAGGCTTGGAAAAAAAAAAAAAAAAAAAAAAAGGAAAAACACAACTAGACATTTAAATTACTCTTAATATTAATATTCTAGCTATAATTCCATTTTTACCTCTTATATAATAATTTTTACACATATAATTTCATGTCACTTTCCCTTTTCTTTCTAGAGTGTTTCCATGTTCAGCTTTCTCAAATGCTTTTGAAAAATCACTGAAAATTAATTTTAAGCTGGGAAGCATTTATGTTACCTTTTTGCCAAGATATACATTAAAGCATTATGAGAAATCATGAAATAATATAAATAAACAATTAATTATTATTCCCTTTCTTCAGTCAATTTTTTTTTTTAAAAAAAAAAAAGAGCCTTTTTTTTCTAATCCATAAACTTTCATTTAAGAGTGTCCAGTATTTTCTACTTTTCCATAACGGTGATTCCTCAGCATCAGACATCAAAGCTATCTATCCAAAAGCACACTCTGACCATGCCCAGAACTCTGGCTAGCACATTTTAGCAAGGTACAGTACCTTCCTATAAACAAACAAGACAACCTAGTTGCAAAGTTATTTAAATTGGCTCTAACACAACTGCCGTTGGCTATTCTTCTATTTCTCCTCTGTTTCACACCACCACCAATGCCACTGGCAACGCCCACGCCACCTCTTTCCATGCAGTTGCACTTGTAGTAATACTCCCTGTCTATGCTACAGCTGTCCTCTTTCTGCCTTGCGTCTTATGCAAAGGCTGTAACAGAGGAAAGACACAAAGCACAGAAAGGCTGTGTAGATGTACCCGAGCTGCCCTTAGCCAACCTGACTTGTTTATCAATACAGTTGCTGTGATGCAGAACTCACACAAGTTTTAGGCACTTAACTATTTACATGAATTTTGCAGTCAAGGATTAACTCTGGCAATTCTCAGGTGAGCTAAAAATCAAGTCAGGCTCCAAAGAAAACCTCCTTCAGAATACAGGAATCTGACAATGATAAAAAGGTTTGTGACCACCTGAGGAACCTGAACTATACAAGTCTATGGGACCTGATGAGATACACCCCAAAGTCCTGAGGGAATTGGCTGATGTAGGGTGGACTGTTCAGTGTATAAGGAACTGGCTGGATGGTCACATCCAGAGGGTGGTGGTCAATGGCTCGATGTCCAGATGGAGAGGGTTGACAAGTGGCGTCCCTCAGGGATCCGTATTGGGACCAGTGCTATTCAATATCTTCATCAATTATTTAGACAGTGGGATTAAGTGCACCCTCAGCAAGTTTGCCAATGGCACCAAGCTGAGTGGTGGGCTTGACAGGCCAGAGGGACGGGATGTCATCCAGAGGGACCTGGACGAGCTAAAGAGGTAGGCCTGAACAAACCTTACGAAATTCAACAAGGCTAAGTGCAAGGTCCTACACTTGGGTCAGGACAATCCTCGTTATCAATACAGGATGGGGCATGATATGATAGAGAGCAGCCCTGCAGAAAAGGACTTGGGGGTACTGGCAGATGAAAAGCTGGACATGAGCAAACAATGCACACTTGCAGCCTGGAAGGCCAATCGCATCCTGGGCTGCATCAAAAGAAGCGTGGCCAGGAGATCGAGAGGCGATTCTCCCCCTCTACTCTGCTCTCGTGAGACCCCACCTGGAGGACTGCATCCAGCTCTGGAGCCCTCGGCACAAGAAGGACATGGACCTGTTGGAGAGGGTCCAGAGGAGGGCCACAAAGATGATCCGAGGGCTGGAGCACCTCTGCTATGAAGACAGGCTGAGAGAGTTGGGGTTGTTCAGCCTGGAGAAGAGAGGGCTCCAGGGAGACCTTATAGCAGCCTTCCAGTACCTGAAGGGGGCCTCTAAGAAAGCTGGGGAGGGGCTGTTTGCAAGGGCATGTGGCGATAGGACGAGGGGCAATGGTTTTAAACTAGAGCAGGGTAGGTTTAGATCGGACATTAGGAAGAAGTTCTTTACTGTGAGGGTGGTGAGACACTGGAACAGGTTGCCCAGAGAGGTGGTGGAGGCCCCATCCCTGGAAACATTCAAGGCCAGGCTTGATGAGGCTGTGAGCAACCTGATCTAGTTGAAGATGTCCCTGCTTACTGCAGGGGGGTGGACTAGATCACCTTTAAAGGTCCCTTCCAACCCAACACATTCTATGATTCTAAATATGTATAGACATACATTATCTCTTAGCAATCTCTTCATAAACTAATCCGTGGTCCAACTTGCGAAAGGCGAGCAAAGTCATTCCAGCTCTAGGGACTTCTCCCCTGAACGTGATGGGGAGAAACTCCTTGACTATCACCTAGCTGCAAGAGGGAGTCGTACAATAAAATGTTTTCATTATCTTGTTTCAAAATCAACAGCACTAGTCCTTCAATGAACAAAAGATCCATCCTCTCCCTTTCTCTCCCCAAATGCGATTAAACACATCTGGCTTCCCTTTGAATAGAGATCAAAATACCTGCTCAATTAAGGCACTCTAAACACCAAGCAGGCCAATTTTTATATTTCTAATCTAGCGTTCTGGCAATCACAGAAAAGGTGACTGCCAAAGACTATGCCACAATAACCACATATCTCTTTTTGTCCCTCATTTAATGCTCTTGCCTGTTTATCTGGCAGTTAGGCATGGTCCATGTGCAAGGTTTTTCACATCTCAAAATTCTAACCCCTGTACCAGTCTCATAGTCCACAGGGACACAGATAATGAATTTATTTCAACATAAATGAGTGAAAAGCAGTATTATAACCAATACAGAAAGATTTACGTGACGAGCCTGCTTTTTGTCTGGTAATTGAAGCAATTGTAACTCTACTGGGAAAATATGAAGCCATGTATTTCTCTGTAGTCTAACACATTCAACTGCAAAAAGATTATTACCACAGACTGCATAACAGCTACCAGTCTTTTGTAATACTAGCATGAATACAACTCCTAATAGTGTATCCACACTGCATCATAAAGCTACTCCTTACCGAGCCAATAGGCCTACAGGATGCAGCATAGCCTATGGATAGAGTATGGATTGGCTTGGACACAGCTCTACACAAACACACTTTGATAGAATCATAGAATAAAAAATAGGCTGAAAATGGCCTCTGATGATCCACTCTCCTTCTCAAAGCAGTGCTAACTACAAAAATTTAGGTCAGATTCCACAGGGCACCCTGTCCAATTGAGATTTGATGACCTCTAAAGCCACTGCCCCTCTGGGCAACCTTCTCCCTTGCTTAATCATCTCACTGTGAAGACTGTCATCCTTATGCCTAGTCACAATTTCCCTCCCTGAAACTTGAGAGCGTTGCCTCTCCTGCTGCTGCACAGCACCAAGAGGAATCTGGCACCATTTTCTCTCTAGTTCAGGCACTGGAAGACAGTAACTACATTCCTCTGCCACCTTCTCTTCTCCAAGCTGAACACATGTAGTTCAGACTCTCCTCACACATCAAGTGCTCCAACCCCCTAATCATCTCAGTGGTGATCTGATGGACTCTGGTTTGTCAGCAACTTTACAGCTGCTGGAGTAGAGCTGGCTCAGGCAGTCATCTTAGGTGGTTCTGAACCTTGAGTATAGACATGCTCTTTGTTCTCCACATCTTGCCTAATGAGACTGAAATATAAAGCTCATTGTTTCTTTAGTCCAGATTCTAAAACAGATGGTGAATGCTATCTAATTAATACCCTCTGAAGGGAACAGAATAGAAAAAAAAAAAAAAAATAATTTTTTCAGTAGGAGAAAATGGTTTTGAATTCCTGGAACAGTATTATCTATTTCTCTCAGTGACAAGGTGCACAGTCTTAATTATTAGATTCCTGGTTAGAAACAAATAACAGAAACCTGGGCGTTTTTAACAAATAATAGGGCTACAAAAATGACTAAGACTATACCTTGTCTTCACGTACAACATTGCACAGTTTTGTTTAGATTTTCTTTTGTTGAAAAAAAAAAAAAAAAAAAGAATTCAGCACCACAACTTAAACCTCTGAGCTGCTGGTACTGATAAATTCAGCATTGAAATTCATTACACTGAAGACAGTGACAATATTTTAAAGTATTATACTGCAAACTTACTATTGCTGATAAGATGTACTAAAAAGAGAGTCCTGGACAATGAGGACTATCTCAGATAGTTATGAGCAGGCAACTCATACACTCGAATATGCACTTCAAGAAGAAAACCACCCAAAGAAAACTTGGTGAACTTTTAATTCACTGAAAGAAGTTAATAAATGGTTACACTTAAAATATCTCACACATTTCATTAGAAGAAAACAAATCTGAATGAGGATATCAAAACCAAAAGAGTCTAAAAGAACACGATTGACTTACTAACACGAGGACAACATGATTTAAGAGTGCAGTCTTCCTTTTAATTACATTAACCAACTACAACCCAATCAGGACACTAGAGAAATAATACAAATTAGTATCAGTTAATGCCCTCTGATCTAAAACCATGTTCATAGCTAGAAGTTTCTATCAGCATTTGTCTTCAGTATTTACAGTTCCTGCAATTCTGGAAACAAACTGAATTAAAATCCCTTCATGGTTCATGATTAAAAAAACAAAACAAAACAGAAATCCAAATAAACAAAAAAACCCAAACCAGGGACAGGGCTTATGACATAACATTTTCTAACATGCTCAAGACTGAAATGCGTTTCTGTGGTTTATAATAGGATACCTTTCGGAGAGAGTTACTCTCTCTGAAAACACTGCAGGGAACAGCAGCAGCCCAACCAAAACCATCTGTTTAAATTTGCACTGCTAAAATAATTAAAAGAAATCTGGGCAGCTGCAAGAAGGACTACGTTGCTTCTGAAAACCTCATTTAAGGAGTTCATAGCACAGACACCACGGTTTAACTTTTCTGAAGGGTATCAGTCACGACCAGCCCGCAACTCACGGGGCTGCGTACTGAAGCCTTTCTCTACGAACACCGCTGCCCCACCAGGTCCCCGCTTACAGAGTACAAGCACTAAATTAAGTACCAGGGATAAAAAACGTAATTTCAGAAGCTTAAGTCAACCTTGTTATTTAAGGTTTCAAAGCGAAACAACGTTTTCCAGATCAGAACAAGCTCCCCTCCGTTAGCCACACGCACCCGAGCGTTCTGCTCTCTGCCCCGCCGCTTCTCCTCAGCCCGCCCGCTGCTCCCCTCCCCGCCCCGCGCCGAGCCGGGGGCCGCGACGGGACCCTCAGCCCCCCGCCCGTCCACAGCCGGGGCAGACGCTGTCGGCTGCGGGCACAGCTCGGCCCGGGGGCTGCCCGGCTGCCGCCGCGTCCCCCTTAGCCCCCGGTACCTTCTGGGCGGCCATGCCTGCGCGGCCGTGTTGGGACGCCGCCGTTACCTGGCAGCGGCCAGCGCAGCCGTTGGCCGGCCGCCCGCCGCCGCCCTGGCCGCGCGCACAGCGACTCCCAACGGCCGGGCGCGAGCGGCGCCGGCCTCAACCGTCGCTGCCGCCCTTCTCCGGCAAAACACGGCGCGGCTAATTACAGCCGCCTCGTTAATCCTCCAGCTTGAACCAAAAGTGGTTTAAAGAAGAGGTATTGCTTTATTCAGCGTCGGGTGCTAGGTGGAAATCCATACATCTAGCACACCTTACCGGGGATATTCACCCATTACTTATGCACAAAAGATTCTCATAATTCCGCCTACCTAATACATAACTCCACCTAGGCTTACATCTTCATTAGGATGACCGAATAGCCTTTTTGCACATGCATATTAAATTTTGCAGCATCGGCAAGACACTTCTGCGCAGGCGTGAGTTCCTCGGTAGTTGTTTGGGGAGGGATACCCTTCCTCACATTATCCTTTTAAGGTGTTGAGTCATCTCAGGACAGTAAATTTGCCAACTTCTGTAAGTTTGCCAGCTTCTTGAGGATGATAAGGATGTTCCTTGAAGTAGCCACAGCTCTATCCTAATTGGTATAGGAGTATGTATTTTGACATAGGAGAGAACCTTGAAGTCATTAACTACTTGTTATTCTGTCCTTGCTGATTAACTGCTTCTGTCTTGTTATCAGTATTTGTAACATCAGCTCAGTGACTATGTTCTCACACAGTAAGAAGCTCAGTAGTCAACCATTTTCTCATGCAGTAAGAAAATCAGTAGGAAACAAACAACATTGTAGTCAGCACATGGTTATAAACAAAGCAGAGGCCTGTCTTTGGTCACAGCAGCACTTGGTGAAATACCCTGAAGGTTCAGCACAGCTGCCTGCTCAGGTGTTACTGATTGAAGACACAGTTAGTAGCTGATAAACAACAGAGAATGGATTACACCTGTGCTCATAGAATTGTCTAGGTCAGGAGGGTCCTTTAAAATCATCAAGTCCAGCCATCAACCTTACACTGCCCAAACCACCACTAAACCATGTCCCTAAGCACCAACCTCCTTTCAGGTAGCTGTAGAGAGCAATAAGGTCTCCCCTCAGCCTCCTTTTCTCCAGGCTAAACAACCCCGGCTCCCTCAGCTGCTCCTCCTGAGACTTGTTCTCCAGATCCTTCACCAGCTTTGTTGCCCTTCTCTGGACCCGCTCCAGCACCCCAATGTCTTTTTTGTGGTGAGGGACCCAAACCTGAACACAATACTCAAGGTGGGGCCTCACCAGTGCCAAGGACAGGGGGACATCACTTTCCTCGTCCAGCTGGCCACAGTATTCCTGATCCAGGCCAGGATGCTGTTGGCCTTCTCAGCCACCTGGGCACACTGCTGGCTCGTATTCAGCTGCCAGTCGACCAACACCCCAGGGTCCCTTTCTGCCAGGCAGCTCTCCAGCCACTCTTCCCCAAGCCTGTAGCGTTGCATGGTTGTTTTGAAGATATTGCAATGTATTTGCAGCTACAGGAAGTTGAATTTCACCTTTGCTGTTATTTCACTGAGATTGTCTTCCCGTAGAAAATGCTTGATACCCTTTTGAGGCCTGCCAATTTCAGGAAAATTATAGTTAAAATTGCTTTGAGTAGCATGTACCACGCACTGCTGTTTAGGCAGGCATTCCTTTCTACCTTTTAAATTCACTGATGTGTATCAATAAGCAAATGCAGCTGCTTGTCTTTAGGCAAAGCAGTGAGACATGTGTGCTTCAACTAAACATGCAAAACAACTCACCTGTGCTTGCAAAATCATTCTCAATGAGTTCTAGTGGCTGGACTGGAGTGTCTAAACCGCAACAGCAACAGAAGATTTTTCCGGTGCCACATCGTGCTTCAGCCCATCTCGTGCACAACAGACATAGTATTTAAACAATCTGCCACCACCTCTACACACCCCCAAAGTCAGTTAATTAAAGAATACAAGAAAATACAAATAAAAGTCTCTTTCTGTTTCATTGGTAGTCAATGGGTGTTCCATGCATTATGAATCTGACGCTTTGACCAATCTAAATACTGGTATGGTTTGTACGACTTCTAACACTTTGCTGTGAGCAGGTTTGGATTTCAATGGGATCTGAAACAGCTCTTGCAAAGTTAGGAAGTTTGTGAATTTTAAAGGAGAGGTTTTGTTATGTTTTCACAGTAGCAACACATAAAAGGCAGCACTACAGTTTACAGTGGAGTTAGCTTACTGGAAAACCCCTGTAAATGAGTTCCGGCCTGTAACCAACCTTGTGAACAGTACATAGAGCATTATAAGAGTCTATATATCAAGTTTTAAACATAAAAAGCCCCGTTGTTAAAATACCACGGGCAAAGAACCAGTAGGGTATTTTTTGCTTTGTCCAGCTGTAGAAAATTCAGCATCACTTGGAATTCCCAGTGCATTTTCTAAAACAGTACCAAAGCCTGGTTTTGATTTTGAGCTGAGAAATACCCTCATACTCAACATATCTTAGGGAGATTCAAACAAGCTGTATGCTGTAGTGCCTATAATATACAAGGGTCTAGCTGGAAAACACGCAAAGGGAAATCCTTGCTATTTCTCTTTAATACTGAGTCATTCAACTATTAGAAACTGTACCTACAGAAGGCAGTAGCATGTTCAGCGCACATCACCATACACTGTCGGGAGCTGTGATGTCTTTTGCTAGAAAGTGACGTTTTGTTTTTTCATTATCTGGTTAGGAAACTGGAAATAGCACGACTGCTTTTACTCTTCAGAGGAGGAAAGATGCATTTAGGTTGCTAATATTAGGAACATTGTAGAGAAAATTCTTGTGTATATAGTATTTTTCATTATCGGAAGAACTTTCTTCTTACAGAGAACTAAGAACTTCTTAGTTCTAAGAGAGAACTTAGAACTTCAAGAACTACTTTTTCCCTTTTCCCCCTCATCTCACTCTTTTCCTGCAGTGACCAGTTAAATACAATTTATTTACATAAACACAATACCAGCTGATTTTAATCAGATTTTCCAAGGTCACAGTAGGACACAGCGGAAAAAATGGTTTACAACTCAGCTTTTTGCCTTCTTCTCTCTTCAGAGATCAAAAGAATAAAATCGCAAAAGGATGAAGAAGGGAGTACACACAAATATTAAGTGAGTACTCCTCAGCATCTGATTTAGAACTGCACTAAAAGCAATTTAAAAAATGGAGCAAGCTATTAAAAAAAAAAAAAATCTATCATTACTAGCCAAAGTCAACAGAACATAGGCAGTCAGTATCATACAGTTCCTATATTGTTACAGAATAAACAGTTTAGCAAAGATTGGAGTGAGTGCACCAAAAAAAGAATCAGTGATGCAGTAACTAAATACAGAAAGGAAAAAAGGCCGTAAGTAACATTTTTATCATTAAGTTTTCATTTTCTGAAAGAGTCAATGATATGGGGTTTTTATTCCACATTGATTCCTTGGTTAAATTCTAGAGTGCCAGTAATCAAGAACACATTTCTTTCTCCCTTCAAACAGAGGCAAAAGTATTAAACAGTAGTTAACAATGTGCTTTACTCCATGGAATTAACAAAACTTAAGCCAAAATACCATGTACCAAAACACCAGATGTTTTGTTTTTAATGTGAAAAAAGTGACCCTTCAATTTTTAACCAAAGTAGTTACTGGTAAGCTTTGTATGTTTTGATTAGAGCAAATAAATAACACTTGAAAGTACAACAAAGGTAGTAACTTCTGTGTGTACAAAAATTAAAGTTCTCAGATTTGGGTATTGCTTTAAAAATAATTTCAGGAAGGGGTTTTTCCTTCCCCAGAGGTTTCATATGACAGAACGAAAAACATTAACCAGCATGAAAATGGAACAAGATGTTTGAATGCAATGGAATTGCAGCTTCTTAAATGCCTACAGCTTGTCTCTCGAAGTTGTATTCCTAAATCACTCCAGCGGTTACGGCAATCTCAACTGAACACTAAGAGTACGTACTGAAACGTATTTCCACATAATACCTTTTCTTGTACTCCACTTCGTCTAAAATCTCTTTTGTCTCTATTGTTTTTTACTAAGTATGTATGCATCTATATATTTTTAAGTTCTCTCACATTTACCCTTCACAGACTCACTATAGTTGTATATAAAACAAGCAATTAATCTCACATTGTACTGACCTTTAATGAAACAAGCAAAGCTTTTTCAGAGAGGCTTCTAATAGTGGGGAACTTTTTAATGATTGGTAATTATTTCTCTAAAGGAAAAACTTTTAGTCATCAAAATTCAAGTTTAAGGGCTTTAAATCAAGAGTTGATACTTAAACTCTGTTACATTCATAGGCAGGATGTGAATTTTGGCCAGCACTTACTTACTTACAATTAGATGTGATAATTATTTCAAAAGATAATGAATTTAACATTTCTACTCACATTCATGGTGAGACATGACACTTCAGGCAAGTTTTCAGTGGGGAAAAAAAATAAGGATACATTTTTCATCTCAAAATCTTTTTAAGAGACAAAACCAGGTCTATATGTTTTCTTGTATACTTTATTTTTGGCATACCTAGACTAAAAATATAGAAGCACAAATACAAGTAGCGATTTTGTAAGTAAGAAGTAATTCCTACAAAATACTAGAAAATTTCCCCCGTTTGAAAATATTTTTTTTAAATGTTACGATCTTTATTAGATCAGGTCTTGTTATACAGATCTCTTAAGTATGGAACAATTAATGCATAAAAATAAAATTGAAGACAGGACTAAACTAGCATTTTCCTCTCTAAAAGAAAAGCAGTAGTTATTTACATACTGATTGTAAAATCATTCTCAGAAACATGTTGTGCTATAAGAAGCACGTGCTTAGTCAGATTAAGTCTTCTCCTCATATCACAATGGAACTACTGACCATTAAGGAAAGATCACGTTCCAAATTGTTTTAGAACAGCCGCCACAGTAACAGCAGAGACGTACTACACAATCCTACAGTTACTGCAATGCAGAAAAGATTTTTAAAGAAAGACAGTGAAGAGTTCTGGGTTCATCTATGTCAAGAGAAACAAAGCAAGTTACAGGCCAGAACTCATATTCCTATTTCATCTTCACAGCCACTCCAAAGGAGCACTAGAATGAGCTTGAGCACCTACAGGGCTAGTTTAAAAAAATCAAAATGAGTCTTTATTTACTATCAAGAATAGTAATAGATATCAAGAATAGTAATAGATATCAAGAATATCATAACACCAAAGGAAACATGAATACTTTGTGGTCCATGCAGATATGCTGACTTACTGACTGGATGCAAGTCTGTTTGTCGCTGGAAGCCTCTCTTCGCACTCTTCTCAAAGGTGAAGTCTTCATTTCACTGGAAGGCAACAGTTTTGTCACAGGTGTTACTGGGTCAAAAAATCATCCTTTATCTTCCTCTTGTGTTGTGAAAGCAACAAAAACCAGCAGTCTGACATGAAACAGGGGCTAACACTACATGGGCTAACCAGATAAGAATTTTATGTCATAATTCATGTACCTGCTTTTAATTAAGAAATTTCCTTATACTCTCACGTACCGGTAGGTGACTCAGCAGTTCAGCCCTGTAATGTTACCATTAATTTGGTAGACTTTCAATGCACTGACTCATTCTGCATCTTGCTCGCTTCTCTAATGCTGAGTGGGCCAAGCAGTATTTTCAAGTCTGTCAGCTGCCAGGTTGTTAAGGCACAGGATGATTGGTTCTGAAACAAACACACGTTAGTCACATGCTTTTATCTTGCCCCAATTTTAAAATATATTTTTCCAAGCATAACTTACCTTACCTGGGAAGAGTACGAGCACAGCTGTCCTGGTAAGAAGATAGTCAGCTAATATCTAGACAATGTATTTTTCTAGCATGTCTCCTTCCTTAGGAGGCCTTTTAAAAAGACAAATTTCAAGCTGTCTCAAATCACTACTAGTGTTAAAAAGAATAGTTTGTTTTCTAGAAGTCTTAAAAAAATTTAAAAAGAAAAAAAAGGCAGCATTCCTGATAAGACCCTTCAATGCAGGAAATATATTCAGATAATTTCTGAACTTAATGCTGCAACCACCACCAACCCAAGCACATGAATACACGATTTCTTTCACTAGAAAGAAAGCCCATTTGTGCATTTCTAACAATGAGAAAGCTTTCATTTCATCAATGAAACACGCCTTTGTAGGAAACATATTATCCAGGCCACAATGGGTTACCACCTCTTTTGAGTGTAATTTCTTTTCTAAAGGAAATTTGTTTTGTTTCGTTTTTTTAAATTCAGCCATCTACTTGAAAATAAAACAAACGTACAATTAGTACCCTAGGAGGGTAATATGTGTAACAAACATTCCATTTAAGTTTCCTTTCACGGTCATTCAGCAAAAGCTATTAGAATTTAACACAAAAGGTATCACCTCAAGATATAACTAGACCATTCTGCAAGACACACTGCAAGACATAACTAGAACATTCAACTTTATATGTATAAAAAGCAGGCATATATAAAACAGTTCCAGGAAGTTAGCTGATAAGTTTCATGATTCATCAGGAGTAGTCAGTGTGGATTCACCAAAGGGAAGTCATGCTTGAGCAACTTGATAAAACTTCCATGGTGAAATGACTGGCCAGTTTTGGGCTTCTCAGTATGAGACATAGACATACATGACAGTCCCCCGAAGAGCCAAAAAGACGATTACAGAATGGGAGCACCTCTCCTGTGAGAAAAGGCTGAAGTAGCTGGGACTGTTCAGCCTAGAGAAGAAAAGGCTCTGGGGGGATCTGTGACAGAACAAGAGGGAATGGGCACAAACTGAAGCACAGGAGGTTCCATCTGGACATAAGGAAATACATTTTTTTACTGTGAGGATGACTGAGCACCAGAACAGGTTGCCCAGAGAGGTGGAGCCTCCATCCTTGGAGATACTCAAAAGTCATCTGGGCATGGTCCTTGGGCAACCAGGTGTAGGTGGCCCTGCTTGAGCAGGGGGGTTGGACAACATGACCTCTAGAGGTCCCTTCCAACCTCAACCATCCTTTTGATTCTGTGAAGAAATGAAAACACAGACATTTTGAAAAAAGGCAACACGTATTTATTTATTTTAATATAAAAAGGTCATGAACTGCATAGAAATATGACTTCAGTCATCTTAAAATGTTACTCATCACTCATTTACACTTGGTAGTTCCCAGTAATATGGCAAGAAGCAGGACGGGCTAATAATCGTCTACAATGTATGTATTTACATTCAATTGAAGTTTTGCATGCACAATAGTATTTTTAAATAAACCAAATGCACTGATCCAAACAAAATCTGATTCATAAATTTTACATAAAGTACAAATAAAGTCTTCAAAACTTAAGTTCCTTGGATAAGACCAATTTTCATGTATTTAAATTTAAAGATAAGTTAGCTCCAAAAGTTTTAAGAAATGTAAACATCAGATACCATGAAAAAAATCTTAAGGAATAACAACTTTGTCATAAAGTGCTGGCATATGCTTTCAGCTTTATTTTCCAGATGTTAAAAATAGAATACTAATGTACAAAGACTTTCACAAGCTTCCTAGTTGTAATTCTGTTGTAGTTCAGTAATATTTTTGCAGAATTTTAATATTTAAAATTTTTATAAACATTCTTTTCTACCTTTATCCATTATAGCTTTTTGACAGTTTCTTCTTTATCTTAAGTGAACTTTAACTTCTGAGTACACATAAAATAGTTCATATTTTTAATTTACCCGGTTCAAATTAGACTCCATGCTGATGAAAAAAACCGAAAAGGTTAAAAAGACTCCAACTGGGAAAAGCCAAGGACTTTGAAGAGTAAGGGTATAACATACCTGAACACAATCCAACAACTGCCTCCAGCAAAGTCATTTTATAATTATATATATTATCAGTATCACTGAAAAAAGTTACATGAGAATTAATACATAGAGGAGATTCAGTGTGGTTCATTTATACCTAGGCATCTGAGCTTCATCCATACTGAATATATCTGTGACTTCATTTCACATGACGTTAAGTCTTGGAAAACTTTTACTGCTGTTGCATCTGAACCCCATATGACAAGGTTACTACTAGCTGTCTGTACTCAGGCTGCCGAAGGGCTGCCAGGATGCAGACTGCACTGGAGCAACCACAAAGCAAAATACCAACTTTGAATCCACTGACTGGCTGCATGTAGGCAACACTATCCTTATAAGGCTGTACCCTGGCTGGGGCAGGTGAAGCGATTCATTAGTGCAGTGAATACTTCCTGGCCAAGGATGCTTGACCATGTTCGCTTCTGTATCCTTTAATCTCACATTTATTCTAAGGTGTAAGACATGCAGCATAATGGGTGCTAGGTCATCATTATATTCGCATGATACTGGTTGTTGTTTTAACTGTGATTTGTTGTTACTGATAGTGGGTTGCGCTAATCTAGCTCTTCAATTAAAACTTTCGTTAAGACTGATAACCTCTGGGCCTAACGTTTCTTATTCACAACTCAAAAAATCATGACAACTAATCTAAATAAATAAATTAAAATGGGCAAGAGTAAGATAGGTGAGATGGAACAATGAATTAGATGTAAATTGTCTATCAGAAATGTCACCTCCCCTTTCTGAAATCTAACCAACATAATTTCCATTTTTATTGGATTGTAACAACTTCTTCTGACAAACATAAGGTGAAAGATAGCCTTATATGCCTTACACCTCAATCAACTTCTCACTTGTTGACAGGAGTGTCACCCAAAATAAAGACAATAGTCCAGAATTCCCCCATGCATTGTGGTGATACCTTATATTGAAATCTATTTTAAAAAACCCACAAAACTGTTCCTGTCTTGTGCAAAGAAAGATAAAAATACAACTTTCTACCACTCATTATGTTCACCTCTCATTCAAATGTTGTTCCTAAACCTCAATCTGCCTAACTATTGACAAGACCACAGGCACACTGATTGTGATATTTTATTATACAAAACAAACCAAATCCAAGACTATTAAGACTAAGCTCTGAGGAGTGGAAAAACCCAAAAGTATTTTTAAGTGCCATTTGCTCTCAAAATATTTATAAGAGTTTTAATACATTCCCTACACAAAAAGACTTCCAGCCCGAGTGTTACAATTAGGATTTTATCTTGTCAGTATTAGTTTTGGGCTGTTATGGCATGATTGGTATTTGCTCTAAGTCTAAACTTAACATAGGCATTATTTCCTCAGAGCCTAGAAACAGGAAGTGGAAGAACGAAGTTAAAAAAAAATAAACCCACTAAAAACCCCAAATTTAAGGCTTAAAACAATTATTAGGTAGTTTGTCTTTAAATACTAACACACTGCAGTCCATTTCTCAGAGCGGGCATGAAGCTAAATTACCACGGATAACAATAACTGACAGGAAGATGCACTTCTACATTAGAGGGGCATAATGAAAAGCTTTTAATTGCAGCTTCACTGGCAAAAATGGTTATTTTCAGTTTATTCAGTTATTACTTTTAACTCTAAGGAAGCTTTTCGTTTTGGGGTATTTTGGTGATTTGGCTTTGTTTGGTTTTGGTTTTTTAAGATGAGGAATAGGTCAATACAGGTAGACAACACTATTTCAGAGGTTTGATGAAAGCAAACTAACAAGTGCATCAGATATTTACATGACCATGGGACCCTTACCCTCTTCAAATATAACTTCCTGATAAGAAGTAAAGGACCACTAATGCAAGGACTGACAGTCTACCCGTTTTCTATTCAAGCATTCCAGAGATCCAGCACAGGAAAAACACAGAGTATGCATTATAATGCTGAAGTGGACCAGATCTATAAGGCAGAAACACTTGTTAACTATTAATGATCCTAGAGAGAAAGCAGTTTTACAAATGGCCCCAACAGATGTATCATAGTCCCAAAACATACGAACTTTAGCTTCCATTTAAAGCAATGAGAATGGTCACAAAGAAGCCCAGTAAGACAACTAGATTCCGTTTCCCTGCTTAGACCAATTTCTTATTAAGGCTAGTCATAAAAACGTGCTCATATTCAGCCACTGTTTGGCAAAGCTTGAGTTTAAACAAACTCATTTTCAGGTTTTAATTTGTTCACTCTGGCATCAATTTTGGATTAAAACTTGAAAAGTGCAAAAATATTTAATTATATCTTCTTAAAAAAAATAATTCATTTTATTGGTGCAACAACTCCAATTTCTCAGGAGTTAAATCCATTGCCAGCAACGGATAGAAAAGGAAGCACCAGCATAAAAGAATCAAAGTGCATTTCCAGTATGCCAATGCTGCAATGCTGCATAAATTGGCAAGCCATAATCTTATATTCACCACTGGAATAGATTATGCTAAATTCATTTAATAAAAGTCCGTATTACATATTAACATATGAAGTCTGTCATGAAGTCTTGGGGATACTGCAATGAATCATCAAAACGGAAACGTTTGGAGACTGTACTGCTGTCCTCTGGAATGTTTTCTTTGTCTTCCTTGTGGCTACAGGTACCATTACAATTGGATTTTACACTCCGCTCTTCTGAGCATTTTGTTGTGTGTCCTGGCATCAGAGAAGAGCAACAAGTTTCTTCAGGGCTACACAACAGTATGAACTCCCCTTGCTGCAACCACAAATGAGAAAGACAGGCCTCTGCTGTGGGTCTTTCCCTTTGAAAAAGAAAAGGGTAAAGTTACTTAAGTTGATTTCAGAAATACTGAAAGTGTAATTAAAATAGCTCTGACGCATACTAAGAAATCTTAAGCAGAACTGGCATTAAAAAGTTAATATTTCTGGTTTTCCACCACTACCACTGCTGCTTGAAAAACACATCAGATCCTATCATAGTTAAGGTTAAGTATTGGCAACATGCATCTAAATTTTAGTTGACAGTTTCCCCTACTGCTGAGTGTCAGAAAGGCAAGCTTTTCATGAGAACAAAGAACAGTTATTTCTCAGCTAGTATTCATAGTCCCTTGGAATGTTTACAACATTGTATATATATGTGCACATGCTTATGCTTTTGAAGACCACTGTAAATAGGGAGGCTAATGAATATTCAGTCTTTAGGTTTTCAAGGAGGGCCAAATAACATGTCGCCAACTCTATGTGACATTTTGCAGTCTTTTACTCTTGCAATTCATCAAAAACTGGTGTATACCCTTCCAAAATGTAGTTACTACCAAACAAACCACAAACTTGCAAAACTATTCATTTGGATAACCTACTATAGCGCTACTACAGTTTTGATCATGTTCTACATTTTAATGTTCATAAAATGGTTTGGGTTGGAAGGGACCGTAAAGATCACCTTGTTCCACCCCCCCTGCCATGGGCAGGGACACCTCCCACTAGACCAGGCTGCTCAAAGCCCCATCCAGCCTGGCCTTGAACACTTCCAGGGATGGGACATCCACAATTTCCCCGGGCAACCTGTTCCAGAGCCTCACCACCCTCACAGTAAAGAATTCCTTCCTAATATCTAATCTAAATCCACCCTTTTTCAGTTTAAAACAGTTACCCCTTGTTCTATCACTACACTCCTTGATAAACAGTCACTCCCCACCTTTTCTGTAGGGCTCTTTTAGGTACTGGAAGGCTGCTGTGAGGTCTCCCCAGAGCCTTCTCTTCTCCAGGCTGAACAACCCCAGCTCTCTCAGCCTGTCCTCATAGCAGAGGTGCTCCAGCTCTCTTATCATCTTCATGGCCCTCCTCTCGACCTGCTCCCACTGGTCCATGTTCTTTGTATTACAGGGACCTCAAGAGCTGGACACAGTACTCCAGGTGGGGTCTCATGAGAGCAGAGTAGAGGGGCAGAATCACCTTCTTTTGATGCGGCTGGCTTTCTGCACTGTGAGCACACATTGCCGGGTCACACTGAGCTTCTCATCCACCAACAGCCCCAAGTCCTTCTGCTTAGGGCTGCTCTCAATCCATTCTCTGCCCAGCTTGTGTTTGTGCTTGGGATTGCCCTGACACACGTGCAGGGCCTTGCTGAACTTCATGTGGTTTCCATGGGCCCACTTCTCAAGCCTGTCCAGGCCTCTCTGGATGGCATCCCTTCCCTCCGGCGTGTCGACTGCTCCACACAGCTTGGTGTTGTTGGCAAACTTGCTGAGCGTGCACTCAATCCCACTGTCCGTGTCGCCAAAGATGTTAAACAGCGCCAGTCCCAATATGTCCCTGAGGAACACCACTTGGCACTGGTCTCCGCTTGGGCATTGAGCCGTTTACTGCAACTCCTTGAGTGCGGCCATCCAGCCAATTCCTTAGCCACTGAGTGGTCCCATCCATCAAATCCATGTCTCTCCAATTTAGAGTCAAGGATGTCCTGTTGGACAATGTCCAATGTGTCCTGGTAGGTGATGTCAGTTGTTCTTCCCTTATCCACCAATGCTGTAACCGTGTCATAGAAGGCCACCGAATTTGTCAGGCACGATTTGCCTCTGGTGAAGCCATGTTGGCTGTCACTGATCACCTCCTTATTTTCCATGTGCCTTAGCAGTTTCCAGGAGGATCTGCTGCATGATCTTGCCAGGCACAGAGGTGAGACTTTTTAAAAATGAGGATTATGTTTCCCCTTTTCCGGTCAGCAGGAACTTCACTGGACTGCCATGACTTCTCAAATAGTGGCTTGGAAACTTCATCTGCCAGTTCCCTAAGGTCCTGCAGATGTATCTCATCAGGTCCCATGGACTTGTGCACCTTCAGGTTCCTTAGATGGTCTTGAATCTGGTCTTCTACAGTGGGCGGTACTTTATTCTCCCAGTCCCTGCCCTTTGCCTTCTGTGACTTGGGCAGTGTGGCTAGAGCACTTGCCGATGAAGACTGAGGCAAAAAAGTCATTGAGTACCCCAGCCTTGTCCATATCCTGGGTAACCAGGTCTCCCATTTCCTTCTGGAGAGGGACCACTTTTTTGCTAGTCTTCCTTTTATCACTGATATACCTGTAGAAGCTTTTCTTGTTGCCCTTGATGTCCCTGGACGGATTTAACTCTGTCTGGGCTTTAGCTTTCCTAAGCTCATCCCTGGCTGCTCAAACAATTTCTCCCAGGTTACCTGTCCTTGCTTCCGACCTCTGTAGGCTTCCTTTCCGTGCTTGAGTTTGTTCAAGAGCTCCTTGTTAATCCATGCAGGCCTCCTGGCGTTTTTGCTCTTTGTTGGGATGCATTGCTCCTGAGCTTGGAGGAGGTGATCCCTGAAAATGTTAATCAGCTTTCTTGGGCCCCTCTTCCCTCCAGGGCTTCATCCCATGGTATTCTGCCAAGCAGATCCCTGGAAAGGCCAAAGTCTGCTCTCCTGAAATCCAGGTGGGGCGGGGGAGGTATTGAGGATATAATAAAGATTCTGAGATGCCCAGAAGCAAAAAAGCGAGTAGTAACTGTGACAGAACGTCAAACATCCTGCAGGTTCACACCAATGTTTATCAAAGCAGGCTCTTCATAATTGCTTTCCTTATGATATTATGGTGTTTATGAGTTATTCCAGATATTGACAAACTCTCTATGTGAGATGCCAAAATAGAAAACACTTGTTCATCCTTGATCCTGTCCAGACATGAATTTATATGGCGTCCTTATTTGATGAGAGTAGGCACTTCATGGAGATCATCTCCCATCATCCCCTCCTATCAAAGAACCTCTTTCTCAACCAAACAACAGGGTCACTCCTACTTCCTGCAGGCTCTCTGAAGAAGACAGGGACTGCACTGTCTCACCAAAAATGACAATACGTAGCACTGTACTTGATAATACCTGACCACGCCTAGTAGAACATGACTGTTCTCCCATACTTACCTTTTAGGGTGTTTTTCTTTGTGTTTTTGTTTGTTTGTTTTTTTTTACTGCATGTGCTCGTGTAACAGTTAAAAAAATAATCCAGATTTAAAGCTATACAGGAACACAGACAGAGTTAGTTAATGTCTGTAATTCTACCAGTCTCAAAGACTATCTTCTCAAAGTTCGGCTACTTTGACAGGCCAAGATCTTATATAAAATGTATTAAAGTAGAAAGAGATATTAAAGATAAGTCAGGAAACAAGAAAGCACTGCATCAAAAAGATTGCATTTTTTCTCTCCAAATTGTGCAATAAAATGTTAGATTATAGACAAGAACATGACCTTCCTAGAATACATTTAATTAGATTTGTTAATTATCTGTCCTCTGAATGAAAATATAAAGAATCTTAAAATACAAAACTCAAAGCAGAAGCCTGACTACAATAACAGCCAGACAGTGAACCAAAGATCCTTTTCATACATTATAGAAAAGCATAAACCTACACTTTTAAATATCCAGCTGATAATACCAATGCTTTGTAAGATGTCTGACTGATCATATCAGTGGTATTAAGCTTCCAAATTAAAATTCACTTTTTCTAGGTGTTCCATAAACATAAAAGATAAGATTCTTGCCCGGAGGAGTTTGTTACTTACTCGGGATTTTTAATGAGAAGTTTTTGAATGAAGTCTTTGGCAGGCTGTGAAACTGACGAAAATGTTTCTTCTGAATAATCCACATTAACTTGAGATATATTAAGGTAAGTTTCTTGATTATCAGCTCCCACAAATGGAGATTCTTGCGTCAGCAGCATGTATGAAATTACACCTATGTTCCTGAGATAAGAACACAACGTATAATCGTACCAGGATACTGAAACAATATACCCCCATATTTATTGTGCTGCAGATCAAGCTTCCTGATGCATGCTACACTCAAAGAATTAGAAACATCACGTGACACCTCACTTTTATGTTTCAAGCATGTATCCACATGCACACCCAAGGAAAGCTATGTATATATCTCAGTGAAGGGATTTTTGAAAATCGCTTATTTTCAATATACCCCATTTTCTTCCCATTGAGATTGTTAGGAAAATAAAATACATCACTTTTACACAGCCCGCTCTTGGACATACAGCAATTCTGGAAGACAGAACCGCAAAAGGATAGACATTCTAATTTGCATGTAAATAAAACCCCATCTTTCACTACAATTCTGGATGAAGTATCAAAGACTGATATTTAGTCAACCTCTCTGTAGAATCGACATTTGTGTTACAATATCCTCTTGCTGAGATGGTTTTCCCTAAGTACATCAATGTGAGTACCACACATCATGTGATTTATTAGAAGTCTTAGGTGGTTTCTTGATGCATAATAAAAATGGTTTTGTGACCTGATAGTTGAAACCTAGTACACATTACAGTGTGGAAACATGCTACTGGGTTTGGCATTTTAAGTACAGTGCCAATAGTTTGTTTTTATATCTTCCCACAAAAGCAGACAAATAAGTGGTTAAAAAACATTCACTAACATTTAATTACTATTACGAGTTGAGAATGTCAAAGGAGTAATTAGATCATAGCAACCTTTAAAATGGAATTTTAATGATTTAGATGCTTAAGAAGAGTATATGAATATTTTATGTTTTTAAGGAAACATCCCAAAGCTAGCCTTTACACTAACATAGCTGATTAAATTAGTTAGGCTACAAAGATATACTTAATAAAGTTGTGGATTAGTTTAAGGTACTTGTCTCATTTTTTATGACTCATTCTGCAATTATTGCTCTAAAGATAAGAAGTAGAAAGTTAAGATACTTCTTATCAATTGTATAATACAATTATTTAATGATACAAAAGTGGGTAGGGAGAAGCGTCCAAGAGTAAATACCTGACGCATGTCATCCGAGAGTAACTAATAGCTAAAGTATGCTATGCAATCATTGTTATTGTTCCCTTAGAACAAATACCTATACTCTGCATGCTCAAAAGCCACCTGCATTCCCTACTAGGTGTGCAACAGACCCATATACAGTAATTCCCGTAAACCCCAATTTATATCCTGAGGGCTCCCTCCCCTCCCAACTCTCCCTCTTTTGGTCAGCCCACCAATAGAAGGGTATTTTTGGAAGCAGGATAAAACTGCATCAGAATCTGGATCTGTCCCCTAGATTGTTAAGTGGTCACGCCTACCTCAATAAAATGAATTAACATATACAACCTACCACATATCTGTAGCTGTGGTAATAGGATCATAGTTTAAGATTTCTGGAGCTAGAGAAAGAGATGAGGGGAAGAAAAACATTTTAATAGGTATATTACTCAAGTGGCCTTGAATCATGCACTACATTTCTAGCGGTTTTTTTGCCAACCATTATTATGAGACTAAACATACAGTTTCAATAACCAAATTTATTATTTTCAAGCCACAAGGCTTGAAAAAAGTTATTTCCATTTGATTAGACATACAAATGCTTAACTGGTTCACACTAAAATCGCTCTGTATGGCCTAAAGTCTATTCTGTCCAAGTCCCAAGATATTTTCTAATCAGACGCATGCACATAAAAGATTCTTCTAAGAAGTTTTCAAGTATAGATCTTTTTAAGGGGAGTGCATAAAGCCTTCAGCATGTTAACAGTGCAAGGCCAGATGAACAAGCCAATTTTGTGACTGTTGGCATATGCTAGATAGCAAGTTATTCACTACAGATTGAAGTGCTCTTAACATTGAGTGCAGGCAGATCATTAAGGAAAGCCGCCCCTCGGAGACAGTTAAGTGTTAACGGCAATTCTTCCCTTTACGAGGAATATTTTCATCTCATTAAATCATCATACTAAACAGCATTCCTAATTCAAAGAACATTTCTTTGTGCGTACTAATGCTGTATTTAAACTACAATCAAAATAATTTAAATCAACAAGAAATTTTGGCTGTTAACAGTTTGCATCACAGCAAATACTATACCATGAAATTAGAAGTGCACTTATTGATATAATTTGGGATTTTTTTTGGTGCAAATATTTGACTACTCAAAAAAAAAAAAAAAAGAACCCGCTCAGAACACATTGCCTTGTCTTGTTTTTCTTTCTCCAGTAACGACTGTTAAGTTGATAAGCACATTACATGAACTGTTTTTGTCTTCTCAAAACCACACATCAGGAATTGTGAAGCAATTCTTCCATACCTAGATACTCTGTTGTTCCCATGATCTGCCGCAGTTCACTAGAATTCTCAAGCTTCCGAGACATACCAAAATCTACAATTTTTACATCACCAAGAGGATTGATGCTGCTCAGCAAAATATTTTGAGGCTAGAATAGAAAGGATTTAATTCTCAATTAATAAAATATAAGCTACAAAAGACCCCAATATACTAAATGACATTTCAGTTTCTATTATGCAATACTTATTACTACATTTTATTTTTTTAAATTGTTTAATCTCTAATACACATCTTTTTCACATCCTTGTTATGTAGTTAACAAACTACTTTGATTATCATAATACTAAAGTACTACAATAAAAAGTCTGCTGCAGTCTTACCTTTAAATCAAGATGAACAATATTGTTTTCATGCAAGCAGCAAAGTCCTTCAAGTATTTGTCTTATAAGCCTTATAATATCCCTTTCACCAATTCTGTCATCCAGATCTGGGACACACAAGTCAAATATTTCTCCTCCAGCAGCACTGAAACACATTCAAGAACACTTATGTATTAAATTTGTATTTTCAAGCTTTAGTAAGGAAAAAATTTATATATAGTACCAACTTATATAATATATATTCATTTGTCATATTCATATTCTCAGAGAGGCTGGGAACATTCTTATTGCTACTTTTTTTTTTTTGAACACACACTTATGCCAAGACATTTAGAATAGGAAAAAAAAAAAATTTGATGATGCTTTTTCTTTCCTCATAGCTGGCAACAGCAGTTCAGACAGCGAAACAGAACTTTGTGGCTGAAAACCTCATAATGTGTTGGTACCCTCAAGCATGCTTTCCTGTAAGCACGTGTGAAGATGCCTTTAGGAAGATGAGTTCTGTCATCATTCCCTAACAGAAGCAGCCTTTCTCTTCAAGTCAAATCTAAAATTTCTTCCATTTGACCAGTTCCGTAAATAATCCAAATCAAGAAAGCCCAGCAGTATTCTTATTCTCTGAATTTGGGAGTAAAAATAATGTTGTGGGAGGTTTTTTTGATGTTGGGTTGTTTTTTTGGGTTTTTTTTGTTTGGTTGGTTTTTTACATGGTGCCACTGTGGTGTAAATGTAAGAACTAGAATGCAATGAACAGCTAGAGTCGCTGAAGGATATTTCTGGAGCAGGAGGAAACTGCATACTTGCCATCCTAGGTCCTGCCATTCTGATAGAAGACTAAAAATCAGGTATTTCTATCAGAAAGGTACCAGGAAGAAAATGTAGTACAGTGCTGCTGATTAGATACACAGTTGCCTAGTCAGTTAGTGAGCAGTATCCTCCAGAATTCTAGTAGACACAGAATATTCAGAAATACAAGGACCCAGCTCTGTCATTTTGAAATCTACCATTTCCACACTAGCAACAAAGATGAGATTGACAAACTTCATGTTTTCACACAGCATCTCAAATACATCTTCCTGGGAAAAAGGCTCTTGTTTGCTTACAGAAAACCCTACTATTAGTACAGCATAAAGGAAGCATGGAAATAACTGTGTTGCATGTGGTTTATTAGTTATACTTCTACACTTTGCTGCAGTGTCGGCTGTTTCGTTTCATGCTGGGTTTGAAATCATTATTCAGCCTGCTCTAAACTGCCTGAAGTTTCTCTCTCTTAAGGATAAAGAGCTACCTCAAAAGTACAGATCAGTAAGCTCAAATTTCATCATTGGCAAAATTATGAGTCTATAAAAAAAGCTAGATAATGGACAACATGGATAAACACAGTCACTAACCTGCTGGAGCTGTGAGGTATCAGTAGTGTCTCCCCTAGTTGCATTTATGATAAAATGTAAACAAGGAGAAGAGCAGTGGATGTCATCTAGTTCAACTTTAACAAGGTTTTCAACACTGTCTCCCATAGTATTCTTGTATCCAAGTTACTATATTACGGTCTGAACAGGTGGACAACCAGATGGGTACAGAGCGGAACAGCTCTGCTGAAAAGGATTTGGGAGTTACAGACAGCAAACTGAAGGCAGCAAAGAAGGTCAGCAGCACCTTGGGCCATAACAACGAGCCCAGCCAGTAGACTGAGGCAAGTGACTCTACCCAGCATGACAGACCACAGCTAGAATGTGGCATCTTGGTTTCGGCTCCCCAGTTCAAGGAAGACATTAACAAGCAAGTTTCAGCACCAACTGAGAAAGCAAGTAAAAGAGCACCAGATGACACATAGCATACATAAACGTAAGACATAATCAGAAAGATAACCAAATAGAATCCTACGCAATGCCAAACTTTGAACTGGCAGGTACAGCTCAGGAAATTTTCATAGAATCGCCTAGGTTGGAAGGGACCTTTCAGATCACCTTGTCCAACCATCAACGTAACTCTGACAAAAACCATCACTAAACCATATCTCTAAGCAGTATGTCTACCTGTCTTTTAAATACTTCCAGGGATGGTGCCTCAACTACTTCCCTGGGCAGCCTGTTCCAATGCTTAATAACCCTTTCAGTGTAAAATTTTTTTCCTAATATCCAGTCTAAACCTCCCCTGGCACAACTTGAGGCCATTTCCTCTTGTCCTATGGTCTGTTACTTGGGAGAAGAGACCAAGCCCCACCTCTCTACACCCTCCTTTCAGGTAGAGAGCAATAAGGTCTCCCCTCAGCCTCCTTTTCTCCAGGCTAAACAATCCCAGCTCCCTCAGCTGCTCCTCATGAGACTTGTTCTCCAGACCCCTCACCAGCTTCGTTGCCCTTCTCTGGACCCACTCTAGCACCTCAATGTCTTTTTTGTGGTGAGGGGCCCAAAACTGGACACAGCACTCGAGGTTGATTGACAGTTCTTTGAAATAATTGCACCAACCTGCAGAGCAGCCAAAATAAGAGCCAACATACAGGGCTATCATCAGGAAGGTTACTGGGAACAAAATGTATCAAAATGATGCTCAGTATAAGACCTTAGCATGTAGTTCTGGCTTCTGTATCTTCAAGAAGTGTGTAAGATTACTGAAGATACAGAGAAGGGCAAGCAAGAGGACAGACAGTTGCTTTACAAGAAGAAACCAAAGGGACACGGACTCTTCAGTTTGGATAGAAGATTGTGGGGGAGTCTATGAATGAGGCTTACAAAAACTAAAGCTGCTTTAGAGATAAACAAACAACTGTTATTCACCAAATCCCACAATATGAGAACTAGGAGGCACCTGATGAAAGTAGCTGGTTAGTTGAAAACAAAGAAAAGAAAGTATTTCTTCACACAGAAGGTAATGAACATCTGGAGTTTATTACCACCAAAGTAGATGGTATCACCAGGTCCAAAAAAGGACAAAACAGATTCACAGACTATAGGTCCATAAACAGACACTAAAAAGAACAGGCAGAGAAGTATCCTCAGTACAATACCTCTGGTTGCTGGGACAGTGCAAAGAGAATGGACAGCAAGAATTGGACAGGCTCATATGCTCCTTAACTCTTCCTACATAGCATCTCTCTACAGCCATTGCTGGAAATGGCAGCAGATTAGACAGACTGTTAATCTAAGTCTGTAGGGCCTTGCTTAGTTCTTCAATGAACAAAACTAGATAGATTTGAAAATTAGTACAGCTGCCTGGTATGCTGTAAAATGAATTAATACAGCTGCCAGGTTTGTCTCTGAATAACTGGATTCCTCCAATTACCTTTGACCGCCAGATTAGAAGAGTAACAATCTCTGTTGTGAGGCTTTTGAAGAAGTATTCATGTCTTTAATAATTCCCTCTCCAGAGATGGCCTTAAGAACTAGCATCCATTTCTCTCCTTTATTTAGAAAATGTGTCCTTACACAAACTGATTCTTACTACTACATCTTCCAAAGAACCCCACAAATACAATCCAACAACAGCAAGGACCATATGTAGGAGGAAAAATACGGCTAAATAGGAAATCCTTATAAAATACGAGTAAAACTAATTTCTTGCAATTCTTTTAAAGTACTGCTTCAGAGTTCTGATAATGAGAAACAAACAAAATCTGTGTATTCTGCTACAGAAGGACATAATTTAGAAATGTAATATCAGCCCTCTGCTTATCCCAATAGAACACTTACTGCAAGACTTCTGAGCATTACTACAAAGTAGACCATCAACACCAATGTAGTACAAGGGACTTGTTTCATTCAGAGCTTTAATAAGCAAGACTAGGGCAGCTGAGACGAAACAGAAACAGTAAAATCAATATGGCTTTTATGTAAACTCACACTTGACAAGAAGTTCAAAACTTGTCATCTGGGCTTTGTCTTCCAATTATTTATTATTTTATGCTTCTCAGAACAACAAATAATATTCTAGAGATCAGCTGGTTCCAGGAAGAAAAGCTTTTTTAAGATTATCTAACTACATTCTTTGGAAAAATTGAAGGAATTTACCATGGTGTTTGCAGTCCACTATTAACTTTTCAAATGCTTTGTACATGAAACTTAAATCCTAGAGAAAGACTTCCTGAATTAATTTCCCAAACTGCATTTATGTTCCTTACATTCCAAACAAAAATTTACATATACAGCAAATACAATAGATAATTCAAATTAAATTCCCAAATTAGACTTGTTTTTAGAGCTAATGAGAAGCCACAGGGACATCTAAAAAGAAGTGAGAATTTTTGAGGAAACAGGTCCAAAAGCCAAACAGCTTTAAAACAACAAAACCCACTAAATTTAGAAGCTCAGAACCCACAAATGAATAGCAAGTTTTCAGTCACCAAAAAGCATGAAGCGTGACTGAAGTCCACAGAACATGGACGTGCTCTGCTTCTCTGAAATCTGTGTACTTGGTGTCAGGGCTACAATTTTGGGGAGTATTATTTAAGATGCATCAAAGCACTATGCACTTTCTATGAGATTCAAGACACTCTCTCCAGCCAGCTTGCATAAAAGATTCTTGAAGGAAAAAAAAATAATTAAAAAAATGTACACCTTAGAGTTTGCATTCAGGTTTTACGTTAGGTTAGCCTGAGCTGAAAACCGATCAAAGCTTTTTTACAATAATCCAACTAGCAGAAGAAATAATCTGCTCTAATTAAACAGGCAAGTTTTCATCAAAATTACCCTCCTGAGACAGTATTTAAAGGCACAAAAAATATTTCAATTTGAAATTGAGTGAAATTCTCTATGAAATTGAGTTATGCAGTGGGAAGAAAGAATCTCTCTATTTTTTGATAGCTTTTTGTAAAAAAAAAAATCTTTAAGTCCTTTTTTAAAAATTTTGAGTACAGAACTACTATAAGTTTTGGTGTATTTTGTTTTATGCCTTATTCCATATTGTTTGACATAACTCATTAGCTGTGGATGTAACAAAATGCACGTACAAACCCAAAGATTCAAATTAACAGCAACTGATGCAACTTTTGCATTTACATTAAAAAAAAAAAATCACACAAAAGAAGTCCCTAAGAGCTTGTAAAGTATATCATAAAGAAAAGTTTGCATCATAATGTATATAGTACATTGTTGTAATTCTTCTGGGTGTTCAGGCAGCTCATGCAAAAAATGAGTATATTGACAGATTTGTAACTACAAAGGTGGAACATCTGATGAAGGCATACTTACTATTCCAATACTAAGATGATTTCATTTGCTGTTTCATAGACTTCATGGAGATTAACTATGCGAGGATTAGATTTCATTAATTCAAGTACAGCAACTTCATGAAGAATCTCTGCTTTGCAGTCTTGACCTCTTCTTCTTTTCTTTAAAAATTTAGCTGCATACTCTTGGCCTGTGGATTTAGCTATACATTTTCTAACCACAGCACATCTTCCTCTACAAAATAAAAGGGAAAACATTAAGTCACAAGACATAAAAAGTATGTAAATTGCCATTAGAAATAAAAAGGCATGGCAAATAATTGGAAACTAAAAAAAAAAAAAAAAGTGCTATGTTTGGCCTGTTCTTACACTAGTCCCTGAACGTTCACTTTCAGCCACTGTAGGAGAAATGATACCAAGCTAGATGAAGCTTTGTGGAGACCCAGTACAATTCCTTTTATACAGACTAACTAAGCGTTAAATCAGAGTATCAGGTTACATGGACATTCTTACTGTAGGATCATAGAATAACTGAGGTTGGAAGGGACTTCTAGAGGTCTCTAGCAAAATCTCCTGCTTAAAGCAGGGCCAGCTCTGAGATCCTACCAAGCTGCTCAAGGCTTTGTTCAGGTTGGCAATATTATATTAAAAAAAACCTCAACCACAATATAGCACATACAGGACAGAGTAATAAAAAAAGCAAAACCCTGTGAAATGTAGACAACGAACATAGAAAATAAAGCATATTTATGCAGGGGGGAGGTTTTCAGTGCAGAAAACTTTAGTCATAAAGAGAATTTCCCTCCATAAATTACGTAGTACTGTTAAAAAAAAAAAAAAGGTGTCTGCAAAATGTTTGAAAACATCTTAACAGAAAGACACTCACTACTTAGCATTCTCTTTCTCAATTACAGTTAGACAAAGTGCGCTGCTTTATTTCCCAGCCAACCGTTTAGGTATGGAAACAAAAATGTATTTTGGCAGAGAAATGTTTTTAAAAGAAAACCACATAGTGTAGTTAAAACACCAAGCTGACCTTTTAAAAAATTAGGGGAAAAAATGCAGTTTTTTAAGCCAAGTTATAAACTCCAGAAAAAACAAAGTTTTATAATCGCAAGTTTTGCATTCCCAGAAATGCTTAGTTGCATACTTGCAAAGTGTTTTCAAATAACACAAGAAACATTATTTAAAGAAAAACAACTTGAAGGGGTAAAATAAGTTGCATAAAGTTCTAAAAACAGTACAAAACTGTGTACAAAGAATAAGATCTACACTTATGTCTTTGAAAATACAATGCCCTTCCATGCATGTTTTTTGTTATCACAGCATACCAAGAACGAACTTGATGAAGAAGGTCAGTACAAGCTATCTGACCTGTGCTTTTTCAACAAAATTAGCTTTTTTAGTAGAAAAGACTATGTTGCCCTGCAGGCTTAGCCTTTCTTCTAGTGAAAAACACCTAATTCCTGAAAGGAACATCTCTTAAAAAAAAAAAAAAAAAGGCATGTGTGAGGCTTTTTGGAAAAATCTATACTTCAGTGTTTAATCATAAAAGCTATGAGCATCTCATGAAAAATCAGATTTCCATTTGCAAATAATGATATGTTTAAATACACTTTGTACCAGTCTGACTAAATTATTAAGTGTGTAAAGTTGACCTTTAATCATATTGCTATTGCTTATTTACAAATAAAGTCAACAAAACAGCTTCTCTGTCATAAATGATTTCAAAATCAATTAGTTGTTGGATTTCTTTATCCTTTTTTTAAAGCACTAAATTTAGAAAGGTAAGAGTACAAAACTCAAACCAAAAATTAATTTAAGAGGTGAAAGTTATTTACATTCTGATACATGTACACTCCTCATTTTAGCAAATATTTGTAAGCATGAAATGGCCAGGTCCTTTCTCAATTGTTAAACCAGCTTATTATTGCAGAGCATTTGAAGTTATTGAACTGAATTTCATAATACACCAGAGTTTAAGATACTCCCCCATAGCTTACATTCTCATTTTAACATCACATCTGTCAACCACAAAAGTTTCTCTAAAATTAAAAAAGGGGAACTGGTTGAGTTTCATGAGAACAGCAAGATCTTCCCTGATAGTTTTTGCACATCTTCCTTCTAGTCACTGCAGGGATAACAGCTTTGAGGGTCAGCAGTATCATCAGATAGATGATGTAAGACTTTCTACTTGTTTATGCTGTATTTGTAGCGTGCCAATTATTAAGACAAAATTATTAAGACACAAAATTATTTTAGAGCAGTGGACTTTCCCCAAAGATACCAAAAAAAAAGTGAGATCTGAAGTGCTGCACTGAAGCAAGCAAAGCGGTTCCCATTCCTTGTTGCCTGCAAAGCAACTGTTTAACCATCACTTTAGAGCCCAGTTTTACGAGATAAAAAACAATTTCAAGTTGTTTTCATATCCCAAGTTATAAACCACAGAAATTTAACTACTTCAAAAGAAGCCAAGCCATCCCCACACTGGGGACAAAACTACTTAACCCACTAAACAGAACCTGCCTGCTTCATGAGTCAGTGTCTTAAATACCAAAGGACCTAAAAGATAAGGGTGTGGGAGGAAGAAATAGGACATGGGAAGCTTAAGAGAAGAACAAAAGAACCATTTACGAAGTAACCTGAAGAGGAAGAAGAAAGTGGCAAATGAAAAGAAAAGCATATTAAATCTTTTAGAGACGCTACAAAGAAAGATGAATTTTGCATCACTTAAGTGTTGTAAACCCTTAAAACATTAAAAAAAAATGCATACTCACACTGTTAGGCCAGCAAAAGTAAAAATATGTTTGGAAAACATACTACTCTGCTTCTGTTTCTTTGCATTTTGGCACTTATTTTGTTATGCTTAGTTTTGCGTATGCAGAAAGTATTAAAGACTGTTTTTTTGGAATCCCTGCAAAATCTACACTTTTGTTTGCTTTAGACATCGTCTCATAGGTATGTATAATCTGAAAACCCAGCATTTTAAGAACAGTGGAGTTCTAGAGGATGGTGCATATAAACTGCTTCTGTAGAGCCTAGAATTCAAAAGTAGAGCTGATAAAGGGGTAAGAAAAGAGGAAAGTTATGGGCTGCAAGGTGCACTTTTTATAAAAGTGTACCAGAGAAAGCACACACTAGGAAAAAAGCAAACAAACAAACCACAACCAGCAGAACAATAAAAGCTAAAGAGCTTGTAAAATCACATGTAGAAGAGCATCTTTGCTGACAAAACAAGTTACAGGTGCAAAGGATCACTATGTGGCACAGTGAGGCACAATAACTGTGGGACTGACCTATGCCACTTCTGTTCAAGCAGCTTGGAAACATGACCATGACATTATGATTGCAAGGCTTTACACCGAAGTCCCTGAATATTTTCAAGGTATGAATTAACCCAATGATTTCAAAAAAGCATTAACTCAGAAATCTGAAACAATACCATAAATACCAAGGTGGGTTTTTTTTCTTTTGTTTTATTTCGTATTTTACCATTGCAAACAAGACCAAGGGAAGCAGCCTTCAAAGTTACTCTGAAAGAGCAGGTTGTTAGAAACTTAGACTAACTGCTTGAGGGTAAGAGGGGGAGAGAAAAACGTCTTTGTTTTCTGGACTTCAAAAAATTTAAAAAAACAAACAAAAACAACCAACTCAAAATCCACACTCTTTGTCTTGCAGCCTTACCCTATGTCATCTTTTCTTTAGTTTATGTTTAATTTATTCCATCACCTGGAATGTGATGTGTGACCAGACAGGGGAAATGGAAGAAAAGGAACATAATCCCAGATCTACATGCCTACAAAAACAGGCTAAATCTCTCTGACATGGAAAAGGCTGGCAACTTATGTCTCACTATACCTTTTCCCGGTCCCTAGAGAATCGCTTGGAGCCTGCAAAGAAGGGAGTGGGGAAGGGGAGAGGCATACTTCATTCCCCATCTGTTACCATAAAAGTTTGCTAGAAAGGGTCTATCATTGCACAAAGATTTCTCCTGCAGTAGAAATTCCTCTTACTAAAATGAAATAAACATGAATAATCTTACCTTCCTAGCTCTTTTGATTCAAGCATATAAAAATTGTGGAAATTGTCTGTCTTGATTTGCGTCTGCAGAGATGTGGCTAACAAGCCAGAAAGGCTTTTATTCTCCAACTTTCTCCTCGACATAGTCAGGAACAGGTCACTCCCTCTTCTACCAGTCACCTGTTAAAGCAAAATAATTAAGAGTTTTGGAAATACCATAATTACAGTGCATTAAAATATACAAATATTAAAGTTTAGGTCTATCAGACTAGAATACCCTTAAGTCTGTGCAGTAGTGACCTGAAAAGAAAACATTTGATCACTGAAAAAATACAACCGGAAAGGAAGACTAATCAAGACATGCTAAGAAAATTAACAGAAAGACTTCTTTTTTTTATAATAAATAATTTTAACATTTGAGATAAGGTGTGGGTTTTTTTTTTTTCCCCTGGAGCATATCCAAAAAATATTAGGGATAAGCTTAAGTTCTAGTAAAAATGCTAATAACTCCTTACCTGTTAATGATATGTGCTTTGCTTTTTTTCTTTTTCTTTTAGCTTTCTGCGAATAAGCTTTAACTCTTCTTTGGATTCTGGGTAAATTACAGCAATTCTCTTAAATTTACACTTTTAACTTGTATCCCTGGGGAGCTTAACCAAAACTCCTTCTTGTTTGTTGTCTGCAACACAGCAGGAATAGCTAACCACAGGAAAAAAAAAAGGTTTGGGTTTTTTTTCCCCAGTGGGAAGATTCACATTTCCTATTAAACTCACTCATAGCTCATCTAAGTTTAATTTTAACTCTAGATTAATTGTCAGAGAGCAGCATGAATGTACAACATCCTCTTTGCAAGTTCAGATCATTTAGAATCAAATGATGTAGTAATCCTGATTAAATTACCTTAATAAACCAGTAGAACGGCACATTATGATGGTACAGCCACCCACATTATTTCTACTATAAAAAAAAAACCAACAGTAAAAAATACTGGGTTTTGGCATTCACATTTATAGGCCTGAAGCATCTCTTCAGGTGAAATGCAAAAGCAAAGCAGAAAAAGGTTACTGAAGGATAACAGAAGTCTTAATTGATGGTTTATTTTAAGTTAAAGAGTAGGTTTACCTTTAGTAATGAAGGGGGAAAAAAAAAAAATCACAAGGCAAATTACAGTTCAGATACAGTTAACAAACTTACAAAAATACACTTTCAGTTTTCAAATGACAGAAATGTACTATCAGAAACTTCTGGGGGAGCACTCGAATTAATTATGATTCAAATATAATCCAGTACCCATCAAACATTGTTCCAACTACTAGTTCTTGGAACATGGATATTCATATTGGAACTACTTTGGATTTAAGTCACAATTCATGCTTTAGCAGGAAAAAAAAACAACTACACAGTTTAAGAATATCTACAAAGTAGCATTTGATAAGCATGAAATAACTTCCTAAAAGTTATCAAGGTGTAAGAATACAATCTAACATATAACCTTTGAATTGCCTTGTTTGTAACAAATATGCATTCCTTTTACCCCTTCCTTTTATCCCAATTATATGACACCTTATCATTTAAAAGACTGATTCAGATGTCTGAAGTTTTACACGATTCTCCTTAGAGCTGTACTTACTAAATACAGTTTAACAGTTAAAATTATCTTGTTACTGCAGTACTTCAGCACAAAAAGATCTATTTATTTTAGGCAGTTGGCTAATTGATTAAGAGCTTACTATTATCAAATTTATTACGTAAGCTTTCATTTTATATTGCTATTCTTGAAGTTATTATTAAGGAAAACTTTTGTCATGTTGAATTAAGTTTGTCTGCCTGGTAAGATACCGCATCTCCTCTTTTTAGCTTGGTGTCATCAAAAATAGAGAAAAACATATTCACAGCAGACACAAACCCACAAACAGGCACATATCTATTCAGGAGAATAAGATCCAGTTTCAAATCCAATTAGCTGTGAAAAAAAGTCATAAGTTGTAATACATTAACTATTTCCGAAGTTAAAAGTGATACCCGTGTTGCTACACATTGCACCAAAAGCCCCGAGTAACAGACATTAGAAGTATGGATCTCCCAGAAATTTGCAAGCTTCCCACTAAACTATCTTTAACTGGACAAAAAGCCACTTGATTTAACTGTTTCCAAGAAAAGTCAAGTCCCTGCTCCGGGCTAGGAAGACGCTCAGCTTCAGCGGAGAAGGACCACGGATGAGCAGCAGCAGGTCACTGGACGACACCGCAGGCGACCACCTCCCTCGGCGGCGAGGGGTGACGGGCACCCAGCGCCCTGCCGAGACCGGCGAGCCCCGCGGCGACCTCGGCTCAGCGCCAGCCCCGTCAGACGGCTGTCCCCACACACCTTCTCACTTCAGCCGCGCTTTAGCCTTTCGGCGACGACCCGCCCCACTCCGCGGCCAGCGTTAGATGCGCAGGGGCGACTGCCAGGCGGAGAGAAGCACCCGCGGGGGCCGCCCGCTCCCAAGTGCGCTGAAACCCGGTCGGGACGGGCCGCCGGCAACAGGGTGGGACCCGGCCCGAGATGTCCGCGGTACGCCCCAGCTCTCCTTGCCGGCACCCCCGCGCCTCGGGGTGCTGCCGCCAGCGCTCCCCGGGGCGGGGAGACGCGCACCGGCGAGCTCCGACACCCGGGCGGGGGAGGCAGCAGGACTCTCCCACCACCCACCTAGAACCCCACAGGATCCGCCCGCCCGCCCTCACCCGCGGCAGCCGAGGACGGCAGCTGCAGCCCCAGGCTCGGGCAGGCTCACCTCTCTCCGCCGGACTCCCAGGAAACCCCTCACGGGCCAACGGTCACCGCAACGGGCCGCACGCGCTGCCGGCCGGCCCGCGCACCCGCCAACCGCCGCACCCGCACAGCCAGGGTTTGAAAAGCGCAGCCCGGTAGATGTGGCCGCCCCGGCGGCGCCCGCCCGGCCCGCCCACTTCGACTGCGGAGAGCCAATCCGCGCCCAGCGGGGCGAGCCCTCTGCCCGGCGATTGGTGGGGCGCCCTCCGACCGGGCAGCGCCCCCGCCCGGCTGCCCTCGCCCCTCGAAGGCGGCTGGGGTGGGGCGGGGGCGGTGGCTGGGGCGCTGCTGGCGGCGGCTATGGGGGGGGTGGCAGGTGCCGCCTGTCCGAGCTCCTTCGTGCGGGCCAAGGGGGTGCCGCCGACGCGGGCGGGACGAGCTCCTGCTCCTCTTCTTCGTCCTCGTCCTCCCGCGGTGCCGGGACTCGCGGCCTTGCTCGGCCCCGCCGAGTCGGACCGGCGGCCTCGCCCCGGCCCAGGGTGCTGAGCCCGGCGGGGCAGGGCCGGCCGGTTGTTTGGAAGCCGGTGAGGCGAACCGGAGCGGCACCGTGAGTCGCCGGCTGACGGCCCGTCCGCGTCTGGGGCAGCTGCGGAAGAGCCATTTTGTTTAGCCGCCTCACGGAGCGCAGGGCGAGGGGAGCGGCTGGTTTGGGCGAGATGCACCGATAGCACCTCCTAGTCAAAGGGCTGTATTTAATCTAAACACCGTAATGAGGCTTATCGGCGTGCCTGCTGCATGCAGCAGCACCAGAACAAAGGGGAAAGGCTGAGGCCCTGGGGTAGCGCAAGGTGCGGGAGGAGCGATGGTGCGAAGGCCAGCTGCACAGAGCCAGCCATGGCAGCGCTGCCGGGGAGGCCGCGGGGAGACCTGCCAGGTCTGCAGCGTTTTCTTTCCTTTCTGGTCCAGCGTAGCTGGGGATCTGAGAAAGAAACCCACAACCACAAGAACAAAACTTGCATGCGCTTACCAGCAGTGACTGCAGGCGGTTATGCTTTTTATGCTGTTTATGACGCAGCTTGCAAAGTCTCAGGCGACCGTATTACTGGCTAGGTCCAGTTAAAAATAGAAATCGGTACACCAGTTCTCCCTGACATCTGCATATGCATGTTCAAACGGGACCAGAACCTACTTTTTATTACTTTTACACAAGTACACAGCTCACACAGGGCCTGCTTGACAATCCCTTTTTTCATGCATGTAAGTGGCAACCGGGTCTTCAGAGCCTCTTGCTTTAAGAACCCCAAGGGAAAAAAGAGAAAGTTAGAAGACTTTAACTTGTGGTTTCAAAGACCCTTTTTGAGGATATAAAATAGCCAAAAGCATGATTTAGAAATAAGTTGAAATTAGACAGAGTTCTAAAATAGCTGCAATTTGTTTGCCAAATTGATTTCCTCTGTGAAGCAATCCAACCAGCTGCCCTAGAAATTTGCAAACATCCGTTTTATAATAGACTTGCCATAAAGGCAGTAAGAGTAATGTAGCATAAGAGTTTAAGAGTTATAAATTTAAATTTCAGCAGCGTACCATTAGTTACTAGGTTAATTTTGTTTATGCCATGGCACTGCCAGTGAAATGGGTGATTGCTGTGTGCATGGCAAGTACAGTACCTACGTCATGCTGCCACAGCAATGCTTACACTAAGATTAGTTAAAGTAGTATAAATGAAGATGAGATACGCACTTTGAGAAAATTGGAAGTATTCTTGAAGGCTCTGGAATATGTTCTACCATGCAGCTGGCACAAGAAGATATACCTACTAAGAACAAGAGCTGCTGCTTCTCAAGTGTTAACTCTTGGTAATGCTTGACTTTCCATCTAGATGTTTAGCACTTAGCTGTGGATATTTTTGACAGAAAAAGTCCAAAATCTGTGCTCTCTCCCACTGAGTTCCACCATCTGTGCAGAGCTCCAGACCGTACCCTTTCTTCGTTACAACACGATTTCAAATACATCTGCCAAACAAAAATACAACATGCAGAAATGCTTGGTTTTGTTGAGAAGCATTCTTTGTGCAGTATGAAAAGCAAGCAGCATTCCAAACATACCAAATGATCCACAGGAGTAAAATTAAATGATGACTACAATTAAGATGTTTTAGGTTATTATAGCACATGGTGCCAAAAAGTAAATGACAGTGCTTATGTTTGTCTCCTTAGCTGCTTGCGTGTCTTTATCCATCCTTTTCGAGGCCAGGATTTCCTATACTCTCCCTTTAAGTTCTGAAAACCAAATACATACTAAAAATGCTTCATGACATGCGTGTTATTGTAGTCTTGGTTATCTGTTTATATATGCCATAGAAACATGTACGGCACTTGGAGAAGGGTATAATTGGCAGGACTCCACCCTGAGGACTTTGGAATTTACTTAGATACACCACCACAGAGAATGACAAACAGGGTGGAGAAGGGGGAACGGCAGGCTGAAGGTCACAACGCTGCAAGATCATGAACTGTGTTTCTTACTAATGCATGCACCTGGTCATTCATTGCTGTTTTTTAATTGTCGCAAAGGTGTTAGCTTCATAATTCCCATTCTTACCAATAATTTCTTCTCTTGCTTTCCTTCATTATCTATGCATTACAAAGCTGGCTTTTTACAGTCTTTAGAGGCTTTCATCAAAAGAATGATTTCTTCTTCATCAGTTACCCATTTGACAAAGCTGTGATGTACAGCTCACGTTGATCAGAGCCATAGGCGTTTTAGGAAGTGAACCTTGTGGAAAAAGCTCAGTTCCTTCAAGAAGTGCTGATTTCAACTCAAACCCATCATGGGGTTGATGTAGTTTGGACTAAATAGACAGCAACCTACCCTTCTTAGCAGATAACTGCGTTGCTACAGTGGGGGACAAGTGGACAACACGAAGAGCTGCTTAGATGGAAGCTGAGAATGTCAGAGCGTCCTTCTCCGACTCGTTTGTGGTAACTTCTTTGACCAGACATTGACAAAGAAAAACCATGATCTGTAGCACCAAAAAAAGCCTCAAAAAACATAAGTAATTCCACTTGCTGTTAAGTCTCTTTGTGGCATCACCATTCCACAGGGCAGTACACGCTTAAGTAATGTGACAACACATGCAAAACAAAGCCTTACATGAGCATCTTCAGCATCCTGCAGTTTAAACGTCATGGGGAACGATCCACATCTACATGTTGCCTCTACTACTGCAGCCTTCAAGAAGCAAGAGCCAATCTGCCTGTGAAGTGGATGATCGTTGTTGTGCAAAGTACCCACAGCTGTTTGCTTGGCGGAAGAGCATGGAGTTGGCACGCCAGAACACCACACAGAATAGGCTAGCTGAAAAATCAGAGAGTCATAGAATTTGTTGGGTTGGAAGGGACCTTTAAAGGTCATCTGGTCCAACCCCCTGCAGTAAGCAGCGACATCTTTAACTAGATCAGGTTGCTCACAGCCTCATCAAGCCTGGCCTTGAATGTCTCCAGGGATGGGGCCTCCACCACTTCTCTGGGCAACCTGTTCCAGTGTCTCATCACCCCCATTGTAAAGAACTTCTTCCTAACGTCTGATGTAAACCCACCCTGCTCTAGTTTAAACCACTGCCCCTCGTCCTATCGCTACATGCCCTTGCAGACAGCCCCTCCCCAGCTTTCTTAGAGGCCCCCTTCAGGTACTGGAAGGCCACTAGTGTCTGTGTTGGCTCAGTGCTGGTTCAGTGCATCTCACATTATAGCATAAAGATGGCTGTCTTAGTGGTGATGCTCCTGTACTTACTGACAGTGATTGTTGTTCCTCTCACTCTGTGGGGATAAAATAAAGAAAAAACCCTCAACACTCCACTGCCCTGTACAGATTACCCATGTCCCAAACATCTACGAGAGCACTCTCTTGCAACCTCTGCGATACCCAATGGCAACCTAAAACATGAAATACTCAAAACACAGAACATTTTGCCATAGGTTCCTCAGAATCAGCATGCCATCTCCTGCCGTACCTGCAACAGTCGGTTCTAGAAATAATCATTGAACACAGATACCTGCCTCATCCAAAAAGAATTATAATGTTTTTATTTAATATAGGTTGTTTAAAAAATGTGACTTTTTGCCCATGCCAAAATCTCTGCAAGAATCCCACCACATTTGTGCATAGGAAAGAAGTAAGAAAAGGCAATCCTCAATGCAACGGACAAATAGTCTCTGTATTTCACCCAGTCCCTGCTCACCAGAATTGCCTCAGTGTCACCCAGCATGAGCTTTGTACAAACTCCAGTCTTTATACTGAGGGAAAAATGAGCAATTGCTCAATACGTGGCGTCAGTTATCAGTGATCTGGATGAAACTGTCTCATGAGTCTGCCATCAAGAACTACGAAAGGGCTCAAGTCTCAAAGCCTCTGCTCTTCCCACAGCAGCTCCCCTTCAGTGATTTAGGTGAGCTTGGTTTCATTTCAGGTGAGCTTTGATTGCATTTCTGGTAGCAGCAAGATCCTGCAAAATTACTTTCTAGAAAAAGTTTTAAAATAATAGAAAAAAAATCACTTCAGCATTAGATTCTAAAAAGAGTTGATATGAAACACAGGAGAAATGACAACTTGCCATTTAACCATTCTGGAGCAAACGTCTCCTTGGACTGTTTTGGTGGGGAGAACCCTTGCGTAAGTGTTGAATAAAGACCAGTATCTCTAGCTGGAACTAGTATAATCTGTTATAAAAGTAGGAGGGAATCTTTAGTGGGGGCCACTGACTTTTATTAAAGACAGAAAAATGTATTTTTCCCTGAAGATATTTCCCTGTGAAAATACAGTGTTCTTTTGTGTTACAGCCACTGTTGCAAAGTGTGTCGCTGCCAGTTCTGATGCTCCGTTCAAAAGCAGAGACTCTTTCGTGAAGCCTGGGCCTCTCCAACATGTTGACTGTAGTATCTGGTGCTTTGTTCGCTTCATTTGTGATGGCCTTTGTTTCATGTGTAGTTCTTGTTCAAATTATGTTGCGTATGGCTGCAGAAGCCTTGCTTTCTCTGCTTCAAAATTTACGGTTTGTACCTTGCCAGGCTCCACAGGCCACCAGAGAAAGTGATGTAAGAAAGAGTATCTTGTGGTTCCTCTAAAGGTTTTAAAATGCTGCAAAGGACTAGAGAGAAAAGAGGTTCTCGTTTAAAAAATGTTACGGTATATTCAGAGGCACAATAAAAGAGTTGATTTCCAAAGTGGATTTTGTAAGAAGATTTATTTTAATTAAGTGATTTCGTGATGAAACATGGTCTTAAACAAAATAGAGATCAGTATGAAAATAAAATTATACACAGAAAAATCTTTTCCCCAAATGTTTTTGAATAACAGGAAATACAACACAACAGTCCTGTATTCAACTGAGTAGATAATTATGCAAATCTGTGAGCAGTCAAACATTACAGTACATTCCTAGAAGCCAGGCACAACGAAACACACTGTGTGCCCCTGTAACACCCTCAACACATTTCATATCTGCTCTCTCTGCCTCAAAGAAAAAAGTGAAATGTAATGCAATGGAAATGGAGAAAAGGACATACACCATCTTAATGCTTGAAGCACATATTCCCCATTTAGTATTTTGTGAGAGACATATACCAAATTCGGATGAAACTTAAATTAGCTTGTAGAAAGATAGAAAAACTTGGTATCGTATTTGATATACAATCTTGTGAACACTTAACTGAGAAGTATGGAAAGGATTAAAAAATACACCACATGTGTTCTACTTAAAGCTTAGAAATAAATACGCACTCTGTATTCTCAGTGCCTGAAATTCTTTAAAAACAAAGAACTTGGTATAAAATTATATCAAGTAATTGTCAAAAATGAGGGAGATGCACCTCTATACCTGTTAGATTCTGGATGCCTGCATCCCCGCTACAAAAACTTGTAATACTATATGCGCTTTCAAACATGCTGAATAACCCAAACTGTAGCCTAACAAGGGCAAGAATATCGACTGACTTGGGGGTACCAGTATTCCACACCATGTCCCTTCTTTTCCAAGTTTTTCCTTTCCATACTGTACCAGCCCTTACAAGTACAAATATTCAGTCACTTATACAAAAAGCAGCCTTGCTGATCAGGATTCACGGATGCCCTCAAGGCTGTGTCATTCCGAGGAAAAACAGAGTACAAAGGAAAAGCATCCTCCTAAAATGATTTTTGTACTTAATATTATTATAATTCTTCTTCCTCCCTGCAATGCTGATAATAAACAGCAGTCTCCTGAGTGTTGCAGACTCATTGCAGAAAAGTGTCCTGCTATATGGAACTATTGAACCATTATGGTCCAACATGCTAGTTGTCTTCTAGTTTAGGACCTAAAGTTTATATAAAACTCTTACCACCCCAGTTACCATGTTAAAGAAGAAAACTTGCAAGGAATTCTTCTTTTGACTCTTATACTGACTTATCTAATAGTCTTGGCTTTTAGGTGAAGAACCAGGTCAGCTTTTAGGTAGAGAACCAGGTGCTGAAATCTTCCTACCCTCTTGGCACAGTTTTTTTCTGATAATGTTATTAGAGTGTGAATGGAGTCAAGACTTGCATCAGTTTGGCCAAAGCTAACTACATAATTGAGGATATTTTCATTACCTTAAATAAGCTTTAGCAACATCATATCAATCCCAGTATGAGAAAGCAGTCAAACAGTCTTTGTGAAAAGTCACGGTTCTTACATAACCATAAGCTCACAACCTCAACCATCTAAAAAATAAAATTAAAAAAAAAAAAAATCTACATTTTCACACATCTAAATGTTAAGAGATTTCACCATCTAAATGACAGGCCAAATGAAAGTCACCCTCCGTAGTGATGATTTAACTTCTTATCAGATGCTATTTCTCTTGCCGAATGCAGCTAGTAATAAACACAATAATTATTTGCACAAACAGTAAGAGTAAAGAGGACTTCCAGACACCACTCTTATTTAGAAGCCTTCACTTTCCTGAGAGTAGTCCAAATAATAAAAAAACCCAAACAACCCAAAACCAATAAAAGAAGAAAAACCAACAAAGAAGTAAGTTTTCTGATTGTGTACTTTAGATTTTCAAAACCTAATAATTAGGTAAAGTATGTCTTGCAGTTACAGTAACACTAATGTACTTCATGATAAATAGTCGTTTTCCTGCGTACGTTATCACAGCCTAATTTTCAAGCAAAGAGTATCCCCTTTTGTATACCCAGCGGTCAGGACATCTCACTGTCCTGCTCACTATTTGCAAAGTCTAGTCCTTTTTCTGTCCCTTCTCTTTCAGTCTTTGTCTTCTCTCCAGCACTATTCCACGGTTGCATTCTGTATGCTCTGTCTGCTGTGTGAAACTGCCGTATCTTATCATTACAGCACCTACAATTACATTCCGTCCTTAGTATTATTTATGAGGCTGCGGAGATTTATTTGCTTATTCATACAGTAATCTATTTTAAAATTACTCAGCTCCAAAGTCTGACTGCAGCCAGCATGGCAATCAAAGATGATGTCTCAGCAAAATCTTCTTTTATTGACCTGATTTATACTGATAGAGGAATATTTCTAACTATAAAAATTGTAATTCTCATTTAAAGTGGGAGATGCGGTACAGTCAATGGAGTACGTCAGGAGCCGCTCGTATTGCAGTTAGCAGGCAATGCGGATACGGATGCAGATATGGAAGAAAGCATTTCAAGGGCTGTATGACAAAGCCTCCATCTGGCGAAGGCACAGTCCTCACTAAGGTAACACATCACCTGCCGCCGTGATTTCTGGACCAGCACTCACCTGCCTCACTGCAAGAGCCACTCGCCCTTCCAGCCAACAGCCTGAAGCAGCCCATGGGGGCTGAGAAATTCTGGCAATAGAAAACATTGCCAGAAAAATCCCCTACCTTGTTATTAATTTCGCAAAACCAAAATGAAAGGAGATTTTACCCCTGGGTATCTAATCAACTGTTTTCCAAAAAACTTCAAGGACTATTTTTCTTAAACCGCTCACAATCTAGATGTCAGAGTCACTGTGATCCTGTCGACTCTCTGGATCGAAGGGAGCTGCTTTTGTTGCGAAGAAGACCAGTTTAATTCTTGATGAAAAAATAAACAAACGCACTCTGATACTATAGCTGCAGTCAGCGTAGGTGGCCAGCAATTGTCTCTGCGTGACTGTAGGATTGTGTGCAGTTAAAAGGGAGAGGACAGCCAGCCTTTGGAAGACAGCCCAGAATAAAGGAGACCAGAGTCCTGTGAAGTTTTGCAGGTCTGTACATTCAAAAGCTGATTACATTGATGTCAGCACAAAATTACATTAAATTAGCGGAACAATATACCTCCTGAGCGCTTAGCAAAAGCCCTCGAAGTAGACAAGGTTCCTTCTAGTAGGGGCCAAGTGAGAAATTTGTGAAAGCTCTAAAAAAGAAGCAACTGAAAAACAAAATAGAAATCTAATTATTCATAACTTTTTAAGGGGAGGAAGGACTGAAGGAAGCACAGCTCAGGTCCCTTTTGCATTCCCCATAACTTTAAAAGATTTGTCAGAATACATCTGTAGTTAAATTTTTATTATTACTGTTCTGCAACATAATCTGACTGCATTTGGTACATAAAGGAAACAAGTTCAAAATTCCAATTATTGACTTAGAAGGGGGCTAATCAATGTGTGTAAGTAATTATTTGACATAGTCCTCAAGAGATATTTTAATTGCATTTTGAATACATACAGAGACTACAATGGATTGTAACCATTCCAGAGGAATCCTTGACTGTCATCCTTTTACCTACAGTCAGAAGGAGCCTTTCTAAGCAGGGAACAGGAGGTCATTATAATATCACTGATACTAAATAGAACTCTCAAATTAATCATCAGTTTATCTTAAAATACCAATGGCATAACATGGCTCTGAGCAAAGCATGTGAAGTAGAGCCTAAATGAAGTTTCAACCAGAGCAATACCTTTCTTTACAGTAAAATTATTTTAGAAAATACTAGAAAAGTTTGAATAAAAAACTTTTCATAGCAATGAAAATTTTAAATAGTAGTAGTCTAGTGCCGAAACTAGTCAGTCTGAAACTGAACAGAAGCACTATGAAGCTCGCGGTCTATTTGGAAGAGATGCAAAACATAAACCAACACACACTGTGAAAACTGTGTTTATATGGTCAGCTTTATAATTTTGCATACTGCTAACAAAAATAGGTTGTAAAACGGCTTTTAGCCTTACTGGCCTTACAATAAAGTTCTTCTTTCCCTCTGCTATTTACCTAATGTATACTTATTTTTCCAGCAAACAAGCAATTTCAAATTCAACCCCCTAAACTCCTTTTTTTTATTGTAAAATATTTAGGCAAAAAGTTAGACTACTCCAACAGCAGCCACTGTGGTTGTGCTAATAAAATTGTAAAGGATTTTTTACTTGCAATTGGTGAGCTAGTCAAGCCCTGACATTTCTGCAGTTCTGTTTCATACCGCATAATTGAGCCAAAATACGAACAGTTTAAGAAGCCAGGTTTGAGTAACTATTCTGAAATTTTGCTTGGAGTTCAATTTGCTTGCTTGGGGGGGAAAGCATGAGAAGGGGAAACAGCAGTGCTGGTTCAGTATTAATACTGTAAGGTTAACGTTAAAGCTACGTCTGTAGTCTTACGACTGGAGACCAAACTTACTGCTTAATTCCCATTAGTGCTAACAGATAAGTTACCCCTCCGCATAAAAACAATAGCAAGAAAAAAAGCACAACTATTAGTATAATCTAATACAAAAAATTTTCATTTGCTGAAAAGAATTAACTTGCTTTATGCTATGGGAAATGAACTTACACAGGCTATTCAAACACAGCTGACGCACATACCCCTTTTGAGCACAGGAGCTCCCTCAGTCCCGTGACAGCGTGCTTGCGAGTATCTCCATAAACCACTGCAGAAATTCAGTAAATATCTGCAATTCATACTGCTGAGATTACCTTTAGCAACCAGATGTTACCATTATGAGTGCTTCAGAAGGAAGCTTTTGCTTTTCTTTTACTTTTAGAAGGATTAAAAATACATAAGAAACCACAAAACTCTTCTCTTTTCTATAATTTTAAACTGAGCAAACTACCAGTCCCAGCCTCTGCCAGTTTAACTCCTGCCAGAAACTCTGTCTGATGTCCTGCCAGCACGCTACTGCCGAGATTTTCAGTTTCCCTGAAGATTCCATATATTCACCATACGTGACCCGAGGTTAACCGCTTCCATGCGGAGTGTATGTGGTGCCCAGCAGGCCTGTGTACGCAGACGGATTTCACCCTAGATACTCTCTGAGTCATATTAACACCTTTTTATGGTGGTTCACAACAAGGATAAGGACAATTATGTTTAAAAGCAAAAAAAAAAAAAAAAAAAAGGCAATTATTTGATGAATACTAAGGAAAAACAGCAGGCAGGGGGTGAGGGAAAAGGTTTGCTTCTGCTCGGCGGGACTGCGTGTTAAATTGGATTTTGTTCCAGATTGAAAGGCAGCTTCCAATCCTACGATCCTGTGATTCCCTGTGTCACCCTGCAAGGTGCTGCTGACGGTGTGACAGAGGCAGCAGATGGCTGTCCCCTGCCTGCCGTGGGTGAAAACACTGCTGCCCTGACTGCTGCTGCCTTACAGGTGTTGAGCGGGTAAGCGCTTGCTACAGTAGGGACCACACTGCGTAATTTCATTGACTACAAGCTTTTCCGCTGTATTTAGGAGTGTTAGGGTTAAACTGACTGCTGGCAGTGCCAGGTGAGCAAAGCACACCCCTGCTTGGCTGGGATGCTGGGACGAGGTGGGCGCCAGGGACAAAGGCCACTGGCTCCTGCCTGTGCTGCCAGGGGACCTGCTCGCTGGTTTTTGGCTAGCAATGCCTTACTTAAGTGCAGCTCCGCTTCCCGGCAGAGCGGGAAGCATGGGCACCTCACTTAACCTCTTGCGGAGACCTCCCCAGCCAGACTCTGTCTGATGGAGATGCTGCCGGGTGAATTAGTAGAAGCTGTCATCACGCTGGAGCTGAAGGGAACCTTTTGTCTACTTCAGGCTGTCTGGTTTTTTTCCCCTCCCGAAATGCAAAGCTCCTCTCTCTGGACCCTCGTGCCTGCCACAGCACATCATAAGCGAAAGCACCGTGGTCGCCTGTTGCAGTCCTCTGCAGGATGTCCAAGTTGGCTTTCACTTGGGTCATGTTTAACAGGAATGGCTTCTCACACTGAAGGGACAATATTCCACGCAGTAGCCAGGAGATGTGGGTATATTCCCTCCCTGCTAATCTCTTCAGAGCCGCAGCATCACTTAGATCAACACAAAGCGCCGGCCAAGTGCTCAAGGCACCATAGGGTAGCCACATCTGGGCAGTTACTCCTCGTCGCTTTCAAACAGCATTTTTCTAGGGTTCCCCAGGTGATGGTGGCAGCAAAATAGGAAGCAGCAGCTTCTCCTTGGTCTCCCTCAGTCTTAACGCTACAGGGATTCTAAATTCTCTCTCTTTTTTTTTTTTTTTTTTTTTTTTTAACTGACAGCCGCCCCACTTTGACCCTGTCATATCTTTACAGAATAGCGGATCATCGTGACTGATTTCTATTATTTATAAATGCATAAATATAGAACAAATGTGTGCAGTAAATACATTTAAATAAAAATTGACAAGATGCATTTATTGTTTTCGATTTGTACAAAAGCATAACTTAAAAGGCAGACTAGTATAAACTTACTTTGTGCCAAATATTTAAACTTTTCATTCCAAAGAGTTTCTGGTTCAAAACTTGTAGATACAGTTTGGGAAATCTCCTTTTTTAGACCACAGATAACACAGTATTGTAAAAATCAATATTCTGCAGTCCTTCAACCGAGCAAAAGTTGCATTCTGCTTCAAGTTCCAGAGTTTTAGCTACTCAGAGGATGGATCATATGAAACATGAGCCATGCTGGAGTGACCTGATGAAAAGTCAGTTTGCCTACTGCTCATTTGTGTTCTGAAAAAAGATGTGCATTACGATCTGTGACATGCAATCATAGCAAAGACTGATAAATATATGTGTAAAAATAGGGTGACGTGTTTGGATTTTTCTTTGCTACTTCATACCAGCCAGAAGTAGCGTAAGAAAACCTGTTACTTAAGCGAGTCCCAGATGTCATGCAGAAGCTCAACTGTTTCTGAAATAAAAGAATGCTTTCACTCAGATTTTGCAAGTGGGTTCTCCTTTGCGCAAGTAACATTGTCTCAGTAAACCCGAAGGTTTTTCTCAGTCCTTGCTGCCACCACCGCAGCTGTACCTGCCTTCCGACTCGGGTGGAGTGGCAGTCTTTGCTGACGACATCTCCACAGACGTTCACCTCCGTTGGAAAAAGACTCCCACAAGAACAAGCAGGATACCACCCTGAGATACCCTTTCAAGAGTCTCCAGAGCGAGAATGTTACCTCAAAAGCTACTTTTCCCACAGAACAAGGCTTGCTGTGCTTCAGCGCTATCAAGAGGGCTAGCGCAAGGCTAGACTCATGTTCTCGTCATCCAGTATCCAAGTGCAACTTCCTGGAATTTTAAAATGTGGTGGATGCACTGCGTGACAGCAGCTGTACAAGAAATGGTGCGCAGCTGCACAAGCGTTCCACAAGACCATCTGGAGGAAAGTACCAAAAATAGACGCGAGCAAGCCTCGTGTATTTCAGAAAAAGTAAGTGTAAAGAAATCGGTGTCCATGCAGTGTTTGATATGCCTTAAAAACCCTTTCAAATAACATTTGATAAGAAAACTATTTATCAGTGAAAATGCAAGCTTAGACACTATGAACAGTTTACATCTTGTAGGTGTTCCCTGGTACGGGACAGTGGGCGTTATGGCCAGTGGCTCACCTTAAAGTAGGTTACTCGTGGGTTTGCAGATGAGCTAGTGTTTTATGGTGCTGTACAAATAAAAAGTTGTGGGGAGCATATGAAATATCTGTATTAAACTCCACTGCATTAAGTTATCCAATGCATGAAAAATGACCCAGATGCATTTAAAATAAATGCATATTACAATATCATATATAGTATTATAAAATTATTACTTATGTGCACAGTCCTGATATCTATAGACATGGCACCGTGAAGAAAGCCTGGTTCCTAAGCATTTTTACAGATACTTGATAGTGATGCAGGTTGCTATCAGTCAGATCATGATGTCCCTTCAACTTTGGTACATTCAGTGCAAAATATTTTTGGGAGTTTTTTTACTCTTATAAAAATAAAAGGCATTTTTTTCCCTTGAGAGTGCTTAAAGAATAAACACTAGCAGAATGTCTGTTCAAGCATGGAAAGTGACAAAAAACAGAAATAGCGTTTTAGTTTGCTTATTTCCTGTTTACACTCTAAGAAAACATAATATAATGAACCTACAAAAATAAACAGAAGTCACTGTGTTAGGGCTTTTTTCCTGATATGCTGTGATAAATTGCTAGTTTCTTCTTAAAATAGTTTCCATGCAGTATAAAGCATAAAATCAGTCTTATTAAGTCCATTATAACAGCTCATCTTTTGTCAGACACACCACTGGCAAAGACATTTCCACAAACCTCCTTAACGCAGGCCGTTGTTGTGACACCCTTTGTTGCTGACTTTCCTTCCAATTCACTTCTGCCCCAGGAACTTGAACTCTGGTGCACATCATGCAGCAAGCACTGGATACGCTATTAGAACATATGGCATAAAGTAATGTAACTTCATGAATTAAAAAAAAAATAATAAAATCTATTGTATGATTTTGTGATAATTTACTGAGTAGGTAAGGGGCTGAATGATTTCACATTTTGCCTTGAATTTTCTATTCAACAACTTTGATGAGATTCAGGTTTCGGGTACACGTCAGTTTTGCAGTAGCCAGGTTGATCACAACATGGGATCACGTTTCTTGTTTGCTCAGAACATAAACTTAGGAAGTTTGGCCGTCCTGAAAAACCATGGATTGCAAGACTTGGTTTTCCCTGCACATCAGGCACACTCTAGTTTCACTGTAGAGAATTCTGCCACTACCACAATGCTTTTTAATTGCTTCATAAGCTCTTTCATGGAACCTCATTATTTGAATTGCACCGTGAAACAATTTTCCCCTAGGAAATCCAATACAAACGTTCATTCATTCCTTGAGAAGACAGATCCACAAAAGTCCAATGAGCTGGGCACTGTGGTTTGTGTATCACTCAAGTCCAAAAGTACTTGTCTCTTCAACTGCTGTCAACAGTTTTTCATATAACATGGAGAATGATGGATAAGGGGGAAGGTCCAGACGATTGAAACAAGTGTGAGCCCTGAGGGGGGGAAAAAAGAGGAGGTGAAGCAGCACATTATTTAAAAAGTTCAAACGAGAACATGCAGACTGGTATGTGCTTGCATAGAGAGGGGCAGATAGTATTCTTTCAGAAGACTTTGTTCTGTCAAATGATGTTTTCCAATTGAACAGGTAGTGAGGTTTAATCTATTTTCTTCTAATTAAAATAGGCCAGTAAGAAGCATTTATGAAGCTCTTTAGAAACACACTGACAGCCCAAAAGGCGTGGGATAAATTTTAACCATTAAATGTGCATGAGAAAAGAATGATATAGCATGGTACAATTCAAATAGTCTGTTCTGGAATCTTGGCTTTAAATGTATCTTCTGAGAAGCAGTATTTTTTTTCTGTACTGATACTTGAATACTATATTTGTAATCATAAACAAGATATTTCAGTACACTGAATATACATAAGATATTAGATTTGATGAAATATTAAAAAATACTCTAGATATACCAGAAACAGTCCCCCAATAGTAAAGGGCAGACAAGTTACATGCTCTTCCTTCTACGTTTCCTTGGCATATGGATCGTGTTCTTGCAAAGTTACCATCTGTGTTGATTTACACTATGTACGTATCTGGCCCCGCAAGCCAATGACCTTTAGAATAATACAGTTTGTGATTACAGAAAACTATGCATGTACCTGCAGCATACCGCCCTGCTTGCTTAAGAGGACAACCACGTGGTTTATTTCTCAGTATCTGAAGTCTACCACCTACCTCAGGTTTTTGACACACTTGGAACTGACTCTTGAAACCTCTTCCAGGGAATGAAAAGGGAGATAATAAAGGTTTCTGCTTGTAGCAGAACAATGGATATCATGGCCTGACCTCAGGGCAGGCTAAGGATAATACTTTCTAAAGCACTCTAGTGGATGAACCTGCTCTAGTGAAATAAAACAGCATAACTATTAATGCAATGGGTTCTTGAGGAAGAAATGATGCAGAGAGAAGCTGGAGGAAGCATCTTTTCTGCTTTGAAGCTTTGTACCGAAGCCTTACTTCAGACTGATTTTAGAGGATAAAAACCTTTTTGTATTTTGGCAGGTCTCTGTTTGCAAATACTTTATTCTTTTGCAATAAAACTCATCACGGAGTTATTTAAATACAATCCAGCTGAAAACCAAAGTTTTCCTGCAGTGACCTGCCCTTCATCAGTATGACCCGTATTAAGTGTAAATGTATAACATCAATGGAAGGAGTGAACAAACTCCCTCCTCGCAGCAAACGCAACTCCTCATTTAACCTAACCACTCCCGGAAATCCTAATGCCCACGACAGACCTGTACCGAGTTTCCACTGAGCCAGAAAGTGCTGCCTTCCATGGGAGCAAATTTATTAATTGCTGTTTTAAGTGGTTCTCAGCTGCCAACTACGGGGATGGAACATGAAGTGAAGTGGGTTAATCGCGTTTGTTAAGAACATAAGAGTCCATAACAAACCCTCACTGAAGGCGAAACATTCACTTAGTTACAGCCTTATAGTGTCATAAAAACATCAGGCTGAAGAAATGCATACGCATTACAGAAGGTCATACTATTATTATAAACAAAGTCCAAACATCAAATATGCAATCACTTAAAAAAGCATTGAATTTTGCACCCTCCCCAAATACAGTACGCTTTCAAGTCCGCTGCTATGCTGTACAGCAGAGAGGGCATTTCCCTGCCCTGTACTCCAGGGGCCTGGTAAAATTTCTCCACCCTTCCACCCCTCACAGGCTCCTGTTGAAAAGCTTTTTTTGTTCTCCTCATTTGCCTCTCCAAAATCCTTACAAAGTAGTATGTGTGATAGAGATTAAATTATTATTCCATTTCCCACACTTTTTTCTTAAAAAAAAAAAAGAAAAGAAAAGAAAAGAAAAAAATAAATTTCCCTTTTGAAGAACAAGACTGATTTAGACCCGGCAGCAAATGGGCAACTGGAACTCAGTGATCCCTTGAGTTCAGTGTAGAGTGTGGAAGAGTCTTAGGCAATTAACAGTCTAACCACATGATTCTGCTGCAGGAGGCTGACAGCCACTCATTAGAACTATGGATCATGCTGTGTGGGCTGTAAAACCACAAATTATAACAGGCATAGTGTATAATTAGCAAGGGATTCATTACAAACTGGTTTAATAGTGAGCCGGCACGTTGTTTACATTTATGAAGAGAAATGAGTTTTATCTTAATTTTGAGGGCAATTTTGAAAATGCAATCACCTACTTTGGAAAACCAAGTCATTAAAAACGACAAAAACATAAGATCTTTGTCTTCTGAGGGAACGCATGCCTTTTTCACCCTAGCAAGCAACTTTGTAAGTCTTGAAGAAGAAATTTTTTTTTTTTTCCCTCCGGACAGTATTTTCCCATTCCAACATTTCAAACCATACAGGCACTAACTGTTCATCTTCCTGGACTCACATTTTATGACAACATGAAAAACCATCTTGGTTCCTGATGGATGGAAATTAATCTCCCCTTCCGCTTGATTAGAGTAGTAAAATGGAGTGACTTAGGGTTAAAATCCAGCAGTCAGACATAAATACTATTTGCATGTGAATCATCACATGCGCGTATATATCACGAACCCGGAACCAACTTCTCAACATGTAAGTGAATGGAAAGAGTAACAGTCCCTCTGCTGATTTAGTGTAATGTACAATACAGGGTGAAAGAAGGAAGTAGAAGCGGCATCAGGGATAGCAACAGTTAAGCTAAACCTGAAATAATCAATATTTTCAGAGCCCTTTTCAGGGCTCCTGACTTATTAGTCTAAAAGACAGTGACAGAAGCTAGGCAACCTGACACGCACCTCACTGAAATCTCACTATTTTGCTTCAGCAGAACTGATGACACAGCAGGCAGAACAGTGGGAACTGGGTAAATATCTAGTGCATGCTTTTGTGTTTATATTCACAGCTACTAAGACCACAATCGCATATCTAAGTCACTATATTAGTTGCCTTCTGTGTCTCAAAATCAAGAAGAAGAGATGGGGATGGGTATTCTTACGTGTTTTCATCAGTGCAGCAGTTTTTTCAGAAACAGAGGAAGAAACATAAAGTCCACTGACTTGTTGAGTCCTAGCTTTTGCCACCCTCGTACCATTATCAAATTTCACAAGCACTCCCACTGAAATCAAAAGGGCAACTTGCAAAGCGTAACACTGCTACGAGTGAATGACGGTGCCTTAACACAAATGCTTTAGTTATCTGAGAATCAGTAAGAGTCACAGAGTCCTAGGGCAGCATTCTCGGCAGATCCAGTAATGTGTTTACACACGCAGGGCTTGTTTGGAAACCTCTGGAAAGTTCGCTACTCGGGGTCGTGGTTAACGATGTCTTACCTTCAAGCCAGTACTACCTGGTGTTTGCACAGTAAGTCTTTGAAGCTGGTAAGACGCAAGCTGAAGCTATGCTGCACGCAGGAGCTAGGTATGTAGAAATGCAAATACTGCTTTCTGCTTAGGGCTTAGCCCATTTAAGCATAAATGTGGAAGATCATTTGTTTTTTATGAGATCAAGGTTCCACATACAAATGGCAGGAACGGCCAGCTCATGACAACGGTAGATGTTTGTCGTGCACAGTTGTTTTCATTTTAACAAGTGTGGTGTTGGTTTATTTTAATTCTCACACTTGTATGTTAAAAACTATCCACAGAGAAAAACATCAAATGTTTCCTAACCAAGGGGATCATAATGAAATTTCAATTTCAATGCATTCTCCTAAACATGAAGGCCTGGCATTTCCCTACACTTGCTGAACATCTTACGGTAGCAAAGATTCTTGACACATTTGTCTGTGCTGCACTACAGGAAGCAGTTTTATTCTGCAGTTTATTACAACCAGGGCTCTGCGTATCCTTTTCAGAGGAAATTGTGAGCATCCCGTTCTGGCACGTCCTGACCTTTGCCATGCTGCAAACGGTGCGTGTTGGCACCAGCAATTCCAGTATTTGAGAATATACAGAAGGACTTCCACAATCTCTTTTCTTACTTAAACTCACAAGAAAATCTTGTATTTTGAAGTCAGAAATTATTTTTTAAAAATAAAAGCTTTTTCTTTTTGAACAGAATCAAACCTAGCCCATAGGTCAATCACAATCAAACTATGAAGCAGACTTACTGGGCTACAAGGTATTAGTAGGCCCCCAAAAGATATTAGAGCATTTGATTTGAAATAAGAAATTTCCAGAATTTGCTTATCTTTAATCCTCAGTAGCCAGGCTTGCATTTGTACAGTGGCTTTGTTTAAAGGCCACCTGCTGTGCCTGTGGATTTCACAGTGCCACTTCTGCGTCTTTGACTTTCTCAGTGCGGTTCAAACGGCTGCCTGCAGGCAGGAGCCAACCCCAGAGACGTCTCTGCCTCTGACTTTACGCTGGAGGAAAAAGCCAAGGGTTGTTGGTCAGAGAAGCTCTCTGCGTGTCTGACAGGCGCCTTGTGTCTAAAAAGAGACTTTGAGTGCAAGTTATTCTGGAGGTATCTTGTTTAAGACGAATGGGCTAGGATTAGGGTTGAATTTCCTCCATGGATCAGCCCAGCCCAAAACTACCACCACAGGCTATAAGCAGCATACTAAAGCTGAGATCTGATTAAGTAGAGTTAGTTCACCCACACTCCGCACACTAATCTGTATGTCTAACCACTGTTAACCCATTCTAGAGGCTACAGAATTATAGACCTGGATGAAAGGAAATCTTCCAGAGACATATTGGCCTGATCACAACATAGAAAAGACTGGAAAGTGACAATTTTTGTCAATGAAGTGCCCATGCTAGATTTCTCTTGCATCACTCGTATATTATTAGTGCAGTCCTGGTATTGTTACTGTTGACCTTTGAAAACAACTCTCTCTTGTTCCTCTTAAGTCAAAATACACCTCTTCTGCAGTTCATAACTTGCCTCTTCCATATTTGTTGACTCTTGACATCGGACAGTGCATAAAACTGACATCACTAAACTATACCGTAAAGGCTGTGTGTGTCTAATGCGAAAAGTCTGATATCAGCTTTCACTCAGACACAGGCACAAGTGCTATTCAATTTTAATTCCTATTAATTTTTGCTCCTAAGTGATAACTACATGTTCAGGAAGTAAATACTTGCATATTTAATCAAATATAAAAAAATCAAATTCTAATCAAAATACCATTCTAATATAATCTTCCATGAAAAAAAGCATTACAATATGGATGTCCACCACAGTCACACTGCCTTGTCCGTCTTATGAGAACAAAACTGAGTTCAAAGAAAAATGGATGCATCATACGCTGGAACAATGGAGAAGGAAATTTTCATGTAAGCCATAGTATATTTGCATATTCAGTTAAAACTCATTTATGTTTCTCAAACAGCTTATCTGTTATCCCAGTAACTGATATTCTAAAGTATCTCGAGCATTAATACGCACACAGCCGTACCTTGGAAGAGCAGTGATCTTTCCCCACTTTTCTACGCAGAACCTTCTCGGACCATTGCTCCCCCGTAGAGAGGCAAATCCCTCATAAGGTATGCTGGACGTGCCTGTAACAAACTGCCAGCGCAAACAAAACATGACGGATATTGGATACACAGATGGTGCAGGTTAGAAATTTACTGCTGTCAGCATACCCACTGAAGTCCAAATGCTTATGTAAAAGCGCTCACAAAATAAGGAAATTTGTGAGGCACAAGTAATAAAAGCTACTCCGAATAGAGGATAAGGGGAAACGGGCCATTTCCTGGCAGGACTCTAGAAGAGACAACTTATCAGATTGATTTCCTTCAAAGGTTTCTCTTTGGAAGAGTAATTATGCTACAGAAACACTGTAGAATAAAACACTCTTGATATCAAGTTACTTAAACTTAGGCCTAAATGAGTTTTTTCTTTACAGTTTTTTTTCTGTATTAAGAGGAACTAATAGAAAAGTAACAAAGTATGACAATGGCTTCCTCTTATGCCTTTTTGGCTGTGTGGATTTCAATATCTTTACAAACCATTATTAAATACTATAAGAAAAGGACTAAATTCTGAAGGTTAGGTAGAATGCCCACGGACGTTTGCTGAAATGCTGTCTGTTGAGCAGATTTAGTTAGAAACTGTCACGAACAGAGCAAACATGGTTTTTTGACAGATCAGAGGATACTTAATTTTTAACGATCTGGATATGATAAAAACTTTTGGTTAACCGATGTGATAGGAACATATAAGCAGACATCTCTGGCTCTCCATCAAATGAGATGTCCCACACTGCTTTTTACAGACCTTTATAAAGTACTTAAATAAAAAAAGAAAATCCTTCATCACACTCATATAGGTAACTCAATGATCAGATGCAAATTCTGAATTGTTAAAAACAGTGGATTTCATAATACCAAGAACATGGTATGGTGTGGTGTGGGGGGTTGTCTGTTTCTTTACAGGCATGATGGACGTAACCTGAATTTAAAAAAATTAACTCAATAGTAAATCCACACGTATAAATACTCCTCTGTTGAGAGGTTTTTGTCCTTCATCAGCAGGATGACTGGATTCTGCAGGCTGACTTAGTGAAAATGGAATCGGGCTGATTTTCAGGTTTTCATCATTATTTTCTAATTTTCTAATTTGAGGCACTTTCATTTCCATCTAAGCTTTCTTCTTCCTAAGCTGCACAAATACTGTTAAAATTTCTACCCAATCAGCTACCAGTTACAGAGTCTTCCTTTTCTATCTTCACTAGTCTTAATGTACATTTAATCAAACAATAGTAAAGGATCATTGACATCAGATACTTTATCTTAAGTGTATTTTTAACTTAGAAAACTATAAAAATAGTTGTGAGCTTCAGTCACTTAGAATTATTACAGGAAGTCTCCGAGGCTTGTAAGGTTATTTCCATTAGGCAGCATCACCGTTAAGTTTGTGATGCCATATGCCCGGATGGAAACAGTTTAGCATCTAATTTTAACGCTGCAGACTATTTCTACACAGATCAGCTGATTTCTTACCTGTAAAAGTCTTAGTCGTTGTTCATTGTTGAATCTTTCCACAGCAGCCCAGAACCACCGAATTACAATGTGATTGTCATGATAACCTGTTAAAACAGGAAGAGCCTTTGAGTGCTACAGAAGTGATTGACAGAACCAACTTTCTGTTCAGTAATTTTACTTCTTAGCTAAGAGCTGAGAGAAAACTATTCTTGAAATCATTAAAAATCTTAAAGGCAGAGAATTAATTTACTAGGAGTGCTTTTGCGAGCACTTCTCCCATTAATCGGTCACTAACAGGAATGCCAATTCTTGAAATATTCCAGTGCTGTGCTTTTTATATATCTAAAGCTACAAACGATGCTGCAACTGACGCTGCAACCATCTCTCTTGAAGTAGTTCCCAAATCTTCCATTGTTCTCAAATTATCTCAACTGCCAGCCTGCAGTCACTGGGATTACTTCTAATTCCCTGTCATCTTTGACAGTGGAGAAGAGGCAGATCCTAAGAATGGTTACCGTTTCCTTTTGTCTCCAGTGTCTGGGTGGTACTCTACTAGTGTGCGGGTGAGCACAGTACCTTCTGTGGAGAAGGCCGCTCTGTTAGGCTGTCCAGACAAAAATAGTAAGGGAAGAGCTGCATGGGGAAGCCGTGAAGCAACCAAAATGGACAAGTTACCTTCCCCTAACACAAACTTAACCACAGAAATTCAGAGGATACTAAAGATGTATCTTGTGGGATGGTTCTTTAGTGTCTTAGGAAGGGGTACTTCCAGGCCACCCAACACTGCCAGCGAACAAATCAGAATTAAGGTTACCTCCTCTATACTCTGTATTATTTCTCCAGTCGCTCAAGTCAATTTCTGCTGTTCCAGCTATAACGAGTTCCAGTTCCCTGGCGTCAAACACAGACACGAGCCTTGCATCAACCACCTGTGAAAGGAAGTAAAACGCATAGCAATGTTTCTTCATTTATTGATTTCTGCCTCCCCATAAAAGGCTTGTCTGCTACTAAAACCTTTATCAGGTAACATTTCTCTACAAATGGAAAGAATTAAGGTCTTTTTCTTTTTAAAGGCAAATAAATGTACTTTTTCTTCCGTTGCAGTTCCATTCAGTTTCATTAGAGGATCGCAGTGATTGGGAGAGAATTCTATTGGCAAATAATACTGAATTATTTCAGGACAAATTAAGTTCAATACATCAATCTAATTATCCATGTTAAAACAGGAGAGAGAGAAATACCTTGGAATATACTCAGGCCAACGCACTACACTGAGTAGGGCATACGCACAAAAAACCTCAAAGGCCCAATAAAGAAACAGATGGGTCACCTCAGCAAGCACTCACTGCTAATCATACAAATAGTGATCAATAGTATTTTCCAGTTTAAAGAAGATATAACCATAGTGTTTAAGTCAATGACTAACAATGATACCGCCCCCCAGTCCCAATAGTGTAAAGACACTTCTGATTATATATGTATCTGTTTTTGGGAATTCTGTATTTGGGAAATGTATATGAGGAGAAAAATATTTTGGGAGGATAAAGGAAGAAAGTAAATTTAATTTTGGAGTTTTTTTACCTCATAGAAACCACGAACTAGACTTTCTGTTTGTTGTACAACTCCTCTCTCAATTCTCCATTTCACCATTCTTTCTATGTATTCTTTCTTGTTCTTTTCAGTGACGGGGATGTTGGCACCTCCTGGCTTTAATTCCCGTTCTGTGATCTTGTGAAGAAAATGACCAAGTGACAACAGAGTATTATAAAGACAAAAGAAAGGATTATAATAATTTAAGCTTTTAAATTGAAGTAATTCCTCAAAAGCACTAGCCAAGACCGACTTCAGCGAACTGGAATATGTGAAATAAGAGGACATACAAAAAAATCTTTTTGTTTGATAAAATCATATTTAAAATCCCATTTAGTCCGAAGAATCTTGATGTTCAGTATGAAGAATAAGCTGAGAAGAAAAAAGAGTCTTTACAACTATTAAAGTAGTGAAGTCTTCTAAACAATATTGTAACTAAGGTGTTGTAATACCTTTGCCTACTAACGCTGCTGCACTTAAATTCAGGTAAACTACCTCCAGCAGAGCAATACAAAATTTTGATATTTCAGATAGCCTCCAGAAAATCTCCTTAACCAGAAAGACATGTTTGACCAGATACAAATAATAATCCCTACTCAGATTTCAACATTGTTTTCATCAACCAGAATTTTATAAAAACAAGTTAAAATCACCATGGAATGATAATCATTCTTCCAAATAAATGTTTATCTAGCAGTAGAATACACAAAGGAAATTAAATTAAGAATCTTGCACACCTGCCCAAAAACTTCTTCATTTACAGTAAACGTGAGATCTAGGATATCGTGTATATCATTGTCTTTCATCCACTGCAAACTCTGGTGAAACTCCTCGTCGAGATATTCCAGGTCACTCAGGTCACAAAGTCTAACATAAAGAAGAAGAAAACACAGATGATGATACAGATGATGGCAGTAGCATGTGCTCAGTAACTAAACTCAGATAGGACAGTCCTGAAAAACAGACTGAGAATGGGAGCCAGGAGAAAAATCAATAGAATAAAGAAGACACTACTTCAAATCTGTTTGTTTTGCATAGTAATAGCAGTTACTGTATGACACAAAGTGGTTTTGTTATATACAAAACTCCAGAATTTATTGATTTGAAGACACTCAAGTGTAGTTTAAGTGACATCCTGCAGTAACAGCCCCTACATCAAAGCTGATGCATTGGGCACAATGTCCCATCTGCAGAGGTGGTCTGCACGGCCCATCAGTTCTGAGGAAAGTGAAGGCCCAGGGTTCAGATGGAGAAGTTGCATGAATTAGGCTGTAATTTTTAATTTTACTGTTTAGAGAACCACTAAGCTAAACAATTAATTTAATTTGGCAGGCACACAATACTGGTATTAAAGTTCATCTGAGCTAAATCCTCATTCTTATTATTCTGTTAGCATTTAGGTACTTTCAAAATACACGTGCAATAGGAATGGATGCATTACTCCACACTATTAGAATGTATGATGTTTTATACGAGAAATATCCTTCAAGACTTCTCAAAAACAGCTTTCAAATGGAGGGCAAAGAGTGAAGCACCTTAAGTTCATTAGGTCTTAATTCCAGCCATGCTAAGGAAGTGCAGCTCTCATTGTTTCAGCAAGAACAGGAGTAGTAGTTCTGAAAACAAAGTCTAAAGTATATCAAAGTAAAGCTCCTTAAAATGGAGATTGCCAACAATCGGTCTACCTCTGAGAATGGGTTTTGCAGTCTAAGATACAAAGTGATTCATATCCTATCCTGTGAGTCATTATAAGACAAATGAATAAGAACTCTATTAATATCTGGAATAAAACCACAGCATTTCATTGTACAACTTCAAACGTAAGATTTTGTAGAAGAAAGCTGATAACGTGGCTAAAACAAAACAGGAGGTTTTCATACCAATCAGAAACAACATTCTGAGTTACTAGGTAACTGACTAATAACCATAAGTGGAAACAATAAAACTTTAAAAAAAAAAAGTCCTACATTGAAATAAAATGATTAAGTTATAAATAATGGCCTGTCTTGCTTGATGATAAAACACCATAATTTATCCATACACAAAATGGCATCACCCACGGGGAAGGAACCAAACAAAAAAGGAGACAGAACAATTCTACTCACATTCGGAGGAGGGCTTTATAAAAGGGTCGTGTAAAAAAGGCATCTAGCAAATACTGATGTATCAGAGCAAGACCAAGAATTCGACCACTAAACCTGAACCTGGAAGAGAAAGAGTTACAATCGTTACACTGAAACTTTGTGGTTTCTACACTGCTCTGTCATCAAAACTTACATATATTTCCAAACAGCATTTTAAAATCAGATAGCTATGTCTGAATTGTGGTATTTTTGGTTTTTTCTTTTTTTTTTTTTCTTGTACATTCTTAGTAAGGCACAGAAAAAACACAAGTCCGCAGGGTGTGGAAAATCCCTCAGATACCTAAGTTGCAACTTCTCAAAAATGTCAAATCCCTATTAACCCCATCAACCCCTGCCAGACCAGCCTCTTTATAAAAGCATATCTTCCAAAACCGTAGCCACTCTCTATTTTCTTCACAAACCCCCACACAGGATTAGCTTGTTTTCACATTACTGGGAGGCCAAAGGTTTTTCTACCCTTTCCCAGCCTGATGGTTCTTGCTCTCTGTCCTTTCCGCTCGCTCTTCTGACTGGTGATTATGGAGGTCTATATATATATATATATATATATATATATATATTTTCGTGAACGGCAGCCTGAAGCTTTTATATGTTCCACAGTGCTCTCCAATCCTATGTCAATGGGATCTAAATGATCTCCTCCTCTCCCCTCTCTCTCTCTCACCCTATTATCTTAATTTTGTCAGGTGAGTAAGGAGGGTTGGGGGATGGGGGCGGGGAGGAGTTTGATAGGTTTGGGATCAGATGGCAGCAGCTGTGAAATAGTAGGGCCTTTGCAAAAATTCCCATAAGAATAAAGATCCAGTGTGAAAAAACCTCCACATCTCTGGAACTAGATTTAAGTCTGGTATTCTTTTTCAAAGAAAATGTTTCTTAAACTTTCTGTTTATGCATCCTCAGGAACATTTTTCTTGGAAAGATTAGGGCCTTATTGTGCCTGCCTGTACACAGGGTTTGCAAGATGAGGATGTGGCATGCACAGCCCTCTCCTTCCATGTGTAACTGCTTGTCACAGCTGCATTTTCTGAACTCCCCTGAGCCTGTACAAGACCAGTGCTGTCACCGGCACCAGCACTCCAAAAAGAGAAGGGGTCTGGGGGGTTATGCCTCCCTTGCCCCCAGGGTCTCTGGTCCAGCACTGCAGAAGTCAGGGATGAATATAAAACGTTGGCACAAGCTGCATAGCACGTAAGGGTTTTTTTCTCCCCTTTTTGCCAGAATGTTCTGCTTTTCCAGTACAGCATATGCCATCTATTATTGCAGTATTGTAATTCAACAGGTAGACTGCTTCAACTAACTAAACTGGATGCAGCCAACCATTTAATTATCTATTAATTTTTAAAACAAGTAATGAAATTCCATTCTGATATTAATTCTTCATAACTGGCTTCCAATAAATAAGAACTCGGTACCTATCTGTCCTACACAGACGAACAGCTGTCACTCCATTATTACTGCAATCTAGCTACCTACACAGCAGAACCCTCTGTTAATATTCACAGTACAGCTTTACAGACTTTGGTGATGCCAGGATTTAAATCAACTGAGGGCGATTTAAACTGGCTTATAATGGTGAAAATGGGATTAAGTAAAAATCCTTGATAACTATTTTAGTATTATGTTTGTACGTACAGACTTTGCTTAAGAGCTATGTAATCAGCAGTCTTCCCCCCGCCCCCAATTAAGATACCTCCATAGATTTCCTTCCAATTGGTATATTGGGTCTTTCCACTGAGGAGACAACTTTACTCTTTAGGAAGACTCAGACAAATTATATACAGTAACACTTGTTTGAAATCTCCCTTAATCTCCACAGCTGACAAAAAGCCAATGTTTCATTCTTTTCCCCCCCCCCCCATGCACGAGAGGCTAATATTGCTTTCATGAAATGACTGCTAATGTACAAGAAATGCAGAGAGTTGTGTTCTGAGACAATCCCATGGTGCACTTTCCAAATCATAGTTTTGCTGACCTTGTGAGAAATAAGAACATTTAAAACCACAAAAGAAAACAAATCAGGAAACTCTAAAGAAATGTGATTATGTTGCTGCTGGTTAAAAAGATCAGATTCTGTGTTGTATGTCCAAGCAGATATGAGCAGTTGTCTGCAAGGGAGAACAACAGAAAACATATCTGAAAAACAAAAAGAAAAATAATTCTTACCACTCATGGTGATTGTCTACAAAAGCAGACATGGGACTTATTTGTACTGTATAGGTATCGTTGGCTGAATATTCAAACAAACCATAATACGGATTGAAGAGCTCTCTAGACACCAGGAAAAAAAACTCTCTTGAAGGTCCACTGTAGTCCAACCTTTAAAGAGAAACTTGACATTACTATAAAGCGTTCACTGTGTGCAAAGAAATGCAGAAAATCTACATTCCTTATGCTATATTTTAATTAAAATTGGTTAAGATTTTAACCAGAACCCTTATCCTGAAGATTGCTTAATGCCAAGGTATGTGAAGTCCTCATGGGGCTATTCTGAAATGGAATGGCTTGGAGGACCGGAATGAAGTGCTCCATGCAGGCTGCTCTCATCAAAAATTTTGGCTCCAGCCGTAATGGCCTCTTTGCCACAGGGATATTACCAAATAATTGGGGGCGGGGGGGAAAACATGAAAAGAGCTAACATTAGATCTGTCTGCATCTGACAAATGAAGAATGAAAATGAAAAATGCTCATATTCTGTCTTTGCAGATTTGCAACAATAGGACAATTTGCAGGATAATCTTTCTGTTTTGTTTCTGCAATATAATCTGAGATTACTTCAGTGATTTGTCTTTCTTGGTCTGAATTTTCTTGTCTGTCTTCCAAACTTGAGCGCATTTAAATGTCTTTTGGAGAGTGCATTTCCTTTGGTTGTTTGGGGTTGGTTTTTTTGCTATTTCAAGATTCCGGTACTAATGAACAAGGAATCTAAATAACCCCTTCTTCCTGAATCATTAACAAACTTCATTGCTGACAAAGCACTGAGACTGAATTTTGACATTATGCTGCAGGTCATCATTATGTTTCAGTTAAGTATGAAGTTAATGCTCTAGTAGAGTTTGAAAATGGGAAACTAGAGATTTTCTTGTGGGGAAAAGAGATTATTAGAATCCTAACAAAGAGTTATAAAGATACACCTTCTATAGATATAAGATTTCATACTTGACTTTTAAGGAGATCTTGCTTTTGACTAAGACAATGCACAGACGGAAGTATCACAGAGAAGGTCAGCTTTCACATAGGACTTCTGCTACTAATGTTTTGACTCATGAACTTTTACAAAAGACAAACAGATGAGAGTTGTTTCTGAGGCTGAAGTTGTCAGGAAAGTAAAGGTTAGGTACCATTATCAAGTTGAGGACAAAGCTTCTTTCCTGTGTTGAATAAAAGCCATTTTCCCTTCAGTCATTTGGAAGCACTTTGCTTCTGTTAAGCTTCAGAAGTGAAGTACTGAAACAGATCTTTACCCTGGCAAGAAGGGCAGATTCCGTCCTCAAATTGCAGAAAAAAACCCCACGAAAATGGTTAGGTATCATGGACAACTGTTGGATCTTAATCTTGGCACAAATACCAGGATCAAGCAAAGGGTCATCTGGAAGACTCTTGCAAACTTCTGGGAGAATCAGACCGACTACGAAATTTTAAGATAAAATAGAAACTGTGTGCTTGACGACCAGCCATTTCATACAGATCTTTTTGTACACAGAGTTACTGTGAGTCATGTTAAATAAATCAATCACGAGAGTCCTGCACTGCCAGTCAGATTTATCCCACAATTAAAGGCTTGGCACAAGGGTGAGAAAACTTCATATGAGAGGTATGCAACCACACAACAGCTGCCACTGTGGGGCATTTGGGTATTCAGGAGTAGAGAAATATGTTGTTGGCAACATGACTCATGTCTCCTAGGAAGTACCATTAATACTTCAGATTTACTGTTCTTAAATGTAAAGCAGCTTCTGCTAATAGTTAATAGAACTTAGGGGAAATAACTTGAAGGAAGTTTGATACTTTGTACCTTCATTTATCACCACGTGCAGTATGAATGTAAAATCATTAAACTAGCATCACAATTGCATGACTGTAGAAATTGAAGGTTCAAGGAAGATACCAAACATTATGAGACTTATGATAAAAATCATATGAACAGCAATAACTATGCCTGAGTTGCTCCACTTACTAATTTATACAGTAATAAATCAATAGTTACTAAAATCTTTTCATCTGTGGGGATTTCATTACCCATGACTCTAAGACTTACACCTCTTTACCGAGAGGAAAAGAAATGCAGGAGCAAACTCCCACTTAAAAACTTAAAAAAGGAAAAGGAGGAGCAAATAGGAAGCAATTAACTTTCAGTATTCCTCCTCCTCATCGTTCTCCTCCCCTCCACCCTGACCTGTCTTTCTACACCTAGACAAATAAATAGTTTGATGTGATACGTATCCTTGCACCATCTCTGATGAAACAACACTGTCTGCACACATCCTTTCTTCGTTCAAAACAGAGATTTGTAAATAGAGAATTGACGTCATTTTAATTTGACTTTGCTCTTAATTAACTCATTCTTTTCCATTAAGAGAGCCTTGTGTAAAGCTGGATGTAATGGGAACAGGATGTGTCACCCCCATTTCCAGGTCACGCTTCATCTTGCTGTACAGAGTGGTGGAATGCAAAAGCCAGACTGTCTCCTTTCATCAGACATCAATCTGGATCAATCTCTATCTCAGGTACGATTGTAAAATTTTCCCTTTCATTTTTAAATCTGAGTCGAGGTTGCGGCTGTGAAAGTAAAGGCTGGTAGGGCTGTGCAAGACAGTCCTCGTTCCTGCATCCCCACCCTGCTCTGTCAATACAGTGTAATCTCATCCTGCACCAGCCTTGCCATTCCAGTTCTGAGTTTTTCCTCAGACAGCAGGGTGATATTATTTATATGAACAAGTCCACACTTGGCTCTCAGCTGTCAACATTTTTTATTTTAAGACTCCAGTGAGTCCTTATTAGCACTAAGCACTTCAGGGTGAACTTTAAACAAACAACAGGATTTAGGGGTTTTCAAAGGCAGATTGATTTTATCTCATCTTGTATGAGATGTTTCTACTACAACTTCACTATTTTAAAGGCTCACACATCGCATGGCAATAATGCACACTACAGCATTCCAAGAGCTGTGTGCTGCAGTTTCCTAAATATCAAGGAATAAAGTCTTGAATGTATAAAATACATTAATGAGATTTATCAATAAAAATATATGCGTCTAAGGCAGTAGGCTTTAAGATCTGACAAAGGGGTGAAGAGACAAAAGAGGCAAATAGTACATCGTTCCAGTTTCACTTGCAAAGAAAACCTAACCACATCTTGCTTCACAATGCACATCTCGCAACCTGAAACACGTTAAACTTTCATTAGACACAGACTGAGTGTTCCCTGAAGTGACTTTGAAACACCAGGAATATTGGTGTTTATCTGAAAACTAGCAACAGCCTAATTGCTTTTATTTGTGACACAGGCCCTGGCCTGGAGAGGCAGCGAGCACCTCCTGTAGCACTGAGGGCTTTCGGCTCCCATTGCCTCAGACCGGAGTTGAATTAAGGATTAAGCCTCTAGCTTACTCTTGAAGTACCCTCCTTCCAACAAATGGCAGCTGTCTTTTGACAAGCACTGGGCATATAATGTCAGCACTGACAGAAAAGAAATATGAATAACATAAGAAAGTTGCTTGTTTTTTCTTTGTTTTCCCAGCAACATTCTGAAACACACACCAACTATTGTGAAAATTCACATAAACACATGCATTACTTCTGCAAAGGCAGAATGCTTTACATTTCACAATGCCTAAAAAGTCATCTTGAACAGCTGTATGTTCTAGGCTTATGTATGTGGCATTTCCTGACTGTAATCCTTCCTCTTTTCACTCTAGACCACAAGAAGTTTGGCGAAACAGCAGCTGCAAGACACACTGAGTTTTGAGATCACATTTACTTCCCTGCTCTACTCACCCTTCTTCCCCAACAAACGTGACATAGAGTTTATTCCTCTGCAGGTCTTTTCTTGAGTAGCCCATGATCTGGTTAAAGGCATCTTCTAGCAAGTGATCTCTCCTGATGATTAATCTGAAGAGCAAAATAATTTTGAAACAGCAATTCGTGAACACGAACCACACTATTTACACTGCAAGGTAACAGGGTTACTTCAGAGAGATACACATTTCTGCCGGATAATTTGATCCGGACCAGGCAGCTCCTGTCTGTTAGTCTATTTCCCTCATGGATCTACTTTAGATTTCAATGAAATGTCTCTCATAAAAAAGAAGCGTAGCTTTATTTTTTCTACCCTGGTTTTTCCTTAAATCAAAGGCTTCAATGGGAAAGGTCCTGAAGCGGGCATTTTCATTAAAATTAAAATCCTTTTGTAAAGCTGGGCCTCTAAATCAGTCTTACTCTAAGCAAGAATCTAACCTTTTACGTAAAAATCAGTCTCTTAACAAGGAAAAAGATAAAACCGTGGGAAAGTCACTGAATGGTAACTTCAGAATCACATATCCTGACACTATCACCAGTGTACGTGTGACGGGACAAAAAGTCTAGAAGGAATGCAATTGTTTGTCCAAAACCAGACTGAAGCATTGCATGTGAAAACATCATCTAGAAGAAAATTGTGAAAGTGAGGAAGTGCCATAAAGATCTAAAACAAGAGGTGAAAGAATCCTCCTTACTTAAACATTTTATCTTCTGCCAAAAAACCTGTGTTTAATTAGTTTCCTGGAACTTAGCATGCTTTATATTCAAATACTGCCTTATGTGTGCGTTTGATCAGTCAGTCAGAGTGAAGCTGGGAGCTGCTGCTGCCTGCACAGAGGCAGCTTCCCCCTTCACACAGCCTCCCGCAAAGCCCTTGCTGGCCATACTGCTTGTGCAGAGACGGGGCAGTGATTGCACACAGAAGCGGAGAGGCCAGGAACTGGCAAGGTACCTGGGCAACAAGAGGACCCAGGCAGCATGCACGTCGTACTGGGGTCCTGGTTCAAAAAAGGGTAGCGGGTCAGTGTATGCCTGGGAAAGCAACCCCGAGAAAACTTGCTATTAAAACAATCAAGCTGTTGTTCTGCTTAAAAATCCACGGTGTGATGGCAAATAGGTCAGGGAAAAAAGGTGGAAGAAATGTCATGGATCTTACACGTAGCAAATGCCATCTTCTTCTACCAGCTATTTGCCCCAGCACTCCTGACAAAACTTTCATAGATTAAGCTTTAGGTGTTTATGATTTCATTACATTACATGCAGACAAGGTGCAAGCTCTGCCTCCTAAGATTGTTTAAACAATACCATTTTAATCCCATTTCAGTTGTGGAAAACTTTTAACAAGCTCATATAAATGAAGTCTGAGCTCTGCACAAATTCCTGCAAAATGCAAGAAATGACTGACCGAGGGGAATAAAAATAATTAACCCACCCACCCCCCCCGTTCTAATAGAAGAAATAGTTAAAAAATAAAGTTCTAGTGCCTCAGGGCTACTATGAGTGTATCAAACTATAATAGTTCGATACCTGGTACAAGACTTGGTAATTTACAAAATTATGAAGGTATCGTATGATGACGATCCTTAACACAACAGTATGTAATCACACAATTACCAGATACATGAAGGAGGAAAGACCTCACTCCCAGCACTCTAGCATTCAGAGTGCTGAAGTAAAAATATGAGCAGGTTTTTAAGGCGATCCTTAGAATTTAATAATATTTAATCTTAAGAGTCCTCTTTATTAAAGAGGACTGTGATACCAATACAGGCAATGATGTAAAGAAGATAAGCCTACCCAGTTTTTTCAACAGAAAAAGACATGAGAAAATATAACTGTTTATATCACAGCAATTGCCATAATGGAAGAATTCAGATGCTTCCTGTTCTGCATGCCTCTTCCCAAAGCGCTTTTTGGCACTTTATTGGTAACATTTGTATGAAAATATAGTTGGAAGAAACATAAAAAAAGAAGCGCTTAGAACTTGCTGTGTCCTCCACTATGAATCACATGCTGACACTAAGTCTTTTATGACATGCTTTGTATTTCCAGAAGTGCAAGGGTAACCGTAACATCTGCATTCCTTCTAGTGGGAAGAAGCCTCTAGACGTGCAAGGCGAAGGCAAGCTGCCTGAGAAACAACTCCAGTTTATTGAGATTCTTCAACATACTTCAGTTTCCCTGGGCCTTGTCCATATCCTTTAGTCTCCAACTTCCTGTAAAAGTTCCTCAGTTTGGCTTCAAAATCTCTTTTGTAAGGAGCTGGAGCTCGGGCATTGGCACGCTGAGTACCTGCAGGAAGCAATACGCAAAGGATGAGCTGTCGTGATATGAAACGATTAATGTCCCATCCTCTACTGAAAAGACTCCTTAATAGCAAAAGGCGTGGTATGTGTTTGGTTTAGTCACCTTTATAAAGAGTAAAAGCTACATATCTTCAAATCTGCTCTGCATACAAGACTTTTTGGTTGCTCATTTCGAATAGTATCATATTTCTAAAGTAATTCTTAAAAGAGCAAATCCAGGTCAATGCAGAAGATGGACTAAAAAACCAGCACAATCCACTGGAAAGATTTAACTTTTGTTTGTGAAGTACACTTTACGCATAACCTTTAAAATAGCTCATGTAATAAATGTTCTGCTCTGTTCTGGTTTTAATCTTACTAGGAAAAACAGGAACTCAGAAACGAAGCATAAACAGACTGTAATTTTGCTGTGCCCCTGTTGAATACATCAAGCTGAAGAAGGAAGACTTTTGGAAATTCCCTAGTAGAAGTTTTTCCTTGGGGAAGTAAAAGGAAGAAAAATACTGGAAGAATGGAAAGACTACCAAATTTAAGTTTGTGGAACTTTTCACTTGTAGCTGCAGGAACATACGTGATGGTCGTCTAAGTGAATTTATTTTTGAGAAACTGTTTTTGAGGGTCAATTTCTTAAAAGCAGGGAGAGATGAGATCGTTTGCCAAAAAAAAGGCATACTCTCACCTCTGCATGCACAAGCCTAGTATATTCAAATTAGGTATTTAGTCTCATCTACTCTGAATATTACAACCATTAGAACTTTCGCTGCCTCCCTGGATATATTACTTCAATTGATTTGACTGCAAGACAGTGTGCCAAATAAGCAGTTAATCCTAGCCCTTTTACGTTCCTCTTCTTGCTCCTCATTTTTTTAACATTAAATTCCTCCCCTGCATGCCTGTGTAGACATCTCCCACAAAAACTCAGGGGTTGTTTAAAATTTCTCATGCCCTACAATATACATAGGTTGTCAACTACTTATCTGCAACAGGTGGTCATCTAACAGGCCCATAATGCACTGGAAATACAAATGAACAGTTTAGAAGCACGTACATGTAGACTTCTGTCTTTTAAGTGACAGTCGCTTCCTTACATGAGTTTTCTTTTGGCTCCCTGTAAGAAACTAAGCCAATACAGAAACATTTATTGCTACTATGGGGGAAGGCATGAGAACGCAACGTTTTCAGGTTATGAAAGAGAGAAAACGTGTATCCGTTCAGCCTGTGGGCAGAGACCAGGGGAAAAGAGAGCAGCTTGCTTAGCCACAAAGCGTATGGGTCTGACGGCAAAGGCGACGAGCACATCCTGCGGAAGTGGCTGCTGGAAGAAGCTGCAGAGTCGATCTCTCTGCAGAGATCACAGAGAGAACAAGCGAGATCAGTATTAACACTGGGTGCCATTTACAGGTCTTTGAAAGACCTGTCTGACCAGAAAGACACTTGCCACTCGTTCTAGGCTTAGAGTGGTGTGTGGGAGGAATAGAAAGCGTCAGGGAATCCTCAGAGCTCCAACATGCAGGACCCCTCTGGAAAAACAAATGACGGTCATTGATTAATGTATTGTGGTTCTCCTCTTTTACTGAGAGCACCAAGGGCTTCTAAAGGTACACTCAGCTAAGTTCTCTAGAAAACTTACATAAACTTGAAATTGTAATCAGCCTTTTGGTTATTGGCCTTTTCCCCCTACTTTGTTTGTTTCGCTTTGGGTCAAAGCGGGTACAAAAACATAGTCGCCAAAAAAATGCAACAAAAGCATGCTTTAATCTTAACCCCTGAAGGAAGTTTTTGCTGAGACATACCGCAGAGCATAAACCTGGTAACGCATTAATTCACGGTTCAGAAATCAGCAGTATATTATGCTGTCAGCACATGACAAGTCCTCATTGCAAATCAGATGCATATGCCAAGAAATTCCTGGGCAATTACAGTGATTACGTCCGCCTTGGGAACAAAAGATGTTAATGGAAGAGCTAAAAAATGCCAGTGATGTGATAATCGTATTTGATTTTCAAAGAGGTTATATTCTAAAGCAGATATAAAGAGTATCTTCATGACTATTCATCTTTCCCAAAAGAGAAAGTAGAACTGATTGTGACCGATCTGAACAATGGATCCTTAACACACAACGTCCTGCAGTGCACCACAGCCAGTTTAGATAACAGAAAAACACAGAGCCTTCATAGAAATGATGGGCTATTTACAATTTCTCATCAAAAAAGTCATTTGTACACCAACACAAACACGCATACTCGCAGACTGACAGGGCAATTCAATGGTCTCTCTATATTTTTCTATGAAATAGAATAGAGATTACAATTTTAAGGAGAACAGGACTAAAACCATCACTGTTCATCCTTTACTGTGTGCTGCTTCTTTGAGGAATAGATGAAAATACCATGTTAAAGACTGAATGTATTTTGAAATGACTTTGTTAGAGTGAAGCCCTGCCAGCATGCTTCGGCGCATGTACTAATAATGAAGAAATTATGACTCTGAAGGCCAAAGCTGGTTTTACTCATAAAAGACTGCCAAGTTTGCAGTTGGAAATAAGGTGCAAACATCCAGATTTCATTCTTCCTTTCTTTTCAACAAAGGGAAAGAGTTATATCTAACCCATATATTTTCCAAAAATATCAATACACGTGAGTATTATATTTTGCTGCTTTGCAGAATGCCATAAGATCATTAAGGTTTTCGGATACTTTCTTCAAATAGGTCCTACAGAGGTCCAGCAGCTTGAAAAGCTACCACTCATGACATGTTTATGAATGGTTTTAATCTGGTTTCTTGAAAAGGCAAAGCTTTTTATGATTGTGGGCTGGGAAATGCCCATAAAAATCACAGTACTTTTTCAGATAAAATTTTCTTATTGTCTGGAACTACCTAGAGGTAGTTCCCGAACTACATCCTGAATGTTCTCCACTTATCTATACTTTTGTTATCAAATTTGTAGAAGTCCCCTTAAGCCAATTCCAATTTACTGCAGTGATTTTATTTTACTTACCTATTATCTTTCTTGAGAAAACTAAGAATAGCGACATCTATAAACTTCAAATTGCTATAATTAGCCTTCAGAGGTCAAATGAAACTTGCCATATTTGAAATAATTTAGTTCTGATCCACAACTTAGTTAATATGTGATCAACTTCATTCCATTCTGACATGTGCATTTCCAGACAGCTGCAACGTGCTATCTTTTGAACTCATGTTAAGGGACAACAATCTGACTTTACATAAAATTGTCACTCATTGCCCCACAGCCCCACTAAAACTGGCATTTTAATGTACAGTTATTACATCTCATATTTTTAATTCTTTAGGCGTCAGGATCCTGGCATGAGCAGTCACTTAGGTGTTTCACATCAGTGAACAACAGGTTTGCATGTTTTACAAGTCAGAACAAAATCACAACCTCTGAAGCTGTAATACGCCAATTTTTTCTACTGGCAAAACATCTTGTGAGCCCAAGGCAAAGGTTCAAGTTTGACAGTCAAATGCAATCACACTTGTTGACTTTGCTCAAAAATAGGACTAGATCTTTGTTGCTGCTGGAGCAACAGAACTTGTATCTTCAGAAAGGTGGAAGGTTATTGTATGCAGCATAATGTAAACTAAATCACGGGACTGGCTCTACTGCAATACCTTACGGATACCATCATAATGAAAGTACCGCAGTGACAAGCTCACTGACCACTCAGAAGGTGCTTCAGCTTATGTAACTTTACCCGTCTAAAGGTTGGGGAATAAAGAGGGGAATAGGTTATACTTTCCAAACAGCAGGTTCTTGGCTTTAGGCTGACGTGATTTTGAATTTGGAAAGCAAACAAAAAAATACAGTCAAACCATTTTTCTATTGTTTTTGTTCTCCGACTTTCGGGAAGGCAGCAAGAGCATGCTACTGACTTTACTGATCTGGAACTGGTCCTTACCAAGAATGAGAAACGGTCTCCTACAGTCCCTGCAGAAGCTGTGCCTGAGAGACTTACCTGGAGAGTTCTGAGGCGAAGACACCGGCGAGCCCCTCGGGGACTGGCAATAACTAGGATGAAGTAAGGCATGTGGTGGCACATATGACATTATCTCCTCCTCAAACAAGCTGGTAAAAAGGAGCAAATCAGAAATAACACGTTTATTTGAATGAATGGCATTTTTCCACTTTCTGTGAAGAAATCTGTAGTTACTAGCCTGCTTCCTTTCCACTGTGCACACTTAGAGTGATACAAAATATTTTACTGCCATTCCCTCAATCAGACCTTGAAAGTTACCAGAAAACAGTAATTACTACTTTTGTGGGACATCACTATACATAGCATGGTATTTGTTTTCAAGGTTGAAATATAATTAATCGCCTTTAAAATTTGTTTGTTTGGCTTTTGGGAGTGTGTGGGTATGTGGTTTTTTGGTTTTTTTAAATTGTGTTCTTGTGACAAAGGGGTCAATAACCTTAATCACACTTTCCTGGAAAAAGATCTGCAATACTGCACAAAGACCAGGAGCAGAGACAAACATTCTAAGCCTCCAGGATTAAGAATCACATCTGAACTTGTTGAGCGTATTCAATAGTAAGCTTGTTGGCATAACAAGTTATTTCCTTATATTATCTTTAATTCTAACACTGTTGCTGAAACAGGTATATCACTAGCCTGTTCAGGTTGAGTTATTTCATGCTTCATCTGTTATTGCTACACAATTTTTAAGAGAAAACCAATAAACATTTGGCAGCCTAATCACTGCATCCGGTACATAGAGTCTGTATCTATATTAAAATTTCAGTCTTTTCCCAAAAATTGACACAAGCAAATCCAAAAAGAGACAGAATATCTAGTATCAGAATGGATCTGATATCAAAGCCTATGTTGGATGTTAAACACTACACAGATAAGAATAACCTGCTGAGCTCATATATAAAATTCATTTTCAAAAATTGAGCTACAGAAAGAATCACAAGCCAATCTTTTACTACAGAGCTCAAACAATGAAAGCAACGTTCAAATAAAAGATTTTTCTCACCAAGTTTTTTTCACTGAACAAATACCTAGAAAAATTTTTTGCATGAGGTTTTTTTGGAATGGGTATTTTCTGGCAGTTCTTTTTAAATTCATGACCATGTGTTCTTTTTCTCCAAGTTACATTTTGATGCTGAAAATGTGATGAAATATAAACCACTGCTTCAGTCTTGGATTAAATGAAGAGTTAAGATGATTATTTGTGTTGCATACAAACAACACGTTCGGAAGAAGAAACTGAAAAGTATTTTCTTCCTAACACCCGAAGCATAATGTAATGCCATTCTTAAGAGTGTGATGCACCGTATTTCCTTCAGTCCCTAAACACATAGGGGTTGGTTTGTTTCTTTTAAGTTAGCTGCAACTTTATATTTACTGAAGCATGTGAAAAAATGTACAGTGTTCCCAAACAATAAAGATATCAGAAACAGTAATTCCACCCAATTATTTACTACATCTCAGAGTGGTCTACAGGACAATTATATCTTTCCCCCCCAGCTGAAGAAACAGAGGCATGGACATGGGTACAGTCTTCCCTAAGGTCATTCAACCAGCCAAGCCAGATACACAACCCAGGTGTCCAGAGCCCCAGGAAGATTGAGTCGTCGTGATTAGAGTGCAGTTTTCTCAGGGTTTCATAGAGAAGGGTCATGATGACACCCTGCTGGAAGATACTGTTAAAAGTAAAAATCCACTGAGACTAAACAATGGTAAGAAAAGACATTTCATCACCTCAGTACACCAGTATTTTAACTTAGCCGACCTTCAGTTTTACACTGGTATTTACTCACAATAACTCGGTCCAGTCTTGAGGTTTAGCATCCAACATTTTAAGAAACTAATGAATGCATAGATAACATTTTATCAATAGTATGTCTTCAGGGCAATTAGATTATTAATAAAATGGGAAGAAAATCCTCAAGCAATGCTTTTCAGTTAGATTTGTTTTTTGGGGGGGGGAAAAAGTAGATTAAGAGAAATATAATGTGAAGAATATGATAAAGTTATTCTAGGGAGGCACTAGTTACAACTTTTCTCTTAAAAATTAGTTATACTTTTCTACAAAAGGAAGACTGCAAACAAAATTTTTAATTTGCTTTATTTCCATTATAAGTTATTTGCAGTCTTTGCTGTTAACAGAACACTAGAGGGAAGAAAACCCATTCAAAGAGCAATGATAAAATCATTTGTGCAACCCTTATTTAGAAACAAATAGCTGAAGCCAGACTTTTCTGTGTAAAACCTGTGCCATCTCCATGCATTATATATCGAAACAAAAATTTAAAAGGTTTATTAAGAAACAATATTTGCATTTTAAAAAAGCTTCTGCATGCCTTTAGAATGAGGGTTTTTTTATAGCTGTAATTAATTCAGAGATTTAGGGACCAGAAAGGATTATCATTATGCAACCTGATCTCAAAATACTACTACTAATGCCAATCCTATTTTACTAGATTCAATTTTAAATGTACTCATGAATTTCTTCATGCGCTTTTAGAATGGATGCGAATACAACGTGAAGATACAAGGGTTTAATCCTAGCAAAAACTCTGCCCGATTTTTTGATGTAATTGTTTAAATGAAAAATACTAAAGCAGCAGCTTCCCCTTTCGTGAACTCTGTATTTCCTTTATTAAAGGGGACAATGCTTGACAGCATAGTGAAGAGGCAGCAAGACGTTAAGTAATAAAAACACATCTCAAGTATGAATGTTCACAAATACATCCCCAAACCACGGAACTAAAGAGGTGCATTCTTGAAGCAGCAGGAGGCACATTCTTGCAAAGAGGTCTAAACTGCACCGCCTCTCCAAACGTCAGAGCTGGATGCAACAGGACAGTGAAAGGTGGTCTGGGCAAACCCATATAAATCGCAAGCACAGCCATCTTGCACTTGCCTTTCCTCAGACAGAACATCACATTCCATCACTTCTACCAAAAAATGTGACCTCCAGCTACCATCTAGAAATTGACCGTGATGAAAATAAAGTATCTGACCCTTGAGTTGTAGCTCTTCCAGCTGCAAGTCGGAGTACTGAAAGGGAAATGATTAGGTCACGAAATCAGCACACTCTACTCACTGAAAGGCTCCTCAGCAGCTGCCACAGCATATTCCATACGTGCATCGAAAGCAGCAGTGCCTACCTGAGTAACATGACAAGGTCTGCATCACTGGATAAACGCACCAACCCAGGTGTTCCCTCTGTCCGGATGAACTGGATCTTCTCCCTGTGTAAGCGAAAAAAGACTTCCAAAATATCTTTTGCAAATAAGGCACCAATGTACACCACAGCAACAAGAAAGAGTACAGGGTATACCATAAAAACCTCTGGGTTATGCTTCTGTATTTCAAAAACCATTTTTTTTCCCTTGCCACAACACGTCCACTTGAGCAGGAAAATATTACAACCCAAAAGCTAATTTATGCTGAGGAGTGATTCTCCTGCTGCCCTCATCTCTTCAATGCTCAGGCTGCTTCAAGTAGTACAGCCATCCAAACAGTTAAAAAAAAAAATAATTTTTTTTAAAAATCAGTCATTCAAGTTCACGCTAGCTGTGTCCCTGCATTCAAAGTAGAAGGCTGAGCCCTGTGAGAGGTCATTACTATTCCGAAAGTGAACTGTTTAAAGAGGTACTGTCTTTTTTTGAACCTTTGTACAAATGCAAGCCATACATCACAATGCACACTTGTGATTTTAAAAGCGGGGTTTTCATGCCACACTGCATTTAAGAGATCTTCCAGAAAAACCCTTGTACTATTTCTCCCCCTCTGTCCCACCCCAGCGCACACCCTTCCTCCCAGAGCCAGCGCGGTCACTACTGTAGAATCTACGCATCCTAAACTCTCAGCATGGTAACACACAAGTTTTTACGATCTATATTGAATAAAATTCCTTGGCTGATTTCTGTTCTTTTTCTCTTTAGAGTTTTTTCCTGCATTCTAAAACAGAAGAACATCCTTTTTATTTTCTCTCTAGCAGTACAAGGTATTTGATGGTACAGTAGAGAGAAATTCTAATTTGGCTTTACTCTTCAAAAAAGAAAACAAAAACCAAACCCATGTAGTAAAAACTGTCCCAATTCCAAAGGAGAAAATCCCCAAACAAAAAGAAAAGTAAAGAACTCCACATAAAAACAGCAGCATTGGCTCAGCTCAGAGGTCCATCTACCCCACTATTACCAACAGTGACAACAAGAAGGTCAAAACCGATCTGTTTTGACCTGTTTTGATCTGTGTGGATCTGCAATCCACATCGTAACAAGGCTGCTGGTGGCTGCACGCAGTTTAAGCTGCGAGATGAATTTCTGGAAGACATCACTTCATGTGCAGCAGTTTCAACAAAAGGATCAAACCAAATTTCTTGCCACCTGTCTCTAAAATCACGGTGCATAAAGACGTTCTCAAAGAGCAGATCTAACATACGTTGCCTGGTAACTTGCACTACACTTACGGCGTATTCAAGGGTGAAAAAAGGGCATAGCCAGGCTGCCCAGAGCTCGCCAGGGTGGCGGCTGTGGCTGTAGCAGGAGTGTGGAATTCAGTGTTTTGCCATGAAGAGAGGTCCTGAGAGTCAAGCACCCGCTTCATCGATGCTGTGGTTGCAGCCAGTCAAGACTCGAGTGGTTGCACTAGCACAGCGCCGAGCCAAAGCCAGCCTGCAAAAGCATGGCCCTAGAGTGCCCAGGGCAGGGACCTCTGGACACTTCCAGAGCCTACTCCAATTTACATCAGTGCCCAAAGGGCAAGGTTTGAGGAAATACATGGTGGATTACAAAATATATCTTAGCATTTAGTTGGCAGCAACACCAGGAACCAGAAGGATGTTTTCTGCATTAACTCACAGATGCAGCCCTACAAATGAATGCAGTCCATGACTTCCTGGGGCTACCAGGGACAGTTGTGACTTTGATAATGTTTTTTTACATATATGCCTTTTACCTGCTGTTAAGATATAAATTCTGTTTCATGTACAACAGGTGCCTTCGACTGAAGTCTTTTCCATGACGTTATTTACAGTTTCATCTGTGGTGTCTTGCAGTAAGATTTGATGCTGGCTACACGCTTAATAATAGTATGATAAATACAATGTTCTCACTCCACCATAAAACCTCTGAACAACAATCTCGTACCTGTAATATACTTTCATTGTATATTTTAATAGACCCTCAACTTCTTATCTCTTTATTCTTTTTAGGAATGAGAGATTATTTTAGACAGAAAATGTAAGAAATCTTTTCAAATTATCTCTGTGCCCTTCCACTGGCCAAATACTGATTTTCCTCCTCTCCTATGTAATAATTATAATAATAATAGCAATATTAATATCATCATTCTTCCCCAATTGCACTGAGGTCCTCAAAGAAATAGATTACTGACAGTGGTACTGATCACTACACTAAAAAAAAAACGACACAAAGAATTCATAGTGTGGGATTTCACTTAGGTCTTAATTCATCAAGTGTTACAGCAATGTCATTGGAGTTGCTTACTCTCACCACGTGTGAAATAGACACGGATTCCAATAACTTGCTAAATCAGGGTCTTAAAAGACTAACTAGGAGAAATGAAATTGTGATCTTTATAAAAATATAAGCAATGTTACTGAAGCATCAGCTTTAGAAGAATATAGGAGAGGTATAATGGAAGATACTTTACCTTAAATATACTAACTTCGAAGACTAAGGCTAGAATGGAACGATTTGGCTTAACAGAATGGCTTCTCTGAACAATCCTACTTGATGTAAAATAAAATTATGTTCATTAAAACCCCCAATCATTCTGCTAAAGCAGGCAAGTTAGACATAGATCTTCAGTCTATTATACACAGTCTCAAGTAAATGAGGAGTTACAGAAACCAGTATCTTTTATCCTTTGAACTTCCATTTTTAATCTGAAAAACATTTTTCCCTTGAGAATGGCTCAGCTTGTGGCAAATTATGATTCGGTAGTCAGGAAGCAAGGTTCTACAATAAGCAGAGTGTGATAACACAAACAAGTCTTTTGAACAGTCTGAACTCTTAAACTATAGAAACTCTAAAAAAACCACAAAACACGTAAAGAAAATGACAGTCTGATTGCTATCAGAGTAAAGGAAGCCAAGCACCCCAGGGAAAGGAAAAAGGAATAATAAAACTACTAATAATCAGAAATGGTATACTATTTCCCAACAGATTAGTTTGCTCACATTTCAAACCAAGCCTGGTGGGACAAACTTGCTTGTAGTGATAGGGGTGCAACATAGGAAGTGTTTTGACAGGCTGAGAATTGTAGATTTTTATTTTCCTCCTTTTCTCTGTATTTTCTAGAGAATGTGTATTCTGCTAGTACGTCATTTCAGGTTTGTCAGCCAGGATTTCTTTAGAGGGTAAAACAAATATTTAACATAGAAGCCTCATCACAAAACTCATTAGGACACAATGCTTTGGGAAACTGCAAAACAGGGCAGCTTGTTGAATTCTGGGAACTTGCAGGACATGGAGGAAAGGGGATTAATAAGTAACACTATGAGAATGGAAAAAAAAAATGAAAATCTGTGCTGGCTACTGCGCCAGCCAGAGTGGATAGGCACCTGGAACACAGAGCACTTCACTGGCAGCTCTCCGCACAGGACAGACCGCAACCATCAAACCAGTGCTTTTCAAATTTAATGCCCAAGGAAGAAGAGATAGTAATTTGAGCCCTAGTCACTAATATCCAAGTTGTTAGTTATTCCATCTTTTACACTCAAGTACATGAACCAAAGTGTCTTTGTGAAGGACACACTTTAAGATGGATCTTGCCACTTACTGAATTTCACTTTTTATCATTCCTAGTCTAACTATACGAGGGAGCTATAACAACCATATAACAATCACAGATCATCCTTCATCGGATCTTGTTGGACGATGCAAAAACCTGTAGCTACACATTTTTTAAATTTTGGAGAAGCACTAAAAATTCGGATTGATACAACATTACCTCCAAGTTCATTAGGTCAGGACAGCCTTTCTGTAAATGCGCACTAAGAAGCTAAGAACAAAACCAAATGCCATTCTGCCTCACAGTCCCAGCTGTACTCATACTGAAATGAATGGGCACATTTGCCGTGCCATCCAGCTGTCTTGGCACATTTTGAAGACATCAGCAAATCTCTTATGCCAGTTGTTCAAAACATTTTATTGTAGATACCTTTATTTGGTAATAACGCATTACCTCTGTTCTCGTAAACCTTATTACAGAGACTTACACAGAAGTACAATAAACAACTATTTCTTAATAGTTTTATGAATATGTTTGAACAGGCCAGAATTCTATCATGTGCTATGTTCCACTGCTGATTTTAATGAAAGAAACTAATTCTAATTAGCATTTTATACTGAAATAAGAATAGCAGATTTCACTAATTTTATTACCTGAGTGAATGATTCCTGGTAAGATCTGGCTGACGTTCTTGTAGAATTTCAAAGATATTGGGCTGCCGCAAAAACGCAACGATCTTGTCATTGTAAGCTGAAAACATCAACAGAAAGATCATGCTGAAACAAGGAGATACAAGATACAAGACTGCATTTCTTCTGAGTTTTGAAAAAATAATGACAGCGGACTTCATCTTCACGGTTTTAAGTTTAGCAGTATTGTGTTAATGCTTTTTCGTGTAAGGCTACTGATTCTACTATCATTTGGGGAACACGCTTCTTGATTACGAAGCAAATCCGATTCTGACACGACCTTCCCACTATTAATAGCTCTAATTTTGTTAGCAATTTCTATTATATTTTATCACTCACCCTCTTAGCCAAGGTCAAACTAGAATATTCATTGCTAGAATAAAATTGCAGGGACCTTGGTTTTCACTGCACTGAAATCCACTCTCAAATATTAATCAGTCATTGGAAACACCCATATCAAATACTCACTAATTGCTGAGCCTGCAGTGTATGCACACCACGTCCATGGCAAGGGGAAGGATTTAAATTAGCAGAGATTTTCAAGTAAACGTGCCACAGTACAAAGAGCCAGTTACAGTCAATTGGATTAATTTATCTTGATTTAGCACAATGTGACAGCTGTTAGATTCAGTAAGCTAAATTCTGTTCTTGGCGGCACACAAGTCAGTAACTTTGTGTGTATGTAACCGAGAACAGAAGTTAAGCTAATGACTAATTCCAAGCTGATTAGCACTTTCTGGAATCCTGCCAAAATAGATGCTCAGAAGTTGTACAAAAATCACTGGGAATAGAGGGAGTCCACAACTTGGCTCACTGGCTTCAACTCTTCCTGTCACCGTGTAGAGTAAGCGAGCTAGGAAGGTAGAAGTTTTACATCAGTTATTTGGTTCTGCACAGACACTTTGGGTATCATTATTCCAGCAGGTTCCAACTGAACAATTGGGAAATGCCATTGGACAGAAAAAATCGTAACAAATGATAACTTCCACCCACCCCAACCAAATGAAAAACCCAGCAGCGCACGCTGACGTGACACGCTCAGTGACGGAGAACTTCTCTGTAAAGAGGCCGTATGCCGACATACCCACTGGAACCACGTCCTGGTACTGAGCTCTGCTGACTGTGTTGAATGTGCTGGATGGTCTTGGCAAAACTGGTGGTCCTGAATGACGGGAGTCCTCTCCGACCTGAAAACGTGCAAGTAACCACAATGAGCGGCTCTGTGCCAGCACGCGTACTTGGGTGCGTAAAAGTGAGAACTCAGATGGCTTAAAACTAAGCACATAGGTAAATGCTTTGCTTGATCACTATCCCCGTAACCACCGCAGCAGGAATCAGCTGTGTGTTGTTATTAGTTAAACATTATTCGTAATTAGTTATTAGTAAAACATTGTTTAGTACATTGTGCCTATTAATATGAAGAATCAAAACGGATTGAAAGGTTATTACTATTTTTAAATAATAGTCCCATTCTGAAAAGGGACTAAAAAATGCAAACTGGGATTCCTTCAGAGGGTCTTTTGTACTTCATGGACACCTTTATCCATATCCAAGGTTCTGAAAAATCAAATTCTGCTCCTCATTAGCACCTCTATTTCCTCTGTGCTTGAATGGAGCTTCCCTAAATCTGAACCAGAAACAAGTCTGTGTCTGAAACAGGAGGATAAAGGAGGAAGTTCACGTTCAGGCAAGGCAAACGAGTCCAAAACTGGTAAAAATATGTTTCCTACAATCATTCAGTGAAAGTGTTCTGATTTTTTTGCGTTCACCTTCTAAGATTAAAAAATGTTGCATACGAACATTTTTTAGGGTAGAACCACAATGCAAAAGTGTTCCTGGTAGCATTTGTGATGTCAGGGCAACTTCTGCAGTTTTGTGTGTGCCAAGGCTTCAGCCATTTCTGCAGTGTCAGTATTTTGTATTTTCTCTATATAAAACATTTTGTTCACCCTCTTTTTCACCCTGTTGGACCTTTATGTTTATTTCTCAGTTCCTCTGCCTACATGTAATGGTTAGCATTTGAACTACACTTCCAAGCTTCAAAGATCTCCAAAACATCTAACTGCAAAAGATAAAATAACTGTAAAGGTTGTTTTTAAATCCAGACTCTAAAATCACGAAGAAGCAAAAGTCCTGAGATATCTCCCCCAAGACCTTTGTGGTCTCTGATAATACCCTCTCAGAAAAATGAAGAATTATTTCCTGTAGGCACTGTGCTGGAAAAGGAATGCCATTATTATTAGCTCCAGCTTCCCGCTGCAGTTCAGCTTTAGCTAAAAAGGCATTCCTTGCACTGGTTCATGTTTGCTTTAGCGCATCTCCCTGTAAAAACTGGGTCAGTGGCTTCAAAACATCAAAGTTCGTGGCAAGGCAAATCCAAAGAAAGTATTTTGAGAATTTTTTTCATTAAGTATTCATCTTTTGCAATAATGTACAGTTCTTTGATGCAATGGTTTAAAAATAGGAAAAATAGCTGCAAATATGCAATACTTAGGTCATAGGGGCAGAAGAAAAAGTGGCATTCAGATTCATACATATGCATATAAATGAACATCATTACATCATTAATCCTAGAACGGGAATACTGTATTGAATTGCTATGTATGAGATTTCTATCTGGAATTATACTTTTATTCAGTTCAAGTTACAGTTGTAACAGTATCAAGGAAATACTTCTAAAATTAGATGTAGAAACATGGTTTAAGGAATTTCATGTATCTAGGTGGAGTGGGAAATTCTGACAGATAATCAGCACTGTGTATATGCAATATACGTGATGACTTCCTGTAGGATAAACTACACTTATTTTGCAGCATTGACTACTTCAGCAGCATGGCTGACATGAATCTCGCTGTTTTAAGTGCAGAACTTCTGCACACTGCTTAAAGAAAGATAATTTTAGTGCATATTTGGTAAAGTTAAGAAAAAAAATGTTTCTGCTCTGTTATAAATCAGTTGCAACAGAAATACTTGCTTTACTTTATCGAGGACCTGAAGAGCTACATGAAGACACCTGTAGCTTCCTTGCCTGCTCTAAGACATCATTGTCTACATCACATCACCAAATTGATGCAAAATACCATGTAAAACCATCTGTAAAATATACCTTACATTGGGGGTGGAGAGTGGAAAGTATCGTGGGTGATAAAACCACGTTCACACAGGATACGACAAGAAATGCAGGCAGTGGTATGGCACTCGCTTGCCGCAGCCCAGCGGAAGCCTTTTTAGAGAAGTGGCAGAGAAGATTCATGCCTGCTCTAAAACAGACCTCTGTCAGAACTTCATCTGCCACAAGACTGAGCTACAAAAAAGGATAAATCAGAGCATTTCTCTTGCCATTCTGAATTGTACTATCTATAATTCCTGGCGTTTCGTTCCTGGCCCTTCCCTGAAAAGACAATGTGCAGTCAACAGTATGGAGGTTAAACAAAGTACAACTGAAGTCTAAGTCACTGTATACACACTGGCTCACAAGTAAAAAGATGTTACAACAACAAGATGGAGACTGACGGTGAAAATGGTCCACAGGGACATAACAACAAAATAGTATTTTCCATGTATTTCTGTTTAGAACGTAGAGATGAAATACATATGCAAATGCATATAACAGTTTGATAAGCCTACACATGGTAAGATTTTTTATACTTGTTCAGAAAGTTGCACATCTAGATTTATATACACACATGCACTTTTTTGTACCCCTCTAATTTGCAGAGTTATATCAACATATTTGGCAGACACCATGCTAGACAGCAATACATATTTTGGCAGCGAAAGACAGGATACAGATACTGGTAATCTGTAATCAGATGCTCTCCTGTGGTTAAACAGGGTTACTGCAAATTGAAAGTAAGAGAAACTCGTGTCTGATATTTTTCCTCCGAATTCATACATTTCAAAAGCAACAATGGTTGGCAAATAAATAAACAGAATATTAATAAATAACATAATAATGAAATAAATAAATAAAATAATAAATATTTATGGGTGAGTACAGGAGAATCATGGTCCTCACAACATGGAATTGTGGACGGAACAATGTGAAAGAGGATGATCCTAAAAACCCGGTGGTTCCCAAAAAGAAGGGGCAGATCCAACTCACCTCACCAGCGCTGTGGCTGCGTTGTCGAGTTAAGTGCTGCCGATGGACCAACGCGCTCGTGGGCCTGCTACTCTGCAAGGGAAGCCGGGGGTCGATGAACGTGGTAGTGCGGGAATTGTGGTCAACAAAGAAAGCCTAGAGAAAGAGAAAGAAGAAAGAACATATAGCTAATACCTTCTTTTAATACGTCCGAGGTTAATGTCTAGTCAGGATCTAGGTTTCAGTCGCTGACATGAGGCTTTGGAAAATTTTCCTCACGTTACTATGGCTTGCATTTCCCTTAGGCAGAAGAGGGATAACAGTTTTCCATCTCACTGAAGGGATGAATTCTTTAATGCCCTACTTCATTCATGTCAATAAAGCCCTTTGAAATTCTCATCTGACAAGCATCAGAAGTAGGAAGCTATATTATGATTGTCAAGACGACTTAAATGTTTAATAAAAGTAATCCCGGTGTATTCTCCATTTCATTTCCTTATAAGCATCTAAAAAGATGTCATTACGTGCAAAACCATTCGCTTTTGTAAACTATCTACCATGTAATTATGAACACAATTGTGTGTATGTATGTGAAGTGTATGATTGCATTCCTGTGATGAACTATGATTACAGGCCAAGAGGCATTTCTGCCATCCTCCTGATACAACTACTCTAAGTTTCGCTAACCTTATTAAAAAAAAAAAAACAAAACAAAAAACCAAAAAAAACACCAAAAGAAAGGTCAGTCAGGGACAAAAAGATGATGGCAACGAAAACATTTAAACCAGGCAACCAGTGAGAACTACCGCATATTGGCCAGTCAGCCATCTGCTGAAAGCAAGGTCACAGGAGCACATGTCCTGGAAAATGAAAACCTCCTACAATTCTGCGCAATTTGAACCAAAAAGGTTTCTAAGCCCTGAAATTTAAACTTTTTCCAGTGTCTGTGCTGCAATTGGAAAGCAGCACTGTTCTATTTCAACACACTTTGTTTTTTCCAGTCACAATGCTGGAAACATGCGGAAGTGGCAAAAAAAGATCCTGGTTTTGAGCAGGAGAGTTACAGGAAAGTGACATCTGGTTTGAGGAATCAAAGAATCTGGACCAGCAGAGAGGTGGTCGGGGACTGCGGGAGCCATTTCTGTGTTTGGATACCAGTGAGGTACTTCGACCACAGCTTCATAAACAATTCAGTCCTGCGGTGTCAGCAGTAGAAACATTCTCATCTTCCCCCATCCTGACCACGTGCTTCATCCCTCGCGCACCCTTCCTGCCTTGTGTTGGCACAAGCGTTTGTGCAGCCACACAGTGAGCCCAGCTGGGGAGCTGGTCCAGGCTAAAATTACTCTCTTTTTGTCCCTCTAACCTCGGTCAGTCCACCAGGGACGCGAGGAGAGTGGAACTGGCTCTTTTGGCAGCGATGCCAGCTTAGAGTATTCATGAAATCGTTGTTTGAGACCGCTGGGTATAGCCAGACCAGAGAAAATGCAATTCTTCTGACTGCTATGGAGGGAGGCAGACAAACCAGTGTGCCGTGCTAAACAGCAACTAAATACCGTTATTGTGGTGGGAGAAAATGTTCATACTTCCATTTCCCAAGGAAGGAGAAGCATATGGAGGGACACAGAAGTTGCAAAACCTTAGAAACGCTCCAGAAGAGGGCAGCAAACCTTCTACAGCCCTAACAGCGACGGCCTGCACCTGTAACCTGTGCCTACAAGCAAGGAATCGCATTACCCCAACAGTAAGGAAGAACTCCATTTTGATCACCTGACATAGTTATAGATATGAAATTGAAACTGACTGTTACACAGTCCAACAACTAAGAAGTGTATTCAGTAAACGCAGTTTTCCTTGGAACGTTTGAGCCTAATGCAGGGCTTGTTCACCTTGACAAGTAACGATGTCACCTGCAGCAAAAATATACAGATTAGAGAATATGAAACCAGTGGGAAAGCAGAATGAAAGCCATTCTGAAATTTCAGTTCTGGGCCTGGAAAATGACTGGAAGAGGCTCCTGGAACATATCCAGGCTTTCTGAAAATTTTGCTCCTGATTGATAGCTTTATTTCACTTATTAGCAAGTAGTCGGTATAGCGTTTTTTAATGTGCCTCTATCTACTATTTTATCTAGTCTGGTCTGTGTGTATTTATAAGATGTGAAGCACTTTCACTAAAACAAAAGTTGATTTCAGTAAGTCAACATCATACTGCAAAATCACTTAGAAGGAAAAAAGGTACTGACTGAACATAGGAGAAAGCACTACCTCGAGTTCTTTGCTACAGAACAAAGAATGAGCTCCACAGTTCTTTGAGTTAATGAAGCAATCTAACATTGCATGTAGTGTTCCTTGGCATTACATTTAAATAAGCAACTCAGTTTAAACATTAAGTTAAAGACAATCATGCCTTATTAAATATGAATGCTTGCAGGTCAGCTAGTAGCAGCCTACTTTAAAGCATAAATTACTACTTTGAAGCTTCAGTGAAGATAATCATTGGAGCTTCAAGGCTTTGAGCTAATCTAGACACTGGCACAGAGCTCAAAACACAGTGGCTCACAGTCTCCATTCAGAAAAATTCCTCTCATAACTCCTGTCTAGCTATAATCCATAAATCTATGATGCTTGAAGAGACTGACATAAGACGGGTAGTGCCAAAACTATATTTAGTCCATTAAATACGGACAGTTGCCCAAGTTATCTTTCCAATTAAAGTCTATGAAGCTTGTTAAAATACCTTTTCTTTCTATTGAAGACATTACTAATCAAGTACAATGGATTCATTCATTGTAGGAAAAAAAAAAACAAAAAAAAAAACCAAAAAATGCCCTACAATAACTTATTCTGCATTTGCACATCTTGCAGAGATCTAATTAAGAAGTATACACGTTTGCACCTGGCTTTAAAATATGAACATAAGCTTACACATACACTGCACACATGCACTGGGGTCCTTATCTGTATATACATGTGTGCATGCACGTGAAATTCTACATTGCTGTATACACAGTCATCAGACCGAGTTGAGCTCGTGGACCAAGCTAGCCTCTATGGTGTGTCCTGCTGCCACTCCTTCCAATGGTCTTCTGCCTCCCTGTGGTCAGTGACTGATGAAGGTTCCTCCGTAATGCCAATCAGGAACTACACCCTAGTTATGCCAGACCTTTTAGGGAGAACTGCAGGCCAAACTCATTTTATCTTCTGTAAGGGATACACGGAGGAGTCAGAGAGGAGTGGGCAACCGGGCTTTGCTGTGCCGCCTTGAAGGGAGTTCAGAGGTAGGCAGTCCCCAGCCGACCCTGAAGACAGCCTGCAAGAGGACAAGCAACCAGGACCGCACTGACACTGGGGAGTAAAAACTCTACTACTCAGCACTGCATAAGGGTCAGAACGGTCACCGTGCCTCGTGAGCAAGAGCACCAAGCCTCTTACTATGATATACTTGGAAAAATAAAGGAAAACCTTGTCTCAGCAGGGAAGAGTAGCCAGGGAAAGGAAATACAATAATATATTGTGGCATGACTAATTTCTACTTGTTTCCCTTTAAGTTTATGCTTTAATAAAGGCAGGTCCAGTTTCGGTTTGGTCTCATCAAGCACTGGTGTCACCATCTACTGGCCATCATCTCTCTTGAGTGCTGAATAGGCTTTTCTACTGGCCACAAGTGCTATTCGTGACAAAGGCAATTCAACATCATGAAAATGAACAATACTGAGCCTCATTCAAAGTGAATAAATCCCAGGGGGGATTTATTCAGTGCTTCTTTTTGATTAATGTTGTGGTAAGCATCACTGTTACCAAATACCACACCAGAAATCCAAAGGTCTAATTCTCTCTCTGGAGCGCCTATTAAAGTCAATTGAAAAGCGCTGTATTCTTCAGGAGAAAACTGGCCTCTGAAGAGCTGAACAGGAAAAGAATTACTTAAAACAGAAAAGACTGAGGGAGGCAAAGAACAAGGTTAGTGTAATTGCACATTCCTAATTGTGTTTCTAATGACAAAAACAGAGTGCTTTCCAGAGTTAATAAACCCAAGAAGAAAACAACCCTCAAGCACTTTTTCTACCCTTCAGTTTAGAATCTGCCTGTAATCTTTTCAAGCACCAAGATCATTGTTTATATGGAGTCCCACAGCTAACCGTACCAAGACTGATAAACCTAAGAACTGCGAAGCTCAATATGCCTATGGTCCTAATTAGGACTTCTCAGATGAATTGATAGCCTTATCACTTCCTCACATGCCAATCACAGTCTATTTTTAGCCTTCCTATCTTCTGCAAAGAAAATCATATTCTAGATAGTGAGGACACACCAGTTTACAGTTACATTAAAATTGTATTACTACTATTAAAATGTCTGTGATTTAAAATATTTTGTTAGAAGTTGAAAAGCGGTACCTTTTTTGAAAAGCAGTAAGACTTACAACTATTCAAGATCTCTACTAATGAAACTTACTACACACAATTTCTTTCCTGTTAACCAATACATAACCAACAGAGTGATCACCCCCAGAGCTATCCCAGTCTTAAGTGCATCCATTTTATCTCAGAAACTGATGAACAGTGGACCTACTTAGCATTTGGGTAGAGGACTCACGTAGGAAAATGGTCAGCTATTAAAGAGAAAAAGTGCAAATAACACACACTAATGAATGCCACTCAAGACTTTGATGTTGAAGAAGAAAAGAATAAAAAAAGCCTGAAAAGTTGACAGTTAAACAAGAAAAAAAAACTAATACAAATCGTTCAATGATAACAAAAATTCTGTAGGTAATAATAAAGTAGCTTTATATCTAAATTATCTTACGAGTACACAGGCAAGACTCCAGAGAACTTCACTGAACTGCCTGTATTTACACAGTAGATAATTCATTTCAAAAGATGTTCTAGACATCCAAGGGAATTTAAACAACTTATTTCATTGTAAAAAGGCTACAGATTTTCTAGCAATTTTCCTTGTAACGATTAAAACATACAGTTACCAGTCTCCTCCTCCTTTCATATAATGCTTTGTCAGCACAGACGAGAAATTCCAATCTCAAGATTCCATCGCAAGATCCATGATCAAGCACTAACCAGAGCCGCATGTGTGTTACGGTTACCTTGCCCTGATGGTCATGTTTCATTTCCCAACCTCTCGGCAGCTCCAGCTGTTTGTTGGCAAACATGTTTAGGAAGCCCACCAAATCACGATTATGCTGGTAGCGCTCAAAATGGTGGGTGTCCCGCCGGACTTTGGTGATCATGTGCTTCAAACACGTGTTATTTGTAAACATGCGGTAGGCACTCTGAAAAATAAGTAACAAAAGGAAATATTTTTAAAAGATAAAATTTCTTCTTACTGCAAAAGACAGCATTTCCACTGTAAATAAATCATCTGATCATCAATAAAACCTTAAGAATTATCTCGAACTAAGCCACAACAGTAGGAAAAAAAAAAAAAAGGTCCTCTTTCTGATGTTTTAGGATAAGTGTTTGATGTTTCTTATTTTGCTTGAGGTATACAAAATTTTGTAATTGACTCACTTCAGCAAAGTGTGAAATCCATTACAGATTCCATTTACCACACTTGGCCCTGGAACTGTGAAGGATCCCATAACATTAAAATTGCTTTAAAAGTAGATGATTTCATAGATATTTTCTAATTTCTGGAATAATGAGTCAGAAGTAGCCACAGAATACAGCAATAAAGCTGGTGAAGTTTTCTGCAGGACAAAGATACACAAGCTTGTAGAATTTATCACAAATCTACATAAATATTGTTTCCACCTATTGATTTTTCAAAAATACTCTTAACATTGCATGTCCATTTGTAATTTATGTAATAAAATTATGTCAAGGTTTAGGATGGACTGGCCACTAAACGAATGGCACGTGCTTTCTATTGACTCCTCTCTCTTTCCACAAGGAGAGAGAATAAGGGAGAGACACTTATGGGTTTGAAAAAAAAACAAACCTAAAACACCTTTAATGAAATGTTAACAATAAGAAATCATAAGAAAGATGAAGAATTGAGTGAAACATAAAAACTGTAGGAGCTATAATGCCAACCAGGACAACTCTGGTAGCCCACCAATTGCAAGGAGCGATGATGAGTGTTTGAGGTTAGCCAGCCTCCCTATGTACTACCAATAACTTGGCATCAAACACTGAGCAATATCTTTGTACACAAGACAACTATATTTTTAAGCACGTATTTGTGAAAGTCTTTCAGCTATAAATGCTATACTCACAGGGTTAGAATGCAGCACTGTAAAGAACTCTGGGCTGATAAGGAATTTCACAGGGGGAGACTGGAGCAATAAAGTAAGTCTGGATCTGGAGGTAGAGTGAGGCAGCACGTTCTCTCTTCGAAAATCTAACAGCAAAGTGAATGAAAGGACTTCCAGTAATAATCATTACCAAAACATCACTGCAAACAACTATATCAATTTGAATCCCACAAGCAAGAAAAGCCCTAAGTATACAATTACTTCACATTTATTAAGTATTATCCACACGAGTGTACCTGAATTTCTTCTAACACAGCACTGAAGTTCCTGAAAATACCACATTTGAGTTCAGTAACTTTTACTTGTTACTTTTGGTGCACAATCATTAAAAAAAAGTAATTCACGTCCAATTATTTGGGTTACCAAACATGTGCCCGTGTATAAGATGCAAGCAGGTCCCTGTGGCAAGCCTACATCACTACACTGTAACTGTATGCAGATAAGTTAATTTTTAAATGCTAACTAATGGATATAAAAGTCATTGTACACTTCAAAATGTTTCATTCCTCCTTTAAAAAAAAATAAATTAAAAAAATCACTGCCATTAACACAGCCCCAATCCCAATACAGTATTTAAGCAGCTTATATAAGTAGGAAACAGGTTGCCAAGGAACTACCTTTCAAGTTTCAACTTTCAATAAACATTTGGGTCTTCTCCTAGCAACCGTAGAAGTGCACTGATTTTTCAACAGTACCAGGAACTGAAAATATATTGTAAGTAGTATTTGCTATGGTGTTAAACCTGTTCCCTCCAATTATCTTTGAAAATCAACAGGACATATGGGTGCATATTTTAATGTGAATGAAAAACTGCAAATTCAGATTGGGTCTGCAGTGATTTTACTCTAAAAAGTATGCCATCTTTTACATTGCACAGTTTCTTTCTTTTACATATTGCAGTACTTGCACGCTTCCCCATCAAATCACAGATGAACATTAATCATGTAGAAGCCAGCTACCATGGATATAAAAGAACAATATCCCACAGACAGAGAAAGAAGAAGAGGCAGTGAATGAGACTCTAAACTGAGGGAAAAGTAAGAAAAAGTTTTAGAAAGAGGAGGAAAAGAAGACAGAGTAAAATTCTAAATATGGACGGGTAGACATTATTGATAAAAGGGAGTGTGGTAAATAAAGATGTTCATTCTAAGCATTAGAGGAAACCAGAAAACAGAAGTAAAGGAAAAGTAAATTAAAAAGAGGCTTTTTAGAGACACTTTTTAAACAACAGACCTCAAGCCCTCCCACCTGAAGCATGTCTATGGAGCGACAGCAGCGTAGCATAAAGACCCCTGAATCTATGTCTGAACACCTGGGCTGGGAGTGTCTTCCAGGCACGCACTGCGGTTGCTTGTCAGCTCTCGTACAAAACTTGGGTGTACACCAGACCAGCCACTTCTCACACCCTGGAAGATGCTGTGACTTGCTGCAGATAGGTCTGCTCTCACAGTCTGGGTAATCTGGAAATTGTGTCACCAGGCGACTTTCTTGCAGTTTAGAGGCTTGGGAATTTGATTTACGGAAAGCTTATTCAGCTGAACTTGCTGATTAGGGTTTAGTCTGAATTTGCTTTAAACTGGTATGTTTGCAGCACAACAAACCATCTCGCTGCACATGCACAAAAACAGAAAAGGAAAAAGCTAAGGCAGAAGTAAAGAAAAAAGAATATATAAAGGGAGAACTTTGCTAAATCACAAGCTCTACAACCACTTGAAACTTAAGGAAGAGTGGCATTGCTTGGGTATTAGATTAATTTAGGAAAGAGTACTATAACAGAATATCAAGAGCATCTAGAGACAAAGACAAAGCACATAATAACACACAACTAATGCAAGGGACTGGATGGGTAACAAACTAAATTTATAAATGTATTAGTAAATTAGCAGTAGGAAGATGACCAAGGAGAGTGCTGCTTAGCGAGAAGAAAAACTAGCAATGATGCTTGCAGCTCATTGAAAAAGATCTTTCCTTCTGTCTTCATTCAAAAAGTTAACACCGACCAGACACCAGAAGAACTAATAAACAGAAGAAAGACAACTTTCTTCTTAGGCTAGAATAGGTAAAGAGCAGGTTAAAGACTGCTGCAAATCAGAGATTTTCAAACCCTTTGGGCTTGATGAATTATACTCAAACACACTTAGGAACCTAGATGAAGCAATCTCTGAGACATGGGTGGTGATTTTGGAGGTCCGATGAAGTTCTCAGAAGTAAAGAAAAGGGCTAAGTATTATATCCATTTTTAAGAATAGGTAAAAAAAAGGATGAAGGAAACTATAGATGAGTTGACATATTTTCTATTCTCAGACACATGAACTAATTGTCAAACCACTTAAAGCAACGAGAAGGCAGCAAGCTGGAGAAACACAAATAACCAGGATTTCTGAAGAATGAACCATAACCAACTAATGAAGTTATTTTCTACTACTTGAGTGGTGTAAAGGCCACATATTTTGATGTTAATAAGGCCTTTAATACTGTTTATTTGATATCCTCAGAATAATTTGGGGGGAGAAAATTATCTGAAGCAGACGAAATCACCTGGAGGGGGTACGCAGCAGTTTGCAAAAATGTGCTGAAGAGCAGTTATGATTTATGTCAAACAAAAAGAGTACACCAAGTGATGTTTCACTGAGATCTAGCTGGGTCTGGTCTTATTCTATTAATGACTGGATAGGGAGGACAGAACTTGCTCCAACTAGGAGATGCTGGAGTACTTGGACAGCAGGATGGACAAGATTCAAAACCATACTGACACATTTAAAAGCGCAAAGACCTGCGTGCAGGTAGGGAAAATCAACTGCACAAACACCAGATGAAAAACGGACATCCGTGCCGAAGTTCTGCACACAAGGGTCTGGACCGGGCTTTAGCAGATCGAACGCTGTTGGCTAGTGTCAAACTATCAGACAAAAAAAAGTAATAATTATGCAGTAACGTAGAAGGAGTGTTGTACATAAGACGTGACATTTCCACAGTCTCTTCAGTCCAGCAGAGTCATAGCTTTATTAATTGTCTGAAATATTCCTCAGGAGCTGCAGACCAACTGAAGACCGCCCTGAGCAGGCCAACAAAATAACTGAAGACCTAAAAACACAAGCCAGGAGGAAAGACAGGAGAGACTAGGAAGTAACTATTCAAGATTGTTATAAGAGAAACAATGTGAGTAGACTGTCTAAAAAAGTTACAGAATGTGCACTAACTGCAGAACATGTTATAAGAATACACCAGAGAGCATTTGCCAAGTATGGTTTAGGTACAGGGCATCCTACCTGTCTTCAGCATGGAGACGAAGCTGATGACTGACCAAAGTCCTTTCTAGTCCTATATTCTACCATTTCAAAATGCAGTAGCAGATTCAAAATATTTATAACCCAGACCACGCAATTTTATACTTTTTCACTGCAAATTTCCTGACTATACTTCTACCCAGTCAGGTACTGACAGAAAAATGCTCTGAATCTCACATTTATCTCTCCGGCGTATTGAAAAGGATGAGCCATAGTCTTCAAAAACTAGACAGCAAGGAAAACAAATGGTCTCATTTTCACCCAGACTTTCAGAAGGCAGAACCTAACTCCTGCCCACGTCACTCTCATTAAATCATCTGTGAGATGAGTGCTCCCTTTAAGAAATCAGAAAAAGGAAATATATTTTTTTTAACCTGCATTAGAATGGTGAAAGTCAGTTTCCTCTGCAGCTCCATCCACAGCATTTGTATGCTCTTCAGGCCTGTCGTTAGTCATTGTTCTTCGGATGCTCTGGTACCTAGGGTTAGAAAACTGGACTTTATATATAGCATATGGTAACTATGATCCAATTCTGGATCCAAGGGAGCTTGCTTGTCTTTTCGGCCATGTAGGTTAATATACACTGACTTCTCATTTCTGCTTTTTGACATTGACCTTTAATTTCTGCTAATTTCTCCTTTTGAATTTCTAGAAACCATTATCAGAATTGTTTTTTTTTAGCCACATAGCTTACGAACACAGGTGGAATATAAAAGCCCTAGAAGCTCACATGCAAATTAAAAGGGACAGCCACATAAAATTAAACACGTATGGCCAGCTGCAGTACCAACTGTGAACCTGGCTCCATACGCAGTCTCACAATGGTGAATGCAGGTTTGCAAACACACAATTCACAAACAACATCGGTAATTCTTACCGGCGATTCAGCTGTTCCATTTGCTGTATGGAATTTGACCTCTGGAGAATCTGCGGGGCTGGGGGGGCTGTGGGTCGCTGCCATGTTGTTGTCCTGTTCACGTGGTCCACGTAAAAAATCCGTCCATGGCTGTCAATTCGAGCCTCCCAGTCTAAGTAGCAATAAAATACTGTGAACTATCGAGGGCTTGGGGTTTATTTATTTCTTTATTTTAGCTCTGTCACCTTTGTAACTGAATCTACTGTTCCAAGCACAGAACTTTCTTACTGAAGGGTTAAGAGACATGGCTTTTCTCTATTTTATCCCATAAATCAAATTCCCCACTGTAGTTAAGTTTCTGTGGAATCCATATCTAATAATTTCTATTCATTTCTCTATTCTATTTCCCACTAATCAGTAATTGTCCCAGGGAAGAAGAAAAAAAAAAAGAGAAAGTATCAGGATACTTAGTCTAATTCTCTTGGACTGAAGTAATTCAAGACCCTATCTCTGAGGGTTATTTCCAGTGCAAAAGGCCAATAGATAAGTACCAAAAACCTGGCAAAAATTGGTATCTGTCATTGTTTTTCCCCAGCTAGTAGTAACAGTAATAAAACAGATTCCAGCGATCTCCCTGGGTTTACATGTACCTATGAAAGGTAAGCAGACCTGCCAGAGAAGATGGACAATTACAACAAATCAAACTCCTCCATATACTAAATGCATGTTCTAGAATTGCTGATTCTGCAAATTTATCAAATTCAACTTCTTGTGCAAGCGGTCACTGTAATGCTGCCCACTGGTTTTGCAACACAAGCTACAGACAATGTGAGAAGTTTAGACCACAGAGACACACCAGGAAAGCAGAGACGAAAGCGCTGGGACCTTTCCCCAACCACATCTGGCTTCACAGTGCTCAGCAGAAACCAGGTGCATCACAACACCTAGCCCTTTGTTCAGAAGCTTTTTGGGTCAGAAACACTATCTGCCTAATAACTGGTTATAAAATAAGCATGATACCAAAACACTGATCACAGCTGGGGCCACGTAACAAAAAAAAAAATTAAGATATTTTATATACAGAAACAGACAGGCCTGATTCTTGGGGCACCAGCAACTGCAGAAAACATGCAAACCATTTACATATCAGTTGAAAAACAGTCTTGGAGAGCTCAGAAGGTTTCTAGAAGAGACTGCCTATATTGCAAGTCTAGGTGAAAACATCAGTCACTGCAGTAACATTTTAGAAACCACTGGCAAGCAACCAATCCTAAACAAACTCCGCTCCATAAGGAAAGTGGGCATAAAAATGTCTTGACAGCAGAGAAGGAGAATTAAACTCTACTGTACAGTATTTAATACTGACAGTCTTAAAACCTCAGGCTTTGCTGCTGTATGTGTCCTATGACTTCCGTCAACTCTCGGAGGCAGCCAAGTGGCTCACTGCGTTACACTGCAGGGCCTGAGCTGACTCGCGAAGAGGGAGGAAAGGCAGGTTTTGAGACAAACTCACTGTGTCATCTCCCCACGACAGCTGCGTGTTTTAGCTGGCCCCAACGCAAATTACTCTTCTGTCTTTATGATGCACAACCAAAACAGCCCATTAGTGTTTAAAGCGTTTCTAGTGTGAACAAGAGCTATGCAGGAAAGTAAGCTCAGAGGAAGAAAAGAAAAAGCACCACAAGAGGATAGGAATAAAGAGAACCGTTTAAGGAACAAATTTCAATTCCAGGAAAAAAAAATTCAAAATTTTGTATTATACTTTAAATTTAAAATACAAGTTTAAAAATAACAACATTACATCAATGCAAAGCTTACGGCGTAATCACTGCATTTGCTATTCAAAATATAACACATTTGAAAGTTATTAAAAACAATTTCATTTCTATCTCAAAAAAGCAAACTGAAACATTTCAACATTCTCTCAAAAGTGTTTCCATTTTTTAAAAAGAAAATAAATGACTGAAACAAATGTTCCTGGGCAAAGGTCCTATTTAAAAAAAAAATAAAAAAATCTTCTGATGAAATAAAAATACTCAAAATTTTAAACCAGAGTTTGTAAACAAAGCAAAACATGGAAGTACTCCAAGAAGGACAGAATTGTTCATTGGGAAAAAAAACCCCAAACACCAAACCAGTTTAAATTTGTGAATTCATTATTCTGCTTAAGTGTCAAACCCTAAATCACTGTATAATATTTCATATATTTTTTTTTGTGGTGATTATACATCCAATTCTGACACACAGTCACCACTTCTGTAATGTGGTCTTGCAGAAGAAAAGCGTTTTTGCCTGCATTCAATTTTAAACACAGAAGTTTAAACACTTGGGCAGTGGCTTCTAAAGTAAAGCACCTGCATCCGTGTTGTGATGGACAAGGATATCTTCTGTTAGTTAAATTGTTGTTAGTCAAATGTGTTACAAATAACTTAGCTTGCTGAATCGCAAAACTGTAATTCATCAAGGTTGTGTGGTCAAGCTTATTTGTTAATTTTCCCCTAGGAATGTAGGAATTGGAGCATAATGTTGCATGTTACAGGTAGAAATACTAGATAAATATTCCAATTCTTTTTCTTGTTCAAATAGACAAATATTTGAATTTGAAATAACAAATAGAATACAACCCAAAATATAAAGAAATTACAGTTTATAACTCAAAATCGTATTCTGTTTTCTCCAATTTTTCACTCTTAAAATATTAACACTGTTACATATCCAAAAGGAGAGCTTTAGAGAGAAAAACTGAATCTAGGCAACAATTAGTATTTAAGATTTTATTCACATTAGCAAATGAATGATCTACATAAAGATTGCATCGGGCTTTGACTGTAAAGGGGAGGTGTGTATATGCGTGCCCATGCGTGACTGTGTAAAAACGCAGCAAATGTCATGAATGTTAGAATACCACACAGCCAAACCTGATCCATTAACATTCCAATAGTTTTTCCAAGTAGTTATTGTGGTGTATAGTTTGCTTCTGAAACACAAAAAGCAATCTGTGTGTACACCATGGTACTACAAAAGCTATCCCTATGCATTTCTCATTTATTACACTGATCTCTGGGTATTTCCTGTAGTGTTCTCTGTCTTTTTCAGTATGAAAAGTGATAAAAATGCAACTGTAATATATGTCTCCCAGGCACAATTTTGTAAAAAATAATAGTGGCTTATTGAGGTGGCAGTTAATTAACTTTAGGATCTGCATGCAGGACTGATTTGTTATATGCACTGATTATAACAGAGGCAGCAGGGAGCAAAACCTTCTCATCACCCAGGCTTTCCAATATTCAGTTATATCTGTGTTCTGCTATCCGGCTCCTTCCAGTTCCCCTCTCCACTTACAGAGCAAACACAGTCCCATTCCATACTATGAAATAAGGATCTATTCATTTTACCCTAAATATCTGAATTCCTGACTTCTTTAAATTAATACAGCTTTGCCACAGACTTCAGTGGGTCCAAATTTAACTTTTTCTTTGGGTTTTGTTTTTTGTTTTGTTTTAAAGCAATGTTTACCTATTGGCTGTGTACCTTTTTTTCCAGTCCTTTCTCCCTTCTTTAAATATCTAATACTGAATAGATTTTCACTGCCCCAAGTTTAAGCAAGTGAATCAGTCCAACAATTGGGAGCAATGTATTTTTCATACACTTTAGAGAAATTACAATTTTCTGTCAATGTACGTTCATCTAACTGTTGCTTAACACCCAGGTTTATTTTAATTTAAAAAGTCTTCACGCTCCCTCAAAAAAATGCAAGGAAAAACACAGACCTTTCACATAATCTGCAGAGATTAAAGATGTTATATATTTCTTTGTGAACCATCCCCATACAAGAAGCATTCAGAGATTTCAGAGTGCTTGACATCTTTCCCTCCAAGTGCCTCACGCAGTACATCACCTCACCACTCCACCCATGTGCGCTGCATACTGGAAAGGCAGCACCGCTTCCGCCTTCCTGCTTCTCCACAAATGTCACTTCACAAGTCTGTATACACCAGGTACAATTATCATAGCACATCCTCCTAGTTTGCAGACTGAGCACAACGCCTTTTACAAAACAGCACTAGACTTAATCATCGTCACTCCTCACTTGGAAATTCTCAGCTGCTCATTCTCAGTTCTCACATTTAAAAAAGAAACATAATGAGGTCTCAGTAATGAGATCCAAGCAGCCTACCCCCCAATTAAAGTATGAAGAACCTCACTTGGTGGTAGAGCCTCATCCACTCTCTGGTACCGGCTAACATCCTGACGTACCGAAGGCAGTGACCTCAAGGGCTGATGGCCATTGGCTTGAGAACCTGGAATTAAAACGCCCACAAATTATTTTTTCAGTCAATGTGTGGAAGCCTTAGAGATGCCTCTAAAGTGAACAAGACATGCTGAAGCTTCTGCGGGACTATGATATTTTAGGATATATCGGATATTCATCTATTTTGGGGGGGCAAAATAAGCTACATCTACAGTTCTGGGTAAGTGATTTCTCTAGGATGCGCTGCAGTCTTGGTCCATCTTGGTCTTTCTGCATCCACCTGTGACCAGCAGAATCCAAGGCACACAAACAACAGCCTGTGCCTGAGCCATATCCCAGCAAGGGACAAGGACAAAGCTCCACCTGGACACCACGAACCCTGCTGTAAGAGTGGGAGGTGAAACTGCCCATTGACCTTCTTTGCTGCAGCCACATTGATCTGCAAAAACACGGTGCAACCTGACACCTAACAGAGTCCCAAATGGCTAGAAAATTGTGTCCAAAAAAACCCCATATTAAGAGTATTTGAAAGGAATAACAAAATTATTCTTTCCAAATCAAAGAGCTGTTTATGAAGGGAAGAAACTAACAGATCCCCAAACTTTTGAAATGTTATGAAAAAGATGCATTCAGAAATCCAGTTTGATTGCACTCCTCCCATGGTTCCAGCTGTGCTAGGATTTGTCTACACAGATAAGGGACTGGGAAAGAGAAGATAAACAGCCTGGAGTGTAACAAAAAATGATTTTGGTTTTTCCCCCCTGCTTTCTTTTGATTACCCTTACGTTTTAACGTTAATTCACGTGTATATTTTCTTCCCCTTATAAAGACACCAAAGAAAAGACCCAAATATAAATTCTAGCTTGCATTTCATAGTTCTGGGATTATTTCCCCCCCATTGACATTTTGATTAGCAAGGAGGGTAATATTGTGGAATCCGTTCCTCCTCTTCATTCTCTTTCTCAGTACTCTCTCAAGGATTAAAATATATCCCGTTTCAAAATAAACTTATCTTGGATATTTCAGTTTTGATTTTTTGTTAAATCAAAAACACCAAGAGTCTCTTGAGGAAGGGAATAAATCTCAAAGGAACAACAACATCAAAATCTTGAAAGACAATGAAATTGAGAAATTAAGATCTTTATTTTCAGATGTTAGTTTTTTAAAATAAGTTTTACTGGCTGCAGAAAGGTCACTTCAGAAAAGCGCCTCCTGCAATTGTTACCTCCAGTAGCTCCTTCAACCTGTCCTGTGGCACCCTCACAAGCTGCTTGCGCTCCTTCGGTTTCTTCATCCTGAGACTGGCTATTGGCAGCTGCCGCCTGCAAGCTTCTTCTTCTTTGCCAGATTTCTCCTGCATCCTCTTGGTCTTGTAATTCACCTGCCTCAGCCTCCTGTACTTCCTCCTGAGGTAACTGTACCGCAGGCAGAGAACCAGAAGTACTTGCAGCATCCTGTGTTTCAGCACCTGGCTCAATTCTAGCCGCGTCGGTGGCAGAAGCTCCCTCTTCCTCCTCCTGAGAAGAAAAGGCAGGAGTCTCAGGAAACATGGAACTTTCCAAAGAAGAACACCGCATTTCAACGGAGGAACGTCGCACAGTTGCACTTTCGTTGCAAGAGCTGTCTGCCCCTTCCGCATCACTCTCCCCTTCTGGACGGGTACTAGCTTCACTGACGCTTTCCGTGCGAGCGGGATCACTCTGCTCGGTTTCTGATGACATCTGGGAAGGTTCAGACCCTTGATCAATGGATTCCGTTTCACTAACACCCCTTCTGCTCCCAGCAGCAGCATCAGCAGCTCCTGCGTCCGCACTGCTAGGAGGCTGTTCCGCCTCCTGAGCGGCACACGATTCACTGCCAGCCAGGTCTGCTGGTGCTTCGCTTTGAGAACTTTCACCTCTTGCTAACTGTGAGGGTGGAAGCTCTGGGACAGTCTCTTGCTGGTCATCAGTTGACGGCAAAGGAGCTTCAGAGGCTGAAACATTTTCATTCTCTGCAGGCCCTTGCATTACCTGATCTGATGAGCAACTTAAACCGTTTCTGTCAACATTTCTTGTAGCACCATTAAGCATTACTAAGCCACCATCGTCTTCCAAGGAAGATGGAAAACCCAGGTCTTGATGTAGCTCATGCTCCTCTTCATCTGAGTCAATGTGAAGCATAGCATTAAGTCTTGTGTCAGTAGGAAAGCTACTCCTCAGTTTTGGGGAGGCTCCACGTGGACGCTCTCCACAGGCAGACGTCCCGGGTCTAGGATGATTATTGTGTTCTATTGCATCCAGATAGTCATTTAGTGAGTCCTGGCGACCTCTGGTAGGTGATGATCTTGAAGCACCAGAGGTCAACTCATCCTGGTCTGTTTCCAGAGTTGTACTAGTCCTTAAAGGGTGTCTTAGGATTGCTTCTCCAGAAGATTCCTCAAGGACCGGACCATTGGAACACACTGTGGACGTATCGTGATGTCCTGCTGGCATGTCCTCATCATCAGAGGGGCTCCCCAAGTCTCCATTTACAGAGTTTACTCCTAGCAGAGTGCCAACTGTTTCTGGCGAAGCATCTGCAGAGACACAAAGACTGAATGTGAAACACAAGGCAGCAACAGACAGTTTGTTCTATTTTCTCTGCGTCATAGAAGTGATATAAAAATACACATCTTCAAGATGTTTGCTTATTTCAATCAGACAACTAAGGGAAGAAAATAGAATTAAAACAATAGAGGCATCTACAGCGTTGCAACAGCAGTTACAGATTTTTCTCTGTATAAGTTTATACTATTTATGGGGCGGTAAGTATGACTTTAAAGGACTCCTATTTTGCTTTCAAAAGACAGAGCACTGCCAAGCATCTTGCCCAACTGTCAGTAAAAGAAGCCTTACAACCAAGGAACCAGTTTTCTACAGCATACCTCTCATATCCAAAAGTAGAATTTACACAAAGCCAGTCACTGACACCTTTAGCAGCATGCAAACTAGCATCTGAGATGACATGAGGAATCACAAATTGTGTACAGATATTAAATTCTATACACAACATTTATTTTGAGTTAATTTATAGGACTTTCCACTGAAAAGAATGGGAATCTACTTAAGGAAAGTTCACGAGATGTTAGGTATGCTATGGTAATACATATTGAAGAGAAATGAAAATAAACCATCTCATTTGAGAGATGAAATGGTAACTCCCCACATGGAAATTAACAGGCTTAGAGTTGAATAATCCAGCTGTAAGTGTCTGTACACATCTGCAAGAACCTTAACAGTGAAGTCAGTGAACTAGAGTGCCTGACAAAAACAGGACTGAAGACAGAAGCGTTTTTTTTAATGGTGACAGAGCAAAAAATATCGATGAGATTCAGGACTACACAGCTACAAAAAAAGACAAGATTACATCAAGTTAAAAGACAGAGCAATATCTCACCAAAGAGATTATACCAAGCCTAGCGAAGGAGAATCTACAGTCACAAACACATAAATAGACACATACAATGTGATAAACATGTAACTGTACCAACCAGGTTCTGCTGGTTGCCTTCAGAACAAGAAAAAAGGGGAATAAAAGAATTGTCTGATAGAAGCACGCATTCTCATAAACGTAACAGATATTCAACAGATATTCTTGGTTCTAAGCAGCACAGAGTCCTGTGAAAGAGGGACCGCACAGACTGATCTCCATGTACACTAGCAGGGGAGGAGAGTACAGGTGGAATCTTCCTTGCAACTGCTTCTCAGCCAAAGGTGTTACAGAGCAAAGATGTTAGAGCGAAGGGAAACAATGAGTTTGACTACCACATCTATCCCATTAAATGAGAATCATAAGCAGATTAACTTACAATCTTTCTAACAAAACAGGAAACAATACAGTAAATGCTGGTGTTTTGTTATTCTCGTCTCCAAAGCAGTACCTGACATATCTAAACTTTGAAATCCATCAGGAAAACAAAATCTGTAATAGAGACACTGTACACAAATGAGAAGGTTTATTATCACAGAAAATCCTGGAAACAAGAAATACATAGAAACTCTCTCCATACAACTACCTGGGGATACAGATCACTGACAAATTCTCACCTTCGTGAACAGAAGATGTGATTTCCACTTTGAATTGGAGATATCCACTTACATGATCAGCTGGGAGCCTTCTGCCAAGATTATAGCTGAGAACCTGGTCTCTGCAAAAACAAAGATATTGCGTTGGGGTTTTTTTTATATAATTTTAACTTTTTTTTCCCCAGTATTTTCTATCAGAGGCTTTTATCAGATAAGAGCCAGCGTGACAGCATGTAATTTCTGCTAGAATCTTAAAATCAGCCACATACTCTGGCTTGTATGGAAAAGCACAAACACCAACAATGGTGTAAAATACTGTTAGTTAACAGATAAAACAGCCTAACAAACTACTTCCGATCATTTCCAAATACAGACTGTGCCCCAGCAATTCTTATACGTCCCTAAATCTCTTCTTAAATTCTAAAAAATCAAATTGCAAAGGATCCGCTTTCCCCTAGCCTCGTCCTTCCCCCCACCCGAAATATGTTTTATAATTAACAAAACCTTTCATTTTTTAAAACCTTCTGCCCCCTTGTGGTTTTTACTATACACAAAATTCACAGATAGTTTCTTCACATTTTCTGATTCAATAAAGCACTTCTGCATTCCTATTTAGAAAAGCTATTAATGCTCGGATTTAGCTTCAAATACGTTCTTAAGGGTTACTGAAGGCAGTGGGACTCAGATTTGATTAAGCACTTGTATCAGCTTGAGACGTAGGATCAGATCCTAGGCTACATGTTCTTATTAGGCACAGCCAGAATTCACGGCCCCAGCCGCCCTCAGCCCAGCTGGGAGAGCTGAAGGGAGGGGGGGGCACTGCTGAAGACCTCCATAGGAAATTACTGCTATTAATGCAAATAAATTTATACTGGTATAAACACCTCTCCCTTACTGGGAGCACTCCTACTGCAATATGAGTGACAGACTACAATGAATGCCAAGGTCATTACTGAAATAAGCTGCAGCAGTTTGCACCCAAACATTAACTTTTAGTAAAAAAAGTCCGGAGCGGACAATGCGAGGCAAAGCAGCCTCCCCATGTTGCTCTATGGGCCATAGCATGTCAAATTATTATAGTAGTGTCTCCAGGATCTGCCAGCGATTCATCACTGTACTCCGATTACAGTTCTCAGCTAGACTTGGGGCGTCCTCAGAAGATTGCCCTTTGAGTTTTCTACAGTTTTTACATAAAGTTTATATCACTCTAGACCATTCGAGACTAGAGAAAACCACGACACGAATAATGTCTGCTCTGTATTCATTTGAATCAATACTAGATGATTCTCATGCTCGTTTATCATATTTTCCATGAAATTTAAAGCCACTTGGCCGTTTTGTTATGCAAACTTGTGAGATATGCAGACAGATAAAAGGCAGGCAGAATTTCAGTGCAGTCTGTGTAAAAACAGCTAGTTCTGGACTTCACCTTTTAATTCATTAATACTGATCATTAATACAGGGAAGGGCAAGTTAAGCATACTTTGTTCAGGCAACTTTTCAAGTTCACATTTTAACCCAGGAGAGGATTTCAATTGTCCTTGACATCACCAAAATGAAAAAGAAGAAAGTGAAGATGTTTTATTTGCTCAACCAAAAACAAAATAAAAGAGAATTAGCAGTTGATTGTGCGTTTGGTACATTTCTGCTTCATGTGTATTTTAACCACTCCTTTCCTTTGCAAAGCTTCTGGTGAAGCGTTGTCTGCCTTTACAATATCTAGGAAAAAGGAACTCTGGCAACTGATTGGCATGCAAAAACTGTAAATAGACAAATAAATTACAGATGAAGAGGCAAAACTAGCTGCAAGACGGATTTAATGTCAGTTCTAACTGCAGCACGGCAAACCCAAACTGAATACTTACCTATATTCTTCCTATATATTTATTATACAGCCCTTCCTTTCCTAAAAGGATTTGATATATCAAATATGCAGAACTGAAGTATGGAGGAGAAAATAGGAAACGTCTTCCAGAATACTGGTTTGGAAAAGCACAGACAAGAACCGACGAACACAGCAAACGAGTAATTCACAGGAATCCCGGAGCAGAAAAACTTTTTGGGGTTTAGCCTGGAAATGAGCAGCCTGAACTAGGTTTTGAAAACAGTCTGCATCACAGTGCTGGTTTTGAGTGCCTCGCAGTGTGCAAATTTATTAGAAAAAGCTGCCTGCTCAACTTACCACAATTTGTTGAAACTCGAAGCATTTCTTAGAAAAGTTAGATTGTATATACACCTGGACTGCCCTTGGATAGCACTACGAAACAAGTGGGCAGGCTTTTGCTGGTTTTTTTTGTTTTGTTTTTAAATAAATTCTGTATCAGAAGACATCGTCAAAATTTTAAGCTGCTCTTACAATTTTAGTCTTACTTTACTTACCAGTGTAACCACCACTTTGGAAACTTTAAGCTGAAAACTGTTTTCAAATTGAATTTGATTTTCTCCATTTATGCAACTTGTTACTTTGATGGCAATATCTGTGAAAAAGGAGGCCAGTCGTTTATATCCTGCTTTTTGTGCAAAAGCATGATGATACTGCCACGTCCCTAAACTTTCTGGGAAGAATATATGCATTTTATTTCACCACCATTCCTCACAGGCCTCATCCAGTGGCCTTTTAAACTTTAGCACTTCGAGTTAGGTCCTATACAAAACACATTTGAATAATTTAGTTCCTCCCATTGTCTTTCAATGAATTATTTTTTTCTAATTTGTTAAATATAGCATATAAATGTAAAAAGATGTTAACAAAATAATATACTCTACAATGACTGCTCTGTCTTACATGTAAAATTATATTTCTTGCACACACTGCTGGATCTCTTGCAGACCTCCAGCCATTTGCTTCCCACCCATAACGTATCACAGCGCCTGACCACAAAGTCTCAGGCTCTTTGCAGTGCACATGGCTGTACGAAGGCCTCACGGGATCACGCACTTGACTATATTATGGTCCCCTCCAGTAACCATCATGAAGTATAAAACATCTTAAAACTTCTTAAAAGTTTTTAAGTGACTTGCATCTTTATATGCATTGTTATACCGTAACAATTAGCTATCAAAAAATGACCAGAAAATTTTTAAACTAGCACAACAGGTGAATTTGGAGTCCCCTCAGTGTGCTATTCATAGCAAAAGGCAATTTTAATTGCGTAGTACCATCAGCACTCTGAAAAATAATGAGTCATAGCCTTGCAGTTCCGGCCAATTAGCTGAACAGATATCAAGTATCTGATTATTAAACTTACAATTAAAAATAGTTGAACTCTAACAGAAGTGAGACAACAAAATCTGCTTCTTCTAAAAAATTTGCACACAATCATGTAGTATTGTGATAATGCCTTGCTTCTTGACTAGCTAGACAGAGGGTAAGATTTTTTGCGAGGGTAGCATTTTTTGTGTAAAGAAATTAAGCTGAAAACAAATTACAGACACACATAAACACAAACATGGGTACATTAATTCAGAACAGGGTTAGAAACACTGGCATCTTCCAGTCAGGCAATAAGGCTATTAAAATTCCTACTAAATTTCTCACTACAGATGCAGTAGAAATTTGCTGGTCTGTGCCAGCTCTGCACCAGTATCCTAGATGCTGATTCTCCTGGATCAACAGAAGTTAGCATTAAGAACATTTTAATTTACCCAATTGCATGTCTCTCCAAGAGCCTCTGAACCGGTATGGTTAACTTCCCAAGAAAGCGCTTGATGATCGGACGACTCTTGGCAAATTTGTCTTTAACCTCAATTTCCAGGACATCTGTTAGAAGTGCAACAAAAGAATATTTCTGGAAGGAAAGAACATATTTGACACCAGATCAATACACCTTTATTCAGAAAGTATGTACATAATTATTACTAGCATGCAGTGAGCTCCAAAAGCAATGACTGATGACGGAAGTTTCCATACTGCAAAATAATGTCAACATCATTTATTAAGCACTTTATTTTTGCATATGTAACCAGCCTCTCAGGCAACCCATACCCTTTGATCGTTCCTTGAAAATAACTGCTCAGTGAGAAACTGCACTGGATAAAACCACTTTCATGATATGCCTGAGAAAGGAGAATACAATCTATCCTAGTGCTGGCTTCAATTTGGATGGTAGAAAGCAAAAAGAGAAGGAATCCTTGCTGTACTGTATCAGGTTACAGATAAGTAGCCAGGTCAATGCAGGAGGAAGGCAGAAAACGCCTCATTCTAGGCTGTGCTTCGCGAATTTCCCTTCCAACACCACACTTCTCATTAGTTTTTTTGTATGCATGACATGAAGTCAGAAGGGCAATGTGACTACAGTATTTTCAGGAGCACTGTAACTAAAGGAGGATAATTTTCTATATATTTTTGCCCCAAAGTTCACAAATCTCAGCAAGCTCCAAAAGAACCTTCTTCTGCACTTGAGGCCTTTAAACAACACGGTGCTAATTCATAAAAGACTTCCTGATGTCTGGTAAGATCATTCTTCCACCTTTCCCTATGAGGGAACATTTTCACAGTTACTCTCTTCAGTCTAGCATCCATTTTCATGAAGTTTATGAACGCTTCACCTTTGAGACCTGTTCTGCTCTGTCAAGTCTGCCTGAAGATGACCACAAGACTCAAAAGTGATACAGGGCAAATACATGAGCAGGCATGTTGGCAGACACACACACACACGTGCGCGCGTACGCACAGTGGGATAACAAATTCCCTTAGGAACAAAAGAACTCTAATTTTTCCTCTAAATTTTAGGATATTTCAAATAAAAAACCAAAAAAGTATGGTATAACCTACTCAGAAAAGCCAAGGTCATCTGGTTATGCTTTTACTATCTGCCATCTCTACGACCTCTGAGCAAATCGCAACCGAAGTACAATGCTTAATACGCATCTGGCACGATAGCTAAAGATGTATTGAACAAGGAACAAACGAAGGAACAACACTTCAGCTGTAGACATCAGCTAAATACATTCAAAAACAGCAATTAAATTGGGTCAGGAATAAACACACTTTCTCATGCTGGGCAACTGTCGGAGCTGGGTTCCCGTGATAAAAAGAACTTAAAATATTGTCACTCTCAGTTTGTTATAAAATTGCAAATTATTTTGCAGAAAGGAGTAGATGTAAAACAGGATCAATTCTGCACCACTAGGACAGTATATGTAACGGGATCATAAGCTGCTGTCGTCAGAGCGTTGCCACAGGGAAGATACAGCAGTTAAAGCAAGCTGATACGATACGTGCACCAGGGAACATTATCACTTTTCTAATAAGCTTCAAAACCAAGGAGAACTGGAGGAGAAAAAAAGGGGAAAATAAGAGTAGATTTTCTTTCTATCTACTGAACAGATGGATGGACAGACAGAAAGATGAAGAATCAATTCAGAGATCAGAACCTTGATTAAGATTTTAAGACTTCCACACATCTACAGTCTTTCCCACAACCAAGTACCCCACAGCAGTGCTAAAGCTGCCCCTGCTGTTCTGCTTTACTGCTTGTTTGGTTTCATTATGATTTGTGGGAACATTTTCCAAAGCCCACTCAATTTTTCAACGTTCCTAAAGAACACATTAATATTCATCAAACACAGTACAGGCATCTGCTCATTAGAAAACAGGCGCAGATCAAGAACGCTGCTCGCCGGTCCTGAAACAGTTACGGATGCGGGTCGGTATTTTCACCTTGTTTCCCATGTAAACATTTATCTTCAAAGGCACAGCCTGGCTCTCTTGTGATCACAGACAGTTGTGAGACCAAGCTCCTTCTCCGAGACCTGCACGGCTTACCCAACATAAACATATCTGGAAAACTGGCTTCTGCCAAACGGCCTTTCTTTTCCCCCCTTGCCGAGTGGTGCTGTAATGCCTCCTACAGCAACACATACAGAGGCTACACCAAAGAGCATCCCCTCTGCCTGGCAAAACTGAAAGCTTGCCACCTGCTACACACAATGAGAATATCATTTCCAAATGAACAGTTGTTGCAATCACTGAGCATAAACACTCACTTATTGTACCTTTCCTTAAAGTGTCTTCTCACAACATATAATCCATTTTAATTAATTTATTTTTGCAATTTCAAGAAATCTCAGAGCTGTTGAGCGAGTTCAACTCTTGTTCACAGAGAAGGGAATGAAAAATTCACAGCAGTGCAGCTTAAATACACAGCTTAAATATGCAGAGGATAGCTGTTTCTAGCCAACAACAGGGTTCCTAAAATTACTACAATTTCTGTGTCAGTTTAAATGACTAGCTACAAAATAAGCTCACAGCCTTCAGAGAGCAAGGACTAATGCATAAAGAGAAAATACAAGCCTGGTACCCTGCATCAGCTGGCAGACACCTCTCAAAAGGGATACGTTACCTCTCTGTGCCAGACAGGATTCGTTGTGTTACTGATGATAGTCGACCTTCTTTCCTGGCCATGATGAGCAAATGTAGGAAATGTACTTTTCTTGCCTGGCTGAATGGACATCTTTAGATAAGGATCAGGGTTGAAGAACATGCCTTTTTTAAGTCCAACTGCTCTAATATCTATGAAGCAAAACAAGAAGGAAGGGAAAAGGAACTGAGTAAATTAAAGCTAGTTCACAAAGTAGCGCATTCCTGAAATATTATCCAGGAAATCAATTCACCATAAAATACTACGTAAAGCAGCTTAAATTTACTTATACGTTAACTGGATCCAGTGTACAGAAGATAGTTAAAGCAGGAAGTCAAGTGTTTTCCCAAGAGAACATAAGGAGGAAAGGTATCAACATCCCCATTTACATTTTAGCCTCCAGTCATTTGTGAAACAAAAAGCATGAACTTGTAACTCACCTACAAATGTTTTTCGCAGTATGTAAGGTATTTCCAGTCTTAAAAAGAAAAACCCAAAACCACAAAAAAACCGTAACACAGTACTTGCTCTGTTTCTGGGTAAGGGGGAGGGGCCAAGATAAAAAACTGTATGGGAGGCAATATAGTGAACTCGCACTTTCCCAAAGTTGAGACTTTGATAAACATAACTTCAAATACTCATTATCGACTTTGCTCTGGAGTATGATGCACACTTTCTCTCAACTTAGAAAAAGATTATTTATCTCACATAAAAGGAGGCAAAGTTTTCTGAAAATGCTTCTTTCTTCCTAGGGAAACCTCATTACCGCAGCCCCCGAGACTTGCAACAATAATTTCCTCAGGTGCACATTCTCATGCCCAGGACTTTAATGATAGCGCAAGCTTCAACAAGAGCAAAAAAAAGGGGTATTTTTTTAATGTAATATTAGATTTTAAACTTAACTGTGAAATATTTCTCTGTTTAGGTTTGCTGAAGCACAAGATTTTAGTGTCTTTCTCCATTAGGTACTCCAATATGCTGCATGCAGTCTCCATGACTCTAATGCAACCAGCACATACATACTTAGATGAGCAGTTTTTGACAGTTTATACGCACAGGCAAAAGTCACTGCACTAAAATGAAATGCCACGGCTATGGATTCAGTAAAAAAAAATAAAAAAAAAATCCTACCCAACATTCAAAATTAAGCTACACAGTAGAAATAAAGGGCAATTGCCTTTAAAAGCAACAACTTTGCACGTGCAAATGAGCAACCAAAAAATTTTCCAGGAAATGTGTTACAGACCTATCAGTCAATACACCTTTCAAAATTAAATTAGGGGACTCCTCAGGCTCAGTTACAACCTTCTATTGAACACAATAGGTTTCTGAGAATTCACAAAACAACTATTTTTATAGTACTCTATGTGAGTCTATACAATCTATCAATCAGCTCTGTCCTAGATAACGGCTGAAAGACCATTTCAAAAAGCGGGGTTTTTTTTCTGCTTTACCCCTACACTCTCTAAATGTTTTCACTGTCAGCTCTTCAAGATTCAGAAGCAAATTTTTTTCTCTCTTTGCTCAAGCTGAATATGCTTCAGTCTCACACAAGACTTTCCGTGGAATAAAGTGCTAATCAAAACAAGTGACGCTGGTAGACTGTACCCCTGCAGCTATTTTGCTGTAGTGACAGTTTAGCTCTGTTACAAGTAAAGACTTTTTTCCTTTCTAAACCACCATTTGCAGTCATTGTTTTTTTACTACTTCAAAGTGATGGAACCAGCTTGCATCTTATTTAGAGGCTAAGTTTTCCACTCTTCAATCTGAGAGGAACTGTCCCTTGTGCAAACAGGAAATCTCTCCAAATTTTTCATGCTGGGATCCATCAAATCCATTTCTTTCACTCCTGGAAATTCATGACTGACTTGTTTGCAACAAACAGAAGTTCTAAAGAAATGACATCTTTCAAGCCACTAGAGTGTGCTCCTACAGAGGCTAATAAGGAAAAGTGTCCTATCTTTGATGTTATTTAAAACAGTAATTTAATTTTTTTTTAGCAATAATTTGTAAAACACAGAGTAGTGCTGTTTTTTACCTGATAGGGTAAAGCTGACTAATTTCCTAGAGTGCTGGGCTCCAGAAGCACCTTCATCCGTGCCTTCTACTCCCATCTAAAGAGGAGAAAAAAAAAAAAGAAATGTACCACAGAAATTTTCACCTGCTTTGTATATGCTTGGGGATGATAACGCAATTGTAAGGTAGTATGTCGGGGAAGAATCTGACGAACTACAGCATATTACCATGGACAGGCAAAGCTACAGCATTCGTCTCTAGGAAAATATCATTTATGCCACACAGTGCTACAGCGCCAGTACTAGGAATCTTCCAAACAGGACACGTATAGGCTAATAACACGTGCAGACACTATTAACCAGAGAAAAAGAGACTATATTTTCTTACAGGTTTCCCTTTTGTAAAATACAATCAACAGTATGGATTGGTAATACCAAAGCACCAAGCTGGTCAGTGACAGCATGTGTAACTTCTGTCACTTTCCACAAACAGATCATTTACTGTGCAACAAAAAAAGCAAACACATCAAAGAGAGACTAACAAAAGCCTTCGGATCTATGAACAAAAGCTCCTTTTAATAGAAAAGTGCAACAGATATCTAAATATGAATGTGGCCTAAAAGCTTATGCTTCACAGATTTTATGGTTTGGTTTCTACTGAAATCCCTCGTTAGGTAAAGCACTACTTCAAAATACAAAAAGTTTCTCATATATTAATGACTCATTAATGTCCATCTCTTTCAACCGGCAGAAGAATTTGTCCTTCGAGAGAGAGATGTGCATCCAGCTGAATAATCTATCATGAAGACATCAATGGAGCCATCTTTAAAGTCAAACTGTTCTCCAGGTAGGCACCGCGCTCACTGCCAGGCAGAAGAGGTGACACAGCCTGACGAAAAAGCTTCAGCCAAACACAGTGCTGGGGATTAGTACTAGCGACAGAACAGGAAGTAACCTGATGTATTGAACAATAAAAAAAATAAGCTGAATAAAAACTCGCACACCTATGTGTGTAGAGGAAGTATGTAAAGCAGTTCCGAGCAGCTGGAGCAGCAGTTTGAAGTTAACGGATTGATAAATGATTTCTGGAGCCATGGTAGCTGTGAGGAACCCACTTTGCATTCCTTTTTATATTGCCCTAAGCTATTTAATACCATTAGCTTTCAAATACTTCCCACAATGATCAGCAAGCACATTGGAATTCCATCAGAATTAGCAAACGTTTCAGAATTAGCAACAACTTCTCCCATTGCAAAACTCTAATACTTTGTACGAAACAAGCAGTCAAACAAAGTGATGAAGAAACAGTGATGACATCGATGCCTGATGTTCCCGTGGGCCTCCGCGGTCTCGTGAGGGAGCACACTGCGCTGTCACTTTCCCACCAAGAGCGACATCATTACCCCAGTGACTTTGTATGGACGCACAGGCGGTGACGGCTGGTAGTCAAATTACAAGGGCACCAAAGCCATGGGTTCATTCCAGCCGGATCAGTGTCCCTTCATCTACAGGCAGATTCCCTGGAAGCAGCAAGGGGCGCATCCCCCTGGGATGGTGATGCTGCCCAGGCAAGGCCAGAGAACGCTCTGTATTTCAGTGTAGTCTTTTGGGCTCATTCTAACGTGCAACGTTTTCTTCTTAAAAACGTCATCCATCCACAAGAAGGCTTTCCTCATTCTATACCTATTTTTCTGCCACATCACTGATTCTGTTTGAGAAATATTGTTTACATTGTTAATCATTACTTCATTTTATAGAGAACAGGAATTGCCTGCAATTCAGCTATAATATAATGAATTGAACGGTGTTCCCTCGCACTTCCATAGTTTCGCTATATATCCTTTTCCTGTTTCCATTATGACCTGAACAGCAATTTCAATTTTTCTGAGCCAAGCACAAAATTTCATCCCAGCATACATGCTTAGATTTTTTGCACTACAAAGGCTCGCTCTCATGCAGCGTAACAGTGTTTCTCAGCGCTAGATCAGCCCCTGCATTTCCACTGGTTCAAATGAACACAATGGAATGCTAGTTGCTTATCCAAGAACAAGACGGACTGAAACACCTGGTGTGATATGCCATCAATATGAGGAAACCCAGAAACATGTCTTCCACCAAACCATGGAATGCGAAAACACAGAATCATCCAAGTAAGCAGGTAACTTACTGCAGCTTAAAAAAAAGCGAGTGGGCATGCCGTGACTCTTATCACTTCCACAAACGCCATTTCTGTAGCAACAGACACGACCAGTGCTAAGAGAACAAAGTGTTCTCTACTACACAGTGCTTAAGCTCAACACCAAAACCATGAAAACGGTGTGAGGTATTTAACATAGTAATAGGTATGCTTACGTATAACTAACCCAATACGGTATTTTTAGGAAGTCTCATCCGAGCTGTCATATGACGTTCTCCTCAGGGGAAACTAACAGCTCACTATTACTGGAAGTCTATACTGTTAGCACAAATAAAACTGTTTCTATAAAATGACACCTTCTAGCAGGAGTGTAGATTCTGTAGAATCCCCAGGACCCTGTGCTACCTTTCAAAGGAAAGAAATTTAAATAGTGACAGCCAGTGAACCCCTCCAGACTGACCAATGACTCTGAAAGACAGGTCCTTCAGGTAGCTCCTAAGTTAATAAATGCATACTAAAAGACAGAAATTCAGGTGTCCTTTTGAGCACTGAATCTCAAAAACATTGGTGGCTACTATGACAAGGTGAAGAAAACACACAAGTTCAAACAGTTTCTCCATCCAACATAATCATTCTGCTTCTCAGTAACAACACAGTGCAGCACGCAGCCCATTTTAAGATGTGTTTTTTTTCTTTATTCAAAGTCAGGCTACCTTACAGTCTGTAGTTTATAAATTGATATTAAAGACAGCGGCTGTCAAGCTCATTAACTGTAACACATTTTCTTCTGTAAAATATCAAGAGTTCACATGCCTGCTGCGAAATGGTATTATTCATAGACAGATCTGACAAAGATTTGACAATTAAATGATGTTATCACCTAGTTCTATAATTCTAAGAAAAAGAAAAAACATTTGGTATAATGAGATATAGAGTCTAGTACAGCACATACAATACCATATAGCCATAACATGCACTTGCATATAACATAAAACGCTGAAAAAGTGCAGGATCAGAATAAAAGCTATTCAGTCTGAATAACTTGCGCCCTACAGTATCTTCAGCATTGCAGTTGTCAAGACAACATCCTAACAGACATGATCTTAAATATTTGTCAGCTAACATCAAAGAATCAAATGCGCTGTGAAACTTCACATCAACTGAAGATCCAGCCTATTAGATAAATTGCTTCCATCAAAAGCACCTGGATACAAGTTCGGAAGGCTCTTCTTCCAATACGTATTTAAACAGCTGAAAAAATTCCTCTAAAACTTTTCGTATTTCAAAAGAACAAGTCTCATAATGAAAGCATAGAAAGGCAGCAATAATTTTCAATAGTCAGAGAATTATCTAAATTTCAGTGGTATACAAACACTCAACGAAATCAGTAATTTTTGCAGTCTCTTTTTTTATACTAATAGTTGCTACCTCAGCAACAATTTCATCTTGAATATTAAGAAATAAGAAGACTTTTAATAAGGATTCAGTTTGAGTCAGATAACCAGTGGGAAAAAACTCTACTATGGTGTTAAATTACAACAAACTAAGCCACAAAATTGAAAGCAAGCAAAATCAAGTTCTCAGCATAACAGATTTCCACTAAGCTCAGTGATTTCAATGTCATTTTACAATGAAAAATACAAAACCAAGAAAAGCGTTTCCCAATTTTAATGATTTCTGTCAGGCAATATCGCTTTTTGCAAAAACTGCAGTTAATGGTAAAACTAGGAGGCTTATATCAACAGGTTTGTCTGACAACGAGGCTACACTTACCATCACAGCAGGGTTTTTCACAGTGATACATGGAGTAGTAGCTCGGAGGGCTCCACTAACACCATGGTAATATTTAAAACAGATCTTTATTTCAGCTGGAAAACAAAACAAAAATCGCATTAAACCCTTTACGACTGACCCTGGGCAAGAGAGAGACAACGGAAGGCGCACGTGCACACAGGGATTCATGGCTGACTTCTGTGTTCTTTCACTTTGTTGTGAAAGCATGCAATAACTGTAACTGAAATGTATGTTCTCTCAACCTGTAGAAAATTGGAAACCTGTCTCAAAACGTCTGAATAGAGTTTTTAATCAAAGAGTTGGTAAATGCTGCCTTCTGGTTTTGTTTCTAAATTATTAATTTTAACTATGTTTCCACTCAGTCAGTAAAAAACCAACAGCTCATTTTTTCCATCTCTTACAGTGAGATATCCACGGTCACTATTGGATAAGAAATGTCTAAGTATTCACAAGCCGCAGTTCACACAAAGTCACTTCTGTATGTTTTGTATGTGTCCAGGGGGAAGGAAATGAGACCGGTACAGATCTCTGAAGACAAGTTCATTTCAACATTATAGGGATAATGTGAATTGTTATTTTTCAACAGACTTGTAATTTGCAAACCAAAAAATAATTACACATATGTTTTGTTCTTAAATTATTTAGTCACATGGAAATGGGACCTCTCTCTACAGCCGTACGCCCAGAGGTGGTACTGAAGGTATTGTACCTTGTTAATATATGAAATTGTCAAAGCAACTGCTTTTTTTGCTTCTCAAACAGAGGGTAACATATTTTGATGAATGCATTAACATAAATTATGCTGACATGATGATTTAAACAGTGGTATCCTTTTTAGGCAGTTTGAACAGTTTGGGTTTTTTTTCATATGGAAGGAATAATTCTCAAGTGAACTACGTACTCCTACAGTAATTGTGCTAGAAGGGAGAGCAGCACGGGTGAACACATGCTAAGTGCCCCGAGCCCCCCAGCAGCAGCAGCAGGACAACGTGCCTTCCACTTCTTTTTCCCAACCTTAGCCAAGGGCACAGGGAACAGAAAGGCTACAAGTGTCCCATCGCTCGCTCTCTCACAGCCAAAAACAGGATTGCAGAGAATCAGGGTAGAGATTCAGGGTATATTTTCCTGGATTACAATACAACCCTATTTGTAAGATAACTGTGTTTTTTGCTCTGAGTTGATTCTTACAAGATGGAGGAGAAAAGAAATCACTGGATTACCTACTCTGATCACTGTTGTGCTCTTTGCTGCCCCTTCTTCCCTTCACAACGTGAATGTTGACATATGGACTCTAGGAGTACACACAGTACCCCTGCATCACCCTCAACAAAGCTGAATGAGGGGACAAGGTTGGGGCGATCATTCCTGTGGTCCTACAAGATGCTTCTCTGCTTATATATCCAAGAAATGCATTACAGCTCCTTGTTCACAAGTTACGTAGCATGTTGATGTTAAGATGCAGGACACATGGCCTACATGCCTTTCATTCTGAAGTCAGCAACACCAAAATTATTTTTATTTGGCTGTGCCTAGCTTGCTCAATCATCCTCCATGGATCTTTTATCAGGCAGTGTAATGATAGGACGAGGGGTAATGGTTTCAAACTGAAAGAGGGTAGATTTACATTAGAGATATTAGGAAGAAATTCTTTACTGTGAGGCACTGGAACAGGTTGCCCAGAGAAGCTGTGGATGCCCCATCCCTGGAAGTGTTCAAGGCCAGGCTGGATGGGGCTTTGAGCAGCCTGGTCTAGCAGGAGGTGTCCCTGCCCATGGCAGGGGGGTTGGAACTAGATGGTCTTTAAGGTCCTTTCCAACCTGAACCATCCTGTGATTCAATTTTTATCCTTTCCACTAATTCTCATATCATCCACAGACGAAATCACTGGGAACCCTGTATTTCACACCACTGATGAAAGTGTTTAAAAGCACTGCATCTTTTATTAACTCCTCCAGAGCCTCACTAATAAGATTTCATTTTTTGTGTAACCTGTCAAACCTTTTACAATCGTTTAGTATGCTAAACCAAAAATACCCTTTATCCTGGTTAAGGGAATAAATAGACACAACTTGAGGGTGTGACACAATACTGTGAAATGCAAGCTCAAAGTCTGGATTCTGCATTAGCCCTACAGGTGTTCTGGCATTCTGGTAGGAGTGGAGATGCAAGTATGGCTGACCACGGTGGAAAGCTGTTAATATGCTGTTCAGTGTATTCTTGAAAGCTCATTCTATATGAGTGGCATCCATCATTCAATGATCTGCCTTCACAAATACTTCAACAGGAAATTGAAAACAGAGCATCTGGTTCTCTCCCCTTTGTGTGTTGGGACCTTCTGTTGCTTAACAGGGGAGGGGAAAAAAAAAAAAAAATTAATTTACCTAATTCTGCATTTTAGATTTCTGCTACTATTTCAATGTAATCAGCTATGAAAAAGGGTTACCAAGACATTTGGTACTAGAATGATTCTTGTCAGACTCTGGAAGAAGTTGCATGACACATACCTGAAGGAAGCTTGATACATTTTATATTGGAACACAGGAAAGGTGAACGTGGGACCATGTTTCCGATCCCCCCGAATAAAGTTTTGTTTGCTAAATTGCATTTACTGCAAATAAAAGAGCATTATGTTTAACCGAAGCCTGACCTCCCACTGTTGTTCCTCTGCATTCCTCCAACGCAGCAGAACAGCTATAATTATGGCCGCCCTTGATCCTGTGGGATTTTCCCCTATCTGGAACAATCGCTCTGTTTTCCTTCTCCATTGGGATAACTCTTCTGTGTGAAGTTGATAAGGGTTTACTTCTGGGTACAGAAATGGCCACAGGCAAGCAGAAATTACAGCAGTCAGTTCAGACAGACCAGAGGATGCGCACGAAAGTTTGGGCAGTTCAGTTCCTCTGACTTGGTTCAACAATACGTCAGTAGTTCTAAAATACAAAACTGCAATGTTTTGTATAAGGTTTTGAGACATACAGCATTATTCCTTGAGGGCTGAGGTATTTCATTACTGCTGCTCAGAAGTATCAGACATCCATCCTGCAAGCCTGCTAGGCCAAAAAGGACTATTTATTTATTTTTAAATTTGCTGCAGTTATAGGTCAATGTTTATTTACTATCTTCCTCCCAGAACAAAGAGGAGGCACCTCAGAACTACCCTTCAAAGGCAAGTGACTGGCTGATGGAGCCTCCAGGGACTCAGGAGGTGGAGGAGCTGCTGGTCCCACTTCCTGCTCCCCACAGCTGAGTTCACACACACAGTCAAAACGTGCTCTGTTTACCACAAGCTTTACAGCAAAATTCCAAATGCAAACAGGATTTCTAGTCACCTACAAAGCTTTATCATCAGACCTAAAAATGACGGGTCAGGACCTGCAGGTTCTTCCTAAACCGAGCAATTCTCTTGACCTACCAACAATATTTATATCCAAATCAACACACAAGAATTTCTGGCTCACATAAAATGGGACTTTGAGCACTCGTGAAAGTTGTCAGGATTTATACCAAGTGCTCAACTATCCACCTTGTAAAATACATATATTACATAACCAGGACGCAGCCTTGAGCATCATTTAATCACACTGTGATTGTGTTACAACTACATGAGAGAATGGTAAAACAATGAATTACTTCACCAAGACTTCTATTTTCTAGCTACATTGCTCAACTTTAATGTGACCCAAACTTTATTTTTCAGAGAGTTTCTAGAGCTGCTGTTTATTCAGTCTGTTGTCGCTAGCTACCTTCTCTCAATTCATCACTTCTGAAAAGAACCTAGCAACGGAGAGGTATCAGCTGCTGCTTCTGTTCACAGAGAGTCAATAACATGACAGCGGACAGAAGTTTGTCATATATTTTCACTACACTGACACGTGTATTCCCCGAAAGGCCGAAACGCAGCGCTACAAGGTCTGGATCCTCAATTTCTTTCTCCCAATGACTTCTACAAGCATACAGTACTTTTCAATACCTGTATGCGTCTGGTGATAGAACAAAACAATCTTTAATCTGATGATCCCTTTTCATATAAATGAAATTTTTAAAAAATAAATATCATCAGGATTAATTTCTAGAACTAATTAGAAAAAGCAGAGCACTTAAAAACACAGTGCAGAGACTTCTTCTCTCACTTCCCAACAGAAGCAGCGTTGATTTGGTTTGGGATTTATACACACAGGAACGGCAGCCCTGCTGTTAGCATTGTGTCGACAGGATTAACACAAGAGAAGCTGTACATTCAGCACAAAATTGTAAAATGGGAATCACAAGCACACAGACATTGCCAAATTGAATATGGGCTTGCAAGACCAGATCTTGTATGTAGCAAGAATACAATCCTTTCATAGGACCAGAGATAGCTAAGGAAGCTTTTTGCAGCTAATGCTACTAGAAATCCCAGTTAACATTAGAAGAAATCTCAAAGGAACCCTGTCAGTTCAAAGCAGCTGAGGATCTAGCTTTCTGACATTTCTTGTACTGTGTTCAGAGAAAAAGGTGTTGATTAGAATATTTTTTTCTTGACTGATGGATTCCTGAGCTCCAGATATACTGAAAATAGGTATCCGTGGCTGGTCCTGATAGAACACATCTCAGCCTACTATCTATAAATAAGGCCCCATATACACACAGACCTCCTCAGAAACAGTAAGTTCAGTTATCTGCAAACAGGACTTTAATATTTAGAGAGTTGAGTTCAATACTGTATTAACACACAGGCTTCCTCTGAACTCCTCCATACTACAAACTGCACAATAGCACGTGTCACCTACCGAGTTTTCCCAGTTTCTTTCATTCCTCCTACCATCTTGCTTTCATGTATTTCCTTTAGGGGAAAACTTGCACTTCTCTTTTTTCTTTCCTACTTCTTCCCTCAACAAGGTAATTAGCTTGCTTTATATGTGATCTTTAATGAAAAAGTTAATAGCAGTAAATCCAGCAAGGGAAAGACATCTGTACCTGACCACAGGACTATCTGCTGTCTCATTAAAGAAAAATATGACATTTCAGAACAAAAAGTATTTTCATTCATGGGGGAAAAAAAATAAATGTACCTAGCTCTGTGTCCTTGATACCACACATGCCCCATTATCACTGACGTTCCTCCAGACATCATACACGCCACAAGAAATTCCATCTTCATTTAGAAACAAGACCAAAATGGAATTGAGGTAGCTATGATTATTTAAAAGATACCACACACACATAAAAAGTTATATATATGTTAATTAATCGGAACACTCCATAAAACCATAATCCCCTTCTTTAAAAGCCAATAGCTGTTATCATTTTACAACCATAGTTTTATAGCTGCTTAGGTCCGTTACATAAAAATGTTGGAATTAACAAAGGTTTCTGGGACTCAAACACTGATATTTGAATTTCAAAAGAACTCCTGCAAGAAATTATAGTGTTGTACTTCTCTCTATGGACCAAACACTCTTGCCTATTCAATACTAAAGAGATCAGCCTGCACCAAATAATAACTTGCTTTTAAAACATCACTAATTCCCCAAAGTCCCCCACTTCAACTACCTTTTTACTGTCTTAATACTCTAACTTGTCCTATCAAAAAATTACTTTAGGATAGAAAGATACTCAGAATACATAAACTTGGAATGCATAAACACATGAAGATAATTCTAAAAGAGTGCATTCTTTCCAGGAGACTGATAATTCAAGAAAACAAATGGGTTCGCTATAAGAACAGTTTGCTCCAGATATACCCAAGTCAAACGAAACGCCTGTATTAGAGGTGGAACCACCCCACATTCCACTGAGAAGGGATGGGCAGAGACACCTCCAAAAGACAAGTCAGATCCTGGTTGGGTTTTAACAGTCTGCGGAGGTAAACAGTGCTCCTGGCTAACTGCATGGAAATTGCACAGCAGCTAATACTTCCTGGACACAGCAGAGAGATGCCAGAAGTTCTCTGGGCTGAATCCATGCCTCTCTGCAGATATAAACGTATGCCCTCCAACGTTCAGTAAGGAAAAAGCTGACATCAAATGAACTCAGCTGAAAAATATAAAAGCATGTTCTATGAAACTTAGTTAAGAAAACTTTGTCACTAGAACAAACCAAGTCACTCACATTCAGGCTTTACAAAGCTATAAAGGGAGATGCAATCCAGGCAAAAGGCACTGGGTTAAACTCTAATTTTTCCTAGCTGAACCCAAACACCTCATAGACAACTGCAGCAATTTAGAAGTGCTCTGCGCATCCCGCCAGTTGAATTTCTTTTCCTTAGCGTGACAGTTCAGTGAACACAAACTTTTTGCTTGGACATTTAGCATTCTATTCTCTGCATCACTTTAAGCATGTACCTTTCTGATTACTTCCTACGGGGAACAGCCCAGCGTAGTAAACAGCAGCAGAACGCAAGTGCCAAAGCTGGCTGCCTCAGGGTACTTGCCGTGTCTCTCTCAGCACGTACATCATAGAATTTATTTCACAGAAGGAATGATAAAAAAAGAAACCTAGAAAGTGACTTAAGTAGACTTGCAGAAAGCTTTTTAGATAAACTAGGATCAATAACAGAAAATGTTTATGTCCCAGTGGTCTCTCTTCATCTATCCTGCTTCAGAGGAAACTGCTTGGACCAATGGTTGTTCAGATAACAGAGCCTTCGCACCCCTGCCAGCCCCGCTCACTCTGCTGTCACTCGGAGATGTTCTTATTTACAGTCACGAGCATTGCCTATTATATTCCAGTTTGGCAAAGCATTTCATTATAATCTAACCTTTAAAACAAAACACCGGGGGTATTAGGAGCTTAAGGAAGTCAACAAGGCTTGCCACAAAGGTAAAAATACAAGACCTGATCCTGTTTCAGTTATTTGTGATACTCAAAAATAGCTGTTAAGAGACAACAGATATAAATAGCAGAATAACAGAAGTATTTCTAACTCAGTGAACGTGTTTATAAATAAGGTAGGGACAATAACCATGAGTCCCCAGACAGACCACTGAAAGGGCACTGGTTGCAAGGCACTATACAGACAAGCGTTCCAGACTCAGAACAATGTGAGAAAACAATACAGAACATGCAAGAAAACAATGACCTTTACAGAATGTAATTTAAATGGTAAAAAAATATAAAGACTGGATACAAGGAATGAATTATGTTGATAGAACATTCATTAACATTGACCATTTTGGTCAAAACCACTAAAAATAGTAAACTCTGCTCATATCTCTAGTAACAACTCCTTGCTACAGCAGCTCTTAAAAGTTAAATGCACATCAGAATCAATTATTAAACTAGTATTTTTTTCCTTTCAATATATATTAGCTTTTTTTAATAAAAAAGGGAAACGGGAGTTTGCTCTGCTAGCTACAAAGTATGGCAGTTTCAGTCTCAATACACTATTTTTGCAAAAGTTATAGCTTCATGGAAATAGGGACTGAATACAGGGAACTCCACACAAAACCTCACTTGTAATATCATACCAGTGTAACGCAAACACATATATTACCACGTTTTCTAAATATAGCTCATAGTCTACTCATGCCACAAACCTGAGATTTTAAGTACAAAACAGACAGCATCTGTGCAGTCACTGCATCTGAGTATCGCAGTGTGGCACCAGAAGTAGTTTAACCACAAACATCCCAAGGGTGATTTGGAAATGATTGATGTGACAAGACTGTCAGTCTCTGGATGAATCCCAGCAGCTGCCACTACGGATTACCGTTCAAGACATAAAGTCATAGCATCAGTAAAGAAAATATATGCAAATCAATATATTTCTATTCTACTAACAGTAATGACTATGACATCAAATGTTATAAATAACAACAAAGACATTACACTACAAGTAAAGTAGGTGAAGGTGTTTCTTGTGGATACTGTAATTACTACTCATGGGACCAAGGCTCTAACTTATAAATACAAGTCCAACACAGTCTCAAAGGAGGCTCTTGGCCTACGCCTGTACTAATAAACCAGGCAGGACCATGGCAGGGACTCCAGAGCGAGCACAAGACCACCCCGACACAGGGGTAAGGGTTGGCTTCACAGGCACAAGTCACGCCGTGTCACTTGCTCCCAGCAGCAGAAAATAGCCCCTGGCCTGTTTTACCGCTTTTAACCTCTGGGGGATTTGCATATGGAAGGGCATAAGCACCAGTTACCTGTTGCGTGGCAGTGACTGTACCATACTGATTCTCCCTCCCATGGCACCTCCGACTTGGCCGTTCCTTCCCCATATTGCAGAAAACTGTCTTAGAAGCAGTGGTGTATAAACGAGCAGCAGCTTTTATCAACTAGTCTTCACAAGACTCAAGCTCCCTTTCACATGCTTTTTGTATCACCAGCCTTTCCATGGATCATTTCACTCCATCTTTCTGCTAGCTCTGTTCTCCGTAAGGAATACCATCATCTCTGTTCCACCACGATGCCCCAGAGAGAGCCCCTGCCTTCCCAAGCTCACAGACTGCTATACCCAGAGAAATACTCCGCCATCTAAAACCTCTCCTGGGGCAATTGCAGCCTCTCTTGCACCAGAGACTAAAGGTCCCGCCATACTTAAGGACCGAACAGTCTGATGCCATGCTAATTACGAGGTGACCATACCAAAGGCGAAAGCATTAAGCTCTGTTGCACCTTCACACTATTGCCACTTCCCCAGGATAATGCTCCTGGAACTTGTTCCTTCCTTTTGCAGAAGGATGAAAACTGTTTGTAGAGCTGCAGCCACGTTTGGCAATTCTTCTGCAGTTTACACAGCAAACAACTTGAGGGAGCCGTCTAGTGAGTCATTGTTTCCCTTCCCCCAGATTTTAGCAAGCCTCAAAGCAGGATGTTTTAAAGCCACCTCTACTACGTAAGGAAACAGCATCTCGGGCATACTGATGCTCAGATTCACCTTCTTGAATCTCTAAAATGGCTGAGTTCCCTTTCATGCTTGCAGGGCACTTCTGCTTCTTCCCCAGGAAAAAGAAAGAGGAACACCTGTCCCTGTACTGGCTGGCTCTGCAGTTCGGAGCCACTCACTTTGTCTCAAGGTGACAGCTTAACACCACCAGCTGTTTGTGATGGTGAGCTGGACTTCGTACTTGCAAGTATTTTCTTTCTCTTTTGCGTACTCTTCCTCCCCCTCCCCTCAGAGGCTGCTTGTATTTCTGGAATACATTAAGTTCATTTCTCATTATTTCATGTTGATTCCTTTGATTCTCCCTTCTAAGGGTAGAGTCTACAGAATTTTTGGTGTTGATTTCTGTCTAAAGCAAGCGAGAGTTTTCTTTGATCGTCCTTGTTTTGCCAATTTTGGATGTCTGGGGGGGGAATTAATGTCTGTTTTAGTATGAAGATGGTGAGACTCTCCCTGCCCTCCTTTCTGCAGGTTACTTGATCTGAATAGAGCAGATGGCAAACTATTCCTTTATATGTTACTTGCTTGGGAAACAGGAGATGCTGAATCCACAGGGATGAAATGAAATGGAAATGAATGGAAAATTGAGTTACAAGACTGCAGATATACAGTAATGCAAAATTCAGAAAAATGCTTATCTAAGGCCTACCTTCAAACATAAGCATAAATTCCACAGACCACAGTGAAAGTATCAATAAGTTTACAATTATGCTTATGGAACAACAGCTTCCCAAATTAAGACCTAAGGTGCTTTTCTTAAAAGATCCAAATCTGAGGATCATAGAAGGAATCTGAGGCCCAATCCAGCTGACTCTCACTGATTAATATGAAAGCAATTAAAATGGCAATAATCCTTCTGCGTGAGATTAGTTTGCATGTGGCTTGTTAGCGATGCTATCATCCTCTGCACTTCGCCCTACAGAGATATTACATTACTGGTGAAAAGATATGTAATGTCCCTAAGCTCTCACACGCCTAGGGAAAAAACACAACCAAAGTCTTTGGGATAACATGCTTGCTGACTAATGTCAACGCATCACTCAACATTAGTAAATTCCGATCCTTTTCTTGCCAAAAAGACAGACAGCTTCAGGCCAGTTTTGACTGGAAATCCTAAAGGATAATTGTAATTATTTAGCGTAACTCTATTAACAAGCATCGTCAGTCCTCACTGCCAGAGCTTGTTCAAGGCTTCTCAGGCTTGCAGCAAACATCCCCCTCCTCTCCTTGCGTATAGTTAGAGCAAGGAGCCTGCCAATCATACAGGTATAGCAGCCTATAGGTGGCAGCAATTAAGCACTGTCTGTGCTCCAAACAGGAAACAGCTCTGAGACAGAAAACCCTGTCGTGACATAACCCCAGCTCCAACTCAGTTATATACCTAGCTTGTCATCAGCTTTCTGCAGCTTCTCTACACGTCAGAGAACAAGCAATAGCCAGAGGACTGGGTCAACAGTGATGTCATCGAGTTCAGGAGGGAGACTTGCCAGTCTCTGCGCCAGGGGCAGAACGACCCCGTGCATCACTACAGCCTCTGAACAGACTGGCAAAGCCACAGCCCTGCTGAAACGGCACTGGGCCCAAGACGGACACCAAGGCGAATATGAGCCAGCACATCCAGCACGTGCTCCCCTCGCAAATACGACAAGCCACCTCACAGGCTACATTAGAAGGTGTGTGGCCAGCAGATAGATGGAAGTTACTGTACCCCTCTACTTGGCACTGGTGAGAAAAACTGTGCCTAGTTTTGGGTCCCTAGGTTCAAGAGCATGGACAAAATGGAGAGGGGACAGCAGAGTGCTACAAAGATGGTTGGGACTGAGAAAATGTGACCCATGAGAAGAGGCTGAAGGATCTGGCCTTGTTTAGTCTAGTGAAGAGGAGGTTAAGGCAAGACAAATATTATAAACTCTACTCATTACAGTTCTATGAGAAGATTATAGAAGGGACAACAGCCCCAAATTTAAGCTTTGGCCATTCAGATTGGATGCCAGAGAAATCTTTTTGGCTGGAACAATACCGCAGCACTGGAAAAGGTTACCTACAGCATCTGTGAAATCTCTGTCCTTGAAGGTTTTCAATACTGTGTTTTACAAACCACAGCTGACCAGGTCAAGTGTTGAACCCGGTTAGAGCAGGAGGTTGGATACAACCAGCATTCCTATGCTGTGATTAGTCTCCAGACGAGTTTAGACCGATCCTCTTACACATTTTGTCCACGCTGGTCCCCCAGACATTGTTGCCTCTTATTGGACCTACTGCTTCAAAAATTCTGGGACATAGCTGCTGAATCTGGGATTGTTCTCCACTTGCTTCTTTCATTTCTAGAGAAGCATGGTCAAGTTACCAATGGTCTGCTGCATGTCATTACTGTGAGGAGTAAGTATGACAAAGTCCTAATACCATGACCTGTATGCCTCTTAGCAAAGATATTTCTAAACACAAAAAATCTACAACTGTAGAGTTCTTTCCAAGATTTGGAAAATAATGGCAGATTAAAGCATCAGAGATACCTTAACTTCAATAATCAGGCACGGAATCACAGAATTTTCAAGGAATTCTTCAGAGTTGGAAGGGACCTCTAGAGATCATCTAGTCCAACTCCCCTGCTAAAGCAGGATTGCCCAGAGCACATTACTCAGGGCTGCATCCAGGCGGGTCTTGGAAGTCTCCACAGAAGGGGACTCCACAACCTCCCCGGGCAGCCTGTTCCAGTGCTCTGTCACCCTCACCGTAAAGAAGTTTTTTCTCATATTTGATCGAACTTCCTATGTTCCAGCTTGTGCCCCTTACCCCTCGTCCTGTTCCTGGGAACCACTGAAAAGAGTCTGGCTCCATCCTCCTTAAACCCACCCTTTAGATACTTTTAAACGTTAATAAGGTCTCCCCTCAGCCTTCTCTTCTCCAGGCTAAAGAGTCCCAGCTCTTTCAGCCTTTCCTCATAAGGGAGATGCTCCAGTCACTCAATCATCTTTGTCGCCCTTCACTGGACTCTCTCCAGTAGTTCCCTGTCTCTCTTGAACTGGGGAGCCTGGAACTGGACACAGTACTCCAGTTGTGGCCTCACCAGTGCAGAGTAGAGGGGGAGAATGACCTCCCTTGACCTGCTGGCCACACTCTTCCCTATGCAGTCCAGAATTCCGTTGGCCTTCTTGGCAACAAGGGCACACCGCTTGCTTATGGGCAATTTACTCTCTGCCAAGACCCCCAGATCCTTTTCTTCAGAGCTGCTTCCCAGCAGGTCCACCCCTAACCCATACTGGTGCCTGACATTCTTCCTCCCCAGGTGCAGGACCCTATACTTGTCCTTGTTGAACCTCATTAGGTTCTTCTCTGCCCAGCTCTCCAGCCTGTCTAGGTCACGCTGGATGGCAGCACGGCCCTCTGGGGTGTCAGCCACCCCTCCCAGTTTGATATCATCAGCGAACTTGCTGAGGATACACTCTGTCCCCTCGTCCAGGTCATTGATGAATACGTTAAGCAATACTGGTCCAATTATTGACCCCTGGGGGGCACCACTGGTTATAAGGCCTCCAACTCGACCCTGCTCTGTTAATCACAACCCTCTGATTCCTGTCACACAGCCAGCTCTCAATGCACCTCACTATCCCCTCGTCTAGTCCACACTTCCTCAGTTTCCTAAGAGGAGACTAACCGGTCTGCAGTTCCCTGGGTCCTCCTTCCTGCCCTTTTTGAAGACTGGAGTGATATTTGCCTTCCTCCAGTCCTCAGGCACCTCTCCTGTTCTCCGTGACCTTTCAAAGATGATGGAGAGTGGCCAAGCAATAACATCTGCCAGCTCTCTCAGCACTCACAGGTGCATCTCATGAGGGCCCATGGACTTATGGATGTCCAGTTTGGCCAAGTGGTCTCTAACCTGATCTTCCTCTACTGGGGAACACTCTTCCTCTCTCCAGACCTTCCCCCTTGCCTCCAGGGCCTGGTATTCATGAGGGACATGAGGCACATACTTACCTGGAGATGTTAGCCTCTCCATTTGCCTCTCCCTCTTGCTCCCTTGCTATGGCAGTGGCATCACACGCAGTGCTACACTGAGAGTACTAATTATACCCAGCACCGCAGCAGGAGAAAGAGGCTAACAAGGGAGCTACGTTTGTCTCCGTGGCCGGCACAGGCCGGGCAGTGTCACTGTCTGCAGAGCATGGCAAGAACCCTGACAGCACAGCTCTTCCCACACCCGGCCTGGTGCGGCACCGCAGAGGCAGGAACACTGCGGTCGCACATGAACTGTGCAGCCACCTGCTGCATTTGCCTGAGCTGTGATTTAGTGATCTGAGGAATAAAAAAGAAAGGGGGGAAAAAAATAAAATAAAAAAAGAGCAACTGCCTGTAGTTGCATCAAGAGTCGCTTCGCCACCTTTAAGCTACAAGAAAAAGCCTTGCTGAGAAAACATGGTCACATATCAATGGGGCCTTCTAGTTTAAAAAGTGGAATCTGACATTCATTTAAGTGTTTCAGTGCAATTTTTGGCCTCTCACAAGAAACACAAGTGTCACTGGTGACATATTTATCTGCCATACTATGTGCTATAGCAACATATGCTCACAAACATTCCTTTTTACAGTTCCCAGTTGCTGCATAATTGCTTGTCTCGTGTTCATTGTATGGCAGCAGAACTGTTCACTAGTAAAGCTAGCCACAACCAAAGAATGTATATCCTGCACTCTTTCTATCAGTTGCTGCGAAGTGTGAAGTCAGTTGCAGCTGATTTTAACTCAAAACTAGTTCTTGAAGCATTAGCCTAGGTTACTCACATGAAATAAATGTTGTTCAAAGCCCTCATCTCCGTGCATGATGGAGCAACTCATAACCAGCGAAAATATACAAACATCCTTGAAGTCAAACTGGCCATATTGGCAAACAATACTGACAGATATGCACAAGAAAAATGAGGCAATGAACTCTTCTAACATACATTTTAATCTGCTTTAATATACCACTGTCTTTGGCACCACAAAAGTTAATTATCTTGATCCTTATCTTTAGTTCAATCATTTTTTCCTGTAACAAACTCCTGACATTGAATTTAATTTTATCCTAGTAAAGCTTTTTTGTTGTTGTTAAAGAAATATGCTGCATAACGCATAGAGTAACTTGGCAAGATTCAATGATGAGTTCTAGAAATAAGTTTTAATAATTATTTATAGTACAGGGTATACAACACCTCTTGAAATACATGTATTGCTGTTCTATCAGTTAATTAAAATAAAAATTTCTGCCAAGATCTACAGTTAGCAGCACTGCACTGTACAGTGAAGTAACAGAGTGGGAGCATTTTTTTTTTTTTTTTTTTATTTATGAAGGAAGATTCATTGCTGTGAGGCTAAACAGGTGGTAGAGCAGCTCAGAGCTCTTTTGGGATTGATTGCCACTTTGATGCTTGGCATATCAGAGTTTTCAGCAAGCCCAGACATAACATCGTAGGATTAGAACATCAGTTTCTTTAGGGGATCATATACTTTAGATGGTAAGACAGCTCTTTTTCATGAAAAAGAAAAAAAAAAAAAAACAAAGAAAAAGATTTTTTTTTTTTTTAAAAAGCACACAGCAGAGTGGCTTAGCTTCCTATAAATCCTGGTTGCCTAACGGAGTGGCATAGCTGTTGCATTCGAAGCTTGGCTACCAATACTCCTTACAGAGTTCAACTGAAGGCCTTTTCTTCCAGTCACGTAGAGACTCTCAATACCTCAAAATTACTTAGGGGATTTCCCAGCTCAACAAACTTCAGCTGAGAAATCCTGATGCAACTGGACAGGAGGCTGGCACTTCCTAGAGACAAATCTAGCCTTCATACTAACAAACATTAGCAAGAACTATTAGCTTATTACCTTGTCCTTCGTGTGCATTTACCATTAATATTTGTCTAACTGAAATTTTAAACTTCTTGGGAAGGGACTTCATCTTTCAATGCGTATATACTATATGACATTGCATAAGGGAAATTTCTTCCTCCCTTAAACTGAAACATGCTGTCTAAGAACATTCCTAGAATACAAATGTACATCTAAGTTCAATTTGACTTTTATAATGCCCAAGCACACTGGAAAATGCTGCCCCTTAGAGGAAAACAATCAATTCCTTTGGTTTATCAGAGGGACTGACAAAATAGATATCAAATGCCATCCTGTTGATTTGACTTGACATAAAGGCATGCTCGCTTTTAGATATGCGTTGGATAAATAGGTACTCACATTCCATAAAATAGGGGCCAGGTTCAATTCGCCATACAATTTGTCCTTTTTGCGTGCCAGTCACTCCCCGATTCTTGGAATCCCAAAAATTGGCTGGAGAGTTCTCATCTGAAAGAGGAAAGGAAAAAAAAGTCAAGTAGTACTTATGATAGTAGTTTTCTTGGTTTTCTGTTTCAAAAGGCCCAGATACAAAAAATGACTTGTATTAAAAAAAATAAATAAATCAAACTAACTGGCAAAAGATAAATTACTTCCGTAGATCATTTTATGCAGAGTGAGCAGACATACATACAGCCAAAGCAAACACACGGTTTCCTGCAGGAGGTGACCTGCCAAGGTAAAGTATTAAATTCCAAAACTTCCCTAACTCAACAGAGGTGCTATTGGGAGTGTATAGCTGGCTGTAACTTCATCACAGAGTAACCACACCGTTTTATACAGCAGTCCTGCTCTGCAATGTGAAAATTGAGCATTCATGCCCTAAGTAGAAAGTATGGCATTGCAACTAGAGCTTTTTAACATATTCTTAAGCTTTAGAAACTAGACAAAATATTTTTATACATACACCAAAAAATTGGATATATTCAGTTTTCTGACAGGTACAGTATTATTATTCCTTATCAGTGGAGTTAGAGGCTCAGAAGGGCAGAACCGTCACATAGTAAGCCAGAGATACAAATGAAAGATCCAGCAAAATATATTCCAAAGAGGAGAACAGAGAAGCAAACTAAGTATCTGCAGATCAGCTTTGCAATATCAGTATTTTCCCCTCCCAAACTAAGCTTTTTGTCCTAACAGTAACAAACACAGGTCTTGGGGTTTGTTTTTGATTTACCAGCCTGTATTCAGGCACCCAGAATGCTGCATGAATGAAAGAAAACCAGAGCGAGAAGCTGTTTGAACAGGCACAACAGTTAGCTATGATGAGCCAGAAGAAGCTGACATAAATCCAGCTTAACTTCTTTTGCACAGGAAGTTCTTTAAAAGTATGCATCATAACATTTTAGGCATTAACATTTAGGCAGCTGTTTCTTAATTAGACAATTATACCTGCAACCTCAAACACAACATCCTAATTCTTTCCAGTGATATCCCTTAGGCTTAAAATTAAAAAAAAAATAAAAATCCTGTTTCATTACATACATTTAAGTGCATTCTGTAATCTTAAAAAGACTTCACTAAGAACTTAGTCTGCTGTGGCTTTGTTCACGAAGCTCCTATCCATTCAAGCACGTTTTCTTTGTACTTCGGTAGGAACTCTCGCATAAATAAGATTACGGAATTGTCACCTACATTTTAGAAATCCATATGCTGTTTATCAAAGATTAACAAACAATGCAGCTTTATTGCTTTTATCTTAAAAACAGAACAAAACAAAAACTTACGCTAAAGCTTGCCTTCCTCCTTTTCATTCTGATTGCTCCTCTCAGTGCATGCACAATATCTGTACTGAATCATTAGTGCCATCTGTACATTTGCATCCTACCAAACTGACGTACAAAGAATTCCCAGAGACATGCTGGACTTCTGTGATTGCTTGAGAGCAAGTTACACACCCTGCCCACAACCTGGAAGAGCTCTGGAGAGTCAAGAGGCAGCCATGGCAAGCTACTGGCACTTTTATGCCTCCAGGCATGGCTGACTTTTGAGAATTTTTAGAAGGCTGTGGTCTGAACACCTCAACATCCCAACGAGTCCAGAACAGTTTCGTAATTATCTCAATGACAACGAGGAGGGACAGGAGGGTTCTCCTAACGCCTGTGATCCTCGAGCACGTAACACCCTCAGGAATCAACGCGATAGTACCTAAACTGCATACACCAGAAAGTCAGGCACAAAGGCAGTAAAAACTTAAAACACGCATACATCTTCTTCATTACAGCGAAAAACTTTCAGAGTAAACAAAGCTGTATCTCACCCACGTATTCCCATTTTTTTCAAAGCTATATAAAGAGGAACTCTGAAAGTACATCCTGTTAATCATCCCACGGGCCTCCCAAAAAAATACCCTGTATGTGGTTTGCAATGGCACTTTAAACGAAACAATACACTGTTGCTTTATTTATTTACTTTTTTATTTTTCGATGTGCCTTCCTAACTCAAAGCCCCAGTATTATTTTCAACAGACAGTACTCTGGGAAGCTGTGAGATGAAGCTTAACTTCCAGCAAATCTACACTAGTGCCCACTTTGGTCCACCATACAAACTTGGTTATCCAAACCATCGCTACCCAAAGAGAGCAGATTCTTTAAAAATTCCACAGTTATCTGAATCACAGATCATTATAAATTATTCAGTGTTCTCATTACGTCTAGGTAAATATAGATGTATTGTATGACAAAAAACCACCCCCCTGACATGCTCTAGTTCTTCTGAATTCAGTCAATTGGAAAAGAGTCTGTTCATCATTCTAAGCAGAAGGACAGCTATTTGGTATATTTTAACTATAAACATGAATTTTTTTATTCTTACCTTGTTCAACAAATCAAGGAACTCTGAAACAATGAAATATGCCTTTAACAGTGAGATTTCCAACATTAACGCATGAGCAATTGTTCTTTGTTTTTTAAAATCAGTAACTAAGTAAAGTCAATGGTAATTTTTACAGGGACGTTAGTGAGCTTCAGAAAAGGTCCTACATGAACTGAGTCTCGAATTCTGAGCTGACAGGTACAAGAAAGCAGAACATTTTCTTACACCTTATTTTATAAAATCCAGTATTTAAGAAAGTGCTTGGATTTTCAGCGCTTTCATGAAGGAATAGTCTCCTTTGCAGCAACGAAGACTACATCATTGATACTCTGCCCACAGGCACGGTGCCACTGCAACAGAAGGTGGCAGAGACAGAGGGATGAAAAAACGCTGACAGACCACTGCCTGTCAGCAATCCACTCAAATTACAGAATTTATTTTGGACAGCTTTGATTTTCTTCTGAAACAGCTGATTTTGTTTCTACTTTTATGATGTTATTCACATAGGGGCAAAAATACAACACTACTAATGCATATGGAAAAATAACTTCAAACCTCAGTTAACAAAAAAACCTGAACAGCAAAAAAAAAAAAAAAAATCAAATAGTATGAAAACAATAAAGTACACAATATTGCAGAAATTTACTTATCAACACTGCAATAAAAAACAGTTAAACAGTGATAGCCTCAGTAATATTCAGCTGCACAAAAAAAAAGTGTTTGAGAGCACAAAAAGCAGTGTCAGAATTACCACTCCATCACTCCTCTTCCCCAAAAACATATATATGTATGTACATGTGTATACACACACACACACACATATTATATATGTATATTCCATAGGGAACTTCAATTCTGAGAAGTTCTAGTCCCCTTTTAGCAGATAATTGTTGCTGTTTGTGAAACTGGCGGCTGTTCCAGAATCTGGGCCAAAGAGTAGATATAAATATCCCTTCCCAGAACATAAAATATGCAACAAAATGCTGTCTTACTGCATTTGGTATCTTGTCCAGTGAGTCTACACTTCTGGAAGAAATAAAACAACGCAAGATGCACAGTATCTTTCTATGTTCAGTAATTCTTAGATGCAAAATATTACAGAAAGTAACTTATTTCTCAGAGCTGCAACCCCTGCACAGATCACCATACGTGAGATATCTTCTACGATGAAAAGTGGGTAGTAATAAATATATCGCTGTGTGGAACTTCACACTGACTAGAGCTCCTTGAAATCACTGTAAAGCAAACATGTTCTGAGTAATAATGTTTTCTTTATTTAACTGCTAAGCAATCAGCCAAACCTGGTATTAAGAACTGAACTCATTTTTTCCACTTTTAGGCTTTGCCATCATTACAACACCCTTTAAGATAAGTTAGATACCAACGGCATCTGTAATACCCACAGCTTGTGCTCTCCATGTCAGCATCGTAGTTCTCCACCTGCGTCCACAGCGCTGCCCTGATGTGACAGTGAACGGGATGCAGCTCCCTCTGGCACGTGCCACTTCGGTACAGCTGTCTTATGTGAAAAGCAATACAGAAGTGCAGGATAAATGGATGAACAGTGTAATGAAAGAAGAAGGTATTGTTTTTACAGAATTAAGTTTACGCAATAGAATTATGCCCATAAAAGAGTAAGAGTTACAAAAAGCTCCAGTTTGCCCGTGCCTTTTCTGTAGCGGGAGCCCAGAGCTGGAGTAGGACTCAGAAGTGTCTCACCAGTGCTGAGGAGAGGGAAGGACCACCTCCTTCAACCTGCTGGCTAAGGCTCTTCCTAATGACCCCAGGATGCCAGTGAGTGTCCAGAGCACTCTGATGGCTCTTGTTCGACTTCTTGTCCTCCAGGACCTCCACGTCTTTTTCTGCAAAGGTGCTTTCCAGACGGTCAGCCCCCAGCCTGTCCCACTGTCGGGGGTTATTTCTCCCCAGGGGCAGGGCTGGGCATTTCCCTTTGAACTTTGTGACATTCCTGTTTGCCCATTTTTCCAGCCTGTCTGGATGGCAGCACAACCTTCTGGTTTATCAGCTGCTACTCCCAGTTTTGCATGAGGATGTTACGGGAGACAGTGGTGAAAGCCCTGCTAAACCAGTAACTGACATCAGGGGTCAGGAGGCTTCTGCGGAGCTCACGTTTTGGTCTTTGCATCTTATCGCTTTCACTGTTTCTGTCTTAGGAAAAAGGATAAACTACCTGAAATCCATCACCTTACAGAGTCATCTTGCATAACTTAAATCAACAAACAAACAAATAAATAACAAGAACTGCTACTGATCAATATCTGAAACAAGCTTTATAGTCCCAGTGCATAGACTGGTCATATGTAAACTCGTCTTCTGGTCCCAGTTTCTGTGGTCAGTAGTGTTAGGTTACGTGATAAAATTTAAAAGTTCCCTATAGCAATCTAAGAGCTTCAAACTTTTGCATACTGATCTCTTTTCTGTAACACATTTATAAAGACGCTTATATGCAGAGCTCAGAGAGAAGGTGATGCTTAACAGACTCAGAATGTCACTGAATGGTTTTAATTATACACAATTTTACAATTTTCATCCCTCACTACCATATATGGGTATTCTAATTCACAGCTCTTGAAAAAATCCGCACAGCTTAGCTCAGAAAAGATCAATCATGTTGGTAACACCATTGTATCCCTGCATAATTCTGTTATCCTCATTTGGGATTTACATCCCAATCTCCATTTTTTCATCCCTTTCTGGAAGATGTTTTATGCAAAATCTTTTGAAGTGCTTGTATTGTTTATTCTTAATTCAAAATTTTAAATTAAGCTCACATTGTCAAAATGCTGACTTCCTTAGCATTTTAGGTTAATTTTAATAAATTCTTGGACACTGAAGATGATGTGAGTGATGCATCCCGTTATTAACAGGGGTGTTTGTTCTCAGCCCAGGGAAGCTTATAAAGCAACGATCTAAATGTTATTTCTCTTGTCAGGTGTTCTCTTACAGTATGTATCAGAGGAGCTGGAAGGCTGGTAGATAGCAAGGCTACATATATTTTTGTCTCAAGATGAGATTCATCGATCTGCCACCAGTTTTTCTCATGAGCATACTTTTGAGAATGATCATCCTCTATTTTATTCTGTTATTTCACTCAGTCTTTAAAAGTAACGGGTTTGTACTTAATCTGCATCGGAGGATATTTCTGAACTTAATTTTGAGCCAACCATCAGGAGATCTCTAAAATGGCATTTCCAATGTAAAACATAAATCTGATTTACATGAATTTTACTGCATGACTTCCAAAACCTCAGTCCCAGTGCCAGTAAATGCATTCCGCTTTTTTGGTGTGAGGACAGACCTCCAAGCAGTAAAATAGACCGTCACCAAAATGTAAGACTAATAAGAACATTCCAAAGAGTACTCACTGTGGATTTTGAGCAACTGAATAGGAATGTTTGTAACAATAAATTTTGTGCAGTATTTTCACTTTGGTAACCTCTAATAATTTTAATTCCAGAAATATTTTTTTAAAAAATTAATAAAATAATCCATAGGTAATCATTAAAGTAGCAGCACAATGGGTACTGAACTAACGAACTAAATCCATTACTCCCTTATATCCAAAATATGCCTAAAAGCAATTGAAAACTGCATCAGTACACATTTAAAGGAGAAGACAAATCTTATTACCTGAGGCCTCACTCCTTTTCTGGAAAGCCAGTAAGTAAATCAACAATTTCAAGGCAGAGCTCCCATTGCAAGCAATTATTAGAATAAATTACATCATGTCAACCCATTTAAAATATGCTGCGTATCAGTTACTACTGTACAAACAAATACTAACCCACTACGTACAGCCTATGTTCTGTGATTTTCAGAATTCCCCATCTCAGTTTGTGAACAGTTCACAGGCTTTCTGGTGAAAGCCAAACATTTCTCACAGAAGACAGCACCAGTGTATGCAGTACATTGCTGAAATTAAAGATCAACACGTAGTTGTACCTTCTAGGCTTACCTGGCCGTTCCAAAGGATGGCTGTGGATCCTAAACTGCATTTCTCCATCTGAGCCCAATTAACAAACCGATGAGTAAAAGAAAATTAACATTTCACAGGACAGACCCTGAAAATAGCATTCCTGTTCCCAATCACAAATGTTATCTTCCACAAACGTTGCCTTCTGGACCCAGCCCTGTGCAGCTCAAGTTTGGAGGCTTTAGCTCTGTATTAGCACTGTTGTGTAATCTCAGCTCCACGAGGCGCGTCTGTCCTCTCCCTTCCTCTTGTCATTTGAAGGAAAGGGGTTTGGAAGGATGTTCTCAAACTCCCTGGCAGTTTCTAGCAGTTACACACAATCGTCTGCCTCTTCTCCTTTAATCAAGGGTTTATCTAGGTTCAAAGAGCCCGTGTTAAAACATATAAAGTATTACGTCCTTCAAGCTCAGCTATTTGCAGCCACTCCCCTCCAAAGGGTACAGGATGCCGAAGCCCCATCCTCCCTCCATTTCCTTCCTCGCCTTGTCCAAGGGAGGATTCCGAGGCACGGCCACGGCCCCACAGCGCGGGGCGGGCTGATGTAAACAGGAGGATGGTTAAATCCTAGAAATGACGGCAAGGCAGCCACAGCAACCAGCACAGCAGGATCTCACTGGAAGTTCTGGCTTTTGTTTACTCAGTATTTCGCTCTCCCGCATGACTTCCCCACAAATCCAGTTATTTTAGAGAAGAGGAGACTGCTCCATGACATTTGGCTGGGATGAAGCTGCCTCTAACCCAGGATAACGCTGCACTGGGCACCCCCGAGCAGGAGGAAAAGCAGGTGGCAGAGAGCCGTTATTACTACCTCTCCTCTTGCAGGTTGGTAAATGCCACCTCAGCGCAGGGGCTGGGACAGGGCTCTGTTTTGCCAGACACTCTGACTACTCACAACCCCCCTGGTAGATGCTGGCAGCTCACCTACTCCTTCAGCTTATGGCAAGGACCCAAACCGTGCCAAACCGACCCTGATACTGCAAGAACAAAAAGGGTACTTAAGGGTATTTTTGCAATCTGGTCCACGATCTGCAGATCGAGTCCTCTGCAGCACACATTTCATGAAACCGTACGTACTCTTGGGGAGCACTAGGTTCAAGCTCTGAAAGCAAATCTCGGTTCTCGTACTAATAGTCAGATAACAAAAAACAGGGAGAAACCCCCCAACTTTTACAGGAATATTTATTCATACTCAGCTTGAAGACTTTCCAAGAAAAAAAATTAAAATGCTTCTTTCAAAGAAATTAAGATGGGCTTTTTGCTAACGAAGAACTGAAAAGTACTGTATTACTTCATGCTTGCATAAGCACCTCTAGGAATTGTATTTTCAAAGGACAGGAGGGAAAAGAACACCAGAATTGGACTACTGTAAGAGAAATTTAAAACACTGCTGTGTACTAAATGGCTGGAAACTGTTCTCCCTTGAATGCCACTAGAGCAACCCCCCCAAAACACTGAGAAAAACAAAATTCTTGGACAGTCTTAAAAGCTGCCCGAGCACCTACCAGATCCTATCACAGATCTCATTACTCTTTAAAACACTTTGGAAAACTTGGACAGTAATGAAAATATAAGACACAAATCTTCAGCTGAGAAAACCAAGAGCAGAAAAGTAAGATGCGGAGAAAGGTACAACAGATGCTCTCACAGCCTCACATAGGAGAGAAGCGGCTGTCTGGGGTCTACATGGAGGTGATGGTGCACTGCCAGAGGCTGCAGGGTGACACTCTGAACTCCAACCTAGACACGAATATCGGCCTCCTGGTGACACAGTCCTGCTGTATTAGCAGTGAAGGATCATCATCATCATCATCATCAATATTCAGATATTTAATATCATGACCCAGGGTCAAAAAAACAGGGAGGTGTTTGTGCCTCACTGCACAGCAGCAATTTGTTGCCTCGCACAACCAAAATTCAGGTTCACATACCTCCACTTACTGCCCCTGCGCTGTGGACAGGGAGGAAAGACTCCATTCGCGTTCCCTTCCATGCCCTCCGCGACCCCCTACATACCACGTATATTACGTTTACTGCACCCTATTACTTCAAACAGCAAGAGCAATTATCCATTTTTCTACCTGTGACTGGCAGGATGGTCAGGAATAAGCTGTATTTCTCTAACACTTCGCTCCTACAGAAGGAGAGCAAAGGTAGAAGCCATACCATTGCACCTCCTCCAAACACTAAACAATGAAACCTTTTTGCTATTGAAGCTTAAATTAATAGAGTAGCAAGATCCTTACTCTCATTTTCATACACAGCCTTTATTCTGACGCTGGCCATAAGATGAGCTATTTTCTTCTTTCTCAATAATTATACGACTACATTTTCTTTCCTTCTATACATACACTAACACTTCAAGGTAGGGATCAGAGCACCTCCATGTGCCCTCACACTATGTGCTATTTCAAGGCCCAGCAGCAGCTCCAAGGATTAGCTACCTAGAATATAGAAGAAAGATATTGCAAAAAAAATACGAGTAATTTTTTTAGACATATGATACAGTACAACGGCAGGACTAAAGTGGAATTCCACTTCTCCGCATTCAAAGTAAAGACATCATTGAAATTCAAAGCATTCAAAGACAAAAATACATCCTTTCACCCATCTCACTGGCAAAAATTCAGAAGCGTAACAATAGGAAGGAAATGACCTAAAGCTTAACCTCTTTCCTGAAAATCTTATTAATCCTCCTCCTCCATAAAATGACGTGCATTCCGTTCCCATCCACACTTCAGCTTTCACATACGTGCCAGCCCCGCAGCACAAGCGGTCCACACAGCGTGGGTCACCACCAGCTGACCAGGCTCACCTGCAAGCCAGAGCCTACGCAACACACGCGCACACCACTTGGGTGTTTCTGCAACGCACCACAAAAGACGGGACACTCTGAGAAAGGCATAATGTTAGACAAAAAATTAAGCTAGAGAACAACACTGAATAAACTCTGACAGATGGTACGGCACGCCGTTAGCCATAAAGGCTATTAGACACTTGATCATATTGCAGAAAAGTCCCTACATTTGCAAAATGCTAATAAATTACCTACCATTTAGTTCACTGAGGTCCAGCTGGCTGTATGTGGGGGTAAGTATAGCGTGAGGGATGCTTCCACCTCCTCCTGAAGAAGCCTCACACAGCTGAGGCAAGAGCTGCACCACCTCTCGTGTCAGCTCACAATCGTCTCAGCTGCTGATGGTTTGGGGAAATGACATCTGCAGGAGATGGAGACAGCACGTTCCCCAGGGGGAAAGCCAAAAGCAGGGGCCACCAGGCAGGGAAGAGTTTGGAAAGTCAGATTTAGGCCACCAACGGCTACTGAAGTTGGACTACTCTTATAATCTAACATACTAGACTAATTTAGTAGGCTATCATAGGAGGATAGCAAAGATGCAAGCAATATATTGAGGAAAAGGAGAGGAGAGCCTGTCTCTCTCCTGTAGCACCACCCATGACACTTTCAGAAATCTTTTGTTGTGGTTTTTTTTTTTTTCCTTTTTTTAAGCACTTTGCTGGGTCTCACACCTTGTTAAAACTATTGATACAAACCCACTCTCACAACCAGAATTCCTTCTCAGTACGCCCCTCTCTGTGATATCCAGTTCCCCACCATATCCCCAAACACATCCCAACACTCCCACAACCTTGTAGCCTAAAAGTGATTATCTCCTGCTTTCAATGGTAGCAAGTCCAAGAAAAACAAACAAAAAAAAAAACCAACCAAACCAAAACCTGTGTGTCCACGTCTCCTAAAATCCTGTTATTCTGGGATGGGACTGTTTAGCAATTCTAGAAACACAAGCTATTTTTCCTAATTAACTGTAAAAGGTCATTTTTGGGGTAAATACTATCAGAGCTAAATTTAAAAAAAAAAAAAAAAAAAAAGCAAGCTGTATCTAAGCTTTTCTGTGTCATATTTAATCTGCCAGTGTAAGTTTACCATGGAATGTTTTTCAACATTTTCCTTCTCGACCGCAGCCTTATATGGTGTCAGATAAGCAGTTGTTGCTGGCGGTGCACGAGCTGCTGAGCTTGCTTGAGCCGCACGCAGAAGAGGATTGCGGCTTCCCAGGAATAAAGGGCATGCATTTTTATCTGCAACCGCCTTCCCATCACAAGTCTTTGCCAGAAAAACTAGAAAATACAACAAAGTATTCCTGCTGTGGAAGACATGATACCAGCAAAGCTGTGCGTTTGTCAACATAGCCTATCCTGCCCCTGGATGAATTCAGTTGGTAAATAAACATTACCAACAAAAGCACAACTTTGCTAGCACAGCTGCACTTACAGAGAGGGCTTTCTCTGGTGTGGCTGTCTGGGAACAGATCATATGTAATGTCACAGCCAGTGAAAAAGTGAGGGGTCATTTATTTCATGGCCTTCATGCTGGTTTCTTTATGGACCAGCACTGTCTGCTTATGAATGCAGAAAGGTACCAGAGAAACTGGGGGTTTTGCTCTGTGGGGGTTCTTTTGTTTGTTTGCTTTGTTTTGGTTTTTTTCTAGTCAAATATTTCTGAAGTGGAAACTGTGGAAATCACTTCAGGAAGGGCCAGAGAGTTATGACAGCCCTGCCATGTCTACCACTGGGGTCACCAACCCCATCCCTCTCCCTCCTTCAAACCCCCAAAATGCACTTGGAAAAACTCCTCTGCAATAAGATCACTATTATAATTTCAGTCTGCTGCTGCACTCTGACAACAATAGGTATTTTAAATTTTCTGTGAACTGGAATGTTCAGGCTAGTTAAAGTTTGGATAGCACTGAGTGGCCCATAATATATAGGAAATCAGACTGAATGATGTAATGACCTCTTCTGGGTTTAATTTCGGTAAAATTTATGCTCATTTGAGAACCATTACTAGCTCATAAGCTAACCTTAAGTACACTTTATTCCACATGTAATTCTCCTGTAACTGACTTACCCTTTAAAAAGAGGTTCTTCTTGTGGAACTGTCAGCAAACACAATTGCCATAACCGAGAGGCCTTAAAATAGAGTCAAGATGACTGTGTGCTATTTGTACTTTTTTTTTTTCTTTGCAAATCTAAAAATAAAACACCATTTTGAATCGTTATGAAATGTACATCTGCCCTTTAAACATCATACGCATCACTGAAATGCACACCTATAAAAAGCACAACAGGCTAGAGAGATCTTTAGAACATACGCATCTTATTTTAAATCTGTATTTTGAAACAAGTTACAAGTGTCTTTTGTGCTATTTGTATTTATGAAATTTTAAAATCAGATACCAGCAAACAAGTTCTTGGCAACTGTCCACCAAAACTTACTGATACATTAGGCTTGAGTACTTACCATTTCTCCAGATTACATATGCCTCATGTTGGCTTTCCATGAAACGGAATAAATTTATTACCAGCATATTTGCTATTACTGATCTGTAGGCTTGCACAGAACATTTTCTAGTTTCCTTATTTCCTTTTTGTCCATCCTTCTGCTCCCTTTTCTTTTTCCTCCAGTCTCCAGCAATACAGCAGAAGAAATTACCCCACTTCATCAGGGATTTACAGTAGTACTGGTACATTATTATCAGAAACCTTATCAGTGGTAAGATGGGTACCCTAAGTAGTATCTAAGGCAAGTATCAAGCCTGTTACTACCTGTATAATAAACTACAAAACTTCCTGCCCTAATTAACAGGAGCCATCCCAGGCCTAATTAACAGCAGCCATCCTATTTCCCATGCCCTACAACTTAATATTAAGATATGCGAGTACTTTCAAATTTCACATAAATTTTGCAAACACTTTTTGACAAGTATTGTGCTTATTTCCTTTTTTTGATCCTCTGGTCCTAAAACTGAGATGATGATATACTGTAAGAAACTACAATTTATTAATAAAATTTATAGGTTAATAAATTTTTCAAGTCAAAAACCTCAACTTGACAGATGACCCTCAAAACTGCTGGAAAGCCAGAACTAGTTATCGATCACAGTAATGAGCAATAATTTTAAAAGCCCCATTCTAACTTACTTGAGTGAAACAAATTCCTCAATTTCTGCAATTATATTCTATAAAAACTGACCTGAATTCACTGGTGTGTTATCCACTTGATGTGCTTTTTTTCCATTCCTATTCTAACAGGCATATTACTGGCAGGATTATTTACACTTTAGCAAGATTTAGCAAATATTCATACAGCACAAAGGATGAGCTCAATCACTTCAGACCAGGAACTGTCACCTACCGTATGTGCAACATCTTGAGCAACAAGACCTTCCAGGCACTGCAGAGACACAGACAAAACACCAACCAGAAGCAGCTACACCTGAAAAGTAACTTCACGATCTTCACTCATCAAAATAAAGGAACCCATCAGCACAAGACCTCTTGTAATTCAGCATGAGATTGCACTTCTAATCCTCAATTAATGTCACAACTTTCGATGACAGAGCCGCAGGCCCAAATAGATTCATTAGGTATATGTAGTAATTCTGAAAAGATCTTTATTTGCATATATGCAAATTGCAAACAAACAAAAAGGCTAAGTTCAATAAATATATTTTGTTTCCTAGAACTGAACAAATAATAAGCAACTCAGAAGAAAGTACAAGAGATAAAGAGGTATGTATTTCTTAAATTCCTGCAAGGGTATGAAGTATCCTAATGAGCTGAAATCTCATTTGCGGAGAGCTCTCAGGCGTGTAATGGGAAGGAGGTGCTCCCTTGCCAGATGGTACGTTCTGCTGATGGCCACGGAGGAGAATGAGTGTAACCACGAAAACGACTTAAGTGTTTTAACTACCCACATATGCATATCTTCCACCAGTGACGACAAGTGGCTTTTTGTGCAGGTGAAAGTTTCAGCCAGGATCACTGCAGGTTTTCCGTAAGATTTTTATTTGAAAAAGATGAATTCATTATTACGAAGGGCGTAAAGCTCAGAGCGCAAAATATTCTGAGCCACAAAGCCAGCATCACCCCAAGAGCTGACCCAGCCTTTGCACACGATGATCCATCAGCCGATTTTATGGCCAGCTCGTTGGGTGGGTTTATTTTGCTTTTGATAGTCCCACCTTCAGGTTTCCCAAAGCTCTATTGTCTTTCCTGGAATGAACCAGCAAGGAGCAAAGTCAGTACCAGACACGCTCCCCAGGGGTCACATGGAGGTTCATTTCACCGCTCAATCACTCCTGTATGTTCAGCCCTTGCTTTACTTGGTGTTTATTTAGCCTTTTTGTGTGTGTGTGTCTGTGAAAGGTTTATTTATTGCTACGGACGCAGGGCTAAAACAAGAATCCCTAGATGCAGCATACCCCCAGAACAGACAAAATGCCCAGTAAAAGTTTTCCCACATACAGCAGCTGACATCTACGGATCCAGGAGGTTAGTCTGGGTTTTGCTTTCTCAAATGGTTGCTGGTTTGAACCCTGGAACTATTGTGATGGCACAGATATCTCTGGATTTCCAGCAATGTGGCATCCTTCAACATTGGGTGGAGACAACTGATTCATCACTGAAAAGAAAGGAAAGACTGCCTCTGGATTCCTCAGCTTTGCTTTTGATTGCATTTGATTATTGCTTGCACTTTCTGACATTGCCCGATAAATATTCTTCTTGATCGGTTCCAGCCTTTTGACAGTCACAGTATCAGGTGGCATTTCATTCTTAGTGTTCAAGTCCATTCCCGTGTCTAACACAGAAACGTTTCTTAAAATGGTTTTTTCCTTGCCAGTTCCAAGTGATTTCTCACTGCCTTTCAGAAATCCTTCGTGTTTCTTAAAGTTGTCAATAAAATATGTCTCTGCAGCACACATCTCTTAAGGATCTTGCGGGATTTAACATTCCCTTAGCAGCTGTTATTTTTTAAGTTTATCTTCAATATTATGAGCTGTTTAAGCAGGAATGCAAACTAGTCTATTGTTGTCATCTGACGGTAATAGGTTTCTTAGGGAATTTATTAGAAAGTCAGAGAGCCTACTGCTTTGGAATACAGAAAAATATTTATATTTAAACAACACACTTCTGTCACACTTCAACTTTTTGGTAATCTAAACCAAATGTAAAACCCACTAACAAAAAGAGGTAACAGCCCCAGAATACAGGTTATAACCCAAGATCAAAATAAGCTTCTCTCTTGTGTCTCTATTAAGAGCTGAACCCATTAACTGTGATATTGTGGATACCTCTGCATAAGCAATTTCTCGTCTCCTTTCTACAAACCACATAACCTCTAGCTTAAGCAAATAGTAACATCCTCCTATTTTATTTATATATGTATATGTTTGCTAAGGCATCCAAATGGCTGATAAGTAATGCTGTGGAAACCTACAGATAGAGAGGAATAATAGATCAGCAGAACGACAGCACACCCATGGTGCAGCGTGCTAAGGAAGGCTATTAAAGCAATATGCTGAATCACTATCCTTCACTACCTTTGTCACCGTTACCACTTACTTTCCTGGCCAGTAATGCCTTCCCCCACTACCTCCCCCTCAGTGCCTCACGATGGCAAGATCTAATGGCAGATTCACTCATCTTGTAGATTTTCCACTGCTGAAAAGCTCTTCCAGGCTCTTTACTGTGACTTAACCCAAAAATAGTTTATTCCAAAAAGCTTTGTTCTGAACTGGCATAAAGGTAGACCCAAACATTATAATATTTTCCAAATTATTAATGAGGCCATTGCTATTATTTGACTTCAAACGTGCTGAGATGCTTTACCGTTGCGAGAAGTATTTGATACTCCTCGCTCTGACCAGATTCCTCCTTTTACCTGCCTCCTGCTTTGGAAGTAAGGACTCATGATTCACTTTAGATTTGATATGGCTATTAAAAATTAGCAGAATGAATATATTATATAGGATAATCTCAGTTTGTTACAAAGCCCAGAAAAGCTGTAAGTGAAACATCATCTCTAAGCATTTACTACTAATGTTGCACCTGAAATAAAATATTTTAAATGTTCCCAAAGACATATATTATTCCCATATTTGTAGATGACAACAGCCAGCACTACTTAATATGGTAGTGTATATCCAAGAAGCAGACAAGCAATACACAAAAACAACAAAAAAGAAACCTATGGCTTTAAAAGTATATAAAAATGCTTTCTTAAAACAAACAAACAAACAAAACAAAACACCAAACCCTGCTGAGGTCTGTTATATTACACTTAACTATACATAATTTCATATAGTGAGCTCCGATCCTGAAAACTTTTTAAATACAATTTGTGAACTGAGTCCCTGGGGCATAATTTTCAGCTGAGCTGTGGTTTCTGCATTTTTGTATAATTTTATATTGTGTGCCATTGATTACTTGCAAACACAGACTATCCCATTTTGGGATCTGGCACTAGCATGCTGACATTGCAGAATTTAACAGCACAATTAAGGAAACACTGTAGACACAAGGAGAAGGGTTTTTTGGATGCGCATATGACTGAAGGCTGACCCGGTTCACTTTTAAGTAGCACATCATGCTTTTTTCAGTCATTTCCACCAAACAATATAGTGGGGTTATACGTTGTATTAATATTCAAGCAGACACAGGATAACCCAGAAATAGTTCAGGAGCGCAGCATATTCTAAATTTGCACACACACTTTCAAAGATGCTATTTTTGCAAGGTATACAGGCACAGGAAATCTAATTTTTTTCACCTCTGTCTCAGTGCCTGCATTCTTGTACTGTCCCTGACCTGATTCAGGTTCCCTTGGACTGCAGCATGGGGCTTGTTTACTTGACAGAAATTCACAAGTTCTTGTCGGTTCTTTGCTGAGGAGACCAAACCCATTTTGTCACAATGTGCCGACAGTTTGTCACGGTGCCTATAGCCACCTACTTTTGCCAATTTTCTCTACCACATTCTGGATACCATCCCCTATGCCTCAACCTGGAGCTGAAAGCAGGTACGTATGCTGACCTGCAAGTCAATCTTGCGTCAAGCACTGTTTTTCTTCCCTGCGTTCCTGCCAAATACATTACAATCACTAATTTCTTCAGATTCTTCAACAGGGACACCTCTACTAATGCAATACCTTTTTCTGGGGTTTTTTTGGTTTGGTTTCAGGGTTTTGGGTTTTGTTTTATTTATTTTTTTTAAATAAAGCATGAGTATTCTGCCTATTTGCTTGCCCTTGGTAAGAGGAATGCAGCAGCCATTCTCTCCCCATGGAGTCACAGAGCCCCAACCTTGCCACCTCCACAAGAAATGGGAATGATTAAATAAAAACTTAACTACAAAATGAAGTAGTCAGATTTTATCAGGAAAGCATAAATGGTTGGAAATATTTATAAGGAGTTGGAAAGAAACTGTAACAGATATAGCACATGATACTCTTTTGTAAATACCCCCAAAACGGAGGGAAAAAAGCCGCCATTGCTATTCTATATCCTCAACACTGAACTGCTTTACAATTGCTCATGATCATAGCTGGTTTTAGGGGTTTTAGGTCTGCTGGTTCCACCTCACCCTTTACATTTCATGCTCTTCAGAATAACTACAAAATACCTGTGCTCCTCCTTCAGAAACTATTTCAGCTGCATTGAATGCCAGGACAAAACCACTGGGGAACTTGCAGGTGCAACTCCTAATACAGACCACCATTTCACTCCTAAAGGTCATATTAAAAAGTTTATAAATCAAAGTATCAAACTACCATGGCCAATGCTCATGCTCCAACAAGAGAAATGTAGAAGTCGATTGTTCATGACTGCCAGTCAGGGACAAACACTGATGACAACTAGAAAACCAGAGGCAAAGACCTGCACCATCTTCCAACTCCTTCCCTTTGCAGGGTGGGGTCCAGAGGGGGCAACTTTTAGATAGAGCATCACAGTTGGATTTTTATTCCGCACCTGCATTTATCCGACTCTCATTGTTTTGAGACACTTTAGATACCAACAGGGTCGACCCCTTTGCAGTTAATCTGTGCTTTCTTCTCTCCGTTGTGATCTGCATGCATTCAGATTTTCCCGGAGTGCCTAAAAAGCTGACAGTATATGTCATCTGTTTGGAGATATGGTATTTAATGCTTTATTTCTGTGTAATACACCGAAGCAGGGCAAGCTAGCTAATTGCTGCTGCATCCAAGTTCAAAGTTCAGATCCAGATGTCAAACTTCTTAAAAATTCAGGATCATCTGGTTTTACTTTAGTTTGACTTATCAGAGAGAAAATCCCAAATCATGATGTTTGATGCTGGCGTCCTCATTTCTGTCCCTGAGTTGCTGCGTAACTCTTGGGAAACAAAGAAAATCCCGAAGCCTTGCCTACCTACTGTGTAAGACATGTATGTTACTAAAATGGTGTCCTCTTACTTACTTTTAAACTAACTATGTAGGATTCTAGTCGGTCGCCAGCGGCGCGACTCAGCAAAGCCCTGTGCAGAGAAACTCCCTGCTGGGACTCCTGCAGCCCCGAAGGGAAGGAAGGAGGGAGGGCGGCCATGTCGTGGGCCTTTCCTCACAGGGCCAACGCGCCTGCTTTAGGTGATGGCAGGGGATGCAGGACGCCGTCAGAAAGGGCTCCCGAAATCAGAATGCAAATTGTTTGCCAGTGATGAAATAAGAAGTGAAGAACATCGCCTATGCAGCCTTCAGATTTCAGGGTGCTATTTTAAGAAAGCTTGGTAGTCCTCAACTCAGCATCTTTACATTACTCCTCTTAATTTACACTCAAGTTCAGGGACATCCTTAATTTTGCATTAGAGATTTCGCCTGTCACTTCCCTACCCGCACCTCTCTCGTGCTGATACCTGAAAACACACTCTACACTTCTAACTGCAAAGCTCAGGTGCTCTTTTGGGATATTTTCTCCCAAATCCTTTTGGAGCATGGAGTACATATAATAGATTTTCAGAGAATATCTGTAAACTAGTATCCACAGAACCATCAAGAGCTTCTACGATTTCGAATGCAGTATCCTCTATTCAGTAAGCAATTTATTTCAGGAGGTTGACTCATTTCCTTAAAGCTTTTTCAGCTATCTGTTGTGACTGAAAAAAATTCAGAAAATTTAGAAGTACTCAAGGAAATGAGCCAACACATCCTGGAAGAAATTCATCCAATACAGACACAATAAGATAAGTCAGTCTTAGATTTCTAAAGAAATGAGCAGGAGGAAGTTCTAAAAGAACCTGAAATATTTTCTGTGAAACACAATGTTTGTTTCCCATCATCGTAACTCTCCTTATGCCCACTTTAAAAGCAACATACTATGGCTGATCAGGAAGGTATCACAGTTCTTGTTGGGTTTTTTCCCCTGCGGAGACAAAAAACCCTCCCTGAAATAGTTTAGTGATTCTCCACAATATTTAAACTAAAAATATTGCTGCCGTTATGCCTCATGAGAACTTTATTTCAGGTCTTTGGTGCTTACCCTCAGGGGCATAGAGTCCATGGTCAAACTATACATCCCAAGACGAAGCCTTTTCAGTGAGATGCGCAACGCACCACAGAACCACCTCATCACAGAGCTCTGGTGACCTGGGGGGTCATCACCCAGGGACAAGGAAGCAAAAAGTCCCAACCTTCAGGGTCTCCAGCAAGGTAATCAAGTGCACTGTCTTGTAAAAGCTCAACTCTTTGAAAACAAAAGCAAAGAACCAGAAACTTTTCTACAGCCTTTCCAAAAACCATACATCACCACGGTTTCATGTTTCTGAATATCCGAAATCATGACAGGAACAAATGAAAAATCCATCTGCCAAACAATAAAGACTTCATGAAACAGTAGTTATTACAAATTGCTTTTGCCCTTTTCTGGATTCTTGCATACTTGTGAAGCACAAAGAGTGAAACTCAAGCATTCTGAGTATTCTCAGTCATTAAGTGAAAAAAGGCAATTTTTCATTAAAACTTTTCTATGCCATTGTCTGTTAGACACAAATTTAGCAACACGACAATGCTGAACAGATGCCTTTGGCCAGACGTTTACCAAGTGACGACATATGTCCATGTGCTGGGCTGGCAAAGGTGCCAAAGCCTCTTCTTTCGCTTGTGAGGCTCACTCCATATGCACATATAGCTTTTGGAAATGTTGCATGGTCCAGATGTGGTACTGAATCTCCCAGAACACATTAGCACCACCAGCCAGTTCTGAGAGGGAATCAACACCACCCCACTCTTCAAGAAATGGTCAACTGGCGTTCTCACAATAGATGGAAACTGCACCCTGAGTTTGCAGCACAAAGTCACTCTTCAGACAGATTCCATCAAGACAATAAAATCTTTGTGCTTCCTTCTCCTTTTCTCCGTTACTCTTGACAGTTTTACAGTTTGTATCAGTGCCTGTTCAGTCTTTCCAGCTGATTGCCTTGGACTTCACTTTTCTATTTGATGACTTCTCTGTATCGGAATATCCCTTGTTCCCTGTCTATAATTTGTCATCTTTACCCTGTCTGGCAAACAAAGAGGCTTCCAAAACATACCATACCCCTGTGCAATCCATTAAGTCCTTCATCATACACAAGTTCTAAACATGCCAATCCCAACACCCAGAAATATTTCATTGTTTTAAAGCCTTTATCTCATACAGGAAAGCTGAGATCCAGCTGCTCTTCGAATGACGCAGTTTCACATTGCAGCTAATAGTTACAACCACGGGATGAGCAGACGGGCTGTGGAGGAGCAGCCTCACACTGCCTCCTGCCATGCTGCACCACACAAAACAGTCAGTTCGATGCACACTAAGTTAGATCAGCCAGCATCCAAAGGAAACCTATAACCAAATTAGACTCAACCCAAAATTACACTGAAAGTCAAGGGAGGTGGTGTTAGTTTTCTCTAGGGCAAGGCAAATTCAACTTCTTGATCATCTTAATGATTTTCCCAGAATCCTCCTCACCTTAACAGAAGAAATACGGTATAAAAATATGAGAAGGAGAAGTGACATCTGGAGAAAAACAGACAAACAAAAATCACACACTCAATGCAAGCCAATGTATCCCTAAAAAAATACCCCCAAAACAAACAAACAAAAACCCCAAATACTTTTTGCAGGTTACGTAGCTTATTAGCAGAAAGTTAATTTTCAGAATGAAATTGCTCAACATTTGCCTGAGCAAAAAGAGAACTGGAGTAATGCTAAGTGGTAATTCAGATCCTTGAATAGTGAGCAACCTCTAAAGAGCAAGTTTGTCCTGCTCCACTATTTTGAAATCAGTTACATTTAACAGGCTCTTCTCATCTTTAAAGAATCACAGTGCTCTACTTTTAGCCAAATGCAGTTTTTAGAAAAATGTACTTCATATCCAACTACCCAAACGCAGCTTCAATTTATTCACAATAACCAGAGTTTCCGGTGAGTATGTATCAAGAAGATTACCAAGATGTTAGTAAATATTCTCGAGTACCAAATAACCTACCTCAAAGTAACTGGCAGTTCATGCCCTAGCTAAATGGAAGACTGTTTTCCACTGTAAATTAAGACGGTGTTTTATGACACAGTCCTGATGAATTATGTCTAATTGCATAGCAATCCTAAGTAAAAAGACATTATCCAAGCAATAGCATCTTACTAATCTATTCTTCATTACCTCTCACGCAGTAGATGCAGAAGAGTGAAAGAGGCAGTTGGAAGATTGCCCAGGATCTTTACAATCTACTCCAGCAGAAGTTAGAATTTTCAGGATAAGTTAAGTCCAGAGTAATGCACTGAGAATATAAACAGTATTCCTGTAATAGCCACAAGAACTACTAACCTCCCTTCAACATCATTGTATCATATTCAGAGTAATGGAATGACTTTTTTTCTACATACATTGCCTAAATCTTTCTCTTCACACACATGCTTTATCAGCTTTGTAATGAGATGGATTATTTCTTCAGGGTTAAGATTTACCTCTTAAACAAAAAGGATATGGTTACTTCTCGTCTAAAATCTTTAAGTTCATGTCACAAAGATGAGAGCAGATGAAGCCGAACACTGCTTATGACAAGTACTAAATGGCTCTGCAGACTAAACTGGATGAGACCAAAGATAAAAGAAACACAAGGGTCATGTGGCAATTCTTTAGAAGCAGTATCATTTTACCAGTGCCAAATATCAAAGCCAATAATATTAAAATCATCACTGTAAGTCAAAAAAGGAGATAAACATCTTGCTTATTTAATATTTTAGCATGGAATCTCAGAACTAAAAGGTCTCTCTTGCAGCATTAACATGCAGCAGCAAAAAAGGACCACAAAACTGGGTAGACTAACGAAGGCAAAGAAACTGTATCATTTGTGTAAATATCTTGAAAGCACCTACAGATAACAACATTTCCATTATTTCCTTTAAATTCCTAGCAGCAATTCCCTGTGACTCCGTAAGCAAAGAACAGAACCTAGAATTAGACGCAACTAGAAACAAAGGCTCGCCAACCCAGCTACTCCCAGCAATACAAGCAAACCCAGAGCATAAATAAGTGATGACAACAGGCGCACTCAGACTTGCACTCCTCTTACAGCAGCCTACAAATCACATCCCATCACACCCTCTCTGCTGGCGTCACCGCTGCACATTGCAGCTGAGCGGGTCCAGCGGGGAATTACTGCCAAAGAGAGAGTCCCTCTCACTCCCGGTTACACACTCCTGCGGGCTCCCTGCAGCTACCCCTGCTGCTCTCCCTCATCCCGTTCAAGACGCTAAACCAGCACGGAGCTGTTGGTACTCTTGGGAGAGCATATGCTCTGCCAGTTTAGCTCTGCTCAGCCAATGGCCAGTAAATAGAGCACTGAAGACAGTAATCTACACTAATCTGGAAAGCGGTAATTTTTATTTAACTGCTTGAGCAGGAGAGAAGCAGTGTACTCAATTAAGTGTGCTGTAATTAGGACTGCTTTTCAAAATTGAAATCTTATGTGCTAATGACTCAGAACCTCTCCCCAAATGGACAGCAAAAGTCATAAAGCTATTCACATCATTTGGTGAAATGCCACTGATGTTGGGTGGGTTGTCTTTGACTTTACTTGCTGAAAACAGATCACGGGTGTGGGGTTTTTTTTAAAGGAAACTGGACAAGGCACTTTTCATCTTATTGCTCAACTAATTTACAAGTTAAAGAATACATCAAAGAAAATGTTATTGCCTGTACATTAAATACTACTCCATCAATAACTCCTGAAATCTTATTCATTGTTGACTTTGGTAGATTGTTGCATCCTCATTCAGTATCTTGAAAGCAACTGCCTGACTGTAAGTCTACTAAAATTCAGAGATGCATTTATTTTGAAAAATTACTTGAACTGAATTTTCCCTCTCCCTGTAGGCTACCATCTGCTGAACTATGTCATGCATGAAACTCTATATACAAATTAAACTAGAGTGAACACAGAAAGATTTTTTTTTTTTTCCTTTTTTATGAGGTCATTACTGGATATTTATCTCAGTGACAACGGTATGTGCCTGCTATTTTGCTATAATGTTTTTCTACACATATTTCGTCTTACTAAGTCAAACCCATTTAGGCTTAACTGACTTCATATGCAGGAAAGCGCTTCCACATTTGATGGCAAAGATAAAGCATCGATTAAGGTCCTGATCTTGCATGACACTGAATGCCTTCAATTCTTTGTCCTCTTCATAGATGACACCTAGTAGGTCCAAGCTTTCAGTTTTAATCTGTTGAAAATGATCCTCAAGTGTGTCTCCACTCATGTGAAGCACATTTATGACCATCAGATAAAGTTTAAATTCTCAAGGTAGGAAGCGTTTCGTGGAGCATGAGAGTTCACACCACATCCAATAATGAAAACTTCTAATGGCAACTGAATAGCAACGATCAGAGAATTATTGCCAGGGAAAAACAGAAACTGAATTTCTAATGACACTTTCTGTAAGAAAACTAGAAACCTGTACCCATCAAACCTTCTTCTGTGTACAGTTAAAGAGGGCTGGATGTTAATTAACAATGACATGCAAGAAGAGATCAAGCTGAAATCGAATTCTTAAATATGCCCTTTAAGAATAAATATTCTTTGTCTATTTCCCTTACGATCTGATTATCTACCTGCATAACTATGCAAGTTATTTTGAATATATTTCATAAATTTTCAAAATAAACTCCTTTACATTCACTTAACACAATATTCACTTCGCTTCTTTCAGGCAAAGTAACACATCTTTGTTCCTCTTTTCCTCTTCTCCTTACTACAGTACATGGAAAATGGCTATGTTATTTTTATGGAAATTGTAGGTTCATTTTTTGCATTACCACACACTGAGATATAAAGGATTAATTTATTCCCAAGGTTGGGACAGGAGTGAAAAGGGCAATGAATCTACTAATTTTTATAAACTTTCTAGGACTACTGACACATTAGTGATGAAACGAGTGATTAGTGACTCGGAATACAACTGAAGACTAAACAGTTTGACATTAACACTGAATGACTGCTAGACAAAGGAGGCAAGATCTCGTGATTAGAGTATGACCAGACCTTGAAACAAAGCTCTGAAGCACGGGATTTGCTTGCCTGGGAATTGGCTGCCCACCAGAGTGACAGCGATGGAGTCCTGGATGCTGCTGGGCAAAGACACAAGAAACGCTGCCAAGGCAGGCGTCTGTGAGCTTTGTTTTTCCCAAAGAGTAAACGCCAGCGAAGCATAGTCAGTTTAACTGCACTCTTGCAGCATCTGCACCCCACGTCAGAACCTTTCTTATGCCAAAATGGCAAATGGTACAAGGGCTGGGTACGGCTCAGGCCCAGCTGATAATTCTTCCATACCAGAGGAGCTCTAAAATGCTCAGGTCTGGCCATTCTCTTCATCTTTTTCTTCCTCAGGTGGCGTAAGTTGCAAGATACATCTTGATGAGCTTTCCTAGGAAAGGAGGCCGATCAAGATCAATATTGGTACTTTCAGTAACCTCCTCCAGTTATAATTTAAGAACCTGTGTATCCAATATCAGCATATATTAAAGGATTATATTAAACATATCCACCAATACAGTGTTAGTTTCAGAGTCCCAATATGCATGTTTCTCGTCTTTTTAAGTGACACTGGTTTTAACTACATCAGTCACGTCCTTAACATACTCTATTTAATGTTCAGCTTATTACACTTCTCCATTAATTCAGATTCATACAGTCATTGATAAATACGTGCAGATGAAGGAGCCAAGAACTTCATAAAAAATTTACAGGAGGAATTCTAACACTGTGCATAATGCAAAACTAATCCATAATCTATTACTTACATGAAACAAATGAATAGATGAATTAATGCACCTACTTTTTCAACCCAGTTGCCAGTGATTTGGAATAACTGTTTTTCCCAAATTATTTTGAAAATACTGTATGGCATGTTGATTTGATGACAGAAAACAGCTCAGCAAATGTCTTAAAAAAATAAAATGAAAGCCAACCTCCTTCAAACAAATAAAACCCCAAGCTAACAAAAGGCAGTTTTATGGTAAAAGGGAATATTATGAATTCAGAAATGTATATTGCTTTCCATTATCCAGTGTTTGTATTTGCCATCTTCCCATCTGCTGGAACAGCCACTTAAATCAAAAAGGCAGGGTGGGGAGACTACTGCTTTCTATCCAAAGGATTATAAGTGTTGTCATGCCAAAACCTCTTGCAGTGGAAAGATACTGACAACACAGCTGAAAGTGTCCTCCCTGCAGCTACGTTTGTCTAGTTTTCAGGTCGGGGTATCTCAAAAACTTTAAAAACACAATTAACTGAAAAGTTTGGATGTTCTGGCAACACTTTCTCTGTCACAGCCTGAACTTCTTCCAGACATAAATATCATCCTACAAGATTTTATAGCAGGGAAGTAATTCTTTTCTTCTTACAACAAATACAATTAATGTATTTTAACGTAGTGAGGGTATCTTTTAAGGTATCTGCTGCATGCAGAGAAAATACATAGAGAAAGTACTTTCTATTCATGTCTTCTAACTTTTGTAGTAAAGAGAAGGTATTATCCTGCCTATACACTGATTCTTGAGCAAAATTTATTAGCTCACAACTGAGGAGGAGGAACACCAAATTCTGCGCTGGGGAAAAAGTAGCTTTCCGTATGGGTTAGGATCCAGGAAGAAAGGAAAGAGTAAGATTGAAATGCAGTACCTGGAGGGTAAGCTTCTGAAGACCCTCGGTTTGTTACAGATTTTTTTTTTTTTTTTTTTAAATTGCTGTAAATCTCACCACATATGATTTTAGGATACAATTCCAATACTAGAGTGCCTTCATCTTTCATTAGCCCACTCAAGAGGTGGCCTTTTCCTAAATAGTACTAAGTCACCAGCAAATGAGGTATTTCAAGGCAGCTTTTTCTACACACTTTTGTTTATCACAAATATCAGCATCAGACAGACACAGACTAGCGCCAATCCCAGATGCATGCCAACATAAATTCAGGTTCTCTCCTGTAATCCTACTTAGTGCAGACTATGAATTTTGCTTTGTTATATGTATTATTTACACATAGGTCTCCAGAGGGTGTTTCACCAACATCTCAACACACACAGGTATGGCTCTTCCAGAGCTTCAGAGCCATAGCTACTCCTTTTGCTTATCTTTTGAAGATAAAAAAACCACCACGGTGCTTAGATATTCAGATGATATCATAAAAAAACCAAAACAAAACAAAAACAAACAACCAAAACCAAAATCCCCAATGGATGATAACAAACGGTGCAACACCAGCCTCGTGGAAGGCTCAGCCAAAGACTACCATGAAGCCAGCTGGGTAAAGACCAACTCTTCTACATAGGAAGTCAAGCCCATGGTTTGCAGACATTAGCAGCAGCCAAAATGAGGAGTAACCACAAATTAGTAGTATTATGCCTGGTAACTAGTCAATAGACATTAACAGTACTGCTCAGATTTTAAAGTACAGAAAAGTACTCATATTGCTAAAACAGGAAGGAAAAAAAATAATCAAGTGAATAATCAGGCTTTTCTGAAAGATAATAAAGTTACTACTTTGTATGTTTTCTATAATGGAAACCAGAGAAGTCTTCTGGGAATAAAGTATCTTAACATTTTATAATCTCTCTGTCTAATGTAAGCCACTATTTTAAGTGTATTAAAGACAGTTTATGTGAAAGCTTTTTTCTTTTTAATCTTGTCTGACCTGAAATGGAAAGGCTCCGAACTCCATTAACCTAGGAAGCTTAGCATAAACCTACATCCTATCTGAATTGCCCTATATAACTTTGTATCAGTTTTCTTTTGTTGTTGTTGTCTTGATTTTTGGTTTGTTTTTATAATGCTATTGTGGATCCATGCTGTAGGTATAACAAAAAGCCAAGCAGCCTGTGAAAAGCAGCTAATGGAAATAAATATAATGACCTTTGATAACCAGCATTTTAAATGTGCTAAGGATCTCTAGAATAAGGGCATGCATCTCATAAATAGGACTCTGTAAATTAGGACAAAAATAGGCCAACCTGGGCAATTTGGCCATGGGAGTTAATCTATTTAAACAAAAGTAGGGTTTGCTTCTCTCTCCTGACTTTTTATTCTTTATTTTGTACTTTCTGATTTCTTTAAATATTAGACTTCATGGCAACCCGTAAAACTCCTCAAGATTCCGCATTCCTCAGCATCCCACGAGCAGTAGAGAGTCCACCTGCTCATCTTCAACAGTTCCCACTTCCCAAGGAAGCCCTGGTACCCTGTTGCAAGTACCCTGGTACACAGTAACAAGAAAACTGGGATGTCTTATAGACCCTTTGAACTGAATATCCATCCATTTCTCTTCTTTGATTCCAGCTGGGTCCAATACTTTTCCCAGCCTTACTCACTACAGGACTCCAGAGCCTGTTCACTCTTGCCATAGCAAGATTCAGATTCCTCTTAATTAGACAAAAAAATCACTGTAAAACTCTAGTACCTTAAATATTGCTCGGAACAAACACTTTTAAAACAACACATGTAAAGAGCAAAAGCTGGGTCAGTACTGGACAAGAAAACTTCATGGGTCTAACAGGATGCAAAACCTGTTTGTTAAATTCTGTAGTCTTCTACCACTTCAAAAGATGAAGGTTTTTAGACTAAATCCAAGTTTAGCTCTTAAAAAAAAAAAAAAAAAAAATTAAGACAATGGACCTCTTCCTTCCTTCTCACTAGGACAGAAGGACTGAAAATTTACCTTTACTCTTCAGAGTAAGCACAGGTACAATACCTCTACTAAAAAGCCCCCGCTCGGAATATCATCACACCTCGTCACTCTCAAGTGACAGTCCTTATAACCGGTCCTGAAGCAGAAATGAAAAGCCCAGCCTAGGAAAAGCTTAAAGCTGAATTCAAAATGATAAGTCTGTATTTCAGATTTGACAATTTTACATTTCATGCAACGCTACTCAATTTACCTGAAGAAGAGCTAAAACTCATAAATAACATCATAAATAACATTTCTCTCTTGCATGTAGTCTCACTGGGATGCTTTTCTGTGCTTTTATAGATATGTTATCCACATTCTTCATGCATTTCGCCTCTGCAGCTAGAAGCCTGCCTCAATAAAACTTGATGGACAAGACTGTTCAAGAAGTGCTACTGACACTGTAAAGAGTTCAGACAGTACAAAACCAGAAATAGTCGGAAAAAGGATGTTTGCCTTCACAGAATACACTGTGTCCCTCACATACACTTTTCTTTTGGTAATCCTTAGAAACACACCAGAAAAGAAAAACACCCTTTGTACAAAGCAGTCCCTCAACAAGAAAACAGATCACATTTTAGCGGTACACAGTGATGAAACCGAGGAAGATACAGATGTGGTACTAAAACTAGGAAACTTGCACATGTATCTAAAAACATTCCTTAAAATACAAAGTTCTAGAAAATCTGAACATGAATTTAGTGATGTAGAACTATTTAGAATTTTTCACAGTTAGCTTCAATTTCTTGCGTTTAAAAATGAAAGACCAAAAGTTACTAAAGTAACTGCAGAGGATTATCCTCCTCTTTTTTTTTTTTTTTTTCCCTTTAAACAGAAGCCTGGAAAAAAATCTACATGCACTTAAAAAAAAAAAAAATTACCAGTCCTTCAGAACAAGATGATTCTGTGGTTCTCCCCTTAGGCTTTTCTCTTTTTAAAAAGATAACACCTATTTTCATAACCATTTAGCAGGCCAAAGATTTCACTGAAGTTGTACCGCACTAGAAAAAGCTCCATCTACTGTCCCCTAGCGTAAGCCCATCATCTGCAAACCACCTATAGTAAAGGCAGTGACGCTGATCAGTGACAGTCTTGTGACCAACTGCACCACGCGACGCCGGGGTGAATGTGTACAGTGGTTTTGTAGTCAGTCTCATAAAAAGAAAAGGCTGTAATAAGTTTGGTGGGATTCCTAATGAGCCACTTCAATTTTAACCAGGCAGTAAAACCACACTCAGAAGCACAGAAATGCTTCCTCATGATGGAAAACTAATGAGAGAGCGCTAATTGAATAAATTAATGAATGAAGAGGCAAGACAGTTTCACAGTGAGTCATTTTCAATTCCTTTTATAATGGATGTATTCTATGAAATTAATTTGAAGTGAAAATGTACCTGGCTTGCCTCAGACCTTTGCCAGTTCTCTCTGTACTAATGCCTGAGCTCAGAATGATGCTTGTTTTCAGGATTTCACCTTCTCTTCCTTTACAGAATTAAGGAACCACTTCTACCCCCCCTCAAAACATTGATCCAGCTTTCATGACAGTTAGTTGTACAACCAACATTTTAAAAAAAAGCCACAGGACTCCGCTTTTGGTTATGCAGTGCATTTTTTTAAAGACGACCAAAATATTTGCCTTTTTCTAGCTCCTTGAAAAAAGGTGCTTTACTACAAGACGTGGGGGAACACTGGAGGTACAGCACTAGGCTGGCACAGCCCCAGCGCTATCTTTTCTTAGTGTCCACACACAATGTCCACTGCGTTCAGGAGGCAGTGCCAGAGGAAAACAGTTTTCTAAGTGAGATGGTTTTCATTTTAAAGAAAGAACATGATGGATAACCTCCAGCAACTACGTTGAATATTACTAATGTGTTCAAGAACGGAGCTTTTATTATTAAGTATATTTACCCACAAACATCCCTCTCCTAGAGAAAATAAGAAGTGTGTCCTCAACTTAGAATCACAGAATACTTTGGGTTGGAAGGGACCTTTAGAGGTCATCTAGTCCAACCACCCTGCAGTGAGCAGGGACATCTTCAACTAGATCAGGTTGCTCACAGCCCCATCCAACCAAACCTTGAATGTTTCCAGGGATGGCGCATATCCCGTCTCTCTGGGCAACCTGTTCCAGTGTTTTACCGCCCTCATTGTAAAAAATTTCTTCCTTCTATCTAGTCTGAATCCACCCTCTTTTAGTTTAAAACCATTACCCCTTGTCCTATCACAACAGGCCCTGCTAAAATGTTTGTCCCCATCTTTCTCGTAAGCTGCCTTTAAGTACTGAAAGGCCACAGTAAGGTCTCCCCGGAGCCTTCTCTTCTCCAGGCTGAACAACCCCGACCCTCTCAGCCCGTCCTCATAGCAGAGGTGCTCCAGCCCTCGGATCATTTTTGTGTCCTTCCTCTGGACTCGCTCCAACAGGTCCATGTCCTTCTTGTGCTGAGGGGCTCCAGAGCTGGACGCAGTCCTCCAGGTGGGGTCTCACCAGAGCGGAGTAGAGGGGCAGAATCACCTCCCTTGACCTGCTGGTCATGCTGCTTTTGATGCAACTCAGGATATGGTTGGCTTTCTGGGCTGTGAAAGCACATTGACGGCTCATGTCCAGCTTTTCATCCAACAGTACCCCCCAGGTCCTTCTCACGGCTGCTCTCAATCCCTTCATCCCCCAGCCTATATTGATACTGGGGTTTGCCCTGACCCAGCTGCAGGACCTTGCACTTGGCCCTGTTGAACCTCATGATGTTCACACAGGCCCACTTCTTGGGCTTGTCCAGGTCCCTCTGGATGCATCCCATCCCTCAGGTGTGTCAAGCCCACCACTCAGCTTGTTGTCATCTGGAAACGTCCTGAGGGTGCACTCGATCTCACTGCCTATGTCACTGATGAAGATATTAAACAGTACTGGTCCCAATGTGGACCCCTGAGGGATACCACTTGTCACCCATCTTCACCTGGATATCAAGCCGTTGACCACTACCCTCTGGATGCGACCGAACTTCCAAAGGAGTAAGAGGGTACTTCACAGCAATTATTACAAGGGACTGAAAATCCTGGATTATACCCTGTGGGATTTAATTTACCTTAGTTATGTCTATAAAAGTTACGCAAATTACGAGTTTTTAGATCGTACTCTTACAATTTTTATCATTTTTTATTTGTAAAAGATGCTAGATACTTCAAAGAGCTTATCAAATACCTAAATCAAAGACAGACAGGCGTGCCTATCAGGCTGAATACATCCTTACCTCTCTGTTGTAAAAAATGTGCAATTCCGTCATTCAGAATGATGAAACCACAAGTCTTAAAGGAAAGACTCTGCTCCGATCTATTTTAAATCAGTAACAAAAATTTCACCAGCACTGATGGATTTCAAGTGGCAGCGGAGACAAAAGCTGAGTTCCTGGACCTTTCACCATTTAACAAGAAAACAGGAAACCCAACATAGTCAAACACTCTGGTATTACACAGTAGCATGATAGGGGTTTAGGCCCAGGAAGGCATAAATTTGGCTGTTCCTTATAGGATTCTTACCTTGTGGTAACTTAACATTGTTTTGTACTTTAGGAGCTCAACAGACTGAAAGTAGAAATATTTTTAATCATTAATGTAGGACAAAAATCACTTACAGCCTACAATAAGAACCAAGGAGAATTTTACAGAAAGATGCTGTACTTCAGCACCTTGAATACCAACCCTAAAGTGCTGTGAACCATGAAAAAACAAACAGGAAGGGATGTCAAACCTTTATTCAGATGAAGATCTCAGTGTATTTAAATGAGAACGTTTAAGCTCCATTTAGCAGTCTGCATTTTACAGCACAGATCATACTTCAGTTGCTAATGCTGTTGGGAAGATTCATTTCTGTTTATTATGGAGACCCTTCATTTAGGTGGCTTAAATGTTAGCACATATTCACAGTTCATCCCTGGAGACACTGCACCTCATGCAGCAACTCCAGTACAGCTTTTGTAACCAGGTAAGCGCTGGAACCGCACAAGTCAATACTGTCCAGTTTGTGGAACTGCAGTAATGGTGGGAAAATATATCAGACAAAAAAAAAAAAAGAGAAAAAAAAAAAGAAAGAGAGAACTGGAAGCACCATCTACACAGCACGTAACATTAAGTGATGCAGAGATGGAACATCTTGAGAAAAAGCTGGCACAGCAAACATCTCTCCAAAATCCTGCTGAGACCGATTTCATTGCACTAAGCTTACTTCTAAGTACAGACAAAATTCCAGTGGTCAGACCCACTTCCACCAGTTTCTGCTATACAGGTTGAATTGGCAGTTCCTTTCTACATTAGTAATTAGGTTCAGAGAAGCAGTGCAATTTGCAAACAAATCAACTGATGCGTCCCACTTACTAAGCACTGGTTAAATTCAAAGGGTAATTTTAGTGCACGCGAACTGGATTCCTTGAGAAGACAACTAAACCCCATGTGCCACTACAGCTACCCGCTAGCTACACTCTAGTTCTTAGCGGGGACATAAAGATTGTCCTTCGGCCAGCTCTAAACCACACACACAGCAGGGATGTTTGGATCTAGGGACCTGATTAAAGATAATACAATGGAAATTCCCAACCCAAATATGCTGCTGATGGTAGAGTCTCAGCACCAACTGCTCTGACCTACTGATCCACTCCTTTTGAGACACATTATTTGCTAATGCACACACTGCCCACAGGCCCTGGCACACCAGTCTAGAGCTCTTTCCAGCTGCCTCCTATGAAATATCCTGAACGGCACAAAAAAGCACATAAAATAATCTCTTTAGAGGATTTCCTTCTACAAGAATTCTTCATAAATAGAAATGCTCGCTCCTTCAGAATTGAAGTACAATTTCAGTTCTACAAAATCAATGACATACAAAATACCTTTTCACAAATGTTAAGAATTTACTTGTCAAAAAAACTGTATAAACATTGGACAGTAAGCATATGAAGTTACATGATGAATACCATACTCCAAATTTTCCGATCTATAAACCAGCCACCAGCAAACTGTATGCACATTTGTTGTTTAAGAAGAATGCATTTCATCTTCTAGCAAGTCATTGTGGAACCAGATCTACATTAATTAGAATCATGTTTTTACACAGTTCACTGCACTGAGAAAGGCAAAGAGAAATCCAAGGTACTTTTCTGCAGTCTTACTTCAACTTTATCTTTAGATTAATTACGTAGTGTGCCAGAACATGTATCAGAAAAGCAAGAAACTCACAGAAATAGTCCAGCGTGGCTCTGACTTACCTATGTGATAAAGTCCTATCCAGTCAGTCGGGTCTACTTCTTCCTTAATATCCCAGAAGATGATGAGGTTCTGAGATTGCCCCAAGGTGTACTCATACATACTGGCTGTCAAACTAGACCTGCTATCCGAGGTCACTAAATCAGTGTCGCTGTTGGCACGCTGCAAGTTCATGTTCTCAGCCATGGTGCCCTGAGATGCCAAACTCTGGAGATTCTCTGGGCTCAGAGTATACCGTAGCTGTGGGTTGCGACGTCGCACAAAAAGCAGATGTTCTCGGGCTGAACTGGCCATCTCTTCTCCACTTCTGTCAATTTACGTGAAAAAGTTGTTGTTCGAAGATCTACCATGGGGAAGAAAAAAAGAAAGTGTTAAAGTGAGACAGCAAGTTACGCAAAAATCTTCCTACAGAAGCCTAAAATGGACTGAGTAAAATGTTTTACTTCATTGCTTTACCACTGCAGCCACCTGAGTGTCTACATTAAAAAAAAAAAAAAAAAAAAAACAAAAAAACCCGCATGAATCACTTCCGACAAAACTCAGAGTTAACCACATACCATGAAATAACATTTATAAGCCAGAAAGCAACAGAAAGCAAGACATCCAAGTCCATCTATCAAGCAAGAACAGCCACAGTAACAAAGCTAATTTAAGTCTGGCAGTAGTCTAAAGAGTGAAGAGATAATGAACTCATCTTTCACCAACAAAATCAGTATATGAGGTACTTTCACTTACATACATTAGTTGCCAACAATACTTTCTATGCACTGTATGGTCAGAATTAGTATCATTGTTGAAGATATTAATAAGGTTGGAAATATTTCATTAGAAATGTGGTATCACAGATTTATGCTACTATAAAATAATTTTGTAAGGATTTTATTTTTTAAGATACAAAGCATAGCTTCTGAGAGTCTCTATATCATACAAACCCATGTCAGACCATTGACTGGGGTACCTCAGACTACAGGTATCTATTCAATTAGCCCATGACAGTTTATCTGTGCAGTCAGATTTTGTTGTTCTTTTCCATACATCAGAAAACAGAGGCCTTATAAATTTAACAGCTTTCCTCTAGCCCTGAGGAGACACTAGAAAGTCTTCACAGCAATGGTCATGCCAATGTCATCACACTATACCTTCAGAAACAGAACTTGCATCTCATTATCCATAGCTACTAAAAGTACCATCATTTGAAAATAAGCCCTCACGTTACTCACAAGTTGAGATAAATCATCAGAAAGGAAAGACAAGAATAGCAAAATAGAAAAAGAGAGGGAACAGCTTATAGGAGAATTGGAGATGGGGAACCTCTTGCCATTGAAGGTATTTGAAAATTTCCTTATCTAGGCTAAGTGACTGACCAAAGCTGTTTGGCTTTTTCAAAGCTATAGTTTATATCAACTCATTCTTTCTTTATTTTAAAGAGGAAACAAAACAGTGCTCATCTGGCAGAACCATTTGCTTTCAGAAGAAACTGAATATTTTGGTAATGTGTTTTTCAGTGAAAACTGTGAAACTGATCTTCCATACTATATTCACCTGGAAGAGGAATCATGTATTTCCTCCAAAGTCAAAGCAAACCAAAGCAGTCCTCCTGCCCAGTAGTAACTCCAGAGCTCACTGGGAAGAAATTGTGTCCTGGGCTCCTTACACTCTTCATACTAATTGAAAATATTATTTCAACTTTTCTGGCCAGATTGCAACTTAATCAGTGACAACATCATTTGTTCCACTACAGTATCTTCTGTGAGGGATGTATACTGCGGGAAAGATCTCCTTATTTTTACGTATACAAATAACCACATATAAGAAAAATATGCCCATGTACGCATATAAAAAAGGCAAATAAGAGGTACCTGTATATTATTCTTGGGCTTTCTTCTTCATGTCATAGCCTTTGGCTATCATAATGCAGACACATTTGTTCTCTTAAAATAACCTAAGCATTGTCAGACAGTGCTGACTGTCACCTGCTATAACGCTTCTTGTTTCAAGCAAGGAAGCCTGTAATGCAGAATTAGGTAGAGCCCACAAGAAGTGAATAGATTGGTTGGCCACTTCCATAGTATTATAATTGTAATTAGAGCTACAGTACACTACCACTATCAATCAAATGTTTGACAACTGGTTTATTAAACAGAAACCTCTGCCTCTAGAGGTCAAAAGACATTTAATTATTAAAAAGAAAAAACAAGTACAGCACTTGGAGATCCTAAGAATGTGACTAAGAAAAAATAATTTAAAAAAAAAAAAAAAAAGGGGGGCATTTTCCTATTTTGAGGGTTTTCTTTTCCTATTCATCCCTCTTTTCCCATATGACCCATCTTCAAAAACTGCCTCTTGCCTTCACATCTATTTCTTACCACTCATCTTCAATTTTCAGTTTAATAACATTTCAGTGTATGCTCTCTTCCAATGTATCACAAATTCTTCTGCTATTTTTCAGCTTTTCTTAAATTCAAGATGTTTTGAAATATTAAGAACCAACAAAGGGGAAAAATAAAGTTCAACCCATCCAGTCGTATGCAATTCATCACACACGGCACACGGTTCAGCATCAAATATTACAGAAAAGGAAAGAAACAAAAATTCAGTTTGATAATTCCACATATAGGGAAGTAACATGGAGATTACCATATTTACTTCACAAAGTACGCGACACAGTCTTTCCTGACATGAGCAATGTTTTGGCTCCATAAACAAAAGATTTTATTTTTGGTGCTGGACGTCAGCGGGGTTCACTAACTCCTTCTCTGTCATGTTCCTACACACTCTGCCTCTGACACCAGTGTCACTGACAAAAGGGAAACTTGGGTAAAAAGGGCCTTCTTAAATGAGAGCCAGGTAAGTTAGTATCTTGCTTCTCTATACGGAGTATTATTTGCCAGATCTGAAAATCCTGGATGACTTTGAGACCAGACAGGTAAATAAGAAATAGCCACCAACTTCCCCACAAGCCAGTGAAACATGCAGGGATCAGCCAGTTGCTGCGATCCCCCCACCTTTTTTTTTTTTTTTATCCCCCTTCTTTTTTACTTTGTGATCTGGGCAGCGGCACACGCCAACAGTTAATTTTTCAATGTCACAGCGAAGAGCCCCAATTTGCCCCTGAGCCTGCCCACCACAGCAAGCGCATACACCTGCCTGGGTACCACCGCCCCCCGCACCGGGAGATCAGGCGAGATTAATTAACAGACTGACAGCGCACTAGCAAGTTAATTTTCTTCTGTCCCACAACGAGAGATTTATGTAATTTTGTACTGTTGTATACAGTGGTTTTACGGCAGTAAAATCACTGCAGAATAAGCGTCATGCAGGAGGATTACAAGTTAAAGACAAAGTTTCAATAGGAGGGATGAAGAAATTTCCTTCAGCTGCAGAGCCACACACTGTACCCGGGGCAGGACTGGCATTTGTTGGAACATATTGAAAACTTGTATGTGGCAGATGGACAAATTCATCCATGTTTAAGGACACACGAGAACTAACTTGTGCTAGCTAGGACTATCCCACAGTTTGAGAGATGAGAACAGCCTGAGAAAAACATTAACTCCTTTGCAACAGTCCATTTTCTTAAGTCCTAATTGATATCACTCTGGTGAATCACAGATATAACTACAGTTTCTTAATGTAAAGTAAACCACAGATGTAAATGCTGGGTAACTTCTCTGATCCTACTCATAAATCCAACTGTCTTAAAGTCATGATTTAAACAATGATCCCAACAAATGACATAAAGCAACTGAAATAAATTTGCAATGAACACGTTAAAGTCACAAGGAAATGAGCTCTTATTATGGAAAAAATACCTCCAAAAATGCAGGACTTGTACGATTTTAGAGTATTGTCTAAATTCAGTGAAAGAAGTCGTAAAGCAGCCCTAGTGTCGGACAGCACTCTGCTATGTAGCACCTCACAGTAACCTGGGAGGTTAATTAAGGAGATTTGTAAAGATAGAAATATGACACTCATATTGTAAAAGGGGAAAAGGTGATTGCCATAAAACCGAGGAGTGATGGAAGGGAAAACAGGAGCCACTACTTTAATTATTCACGCTCTGAAAATTCAGTCTGAAGATGGGATGAAAACCTTACACAGTACCTTCCTGCCTACAAAAGGAACTGCTTAGCTGGCATTTGGTTAACAATTCCCAATGTCTGTCATTAATAACATAACTAACAGTACACTAACATATATATCCTACCAGAGACTGAAAATAAGAATCATCCTCCCACCTTCAATTCCTGCTAAGCGCCACTAACAGCATTGGCACCCAGACTATGCTGTAAAGACGATACCCTCTATTAGCTGTGTGCGCCTTCCCTGCCATGAAGCTTTGGCTAATCGGGCTGAATGTGATCAGAGCAGCAATTTCGCTAAGCATCAGACCAAGCTGGCAAAGAATATTGTTTCGTGAAGGCAAGCTGAAACATGGAAACCGAGTCAAAAGCATAGGGAAAACATAGGCATTTGAGAAATCAGCAGATACTAACTTTAGCAAAGTATTTTAGTTGAAAAGTGAAACCTGTACCAAAGCTGCTTATCCATATCACAGCATTTTCTTCAATACTTGACAAGAAGCTTTGAGAGAAACAGGACTGACTTCCTCTTAATCTCTAAATGGCACAAGTTCAGGATTATTTCTATCTATATATACTCCTCAAGTACTAATCATAGAGGGACCAGAGTTCGGAAAAAGTTCCACTTAATACATCAAATACAGATAGAAAAAAAACCCTTGCCCAACCTTCTTCACTAAAGGAGATTGAAAAGAAATGTCAAACAATTTCTGACGTGTAGTCAAACATTCACTAGTTTAAAAAAATACATGAATGAAAGTCTAAGGGCTCCAACACAGGAATAACCAAAAAAATCCCACCCCACCACGCAAAACAAACCAGAGTTCACATGCTGCCCTGTTTATCTTACTCATAACGGTGATTCATTTCTTGTTTATGTAGTGATCTTTTGTGTGGCTTACGGGTCCTGCCAACAGCCTCTTCCCACAGCACTTACTGTAAACTGACTCTACAGGGCTGGCCCCGAGAGCATGACCCGTCACTTGCCGGACACCCGCAGGTGGCCGAGGGTGCTGCTGGCAAAGCGACGATTAACAGGTTTCACTGGGGGATTGGCTTCACGTCACCACGCTGTAACGTGATGTCACCCACAAGAGGAGGGAGGCGAGGAGGTGTGCAATATGGCAGCCCGCCAGCCACGGCTCAGCAGGGAGAGCCCTTGGGGACTGCTCTGCACTGCAGCATCTCCGTTGCTCTACATCAGGTGGGCAAGAAGAACCATCCAGCCCAACTGGCCCCCAAATTTTCCCCTCATTCATAGAATCACCTAGGTTGGAAGGGACCTTTCAGATCATCTAGTCCAACCATCAACCTAACTCTGACAAAAAACATCACTAAACCACATCTCTAAGCACTGTGTCTACCCGTCTTTTAAATACCTCCAGGGATGGTGACTCCACCACTTCCCTGGGCAGCCTGTTACAATGTTAGGTTGGAAAAGACCTTTAAGATCATTGAGTCCAACCCTAAACCTAACACTACCAAGTCCACCATTAAATCTCGTCCTAAGCGTCACATCTACAAATCTTTTAAATGCCTCCAGGGATGGTGACTCAACCACTTCCCTGGGCAGCCTGTTCCAATGCTTGACAACCCTTTCCGTGAAGAATTTTTTCCTAATATCCAATCTAAACTTCCCCTGGTGCAACTTGAGGCTGTTTCCTCTTATCCTATCACGTGTTACTTGGGAGAAGAGACCAACCCCCACCTCTCTACAATCTCCTTTCAGGTAGTTGTGGAGACCAATAAGGTCTCCCCTCAGCCTCCTTTTCTCCAGGCTAAACGACGCCAGCTCCCTCAGCCGCTCCTCATAAGACTTGTGCTCCAGACCCCTCACCAGCCTCGTTGCCCTTCTCTAGACACATTCAGATGATGCTTGGTATCTCTCTCAAATGCCCCTCCCCTGCTGAGATAAGCAATCTACATAATTATACAGGCAAAAGAAAACATTAAGGATATGAAGAACAGAAAACATGCTGGTTTCCCAGTTATACACTGTGTGACATTGCTTTTTTCAGGACAAAGATTTACAAATGCTGCAATAAAGTAGAGGGCTCAAATTGACCAGGTCTCAGCTCTAAGTAGCTAAGAAAAGAAAATGCTTCTTGAATAAATTCAGAATTTGGGGATTCTTCTCCCCACAGAACCCAAAACTAGCCTATTTTCTGGGATACAGTCCATTTGCAGCTATCCATACGCTGGCTTCAAACTTGCTAGAAACTGGCAAAAGGAGAATAGTCAGAATTCACTGCGAGCTGCAAAACCTGCCTAAGAAGCTGGGTGATGGTTAACCATATGGTTAACTCATATGCTTAACCAGCCTGCACTTATCCTGCTCTCAGTACTCAAGTCTTCAAGCTCCTTTATTGCTGCTGTGTACCTCTGACAGCAGGACAGAGGGGCCCCTCCCAGTAAAAGTCACCAGCAACTCACCAAGATCATCAGTAACTGATTCTGCCCAAGACAAAGAGATGAACTCCCTAGCTCTTCAAATTTCCTTCCAGGCCTATATTCTAGTATTCCAATGGCTATCTGGAGGGACAGATTTGATCTATATAAAAAAATAATAATAATAAAATCAGATAAAGCTGACATGAAGTATCCTTTTCTATAGATATATAGAAATAAGAAATAAGAATTACAATTACAAGAAATAAGAATTACAATTACAAGAAATAAGAAAAGAAAGCTTCATCTTTCTGCCCAGGTGTCCTTTTCTTCTTATTCCTCCTGGAATATTTCCAAGAATTTCTACTCATCAGGTTTCCTGCGATCCACAGAATGGAATTTCTCTCAGAAATTCGGAATTTCTTCACCGTCTGGTTATTAGGATTTTTCTTCATTAGCTAACATTTTATCAGATCTGAGTTAAGCTAACACGTTTGGATGCTTCCTATTCAGCCACCCGGATAAAGAGGAATGTAAAAGCTGTCAGTATTCAAGAGCCAAGAAAAATCAGCTATTTGGGATCTCTATTTTTCTCCACTGTTTACCAAGTAGAGGGTAATAAGGCCTCTTTACTTACATGAGCATGACAATTTTCTAAGTCTTTAGGATGATTTAATCAACTTCTATCATATAGCAGAAATTTAGTATTTTTCCAGTAGACCACGAAGTTCGGTATTTCAAAAATATAACCACCATTATACTACATAACTGCACAGTTCCGAGTATCAACACCAGGCAGAAATCTGGTTAAGATCCTTTAGCTAAAATATAATCATAACTGTTCAATATTGCTACCTAGAATGCCTGAGTGATCATTAGGTCTGTATGTTTTAAATAATAAATTATGCAGGTAATTTATACAAATAAGTCCAGTGATGGATATATTGGAGGGAAAAACATGATCATTCTAAACCTAGAGAATTTGTGATTGAATTCAGTGCAAAAGAGAGACGATATAAACTTGAAAAATCACATCATTACAGCTCTGACACCATTTTTCTTTTTAATTACAAGGCTACTGAGGATATCTCAGAGAGATTAAAAGGGAAAGATGTTTCTTTCTTTTCTCCAGTTCTTGTAATTTACACATTTGACAGTAAATTTGTATTCACTGCTTTTCCTTGAATAGCCAGTTCTGAGTATTTCTTTCATTTGAAAATATATTAAAAATTATAGGAAACTACCATCATAACTGACACAGGACTTAGATATAGTTTAAGTACTTAAGTGTACTTAAATTTGTTTCTTCCTTTTTAAATTAAGTAAAATTCAAATTTACTTTAATTCAACTTTAAGTTATTGGATAGTAACTGTCTAGAAATACAAATTGTTCTGTCTAGAAGTGCAAAGAGACAAGTTAAATTCAGAAACACTTTCTGCTGATCTGCTCACTTTCTCTTTTAACAAAGCCCCCTAGACTTTCAAAATAGGACAATTACTGGATACTCTTAGAAGCAGCTTAGCCCGAAGCAATGACGACGAAAGAATTTAATAAACTTGCTAGTTTCCTATATGCTCACAATCGTTCAACCAGATTTCCTTTTTAATCAAGAAAATTGCCAAGAAAGTCAACAGAAGCATCTTGAAAGATGCAGCATTTTGTAAATCTTCTCCTAAGAGAAATGTTTTGACTTCTCCATTCAAACGATCTCTGCAGGAGTGCCAGATAAAATTATGTGCCCTACGCCGGGCAGGCGGCTGTGCTAGGAAGCTGGCCTCCCCAGTGAAGAGTCAGAGGCTCCTCTGAAAAACCACTCAGTGTACCCAAATCACTCCCTCTCTTGATCTGTGCAGGTAGTTGGAATAACCCGAGACCAAGCAAAAGAGGAGAGAAATTTGTCTAGATGCCCGTTTCCGTGGTTACCCTGCTCTGAGCCGTGCCCATACCATTGGCAAAACAACAAAAAAAGTAAACTGGGCTGAGAATACCCTGCCTTCGGCCTGCTAACTCATCCTCTGAACTCACTGCTGGGAAATCACAACTAGCACTGGAATTTACTTCTGGAAATTGTATTCAGATGTTTTAAGGTAAAGCTAAAAATTACTGTGCTAAAATTTCACAAGGATGTTGCCATAAAGAAGGAGGAAGAGAAGGAAAGAGAGAAAGTGTGCATGCATACTCTAGTCTCCTTTGGATTCAAATCTGGTGACTCAGCTCAGATGTTAAATATCAGCTCAGATTACAAAACCACCATATAATTTACACTGGCTGAAAATCTTCCCTAAGGAAAAAGCATATACTTCAGCATAAATATATATTTTTAAAAAACAGTCTATGCAGCACATTATTTGGCCAGAGAACAGCTGAGTTAATTCAGAGTGTAACAAAATATCTATTTTAGGCATTTTCAATGCATTTTTGTACAGTTCATTTGTAAAGTCAATCTTTTTTGTATCTGGCTGGAAACAAATATCACTCTCCTATTATCATGTGACCTTAACTGCTTGAGTAAGGCTTACATCTTCCATCCCACCAATTGCGACTCCCTTACATCAGGCGTAAGTTACTGACCAAGTCTATTATGAGGACCAGCAGTCTGAAGAGTTCTGGGTATTTCTGACAGGTCTCCACAGCCTGCCCATCAGGCAGTGCCGTGCTTTCTGTACAACTTATTGTATTAATTCTCACACACATGGAGCTAGCTAGTATACAGAGGATCTGGCCACCGGTCAAAAGAGTAAAAGGTCATAAATATGTACACAGAGACTAGTGTACACGTACATACATACACATATGTATAGCTTGGCATGTCTACAGTTATACCAGTTTTAGAGTGTACCTACTGACATACTGCGTTGTCAGTGTCTACAAACGTCCCATGTCGCCGCACTGCTGTCCCCACTGCTAAGATGGAGTAATCAAGCCCTGAAACATTTCAAGCTAACTCAGCCAGGTGAACTACAGTGTTCAACACCAAGAGTTTGGATCATATGTCTGAATTTGCACTGAAGAGATAATGGAGGGTTTCACACCATCCTTTCTGGTACGGCTGCCAGGCTGTGAGGTCTGGCTGGCTGGCAGATGTGTCGTAGCATTGCTCTGCAGATATACAAGAGGATGTCTGTGGCCTAAAACTCATCCCTGCCTTTCACCAGAAGCAGCAATAAAAACTGCAGATAAATTTAAGTGAAACGTACCAGATACACTTTTATCCTCCAGACTATTCACATGAAGAAACAAAGCTTGACTGGAAATTTTAGTGTGATTTCATAGTCAAGAGGCTGTGCTCCATATGTATGACCCAGCCCCTCAACCTCCTCCTGGAGTGGCAAGTAATTTAACGAAGTTCATTTATTTCAGTAATCTTACCTGCAGCAACACCCCTCAAAGAGCTGAGTTCACCAACGAAGCAGAGACTGGAGGTACAGACATGTAGCCATTAAACCCAGCACATCATGAAACCACGGCCTTGTATATTTTACAATACAATATTACCCTATATAAACTTTAAGATCAGAATGCCCACTGCCAGAGGTTTGATCTTCAGTGTTCATGACACTGATATGTCTGCTGCTAGTTGCTGTCGATTGGTTGTCCTGAAGAATTTCCCTTGCAGTACTGATGCAGTTGCTCTTAGTTTAGCCTTTTGATGTCAGGTCACACGATCCATCTAAAAACATAGCCCCCTTCAAATATCCATACCAGAAAGACAGAATATAATCTCTGTGAGAAGCTACTCTGTCACAGGAGGGGAATTTAATTATTCTGTGAATAAACTGTAATATAGGCACATACTTACATATGTGAAAGCCTGCAAGGACATATTAATGACAAGAAAAATGCGTAGCCCATTTAATTCTCTTGAAACTCCCTCCTGTCATAGAATCATAGAATAGAATCATAGAATCGCCTAGGTTGGAAGGAACGTTTCAGATCATCTAGTTCAACCATCAACGTAACTCTGACAAAAAAGTCCCTCTTTAGGACTTCCAGAACATCAGCAGCACCTGCCCAGAGTTCCCCAATTATACGTCTTCTCCAAGGCTTCTTCACAACAAGGGACAGTAAGCACGAAAATACAGACATTTTACAGAAAAGAACAATTTAGCATCTGTCTGCCCAGGAAAGTAAATAAACGCAACCCAGAAGAAAGAGTACAATGCCAAAAAGCCTGACAAACAGCAAAGAAAAGTTGTGTTCCTTTGAAAAAAGAAAGGAAAACTGCCAGGCCAAAAAAGCCACAATTCAAAAAGCTGTTTATAAAATAATGCACTTGACAGTAGTAGTAGTACAATTATTTACTACTTACTATCAGAGCATTTCTGCAGTTTCATTCCAAGTCCCTGCAATCTGTACCAATGCAGATACTATTCAATGAGTGTCACATCCATAAATGACAGCTGTATTTTAGTGATACTCAACAGAGCCTGAATTAAGCGTTTATTTGGTAGTTATTTAAAGCTAGCATATATACAATGCAATAAGCAATTGTATAAATTTATTTTTACTCAGTCTTAAACTGGAAATCCATTCTATACTGATGGAGATCCCTGGAATATACAGTGAATATGAATGAGCATTCATTGTTCCACCCATCCAAGTCCAAATCCAATACAATCATTCCCATTATCAAGCCTGTACAAGCTCAGTTTTCTACCATGTAAAATTGATTTCATTCACTGAAATGGTATCAAACCACCACAGAACAGGTACATCTGTCACGCTGAGAGATTCCCACATTATAAGGAAACACAGGAATGCTCTGTTCTTCTCAAAGCAGCACACCAATTCATCACGTTATTTATTCATTTTTGTCACAAAGAGGATATTATCAACTTGAAAAACAGCATTTCTTTGTGTAATACATATATTCACTGACTTCAAATTCAGGAATTCCATAACTGAAACATGCTACCAGACTAAAAGTAGAATAAAAATGAGTGCCCACCAGTCTGTAGATAAGAAATTTCCCTGATTCTCCAATTTTTAAAAGTTCTAGCCTGGTAAAACTGACTGGAAAGTAGGGGTGGAAGATGTCTAAAAAGACTCAGTTGGTCTCCTTAAAAACAAAACCAACCCAAAGCTTTGTGTACCTAAGTTTTATAAATAAACTACAGATACAATCAAGTAGAACAGGAAAACAGGAAACAATTATTTTTAAAAACTGACAAATTTTGCTGGAGTGAATTTAACTGTCCATCAGTATACAGTCAAATACCCATCCTCCTGCCCCTTTCACCCTTCTGGTATTTCAATTAGGAACATTTTACCAGTTAATAATCTCCCCCCAAAAGAGCCTGCATTTCCATAAATATTTGAGGAGACTTATTGCTGAAATAAAACGTCAGAACATTTCTGCTTGCCAACAGTTCAATGGAGCTTTTTTCCTGATAATATACTAAGCAATCAGCCATCAAAAATGTCCCTGAAACTAGCAATAGCAGAAGTGTTAGGCCTGCTCAAAGGCAATGCTTTTTGCTTGCTGACGGTGCAAGGTACGTCCTTAAGGAGGAGGTGCCATCAACAAAAATATTTCAATACTATTGTCATTTGCGTAACAGTATTCCTAGATTTACTAGGAATTTCTTTTAATCAGCTTTTCTTCAATTCCTTGTCTTCATAACACTTCAAAATACATAAGAGCTTGTAGCTGAAAGGTAAAAATTAAGCCCTGTGCTCATATATATTTTTTTGAGCAGAACTTACAGCATTACCACAGTGACTAACACACTGCTAAAATGCCATGCTGACTACGTTCAGTACATTAAGTTACAAATATTGCAGAGAATCAAATATATAATCTTTGCAGAAACAAGAGATGTTAAGCCCTAAAGATTTCCTCCTCCAGAAAACTTACCTTCTCTACACTCTTTTAAACTTTTTCCTTATAAACTGCAAAAAAGAGCCTAGAATGAGAAAAAAACAGGTATTTGTCTGCATTCTGTTTCCACTGTTTGCACAGATGCTGATCTTCAGCTTCAATAAATCCAAGTAGAAAGTCAGTAGGGCTGTATATGATGATACTGCCCTCTGTACTCACAGGATACATCACTTCTAATACTCTACACACTTCGGTTCTGTTGGTTGTCTTTTACAAACCAGAAAACAACAACACACAAACATTTCCAAGTCTAACAATCTGTTTTAAGGAAATGCAAACTGCAACTTTATATGCTACTTCAGATTTTCCCCAGAAATATAATTTAGCTCAGAAGTTCACGCCTGGACACTACAACAGAATTCCTACGCACCAACTACTTTACTATTCATTCAAGGCCAGGCTTGATGAGGCTCTGAGCAATCCCATCTAGTTAAAGACGTCCCTGCTTACTGCAGGGGGGTGGACTAGATGACTTTTAAAGGTCCCTTCCAACCCAACACATTCTATGATTCTATGACTATTTTTTTGAAAACACTACTTAAATAATTTTTAGCTGGATCATTCAAGAAACAGAGTACTTAGCAGAATTAAGTATTAACAGAAGATGCCTGCACTTGTTATGGTGTAGCAAGAACATCAGCAGGACACTTGGACATACTCTACGCCATACGAAGTCTCTGTCTGCTTAATGCTGAACAGCTGCAGTGTAATTGCTGACGCCGTCAGAGGTGAGGACCCCAGCTCTGCGGAAACACAGTCTACTTCAGGAACAGGCTAAAAGCACAGAGACACATGCTAAATTTCAAAGAAAGAACTAGAAGGGAAAAGGGAAATTAACAGAAAAGTAATAGTTTCCATAGTTGCACTCAAGAGAAAAATGTTTAAGAGCCCTAAGGAGCTCCACTATGACAAAAATTCTACTCCTGTGGTAACTCGCATCCACCACCATCACAGAATCACCTGCAAGCGTACCCAATATGCCTTTGTCAGTGCCTGGTCTGTGTTCTCTATGTGAGAAAATTCTTTGAGCTAGAATGCAGACCACTAGGGAGTTAGAGATATCAAAGCTATCACCGCCCATGCTTCCTTGCCTTGTGAGTACACATTACAATTCATTATTTAGTTCAGTGATCATACACTTTAATTTTTTTTCTTGCAGGATTACTGCTGCATTTGCTGCTTTCCTCGGTTTCTGCACTAGATGAAGCAGAAATCCTTCAGAATCTAAATGAACAATTAATGAAAAGACAACAATATGAAGTGGGCTATATAAAGATGAGGCCTATTATGAATTAATACTTTTACTATTAAATATGCATGAGTTTTTAATAAGCAGAGCTAAAAATAGAGACATGTATCACAGGGTTTCTCCAGGCTGTACAATTTTCATTCATTTTCATCCTGTGAAGAAATGGGCCATTGCTAAAAGGACTCTCACCGTGCATTTTCACATTGTTGTCATTGGACCTAATTCATCGTTGCATACAAAAAAAGCCCCTGGGATCCAGGCATAAAGGATTCTGAAGACCTCCAGCCTCTGCCATAAGGTTGGAAGGAATCTGCAGCAAATTGTGTGGGTTTTCACAGTCCCTTCACCCATCTACCAACAGGCACACGTCCCTCAGCAGCCTAGTCCACATCCCCCATTTGTGTGTTTAGAAAGAATACATTTGAAAGACGACTCCTGCATCAGGTAACAAACAGCAGCAGATGTAACCACTAGACTTAAATAAAACTGAAATAACAATTTAAATCTTTACTTTTTAATCTTAATATTTAATTTAAAAAAATACACATATTCTCCTCATTCCTTCATCATTCCAACAAGGAAAGAAGTCCAAAACGAAGCCAAACGCAACAAATCCAAATATTCTGTTTGGGTATTAGCATTCATTTCTAACACCGTGTCACGTTACAGATAAAAATGAACAATAGATTTTAATAAAGACTGCTCTAATTCTGGCTGAGAGTGAGCGCATTCTGGAACGTAGCACAATTCTATATAAATCCACCCCAGGGCGTAGGTGCTACAGCACCAGGAAACGGAAGAAGATTGAAATCAGTGTTTATAAATACAGCCAAGAAATCCTAGCACACATACCACCAAATATATAAACAGAAGTTAAGACAATCTCATCTGTAGTCATAAATTTCCTACACTTATTTATGTTGAGGAATTTCTTGCTATTTTTAAGACACTTTGTTTTGTGTACTCATGTTAAATGACCTTGGTGTATTTAAATCAAAGCACGCATATTGAGTTACCAGTTGCTAATGCTGTGTGGCAAAAGGAAACAAAAACAAAGAAATCGTAGCACACTGCATTCTAGTATCATCTTAAATTACTCTGAACTCTGTATTATAAAAATAATTCTGGTTTGATTTTGAATTTTCTCTATTTTTCAGTGTGTAAAAACAAAAAAGTAATTTAATCCACAACAGATATATTCCTAATTAAAAATAAACAATAAAACCACAACGAACACCGGAGCTAATGTTCAACTTTTTATGGATAAATATGCAGTTTTAAATAACAGTTTATCAAAACAAACATATTTTTATCACCTATTACCATTTTAATCTTTTTTCTGGAGTTCAGTACAAAAGGTGCGATAACATGATAGGCATTTTCACTGCAATGTCCTTGGCTTAGTCTTTGTGAAGACAATTTCAAATTTGAGGTTTTCATAGACATACAACCACTAATTCAGAGTAAAACTGACATGGCTTCCTGGAAGCTCAAAATATCATGGGCAAAGCACACTTTTCTTCCCCTCCTAGAGCTTCATCCTAGCAAACACTCAGGATTTGTGTTTGTTTTTCCTATGACACATTATAGTCACAGTGATCAGAGATTTTCCAGAAACAATCGGTCTTTTACCACAGCTGTAGAAATACACAGAACCAGAAAAAACCCACATCATCATTGACATCTTTTGTGATTTTGGTGCCTTTACTATTCACAGGTGCATTTTCGGCTTCAAACAAACATCCCCCCCCGACCGTTCAGGATCCAGAGTCTTGGGAGAGAAGAAGGGGAGGTGGTCAGACCCTATCCTGGTTGGCTGGGGATTTTTTTCCTGTTAATGGAAATGCCCTGCATTTTCCCGCATTTGGAAGTTAACTTCACAGGGTCACCTTCCCAAAAAGTAAGATGCAATGCAGCTTTCTGGTTAGATAATGCCACTGCCTCTGTGTCAGGCCTCCACTCGTGCCAAATTGTCACAGCCAACCTCTGCTGTAGGTTATTACTGAGCAGAATTAAAGAGAAATCACTAGAAACAAACACCTGCATACTGATTGGACTCCATAGTCTGCCAAAACTACAATGTCCTCATTTTAAGACATATGAATGAAGTCTCCTATCAACATTGCTAGTTAGCTGGAGGTTTTCTATGTAGTTTGAGACTGCTTTATTTTTTTTTAATCATGTGTCTAATAAATTATGTATACCATACGATTACAGTCAAATTACTAATTATTACCACTAAATTGTTTTCTCCCTATGGTGTAATTACAGTAGCTCAATAAGAAAAAAATGTCAGGTTTAGGCAACCACCCTTCCGTCAGGTTCCAGAGCAGCAAGTTTGAGTTGTGTTTCCTAAACAGCAGAAGCAGCCCAATCAAGCGGAGGATGTTGTCGTACTTTACTAACAATCCTACCCCACCCTGTAATGTATACACAAACCTCAGATTAAAATACAAATAAATCTTACAGCTGCCAACATCAAAAACTCAGGAAGGATGCTGCAACGGCAAAAGAATACCAGTCGTTAGACAAAGCAGTGATACAACAGAAAAACACTTGTTAAAATAATGCTGCTAGAATCCAGGAGCCAAACACTTCAGAAAGTCACAAACACTATCAGAAGCAGCAATTAGCTCTTCTTGCCATCACAACCACATCTGGTGACAACACAGGTCTGCTGCTGAAGTGCCATAGTGTTATAGACACTGAGGAATCAGATCACTCATCCATTCAAAAAGCTCCACTGGAAGCCTTTTGTAAGACCCTGCAAGACTGCGATACACACCGGTGATGCCAACTGCAGCTGGGAAAGCACAGAGTGCTGAAAACGGCTCAGCAAGCCTCCGGTACCAACATAACGCAGGCTGTATTAGCTAACTTCAAATTAATAGCCCTACTGGACACGGCAAAAGTTTTGAATCCAAGTGTCATAACACTGAGTCACTAGTTTGTGATCAGTAGAAGAAATTCACCGGAAATTGAGAGGTTTCCACTAGTACTGATGGCATGAAACAAAGCAGACTATTTTTAAAGTCACCAACACAAATGTAATTACTTTAAATCAGTTTCTCCTTGGTCACAGAGGAACACATATACCAGCATTGCTGGCATCCCATCAGATGCTGTATCTTGTCTAGAACAAAAGTAGAGTGTCAATTATGAAACATGCTATTCTCAAACACACTTGTTTTCTAATATTTCTTCTTACCAGTAAAGAAAAAATTGCTTTATAATTGCATCCAACCTAACACAGAGGTAAAAGTAGTTCTCACTGCTGTTTACCAGAAGTCATGACCAACTCTGAGCAGAAAATATATGACACACACTCATGCCAAACACCTTCCATGAAAATAACTTTCTGAAACCTATTACTTTGTTTTGTGGCATTTTCTAGAAATAAGCACCAGAACTGCTGGGTTAGCAAAACCAATCTGAATTGCAGTGGATTGGCAGCGTAAATTTGGATCACCACTGCAATTGTGCATCTTCCTTGACACCTTAGAGCTACAGTTCCTAAAGCAAATGGGAATAAAAGACCTAGCAAAGGTACACCTAAAGTGCCAGACCACGCTTGTGGCATTTAAGTGTTAAGATATGCAAACTGATCCTTCTGATGCAAGGGAAAAACGCTACGATGATGTGCCAACCTTCAAAGCAAACCGGCAAATATTTTATAATAAAGACAAAGGTTTGGCACAAGTAACAATGAGCACTTTCAAAACTGAAGTATTGCATGACCACAAAAGATTAAGTGTTAGAATTTGCTGTCATGGCTCTGAATTTCGGTGATGTAGTAACCTCTCAGGTCCTGAACTACATCCAGAGGCAGCACGTTCCTGTGTATGCCAAGATGAGATGTACTCGCCGTCGGGAATCAGCCTCACCACTCGCAGAGCGACGGACACCAATGCCAGGGGAAGCTGGTGCCGATCTACCAGAGTTCAGCCCTGACCAGCAGATGTACAGGGAGCATAGGTTACACAAAAACAGATCGATAGGCTCTTAAAAAGTGTTAATAGCGAACTTAGCGGTTGAACAGACTGTTTTGCAGAGGGAGAGGCACAGTAATTAAAAGATCAGAAAATCCCGCCACAGATCCATCAGGGAACTTTCTAGTGGGTCACAAAATTAAATTGGTCCCATTATATGTCATGTCACTGGCCTTTCAGAGCTAACCAGCGTCTGCAATTCTTTCATTTCACTTTTAAAATAGTCCCACTTGTTCTCTGGTGCGCACATGGAACGCAGGCGGTCTCCTGGCCCCAGCGGCTGAAAGGCACATGGGTTTCATGCCCTAACAACGCACTTAGAAAAGCCTACAAAGGCTCACAAAGTGTTTTACGTGCATCGCATTTTAACCAGAATCCAGCTAAGAAATGTATGGTGGGGTTGTTTTGTTTAGGGGTTTTTTTGAGTGTTTTTTTTGTTTGGTTGGTTTGGTTTTGGGGTGTGGGTTTTTTTTTTTGTTTTGGTTTTTTTTAAATCAGGAAATTCTACTGGAAATTCTTTTAAGCCACCAGGACAGTACCCTCTGCTACCTACAGGCTACTGGCACGATTTAATTACGAATGCATGATATAATAGACACTGAAATTCCTAGAGACTACAGAATGCCACAGAGGGTGTCAGAAGGTGTCATAAGGCCAGGCAACAGAAATAAAGTGATTTAAGTATATGAGACCAGAAAAACAATTCCTGAAAAATGCATGACTCCTTATTGCTAGAAAGTATAATTTTGGATACTGTCTAATAAGCAATAACCAAACAGATCCAAATACAGCATGACCTTTTGCAGCTGTTTTACAATCTACATACAGACTGAGGAACCTTTTATGTGTTAAGGCACAAATACGTCTTCCAGTTGTATTTGGTGGGGCACAGAGTAAAATGCAATTTACCCAGTAACAGTGTGGCCAGTGAATCATCATCCCTGCCATTCCAACTGCGGCCAGAGGGTATTTTGCATCACAACATTTAGTGGATGAACTCAAGCACGCACACAAACATATGGCAACCAGGTAAAGGCAACTCAATTCCTGCTGAAATTAAGGGGAGCCTCTCTGCTACCTCAGAGCACTTGGGATCAGGACCAGACTGAAGGGCTGATTCGGTGCTAGGGTAAAGCCTAAAACGCCATGTGCCTTAGGTCTTCCAAATAAAGTAACATTCTTGTGACAAAAAAGCTCTAACAAAATTGAGATCTTGTTTTTCTTAATCATAGAATGAAAAACACACCTCAGAAATACATTTGTGTAGCAAATATTTTACTCACTTCGAATTTCCAATTTGAAGATGCCATTCCCTGTAAGCACCACCAAGCCTAACCTCATAACAGACATTAAAGCCATAAAGTGGCTGCTGTTCCTCCTTACCTAGAATTCATAATGATCCCATTATTAATCCACAGTCACGGTTGAGATATGACTGAACTCTTCCATTATTAATAGATCAACAGTGGAATATTCAACTTCACACAACAAACTATCTCACGGGCATTAAACAGTTGTTCTGTGGGGTGAGGTTTTTGTGTTGTTTTTGTAAAACATTACCATTTCCAATTAGTCAACACCATGGTGTAGGCACCCTGCATTTCATAACATGCCATTATTTTTGTTAAAGATGTAAACAGAAGTAGGTGAGATACTGGATATACAAAATCTATTTTACATCTAACATCAACCCCACATAAGAATAACAGGTATATTTTTCTAAAAGAACTGAAATTCCTATGAGGCAGGTTTTAGGATCTGTACTAGGGAGCAGGAAGGGGAGCAAAACAGAGCGTGAAAGAGGCAGGAACTCATCAGAGGCAATCTGAGTGCACACAATAAAATTTCTTAACTAATGAGAGTCCCAGAACTAAATCTCTGATCTTAATGTTATTCTGTTAAATAAATATAAAAACTACAGAAATGACTGTTACTTTTAAAGCAGATTTTTCATTACTTTCTGGGTTTGAGGTTCTTCCTCCTCCATTTGCTTCAAGATTCCTTATCAGTATGTGTCAACATTATCTTAACCATCCCTGAAACACTTTTCAACGTATGATACACTAAGAAAAGGGCTAAACCCTCCCAACACATTCAACTGAAAATTGCTATAGAAAGCTCCCCTCACTTCTCCTTCACAGCACCCGACAGCTTCTCCAATTGGTACCTGATGTGTGTTAGTACTGTATTGCCACCAACTATGTGAATATTTAAAATTACTTTCAAAATATTTATGAAAAAAGACTGAAGAGTATTGTCAGAGTTCATATTGTTGATCTTGTTACCAACTATTTTTAATACATACCACTAGGATCTAAGATTTGAAAAACTGAATGACAAAACACAACGCACAAGCCACGCTGCCAGGAACAGTTATCCAGAGCCATGTTTTATCTAAGAGAAAAGCTGTCACCCTCCAATAAAGAGAGGATTTTATTAGCAAGCTGTTTGTTATTCCATACAATTTGTACGTAGTCAATGAATTAAACTGATAAAACTACCTTGAAACGCATTATTAGATATTTAGGGAAGCAGAGTACTCCTAATGATTTACTGAATATAATACATTTACAAAAGTAGACTTTGAAATTAAAAAATTAACAAGGTATTAATAGGATAAGACAGCTTGTGACTCATTGTCTAACAAAGGAAACGTGTCAGGGAACAAAAAAAAAAAAAAGAAAAAAAAAATCAGTAGACTCCAAGTATGACATTTTAAAGCTATATGCACAAGCAATTTATTTCAGTCATTAAACACAACAGGGTAACTTGTTCTCCAAGGGGACAAAATCAACTAAGTGAATATGCCAACCAGGAAAACTTGGTCAACATTCAGTAAAAAGCAACCATGTCAGAAGTCATGTCCAAAAATCAAAGGAAAGAGGGGGAAGCTCTCTTGCACATCCTAAATAAAGAGATCTCTCTGTTAAAACTTCTTCATTAACACTTTTTGTGTTTTCCTGAAATTTTTATCCTCAGAAATCTTTGCAGATTTCATTTGATCTAGTCCCACATCTGCAAGCCAGGAGAAAACGTGCATGCTTTGATTGTCAAGATATACTTTGAAAACAGCACAAATCTTGCCGCCTGCCCTCACTTTCACCAGTTTCTTTTGCCTCATGGAAAATTTTAATCTGTGCCTTGCAGGGTGTAGAAGTACAATAGTTTGAAACTAAGTATTTGAATAGAGAGACTGAAGTTTATTTCAGCAATGACTCTCTAAAATTCCAACAATGCCAACGTTCCCTTTAAATACTTAAACTGTACTACTCTCAAATAGTGTGGTGCTTTTGATAAAGTCCGATTTACTTATTGGGAGAAACCCACTCTTTTTAGAACAGTTTCTTATCAATAAATAACTTTTCTTCTCCAACCCTTCTTGTAAGAAAAGCTTAAACTAAATTAAGGGGCTGATGTTCCAGTTGGACAAGGATCTGGTTCAAGCCTGACCGCATCAGTATCTTATTCTCGCATGGCATTTATGAGTTTAGATTATACAACTACAGTCACTAAACACACTCAATTTGGTATGCTTTTGGCATTCCCTTTATTTCCTTCTTTTCCTAAAGATAATAGTCTCAAGTCTTTTCACGTGCTTTTTCGGAACGTTATTTTTCCATGCCTCTAACTACCAAAAGTTACTGCAGCAATCAAGTGCATGTCCTGATGTCCTGTGATGCCCTTTAAAGGGAATGTGTAAGTTTGAGGCTAATCACACAACCCTTCCAGCACTCAAAGATATATCTCATCACAGTGAAAAAAGTAAAAGGAAGATTTGTTTTATCATAGGTCAGTCAGATATATGATCTTTTCTGTACAAAGAAAAGCGTACCATCTTATTTCTCCTCAAGAATTCACTTTGGTAAAATTATTTGTGATGTTTCTGATAGACCAGTTCAGTGCCAGCAAAGTTGGCCAAAAATAATGGAAAACTAGTCCAAATTGCCTAATTTGGAAAGACTGCCAAACTCTCCACAGTAAGTGGCTGACATTCTCTATTTTCGTGTCAAAATATTTATCAGTTTTTCCCCAACAATAACTACATTGATTTTTTTAAAGCTGTAGTGAGTATTTGCAAAGCGCTGTATTGATTCACATGCAATAATCTTTCATTCTCAGCAGACCCCTATTTTTTGAAGAACAGAAATGAAAAAGGTTAGTAAAGCATATGCCAAAAAAACACGCCCTGTGTGGAGTATCGGCACTCTCTGCCTCCCACTCATACTGTCTCCGCTTTCCTTTCTTCTGCTCCACTTTTTGGCAGATTCTTTTCTGTCAACACGGACACGGGATGGAGAACCCTCCTCAGCACTGCTTTCTTGGTGCAGTGGCACCAGCTTTCAGCAGCCCCCCAAAGGAGGGCTGGAGCATCCTTCTGCTCTTTTTTTCACCCCCTCCATGAAAGCCAACCAGATTGGCACTGCCACCTTTCTAAGAAAGGGACCCAAAGCCTGCATAAGGGACCTCAGTGCTGCTGCCTCACAACTGATCACTTTCAGAGAACTACTCTTTTGTTCTACACCTAAACTGTAATGGAGGCTTACAGTCAAACCAACGGGGTTGCACCTAAACATGCCAAATGGCAGATTAAAACAACATTTTGCTGCCAAGGTGAAACAGTTTTAAACAGCTGAGCTGCTTTTAATGATGCTTCACCATCCTTATGCTATGCTTTTTTGTGTTTGTAATTTTCCTTCGTATTACAGCCTGTCTCTGCAATCATCTACTACCATCACTCTGAGTTACTTAAGCACATTTCTACGGTTCTCCCAACACAGCCTGTGAACACAACCTGATTTGGCCGACTAATGCTATAAATAAGCAAAGCAAAACTGGCACCTCTAAATGCAATTGCTAAAAAAACCTGTCCAATACAAGCCAGGGCTCAATACAAATACAATACCTTGAAATATTTCTAATGCACAGAGCTCTGAATTCCTGAGATCTTAGGTTTATGAAAAAGCTTTACAAAGCTAATTTATATTCTTTCAACATAACTTTGGAGTAATATGAAGAAACAGAATCTAGAGTATGAATTTTAACTACACATAATGCACCTCACCGCATCTCACCACCATTGCTGGGAAAAGAAAAATTCTGCTGCTTTCTTCCATGGTGACACTGCAATTGCAAAGAAATGTTGTGGTTAAATGTATACAGCCAGCTCCAATGACTTTTACTGCTGTTTTTTATTAGTGGTAAAACAATTTCCCAGCAACCTTCTTCCCTTCAGAATTAAAACCACAACACTTAGACGTGAGGTTTTTCTCCTCACAAAATCTCCAGTGATAATTCATATTCAGTGTTCCCTCAGTGACATGGGAAAGTGGTGAAAGATATATCCACAAAGAGACAGAGCAAGAGCTTCCAGTCTAGAGGAATTTAAGTACACTTTCTCTTTTAAAAGCATTTATCAAACTGGCGATTCCAAGTTAACACTCCTGAGGGAAGCTGAACATACATCAGTCTTTTCATCTGAAAGACTGTGTCTAAATGCCACTAGTTCCTTCCGCTTCTCTCTTTTCTCACTTAATTATTCTGTTCTGACTTTCTGTAAATGAGAAAAATAAATAAATAAACTTTCATATGGCTTCAGGGTCGTAAGTACCAAATCTGTAGCTACAGAAAAAAAAAACCTTGAGAAGTCTGCTTTCCAATTATTGCAACAAAAAAACCACCTTGGACTATAATATTGTTCTCCACATTTCACAGAAGGACTGATATAAGACCAATACGTCAGGCTATCTGCTCCAGGAAGAAGGAAAACACACTCTGTAAAGTCACCATCAGGAAGACTGCCTTACTCCTGCTCTGTCTGAAGTTCCTCTGCTATCTGGGACCCAATCCTTCTACTGCGCAGAGCTAGGGGTCTGCAATTAGATTTAATAAATATCAGACCTAAGAGCCTAAACTCTATCGCTAACTCATCACCAAGGGAAAGGACCCTTACGTTATTTCTCTCAGCAGGAACACAGGAACACAACCCAACTCACTGCTACTGCAAGAGGGAGCTGCAGAAGGAACTGGCTCTTCTGACCCATTAACTGCAAACTGAGCTTACATTTGATTTTGGATGTAGTAAACTGAAGGAAATAAATAGGAAAAAATAGGATTATTCACAAATCTAAAAGAAGTTCGCTTAGGGGTCTGGGGTGGCTGCTTTTTTTTTTTTTTCCTTTTGAAGCCAACAATTTCAGAACACAGAAGAGTTACGTGTAATCATTCTTTGGGGGAAATAATGTTTTGGAATCTTTATTTTGGTGTCCTACTAAATGTTAGCCACATATCACTTAATAATATCAGCCTATATTGGGCAATCCCAAGCACCGATATAGGCTGGGTAGTGACTGGCTTGAGAGCAGCCCTGACAAAAAGGACTTGGGAGTGCTGGTAGACGAGAGGCTCAACATGAGCCATCAGTGTGCACTAGCGGCCCAGAAAGCCAACCACATCCTGGGCTGCATCAGGAGAAGCGTGGCCAGCAGGTCAAGGGAGGTGAGTCTTCCCCTCTACTCCACTCTCGTGAGACCCCCACCTGGAGTACTGCGTCCAGTTCTGGAGCCCCAACTACAAGAGAGATATGGACGTGGCGGAACGTGTCCAGAGAAGGGCCATGAGGACGATCAGAGGGCTGGAGCACCTCTCCTATGAGGACAGACTGAGAGAGTTGGGGTTGTTCAGTCAGGAGAAAAGAAGGCTCCAAGGAGACCTTATAGTGGCCTACCAGTATCTTAAGGGGGCCTACAGGAAAGCTGGTGAGGGACTTTTTAGGATGTCGGGTAATGGTAGGACTAGAGGGAATGGATTAAAACTAGAAGGGACAATTCAGACTGGATGGTAGGAAGACGATTTTCACCATGAGGGTGGTGAGACACTGGAACAGGTTGCCCAGAGAGGCGGCGGAAGCCCCATCCCTGTGGGTGTTCAAGGCCAGGCTGGATGGGGCTTTGAGCAGCCTGGTCTAGTGGGAGATGTCCCTGCCCATGGCAGGGGGGTTGGAACTAGATGATCTTTAAGGTCCCTTCCAACCCTAACAAATCTATGATTCTATAATTTAATTGAAATTGACTCTAAGAAAAGCACAAAACTGACAGGTAGTACAACAGACTAAAGTACCACTTCTATTTGTTAGCAGAAGCCTGCAGAATTTAGTTAGTCTCGTGCTAAACATCACTTGATAAAAAATACTGGTCTAAACCAGGGAAAAAAAAACCAAAACAAAACATGCAAACCTTAGCTACTTTTACTACACAACTCACTGCACCTGTGTGATCATCCTTCAGAAACACTCCTAAATAATTTTTATTAGTGAAATTACTGTAACACTTTTTTTCCCTTTTAAAAAAACTGAAAGTGATGCAGGCACAGTATTCTCAAGGAGTAAATGAATTTATTTTACCTCAGATAAACTACTTATTTTTTTTTATAACCTCCTCAAAATACTTACTGTGAATTCACACATATCTTTTCAATGTAGGCAAAATCCTGCTATACTGTAGCTGGGATTTAAGAGGACTCCTTTCTACTTTGGGTAAACGCATAATCTAATGAACTCGATCTCTCTAATCTAAGAGAAGGACTGAACCTAATCAGTAACAATTTAATTTTATCCCACATCAAAGCATCTATGGGTGGCAGGAGAGAGAGAAGCATTACGTATAGCAGTCATTTGCCTCTTATCTGGAGTGTCTTTTTTTGTCTTAGACCTTTCTCAGTAATGAAACTGACTTTATAGAAACATTAGTTTCCTGAAAGTATTTAAGGAGGGCCGGACAAAGGGGAAAGCATAAAACTATTTCTACAGTTCGATACAGCTAGATTGCAAAGGATGGGAGCTCTCTGTAATCAGAATGAATTTCACATAGGAACATATCTCAGGTCATACTAAGGTACTGAGATAACAAATATACTATGAAATCAGTTTTCGCAACAGCCTAGTTGAAAAAATAATAAAACGAAGTTATGCAATGCATTTTTGAAAAATTATTACACCCTTCCAGCACAAGTATATCAGTAAGTCACAAGTACAGTAGCAAACCAACCAAAGAATAAAAGATTCTTTCACAAAGCTGCAGGTTTCAAGAAGTTTCAGATAGGATGTGTCACAGATAGTAAAACCCAGGCGTGTTTAAACTCCATAAGAGCTATGTATTCCAATTTCCTTTCAAGAAGCTTTGATGTTTTGTGCCAATTCATTTCAGGGCCCACTGCTTCACTGTAATAGCCCCCACTTCTCCTCTCTCCTGCCCTGGGCCATCCCTTCCCCTGAGCTGAGCTGCTGAACTGTGCAGTCAGGAGGGAACGCTCGACTCCGGCATCCTTTACTCTCTCCTGTTGACATTCATACTTCTAAAAGGTATTTCCTGAGCATAGAAAAAAGAATCAGCATGACCTTAAAGTTGTTTTATGCATGGGTGTCTACTGCCACAAGCAGAAAGCCATCCTTTTTCAACATTGCTCTTAAATTATGCAGCTTTTGCTGCTGCGGATAGTAAATCATTCATAAGTTTAGCATTAGGGAACTGGAAATGAACTATTAGCGACAGTGTGCTCTGATACACCGTAACAGTGTGTGAGCAAAACTGTTATGAAAATATTCATACATTTTCTGTTTAAATACTATACACTGAGTGAACAGTCCAGAAAAGACTTATCCCCCTTGTAACCAAGGCAACGGGAGCCTCAGTTCTACTATGTCTCAGTTCTGGATTTTTCAGTTTTTCTGTTGTAAAATGCATAGGATGCCTGTGTTGTGTAGGCATATACACACATGCTTACAATATTATATATATTATAAAAAATGTGTGTGTATACACATACATATATTTATACACACATATATGAGCATATAAATGGAAATTGTCAGGGTGGAAGTTATAATTTTTTTAAATCTCAAATTCAAAAGCTTAACTAAATAAAAAATTAAGATGTTTTGTATTTGCAAGTAGAGGCCCTTCCACCAGTGAAGCTCATCTACCAAAAAGATACGGATCCATGTTTACTAATGTATTTATGATGTTAAATTATACAATCCTTATGCGGCACTTAGACAAAACTCATGCCAAGTGTTCAAATCCAGTGGGACATGGGTACAGACTCCTAGATATTTTACATAAATAAAACTCAGTAGTGCATGGATGAAGGAAGGAGCTCATAATAGCCATTTGTTAGAGTTGAGCCTCCAAAAATATTTAATAGTGTTTAGGAGAATCTTTCATATAACTTTATGCCATTTCTCCCACACAAAGATTATTTTTTAGATTCATAAATACATTTTTAGAGAACAAAGCATTTGTTTCTTTTGAAGAGGGATATGCCTTCACCCTAAATTACCCATACATTTATCAAATTTTATATATCATATCTATTTTTTTCCAGGATTAAATGGAAAACCATTTTCAGTGAGTGACTAATACATAAATACTTTTGATAGCTGCTACTTCACTCTTCTAATGTCGTTTTTTAGGAAGTTTTTCTGGCATAGTGGGAATTATATCAAAACACTCCTTATCACTCTTCCTTTCTGTAGAACATGCGCACTTCGACTTTTACCACACGCTAATAATTATTTTGTGGAAAACCTCCACAAGAAGATGTTTGCAACATCTACCTGATCTATTTATTTACGAAGCCTGTAACACTATAATATTCCAGAGACACTTATAGATTAGACATTTACCACCAGTGAGTCATCACAGTATCTGCGTTCATTGGTATTTATAACAAACAATGGCAATGCTCAAAAACCCCACATGAAAGCAGACGGGTATCATGGACAGATCATCATTACAGAAGAAAAAGATCCTCAAAATTACATCCATTGGACAGGTATTACTGGAGCAAAATACAATACAATACAAAAAGAATCTGTTTCCATGCAAGTCACAAAAATATGCTGGAATGAGAGATGTCAGAATAAAATTAATTTCATTCAAAACGTTCAAAATAAAGGTGAAACTGAGGAACTCTGCTGACAAGCAACTAAAATGTCTAACAATAGTTAGAGGCTAATACCACTGCAATATAGTAACAATCCTTTCCCTTGCGTAATATTATTTAATATATTCTGTTCCATAGTTCATGTCCCCCTTCATTTCCTGGAGGTTTTTCTCTTTGTGCTTCTTTTGCTGGTACTTTTCTAAGTTCCCTAACAACATGAAATTATTACTATGATTCTATGATTTTCAGGTTTTTGTTTTCCTTCCTGTATTAAAAATCCAAATCTTAAAGACAAAATGTTACTCTCACCAACATCACGTATATCGACACAATAAAATTCATTATTTAAAATTAGATTTATAATATTGTAAAACCTGGATTTAGAGGAGCCCTGTATATCCAAAATCACAGCATACAATAGTATCATACCCCGAAAGCAAGTTAAAAGGTGTTACTTGTGTGACATTCATGATTACTGATGAACTCTCAATGGAGAAAACTAGAATCTTTAAAAACTGATCCAAGTAGATTAAGTATATAAAATATACAGTAACTTCCCATTCACCTTGAAATTTATTTTTATATACAATTTGTAAGAACCTTTCTTAGCCATATGCCAAGAATATGTAGGCTGGCATAAACCAAGGTTATTGTAACTGATTTTCCAAGAAGCTATGCCAGCTTGTACTTGATGAGGACCTCGTACTTTACCTTTTACCCCTTTTGTAATGCTTGGATATGCCATAGTTTACCACAGGTCAGAATTTGTAACTAGAGCTGCCCAGCATGAAGTCCACAAAACAATGGGAGTCAAAAAGAAGCTGTCAGGTTTTGTTTGAGAAACAACTCCTGCTCTCCATTGACATTTCCACAGTATACCTGCACTCTCAAACCACTGACATGGAAACTTCACTTGTGAAATCCTTAACTGTCTAGACTCAAAAAAAATATACTACACAAGGGGATTAGACTTCTTCAGAACTGGTTAAATTCATCAACCTTTCAGAAGTGCAGATTTTTATAGCATAATATTTTTATTTTCCCATGTTCGCAAAGGTAAACTTACTTGTTTATACAGAACTGTCATGATGGACTTTGCTCTGTGTGTTTCAAGCTTCATTTGCTGTAGCCATGGTAAAAATGTAGCTAAGCATCCGACCCTCAAGTTTTGCTTTCTATTCTGATTGCAAAGCTATCCCAAAATTTGCTAACTCACATACATTCTAAAAATGGCATAATCATTACAGAACCTTGGGATTACACAAAAATCTTCACTTAGCCTGGAGCCAGAAAACCCAGGGAAACGTCCATTACTTTGACATCCCTTACGGTGACAGAAGTATGACGGTAGCAGTCTGGGCAGTGGGAACAAACTTTAAAAAAAAAAAAAAAACTAAAATAAAAAAACCACAACCGTGTTCTCTAACAGGTAGAAGTCGAAACCTGGATGCCCAGGATGTTTTGGATGCTTGGGAAGAGACAGCTTGCACTACAAAAAAAATCTCTATTAAACAAAATCATTATTGACTGGAAAGATCCATAAGCATCAACTTTGAGAAGCTTCCCATTTGGAATTCCTCACGGAAGGCTACACTCAATTTAGATTGGTCTATCCAACTTTAATGGAGCTGTTAAAAAAAAATAAAAATCATTCTAACATTTCAGGAATAAACAGTGAAGCAACTGTCTAGGGGGTATTCGTGTGTTAAGATACTGAGCAAGGTCACCAAGCAGGGATCGAGCAAGGTGCTCTGCCTAGACAGTGAGGAACAATTCCTGCCCTGAAGAATGTAAACAAAAGAGATTTAAAGAGAGAGAAAATAAATATCAAAATGAGAAGCAGCTAGCAGGTCAACAGCACAGCAAAAATCTTTAAAACAATATCCAGTTTGCTAGAGCCTGCGTTTTAGAAAGCACTGGGCTTTCAAGAAATCAGTGGGAACTTACATATATTGATCCAAGGTAGGACTTGACATTTCTTCTCTGCAGGTCTGCCAGACCAGAGCACTAAGAATGCTGAAGAATAGCTCTATCATGCTCTCAACTGACAGTGTTTAGTTAAAGACGCAGATGAAAGGCCGACCTTGCCCTCTTACCGCTAGAGAAACCTCACCACTGAAGGAGCACTTTTTTAGCCTTGAACTGCTTAGCAGCTCCCTAGGGTTCAGTAAGCTTATGAAAGGCCAAAAGCATCTTAGAATCTGTGAAAATATGTTTATTTTTCTAAAGTCCTTAAAAATTATGATTTGTAGAATCCATTCATATGTTCTTCCTCCCTCCTGCCTTCTACGCTTCTATTTCTCTAGACTGAGGACCTATCCTCTGATTTTCTTGTATCGTCTCCCTATAACAAAAAATACTACACATGGTATCCTGAGTATGTTCTCCTTATTTAATACATCAGCTATGCAATACTAAACGCCATTTGTGCAGCCTATTTACACAGAAGAGAACGTGTGAAGATTCACAAATAAGGCCCCCCTGGAGACAGAAGTGCTAGGCAAGTCATACATGTTGTATAAACCAGCCTCTGCTGCCTTTTCTAAATTTTATTTGTGGAAGGCTTATTTTTCTGCATCCTTAATAGAATCACAGCACAATCCTGACTGGAAGGGACTTGAGGAAGTAATTCATGCCTAGTTAGGCAGGATGAAACTCATTCCCATGAAGGAGACAGGCATATATTTTCAAAAATTTTAATCCTGTAGCTGCTTCTTTGTAACTCTTAAAAGCTTACCCAGTATTGCGGAGGAATGCACTGTTTCACCAAAAAGCACCCATGCTACTATAAGCATTACACAACCAACACTCCACAAAAGAAATGCCTCTTATCCTAGCAAACAATGAAACTGGGATTATTGATGTTGATGGCAAGGGTGCCACACAAACTGGAGTGGTGCAGGATCTGTGCAGCACAGTGAAGGGTTTATGCCAGCAGTGGGAGAATGCACAGACTTCCAGAACAGAAAGTTTGGGACTTAAAATTTCACTGCTTGGAACATGGAACAAAATTTTAATGGCAAATGATCCAGGAAGCATCCATGTATAAAGAGAAAAGGAGATCGGTCAGCAAGCAATGTGTACCCAAATTAAGATGTATATTGTTAAAGATGAAATTTGGATTGGAAGGAAAGTAGAAAATGGTAGACAAGAGTCAGAGAGCAAATTTGGATTCAGAATACAGCATTCTCAGCTCCGCAAACCAGTATTTGAGTCCTCTCCACAGGATGAAGGGTACTGTTCTAGGTCAAGCTCTAATTCGCTAGTTGTTGTATAGACTCTGAAGCTGTACTTGCAAGACTACCATTATCCATTAGTCTCAACAAATGCTGAAGTAGAAAACTAAGAAATCAGAATAAACATCTACAAAATCAAAACCCACATCAAATAAAAATTAACATGCAGCAAAGGTTAATAAAGATTTTCATTCAATGAAAGGAAGCAGACAGAAAATGAAGAGCGATCCTGACAGTAACAATTATCTGTTATCTCAGTGATAAAAGATGCAGAACTCATCTTTCCTGAAAGATTAGAAGCCATATCACTGGCAGCAGTACAAGCCAAACCCAACACAAGAACGTCTTTGACTGGTTCAATTTCTGGTCTTATTACTTTGAAACTCTCACGAATTTATAACAGATTATAATCGGGAGCATGATTCCTCACTTGGGGGGGGGGGGGGCTGCGGCAGCGGGGGAGGAATAAAAGAAAACACACACAGGTCTTTCCTGCAGATTTCAGGCCTGAGAAGATCCCTGAGAAGATAGTTACTTAAGCCATGTCGATGATCATTAATCCCACATTCAGAATCCTCCAGCAGGACCAACTATGCAGCAAAACTCATTTAATGGGAGTTTTAGGAGAGACGGGTCACCTCCTCCCCCTTCATGCAAGTATGTTTTCTTATACACAAGTTCAAAGCTAATCACGATTTTAATTTATCTTTTATTTAACTATTTATCTATTTTATATTTATCTTTACACTGATACTAAATATATTCATTAGTCTGATACCTTCCAACATAGTAAGTTCAAGAAGAAATTATATCAATTGTCAATTCCCTTTTTATCAGACTAATGAATTATCCAAAATTTCTGTTAAACCTTAGATACTGGTCCTGAATTTCTCCACACAAGAAAAGAAACCAGAGGAGTGATGCCAGAAGAACAGAATAAATTAAACTCTGATATGTTGATTATATAGCTCATTAATCTAAAGCCATACACATTTCACTCAACCTTTAAAATCACTTAAGTTTTAAGCCGAGTTAAGTGTTTCTAAAGCCTAACCCTGAGTTAAATCTTACATTTATCTGCATTTCATTGCAATGCTTATATACAGTTTGATTCAAAATTCCTCCTTAGACCAAAGCTTTACGTTTATTTAATAATACACATCCATATTCTTTATTATATCCTATTAGCAATATATCTATGGTATTATTTTCAACCTGAAAGCCAATTTGCATTTCACTGAAAACAAAGCAGTAAGAGACAAAGACGACTTTCTCTGCACTAAATTAGCTGGGACAGTACTTTGAAAGACATCTATTTTGCCTATTGATGTTGAATTATTAAAAAATAGAAAATTCACAAGACCTGCAAACACTGAGAGGATTCCTGTTCAACAAAAACGTCCGTTGCTTTCAGATAACAAAGCTTCCTTGAGCTACACATGCATCAAATTTCCTGATACTTTTGGGTTTTCCTAAAAACACAGAGCCTCTTATTTTTACATAGCATATACAAATGCAACACCAGTATAACACACAAAGTTAATACTATTAACAGTGTTTGCTTCTAGTGCTCCATGATCCGCCCCAAGGCAAATACATCCAACAGACAGCCTGCCTTCACCCTGGGATGGATGCGGCGTGCCTTGGCGCGAGGCAGAAGCTTGCCAGTTCCCATGGCCTGACTTCCCAACACTCCCACTTTCTGCTCATTAACCAGCTCTACACCAAACATATGCATACTTGTTGACTTGAACTAAAATGAGCTTAGCGTATATTTAACTAATCAGCAAAGAACTCTGAATTTCGGCAGTGCTGCACTGCTATGCTATTTACGCAACAGAGCCACACAGAAAAATAGAAAGGCTTTTTCTTCCCTTCAGCAGTAGGTAATTTTTATTTCCTTAGGGTGACGCAGCACGAACACAAGACACCTAACATGGCTGAAGACGTTCATTTAAACACTGAGGCTGTAGTACAGCTCTCTAGAGCTCCTTAGTACGCTCTCTACAGCTACCTGAAAGGAGGTTGTAGAGAGGCGGGGGTCCGTCTCTTCTCCCAAGTAACAAGGGAGAGGAAACAGCCTCAAGTTGCACCACGGGAGGTCTAGATTGGGTATTAGGAAAAAATTCTTCATGGAAAGGGTTGTCAAGCACTCTAACAGGCTGCCCAGGGAAATGGTTGAATCACCATCCCTAGGCGGATTTAAAAGATGTGCAGATGTGGCGCTCAGGGACATGGTTTAGTCGTGGACTTGGCAGTGCTACATACATGGTTGGATTTCATGATCTTAAGGGTTTTTTTACAACCTGAATGATTCTATGATTCTACAGGGTAACATCACCAACTGGTGCGCCAATAATCACATGGGCAAGGAAAAACAGGTATCTGAGAGGCTTGTGGTTCTGTGGACATCATCACCAGTATCATCTTACAGCCTTACAGTCAAAATACAGCTTCCATTCAAAAAAAAAAAAAAAAAAAAAAAAGGAAAAATTCAAACCAATGAGATCCAAGTCAGGCAGTTTCATCTAACAATCTAAAATCAGGAAGCTTTGGCAGACTTTGTTTCCACTTGTTCTTTAGCTGTTACTAGCTTGCTTCCAGATATCACCAGCCAAGTTGCACTTTTTTTCAAATGAAAAAAATTTACACCAACAGGATTAGAGCTAACAGTAACTGGCAGAAGCTAAAAGGACTCAAAAGGAAAGCTAGTAGAAGGAATAACAAGGAAAATAGAGGAATGCAGTAAATGAATTTTAAAACATGGGAAAAATACAAATGAGAACACTTGAAAACTGTACAAAGGCTATACACTGATCCTGGAAGATGTAGCAACTGCCACAGAATTAGCTTCCAAGGACGGATTTCAGTCCATCCAATCTGCCTCGCAGCATGGCACAGGCTGGAGAATTCACCCATTAAATCTTGCATCTCACCTCCCCAGAAGCTGTGTATTAACTCATCCAACAAGACTAGAATAAGTTTTGACCTGTATTCAGCAGGAGAATATGGTATATCCAGTCTTCCTGTCCAGGTAAGACACCCAAGATTCATCCAGTGTCAATGGAAGAACAAATCCTGCATCTCCTCTCTGTCCCTTGAACTTGTCTGTGTGCACCAAGCATACACATTACTGGGTTACACACCCTCCTCCAACACTTCTGAAAAGGGTATTTTGCCAGAGAGCATGTGCACGCGCACACCTCCTGATTCGTTCTGAACCTGAGCCAAGAAATAGGGAATAGGCCACAACTGTCCGAATTATTCATGCAGCATATTTTCTGGCACAGCTGCAGAGCACACAGAGAGTGGGCTGCAGGCTGGATGAATGGTTCTGGTAGTAGCAACCTTCAATCACCATTTTCCTACAGCTATTCTTAGCCCTTCCTCTGTTACCTTACAAATCCCTAAATTTAGAGGATTACAACATTGCAAACTCTGCACATCTATAAGGAATGTAATGGAAATTTGCACAAAAAGGGTCCCAAAATTAGAGCTTAAATCAACGCTGGATACAGATGTAAATGGAAAGTCCATAATGTTGGAGGGGAAAATGTGTTTAAACATTTTCATATACTGCGTATGATATTTCTTCTGGCTTTTTTTAATGAAACATGTGGATTAATATCCCAAATACTAATTCAAAGAAACATCATTCCCAGTGTCTCAGCCAAGCTTTACGTTTGTATTAATGCCTTCCTGTTTCATGGCAATTGCAGTCATTGAACATTGCAATGCAGTGTTTGGCCAAGATCCGCGCTGGCACCCCTGGCCATGCCAGGCACCATTTCACGTCTTGTGTAGGGCTTCAAAGACCTGGGAAAAGACCTAAAGGTATACTCAAATTTTCTCAGACAATTTTTCTGTCCCTTTAGTGGGAGATGTTTCGTAATTGTCATCTTATTTGCTTTACCTCCTACGCTCTTACCATTATTTGACATTTGTTTTCCTCTGCCGTCTCCTTTTTCCCTTTCTGATGTCTTAGGGAGTCCTGCCTACGTCAGCTAAATGAAGACACTACTGAGAGGTCATTTGATTACCAGACATAAGCATTTACTCACTGAGAAGGAGATCTGATAGCAAGACCTCCTCAACCTTGCTGATAATAACGCAATAGGATCCAGCAGCTAACAATTAAAGTTAGATCAATTCAACCTTGAAACAGCCTGCAATTTCCTAGCAGTGACTGCAGCTGAACCTTGAAACAGTTTACTGGGAAAGACGGAGGACAAAAAAATGCAAGGTTTACCATCAGGCAGAATCTGTGTCACATATTTTTGTAAAGTGAAGGCTTTAATTTACCTTTCGAAGAATTTATATAAAAGTTGTGAAATGAACAGCATTTCTTTCTGGGATCTGCATCTCTTGATCTACAAATATTGTCCTTCACTCCTTTGTGAGCCACACAGAGAAGGTGGTACCTTTTAATGCCCAAATCGTGTTCCTTAGACAAACCTTCCCAGATAACCTGCAGAATGCTTTAAACAAACGTGGAGCACTTGACTGAAGTAAAGCAGATTGCCAGATCTGGTGTAGGAACAGATTATTTCATCCAGTTACGACTGTTAGATCTTTGTTTTGTATTTTTGTGTCTGTTTTGACTAGCGAGCAGGGAATTCAATAAAGGAGTATTTTGCTTTTCTCCGTTACCTGGATTGTCTAAGGATATCACACTGAACAGACAGGACCTGAGCACTACTACCACCCCTCTTCTCCTGGTTTCTAACCACACAACCGTTCAGTGTAATGTCAGTGTGGTCAGTATAGTACCTGCCTGAACCCAAACTGACACTGATTTACTGATTTGCAGGAGGTAAGGCTCGAGCTTCAGTAATCCCATTAGACCCCAAATACTACAAAATCACAAAAAAGAACATTCACCTGCATTTCACTTATTTTCAGAGTGTTACACATAAGGCATGAATCAACCAAAAATCCCACATGTAATATGAATAAATCTTAACCTGGACAAAATATTAGCACTTAAATACGCAGTGATCTACAGCAAACAAGAAGAAAATAACAGGTAGAAGAACATTCTAAGTAATAACACACTAAATTTATCTGTGTTTGTCTTCAAAAGCTATTTCAAAGATAGGAAGCTCTAGTATTCACTTTGTCCGTAAACTCTTATTTCTCCATTCCAACAGAAAAGTCTCCATCTTTTTTGATCTAAAACCTTTTCTCTAGAGGGAAAAAAAATCCTTATAGGAACCTGCTTTTAAAAGATAATCTAGGGATTCTATTTTGTAAAAATAGAGCTGATTTTCAAAAGAGGAAGGAGTCTGACTTAAATTACTCACATCTGCAACTGCAGCTCTCCCCCAGGCATCTGATTAAGCATCTATGGAAATTAAGTAGGCACTTCAGCATTCTGCCAAACTGGACTGAAAAACATGCTTCAATACTTGGATGATTTGGGATTTCATCTTCAAAACAGTTCAGGTCTTAAATACGCTCCACTACAAAACACAGGTTTCTCACTTAGTGTTCAAATTTGGCCCACAATTCTTTGGCAACTTTGTTCAGGACAAGGACAATATCTTCTCTCCTTCTGGCCAGAGTTTGCCATAATGCCACCAATTTTTAGTCCCACATTTCTACCACAGAAGTAACTACCTTTTGAAGGCTGATCAAGTACACAACACATTTTTTATAAAAAAAATTATGCAGAGCCCCAGTCCTGCACTAAGCTTCTGGCTGTGAGGTCCATAAGAAAATGAAGACTTTTTGTCTGAGATATGGTTCAAAATTAAGTGTGCAATGCCCTCTCAGTGTCTCATACCTTTCTATCAGAATCATAAATGAAATTTAACTTCTGCTTTGCAGTTCCTCTTTCATGTCTAAAGATGAATTATATCAGAAACATATTTTAAAACTGCTTAAGACTGCTTTCATTTTATGAAACAAAGTTCAACTACATAGCCCTACAAATCTGTGTACTTGAATTAAAGCCAATTTTTTCATGAAAAGTGCATCAGAGCTAGAATCTGAATGCCCATGGTGTTTATTAAACCATTTCTTTTTCCTTTCTTAAAGGAAAACTATTTTACATAACTCCCTTTTACAATTTCTTGTTCTGAAAACTGTTATTAACATAAATGCTTTATAAAGACGTAAAATACAAACATGTCTGTGATAGTGAGCTACCTACACATTTAATTTCACATTCACATTTTCCTAAATAGCTACTCACATGTGAAAATTTAAACACAAGTCAAGTACAGTCATGATGTCACAACAAGTTCTTATGATTACAAAGTGTTCCTATATACTTAGTGTGTTCCCTGGGAAAAAAAGAAGACCCAGTCCTCCTATCTTTGAGCCAACAATATTATGTTAGCTTAGGCTCTGTAGCAGATAATCCTGAGAAATTAAAACAAGAAATCAGTTTTTCAAAAAATGAGCATGGTTTATACTGTGCACAATATGCAAGCAAAACAAAAACATGCTTGTTACAATCATATTCTAGATGAACTCCAACATTTTTTTTTCCATATCCCTATGAAGACTAAATACCTTGGAGACCAACCAAGTATTAAGGTCCTCTTTCTATCATAGCCAGTGACGAGAACTTCGCTACAGATCAAACGTTTCCAGGTTAAAGTCACGGAAGTGTGAACATGTACTTATAGAACCAGAAAAAAAAAATTACAGTAGACTTTTGCTTACAGGGACCCATCAAAGCATACAATATTGTATACTAGACTCAATATAGGGAAAAGCTAAATGTATATATCAATTTATTTAATATTGTCAGAATAACACAGAAATGGAACTGAACTGCAGAAAGACTTAAGAAATCAAGTGGTACACAATGGCTTTGATATGACTGATTCTTGACAATATGAAATACGGTATTGTCCAACAGTGACAGTATGAGAATCAAAGCATGAGAAATGTCTCTTCTGCCTTTACTTTAACATCCAAACAGGCTACCTTATATGACCAATACATTGTGTCTACTTAAATGCGACCCATTTTCTTTGTTTTTGAAATAGAAAGCAATTGTGCAATGCTGCTCATCCCAAAAATCATCAATTGAAATGAAGAAACATGACACTAGAACAACGAATAGTAATAATTGCATTGTTTAACTATTTTTAGCCTGTTAAATAAAGCTAACATGCCGATAACACGTGACAAACATAGGAACCCTTCCACAGACTAAATGGTGATTTGACATGGCCATTAGATTTGAATTTAATTAAAAGTCATTCAACTCTCTTTATGTCTCCTTCCCACTTCCTCACAGTCCCCAACTGACAAGACCCGCTTTCCCACTGTCCTTGCACTTATACGGGTGCTGGTCTATACTGACCAACCTGTATATATCATATCCCTGCAACTGCATGGGCTAAGCTTCAAGATGTGCACTACTAGTGCATTGACAGAAATCAAAATCCATTTTACAAGAAAATCCCAACAAATCACTAGAAGCATCTATGGCTGCTTTGTTTGCTTGTAAGAAAAAACAAAGCAAGATTTTTTCAGTGAAGACAATTTGCAATACAACAAAAATTCTCACCAACATCTACAGCACATTTTTGCATAAGTCATAACAGTACTGTAAGTGAACAGTCTTCATGAATTCAAGTGCAAAACTGCTAAATTATCCCTACTTACCTTTCCTTCCAAGCATAGTAGCTACTTATTTTTTGCTCTCAGCCAGTTAACCTCACACAGTTTTTCTCACAACTTTTATTTTCCTTATTCTGAAACACCTCGTAAAACAATTAATCATAGTAAGTTATATAAAGCATTTTAAAGACTTCTCTTAGAGAATCCAGAAGCATTTTAACAAGCTTGGCATTTCTTTCAAAAAAGAACATCTATTGAATCACAACTGAGTGTGTGTAATTGTCTAGAAAACATTGTGGAAAAAACCCAAATGTATGTCTCAGTTCAACTAAAACTCAGCGCAACGAGGGTCTACCTATGTCTTAACCCTGCTGTAGATCACGATGAGTCACTGCTTTCTGGAAGAGCAGCCAGAGCACCACCTGCAACTTGCCAGTGGGCTGAAATGTGATTAAGTTATCCAAAGCTTTTCTCCAGCAGGAAAGTCTTCCCTTACACAGAATTACTGCATGAATGCATTGACATAAAACAGTATTTCCAAAGCAAGTATCATTTAGCCTCCACACTGAAAGCTAAGCATAAAAAGAGTAAGAGGGTCTCACCACAACAGCAGTCAATTTGGTTTTCTGTTTTGAAAGGTAGCTTCAGGGAACCAATAGTTACACTGATTTCCAGTCAAGTTCTACCTCTTCTTTTCCCTCACTTTTGCATTAAGAACTGGCCTTGAGCACAGCTGTTAGTTAAAGTTTAATGCATCCCCATAGCCCACATCACATGGGCCACTGTGTGCCATCTAATGGGAGAAAACATCATGGGTGTCTAGTATGTGTTACTCATCTTCTTTGGTATTTTTCAAAACATCAGGCTATGGAATTATCCTCTTGAAATTGCAGAGGAGAATGCAGTTAACAGCCATGCAACTGGAGGTACAATAATTATAAAATATCACATATATTTCGTGTACCCTTCAATGTTCTCACTTTGACAACAGCATCAGTTCCAGAACTGTACAGCTACCCATATATCCTGTAATCAGCAAAAAGCAAGAGTTGTCTGTCCTGTTATCTGCCCTGTGAAAAACCAACAGCAAAAAAAAATAAAAAATGCATGCTGAATGATATAATATCAGTCCTATGAAACATTAATAAGCACAAAGCAACCAGCCAAAGAGGGAAAAGGAGGAAAATAAAATATGCTAGCAGTAGGATTATGTAGATCCTTCTCCCTCGAACGACAAATACAACAGTAAGCTCAGTCTGCAAACAAGGAAAGGAAACTGCAGGTATTTCTTTTACAGATTCTGTCATCTCTGATGACATTCTCTCTCAGGTACCTGACCAACTTACTGTCTATCTTACTAGTTAAACTCAGAGCTGTTATTTTCAATGTGCCTTTAGTTTCAAAGATTAGTGCTGCTACCTGACGTCTGAAAAAGGGCTTCTATATTCAAAAGCCTGTTTATTCCCCCCCGAGTCTTACCAGCTCATTCAGTATAAACTGTACCTTCCACCTCTGATTCCCCCCAGATCTTGCCACATTTGCGCACCGCTCTGAGCCCTTTCCAAGTACGAGTGTTATGGAATGTATCTGGGTTTAGATTCCCCAAAACTTTATGACAACCATAAAGTAATTATGCTTTCTTAAAGCTTGTTCCATGATGGTTTTGCTAGATGCCTCCTAGATTTTACATTATCCGAAACCATGAACAAAAACCGCAAATCTATTCAGGTTCTCTGTATTTTTCATTATTCTATATGTATTTGTCATATCCTTCTCACTGGCCTTTTTTTACAAGAAAATAAGAGATCCATTCAACTTAGTTTCATTAAAGCTATTTCATGCTTTTTAAGAATATAGCAGATCTAGACAAAAGATGTTTAGTCATTCTGAAATTACTACAGATTTAGATAGTACATTTAAAAAATACTTTTGTGATTTTAACTTCCGTATAAAGCATAAAATCTCCTGGACACTGTACTAGAAGAACAAGCTATCCGAGTCTCTGTTTTTCTGATGCTGCTGTTCTTCAGCTGCTAAAAGAAGAAAACTTGTTACCCCTCCCGCTTAATGAATATAGTAAGAACAGGGCAAGACACTAATTTAGGGAGCTGGTACTGTTAAGAGTTTCAAGACAATGTTACATCAGAGGCTCTTTCTGAACCACAAAAGCCGACAAACTTACCAAAATAATGGCAGTTTCCACCTCCTAAGTTAAACAATAAAACATACGTTATTTTTTTTAAGTTAGCTTGCACTCAAGGATTTTAATGAAAACAAATGAAGATGTACGGATTCATTAAGGCTTGCAACATACTTAGTTTTTCTAAATTGCTACTCTTTTCAATAAGCGTGATGCTTTTATTTGCTATTCTTTAATCTTCATAATCCAACCCGTTTTGTTGAACTACATTTTCAAAAATCCTCCCATTCATTTTATTTATTTTTATATTTCCCTGATCACAAATATATTGCAAACACACCCCCACCCCATCAGCTGGCTTTTCCATCATCAGCAACAGAAGCAAAGTTGAGTCATACAGCAGCTCCCTGCACTGAACAAGTGGTCCTGTTCTTCACAGCTACTTTAGAGATCTTCTTTCTGTCTGCAGCCTGTCAAGATCTCCACTCTCAGCTGGACACTTACGGCTCTCAAAGGGAAGGACGAAAAGCAGAAAAGCCACTTTAGAAGGTGGAATTTTACTGTATCAAACCACAGCAAGTCCATCTTGGATCACCTTCGGAATGCAGCGCAATGCACTGCAACTGACCTCTTGGTGGTTTTTGTGTTTCGTTTGTGGTTTTTTGGTGGGATTTTTATGGGTTGGTTTTTTTGTTTGATTGTTTTTAAAAAGATGCTTATAGTGGTTTAAAAGAATCCTTTTACTTAGCGTTTGGAAAGCACAAGGAGCGTGCACAAGGGCAACTATGGTATTTCAGGTGATGGGTAGACACTTCCAATGTGGATCAGTGATTTCCCTAAAAATGATACTGACTGCCTATACTTGTATGAACATATTTTAACTGTAAAGACAATCCAGAGTCATTTCTTCCTCACAGATCAATAGTGGAGAAGAAAGAAAATGTGAAGCAAATAGTAGCAGTAACTATATCAGAAACAGTAGTCAGGCAGGTTTAATAAAACTGTTAATTGGATATGTCGCAGCTACTTTGATGACAACAAGGAGAAAAAACAAAACCAAAACAAAACACAGAAATGAAACACAATGCGTGATGATGGTACCAGGAAATTCACCCAGTAACTGCATTAGTGCTAGTGTTCTGGCATTTCCGTCTTTTATTTAATCAATCTTTCATCTTACATTCCATGCTGAAATGCACTTGCCTTCTACCTTAGCACACTTTTACAGCCATGTACTGCTGGTTTCTATAACCAGTAATGGATACACATCCAACACATGGCTTATGCAATTCCCAGAGTCTTTTCCAGACAAACTAATTTTGTCTAAATAATTAGTTGCATTTTGACACGCATATTTGTTCTCTTCCTCTTTCCTTAGAGCCAAGCTTTTTTCTGAGTGCGTTAATAACAGTGAAAATAAGCTGTTAACTGGCAACTAAGCACACCTGTAGAGCAAGAGTGTTAATTATCAAGCTATACCAAACATTTACAATTTCACTGTGACTTCTGCCTTTAATTTTGCAAAAGTTGTTCATCTCCCATGAAACCACGTGTTTGCTTACACAGATTTCCAAAAGAAAAGGTATTCTAATTTTACTAACTGATGTTCTTGTTACGAATTATATACCTGGTATGTTATTTTGCAGGGCAAAACATAGCTGCAGCTCAGTAGGCATTACCCAATGCCAAATCCTCATCAAGTACAATAGAAATTCAAGAGCATAACCCACAATTTTGTGCCTCAAATGAAGCAACCGCAGTCAAGCGCAACGTATGAATTCAGGCAGACCAAAAGAACAGAGGACACTGATAGATGTAAATGACTGGAAATCCTTATACAGCTGCTTTTTAAATTCTTTGCTGTGAGCAACTGACTCCAACAAGACCATTAGATAGGAAAGCCAAAAGGATCAAAATTCAGAATTTTAGACATAAGCACATTTCAGTAGGATCAATTATGATAGTGAAGTAAGCTTACATAGAGTTTCTAAGTGTTGATGATAATATTCAAAGTTAACAAAGCAAATGAGAGTACAAAAGGTTTCTGGACATCATTAAGTGCCAGAGGAATTATTTTTTTTCCAGTAATCCAAACAAATGTAATTGCCTGTGTCAAGGATTTCCAAGAGCAGATGCAATTAAGGCACCACTGTCCTAAAAGAAACAGAAAAGGGTTTCCATTATTCAGGAATCTCAGAAGCCCTACTAACATGCACTATTTCTGCAATACTTATGACTGCATAAGTACATATAAATCACTTACATTTACTTATTACTCACACTCCTGGCTTCTGATAAAATTGCTTTTCAAAGCCTAATAAAGCATCATGGATCGCGTCTAGACTGATGCTTCAAATTTACTGTATGCAGAAAATGTAAAAATGTTACAAATTTGTTCTCAGCTCAGAAATGGCTCTAACAATTTCGTGATTTTGCTAAAAAAAATCTTAACCTAAAATTAGTATTCTGTGTGTGGGCACACCACTGTATTTTTAATTTCTTGAACAGACTAAAAAAATTTCTGTATACTAACCTTAATCTTCTATGGCTAAGTTCTACGGAAAAAAAAAAGAAACAGCAAAATTCACTCCAAGTGATAAAAAAAAATCATATGCATACCTGCAGCAAATGAGTTTGCAGACTGATCCCTGTCACTCCTTGTTCCATTTGCCTTGTTGCATATTTTGGAAGACAGCATCCCTCTCTTCCATTAAGGAAGAGAGGAAAAAATCTCAAGTGAATGTTTCTCCGTACTGCTAATGCACTGGAGCTGCTGGAGGTGAAAGCGAAAGCTAGTGTGTGCCACCTTTTCCTGACACATGGGAGAAAATTTGACATCAAAGACTTGCAATCTCTCAGATGCAGTATCTTTAAGAAAAGTTATCGCACTGGCAGATTTCAGCAACTGATTAAAAAGTGACCCGAGGCACCTGCTACAGACCAGGCAAAGGAGAGAGGGAGCTGAATGCTCATCACATCCCCTATTTTCTGGGCACAACCCTCCTTTCAATTCACATTTTGCCAGTCCCATGGCTGGTCAGCATGGCTGTCTCCAGAGCTGTCCCCAATAGCTAGAGTATGTCCTTTTAAAAAACGTTTTTTCTATTACCCTACACAAGGGTAATCAATCTTCAACCTTACTCTCCAGGCTCCCATCCTTACTAAACCAGAAAAGGACAAGAAAAAACAGGATGACCAAGACCATAAGAATGAATGTGTATGCAGAGAACTGCAGAAATCCAAAATTACCGGAGGTCTGGGGAGGGATGAGAATGACAAGAGAATTGCAGAGATGCCTGAAGACAAAACTGGGGGGTGGGGTGAGGGGGGATGTGGAATCAGTGAAGGAAGGAAATCAGAAGAGAAAGAACTTTGGGACATATAGGATGGTAAGATAGGAAAACTTCAAAGAAAGGAATCAAAAGAATAATTTAAAGATAATGGATACATGACATTTCAGAACATATATTCTTAAAACTCAAATTGTTCTTGTTCTGCAGTTTAATTGATTGAAGTTCTGTCATTTTGTAATTAAAAAGCCACATTAAACACACACTAATGATAATCAGAGGGAAAAGGATCTCACAATCTGATATTACATAAAATCACTTGGACTCTTACAATAAGCAAGCTAAATTTAAAATAATCAATTCCATAATGGTTGAACTATCACTCAACAATTGGAGGGTAAGTCAGGCATAACTCTTTATAGAACATTATTTCTACGAAGGTATGATGCTTATGAAGCTTGATGGTGTTTTGGGGATGCATTACTTTCCTGTCCTGTTTCAACAGCAAACAGGAGGATGTATGCTCTAGTCTTTGGATTTTATACCACAACCACCATGACCAATATTACAGTGTTTGTAAATCAAAAGCAATAGTGAAGTCCTCAACAGATTTAGTGGAGGTTGTCATGTTTAAGAAATAAAAGCACTGTTTAGGGTAGCATTTTATATGACATGCTTTTTGAAAGCAAGATAAGGGTGGCAAGAGGGGGCTTTTCACATTGAGACATCATTTGTCATGAAAGGGCTTTCTCAAAACCAGAAGTCTAGAAGCATTTGTAGGAGTTCAGATTTCACTGATTTGGTTTGGAAGACTGTTCCATAGCTGAATCATTACCACCAAGAGTGTTTTATGCCCAGTTCTTTCAGTGTTAATCCTGGGCTTTGCTAACTGCATCGTGCCAGAACGGCACACCTATGGGATGGTTCACAATCCGACTCATTCTTTCCACCGCAAATGCTTATACAAAATTTTTTCCTGCATGGTCCAAGAGGAATAGCGCTATAATCACTTGTAACTCTTTATTCCTTGGGTCCTTTCCATGTATGAATAATGGATAAATATTTAAATCTATTGTATATTTCTTTAAAAAAAAAAAAAGCAGACAGTTTGCACTCATATATGTTCAGCTCCTGCTAACTGTAAAACAGCTAATATTCTGTTCACCTCAGTAAAGATTCCTAGCTATGCTTTCTAATGCAAACTATAGATAGGTAAAATATCACCTGCAGAAGAAAATGTGGCTATAACACCCAACATAAATAGTGGAATATTCATGCTCTAGAGATCATGTATGGACTGGTTTTAATTCCAGGTAACTAACAACAAGAAAAGCTGAACTTTTAAGTGAAGAGCTACAAAAATGCAAGGTATTTTTACCCACGCTTACATTTTAATGAAATAAAATGTCTTCAATCAAGTTCAGTTAGACTGAAGTATGTAAGGTTTTACGAAGATGAGAGTATGTGCAGTAATACTGATACCCAGTGAGTAACTTGGAAAGTGGAATATTCATATGAGAACACTTTTTCCCCCATATTCAGGAAATGTGAATGTATCATGCAATACATCTGCTATTTTGCTGTAGTAAGCTATATTTCACCAAATTTTTAAACTAGTTTCTTACTACATTGCACAGATTGAAGGAAAAACTGATCAGATACACCAGTCAAAGCAGACTGCATTCTCTTAATCCACTTAACAATTTAAACTGTACTTGGCCTGATTCAAGAAGTGTAAATCACAGTAGCCCAATTAAGTGTTATGCCCATTTACATTAGCTGGAATCAGGCCTATGAAGGCTTCCTTTTTAAGTAAACCTCAGTAAGTTTGAAAACATTCAAAAAATAACAATACTATTAGACACAAGACCAACTTCCCTTATTCAAGTCATTAAGTACAGAACTCAGTTGAGAAGATTATTTTTTTCCTCCACATGATGCAAAACTTCCCTTACTTTCTCCTCCCTTAGAAGGCACAATTTCTAGGCTTCAACAATCCACATTGGACTTAGGTTGTCAACCTGAAAGTAAAAGATTTCATTACCGGTTTCGCAAGAGGTAATGAATGATGTTTGCCTTTTAAATGTGTTTTGGATAGAGGAGAAATAAAAGGATAAGCCATCCATGACTGCAAGACGGCACACGATCAGAATCTGATGTGATACTGCATGGATCCTAACCGTCCTGCCCCCACTGCTGGCAAGGCTGCAGGGGCAGGGAGGGACTTCACAACCATTTCTGTACTAACAAGAAGTGATTACAATATTGATTTTTCATGGGGCTACTTACATGAGTAAACATTAATCAATTTGTGTTAGGGTTGCAAACTAAGATCAAAATAATTATTTGACAAATAAGGCTTGCTTGCAGCTGACTCACAGCCTACATCACAAGTCGCGAAGCATAGTTAGTAGAAAGCTAAATTCTTCACCCTTTTAATACTGCTTTTTGTTTTCCAAATGGCACACAATCAGCTAAGACAGTAAATCAACACGTTTTTCCTTTGGAAATTAAGTTGGGATATATGACTTGTTCCAGGCCTTTCTTATTTCTGAGGTGTTTGGAAGACTGAATTCCTCATCATCCACACTTAGGAAGATCCTGTCTATTCTGTTTAAAAATATTTCACATGTGGTTAATCAACGCATATTTTAGTTACAAAGTCTTTGTTTAATATACAGATAGCCAACACTGCCTTTTGCATTAAAAAAGGGATGTCATTAATTTAAAAATCACATTAATCTGTCAGAAAAGTTTTTAATGTATTAGAGCCTCACCAAAAAAAACCTGAAATTACACAGAAGAAAGATTTGAGGGAAAGTATTTCTATTTTTCCAGGTTGAATAATTGAGAGTTTGTGTTTTGTTCCCCTACAGCAGTCTCCCAGTTGTTTGGGTGGATTTTTATCAAAGCATTGGAAAGAAAAGCACTTAGATGGCAACAATAAAAACACAAACCTTGGAAAGAAGACCAAGCAACATGCACAAGACCTGAAGTTTACATTTTCTTCTACGAACAGATTCAAAATGGACTGTGTCGAAAAACAAACAAAAAAAAACCAATCCACCAACAAGCAGTGTAGGAATGACCAATTTACAGTAAAAAAAAAAAAAAAAAAGGAGGAAGATTAAAACAAAGGCTTCTTTTGTGCCAACACATGTTAGGTCTCCCATTAAAAGAAAAAAGAAAAATTAAATATATGCATTAGTCCTCCTTATATTGGCTATATTTATCCCACCCACTTATTATCCAGAAATGTAATAGAAATAAGTTTATCTACAGAAGCAAGAAACAGAACTGCTTAGCTTTCCCCCCCCGCCTTAATAAAGGGCTGTCTCCATACAGCTACCGACAACTGATGAACCTCACACCAAGAGGTGCTGAACATGCTTCTTGTATCTATAGTACCTCAAACTCTTTACAAACTGAGATAAGCATAAGTAAGCTTTAAAAACCTCCTGACTTCATGCTCTTAGAGCCTTGGCAGATAATTGTTACAGCTAGTGATTTATCCTATCATCATGAGGCAAACCTGTCTTAAGTTCAACATAAGTCAAAACCAGATTTCTTTGTAGTGTATTTAAGCTAAAGCATTTAACCTATTAACTTACCTTAGCTAGAAATCCAGTACTTAAGTCTATGCCTTTGCACACAGTCAGTATCAATATCAGTATTAAGTGGAAATGAAACAACTTAACATAAAAGCAAAGACTTCCTCCAAAACAGTGAGTCAGTTTTTAAAAGACACAGGCTCTCACTGGAAATCAGTATTTTCAGGACTACAAGGTAAAATTAACACAACACCCACCTCAATGCAGTAAACAAACAAAAAACACCCACCCAAATTCAATTAAGAAAAATAAGGGTAAAATTTTAAACAAGCAACTAGTTCACTGCTTAGAATGTTAAGTCTGACAATTTGGCTTTATTTACCTATTTTTCATAAAGGTATGCATAAATCAACTCTAGAAAAAAATCAGCCTTCCATAACTTGCAATATTCAGTATGTTTCACACAATGCCTAAGGAGAAAAAAAAACCCTAAAAAAAAAAAAAAAGCCTACATCTTTGATATCAGGAAGAAAACCACATCTAAACTGTTCAGTGTAACTAAACGTGTGACACAAACTAAGGCAAGAAGTGGAAATTGTCAGAATTCTGTGGAACATTAAGGAGGGTGACAATTTACAACCACTGAGCAGCAGCACCACGGTGTTTACAGTGGCTCTCTACATTAACCAATAGTTTCATAATGAAAAATATCAACCTGTCACACTTAACAGTCCGACAGAACATAATCCAAATTCAGAGCAAGTTCATAATACGCACTTACTCAAGTTAATAGAATGTGTTCATAAACATGGAGCTAGCACCAAGTTATATTTTGCTGGAAGTTATTTCATTCTAAGAAAGTCAAAACACCTTTTAGGAAATGAAACAGAGAACTGGTGTCATCTACACACTCAGAGATTATTAGGTGAGCATTTGAGACAAAAACACCATGTAAAACAACCATGAACTCTGACATTTATTCTAGTTCTGATACTTTGCTACGCATGCTTACAAGACCCTGACAGCATTCTGGAAAGATCTGGACAGCACTCAACATGGTGTTATTCACAACATAAGCAGCTTGTTGTTGAATGAAATAACGTGTATGTGTGTATATATAGATAGCATGGGGAATAAACAAGAGGAGTTAAAGACATGCGCACGCCTCCAGGGCTGTGATCTTATTGGCATCACAGAGACATGATCATAGAATCATAGAATCTTCGTGGTTGTAAAGGACCTTTGAGATCATCGAGTCCAACCATACACACACAAAAAAAAAAACCCTACAATATCTGCCACTAGAGCATGCCCTGAAGTGCCAAATCTAGACGTTTCTTAAACACCTCTAGGGATGGTGACTCATCCACCTCCCTGGGCAGGCTGGTCCAGTGCCTGACCACTCTTTCAGTAAAGTAATTCTTCCTAATATCTAACCTAAACCTCCCCTGCCGCAACTTCAGACCATTTCCTCTGGTCCTGTCATTATTCACCTGGGAGAAGAGGCCAACCCCCACCTCTCTACAACCTCCTTTCAGGTAGCTGTAGAGGGCCATGAGGTCTCCCCTCAGCTTCCTCTTCTCCAAACTAAACATGCCCAGCTCCCTCAGCCTCTCCTCATGTGACCTGGTCTCCAGACCCCTCACCAGCCTGGTAGCTCTCCTCTGGACACGCTCCAGCACTTCAATGTCCCTCTTGTACAGAGGGGCCCAGAACTGAACACAGTACTCGAGGTGAGGCCTCACCGGTGCCGAGTACAGAGGCACGATCACTTCCCTGCTCCTGCTGGCCACGCTATTCCTGATACAAGCCAGAATGCTGTTGGCCCTCTTGGCCACCTGGGCACACTGCTGGCTCATGTTAAGCTGGCTGTCCACCAGCACCCCCAGGTCCTTTTCTGCTGGGCAGCTTTCCAGCCACTCTTCCCCAAGCCTGTAGGGTTGCTTGGGATTGTTGTGACCGAAATGCAGGACCCGGCACTTGGCCTTATTAAACCTCATACAGTTGGCCTTGGCCCATCGATCCAGCCTGTCCAGGTCCCTCTGCAGAGCCTTCCTACCCTCAAGCAGATCAACACTCCCACCTAGTTTGGTGTCGTCTGCAAACTCACTGAGGGTGCCCTCAATCCCCTCATCCAGATCATTGATAAAGATACTAAACAAAACTGGCCCCAAAACTGAACCCTGAGGGACACCACTGGTGACCGGCCGCCAAGAAGATTTCACCCCATTAATCACAACTCTCTGGGCACGGCCATCCAGCCAGTTTTTTACCCAGCGAAGAGTACACTTGTCTATGCCATGATTCGCCAGCTTCTCCAGGAGAATGCTGTGGGGGATGGTGTCAAAGGCCTTACCAAAGTCCAGACAGACAACGTCCACAGCCTTCCCCACATCCAGAAGGCGGGTCACATGGTCATAGAAACAGATCAGGTTGGTTAAGCAGGACCTCCCTTTCCTAAACCCATGCTGGCTGGCCCTGATCGCTTGGCTGCCCTGCATTTGCCATGAGAGCTCACTCAAGATGATCCTCTCCATGATCTTTCCTGGTACTGAGGTCAGGCTGACAGGCCTGTAGTTCCCCAGATCCCCCTTCCGACCCTTCTTGTAGATGGGCATCACATTAGCCACCCTCCAGTCATCTGGTACCTGCCCCGTTGACCAGGATTGTTGATAAATGATGGAGAGAGGCTTGGTGAGCTCTCCTGCCAGCTCCCTGAGTACTCTTGGGTCAATCCCATCCGGCCCCATAGACTTACACGTGTCTAAGTGCAGAAGCAGATCACTGACTGCTTCCTCCTGGATTATGGGTGTGTTGTTCTGCTCTCCATCCTTATCTTCCAGCTCAGGTGGCTGAACACCCTGGGGACAGTTGGTCTGACTATTGAAGACGGAGGCAAAGAAGGCATTATCTCAGCCTTCTCCTCGTCCTTAGTTGCAACTTTTCCCCCCACGTCCAGTACGGGACGGAGATTCTCCCTGACTCTCTTTTTGTTGATGTATTTTTAAAAACTTTTTTTGTTCTCCTTTATGTTAGTGGCCAAGTTGAGCTCCAGCTGGGCTTTTGCCTTCCTTGGGATGGCTCTTGTGACTGGAGTGTTCGAATGGAAGGATACAAGCTCTTCAGGAAGGACAGGCAGGGGAAACAAGGAGGGGATGCCACCCTCTATGTCAATGACCAGCTGGAGTGCATGGAGCTCCACCTGGGCATGGATGAGGAGCCGACTGAGAGCCTTTGGGTCAGAATTAAAGGGAGGGCAGGGACACATGACATTATAGTAGGTGTATGCTACAGGCACACCCAACCAGGAAGACCAAGCGGGTGAGGCCCTCTATAGACAGATAGGAGCAGCCTCACGTTCTCAAGCCCTGGTCCTCATGAGGGGTCTTCAGCCACCCTGATATCTGTTGGAGGGACAACACAGCAGGGCATAAGCAATCCAGGAGGTTCCTGGAATTTGTCAATGATAACTTCCTTCTTCAAGTGATATAGGAGTCTATGAGGAGAGATGCTATACCGGACCTTGTTCTCACCAACAAGAAGGGGCTGGTGGGGAACATGAAGCTCAAGGGCAGCCTTGGCTGCAGTGACCACAAAATGGTAGAGTTCAAGATTCTTAGGGCAACGAGGAGGGCACACAGCAAGCTCAATACCCTGGACTTCAGAAAAGCAGACTTTGGCCTTTTCAGGGATCTGCTTGGCAAAATACCATAGGATAAAGTCCTGGAGGGAAGAGGGCCCCAAGAAAGCTGGTTAATATTTTCAGGGATCACCTCCTCCAAGCTTAGGAGCAATGCATCCCAACAAATAGGAAGTCAGGCAAAACACCGAGAGGCACGCATTGATGAACAAGGACCAAACACTAAAAGGAAGCCTACAGACAGTGGAAGCAAGGACAGGTAGTCTGGGAGGAATACAGAGAAATTGTCCAAGCAGCCAGGGATGAGGTTAGGAAAGCTAAAGCCCAGATAGAGTTAAATCTGTCCAGGGACACCAAGGGCAACAAGAAAAGCTTCTACAGGTATATCAGTGATAAAAGAAAGACTAGGGGAAAAGTGGGCCCTCTCCAGAAGGAAACGGGAGACCTGGTTACCCAGGATATGGACAAGGCTGGGGTACTCAATGACTTTTTTGCCTCAGTCTTCATCGGCAAGTGCTCTAGCCACACTGCCCAAGTCGCAGAAGGCAAAGGCAGGGACTGGGAGAATGAAGAACCACCCATTGTAGGAGAAGATCAGATTCAAGATCATCTAAGGAACCTGAAGCACAAGTGCACAAGTCCATGGGACCTGATGAGATGCAGCAGTGGGACCTTAGGGAACTGGCAGATGAAGCTGCTAAGCCACTATCCATCATATTTGAGAAGTCGTGGCAGTCCGATGAAGTTCTGACTGACTGGAAAAGGGGAAACATAACCCCTATTTTTAAAAAGGGAAAAAAGGAAGAACCTGGGCAACTACAGGCTGGTCAGTCTCACCTCTGTGCCTGGCAAGATCATAGAGCAGATCCTCCTGGAAACTATGCTAAGGCACATGGAAAATAAGGAGGTGACTGGTAACAGCCAACATGGATTCACCAAGGGAAAATCATATCTGACATCTGGTGGCCTTCTACGGCAGCATTACAGCATTGATGGATAAGGGAAGAGCAACTGACATCATCTACCTCAACTTGTACAAAGCATTGGATGTTGTCCCACACGACATCCTTGTTGCTAAACTGGAGAGACATGGATTTGACAGATAGACCACTCAGTGGATAAGGAATTAGCTGGATGGTCGCACTCAGAGAGTTGCAGTAAACAGCTCAATGTCCAAGTGGAGACCAGTGATGAGTGGTGTTCCCCATGGGTTGGACAGGCGCTGTTTAAAATCATGTTGGTGACATGGACAGTGGGATTGAGGGCACCCTCAGCAAGTTTGCCAATAACACCAAGCTGTGTGGAGCAACTGACACAACTGGAGGGAAGGGATGCCATCCAGAGGGACCTTGACAGGCTTGAGAAGTGGGCCCATGTGAACCTCATGAAGTTCAGCAAGGCCAAGTGCAAGGTCCTGCACCTGGGTCACAGCAATCCCAAGCACAAACACAGGCTGGGCGGAGAATGGATTGAGAGCAGCCCTGAGCAGAAGCACTTGGGGCTGTTGGTTGATGAGAAGCTGAACATGACCCAGCAATGTGCGCTTGCAGCCCAGAAGGCCAACCACTTCCTGGGCTGCATGAAAAGAAGCCTGGCCAGCAGGTCAAGGCAGATGATTCTGCCCCTCCACTCTGCTCTGATGAGACCCCACACGGAGGACTGCATCCAGGTCTGGAGTCACCCAACATAAGAAGGACATGGACATGTTGCAGCGAGTCCAGAGGAGGGCCACAAAGATGATCAGAGGGCTGGAGCACCTCTCCTATAAAGACAGGTTCAGAGAGTTGGGGTTGTTCAGCCTGGAGAAGAGAAGGCTCCAGGAAGACCTTATAGCAGCCTTCCAGTACTTAAAGGGGACCTACAGGAAAGAGTGGGACAGACTCTTTATCAGGATAGTGATTTAGATTAGATATTAGGAAGAAATTCTTTACTGTGGGGGTGGCGAGACACTGGAACAGGTTGTTCAGGAACGTTGTGGATGCCCCATCCCTGGAAGTGTCCAAAGCCAGGTTGGATGGGGCTTTGAGCAGCCTGGTCTAGTGGGAGGTGTCCCTGCCCATGGCAGGGGGGTTGGAACTAGATGATCTTTAAGGTCTCTTCCAACCCACTCTATTCTATGATAGTTTTTTTTCCAATACGGAAACAAATAGAAAACAACAATATGCAATAAACTTTCTTAAGTGTTGCTTTCTCATAAATGACAGTGGCTTTTTGTTTTTCTCTAGGTAAACGGCATGCAATTGCAGCTTTTTCTTATGCAAAAACATGCAGCAGCATCCTTATGGCTACATCTGCACTCATATGCAGAACAGGCCACAAAACAAATGCTGAAGCCATGCAGTACAGCACGCACACTAAATGCTCTTCTCTCACAAAATGGGGCTGTCTTATCCATAGCCCATTTTAGGGTTGTCCCTGGTCCATGGCTTTCCCTGAGTTGTGCCTTGTTTGGGCTGCTGACACTGGCCAAATGCATGCCAAGGAGCCCACTAACAATAAAACAGTGCCACAACCTTGGGACAGCATTTAAGTTCAGGCACTAAGTCACTCAGACAGCAGGTACAGCCATAGCCTTGCTGACCCCAATGAAAGGTTTTCAAGTCTCAGAGAGCCCACCACAGTTACATTTGCAATTTTCCTATTTTCCTATGCAATACAAATATTTGGGAAATTAGTTCCTTGACAACAATTTTTATGTTCATGAAGAAAATGTAGACATTTTTATTAGAGCAATGAATCAAGAACCATAAATTATGGTTTTTATGCAGCTATAGCTACATTTTAAAGAGATGATAAGTTTACAATCTCTACTCTTTTGTTATTTCTAGTGGGAAAAATAACTCTTAGCAAACTACCCACTCAAAACAGACTCCAATCGGTAATCTAGCAGAAGAATAACATGATCAACTGATCAGATCAGCTGTTTTTAAAATGCATCTTAAATAAAGAAAACACACAGCTTAACAAGCGCACCTTTTGGAGCTGGAACTTTGCAGCCTAGCACTACAAAGCTCACATGCTCTTGAGAGAGCGAAGGAATCCCATAAAGATGGGCATATGCCTTTTTGTGACAATAAGGATCCAAAGGAAATTGCTGGTTTTGTAATTTTTTTTATTGCTACTTTGCCAATACTCAGCATCTGTAATATCCAATTTAGTGAAGCCCTTGATTTGGGGCACCTAGTGAGTGATCATTTTTGAGCGTTCTTTCAGCAGGATCCCTACGTTCCTCGCTGCTCCCCAACAGAGTGCGGCTGATCCACTCCACTCACCATAAGGTGCTGTGGCTTCAGCTGTCACAGTCATTCCTGGCAAACTCTTCTCTCTTACTGTGGTTACTCTATCCGACAAGGATCAGTCAATGTTTTCTTTTTTTAAAGATGCTGCTGGTCATTCCTGGAAGAAAATGAGTTTTACTGTTGCATGCTTTGGGCTCATCTAATTACAGTACTAGCCTTCAGGGAATTTTTAAACTAATGACATTGTATTTGTCAAGCATATAAACTTTTAATCTGATTTTTCAAGTGGATCCTAGCCAATGGATCCTTGCCACCATAGCACTTAACAAAACACATCTGACTGTCCTCCATGCAATATTTAGGTGGCCTTATTATCAAAATGTTAATTTTTGTTACCTAATATCTTTCTCTGGTGGTCAATACAAGGCATATAGGTATATTGACAATGTTATTAAAGTTTTTATGACTAAAAGTCAACAAGTCAAATTATACGTGCGTAAATACAGCTTCACAAATGAAGAGGCGCGCACCTTAAGAAATCTGAATCAAAACACTATCTGAACAACTCCTCAGTTTCTCTGCTGATCTCATGATTTATTGTATGCCAGCATCAAGAAATACCAGGCCAACAGTACAGTTGTTTGGGGTTGTTGGTTTTTTTTTTTCCTATTTCAACATGCTATTCTTTATTTTCAAGATTTTTTCCATTTACAGTGCTAATACAGAGACCAAAAATCCAAGTTATTAATTACATCACAATGACTCCTTAACCCCCCCCAAAATGCAAACAGCTCAGATGATCCATCAATCACATACTTTGGGGTACTTCCTTAATTCTAAAGGACAAATAGTGCACTATTTCAACCATTAAGTTTGGCTTGACTGTACTAATTGGGTCTTTTGGACAAATAATGCTGGATTCACATTTCAATTTCAAATTCATTTCAATTATTACTGCTTCTCCAGAACACACACAAGCTGCAATTCTGCCATGTAGAAAGCTTGATGACTACACTTCAAAGAAAAGATCCTCTCTTATTTTCACCTTTCAAACCTACCTTTAAACATAACTATTTTTTTTCAAAACTCCATGCCAGTTCAGGGCAAAATTTGCTAAATAAATTATGAAATACAGGTATTAATGTCCATTGAGCAACAGGTATCAGCATACCAGTCCTCCCCAGACTTAAAACAATACAGTTGGGACATAAAACTGTGTAAAAGTAACATAACACAAAATACTGGCACAATTAAGACAGCGGTCCTAACTGTCTACATCCAAACCAGACTTAGCCTCAGTCACTTTTCATTTTCTCCCCAGTACTAGAGGGTATCATGAGAAGAAGGAACAGCTCTTCATAATAAGATAGAGAGATATGACTCGCCATTTGCCTCAAAATCTAAATCCATACATCCTGTCAGCAGAACTTGGAAACCTAACACCGACTTTTTCAAAACAAGTAATAGGATTCCTAGGTGTTGCAAGGGATGACTGGAACGCATACACTTCTAACGTGAGTGACTACATGTTGAACTAACAGTCGAGGGCTTGCACTTCCAATGAGGACTCACAATCTGACTGCAGTCTTTTAACACAACTACTCAGAAGTTTTATCATGACACCTGGAAGACAGCACAGAATCATAGAATTGCCTAGGCTGGAAGGGACCTTTCAGATCATCAAGTCCAACCACGAACCTAACTCTGACAAAAACCATCACTAAACCATATCTCCAAGCACCCCATCTACCCATCTTTTAAATACCTCCAGGGATGCTGACTCAACCACTTCCCTGGGCAGCCTGTTCCAATTCTTAATAACCCTTTCAGTGAATAAATTTTTTCCTAATATCCAGTCTAAACCTCCCTTGGTGCAACTTGAGGCCATTTCCTCTCGTCCTATGGCCCGTTACTTGGGAGAAGAGACTGACCCCCACCTCTCTACACCCTCCTTTCAGGTAGCTGTAGAGAGCAATAAGGTCTCCCCTCAGCCTCCTTTTCTCCAGGCTAAACAATCCCAGCTCCCTCAGCTGCTCCTCCTGAGACTTGTTCTCCAGACCCCTCACCAGCCTCGTTGCCCTTCTCTGGACCCGCTCCAGCGCCTCAATGTCTTTTTTGTGGTGAGGGGCCCAAAACTGGACACAGTACTCAAGGTGGGGCCTCACCAGTGCCGAGGACAGGGGGACGATCGCTTCCCTAGTCCTACTCACCACACTGTTCCTGATACAGGCCAGGATACTGTTGGCCTTCTTGGCCACCTGGGCACACTGCTGGCTCGTATTCAGCCACCAGTCGACCAACACCCCCAGGTCCTTTTCTGCCAGGCAGCTCTCCAGCCACTCTTCCCCAAGCCTGTAACGCTGCACGGGGCTGTTGTGACCCAAGTGCAGGACCCGGCACTTGGCCTTGTTGAACCTCATACCATTGGCCTCGGCCCATCCATCCAGCCTGTCCAGATCCCTCTGCAGAGCCTTCCTACCCTCAAGCAGGCCGACACTCCCACCCAACTTGGTGTCATCTGCAAACTTAATGAGGGTACTGTGCTACTTTCACTGAGTATGCAATCAATTTTAAGAAAACACACAGGTTTCAGGCACTGACATCTACATTTCTGTAAAAAAAATATTTAAAAAAAAAAAGTGTTACTTGAACTCTTCTACAAGGACTCCAGTATTTCAGGATCACATCCTACTTGGCCTCTCATCCCATGAAGAGGTGCCCTTGTAACACATGTCCATGCTACACAAAGCTTTATCACCATTTTTGATCTTATTGCCAGAGAAATGGGCATTTCCAACCTTTTCTTCAATACCACTGATATTCCAGCTGATCACAAACAAGCTGACATGGAGGAAGATCACAGAGGCCCTGTATCACTGTCTATATAAACCGTGCACAGTTAATTCAATTTCAATGGAAATGACATGGAACTTCTTTTAGATACTAAACTCAAATATCAAAATAATCTGTAACAATGACAATTAATCCCATTCTCATCTTGCAAAGGGCCCTGATGTGATTAGATAAACACCTCATGTACTGCCATTAGCTTCAAAGTGCCAAAACACAAGCTCACAAGGTTGCAAGAATACATCTCTTCTCCATTTCAGTTGGGGGACTTCTGTATAAAATGTTCAGTTCCATTACATCTGTTAGGCAATAAAATTAATATTCTTCGTACTGGTGAGTGAGTAACTTCACTCCAGCCTCTCCCCCTTTGTAATATAACCAAAAAATCACCAACGGACAGTGTGAAGACAAAGGCTATGACTGTGCCATGCATGATGACAGCAGGATCAAACAAAATTAGGCTCAGCTACTCAGAGCATCTCATACTATGAAAGGCAGCACTGTTGGCTATGGCCTCAAACAAGGGGTTTTGAACGCGCTACTGAAGTGGACATTTACATCTCATTTTCCATTATTAAGCAACATTACCCAAATAAGCATTTTGTCACCATCTCCCTTGTATCAGTACACATTAGCCAATGGAGTAAATGCAATAGCCTAAGCATCCTGTTTCTGTCTGATTAAAGGAGAGTTATTGAAAAAACAAAATGCTGAGTTGGATCAAAAAAGAAAAAATGGAAAAGGAGTTACACTTAATTATTCAAGAATGTAATCTGCAGATTGCATATGCAGAAAGCCCCCTTATTTTGCAGCATACTGGAGCTTTAGCTGCAGTTTAAAGAGTGTTGGAACATAAAGGGAAAAAAAGGGTTGGTTTTTTTTTCAGTTAGGCATTACTATTTAATCTTATAAAGGGGGCAACACAAAGTAAATTCCATTTCTTCTCAGGAAATCTGATAAAACAGTATATTGTTTCTGGCTCGCAGCCATTGCACTATTACACGCTTCTTAAAGGCGTAACATTGTGAATTCTACCAGATTTGAAAAAGCACTGGAAGCATAAAATAAATAGAAATGCCCGTTAGCTCAACTGACTTTAAAAATAAATAGCAAGGTAGTAAATAGGTCTTTAAGGAAGGCAGAGGGTCCTTACAGAGAGTGGCAAATGCTCCAAGCCAAACCAATTCCATAGTGCCATCAAGACTGAAAGATACACCGCGAGTTTGCACTGGCATCACCAGAAGGCTGTTTATAGAGACAGATGAACGGAAGGAAGCCTGCTCAACAACAATTCTGTGAAGTTAAACTACTACTAAGCACAACTTTAAAAATGGTCTCCAGTCAACCATATGAGCTCCATGCAACCTCAGAGCGCCTTTTAAGGTGGTATGTTTAAATTCCAGCATAAGACACAAATAAGGAGAGAAAGACAGATACACACATGCAGACTAGCGTCTAACATCCACTGTGGTATCTCCAGATGACATGAAAGCATCCACATTTTTGGAAATTGAGAGCCTGAACAGCAGCGGTGATTGAAAGGCAGCATTAGGTTTGTCCCTTTCATATGCTAATAATGACATCATACCTTATGACCCAATGCTGCAACCACACACTATCATCTTCTAAGAAAAAATTTTTCAAAGCAGTCTAAGAAGCAGGCAAACTGCTCACCTGCGTATATTAAAGTATTTTAATCCATCCATGACATAGATTTCTTTCTCTTCCTCAGTGCTGTGAATAATCACTACTGAAATATTTAGAACGGTTTGACTGACTTTCTTAAAAAAGTAAAAAAATACTATAATCGTTGGGGGAAGTAGGAAAAAAAAAATCTCCAAAAGAAGTTTTTAAGCATAGAGAAAGCGGTCCTGGACATTTACGAAGTGAAGCAAGGTAAGGCCCCTGCTGGGATCTCCGTACAGGAGGGATTTAGGGCTGAACCTCTTGCAAACATTCCAATGCAATGTAGTGTAGTGCAAAGACTCCCTCACACAGCATCCCAGAAAAGAAAAAAGAAAAAAAAAAAGTTATAAATACTCTCTCCATCCTCCTGACATATATCCAGCAATAAAATAAGAGATAATAAATTATGTAACTACTACTGTCTACATACACCACACTCCCTGTATTTTGACATCAAAGAGCCCAAAAAAGAATTTTTTATTTTTCTTTTTTAAATATACCCTCATGGTTTTTAGTGACATGCACAGAAAAGGTTAAGAGAAAAAAAAAACAAGCGTACTAAGAAAGAGATCTCCACGTCAATAAACAATCCACAGAATGGTGAGAACAGGAATATAAGCCTATTTTTCCCCCCAGTGTCATTGTGCTGTATTTCGTGCACACAAGAACAGAACCACACATTAAACCCCACTGTTTTGAAAACAACATGCTTGAAATCTGCAGCGATCTTTCTTCCCCACCGCGGACACTGCTACATAAAATCTGGAGAACAGCCCTATACATAAATAAATAAATAACCTAAATGGCGAGGGGAAAAAAAAAGAGCGGAGGAAACAAACGCGTCGCACAAAGTGTTGGACGCATTCTCCGGGCAGGAAACGACTTATAATTAAATGGCCCAAAAGCGATTAAAACGAAGCCGAAGGGAGCCCTGCGGGGCTGCGCGGCAGCCCGCCGCCCGAGCCTCCGGCATGACGGGGCAGGCGAGGCGGCCGCTGGGGCGAGGGAGCGGAGCCCGCCGCGGGGGCAGCGGGCGCCCCGGCCCGCAGAGCGCCGGGCCCGCCCCGGGGGTACGGCGGGCGGGGGCCGTGGGGGCCCCGCACCTGCCGCGGCATCGGCACCGCTAAGGCCAGCCCCGGCCCGGTCCCCCTCAGGCTGCAGCCGCCCCCCGGGCTCAGCCGCGTCCCTCGCTGCCGCCGGCACCGGGCGGCGCCCACTCACCTCGCAGAGGCGCGCACTGCGGATCCGCGCCCGGTGGCGGGCTCCGGGGGAGGGCGGCTCCCGCGCCGTGCCGTGCCGCTGCGGAGCCAGGCGGCGACCGGAGTCACCCCGTCCTTGCAGCAGGCGGCTCCCGCCGGTGGCGGCGGCGGCCCCTCCGCGCCCACGGCGGGGCGAGCGCCTCCCCGCGCAGGGGCGCCCGCGCCGCCCCCCGCCCCCGCGCCGCCTCAGCGGCGGGGCTGGGCCCCCCGCCCCTTGGCCGGCCTCCGCCTCCGCGCCGGCATCTTCCCCGCGATCGCCGACAGGCACGGCAGAACCGGTGTGGCTGAGGAGGGCCGGGGCCGAGGCCGCAGCCCCGCGGGCCTGGGCGGCGCCGGGGGCGGATAGCTGTAACAAAGCCGCCCGCTACCCGCCTCCCCCCGGCGAAAGGAAGGCAGCGGGATGCGGTCGCCCCGCCGGCGGGAGGGGGCTGCCGGGATGCCGCCAGGCCGCGGCTCGGCGGCCGCCCGGGCCCCGCGGGAGGGTAGCGGGCTGCGGGGGATACCCGGGCCCCACCGAGCCCCGGCCCCTGCACCCGTAATAGGTAAATCCTATTTCGAAGCCCTCCCCGTACGGATCCGGGGGGGGCGGGAATGGTCCTGCAGCTGCTGCGTTTTAACCGCTGTTCCTGAGAAAGCGTCACGGAAACGGTGCTTTGAAATGCCAATTTCTTTTTTTTTTAATTCACTCACGGTTATTAGCCCTGACAGTTATCAGTGCCATCGACCTGGGTATGAGCCAGCCTTTATCATTTTCTCAATTATCCTGTCTATTTGAAAGCAGTTAGGCGCGATCAGCTCTACATTTCCTACTTTTCCAGCAATTTTACTTTGTGCTTTGTCCATCACAATGAATTCAGGAATGTTTTCATAGGAAAATGTGGTTACAAAAAAAAGTAAATGAAATGAAAACTTGAAATACACACAGGAGTTACCAGAGAACCAGTGATTTGAAACTCTACAGAATCACAGCCCAACGAAAACATGGTAATGCCAACGACAGGGAAAATGGACGCATTAGACTTATTCTTGCGTGATCCAGGTCCTGGTTCTTATTATGAGACAACGCCTCACACTTTGTTTTCTTTTCTGAGTCACATGAAGGCAAAATCTTCCCACAAGCAAGCAGCACATCAGTCCTAACTACTTTGTATTCTACATCTGTCTTCTGACATAGATATCTCTACCAATATATGGGCAACTACATGGGTTTCTGTAGACACTGTTTCTTCAGAAAAACCAGACCGCAACTATATTAAATTAATGTACGTCAAAATACACCATAAATTTTGTATAGCTTGTAGCATATTCTCAAAGCCCTGGGCTTGAAATGCTGTCTGTATTGAAGCCCATGTCACTTTTGGGCTTCAGTAGAAGGAAGGAATTTGCTTTTCAGCCCTTCTGCGTGATACTACACAAACTGCTCCAGATACAAGTGTATGTGGCTGTATTCCAAAGTAGGTCAAGCTATGAAAGTCATTAACACTCTTCCAACTATCTGAAGCTTTAAAACTTTGTTCTGGTTCTTTTCTGTGTAATGGCACTTACGCTGTAGCTTAAACGTGCTTAATGTGCAAGTGATCGGGGTGCAACTGATTACTTTCATACAAGTTTTCCCTGACTCCCTACACTTAAGAGAGTACTACTCTGATGTGTCATTGCAATAAATCTGTTTAGATTTCCATTAAAGGCTCAGATTTGGATGATCAGATATAGGCTAGTGTTGATTTGGGCATTCTTAGATACATCTCTCCCTTCTGCGGTACCCTGACTTGGCATTGATAATATAATGCCTGCTTTACTTTCTGAAACAAGATGAAAAGAGAAATAAGGATGTGTAATGCCAGGAGTTTCATAACATTTATAATTATTTGTGCTTTGTTTTTGGTTATCGTGACATTTTTATGATGGTAAGATGAGAAACCGAGAAGATGAGAACTGTTAGCTAATGAATTATTCTTAGTGGATTTGCAAGCTGTAAAAGCCCTTTGATGGTGTGACACAAGTGCAGACTGTCTTTAAGTTAAGGCTTCTCATCTGTCAAACTAAAAAACTACATAAATCATACACTAGATTTTCAAGTTTCTTTCCCTCAAAATGGATCTTGAGAATGTTCTTGCGCCCAATGCTAGAAAAATGCTATTTCCACTGAACAAAATGTTAATCCATATCAATCTTTAAATCCCCTTGACTTCCCTCCAAACATAAACAGCAGCGATCACAACAATAGTAAAATATAAAGCATTTGTAGAAATTCAGCGCTACTGCTTTCCAGTAATTACAAACCTGTTGATTTCTGTCCTTATATTTCTGATGTATTTGTATTATATGTGATGCTACAGGAATAGTTCTTTATTAACAGTTCCCGTGTCTTTGGTATGCTTTAGGATTCTTTTCTATTTTCCCCAGATGTAACTTTGGCTGTAACTGAATATAATTGCGTGCACACTAGAAAATAAACACATTTCATAGAGGAATTTCTATGTCTGTCTTCACAGATGATTACACACTACAGACATGATGCTGATAAGGAATAGGGTAACTTTTCAGAGCCGTGCACTGAGGCAATGGGTAGTTAACCTTCAACAGACTCAAAAATAGAGAAAACCAGCCTGCTTTTCTGGAGCAAACGGCTGTCTTTTCTCCTCTTTCCAACTCTATTGCTTCCCTGCCCCCCTCGGATCCATCTCATATCTCCTTTGCCAAAAAGTTAATATGAAAGAAACCAATGCGACAGAAACTCATACAAAATGACCTTTGACCAAGTGGGCGTTCCTACTGTCTTCACTAGGGCTCTAATAACATTCTGTAACAGAGATGTGCAGTGCACAGCTCACGGCAGCACCTTTCCGGACCGAGAAACATGTTTTTAAAGTTAAGTTACAATGTATCTGAGGCGAAGCTATTATTGGGTGAAAGTTGGAAAAGTATATTACTCTCTTGTGGAGATTAGGACCTAAAAATAACTGCAGTAGCACTAGAATATTAAAACTTCCAAAGAATATTTATATTATGTTCTTGGAAAAGGTTTCACTGGAGAAAAAACAATTTTCAGTCACCCCCAGAAATTATTTAGTAAAAAACATGCAAAATGCAATGAACTGTAAAAATATTTTACCATAAAAATAAATTAGACATCCAACATTTCTAATCAATACTCTTGAAGTTCTGTACAGGCTGAAAACATATGTCATACTGACATAAGGGTGCACCCTCTCTAAAAGGGATTTTCAGCTGCTCTAACTTTGGATATTGGTAACTCAACAAAAGTGGACATATACTTAATTTAATTAATTAGACATTAATATTAAAAAGCAATATACATTTTGCCTGGCAGTATTACTTAATTCCCACACAATTACTTAAGAAGTAAGAGTACAAGTACAGAAAAAGCAAAATATAGCTTTTCAACAAACAGTAAACAAAGAAAATAAAGCAATCTTCCAGCACTTCCCAACTCCTTTCTCTTCCTTTTGGTTATCATTTACAGCAAACAAAGAAGGACTTGATGAGTCATCACTGAAGGTCATCGTCTAGCACCGTGTGATCAGCAGTAGAGTGAACAAAGAGCAGTGCCCTTTGAGAGGGTAACTTTCCTTTACAACAGCTAGAAGTGTTAAAAGACAACAAATGCTGTTCTATATTATATGAAGATGTCATATTTTCCCAGCAATTCAATTCTCTGCAAGACAATGGGCCAAGCTGAATACCCAAAATAAGAGTTTCTTTGCCATGGCCATTATAAAGCCAAACATAAAAAGGTTAAAAGGATCAACTGGAAGAACATTCATGTCAAATGGAAATGTAACGTTTCACAAGACTTCTGGACAGATTACTGTACAGCAGGTGAAAGTATTAATTGAAAGAATCACCCTAGGTGCCAAAATCTGCAGGACATATTCTCTGGCCTGGCCTGCCTCTTTTGTGCTGCACAAAAGACTTAATGAGAGTGAAAACCATCTGCAGCTCCCCAGCTGGTGATTTTTGTGACATAAAAGAGTCCCTGAGTGACTGTGGAGTTGTCCACCCCATGGAAGGCCACATGCCCCTGCAAGCTGAGCAGAGAGAGGGGAGGACACAGTGGGGGAAAGCACACCTGGGTTTTGCTGCTCCAATCGCCTGCAGCTGGTCCATGGGCCTTGGGAGCTGTTGCCATCTGGTACAATCTGGTGCCAGGGCAGTCATTTATGCAGCCAGAGAGTCAAGGGGCTTCACAGCAGCTCTCCACCCTTCTGGTGTACAGAGAAGAGACCCACTGCACAGGGCCATCTGGGCTAATCTGGTTAGAGCTCAAATCTCCAGACCCTAATCTGGCAAAACTCCCATGGATATCTCTTGAGTGCATACCTGAGTTGGCCTTCTGGTCTCAGACCTAGAGGAACATTAATACCTAAAGCAAATAAACACATGGCCAAGTTTTCATTTAAAAAAATTCAAACCACTGGTGAGAAGTATATTAACTGCAAATATTAAAGCAATCTCCTACCAATAACATTTTATGAAATTATGGAAATCGTTCTTGGGTAGAGAAATGAAATTTGCTGCAGTTCCTAATGCTTCCAGATAGTTACTGAAATGTGCATCAAGATCACTGAATTGGGGTTAAAGTTATGATGATAAAAGCAATTGTCAGTTTCTGTTGGTACTTGCAGTGATTTAATTTTAGAACTGTACCCTTAGGCAAGTAATATAGGATTAGATCCATACACACTGCATCCAAAGTCATACTGAAATGTCACTTGTAAAACACACTTTCATGATCTTGCTATTTGACTTACAAACGTGTCAGTCCAATCCACAGAGAAAGCCTGCAGTATATGTAGGCTGTATTGAGGTAGTATGTTACTGTATCCATGCACCATGCTTTTGTAAATTCAGGAAGCTTCCATAACTGATTAAAATGAACACATTGTTCTTCTGGAATAGTCTTGCTGAAGCAAGTAAAAGGCGTCTGAGAGGAAACAGTCCAACATCATGTTGAGAAGACAAATGATACAAAGTTTGTGAAGGTATCAAGACATTAGTGAGGCTGAAAAGAGGATCATAAACCTGTATTAGAATCCTGGAGAATTTAAAGATCTGTACTGATGGTAGTGGAACAATTCCTCGTTTTCCCCAGTGAAGGGAGAGCTGAAAAGGCTCAAACAGGTGGCAGAGAGCTGCCACATCACTACTATCACTAGCATTCAAATCCCAGAGTATTTAGCTGGTGCCCCTCTTCACATCAGTTTACACCTCTCTAGACAATAAACAATGGTTTATTGAATTACATATTTGGTTAATAATTTGACTAAAAATCCTCAAATGATCTCTTTAGGAGTCTTACCACTTCCCACAGCAGCAACAATTACCACATAGATGCATTTAGCAAGCAAATACAGCAGATATTAAGTGAACAAGCTATACTGCCAATGAATTTTCTTTAAATGATTTGAAGAAAGCAGTAATTTCTTCGGCAACCAGGCAGCAGGTTACCCTAGTGACATTAATTCCTTCTGCATCCTGCATAGGATTGAATGTGGAATTAGCAGAGCTGGAAAATGCCCCTGCAGCTGTGGCAGAAATAACATACTTTCTCACTGTAAGTGGAAGCTTCTCTACAGGAAACGCTTGTGCTTCACTGCTCTTTACCAAACAGGGTAACAAAAATATACATTTCACTAACAGGCTTGATCAGCAATGGAAACTCAACTTAGCATGAACTGAGAAAAAACTGTCAAATGCTTGAGCCACATTTATCCTGCACACAACAAATAAACATTAATGCTAGAAAAATAAACCACTCTGAAAGGCTGAAGAATCAACAAAGAAGCTTTTTGCCTGTGCCTAATCCAGCTAAACCTTCTTAAAGTCCCATTCAAAACAGATACTTGACATGATTTCCATCCACAATAGCTTTCTTACCTATTATATCCTCTTCCATTTATGAAAGGACTATACGTTTATATTTAAGAATCCACAGAGTTGTCTAAAGTACAAATACTGAGACTGTTATTTTGGCTAAGAATTCAATTCAGAATGGTGAAAATTACTAGGGTTTTACGGTCCACAACTCTCTTGCTGATTTCATAGGGAGAAGGTTTTCTTTCAGTGAATGCATAATATACAAATGATGGTGACCTTAAAGCCAGTGTTCAGTCAGTTTTCTTTGTAGAAGTGTCGCCATAACCATATCCAGTACCATTACAAAGATAACTGCAAAATCCTAACAGCCATTAATATAATCTTACTCCCTGTTGAGGCTCAAAGCAAAAGGAAGAGCTTGTATTTTGATATTTTAACCTTGCTCTTATTGCAAGGTGTTATACAACTTCAATGTTAATTTTCACCTAGTGTTTTTTCTTTGGCATCACATGCCAAGAATGACGTGGGGGTACTGGTGGATGAAAAGCTGGACATGAGCCGACAATGTGCGCTTGCACCCCAGAAGGCCAACCGTATGCTGAGCTGCATCAAAAGAAGTGTGGCCAGCAGGGCGAGGGAGATGATTCTGCCCCTCTACTCCGCTCTCGTGAGACCCCACCTGGAGTACTGCATCCAGCTCTGGAGCCCTCAGCACAGGAAGGACATGGACCTGTTGGAGTGAGTTCAGAGGAGGGCCACAAAGACGATCAGAGGGCTGGAGCACCTCTGTTATGAGGACAGGCTGAGAGAGTTGGGGTTGTTCAGCCTGGAGAAGAGAAGGCTCCAGGGAGACCTTACTGTGGCCTTTCAGTACTTAAGGGCTTATAAGAAAGATGGGGACAGACTTTTCAGCAGGGCCTGTTGCGATAGGACAAGGGGTAATGGTTTTAAACTAAAAGAGGGTAGTTTTAGACTAGATATAAGGAAGAAATTTTTTACAATGAGGATGGTGAAACACTCAAACAGGTTGCCCAGAGAGGCAGTAGATGTGCCATCACTGGAAACATTCAAGGTCAGGTTGGACGGGGCTGTGAGCAACCTGATCTAGTTGAAGATGTCCCTGCTCACTGCAGGGTGGTTGGACTAGATGACCTCTAAAGGTCCCTTCCAACCCAAACTATTCTGTGATTCTATGATACATTCATTTAACAGTAGCCCACTGGGCAGCTCCACTGTGTGAGTCAGTGCTTTTGTTCATAAATGAAGTATTCGGAAAACAACCACAGGTGTAGAAAGAGGCCTGGAGGTATACCTCTCTCTTAGAAAGTTTACATAAAATATAATATAAATAACTTTTTTAAACACATTCCTCTGCCTTATGTTAGAAAGATTTTACAAAACTCAAAATTTTTACTCAGATTTCCAACATCTGTTGTATGTATTACAAAAAAAATTAAGCAAACAAAAAATTTGATTTTTGAGGCTTATAGATTCTGAATACCCAGACCTGGCAATGTGGTGGTGTAGCAACTATTATGACCAACAATGGGGACCTCAGCTGAACAACACATAAAAATAAGGGCTCAAAACTAAAGCCACAATTAGGCATAGTACCATATGCTACAAAGTGCTTGTGCATTAAGCATGCACTTAAATTCAAACACAAACTTCACTGCTTAACTGAAGAGGGACAAATTTAAAAATGTACTTCAAGTTAAGCCAAATATCAACAGGCAAAAACATCACATGTATCTGTGAAAAAATATCTCAGTCAAAAGTCAAAAACTGCTCAGAAGAGTGTGATGTCACATACAGAAGAAATGATAGCAGCAAAGAACATTAGAGGAAGCAACAATATTAGAAATCTTCACACTGACAAAGAACAACAAACAAATATTTGAGTTTAGAGACTAAATGAAAATACAGTACACAGAGTAGGAAATAAGGCCCAAATAAGAACTCCATAGCCATCAACAGCACAGCTAACTGCTGAGCCTTGTACACAAATCTGCCTGTGTTACCTGTAGAAAAGAGTGGTGGTGTATACTGCTGTATACTGCTGAATATGCAGTAGCTCTTGCTCATGTAATCTTCATGCTGGAGACTAAACCTGAAGCCCCACAGGTACTTTGGAAGAGCAGAGCCAAGAAGAACAGGAATTCTTGAGACAAACATTAAAAACCCAAAGTTCAGAAAAAATAGTTAGAGTAAGACCAGTCCGGAATATCGCTGCACAAACTCTCTAAAAACTGAAGCACGGCGAAAACAAATCTCTACAAGTACTTACAGTTTTAAATATCCTGATATCCAGATGACACACTGCAAGGATATCTGGAGTGCAGTTTGAACAAATCAAAGTCACTCTTATCCTGGCACATTTGGATCAGGAATATCTGTCAGATTTCAGTTGAGCTCACATCACTGTATTAGGCAACCATTTAAATCCTATGCAAGATTTTGGCCTGGTATGTGATTTGAGAGCAGGAATCCAAACTACCGCATGGCAATCATTCCAGTTGTTTTACAAGGCGACTTTAGACACTTCACTCGCACTCCATTTATCTAAATATTGTTTTTAATAAAGACCCACTTTCTAATCTCTGAGGCAAAATACCAAACCATGTATTATGAAACTTGGATTTACAAGCAGACAGACTGAAAGCATGGACATAACAACACAGCCCGCGTACTACACAATGACAGGCATCCAGCTTTCCATAGCAAGGTTTTGCCTGATGATGGACTGACGGCATCATGCACTTGCAACCTGTAGGAGCTATCCTCCGTTGCCTAGTATCTTGTATTAAATGCTACCGCCTGATTTTTAGTGAAGTCTGAATGTGTTGTACAGATTGTAACTATAGATTTTTTTTTAGGCAAGACTGCGTAGAATGCTATCATTATTTTACGAAGAACAGTCCTGCAATGACAGAGTGCAGCCTACACATGCAAAACTTTATCTCACCCAAAGGACTCTAGTTCAGGGGACAAAGACACCATTACTTGACAATAGATACTGGAGACTTTTGATCATGTGAGTTAGGCTATGTAAGTGATCCGGTTATTATGTGACCAGATTACTGCAAGGTGAATATTCTGCAAGATGAATATTTTTTACCTGGATTTTACCAGTGAATAGGAAAAGGACTCTAAATTCTGAAAAGTCTGTTCTAATCAGATTTGAATAGCACACTTAATTCTAAGCTAATGCATCTTATTAAGCATGAGTGGAATTAATTTCCGAGCAAAAAGCTGAATGCAGCAGGAAAAAAAAGGGAACAAATGTTACTTAGTTTAGCCTTGATGGCTAACTCAATTCATTTACTACATTATTATCAAAGGTGTCTGAATAACTTCAGTAAAGGATTGTAACATATAACTGCAGAAAACATCATCTCCACATAACATTCCTATGAATAATGAATGCTATTTAGGCATCAAGCTACCACTTTCACACAAAGGGAGGTATAACATTCTGAGAAGAACAAAATATTCCAAGTAATATAACTGTTTAAAAACCATTAGGATTACAACTTGGTATATTGTGGAGAATATCATTAGTATGTATTTTTTAAACCTCTTAATTTCCCTCAAGTTACACATGATTTGGAGAACCTTGTTGAAGCTAATATTTATTTCAGGTATTAGGTCTATTTTTTTTCTGAGAAGTGCTAGGTTGACACATGACGAGAAAGTGGCAGAAAAAGAATTTTTACTAATGTAAAGCTTAAAAATTAAGCATCAGCAGCACATTTTTGCTTAGACCTTTGAACTGCACCATATGGCTGACGCTCAATTAAGCAAAGATTTATCAGTCCCTGATTGGAATGTGTCCAGGACTTGCGATCTTCTCAAATCTTTGAACCAGAGGACAAGAACTGAACATACAATTTTCTGGACTCACACAAGATACACTTTCAAATCTTCGAATGAAATGAGGAAAATTATTTAATATAGATTTTCTTGGGTATGCATTTCTAGATTTTAGAATGAAAATATAACAGTGCTATAAAAGCTACAAAAAGACAATTTCATGTTACAGCTTTAGCCGCGTTAACATCTCAGCACCATCAAAAAGGTGAGGTCCAAATCCCTGCGAGCTCTCCACAACATCTGCTTTAGCAACCACCAAATTGCATGGCAAAGAATGTTCTAGGCACTAAAATGACAGAATACCAACCCAGTAAAAGTGTGTATTTTATTGCTGAGTTAGCAAATTGAATGAGTTCACCATGCAATCCGAGTGGCACCAAATCCGACGTGACAGACAGGTGATCCCATGATTGGGAAGAGACGGCAAGGGAGAAGGGAATGAGACAACTTCTGTTTGAAAGCCCAGTGCTGTTAACACATTTTGACTTGTAATCTAAACATTAACCGTTTTCCACTCCCTGGACAGGTTGCTTCTGCTTTTAGCTGTATGCTTTGTAAGTTCATTTACATCACACCCCAGCGCAGCAATAAATTCATGAACAACAGACAAGTCCGCGATTGCAAGTCTAAAAGTGCTAAGAGTGGAATAAGAAATAAGAACTTCAGAATGAATCCAGAAGGAATTTCATCAAGTGAGCACTGGAGAGGGTATCAAGATCTGGATGTTGTGACTGCGTAGGAAAAGATGTAACTTTTTCATTTAAGACTGTATATTTCATTTTTTTGATAATGGACTCAAACACAGACACAGTATTAGACTGAAGTAGGTCATGAATTTTTTTCCTATCAGATTATTTGAGGCAACAGAAATGTAACAAGGAAATTGTTTACAGTGAAAATCCTAACCCAAAATTTGGCAATAATGAAGTCAGTCAAACATAAAGCTTTTACGTTAAATTGTAAAAGCTTAATTTTAAATTCCATGTAGGACTCTATGGTTAAATTCTGCTTTTTATAGACAGATGGTAGGGGGTTGGGGTTTTTTGCTTGTTTATTATAAATGTACTTGAGTGTATCTATTCAGTCCACTGAAAAAAACTGAAAACATAATTTAGAATATTTTAATCCATGAGGCTTAATTCCTTTGCAATCGCCATTTCAATGTAGCAACAGATTTCACTGTCGCTGTTGCTACAAACGGATTAAACTTTCCCTGTTGATTTTTTATACTGGGAAAAAAACGTAATTGAAGGGTTCAATTGGTTTTGTCTGAAGGTTTTTGTTTAGTTGTTTTTCCTTTTCCTAAGTGTCACCTCATCATTGCAATTCATATTTTCATAAATGTTGGAATATAGCTTCTTCTACTATAATAAAACCATAAAACATTTCTGTAGTCCTGTTTCTCCATGTCACCAGTTCACTGAAACCTCCTGGAATAGTAACTTGTAACATAGCAAGTGTAACGTAGGAATGAAGAATACTACTTAAAACCAACTTCAACTGCAAATTTACCAGCAGCGCTATACAAAAAGTATATGGGTGTTCATGTAGTTTACAAAATAACACTGGTGCATTGCAAATGATGGCTATTCTACTTCCATGACCTTTCCCAATGTGCTCCATTAAACTCTGATCAGGGAAGATGCTATTTCTTGACTTGACAGATTAATGTAAACTTTATTACCTTAACAGCGGGGCTCAACAAAAACCTGACTTCTGCTCTGGCACATAGATGCCAACTCACACAAAAATGTGTTTGTATGAGGTTTTATTTTGCTTGTTGTAACTGCAATTCTTGACACATGATGAGGCCATCATGTTTAGGCTTCTTTAGGATACCATCAGGGTCTGTGGACCATGGATTTACTCATGTAGGTCTAGTCCATCCTTCTACCCTAAGGCAGAATGAATTATGACTGAACCATTTCCAAGGTATTTTACACAGGACATCAGAGCAAATGATCAGACCGCTGTCTTTGGCTACAAATTCTATAAAGAATAGTGATTACCCTGAAAACACACAGTGAGATTACAGCATACTATACCCTTTTGGTATACAGTTATGAATTCTGATTATAAAATATAATGGACAAAAAGTCTGTCCTACTAAATTCAGCTAGTGCTAGAGACTTCAGTTAAAAGCAACATTTCATTCAGCCTATATTTTCTATAATTCAGTAATTTTGACCAAACAGGTAAGAACCTGTGCTCATTGCATCCGGCAGCCTATCAGGAACCTGTGCTCATTGCATCCCGCAGCCTATCAGTTACTGAAAGATATTCCAACTCTGTGATTTATTTTTTTTAATGGTGTTGTTCAACAACTGCCCTGTTGAATGCAATTGTGCGTTCTTTCCCTAATCCCACGAATCTTTGTAAGTGGCAGGAAAAGTCATTTACAAAGTCTCCAGTGCTAGCATACTGTGTTTTTAAGAAAAAATCATGAGGAAAACATCAAATTCCATATGGTGTGAGCAGGCTGTAAAAGGTCAATGTGAGTAGAAGAATTTTAATGGTCTCTTTAAATAAATAGTATTTATTCATCAATACTTTTTTTGGCCAGGAACCAGGACGTTGTCTGCAGTTTGACACAGAGAGTTAAGAACGTAAAATCTGTCAGCATTTAAGGAAACAAGGTCTGAAGGTAGAAATAGTAGTTTATAAAGCAGTATTTAGGGCAATTGCATTTTAACATAATTAAATACTGCACCATTGGAAGTACAGAAAACCCTGCATTGTTTGTAAATGCAGTTAAGCCTTTTAATCAGACTATCACCTTTTCATAAGCACATCAACAAAAATGACAGCCCGTAGAGAAAAATAAAACAATTAATATTAGAATATTGCTTAGATAGATTAATCTGCTTCAGGACGTTCAAAACAATAAGCAGAGTGACATATTTTGCTGAACGTATTAAGTTTTGAATATAAATTAAACCCTGCTACTTGAGATAACTAAACATGTTAGCTGCATTAATATCTGTTACTGATGCAAGTTGTTTTAAGAGATAACAGACCAGATTCTCTGGTGTGGAACTGGTATTTTGCACTGCACTACTGAGTACTCCATCAGACCCACAAGGATCCCAGCGTAAAATGGATGCTAACAGTGTATGTTACGCTCCTCTCCTTTTTTGCTGCTGCTGACATAATCCAGCTCAAATCTCCCAGTCCTGTGGCTGAGTACCCACACGACCACCCTAAACTTCAAGCAGATAAATGACGCTTTCCCTCCCACTGATGAATGAATTCTGTACAACGTGGACACAAGAATTTGAAGTGAAAAAAGGCAAGCTGTATTGTCCTTTCGTGCAAGCATCTGATTTACAGCACGTGTCAGTCTGCAACTCCTAGGATTTGGGCCACGCTCACCAAAGCTATGCAGCAGTCTCACACAAAAATAGCACAGCACTTCAAAGATTGTACAATGCAGGTTTAGCATACAAGAAGGCAAAGTCCCTCCCAAAAATATATGCTGACTTTTGATTACATCCAAAAGAAAATGTTCCTCATAAGGACTGCATAAACAATTCCTGAACTCAAACATAAAATGTTAATTAAAATGTAACGTAATCTGTGTGATGCCTTTGTTTTCTGTGCATCTCTGGTTTAAAACTAAGGCTAGTTATCTTGCTGTCTGGTGAGGTTCTCCTGCTTTCTTGTTTACTTGTTCTGAAGAAGGCATTCTCCCAGTAACAAATTGAAAACACAACAGTCATTTACCTCTTCTCTCATGTCAGTGTCTTACCCTTAGAGACTCTTGCACTTCAAAAACAGGCCAGCAGATACATTAAGCTTTATGTGCCACGGGCATTAAGGTAAGAGGCAAACCCTTACTCAGAATTTAATTCTATTTTATAAAAAGCACTTAAATAGGATTTACAGCTTTCAATTTTTTAATTTAAAAATAGGAAAAAGACATTACTAAGAGCATGGCTATTGATTTAACAACTGAAACTTGTGTTAGTGCATACTGGGATTGGGCATTTTCAGCCAGGTAGCCAGAATGTACAGAATGTCATAATATGGAAACCAATAAAAGCTATTACAATTTTTTTTGCATTCTTATGTTTTTCTTAGATTAAAAATCAACCTTTTCACTGCCAGCTCTTAAAGCACAAGAAAAGACAGAACTCTACAAAGAACAGATTTTTTCTTTCATTTTCACAAAATTTATGCAATGGTTTCACACTTTGTTCAATTAGACAGATGTAAATAAGGAATATTACTGCTCGTAGGAGTACTACTGACAATGTGTTTAAAATGGATTCAAACACCTAACAGAGTTCACTGTACGCTGCTTACATGAAATATTGCTTCTCAGCAGGACTGTAGGTCATTGTTCTATAATCTAAGTGTACCAAATGTTCTGGTATGATTTCATTTGATTTCGGTGAAAGAGGTGCAAAAGGTGACAACTGAAATAATGACAAACATTTCTGTCATTGTAGAACTATCATGTTTGACTATTTTAGATGTCATTTAGACTTGTCTTACCTTTAAATCTGTTGAAATTTATGCATTAAGTTGTCATGTACAATTACACTTTGATTACACTTCAACTCTGTATTCTTTTAGTTCAGTGCCTGAAAAGAGGGTATTTGCCTCTGAAAGGTAAAAAAGAAATGCCATACTAGGTTTTTAATGCTAAACCTCTGAGGATATGGAGTTGGTTGGATAAGCTGATATGAACTAATGAAGATAGAAGCCGATTCTGCTCACGTATCTCAGAGTGAAACAGGAATGATATCAAAGTGATGTCATTATTTCTTGTCCCAATAGAACTTTTACATACTCCTAAAGGAGCAGATGCCATCTCATATTTTGCAGACTTCTCAGAAAGGAGTTGGACAGCAAATTGACACATTTTCTAGATATTGATTGTCCCTTGGTCTAGTATTCTATAGCCTGTTTCCTGATTTCCAAAAGTGAGTGTTCTGATTCAGAATCAATATACCACTTAAATTGTCATCTTATCAGATCTTTCTTCAAGTGAATTAATAGAATACAGATAAAATACCAATTCTTTTACAAGTGTTCCACACTTCTCATATATGCATTTACACAACAGAAATATTATTTAATGGAATATTCATTAAGATGAAGTTTGAGAAGAATGTTACTTACACTGTCCACAAAGCTGTGCAGAAAAGACTGAGAAATAGTTTTGCATCCTCTCTTTTTTAGACAATATGAACCTTCATAGCCAGAACATTGTACATGATGTATACAGCATGTTCATTTTTTAATTACTGAAATTTTAAGACAATGAAAGGAAAACCAAAGCAGAAGAAACATGAGTCTTATTTTTGCAACATTTTAACGAGAGACTTCTTATGTGCCTACAAAGTAAAGACAGAATACAGCTGCAGAACTTGTATTTATATTTCAAGTGTTTCTGACAGTGTTCTGAACTACAGGTATTGGGGTTTACTGTAAAGATAAACTACATGTGAGCATCACTCACATCTGTATTTATGTCTTGAACATCCAAAGTTCAAGACTGTTTTTGTTTAGAGCTTTCAGTCTGGGCTCAACAGCACACATAAAAAAACCAGTATTCTAGGAGAAAGCAACAGGATGGAAAAGGAAAGTACCTAATAAATCAGTGTGTCCTATCAAAAAGTGGGAAGGCTTAGTTAAATAACAGCTTAGATACAAATTTATTAATATATTTTCTGCATATACGTATATACACAGACAGAACCATCTTGCATGTTTCTTATTAAAGACATTAGTCTTCATAAAAAAATCTGTCGGTTTTAGTTTATTAGGTCCTCGTCTTTATGTCCTTGAACTCATAATTCTCAGCGTGACATCACCATCAGTCATTCTAAAGATACTGATGGTATTACAGACTACCTCAGACAAGAAAACAAACAGAAGAAATTTAAATTAATCATACCAATCTGAACTCTTTTTTCATAAAACTGATCTTGAAACAAAGAAAATAATTCAAGGAAGAGGAATGAAACACTGGTAATCACCTAACGTTTATCTTCCTCATGATGCATGCAAATTATCTCTTGGACGGACATCGCAAATAGAATTTGGTTGCCTACAGAGAGGTGTCTAGTGCCACTTTAGACAATGTCAAGTATCCCAGCTGGCTTCCCTTGGCTTGGGACCCCCTTACATTTTGCATGACATCTGTTAGCCCTGTGAGAATATCTTCAGTGGCCTGCAATATCTAAATTGGCACTAGACAGTGCCTAAATGTTTAGGCACCTGAAAGCCTAGTCCATACTCCCTTTTGCTCTGGTCTACACCATATGAACTAAATCAGAGTATTAGCATTGTATATTAATTTTACACTGCCATAAAAATGACAAGATAAGTAGGAAACTGAAAAACAAAAGTGGCCTTCTGCTGATTAATATTTTAATACAATAGCATCTTCAATGAAACATTATGTTCACTGGTTTGCATAAACATTCTTATACCATACTCGCAAAAAAAAAAGACTAATTTCTGTCAGCAGCACTGATTTAACACTCGAGTTGGATATCTAAGGATTCTGCTATTGTCTAGCTGCATTGTTGACTATTATTCCTCCTTGTCTGAGACAAAGCTGTCAAACTGAAGAAATACTGTGTTAGCTCACTATAGAAAAAGGGAAGAGGGGAAAAGGATGGCAGATCAGAGGCAGGTAAGCATAGAGATAAAAACAGAACATTGTTCTTTATCTGGTATACAAAATAAGGATTATCAATATCGGCAGCATATGGAAGAAAAAATATGTTATATAGAATACTTATAATGCTATATTATTATGTAATACATCTAGTAATATACTTACTGTAAGACTCTATAGCAGCTAATAACACTAAGCTGGGGATGATCTTTTCATGACACTCTCTTCAAAAGCTGGTCTCCAGCTTTCCCAAAGGTCTGACAGGTTGCTACAAAGACCAGATGGATGCAAACAGACTGGGCAACACAAAGTACAGTTACTGCCAGTAAACCACCACAGTGGTAGAAATATACTGATAACCTGAATTCTCACCAAGTTTTGCAGATGTAACAGTGTAGCAGAGTTTTAAGGATGGATCAAAGAATAGTGCTTTCAGCATATTTATGTTAATACCCCTCTAAGTATTGAAGTTATGAGAATAAAAAAACCCCAAACACCACATATGGGCTTGTATGAGAATTAAATTAATGCATGTTGGAGTCTGGCATCATGGGTCAAGCAAACTCAGTTAGTATCTCATTAACGATAAAATATACCAAAGAGGATGAAGAAAAATCATGAAGGGTTCTGAAGAGGAAGCTTTCAGTTATCAATTTCCACAGCTTATATCTGATGCAATGAAGAAGGGGACAAACTTATTGAAGCAACGCTCAAGGAAAGCAGACTTGCAGCAGTGATAGAATAGAGTTGAGGCTCTTACTCCTACAAAGAACCTTCCTTTGCAGAATGCTAACCTGGACAAACTGATCCAATTTTGCAGATTTGATTCATCCCACCTCTCAGTTCAAATTTGCAAGTTTCACCTACTGCTCCAGCATTCTCTCATACAAGCCAAGGAATCCAAAATAGGGATCTTTGTACTAGTATTTCCTCTCTGATTTACCTTCATACCAAAGCATTCTGTATAAGCAAGTAATTGAGTGAGATGAAAAGAATTCTAAAGACAAGCACTACAGAAGTGCTGGCAGCTCAGACTCCACCTTGAACAAAGACTTCAGTCCTACCACAAAACAGTAGAAGGAATTCAAGAAAGATCAACAAAACTATGAAGAAGGAAAGTATTTTACGTACGCTGGAATAAAACTTTTATTAACTAATGACAGTTGTAGCACATAATTATCTACAAATACATGGGAAATCTAAGAAGAAATGAAAATAAATTATCAGAATAGTGAAAAGGCTATAACTAAAAGAAATGTCATTACAGAAAAGGAAAATTTAACAGCACCTTTAAGCAGTGAGCTCTATTGGAAGATGGAAAAACTTCCCTGGGAAAACCCCATTCCCTCAAAAATTTGAAATCAGACTGAAAAGATGATTCAAGACAATATACAAAAATAAACTGAAGCTATAAAACTGCTGAAATAATTAAAAAATTATATGAATTATCACTTTTTTTATATATATTTTTTACATGAAAGTTTTACAGAGATATGTGAGCTGCTGTATGCGTCACACAAAGCACAGGTGTTTTGCTAAGAAACAAAAGTCCACCTGTGCTCTTAAACATAAACCAAAACATTTTTCTATCCCATTTTAGCTTGGAAATTTGTGCAGCAACAATGATTCCACCAGGCATATATGTAGGTGGCAAACTATGAAGGAAATTATACTGATTTGAAGAAAAAAGTAGGTGGTCCTACTGCCTTATATATTAAAAATAAAAGAAAATATCATCTTTAGGTTATTTTGAATACTCCTGTGAAACTGTTGAGCAGGATATTTGAAGCAGAAAAGGACATCAAATTGTTTAACTTCTGCTTCCAACAGTCAGTTGTTTGATCGGTGGTCTTCTTAAAAGTTTCCCATGGAAAACACGCTACAGACAGTTTGATGTGTATGTTTTACTGCTACATTTTTCATATGAAGTTACTCATTAAACTATACACCAACTTCTGAATGTAAAATAAAGAATGTGAATAAAAAAGCTCAGATCAATCAGTTCTTTTAGTGCCAACTAAACTAAGAATAGCGTTTGATCTGTTTGTTTCAAAATTTATACAGTGTCTTCAGAATTAACTATCTTTCTGTCAAATATTGTTATCCTACCTCAGCTCATGAAAGGATTTCTGAAATATAGTTTCAAGTTGACCTACATATCAGTTGCTCTTTTATGTTCTCACTTCCTGTACATGCTATTCTACTGCATACACTAGGCATCCCTACATTGCCATTGTATCGATATCCTCTGATTAAAGAGTAGCCTAAGTACAACACCAGTAGTTACCAAGAAACTATGCAATAAAATCAATGTTACTTTTAGGATTCAATGTTATTTATATATCTCTCCATTGGGGGAGAAGCTTAAGATTTACTTAATTTATCATTTTTAATCTCCTTTTTACCCTAGTGATCTTTATATTCCCTCACATCCCACGTTTCTTCACAAGCCTCCTGGCAACATCCCCCAGGCAAAGGCTTCTTGGAGCAGATTCTCAAGTGGAGCAATAACAGTTTTACATCAGCTGAGCATCTTTTTGTTACATACACATTACTGATTGAAGGCAGTGTTGGCCTGTGTGCAGCATCACTCTCTTTGCTCAGAAAAGCTGCAACTCTTCCTCCAAAATAAAACAGTCAAGCCAGAAGATCCTTAAATCAAAACAATTATATTCATCAACAGAATGCAAAATTTTCAGCATTAATGGATAGCCACCAGCTGCAGTTTCACAAATGATAAAATGCATAGTCACCATGTTTAAATGTTCCAATGAGTATAGTTCCTCTTTGCTGCCATCTACAGATAGATTTGGAATTTTTAAAAAAATCTACTTTTCATTTCGAAAGATATATTTAATAATAGGATCTCAACATGGCCTACAAACCAGCTCAACCCAAACATATAGTACCTCAACATATTAGAAGCTTCAGGCAAAGCTGAGCCCAAGTGATAGTCTTCGAAAGGTATTTAGATGTTGCCACACTGCACGCTGAGTGACGCTTGATCCTTGGTGTTCTGCAGCCTGTGCAAAATGCTCAGCTGGGAATTAGGTGTTCATGTTCCCTGTTGAATGCACGGGAAGAGTTAAGCTGTACACAGATGCCCCTCAGAAGTCAGATGAGCTGCCAAAAATGAAAAGGAGATTCTAAATCTCTAGTATAGATATCTTAAATACCTTTGCTTGAGTCCCCAGAATATCTAATGCTTAACGGCTGCAGCACTGTTATCTGATGCCTGCTCTAAACAACACATTTCCAGTTTTGCAGCTGTGTGGTCTAACTGGGAGGCTACAAAGTCAGTTTCCCTCTCTGTATAAAAATGAAACTCAGCAGACCTAAGTGGTACGTTTTCAAAAATCTGACGCCTCAGATGCACAGTGGAGACAGCATAATTCAGTAAGACTGCTGATCTGCATGAAATGACCACATGCCCATTAAGTATACAACACTATGCCTACTTACAGCCCAAAGTGAACATGTCACTTGACACGTAGTAAATTGCTCATGTATAAAAATAACTATTAGCCTACAGGTTAGTATGGTCCTCCCGAGCATCCTCCCTACATGGGTTTGAGCCCTCTAAACCCCTCCAAACGCTAAATACTTCTGTGTTTTGCTGTAAAACGCACTTTGCTGTGAGCACTACCTAAGCACAAAAAGCAACCAACACACAATTCGGGTAGCCCTATCGAAACCCTTCACGGGCAACCGCCTTACAGCCGCCCTGCGACGGGAGCAGGCCCGGCTGCGTGCCCCGGCCTCAGGCCGCCCCCTGCCTCGCCTCTCTCCTCAGGGCCCGGCCGGGGGTCGAGCCCCGCCACCCCGCTGCCCGGGGACAGCACCCCTGCCGCCGCTGGCCGCGGCGTGAAGGGCAGGAGGGCGGCGGGGCAGCTGAGGGCCCCGCGGCCGGGAGCCGGCGGCTACCGAGGTGTGAGGGCGGGGTGCGAGCTGCGCGGCGGGGCGGAGGGAGGAGAAGCAGAACCTGCTGTGCGCATCCCACGACGCCGCTCACCAGCGGAGGCAGAGGCGCACCCTGACACCGGAGGGTGAGGCCGGACCCTCAGGACGCCGGACCCTCAGAGCACCCGGCCACCGCCACCTCACGCACTTCTCTTAAGCCGCCGTCCCGCGGCTGTAGCTAGAGCTACAACTACAGCTCCCAGCGTGCCCCGGCGGCCCGCCTGCTGCGCATGCGGACACACACCTCCCCCGGCGTGCCTTGTCCCAGGTTCTGGACGGCCGCCGCGGCTGTGGGCGCGCATGCGGGGCCGGCCGCACGGGGAGCGGGTGGGTTTGAAGGGGAGGGAGCGCCATGGCGGCGGTTGGGGTGCGGAAGGGGTGAGGGGGCGCGGCGGGCAGGGAGGGGGTGTCGCAGGACCGGGGCGGCTGCCATGTAGGGGGTGCCTCAGGCATGGCTGGTGCGGGTCTCCTCAGGGCAGGAGAGGGAGGCCGCTGGAGCGGCAATGGCCAGGCCAACCATCATCCCCACGAGCGTCAGGGCAACCGCGCCCGAGGCCTTCATGGTGCTCCACCTGAGGATGAGGGTGGTGGAAGAGCAAACCAACGGGCTGGTGCGAGACCTGGAGGCACTCGGCGTCGATGGGCAGAGGTAGGGAGAAGGGAGGGGTAAGCTTTTTCCTTCTTGGAGAGCACACACTTTTCTTGATTTTGCTTATCTTATTGCACCTTACACTCATTTGCCATGCTTTGCTCTTCTCTCCATGAGGGAGTGGTACTGGCGGAGACAGCAAGAATAGGCTACAACAACCTGGGGTCACAGGAAACCTTCCAGCACTATGAAATGTGGTTTCTAATCTAATCGCATCTGTAATGCATATACGTGCAATGCCGGGTAAGGTATGCATACACAGAGTAGGTCAGTCTTTTCTCCTTTTCAGCCTCAACCATTTCCACTCAAAGACGTCAGAAACACCTGCCAGTCACCCAGCCATTAGCCCTGTGCAGGCCAGGGTAGCATTTGTGGGAGAAAACACACTGTGGAGAAACTGTGAAGCACTGGTGAATCGAATGTGTCGGTTAGAGAGTGTTGTACAGACACTGAAATTAAACATCTTCCGGCTGCAGACAGAAAAGGAACTGAATCCAAAGCATGCAGGTAGTAGAAAATTTGGGGGTTTACCACTTTGTTCACTATCCCTCCATATGCTTTTTCTGTCAGTGAAAGTTTTTTGCCTTTTCCTTGCGGCAGCCCAGTTGCAGCACCGCCTGAATGCAATCCACGAGGAGCATTTGCAAGAAATGAAGATTGTACAGCAAGAAGCAATGAAGTTGCGCCAACACCTAAGTGATATGAAAGAGGCTGAAGAAAAAGCAAAAGAAGAAGTTCAGAGACTGAGTACTGCTCTGGAGATTACTACTGCATCCAAGGTACAAAAAATAATGATCTTCTTATGGTTTCAAGTATTAAAAGACTGGTTTTTAAGTACGTTCATCTCCGACATAGTTAAACAGAAAGTATACTCAGCTGGAAAAAGGAGTTTATTATATATTGTTGGCAGTAAGATATATTGTTGGCACTTTTGAAAAGGAGAATCTGTGCTTCCAGCAATTAAAAAAAAAAAAGAAAGCAAATCAAGAATAAAAGTATTTGAGACTTGTAATTTTCTCATCTTTGTGACTTAAGTTCATCCTAGTTTTCATGCACAGAGTTCTCAATAGCTTTTCTGTTTCTCCAGGAATTTTTAATTCTCTGGATTTCAGTCTTATACTTTTATTACTATCTCCTGTGAAGAGAACTTCAATGGAGTATGTCAGTCAACCTCATTAATTGTATTAAAGAATGCATTGCTTCTTAGTGCTTGCACTCTTATATTCAGTGCTTCAGAACAGAGAACATCAGACTGGAGATAGAAATCAAGTTCTAGGTGTTAGCGTGGCAGTTGCGTTTTATAATGCCTATTGCTTTTGCAATAGTTATGAACATGAAAGGATAAAAATATCTGTTCCTTTCATCTTCTTTAGATGGACGTAGCAATTGCAGCAGAGGAACTGAGAAACACAAAACAGAAAATTAACTGTAGACTTCAGGAGGTAAGTACAAGAGCAAGGAGCTTAGTAGGAGGCTGAATTTGACAAGTATTATCTAAAGATTTGAAGAAGATCCTTAAATACTTTTCTGGGTGCAACTCTGGAATGTTCACAACCCAGAGGAACCTGCCAGCCATGCTCATAACTAAATATACAGACAGAATATCTTTTATATATGATCTCGAGTATTTGTTCAATCTACTTAATTAGACCTGGGTCAGAAAGTGTTTATTTTTTCTAGCTCACAGAACAGCTGTCCCAGGAGATCAGCCTGCGGGAGTCTTTGGAGGAATCCCAAGCAACTGTGATGTGTCATGTACAGGACATGGAAACAACAGTAGAAGCAGAACGGAAGCAGGTTTGAGAAAACTTCTGTCTTCTTTTGTATCTATTTTCATTTTCTCATCTGGGAGGAAGAGCAAGAACTTGAATGTCATTGCTAGAAACCAGTTAAAACACTTTCTAACTCCAACATTTTGTACAAATGTTAATCAGAAGAGATCAAGTAGTCAAACTTTCTGCTCAAAGTAGGAGTATCGCAAACACTGGATTGGGGCAGTGGTGGTTTTGTCTAGCAGAGTTCAAGGACTGTAATTCCATGGCTGCTTTAGGTATTTTTTTTATAGTGCTGCAGTAATGTTCCAGTTAAGATGTTTTTTTCCTAGCATCCAATCTGAACGTTTCAAGCTTAAATTTGAGACCACTGCCCCTTCTTAAATCATTCAACACAACTGAAAAGAGTTTGACTTCATAATCTTTGTAACTACCTCTCAGATTTGTGCGCCACAACTGGATCCTGACTTAATGTCTTCTTCGCCAGGCTGAACAAGCCTCCTTATAGTTGAGGTACTGATAAATAGATAGAAATAAATAAAAAATACAATTTCTGAAAAATATTCTGTTGACATCTAAAACCTTCTGGGAGTAAGAATGTTTTCTCCATTAATTGTCACGATGACAAAGCTAGATTTTTATTCTCAGCTGTAGTTGTATTATCTAGCTATTTTGGAGTGTGGCGAGGGGCCATAGTTCATGCTAGAAATGAAATGGTTTGCACATAATTCAAATAAACAAAACCAATCCCTCTGCACGCACACACACAAGCCACATGCAGTCACTCCAACACTCTGAATTCATAGCAACAGTTTAGAAAGGATAAAGTGAGTAGCAAAGTACCAATACTTGAATAACTAAGGGTTTTTTTTTATTTTTTGATGATCATCAAGGTCTCTTTTTTCTTAAAATATGCACAGTTCTGTTCGAAATTACTACATATTTTTCCTACATGCCTTTTATCATCTTTGTGTTCTTCTACAGCAGAAGCAGAAAAATGATGGATACATATTGAACTATATGAATTATATATCATGTGGGAAGCAAAGGTTACTTTAATTCATCTATCCCTTTCTGATGGTTATATTTGACCCTGTGGTATATTTATTAGTTAGTGTTAAAACAAAAAAAATTCCGCACAAAATGGCACGAGACAGACCTGTTAAGTGTCTTGAGTGTTGCATTCACCTTCCTCTTTTACAGCTTGATCTTTTCTGTAGTCTCGAATTCTGAAAACTTGTTAGTTTCTGCCTGTCACATAAAGATGACTGTAAGCACGCATACACTGTGTTACATATAGAAATTGAGTTGCTTGCCATAAAAGTCTTCTGCATAAGAGTGGGACAAGCAGAAAGAGAGGAGAAGCTGATCAGGCTATATCTTTTCCAGTTAGATCAACCTTGTAGGCTCTGAAATTTGCTTAGGTTTGCCTGACTGAATTCTGCATCTTAAAGAATAATCTGTGATATCGTTGCAGGTACAGATATTACAGCAGGACTGCCAAGAGTTGCGTAAAGATGTCCAGCTCACCCGATTTAGGCAGCAAGAGGAGGAGGAAAGAACTGCCCAACTGGAGCAACACTGCGCACAACTGAAAGTGGAGCTGGGTATGACAGTGGGTTCTTGTCGTATCTTTTTAGCACTTCTCTCACTGCTTCCACAGTGAGAGAAAACGAGCACTGAGGTCCTCCAGACCTGTGGCAGGTGTACCAGTCAACAGGAATGGAGGGCAGCTTAAGAGGTGATGAAATATTAAAGGCCTTTAGTTTGCATGTGATGGTTCTAAAGCCTCTCCTTACCTAGAGGAAACTTAACACCAGTGGTAATCAGGGTAATGAATACACAACAATAATATGAAAAGATTCCATTAGCATAAATTCTTTTCAAAGGAGACTTGATCTAGCAAGTAACCATTAACACATGATTCCTGAACGGATGTGCAAGTAGAATGCCCGTTGCTATTGCGTCTTTTTGCAGCTGATTAAAAAAATGTGCTCTATTAAACATCAGAATAAGGACAAGCATCTTGGACAAGCCTCTGGTTGATCTCATTTAGATTCCCAGTCTACTGATGTGAAAGTAGCTGCTTATAAGGAAGCTAAGTGGCTTTTAATGCACTTCAGGGTAGGGGGAAGATCCATATTGTCAAAATTAAAGGTAAACGTTCCTAACCTAAAGTCTATTCCCTATTCCCAAATAACTCACAGTAACCATGCCTAAATCACAGGATAGTTATTTTCTTGTGATCCTTCCCTCAGGACCTGTTTAAGATTTCTAGCTACTCCTTTTACAGAAGTGTTCATGTTTCTCATATGTTTTGTTTGTTATTCTGTGAACCACACATGCAATAATTAACCTGTTGCTCACAAAAGGCAGTCAGCATTTCTGCGTAAGGCATAGCAAGAGGAGAGAAACTTGTTGTGGCAGAGTTGGCTGAATGGGGGATAACGATGGCAGAAGAATTCTTTCCTTCAGAACAAATCCATATGCAAATGACAAATTTAAATGAGACGTACAAATTTTCTTTACTACCTGTCAACTAATTCTGCTTTTTCTTTTTGTTAATTGAAGGAACTTTTGAGTGATCCTTTGATGATAGTTTGGATGTCATAATATTTTTGTCTAGATTTCCTTCCTTATCCTGCTCATGCTGAATTGTCTCTTGTTTTCCTTTTCTTCTGGTATGTTATACAGCACAGCAGAATAAGAGGTTGATTCAAATTCCAACAAAAATACTTCTGCTTTTAGATCTGTATGGTTTAAGCAGGGATCTAACTATTGTTCTTTGTCAATGCACAAAAACTTGTAAAGTTGCGTATGGGCTGTGGGTTATAGTCAGGACAAATGAGTTGCTTACATGCTAGACAGCTGAATAAGAGACTTATTTTGAGAGATGGAGAGATTCGATGTGCTCAAGCAATCACAGAAGTGGTATGTGTAGGAGATTGGCATGATGGCATGCTTAATTTTAAAATTAAATAAATTATAATGAAAGTAATTATGCTGAAGTACTGAAGTTATCAAGAAGAAAACATTTGTAGAAGTCTTACCTGTTTGTGGTATATTCAGTAACTTAGCTAAACTCAAACATTAAATCAAAGTGTCACCTTTTAAAATTACACAACAGATAACAAAACATGTCCTGATGTTATTTTCTATTTTTAGACTCCAGGAACTGTATCATTTCCCAGCTTGAAGAAGAAGTGAAAGTAAGTTTTTAAACAAGCATTGGTGAGGAAAATAGCTAAACGAAGATCAGAACAGCCTATATGGGGTCTTTCAAACGTGCCACGCTTCAGAGGCAGAATTTTTACGTGGACAAGTGCCAAATGTGACTAAGGCTATAACCATTTTATGTCTTATTTTATTATGTTACTAGTTTGGGTTTGCCCTACTTATGTTTTGAAAGATTAACCTTCATATTCTACTGGAATATCAAAACAGTGATATGAATGCCTTCCCTGGAGAGCTAGAACTGACCATGAAACACAGTTGTGGTAGCACAAGTATTGCATACAAAAGAGACAAATAGATAGATTGGTGAATAATACTACAGAATAGTAAGAACCTTGATCAACTGCGTACTAAGTGGGTAAAGAGGTATGTTTACTGCCTAGGTAGGGACTGTGATCGCTGTCTGAAGTCTCTGAAAGAGTAAGTTTCAGTGAAGGTGAGGTAAAAGTTCAGCTTAGATGTGGAGTCTAACAATGCTGGCACAGGATTCCTTCAATTGTGAATTGTACCACTTCTGTCAGGGAGATTTTTTAAAGTTCAGAAGTACTGAGATTAATTGTAGTGGAGACTAATAAGTTTGAGCTCAGAAGTGTATGAAGTCACCCTCAACTTTAAAAGCTAAGTTAGAGCAGGTAGCACTTTGGTTATTATTTCAAGGTATATTTCAGAAAGAGGCTTGTACTATAGGAACCATGTCAGTACTTGCAAGAGCAGACAGCCGTGTGACAATAGCTTAAAGGAAATAGGCAAGTATGAAACAAAGACTTGATTGTGAAGTGCCTGCCTAAATGACGTTTAAATTTTTTCTCAGTGGACGTTCTGTTTTATTGCCCCTTAGAATGCACAGCTGTCCTTTAGCAAACAATGCAAAGAAAACCTGCAACTTCAGTCTAAAATGACTGCCCTGCGAGAAACGGCAGAGAAAGTACAGGTAATGAGAATAGCTGCTCTTGTTTTTAAAATGGAAATAAAGTATAACAAAATGAGTGATTACAGTGAGAAACGATTATACATTTATTGGGAAGCCTCAAATGCAGGTCAGGAGACAAAGTTTAGTACCCTCAGGTAACGCGGGCTAATGAACAACTTCCAGTGAAGGAATTCAATCACTAGCCTAGGTAACTGTTCCATATTTCCTAGCCTTAAGGTTGGAAAGTTTTCTTCCCAATACTTATTTTGAATCAGCTTTTTTTGAAAGTGTCTTCCTCAGGGGCCAGGACATGCAGAACTACTGCTGCTGCCTCTTCTATCTACCCTTGAAGTAGTACATTTATATTCCTTTGCACCTGTAGATTCTACAGGAATATATTTCTATTAATAAGTCAAATGGGGAGTACCCGCTTGGCTAAAATTTCCTCTGCCTTTTGTGACAAAAGTTTTACCTCAGTACATTCTAAAAAAATTTATTTATTCTACTCTCCCTGTTTTTAGAACATATTTTAGAAAACATTTTTCTATTTTTTCCCCTCCCCCCCAACAGATACTTGTTTATTGGGTGGTGTTCACTGGTAATGGGATTTGGGTATGTCTTTCAGAGAAAGTTCCATTTTTCTTTGTTATCTACAATAATTCAACTATGTAATTAGTAGAGGGGTCCATTTTCAATTTTTACCTTCTTTGCCTTAAAAACATTACTTTTTTCTGGACTTTAAAACTAGTAAGTTATGCTTGATTGGTAGTTTAAATTATGTTCTCTTTTTTCCCCCACTACTGTAAACTTTTAACGCCTTGGAATAAGTCTATCATAAACTGGGACTACCTGAACAAATTTTTTTGGACACTTTCTACCTAAAATAGATTTTTCCATGTCTGCAAGAGATTTTTAAAAAGTTTCTGACAGCCTACTATGCAGAAAAAAAACCCCAAAACACTGAAAACATGTTTGTCCTCCTCCTCCTCCTTCTAACCAGGTCCTTAATGACCACTTAAGCCAGCAATGCTCAGAGCTCAGCACCAAACTCCGAAGTGTTGCCACGGAGAATGCTAAACTCGTTTCAGATCATCAGACCATGCTTAAGGTATGTAGCCTAATGTTAGAGTCCAAGAATGTTGTCTGCAGCTCAGACGTTAAACAACAGACTAATTCCTAATACTGATAATCTGCGGGAACACAGTAGAATACTTTATATATAGCAGTGTAAGTTCTATAAAGGTTGTGATAAAAAAGCGTTAGTGTTCTTCTTTGGCAAAGCTTTATTTTCAGTACAGAAGAAAAAGTCATATGTTATGGAGAAAGAGTGTAAATATGATAATACGGTTTCTCTAAACAGTATAAACATCCTGTAACAACCACTGAGAAAGAGGAACATAGGAATTAATGAGCATTGTAAGTACTGTAAATGCAGAAGCTGAGTGGAAGTAATAAGGATCTGAGATTAAATACACATATAAAAGCTAGGTAAGGTGAATTCAGCTTTGACGCCCTATTCAACAAGCATCACAACACAATATGCAGAACTATAGGGATGATCAGGAGCTCGATGACAAATTAACAGCTTTGTGAATTAATTATTCATCCCACATCATTCTGATGTTAGTCTTATTGCCTGGGTAATTTTTCCCCTTTAGGCAGAACAAGAAAAGACTCATAAGCTGCAAGAGCAAGACTCGCTTCTGAACGCTGCCCATGCCAACATTCTCGGAGAGCTGCAGAGTGTGCAGCGTGAGAGGGCTCAGCTTCAAAGACAGCTGTGAGGAATTTTCTAGTCTGCAGCCTCTTTCTCCCCTTTCTCCATTGCATTCTCACCACCTTAATTTCTGCTTCTTTAGCACTTGTCACTTACTAACACAGAAGGGCTAGTTTGGTATTTAATATGGAGGCCATCTTCTGTGCTAGAACTCCAACTTGGCTAATTTCTCTTTCTTTAGGGAGGCCTTGCGTACAGAGCATGGCAAATACAGGCAGAAAGTAAGCCTTGCTGAGGAGGCAGCTACCACACAGAGACAGCTTTTGGAACGTACTGTTGCTAGACTGCAAGGTGAACTTGAGACAGCTTTGCAAGAGAAAGGATCTCTGCTGGCAGAAAAGGAAATTCTTCAACAGGAGGTACAGAAAACTTACTGGTTTAAAGCTATATTCTTGGAGGCTGCTCTTGGACCCACATCGCTAGAGTTCTTACTTACATACCAGCTTTGCTTTCGGAACAATTATTTTTTGTTATTGCAGTGGCAAGTGTGACACACTCTCCCCTTATATAATATATATATATTTTGACTTGTAATGTCTCTGAAGCATGAAAAGGGAGGGAAGAGAGGGAGTTGACTTGCAACCTTCAGATCAGCTGTTCTGAAGATGTGTAGTAGTTCTATGAATCAAGACGCTTTTAGGTATCAATGATTTCACATTTCTTTTGACAGATAAGGACAACAGCAAATGAAACAATACAGGAAAGGAACAAATTGCAAGTAGAAAAAACAGAGAATGAGGTATCTTGCAATACATATGGCTGTTCTTTAAATTTATTGTTGTCTTTAAGTTTTCCGTTTCATTTTGCTTACTCTCTCTTAACTAAATTATTTCTAAATAATGTGATATTTACTATAGCCACATTGTTCACTTTGCTGTTTGATATTTTTCTTGTCTGTATGGATGTGTCCTGTGGAGCAGCAACCCTATTCCTACCTACACAAGACTGTATTTGTAGTAATAAGTTTGTTATGCTACTATGGCAAATGATAAATAATTTTCAGCTTCTCCTAGCTGTTTTACCTGTGTAGCTTCCTTGCATATGCGTAGCCTGGAAAAGGAAAGGTAGTATTTGTGGTATAAATGCGAAATGCCTTAGTGTTGTGACTGAAGTCAACATGATTCTTTCACTGTTGTGGAATTGCTCTCCAAAACAGGAGAGACTATACCTAGTCCATATATAGCGCTGAGGTTTTGTGATATTCCTGTATTGTGACTGTGGAAATCTTGAAGTGGTTAGAATTCAATTAGAGTTGGATTTTCTTGTTCATAGCTAGAAATGGTTTCAATGAAATTCACTTTGCAAACACTAGAGGAAGAGAACAAGAGGCTCTTGGATCGCTTGGCCACACTGGTACATGAGCAGGTAAGCCTCTAATAAAGTAGATAAGGTGACCTTACTGATAAGTAACTGTAGCTGTAAACAAGGTGCTCTTTAAAGTAATCTATGTTTTATGGAGAGTGACTGATCAAATTAAGGAATCAAAAATGGGAAAAAATGAAAACAAAAGGATAAGGTATCTCAAATGTTACTACATCTTTTTAGATGTCTGTGTGGGATGAGCTAAGAGGACTATATAGAGCTTCAGGTGTTGGACATTTAGGTATGTCATGAAAATCCCATGACTCCATTCCATTTTCTAGTACTGGTATACAGCTTGTATATATTTACCTTGTGTGCACTGGGAAGGTATTAACAACAGTTTGACGCCCATTGTGAACAGATTTGCACTTGAGACCTCGTTCCTGTATTTAACTTGTTCCCATTCCGTTATTTCTCACTACTGTCAGTCACCTGGATCAGGATACTTGACCAGTTCCAGAAAAGTTGAGTAAAAGCTTAGTAACACTGTGCTACCAGTGCTTTTACCATTGGGGTTTTTTTGTTTGCGGGTTGTTTTTGGGTTTTTTTTGTTTGGTTTTTTTTTGTTGTTGTTGTTTTTTTTTTTGTTTTTTTGGTTTTTTGGGTTTTTTTGTTTTTTTTTTTTTTTTTTTACAACGTTGGATGTAATGACCAGTTGTATACGCTGGAGATCCTAAAAACACTTAGCTGCCAATAAGGTCCTAACATCACAATGTTAAAAAGAATTAACTGAGCACCTTCTGAATGTTTGTTACACGACAATCAAAGTTACACTTCTACAGTAGTTAGTCTGTAACATATGTATACCTTTTTTCTGTTTAACACAGAGCTCCTTTGGCAGTCATCAGTTAAAGAATGTGAATCAATAGAGCATTCAAAACCTTAAAAAGTTACCCGATTTTTCAATTTTATTTGTATTCTTTACCGTGTTTCTAAGTTATTTTAATTCTGTCCCTGCCTTCTCATTCTTCTAGTTATTTTTGTGTCTCTGATCCGTGTTGTCAAAGGTTTCTTTCATCTCTTCATTTCTCCGCTTGTAGGACAGTGGCCTTCTTGTAGCCATCTGGAAGGCCTGAGCAGTTCCTCCTAGAGATTAAACTGTCTTGAAGGAATTTATGCCATTTGGATATTTTTATATTTTTAAAAAAAATTCTTAGTGTTTCATCTAATTGAAAATTTATACCTGAAGCAATAGAGGAAAGTTAAAGTACTCAGGACGCTGAGCACCTTTTTTGCTGCTTTTTGCCTTATTTTTCCTACGGAATGGTGACATCTGCTCTTTTTTCCTCAGCATGCCCAGCAGCAGGTGCAACAAGTGCTGGCAGAGCTGACTGACAGCAAGAATAAACTGACCTGTGACAAAGGAAAACTTCAGGTACCTCTCAGCATCCTATTTGTCAGCTCAAAAGGGAAACTCGTTTTTCATGTTCTTCTGAGATAAGGTTCTTTAACCTTAGCTCTTCAGTACTTAATTTGTAGGGATGTGTTTATTTATCTTCGCTACTTAATTTATTTGTGTGGGGTCAAGCACATCTATTAAGAGAGTTCTGTATCAAAATCATCTTCAATCATGCTCTCATACTGCCTTTGGGTGACAAGATGCTGTTGATGTAGCATCTCTACGATTTGTGCTAATTAAGTTGCTTAATGTGTGAAAATAGTGGAATGGCTAAGAACCACCAGGGGGCATTGAAACAAAATATATGGGTAGAAAATTGGTTGAAAAATTAGAAACATGGAAAACTTTACAAAAAATACCGATTAATAAGCAGGGAGGCAAACCATGGTGGTAAGCAAAAATAAACAGCATATGTAAGCTTTCTTGAGCAGAAGTTAGCTAGACAGTAAATGAGGTGCTGAAAGTAAAGCTTTTACTTCAATGTGACCTATGCCGTAGGAATCTTTGCACCACTGTCCCAAATTCTGAGTTTCTTTCAAAAACAGCACAGAATGTGTAGTGATTATTAGAGAGCAAGAAATCTGCATTTATGTAATAGTCCTAGGTCTGATGGTAGCGACAGAAGGAAGCGACCAAGACATCGTACTTAGATTAAAACAAGGTGAATTCTAATTTGGAATTATTTCTGTGGAAGGATAAGTTAGAAGCAATTCACTTCCTGCTTCTCTTGCTATGGGACTCAAGGAAAAGAAAACATTTGCTGTGGGCAGAGAGACGTTGTCACATCACTCCACTTCTGTGTTCCAGTTAAGATAATGCTTTTCCATTTCTGCACTAGAAGAAAGCTGAGCTGTTTTGCCACATCTGTTTTCTTAAGACTGAAGTACAGAAGCTGGACAAAGAACTGTAGATACACATTTAGATAATAGCGAGCTTTGTAAGTGCTTTGCATAGAGACCAAACACACTGAGGTGAAACAGAACTGTGAGAACTTCTTACCCCTCAGAATTAGAGTCAGACTAACTAATGCTTACATAGCCATAAGAAATCAGATTCAACACACTTTTTTCCTGAAGAACAGAGCATATGTTCAGTGTTAACTGTAGCATTCTAGTCTGCAGCTGGAAACAGAACCTAATTTCATCAAAACAAACATGAGAACTATGGAAGCTCAGCTGAACAGAGCGGTTTTTCATGCAAGTTGATTGTACGTATTCAGGCTAGAAAACGCACACTTTACAGGATTATAAAGATAGCACTCAGGATTTATTATTATTTCTCAGTAAGAGAACAAATAGTTGCAGATAATATTGTCTAGCTGTATTGCTGGGAGAGAGACAGTTATTCTGCTTCAGTCTGTTCGCTCAGTCTTAACAGACAGAAGTACATAGAAGAGCTGTGTTATCCTGGGCAGTGAAACCAAGCCTGTAGGTATAAGACTGTGAAGTGGACTCTGCTCTGTCAGGAGTTTGCTATTCTAAGCTGTAAATTCAAGTAACTGCATTGAGACTTCTGTTCACAAGCAAGAATGAACTCGTAATAGTAAATGCTCTTTACAGACTCCCCTTGCTTCTCAGATACTAAAGCAATCTTGTAATCATTCTGATTTGTAAAACTAAAGAGGGAAAAGTGACAAACTGTCAGTCATATCCATAATCTCCATTGATCTAGAAATTAGAAAATGTAACCATGTTTAGGACGCTTCCCTGGAACACAGGAGGTCCTATTTTTGCCTTCTGTCTCCAGACAGCAAAGTGAATCAAAGTTTCTCTTGTACTTTATTCTCCATGATAGAGGATGGTCCATCAGATAGTCAAAGGCAATTGGATATTACATTGATGATTGGAATCCATGACCTGAATGCTTTCAGATTTCGTGAAAGTTGAAACACTCTGTTCCATTGGTTTGCAGATATAGAGAACTAGCTGTAGAAGGGTCTCACAGTGGGAGCGGATGAGAGGGGTGCTCAGAACCAGGGGACTGTGCTGGCTCTGCAGAGCTATGACAACGGCTGACATCACAGACTTCTAATGAAGTTCCAGTCAGCACTGTGTCTTGCTGCTGCTGAGATGCAGAGGGAAATCACATGAGTTTGCATAATGTGCTGTGGAAAGTGTCACAGAAGAGAGCTTAAATATCTTCCTGAAGTAATGCAGATTTAGGAATAAGATGTAGCATCTACTCTACTCCAGTGAATAAATGTTTTGGAGAGTATTTTTTCAATTTCTGGTTTTGGTATTCACATCTTCACTGCCTCCAAGGGCTGACTGATTTTGTAGAAGGAATGGCAACAAAATGAAAAAAAATCCCCAGCAAGATCTTGGCAACATAAGTCTCCTGATCGTAATGCTAGGTCAGCTGTAGGCTCAAGAGCAGAAACTATGAAATACGATTTACATCATTGTGCTCACCACTGTACTTTACACCGAGTTCATTTGCAACAAGATGAATGTTCAAGAAACTCTGCGTCTGAACGTGGAGCTAGCTCTAGGGTCAGCCAGAGAATTCTGTTAAATGCTATAAAGGACATGGGAGAAAAACTGGAGAATATAATAGATATTCTCTCTCCAAGGTCTTTGAAAACTGAATGGTCTTCTGAGAATGATGAAGGAGACACTAATGTGGTGAGTGATGACCATGAAATGCAAGTTAGAATGATGGTTAATTTCAGTTGACTAATTGATGACAATGAAGAAATGGCTGAAAATTAACAGGGACCAAAACCTTTGAGTGTTTTTTGTTTTAAAGAGATGCAGGTGAAAACTTAGGCTAAGCAACATTAGAATCAACAACTGGTTTTGACTAAGCACCCAGCTTCGTGCATCTGTGGCACTTTCTGAAGCCTGGGTGCCGAGAGTTCGGAAGCATGGGAACTCTCAGCGAAAACACCCACAAAAACCCACCAAGAACACCACCACACACTCAGCTCGGGCTTAAAACAGGGGTAGAACAAAGGTTGTGTAGTAAGAGGAAGCTATTTCTATTTTCACAACCATTGCATACTCTTGGCACTGCTGCAAGCATGCAGCTACTTATAAAAGAATCCTTTAATAAAACTCTAAGAGATGACTGATTTTCCTACTCCTTTTCCTAATGATTTCTTGTACTGCAGATGGCAAACCTGCAGCACCAGCTGGACACAGCAAAGGATGATAACAGTAAGGCGACAGCCATGCTGGAGCATGTGTTAGCTTCTCGTAACAAGATGCAAGCAGCTCTGGATGCGGTACAAACTGAGCTGGGACACAAGGACACCGAAATAAGCAATCTCAGAAAAGATAAGTAGGTGAAACTGATGCTGTTTCTGTGGTCTATCAGCAGTGGGGCTGATACAAATACAGTTGAAGAGTGGCATCTTCCCCATGGTTCTGGCTAATAAGCTGTAGGACGAGTTTGTTTGAGAAGTTTCCTGTAATCTTTGCTGCAACACTGAAACATCCTTAGTACTAGTGAAACAAATACTCCAAGTGCTTGTAGTACTTGTACTCTGTAAGTACTCTGCAAGCTTGGCAGGCCTTGTGCGGAAAGCAGGTAAAAAACCAATTTAACTTCAGTGACAGGCAAAACTTAATTGGTTAAGGTAGAGAACCAAACTGTGAGATGGTCACCACTTCAGAGGAGATGTGCACAAACTGACTTAATGCATGATTTTGTTAATCCAATTTCCATTTTCAGGAGCCAGATACAACAGAAAATACAGAGGTTAGAAACAGAATTGGAACATTGCCAAGCCAAACTGATTGCCATGGGAAGGCAGCACAGCAGCCAGGTAGAGACTGCATTTTTCCGTAGTAAGAGCCACCACTGCATTTTTAGTGTTGAGCCAAGTACCTTGTCTTTAACTGAATACAGTACGGTTGACACATTCATGTGAATCAAGGCAAAAATATTGTATCAACTTTTAGCTGTGGAGCAGGAAAATCGTTATCCAAGTGTTGAAGGAGGGAAGCATCTCCTCTCCAAAGAAAAATTCCTTGGCACAAGTGAAGGTTTTACAGTCCGCAGCTGGATACTTAATGTGAACAGAGATTTTGGAAGTTTACATAGCTGTTATTTTTTTGCTATTAGAATGGGGGGGAAGGAGTCCAAGGAATTCCTTTCATCTGTCTTCATAATACTTAGTGTCAAAAGGATTACTTTACAACCCGAACACACTCACTATTGGCAAAGAACATTTTTCCACTCTCCCAAGAAAGTCATGGCTATATGAAAAATTGTTCTGATCCTTCTGAGTAAGCCAGTGAATGGATTGGCATTGTAAGGATTCCCATCTAGATGCCTGTTCTTAGGACATTTGTAATCAGACAGTTGGTGAACGCACTTTTACTTCCTGTAAGTTGATAACTGCCTGGAAAGGGAAAAAAAATATTCCTTTCCAAGCTTTTTCATCTGGGTAAGTATAGATCTGATTTGTTGTCACTGCACAGGTGGAACCACTTTGTAAGGCACTAGAAAGTACTAGAGCAGACAACAAGAAACTTGTTTGTCGTTTGGAAGAAGTTCTGCAGGTTAATAACACCCTGCAGAGCAAGCTGATCCAAACCCAATGTGAACTGAAAAGTAAAGAAACTGAGCATCAACAGCTGATGGCCTGCCGGTAAGACCAGATACATGATACTACACTTGAGGAGAAACATTACTGTGCACTAACATCAGAGCTTTACGGCTTTATTCATCTATCAATATCAGCATGATACAGATAGATTCCTGCAGAGCTACAGAAATGGGCTCTTTCACTCGTTCCCATAATGACTCTTTGACCTACTCTGCTGTACTGAGGAACTGCTTACCCAGGGTCATTATGGCTCATCTACAAACAGCTTTTTCCATGAGGACAGCAGATATCACTTCCACTTTGAAGTGGCCTGCAGTAGCTATAGCAAGGGGAGCACAGGATAGCTGTTTAAATTCACCACCCAAAACTGAACACTAGTAAGTAAAACCTCAAACCTAAGTGTAGGCGCAGTCTGAATCTCCTCATTATCCTTTGTCTAAACAGGCTTAGCCTTTTAGTTTTGTAAGGGAAAGTAAGTTGTCCTAAAAATATTAGAAAACATTCCAATCTTTAAACAGTAGTGGTACAGAGAGTATTTCCAAGACAAAAGTATTTACAATTGTCTTTCCTATTCCTGGTTTTAAAAAATAAAGCATATTAAATAGAAATGTGAATTACTGCTTTGTTTCCTCTCTTTAAAGGGAACAGTTAATGGAAAAAGCCAAGACTGAGGAAAAGATGTCTGCTGAACACTTAAAGTCTTTGAAGAAGCAGTTTCAAATTGAGCAAGAGGCTTCGAGGAAAGCTGCCTGTCAAGAATCTGCTGAGGTGACAAGGGAGAGAATTAAAAGATTTCAGTGAATGATTTCCAGGGAAAGAGTTCTGCTTTACAGTTTTCCAACAGAACAAGAGCAGCTTATGACAAATATTTGTCTCCTTTTCCATTCGTCGTGGAGTTGTCTGTCACTTGCATACAACAAACTGAATTTTATCGCGTGGTGGACATGCATATCTGTGCTCTCCCAACATCTTCAAGTACCACTCTGTATCCCTCAACACTATATATCTTATTGTACATAAGATCTAGACGTTGATATCAGCCTTCAGTGTCTTCAAAAGGATAATCTGGAGTTGTATAACAATCTTCGTGGATAAAATACTGGTTTGGAAGTCTGCTTTATTTCCCGGGGGCTGGATTATAAGGCTCAGCATAACCTTAGTATTACTCAGTATTATTCACTTTTTTTCCTTTGTTAGAAGGGTATTAAAGAAAAGTGAAAACACACAGGTGCTGTGGCACACTTCAGATACAGCAAATCAATTGGGCGTGCTCGTTAATTGTTTTATAGAGTGAGCTAATTCTTAATGTGAACTCACTTTTTCCTCTTTCCCCTAGGTAAAGAAATCCATTGAAGAATCCTCCTTCAAATTGGCTGAAGTTTCCTATGCTAACAGGGAGCTGCAGCAGAAAGTAACAGAGCTGGAAAAGTCTTTGCCCAGTTACACGGAAAAGCTAAAAAGCCAAAGAGCTCAAGTCAGACAATGCCTGGCCTGTAAAGCTAACACAGAAAGGGCAGAGGTCTGCACACATTTGTCAATAAAAACAGATGTCCCAGTTGAGAACTTTTTTCTCCACGGAGTAGGACTGCTGTTGATCCTTTGCAGTGGAGCTAGACTTGAAAATAAAACTAACTCCAGACTCAAATTCTGAACAGAAGATGCAGCTACAGTAATTGGGTGGCTTCTCCTGTAGTCCCTCCTCCCCCCCCCATATTAAATATGATGCCATAGAGTCCCATCCCCCCGTTAGATTTTTATAGTAGCATTTGTCCTTTTTATCATTTTGTGGATACAGTCTGTTTAATTACTGAATGGGCCAAACGTTGCTTGTGTAGTGATTAGTCCCTTTCTATCCTTTATAGCCATAGAACTTACAGTTCAACTGGTACCTGATCCTAAATGAGAATCTAGACTCCTTTGCAACTCTGCCACCTGCTAGTTCCCCTTTCCCCAGCAGGGCATGGGTTCTCTTAACTTCAGTCTCATAGGGCAAGAAATAAGGACACAACGTGCAGACATCTGCAGAAATAGTTCCCAAATCACAGCCAGTGAGCCTGAAAAATTCATGAAGTTTTGTTTCTCTCAACAATTTCCAGGAGACAGAATCTGAACTGAGGAAAATGGAAGCAATAAAACAGGATTATTGGAAGATGAATTACGAACAAGTGAGTTTGCTTGACCAGTTTCCTGAAGAGACTGATCTGCTAAAATGTTGTTGGGATTTCATTCTTGTGTTGTCCTCAGTCACAGGACATCCAGAAACTTGTGTCAGAGTTGAAAAGTGTGCAGAGCGAGATGCAAGTGCTGTTGAAAGACCGACATGAAGTGCAAGTGCAGAACAGGCAGCTGGAGACCCAGCTGGAAGCGGAGAGAAGGCAAAGGCAGCAGCTGGAAAACGAATGTGGGGTAAAGTGCTAACAGCATGATGAAGTGGCGAGACACCCATGGATGCATTTTTGTGCAAAATCTGTGGGGTTTTAGAAGAGGTGGTAAAAGACTTTATGAACTCGGTCAAAAGATATTGCTATAAATCTTACTGTGTCTGCTCCAGAAAGCCTGAGTAACAACTTAACATACATTCCCTATATATCTGGCTTTAGAGACAGACAGGATTTTTATTTTTTTAAACTATACAACTCTAAGCTGTTTACAATAAAGGTTGGAGAGTCCTGCCGTTATGTTGCAATTTTTTATTTGTGTCATGAAAAAATTCTATAGAAATTAACGTTACTTCTTTTTCTACCTAGAAACTGGAAAAAATAGTCAAACATCTGAAGAAATATAAAGAGGAGACAGAAAAGAAACTGAAGGAAGCCAGCATAGAGTCAGAACAGGTGAGACTAGATAGCATTAGAATAATTATTCATTGAAAGTCAAAAGATAGTATTTCATCATATGCACCAAGTAACCCTTTCAATCTCAGATCTAGGCCTCTGGTGAGGAGTGAGGTGCATCCTTGGCCTTCTGAACTAAGTGGCATTTATCATAACTTTTTAAAAAAAATTAAAATGAAAGGTTTTATCTTTTCTGTGAATCACTTCCATTTAGTGGTGCTTGTAAGAATAGCTTTTGTCCCCCACACCTATTGTTTTTATCAGCTCAAGATATCTGTGTTAACCAACTGAAAGAGTTGTGGCCAAGTAAATGGCCCCCCTGAGCTGATCTTGTGTCACTCTGTATGTGACATCATGCAAAACCACATTTCCCACCCGCTCTCCCCCTGCCCCAAGAAGTCCTTTGTCCTTGCATCACCTCATCCTTGCTCTACTGTACCACAATATTCAAATTATTATAACTTGCATGGATTACTATAAGTAGTTGGGGGTGAAAGTCTAGTTTAGATGTTTTATAGGGTATTAACCAGCATGAAGTAAAATTAAAGAAGTAATAGAGGTGCCCCAGCCTGAGGTCTTACGTGCTGCTTATCAGTCTGAGCACTGTTCTGTGCTTAGAAAGAGACCTTAATAGCAAGAGAGTATTTCTACAGCATTCTTCAGGTAAAGTTAGTCTTCCATTATCTCTCTCAGGAGTTTGTGGTACTCAGCATCCATTTTCTTCCCAATGTCTCTGTATTTTATGCTGTGTTGGAGACCCATGTTGACTTCATTACCCATTAAGAGAGGGGCAACTTTGTAGTGAGGACCTCTCTGATAGATTCCTTTCACAGCAACGGAAGAGGGCATCATGGAGAGCTCCACCCCTACATACAGAAGGATTTGAGTTGTATGCTGTTCTGCCCCTTCTTGCTCAAAAACTGGAACGCAGCATGCATTAACTGTTCTCTCAGCTGTTCTAATTACGCTGTTTTCCCTAGATCACAACTAGCCTAGAAGAAGCTCAGCGTTGGTTCAGATCTAAGTTTGACAGCCTGCAGCCAGAAGTTGTGAAAAACTACCGGTCAAAGAACCCTGAAGAGAGCAGCTCCAAAAAGAAGGTAAAGAAAGCAAGCACATTAATTTCAAAGAGGGAAGCAAAGAAAATAGGTGGGAGAAGTACTTGGTAGCTCATTATCAGTCAGGATTTCAGTTCCTGAAACTTTTGTAGTTCCTTAACAGGGGTAGAAAACAGACCCCTCTTCTAGTTCAGTTTGCTTCCTCCTCTTTTGCCAAAGGACATATTACATTGCCAAAGTAATATTACAGGTACAAGATAGCTTCAAGGGACTGTTTCTGTACTTAGAAAAGTTCTATTGCACACACTTCATGTTTTGTTGATGCTTGTTAACCAAATACTTGTCTGAAAGCTAACAGCTAGTGTGTTTTCTTCTCCACATTCACCCATTTCAGCAGTTCTCCTTCCCCTCCTCCATACCTTTATAGATACCCTTTCAAAAGCTGTGCTTACCTTATCTGTGTAGGTTCATCAGCCTTCTCCATAACTGATAGCTTTTTAGAGATACATGTATTAAACTGCTAAAACTTTAATCTCATCTTAGTAACAACAAAGATTCCCCAAACAGTCATTAGCTTCATAAAACGTTGCATCTTTTCCAGGAGAAAAGGCAAGAAGAGCTTCCCACTCGCACCTCCCTGGACAGCAGGGCAAGGACCCAACACCTCCCAGCTCACCACCAGCAAGGCCCATGTGAGCTGGGCAGGAAATGAGCTCACTTGACTGGGTGATTCCCAGCCCAGGGAGAGCATCACCTGCCGTCTGGAGACTCCCTGCTAGCACCCAGCTGCTGGAAGAATCGGAAACTTTACTTGATCCGACATAGTTAGATAGGTCTGTATCACCGAGAAGGCCTTGCAAAGAAAAAGCGCTCACAGGACACCCATATACAGGGGACCTAGCAATGGTTGTTTAAATCATAAATTCCAATTTGAATTAACTCATACCCGTCACCTTGTCTTTTTGACTCAGGTGCTTTGTGTTGTGAGGCTGATACTAACAAAACTACTACCTACAGCAACACAGTTATCATTACTGTAAACTACATGCTGTTGATATGCACCATCTGTGCTTTCATCACTTTTACCAGCTTTAGACTAAGACCTGGCAGGTGCTGTCAAAACAAATCTGACTGGTTTACAGAGGGTTCAGGTGAATTACTGAAGACCGAGTCATGTGTCTGTGGCTGGATGCTGACGTGACTAGGACAGGGAGGAACTGGCTGGACCAGCTGCTTCTAATGTAGATAAAATCTGGGTCATGACAGAACATAAGCCTTGGGCTATTTTAGGAGCATATAAGGAATGTATTAGGTGTGTGATGGTATACAACACATCACCTTACCTTCGTAAGAATTAGTGGAATTCGTTCAGCCTCGCCTACTGTGGAACAACACACTGGGGAGGGAGAAGTTGAAGCAGATGACTGACATCAGATGTTGATGATGATTATATAACATGGACATTCCGTGCTTGTTCAACTAAGGATCAGCTCGTCTTCGTCCTGGCTTACTCTTCCACCTGGTTTCAGTACAACTAGTGTCAGTACAGGTGTTCTCGCACTCCGAGCTGCTTCAGCAGAGCTGCTTGCAAACTCCTCTGTGATCAATGGTACTGTTTCTTTCTGTGGGATCCATTCATGTTATTTGCAATACTTGTCTAGTTTAGGGGGGAGGGAAGTCTTGCATACCTCAGGAGCCTAGGAGTAGCCCGAGGACACACTGGAATTAGCTCATTCTGCTCCTTCAGAAATTTGGTCCTAAACTATAACTTGCACAATAGGAATCTGGACTAATTCATGGTGACCTGAGCCTCTCCTTGAGGCAAACGGCTGTTCTACGGGGCAGGGGGTGGCTGTGCACACTCTTAAAGCTAATGCACACCTGAGCTCCATTAAATTGTGCTGCTTAAAAGCAGGCCTATGCAATACAGCTTTAGGGTTGTCCCAATCAAGCTGGTTCCATTAGAAATCAATTGGCATCTGTGCCACACCTGCTCTGTAAAGCTGCTTAGGTGACTTAGCATAAGCTGTGCCTCTACCTCCACAGTGCCATTGGGCAAACAGCACTCAAAACTGTAATCGAGTTTTGCTTGCTATGGACTCAATCTGTAGAGCAATCACAGATGAAAAACAGTCCTCTCCAAAGCACTTACCATTTAACACTTTTGTTTATACTGAATGCTTAAGTAGGTTGCCTGACAAGGGCCAAATGATTGTGACCTTTGCCTGTGCAAAAAGCATACGGCAGCTGTTCATGTGAACTACGCGTTGGCAGGGCAGCAGCACCAACCACCCCTCTGTTTTACCTCTGCGGGAGTTTTTACCAACGTAGGGTACGCCTGAAGGGCTGGTTCTTCACCCCTTGCTTGTTGCGGAATCCCCTGCTCTCTCTAGGGCTGCGCATCTGCAATTACTTTGTATATTGAAACGCAAAGTCTGATTATATGGCTGTGGCCATTAAACTTGGCACTTACGTACATTTGCACAGTGACAGTCTGTTCGGGGTTCAGCCCATCCTGTTGCTTCTTCTAAACCTCTTTAGGGTGGAAAGCAATAAGATACGGTGTAATTGTGAAGGATTACTGCATTCTAATACCTTTTAACTTTAGCATAACCTTAAGCTTTAGCTACGCCTGCTTTAGCAAGTGGTGCAGCTCAGTGAGTTGCATGCAGAATGAAGAGAGCTGGTCCCAATGTCCAGGATATGTTCTGGATTGGTTTTCACTTCAGATTTGCTCTAGTCTGATCCTGCTGACCGAATGCTCACTAGCAACTGGAGCACTCCTGGAAGCCATCTTCTAGCTTGCTTTCCTTTGAAAGGAAACCAGTTTGTCTGCTCAGAGCCTGCTCTGCAATATGAACCACAGCACGGCGAGTGGCAGCGCACCCATTTGAAACATCAGCAGCACACAACAGGCAAGAACTTGTTACTTTCTTTAAACACAGTAATTTCAATAAAGTTGTAGTAATTAACACGGCTGCCACCTGCAGGATCAATAATTCAGGTTTCCAGTGGTAGCTGCTAAGCCTCTCAGTTACAGTAACATTTGTAGTATTTAAAAATACATTTTCTAAGCAGCAAAAAGGTTGGGGTTTTTTTTTCCTCTCAGGCTGTGGCCTTCAGCGCATGCGGATGGCAAACAGCTTTCTACTCTTGTCAGGGCTGCTATCAGGTAAGCACAACTGAAAAGGTATGATTCAGTTTTTAAGACAATCAGTAGATGCCTTTATGAGCAGTCTTTTAGCCTTGAGTTAATGTATGTTTTATATAAAATAGTTCTTCAGCAATAAACAGTTAACAAAATTATCATGGTTAAACCAAGCAGTTTGACAATATATGTGGTATGTTTGACAGAAACTGTTACTAATTCTCTTAGTGAGGCTTGAGGACTATTCCCAACATGCTGACAGGTGAGGCTGGCATTGATTTAAGTATTCTGTCCCTCAGTCTCTTGTTCTCAGTGATTTATGAAAGCTTTCCCAAAATTGTAATGGCTGATTTCAAGCTTTTCCTGCCTTGCTGTTTGTTCCCACACGTTCAAGATCAGGCTGGACGGGGCCCTGAGCAACCTGATCTAGTCAACGACGTACCTGCTCATTGGAAGGGGAGGTGGACTAGATGACCTGTCAAGGTCCCTTCCAACCCAAATTATTCTATGATTCTATGATTTTACATTTTGGTAAAACAGTCCTTACTCTGAAGGCAATTTAGGCAAGGTGCTGGGTTCATCACCCCCAGCGTTAGGTTCTTGTGAGCATCCTTAAAACAAGCTACAGCCAGGTAAGCCTGAAGATGAACATAGCGCATGCCAAAATAAATCCCATACAGATGCTCATACCCCAAGAAATATTTGTTTCAAATTCACAGTCCCCTGTCCATTCTCCATCCCTCACATCATAGAGTACAATGATGAGATGTGCAGTACGTGTTCACAACTTCGTTGTTTGAAAAAGAATTCCAAAGGAAAGGCATTTTATCAGTGGTATTGCAAGTGAAGCGTGACTTAAAACTTACCCAGTTCTGTATTGGAGAGTACAGCTGTGGCTATAAGCTAAAAGCCCAGCTTAACATATGTATTTTCTGTATGCAGCTCATGTTCTCTGCTTTGTTTTTCCTTAAGCAGGTCGGTTCCCATGGGATGTGCCTGGTTAAACAACCTTTTACTGGGGAGCTCACAATCCTACAGCATTTGTTTTGTCTCCTGCTTTGTCTGAAATCTTGTCTAGTCTAATCTGTTACTGCTGCACCATTACAATATAACATATTTATAATATTGTGTAGAAGTGAAATCTAAGTAAAAGACTGTTTATGTCATAACCATAAATGCAAGTTGGATGTAACGAAGGAAAAAAATCTATCTTCATATACAGTTTTTCCACAAGCATTTGAGAAAGCTTTAGATAATTAGCATTGAGACAAGCAGTATCTCTTCCTTCCAGATGCTCAAAATTGTTTAGACCATCCTTTCAGAACACTGTTTGCTAGCAGTATGAATTTTCCAGTCCATAATGACTGGGTTTAATTAAATGCAAGTTTCTGTTACTTGGTGCTTAAAAACAATCCAGAAAGCAGATTAAAAGTCATCAGCATTCAGATTCTATTTTTTCCTTTTTATTGGTATGAATGCGAAAGATTCATACCTCCTACGTTTAAAAACTAAACTACTTCAGAATTCTAGCAATAGTAGGGATCAGAAATGAATTAATTAATAGTAATGCCTTGATGTTGGTCAATTTTTAAGACAACTCTTAAAAAAAAAACCCCACAACCTTCCTCTATGTCAAGTCTATTTAAAAAATGTACAAGCAATAGGATACTGGGTATTTCAGACTCGGTTTTGGAAAAAAATAATACAACGGGCATCTGCGTACAGCATCTCTGGTTTCTGTTTTCCAAGCAACAGTTCAGTGCTGAGGGCTGTGCTTCCTGGGACATGATAGACTTTTTTCCTATGAAGGGACAGGAATCATTCACTGCAAGAAGACAAAAAAATCAATGGAGTTACAAGAGGTGAAAAGGCCGATAAAGAATAAAGAAAGCTTCAATGGAAGAATTTTTACCCCAAGACGATGCAACGATACTATGTCTGTACATACATCTTGGCCTTGTCTTATGATCACCCCAGGCTAACATAAGTAAAATGGTTATTTGATTTTAGCTCTCCAAACTTGGCATGGGACTTCTGTTTAGTAAAACTTTCTGTTTTACTATTTCCAAGTAAAACATGCTGTAATTTTCCGAGTTAGTGATACTTTATTGGTATTTGTCTCACCTTTGTATTCTCACTATGGCCCAGCATGTCTCTAGTGAAGTGGACACGCAATATATTGTAATTTAATACTTGATTGGAGAAAAAATTGCCTTACCTTTAAGATTAGTCTAGGCAATTGCACAAGACTTGTTTCTTAAACATTGTATGAAATGATTCCAGAACACAACTACATGTAAAAGTGGGCTGAGAGCAAATTAGCAGTAGTTAGCTGTGATACCGTAAGTAACAAGACTGCTTGGGAGGCAACAGCACGGTTTGTTTTCTATTCAGCAAACTGCCTTGCTTAAAAATATTTTTCAGCCTTATTTTGCTGTAGCACATAACATATATCCTTTTCTATATATACATATAACTCTATACTCTTTATTTATGATAAAGCACTGCATCCTGCTTCTCTTACTAGGGTAGAAGCAGCACACCTCCACCATCATATGCTACTGTTCAACTGTCAGACATAATTAAAAACCCAAAGCATTTGCAATTTATGTTAAATAATAAGCTGTATGATATTATTATAGTACTTTTTGCTATAAGCTATTCAGTAGGATATATGTTTGGTGAGAATGAGTAAACATTATCATTAACGTCAGAATTTTTATTAACAAGTTCAGAAGAAGAACAAAGGTCACACTGATTTCAGTAAAACAGAAATCAATCTCCTTCAAATAAAACAGCTGCTAGGAATATAAACTCCCAGAAAATTCAGAATACTTTAAAGAACTCGAAATACTGAGTTCTCCATCCTCTAGGGATTAGTATGAGCCCATTTCTTCTATATTATAGTAACACTGTACATCAAAAACGCCTCATCACCAGTGAATATGGATTCTTGAACAACCTCACTGGTAACTAGTTGTAATATTGCACATTGTCAATTTTCCCTAAAAAAACCCCCCCAATAAACGGCACCGGGCTTCAGTTGTCACTGTTTGATTCTGTAGACAAGGCTGACTATCAGAGTAGGGAGCAACGCATCACAGAAGAGCTAACAACAGACACACTTGAGCATGTCAGCGTTGTACTCGGAACAGCTTCCATCCGTACGTGATACAGTTCAAATGCCAGAAGTGGAAAAAGTCCCCAAGGCCATATATGGTACAAGCCACGTCTCCGACCATCCATAGAAAAAGGTGTACATAAAACCAATTTCCTCAGCGCTACATAATGCAAAGGTGAATACAAAGAGTAGCGATTCCATCTGCCACAAACCTCATCACACAACGGCATAGGTGTACAACATCTTTTGAGCCATTCTAGTATTTCCACTGCTCTGATAAATAAGCGACAAGTTAAAGGCAGTATCTCTTCTCAAGTCTGTCTGATCAGTTTCTATTCCCTGTAAAAATAATGATTAGAAAAGTCATCTATATGCAAAAATAGTGTAAATCTTGAAACATGAGTAGCAATTACAGTGGAATCAAATGACATATTCATGGTTTATACAGGTTTTCATCTGTACAGAAACAAAAGAAGTAGTATTCCTTGTGCCCGCCCTCTAACGAGTTTCCACATATTGGTCATCACCAAACAGTTATATAATTACATGCTCAAAACATTAGCTGTAAATGAGATAGCCAGCCCATAAAAAAGAAAGTACCATCCTAATTTGTCTTTGTAAGCAAAGTATTTCTTTCTACAGTCAGAATGTGAATAACTGCCTGTACCTTTTACATGGTCACAAGATTGCTGCTTTGTACTCCCAGCACTGCCCAACACCCACGCTTCTCACTTTACCAACCCTTCCCGTTTTCTAAATACACTTGCCATTTTTCTACCTACCCGTGCCAAAGCTAGGCAAAATCTTTCTCTCAGACCAGGCTTGTAAAGGTATGGCACATCAATTAGGGCGAGCTAATACAGATCAATTAGAGCAAAACCACGGCTCAGACGCATTTAGGCTTTCTTCAGAGCGGTTCACAGTGCTCCAGCACGCTGGTTTATAGCACCGGTGAATATACAGAACTTCCAGTTATAATTTATTGCATGTAATATATATAAAGTTCAACTACTTATTCAGATAAATTTGTTAAGCAACCTTTTTTGCTGCTACTTCAGCTGCTTAGTAAATCCTTAAAAATTCATAAACCTTTGAAATTAACACATGCTTAAATACATTACCAGCTGACAATCAGATTTGGGCTTCCAACGACAAGGAATTACAACACAAATTAAAGGAAACTCAACCACATGGATTTTTATGTACCTGTTTAAACTATGGCTGAGAAATTGTTAACATTGACCTGATTTTATTCTCTGTACGCAACTTCCAAAGATACACTACCTCTAAGGCGAGAGGAGGAAGTTCAAGTACTTTTTGGTAATAGTGGATTGCCAGGTGCAGTAATCCCAGCTGGTGAAGGCTACGGCCGAGGTTGTAGAAAGACTCTTGACATGGTCCACGCAGGTCCAAGTACCGGTGAAGGAAGGAGAATCCCTGTACACATATTACGCACATTTGTGAATGTTCCCTTTAAGAAAATGGCAGCAAAACAGGCTGGAGAACAGGCGTTTAAATGTATCTGTTTCAACTTTTGATCGCCGCTTCCCCACAGAGCCACATGCAAGTTGAAGGCAAAAAATAAGTCACATTTGATAGTTGAGACCATAAAAAGTGCGCTCTGTCAGTCTCTCTGCCTTCGATAACAATGGGTACATCTTTTTAATAAACTGAACACAGTTATTTATATATTATAATATTTATATATTATTTATATGTAATATACACACAGATAAGACTGGTTCTTGTGCAGAAGAGCTAACCACGTTAAAAAACATGCAGCCAAAGGACAGACTAGAGCAAGATTTTACTTTTCTTTAAAAAAATCTTTAAAGGATAACCCTCACCCAATTTTTTTTCTTTTTCTGAAAAGGAGAAAAAAACCCAAAACCCAGACCTTCATTCCCTTTCCTTCAGTCTTTGCCTTGGATAGTGCCAAGAAATGGTTTCATTCTACAACTTTTCAGAATTCTGCAAAATTCTGAACTCCATGAAGTACACATCAAAGTATTATTTCTGGAATGCAATCATATTCTTTTCTTGATCTTGTGCTCCATGTAAGTGTTTATTCCAGTACCAGTTATCAGGGAAATGATCAGTATATCATTTTATAAAATGGCCAGAAATAAACATCACTGAATAAGGGCATGAAAAATCCATATATCCTAAGCAGCAGGCAAGAGTTCATGTCCCTTCTCGAAGCCAGCAGATGTTTTACTGCCAAGTCTCCAGCAGAATTTGAAAGGAAACTCATACCCAGCAATTCCAGTGCTAGGCTTTAACAAATTTCAAGTCAAAGCACCCTGTAAGTGTTACACTTCCTTATTTTGCTTTTAGTTTAAAATTAAAATATACACTTATATATTTAAACTACGTGACTAGCAGCATCCCAGGTGTACCTAATCTCGTTGTCAACTTTAGTGTGATTACCCGCTCCTCCTACGTGGCATGCTGTGCTTCAGACAGAGGAGCAGGACCCAACAGGTGCTGATGTCCCAGAAGATGTAAAACAGGACAGTGACAGTGACCAGGCACCGGTGGAACAAACTAGTCTCATTTATACGCTGACGTGCTGTAAAGCGAGGGAAGTGCTTTGTTTCTCATCTGTAGGATGTCACAGATGTATCGGCTTGGTGTGTTACAGACTCTTCATGACTCAAGGTCTGTATGATGCTATAAAGATGAACGGCATTAGACCAGCGCTACCCCCCTACAGAACTCAGGGAAAGACAAAGAGGCATACAGTGGTATTTCACATTAACATGCAGTGTTTCATTCGACACTGACGGAGCCCTGGGGGAAACTCAGAGAGATAGAAGAGGTGAATGCAGAAGGGAGAAATCGAGGACACAACGTTTTCATCCTCTCCTGTGCATTTCATTTTGTTACCACTTTGGAATGCGATGACTCTGTTGTAAATAGAGGATTTCTTTTTAGGCACCATGTTGGTAATCAGAGAAGATAGCTCCTTCAACGTGAGGAATTATTTCAGGCACAAGCAGCTAATGATCATAATAAAGGTCACCAATATGTCACTGTGGTTGAATTATTAATCAACTACAATAGGAGCAAGAGAGGAGGTAAAAATACCAAGTATGGTAAGCAAGAAATGAGAAGACAGAAAGCAGGGAACCGTATAGCCAGAGGGTAACATAAATAGGACATTGTTCAAGTGTGTTACAAAAGGAGAACAGAGCAGCCCATAAAAGAAAGGCAGGCGGATCACAGAGAGAAGTGGATAAAAATATTAAAATTAGGCCAAAGTTTGCAAGTTCAAAATGTCTTAAGTTGGATACTGACATAATTGGTATTGGTTTAGAGTAGCTGAGGAGCTACAGCTTTTGTCAAAACCAGGGCAAGGTACGGTTTTTCAGCAGTTTCAGAAGTCATGAGAGTTCTGGATCCTACCATATTTTGCTGACTCTGAGCTCATTGGCCACAGGAATTAAAAGGCATTTCAAGTTAATGAAAATACTTGTTGGAGGGTAGAGGAAATTACTTTCAAGATTCTGTTTGGAAATAATGAGCCTGTGGTTTGTAACTGGATCTGGCAGATGAAAGAAAAATGTGAGTAAGGAAGCTGAAAAATTGAGGGTAGCCTAAACTGGAGTTCAAAAAATCTTTATAAAGAGAGCGGTAAGAGGCACGTAAAAGGGGGAAGAGAAAAGGAAGACGGGGGGAAAAAACCCCACTTTCTAAGTCTGTAAAGTTCACTTCAGCAATGCAGTTCATGAGACACAACTAAGAAGGGCACGTGACAGAGATTCTACTCCACAGCACTTCTTTGGACTAAGGCGGGCAAGAAGAAAAATTTGGAAGAAAATCCAGACTACAGTCATCAAGACTGAAATTAGTAATATTTTCACAAACAGCTGGCAGCTGCTGGCATCTATGTGAGTGATCATTATACACACACAGCAGAACAAGCTACATTTAACTAAAAGGAGAGGAGATTCATCTGGGTATAACTACAGTTCAAAAGCATCTTCATCTGTGTTCATGTTTCACCACTTCCCTCTTTTGAAATGCCGTATTAATTATTAAAAGTTATTTAAACAGACTACCTTGTAGCCATAGCTGTCTGCAAGATCCAAAGCCAGGAAACGCTAAAGGTAAAAATAATCACACTAACTCACCTGTACCAGGAGAGCGTGCCTTTTCAACACGTATTTCTGAGAGGCCATGTGGATGAAAGTCAAGCCAATACAAAGACTGTACAGAGGTTCATCTGGGTTCGCACGAAAGGCTTGCACGTACTGTCCTAAAAACAAATAACTAAATCAAGATGTTTGTTGTGAAAAGAATTCCTGAAGAATTAAGGACAAAAAAGAAAATCTTCAAATTAGAAGTGTGAACTAAGAAAAGAAATAGTTTAATACACCCACACCAAAACACACACAGGGAAAAAGATGAAAAGAAATTTTATATTTTCAGCACTCCTTGGATTCTGAAGGAAGAATGCAGACTGTGATGTAAAAACATAAGCAGAAAACAATCAGACACAGAAAGCGAACACGGTCCTTGCTGGGATTTATATCCCGGAGGCCACACACCTTAAGTGTGACATTTGGAGGGCTTGACTGAAAGCAGTAGGTTTACTTCAAAGGCCTGCTTCAAATGTCCAACCGACTTTATTTGCTGTTTAAATTGGTTTGTTTCTGTCCTTCTTATTCTTTACTATCATTAGCCTTCAATTATCTTTGCAAGTTAGTTATATTGGTGATGTGTGCTAAACTTGAAACGTGTCAGCTTAATTTTTTTAGCAAAACTCTTCAGCGATACTTTGATTTGTGTACAAAATAATCAAAGCACCAGACTAACACTGTGAAGCCACCTATAATTTTCTGATGTATGAAAAAAATGACTTCGATAAATATTTCTCAGAACAAAGCATTCACTTGTTATATTTGTTAATATTAGACCATTAACGATATTACCAAGAGCGTGCTTGAAACTGCCAGATACAAACGCATTGTGCCCGTTCAGGACACACAGTGCGTGATTATCAGGATTTTTCAGCATCAAGCGGAGACAAAAGCGATGGTGACGGACATCCTGAGATTGCATAGTCACTTGATTGAAGATGTTCCATAGCTGAGGTTTATTGACATTTTCCATTACCATGATTCTACAGAATGAAACGTATACAAGAAAATAGTAAATGCTATACAGTAAATACTGTATCTGCAATAAAACCTCAACAGTTTAGGGAAGATAACAAAGAAGAGACATTCAAAGAGCAGATCAGTGACTGAGGCAAAGTAGAAAGCGAAAGACAGAACCAACGATTCTGGCCAAATCGACCAACTGTTACATTATGCTTTTTTTGGAATCAGAGGCTATCAGAAAGCTTCTTTAATTTCAATAGTCTTACCTGTTTTAGTGAAAGCTGAAAAGCATGAGCCTGCCTCCTTTAGCAATATTTTCAGCAGTATGACTACAGCCTCAGTGGAAAAAATCACAGAAGAGATTGCTCTACCTTGTCAGTACCCCACCTGATATAGTTGTACGCTTTTCTGAAGTTCTTGTCCAGAATTGCAGCAGAGAGCCCAAAGTATTCCAGCTCCTTGCGCTTTTGTCTATCATCATAAAACGAGTAATATTCCAATGAGGAATCCACTAGTAGCTCTGCCTCCTTGTACCGGGAGAGGTCACACAAGGAATATATAGCCTTCAGGAGGAGGTTCCACCAGTCATCTTTTGTCAGAACACTCGTGAGAACGGCAAAAATTGCTAAAAACATTGAAGTCAGTAAGTTGAGAAAATTAAAACAAGAGAGTTAAACTCTCTAAAAAAAAAAAAAGGGCATATGTCAAACTGATCTTTTCAAAAACATCTCATAGCATTAACAGGTAAAATAAAGATAAAACATTTACTTTTTTCAGCTGAAGTACAGTTTGCAAAACATCAGCAAAAAAACAGTGAAAACTTGGGAACAAATGTCAAGAAATACACACAGTTCAGGTTGCAAACATACCACATGAATGCATTAAAATTCCTCTTCTTAATTACCAAATGATGCTTAAGAATGTGTAGTCTGGCTCAATCAAGTCTGGGCCAGTCAAAAAAAAAAAAAAAGACAAAATCACACCACTTTTAAAACATGTATTTCTATTATGTTCTAGATTTGCGTGGATTATATTTGCACTGAGGAGAATGTTGGACCATATGATCTCTAGAGGTCCTTCTCAATCTGAATTATTCTTTAATCTTACTATTTTTCTCTGAAAGGGGATTGTTCCCTTAAGTTATACTATCTTAATTTTTGCTGCCTTCTTTGCCCTAGAAGTAAAGCAACGTTAACACGAACTGCATGGATTTAGCATGCAAAATAGTAACATTTATTTCATTTTTCAGAACTAAGGAGTTTATCTTGTTGCTTTGTTTTTAATAAACATTTGTTACCTTTTGCATCGCAATTTGCTGTCTCTTGGTCGTCATTGTCAGAAATTTTATCCCTTGACACCTTAATAAGATAGAGGTGTCTCTCTCCAGATTTGGAACTAGATATCAAACACACCTGAGCTCTGCTCATTGCTACCTAGAAACAAATTTAAGGGCAGCATTTCAGATTACATTAATACATCCTACAACAAAAGCAGTTTTATGGCAAATGCATCTTGCTCATGTTGCATGCCAAAACAGTCTGCAATTTAGAAACGCCTCAATAGAGCAAGAACAGGAGAGAGAACATTCCCAAGAGGAATATCATCTCCGTGTTGTCTCATGCTCCAGTGCAAACTGGGCTATGCAAAAGAAAGATGCAAACTCTTTAAATAACTTAAAAGACTTTTCCTGGGATTGGAACATCCCTGTATTTATTGAAATCAAAACTATTTGCGTAGAGGCATAACAAGAGCAATGCCTTTCTGTATCAGTTTCAGAAATATGTGGATAGTCACCTACTCAACCAATGTAATACAGTAGCAATGGCTCTGACCAGATTAGTAAAACTCAGGTCTCAATATTCCCCTCACTCCCTATTTAAAAACAAACAAATAAAAAGTAACACAAAGCCACCACTACTGTATTTACTGGCTAAATAAATTCTTTGGTGATTTTATCACAAGAAAATATAAAAAAAACCCTTAAGAATTCAAAGGAAAATTGATGAAATAGAAACCAGTATCAACATTTCAAGAAAGCACTATGCTGACTGCTAAAAAGGTACGAAGCAGCTTTAGTACTCAGTGCGTTCTATGTACACTGAGGAACAGGGAGTTGAAGTCACTGCCTTAAGAATCCTACACGCAAGCGGTCCTCTGCTCTGAACACTACGGGCAGGAACACCAGCGTTACAGACTCCCTGCAAGATTATTGTCTAACAAAATTATGATACCATTTGCATATTAAAAACACTAGCTCTCCTCCTGAGTTTGTCTGTCACTTATCTTAACCCAGCTCATAGCCGTCCAATTTCTTAAGGTGTAGCTGTAAAGATTGGCTTACCTTCAACAGCATTGCCAGCATTGTAAGTAAAGTGTCTATGTAACCATACATTTTGCCTTGGGAATACAACAGGGTCGAACGATGGAGGAGTAGCTTTAATTCCTAGATAATATTAAACATTATTATTCAACCTCTTGCGCAGGGAGTGCGTTCATAAAACAAACAATTCTGACTTAATACAGTACTAATAGGATTGGAAAAGCTTTTAGAAAGCTGGAAGAATCTTAGCAGCAGCAGGTAAGAGCTCCCTAAAGTGCCCTGCAGTAATTACTGTTTCAAATTCTCAAATTTCAGAGCAATTCAGCATAACCCTTACCTATAGTGAAAGTGCTACTGGGGAGGGGATATAAAACCTTTGCTACACAATCATTTACAATCTGTAGAGGCCAAACCACGTAGCTTGTATGTAGCAACTGCTGATCAACTTGATGCAAAGTGATTGGCATCAAGATTGGCATCAAAGTGGTTGCACATCACACAGAAGTGATCAGGTGGGAGAGAGGAAATACTGATAAAACGGTCAGGGAGAAAGGGCCACGAGGACTCATCCCTGACACTCTGTGATGAATCATCTGCTGTGCTCTGAAGGCTCAAGCATAGTCTCAATGTAAGTAAGATAAGTAAGTCTCAATCCCTGGTCCTACATAGTTGACGTCTTTGACCACTACCATAGTTTAGCAGAATAAAATATCCTAAACTGTAAGCACAGAACACTTTACCCACCTGCTGGGCAGCGTTAGCATCCTGAGCCAGCGTATCTGGATCATACATCGGTTCCAGAGCCTCCAGAGCTTTCTCAGGTCGGCCCAGCTGCTGCTGAAGTGTTGAAAGTGAGATTCTTGCATCCAGATGCAATGGAGCAAGATCAACAACTTTGGCATAGCTCTCTGCTGCACGCTCCATGTGTCCCAAAGCCTTCAAGCACTCTAAAAATACCATACACAACACAATACACTTAAATGGCAGAAAAGAATATTTCAAAGCTTGCAAAATAGTTAATATATTTTTCAGATACTTTTTCAGTTAGAACCACCGAAAATATGCATTATTAAAGTGAAAATATTCAGAAATATGTACCGATGCATTCACAGTTTCACTTAAAGCATCATCAGTTGACAGGATGGAATGCAGAATAGATGCTGTTTCACTTACAGGCAAATAAAGTATTTATAGCTGAAGTAAATTTCAGTCTAGATGAAGAACAAGAAAATGCTCCACGACAGGGCTGTCATAATAAACTCCAATTATTGTTCTGCAAATACCAATTATCATTCAACATGTGAATCTAAAATCCCAGTGATTTTAGATACAGGGCCCTGGAAATGCTCAGCATTTTATTATCATCTCTCAGCACCACGTGCTCAGCAGTCCTGCTTCTTCTCACCCGCATGCCGAAGCCAGACGACAGCCAAGTTGTATCGTTCTGAACAGACAAGGGAACTCAAGAGAGGCAGCGCTGAGTTGTATTCTCCAACATCCAGAAACGCCTCTGCGACGTCCAAATACAAGTCGCCCATTTCTTCTGGATTTTGTTCCACCAGAGTGGTCAAAAGAGGCTTTAAAACAACCACACAAGACACTAAAAGCACAAATAACTAACGAGAATATTTCTTTAAGATACAGTTGTTGGAAGCTTACATTTTTATGCAGTGGTTTTTATTCTCTTTGCATTCTTAACTACATTTCCTTTATTTAAATGCTAGTGTAAAAGTGAAAAACAAAGACTTGAATTTCACAACTCCTGAAAAAGCCATATTTTTCTATTCTAGACATTTCACATCCAACGGCTGAAAGTGCCCATCAGTGAGGAGTGCTCTTTATGAAAGAACAGGCTTCAGATTTAGTAGGGCTTCAAAACAAAACGAAGATGTGTTCCTTAGTGTTCAACAACTTTGCAACGTGGTCCTGGGCCTCTCACAACACATATGCTGTGATTTACTGCGCTTTAATAATACTTCCATTGGAGGCATAATTTATAAGGACAAAAATAGTATTTCTGCTATTATAGGTTTGCTAGGTTTCTCTCTTGGAGTGGGAGGGAAGCAAAAAGAATCTCCCCAGGTCTCTCAACGACCTCCGTCATACAAAACCAGGAAAAATTACTTGCTTTGGTAATTTATTAGAACATCGCCCACCTTCTGAGTTGGCTTCTACTTACATTGAGCGGCTCTAGGATGTTCAAGTGAACCAAGCACACCATCAGCTTGACTGTGATGTCTATGGGAACGCCCTCAGGTATACAGCAGCTGACCTTCTCCACAGCTGTGAGAAGATAAAGAATTTCTTTCTGAACCCATAGGCTTTAGCAAGCACTTCACAAGCTTCACATCCCTTTCAGGCCATATTCAGCTCCAATGAAGAAGATATATTCTCATTGACTAGCAAACGTTGGTGTAAGCCTGCCCTCTCCCTTTCGTCTGTATCTCTGACGATAGCTGGAACAACTTGTTCCTACTATCTCTGATCCCAATAATTTCATCTGAAGTATCAAGTGCTGTCAGTCTGCATCGACTTCAACAGCAGGATCCCGCAGGATGCGCTTTACAGCCTTCGCCCTCTTAAGACGTGCTTGCTTCATAAAGCTTTTCTTTAGCAATTTATGCACCTGTACTCTCCTCTCCTTGCTTTCTGCAGGAAATATGCTGTATTAAGGTATTTGTTCTTATTAAGCTAATCCTGTGTCACAGGGATCTAGCTGTATACATTGTTACACACAGTTAACTACAGAACTTTACACAACACATAGACAGAATGAAATTCGATGACAATGCAAACGCGAGACAAAGTAGTTACCCATGACAATGCTAGAAAACTACAGGTCATACAGTAAAACTCCATTATTGTATTTCCTTCACATGCGGTCATGATACCTCCTTAACTACTCTGTTTAAGTTCTGCTTCACCTTAATTCTTACACCAGACATTCAAAGGGTGATTGCTATAAACTGAGAAAACTGATTTCCAACATAAGGCTTCCCTATTACCTTCTACATTCACATCCAGTTACTGAAAATCACAACATGCAGATTAATTCATCATTCTCTAAACTTAATAGCCAGCATGAGAGTAACTATTCACCTACCGATAAATTCTTACAAAATGAAAAATTTTCTTTCCAAAGTGGGTATGCCCCAGAAGAATGCTTTTGGATTTGGTAACTGGCTGGGTTAGAAGTAAGTTGTGAGTAAGAAAGACAGTACACAAGAAACCTTTTCTGGATCAGCCCCATTACTCTGCTGTTAGAAGTCTCTCCCAGTTTTCATATGATTGCGACCTGGTTCCTGAGCATATGATCAGTTCATAGACTTGTATGAAATTCAAAAATTAAATTACTTACCTGCAGCACTGGGTTCAGCAACTGGATGACTTTGGTCTTTAGTCTCTGCCTCCTGGCTTTCCTGAGTTTCCACCACTGCCCCTGTATCTTTTTTAAAAAATTAACAGACTATCCTAGTAGAACCAGCTAAGCCAAAAGTTACTCAATTTTGAATCCACACTTGATTGGTAGCTTACTATGAAAAGTGGACTTTTTTTTTTTAAGGACAGAAGAGCAGGAAGCATTCAAAAAAGTTATAAAGGAACAAAGGGCAGGGAATCAAGCTGTGGGGTAGTTTAGAAGCTTTGTCTTACGAAATTACACACACCAGGTAACATGGCAACACTGTGTTTTAATTCCTAAACTCATTATAGATTTGTTTCTTATAAATTATCTGTTAAAAGTCTCTATCAGGACAGTTGTTCATTGATCAACTGTATTTTTACCTGGTCCTTAAAGCAAAAAGACAACAAAAATTTCTTATACTACATTGGGTTTGGATCGGATTGCTGAAACAACCAGTCAGTTTAATCATAGAACAGACCGTCTGCTTATGGAGTTGGCATGCTGTGATCATTCTACAGCCCAAACAAATATTTTTCAGACTAAAGCAATGACTTTCACAAAGCAGGTTTCTCGAAAACAACCTACTTCATTCAATTACAAGCTAATATCCCTAGATTTCTATATACCAAACCATTTAAATACATAATAACAGAAGTAGGATTGATGAAGAATATTATTCTCAGGTCAAAGGTTGATATTCTTGACTACAGATGCCACTAAACTTATCTAATTTTTTTTCAGAAGCTATTTAGCTGGCAGAAATAACTGGCCTGATGTGAACACTCCAAGGAATGTTTAGAACTTTAAAAGGCCTCCAGTTGCCTGGAGAGCAGTCCTTGTCCTTAATGAGTCAGCAGGGCTAATTGGATATCAGAGTAACTCCTTATAGAAAGCTGAGGTCGTGCCACGTAATTCATTAAAAATACTGAAAAGTTTCAAAAGAGAAAAGACTGTCAACATGCATTAAAATATACCCACGAGTTGAAAAGGTAACAGAAAGAAAGATGTCATATTAGACGAACAGCAGGGTCATACTAACCGCTTGGTAGCTACTTACCTTTTTTCTCCTCGGTTGCACTTTTTTCTGACACTTTCTTTTCAAGTACAATTCCTGCAAAATCTGTAATAACCTAAAACAGACAAGTAACTTGGATCATTTTAAAGATTTAAAGGATTTATGGAGTAACCGGACCACACGGCAATTGTTTTAGACATCACAAAAGTTATCAGAAGAAAAGCTGCATTCATTTCACATGGGGTTAGTTGATTAGTACTGAGTTTGATCATCTTATGTCTTTGTCCACTATTTTTTGACTACTTAGATGATCCAACCGGCATCTCTTTAGCAAATATAACAGTTACTTTCGTCACAACTAGAAAAGTTTTTAACCTTTATAGCTTCTTTTAATGTCTTTTGGAAAGCAGAAAAAGCAACCAAAGCACCAGGTAAACAGATAAGCTCTCCACAGATCTTTCCAAAATGCTCCAAGGATTCCTCAGCCTAATACATTGCAAAGGAACCAAATGGTTTGTCTCAGTTTAAAAATAAATAAATAAATAAATAAAATTCACATCTACATACTGACATTTTACAACAGCCCTAGTCATACACATCATGACCTCAATAAAACTAGTATAATTCAATAGAACAACTAATTAAAAAAAATAAAAATCATAGACAGACAATTCAAGACATTCACTTGCCAATGGGGAAGTGCGAGGGGGAAACGCACAGGTGTGAACGACTGTTGGTCTAAGACCCAACTCGGTTTGGTATTTTTGTTCATGAATTGTAAAGCAAGTATTTAAGTCATTACTGTTGCCCAAACGTGAGTGATAAACACAGAGTACGTGGCCCTTAGAGGAACATACCAGATGACTGTATTAAGACAATTATTTTTTAAAGGCTTGGTTTACCAGCTCAAATACAGATTCAGCTATCTAGGAACAAGAATGACAGAACGGACATGAGGAGAACCACCAAGAAGGAACAGGGGAACAGTTCTACAACGGAGTACTGTATTAATAAATCTGGCAGCTGAATACTGGTTACATAAAATTGACTGTTTGATTTTTAAAATGGGAAGAAATATAGAGAAGGGTCAGAGGAATTGTTTGCAGGCTAATGATGCTTTACACAGACAGACATTTAAATAAAATCTTCGGGGTAAAATAAAAAGAGGTAATTAATATCAGCAAATAAGAAAGTTCACAAGGAGAAAGTCCCAACTATTAGTGTCTTTTCAATCCACCTGGGAAAGAATAACAACAGCCAGACACTAAAGACTTTCCTCTCAAAGCCAGACCAAATCAACTGGTAAATGCCTCAAAAGTGAGGGTTAATAACCACTAGAACAAATTGGGAACAGATAAGCAATCTTCTCCAATTCCTGATGCCTTAGAGTCAAGATGTATTGTCTTTCTGAAATGTGTGCTTCATGCTTAATGTATAAATTATTAGTTGTAACACAAGTATGCCAGATAAAGCAACAAGAGTCTGCATTTGAGCCATTAGACTACTCAGTGTCACCCGTTTAACCTTCAACTTCGAGACTGCTTTTTGCTGGTAGCACTCACAAAAACAGATCATAGGTCTTCTCTGGCTACTAAGGTTATGGCAATTGTAGAGAAGGAGAGGAAGGGTCCTAAAATTTTAAACCTATAACAGCATACAAGTCTATCAGCCCCCAACTTATGAAATCAAGCCATTAACTTCAATGCTAATTACTACAGAACGAACAGAAAGCAGTATTTGATCAGCTCTATCATTATAGAAACATGACCATATTTAAGCACTACAGGATTATCAACGGTCCATCCCGATTGGCAAAGAGGTGCTTAACACAGTACAGAAATGCATTTAATTCTCCATACCGCCAATGCTTTGTCATACTGTTTGGAAGAAATATATAGTTCGGCTGCAATATTAACATCTTCCATGGAGACAAGGCTCTGGTGTTTAGTAAAGGCTTCTTCTATTATCTCGATAGCAGAGGTCACATCGTTTGCTTCATAGTAACTCCTATAAAACACAGATATGAGATGTTAAGTATTTCAGATAAATGACAGTACGTACATTGAATATTAGCAAAATTATTTTCATATTTATTTTTGTCTATTAGCAAATATTTTTATTAGCAAGTTACAAAAGACGGTGGGAAAGAGGGTGTTTTTTCTTTTGTTACAACTGTTGACAATTTTTATGTATTTCAAAAAATTACCATTATTTTCTGCCCTATATGTTAGGACATCACTGGAGTTTTCCTTACAACATCCCCCACCTCAAGCCAGGTATCAACAATGTATTGCATTAAACTGGTTTCAAAAAAAGTTTCAAAAATAATACTGTTATAATACACTTCCTTGCATTTTTTTGTCCATTTCACAACCATGAACATCAAAAGACTTAACAAACTGCTTTGAAACAGGCCAGTAACACCTTTCTACAAGTTATGCATTAGAAAGCTGAGATATAAAGTAGCTAAACAGCTTACTAAAAACTATGATAAGTGAGCTACACCACAAGCCTCCTCTATCTCCGGTGAGCTTCTATGACTTGATCTGCTCTCATTAGCAAAAAAGGGAAGGAGGCAGATTTTTACTTGCTCCAGAAGTGAACCACAAATGACATATAAACTATGTTCTGTTGCAGATGGTTTGTATTTCAGATTGAAGAATTTGTTTAATTCAGATTTGCTGGCAATAAGTTTTCAGGTCTCCGGTGATATTACATAGATAAAAAATGTATTGCATTTGTATATAATCATATACTATTGGCATCTTTCCAGTCATCAGTATTTGCATTTTATTCTCTTACGCAACACTTCTAAGATGATGCATTGGTCCTACACAGCATAATTCACACATGCCAGGCTTCAGAAACATCACAATAGTTGGGAAATGCATGCTTATTCTGTGGGTCACCCCCAGCATTCCTTGATTTCAGCTGCATACCCAGCTTGAATCAGCTGCAGAGCTTATTAATACCAGTTTTTGAGAAACTCTGGAAAACCAAATCACACTAGCTTTAAGTCCAACTTACTTTGCCATGTCTCTAGCCAACTGCATGAAGCGCTCTCCGTCAGAGGGAGACAGGAGATTCAAAATACGCCTGTAGCCATCCATAGCCATCTTATGTTCCCCCAACTGTTCGTACAGGCTTGATCTCTCCCATAGGTAACGCACATTGGATGCATCGTATTTCAGAGCTACAAGAAAAAGCTTATTAGTAGCCTAGCTTAGGAAAAGGCAACAACGGATTTCACATTCATCTACCTGAATAGATGAATGTTAGTGGACATGCACAAGCTTTTTGTAAGAAAAGGACATCCTATATTAAAGATTCATGAAATCTTTCATCAAACTCTGGACAGAGGTACCAGAATCTTAGGAAACTGCAGCAAACTATATTAGAAAGCAAAAGAAAACAAAATGATTGCTATTAGCAGCTAAAATGTATTTTTAAATATTAAAATGGTTGCTACGCTACCTTTTGTGTAGCAGAAAACAGCCTGTTTAATATTGTCCTGTTCCAGCGACATCTCTGCTAGTCTAACCCACTCCTCAGTATCACTAGGATTTAAGTGAGCTGCAATCAGTTCAAACTGTAGTGACTTCTCCATATCACCCTGGTCTTCATAGATCATGGCAAGAGTGGAAAATGGCTCATGAGCAAGAGGAGCTGTGTGAAGACAAAAAGAATGATTAAGAACCATTGTTTTAAAACCACCTTGAAACCAAATAACTTGCCTTTCTGCAAACAACAGATAGCAAAATTATATGAGCCATCAGCATTGCTCTGTTTAAATTCACAACAAACTTGCAGACAAGCTTCCGATTCCTTTTTAGAAATTATTAAACAGCCTGACTGAACCTACCAATGCTAACTTATAGCATTATTCTACACTGTAAGTCATGCTGACGTTTATACCTTGGTTCTACAAAGACAATAAAAGCAAACTGTGTAAAGCCAAGCAAAGGCCCAGGGTGCTCTGTGGAATTAGGGTCCTAGTTTCTTTTTATAAGCAAAATTATGCACTCAAAATGCACCACACAGTCTTAATTCCATGCAACTTATACAGTGACATTCCTTGTACTGAGTATTTTCATCATCAGTGAAGCCACACTGAATTTTCCTGATGTTCATGGCAGTTTCACCGTACCCTTAAAGCCAAAAAGTTTTACTGTTCTAACATACCTTGTCGAATGATTTCCATGCACATTAGGATAGCCTCCTCACGTTCTCCTCGAGCAAACCTGATATTGGCCTCTCCCATCAGACCCCTCAAGGCACGAGGAAGTTTGCTGCGAGGTCTTTTCTCCTAAATAGAAAAGGGGTATTGTTATTTCTACCAAGGATTCAGTTGTGCCCAAATTCAGGAGACATCCGTCACATTTGTGCTTAACACTACCTAATAACAAGTTATTTAAGTACTAGCGATATTAAAATGACAGACCAAAATATTTGGTAATTTTCATAACTGACAGAGTAACTCTGATATCTAACACAAATACAATCCAGACACTGGAAAAACTCATTTCATTATTTTTGAAAATTTTCAAAGATTAATCTACATAATTTTCTAAAAAACAAAGACAGGCAACACCAACACAAGCAGAAGTATCCTACACAGGATTATTTTCAGGGACGTTTCCCCGCAAGTAGCTTAAATCACACAAACTGTCATTTATGCACTATGCTCCAGGGGATCCAGAGAAGTTACGTGAAAGTTTAAATACTTGCTTTCATCATTTTCTTGGTCTCTCGATTAAGTACCATCTCCAACACAAAAACATCTCCAGCTGTGGGTTGCTCAGTAGTTTCTTCTTCCTCTTCCTCTTCTTCTTCTTCGTCTTCATCCTCTTCTTCCTCTTCATTTTCCCCAAGCATGGATGCAAAGACCCGATGAACAGATTTACTGACACCATCTGAAGTTTCTCCTGGTTGAGAAAGAAACAAAAAAGGTTTATGATATAATCAAGAGCACACGCTGCCTATCAGGACAAGTGCAGAGAAAATAGAATTCTTCATAATTAGCAGTCCACTTGAAACAGTTATGCTAGAAGAAAGAGGCCTGCAGAAATGCAGAAAAACTATTAACAATCTCCTTGGCTTTAAAACTCTGCATTATTCATCACCAATGCTTAGCATACCCCAGCCTCTAACATTTTCTGGATATTTGAAGTGAAAGGATGGAGGAACACAAAGAACAAAGCAACAGTTTACTCAACATTTTTCTCAATCCACACAAGAGAAGTATATTAAAGCAATTTTCAAGCATTGAACTGGTTGGACGGAATAAAGCTTTTCAGATGAAGAGGCTAAGTGAGCAGACAATTACAGTAAACAATAATGCAGCAACCAATTTTTAGAAGTAATTTAAAACAACATCTTGTAACCATCCTCTCCATGACAATAAGTACCTCTTAATGTGTGTAAATGCAAAATCCAGATTATTCACCTTTCTCAAGAAAAAGAAATAAGAAAATTCTTTAAAATAAATAAGAATACGATGCTATATATCAAAATCAAATATGCTTAAAGCACATAATTTTAATATTTTTCACACTTTTTAATTACGACTTCTCATTACTAAGCTAACCCAGGGTTATAATTGCCCACAAGTCTCTATCTATGCAAAATATCAAAATATGTAGTGTTGAAAGGTTTCAGATAGGGGATTGGGCATCTAAAGATTTGATAAAAGAATAACCATAGCATCAAGCTGGGACTGAAAAATAAAGCTATCCTATATTGTGTATATACAAGAGGGAATTGGGTACTACACCTGAGTTTATGTTTGGTTTGGTTTTTTTCTGACTTGGATCTATTTGGTTACTTTTTTTCTGACTTGGATATTAAGCATCAAAAAATCAAGACTTTTCTTCCTCCCATCTGAAAAAAACTAATTATTAATTTAATTTCCCTTTTCTTTCAGTCTTCCTGGCTGCAGGAAGCATCTGAAGATTGAAGCAGATAAGCTCTGAAGATTCGTATATCAAAAGTGCTTTTAACAATGACCTAACATTTTTCTTCTGAATATCCTAAGTTTGATACTAATGGCAACTTTTTAAATAGTGATAAATATTACCTGATTCTGACTGCTCCTGAGACTTGCCTTCTCTGTAGTAAGAGCAGAAGTAACAGTATCACACAAACCTATCAGGATATGTTTTTTCTTAGATAAAGATCATGTGCACGAAAAAAGATGTAACAGACTAGGTGGAATACAGAGCAGAAAAGAGCAGCTTGGAAGTATTTCCAAGACATCAGCAAAAAGAAGGGGTCAATAAGGAACCACAGGTGTCTGGCTCCAACCACACCTCCAGTATTCATTTTCTGTCCTTCTAGGATGAGGTCTGGCCATACTTTCAAAATCAAGGCACCACTGACACACATTTTTGGTGAAAGAATTTAAGGCCTAATTTTGAAATTTTAGGAGGGAAAAAAAACCCAAACAAACCCAAACCAGAATGATGAGAATTTGCAGTGAAAGTAGGCAGAGTCTAAGAACCAACACAAAGAGATAAAAAACTGCACTTTGCTATCTCACAGCACTAGCAATCCCACAAGAATACACCCTGACCAGTGCATGGAGAAGACGTCTGAAACAAGACAGCAACACTCTAAATCTCAAGCTCAAATCCAGAACATGAAGCATGGGATCAACAACCACTGATACAAACTAGAGAGAGAAACGCTGCTTCTACCACTTCCTGCACGTCCTTTCACTACGCAGGAATGCCAAGGAAGTTGAGCTTATTTTGCTAAAGCATCTAAGGAGCTATTACCACTGCAGTAAACTGCACAAAGAAAGCCAGTCAGGGAATCCGTAGCTAGGAATATCCAACAGAAAATAAGGAGAGAAATAAAGGTAGGCACTCTAAACAGGCCAAAGGAAAACTGAGTAGGCGAAAAAAACACAGAGGAAAAAAGAAACTCTTCTTTTTAGGTATTTTATTTCACTCTGGATGACAACGGAAGATGGTAACACTGACACAGTAGAATCAAGTATTCTGAAAAATTCAAGTCTCGGCAAAAGACTAGCAAAGAGATGAACAGGGAAAAAGCCAAAACAAAACACAGAGAAGACTCTGAAATAAGTTAACAACTTCAAATTATTTGTAGCTTTAGAGAGAGTAAATATTTGAGACCATGTGGTTAACAAGCCAGGAGGGGAAAAGTGGAGGTTTTTCCAGAAAAAGATGACGAACCGGCCAGATCTAGCCCCTGAAGAACACTGAACAAAGATAAAATCCTAGCTATGGCTCGGAACATCCTACAAAGACATACATTCTAATGATGTGCTTCAATACCCACAGGTTCAAAAGAAGCAGCCAGGTATTTATTAAAAGTCAGCTACCAAAGAAAAAATGCTCTCAATGACCTTTTAAATACATTTTTCACTGAAATTATTATGTTAACATTTACCGTCAGTTTCATCCTGACTTTGGGATTTCCCAGATGCTTTTCTGGATGAAGATGGAGCCTCTGCATCTTCAGTGTTTTCCTCAGCAGATGCATTTTCACCATCCTGTGCACACCAACAATATCAGTTATAAGTTTTATTGCATGACGTTCCCACTTCCCCTGATATATACAATTAGCATTTAGACCACGGATTTCCAGCTTTTGCACTGCTAGTGAAACAGGTAGAATAAATGCTATATTTTTAAACTAACAAAACCCATCATTACTTGCTTTCAAGACATTTATATTTTTATCAATGTGAGGTGACTCAGATGGTGACTGTTCGCGTTATTTTCGACTTAAGAGAATAGTCCATTGCTTATTTGGCATTACAGCGAGATAGGATGACATGTCCGACTGTATTAAAGTTACAAAAGTGTGACGAAGCCTGCCTTTTTAAATACAAAATGAAGTATCAAAATAGCACTTGTAAATGCAGTAAGAAGATTGCCCTAGGATATCACTTGTCCTTCCATGACAGGTGAGTTCTGCTGAATTTGTTCTCTGGTGACTAGGAAATACAGAAATTTAGTTGCATTTTGGTATAAAGATGGCAAAGTTAAAGTTAACTTCAATACTCCAATCAAGCATACAGAATTTCTCGTAACAACTCCATCTGCTTACTTCTAGACACAAAGCTGTGTTTCTCTGAATTTATTGCTGCCAAGAAGCCACAACAATTACCAAAGGGAGTCAAACTGGATCTCTTCATTAGGTCTCACAGAGAAGATGGTGGGATCCACCATATGCTGGATAATTTTTATATCAAAACCTGCTTCTGCTCATTGCTCCAGCCTAAAGGAGAAATTAATTATGGTGCCTGAAGGCAACTTCCACTGGCTTTTGCCAATCCGAGGGTTGTGAGCCACACTGGCACGCACCAAAATGCTGCCATTCTGCACCCCTAAAAGGTGGACGCTCCCCTGAACAACTAGCTCTACCACCCAGTACCTAACGGCCCTTACAAATTAAACTTAGCTTCTTGTAATTTTTCCACTGAAATTATTAATTAGACAGCAACCCATGGCCGAGTGCAGCAGCTCTTAGCGTAACCCTCTCCACACACACACACACACACACACACACACACACACACACACACAGAGGAAGCCCCGCTGCTCCTGAAGCGGCCGGGTGCTGTCGTGGAAGGAGGGCCGGGCCAGGCCGGGGGGCGCCAGGCGGGGCAGCCTCACCTTCTCGCGGCTCTTGCGCTCCTCTCGCCGCCGCTCGAACTCCTCGAAGGAGATCTTCCCCTCCAGGTAATCGATCAGCTCCGGGCTGAAGCCCGACATCGCACCGGCACCACCCGGCAACGGGAGCAGCCGCAGCCGGCGCAGGGGAACCCTGTTCAGGGCAGGACGCGGGTCCCTCCGCTATGGCGCCCGCCGCGCCCCGCGCCCTCACACTGAGTTCCGCCCCGCCACCGCCCGGCCCGGCGCCGCCGGCTTGGGACGGGGGAAGAAGCGTCGCGCCCCCGGAGGGGGAGACGGACGCGGCTTAGGCCGGGGAGGACCGCCTGGGGGGCTGCGGGGAGCCGCGGCGGCAGGAGGGGCCCGCTGCCTCGGAGGCTGGAGGGCAGGAAGCAGGAGGGCAGCTCCTCACCATGAAGATGTTAGATCATCTTTTATTGCCTCAGAAATAGGTGTTATTTTTACACGAGAAGGGTTTCTTCACTTCATATACGTGTAGGGTTAAGGCGTGGGTGATTTATTGAGCAGGGCACGGTGAGGAAGGGGTGAGAGGGGCGGGGTGAGGCACAAGCGGCCATCGGGGCCCAGGGGCAGGTACGGCCCCATTCCCTCCTGCCTCCCAAAAACTAGAGGGCCGCTGACAAAAGAGTAGTGAGGGGAAAAAAAATAATCACTGCAAAACAGTTTATGACCTCTAGCTCCAATAAACTGAAAGGTAACATTTATTTACCAATTTTGAACACAGACAGGTAGCAGTAGTTAAAAGCACTCCGTTGCACTCGTCATTTATTCATATTTAAACAAACACAGTTCTGCAAAGCAAATTGTAATAGCCAAACATGACACGTTTGTCAATAGGCAGCAAACGTGCTGATTACAGCACGGCATCAGGTTCCATAGGTAAAAACTGTGACAGTGAGGAAAATTTGAAGTTGCCAAGTTACAGTTAAAAAGTCAAAGCAGTAATATTTTGCCGAGGTGGTTACCACTCCGCATGAAGTTCAAATATTAATGCCTGAAAAAAAGAGAAGGAAAAAAAAATAATAATAAAAAGATGAGAGACAAATATAGAAATATTTAGAGGCAACCAGGGTAAGATCCAAGCCAAGCCCCGGTAACACTGGCTGAAATACCCCATTTTCCGAAAATAGTTCTGAACACTGAAGAGAACTACCCTGATCATCCTGAATTATGCAGGACAAATTACTTCCACCAGTTACAGCATCTCACCGTTGCTGTAACTTACAGTAGAGCTACAGCATCCCTTCTAAAGTCTCTTCTAATTTATTTGTCATGCACAATACTCAGTGTGGTGCATTTTTTTTCCTAACACAAACTCAGCAAAAAGAGAACTTAGTATTAAAATTTGAGTGCAGTCGTCTTTATTGTTCATAATAAGAATAGTGGAGCTGTGCTTTTGATTACAGTAGGAGATGCGCTTATGCAGGCAGAGAGCAGGACAGAGCTAAAAATCCTAAACTGAATATTGATTACAAATGAATCTCTTAAGATACTGGGTAGATCACCAAAATGCTTAGATTCAAATCTTACTGAAATCTTCACCTATTTGTAAAATGTGAGAAAATTATTTACCTTTCCTCAGAACTGCCAATATTCACTGACTCTTAAAACGAGGTACGAAAGGATTTATTTGTTACAGAGTATGGTTATGCATAGATAAAACAGCTGAAAAGTACTTGCTATAAATTGAGGCTGGATTAATTACTAATGCAAGTTTGACCCACTTCAGTTTTATTTCATATTTATGGAGAGATGTGAATAAGTTTGCAATTATTTTGTTCAGCCTTCAGTTTTAGTGGTAGAAATAAGGAAAATGGCATGAATGGAGAAAGATGTAAAAGGTGATGTATGCTTTATCAGTATAGTATCTTATGCCTAAATTAACTTTCCTTATATACACGTATCACAGGAAATTAGTCTCAATTTATAGTTTTACTGATATAAATTACTTAAATAAAACCTGCATTCTCTATTATCTACATTTTCAGAATTCTTCTCCACATGAAAAAATAGAGAAAAAGAAGGAAAAAAAAAGCATGGCCTATATAAGTCTGCACAAGCACCATGTGTAATTTTACCAAAGTCGTGAATACCTCATAAATCCTCAACAATTTTACACCAACTTCAGGCAAGAGTTAAGGTGCTAAATTTTTTAATTTCCTCTGAAAAATAAGTTGTTTTAGACTTCAGGCAGAACTGAGAATCACTTGAATCCAAATCTTTCACTTGGTTACACGTAACAACGTTAGAGGAAAAGGCATCCTCTTTTACCTTGGTCAGCAGCATCTTTCAGCCTTTGAAATAATTTGGAAAAGAATTTCTTCTTTCTTCATAATCTGCAAATGCAGAAGCAATAGGATCCGAGTAGAACATGACAGGCCTTGGTCCTTCATTGTTCACAGTGAAAGTAGCTGGGAATTTTCTGAGATCAAGACCCCTGCCCGAAAAATAAGCCTGGAGCGTTCTGAAAAACTGAACATATTTCATAGATGAAAATAGAGCATGCCCAACAGAGATTAATTATTTCTACCAGCACAAAGTAGATGTAATATTTGTTCCTATGTGGGATGAAATCCTCTATTTTTATCATAAACTGGTACAATACAGGCAATATAATTCAGGCGTGTCTACTCTGCCCACAGCTTGTACACCCTACGTGGTGTCCAAAGGCCCCCAACTGTTTACTGATCATCTGTGCTCCCCACCGAACCACAGAAGATTCAAACTGTATCCCTTATAAAACAGGCACAGCAAGACCCTTGCTGAGAGCAAACAGTACGGTTCTGTTGCACATTTCTCTAAGAGAAATGTTCTGCAAGCGTTAGCAACAGGGGGCAATTGATTTCAACAGGCCCCTTAGATCACTTAAAAGTAGAAATTAATGCTTAAAACGGTGAGGAAAAAATTGTGGGAAACTGATTATTTTTCCTTCACAAATTCCTTACAAGATCTTGCAAACCTTTCCCTTAATGATATTTTTTTAGCTGTAATTAACTTTCAGATCTTTAGTCACTATTCACGACAATGTGTCAGATGCAAACTTATTTCTACTTCCAGAAGATGAGACAACATGCAATTAACAAAGTACACATTCGGGAGAAACATAATAATCATTCCTCTTCTGTTTCACAGAACGAGTGATTGTATAATCAATATACAGTTTTAAAAGCTAAAGCTGCTGGATGGAGATACAAGGAAGTTTTTTTTGTGCGCTACTACACACCGAGAACGTCTCTTCAGTTAAAGGGTACATCTTGACTGAAGAACGCTCATCCAGTTGTGGTTATTGACTACACAAAGTGCACAGTTACTAACACTACATTTAATGGGCCCCTCTTACCTTTCAATTTAGAAGATAAAAATTCTCATGATGGAAAACACAAAACCCACATAAAACTTAGGCTATTGTTCTTGCAGTATTTTCTTACCAGGTCTCTGTTTCTAGGGTTATCTAGAGGTTTCCACTTTTCTTCTGGTTGGAAAGGAGCACCCTTTGCCAATCCCCTCACAGCCAATGCTGTACAGAGACCCAGGAGCACCACTTTCCACATGCTGAAGAGATAACAGACTACCTGTAAGAAGGACAATGAACCAGACTCCTTAAGTCCTACAGAGCTGTCACTGGTAATAAATAGAGCAAGCATGACAATCCAGTGGAGTGCTGAAAATAATTTATCCATGGCAAGAAAAACTTGCCTGCTGCAGATTACATCTGTGTGCTATCGACTTCTTCGGTTTACATTAAGGTACTAGGGAGAACAAATTATTCTAAAGAAGTGCTTCCCATACCAAAGCTATTTCTAGACACTTGATTCTCTTTTCAATAAGGAGTAGTATGACATCTAACACAAAATATTTACATTTGTAAGTTTACATTTGTTATTACACACATCCATTTTCATTGGCTGATTAGTTACAGCATCAGATATTTATGTGCTCCACAGAGAATGCAAAAATATGGCCTGAGACCCAAATAGCTCAATTTCTAAAACCGCATGAAACAAAAATGTGTTACATGTATTAGTAGGGGCAATAATACAGTCTGGTATAATATACTAGAGACTCATTTCACAACTTGATTCAAGAAAAAAACAAAACAAAACAAAAACCAACACGCCACCTCCCTTTCATGCTCTTTAAAATAAAGCTTACCAGTGAATTTGGCTCTGGCTTGCCCCTTCTTGGTTAGTCTCCTTGTAATCTGTGAACAAACTGATCTCGGCACTTATATTTCTAGTGGACTGCAGGTGGGTGTCAATGACGTTAGCAGGAGTTCAAAAATACAGTAATGATTCCATTTCCATCCATGACATAAAGACCCTTGAGAATTTCATCCTTAATACTCTTAAGACCTGTTGCTATCGAACAGTGCAGTGCAAATTCCTCCTCCCTAAGCCATATTGCAGAAAATTGGTGGTAAGCATATAATAAGTTTAAAACAATTCCCAGCAGAGAGACCAGAGCTGTATCAAAATATTACTTTTAATTAAAAGTAATTAGCCATGTCTTAGAATGCTGACTAACAGATAATTACAGCTGTTTGGATGGTTTTCAAGAGATAGGGATCATTTTCTTGATGCTGGAAAGGGAAGAGTAAGGTCTGTTTCAAGATCCAAAGGCACATCATTTTAATGAAAGTGCTGCTTTCCTACCCTGATTTTATCGGCAGTCAATATCCTCCTGTCAGACTAGAAACTAAGACAAAGACTGCAAGGACAACTATGCTAATTTACCTTCGCCTTATTTCATAGCATCCTTCATCTCAAAGCTGCTTGAATTTTTTTTGCTTATAATTTCATTATACTGTTCTCTCCACTATTTAGACGATACTTTAGTTAGTATCACATAAAATATACCTCTAAATAGACATGTTAAAACTATAGATTTTTGGCCATTATCTTACCCCAAATTATAGATGTTTGTTTCTGACTAGAAGCTTTACAGCTTTCTTTGGTTTAAATTTTGAAAGCAAAACAAAAACCTAACACCGCCCTTCCAGGCAGACTAAGCTGTGGATATCCAAACGCCATTAGTAAAACAGTGAACAAAATCATAGCAGTGTTGTTTCCATGACTGCCATAACAAATACGAATAAAAGTCAACATATCCAGCTTGCATATTTTTCTAGACTTGGAATAAAAAAATTCATCAAAAAATAAAAATCCATCAAAACTCATAAATTACTTTTTTTAATAGACAACTTCCAGATAGTGGACTCATCAAGAACCAGAACAACAGCAGCAACGGAAGAGCTTGTAAAAAGGTGGCCCCCGGTACAGGAGAACTTTCTTTGTTTATTTTCTAGGTAATTACCCACCCCCAATTCTTTCATGCACTTAATTTATTCAGAAAGAAAAACCTGGGGGATATGCAGTATATTCAGATAATAAAACATACCAAAGTCAGCTGTAGTTTGAAACAAGCTTTATTACTGTTGGACTATTATGTTACCCCCTAACAGAATTTAGGCAGTTTGGTTGACTGATGAAGTATGCAGATATGCAAGGGATTGAATTAGCATGTATTTCTCTGTGAGCTGTCTTTAAAAAACCCTACAAACTTGTATTGTTGCTTTCCGAGCTAAAAGAGTCTGAGAAATTGTTTGAGCTAAAAGTCTCTTTAGACTTAGTGCCCATTTTAATGTGGGGATTGCGGTAGTTGTGGTATTTTTGCCCAAAGTTTTTTGGTTGTGGGGTTTTTTTTGTTTGTTTTGTTTTTTGGTTCTTTTTAAAAGAATTTCATTATATCTCTTTCCTTCAGTGAAAGTCAAATATAAGTGGAACATATTCATATTAAAATGCTATTAGTATGGTCACACTGATTAGACAAAATTGCATCCTCCTTTGAGAACAGTATGTAATTTAACAAATACTTTCCAAGCCAGATGTTAGTGTTCTGCCTTTTGAATGCAGCCAAATTTAAGCACTAGGTTTTTCTTGACAAGTTATGTCTATAGACACACATCTTCAGTAAATCCAATCTTTTGAAAGGGGCTATACTAATTATATAGCCCTTATGGCACAGTAATATTCATATATATTTGAATTAAATTGCACCGAAGCTGAAAATGCTCATAGCTTTGCATGTTCAGTTTCATGCAAGTTACTTCAAAAAGGTAAAAATCTTGTTCTGGAACAAAAGGCAAATTTAAAACTAATTAGTTTAGCTGTAGAACAAGTTTTATACATGTAATGTTTTATATAAACTATATTATTCATCAAACATTTTCCATTTTATTGCATTTCGATGACAAGGCATATGTAACAGCCTAAGGTGCATGAGATAAGATATTGAGACAAGTTTCATCAGGTATGATCTTTATTGTTTTCTACTCAAGATGTGAAAAAAGTGTCTGTTACCTGAAGTACTGCTCTAACCACAATGCTTTTTTTCCACTGTTTTTATTTTCTGGTTAGAACCCCAAGTATTACAAGTTAGAAGGAAAAGCGCGAAACTGCTCCACATGAGTACCTGAGCAAAGACTAAAGGCAAATGTTTATCACAACACTCATTTGCACATTTGTACAACAGAAGTACGGGTAACATTCACCACATGCTACACAGTATGACTGGTAAGTGGCACTTTTTGTGAATTACAACCATTTTTACTAATGCAACCATGTTAGAACACCATACAAAAATATACAGAAGTGCTTATTTAGCAGACCATATGCTATACAGTGCACTCTAAGTCATGCACACTTAGGTTAAAAAAAAAAAAAGTGAAGTATACACTGCGGACAGGGAAACTGTCAAACAAAAGACAAACATCCCCGCGTAGCTCCCATACAAGTTTCCCTCAATTGCAACAAAAAAGTACCAGCATCTAAAAGACAGTTTTTCAAAATTTTGAGATTTCAGCTTTTAGCAATTTCAGCATTAGCTGAAGATACCTATTCTCCAAGGCTTTCTCAGCATCTCACAAGACTTTACCAAAGTATCACACATTGCATGAACTGTATCTGAGAATTCTGTTATAAACATTTTAATAAGCACAATAATTTATTATAGCATTATTGAAACATTTATAGATAGGACTCTATTAACATCTCTAGAAACCTGTAACTATTAAGAGTTAGCTCCATCTAAACCACCAGGTTTACACTAGCTACGTAAGAACTCAAAACAGAGGAAGAGTTAAAAACATGTAAGACAGGTTGCTTGTGAAGAAATAGCTTTTTCTAAATATGACGTATATGTTCTTCAAAGTTCTAAGTCCTTTAATGAAAGCAACCAACCAACCAGCCAACAGTATCCTCCCCCCCGGCCCCAGCACCTGTCCCCACAATTACCCAAAATAGATAATTTGACAAACATTATTCTGTCTTTGTGCTTGGAAAAGCAATTAAAAGGTAAGGAATCAAGTTAGTAAGCCTACACAATTCTAGACTAAATAAAGTTCTTAAAGGTAGTTCTGCCCTCTTGATGACTTTAATGCTAGAATATTCCTGTAGCCAGGAAATCAACAATGACTAGGATTACTGAAAAAACACCATCACAAAAGAAAGAAGAAAGTTATGTGACTGGAACGAGGGGTTTAGAAGTCCTAAACTAGCACAGGAAGTTGCACGGAAGGTACAAAAATTGCATGTTATCTGTTGTGCCGCAGCGCCAGCAGCATTGTGGCAGCCAGGTACAAGTTATTGGTTCTCAATAAAAGATGGTTAATAACTTTGACTTATATTGCTTCAAACAATTATGGTGATCAGCTGACATGCCATCATTTTGTGTGTGTATCTAAATACCCACGGTCTAATGATAAACTTTGAGATATGGCATCTTGAATAAAGATCCGGTGTTATGTAGTTCTAATACCGGGGAATTAAAAAAAGGCAGAATTTGGGAGGTTGTGTTCAAAACATACGAAGAATCCTATAGAGACACATAAGGAAAGCCAGTGGTGGCTTTTCCCGAGTTCTCTATATTAAAAAAAAAAAAACATAAGAAAGCCTTTTACTATATCAAATTTTAAGATTTTAACTATTTCTGACTTTCTTTAATGGATTGAGAAGAACAGAATGTATAAACTACCCCCACCCCCACCTTTTCAGGGTTTTGTATATGAATATTTTCCCTAAAAAGTGAAATTTGTTATTCAAACTTCTGGAGTTTTAAAACAACAAATCAACCCCACCCTACCCTCCCCAAGAAACCACCTTCTAGTTTTCTTCTCACACTGGTGTAGACCTTGATACACAATGCCTTAAATATAGTATTTTGCTTAAACTACAATTGGAGGAATTTTTTATTTTGAAGAAACTAAAGAACAAAATTAAAAAAAAAAAAATAATTTGACACACGGGCTTTGAAGTTGAGACAGATATCTCAGACTAGTTTTCCTTCCTTATTTTTCTTTCGGTCACAATAGAAAGACTTGAGAAAATAAGGTCAGCTAAAGCTTTGCAACTTCAGCTGGTGTGATTCCAAATCACAAACATTTTTGGTCAACTCCAAAAATCAAATATAAGGCTACAGAAGTCCCCAGGCTACAGTTAGAGTGTATTCATTAACTGGTTTAAGGCACAGTATTTTTTTTGCTCTAGAAAGCTACGAGTTAAAAGTCACAGTGAGGAATTTCACATTTCAATTTTGGTCTGGCACTCTAATTATATTTGTCACATCTACTACTTGTAGACTTCTGTAAAATATTTCAGCTGTCAGGTGCTGCAGTCTCAAATACTGTTTTCACACTCAAAGTAACGTAAGTGGAAAATACTGAAGCCTGAATTGATCCCAAAATAGTGCACTTACCATTTTATAAAATTATACATCAACACATTTGCACATTTGATACTTAATATATATACCCTGAAATTATTTAAATTGTAGGGAAAAAAAAAGTCTTTGCTGGTATTTCAACAAACATGCAAAACTTCAGTAGAAAAACAGTCTACAGGACAGCTGCTGTGTATCTTCACTAGGTCAGGCATGGTGCCTACTCTTACTGTGGACATTATGTTTTGTACTACAGCAGAAGGATACCGCAAACCAAGGAAACTGCATATGGAAGGAGGAACTGGAATGATGTGCCGCAAAATAACAAATTTGTGTGCGCCATTCTTGACTTTCACAGACACAAAATTAGCTCTGATGCCAGATTCCTACAGAATCTAGACCACAACCTGCCAATACCCGTAGAGAGACCATGCTTGCAAGATTTGTTTATAACAGCATGAGTAGCAAAATCTGTCTGCATTTAAGAATGCAGAATGAGACCCTAAGTCTTAAGCAAAATTAGAATCAAGACATCCCAGCTTTGACTCAGGTTTTCATGCTACAAGGCAACAAGCACATATTTGAGGCAGTTATGTGCTTAGATACCTGAAAAATTGAGGTGCTGGGCAGATTTGCATAAGAACTATAGAATTTTCTCCTTAAATGCTTAAAATTTATTTTTAAAAGCAGTAATGTTTATTATTAACAGGATGAAATTTATAGATTTTATTTAAGCTTTAAGATAAACGAGCTGATTAAAAGCTTTGAATACATTCTTCCATAAATAAGAATATCCATCAGAAAATACAATATTTGCAAAAGATTTTCAAATAAACTTTTAGATACTTTAAGGATTCTTTTATGAATACTAGCTTGAAATTCTACGTCTAAAAAAGGTAGAAAACCTATTTTACTGATGATTTTACTAAAAATGAATCTGTTCTCAATTGTCATTCACTGGCACATATTTCCAAAGGTATATAAAAGCAGCATGTAGCTTTGGTGACAAAAGTACGTCTCCCCTAAAGGAATGGCAATGAAAAGTTTTAAAACCTTTTGCAGTACAGTGCTAAGTGCTTATAAAAGCTAACTAGATTATTTCCCAGAAGAGAGAGATGTAAATATCAAAGCTGTAAATGAAGTAACTAACATTCATCACAAAATGGAAGATAAGCATTAAGAACTTAGTCTGTTGTACAGCTAACAACTGTCTAGTAGCTTAGTGACTTTAAACACCAGCACAATTGTTGTACAGACACTCTAACTGCTTCCAAAACCATTTTCACTAACCCAGAGTATTGAAGGTCTGTAAGTGGCTGCTTTTTTCTCAGTATTAGACAAATGCCTAAACATGCACGTGGCTGTATTGAAATAAACCTGATCAAATGAAAGCTTCTCGGATGTTCACAGGCACTAATTGACTTTATATCGTCCTGCCAAAGCTTAGAAGCAGATGTATAAGATTTAAGAAAAAAGTCAAGTAACAGGTTCATAACCTTGTTATTGGCAAACACATGGAAAATTAGACTTCGTATCAAATAGCAACATATGCAACAATACTTTTTGGTTTTTTTAAAGTATCAATACATTTTATTTTTTTAAACACTGACCTTAAAGGTAGCCCAATTAGGTTATAGTTGAAAAGTTCACTTAGACATACAGGCAGTCTCTATGTCTTCTACAATATATTACTACTACATTGTTTAGGGTTTTGGTGTGTTATTTGTTTGCTTGTTTTAAAACTTAGCAAATTAATAATTTGGAATGAATTGCTACATGTATCAGCTCACAATACAAAAATCAGAGCAGAACTCTAAATATTAGAAATATTAACTTAAATTCCAGTTACTGCTATTTTTTTTTTTTTAAACAAAACAAACGAACCCTTAACCAAAACCCAAAAAACAATCCCCCTTTTAACAGGACACTGAAACATGACATTCTGCAACCAGCTTTTAAATCAAAACCGAAAATACCACCTTTGGACAACATTCATTCATTCAAGTTTCAAGGTGAATTTGGTAATTCCAGTTAAGAGGTAACAGTTTTTCCTTATCAGACAAATATAGACCTTTTATGAACTGATAGCTACAGGTGTAGCTACTATGACTGCAGCGTGGTAAGACTACGAGAGGCATGTTTGCTTGTATCAACCAGAAAAGATTATAGACTTCGAGAGCAATTCAGGGTATGGAGATTTTATTAAAAGCTTCTCATTAAATCTCCCCCTGCCAAAGAAAGATTCTGCTATATGTATATGCTGTACCTAAAATTAGTGACATTTGGTACTCTAGGTTCTTACCCTGTTTTTTTATTCCATTTCTGATAGCTTATAAAAAAAATAAATTAGAAGAGAGCCACACAAATAGTTCTTGTTTTGAATGCATCCTGAGGTACAAGCCAAAAAATGGTTGCTTGATCTCAACCTAAATGCTTGATTATGTGGTATAATCTCCATCTAAATGTGGTAAACATCCACATAGATGAAGAACAGTGGTTTTGCAAAATTAATACCTCAACGTCTGAAAAGGAGAGAGCAACAGAATTTGGGTCTGGATGTAAATACAAATCTTCCGTTACAGAGCAAAGGTCTAATCCATTACAAGTTAATTTGTGTCTAGATCTTCTCCTACACAGTCTAGATAATCTAAAATTTGAAGAATAAACTGGAATTTTAATTTAGTTAAAGGTACTACGAGACATTACAATATATTTGCCAAAAGCTGGTTTATAAATGCAGCCTACTCATAATAAAGGATATTTCAGTAATATAACACATCCTTCTACATGTGATTAAAAGTATTTATATTTAATTACGCTAAGTTTTCACTGAGATTATAATTGTGAACAGTGGCAGAACTAGATTCATATAACAGAATTTAGACTCTCATATCAGGACGGCAAGTAGGATAATTCATCCTCTCTCAGAATAGGATGAATTGGTCTAATCCTATCCCCCCCTCCATTGATTATATAGAAAATCTAGTTGGGATTAGACACCTAACCTCTCAAACAGTTGAAGTTACATAGTCCACAATCACTGCAAAATTCAGACGCACATCTCAGTGCAGTTTTCATCTAACAAATGACACGGAATGCATTAAATCCAAAAAGAGCAGTAAGACTTCCCCCCTTCCCCTTGTGAAGGTAAACCGTCTCTGAAACATCTCTGAAAAAAGGGAGCATTGAGGGACATGAGATAAATTCTGTCATCTGGGATCTCAAGACTCAGGGTTGTATCTATTCCTACATCCAACCTGAAAATCAGGTAGGAATCTATGCACGATTCTGTAACCCATTTAATGAAAAGTGATAACAACTATCAATACGATTCACAGCTTTAAAAACATCATTAAAGGAAAAAATTGGTGTCATTCTATGCTGCTTTAATTCAGTAAATTTCACACTGTGGCAGATTTTGGAAGCTATCAAAGCTACTACATGCAGAGACTGTTTGCTCTCCTTGTTCTGATTATTATTTTATTCCACCAACAGCTCCAACAAACGGATTTGTGCATAAAGAGCCCATTAAAGTGGCAAAACAAAATCAGAAGTTAAATACAGTAGTAAGCCAAAAGAACCATGAAGGCCAAGGAAAATTTCTTCCACAGAAATCAGATCCTGCACATTTCAGGGATGCCCTTTGGAAAGCCCCGATGCAGTTCTGCCACCATCTTTCAATCACAGCCATTTGAAAGTACAAAAACTATTCTTCTATATGTGAACAGCAATTTTTTAAGTTAAACCAACTGGTGGATTTAGCTACAAGTATATTTAGACACACAAATTAACAAATTATCTTTTTTATATATATATAAAAGATATATATATATATACACACACACTGTAGCACACGTTTGATTAGAAAGTATCAAGATATAATCTATTCAAATACCTTTTCTGATTTACAAACACTATGGATAATCTAACCTTTTTTTTAAAAAGGTTAAGACTAGAATACCAGGCAATGAATTACTGATAACAGTGACAGAGGTTTGGTTAACTACAATAGTCTTACTCAGTTAAAGCAGTTTTCATGACTTACAGATAACTTGAACTGCTGACTTGGATATAAGCAGAAAAAATACACGCTTACCTCACATTTGTCCTTCATTTTGGAAAATCCCTGTGTGAATTAAGTCTTTCCAGCCAGCTCAAGTAAACTGACCCTAACAGCACACTAGATCTAACTGAGGCACTTTAGGCAAGATTAATGAGATACAATACAATTAATGGGTTAGGCTGGCTGCAATACTATATCGAGAATATACTTGATTGACTGTAGGTAGCAGATTTCCTCTTATTATTCGTATAAGATGACTGAGCTGGTCTAGTATTTCCATATGACAATAACAGGTATCTTGGACAGAGTGGAGACAGCTAACACAGAGACAAGTAGCCTCATCTCTACACAGAATCAGTACATCATTTCAACCTAATGGCTACTAAGATTTCTTCTGTAGGCAAAAGACATACCCAGGGGACAGAATTCCTTACACATAGCTATTTTAGGCTTCGTTATAAATGGCAGTCACTGTAGCATCTAGGCACTAAGATAATACTTTATACAGAGCTAATAATTAGGGTCAGTATTTCCCAGTATTACTAAGGGCTTGTCTGCATAAGGAAGTTATAACTTTATGGCAGGGCTTGAATTGACAGTGTTGTAACTATTCCATATTAATTTCATGTATGGACATTTCTTATGAGACAGCTGATTCTCCATTTACAATAGGAAAAAAAAACTGCCTTGTCTACTTTGAAACAGAGCGGTACAGCAACTGCACTGTAAATTCAAACTATACCTCAACATTTGCTAGCTTCTACATATGGACAAGGTCCAAGGAGTAATTTCAGGATTGACAAAATTCCAGAGAAAACCGGCAATGTTTTAAAACAACATTACAGCAAATTGTTTCTGAATCTGCTGGTATCCTTCCTGAATAGGAAGCTACACAGAATATTGTTGTTTGCTCACTCTCACAAAAAGTAAAATGTATAAGACTTTCAATAATCTCACAAATGTTCAACTCACACTGATTGAACAAATGATTTGATAGAAATAACAGTTCTATAGAAGCAGTACATTCTAGTTTGTCTAGACACAACTGTGGCAGCTTTTAAATGTAGCATAAAATGATTAAAAGTATACTTGGCTGTGTAGTTTTTGTGATAGTCACAGTGTGCTTGAAATGTATTGAGTTTTAACCAGCATAATTTAGACCTGCAAAAGATGCAGGTTCGTAACATATGCACTGTATGGCATAGTGAGTAAAAAAAGTCTTGTTTCAACAAAGAACTGTAGTGAAATATCAAAGTCTCTACAAGGCAAACAAGAGTATTGAGATGTTACACTAATATGATTTATGTGCTTACACACACACATAGTAAATTCACTTAATTTTCACAGTCATGTGAACATTTTCACACCACGAAAAGCTTTCTAAGCAACATGAACAGAACCATGAACTTTTCATAAAGTATTCACAGTTCCGTCCTCTTTCCCACATAATGTAAACTACTGATGATATTAATCTAGGCATTTCTTTGTTGAAATTTGCCCATCTCCAGTGTTAAATTTCTAGGCTGCACTGTTCTTCCTATGTATAACGAATGTTACACAATACAACACAGCACATGTAAAAGAAAAGAAAAGGTTACAAAGTGTGGTACTTTGTATAAATGCATTCGTCCAAAGGCCAACATTGCAACTGACAAAGGGAGTGGAACTTTGGCTGCGATCTTCAAGAGTTTACTGTAAGAATATAAAGAAAAAATTGCCATTTTTGTAGCCATACATGCAGAAGATATACAAATACCATATTTCACTTTCTTTTGAAAAGTAATTTATAGATTTCACAGATTTGTTCATTTCTAAAACTGAACAAATAGGTGTAATAGGCAATAACAACTGATGCATAAGCAAGAGTAATTTCAAAAGGCTAATAAAATGTAATTTTAAAATATTCTTATATTAATTTAGAAATAAGTTCTCTGTAACACGGAAGATGTTTAGATCATTTGAATTAACAAGTACTGGCCAAGGGGATAAAGTACATTGGTTATTATTAGTTGTCTTTCATGAGGCACTAATTTTCTATCTGAACAAGAAATGCTCTACCTGTCAGCAAAACCAAGTGCTCAAAACTTCTTAATCCAGTAGAAAGCAAGTTACGTGTCCACAATTGTGCCCGTAAGGGGGAATGGCAAGAATATAAGCTATAATGGTTTAGAATTCAGTTTAGAATTCACTTTTCCTTGTAACTTCTGATAGTAATTGCTAAACATATTAGGATTCTGTAACATTTGTAAGGATTCAATGAATTTTGAATGAAAGACTCCCAGTTAAAGAAGTCTTTATGCAACTGATTGTTTAGATAGTAAATACTTCATTTAAATCCACATGGTAAATACCAGTGATTTTCTCCACTTGGCTGAACTACAGTTAATTTGCATTTAAGATTTAACCATACGACTTTATGAATCTATGTAGACAGAACAATTACACATCTTTGCAGCATAAATTAAGTTTTACCACACAAATGGAAGTAGTAAGAAAGAAGTAGGAAAACAAAAACTGGGAATTAGGCTACAGTACCTTGATTTCACTTCAGAAGTACTTGAATTCATGAGAATTTCTAAAATGCATACAAGGATAATAGCTGTAGATCTACATGGATCGGGATCAAGTCTAACACTGTACCTGCAAAAAACGGTTTAAAAAGCATATTACTTCTAAACTAGGCTACCAAATAAAATCCAAGTTGGGAATATGCACATGCTGACAACAACAAACATACATGAAATGTACATGGCATCACGGCCTGATTTTAAACCCTTTCTGAATCATTATTTCCATCAGGACATCACTGATTCATTTAACACCTACTTATACCATAACATAAACCAGATTGCATAGAAAAAATGATTAAAATTAACAGAAGTGTTCGATACCATGAGATAGCTAATAATAAAAAGAGTCAATCCTTTGCAATTTTTATTGTCTTTAAAGGTTCATATTATTTTCTTACACCTTACTGGCAATTTAGGAAGTTACCTGAGATTTTTTAACCAATAAATTAAAGATGGCAAGTTGAGCAGCACAATCCACGTGAATAAATTGAGAATTGTAACATGCATCTTAAGACTGTTAACGGCTTCAGCAATTGTTGTACTGTTGGAAAGCAATTGTGTTGCTTTTGAGGTATTGTCCATCGAACTCTGGTTTTTGACTGTGTGTATACTGGAGTTCCGTGAAGTTTCTTTTGAGGGGTCTGAATCCTGAAAATAAAAGGCAAAAGTCATAAAAAAACGCACAGGCTTGTAAGAACCCATGCTGTGGGAGGAGGAGGGAAAAATCATCGTAGCATCATCATACCAGCTCTGATTTAAGAAGAAAATTTGCAATTTATCTCTCAAAATGCCATCAAAAGCAAAGTTAAATAGTTCAATTTTAAAGCATCTAGATTTAACCAGAAATTTCTCTTACACTAATAGTTCATATGCCTTTGGAAGAAAAGAATGGAGAGTGGAGATGCCCTGACACCAATGCAGTGATAAGAAATGGAGTTCCTGGAAGGAGGAAGAACAGAATAAAAGGAGTAAATAAAGCATGCAGGTGAAAATCACAGATGATCATTCATGGAAAAAGATACAGGAGGTAATGCAACTCAGAGTAAAACATTAGCTGTAGGAATAAGTAACAAAGAAACTAATGACTTGGCAGATGCTAACCTCTAATGACAAGAAAAAAACCTCAAAACACACAATTGAAACAAAACAAAATTGTAAGCAGATGAAAAGAGAAGGAGAGTATTTAAAACTAAACACACAAAAAACACTCAAAGAAACCCAAAGAAAACTGTCAGCAGCTTTTTCTGGCAAACTTCTTTTTTAACTATGTTTGCAAAAAAGAACAGGTAGTTATTATCTGCTTGTATCCACACATGCTTACATCTTGGATCCTGTACCTTAAAGTAACTGAAAAAACAAAGACAGTTCACAATGCATGAAACCTAATGCTTCTCCACTTCTTTTTAAACAGCTCACAATATACTGCAGTCTCAGTCCATATCCATCTAATAAATCATATTTGTCATCCCCTTATTAAAAACACCCCTGAACTACACAGACTACCTATCTGGAAAAAATATTAACCTATAGTACTTATCAGCATCTAGAAATTAAATTTATTTCTTTAGATGAGGCATGCATAATCAAATACCAAAATTTAGACAAAAACTACTGTTCAGTATGTATTCAGAGACTAAATTTTATTCTTAAATGAACCTGAATCTAGTTCACACGTCAGTGATCTTGAACAGTGAATGCAACAGTCGTAAGTGATGGAATAGGCTACTTGTGTCCTGGCTTTTCTTTCACATCATGCACACAGTAAGTAAACAGCCATCCAGTCCTCACAGCACAACCAAATACTATCCAAGGCAAGACGATAACCATTTGAAACGAACAGGTTTGCCAAACAATTTTTGGTCACAATTTTGACTAGAAGCTGGAAATAAACTTACCCCATTAAGCGTCTTTTCTTCTACTCTTACATTCACATGTAGTTTTATAACCTGCAAGACAGACAGTTCAGCTTTTGTAAGAATGTTTCTTCACACAAAAGCTGTAGTATACAAGAAAAAAAAAATTTGGACTAATTAATTTTTGACCCTTTTTATAGTTAGATGATTCTAGGGCCCCAATGGAGCTGCAATGCAAGAACTCCCTCCTTAAGGAAGGATTTCCAAGCACAGAGAGAAAACTTCTGCTGCTTTTTCCCCTTCCACTGTGCTTTACAGAGAATACAGAGTGGAAAATCTGCATATTCCTCACCTCCTCCTGCTAATTCAGTTCTACTTCACTTTCTGCAGAAACCCATAAACAGGCCACAAAGGAAAAGTCCCATGCCAGAGATTTACTGCAGAAGAGGGAATATTCTTCACAGGGTGACCTTATGTCACAGGGAGTTCGATTACAGCTAGACCTGTTCCGCAGGCTGCGCTTTCAGCTGCCACCTACCTGCTTCAGACCACCTGTAAGCTGCTCTGCTTTGCGCCTACTCTCAGGTGCATGCCCGAATGCTTCCCTAGTAGTTAAGTATAGTAGCTGATTTAGCAGCTTATAACCATAGGGTGAATCAGATAAGTTTGACGCTCTGATGCAAGGAAGACCATGGAAACTGAATGGCAGGGACTAAATATGGATCTCTGTGGCACTAGCCGAGGGAGAACATTAGACATACAGTAAGACTATCCTAATTCTACAATATATCCACCCTCCTCCCTTTTACTCCATAAAGATTTGTGAAAACTCTTTTAAGATAAAAAGTTTTTGTCAGAACATTCCAAGTCCTCCCTTTGTTAAAGTTTATCTTCAAGGGAGTTACTAGTCTTTGATTTTATGACATTATCTATCCATAAGTTAAAAACCACAATTATATGCATTATTGTAGTGGGCACATGGGACTGTACGTTTCTTTTGAAAAAGCATTATCAAAATAGCAAAATAATTCTAAAGGTTACAGGATTGTGAGAGTCTCATGTGTTCAAAAAGGACCTATTTTCAAGTACACAAATAATAACATTTAAATATGAAAAATGGTAATCTGTATTTTTGCTTTTAACGTGGGGTTAATTCAAAGCACACAAAATTGAGTTATAAATTCAAAAAGTTTAGCCTTTCAGTACCTTAAACAAGTACTGAAGATAAATAATGAATATAGCAAATGCACCGCAAGTGGTCCAGCTAACCAAAACAAGGGATAACATCTCACAGAGTCTTCTGGCTGTAATCAACTTCTTGTCTTTATGAAGTACAGTAGGTCTAAAAAGAGACAAAACTACCGTTATTCTCTTGTAACAACATAAAACCCACAAAGATTAAAGACTAATTCTTTTTTGTGAATGACTAAAAAGAATAAATTGCTCCTGAATATTGACTAAACGCTGAAAAAATAAAGTTAGACAAATTTTAACATATGTAACAACTGCTACATAAGCTACTTTGGAAAAAAAAAAAAAAAAAAAAACAACAAAAAAAACCGCAAAAACAAAACCCAAACCCCTCAACTTTCTTATCAAATGAACCTACAAAATCTTACACCTTCTAGAATGTATGTCTGTAACTAATGTATTACTTTTACTTCATTTGGGGACCATAAAGGATACATTTGTGAACATAAAGCATTAGATAATGCTATCTGTAGATCTGCATCAGTCACTAAGTTCTTCTGTTCAGCAAAAGAGCACAAGGATCATCTTATTATTACTGCAAAGCAGCATCATGGAAGTGACACCTAATACAAATGTTAATGCACTTTAAATTAAAGACAGTATACTGCTGTATACAGTATAAAACAGTAAGTCTCCAGGAGATTAATTCTGTGACAAACGTTCTTCCCAGACAGGAATTTTTGCTTGCTCACAGACTGTGTCTGAGACACAGAAAAGCTTAAGTTTCTGGATTCCAGCTGGTACGACTAAGAAACAAGTATGAATTTGAAATGACAAAGATGAGCTAAGGAGGTGTGACAGTGAGGGGAATGCAGCAGGAGGTGCAACAGAACTAGGAAAAAGTCTGTACTACTTGTATATTCACAGGATATTACAGATTTAAACTAGACACTGAAAACAGAAGAAGCATTATTTGGAAAATACAATTTTAAAAGCCTTTGCAACCAAAATTGAAAATAACCACAAAAAGGTGGCTGACGCACACAAAAAAAAAAGAATTCCACAGACAGCTAGTGACAAATTCTTTGCTGCTGGCCATATCAGATCATTTCAGAACACTGAGCAAGAGTCAAGCGAATACTATCTACTTTAGAGAGATTTATAGAAAATAAAGGTGGGTTTGTTTTGTTGGTTTTTTTTACAAGTAATTCAGAAGTAGATCAAAAACTGTGTAAGGCACTAGAACTGTGTAAGGCACTAGGAATTTCAAAATTAACCAGCTGACTTACAAGCAGGCACACAAAATCTTATTTTCCTGCCTCTGCCCAAGACACTCTCAGGATTTGCAGGAAATCAAAAGCTTTAGTGAAGTGTACAAATTGAGCAAAACCCTTAAAAATTCAGAAAGAGTAGTTTCAAAAACTAGAAGTTAATCACTTTATCACTTAAAACTAATACTGAAGCATCCACTGTAATTTATAAAGAAGATGGCTGAGAAGAAATAGCTGACACCACATCTATTATTTGGTAGAATAAGACCCAAAGTGCTCATGGTGAAAAAATAAAGAGTTCATTTAGCAGATAGTTTCTGAGTAAAGAGCATCCCAACCAAATTTCTGGAGACAGAGTTGGCTCAAATCTAGCTGAGGGCTGTTATCAGTGTCAGAACGCTCAAAGCATTAAAATAGCTAAGTGTGTTATCCAATTTACTAATTTACTCTTTCAAAAATCTCTTTATCTTCCTTGCTTTTTTTAAACCCACTTTCATATTTGAATGCTCATCTGTACAAGCAAAAACATTCCCCTGTTCTTCGACACAATCAATAAAATTCATCAGTCTTGTAGAGCAAAATTAACATCCAAGAAGTTTGTTTTACAAACCTGTTTGCATTCCTTAATGCAGTTTATCCAATATGAACAATGAGGAATGGATCGCAATGCTTATAGTCCCTTTCTAAATATATACATTTATTTTTTGAGCTGCTTATAAGGGAATAGTTCAATTGCTTGCTTTTCCCCAACAAGCCTTCCTGAAAAACAAACTGAAAACCTTTATAACAGCTGGTGAAGGAAACGAGAAAGCCATTTATGTTCCCTTTTGGAGATGTGGAATAAGGAATATGAGGCAATCCTCATATGTCATTAGTACTTAACGCTGACAAACCCAGATGGCTAAAATCATGTATGAACTGTATTGCAGAATTCAATCTGCCCAAGCATTCACACTAAATCAAACAGAAAAAAACTGACAGAGTCTCAGTCATCTAAAAGAGCATAATTATATAGCATAATGTTTTACCTAATCAGAGTTAACCACAATGAAGAGAAGAGCCTCAGAGATATAGAGAAAAATACTCCACTCCAGTAGGCAATGCCTGTCCCAAAAAGAAATAGAATGAGGGACACAAGGGGGAACCATGCATCCTGACTACTCAGTACAGCAGCATCCACCTCTGGTAGTGACAGTGATTGCCAAATCACTCTAAACCAGTGAAACCTGCCAAAAACATGAAAGCAGTATTACTTATCACTTCCAATTACCATTACAGTTGGAAACTGCTTTAAATAAGTAAGTTACACAAACTCACCTCTGCAGAAACACAACAATGCTTATGAGAGGTTCTACTTTGTAGGGCTTAGCTGTCCTAACTAGCTCAAGGGAAAAGTCTGAACACTGGCCTAGAATAAAGAACGGAAAGCATCTGTAGTTATTATTTTGTTATGAACTTTAACAAGTAAGATCCACAATAAAAAGTAAACTGAGACAAAGGTTTGAAAGTTTACTTCAAAACAAGATAATTACATCTTATAACAGTACTGTAAGTCAACATACTTCATCATCAAGGCCCTTATTAGCTGGACCACCCATACTCAGGTAATATGACAAGAGCTTTTACAGAGATTACAGAGTTTGTTATAAACACTACCTGAATTTAAGCAAAAATACATTTTGTCTGAAGACATGACTAAAGGTTAGTCTGGAGATCTCATCTTCATGCAAGAAAAATGTTTTGTGCATACTAACGATGTATTTTAAAAACTTTTACATGTATTTTTAAGTAGACTTCTATTGATTCTAAAATATAGTGCAACACCAATCATGTGCAACGAAAGGACTGCAGAGTAAAATAATAAGGAAATATTCTGCTACAACACAACCTTGAAGAACTATCAACAAAGCAAAACTGAAACTGAAGAGCATAGGTCCAAGTACTTGCACAAGTTCAATGATACTTAGCTTAAAAAATTCACAACTAGCTAGTCTTTCAACAGTACATTGGATAAGTAATTTCTTTAAACACGCCTGTGACAGAAAAAAAAAAAACATTCTAGAAAGCTACCTGTTGATATCAATGTGCTCAACTGTCCTCCGTAAGTAAGAAGAATATTAGAAACAACATAGACAGGAAGAGCGCCAGCATGGAACCTTATTATCTGAAAGACAAGGATATAAGGATAACTTTATTTATTTATTTATTTGAAATACACACAAATATCATGAAGAGAGCATGATAACATGATTGGAAAATCTTAAAAGTTTCTCATTTTGATACATAAATTATTTGATAACCATCATTAGCAACTAATGTTATATATGGAAAATACTCAGATCTATCATAAATGGCTAATCAAACGTGTTTTGATAAACGACCAAATTATAAACTAATGCTTTTTTTCAAGTCAAGACAAATATGAAAAGAACAAAGTAGCCTCTTAACGGTATTTCAGTAAAATAAATTCAAAAAATAAAAGTAAAAGTACACTTTCCAAGCAATATATAGTTATATATGCTTTTGGTCAAAGAATTTAATGTACATGTTAAATGGCTTCCACTGTCCCAAATAATGAAGGGATATCTGTTTAACACACAAATAGCACACAAGTTCTTTTAAAATGACAACAAAATGAAAAATCTTTTATGTATTCAAATAGAGAAACTTGCCAGTAATATTCTAGTACTACACTTAGGTGCTTGAGAATTAATTACTTTTTAGAATCAGAATATTGCAGATGGCTAGTCTATTTTTACTGATACAAATGTTGAAATATATTCATTGATAATCAAAGAAGATTTGTTGAAAAGGAGCATATGGATCTACTTAGACTTTTTTTTTTTTCCTAACTTTGAGTTGATGCCAAATGTATTTTAAAATTTTAACACTACTGACTCATCAGGCTAGAAAGCGAAAGTGACCTACAGCATCATCTCTTTACAGATATCCGGCTAATCACAAAGCCAAATGCTCAACATTTACAATAGCTCTTTAGATCCAGAGTGCTTTTCTAATCCTCTGAAAACTGAGGCCTGACATTTATCCAGATGGGATGCCTTGCCAAGTGACAAGGTTTAAAGTGATCATTGAATAGTGTTCCTCTTGGCATCAAGAAAGAATCTGAAGTGCCATAGTAGGGAAGGGAAGAAGGGAAAACTTCTACAGATGCTACTGACATAAAAAAACCCAACAATCTAGTACTAGAAAGTTTTCTTACTTGCCCAAGAATCTGTACAGGTGACGTCTTCAGAATTATCTTGATAAAAAAGCCAAATATTTTATTACTTTATACAATGGTAAGCATAAACACAAAATACTTTTATTTCTAAGAAGCCAACTTAATATTGGAATACAGCAATCCCATAACTAAACTGTACAACAGCTTACTACTGATTTTTTAAAAACAAATGCTTTAAAATTTTTCTTAGAAATGAGAGCCCAACTTCCAATATTACTCCAGCTGTTACAAAATACTTGTAACATGCACTACATTTACAAAAAGGCCAAACAGCCCACCTTTAGATTTGCTTAGTATTTATTTTGATTAATAAGCTACTTGTTTTAAAAGACTCAATTATACAAAAACTATACAGCAATGCAAACTAACTATAAAATAAATCTGCATTACTCACTTCATACTGACAGTCTGAGGAAGAGTAAATATTTAACTCTGGAACCCTGTTGTCATTTTGAGGCTGAGCTGTATGCAGTTTTGCAGAAATCTCAGTAAAAGATGGAACTCTGAAACATCAACTTAATTGGTAATTGTCCTTATAATCAAAAAAAGCCAAACATGCCTTAGTTTTCATCAAGTGCACATAAAGCAGAACTAGTACACAAAGTGTCACTTCAAGCTATAAGCTAAATAGTATAAGGAACTTGTTTACCCTGTCACAAGGTACTACGTAACATTGTCAATCCACTGTCCTCTCAACTACCAGGGGGCATGGTACTAATGAAAATAAACAAGTTCATCATTAGTGTCCGCACTACCTCACAGAACACATAAATATGCTGAGTGATAAGAAAGAGAAGGACAGATTCTCAAGAATACAAAGCAGTTTCCTGCAAGTATTACATTGTTAGAAAATACAGGGGGGAAAAAAAAAAAAAAAATAGAGAGGTGTCCTTAAGGCCTCTAAAATAAATAAGGAAGACTGTTTTCCACCCATCTAAAATAAACCCAGGTTGTTCAACTGCAATTCATGAGTGACACGTATTCCAAACTGTATCATTTGATTTTGTCAGGACTATGCTGCTGAAGCAACTTAGGGCTACTGTGTGATCCAAACTCCAGGTTACAGGAAGAAGCCAGCATCCAGAGCAGCCTCTCTATTCCCCACTCATGAAGGAGTCAAAGATTATGCCGAGAATTTCAGATCAGCAAATTACTTCCTTTTCAAGAAAATTAGCGAGAAATATTAAACAAACAGTTAATAGATATTCTGAGGAAAAGCCAAAACAACTGTCAACAAGGGCAGGAAGCCAAGCACTTGAAGACTGGAGAAGTTGTCTCATATCAGAAATATTACCACAACAGAACGTAAACATTCTTCAAAAACATACCAAAAAGTAAGTTATAATTGTTAAAGTCCTTACTTTGCTACAAATATTGAGTCTTCATGTGACCAGGGTATATGAAGTCTGTAAACATTAGCTTTTCTTTCTGAAATGGAAGAGAATTAAAAAATATAAAATTAATTAAGAACAAGATGTGGCAACTGTCTCCAAAGACTAAACTGCAAGTAAAACAAAGGTGGTATATAGATCACTATACAGAATCACCATGCTTGCAGTTACATTGCAATTCCCGTTGCAATGCAGATCAGTGCAATTAACATTGAGTGAAAGTGACATTTTTTAATTCCTGCTGTTACAAAATAAGACAGCAAGACATCAATGTTTAAAGGCAGGACAGTTATGAGAAAACTTCTAGTTTTCAACACAAAACTGTAACCTCAAGCTAACGATGCCATCACTTTTTTTTTTTTTTTAAACAAAGTCCTTTACCATTCCATTCTGATTAAGCTCATGTAGCTCAACATTCAAATTTGAGTCCCATAATTAGCAAGTTATCCTAGCCAAATGTGCCATTCTTGAGGAACACTTTCAACATAATGCAGAATCCTGCCTAAAGTTCAACTTCCCTTTGCTGGGAAGTAAGAAAAACAAACATATGAGGACTAATTCCACATTTTCTTTGACTTATCCTTCTTAAAAAGTGGAAAGTGAGATGCTTGAGCCTATTATAACAGTACTGCCTAAACCACATTGCATGAGAGGACTTTTGTTTCCATCAGCTTCAGTCTTGAGAATTTTCAACAAGCATTGTTTTATAAATTTATACTTTAGACAAGACTTACATTTACCTTTGAGTGACTGGCAGTGGCCCTCTATATAAATTTTGAAAGCTTGATATATCTAGAACATAAAAAAACCCACAAACAAATCACTTACATTCTCCAAACAGTGGTTACAGTAGCTTAAAAAATTAAGTACCATTCTTACTTGGTTAAAGTGCTGGAGCTGTACATTGTAAAGTAAGCCAGTTGAATTTAAAAGAATTTTGCTTGAAGAAAGCCCTGTAAAGGATTAGATAAAGTTATCCGAGAACTTACTACTTTTTCCCCCCCCCCCAGGAGACTTATATGCTTCTACATCTGTTAGTCAAAACCCTCACATTTCTTATTTCTTTGTCTTATTATTGTATTACTGTATTAACTTCAGTAAAAACAACCCCAAAACCTCCCTGACCATTGGAATTTTTAGGCAAATTATTATCCAAATGCTAGTAATAGTAGTTTTCCATTTTTTTCCAAAAGTAATATGCTATACTTACCAAATGAAAAAAGATGAGTTACAGGAAGCTGTACTGTTCTGGAATCCTCTTTGAAGAATTCACAGTCCAAAGTATACTGCAATTCAGGATATTAAATACAGATCTAAACCAAGCACAGGCCTTTGCACTTGCCAAATTCTATTCAGAGGCTCAAGTAGAGTACAGGACACAAATACCGAAAAACCACCTCTCCCCACCACCAACAGGGACTGACATGGAGTTTGTTCCTGTACATAGCAGTACAAGTTTGGGTAGCTTAAGCTTAACTTCCAGGCTCTCTGGCTCTCATCCATTTGCAAGAACCTTCAAAAAGCTGTTCAAATAGCTGAGAATGACTAGAATCCAGTTTACACCCCTTAAGTGTTCCTTTTAGTGGGATCCTGAGAGGCCTTGATGCAAAGATATCCAACTCATCTGTGAAATTCAGAACTATTAAACTCTGCACAACTCAGTCAACCACATTATTTGTGGTCTCAGAGCTTACAGAGGTATCTGCACCAAGCTCCCCAGAATCCATATGTGATGTCTTCAATTATCTACAGCATTCTCTGCCACCCTGGATAAGAGAACCGATTGTTCAAGAAGATAAACATTCAGGAATACAACCAGAATATTAAGAAAAACAAGGAAGAACATTAGAATCTCCAACAAGAACTCTAATAACTGTTTTGAGAGCTGTCACTTCATATGTTTCAAGTACTACTCACGCCTTGCATTTGGCATTTTATCAAATGAAAATGTTTCTGAGCTGACAGAATATAACAAAGTTACCTTCAAGCCACACTGGAGTGTAGGTCTATGGTTTCTCAAAGGAACTCAGCACATACTTAATGTACTTTCTTTTCCTTCTGTCATAGCATCTGAAAGCTATGAATGCACTAAGCAAGCAATTTCTGCATTTCTTTTTTTTTTTTATTATTTTACCTTATTGCCAACTGTGGGTAGTGCCTGAATGACAATGTGGGACAAAGAAGGATAGTCCTGAAGTTGCAGTATTACAACCTTAAAAAAAAAGAAAAAAAAAAAGAAAAAAGAAAGAAAGAAAAAGAAAAGTCATTACTGAACATATCCCTTAGCCTACCCCTAGCCAGTTCCCAGATGTCCACCTCTTGTACCCCTTCCTCTGGAATACAATCGCATGTTCCAATACTGTAAACAGAACAGATCCTTCTCCTGTGACATACAACTACCCCACAAAGCACCTCTCTCCTACAAATTATGTACGATGCTTACCTTGGTGGTTGGAAGTAACTCAGCTTTCCAGGATAAATCAGTAGCTTCCAGGCTGTAAAAATTCATGCATGTTAAAGGATGAGCATATTCATTATACAGGCACTATGTTATGACAGTAGATTAACATAGACAGCTTTTCTCTCTCTATATATATATATGGATTCACATGATTTTAAATTGAGAACCAGTGTGGGTCTACTGCAGGTAGCTACCATAGTAATTTATCAAACTATAACCATTTCAGATAATACAAATCTTGTTTTTGCAAAAACAAGTTAAAGCAAAGCTCTAGCTTCGTATACACAAAACATACAGTTTTTATTAGCCATGCAACTTCAGACACATAATGAAAATTCTTAATGAGCTAAAACAGCACTAGCATTGAATTAACACACAGTTTTATTAGCACCTTTTAAACATCAAAAGTGCCAATTTTTCCTGTGGAAACATCCAAAACATACCACATAAAACAAAAATTTTGTTAGCTGCTGCAGAGCTAACAGCAGTTCTAAAATGGTGTGTACTTATATTAAGTCAACACACTGAACTGCAACACATTCAGTCAGTCATTTTAAGTTTTGGTTTTTAGAATACCAGGATATTTCTGTTTCTCTAAATAATGCTACATGACCTCAGGACACAGTCCACAACAAAACCACTATTATTAGATGAGGTTTTAGGCAGCAGTCCTGAATTAGGCTAAGCTGCATTTGATGCTGATCAAAGGTTATACAAAGAAGTAACAGCCAACTTCTCCTTGGAGCAGGACAAAGTAATTATGACATCTGGCTGTCAGCTGGAGGCAACGCTCTGTGGCTATACACCTCACCACAGATCCCAGAAGAGATAAATACTATGCTGGCTCAATTCCACCTGGAAGCTTTCCCTAACCTGAAGGGTACATTGAATTTACTTTGAGCTTACTTTGCAAATGTAAGGTAAGCCAGTGTTTTACATCCATTTTGTAATGACTGTAATGACCTGATTCAAATAATCACTACATCACCCACTTTTCTAAATATTTTTTGTATGACAATAGCAATTTTGGAATAAGAAAAAAAATAAGAGATGCTCCACTCCACTCTTCTGAAGGCTTTGAGTGATATTTGATGTCTTCTGTGATAGGATTCTAAAGAGAAGCTACAAAACACATGATTTAGGAATCCAGCACAGCATGTAGTGTCCACAAGAGAGCAACAGGAGCAACTTTTCACTGCTATAAAGGTCAAAAATACAGCTTAGAGAAGAAAAAGTTCACCTATTTTATTCTGTATTCATGCAGTAGTTCTGAGAAAAACTATTCTTTCCTGTTCTCTTGGTGATACAGAAAACATGAATTATTCACAGTAAGGATTTTACTTTTCTTCACAACCTCTTCCCTCCTAAGGAGAAGGATATTTTATATGCTTCACTTTCAAATGTAGTCTCACAAGATCCATTTGAATAAAGAACAGGAACTGTTTATACTCACCACATTGATGAATTACTGTTCATACAGCCATAAATCCAGCTACTTGTGTCCTATAAAGGCAATACCATAAAACAGTACATTACCTATGTGTGACTGTATTTATAAATATATTAAAAAACAGCAATTCTTTACTCAATTAAACAATGCAGGAGTTAATGCTGATAATCTTCTCCAAAAATTCTGTATGCTGTTTCAGTACACCAGATGTCAACAACTGTTCTAAAAACCCTCTGATGGCAGAACCTTGGTGCAATTAACTTACTAAAAAGAGGAACCAACTTCCGTCTTCATCTCACTCCTTTTCTATTAAGTGTGTCTGCAGCAGCCATCACTATATTGACCAAACTCTCATAAGGATGTCAAATGCTGAAGTGTAAAAGTGAAGATGATGATAAAAACCGTCTCTCTCAGATTTCCTCAATTATTTATAATGAAAGATATCCAGCAACTTTTGTTCTTCATTTTGCAATGAAGTCAGAGTTCTGTGTTAACAGCAAGTGATATCCTCCACTAGAAGTCTGATATCATAATCTTGGAATTACAATTATAAGAATGGAAAGATGAACTATAAGAGTGAGAGGCAGGGCTTTCTAGGAACCATTTTAAATAACTTCCACTTGCAAACAAAGGTTGATTCATAACCTTTTCTAGTTATGAATCAACACAGTTTCTAAAAACAAATACAAGGTTAAGCAAACACACTTTCACCATTTCTCTTTAAAAAAAATAAAGTATCTGCCTTACATATGATGTAAAATTCAATTTTATTAGAATTTAATCTTTTCTAACCAAAAGAAACATCTCAATGTACTATCCTAAGTAGTTGAGGAATGCTTCAGACATTTCATGTTCTACTGCTCCCTCCCTCAAGCATTTGAGTGTTCTGAAGCAACAGTACCATGATGCGAGTATCTCAGACATTGTTCTGTACCTTCTCCTCCTCAAGCAGTACTAGTCCTGTCTTTAAGATATTATAGAAAAGGCAAAAGTTACGCTATTAAAGCACAACTAAGATTACAACAAGTGTGTAAATAGTGAAGATGCTACTGGGACGGACAATTAGGAAAGCACTGAGAATATACAATCTTTTTTCACAACATGAGGTATGAATCCCTTTGGTAGGGGTAGGAGTGGCAACAGGGACAGGCAGGATGGAACAGGAAAGCATCTCAATTTTCTCGCCACTAATCTAAGATACATAATTCTGAAGAGCATATTAATCTATCTCCAGTTTGCCAAGAGACTACATTCATTCCTTTCAGAAAATATTTTTTAAAAATTTCAAAAACATTTTGGCTAGATTTATGTGTTTGGAGATAAAAATACAAGAAATGCACATTATCGCCTCTCCTCTCAATAGAGAGGACAACTGAGGTGGTGCTGTTTTCTCATCTGCCTTCCATTTGCATCCACTGCTAAGAGGAAGATCTCTGTAGCCTTTCAGACTCACTTAAATTTTATTACGGGAAAGCAAACCTATAAACAGCTTTCCCAAATTAGAAGTATGGCTGAACCCTGGCAGCACTAAAAATAACTTCTTCATTCAAAACCATCAATACAGAATTAAAGGAGAAATTAATCTGGGGCTAACCATAAGAGAGTCAAAAATAAAACATTTGAGTTTCAGGTGGCATTGAAGGTTTCAGATCTTGAACACTAAGCGTGACATGCTAAAACAGTAAGTATCAATGTCAGTAATTTCAACAACAGTTTCATTAAACTGTCTTAAAACTTCAGCAAATCTAAGTTAAAAAACATTAAAGAACTATTTTCTCACCAACATACTGTTTTCACAGTAAACATGACTGTATGATTTTCTGTGGCTTGCAAGAGGAAATGTGAAAAATTTTCCATCAGAATCCTTAAAAGAAAAAAAGTTGCTCATTAGTTAAAAAAAAAAAAAAAAACAAAAAAACAAAACAAAACACACACACAAAAAAAAAAAAAAAAAAAAAAACAAACAAAAAAACCCCCAAAACCCATAAAAACACAATGTGGCAAAAAAGTGTTACTTACATTGTAAGATGAGTAAGTCCATTTTGAAGCTTTGACTGTAATCCATGTGAAAGCTCCTAAAAATAAATAAGTTTTTATATGCCACACTGCAGGAGCTATTATCCTTTTCTCCAAAATCTTATCTGTTACTTATAGCCAAGGTCTTATTCTCTTACCTGTAAATGGCCATAGACTTTATAAGCTTTATCAACACTCAGGATTGCTACTGCTTCGAATTACATGCAACAGTTATCATCAGTTACACAGGCAACAGCAAAACCCTGGGATCCAATTACTACATTGTAATTGTAAAACAAATACCCTAAGGATCTTGAAACAAAGCTCTCAAGGCAACAAAACAACTAAGAAACTGAATGACAGTAATGCAATTAACAGGGTATGTGACTGATTAAAGCTAAGGCAACATTAAAAACAGCCCCAAACTTTGGTCCTGTCAGCCTCTTAAGAAAACCCATACAGAAACTTGTGTAGAAGCCAGTCGACGATGAAGTGAATAACACGTACAAGAAAAAAGTAGCAGTTTAAAAGATTTGTCTGGAAAAAGAGTAAGACAGAATGACAAAGAGAATAGAGATACAAACAATGCAAATTGTCATGCAAGAAGGTTAATAACTTACTTCTGTGTAATTACAGTAACAAGTTCATCACAAATTTAGCTGTCAAGAGGTCACCACAAATAGGAAGATGCAAACACGATATCCAATTTAAACATATTCCTCCTTATTGCTAAAAACTGGCCCCCAAAAAGGCAAACAAACAAACAAACAAAAAATCAGCTCCACAGCCTCTTTGGGCACATGTTCCAGTGTTTGACCACCCTCCTGGTGAAGTACTTTTTCCTAATATCTAATTGGAATTTCTTTTGTTGTAACTGGACTCTACTGCCTATTGTGTTATCACTGTGCACCTCTGAGAAAAACCTAGCTTCACCTTCTCTGCAATCTTTCATTAGGCAGTTGAAGAGAGCAATTAGCATTCTCTTTAGGGTGAAAAAGCCCAGTTCGCTCTCTCCCCCATGTCCTGTGCCCCAGGAGCTAACCATTTTGGTGGTCCTCTGCAGTATATGTCAACGCCTAAAGGCCACCTTATACTAGGGTGCCCAAAACTGGACACCAAAGTTAAAGCTACCTTAGAACTTCTGCATTAGCCTACGTAAAGAAAATTCCTGAAATAAAATGGTTTTCATAAAATGGTTCAATGCATTTCAGCAAAAGCAGGAATACATCTGTGCCCTGCAAGAGTTCTGTTTAGTTTCCAAGACTACATGCAGTCAAAATTTCTCACCTTTAACTATGCATTCTTAGCAGTTACAAGGAAACCATTAGTGTGCAGTCCATTTTACCCTGCCATGTCATGAAAAAAAGGAAGTCACTGATGCAGCAGATCTGAATATTCAGGATTTCCATGAGTAGCACAAAACTAACACAATGGCTCTACAACACCCGTACTATCCCTCTTGCAAGCATGGTATGTAAGTGTACATTAGACTGTACTTTTGACATCCAGCTATTCCCAATTTCTGAGATTGTCTACTGGACACCCTGATGTAAACACGACTCCTGCTCGCCCCCGAAAATCTAAGCCATATAAAAGCGAGACTTTTGCTCCTACCCCTTTTAACCTATTTAGTGCTGAAACCACACAAAAGCTGATAGCTTAGGTCTATAACCCATATTATTTTAGCAATGTCTGAAGAAGGACAAAATGTATTCCAGAAGTTTGTTTGTTAATAGTTAATCTTCTCACTAAGGAATATCACTGAATCCTGTTCAAAAGAAAACTGCCGCACACCTGTGAGTTCTGTAAAAGCTTCAGGATTTTCCTCAAATATCTTTGCAGGGTGTCTCACGAAGTGGTGATTCAGTACAGACATTCTTTTCTTTGGATCCTCAGTTATCTAAAAAAAGAACACATTAACAAATTTTATTTTACCAATTTGTGTGATTTAAGTCATCACATGACCATAGCTAGCAATACAGTTTTTGGGATGAGACGCAGGAGAGATTATTAGAAAACATGGTACACTTTCTATTCTAAATTCAATAATCTGAAAAAATAACATACTCCATCACCGCAATACAAAAAGTCTACACGTTATGAAGCATAGCTGAAACTTTTACGAGTTTTAGATCCTTGCCTACTCTGAACAAAAGGAAGCCATTCTATTAAACTTTCTTTCTAGACCCACATGCATTCTTCCTGAAATAACACATTTATGCCAGAGTTTAGGAAAAATTCTCATTTATATTTATGAGTCTGAGTTCACAAATCCAGCTTACTACATGTAGTAATATTTCAAGCATCCAAACAGATGTAGAGCTACGTTGTGATTTGCTTTCATTTTAGGTTGAGGGTTTTTTTTGTTGGTTATTTTTTTTGTTTGGTTTGGTTGGGGTTTTATTCAAAATCAAGTTTACAGGACTAATTTTTGACTATTCAGTTTTTAAAAATTGTGGCCATCACAACTGATTTCTGAAAAGTTCTACCCTCCAGCACACTGCCAGTCAGCTCCAGAACAACTGTACCCCATTTTGTCTCTCTAAAACACATTTTAAAGTGAGTACACCCACGAAACTAGAGAAGTCTGGCCCAAACAGCCTCAAAAAGAACACCTGGAAGCCTTCCTCCTCTATGTCTGGGGCTCTGCTCTAACATATTTTCAACCTCTTGGACCTTAATTCCAATTCACGTTTACTGCTGCATAACATTTCAGAAAGAGAACAGAGTACAACAGGAGATTTCTCCAACATTTTTTGAAAAGTAAGATACAGGATATTTATTTAGAAAAGCAATAAATAATTTATGGTAGTATTTTACTTGCATTCTATTTTTGTAAGTGTAATTTGCAAAAGGACACAACAAACGCATGCTGGTGCTGGGCCACTGTGATGACAACACATGGGCAAGTTCGAGAAGCATTATGTCTGAGTTAAACTATCACAGTCAAAGGAGGTGATTCAAACACATATTGAGAGGTCACATTCAAAGCTACACAGCCAGCAAAACTTGCTGGTGCAAGTCAAGTAAGCCTGCTGCATTATGGAAGAAAAGTTCAGTCCACACCCCAGCTATAAAGCATGAAACAGTCAATAATAAAAACTGAGTTAACACCTAATTATTTCTGACACATTGGTCAAACAACACAAAACCACAGAATTTTTCAGTGACAGGTACAAACCAGCAATTTTCTCGGCATGACTTAATACAATTAAAAAGGAGTTTTCTGTATAATGGGATGATATTTGTCCTGATTAAACATTCTGGGATGGAAGAAAAAGGTTTGATGGAGAAATATACAGGAGACCACATATACAAACCTGCCTTGTATTTTCATCTATGAGATCAAAAAAAGCTCTAATGGTAGCCAGGATCAATTCTTTGCACCTAGAAGAATAAGTGAAATTAAATCTAGAAAGGAAATATCTAGGGGAATAAAAGTGGTCAGATGAGACATCATAATAATATTATGCTGAAGTTAAATTACTGTATAATGTGGTAACAGTAGAGAACAGAGGGATGTATGGTCAGTCAATTAACCTTTGTTCATTAGCTTACCACACTATGGAGAGATGGTCTGTTGAGGCCCATGCTCTAGGCACAGCTGAGCTCTGTTTGGGGAAGAAAAAAAATTAAGATTTTGTTAGTATTCAACATTTTCAAATTCTAAGCAAGCCTTTGCCCTCCTTATTTAAACATATTTGCACAATTATTAAAAAGAATAGTGTTGCGGGGATTAAGGTACAATAGAATGACTTCCTCAGTCAAAAAAAAAAAAAAAAGTCTTACACGTGCTGAAGCACGTGTGAAACAAAATGACTAAGTTAGCTATGTTAGATAGCAGAGTCTAATGGTGAAAGGGCAAATAATGGTATAGAGAAAACTTACCAAAATTTCTTCAAAGACTGCTTCTATGACATCTTACTATTTTAATAAGTGATCTTGGCACACAAGAATAGAAGCATGCCAATGAAAGCTGCTGCTGAAAAAGCAAGGGCGTCCTCAACAGAAAGGAGCATCAGAAGACCATGCAGGAAGAATGGACAGTCTGAAGCTATTCATTTACAAAAGTGTATTGCATTTTAGGGGCTAATAATATCAAAAACACCTCCCATAAATGGAGCTCATCACCTAGTTGTACACCTTGATTCAAGTAAGTATCAACTATTGATGCATTACAGCCAGGAAGAAAAAAAAACAAACCAAACAACAATACCACCGCCCCCAAAACAGAACAAAAACCCCCAAACCAAAAAAGTAAGAAAAAATAAAAAAACCATGAGAAAGAACTGGTACCACTACACATGAGATCTCATGCAAAATTCTGGTCACCAACACTCAAGAGAAATGAAAATTGAGCAGATGCAGAGAATGGTTACTAGGACAAAGGGAATGCAGAGTTAATCTTCTTAGCCTAGCAGAATCAGAGCTGAGACTATTTATAGACAGCTTTCTGTACAATGGACAGGGAGGTAAACACCAAGGGAATAACAACTACTTCGGATAACATTTCAAGTTGATGTGAAAGTGCATTTAAAAGCTGGCTTGTGGAGTAAACAGAAGTTGGAAATTACAAATTTTCTTCCTACTGAGGAGCGTTTTCTGGCTACTTCCATGTTAGGAACAGGTTGATGGCAGGGGGATGGAATGACAAACCTAACTGCTTCTATGACGTTGTCTGATTAGTTTTGGAAGGAGACAGATGCCTGCAAGAGCAGAAGACTGGACTTGATGATCCAGTAGATCTTTTCTATTCCAAAGTTCTTCGAAAAACAGTAAATACAAATAGAAGGCTTGAAGCCAAAGCTGTTTTTTTATAATCAAACCAGTAGTCTATTCCTATACTGCACGTCTGTCAGTCTCCATATACACGTCTCTTGTAAAAACGCAGGAAAATAATACCTGAGTTCTGAAACTAAAAAGGTGCAAGAAGGTGGCAAGAAGAAACACTACCAAGTGGTAGAAGATTCAAATCCACTCCAAAACATCCTCTTCCAGAGGACACTCATTTAGACTACAACCAACTATTTATGGGTTTATAGCCGTACACTATCTACTTTGAGTTTTCACATGTAGTATTTTAATATTTAGTTATAATATGCTGCACATACAGACCATAATTAGACACCGATACATGCATTACATAAACAGCTATCTAACATGTCTCCATGCAAAAACCAAAAAAATAGTTTGCTTTTTTACCACAACAGATAAGGCACTGTCATGTTGACTCAATCTTGGTAGAAAAGCCAGTCCTGAACGAACTTGGTAATCTCTGAATCCTCCCGCCACAGAAAGGGTAGTTAAATTTCTTAAATCTTGGGCCTTTAGAATCCAATGATTGTTTACAGCTGTATAAAAATCTATAAGATATATTAAAATCAATTACAATATCCCAGTAAGTCTACTTGAGATACAAAAAAGCTATAGAAACACTTAACTAAAAGTTTCTGTAGCCCCCCTAGACACATTCATGCTCCAGTTATCACTTTTGATTCATATAAGGAAGGAAAACTATCGTTTTAACCCCAAGAAGGTAGCAGCTGGGAAAGACACATACACTTACACCTTCTATATCATCTGAGCACATATATTGTTTGAGTAGCAAACCACAGATTTATTTTAAGGACAGACAGAGTCCAGAAACAGTCAGCAAGGAAGTAGTACTGCATTGCAATCAATTGTAGGAGAGAGAATTAATACAAGCACAATAAATCAAATTCAGCAGCTAAAGATAATCCATTCCTCTTGGGTGCCACAGAGAATGATGAAAATAAATGTCTATTCCCTTTCCTTCACCAATTCCCCCAATATCTACATGTAGCAGCACAATTATCACTGAGCGCATATTTTATCAGTATAATTTAGTCAAATCTAGCTTTTCACAAAGTGTATAGTACATGCATAATGATTATACTTCATTTTTTATGCCACAGTTATTTAGGTGAGCGGAAAATACGATCTATCTTTTGTGTAAATATATTATATAAAATATATAATTATATGTGCATTTAATAGTCTCACCCCCCCCAACCTTTGGGCGTGACAAACATTAAATTTAACAACTCTACTTAGGCAATACATTTGATAAAGAAAGCCATTACAGAGGTCAAGTTTATAAAAAAGAAAGAAAAATTGCCATTTGCTGGAAAGCTTACAAATTAAGTAACATGCTCTGCAACTTACTAAAATTACAAATTATTGAGAGCTCCAGGCCCTGCACAGCAGCTCAAGTCCACATAATTCATTTTATTACACCTTACTTTCTCTCGGTATCCTAGTGCTCTCACACAACCACACAACAAAGGAATAGATTAATCACAGTAAACAAAACAGCACATTTTGCTCTTGATTTGCAAGAACTTCACCTATCCATGCTTGAGAGGATCAATTAGATAACCTGCAATACTTACCGGTAAGATATTTGTCTAAAGGCATTACAGGTGCAACATGAGGTGTGGCTTGCGTAATAAGGAGGTTTATAAGTTCAGGCTTAAAATTCTTCAGGGTAAGCAATGCTCTTGCAACAAGACCCCCCATGGAATGACCTACTATTGCAACACTGGTTGGTGCAAATTCTCGATCCTTAAGCAAACAGCAAAGAGTAATTAGACACATCAAAAACAGATCTGACATTGAACTGTAGTTATCAGTTGTACTTTTTTTTTCCCCCCCAAAATTAACTTATGTCCTATCAAGGATAATATTAACTAGTATCAACTTGACAAGTTTACAAAATTAATATAAATTTAGTTGCTATGTCAAAAAATGTGTTTAATGTGAAGTTTGCAGCTCAAAAATAAATATTATATAGCCTATGTAAGCACAGGAAACTTCAGCTTATTTTAATTTCCGAGACTCTTAGGCTATCAAAGAACTTTCCTAGAGAGAACTGGATGTAAAGTGATGCTATACTAATATTTTAGTAAACTAGGGAAAGTTTACATCTCTACTGCAAAAAAAATAGCATACGCTGTGCATGGAAGTATTTATTTAGAAACACAGTTACAGGACCTAACACTAGGGCTCTGGGATTGTCACAAGCATTAAAAATTTACTGAAGAGCAGCACTTCTGTATTGCACTACCATCACATTCAATTATATACACACGTCATAAAGTCTCCCTGCTTTACTCATCATTCTTCAGTTTTCCAGCAGAAAAGGCAGCCCAGAATCCCATTCCAAAATGCAAGTACATTATTCAGCATATGTCACTACTTACCCTGTACAACTTAAGAATTACTTTTATGCATTCATGCACAAACTTGGTCTGTCGTTGCAGACTACCACCATACAATGCAACCAACTCCTCATTAAAGTTGACACTGAAGAAATTAAAATGATACTTGAAGTCAACATCTTCTGCTTTTCTAAGTGCAATGGAGCCAAGAGAACGTACTGGGAAAAGAAAACACCTTAATTAGAACAACCTAATAGTCACTGCTTAGCATTGTCATTAGTAGACAAACACATAAATATACAATCTATTAAGAAAAACATGTTATCTTAAATTCATTGTTCACCTCAAGTAATTTATAAAAGTAAAAAAAGGATGAAAAAGACATCCAAAAGCAAATAATCCCTTTTCTAATATGTAATCACGCTAGTTTTACAAAAACAGATTTGAAGACATAAATAATCAGAGCAAAAGTGTCAGCCAGTCACTGTTGGAACCAAATTGTAAAATGGGAAAAGAAATAGTTATTTCCTATTTTTATAAGGATCCCTCTGGTAAAGAGATATTAGTAAACATATCATAACAAGAGCTTACAGAAGAATCTGGAAAAGAACAAACCTGATGAGACAAAAAGAAAGTTTGGACTGAGTTACCAAGAGCTGCATACTATGTTTATGACAGTTAACCACACAACCTAGCCTACTGCTGACTACAGAGATATTTTATGTCAAAACCAAATTATACATGATCAAGGATTATGTTCCTCCATCTGAGGGCTGCTTTTCTCATCTCATTTGCACCTTCTTACAGCCACACCAGGACAAGAAGGAAAAACAAACAGTCTTGACTTCAACTCTAGAGGCATCGCTACTGCTAAGCTTTCCTAAAATTCCTTTGAAGGCCATCAACTCTAGGACAACATTCCCAAATACCACTAAGATATGTACAGGGGATTGGAAGAAACAAACCCCAAAAGACACTTTCCCACCTAAAATCTTGAGGGAGAAAATGTTCTGTTTACACAGTCTTGCTTCTGACCCATCTTCTCCACCTAACCCCAGCTGCTCTTTAACACAGCCTTCTGAGTGCAGAATTGTCCCCGAGTTTCCATGGAGACATGGCAGGATCGGAACAGTAACGGTTACAAATTAAAAAAAGCACAATAGGGAAAGAAGAAAAGAAAAGAGAGAGTCCCAAAAGCAAGTATATACTTTTGCAAATAAACTAACGATTACCAGAAAGGTCTGCCCAAATCCAGCATACAGAAGCAAGATTCTTCTGGAGTGCAACACTTCCAGAGATCTGCAGCCTACAGAATCCTCCTTCTCAGCAAAGTTTGCTACAGAAATTTACATATCAAACAAATTTCAGCAAAGTTAATGACATTGTAAAGTAATACTTATGAAATACTTTCTATGTTCAAACACCCAGCACGATGAAATTTGTAAATCTAATTTGTAGTTGTCATTCCACCAATTCTATCTAAAAGTAATAAGCAATAAGAAAACCTTTGAAATTATTTGAAAAGACCTGAAAAGTATTTAAAAGATCAAATATCTTGTCGCAACTTCATTATCTCGAAGTCATGGTAAAAGGAACAAGAATATTACCAAAGATCACAGGGCAAGCATGTGACAGATTCCTAAATAAAACTCAGGATCTCAATTCTCACAATCTCAGGGTCATTCCTAACAATTAAACTAGACCATCATCTTTTAGTCAAAGTCTGAATTTTGTACATTTTCAAAGGTTCATTTTAGTACCCATGAAAGATGATAAATTAACATTTCAAAACAAAATAGTTTGGGTTGGAAGGGACTTTTAAAGGTTGGGGGTTTTAAAGGTTTTAAAGGGTTAAACCCCCCTGCAACAAGCAGGGACATCTTCAACTAGATCAGGTTGCTCAGAGCCTCATCCAACCCGACCCTGAATGTTACCAGGGGTGCAGCATCTACCACTTCTCTTGGCAACCTGTTCCAGTGTTTCACTACCCACGTTGTAACAAATTTCTTCCTTACATATAGTCTAAATCTACCCTCTTTTAGCTTAAAACCATTACCTCTTGTCCTGTCACAACAGGCCCTGTAAAAAGTTTGCCCCCATCTTTCTTATAAGCCCCCTTTAGGTACTGAAAGGCTGCAAAAAGGTCACCCTGGAGCCTGTAACACATCAAAGTAACAAACCCAGCAAAGGCAGCAGCAACACTTCGATCTTCATTGCTCAGCAAATATGAATATATATTTTAAACAAGTACGAAAATAATAACACTACCAGCTTCTCTGCTCATCTAGGTATCAGAATTAAATGTTTTATCCCACAATAAATTCTGAAAGAAATACGAATTTTCATAAATTCCATAATAAAACCAAAAAGTATTCTGAGCCACTGATTAAGGCAGAAAAATTTATTTTAACAAAGATTTTGAAAAATGAATATATGACTTATTAACAGTCTCTCTAAATCAATTTCTCAAAACAAAGAATATTTAAATATTTACTGATCTTAAGGGGCACATTATATCCACAGCACTTAGTACTTCTGCTCAACCAGTTTAAGTTTTTCTTCATATACTTCCTTTTGATTCCTAACATACTCTTAAAGTACTATTTTATTTCCCGCATAGTGATGTACTGCGCAATGATGTACTGTTTTTAGAGACAGCATTAATTCAGATTTGCAATACTTTATGCACAATTACAAAAGTCCATATGGTATCTCTCATAATCATTATGTTCATAATCTTCTTTGGATTTTCTGAAAGTACAAGCTGGTAAAATATTTTACTTTGATATAAGCTCAGAGAGTATGTTCTCAAACAAAAAACTTTGCAAGGGTTCTCTGAAATCAGATAATTTAAACACCAAGTTCAGTGCAAATATAAGGAAAAATTATCACAGTAAGATATCAGGGTTTAGACTGTGGTGGTTTTCCCCATACACACACATCAATTTGGCCAACATCATAAGAGTATTACTGTTTCAAAGCACACTTTGGAGAACAACAATAATGGTCTTCAAACCCAGCCTCCAAGAAATACCAGATACTGGAATAAACACACACAATACTTCACGTTCATCAAACTACTAACTTTGGTATTTACAACAAAAAATAAAAATGCTTTAAAACTATTACCTCTTTTCATTTCGAGCCTAGAAGTGCAAGAGGGAATAACATGGAAAACAAAAATAGGCTATGTGTAAAGTGAGAAAATGATGCTAAGGAAAAAAATACCACATAAAGAGGTAGGAAATAATGCAAGCTACAGGGCAAGCCACAAGACGATGCTTATTTCTATAGCACGTAATTACTTCAGATCACATACTCTAGATTGTTCAGTTTCTTCTAATCAAATTTAGGTCGTCTTATTTGGCATAACTGCACTAAACCTTGTTCAAATCAAAACCAACTAGAAGTTTACGATCAAAAACACAGCAAGAGTGCAGTGCTGCCCTAGTACAGCATAAATGTTGCTGTTTCAGGCTTTCAAAAGTCAAAAGTATTACTCCAGAAAAATATTATAGCTCAACTGTTCAACCGATTTCAAACAAAATTGAAGTCTCTTCACTGCTTGACATTAACCATTGGCTAACAATGATATCTATACCATAATATGATCAGCCATTATGACTTTTGTTGATATTATTTCAAACAGAAAACTTACTGTCATTAAGTAATGCATAAATATGGGAGCTCTTTGTACATACCTATAACTTAACCAAATGCTTACCTTGTTTGTAACTGCCAGCATTCCCAGGAAGAAAGAGAACTGGAATTCCTGTCAAGAAGAGATTTTTGTTTTCTTCAGCGTAGTTCCCTTCCCCATAGAGATAGAGCTCATATACTGGGTATCGTCTGGCTGTTTTCTTTGGTAATTTTATTTTCTGTTGCAAAAGTTAAAAAGAAAACAATTACCTTGTCTATATTGTTGCACAAAAGAAAATATAGTGGCTTATACAGTAATTTAAACGATCTGGCTTATGTTTTAGGTATTGTTTTAAATTACAGTCTAAAGAATACAGAAGGAAAAACTGCTTTAAAAAAATTATAAAGAAAATACCAAGTATTTTGTTTAATTAGGTATTACTGTGCACGAATGGCTGCAGTTACTTACTTGAAACAGCTCTTAACTTTAACTGGCTTTGAAACAAGCTGCAAATTAATGCAATTAGGTATCTTTTAAAGTTGCACATTCGTCAAGTAAACCTAGCCTTACACTATGGGGGAACCCAACCAACCACCAGTCAAAACCCAACCCTGTCAAAACCCAACCACTTCTCACAGGACATGAGAATTTCAGAGCAGAAACTGGAGCACAAGTGATCCCAATTATTCCTGCTGCACCTGAACAGTTCTGGAATCCTTTTCAATGCCACATAACTCAGAACAAGGACGTGCTACTGCACCTGATACCAAAGCTGAATCTCGAGAACAGGGCTACATAGGTGACTGTCAGATGACAACTGTTATGTCAGGGTTAATTACAGATGCAGCAGGAATTCTCGTAGGTGCTCTTTACTGAGATGTAACCTGCAGTGGGAATTTCAACAATAGTAGCAACCACCTTAATATGGCTTGTCAGAAAAAATAAACCCGTGATACTCTTGGGGCTTTTTTTTTGTTGCTGTTTTCAGAGTCAGTTATGTGGTCTAGAGACAAACAACCTAGTTTTGTAACAACTCGGGATCCAATTTACACAGTCAAGTGTCACCTTAAAAAAGGCCATATTTCTTGTATTAAAAGAAAGAAGTAAACAACTAACCACCTAACTTATCACATGACTTACAGGGTTACGAATTCCCAAAGAAAAAAGAACAAAATACCTTTAAACCTGAAGGTTAGGTGATGATCAAGTCTTAGACCAGTAAGTTATGACTCTTCGAGCCATATGATACTGCTTTAAACAAAATAAGTAGTAAGCAAGAAAACATTTAATTAACTCCTGTATGGAGGTTGGTTGGTTTATAATTTTGAGTGTCTGAGATTTTTAAAATTCCTATGAATGCAAATACACTTGTTCTAGCATTTGATTACTTATGACAATTCAGAGACAAATAAGAGAATTTAAAAATAAATTTGCTAAGGTGTAATTTATATTTTAAGGAAACATTTTATTTTAGAGTAAGGTCAAAACTAAACTCAGTTTTGCATCAGAAATCTTCTCAAAAATCTCTCTTAATTGCTTTCTCGAAATAGACGCATCGCTATTTTGGATATTTCAGTTGTTTCTTTCAACTGCATCTACAGTAAAGGCGATTTAGCTTTTCCCTGCCCACATACACTTTCCCTTGCCCTGTTCTTCTCTGTATCTCCTCGGCTAAAGACTATTTCCTTTCTACCTTAGCCTTCAAACTGTTTGCCATATTGGTTATTTGCAACCTCTTCTTATGATGTTCGATACATATATTTAAAATGTATATTATATATATATTATATTTTATAATATATAACAAAATACATGTATTAGAGAAAAAGACTGTATTTAATTCCTTCACTGTGAACAAAAAAGATTAAGCTTTGTTCAGGACTCATGTCTTCAGATCATCCTTTCAATGTTCTTTCCCTTTTCTCCATCATCTCGCCTTTCCAACTTTGCTAACCTCTCTGTCCCTTTTTCATTCCTTTCTACTGCTCCTTTTTTCAAAGGCTTTCAAAATTCTGTGAAAAAAAACAGATTTAAAAAAACAAATTAAAAAAAAATTTAAATTAATCAGTTTCCATTACTAAACTAAGAGTGCCATCCAGATATGTTTAAATGACCTCCTGTCGGATCAAATCAACTGTTCTTCCACAGTATCTTCCTGGTTCATTGTCCTTTCAAAAATTTTTCAAAACATAAAATTAACAAGCTGCCCTTCTCTGGGTCAATGTCAAAAGCAAAAAAACTACACAACCCATGAGAATTGTTCTACCAAAATATTGGGGTTTTTTCTGTAAATCACAGTGCTCAAATATTATAGCAAAATGTCAACGCACAACTGCAGAGGAAAACCGACGTTCATGTTCCGTGACAGTGGTTTTAAGTTCTGAATTCTCAAGACATTGGTTATATAATTGGTTGTAACGAGCTACAGTAACTTTTTACAATGTCAACGTAGGCTTCATTTTTCACCCTGGTTCCCAAAGAAGTTAGGCTTATGTGAAAAAGTCCTCATTACTAACTTCCGAATCTCTTACCAAGCTTAGCTGAACAGGACATGGGTAGGTTAAATTCAAATACTGCAATTCTACAACTCATGCAAAAAAAAATGGTTAAGTACAAAACAGAAAAAAAATCCAAACCAATTCCATTACTTTGTATTAGCTTGAATGTGAGCTAACTCACAGTTAGACAAGAAAGAAATGAAACTTCTTATATTTAATTACTCAAATAGTTATTTGATTTATAATGTGATGCCCAATCTGGAAGGGAGGACAGGTACCTTTCACCTGAAATTCCTACCTTGCCGTTTCCTACTAATGCCAGCATTACAAAGATATTAAAAATTAAACAAACAACCTCTCCAACAACAAAGAGGTACTTGAAAAGTATAATGCCTTAGCAAACCCAGACAAATTCATCATGTCTCCCCCCCCCCAGCTAAAGTACTGTTTTCCACACAATAAAAGTGGCTATTATTCAGGGAATAGAAATTCTGAGAGGCAAGAATACAGCCAGCTGTGACCTGCATCTCCTGCATGGAACTACTGCTTACCCTTAAGCCGCGCATCTCTTACCAGCACAACACTTGCCTAAAGAGGCTTAGAATTTAAGCCCTGACATAAGGAGTAAATACAAAAGATGTGTGGTGGCAGATGAGAATTTCATGCAACTGCCAATAACATCACACAGATTTTTACTAGTAACTTTCCGTTGGCTGGCTTCAGATTGAAGCTGAAGTAGGTTTGTGCTGCTAAGAGATCTGAAAACTTCCCATTTAGTTTTTGAAGTATTTATAACTGCTTAAAAAATTTTGTCCTACAGCACTGACAAACCCTTGTAGCTATACCAGGGTTCTCTCTTGTAGGCTAACAAACACAACTATGTCAAGGTTAGCAAACGAAGGTTAATAGATCCAAAAATTAATGGATTCCAGCTGCTTCATTACCAATTTAGGTACTAAGGTTTTGCTTTAAGATCTTTACTATGCAAGCGAGCTTGCAACCTATTCAGAACAGAATATTATTTAGAATACTTCATTTTTTTTTCCAGCATAAATTATATCCTAGAAAATGCTAAATAAATGTTTAGGAGCCAACAAGTTATGCTTTGGGATGCTTTAAATATTACAGAAAATCCTGTAGTAAGATCTACTATTAAAAAGATAAATTGTTTTGTAGCAACTGCATGCAGTAGTAGCAGTGAACCTACATATACTCACATATTTACATCCTCACACTATTAAACCACAATACCGTATCTGGAAAACGGTTCCATCAGCAGTCCTCTCGCTCAAACCGATCCAAGATTTTCAAAGAGGTCATCAAAGAGGTTTCTAAAAGGCTTCATTAGCAAAGCGAGAGGGACTTCAGGCAGGTTTACAAGTTCCCCCTGTATATTGTGGGACCCTACAAAGTGCTCACTGGAAAGACTTGTCACTGCTGTTCACTAGCTTAAGAAACAGAGATTTGAATTTCAGTTATTCACTTTTTTGACACATTAATTGCTTCACACTCTACAGAGTCACATAACGGACCGAGAAGTACAAGACTTAACCTCCTGGGCACTGACGGCGCTGTGAGTGCTGTCAGAGGACCTGTCCCAGCCTCTTTGCAAAAGCTTGCGTGACCGGTCTTACCAGGACTACAGGTAACTACAGGCATTCACAGGTTAGAAAACTGGAAGCTTTTCCAGTCATTTGCTGTTGTACAGGTGTCAGTACGAAGCACCTCGTTACTTTTCAGGCAGGCAGCTCTTCCCGTCTGTAGCCATCCAAGGTGCAGCCCCACAGGAGGCAGCCCAGAGCAGCGCGTTTCGCCACACAGCGACCCCTCAAAGAAGCCAGAGCGATTTTTGCCCCGCTCGTCGCTTGCCGGTTCGGAGGAGGCCGCCTCAGGAAGCGGCAAGTTCGCTAACCCGAAAGTTACGGGAGCCGTCAGGAGCCTGCGCGGTGGCCCTCCCTCGGCTGGGGCTCTTTTGCTCTCCCTGCAGCAGAGGAGGGGAGCCACAGGAGACGAGCCACAGGAGAGCCGCGCCTCAGGCAAGCAGCGCCCGGCCGCGGCCATGCGGACGGCGCCGCCCCGACGGCCGCCGCACCCCGCCCGGCGAGCTCCCACCTGTTACACCGCTCCCTCAGCGCCTCCCGCCGCCGCACTCACCAGGTACTCGGGGTACTCGTACATGTAGGTCATGCTGCACCGGTTCTCCTCGTAGAGGAACAGCACGTCCCGCACCCCTAACAGCACCAGCGCCGCCAGCACCCCGTAGAAGAGCGCCGCCGCCACGGCGGGCAGCCGGCGGCCCGCCCGCCCCATCGCGCCCCGCAGCCCACGTCCCCCCGCAGGCTCTCCGCGCACACAGGCACGGCGAGGCGGGGCGGGGAGCCGCCACCGCCCGGGAGGCGGGGCGGACGGGCGGGCGCCACAACCCGGCCGCCGCCGGGAGCGTGAGGGCGGCCGCCATGTTGGGAAGGTCCAGCGCTTGGCCGGCCGCCGCTCCGCCAGGCTGGGGGGGCCCGTCCGCCATGTCGCGGGGGTGGGAGCCATTACGGGGAGGTCGGGAACCTACCTACGGGTTTCCTCCAGCCAGTAGCTTGCGGGGACAAGGCGTGTCCGCCATGATAGGGAGGTCAAGTCATGGCGCTACTGCTGAGGTGCGCTTGCTTAGTCGCCTCCTGCCCGCGGGGCTGCTGCTGAAGGGGCGCCGCCCCGGGCTGAGGCCCATGAGGAGACTCCTTCCCCTCGCCGCCCGTCTCTGCAGGCAGGCGGGCCTCGGACGGCGCCTTGTCGGCGTCCACGGACTCCAGGACGCCCTCCCGGGTGTCGAGGGGCGCAGGTTTATCCCCCCCGCTGGCAAGGGCCCGGGCCGCCGGTGGAGCCCCGCAGCCCAGGCGGGCGTACCGCCGGGGGACGGACCTCGCCGAAAATAAACGCGCGATCCCCACTGCTCGGGTGCTTTTAAGGTTCCTGGCCTGTTAGGAGCTTAGTCACAACGTGGGTGGGGGTGTTTTATTTAATTAAGCACTTCTAACAACTTACTATCTTTTATTATGTGTTCATCACTGGATTTTAGTCTCCGTGGGACAGCCCACGCCCTGAGGCGTGACAAACCCACGATTGCTGGTGTGCCTCAGTGAAAACTAACATTAAATATTTTACTAACTGACCAAAAAAAGAAGTTCTTTTTTTCATCAACTTATTAAGACGAAGGGTAGTTACGTAGGGAAGTACAAGGTAGAAATACATACATAGTTGCATTTTCATTTTTGCTGCTAAATAAATAAACCTTTCCACCCCCTTTAAAAGAAAATTTACTCAGTTTTTCAACAGTATTTGTACCATTTTTATTTGTAAAAATAACCGTCTGAATGCATTTCAATAGTACTTTACAGTTAAGGTTCTTCATTACATTAATACAGCATTCAGTAGTTGAAAAAGTCACTAAACTGTGCTTGAGAAGATTCAGGTTGAATTCCAGGTCATTCACTGAAGTAAATATTTTTCCTCATTTCGCATGTGACATTTACCCAAGTCCTTAAACTTCAATTTACAAAAGCAAACAATACCGACAAAACCCCACTGAAACCATCAAACAATAGTTTATATTGTTTATTACAAATGTTATGCAAAATATAACACTGGCACCAGATTCGTATCACCATGGTTTGTAAAGATATATTGCACATGCTAAAGCATAAAATATAAGACAAAACCTACAAAACATAAGATATTGGCTTTAATATGTAGATCACTGCATAAGAAACGCATAAAATTACATTTTATACACACACTCAAGATTGTCACTAGTTTAAAACGCCCTTTCCTATAACACTGACCTAAGGTTTACTTTTTGTGTAATAAGAAAGCATTTTCAGCACTGCGAAAATTATACATTATTCCTATAGAAATTTAGCATATTAATTTTCATTTCAATGCAGGTAGAACATATGAAAAGAAGAAACACTTTATACATTCAAAGAAGGTCTGAAATGAAAATTTACTGGTAATATATTGCTTTTATAACACTCAAATGAAAAAAAAAACAAACCAAAAAAAACCCGAGTTTCACAAAACACTTCCATAATACACAAATATAAAAAGGCACTCTAATATTTCTTACATGACTAAGAATAAAAATCACAAATTTTTTTAAAATCATCCTCAAGATACATAACCAAGTTTCTCAACAGTACAATGGATAAACAATTCATTTCATGTGTTTGTTCTAATTCAACGATCTGGCAGTCGTTTACTGCATAAAAGTACCAAACACATTATGGTGCCCTTTTAGTAGCGATGAACAGAAATCCCCTGAGCTATTTCACAGCAATTTCAGGCAGTCCGGAGGTTGTAACTCAGTATTTATGAGAGAGACTTGGGACCCCATCCTGCTATGGATTCCACCTGCAGCTGTGGTTAAAATACAGGAGGAAACGATCCTGCCAATACAGCCGGGCAGATGGCTGCTCCTCCCCAAATAACCTTGGCTTGGTGCAGACACAGAGGTCGTCCACGTACTGTAAATTGCAGGATCCAGGGTTAAGTGCAACAGTTATATATGATTCACTCGACTCTTGTAAAAAGTCCACAGAAAGGCAAGGTGATTATTTACAAGAGTAAAATTATTCCCATGCTTAAATACCTGCTCTAAATTACAAATTTATTTCTACATGTGATAAATTATATTACAGATTAATGTGCCAGCATACAAAAAAAGGGATTCTGGTAACTGACGTGAGATGTGGGATAGGCCAATACTGAGTACTTCCAAGTGTCTTGCTCGGAACAATCTTCCTCCTAAATACACCATACTCAAACACAACTTTCGCAATGTCCTTAAGATGCTGACAAATCCTACGTTTCTATGATTTTTTGAAATATTGCATATTTACATCATTGTTAGTTTACAGAAAAGTTCAATCAGTAAAGTTTAGAATTGGTTCTTCCCCTTCTTTTACTTTAGAAGGATCAAAAGTAATTCAGTAATGACCTATGCTTCTACAACATTGTATCTATCATTAAGAGGCAGCAGTTGTTGCACTACGCAATTACAAGAGTTACGAGGTATTGCAAATATACAGAAGTATTTTCAGTAACTCTGTATGGTAGCAAGTAAAAATACTGACTTTTTTTAATGGCTGCTTAAATTAATACATCCTCCTCTTTGTAAAGAGGACTGGTTTTCTCCTAATGAAGCAACTTCATGTAGGATAGTGTAACTTTCCGTATTTTGGGGTGAGACTTATAACTAATCCTGCCAAGAAGCTTACCTACATCTCCAGTGAAAATAAGTTTAAAAGGCTTATCCTGCTGTTAGACAGGTCGCAGCCATTTCCCATTTGTTTGTTTTCAATACCATCATTCCACATAAAAAAAAGCAAAATTTGGGATTTCTATTCATTTCTGAACAGACACCACTGAAAACTTCAACAACTGATCTCTCCTCTTATTTTCAGTGCTTAGAGTAAGGTGGTTATTGCTATTCTGCAACTTTTAAAAGCAAAAATGAGAAATATCAATCATAAAAATGTTATTCTGTGCTATTTCTGAGGAGAAAAAACAGGGTTTCAGGTGCTCTGTCACTCTACTGCAGGAAATAAAGAGTTGAGGGAAATGTTTGCCTTTAGAGACACTATCCTCTGTGATTTTTTTGTTGTAAACTTTGGAAATTTGTTAATGTTCAAGGAAACAATATTTAATTTTACCAAATGTTCAAGGAGACAATATTTAATTTTAGCAAGGCAAACTAAATATATAAATATTTTTCTTAATTAAAGAACTGGAATCTGCCAACAGATTTTTAGACAATTCAGCAGAACATGGCTAAAAACTGCAACTAAAATGAAAATCCTTACTTTCCGTTTACCCTGCCGAAAGCGTGCACTGAGGAAGCGCGTCTCGTCCTCCCAGCACAGATAGAGGCCTGCAGACAGCCTGAGTGTGACTCACGGGAACTTTTAACACCTTGACTCCACGCTACGCTACTTTTTCCCCTCTTTACTGTAGCTGTACAATGTTCTCTCACTTGTCTAGCAAGGGGTTGATCCCAGTCTCATGCTTTTAAATGAGGGAAGGTGGTTTGCTTTCTGCTTTTTACCATTATAGCCTGTGGACTTAATCTTTGCATTCCATACAAGATGGGCGCTCTCCCAAAGTGCATCCGCCCTTCCTTTTTCTACTCAGGCCATCGGTCTTGCCTAGATTCACATTTCATTTTGCATCACGCCAAATAGTATGCACAAATGCTAACGAGGAGAACAAGCCATAGTTATTTTTCCTGGGCATTTGTTTCATTTCAAATAAATATAAACACATTTACATTAAAAGTATATGAACATATTCTTTAGTCTGGAAAAAAACCCAACTGTGGTCAACACATCATCAGTTACAAATGTCAACTTGAAACCTGTGTCATAAAATGTAAAATTCACTCAAGACAAGTCATTACCTCAAAAGTTTATATTTTTATGGTTTAGAAAAACTACTTCATTATGTCACTCACATTTGAAGAAAAAAATAAAAGTAGCAAAGTCTTCCATTTAATTACTGAAGCATTTTGGTCCTCTTGGTACAGCTGGTTAGTTCATGATAGCTTTTTGTTTTGGTTTTTTTTTTGTTTTTGTTTACAATGTCTCATTCTTCCTTTTGTACATCTGTTGCAGACGAGGGTCGTGGTCCATTTGACCTAGAAACTTTGGCAGAAGGAGTAAACATATTCACAAAGTTGACCTTGCTTTAAAAGCTGGTGACAATAGGCTTTTTTAGCATGTATCTCCAATCCCCTGCACGGTACACTGCTATGTTTTCTGGTGTTTGGTATTTCAACTTTTGGTGTTATGCTTTCATTGCTTTACCTTTGCTCTGTTAATCCGAACACTGGCAAAAGTATTTTAAAATTCTATACTGTTTACAGTAAAAATAAGTTATTTAAGCATAGAAAAGGAAAAAAAAATCCATTTAAGTTGGCAAGTCATTATAAACTTTTACATATACCTTTGTCTACACCTGATTTCCCCCCCCCCCCCTTTTTTTTCTGGTATTAGATTCTTGGTTAATGGCTCAGGTGACAGAAATATCTAGTGACCCTAATTCTGTAGTGCAAATAAACCGTACGTTTGTGCTGAATTGAAAAAAAAGTAAGGGCCAAGTGATTTTCATTTTACACGCGTGGTTCCACTAGTGTCCGTGGGAAAAATATGGTGAGACAAGTAGAATTTGGCCTAAAGAGTTCATAACTATATTTTTCTAATTGTGTGCTGCAACTAAGAACTGTAAAAAGTGCCTTCTATACATTTAAGTGCTTAATACACGCAGAATGTAAAAGGTTTCATTTCCTGTAGAAAAGTAGTACAGGCAGTTTTAAGATTTACAACTTTACCTTTGGTTTGTGTAAAAACAAAATATCTAATTAACAGAGCCCCTGGAAGCAGGAAACAGACAAACGTAGGAAAGGGGTGATGCTCGAATCTATGGAAGCTACGCTGGAAATATGTTTGTGTACTAAAGGTACAGCTAAAACATGTAAGAACTTTTTACAAACAGTTTCCTGTTTATTTGTGCTGTCAAAAAGAAAAAAGGCATTTTCTCTGTTCTACTTAAAATAAGAGGTAGAGACTTCGGGCCTAAAGAAAACATCAGGAAGCTGAAAAGCCGCAGAACATTAATGGGAATATGTTCCAGTAAATCCCTCTAACTTTGTTATTTAAAGGCTTGATTCTCATCAACACTAGAAATCTTTCAATACCTGCTTGTCAAGAATAATAGTTAAGAATATAGCTGTGGGATTTAGGCTGTTTAAAAAGACAATAAAAATACAAAAATAAAGCTGAAATGAAATAATCATGAAAAAAAAAAGTTTTTCAATACCAAAAAGTCAAAATGTTTCAGAATCTGAATCGTTTTCATTGTACCCATCCTCTGTTCCTATGTTATTACTCAAGGGCTTATTGTAAGAGTTAATGCTACCCATACTGGAGCCATCGCAGAGATGTGTCCTGCCCAAATTGTCTTTTTTAAAACAAACGAAGTTGAAAGCCGTCATTGAACTGGAAGGAGAAAAAGGCATCATGGTAGCCAAAATGAGTGCCAGGCAGTCAGCCACGTCTTTGTTAGGAGCGCAAGCCAGGGCTGGCGTATGACCTGGGCACAAATGCAGACAAGGCAATGGTTAGTACTAAGGGCACTGAGAACAGCACTGAGCATTCCTCATATACATCTCTAGGTGACATCGTAAGCAGGAGATGTATGTTCCGTTACCATCATGCCAGGCAACAGGGGTATGTTACTTATTTTAAATTAGACATGCTGGGGAAATACACACTTTATGGAGCATTTAAATCACTGACCACAACAAGCACTGTTTTTTTTTAAAATCAGGCAGCAAACAGACTTCACGATACGAATACAAGCACTTGCTAAACACAGTTCTAGAGCACAGACAGTATGATGAATACAGAACACGGGGAGTACAGCAACAGCGACAGAAACCGGCTTCGGTTTCTGTGCCTATGAACAAGTCTCATTCTGAGAACAATGACTTTCGTTAGAACATAAAAGATACTAGTTTAAAACCGTTTTGAAGTAATAAGCAAACAATTTTAAAGACTGATCAGTTGAGTATCTATCTCCTCAACTCAGGAAGCATTTAATTTAGGAATTAAACTATGAGAGAAAAGAATTAGACCAGCGCACATGGTACACGTATAGCAGGTACAACTATGTGGATGTTTGGTTACCCAAATTTATATTATGTTAGAAGAATAACAACTGTATTCAGAAAGCATGGCATATGCTTTAAATACAAAGTTAATATTATACAGATGTCAGTAAAATGAAGAACTGGGGAGATATTAAAATTTTGTCTTCACTGGAGCTTAACGTGGCTCCTGTCCAAGCGCTGCCCCTAAAGCAGCTCTTCCCATGTACAAATCTTGGAAACCAGTATGCTGATTACACTCGCTCTCTTTACATTTTGCAGGCTGCTGTGTGCTATTCCAGCACCTTCGAACAAATCCTCCTTTATACTAAGAGCAAACAAATGGTTTTGAAGACGGCTAAATCTTAAGCACTGCAGCAATAGTGATCTGAGGCAATGACCACTACTGATCTCCTGCTGCCTCAAGTAAGCTGAGAACACCTGCAATGTAGAGGAGTTTGGTGGAAAAATGTGAGTACAGCTTTGTAGCAAACTACCCACATTTAAGCACTGACTGCAGTGAATGCATGCCCTGAAGGGAATTTCCCCTTCCACTGAGTTGTACTTACACTAAGATGGTACTTAATTTCTCTCTTTTCAACTGCGTACGCAGTTGTTCCTAGAAAAGTTAGATGTGTACCAAATTTAAACTTGATTTTTACTCGTTACATACATGCAAATTAGCTGGATCTGTATGTACAATTTTAATGATGAAAACTGTGGTTCGAAGCTAGTCTGGTTCATTTTTCTCTCCCCTATCTTTAAAACGAGGTTAGGGCCAGATGACTTCAGTGGAACTCATTCATGCGTGTATATCTAGCTTGCGTTTGGTTAATAGTAAATACTCACCACTGAGTTCTTTTCATCCATAGATCTCAAATGACTTGCAATGATGGGTGAGTGTTATTATTGTTACTTTACAGATATGGGAAGATGGAGATACTGAATTGTTACATTAATGCCATGAAGTCAGTATTGTAACAAAGACCAGCTTATTTCAGGAAGACATTTTGGAAAATATTAATTATAGAAGCACATCCCTCTATGGGCTTTATAATGTTTAGGGAAGGACTTCATTGAGATCTGAAACAAAATTATCATATTTATTAACTAATCATGTATTTTATGAGGCAACAGTAATTTACTTGCATCTTGGATTGGGTCAGACAATTGGTAAGCACAAGCTTTGATCTCAGAATGAACTAGAACACAATCAAACATATGGTGATGGTTTTCTTCCTACCCATTAAAACATGCGCTGATTGAATGCATAATCCTTAATTCTTCTGCAAGGTGTCAGAATTATCCGGTGCCACTTGCATGTTTAGGAAATTCAAGTTACCACTGCACTCAAGCATTAAAAAAGACTAGCTGTTGACAGTACATGCAAAGTGAACAGTAAAAGGGACCGCTGTGATGTTCAGAATACATTTTTATATTAAAGAAAAATAAATAGTATCTTTTTTTTTTAATAGGTACTCACACAGCTCACTGTCTGTTCTTGGAGGGATAAAAGCATCAATGATGTCTATCATCAGCTTTTAAGTCTATTGCTTCAGTCTGTTGTAAAATTACCTGTTGGGTCCTACTGAAGATTGTCAAAGTGTATTATTTACTTACCATTTTCATCTACTGCTAGGACACACGCCCCTTTGGCTAGCAACTCTTCAACCACCATCTTTAAGCCGTTCCGTGCAGCAATGTGGAGAGGTCTACAAAAACATAACAACTAAATTCAAGTTCAGTTTAAAATAGACTTTCTAAAAAGAGTTAAGTAATTCTTAAAGCATACCCAGCATCAGAAAGAGAACGTGTTCCTTTATTGGATCATTAAAATTATACTGTAGACATTAAGTTATATTACAGCCTTTAAAATAATCCTCATATTCCACATCTATAAAACACATGTGCAAGATAAATATAATTACCTTTACATACACAAAGATTGCCTAATGCTTTCCAGTCTAAAGGCTTTCTTTAAAAAGCTCTCATTTTTCCACAAATGCTCCATTTGCAGCACACAATTGACATTTAAAAGGAAAATTAATCTGAGACTGAAGAAACGCCTTTGTTCCATCCTTCAATCTGGCTACCACAGACCGTTCAAAATTATTGTATTGACTTTTTATCCTTGAATACTTGATTACTAATCTCTATTACCACAGAGCATCTGGAAATTAAAAATAACCACTGGTTTGCTCCCTTCCTGGGCAAACACCCCACGCTCCCATTTGGGGACAGCTAGTGGGACGGGAAAAACAATTTCTTATTGGAAGGGGGGAAAAAAGGGCTAAGATGGAATGAATTCTTCTGCAAGTACTAGATGATGTGCCACCTGAACTTGTAGTTGAATCTTTTCTTGTGGGATTCTCCCATCCCAGTCAAACAGTTGCAGCTGGACTAAGAATATCGATGGACTAAGAATATAAGAATATTCTGCTGATAATATATGGTATGGATGGGAGTTGCACATAAAATATGACCTATAAAACCCTCTGAAAATTAAATCTATCACCTTAAGTCTAAATAAATTATTTAGATTTAAGATGAAACTCAAAAAGCTAGGAAATGCCAGATGTATGCTTATACGTTCACATGATTAATAGACATTTTGATATAGTCTTCAAATAAATGACCTCATGTAATTTTTCCACCAGACCATGTATAGAATTGGCATCAAAGGAATAAAAATTAGAAATGAAAATGCAATACAAATCTGGTCTGTTCAAGGGCAAGCACTCATAAAAATCAGAAATTAACTTTTCTGTTCTATGAAAAAATCTGAGACATGAATTTGAAATGCTAAATTGGGATCTTCCGGTAAGCCAACTGAACTTGAAAGGATCAGGCTATACTTACGTCTGCAATGCATTATTTTTTGCATTAATAAGGCTCTGTTCTTGTATCTTGTCAAGTATTAACAAGGCACATTTTTCATGACCCTGTAGTTGGGAAAATAACAAATAGTGTTAATTTGCTGAGGTGTTTGTAGTTGAGGCAAAAGAAATGTTACACATAGAACTCAGTTTGAAATAGAAAACATGCCTCTCAAGCATAAGGATGTGCAGTAAGTGAACTGTGGGAGCCTTAAAATACCATTTACAAACTGCTACTGGTAGGATGCTTCAGCACATTTAGAAATTTAGATGCTCACCTGTCTTTCAGCCCTCCATTTATTATATATGAATTCACCTCCCCAGCTTTCAGAGAAGACCGCTATTTCTCTTGAAAGCGCATTCAATGGATTCTTTATTAGAACTACATAGTAACATAGGAAGAGGTGGTTTAATCTCAAAAACTAATACTATACTTTCTGGGTTTTTAAATGCCTTTCTGTATTATTAATAAGCTACTACAAAATCCCTTCAGTTCGAGAGCTCTAATAATGAAACTTTTGAAATAATACAGATCCAGGCCTTATTTCTGTTGAGCCTACAGCCCTGGCAGGTGAACAGCTGCCTGAAGGACCTTGAGAATTCAGTGCAGCTCTTGTGTCTGCAGAAACCGGAGTAATACTATCACACTGGAATCCAGTCTGTGGATAGGAGCAAAAGAAAAGGCCCAGGAGATGGAATCCCATGGGCATTTTTTCTTGCAAAAACAGCAGTAGCAATTGGAATTAAGAGGAAGAAAGGGTGGGAAAAGACACCACCACCAATCTAATCAATGCCTCTAGTTTTACTGCTACAGAGCATACGGAAAAATTTTGTGTTCCTTCCACAGAAATTGGAGAGTAAGAAAAAAGAATAAATACTTTATTTTTTTCTTTGCCACTTTTGCCACTGAACCTATGTTAAGCTATTTTACAGTGAGATTATTTGGTAAAATCTCAAAGGATTTTCCAGTATTTCTCTTAGTTTCCCTTCCTTATGTTTCAGCTGTCCCAAGAGGCATCCATATTTCTTAATTTACTAAACCTTGAAACAAACTTGAGAAAAAGCTTGAAACAATCTCCCTTCTTCACCATAAGTTCGACCATCACGTTTCCATTGCAGAAATATTTTTAGGAGCATACATACAGACTGCAAAGAGAATAGAAGCGTACAGAGGTCTTCAACTTACTTTACTGCTAGCCAAGTGCAAAGATGTATTCAACTCCTTATCCTTCAATGTCAGGTCAGCCTTAGCAATGTTCACCAAAAAGTCTGAGAGTATAGAATAGAAATCAACGAACAAACGCAATGGGCAGACAAACATGTAAAAACAGAGGAAAAAAATTTCTATTTTAATATGCATGTGCATAGATGCTAGTCAATTAAGCCTTTATGTGATGTAAATTTTATGAACGTGAAGTGAAAATAATGAATGAGAACAGACTAATCTCGTGCAGTTAATCAGCAAGCAAAGGCAGAGCAAATGACTCCTTCACAGTATCCCAAACCATCAAACATATATTCATCTTAATTTATTTATGAACTTCCCTATTTGCAGATCAGCAAGCTTTGCCTGAATCATCTCCCGAGAACAACTGTGGATTCGGCTTTGAGAGGACTAAGTGCATATAAAGAATTCAGGGTGCAGTTTGTGCTGTTGAAGCTAGAGAAAAGGGAATTCTGTTAAGCCAGTATGACCCCAATCCGTATGTCTATAGTCTAGCCTGGAAAAGCAGCTGCTGATAGCTGCCATTTTAAGATTAGGGCTTCCCGTAGTAGTGCAGACAAAAAAAGGTTACACAATCTTTTTCACAAGTGCAGTTTTACTGCTCCATAAAATCAAGTACGTAAACAGGAGAATAGAATTACTACTCCCCTTGTGCTCTTTACAGCACGCTCTTAGTAGGAAATAAGACTCCAGTTTGTTATTGCAAGTGTTCACCAAGACTACTGAGAAACAATGACTGAGAAGAAAAAGAACTTTTTTACAGATGTAAAAGTAGCTTCTTACAGACGTCTGCACAATTTATTTTTCTTCCTTAGCTTTCACAGGAAAAAAAATTGCAACTTATTTGGGACAATAACTGCAGTAGCACTCACCCTTCAAGACAAACAGAGGCAAGGAGGTACTTACCTACAGCACCTACATGACCGTTGTGAGCTGCCATCATGAGAGGTGTTTTTCCTGCGTGATCCGCAGCATTCACTTGTGCGCTGTGACTCAGGAGGAGCTGGAGGCACTCCACGTGATCCGCGAAGGCTGCTGCGTGAAGGGGCGTTCTGTGGGGAGAGTGACACGACCACAGCTGTTGCTAAGAATGACAATATTCCTGTTCACTTACCTGCCCAACAACCTGAAAGTGCAAGACTTTTTTTTTTTTTTTTTTTTTCTATGAAACTTTGAGTTATCACTAGGGGAACACTATAGTAGCAGCACCTGAAATAAGTTAAATAATATTTACAGCCTCTGTCCTGGCGTAATATAAACTTTAAAAAAAAAGGGAAGTATAAGGTAGATATGATACTGTAGAGAATCTCATATTAGCAGCATATTTATTTTAATGGAGCACACTGCGTAATATGAAAAGTAGTACAATCCCTCATTCATTTGATTTTATTTTTTTTAACAAGCCTAAGAGGGGAAGAGCTATCAGAAAAGAACAGATCTATTGTTTAAAAAAACTAAAGTATTTTAAGTTATAGTCAAAAATATTGCAGCAACAAGCTACAAGAACAGTGTTACTATAAAAGGCAGAAAGAATTCTATCTGCTTTGAAGGTTATCGGTTTCCACAGGACTGAGACACTAGAATTCGTTCGCTGTCTCCCTGTGGCATTTTGCGTCTGAAGTGTGACTAATAGAGATGAAAGATAGTTGGTACGCAACCCCGCTCATAGTGTTACTTCAGGTTTTGCTTATCAGTAAGGGTGAGGTGGTCTTACCCTTATAGGAGTAGATAATCACCATTACTGAAGGTCTTGAATTTGTTTTAATTAATAGAAACAATGCATATTCAATTTTTAGAATTTCATTACTTTTAATTAAATATATATATACACACACACACAGAGTGAGGAGATTATCAACATGACAAAATAAGGATTTGGCTGAATGCATATCTCGTGCTGTATGAGTATTATTTTGCTGCATAGATCTTTTGAATTGTGTGCAATGAGAATTCTAACATAACGTTAAAGCTTTTAATGAAATACTTTTCTATGTGTACATAGTATCACTCCATTTAGCAAAGATAAACATGTTTAAATATTTAACACAAAAACCTGGTTCAGGAAAACAGCCTATAGTCATAGCTGTTCTTAACAAACAAAATACTATTTCTTTTCTATTTCTTTTTATATGTACTATGAAATTGAATACTTGCTTCAAGTGAGCCACCATTTAACTCTGTTGCAGTGTAAACTGCTGTCTGAAAGAATCAGCATGACAAGCCTTAGCTCAACCGTATCAGATAAGGATTAGTTCCAGAGTTTCAGAAAGAATTATGAAAAATACTAGATGGATTCATGAAGATGAAATGCAATTTGTTTAAGAAACTATTACCTTCCTTTGTCATCTTTGCAATTGACAATGCTGGCATCGATGGCTCCGATGAGCAGGGATGCACAGTTTTCATGATCGTTGATTCTGCCAAAGAAAAGACATTTTCAAAAAGGTAAAAAGTCTACATCTTTTCCCACTTTACAATATTAATTTACTTCACTTCCCATTAATATTTCTTATTGGTTATTCCTAAGTTATCTTAACATACCTTTGCCATAATGCTTTCAGTCACATTTCTGATAATTCATCATCTCTCCATTTAAGCAAACTGCACGTGCTACTATGAACTTCAGTCTCTAAAGTAAAGCTGATTCTGCAATTGACTATGCACAAATGTAACTGAAAGTGCACTGCAAACCTAGGATTAAAACCTTAATACCTTAAAATCATTTAGTCTAAACGTCAAACACACCTGGATCTGGAAATCACTCAGTCATAGATACAAAGCTTTATTCTAATGTTTTAGGCACTGAAGCCCAAGTCTCTTCCAACTCACACATTTAATACTTTTCCTTGATGGATGTACTCAATAAATACTCTTTCTGGTTATTGTTAATTTGTCTCATTTCATTATGAAAATTAACAGTGTTTAGTAACAGTATTGGACATACCGTATAGCTAACACACACCCACGCTGGATTAGCAGCTGTTTTCATTTTAAATTTGCAGGCATTTTTAAGTTGCACAGCTTTTTAATGAGTTTCAGAATTACATACTCATTTAAAAGAATATAGAAATTGAAAAAAAAATTTCAAAGCCTTCAGATTTCAGATTTTAAGCAGAGTAAAAACAGTGCTTTATATATGCTTTTATTTCTCTAGTATATTGGGGGTTTTGTAATTTCAAAGTTTGATACATGACAAATTACTTTTCTACTTTCCAGTGATGCGTACTGCAGAAGGGAAGCCTACACAACTCCTATCATTACTTCTGGAAGACATTCATTCTTGTAATAGAATACAGAACAGAAGGCAGTCATTCTAACTGTTGGCAGAAATTAAGAAGGTTTGTAATTTTTTTTCAGTGCTTAATTCCTTGCTCTTCTGATAGCTTACATGTTTCAATAAGCATGTTAAGTCCTACAAACTAAAGTAATCTTGCATTTAAAAAAAAAAAGCATTTGCAATTATGTTATGAAAAGTTACAATTTTGCTCTATTAGAATCCTTTCCATATGAAAACATACTGCTTTATTTGGATAAGGAACATGTATAGAATACGTGCATGGAAGAAGATTAATAACTCATAATAGCCACCACCTTTTTGTTGTTTATAAGTAATATGAAAACTTTGGGTACAGAGTCTGCCTCTATAACTGATCAAGTACCAAACCTTCAAGACAGAGAGTATGTGAGAAGCAAAAAAGACCATGAAGAAAATCAGCCTGGAAAACACTCAGCTGAGGATGTCTTGGAAAAAATATGGCCTGCAGAGAACACCATTCTAGCATAGCATAGACTGTTGTTTCAAATCCTTCCTTCATTAGGCATGTTGTCCCTATTGCTAAAAAAAAAAATCATCTTGATTTTCTGGGCTCCCCAGTTCAAGAGAGACAGGGAACTACTGGAGAGAGTCCAGCATAGGTCAGCAAAGATGACTGAGGGATTGTAGCATCTCCCTTCTGAGGAAAAGCTGAGAGAGCTGGGACTCTTTAGCCTGGAGAAGAGAAGGCTGAGGGGAGACCTTATTAATGTTTACAAGCATCTAAAGGGTAGGTTTAAGGAGGATGGAGCCAGACTCTTTTCAGTGGTTCCCAGTAACAGGACAAGGGGTAATGGACACAAGCTGGAACATAGGAAGTTCTGATCAAAATATGAGAACTTTCTGAGCTTTCAGCCATTGGGTTTCAAAGGAGCCTCAAAAGCTCATACTTACAGGGACCAAGGCACTATAGCCCAGGTCACGGCCTAAGAAAGGAAGAGCTATGAAGTTCCAGCCTGTGTGAAGAAAAGGCATAGGTCTGTAGTTGTAAGCAAGGGAAAAGAAACTAGAAAGGGAGCAGAAATGCAGCTATTTAATTAAAAGTCAGAATTTCATCAAATAGCCTACATGTATGAAATTTATGCAAAAATACTCTATTCTGCCACTTTTTCAGCAGACGTATAAGCACAATTTTATGATCAGCTTTAAAATTATTTGCTCATGCCAATAATCTTAAAAAAAAAAAAAAGCTTTCTTCTCATACTGCTACTTTTTCCAGACATATCCTAAAACATTTGTTACTGGAGATTTCTACTTACACAGCACAGTGCAATGGAGAGAAGGTATTACCATAGAATGTGCGGAAAAACTTTTGTTCCAATAGTACCTCTATGCAGTTTTCATGACCTAAAAGAGATCAGACATTTCACAGTGTTGCACAAAGCAAGTAATTCACTTAATTCATATTAGGCTTATACAGATTGGAATTTAACACTAAGGTCGAAGTTGAACACAATGTGTATATAAGCTCTTATGTAATAAACAGATTTTTTTTATGGCAGTAGCAAGATAGATCCATGCTAATATTAGCACTTACTGAAAAAAAAGTAAAGGAAAAAAAAGTCTCTTTTTGATGTGATGTTATGTTGTCTTACACATCTCCAAAGATGGTCTTAAATGATGGTATTAGGAAGCTTTATCCTTATATTAAGTGGCAAATTCAGATTATCCAGTTTAGAACAACCAGTTCAGTTCAGAATATCCATCAATTCACACGGTCTCTTGCATCAATAAATAGGAAAGTGACACCTCAAAGCAGCATTCCCGGCCCCACAGAAATCAATTTAATTACTGACATCAGAAAAAACAGAATTTCACCCTGGCCTCCTGTGACTGGGAGCAAATGAGTTGCAAAGCCAGTGGGAGGTATTGGGTATTGCTGGAATTTCCCTGGCTTCTGCCTTGAAGAGTGAGCACAGCCAACGCTGACTGCAGAGGGGAGATAATTTGCCTCTTCATTTCAAGCTTCTCAAAGTGTTAGGCTGCTTCGTTATCGTGTTTCCCTAAAACTGAGGCCACATCTGAACTTGGCAAAAGTCCACAGGGAGAACCTTACCATTGTAACAAGCCCAGTGCAGCGGTGTATAACCTTGATTATCTTTCAAACTGCAGTCTTCCTCTGAAAGTGCTATCTGCAGTAATTCACTCAGCCAAGTGGCGTGACCCCGAGCTGCCGCGAAGTGCAGAGGTGTTCTGCCTCTGGCGTCTTTACATAAAATAGATACTTCTTTCTCTAACAGCATCTGAACACACTCTTCGTGCCCAGTCATAATCTGATAACAGAGAAATGAGTAAAGAGGTTGACATCATACAGATTCTTGCCCAGGAAATATGGAATATGATTGATGCCTGTGAACATGAAACGGCCTGCACGTGATTCAGAAGGCAGAGATGGAAGCTCCTTTGCTCCCATGAGTCCCTATGGTAACTGATACACTGAAATGTATTTGGTGCTGTCTTTCAAAGGCTTTGATTCCTACTCTGTGGAAGAGACTCCGCTAAGTGCGGCACAAAAGCAAGGAGGAGTTTAAGACTAAGGAAACAGATGAACAAGGGGAGACGTTCAGAAAACCTGAGTCTGGCTTCTCAAAACCACGTATGAATGTGAGAGAAGAACTGAGGAAAAAAAGGATCAAGAATATCATCAGGAATATGAAAAGCTGCTTTAACAGCTGGCCAGCTACTATCAGCGACCTCTGTACCATACATAGGTTAGCTTTGGTATCTTGGGCATGTTCATGTATTGCTATCAATACAGAAGAGAATTTTTATGGCTGTAGCTTTTATTAGGGACTGGTGCCGGAGTCCTAAGCTGAACTGCTCACTCTGGTTATCATAGAGTTCTGTATAAATACCATCTCTTGCATCAACTTGACATTGGGTGAGAAGCTGACTCCTAGAAAAGATAAGACCTGCCTCGAGTTTCACTGCCTCTACAAAAAACTTCGGGCTTAATTATTTACACCGTCCTCCCCCAGGAAAATGAAAAAACCTGCTGGGCAGTTCTTTTAAAGAAATTATTTTCCGAATTTTTAAGGTGCTCAGTTACAAGAATAATGATTGCTATTGTAAAACATCTAAAGCCAAGAAAAAATGGTCTAATCAGTATTTTAGCTAATTAATTAAAGCGAATGTAAAATAAAGTCAAAAGCAGAGCATTACTGAGATCTGATCTGTCCTGCTTTTTTAATCTCATTGACTATGCGTGGTCATGTTTCAAATCATTTACAGTATTCCCTACATTCAGCATCCCTGTATTTATACATGAATTGTAGTCACAGTAAAACAAATAATTAAGAATTGTAAAAATTAAGTCACCCCTCGATGTAAAGCTGTGCATCCCAGGAGATCAGCTGCATCTACAGATGCTTCTTTTTCAAGTAATAAAGAAACAGCATCAATGTGCCCATATGCCACTGCAAGCATTAGTGGGGTTCTAGAAAAAGCAAAAACAAACCAGTCACAGCTATAAAATGACATACTACTTGCCACTGCCGACTTACAGAATAGAGAAATCAGGAAGCCCTGCATTTCTCCCCATTCCTGCCCACAAGCCTGTTTCTTTCACCATACTCATCTATAAAACACCCAAGTTTTATGACCTTTTGTATGAACGTTTAACAAACAACTACCATGACTAAAATAGAAACAAACCCATTTGTAAGCAGTTTACGGAGCAACATCATTCAAGACAATCTGTTCCCTTAATAACCTACAATTATTGTCACCTCCAGCGACACGTGAGCTTTAGAATACCCAAGCGTTGTGAATGAACGTCCCTGCTAGTTACCAAGATGACAACCACCCAAAGCATTTCTTTTGCAAATGCTGCGCAATTGCTTAAAGGGGATGAAGGGACATGAGGAAACTGTTCAAGCCAAAATTTGGACTAACTTATCTTCCATTTTTTCTGAAAAAGATCTGTTCTCCTCCTATTTTTATACAAGACTAATGCCAGTTAAAATTATATGTACAGTCAGATATGTTCCAGGCACCCCAAATGAGTTTTTTTAACCATTCACGTTTTTGCTTTAAAGATGTACTTTATTCTCCCTCTATAACTGTCATTTAATGAGAAGTAAAATTTTTGTAGGAACAGCTCGGATGCATGTGTCACCTCAAATAAACATTCTGTCCCACTGCACCATCCTAATATACCAAGTAAACCCTGAAATAGCAATGTTTTAGAAAGAAAAAGACTCTCTATAGAAACATCTCAGGCGCTTGTTATTTTTTATTGAATCTGGCCCTCAGCATCTATGAGGAATTGTTTAAAGTACGAAGCAGAGGCTAAGATTAATGAATAATCCTTTCCTCGTGGCTTAGATCAACTGAATAGGTACTTTGTAATCTCTGCCAGATTCTGTAAGGAGTAGTGCAGGAAATACAGTATTTCAAATAAATTGTGAGAAATCCGAGATGCTATTTGAATCACGGAGCTGAAAAAAGCCCATCACAAAGAAAACTTACTGTCCTTTGGCGTCTGTCACATCAGGGTTGTCTGCAACTTCTAGCAACAACCGTAAACAAGGTGTATGGCCATTAATGACTATAAAGAAAAAAAGTATGTTTAATTAAAATATGTTTAATTTCAGATACTTTGCCATTGGAATGCTTATGGATAAGAAATTTCCTTATAAACAATGAAAATATTCCATCGTATAAGAAATTATTATTCCCACAATTTTGATTTAACTTGTGCCGATGAAATGGTGAGCTGCTTTTTCCCTGACCTCAGTAAGACAAGGATTAGTTCTCTTACATACAAAAATCCCAAATGAGTAAAACAGAAATCATGATTTTCACTACTGAGAAGATTTCTGCTAACCCAGACAGCATTTCAAATTCCCTCAGACCGAGCAGGCAGAAAGGCTTTCTGCGATCAGACTTAGAAGGCAGGAGGAAGTATGTCGGCAGGGCTCCTTAATTCTGTGTGCGCTCTACAAGCAAGTTCTTCAGTGCTGCTATGAAAAAAGAAGCATTTGCAAAGAATGACCAATGATACAAATGTCATATTCGTAACGGCACGTAACACCAGAGACTAAAATTCCCTTTGGGTTTTCCCATCTTTTCTCATTTAACATTATTGGAAGCCACGGCTACTTCTCAAAAACAGGGTTTGCTTTTTAAAATGTAACCCATTGCTGTTGGAAAACCGCTCTGAGTTACTACATTTTGCAGGACACTGGAAACCCATCTATGTGTCAGCTGGCTTAAAGGCTTCAGCCTTTCATGGGATGAAGAGGACAGTATTTTCTTCTCTGAAAAACAATAATTCCTGTACTCGGTAGGTATAGATGCTGTTCTTATTACAGCAAGTCATGCGTTCACACTGCCTACACCCTGTGGGCTGAGGCAAAACCCTTGGACACCACCTATGTCACATCATTCTGGCAGAGAAACGGGCCCACATCATCACATTTAAATCGTTCATCCAAAAATAATCTTAGTTGCTCTACCCAGAAAAATAAAAGACATTTTTAGTTATTTACCACTAAGTAATGCCATATACATAACATGTAAACAGTTCTGCAGGGCTGATGAGTCACTGGCTTGGAGGGGGGAAGATCTGTTCTTTCTCCCAGCAGGAGGAAGAGGAATCATAACTTGTTCACACCAATGTCTGAAAAGGCTTTTGGTAAATGTGTTTTAGAACAGATACTCCCGAAAACTCTTAGGAGCTGACCCAGCGACTGCCAAGCATTACAGACCCTGCAGGGAACATCAGTTTTGCCAACAGAGCTACAACACTAACACTGGGGGAACGTTTGCGATGGATTCCCCAAGCTAGCCAGAGGAAAGGCTGGTGGTAATAAAAGCACACAGGGAACATACAATTTAAGCTAAGGAAATTCTCCATATTATGAGGTCAGAGAAAGTCTATTCTCTGAGGAGGTCAGACAGAAAAAAGAAATACTTCATTAGGTGATTTCTCTACTAAAGTTACAAATTCCTTTACTGAATGGAGCTCTGCAGAATCCCGTAATCCACTTCAGGTCTCCTTAACTGTCCTGCTCAGCACTTGTGCTTGTGTAATTAGAAGGAATGAAGGCAAACACGTTTAAGGGGATGGGCACACATGCATTCTTCTTTCGAGTGCACGGTACTGCACATGCAAGTACTCATTCTTGTGTGTGCAAATGCGCACTGTCACTCAAGGGATTAATTCAGCAAGAATTCTGTTTGATTTCTCAAAATATGCCAGTTTACCTCTTAGACTTGCATTGCAAATAAAAACTGCTGAATGCTGCAGTGGCAGCACGCAGAGTTTCCGATAGGTGGCATCATTCTTTGCTAAAACACTCCTAAACAAAATGTATTGTTATGAAACAGGATAATAAAAATCCTCAGATTGCAAGTGGCTTTTTATAATAGTCGAGGATATAAGCTTTACTCCAGAGCTAATCTCCACAGAAAAAGATCAGAAAAGTCTACAATGAACCTTCCTACTGGTTTTACATGGAAGGCGCTCATGCTACAGTAATGGGGGCAATTGAAAAAGAAACTTGAAGAGGAAAAACCCCCACAATCAGAATTTGTATGAAGGTAATAATTCTGCCTATTAAAAGTAACACCTTCTATTTAACAAATATAATCAATTATAGTCTACAGATCTATTAAAAAAAAATAAAATCCATATTTTAAGTCAAGAGTTGCTAAGAAAAACACGGCTTTGTTACCATTTACTTTTCTCAGTGCTGCAGAAGCCTTACAATTCAGCTGTGACAACAAGAAACCTATGTCACTATATCCAAATTCTTCAATAAATGCAAAATCAGGCTGGTACATCTTCACCACAGCAATAAGTCACACCCTGTTCATCATCAGAGTCCAAGCTACGTTTGAAGTGACTATAGGAAAGCTCTTGACCAACACAGCTCCAGTTTTGTAGTGGCACAGATCTTGCTTTAAATTAATTAAATCAACAGTTTTAACAAAGTGAGCATTGGCTGGATTTACTGTTTTGTGGTTTTATCAAAAACAACTAAAAAGCCCCTCCATTACTTTACTGCAGGGAGTAATGTACTCAGTTCTGATGTGACATTTCAGAAGGCAGAAAGCATTTCTTAGTATGCTGTGAAGATTTAGTACGCGCATTTTCTTCAGTACTGCAGACATTAACCTCATGCTTCCACGCTGCACTTGTATGATCACACACACAGAGCAAAGTGGTATTAGAGGATGTGTATGCATTTTAATCTAAGCAAGATTAAAAGATAAACAGAAAGACAATCAAGTCTGGCTCTGAAAATAACGAAGTATTAATTTTACTTCCCACTAGAGGTCACTGCTATGCTGTACTGAGCCCCTCAATAAACAGCCAGAAGAGAAACGTTCCCTTTGGCACCTCTGCGTATTTATCTCACAGGTACATTTAAATAATAACATTTAAATAAACGGCAAATTCTACATTTTCCAGTTAATTATGCACGTTGCATAATTAACACTCAACTCATGAGGAATGGAGCAGACTCACAACAACAGCAAGTTTACCAGCTAGCTCTGGAGGAGGATAATGTCTGAAAAGGGGTGAATTTCTGTAGTGTTGCCCCTGCAGAAGGTTGAAAGTTTTGAACACCAGGATAATTTCATCACCAATGAGAACCTACCTGTATTTTCAACCTTTCTTCCTTAGGAGAAGCAGTGAGGCAAGTGTTCTCTCTTCCCATGATTTTTTTGGCCAAGGAACCATTGTCATAGGGGAAACATCCCACATCTTAAAGAGTAGGTGGTAATAGAGAGGTACGGTAAAGTAGAGGCAAGCAGGTAAGGGCAGAGCAGTAGTGGTGTGGGAAAATATGGGACTCTGTGTGAGAGAGGACTGAATCACAGGGACAGAGGAAAAAAGACCAAGGAAATGAAAGATAAGAGTTAACCATGGGAGCTGAGCAAACAAGCAGCAGTCCTCAGCACATGTCAGAAATCTCCTTCTTCCATTTAGAAAAAACATGCATAGGGATAGTAGGGAGGTAAAAGGTAACTGCTTCTGTCATGTAAAGTTTAGATCACAAGCATAACATAAGCACACACTCACCTGAAGCATGGAGGGGAGTCCTTTTGGTGACATTGTCTTTTACAGTGACAGAAGCGCCCTGGCTGATGAGAGCTTCCACGCACTCTGCATGTCCTTTAAATGCAGCCAGGTCCAAAGCAGTGCGTCCTTTCTCATCCTTAATATCCAGATCTACCAGAGACTGGAGAAGTACCTCCAATGCTTGATGGTGACCGTTATAGGCCTAGAAATATGAAATGTGTCATGTAAAGAACACAACTCTCTTCTTTCAAAAACCTTCATGTAAAACAGGAATAAAATCCATCATTGTCACAGTCTCCTAAACACAATAGAAATGACACAATTTTCTTGATTCCTTATGACTCTCTCTTCAGCCTGAAAGGATTTTCTCAAATTACACTGTAGCCAAGAAACTAAAAAAATCCTAGTGGTTAGGGACAGAAAATTATGACTGTTAATTTGCTCTAACCTTCCAAAACAGCACAAGGGGAGGAATTTCAGGCAATAATTTGACAATTCGGCACAGGTGAATCAACAATTCATTTTTCACTTTCTACAGTATCTTTCAGGGAAATGTTTGCTTCAAAAACTAGATTCACTAGAGCGATGCTGGTCAGAGGTCTCATGGATTATCACCTAACTGGGTGCTAAATTCAACATATCTGCTGGTCTCCAACTAAAAGAAAGCAGTTCTCAAAACAGATTTTTGTGCAAATACAAACACAAAGTTGACCTGCTGTTTATAGCTGACTCTTCATGGAGTATTCCTGCCAGTAGGATCATTTGGGTAGAATAACTACAGTGGACAAGTAGATGCACTTCCAGACCTACAGCCACATTTGGGCCAACAGCACAAACACAGGGGACATTGCAAAAACCCATTGGATAGCCCCAGAAACTGGAAACATTTAATTCAGCTTTGCAGGGACTGCCCTCCTCTCCTTACTGTTAGACTCCCAAAGAACATCCTTTTTATTTATACATGAACATGTAATTAGTATTACCAGAGTTGAAGCAATTAATGAAAACAGAAGAGAAACACAAACATGAAGGAACCAAAGAGGCACTGAATTTCAAGGTGAAGGATTCTGCCCAAGAGGGACTGGCGAGGAAATGAGTTTGGTGTCTGACCAGCTGCAGGGCAAGTCCCTTCCCAGCACAGGAATTTGTGTTGGTGATAGTGTAGATTGTAACTCCTTTTGGGGCTTGGGAGTGACACTCTCTTTCCTGCAGTCTTCAAATTGCAGAAAAAAAGACAGGGAGAAGTGTTTGGTGACAAACTCAGTCTTTTAACCCAACTGTTTTGGCTCTTGTTCCCTCAGATTACGCATGGATAATTCAAAGGTCAGGTCAGAGCTGTTCTGGCTGACTGAGAAACAGAGATATGATTGCTACAGAACTAAAACTCGCCCCTGTCTTTGAGTAAGCAAGTTGCTTCCCTTTCAAGAAGAGGGCAGCTTCACGGTGAGGCTGGATATTCAGTGAAGAGCCAGCCTGTGAAAGACGTATGAGGAGAGACCAAGAGGTGTGGGACTGTTCAGCTTCAAAAAGAGAATGCTTAAGGGCGTCCCACCAATGTGTATAAACACCTGATGGTGGAGCAAAGAATACAGAGACGGACTCTTCTCAGGGATGCCCAGTGACAAGACAAAAGGCAAATTTAAACATAGGAAATTCCATTTAATGCAAAAATAAACTACAAAACCCCACAATATTATTACTGTGATGGTGGTCAGATACTGGAATAGATTGCCTGGAGGCTGTGAACTCTCCATGCTTGGAGATATTCAAAATGTGATGGGGCACAGCCTTGAGAAAACCTGCTCTAGCTTTTAGCACAGAAGTGGGACTAGCTGATCTCCATCAACTGTTCTGTGATTCTGCACAAGAAAACTGGGAAGAGAGATCATGAATCTTGAGTTCTTGGGAAAAGGTAGGTATTGTGATCTCTGAGGTCACATGTGTTGGATCTCCTCTTGAGAGCATAGTTTCGATGGCATGATCCCAGGGCACTGCTGGGGTTTAAGCATGCTTTCCCACGCCTTGCTGTGTACCAGGTAGTTTTTTGCACTCTGCACATCTCCAGAACATCAGAGCATCCCATTCCATGATCAAAGCCATAGGCTCAAGCTCTAGCCCCAAATTTATAAACTAGTTATAAACAGAGGCTGCAACTTTCCATTTAATTTCACTTCAGTGTCTATGTCTGTTTCTTACCTGAGTGTTAGAGTCAATAAGAACCAAGAGCTTCAGCTGCCAAAAACTTAATTAACGATTCCAGCCCAGAACCTGTTTTTGTTACATCTAGGCCTACATCCCTTCCCAACTTTTTCAAAACAAGTCTATGATTAAACCTGCTTCAAAGAAGAGATTAAGGAATTATTCTAAGAGATAATGATCAAACACTTTACACGTCTCGTACTTACAGCTAAATGCAAAGGACTTTTCGTGGCTGCAGAATCAGATTCCTCAAACATATTGTTGGTTTTTTCCAGAAGCTGAAAATGAAAAAAAAAAAAACAAAACCAAAAACCAAGACAGTCTTAAAACATCTTTGCATGAGACAGCAGAAATTCTCATGGACTATAAATCAGCAGACAAAGATTTGTTTTGTCCTCAGGTGTCCACAGTGGGTACTGAAGGACTGTGAGGAATAAATATTTCACAACCTTTTCTGTAAGGTATTTTCAAGTCTTTCCCCCCTGAGTAAAGTTATAAAAGTAGTTTAAAAGCTAGTCATGAACATCCTTAACCTGATTAATTAGTTTCCCTGAAATCGTAGGGCCTGCATGGGTGAGGAGATCTCAAAAGGCAGGATTTGTAGAATAGAGCCCTCAGTAAGTTTACTTTGGAGAAAGCGCAGTTTCATGATTACACAGGTAATGCATACGCAAGCCATGTCTGATACAGCATTTCAGATAATTCTGACACATAATTAGCACTGGGAATAATTATAACTGACCTGTGAATCATTCACAGTTGTTTTTATAATTTATCAAAGTAGAACCTGCTCCTATAATGACAGTCTTCTGAAACGCAACACATCCTGGAGCTAATGTGCATTGCACTTTTATATGATCCTCTTGATTTTAAGGGATCCTAACACATTTAAAGGCTTATCAAACAGGGTGTTTCTGTCCATCTAGAAGGAGGAAACTATACGGATTAGCACCGTGCCACAACAGCACATAAACCCTGACAACTTATCCAACTGAGGCTGAAAAGAAAATCATACACAGTATTGACAACAATATTGAGAATTCAACATTTGTGGAGCAGCATTGCTGATGTGCATGGCCTCTTACTTAATAGCTACTCAAAGAATTAGTCTCCAAATACCTTTGTGACTGGGAATTAGCATTTTACAGAAAATTAGTAATAGGAGATTGTAAAAAGGAAAGAAAAGCATGACAAGTAACTGCAACAGACTTGTAATATTTCTAAGGTTACAAGTCAATTTTTCACATGGATTTTTGAGGTTTTTTTTGACAGAGTAAGGAATTAACTAAAAGACTGCAAGAGAAAAAGAAGAAAGCGAGTTTTTGTGACAATCCGGACAATTCTAGGGTATGACAACATGGAATACTCTCCAAAGAGGCCAGTGAAAGCCTGTGGTAGGATAGAATTTACCTGCCTACACTGCAAGATGATGGCATATCCTAAACTCTGATGTATGCCTCAACTTCTGGTGTAACAAATCTTTACTAGACCTACATCAAGGACAAATTTATAGAAATATCAAACCAAAATACAAGCTAGTATTAATAATGCGTAAGGTGTCACTAAGCTCTTATTACAAGGACACTAATCTGAATCCTATGGAAGAGCTAGAAAATCAAGCAATAATTTTGTTTATTTGTATATTCTGTGCCTAGTGAAATGTCAGGACTGGGAAAAAAAATGTGTGTTGACGCAAATACCGCTCATAAGCAAGTGGGTGTGTGTATTAACAGGTAATACAGATTTTAACACATCCCTGCAGCTAAGGACAAAAAAAAAAAAAAAAAAAAAAAAAAGATCAAGTCCCACACCAGTTTTTCAGTAGGTCTGGGGCAGGGTTAGGAAACACATTTGGTCTTACCCTGTGGAGCCACCTCCAGTTTAAAATACTGTTCTTCTCTTTTATAAGATAGCTATAAACAGGATGAAGCAGTAGCCAGCTCTGAACACATGAATACATTCTGATTTTCCCTAGTGAGTAAACTAACTAAAAAAACCCCACCAAACAAACTCAAGCACTAAGCTTCTTCCTCTGCCTGCCTAATACTGGCCTTTATTCTGAGTCCATAAGGCCAGCACAGCAGACTAATTTAATCACTTTTAATTACATTTATCATCATCTGTTGAAATTCCAGGATCAAAATCTTAACTTAGAAATACTTTCCTTAACCCGTTGGAAGGCTCCAAAAGTCTCCTGGAACAAGGCTGATAATTGCCTTTTGGGTAGATGAAAAAAACCACACAGAAAATTGACAAAATTAAGGCTCTAAAGGAACAAATTGTGGGATTGCAGAGCCCCTCACAAAAGGCATCTCCACGGCTTAGAGTTAAAGCGGTTTAGGCTGATGCAGACTAGGCTTAATGAGCTTATTACTTATGCGGCTGAATGTCTCCATCATAAAGTCAAGCGTAAACAAGAATTTGATGGTAAACCTGGTAGCTCTCAGATACATAGCCAGACAGCACGAGAAGAGAAATTATAAAGGAGTGCAAGAAGATTAAAGACACAAGAACTAATATTTTTTTTAGTATACTTTGTCAAGCACTGCTTTATAACAGTTAAAATTAAGTCATCTGAAGGATAAACATCATGCTCAAAGTACCACATCCAAGTTACCAAGCAAATTCTCCAGTTTCACCAGTGTTTCGATGATTCTAAAAATGCATTTATAGCAAATTACATATACTTGTTATAAGAACGCATAAAACAGTGTGTCCTTGGGGGGCTCTAGCTCCATAATGCTTCCATCTTAGAGTATACATGTAAGAAGCTACCCACAGTTGCATCTGTTTTTAAAAAAGGTGAATTTATCGCTCAAAGCCATGTGCCCTGACCGCCATGGAAGCTTAAATCCATAGATCCTGCAGAGCAATCCACACGTGGCTGCTGTGCTGCGGTACGTACCTGCCTGCTAGAAGCTGCCCAGTGCCTTTCACTGCAGACAGACAAATAGGCATGAATTGCTAACGGTTTACGGCTACTGGTGGCTGACTGGAGAACGTCCCAGCATCTCTCATTTCTAATTTCTTGTGCCACTGAAATTATCCTTTAGCTGATTACATTTCTATGTATCAATTGCCCACCGATTTGAAGCGGCTGCCAGAATTGTGCAGAGACACTGCAAGGGAAATCGGTGGCCACTCTTCTCTCCGGTTAGGTTACAACCTTTTAAAAGGTGAGGATACCCTAATTATCTTTCTGCCTCTTGGAAATTCCCAGCATGACCCCTTCACTTCCCAGAACAGCACTATTTAATACTGTATGTAATTATTTTGTAAAGTCTTCTTCACACTCAGAAACAGGAACTTGAATGCTTTGGGAGTGAGATGCAGACAAAGTAAGGTAAAACATGTCAATTATTCAGTTCTATTGTTACAAACTAATAACACTACAAGGCTGTTAGTATAAACTGTCTTGTCTCTCCCAGCTCTGTATGAAGATTAATAACTTTTACAGTTCTCACAAGGTTATTTTATTTGTACAGTAAGGGTATTTACAGGCATAAGAGGATTTACTGCTTGATTTTATTCTGTGGTTATAATAAAGGATTATATGGCAGGATATGGTGGGGGCAGGGGGGTCCCCCCTCCTTTTTTTTTTTTGACTCAGATATGCCAGTTAATGAGTCAGGATACTTTACATGGTTGTCCTTATAGACTATAATAGATTTTAAAATTCAGCCCTGGCTTAAAAAAAAAAAAAAAAAAAAAAAAAAAAAAAAAAAAAGAAAGAAGCTTCATGGAGCATCTCAGTAATTTCAAATTACCATTAGTCAGAAAAGGAGATAATACTTTCACCATACATAAAAGGTTTAAGCTAGGCTTTTAAAAGGAAGATGTCAGAAGGAACTTCAAACCATCGACACTGTAACGATGGGTGCTATCTCAAATCCGAAAAGAGAACAGAGTGAATGATTCTGTACAAGCCATCAGGCACCCACCCCTCCAGGCACAGCCTGAGGTGAAATGCACTGTTAGTAGTTATGCCACAGGTTTCATCTAACTACCACTAAAGTTAAAGTGACTTTTCTTCAAGAGTTTTACTATTTTAGTGAGTCAGGCAACTTCTACATTCCAACACGCATACTTCCTGTTAATGAACTTTTCCAGTTTGGTGCTATTAATACTAATCGTAAAATAGCAAAACATCAGATTTCATGTGTATGATCTATAAATGGCCTTTAGTCTGAAAGGTTATTAAGCAAACTGCATTCAGCACCTTCACACACATGAAGAGAAGATCAAAAGACAATTAAGACAAAAGAAATAGTTGAACATTGCTCTTCTGCAATAATTACATAGCAATGTAGCTTATCACTTACAAGGTCATTCAGAAGTGGCAATTACTAACAATTTTTAATGTCACTTTCAGACCCGATAAAAATATATCGGCTAGGATGTCACTTTGAATCTCATCTTTCCTGATAAATTGCAATAGATAATTGTCTCTAATGGGGAAAACAGACCATCAGCAGCTTCTTTTAAATAAAGGCTTTTCCACAGTAAGTAGCAAGCACAAGACTGAAGAGTCTTATCAGTTGTTTCAGATGAGAGAGAAAAAAGTAATAGAATTAACCTCTGTACTACTTTATACCAGGGAAGCACATTTTTAAATCTCAGAATTATCCTTGATTGAGTAATTCAAAGGTGAAGTGGTACAAACACATCCTCAGGGGGGACAAGCAAGCCTATAAGCTCGTACCGTATTTGTAAACAGAAATGATCAAATTATTTTAATTTGATCAGGTTAAAACCAATATATGTCCTTAACCCAGTGTCTGATATGTTTTCCTAAAATCAGGCTTTAAAAATAAAATTAATCAGTGTTTACATCAGTTTCACTCATGTGCATAGATTATGGGTGAAGTTAAAATAACATAAGCAAGAAGTTTTGCAAGAGCTTAGGTAGACTGAGTCTGGAGAAATTTATTAGTAGTTCCATGCAACTCTTCCACTACAAAGTTCAAATATCCAATACCCTACCAGAACAGTCACCACCATGCAAACAAAACACTTACCTGACACATAGGAGAACAATATTGAAGTATTTATACATATCTAAATCTCAAAATTCAAGCAGACCTCCAGGCCACTGTCTGCTCTCACGTGGGACACTAATCTTCTCCTGGAGCTCTTCCACTTCATACAAAATTGTTTCATATTAAGCCCTAGGAGTGCCATACTCCGTGGGTTATATAGGAGATTCTCACCCAATGAGTATTTATACGACGCCAGACAGCTCCAAATGAGAGCGAGAGATCCTACCCAGTACCAGCCAGCATAATACATTGGTGACTTCCCAGGATATAGAACTTCAATTTCTTTGTCAGTCAGGGCAGAGATTTGAACCTGGAACTTTCACACTCGAATCACATATATCATGTTTCTTTCTGGACAAAAATTCTACCTCAGAGGTTCTGTGAAGCCTCATACTTCGGTTTAAGGACCTTCTTACCCAGTGGAAGTTTTGCAAAATTTCATACGCTTACGTAAAAGGTATAGTAAGGGTTTTATTTAGAGAAATTATTATCCGTAAAAAATTTCCTCTTCAGCTAGAAAAATTGAGTCTGGTGAAATAGCGTGACAGTCAATTTAAAAAATGTGCATTTCAATGGTATTTTTACTACTCTCCTCTCATTTGTGCCTCTACTGTGAAATACACACGAGTGCTTTTAAAATTCAGACTCACTTGAAGACACGTAATTTACATTTCTTCTCTGAACCACTTTGGAATTGGCCACAAGCTTCCAGAAAACAGGCAGGTGTTGGTTCTATTTCACATCACCAAATGCACAGTTACTTTAACATCCAGAAAAGTGCCATGCCAGTCAGGTACGTGCACTTGCTCCTAACACTGACTGAGGAAAAGCAACAGACTTTCTAGCAAAGCTTGAGCCTGTGAGCAACAGCAAGAAGGAAATCCAATGGAAACGAAAGCAGCAGACATGCAGTTGCTTGAAGTACACGGCATGCTAGTTATGAGTTGTGACTCTTCTTCTTCAGGCTCTATCAGAGTGGATACAAGGATTTGCAAAATACTAGGAAGTTTAAATAAAAATGAAAATACACAACATGCAATCGTTTTTCATTTACTCACTATATCCAATGGAGTTTTGCTTCCAATCTAATTAAAAATGTCAATTAGAATAATGAAAGACATAATTACTCAAGTATAATGGTAGTCTGCAAGTGTTTCTTGGGGTTTTGTTTCGCTTTGTTTTTCCTGTAGAATAAACTGCATTGCCAGCAGTGCGTGAGCGGCAGCATAAACCAAGCCCTGATGCTGCCTGCACCCATCTCTACACTGTCTGCCTATGGATGAAATACTCCTGAAGCACCCGGACTACTGCCTGCCCTCAGGCGGCCACTGTGAACAGATACCAGTTGCATTAGTTCATAAGGGAGGAGGGCAAAGAGGAAAATAATGTTCAATGAGAGCGTTTAAGATCAGTCTACTCAACTGACAAAACACAGATATACAGATACAAAACACACACACTGGGGGGCACTTTGCCTAATGGCGTTAGGTTGCTTTGTAAGCCTACAAAAAAACAATAAACCAGTGATAGTTTCTTTTAGAAAGTCTGCTCACGCAGGCAAACATCTTGCCTTGTATAAATAAGCCTGATTACGCCCCCAACATCCCAGCGCCCACAGCTCTTTCTGAGCTATATGGTCTAATGCAACGCCATATGCCATGATCAAATGCCCTTTTCATTGGATTCAGTAGATCTGCAGGAGGAAGATATTCCTCACACATTTACGTTTAAACACCACACACAGAGATACACACTCACAGACAGGTATTTAGGCAACAGCAGAAGTCCACGACCTCTTTCCAAACTGAAGGAAAAATGTCTCCTGCCGTTCTGCAATGGCCTGTTCTCTATCAGGAGACAGCAGATGAAAGTGCCTTGCGTCTCCACCCCAGGAAAATAAAGATATAAACTAAAAAAAGACAAAATCTGTCAGAGAGACAGAAGATAAACTTCAGAGACGCCAGGCACTACTCCTGCCCTACAAGCCAAAGTGCCAGCAAGGTGCCAAAGAAAATGGTAAATTCCCGCACTCATGGAGCCCACAAGCAGCATTAGCTTTCTAGAAAACGTTTTTAGGACCAAAATTATCTAGTTTCCAAAACATAAAATCCAAGCCAAAACATACTGGCATATCTAGCATATATAGGCTCCTATTGCTCATTTAACCAGGGGGTACATATCGCAGCAATGCTGACATCATAACTTAAGTAATTGAATCAATCTACCAGTATATGGGGGAGACTAGGAATGACAGGCAAATTAGGTTTATTAAAGTTATTTTCAAGCATTAAGTTCCTAAGTTGTTCTCCTTTTTAGAGCCACTTGAGTTAATGACTTTGAGCTTCCTCCACTAATAAAGGGGCTTCCACATGGGAAAAGCTCTCATTGCTATGAAGTTATTCACCACACAAAAACCTATCATCACTGGTTTCCGAAAAAACACTGCCTTTAAGAAACAGGGTGTTGGTGACAGAGATGGACAGGCATTCACAAAGGAGAAAACCCAGAACTGTCCACTAAATGAAGAGATTCAGGCCAGGAGGTGGCCCAGGGACTGCTGCTGGACAAGCATCTGAGCCAGATCCCCTTGTGGCAAAAGGCTTTTTAACACCTATCTCAACCACACTTGTGATTCATTTGTCACTAATTACCAGTGTCCTGCTCTCAGATGGATGAATGAACAAATTCTTGTTGATAAGAGACATATAGAATTAGCAGCAGCCACATCAAAGATTTATAGGGTCTGTGATTTCAACTTCTCCACAGGTAAAGGAACCAGGTGTTTGAAGGCACGCCTTAACTATTTTCCAGTGGTAACAGCAGGTCTAATAAAAGGTGTTTTCCTTCTCTTGATCCCCAGCCTCTCCTTTCGCGGCACAGCCAAGGTGGCTAGTGAGAAATCTGCCCCTGCCCTTTTTGCCTGACACACTCCGCTGCGCAGGTCCCCTTGCTGGGGCGGGCGGGCTGAGGTTCGCCTTTTCTTTTGGACACGGTTTTTGGTTAAACCATGCTCTCCAACCATCCTCAAATGAATTAGCGCCAGTGCCGATTCAATTTCTATTAGCCAAAGAGTGAATTTCATTTGCTGACAGAATAAAGAGAAGAGCAGATGAGAAGAAAAAATAACCATCAATTCTTACAGTCTGAGAAGAGATTTCACTACAGGAGACAGGCATTTAATTCTGTTTGCCCTAACACCGCACAGAGGCCTATTTTTACCAGCACCAAGTCCTTGACTGGCTCTCCAGATAGAATTTTAATGTGAAATTACACTGTAAAGTTCACTCTTTTCACACCAACAAGAATTTTATGTTAAGAGATCATTTCAATGAAAAAAAGCACCATATTCTTCTTTTTTTCAAAGCGGTTTGGTGATGTGATCAGCTCTAAAATACCAGCTACTGATCGTGACCAATATCCCCGGCTACCAAACACCAAAGAAGGCAGCCACAGTCTAAACAAACATGAGGTTATTTTTAGAAGAAGGAAAGCAGATGGGAGCTTCGGTTGCCTGGGACCACACATGCCCACCACTCAGCCTTTATGAATGGCTCCTTACAGATGGAGAAAGAATTCAAGAATCTGCTTCCACTCTTCTCTTTTTAGCAACATGACGTCATTCACTGCAGGGCAACCACCCCACTAATATCCCAGACAACCTAAAGGTACTCCAGGAAAAAAAGCTTCTGTCATTGAGCTCTGTGGTTGAACACACAAACACAAACTTTATTTGTTTGGGTCAAAGGACACGACCTTTTCACTTTCAATCCTTATTTCTCCTAATAGGTCTCCCCTCCTCAAAGAAATTTAGCTAAATTCCAGTCAAGCTATTGAGCTTACAGTAAACACAAAAGCCAAAAAATGAAAATATACTTTCGTAGAAAACCCATCCTTTCCTAAACTGTACTCAAACTCAAGATCATTCATGCACCCACTTTGCCTTAGTTTGGATCAGAATTAAAGATTCATATTTTATTTGAACTCTTTTTTCTAACAGTTTTATGCCCATAAAGAACCATCTTGTTCTAGGGAAGATAATTCCTAGGAATTTTCCTCTGTGAGTTGTCAATAATAAACTATTTACTCAAGGGATAAAATAGTAAAAGAACCATTAGTTTGGCACTGAAAAATTATTTTTTAATTTCAATAATCCTGCCTGAAAATCTCTTCTTCAGGATGGAAGGGATTGGAAATATTTTAGGAGGAGTATTCTTTATGACATGACAAGAGTTCCTGTGAAACAGATTACTGTTTCAAAGTTAGCACTTTCTTAAGAAAGACTTCCCTTTATCTCTGTTATTGCATGCATGAAGCCAAAACAAAAAAGTTTCCCTGCCTATCTACAGACCTATTTATATTGGAATTAGGGCTACTGGGCTCCCACTCTTGCTTGAGTAAAAGCAACTAAAAATACTGTGAATCTTATTTTCCTTTTCGTTAGCACCTAAGATAAGAAAAACAAGAAAAATGTATTTCCAAGATACAGCAGTAAAACCAGCCAAGTACCCCTCAGACACAACCAGCTGTCCTCGTGCATCTACTCTACACACTAACCCACCAAGTCAACCTGCAGCGTCAACTGGAATTGACAGTTTCCCACACCATAACTGAGAGCCCAATGCGACTCAGGAGAGAGGAACAAGGCAAAGAGTGTTGCCAGTTTTCTGGATCTCCATTGGTTTAGTTTTCAAAACTGATAAACAGGCAGCTTGAGGACTATGATGTCATTTGATGAATCATAGACTCTGTTGGGTTGGAAGGGACCTTTAAAGGTCATCTGGTCCAACCCCCTGCAGTAAGCAGGGACATCTTTAACTAGATCAGGTCGCTCAGAGCCTCATCAAGCCTGGCCTTGAATGTCTCCAGGGATGGGGCCTCCACCACCTCTCTGGGCAACCTGTTCCAGTGTCTCACCACCCTCACAGTAAAGAACTTCTTCCTAATGTCCGATCTAAACCTACCCTGCTTTAGTTTAAAACCATTGCCCCTCGTCCTATCGCTACGTGCCCTTGCAAACAGCCCCTCCCCAGCTTTCTTAGAGGCCCCCTTCAGGTACTGGAAGGCTGCTATAAGTTTTCCCCGGAGCCTTCTCTTCTCCAGGCTGAACAACCCCAACTCTCTCAGCCTGTCTTCATAGCAGAGGTGCTCCAGCCCTCGGATCATCTTTGTGGCCCTCCTCTGGACGCTCTCCAACAGGTCCATGTCCTTCTTGTGCTGAGGGCTCCAGAGCTGGACACAGTCCTCCAGGTGGGGTCTCACAAGAGCAGAGCAGAGGGGGAAAATCAACTCTCTGGATCTGATGGCCACTCTTCTTTTGATGCGGCCCAGGATGCGATTGGCCTTCTGGGCTGCAAGCACGCATTGCTGGCTTACATCCAGCTTTTCATCTACCAGTACCCGCAAGTACAAGCACTTTTCCGCAGGGCTGCTCTCTATCACGTCATGCCCCAGCCTGTATTGATAATGAGGATTGTCCCAACCCAAGTGCAGGACCTTGCACTTGGCCTTGTTGAACTTGATGACTTACTGTTCTTTCTCCGATGTGGAAAAGAAGGGGCCTCCAGATAAGTCATGCCTAGAAGCAATTAAACTTTACTGGATGTTTCATTCAACTATGAGTAACTGGAGCAGTCAATGTACTGTGGTTAACAGCCGCCAGAAATAAAGATCATGGTTCATGATGAAGTCCTTGTCATACATCTGCCACAGAGAGCACAACAAACTGTGACCAAGCCACCAGCCAGCCTCACAAGGCAACGAGGTTCCTTTCCATCTGCGCCAGATGAATGCTTATTGCAGCTTTTACACGCAGCCTTTGAATAGCGATGAATAACCATAACTCTGTCAAAAACAATTTGATTGCATTTCAGGATAGCAATGCCTACAGATAACATTGCTTTATCAGATGAAGCACGGGAATCAATGATTGTCTTAACACCTGGGACTCTCATGTTGGAGTAAGTGAATAAACCCAACACAAGGATTATTTCCATTTCATGCCCACCACACGATTACCTTTCAGCTGCTCAAGACTTTGGTCTCGGCTCTTTTGCCATCCTGAATCCAAGCAATTCCAAAAAAAAATCCGTGAAAAGGCGATGCCTATATGAAGTAATCACTGTTATGAAATACAAAGTTGTTACACTCAAGCCTCAGTCATTCATTCCAGCTAAGGGACAGGTGCTCACGTGAACAAAACAAAATCACCTTCTTCTGACAGTGGGTACAAAGATGATGAGTCCAGTCCTACTGTTGATTGAGCACATACGCTTTCTGGTAAATTTAACTTTTGTATTCCAGAGGGAAAATGAGATGCCTGTCAAGCCCTGAACATCAATGGCAAAATCTCAGTCCCCACAGAACTTTCAGGCAGACACCCGACCACGCGAGAGTGGTCCTTTGCATGCAATAGGTTAAAACTTGTAGGAGTTTTCTTCTTTCACTGGCGTCCATAGAACAGCTGTATGACTATAACTCTGCAAATGATGCTTGACCTTGGGTTTCTATGCTGCAGCTATAGTCACAAATATGGGAAGACTGACATGGAAAAACATTGAATTTCTCTGGCCAAATATAGAACACTTGCTGCACAGCTGTCTCTAGCCCACAGTTTGCGTTTCACCCTCCAAAATTAAAAAGAAAACCCAACACCTCTGATATGCACTGCATTCCCTGCTCTTCCTTTTGTCTGGCAAGCCTAAGCAACACTAGGACTCGACAGCAGGTCATTGTCTGCAACTGATATGTTGCCAGAAAACATGCATAGCAACAAACAAAAGAAAAGAGAGGAGACCTTGCTCCGTGCCTGCTCCACGCCTCATGGCACGCAGGGACTATGATACGAAGGCTGAAAGAAAATTGCCCAGTGAAGACTCTTTTATAGAGGTCTCTGCTCCTGCAAGTCATGCAAGAATGTGGTGATAAGACAGGGGTAAGGTTGCAATACAGATGGCTGTGGCTGTACAAGCATAGGCTTGTACACAGCACAGAGGAGGCTACTATAAATATACACCCTTCAAATACCAAGAACATTTGCTTTTGTTCCAAACGGGTGTCAGGCTCAGCAAAAGACCCCTCCATCCCCACGGGCAGTCACGAGAGATCAGCTCTAGGAAAAGGCTCTAAACAAGGAAAGGTCAAGCTCGCTGCCACAAACAGTAAAGGAGCAGTGATGTTTTAAGTGTCCTAAATATACATGCTTGCAGGTGAGAGCTAAAAAGGCTTAACATCCCACCTGAACTTCTGACCCAGGGCTGCCCTGGTGTAATTACATGTCACGGTTTCCTAGCTGTCGCGCCCTGGCGCAGGCCTGCTGCAGTGCGTCTCCTGCAGCAGTAACTGACAGTGCTGGTAAATGTGGCATCAGTGCAGCGTGTGCCGTGCAGAACTCCCTTTCAATAATTAAGTACTTTGACTCTTCAACAAAGAAAGAAAGAACCAAACAACATAAAACACTAAACAGCACACAGTGTTCTAAAGCATGAATATCTGTACCCCAATTTTCTGATCTGATTTTTTTTTAAAGCAATTAAAGCTTATTTATAAGTGACAATAATTTTGGATCACCCTGTGTATCAAGCAGTTCAGTTAACACCCATCTTCACGACACTTATTTTTACAAGTCAAAAACTTCTATAAATCCATACTATACTTCTCCCAAATCCAATTTTTTGCTACAAACTTTTGGGTTCTTACAAGATGCAATTTCTAATTGTTTAGGTCCAGGATATTAAAAACATCAACAAAAATAAACTAATTACACTGCATACAAGGTTATTCTTGATAATGGTGACTTTATCAATACTGCTATTGTTTCACTAGAGGCAAAAAGGCACTGCAGGTATGCAGGTATGCAGCTGACAAAAGCTATTTATTGTCTCAGTTTGCAAGTCAGATAATGTGCCAGCTAAATAAGGCACATACACTGTCATGCACTGGGAACTACCCCTTACTACTGGCACATACACATACCCTGGGAATATTTTGATCACAGTTAAAAATAATTTGAGCGTACATAAACTCCACTCAAAGACAACATTTAAGCACCAGCTTGTTGAACAAGGACTGGATTATCAAGATTAACATGTTTTTAAGATACACCTGGTTGCATATATTTGAGTTTACTGCACCATATTGCAGGTTTTCACAGAGCTGTGAATATCCAAAGAACTCAAATAGTAAAGGGAGTTCATAATCCTACCGTATGCACGTACATATCAGCAGATAAGAGACTTCCGAAACCGCCTGAGTACTTACCAGTTCCAAACACTGCCGGTGCCCATATGCAGCAGCGTAATGCACAGTGTTGTACCCTTCTTTGTCTTGGATGGATGGATTGGCGTCGTTCTGTAGAAGGAACTCCAGACACCTGTGGACAATTCACTAGTGTAAATGTGAGCTCACCATATTTAACAGACATCCCTCACTGCACCTAGGAGTGGCACTGAAAACTGGCAGTTAATTCTGTATTTCTAGCAGCACCTCAAATCTCTTTTCACCCTCAGCTCCCCACATTCACCATGTTTTTAAACAGAAAATCCGCACTCATCTTTGACGATCATCTTCACAAAAACCAATCTTCAACCTAGCTTCGGCGGCTACTCTAGATTACAACATGATTTTCTATTATAAAACCTGAAAGAACATGACACAACTCTGTACCGTGATGTAAACAGCCTAGAACTGCTACTACCCACGTAAAAACTCATGTATCAAACCACTGGCCTCCAAACACGCACTATGGCAAGCTGAAAAATAAAAAATTAACTGAATTAATTTCCTGGCATGTATGCACATAAATATATTTTCTTCTTTGTTGGCTTTTTTTTTAAAAAAATCATGTGTTTTTCAAAGGATTCCTTATGCTCTTTATAGCTCTTGCCACTTATACCATCAAGAAATCATCATTTTGTTATCAGCACTTTCTTTCATAGCTTGTAATTTGTAGTGAATGTAAGGCTGTCACATGAAAAAGGGGATTTTTAAAACAAAAAAAAATCATGAAGCAACTAGATGAAAATGTCAATCCGAGTAAATACATTGAGGAAGCCATTAGCTACTTCTTTTTGCAACATACATACTCAGTCCAAAGCATTAGACAGTGCACGATACTAAAGAATTGTGAAATTACTGAAGCAGTACATTTTCAAGTAAGAAACAGCAACAAGCACAGAAACAGAAATGTTAGGGAATATGTGCGCAGAGAACAGCACAGAGCTTTTTTCTTTAGGTTAGCCCTCATTAAAGCCAAGCGCCGTGTTTAGCAGAGCAATGAATGAGCAAAAGCAGGGTGTAAAACTGCAGCCCAAAGCAGTGGCATTCTCCAGAAATGAGGTCTAACTGCTTTATTGACACCAAACTTACAATGCAGCTTCTTTTTCCTTCATCTCACTGGCTCTTTCAAGTTCTTCAGCATTTTCATGGGAGTTACCCAAAATATTCTTTCTTCTTAGCATAGAGGACAGAAAAATGCAACTTATTTTCAAAACACCATACCAGTGATTTTGACGCAGTCTGCCACCCATCCCCAATCTCCTCTTCAAGGAGTTGGCCTCCTCCAGCCAACAATAAGAATTACACAAGTTAAGTGAATGTACCACATGGGTCTGCAGCTAATAAATTTTGCAAGATACAGAGACAACTACAACATGGTAGTTTACTGCCCCAGAAAACCAGAAAAAAAAAAAAAACAAACCAGAAAATTCTGGTTTCTATCAGAAACAGTTTGATTATCTCAGATCCTTCTGTTTCTCCCACAGCAATGTTGCGCATTTTGTTTCCTTTGCAGAGAGGAACTCAGGATTACCACAACTTGCTTCTTGCTACAGTAGCCTGCTGGTTCTTCTCTAGCATTTAAGATGTAGAGCAAGTTTAATCACTGATACTAATCGGTCTGCATTAGCTGGGTTGGACTCTCCTCGCTTTCTGTGAAATATCTTGGCAACGCTGTGTAGATCTCCCAGTCAGGTTCTTTAGTTTCTTCAAAGAGCTCAGCATGTCTTCATATCCCTGCACACCCGTATCATTTTTGGTACCTCTGCTTCCCAGATGGATGGATGGCAGACAGAAGACTAAGATTTGTGATCTTACAATCATGAGCTTGTGATTATGATCTTTCTTGGCCACCGCGGCTAACACAGAGTAAGTTTATAAACCGCTATCATCATGGATTAGTAGCTTGAAAACTTGAAGGACGGTTTGCTAATTTCAATCCAAATATAACAGGCAAATTCCAGCCTGGATTCTGCACAACGCAGAACAGTACGTTCTTTCTTTAATATGCGATTTCCCATTTGTAATATCAAGATTTGACATTCTTCCTGCAGGCGCTAGCAATGACAGGTTGTTCTACAAACCCAGGGTCTGTCTGACATCCACTGACTCAGAGAAAACTTAATTATTAATAAAATAACTCCCTTGAATATTAACATTGTAAGTTTATAGACAGTATTCGTGCTACGCTGAAGTCCTACCTGCATCTGCTTTCAGTTAACCATGAATCAGTGAGATCCCAAAATAAGATTCCCTGAACAGAATAAGCAATGATCTGGAGAAACAGTACATACTCAGGAACTGCAGTTATCTATTTAATGAAAATGCTGTTGTGATTTCTACTGCAGGAAAGGGTATTTTCTGAAGACCGTAAGCAACAACAGCTACCAAAATAGTTGAAACAGTTGGGCAACCTCTCTGCACCAAGACTTCTCCCTGTTCATTAACTGCCCACATCCAAAGTTAAATAATTACGAATATTCTTTGGACTAAGTTTGCCTGACCTTGGGAGTTTTTTGCCATTCAGCAGGAAAAACAATAAATGCTGACCTACAAAATCACGGATTGCAAATAGCATTTCATCTATGTAATAGGGCTTCTTCCAGAACATCTCAAACTGGAAAATTTAATGAGAAGACAGCATCACCACATCAGAATCAATTTAGGTTTGGACTATGAGGGGAAATAAAGGCCACATATTCCTGCCAATGTTCAGGACGTTACTAAAGTAAGCTTTTCGTTATTTTTTTTTTAATTAGTGATGAAAGTAGCTACATCCTTAAGTTAACCAAGAGCTTATTTACATGCTGGAGCCTCACCTAGAAAGAGCCAAAAGCTGAAAAACACACACTGAATCACCACTCGCAACACCCCGAGTAACACCCCACCCTGGCAAGACAGAATTAGAAATGGCCTGTGGTGAAAGCCTTCCTACAATCCTACTCTGCTTGTAATGCCAAGCACAGATCTTTGAAGATCCTGCGGCCTTCTTCCCAGCACTGGTGAGGTTTTAGGGTGAGAGGGAAGACATTTTTCATATCAGTATTATCACAGCAAATTATGAAGAAGCTACCAAGGCTGTGGTCTGGCATCCAAACTTCTACAATAAAGTTAAGCGTTAAGTTTTCCTGCAGTAGCTTTGAGGTGGTATTCTGCTGTAAATGAGACAGACGTATTTTTACCAGATCTCTCTATGCAAGAAACCAAAAAAATAGTTCCTTAATGTCATGGTTTCAGCTGGGATAGAGGTGACTTTCTTATTAGTAGCTAGTACAGTGCTATGTTTTGGATTTGGGATGAGAATCATGTTGATAGCACACTGGTGGTTTTGGTTGTTGCTAAGCAGTCAAGGTCTTTTCTGCTGCTCACCCCACCCTGCCAGCGAGTGGGCTGGAAGTGCACAAAAAGTTGGGAGGAGACGCAGCTGGGACAGCTGACCCCAACTGACCAAAGGGTTATTCCATACCCTATGACGTCATGCTCAGTATATAAAGCTGGGGGAAGAAGAAGGAAGTGATGACATTCGGAGGGATGGCATTTTGTCTTCCCAAGTGATGGAACCCTGCTTTCCTGGAGATGGCTGAACACCTGCCTGCTGATGGGAAGTGGTGAATGAATTCCTTGCTTGGCTTTGCTTGCGTGCGTGGCTTTTGCTTTACCTATTAAACTGTCTTTATCTCAACCCATGAGTTTTCTCACTTTTACTCTTCCAATTCTCTCCTCACCCCATTGGGGGGGAGCAAGCGAGTGGCTGTGTGGTGCTTAGTTGCTGGCTGGGGTTAAACCACAACATGTTTTTAAGAGAGAACTAGCAGGAAAATTGAGCCTGTTTTATACAGTATATGATAAGGAAGAGATTGCCAAAATATGCAACTAGCTGGGAATTAGAAATTGCAGTCACTAACCACAGGATTTCTAAGTTTTGCAGCTGTTTTCCCTCTTTCTCACAAGAATAGCAGTGCATTCTGTCAAAGGATATTCCCCAGGCCTTTCTCTTTTTAAAGTTTCTAAAAATCAACCTGTTTGGACAGGGTGAGCATTTTTATCAGCTCTGACAGTGGAGAGAGACCAATGGGTAAATTTATCCCATCTTTTCCAGAAAGCCTGTCAGAATGGCCAGATGTTTGTCTGTCACAGCAGCCCATCTGGGAAAACCTCTTCTTCTGCTGTCTCTTGCTCCATCCCTTCTGATGGACTTGCAAAGCAGATGTAGAAAATTCTCTGAGCTTACTCTTGTGAGGAAACCACACAGAGGAAAACAGAAGACAAAACGCTGTGAGAATAGTTCAGTAGGACAGGATGGCTGCAAAACTGTGTTTTACGTTGAAGGTAAACCGTAGAGCTGAAATGCCACATCATCTGGGGATGCGGCTTATAGTCGGAGCAACTCAGTGTGGAGTCATGCATACATCTGAGAGAAATTCCTTTGCTAGCAGGATCATTTTTTTGGCTCAAATGACATAGCCTCATGAAGAGACTAGAATGACACTGATTTAGCAATACACTTTAAACAAGCAATACAGAGAGGCTTTCTTACTTTCGGTCCATGTCAGAAGCAGCAGCATAGTGCAAAGGGGTGCGTCCCCAGTCATCTGTTTCATTAATATTGGCTCCTGTTGTCACCAGCGTCTCAATACAGTGGAAATGACAATTTGCAGCTGCATAGTGCAAAGGTGTCCTGGAACATAAGTGACAATATGTTACCTCATATTCCAATATGCACCACTGAGAATAGCAATAAATCTTAATTCCTACAGATTTCCAGCAGTTGATATCAGTGCCTTATGTTCCCATGATGAAACGCAAAGTTATTCAAATTTAACAAAATATTGTGGTAACAGGAAGTTCTGGTGCTCCTAGAAAGCCTAATAGGATACAGATCCTCAATCTGTGTCTTGCAAACAACCTATTCCTGCCGACAGCCTCTGCTGTTGCTCTGCATACATGCTACTTTCTTCCAGTCGGGAGGCAGAGCAAAGCACAGTGTCCCTCGCAGCATCTTATTTAGCTGGCATAGCAACACTCATAGCAACACTTCATAACGAGTAAAAAAAAAAAAAAAAACCCTCTAGGAAGCACGTCAAATAGCAGCAATCCTCCCATCATAACCCAAGTGTTGTCTTGGGCACACAAGCACAATAATTTAGGCAATAAGAGAAGCAATAAGGAAAAAATAACAAAAAACCTGTGACATTTTTAAAACAGAAGACTCAAGAGAGTGGGATGGCTTTCATGTCTCTAATGAAATCTGCACCTGTCTGTCTGGTATGTAACTGCAGCAGCAACAGTTCTGCAGGGAAGGCCAAACTCCTAGTTTATTTTACTGTCATTTTTCATAGAACGTATGATTTCCAGACTGAGGTGGTCTTTCTTCCTGGCCTGATAGATTCTTTTTTTTTTTTTTTTTTTAAATGAGCTTTGTAATTTACCTACCTCCCACATTTGTCCTTCTTATTAAAATCTGCTCCACTGCTTTGCAAGAGTTTTATACATTCAACATTACTGGAAAGAGAAGTAAAGAAAACAAAACATGAACAAATCAGAAGTTTGTATCTGTGTCGCCCCCTGCCCCCAAAGAGGAAAAAGTTACTCTAACTATTTTCGTATTATTTGCCCTGCAAAACCAGGGTACAGCCAACTACAACGTGAAATTCAATCAAACAGAAAATTAAGCTTTCAAAAACTATTTCTGTTTTTCCTTCTAGAAAAATTCAAACTTCTCTTCTGCAGAAGAAAAAAACATTGATTTTCCAAAGAGAGCACAGTAAACGTGATCTGAATTCAGTGTGTTAGGAGATTGTCAATGGGAGCTGTACTCTAATGCTTCCCACACTGAACGGGTATTTTGTAAGAGAACTTTAACAGAAAGTTGTCGTTAGCTTTTAAAATGCCAGTCTAATAACGAAGAGGTGACATTTAACGAAATCCACCCCTGCTCAGCAAAGCTTTCAACAGTAAGCATTTTGCTCAAATCCTGTTTACTTAGTGAGATTTAATCACACGAGTTACTTGGATTATTCTCATATGATTTGTTGACTATTGATAAATTTAAGCACGTCTCCCAAGTGCTTTGTTAAATAAAGAGCATAGCAATTTAAAGTGATTGTCAATAACAATATTGCATTTATATAAGCAGATGAGTTGGACTCCATTGCTTGTATCTGTTGAAAGAATTTACCACATCATAGCTGCTTCTTCATCTTGTTTAAAGCCAGGTGATTTTTGATAAAAAATAAAACAGCTGAATTCTCACATCTTTTGTAATTCAAGCGAGTAAATGTATGATTCCAGCCAGAAAATGATGTCAAGAAGTGCGGCATTTTCCAAGACTCCTTATTGACAGGGGCAATAAATCGTTTGTGCTCACAGATGAGCAGGCCTTTGAAGTTTGTTCTTTTCCTGTTACCGTGCAACTCCCATTAATGCAATGGGAGTAACAGGCATTCGTCAGGAAAAAAACAAATGCCTCCAGCTCCAGGGGAAAAAAAAAAGACTGGATGCAATATATTGGCTTATGTTCATCCCTACGCGAAATTGCTATTGCATAAAAATAGCTACAGAACACTCACCACAATGTACTAAAAATAAAAACACTTGTTAGTGATGGCAATTGTAGTAAACCACTGGAAAAATATTGTTTATTTTCATGAGCCACTTTTGCTTCTTATGAGGTCTCTCCTTCTCTTTAGGACTTCCAGGTTGTTTTTATTATTCTTTTGGGGCGCAGCCTTATCAAAGAGGTAGCATTTGAACCATACTATAATAATCTCCATCCAAGCAACAGTCATACCTCCTCTATTGAGATGAGACAACTATCAAGAAGAATAATAAAAACAGTATTTGGATCAATTTGATCAGGTTTTTGTAACAACGAAAACTGTGTGATATACATTTTGGTCCACTGAGAAGAAAAAACAACTTCCAGAAGGACTACCAAGTATTCGCCATGGATGTCCATTTCTGCTTGCTATAACCACAGAGAATCCAGGCTAGCTTCTAGCTAAGGCTCCGTTTCAGCTGTTCTCTGAGACACCAAGTCCCCAATAGCAGAGTCAAAACTCAGTGCTTGCCAGATGTTTTGTCCTTTTGCTAGGTTAACTTCACAGCACTCCACCGACAATTATTGGGAAATATTTAAACTAACTGGATGTGACCTTTACAACTTAAATTGACGTATTTCAGTTTTCATTTGTTTCCATTTCTGGCTTCCCAGCACTTATCAGGAAAGTATCACCCTGAGAGAACAAGAGTCTTTTAACTTTCTAATTTGGAAGTTGGGGGGTTGTCTGTTTGTTTGTTTGTTTGTGGGTTGTTTTTTTGATGTTGTTTTGGTTTGTTGGTTTTCAGTTTAGAAACTTTTAAACTTGCACTTGAAAAATGGGAAAGAGGGCGATGAGCTGCATTTGGACTCCAGGGTTGCAATCTGATGATGGGCACTGTTGCATAGTTGCATTTTCAGACAAGGACACAGCCCACAGGTGGAGGCCAGGAATAACTCCCCTGCCAGCAGCATCCCAGGAGCCACAGCCCCTTCTTCTCACTGGCTTTGCCCTAGGAAATGACGATTTCCTGCTGACTGCTGGCCCTCAGCAATGGTTGTGGCCAAGAGACAGCCTGGGTGAGCGTGCAGCACCCTCACCCAAAGCTGAAGCAGTCTTCACAGGAGCTTGAAAAGGGAAAGTTTTACCCTCCGCCTCCCTATGCTTCAAATCACACCCGGCTGTCTGTGGTAGAGGGGATCCGATCACCACCTTTACTTTGCAAGCAACCCCTACATGAGGGCTCTGGGAAAAGACAGCCTCAAGTGACCAAAATTTGACATCAGACAGCTTTGCTTCCCTTGCACCACAACACATTCCTCTGTGGATGGCACAGTCAAGTTGGCTGACACGGAATCTGCAATGAAGCCACAAAATAACTTACAACAGCCACAGTTCCAGCTACTCACCCTCCTGCAGCGGCAGCGTGGAGGCACGTTCTTCCAAAACTATCAGGGGTGTCTATTTCAAAGCCTGCAGACAGCACGTGCTCATTACTAAACAAGGACACTATGCTATACTTTTGTCCTAGTTAAACCACAAGAAACATTGCAGAGACAGAAAAATCAGTTAGTTAGGAAAAAACAGAACGCAAGCAACTACAGTCAGAAAGAGGTTGTCACGGGAACAGCGAGCGGCTGCTCCAGTTTGGCAGCTCTATAAAAAGAGCTGCAAAGTCGACGAGCATCTATTTCCGCATCCAGCTCTGCGCCACATCCCTATTTAAAACCATGTGACAGGCATTTATGAGGCAGATACTTATCAAGAGGACTGCGACAGCAGGACATGAAGACAGAAAACATGAAGAAACGAGGGAAAACCACAGAGTCAGTCTGAACATGAAATGGGGCCATTTTTATCGCATGCGGTTTTCAGGTTGGAAAGAGGCTTCCGGGAGCCCGCAGGGATATTCATCGAGATGCACAAGGCCAAAGACAGAAGCCTGGCAGTATTAACTCCGGTCACCCAGAGCTTTTTCTCCTCCTTCCTGATCTGGTGGTCAAGGCTAGAGCGCAACAAGGTTTAATGTAATGGGGTACGCAATTGCCATATTTCACACTTTTTTTATATCCTACAGGACTCAAATTTAGGGAAAAAAGTAGTTGTAGGACATTTTACTCGTTAAGTAATGAAGCAATTTTCTAGAAAAAGCATATGATCTGCCTCGTGTTTTTTTGACTCATGGGAACTCTTGCCTGGAAAACAAGAATTTGGGATTTGGCACCTGATTATTGCCCCTTTTGAAACAGCTGTGTCAGGAAACTCCTGCTGCTTCTGCTTTGGGCTCTGGTGGGGATCCCGAGACTGCTCTCTTGACACTACACTTTCACTCATTTCTGCTCCCGTGCCCAGAGAGCTTTGGCCAGCCTTTACTCGGGTTGGATTCAGAAACACACTTTAGCTGTATTTACAATATATCATCGTCAGTGAGATGTAAATACCTGCGCCAGTGCAGGCCCCGAGGAGATAATTTCTTGAATTATTTCTTTGGGTGGGGGGAACCCAAACCAAAAGGGTGTATTATACTCCTACAGTTTGAAAAAGGGTCCTAAATTTCCTCCCTCTTCCCGGTGAATTAATATAAACCCTCTGAGCCTACCAGGAGAAAAGGGCTTTGGGCACAAACAACAGAGGAAGTACCAGCATGCCGTTAGGAAAGCCTCGCACGCTCCCGCGCACCGCAGCACACAGCCCAGCACGGCAGCACAGGAAGTCTTTCATTTGAACAATTCACAACAATGAGCATAAAAGGGCCGTAAGCAGCAGCGACACACACTACTCCAGCTCCACAGACACTGCGGGATTTACTTACCCGATGACAACAACTTCCTGCAGCAGTCCGAGTGAGCATTCAGCGCTGCCAAGTGTAAAGGGAACATGTTGTGGATCCCACACCTGAAAGGCACAACAGCCTCATTACACAGAGCCATGTGAAAACACGGGTTGCGTACAGACACAACGCATCAAAAGCTCCTTCCACAAAGGCAGCATTTTTGACCCTTTTTGAGGAAGATTCTTCGTATCGTGTTATTTTTAGGCTATATTTCCTTACCAGCCTTCTTGGGAGTTGAAAATACTCTGATACAGCAAAACCTTGGCATTCTTTATGCTTTGAAGAGAATGTGGCAGGAAGGTTTCTAAGAATTCAAGATGAAAGCCGAGGTAAGGGAGGGAGCAACAGAGCAGATATTGCTCAGAGTTAATTTCCTGGTCTGAGATGCACAAATTTCTGCATCAGCTACACATACTGCAGCTGCCATTCTGAGGTAAAAGTAAATGCCAAAATCTGTTCAGTATTATTTCTAAAATCCATTTTTCCTGCAGTTAACATCCTTTAGATAACTCTCGTGTGGGTTTGCAAAGCCTCCCCTCCTTCCCTCTCTTTCCCCTGGGGCTGGGGTAGCTGATGACTCTTCTTCATGCTCTCCTTTAGGCTGCCGTGACACTTGCAGTTTTCTTCCCACATCCTAAGAACTAAACAGCTCATTTTCCCATTTGCTGCAGCTACTCTCCTCATAAGGCCTTCCAAATTTCCGCCCGTTTAACACATGACCCTCTTTCCAATTACACCATAAACTTCTCAGGGCAGACATGCTGGGTGAAAAAAAAGTAGGCACCTATCATTAGGCTAAATCTCTCAGGCAACCACATAGTTTTTAAATAAGCTGAGTGCTCAGCAGCTTTTATTAACACCAGCAAATCATCCCAGTTCAGCCCCTAAGCATGCCACTATTTACTGTCTTAGAAGACTTTTGGGTTTGGACATCTTGGCTTCTGTCATTTAGCATTGTTTTGCGAATAGCATCTTGTTATTCTAGAAATATCCTCCTGGCAGTCCTCCAAGTGCACATAAACACAGAGCCTCTGAAACCAACTATCTCAACAAGATTATCACCTACTGCCTGCTTCAGCAGATATATTTTTGAAAAAGGACCAACTCTTGAACAACAGCAGATGGATTCATATCTGCCCTTCATTTCTGCAAGACTATTGGTGGCAGAGAGATCCAAAGATGCAGAAACCTGTCTTTCTGCAAGATTCACTACAAATCATATTTCCTTATGAAGCCTTAGACAAAAATAAACGTGGATGTTTCTAAGGACATCTTGCTCTCTCCAGCATTTTATACGTATTTAACTAGTTTTGGTTAGCTTTTAAAAACTCATTCTTTCCAGAATCCACAGGCCCATCCTTCCTCTGTCTTCACATCAAATTTGTCCTCCTTGCTGCTTCACTACATCAGGGAGTGACTTGTGGTGCTGTACAAATTTTAATTTTGCTAGCGTCAGTATTTACATCTTAGAGTAAATCTACTGAAAGTTGATCTGACAGCCTATTCTTTGAAGGAAACAGCAGAAGCTCCACCAAGCAGCTGCATCTGTATAAACAGGTTGCATTTTTTAGCTGTGGATTCATTTATTCAAGCTAACATTGGACATTCTGTATTGCTGTCCTTCTTCCTACACCCATTTCCCTCTATCTCCTCTTCCACCTAGTTATCTAGAGCAATATTTTTCTTCTTTTTGGTCAAGATTTCCACCCAGCACATGTTTTGGCTGGTTTCCATCGAAATACATTACCTGCACATCTGCTAACCAGTGTCACACTTCTATAGCACTGTTCACACTGGTTCCTCCCATCACCTACACAATCTCCCTTTAAACGCAGTTACCTCAAAGACTGACTGAGCTGTCTGCAGTTGTTGCTAACAGTGCTGCAGAGTTTTCTTTTCAAAGCCAGTTCAGGGAGCTCAGCCAGAGTTATATACATGCAGCACATACGAAAGCCCATTCCCAGCGTTTCAATGCTCCTTGTTTAGCACAGTAGCATCATTTGGATCAGCTCGGTATCTCTGAGCCAACTTTTCATTTCACTTATTTCTGCTGCTGGAAAAAGTATTTTATTCGATCAGTGTTCCAGTCACCCACGTGTGAAACAGAAATTCCTAACTGGATAACCCTGATTCCAAGAGTGGGCTATCCCACTGCATCTCATTTTCCACTTAAACCTAAAGATAAGAGACAGACTGGGACTCAGTGTGTGGGAGAAAGAGCTAGCAAAAATACATGTCTATTTAGACACCAAGATCTTCATGTTGGCCGTGTTAATAAAATCCAGTGACGTCAGATGAAGCCTGTGGAATTCCATTATCCATGCCAATTGAAGATCTGTTCCACCTCTTGAGTTTGCATGGGGATGGTCGTACTTGATAAAGGAATATGGGCAAATGTGCCACTTTCTTAAACATCATCAAGCAAATAAACAAAATACTGGAAGCTGTATGTATCTTCAAAATTAAAACCAGCTCATTGGCATCTGAAAGCAGGTTTTCCTAACTAGGTAAGCCAAGCGAGGTCACTGATTTCTATGGTAGGTTCTAGGCAGAAGACTCTTAAATTATATTTTGGAGACATCTGGAGCTAATTGCCAAGAACTTACATTAATGAAATCAGATACTGCTGTTGAACACCTGGTACAGATATCCTTCATGGCCTTGCATTCCTCTGGTCTTATACCCCTTTGTTTACCTTCAGGTTTGCTATTTTCTTTTGACAGGCCATAAGAGCCTGAACATAACTAACCAATACTCAAGTACTCTTAAAAATCACGCATCTGCCAATGTTTGAGATGACAATACTTATCATGTTGTGGGTACAGCCTTGACATGTGTGCAAAAGAAAAAAAAATATGAATCGAAGCAGAAAGTACATTTAGAAATGTGTCTAATTTCACCTGTCTGTCCTTCTAGCCAAAAAAAGACTCCCAAACCTGCAAATCAGATAAAAGCAGTCCTATTATTTCAGCCACATGAATATCAGAAACCATGCAACATCAAGGCAGGCTCTAGTTACACTGAGATCAGAAATACTTAGTAACATCTGCTTTGCAATACTGCTTTTCTATTGATTATCTTACATCATACCAAAAGATACAAGATAATAATAATCACCATGTCACTAAACGTTAGGCTAGCTTAGGTACTAAGGAATGTGCACACAATTCCCTTGGAAAGCACCTGAATTTTTTTCAGTTATGTTTCCCGTACAAACTTTTTGCTATAGACTTTATGGAATAACTGTGATCTTTATATACATACGTACCTCATGTACATGATATGCCACTGTGCCACATCAATGCTTTAGGAAAAAGCAGCCATACTTGCACTACCTGTAACCGCATAACTGGAACTTAGCAGGGCTTCCTTCCCCTCTGCACTTCCCAAGCGTTCATATTTTAGCCCCAGGTCACCCACTGAAGTACAGTACAATTATGCTTATCCATTTTAAACTTCACACTTCGGAACCTGAGGAGTGAACTGTTTCCAGGCATCGGACATAACACCTGATCATTAGAAACAGCTCCACTTCAGCCACTTACTTGGCAGTGTCAGCTCCGCTGGTTATGAGGGTGTTAATCAAAAGCTCATGTCCGTATCTTGCAGCCACGTGCAGAGGGGTGTTACCATCCTTATCAACGCAGTCGATTTCCCCTCCTGCAAAAGACATTTTCATACAGTTTAACACTGGAAGGTTAAGCATGAACCAGGGGCCACAAACATTATTTCTCTCTAGAGAATGCAGCATAAGCAGTCCAGCCAGAGACATTGAATTCAGAGACCGAGAAGCAACACAAAGCAAGCTGTCAGCCACTGGTACTGAACGTGGTCTGACAGCAGCATTTTCACCTCCCTCTCCAGCAGCAGCATTTTCCCCCCTCCCCAAAGTGGTGGGTGAAAGTGGTGGGAAACAGGAGAACAGGATGACATACAATGGTCAAGTACATCATTCAGACTTGCTCCTCATCTAAAGGTACAAACAGATGCCTTGAATTAAAGTAAAAAAAAAAATAAACTGCTAAAACTCTGCCCTGATTCGTAAAGACACTGCCACTGAACCTTACCTGTAAGACAACAAAGTTAAGTAGAGTTCATTCAAGAGGCCAACAGGAACACACCGCAAACAGCAAGCGTGTTCTGTGCTTTCTCTGTGTCTTACAAAAGAACAACCAAACAGTGCTTAAGTAGAACTTTTCCTCTTGCAATTTAAGCCTGTCATCTCATGTTTTATTCTCATAAGCAGGAAAAATAGATTATTTCTTCTTTACTGCAGCTTTTCACCATGCAAAGATTGCTGTCAAGTCCTTCTTTTCTTTTTGGACCAAGGAACTGTAATTTTTTTCAGTCTGTCCTCCTAAGTCAGGTTTGTTGCACTCCAACTATTCTCGTCCTTCCCTAGTCCTCTCCAGCTGGCCCACATTCTTCTGCAAGTAAAATGTCAAAAGCCAGAAACAGTACTACAGCTGACGTCTCCCAACGCTGAGTTGAGCAAAAGGATTACTTCATGCCTGCTGGCTACTCTCCTATCTCTACACTCCTGTACATTGTACAGCACCATGTACGTTGTTGATTATTTTTTTTTAAGCACCATGACACTGTTGATTTGTGGTCAACAAGCTTCTGATCCTCTGTAAACCCCAGGTCCTTACTTGAGGAGCCTTACTGTAAACACCTGGCTGTTGCCATTCCGAACTTGTCGAAATGATACTCCTGCCTGTCTGGGGGATCTTTCCTTTGCTTCGCTTGCATTATAATGTCTGTCTCCAATTTCACAGGATCGTTTTCCATTCTGACTCCATGTTCTGTCAAACTAAGTCTCCCAACTTCATGTTTTCTCCAAATGTTAAAAGCACATTTTCTATTCCACTATTCAAGCTGTTAATGAAAATACGGATAGTTCCAGACCCCGGAGGGAAACTGAAAACCCCCTCACTACACCTTCCATTTCAACAATCCATGTATTACTAACCTCTGAGTGTAGTTTTTCAACTAGTTATGCACCAACACTGTAATATATTAATACTCCACTAGTTTGCTGTGAGAATACTTCATGAAAGCATGTAAAAAGTCATGCTAACATCAGGATATGGTAATATTTACTGCATGTCCACTATTCACAAGAGATAACAGGCCATAACTGCAACAAGAAAAGTTCTAGTAAAGCACTACACAGTATTTTCTTACAGTAAATAAAGGTCAGTGAAATGCCAGATCAGGTTCCCTGGAGCCTTCACCAGCGGAGGTGTCCACAATCATCACCTGCCCACAGAAAACTCAGAGGATTGTGCTGTGTTCAGAAAGCCTATTACCCTGGTGTAGAAGGGAATTATAATGTTGCAGCATCTTTTACTCTTGAGAAATCTATGCCAGATATTGCCCACTGCTCCCTAAGTGTTTATAAACAGTTTGTTCATTCGCTCATTTCAGAATTTTGGCTGACCTGTGTAAGATTTCCCAACTTTTCTTTTTCCCCATTTTTAAAAATAGGTATCACATTTGCAACTTTCCAATTTTAAGGTAATCCATTCTTCCCCTACAAGTCGCTAGAGACAGCAGCCAGAAATTGAGACATCATTAAGTACTGCAGAATGAATCTCCATTTCTTTAAATCATTGACATTTCTCTCTTCCACAATATTCCCTGGCAATGAGGCATAAAGTCACTTGCAATCAGACCTGTGTACAATACTAAAATTAGTGGGGCAGCAAATGAAGAAAGTGAAGAAGTGAAAACCACATAACTTGAAGAGGAATAGAGAGGCGTGAAGGACAGATAAACTGCCAGTCCTTTCACACACAAATCCAACCGACAGCAAACAACAGCTGTAAGTCAGAAAGCATATTTGACTAGGCAACTAAAAATTGCATTAAAGCACAGTTTCTTCCAGTTTGTCCAAACTTCTTTTATTATTACTATTTCATTTATCCAAGGAGCGATATGACAACAATTTGCATGATGACCTGAAAGAAGAATAATGTACTGAAGACCTCCATTTTAAAATAAAATCTGGTGTAAATGTGTCATTACATTTACAGCATAACTGTTCAGTCATCTTCAACACCTCACGCTTAAATTCCAAGGTTAGGATTTTGGAAAACAAACGAAAAAACCAACCAACCAACCAACCCAGCCCATCCTGACTGGTATAGTGGCTAAAGCTGGGAAGCATAAGTAAAACAATCAGTAACAGCAACCTCTGTCAATCAGAAACAGGCCTCTACCAGATCTCCAACAATAATATTTGTTATACTCTGTAGTATTCTTGGACAAAAGAGATACCTGATAAATGACTGATCATCAGGAATGCTGGCTATGCCAGAACAAACAAGGTGGTGCTGGCCCACCCTCCTGAGTATTTATTCAACACTTAATGAAGACAGCAGCGAGCAGTGGAGCTAAGGGAGGTGAGAGAAGTACAGCTGATGAGTGGAGGGTAGAGAAAATGGGCTGAGCTCTAAGAACACCAGGGAACCTCCCATGGGAAGACAACTAGAAACTTTTTCTTTTTTTAGTTTTTAAATAATTTTAGAAAGAAAGTTGTGCTTGCTTCTCAGCAGAAAAAAGAAAAAAAAAGACCTAAATACGTCTTTGAATTCTTGTTTTGACATTAAGAATGACAACAGACCAGCTGGACCACCACTGGCTGGAGGCTTATGGGATTTTGTTAACAACCAAAATCTCAACTTGTCATGACACACTGGAATGAGAGCTGTCAGCGCAGCTCAAAGCCAGAAATTGATGGAGAGAGCTAAGCAGCTCTCAGAGCAGTCTTTTGGCACTCTGCATCAGAACAACTAAAAATTGCAACCTCAGAAATACCTAATCTTTTGGAGAGTTGTTGAACAGGCTCAGAAACTCACCATTCTGAATGAGGGTCTGCGACCGTGTGAACCTCCCATGGACAGCTGTCATGTGCAGTGGGCTCTTCCCATCCTTACTCTGACAGAAACAAAACATAAAAACAACCATTTAGCACATAAAGCACTGGTAAAATTTGAAGTGTCTCAGCTCAACATCCAACAGCTATTCTTCAGATAAAACCTCCACTGGATTCAAAAGTCTATTGGACTGAATCTATACATGATGGTAAATGCAGAAGGTATAAGTATATAAGTAAAACTCAGCAATAAGTAGAAAATGGGCTGGAGTGAAGCCTGTCCTTACAGCCTGGCTGTATGCAATACCTGCTAGAAACCTAGAGATACTACTCTTGAATATTATTTTTAAGTAACATTTCCCATTCAGTCATTATTTTCCCTAACCCTTGTAACGAGGGAAATAACAGCAAAGGAACCAGAAAGCTAAGTAGGAGCAGTCTCTGAGAGATTCAAGAACTATATCCCGTTTGTCAATTTGCATTTTATAGATACATCCCAGAGTAAAAGCCACTCTATTAAAAAGGTTTGGTTAATAAGTTTCCACACAATCAAAAATAGGATGTCTACAAAAGACCATCAGAAAACAGGGAGAGCATATGAAAGGAAAGGTGCAATGAGTAGAGATCAATGGTTTGAGTTCTAGAGAAAGAAACTGAGACTGGGGAAGCCAAGGAGCTGAGAAAATAGCAAGGGAAGGGTACCAGCCTCATTACATGCATCACTTCATGTTTACTGGCACGGAGTTTCACGTTCATTGGCAAGCACAATCCCTAATTTCATTTTAATAATTCTGTGTTTAAATAGTGCACTGACTATTCACTGATCTCAAGGGACTTGCCAGAGGTGTTAAGTGCTACGAGACCAGTTTTACAGATGGGAAACTGAAACACACAGAATTTAAAGTACAAATCTTTAGTCAAAGATCAAAGTCAATCAATAGTCAAAATCTTATATGAACTCGGAGATCTCAAGTCTTCTAGTAACTACCAGTACCCTCTGTTGGATAGCAGCAGGTCCCTTTCAACTTCATCAAGATGTGTCAGTTGTATCTCAAGAGCATTCAGATATCCTAAACAGAATCAAACTTTGTAAACTCAGGCTCTAGAATAGGTAAACAAATAACTTTCAGTTCTTACTTCCCCAGGAAAGTCAAAAGGAACTTTTTAGAATCAAGTTTAATTAAATCCATATTGTAGAGGGAAGGAAAACACCAGAAAGGAATAGTTCCTTCACTGGTCACCACTCCCTGAGATAACATTTTAACAGAGCTCCTGGGACTATATTTTAGTAGTGGTTCATGCCTTCAGGAGAGTGGCTGGCCTAGATTTTAAGGCTGTCATTATATTTATCAAGGCACTGAGAGCTCCTCTGCTGGGAAGTAATCTCATCCAAGCAGTTTAATGATCAACGTTCTCAGCGTCACTCTACTTCCATCAAGGATTTAAAGCCATGCTGTACTCATTGTTATAGTTTCCAGTCTCCTGAGGTGGGCAAAATAAGATAAAGTAAAACTGAAGAGCTGCAATGCAAGTTTTACCTGAATGTTGACGTCTGCCCCATTATTCACCAGCAGTTCAAGACACAGTGCTCCATGAGTGGAGGCAGCAGCAAAATGCAAGGGAGTGAATCCGTTATTATTAGGCTGATTTACATTAGCACCATAGTCAATCAGCTCATTAACAACAGAATCCTGACCATTGTAACAGGCAATGTGAAGTGCAGTATTTCCATAGATGTTCATTTCATCAATCTAAAACGAGACAAGGAGACACAGTTAAAATTACAGACATCAACTTACCGTTTTACATAATGCATCACATACTACAAATGGAAATAGCTGGAGGCTTGAACTGTCATAGGGTATATTTCTCACCAGAAAATTTCATTGACAAAAATATATTCCCAGAGAGCTTAATTTGGAATGCTTTACCTTTACTATTATTAACTTTTTATCCTACTGGCAATTTCTAAAAGCCAGTGTGAAACCTAAAGCCGATAGCAGGACTATGTAATGATGATAATGATGAAAAAAGTCCTAACAAGATGGAAAGCTTTTACATATAAGTGGGAAAGTAGGATAAATAAAAAGCTCACAATCTTTATTAAAAAAAAAAAATTAAAACATTGACTATTTCATTTTTGTGAACAGAATCAGGCTTAAGACCTCTTTCCACAGAATTCTTTTCAGAAGGCAGTGAAGGTGTCTGAGTGAAGGGAAGGTGAAACTACAGCCATTTACACTTCAACAAGAAACCACTTTCAGTAGCTCAGTATTATAAAGATGTAATTACGATTATGTTACTTCTTGACGTCTGGCTTAGTATTCAACTGCTGTTCTGTAAAATAGGACAAGACGGATTGTACAAAAGACTTGGGGATGACGTGAATACTCTTCCACAAAACACAGGCGTCTCAAAGATCATATCCCCAGTGGTGGACAATGTGGAAGTTAAAGGTAGTTATTAGCATAGTACTGCTAATAACAGGAAACGCCTATTCCCCTTCAACTTCACAGTCAACAGCCTGTGAACACAGACTTCTGACATTTTTTTGGCAGGTCAACTCGGCTGGTTATAAAGCTGGCAAATGCAATGGCTTTATCTGACATCTCTGATGAACCATTGCAGGCTCTTCTGGTCATGTCACTGCTGCTTTGAACCACTGAGTTGACAATATTACACTAAGAGAAGTCTGTGCCCTGAAAAAAAGTTCTTTTCCAGAGTGAAAATAATCCTTCTCCTTCCCTCCGTCAGCTACAGAGGAAATACAGGTTCCTAAATTTAAACAACTTGAACTGCAGTTTAGTAAAGTACGCAGTGTTGAGAACAACCGCTCATCATATCAAAGAGAATGCCGAGCCAAGGGAAATTTCATTATTCCATCTTCCTCTGCAGGAACAGCATATATTTCCTGATTTCTTCAGCAAGGTAGCTTGCAATTTACTGTCCATACCAGGCATTTTTTATTCCAGATTGTTTCCTGCTCTTGAACTCATAAGCCACATGAAGCACAAAGGTTCTTTCATGGTCCAGAAAATGGGAACTATTGTCTTTAAAAGCTCTGCCAATGTCTGCAGCAGCATCCATAAGAAAGGAGTATCTCCACATAGAGAGAAACATGGAAGCCACAAAGAGCACGTTATCACGTACCTCTACCCCCAGGTTAAGGAGGTGTTTCACAATGTTAATCTGCCCATTGGATGCAGCTGCATGAAGTGGGGTGTAACCCTTCTTGTCTTTACAAGTCACCTCTGCACCATGATTAATCAGCAAGGCAACAACTTCCAGGTGACCTTCAAAAGATGAGAGAGAGTAATCAATGAGTATACCATCCTACAGCATCACTTCTCCCAGATTACTGCTTTCTTGCTAATGAACTGCCCCTTTCGTTGGTGTTTCACAATGCTCCTACAGTTTTAGGAGGGGGAAGAAAAAAAAAAAATTTTCGTAAATATTCTTAATCCTAGCTCCAGGCCTTGTCAAGAAATCCACGCAATACGCATTCACCTTCACCAGATGTGTTAAAATTCTCTTTACTGACTTAGTTTTCCAGTCATTAAAAGAACAAAACCTCACCTCTTCCCCATTTATTTTTCTAAAATTAAGAAGTTTGTGGTTTATTCTCCGTGTTCCAGGAAGAACAGAGCACAGGAGCGTGACAATACAAATCTCCCAAAACAGCATCTTGTTGATGCCATCTGCAGATACAATTGCTAACACTGGTCATTTTTTGTTAGCAATACAAAATAACTTTAATAAATGATAAAATGATGGTATCCTCTTCTCCAGCACAATCGAGGACACAGAAAAAAAGTGAATGCAGAATCTGATCCAAAGCCTACCAATACAAACACAAGATTTTCTACTGAATCCACTGATCTTTGTATCAGGTTTTTGGCTCTCCAAAGCTGTATCATTAACACAAAACTCTGCAAGAAATCCTGAATATAGGTCTAAAAATGTTTCAACCTGAACTTATTGTCTATACACACATACTTAGTCTGCAAACTCAAATAATTGCCTCAAGAGTCACGCAGATTGAGAGCTGACTGCCAGATGAATGGGACATCTGTCTTCAGGAGTGAAATCCCTACCCCTGAATTAAGATCTCCCTACAGAACACAGGGGAAGAGCTGAGCACCTCAAAATGCAACTTATAACCCTCCTGTATCTTCAGTTTCCTCCTCTCCCTGAAAGTTTCAAATCTGGCCTGCCTTCCCAGATAGTGCCCTAACCACCAAAATTAAATCAAGGCTAACTGAGGAGTAGACCTTATTGCTTCATGTCGAAGCAGAGCTGGCTGTCTTAGAATAATTTGTTCTGTCAAACACCATATAACGTTGTGCATCACCTGAGCTGTACAGCACTTTCATGACAGAGGCAGCTTTTGGTGATGTGCAGGACCTGGGACACTTTACGGACAAAGTCCAAAGTGCCCAAAGATATGTAACCAGTCAAGAAATTACAAGAGAATTTACAGGATAAGATACTCAGATCTCATTATTTAAATTCTGTCCAAATTACACTAGAGACTCCTAAATCCCATTGCTAATTTAGACCTTAAATGTTATCTAAACATTTTGAAAAGCACATCATAAATTCGTGAAAAGAATGAAGAGCAAAAGAAATGTGGAGTTGCACAGCACAGTGTAAAAGCCTTTCACTTTTACATAGTGGAGTTCAAAGCTCACTAGCTCAAAAGCCAAATCACATTCGTTGGCAAGAGTCTTTCCATCTGTCCGTGCCTATCAAAAAAACCCACAATATGCTTTTCTCACAGTTTGAAGTCTCCTATTATCTCATTTCCAAAAGTGCCAGGATTAAAATTAAGAATTTGACAGGTGAGATGAAAGAGCTCCTGGCAGAGGGCACACAACACTTCATGAACTATGATCTGGAATACACTGCATGGCCAGCATGAAAGCTCTTGAACAGGAGTGACCAGTATCACAGGCAATCTTGTTTTAGCATTTTTAAATCATAATAATTCACAATGAGACATTTTCCTTTAACTTGAAAGGAATAATAAGGTCAATCGATTTATTCAAGTAGTATTTGGTAATACCACTGATGTCCTGAACAGATGAATCAGTTGCTCTTGTCCACTCTAGAATAAAAGATGACAATTTGCTCCTAACAGGAGGAAAGGCTATGAAGCACTTCCTAACAATAGCATAACTTAGCTACTTATAAACAGAGATAAACAGCAAAATTTATGATTGTATTTATCTGCATTTTATATAAAGTAGTTTTTAGCAAAAAAAAAAAAGAAAGAGCCACAAACATAATCTGTATTTTGTCAAGCCCAAACATACTTTAGGCTGGACTTAAGAGTCACGGTGAAAAAAAAGGGAAAAAAAAAAAAAGGAAAAAAGCAACACAAAAAGCTCACATTAATTGTCTTTAAAAGGAAAGCACAGCCAAGTCCTCACCAGCTGCAAAATCGTAAATGGACACTGTGTATTTAGATCGGCTGAACCCTTCCTTCTTCAGGGTAACTACAGCACTCACTTTCCATGGCCTGGTCTGCTCTTGTCCATTTTAAAACATGTTGTTGGCTTGTCAACAGGAAGTTAAAAAGAAGGAGCAACAGCCCGAGCCTTACCCATGTACGCTGCCCAGTGAAGAGCTCTTCTGTCCTTTTTGTCAAAAGCATTGATGTTTGCCCCCTTGGCTAAGAGCAAGTTCACCATCTAGAAATAACAACAGCAAGTAAGCCAACCCTGTAGGTCACACACTCGATAACCTATTCATCATTTCATCTTCATATTCCATAGTCATCATTCTAGCAATAAAGTTAGGATCTCAAAATCCTGCTTTTGAGTGATAAATTCGTGAACTACACAAATACTGTTCGAAGCTGTGTGCATTAATGACAAGGACTGGTGACGGTCACAAGTAACCAGAACAAGTTCTGTGTCCACAGATTTGGCTGAGAGCACGCAGGGCACTGCTACTCCAGTGTGCTTCAAACTGAGCTTGGCAAACAACCTGGAAGAGAAACAGGCCTGGAAGAGAAACATTGCTCTAAGTTAAGACCAATTTAAGGGGGTTTCTTGTGGATTGGGACAAGATTCCTCCAGACTGGTGAGGTAACAAATCCTAGTATCTGCCTGATCTTTCAACAAGGAGCGTCAATTTCTTAGCATGGCACAGTGATTTTCATTAAGTTCCCAGGTGCCTATGGCAGTGTGGATGGGCACCAGGCTGCTTTGCATATGACGCTGGCTCTTTAGATAGCATCACTAAGAGGTGAAAAGCTGCCTTCCCCATTGCCTATCATCCAACGTTAAAGGTAAGAAAAATCAGGAAAAAAGAGACAGAAAACTAAATGGAAAACACATTCAACAGCTGTCTTTTCCAGCAAAACATTCTAAAATCATAAATTACAGAGCAGCACAATCGTCGTCTTCTCATACACTGCTTTGCCACAGTAAAGAGATCAGCTAACAGCATATATTCAGTTAACGTTTCTGATACTTTCTATCCAAAAGCTCAGGAGCTTTAGGTTATGATGGTTAGACTCAAGCATTACTATCTTTTTCCTACAGTGCAGTATTTTAAAGGCCGAACATCATAATTGTTTTACAGGAACCACAATTCCTCTTCCTTCCTTTAATTATAGTACAGCTGATCAACATTTGCTGACAGAATCCTACTCTTTCACTCAAAGTTTTTATTCAATACCTAGATCTTCAGGTGTGGAACGGGCAAATGAGGATCCTTTCACCCAGATCTAAACACACTAGCAAAACCCTTTACATACGGGCTTTATTTACAAGCGTGTTTTTTCATATAGAAGTAGTAATTAGACTAGAAGGGTTTGCTTGTGTAAGATAAGTAGAAAAAACAGAAGCACATTTTCCAGAAGACTAATTAGAAAAGCAGACTGACTGGATCTCACACAGCTGAACATTTCTTCAGTATGAAATGAATCCCCCAGTTTTCCTTTCTTTCCATTATGCTGCTCTTATTTTCACAGGCAGTCAAGCTCAAAAGAGCCAAGCACACACTTGAGCTGCCAGAGCCACTGGTGCAACCAGCTCTCCAAGTTTGCATGCACACTTGCATGCCGGCTTTCTACAAGTACTTTCCAGCCATTCTTTCATTTCTGCAGGTAGGAAACCTGGCACACAGTTTGGAAAACAGCTGAATGATAGGAATTGTGGGGGGAGGGGATATGGGGCTCCATCTAGACCCAGCCACAGCAAGCCAACTGTTTGAACCAGGAAAATAAATCACAGAATCATAGAACAGTTTGAGTTGGAAAGGACCTTAAAGATCATCTAGTTCCACCCCCCCTGCCATGGGCAGGGACACCTCCCACTAGACCAGGCTGCTCAAAGCCCCATCCAGCCTGGCCTTGAACACCTCCAGGGATGGGGCATCCACAGCTTCTCTGGGCAACCTGTTCCAGTGCCTCACCACCCTCACAGTGAAGAATTTCTTCCTAATACCTAATCTAAATCTACCCTCTTCCAGTTTGAAACTGTTACCCCTCGTCCTATCATTACACTGCCTGATAAAGAGTCCCTCCCCATCCTTCCTGTAGGCCCCCTTCAGGTACCAGAAGGCTGCTGTAAGGTCTCCCCAGAGCCTTCTCTTCTCCAGGCTGAACAACCCCAACTCTCTCAGCCTGTCTTCAAAGGAGAGGTGCTCCAGCCCTTGGATCATTTTTGCGGCCCTCCTCTGGACTCGCTTACGTTGGGGTCCCCAGAGCTGGACGCATTACTCCAGGTGGGGTCTCACAAGAGCAGGATCACCTCCCTCGACTATCAATTACACACGTAAACAACTCACCTCAATGTGGCCATTCAGAGCTGCATGGTGCAACGCTGTCCGCCCGCCGCGGTCAGAGACATTGACACTGCTCAGCATGGGGATGATGACTTCCGCACACTTCACTGCCTTGTTTGCAGCAGCCACGTGCAATGGTGTCTGCCAGTTCTTGTCCCGAGCATTGACATCGGCTGAGTGCTTAATCAATACTTGCACTGCTTCCTGCAACAGCAACAGTTATACCCATAAACAAGCACTTTGAATAAATGCCCACGTTCCTGACAGCTTGGTGATATTACCTATCCATATTACTTATGCATAGCGGACATGGCCAGGAGGAGGGAAAGAGAACAACATTTATCTAAACAACCTCCCAGGTTAGAGAAATGGTATTGTTGATTCAAATGCCACCTTTCCTGTCATTTAGAGCAGTGTCCTCACAATCAAAATTTCCCAATTGGATTTTTAGGACATGCAAAGCTGCCTACGCTCAACCTGTTCGGTTGATTAACCTTCAGTATCTCAGTCATCATAACTGTGCTCTCATTGAAGAGATGAATTTATTCATTTGAGCTCACTGTTATACAAATTATTTAAAAAATGAAAAGCATAGCAAATTGCTCTAAGTTTTATTTGTAAACAGGAAAAAGGAGAAAATAAAACAGAATATGTGAAAATAAAATTTTAGCTTTGCAAAAACATGAGAATCACAGCCAAGGGTTGATGCTGGTGTCCCCAAGTTAGCATTAGCATTCCTTCCCTCCCTGAGGGCTGAGCACAGGCCAAGAACCTTCACTGCAACATCCATTCTGTCAGCCTGAGACCAAACAACATCTTTTAAGGTTAATTTTGTTGGTTAGAAGTGAATATTTCCCAGTGAGAAAACGTACTGTTCTCTCTTGAGAGACTGTCTCACTAGAGAATTCACAACCCGTTCTTTTCTGCCTCTACTCACGCATCTGCCCTTATGCAAGTCAAATGAAAAAAAAAAAAAAGACTCTCTCAAAATTACATTTTGTTTCTTCTGCCTTTTTTTCCCCCCACAAAAAAAACAAAATACAAAGGAGCCACCGGGACACAGTAGCCTTGTCTGCGAATTACAACTCACAGCTGGTAAGTGGGAGAGTCCTGGTCCTACATAGTACCTTATTCTTTTTCACATAAACTGAAAAGTTTTCTGGTAAGCCCAGCCAAAATTTTATTAATGAATAACAAACACATACAGTGTGTTTAAATAGCACTTTTGTACCTAGAATGGCCCAGGAGAGTGCCTGCAGTCTGTATCAACAATACATCCATTACTAGGAGTTTTAGTTCTTTGTCCTCAACCGATCTCAGCAATTTCATTTTCCACAGCCATCTCACAAACTGTCCTCTAACAGATTTGTTCACTTAGTGACATTGCAACCCTTACAGCACCAGTAATGATATATCACTGTTGATGTCTCAATAGGATTTTCTTTTTTTAAATTACAGGCCTACTACTTTAAAAGTCATTTAAATGGAATTCACTGGAGACCTACCCAGCTGGGACATGAAGTCTGCAGGAAAATTCATGCACTTTGACTCTTAAGGAAGGAAGGAAGAAGTTAAAGGAGAATTTTTAGAAGTAAATAGTAAGGTCTGAAAAATCTAAGCTAAAATTAATTAGCCTTTTGAAAAAAAAATTTATACATTTTTGTTTACTTCTGCAAGTCTGCTGCTCTATCAGATTTGGGATTAAAGTGTTAAAAACCTTATGAAGAAGTTTTAATTTTATTGCTTTTGAGAGCACGAGCTTTTTATTAACATAATTTCTACACATGCATGAAGTCCACAGCTATGGTGTAAGCCTCTATATTCTGTGTCTCTAGCTATCCAAAGTTATCAGAGTGACATCTCTTCGCTTTTTCAAACCATGTAAGGCTGAAAGCTGATACATCCATTATCAGTCCTGCACAGACACATCTGAGGGTTGTTGGTTTGTAAATAAACATTTAAATCTCTAAAGCCCACTTGAAGAATCATTAAGACTTAAGTAAAAACGCGTTCATGCTTTTAATCAATCTATAAAAGGGTGCAAGAAGACAGCTTCTGAATCCTGTGAAAGCTTCATATTAAAAGATGAATAATAAAACTTTAAACATGTAGGTGATCATTCTAAAAGCAACTGTGCTCACGGGAACTTCAAAAAACACACCAAGTCCTACTGGTCAACTTCTGGACCATGAGTTCGTCTCCTACTATTAACGTGAACTATGAATTCACCTACTGCTATCTACTACTATCATTATCAGTTTCATCCTGTTATACTGAAGCTGCACATTTGTTAGCTTGTGTAATGAAGTAAAAGCAGCACTGAAAGAGCCTCAAAACGCTGAATCTTGTTTCAAAATTATTACCAATAGTAGCTATTATCATATAAAAAAAAAAAAACAATGAAAAAAGACCAGGAGAAAAAACCTATGTGTTTTTTTCTTAAATACATGGCAGACCACGAAAAGGCATCAGAGGCTGGTGCCTTCCCCTGCTGCCTCACTGCTGCACCTGGGTGCTTGCTTTGAGGTACCAGAACCGCCGGCACAATGGAAGACAGTTTCTCATTGTGCAATTGGCCTTCAGCTGACGAAGAGTTAAAGATGAGACACAAACCCACAGAAAGACATACATTTTCTGTTAGGACTGTCACGGACAATAAATATCATGTACTCTGACACATCCAAAAAAAAAGAAACCAAGCACGCTGCAATTCCTGCATCAGAAAGATTGTGGCTGGTTTTTAAGGTTCAAGTCTGACCTTTGTTTTCCAACACGGCTTTTTGTATTTTGCCTCATTACAGCATTCATATTCTATCAGATATTCCTTTCAGAGGGTTTCAGCGGATGCCAGCAGCTGGGAAGCTCAGCCAGCAGCCAAACAATGCCTGAGTTCAGAAGCGAGCCCAGGATTCCTGCCTCCAGGCTTGGCAAGAGCTGGGACTGTTACGGAGGTGATTCAAGTCCATCAGTCTCTGGAAGACAGCCACCCTCTGTCTCTTTTACAACCCCTCCCCTCACCCCCAGCAGCCAATTCGGTCTGCAGTTGGGCTCACTGTTAACTGCGTATTAGGAGGATAAAAGTATACAGGGAGGTCCAAAATGGAAAGCCAAGAATAATGGTGCAGTTGAAAACACAGTCATGCCTCAGCTGCATTCCTGATAGTTACTGCTGCTCCTTTTTAAGATAGCAATGGAAGAAGTACAACATGATGCCAGAAGATTTCCAGTTGTCAAGCCGAAGAAATATGGGCTAACCCTCCTTTTTGCATGAATTAAATGTATTAACAGAAAACCTAATGGATGCCTTGAAATGCAATTAACCAAAACAAAATACGTGGTAATACGTGTTGGATCACATCCACATCCACTCCCTTCTGGCACACGCACAGCCTGCACACATCCATATGCATTTATTCCTCTTTATTTCACCACTTGAAGATGATGTGGCCACTGTAGACCACTGTGGACTCTATCCCACTTCAGTCCTGGTCACCCACTCCAGCTGACGGTTGCTCAATATGACTTGCTATGGAAACGTAAGGCATTTCACAGGGCAAAAATCAACCACATTATGGCTCAAAAGCAGCTATAACTAACGCGTAAAAGCTGGCCTCCAGCTGCAATGCTGAAGGCCTTGCATACAGAAAATGCTTTCCCTGTTTGTGTCACCGTGCTATGTCCTACGGTTCTCAATGGTTTGATTTTCCCCTCAGCATGTAGTTTACGTGCAAAAGCAGAGTAATCAAATCTTACTCACTTCACTTCTTGAAGCAACTGCTCGATGGAGAGGAGTCAGCCACATATTGTCCTTGGCATTAACACGAGCGCCTGCAAACAAACAGCAGAGGTTACATCCATGCCTTGGGTGCCACAGCGAAAGCCTTGCCCAGCTGTTTCCTAGTAACAAGAGCTGAGCCGTATGTGGTACCCTCAGCGCTTCCCACGACTCGCTGGGCACCCTGTTCACCTTGGAAATGCATTTCCAGACCCTGGATAGATAGGAGCTGAAGTGTGATTCAGAAAGAAAGGAACTGGACAGGTCCGACTATTATCAGGAATAGCTTTGTTTACAGGACACAAGAGAAGCAAGATTTGTTGTAGGGGATTACGTATGTATGTATGTATGTACATGTATGTCTATGTAGATGCATTTTTTTTAGTTCAACTGATACAGCTGGGGGGAAAAAGCAAGCCTTTGCTCAGAGCTCTGCTGCTGTCTGCAGACATCATGAAGGGAACGAGCCCGAACAACCGTCTCTTGTTTCCAGCTCCACCAGGCAGACCACTAAAAGATGTAAATGCTTCCCTGCTTCACAAATCTTGCTGGGATGAAGAAAACAGGACTGGGAAATGCTCAGGTTGAGGAAGAAATTGGGCACTTAACTCCCTCAGCTTCTGTGGGTGTTATTCAGCAAACATCAGAAGAAGAGGGATGAAGGAGACTATCCATTTGCCTTCTGTGCGGTTCAGCGCTGATGTGCACTCCGACAAAGAGGATGGGTTCGGGGTGGCTTGCCAGAATAAAGGATAAAGAAGGATATTTAACAACTACAGCGGTGCTGGTTGACTGCAGACAAAAAAAAAAAAAAAAAAAAAAAAAAAAAAAAAAAAAAAAAAAACCAGGATCCTGTACATTTGTGTGATAAAACAGATTTGTTCGAAAGAAATATTAAAGCTATTCACCGATGTGATACCCTCAAAAGGAAATCTAGTGAAAAGTACTAGAGAAACTAATTTTAAAAAGAGCTTAACCTGAAAATGTTGTACCTCTCAGGTCTGAGGTAGCAGTACTGGTCTGAGAAGACTGGCACATGCAGAAAAATTCGAGAGAAGCACAAGTGTCATGCACATAGCCTGGATGAGCCTCTAAACTTCACGAACAAAGGGATTCATAAGCTTCATTTTGCATCGTAACTTAAGTGCATACAAAAGCTCACAATTAATAAATCACACTCTCTGAATCAGAAGTACTTTCCGAGAGCCATTTCTCAAGAATATTAAGGTGCTTGCCTCTGAATCAGTGATTACTGGGAATTGTGCTAGACAATCAGAGAAGAAACAAGTTTTTTCATATTTCCACAAGTTGGGATATAATTTTTTGACTGCAAGAGAAAGAAAGCCACTTTCATAACTGCTGTAACAATTAGAGGTAATCCGCCGAACTCAAGAACTCAACTCAGAACCTAGTACCTGCTGGTACAACCTGCCCTCTGGAAAAACTCTTTAGAAAAGACAACAATTTCAAAGGGTTTTCTAATGAACCTGTCTAAGCAAGGAAGCTGTTAAGCTTCTTTTGTCTTCATGAGAAGGCCATTACGGTTGATGTAGGTTAGTATCCTGCCCTTTGCCTACGCTGCCCTAGGCTCTAGAGACACTGAGGGCAACAACCCCATCCACCTGACAGACAGGACTCCAAGGCACCTTACGTTGTTATACTGTTTTGGCCTGATAGAGGTCATGAGGATGCAAAACACCTAGATGACTTCCTAATGATTGGCACAAAATACCTCTTTTAGGGTTTAGAAATTTATTTTGTATTTGCCTTGGCTTTTTGCCGTATGTTCTTACCTAAGGTTTCTTTTGGCTTATCTCCACCCATTCAGTAACTCCTACAAGCAGATGGTTGCAAATTGGAAAGGCTAATGTGTGGAGTATCAGAGTGTGACAAACATCATTCCTCAGTCTTCAACAACTCCAGTGGCATTGGTGAATATGAAGACGATTAGAAAACCTCGGGAAGTGTCTCCATCAGTAGCTATTCATGCCTTTCACTGATCCACTTACCCTTTGAGAAACTGGAATAGTTGCCAAGAAAACAGCTAAAGAAAATCATATAAGCAAAACAATACCAGTATAAATAAAATAACACACAGCATGCTAACAGCCTTTTCTTCCTCAGCTGCTTTCCACATCCCTTTACCTCTTTGTGCTTTGGAGCTCCTTTATGTGACAAAGTGAAATTGCTCTTACATATCTATTTCAATGCATCAGCCGAATGTGTTTGTGATTTCTGTCTTCAAAGCGCTGTGCAATTCAGCTGTTGCCTGTTACAGGAGCCGCTGTTGTCCATTTACTGAGGTGCACATTTTCTGAAGAGACATTTCAAAATGTTTCCCTCCATACTGCCCATTTCCTTCATCAAAATTCAGATTCCGGGTTCCCAGCAGTTCCTTGCTGGCAATGGTTAATGACAATGAAAAAACTTCACCAGCACTGATGCACTCCTTCAGGGACAGAAAATATCTGCCATTTTAAAGCAGATCAAGTGGAGGGCACCCGGGGAGCAACGCTCCTGTTTTCAAAGGTGTCCCCTACATTTCACAAATTTGAGCGTCCATCCTGTGACAGCCCGGGACAGCTCTTTGAAAGCACTGAGTAACACAGAAATCCAACTCTAAAGACTAAGTGCTCTACAACATGCTAATGCACCTAAAATGAACTGTGTCCAAAAATCAGAAGCTTAAGTTTTCAAGTCCATCCCACAACACCTCCTCAAAGTCACGCAGAAATTCAGAGTCCCTCTCTTCACTCTGGACCAAGTACCTTAACTCTGTTTCAATGCACTTCCTACAAGACTCCATGAATTAATCTGTGTATTTCTTGGGACAAAGAGGGCTGATAACACACTCAAATTGGTGTATATGATGTCCTTCATAGTACAATCTTCCTTGGAAAGATAAGCTGCTTTAAAGATTTCCCTTAAAATCCTTTCAGGTAGCCACAGCACCCACCCACACCACAAAATATCCACTTAAAAAAAACTCTCTCCAGAGAAAAGCCTTTTCTCAGCCCCATCCTCTGCACTCTGCCTTCGAGAGGGCTCGTACCCATGGGCCTGAAGGAAAAACTTGGCTGTTGGATTTGCTCTGTGAGGCTGAAGTAGACAACATAACATATAACATTACGGATAAAATCAACAGAGACGAAACTTTCTGTAATCCACTCTTCTTTAATATGGCTCTTTTGTAATCTTTGCCATCTTTCACTCTCAAATATTTCTGCCAAAAGAGGAAATAAATCTGAAATTGCCTCTGTTCTCCGAGATCTGAAATAAACAACTCAATGCTGGCTTTTGGGAATAAAGTTAACATCTCTTTATCCTAACCAAAGTACAATTTTCCACCCAGCACATCTGCCAAATCCACAGGTCTCCAATAAATCTAGATTCTTCAGTCTAACTCTCTGAAATTAGGGATGGCCAACTCTACTCTTTAACCTATTAATGACATCATTAACGTGCACCTTTCCAATTCCTGCTCTGAGACACAGCAACGGACACCCAAAAATATAGGGAATGTCCCATGTCCCGCCCCACCGCGACACACAGTACAAAGCAAAGATCAGCACGAATAGTGCTAGATGTGAACACGTGAACCGAAGAGCCTGGGAACACCTACGTGGCAGAAACAGGAGGTTAGGCAGGATCTCCTCAGAGGCAAGTCCAAGTCACTTGCCTGGGGATCCCATCAGGTGAGAGCACACAGGTCCTGGGTCACTCATTAAGGTGAGAGGACATAGCCCTGGGACATCCTCCAAACTTTCACCCAAAGGGGATACTCTTAATCCCCAAGGACAGGAGTCTCAAAGCCATGAGAAAGGCAGAGAGAAGGCTGCCTCTCCAACCCGCCTATTCTTTAGCCTGCCATAAAAGAGGAAGCCTTGAATGTGTGTTTAGGTTACACAGCGCCTTCCCCTGCTGCCTACACAACAGCGATGGCCCAGAACCTGCTGCGCATGTGACAATCTTGCTTCCAAATCTGTGTGGCAGAGCTTACCAGGAACCCTTCCAAAGCATGCTGGGCTTTGTTCCTTTCCTCTGCTATTGTGCGTTTTATGAAGGATGGATGTCAATATTGCATGCGCACCCCCAGTGCATAAACTTCTTGCCAAGAAGCTCAGAGCCTTCTGAAATAGTAAGGGATGATAATATTGCCAAGATCGCAAGCTTCTGGGTAGGGAACAAGGGGTGAAGGACTGAACTCAGACATAATGCTCTTGGGCACCAGCTCAAAGCCCAGGAGGGGGAGAGACACCAGCACAAATGCAAATGGAGTTTGTATTTGCCCAGGCAGTTCTTCTTGCACATCCATGACTCTGTCATCATACAGAGATTCATTTACGTGAGATGGTTTACCCCGGTCCTTCTCCTTCTTGACAGAAAGGAGGTGAAGGAGAAGTGCTCAAAGCTCCATGCTTTCACGTAGCCTAGAAAAACAAACCCACACAGCACATTTCCCCAGTTCGAAACATATGATTATGGATCAGACCTTTGAGCTGGTGTAAATGTACCTAGCTCTGACTTCTAATGGGCCGGGATGATTCATACCCATTGAGGGATCTGGCACTCTCTCTCCTGTATCAATTCCAAACAGACTCCATTTCAGTGGCTACCTAGAAAGCCATTTCTGGTCTGTCTCCAACCACCCGGTCAGAAGTTTTATTCATTAGACGCTACATTCATTTGTGTTGCCACCAGTTCATGGGCCACGAACCTCAGAATGTGCACACCTCATTTAATTTCTCTCCTGAGCCCTGTACAAAATGCGATGGGTTGCTACTCCTCCTAATTTCTGCTCATTCTGAGAATATTATTGTTTAATGCCAACAGCAAATATTTTTGTGCTTTCTCTCTGTGAAAATACCCTCTCATTTTAAGTCAGACAACAGATGTTTTCCGCTTATGTAACTGAATTTTATGATCAGATTAATCTTTTATGAAACACTTTTACTAATACAGTTTACTGAATGAAGAGGTGAAGCAAAGGGAAGATGCTGCTCTTGTCTTTGGAGCCTAGCTCACGGAAAGATCACAATAACAAAGAGGTGTTTATAGTAACTTATAAATTTGCTCCTCCAAACCTCATAAAACTCCAGACTTGCTCCTGGATGCAAGTACTGATGCTCACCATGAGTAATGATACTTCAGAGATTAAAGGACAGTGAACAGGTAGAACATGCAACAGAAGATTAACGTTGACTCATGCTGAGCTATTTGGGAAAGATCCACACAGTTCCTGCAGACTGAACCCCAGCACAGTCCCACTGACACGACGTCCAATTTTTAAAAGCCCACACTATAAGCTTTTCACACTCATTTGGATATATAAAAAAACCCTGAGATATATCACCTGCATTTTATCTGTTGCCCAGACAAACACTATAGCCCGTGGATGACCATTTGGCAGCGAGGTGCTGGGACTAAGCATCCCAGAAGAACACAAGAAAGTCTCCTTCCCTCATTAGGAACATGACAGAAAACAAGGAATGTTCACCGAGACATTTCTTGATGATGTTAGGATTCAGGGCAGAAATGGGCAGAACAGTTTCACCTTTCCCTTTATGTGGATATTGCCTGTGTTGTTACTTGCAAAACTTGAAAAAAAGGCATTGCTCCTGCAATCTTCTGACGCCACAATGGAACAACAGTATGTGACAATCAACACACACAGCAAGAACACATGCACAGACGAAGCGTATTAACTCTTATCTCCCAGCGAAGAAAAGCATACTGAAAACCCACCCAAGCATAACCTGCCAGTGGAGGAATGTTCATTTAAATTGTTCTGCTGGCATCAGGGTTAGAGCAGAAAGATCTGAGGTATGACGTATGTCCAAATAGTTAGCCTCATTAAGGAATTAGATAACTCAAAATGCTCACAAAAATGTACAGAGGAAACACATAGCTACAGCAAACTGAATTCTCATTTTCTGCCTTCTCCAGGTGTGGTTAGCCCGGTAATCCAAAAAAATACGTCTGTGTGGTCTGCACGCGCCCATTAGCAGCCTGATCTAACTCTGAAATTGGCTGGTGCTCCAAGCAGGGGGCTGGATCAGGTAACCTCTAGAAATCCCTTCCAGCCTGAATTATTCTAGGATTTAAGGTTGGAAATTAGAAGGTGCCTCATAATCACAGGATTAATAGTTCTGAAATAACTTTCTTAAAAAAGCATGCAACTCATTTGAAGAGGCAATCTAATAATTTGTGAAACCAATCATACAGCAAGATTGCTTGTAAAGTGTTAGATGTTTGTACCATAAGGTTCCTTTCAATCTCACATTCTTAAACCACTGTAAGCTTTACCCTTAGAGTTCTCCAGTTTAGAAAAACACTGCCTTTGAAATCTGCAAGCATATCTAGGAGTTTGCCATGAATTATGTGTACTTCTTGAGAGACATCTGCTTCATGCTTTGTTCTGACATATTTTGATCATGTTTTTTGTCACTACAACAGTTTGGAAATATTTTTTTATTTTTTCTCACAGTGCTTCTGAAAAGGTAGGTTAGCATTATATTCCTACTTTGACCTGGGAAAAAAAAATCCAAGGAAAATTATATTAGCATAGTCAGCATAAGGGATTAAAATGGTTCTTAGTCCAATATTAAGGCTGTACTTCAGTCTTTATGTCACAGCCACGCGCAACAAATAGAACTATTTTGAGCACCTATGTCCAAACCTCTATCAGGCTCCCTGTATATACATATGAACTCTTGCTTTTGTTCATGATTTCTCATTCTCAGACATTTGATGACAACATACAGAATGAGCTTTTTGGCAGTGCCCCAACAAAGCATTTGATCTAATATATGAAGAGATTTATGCTTTTTAAGGGAGAACGTAAGCGTTTACAAATAATAATATGCTTTGGGTTTGACTAAAGTATCTTAAGATAGTGTACAAATATAAAATGTATATTGTGTGTGCACACATACATATATAGATAGATACACACATACCTCTCTACCCTACGAACATATAATGTTTAGACAAACTTCTTTTTTTTAACAAATTTCTCTTTTTTTAGGGACTACCAACAAAAAGATCATACATTTCAGAAATATATTTGTTAGTTATATCAGTTCCAAAAAATACAAGTTGTTCTAACTCTGATTTGCAAGTTCTTGACTTTACATTTGTTTATTAGATACATCCTACAGCACAGTTTCTGTTCTCCAAATCAACCTCCCGACTCTTAGAATCAAGTTTCTAATGTAAATACCACTTACAATTAATTCAAACTCATTCATAACTTTTTTGCCATTATTCCATAATAATTTTTGCTTAACAGGAATTCTTGGCTTGTACTCCAGGATGTGAGCCCACATTTCAAATACGTACTTCAGCAAGTTTCTAAATCTACAAATATTGTCCGTTTGAATGCTTTAGAAGTTTTTGCTTTGTTTATTAATTCCACTCAGTCACAGTGCATGTTTTATAATTGTATCACCAAATTTAGATATATTTTCTAAGCTTGAAACAACTGCAACCAACTCTATGAAACTCAGAAACAGGCACTGCCCAGAGCTCACTCATATATGCTTCACTGGGTATTCCTTGGAGTTTTAAAATTAGCTAATTTACTAGTTAAAAACAGCGAGGGACACTACCTTACCTGACAAAATGAGAAGCTCAATGATGTCTGCATCCCCCAGGAATGATGCAACGTGAAGAGGAGTTCGTTTCTCAGCATCCTACAGAACCAGAGATTGTCCAGTTATAAAAGACACTCAATAACAGCAAGCGTTAGTGTTAAAGAGCAATGCATTTGTATATAGTGTTTATTTTCCTATGTGTATTTCTGTTTACAGTTAGAAACGCAATCTCAACCAGTGAAAGAACAAAATCCGTGCTCTTGAACAACACACTTCCTCCCAATAATCCTCAACCTTTTTATCCCTTGGTTCCACCAGACCTTGCAGAGATATTATCTTTGCTCTGCTATCCTGTTTACCGGTAGATCAAATCAAATCTAAAATGAGGAAAGACATCATCCTTGGGTCTCTTTCGGAAACGTTTTTCCACTCTTAAGTATTGCAGCGACATAATTCAGATGCTTCAGTTTGCACCAACAACGTAACACCAGACCCTCCAGAGGGTATCTCTGGGGAATGGTGTGCAATCACACACAAGGAGAAGATGCAATCCTCTTGGTCTACAAAGGTTCTTGCACACCATTTAGCCTGGTTGTCTACGACAGCCCAAAATGGGCTTGTACACCTTGATTGACCTTTAAACACAAACAAAGAAAATATTACCATTTAGGCCTGTGTCTTCAAACTTAGAAGAATTGCTAATAATGACATACACAACTTCTGAAATAGATCTACTTTTATTTGATTTCTGTAATTTTCAACCTTAGGGAGTCACATTTCCAAGATTTTCTTTTCTAACTTCAAGGGGTATAAATACAATGTTTACAAAAAACCCTTTCTTTTATTGTTTGATTCAGATGATTCTAGAACACAGGCCTTTAAAAGAAACTGCTAAACGTTATAATATGGGCAACAGAAATTACAAGAACTGCTAATACCATTAATCATGCTATTGGACCCCTGTTTCTAATCCCAAACGTATTTCATTTTAGTTTCTTAACCACTAATACAAAAGAAGTTCTAAGAGACTTATCAGTCAAACTTATCAAATTACAACCTACCAGCATTAAATACCGTAAGCTGGTAACAGATTCAACACCTCCTGCAAACGATACCAACACAGAAACCCTACCAGTATTTACACTCTCTCCCTGAAACAAATCTCTGAGCCTATCAAGTAAAATATCACTTTTAACATGCCCAAGAGGTCATCAACTGCAAGCTATTTTGGACTATCTTCAAAGCATGCTATAAATGTGGACAAATCAGTGCTGCAGAACCATTTGTCGTGTGAATGCTGAAGATTGTTTTCCAGCACTGAGAGGCACAGAGCCACTAGTCACCAGAAAAAGCTACGTTTAATTTTTATATTTGTATGTTTTTTTCAAACATACATGATGTATGTAGTCCTCGAAATCTTACATATTGGGCATGCACATAAAACACTCAAAAAACAGATTACATGACACCCTGCTTGTCACAGGTCAGAGGGAAAAATATCTTACAGAACTTCACCTCCTCACACGGTAGGCAAATTAAAACAATATCAATCAGTGTCTGCCCAGCAGTGTTCGCTCAGGAGCCGAAATCACAAGCTGGATTCTGTCATATGCTCAGTTCCTAAAACATAATCCACCACAGACTAGCTTTTACAGGCTACGTGAGTGCATACGAGACCTTTTATAAGTATTGCTTCATATTACCTATCCTGAGGCTATCCGGGGCAAAAAATATGCTAAGACTGATCAAACATTTGTACAAAAATAGAATCAGTTTTATTTCTTTTTTTTAGCTTGTTCATTTTAATGCATGAATTTCTTTTTAGCACAAAGTAGTATTTGTAATAGCTATTGTACCTGTCAGTGATAAACTTTGCGGCAGCTTCTTGTAGCACAGCCAAATTCGGCAACAGAACAGAGTAGTTTGAAGTTGAATGCTAACGACACAAGACCAACCAATTTTCAATATCAAGGAACAAAGGCTATTCAGTGCTTTGGCGATTATAAGCAATATTTTATGCTAAACTGTAAGCCTGATGGAAATTTGATAATTGAGGAAGGAAAGGACATGAGACAAAAAAGTAGAACTTTTATCCTTCTGTAACAGGAATAACTCTCTGTAAGTACTCTCAGCTTTCACTTTTTAAAATCAATGCTAAATCCTATCAAATTAAGGGAGAATCAAGTCCTCAGATAAAGATGGTTTAGTCGTGCAACTGAATTCAAGCTTAATTTCTTCAAGAGGAAAAAAAACCCTAAAATTTCTCCATTTATCACAACCAGGCACAAATCAGAGTTCACCCTCACATGAACTAGTTGATGATAAAACCTGATGCGTGATATAGAAAATCAAAAACACACGAAAGAGCCCTCCAGGCAAGGTTTTCGGGAGTGTGGTGGGGAGAAGTCCGCACGCAACGCCTGTAGCTGAGCGAGCAGTTGAGCAACTCAACGGAGGAACGTCTTCAAGTTCCTGTTTATGCTCTGCACAAGCCGGACACCGAGAGAGGGGAACCGGGGCATCCAACCGCACTCCTTGCCTCCTCCTCAGAGCCGTGTACCGCTTCAACACGACTTAAACGGCTCACTGGCTTTGTCTCTGGCCCATCCACTAACGTCTATTCAGCTACAGATGTCCTTGTGGCATGATGGTGGTAGGAGCAGTACAAATAAGTACATTAATAACGATCTAAAAACTGAAGGCTACCAACAGAGAGAGAGGAATAAAAAGAAAATTTGTCATTTCAGGGAAAGGTCTGGCAGTACCCCAAACCCAAACATACATTATCAAGGCAAGGAAAGGAGGTGGGAGGAAGAAATGATAACAGGATTACAAATAGCATTACAACAAATAATCAGACCTGCCTCAAGTACAGTTCTCAGAGGAACAAAAGGTCAGTAAGAGACAGCAGATAAGCTAAACAATGGCTAGAAAATCATGCTGAGATAAACACTCTCTCCCCAAGACTGTGTTAGTGACTGTATTAGGGTTCACAGAAAAGATGCTGCTGCATGTTAACATTATCTGTACATTTTTTTAAAAAAAAAGTACAGATAAAGGAAATTAAGAACATAACAAACAGGCAATCGAGGACAGAAGACCTCAGCAAGAAAAACACTCAACACATGCTTAAACTGTTCAAGTGATCACAGTGACACCGATAAGGCCCTTCACAGGCTTAAAGTTAGGCTAGTCCTTAAGTGCTTTATTGGATCAGAGCTTTAGAGTACATGAAGATTAGTCAAACAGTGGCTCAGATGAATCATATCAGCATATATAAAATAATCAGGCACATTAAGAAAAAGGCCAAGTGTTTCTCCTCAACACAGCCTGCATCTCAAAGGAGGTAATGGATTTGAACTTTTACATCAACTGCAGCTGTTAACATCAGAAGATGTTTGGGACAGAGTTATTTACTATTGAAATACAAGTGCAACTGTTACAGGAAAACAAATTTTTGTGTTTTCTTTTGTCACCGAACTGCCTGAGCAGCCAACAGGAATAGTTCAGCACAGAAGTTGTTAATGCACCACAAAAATCAAGTTAATGAAATTTCATTGGTAAGAAGTGTTTGGAATCCTACCACCTTCAAGCAGCCAGCGATCTGCCTGGCTGGCAGAATAAAATAAACTATCTTAGAGGCACATGAATGGCTATAGCTTCCATTGATACAAGCCTAACCAAAACAATAACAAAACCAAACCTGCTCATTCATTCCAATTACTGTTGTTACATCCGAGTACACCTTATTTAAATAGCACAAAGTGGCTGGCACCATTAAAAAAACCCAAACATTCAGACAAAACTTGACTTCAGGAAAATTAAATATTGGAAACTGGTTAGGAACTACTGAAGAGGCTAAAAGCAAATTATCAGCCAGTTCTTGGGCTATTTACAACTATCAGAGCCAAAAGCTGATGCTGTATGAAGAAAATCTCTGCTGCTTCAAGATTTCCTTCCTCTCACAGATTCTTTTATTAAAGCCTGCAATTCACAAAGCAAATGAAATGCTTAACTGTGAGCACCAGCTGGGAGGTGAAGGTCAAGCTCTGGTGCTCTTTCTTCTGCTATTACCAAGCACAGAAATACCTGCCTGAAAATGCAGATCCTGGTTCTAGCACCTCTCATCCCCACAGTCTTCAGTTTAGCCTCAGAAACAAAGATTTTTCTGGACTGTCTCTAATTGCCAAGTGCCCATGAGGTGGAAGAGGCAACTACTTCCAGAGACAAGAAAAATTATCTTCCTTCTCTCCCCCATGTAACACTTCCCTTCCATGAGGCTGACAGTAGCTGTCACGATAGAAGAAGGTAACTTTTAAAATTAATTACTAATCCTAGATTGAGACTGTATAAAATGTTATCCTAATGAAGGAAATATTTTAATGTTTACAGCAGCAAGTTTCCAATGTAAGGCTCAAAAGACAAATTTGAATAACTCCTCCATTTTTATAAATGCAATATTGACTTTGGGAAGGGAGTGTTGATGGCGTAGGAGCACACATCACTCGTGACTTGATGGGAAAAGCAGATTTAGAAAATTCAGATATTTCAGGCTGACATTGCTGCCTTTGAAGAAAAAGCAGCTAGAGCCAAACCCTGCCATGAGCTTTTAATGGCCTATACATCCTTAACTGTCTCCAACTTTGAGGACAATGATAACATGAGTCACCAGCACAGATATAGATAGATATATAGATATATATATATACACACATACCCACTAGTACTCACTAGTATACTAGCATGCTGTACAAAGCAACTCAGACTATTTCAGACTCTTAGTAAACTGCAGCAGAATCTTCTTCACAGTTCAAACATCATCTTTATAACATATAAAACAGTATACTTATTTTCTAAAAGAAAAAAATATTTATTCTAAATAAAAGTCATGCTGGTTATCTTGCATCGCAAAAATCAATGCAATTTCATATTCTATTTCCTCACACAACTGAGAATCGTGCATAATTTCCTTCTGGAGAAAAAAGAAAATTCTCTATCACTTCCCACTAAAATTAACAGCACATCGAACAGCACTACTAGAGGCTAAATACCCAGTGAAAACATAGCTACTACCTAGCACCAAACCGTCATACTGTGTCAAAGCATAAGCCTTCCAAAGTTCTTGACTAAATCCTCGAGAAGACTTTCCAGCACAGCAGAACTACATTTAGAAGAGGAGCATTTACTTTCAGGATAGCTTTATTCTCCTGCAAGACTCCATACTGCCAAAAAGAAAATCATCGTTCCTTGCACAAGAACAGAGATGAGGGTCTGGTTCCCAAGGTCACTGAAATACCATGTTATGGTGTCTCTTAGTCCCAAATGAAACATGTCACTCCAAACTGAACGACAAGCTGTTTTTCACATCAGCTATCCCAAGCATGCAAAGCCTTTCCGACTCACAATGCTAAACGTGTGCGTACTTGTATCCTCAAGCACTCATACCACTTCAAAAAGCATGCTTAGCAGTATTACAGAAATACACATAACTTCTGCGTGCGTGTGAAGACCTGGATAAAGCCTGGATCCTCCTAACAAAGGCAGTCCTGCAAATCTTTGCCTTACCAAGTAGGATAATGAGAAAAAGGAGTAATCAACAGAATATATGCATGTCTCTCCATAAGGACTTCCTTCTTGCCCTCCTTATCCTCTAATAAACCACCCTCTAAACACATGGCCTTACATGTAAGGCCTTGCAATCTCTGCTGGTGCCACTGCCCTTTCCTCTGCAGCTAGAAACAGGCAGGCGGTGCCCAGCGTCAATACACCCCGACATGGCTCGAGCCCACGGCCAGCCTGGCCCGTCAGGAGTCACTGCGGCCCACCTAGACCTGCTGGCTCTGCAGCTTTAATGAAAACAAACCAAATTCAGCTAAACCTCTACCTTCCCCTAACCTCGCTCGTTTTGGCGGAAGTGGGTAGGGGAGCATTTGCGCAAGCAGCTCTTGACACCAATGAGCAGTGAGAAGAAGCAGCTTTTCCAGCCGGCAAAGCATCAAGCAAAGAGGCTACCTGGATCAAGCCCAGAAGACCATATCAGCGACCATGGCCCAACGGCAGAAACATAAGCAACTAAGTTTTGGGAAAGCAGATGTTCCCTTCAACAGTCTTGCTGGTGGGGTGAGGGGTTATATTATTTACTTTCCCAGAAATATGAATTCAATACAAGATATTATGGGGACAAAGTTTTGCATAGATTTGGGGTTTTAGGGTTCTATCCAAGAAAAAATGCAGGATTAGGGGATAAAGAGTAAAAACAGAGGGAAAGAAATGTCTGGTCTGGCTTGCAAACATCTCATCCGTTGTGGGGAAGAATACTGGAAGGGTTTTTGCATTTTTTGTTTGACTTTGAATATTTTAAAGGGAAACTAAACTCTGAGATTGAGATGAAAATGGAAATTTTACAGGAAGGGTTTTGGTTTAGTAGAAAAATCATGGCATCGCACATAAGAACTGGACTCTGCAGACGTAGGGTGCTGCACAGCTGCATGTATTATGAATCCCAGGTAACCAGATGTTACCGCTGGATCCAGTACAATCCCTAGATACTGGGGGTCATTCTCTCACACTCTTCTCAAAGTGAAAACAGCACCCCAAAAAACCCCCACCTACACACACATTGCAAGATCACCCCGATATTTCTCGATGTACCATGTTGCAAGTGTAGAGGATGTCTACGTAAAACTAATCTGGTGGTCTGCATGGTCCTACCCAATATCCCAAACGCCCTGGGAAAACAGGCTGCTGAACATTACCCCCAGGCAGACCACATTTCCCACGGAAATAGTGCATATTCAGTACTCAGTGGTAGGGAATTGCTCACCGCCAGCCAAGTATAACACTGGCCATGCCCTCAGGATGCAAAAGTGGCATCATGTTCCCTCAAAGCATAGTTAGGAACTGCAGAGGTCAAAGTGACCATTGCGGTGGCAGAATGAACAAAAACCACACTTCTAAGCAAAACAGTTACAGCTTTCACTTTGCTGCAAAATAGAAGTCACAATTATAGCAGCATCCAGAAAGTAGCCATTTCCATCAACAAACACTTCCCAGCTTGGAAAGATATTAATTATTTTACCAGACAAAAAAAAAAATTAAACATCTAAACTTCTGATTTGCTCTAAACTCTTTCCTCTGAGATTTATGTTCTCTTAGGAAGTATGCATATACATCCCTAATTTTGTATAGTTTCTCCATGTGCTTTTTTCTTCTGCCTTCCAAATACCTCTCTTGCTGCAGATTCCAAAACACAATTTTTAAAACTTCAGAAATCCCCAAAGTTTGCTGAAAAAAAACCCACACTTTTATTTTGTTTCCCTGTCCTACCTATATTTGAGCTATTCCAATATTAACACAGCTAACTAAAACGATCAACAAAGGACAAATTGCTGCCAAACAGTGTCAGAGTTTCCTCTCACGTGAGCAACCAAGCACGAGAGAAATACTAACATGAAGTAATTAAAAGCACCCTTAAAAAAGAAACGTAACCACGCAGCGCAAATTGCCAGCTCACAGCACAAGGGGGAAGATGCTATCTTCTGATCTTTCTTTAGTGACATTTTAAGCATTTGACACTTGCTTGCAATCACTACCCAGAACACAATCTTCAGAATTTGTGTTAACCAGTATTTCTCTAATTACTCCAAAGAACAGCTTTATTTTTGCTCCTGAAGAAATAGCTGTTCAGGCAAAGCATTCTCGGGTGGACTTTTAGCATCTTAGACCGGACACTGGGCAAGATCAGTCAAGTTCAATGGCTTTTTCTATTAATTACTATGGTACTCAGCTATAAAATCCAAATTTTTCATTTAATATCACAATTGACAGTTGAAAGCATCTCTCTAGCAACAATCACTACCACACTTGCAGACTAAGGATATAAAAACACTAGAGAAGTCTACAACAATCTTCTACAGGAAATGCTATTTTGAAAAACCAACAAGAAATACAGAGGAAATTTTAGGACTATCATGTTCATCTAGGTTGGGTTTTTTTCTGTTTGTTTGGTTTTGATTTTTTTTCTTTGGTTTTTTTTTTTTTAAACTAAGACCATCAGGGAAAACAAATAAGGAAGAAGCTCAAGGGAGATGACGCTTTAAGGAAACACTTTTAGGAACTTATTTCAAGAAAACAACAACGTACTGATAATCACAGGGAAAGCCTAACATCAAGGTCTTCTTTGATCAGATTTCCCATTTAAAACAGCAGCAAGTCTTTCACAAACAGAGTGGAGCCCCAGTTAAGCAGATCTGTAGGATCACTTCTCCAGTTCCTTTCTCCAGTCTGAACCAGATGGTTGGACCCCACTCCCTGCAGAAGCTGCAGTGCCAAGACTACACCAGACAAACTGCTGGAGTTAGCTACGAATAAACTGATGGCTTTATGTCAGAGAAAAACATGAAGAAAAGGAAGGCTGATTCAAAAGCCCAGGAAACACCTGGAAATCACCATTCTGCTTCTGCTTTATATTCTCACCACTTCCAGAGGCCACAGATTGTAGTCAGGACTGGCAAGGTTCATTTCTAACAGCACAGATTTAAGTTAAAATCAAAGAGGGGCAAAAAAACCCCAACTTCTGCTGAAAGACCAAGTTTAAACGGAGGGGTTTTTTTCACTGCCAAAACACTTAACTACTACTTGTTTACAGCTGCTTACCATTATTCTGGCTAGAATAAGCCAATCCGTAGAACAGTAATTCCTTTGTGGGCAAATCGTGGCCAAGATACTGCTTCCTTACCCTCACTGCTGAGACCTATAGTGAAGCTTTATTTCAAGTACAGTCAAATGGTAAATAACAGCTCCTGATCTGCAGACTCTTCATAAAAGGAAACTCTACAGAGAGTAAAAATATGCAGCTTTCAGCTGTTTTCATTCATTTTCTCACTAAGAGAGAAAACAATGTCCCTGACTGACCTGCACGCTTGGAATAATTACCAAACACTTAGAAAATTTAGTCACCTGCTGGAGATAATTATATTTCAGGCTACTAATTAGGATTCCACTGAAGTCCCAGTCTCTAACTTCCAAATAATTTCCATTCTGTTATGTGTTAATTAGTAAGGACGTGATTAATACTGTCATTGCAACAGCTCATAAGCATGGTGCTTACATATCACAGGCACCTAACATGCCAAGTCACATACCAAAGCGTTGACATCCTCAGTTTTGTAGATCAACATCCGTATCTCTTCTGGATCGCCACTGAAAATCGCTTGGACCAGCGGTGGCTGGAAAAATAAAACAGAAGCAGCAGCATTAGAGGTTTGTTTAGTTTTCTGTTTAAAAGGAGAGCATATTATTCCCGCTAACGTTTACTAACGCTGCTCGCAGACATTGTATGACCCCAGTAACAAATCCCCAAGAGTATCTCATCAGTAAGAACTATCAGTTTGCTTGAGGATAAACTGAAATCATTAGTGTGTTTGTACGTATAATGAGCGTGTGTCTGCACAAACAGGGACCCCCATTAGAATGGCAACTTTTGTCAACAACACGCAATTAGCCCAGATGTTCTCCTTGGCATGTAAGGGAAAAACTAATTACATCAGATATTGCTGCATGCTTGCTGTTGGCACAGATTAATGGTCATGCAATACACATTTAGAAACAGAACATTATGCAGATAATGAATTTCTGGGCAATTACTAAACATCTTGTATCTTTTTACTGAATAAATGTGCAACGAGCACGGTTAATTTTAACCACCCAAGAAGCAAAATAATTATCTTATTGTTTCAAGTCTGTTATTATGCTATTATGAATCGGAATGCATAAATAAATAATCAGGCATACGGGAGAAACAATATGCCATGCTCATTCCTCTGGCAAGGCTGGCATCACTGCCCGTTGGTGGGAGGGAGCGCTGCATATGCTCCGTTGCACCTCCAGAGCTGGCGATTTCGGTCCTTCTGCCGAGGTTTGCTCTGGACCACCAGCAGCAAATATCCGAGTTATTAACCAAGCTGGCAGAATACAATCCACTGAATTAAAAGAACAAAAGCCTTGCTAGTGGAGACTTCGAAAAAGAAGGGGACGAATCACAAAGACGCCTATCCCCTGAAGCGTGGAGCTGAAGCAGGCAGTGGCCCCACTGCCACCGTCACCCCTCCTGAAGGCAGCGTGTGGCCCCCTGAGCTCGCTGCCCACCTCCAGGCTGCCCCCACGGTCCTACGAGCAAAAACGGGTTTGTGGTGCTATGCAATCACCGGAATCTAAAATAACCCTGCAAAATGGAAGCATGCATGACTACCTCAGCACATAAAATCACAACAGTTCTTGAGACTCTGCAGAATTTAACTCTCTTGTAAACAGGTTATCTCAAAATTCACAAACAAGCTGGAAGAACAGAGAAAATGCCACTTTGTCCCAATCTTTTCACTGCAAAATTCATCATATTCAAATGTGGAAAATACATTTCTAAGTTGATGGTGTCTATTTTAAGACATATTAATCCCTTATGTCCTTGAGAAAAGATTCATACTGGAATTTCATTCCTGCCACTCCTCAGATGGAAAAAGGACTAAAGCAGCATCTTTTATCACAGCTGTCTGCAGTCTCATGTATTGTAGTGCATGTTTGAAAAAGAAAGAAAAAAAAAATGCATTTCACTTGAACCATTTAGCGTGCTTCCTTCCCAGCCCGTCTCAGAATGGCCGAAGACTAATTCACCAGAATTTAGCTAAGACTGAGACGGTCTCATTTCTGCATTTTTCTCTACCAAAAGAAAACGTTAAAAGTTATTCTCTAATCTTATGCCCACTAGCACACTAATAAAAATTACTATTTCCTAGACATAGCACAAACATAATAGTAACAGCTATGAAGAACCAGTGAATGTTTATGAAATTAGAATGCTCACACCAAAATATTTCCATTGCATGTACATTTATCATAATATTCAAATAACAAAATAAACAGGAAAGCATAGCATTCCTCAATTTCAAGGTGAATGGCAACACAACCCAGCAGTCAAGCAACAAATATCCCCAGCAGCTTGGAGTAGTCCTGGAACCCACTTGCAGGTACACCCGGCACCCAACGAGAAGTATCAGCCAGGCTCTGCTGACACCCGAGCTGAGATTTCAAGAGGCACCATCACCAAGAGAAAAGTTCCACAAACTTCAAATCTACTGGGTTATTTTTTTTTAAGTTCAAATACTTTTACAGGTGACATTTTTGTTTTAATGGGGAGAGAGTAAAGTACTGTGCATAATTACATTAAAAAAAGAGGAAAGCCCCACAATAAGACAGTTTGACCCTTCCTTCCTCCCTCTGCCAGAAATCTGAATCAGATACCTGGTTTTCCAGGAAATGCCTGAGCTTTTTAATTAGCATCAGCTGCTTAACACAGAAAGCAGATTGAGAATAACACTGTTCTTTGGACCCATAACATATATAAGATCCTCATCTCAATTTTTGTCCACCATACCACAGTCATAGCTACATGCACTTCCTTATATCAAACCCCAGTATTTCTTGTGTCTCTGAAGCAGGTTGTTAAGTCGCACACTGCTGATACAAATAGCCTTTGCGGACAGGAAATAGCTGCCGCATACCCATTTGCAAAGGCCTTAGTCCTTCAGCCCTTTTTCCCATTAAACTTACTTTTTGTAAATTAATTACAATAGAATCTATCACTGCTAATCGTACCAGCAAGAGACAGAGATAACAGAAAACACTCAGAGCCTGTGAACTGGAAAGAACAGATAAAACCAGTACAGGTTAATAACCATCGCGAGTCACTGCTGCGCAGCTTTCTCCAATTGGCCATTTTTCTAATTTACTACCTCATGATTTTACTTAATTTCAAAGGTATTGGTTTTGAAGTGAGAAATGCATTATTGTTAAGGATTTTTTTTTGTTAAGGAGTTTTTATTACATATTAAGGCATGTTTCTGTGTAAGACGCACAGTCATGTATAATGACCCGTTCAGGAAAAATATCAGAAGCGCGTTGCAGCGTTGTTGCTGCAATTTGAGGTCAGAGCTGAGAATGTGCATTCGCATCCATCAGCACAATGAGAAAAGTATTGCTCCATTCAGCAGCTGACAGTGATGAAATGGAGCTTGTGCAGTTACGTACGTGTTGATGATGGATGTCCAGTGACCTGAACAGATTACCTTATTGATCTCCAGGGATAATCATGTTCATGCGTGAATGACTTCAACTTTAAAGAATTTCTTTTTTCTTTTTCTTTTCTTTTTTTTTTAAACTCCTGAAGGGCAGATAATGACACTTCCTAATTATCAAAGAAGGATGCAGTATATTTTTGGAAATAATTTCTAAACCCATGACAAAATGATTAACGGGTTATTTCATTAACAGAAATGTTTTCCTTTAAAATTCTTCAAATTCAGAAGTTGTTAAACACTCAGAATGAAGAAAGAAAAAAAAAGAAAGCACAGAGCAGGTTACGTATAACTATTATTAGAATTAAGCAAGGGTGCAGGTTTTGGAATGATGAACAACTGTTTTATCGGCTCAGCTCTCTGGAGCTTCCAAATTCTTAAAGAGAGCTTCAGCTGGGAGCGTTCACATTTTTTTCCTGAAAATATACACCAGCAGCTAACAGAGACCTTTCCATGTTACATTTTCTGCCGAGTTGCTATTAGAAGTATGAAACTCATCAACAAGTTTTACTAGACTGTTCTTTACTTTGTGCTGTAACAAGCGTTACAGTAAAAATAAAATTTTATCTGCAGACATTTTCCAATGTTGGAACATATCCCTATCTTAACCACATACGGGGCAATCGCAAGCTGGACTTCACTCCACTGTGTGAAATTAGCTCATTGAATTGAAGACACAATGATTATTTCGGCAACGGAGAGCTTAAACTCATGCGGAAGAATGTCCCGTGGCTCAGCTGGCTTCAACAGCACCAACAAACCACACCGACAGGAAAAATCCAGCCTTGGGAAATTCTCCTCCACAGATGTGACAGCGCAGAGGAAAGCCAACACTACTGCCAAGAGGCATTTGCAGGTCTCTGAACTGCAGATGAGATGAAGTATTTAACTGACCTGTCTCAACTATCATTTTAATTACCACGTCCAAAGTGGGTGCTGAAGCTCCTAGCAAACCAGTTAGTATTTTTGTCAAGTACCCGTGACATATATTAAATATTTCGTCTTGATTTTAGATATCCTGACTCACTAACAAGGACTTATTTAAGCCAGAGTTTCATTTGACAGGAGCTGGAGGCAGATAGGGAAAGGATGATCGATTCCCATGCTGATTTACTATCATTTCGTCTTGTGAGTGAAAAGAAGTTTTATATTGATCCTTTACTTGTTCTAATTGCATTACATCAAGTTGCTGGAGTAAACACTTGGATATGTCCATGTACTCATTTCCCTTTAACTGGCAAGACAACATAGCGAGACACATAATCATTTGAAAGTGGTATTGATTTTGTCAGTGTTTTGCCAAACACCTCTTTTTTTCTGCAGGTACTCCCATTAATCAAGATTACAGGGTTGTCTGCAATGTCACGTCACGTACATCTATTTCCCTCCACTGGTCACAGCACAAAGCCTATTCCTCGTCCTAATTTTAATTTAGGACTTTCTCCCTCCGAGCGTACAACACAGAAATATCTGAAATGCTGTTTTAATGTATAGTCTGTATAAGTGAGCAGTCATAAACTGCATTTCTCTTAATTCTTAGAGTGCATTTCTCTGGTGTTTGTATTTATACAGTTCCGTGTACAGAATTGTTCAACACTAATCACTTTTTAACAGGCATTGCAGCCTATCTCACTTGCATCAGGGGTTGGCCTTTTAATGTGTTTTAGGAATTAATTGCTGGGTAAATACAAGGAGAAGTTTACTCTTAATTTGTTATTATTTCAAAGATTGCGTTTCTGTTATTGGAAAGTCTTTATACTGGTTGCTGACAGCAAAGTGCTTTCACAGAGCTGGTATTTGGAGAAGAATGTCCTTGGATGGTTGCTAAGGGGTGTTTCAGAGTAATTACAGATTTTTACTGAGCAACTCCTAATGAATATGAATACTTGTCCAAGCTACTGAAAGGCCAGTGGAAAGAATCAAATCCGTAAATAGGATATGCTGGTCCTCTGGAAGCACTATGGCAAACTGACAGCATTGTTAAGTGAGCAAGCGTACGTACCTAGGACATTCATACTGACCAGATCAATAAATACCCTGTACACCGCAGTATTTCAAATACAGCAGGAAAAAAGTTTTTCAATTAATTTAATTCTGTCTTCGTATGTCCTTCCATTTTTTGCAGACTAGCCCAATTATGTATAAGGATTGCACATAATCCACTGCAGAAAGGACAGCATGTATGCCTACGCATTGCTACTTATTTCAATTTGGTCCACTGTGTTTCCACGCTCAAAGACCAACAAACTTAAAAGACACACAGAGGTATTCAACAAAACACAGACCAACATTCCTGAAAGTACGAAAAACTCTGGGTAGATGGCACTTACAAACTTTGAGAGAACTCCATGTTGTTTTTAAGCTAATGTTTAAAGGACACAAAAGAACTGTGCTCTGGCCCTTTCCGCGGACCAATGGCTGTATAACTTGCTGCCACGCTGTGCTCTAAGTTGCTTAGAGGGGTGTGCTGGGCATTCAAGTTTCATTGCAAGAAGTGTTAAGTTTTTCCTGTAATGGCTCCCCATTTCTCTCCACGTCATTTGTAACAGCCTTTTCCTATTTAGCTTCTCCAAAACCTCAGGTTGCATTCATCCTTCAGACCATAAAAAGGGCTTCAATGCCGCAGGGCACACGGGGAACATACTCTGGGTGCAGTGGAGAACCAATCACTGCTTCATTCGCTGTTACACTCTCCTGAGGTTAGGAAAAACGTATATCTAAACCACAACACTAGAGCATATGTTAGCATCAAGAGCAACTTTATACCTAAACTTTTTAAAGAAAGAGGAGATGGATGGGGGTGTCTGCGTTTGTCTGGACATCCCAGCATCTCCTGAACCTGCCCACAGCCTCAGTGCCCGAGAGCCTGTCCCTCCAATCTGTTGATTCAAATGGTGGATGGCAACTTCATCAAAATGCAAAGAAATGCTCAGTGACCAAATGGAAAAATACAAATACCCCAGTGCACACCTACAGCTACCAGAGTGGTCTACCCTAAGGGACAGGTACTGAACAGCATCGATGGCATCAACAGCATCAGGCAAGGATGTCTGCAAAGATGTTCAGTGTGTTACAAACAATGCTAGTTTTGTATTCTGTGCTTTCTCCCCCCTCCCAATGATTAGTTAAATGCTCAGTAATGCATAAGTGGTTACGGATTTTAAGTAATTGCTCACAAATGTCTGAATAATTCATGTTATGCCAACATGGTCTGTAGGTAGTTCCCACTTAGGCATGCACTCAGCCTTTCCCCTAGTGGCTTCAGAAATGAAGACTTGAATATTTCCAGAAACACTTGGTGCAAGTTGGACTATGGCGATTTTAACATGATTATCAGATATTGCCATTGCTGGTGACATTAATAAAACCCGAGTTTAATCACTGGTATACCTTGCCAGCTGGATTAATCACAAGCTACCAAACAGCTGCAGAAATTGAGCAGCTCCAACCTTGCTCTGCTGGACTGCCCGGCGGGTTGTGCAGACTGCGAAGCCTCTGGGCAGTGTGGCCCAGGGGAGGACCTGCGTCCTGGGAGGACTCCCACCCTTCCGGCTGAATTCGGCAGGGTGCCTGCTATCCAGCACTGATCAGGTTTATAGGCTGGAAATTCAGACCTAACAAAACACCCTTCCGCATCTCGAGAATGGAAAAATCAAATCATCAGCTTTAGGCAAACAAGTGTTTTTTTCCAAAACTACAAGTTCTCCTTCATTACAGCAATTGTACATCATTAGGGGAAAGAAAAAAAAAAGTATGATCGCTGGCAAAGGGTTGAAGTAGTAGCAGTAAAGATGCCTGAAACAAGATTGTCCAATGACAAGCTGAAAAACACCTTCAATTAAGGCTCCTTCTTGAACGTTGCTTACATTATATCTGAAAAAGAACAACCAAAACTGCTTAGAGCATGGCTCAACCCTGAAAAGGGAGAAGGGCTGTCACAACACAACCTGTATCACCTGCTTTTAAATGATTTTAAATGATCCCTGGAGGTGTTCAAGGACAGATTGGATGGGGCTTTGAGCAACCTGGTCTAGTGGAAAGTGTCCCTGCCCGTGGCAGAATCATTCCATGATTCTATGATTTTCCCTCCATACCAGTTAAGCCTTTGCAATGGCAAACTGGGCTTGGGACTGGAAGCCCAGGCTGGGCTCCCATGGGCTTCTGGCTCTGTTCCCAGTCAGCAGGACCCCAGTGGCTTTTGCTTACACCCCACCTGCAAAACTATGTATCTCTGGCCAGACGGAGAAGACAATAGATCTGATTCTGTAATTAAACATAATCACAATTACTCATTTAGTAAGTGATGTGCAAACCAGAATATACTGCTGTTCACTTTCCCATTAGCATACTGCTTGCGAAGTAATAAGAATAAACCAGCTTCACGCCCCTACCTCCCCACCAACCCCTGTACCCTCATGTCTTGGTCCTTTCTGTGGCTGGCCCCTTCTCCTCATCTACTCGCCTTCTCCAAGAGATTTAAACCTTTGCCTCTCTCTCTGCTGCCCCATTTCCATGCTGCTGGAGCAGGGGAGCTGGAGCTCTTAGGATGATGAACACTTGAACACCTTTAGTTGCAAACACACATGCTTGCATTTCAAGCAAGTGAGAAAGAACCATAAGCAAAATGAAAACTGTCTGGGGGAAAAAGTATTACAACATACTGAGACAGCTGAAACTTTAACACAATGCTTATTTAGTCAAGCTTTCATGATACTTAAAAAGGAAAATAGTCAGGATTGATTCTGCTTGTGCAATGCCGAAGCAAGCCCGGTATTTGTGTTTGCACAATTTCTGATATGCCATTCCGGACAGTGCAAAACAAGCCTCTCGGCAGATCTATTTCTGGATGCTAGCTTGGCTCCAGATTTTGGCTGCCTCCCATTTCTCATGATGAAGCCTATCAACTGCCCCAAGAATTGCTTATGTTTCCAGGTGAAGGAAAGGTTACATCCTGCCGTTCCTGGAATCCTGAAATTCCTCTACACACCATACGCGCTGCAAGTGCATTATGTTTTGTTAAACTTATCAGTTAAAGGCACTGAAATAACTCACAGCATGTTAAATTTAGATCACTTCTAAAAAGGAAAAGAGCTAAGCAAGTCTAATTCAGCTTGCCCAGTGCCCTTTCCTTCAATACTGGAGGCTGTCCACTGGTCTCGATTTAAAAGGTGGCTTTTGGTTTTGACATTTGGGGTTGGGGGGGTGTGTGGTATTTTTTAAGTGCCTGCAGATTGTATCAGAAAATCAGTTAATAAAATCTGTCTTAAAGCTACATTAATCAAGTGGAGACAAAGACTCAGCATGCTGCAGACTAGTTCAAATAAGAGAGGATTTTTTAAAGGAGACAAAAATAAACATAGTAGCATAACATGTTATATTCACCAGTATTTGTTACCCATTTTAGTGGGGAAAAGTCTGCCACAGACAGCATGATAAGATTTGTTGGAAGATCTACAAAGATTGAGGATAATCGATCTAATGGTATCCTGAATTTTTCTTGTCCTCTTGAATTTGTTTGTTCAAAGTTTCTTGGGGTTTTGTCTTACTGTGTATTGTGTAATATCTCACAGCAGACACATCAATGACACCATTAAATAACAGTCACAAGATTGTAATGGCAGTACCAAAAAAAGGATCCGATTCTTTTTATACATTCCCAGCAGCGAGTGCTGCACTAAAAATCCATGAGTACTGCTTGTCACGTTGGTATTTTGATTCCCAGAGCTTTTGCCCCTTTTTCCCCCCACCTTTTTTTTTTTTTTTTTTTTTACCTCCCCGTAGTCCATCTATCATCTAGGCAGGAGCAGGGAAGAAGGCCTGGCACCAAGGCAGTGTTTCTAACAAGAAGATAGCAGAGAGTAAAAGCCCTGGGGGCACAAATTCCTGCTGGTATAAATCATTTTAAGTGAACTCCCAAGCGAGAGGTGCTGTGCCACCTTATACCACCTGCTTTCCCCACCAGAAGCACAGCCGAGAGGTGGCCAGGCAGCACGAGGTTATGAACCTCAAGAGAAATAAAACAGCTGGCAGAAGGGGAGAGCAATAGTGACCCTGGTGACAGGTCTCTTCCTGCTACAGATTTTGAGAATAAAGCAGTTAGGGAAGAAGCTCACTTGAAAAACATCAACCCTACTGAAATCTTCATTTCTGGCTCGCTTGTCTTCAAACACATTTCAAGCACAACAGCAATTTTTTTTTTTTTTTTTGACCAATTGCATAGGTGTTGAATTCCACAAGGAAAAAAAAAGACAATTAAAACCTGCATGCAGCGGGGAACGCTCTGGGGAGCAAACAGGTTCACGCTAGCTGCAGCTGTCCACCTAAACTGACACGTCTCCTCTGTTCAGTGGCCCCACATCTTCTGGAGACCACTGACATCCTGCCTTCACCCGACTCTAACGAGCAGCAATGGCAAACAAGTAGAAAAAAAAAAAAAAGAAAAAAAAAAAGGAGAGAAACGGAAATGTTGCAAGTTTATCTTCCTTCAGTTTATCACTTATGAAATCATGACTTACCCCTCTCTTCCTTGCTGAGGTAAGCATGAGCAAGGACCTCTACACACAGCACCGCTGGTTTAAGCAACCTTTTCATACTCCCCCTTCAGTGCAGCAGCACAGCGAGATCTGCCTTTCATCTGGCATCCTGGACACTCAACGGTACAGGGTAATAGTCCAGTGAATCTCTATCTGTGCTGTAATTAAGGGCTATATCTGATATACACAGCGTTCACTGATACTCATCATACACTCTAATAAAAATCCTTTCATTTTAGAAAATTAATCCTGATTTAGAGAACTATAAAGTGGCATCTGATCCTGTATGATGTTACTCAGTAAGATTAGGACTTCCGCTGGTTAATGGGGTCTGTTTTATATTAATGTACACGCAAAGAAGCAGCTATGAAACAGAGAATGCCCTAATAAATTTCAGATACTTCTGAACTACAAGCAACTACAAGGACATTTGAGGGCAGGATCAGAATTTACAACCACCTCGACACACTACACAAACAACTGGTCTGGAGGGAGAGGAGGACACTGTTCAGTATGGAGGAGAACCCAGCATGCCTGTTAGCAAGAAATCCAACGTTATTACATGGCAGTTTTGTGTAAGAAAGAATTTGGGACTGCAGTTTACTAACTGAATGTAACTGAACAATGTTATGAAAGAGGAGGAGACCTTAAAATAGGAATACGGCTTGCAAAACACACAGTAGTCCTTCCATGCTGCTCAGTGCTGCTTAGGCTGCGACTGCAGTGAGACATTTACTTTAGGGCACCACTTGACTTGAAAACCAAAACAGAGCTGTAAAACATGATTTACAGGGAAAATCTAAACAGATCACAGCTATTCAGCCTACACAGAAGAAAATCTAAAGGGAACATGAGAACAATTTGCAATACGTAAAAGGTTGTTACTAAAAGAAATCATCTGTTTTCCACATCCAAGACATCCAGAGCTTGAATGGCTGCTCGCAAGGAGGATGCATTTCTGCTCCATTAAAGGCAACACAAACCAGGACATTGGTTACTAATTCGGATGAGTTACAAACAGTGAACTGCAGAAGACCGTAATTTCAAAAACAGAACTAGACCAATGATCACTGAAACTCAAAGGGATTCTTTTCTGCAGGCTTCAGTAGGCAAGGGATTGAACATAGGAAAGCAAAAGAGCCCAAACAAAATTCACACCGCGCTTACATAAATACAAAGCTTAATGCAAAAAAGGGTAAGTTACAGCACACTGCACTTCCAATAAAAAGCTGAGAACATGCATTTTCTAGCATTTCAGCTGGGTATTACACCATAAAAGGGGCAATTACTTAAAGAGTGTGTCACATGGTGCTACAGAAATTTCTACAGAAATCAATAAAAATATATATATTTCCAAAAGTTCAAGGGAAGTCTAGTGCCTTTGGGTAGAAACACACTAACGCGTAGCATGACCCCAGCAGAACTTTCAGACCCCGTTTCGTTCACTCGTCAGGAGGTAATTACAGGTATGGTTTTCTTCACATGAGTTCACACGCTGAGTTTCTGTTAAGGATGGCTGTATTTTGCACTGACAATCTCGCATGTTCCTGAATCTCATCTTAGCAGTGATCTGCAACACTTCCAAGGTCCTGCTGTCACGGGTGTCTAAACCCAGACAGTAGCAAACCTCTGGGGTCATGAAAGCGACATATGGGAGGGACAAGACATCTTAGGGTCTTGAGCAAAATCTGAAACATCTGACTTGCTCAGTCTTACCATCATATTATGGGTGGATCTCGCTTGGGTTCAAGTAACTTCCCCTTGTGTTGCACATCACACACAAAGCCTCCCCACCGCCTGTCTCCTAAGGACTGCAATGCAGCTCATTCCCCTGGTGAATGAGCGCCATCCCAACAGCCGTCTTCCTGCCAGCTCCAGAAAAACTCAGAAAACCTCCTAACTTACTTTCTTATGCATAGCAGGTGTCAAATATACTTTAAAAGACATTAAACACTAATGTTTACGTTTCCTGATTTTTCTTAGAGGATCATGGAGCTCTCGGTGCTCTTGAAGCGAACTGTGGTCAGTTATTACTGTTTTCATAAAATAAAAAATCCTTTGCAGATTTTAGTCTCTGGCATTCGCCTTCTGCATAGCTAGTATAAAATTCAGATTAAAAATGTTTAGCTGCCGAGGCTGATGACAGTGTTATTTCCATTAATAGCAGAGTAACTATGTGTGAACATGCAGATCAGTCCATAACAGTGTTTCATCTCTTTCTTTGCATTAGGCATGCTACAGTTGGCATGGAGCTCTGCTCAACAACCAAAGCAGATGTTTTACCTCTATTTTGAATCTGGAACAGATTAACGAAGTCAGCTTGATTCAACATATCCTGATAATATCCTCGTACTCGTCATCAACCAAACTACTGAAGCTGACAGGAAAAAAAAATAAAAATCAAGCTTTGCCAATGAATGCAATGTCAAGTAGCCAGGTCGAAGAAATGAAACAGAAATGTAAAAAGGTTTCAAAATTGGCTTCGCTTCAGAAACCAGTTCAGGATCTTCCAAGCATAATGCATCTGACTGTGACAAACTCAGCAGCTTCAAAGTGACTTCGTACAGACTCAAACCGAAAGATGAGCCTGAGAGCTTTAATGAGCTATTACACTCTTTCTTACAAGTCACCATGACAAGTTATGAACACCTTTGTCTGGATACCCTCTGGAAAGGCTGCAAGATGGCCCTGGGACTACTGTCGCAGATATGGGAGTCAGTGTGAATCTTCCTTTCATCACACACAATCCCATGCATTAAATACATCTCCATATTTGAGCAAAATTAGTCTTGAATGAGAAACATCAGCCAGAAGTGTAAGTGTATGCATTCTCATCAGCTGAGGAAGCCGGATACACCACTTCTTCCTCCTTCTACCTCTCCTCAAGGAGCTTCCAGCCACAGTCACACAGTCACAGCGCTGAAACCCTTCAACACCAGGAAGGGAGGCGAGAAAGGGTCTCAGCGCCCCAGCTCCTGACATGGCTAACTCATTTTGTACACGCAGCGCTCTCTTCACCATCACTTCCAGTTCCTGCCAGACAAGCCAAGTGGCAAGGCCTGCAGTCAGACACAGCCCAGCTATGTTGGAGACCCTCTCTCTGTCCATATCACATCTAGACACATTGACTCCCTCTGGCCTGGCATAATCATTGCCCAAACGGGGCTTTCTTTTGTGGAGACAAAGGCTCGGTGTGGGGGTGCTCAGCCACAGAGTGACCATCCCGGAGAGGTCAAGACAAGCCCCACTTGTTTCCGAACAGAGGCTCATAGAAGCCAGCTTGCAACAGAGGAGGGCAAAGAGTCATCAAGTGAACAAAAGGGAACACACGAGAGGGAAGGAGTGCGGTCCACTTCCACTGCCCCTCTGCAACACAAAGTGCTCAGGCCAGCCAGAAAGAGGAAAGGGAAACAAAAAGGAAAAAAAAAAAAGCCAGTTTTTACAAAACCCTTTTTAGTCCCAAATTGCAGGTGCCATCTGTAATCCAAGGCGCATTTTTTATTTTGCTAGAGAGGCCCATAGCTTATTAAAACTGAAAGAAAGTTTAATTAGACTTGCATAGCCTAACACTTCAGCCTCTCATTTTCTGTGAACCATTCCACTTCAGCAGTGTAGAACTTACTATTCTGCGTTGTTCTGTCATACATCACAAGTCTGATGCCAAAAAGAAATGCTTACAGAAAGGAATACTTTAGGGTTTGAAAAAAAAAAAGTGTTATTTTTCTCAAACAGAGGTTTCATATTGTTACAACAAATCTATATCTTGGAGTCTCAAAAGACTACAGATCACAATCTCCTCTCCAGTTCTTTTGTAAATATTCCTGTATTACTCTTGTCAAAATTAGCCCAGTAAATACACGCCCTTACTACAAAACAAAAAGCAAGCCGTCACCACTTAATCAGCTAATGCATGTAAGAGCTTGTTGTCAAGGCAGAGGCAATGTGCTTTACATTCACTTTTGGCTGTGCCGGTAAGCAGGGCATTCTTCTCAGCCTCTCTCTAATGACAACAGCAGAAAGAGCTGGAGACAGCTTGATCAATTGCCTAATGAGATAAGGAAAGCTGAATTACAGTAACCTAGCTAAACGATAAAACCAAAACAAACCAGAGGATTTCCTGATCCAGTCTGACTACCATTCTTTTAGGATTCCTTGGCCACTCGCTCTGGCCACACCACCGCACGTTCCTGCGGTATTTGAGCATTTCCTTTCAACAGGGAGCTCTTCAAGTCATTTTGCCCATCAGAGAAGAGGATGTTTGAGGAAGACCATGGGGAACACGTCTGCACTGCCACTAGTTACCCCAGATGCCTTCTTTGGAAAGAAGGTGTCCTTCTGGGATCATGCCATGGGAGATGAACCCCCTACATGAACTCAAGAAGAAGGAAGTGTTGACATTACAGTTTCCCTTCTAAATCCCATGTAAATGTCAAACCAAAGTCAGTGGAACTAAATTAGTCATAATCTCCATTCATTTTCATAGTTCTTTACAAGTGACTCAAGAAAAGCATCAGTAGCTAGTGAGATCTGAGAGCATCTAAGCTAGGCCCAGACTTAGCTCTTCACTTGCTCAACCCTTTTTCAAAGAACTGGTTTGGTAAACCACTGTCCTATTTTTTGTTGTCTGGTTTGTCCATTCTCAGGCCACCCTGCTGCTCTGCCAAACAAAGCAAATCTCTCTGCATCTCACAGCCGCCTCCTCGCAGTTCTTGTGAAGCTCTCACCTGCTTTTTATGGTGATGATCATAATTCAAGACCTGTATGCTCCTTCTCTGATGTCTTGTTTACACTGGTACATGTAGCTCACCACTCATTGGCTACCCAACACTTCAGAAGAGTATGTAGGAAAGCACAGTCTTGCTGTGTCACAGACCTTAGATTTTCAGGATAGGACAAACAAAATGCATTGAAGGTCCACCTAACTCTGTTTGCGTTCAAGTTGATGGCAAAACCTTTCAAACTATGCCAAGAGACTGACAGCAATGCTTGGTGCTTTTAAAAAGTCAACCCTCAACTTATGAAGCTGTACGATCTTTTGGAGGGATGGGAAAGGTTTCAGAGGGGTGGGAAAGGTTGTGCCATCTCACCATCTTAAATCACCACGGTTGCAAGGAGTTAAAAAAAAAATTAAAAAAGGAAAGAAAAAAACGGAAGCAGCCTGTTCCCGAAAGTCTGCCCAACAGCTTTCACTCAGAGTTTTGCACAGGGAAGCACAGGACTCTTCTGCTTGCAGCCACTTCACACAGGCTCTAGATTCCCCTCTCCTCTGGGGCCAGACTAGTAGGATGACAGTTTCTCTACACTATCTACAAGGTCTCATCGGTCAACTGAAACCACACTGTAAATGAGACTTGCCTAAGGGGAATTCAGTCCCAATGCACTGAGCTAAAATGATGGTTGGCAGAGAGCTTTAAGCCATGGGAATATGACGATGTTAGCAAAAAAGGTGGATGTACCCTTCTCCATCACAGCGAGATGCTTGTACAGATGTTTTCAGGCTGTTTAAACAGAGGCAGAATCTTGAGGCAGTAACTAGAGAGAGAGGAGGGAAAAGCAGAAAAGTCTTCCTGGTGAGAACAAGCCACGCACAGCATCCTGCCCTCTTGCTTTGGACTAGCCAGCTCTGTGGTCTAGACTTCAGATCTGACTGGACCAAAATGGGGACTGCACTGGTCCGGCTCCTCCAGGCCTCAAGAGGAGGGAGCTGTCCTGCTACATCCTTTAAGCGAGGCAAACTGGATTTTCAGTGGTCTCATTTACAATCTAATTCAGACTTCTAACTTGTAAGATGGACATCTTGTAAAATTTAGAAGGTGAAATCTATACAACCATAAACAGCAGAGTAAAACACAGGAAATCTCTCATCCTTCTCCATGCCATAGCAGAATGTAGACCATGGAGGCAGACTGCATGTTTCTAACGTATTTTAGCTCCACTTCCCCTGTTCCCTGAAGCTGTTTGGGTCCTAGAGGCATTTTAAATATTTCTCACTTGAATTTTATTTCTGTCTCTACAGGAGGGGAGAAAAAAAAAAAAGGAAGAAAAACCCAGCTCCGAGTCATATTAAATATTTGAATAGATTTCTGCAAACCAAGAACAAGACATTTCTAATCTAGGTCATCTTATAAAGATATCACAGTGTCACTGTGCTAAATTTCTCTCCGAGACTGAGCTGCCACTAGCTAACTTGCTGTGCTGACACAGATTCTGAGAAAAGCCTCAGGAAATACTTTAGGCAGGTTTCTGTGAAGAAAGAAAAAACACAAATCACATTTCTAAATGCCTGCACCCAACTCCACCAGCCCACTCTGTTTTAGATAATGGCAGTACCACACAACACAGCTCGCTCTTGTAGGAAGTAGCAACTGATTACATGCCAGTCTTTTTGCCATTTTTCACTGGAGGGCTATCTGGCTCTAGCGTTCATTCAGCTTGCTGTATCAAAAGAGCAAAAGTTGGCTGCAACGCACTCTGAGTTTGCTAAGCAGTGTTTAATAGAGATAAGGGAGGGAAGTAAATCACAGTTGGACGTCAGTACTCAGCCTCCGGCCATACTCGACTCAGCCTGGGTATGTGGAGTTACGCTCAATCCCAAATCAACACAGCCTTTGCTGTGCAAATCCTGCATCTTTCCATCTTCGCAACCACCTAAGTCTTTCTTATTGACCAAGTTCAGCTCCTTTCTCTTTCACTCCTGTCAATTAATGTCAAACTGATCCTTCCTGCTGAGCTTCCTGAAGGCTAGGATAGCACGGGAGAGTAAGAGGCCTGGAGAGCTATGATTTTGCAGAGAAGAATCATGACTGCTAACCACACAGCAGTGACAAACACTGGAGAGCAAAGAGGAATAAATACTGTGTTCTCCCTCATTTGCTACAAGCATGAGAGCTTGTATTCACACATAAAAGCTCTCTGATGACCACCACCCATATCCTCTGGAGCTTCCCTCCTGGCTGCATTCGCAGATACAGACTCCAGCTTTCCAGAGCAATGCCACTTGAAAAAGATTCATCCTTTGTATATGATAGAGCAGAAGTAACTGGAGAAACAAAAGGTGAACTACCTGCCCACTGCAACAAGTTCAGCTTTTTTAATTACATATGAAGATTTACATTTGTTTTTTAAAAAGGGCAAAGGTAGAGTAGCTAGAGATCAAGGCTACCGCTGAAAACCCAGTCCCAGAATGCAGAGTGTAAGGAAAGCTCACCACGTGTACGGAGTCAACTCAGACCTGTCTTGCTCACTGAATGCATCCCCGTTAATTATCAACGTTACATGTGCCAGCAGCACCAGTGCGCGCTGTGACTCAGGACAGACAGCGAGATGCTCTCTTGCTATTATGGTGAAACACAATTCAGTTTTCATGCATTCATGAAGAACTACCACATACCTCAGCTTAAAAAAAAATAAATTACATGAGCTGTCATGAAGGTGAAGCAGTTCTCCTGGCATGAGCACCATTCACCGCGCTGTCCCCACAAGCCTCTAACGGAAATTTAGAAACAACGTAATGAAAAGGAAATCAAGAAATGTATATATTAAAGATCGCATAGCTTTAAAACAAGAGCAAACCTTTAGAGCTGTCCAGGACAGACTTATGAAAAATATCTATGCTATCAAGCACCCAGAATAATCACTTCAGTTCAAACCACCAGGTACTGCACTAATTAAAAAGTCTGTGCTTCTAAAAAGTCAAGAATTATACCCCGAATTAGAGTCCTCAAGTAATGTCTGAAGCTTGCCCCATGACAGTGATGTCTTTGCGCACCTCTGCCAGGAGTTTATTTTAGAGTGTATAATTTGTGCTATTTTTAAAAAAAGGTGGTAAGAAATTTTATTCTCCTGGTCAGAAAACCACTTCTCACATTCATTTCTCCTAATCATTTCTCACAAATATTGCGGCTCAAACACCATCATATGTGCAAAGTGTAATGAAGATGTTCTAGATAAATGAATAAATGATAAGTCTGTTTGCATGATAGGTGGGAAAAAAAAACCTCACTGAACAAGTTGGAGGATCCTGAAGCCTTTCAATGGGTAACTTCGCTGGTTTGTAGCAAATCAGAATTGTGTAACCTAAATTGACTGACAGGTAAATGAAATGCTGCATTTACAAACCTCCACTAAGGTGACACTGACAACTACAATGAAATCCATAAATCAGAAGAAATGGACAGATTAATGCTTCTGCCATTTTTTTCTGCCAAAGCCATGGCGGGTGTCTCAGACACGGTGTTTTATACGCAGCATGTGCTACGGCGGTCAAGCAGAGGAGTCAGGAAGTACTTCTCCCTGAGCCGTCCATCCTGGGGCTTGGCTCACCGAGGCACGGATCCATACTGCTCTTATTTACTTCCACTGTTCATTTTGACAAGTGCCGAAAGTCATACTGATGCCAGTAAATGTCTATGCTGTTGCCTCCAAACTAAACAAAGCACTCGTTGCACTTTGTGAGCAGAGTTAGACAAGTAGCAGAAGACTGTCAGAACTGCACATGGCAAAAAAATACAGCTACTGAGTATATCAAATTTGCAGGTACTCTAAAATCATCTCCTAGCACCAAAAATGACTCATGACTGGTTTCTCCCTGGGCCTTCTCGTCACAGACCTAGTGGCCAGGACTAGTGAGTAGGTTTGAATACCCACTGCATACTCAAGATCTCCCTTCTACTAGTTCAACGTCTCAGCAGAAGCTGCCTGAAATGACACATTTCCCTTGTCCAAACTGGGGCGCAGAGCCACCAGGCTTAGCAGTTGGAGACAGCAACACTTATTCATCCCACAATCTCAAAGCACTTCATAAGGGTGGATCCCAACTTCCCAGACTAAGAAACAAGCACAGAAAAGCACATGTAAAATTGTTATACAACCGATTCTCCTCACAAGTATTTTCAGGTTTTATGCTTTCAACATTTGCAACGCACTGAAAATATTTTTCCAGTACTTTTTGTTGAGTGACAGCAGTATTAGATTTCGTAAGTAAATTGGTATTTATAGAAGAATCAGTGATAAGATCTCTAAATGAACTCTCAGGCACCAGAACAAATGGAATTACAAGAAGCTAGGAAAAAAGGTTTGTGCCCTCCTCTCCACCCTGTTCCACCCAAAAAAGGCATTTATGTGAACAGAGAAACAGGGATTTGTAAGTCTGTATGGCATCACAGCGCTGGGGTCACATCTCCATACCCACCATTAATTCTAAAAGCCGAATTTCAAAATCCTTGCTTATACTTAGTCTCTGACGTGGCTGTTCATTCTCACTCCCAGCAGTTTGCCTTCTCTTACGGAAGCAAGGGGTCAGGCTGTGAACCTCTGTCCCAGCCCCTTCCCAAGGTAGGTACCACAAAATCAAGCCAGGACTGTATGAAAAATGCCACCTAGCTCTGAATCTGGTTGCAAAAACAAAGATGCATATGTACATAGAATCATAGAATGGTTTGGGTTGGACGGGACCTTAAAGATCATTCAGTTCCACCCCCCCTGCCATGGGCAGGGACACCTCTCACTAGACCAGGCTGCTCAAAGCCCCATCCAGCCTGGCCTTGAACACCTCCAGGGATGGGGCATCCACAGCTTCCCTGGGCAACCTGTTCCAGTGTCTCGCCACCCTCACAGTAAAGAATTTCTTCCTAATATCTAATCTAAATCTACCCTCTTTCAGTTTTAAATGATTACCCCTCGTCCTATCATTACACTTCGTGATAAAGAGTTCCCTCCCCATCTTTCCTGTAGGCCCCCTTCAGGTACCAGAAGGCTGCTGTAAGGTCTCCCCGGAGCCTTCTCTTCTCCAGGCTGAACAACCCCAACTCTCTCAGCCTGTCCTCATAGCAGAGGTGCTCCAGCCCTCTCCTTAAAGGCCATCCATCAGAACAACAACTGGGCACAAAGATTTCCAGAGGGAAACCACGTTAAGTGACTGAAAAAAACACATTCATATTAATGAAGAGCCCAAGAGAGGGGAGTTTCACAGCTCGGGCCCTGTGGATGCGGTGGAGCAGGTGGAGGAGGGACACAGAGCACCAAGCTGCTCAGGCCTCTCATCCCCCATGGACACGGAGCATCCCGGTTATGTCAGAGGAACTCGTGGGAGTTGAGTGCCCAGCTGTGCTAATCACAGCTAATCAAAAGCCAGGAGAGAAGACCTGGGCACTGAGGAAACATAAAGATGAATCGCTTTAGGGAATCTTTTTGCACACTTGGTTCCCACTGCCAACATAACATTTTCCTTCTATTACGCTCAGCTGGACTCCTTAGACACCACTGCTCAATCCCACACTGGCCTGTGCTTTGAAAACCTAGCCGGAAGGAAGGCTGAGCGGCACAGGGACTCGTCCTCCCTTCCTTCCTAATCCAACAGCCATTAGTCAGGAATTAGTCCCAAGGAAAGGAACCAGATTAGTGATTGTTCACTTTTGTGCACGCCGCTGTCTCATATCACACCAGAAATCCCGCCAACGCCCTCAGTCACACAGATGGCACAATAATTAATGTACTGCTAGGGGGAACATTATCCTCCCACCCCTTCTCCTCTTGGGATTGGTTCAGAAATCAAAGCAGAGTGCAGAGAAGGTCTGCATCCCCAACACCCACACTTCACAGGGTCTATCACTTCGGTACCAATTACCATGGCTGTCAGCTGCCCAATACTCCAAGAGGACAAAATACATCCCTTATCTAACCAGACAGCATCACGTCAGAGAAATAACCAACCATTTCTCTGGCCCACAGCACACGGAAGGAAGGAAGGAAGGAAGGAAGGAAGGAAGGAAGGAAGGAAGGAAGGAAGGAAGGAAGGAAGGAGGGAAGGAAGGAGGGAGGGAAGGAGGGAAGGAGGGAGGGAAGGAGGGAAGGAAGGAGGGAGGGAAGGAGGGAAGGAGGGAGGGAAGGAGGGAAGGAAGGAGGGAAGGAAGGAGGGAAGGAAGGAGGGAAGGAAGGAGGGAAGGAAGGAAGGAAGGAGGGAAGGAGGGAAGGAAGGAGGGAAGGAGGGAAGGAAGGAGGGAAGGAGGGAAGGAGGGAAGGAAGGAAGGAGGGAAGGAGGGAAGGAGGGAAGGAGGGAAGGAGGGAAGGAGGGAAGGAGGGAAGGAGGGAAGGAGGGAAGGAGGGAAGGAGGGAGGGAAGGAAGGAAGGAAGGAAGGAAGGAAGGAAGGAAGGAAGGAAGGAAGGAAGGAAGGAAGGAAGGAAGGAAGGAAGGAAGGAAGGAAGGAAGGAAGGAAGGAAGGAAGGAAGGAAGGAAGGAAGGAAGGAAGGAAGGAAGGAAGGAAGGAAGGAAGGAAGGAAGGAAGGAAGGAAGGAAGGAAGGAAGGAAGGAAGGAAGGAAGGAAGGAAGGAAGGAAGGAAGGAAGGAGGGAAGGAGGGAAGGAGGGAAGGAGGGAAGGAGGGAAGGAGGGAGGGAAGGAGGGAAGGAGGGAAGGAAGGAGGGAAGGAGGGAAGGAGGGAAGGAGGGAAGGAGGGAAGGAGGGAAGGAGGGAAGGAGGGAAGGAGGGAAGGAGGGAAGGAGGGAAGGAGGGAAGGAGGGAAGGAGGGAAGGAAAGGAGTAGGTAATTTTACTGTGCTATAGATACAGAAGATAGATGAAAAGCACTTTGTGGAAAGTATAAAGCAAAAAGCAAGAGATATACATTGATTTTAATTTCCTGAAATGTTTAACCATAGGTTGTTTTTTGCAACCGTATCTCACAGAGCTGGCTAAACCCATTGCCAGCCATGGATTCAGCAGTATTTCCAGGTTCACAGTGTAATTCTGGAAGCACTACATCCTACACGCGGTTCGGTCACCAAGACGTCTGCCCAACACGAGACTCTGGCTGGAAGCACCATTGCACTGATGCGGCCAGTCCCCGAAAGTGATCCCAAGCAGAGGGGATCTCTCCGCAGCCTCCCTCTGACACGGGATTCACTGGTAAAGTCCCTTGGTAGGAAAAGAAGGGTTAATTAATCTCTTTAAAGAACTATAATTAGTCTGACAGGAAAGTCAATTCTGTCTTCCTGATCCAGGGACAGCGAGTGCCAAGAAGTCTGAAGAGGCGTGCGGGGAGGGCAGACACACGCAGCCTTCAAAGGCAAGCCCCAGTCCAGCCCCGCTACCTTCCATGGAACCAAGCACCATGTTTGCCTGCCTGCTCTGACCCCTGAATTTATACGGGGGACACAGGTTGTTTTCTCTTTAGCAATTTTGCTTATAAAGTATAATGCTTCACTGGTTTTTGTTTGCTTTGTTTTAAAAATCAGACTAGGAAACACAAACTGTGCCATACCAAACTCATGCACCAGTGCTGCTTGAATTTCAAATGCAGATGATTCTTTTTTTTTTCTTTTTTCAAAGACCAAGCAAATCTAGTATAACACAATTACAGTAAGTGGACTCTAAATAAGACCTTCAGAAATTACCAGTTCCTGTAGTTGATATATGCAGCTTGCTTGTAGATCTAGTTGAATAACACATTAAAATGCAATACTGGATGAGTTTTACAATACTTTTTTTCCCCGGTGTAAATTTAATTTCATTTATCAGTTCAGCCTCAAGTCAGGAGTTCAATAGTTAGTTCCTATATTTAATTACGTTTTCTTCTCATCATGGCGTTTTCCAGATAAATGTTTAATCAGGGTGTTCACTGTAATATAAAAATTACTAGAGTGAAAAGAATGAAGTAATAATGTCCTCGTCCTTATACGTATCATCGTATGTTAAATTCTAGAAGGTTGATTAAAAAAGGGCAAAGATGTCACTGAATGAAGAACCTGCTAACAAGCCCTCAAGGAGAAAGTGAGCTAAGTAGTGGTAAAAATTAACAACCAGAATACGAAACTATCATACCTTTTAGAGAGTATCAGGGACCCATTCATGCTTCAATAAGATGCAATGAAAGCAAAATATAAATTTAAGTTCAGTGCATCCTGATCGAATCCATGCTATACCGGTGACAACAATTCCACTGCCAAAAATGCAGCACGAATTTTTCTATGTAAATAACGTGCCAGGTTTGGAGGCAGAATCAGCAGCCCACACAACAGCATTACCAGAACCATTACCTGCTCTATCACTTGCGCACCAGGCCAGAGACTAGAAGTCTAGTCTGTGTTATTCCAGTAAAAAAATCTATGTATGTGTCCTGCTACAAATACATCATGACCCCAAACCCTCCTATTTCACAAAAGTGCAAGGAAGGACTAATGCTTATTTTTGACAATGTCTATGGGGAACGTGAGCAATAAGCGTTGATACCACTCTCATCAGTGTTACCCACTTTTCACTTTATCTTTGCCCGCAATGCATCACTTTGTTTTCCATGATTAATCAAAATAAAACTTGCAATGAACCAAACATTTCAGTTACTAGAAAACAGGCAAATTTACTGTAAAACCTGCTGCATAAGAAGTTATAAATTTCCTACATATTTCTAGGTAGTTCTTCCTGGCTACGACTCTATAATATATATACACACTCTTTCATAGTTCTGTCTGGTTTGCAGTCCTGTTTTTTTTACCTCTTCTTTGTTGTGGACACTGATGAGGCCATTTCTTCCTGCAGAAATTACTCATTTTTAATGGGTACCATCAGTCTTCTGTTACTGTCTTTGCTTATTGTGAGTAAACTAAACATCTAACTCTTCTTTTTTCTAAATCATGTAAAGACATGTTGTTTGTCAAACCCTATCTACGGAGGAAGTTTCTTTCTGAACTAGGCAGGAGGTAACTGCTTTGCTTCATAAAGTGTGAATTATTACTGTGATTTTTCAGCATTTTTTTAATTTTCTGTTAAATAGTTTTTTGACATTTAAACTTGATGCAGCCACATAAATCTTCTGAAAATATATAACATTTACTGGATTTTTAGACAGGCTTTCTTTTTAGGAAACTGAAAGGTTTTTCTTATCCATCAACATCCTTCATTCATACCATGAAGAATGCATGGTTTCAATTCTTTCTGCCTGTCTTCCGTGCCTCCCAGAAGTTAAAGCAGGGACAGCAGAACAAGGCATATGTCACATCTGCGACCTCTCAGCCACCAGCAGCACAGCACAGCTGGCTGTCCTGGGGGCACAGCTGGCTGGCACAGCTGGCTGTACTGGGAGAAGGGACAGTCCTGCTCCCCCTCAACCCTGCTCTGGCCACCAGCTCCCCTATAGACGCTTCTGGCACTCATGCCGAACGCAACAAACAACTCTGGGGAGCTGAATCCTACTCTCCAAGAGGTGGTGAGTATTTTTCTGCTGGTGTCAGGGTCTCAGAAGCTCAATGAGCAGCCTGGCGAACGCCAGCACTAGTGCACAGGACAAGACAGGAGTGCATGGCAAGAAGCACACAACGGTCCTGGACCATCCCTTCCAGCCAGCCAGCGCATCAGTTCACTGCTAACGTGAAACCTTGATGGCACTTCAGTCGGGCCACGCCAGCAGGGACAAGCTTTGGCTAGTGCAACAACAGCACCAGCACGCCATCCATTCTGTTCTCACTGATCTTGGGACAAAAACTTGGGACAGAAAAGCGTTTAAGATGAGTCTAACAGCCACGAACCCATAGCAGAGAGGGAGGAACTCCTTTTGCTGCAATCAAATTTGACAGAACTTGCCCACCGGAGCCCTTATACAGGGCCCTTATCCATCTGCAAGAGAGGATTTTTTTATCCTGTCTTGCAAGGGTTCAACCCAGTTAAGATTAGTGGTGAGAAAAACTGAAAAATGTAGAGTGCTTCAAATGCCGCATGCTGGATTGCTGTTAATGCTTTGAAAATCAACACAAAGGAAAAGTGATTCAACTCCACATTTGGAGCTTAGCTTTGCAAAAGCGGAACCACACTTTAGCCAGGAACCTAAAATATTTTCAAAGTCTGAGGTCCAACAGAAAGCAGGTTTAAGACCTCTGCTTTCACAACAAACACTTTAACAACATTTAGTTACTTAAATTGCTTCAAAAAACTGAAAGACCTGCCTTATATGAAAGCAAATCATATATAGATTTCTTGTAAAGATTTCCTCATGTACCCGGAGGAGTAAGAGCCCTAAGGATGACTGCTAACCTAGCTCAGGGCTGTCTGCACCTTAGGACAACATCCCTTTTCTTGTGATTCAGCCAGGAGAAGACAAGGCTCTGGGGAGACCTTACAGCAGCCTTCCAGTACCTAAAGGGGGCCTATAGGAGAGATGGGGAGGGACTCTTTATCAGGGAGTATAGCAATAGGATGAGGGGTAATGGTTTTAAACTGAAAGAGGAGAGATTTAGATTAGATATCAGGAAGAAATTCCTTACTGTGAGGGTGGTGAGACACTGGAACAGGTTGCCCAGAGAAGCTGTAGATGCCCCATCCCTGGAAGTGTTCAAGGCCAGGCTGGATGGGACTTTGGGCAGCCTGGTCTAGTGGGAGGTGTCCCTGCCCATGGCAGGGGGGTTGGAACTAGATGGTCTTTAAGGTCCCTTCCAACCCAAAGCATTCTATGATACTACGATTATCCCATTTTCTTCATTGTCAGCAACTCCCTCACCTTTTGAGATGTCTGAAAAGGTCCAAGGGAAAGAGGTCAGGGGAGAGATGTGCAAACAAAAGTAATCACCCTGAAAGACCAAAGAGCAGCAGTTTAACCCCAAAGGGAAAACACCCAGCGTATATTGCATAAAAGGCAACAACCAACCCTGAGTGACGGTTTATGTTTTCTCCTGCATATAGGCACAGAGTCTGGACAAAATCAACCACGTAAAATGCATTTTTGTTAAGTGGTGGAAATTTGTTTTCACGAAGTAACTAGGAAGGCAGAAGAGAGACGTAACAGGACACTGAGCTCCTCCCTTTCAAAACAGCAGCTTGCATCCAGCCCATATCAATGACAGACAAACCTGTCACATGAGGGTTACTCTGTGATCCGGATCAGCATCCATATTCCTAAAAACAACGTAACTTCATAGAAAATTCAACCCAAAACAGAGCTTAATTCATTAGAAAAGTAAAATGTGGAAAATTAAAAACAACTGTGGTGCCGTTTCTGCGTGCCTATGACCATCTAGGTGCAACCATCTTATGCTTAGGTGACTTTATAGCCCAAGACTGCAGAGCTGACATTGGTCTCATGCACTAATCTCATTTTCAAGAAATCACAATTATTGCTACACAACAGTGCAATCCTTTTAGGTGGCAAGTGAACTTAACCAGATTTTTCCAACATGAATCACCTAAATAAATAACTCAGCAGAGAAGAGAGCAGTAGAACAAGAAGAAATAAGTTTTTATCTATAGGAAAGATGGTTCTTATTTACTCATTCCTTACAAACGCTCTGAGAATATGCTCTGCTGAGCATTAAAATGCTGTAAGACATTGAAGACAATAATCTCTTATGTATGAACCATCCAGCTGAGGGAGAAGGAAAATTATATTCCACATTTAGTATTGCTGATGTGACTGCATAACAAAAACCTCCTAGTCAAGACTGGAAGGATTAGAAAATTTTTCAATGGTTTTGTGGGTTTTTACTTTTAATTTTAGTCTATGCAGCTCATTGAACAAACTAAAATACATCAGCACTAAATCTGGTATGATTTGGTATAACTGGTGTGACTTTGTCTATAATAGGAGACAGACAAAAAAAAAAATCAGAAAAACCCCACGTGCCTTGGATTGGTTCTGGCATGTTAACAGAAATTTCTAATGTAAGCAGGATATTACGTAAATATTGTAATTCAGATGTGGACATATGCCTATGTGGATACATGCACTGTATGTGTTCACCCCATTCCACAGAAGTTGTCCTGTCTCAGACAGCTGAGCTGACTACACTAACAGACTAGGATTAACCTACTAGAAAAAATTTCACTTTTACTTTTCCAGAAACACAGCGTTCCTTCTCAAAAACTTAGGGCTTCACAGCCCAGATCTGGGATTTACTGTTGGACCAAGAACAACTCTCATACTCCCCAGATCCTCAGGTCTTTAATGTTTTATTTTGGTGCTTTTCAGAGCTGGAAGCGAACACCGGGGATAACTGAGGGAAAAAACAACCAAGGCAAAGAGGTTGAGCCCAGTAATGCCAGCAAAATGCAAGGGATACCAGAAGATGTGCAAGAGAAACACTACATCAATACAGGTACCTCTGTGTTGTTCAGACACAGACACACGCACACTTATCAAGCACCTTTCTAGTACTTGCACGTGCTGGTTACATCAGGCATCCATCCCCCTGGGTCTTCCCCGAAGGAACCCACCTCTGTGGGCAGCTCAGACTGCAACAACTTTTTCCAAACTTGCCAAAGACATACGTGCCAGATACAAAAGTTTCTCTGAAAATTGCATTTGTGAATACCCAAGCCAAGCAAGATTTCAGGCCTGAACCAACAGCATATTCCGTCTCTGAAAGCTTTGCGACAATAAGCCCATCGGCGCCCTGGGCTTCAGGCTGGAAGCGTTTGTTGTTGAGGAAGACCCGATGAAAAAACAACGCCAACAGAGCTGCGTGACTCACAGCACTCACCTCAGCCAATATAGTCCTGGCAAAAATACCACGGGAGTAGAAAAAGCAAGTAATCCTTGGTCATCTTGCAAAATAAAAGGTAACGGACACAGAGATCTTATTTTTTTTTAAAGCAGCGCAAGACTGCCATGTGACAGTGTGATGCTAATTACTCTGTTTCAAGAACCCTTCAGAGTAATGGACAGGAGGGAGACGAGGGAGAGAGATAGAGTAATTAAGGCTTTATAATTATTATTTTTAAACAGAAGAGTGCTCAGTTGCAAGGCTGAGCTTCTCCACGGCAGCTCCTGCAGCAGGGATATCTGGAGCTGGGGCTCAGCCGGACACAGCTCCAGGGCAGCGTGGGCAGGAACAGTGCGGGCAGGAGCAGCGCAGGCAGCAGTGCAGGCAGGAGCAGAATGGCACTGCCAGGCAGCAAGACTCCAGTCCAGCCTGCAGAGCGGGAATGGGAAACTGGCACGTGGCCTGCACCGCCTTAGACTACCAGTTACTATAACGCATTACTGGCAAAGCTCCTGCAGCCATAGAGAGGAGGAAAATTAACTCAGGTTTAATAAACACTGTAGGGTAAACATGATTTCAGATAGACACCAGATACAAATACTTAGTTTTTTCTTAAAGACACAGTCAGCTTCTAGGCAACAGCATCCAGATCTTAAAACAACGAGGTCTCCCACAGCTTTTCCTTATGTCGATCCAAAAGTCCCAAGAGGGTTGGTTTTTCCCTCCCCCTCTTCAAACACAGGATCACAATGTCTCAGATGACATTTGAACAAAACGAGAATAGGGGACGGTGTCTTACTGGAGGCAGGTGTCTGTTACAGCCCAGTCAGCCAGAGTATCCTTTGCACCAGGTAACCTTTCAGTCAAGACAAACAGCAGAACTAGGGCAAGCATGTTTGTAGGGTCAGGACCCAAACAGAAACCCACACAGACAGTTTGGAAAACTTCACCCCTATGTAAAAGTGCTGCCCAGAGCACCCGGTGATGCGACAGGCCTCGACTGTACAGATCAGAGGGATAAACACATCTCCAAGCTGCACGGACAATGAGCACTTTCTACTATTTTCCACTCTTGGAGCACTGGTATTTTGGCATTGCGAAACACCCACAAAGACTCTCAGACAGCAAAAAAATTAATAAATGTAACCAGAAGAGAAAAGCATAGGGGCAACACAAGACACTTAATTGTCATGTAGTCTTTAGAGAATAAGAGACAATCTCTTCCAAATAGACAGCAATAAATTATTAAAATGCAGCATCTCAAGAAACAGCAAGGTAAATGTCAGCCTACAAGTTTGGCACACTTGCTGTGTTTCATGAATCTCTTATAAGAAAAGATATTCTGGTTTTTAAACAACGCCTCAAAATCATCAGCCATTTCACTTTCAGTGCAACACCATCAGGATTCTTCCACTCATCCAGGTGCCCCTTTCAGAAGACAGCAACATTAAAGCCTTGATTTTGACACTTTGTCAAAAGAAAATTCCTTCTGTAAATCACACTTGCTGTCACGAATACTGTGCTGGCCCAAAGTTTCTCCCTGGCAAGTTACTGGCAAGCTAACAAAAATCCATCCACTAGCTCAGATTAGCGCTTCCTCCAGAGCAGCAAGATGAACTGCAAAAGATGATATCTTGGAGGTTTTTGCTAGCAAGAATCACAGAAAGCGGCCGAAAACACAAGACAAATGAACATAACCGTACCAAAAGACAGAAAGCAGTACTAAGGGAAAACCCATCCACTTTGCTCTTTGCTCCAAAGTTCTATTTTGACGGGTAAGTACAAGATCTAGCAATCTATGTTCTGGAGGGGAGCTGCAGTGTGAAAGGCTGCCATCCAAATAAGTCCCATTTAAAGCAAGACTAAACTCTGAAGGCAAGGAGCGAATAAATCATATGAGTAACTGCGGGTTACAGCTAAGTGCCAGCACATTTCATGGGATAAGACAGCCAAAATATATACAAATATAAAAAAAAGGGATGAATTCTCCATGAAACGGAACAACAAGAGATAAAGGAGGCCCCAGGAAATTTTGATCTTGCTTCCAAACATCACGGACACAGTTAGGTTGGGGCAGAACGGAACCAATACATCTTCACAGCCTTGAAAGTCTGCATTACAGCAATGCCATAAGACAACAAAGATGCATAGCAGATAGGAATCATGCAGAGAGTCCAATTATATAGGCTCTGCTAACAAAATCAGATCTACAAGATCAATTTACCTAAAGCTAGTGAATAAATTAGTGAGGGGAGAAAAAAAAAGAAAAAAAAAAAAAAAGAAGAAACCATGTATCCCCCTGCAACAGCAGAATTAACATAGAAAAATGTGAACACCCTCCACGGAGTTTCCACTCTGCACATGCCTCCCAATTACTTTACAGCAGCCACATTTCAGCGTAGAGCAGGAAAAAGACAAGAGGTCTCTGTCCCAGCTTACAGTCCAATTAACACATGACAAGTCTGAAGATTCCACATTCCTTTCAGGTGTTGACTCATGAATCCACCCACCTGCATTCCTACAAATATCCAAAAATATCCGGAGTGACAGGCTGACATGTGAATGCTCCCATAAACACAAAAAAAGTTTTCGCCTCGTTAGGTTTGGCCAACAAGATATCAATGGAGCTTCCCACTTTTAGACCTGAAACTGAATCCAAGCTACTACCATTATCAGAACAAGCAGATCAGTTTTCCTTATTGACAGAGGCACAAAAATCTGAACAGGCATAAGGAAGGGACAACACTTATTTTGAAAAGAAAGGTGACAGGAGGCCAAAGATCAACCAGATCAGTGATGGAAACCCACCAACCCATATTGCAACTCCTATATTTCTGTTATTCGTCACAGTTACCAGCAGTGTGACAATTGCTTTTTGCCATTGAGCAGCAAGACGGTATTTTCACAAAGGGAAAACGTTGGCATTGAGGAGATCTTGCTGGGTGACCAGCAAGCAAGCCATGTCCGACGCAGCTGAGGCAGAGAGGCTCTCTGAGGCCACCAGTGCTCAGTAGAGCCATCCTGCACTCCCATCCGGAGTGCAGCCTGCTGTTTCCCTACCCTCAAACCTTTTCTGTCACACGTACTTTACAAAACCCACATTCATTTTTTTCTTCCCACATCTTCCTGAAAGAAGAACCTAATCCTGTATTAGTGGACACAGGCTGTTGTTATTATTATCTACAGGAAAAACAAAAGATACTCATCTTATCTAAGGCTCAGCGTAAACAATGGATGGGGAGAAGGGAAGCGGAGACCACACCACAGCGCTGCCATTCAGTACAGCCCTTACAAACCCCAAAGGTCCAAGTGCTTTGCCCCCGTTTTGCAGGCAGGGAAAGGGAGATGGGAGGATGGGGCACTGTCCCAGGAGGGGCAAAGGCAGAGCCCACCATTAGCAGCGGGACCCGCAGGCAGTGCTGTCTGTGCAACCCAGGGTTACTTCAAGCAGCCCTTCCAAGACGTGAAGATCAGCGCATGAATGAATCATAGTTTTCTTCACATAAAAAGGGGAAAAGGAAAAATGTTTCCCATGTCACAGGCAAGCAAGTTGAGCCACACCACGCTCATGTGACTGCAGCTACAGGGGACAAAAAGAGACACTGTGCAGTCAGATACAGCCCAGCCCGGATCCAAGTTAATCACTTCCTCAGACGGGCCCTGGAGGAGCAGCGCTGTCGCAGATGTTTATACCATCCTCCCCTGAGGCAACCAAAGGAACCTGCATGAGGACGGAGGCACTGCTAATGGCAGGGGACAGAGCGAGGGCTACCACCACTGCACCTACCCTGCCTGCCCTCCACCACAGCGGGCTCCTCTCCAGGGAATAAGGAGTACGTCCGGCTGGGAGAAGCTCTTGGGCTGTTTTGTATTTGAACACCAGCTGGCACAGTAACAGTCTAATGCATGACGAGGGCTCCCTGGGTGACATAACAAACTGTCCATATTTATTTCTCTGTTTTCCTTAAAAACAAAGAAAAAGCTATTATTTTCTTTACAAAACAACATGAAAAAAGTGTGCAACTTTTGTGCAGGAACAACTAGCTAGGATATTATTCCAAAAGAAAGACAAAAATCATTGATATAGACCCTTGTTAGACAGCTGTTTCACTTATTTCCTTCTAAATAAACTAAAAATACAACAAAAGTTCTTGTTGAAAAACAAGATAACTTCTTCTTGATTTTGAGGCAATAAGAGAGGGAGGAGTCAGAGGACAACAGAAATCTTTTGTGAAAGGGCAGAAAAACACAGGGAAAAGCAGTGTGTTAGTGTCAGGTAGGAATTCAAGCAACAAGTCTCCAGGGGAATGCGGGTCTCCAGAAGTTCAGTTGCTCAGTAAGCTCAGCTGCATGAAGAAAACGTTAAAGATAAACAAAACATGCCAATGTTCAAAGTCAGATTCATGAGTGGCTCCATCACTTCATTATGCTGGAAAACAGCAATAGGAAAGATGCAGTTGTTTCTAAATGTTTTGCCAACGCTTCTTGCTTGACAGCACAGAATCACTTTTCATAGGCAGCCATTTCAGATCTAAAACAGAATTAGATGTGCTACAGCAAGGATTTATGGTTTCTTCTGAAGGTCTTAACGTTGCTTCCTGCCAGTGTGTCTTGGTTGGCAGAAAAGGAAGGATATGCTGCAATACGGTGGTATTTACTTGCAATTATCTGTTTGCCTCAAAATATTAGCTTCTTCAAAACATCTTGGGTGGAGGCAGGAGGTGACAAATCATCTAAGAGGTAGCAAGAGGAGGGATGAGAATTTCCATTACAAACTACATGTTAGGTAGTCCCACCCCAAAAAAGTCATGATGCTATACTAGGATGTGAGAAAAGAAAGATCATAGTTTGTGCGTCAAATTACGAGAGTAACATCCATGTTATTTTAGGGCAGCTCACATCCAAAACTTGCATGAACACCATCAACTTTGAAGAAGCTCAGCTCCTAAGATCCTTACAAGTGACCTTGTATTTCAGCCCAGCTTGAAGAGAAGTTTCTTCTTGAAGAGAGCTTTCTTCAGACATTGGAAGAGTTTTTAGCAAATATTTTCACACATCACAAGCACTTAACTTTCAGTCCCAACTACAGAAACGGATCAGGAACAGGTACAAAGTAGTTTCCCAAATAATTTTTTACATTGGTAGATGCCCTATTAAAAAAACCTCACAGCTCTAAGGAGGCCCAGAATAAATAAATGGTTTGACTCAAGGCTTAGCTCACCATAAAATACATAAGGATGAGAGACACTGCCCCATTCATCAAGAGACTAAAACGAGAAAAGAAAGTTACGCAATTTACTTTACAGAGGCCACCATTCGCTGTCTGCATCTCTAACCCACTGCAGACAGGTGAAAAAGTATCCTTCATTTTGACATATGAAGTATTTTTTGTTTAACAATTGCTGTTTTGGAAATAATATTTTGAGGATATAGATTATGTTACAGACAAAGTAACCTATTCCTGAAAGCTTGCTAAACCAATTTTTTAATAAATTGAGCCCTACCGCTACACCACTTTCTCACATATCTTTGCTCTGGTTTCCTTCAGAAACAGATATCATAGGAGAATTTCAGTCTCTTTCTCTCTTTCAGTTTATACACAAGAAGGAAAAAAGAGCTTCTGTTAAATTTGAAAATGTTATTGAGTAATTCCAGGGTAGATTCCAGCTCAGTAGATGGTAACCAGGGAACACAAAAGACACGTTCACAAATTCACTCAGCAGAGCTGGCATACCAAACAAATGTCTACAGGTCTCTACCAAAACCAAAACAAAGCAAAGCAAAAAAAGTAGCAAATTAAGCTATGCTTAACTTGATTATAAGTAGCAAAAAAGCATGGGTATTTCCCCCACCAAATACATCAGGCATGCTGATAAACAGCAAGCAATGGCAACTAGCCAAAAAACGCAGCGTAAATAGCAAGAGCGTTTTTCACTACCAAAAGACAACAGTGTAATGAGTTGGACTACAGGAACCCAGCTGGGAAGAGTTTTTTACAGAAGTACTTTCCTAGATTTTTAAGTTTATAATTTCAAACATGTACATATGAAAAGATTAATGTTCTTCTGTTTCTTCCCTTTGGAGGTCATGAAGGAGGTAAAACCGAAGTGCTCTCTGATGCTATGACAGCCTACATGGAGATGCTATTTAGCAGTATGAAGCTCTCTGGAGAAAGACTGATACTTTTCTTTAAAGCAAATCCCAAAGTCTTCTATGAACTCTTCACATAACAAACTTTTGTTTCACGTTTTTCAAGATAAAATCTGGGGGGAAAAGAGCATTACTCTAAAGTTTGTAAGTCCTTGAATTCCTGTGTCAAATAACAAGCATTAATCACTCTTTTAAGTTAAACCTAGTAAAAACATATTTTAAGAAAATGCAGCTTTGTAGCCTTTGCAGATGAATGTGCTTGGGTTTGCACTTTGGTCTTTCCCTTCTCCCAACACACATATGAGCTTTACACCCCAGCAGCAATTTCAAAATAAACCTTTAAAACAGCTTTTTGTTGTGTTGCAATGTGTTCTAGCAAAAATTGGAAATTTTCAACCTAATAACAAGTAACTATGGTCATTAAAATTCTCCATAAAGTTTAAGCTTTTCCATAGCAAAACCTCATGCTATGGAAAGTTTCCATTGGTTCCTGTTCCGAACACTGTCCACAGACCATCTCAACGGCATCTAACACGCACACACTCCTATCCCTACTGCACAGCAGAGAAATCGAGGACCTGAAGGACAACTGCGTGTCACCAAGAGGACTGTGAAGAGCTCAACTGCAGGACTGTTATCCATTATATGGAAGGGCCAAAAGTAATTCTGCATTTCACTGAGATGTCACTGTAAGAAGAGACGGCACCCAATTCTCCTGCAAGGAATGGAGTGTTATCTAACAGGACAGACATTTTGAATCAGGGTTTTCAAGCATACTGCTGGGCTGTTTTTTTCTGCTTCCTTCCCCACCAGCTGAGGGAAGTACATGGGCACATTTACATTCAGCATTGCCTCCATCCCAGAACAACTCCAGCACGAGAAGCAATGCTAGCACCTAAGTGGTGATGAGCTGGCAGGTCTGCTGAGATCCCACCACGTCACGATCAAATGATCCAGGGAACGTGGTGACCCAAAGGTGGTGGTCTTGGCTTCAGCTCTCTCAAATGATGTCCAAAATGCAGGAGAGCAAAGCCAAGACCAGAAGGCTCCCCCTGCCTTCGGCAGGCAGGACACAAAGAATGACAGCCTGTTGGCACAGGTTTGGGGGGTTTGGAGGTTTTTTCCTTGCTTCAAACAAACCCCTCCCTACAGCACTCTTCCTTCACCGCTGGTCCTTAGGCAGCTTCATTTAGTTGATCACTGGGAACTGGGCTTCATTCAACACCTTAAATCTGCTTGCTCGGATTGCTCCTTAAGGCATTGGCAAAGTTTTTAACTAATAAGCACTTGCCTGCTAAGCTGAAGATGGAATTACTTAGAAAATGACATATATATCTAGCACTTTGCCGGTTAAACTGGTTTTCATTAACATCTGGATGGGAGGCTTGATAACAGCTGGCTGCAGCCAGCTCCGTGCGGAGGGCAGGGGAGGGACACCGACAGCCCTGAGTGACCACAGAGGCCGGCTCTGGCCACCAGAGACCTTCGCAGGACAGGAGGAGAGACAGAGCGTCGGCACGGCAGCCTGGCAAGAGCTAGTGGCACTTTCACCATAACGCAAGGATGAGAAGGTTTTACCTGATGAAAGGATAACACCATTGCAAATGTGATGGCCATATACTTACCCATGTGGTTTTATACACTAGCACTTTAAAGAGAAATAAGAATCAAGCCTGACACAGAGGGGAGAAGAGTGGAAAGAAAGGGATGGAGAAGCGAGAGCTCAGGTTCTGTTTGCAGCAAAAAAAGCTCATTTCTGTTGAAAGAAAAAACTAGAGGAGTTACTTGAACTCCCGTGTGTGTCCTCAACGCAGCAGACAAGGACTCCCAACAATTCACTAGGCAATACGAGTCTACAGATTGCACGTATGCTTTGAAGCGAGCACTGAGTTTACAACACAGACAGAAAACATCCTCAAAGTCTCAAATGAAAGGCCTGAGTTTTCCAGAGTTACAGGAAAGCAAACATGCATAAAGAAGTCAACTTTTAGTCTAGAAGTTGTGCCTTTTCCCTCTTGTAACTAAAAAAGGATCAATATTTTTTAAAACATGAATAAATGCTCACATAAGCCCTGTAATACTAGGCTCACAACAACAATGACGACATTAATGGAGTTGGTTGGCATTTAAACAAGAATGGGCAGAACTTGTCATTTTCTTGTAGTTAAGCCAAATAGCTGTAAGGCTGGCGTAGGAGGGCAGCATCTAAATTTAAGATAAATAAGTAAAACAGTATCAAAGTAGTAATTAACAACAAAGTAGCCTCAAGAATGATAATATCAGGTAATCATCACTAAGAAGATTTACCTGCAAAATTTGAAGTTGGTTTATTTATTATGGGGGTTTTTTAATTATTATTATTATTTATTTCAACTTTGGCCAACAATTTTGAAGGCATTTGGAACTACCCAAGCCTACTGAATGTTGCTTAGGGTTCATAGTCAATTGAATTCATATAGGAAAGAAACAATGAAGTATCTGTCTCTCAGCAAGTATGCTAACCTTTAACATCCACAGTATGACCCTCCTCCTCTTAAGACAATGGGGTGGAGGGGAGAGAAACCCTTCCCAAACTGGACAGGGCTTCTGAAGAGCAACAATTAACACACCAGAGCATGAAGGATCCATACAAATGTCATATCCTACTTAGTCCTTCCGACACACTTTCCATGTCTGCTGTGCAGCTCTCAGCTCACCACAGACAGATCCTCTGCCTACACAGAGGCAATTATGAGTTTCTTAGTCACTGCGAAATTACACCAAGCAGAATTTACCCTGTAACTTTCCAATGGGATGGACAATTCATCTTCTTTTGCAACATGGACAGAGGCAGACAGTTTTGAAAATTGCCAGTAATTACTGGGATCCTTTCACTGTGCTTCCTTAGGTCAAGAAATTTGTTTTATCTAGAAGTCAAAACTCTGTAAGTAACATATGCAATATTTTATATACAAACATGTATATGATATACACACACATACTTTGAAACAGATCTACAAAGCTGTATTTCAGGCCTTAATCCAATTCAAACAATTGGGGCATATGAGAAAGCCTTTGTGGATGGGGAGATCATCCTCCACCTGCATTCTTTCAGCATCCTTGCAACTTCCTTGCAGTTTCAAAAGCTGACCACAACTAGGAATGGGGCAATGGATAAGAAGTGGATCCAACTCATTCAGATGTTTCTTATGCTCTTTCACCCACGAGGGTTTTTGCAGGGAGGAGCAGGGGCAGTTTGCTAGGGGCAGGCTGTTTGGGGTTTCTTCTGCCAAGTCTCGTCTGGGACTTTGTATCACACAAAAGGGGTAAGGATGGCTGAAGGGTGGGTCTGACGGGTAACACAGGGTATAAGCACTGTCATGTCCTAAGTGGTAGATGAAGGCAATTGAACCAGAAAATAAGCGAACTGCTATGTTTACCATTTATACGCCATTGTTAGAGGCCTTATTAAAACAAGAGCTCTCCAGTATCCAATTTTCATCAGTCAATAGGTGAGATACATTTCAGCTGAGCATCATACCCTTCTGAGACTTAAACTGCACTGGAAAAGACAACTGCAGTCAACTATTCTTAACAACTTACTGTAAAATAAAACCATATACACCCTTTTTCTGTGTAACCATAGTACTGTTTTACAACACATACCTAAAATAACAGTTAGATTTTGCTCTACCATAGCACCTAGTAGTGGATTTAGGGATCCCATCATTCTGCATGGCTACTGTGTCACAACAAAGCAAGGACAGCACAGTACGGTATATATAGTATACTATTCAAGGGGAAATTAGATATTAGAGTTGCACTGTATCACTGGTACAACATACGATGACTATACCAGAAAAACTAGCTTGGGCTGCTTCAGAGTGTACCGGTGCTGTTGTTTAACCAGCAGGGAGGAGCAGTTTTAGGCACTCAGGCTGCCTCCTCGGTCACGAGCAGCCAGTTCTGCACCTGAAGCTCCCTGCCCTCGCTGCCTGCAGGGCAAGAGATACAGACCGGTCCTTTGGGCTGCCCTCCCTTAAAAGCAGCATCATGTTTTATATGCCTTTTTAAAGATGTGAAAGTTCCCTACCCAATATTCCTTCTGCAGACAGCCAGCGCCAGACTCTCCTGAGGTTGCTGCGGGGAAGTCCAAACACCAGCAAAATTCACTGCATTTCCACAGGTCTCCCACAAAGGTTTTTATTTCTGAGAACAGCAGCTGAGCCACTGCAGAAGCCAGGTACCATGCAAAGCCACTGAAACAAAACTTCTGCTACTGTATGTCCCCAGAAACCCAAAGGCACTTCTTACAATTACTATTAGAACAAGCATAGCAACATAACTAACTCATTTTTTCTATTCTGTGCCATTTAAACCTAGGGCTATTGGTAAAGGCCAAATGACTAGATCAGATAAATTACAGAAGACACAGCGCTTTTAATATCTATGCACCTGTTGAACTTCAGTGACAAGTCAAGTCTTGCTTATGCATGTATAAAGATTTAAGAGGTTGGTATGGCTAACATAAGAATACAGGAGAGAAAGGGGGACGGTGCTATTTTGTCTGTGATAACTTTAATAACCACCTCAGCACAGCTTGCTATGAAGAGAAGCGACAGAAATGTAAACCACCTGGTTTGGCTGGATGCCTGCTTTGCAGGGCACTTGACCCCAGGACTTCCTGAGTTCCCTGTTGCACTGGATCTCCAGCAACAGCCTGGATGAGTAACGGCCAGACAGCACTGACATGTGGCAGCGGGGTTACAAACAACTTCCTCCGCTGAGACATCTCCCGCTGTAATTATGATCGAGGAGAGCAGCACGGGCAGGGAGAGCCTGCTCAGGCGGCAGGACAGGGCATGCCAGCCCCTTGTTCAGCACCAGCCACCCTGCGTGCACCCGCTGACTACAGCGGATCAATCCCGCTCCTCTACCTTTCCCCTCCAGTAACTCAAAAAGTCTCTTTAGCACAAGGTCAAGAAAAGGAAAAAAAAAATTATTAGGAAGTGGAGCAAAACAAGATCATCTCTTTGAGGCTTCTGGTTTACCTAGAGGCTTCCTTCCGGGGCCCTCAACATAAGAAGGGCACGGACCTGTTGGAACGGGTCCAGAGGAGGGCCACAAAGATGATCCGAGGGCTGGAGCACCTCTGCTATGAGGACAGGCTGAGAGAGTTGGGGCTGTTCAGCCTGGAGAAGAGAAGGCTCCAGACAGACCTTACAGCAGCCTTCCAGTACCTGAAGGGGGCCTACAGGAAAAGTGGGGGGGGACTCTTTATCAGGGAGTATAGCGATAGGACCAGGGTTAACAGTTTTAAACTGAAAGAGGGTAGATTTAGATTAGGTATGAGGAAGAAATTCTTTACTATGAGCGTGGTGAGACACTGGAACAGGTTGCCCAGGGAGGTTGTGGATGCCCCATCCCTGGAGGTGTTCAAGGCCAGGCTGGATGGGGCTTTGAGCAGCCTGGTCTAGTGGGAGGTGTCCCTGCCCATGGCAGGGGGTTGGAACTAGATGATCTTTAAGGTCCCTTCCAACCCAAACCATTTTATGATTCTATTATTACTTGCTTGTACTAGTTGTGTTTTGTTTGGCCCAAAACAGACCAGATAGGGATGTACACGAGTCCATGGGTGAAGTATCATACAAAATAGGTGGCAAGAACAAGTTTTCCCTCACAACCTACCGCACAGGCACAGAATAAAAAAGGAACAGTAAGGTACAAGGATGGCAATCGCCAGCCCTGTGACCCCAGTGAAGCCAGGTGGCCATGCAGGCACGCAGACCGCCCAAGGACAGAAGGGCCAGCCTTTGAAGGATCCAGCTGGAGCCCCTATCCCCACGTAGGGGCAATCTGTAGACACACAAACTGCCATACAAAATTAAAACAAATTTGCAGATACAACTTAGCCTAAATTTCTCTTTTAAAAAGCTACCGGAAGCTAGTTGGGTTTTTTATCTCTCTGTTCCTCCTGGAAACAAACCCTGAAGCACACTTCAGTATAAACAATAACTGGGCAGTATCACTGTTATTTAATGAGCTCTAGTACATCCAGATAAGAGACTTACAAAGATAGTATCATCTCCCTTCCTTCTGCAGAGTTCACCAGGTAATTCATAGTCACAGTCAGTAACTTTCATTAATCCCTGTGCTAAAGAGAGAACAGCATTTTGCCAAATTTATTTGGGGGAAAGGAGGCGGAAGCAGCTTTAATTATATAAATTAAGTTAGACCAAAACATGGAACAGATTGACCTCCCAGACCTTCAATTATGTAACTAACCCTGACGAGTTTAGAACTGGATATCTTCCAGTTTTTCTTGTGAAACTTGTGATTTTCTCCCATGTTATTACAATTCCTCTTTTTAATATAGTGATATAATCAGAGCTCTACGCTTTTGCACAAATAGTCTATTTTGTTCAAGCAAGTTCTTGAAATATAATTGAAGCTCTAAGGGTGGGTGCAGCCAATTTGTTTTGATAATGTTTCCTGTTTATAACATCTTAAATTTCACTGCATAAGGGAATGAGATCATCACTAAGGCATGGAAGGAGGGAAGCAGGATGTTTATAGCATCCGATCCATTTTACCTGAGCTTACAGACTTCATCACTTTGCAAACATTGAATAATCCAACTGAACTGAAGGTGCATGCAGAAAATACAGACTTAATGAGCAGGATGCTACGGTTGAACTGTATTCACGCAGAGAAAAGTCATCACCCATCTTCCAAACCCCATATCATAAGCATCCTCTGAACATGCTACGGAATCAGACAAAAAGAGAAAGCTGAGCAGTTTCAGGAGAGAAAACGCACAATCTGAAGACATCTGAAATTTGTGATGGGCTAAAGAAGTAGTTTCAAGAATTTATCTCAGGAGAAAACAACTGGAGTATTTGACAGCTGTGCTATACCATCGCAATTCTATAACTGCCTGAAACCTAGACTGATTTCCACCCTCCATCCAGAAGACGGAGGTCAGCTTCTACCTGGCAAGATGAGTCTCACTGTCAGAGATTGTTCAGATCAAAGGTGGGACCTCACAACACTTAAGAACAGGGAAAAGAGAAGGACACAACAAAAAAGTGCAACACTTGAACCGGGGGCATTCATTAATTTCTCTGAATCAGTATTTTCCAGATAAAAAGTCTCAACTTGTGCAGCTTAGTTTAAGACTCCCATCTGACTGACGGAAGAGGAGACAGCAGGAGACAGTAAAAGTGGTTTTCAATTCAATTGGAATAAGAATGAAGGCAGGGGGGAAGCAGAGAGTCTTGCTCGCTTCTACCAACTACATGTCAAATCCAGGCCACTCCTACTGCCAGACATGAGCCCACAATATATTATTCAGTTCTTTCATTATTAATGAGGCACAGCAAAAGAAATCATGGCAGCACTAGGTCTACAGCTGACTAACATGGATTTTAAAGTACGAGATACAGAAAGCACCTCTCAGTGTGAGCTTGCTGGAGCAGTGACCAGCATTTTAACACAAACACTGCTACACTGCCTTATCTTTGGGGCCCTGACTGCTGCCCACGTGGTTTGTTTGCCTTTGTATGGAAAATTTCCAAAACCTACCCACGTAAGCTCTCTTGTGAGAAAGCACAGAAGTCAGCCCCACGCCATGAACATAGCCCCTTTCTGCCTTTTCAACCCCACGAGTTTACTTTGAACTAATGGCATATTTGAGAATAAGCTTTTGTGGCTCTTTTTGTCATGCGCAATTATTTCAGTGTGTGACCAGCAAGGTCTGTTCCACCCCTGAGCTTCTTGGACTGCTGGTGGGAACGTCCCACTGACCAGAAATAACGTGATTTTTCTTTACAAGAGAGGGCAGGGAGAACTGGTGGCAGTGGGTAGGGAAGCAGGGCCCCGACCCACTCCTGATCAGCAGTTTAGTGATGAATACATTCCACCAAGTCAGTGTAAGGCTTTCTGTTGAGTTCTGCCGGGATGTAAAGAAAGCAGCAAAACCTTTCCATTGTGATGGTTTAGGGAAGAAACAGAGAGATTATACCAACAGGCAAAGAAACAAGAACTAGTGAGACACATCAGATAAGACTTGATTTAAGACGTAATACTGTCTTCCAACTAAGAAATACAACACAACCTTCGAAAAAAGGCAAGTTTAGGCTTCTATACATTGATATGTGACAACTTGCTCACACTATTGTTCTCTGTAGAAAATTTCCAGCCTCTGTTTCTGTTCTGTCTTTTGTTGTGCTAGTCCTGGCGTTATTCCAGCTGTATTTTGACATACAGTTTAGTGTCATATTAAACACCGCATTTTGAAAACAGGTTCAAAAGTTTTCCATTCCCAGCAGAAGCACAACACAACATCACACTTTTGTATTTCACAAACTGGACCTGTTTGGAAAAAGTTTACTTCCAGCTTGATAATATTTCATGGAGGTGCACATGCTGCTCGCAATACTCATTCTTAAAGATAACATTAGCTATTACATCAGGAACTCGTGTTTATGTGCTATATTTTAATTTTGCACAGAGTACTACTAGAAGTGAAATTATTATTGGTCAGTATATGCACAAACCCCCTACTCGAGGCAGAAAGCCTCCAGTTCTTCTAAAACTACCTCGCTGACCCAGTCTAAACACACACGTTTTCATTTATGTAATGTGGCAGTAAGTAGACATGAATTTTCAGTTCCTGCTAAACCCTGGGCTTCTCTTCATCACACAGCCAATGCCCTCCCCCACATACACGCGCATTGATATCTCCTGAATATCACGAAAGATAAATTTGCAATTAACTGTATTTTAAAAATCTAAATATGGATTTTCTTTTAAAAAGCAACCTGCTTTCATTTTAAAAGGCAATTATGCATTTATTAAGTATGCATAAGAGGTGGGTCCTCCATCTTAAAGAAGCAAAACAAAACAGTTGCATTTTTTCTAAAGGCTCCAAGAGTTTTCAGCAGAATTGCAGCTCCAAGCAAGTGATGAGCTGTAGAGGATTCACCCAAACTACCACTGATCCAAACACCAAAATCTTTGGGATGTTCCAAAAATCTCCCTTAATCCCATCTCTGCCATGCTGGGCTGTGAAGGTTTAGCCACTGAGTCTTCCCTTGTATCCACAGACTCTAAGACGTCTTTTCATTTTTCAATGTGTGGTAATTTCCAGGCTGAACCTCAGTTCCCAGCCACACTCCCATACAGTAGCTTTGTCTGCTGCAATCACAAAAACCAAAGCTGTGACTTGCAAAGCAGGATGACATCAGAGAAGGCTTCAAGAACTAGACCCTTCTTTTCTTGCATTTCTTCTCCTCTGTCTTCATCTGGCATTGCCATCATCACAGCTTGTGTATACAAGAACCTAGGAGCCCCAAGTCAGCTACCCAAACAACAAACACACCAGCGCAAACACCTGCATCCATATTATAATATCGTAAAGCCTATACAAAAATGAAGTCATCAGGCCAAGAGAGAGATTTTGTGGTTCAGTCTGTTTCCTCACGCTGTAATCTTACTCCCTCTTCTCTCAATCTACCCACACTGAATTAATCAGTACCTGTCCATCTAGAAAAGCAAACGGCTGTCACTTCATCAAGCGAGTTTTTTTTGTATATCTAGGCAACTAGGCCAGAATGTCACACAGCATGTCAAGTTAACATAGAACTAAGATAATTTCCAGCTAAACAAAGGCAACCAAAAACCTCCAGCATCTTGCATTACCGAAGTTTGCCACAGAAAGTTAGGTAACGCTAATACACCAGGAACAGTCACGCAGATCTGATTTCATGGACCACTGATCCTTGGACAGTAGAAATGACGGCGGAAAAAACTATGCATATAAAATTGTCTGTCACAATGCAGAATACTGCCGTTACAGAATGTTGTTGCCATTAACTGCAGCAAATTGATATATAGTTTACATGTAATCAAAGATAGCAGAGATTCATTTAAACTTGCAGTTAATATCATGAACAAGAAGACATCCAGAAATTGTATTTTTACTAATTAAAAATTCAGTAAAAGACTCTTTAGTGTCTCAAATAATATGGTCAACAAATAACTACTTGACAGCTACATCATGTTCTCCCCTTTCTTATAATGTTAGGACATAAATAAATTCTTTCTCAAATAACTGAAGCAGGTTCTTGAAGTTACAAGCCTGGTTGGAGGAAAAGAGATCTCTCAACTTAGTCATATTAACAACAAATTAAATTAAAGCTTGTTATCAAATACAAAAAGGCACAATTCTCAGCTTTTAACCAGGTGTACAAAGGGAAAGGACAGTATACATCAGTTCTAGCCCTGTCTTCTTTAACCTCAGAAATGACTGGCATTTGTTTGTGATGACTGTCAAATATGCCAGTACCAGAATAAAGTTATTCACAGGGATTTTTAAAGGGATATAAATGATTATAGATGTCACTGGGTGTAAAAAGACAACTGCGTGACAGTCGAAGACACCACTAAAGAGGTCAGGACAGAAAGCGAGTAATGGTGTTAGCAAGAAAATCCAAAGTAATTACTCAGAAACTAACAGCACCAGCATACCCACAAAAGATTAGACTGAAAAGAAGTATATTTCACACGCACAACATTTACCAAACTAGCACCCTTTCCTCGTGTCCTCCCAAGTGCCTGTCATCCAATGCGTCGAGTCCCCAGGAGGATTCTGAACGCAGCAAAGCTCATCACTTTAAAACAAGAGATGTCAGACAGAATTCCTGAGCCTGTGCCATCTGATACACCCCCACGATTTTCCATTCTGTTCCTTCCAGCAACATCCCAAAACCCACTCCAGTTGCAGGCTGTTTCAGCAGCCACAAGAAAGACAGACTCAACCACAAGTGAAAGATCGTGTTCAGACTTCATTTTCTCCTTCTGGCAAGGGAAAAAGCCGGTGTAATGGCCCAGCAGGAGACATTTGGCATAGAAATGGAGGACACCTTCATTATAGCTGTGGCACCACAGTGGAAATACCTAGTGTACAGGCAGCAAAATGCCTGTGGCTTGGGAAGGAGAGATACCCAATCGGTACATAAGCACAGAGGAGCATGTAAAGGCAGTACCTGTGAGTGTCATGCCAAAACCTGCCTCTGGTCAAGAGCCACACAGCAGGCGCTGGGCACCTCCGAGAGGAGGGGCGATCTCCTGAGGGTCCCACAGCACGGCAGCAACTGGGGCTGGTCACCGACTGAGCCAGCACCGCAGCCAGGATGGGGGCTTGGGGTACTCGGCCACCCCACGTCCAGCACCACATGCTCACTTATGGGTGGAAGTCACGCACGACCACCTTGACCGAAGCACTGGAGAAGCACACACCACGAGGAGCCAGTTGAAAAGCAGACCAACATTTTACGTACCTCTACAGTACTACTTTCTATCCAACTCACTTTTGTGTCTGTTTTCAGTATTATCCAGTAAGCAAAAGATTCACTGACGCCTATCCCAAAAGGCACCCTGGTCTTTGCACGGGGTGAAATCTGAAAGCCCACCCTTTGTCAAACCTCCATCAACCTCTCCAAGGTGCCCCACATGACCAGTTGCCAGCATCAGGGTGCTTCCTCCAGCACACTTTGTTAACGTAAGCCAATTATGAGGGGTAAGTTAAATGCAAGATCAAGATCTGCCTGTGCCTCATCATGCAGGCTCAAGGGCTGAATAGTCACTTTCAATAGTCAATTTCAGTAATTCCAACATCAACACCTAAATTAAGGACCAAAGCTAGAAATTAGGGATGATCTTCCTAAATTCTAAATACAATCTTGAAATTCCTATTACCTTACCCCCAGTTACTCCTCTGGATGAATACTTTCGTATGAAAGCTCCAGCAGGTGTTCCACAAGCTCTGCAACTCCAGCCTGAGGAGCCTGTGCCAACGGACACCAAAGGAACACAAACCAGACTTCCTCTCAAGCACTCCCAGCATCGGGAGCCAGCATCCAATGGGGACACACTAGTCCTGCTCAAGGTAATGGCAACATGCCCATAAATTTTGGTGGAGCCAAGCTTTTATGTCTGCACATCTAAAAGACAGTTCCTGAATGGCAATAACATTTACCATTATTGTTATAGACCACTAATGTAAAGCCAGAAAGCTGTGCTGGGGTGAGGGGGAGCAAAATGCCAGAAAGATTTCGTTAGGGTATTTTATGAGAGGTTAATTGTAAAAAGTGACATTTGAAGAAATTGGTTAACAATCTGAGAAGAGAGATTTCTATTTAACCCACAAGCAAACAACTATATTTTATGTTAGTGCTACAGGGCTGCTGTCTCTGCCAGAAGAAGATAAACGCATTTCTTCTGCTAGCCTGAACCTGCACATACTGTATAAACATATTGTAGAGTAACAACGCATATGCAGGGAGTTTATACCAGGCCTGCAAAACAGATGGTCCCACAAGCCACAGACAACCCTCCAAATGACTCCGCTGTCCTGCCGTACCATCTTCACCTCGAAAGGTGAAGCAGGAATGAAAGGCGTGCAGGAATGAATGCCTTTCAGAAGATCAATATTCCCCGCACTTTGTTCCTCCAAGTAAAGGAGCCTCTGCGTCCTCTGATAGCGTGCCAGGCTGCCTGGCCTTGGAAATCCCAGACCAGCGCCAGAACGGCACATGTTAAAGCACAAATTATTCAGTGGAGTAATTCAGACCAAGGCGCTCATAAGCGGTACAGGATGCAGTGCCGCTGCTCAGCCTGGGAAGACGGGCCGGCAGCAAGGGACCCATGTTGCTCTGAGAGTGCATCTTGGTGTGTTTTCTTTGCTGGCTTTTTTCTTTTCTGGCTGTTAGTTTCACAGTCAACCTTGCATTTTACATACAAGTGCCCAAAGGTTGCAAGAGATACTGTGCAAACTAAAATGCTGTTACCCTTTTCACGCAGTCTTCAGGGGGAAAGTAATTGTGATTTAAAGGAGAGGGAAAACATGCATCAGAAATAAATCGGACAGGACCGATAAAGGTGAAATTACACAGCTGCAAGGCATCTTGCTAAAGCAGCCTAAGTACAGAGGAGAGAAATCAGTGGGTTACTGGGTGTTACGATGATGTGCCGCCACACCCTCGCTCTACTGAGCCTTCAAAAAGAAGTGGCTGTTTTTTGGGGTGGGGTTTATTTTGGTTGGGGTTTTTTTTTGTATTTTTAAGGAAGCCTTTGTAAGGCTAGGTTACAGCACACTTTTCTTATTTTGGCATAATAAATGTACTTCACTTCCTCGGCTGTGTTGGAGTATCAGTCAGTTTTGAGAGCTCCTTTGGCAGCAGAAGGAACTGATGGCCACTGCTCCAGCTCCTAGGGACCAGGGAGCAGGGGCCCTGCCTGGTTTTGGGCAGACAGTTTCAGAGAATTGAGGTCTTTTATGTACTGTTCACAGAAAAACCTGCCGTGACATAATAAAACCCACAGGCCTGTCGCTATTTTAGTCCTATTTTTTTTTATTACAGTATTCAGGGATTGGATTTTTAATTTATATCCGTATATTGAACACATTCCTGAACACTCGATAACACTTCTTACCTTTTAGAGACAGGATATGGTTTTATTGCTGCTTTAAGCATGAAGCTACATGGAGCCACACACCAGAAGAAATTCTTTTTAATGAAGAAGTCAACATTTTTAGAAACCCAACCACAGCTATAAAAGCAGGTGCCTTCTAATACTATGACAGGGTGCTTCACACACATATTCTAGCACCAGACAGAATACAAAATATGAGGCACAGTATTTTATGACCCTATGATAGAGAATGACTTTCAAAGAGGAATTTCTGACTGAAATGGTTTCAACTAGGAAACAGGGAAAACTATCTGGAAGGTTCAATGTTCACGAGGTGTAAAATCACCACTGGCACGTGCGTGCACAGTCACGCAAAGCATTCTTCAGTTAACAAGAAATACCTGGGTTTTCTTCACGTGGCCTCCCATCTGGGTCCTAGTTTTACGGACACATGTTGAGCTGATGCCCGTGGTCACAGCAGCTTGCCCACAGGCCATCTGCAGAGGCCTCCTCTCTCTACAGAAACCCTGCAAGGCAGCAATGTTGCTGAGAGCGTTAAGTCAAGCAAAATCACAGCTGGCAGAACATATAGCATAAAATAAGTTCAGAAGACAAGAATAAAGCAGGAGAAAAAACTCAAAGAGAGCGAACAGATGAAAATAATTATAAGACAATTTCAGAGACAGAATTTGGGTGGCTTAAAAGGAAACAAGACAAAGTTCAGAAAGGAAAAGCAGAGACAGCCAAAGGGTCTCAGCTATGCTGATAACAAGGAGAGAAATGTCACAGGGGATCAACATGCTGGATTTAATAACCATTTGGAGCCAGGATGAGGTGGGAAAGAAGGCATTAAGTTATCGTGAAAGATGCGAGCATTGGCAAGAGAAAGACAATAGCTCCAAGTGGTGCACGCTGACTTTCACAAGCTCTGGAGGAGTACAGCAAAACAGGAACACCGGGTTCACCTAAGCTATCCAGCATCAGAACTACAAACACAGGGGCCATCGGTTGCAATGTAAGCTCACAGTGGGGCCGGTGCCTCTTTGAACATCAGGGAAGTGTGTGCTTGGTTATGTCCAGACTACACCTTTACAAAACCAGATGGGACATTCCTTCTACAGTCATGGGGAAGAGGAATGCTGAAGCCTCCGTGTTGGGGCAACGTAGTCACTTAAAAGACAATTCTTAACATTTGCAAAAGCGAATGCTACAAGCATGATGCCCATATTGCTCCTTCCCAATGGAAACACAGCAGAGCATCGTTCCTGTTCTCCACTCTGGTTCCCCCCGAGGGCTCCCTCTGTTTGGAACAAGCACCTGCTGAGGTTTCATTAGGAACTGACTGGAATGGGAAAGAGATCAACGAGCTCAAATGCTTTCAAGAATGCATTAAATATAGGTGTGAGACTCAGCCAACCTGCTACAGTAAAAGTAATGTTTACAATGTGGTTTGAGTGCACGGACTTCAAAGACAGAACTGGCATGGGCCACAGAGAGCTCCTGTCTTATCACAAAGGCTTCGCAAATCACAAAACAACCTGTCCCTGGTATTCAAGGCATGCGGAAATCACGTTCCCTGCTGTTACTCTCCTCATCTAACTTGTATGTTTGTTTTCAAGATTTGATTTAATTCATTTCACCTTCAAGGCCTCTCAAGTGTAGGTTCTGCAATCGTGAGAAACAGTTAAATGTACTCTCAGATCTGCTGTGTACAGATATCTGCTCTTAACTCTCTTAAATCACTATTCCTTTCAGCTGGAATTTATTATAAATGTAAAAAGAAGCCAAATATATCAAACCTTTAAAATCCATACAAGCAGCAGAAATTCTGGTTTGTCCAGTTGCAGCCAGAAGAATAAAGTATTCAAAATTCTGAATGTTTAACAAATATTGTAAGATCTTAACTTGTGCATCTGGCAAGCCATTAGGCAAAAAAGCCTTTTTCAAGCAAGAGTTCTGATACTAACAGACCCAAGTCACCCTCTTAACATTAAAATTTCCATTCAGTCATCCTTCAGCTATACCAACACAACCAAAATGCCCTGAAAAGACAGCTCTTCTAGACCGATTAAAAAGAAAACTTCTGATCAGAAAACGTCACTGTCTCTCCCTTCCATTCATTTATCTGTCTTGTAACATGTTGGAAATATTTGTACTGGCATGCAAGAAAGCAACTATAGTGCACCATTTAAGGATTAAAAATGCTTCTGAAAAGAAGAGTCAGTATCTACAGCCCATTGCTACCTTATAATCCTGGGCAGATTCAGACACTGTTAAATTCCTTACATATTTAAAAGGATACTTTAGAGTACATTTCTTTTCCCTCAGTTTTACAGCTTTCATTAAACTAGACAATGGCATATTTTTTCCCCCTTTGCATGCTGAAACTGGAACTGCTTGCCTTGGCAACAAAATCCTGTAATTTCTATTCATGCCAAAAGCGGCCTTCTTCCTGACCAAGTTTGCTGCAGCTACGACAAGAGTTTGATCAGAAAGCTGTATCCCTGGCAGGAAGTGAAGAGCACCCTTCTGCAAAGGAGAGTCACAGAAAGCAAGTGGTGAAGAGACAGCGGGTTCTTTTAACAGCTTCCCAATTTAGAAACAGCTGAAAATTGCCCAGGTCCCAGTCTATCTCAACACACTTGTATGAGGAACAAGCCTAGCACTTACTGTTCCTTATTATTCCCCTTGTGGCTAGAGCGGTTAGCAAAAGTCCAGGGCCTTTACAGGGTTGTTTCTGCTTGGTGTTGTGAATACAAGTTTCAAAAACAGTGCACAAAGTCCCATTTCCCTGAACAGGGTAGAAAAATCAACAGCAGAGACTTCACTTCTCAGAAATCCTGATCTCTGCCATCCCAGAGACTTCTGGAACAAGATATTTTGTTGTATACTTCACAATGTTGGCATTACATCGACTAATTCTCTGGCTCCTCACTTCCCCCCTTTTAAAAAAGGCATAACGCTTGCCTGTCTCCAGTCTTGTATTTTCCCCATCCTTCACATACTCAAAAATAATCTGTATAAAATTTCACATTGGCATGGCTATTTTATATTTTAATTTTTCAGTTTTTTCTGATTGCACACATTATTTGCATACCTTTCCCATCACGTAACAGATCTTTAACATAATTTCTCATTTTCACTTACATCTAACATATTTATAAAATCATTTCCATTTTGTTTAAAGAGAAAAAATATGGGCTGTTTATAAGGCCAAAAAGAATGGAGGGAAGTGTTTTCAGAAATGTACAAAATGATGAGCCACAAATGACATATGATACCTCAAACTATTTGAGAACTAATGATTCTCGCCTGTACTGCCACCAGCTCCAGTCTTTTGGTGGTGTTAGGAGAAAATGATCCTAGTTCTTCTGAAGCTAAGAATGAAGGGGATGATGAAACTTCAGCAGAGATCCAAGGGATTTCCACAAGCACAGCCAAGGGAAGGACTGCTGCAAAGGAAGCTTTAACCGCTACCTTTCATCAGACGCCATAGCACTGCAGACACTGTGGCAGTGTCAAGAAAGGAAAAGAGACTGTGCTGAAAACATAAAAGGGGGGGAAACGGAGGAGTAAAGGCCAACGTTTAAGAGTCCTCTGTGACACAAGCTGGGGACAGGGGAAAGCACATCTTTTCCGTCAGGCTCTGAAAACACATGAGGTGTGAGGAAGGACAAATTGTGCTGGCATATGGGCAAGAGAGAAAGGGCTCCTCGAAACAAAGAACAATAAACATGTCTCTAAAGGAAACCATGGTTGAGGCAACCCAGAAATACCCAAAATACATGTTAAGGGTCTACTCATGCACTATGTAGTGCGTATGTTTAAACATACATATGTTGGACCATTGGCCATAGTACTAAAATAGAATAGTTGTCATTAATATTAGCTTAATACAGTATTGCCCATTCATTGGATTTAATCCCCCGTGGCTCGTGACAAACTAGGCACGAGTTTGAATTTGAGAAAGTGTTAGGTACCCAATGGAAGCAGCATTTCTGACTGCACTGTCTGGACAGCAGCTGGAGTACAGGATGAGACGCCAGAGCTGGTGGAAGTCACGCCAGCCGGTTAAAGAGGTAGCTGGATGGGAGAGCGGAAAAGCAAGAACACCAGGCCATAACCACTAGCTACGCTTTGGGGTTAATAAGAAGAGGTGTCAGTTGACTTCTGTTTCCCGGGTGCGGGGGGAGGAACAGTTGTTTTTCCACCATTTAGGAATTATTGCCTCCCTTTGTATCAAATACAGAAGCTGTGTGGCTGCGGCAGAAAAGTCTCATTTGCAGAAGAGAGATTAGCTGAATCGTCACTTTCCTCCGCCTTGAGATCTAAAATGAAAACCTCTTCCTCTCTCCCTCCCTTCCCCACTCCCAGGCCCCCATAATTAGTTCATCGTCATAAACTGTTAAGGGCATTCCATTACACTTTATAAACGAGGGTGAATATGAGAAAACCATTTGTCTCAGTAGACAGAGCAGGCAAGTAAAACACTTCCTTCACTACTCAAAGCAAGAGATCGTTGCATAAAAATGTAAAGAGCAGTTAAAATCTTTGAAGTCTCCTAGCCCTAAAAATGTTCTATCAATAAAAGTAGCCATTAATAGGCAATACATTTTCAGCCACAGCAAGGCAGAGGAAGAGTAAGATTCAGACTATAAATTTTTTGCTCTTCTATTTCCGGCCCTATTTGGTCACCGTATCTTGTGGCAGTATACAAAGCCACTCTTGTATTAGTGATTTACTAAATGGGACTCTGTAATTAAGACTAATAGCCCAGGTGGCAGAAAGAAGGAAGAAGAGGAAGGATTACACTTAACTGCACTTATCTTAAAAAAAAAAAAAGAAAAGAAAGAAAGAAAAGCATTTCTGCTATACCTCTAAGTTAAATTAACCTCAAGAATAAAAACAGGGCATACGAAATCTTCTAACTCAGAAGGCTGTACGTACCAGCAGTAAGAAAACAAGACCCAGTTGCCTTCTCTCATTTCTCTCATATTGGAGCCGCTCGAACTCTCCAAATTGGCTGTTTCTGGGCATTGTTGTTGCAAAGCTTAAAGCACTCCCATGGCTCACACTTTGAATTCTTCCATGACACAGTCTACAGCGACCACAGATATGAAAGTGGTTCAAAGGACATCAAAAAGCTGGTAAACCAGATGATTAAAAATGTGCAGTCCCAGGTTAGAAATCCGTCCTTCACATTAATATGCACGCTGAGCCAACAATAAAACAAAGCAACAAAATGATGGTCAGTGTCACTTTGAAAGGCCGAGCCCATTTCATGCTTCTAAGCATCACATATTCCGGAAAATGACAAGATCTATTTGGAGTATAGAGGGGTGAGAGGTACAGAGACGGAATGCTTTTCTCTCTGAAGCTATGACGAATCTTGTTCATTTTCCCCTTTTTGGCCTACCTTTCAAACTATTAAAAAAAAAAAAACCCAAACAAAAGAGAAAAAAATCCTGTATAAAGTCTAAATGCGAGCTGGTGAGTATAACTCTTATCACAACGATTCCTAATTTCCTGGGCAGTCCTATAGGATTAACCTGACCAAAATCATTGTTGCAAGAGCTCTTTATATTTCTAGTACTCCAACACTCCTCCAAGGGCTTGCTTCCACCTTCTCCATGAAGGTGACAGAAAGCCTAAGTGACACAGTGACACAGCTAAGGTCTGCCAGAGCATCAGCGATGCAGAAGGAAATGACCTGTGGGACCAGTGTGCGGAGCCCACTCACCTACAGGGAACGTTGCTCCCTCTTTAGCATCAGTTTTGAGGGAAAATTCTGTGGGAACAAGCCAGGGATCAGACAAATCAAACATTTTCAGCCTGTAGCACTACAGAGATCCAGACAGTTCTGTGCAGCGCTTCCTGTGTGAGCAGCACAGTTAATTAACTCTGTGTTGATTAATGATGCTCTCTCACATCAAGAATTTATTGAGTCTGTTATTATATACAAGGTCATAATTGCCAAACAGCCACAGCTAAATACCATTCCTTGCAGTCTACTCCTTAAGCATCATAACATAAAATTAATTGGTACTTGTTTGTTAATTAATATGAAATGTTTTAAGTCATGCACCATAAAACTTACCACTGGTATGTTCTTTTCTAAACAGCCATGAATGAACAGAACTATTTTAATACCTTGGGAAGAACCTCCTCTTTCGAATCACAGTGGGATGGGGGGTGTCTTTATTCTTTGTAGTGGGGCTTTTCTGTGCTCAGACATTTACCAAAAGAGCTATTCTTGAATAATTAGTCAGCAGTTATTCTACTTCCATGGTGCATTAAGACAGACTAGCAAAAGACATTCTTATGCAAGAATATGAGCGCCCACACCAAAATACCTATGCAGAATAGTTATTTTGGAGTAGCTGCTTCAGTAAATTTCCAAGCCCAACTGAGATCAGCTCACAGCAAATGATCTAACTTCGCCTCGGGGTAGCAACAAAGATCAAAAAGACACTTGAACTCCTTTGTCCCTTCTGGGATCTTTAAATCCAGGGTTAGCCTCTGTTTAGGGAAAGGGCTGGCAGCAGAACAAAGCGGATCCCCACTGTGAAAGAAAGAAGCTCACAGGTTGCATCCCTAATCCTAAGGATGGGGAAGAAAATGCCTTGCTCAGATGTATCCCCTTCCCAGGAACAAGGGCCTGGGCGGTCACTGCCAATAAAGCTACACCGGCTTTAACCAACCCATGGTGGTCGCCCCCATCTGGAGGCAGGTCAGCGCCCAGGCCTGGCCTGGTGGGACAGCAAGAAACCAGAGACAGCGTCCCAAGGCTGACTCTGTCACACAGGTAGGGAGAACATTGAGACCCAGGAGTCCACCGGGGAACAGACCCTTGCTCCTCACCTGTGCCCCCAGCTGAGTAAAGCCCCTCCTATTTATATTTCTGCAGACAGTTTTAACTGCCCTCTAAGGGCTTGTCAGTAATGCAAACCTTTTCTTCAACAACGTGTTTCCAGAAAGAGAGGCATGGGCAGCATAAACTAGGTCTGGCTGGTTTTTAAACTCGTTTAAGGCAGACCTCGGCAGAGAGATGGCTTTTACATTGATTCCACTTGTCATGCTACAAACACCAGGGACCAGCACAACTCTACAGGGAATACAATGTGCGTGAACTTAGGCGGTAAGGCACAAGCAACCAAGCTCTCTTCTGGCTGAGCACGCTGTTTATCCCTCTGTAGAGAGAATTACCTTATTGGCGAAACATCTACTGTGGCTTAAAATTATTACTGCGTGTGTTCAAGGTTCAATTCACGTATTAGCTGAACACTTTGTTAAAAATAGGCAGAAATCTGGACTGCTTTCTCTCCAAGCCTACTGCTTGAAAGCAAACAAAATACACTAACAGAAGCAGTGTCAGGAATGAAACAATCACTCTTTCTCAAATGCAACGTTATTCCTGGGATTGCATCCACATGGATGAAGCACTTATTTTTGATGCTCCGATATCCCAGCAAGCAGCAGTGCAATTCAACCCAGCAGACCCTGAACAGTTCAACAATCGCACAGGGCCAGATAACACATAAAGAGATTTCGTTACTTCTATGGGTCAGAGCCTTCCCTTTTTGCTGGTAATGGACAGGCAGCTGTAGAGGCCTAGGTGAAAGCTTGCTCTGTGCTAGAGCTTTTTGGAGGTGCAATATAAAGGAGTAAAGCTTAAAGCACTGAATTAGCCTCCTTGTCCACCTCCTTTTAATTTTTGTCCCTACAACAGAGTCAACCAAAGAATTCTCCAGACAACTGTCTGAAAGTGTGCAGCACTCTTTAAAGACCTCTTCTAAAGGGCTGGGGACCATGTGTCTGCACAGAGTCATCTCTAAGGAGTCACACAAGGCTTTTCAGACAGTTGTCTGGAGTTGCCTTCAGCTGGCCCTGCGGGAACACGAAGAGCTGAAGATCACGTGCCTGCTCTGTGGTTTGCTGTCATTTGTGTCTCCTTTTCCAGGCAGCTCGCTGGTAAATTACATACCTGCCTTGGAGGGCAAGAAGCAGTCATAAAAACCCAGTAAAGATATGCAAACTCTACCCAGGAAAAGGAACCAGGAGATCCTAAAAGCAATCCCTGATTAATGTGAAAGCTGTGCCTATGCCTGTAGGAAGAGGCTAACAGCGAGGCCGACGGTAACCAGACACCCCAGGTAACTGCACCCACAAAGCTGGGGTACATGGGCACTCCCAGGCTGTGCAATCTCCCCACCAACAGTGGTCACATCCTCAGAGACTCACGTCCAGCTCCCTGGCGATAGAGGCTACGCGGCTGTGTGAGCTAGTCTTACCCTTCTCTGGGGAGGAGGACAAATCTGTTCAGCTTCATTTGCACCCAGCTGCAGAGAAGAATAACACTCCTCTGGGTAGCAGGGGTGATGCACAAATTTGCCAGTCTTCATGAAAATGCTTCTAAAAGGAGCACCCTTTTCTAATTAGAAACTAGATTATATGTGTATAATATTTACATGCAATAAACAAAACTTTGTGAGAAGACTGCTCAGTTTCAGCCTGACATGAAATGGACCTTGTGTGAACATATGCAAAGGGCTCCACCTGATCCACTGACAGTAAGTTTTCGTATTTGAGAGGCTACCTCCATTTCTCTGAACCCACCCAGCTCCGTGTGTGTGCTCTGTGGCCAAGAGTCACAGTCCTGGATTATGAGGACATTTAGTCTAAACAAGTGGCCTTGACACACAACTGGCTGATCTCACTTTTACCGTTTGCACTGCCAGAATACAACGCTAAGCCTATGACACAGAATTAGTGACCAAAGACAACCACCCACTGCCATCATCCAGAATAAGCCTTTACCTACCAGGTGACCTAAAAACCATTTCTTAACAGAGCACTTTCTCTTAAGCAGCAGCAATGCTGATTTTACACTTTAAAAAACAAATATCTAAATAAACTACATGTTCATTGAATTTAACGCTGTGCTATGAAACTGCATGCCACCGTTCATTTCTCGTCTTGCAACATCATAAGATTGGCATCAGTCCCCATGGTAAACAGCGTTAAAACAACTTGCAGGGAGGAAGGGCACCACTGTGAATCAGCCACTGAAAGAGGGAAATCAGGATTCAGCTCTTGCTCTGTCACCGGCTCCCTTTCTCAGCCTGACCTCAGTCACACGAGTTTCTCTGCATCCCGGTTCTCCCACTGCAAACTGGGATAATGACCGCCTTCTCCTGACAGTGCCATCCAGCAGCAGCGCTGCACCTCTGGCTACACCTTTCCTGCCTCCTCCTCTGCCTCCTCCTAGCATCCCTCACACTCTCTGCCTCTGCCCTGAAGGGCAGCTGTTCCCTCCCCGCCTCTCAAGCCACCTTGGCAGCTTCTTAAAATCTCACATTTGCCTTCATCCAAGGGTATCCGAGCCACAGGCTCCATCTGCAGAAAACCCCACCAGAAGCAGGGGCACATCTCCTAACAGAGGAGCAGGATTATGCATATACCTAAAGGATCAGTGCTTGATTACATTAAAACAAAGACATCTCCTCACACTAGACTTTACTCATGCTGGGCGGGATGCAGCAGAATCACTCACCTAAGCACGCTCCGTTCAAATAATGGTTGCAGGATCTGGCAGACAAAGTTTACTTGGTTGGTAGAGCCCTTTGGAAATGTTCCTGGAGTCAATGACTAAATAAGTCCCTCTCTTGATTTTAAATTGGAGATAAATGCTGCGTGTCGCATTGGGAAGCACATTAAAGCAGCTGGAAGCACAAAGACAATATGGGGTAATTCAGGCCTTTGTTCTCTCATTTTTCACCCTCGGCATGTTAAACAACTAAAGACCACACTGAACAAATCAGTGTTTTACCAGATAATACTGCAGGCTTTTAGCTTAAAAAAATGACAGGTTCCCTGCTGGCACCAGCTCACACGGCAAGCGGGCTGGCTCAGGCAGAGACATCAGCTCCAACTTGGTGGCCCATGGACCCAACGGCACAGGCATGGCCCTGCGATGCTGCTTTATTGCACAGAAGACTAAAAAGCTCACAGAGAAAAGCAACAACCTTTATAAAAAGACACCTAAGAAGGGGAGAATGAAAACACTAGTGAAAAAGGCGTGTTGTCCACCTTTGTCTGTTATAACTATGGAAAAAATTAACTTTATGCATAGAAACTCAGAAACACAGGTGCTGCTACCAGTGTGTTACTATAAATACAACGCAGCTTCCTCATATTCCTGCAAAGTTGGTCTAGATTCAATGCACCCAAAAGCAAAACTTCATCTGAGGATGAGATTTCAGAAGGCAAACTTTCACCTTGGAAAGGCAAAGAGCCTATCATGTTAAAATGACACTATAATAAAACATGTTATGTTCTCCATCTGAACGGTACTGCCTACATTATTAATGATGAAATGCATATAAAAGCTTATTAATGTCCACACTAGTTTCCTTTCCCAGAAATTATTTGATCATATTTAGAATGTGAAAGCTTGTGCATCTAATGGTGCAGCTGAGTGCTGAGTTCTCTTCAGTTTATATATTGCAGACAGCAATACTTGATTTTTACATTTTTACTATTAAATTTCTTCAAGTTACACACTCTCTACTGCTGGTAATACTTTGTTGACAGAGACATCAGTTAGAGGTATGCAACTCGGTAGGTCCCAAACAACTATTTTGCTAAAAGCTTTTTCATGGACAAAAGACATTCGATCAAACAACAAGTCTGTAAAATGACAAAGGCTGAAAGATGGGAAAAAACCAGGTCATATAATGAGATCATAAAACATGCCAGAAAAGAAGTGGTAATGTTTAAACAGCAAATTATTCATCAGTAGCAATTATTTGCAGACTTTCTATGTCATTGAGGATATCAACATGTGGCCCTTAGAGCAATCCTACACATACATAATTCAGTAGTACAAGGTGTTTTCATAAGAAACAAGCTCCTTCATGCAAAAAAGCTACAGCCTTAGCTCAGTAAATAGATGCCGTCAGGTACATCTGTTAAGACCATGTGCAGAAGTCAACCATCATGGTTTTGCTTACTTCCTCATAAAGACGGAGCAGCACCAGCTGCCAGGAGGAAGCAGGGGCTTTGCGAGGGCATTCTCCCCAAGTACTCTTTTTAAAATAAGAAAGCAAGCCATTACAAAGAATTCTGGCACAAAAATGCATGTCCGTACATCAAACCAGCTCGTAACACCAACCAGACAAGCCTGTGTTAGGCTAGGAAGGTCAGCGCTGCCTGGCAGAAGTGTATTAAAAAGCCTCCATTTTTGGTTGAACATCTGCAGCCAGGGAAGACTTTTTCTTACCCCAAAAGCAAAAAAAATGCAAATGTCTGTCATCAAAAAAAGCACATACTTTTTCAGAATGTCACAATTACCTAGCCACAACTAAATGCTGTAATTTGTTGACCGACTCCTTGCAAACTTCAATAATGACCTCAAATCCTTGGATAAAACTGCAAAATAATTTCCCCCCTTTAAATGTAATTTCGTAATGCTTTGATTCCCACCCATCACCGGGCTGAAGGGCTCCAACAGCACGTTGCTACATGTTTCTAGCGCAGCAATTAAAACAAAGCTGAAGCCACAAACGGCAGCTGTGGGAACTTTCCAGCCCAAGCTTTCCAGCTAACAAAAAAAAGTGACAAATGTCAGATATGTACTTCTGGAAAAAAAAAAAAAAACCTGTTAATTTTAAAACGGAAACAGCTGAAAATGCAACAACCAGAGCTCTTCTGATCGGGGGGACAGCTTTAGGAAGGGGAGAAGGCACTTGGCCCAGCTCCTCCGGGTGAGCACACCGCAGAGCACCAGGCCAGCATGGGGAGATCCTTCCTGCCGGGACCACGTCCTGGAGTTTCTGCCTCTCCAGCAATGAACAAGTGGATCAGCTGCACCCAGACCTCTAGAAACAACCTGTAAAAGTTTTATTTGCTGGCTTCAGGGATTTGCCCCCAAGACAACATTCAGCAACCAGCCAGCTCCAGCTTGGGCACTTTTATTCCTGGGTCACAGAAATCATCTGCCCACCCTTCAGCAAGTATCCAGATAAAAATACCACCTTGCCCAAACCAAGCCGTTACACAAGGGCCCAAGCTGGGAAGAACATTTATCTCTCTACTAAACGTAGTCATGACAACCACATCTTCATTTAAGAGATGATCAGGGAGAGGTCATGAGGCACTTGTCATGCAGGGATAAAATACCACACCTCGAGTGAGCACAGGAGGGTGAGTTCTGCTGGATGCCATCTGTGATTCAAGAAAACTAACATCCTAACATGACAGGCACACACCCCCTCAAAACAGCCCAGGCATTTAGCTGCAACCACTGCAAAACCCTCACAGTATTACCGAACAGCAAAGTTCTGGAGGATTTCTCTGCTAAAGAAATATCTATGACAGACTTGAGCATGCTACGCGACTCCAGAAATTCCCCTGATGAAAGCACTTCTTGTTTACCTTGAAACAAGCTAAGAAACGATCAGAAAGCGATACTTCTTGCAGAAGCCATGACCAAAAAAAGCAAGCAGCTTCCTTTTCAAGCCTGTATCTTGCTCTCTTTGGCAACTCAAAGGTTGTTTTTTTTCCCCTCTCCTCTGAATAGGACGAGACAATGAAACGTGTCAGAGCTCAGGACCCATCTGTACCAGACGGCAGCGACCATCATTCCCACAGATCTGAACAAGGGCAGGAATGCTGGTACTTCCCATTTTTTCCAAAGTTTTTACCTTATTTTGAAACGCATGGAGCCATACCTCACACTGTGTTTGTCGTGCCCAGGAACGTCACAGCTCTAGAAAGCCAGTGGCTCCCACCGTGGAGTTATTTTGGTCCAATCACATTTTCATTTCACAAGAAAGAAGAGAGAAACACTCTTGTGGGTAAATTCCTCCTTCTTCCTTTTCCACAGTTACCTTTGTCTTTCGGCTACCTGAGTATTTTGTACAAAAACAGATTATCTCTTCCTTGCTGTGAGCCCTTTCAAAAACACTTGGCAGCCTGCAAATTAATAGACACCTTAGTATTATCTGGCAATAATATGAGGAAGGGAGGAATCGCAGGACTTCATGCCACACGAAATTAACCCGTGGGTTGCCTGCGGCCTCGGGGCACAGGTTCATTACTCCTATTTTATACAGCAGATTCAGGGGCATCTTCTCAGATGCTTTTACTTGTCAGAGAGAAAGGATATACAGAAAAATAGCCCTGTGAATCGAATAATTCTGAAATAAGTTGAAGATACACCATCATTTGGAAATTTAATCAGCTTTGTTAGGAGATTATTTGTTAATGTTGTATTCATTTTGGTTTTAAGTGTATTCAGACGCAAGTCCAGCCTTTGCCCAGCCGATTTTTATGATCTTTGACATCTGTTTAAAATTATTTAAACATTTGTTTAATGCTGTTTCTCTATGAAGGATCCTGATGGTCAGCGGAGAACCGTCAAACCCAGGAAAACATTTGGGAAAGGGAGGGAGAGAAATAGTCCTTTCAGTTCTAGTCACACCACATTACTCTCAGCAATCAAGGACAACAGGCAGAATACCAGGAGACAGGATGAGGTTTTGCAGTTAATAGCAGCCTAAGTGCACACACTAACCATTTATCTGGGCTTCATTACCCTTGTGCATGCATATGCATGCTTGTAAGGGTAGCCTAAAAATAATTTTGTTGTTTTGTACACACACAGGACCTGAAGTCACAGTAAATTTTGACCCCCAGGTGCACTGGGTCAAGGCCGGATGGAGCCTGTGTCTGTCCCAGATCTACAGCAAGCTTCCCCCTGAATTCAGCAGTACAGGCATAAAAACACTAAGCACTACTTCTCTTAAAAGTAGCTCTCTTAAAAGAGGCTTCGCCTCTCTGCAACTTCTGATATTACTTTTGTTTACAGAAAACATTCTCAGTGTCTTTCAAAGACAGAACGATATGTTTCCCCTGCAAACGTGCGTAACTATAATCAAGAGGGGAGAGCTTGCGTCAGCCTCTGACAGACACCAAGAAGCAGGAGGTCCCCACACAGGAGCCGCTCCGACCGTCACTGCCTCCAACACAGCATGATGGGCGCACTCGGGACGAGGTGCCCGAAGGCAACCTGACCTGCACAGAGGGCTGGCACCCCAAATCAAACACAGTCATGCACCAAGCAGCTTCCTTGGCTTTAAACGGGATGAAGAGGACGGAGCTAGCCACAGAGACAACCTGCAGGCCCACGGGCACTGCTGGCGGTCCTGCGAGGAGGGCCTCAGCTGCCAAGACAAGCCTGGAAATGAGATGGAGACACTACAGAAGCTTAGGTTCTTCCAAAATAATTTTCCAAAAGCTAATTCACACAAGTTTACATAGAGAAATATTTTGAGATATTTTACCCTCTCAACAGAGCACTGACAGGAGCAATTGTCTGTGTTTGCTGCCCAGAACCATCAATGGAAACCCTCACGATTAAAAGCACACTCAGCAGGACTTTGACTAACAGGCTTTCTCTTGAAAAGTTTGCAAGTGGCAAACAAACAGTTCTCAAGAAACCAAGTTACTCAGTGCAAGTATGAAGAATAAGCCGTGCAAAGCACTGCAGGCGGCGGGCAGGGAGAGCGGCGGCAGGAAGCAGCCTGCATCTGCCGGTTCCTCAGAGGACAGGAGAGAGGTGGGTCCAGGCAACGACGGCTCCTCAAAAAACAACCACAAACGTCAAAAACCAACTGATGCTTTCACTCGTAGACAGCTTTGGCGAAGGGGAAAGGATACTCGTGAGAAGGAGGGAATGGCAACTCAAAAATACAGGAAGGAATGAAGAGCTGCATCAAGCAGGTTTCCTCCAACAGCACCCGAGGGGCACAGCACACGTCCTGTCATATGCATCGCCAGCCTCAAGCTGTGTCAGCGCAACGCACACCGGAACGCAACTCTGGCCACCCACTTGTTGAAGCACTCATCCTCTGCTCCTTCCAAGCTCTAGCTTAAATGCAAAGGCTTTTATCACATACAACTGCACCCCCACGTAATACAAAATACCAACGCTCATCAAAACCGAAAAGGTACAACCAATAAACTGGATAGGGAACACCACAGCAATAACTCTGAAAATTGAAAAACTGTATTTTTTTCAGTCTTTAAAGCAATTTCCATGCTTGCTGTTATCAACATTCACTGGTAAAAAAATGGATAGAAGTTTTAAGATTTAGAGTAAGTTTTGCAATATTTGTAAACGACAGCTGAAATATTTAGAGCATCAGAACATTTACAACCGCCCAGACACACCACTACAAAGATTACAATCCTAGGCATTTAATTTAAGTTTTATGAATTATCTTAGGTTGTTTTCAGCTTAACATTTAGTTAAAAATGGCTAGTGGCAGGTAGCCGCTAGCTGAAGAAAGGAAGGCCTGGAAGAAATAAGTGCAGAAACAAATGGTGGTAGAATACACTTCCTATGGTTAAATGATTTAAGGGTTTCTTGTGGCCCAACTGATAAGCTGGCAATTACCATCGCTGGAAGTAAATTCAAGTAATCTACACTAATGCAAAACTCTTAAACTAAGCTCTCCTGCCTAAGGAGTGAATGCAGCCAAAAGTACCGACAATCTCTTTGAAGGATTAAGCACAGCAATACCTAGCAATACCTTAGCACCTTTCAGCTATGTCAAAAAAGAAGCAATAATGGAAGTCTGTCTGTCCTCAAAGCCCGTAGAGAAACCATGTGATTAATTTCTCATCTGTCTGAACACTCTGCTGTTAGATGCGGTTGGTAAGAGAAGCCAAGAATGGAGGCGAGAAGGCAACAGGTTACTTAAAGAAATGCACATTTAAACTCTTAGCATGAGGGTTCTCTAGTCTTCTCCTACAGGAAGCTTTCCTCACTGGTCAAGAAAGTCATGGATCCAGAGGAAAGCACGTGCTACAGAAATCACAGTGGCCTCTGGTGTTTAAGCAAAAGGAAATGGTTTCCTGAATTGCTGCAAGTTATCGCTGCCACAATTGCCTCGATCCTTAAGAGCAGGAAGAAACCTGGGAGGAGCCTGCTCCCACAGCCTCAGCGAGTCTGAGCACAGGCAGGAGTTGTTACAGGAATGCAAATCTTCCCAGGCACATCATTCCTTGTCCCAGCTTCACCTCTGTTTTGCCTGGATCTGTTTATAAACATGTGGGGCTGCTGCTACCGCATCTCTTTTAGTCAGAGGTGGGCCAGCCTGGGGACAGCGCTCCTCAAACCTGATGTACGGCTTGGCCTGAGGCACACAGAGCTGCTGCTGCAGGTTGCACAGCCCCAGCTAGAACTGCTCGGGCTGCAGGTCAGCGAGGCTCCACCAGCAACGGCACCAAATACACAGAAAGAGGCACACATAAACTTCTGCACCCGGTTTAAGAGGAAGCACCACGGCCAGCTTTGAACGTATCCTCCCCCTCCTCCTGTCTCTCAGAAGTGAAAGAAAAATATCTGGTGAAGAAACTGAAGAAAATCAAAAGAGATCCAGTAGGATGAGTATAGGCAGACCAACATATCCCCTCGTAAATGACAGAGGACACGTACTCACAAAGAAAAACTATCAGCCTGTCGTATCATCTCCCAGGTCACAGCCTGACCAGGAACCATCACGAGCATCCATCAATTTTTTGAGCATCCCCAAAGCAGGCGGACGGCAGGGGCACAATGGCAGCCCTAAGGTGCCTCGTCCCTCAGCTTTGAGAGTTCTCAGAAGAGAAGGGAGAACGCTAAGACAACGGCCTACATTGTTTATGTGTTTTATAGCAATACGGACTTCAACAAGACGTGATCCACTTGACTTAAATCTGTTTTGACTTGCCACTGAAGCGAAATCCTTGCAAGATTTCAGCAAAGGCAGTAAATTCAGGGGCTTCATTAAACATGTAAAAAACATGGTTGCAATGGTACAATTTCGGTCCCCTGTAATGTATGCATTTCTAATATTGATGCTTGCTGTTTGGATTTTTAATACACAGATTCTACACAAATCTCCTTATTTATGAGACCCAGCCAGTGCACCACTAGGTAGGGAAGCCTTGTGCTGTGAAATATTTTCTTTGCCAGTGATAAGCACCACATCTAAAGATTAGAATATTCAAGGGACATGTCAGGAGATAGCCCACAAGTACTGCCTTCTGTTACACGCAAGAACGTGTTATAGACTGTGCCTGGTCACACAGTGCCGCTTTTACTTTAGAAGCGGCTTTATCCTTTTTTTTTCTTCCAGAACTCTTTTAATCATGCTATGTTGTGGCTTTCTGCACGTGGAAGATTTTCTTAGAAAAGCCTAAATAGTCTGTGAGCAAGGTTTGGGATCTGTAAGTATGGGGTATCTGGAGAGGGGCTGGCTGCAGACAGCCCTCCTGAACCCAACAGGAAGGTCTGAGGCTTGCAGGACACCCACGCTGCAGATCACAGGCAGACCACATTAAATTAAAAATAGCAGATTAAAGCACGCAAAGTGTGTAACAGTTGGTAGAGTATGTGGATAAATCAGGATGTGGGAGCCATAATATCAATTTAGTAAATATTTTTAAATGCTTTTAACTACCAGCGATAAGAAATACTTAATACCGATTACAGCTGCCTGCCCACTGCTAAATTTAACACAATCTAAGGGTTTAATACCATGTTTTTTCCTAGCAGCCTGCAAACAATGGCGACAGCTAAACCGAACGGGCACTTCCTAAGTGAAAAGGTGACAGGAAAAATAATTTACACGTATGGCACGGCCACGAGACGTGGGAGAAATCCCAAGGAAGGCGAAGCAGAGCCGAGAGGCCTTTCCAAACGAGCCGGCGTGCGCTGCCCTCCCGCCCCGCCGACGGGAGCTGTCAGGATGCCACCGAGGACGGCGGGGCGACGGCGGCCCGCTCGGCGGGGGACGGGCGAGCTCCGGCGGCGGCCACTGCCTCCCGCCCGGCCCCGGCCCCGCGCCCCCGGCCGCCCGCACACGCCGCCTGGGCGGGCAGAGACAATGTCCGCCGGGAGGGGAAGGAGAAGCGCATCTGCGGCAGCCGGGCGGGCGGGGGGCGGCGGGGAGCCGGCACCACACGGCGAACCCCCCCCGGGGAAGGGGGGATCGCGCTTCTCCCAGCGCGGTCGCCTCCGCTACAGGGCCCCCCCCGCCTCGCCCAGCTGCGGTTCTCCGCCGGGCCTCCACCGGCACAACGCGGAGCCGGGCCGGGGCTGCGCTGCCGCGGCAGGCTGAAGCTGAGGGAGAACCCGCCGCCCCCGCTCCCGCCCACCCCGCGGCGCCCACCTGGTCGGCGAGCTTGAGCACCGCCATCCTCCGCCGCTCCTCCCGCGCACATGCAGCTCCTGCGACGGGCGGCGAGCGCGCCCCGCGACAGGCGCTGTTGCTGCGGCGGCGGCGGCTCCGCTCCGCGCCGGCGGGGCGGGGCGGGGGCGCGGAGGCCGCCTCGCCTCGCCCAGCCCAGCCCGGCCCGGCCCGGCCCAGGAAGCAGGGGTGGACGGGCTGCCTCGCACGGTCCGCGCCGCCACCGCCGCCTGCCGCCGCCGCCTTTGTTCGCGCCGGCGGCCGGTGCCGGAGCCCCGCGGAGCCGAGCGGAGAGCAGGGCCGCCCCGGGGGCTCTCGCCGCCCCCCGCCCCGCCGGGCAAGCGCCAGGGGCGGCGGCGGACGGGGTGAGGGGCGGCACCGCCCCAGGCCGGGCCTGCCCCGCCGCCCGGACCCGCCCCGCGCCCCGGCCCTGACCGGCCGCCCGGCCCGTGGCGTAGTGGAGGGGCCCCCGGGGGCACCTGCCGCACGCCGCGGAGGGCCTGGCGGCTGCCGGTGTGGAGACGGAGGGAACCGAAAGCCGAGCGCCCCGCGGACCCTCAGGGCGGCGGTGGTAGCCCCGCCAGACCGGCTGCCGCCGCGGGAGGCCGTGGTAGCCCCGTCCCCGCGTCAGGGGGGGCTGCCCGGCGGGGCTGCAGGCATGTGGGGCTTCACGCCCGTGAGGACCGGGCTCTCCAGGCCCACTTGGGTTCCCACCACGCTGAGGGACAGCGGGGAACGTGCTGTTCTAAACCCCTGTAAAAGGGGAAGCCGAGGCCTTTGCCTGTCCCCTCTTCCATGTGTGCGCGCGTATGCTGAGAAACTGTTTGTCAAATCCCACCAAACAGGCGCAACTGTCAAGAGTCTTTTGGGGTTGTTTTTTTACCTCTTTTTAGGTTATACGGTTTTAACAGCTGCCTTGCAAGAATCGGATAAGTCCTGCCAAGTCAAAGTCTCTCCATACTCAATATGTTATTTCACTTTTCAATGACATCAGATAAACTGTACCTCTTTTTAAACAAGCAAGCAAACAAGCTGCGCAAAGTCTCTGCCCCGTGCTGCAGAGGAAAACGAGCATCATCCAATGTTCCTGTCGAGCTTAACTTGGGGAAACTTCAGTTCCATCCTCAGCTCTGGCTGTCAGCGGGACTCGAGCACCAGAGCAAGACTGCACAGCCAAGCACACAAAGAAAGGGAAAAAAAGGAAGAAAAAGAAAACATGAAGGGGTAAATTCTTGCCCCTCAGACTTGACAAGCTGACTCCCTGAAGCATGTGATTCAATTAAAATCATTGGCACAATACACAGCAGCAGGAGTTACAAACACACTGAAGGTAATGAGGGTAATTACGTTTTTCCAAGGACACGTAACTGAAGAGCAAAGCATTGAAGATTCGCTCTTCCCCTCCCCTGTGCTGCGCAAAGAGGCCAGGTATTTCCACACAAGTTAGATTCTGCAGTAGCAAGCTGCTGTACCCCACGACGCATCCGTTATGACTGTGATTTATGACTTTTCAACCCTTGATTACAGAACGGGGTGACTTTAAGTAGTTAAAAACAGGGTGACTTTAAGTAGTTAAAAACAGGGTGACTTTAAGTAGTTCAGAAAAAAAAAAGGGGAAGTGTCTTCTGTGGAAGAAAACCAATCCAAGAAGGAAACAGATGTTGGTTTCAAGCTTCTGAGGCATCATTATAAATGGGGATTAAAAATAACATACAAGTTACAACACATTTTGACTCCATCTGTTTTAAAGGGGTCTTAACGGAAAAACAGTATTAATATAAATCAGTCATTTAAAGAAAAACAATTAAAAAGCAGCAAGACAGAATCCAGTACCTGTTAAGAATGTATGAACTCAGGTAGTTTTTCTTTTTAATATCTTCACCCCTTATGGTCTTCGTCACGCCAGAACTGCTAGAAGCATTACGCTTGCACCAGCAGATTTGCTGTGTCAAACCAGGCGCTGAGAAGGGCACTTGGCAGCCCTGCGCTGCCATGCACCATGCGCCAGAGACTTTCGGTGTCCCACTGATTCAATCCAGAAATTCTGCTTTGACAGTCCGCTCCCAGGCTCTGCTGAAACAACGCTTACCACACGGAGGTCAGAAGTAAGCAGAAGTTAGCTTCCAGCTGAGAGCAAGCAAGAAAAAAAAAAGAAAAAAAAAAAGGAAGAGGGGAAAATGGAGGGAACTTTCAGCATTATAAGGAAAGGTCTGTATAAGGAAAGTCCTTTGTAAAGGCCTGTTTCCAAGGATTTAGCATTCACCATAGCATTTTCCCTGCAGTTAAACTTGATGGATACATAAGGAAAATGATTTTTCAGGTTTGCTCTGTGCTCCCTTCACTTTCTGATCTAGGAATCTGGTACAAACCCTTGTATCTTCTTTGTGACCCCGACAATCTCCTGTCAGGGGGCTAAGCTGACAGTATGCCATTAGAATGGAAATCTGCTGATGCAGTAGGAGCCCAGTTCCTTGGAAATAAACAATTGGGCTAGAGGCAAGCCATTGTTAAAATATTTTTCTGAAGTTTTTTGCTCCCAACAAGCAGTCTCATGCCAGTCTCTCTTTCCTAGGCCCCACAGGATGGTGTCTGGGAGGATCAAGCATCTACGATGGGCTCCTTGGGAAGGTCCCCCTGGGGCACGCAGGACAACAGAGAGTGTTCACATCCCATATTAACAGGGCAGCACTCAGTTTAGAGAGGTCCTTACAATTATGTTTACACTATCCATTTGAAGTGCCATTTGCATGAACTGCCAAGATTAGTCACAGTGCTACAATCACAGTAAAGGAGTCCAAGATTGCTTTGGAAGTACCACGTCCTCCTCTCCTGTTCACAAAATAGCACAATTATGTTACAGGCTTCTGACTTACCATGCAGAATCAACCCTCTTTTCTGAGCTATTTTATCCAACAACTTCCTAGCCCTCACTGGTACCTAAGAGTAATTCCATAGCACATTATCACATGAAATGATGCAGTATGCTCAACTGCCTCTTTTTGGGAAGAAGAGGCACAGAGACATTAGTATCCAGAGCTAAGTTTTCAAGTAATGGTCATACCTGCAACTCTCAAACCTGTAGCATTTTGTTGACTTTCCATGCTGAGATATTAACAGGTATCATCAAAACAGGTGTGCAACAGCTTTAATGAGAATATGCTTGAGCTTGCCAGATATTGTCATCTTGGATTAAAGCTGTGTTTGGAAAGGAAAAAGCCCTAGGGCTACACTGAGCTGCTGAGAAGGAAGTGGAAAGAAACCCTCTAAGGATGGCTGGTGCATTTCTTCCTGACTGACCCATGCCCAATCCTCAGAGGATCCTGTGCATCCAGTTGAACTGTTCTATGAAATAGAAACACAGACACCCCTCCCATTACAGATTTTAAAAAGCAAAATAGGAATACGAAGCCTTGAACTTTAGCACTTAAGCAATTTCTGGCCAACAGCAATGAAGAACAGAACTGCCCCAAATATTTTGCAGCTGCCCATATCGAGATTTCTTGATCTTCTGGCCACAACGCAATAGGCTCTGCAGGATACTGGCCCACTATAATAGGCCTCTGCTTTTTTTTTTTTTATTTTTTGTCCCTGGCAAAACCAAAGTTCCTCCAGTTCCATCTGAAACTGGATGAACGCCATTTGCTATTAGCAGTCATACGCGCATGAGACACTTCCTCATTTGGATTTTGTGTCAGGAAAGCACTTGGCATTCTTATACCCACTTGGGCTCAGCAAAACTCCCAGGCACGCTTCGATTTAAGCATGTGACTTCAACAGAACTTAAGCATCATCATAAACGATCTGCCCTTTGTTAAGGTCTCACACGTCACTTTCATGCGGTGCAATATTGCAAGGCTTAGTTTGGGCACTGTCTTGAGAGACTCACTGTCAATTTTCTCTTGTGCCACAGCATTCCTGCATGGTGCTGGGTGAGCAACCTGGTCTCGTGGTGCCTGGCTGCCTGCTTTACAAGGAAATTCTCCCACCTTGTGAGGCATGGGATGCTGACATGGCTGGGGAAGGACCTCAGGTAAAGGTCACCGGCTGCTGCTCTGAGCGTTACTCTGCCATAACAGACTCGGTCTTCCCGTGCGGCATCAGGAAAACAATATCTGGGAGCTGCACCAGAGGGAAAGAAAGCAACCCCATTGAAATAAATCCATTCACACTGCACTTAAATGCTACAGAGAACCGGGACGTGGGTGGGAAGCAGGCGAAGAGACCGAGCGCAGGAGCAAGGGCAGGAGTTCTCCCTGCACCACTGTTCCTCCTGCAGCAATGCAAACGTGTCTGCAAATTATCTGCTGGATCCCCACAAGCACTCAGACAGACAGCTCTCTGCATTAGTCTGGTGTTTCCGCAGCCTGACAGGATGTGGTCACTTCAAGGCAGCCAAAAGTCTGCACCAAACACCCTCCTCTCCCTGCTCCCGCTCTGCCTGCACAGCTGAACAGCAGGGGCAGGGGAAGGGCTCGGCCCCGGTTTGCTCTCCAAAGTCAGGTCTGCTGCTGTATTTAGGCAGGATGATCACTCGCAGATGGAGGGTGCAATTGCTCCTAGACGTGTGTTTGGCTCCTGCCTGGTGAAGAAAGCTAAAATAAATACAGTCAGCATATTCCTTAGCAGTGTTTGTTTGCCACTGTCGAGCACAGACAAAAGACAGGACTGATGGAGGAAGAGACATTTGTTATCTCTAACCATTTCTGATGGCTTCACTGTCTAGCATGCCCCTGGTCTCTACCTGTTGCCTCTCCTCTAACAGCAGCACATAAACATCCTGCTGTGCTTTCTTCCCCCTTACGGACTCGGTGGGAGTCAGATGAGAGTGATGTATAAGCACCATTATGAGACTGCAGTGGTGGGAACAAGCAAAAACATACAGAGCTGGGTGAATTTGAAATAGAAGGGCAAGCACGGGCCACAGCAGGAGACCAGGCAAGCGAAACACCAGAGACGGTAACTAATTATTGCTGTCACCATCTCCCCCTCCTGCACTGCTACAGCACACAGGGCGATTGGGGGGTAGGAGGGGGACGGTCACCTCAGAAAATGCTTCAAGGTGCTTGTCATTGCCCCCTCATAGTCTTCTCCCTTTTATTTTAGTATGATTTATTTTCACAAGGCAGATTTCCGTGTCAGTGTGTGTGTCCCAATCTGTCCCCGCCCCCGCCAAGGGAGATTCTTTTTATCTCATTAAGTTAATTTTCCTCCTAGATCTACTTGTTTCACGGGAGGGGCGGAAATCAAACAAAATTAATCAATCCACTGATAAGGGCAGAGAGGGGAGAAGAGGAGACCTCAGCATCACCTCCTGTTATCCAGACACAGGCCTCCTCTCATTTCAAATACTTTTTGATTATACTTCTGCAGCCAGGTAGTTAATGCACAGAGAGGCTTAGACACAGGATGCAACTGAAAATTTTGAACTTGAAGTTGAAATCGTAACTATTGCAGCCTTCTGCTGTATTAACCAAAAAGGAATAAACACTCCCCCATATGTTAAGGTGTTCTTACAGTTGGTCTTAGGTGGCGCCTCTCTTGCAGATGTCCACGTAACTAGTACCAGGTACTGAAAACAGGGGAGGAATTAAAGCAGATGACAACTAGAGAGGCTAAATTGGGTTAACTCCTTTCTGATTACACCAGTTTAGAAATATGTCTCCGCAAGAGAGGAAGATTTCACTGACAGTGGTAAGCATTAGGCTGACTTCAGTTCTTAAAGCAATGTGTTGGTGGCCTGTGCAAATACATATCTATCCTTACCTTTCCTGACAAGAGACTGCAACAAAATTTTCAGCCATTTGTCACGTAGCCCAGTGCTCGGTTTAGAAACCAGATAAGTCAGTAGAAAGACACGTTGATTTCTACGGGCTTCGGACAAGGTTTCACATGAGGCAGTAAGGACAGGACAAGTGGGAAGAAAAAGCCTAAGCTTTTTACTGCCTTGTATCGCATAACGAGGGCCAGAATGGTCTGGGTTATTTTGCTGTTTGTTTGAGGTTTTTACTTTTATCTCCTTGTCCTTCCTTCCTGAAAAATACCAAGTTATCTGATTCTGCTTTAACTTTTACAACAGACACTAAAAAAAACCCAAAACCAAAAACCTGCAACACAAAAAAACCCAACACACAAAAAAACCCCCGTCACATTGGACACTTCACTGCACCACGGAGCTGACGGCCTGGCTGTAGAATCTGGAAACAGACACTCTATAAAAACTAGTGCTAAAGTACTGGAGCTAAAAAGAAGAAAAATAAATGAGGAAAAAAAAAAAAAAGGATGCGCAAAACCAAATTAGTAAAAGAAAAGTTCAGTATTTAAATTTTCTGTTCTCAGCCCTATTCCATTTATGGGTATATACAATATCTTAAATCTCCTATGTCATTAATCTTCTAGGGGAAACATGGAGAGAAAAGAGAAGACATAAGAAGTATGTTTAGGTCTTCCTCATGCATAGTGTAAGTATATATGAGTTTAAAGGATTCCAGTCCCACCCACCCTCACCCCCCCAACACAGGGCAAGTGTCTTTGGACTTTAAAAGCAGTATCTTCCAGTACTCATGGTCTGAAGTGATTCACCAGCTTTGAAGTATTATTTTTCATCTAAATTTTCCACTGATTTACATTTTGAAGTATGCCTGACCTTTAAAGAATTCAGCAAGTGGTCTCCAGGGGTTGGGATTCCTGTTACATTGAAACATCCTGTGTACCCCCTCCAAGCGCAACACCAGGTAATTATACAAGTTGCGTTTATCTAATAAGCCATACTCCTTAGAAAGGTATCACTGATAGTTCAAAGGGACACTACACCGACCTCTCTTTATATACTCACTTCACCTGAATAACCTATAGCAATTAGTTATTTGTAATCCCTAGCTTTGAAGTCTCTTTTTTACTTTTATCCTCAAGATCAAATCATTGAAATGACGCGCTAATATAAAATACCAAATTTTAATCTCAGTTGCATCAGGACATCATCATTATTTTAATATAAGAAGATTTCATGTCCTTGGTCTTTTTGCTTTTCCGCATCTGCATAATCTTCACTTCTGTCTGGTACTAGGTCCAGCCATTGGGACACCAACAGATGCATACTAGCAGTGTTGAAATCTATCAGCCGAAGCGGAACAATTTTGGAAAGGAACAATCAGGTCAGTTATCCAAGGTCGCAGTCTTGGAAGTGAGGAGCATTGTACGAGCTAAATTAGGTAGGAATCCTTATCAATCCATTCTCAGTGTGCAGATAAGAAGAAAGGGCCTATGTCTGAGCCTCTGCCAGGACCTAATGAGTCCAACACCAGATCTAAGACCCACATAAAATTTGGGACTGTTTTGCTAGCACATTCCTTCCCCAAACTCAACTATATTTTTCACAGTGCCCAAAGGCCAGCAAGAGATTTCATTTTTTCAAGTCACACAAAGAAAGAAATCCCATCCCTGAAGTTGTGTTTAGTTAGAAGGGGTGTGGGAGCACACGGCAACTAACACGCAGTCGCCACCAAGGAGAGAGCAGCGCTGTGGTGGTTTTCTCTCTAACGTTAGGGTTTAGCTCACTATCCAAAGGGAAGTCTTCTCCCTTCCATAAGGGAAGTTACGTGGCCAAGAGCTCTGTGGGGAGAAAGATGTGACAGAGGGTGTCAGTAACGTCATTTTTGGAGGAATGTTGGAAGTCTGGATTAAGTTCAGATCTGCAGGATGAAAGCTAATGGAAACAGATCAGCCTTATGGTTAAAGATAAAACCTGCTATGCAGTAGCGTATATTCCCTTACATAAAGGGAACACTAGACTAGAACTTTACAGAATTAAGGTCTGTGAAGTAAACCAATTAAAAAATCTGAATACACTAACATATAGATGAGAATTTATGATTTGTTTTCAAGAGAACCAGGCTGGGGGAACAAAGGATACATATATTATGGTACTGGCTTACCTCAAGCTAGTTGGATCATCACAGGCCATGCTAAAACTGATAGACATCCAAATTCTTCCTAGAAGATAAATCAGAAATGACCATTATATCCCCTTTTGCTGCAGCAATGCTTGGAAACAGCAGAGAGCCAATACTCACAGTCACAGGCCACAGCCTCGAAACTTGTCTGCAAATGTAAGGGGGCGATGGGGCTCAGTTCCATGTGTCTACAAAAGGCAGAAAGCCAGAGGAATAGCCAGCACAGCTCTGAAAATAAGCAGAAACACCAAGCTCTGTGGGGCACAGAATCAACGGGAGGGGCAGGCTTGGGAAAAGTTTGTTCTGCATTCAGAAACAAAACTATCTACACTCTCCTTCAAATTTAAAACAAGATTGTGTGTCATAGCTGATTCACAGGAGTTTCTTGTTCTTCTATCAGAAAATAATTCCACCAACCCCAAATTTCATCCTGCCACCCCTACAATAAAAGAAAACAGTGTTTTGCTTCTAACAGTTCTAGCGTTTAGTCCAACTGCAGTTTGTATCCCAATACTTGGCCAACAGTACTAGCCGCTACACAGGCTGAAGAGGACAAAGTTCCTTCCCTAAAGAGTGCAAACCTTTGGAACATGAGAAACAAAGGAAGTCCAGCAGCAAAGTTACCTTAGTTTAGTTTTACGAAATTTTACCTTACATGCTTCAGAACCACTGTAGAGACTTGCGTTTACTGAGAGCGTTCATTCTGAAGTGGGTGGTGGCGGATCCTCAGATTATACATTTTGAGACATTTTAATCCCCGTTCTCACTACTTCGTTGCTAAAAACTGGGATTTGACTTTTTACAAGAGTTTATACTGTAAGCCTGAGGGAGGAAAAATCCATTTTTCTTTCTGTGCTTCAGTTAAAGAAGGAAATAAGTAACATGAGCCATGAAAGGACTTTGATCCAGAAGTAGGGAATGTAAATGCTTTACAGATGCCAAATAAGGATGTTTCCAAAGAAAAAGAAAACAAAGCATTCTCTACCCCAACCCCTTTTCATTTCCAAACAAGGTAATGGAAGGAGAATTTTGTAAGATTTTGATGGAAGTTCCATTTCTCCAAGAGGTTGTTCTGTTTTTAATAATTACATACATTCATCAGAATAAACAACTGATTCTTTTGACAGGGGCTTATTGTGTTCCTGGGAGGGCAATAAAATAATTTCTTTAGATCAGGAATGTCTCTTAAAGCCCTATAGTGGGTGGAGAGGAACAGAGTAGAGAGGCAGGAATCTGTCCTTAACTGCAATGATGCTGGTGAAATTATAACAACCTGCCTGATGGCCATACTGCCTGCACAACGCACCCTAGGAACGTCCACAGCGTGTACGGACACTGGCGAAGCCTATGCAGAAAGCGCCACGAATAGGAAGATCCTGTGGTTGACCGGTTTTATTTGTACTGGGTTTTTGGATAGCATGTGACCTCGCTCTAACTCACAAACATCAACATCAGTTCAACTTGCACGTTCTTTACCAAAACCCAGCCTCTGTGGGTAAGAACTGCTAAGAATCTTCAATAAACAAACAAAAATGATCTAACAGACTAAAATATGAAGTGTTTCCAACTAAACCCTACTTTCTCTCCGAGAAAGGAGGAGCCTGCCCGCTATTTATGTGAGATGGAACAAGGTATCCGAGAGGAAAGTCATGACTCCAAGATTGAGTAACGCTGTTGCGGTGTATTCAAATCCCTTTTAAATGGATTTGTCTTTCACTGTAGAAGCCTTTAGAGGTCATACAATGTGAATACCTGCTATATATTTTTAAACAATAATGTGAAGTACCCTTTACTTATGCAGAATACAAAAAAGTTAAAGATCTTTTGGCATTGTATATTCTTAAACATGCGTTTTTCACAATATTTTGACTTAGCAAAGGATGGAATAAATAATGCTCAGCACACGTGCCTGGTCCAAAGATAAAAATCTATGGATTCAGCCCATACAGATGGGCCCTGCACTTGCATGATACCTCAAGGACATTTGTAAGACTCTGCATGAGCGCAGATGTCTTCCTGATCCTCTTGCAAGATCAGAAGACTGGGTCAATGGCTGTGCTCCAGATTATGTCTGGAGATGTTAATAGTGACATTATCACAGATACAGCTACAAGAATAAAGCGGGTCAGAAATGAGCTTCTAAGCTTATGGTACAGCTGCCTTACTCCTCTCTAATTCCCTAAATCCCAGAGCACAGCGAGAACAAAAAAACCACCTTGCTGGTAGAAAAACAGCGCCACGAAGCAGCCAGTGTTCAGGTATATGAGATGAATGTTGGAGTTCAGAAATGCCAAACCTACACCTCTGGGGAACAGCAAGGTCAGAACTCATTCCTTTCTCTCTCAAAAGGAAACCGTGTGAATGTATCAGCATATAACTTTTTGATTGTTTACTTCACATTAAGAACAAGTTTGTGCTTGTATGCTAGTACTAATTAATGATTTACTAATGCATTAACATCTTAACTCTATTGTCCAGCCACGGCAGAAGTTAACTAGTACTTACAATAAATAACATGTTACAAATCACACCCCTATCACGCAGTACTTCCTGGCAGGTTTTGCAGTTCCTTTAGTGCAGGAAACAACATGTTTCAGCACAGTATTTCAGAGATGCCGTGACTTTCTGTGTTGACTATGCAGGAAACTAATTTTCCAAACAGTACGTTATGGATTCAAACCCACTTACGTGGAAGTGGGAAGGAGGACACGGTCAGAGAGGCAGGAAAAGCTACGCCTGTATTACTAGAATGGTCCCCGCTCAACAGCAACATCTTGAAGCAGTATGCCAAGTAGGGCAGGCTGGTTTCAATCACGATGGTCTGCAATTCAGCGAGAGACTCCTTACTAAGTCCTCCATGTCACACTGCTGATTTGCTGGCAGCTTAAGATAGCTGACAGCAGGCTGTACTCTTCCTTTCCGGCATCAGGACAGATGGCCCGAGTTCACTCCAGCAACTCAGTTTAGCCGATATGAAAAAAGAAACACTAAGAACCATTCTTATCACAGCAATGAGACGCATCCAGCTCCTGGAAAGAGAAGGGAACCTGCCTCCTGAAGGGTGGAAAGCCTTGTTCTGCCATAGTAAATAGCACCAGCTGGGCGCTCGGATGTCTTCCTGTGGGCAGACTGCTGGGGAGAATCCACGCTCTAAACGTGCCTTGCAATAATCTAGCCCAGATGTAAATGTTTAAATTCTCAACAGCTACCAAATTGTAATATTTCTTAGGCTGCTTGAATATGAGGAAGAATAAAACAGATCAGTCCACTTCAATAGAATCAGAAGAAGGAAGAGGAGGGGATTGCAAGCACTGATGGCACAGCACTCCCTCGCTGCACACAGCCTGAGTGCTTGAGCCCAGGCAGCTGGGTGGCCTCAAGTGACTCTCACAGGATTTAGAGTGGATTTACCAGATCAGTCGTAGCTTGCAGACCTATGTGTCTCCTGGTCTCCTCAAAGGTAAGACCCTGGCACTCATTCCTGCAGGCCCTAAAACTAGCACCGATCCCATTGTTTCCCCAGTATAAACGCCTTTTTCCCACAGATACAGCCTTTTAGAAACTGGGGTTAAAACCTTTCAGGGATATACAGTAGTTAAAAATGAAACGGAATCATAGAATGGTTTGGGTTGGAAGGGACCTTAAAGATCATCTAGTTTCAACCCCCCTGCCCTGGGCAGGAACACCTCCCACTAGACCAGGCTGCTCAAAGCCCCATCCAGCCTGGCCTTGAACACTTCCAGTGATGGGGCATTGACAGCTTCTCTGGGCAACCTGTTCCAGTGTCTCAGTAAAGAATTTCTTCCTAATATCTAACGTAAATCTCCCCTCTTTCAGTTTGAAACTGTTACCCCTTGTCCTGTCACTACACTCCCTCATAAAGAGTCCCTCTCCATCTCTCCTATAGGCCCCTTTTAGGTATTGGAAGGCTGCTATAAGATCTCCTTGGAGCCTTTTCTTCTCCAGGCTGAACAACCCCATCTCTCTCAGCCTGTCCTCATAGCAGAGGTGCTCCAGCCCTCTGATCATTTTCGTGGTCCTCCTCTGGACTCATTCCAACTGGTCCGTGTCTTTCTTATGTTGGGGGCCCAGAGCTGGACACAGTACTCCAGGTGGGGTCTCACGAGAGCGGAGTAGGGGGCAGAATCCCCTCCCTTGACCTGCTGGCCACGCTTCTTTTGATGCAGCCCGGGATACAGTTGGCTTTCTGGGCTGAGAGCACACATTGCCAGCTCATGTTGAGCTTCTCATCAACCAACACCCTCAAGTCCTTCTCCTCAGGGCTGCTCTCAAGCCATTCTCCTCCCAGCCTGTATTTGTGCCTGGGATTGTCCTGACCCATGTCCGGGACATTGCACTTGGCCTAGTTGAACTTCATGATGTTCGCACGGGCCCACCTCTCAAGCCTGTCCAGGTCCCTCTGGATGGCATCCCTTCCCTCCAGCGCGTTGACCACTCCACACAGCTTGGTGTTGTCAGCAAACGTCTTGAGGGTGCCCTCAATCCCACTGTTCATGTCGCTGACAAAGATGTTAAGACAGCACCAGTCCCAGTACCAATCTCTGAAAAAAGAAAACTTCACAAAGTAACTACATACAATGTACACACAGATAAAGTGCAAGAGAACAGCAGATAAAATTAATTATTTGTATGCCAAATACATTTTCCTTCTCTTTCTGTGACCAATGCTTTAGCCAGTGCCTCTTCTATTCTGACACCACCTCTTGGAAAAAGGTAACAACTGTCCTCTAATTTATTTTAAGATCCCTTTGACTCCCCCCAGACTGGTTTCCATGAACTGATACTAAGTGTCACACCTTCTGTTTTGCAGAAAAGTGTAGCAATGGAGTCACTGAGCAAATCTTTTGGCAGGGCAGGAAACCCCAGTACCCACTATTACACGTTAATCACTATTAAAACACGTTAAGATTTCAAGCATGTAAATCAAACTTTTGACAACACAACACACAAGGTGTGCTAGGCAGTTCCACATTTTAACCCTAAACTAAAAGGGCAAAGCAAAGCTGTTTGCTTGTTAAGACCCTTACTTTATGTAACATTGGACCAAGGATCCAGACTTTAACTCTCCGTCCTCAGGAAATTTTTTCTGGGGTAAACAAGAAGCACTTGAGCTAAACACGGCGATAGCAGGTACTTCAGGCAAAGTCCAGGACTACCAGCTTGATTAGGAGACCTGGAGTTTTATTTTGGTTTTAAGCTGTATAAAATGGATGTGATATAACAAGAAAATGATCCAGTTAAAGAGGAAAACCATGGGAGTTAAAAAAGATAAAATTGAACAAGCTAAACCACGTTTGAAATAAAAAGTTAAAAACAATTGCTCATCAATTGGGGTGTTAAAAGATGAATCGAGTGGGGTCGAGGGTTACAACTTTCGTGTATCAATGGAAAGAACACGCACTCCTGATATAGGGGAGAATAAATAAAAGGACTGCGTGTGTTTACAGAGAGATGATTTGCAATGGTAACAGAAGTATTACAATCCGATGCATGTTAATTCCTTTGGGGGGAAAGATTACAATCCACAGCAGCAAAACTCCAGAGGCTGGTAACAAGGAGGCCACAAGAAATCCAATGGAAGCAAGAACAGAGGTAAAACCTTTAACAGATGTGTCAGGAAGTTCTTTGATAGCTGAACTGCACAGGAAGTCTCAAAACATCTCCCAAATGGCAGTATCTATATCACATAGGCATCCCTCTCAGCAGTGCCGGCAAAGACCCTTGCTGGAGGCTTCTTCTGTGACATTGGAGAAAACTTTACAAGCCTCGCTTGGAAAGTGATTAAAAATAACCCAATCAAAATGGATACAATCCAAGGAACGAGAGACACAAGCTGTTATTGTTTGAGAAACCCATAACAATTTACTGTCATTTAGACAATTATTCTATCACCTGATGACCCCTCCCCACCTGAGAAGGGGACTTGGGGAAAGCAAGGAAACACGAGGGTTGAAATATAAATAGATTTAATAGGATAAGTCTAAATAATTAACAATAATACTAAAGAACCTGTATTGATCCCAATTATAATATAAGATATACAAGGATTATGCACAGCCAATGCTACCAGTAGGAAACTGTGCACTCCCAGCAGGGGACAGCAAATGTTGGACACTGCGAGCGCTGCACTTTCGGGAGGAAGGGAAGGGATCAGGGGTCCGGCAGCGGGGCAAGGAGTTCTCTGGACCACCACCATCAAGGAAGAGAGAGACTATACAGCAAGCTTTCTAATTTATATTGGATGTGACATTTATGCTAGAAATAATCCTGTTGGCCAGCCTGGATCAAGTGCCCAGGTCTCGCTCCTCCTCATCCCGGCACCTGGCAAGGCTCGAAAACGCAGAGGCCTTGAATCCCACATAGCCTAGCTGGCTATAAAGTAAGCATTTTCACGAGTTCAGACACTAGAGTCTTCTAAAAGTGCAGTTTTCCCAAGCATTAGAAAAGAAGTTAGTCCTGTGTTGCCCAAACCAGGACAGAAGCTAAAATGCAAACATGGTGGTGGTTGGATTTTGTGTTTTGTTTTCATGGGTTTTTTTGTTTGTTTAAAAAAAAAATAAAAAAAAAATCACTGCATATCCTATACTACATGAAAAATAAGATTTTTGAGGGGTGGGACACTGTGGTACATGGCACTACATCAGCAGAAAGGATGCTAAGCTGGCAGCTGACAAGCTGTCACGAACAGCAGGCTTGTGTTTCTAACACCAAGAGAATAACCAACATACTAAAATGTAGTAACTCCAGAAAGTTTGTACTGCAGGCCTGTCTCCAATGACTGAAACACCCATGAGCCACCTCAACACAAAGAAGTATGGAAAGAAACTGTAAGCGGCCATAAGAGAAAATGCAAGCTGCACCCAGGGTCCCATACGCATGTTTTACTTGGACATGGGCAAGTAAATGCATATTAATACTGCAAAGTGTGCATATTAATACTTGAATGTTATTCTCCCATCTTCAGACAGTGATCCAGAGAAAGATCTTAATATATAAGCCATGCAAAGGCTTATGCAATTACTAATTGGAACTTCCTACAAATAGTGAGCAAGTGATATGCATATGACAGCATTTGGTAATTAAACATCTTTGTTCCTGTAAACTCTGCAAGGACGTTCCACTAATATCTTAAACACAGAACGAGATCAAAAAACCATCGGGTGATGATGACTAGCAGGGAAGCATTTTGGACAAAGATGGACTTGTTCATTAAACTTCGCCAAGTGAAGAAGCCCATTCACATCTTCAGTAGAATACCAGATTGAAGTCAGCAAGAAGCTTGGAAAAAGTAAGGCTGCGATTCTTGTATGAGTCTCGGTCAGGTGCTGTCCTAGGCCTATCGCACTCTGCGTGCAGGTGGCAGAACATTTCAAACAACATCCTGAAGCACGGCATAAGCGCAGATAAGAAAAACTGTTCTTGGAAACATGCTACCTAATTAAGATAAACCAGGCTTTGAATCAACTACTTGATAAAAGTACACTTTGCCTTAACATCAACACGTTGCAGAACACATTTAACAATGTGTTAGTTCACACAGGCAAAAGCACCCATATCAACACGCACCTCTAGCCCTAATTTTGAGACTAAGCAGGAAGTCCGGAGGGACCCTGACAGGCTTGAGAGGTGGGCCCGTGTGAACCTCATGAAGTTCAACCAGGCCAAGGGCAAGGTCCTGCACCTGGGTCAGGGCAACCCCAGGCACAAATACAGGCTGGGAGGAGAATGGCTTGAGAGCAGCCCTGAAGAAAAGGACTTGGGGGTGCTGGTGGATGAGAAGCTCAACATGAGCCGGCAATGCGCGCTTCCAGCTCAGAAAGCCAACCGCATCCTGGGCTGCATCAAAGGAAGTGTGGCCAGCAGGTGGAGTGAGGTGATTCTGCCCCCTACTCCGCTCTCATGAGACCCCACCTGGAGTACTGTGTCCAGCTCTGGAGTCCTCACCATTAAGAAGAACATGGACCTGCTGGAATGAGTCCAGAGGAGGACCACAAAGATGATCAGAGGGCTGGAGCACCTCTGCTATGAGGACAGGCTGAGAGAGTTGGGGTTGTTCAGCCTGGAGAAGAGAAGGCTCTGGGGAGACCTTATGGCAGCCTTCCAGTACCTGAAGGGGGCCTACAGGAAGGATGGGGAGGGACTCTCTATCAGGGAGTGTAATGAGAGGATGAGGGGTAACAGTTTCAAACTGAGGGAGGGTAGATTTAGATTAGATATTAGGAAGAAATTCCTTACTGTGAGGGTGGTGAGACACTGGAACAGGCTGCCCAGGGAAGCTGTGGATGCCCCATCCCTGGAAGTGTTCAAGGCCAGGCTGGATGGGGCTGTGAGCAGCCTGGTCTAGTGGGAGGTGTCCCTGCCCATGGCAGGGGGGGTTGGAACTAGATGATCTTTAAGATCCCTTCCAACCCAAACCATTCTGTGATTTTAAGTCCAGTTTCTAGGAGGAGAACGCTGCAAGAGGAGCTTCTCAGCGACCACCTGAGAGCGCTTCCCCAGCCACAGCATGTGAATGAATCTCCTGCTGCAGACAAGCACGTGGCAATAGGGCCTCTGCTGCAGAGCCCCATCAGCCAGAGCAGCAGCTGCACACCTGCGGTGCAGCGCCCTTCTCTGGCACCACAGGGGCCAGCAGCAGAGCCCAGGGTAGAGCCTGCCGCTGCAGGACACAACAGCTGCAATACTGACTTGTGTGGAGCTCTAACGGCAATTACAATTGTCCTGCTGCGTGGTAACAAAATGACCCTACAGCTAGTCACTATGAAGTCATGGTCACCCTTTTCAAGAGAACAAAACCAAGGTGATTTGCAAAGTGCGTCGTCTCTATTTTTCTAAGCATTAAATGAAAGCTGTACCTGATAAAAATTTGTAATTGTGTTAAATGAAATGATAACTTGTCATTTCATTTTACAGATGCCTTACACTAGGTTTAAGTTACCATGGTTGCATTTTTTACAATAAATATCATGATAAACAGGAGGGAATTAGAAACAATTATGCCCTCGATTTTGCCTTTTTTTTTTTTTTTTTAAATGTCAGGTGTTTTTTTTTCTGTTTATGTTTTTTAAGGTACTGACAGAAGATTGGTACTGTCATGTAGTAGTATTACTATTGCAATGTTAACACTAACATTTGTATGCAGCTGAATATCTAATATATATTGCAGGGAGACAAAAATTTCTGCCGGCTCTCACTGGATATTATGCACCTTCCAATCTTGCCAAAATTAACTTAGAATCCAGTGTTACAGAAATCTCTAGCTACATCTCAGCAGGGTTTTTAAGGCAAGTCTATTCATCGTCATGTTTCTTCTGTGGAAATATGATACACGTACAGAAACATCTGCAAACCAATGTAGAGAATAATTAAATGATTTTGTATACATTTAACCTATTTTTATTAAGTGAGGAAATAGCCTTTTTCAAAGGTCATTTCTTTGGTCTTAAAAATCCAAACCCAAGCCACCTGGTTTTCATTTCCTGGCGTATTCCTTCTGTCTCAGCTGCATACTGTGCTAAAAACAAAGGCTCCATTCTTTACTTGTGAATATCAGACGCCTTTAACCTTTATTCTGTTGCTAGTGCCTTGGAATGTGAAAAAGCTAATATACAATATCCTCTTTTATTAGCTAAAATAATAAATGGCTAGTTCCATTCCTTTTATCAGCTGGGCTCAAGACCCACAGATCCTTGGAGACTTAGACTTTGACAGAGACAAAAAAGTATGGCTTTCAAAGCAAAAATCACTGTATTTGAACACAGCTCTGTTCTACTGTTTTGGATGACAGGAGGGATTGAAGGTCACTATTTCTAAAGTAACCTAGGAAAAGGCTGGTCACCTCAGACCCTTGTCACCCTACACTGGTTAACAGCCACCACATCTGGTCTCAATCAAGAGCCAGTACGGAATGACAGCTCGCCTATTCAAAGGCTTGTATCATGTATGGTTTTAACATAAAAATCCAGTGCAGAGCATTAGGAGCAGTGAAAGATGGCATCCTTCAGCGAGAAATGCAAGCCCTCAGAGGAAGGGAGGTGGGGCGGGGGGGAGAGAACAACTCGTACAGCTCATTGGATCAGTTTATGGGCCAGCTCAGTGCAGAAGATGATTGCTAATAAAGCAAATATTTATCTATCAATGGAAAGGAACACTTAGATATTAATGTGACCAAACTGTCTCCTACTTGTGAAAGGAACAGGAGATTCAGAGTGAATAAACAAATGGATGTAGACCCTGGAGAAGATCTTAAAACCAAGCAAACGAACAAACAAACAAAATATCTCTTTTTATCAACAAAGCAAGCTTTCAGAAAACCTAAAATTCTAATTATCACCACTATCAAAAGGGGACACAGTAACTGACTTGAGACGCACCAGATACAGTCTTGGGATAAAGAGATCGAGTCCATTAATATATTCACAATTCACAGAACATTCGCTGCTGCTTTGCCTGCAAATAAACCAACCTATTCATAACTTCCAGAAGATTTGGCCCGGTGCTTGCATCAGGAGTGACTGCGCATAACTGGATAAGGAAGAGGCACCCCTCACCCGGTGGTGCGCTGGGTCTCTTAACCAAGCTTCTGGGAGGCCTTAATGAGCCCCACAAGGGTTTCGAGGGGTACAACTGGGAGGGGAGCACAGGGAAGGCTGTGGTTTAAACCACACAGGCCAGAGGGAAAGCCAGCACTGGAGGCCACGGGCAGCAGAAATGTTCTTCTGTTACTACTGGTGAGGCTCGAGGTGCTCCAGCTCACAGCACCACACTGACGTACAGATGCACACTTTGGATGCCAGAGAGAGTCACATTTACCTCTTCCCTTTTTAATCAACTGGCAGAGTGAGATTCTGCAGTTGGTTCGCAGATGTACGTTAAATAACAGGCAATCACTTTACTCACACATCAACACTTCCCACATTTAGTGAAGACCCACAGATTGGAAAGCTGTTTCCCGTTCCACCCCAGTCTATTAGTAACAAGGGTATTCATTACAGCAGCTTAAATAGAGGGAAAATATGTTGCTTAGCTTGGAGAAAAATGTGTAGGAGAATAATCAGTGTGATGGAACACGCTCTGAAACTTGATTTCACAAGTCATTGCACCAAAATGTTTAAGAAAGTGGCTTTAAAGAGACAAACTTGTGAAAAATAACCAAGAAAAAAAACTTGTACCATGTAATCTCTGGGAGTCACATGGAGATAAAATTGATAAGGAAAACTTTGGTTTGGTTGGTTTGTCTGTAAAAGCTAGTGAACAGAATGTACGCCACACTGATGACAAACTCATAGCAGCCTTCCAGTACCTAAAGGGGGCCTATAGGAGAGATGGGGAGGGACTCTTTATCAGGGAGTGTAGTGATAGGATGAGAGGTAACAGTTTTAAACTGAAAGAGGGTAGATTTAGATTGGATATTAGGAAGAAATTCTTCACTGTGAGGGTGGTGAGACACTGGAACATGTTCCCCAGGAAGGTTGTGGCTGCCCCATCCCTGGAGGTGTTCAAGGCCAGGCTGGATGGGGCTTTGAGCAGCCTGGTCTAGTGGGAGGTGTCCCTGCCCATGGCAAGGGGGGTTGGAACTAGATGATCTTTAAGGTCCCTTCCAACCCAAACCATTCTATGATTCTATGATTCTTAAGGCTTCCTAGCATTTATTGTTAAGACCATTCTGCTTATTACAACCATACCAAGCTCCAACCTTTCTTAACATGTTAGAAGCTACTTCATAATTAACCATTTTTCAGAGAACAGAATTCCTTCACTGACAAGATGTTGGAAGTGTGTTTTGCTAATTTTTAAGGACTCTTAAAATGCAATTTTACTTAAAAATTGACACATCTATACTTTGCTGTATAATTCTTTGAAATTCTGTCAAAAAACCTCCAAACCTTATGCTGGGTATCAAACCTCCGTTCTTGCAAAAGAACTGCTGCTCCTTAAACAATCTCAGGGTCTCTGAAAAAAGGCAAATTAAAATTTACCTCATGTCTATAATGACAACTGCCAATGCATTTCAGGGTTACTTGCAAAACTTCATTCACTAACTTAAATTCCTCAACTTTGCCTCGAGCAGAAACTCGGGCTTGAAGTTCTGCTGTGCTCTGAAATAAGCTTTCCAATGTCCCCTGGGGAGGTACACACAAAACAGCATCACAGAAAATCCAGCATTTCAGTAACTTTCTGGCATCCCGTTTCCTTGTCCTGACAGGAACACCTTGACAAACTCCATCTGACGCCTACAATGCCTCTACTATAAGATCAAGAAATTGAATGTAAAAAGGCACTGAACAGGCTCCATCTCTGCTTTACTTGGCAGAGGAGCAGCCCATGTAGCTCAGGCTGGGCAAGGAAGACCAGTATCAACCTTGCCAGCATAGATACACACGCACACTGTACTCCCTAGTATTTTCCAAAACAATTTAGAGTTTGGTAGCTATGCTCTTCAAGACCCCCCTGTACCTGGCACTCTCCAGCCTGAGCAGCAGAAGCAGAGGGAGAGTTTTCCACTAGTGACCGACTATTCACGCACCCAGGAACTGCTGCAGACGCGAGCGCAACAAACAGAGGCGAGGAGCATCTCTCTTCAGTGTCCTCATTGCTACCGCAGCTACTCTGCCACGATATGTATCGGGGGAAGTGTCCAGGTTTTGGTGCAGAGAACGAGAGGGGAGAGATGCAGATTAGGTAGATGCCATGGAAAAATAAGGTATAAGCGGGTACAAGTGAATCAGAACAGTAGGAGTGAAAGGGGTGCATCTATGTGAAATTATATCAGAAGAGACAGAGGTATAGAAGCAAGAGAATTCAATTGCAAGTGAACCTAAACTTGAGGAAACATTAGATCATTATCTTTTGCTGCTCTCAGAAAGTAGCTCTGACAAAACACACAAAAAATTTCTCCCGTAGCCTAAGGGTAACTGCCAGCCTTGGCTCATTTTAGCTCCATCAGCTCAAGCTGTAGAGGGGCATGCTTTGATGGAGTTTAGGCTGTAAGGAAATGCAGGTATATACAACTGTTGCATCCTTTTTTAAAAAGGACAAAACAAAAATATCAGTTACAATCAAGAACCACACTAAGTTGTAAAACCAAACATTCTGAACTAGGAAAAGCTGCAGGCAGTATTGCTTATTGCAGTATGGCTTACACTCTCTTAATTCACTGCCCCTTTCCAAATGCATCACTGTTACTGATTTAAAAGAAAAATACATACAAAAATCACATACCTTTTTTCCCTGTAGGTCCCTTCACCTCATTCCGCATACTGGATGAGCCTGGTCAGAATAATCGGGGCTGTCAGTGAGGCTGTTGACCACAGTTTCTTTCGCAACTACCTGAAGTTAGGAGCTGTATGTAAATCCAAAGGGTGGGGGGGAGCTGGGAAGGAACACTGGGTTCCCTCTACAAAGAAACCTAAATAGGGAAGATTGAGAGACTCTGTGGACCTTCTGATTTCATGCTTGTACCTGTATTTAGCAAACACCACACAGTAACTCTGTAGCAAGGTTAACTACTCAGTTGCCAAGCCACAGCATGTCTCCCATTTTATAAACAAGCAGTTAAACAGCAGAAGTAGATGTTTTGTTCACTTAGCCTAGTCTATTTTTCTATATTAATGGCACAATTATTTATTAATGGCATTTAAATAGCAGTGACCCAATCTTTCCATTCATTTAAACACTTTGCGCTGTGTTGTCCAGAATCAGAAGTCTGCAGGTGAGCACCAGCCCCAACCTCAGAGTAAAACTTTCCCATTCCTTACTGATTTTAATTTGTACCGGAAAAGAAACACGTTCATATCTAGATACTCGCTTTACTTCCTTCCCCAAAACTTTTTGCCCTTGGGCAAAACAAAAATGGAAGTCAGTATTCTTAGATAAATGAGAACAAGCTGAAGTTGCTCCCCTGCATCTTACTAGAAATTTTTTATTATTTGACTTGTTTATAAAATAACTATTTTCCTAAGACACATCTAGAAGTCATGAGCCACCGCCCAATTCCTACCTGTTTCAGAGCTCTCTTTTGGCTAGTCTCTCAAAACTCTTTTTTTCCAGCCCTCCACGCTCTCTGTTGGCACTTGCTTGGTCCTATCTTGCAGAACTACTGAAGAAATGAAGATGGCAAGCCATCTGTAATACAAACAATATTATTAAATGAGAAAGCACTAGAAATAGACTAGAATGCACGTTACTCTCCAAGGGAACAGTTCAGCAATAAAGGCTTCAAGAAGTTCCAGCTGTTTTCACCTAGTAAGTTTTCGAGTAAAGCACAATGACGAAAGGTCACTTATTTCCTTTCCTAACAAATTAGTACCTTCATAAACCAAAGGGTCCCAAGTTGCTGTTGCGCCACCCCAAGACCCCAACAAAACCTTAGGCCTTGAAACGTAGGGTGGAATTTTCTTACATGCTGAACAGCTAAAGAATCTCACATTTATGTAAAACATCAGAGAGAAGGCAGCTAACAACAGCGCATTGAACTTGCTAAGATGGAACTTAAATGACTCAACTTGAATCAAGGACTCTCCGAACAACGTGCCTGATAACAAAAGGTAGTAGTTGGCTATCTTATAAACACACAATAATGTATAATACTGCCAGAATTATTTAAACTTGTGGTTTATGTGGTTTACTGTCAGATATCATGACATTTTTCTTTTTAATACGCGCACAGAAAAAAAAAATACAAATTAAGAAATAAAATGCTTTTCTAATCTCAAGCTGAAGCATTTCCTTTGTCATACACACTCTTAGAAATTGCCTCATCTCTGGTGCCAGGGACATTACCTTCCTAGCTCTTTATAGTAATTATAGCATGGCCTATAAATATTATTTGGCTTTTTATACAGCCATACATGCTAAAAAACATACTAAATATGATCAATACGCATAATTTGCGCAACTGATTTTACATATACCATTTACAATAATCTGCTTAACTTCTGAAAATTTAACAAGCTAACCCATCCCCACAACCAGGATAGTGTGGGTGAAGCAAAAACAGGAAGAAGCAATTAAACAGTACGATTTCCATGAAAATAAACTGCCACTACTACAACCATCAGCCAGACTACAGCTGCATTATTGCATGACAAAGATACACACATTAACTACAGTTTGTACGTTTTTCTTATTTATTCAAAAGCTAAGGGATGACAAAAAGGGTTAAAATGTTTTATGCCACCTATTTATTACATGAACAAATACTTAAACCAAAGGGACTCGTTTTACAAGCCCCCTGTCCAAAAACCACACACAAATTAGTTTTTATACACAAATGTTTATTTCTCAAATAAACTTCCCCTTTAAACACAAGGAATGAAATCTAAATCTTCATAAAGATGAATCCGAAACAAAATCCCTCCAGTACATTGTAATCACTGTTTTCTTGGTCACTACTGGCTTTAACTGTTTAACATCAAAAAACAAGGACATATTTAAAAAAATCATGCTACTGGATTCCTAGCTCTGCCTCTGACCAGCTCTATACTGATCTCCAATATTTTAAAATTTTACATCATCAAATCTGAAGCGTTTAATTGAAGAACAGCTGTGCATTAAACACAAACAATGGAACAAGAAGATTATAAGATGTAATCAAGTTCATAGCGAATATAGGTGTTCTTTTCATCGTTATAAATTCTTGGATAATGTGCTATCAGAGCATCCTGTGATCCGATGTAGATTGAATTATAGATCTTCCAATAAACATCTCTGACTTTCCTGGCAGGGTGAAACAAACCCTAGAAAACAGAACAGAACAGAGTTTGTTAAAAGCTTAAGGATTAAATTCAGTAACAGACAAGTTTTGCACAATAAGCATTTTAAAAAGCAATTATAGTAACTAACACTACTTATAACAAAGAAGGTACGCTAGATGCGTCATTCCCAATTTTTCTGACTATCTAAACTAGCAAGTAGTAACAAAGTGTTATGTAGAGACAGTTTCTTATCTTTTTTTTCTGCAGGAAGAAATTTCACTGAATTTATTTCTCATTCTGTATTCTTTTAAAATAAAAATTAAAACCTGCTGCAGTGTATTTAGTTTCAACTAAGTCTTATCTTCGGTTCTGCTAATTGTGATTTGTGCAGAAAGTGCTAGATAGGAATACATTAGATAAACTACTATTAAAAAAAAGAGCAGAATATGAAAGCTCTAGAAAAAGTTCTATATAATAAGAATATACAATTAGTATTTGCAAAAAACTATACTGTGCAAGAGACTTCTTTCACCGTCCTATTCATGTCATCTTTATGCTGAGGCCCCCCACATAAAAAAAAACAACACACAATGAAATCACAGTGAAATTCCGTATCTGCAAATAATAAAATGCTGTCACACCTTCTCTACATTGATCTGCATTACATTCATCCTTGCTTCCCACTAGTTATGCGAGTTTGGATTCTATAGCCAATGCAGCAAGAATTGTTATGTGCAATTACCCAGAAAAGGAGCCTTCAAGATTTTACCACCACATACACATTTACAGAAGCTGAGCTGACTAGTGTTGATGTAATGGTATAAATTCTGATCAAAGCACTGGTTTCTAGTGCTTCCCTCTTGCACAGTTTTAAATGTCTTAGTATTTTTCTCAGCTAATGACAAATAATGTTGATTCAATATTAAGCCTATACTCATTCATTTATCTTACTTGTTAGTTGCTCTCATAATCCCTTGCACTATTAGTTTATTCCCCAGTCATTAGTGTCCTCAAAATTTGTGAGATGCTTCCATTTTACAAGTTAGAATGCCAGGATATTTTAGCCAATTCGTATTCTAAGTGAACTGCCACTTCTATGCAAGTCCCTCAATGTAATCAGCTATCTCACTATACCAAAATCTCTGTTTACCGCATATTTCAATTATTGAAATCCTTGGTACAGAATGGCATGTTTAAAGAATACTTTAATAGAGACAAAAAGCCACACTTTTCCTTTGCTGCAAGTCATCTTCAGTTGACTTTTTTGTCTCCTGGAAAGAAGTCCTGCCTGATAATTGCTGTCTCTGCTATCCCAGCAAACACAAGGACATACCTGTAAACAATACTGCAGCATTCTGCAGGGACCGATAGCAACTCTGAGGCCTTCCAGAGCCCCCATAACTGCCTGAATGACGTGAGGAGAGGTTTCAAACACATTAGGCCATACGTAATTTAACAAATGGTTAAGAGAGTCTTCACAGCCAAACCCATAAACACCAAGAGACATATGTTGCACCACGGCACTGGCTGTTTGTCTGTGTACAAGATCCCTGCAAAGAGATCAATGGGCTGTTAATAAATCATACTTAGAAGCAACATGATTGGACAAGCGTAATATTTCAGTAACACTTTTTTTTTTAAAGCACTAATATATACTTTTAACCATATTGACTGACAGCAAGAGGCAGAGTAACAAAAATCAGTAAATTGAAAAAAGATGAGTTTTCTGATAAATTACTGCACTCTTAATTCCACAGCCAAAGTACTAACAATAGAAGTTATCAAAAGCAGTTTGAATGTAAAAAGTCTTGGCTCACTTAAGATGCTTGTATCATTTTAATATTCAAAAGTATTAGTAAAATAGGGGTATATAATATGAATTATTTGCAGACAATGGCTTCCAAATTATGCTGGTCTCTTAACATCTTTAGCAAATAAGGACAATACGCGTATTTGCTATCGTTAAGACCTAGCTATATACTTAAAATATATGACTAACTGTAACTGTATGGCTAACTGATAGAAAGTAGTGCACTCACCTGTCCATTAAAGCATCTTCAAGCAACGGTGTAACAGCGTAGATGTAATCTTTTCCCATCTCGCCAATGTATTCAAACAGGAAAGAAAGAGATTTTAGCACACCGTTCTGGACATTCAGTTCTGGAACTCTGTATTCATTCATGAGTGCAGGCAGCACTGTGAAAGGTGAGCATGTTTCAGCTACAATAGCAATTGCTACTGTAGTACATACTCTGTTCTGCCTTTCCTGTACTTTCAAGTTGTTTAGCAGTGTAGCCAATACATCGTGAGGTCTGGAAGAGATAACATGCACATCCACGTCAACAGATTCAGTGAGAATTTGGATAAAATAAGTTGAGTTTCAAACAGCAAGTGGCAGAAAAGCATGGCCTAGCCCTCAAAAAAGTTTAGGTAACTAGGAAACAACGTAAGCCCCAAAACTGTAAACCAGCTTAAGCAACCGCACAATCTTATTTTCATAACCAACGTTTTTTACTTTCTGTAGACTTAGCTTTTTTCCTGCCTTCTGTTCTTCCTCTTGTAAACTCTGGAGGATAGCAGTAGCCTCCCCACTATTACTCTGATCCCACAGGTAATTACAAAGTCGTATAAAACCACACACATTGACAGAAATAGGCAATGTCCTGTATAGATAAATGCAGTTATGGCATTCCTTGGTTACGTACTGTATGTACATTAAGTCAGTAATCAGTCACTTATTTAAGAATATGCATAAAGATGGGAACTGTGCTTCTTTCTATAATCTGCCAATACGCAGTAACACCTTAGTGGCAAAAAAATCCTTTGCAAATCAATAAAAGTATTAATTTGGGGAAAAAGAAGAGAAGAGAGATTGAGTACTTAAAGGAGAGCTTATAAAAGAATACAGAGAGGGTCTGAATGCATACCACGGTATCAAAAATCCATGAGACAAACAGCCCTTACTACCAAATTAGTCTAACCTTGCTAGTCTTCAAGTTTAGTTCCTAAGTGCAGCACCCCATGCTAATGTAGAATAGGTGTCTGTATTCTCCTTCTACAAAATGAGTAAAATCAAGTCTACACATTTACCATGTTAAATGTAGAGAGGTCAGAATATTTCTCACCAGAAAACTCACAACCATCACGTTAAGTAACTGTGTGTAGAAGCAGATTAGCACTAAAACAACTCACCCAATAGCTTTTGCAATATAACCAAAAGTGTTCACTGTGGCTCTTCGGATAGCCTTCTTGTGAGCTTTTAATAATTCAAGCAATTCAAAGCAGATCCTCATCCATTCTCTTGCAGAAACATATTCTGCACCTCTGAAAGAGAATAAAATGAGTTACCTCTTCAGTGATGTTAGTAAAACCACATAAACTGCAGCACCTATTAATTTGCTATCAATAAAGGTATACTGCTTAAGCAATTTCCTCCATTAGGCATCTGTTAACATTAGATCCTCACTGGTTTACAATGTATCAAAATTTATTATATTGTGTGCATTCTAAGTGTGCATAAAAGGACAACATACGTCTTACAAAGTGTTTGCAAAATAATATAGTTATAATGCGTTCCATAGACTGTCTACTAAATATCTCATCTTAAGCTTCGTGCACAACTTAAGAAATAACAAGATACAACAATAAATACCCAGATGCAAAAGCTGGTACTCAATTTTAGCTTTTGCTACAATACTTGCCCACACAGAGGGTCAAATATTTTATCATTAGTCAGCTTACCTGTCTGCAATACGCCCAACAAGATCAATACAGTTTTCCTGTACTTTCTCATGTCTGTTCTTCAAAATAGGTGTAAGTCGTGGCAGCAGATCTTTGATCGGTGGTGTCATCTTGTGCATACCTATTGAAATCAAAGAGGCATATTTAGTTTTATAATGCCTTTTCATTGTGCTCTTGGACAGCCATGTTATCAATACACAAACGTACCTATAACATTCACAATAGCCTTAAGTGCTCCAAGTATGCTGCCCAGTACTTCGGGATATTCTTCACCCAGGTACTCATACAGCACAACACCCAAGTGTCCCATCAGTTTTTCCTACAAGCAAGTAAAAAGATTCAGAAGTTAATTTTTTTTCCCCCTCTCATTACTATGACATACTACAGCAAACTTGGTAGAAGTCAACACCATACCTCTTGACAAGTCTTCATGACAACTGCAGTACGAGAGATCAGGTCAGCAGCCTGTTGCCTAACTTTAGCTGATTTGTTGTTCAAACGCCACAAAACTGTACCACAGATTTGTGGCAAGTAGGGTTTTACTCTTTTGCCCAGAGCATTAACCACTGTGCCAAAACCATTCAGCATCACAGAATCCTGAGTGTAAAAAACAACAAAGGAAAATCAGACCAACAAGAACACTACATTTTAATTAAAGCTGACATCATCTAAAACTGCTATTAAAATGCTAACATTCCAGAGCTCGTTTCTGGAGTTCATTGATAGGAGCACTGACACCTAAAAAAGAATTCTAAAAATCTAACTTAGAAGCATACATTTCTGTATAACTAACAGTGAGCTGGCTTACAATTAAAGTGAGCCAAATACATAATACCCTTGGCCATACCTCTGTGGTCTGTTCCTGGAAGGCGTACAAGATACCATCAATAAGTTGTTCTTCCAGTTTATGATCAATGTCTGCAGCTCCCAGATTTCCCATTATCTTCTCAATTGTTTCCATGACCATTTTCCTGTACTGCTCAGCCTCATCTTTCAGATCATCCACAATTCTAGAAATAATTTCTGCTGCTCCAACTTTATTTGCCAGCTCCACAGTTGTATCAACCAACTGAAATATACAAATGTTAGGTAAGCAGGCATTGTTAAAATCTACTTTCTACAACTTGAAAACAATTTCCCTAGTCTGAAGAGGAGAAACAGCATCATGCATGTTAAGTCCACTACAAACAACTGTTTTTACCTTTAGAATAATCATCCAATGTTTTAAACAACACAAACGGGGTGAACTGCCCCACCTTGCAACTGATGTAGACTCATATTCACAGATGTAAAATGTCTTGATAGCCTCCTAAGAACCCGTGAATCTTCTAGCTATGCAACTTCTGAATCACTAGTCCAAACAAAATTCATTTTCAGGACATACAAGACAAAATTAAGTATCTAGCCTGAATGAACATTCTAATGTGGATTTTGTTCCACTTTAAATAATATTCCAACTAAGAAAAAAAAAATACCTGTCTGTAATTTCTTCTGTCCAATGCCATTCTGTGCTGCCAGAAGTGTTTGAAAAAAGGTGGCAAGATTTCTGTTTTAATATAGTTTGCTTCCACACCATCCGTACCACAACATTGCTTTACCACCTGATAGGAAATAAAAATCCAACAATTTTAATTCTGTGCAGGGTTTGGGGTGGGCTTTCTTTTTGGTTTGTTTTTTTGTAAGAAAAGGAAAAATATACATATTCAATATTAATGCTAAACAATCATTCTGACATACCTTCAACACAATTTTTTTCATCTCTTCATCAGGAGACTGGAACTCTCTGATAAGGATAAGCATGACTTCTCTGGTATAATAGTTTGCATACTCAGCATCCATGAGTGGAATCAGGTAACCAATAGCCTTCAAAAACGCAGCCAAACCCTATTTAAATGCAGAAATATGTCTCTAATGAGTTACAGAAGATATACATCCATTTCAGTTAAATTAAAGAAAGTATTTTAGATATACCTTTCCTCTGTGTTGACGTATACCCTTCCATAAAGGCTTCAGAACAGAATCAAATGACTCAATACCATAGGGGGTAGCTGCCTCAGCCAAAGCAGCAATAGCCAAAGCACTGATGGTGCGAACTTTCTGCTGCTCATCCACCAGACCTGCAAGAGAATAGCGTTTAATACACTTCTTGTGACATAAGTTCAAAATAACAAAAACAGAGCGGCAGTATAAAAAGGACTAACTTATTTTCAGGAAAACTGAACCACTATTCCTCTTTCAGAGTCAGCTGAACTGTTTCTCAAAAGAACACACAAAACAAGGACCTTACTATCACTGTGCCTCACTGGGGTATGAAAATTTTCCCCAAACATAAAGTGAATTGAAAAAAAGTATCTTTGCCTGGGAGAGCAGAACTTACCATGTTCAATAATTTCAACCAAGCTCCTGAGATGAGGCAAGATAGCACAACCCATAAGAATAGCAATCTGCTGTACAATCTTGATGCCAGTGTGCCTAGCTTGCCAGGACTTTTTGCTTTTACACACAGCTTTCAAGAAGGGTAACAGGGAAGGAATGCCCAAAGCAGAGGCAACAACAGCAAAGGCTCGAGCTGTTGTATTTCGGACATATTCATCCATGTTATCAATATCAGGTCGCATTGTGGAGATCATTGTTGCCAAACCAGCAGCCTGAAGGAAAAACATACAAAACATACCAATTGGATTTATGAACAGCACAGTTAATTCTTCTGCCATGCCTACAAACATGCAGCTATATGTAAGATAACTTGGTGCCTCAATGAAGGACAGAACTTTACCTTAGCCAAGTTTGAAATAATTTCTCTGCCTTCCACTCTAGCATAGTAGTCTTCATCAATCAGCAGCGGTTCAATGACAACAAGGATCTGAAGAAGATTAACAAATTAATATTTCCTTCCATTAATACTTTCAGTAGTATTTCTGGCCCTACTGGATTCCAACAGAAATGATTCTATTGATCCAAGCTTAAAGCTTTACGATGACTGGAAAAAAACTGAGTCTATTATGCTGTTTTTACAGCTCTGTCTCTAAAGGATCTGTCCCAGAGACACTGCCTAGATCCGATCAGATTCCCCTTTCCCAACCCAATGTGTGCATATGACATTTTTACATTATGCCTTAATACTACAAAGCCCACACTCTGATTACACTACAAGAACTTAAATTTTGGTTTAAGAAGAAATATGAAAGCAAATTAAGTTAAAAAAACATGGTATCATCCTCTTCTGATATGCAAATAAAATATACACTTCTCCCAGCAATGATCAGAAAAAGCAAGTCAAAGATGAAATAGTAAACTTCAACAGACCTTGTGGACATATGGTCGGACCAAGTCATCCAGTTTGTAAAGAATCCTGTCGATGACTTTGACAAGCAAGTGACGCTCCTGATCTTCAAGTGTCGGTGACATGAGCAGGGGCAGAATCTGATTAAACAACGGCCCTGCTCCAAATTCCCGAGCTTTATCAGTAATTTGTCTCAATGCAGCCTAAACAAAACCAAACAGCTTATCAGTTAAACTAAGGAAACAACACTGGACAAGCACAAAACAGGTAGACAATAACCAAGTTAAAACATAATTCACTGTAACCATAGGCTTCAAAATACTTGCTCCTACCACTGCAAAACTACTTCAAACAATTTTACACTGATCTGTTTAAAAATGAATGCGAAACACCCTGCCGTTAGCTTCCAGATGTTCAATTTAAAAAAAAAATCCTTCTGGTCTAACATTAAGAATGGCTCCATCTAAAAAGTAGCTTGTACAGCACTTACTTGCATCCAGTCAGCTTGGTATTATGATCAATTTACAGAAAACTGTGCAGAAAAGACTGCTGAAGTATTGCAAGATGTGTAATGCTGAAACTTAACTAAGAGCTACACTGCTAATTTGAGTGGAAGCAGCACAATCTAGAAAATTACAAAGCCCTGTAAGCAAAAAGCACTATAAATCTATTTTCTCATAACTGTAAAAAAGAAAAAATATATAAGCCATATATTATTTAGTGACTGACATTACTGTACAAAGAGCAGCAATACTAAATTACATGGAATGACAAAGAGCCAAACAGATGTAGAAGAAGAAAGCACTAAACAGATACAAAAGTTTAGGATATTATCTTAAAGAGAATCCCATGGGCAACTGAAACTAAAACTGAAAACAAATGCAGATTTTTTAAAAAATGGAATTACATAAATGCACCTGACAATTCATCTTACCTTTCTCATGGGAGGTGTGCCATTCTTTATTTTCAAAAGTAATTTCATTATTTTTCTCTCCTTCTGTTCTTCAGGACTCAAAGTTGATTCATCAACATCAACCTACAAATAATTACAGACAAATAAAAAAGCATTGCTACATATTCAAAAGAAATCAGGAAACTTTAATCAGAATGAATGAAATCTCACTTACCAGCAGTTTATCAAAGTATTGGATATCATCTGGTTTTAAGAATGGAAGATTGCCAGAGGGCTGGTCATTAACACTCTTCATAGTCCGGTCTTCTGTCTGCATGTGGAATCCAGTCATACCACCCAAAGGTGTCGGAGTTGCTGTAAGCTTACGAGCTGGAGTGCGAATAGGTACATAACCAGCTGGTGGGGGAAGAACCTACAGAAGAACAAACAAAATGTAACTTATCACAACAGATACAAAGAGAGGAAGGCATCAGATACAAAACATTATGAAACTTCTGTTTTACTTGTTTGGGGATTTGTGCGAGTGTTATCGCATACTTTAGATCCCATGTTCACAGCAATACAAGTTAATTGACGATGACAGTCTGTATTCATGCTTATCCTGTACCGATGTTATTTCCTAAGAAAGCTCACTTCCATTGCTGAGAGCTTGGATAATAAACTTTGAAGTCTCTTTACAAAGTATTAAAGAAGCACTTCAATATCTGTATCAACACAGCATACTTGCTGACTTAGAATTTTTGACCTTCTTCTATGGTTTTCCACATCAGGACACAGTATTTTTATCAGTCCATTCAGAGCTCATTTCTGGCCTTGACAGGCATTCCCAACATTGAGAAGCAGAGGAGCACCTGGCCTTTGATATCGCCTTCAGCTCTCCCTTTCTAATGGATTTACAATAAATCAGCAACGAAATCAAACAAATGTCTACAATCAATAATCAATACTTAATGTGAAACATTTTACTTCTGGGAAAACTTGGGTTAAAAAAACCCATAAAATTCAGTGTCCCCTGGCAGAAAAAAAACCCATCATGGTCTCCTGTATTTTAATCCATATAAATTACCTTATATCCTTCTGGAAACATAGCATCCAACTCTTCATCAGAAAGTGGTCTGTTTCTCTCATCAATTTCCCTTTCCCAACGCCAAGCCTGCAGCTGTTCTGGAGTCATGCTCATGATATGACCTATACTCAAATTAATAAAAAAAGTTTTTAAAGGATTTTAAAAAATTATCTTCTGCATGCAGGAGATGACTTGTTTACTTAACCATTAAATGCTCTCCTGAGCCAAAGTTTCCATAGTACTTGAAATCTGTAGCCATTAAGATATCAAACTTTTAGAGAGCCTTTTATCATTTTTCACCAACTAAATTGAACAGGAACTGACATATAACCTTAGTCTAGATTCCCCCTACAGAACTGAGCTGCCGCAGGCATTAAAAATGGTAAACTGAGCATATACTGACTGTTTTCATACAGGCAGGAGAATGTGTTAGGCAGAAGTCTATTTCAAAATGCAATATAAAGGTAAATGCTTCCATTTCCACAGAAGAAAGTGAAGCCTTAGAGAATGGACTGGGCCTACCTGGTGTAGGAGTTGCCATGTTCATAGCTGGTGTACCAATGGGCGTTTTGCCAGGTGTCAGAACAGGAGTGCTGCCGCCCATCTGGCTAGCAGGTGTTTCATCCCATCGTGACTTTCTTTTACTTGCTCCTGGGGTTGGTGTCTCACCAATGGAGTCACCACCTCGATCTGTACGAGGTGTCTCAGCCCATCCACTGCCATGTCCCGGCGTATCTACAGAAAAACAAGACAATTTTTGCAGAAAGCTGAACAGCATATACTCCAACCACAGTATCAATATCCAAACCCATTTTCAATATCTCGACTTCATTTCTACACAAACGAACAAGTATCAAACAAACAAATACACTAGGCAAGAAGTAAAGACTACTTTCATGAACACTGAAAAAACACAGACATTACACTAAAAACATCCATAGAACTTCATTTTATGAAAACAAGTACATCATCTTCTATCTGAATCTTGGCATAAATAGAAAAAATTCTAAAAAATACAAGAGATACTCTAGAAATTGGACAAAGTACTCCACGTACTCCCTTGGTAAAAACATTAAAGAACAATGGTGTTTCATTGTTCTCTGACACATACGCCTAATTCAAATTAGGCAGGTGCGCAAATGCTTCCCAAATTTGTTTTAATGCTCATCACTTCAAAAAAATTTAACAGCTCAAAACCACCACACAAACATATCACAAAAGGCAATTCAACATGACCTCCTTTACTATGTACTTTACCCATTAAAATCCCAACCTGCAGCAGTCACTAAATATACCACAAAAATTTGATTCAATTTTTGAGCCAAGCTGCTTTCACAGATTGAATTCAGCTAACAGCCAGAACTCAATGTTACTCAGACAAAAACATCACTTCACATCAACCACTAGATGTCAGAATACAATTACTTCTTGCCCGACTTCTGAGTCTACTGTTTACTTAAGGTGAAAAAATCCTGTACAATTAACCAACCAAAACTTATTATGCGCTTTACAGTTCGCCATAAATACCTCTTTCTGTTTTAGGTGTTTCATCCCATCGGTTTTTACGTGCACTGGAAGTGGCACCTCCATGACCTGGTGTTGCATGACCAGGCGTATCCCGTCCAGGTGTTGCGGCTCCTGCTGGTGTATGGCTGGGAGTCGGATCCCATATTTTTGAGCCTGGGGTGGCACCAGGAGTTTCGCTACCCTTTGCACGGCCTGGAGTTTCATCCCATCGCAGAGATGGTGTGTGTCCAGGAGTCTATACAAGACAAAACCAAAAGTATGAATACCTCTTTTAATATATAGTAAAAGATTGCTAGTTACTTTTTTTTAGTAGAGTAAGAAACTTCTGAAATTTAGAGTAAGAAACTTTAGTAGAGTAAGAAACTTCTGAAATTTAAGAGGATTAGCATCAATAATATCTTCTGTAGATAAACTGATGAACACAGGGATTACTACCTCTGCTTGATCCCAACTGGATAATTTTTTAGGTGTAGCACCAGGAGTCTGATCAGCTGTCTGATCCCAACGCCGTTTGCGTTTTGAAGGTGGCTGAGATGCAGCTCCATTGACGACTTTAAGCTCTCCAGCTTTAGCTTTTTCAGCTAGTTGTTGCCTAATCTCCCTCTATTCAAGGGCACAAAAAGACAAACATAAGAAACAGATTTTTCTCAGAAGGCCTCTTCAGATGACACCTTTAAAAGAGATTTTAGAGCTGTATCGTATCTTTTTATGCTATATTTTGAGGTTTTGTTCAAATAACATGCAATTAGTTACTGTTTTAATTTCAAGCTCATTCTCTTTTCAAATTCTTTTATACTGACCGAGCAGCTACGTGTTTGGGGAAGCTCTTTTTAAATTCATTTCCTGTAAAAGCCATTATTACAACAAATACAAACACATAGAGAATTTTGAGTGCGATCAGTTTCTGTCACTTATACGTATGCCTTAAAATCATTCCATATCCATTTCAAACAAGTTCCACTTTAGTAAAATAAAGGTGGATCAGTTAGAAAATGCATTCATGTGAGTTTTACCCCATGACATGAAAAAGCACTGAATTTCTTATTTAAAATTCTGAGATTGCATTATTAAAACAGCACGCTAACCCACACTGTTTTGCACTTAAAAGACATCCATAAACAGTGCAGTAAGATTGTCAAAATTATGAACTAATTCCTCAATTAAGGTAAGTCAAGTAGGGTAAATCGATGTAAATCTACTGGAACTACAAGATCTCGCTCCAATTAACAAGATGGCATTGTAGGAACATAAGAAATTTGATGATATTACCAATATCTTCTTACCTATTAAAATGAGTCATGAATTTAATAACCATGAATAAAGCATGTACTTTTACTTTTTTTTTTAATTTGAAACCAAATGTCAACCTTACACGAGTTCTTAGTGGTACAACATCTGTTGTAAGTGCTTCAACAAAAGCCTTTTAAAACCTCCCTGGATCCCCTTTACACAGAGCTCACAAAAACAAACATCTCTTGACACCGAATACCCATCAGTGACTGTCAGTTTTTGTCTCTCATCCTCTGAAAGAAAATTAATAACAGAAAGTCCAAGAGCTATAAAAAAAAAATCCAGATTAAAATACATTGAGACTATTTCTCCCCCCGTTCTTTAGGTATTGTATAAAACGGATGTTTCTGAAAAAGTTAATCTTCAAATTCTACTGATGTTCAAAACATGAAGAACAAGATTTTGCAAAGAAAAGGACTTTCAAGTCAAGACAAAAAGTCAAGAGAATTTACATTCCCACTTTCTTAACGTGCTTTCAAAGGCTGTAAAATGAAACTAAATTCAAGTGGAAAAGCCTCCCCTCCACACACCTCTTCTTTTGTTAAATGTTGTTCACGCATAACATCCATGTATGTTCTGGCATTCATTTTAGGATCTGGTGTCTTCCCTCCTGCGGAAGAGAACAGCAACAGGAATGGAGCACAATGAGTACAGGATAAGCAGAAACTATTGACTTCTTCTATTGTCCTGCTCTAATATTATATTATTCCATGATCATTTAATTTTACTTTTTGATTGAAAATTTTTAAAATTACATGTATCTTACGTTTATTCAGTTTGCTGATCAATTTAACCTGTTTGAACACAAACATAACTACTGCAGTTTCAAACAAATATTTTAAAGCCGATATAAATGATAAAATGACAACACAGTTAAGAGTCTTCAGAAGTGATGGGTTCCTGGGTTGCTAATCCGGAATACGTACACTTTCGTGCCTTTGTCTCCATCAGCAGTTCTGACTTCAAGCAGCAGAATAGAAGCCTAGAAAATTATCTCTTTACCATTAGTAACACTTTGGAAAGATATTTATATTCAAAACATTACCTTGTGTAAGCTGTTAAATCCTAGTTGTTATCTGACTATAAATAACTATTGCATACCTAAGTAATGTTTAAAATGTTTTACCATAAAGACCCATTTATAAGTTTGACAAATTTGGACATGTCTCCCAGATCTTCTACTGTCATATTGTAAAAGGGCTTCATTTAAAAAAAAATAAGAACCAAAACAAAAAACCCCCAAAAAATCTTTCATGACACTTTCCCCCTCTTTTCTTCTCAAGGTACAATTGTGATTGGGAGCTGAATGCAATACAGTACATATACCACCACAATGATACTCACAGGTAATGGGTTTTGTATACCATATGTTGTTTTATGCTGTGTATCTTGCGTTAATTAAATTTTTAAACACTTTACAAGAAGCCCAACTTTATGAAAACGAGACTTGTCAAGAAAAACACTTTTCTTTAAGAAAAATGTGCAGATTCGCTATACAAGTGTTATAGCATTATAATTTAGGGAAAAAAATAAACTTCTTAAACATTTCTATGCTGAAGATCATTGCCCAATTGGCTGTGTCATTCTGACACTAGCTTTGATAGGACTTTCCTTTGGAATACTTTTTCACCATAATCTACACAGGATGTGTTGAACTGCACCCTTAAGAATGCAGACAGGACTGGCATATAGCAGTACTGCTGTAGGAAAGAAATTAAGGACAGTTAGTATGGGCCTGTGAATTCTGACAATACATGTTTATATCAATTACAATTAAGCAAGTAAAATAATTAATATGCCTATTAATTCATGCAGGCTGAAATTCTAATTTGTAAAACCTGCAAAATAGCTACTAATTTTAAGCCAACAGGCACCTTATTGCCACATGTGAAACTCACTCACCTCAAGAAACTGTCAGACCCACTAATACCCCTTTTTCCTGACTTGCATTCTAAAATTATCAGAACAGACTTGAACTATAAATAGTATCAAAGTCTTATATATGCTTTTGTTTCCTTTAGCTATACCACCTAAGTTTACATAGGATGGTAAGAATTAGGTGCTCTATTTTGAGAATAGCATTTCAAAAGCAGTAACCCTGTAAATCTATGACTTGGAATGAAAACTTTCAAGGTACTGAAAGAATTTGAGCACTCAATACACAAAGCATAATGCACAACCCAAAACAAAATGAAAAGAGAAACCTTTAACCCTTTGTGTTTCTATGGCAATGGCTCATTATTTTCTTGTCCTTCTACCTGGAAAGAAAACTTGTATTATAAAGATGAAGAATATGGCATCTAGGTTTTCAACCAAATCTCTATGAAAAGGGGATGTTTAAAACAAAACTAAGTTTATAAGCATGCCAACAGAAATCAAAGGGCTAAAGACAATTAAAGACAAATTTCATAAAGGGTATAGGAAAGTCAAAATAAATTACCATCTGCAAAAGGATCAAGACGCTCAGGGGAAATTATCATCATCCGCCTGTGCTTTTTGTACTCATCTTCCCGATCTGCAATCTTTTGAGGACGGTGTTCTGCAAAAGGATCATACTAAAAACCGAAAAAAGCTTGTTAGTCACCTATGCATGAAGAACAGTATGAAAAGTGTCTGGTGACCATAAGACTGTATTAATTTTCAGTATTACTAAAAAGGCCTACTTTATTTTTAATCTCAAGTATGCAGGAACGTCAAAACACTATGCTAATATAAATTTTACTTCTGTTAACCGGATTATTTTTTTTAAACATGGAATTTCATATGAAATAAAGTAGCAAATTCTCGTCAGAAGTTTGTTCACTTGTTAGCAAAGTGCTTCATGCTGTCAAACTTTTCCCTTCATTTTGTGGGAGGACTTAATGCTACTTCCTATGCCTTTGAATTTCACAGAAAAATGCTCCAAGAATATAAAACCTAAGTCATTATATTTTCTTTACAAAAATAGAAGTAAAAAGGACATTAAGTTTCACAGTTATTTTCATTTTTGAAGTATCTGACCTACCAAAAAAAATTTTTTAATAGTTTTGCATACATGCCCACCTTACTTTTACATGCAGAAGTGCCGATTTTTAATCACCCTGTGGAATTCTAAACTAAAGCAGTAACAAAGCTTACAGCAAAATTAAAATACCATAGCTCTTTACATATATCTTGTATTTCCAGAAGACAAGACCTGATCTCGAAAAACTTCAACACTTTTTTTCCCCAATACCTACAACAGTATTTATTGTGCCTTCAATTAAGATGTACCTGTTCGGTAGATTGTGGTATGTCATTAAGCAATGCCACTGGAGCATGGTACCCTGGCTTCTTCTGGCCAAGCAAACTTGTAGAAGGGTAGTCATCATCATCCTGTCAGTAAAAAGACATGGCAAATATGTCATGTTGCTATTACATTTAGATAAAATAATGTCAAATTCACACACTGTGGTCATTGAAAAGACGAAAATGGACAACTAGAATAGTTAATTACAAATTTTAGGAAGTTTTTTCATATAGTTAATTACTCCTAAACTGATGAATCAGATAAACCTACCCACATCACCAAAAAGATATCTTTTTCTTCACAAGACAAGTATTCTGCAATATGCTACATTCAATCAAGTATGCTGTCTACACTAGTTATACAAAAAGTCCGTATTTCATATTAGCACTATTGATACAGCTCCTTAGTTGGCAGCAAAAACTGGTGCACAGAAATTCAAACCATTTTTTCTTAAAAGCCAACCAGACATAGAACAAAGCTTCAATAAATAACACTATAAAAAAGCTTCAGAAACAATTCTCAAAAATTCAGGAATATATTAATGTTAATTTAGTTATAACTTCTCAATCACAATGGCAATAACAAGTATTCAGAATGTGCAAGATGCTTTTGCCATTTCCTCATATCAGCGGTCACTTTCTGTGCAATAATTTATAGCAACCCAAGAGAAAAACTGCTCTTAAAACTATGAACTAATTTCAGTGACACCCTGTAGTGGAAATTTTTAATTAAAGAATTCTTAGAAGTCTGAGAATGACACATAGTACATCACTAAAAAAAAAAATAAAAATCAACTAGTACTAAACTGAACACAACAATCTTCCTCTTAAAAATACAATTCACTCAGTGTAATATGTAGTTGCCTATGTATTTATGGTCAGAACTGCAGTTTCTGACTGCTCCTGCAACAGAAAATATGGTCAAATATTTAATATTAGAAATTAACGCAAAGAAATCCTACAAATATTTAATATTAGAAATTAACACAAAGAAATCCTACAAGCAGAAGACGTAAGGAGAATACAATATAGTGGAAAAGCCAATTCTCAAAAATTGCTCCGAAATTTGAAATGAAGTAGAAATAGGAACCTTAAAATAGTTACTTGAGTTTGTTGGCCCAAGTCTTATTAATTTTTTTTTTCACAATAATTTTTCTTCTTGGCAGCAACAACAGAACAAAGTTAATTATTCTAGTCAAGGCTAACACTGACTAAGTGCCAGGCCACAACTTCTTGCCTCCTGCTTGGGCCTACATGACTTTAAAAGCACAATTCATGAAGTACAAGCCAGACTTAGAACTCAGGAGCTTCCCAGATAGCCATATTTGGCCCAGTATGGCTTTAAAGACAGTAACTGCTTTTACTTCAGCAACTGCTGTTAAAAATTACTCAAAATTAATTCCAAAATACTTAGAATACATGCCCTAAACAAACAATTAATAAAATCACTTACATCTTCCAATTCAGTTGCTGCAATAGAAGTGACGTATCCAGCAAACCTGCTGTCACTGCCACCATAAATTTCTTGATCATAATATCCTGTGGAATCAAGGCCTACTCCTTGTGCTTCATCAAGAGCAGGCTTCTTCCCTTGAATTTCTCGAATTTGTGCTTCAATATCTACGGTAGAGACACAAAAAAAAAATCAGGCCTTTTTTTACACATACACACAAAACGTAATATTCATGTTACTATCAAAATGTAATACTTGTGTTACTACATACAGCCAACGGAGATTTTCACCGAATTTAAAAGATTATCTCTAAAGAAATAAACAAATATGACACATAAAACTATAAAACCCACACTCATAAGTAACTTTTCCTTAAGTTGTAACATTATCCAGCACATACTACTTCAATTGTATGGCCTAAAGCAAACCCGAATATATCTCATCTTCCAACAGAGATAACAGAGAAGGTAATTTACACCACAGTAACATTTCTCAACACTACACTAACCAACACTTTCCCAACGAATGTAATCCTCTCATTAAAAAAGCCTTTCAAAATGTTATCACCAATTAACAAACCAATTTTGATAATTTAAACAAATCTGTTCAAAAGAGCTACTGCATGAGTTGTCAAAACTGAGAACATTTAACAAAACCACACTGTATTGCGTTATCAAACAAATTGCAAAGCTCTATTATCTTTGAACAAAAAAAAAGAGAAACAACTCTAATATGACACTGGATACCAAGTTAGCAAAAAAAAAAAAAGTTAGAAACTCTGGCAACTCAAATGTTATTCACTTATGACTATTCCTGCCTGCATCACCATCTTTGAGGAGTCTACTATTCTTCTGGATAATAAAAGCTTACCCTTCAAACAGGACGAATGGGAGCTTTGTCATTCTTTTAACGTATTAGGGTCTAACTTTAATTAACTCTGGTGGCCATGTTTGACCTTAGGAATTTGGTATTTTTGGAAAGAACATGAACTTGTTAGCCCAGAAAACAAGGAACCAAATTGAACCATGCTTTCCTCCTACCTGTTGTAATGCAACAAGAAAGCAAGTTACAGTAATCCAGCTGTCTTCAACAAATATAGTTGTGATGTAGGTATATTAAGGTACAGCTAACTCCACAAAAAATTTTACTGTTTCCATCTGAATTTTATTTTATTTGATTCAATAGATATGCAACGACAATTATCCATACAATGTGAATTTCAGTAGATCAAACAATTGGTTTTCATGGCCAAAAAAATACCCAAGAGCTGCATTTCATGGCTGGAGGAATACCAAGGATCATGCTTGAGCAGGAGTGTTGGACTACATGGTCTCAAAAGTTCCTTCCAACCTCAACAATTCTGTGATTCATCCTCTCCCATCTAAGCTGGTATTGCCTGCTACATTAACTTGAGGGAAATCTGCCAATTTACAAAAGCTACAGGAAATTCTATTCACAAATACTCGTAAATCTTGACTAGTCACTAGTTTTTTACTATTGTTGCTCGTTTCTCTTTTTCAGGCTTAATAGATTTCACAAGGTTTTCCCACCGAGATACCTTGCAAAAGACACTATACTACAACATCTGCTAACAAACCTGGCAAAAATTAAAATTAGAATACTTTTTTTTTTTAATGGTAAGATTATTGATAATACAAATTATTGGACCTAAGACATAAAGGGGGGTGGGCGGGTTGCTGATTTTTGGTTGGTGTACTGTACAAAGGCATGTTTTCTACAGAGGTAACTGAACACATAGTTTTACCTGACAAATCTTTGCTACACAGCTATGAGTGAGAATAGCAGGATAAAGTGTTCATATACAACCTGCAGGACTGGCAGAAACACTGACTTCACTTTAAGCACAGTAAACCTGACCGCAAATCTGCAGTGGTTTAGTGGGGAAAGAAAGAAACAGCAGAAGTATGTGTCTAAACTCATCAACAGTCTAATGCATAGAAGATACATCATGGTAGCTGATAAGGACAATCTTGCTCCAGCCACTAAAGGGCTTCCATCAAACTTTTGCAGATATGTAGAAAAGGGTGACTTGGACAGTCACCTCTGCCTTAGAGAAACTCATGGTGTCTGCCTTGAACTCATGAGAAGCCGAAACCTGACAAAGGCCTTACACTGCTGGCCATGATCACCTGCTGAATCCTGCCCCCAGGTAGATTTAGCTCCCTCTAAAATCCTGCACAGCACAGGGGACTCCAATGAGTCCAGAACTGAAGACCCGTTGCTCCTCAATACGTTACTTCCTAGAGAAGCAGTCGAAAGAAACTACTGCTGAATGAGGGATCCCTGTCTCACCCACAGAGGTCTCTGATCATCTTCAGAGGCATACCACATGTATCTTGTTTACCAATGTCATCCTAAGGTATTCCATTTCTGTGAAGTCGCCCCATGGCATGGTTATGGAACTGATACAACTCAAATACTTTTCTCACTTTTTTTTTTTTTAGTTATTTCTGTTTCTTCCAAAGAACAGATCCAAGTTCCTGACTCCTCTTGCAGCCTGGTGCAATGCAGCACTTGAGTGAAAGCGAATACCTGAAGCTTCCACTGCTATCAAGGACAACACTAGTAACACCAAGCGCTTTTATGACAATGACAGTGTTTCGAATTTCCTAAGAACAGTTACTAGAACAACACACTGCCTCTTTAGTAAGTCCTGATTGTGCATCCATAGCTGTAAGCAACTTCACCACAAAAAAAGCCTACAGATCTTGCCTACAATGCAAAAGCCTTTCCATCATCTGTCCACCGAATCAACCTGACCATACAGCTCAGACAACCCACCGGTAAGTACCCTGCCATGCAGGATGGGCCACAGAGATTTGCTTGTGCGTAGGCTTCCACCACTACCACCATCAACAGAATCTATTAAACAACTGTGGGATTTCTGCAGCAAAAGCATTAATTAAAAAATATTTTCCTATCAATAATTCTTACCAACACTTTACATACTAAGGCCTTGTTCTCTCATTTTATTTTAAAAATAGCTATACTTACTGAAGAGGTTACAGATCTCATCTATTATTGGCCCTCTCCTTTAAATTACAACTGTTTGCAGACTAAGAAGCATTCTCATTTTCTTACAGAAAAACCTACTGTGTTAACCATACCATAAAAGAAAGTCTGCATAGAGTCTACAGGGTTAACAAACCCCCACTTGCGGCCACCAAAATTTTCAACTAATGTCATGCAGTCTCTAAGTCCTAGTTTAAATTAAGCACTCTGAAGAGAACATGCGTTTGACATGCCATAAAACCGTTTTAACCAGGTCTATAAGGTTTGAATCCAGAGGTAGCCTGATTGCCAGTTTAGGAAAGCATCACATATTTAGCTGGAAAAGACTATTTTGACATTAAAGATGTGTTTACCTTCCTTGATCAAGCTCACACCCTATATAACAAAGCACTTAAATACAAATCAAATTAAGAAAGAGTAATCACAGAGCTTAAAAATACATTGTGTAAAGCAAAGTACGTGTTTGATGATTTAATCAACCAGGACATAAACAGACTTCAGTCAGAGAAACAATAAAGGGAGTGGAATTAAAAAAAAAAAAAGGGGGGGGGCGGGGCAGAGGGGGATAGTATCCTAGTGATTATTCCTTTTTCTGTACTTTACATGATTTAATATATTTTGGTATTTTAAAAGAAGTAACTTTAACTTGCACAGTTGATTTGTAACATACCATAGATGTTGAATATTATTAAAGTCAACATATTTGAATTTGAAGTTACTGAAAATCCAGCTCATAGCCAGATCATGATAGCCTTTCTCTAAATATACACTCCATTACCATACATGTAGCTCCACTTGAAACGTTTGCACTGTAAGAAATTATTCAGCATGAAAAAAGAAGAATCAGACTCTGTACTGAAGCACTATTTTAAAGCATAAATAGCTCCTGTGTTTTCATGCCTTATCACATTTTTGCACATTTAGCTTGCCCTGTGCAGCTCTATTTCTAGTTACTTTAGCACTCTCATACATGTTATGTCTCTCTATTCTGTTTGGAGATCTCCGTTCTTTTCTGAGCCAGAAAAGAACTGCTGCAAATTTAAAACTACCTTCGATAGCATTCAACACTCAAGCTTTTATTGAGGCTTTATAAGCCGCCATTTAAAACTCTACTTTTCTTCAGCCTAAAACAAAGAGTTCCCCCTTAAGCTATGTAACTGAAACAATCTCAAACTGTTTTGAGATCTCCTTCAAGTTGTGTCTTGAACACATCAATCAACAAGTACTTAACAAACAGTACAAAGATGTGAAAAATCTTCTAAGACAATTTAGTAACAAACAACTCAATTTGGAAAATCAGTCAGCAACTGAAAAAAGTAAGAAAGAACTCAGACGAAAAATAATCAAGCTGTTCATCTAATACCTCCATGTTGGGAAAGATCATACCCAGTTATACATAATTTTTTATTTAACTACCTACACCCTCCCCTTAAAAACCTGTTCTTATACAACACTAATCAAAACACATGCAACTGGAAGCACGTCAATGTCTTCATTAAATTCAATGGACCATCATTTGCTTCGATACATAAGCAATTTAATTAAAAAAAAAAAAAAAACAGAAATTCTATTATTTTATTATTTAAAGCTTTTTAGGTAATATGAGAGGCAAAGCACTGTGATGCGTAACACTCACTTGGGTAGTATCTCACACAAGCCTTACGCGTGTCACAGCATATAAACACAAGACAAGACAATTTCTGTGATTCTACAAAAGCGTTCTAAAATGCTAAAAAATCAAATTTAATTAAAAAAAAAAAGGTGAAATTAAGTTTTTCTTAATCCATAAACTCAAATTCCATCTGCAGTGTTAAAGATTACCTTAACCTCACTTCCACGGTAGATAATACCTCTCCATTTGAAATTTTTTTCCAGTGCAAAACTTACCACCCCCAGAAGCACTGAATACCTGGGCTTCCTGCCTACCTCACAGTGTACAACCACTGTCCAGAGGTAGTTTTTGATTAGTGAATTACAGCTGTAAATTCTGTGTGTAAATGTGTACAGCTGTAAATGCTGTGTAAAACACAACAGATCACCCATCATATACAGAAACATGGGTAAAAACACAAAAGCAAAAAACACTGAAGCAGTACAATTCAGAAAATTATTCTGCCTTGCCTGAAGATATTTAAGAGCAGGGCAAGCCACAGACATCGTCCAAGAAGAAAGCTTTGATTCATACTGTAAAGAGCTGGAAGCACTAGCGAACACAGTGCACCTCCGAGAATAACAACATACTGCCCATGAAAGCCCTCGCTCATTAAACCGCTCAGAGACCAGTTTTCCGACGTAAACACACAGCCGGCAGGAAGTCTTCGTGCTAAAATGGCAGTTGAAATGCTTGAGACCTCACAACCGCTTTTTCCCCTCCTTCGGGGCACTTTTCTCAGTACGCACCACACGGCGACACGATGCTTAGTAACAGCTCGGGCCACCCTGGCTTCCAGCGGGCAACACCCTCCCTCTCTGGCCTCCTGTTTACTGCGGACCCAGGCCAAGAAACGCGTGTTATCGACGTTAACGATGTGAAACCGAGGAGGCGGACACGCGATTTTTACTGAACGCCTGTCGAGGGCTCGACGCGAGCGCCAGAGGCGGGGGGGACCAAGGCCGCGGGGGCGAGGAGCGGCCCACGGGCGGCCTTCCGTGGAAGCGCTGCCTGGCCTCGGCTCCGTACCGGCAGGCGGGATCCCGGCAGGGAGCCGTGCCCCAGCGGCGCCGCCAGCCCCGTCAGCAAAACCGGAGCTAACCGACGCCGTCCCCCCTCATCCCCCACCCGGGTCTGGCTACCGCCACCCGTTCCCCCCACGCGTGGACAGCGAGAGCCCCCCCTCCAGTCAGGTTCGCCCCCGCAGCCCCGCCCCCGCAGCCCCCGAGCGGGAGGCGGCGGCCCGGGCATGGCGGTGACACAAGCGAAGACGCCATTACAAACAGGCCCGGCCCGCCCGCCGCGGGGCGAACCCGCCCGGCCCCCGCCTGCGGAGCCGGGCCTGACGCTGCCCGGAGTCGGAGAGAAACGCAGCCGAAAGACAACGGCCGAGGGCACGGATGCAGAGGGGACGCCACTACAGGTGTTTTTCGGTTTTTTTACCTTCGTGGGTCTTGGCGATCTTCGCCATTTTGTCCAGAGCGAACAACGCCGAGGCGGAACTGGCGCGGCCCCGCCACTTCCGCTACAAGGGGGGGCGGTGAGAACTCAGCGCGCAGGCGCGGCTGAGGGCCGCGGGCGACTGGCGCAAGCGCAGTGCGCGCGCCGAACAGACGTCACTCAGCCGCTTGGGTAGTCCTTCGGGCCGGGGGATAAGCCCCGCCCACCTCGTGATGGACGGCGCGGCCAGCGAATGGCAGGGCGGCTGAGCGGCACGGAGGCGGGCGCTGGGCGGTGGGTGCTGGCGGCGGGTGCTGAGGTGACCGGTAACGGTCAGTCCTGCACAGGCTGAGAGGGCAACGGGCACAGCCCGGGATGCGCTGTGGGCTGAGGCGGGGAGGCTCGGCGCGGGCCTGGAGCGGCCGGCTGACAGCGGGGAGGGTGCCAGGGCATCCCCCGCTGCCGCAGGAGAGAAGGTGCTGGCCTCGGGAGAAGCGGCCGCCAGGCGCCGGGAGAACAGGACAGGCCTCGGAAGTGGCTGAGCCATTTGTGGTGCCGGGGCTGATGATCTGGATGGGGTGCAGCCAGCTCCGCTCCCTCACCCCCCCGGATCACAGTCCCCGTGCTGATGCACGTCTTTTCACACCGTCTGGGTTTATCTGTGTAAATGTAGTGGTTCCCTCCTGCCATTTCATAAGAAACAATGTCTTCTAGTGGCTTCAGACAAGAGTAAGAAGCTATTGAGTATATGAAGGTACAAGCACTTCAGCGCTTCTCTTACCTTCAGGCTAGAGAAGAGAATTAATGGCCCTCTTCCACTATCTGGCCACAAGCTGTCTTCTTCCCATTTGAGACACCCAGAGACAACGACACTTCCAGTATACTGCGTGGACAGTCAAAATGCAATCATCAGGCACGTTACTGTTTCCTCAAAACTTGCTTCTCACAGATTCTACTCTCTTCCTGAGCGTTGATCCCACTGGGATTCAGATGCTTTGCTATGTTTGCCAAATTGCATGACCTTTGTTCCATCTTATCAGGCTAACTGGCCCAGTACCAACAGGTGAATTGCTAGACATCGGATTAAAGCATATATCTGTATACTTGCCACAAGATGGGGGCACAACTGGATGACGGCACTTCAGGCAGATCAAGTCTATTCAATATTTTAGCAAAGGCTTGAAAGAGGGAATGGAATCGAAGCTATGTTTCTAAAATTGGCAGATGATACCAAACAGGCCAAAGCCACCAGCAGGTAGAAGAAGGAATTCAGAATCATTTTATATTGATCCATACAAGAAATAATCTAAGATCAAGGAGGTGAACTTTAGTAACAAAAATAAAAAAATATGACCTATTGTTATTTGAAATCAAATATATTAATTCAAAATAGTCAAAATTATCAAAGTGATCACATGTAGATAGCAAATCAAAGCTAAATGTCTATCTGTAGCAACACGCTGCTGCAGAGGATATAAATCTAATTCTAGGCCATTAATAGTGGCATTGCATATAAAACCTGTAAAGCAGTCATTTCATTTCACTTGACTTGGCACAGTCAAAGCCACTGATGGAGTATATGATGATGGAGTTCATTTTGGGACTGCAGTTCACAAAGACATGGACAAACTGGACATAGGCTAGAAGAGAGTAGGGGGAATGATCAGAAGTTTATGGAACATGACCCTGGTGGGAATGTAAACAGAATTTTTTTAGCTGTTCTGCAATAACTGTCCTTACACAGCTTCCACATTTCATTTGGAAACTATGAACTTTTTTCCCAGTTCTGTTGATGTAATAGGTACACACTTCAGCATCACTGTCTACAATATACATCAGAACTGAATGGGATTGATTCTGTCCACATGCAAAGCCCTGGAAACTCCTCCTTATAATCAAGTGTCGTGAATGAGCTAATTTTTTATTCTCTCAACTTTTAATTTAGCACAAACCTAAGCAAAACACCTAAGCTGGTCACACAATCTAAGTTCAAAGTCCATAATTTCTTAATCATACAGCACATTAATGATATTTCATAACAGTGTGATATGTAATCATATAGTTTATTTACCATCGTGCAGTTTTATTGTACAACTGCTAAGTTTCTAATCTCCTCAGAAGCCTTTGCAACACGCAAAGTTGAGTCAGCTTGAGAACTTCTGATAAGGTAAAATGTATAAATTATTTGCAAAAAAGGAGGTAAGTGCACGATGGCAAAACTCATATTCATTACCCAGTAACCATTCCCCTTACGAAAGTTGGTAGTTCACATTACAGCTTTTTGATGATTGCCTTGAAAGAAAATAAAGCCAAGGTTGTGTGTTTTCTGTGAATATGTACGTTTGACCAATCAATTGATCTATACATCTGTCTGTCTGCTTTGTATTGCTTAGTTTGCAGAAGTTTGCTGAACAGTTCTGCTTGTAATATTTTACATAATTCAAATCTTCCTAAGAGAAACTGTCATCTGAAGGTGCAGAGGGTCTTCTGTTTCTTCTCACAGTGTTATTAAACTTACGTTTTGCATTTCTAGAAAGATGCAGTTGCACATACTCATAGGCCACAGAAGGAGATACTTACTGAGCTGCCCAGGGACATGTGAGGGTAAGGTCAAGGCAGACGGTAATTCCCTACTGCAAGAATTTAACGCACGTAACTATTTTAAGTAAATGTCACATGCTTGGGTTCACTATGAAGATCAATTTGCAGTAACTTTCTCTTGTTTCTTCAGCCTGACTTCCAACTTATGTTAGGCAGAACAGTTGCAATATTCCATTTCCTCTGTTATTAAACAGAACTGATCTCAGGAGGTTGCAATCCCACGGAACACCTTAAAATAGTAGTTTTGGAATATGCCATTTCCCACATAAAAAGGAGTTCCGTGTTGTGAGAGCAAACAGGAATTGTGCTGTGATAAAGCAATGAGAAAACTGTTTTCCGCTTGTGCCTCTTCCCCCTCCACCCCACTAGATTCCGTATGCTGACCCAGGTTCTTTGTGTCTACCTGTCAAAGCCCTGGATCCCAATATATATACATTTTTGCCTCCTAAGCAATATCTCTATTGCATAGCTTTCACAGGATACAGACAGGGTAGCAACTTAGTGGTCTACCAGTCCTGTTTCACCTGCCCAAGTTCCCATCCCTTTCACCCACATACACGTGTGCATACACTTCACAGAGATTCTTGTATGGATTGGAAACAGATTTGATTTAAGAGCCCATAAGCTTTGCAGACTTGGAATCGTACCTAAGTTACAGACCTGTGAGGTCCCGCTTTACGTAATAGATTCAGGTCCAATTTCATGGCCAGCTTAAACTATCACTAGCTGGCACTGCTGCCAAAAGAACCATCCAGCCGCTTTGTCTGTCCTTGGTTGACCCCATCTATTGTGCCAGTAGAAGTTTCTGGCACTGGTTCACTCCAAGCCATGCTTTTGACTAAACCCTCTCGCTGATTCTTCCAAAAATAACTTTTTATTTGTATTCATTTTTTTCCCCACAGCCAGCTCTATGAAGAGTTGCACAATGAGCAGACATTATGCAAAAAGCCACAAACCTGGTCTAAACACCCAGTCCTTCAATTACCCCAGGTCTGTGCTAAGCTTCATGTTCCAGGGACAGTTTACTGACATTTATGTGTCTATTAAAGATAAGGGCAAAATTTCTTAAAGAGAGGACATGTTTAACAACAGCAACAAAGCTTTGTCTGTCACTGCCAGTAAGGACAGGCTGATGAACATAAATGAAAGAGGGTCTGGGGCAGTCACCCGTGCTCCTACAGTACTGTGGGCTCCCCTGGTGGAGCCTGAGGATCCTTTTGTAGATTTTATCTCAAGAGGAACCAGGCTTCAGGCCCACAGGAGGCCTGTGTCACAGCTGGCACAGCACTCCACGGTCAGGTAAAGACTGCCCCAGCCCCGTGGAGAAGCAAAAGACACAGCCTTCCTCAAGCAGCCATCCTCCCCCAGCCCACCAGAAGCTGAAGGTGGTCTCCTGGTGGTTTAGTGCTGATCATCGCGTTCTTCCTTAGCAGTTAAATCAATATGTCCTGTATTGTTTGAGAAGTGGGACAGGGTACGAACAGAGCGGCTGGGTTTCAAAACTGGCTATGAGTGAGTATGCACTGAAGTTTAAACCTTTTTTGGATTTACAGGCCCACCAAAATCATATGAACATGTAAAAAGTCTAAGCCTTTGCCCAACACGTTTACGGCCAAATACTTTGTCTTGCTATGCCAGAAACACATGGTTCACTGGTGCTATATGAAATAGAAGAAAATTATTTTATATCGTAGCTCCTGATTAATTCACTGAAGTGTGAAATAGCAAATCTGCCCTTAATTCCTAGCGGATCATGTAACTAGCAATTTAATCATCACCCATGCTTGTAGATCATCCTTCCCAGCTTAAATGTGTGATTGTGAGAGTTTTTGAGATATTTCAATGGCAAGTATTATTTGAAACTCATTTATAAATAGGAATACAATGGTTTTATTTTTGCTTTGCGTATCTTTGGCTGCCAAAGGAACATACTAAACTAGCTGCCCTGTTCAGTCATCTATAGGAACACAGCTGAATGTATTGTATAAAAAATAGCCTACTTTTAAACATGGACATGCTTGCCACATCTAAGATTGACTCTGTCTCTCTGCCCACTTAAAAGGGTCCTTACAATTCTTAAACGTTTTTAAAATAGTATAAACCTCATAATTACATTTAAGGTGAACCTTTTCTCATGATGGTAGTATTACAAAAATAGCACTTATTAAAAAAAATATTTTTGGTCATACAGCATGATTCCTTCTGGTGTATCAGAAATGTCTTGTATTTCTCTGGTGTTAAGTATTAATTTGGGACACTCTTCCTGTCAAAGTTACTAAATGCAAATCTTTTTTCCAACAGCAGGTATCAGGCAAGGTGCAAGGACTCTTATTTCTGTATTTCTGAGCCTACCAAGGAAAAAAACTAATGCAAAAAACCTCAGAGTTCCCTCAGACATCCATTATCTTGTGCTTCTCAAGACTTGATTCTTCAGTTATTCTGAATCCCAAAACACATCAAACTCTCTAAGACATAACTCCTGATCCACAGGAGCAAGCCAGAACAACAGACACAGAACACACTCCCATGGCAAACACAGAATCCAGCAAATAAGAGTGTCTCTGATGGAAGTGGTAAAACAGATGAAGTTAGTAGCAAGGATTGGAGGCGGGGGGTTGGGGCAGCGGGCAGGTCAGGATTGGGGCTTTTTTTTGTATTTCTGGCTTTGCTGTTTGTTTTTCACCTGCATTGGAGAACATGGGTTTTTACATGTTTCTGTTTTTCACGAAGTTCAGTATGAAGAACATGCTACAGGACAGCCTCTTTGGAAAACACCATATCCTGATGTGATAAAGGAAGAACCACTCCAATTAGTTTCAATTATCCAAAGTGGTGGTGATCTTGTTTAATAGGGAGCATTTTTGCTAATGGTAAGGACAGAGTTAATCATAAGGAAGACATTTCTGAAGAGGATGTATATGTGGACTTACATAGTTGAACTGTTATTTTGTTCAGAAATCTCAATTTCCATGCATTCAGTTTAATTTACATTAGATGTAAAATTCTAGTTGCATTTGAGTGGGAATGGGTTCACCACATAGTTGAAGAGACTTTGTTGACAATATAAGCTGTCTAAGCTGTTTACCTTCCAGTGTGATACAGCCCAGACAGGTTCCAGTTAAGGACATGTAAATACTATGAAGTGTAAGTATTATGTCTCAGTTCAAGAGTTAAATAGCCCAACAGGCACTAAATTTAAAAAAGTACTATTTTATGGAAATAGATTTTGCAGACTTACTTTTAAATAACTTCTGTGCACACACGATGTTACATCATATGAAATGCATGAGGAGACAAACCATATTTAAACAATAGTTCTTCACTTGCAGGATAGTTGTCAATTGCGCTTTTGTTGAGGGAGGCTGTATTTGAAAGGTGAATTATGAGAAAGCATAAGTGATGACAAGAGTTTGTTGTTTCGATTTGTGGTAAAACGATGCTCTGTGATTACACTCAGGTCTATGGAGATACTGCTGAGTTTTAACGACGTTGATCATTCGAAACTTTAACCTTCATCGAGCAGAAGCAGGCTGCGCAACCGATGGCTCCGCACCTGCGCGAGCAGCCCCTTGCCGAGAGAAGGCGAGGCGACGGGGGAGATGATAAGCGAGTGGCCCGCAAGGAGCGGCAAGGCCACACCGCTCGCCTGGTTGTGCGCCAGGGCGCCCTTCTGGGCCGCCCCCACCGCGGGGGGCTCTCACCCGCCTGCTCCTCGAGCTCCTTCCGCCGCGGAGGCCCGCCACCTCAGAGGCGGCCGGTCGGTGCGTCGATCTGTCTGTGTCCCCCCCCCGACTCACGCGCCCTGCGTGGAGGCGGGGAAGAGGCGGAGCTCCCGCCGCCTCCACCGCCCCCTGGGGCTCCGTGGGGGGCACCCCGCGCGCACAAGCCCAATTATAGCCGTGCGCGGGGCTCGCGCGCCGCCGGGCCAATCAGGCGAAGGGCCTCTCTCCCCGGCGCGAGCCTGAGCTGTCCCGTGACTGCGCGCGCCGCCTTTCCCCCCCGCACCGCCCGCAGCGCGTGACGCCGGCCCCCGCGCGGCGATAGGCGGTTGGGGCGCGCGGCGGGGGCGCGGCTCTCCGGCCGGCGGCCGTTAGGCAGCGCGCGGGGGCGGGCGGGGCAGCCGGCGAGGAGCGGGGCCCGAGATGGCGCGGAGCGGCCGGGCGCTGGGCAGGGCGCTGGCCGGCGGGCTCGCCGCCGCCCCGCCGCCGCGCACGGCCGCTGTCAGGTACGCGGGGCGTAGGCGGAGTGACTGCGGGGGTGACAGCCCCACCGCTGCCGCGGGTGGCGTGTCGACCCGGGGCACCGCCGCCCCACTGCCCCTCGGCGCGTCCGGCCGCCCCGGCTCCCCTCAGCTCGCCGGGCAGCCCCGCTGTGTCCCCGCGGGCGGGGTGGGGCCGCCTGAGGCGCGCTGTCCCTCGGTGCGCTCCGCAGTGAAGGGTGCCGGGCGCCCTGCAGCCCGCGGGGCGGTGCTGGGAGAGCCCCTGCCCGGCTCGCCCCGCCCGGGGGAACGCGGTGCCGCCCCGGGGAGAAGGTGGTGGCTTTGGGGAAGGGGAGAGGGAAGGTGCTCCCGGGGCCCCCCCCGACGCTGCCGTTCCGCGGGGGGCCGAGGTGCCTCAGCTTCGGTGGCCATTGGCTCTGTGTCGGTGGAAGAACAGACGATTATCAGGCTATAAACTTTCCTCTTCTTTGCTTGAGTCAGTTGCAAAACTTTGAGCAATCCATAAAAGAAATTAAAAACTGAGTAGAACGCCCAGATGTTTTCCAGTGCAGATAACGCAACAAGTTCTTTATCCCCTGATCCCATGAAAGGCTGGCTGGAACAACATGAGAAACAAAATACGCTTTGGGAGAAGAGTTGGTCTTATAATTGGAAGAAAAAGAATAAGCAGATGTGAGAAAGCGTAATTTGAAAATCTTAAAAGAGGGGGGAAAAGGTTCACCCGTTACTACTGTTACGGCAGTGCTGCTGTATTTCTTTGTTAAATTCAAAGTCTTGCTGTCATCCTCATAAAAACAGTGAAAAAGTAGAATAGAGATTGGTTCATGATGTCAAATTTCAAGCAGTCATTTGGCATAATTATTACTGTGCAATGATAGAATCTATTATCTTACTTGGACCACATTTCTTACTGTATATCCTTTGTGTTTTAATCTTTAGGCTGTGTTTGCAATATTAAAGTAGTTCAATTCTGGTAAACAAAATTGCTGGGTTTTGAATTAATATATTAGAGTCCTGAATTGAGGGCATAATCAATTATTGAAAAGGATGTGCAGTAAAAGGAAACTCATTAAGTAACTGGTTGCAACCCAAGTTTGAAAATGTTTCTAATGTAAGCTCTAAGAATCTTGGCAGCTGGCTTTAAGCAAGTGCAAGCTGAATCCAAAACGGTGCTGTATTATTTGTAGCCTCAAAGCTGGGTATGCTTTCACGTCTTGCAGTTGTCATTGGTGTACATTCTGTACCTGTTGTCAACCCGGCAGCCCCTTTACTGTGCTGAGTAGCAGACTTCAAGGACTCAGGTGGTAAATTAGTCTCTTGTGCTTATTCAGACCGAGATGCTAATGAGGGCACTTGTTGGCAACGCTCATTTTTTGGGATGTGAACAGCTGTCGACAAAGAATCTGAATGAGATCAACTCATGTCTCACGGACCATCAAATGGCCACCAGATACCACTAACCTTATGGAGTAACAGTTGGGATAACAGCAAACACAATTGCCCTGGTGGCATGCTTTTATGGCTAATTTCAGTCTTTATAGTCATGAGTTGGAGATCCCTTTTTTTCAAAAATTTGTTGATCTTTAGGCTTTGAAAAATTTGTAGCTATTAAAAATAGCCACTGGATATAGATCACTGACATATGTATACCATACACCAGTAAATGCTTCCTTTTCAGGTCATGGAGGTCAGGTGATACTGTGATCAGTGCACAAATGTTTAGAGAGAAAGCAGCGAGTGTCAGGAATTGAATGATGCCAGTGAGAGCAGTGTGAGTGGATATGGCTGTATTTAGCGTCAGAGGATAAATACAGAGTTGGTAGGTGTGTCTGAATTCTGGTATGGACTTTGCTTTTCTTCTGTGGCCTTGGTCAGGTTCACAAAAACATGTGTGACAGTCCATTGAAATCCTTGCTTTTGTGATTTCTTGATGAAGTATGCTTTCCTGAACTGGTACTGAACCCAGCATGTTCTTGGAGCATTTGTTTTTCTTCAGATAAAATCCGGAGAGGAATGAATTCTCACCATGTTTGTTAGCATTATAACCTCTCTTAACCTTGTGTTCCTTCGATGGCAATATAATTATGAAAAGGACATTGTCTTACAGCAGCTAAAAGATTGTTTTTCAGCCTTGTAGCTGAAACAAGTCTAGATAAAACTATATGAAACAATATACTGCTGTAGCATTACAGTAAAAAACAAACCAAGAGAAGAAACCTGGCAACTCATTTGGACTGCGTACTATATGTAGCCCCAGATGGAGAAAGTGATTTAAATTGTGTCTGCAGAATGAAGTCTGGTCCAAACATTTGAACACTTTCTATGAATCTGGTTGAGGCAGCTACAATGTTACTGGCACCCTTCCAGCATTTCTGCCAAAGCAACACTTTCCTTAACGGTCTTGTCCAGTCTGTGTGGAAAAAAACAGAGTATGTCCGCATCCCTTGAGATACAGTTGCAAATATTTGCAGACCTTGTTGTCTAAAAACTTTTAAAGTCGACCGATTCTTTTTTAACTTTGACACCATACTTCTGTCCCATCTTTAGTAATTCCTTTTCAACTGCAGTGATTACAATCTGTGTTGTCAGTCATCTTGCTTTGTATCACAGTTGCTTCTTTCTTTTTTAAAAAGTCTGTGCAGATTGTTTCTAATCAGCTGATGGTGATCATTATTTTTCTCTATGCTCAGTACCAATTTATTATTTGCCTGTCTTCTAGTACCGTGACCATATAAGCTAATCTGGTCAGTCTCAGGTTATTACCGTGTTTCTTTAGAATTCAAGTTATGTTGATTTTTAAAGAACACGTTAATTGTAATTGTTTAAAATTTGTAAGTGTAATTTGCTAGACTACTTTGGTGGTTAGTAAAAAATTCATCTCTCTGTTCATTGTATTTAAAAACAAACAAACAAACAAAACCTAACAAAACAACCAAACAAAACACCGAACAAACCTAATGCTAAGTGGGGAAGCTTGGTTCTATTTTTGACTGTGTGAATCCAGAACTACAGTCCTGATTGTTTAACTAGAGAAAGGACAGAAAAAGACCTAGATTGCACTTTAGTTTACACTTGTAGAAACACTGAGAGCAAATAGTGGCATTTTTAACTTCCTGTTGCCAAAAACCAGTGCTTTGAAGGTGACGTTTTCCTTCTTAATTGACTTGATCTGGGGAAAATCAATAATTTAGCAGAACAGACCGATTAATCACAATGAATATTTGTTAGACTTTAGTGTAGATTTTCACAAACAGAGAATACTGAGGTGCAATCTTAGAATTACTAGCATATTTAAAGGTAATTTGTTAAGTTTTATTTATGAAAAGACTGTCCAAAGTTTTGCATGATATTTTCTGAAGGAAACTTTGAAAGCTGGGTAGGCAATATACTTTCTGAAAAGACTTTCAAAAGGAAACTGCCCTTTTAAGAGAAGGAAGGCAGCAGAGGGATTATGGTGGAGTTCAACTTTGTATCTCCAAGTGGAACTTTCTCTTGTTCGTGTATTCCGAAAGGGTGAAGTATTTCAGACTATGCCTTGATTTTGCTATTAAGAAAGCCTGTTCTGCAAGTTAGGTGCATATGAGGCTTGTACATGAACTCAGGCTGCCATGAAGCCTATGTTTAACGGGAGCCTTTGTATTTCACTCTGCCAGTTACTGTTCTCGTGACTGGGGGCTATTTTTAGTTTCTCCTAAGGGAAAAAAAAATATCCCCCTTGTGTTTTTAACAGTTTGTATACTGTTACGAGCCTTTGGTTTTCCATCTGAATATGACATTTTCTGGAATGTTATACAACTGATTGTTTGTCTCCCCTGAATGTGTTGTTATTTGTTTTGCTCTTATGAAACACATCTAAAAGCATTTTCACTGTTGCAGGCACTTGGCTTCTTGCGGTATTCTGATGACCAGAGTTTCTCCTTTGCAAGTACCTGTAATGAGCCATACCTTTTCAAGAACTTTCTTCAACATTGCTGCTCCACTAGTAAATAAAAGAAAAGAATATTCTGAAAGAAGAATTATAGGGTTTGTATAGAAGTGTGGCAAGAGACTTCATATGCTTATCGATTTTGTGTTTGCTGTGATTAGTCTGAAAGGCTAGGAGCTCAAAGACTGAGCATCCCTGAAGACACATGCCCCTATGACTGTATCCAAATGGAGACTAGGAAGGAGTTCTGACTTTCAGAATTTGTAGAGATTAAATTTTTCCAGTCTGAAATTGAGTATAAAAAAAAAAGTAAGAACCCAAAACCCTTGCCCCATAGAAAGAAACAGCAGAAATAACCTCTCTATTCCATGACAAAACAAACAAAAAAAAACAACTGAAAGGGAAGCATACACTATTAATTTCATCTGGTGAAATGGGAATAGACCAACAGTTGTGAAAACTCAGTTTGTTGCCTTCTGTCTCAAATACCTCTAAATGTTTGCACTTACGTTATGTTGTACTTCTCACTTCTTGAGATTTTCTTTTTTCTTTAAAAGAAGGAAAAAGTTAATAGTGTGATGAAGAAATTTAGTGACATAGAAAAAGATTTTGAAATCCTGTTTGCCTTAAAGCTAGTGGGAAAATTCTAGTTCATTTAATGAGATTGGGATCTACACCCAGTCTCTGGTCCACAATAGTATGAACAATTTGTTTATTAGCGTAATTTTTTTGACTATGCTTAACACTCAGTTATGTGATAGTTCTTGAACTGCAACAGACTTTGCATAGTCACTTAGAGAGAACCTTTGTCTAATAGTACTCACTTTTGAGTACTGTTGAACATACGCTTCATTTTAAACACAGATGGAATTAAGCATGTGCTTCAACTCTTTTCTGAGTCAGAACTAAAAAATAAAAAACATAGATATGTAATACTTTGCCATGTTACAGTAGAACGAACTAAAATGTTGCCATCATATTGTTTCATGCAGTTGCAATATCCTGCTTGAGCAGGGGGGTCGGACAAGATGACCTCCAGGGGTCCCTTCCAACCTCAGCAATTCTGTGATGCTCTGAGGTTTCTCCATTGCATGTATTTTTTAATTAAGTTTTTTTATTTGGACTAAAATAAGGAAAGTAGTGTTCCTCTATTTAATCCTCATGAAATATAGTACTTTCATTTTGATACACCTTTTCTTGGTAGCCGTGAAGCGTGGATTCCTATATCTAAGATCTACCTAAATGAAGATATGGCTGTGCTGGAAAAACTATTTTTCCATTCAAAATGTACGCATATTTACCTGATATTGCAGAAAGTATCAGACAACAGGTTCACTGTTCACTAACTTTACTGCTGGATGTTGTGTGGTGTTTTGCATCTTTATGCAAAGACTTTTATCAGTTCATTACCTTTTTTTTTTTCTCTTTTTAATTTCCAAAAACAGTGGTAGTGTTTTCAGGTAACTTTGCTTTCCAAACTGCCATTTATATCCTCTTTAAAACTTTTTGATACTGAATTTGAAGTTAAAATACCTTGTACATAATGTTTTGTGTTTCTTTTTCAGGTATTCTATGCAGGAAATGTATGAAGTTGTGGCTCTTGTGGAGAACTACAAACTATTTGTTCCTTGGTGTAAGAAGTCAGATATATTATCAAAGCGCTCTGGATACTGCAAAGCACAGCTAGAAATAGGATTCCCTCCTGTAGTGGAGAGGTATACATCAGTTGTAACCCTAGTGAGACCACATTTAGTTAAGGTAACTCTTTTTTCTTTTTTTTTTTTCCTTTTATTTCTTCTTAGCTCTAACTTTCCGTAACTTTTGTTTGTTGAAATTAAAATAATTCACTGGTGCTTCAAAACAAAACTGATGTTGGAAGTGCTTTGTGTGGCTCAACGCTTGTGTTGCTTTTGCTTTTGTTTAAAGAAAGGTTAACTGGAGAGAATTTGAATGTGCTTTTAAAACATAAGCTGCCAAATGAGGGGGGGGGAATTGCTTTTTAATTTCCTTTTGCTGGAGAAACTTGCAGCCATTAATGAAGATATACCATTTTTGGGTTTTTTTGTTAAAATTTTGTCCTAGCCTTTCTACTGACTTAAAAGTTATCTTTGACAACTGTAGCTTCTTATGCCTTAGCAAAATTTATATCTGTCATTACTTTTCCTCTGTCAATTTTAACTAGCTAAAACAAGAAGTCTTAAACTGAAGTATAGGATCTGCTTAAGAACTTGTTGTTCTGTGTAAGATAGCAGAGTTAATTTAAAGCTCATTTTTTAGATTTAATTTGTTCATAAGAGAAGCAGTTGTATTTCTCCCCCTTTCATCTTTTCAAGAGCAATAGTTAAAAATGCCAAAGGAGAAATTGTAGTTGACGTCTGGATCTTCTGACTAGTTTGCCTTGCAAGTTCAAATCTGTTTTGGTCAGGAACAGCTCGGATTGTAGCAAAACTTCCTCTCCATTCATGTGGCAGATATTGACTATTTTTTGGGATAACTAGTGGAATTACACAGAAACTTTGTTTCTTAAGTACAGGGGAGACATGAATTGGAAAGGGAATATGCAAAGGGCTTTTATTCAAGGCACTTATTCTGGAAAGAAAAATATATCTTTTCCCCTTTATTAAGAAAGTTGAACAGCTACAATGGAAAATCTGCATTTTACATGCTGACTGCTTTCCCTTTCTACTCTTCCCTGACAAGACTGGCTTTTTTCTTTCACATAGCTATCAGATTGGCTTACTAACTCTTTTTCCCTCTAATTCACTCAAAAGGGGATTTCATGTCTCAGGAAAGATCATGGAAGTGGTGAGGAGAACTGTTTCTTTAGATTTCTTCCTCCTAGATTTGTTAGTATTCTCTCTGCTGGGATTATTTTTCCTAGAAGTGTACGTTATGTTCATGTAACTGTAGGAACATTTCTTGAGAAGTGACTGTGTGTCTGGACTACTTCACTGTCCTCAGAAACAACTCTGGGCAAAGGCGGCTTGCATGGTGTCTGGCATAGCAGGCTACTGGTGGCGACAAAATGAGCATGAATTTGTTGCTTACAGCAGCAGTGCTTGAGCAATGGAAAAATCAGACTGGTAGCCACAGCTCTTGCCACAGTGGAAAGCACGGAGTGAGTTTGCTACTTATAAGGTTGGGAGCAAGGAGGACACGCTGGCAATTTTCCCATTCTTCCTGCCCTTTTGGCGGCAGCAGGAAAAGCAAGCCCAGATCTTCATGTTCGATCTTCCCTCTACTCCTCCCCTTTCTTTTGTAGAAGTAGCAAGGCTCTGCATCTCATTCCTGGGCAGAAAAATGTATCTATTTTTGTGCTGTTGGTTAGTCTTTGAGATGGCTTACCTTATCACTACTTTCAAACCAGGAGCAACACCTATTCATCATGGTAGTCTCCTTGGAGCAGAACTGCTTGTGGTAACAGTAAGACCTGTAAAAAAAGAGTTAAAAAACAGTTACAGATATTCTCTCTAGAAATTCCAAGACAACTGAGGTGATGTATTTGGATGATTTTGAAGTATGTGTCTTTCACTCTTTTTCTGTTTTAAATATAGCCACACAAAATTCGCTATATGTGCTAAAAGCAAAATGAGTGAAAATAAGGACCTTATTGTCATGAAAACTAGGAAGCCAACTACTGCAAATACTTCATTGTTTTAAAGTAGATTGTATGCAAGCACTCCTGAAATGCTAATTAAGTATGGCTTGCTGGTAGCTAAAAGCCAACATCTATAACCTGATTATGGACTTGAGTATGTAGTCTTACTGACTTCATGGTAGCTCCTGACAATAGTACTTTGTGACAGAAGAATTTTGGAGCTTGTCTTCAATCAGGTTTGTTTTGATGCTAGGCATTCGTATAGCCCAAGACTACCAGTCTATGTATCAGTATATGAAACATTCTATACATATAATGAAAAAAAGCCCACCCAAACCCCAGTAAATATCTATATGCTTTACTTAAAACAGAGTTGCTCAAAATTCTGGTATATAGCATTAGCATTATTTTGGTGTTCTATGCGTCATACTAGAGATCTGTTTTATGACTGTCAACACAAAAAGTTTTCCTCTCCCTTAAAAGGGATTCAGTTACTTTGCTGTGGATGACACTGTGCAAATAGGATCTTATGCTGGCCGCACTATGAGAAAAATTTTAACTACGCCGTGACCTTCACTATCTAACACAACGCAAGTGCAAACTTCAGTAATACCAATTTGTCACACCTGTAAAAGCCTAATTACAGCTTGACTTCTTAAACTTTCTTTAAGGCATCCTGCACAGATGGAAAGCTATTTAATCACTTGGAAACAGTGTGGCGTTTCAGCCCAGGTATCCCTGGTTATCCAAGGACATGTACATTGGATTTTTCAGTAAGTATTGTAATTAAGACTACCACGTGCTTGGAGCAGGGCCTAGAAACAGTATCTTCAACTGTGGGTTTTTTTGTTTTGTTTTGCTTTGTTTTTTAATGGCTGGTACTAATTTTTTTAAAACAGTCATACAGAAAACAAGTTAATTTTAGTCACTCCTATAAAAAAAAATTTTCCAAACCTTACTACATGGAAACCAGTAGTGTCCTTTAGAATCATCAGCCTTTCATGAGGTGCCCGCCTGTCATGAAATAGTCTAGGAATTGGATCTCTCACCGTATCCCTCATCATACAATTCTAGACATGCTGAAGTTTTTAGACAGTCAAATACAGAGGAGAAATACTAAACATACTTGCTATTTCCTTTAATTACTCTACAACCTAAGGGCTCTTGGTACCAGAAAGTAGGTATTCTCCCATCTGTCCTGTCTGGAGTGCAGTTTGGCCAATTTAATTTCCTGGCTTCCAATTTTACTCTTTCCTGTATTTTAAGTCTTACTCCTTCCTTCTATAATAAAGGCGTAATAGATTTTTGCTGTCTTTCTACTCTATGACGGGATATCAGTGCAGCTCAAGACTATTACTCTTTAAATCTAGTATCTGATTTAGCCTGTTACTCCTAGAGTAGTTGTTTTCCACTCAAGTTGTTGCTTTTCCATTTTGTCTATTTAGTTTGTCATCACATTTTTTTCTTATATTTTATAGTGTTAAAAGTAGGTGTTGCATTGAGTCACAACAGACTACAAAAGTACACAGAAATGAGTTGATCCTGCTGCCATCTACTGGGATACCCTACTTTAAAAATTACCTTCTGTAAATAGGAGAAAGAGCTTTTGGAGTATTTGTAAACTAGCACATTAATCTCCTTTGGTTAATAACTTTCAGCTTATTTCTGTATTGTGCTTCATACAGTTCAACAGTAAAAAGGAATCTATAGGCACTTGAAAAAATACATTTCTCATGTTATTTGCTTGTGGTATTTGAATTTCTCCTAGAAATTCTCCTGAATTTTTCTAGGCAAAAAAGTGCTAGTTCCTGCTACTGACCAGTACATAAGCTAACTCTTAACCCAAGCTATAAATCAGTTGAGAAAACTCAAATGCAGCAAGTGTTTACACCCTATAATCTAAATACTGAGTTTGTGAGGAAAACTTTTCTCCCCTCCCCCTAAAGCCACCTTTTGACTTTTCAGGACCAGAACTTCAGTTAAAGGGAGTCAAAACTGGACTTAAAATGGACGTTTTCACTTTCTTGGGGAAACCCTATGGATACTTGCTACTACTTACCCCATTTTGACGTAGCAGAGGCAAATGTAGGCAGCTGAGCAAGGGGCTGCCTCACAAAGGCAAGTCCTTAGGGCTCTAACCCCTGCTGGCTACAGACTGCTGTGGTACTTGCCTCTGTGCAGATAGGGCTGACGAGCATTTCACAACAAACTTCTCAAAACGTACTGTGCAATTATAGATACTTAGGAGAGAAAACTTTGATTCCAAGAATACTCATTTGCTTTAGAAAATGTAATTTGAGTTTTGGGTTATGCTGGTTCCCACAAGCTACTGCATCACTGTTTTGCCAGCCTGATGCCAGGAGACGCATACCTACAGCAGAGAACTTCTCTAGTTTGGTTTTGGCTCTTAAATGATTTGGTGTATAGATTGAAGCACACCACCATTTTCACCATCTGCAAACTTTGTAAATGTATCCCACACCTCAAGTCTTACACAGTTACTGAACATGATGCCAAACTCATTATCCCTGCTCTGCAGAACTCTAGGTGCTCTACACAACAACTCTCAGGCTTCCGAAAGGCACATTAATTTTACTGATGCTTGAGGTCAAGCAAATGTAAATGAAGCTATATCTGGCCTACAGTCCAAGGAGTTTAATTACTTCTGTGCTACTGTTTTGCAGTTAATGTGCACTACACATAAGCAACTTGAGAGAAGCTGTATTTGCTCCATTTGGCATTTAATCTGCTGACTTCTCAGGAAGGACAAAAATACTTAAATCTCAATCCAAAAGACATGCTATAGCAGGAGTGATAAAATCACAGAAGAGCAACCTTTTCCTGAAAATTCTGTAAGCATTTTGGGAAGCCATGTATCACACAACAATGTGATTCTGTAGCCTTAGGGGAATGTTAGTTAACTAGACCAAAGGCCAGCACAGCACAAAAGCATAATTGAAGGCTACTTAACATAAAAGCAACCAGTTTCTTTTGAGAGTGGAGAAAGTGCGCCCCTGCAGTAACTGTTACCTACTGCAGTAGCTTCAGTTTAACTGCAAGATTCAGTAGCTAAAAGAAAAAGTTAAGTTCTGAGCACTGCAATGTGTCTGTACTCTGGCATGGACTGCCCGCGTCAGGACAGCGAAGGTCGAGAGCGGGAGGGTTCAGGTAGGAGATACATCACACACAAGAAATTTGTAGCTTTAGTCAGTAAATTGCCCTTGTTTGAACGTACTATAACTACAGCTACCAAGATGGAAAAACTGATTTTAAATGTTGGTATTTAATAGGTTACTATTTCGAGCCTCTTTTAAATGCCTCTTGGGTTTGCTCCAGCTTACCTCTAAGTCTGCTGGATTTTCTTCAGACAACTTTTGTCTCCAGGAGAATTCTGTGCACAAAGTAACTAAGTTATTGTTTATCAGTAGCTTTTCATTATCCCAAATCTTTTACTTAGGTTTTGCAATGCATCATTTATGAAGTAAACTGCAGTTATCAAGGAATGGGGCCTTTCTTCACAAACACACTCACCCATGGTTCAGTTTTAGCTGTTCTGCCTCCCACAGCTTATTGCAGACTAACTGGAGATCCCGTAATGAAGTTGGGTATCTGTAAGAGCATTTTACAGCAATATTAGATACAGGAAAAACAATTATTTTCTATTTTCTTAAACAGGTTTCTTTTGAATTTCGTTCACTTCTACACTCAAAACTTGCTACGCTATTTTTTGATGAAGTGGTAAAGCAGATGGTGGCTGCCTTTGAAAGAAGAGCATCCAAACTCCATGGCCCAGAAACAACCATACCTCGGGAGCTAATGCTTCATGAAGTTCATCAGACGTAAAAGGGAAAACTGTAATGACCTCCATTATAAACTTGTTTGTACACTTCATTTGTACAAGAGGTGCCAGGCTCCTCCTTTGGGGCATCTATTTAATGTCTGAGCTTTGTGTGCGATGTTATACTGTACAAAACACACCTGTTCAGCCAGATGTATATAGAATGTTCAAACTGCGATCAAGTGCAACTTTAAGTGTTATCAGTAACAGTCAGTCATCAGCTACTGTAACACAGGATGTCTCAGGCTGCCGATTATTAACTTGCCAAGCAGTTTGTGTAATCAGTGTAAGTTCTGCCTTATCTGAGTTTATGGTTTTTTTTTCCCCGCATTGTAACGTATTAACTCAAGTTTAAGTTATTAGTAGTGTGAATGTAACCTAACAGCATCAACTCGGCCACCTCTGGCCAAGTGGAGGAAACTGACTTTCTGACTTTGGGGAGCATGGAACAGTTTGTCAAGCATCAAGCAGCAGGTGCTCTTAATCCAGATGAATGACAAGGGTAAGTCAGGAGTCTCCAGCTGCTGTGGAATTCTGACCAGCAACTGCAATAGGAAAAACAACGCAGTCTGAACACTCTTGACTTTTCAGAAGTTAAAGGTAAGGGTCACACGCCATGGAAGGAGTACTGTCATTTGAGTGCAGCAGTTTCAGCTACAGCCAAGTGGTTCTTAGTTCTGGCCACTTACAAATTTGTAGTCGTCTGGGAGGCTCTTTTTGCTGCTACACATTAGATACATCTCTCTAATGCCAACTGGTCGCGGTTCCACCACAACTTTAAACCAAGTCAATAAATGTTACCTCTTTGAGAAGTAGGGCACAGAAGCACAGCGTTCCATGCCACAGCGCTGCCCTCCCTGGAAGGAGGGAACAAACTGTCCTCTGCTTGCTGTGAACTAAGCCCACCAAAAGCCAGTTGTCATTAGAAAACATACAATAGAGAGCTACGCTTTAGCTCTTAGGTTTTATTTCAGTACCACTTAATTAGTCCACTATGATGGAACAGCTGTCAATTAAATCTGTTTTCAACAGTTCTATTCTTTACATTAATATTCTCTTTCCAGTCTCTGAAGAAACAGAAGTAAGTTTGAACAGTTTACGTGCTCTCTATATGCTGCCTTGCATTACCAGATTTCTTTACTGGAATTAGGTGAAGCTTCGGGCCAGGTGCTGAAGCTGGTCCTTTCTCCAAAGTGTCCATAATCCACATGGTTACTACAGAATAGAGCACGAAACGGAGGAAGGGATGTTTCAGACCATTTAAATACTTTTCCAGAAATAGCAACTGAACTGTCCTTCACACATCCTGGCTGAAGGATAGTTCTTATTAAAGGTAGGAAGCTGGGGAAAGTGACAGCTGGATTAAGAGGTCAGTTTTAAAGCACTGGGAAGTTGTAAAGCAATTTTGTTTGTTGAGAGAGAGATAAATATATACAAGCTTGGGGACACCATTGTTTTGAAGTTTGAAAAGCAGAGTTGTTAAAGCAGGCAGGAAAGACTTTAAGCATCAATAGTATTAGCTATGTCAGGTCAAAAAACACAGCAGGTGGCAAATAAAGCCATAATTTTTAAGGGCAAAGCAGCATCTAGTGCAAAACAATTCAAATTAAATCCTGGTGCCCATTACCAGGAAGCTGTAAGACAAGACTGGAGGTAACCACATGCTATACCTGAGCAAGAGAAGTATTTAAAAACCCCACAACCCTTTCTCAACAAAGATGACTTACCCGTTTTGTACCCTCGGGGCACGTTTCCTCCCACAGTACTGTGAAAGGGCCTGTTCTGACACGTGAAACAAGCAGTGTACCCAGGGCAAAATAAAGTCAATGCACGTGCCTTATTTTCATAGCATTGTTTAATATTTCAAAGAACTGTACTGTCAGTTCAGCTTATATATTTCTTACTAAAATTAAAGTCATTTGTATTTCCGAAACATTCTAGACAAAGGAATGTTTCCTGGAGGGACGCGTCCTGTCGTTTCCAAGCAAAAGTGTCAGATTTGCAGTAAATCTTAGAAGTAGGAGGGTGTCAGGGTTCTCCCATGACTATGGCTTTGTGTGCACATGAATAAGGTGATACATTTCAGATCTTTTGAGCAGTTTGTTTTATTACATAAAGGTCACATAACTGTATATTTGCCTACTTTGTACACAATTGTCTAGTCTTACGCACAGTGGCTCCCAAGTTCTTCCTAGTACTGGCAAGCACCAGTAAATTCTGCAACAGAATATCAAGTGCCTTAAGTTTAAATTGGGACCTTGGTAGATGGATCTTGCACCCAGTTATCAGGAATGTACAAATGTCTTTATTCAAAAAATACAAAATAAATTATCTGTAGGCATGGACAATGACTGTAAACAATTACACGTGTTAAATGAAATCCAGTAACTGATGGTTACAGTGATTCTTTTAAACACCAGCCTCACTTCAGTCACTATCCACCCTCCTGCACTGACAGCTCAAGTTTTTAAAGTCAGAACTGTCAGTCTTAAACAGCACAGCTCATGATGCTTCCCTAGCCCAGGAATTAGAACATGCCACCTCCCATTCCTCCGCCCATCCCACCCATCCCTCCCATTGCTGCCTCCTTCTCTTCTTTAGGAATTTCGGTCACCACTGCTTCTGCTGTTGATAAGAGAGAGGCAACACCTGCAGCGTCCATCAGAGCAGTTCTCACAACCTAAAAATAGGAAAGAACTTAATACCTGCCGACCATCACATGAGCTGGGAGGTAGGAAAGCTGAGAATTAAAGAGTATTTTAGGTTACCTTCGTCGGGTCTATGATTCCTTTTTCTACCATATTTACAAAGTCCCCAAGCATTGCATCATAGCCAACTTCTGATGGACTCTGCAGGATTTTTTCAACTATTAACGATCCTTCAACACCTGCATTCTTTGCAATAGTCATTGCTGGGATTTTCAGAGTTCTCTTTATTATTTCAATGCCTGTAAGAAAACGGATGTTTAGAATTACAGATTACATACGCTGCTCCTATTGCCAAGGCACTCACTCATGTGCTGGAGATCAATACAAAAAGAGAGAACCCTCTGAGATATTTTTATCAGTTCCAGAGGAAAAGAGTTCTCTGCTACTCGACATCTGTCAACAAATTAAATCATTGCAGGATATTCACACACATTTTAGTTTTACTTCTGCAGAAGGTAGTAAGGAGATTACTGTAACATGGCACAAAGCTTTTTTCCTTCTGATTTGACACACAATCTCTTAAGCATTCTTGGATTTCATGTCTGTCAGCAATGGCTCTAACAGTCAACTCAATTCTCCTTTAATGGTTTGCAATTCTTCGTGGGGAGTACTGCTGCTTTATTGTTACTGGTTCTTTCGCATCCAAGTCAGGATCGCAGTAAGAGCTCCTCACTGTAAAGCGAAGACCGCTAGCTATACCACAGGGATATGAAGTTCTAAAGATCAAGTAACTAAAAACTCTGAAAGCCATCTGTAGTTAATCTTACAAAGCCTCAGGAGGGAAGAAAGTCTATTCTTAACACCTTCACATTCAAGTAATTTACTTACCAATTTTCTGGTCTTCATTGGCTGGAGCTAAGGCATCTAAAGCTGGAATGCAGCGAAGCAATGCACAGCCACCGCCTGGAACGATGCCTTCCTCTACAGCAGCACGGGTGGCGTTCAGGGCGTCAGTAACTCTGTCCTTCTTCTCATTCACTTCAACATCACTTGTGCCACCGACCTACAAGAAGCAAGTCACACGTCAAGGTCCACAAGGCGCCTGGGTGGGAGAGCACTGCTGGCTATGGAACTGCTGCTGCAAAATTCAACAGCCAACTTGAAGCGCCAGAAAGGAAAGCCACGCTCTCCCACACTGGCAGCGTTCTTTTGTACCTTAGCACGCAAGAAGCCTAAATACACAGTTTTAGTTGATTACTTCGAGTTCTTAATACCAAGGTGTAGCACTGCAAGAAGCCAAATTCCTTAACCCAAATCAACTGCTGAGATGATGAGACAACCACATAGTCGTGACTCAGATTATCAATGACAGACTTTTCCTAAGAAGTTTTATCTTCTCACCTTCAATACTGCTACTCCATCAGAGAGTTTGGCCAGTCGCTCATTCAGTTTCTCTTTTTCATAGTCACTTGTGGTAACTTCTAGCTGTTCAATGATTTCTTGAATGCGTTTTTCAATCTGAGCCTTTTCACCCTTCCCCTTTAGAAGCATGGTGTCATCTTTTGTCACAATGACCTCTCCAACTTTACCGAAGTCATGGGGCTGAATATCTTCCACATTTAGGCTCAAACCTTCTTCTCCAAACACCTGAAACAAATTATGTGAAACATTAGAATTCACAGTTTCTCCATATGTGAAGCTTTTATTTATAGACGCACAAACAGGCTAACAGTGCAACATATCACACTACTGTAGCTAAGCTGAACCAACTCTTCCCTTCTCCTAACCAAGTCCAGGCACGCAGGTACCTCACGGAAGAGGGAGCTGCCACCTTCTCGCTCATGACTGACTCATGTAACTCACTGACTCAAAGTAGAAAATAGAGTTGTGTTACAGAGTTCTCCTTGTATTTTGAGAAGTAGTATCGGCACTAAACTCACCTTACAATAGAGTTTGCTGGTTTGTAACTTTGTGCTCCAGTTAACCTGAAGTTTTATTTCAATAACCACCTTTGGATCCCAGTATCATGCTGTGATTTTAAGTGTGTATTAAAAAAAAGCAGTGTAAAGGGACACTAATTGGCACACCAACTATTTGAGAAGTTGAGTGCAAAAGAAAATTACCCAGTCTGTTCAAAACATTTTAAAGAATTTTGTGTGCCATACTCAAGTCTGGGCAATTGTTAGACAATCAGTTTTGTAAGGTCACAAGAAAGCTTTGCTATTTCTGAGAAATTTCCTTGACGTTCCTCCTCCTTCCCCTTAAGAACATAAATGCTACAAGGAAGTTGTGTGTAACTGCAGTCAGTTAAAAGGACATATTACTCATGGTCGGTCAGGGCTGTATTACACAGCAATATCCACATTTTAAAAAAAAAAAAAGTATGATGATTCAAACATTAGCATAACTGTTACATTTTTGAAATAACAGGACACAGCCTGCAACAAAGCAAGTATAAGCCATGACCTAAAAATATACATTCTCTTCCTCCTTAAATACTATTAGCAGTTCTTAGAGCAAAAAGCCAATCAAAACATCATTACTTACAGCACCACCAGTAGCAATTGCCATATCCTTAAGCTGGTTTTTCCTGTTGTCACCAAAACCTGGTGCTTTTACAGCAACAACCTGAAGGCCAACTTTCAGTCTGAAGAAAAGAATACAGAAAGCAACATCGCACGTGTGTTCAGAGAACGAGTCTACTAAACCCAGTTATTTCACTACAGCTCTAACTATCAAGCAAACAAGGAGACCTCCGTGAACTGAGCTGGTCTCGCTCACAAAGGTAGTTAGGAAACAACTGGAATTCTGTCCAAACTGATGCACAGTTCGGGTGTACTGCTCCGTACAAAAGGTGCTGTTTCTTCGGTACTGATAAGAGAACAGACAACAGTACTACACCACAGCAAATTCAAACACATGCTTTTGTATGTATTCCTTTACGGGCATGAAAACACACACAAAAAAGCACTATTTGTCTAGAAGTATGGATTTCAAGCCTCACCTGTTCAAGACTAGAGTGCTGAGCGCTTCTCCATCAACATCTTCAGCAATAATGACCAAAGGTTTGCGGTGAGAATTGGCAATTTCAAGTGCTGGAACTATGGACTGTACACTAGAAATTTTCTTTTCACTGATTAAGACATAAGCGTCCTGGAATTCACATTTCTGCCCTGCAGAAACAACATGCGTTATCTGAACAATCCCATTATAAAAACGTATCAAGCATTCTCTCTTAAACTTAAGGAGCTACTTTGGAGCAACTGTTGCACTTTTCAATGGCATTGAAGAGAGACACAAGTTGTTTTCTCCAAGACTCCACTTTGAATTCTACGTTGCCCCAGAGCATTGCAGGGCCAACCTGGTGGCCGCATGGATGCTGTCCACACTTAGCAGAGAAGGGGAGAAAAAAAAAAAAAAAAACAAACAACTAACAAAGAAACCACCACAGACTCCAAGTTTTTACCAGGAGTTAAAAGTTTCTGATGGGGAAGGACCCCCCCTGTGCTATTGCCATGGTAGGTAGCGTAACAGATTGTAAAGACTTTGTAACAGGTACCATTATTTCTAACTTACAAAAGCCATTGGAAGGGATTTGACATGTGTTACTGTTAACTCACCTTTGGTTGTATTAATAAAATACGGAGAGATGTAGCCTCTGTCAAATTTCATACCCTCAATGATTTCCAATTCATCGTTTAGAGTTTTTCCATCCTGTTTAGACACAAGAAAGTCCACATTAAAGACCCCTTATTTACTACCAAAAGCACAAGTATATTTTGAGCATACCATACACAACAGAATGAAAGGCTGTGTTTTGTGTGCCTCCCCCTTCAAAATAGAAGTATTGTAAGAGGGAACAGCAACCAAGCCCCAGTCTAAAGGAGCTGGGGAGGGAGGAGTTATGGTGAGATACCGTAACGTGGGCAGCAGCAGCTACATCACACGCCACAAAAGCCAGCCCTAACTGGAGCAGAGACAGTCGCTTTGCCCTTAGTCCCTATGTTGGTCAGTTCTTACCTTGACAGTGATTACACCCTTTCGTCCAACTTTTTTCATTGCATCAGAGATTATGTTGCCAATTTCTTGATCTCCATTTGCTGATATTGTGGCAACCTGAAAGAGTAAGCCATTTAATCTCATTTCACAATATAAGTCATTTGTTTCCTCACTATAAAGAAAATCAGGACAACCATTTTCAATTGTCACATTTCCTGACAAGACAGGGCAGAGCTGACCGTAGCACACCCACACCAGGGCCCCAGAACTCCGTTAGAAGGGCTAACAGCCCTTGGGCAGCTCAAGCCCAGGGAAGATCCCGTGCGCTGGGCTGAGGCAGCACTCACAGGCCACCTCCATCTGCGGCCGTGGGGAGAAATGCACCATGAAGGCCAGCCAACACAGCTGGTGCCCGAGACCCAGCTGGGCACCCACCTCCACCTCAACCTCCCACAGCAGATCTGCCACACCCCCAGAAGTCCACTATCACCTCCCACCCACAAACACTTCTTTGCTCTTGTCAATTCTTCCCAAGTACACAAATTTATGTTTTCACACCACGTTTTGGAACGAAACTTAATGATGAAAAAAACCTACCTGCTTCTCAGCTAACTTCTAGCAGTGTAATTGAAGGCAGAATATTGTGAATTTTAAATAACTCAAGACAATGAAAACGTTATCATGAAGATCATTCAATTAAACATATTCTGGTGACTAATATACACAGAAAAATACTCAGGTGTCCTACATACACAACCTGACTCCATTAAACCTGACTTCACAGAACTTTTTCTGAACGCTAGCTATGTAAACTTGGTTTAAATTTCATTTATTTTCACCTGTGCAATTTCTTCTGGAGTTGTAACAGGTTTGGACAGCTTCTTCAGCTCAGCTATGATAGCATCAACTGCAAGCATCACCCCTAAAGATGAACAGAATACTTGTGAGTGAACAAAACAAGGTATGCAGCACAGAACCCACCCCCTCAAACAGGTTAAGTTTCAAACCAAAGTCCACATTGCAACAACGCAGCAAGTCTGCGTGTTCAAAATCAAGCGACTGGCAGTTCTAGCGCCATACTGTCCTTTGTATACCTAGCGATCATTTTTTGGAATTGGTGTGACATACCTTCCATCATGATCAAAGTTTATGGCAAATTTATTTACACGGCACTGGTAAATTCATATACTTATTAGAAATTAATTAGATGTCAAAATGGTTTTAAATGGAGCTTACCTATGACAGATTAAACAAATTAACTGCATATAAAATAGTAAAATGATTAGAAAAAAGAAGAATTGTTCAGAGTAAGTAATGTAACAAGAACAAGTAGGCTCTCTACACATTGCTCTTCTTATATGAAGCTTCATGTGGCTCTAAGAAAAAGGCAACTTATTCAGGAAGTCAGTGAAATTTGAAATATGAAAAGTAAAGAGACACTGATTAAACATTAAAAACAAGGGGAAAAGACATTACCCCTCCTGATTTCTACTGGATTAGCTCCTTTGCTGATCTTCTCAAAGCCTTCCTTGGCAATAGCACGTGCAAGTACTGTTGCAGTAGTGGTACCATCTCCTGCTTCTTCATTTGTGTTGTTGGCAACATCTTGAACTAACCTGGCTCCAATATTTTTGTATTTGTCTCTTAGGTCAATTGCCTTTGCTACTGTCACACCGTCTTTTGTCACTTTGGGACTTCCCCAGCTTTGTTCAATAATAACTGTTCTTCCCTAGGGTGACAAAGAAGAAATATTGAATCAAAGGCACATAATCCACAGCATGTTACTCTCAGAATTCAACAGAAAAGTAAAATCCTTTTGAGCAGCCACAGCTGAACAGAAACATCCCCTCGCACAGAGCTTTTCAAGCACACACATCACCAAGGTTCTGCGAAACTGGAAAAATGGCTCAAGTCTTATACTTTCACAGAATGGGGCTTCATTCCCCAGCCATAATGCTTAATATCACAGACTCAGAAGCCTGCAACTAAAATATAACTGGTTTTACACAGAAAACTTATCAAAAAGATTCCCTCTAACACTGGTATTTTCCCCTAAAATTAAAATACGGCAACATCATGAATTAAATTTGCAAAATTTCCACCAAATCACAATAAAAAGTCTATGTGATTGAAGAACAGTAATACAAAGCTCAATTTGTTGATGACGGGGGGGAAGCAGAGACTTGCAAACCTTGTCAGTGATTATCAAAGAGAACTGCGAATACTTAACAAATTTGTGTTAACGTATTGCAATAATTGCTCAAACACTGCAAGTTAACAAGCTGTTCTTCTCTTATCCTGTACTTGCATTCAACTAAAAAGCTGGACTATCCTGCGCAACATATACACACACAGTTAATATGGAGACTATGGACCATACAGGGAACACAGGGCAGATGCACCTGCACAAGAGGAATTGCTTGTTCCCAGATGAAGTCAGTAGCCTGAATCGCTGCCCCCATCAATCACGTCCCAGTTTGAGCTGGAGGCAGCAGAAATGCAAGGAGCCACCTCTGGTTCACTGCTGCCCTGAAACTTTACTATCCTGACAGCAGGAGCTGTTGAAAGAGGGGAAGGGAGAGCAGCTGCCCCACCTCACCACTGCCAGCCCAGCCTGGCTGACCCCGCACAAGTCCCCTCACCTGGCCTGCCAGGTCCAGCTCAGGGCTGACCGTGCTGGCTCCTGCCTAGACACTGCCGTAGCTGATCACACGCCACTGCAGCTTCAGCTCCAACCAGAGCTTGGATCCCGTGCCAAGAAAGCTAGCTAAGGACTCCCATACAGCACGCCAGCGCCATGCTGCACTCCCTTCCTCGCCTGCACAGAGCCCACTCACTTCTGCCTCAATGGCTTAACTAACTGGGGATTCCTGCTGTGCACGAGACTCTGCTGATCCTGAAGTACAACTAGCCTCAGAAGCTGTAAAAGAAACGTTAGGCTTCAGTTACTAACGTTGAACTTGCAGAAGAGTTTACGTAATTCTAACTGTGCTATAAAACAATTATCACACAACAATGCATAATCTGGCTTCTTACTGCTACTTCATTTGACCTGCAGTTCTCCTACATCTAAAAGTAGTGCAAGAGTACGAAAACTGTCTCTGTAGGATCCTGCTACTGTGAAGTTCTTCATGTAGTCTCTTCTTGCTTTGCTTAATTTTATTCTCTATTTTGGCATGGTCTTAGCGTTTGTTTGGTAGTTACGAGAGGAGTTGCACATCAAAGTCTACTTATAGCTGATCATATTAAAAGACTTACACTTGACAAGCACTTTTTAGCTGTGTTTCTGAAAAAAGGAACACCACCAGTAAATACACATGCATTCTGAATGGTCCTGCATATCAAGAATACAAGCATTTGCATAAACTAGTTCTGACAAACTAACCAACATGCTGTAGCAATAGATTGCAAGAGACTGCAAATCACATTTCTTTAAACATAGAACAGTGCTGAAGGGAAGTTTCCTCACCAAGGGGTATTTCTTTAAAACGCTGGAAGCAGAATCAGGCATTACAGTAGAATCCCTAAACCTCTACAAATACATGGGGAATGGCAGATAAATGAGAACACTGGAAGAAAAACCCCACAAGGTTATAGTAAGTTGCATCAGGCACTGCCCTTTAACCAGTGCATTAGAACTATGCTTAAGTACTCACAAAGTAGCCTGATCCAAAAAAACAAGAGTTAAATTAACTGACTACACTTAAACTTTGTTCCTTTACAAAAAACAGCCCCAGCTTGCTGACATCACTGTTCCTTAACCTTCACATGCTCAGCTTATGACATTTTTGCCTTTGAATAAAGCCAATAGTGCACCAAAAACGTGCAAGAAGTACATGAATGAATTTTACAGAGGCCAAGCAGCCTTGAGAAGAACTACCATACGTATGCTGTTACCATATGAAACAGGCATTCCTATGACCCCAAAGAAAATCAGGGTCTCTTCCTTAAAAAGGAGTCTCATTTCAAGCCTTACTGAACATTGCATGACTATGCAGAATACAGTACCTACTTTTCCAAAAGACCTAGAACTTGCAGGGAACCGTATGCCATATTCTGTCCTATAAGCAGCACAAATGAATGCCACTGCCATGGAATTTCACTTAAGCTGGTAACATTTACCAGCCAGCTGAAAACCCAGTGTTACACTTTGAATATCTCTTTCACCTTGTTAATACCAAAAGGTAAAGTCATACAAAACCATAATTTGAAAGAAAAAGAGACCCAAAACACCCCTCTAAAACAAAAAAGCACCCACATGCTAATTAACCCATCTCATGATAAGATAATTAAGTTATCTACCACATTGTTGCAAACTACCAACTGAGACATGATAACCTACTATGCACATCCCCTTAACCTTCAAACTGTTCAAACAAATCTACTGCAGTGAGGCAATTCATTTTGTTCCTACGAAAAACACATGCACTATTGTCATAGTTCATGTAACAAAAACGGCTGCTTGCAGTAGTCTGTCCATATCCCTACACCTTCGTTTTACATATCTGCAGATGATAATCATGCAGCTCCACCGAGGGAAAAAAATAACAGCTGTTTTTTCATACTGTATTGTTTTTAAGCCGACCAAAGTGTTAGCATAAAAAAAAAAATGCTAAACCTTCCATTACCTTTGGCCCCATGGTGACAGCTACAGCATCTGCTAAAAGATCTACTCCTTGAAGCATAAGAGCTCTAGCATCTGCTCCAAACTTCACATCTTTTGCATACGCTCGTGTTAGATGTGGGGCGAGTGCTCTGGACACTGGCCTTATCTGACGGAGTACTGTAGACAAACGGAGCATGTCTAGAAGGTTAAAACAAATGCAGAGCAAAATATAAGCGTTATGTTTTTACCCGGTTACTTCTAGAACAAAAGGGAAGAAAAAGGATTCAGGAAGAAAAGCAGATAACCATGAACTTTTAGTGTTTCGCCTGGTTGAAACGGAGACACACAGGCACCTACAAACAGCAAGCCTAGGGGTCCCAGATCCTGAAGGCGAGATCTGGGCTGCAGCAGCAGCTGCTCCCTGAGCGGCCTCCAGTAACCCCCAGCTTCTCCCGCCGGGCCTTCCCCGGCAGCATGGCGGCGGACCCCGGGGGCACCATCAGCGGCGGTGCGGGGGCCGCGCACGCCGGCGGCGCTCCCGCTCCGACGGGCCCCGGGGCGAGGCTCCAGCGCCCGCCCGCCTCTGGCCAGGGCCGCCCTCCCCGCGCGGGGAGGGGAAGGCGCACGGCTGCGGAACAGGGGCCCGCCGAGGCCCCGGGCCCCTCATGCGGGACGCGGCCTCCAGCCACATGTCCGCTTCCCCCAGGACGCGCGCAGCAAGGTCAACAGCCGCCCGCCCGCGCCCCCACGCGGGCAGGAGCCGCGCGCCTCGCCCCAACGGCCGGGCTGGCGGCCGTTAGCGCCGCGCGCTCCGAACAGGCCCGGCCGTTAACGGACATTAACCCCTCCCTCCCCCCCCACCAACGGGAACCACCGCAGGGGGAACGGGCGGGAGTGGGACGGGGGGGGCGGCGGCAGCCCTGGCCCGGCTCTGCCTGGGGAGGGGATGTCGGCAGGCCGGAGCCGCCGCCACGCTCACCTGCAGGCAGTGCGGGGGGAAGCAGCAGGCGCCTCCGCAGTCCGTACCGAGCAGTGAGCGGGCAGATCTGCACGCAGCAGCGGGAAGGCGCTTTAGGCACTGACCGCCTCCGCCCCGCCCCCCCGGCCAGGCAGCGGCCCATGTGGGGCTCCGCACCGCCCGGCCCGGGAACCAGCATAGCCGCCGCCGCCCCGCCCCTGGCAGCAGGAGGGCGGCCACCACCGCCGACAGCGTCCTGTGGGGCTGGCGGCGCCGCCCGCGCCGGGCGCATGCGCGGCCGTCTCCGGCATGAACCACTCAGGTTCCGGGGCCCGCCAATTCCAGAACCTTCTGGAACGCTCATGCTCGCCGAAGGTCAAAGTTGAGCTGACTTCACTTCCGGGCGGGCTGCCGACCCCGGGAGCCGGCGGGCGCTGGGTAGGGCGGTCTGGGGCGCTGCGGGGGTGTCGGCCGCCCCCGGGAGCGGGACCTGCCCACGGGGGAGCGAAAAACACGCGGGGGGATTCCCTCTGAAGGGGGCCGGGGCGGGGGGGCGGGCTCCGCCGCGGGGCGGGGCACCGGGCGCGCATGCGCAGGCGGTGACCTTTCCTCACGTGTGCCTGCGGCGGCCCGGTCACTCGGCGGCGAGGAGCACAGCGGCCGGGATGGTGAGTGTCTGCCAGCCGCGCCCCACCGCCGGCCTCGGCCTCGCTGGCGTGTGTTAGCGGTGCGATGCGGGAGGGGAGGTCCCCGTAGGGCCTGGCGGTGGGCCCGCCTGCCCGCCGCGGGCGGGTCGCTGCTGGGGACATCTTAGCGACCATGCCGCCGTGCGTGGGTGTCACCTCGGCCTACTGGATGCCAGCGGCGGCGGTCCCCGTCGTGCTGGTGGTGCTGGGCTCAGCCGCGGGAGGAGGGGAAAAAGGGAGGGAAGGAAGGAGGTGGCAGGCCCTCGCCTGCGGCCGCGGCGGCTCCACTGGGCGTTAGCCGCGAGCGGGGGTGTCCCGGCGGTCCGGGAGCGCTGCAAGGTCATGCGTCCTAGGGGTAGGGCCGGTTAGACCGGGATGCGTGGGGGCTGCGGGACAGGAGGCGGCGGGATGTCTGCAGAGGCTTCCTAGGCGCTTCAGCCAGGCGTTCCCCACCGGCGGTAACGGGAGCGTCCCGTTAGCGGCCAGCGCGCGGGGTAGTCTGCGCCGGAGCGGCGGGGCCTGCGGGCGAAACCGGCACGTTTTATGCTGTATCGCTCATTATTTCTGTTTTATAAACTTTGTAATAGAGATTTTAACTAGAAGGAGAATTGGATGAGGGCAGAGCTGCCCCTGTTCTTGCAGGCATACTTCATTCTTAACCGTCCTGCTAATGTGAGGAATTAGCATTTCTTAAACTCAGTGTAAAATGCCCACGATCATAAGTCTGGCTGCTTATTTCTGTTAAACACAGAACGTCTCTTAAAAAAAACAAAGGAGGATGAAAACTGTTAACTTTTATAGAATGAAAATGCTCACAGTTGGCAGTCTTTTCCTCTGTTTTCCATCACTGTGGTAGTGATGTTGGTTGGAGGGACACACGTCTTTCACGTGCTGTCTGTTCATGCTCTGCCTGTAACTTTGTTTTCTCCCGATTTTAAAGCGTGTGCGCGTATTGATGAGCGTCAGTAAAGGGCGCGTGGGAGCCAGGCCCTTCTTTCTAGCTGTTTCTATGAGCGTGGTCTCTGGGTACCTGTCTGGTGGAGCACTATCTCCATGTGACTTGGCAAGTCGCCATATCTTCCCTTCTGAACCCAAGCAAGTTCCTTCTTCCTGACCCCTGCTTGTTGGGATTTGGCGCTTGCATTTATCCAGTACATGGGGGTTAAACTGGTGTTTCTGAAATGCAGCTAGTAACAGTAAGTAGTTGCAGAAAAACCCACATCCAACCAACCAAACAAAAAAACACCCACCAAAAATCCACCTGAACCCTAACTCTGCTTAAGCAGAGGCAGATATGGAAGCAGTCAAGGTAAAAGTATGCCTGCCTTCCTATTTTTAGGGGCTTGAACCTAAAGTTTCCTGTGAAGTTGTAGTCTATTTGTAGAAGTCGATACAAGTAACAGCACTCTCGCTTCAGACTTATAACTTTGGAGGCCGTATATCACTATGTGAAAGGGTAAGGACTGCAAGAACTTGAAAAAGACTGATAATGGGGTAGCTGGGAAGGCTTTTGCTTCTTTACCATAAAACACTCCATGAATAGAAATGCAGCTGTCCCAAGAGGTCGTTAATCATCATTAAATCTGGTTGTGAACTTGAGTGAATGTATTGCATATAATCAATACTTATGCTCGCCAAACTGCAGCAAGGGTTTGGGATTAAAAGCCTACAGAGCTTTCCAGCCAGAGGCGGTGGCTGCTCCATCCCCGGGTGGTTTATTCCCCAGCTGGAGTTCACCTTCCTACAGCTGAACTGCCAGGATTGCCCAGCATCTGGTTGTGTCTTTAGCAATTTCTGATGCAATCAAAGCGGTGTATGTTTGCTACTATTAATAAGAAACGCTCAGCAGTTTTCTTTAACGATTAATTTGTCTCAAAAGGGAAATAATTTTAATTTTTTTTTTTACTTTTAAATTGCAATTTTGTTGTAATGTTTCTCTTGTTACAATGTACAATTATTTCTAACAGGCAGGAAAAGCATTTAGGAAATTTCTTCCCCTCTTTGATCGTGTTCTGGTTGAACGATGTGCGGCTGAGACAGTAACCAAAGGAGGCATCATGATTCCAGAAAAAGCTCAAGGGAAAGTGCTCCAAGCAACAGTAGTAGCAGTTGGATCTGGAGCCAGAGGAAAGGTAAATATCCTGGATGATTACATTTGGGTAGAGTTAGCGATGGTGTGGTGGTAGCTGGAGTATTACCATAAGAAAGGGATGGTTGCAGTGTAAATTTAGTGATAGCTCACAAAAATGGATGACAGCAACAACTGAAGTTGGAAGTACAGATTTAAAGAGGAGGTAGAAATGTCAAGTTCTCCTGACTGGCTCTGACCTCAAATTCCAGTATTCCTTTCATCATTTGTAAAATGGAAAATATTTGCCTTTTAAAAATTAATATTATTTATTGATATTTGTAAGCAGCTTTGAACAGTAGTGATGTGGGTTTGGTTGTTTTTGTTTGGTTGGTTGTTTTTTAATTTTAAATACATAAACGGTGTTTTGGGGGAATATCTTGTTTCATCACTTCTCAGCCAAAACCTTGAAGGACCAGCAGCCTTCTTTGTTAAAATGGTTATATGCCTGAATTTCTGTGAGTTGTGCGCAGGGTGGAATCCCAGAATGTGGCATTCGTTGTCTTGTGCTGTGCAAAATATCATTTGCCATAAGAATTAGGCTTACTGGACAAAAGAAAATCAAGAATCGGAATTATTATTTGTTGATTTTGCATGTTGAATACGCATCTGGGATCATAAAAAAAGACAGTCTTCATGTCACAAAAATGACAGTGGCTATGGGCTTCAGCATCAAAGGGTTTTTTTCCCACCAAAGTACTGTTCAGTTAGTAGCAATTGTGGAAAACAGGTTAAATTTCAACTGGGCCATGTTGACTCAGACTTTTTCTTTACCATGAGTCCCTCTATACATACCATGCTGGTTTGTGCAGTATCTGATTTTCAAAGTTTTATATTGTGAAATGGTGCTAATACTTGACTAATATGCTAATATTTAATTTTAAATACAAAATTTAATTAAACCTTATCCAGTGTTTCTTATCAACTTAGCAGATCTTAGCCAGCAACAGTGACAAGCTGATCAAAGTAACAAAGAGGGGAATGTACTTTTAACTGGCACTTGGAGAAATTAGCCTTGGCCATAGAATACAAAAGTGTACTTTCTCCCGCCATTTTAGAAGGGGGCTTCATGGTCTGTCACTTAATTTCTCAGGTTTCTTAATTTTATTTTTTTTCCTTTAAGTGAAGTCCTATTCAGTATGTCAAGTGAAGACCTCACAGTTGTATTTATACTTGAAACTAAATGAAAATTAATTCTGTTCAGAAAATCACTGAAGTTGGACTGCCTAAATATTGCAGGACTCCAATGCTTGAGAATGGACTGGTATGCTTTTCTTTCTAGGAAACTTGTATATTCTAGTTTTACTGTAAATTAAAACACAGAGTCATTGTGATTTCCTGAATGTTTTATATGTGGATGGATCATTGTATTTTGGAGGAATTCTACTACATCTGTCTATATTGTGGAAAATTAAGGATTTCCTTTTTTCTTTCAGAATGGTGAGATTCAGCCAGTGAGCGTAAAAGTTGGTGAAAAGGTTTTGCTACCAGAATATGGTGGTACTAAGATTGTACTAGAAGATAAGGTAGGTTTCCCAACTTTGTGAATGCCAATTAAGTTGGTTCCTAAAAATGTCATACTGCTAGTGAGAAATGCTGTAGTTACTTCATAGAGTTAGCGGCATTTGGGAAAGGCAGTCGTTGGTATTCTAGTGGCAGCAACTGGATCCAGCCAGCTTCTGGTACCTATAGTACTTGCTACTTCCACCCCCGGCTTAAAAGAAAGCGACGAAAGAAACCTCTGTCTTGACCGTTGCTGAGTGAACAAGTGGCTCCACAGGCCATGCATGTATTGGAGGGAAACCTAAAAGGCTTCGAAATTACCAGGAGTATCCTTGCTTTTGTCAGGGAGAATTTGCAGAGTTGTCTTCTGATGGTTCTTGCGCTTCCTACTACTAAAACCAGTAACTTAGTAGCTTTCCCAAAGAGTATCTTATGAACAAAAACATCTTTTCAGGAAGTCAACATGCAGAGCTAGTCTTGCTTAGCTCACTTTTGATTTCATGCTTCATGACTGTGGTAGCCCTGACTTCAGAACAAGACAGTATTTGCAAAGCAACTGATAATGACAAGTAGTAATATTTTTTTTTCTTTGCAGGACTACTACTTGTTTAGAGATGGTGACATTCTTGGGAAATACGTGGACTAAACTTGTTGCAGTATCAGTCATCCATTCCACTAAAATGCTGAAATTTTTCTTTCATCATGTAAATAACGTCCTTTATTTTATAATAAGCAGGCATTGAGTCTCTGAAATAACTTGTGATCTCACTGTAATGATGGAACACAAATAAAAATATGTACAGTCAGAAATCAGTTGCTCTTGTGTGAGTTCCATTGAACAGTGATGTTCAGATGACCACCAACCAGCCTTAATAATTCCAGACAACATAATTGTATATCTTTATCTCTGTACTGAGATTGTAAAGGTCTTTACAATAAATACCTAAAACTATTCTGCTTCTGTCTCAGTTTCTACTATTGCTCAGTTAAACTGAGTTTCAGTTGTGTAGTGAATTAATCTCTCCAAAACACTAAATTGTAGGAGTACATTATTTTCCCTAAACTTTTATGAAGTTGGGAGATGAGTTTAAAATGGTTATCACACAGACAGTGCATGTGATGCAGTGAAGAAGAGGACTTTTCAGCTAGCTCCCTTGTACGTTGAACTTTATGTTAAGATAACAGATGTTTTTTAACTTCTGTCTTAGCAATAGCTAAGACGCTGGTATAATGCACACAAACCACCCTGCCACAAACAGCCTGTGCCACAGCAGTCTGAAGGGAGCTTGGTGCTAGTCATCCCTGTGCTAGAACAAAGTCATCCAGTTCATAGATGAAGGAGATAAGAATTATAGTGTTTTTTCTTACATACCTCTCCATGAATTTTGCCAATAGAAAACAAGTAACTTCCCTCCAGAAGTTAATCAGGCAGAATTGGGGCTGATGCTGATCTTAAAGCAACTTTCTTTACTGATTACTACATTGTCTCAGGCCAGATCGCCAGCTTTCCCATAATGTAGTAGAGAGCCGATATGATAAACCGTATTTCCTTTATCCTCAATGCAACATTCTTAAGTAGCAAGACATTTACTAAATATTGCTGAAGCAACAAATTTGCATATTTTAACCACCCTGTCTTGCCTTGGGAAAGGATTCAAGGTTATTCACACAGGAGTACACAAATCTGCAGTTGATAACAGTGTGTTCCTAATGATGCCTTCAGAGTAGTATGCATATGGTGGGCCCGTGCAGTCTGAGAACATACACTGCCTTAAAATCTTTTTTGATGTAGTCTTAATGTGAAATAAATTTATACTGACTATTGCTACTGAAGCTTTAATAGCAGTAGTTAAATGGTTCTTTCTCATTATGTTCAAGCTGTTAAAAAACAATATTGCTAGATACGCTACAAGCCTTATTTTGTTCTGGAGACAACAGGAAAGGACTAATGAAAAATATTTTTCAGAACTCCAGTAGCTGCACGGGGGACTTCAGCTTTGCCATGCTCTGAAACTGTATTTTCTGCCAGGGCAGTTTCGTATCATAGAATCGCCTAGGTTGGAAGGGACCTTTTAAGATCATCAACCTAACTCTGACAAAAACCATCACTAAACCATATCACTAAGCTTCACGTCTACCCGTCTTTTAAATACGTCCAAGGATGGCGATTCAACCACTTCCCTGGGCAGCCTGTTCCAATGCCTAATAACCTTTCAGTGTAAAAATTTTTTCTAATATCCAGTCTAAACCACCCCTGGTGCAACTTGAGGCCCTTTTCTCTTGTCCTAAGGCCTGTTACTTGGGAGGAGAAGAGACTGACCCCCACCTCTCTACAACCTCCCTTCCCTGCAGCTAAACTTCAGCACATAGATGGCAGTTATCACCCAGCTCTTCCATTAGGAGCTACATTTGACAATCTTGGCTGCAATGTCTCTTGCTCCCCACAGCTGGGTGTTGTGCTGCTTGTTGGCTGGTTACCACCTACCTGCTTTGGAGCTGTAGGCAACCAGGCAAAAGTTACACCGTTCAGGTGGTTAAACTCCCACTGACCCGAAAGTGTACCAACAGTGAAGATGCTAAACTAAAAAACTGTTTTGGTATAAAAGGCCCACTTCTTGAAATCTGCCCTATGGCAGGGTTACTTTAGTAGTTACAGCAGCGCATGTTAAAGCTGAAACTGAATCTTATTACACTACAAGAATCTTAAAAGACAATTGTGTAATGGAACTCGTTGAGAAGTATTGTCTTCCACCAAAGCAAGCATGCCTTTATCTTCCATGATAAGGTAGGTATTCTGGTGTAGTCACATACCAAAGAGGGGAAGGTATATAGCATATTTACAAACTACTTACCTTAAAGAAACTAGACCACATCTCAATGAGAAAAAGACACAATAGGAATTGTCTCCCAACAGAGAAATGTCTAGGCCTGACATTGCAGCATTGCTTTCAATAATGTCTTGTACAGACACACTTTACAGAGGTTCCCCACTCACAGCAAATAATTTTGCGACGTTTATGTTTGAGGAGCCACTACAACCTGCGGGGGTGCGATCTGAGGCCGGGTGACCCACAGGTAGCACATAGCCCCTCACTACTTGCATGACGTCCCTTTGCCCCCCAGCACCGTACTCCTCAGCCAGGGCAACACCCCTGCACCAGCCTGTGCCCCAGCAGGGTTATGCTGACCTCCCACGGCAGAGCGTGCTCCACGCATGTCTCCCTCCGTCCCCCAAAACCTACTGCCAGCCCATGTGCTCAGCCCCAGCAGATTGTCATCAGCTTGATATCATGCTTATTTAATAAAATATTTAGAGTGGCTGCATCTACTAGTGTTTACATAAAACAAAAGTCACAGTTTCATGAAAACTTCCATGGGAATAAGTAAGTAATTTATGGGTGTGGAGGGAAAAAAAAAGCGCATTCCTAGGCCTAATCAAATGGAGGACACGCTTGAGCCTCTGCTGGATCGACAGACACAGAACATTTTATTCTTGCACCACAAGGCTATCACTGCAAGCAAGGACAAGGTAACTACTACATAGCGAAGGCAATCCATCTGCTGTTGCTGCTTTTTAGTCCACAAGTGCACACCAAATGCTGTAACCCCCAGGTGCTATGGGGAGGACAGAATCAATCACAAATGCTCTTTATTTGCCGTGTTGTTTCTGTAGGAATTTAGACTTTATTCCACTAGACTATTTCAAAGCTCCAATTTTAGCAAAAAATGTTACATATCACCCTACCTGCTTTTTGGAGGGATACAGCTCTTCCCAGCCTTTCCTCAGGCTGCCTGAATCATAAACAAACAAGGTAGATTCCACCTACTTTTGCTACTTTCCTAACATTTTGGAACTGCTTCCGTTAGCAGCAGCTATAGTGTTTTCAGAAAACCTTCATTGTCCTGGTTAGTTATCCTGCCACAGTAAGGAAAGGATGAAACTTTTACACACTACTACAGAAGAAAGGAAGGTCAGGTCCCTAACAGCACAGGAATAGTCAATAAGATTTTGGGCAAATATTCCATTTTTCACTCTGGAAGGTCACAAGACAATGAGGACCAGGTGAAAACCAAAAAGTGAAATTACTGTTGATCAGATTTTGTTTAAAATCAACTTGAAATCCAATAAAACAAAAATAAAAACAAAGCAAACAAAAAGCTTCCAGGAATATGGGGTTAATTATCAAGGGGCAACACAAGACACCTACAGACTTTAACATCATCATTAAGAAACACTGCAGATTTCTTTCCTTTTTCTGTACACCCATGAGCCAGTTGCAGATTGACCTAACAGATACGTACTTCTCTGAGAGGTATTTCTTCACAGCCAGATCTATTTGCATTTTAGAAGCAAGATGTCCATGAAATAAAAGTCAGGGACAAAAGGAAATGTCAAATACCGAACTCTTACGTGCTTTAGATAGCAGTTAAACCTTGAACATGATGATAGAAAAAACCGAACCAAAACAAAACACCAAAACAAAAATCAAACAAGCTGCTGAACTTAAGGGATTTAAACAGCTAGAATTGCTTTTATTTTGGGACTGGCTATTATTAATCTTGTAAAAAACGAATGTTCGATGACAGCTGAGCTAATGAGTATAGGACATTTGTACTCTTCATTCTAATACACTAATTTCTCCCAGTGTTATTAACCTTTCCATGGTTTCTTACACAAACTGCTAGGAAGTGCTGAGTTTCACCACATACCCCAAATAGCTAACACCGCTGGGTCAGGAATGCTGACCAGGAGTAAGAGAGTAACTAATGCAAACTGAACTCAGGTGCCTAAAGTCCGGAATGCCACCTCTGCGTTACAGTGTAACAGGAACGGAGCTGTCAATATCAACTGCTGGTGAGCTGGGTGCCTGCACCCAGACAGGAGATGACCCCGTTACCCACTTCTCAGTGTTTGCACATCGCCCAGCTTTCAGCTCTAACCTGGCCTCCCGAACCAGGCAGGATCCTGGTCACGGTGTTGCCCAAGCAAAATAGGTATTCAAAATGCACTTTGCTTTCTGACGGGAAAACCTAATTAGAGATTTTTCAATGTTTTCAGTCCAGAAATGTTTCACATACTCTTAACTCTCATTGGATAGAAGGAAGATGTTTTAACATGGGGAAGCACGTGTTATTTAGAGCAAATGACTTGAGCGAGCCGAGGAAAGCACACCTAGCATTCACTCTGTAATGCAGTGGAACTAGAGGCAGCATCAGGTTCTCCACTCTTCAGGAAACAACACACAACTGCAACCATTTATTTATTTATTGTATAAGGGGAGGTATCTCATCTCTATCTTGTTGCTCCATCATTCTTGCTCACAGACAGAAGGAATTAATCCTTACTTATCTATTCTGTACTCCTTTTCTTCCATCTATTCTCTATGAACAGAGCGGCTTCCAAATAATGTTATCCTTGCTTATCCTACAGAAATACTGTGAGCCACTCTAGTATTCTAAAATGTCTACTTGCTTGTAACAGGGAGCTATTTATCAGCCAACTATAAGCTAACAGTGCCTTTTTTATGTTTTCTTCCTAAATACAGCCAATGCTTTTAACACCCAATTTAGTAGATCTTGAAACCCAAGCTAACTTTGTTTTCCATAAGCACAGCAGTCTGCGACCTTTGCACACTAAACTCACAAATCCTGCCTTTGAAGGCCTAGAAAGGCTTTGTACTCACTTCATTTGAAGTATTTTGCCCCAAATCACTGTCGTTGGGGTGGTGTTTCTTCATTATTCTTAGAGTTAACAACTTGAAGTATTTGTTCAAAAATTCACACCCTTATGGTTTACATTGTACAAAATTTCATACACTCAGTTGTGTTTGACTTGTGTAGAGACTCAGACACTTGTATAGAGCAAGTGAGACTGACCTCGCAGGAGAGCATGCACAGTCAGCTGCTGACAGAGGAATACTGATGAAACAGGATGAAATCTGAAAAATGCATTTTCTCAACAACCAGTCAGCTCGTTAATCTCTGGAGACTTCACCTCACAAACCCAACAATTCTGCTCACTGCTGCAGCCCTGTCATCCCGAAACCCGCCTCACCACGCAGCTCACGCTTCCTCGGGCGGTCAACGAGCCACCTGGACAGAAAGTGGCTGGGGCCACCACTAAAACCGCCCTCATCTCCCGTGTGTGTGTGTGGTGTTGTCCCTCACAGAACTCCCACAGCTTTCGGCGAGGCAACCGGCGGAGCGCCCACACGCCGCTACCCCACAGAGAGCCCCCAGCAGGCGGGAAAGCGGTAGCGGCTCCCCCGGGCCCACAGCCCCGCCTGGGGAACGGCTCTTCCGCGCACCCCCGCGGCCGAGAGAAAGCAGCACCTACCGCGGGGTGGTGAAGGAGAGGGTGGGGCCGGCGCACTCACCGCCCCTCAGGGCCGCCTCCCGCCTCCTCTCGCGAGACCCGCCCGGCCCCGCCCCGCCGCGGCGCGAGGCTGTTCTCCCTCTCCGCCGCGCGGCCGTCGTTGCTCGCCGGCGGCTGTTCCGCCCATTGTTCCTCCCTCCCTCCGCCGGCGGCGGACGCAGCGCCCGTTCCTCCCCCTCGCCCGCCGCCCCGCCCGGCGCTGCCGCATCCGGGTCCTGGCGCCGCTGTCACTATGGTCATGGCGGAGGGGACGGCAGTGCTGAGGCGGAACAGGCCGGGCACCAAGGCCCAGGTGAGGCGCCGCCGCTGTGCGGACCGCGGTCGGCTCCCGCGCGGGGACGGGCAGCGCCGCCGCCGAGGCGCCGGGCCTGGCCGGTCGTCGGGGGCGCCGCCGCGGGCCTCGCCGGGCCTACCGGGGCCCAGTGCTGCCCGCTGGGCCGCCGGGGCTGGCGAGCTGGAGGCGATGGGCCCCGCTCCGGGGCATCGCTTTGTTTCCCGCAGCCGGGCCGCGGCCTTGGCGAGACCCGGCGGCGGGGGAGGACCGGGTGGCGGCGGCGGCTGCCTTCCCCGCCGGGGCCGGGGAAAAAGGTGGCTCCGTACCGGCTTCCCTGCGGCTGCTTCCCTGGCGTTTACAGGCGCCGGTTTGGGAGCGCCAGTCGTGTGATGGGGTCCAGGTCGGCGGTGGGGTGGAGCGGGGCCCGCAGCGCGGGGTCTGTCACCGGCGTTGCGCTGCCCCGCCGGGCGTACCCATCGCCTTGGAGAGGGAAACGGCCGGGTCTGGGCTGAGGCAAAGCGCTGCTGCCCAGGCCGTAGGCTTTCTTCAGGCACTGGGCTGTGTTTGGGAGGCTGTAAGTGTATGACTATTAAAATACGTTGCTATTAAAATACTAAATACGTAACCAGCCGGTCACTGCGCGGTCGCGGTTCGGGTGGGAGCCGCGCGTCGCCAGAGGGGCGACACCCGGCCTGTGCCCCTGGAGAGAAGTCACCCTGCCCTTACGTAACCGCGCGCCTCTCGCGCGGAGCCCGCGCCCGTGTCACATCGCTTGTCTCGGTCGAAAGGAAATGGAGTGATTTCTGGGCTTTCAAGGTCATCTTGAAAAGGTACATCTCAAACACATAAGCTGCATCCTTTAGATTACATCTCAAACACCTAAGCTACGTTTTTTTAAATTACTTCAGAGATGTAATCTTCCACAAGGCCTTTATGCAAGACTTTTTCACTCTGCTTTGTTGAGGAGAGCTCATGGTCGGAAACAGAGCAGTATATGACACAATGCTGTAGGAAAATGCATCTCTCCTCCTCTTACTCCTTGTCAGAATGTACAGAGGTAGAAGTATTACGCAACCCTGTGGATCAGTTAATTCTGTACGTGTTTAATCTATGAAGGAAATGAAATATTGTGTGCCTATGGTTTGATAAACTTTGTGTATTCTGAAAAACAGTAAGATGGACGTAGAACTAGATCTGGTTGAATTATAAAGTACGTTATATTTAGTTGGATTATAAAGCTCATGTAGGTTGAAGAATTTTGTGTATATTGATGCAACCATACAATTTTTTGTGTGGCTGTGTTTGAGTTTTAATTTTGGATAATATAGCTATTTAGTATGTAAATACAGTTATTTAATGATATTTCAACCCTGGATATTGACTCCTTTCTCTAGAGATGACTATACTCTCAAGAACAGATTGCTAAGCTTTACAGTTGGAACATTTCATTGAGTCATTGTGTCTATGAGGATGGCTATGGGAGACTGATGTGCAATATCTCTGGTTAATAAGAAGGAGTAGCACTAAATTTTAGATGCTAAAAGAAAACGCATCTGTCTGGGAGGATCATAGTTGCACCAGATGTGAATTGCTGCAGAACACTGTAGTACAGCTGGATCTGAGGTGAAACTTCAGGAGGGTTTTATCATTAACAGTACTGACAGCCTGGGTTAGCAGAGCTGATAACCATCCAGTTCTGCAGCATACTGACCATACCAAGAGAATGCAGTACCAAGCCAGGCTGGCACTGCGTTATATTATCTCAGTTTAGAGATGTTCTCAGTGGTGTGTTATTACTAGAATATACTGGGATTTTTAGTTTCATAATAATTGTGTAATGCCACTCTCTACAGACCTCTTTTCTTCTCCATTCTTGCATGGCCTAACATGTAAAATGGGCACTGTATGCAAATACTTCATTTAAAAAATACAGGCTATATAGGTGTTACAGCAAGATGTGGGGGAGGGACGATGTTTATGGTACGCTGAGTCATGCAGAACTTTCATTTCAAGATGTTCTACTGTTTTGACATTAGGAGCTTAAGTCCCATTTCACCTTGTTCTTGCCAAGATTGTGTGCTGCTTCTGTTAAGATGCAGCTTCCTGGAATTGTATAAACTACCTCTACATCTATTTCCCTGCATGTTCAAGCTTATTGTAGGTTGTGTACTTTTCTCCCCCCCCCCTTTTGTTAAATTGGTTTAAACTTTTTTAAACAGGATTTCTACAATTGGCCTGATGAATCCTTTGAAGAAATGGATAGTACGTTAGCTGTTCAGCAGGTATTCTTTCTTATGTGAAATATTGTTAATAAGTTCAGTTTCCCAAGTTCAGTATTTTGGCAAAAAAAACAGGGAACAGGGTATGCTATTTATCTGCTTAGAATGTTGCTGCACAGGAGTGAACTTCATGAACACCCTACATATATTAAAAAAATTGTAATTATTAATTGTGTATGCAAAAATAACTAGAATTCCCATGTCTGGTTTAAACAAATCAGATTTAAGAAAATGGTGGGGTTTCCTGCGGGGTTCTTTTGTTTTGAGAAGGATGTTGTAAAAAAAAAAAAAGCTGTAAAATTTACCCATTCTTTTACATTTTGTAACTGAGAAAAGGTCTTTCTCAGATCTCATATTTTTTACACCAGTTACCTTACCCTGCCCATCTACTCTTTAACTTCTTAGTCTATTAATCACTTCTTAAGTAAAGAAAAGGTGTAATGTCCTAAATATACTGTCCTGCTATAATTACAACAAGATCTAGGTTTATTTCTTTCCTCCCCTCCTAGTATATTCAGCAAAACATAAGGGCAGACTGTTCCAACATTGATAAAATCCTTGAACCTCCTGAAGGCCAGGATGAAGGTGTGTGGAAGTATGAACATTTAAGGTAAGAATCCACCTTTTGTTAACATTGTGTCCTGATTCTCAAGTTTTGTTCATTGATAGTGGTAGTGAGTCTTTTTGAATAGGACAGATGAAAAGTAACTTAAATGAAACTTTCTACTATTAAATATTTTTATACTTGGGTATTATTTTCTGAATTCCTTGTTCTTTCTAAAAATTTATGGTGCACTCTGATGTAGTGTTTTTGATGTTTTTTAAGAAAATGTTTGTACCTCACTTCAAAAGTTGTACTTTTGAATGTGGAAATATAGTTACGAATTTCCATAGCACTTTCTCCTAGTATCATCAGTTCTTCATCTCCGCTAACTGGGAACGTGATTTCCAGATGCTCCCAGTGTTTTTTCTGGAACTTGCAGGAAAATAGGCTTTAGCTGGGCAAGTAAGAGTACCTGTGTCTTACAGTTCTTTTTCTAGTTATAAGGAAACTCAAAACTCTTTGTCCTTCTCTCAGTCTGTTTTATGCCATATAATACATTCAGACTAGGTGGTTTGTGCCTGAAAGTATTTTTCAGTTGTAGTGTAGGTTTACACCCTCTTAATACATATATAGCAATCATTTTATCCTGGTGCTACTTCAGTATCCTTGTATTCTGATTTTTTTTTCTTGTAAGTGTGTCTTCTAACTTTATCAAATATACTTTCAGGAATAAGAACAGTTCTAGACTACTCCTAGATTTATATATCCTGACTTTTTGCCTCCTCTTTTATTTTTCTCTCCTCTGGTCTACAATAGTCCCAATAGATGCGGGGAACCCTCAAAAAAGGGAAAAGTGTATACATACAATTGCAAAAGACGCGTTTCCTCTGTTCTTTCACATACACCGCAAATCATTGTAGATTCATAGAAGTGACTTGTCACTAAATACTTGGCACTTTTGGAAAAATTATTCAGATTTTTCTTGTAGGATGGAGGTGTGAATTCTCCCCTGTGCACTGGGAGTGCACTTAAGAATGCACTTTCAGTGAAAGCGATAGCAGTATTTCTAGAAGTCCCACTCTGTTCATGATCTGTGGTGGGACTTTAGACACTTAGTTGATCTGCAGGAAGTATATCTTAGAGGGATGGAATGATCCAGCTATATGAAGTTAAAACTTACACTCTTAAAAAATTAATTTTCTTGAATTGTTTTTTTATTATAAGTTGTATTTGTGAAATAGCACTTTGTTCCATAACAAAGTTGGTATCTTAAACACTTCCACTAAATTATTTGTTAAGCTCAGCCTCTACTGTCAGGTAAGAATTAAAGTATAATTGTTTTGCTGAATAAAAAAAATATGCTGGTGTGAATTCTGTTTCTCTCAACCTGTAGTCCTTTTATAGTGTGTTAATTCCTAGCCTACTGCTTCTTAGGTGTGACATCAGCTGAAATTATTTGGTGGTATTATTTAAATACGATTTTTTTCATGTTCTGATGTATTTTTTCCCGCTTTACGAGAATAATTTCCAAAAACGTTAGAGAGATCTGTGAAAATCAGAATGTGTAACTTTGTTTCATGGTAGGTGTTTCCAGTGGGAAGACCAATTGTTGATTTTGATGCTGCTGTGTTTAAATTTTTTTTAGACAATTCTGCCTGGAGCTCAATGGACTAGCTGTCAAGCTTCAGGTAATTCTTTTCTTGATATTTTTATATTATATCAGGGAGGGGACTTTTTTTTTGTATTGTAAGATGCAGAGTTTCCAGAGCTTTCTTCTTGTAAATCTATACGCGTAGACTTAAGCAGTGGTTTGAGGTTAAGAGCTTTTTAGGGTTTTAAAGACTTATGGCAAATAACCCTTCTTGGTGGGGGACGGGGCAACAAAGTGATTTGAAAAGATCAGCTCCTTTTTTCTGTTGGGTGGTTTTCATAACTGAACAATTGTTTTAACAGAGTGAATGTCACCCAGACACATGTACTCAGATGACAGCAACTGAACAATGGATTTTCCTTTGTGCAGCTCATAAAACTCCCAAAGAGGTACGGATGTATTTTGGAAAACTGGCCCCATTGATGTAGGGTTTCCTTTCACTGTTTATATGTTCACAGGGAGACTGTTACAGCCGGCTTCTTAGTCAAACTGAGAGCTTCTGTGGGTTAACAACATCACTTGTGCTTTCCTTCTTTCCCATTCTGTAGTGATTTACAAAAGAACAGGATGAGGTAGGAAGGAGCTGCTTTTTACCACAGTATTAGAGACTTTGCATGTTCCCCTCTCTTCTCTCTTAATTCATGTTGAGACACCCTGAAACTCAATGGAAAAAGGTCTTTGTCTAATTGAAAGAAGGTACATGCTGAGAATAGGCTGTCCTCTTCAAACTTTGGCCTCGATCCATAGCACTAGGCATATAAGCCTGACACTCGGAAAGTGACGGCACGTGCACATTCTCAGGGAAGTTACTCCTAAGAGGTAGTGGAGTCATAGAAATACTTACTGTCGAGTGGGTTATCAGCATGGCAGTAGCTTGTCTACCTGAGCGTCCAATTACATTAAACTTTGTTCATATCTCCTATCGAAGCACTTGATATAACTTTTTTCTTTTTTTTTTTTTTTTTTTGCCTTCAGAAGGTCTTTGTTGCTATTGGTTGTGGTAATAGTGCAGTCTGTCAGATTTATCTTTGTATTTCACCTTCCTTCCAGAGTAAGTTATTGGTTCTTCTTAACCTTATCCTTTTTGTGCTGTAAGCTTTGGTTTGGTTTGGTGGTTTTTTATAATTTCCTGAGATGCCTTGATTTATCTCTGAAGGCCAAATTCTTTCGCACTCCCTCCTTTAACCATCACCACTCAGTATACTGGCATGCAGTAAGTCAGTTTTATTCAGGTAGACCGGAGAACTTCAGGCTGCTTTTCATCTCTGAACCCACATCATACATCTACTGTTTTCCATGTCGGTAATAGCTATCAACTAATGGTTAGATTGTGGGTGATGCAGCCCTGAACTGCTGACAAAAATGTGAGCTGAGAAGTCTTCTTCCTGAAATTGGGGAATGGCAAAATGGACAGACATTCCTGCTCTCAGCCCATCTGAGTTCATCTTTACTTTTCTTCCTTCTCCTCTACGTGTACTTGATTGCAGAGCCAGGGATTGGCTTGTTATACACTTAGATACACTAAGGATTTTGTTTTTCTTTGCCAAAGTAAAAAGCATTGATATATTTAGGTGCAGGTTTGGTTGGTTTTTTGTTGGTTGGGTTTTTTTGATAAGGTGTTAATTTAGGCTGTAAAAGAAAGAGTCTGGCAACTTGACTATGTGGGAAACACATGAACTGTGAGGTAACGATAGTCTCTCTGTACTTGCAGTATATATTCTTACTATACAGCTTACTTAAGGAGATGCATAAAATTCACTACTCATGCACATAACTACATTTCCATAGTAACTTTTTTCTTGAAATAATTTACATGGGTTGTGAAACACAGAAAGGAAATGGCTCACTTAAGGAGGAAACGTAGTTAGGCCTTCAGAGAAGCTATGTGAAGCTTCTGGGAATAAAAATGACCAGTGAGGTTAAAAGCATCAGAAAACATAATTAAAATGTTTTTCTTTAAACAAGTTATATGTTGGTGTCATGCATACACTCATACATGTGCTCATTCACTGTCTGTTTTTATAGTGTCCTGCTATAGACTACACCAGACACACGCTTGATGGAGCTGCGTGTCTTCTGAATAGCAATAAATATTTCCCCAGCAGGTAAAAATGCTTTCTTTTGGGAGGAGGTGCAAAGCACATGGGAACGCATAACGCATGTTTCATGGACTGCTACTGGAAATACCAGAAGTCCTGTAGCAGGTGTCACTCGTTGATAGAGCTATTGTCACTTTTAAGCCAAGGAAGAATTCCTACCTATTCAAATAATTTGCCATTTACTGGAGCTACTGGGTGCTTTTTAGGTGGAAACTGGTTTACTAATATCTGTTGGTGTTATGGGGCTTCCATTGGAATAGAGCTAACCTAAATAAGAGAATGGCCTTTAGAGAGATGCAGTGACTCAAAGGACTTAAGCACTACATCACTGAAAGCCTCCAGAAGCCAACACCAATCTACTGTGGGACATCAGTGACCACAGAAGACAGAGACCAAGTGTATCGAATGGGCAGCCCACATGTTGGATCATGGAAACCTAACCTGAGAAGTCAAAACTGTGCTTCTCTAGGAGTCCAGTATTGGCAAGGAGGTACAACTGGAAGTTGTCTTCCCTTTGCTCATCAATGCTAGAAACCAGAAATTCAGGCCTTAACAGAGTAACTGATGATATTTAACTACAGGCAAAACTTTTCTTGTAGTCAGAGTACAACTTTTAAATGTGGAATGTGCACCAGCACTTTTATTTTCCTTGCAAAAATAAGCAATCGCAGACACAGATATCTGCAACACTTAAGTCTATTGATTTTCATATGCAATTATATAGTAGAGTATTAACAATCGGAATTCATGTCAATGTGTGTCTCGGTAGTCATTTCAGTAGACCTGCTTTGTAACCTTTCTCCTGGTGCTTTCAGGGTTAGCATAAAGGAATCCTCTGTAGCCAAATTAGGATCAGTGTGCCGAAGGATTTACAGAATATTTTCACATGCTTATTTTCATCACCGGCAAATATTTGATGAATATGAAGTAAGTAGTTTCAAATTACATCTTGTAAGAAGGGCATTTACTGAAGTTATAGCTGTGATGTAATTGTATGACACTTTTTCTTTTAATCCTGCCAGAAGAGCTGCACTCAAGTGAAGTACTGAATACAGTAGATTACAGTTGTATAAGAACTGAAATTCTGTGTTATACATACATATATAAAAATGAAAATTAATTTATGTAATTAGCTTACCCAGTTACGGTTTCCCTCATTTGGATAAAAGGTCATAATTTGAGAATCTTTGTACAAGCAACTCAAATTCATCTTGTTTTAAAGATTCCTGAATGTATTCAAGCACTTGGTATAGTTAGTACTGCTTACGTACATATGTTTTCTGTTTGTATACGTTACACAACAGTTAAGGAATTATAATTGTAAAACTGCAAAGAAACAGAATAACTGGTGGCAGCTTGTGCACCTCCAGTAACTTCCAACCTTTTTTTTTCTTTAAATGGAAAAGTAGAAATTCATAAATAGAAAGGACATAAGATCCAGATCGCTGGATGTAAAAGGAAACCTTTGCCAAATGCCACTTACGGTTGCTGGAACAGCTATGGAATGGTTGTGCCCTCTTCTGTTGGGGATGGCATATGTAGGAGTTTTACAATACCTTAAAATTCTCTTCTGGAGAGCGAATCGGGACTATGTTGATATTTGAATATATTCTCCTCTAAGTGCTGTTGAATTGAGTAGGGTTTTTTGTCAATTGCAGTAACAAATTTACCATTTAAGCATTACTGCTTCTAAGGCTTGTAAATCTAATGAGGCAATTACACATAAGCAGGGGTTTTTTTTTGTATGTTTTTCTCAATTGTTTAAATTGTTTAAATATCCTTCTGTATATATTGTTTTTTCCCCCTTTTTCATCTCCAGAACGAAACTTTCTTGTGTCACCGGTTCACTAAATTTGTGATGAAGTATAACCTGATGTCCAAGGATAACCTGATTGTACCAATTTTGGAAGAAGAAGTGCAAAATTCAGTGTCAGGGGAGAGTGAGGCATGATGGGAATGGCAGTACAGAAGCCTGTACTGAATATAAACAAAACATTATGTACTGTATATATCATTTTAGACACTTCAATCATGTATCCTCATAGCTTTGTTTAGTATACTTTTTGTATGCTGTGTGCATTGCCTTTTAATATGGGAAATACTTTTAAGTTATTCATGAGCTGTATATTCATCAATGTGGCACTCATGGTTTTTAAATAAAAGTAGTAGTATCTGTTTATAATGCCTGTTAATAAAAGAATTTACAGTTCTCTAAAATTGCTGCTAAACAATCATTGAATCACAATCCCGAAGATGTGTCTGATTGGGTGGGAGAAAAGTGAGATTAAGATTCCACAGCAAGCCATTTTTGAATGCAGTAGTTCTATTAAGTCTTAGTTCAAAGATTATCACCTTAAACATATAGTTCTGCAGGAAGCTTCTTGCAATGTAGCTTATTCCTAATTTAGCTTTTATTTTTCTAAGATGGCTTTGGATATTTACTTTTGGATGTGCATATTCCTGTACGTGTATATCCAAATACTAATAGGATCTATAGTATTAATAATACCAAAAGGACAAATTCACTATGCTATTGAACATATATATTCTTGATATACATCTAACATCCTTTCTGGACTTGTTGTTTTGTTAACAGTGGAGGTTTGCGTACAGCAGGGGACAGGTTCTGTCCTGTTAAGGCAGACTTCTGCTGTTCTCCAGTCCACAACTTCTCTAAAGAGTAACTGTGGCAGAAAACTCAATGGTTTATTCCTGTGCATATTTATGGCAACTGCTTACAGATTATACCTCACGTAAATATTCGTGTTACACTACATAACACTGTAGCATGGTCTTTGCTTGTATTCCTAGTAAAAACATTCAAAGTACCTGAAATATCGAACCTGATTCTTTGCAAGACTTAATCATGTTTTTAACATACCTTAATGTGTTTTTCTTCATTCACCTGAATTATATTCTTTGACAGAAAAATTTGGATTCATGCTTCTGTTCCCCTATCAGATGTTTATTTCAAGTCCTGTTTGCAGATTTGCAATAACTGACAATTTCCATGAGTGCTGCTTAATTGTGTTATGTCTAGAATGATAGAATTAAATGTTTAGAGATGAATATAGCGGACATACTGCTAAGTGTACAGGAATGCAGGGTGTAAAAGCACTAGCAGTGTTCTTACGGTAATGAATTTTGCTTGGCTGTTTAAGAAGTTATCTGGTTGTTTCTCTGAGGTTGCCAGGCGCCCTCTTTTTATTTCTTTAAGCAGGTCAGAATGGGCTGACTCAGCTATCTGTAATCTACACTTTGTTTTCTATGTTATACTTACTTGGAAACAATGGAGTCCACCTATTTTTAATAAGTCTTTTTTCATAATACACTAAACATGCCTTAAACTCTATTTTTCATTATGTGAATAAAGCACACCTCAAGCAACTGTACCACCTGGATGTAAAGGGAACTTCAACAATGAGAAAACAGACTAAGCTTAAGTACTTCAACAGCTGTATTCTTCGGCAGCTCTTTGTCTCATGTTTATCATTGTATTTAATTGTCAGCAGGGTAATTGCAGGAGATGTTGTCCGAGTGAAAGTAGCTATAAAAAGTAGCTATAAACTTGCCTTGTATAGACCAGGTAACTCGATTTTGGTAGATACCTTGAAGCGTGTACTGCAGGTAGGAGGACCATAGTCTGGAGGTAGTAAAATGTATTTAGTCTTGTTACAGGCTGCTGTTGGACCATCCACGGTGTGGTTCTTGTGTAGTCACCCTGCATGCTTATATTGGCTATGGTGGCTGAGACAGGCAAAAACATGTAACGGGTGTTGCTCATTACATTTTCTCTACAAAATTGAAAAAAAAAAAATTATGTGGGGCTCAGGACTGCATTAAAATTTTAAACCTCTTTTCTTGCTCTTGTGCTTTAAGAGTTTCACTTCAAAACAAAACTCGGGAAGTTTTAATCCTGTTTATTCGCATTCAGATTTGCACTGTAAAGTTGACTTGTTATAACTAAGCTGATTTTATATAAGGCTTAAGTGAAACACTGCTTGTATTTTCCCTTGCTATTGTTTACATGAGTACTGTGTACACACATGTGCCTCAATGGTACCATATAAAACTTCAGTTAGCTTAAGCAAACCATTGATTTGTCTAATAAATATTAACAGGTTTAATTTAGGGTCTACATAATAGGGAAACTGAGACTGTCTTTGAATTATATTGTAAAAAAAAAAAAAAGGATAAAATTAAACTGTTTCTTTATCCATACTGCTATATTTTGGTAAGTGATTCTCATTTTTCATGTCGTCCAAGAACGCAGGCTTGGAAGCTAAGAGTGCTTCCAAGAGAAAGTTCGGTGCTCTCCCATCTCTGCTACAAGATGTGCTGAAGTGAAGTTGTATTTCTTCTTTCAAAAGTAGAGAAATACAATACTCATTAGCATCTTGAAGTCAGACTTGACATTTATCCAGCTCTCAAATCAGAAAATGCTGGTTCTACAGTTAAAGAGGAAGGGAGATCTGAGAAGAGAACCTTTCAGATAGCAAAGTAAGCACACTTGGACAGCACGTCACAGATGCAAGGGCATATTGTAAGCAAAGGATAACTTTCACATGACTTTTTTGTTAGTCGCTGAGGATTTTCCTGATGCTTGGCTTCGCCTATCTTGCAACAAGTCAGCCACAGTGATTTTGCTACTTTCCTTTTAAGATTCTAATTCTCTCAGATGTTGTCAAAGTTTATCTGCTTAAACAGATCAGAACATGTCACCAGACCCGTTCCTCTAAAACACTTTGCCTCTTTCAAGATATGCTTACCTGAAGTCAGGAATGTTTGCTTCTTTAATTTATACCAGCTGTCTAGGTTCTGATACAGGAATTTGGCTTTGAAAAAAACCTGAGTCCCAGCTACCACTGTTCTCTAAATTAAGCCCTAGGGAATTGGCAAGACATCAACCTGCTTTTTACCTTCACAAGATTAAAAGATTAATATACTAAGAACAAGGAAAACCTGATCAGCTTTTAATAGATGGCTGTAAGTCTAACACGCTTTGCCTTGTGAGCTGTATGGATGTGCAGACATGACTGCAAAGAAGTAATTCATCCACCTCGTTTAACCTCAGTGCGAGACAACCATAATAAAGAAAGGGGTAGCTGATTTGTAAGTGCTTTTAATGATGAGAAGCCTCCTGTCAGAAACAGAGAAAAGATCTTGGCTTTACAAAAAGAGAACAATATTTTACAGACCAGAAACAGAAATTAAGCAGCAGTTTATTGCAGCTGACCAGGTATGTAAATAAACTGTTGTGACAATCATGAGCAGGGCACAAAATTCTTTTACAGTGGATTGTTTCGCCATGCTTGTAAACACTAGAAGAAGTATTTCCTCTCCAAGCAACTTAAGAATCAGAAAGTGTGAACAGCTTTTGCAGAAGTTCATGAACAGCATCGGTTGCCTTCTCTCTCTCCTTTCTAATAGCTGCAGGGCATTTCAGTTGTCTCATACAGGTAAGGGACTTCCCTACTGCATTTCACACAGGCTCCTAATTGAAGCCCTGTTAGTGAATAAATAACTCTACTTACTTTTTTTTTTTTGTCAGAATGCACCCATACTTTAAGTTGATTTGAAATTCTTTCAAAAAAAAAAAAAAGTATGTAACATAGAGCCTGGTAAAATGAAAACTGAACAGTATGTATCTCTCAAAAAATAGGAACATACTAAAAGAAAAAATAATCTTGCTAGAGTTACTCTGAGAGCTCTTCTGATTTACAAACTTTAATTAATGGACAGTGCTGGTAACAACACTAATAAAGGCATACCTTAATGCTCTAGTTTGTGTAAGACCAGGTGATGGAACAAGTAGGTTAAAACAGAACCCCCTATACCCAAAATGCACCCTTCTTTTCTCACTTTTGCAAGTAAGATATAGTTGGCTTTCAGAATTTTTAACTACAAAGAAACAGAAGATTTTCCATCATTTGTTTTAGAAGCATTTTCAGTTATTTCTGTTTCAGCACACATGCCTGAGGAAGACGGATGGTTTATTCTGGGTTCTTCAACTAGTGCCCGGAGTCAGGTAATTCTTGTGCTGTCTGCACGCAGGCTGAGCAAGCAACTTACTCGCCCTGATTTTTCAAAGCAAGCCTTGCAGCAGCAGAAGGCTCTCAGCTCTGTGCCCACCAGGGATGAAGCGCTGGTGCTTACAATAATCTAAACAACGGGATAAGCAGCCAGTCAGTCAGACCAGCTTTCACAGTCTCCAACAGTGTCTGATTCAGTGACTTTCAGAGAGAACAGGGCAATGTTCTTTTCAGGAATTTTTCAGTCACCTGTTGAATCCAGGTAGTTTTATACACAGCGTCCTGCAGCAAGGGCTTCTACAGTTAGCTGATATCTTGGTTTGTTTCAAACCTGCTACTTACCACCTACACCATTCCCTTGATTTCTTCTATCAAAAGAAGAATGCTGAAGAATTTATTCCTTGGCTGTCCTCTCCATGCCACTCACTCTACTGACCTCCCTATTTTTGGCTCCTGTCAAGTTGACTCTTTTTTTCCCCAGGTGAAGAACTGTATTTTGTGGGTTTTTTTTTTGTTTGTTGTTCTTTGTGTTTTTTTTTTTTTTTGTTTTTTTTTTTTTTTGTTTTTTTTTTAATTTGTTCATCTGTTCCCCCCCTCCCCCCCAGTACAGAGCCTAAATATAGCCCTGTGAGGTGAAAGACAAGAGAGCCAGGAAAACAACCTAGACTGTTTCTACAGCAGGGACAACTTCACATACAGTGAGACAAATAGCATTAAAACTGAAGCTGTCCTTCACTGTATAGGAACTGGTGAGTGGGTTCAGAGGAAGCACTTCAGTATATTTACACTGCATAAAGAGACTAGAAAGAAATTCACAGAGGTAAAGCACCGCTAAAGCCGTGGGCTACTGAAACGGAATATGGCTTTACTTCGTTTTAAGAAAAGCCTTTCCTGCTAAAAGTGGGGATATTCTAGAGTGCGCCTGCAGACATCCAGAGCACGCTCAATTTCTACCCTTGTTCCCAAACAATCTCCTTCGTGCACGCCCCATTAATTGTAAGGGGAAAAGTTATTTTAAGAAGATAGTGATTTAGTTGAAGTTTTTGCGTTCTCAACAGCTCATATGAAGAGATCTCAGTTAAGTTAAATGATTCTTTTTAACCAATAAATGTATTCTAGAGAGTTACCTGCATTCAATCTAGTACTTTATGCATTGTAACTTGTTATATAAATACTTGTAGTTCAAGTTTGGTTTAGGATTCACGACTGTTAACCATCTTAAGCAGGGATACTACGTTATAAAAGGTCAGTAATTTCTTTGATATACTTTAAAAGCTTTAACCTAGAATATTCAGAATTCCTGGGTTTTTTAACCCATTTTTGCTGGTTTTACAGGTTTGACTATAGAATTACACACACCAGAGTTTCGGGTAACTTGTGAAAAATACTTTTAGAAGTAGAGCAACGTATTTCCACGTTGCACAAGACCAGCTGTTACCCCATTTTTAATACGCCAGTTGCTTGGCTTTCTGCCAGAGGCAGACATAACATGTATTTTTGTAATTTTATTTTTCCACGGAGGAGATCCCTGCTACTGCGTGATGACCACGACCTGCTGCTCACAGAGGCACGTGCTGCATGAGACGGCAGTGGCCGGGTCGGGCTCTGTAGGGAACACCCAGCCCAGCGCTCTGCCCATTGGCGGGGGGACCCTCCTCCACGTGGTGCCCCCAAACAGGGAACGAACACGAGGGCTCGCACCCCACATCTGTGACCTTGAGCTGCTGGTGGGAAAGCAGGGAGAGAAGCCTTGGCAAAAATGGATTCCTTACTGTGCCGACTACCACAGGTACTCCTGCGCTCCCATCGCTGCCCGCGGTGTGCACCACCCTCCTGGCATATATTTGGCTCTTAAAACAGTCACAATTCAGAACTATTTTGCCAGGCTGCCAGCATTTTTCTTAAGAAATTCAAGTGAGAAAATAGAAGCTGCCCTTTTCAACAATGTGCTATGGGAAAAAAGTTGAAGGAACGTTTCCAGCTCGAGGGCTGGAATTCCTCAACCTCCAACAAATTCCAAACCTGCTACAAACAGTTGTTGTAGTTGCTCTTCCAAAGTGAAAAATAAACAACAAGCCTGCCTACAACAATTTCATAATGAAATTGGGAAGCAGCTCCAAAGCAATAATTATTTCACGTTCCCACAATGACAATCGTGCAAGTGGAACGGGCTTCCCCTGTCCCCTCCCCTTGTAAAGATAAATTGGAATAGCACTACAGCTTTTTACTACATTGGCTTATCATAGCAAGCGTAACTTGTTTCTTTCATGAGTTACTTTTTGCTTATTGAAATAAGCAGCTTCTTTCCGCACAGCTCCCCACCACAGAGACTACAGTCTGACTCCCGCCATCCCGGTCATCTCCCCGGGTGCTCGTTTGGTGTCAGTTACCGACACATTTCTGTCACTGCATTGATTTGCCCACCGTGTTTAGTGCCAGCATCTGCCCCTGTGGACAGGGAGACTCCCCTGGCGGCTGGCGGGATACCACACCAGGGGAGTGGGGTGCTGCAGTTCAATGTATTCACATTTCTCTCAACATTTGCGGTACTTGTCTGCGTGTGTTGCACTGCAGACGTCGACAGAAATGTTGTGAATACGTGTTCTCAGTTCTGTTCTGATTTCTCATTTTGACCAAGTTATTTTCCATTAGCTTTTGCTTCTAAAACTAACTAAAAAATGCATTTTTATTTAGAATCACATTTATCTTTTGAAGATGTGTTTTTATTCAGCTTCTCCTCTGTAAAACATAATTTCAAGACAGCAGCACAAAAATAATTCCTGTTCGCAGGAGCCCTGCCCGTGTTAGCCTCCCTTAACGCAGGCAACTCCTCCCCACGGTGGGGATGGAAGCACAGCAGCTTCATCCTTTCCTCTGAACATTCCTTCTGGTATTTGATGCAGTTGAATACACTTCACGCAGTGTGAGATACATTTAGCTGAGAAATTTTTTATATATACATCAGCATATTTGTATACAGCCTATCATCTATTGCCTATTAAGTTTAACCTACTACTTCCTCCTATGTATTATCAACATCATTGTGCACCTCGCTGTCAATGCTTCTTAGCGAGTTTCTCAAACTACTTTTTCATAGACTGCAAGTTATCTTGCAAAGGGTGAGTGATTCTTAGTTGCCACTCACGAGTAGATTATGAATAGATCATTATACAAGCTATACGCTTGGACAGCTTTTGCCTTACATGTACAAGGAACCCTGGTAAAACCTGCATAGGTGAAATAACATTACAGGTGCAAGTGTCTGCCTAGAGCCTCCAAAGGTTTTCTGTACATACCAAGTCTGAACACAGCTTAAATTATTAATATTCTAGTGTAAGACACATTTCTCTAGGCTTTTGAATTTATGCAAGGCAAGTGAAGTAAAAATTACATTAAAACTTAACAACAACTAGATAGTTAATTTTTCTTTTTTCCCCCACCAATATTTACAACACCCTTAAAAAAAAAACAAAACAAAACCAAAACACACACACACGAAACCAAACACTCCTCCAGTTTGTGGAAAATACTAAACATCTTCATTCCTTTCTCTCTTACACAATTCAAACTGCCACTGTTCGCAGCATTTACTTCCTTCCTTGTCAAAAGCATTAACAAGTTATCAGAGCACCCAGTCACGTAGTTATTCTATTAAAGAGACGGAAAACCAAATTATTTTACAGTAGTATTATTACAACAGTAGGATTAACACAAAGAAACAGACAAAAATACAAAACAAGTCTGGGAAGAGTCATATGATTATACCAATGCATTTAAAGTAGTATGATTTAAAACAAACACATTTGTGTGAGTTATGTACATGTCCATCTGATGCAGTTACTTACTTTATCACATACATGTGACCTGAGTGACTCCATCTTCCTGGTCAAACTGTCCATCATCCAGTTCCCTTAATACTCCATCACTGCTACTGAATCCTGGAAAGCCTCCATACTGGGAGGATCCCTCCTTGATCCAACATTGTTTAGAAGGAGACAGATGAAACTCATCAGGTGGTTGTCCAATTTCTATAGGGCGAGAAGTAGCTGTGTCTAATCCAACGCTTCTGCTGGAGACTTTGCCTTTTTCCTCCCCAATAACTTGTCTTAAGGATTTCTTCTGAAATACAAGAGGATGTTTAAATGTTAGCATAATTTAGGAAAAAAAAAAGCCAAACACTTTGCAATGAGTCACGCATGGATTTAATATGAGCTGCATTTTAACATAAGGCAGCATTTAACGCTCCAGTTTAAACTATGAACTCCTCTGAAGAAAACACCTCCATCAGATAAAAATTTATTTGTGGAGAACCAAAAAAATGTAAGAGAGACAAAGAAGGTACAAGACAGTCAACATCCAACACAGCACAAATGAATGCTCAGATGAAGTACTCCAACAGGGCTTGATTCTTACGTAGTGCTTGGCAGCTCTGGAATGATTTACAAGTCTTAAACCATGCTAAAATCAGCTGTTTGAGAAAAGTGTTATTTTTGTGCCTAATGTACACGTCTAACATACCCTGACTGTGATACGTTCTGCCATACGGCACACACACATGCTGCCCTTTCCGGTGCTCTGCAGGGATGAATGCTGGAGGGTGGCACTGCTCCTGCCAACAGCTTCCTCTCAGCCCAGAGGGGTGGGAGGGCCGGGCAGTGGTGGACACGCAGCTGACACAGCTGCCCCATCGCCAGCTACCCCTGTAGGCAGACGCTCACTCGCCTGTCTACCTGCCACCATGTACAACATCTGCATAGCGCCCTCATCTGCAAGCTGCTCTGAAAGTCAGTGCATGTTGATCACTTCCCCAACACAGCACTGTCCTGGAGCTTCAACAAGAGTGCAGGATTTGATAAAGACGTGAATTAAACTCCATTGACATTTAAGCTCATTAAGAATGTGATCTGACCACATCAGAGGACTGAAGATTTCCCACTGATCCATCTCATGGTGACACCGCAATGCTTTCCCATCTTTCCAGTTCTGCCCGTAAAGGCCTTCAGAGGCCTCCTCAGATAACAGAGAGTTCCCCGAGAATTGTGTTCAATCCACACAGTGGATCTACACAGACGGAAGTCAGCAGCTGTCCTGTACAGTAGTCTGAGGGGAGTCTAATAGAGACCTTGCACAGGAAGAACTCGGTATGAATACAATCTGACATTGGTACTGGGATCTCCCAACATGCTTCTTGTTGAAGTGATGGCTGCCAGTGTCAAAAAGAAAAATAAGCAGATTGTGATTTATGCGAACAACAGACCCGTCAGACTATGCTAAGGGTCAGACTATTTGTGAGGCATCACAAATAAATAAAAGGTTTATTTTATGTTAGCATCAGGAGCTAGCCAAGGCACTTGAGTGTGTGATGATGCAGCACCTCCCGAGGCTGTGTCAGTGCCTCGGGTCACAGCAGAGGAGCACCGTCGGGCAGGCAGAAGTGCCCTGGCTCTCTGCCTAGCGCCTTGCTGTCAGCACAAGCACTGCTAAACCAGGAGATGCTCTGCCAGGGGACACAGCCCTGTCCACAGAAGGAGGACGTCTAGCTAAGAAGGAATCCAGCCTCAGCACAGAGCTGCGTATGAGCGGGTAAGAGACACAAGCACTCTTGCAGCAGGATTTGCAAATGCAAACATTTTAAAAACAACACCACCCCACAACTGGTTTTGCCATGCTCTTGCAAGTTCTGTGCCCCCGTCCTATACATCACGAAGTTTTTTTTCTCAAACCCTTCTGAAACTATGAAAACAATGACCCTTGTGGCTAAAGGAAATGTATTTAGGGAAGCTGCTACAGGAGACACTGGGAAATTAGACTAAGGGGAAATAGTGTTGTCTCAGGAGAAACAGAAGGAAATAAGCTTCGCCTGGATGCCACAGTAAGAGGAAGGAGAAGTCCGCCTAAGGGAAATAAAGAAAAAAACCAACAGAAAACTCTCAAGCACTGTGTGGTTCAATCTTGGATCTCCTCTCTGAACCATTTCCTTAGAAAAACAAATGGTATGTGATAAAGAACCCACTAAGAGAGTATACCCCTTCTAATTCAAGAGGCCTTTGAACCATTATATAAATTGTAAGCCAGGTCATAACGCACTATCCCATGAATATACAAGAAAGCAGAGAGATGAGCTGTGAGGACGTAAAATACACCCTCAGAAAAGAGACCCTGTGGGAATAAGAGATCAGGTAACAGGTTTTTCCCCCTAAACTCTTACTAAAGCAGAACTTCTTAGAAATGGCAATGCTAACTTCGACCCAACAGTTAAAAAAAAGAAGTCCTGAGTACACAAAGCAGCCCGTACCCAGTCGTGTCATTCTCCAGAATGCAAGTGACACAGGTCCCAACAGCTGGACCTGCTTCTGGGGCAAAGCTCCTGCCATGGCCAGAGCCCGCTCCAGAGAGCTGGGGAGCGATGGGATCAGGGCTCCAGGGAGCTGGTAGTTAAGTGTTTGAGAAGGCCTGTGTGAGGCTGCTTTCTTATTAAGATTCAGTTAACCAGAGAGTCTTGTGGATTTCCCATTTTGACTGTCTCACAGGTAGCATTCTTCTCAAGGTATCCAAGCTGCAAACACGCTAAGGGTACGCTTAAATGAACATAAATTGTGATGCAATTTTTTTTTGGTGAACTTAAAACATTTTAGAGGTCATGAGTATTTCTGTGTTTCAAAAACATCATAAATTGCGGACATGACATTTTTTTAAACCACTTTAATATACTTTGAACATCAATGAAAAGATATGCAATACAAACAAAAATGTCACGCCCAACAATATAACATCACAGGCATTTAATGTTTTTCCTGAAATGTGTTCAAGTGTTTGATAAAACTGTTCAGCTCTATAATCACTGTCCAGGGGACATTTTAAATAAACTTATTAAAATTTCTAGAGCAAAAGGTAGTGCTTTCAGATTCCAGGAGCTTGTTTTGCACCTGAAATCTAGCTACTCAATGCAAAGCTAGCATGACTTTCTATACCAGTTAGGTATTATTTAAAAAGCTATGAATTTCAACTGTCATGAAGATAATATGCTGTTTGCCAATTCAAACATTTTGGTAAAAAAAGCACTGAAGTAAAAAGATTGAAATTTAGGGGAAAAATAACATAATTGGAAAAACAGAAGGAAAATGTTACTCTGCTAAACGTTTCAGCTTCAGCCTGCACTACCTATTTATCCCATGCTAAAATGACCTCAGCATACTGAAATTTCCTGGTGGAGAAGTAAAATATTCACTGGTACTTAATGAGCATGTTTAGATACTAAGTTTGTTCAGATTCTAAACACTGTAATCCTGATCTAAGTGGCTACAAATCAACTATTTCTTGTTTGCTTGCAGTATGTTGATGCTTAAGTCAAAGGTTTCCTGTTACAACAAAGTAAAACAATGGCTGCAAAACACACAACCTGTTCTATTTGTATAAATCAGAGATTGTAAAGGTCATTCAGCTGCTGATCAGCTCCTAATTTGCTGACAGAATTTAAACTGCAAGCATAATGCTTCCCATTTTTAATTTAAACTACATCTCAAAGATTCATCAGTTCCTCAGACTGGATGTTTTTACAGAACTGGTTTGTATTATGTCTCTTGACAGAACCCAGTTTTAACCGTTCTACCTTGTGTCCTGTAGTTATGCTGCCTTTTAAGAGATGCTTATAGCTAGAAACAACATGCCTTAGCAAGGAAAGTGTATTCACATCAGGAGTCCATGCCCTTATTATATAGTATTAAAAAAGTAGGGAAGCATCAGGAAATTGTCACAGTAGGCAAAGGCAGGAGAATGAGGAACTGCCCACTGTAGGAGAAGACCAGGCTCAAGACCATCTGGGGAACCTGAAAGTGCACAAGTCCATAGGGACCTGATGAGATTCATCTGTGAGTCCTGAGAGAACTAGCAGGTGAAGTTGCTAAGCCACTATCCATCATATTTGAGAAGCTGTGGCAGTCCGGTGAAGTTCTGACTGACTGGAAAAGGGGAAAACATAACACGCATTTTTAAAAAGGGAAAGAGGAAGACCTAGGGAACCACAGGCCAGTCAGTCTCACCTCTGTGCCCGGCAAGATCATGGAGCAGATCCTCCTGGAAGCTATGCTAAGGCACATGGAAAATAGGCAGGTGATTGTGACAGCCAATATGGCTTCACTAAGGGCAAATCATGCCTGACAAATCTGATGGCCTTCTATGATGGCATTACAGCAATGGTGTATAAAGGAGAGCAACAGATGTCACCTACCTGGACTTGCGCAAAGCATTGGACACTGTCCCACACAACATCCTGGTCTCTAAATTGGAGAGTTTGATGGATGGACTCAGTGGATAAGGAATCGGCTGGATGGCTGCACTCAAAGAGTTGCGATCAATGGTTCAATGCCCAAGTGGAGACCAGTGACAACTGGTGTTCCTCAGGGGCCAGTATTGGGACTGGTGCTATTTAACATCTTTGTTGGTAACATGGACAGTAGGATTGAGTGCACCCTCAGCAAGTTTGCTGACGACAGCAAGCTGTGTGGAGTGGTCAATGCACTGGAGGGAAGAGATGCCATCCTGAGGGACCTGGACAGGCTTGAGAAGTGGGCCTACGCCAACCTCATGAAGTTCAACAAGGCCAAGGGGAAGGTCCTGCATGTGGGTCAGGGCAATCACAAGCACAAACACAGACTGGGCAGAGAATGAATTGAGAGCAGCCCTGAGGAGAAGGACTTGGGGCTGTTGGTTGATGAGAAGTTCAACATGACCTGGCAATGCGTGCTCACAGTCCAGAAAGCCAACTGTATCCTGGGCTGCATCAAAAGAAGCGTGGCCAGCAGGTCGAGGGAGGTGATTCTCCCCCTCTACTTTGCTCTGGTGAGACCCCACCTGGAGGACTGTGTCCAGCTCTGGGCCCCCAACATAAGAAGGACATGGACCTGTTGGAGTGAGTCCAGAGGAGGGCCACAAAGATGATCAAAGGGCTGGAGCCCCTCTGCTATGAGGACAGGCTGAGAGAGTTGGGGTTGTTCAGCCTGGAGAAGAGAAGGCTCTGGGGAGACCTTATAGCAGCCTTCTGGTACCTGAAGGGGGCCTACAGAAGAGTTGAGGAAGGACTCTTTATGAGGGAGAATACTGATAGGACAAAGGGTAACAGTTTCGAACTGAAAGAGGGTAGATTTAGATTAGGTATTAGGAAGAAATTCTTCACTGTGAGGGTGGTGAGACACTGAAACAGGTTGCCCAAAGAAGCTGTCAATGCCCCATCCCTGGAAGTGTTCAAGGCCAGGCTGGATGGGGCTTTGAGCAGCCTGGTCTAGTGGGAGGTGTCCCTGCCCTTGGCAAGGCGGGTGGAATTGGATGATCTCCAAGGTCCTTTCCAACTCTTAGCCATTCTATGGTTCTATGAAGTTACGACTTTGATAATTACTGACATAAGGTTTTATATATTTACAATACTGATATAAAAATTATGTTCCAAAACATACTTTCAGAAACGTATTAGGAAAGAACGTAAAGACTACGAAGTCAGGCATGAGAGCAGGGATCAGAAGCTTTGAAAGATAAAAGCCGAAGATGCTTGGAACGCGGGGAAATTAAAGGAAAAAACGTATGATGAACTGGCAGAATTTAGAAGAGGAGATTAAGACATTGGGAAGGGAGACTACACAGAACATTTAATAGAAAAAAGCAGAAGCTCAAATTTTGTAAATGAAGAAATAAATTATAGATAGTATACAAGAACTAGCTGGGAACTGAGATGGTGATAGAGATGAAAAATAAAACAGGATTTTAATTGTGCATGTTGAATGCAGTTCTTCCAGGCATGGAAGTCATTATCAGAGGACACAGTGAGAAGGAAGTTAGGCTGGAGACAAGCAAAAGCCTGGAGAAGAACAAGATGGAGAGCATATTTTAGGAACATTGAGTGGAGGAAAATACAGATGATAGTAACAGTCTGGATGGGAGGTAAAAAGGGCAGAGAAAGATCAAATATGAACGCAAGACGTTTAGAGACTCACAGAACTATTTATACAGATGGAGAAATAAGAGACTAGGTGTCACTGCTTTATGGTAGTATATAATACCATGAATGACTGGGTTCCTAAAGTTACTACTCTGGTGCTGGACATTAGTGAAAGTGTTGATAGTTTTCATAGCTGCTTAAGACCATCACATGAAAGCCATGTTGATTAAGAAAAGGTTGAATGGCCATTGAAAAACAGAAATAACAAAAATTAAAGATCCATCATGGGATGTTGAAAGACTTGGCAAAGAAGAGCCCACCAGTTCATCCCTTCTCTGACAATGGCAGGATTTACTCTAGCCCTATGTGGGTGCAATAACTCTTGTGAGCTTGACTCTGAGCAGGATGTGGTGACTGACAGTTACTTAATCCTCAGACTTTTATATGACTATTACAGGAGCCTCACTCAAAAGGGACAAGGAGTTGTTGAAGTCCAAGTGCAGGAATTTTAAATCCTTGATCTGTCACACGTTTTCAAGCAGCAACAGCTAACAGCCGTTCACCCTGTTAACCTCTGGATTACAGTACCCTTTGCACAGTTTGACACTTACATTCTTCTATAAGTGTGAAAGTAGATGTTTTGGAGGTCAAAATAAAATGTTTTCTTTTTCATGGGCAACAGATTCAGGATTTGAATCCGAACATTTAAGACTTCCTGAAGACTTCTAAAGAAATACTTAGAGCATAGACAACCACATCCACCTGACACACAGTAATTTCTTAGCACAAAACAGGTTTTTAGCATGCTTATGCTTTTCTCTATGGCTTAATTTAAGAGGTACATGGCTAAGAAAAAAAAAAAACCACATGAGTTCAGATGCAAAAGCCCTCTACAAACTTGAACTCTTTTCAAGTGAAAACCTCTTCTACCACTTTTTTCCCCCCATTAATTTTGAAGTCTAGTTTGTATCTGTACCTAATCATTATGTGAAGTACCAATTTGCTTGATTAATACCATAAACATGTTACTCACCTCTGGTGTCTGGACAGCAGAATTCCACATAACAGGTCTCTGTAGAAAAACAACTTGCTTTGTGGCCAGATTTCCCTCACTAAAAATTTAAAGAAAATTCTTTCAATATTTTAAAGGCAATAATAGTCCCTGTAACACGTTCATACCTTTCAGAGTCAACTGTAAATTGTGTGTACGTAAGTCCATGAGTGAGAAGAGGACAGACTACCAAGCGTTAACTTGTTTAACTCCTAAGCAATTCTGTAATCACAATTAAAAAAAAAAGAAGCATAGAGCTGGATTAAGGTATTGCACAAGAAAGTAGGTATAGAACAAATATTTGTGATGCTATGATTACAGTTATTTAACATGCCTGCTCTTAAAAGTTTAAGTACCAGAGTTCCGACTTTCAATTAAAGTCTGCACCTTTATGTCTGAAGTAAACCTCAAGAAGTCATTCTTTGATCTATTAGATCAAATCTATCTCTCTTCACTATCAAATACACAACAACATGTTACTACCTTCAATGCCACAACAAATAGGCCCAATCTCAATAGATCCACAGCTTCAACAAATACCTGAATACTTCATGGTATGAAGCTTAGGAAGTAACATTCTTTACTGCTAACTAAAAGACGGTTTCCAGTTGTAACATGCCATTTAACTGACACAGCAGGACAAGCTTGCTGTCTCACCACTTACGGATAAAAGGACTCAGCTCAGTTTTTAAAAGCTCTACATCCACAATGAGATAAACGACACTGGCTGTTCTGTACATGGGAGGTACATGCATGGGAAGGACAAGAGAATGAAGTAGTAAGATAAATAAAGGATTAAAAAAAAAAGAGGAACTTCAGTTTTTAGTCCTGGAACTTTTACAAATGTTGATGCTGTTGTGGTAGATACAATTTAAAGCAGCACTGTTTCAAAAGGAAATACTTTTAGAAAAATAGATGTGAAAAGGAGAAGTTGTTCCTCAAGACCAAATAAAATGTTACTGATAGGATGTTTCAAAAGTGTAACACTCTTAGTAATGGTGATATGGCCTCTTGAACTTTTTATGTACCTATTTTCATCACCTTTCCATCAAAAAGACAGGTCAGCATATTGATTGCATGTGTACGACAAAGCCCAACTCTGTGGCACTGAAAGAGTGCAAGAATTGCAAGACCAGAGCTCTAGGATGGGAAGGTTTAAAAAAAATCCCTGTGCTCTTCTAAATGTCAGATACTACATTTTGATAAACGCTTCTTTTCCCCCCAACTCCTACTTCTGGGTGGTATTCAACAAGATCTTTATGCATATAAAGGAAAGATATTGAAATACTTTGGCAGAAAAATGACTACAGATTTAAGAGCGCACTAAAGAAAAGTAGCAAAATAGAAACACAAGAGGCATGTAGTGAGTTCATTTGAGGTATTTATAATTCCATCTATTCTATCAATCGTAAAACAGTATTATTATGCATACCATTATGGAAAGAATTACTAAAATAATGTAATCTTGTATTCAGTATGGATATGTCATAATCCTAATAACCACAAACAAAGTTGAGATAACGGATTCATGTGTTACGCCAGGGCTAGGACTGATAGAATTAGTTTATATTTAACATTTGGGATTGCTCCAAGGAAAATCCTACGAGATCAGGAAGAGCATGTTATAACAGTGTGCCCCAGCAGAGCTCCTGGAAGTAAGCTCTGAGAAAATACCCCAAACAGCACTATTCCCAGCATACTCAGCTACATCTAAGCAATAGTCAGTGATGATGGCTTTGTGATGGTGTTTGGCCCCTCACAATCTTCCTTTCAGTCCAGCTGAACTCAGGTCATGGCATATCTTTGCATGTCTTCCCTTGGATGAGAAGAGAGAACTATCTTAAACTCCAGCTTGTGGGGGAAACGAGGCAGGAGAAAGGACTCATTAGTTTCCTTAAGTTCGCAAGGTTTCCCGCTCTGAGAGTCCCTACCTCACTATTTGCATTCATTAAAAAAAACATGTTAGACCGTTATGTCATGACAAGGAAATTGGCAATCCTGTAACCTTGTTCCACATGGCCAGGTATCTCTCCCTGCCTCAGTTATGTCTGTTTTGATAATATCAATTAGGAAACCTCTCTCGGGCAAGAAGGCTGAGCAGAGTCCCTGGCATCAGGAAGAGCCTACGACTTATTTTGTAACAGTGTCTGCATTCCTCCAGAGAAATGAAAAAGCCCAAACATTAAGACACAGCTTGTACAAATTCTACTAGAACAGAGAAAGGACATGATGGTGAGTGGACAATAAGTAAATTAACAATTTTCTAAGTCTGACCTTATTAAAATGCCACACACGACAAAGCAGCTATGAGCTTAATTCACAAAGAACTCAATGACACTGGGATTTCCACAGAATTTAAATGAGAAAAAAGTGCTTAGAACAAGCCACTCCACAGCTTCCCTCACGTTTCCACATTCCATCTTTGCCTCATAAGTCGGGGCATTTTGAAAACTTAGGTTAAGTAGTTTGTCGTGATAAATTAATACCCACAAAGTCAGTGTTTTTGCACTGCATTTGCCTGCCTGCTCTGCAGCGCTCGAGGACAGTCTGCCTTGCCCATTTTCAGGGACTACAGTAATCAGTGAGGGGAAATACAGGTCACCGCAGAGTAAGGCCACTGAAGCCTTCTTCCTGTCTCTTCTTTTAAGAGGGATGAAGAGCAACAGAGACTCTATTGTTAAAACACCAGTGATTTGTTTGTCTGCTCATGCTGTATGGGCAAGGAATTTGTTCTCTTATTATCTGTATATATTTAATAAGTCCCCCAAAACTACCATCAAGCTAGAAGTTAACTATTACTGCCAGCGGCTCTGATTTTTACAGGTCTATTTTTTGTGTGTGACCATTTTATAGACAAAGCACTTCAAATTAAGCTTAGACAAAGTTTTGTGAGAAATGAACAAAAGGAGCAAGACAAATTCTTTTAAGCCTTTTTTTTTTTTTCTTTTTGCATTTCCCAAAATAAAGTTTTGCACCCCTTTGGAGTTGCCCAGGATCTGGGCTTTCAATCGCAAGACACACACCAGCTTGGGATAAACCAAAGACTTAAAGGATCTGTTTAATGAAAAAGTTAAAAAAACCCTAGAAATAATTCTAATTTTAGACCACAAACATGTATGAAACTCTACAAGCTCATGATCATATCATATTAGTAACTGCAGTAGCACTAAGTTACCAGCAAAGTATTTTCTAACTTTCCCCCACAGTCACTAGATTAAACTCTTAAAAGGACTATTAATTTTATCCTTGCTATATGGCTTCTGAACTTGGCTTAATTATCGTGAAATTCTTGTCTTGAAAACATTTACCTATAAATAAGAGTTGTATATAATGCTGGAGGCTCTTTTGGTCACTAATATTATTTGTGGCTCGCTCTTATATTCTTTTTTGTCAAAAAAATTCTTTAGTGACTGCTGACAAAATTGAAATAATGAAGATATGGATGGATACAGCAAACATTGCATCATATGCCCATTTTTTCATAACCCTGGAAAAAGCATCACTGACAGAAAAAGGGAACTTCTGTGCCATTTATAGTGTGCTGACCAAAAAAAAAACAACCCAAAAAACCAAACCAAAACTAAAACCCCAAACCTCACAGTGCTTATTTTTCAAAACAACATTGCACAAAAAAAAGCGCAACTCTGCATGTTTCAAGAATATGACATCTATCATTGCTCTATTTGTAACTGCAAAGATAACATTTCTCAAGGAAATGTTTCCTGCATCCAAGATGACTTAGCTCTTGAGGTAGGAGTTAAAAGACTAAATAACCCTACGGAGTGCTGCCCCTGCCTGAAATGGGACAGTGACCCATGACATTCAGCTATCACGCGGCATGACACTCCGTGCAATAGGATATTTTATGGAGAAGAATATCTGTAAAAAAGGAAAAATTCAACCAACTACAAAACCATGCAGGAACAGGCATTACAGCCTGGCATTGTTTGGGTTTTTTTGTGTGTTTTTTTTTTTTTTTTTAAAAACTGTTTCAAATCCTAACCATGTAAAAACCCAGAAAGGAACACATCAGTGCATGACAACCCTCACACACCCCAGAACCTGTTAGACTGTTGGTCAGGCACGACAGAAGTTTCGCAACAGATAGAAGAGGAAAACAGACTAGAGCAAAATATAAAGGTGAATAAAAACGGGGAGCAGGCTGCCCTGTTAACTTTTTATTGTTAAATAGGATTTTCTTTACTTTGTCAAATTTTTTTTTTAAAAAAATATGAAAACATTAATTTGCCAGATTGTCCCAAAATGTTGCTCATTTTGTTTGTTCACTGTTTCTGAAGCCTGTTAATATTCAGGATGGGTTTTGAGGTCAGAGTTCCAAGTCTGGGAAAAGAACAGCTGTTCAGCAGCATACAGTGTCTGTCTTTACTAAAACATTTAACTTGCATTCCTGGGATAATCCACCACCACAGTAATGGTATCCTTCATATCAGACACATAGTAACCACCCAGGAATTTCTTCTCCTTTTTAAATGCTAACATCAACACCTAAAAATAGTATTTATCAATCAGTAATTAGCCTATTAGGATAGAAACACATTCTTTTTTGGTCTCTTAAGAATTCTTAATTAGGAATTCTCGTTCATGGGCTTTTTATTTTTTTTAAAGAAAAGCTGTGTATTAGACACATGACAGGCACACAAAACATGATTCATCTTATTTCTGAAAATATCTCACAAGCCACATTAGGACAAGAAGAATTAGACAATTCATGCAGACACCTACCCAACCCTTTAGGCCAGAAAAATGCTTTTTATTAGTCTAGTGTTAATACAAAACGAATCCAACTTCAGATTTGGCCATGTTACAATCCCCTTTTACATGATCACAGCTACTAATGGACTGGTTGTTTCACATCTAGGAAGCAATGTGGCTTCAGACATCTAGTGCAATGCAAGTATCTCGCTGGTATATTACCTTCTTACCAGTTCAAGGAACCGGTCCAGTCTAATGAATCTGTTCACACTTCCTACAGCACTTTTTCCTATTCATTTTTTTTATTAGTTACAGCACTTAGCTTCTTTTAAATGGCCATGCCTTTGCTGTGCAATCTGCAAGGTACAAGATAGCATCATTTTGCCTGCTGTAAGCATAGATACTCTGAGTGGTTGACCAGCAGCTGCTCAAGACAATGTTGTCCCTGCTGTCCAAACCCTACAGGGGCGGCGTACAGTTACACTGACTCTGGGACAAGAGAAGTTTGAGGTTAACACACCTCTCTCATCCTATAACCCGCAGTGCACCATGACTATCAAAAATCTTTCTCTCCCATTGTTCACTCACATCCTTCAAGAAGTAGATCCAGATCCTGAAGGCTTACTCTCCAGCTCTCAGATCTGGCCAAAAATTTCAGCCGTTTATAAAACCCAGGCTCAGCGGTTCACGTACCCTTAGAAGACATCATGTTCAAAGCTAACACACTTAAGACTACAAAGTTTTGTTGGAAGAAATTAAAGGATAAGCATTTTGTTTCATATTCTGAAAACTGCTTCTCACTGGAGCAGAAGCTTTACAAGTTCAGAATTTCCTAAGTTTCGTTAAGTAAACGAAACATACAGAGACCCTTAAAAACAGCAGAATGACATATTCTTTTACCACAATTTCTTCTGTCTTTGCATTTAACCAGTTGGTTAAAATAAACTATTAAAAAAAAAAAACAGCCAACACACCCCAACATCTATTTCCTGACTAGAAAAACCTCCTTCTCACATGGGTGAGTTGATTCAATTATGCCAAATCACTTGAACAAAATTCCACTTTCTTGGAGCAGTTCTCTTAGAACCTTTCACTCGCATCCTTTTTCACACTGTCTTGATTTAATACAGTGAGGTCTGGATCCCCAGATTACTCAAGTCACCCACTCTTTCCATTGTCCTTAATGGGCCCTAAGCCATGCCTGAGTAACATCTGTTTGTTTTCAAACCTTGGCAATCTTAATTTAATGGGAGGATAATTAAAAAAAAAAGAGAAAGAAAAAAGGCTTATGCTTATGTTTCACTTGTCATTTTTAAGCTTGATACCAGGAAAAAAGCACAGTACTTTTTTTGGTTAAAAAAAGACCAAAAAACCAAAACCTGAAGCCTTGTAGGGGATCCAGGTCTGCTATTTAGCTCTTATGTATATAAAACTCCCTCAGTCGACAAAAGAAATACTACAAAAAGGGAACTGAAATCCAGTAGTTTGGTACTATATTTGCAATTATGTCTCTATTAAAGAGGAGAAACAGCCCAGTAACTTGCTGGATTAGCACATTCTCTTCCCTAACTTGCAATAAATACTGCACGACTCTTGTGACAACATGACTTCTTACCTAGTCTAAACCAGTCACTCACTAAGGTCCTAGATTAGTCAAACATTTCAATGCTTGTTCAAATCTGAAGCATATGAGTAGCCCCATTGCTACCCGCGGACTGGGTATGTGATTAAAAAGTTTCTTAAATAAAATCTTCAATGTTTAGATATAAACAATGTATTTTAAGTTGAGGATTATTGGTCTAGTTTGAAATTCACTTAAGTCAATCGTCCTAAAACTGTGGAAAAAGAAGATTCCACCATAATGCTACTCAACTCATGTTGTATGCAGTTAACATTATTAGCATTTTTCTTCCTTTTACATTTAAGTATGCAAGTAATGACTTAATAATTTTGAGATGTATACACCAAAACCACTGTAAGCTATTGTTTGGGTACCTGTCATGTCGTACAATAGGTGTAGGCAGGACACAGGTCAGGAGCCATCCAAACTCAGCCAGCGTGTGCAACAAAGGTCCATAATCTGTTTTAATTTCACACCCCTACATTAATAATTATAAAAAGTAGTAAAGAGACTCTGTACAGATTTTATTTGCATTTCTACACAAACTAAAACAACTCCCCTCTAATTTATAACAAGACAACATCAAACTGTGTTGTTTAGCACAGATTCACTATTTCAAACTGAAAGCAATGTGAGAAGTTCAAGACTACAGAAGACTAGGAAGACAGACAGAACGTATTAACTTCAGGTATGAGCCCTGATTCAGCAAGACATTCAAAAGCACATCTCACTTGTTAAACTTGTCATGTTGCTACGGTAATGCCTAAAACTTTAAACACCATAATAGGTGCCTCAGTTGATAGATTTAGGTTTTTACTTCTCATTTGAATAACAAGCATCTCCCCTAATTATACACTTAAGTTTTTCGGGTTTGGTGGATGGTTTTGGTTTGTTTGATCTTGTTTTTATATATATGTCTTAGTTTTATGCTGTTTCTTTTCACATCGGTCAATGTATTTACTACCGAATATTTCAAGAGTAAGCCCTTAGTATCATCCAACAACAATTACTTTCAGGTGTCACTAATTCATACCAAAAATCTTAATATTAAAAAATTGAACAGTTTTATTGCTGGACCATGCTACAGCAGTACATGCAAGTTTATTAGGAAAAATGAAGTCTTTCATATTTAGCAGTAAAATTTTACTATGAATACACATATGAAAGCCATGCTCAATCAATTCACTATCAATTTTTTCTTGTCTGTTTCTAGTTTTCACTATTTTCTTCCACTTTTTATTTAAAAATACTTCAGCACATTGTCAGTGGAGCTGCACTTGCTGAAATCATGTCTAAATTGGTCTTTGGTCGTTGTATTTGTTGGTATGAGCATTTGTGTCAGGCCAGAATCCCTGAGACATATTTCTTTTATGCACATTAACCAATGGCCACAGGCCTGATGTCATTTTTATGATTCAAGGCTTTAGTTTAGCTTATTGCAGGTGGCTTCACATAAACCATCCTGCACGTTTATCAGACACTGGTAAGCAGTCCAATGAAAAAACAAAGAAAACTATAAGTAGGAAATTGCATTGCTAAATAATCACCAATTTACCTCAATGACTGTCCATTGTTCAACAACTATTGCATCATTTCCTTTCCTGTTAGAACCTGGAACCCCAGCACCCTCTTCTTCGTAGATAAATAATCCTTCTAAAGATTTGGGCAAATAGTCTCCTGTGAACATAAAGACAAATATAAACTGAAATATAAAGTTTCAGGTTGGTATCTTACTGAGATGTACACATGGGCTTGTTTTCTCTCATTGAACAGTCCTCTAAAATAAAATGAACTAAGACAGCAAATAACTCAAATTTGTGGTTATTTCTACATCTAGTTAAACCTGATGAAGTATGCAAGTCAATTTATTATTCATATCCCTTTTTTCTATACAAATTGAACTACGAACCATCTCATTTTCTCAAAAGCATTAGCTACTTCCACGCTCAAATCTGAATTCCAATTTCTGTATTCAACATATCCCTCGCAGCCGATAGGCACAAACCCTCAGCTTCAGTTTTGTATGCCCGACAATAAATGTGGCTTTTGGCATGGTGGGAGAGTGCATCAGGACAAATGAAGCATGAAGCGCTAAGCCTAGCTACTGTTACTTAAATAAATACGTAAATGGCCACAGGAAGAGCCTGAAACAGAAGCAATTGTAGGAAGATTCCTGATGGGAAGGAAGTTTCAGAGCACAACTCCCTGACTCACTTGTTGAAGCCTGACAGCATCCGGCTGGCCCAAACTAAAACTGTGCATCAAATATTCATTCATTTTCTGGTTTTGCTTCTCCTAAGAGCCACTGGGAAACCTTTTGTGCAGAAGTAACCTGAGAACTGACTATCTTTAATTTTGAACAGTAAAATTATGTATAGAATTTGATATCAGAATATCAGATTTAAATCATCTCCAATATTGCACAAAGAGATATAAAGAGGCAATTGTTTTTGCCAGTCAGGGAAGGCATGTAAACTTAAACTAAAAAACTCAAACACCTAGCAAACAAAGAAAACTTATGGAACACAACTGGTCTGACTTTAAAAATTGAGCAGATTGGCATAGAAATTGTGCTATGTAAACCAGGAACTCCTGTTTTTGGAGCATGCTTGTTCATGTACCATAAAATACCAGCTATTCATACCATTTTTTACTACATTGCATGTAGCAGATTTACGTAGTTCGAGTTACAATTATTTAGATACTTGCGTGCATATATATCTCCCGCACACATTTATGGAGATATTGGACATGTTATTTTATCTTTAGACTACACATAAATATAATGTGATTGTACATGGAACTGAATATACGGCTTCATAAACATATGAATGTATGCACAGTTCCTAACAATTCATAGATATTCAATCTTCTAAATTCATGGGCTTTGACCTTTCTTCAGTGTTCAGGAAGATACTTAAAACGGACAGTCCACCTGCAACATTAGAATATTTGTTTTTCTACCATTTTTCAGTCATGATAGAATAACTCTGAATTTCAAACAGTTACTGACACAAGACACCTCCAGTCAGTGGTATTTTAAGACAAATTGATAATTCATAAAGCGTACCATGTCAAAAATTACCTCTATTGAAAAAGTTACATGTATGGCTAGCTGGTTTATCTGCCCATTCTGTCACTTACAATAGTTTATCTTTGTTAATATCAGTACTCAAAAAAAAGTGCTACATGATAGATAACGCAAACCAGAACAAGTAAAGATATTGCTGCAGCATTTCTACTGATCTTAGATACTTCTATGATCATGAGAGCCCCCAAGGCAAATGGAGGAAACACTACAATGATCCAAACGGCTGCTAAAAGAGAACTTACTTTTATTATTTTTATGACTGCATCCTCTTTTGGCAGCAGAACACAGAACCTGGCAATTACTAAGAATTGACACTGATTTTTTTTGTTTGTTTTTAATTCTTTTTATGTTAAAACTTCCTACTGCCTTCAATTGGATATTGCATTTTGACTCTGGTAGCAACAGGATTCTGCTGACTGCAGAACATTCGTAGAGTCCAAACCAGAGGAGAATTTCTGCAGCTGCCTGACTTGTACATGGTGGTGGTGGTTCTTTTTACTAAAACAATAGCTAAAATTTGCTCATTTCACTAAAGCTGTATAAAAGGACAACTACTGCTAAAGACACCTCACAGTCAAAAAGTAAAAAAGCAAAAGTGAGGTGAAGATGACAATTAGATGTACATGCAGACATACAAAAAATAATTCTAGTAATGACTACAACTACTCAAAAACATTTTCTCCCCAAAAATGCATTTTTGGTTTCCTTCTGTTGGATGCTAAACCTTTATCTGGTTGTCAGACTCTTCAATGTTCACCTCAAGAACAAACATCTTAGCTTATGAACTCAGTAGCTAAATTAATTTCTTACTGTGGTTACAGCCACTTAATCAGCTGCAGAATTCTATCCGCATAGCAAGCCATGCCTTTGAATATACCCAGTTTAATTCAGTAGCGTCTCACCCATGAGTCTAACAAACAGATACCAAGTGGGGCTGAAGCAGAAGCGCCAACTGCTGCAGAGAGGCAGCATGAAATCCCTGGATAAGTCATAACCTGGGCATTAAAGATGGGATAGTTACCCACATAAAGAAGAGCAGACAGCTACAGGGGAATGGGAAGACTGCAAAGCTGTTGCTGGACAACAGCTGCAAAGATTAACTTCAACAGCTGCCAAAAACACCCCTCAGTGAATTCTAACATATCTCTAGAGAGTTATTTTCCAGCTCTAAAAAAATCTGTACTGAAAACTAGGAGTCTGATTTCTCACCTCTCCTCCTCCAAAGGAAACTTTGTTCTTCCACTGACTTCAACAGATAGGAATTATAATTTAAGAGCAAAAGATGGCCAATATAAACTATGCCATTAGACTGTTTATGTGCACAAAATATGCAGTTTGAGAGGGACTAGCTGCCAAATTCAATCTGAGGTAAATATAGTGACATTGATGTGCTTGTGTTCTTCTGACAATCGCTAGATTTACTTTATTGCAGAGCTACAGAAATGCAGTGATTCACACTCAAAACTAAACTACTGAGAACTGCAAAAACCAAAGAGCTCTTATTTTCAGGGTTTGATTTTTGAAGAACACACATCATCTAACTTCCAAAGACTTGGTATGTTTTAAACTCTTTAAGCTTTTTTTTTTTTTTTTAAATTTAAGCCCTTCACTAATCCAGACCTCTGAAGGGGATGCTGAATGCATATTATTGTAAATCAGAACATCAGAGGAAAAAAAAGCATTAAATAAAGCATATAGTAAATATTAAAAACTACTCTAACCCCAGTTAAGTCTACCCTCCCTGTATAATTTGTGTAAGAAGCAAATGTAAACTGACTTAAGAAAACTACTTACTTAGGTCAACTACTGCACTTGATAACCAGCCCAAGTATTGCAAAACTCATTTAAGGTCTCTGAAACCTTTTCAAACAGTTTTCTCCACTGCAGCCCAGTGTTTTGTTTGCTTACACTGAACTGCCATAAGCAATTCTAAAGGATCAGCAACAACTTAGAACTTAGTCTAACAAGACATGAACAGATCCAACCAAAGGCAAAGTATCACATTAGTGAAGTATAAATCTTAAGTTTGCAATCAAACAACATTTATTACAATAATAAATTCTGAAACAGTTAACTACATCAGACTCTTTTGGTCAGTTCCCCTAGAGTACTAACATTTTCTTCACATTGTTTTCAAGTAATTGCACAACACTAGCTACAGACTATTTTTTGCGGTACTTCTAATTTCTGGCTTTCAGACAAATTCAGTTCAAATGGAAGTGAATCTCTTAATTACACATTTTACCAACAACAGAGTTTTAAGAGTTCAAAAATACTTCAGCCAGTAAACAGCCTCCCCAGTTGTCAGTGGTGGTACAGCACTGTCCCACAGCTCTGTCAAAGGGCAGGATTTGGGGCTCAGGTGGGTGTACAGTGATGCGCCTGGGCCGGCAGTGGCACTGCTGGCATTGGGCTTGTGTCTGTTTGTCAGAAGGATGAAGGCCAGGAACTTTGAAAGAGCTAGTAGGGTCTCTCCAAAATAAAAACTGAGATCGAACTGAAACTGGCAGAATGAAGAAGAAAATTTGAAAATCCTGTGGGCCTGAAGCTCTATCACTGTAAGAATTCGAGTATTAGCTGAGCTGGTAGATTCCTGCAGAAGAGTGCAAGAAGCAGGAGGGCCCAGGGAAGACTCCCTCTCCCAGCTACATGGAAAGGTCCTGGAGCATCTGCCAACAGTTGAGGGCAAGGACAAAACCAGAGTTCTTTACTCTCTGCATATGCCCACATCTGATGAGAAAAACCTGCAGAAACATCCTGAAACTTCAGGATCAACAGTCAAATTTTAATGCAATTTAGAGTTTTGGAAACAATTTTTAAGCCCAGAAAAGGGCTGGAAAAAGCAGGAAGCACAGAAAGTCTGACTTAGGTTTAATGGTACAGTAAGCACAATGAGAACGCAAGGTGCTCTTTTGCCTCATTAGAAATAGAATTAGAGACATTCAACAGAATTCAGCACAGTATTTACAGTGAGCAGCAGAACACAAATATCAGGGAAGCATGTATCTAATGATTTTTTTCCCCCCATTATCTTTTCCTTTGAAAAAAACAAAGAAAAAGGAACTAGCACAGGTGGTTTATTTTATCATAATGCTATACTACTTTCCTACTTTGGAAATCCTCAATTTGAAAACAAAGCAGAAGTTTCAATTATTCCGAGCTATAACTGCACAGAAAACAAGTTATTCCCCTTTTTGAGGTATCAGATTCCTAGAAATTTACAGTGACTAACTGAACACATTTACATACTGCCCCTCACACCAAGAAGCAAAACATAATCTACTTAAAAATTACGTAGTTCTACACAAACAAGTAAAAGCTTCATGATATTCTGGAACACTACTCACCTTTAGAAGTTTCCCAGTGTACAAAAGAATCAATTAAGGATAATCCTTGTTTATAATAAAACGTGGTTAGTTCTAGCCAGTCTGCTTCCAGTGTACTAATAACTGGCCCCTTTCTCGTTACTTTCATAGACAAAACACCTTCATGATAGGTCCAGCAGGTAGAATCATCATCAAAAACATTGAAGACTGTATAGAGCTTTTCTAAGAAAAGAAAAAGGAAAAAGAATGAGTGAGTAATAGAAATATTCTTATTAATAATAAACATTATTAATGTCTTATTTTATTGTGGGTTTCTAATTCTAAGCCACACCTTTAAGAATTGTTTCCTGATGTGACTGTACTCAGCTTGAGCCCGAAACACACTCAGGACAAGGTGCGTGTGTGGGAGGGTACACTGTGAGGTATGAGAAGAATTTGAACGTATCACAGTTAGGTTGTTACTGGACCTTTTAGGTAGGTGGGGTTTGCATAGAGAAAATATACCACAGCCAAGAAAAAAAAAGTGGAAACAGGCTTCATTTCTGCTACTCATGGAACTTCTGAGTAAAATATTTGAAGTTATTATAACTGAAGATTAAAGACAATTTTCTAAGCTTTTAAATATTAGGAATGCCTTGTGCAGTATTGATTTTTACACATTATTTTCTGAAGATTAATTAAATACTGGTATAATTAGTTGCCTACTGGTGTTTCCCACACAGTAACTGATAAGCATGTGAGTTAAGCACAAAAACTTCGTATCCTCAAATGGTTTTTATATCTAGGAATTAATACACTGCTGTTACAAAAACAGAGTCATAAACAAGCATTCATCAAAAATTAAAATTCACAAGTCTATAGTACTTTAGAAAATCACTAGTATTCAAGACCAGGCTGGATGAGGCTTTGAGCATCCTGGTCTAGCATGACGTGACCCTGCCCACGGCAGGGGGGTTGGAACTAGATGATCTTTAAGGTCCCTTCCAGCCCAAACCATTCTATGATTCCATGAAGTCCTAGCTATATAAATGCATTCTACAAATACACCCACATGTAAGTCACTGCTGTGGAGAAATAAAACAAAACAGTTGCCAGAAAGTGCTCTCAGATTGCCTAATACTTCAACATCTGAGCAGCCTAAATCAACACAAAACTTCTAGAAAACAGAAGTATTCACATTGCCAAAACAAAGGAACTTGGTTTAGATGACCCCATTTGAGATGCTAGTCTCTCTAGGCAATCTCTCTAGGGAGATTGCCAAAGTAGGATCTGGACTGTAAGTAACCTGGATCAGCCTCTGGGAGAACCCTGCTCTGTTTTGAGAAGTGTTACTGCACTCACCACAAGTAACATCAGCTGCCTGGAATACGTAAATTCAGGACAAAATTTTGAACTCTATCAGTAAGAGATAACTCTCCCATCTATACAGTTTTATCACCTCCACAGGTGGCCATACTGGCATAAGTGTGTTTATGCTGACTTAAGGTTTCTTTCCCATATACTAAAGTGAGATCACCTTTATATTTGTTCTTCAGAAAAAAATAATCAAGTTTCCCAATACAACTATCTCCAATTGCTCACGTGTATCAGAAATTTGCCTCTGCAAGGGGTGTGTTTATAGTCAAAATCCATACGTTATGATCCCCAAATCCAGAACTCGGAGTTTTGCATCTTTTGAGCAGATGTAAATAGAAGTATCATACTGAAGTGGCAGCACATTCCTACATTTCTTTGAAAATTCACATCAGTATTTTTTTAAATGACTGTTACATAAAACATTTACAAAGAAAGGTGGTTAAGCTTTCGTAAGTTTTGTCTTAGGAACTCCAATAACTTTGCTGAGTATTTAACTAGTAGTAGAGAAGCCTGGCATACTCTTGCCAAAGCTTTCTGAAGAACTTCCTGAGAACACTGCAGGCAGGGGATGCACTGGTTGCTGATCGACCTGGCCACACCAGTCTGCACAACAGACAGAACCAAGAGCTTTAGGCTTTTTTACTTACAGCCTTTCTATTCTGCTACATGTAGCAAACCCACTATTGCAAGGAAAGAGTTAAGCTTTAACAGATCATGCTATAAAGGCTCAGCGTGTTGTACAAGAACTGCTTTAATTCAAGTGTTAAAAATAAGGCTGACATCGATTATCTCAGTGCTTAGAGTCATTATCCTGACAGTCTACAAACGGGAGAGGGTGCTTAACTCTTAAGGGGAAAGTGAAAAAGTTGCTTTTGACAGCAATTAAAACGTGTCTGGCCCATCAGGGAAGAACCTATTATGTCAAAATGCAATCTGACGTGAAGGTTTCATGCTGCTTGCTTTCTACACAATACTATGTTGCATTAGTTCTCACGCTTTAGATTACTTCTTTTCACCTTTTCTTCCTAGCAAACCAGGAGGCCTTAGTGCTTCAGTAGCAAAAGTCACCGTTTCGGGCAATCTCTCCCACAGACTACATCAAGTATCTCAGATTCTTCCACAACTAAGTTTACTACCACAGCACTGACATCCTTTAGTGATACTTTTCTGTCCAATAGAACTTTTTAATGCTTACTTTTCTATAGTGTAAATTCATTTGTAACATTTATCCTCTTTGATTTCATGGTCAATGCATTAATTTAAGTGATTTCTTTCAGGATGCTTCTTGAAGGCATGTTAACCAGAAAGAATCCATTATGAACAGATTTGTTTGCTGTACATTATATGCAAGTTGACTAGAAGCCCGTAAAATTACAGCTCTAGCTGGAAGGAGATCTCTGCTGTCAATTTTGAAAGAGGCAGGAGAATGGGAATCAAAACATTCTTGGAAATCCATTACACATTTATGATTTTAATATTAAGAGTAAGTGAAAACTATATGTATTTAGGAAAAGGTTTAAAAACAATTGCATCTTCTAAAAGACAGTGTTTTTACTTCCACATATTTGTTATACACACATCAAGCAAAAATGTATTTGTAGCACATTTAAAATCAGAATTACACTGTGGGTGATTTTTCTGGGGTTTGGTTTTTTTTCCTCCCTTTTTCTTTAAGTTATAAACTAGAATTTTGACAGTACATTTGTAGTATTCTGTATGAAAACTGAATTATCATTTTAATAAATTACCACAGTTCACACAAACATAACACAGAAGGTAAATATTTCTTTCCTCATCTGACCGCTTTCTTAGAAATATGTACGCATTTAAGGAAGGTGCATCTTCCAAAAACAGTATTTGATATAATAGAACATTCTGTTCTCTTATTTTTTCCCCAATACCTTTTTAAAACAACAGCACAATGAAATACCTTATTTCTGCAAAAAACAAGCAGCATTTCTTACCATCTCCTTTTCGTGGTTTAACAGGACTGACTTCTTTTCCAAACTGCAAATCTGCATCCTGTAACAGACTGCTTTCTCCTTGCATTTCCTCCTCTATCCCACTCTCAGATGAGTGACCACTCAATGTCCCTTCATTCCAGTTTTTATAGTTTTCATCAGAATTTTTTCTTCTGTGTTCCCTATTTCTTTTGCCCAGCGTTGATTCCAGCTCTGCGCTTCCATCCGTACTTGTTCCATTACAGGCTTTAGGTTGAGCAAAGTGTTGCGTTACAAATCCCACAAACTTCTTTCCTCTTTTAGCAGCTTCATTAACCTGTATTTGCATAAGAAATTTATCTGCAAAGTGATTTTAGAATTACACGTAACTTTTTTTAAGAAAAACCAACAACTTCCATATACATGTTCTGTTTAATTACACTGCTGATTTTCAAGGACATAAAGACACAACGCTGTACTATAGAAGGTGGCTTGTCTTTGTACACTGCCCACATTTCAAAGTAAATGGAAGTCTTCTAGAGTGTCTTTGGACCCAGGCCAAGAAAGGTGGACAACACTGGTACTGACTTTAGTGTATATAAAATCCTTCATTTAGAACAAATCCAAAGTGTTTTGCTTCCTGTGTCACAACGATAAGCAGTATACTGGTGCAATAAAGAGTATTGTCTCTCTAAACACTTGAAACCAGTCGTACTAAAATTACTGACCACTACTACTACAGAGATATCTATTGTCATGTGTCATGATTCATTACCCTCTGGTTCACTTAAAGGCTACTGAGCTTTACTATTGCTGAGAATGGTGAAGGAGCAGAGAAAGGAGGGAACTAAAAGTAAATTAAAACCCTCTTAACTCTGCTTTTAGCCAGTGGTGGGTCTTCTCTGCACTGAAGTCTCAAAATACAACTGTAGAATACGTGCCACCTGTGCAATGTATCTGTTCTCGGAGGGAGGGTTTATTTCTGGGATAAGGAGTGCTGCCATTTAGGAAGGTGATCCCACTGGCTTCTTGTGCTACAAGCTCCCCTGTGCAACGAAGTCTTTCCAGGAAAATACTGAAACCCCAGCATAGAAAGAAGAAATCGCCTGGGAAGTACTGGATTAGTGAGGGCAGAGGGAAGGATCTCTACCCAGTTAACTCACATTAACTATTAAACAGAGTGAATAACACTCAAATAGCTGATGGTACTACAATCCCTCTTTAGTCCCACGATAGACTGAAGTGTTACTATCTACCACCATTACCTATGTACAGCAATGATATTATATGCCAATCCCTGTGATTATACAGAGCTGCTATTTCTAAGACAACCAAATAATTTTAAATGTGACAATCAACACACAGAAAAAGAGTAGTATGACCACTTTTTTCCTGAAGTGCCACAAAGTCTTACGGGTTCAGATCTTTAAAAAAGTAATTTTATACTGGATTACTGGCTCGGTATTTTTAAAGCACTGGGAGCACTTTAAAAATAAAATTATTTTCACATACTACTACTGTTTCAGATTTACTTGCAAGACAATCACTACTAATTTCAAGTGTTTGTCTGGTATGCAATACAACCAACCTGGCAATACACATATAGTACAAACGTGTCATGTAAATTTTAAATTTGAAACACTTGAAAATTTCAAAACAAGCCATTTCAAATTTTAAACAACTCTGCGATAATTTCAAAGAACGTTGAATATCCCCAACATGCTTTTTCCTCTACCTCTTTCCTTGGCAACTCATGTAAAAGATACTCTTGTAATAACAAGTTTCCTGTTTCGGTAAGTCTTTAACTTTGCAGAGGAAGTTAAACACAAAAAGAGCTAGAAGTATAGCTTGCATTCCACTGCAAGTTTTGTTTTCTTTGACTATACAATATTTTCAAAAGCTGTGCCAACTAAATATTTAATACAGTTACTGAACATTTTGTACTTCTGTTAAAGAAAAAAATCTTTCTTAGTAATGGAATATATTCATGTTCGGTGGGAATACTTAACCCAGAACAAACTTCATATTTTATTTTTCTTAAAAATATTAATTTCAGAAAGAGCTATCTACAAGCATTTTATAAAGACTGACTGAGAATTTGGGTCTGATTCTGCTTTCAGTGGTTAAGTGGCCAGTTTCCCAAAGCTTTACAGGGCTCAGTATCAAGTCCTAAATTAGGACAAGGAACTAACGAAGAAAAATAACTCCTTTTGCACCAAGAAAAGACTCTGTTGCTTCTATAAAACAAGCCAAGGTTAAAACTCAAAACTAAAAAACTATTAACCATTGCAACTTACATGTACGGTAGAAATAAAAATCTGAAGAGAAGTTTGAAAAAACCCAGAATGCTCCATTACCTTTTCTAACAGTTCTTTCACTACCTCATTTGTCAGTGTTTCATACATTAAAGGACATTCCTCAATCACCAGCCTGGGGTGCCTTTGTCCTCTGGGTGCTGCATGCTTCTGGCTAGAACACAGAAAGAAAGCAGTCTTTGTCAGTAGTTTGCTGCTAACTTGGGCAAGTGCTTGCATATAGAATTCTTTTCTTTTGGAATAGTTATGAATGAAATCCTGGCAATACTTCTTCATACTTTTATTTAGAACTCAGTTGGTTTTGGTGTTTTGTTCTGTTTCTTACACAAAGTCACAGCTACTGTGTATTACAATGTCAGGGTAAAAATATTAATATTTAACAGGAATTTCATATGAAGATTGTTAACAGGCATCTTTTGGAAACTGAGCTTTGTTGACAAACAGCCCTTTAATAAGTAAACCCCAAAATCTCTGATAATGCCAAAAATACAGATTTAAGCTATAAATATAGCAAGCACAAATTAGAGAATCAGTTTTTTAGAAAACACACTGAATAGAAGTGGGAATTTTACACTGTTAACGTGCTGATGTTTAACTTCTGTAGCTAGAGCTGAGTTGCAGCTATCACACGAAATATAGTGCAGGCAAATACTAGAAATACAAAATTCAGTAACAATCACTTTGGGTTAGGTAATGTTTAAATTACTCAGATTTGAGACTCCAACAAGCTTTAATTTAAAGTTAAAGAATAGCATTCATCATGTTTCACCTAAAGACAGTTAGGTTATTATTCAGACAACAATATTTGGTGTATATCAATAATATAATGGGATTTTATTTGATGTTTCCTTCACACAAGCTTTTGCTTTAGAATGAACCATCAATGAAACACACTTGTACAAAAGGTTACTTTCAAGATAGAAGCTGGAGAAGGTGCATTTGCCTATAGGAAAACCAACATAGGTACATTTGGTATAGGAAATTGGGAACCCACGCTCAGTTTCACATGCAGGCTGCTGGTTCCTGTTCTTCATCTAGTCAAGGGCCTAAAGATGAGTTGTGGGAGCTGCATGCTGGCAGGGTCAGCTCTTTGAAGCCTCAGCTCCAGAGAGCAAATATTCTGCTTTTCTTTCTCAAGCCTTTGCCCACATGGACAACCTTCACCTTGTTTGCAGATGAGCTGATGAAGGTAAGTTTTATGAGCAGTAAACACCATGGACAATGCTTATTTCAGCAAAGCTTCTGAGAAGCTCCCTCAAATGAACCATGTTTTACAGAAGCATTACTGGAGTGGCAGAGGGCACCTTCCAACTCATGCCCTTCCAGTCTTCCAAAGGAAAATGAAAGAACCTTTGTGCACTGCACCAGGACTCAGGATACAACAGGGAAGCATGACAGCTCTTAATGCAATAAGAAATCCACTTTTCTAGTTACTCAAATTAAAAAAAAAGGTTATCTTCTTTTGCGTTCAAGGGAACTAATGGTAAAATTTCTTTGTCCATTTTTTTATGATCAAGTTTTCTTTATGATCACATGGTGGTTACAACACAGTGAAAACAGGAGTAATAAACAACACTACAGAGCTGGAACCTAAACACAAATTCTGGGCTTCCCCTCAGTGTCAAAACCAAGCTTTTGCATGCTCCTCTATCACAGAATGTTTATTGCCTTCTTATTAATAAGGAAAAATAAACTAATTATCTCTGATAAACTAAGTAATTCACACTTTACAGGTCACTTTCCCTGAATAATGCTCCCATGGAAAAAGTGAAAACAAAAGTTTTGGAAGTGAAGAGGCATGAGAGAATTTAAAGCAGCTTATTATTCTCCTAGTGTTTTGTTTAATCTTGTATTTGCTTCAGATTCTAAGGCAGATGATACTTCATTATAAAAATGTATTTAAAATAAAAGGGTAAACTGTAACAATTTATCTTTCCACAAATTATGATAAGCAACTTTGTATTTTTCTTTGGACATTTACTAAGGCAAAGCAAACATTAGCCTATTGTATGCTTAGCATTAATTAAAAAAAAATTACGAAGTTGCTCGCTTTCCTAGACAAGGAACAGTTATTTCATTCTTGGAGGTCCTCATTTCAAGTTGATAATAAGTTACGCACGTTGAGCAATCCACTTACAAATGTGTTGAGTAACGGACCAGTGCATTCAAATTATTTCACTGTTACCTTAATTTTAATCGTGAAAGTACCACACGATACATGTGACTTGCAGGGAAATTCCTTCTGCGTCCAATTGGCAGTATAATAGGATGAACAGCTCCTACAACATATCCTCTGTTGTAATATTCTTCCACCTTAGATACTATATCCAACACAGAACTGATCTTGATAACTTCTGGATTTGAGGAAGCTAAAAGTATTGAAAGCAGAAGAGAAGCACTTTATACTATGTGTGTCCATATATTTTTAAGTTCTTTTTATATAAACCACATAAAATCTATTCTAAGGCATTTAATAAAAAGCTACAGTTCTATCTATACAAGAAAAAGCAGATTCACAGCTGATTCAACTAGTTGAAGTACATATTTTTAAAGTTAATGCAATCCATTTTTAATCTATTTGGCAACACTTTGTTAGATCTAGCTTTGCCAAGCTAATTTAAGAGTTGCATCGATATCTAAACACACAATAGGTCTGAAAATAACAAAGCAACTATTTTGCATAGCCAAAGCCTTAAACATACCAAAAGCAGTATCCTTCAACCCTAGTTGCAAAGGTGAATTCCTATACAATGAATTTAAGCCTAGAACAATTGGTTTGGTTTTCTTCAATGTTTTTTGGATGCCTTAAAGTGATCTGTGGATTGTAGCTTGAATTTTTATCATACTCGCAACTCCTTTTTCCAGCAAACCTAAGTAATGTCGTTTAAATGAGCTACATGGTGTCACTAATTTCTAAGGAAGATCTGTCTGAATGTGTGCAAGCATTTCTGATCAGCATGTAACAGATAAGCACTACACAGCCATTGTCAGAAACTAAGGAAAACATTTTGGAGAACCTGTTTTGAATGGTCTGATCCACAGCTTTTGCACAGAGAAAAGGAAGATTCCTCACTGGTAATATATTCTGATATATTCTGCCAGTCAGTCTGATGGTCAGTACTTCCTGTTCCCCTCGACCCCAACTGAAAAACAGAAGCTCTCAGAGCTTCCACAAAGCAGGAAACCAATACCATATACAGGCAGTAAGCAAAGAGTGATTTTGCCAGCATATATTTGCTGCCAGATTTTTCATCCTCTGCACATATGAGCTATCATGACAAGACAGCTTGGCTTGGAATTTATCAGCAACCCTTGCTGCAAGTGATACACTTCTTTCCTGCATTCTGACAGGTCCCTCTCCCTCTCTTTGCAAAACTTTCAGTGCATTAAGACCAGTGTTAAGTGTATGAAAGGATGCCTCAACTGGCATTAAGTGACCTTGTAACACACTTTTTTTTTTTGATATGTGAACATTTTGACACACTGCTTTAAACATTCTCTTTCAAACCATACAATAAGCCCTGAAAAATTAAATACACTAATTTTCCGTTGGTTCTATAATTAAAAAAAGATAAAAGAAAAAAAAGAACAGATGAATACAGTGACATAAATATCACTTGCCACTCTATTCCTTCACCTTCTCACATTTTCTTACCTACGAGCCCTATGTTGTAGATGGGCAACAGCAAGGAATTTATGGACTTTGATAAAAGTCACGGTGAGTCACGAACTCTACCTGTCCTACTGGTTTAAAGTATCGAAAGTCAGATATGTGAATCTTTGGTTTGCCAAAATCTTTTATTCCAATAAACTGAAATAGACTTCTGCTGGTTCATGAGTGATGTGTTCTGTAAAACTTCAATCTCTAGACTATTTTGCCCACCATAAAATGGGGATAATACATGTACATCATGGAGGGCTTTTTTTTTTTTGGTGAAGAGCTGCTCTACAGCCCACAAACCAAAACAAAGCAGGAATACATACAATGTGATCATCACTTCGCTGATTTTGAAAATGCCTTAACCATTTTGCATTAAGAAAACGTTCTGCCTGATCCGATGTCAACAGTAACAGAGCCACAGCTATCTTGCTAGTTGTAAAGTAAACTTCAGGTACACAGCACTGAAGATGACAACAAAACAGCTACTTCATACATATTCATACTGTTATTCAGAGTGACAAGAACTTCACAGCATGTTATCTTGTGGGCTGATGTGAAATACCCTTGCATCAATATTTCTTCTTTTCCCTAATAGGAGAGATGTGGAAAAGGCATAAGCATTCTGCTTCAGTAGGAGTATTTAAACTATCCCTGCTTTATGGTTAAACTCAAAAAATAACAGCTGTTTTTGTAACTGAGATATGCCTCATGATTGAAACTGTAAATTTACAATCCTTGACAGGCCTTTAAAATTACACTTCAGAGTCCACTGCTCCATTTCCTTTGTACTATTCAACCCCACCAAAATAAAAGACCGGCTGCAATTTTCTTGTTTGGGATTCTCCTGATGCACAACCACCTCCATGGAACTCAGAGCTGATTTTTACAGTAGGGACGGGAGTATTTTGGGAACCTGGAAGGGAGAAGCCAAGGTACAATACATTGCTGATAACTAATGAAGATGCACAGGGACTCCAGCCAATGAATTTAGACTACAGAATGGTTGACCTAATCTGCGTCATGGCTTGGAAGAACATGAGGGACTCCTGAAAGTCTCCCCAGCAGCGCCAATTCAACTTCACATAGCATAAATCTGATTACACAGACAATAAGGCATATTGAACTTAAATAATGCATTTATGCTTGCTGTACTTTTATCTTAATGCAGGACACAGCTTACTGAAGGATCTTATAAAGGATACTAAGTACAGATTTTCTGGTTTACTTGGTGACAGATCCAGAGGTAACTACCAACTCAGGCAAACAGAAGTCTCAGATGTTGGGGAAGATCTTCCTCTAGAAATCAGCAGACACAGAATGCCATGAAGACATAACACAAAAACTGAGAGCAGAGTGAAAGCTGCCTTTGGTCTAAAGTGATAAAAGGCTCCCGCTTAGGTTTCATTTAGCCAAAGGATATTCAAGTAGCAACAAGTACATGAGCGAGCTGATTCGGGTAGCAGAAAAAAAAAAAAGCCAAACATATTCCCTACAGTACTTCAGCCAATCCCCATGTTTCATAAACAAACAACATTCAGAAATGCCTCCAAGATAGCATATACACCATTTTTTTTTCATGTATTCGTGATCTTATCTTTAAAGATTAGAGAACCCAAACAAAAAAAATATCTGAAGGTCAAATACACACACAGCTAGAAGGATCCAACAGAAAGATACCCGTGTTTACATACAGTTAGAAACAAACAAAAAAGTTAAGCAACTATCTAAAACTGATGTCACTCTTATTTAGCATTCATAATTCCACAGTAAGTTACTGAAGCTAAGCACTTCTGTATATCAGACTAAACAGCTGAAAATGAATCCTTACTGCTGTAGTGATAGGTTATTAAAGTAATAGAGATATACCTTTATTTAGACTTGTTGCATGAGCTTTTTCTTCAAAGTCACAACCACCTTTACAACACATCCTTGACATAACACCTCCAGAAACTTGTTACTTTAAAACAAAGCTACTCATAACACAGACAATTAAAGAACACTAAATGCTCTTCAGTCTCAAAAAAAAATCTTAGTATCCTTTCCATTATCAGTATACCAATAGGTAATTCATGTATACATTGAGCAGCCTAGCTTTATTTCCAATATTTTACCACTACTACTTAAAGTTCTGTTTCTTCAAAAAGAACAAACCAGTGAGAAACTATGTGTGTAAACAAACAGAACAACAAAAACAGTTGTATGTCAAGTACTGTAACTTAAGAGAATGTGGCTTTTATTAGTATTTTTCAGATTATCAATAGACATCTATTTTAAGTAAAATTATTACCATGGTTCTTTAATTTGGAATTAAAACTAAGCAGAGGCCAAGTTTTGACACATTTTCAGCAACTCTTTCATATGCAAGACACGCACTTACACGTACTCCTTTTATCAAACCCTTCTAGCTGTTGCATTTACTTCAAATCCTTGTTATTAAGAATTTCCAGTAGATTTGGTTGCTATAAAATGCAAGTGACTATGAAGTGACAGCAAAACTGAGCTGTCTGTTCTCAGAGGGCAGCCATCTGGGCTTGTTTATGTTTTCAACTTTGTGGAACAGGGAGTTGCTCTGTTAGAGACGGGACACCCTCGGGAAGGAAGTATCCCACAGAGCACTGTCTGCCTCTAGCTACGCATACAAATTTTGTTTCATTTCGGTCACAATTTCAAAAGACTATTCAATAACTACAAGTTGAGCATTTGGAAAAAATAGTAAGATGAAACTGTAAGACTCTTACTAAAATATCTGCCAAGAGACTGGGGTGGGCATAAGAGGGGAAGCTACTCATGGTATACAACTAAAAAACAGACTTACTTCTGCATAAAGTAACGAGGACAATGACAGCCTGTTTTCAGAAGTTGAGGGCATTTTAAGAAAATTGTTATTCAATTAATGCTCAGGCACACTGTATTTTCTGAACCGTCACACTGAATTCAGACGACCATTATTCAAAGTGAGCACGGATGGCAGTATCTGACTCACAGGAAACTAGGAAAATCTAACAGTTTTCAGCCAGCTTCCTTAACAAGGACAGTTGTGTAATTTGGAGGGTTTGGTTGTTAAAAATACTTCAGTAGTTTCCACTGTAATTTTATCTAAGTGAGGACCTTCGTCATGATTTGTGTTTCAAAATAAAAGTCTTACGTTTTGGCTAGCTTTAATAAAAGTATTTAAGATTTACTTTAAGTCAAACAAGACAGAACTAAGTTAAATTTTATTCCTCGCCTTCTCAGAATAGTAAGGATATAACATAAAGAGATACCTTCTAAAGTAAAATCCAGCAATACATATTCATAAGCAGAATCCGTCTTTGTTTCAACTTGTGGTCTCTTCAATGTAGAAAAGATTTTTCCAGGGCTGCTATCATCTGGGTCTTCCAGCTTTCTCAGTCCGCACCCCATGGCAAGATCTGCAAATGATTAAATCGCAGGAAAAGGTTGGGGGAGCAGCAAGATCTGTCGCTCTCACTACAGGGAAAAAAACGTAACCAAATAATTCCCTTTGATTTTGTTTTGTATCAGCCGTAAATCCAAATACAGAAAGAGTCTAGTTCCCAAAGCAAAAAGCGAAGGTACTTTCCATTCATTTTTTATATAGAAACAGTATGCCCGTGGTGTTTTCAAGCTACAAACTTGGTCAGAGTAGGCTTGATTTCGCAGCAATGTTAGAGCTGCTACAAACTAGCAGAGATTTTTTCCATGCCACGTCAATTTACAGCCAGCCCCCTATCAGTGCTCTCTTGCAGAGGACACCAATAGTGCTTTGTTTGTCCTTCTAGACTGACTGGGTGAGGGGGGCGGTGGGGTGTGTGTGGCGGGGGCGGGGGGGGATGTGGGGGGAAAGAAGAACTGAAAAATAAAGTTAAGAGAGGAACTTCTCTGTAATTACTTACCTCCAGAAGTTCTACTCAACTGCAGGAGCAAGTCAGAGGGGAAAAAAGCAAGTTAGTCAGAATGAAAGAATGAGAAAAGAGCCTCAACATGGTTGGAGACGAAAATCATTTCCAGAAAGGAAGTCAGCTTCAAGAGGAAATTGCTTCTGGCATCTCAAAGGGTAGAAAAGTAAATGAAAAGCAGTTTAGTCCTTATTTTAGATTTCAAAGTTTAGTTCTTATTTCCTTTGAACGGGAACTTTCTTCCAGAGGAAAAAAACAAAACAAATCATGAACTTAGTGTAGTATATTTTAATAATGTAAAAATATTTAGTAAAGAAATTTGTCAAGAAAATTATATGATTACAATAAGCATCTACATTGCTAAAATCAAGTTCTATAATTGGTTTTGATTAACACTGAAAAGTGACACTTAAGTATTCCTCATTTCAAACGAGAAAGACTTTCAATGTTATATATGAATATAGTTACAAGACTTTGTTCCCCATTTTTTCCATGGGTATTGAACAACTGAAATCATGTCCTCTGACAGGCTGCCCTCAGTTGATACAGCCACAGATTTGCAACACTGTTTCCTAAGTATATTTTTCTTTAGGTCCTGAAAATTTAGTATAAATTTAAGGGCTCTCATTACTCTTACATTAACTCCTGCAAGTCATTGTAACTGTATTACACCTGAAGCAGACCACAATAATGTATGGTGAAAAAAAGGAACACTGATCGATTTTCTAAAGCTGTGTTATTGCCTGTACGGGCAGTTGGAAAATTGACCTTTTTATTTTTAGGCTGCATCTAGAGAATGCCATTTTGTATGAAAGGAACTATATAGCTGAATTTAAAAAACTTATTACTTTTTCCCACTGAAAAATATTAATCTCAAAAAAAAATACCCACATTGTTTACAATCAATCATTGCAACTTAGGCATTAACATTTGTGGTTTTCTTCCTGTTCTACTGCAAGCGAAGTGATCTAACTTTTATTAAGTAGCTTACCAGGAATGGTAAGTCTGCAGACTATATCCCCTTTGAAATCCATATTATAGTTTAAAGTAACTTAACTTTGTAAGACTTTAAAAATCACTAACTGCAGAGCCCATGCAATAATTAAGACTTCAATCCTATAGTTTTTAAAACAAGCTCCCAGGTGCTGAAACCAAGAGGAAATACCACAGTGGTATCTTCTTGATTAAAATCTATAAAAACATACCAAATAAGCAGAATTCTTCAGCTTCCTGCATGTCTGCTTACACAGAAATTGCTCCCAAACACTATTTTTTTTTTTTAGTAAAGGTCATCCCTGAATTGTTGCTATACCAGACATACATGTAAACTGTCCACTCAACTTCGAGAATCCTGCTGCTTCATTCCACACAGTCCTTAAGATCCACTGTAACCACTTGCATAAAGCCATGACATGACTTAAGATACCTGCAAGTAAAACAACTTCTTGCAGCACTAGACCAGTTGCCAGCTGGTTGCCTTTTTTTTTTTTTAAGTTTAACTAAAGCTAGCTACATTTTTAACTAGGCCAGAATATTGTACTTTGAACTCTTCATGACAAGGTTTAAAATGTATTTCAACCCTCTCACCAATATAAGTGTTTACACTACAAAAAGTCTTACAACACCAAGACAGAAACACTGTTATGGATAAAACCAATGGTCCTCATTTTGGATAACCCCAGATTAGTTAAATCGTTACAAGCTTACAAGTCAGAAGTCAGCCAACAGCTGCCACTGCAGACTCGCCTCAAAAGTCAGTAGACTGCACCAGTGAAACCAAAGATCCCACAGGTCAGAACAAAGAAAACAAACCCAAACCAGTCAAGAACAAGCAGTATCTCTCATGGGAGTTTAGAACTGCATCAAAGCACCTGAATGACTCAGGAGAGGATCACAAGATTCCTGGATTTAAGAGCTGCTTAAGGAACTGCCTGAATAGCTATAGTATCCTGTCGCAAAATGGATATAAACTACAAAACAGCTCATTTCCAGTGACCAAAAAGGCAAAGGCTCTGGGAACTGGTATCAAAGAAGAACAGATCCCTAAAACCATACTGTGATTCACTGAGGTGTGGCAGTCACAGCAACCAACACTGAAAGAGCATGTGACTCATTCACTGAAGATTGATATAGGTTTTAGACTTTTTAAAAAAGGCAAAAAAAGACAGCCAAACAATGGACCAACTAATCCAAAGAACTATGTTTCTGTCGAAGGCTTCCGGGATTCCCCTATGGTTTTTATTCTAATGAGATGGAAAAATAATATAAAGATGGCAGAAGAGTAGTACACCAACCGGAGCAGGGGTCCAGTGCTGGACTTCCATTGGCTGTCTTCTAGCAGTGCAGGATGAGAGGCAGCACCAGTTCTGACCAGAAAGAGACACACCTAAGCGTTGTTCCTGTCCCTTGCTCATGACATACTTCATTCCCTATAGTCAGTGTCATGGGAGGTTTGAAAACATTTGTGTGGGAGGCATTTTTGTCTTTCTTGTTACACTACTAAACTTACTGAACGTAAGGATATCATCTGATGCTTGAAACTGGTGTTTTGAAATAGGTGTCCCTCCGGTTCCTGACTCCATGCTGAGCTGCTCGCTATTAACATTCCTGATGTCCAAGGCAGGCTCTCTGTCTGCAGCACTGCTGCCAAATAGAAGTGGTGTTGGCACCCTTTTTTGATGAAATTTCTCTTGCTAGAATTAGGAAGACAACACTTTTTGGAACATCTGTGATAAACCAACTTGAATACAAAGCCAATTTACAAGAATGCCTTCTTTTCTCCAAAACCAGATGTTACCCACATAAAGCATTCAATAAAATAATACTGTTTAAACTGCCTCCTCCACTATCTTAAAAGATCAAGAATGGGAGACAGTACTTGACAGTAGTATATTCCTTTTTCAAGTCATCTGAGCTTCCTGTTGATCAAAATCATAAGGAAAATTATGAAAACAGTGCAGGTACACAGATTTTTTTTGTTTTGTTTTGTCTGTGTATGAAATTGTCAAAATAAAAGCTAAAAAAAATTCAGGGAAATTGACTTATAAACATTTAATTTTTAATGGATACCGAAACTCAAGGAGATCATAAACTATTGAATCTGCAATCCAGAGAGTCAGCTATACCAGGACCCACAGCAAATGTTTCCTCGAAGACATCTCTCTTTCTGATTAGGGTATGGACTAGGACGTTAAAAGCAAAAGCAATCATACTTCTTTAAGTTAACTTCAAAAAGCTTCAAAAGAAGTAGTATTTTATTTTAAGTTTTAAAATTTATATCAAGGACTTCATAAGAACTATAAAATTTTTAAGCAGTATCGCAATCATGAGAAGTGACTCCTGCTCAATCACATGATTTAGAGCTGGCTGAAGATTCTGAGATGAGAACATTTCACACTTTCCAGCCTGTTAGGCTACCGCTGGGACAAAAACCGTCACTGGCAGTATATCTGTGAGCTGGTTATCCACTCAAAACATTTTAACTGATGAGCTTACCTGAAATGAATTCACTATTACAAGCTGTACAGCCTTTAAAGATCCATTCCTATTCTTGAAGTTAGAGAGTAGTGAGCATCAGAAATCCAAATACCTTAAAACTGTACCAATCACCCAAAAAATAAGTTATTGCCATTTATGAAGATTTCAGTAGGAACAAAACGGACTCAACTAACAAGAAACAGAAGGGATAACTCTTAGTTCCTCTAACACAAAATCAAAATGTAAAATAATATTTGGATCAAGTGTTTCCTGCTGGGGGTCACAACCACCTGTGTTTGCAGCTTACAAAGGCATATAAGAGCACCACTTAAAAAAATACCAAAAATCAGCCTTATTAGCAGCTGTAAATCAGTCATCACTGTCACAGAACATTTTTAATAGAGGACAGACATATTAGTAAGTCACAAGGGGGCAAGTTACAAACACAAGCTAAATGAGTCAGATTTCTCCAGAACCTGAGGCTGTCTAAACAACTATAGAATTCAAAAACAATGCATTAAAAACTCCCTAAATATTAATCATCTCAAATTGCAACACTTTTGAACTTCACAGTTCCTCTCTGAACTTTTTTAGGCTTACTTCCTTTGTTTTATGAGTCAAGGCAAATGTAAAGTTTTTGCTTGTGACAGGATGACAGAAAAAGCAAAAGCAAAAAAATCTCCATCACAAAAAATTCTGCAATTCAATTGTCAAATATTTTTCACATCCCCAAGAGCTATTACTTCAACTAAAAAGAAAACCCATGACATTTAGTTTTTTCCTTTGAAGGAATAATTTTGTGAATTTAACGGGAACACAGTCCTGTTAAACATGTTAGCCTTCAGCAGAAACGCCAGCTTTTCTGCAATAATATTTAACTTAATGTTCTGAAAATAATTAACAGAGATGACAACAATAGCTTGCTTTAATGACTGCAAAAGCATAGTTTAATGATAAAAATTCATCAATTCTATTTTTCATATTTTTCTTAACCCATATTTAAACTACTCATCAATACTACAATTAAATAAAAAGAAGTCACTATCCGAACAGTATATAGGTACCAATTTGAATTAAACTTTAAGTTACCAACCCAGAACTCTACTACAAGTTACAAACTACAGAAACTTGCTTATTACTGCTGCATGACAAGTAGTTGTTTCAACAAACAGCTTTTGATTTATAAAATTGCTAACAGTTCTCTAAAATGAGATCTACAAATCTATTAAACTTTTAGCTATACATACCCACAGTATCTCACTTATCAAGGAACTATATATCATGTGTATCTGCAATACAGTGTCAAACAACACAGCCATGCAATCAACTAAAATCATACATTCTGGAATGAAACTGGATGTTCTAGTTTATCTGATTAATACCAGCTGGAAGTATTATGAACAGTATTCTGTTTAACTTTACCATACACACTTATCTAGACTGCAGCTCCACTGACAGAGGTACAAAATTACCATGCAAGGCCCTCAAAATTACAGTTTCCACATTTCTTTAAATTATTTGTGACTCAAAGTCTAAGAAGGCCTTACAAGACCTACACTTTCCCATTACATCTTAGCTACATTATTAAACATTGTTAAAACAAGAGGTACATACTACTGTTCTGCTTTCTATATTTCGATTTGGATTTTCTGCATAACAGGATTTGCATACAGGATTGCACACATATATCAAGACACTGGCATTGTATTTTGGATCCTTAAAAATACTGATTTAAACTGTGTATTTTTTTACTTAAATAGGAAACAAACTTTTATACCAGGTGAACTGAAACTACCATACTACTTAAACATTACAAAGCCAAACCAATTTACTGTAATTTTTACTGTAAAAAAAAAAACCCCTATTTTACAACCATACAACTTCTCACATTTTAGAACTGTGTTAAACAGAAAAACACTTCGAGAGCCATGTGTTCTGCTAGTTTTTGCTCAGTTACTGTTGGAACGCAGTTTTCTCACTGACTTAATATTAGCTATTCTGAAAAATGGATTTCAGAATACAAAGAATTACCAATTTAATAGGAAAAATATAAACAGTTTTTCAGGGATGATGAATAGACTTCTGATACTTAGAATGAGAAGTAGCAGGAAGCAGAAGTGTTAGTGAAATGGTGAATTCCACTTACCACAAGAAAGTAGTCCTTGATCAAAAATACAGGAGAGAGATAATTTTTGATAACTTCTCTGCCCATCTACAGATTTTTATGCAGTGCTATCTAATAGAGAATGTTAAAACTAACATTTTGCCATATAAATATAACATTAAATAGACAACAGTTGCTAGAAATACTGTAACAGTCAGCTCAGTAGATAACAAAGATACCAGCAGGGTCTCTAAATTCTAGGGGCTGGAAGCCAGAAAGTTAATTTAGTTTGCTAATACACAAATGGGACAAGCAGTGCATAAAGACAAAGATGATTATTTGATGTTAGCTACTGAATGTCCACAGTGCACAGTCCTAACCTGATGTGTTCCCTCCTAGCACATGTGTAAAGCCTTACAGCTATCAATGGGAATCTGCAGAAGGCCAAAAAGAATGCTACCCTTCTCCAATCCCCCCAAATCAATGAGGGATCAGGATGTTAACAACTGCAGTTAACTAGATGACTTCCGTATAAAAGCACAGGAATACCCGTACTATGGAAATTTTAAGTCGCAGGAGAATAACGCTGTGTAGTACAAGAGATTAAGAAAAAAGTCATGAATGCTAGAATGTCAAGATAACACAATTTTAGGCACTACCTGAGGAAGTGATTTATTTCTTTCTCACTGCATATCATTTGTGTATTCCTGTAATGTAATTACAGAAGTCAGTTATTGTGCCTCAATTGTGCCTATAGAAGGATTCAACTACTGGAAGCTTAAAGGTTCAGTTACTAGTGATTGACATCATGCCATCATTCTTGGCAAGCATTTCGAAGAAAGATGAGCTATAACCTCAATGGAGAGCCTCTGGTATTTCAACAGTGAGCTGTGGTTCTTGGAGGAAAGCCAACATTCAGAGCTTCGTCTTGGTCTCTTCCAGGTCTCACAAATTAAACTGAAGCATTGTTAAGACCTGGTGATACAATCCTAACCAAGAGTACCTCCAGACTGATGTTAGAGGCCTCACAGTAGAATGCTCACTGCGTGTATCCTTCTGTGCATAACACTGAATATCCTTCCAAATGATCAAGTTGACATGGAACTACAACTTTTATAAGTATCTGGACTGGAGCCACAATCTGATGACACGTAAATGACTGCACCAGTATTTGTATACTTTCAAGCAATTAGTTCAAAAGACTTCCCTGTAAGCACATGGTTTGTGTTTGTTTTTTTTAAATATAGTACTCACTGTAAAGTTTGCTTCTTGGATCTCTAAAGCCTTTTAAAAACTGGGAAGTCATGTTTGGTTAACAAATGATGCATTCAAAAAATAAGGACTTGGGACTAAATATTCTGAATCCTGGGTCAAATGCATATTTGTGTCATGATACAAGAAATAAGGATCTAAGAACACACAACCTTTTCTTTGGCACCTTCAGAAACAGCACTTAATTAAAAAAAAAGATATTTACTATGTAAAAATTCTTCCACAGAAATGAATTATTGTTAGGATGTGCCAAGACTTCTGTAATATATTTATATTGATGAATTCTAAAATCTAAAAATCAAACAGAACCGCACAGATGTTTTTAGCAGTACAGACTGGCTCAGAAACATGACAGTCTACAGCAATGAGTATTTCTCCCCTCAAAACCAGGCTGAGATCCCCATGCATCCAACAAATAGTATATCTTTTTTGATATTTACTGGTAAAACAATCCCCTACTGCTGCTATAATAGCAAGTTTTTAAAAACAGACTATTAAATTATACTTGTGTAAATTTTTCTACCTAGCAAGAGGCAGAAAGTCACTTGAGGAAACTTGCAACCAAGACAGAGCACATGGCTCTCCTTTCACAACAACTTCAAAACATCCTAAGAACAGAAACAGACTCCTCCTCTCTTCCTGCACAGTATCAAAGAATGATATTGACTGCTAGAATAATTTTTAAAATATATCTACATAGTACACATGGATTATTTACTGACTATAATGCCCACTCTAAGATCTCTGAATGATTAAAAAAAAACAAACACAAAAGGAAAACCCCCAAATTACTACAGAGCTGAAAAAACTGAAAAGCTCACAGACATTTTACATACATGAAATAAAGACCTCAGTGCTACACAAGCAATAAGCCATAGCTTACCGGAGTGTAAGCTATGACAACTGATTTTTAACCTCTGAGGAATCCAACTTTTACAAAACATAGAAGGAATCCCGCGGGGGGGGCTGGGGGAGGTGGCAAGAGGCGGGGACAGGGAGGTGAGAGAAAAAAGGAAAAAGAAAATTATTTTCCTGCAGTTGATGAGTTGATGGGAAAGCAGTATTCCATCTGAACTCATGATACTGCCAAGAGACTGCATTGGTCTTGTAATGGTAAGAAGTCAATTGTTGCCTTTTTCTATAGCTAAAAACATACCATAAAACCAAATGTATTGCTTACCATATGCAAGAAAAATGTCAGCCTTATATAAGTAATTATTAAGCTAGTGGTACAAATTTTATTTTAAAAAGTTATTATTCCAAGCACTAAAATGATACATAAGTGAAACACTTTATAAAAGAGAATACCAATGGCAAAAAAAAGTTATAGGTCAAAAACTCTATTGGAATTGAAACAAAATGCATGTAATTTAAATAACCAGATTTTAACCCACAGCACATAAATGCTTTTAATATGTGGTAAGATGGCTTTTACTTTGTAACTAATGGATCTTTTAGGTTTATGTAATCCAGAAATTAAATGTTAAATTTCCCATTTAATAGAAGTATGCTGTTTTTCAATCTATGTTAGTACCAAAGTTTATACAGTAGGCTGTGTATCAAATGTCACCATTTTGTCCTGTAGCAGTATTTTTATTAAGAAAGGAAATGCAGGATAAAATCATGGTTTCATGTATTTTTACCTGTCCAAACTACAAAATTTCATTCTATTTCTTTACAAAAAGGAGTGGTATTTTAACTTAGGTGTTTTCAGGCAAATGCTAGAAGTTAGGAAGAATACATCCTCCACGTGATAGGTATGTTAGCAAAGTAGATGGCTAAAAATCTGTTTTACAGAATCTGTAGAAGGTGGGATAAGAGTTTTATCTTCCATTCTGTAATCTTTTCTAGGATGAAAATGGGGACTTCATGTATATCGAGGTCTCACACTCAGACGAATGATGTGAAAAATTTCTTCTCATAGAACACGACCTCAATTCCTAAAGAGAGGGGAAAAAGCGCTGTGTTGTTTCCTCTATTTCAAAGTGTGTCCCATTTACTACATTATTAATGCTTCAATTAAAAGTTACAGTCCATTTTGATATTACATCAGCTCGATAGCCTTAGTTCAAAAAAGGAAAATCAGATTTTCAGCTTTTAGAATACTTGTACTACTCTGTTTATTCTTCCTAAGATCAAATTCTCTTCCAGTCTCTCTTTGTACCTCAGCTGCTCTGCATCCAATTTCTGAAACTCCCATTTATTTTATTCTCTTTACTTAACTAATCTGAGTCTTTTCTTCCCATTCCCACTACGCCATATGACTCAAACTGTCTTTGTTTTCTAACCTTATCTTCTCAGCTCAGGCCTTTTCAGCGCTCTAACTTTTTTGTTTTGTTAAATGTAATCATCTTTTTATCCTCCCTTCTAGCTCTGACAGTTTCTAATACAATCAGCTGTAGTTCCCACATCCCTATCAGGATACTCAACCCACTTCAATACCAAGATTTCAGTTTCTTTCCATCATTTGCCAGCTCCACATCATGTTGTGCGTTGCCTTCTTCCTACCTCTCTAGGTTCCGTGGCCATCTAGTGCCAGTTCCCCTGCCCACCTTACCTTTCGTTACATCAACCTTACAGGACTTCAGTCCCAATCTATTTCTCTTACTCTTTCTTTAGTTTTGACTCCTATTAGAATATGGAAGGCACACATACGTTTTCTCCTCTCTACTGGCTGGTCCTGACAGAAGAGAACTGTGCTCAGTTTCACACTGTCAAATTTCTAATATTTTTTTTAAAAGCCACATCCGTATTCTACCCTAGCTTCATTTTATTAAAATAATAATTTTTAAAAGAAGTGTAAGCAACTAAAAGCAGCACCTTTTTCACAATAAAAAGCGTGGTTAAGCACCTGTCAGAGTATAACTCCATGAATACAAATCATTGTAAATCACACAAAATAGGGAGAAAAGGGGAGAAAGTTGCATTGTCAATAAAGGAATTACAACCGTTTCAGAAACAAAAATCACACGTTAAAGTGCTGAAAAGTTCCTTTCCTGTTGAAGGAAAACAATCCAAACGCACATAGAACTTGGGAAGTTGAACTAGAAAGAAAATAATGATGAATTTATATATATGATTATCCTAGGAGTGAATGACAGGGATTATATAAATTTTGTTTTACATAAGAGAATCATTAGGAAATTTACAAACAAGCAGGAAGCAGATAAGTTATATTGCAGACTATGCTAAATTCTACCAGACCATGATTTAGAATTTACCGATTTGTAAATAGCAAGCATTGCAATGAAACAACTGACCCCAAGTTTCACAACAGGCAGCTGCTAGCTGGTATGTTGATGATAGATCTCAGCCACATGGGAAGGACTGGGCAAGAAAAATCAGTACAGGTAGACTTAGAGCTGCCCAAATGGCTTAATAGTGAATGCTCCACACTGTCTGCAAACAAAGAAAGAGAGAACATACGCATCAGAGAAAGCAAAAGAAAAAAATTAAACTGGAATGAGAACAAACTATTGGAATAGAAAAAGCGGACATTGTAAAGAGACATAAAAGGAAACAATGCAGAAAAAAAGCATGCTATCTACCCCATTCTATGTTAATATAAAATTAACAAATGTATTTTTGCTAGAGTTTAAAAACCCCCTTTTTACAGGCAATAGACCTTGCTACAGCTGATGACAAGCCTCTTGTGAGTCATACATTATGACAACTAGAAGTTTAGATTCATGTTTCTGGTACCAAGGTAACTTTAAAGAAAAGGTTTATTCTCTCTCTCAATTTCACTGCATCTATAAATGAAAAAAACAACTTACCTATATAGAAAATATGTTTTAAGGTTTGATTCTTTTGTTTCAGATGAAGTACCATACAATAGCACACAATACTAGTATAAAATCACTGTGCTTCTCCCAAGATGATTACACCAAGACTTCCCCCTTAAAACCCCCACAATTGATGTATATATACATGCATATGTATATATACAAACATGTATAAACATAGATATATTTATGTGTATTATACACAAACAGAATACAAATTTTAACTTATTATTCTTAACTGCTAAGAAAAACGGAGTGCACTAAGTTCAGTTAAATTTACAGAACATTCATTACAAAAAGGCCAAGTTATTAGAACTATGCACCATTACAATCTGAATGCATATATACATGAACTGCATTACAAATGAATACCCTAAATTCTGTTTTGACATAGGAAGATCCTCCTCTACCTTTTCAATTAAAGACAATTACTGTCAATATACTGTAAACTAGAAATGCTCAAGCAAATAATCTTTCTAAAAAGCATTTTCTTATATAAGTAGAAAATTCAATTTTAAAGCTATGAAAAAAGATTGTGGAGAATAGAGAACAAAGTAGCAACAAGAAACACACACACAAACAAATCTGAAAACCAGGTTAAATTTCTATCCCTGACAGTTCTTGTTGTTAGAGTTATTGGCTTTTCAGGGAAAAATCCCATAAAAATGCTTACCAACTTCGTACTCTTCTGTGCCTTTCCAGAACATCGTCTAAAGAAAATGGTAAGCTTAAAAGAAGTACTATAGCTCTGCACTCCAATCCAGTGTATAACACCTTTAGGTTCTAAGAATTAGATTAAGCAAGACTGTCAGACTTCATCAGCTAAACTCGTCTATTGTGGGGACAGGAGTGAAGAGTTTAGATAACATAGACTGATTCCTGATTCCCACCCCTGCCTGCCCCCAAAGCCAAGTGTCTAAACTCAAATAAAAGAGAACACCTCCTCCTCTCCCCCGAGGGCCTAAAGAGTCCCCTGTACAAAAAGACTAGAACCATGCCTACCCCTTGACAGGTATACTGCAGCTGGAAGAGATGACCTACCTACCTCCATGTGCCAGAACCTTTTACACCTTTGCTCAGTTTTATGTAGGCTGTAACTGTGTTGCTCAGCTCCCCAGGCCTCACAGGTCTCCCTCATACACACACACACACTCTCCAATAAACATTTACCAGGACAGTGTCTCAGAACTCAAGATAACCATCCAGCAAAACAAAAGTTTAACTCACAGGTATTTCTACCAGGTCTGAAAACAGATAACAAATTTTAATCTTCCCTCAAGTTTCTGCAGTTACAGTAGACTACACAGATCTTACTATCAAACACAATCTCGCACATGCCCTCTAGGAGCATTCAAACATTAATCTCTGTATCAGAGGACAATTTAAGATCTGAAACACTGCACAAGATCTAGTAGAAGCAAGGAAAAATTCATGCTTCCTAAAAAAAACCCAGAAGTCACCTAGCAGCCTTTGAGAACAAATGTCAACCTTTATCCATTTGTATAGATATGAAGATGAAATCACTTCACATATTCATGAAGAAAACCCGTATAATCCCCAAAAGAAAACACCTTCAAGTAAATACAAAGAATAATTAGCAAACACATGATCAAGGGGAAGGGATCACTATTTTTGATTCAAACCTGATCTTAAATACCAAATTTGGATCTAAAAAAATACATTATAGTTGGAAATTGGGGAGTGCTCTCTTCTAATTTTCATTTAAGACCATTACAAATTTTGTATTAAAAGTTACATCAACAAAATGCTACTTCAGTGGTAGAATAGAGAGAATGAAAAATAAGTTAGAGAACTGCCAAAACTGAAGCTTCCTTTGTTAACTGTTGAATGGTTTACATGACTAATGAACTGAGTTCTCTTTTTGTAGAGAGAACTCAGTTCATTAATCATGTAAACATCCACAACAGCAGTGGAAAAACTGATGCAGAAGTTTGTGATTTTCTTCTTCAATAAAGACTTAATCCATTTTGTTTGCTCACCCTTGTGACTTCATTAAAATGTGGCTGCAGAGCATGCTCTGTTTTGAGCTGCATTTGAAAGTTGTAAGATGTCTGCAACTACCAAGAATATCTTTAATACTGGCTGTACCCATCCTACTTTCACCATATGACTTACAGCTCCTAGCATAAAGCATATGTTTATTCCGTATGCAATTTCTAATGCAGTGGAGGCAATTAGCAAGTTACCTTCAAGATAAGATCCTTATTTTAGGCATCTGCCCTCTTACATGGCCACTACTTGGTAATTTTCAAGCAGCAGATACATTTGTTGGGATATTTTAACAAGACTACAGCCAGCAGGCAGTATTTTTATGCAGCAGTGACACAGCCACTTGCTTAATACATAGCAGTCTGCTGTCAACATTTGCCTTTCCCCCCCCCAATCATTGTTGAGTGCTCAGCGACAGTGATAAACACAATACAAGCTGATTATATTCATTACACATAGAATATATTCAAAGCTTTTAAGTGGGTATGTGAAAATGTTAGGTGAAATGTGAAAAGAGAATTATATTCCAGAACTACTACTAAATGAAACTAAATATTAAAACCTATCAAAAATTATGTAGCATCATTTTGTAATGAGTAAGATTATCAGAATTCAGCAAGTCTTTGTAAGAGTTTAACTATATGTTTTTAGTTATGTCTATTTAACTATCTACTTGAGACCCCAACAAAGCAGAGTTTCAGTTATGGGTAACAGATGACTTCTGTGAAAACAGGTAAGAATGAGCAAGAAATGTAGTGAAGAAATGAACAGGATTAGCAATTTCATGCTCAGTTTCATCAAGTTTAAATCTGCACTGCTAACACAAGTCTTACTTCCTCTAGCCTATCCCAAACTTCATGTACAAATGAGTCGCTTGGCAAACTGGTCTGAAGGACCGATCCAAGTTTAAGTTAGCTCTTTTTGGGTGGTGGGAGTGGGGCTTCATCTTAATCCACATCAGTGCCCTGACCTGGTTTACCATATCGCCTCACAAAAACCTCTACCAGCGCAGGAAATGGGTGGTGTGGAAAACTGAATGAATTGCTGGGTTATGCCAGCTTTGGCTGTGTGCACAATCACTTCTAAAGCTATGAATAAATATAGAAAATACTGTATCAGGAGATAAATAAGAGTCTGAATTTGCAGCTCATTTCCTATGCCACAGTAACCAAACATGATTTTACCACATATGCACATATTCCACTGTAAATTAACACATTATCACTTAGCACAGAGTAAACTACTTTGCCTTTGCAAAGGTAAAGCATGGTACTGTGGCAACTACTGCCGAAGAGCTATTATGCTCTAGCTCTGCCTTGTAACTTACTTCACACTATATCTTGTTCATATAGCCTTGGCCCTAGGAAAGATAATAAAAGTCAAGTTTCAAGGTGAAAAAGCTTGTTTCTCTGTTTGATACAGTAAGTATGCACTTGTTTTTGATTCTGAGACTACTACTGCCTTTTTTAAAAAAAACATTTTCCTGCATTGTTAGAAAATAGAATATAGACTGGATATTGTGATCACTGTGTTATACCAACTCCCTTTTAAGTATTTCTTAAAAATATGACTCACTCAGGATTAGTATTCTCAAATTCAAATACAGCTGCTTTTTTTTTTATTGGCATACTCGCATTTTATTCCAAGACAACACTTAATGTTACAGCCCCCTCTACTGGCAATATCTAGTAGATATTGTTACACAATACTCTGGAAAAAAGATTCTTCTCAAAATAAGTTTCTTTTCTCTTAAAAGAAATGGAAAGTAAAAGAAAAAAATACATATGAAAGACAGCCTATAACAGAGCTTTGATTCATTCATATTTGGTCTGTCATTTGTAGTTGAGTAAGCATCTTTCACAGAAGATTAAGTGCTTTAATATCAGGTAAAAAAATTAATACCTTTAGTCCTTTGTTACCAGGTGAGTCTAGGCTAAATCTAGTTTAGACATCATTTCATATGTTGCACTAACAGCCTTATTAATTTAGCAAAAGGACCTTAAACTAGGACCCAAAAAATCCAAACAACATGCACCAGGCAACATGGAAGAATCACATTTTCAAACAGACAAAATCAGAACTGTACAGAAGAGTACCCACAGGCGGACAACTGAGACAGTTTTTTATGCTCTATGTTCCAAAACCCCCACTTCACCACAGCATGAGATGCTTATCTAAGGCTGCAAGTAATTAATTCAACTTCTCAAGGTCCAGAGTGACAGAGATTTGTAACCATCATTTCAAAGAACTGAACAAGGTTCACCATTTTCTCTCAAAATACATTTTTCAATTTGCAGTTTTCTTTGCATGTCAAGTTCAAAAATAACTAGTGATGGTTATTCTTTTTTTTAATTTCCCCAAATAGTTCAAAAATAAGTAATAATTGTATCCTCTGTAAAAAAGCCTCAAGTGAAGAAAAATCTCAGTTTCTCTGCAACATTTCCATTTTCCTTATTTAGTAATTTCATTAATAAAAGACTTTTTCATCCCTGTCCCTCTTCTGTCTCCTTCAAGAAAGGGGATCAGTAAGACTACCGTGCTTTAACTATCTCAGTTTGATACTCACAGGTGCAGGCATGGCTATGGCACTCTGGGTGTAAGGCTGGTGATGTGGTGCTTGAACTCCATGATCAGAATACAGCTGGTATAAAAATATAAATACAAGAAATAAGCCAAAAAGCTTGTTCCACATTTTTATATTTTTGTAAGCCTTTCACATGAGCTTAGATTCCTTAAAACTTCAACTTGTGGGTTGTGTTTATCTGAACTACTGACTTTTTAAGAACAAAAATGTCAATATTTATGTTCTCCCAGGTGTACCAAAGTTTGGTAAGTTTAGTGTATCTAGATCAGTGTCAAAAAGCCCTTTCCTTGACAGAAGTAGCATGCTTCTCTACTACATACCCATTTCACTCAGATCTGATTGGAACAGCGTTTAAATGTGTAGATTAGCAGAATGAAATGTAATTCCTAGCATTATCGCACTTACAAGATATTTACATACAAGTAATACATAGGCTTTTCTTTGAGTTTTACACCATCTACTGAATTTCCATACTGTTTCCTTTAACACAACAAATTACGTGCCTGTGAATTGAGAGCATGTTACATCCAAATATTTGTAAACTAATATTGTGTTTTTGCACTCACAGATTTCAAATTTCTGTGTAAGTTGATATCTGATTTATGAAATACAAAAGGTAAAAATAATATTGATAATAAGATTTATACAATAAATACTGAGATTTATACAGTTTAAAAAAAAGAAGAAAAACCCAACAACCAAAGTCTTGTGTTATTCAAGACCTTTGTAGGGAAATTAAATTACTTAGGTACATCATGATTTCCAACTTAAGGTGTTTGATATACCAGTTTTGGAACTTCTCGTGTAGCAATAAAACACTCTTCAACTTTTGTAAAAATACTTGATTACTGTCATAATTTACCATTTATTTTGGCATCCCTGTTAATTAGGAATGAATTATCAGTGAGGAAATGTACCAATTAATCATAATATATTTTCAATTTTATAGTAAGTTTTTCTATAGCTAATTTACTGTCATTTTTAATATCCAATGATAAAGAAATGGCCTTATACATTAAGAAACTCTTAAATATTAGAAATGCTATTGATACAGAAGCAGAAAAATCAGAGAAAAAATTATTTAGTCATTCAACTACTCTAATTCATTCTGATCTTCAGAATATTTAGAAACAAGCTTCTACTCACACAGAAGATTTACTTCAGGAAACTGTTAGGGCTTGGATAGACTAATACAGCATTCTGAAGAGTCTTGACTAATTTTATTTAAATGTTATCTTCAAACAAAACAAATAGACTAGTCTTTATACTGCTGCCTGTCATACAGTTATCACCCTTTAAAATATTTCAGAATCAAAGCATGCCCCTAGAAAACTGGAGGAGATACTCTAACTTGAGGACAACTGACATGATTTAACAGGAGCAGCATGGGTGTGGGGGGTAAGTACAGGGAACAGTTGACAGAGAGCACTCTCAACTGCCTGTGCTTAAACTAAAAGACTGTTTTTCAATTGCAGATAAACGCTTCAATTGTAAGTAAAAATTTTTAATAAAAATACCTCAGGAACTGCAGCTTCCACTAGAAGAGGAGGAGGTACACATCCACTTTCCTGGGTAATCCCTACTGGCTGATAAATGACTTCAGGTGGTTGCAGATACAAGAATGAAGGTGAAGAGGGAGGAGACTGAAATAAAACATATTATTTCCATAAATTATAATTTATGCATGATAAATACCAAAGCTTATTTTACAGTTGTCTTTGCTACATATAAACAAAGACAAAGCTTTAAAAGATAAAGTATCAAAATCATCTTCGATAACCTAAAGAAACTAAGTGAGGGGGAAGTGGGTAGAAAAGTCAAGTAGTAGAATAAAACAAAGATGTCCTTTAATCACTTTTACACATTTTTCAGATTTCATTTACAATTTGTGGAACACTATTGGAGAAATCCTAAACTTTTACAAAATTCACATTTACTCACGATCACAGAAACATAACAGTTTCATTTTCTCTTGCAAAAAATTTACATTAAAAACACAAGTATGTTAGTTTTAAAATAAAACACACAATGTCTCTCCAATTCAGCATCCAGATTTCAAACCAGGAAACTGACATCTATTAATAGATTAGAACTGATCATAACTGGACATAACTGGCTGCTACTAAAGTAATGAGGACACATCATTGACAGTTCAAGCTGAAGGGACTTGGTCCTCCTTTTACCTTCAAACTCTTAAAAGTTCCTTCAGTGGCAAGATTTCCATATTAAGCTCCTCTGCTACACAGATCACAAAACTGATAAAGTCTCCCCTCAAAGTTAGCAAGTTAACAATTAAAAGTTCTTCCTCCTATTTCAAGGGTCTGGGTCTAATTTCAACATATTTCTGTGTCTACATGCCTCTGCTAGCAATATTCCAATGAAACATCACAGTTAGTATCAGTTAGCAAGCTAGTTAATACTAATTTCTCCTATCAGGCAAAATATGGGAGTCTACCTCCTTCCGAGAGCTGAGATAATTTAATACAAACTTTTGCAGACGGAGAGGGGAGGGAAAGATGCTTTCTTTACATCAGATTTGTATTTAATGTTTTAATAAATGCTGTTTCATGCCTTCTATTGTATCAGCAAGTGTTGCAAACGCATTGCTAAAATATAGCAATTAATATTTATTTCAATAGTGTTGTGAATAGTGGGAAGTTTCACTGTTAGATAAGTGCACGGTACCTTTAAACTAGATGTAAACCAACGGTAAAATGCTACAACTATGAACCGTATTTACCTGTGGAACAGACCACTGCCACTGACTTGGAAGACACTGTGTTGGTGCCTAAATCCAAACAAGAAGAGAAATTACTTATGTGATTAAGAACATATGCATACACACACTAGAATCAAAACTATCTCCAATCTATAATAAATTTTTAATTAAACAGTAGTATGATTTTCATACGCCCCCAAATAACTCAGGAACATAGTTTCGCCTACTTCCACCCAGCCTCTGACTTGGGCATTTGATAAGCTTCTAAAATACTAAAGCATCTAAGAAGTGTGCCTAATTAGGAAAACAGAAGACAAAATGCAGTTAGCTTTCCAATACACAATGAAAATGCATACATACTACATAAATCCAGTAGTGGGCCACCACAATTGTTTGGGGACTAGAGAACAGACAGATCAGGATGCTGAGAGAATTGTGTTTGTTTAGCCTTGAGAAGGCGAAAGGTGGGAGGGGATGATTATTGCTGGCTACAGCTACCTAAGGGGAGCATGGGCGATACACATGACTGAGCCAGATTCTCATCAGAGGTGTTCAGTGCACAAGAGTCCAGAAAAAGGCTGAAACATTGAAATTTTTAACTAGTTATAAGGAAAAAAAGTCTTTTACTATGAGAAGGGACAAATATTGGAAGAGCCTGTCCAGAAGCGTTGTCGAATCTCCATCACTGGAGATATTTAAAATTCAACTAGACAAGCTCACGACAAACCTGATCTAACCAGCCCTGCTTTGAGCAGGAGCTTGGCTTAGATGATAAAAGTTAAGGATGTTCCTAAGCCAATTACCTAGCAACACCAAAAAAAATTTTAGTTTATTACATTTCCATGTAATTACATAAACTGAATAAAATGTATTCTAGTGAAAAGAAAGCCTTTGATGAAATTAAAGTCTGGTTTATATTATTATTTAGAACAGCCTTTTTATTTCCTAAGACTAAACAGACCTGAGAGAGTGCTGCAAATAAAACTGCATGGCTGGAAGGAATACTGATAGTCTGAAGCCCATTTTCAAACAGATACCTGATAATGGTATGTAGGAGACTGATAAACCGGTTGAGCTACCATCACAGGTGAACTGGAAACAGAGCGCGACTTGAAAAGAGAAAAGTTACAAGTCTTAATGCAGCAATTTCATAAGTTGTGACTCCTATTAAGAACAGTTCTGAAGTATTATAATGCTGAACTACCTCCCCTCCCTTATGAAAATGGATTTACCAAGTTTTAACTTACCTGTAGATTCTCCAAAACCACAGTTTTTAAGTGCCCACATTAGAGACAAAACCAAAGAGTTTGGTATATTTACATAGTTCTTGACAGAAAACACTAGGCCATCACTATCTAGAGATGCTAAGGTCATTCACTATCCTGACCATAGGTACACTTTTGTAAACACTTAGGGTCAATCTAAATTGTCATTAGTGTATTCCTATCCCCTCCACAGCTCCAACACAATCTTCCCTTTTCCATTCCCTTCCTTACATCAACACCAGCATTCATCTGATCTGGTAATGAGACAGTTTAAGGAGCTAAACCAGCTAGAAATATGCTTGGTGTTTTTGGAGGGGTCAGTGAAACAACAGTGAAAGAAAGGGGTGCAGAAATATATGGCCATGGTAGAGAACAAGACAGGACTGTGAACCTCCAGTTCCAATAAGTCAAAGCTAGTGTGTGCCATCTCCCATGTCATGAAATTCCCTCATTACTGCAAATATTTAGGAAGGAACTGCTCCACAACTATAATTCATTGTACACCACATGAAAGTGCAGAATGCAAAATGGAAAAAAAGACCTGATCTGCACTGTTAAACACGCACAATTGTCCTGGTTTGGAGATAAACCATGACAGCGCACACCAAAACGTATTAATATCTTTAATTTGAGTAGCGTTTTCTGTAACATCAAATTTTCAGGTTTTTTTCCTTAACTACTTATATAGGTACTTTCCTAATGATGAAAGTTAAGAATATGTAAACTTAAAACCAAAAGAGGCAGCACTACTCCTAATTGGAAAGGCTGAGTGCTATTTGTTTGAAACAGTGGATTTGAGCCAGGACACTAGAATCAGAGTTCAGTACTAGAACACAAAAAGTATTGTTTTTTCCAAAAGGTAGGATTTGAGCAAGTTCTCTAGAGCTACAGAGCATGAACTTCAAAAAAGGTTTCTAAAAATATGTGAATGGGTGTTTATGCTTATCCTCTAAAGTTGATAAGGCACTATATCACATCTCTGTTAGAAGAGCAAACATCTAGAAGTTAAAAGAATGATTAAAACAGAGGTTAAATACTGACAAAGACACTCTATAGCGCCAAAATAAACAACATTAAAGATTCTATTACTGCTCTCATCGCCACTTTGTGAAAGTTTGTTTTTATTTATTAGTAATTCTTCTATGGAGATTTTCCTCCCAATACATGAAGGCATTTTCCCCTCATTTATAGAGATAGTATGTACAGCCTCTGTAACTACTGCCTTTACAGAAACCAGTAAGGACGTATCCTCTATGTACATCCTGTGTCTTATGCAGACCCCACCAATGTTGCAATCCTTCCCTCTTGTAAAAAAAAAAAACCAAAAAAACAAACTGAGGTGATGGACAGAAATTCTTGGGAAGTGCAGGAAGAAGTTGTCAAAGTTCCCCAAGCCTACTAAAGCCAAACAATTATCTATTGAATTATCTGCCTCCTAAAACAAGCAGTATTTGTGAAAAAGACTATGTGAATGACTAAAATTGGACAATTTCACTTTTGCTTTGTTTATCTAGTATTATGTTGTCTTTTCATCGTCAGCATAATATTTTGCAGCCAAGAACACCTCACTCTCAGAATAATAATAAATAGAGCCAATCAAGGGTCATAAGCACCAACAACTCCTTTGTAAAACAAAGCTGCTCCTGCGGTAGGGCTCACACTCATTCTGAACTACCCTGTCCAGCAGGTCAAATCAAAGCAAGGTTCCCTGCAGAAGAACAATAAACTTAAGCACTATTTAAAAAACACAAAATAAACAGACTAATATAAGGAAGCCATTTAAACATCAAACACGAGGAGTAGCCGAAGAAACTGGAAGTAGGAGGGACGTGAAACCACTGCATTCATCCTGGTTCCCAGAAAAGCATATATACAAAAATAAATTACTTACTGGCCATGGCTGTGGAACAGAAGCAACTTCGGATGTATGAAAATAAGCCACTCCATTATGGTAAATATAAGGATATCCACTTGAAGTCGTTAAATACATTGTACTAGCTTCTGGCATTGCAGAAGAACCTGGAATTAATATCTTAAAGTTTAGTTACCAGTAATTTTTTTTTTAGATGTGTAGGTCATAAAAAAGAAAAGATCACTTCTGATCTTCAGAGAAGCAAAACACTCAAATGAAAGAACATGGGGCAGTGTGCCTAGCGCCATTTCAATTCCCTCTCATACATAAAATCATGAAAGCAGATGGTCACAGGATGTCTCCAGAGGCAGATGGGAAGGGGCACAGAAGATGACATACACATAAATTACTAAACAGGTATCTCCGATTACTAAATATGTATATATATTTATATTTATTTATATTGATATATATATATCTCAAATATCCAAAGGTAACTTCACATCATAGGAGATTTTCACTGGTAAGCTCCACATACTCTTATTTAGCTGAAACAGGATCCAAGCACTGAAACCAACCGAATAAATTCACTACAAGATGCAACCTGGCTTCTCAACACACAAAGACTGTCTTTCTGTGATGGCACATTGTCTGGCAAAAGTAAAAACTGGGATCTAGACATCAACAGCAGGGACACTTCTCAACACTGCCACTATGGCAGAAGCTATAAATTAGCACGGTCTGATCCCAGAGCAGAGTTTCAACTACACAGTCCTCTACAGAGTACTGACAGCAAGCATTATTCAAATAAAGGGCTATCTACCCCTATGCAGTTTTTCCCCCCCAAACACTGCCTTTGAGATCACCTAGGCTCTATTTCTTTCTCTCTGCGTTTTGGGGGACATGGGGCAGGACTTCATATTTCTCTAGATGGCAAACATAAAGACAAGTTTCAGTTCCAAATATAAAGAGACTTCTCTAAAAAAGGAAAATTAATTCTGTAACTGTAATTGAAATCTTGAAGTCACATTAAGTAGTAACATAGCATGGAAAAAACTCAGGAAGAACAAAATATGAAGAAAAATCACTGAGCAAGTTTTAGTTTTTCATCTCCCTTGCAAAAGGAAGGGAAGTGCCACTAGGAAGGGAAGTGCCACTAGGAAGGGAAGTGCCACTAGGAAGGGAAGTGCCACTAGGAAGGGAAGTGCCACTAGGAAGGGAAGTGCCACTTTATGGACAGACACAACATTGAAGATATTATTTGTGTGCTAAGTAGAGGACCAAGAAGGATCCCACAAAGATTCAAGGGCCTTTATCAGTGGTAAGAGTTTGACTAACTTCTAGAAAAGCCTGAACACACTTGGATACAATAAAGCTGAAATACTTCCCATAGACAGGTCAGGCTAAGATGGTTGTTAGGATAGTGTTAAGCAGATCTTTGAGGAGTCAAAGGCTAACTTTAGCTCCTGTATGCAATTTAGAATAGTAGTTACTGATATCTCAAATGAGGAGGGCCAATAGGATCACATGGCCAACAATCCTGTCCACTTCACTAAGTATGTTGCACAGAACTTTCTGCTATTGTTGAACATGTCTCTTACAGAGGAAAAGAAATGTTCTCCATCAAATCCAGCAAACTCACCGTGACACAAACCTCCTACCAACCTGGGGGAGGTACAGCCACCTGAAAGTCTTCCAGCCCACAAAAATTCATCATGCTCCTTCCAGTTGTTCATGTTTGGTTTCTACTTTTCAGCTTTTAGAATGACCATTTTCACAATACTTGGTGCTGGGAAAGAGCAAACTGAGTGGCCCTTCCAGTATGTTCAAAATTATTCACAAAAAAGGACCCATGACAGAAGAGCTAAAAATTGTTTCATTTAATAGTACAGAAGACAAGCACTAGATTACAGTCAGGCTGGAGAGGACAGCAATAAATGGGCTATCTCTTCAATTCTGCTAAATGTAATAGAACCACAGCCTTACAGTGATACTGTAAGCCTAGGTTTTCTGGCTTCATGAACCTCAAGATGATCTGCAGTAGAACAAAGTATCCTAGTGACTAAGGTTGAGAGGCTGAGCATGAGAGTAGATACCCTATGATCTGATTTTAATGTATGTCTCTAGATGTCAATATGATCCTGTATCACAGATCTATCTTAGAGCTGAGGAAGAAGCGTCAAAGAGGGCCACAAACATATCTCAAAAGGACAGAGCAGCTTTCTTCAAAAATTCTTTTGATGTTTTTTCCTCAGAATTAGAGATATGCCCCTCTCCTATCAATACGCACATTCAGCACAGGAGTCAGAGGAAGGAGGCACCACAAGTGAGAAAGTCAAAGAAAGGGAAATAAAGCATAACAAAATCACATCGCCCCTTGATGACAACTGAGCAGAGACCATGCTAAATAATTTCTAAAGCAAAGAAACTATACAGTTGGAACGAAGTATGCAGACAAACGCTATCCTACACAATTAAAAGGGAGAAGGGCATATTTATGTATGAGAGGAGGAAGGGAGAGGGAAGTTTCCTGTCTGCAGAAAGTAGGTCTGCACCAACACTGTTAGCATACAGAGGACAAATACTGATGGAAAGTTACAAAAAGTACACTTCATTCCCTGCTGCACTCCAAAGTGAATGCTTTTTACATACGACACATAGCCCTTACTGAGGAATAACAAAACCAGCATGCCCTGCTATACTAAACACTGACAGATCTTATCTTAAAAGTTGGTGATTTATACCCTACGTTTTCAGTAATGTATTATAGAAATAAAACAGCTCCTGTCAGGAGAGGGCATCTTCTCTAGAAGAATACTTCTCTTCTGTCTCCCCAAAAAGAACAGCATACTTGCTCAAGATAAAGTAATCTGACAAAAAAACCCAAACCCTTATCAACACTCCTCTTACATAAGTGTTCAGTCTAAATAGTTCTTTGCCAAAGGAGGAACATAGAGCATCCATTCCATTATCTTACAGCAAAGAACTCTTAGGAAACGAATGGTGACTGCAACCACCCATTACTTAAAAGAAAGCAAGATGCAACAGTCCTGATGGATTTTTGCCAATATAAACAAACGAATTGGTAACAACGCAATCAACCACCACAGACTGCTTTATCCTGTAGAACCTGTGAGGACAGTGTAAGCGTTCAGATTTGAGGTTCTGCCTGGCAACCGAGAGAAATTTCCATTCAGTTTATTCCTAGATCATCTTTTACAAAAAAGAAAGTAAATAATGTATGAAAAGAGAAAAAAAAAACCAAAGATCAACAATATGTTTATTTGGACATTTCCACTGGCATGCATTTACTTCCACTGCAAAACATTCTGAGCATATTCCATGCACAGCATTAATACAGTGCATGACCAGGTAGATCTTTGCTAGAAGCTTACATTCCTAGTGACACATAATAAATAAATAAAATACATACGAGGACTCCGTATTTGTTGTTTTCTTATTGCTGGACCAATATTCAACTTCTTATCTTTGTAATTAAGTTTTTTAGCCTAGAATTAAAGGAAAAGAGACATTCAGTATGTGTATTTCTGTATTTCTACATATAACTAGACATCCAAGAAAAAAATCAGGAGTAGACAAGGCACTTACCAGGTTTCACCCTACCCTGCTTTTGTTTCCAGTGCATCTCAAAACAACCAAAAACTATACTAATTCCTTTTCAATCTAACTTTAGACTTCACAGACAAAATTAGTCATCAGTAATTTCAAGTATTACTTACTCCTCATGGAGCTTCTTGACTAACAACTGATACCTGTAATTGTCAGCAAATTTTTTTAGTTTTACCTTCCTCATGTATTTACTGCTTTTATAAAAGCACATGTGTGCACCGACTGACAATTGCCAAGTATAAAGATTAAACTTAATATCATGATCATGGAAAGAGAAAATTTACAAAAGATGGCAGGAACAAGTGAGTCTATGAAAATGGCCAGACTATATGGGCTGAATGTAAAAAGTCCCCATACTCACTCAGGACTGCCTTACAGGCAGTCACAGACTCACATCCAGGCTAATAAAACATAAAACCACAATAAAAGAGATATCCTAGTAAGGCTAAGCTGTGGCAGAATAATTTTTTAATAAAGAAGTGCCAGGTACAGATAAGTAAAGCTACATTCTCTTCCAACTGTTTTACTTACAACAGAAAGTGACCACCAGCCAGCATGGCCAAGAAGGCCAATGGCATCCTGGGGTGCATCGAAAAGAGTGTGGCCAGCAAGTCAAGGGAGGTTATCCTCCTCCTCTGCTCTGCCCTGGTGAGACCACTGTGTCCAGTTCTGGGCTGCCCAGTTCAAGAAAGACAAGGAACTACTGGAAAGAATCCAGCAGTGGTCTACAAAGATGATCAGTGGACTGGAGCACCTCTCTTATGAGGCCAAGAGACCTGCATCTGTTTAGCCTGGAGAAGAGAAGACTGAGAGGTGATCTCAAATATCTAAAGGGCAGGTGTCAAGAGGATGTGGCCAGACTCTTTTCAGTGGTGCCCAGACGACAGGACAAGAGGCACAAACCGGAACACAGGAAATTCTGTCTGAATATGAGGAAAAACTTTTTGAGGATGACAGTACTGGAACAGGCTGCCCAGAGAGGCTGTGGAATCTCCTCTGGAGATAATCAAAACACACCTGGATGCGTTCTTGTCCAACCCACTCTATGTGAACCTGCTTCGGCAGGAGGGTTGGACTAGATGATCTCTGAAGGTCTCTTCCAACACCTACCACTCTGTAAAACTCTCAGCTTAAGATATCTGAGAGACTTACATGCTAATTGATCTTAAGATGAATACGAGATAGAAGTACGATGCAAAGATGAAAGAGGTGACAGAATTGTAGGGCACCTAAATTAAAGCACTTGAAGTGGACAAAAAAGCATTAATATCATTGAATGAGACACCAGTAAGACTTCACATGGAGCAGCCTTTCAGTTACAGGGGCTAAAATCTTAAGCCATTTTCACAATGGTACTCAGTACCATTGGTATTCTTCTAGTTCACAAAATTACAACAATAAAAAAACTGGGGAAGAAGAGTAGCTGACTCAAGTTCTTATCTGTATATTCTTTTGGCTCCACATAACTGTATTTTTTTGAAAACACTCTGAAAATTTCTTTTAAAGTGTCCCAGCTCTTATTTTGAATTTTAATATATGTATTTCCAAAGGCTCAGTATTTCAGTATTTTAACCAGGTTTCTATTTGGGAGAAGGCAATTTGCAAGCCTTGGAAACTGTTTTCTGGTTTTGTTTCCCAACCCCCCAGATATCTTCATATGTGTGAATAGATCCTGACCAACAGATCTCTCCAATACATTCAACCAGATGACTGAGAGCACATTTAAAAAAAAACAAAACAAACTGAAGTGCTAATACACATGGGAGGTTCTACAACGCACACAAGACAGTAACTTAGTGAAGACAGAAAGCAACAATTACATGACAAAGTGAGCCTCATTGTTTATGACTCCAGCGAATCTAATCATTCCTGAAAAGAATTACATCATCTTTGACAATCAAACATGTAAGAATAAAAGACAGCAGTTTTCTTTCACAACTCCCCACAAAATCTTGACAGCAATGGATTTTCTAGTAAAGGAAATTAAAGCAATTGTGAAGGATAGAGCCTTTATAGCTCTATATATACTACAGACCACATATAGACTAAGAAAGCATAGACTGTCAAAATCATGAGCTCTACTATGAACTGGCAACTCCCTTCCCTAGTTTCAGAAGACCTCAGTATAAACCTTATCTTAAAGCTAAGTCATCTTCTTAACTATGCAGACCAAACTTAACAGATCTTCAAATCTGAGCTGGCAAACAGAAGAGGACCAGACAATCAGGGCTACTTAGTGTCTAATAGGAAATTAAGTATTTCATTTAAGATGGAGTCATAATGGGGACTATCACTTACCTCTTGTAAAATCTTCTGTGCATCTTCTTGGGTTTCAAAAGTAACAAAGCCATATCTAAATAAAAATTACAGAAGCTAAGTCTCTGAAGTTCATATTTACAAATATTGCACATTAGTATTTCATATGTAGTACAACATATGACATTGAAAGCTAAACTAATGGAAAAAATTCATTATAGAAATTGCAGTAATAACTGTAATTTTAACTTAACATCCTTGTTACAGTCTACTTACTAATATATTTAAGTACATCACCATATATTTCTGTTTCTATACAGTGAATGAGCAGCCCGCATAGAAAGTTATGCACATTGTCTGTATTGTCCTTGTTACTCAGTGTATGTCTTTAGGTCCTTCATTTCTATTAATAAAGAGATTTTGAGCTGAAGCTCTCGCTCATTATGGGTGCCCAAGATGAGACACTTGGGATGTTCTGGTTTTGGTTTGTTTTTTTTTTAATACTACTATACTTCATAACACAGCTTCTACCTACTTCAGCAACACCTGCAAATGCTCCGTGCTTCCACAAGCACTATCCAGTATACTAAATTGAGTTCTTGGAAAAAGCAGCAATGCAGACAGTGTTTCTCTCTTATTCTTGTCATTCTTGACATGACTAGCATTAAACAGGAGTTCTGTGGTGATCAAGAATGAATTATTCTCCTACTTCATGACACAGTATGTCTCTTTCACCACATCTCTTCTGTGGAGAAAGCCTGTTTGATTTGTTGCAGCAGTTAGAACTCCTCCAAAACCCCTCAATTCATTCCCAGAGAAATCTAGGCCACTAATGTGGCACTGCCTACGCAAAAGTAGGTATCTGATCTTATAATTAAAGTCTGTACCACAACATATACATACAAAACAGGCTATTTTTTCCAAAATTAACTTTATGAATAACAACAAATCTTTCTAAAAAAATCTCTTAGTATTTTTGTATGCATGTTTAAGTTTGTGGCTCATTTCTCAGGGTCAGATTTCAGAAGATACCAAGATGTCATTCCATCCAGCAGAGCAAATTTTGCAATACAACATATTATTCTTTGCAAGCATTTCTGTGCTTCTTTGAGTACAGAGATCCAGTAAGTCTCTGACCAGCTATACTTTTAAATCAGTGGTCTTTTCCTGTATTGCCTTTCCTAAACAAATTTGGACACATTCGCAAGTTTGAAGAACACAGAAACTATTTTCCTAGCTTGGGACCTTGTCTACACAGACTTTTCATTCTATGTGCTATCTGGACAATAAACTAAGAGATATAGTCAATCACACAAAATTCTAAATTTCTTAAATCACTTGTCAACAAGAAGCAATGAAGCCTGTTCTGGGATTTCTACTGAAATCCCAACACCATTGAAAAAATAATTATTTTCCAACATATTTACCATGTTGGCAGTCACAAGTGCATAATAACTTGATATTCTTGGATTATTGTATTATATAGACACACATACTGCAAGTCTCAGATATTTTTTGGAATTTAGTAAAAAGGTAAGAGGCTTGGTGATGGATCTGGGACCAGGAACAAGTCCAACATGCCATGCAGATGTATACTCTATGCTAAGACCTGCAGCTCAGTGTGTAATTTGCTGATATATGTTAAGTGCTGACGGCATTAAAATTATAAGATGCAGACAGCACAGGCTCACTGTTCAGAAAAGAACTTCTGACCAAAGTGAACTTTAAGTGAACTTTTCATGTACAGATTCTCACACACATTCCTTTTTGCTTCAGCCCTCTTTCCACCCTTCTGTGGCAGTAGAGTTCCCTACCTTACCTGATTTCTTTCACCATCCTTTGGGTTCTAGCAATAACTTTACTACCCAGACTTAATCTTTCTCCAGATTTGCTCTTTAGCATTTCTCTTATTGTTGACTTCCAATCTTGGAGCTCTTTTCCGCATTCACGATTCATTGTCAGAATCCCGCCCTGCCATGTTCTTGTTCCAAAAAAACCTTAACACAAAATCTTAGTTATGTACTTGCCATATACTCCAGCACAATCAGCTCTATCTCACCTCCATCTCCATTCTTAGGCTCCTTTCCATACTGGCTTTCAGCAGTTACCCTTTTAGGATTATCTACTTAAATTATTGTTGTCCGAAAAATACCTGAAAGGACTATTGATTTTTCCCTAGTTGCACACAGCTTCACCTTATATTATATATTATATTTATATATATATGATATATATATGACAGTAGAGTTTTGCAGTTATACAAATTAAAGACATTTATATGAAGATGTTAAAGGGCAGGAGCAGATTTTTGCATACATGGAATAACCAGGAACACCAATGACAAAGTTAATAATATTCCGAGCTATGAAAATCACGATCAAATTTACTACAGTCAGTCAGCTTTCTGTTGTATTTTCAATATACTAACCCCTTTGATACTCCGGCTCTGTCATTTACTATCTTCACTTCTTTCACGCTGCCGTACTGAGCAAAGAACTTCCTCAGATCATTTTCATTAGTCTAGCACAGTAAATCGGGGGGGAGGGGGGAGAAGAGAAAAGTTGGTTTACATAGTTATCCAATGAATATACCATAAGACTTTTAATGGATGTATTCTGGATAAAGTTTGCTACAAAATAATTATAACCCTGGATAGGAGGAGAGAAGAATGAGCATGTATGAGCCTCACAGCAAGAGAGCATCATCCTTGTTTAATTACTGCATTTTCATATTCAGCAATAACGCTAGAAAGCCACTAAAATACTAAAATTCCTCTTTTAGTGGATTTATGTAACAACTGTCCCTTTACAGGGAAGAACACTGAAGCATGTTTATGGATCTGAATTTTGGTTTCTGCAAGTTTCATACTAGAGTGCTGTTTACAATATGAAACATCACTGCAATTTTTTCAAACTTCAAAACAGCAGAGTATGTAGGCTTCCATAAAGGATATGCATAAGTCACATACAAAAAAATCCCCACCAAACCACCGTGACTTAATGGACAAATCCATCTAATGATCCCTCTTTCTAAAGCAGATTCAATATAAGACTCTGCAAATATGTATAGGCATACCACAGAATCACCCCATTACAAATTAAGCATGACAAGGCCCTTTTAATGGAGAATGGTCTAAATCCACTTGGAGAAGACTGTTCTCTTCTGAGTATGCATAGAGAAATACAAGTTCCTAATATAAAGGCACACCTAGAGCTATGTGAACACTCATCTACCTTCTGTGAATCAGTTTTCTTTTACAATGTAAGCTTATATAAAATATGGTGCCCTAAACACCACATTTCAGATTTAAATTTTTCTTCTACATGGTCCATAGTTAATACTACACCTAATGCTGAAGAAGTATACTTATATGCATGGAGTTCTATATGCTTCAAGCAATTTCTGTAGCTATCTATACTTTTTGTTATTTTGAGGATCTGTATCAGAAATACTATTTTACCTCTAAGTGAATGACTTCTATTGTTTTTAAAGCTGTACATACGCAATTTAGTAAATTCTTTCCTACGTATCTGCCTCATCTAAGTTTGAGACGCAAAAAGAGCTTAAAAGAAACAAACTAATTTAAACAACTTCCATAACTGAAAAGAACATGAAGTTAATGCTCTTTTTGAATAATTCTAACCTTAAAACACATTTTACAAAAAGAAGGAATTCAGCTTGCTTGCTACAACGTCAAAGTCCAGCAGAGAGCAATGACAGTACAAGACTGCTTTATCTCTCTCACTAATTCAAGTATTGAGTCATTAGAATGTCAGAAAATAACCAGTCACTCTGGAAGTGTGAAAAGTAACAACAGATACAAGCGCACTCAACAGCCATGAAGTGCTTCAGTGTTTTATTGAAGATCAGTAATTGTGTCCTCTCCTTGGAAACTACCTGCACTGGTTCTTCAGAAGCTACCCACCATGGAAAGGTTAAAAAATTTCTGACTGGAGTCCAGAACCACTCTCTTGAGTAGGTGATCATGCTTTGTGCCTGAACAAAAGTGTGAAAGCCTGTGTACACAGGAAGACAGCTTCAGCCAAACAACTGAGAGCTTATATAAAACAATTCCACAGCACATGCTGAAGTGTTCTCACATTCTTGAGTACCAGAAAGCACATACAAAGTATATCAGACTCATAGTGGATATTTTCTTTTCCCTTAAAATTTTCTCCAATGACCACCAAGATGTACCTGCTGAAAAATTAAAGGCCTATAGATAAAATTTCCCATTTCTGGAAGATAGATTCTTTTAAGCTCCAGATGCAGCTCAGCTGCTTCACAAAGCTGAGAAAAAGAACCTATAACAAAATAGTTGAAGGCTAGAATACACCAAGAAACAACCAAAGAGTCATAAAAAACCTGATCTGTCCGGAAAGTGTCATGTAATATATCAATGACAGGACGCATGGCTACACAAGACTAAATGTGGAATGCCAGAAGTCCATCTGCAGAGCCATGTATTAAAGGAGAATAAAAAGGAAACACTATTCTAAGATTCACAGAGAAATTTGCAAGTATGAGGACAAACACAGTATCTAGGACCTTGCCAGAAACACATTCAGGACTCGCCTTTTTCTGCTCATGACAGGACAAAAGCACTCGTCAGATTCTTAAGAAAGGCTTTCACCTACCTCAAAGATACATGGCATACACCACTGAAGAAACAGCTCTTCAGTGCAGTATGAAAACATACCCAACTACTCTTACTGAATTGTTTCTATAAATTTAAGAGGTCAGATGTTTCCTCTTACAAATAGGAATCACTGCTATGGTGAGAGACCAAATAGAAGTATCTGGCAAAATGATAAAAGAACTTGCTGGAAAGCAAGTAATTTTTTGTTAATTGTCTCACTTTTTCACAAAAATAAATAGCTTTTTACCCATCCACCCCTCTAGCTGACTGGAAGACCTTTGGGGGAAAAAACTCCAAACACACCACACAATGCTTTTTGCCATAAGATTTCCAATTTTAAAAAAATAAATCTAAGACTGACACGTATATCCTATGATTTGAACAGAAGCATAAGGCTCTACTTGATATCAAGAGTCATAGGTAAATGGAAGAGTAGCTAAAATGTCTACAGAGATTTCATCCCTTCTACTTCCTTTCCTAATGAAATCCATCTTTAGATTTATGAATACAAATACACTTAATTACTCTGGTGTGGAAATTAAGATTCATAATAGATTTTGACCTATCAGCAACTGAAGCAAAAAGTCAAGATAGTCTTCAAAATGAACAATAAATATGACAATTAACAAGAATATTGATATGTTAAGCAGAAAAGTGTTTTAACCTTTGAAATTGCAGTGAATAAAGAACAGAGTGAGACAGGTCTTTTTACAGCTCTAGTAATTTGCTTACTATTAATACAAAAAGCTACTGTGCCTCTTCGCTAAAACCCAAAACATACAACATCTCTTGAATTATGAACGCCTCCATTTGAATTATCTCAGTCAAATGAGCTAGAAGATCCTGGAATTTCTTGTATTTATTATGCAAAATAGCCTGAGTGAACTGTCATTCTTCCTCCTCTTCATCTGAGTCAGTGTTCAAAAGGTCCTCAGCCTAGGAGGATTAAGGCAGAGAAGATACTGTTGGTGGGAACAAAGAAACAGCTGAGCAGGCCAACACTGTTTTGCAAGCGTCAGTGACTTTATTATCTAAAGTGGTAAGAAAGAAAAATGAGAGTAGCTGGCGCATTATCTTGCTACAAATGTTTAAAGTGCTTAAACAATGCAGGAATGCTTCAATATTCACTGCTACTTGAGGTTTTTAGGGTATATGCAAAGGTACAAGCATTCTAAGAATTAAGATCAGTACTGCAAACTGCCCAGAGAAGCTTTAATATTTGCTTTAAAACTAACAGTTTCTTTTAAGAAAATTAGTATCGTGAGGAATACATGCACTGTAGCTCTTCTTTGTATGAACTGGAAGAAAAGCATTAGAGGAACTGAAGCTACTTACATTTGCTCTGTTGGCAATCTGTAACGTTGTGTTTATGGTTTATTAAATTACACTAACTGTTATATATAAATAAAAAACCTTATACATACTTTTCTACCATAAACTCTGCTGATTACAAAAGCCACCTTCTTTGAAAAGAGAAAATTCTGAAGAACTAGTACATCAAAACCTTCTAGCAGCTGGGTGTACAAAGAGTCAACTTTGTAGTACAGTTATTTATATCAAGGCTTAAAGTTTATTCTCTACTGTTGATTTGAATGTTATAGTGAAGGGTACTTACCACCTAAGCAAACACACAAATGATTATGTCCCACATTTTTTTCCTACTGATTTTTATAAGGTTATAAATTATCATTTAGTAGTAAAATTAGGGAAAAAAATACCTTAAAATCAATTCCTCCTACAAAGATGCGATTTGGAGTAACTGTTCCAAACCTTGGAGTACTGGTCAGATTATTTAATGGCACTGGTGACACAGTATTGGGAGATGAAGATAAAGATTCTGTTTGCGTCTGATTTGTGGTCTGCTGATTGAAAGAAAACATTTTCAAATATTTTCAATATCTTACAGGTTATAAGCTATTAAAGAAAAAAAAATTCTCAACAGAAAATACATACAGAATTTTTTGGGAAGCACAGCAAATGCTAAACAACCTAACATTAACTACATATTTTTATTCATAATGCAGCTCAAAGTATTTAAATATAAGCTTATTTTTAAGCAATTCAGTAACTTAGTGAATAAACTAGGGTCTGAAGTTTGACTTTAAAACCTTTCTGAATTAAACATTTAGGGCCTAATCCCCCAATCTTAGTTTTTCTGTTTGCACAGCACACTGGTGTATGAATCCCAAGTTATAAATTCTATTTCAAAGAGGAATTTATACCTATTTAGAAGTCCCTTAGTTTAAGCCTATATAGAAGGGACCTTTTCAACTCTACCTGCAATCTCACACGCATCTACAAAACTAGATCTCTGTTCTCTACATCAGCTTCTGCTTGATTTTCCGAGTGCCAAGCACCCATACTTACACCAAATAAAATCAAGCAGCTCATTACAACTGATGAGAACAGCACCTGAAGACTAGTCTCTTGGCCTACAAACACAGCGCAGTGCACAGTGATCCTAACAGAAATTGTTTTTGCAAAAGAACCAGATTGCTCATGCCCCAGTAAAGGAAAGGAACACGGTATATAGTGGGAACTTCACGGAAACCATTAACTGCCTGATGTTTTAACTTCCACCATGCTTACACCTGGGAACTGTGAAACAATACAGACTTGCATTTCACTGGAAACCCTTTTCAGAACAAACTAATATTGCGTTACAGAGTCAACCCTATACTGTGAGATGATGGCCGTAAGGCAGCCACGTAGTACTGTCACTAAATTGTCTAACAGGAATTGCAGTAGAGCCTTCAAGACCATTTTTGCTGTGGTTCCCCCTCCTCTGCAACTAAAGTTCACTAAAACCAATCCTGGGCTATCGTGCCCTGACAGTGCCACTAAGGAAAAAGCCCAACGTGAAAGACAAGCAGACACTGCAGGCTGAGAATAACAAGACTAATAGGTAAGCAGACTAGTGAAAACTAGAAGTAGGAATCTGGAAAGTATCAGCCTCTTTTGAAAGGATTTTGAGAAATGTATTTTTTCTTACCATCATGCAACCCTTAAAATTTGTAGTGAGCACTAACAAAACACATGCAAGCGTATTTTAAAAACAGAAAGCTACTACATCTAGTAGAAAGTTCTTTCACTGCTTGTGGTATCGGTATCTTCTAGTACCTCCAGAACTAGAGCAGAACATAAAGCGCTCTTGAACAGTTCTCCTCACAGAATCCCCCTTTCATTTACACTGTTTTACTTCCTGATTTTGCCTCTCTTGTTTATTCACAGGACAGTATTTTGTCCACATAGGCAGCATTTTCTTATCGCTGCCTTTAAGCATTCCTGGACAAAACCCAAATCCCTTATCTTTGGGAGAGGACATAAAAAAAAATGAAGGCTGACAGTTAAAGTGCAGTGAGAAATGGAAGATCAATAACGAAGAAGAACATTAGGAAAAAGGTTGTCTTTGTTTGCCCTGCAAGCCCTCCTAGGATTATTTGATATCCCAAGAACTAGTCCTATTAATTCTGAGTAATGCCATTGCTTTGGATACCTTAAAAACAATAAATCCAGCTCAGTCCATGCCTTTTTAGTTTTAGAGAAGCCAAAATCCTTTCCAAATTTACTAACACACACACACATTTGGGGCTGAGGAAAAACCCAAGTCTTTAACCTGATCTATTCAGGCGAAAGCATACATTCCTCCTTCTGCAAATACTAGAATAGCGCCTAACCTGAAAAAATCCTCAACGCTTGCAGGCCAAGAACAATCATAATCCCTACAGTCCCAAAGGCTTTAGGAGGAACGTTTTCTGCCGAGAACAACTTTTGAAGGACAATGAAACAGGTTACTCTGTTCATCTCATACCAAATACAATAGTCTACTTGTATAATCATCTGGCAATTCTGTACAGCACTAAAATATCTGAATTTAACAATAAACTAACAATTAACAGCTGACACCACAGCCAAAGTGCATTCCTTACCTCAAAGATCTCAAATTTCATTTTCTCCACACGAGTTTTACGAGTTCTAAGTCTTACTTAAAGACAAAACCAAACACCAAAACCCTAAATTCACCTGTGAATTCCCAAGAGAGTAAAACCCAATGAATTTTAAAACATTAAAATCTGTATTGTTATATCAATATCATTCCCCTCTAATGAGTGTAGTAATAAAAAACAGTATTAAAAAAATAAATCTATATACAATATTTTGGCACTTGCCTAACCATTTCTGTTTCTACAGGTTTTTAAACTCTCTTCCCCCCCCCGACAAACAGTACGGATATGTACATTTTTTCTGGGTTATTTCATTGGTTTGACAACTGCTCTTTATGAGAATTGATAATTTTTCACTTTTATGTTGAACACATCCACGGTCAAAGAACCAAACACTACAAAGGCCTTCGTGACTAACCCCACCTTACTGCCTAAACAGTACCCTTTTTTTTTTTAATACAGTCTGTGTCCTATAATGTCAGCTATTAGACACCCATCTTCCCCAGGTATCATGTGCCGCTGCAGACCCGAGACAAGGGGACCGGTTTACCCCCAAGGTGGAGCCACCCCAGCACCACAGAGGAAATGGCGGCCTCCGCCGGGGGTGGGGACAGGGCCGCAACCACCGCCGCCACCAGCGAAGGGCGCCTCGGCGGTAAGGCCTCGCTCCCGCCCCGCTGCCCTCCCGACGCAGCGACTCCCCGGGAGGCGGCCCCCTCTCTCCACCGCGCTCCTCACCGCGCCGTCGGGTTCCATCTCTCCGTCGTCGCCGCCGCCGACTCAGACCCCGGCACGTTGCCGGCACGCGTCGCGCTCCCGGCCGACGAGCACCGGCAGAGAGAGGCCTGCAACGGGCAGGGGGAGACACAGCCCGGCTGCCAGCGCCGCGGGCCGGGGCAGGGCTGGGGTGGGGAGGCGGGCTGGGGCAGGTGTCCGTGACAGGGGTGGGATGGCCGGGGAGGGACACACCAGCCTTCCTCCCCCCAGCACCGTCCCCCACCCTCAAGGTAGACACCTCCCCGCTGAGGGCGCGGCCGGCCCCACGCTCCCCGCCACCCCTCAGCCCCCCCGGGCAACCCTCTCTGCAGCGCGCCGGTCGCCTCGCCTCCCCCTCCCCTTACAGAATCCTTGCGGCAAGCGGGCGGCTGGGGCTGCCTCTTCCCTCTTCCCCCTCCCCGCCTTCCCCGGCACCTGCTGGCGCCCTCAGCCACCGCCCGCCCCGCCTGAGGGCCCCGGGGCCTGCCGGCCTCCTTGCCCCGGGAGACGGTCCCCGCCGCTGGCCTTCGGGCTGGTACAGCCTCCCTACCCTTGGCCGCTTCCTGCCTGCAGTTGTCGTGTCACCGGCGAGCCCTCGCAAGAGGAATAGTAGCCGGAAGGTTGGAAGAGGAGGTTGCCGGCACTGCCCCCAGGACCGGCAGGGCGAGGCCCCAGGGATAAGGGGTGAACCTCCTTCACAGTCCGTCCCCACCACCTGAGGAAGCAGGTGGTAACCTCTAGCCGTGTTTTTATCCTCTCAACCAGGGAGTGAGACAGGGAGAAAAATAGGGTCATGTGTTTCACCTGTCCTCTGGCCTCAACAGTAGAAAACAAAAATACCCAGTGAGGCTCTTCACCAGGTCTGACTCACTAGGCTATACTTTATGAAGGCAAAAACATGGTTTAGACTTTATGGCTGTCAGCATGAAGAAGCGAAAGCCCTTACTTCAACTTAGGCTTCCCAAAGTTCCCAAAGAGACTCTTTCACTCAAGTAGGCAGGCTGCCCTGGAAAATGACATGGGATAACCCCAGAGATGCAATTTGGGGTCCAGCAGAAGGGACTAGAAAATATCGCTCACCTTCATGACCGCTTCTCAAAACATTCCAACTTTTTTTTTTCAGCCCTTACCGAACTGGAGGAGAAGCACCATTTGTGTCGGGTGTACTTCTGTGGTCATTTAATGAACAGCACTACAACCTGTTCCTTTGTTCCACGATTTCATCCTGTTTGCGAATGCAGATTGCCCTGAAAATAGCTCTGCTGCTAAACAGGTCTGGAAAAAAAGAGTGATTCAAATGTCAAGCTCATAATCAATGTAGTTACAACGTACAGCTTGACAAAAAATGCTTGATTTGATGATGGCAAGAGCTAGAATGCAGACAAATGCGTGCCAGGAGAACCACTCCAGTGGAAAAGCTGCTTTTCAAAGTGATCCACATTGCCAAGGTAAGTCACAGTAGCTCACCCCCAGGATACAATGTCAGGATCACTGTAGGGTCAATTTAGTATTGGCTGCTCTCCTGTTTTACTTTTTGGGGTGCTTTAGAATAAAAACTTCAAGGTTTATCTTCATAATGTCAACAATAAAATATATTTTAGTTGAATTCAAATCTTTGTGTCTTGCTTAAGTTTGCTTTATGCAAATTATACCAATCCAACCTAAAGCCAAGAGCACTTTCCGTATAAATGAGATCATTTAACTCTCACTGAGCATAGGCAGGACACAGACCTGCAGTCCTTACAGGACCCTACACTGCTCCTTACTTTACTGGTGTTGCTTCAACATCTACCAGCTTCTGCAACACCATTGTTACTACAAGTAATAAAAAAAAATAATTAGACTTTCTAATAATTCTGTGCCTGTAATATGTAACAATATAATGCTTAACTCTTAGTAGTGACTTTTTTTTTCAGCTGAAAAAACTGTATAAAAGTAAAGGCAATTTTAGCAGAGCTGATAAGATTTTTAGAAGTAGTTATTTTGCGAGATTACAGAACTCTGCTGAATTGCATTCATTGACTTTTATGGAAATTTATCAGACAGCAACAAGGCTTATCCTAAGAACGGCACTACATTTTAATGATGTGAAAGGTAGAATAGGCCAAGCCTTTCATGTGCTTCATATCTTGATTTGGGGAATCTAAAGTCGGAACAGCTGAAAGAATACAGAATCATTCGGAGACATGAAAGTGTGTTTTGCATAGTTTTAATTGTCAGATCTTCTATATTACACGTCCTCTTCAAGTTAAAAAATGAAATCTGGGACGTTTACATCTAAAATAAGGCAGTTGTGACAAAAGTAGGACTTCTGCAAATAAATGAGAAAGACTAAGCAAGTTTTTATTCTGATAATTTAAAACCTGAAAACCTGAAAATTCTATGCATCTATAAATTTAACAAGATTACTAGCAGAACTGACAAAAAATATTTCCATGTATACAGGATTTAAATATTACAACAAAAGTTGCTGGGCTGCCTTAGCTCTGTGTGGCTGCTTCATTAAAGGAATAGTATCCTGGCTGAGGAAGTCACTCTCAAAGGAAGTCAGGAGTGCATCTGTTTTTCCTGACACTGCATGTCAGCGATATACGCAGCATGAAATTATCTCTCCTACTGTTCTCTCCCACAAATTAAAAGGCAGTGCTGGACAAGGACAAGAGTCTGACTGTGCTGGTTCCTGCAGGCTCTTGCCTTTTGTCCTTCTTTATAGCAGCAGAGAAAGTCAGAGGTTAAGTGAGGAATGATAAACTGAAAACAGCAAGAGAGAAAAATAGGGAGAAAAAATGATTTGGGAGGAGAAAGGAAGAAAAGAATTCTCCAGGCACAAAAAGACAAGAACAGTTTTATAAGTAATACAGGGCCTGGCAAAAGACTGCTATTTCAATGATTGATTCCCTGACCTTGGAAAAGATATACTACCTTTTTTGCTTCTATTACTTATCTGTACGTAGTAACGCTAGCTTTCCTACCAGCATGTTAAGATCCTTTTGTGGAAATATGAGCATTAATATATCGTCAGGCAGGGTGAGCTGGACTGTACCTGATGAAAGATTACTTACTTCCTGCTCTCAATTTCATAAAAATGTCTCTTAGGATGTTACTAAAAGATTGACTTCTGTCTCTGTTGCATAGACTACAACTGTATTAAAAAAATCTGTAATTTATGAAGACGTACACAGTGATTTGTCTTACAGGCTTGTGAATGGATTCTCTACACCTTAAGCCTTAACCAGAACAATCAACAAGACGAGAGCTCTTATGTATTCAAAGATATTGAGGAGGCCTTCTGAGAGAGTTAACAATGCTTGGAAGCAAATGATGGTGGTCACCTAAGGAGTGCCACTGAACAAAAAAAAAAATATGGTCAGTGCCATGTGAAAAATGCAGAAGGAAATGGCTCATTTCTGGGAAGTTTTCCATTTATTCAAATGGGGGTGGGTATTTCTTTGATAGGACATTTCCATCTTACAGGCCCTTTTCCCACACCATTCCCTTTCTTTGGTTTGTTGGGCACATCTCCCTTCTAGATGAGCTGTGGCTCTTCACCCCACCCCAATTTCCAACATTCTTTCTGCCCTTTGTCTCTACCTCCTACTTGGTTTCTGGTTGCCCTAACTATAGTCTTGGTCGCTTCCTCTTGTCTCTGTCATCCCCCTTTCTTCATTGTAATGGCTGCACTTGTATCCTCTACCCCTTTAGCCCCTGCAGTCATCCCAGGGTGGGTACTGGGGGGCTCTGGCAGGGTACTGGGTGCTCAGGTTACTGAAAGACTCTAGAATAGTATTGGGAGGGCTCTGAGAGGTACTGGTAGAGTGTATAGGGGCTTTAGGGGGTACTGGGTTCACTGGAGAGGTACTGGGTAGCCCAGGGGTATATTAGGAACACTGCAGGGTACTTGGGGGCTCTGTTGGCCTCTGGGGGGTTCTGAGGGCTGGGTACTGGGGGGGGTGAGTGGGGTTCCCACACTGTTACCTATGGCTCCATCAAGCTGAGCTGCTCTACCCCTATCTGAGTTCCTCATTTGCTTCCTGTTTCACATTTTCCCCACCCTCAGCAATGGATGATCCAGAGGAACAGGAGACTTAGATGGTCAGTACACTGGACTACTCTTGCAATACTATTTTCCCAGAGTGGTAGGTAGTTACTACATAACAAAAGCATCCTCGATCAGTCCATCCTTGCAGAATACTAACATTATTATGGATGACTTTTAGCTCAAAGTGCATTGGGGCAGTGAGTGATTTCTTTCAAACTTGAAGACTTAGATTTTATGGCTTAGTTTAAAAATATCTTATTTTCCAAAAGTAATGGTCAGCATTAAATAGTTTATTGGAATGAAGTCATTACGTAAGACTGGCTTATTTTCTGTCTCACTTCAGAGTTCAGAGTATATGTGCTTTATTTACAAAGGCATTTGTGTGAGTTTTATTTTACATGTCAAGGGGGAAAAACTTACTGAAAACAGCTGCATAAAAGTTCCATTGCTGGTGGAACTTGTCACAATTAAAATATGGAAGATACTGTTAAAAGTTCCAGATCTGGGAAGGTACTTAAAAAAGTAGTAGCATCTGTATTTGCACCTGAGTAAAACTGTAAAGCTTATCAGTATTTTAATAAATGTCCCTAGCAAATGGAAGTTACATTACAATCCTTTGTTAAATCTGATAATGTCATTATTAATAGGAAATACTAACTAGGTCTACTGAGAAATCTGATTCCTTTATGTATTATAAAAGCATAGCCCTCTAACAAAACACCACAGATATATGTCACATGGAAATATTAATAGATCATCAGTTAGGTGGGTGAAGAGAAAATTATCAGACTCCTCATTTATTTTACCTTAGTGTGACAGCCTTGATTGCCTTTTCCTCTCATTTTTCCCTACTGTGTTTCTTTTAGTCAAGCAAAAATTTAATGCTTATCTTGGCTTTGATAAATTTTAGTTTTTTTAATATCCTTTTGCAGTTGTCATAATATTATATTTTCCATTTCACTGAACTGAATATAAAATTCTGCAGACAGAAATAAATGAGTAGAAAAGACTATAAGCAATTGACATGTATTATGAAACACAAGTGGAGAAAAAAATACTTGCAAGAAAGATAAAGGATCAGGCTTTGCTTGCTCTGGAATGTAAAGCTACATGGATATAGTTGCAATTTAATAACACCTATATGCTGCCATGATGTTAAAGGGGTCTTCTTACAAGATAAAGACGTTCTTCCTTTTGCAAATCATTTGACTGCCGTCAGACAAAATGGCTCCAGGTTCTAATCCCACCTTTTACAGCTTGATTCTTCAAATGTCATTATATGTGTAGGTATAGATTCCAAATAAAAAAAAAAAGAAGTAAAGAAGAATCTCACTGTAGATAGGATGTTGCTAATCTATTCCACATACTTGGGGAAATTTTCAAGAGTCATGTAGTAATTTTCTATTCTAATATTCTGTTTATTCTAGTCTGTTTTTTCTTGATAATGTTTTAGATCCAGTGGTCCAAAAGGCCAGGAGCTTTTCTGTCTATTGACTTTAGTGATTTGAAGTAGAATGCCACACAAATACAGTGAAAGAGCCAAGGCATTTTATTGTTGCCCATTACAATTTTTTTTCCTCTTTTTTTTTGTGGTGTGGTAATTTACTCCTTACATGCAGTTTCTTCAGATTTAGATAAGAGCTGTTTCAGTTCTAGCAGGTACCTCATTTATGGGGGAATTCTTGCATATATCTATACACATTTCTGTTGCTTTTGTTCTACTGTCAGCTACTCAAAACTTCTACACGTAAAAGTGAAGAAAAAGTATAATATAATTGCTATTGCTTAGAAACACTACTCTGAATAGTTGAACACAGCAGTAAAATAATTAACCTTTACTTCATTTTGTCTTGTCTTTCCTGCACTATACTGTATAGAGCTGTATGGAATGGAATATATACCAACCTACCATCTACCTTTCTCCTGTGAATGAAGAGCTTCTGTAGCTGCAGCCTCAACCAGCATCAATTCAGGATGGTTATGAAGATATCAAACATATCAAGAAGTATTGTCTTTTCCAGTGTTTTCCTTCCTCCTTTATATAAGTTAAGTACACCTAATAAGAGGCAAAACAGAACTGAAATGGGAGGAGTGCAGCTGAGAACAGGAAGAAAAGTTTATGCTTGGTCTCATTCTATGCATTATGGTTTGTTTTACTTTCCACGTCAGCTGATTGAAATGAATGTGGAATTTAATGGTGAAAAGGAGAATTGCAACTGTAAAATACCAGTTGCAGAGATGAAAGTACAAGCTCAGACTTTGATATTCTTTTTTAAATACTTGGTTTCCGATAAATCAATTTGAGATTAATCAATTAATCTGATTAATCAATTTTAGAGAAATAAAGCTGGCAAACTTTAATGGGCAACACTTCATCATAATCTACTTGTATAGTGAAATACAGTATTTCATCTGCAGATCACAAATAGCTATACAAAGAATGCCCCTTCCTCTGAAAATTTCTATTATTTTTAAAATATTATTAGATATGTAGGAAGAACAAAAACATAAAGACTGATTTTTAAAAAGGATTGCTAATCTTTCCCTACTTGACTTAACACTAAATTTGAGTTACTTTTATGTAATGTGAAGAGATTTTTCAATATTAATGTTTCAGTTAGAATCAAGCTTTATAAGATCACTTACCTTGCCTGTGTGAGTGATTAGGGGATTTTAAAATTTGTTTCTTTTTTATTTTGCTAAATTTGCAATTCACTCTCTTTCTGCATTTTGTAGAATACAATCTCTTCCTCTGGAAGTTCTGTTTTACCTTTTGCCTTCCATTCAGATCAAGGCTTTCAAAGTATTTGGACTGATACGTAATTTAAATTCAAATTGATTTACTTGTAGTGGCTCTTAGGAAATAATTCAGCATAAATTTGGGCCCACTCTATGGACCCGGGGATTTACAAAACAAGAGACATTCTTCCTTTCCTTTTTCCTATCTTCCTCAAAATTTCAAACCTTTGAGTAGTGCTCTGTTGAAGTATGGTTCACTGAGCCTCATTGTGTATAGTATCTGCTCATAAAAACACTTCTTGGCATCTTTGGACATATCACACTTGCAGAGTATATATGTGAAAAGTCCTGCTGGCTTTTGACAGCAGCATAGCCTGAAGAGTTAATACACTTTAATTTTTAATCTCCCCAAATCTTGCTACTGAGTCTGTCTGTACATTTGAGGTTAGATGAAAAAAGGGTAAATGCTTAGAATTAGAGGATTCTTCCAATTCACAATGTGAATAGATGCCTTTTAAGTTTGCCCAACACAGGTATATTTTTCCACTTTTATTGTGGCTTTATCTGTAAATCTCTGCATTTGGGACTAAAACTCTCCTGGCCTTTTATTTGCAGAATGATTCACTTTTGCCAATTCTGCTGTGGGACTTAGTATAGGCTATGGATTTTAACTAGCAGCTTATTTAACCCAACTCAGAAAAGATATAGATAAACAGTGCTTAACAATGCTTTCAATTTATGCACATTAGTACTCCCACAGTGGCAAATTTCAGGAAAATAAGCTTACATAGATTAGTCCTTAGCCTTTCTTTTCCATATTCTTAGATTATCTTCTAACCTGACATTAAGGAACAAGAGATTTTACAATAAAAGATTAAATATACTTCATTCCTGATGGAAAGTATTTTGAACCTTCTTAAAATCCTGTTCAATTAATACCAGAGGAATTTAAGTTATTTTGAGGATTACATTTTGATTGTAATTATATAGCTTTTTTTTTCATTTTTCTTTGCGATGACTTTTTTCTAACAAAAAAAGAAAGATGGGCCAAATTTGCATGCATGAGAAACAACCAGACATAAATGTTTTTAGCAAGTTTTCAAATCCCTCTACCTAGCCACAGGTAAGCTTGTATTTGGAAGTGGTATCAAGGGCTAGGCCAAAGTCTACCTATAACTTTAGTTCTAGTATAAAAAGGATACCTGTTCTCTGCTCGCATCTACTACCACTTTAAGCTAGTGTAGAAACTATCAAAAATATTGCTGGGAAACACTGCCTTGGCTTTTTTCAAAGGAAACCAGCTTTCTTTGAAATGAGGCAGATATGGGTGTAGCTCTTTATACTCTCTCCCTGGGTAGCCGGTCAAGCACGGGGGATCTCAAGGTAGCGATGTACTTCTAATGCTGACATACTTTCCGTGCATCTGCTTTATCAGTTGTATCAAGGGTGGAATTTTGAAGCAAATCTCCCAATCACCCTAACTTATCTACTAGGTTCACATCCCGGAGCAGTTTCTGAGTGTGCAAACTAACTTCTTCTCAGTTGAAATGAAAAGAGGCTTTGTGCCCCACGAATGCCACTACAGTACTCTAATGTGCAGCTGTTCCATCCATGGGACTGAACTAGGGCTTTTCCCAAGTAACCCCCACCTAAAATGCCTATGGTGTGGATGTTGGGCTCTCAGTACCAATGCTCTCCCTGTACAGATCCACTCCTATTAGATTATTTGATACTTTTCCTCACATCATTGTCAGGAGCCCCCAGAAAGAATTCCAAATGAGTAGTCTTCTCTCCCGATGGTCGGGCTAATGCATATCTCCTCAGTGGTCCAGGCTGCACATGACTAACTTGTTTATGACTGAACCTAGTTAAGCAATGCAAAATTTTTCAGAGAGCGCACGCTAAGAGGAAGGTTGTGTGTCTGATTAACAGGTAGAAGAATAGCCTAAATTCCATGCTTGGTATACTGACCAAATTTCCTGCAAAGTCTTTAACTGTGAAGTAAATATGAATATGGCTACTGCTGACATTGCTAGCAATTTTCTTCTGAAGTGGCAGGATTAGAGGCCATAACAGTAGCTTTTTAATTGGGATATTACTAGAATGTTTCCTATCCTCAGGAATATAATTCCTGTTTTAGGAGTATCATATAACACTAATGCTGCTTCCCCAGCAGCTGCACAGTTCATGGTAATCCAGATGTTCCCAAAAAATTGCATCTAAGTGGCAACCATGGTGCCATGTACATTTCTAAAACGGAATATATCCATTGAGCGAGCAAGGATGTGAAAGGCTGTGACATAGTATGCTGGCATGAAATTGTACCTGTTGATAGGTAATTACCAAAGAAAGGGGGAAATGGCGTACACCTATTGGATCATACTGTTCATAGCAGTTAACAAGTAAGTTCACATAGCCTGAAAGGTAGCAACAACTACAGTTAGATTTCTATGTATGTGTCACAGACAAAGAAATGCTAAAAGCAATGATCAGAGGAGTTAAAAAGAGCTCTGTGAAAAAGACAGTCATTGGTAAATGTTCTCATTAAGTGAAATTACCACCTACCTTAAACAAAAGCCATTAAGTATCATTAGACCTGAATAAGAATTCATCTTTAAGACTCCTCCAAATCCTCAAGGCAATTTCTGTTATAATGCATACAACATACCTTCTCTTCCCTCCCCTAAACTTAAGCAACTAGCAACTAATGTGGGGAACTTGAGAAAGCTTCACTAGTTGCACAAATAAATAAATTCTATGTTTTGCCTAGGTTGTAGCACCAGTTCTGGGATTATCTGATGCTGTCCATTTTCAATTACTTGTTAACTTCCTGAACTTCAATCACTTTGGCCAAAAATTTGAAGATGGGTTTATGGCTCATGTTGTGATTCTTTGTTTATGTAAGGGAATTGGATTCTTGTCAAACATCTACCCTTGAAAATCAGAATAGGGAAAAAATGTTTTTAGCTATTTACAAAAACAAACCGACACATGACATTTTACCATCCTCCCTTAAAAAAATTCTAATGTCACCTTCTTTTACAACCGATGCTAAATTTGGTAGAAGAGCCACTTCCTTATCAGGGCTGTCATCTTTCTTGTCTACAAATTTTCGTTCAAATGTTGCTACTTGCTATGCCTCTGAAAAATTTGTTTACAAAATCTCTATATCTCAGATTTTACTCTCTTGTTCGTGCCGGGCATTACCCAACCCAGGCTCCACTCAATCTTCTTTGCAGCTGCGGAGCAGTTGTGCTGTACCATGTTCAAAGTCAAGCAGCAGATCCATGAGCAACTATGTTCTCCCTCTTGCTTGTCGTGACCCATTGCTATGCCCACGTTGAGGGTGAAGGAAGCTATGTTGGTCGAACACACAGTGGTAAGAACTGAGTCTGCAGGAGAGAGAGCAAATGGATAAAGCAAGTCCATAGCAGGAGCAATGAAAGAAGTACCCCCAATGGTGGCAAAAAAATGCCACAACCATTCTGGCAAGGGTGTCCAGTAGTACTCCCAGGGCTCCTGTGCTGCGTGGTCCATGGCAGCCGGTGAGCAAAAGATCATAGCAGTAACTAGGAGGATCCAGGTAGGTGGAGGAGGGAGAACAGACCCTGAGTGCCAGAACACCTTGCTACAGCTTGGAGGACAAGGAGGTGTGTGCAGCAAATGTGCCTGGAGGAAGGTGAGAAGAACTGGGTTAGGTGTCAAGGTAAGGAAAGCAGAGTCATTCACAGGGGTTATCCCATGCAGTGGGAGGAGCTGCAGTCCTAGAGCATTTTACATGATTGCAACATGCCCACCAAAGGATATTAAACTGCACTAGGACCACTAACCTTAATTCTGGTGTTTGCTAACTTTTGGGTGGCTGATGATCTTTTCATATGCACTAATGTCCATATAGAAAGCAAAACATTCCACTCCAAGGGCTTGGGCCTGTATCTATGCAGTAAGCAATGGATGTAAAATAGGATGACCTAATTGAGGTGCTGATTTTACCCTTTCTCATACTTAATTGGCCTATCTGTTTGGGAAAACAATACTGCTAAAATAAAGGGTTATTCCTCGGAGCTAAGAATTAGCAGGACTCTTCCATAACTGCAGCATTCTAATTAAAAACACTGGATTAGGCTGAAAGTACTATCAGACAGTGAAAAGAATTCATCGGTGACTTCATCTGGAACAAAAACATCGTTAAGATAGAGGCATATCACAAAAGTACTTCTTGCTAAGTTAGAGAGGACACAACATTTATACTATCTAGAAAGTAAGATGTACAAGGTGTACAAGTATAGTGAGGCTTTTTCAACAAAGTAGGAGTCAAGACAAAACAAGAATTAACAAAAAAATTAGGAGGCATTGAATCAAGTAGTGTAAATATTTTTTAAATTTAACAAAAATTAAAAACATACACACTGTGTTTTAAATTAAAGATTATGGCCTTTTGACTATATTTGCTTTATACCAACTTGAATTGTTTTTTTTCCCTACCTAAAAACTTAATAATAGTTTTATAGCCAAAATATGACTTGGCATTGTCTTGTCAAAACCTGAATGAAGCTTAATAACAAGTACAACTTTGTATAAATAAATTATATCATTAACATGCCTTTTTGTTTTATAATATCATGTTCATGATATAACAGCACAGACACAATAAGCACTGAGATTTAAAAAAATCACGAAGAATTACTTAGCAATAAATTTTCTCATCAATAGCTTTATATAAGTATCATCAATTTTTAAATGAATTATGATTTGCTATCATTGTGAATGCATACTTGAAGAAATTACAACTTGTTCCCTATTGCTCTTGCCCAGCCTTGCAAATTAGATGTTCCTGACACAGGAAAAAATGTCAGTTTTCACACTTCATCAGCCATGGTCAATTGGTACAGGAGCACACTTTCAGCTCCCAGCAGAACACTTAATTTGAAGAGCTTCCCAAAATGCACTATCTAGGTGGAAAGTACTGGCTTATGTAAGCTATACTCCAGCACAGCTCCAGGACGAGTGTATTTTTCTGTTTTATGATACAAAATATGCCCACTAAGGAACAATTGTGTGCCTTGAGGATGGAGTAAGTTGAGTGTACAAAAAAACGCATTAAAATAGACACTGCAGGCACTTGCTGACTCATGTGTTCAGGCAAACACAAATAGATTTTTTTATCTATCATCTCGCCTTTCTTAGCTTGAGTGAATTCTTTGACTGTTCTTGAAAATCTGTGCCTATCTCAAGTAATTGTAGACAGTACTGCAGTGTCTTTGCGCAGTGGGCTGCATCAGATCATCTGAAAACTGAATATGGAAACCTGTAAAATACAGTTATCACCAAGCAATCTTGATTTTTTTTAGTTTCTATGCAAGCATTTTTAGTGTAAAGCTTCCTTTTGTTAACTCTCTTTTTTTAAATTAGATACTGAAAAGTATCGAAACCAATTGCTCTGTTCCTTCGTAATTCATGGTTCTTCACATTTACAAACAGAAGCATCCAGAGATGCATAGTCAGAAACATGGTTCTAAAAAAGTCAATCTTTTCTTCTCTTTTGGAGAGAAGTTTAACTAAACTCTCTCTTAGCTATACCATACCTAATTCTAAAACCTCTGCATCTTGTGAACAAAACAAATATGCTTTGTTTTGTATTCCCTGTAGGCTTGATGTTTATGAAACTTAAAATCCGTAGGCTCCCAGTAGACTCTTTACAGTTAAAGACTTCAGATTTCAAAGGTTGTAATTGAAGGTGAGAATTAAATGATTTTAAACTTTTGATCTCAGAAGACAAATGTATTTGACAACAAATCTGGAATGTGTGAGACATATCTTAGAAAGCATAAAGTTCTTTAATATGTTATATGCATCTGTCTGTGCAACACGCTGCGAACAGTTTCTGGTAGATGCAGCAGATTTCAGCTATGAGAGTACTTTTGCTGCTCCCAAATAATTAAACTGGTGATTTAAGCTTCATATGATTTCACAAAATAAATGAAAAAGCTGCAACATATTTCTACATGAAGTAATAATTCCCTCTGATAACATACTGCATGGTAATTATCCTTTTAATTGCGTTTAAATTAGTCGTCTTAGGTCAGTCTGTGTGATGGTATGTGGATATGTAACCATGAGCTTTTATTAGTTCTTTTTTTTCCCCCCTGTTTGTTGCAATGACTTGGTATCATGTTCTCTCTCTCACACAATGGAGGCTGGGGTTGAGTCCTCCACTCCCTTACCAGTCTTTTATCTCCAGTATTTTTTAAGATAAATGTTTATTCAATGTCAATATTTTGTATAGTCTTTTAGGGTTACTTATTTTGTGGCCTCTCTCACTGAAAAAAAAACCCAAAAAATAACTTGTATACATGTATTATGACATATTTTTTACATCAAATGTAGATGGAAGCTCATGAAAAAAAGTTCAGTGGTATTTAGATCTGTCCCTTAATTAGCATTTCTTTGTGTTGAACATGATAAATGCCTTGGTAACGTTGACAGAAGTCATGGGGTTTTATGTTGAATTATAAATAGTATATATTGTCTATATAGAGAGGATAAATTTCATATCCTTTAAGTGGCAATTATGTCCTGTAGCTAGGCATTTGTTAATAGCTAATGACTGGCTGGGGTAAGGTTACCTCTTACTCTTTCATGCTTAATCATTGACTGCCAACAGACGCCCAACACTTGCATTAGGAAATTACTTTAGAAACCAGAGAGAAATTAATTTTTCCACTGAGTTTTATTGCCTTTAAAGCCAATAGCTGTATTTTTGAATAGTCTTACATTTCCAGTCACTATCAGCTTTCTCAGCCCTACCCCTCCTATTTTTCATCTTTTGTATCATAGAATGGTTTGGGTTGGAAGGGACCTTAAAGATCATCTAGTTCCAACCCCCCTTGCCATGGGCAGGGACACCTCCCACTAGACCAGGCTGCTCAAAGCCCCATCCAGCCTGGCCTTGAACACCTCCAGGGATGGGGCATCCACAACCTCCCTGGGCAACCTGTTCCAGTGCCTCACCACCCTCACAGTGAAAAATTTCTTCCCAATATCTAATCTAAGTCTACCCTCTTCCAGTTTGAAGCCATTATCCCTCGTCCTATCACTATATACCCTTGTAAAAAGTCCCTGTCCAGCTTTCTTGCAGGCCCCCTTTTCTCATCTGCCTTCCCTACCTTCCTTTTTCCTATGCTTTTGCCTCTGCTGCGTTCACCCTGTCTTTCCTGACGTCTCCATGTAGATAACCTCATGATAACTAATTACCACCTGAAGAACTGCAAAGGACAGCACCACCCTCGCACTAACCCTCCATGGCGGACCACGGCTCATGACCTGGCTGCCGGGGACCTTTCCCGCACGGCTTCTCTTCTCCGCCTCGTATTGAGGCGCTGCACCCCGGGACCTGCCGGTACTTGGTGCCGGGGCCGCTGCGGGAGCGGGAACCGGCCGCCGCTCCGCGCCGCCAGGGGGCGGTGTTGCCCCTGCAACGGCGGGAGCCGCCGGCCCCGCGGGCGCCGGGGCTGCGAGGGGCGCGGCGGGTGCGGGACCCTGCGCCGGGCCGGCGGCCGTGAAGGGAGCGAGCTGAGGGGAGAAGGCGGCCGAGTCGCAGCCCCGCATGACTTGGCGTCGTTTGGGTCTCATTTTCAAGCGATGGAGCGTCCCAACGTGAGTCTTCCGAGACACACACACACACCCTCCTCACGCCTCGCAGCCGCCCCGCTGGCCCGCCCTCGGCAACCGGCGCCTGAACGCGGCGCTTCCAATTCACGCCCCCAGCCCTGCGGCTGGCGGCGGCAGCGCTCCCTCGCTAACGGCGCCGTCCCTGCCTCTCCCCGGCCGCGCTCCGAACGGGCAGCCGGGACAGCCGCCTGAACGCTTCCTTTTCCCCCTTTCGGCTCGGAGCTGCGGTGCGCGCGATCGGGTTTTCTACCGCCCCTCACGCCCGCTCACCCACAGCCCTACCTGCCCCTCGACCGCTCGCCGCCGCGCACCCGCCCAGAACGCCCATCCAGGCGTCCCGCGGGCACGCCCCCTCCGCAAGCCTATTGGCCGCCGCGGCGCCCCCGGCGGGCCGCCGCCGCCCTGAGTGGCCCGGCGCCCCGTCCGTCAACGCCGCCTGTCAAAACACGCCCGGGCTCCTGTCACAACAGAGCGGTGCCGCGGCGGCGCTTCCTGCCTGCACCGCCCCGCACACGGCGCTTCCCCGCGGCCGCGCCCGCCCCGCTTCCCCGACACTTCGTGCCGTCCCTCCCGGCACCCTCAGCTGCGGGGGACGGGGATGGTTCCTCCGGGGAAAGTTGGCGCTGCTGCTGCTGCTGCCGCCGCCACGCCGTGAGGGGAGCGCCGCGGGACGCCGTCCGTGTGTCCCCCTCCCGCCCTCTCGGCGCCCTGGAGAAGTTGACACCGCTCGGCGGGGCGATGGCAGAGGCTGCCGGCAGCAGGGAGCAGCCGGCGGCGGGCCGAGCCCCTCCCGACGCCGCACACCGTGCCGAGGAGGAGCTCGAACCGGCTTCGCTGGACGCCCCGGTGGCGGCGGGTAGGAGGCGGGAGCGCCGCAGCGGCGTCGCGGCCGTCGGTGCCGCCGAGCGCTTCCCCGGAGGCAGCCTGGCACCGGCGGCAGTCCCCGACCCCGACGCCTGCCTGCTGGAGGCAGCCAAGGCCACCCCGCGGAGGAGCAGCATCATCAAGGTACGGGCGGGAAGTTTCCGCCGGGTCCCGCCGCCGCTGGGCTGCCCGGGCTGAAGACACCCTCCGGTGCCGCCGCCTCCCGGAGCCCTCCGTGGGAAGGCGCGACCCGGCACCGAGCGGCTGCGGGGGGTGGCCTCGGGGGTCCCGGGGGAGCGGGGTCCGGAGCTGGTCGGCGGCGGGGTGAGAGGTGTCAGGGTGCCGCCCCCGCTCCTGCCTGCCCCGAGAATTTCGCGGCGGGGCAGCTTCCCAAGGAGTTGAAAAGTTTTTGTGGAGCAGCTCGTATCTGTTCCTGTTTAATATTTATGAGGCACCTGGAGGCAGAATAAGTAGCTTCTGCAGCGACGGTTTCCTTTGCTCTTGAGGAGCAAAATATGCAGTGTCACAAATTAACAGAAGGCGTGCTTGGAGGCTGACTGTAGTACATATTGCTGCGGAGCAGCACCGTGTGTTTAACACCCTTGATGTGAAATTAACAGGTCGAGTGTGATCTTAAAAGCCTCCGTCTTTGTTATAATCTGGTGAGGAAAATGGCCTTATGATTATGTTTATCTCTTTGGGGTTTTTTTTCCAGTTTAATTTTTAAGAATAAACGACGTGGTTTCGAATTAAATGGTATCTCCTTGCAAGTACGTAGGCTAATTGCTAGTTTCTGGGGAGACGATGAATGAAGTCTCCTGGGCAAACTTAATTTAGCATATGGTCACACGTGATTCTCTTGTAGTGATTTGCATTTGGAAGGTATTGGGAGAACAGTGGGAAATGCGACTTCACTTCTGCCAATGTGTGAAGGCACTGGCCAGAGCTCTAGCTCAAGGCAAGAAGCAAAGAACGCGTGCTTAGCTCTTAGAGCTTGGTATATCTGTTCAAAGGAAGAACAGATAAACAAAATATTTGCTTTTTGCATTTTAAAGCTTTAACATTCAGAGGAGACCGAGTTAGTTAAGTGCAAAAGAGCCTCGAGGATCCTTTGAAAGTTCCACCGTGAAATACTAACACATGAAGTCCAACAAAGCGTTGAAGTATGGGTTTCGTCTTCCAAAGGCATTTGCTGAATGTGATGGGAGTGCTTCCCATCTGAAGTTACGTAAATGCTTTACTAAATCAGGACCAAAGTTCTGTAAGTGTTCTGGTATGGAAATAGTATTTTTCTCCTGGGAATTGTGTGAAGGTTTCAAAAATTGCAAATACACAGTCTTGGATTTAAATTAAAGAACATATAATTATTTTTACAGACAATGCCAATGCGATGTGGTAGATGTGCTTTAATGTCACAAATGGTAGATAAGTTTTAATGTCTGGGCGGCATTTTCACTACAGGTTGATATTTAGCAATACTACTGAGAGTGATAATGACCTGTCTTACAACTGGAGGAAATTTCTTGAGATCCATCCTGAGATGGTGTTTATCAGCAGATAGATTTCTGATAGCGATAAGGAAGTATTAATGTTGTTATATAAAGAACTGTTAAGACCTCATCTGAAATACTGGGGAAACTCAGTTTTCCTGTGCTTAGGAACGGTGCATTCAAGTTGGAGCAGGTGCAAAGAACGAGAACTGGGCTGGGCTGATAAGGTTAATGGTTTGAATACTGTGTGAGGGGAAAATCTGATTTCTAGGACAGCGTTGCCTTTAGAACAAAGGATGCCTATGCATAGATCCAGTCTGGAAACTAGAAGATTATTCTAATCACTTGTAAGGGTCTGGAATGGTCTTACGATAGAAATGGAATTAAAAATACCATAATTCATCTTAAATTTAGTTGTTAAGCTGATGAATTAAATTAGGTAACGTGGTTGCGTCTGATAACAGGTACTTGAACTTGAGAATTTGCAGGCTTTGCATCTCTAAAGCCTATTGTTGGGAGCCCATACAGAGCTTTATTTTCCCTTAAGGTTGTCTCAGTGGTGTATAAAAGTGTTTTGAATCCCAGTTTTTCTTTGCCATTATATTAGTGAATGGGAAATACTTTTACTTGGGATAGGAATTAAATGACTTATTTGTCTGCATCTTTCAGGCATTTCTGATGTCCTAGGAAATGTTTGTCAGGTGTTGAATGCAAATTTAAGATGGAATTAAGATGATAAAACCCCAACTTATTTTGCCTTTTCAGGACCCTAATGTGCAGCAGTTCTGTTTAAGCATTGTATGTTTTGCAGGGGAATGAATTCTACAATGTTCTATTATATTTATTTTACTCTAAACAGCTATATATTCATATAAATCTATAGTCGGAATAGTATTCCATCACTTTTTTTTCCATCCATAAGATAAGCTGAAAAAGGGTGTTTAAGAAAGCAAAGGCAGTTGTACAGTAAGGGCAAGCTCTTATTCTGCAAGAGTTGAACACTCTTGCCCTGTTCTCCCATTTCTCTCCCAATTATTTAAAAGTGTCCTTTAAGCACGAGTGGTCTCACTGAACTAAGCAAAAAGTTAAAATCCTGTAGATTTAGATGATCAAAGTATACTTTTAACAGCATTTTTTTTCTTAGCTATCTTTTAGAACTCCGCAAGTTCCAAGGTTAGCATCTGAGAGCGCAATTCAGTGGAAGCCAGACTTGCTTACATAGGGGTGTTTTGGCATCCACAGCATAACTGTGAAGTATAAAGGACTGAGTGGGGACTTGCTTTAAAAACCCTTCCGGCAGCAAATTACATTTGGCATATACTGCAAGTAAAATATGAACCCTTCTAGATAATCTTCAGTGCATTTATGTGCTCTATATTTGGCTTCAGAAACAAGAGAACTCATTTATATAAAAAGAACAAAATGTAGCTGGATTATTTTTACTCCCATTTTGCTTTGCTAACATTCACAGCTTTGTAGATTGAGGTAAATTTGAAATAGCATTAATGAGAAATAGTTGTAGCTACTCTTGTGCTTTAGAAAATTTCCCTAATACATGTGTATCAGTTGTTAGGTGTTTTTGGTTTGTTTCTTTTGTTAATGCAAGGAAGAGGTAAACGGTCTTAATACCAAACTGGAGCAAGAGAGGGGTTTTGCTATGAGGAGCCTGAAGTCCACAGAGTATATTGGCTGGGAGAGAAAATCAGAGAAAGGGCAAGAAAGCATAGAACGTGACCCATTTTCAAAGAAGCCTAAAATGGACCATGCATTGGCTAAATTATTTGCCAAGTATTTCCCTTTTTTTTTTCTTTTTTTCCTTGTGCATAATCCAGGGCCAATTGTCTGCAAATAAAATGATAATTGCAACCACTTTTAGGACAGAAGACTGGAAGATAGTGCTCGAAGAACTGGATTTCTTCTTTCTTTACATGTAATGCTTTGCAAGCCTTCCTGTCTGGGGTTCTAAACAGGGTTGACTGATGTTGTTTTCCTTCTGGCATGTTCCTTCTGACATTGCCACATACAAACATTTTAATAAATGGGTAGGAAGGCTGGGTAATTTGTTATGTAATGCCTACTTTTTACTGAAATATTTCACTGTCAGTTCTTATCAGGCGCTCTCTCTGCTTTGTTTGCATGCAATACAAACTTTTTGGACCATGTGTTTGTTTTTTTCTTTTTTTTCTTTTTCTTCATGGATCTTTGTGTCAAGATACTGTAGCAGATAACACAGCTCTGTATTATGTTAGTAACAGCAGTCTATGTCCATGAAGTGAACCTGAAGTAGGAACTGTAGAGTCAGACTTCAGTCACAGTAGAGCTATGAGACTTTCTACTGAAGTTCTAAAGACTATTTGGTTCTGTTTCATGCACGGATTGTTTTTTTTTCTTTAAAAGTTAGTTGAGTTGTCCTTGCCCGTCATACACTACTTGTCTAAAAACAGCAAGGAGATCAGCATTTTGCAGTTGAATTCATCAGTGGAAGTGTATCAAGATATCCAGCTGTCTTGTTTCAAGAAGTTGTATTTATCCTAGTGATGTTTTTAGCTTTTAAAAAACAAACCTACAATAAAAAAGAATGAGGCTTAGTTTCTTTCAGCTTGTGTTCTGAAGTGCGGTGACAGAATTTAAGTGTTTTAAATACATGATACATCTGTCTATGCAACATGACTACTTCTGAAAAAAATGTCTTAAATAGAGTTTTTCAGGACTCTCATGATTGTCCAGTAACTCTTACTTAGCTTTTTGCTGTGTAAGCTTACTTTTAGATGCTTGGTACTTAATAATCTAAAACTATGACTATGTAAGATTCATTAAAGCTGATTAATTAGTTGGTAACCCAATGGTGATTTTACCACGACTACATTTTTTGCCATATTCATGAGTACCCTAGAAAAAGAGGAAAATATTTAGGTAGAGAATACATTAAAGAATACAATGGAGTTTAAAAAGGTATAGAGAAGGGCAAGAATGACATGCCTAGCCATGGAAAGACTGACACAAAATGAGAAATTAATCAGAGTGGTCTGGAAAAAGGTAACTGGCGGGTGATATTTTAATGTATGTAAATTCCCAAACATGGTGGAGAGAGAAACAGGGAACTGATATTCACTTTCTTCCACAGAATGTGAAGTAGGGGAAACCCAGTGATAGTCACATAGCAGCAGGTTTAAAATAAATGAAAGTATTTTCTGACACAGCGTGTGATTAAATCATGCACTTAACAGCCACATAAAGCTGTGGCAATCAGAAATGTAAATGGGTTCAAGCAGGTTCAAAATGACAAATTGATGGAGGAGACCTTCACAATGCACCAAAAGCATCTGGCTTAGAAAGTCCCTAAACTACGAGTGGTTGAACACTGGGAAGCTGCAGCAGTGGACTGATCACTTTGTACTTTCCTGCTTCTTACGTGTCTCCCCATGCATGTACCCCTGTATCTGGGATTCCAGCCTAGATTAACCAGATAACCCGTATCTATTTGTTAAGAAGAACTTAAATACACTGTTAAGAGACATAAAAGATTGTTTTCCATTATTACTAGAGTAAAAAATTTCTTAGATATGAAAAGAATCTTCTCTGTTAATTAGGTATTTAGAATTACTGTGGTTTTTTTTCCAGCTTTGCAGAAGAGAAGCATTTTGGAGATATTTTTCTGGATTGCTGTGGCGTAGCCGTTTGTAGTCTTTATAATATTTTTATAACACTGCGCTTGTATTCTATACGCCACTTTTTTCCTAAGCATCTACTTAAGACAGGTTTGAACAGAACCTGCACTGGTTGTGGACCTGCTTTTGTCAAATGAATTATATCCAGTAGCTAGTATCACTGCAGATGGACAGTTTTTCTATGGCACTGTTACATTTATCCCTAAGATACTTTGTCATGGAGGGCAGCAGGCATTTCAGATTGGGGTTTAACCCCCACCTTTTCCCTGAAAACAAAGCAACATTGGTAGGTCCAGTATGGCTGTGCCTTAGATGATAACATTGTACTGAGAAGGACTTAGGTCTTGTGGGATTTTTTGTGTCAAGCTATCAATAATAATAATCTGTAGCAATGCAGACCACAATCCACTGAAGACTTAAGTGTATAAAATGGAATTCAGGTGCAGGATTTAGGTATATGGATCCTATGAAGCTGTCCTGAAGGCTCACCTAACTTCTTATGCCTTTCAGGGATCTAAGTTTTGCCAGAGAAGTTTCTTACAGAGATTTTTCTCTTGTGTAGGGCCAGAGTTACTTACCCTTACTGCTGAATGTTTTAGATGTACCTCATGCCCAAGTCAATCTGTGAATTATAGGTGAAGGTTTCTTTCCATTCAATTTCTTGGAATTTATCATGTTCAATTTAGACTTCCTGTTTCTGATGGTTAGATTTGCCACAAAATACAATAATTCCGATTTCCAGCCATCTCTGTACTAAAGTAAAAATACTAAAGTAAAAAAGTTATTTCAGTTAATTTCTGCTCGAGAAGAACTTGGGGCCTGGCTAAAAGCCTCTTAAAAAAATCAATGGGAGCCTTTACACTGATTTGTGTAAATTTTAGTTAGTGCTTTCAAAAAAAAAAAACCCTTAAACCCCAACAATTTACACCCAGGGCAAAGTGCTTGTGTTAACAGATAAATTTGTTATAAACTTCATGCTGACTGTGAACTCTGGGGTAGTTTTCTTATCAATAGGTTCCATCTAGCACGTAATATATGCACAGATGACTAGTGATCTCATTAAACATGTGGTTAGAGATGGACAATAGCATTGTGTTTATTTGAATTTGGTGTTTATTTGAATGTCTTCCACTGAAATTACCTAAAGGTGACCTTTTTCAAACTGGTGGGACAATATCCTTTCTGTGGGATACCAGTGAGTCCTGTCATCTGCAGACACAAGTTCTGGCAGGTCTTTTCAGGACGTCATTCTATAGGTTTTCTAGGGAAGAGGTAGGACCTGTTATGGTCAGGAATAGGAGATGAAGTTGGTGATACTGGTTGATTTTGTTTTTAAAATGTGTGCACAAAGACCATTGTGCAGAAGTACACAAATAATGATTAAAAATAATGTTCTTTTGGAGTAATGGTGCTGATGGGTAGAGCAGCTATGGATGAATGCTTTCTACTGTTTTCCAAATACATTACGTTGCTGTTAATAAAACCAAATTTTCGTATCTGTGGAGAGATGCAAATCCTGTTTCTTATGATAATATTTTATTCATTTTGTAGTTCTACTGAGATCAATTCCATCTGTAACAAAAATGTGTTATTTCAGTCAATGGTGTGTGTGTATGTATATATATATATATATATTTTTATCCTTCCCCATAGTAGATGTGCAAATGCAGGCGGTTACTGTAGAAGCAATAATGCATCCTCTGTGGTGAAACATTTAGTTGATCATGCTCGTAAACCTAATCATCACATTATTTTTTTTACAGGATGCACCTGGTAGGTGTAATTTTTGGTAATACCTTGGTGATTTTTCTAAGAAATGGGGAGTGATGATTAATATAACTTTTTATTACACATGTATTCTAGCTTTTTTTCTTTTACCCAGTATGACTTGGAGATTTTGACATGCCTGACACTTTAGGAGCTACTTAGTCTTGATTAAAATGTTAAGTTCTGCAAAAGGCTAAATGTCTTCACCAAATACTAACAAGTTCTGAAGACCAGTATCTTTGTATGTATTGGTGTACAAGTGTATTTGCAGTCAAAGCCTTGTTCTTAAATTTTTCTGTATCATAAACATTTTTGGTTTCGAAGCCTACTTATGTACACTATCTTCTGGGGTTATCTTTTTATGGCAGAAATTTGCAGTTTTAGTGATTATTGAGCCCCTACCTGAAATGTTTAAATTACTGAGATTATTGTAATGACTTCATTTAGTCTTGATTCATTGTTAACACATATTTATTAAGTTGAAAGTCTCTGACCATTAAGACTGTGTATAGGCCCTAATTTAAACAATTAACTGTAGTCAAACTGAGATAAAATATTCCTGTTCCAGAGCCACTTAAAATATTCCTGTTCCAGAATCAACAAAATTAGCCTTGGGATTATTTTGGGTGGCATGCATCAGGTAATGTTATTGTGATATGCCTATTAAAAGGTGTATCAAAGTCTAAATGGTAACTGATACCAAAGTATTACTACTTTGCTACTGTACTGAGAGGATTTAAAAAAAATATTCTATCTGTAAATGCATACTGCAGAGGTTTGATTCTCCTCCTGAGCTGCATGCTCAGAGGAGTACTGACACACTACTTCTTGGATAATCCTAGCAAAAACATCTGCAGAAAACATTCATTATATTCATACTGATTATTGCCCAGAGGTTCTCCATCCTGCTAGATCTCATCACTCCTGCTTGACCTATGTCATGCTGCTTTGGTACTTCTTTGAGGGGCAAATTTGCTGTCCGGTACCGTGTTCAGGGATTCATACAAAGCGGAAATTAGTTTGAGTACTGCGGAGTTTGTCATGTATTTACATGGGTGTAAAAGGCTACAGAAGCAGGGTGATGGATAACTATGACTCCAAAATCATCATTCTTAACTGGAATTTTGTTTCGGTAACTTGGATACAACTTCCAAATGGGCAATAAGAATATCTGTTTAATGGCTATTCAGTATGAAGCTGTCTACTTAATTACATACCTTTCAAGTAAGTCTAGAATCAGATACAGTGCGCATGGTTTATTATTTTATGGACCCAAAGTCTGTCAAGCTATGTTGAGCAGTGATCCTCCCAGCATAAGTCGGATCTAATGACCCGTATTATACTATAGGTAGGGGTAGTATATTTTTCATTCATCAGTTTTGAGGGATTGCTAATCTGTTTTGATTGTGAGCTACAGAAAGTTTTTATCTTATTTAGCTCTTTCAGTTAGTTTTTGGGGGAAAACCAACAAAAAATGAGTTGGTTAAATAAAATGTGGGGTGCATTTGTGCTTTAAGAGGCCTGCTGCTTATGCAAACATGGCTATATCCATCTTGCTTTTGTGTATGCTGGGTGTACCTTTCTCTGTGTTTTGTGTTGATGCATCTCCTAGAAAGTGTATCTGCTTAAAAAAAGACAAACTAAACCCAACCAAAACAAGAACCAACCAAACAAAAACTTCTGCCAGGAATATTGATGAAAAAGACCCCATGAATTTAAGAAATTCTGTAATACTGGATTCTACTATAAAGTCAATGCATTTTGGGGAGTATGTGCGTTGTAGCGACCACAGGAGAATGTTAGCTACACCATGATTGCAAGGAAAAGGTAGGAAGTAAATAGCAAGAGGAAGTAAAACTCCTCAATTGGGAATTGGATGCTAGTGCTCAAGTAGCCGGGAAAGCCATGGGGCTGCACAGGTTGAGAGCATGTCTAGAAGCTCAAGTGAAGTTCAGAAAATTGGATTATATGTAATCCAAATGCTTCTGGAAGGAGAGGCTGTCATGGGGAGCAGGCAAGGCTGAAATAAAACTGAGGAGCCTGGCTAGGAGCTTGGTCAATGGAGCCAGGAGCCAGCTGAGAGTTCCTACAAGCAGGGTAGGAACAAGGCAAAGGGCAGTGACCAGGACTTGAGAGCAAGAGCTTGGAGCAGAGCCATGGAGGTCCCATGTGCAGACCCAGCACTGAGCTCCCTTGCAGGATGGAAAAACAAGAGTTTCCTGCCTGGGATCAGTTGCTCTGGTACAGTGGTCTCTGGGGCATGTACAGATCTAGAGGTGCGTAGGTATTTAAGGGGAGTGGTGGCTGATTGATGTAAAGTTTTGGGATAGAGTGGGGGGCGCTGCAAGAGAGCACAAGGTAGCTGCCAGGAGGCCAGAGGGTCTTTTTTTTTGCTGCAAGCACTTATGGCAGCTCTGGTGGAGGGAACAAGAAGAGGATGAGTGAGCGCTGTCTTGGTCCTGCTTTTGCCAGCTCCGTGGTTGAATCTAATTCCTTGCAACTCTCTGTTCTTGAGTGAAGCTCGCCACCAATTCCGGGGCGACACCAAAGTCATTTGGGCATTTCTTATGTAGCTTTACACACCCCCATAGTGTTTAGGCAAGTTTTACCATTAGAAGTTAATATCACAGTGGTGGTTTCATTTTGGTTTTGTTGTCAGGAAAATTTTTTTGAGAGAAGATGTATTCTTGGTGGATTCTGTCAGTTTTAGCCTACTGTTGCTATTTGCACAGAAGAATAAAAAGCATCATGTTTTACTTAATATTAGATTTTTCTATTAAGATGCTTGCAAAGTACAGTATAGGCAACTCATTGTAAATGTAGATGAGTTCTGGGTTCTTGCATTATATTTTTTTTATAAGCTGTACTTTTGTTTGGAAGAGCTGTATGATTTGATTTTCTTTGTTCTTTTAATTTAATTTTATAACAATTTTCATAAATATCTGATTAAAAGTTGCATTTTGCTCAGCTAAAGTGACTGCTGATCTCTTCAAGCCAGAGCTATCAGGAGAGAGCACTATGAATGAATTACTGCAAGATCTCTTTTCTTTTTCCAAATGAGATTATGTAGGAGCTTATTAAATTAATTTAACAAATGTAATAGTTTAATAGAAGAATTATATTCCATTGGAGTATGACACACCTCCAGGCTACCTGATATAAATACTGTAATAAAAAATTCTGTGAGCACTGGCTAAAAAATAGATGTTGGAATTCATTAAATGTATGAAAGAAGACTTTCTGCAAACTTTTTGTGTTCTGCTGTAGAGGGACCCCAGTTCTGGAGACTGTCTGGAAGCTGTGCAGCCTTCACTGGGAACACTGTGCATGAGGTCTGCTGGGGCCGGCCTTGGTCTGCAGGTAGCACCCAAGTCTTGGCACTGGGGTAAATACAGATTTCTTCTGGGAAATATCATAGAATCGTAGAATTGCCTAGGTTGGAAGGGACCTTTCAGATCATCTAGTCCAACCATCAACCTAACTCTGACAAAAACTATCACTAAACCGTATCTCTAAGCACTATGTCTACCCATCTTTTAAATACCTCCAGGGATGGTGACTCAGCCTGTTCCAATGCTTAATAACCCTTTCAGTGTAAAATTTTTTTCCTAATATCCAGTCTAAACCTCCCCTGGCACAACTTGAGGCCCTTTCCTCTTGTCCTATCGCCTGTTCCTTGGGAGAAGAGACCGATTCCCCCATTTCTCTACAGTCTCCTTTCAGGTAGTTGTAGAGAGTGGTAAAAGGAGGCTGAGGGGAGACCTTCTCTAGGCTAAACAATCCCAGCTCCCTCAACTGCTCCTCAAGACTTGCTCTCCAGACCCCTCACCAGCTTTGTTGCCCTTATCTGGACCCACTGTGTGAATGAGTCCTGAAGGAAGTCCCATCTTCTAGTGTTATGTAAAATTGGTTGTACTTGCGTATGATTTGAAAATGCAAGTCAGAGTATATATAGTTTGCGAATTTCTTGCTGTGTTATGATTTGCAGTGGCAGTTGCTCCCTAAAGCAATGCAGATTTTGAGTATAAACATAGTTTCTGCAGTCTCTGAAATCCGTGGAAATTTTCCCTTTGCCGTCAATAGAGGAAGAATTAGTCTGAACACAAATAGCCAATCACTAAACCCAGTTATTTTACTTAGACATTTTCTTTTTCAGGCTCTTAAAATGTTATTAATTTTGTTATGCTGATCCTACTTTGAGCTAGATGAGGCAAAACTGTATTGCTTTAAACCTGAACAACATTACTACAGGAGAATGGATTTTAAGGGTTTGTTTCCAGATAACAGTTGTTCTTATTTGAAACTCAAAAAGAGTAAGTTGCTATTAGAGCTGAGGAAAAAAAGAGATGACTTAATAAACAAATGCACTTGCTGTGAGTTATTTGCTTGGCAGTGCTGCTGCAGGGTCTGTGTGCTGAATGCATATTAACAATTCCATTCATATTCAATAATTTTTTGGTTTTGTTACATCTTTATGGATAAGAGGGAGGCACCTTCATACATAGTGGTGAGATACAGGAGTCAAATGAACAGGAATAGTGCTTAGAAGAAATTCACTTCAAGGGGCTGATCCAAATCTCATTGAGATCAAATAAGAGCCCGTTCATTGACGTCAGAACATTCTCCTGGTACTCTTGGTCACTATGGAGGAGTGTTACCTGCAGGAATACCTCCCGACTTTGAAGACTTGCCCCACCACCCCCTTTTTTTTTTTTTAACCATTATGTGTTACCTAAATTATATTATATTCTTATCCTGAGCATAGATTACACAGAGCAGACCACGAACTGTGCTGTCTTTCTGCAGAAGAAGCTGGGTTGCAGCAGTAGAGGAGGAGGAGAAGTAAATTCTTTGGCATGGGAGAGTGAAATGTGACTGTGTTAAGCAACAGGCCTTGCCTAGGCTCAGCAGCTGTGCTGGGACAACATGGGTGAGGGTAGCAGGTAAAGCTTAAGTGATAGGAAAAAAGGTTAATTTAATGAAATGGGGTTAACATCCTTGTTTGCTTTGCTCAGTGTAAAGATTGTAAGTATCTTTCCCTGTAACAGTGTCCCATGTGCTGTGAAATGCTGACATGGAAGCGCTTGTCACAAAATCTTGCAACTGTTGGAGAGTCATTAAGAGGACTGTCGCTTTGCCTGAAGAGCTCACCTTTCTAAGGACTAATGCCCAGGCTCATGTTTAGACGTGAGCTGATGCTGGGTGGATGATCCCATTTACCACGAAGAGATGAGACTGAACGAGGAACAGAGAGCACATTATGCGGGGTGACTGCAGAGCAATGCAAAGGAAACGGAGGTGCTGGGAAGCTGCACCTTGCTGGTGCCCACTTGTGGCAGTGCCTATGATGTCTGGAGAAGAGAGCAATTCTGTTGCTTTTCAAAGAATCAGGACTTACATTCTGTGAAGTCAAAACCCCAAAGCTTAAGGGTACACCCTGTCTTATAGCAGTGCCTTGCTTTACAAATAGGAGAGGACCATAACATTTCTTAGCTTTCTTAAGAAAATTGGCATATAGCTGGTATCTGGCTTCCACATATTCCTTCTCTGCAAGAGGGAACCGCATGTTTCCTTCAGACCGCCTTTTAACTTCTCTGAAGATACTCAGCTCGAATAAACTGAGCTATATCCTACTGCAAGTGCATTTGGCATCGTTTTTAGAAATTTGAGGATTTGAAAGGAACAGTGTGGGCACAGTGTTCCATACACTGGGAGAGGAGAGGAACGATCAGCTTTCTAACGTAAAAAGGTTGCAGCATTTTCTGTCTTGTTTGAATAGTTGTGAGACACAGGATACGACCCTGCTGAGATGCAGCAGTTACGTGGTTTAGATGTGGTATAATCCAGAATTTTTACTTTCATTTGAAATGCCATTTACTTTGTTTATCTCTCTGTACACCTACTGAGGGATTGCAGAATGTCTCCAACTTGTGTTGTGGCATATTGCAGCCAGGAGTACATATTGCACAGTTCTCCAAATACCATTCAAGGAAAACACTGAAGTGTTTACGTGTCTGGATATCTGTATGTTCAAAAGAACATAGTTCTGCTTGCTCAGTTTATTATCTTCCCATCCATCTACCTATATGTATCACATATATTTTGCATGCTAATAGAAATTCACAGAACATGTTAAATGGACTTTTTAGACTAAATTTTGCATTATTACATAACTTTAGCAGTGGGAAATGGCAACGTTGTTTCCTTTAGTGAACTCAAGAGCTAAACTTGGTAATTATTGCAAAATACAACTTCTTTTCCAAAGGAAAAGGAAAAAAAAGCTATTTCAATTCAGTGTTGCAGCAGAGGTATATGTATAAGAAGGCAAAGTATGATTTTCACTGCCAAATAACTTGCCTATATTGCAAGTAGTACTTTCAGGTATCTCCTACTCTTTTTGGCCTACTGTAAATATGAGTTACAATGGTTTATTTAAAAGGATTTTTTTAAAAAGAAATTGTGTATAGACAAGTCATGATTTTAAACTGATGTAGTTGTCAGGAGTTAGCTAAAACTACAGTTGGTACTAGGTTGTCTATATAGCAATTTGCATTAGTTCTTAATCAAAATCAGATTCTGTGTGGACCAAGGCCAAGAAGGGCCCTTTTCTTGGAAGATGGAGATGAAAAAAATGTGTCAGAATGACCACAGAATGCAAAAGAGCAAACATCGCATCCCTAGGGCGGTGGGTTCACTGGAAAACTGGTGTGCTTACCTTCGGCCTGAGCTGGCAGTTTCTGCAAAAAGCTGCTCTGTGTGTTGCTCTCTGAGGAAGAAGAGAGGTGCAGACTATCTTGTTCTGCTGTGGCAAACTGCAATACAGAGCTCCCTTGTGCCAACAGAATTGCTTGTGCAGAAGTGTTGCAGGCCTGAGACTTTGTTGATTCTTATTTAGGCCTGTTGCATTGAAGTAGGATTTGATCCATACTGTATTTAGATAGAAAAGACTACTGAGGAGCCTTTGGCAAAACTCTCAATATCAGAAGAGAACGGTATCTTTGAGTGCTGAGTATTGGCAGATGTAGATGAATGGCATCTTTCAGGACAGGACCAATAAATGTCCCCTAAGGAAAAATACCACTTGCAGTTTGGGCAGAGGAAATTGTTCTTTAATCTTCCTGACTATATATGTAAAATATCAACTATACTGTTGAATTAATAAAACAGTACATGAATCTGATTGTGTCTTGGTGTTTTTTTGGGGTTTTTTAGTGGTTGGTTGTCATGCTTATTTGTATTTTTAGTGGCTGTTCATAGTGCATTTTCTCTTTGGGAACTTTGGATGTTTCCAGTTACGGGTTGATTTCTGAATCCATGGACAATGTTTGGGTCTAACATTGCATTATCCCTTTGGGTTTATTATGCTCCAATAAAGTAATTAATGGGTTAATGCAAATATGGAGGTAAATTGTATGAAAGAGAATAATATTGTAGAAGAGATGCAAAGACTATGCATGTTTATATAACTTGATATTGCCAGTTACTTCTAGTTAGGGGTCTTGGCTATTCATTAATCTGTACACCAGACTTCACTCTGTTGCAAAACTTGAAGATTTCCTCCCTCTTCCATATTTTTGAAAATACTGTGTTTTTTGTCTGTTTGGGTTTTTTAATTGTTTCGCCACTTCATGTAGGATGCATGTTTTGTTTGCTGTGTAAAAGATGTTTAGTCCGTCAATAAAGTATTTGGGGTACCTGTCACTCAGCTGTATTGTTAGTGGCAGTTCCACTGCAATTATAATTTTAAATCCCCTCTAGAAAAGGCTGGAGAAGCTAACTTCACAAGCATTTAAGACTCCAGACATCAGGGAGGTATTAAGCATCGTTCTGGAAGGACCCGAGATGGCTGGAGACATTACAGAGCTGTTAGATGAGCTTCTAATGATGTCAGATGAGCCCCTAACAACCAAAGAATGCCAAGCCTTTCTCTCTTTCTGTGATGATTTAGTGATCAATAGCAGTAAAATAATCCAGGCAATGCACTAGAGAGAATTGCTGCTCTTCTCAAGTGGTTGTTTAACTTTTAAGATAAGCTTCATGGTGTTTCCAGTGATAATAATGATTAATGCTTCCTTTGCTCTTTACTGCTCTGAGTTTTTTGGTCTTCATAGAGTTTGTATACTACATGAGAAGTTTACCACTGTCTCTCCCAGCAGGTCACTTCCAGCCATGCCTAGCTGCTTAATTAATTGACTTGTTGAGATGATGGATTTGTATTTGGTTTTACAGATCTGTCTGAGTGCCGCCTTCTCTGAGGACACCACTGTACTTTTTTCTGGGAGGTATGAAAAGCAAGAAGAAAAGTTGAACTGCCAAATAGCTGCACCTAGAAGCATTCAAAGAGTTGGAGGAGAGCAGCCTAGGAAATAATTCCCGTCTCCTGCTCACTTTAAAGTACATAGTGTGTTGTGCAATAGTGTGCTTGTAGGGGAAGGACTGTTTGGCCAGAAGAGAAAGCAGAGCTTGTAGAAAGTTAACTGCAGGGACCTTTTCCATGTACTCTTATATAAATATTCTGCTAGAGAAGATGCTGCTTGTATTAATTACTGTACTGTATGCTTGGAGCCAGAACACAGGGAGACATAGGATGGTATCTATTAATACAGACTACAAAGGTTGTGTTGGACCTACAAAATCCTTCTCTTGGACTGGGGCACAGGCAAGGAGGAAATGAGCCATGAATCCAGTTCCAATTTTTGAATAACATTTCTACTGTAAATTTTTTTTATGTAAGCAAAGGTAATTTGTGTGTGAAAGCTTCATCCTGTTCAACCATACTTTGTCCATTCTGTGAAGCCAATGCCTGGAGGTAAATGTTGGGAACAGAGGAGGCTGGCATCATTAAATGTGTCTGCCAGCTCAGGGGAATAGGCTGGATGTGTAGAGCAGGGGAGCAGTGGGACCTAATGAGGCCTTGACTAAGTATTTCTAACCTTTGCCAGAGACTGCCAGCCATTTTTTAAATAGCTGCTTTACCTCATTTTTATGGCCAAATACTTAATGCTCTCTTCTATTTTTTCAGTCTTATCTTGCCACCTAAAAATAAAAGATTTTATTTTATTGCAAAGCAAATGGTCATCAGTTAATGAAGAAGATCATTAATTACATTGTCAAGTTAAAAATCATAGATCTGCAACCTTTTGTCCACATAGTGGTTTTTTGCCCTGTATGTTGGAATTAAATCTATGCTGCTTTGAAATTATTGGGAATGTGCTCACTGTTTTCTAAATGGCTGGTCATGCCGCAGTGGTGTTGATCAACCGGTGAATTTATACTCAGAGACTTTTGATTATTTTTTTTTTTTCCCCGCTCTACTCCCTATCCACCATAACCTTGTTACTGTCAACTCAGAATCTACCCCTTGATTTTGACCTTTGGCCTTGCCTACATTGTGGGATTCTTGGAAATGGAAGACAAATTGACTAAAGATGTAAAAACAACACCTTAAAGTCCAGATTAGATCCCATTTGATGATAGTCAGAAAAAATAGTGCTTTTATTTTACTGTCATTGCGATTCCCTGCTAGTGCCGGTGCAGCTCCCAGTAACATATGTTTTGACTTCATGGATTTAGCTGGTAAGTCTTATTTCTGTGCTGTCCCTGAGTAGGTCAAAGCTTAGTATTGAACCAGCTCTATCAGTGCTTTTGGGGTTCTGCCCGATGTCACCTTGCACCTCTGTTGCACTATCAGGATTTGCCAAAACTCGTGGGAGCGATTCACTGTGGCGCTAACACTGGAGTAGTAAGTCTGACAATACCACGTTGTCAACAGACTTGTTGAGTATTAGTGTGCGTTTTTTTCTTTTTTTTAATCATGCTTTTTAAAGCTTGAGTGACGTTTGACAGAAGTATGGAGCTGTGATTGCACTTTCTGTAGTAGGTTCTACCAGTGTCCCAAGACTTCAGAAAACGTAATGATAGTTTCTGCATGAAAACTAACTTTGGATCATGTAGGGGTTACTGTATTTATTTCTTTTGCCCCCACAGTACTGTCTAAAGCAATATTATTTTTGTTGCCATAATAATGTAGTGGTGAGTCTTTAGTTCAAGCGTGTAACAATAATTTCAGAGATAAAAACCCCACGCTTTTTGGGAAGGAATACAAGGTGTTGGACAAAGAAGATAAAATGGTTTTTGTGCGTTTAACTTTAAGATTGATGATAAGAGAAAGACAGGGAGAGACTCTCTAATTTTAATATTTAAGGGCACCATGCAGCACATAATAATTTAGGGGTTTTTTTATAAGCATCTTCCCAAAAAGCAGTATGGTTGATTAAAAATAGAAGGTTGGAGAAACAAATGAGAAGGCACAGATAAGACAGCAAAGAGATTCTTTTATTGAATGAGAAATGAGTCTTTGTGATGAAGGAGCATCACTCTGCAGAAGGATGAGACTTTTAAACCACTGTGTTAGGACAGAAATGAAATTATTTTTTTCTTCTCCATTCAGCTTTGAGGGTGTGAGGTTTTTCTCTCTTGTGTTTGCTAACAGTGAGGTTAAAAAGGATGCAATGTCTCTTGTACTGGGCTGCTTGGCTGCAGCCCCAGCCTGGATAGCCAGTCTCCCTGCTGGCTGCGGCTGTACAATCCCCATGACTGAGGTGGGGGAAAAGCATTGCTCCCATCGGAATAGCTTTTGCTGAAAGTGATGTAAACACCTTTGTCATAAATATGACAAACATTGCTTTGTGCGACAAGTTGTTAGTTACTCTGATAGCAACAGTTGGTTTTAAATCTTAGTATTGTTATCTTTCTGCAAATGATTCTTCCTTTTTGCATATAGGGATGGAGATTACATATATGTTACTCTCCCAACTAACACAAAAAGCTGAAGAGTCTTGGATGCTGATCCTAGTTAGTATTCAGTGTTCACATTTTGCTGGACGGTGTTCTGAAGCTATTTAGGCTTCTTATTTTTCCAGCCTGATGGAATCCCTTTAGCCCCAGAATTTTCCTTTTTCAGTGGAATAATGACACTGTCTCAGCTTCATTATTCTCTACTGACCGTATTACTGAAGTCAGTTACGGGAAATACCTTTTTTTTTTTTTTTTTTTTTTTTTTGGCAAGGCTGAAGCAATTTCACCTTGGGATTTGGTTGGCTCTGGAATCTGTATATTCTCGCTGGGCTGGATGTCTTCTCTTTGGACTTCGCATCTCCTCCTGGAGCTGCTATATACGGTGTGGCAGTGTGACAATCTAGGCAGGTCATAAATAACTCTTGACAGAGGCCTTGCTAGAAACCTTATTTCTTGGCTTTTCAGGAATCCTTCGCTCGAAGAACCAATCCTCTTCCTGTCCCATGATTTTAGTTCTATTTCTGAAGTCTTAACTACTCATTTTGTTGCTTTTAAAGGAAGCTACCCCCTTCTTCACTTTTTTTTTTGAAGGATTATAATGCCAATGTCAAATCTCTCTGTCTCTGTGAGGAAGAAGGCTTCTGCAGATGTGCTGAAAAGCACCTGAGGAAAGGATGGAACTGAAAGGAAAAGATATTTCACAGACACACTCTTGATTGTCAGTTCCTGAAATTGAGACCTTGTGCTGCTGCATAGGGAATCAGAACTGCCCGTCATTTCATTCTTTCCTGCTCTGCCCTGTAGAGTTGTATCAAAGATGAATTTAGTTGTCTTCCTACATTCCCTTTGGAATTTGCTAGCACTGTTAATACTTGATTATTTTGGAAAGAAGCCTCCAAATTATGTTATAGTTTATGGCTCCTGTAAACTATAATTTCTGACTATAAAAAAAAAAATACTAGGCCAAAAATATTTTCAGATATTAGATTATCCATACTTAAATGGATGAGGGGAAAAAATTGAAGGATACAGGTAGTAGTATGCTAATCAGTTTTATAGAAAACAATGGGAAGACCTGCAGTGATTGAACGATGTAATGGATTATTTGAATAATGTGTTTGACAAGCCATAAAAAAACCTCAACCTGCAGTTTTTAGGAGGGGAAATAAACTTTCCGAAGAGGTTTACTTTGGATATAAATTGAAAAGGATTTCAGAATGATCACTTCTGCAGCCAAGCAAAAATATTGTTCCTTAGAGGCTACTGTTACCAAAAGTCAGCAAGTTATTATTCTACTGAAAATCTGTGTAGTTCTGTTTTATTTTTCAAATATATCTTGTTTTATAAGGTTACAACCATGGGAAAGGAAATCTGTTGTCTATGAAATAGCTATTCCTGCTGCTTTTGCGAAATACTTTGACATACATATTTCTATAGAAAAGTTAGATTACTTTCTCAAAACTCTTGAGACTTTCAGGGTGGTGAAACCTCCTTCTCCCACAAGAGAGATCACCAAAAGAAATATCCAGACGTTATTCTGGATATTGCGTATTATGTATTGGATATAAATTTATATATTGCCAGAATATGCAGATTCTGAATTGGTAACCTGTTTTATTCTTCAAAGAGTCTTTTGTCTATGAGAGGGTCTGGTCTACTGAAAAACCTTTTAGTGGATTGTCACATCTAGATAAGATCTCATTGAAAAATAATCTTATTAAAAGGTGTAATTACAAGGTATATGAAAAGCACTGGGAGGACTCTGAATTAGCATAGTCCAGCTTTCAGTGGGGTTTGATTATTGATAGCACTACCATAGCATGAACTGCTTGATGAAAGAAATATCTATAAATCAAATTCTTTCTTGATTTTTTTCTTCAGACCTGTTAATGCTGTGATACTACTACCCCATTGTTTTCCTGCCATATATCAGCAAGACCCTTAATAATGGCAAGTTAAGCATGCGTGCATCTAATTGCAGGATTGTGTCTGAACATTGCTGTGCGCCAGATTGTGCCTCGGCCTCCTGGGGAGAGGACGGATTCAGTTCTGTGTTTTCCCTTGTATTGTCACTTCCCATGGTATATACGGGAGAAGTATGCAGTCTGGCTACTCTGCCTGAAGCCACTGAGACATACGAAAGGGGGAATGAAGTCTCACGCACAATGTATTGCTCTTATTTTCTCATCTCTGGACTTGTTTGGAGCAGAGCTTGACAGAAGTGTCAACCAGGGCCTGCAGAACCAAATGCCAAAACATTTTTACTGTAACAACTTAATTTTCTATATCCATCACCTTGCTTTGCAGGTTTATTCCAGGTATAGCTGGCCTTCAGTAGCAAGTCATCCTCTGTACGTACGCAGGAGGCCAGCGTTGCATTTGCAACATGTGTTCTTTTTTCTACATAAATCAAAACCCACGTCTGGAGGTTATAGTTTAGCGTGAGTAGTAGTGAGAATTGAAAATTCTGCAGTTGAGCCCCTAGTTTAACTTCTTCCTGACGTTCATTCTCTTGAGTGTATTTGCACGTAAAATCTCTCATTTCTTTTTTTTTTAAAAGGTGAAGAAATATCAGCTAAAACAACTCCCTCCCCAAAACACCCCCCCCAAGTCTATTCCGGTAATAACATATAATTAGTAAAAATAAAAGTAGATTTCTCAGTTCTTTTTTCCTTTGAAGAAGCAAATGGTGTAGGTATGAGCTGAGAGCATATAACAAAGTTTTAACTGCTACTTTAATTTGAGTGACAGACCTGTAACCGTGTCACTTCCGATGAAGACTAGTTATTCATAACTGACTTCCTATTACTAATTTTTGCCACTAGCACATTACTTAATGCCAATAAATTCTCAAGTCCTATCTGCAATTTCTAGTTACTAATTGATGATTTGTGGTGGTTTTTTTTGTTTGTTTGTTTTTTGTTTTTGTTTTTTTTTCCGCCAGTGGCCATTAGAACAATTCAGGTAGTCAAGGGGACATATTTTCTGGAGGCTTTCATTTTGGGAACTGTTTTCTCTCCTTTCTAATTACCGTGCTTGGATTGTGTAAGGAAAAGCTGTGTAAGATGCATATTGCATAAGATTCTAAGCAGGATTTTCCTGCCAAGGTCCAGCTGCTAACACTGTGACCGTCCTTTTGAACTCGCTGCCGATGCTGACAGAGGCGGATGCTGCAGAGTTCGTAAGTTCTGGCAGAGTCCCTGGGGCTCTGCGCTTGGGTGGGGATGTTGTCTAGGGAGCCGTGCGTTGGTGCTCTCCCTCCGGTGGTGGGACGGTCAGCCCTGCTGAGCATCAGGGGACGTGGCGGGGAGTTGAGGGTATTTGAGGAGCAACTTTAGGCTCTCAGGGGTTGAGGACTTGAAGTTGGAAGCAAAGAAGGATGTGGAGGCTGAGGATGTTGCTGTTGGGATAGGGGGCAAGGCATATAGGACACTCAGTTGCGTTCATTCCCCAAATTGTTCCACACAATGACTTAAGTGACTTCCACCTCTAATTTTCAGAGGATGTTTATTCAAAAGTGTCATTTCTTATCTTTCTCACGCTAATTTATTTTGCAGTGGCTTGTAGTGACCATCCCAATTGCCTTGATTTTCTTCTCACAACAGAATTGCTATGTTTGGCCTCACCACAGAGTTTATGTACTGAAGTGTCCTTTTGCTCACTGTCCCTCCAGATGCTTTGTTTTAGATAGCTATTTTATGATGATCTGAGCCTCGTAATAGTTGAAGTTGAATCTGTAAATATTTTTATTCCATCTTTGTTAAGCAACATATTACTGCAGAACATTTTATGAGCGTCTTCCACTTTCAAATAAAGGAAGCTAACATGCTTTCCTTTTTTCCCTGTGAGCTACAAAATTTTGGATGTCAAAAGTAAAGCAGTATTGTAAAGCAATGCACTGCTATCCTGACTAGCATGACCATTCATTTAACAGAGTGGGATGGTTTATAACAAACACCCTCCCTTGGGTTAATTTACTTGTAATTCCTTTCCTGTCCAATAGAAACCATTGGGTCAAATTAAGTTCAGACACAATTAATAGTTCCCTTACACAGTTACAATTTGGTTAAGACATATTTTAGCTTATTTAATATTAAAGATATTTTTAAAATCCAATTAACCGAAAACACAAATAACATGTTTTATTTCTCAGTTTATCTCATAAATATCAATGGAAACTGATTGCTTCCTGTTCTTTAGCTCTGTTTTTAGAGGGGTTGAAGAGGTCAGCTTTTCTTGTGCTAGGTGGGACTTTCCTCTAAATACTGTCTCAGTGATTCTTCCAAGGTCTAGAGAGGTCTCAAAGCTGATGGATGAATTATTATTTCCTATTTCTGTCTTCATTTCGTCAATTTTGTTGTGAAAGTGGGAAGTAGAGATAACTGTGGGCTTGGTTACAAATGAAATCCTTCAGGCTTTTCACAGATGTTGTTTGTATTAAAATACTCTTATATAGCAAAACCTTGGGTTTGATCTGTTAATCCAAGAGTGATGTTGAAATGATTAGTTTGGCCTTAGGAGAGTGCTTTAACAAAATGTTTATGTATTTTGGTCAAGATGAATTAGAGACTGGGTTTAAAGGATGAGGTTTTTCTGGCATCAGTGAAGGATAACTGCTACTATGCTGAAGCAACCTCAGGATAACTATCTGTGGAATAAACTGCTGGATCCACTCGTAATATGCTTCTGATTGACTTTTAGTCTGCTCATCACTCTCTCAATAATAACAACATTAATAGTTTTTAAAATGTATGAAACAAAGTCATGTAAGGTAGCAAAGGCCTTACTGCATTGGCGGATGATCGTAGGCCCCACTGTAGTAGTAGTGTCTAGCCTTGGAAAGAAAGCTAAGCCTGGAGTATTAAATTGTGTTGCTATTATGTAAGTTTCTATAAAAGTCAATTTAAAGGGTAAATTTGGACTAGCTAAACCTTTTTTTTGAAGGCAACTATGTTATAAAAAGAAGGTGATACAATTCTCCCAGATGATACTTCTCTGTGGAAAAATGCTGGTACCACATAGATCAAGAATTTGTCGCATCTGTACATCAGGGATATGAAAAGAAAACATTTTTATTGAGACACAGAGGTGTTAGTCTGTAAATACAAAAATAGCTCATAAATATTTTTATTCCTACCCAAGCAATTCATGTAATGTAAACAGAAGCTTAGCATGTTCTGCTACTGAGTGATGCAATATGGACTAGAGTACTTTGAGAAATGAGAGGCTTATCTCTTGGATTGTTCCTTCTAATTGTGGCAATGGACTTTTAAAACACTGCTCTTCTGTGCATGGGTCTGTTCTTTGCCCTCAGTGTCAACCAGACAACCTCCCACTGAATTTGTGATGTAAACCACTAAAAAGTAGACTGAGACAGATACCGCCTTCCTTTATCCACTGCAAACTCGTGAATGGGACTTCAGAGATACTAATGGAGGCAGTTTTTAAAGTAAGAGGGAAACAGGGCATTGAAAAAGTTTGCCACAGTTTGCCTACATGGACACTTAATGCCATCGTTAGATTGCTTACAGCTCAATTGTCTTTGGATAGTTTTATGGATCAATTCTAATGTTGGATTAGAAACATTTGGTAAGCCTGTGGCTCTAGTGTCATGATGGCTTATGTTAAAAGGAGTGTCTTCTCTGTGCCCTGGTGAATGTTTGCAAAAGAAGGTATGTCTTTGATGCAGAGCCTGCACATTCAGTGTTGTTTGAATACAGGCATTATCCTTGTGTGTTGCAGCTTCTGTTAATGCGTGCAAAGAGACTGTTTTAGATATGTCACCTTTGTAAAATCTTGTGTCACTTACTATTCCTAGAAGGTGGTAAAGTCAGCTCTGATGTATGCCATCAGCAACAAACACTCTATGGATTCAGTAAAGCTCGTTTATTGCTGACCCATAGGAGCGTTCTCTGTGATCTAAGGCCTCTGTATACATAAACAAGAAGAAAAAGGCCCCTCCGCCCCCTGTTGTGTGCAGTTCCTTTCAGAAAGGGGAAGTAGTAGAGATGGGATAACTTCTTTTCTATTTGTCATAGTGAAAATTATAACTTTATAAAACAAGTATAAACGTTTATATTATAGTCCCAATATATTATTATGGTTGGCCTTGATGATCTTAAAGGTCTTTTCCAACCTGAATGATTCTATGATTCTATTTAGATCTATCTTTGTGAAACTCATTTTCTGAGTTGACAATTTTCTTGGTTGGTCAAAAAAGTGACTGTATGTGGACAAATATATGCAGAAAATGCCACGTAAAGAATGAAAATATACATGAGTTCACGCAACTTTATAACTTTGATCTTGCACATATTTGGCAAGAAGCCTGTTCTTCTAGAGGTAAAAAGTACGTTATATGCTCCAGTCAAAACTAATTCAATTTCAGTAAGTTAATACTCTCAGGATAAAAAACCGTAACACTTTGTGTGAATTTAGCTACATATAGCACATATTCAGCAGTAAAGATGTTCTGTATCTGTGATGACTATCTGAGATGTGCAATAAGTAAAGACAGGGTGCGAGATTGATCTGCCTTACACAAACATTCATTTAAAACCCAATGTATTTAGATCTAAAAACAAGCAGCTGCGTTTATTTAGCCCTTTTCTGATATCACCACAAACAAGTGATTTAGCAGAAAAAAGAAGTGTGAAATGTTTTATGATGTAAAAGTGTCTTTGAGGTCACTTAGGTCAGGACTCTATTTGGAGCCTCTGCATTGTGGGCTCATGTATATTGGATCATCCGTTTATGATTCTTCACGCATCCAAAGTCAAATGGCTCAGTATGAGACTAAATGAATGAGTGTGAAGAGTGCAGACTTGATTGGCACTACAGAAATTACGGGCATTCTGGATACACAGACTGCATAAGTACCTTTGGCCCAGCTTCCAAGGTGTGTTTGTGCCTCTGGCTCTTTCACTGAATGAAAAGACAAGCAAAAGACGTTCAGTGTCATTTGGGGTGGGACCTCTGTAGGAGGGTGCGTTATCCTTAAAACTTTTAATGAGGCTTTGCAACAGGAACAAGACATAAGAGAACTGACTTTTTCTTTAGAAATAAAAATAAATGGAATGATTGCTTCAGTCTTAGCTGTTTTCCACTAAAGGTTAGAGGTATTAAGTGTGCAATAAGCTTGATAAGGAAATTCAGGATTATGAAAAGTTACTTTGCTCTTTTTTTTTTTTTTTTAAAGTTTCTTAATATGTTCTACTGCACATTCTGGAGCCTGCAGACAGCTTTTAAGCTCACAACTTAGTATTGCATTTGAAACATTCAGAGTCAGTCGTGGTGAAGGAGTGTAATTTTTGTCGCTCTGTGGGCAATAACTTGCGGGCAATTTTGTGATGAAGTGGCATAGCGTTTAGGAATAAGTAGCAGGTTAGAATTTGAATTAAAGCAAGATCTATTTGAGAACTGAACTATTTGGCTCACCTCCATGCCAAATGCCATTATATAATTTTTGTCCGTTTTTCATACAAACAGGATAAAAAGGGTGAACTACTAGAAGAGGAGCGGTTTTGCGGCTCATCAGAAAATGCAGTACTAGGCAGATGGCAATGTTTTCACAAAGACTTTTTTCAGTCTCAACTCAGGGGGTTCATCACATACAGAAGTTGTACCTGGGTGCATGCTTCAGCTGATACATGACCTGCAACATTGCTGAGGTCAGCAACTAGCACAGGTTTTGAAACCTGAACAGTAAACCTCTGTAGCAGGATGCACTGCTGATAAGGATGTTGCAAATAATTAGAGAAAATAATTTTCATCAACATTAATGATTAAAGTATAGTAATGGTATAATTGTCAACTAGAGTTTAGCAGCAGCTGCTGGCAAACAGGATTTGTAGATTTCTCTGTTTGTGGGCATTGTAAAAAATAAACTGGTTTGTATGCAAGACTCATGGTTCAGTAGAAAACTTACTATAGTGCTAGCCCGGAAGACCTGCTAGAAGCTGCCACTAGTTCTCAGGAAAGCTCAAGGTTTTATGTATGTTGCAAAGGTAAGGAGGGATGCCCATAAAACTCTGAATTGTGGAACACCCTGTTAATCCTCATAGTTCTGTTCCTCAGACTGTGCTTCAACCTTATCTGTGGGGAAACAAACCATCTTTGTCTCTTGATGGGCAGGGAGGAAAACATGCTGTGTCATACCCCAGTGAGAAAAATGGTGGCTTTACTTTGTTTTACCCTCCAGCTCGGTCTGTAATGCGCCAAAAGAGAAAAGTCAGTGGAGCTGAAGACTGCTCAAAAAGAGCCACGTCTGAATTTGAGAAAAATCTCATGCTTTGCTCGTGCAGCTTCTGCATCACCTGCCCCTGGCTCTTTTTGCTGGACGTTCCAGCTCAGGAGGTGAGCCTGCAGCTCTCCTAATGCAGGGGGGTGTTCTGTGCGTACAGTTTCTGCCACAGCACATACCTGATCTGGAATAAGACCTGAAGGAGTGACCATAGTCTCAATATGTAGTTGTATCAATAGTAATAATTCCAGGCTTTGCCTACCTGCTCCATGCACACTTTCAAATAATTCACTTCAGCAGTATTTGGATGGGCGCAATGACAGACTATGTGTTTTTAACAACGTAAATACCAGGAGTTTAACAGATTTTTGCAATTATAACAGCTTTAAGTCTGCAATGCATTATTTAATATTTATTTCCCATTTTTATCACCTTTCCAGAGCAAAGTGACAATTAAAATTAGAGCTGACACAGTAAATTCTGCTCTATGACAAGCTTGCAAAATTCCACTCTCCCACTCAGCTAGAGAGAGTAATGGGTTTTGATGGGTGTGTAATACATCATTAGGGATTTTTTTTCCCCCTTTACTATCACTTTAGGGGTGTGTTCTGAATTTGGATCAGTAAGTTTTCCTACCTTTCACTAAGTATTGCTTTACTGTTAGTTATGATTCTTACTTATGAGAACCTGCTTTTTTTATGGCGTTAATTACAGGAGTCAAGGCCCCTTTGTTTAGTGTCATTAATTTCCTATTGGAAAGGCTTTATTTCCCTTGTTTGCTTTTAGAGATGCTTTTCGCTATCATGGGCATAGCAACCAGTTAAAAGTTACAACCTCTGAGGGTGCTTTGCTCTCCCTCTGGGTCAGTGAGTGCAGGTGGTGCAGAGCCATGGACAGTCTGCTCAGTGCTTCACCCTGAAGCATTAACAAACTGTATCTTTATCTACTATTAGATGAAAGGAAAAGTTCAGTGACTGCGATGCCAGCCTGAACGTCTTGAAGCTTTGATTGAAGGAAATGCCTAAAGTACAGTATTTTTACAGAGATGCTGCAGCAGTGGGTGTGTATCTGTTCCTGTAGGCAGATATTTGTGGTTTTCAGCTGTAGGACCAGATTGCAGCAGGCACCCTTGACTGCAGAGGGGACTGACTGCGGTTCTGTCTGGCCTTGTGGGAAGTGTGCTGAGGTAGGCACGATGTGTGCAGGGGCACTGTTTGCCAAAGTCTGTGTTCTTTTTCTGGGTACGGTCTGCCATGCTCTGCCCTCCTCTTTGCTTTACTCCTGCTCACCTGGGTGCAGACATTTTCCCAGGCTTGACCCTTTTTTCTTTGATATAACTAGTTGATGCATATTCCTAATGTAGCCAGCAGTGGGACTCGTGAGATCCTGCAGCAGCAGGGGACAGAAGGAGCTTTTGCAGATGCTCTTATTGCTTTTAGGGCTATGAGAGGTGATTTTCATCTGTTTTTTACAACAAGGAGCCCTTCTTTGAGTTCTGCATGTTACAAAGAAGGCTATCTCCGCAAAGGCATTTTCATTAGTTGTACTGCATTTACAGGAGATACCAAAGTTTAAATAACAGGAGTGGTGGAATGTGGTTATTCCAACATAACACTGGGCTTCAGTGAAGAGTCAGACGGATATTATTATAATAGAGGCTACAACCGTGATTAAGAGCCCACAGAAACCTCTTTGATAACACTGTCAGCAGTCTGTTGCTGGATGAAAGCTTGGTGCAGGCGGTGTAGTGAAGGAAAAATGGTAGGGGGATTGCTTCTCATTTGTCATTAGATCCATCCAGCCAAAAAAACTTTTACCATTTTATTTCAGATCTGGAAGCAAATGTAGCTGTGACAGAGTTCATACAAGGGTCCTCACTGTCATTAGGGTTTTGTGCAATATTTCCTTTTACATGTGTATGTGCAGACTGTTTTGTTGAACAGCATGGCAAGAGTTTTGGAATCAAAATTTATAGTACAAATTAAATACATTTTGGGAAGCTGACACTTGAAATGGAAATACCGGAGGAAAATGAACATATTGAACCACCCACTTATTGCTTACTCATTCTGTTTCTTGACACACTCAGCTTCTGCTCGGCTTGCTACAGTACAAAGATTAGGAGAGCTGATTCTTTGCTCCCTTGTCCCTTGCATTGCTGTTCATGCTTGGCAAGAATATCGTTTCATGTTGATGATCTTGGAAGACTGCAGGGAAGGGCGGACATCAGAGAGAGACTCTGTTTTTTGGTTGTCAGTAGGTATCAGCTGTGTAACGTGAATAACTAGGGACTTCTTTATCTTTTGGTTATACGTACAATAATTTTTTTAAATGGGAACACGTTCCAGAAAGAAAAGACAAATGCTCCAGGACCTGTTTCTTACAAGTTTTCTACAAGCAATTGCCCCCCCATCCACTTCTATAGGAACAGACAACTTGCAAGAACAGCGGCATATACTTTTCACATTTAAACTACAAGTTCAGGCAAGCTTAACTGATATGTGACTCCACATCTAATAGTACATTACACACGAAAAGCTCTTTCAACGGCAGTTTGGGTAAAGTCGCAAAGTCAGGCACTCGAAGTGTAGGTCCTTGTGTGCAATTATGTCTTTTAAACAATCTCCTGACCTCTCTTCAAATGTTGGCAAGGCAACTTATTTTTTTCCCAGCTTTGCTCTTGGAACTGCTGAATTATTTTGATACTTGTAAATTTTTTTTCTTCTTTAAAGGCAGGCACCTGATGTGGAAAATTTCAGCTCAAAGAGTTGAAAGCTGGCAAGTGTATAAGCAACTGAAAAAAGGCAAGCTCTTACTAATGAACAGAATTAGCAATAGATGGTTTCATCGGCTTGGCCTTCAACGTGCATGACTTCTGACTAAATATAGAGTGCTGAGGAAATGTTTTTAGCTCTCTTTGAACTGTATGTTCAGCATTTACCTAACTGCAGTCTAATCTGCTGAAAAAATCTTGATGACAGTCTCAAGAAAGTCAGCATCCGTTTGTTTTCTCTTTCAGTTTGCTTACAGCGTGTGTAGGTCAGGCTGATACCCTTGGTTTCTCACTTTCATGAGTAATGTATTTGCATTAACATTATAAAGCTTCTACATGATGAAAAGAATATGAAATAAAAAGCATCTAAACCCAACTGCAAAAAGCTCCTCTATCATCTCAGCATTAGGAGAGTATTTGTGGCTCCACTCGATCCTATTGTCTCTGAAAAAATCTGTTTTCTACGGAAGTTTTAGGGGTGAGCAGGGTAGTAATTTTGCTCACATGCACACATGACTTTCCTATTTGATTCTAGAGGCAGCAAACTGGAGAAAACTTCTCAGTGTGAAAAATGCAAAGAAAACATGCAGTTGAGCTTGTAAAGTCATCTTGGTCTTCCACATCTTTTCTGGGAACCACGGCGCTGTCAGCAACAAGCTTTAGTTTACTGGGTCAAATGAATGTAAGCCCTCAAAGGCAGCATCACTGAGATAAGCTGGGTGGCTCTGGTGGCACTGTGTTTGAGAATCAGGATGATACTTAGGCACAGCTCAGCTCTTTGTTCACAACAGAGGATGTCACCCTGTAAATGGATCTGTCTTCCCTTTAAGGATAGAGCTGTTTCTTTTTAATGGTTTGGGAGCAAAAATAAGACTTTTGTACAGGACCTCATCGCTACCCACTCAGCATACCCCAAGGGTAGTTTATTTTCACAAGCATATATTGTTTAGGTGAAATAGAGGTAAAACTTTTGCAGAATTTTCAGAATCTATAGCAAAGAGAACTAACATGGAGACAATACAACTTCTTAGCACTAACACCATTTTACAAATTTAAGCAATCGTATTGAAAAATAAGGGAGAATGCATTCACGTTTTCCCTTCTGAAAGCCCTAATGATTTGGTTAAAAAAAAACAAAAAACAAACCAACCCAAACCCACAACTGGTCAATGTTTCCTCACATAGATAAATGTTGTGCTTAGTTTGTTGCACTTTCAGGAAACGATTAACAGCTTCCTCTGGGTGTATCTATCTTAGCATTTCAGCTCTGAGTGACTGTGAGTGTGCTCTTGAATCGAGCCCTCGGATTGTTCCCTGTCACTGAGCCCTGGGTCTCGCTGCAGAGGATCTGGGGGAGCACAACCCCTGGGGAGGGAGGGGGGTGTGAGGATGCTCCGCTCCCCATTGAGTGTCCAGCCTGGGGCCAGGTTAGAGCTAGTCCCAGCAAAGCCCTTGATGTGTGTACGTGGGGTGGGGGGGCTGAGGCCTCGACACAACTGTTTTGCTCTGCAGACCTATCCCAGTTGGGCCATGCTGCGTTGCTGATGTACAGCCAGCTCGTGTTTGCCTGTCGTAAAGATGGGCAGAACTCAGAGAAGCTAGAGTAGTACGATACAAAAAGCAAAACCTTCAAATGATGTTTGTGGTAGTCTTTTTGATCTTGTATGCGTTGTTATTCACAAGAAGCTATTTTTATTTTTCAGCATAGGTACTCTGTAATAATCACTGGTATTTTAAAAAATGAAATTGCACTTTTCACTAGTAATAAAAATCTGAGGTAATTTTGCCAGAGTGCTGCTGAACAGCTCACTTTTCAAACGTAGTAATTTGAGTGTAATGTAGCTATTTCTTCAATTATGTAGAAGTTTTATTAAGAAGCCTGAGTTATGCAAAGTTCCCTTTTAAAATGGTGTTTATTAATAGATTTGCTTGCTCTCTTTGGCTTAATGCAACTAATTAGGCTGTTATTAGGCTGCTAACGTAGAAGACAAACTATCCTGGAATGCAGTATTGCTTGAGGAGATCTTGGACAAGCCATGCATACAAAGTTAAGGGTACCCTGGGGACTTCACTGCTTTGCAGGATATGGCTGTTGTGCAGTAGTGCCTTGAAAAGGAGCAACACCAGCAAAGTCAAAATACCTAGAGCTTTACTCCATGCTTAAGGTCAGTAGGAAAGGATAATCAGGTGTTGAACTTTCCTGGTTTGGGACTTGCTCCCTGGGTCCTGGACAGTCACCAAGGTCTGAATTTGAGAAATTGGGTGAGCTTAGTTTGACTATGAGCACTTACACATCAAAAGTGTAATTTTGTTTACTGTCCCCACTGCAGGAGCTCTGGGGAAATACATGCCACCATCTCCTCTTCTGAGACGTAGCAGGATTTTGCATAGTCAGTTGTGTCAGTATCAGGCTGTCTTGCTGAAATGGAGGTTGGGCAGCTGGGTATGTCAAAGCAGCTGCTGAAACATTGCTTCAGCATAAATCCTGCCGCTGTGCTGTGCCTTGCAAGGCAGCTGGGAGCACTGAGATCCTCCCTTTACATGGATTGTAGCTCCGCCCACCCCAACGAGTCTTGAAGACAGTAAGAGTAGTAGGGTATCACAGTGTTGCCTTGCCTGGATATGTTCCTTCTCCCCTGGTCTTTTCTTTCCTCATAAGAGGAAAAAAAAAAATTCTATTCTTCTGCCTTTTTTTTAAAAAAAAACAAACAAAACCCAAACCCCCCAAACAAACAAAAAAACAACCAAACAAAAAGCCAAAAAAACCCAAACCAACAAAGCCTAGTTGTATTCCCACCTCCATTCCCTCCATGTCTTCTGACCGTTTCTTGGGTAGTGACTAGCTAACCGATGAGGACATTCATGTGGTGGTTGCAATAGTCTATTTTGTGATGTATAAGAGATACATTTTCAAAGTCAGGGAACTGTTAACTCATGCATGTACCTTGACTCCATCTGCCAAAGGAGGAGAAAAGAAATGGATGGAGAAGTGAGCAAAACTATCCCAAAAATATAAATTAAGATAACTTGATTCTCTTGTGTGTAAGTGTGGAGGTAGCTAACTGCTTTGATGCAGATATCAGATGGTTTATTACATTCTCTTATTTGTTCTGCGATGCTTCACAATCACAGTAGCATAAAAATAAAATTTTGTTATAGTGGGTTAAGCACTAACATGGCATAAAGCCTTTTTTTGGGTAACATTCTGCTGAGTTACTTGGTTTGTACACGTGGTCAAGAAAGCTATTTAGTCAAGTCCTTTCTGAGTGTCCTTGATGGCAGGACGGGAAGCCTTTAAGAGACCTATTTACTTTTATTATTCTTAGCCTGTCTTACTACTTTCTTATCCTTTAAATGTGCTGGGATAGAAGCATATTGGTATATAGCAACGTATTGTAAGGGGGTTTCTTTCCTCACACTAGGCAAAAAAGAAAAAAAAGGAAAAAAGAGGTAAAACATCTAAGTTATTCTTTCTAATTTTTGTGGATTTTCTTGCAATCACTTTATCTCATTTGAAAATATTTTTCTGCCTGCAAGCTGTGTGAAAAATCCATACAGCTACGGAAATCGATTAATGCTTCTCAGGGGAGTAGTTCTGGCTATGAACAAACTGTTGTCAAATGTAAAATGTAAACAAACTGAAAATTTAAGATTTCCACCTGCCTAATCGTTCTTTGATGGTAATATTGGAAGAAAACCTGTGATAATAGCAATGAGAGCTTTCCCAATAGAGGCAGGAGTTTAAAGCCGATACAGCATTGTCCACTATCAGTGTTGCACTAGCATCCTGTCTTATTTTCTTACTCCTCCAGCCTCCACCTTGGATATTATAAGGTAGGTAGGATGCAGCATGGCCTGGGAGAATTTACTTGGGAAGTGGGGCTGCATTCCCCTGTGAACAGCAAAGTTCAACTCTTCCTACCTGACTTACCATTTTCTTTCTCCTAAGAAGAGTGTCCCCATGTCTCCATAAGGATTTGGCTGTGCTTATTAGGCTGAGCATAGACCAGGGGTCAAAAATGTTATGTAGTCAGACTTCAGAGAATTGTTTTTTTTCTACTTTGGTGTTTTCCCTTTCCAGGGTGGAAAGAGACTCTTTATCCTGCCGAAGGGAGGGAGGGAGGGAGGCATCTTTGTTCCATCCTCACAGCAATGTGGAGTTGTGGACAGGCTACCAGAGCTCTGTGCAAATGTATTCCTCTGCCCGGTGCCAGCTCTGCCAGCTTTCTGGGCCTAGTGAGAGCCTCCTGGCAGAGCAGCGCACCTGCTGTGGTTTGATTTTTGGATTCTTCTCAGCTGCAGAGGCTGAAGTATTAATATTTTGTTTGTTCGCAGCCTGGCAGAGGGAACATGTACATTAAAGCGTGATGGTTTAGGACTGTCTCCAAACCTGAGTGCAGTAACTATCCTTAATATTTTTTGTGGCTCTGTTCAGGATATCTGAGGTAAGACCATGGTTAAACCCAGTCAAAGATCATAGAAAGCATTTCCAGCCCTATGTTTGATAAATCAGTTCTGTTCCCTTTTGGTTCTAGTTTTTCTTCTTTCCTTGAGGCAGCAAACATAGCAAAGGTGACTTGAACAGTCCTTCCCTGAGACTGCTGTCATCTGCCTTGGTCATTTGGCAGTGAAGATGCATTGACCAAATGGTTGATATTTGTGGAAGTACCTTGGAGCCACCAGGGCTTGGGGAGCTAGGCGGTTGTGAGATGCTGGCTTCTTCTGTGCTTCTGCCTACCTGACTGTGTGCCCCAAGCTCCATATTGGGTCTAGCACAAAGATTAACCTTAGAATGGAAATAGCCTGTCTGGGCTGATGGCGAAAGCATCACGGCATTTGGATGTGCAGAAGCACTGCCAAATGAAGATCCACAGCATGGATCGCATGTGCCCACTATGCGAACCTGTATGGTCATAGTCAAGTTGTTTACTGAAAATGCCTCTTAAAGAAACTCTTGAGATAAAAATCTTTTCTAAAGAGGAAGTATCTGCATCTGTCACGCATGTATTACTAAGGAACAAAGTAATCACTGTATACCTTATCAAGTGCTGTTTCTTTCTTCATTTTAAGTTGAACTGTGAAAGACAAAGAAAGCTTTTTGCTTGTTTTTATTTTTTTAATTTTTTTTTCCTTTTATTTCATCTTCAGTAAAGGAAAATAGGGTTTATAAACATTTTGTTTGTTTGTTTCATTAAAAGCTATGGCTAAGAAAGAAATAGCATGGCACTGTCACCTTTGCAATCCTTGTGACTTCACCCCATACATAGAAAGGACAATATTCAAACCTGTATTGCTCTATAAATTACCGTGGAGGCAGTCAGCAGGAACTGACCTGGACTGTTCTTGGTGGTGAGGGAGATGAAGGGGCAACTGAGAATCCTTTTGTGGTTGCTTTGTTTGCTTCTCAAAATTGGAGGGACTGTTTGAATACTGCGTGCTTTTTAACGACTTCTGCTCGGCCCCCAAGGATTTAATATATTTAACTTGCTGAAAGTCTTCGGGCTTTGGTTTGAAATCCTCTAAGTGGGAAAGCACTGATTGTTGGCGAGTTCAAGTGTAAAATTGGTTAAGTACTCGTGGGGGAACAGTGCGATGGAGCTGAACAGTACACTGAAAATGAGAGTACTCTAAATCAAAACACATTTGTTATTTGATGTTCACTGCTGGTTTCTAAGAGCACAGCTAGTAAATACTGGCTCCAAAGTCCGTTTAAGTCAATCAGAAGAATCTTACTGTAATTAATTTGGGCTGGATTTTGAATGAATTCCTTCTCCCCAGGTACTTTACCTTAAATTTCTATTATAAGGCGTGGATCGCTTTTCCTTGGATGTTTCATGAACATTGATTGTATAGTGGATTTATATGTTCTGAGGCAAATCAGACTCAGATATGTATCTTAACCACTAATAAGCTATTGGAATCTATAATTAAGTAATTTTGATTCTCAGGAGGGAACAGGTAAATGTGGATTCTTTTCTTTGCATTTACACATATTTAGAATAACTTTCTTTGAAGCTTTCAAAAAGAGGAATTAAAAGCAATGTTTTGGGAAAGCTAAAAGTAAAGTTAATATTGCTGCTTAGGGCTTACTTTTGCCTGGTGAGGATTACCAGATGCTCAGATTAATTTCATTTATTGCCTAAGCTTTGTCTGACCCCTCTTTAAAGGTGAGGGTTAATCCACTGAAAAAATTACTCTGTTCTGTATTGTATGCCGTTAAATCTTGCAGAACAGGTTTGGCTTGCTGATTAGATTTCATCATTCCTGTTACCTCAAATACTGCTTTTTTTTAATTAGTGTATGTAGTGGAGCTGTCTGTTCCTGTGCCCCAACATTATACCATACGTTATCGAGGTATTTTTCTATTTACCTAGAGCTGTGCTTGGGAGCGCTGTCTTGCCGTGCTGGAAGCTTGTGCCAGAACTGGTTTGCATCTTTCTTTACAGCTCCCCACACAGTGCACCCTCTCTTGACTCTTCTCCCTCCATGATGAATTGGAAGAATGTGCTGGATGTTTCTCCCCTTACTGTTTCCATTTAATTTCTGTCTGCTTCATGACAGCCAGGAAAGAAGTGCTTCTGCTTCATCTGCCTCGTGAGCAGGTCCCCTCCTCGGCCTGGCCGGGGGGATGCCACGGTGGGCAGGGTGCTCCAGGGCTGGCCCGCTGCTGCAGAGCAAGAATGATCATCATTGCTGTTTGCTCAGGGAGGCACACTTTTGCCATGTATAGTTTTTATTCTTTAAAACTCTCCTAAAGAATTGAGGATGGATGTATATTTCTTGATCTCCTGTAGACATACAGTTTTCCCTACATGAGAGGACCAACAGTGGGGTGGTGAAGTCATCTCTCACAAGGAAAAAAAATGGCAGATTTAAGATTGCCCAGGTAGTCATACCATATATGTACATTTTAATGGTCTCCTTTATGGTCACGTTGGCCACATACAATGTTTTCTCTGAGACTCCTATTTATCCAGCACACAGGAAGGACTCTCTACCTAATGATCAGCTCTTCAGTATTTTGTTTTTGTCATCGTTGCGTGTGTACCCCGGGCTATCTTTACTACATGCTGTTGAAGTGATGCTTTCAGGATAGGATTATTAACTAACTCAGAGCTTTCCTTTGGTTCTCATTAGTATAATAGCTTAGTGTTGCTTAGGCAATAATTACTTTGCCTTCCTCACCTGCAAAATGAGGGCATAACTTTAATTTTATAGACAGAGTAACTGAGACATAGAGGAAAAAAGTGTTACCTGGAATACCTGATTTAAAAGGCTTTTACTTTGAAGAGTCCTTAGTATTACATATCGTCAGGAATGGATCAAAGAAAGGGCCATCACATTTTTCTGACACATGAAGATGAGGAAGAAGGGCTGGTTTTTTTCCCCTCTAATGTCATTACTGTAAATTGCAGATCTGTCCAATTTGAAATTCAGCTGGAGAAAGACAACATTTAATTTAAACGAGGTCACACAGTGGAGAGTGTTAAGGAACCTTAAAAACAGTCAGTCCCATCAATATTTAGGTTTTTGTTTTATCAGGAGGATGCTCGCTCTTCTTGCTGTTTGTGTCCACTCTGAGCTAATGATGTTCTGCACGTTTGCTTGTGGCTGTGGAGGGAGATGGTTGCTGCTGCTTCCATACCAACCCAGGCCAGAATTACAATCCTTGCAGCAATGAAGTCTAAGAGGCGCCATCAGGATGCTTCCCAGTTTTCCCTCCTCTGAATATTTTTTGATGGAGCTCCTGGGGCTTTTTGGATGCATGGCACCAAGCAAGGCCGGCTAGCCCATGGTGTGGGAGTGGGTGCCCAGGGCACCTCTCGGGCAGCCTGGGAGTCAGAGTGTGACACAGGATGGCACCGTGGCCTGGTGTTCCGCTGAACCACATCAGGGTAGAAATAGTATTACAGTCTTGTTCTATGTTCATACTAACTTTTCAGTTCCATCAACCAGCCTTAGCATTTTTGCATCGTTTTCCTGGGACCTAAAGTAAAACGGTAATAATTATATTTGTAGGTTTTTTGCTTACAAAGGTTGGGTTTTTTTTGTTTTTTTTTTTTTTTTTTAAGGGCATAAGGACCCAGTGGGGGGGGGTAGAGTGTCTCAGACCAGCCTTGTGACTCTGACAGTGTGAACACGGATGTTTGCATATGGATGTAAAGAAGTTAAATGGGGACCAGTTAGATTTACAGTTGCTTCACTTTTTCTTTTTGCTGCTAGAAGAACATAAAGGGCTTTAGTGTAAGGAGAGCCATGGCCAGAGTGATCTAGCTTGCCTGGTTATGAATGCTTTCTGCTTTCTGACACCCATCTAATGCAGAAACATAAATCATAGTTCTCCTCAGTGAACCATGGTGTGAAGGCCAGTGGATATGGTATTACTGTATTAGCATGTGTCCCTGTGAGTAAATTGAGAGATGCGTATTGCAGTGATAGAAAGAATTATTTTTGTATGCGTTAATACGTTAATCTTTCATGTGGATTGGGCAGGCAAGGAAGGCTGTTTGCAGGACAAAACAAATTAAGCATATGTGTTTCGTTCCATCAATTTCCTTGCTTATATCCTTGATTTATATCCTGTGACGATTTCACAGCACCTGTACCTATGCAACTGTGCTGACTGTGTACTTAGCATCTGTTTATTCGGTGCCAGTTTTTATAACTCACTGACACTTGTTCTTTCTGAATACAGAAAAAGAAACAAATTGAAAAGATCACAAAAGTACAAATTCAAAGAAAAGAGAATCTAAAGTAAAAATGTCCATCTGAGATGAAGCAATGGGAAAGGGAGTGGGGTTTTTTCACTGCACTACACTCTGCTGTGGTTCACCCAGTTTGAGAACAAATAGATTAAACCAAGTGTGAACTTGATATATCTTGTTTTGTTGTCAGTGGCAAGGCTGGACCTGATGGACATGTGAAATAGAATCTTTATTTGGACTCCAAAGCAGTTTCACTGTGGATGCCAGGACAAAAAAGCATCACTGTATGGGTTGTGGCAGAGATGCAGTTCCTGGAGCACCTGGGAGAGGTGTGTTTCTGTGGTGTTCAGTTATGTATGGGACAACAGCATAGGAAGTGTGTACAACAGCGTACAACAGCAGGCACTGCTGCTGGTGAGAACTGGCTTTGTCCTTCTGGCAGTTGTGTAAACTTTGCCTACAGTCAGTCTCATCTAAAATTGGAAGATAAGTCTCCTGTTGGGAGCATTTAAATTTTTTTTTTTTTCCCACAAATGATTTAAGCAGTCTTCTAGCAGGTGAATTAAAATAGATTTTCTGATAGGTAAATTAAACATTGTATTTATTAGGTAGTCCTTTAACACCATGAATTCAGATTTGTTGTTCTGTTATTCTGCCGCTTCCTGCATGGGTACCTCTGTGACAGCTTGGAGTAGAGGATACTGCAGTTGATGTATAGAGGAAAATTGTTACTGAGACACAGTCACGAGCTAACTATTTCATACGGCAGAAAGCTAGAAAGACATGAATTGCCTATTCGGACAGATTTCTAAGTCAGCAAAACATAGTATTTGCTGGAAATGCATGATTCTTTAACACAAAAAATTAGTTCTGAAGTGCTGTGCTGTGAGAGGGTGAGATATGGGTGCGTTAAAGTATGACTCTCTCTTGTGTTTCCACTAAACATTTTGTGCTCTGTAAGTGGTGTTTCTATTCAGTGTTGCAAAAGCCATGCTGACCTTGACAAGGAAATCCAAGGAAAGGAAAACAAAATGCGTGAATGCAAAATGTAGGTTCCCTGACCTGCCAGGTATATTGAATAACAGAATCCAGGGATTTTAAGAGATCATGAATGAGTCAACTGTGCAGTACTAGTGGGGCTTAAAGAAGGAAAATTTTGTTCTGAGTATTAGCAGAAGTTTTATACATAAGATTGAGGGCAGCTCTCTGTGTAGTATTGATGAAACCTCACCAAAGTTGTATTCAAGTTTTGTACAGCACGGTTTAAGAAAAAGTAGATTGATTCAAAGTGGTTGAAAAAGAGGTTCTTGAGAGGACTGGAAGACTGAATTGTGAGGAAAAAGGGGGAAATCACTGGCTTTGAGTTGACTCAGTCCTGAGTCTGTGTGCTTTTAGCATGCAGTGACCTGGGAGCTGGAGGGCTGCTGCTGTGTCACCAAGGGTTGCATTTCCCCGGCCTTTCTAAGGATGCTCGTGGGAGGTCAAACCACCTTGTCTGCCTGAGGGGCTGTTTGAGAAGCTGAGGCACTCTTCTGCCTTAACACTTGGGAGACCTCTCAGTGAATCACTGAATTTTTAAGGTACTGAACCTTTGGTAGGAATGTTGCTTCTGAAGTCACAGGCATCTTGCTGTGAGGCATTTGGGAGGCCCAGTTTGGTGCCTTTCTTCAAGGTGCTGCTTGCTGTGCTGTGTATCTTCTCTTAGCAGGCAGGATTAAAATTCTTCACCGAGTCAAGTCACTCATTTGCATGAATACATCTTTCCTTGGTGATCTCAAAAGACAAGTAAATTGCAAATATAAGTACCAAAAATGAAACAAAATACACTAATACAGTCCTGCAGCCACTGATCTTTGTAGTAATTTACAATTGTTTTTTCTTAAGTCCCCATTCCATCTGCCCAGTCTTCAGGGTTACAGTTCCCTCATGGCCTCAGTTCAGGAAAGCAGTTAAATATTGGTCTTAAGGATATTGTTATTCAAGACAAGCCTTTCAATATTTTCCTAGTGTTAAACCCCATGAGAATGGGACTTAATCCCCTGTTTGAACTTTAGCATGTCCTTTTCTATTCTGAATATGGAATGCTTTTTTAAACTGAAGCCTGATTGGGTAACTGTGTGGAGAAAAAAATACTTCTTTAGACCTCATCGGATATTTTGTTGTATAAAGAAGAAAAAATAATCCTTAACAAGAAGGCTGTTTCTCCCATTTCCCAATTTTACCTTTTTATTTGTCATGATGTTGTTGATAATAGTACCCAGAAATCTTTGCAGTACAGGTGGAGGTTACAACGCTAAAAAAACACCCACACAGACTTAAAAGACAGGTAGACATCTTGCTTATGGACATGGTTTAGTGATGGTTTTTGTCAGTGTTAGGTTTGATGGTTGGACTTGGTGATCTTAAAAGTCCCTTCTAGCCTAGAGGATTCTATGAGTGTGCTTTGTCCTTCTCCCAAGAAATCCCTTCTGAAATGCCACAGCCTGGGAATGGGGGGGAGGCAGCAGGGCTAGTGGCAGGAGCTGCTGCCCCATGCCTGCCGTGTACCCCAGCTGGTCCCTGTTCCCCCCACCAAGCTCCCCAGGCTGCCATCCCTTAGCGGGGGACGGACGGATGGACAGACTGCTGTAGGCCAAGATCACCATGTCTCCCTTGGTTTCCATTGCAGCTCAAGCCAGATTTTTCTTATTTTAAAATGCCCTCTATTGGTAAATGGGAAGGATGTTCTGTTGTACCAACTGGCTTCCAAATAACTGTGTGTTAATTAGGTGGGTTAACAGTTGGTCCTTTTGCAAATGCTCTCTGGTCCTTCTAGCTGTTCTGTTTGTTTTGTTTTGTATTTTTTAAACAAAGATAGAAGTATTAGCAGTACTTTTTCTCTTCCAAAGTTACTGTTTATGCAGTAGAGCTGCAGACTGTTCTGTTCAGATTTTTTCTAGTAAGAAACAACATACCTTGAAGTTTCTTAATGTGTTGTGTACCCAATCGAGTGACCCAAAAGCATATAGCTAAATCATTTGTTACCATTCATTGCTCTGTTAGGGTTCAAAGATGTTGCATACAGGTAAGCGACTGCTGTGCAGTTGCTCACGTTTCGATTAATGTACATATCTGGTTGGAATGATTTTGCTGCCTTGTTTCTGCACTGCTTCCCTCTTATTTTAGACTCAAATGCCCAAATCACAAAATATGCACACCATGGTGCAGAAGCCTGGAGTTCCTGGGACTCCTGTGTCGTATTTCCAGTGTGGGAGAGCAATGAGGATGGACAGTGTGTTTTGCTCTGCTGCTGTCACCCACTCGGGCATGCTGCATGGGTAGAAGGAAACTGTCCTTAGAGTCTAAGCATCCTTCTATTTCATTTTTATTTCTCATGGGTTTTATTTCTCAGAAGAAAGGGCAAGAAAAAGAAGGGAAGAGGTGAAAGGGTGTTGGAAAAGCAGAGAATGGGGGCAAACTGACCAAGTGTTTGTTTTGTTACTGTCCTGAGAAGCCCCATCAGAATGGCACACACAGCTTTTGGTGAGGGTGGAGAGCTCAGTGTCTTACCGTAGGCATCCTGTCATCTGAAACACAGAGGTGCTCAGCTGGGTGCTGGAAGGGGAAAATTGCTTGCGATATGGAGTTAATGCGATAGAGGAGTTTTGGGGGGAGATATGAGTACTAAGGTAAAAAGGCAAATATCTTGGAAAATAGCTTTGGCGGCTGCTGTCCAAAGAAAAGAAGATACTCTAGCCAGGAAGGGGTATGCAGAAAGGTACATGGCAAGAAGGATGGATAGGTAGTCTGGAGAGATAGGACTAACACGGGAGACAGAGCTACAGGAGTGAGGGCTCTTGGAGACTTGATATGTAGGGGGAGAAGAAAGGCACTAGAAAACAAATAAATTCAACTTACTGATTCACAATATTTTACCTTATGTCCCTTTTAAGTTCTACAAGTCTTATAAAATGGAAATCCAGAGGCAAATTGACTTGTAAGAAAAGCTGGAATGAACACACATCACACTCTCTAAACAATTTTCTTTTCAGGGAGAAAAATGCAAGATGCATTTGGTTTATAATCTTCAGTGAAGACCTCGATAATGCTTTCATTAGTGTAATTGGAAAACTATGTATTCATCATCCAGGGAATCAATGCCTGGAGTCGACAAAAAATGAGGCTTTTGCTCACTTAAGAGACTACGAAGTCTGTGACAAACTGGCAATTAATGTCATTAATGATTAATGTTTGATTGTGTTAGAAGCTGTATTTAATGATTAATAGCAACATCAATGTATATTTATAAAATACATTAATGGCTGTTGAACAATTTACTGGCTGAAGAGAAAATTGGTTGCTTCCTGTTAAATATCAAGTTAATGCTGCTTTAGTCAAAGATGTATTTATAAAGTAGGCAGCATTGTTTACTCGTAAAATCAACATTACTTTGAGAAATTGCCATAAACACATTTCACAAAATTAAAGCCAGATAAATAAAGCCAAAGGAAAACCTAACATTTTTGTATTGTCTCTCTCAATATCTGTAAGTGAACTTAGTTTTTTATTAATGTTTTTCTTATCCTTATCATGGCTCAATGAAAATGAGCATTAAAAAGTTCAGTGAGAGGGAAAACTGTTTTTAAGTCAAACGCTCCCAAGTGTTTTGCTGATCTGTAGTGAAGACAAACACTCTCATCTGTGCTTTCTCAGCCCATGCAATTGCACATTAATTTCTTTCACGTAACTTAAACTGTAGATTTACTGAATTTTGTTTAAATGAAAACACCTAAGAAGCACAACTCTAGGCAAAAGAAGGAGGTGCCATGGTGAAGACAATATTGTGTTTGCATACTTGTTTAGCTCTTCAATACGTGCTCTTATCCCAGACAAAAGTAGGGTCTCCAGACACATCTGCCTGGTTTAGCTTGGAAGGACAGGGTTTATATTACAGGCACTCTGAAAGCTAGACAGACAGATCACCTTTTTGTTATTTAGGCTTAAGAGTTTAAGCAAGATTTAACAATCTCTGAGACTTGAGTGTCATGATGGGTTTGACTGTATAGGAAGCTGCTGCAGGTGCAGAGACTACCCTTGGTTGTAATTATTCTTCTGAGCTTTGCAAGGCAGCCGGGCGGTTCTCTGCGTTGTTCCTCGTTGGAAGCTGGATGTTGCATTGTAGCAGTGGCAGTGGAAGGCATAGTTTACTTCTTTTTCTCTAAATTTCTTAGATGTAGTCTTTATATCTGGCGTATTTCTTCAAGAACTCCTTCCCAGGGAATGTGTTTAGCCTCAGCATGGGCTAGTACATGGGAAGCACAACACATAGGCTTTATCTTGGGCTCTTCCAGTAAGTTCTTCCAGTAAGTTGCTTAATATCTTCATGCTTTTGTCTCCTCTCCCACTCTTTGCCCTTATTGTTTGTTTAGTTGGGACGGTATCTTTTACTGAGCACAATGGAAACCTCACCTTAGGTTGGTCATCAAATTATTATCTTAATGCAAATGAAAAAGAGGATTTTTCCCTCTTTAGCTGTAAAACATTGACCATGAAATGTGCTAGCATTCTTTTGTTTTCCTTGTTACTGTTTTAGCTGCTAGTCTTCCTCTCATTGCGCTTTTCACTTTATTTTGAATCAGAAAGCATCTACTTCATAGAAATGCCTGGTACTTCCAGTTGTTGATCAAACTGGGGGGGGCGGGGGGAAGGGGGGGGAGGGAAAGGGAAAAAAAAAGTCAGCTTGGGTTAGTCTGATTAATATTCAAAGATGTTTTCTTACTGAAATGAAGGGAAACTAAATTTTTCATTTTGGATCAAAGCAGTGTTTCCAATGTGTCAAAATAGTTTGTTGTGATATATCTGGAGCTAACTGTGTTGACATTTGCAAAAATGTGTTGGTTTCCCTTTCCAAGGGAAAGTGAAGTTCTCAAAACAGGGCCAGGAGCTACGTTCCCCTTTGCGCAAGGGCTGAGTTAGCTTGAGCTGAGGGCACCGAGCAGGGTTTTCAGTCCTGTTGGAGGGACTGTGAAGCCAGCTCCCAGCACTCAAACGGCACGCCACTGAGCAGCCACCATCCTTTATCTGGTTCAGAACAGGAATTTAAATCGGGATCTCTACAATTCCTCATGTGGAGGACACATCAGTGTGAACAGGACAACGTGGGTCCTCCATGACCAGGGAGGGACAGGGTCGTTGGGTAAAAGGGGACAGTAGTTTGCAAATCTAACATTAATTTGGGGGTGGGCAGCTGTTTATTACAAGAGCTTGAAAATTTAATGTTGTGAAAAGGTCAGTATAGTTTATTCTGGAACTGCTGGAATAAACTGTTCAGCACCTGTATATACCTGTTGTTTTGGTTACCCTGAACTACCAATCCTGAAAAAATGAATTGTCTAAAACAAAAGCTGAAAAATACCAAGTCTGGTTCTCATCTCACAGACAAATGCCAACTGTTTTCTACCGGCTATGCATTTTATAAATTAATTCATTGGTTACACGAATTAAAAATAAGACTGTCTGTTAGTATAAAGCTTTGTGATAATATAAAAATATCTTTTTATCTCCATTGCATTTCCTTGATTGCAGTACACACAGCACAGTAGTCATTGAACACTAACGGTAGCAAACTGATTATCATTCACAAAGCAGCTGAGACTGAAGAGTTAGAAATACGGAGTGGGGATGACATTTATAGTGTTGGCTGTGAAATACTTGTGGAAATCCATTTCTCTTATAAATATTAATTTGACATTGGCTTAGCATTTAATAAGTGGAATAGCTCAAGATGATAAAGATGCTTTATTACATCTGGACAGCCTTCAGAAATATTTCTGTCTGCCATTTAAAAAGTGTGAAAAAGATATGAAAAGGTTTTAAGTTATGAAAAGTAAAAGAGGGTTGAATGTGAAGTTAATTGGGGCTTAGAGTATATAAAGTGGGGCCAAATTCTTCTCTAGATTTACATTAATGGAATCAAAGCCAACTCTGAATGAAAAGGGAATGCGACTTGATTTCTTTCTAAATTTGTCAAACGTCTTTAAGGCATCGTTGCCCTGAGTTTGAAAATGCCCATGTGCAAAGTACAGGCTTTGTTTTACTGTAGCACACGCTAAAATGTCCTAACTGAGGGTCCAAAATGACTCAGAGGTGACCTTTCGATTTCTTGACTGCTTTAAAGGCAAGTTATTTTCTAGCCTGTTGCTTTTGGACTACTTGAATGGTACAGTTCTCAGTCAAAAGTGTTAGTTTTTTGTGTTGCTGTTAACAGTTCTCATTATAAGGTAGGCTACATAGCAAGTGATACTGTTTTGTTGTATGCTTAAGGATGAATCAGATGGTTGCTACCATTAATGGGCTGCTGAAAGAGGACCTAAGAGTATTTAAGAAATGTTAAGCTGAGTTATTTATGTGCCTTTAATCATTCTTGTGTGCAAAATAATCCCAGTGTATGAGTTGTGCAAGCATCAATCTCTTAGGCCATGAAAAATGATAAAAACAAAAAAGAACATTAAGGGCAGAATAATAGCATCTAATGTTCTTATTGTATTTTCAATACCCACAGCATTCCAGAAATGTTGATCTCTGTAAGCTCCAGGGAGAGAGCTTGAGCTAATGCTTTCTCCATTTTAGAAGAAGGGGACGTTTTGACTACCATTGTCCCACCTGATGGGTCCCTTGTTCTGTGCAGCAAAACAAAGTCGCGTCAGCATGAGCTTCCCTTGGTGGCTTATCTGTGTATGTGGCTTCCCACCCTGTTCCAGCAGAATCAGAGGTGTCCTTTCAGAGGTTTTGTTTGCAGTGTTGGGAAGTGCAAGCCTGGTCTGGGGTGAAATCTTGGTCTGCACTTGGAGTATCTCTATAACTTTAATGAAGCCACTTCATCTTTGTTTCCTTGTTAAGTGGACCTACAGGTTTCCTGAAAAAGGAATATTTCCAGAGGGAGGAATGCTTCCAGAATTGTTCTCCATTCTTTGTTTTCTTTTGTTGCTTTTCCTTGCCACATTATTTTATGGTATTCTCCAGGTCATAGGTTTGTTGTCATGGTGATGATACTAATCTTTGTAAAATAATAAAATGATTTAATTTTTGACAGCAGGAAGAGAAAGTAGATCAAGTTGTTGATATGCAATATCATAAGCATTCTTGGCAGGAAACTTGTACCGATGAGAGGTCTCCTAACAAAAACCAGACTTTTATCTTCATGGGGAGATTTTAATCAAGTTTTAGATTAATAAAGGTTAAGACTGTTTAAAGCTGTTGTTTACTTGGCTATTCTAAAGCCATGCCTCCTTTTTAAAGGCACATAGTACTACATTTCCTTTAGAAAAACCCAACCAAACAAAAAAATCCCTAAAAATTGGAAGCTAAAAAAATGTTCCTTAAATGTTCCTTGTTAACTATTTTGGTTTGACATTTTAATTTATAGCCCAAAGGCCTCAACATCACTTTAAACCTGGTACCTTTATATAGTAGAGAATTGTCTTTACTCCCGAGAGCTTGTAGGCAAAGAGAGCAGACAAAGGAGGTGTTTGAAGTGAGGAGCATGTGGACTGGAGTCACTTCAGCTGAATCTGGACACTCAAAGCTGTCAGCACCGGCTTGTATTGTCACTTCCTACTGGTGCACAGTGCAGTTGGTCCTGTTGTTACACATACAGTGGTTTAAACTTGTTTTCATATGAGTAGTCTGTTCACTATACAAGGCAAGCAAAGCTGGCTCAACCACGAGATGTTTGTCTGAAAATTCACTGCTCTCTTTTTGTTCTTTAGTTGTATAGATTTTTTTTTTTTTTATTCCCTCCCCTTCCCGTGGACTTTAACTTCTTGAGTTCAGTTTCTTCTTGCTGGGCTCATACTTCAGGCCAACAACATTTAAGAAAAGATTTTATTGAAAGTCCCCACTAAAATAGCTCAATCTTGTGAGAATGCACAAGAGAGGTAACAGCTGCAGATTGCTCCATGAGAAAGATGCTTCCAGCTATCTGAGGACACTTCTAGTACAATGGGAATACCTAGAGGGGTGTTCTACAAAGCAAGTCCTTCTTAGCTTGTAAGTTTATAACACCTTTTGGCTTCAGACATATAACAGCTGCGAAAAGTTGATTTTCTATAAAACCTTGGGGGAGATTCCTCTAACAAGGTAAGAAATGTGATGATAGAAACCTCACTGTGAAATTGCAATTAAAGGCAAACCATTTATATCACCATTGAAGGAAGCTACTAAGTTAGTCCTGAACGCTCTCCTTACTTGGTTTACCTTGAAATAAAACTAACGTGACTCGTTTCCACAAACCTCACCTTGCAAGAAAACATACCTGTCAGTGAAGAGCGGTGGTTGGTTCCTTTTCCACTGCAGAGCCCAGGGCGTGCTGTACCCAACACCCAGGTCACTGCAGCGACTTCTCCCGGAAAGCATTTAACCAGTGAGCCCCAGTTGCTGCGTCACCCCTCTCCCCCTGAGCACAGTTATTTATTGTTACTAATGTGGGAGAATGGATTAGATGGTTTCCATTTTATAATGACATCTACTGATCTTTTTTTCATTTGGGGGCGGGGGGGAATTTTTAGAAGTAGCTGAGTTGTATTTTGAGGAAAAAAAAAATGAGCCTCTCACACATTCTTCTCAGCTGTGAAACACAGTTGGCTGGTAGCCTGTGCTTATCCTGGCTGTTAGGGCTAATGGCCTCTGGAAACTCTGAAGAGTACAGTTACTGCGTGATCAGAAGCCCCAGCGATGCATAGTTTGGTCCTTGACTGATTGTTATAAAAAGCATCTTTGTAGGAATATGAGCAGGCTATACTCCAAGATGCCAGTTTGTTGCATTTCTTTATCACATGCTTTGAAGGGACGCTGAACTTGATCAATTTGTTGTTAGCGTATTGGTGGGTTTTCTTCTGGTTTTGCTCCCCCTTCTACCTCCACTAAAATCTGGATTCAGATATATTTCAATTTAGCTACTTAGATAATTTATTTCTCTCAGAACATCGTCTTAGCATGAAAAAGAAAATAGAAGCTGTTTAGAGGTAAATGTGGATAAACGATAGTGCTAAGTTTGATCATATGCCCTAGAAAATGTAAGAATTATCAACTGTTTCTTTTCATAATATCGTTATTCAAATGTTAATGTGCTACCATGAATTTGTGAGAGAAAATATTCATATCCCTCTCAGATCTTCTAAAAGTGCCAAATGGAACTGATAATTTCCTTTTGTTCTGTTGGATCATGGACAGGAGGTGACAACAGGTGAGTAATTCCTTGTTTGGACAAGGTATAAAAATAACCACAACTGCTACTGCTTCTGGTTTAAATACACTGTTAAATGACATTTATATGTATTGTCCTTTTCATGATCCACTTAAGATACACATGACTGAATTATTTACAAGAGGGAGACCCTAGGGACAGTGTGGCTCAGAAGTGGGCCTTTTATCTCTAGGTTGAAAGTTCAAATGCAACCCAATTTGGAAGGCTGTTTTAGCATATGGTAAACTGGATAGTTAATGCTCTCATACAGCTAAAGCTTAGGCATCCAGCAGCGTTCCCAGGCGTCCAAGAGAGAGCTGAGGATGGCAGGGGCACTAAACACTTTGCTGCTTCTTTTACTTGGGGAAATGAGACTGGGGCAGTATTTGGAACAATTCCCGCTGCTGTAGGAGTGTGTTGTGGCTATCAGTCCAGTCAGAGCTCTGCAGCTGGAGGAGAGAAAGAGAGGCTCTAACTCTGATCACATTCACCCAATTCCTGTTTTGATAAAGTAGCAAAATAGTATTTTAACTATAACTGAAGGAGATTTGCCTTCCCAGTTGTACTGCTCTACTTTCCAGCCTGCAGATATAATTTTAAGTTTTAAAAGTATTTCTCAAGTGCAGTCTGAATATCAAACCTCCTTTCAAGGGCCTCCCTCTTCAGGTAAATTGGCCGAGTACTGTGTGTCCATGCATGATGCTTTCAGTTTTTTCCCAGATAAGGCTTTGTTTTTGTGTCTGGCAAAGAGTATATTGAGAGGTGGCAGAAAGTGACTGTTCAGTATTAATCTTCTCGTTAATAATTAAAATAACAGGGAGAGTCAGTTGAAATAAACACTTATTTTTCTTCCAATTATGACTAGATAAAACTTTGAGCAGTATCAAGCACTAGGGAAGACTACAGTATTCAGACTTTAACCACTCATCAAGAAAAGGCCTTGTTTTTACTTAGACTGATTTGCCATTTGCTAGATTTTAATCTCTAGGTGTTCACGTAAGAGCACCATAAAAAATTTGGCAATACAATTGTGATGACAGGGTTAGGTCTCTTTTTCCCTTTTTGCTGCAAATTAGCTCCTTCAAAATAAAACCCAGTTAAAGTAATGCTGCGCTGCTAGTCCAGTTTTTTGTGCGTTTCACTATCAGTTTGAAATATGGCAATGGATTAATTCCGTGCTTTGGATTTTATAGTGGATACAGTGCATACTGGTTTCCATTCATGCATGCTTTAAGCATGTGATGCTATGTGTGTTAATGGGTTCACACCGTTGTACATCTTGTTAAAATCAGGTATGCTAGGATTTGCTATGTTAGAAGGACAACTGCCTTAAAATTAAGACCCAAATAATCAATAATTTAATCTTGAAAAAAAGAAAAAGCAAATGCATTATGATTGTATTAAAATTAAATGTGAAGTGCCAGATTATGATAGAAGGTGATTTCTTCATTCTTCTTGTTCTGCTTTTATAGGAAGTAGGCAAGAATGTGTGCTAAAACATTCATTTAGTTCTTAAACAAAGAAAAACCAACCAACCAAGCACCCCCCCACCCCCACCCCAAATGAACAAAAAACCCAAAACCTTTTGAAGACTTTCCGGAGACTACTGCTGTTAGTGGGTGGAGACCAGAGATGACGAAAGCAGTTGGTAGCACATCTAAGATGACCCCTATCTTGAACATGGAATGAAAATGTTAGTCTTGACATCTTATGCATTTTGAAAATAAGATTAGTGGAAAAAAGAAGTGGCTTGAGCCATGCACGCAGTTTGTAGGCTTGCCTGATTTAAAATAGCATGTACATGTTAAAATAACTGAGAACCAAGAAGGCAGAGATTTACACAGATCAAAAAGCTTGCTGAGTAGAAAAGCTCTATGCCTTTCCTTATTGTAGAGCTGAAAAATGGTAGTGTTGAGATAAAAGGAGTTTACCTACCACTGATTTTGCAATGGCAGGTTTATTGACTTTTCCCAGACATCAAGTAAGTGTTGACTTGCTTTTTAATTTATCACCACACTGATGAGCCGAAGGGGCCTCTATCTCTTGGTGCAGAGCCCACTTAAGCTGTGTGAGCACCCAGCAGTGCTAGGCTCAGCCCGCAGCCCCACCAAGCCTGAGTCAATGCCTGATTATTCAAAATACAGCAATGGGCCTGGGCTGCTCCAGGAAGGGCAATTGACTCTGGGACGGGGCTCAGGTTGTCAGTGAAACTCCAGATGCAAAGGGGTTGGCATTTGTCCTCACCATGTGTAAGAGCTTTGAGAGCAAGCTTGGGATGGCATATTTGGCTAGCTGCATGCATATTCTAGAGAAAACCAAGGCATTGCATTGGCCTTGGTGGAGGTTTGAGCATTGATGGTAGAAGCAAACTCTGCTATGGAGAAAGAAAACTTTCCAAAGATCAGTAAGCCCTTGGTTGCTTTTGCTGTTTAAATATTTTGTGGTTCTCAATACCAGTAGATGACTAATACTTTTGTTTTGTTCAGGAAGATAACTCATCGGTATCCCTTAGATAAGTCTGTCTTAGCAAAAAGTCATATTAGGAAGGTATCGTTTCTAAGAATTCCTTTACCCCTTTGAAAGGAAGTAAAGTGGAGACCAAGGCAGGCAAGTCTACTTTGCAGGATGAAAGCTTCGCTTTTGCTGCTATAGCTGTCTGGTCCCATGAGCTACCACTTTTGGTGAAGGTACATGCCATGCTGACACTGGGCCAGCGCTTTGAAACTCGTATAAACCACATCTAGAAGGGGGCGTTAGACAAGAACAGGAATGGTGCAAGTAATCCTACTGCTGCACTTTATCTGCAAACTTGTCTTCTGTGGGACTGGCCCTGCTGGTTCTGGGAGAAGATAAAACTGAGAAATTTCTCAGAAATGTGTGTGCTTGCTTGTGTATACAGAGACCTGCATCAAATGGTTTTTCCATGTTTGGTGATGGAGTTCCTGCCAGACCATTTGGCACACATTTAATCAGGGATTAGAAGAGAAAGGAAGTGTCCTTGAAAAAACTTAAGCAGTTAGAAAACACTTTGAAGTTACATTGCTGTTGCTTTCTTCTTTGATCTCCAGATGTACCAGTCATTTTTATTCCCATGCATGCAATTATTAATTGCTTTTATACTTAACGTTTTAAGGGGGAACACTGTTTTACCTTTAATCAGCAATAAAAGTGCTGTGATCGCATCGGTTCACTCCGGAGCAATAAAACTTCTCAGGTAATAAGATAATGAATGAGCTTTAGGTTTCTCCTAGAGAATTGTGGCCCTGTAGCTGTCACTTGTAACAGTGAATCCTCAGCTTACATCCTGTTCCTTCTCCAAGGTTTTAACTTTAAAATTGTACATTACATGTATTACATGTTACTCATGGTAAAAATATTACAATTTTTATTTATTTTGTCTATGGCAGACTTTCCCACAGTTAGAGAGGAAAGCTATGGAGATATCCAGATTCCCCACATATGGGGAAGGAGAGCGGGGGGAGTTGTTACTCATGCCCCCTGTTACAGTGATTTGTTTCCTGGATCTGCCATAAACCACACTTGCAGCATAATTCTTAAATATTTGCAATGTAAAAGGATTTACACAAACAGTTCAGCACAAAGACCCAATTTTATAAACAGTTCTAGCAACCAGACCACCAAAGTGAAATCTAATTATTGTTTCAATCTGAAGGCTATGTGTGTTCTGTAAAGTCAGCCGATCTCAGAGAAGGAAATGGAGCTGCCATCCAATCCAGCAAAATTCTCAAGAGGCTAATGTTTTGTGAGCCTCCCCCGCTGTCACCCAGGCTGCTGACTCTAAGACATACTGACAGATACAAATACACAGTGCCCTTCATCCTACTTCACGTTGGACTGGCTATGGACTTGGGCAAATATTGCTGTAGGGATTACACATAGGTCACACTTCCAGATTTACCAGTTTGAGGGCTACAACATCATTTTTATAACTAAAAAGTGAGATTTTTTTTTTTAAGTCATCACATGATTTTATGAGCTGTGCTTAGATTTTGTCCTCCTACTCTCAATTTATAGTTCTTTGAAGTGATTTCTCTCCTATTTGGAATAAAATTGAAATGGTCTAAGAATATTTTCAGTAACAATTTTTGTACAAGCGATGCAGTTCACTTTGTATATGGTGTTTAAAAGCCAGTAAATAGTACTGGCTTTTCTTTGTGACAGCAGAATGCAGCAGTCGGGGCTGTTTGCCCTGAATTATAACACAGACTGTGGGACTTGATAAGAAGGCACTGTGTGGGAGCAAGATAAAATTACATCCTTGGGATTATACTAAAAATACATTTGTGAAAGCAGTGTTTTCATGGCACGGTTTGATTTAACCTGTCCTTGAAGACATCACACCTCTTTTTGCCTGGTACCGTTTTATCTTGCTTCACAGATGGCACGTGGGGAAAATAAAGCACAGAGATAATGGTCAGTGTGCTGCGTATCAGAAGCTTTGCAAGCGGTAGTTGCACGCTGTGTTTATAACCTCAGGCACTGCATGATTTTTATACTTATCCCTGCTTGTCAGACCAGGATTCCCACTGGGTATAAGGGCTTGTTTGGGCTTCTCTCTTAGGAGCAATAGAGGAAATCATGTCTGTGTTTCAGATAACCTTGCTGGAGCATTGCCTCCATACCTGTATTCTAGAAAAGACAGTTGACTCAAAGTTAAGATAATGTTATGAAAACAAATAGGCACAGGAGCACTCCAAAATAAACATAGCTTTTGTTTTCAATTAAAAAAAAAAAAGTTAATTAGAATACTTGCTGCTTGGAGCTTGGTGTATAAAAATCAGTATGAAGTAAGAAAGATTTGACTCCTTTTTGTCATAAATCAAGGTGCAAAAATGTTTACTCTCTTGTAATCGCCATTATGCTCAGACTGTGGAGTCCTATGTATCTTAAGTCTCTCCCAGGATCTTGGTATGTGTGTGAATTTCCTTACAAACATTGAACCATAACCTAATATCCATCCAGTCTGGGAGGGGAAGGAAATCTATGCATCTCACTCTGGCTTTACATCTTTGGAACATCTTGTATATCCAGATTACATTGTTTTTCTTGGGTAGAAATGAATCATCTCTTTTTTTTTTTAAAAAAAAAAAAGCGCATGCCCTAATTCAGCTTAGTGTCTGGAACGGAATTACTCTTAGTAGAGAGAAGGATTCAGTTCCCTAAATGTATTTTTTTTTTTTTTTTTTTTTTGTTGCAGTCAGAACCTGAAAGCACGATAAAAGCACCAAAAGTTTGTGTTTCCAAATGTGTTCTGGAGTGGGTTTGTGATGAAGATGCTGCTGCTTCTGGCTGTGCTGTTGTTGCATCTTTTGTTTCTTCAGGGCTTCATGTAACCAATACCATGAGCTGAAGAATTAGAGACACTTAATGTTCTACTGCAAAACTATCTTTCCTTAGGATAAAATTGGGCAGATGGGGTTATGTGATGCTGCACAGGCTTCAGATGGTCATGTCAGATGGACCTTGTGCATTTCAACTACTAACACTGAACACATCACAACCTGTGCTTGGATTATGTCATCCTCTAAATGTTTGGAGCTAATAAAAGTACTTTACAGACAGCAAAACTATCTTAGGATCATTAAAAAACTTACACTTGATCTGTGACCTGAAATAGATGTCAATATTAAACCACATCTTGTACGCAGACATCTGTAATAGAAATGGACCCAGGATCTAGCAAGTGTTCAGAGGAGGTGGTGTATGGTAGTTGTGATAGTGACCAGCCAGCCAGACTTCTAAGAAATATTGCTGATGTAAGACAGATGGACAAGGAGTCTTATGTATACATCATACTTCCGTAGGGCTCCTCAGTCACCCACCCTGTGCATGATAAAGACTAGGTCTCGCACTAACTGAGTATATAGTCTGAGTATCTCTCGGCCTGCAGAAGGGAACAGAGGCTTGATCTGCATTCAAGGAAGGCTTCCCATGGATCCCTCTGGCTTTAGCTCAAAGCAATGAGGTCAGAGGGAGGTGCAACTGTGCTAAGAGGAAAGAGTAAGATTTGGTGGTGCATGTCTTTTCCAGTTTGATTTTTGAGTTACTTCCTGTCCCTATTCATCCTCCCTCCATTTCTGCCAGTAACCATGAAACAGAGTCAGTCTTCTATGAAATGAAAATTAAAGATTAGAGAGATTAGTAGGCAATAATTACCTAAAACCTTTCTATGAGAGCCATAATAAAACTGAAACTCTTTTATGTAATATTCTGCATCCACTGAAGTTATTCCTTCAAATAAGAAAATGGGGTATTACTGTCCGCATTTGTTGTGCATGATGAGATGCTGTAAATTTGGAGGAGTCCAAATGGGTCAAGTCTGTGATGCGAAACTCCCAGGGCTATATAACTCATAAGAACTACATAGAACAGGTTTCTAAATGTTGTCTCAGAGCGAATGGAGTACATATTAATTAGGTGGAGATGGAAACAGACCTTTCAACTTCTCTCTCTCTCTTTTTTTTTTTTTTTTTTTTTTTTTTTTTTTTTTAAAATCACTGTCTTGCTGCTTTGGCAAGAAGGGTTAGAACAGGGGCTGGTGGAAATCAGGAGCAAATGGCCTGAAGCTGCTGAGGGGAATGAGTGCTTCTTGGGCATGAGTGTTTAAAAATCTACTGCAGTAAAGAAACAGTCAAAGCAGCGTCCATTTAGGATAAACTGTTTAAGAGGCAAGTCTTCCTGGCTTCACAACCTCCAGAGTTGCCTGGGCTGCAGGTTGTGATGGCAGTAGCCCTGTGGGACAGAGGGGGCTGAGGGGCTGGCAGTGGGCAGAGCTGAGCAGAGCAGGGAGTTGGAGAGAGCGCGACAGGCCAGGAGCTACCTTCAGCCTTCCCAGAACACAGAACAAACTTGGAGTGAGGGACGGACCACCCTGTTATTGCTGCCTCCTTCTCCCTGCTTTTTCTCTGTGCTGCTCCAGGTGAATGAGTAACTCTTTGCTTAGACTGAAGACCAGATTCCAGCCCGGGGTAGCACACGGACCACAGACGCCTAATCCATGGACTACCTCTAAGGGATTTGTGAGGGGTGATGTGAGTCTTGTAGTGAGACTTAAATACACTTCAGAGCACTTCGCACTGCCACTAGAAAATATATAGGAGTCTAGCAGTTGGAAAAAGTTTGAAAACTGCTCTTTATACAAAGCTGTTTTGCCTGGCACTTTTCTAGCTGCATCCAGAAAGTTCCCCTTTCTGTTTCAGTGAGACACGTGTCTGTGGGAGAGGAGTAGATATGTCATTTCTACGTGCTCCCTGCTACTTGTCTGACTAAATCTGTTCCTTTTGCCGAGGGGCTGAGTGGGGCACGTGCCAAGATGCAGTCAGGTTTTGCTTCACTGGAATAAAAGATCACTCTGACTCAGCATTTTTGTTTCTAATGATGTGCTTGCTTTCTCTCCCCACCCACACCCCCTCCGCCCAGGCATCAGCTTTGTGCTCTGAGCAATGCGATAGCTCATATTTTTACTTAATTTCTGTGTTACTTAATTAAGCATTTAAGATGTTTTTGAACACCTATGTCAAACATTAAATTGTTCCACAGGTAAGAATGACTGGCTTGTGGATGTGGTTGTCACTGCTGGCACTGCCTTTGCTTCCCTGCAGAATGCATCAGGTCATTCAAATGCTACAGTAAATGTCAAAAAGAGGCCTGAACTTCAATTCCTGAGAGATTCGCCCTCCCACATTCCGTGCCTTTTGAGATTCCAGTTTTGCTCGAAGTTGTAATTATTTACAAACTACCTGTATTCACACTGTATAGCAGCAGGTGAACTGAAGTCAGAATGTGGCTGCGTTCAGAACTCTGCCCTGATTCTCCCCAGCCAGATCATGCTGCTCACGTCAGAGGTAGTGCCTGGCTCCTCATGCTGGCAGGTGGAAATCACCCAGGTGTGCAGTGTTCCTGAGAAACAGCTTGTTTGTCTGGGATCCTACCTTAAGTTTTTGAAATATCCTCTCGTTATCCTAAATAATCTTACTCAATCCCAGGATGAAGTTGAATTTCCCTCAGCACCTTCTCTGTGCAGTAGCAGAAGAGCCAAAGGCATCTATAGGTGACCAGCAGTTTTGTCTTTTGTGGGGTTTTTTTGTGGTTTTTTTATTTTGTTTTTTGGGGGGAGGGTGGTGATGAAGAAGAGCCTTTTCAGAGAAGGATGAACATTAAGTGGTTAGTTTATAGTACAGCTTGCAGCTTTTATTTTCTACTTATTTGACTTCCTCATCCTCTTGCCAGTTTGGTTGTCTTGATTTTGCAGTTTCAAAGTACAGTAAACTAGAATGATCCCATTCAATGTTTACTTGGTTATAACAACAGTTTGTCTTTCATTCTAAAATCCCCATTGTACCATAATATGCAACAGAGTGTCTGCAGAAGAATTAATCATGACAAAAAGGAGACAAAAGCAAAAGCCCTGGAGTACACATAAGCCTAATCAATCCATGGTGTGGTTTTTTTTTCTAGGTTTGTTTTCTCTTTCCTTTTCTCCTTGTGGTTTGACAGAAGATGCTAGGATGGGAAGGATACAATTTTGACAAAGGTCTATTTAATAGCCTCCTCTGACTTGTTGCCAAGGAAGCTGTAAATATAGCATGGCCAGCACTTGTGGTATACTTTACGCAAACTCAGTGCCAGCAATCTCTTTGTTAGCGTACTAGCCTTTGGTTTTTGGAGGACTGCTTCCTTTCCTGGCACTGCTGATCTCATGTCACAGGCTGTATTTAAACCCTTTTTTGTTTAGAAATATCTTAAGGGCTTAAAATATTCCTGTATTGTAATTCTGCTATACATCTTCTGAATAATGCATGTCCGACACAGGTTTGTCTACATTTGTCTACGGAAGCAATCAAAAACCCACATGTCGTCTTAAGAGCTGTTGTAGTCTACTTTAAATACAGTACGTAGCAATTTGCCATTTCACTGAATTAGATGCAGCCATGCAGGTGAAGCTGTTTTTCTTGCGTGTATTTCCCACAGTCCTCTGGATTTTTTTTCTTAGAAAATCTGCCTCATTGTTCATTTGCAATTGCAAATAGCTCCACTGCAATAGCACCCAGAGGTGCTTTAATAATACCAATAGCAAGAACTTATTAAAAGATGACCATAAATCAGTAGGTCTCCAGAGTAGATTTAGTGGTTTGGTTGTATTCCAGCTGAAATTAAAATCACAGTATTGCCATTAAGTTTATTAAGAAAGTATGTTGTGGAGATGAGAAGAAAAAAAAATGAATACATAAAATGTAGCTAAGAGATGAGAAACTGCTGTTATTAAAACATAAATGCTTTGCTTCTTACATTGGTAAGTAATTATTCCTGCAAAAAGAAGTGCCAGAGGCTTCCACTAATGCATCAGGGACTTCCCTAGCATTGATTTTTACAAGAAGATACTCAGCTACTGCAGTAAGAAGTGACTGTAGAAAAGAGGGAGAAAAGGTAATGCAGGTTGTATTGTGTGATGCGTGGATTGCTAAGCATTTATGGATATAATACAAGAGGCATGGCTGCTGACAGCACTCCGCTTCAACTAAAGTCTCAGGTGCATGTGCTGCTGTGCTGGACAAATAAATTTCCTTACTAAATTATTACCATTTTGAGGTGAGATACTCAGCTGCTTGGTTCACTGGAGTTGTAATTATTTAGAGCATGCAAGAGTCTGTTTGGGATTTCTGTCCGTGCTAGAAGACGTGAGGAATAGTGGTGGTGCCAGCCACACGATAACGTTCAGCAGGAGGTGCTGAAGGCAGGCTGTGGAGTCCTCCCAGTCCTTTAAAGGCAGGAAGCAGATGTGGGTGCTCTCCTTGAAGGTCTGACCAAAGACAGCTGTGTGCGAGCACCGCTGAAACCCAGGCATCGTATTCTCCCTGGTGCTGGCTTGCACTGGCAGAGCTACTCAGAGTGATGGGTGCTGCTGACGTGGGCTGAGATTCACAACACTGGTAAATGAGGGAGTCTGGAAAAGCATCATCAGAATATCTGTGGGGGATTTAATGTTTGCTGGGTAATGGTGTTCTGAAGAATCCATCTGCTTGCACTTGGGCAGAGCTCACTGTAGTAATACAAGTGCCTCAAGGGGAGGGCGGGGGAATCCAAATTGTTTGAATACTACCATCCCTTGGATTATATCATACAGATATTATTGAGGAGGACTTCTGGAAAAGTCACTTAGTCTGGAGTGGAGGTGATCTGCTAGTGGGGACAGCAAGAGAAATGCTTTAAGTTGAGAATGATTGCCAGCCTCTGTATGTTATGCTTGATCTCTGCTGGAAGGAAATCCAGACATCTAGAGTGGAAGGAAGCTGTTGTGTACCTTCTCCAGGTCCTCAGTCTGGCTGAGGTTTCCCACAAAGTCTCAAGCAAGCATGGAGACCAGGCTGGTGCATCAGAAATTAGGTGACTTGCAGGCTATAGCACACTGACAGGAATTGCAAATGCTTTTAAAGATGGAGGACATGGCAAAATATGGCAGCTTGAAACACGAGAAACATGAATGAATAAGAATCAGTGAAATTCAGCCTCGCATGTAAGCAAGTGTATTGCATAGAAGTAAACCAAAGTAGACATTTAACTGGGGCAAGGCACTTGGCAAGCAATAATGGCAAAGGAGACTTAAGTGAAAGTTAAATGAGAGTCTGCCTGTAGGTTATAGATCTGCTTTGTAAAGCTGCGGTGCCTGGATTTAAAATGCTGTTTTATTTCTGTGCTTTTTCAGTGTCAGAATGACATAGACTAACTGGAAGGAGTTTAGATAAGAGAGCAATAAATAATTAAAACGCTGGAGGGGAGTCTGAAGAAAGAAGCAAGTACAGATTAAGTCTGGCAATTGTAGACTATGGAAAGCTATAAATCTACACCCCTTTGAGAGTAGTAGCAAGGGAGGGAGTACAGCATTGCTGTTGGGTGTGTGTGAGCAGATTCTTTTGGCTGTTGGGTATGATGGAGCTCTGTAGGCTTGGGTCTGCGAGGTCTGCAGGGCTCTACCTAAACATGTCAGACTGCAGGAGCAGGGCCTCTGTGAAGCAAGAGCACGGACAATCATAAAGGCTAACAAGATGCAAAGCTCGGGGGATACCAGCTGCTAGAGAGTGACATGAGAGTAATTCCACTGTTTAAAAAGGGTTTAGCTTAGAATTAGGCTAGAGGAAGCATGATAAAATACCAAATATTGAGAAGAATCATGTGGAGGGGGTGAGGATTAAAAGAAAAAAAGAAAAGTAGAAACTGGGAAATGCAGGAGATGGACTGTAGCCTTTCATTTTACTCCTCTGCATGGAGACATTTGCAGATATGGCCCGTGGTCCTGTGGGAAATGTGACTTGGACGTGTTTTCGGGTTTGGTGTGGTTTTTTGTTTGGCTTTTTTGGTTTCTTTTGGTTTTGATTTTTTACAAGATAAAAATGGACAGAGCTAGATTGAATGTACTGAGCTGCAATTTCATTACTGAAATGAGCTGTGCTCCCATAGATTGAATAGGCTTTTCCTTAGGAAAGTAATTAAGGCAAGAAGCAGCCTTGATAAAATAGTACAGTGATTTAAATCTGCTTTTAAAAACTATTAAGTTGCAGTAAATCTTGATTGAAATTAGCAATGTAAGTAATCTTGATGTTAAAACTCTTTCTGCTATGGAGACTGTGAGTCTTGAGGTGGTCCAAGAGTTTTTCTCTGTTTTGCATAAAACTTGCCACTACTAAGGTTTTTACTTGTTTCCTAACAAAACAAAGAAAGAAAAAATCCAACTCCAGAGCAAACAAGCTTTTCTGCCAGCTCAAAAGAACGTGTGTTGGCTGCACAGATGCCTATCCAGGGTAGAGCCAAGGGCTCCCTGAGCTGTGCCTGGGGAATCCCGCAGGGATCTGTCTGTGTCCACCCAAGCAGCAGCTGGCCGTCTCCAAAGATTGCCCATGGGATGTCTGCCTTTCATCAAGCTGGGTTACAGCCACCTCATACCTCCTGCCTGCAAGGCATGGGGCTGGCATAGTCCCTAACGCTGTACCCACATGGCAAAGGCACCTGCAGCTTCAGCAGGAGAAAGAGGAAACAAGATCTCCTCTATGACCATCAGATAAACTGTGGTGTATGCGTGGTTGATGCCACCCTGCTCTTACTATCTGATTGCAAAGAGAAACAAAACTAGTGCAATAGTCTTTGCTCTGGTAATACTGTACAGGGTTTGAGCAATGCTGCCTCACCTGTGGACTCCTGCGATCCCTGCCCTCCTCCTCAGAAGGGTACGCGAACCTTAGAAAACTCACCTCTCGCCTGCGGTTGAGATCAAGACAATGAGCCACTCTGTGATTGAGAAACGTATTTTTAGGACAGCTGTGGTCCTAGGCTGGAACTGAGCGGGTGAAAGCAGGGCTTGAAGTGTGTTTTCGTACCAAAGGCACTGACCCTGGGTTGAGCTACTATACAAGATAAGATTGAGTAAAAGCCTGTCTATTTTTGGAGGAAACAGAAACACATGTCTGTCTGTCTGCCACAGCCCCTGCATTGTTGGCATCAATAAAGAATAACGGGAAACAAGAAAAACATGAAGCATTTTGGAAAAACAGTGAGAAGCACTGTGTGAATCTGAATACCCACATTCAGTACTTAGCTGCACAGCCTGAGATTCTGTATGTATCTGCTGTCAGATATATGTAGAATTAAGGTTTAATACTGTATAGTTGAATTGGTAAATAAAGGTAATGCAATCCACCACTACCTGACCTTTCCTGGATACTTGATTGGGTGGGTGGAAGAAGGAGCAGAATTACTGACTTAGATGAATTATCTGTCCCTTTGCTGAGGCTGCGAAAGATATGCTGGTTATTCCAGTCTTGGGGGAACCTGAGCTATACAAACTGAAGTGGTATTACTGCTGAAAATATGTCCTAGGGTAACCAGCATTGTCAGGATTAATCTGAGGACAGTGTGAATGGGATCTTTAAAACACCCACCCTCCTGGAAAGGTTTCCAGTGAATCTCATGATCTGAAGAGGAGGCATTTCAGGTCATAAAAATGGGGCTGCCCTGAGAATGCTGTATTGTTTACAGTGCCATCAACCACTGGGGACCGTTGTTTGTGGTGAGGATCTGGAGGGTGTTCGGTGGGAAGCCACCTCTAGGTAACCCATGGATGTCTTCTGTGTCTGTGATGAGTACAGTGAGGGAGTGACAGGTTAAGACTGAGATGGAGATGAAGGGCACCTTGAGGACATTGTGGCACAGCTGCTGCTGCAAATCTCAAGCACCTCAACATATATGTGGAAAGACTGGCAAAATCTTAAGAACATGGTATTTGCTGCCACCATCTAGTGATTCACAAGAGAGCCAGCAGTTCTGAGTTAGGTTGGATCAGGTTCTCATGGCTTATAAACCAACACAACTCTGGGGTGTAATACCACGTGTGGATCTAGTAGTCCATGAAGTTCACTAGAGTATCACTTGTCCTTTATGCGTAGAGGAGAACTTAGTTGGCTTTTTCTGAAAGTGGTTTGTTTTCCTGACCTCCAGAGCTACTAACACTGCTTCAGTTTTCTTTGCTAATTTTGAAATAGCAGCTGCAGTAATGATTATGTATATAGAGATTCAGCAACCGGGAGCTTGGAGAACTGTGTATCATTAATGCTGATAAATGATACATCATTAATGGCTTGGGTTAAAAGAGCTTATGCTGCTGGTTACCATTGTTTTGGTTGGGTTTTTCCCCCTCCACTTTTTTCTTTCTAAGAGAAGTAGCATATGCGTGCTATACAGGAGGTACTCCTGCTGGTTTTTTCATACATTTTTTTTCACATTCCTCAAAAATGGAGCAGTTGCATGACCTCGGGATGTTGTTTCACCCTGAAAGACTCTGTCGAGACTTCCAAATGTGTGTTGCTTTTTGGCAAGCTCTAACTTGTTTAGTGGGTGTAAAAAGTTCAAACTGATGAAAGTGCCGAGAATAAACTCAAGATCTTGAACATTTTTGTTTACTATAACTTCCCATGTTAGGATCAGCTTTGTTCAATTTGGTTTGTTGTATATTGCCAAGGAGAAATCTAGGGATTGTATGAAGTGTGTATCTGGAGAGTGCGTGTTCCAGAAAGGTTAGGTATTTATAACAGATGTGTATATTTCAGAGCATAAGAAGATTAGCGTGCTTTTCATTTAAATACTGTCTTCAGTGGAAGCAACATAGCAAAGGAGGATAATGTTGGCAGGGCCCAGAAGTGAACAGGATTGTATCACATCAGAATTATACCAAATCTGGATTGGCTGCCTAAACAAATATTTGCAATGAAAAAAAACCTTGTGCCTGTTGGAACCGACTGTGTTCAGGCCTTTTTTTGATTTGCAAGGTGATTGAGGGGAAGGAGAAAGAAATTGTTTATGTACTCTATTTTACAGTCACTTTTACTGCTATTGGACAGCGCAGGAAAAAAACTTCAATGCAACAGCTTAGGAATTTTGCCCAAAGCAAGTCCCACAGAAAATATTCCATCTGTGTAGAGACACAGGCATAGATACTCATGTCTTGATCCAATAAACTAAGCATGTGCATAGTTTAAAAACAGTTGTAGATTGTTTTAAAATTATGTGTATGCTCAAAGTATCTGCTGGACTGGGGATTTCTGCAAACATGGAGTATTGAAGGAGGCCACATGGAGTGCAGCCCACCCACTGCTCTGCATTTGTACAGGGGGAACCACAATCAAAATCCTTTCATATGAGGGTACAGACCCCCCCAAAAGTCTGAAGAAAAGGCTCCCTAGTAAGAACAAGTTTACCATGGTATTTGCAGGATCCAAGTACATTGCACGCTGCCAAAGCTTTTCACTGTGGCTAAATGCCACTAAGTGCTCTGGAGCTGTTGGAGGCAGCCAGAACAACTCCAAGGCTTGCTCAAGGATTAGCCCTTCCCATCCTTCAGCTAAGGCTGTTAGCATTAAAAATCCCAGCAAATCTCTTGCTTGCAGTGCCATGTTGGAAAGGATAATTTATTAGCACTTATTATTATTCTTTAATAAAGGGAATTTGTTAGCTCACACTTTGAATTTGAATAATTCAAATTATGCTTGTTGCTGAGATGTTTCTTATGATGTAGGTTTGTTTTAATTAGTGGTATCAAGTCAGAGCTCAGTGGCCTGAAGGCAGGAGCACTTACCTCATTTATTTGTTGTTTTGAAAATGTCAAGCAGAAATGATGGCTGTTTAACTTCATGAGTGATATTTTTTTTTTTCCTTCCTGAAGCAATAAAATTTCCTAGTTGTAGGAACTCATAGGGGTGCATTCAATTTCCTTTGAGTGCCTTTAAAAGAGAGAAGTCACCAGAATTTTTTATACAGACAGTTCTTCCCTTATGACGGTTATAGCTTTTAAAAAAAGTGTAACATTCAAGTTATCATTATCTGGCTACTGGGAAATGAATAGCGATGTATTATTAAAAGAAACTTAACTGTTATTTTCTAGGTGAATGTATAATTAGTTAACTGCAAGCCATTGCTTCATTTACTTACTGCTGGAAAATGTAATAAAGATGCTCATTACCATTGATGAGACTTTAAAAAGATTCGAGTGACTGAAACTTATGTCTCTGGGATGGTTTACATAGATGCTCTTCTTTGGTTGAGCCTTAAGAAAGGCTATGCAGGGTAGTAAAGCTCTTTTCCGAGTATTAGATCTTAGAAGGTGGTCAGATAGCTCCTTCCACAAGATGGCTATGAAATATAAAATTATTGTTTCAAAAGGAAACATGAGTGATTTCAGTCATAAAGTCATAAAGGATTAGTGCTAAGTAAATAGGTACCCTGGCTGAAAACTGCACAGGAGTTCTTACTCCCTCAGCAAACTATAAATCAGCAAACAAAGGTCCCTTTTCAGCCAGTGCAATGCTATAGGTAGATCTTTGTTAATGCTATCATTAAAATTGAATCCTCTGTCTTGGAGAAATCTCAGCTTTGTAGCAAGAGGCCTAATAATTTTTCTAGCCTGGCTTCCCACTCCAAGCTAACACTTGGAGTAAATGCCTCAAAGTGGAAAAAGCTGCAGCTGAACCCATGTGAGAGCTGTGATTTTGTTGCCGAAGTTGCGCAGGGGCTGACACCGCTGCTTGGCCTCTGGGTGCTCCCTGCTCTCTTAGGCAGAGAAAATCCAGCTGAAGCAAAGCTGGTGGAGCATCCGATTTGGTTTCAGCCTAGAAGATGGTATGTTAGCCATTTTTTCACCGCCAAAATTAGCATGAAAGAGAGTAATGTTTGGCAATGAAACAATCTTTTCCTAACTGCATAGGTTTGAGAAAGCATTTGACAGTTTCTATTGCAATTTGCTCTGGCGTATTTCTAAGTGTTAGGGTATGCCAATAAAAAAACAATTAACAACACTGAGGCTTTAAATCAGGTTGCAACTTCCACATTTAAATAAGTCACTCAAATCTGTGTTTACTTTAACATAAACACTGGTGTGTGGGGAAAAAAAACCCAACAAACAAACAAAAACCAAAAAAGAGACTCCTCTCACCCCCCTATTTAATACTGGTCTTGACTCTATTGTAGAAAATCCTAGACAGAAACAGCACATTTGTCACATAGCTTAAAAATGGTGCTAGAAGATTTCTGTCTTGCTGATGGCACAATCCTCTCCTGTGGCAACTCAACCAGTGTGAAGAGAAAGATGTGCACTAAAGATAGTGGGAATGGGGAAGAGCAGCAACTCTTACAGGTTAAAAAAGTATGAGATAGGACATGTTTCTGTCTTCTTGCAGCATTGTGATTCTGTAAGCTAAACATTGTGTCTTCCCCATCATGTTTGATATCTTCTGATAGGCGCTTCTTCCATGAACTTGTCTGATCACTTTTGAACCCTTTTACATTTAGGGATCTAAAGCACCCAGGCAGTATGATTGAAAAGCAGTGAGAGAGAGGAGCTGACTCACGCTTTCCAAGTGACTTGTGAACAATTGGTGGTAGTCATAAGAAATAATGCCACTGACTGGCAACAATCAATCTGTGATGCTGTTTTCATTCTAAGATATGAATGAGTGAAAAATGGAAGCCTACCAAAAGGAAGGACGTAATGCTTAGATCCATCACAGATGAGACCTCAGAAATACAGGGCAATAGGTGAATTGGCTTATGTTTTTCCTTTGGAAAGGATGTTTGGGCAAAAGGTGAAATGTTACCTTATTAATAATAGTCCTTCACGTTTCCAAGGGTATGTCTGCTCTTCAAAATAGAGGGCGCTGTATGGGATTTTAGGAAAAATACTTTCTTTTTCTACTCCCTTCCCCCCCCAACAGGGCAGCATAGCAGAGGTGGGCTATAATAGGTACACAAAGGTTTCTGATAGAAAGTGATGGTGCTTATTTTTAGCTTTCTTGAACTTCTTTTAAAAAGATATAAGTTATAAATGTGTTTTCAGAAAGTTAAAGGATATTTAAAACCATTGTATACTTGATGAATTTCATGTTGAAGCGCAGAGGTACCGTGATGCTGCCTGTAGTGCAAACAGCTCATTCAATTTGAGAAGCTTTAGGTATGTTTACAACTGTCTTGTTCATAATATTTTCCCCATAAACTCCCAGCTGTGCAGACCTGATTATTGAAAAATCTTTTTTTTTTTCTCTGCACATTTCCAGATAATTTTACACAGCTAAGCAACTACATCCAAGTAGTTCTGTTTGTGGAAGTTTGTACAAGCAAAGCTCTTGCTGTTATTTTATGGTGAATCCTATACCAGGGCTTCAATTACAAGTGGGTTCAAGTCCTCTGGTGGCATTGACTCACGGTGACTGCAGAGGAGTTCCAGAGCGTTGAGTGGAGGCGCCTCCTCCTCACTGTGACAATCCTGAGGTGCGTGCGTGCACTGAAAACACGAGCATGCTGCTAGTCTGGCCCAGAAATCAAGTCCAGGTCTCCCACTGGCTGGGCTGGCTGCCTTCCATGGATTTGGTAGGGTTAGCAATCCTTCCTCTCTTTAATGCCCCATTCATGTCAGTGGGCCCTCTGGGGGATGAGGATTAAAAAGAACAATTAGACTACATTAATGACTGAGAGACCTGCTGTCAGTGCTATTGCTTGCCGGATTAAAAAGCAAATTAATAAATACAATAGCAGGGCTGATGTGATCGCCAAATGTATTCTACCCAGTGTATTTGACAAATATAGTTTGAAGTGTTTGTCTAGTTATTCTTCCTAAGCAGTTATTTATGCCATACCGCGTAGTGCCAAAATAAAGGCAAGCTCACTCTTTGTTTCTCTGCTTTATTGAAGCTACCAGACTGTGAGAGCTTATCAAAACTGTGGGTGGAAAGAAGTGTCTGCTGGCTCTATTTAGATGAATCCTAGAACAGAAACCCCTGAGGATCAAGGTCTCTGAGAATTATTTTGGGGTCTTCTCGTTCCCCTGCTTCTGCCCTATGCCATATCATCCCCTTGCTCCCATTTCTGACAGTTGCCCCGTCTTCCTGCAAGGAGAGGGCTCTGCCAGCATCCCAGCTGGCTGTGGCCTTTCTGGGAGGCCCATCACAGAGACCCGGATACTGTGATAATCAGCTCAAAGTGGTAGCATGAATTTTGCACTGCACCATGTGGGCTATCTGGCTTGAGTCTCTTGTGGTTTGGACGTCCCCTGTAGACTTTGTGAGTGCCTCTATGCTAGTGAAGCACAGGTTAATGCAATACGGATCACTGAAATTCTTCATATTGGCACAAAGTCATGGCTCTTGCTGAGATTCTCCAAACATGTAAAAGTACTTGGCTGTTCCTGCTCAGGAGCCTACTTTGCTCTCCTTGGAGCATTTATTATATTAAACACAGGGAAAAGATGCTTACCTGAATAGTGGTTTTCTGAACAGTGTTTGAATCAAAATGCTCTGAAGGCAAAATGATGAAGTTTGAAGAAGAAAATCCAGGTCAGCATATGTGTGCTGAATGCATTGCTATAGTAGATTGGCAGTGACTTGTGTGGTACAATAGACACTGTAAGCACAGACTACTCATCCAGTGCTGTTTCTGGATTTAAAAAAAAAAAAAAGGAAAAAAGAAAAAAGGATGCTGTTGTAGTGCCATAAATAACTTCTATGTCTTTTCTTGGCTTTTCATACAGTTTGCTTTTTAAATTTTTTTTTTAATTCATATTGACAGCATTTAAAGGTGCATTTGAAACTGAACCTAACTATGGTTTTGTTACTTTCTGATTTGTGGTCCTTGCAGATACTTGTTGATTTCTTCTCTGTGCTCCCAGTGATTTTGATTTATGCATGAAACTGCAATTAAATACTTATGCTAGTGCTCGTAGAGCTTGGCTTAGAGGAAAAGTACAAATATTAGCTCAATTTTATTTTTAAAGGTTTTCAGGAGCATTTCTTCAAGTCTAACGTGTTAAAAACGGAATGCATCCATTGAATAAAGAACAATAGTTTCTTGTAGCTACAAAATTGAGGCATTGATTTTGGTTGCTTTGCCTTTACCCTACAAATTTTACTTGTGGACTCTCTGAATAATTATTTATCCACTTGATGTATGGTATGTCATTTCACTGACATTGTTTTAAAATGTGAACTCTTGTTTATGGCATATTTCATTCTGACAGTAGTTTACAGAGACATCTGTAGATATTTGTCAGAAAAATATTGACATATATAGATGAAGTAGCTTTTGTCAGCAATTCTTTGCTTCACTGGGCATTATGCATTGTTCTGTTTCTAATTGCTCCTTGCTTATAAAATTGCATTCTCTGCTGTATCAGAAAGCATGATGCATTTCTGGGGTCTGTCGGTTTGTGGCTGTTTCCCTGACAATAGAATTTTTCCTCTTCCTCTTTTTGCCACGTTCTGGCAGGCTGTGTTGAAAAGGCTGAACTGGGGGTGAGAGGTTCTCCCCCACCCACATGTCCCTTTCTTTTTTCCTTACCTCCCGTGAAGATTACCCTATCCCCTCTGGTGCGCTAACAGCTAATGACAAGCCCTGATGCTGACAGAAGCAACGTGATCCCCAGACTGCAATGCCAGCTGCTTTGGAGTTGGGAACAGATCCAATTGCTCAGAGCAGCCTGTTTTGCAACAACAGCAGTAGTATTGGATCGTTTCGGGGTCTGTACACAGTGGAGGCTCTACTCTGTTACTGGTTTCATCTAAGATCTCCAGAGATAAGAGGGCCTACACATCAATTCCTACTCTCTCTCTCTTGCTTGTCAGTAGTTGCTTGAATGTGGCAGGTGGTTGTAAGATACCTGGACACGGGTAAAATTAAGTTTTCCACATTTCAGTTTATAATTTGGAGCACCCCAGAACTGCAGGTTGCTTATTCAAAATGCAACCTTCTGCAGAGTCAGACTGGCTCTCCCAATTCCTCCCAGATATGTGTGGCGCTGGCATCCGAAGGCATGAAACAGCATCCAAAGCTGGAGGACATCAGGCTGACATGCTGTGCTCATATGTCAGTGACAACTGTGGTGAGGGGTTAACAAGTTAATGGAAAGCTACCTAAGAATTAGCTGAGAATCAGGGGACCGTGTTCATTGAGATTGCTTGCATGATCTGAAATTTTCCCACAGTGGCACACAGGTGTGACTCCTCGATTGTGTAGTATCTATGACAGGCTAACAGGCAAGGGACCCTCTTAATTGAGAAGCAGGGAAAGGGAAGGTTACACACAACCGCTTCCACTATTACCGCTTATTGGTAGAATTTGGTTTGATTTTCATATTGTGTATATTGACTGGTTAGTTATCATTTGGCTGTGTGGTTCCTGATCCCGTTATTGAGAAATACTAGCTTTTTTACTTTCTTTAAAGCATTTTACAGTTGTGGACATTGCTCTGTATTGCAGAGAGGGGAAATTGAGCAGAATGACGATAACTGACTTTTTTTTGAGGCCATACTGAAGCTAGAGGCAGAGTTAAGTTTCCTCACAAGCTGCAGTTCGGTGCGCTGGCTGTTTTGGCTACGTGACCTCTCAGAAAGGAGGCCTGCCAAGGCGATAGAGACAGTCTGGGAAATTAGAACTGCAAATATCAAAATTAAAAAGGTTCGCTACTGTTCCCTAGCCCCTAAAGAGAGGATCCCACCTGGCATACAGTGTGGTGGGAGATGGGAAGAAGGAGAATCCCTGCTCAAGAAACAGCTTTCTCTTCCTGTCAGCAAAATTTCCATGCTAGTTTTTGTTTTCTCTGGAAACATTTGGCTTTCCAGGAGCCACTGTGCGACTTACGGCAAGAACACAATGTGTGTCCTCTGTGAAAGACTACCTGTATTCAGGCATCTGGAAGATCTAATTAGGTCTTTATTTCTGGAGTAAAAAACACTCAGTAGGGTTGTCAGGTGGCAAGGTGATGACAAATTATGCTTTGTTACCTTGTGGTGACTCATGTCATGCATATCATGTCATACTGCAACAGTGAAGAGCGCAGAGGGGCATGCTCTACATCATTGACTTGCCTTGTCTGTTGAACTGGATGGGAGTTCATCTTTGTTAGTCCAAAAGGTTCTCTAAAAATAGGTCCAAAATGTTCCAGTTTTTTGGGGGGGATAGTGGGGTGGTGGTGGGGAGCAGCTCTGTACGTGTTTGATAACTGTGATATGATAATGTGACTGATTGGTGGAAAACAGAGGTAACGGGTATACAAATGGGGATTTCTGAACTTCAAGTGGCTGTGATTTTAGGGTTTGTGTACTCATGAGACTGTCACCTCCTTTGACTTCCATATTTTTCCAAGAGATGACATCATTTTATGATGCATCTAACTGCCAAGTGAAACAGTTGAGTCTAATGAAATGATTGCATAATGCCATTGAGAACGTGCTGCAAAATAGTTGGAAGACATGCCAAAAAAATGAGCAGTCCATTGTGACTAACTCTTGGAGCAGGAGCATTGGTTATTTAAAAAAAACAACAACTAACAACAAAACAAAATAACAACCACATAGAACTTTCCTTTGAATTATTAAAAAATAAACACAAAAGAATATAGAATCCAAACAACTAAAAGATTAAGGGGGCTTTTGACAGCTGTAAAACTCAAGCAGCCCGAAGGAGTATAGGGTAATTGGAAAAGTGGTGGTTGTAGCTCCACTGAGAAGAGTATATACAAGATTAGGTTTAAATCTGTTATTTCTTAAAACCAAACATGATTGCCATGGGATTGGTTTTGAGAAGAATTGGTGGAGAAGAGATTGTACCTTCCCCATCTTCAACCAGGCCAACTGCAAACAACACATGTAACTGGTCCAAGAGCTTCTGTTTCCTACCAGAACCTGGGTGCTTCTATGAAGATGAATTTAGAACATGCGTCAGCTTGTGTTTGAAACAGTAGTGGCACTGAGTGCTTCTGGAGCAAGACAGAAGGGCAGAACCCGTAAGCAAACGATGGCTGAAGACTGGGTTTTGCTGTGCCACCTTGCAGTGCTGTGTGTTTCAGCTCGCTTTGTGAACAGACAAATATTGCCTCAGGCTTGCATTTGTCAAAGTGGGTTGTATCCTCTAGCAAAGCTGTGGGAAAGTTTAAAAGAGTTCAAAAAGTGTTTAAATGGATCAGGAAGGAGCAGATTGTTGCTAATTGGCTACATCCGTTCCTCTGTCTGGTAGGAGCTGGGGAATAGCTGCACTTGCAGCTCATGATTGCAGGTGGCTTCTGGTTCCCTGCTCCGGAGGAACTGAGCTGCTGCCGGCTCTTCTGAGCCAAGGAAAAGGAAAAAGAGGTTGCACAGGGCAAGGAGTGGCTCAGAGGCAGAAGAGTGGGGAAAGAGTCAAGTTTACAACAAAAATGGAAAAAACCCACTGACTTAAGCTTTGCATGGGGACATTGCATGTGTCTGCACAATTATTTGGAGTGATGCTTGATGTTGGTTCAGGCATTCACAATGGCCATCGGATTCAGAGATTTTTTGGGGGGGCTTGCCTCAATGGTTGCATTTATCTCTCGGGGCAAAGGTGTATGTGCTTGGTTCGGTTCCTTCCTTTTAAAAGCCATTCTTAGTCCCTATCAGTAAGCTTGCCTGACAAGATAAACAGATAGTAGGTGGAATGAATTTATGGATGGTTTATTGAGCATTTGAAGAGAATAACTAGTCATAAGATCATTAGTAATTATACTGGCTTTGCTGAAATAATTTCTTTCCAAATAACTGCTATCAGCAGTCATAAATTGTTAGATTGAATCTTGTGATTCAGATAAGTACGGATTAGAAGAAGTTAATATTCTAGGGAAAAGATGGAACAACTGTATTAATATGGAAATCACAACATTTCATGTGATCCACTTCACTGTATAGTGTAAGCCAACAAATGTAGTTTTCGTACGCTTTTAGAGGAAAATGATTATAACAGATGCTGTGAGTTGACTCTGAGAAAGCTATATTATCAATAGAGCTATGCGAGAGGATTGAGATGTTTAGGACACGTGATTCTTTTCATCAGTGATAACACATTTCTTCATCCTGTTTTGGAGTGATTAATGCAATGCAATACACACTAGCCAATAAAATATATAGCACAGCTAATGTGGGAATTTTAGCTGGAGTAAAGCTACATAACTCCATTAGTTTTTCTGGGGATATGCCAACCTTCTGCACTCGAGCATTTGGCCAATAATCTTCTCAGAAAGAAAACAGAATTCCCTAAGATGACTATTTTGTGAAGAAAATACATATTCTGTACTAATTTTGGTCTCGAAAGGTGCTGCAAGATATCCATGGAAAATAGTCCAGCTATTTGTTGAAATACTCCAGCTACTAGTCTGAAAAACTGTTTTGTTTGAAATTATGTTATCGTTTACTTAAACTGATAAATGTGTCTTGGCAAGAGGAGGCATTCAGGGCTGAGCTCAGACACATGCAAATGGTTCTTGTTTTCAGCAGAGCCACTACCAGCAAGGAAAGAACTGAGTGATGCTCCCTGTGGTTAACACAAACTTTTCCCTCTGTTGAAGTGTCTTTCACAACCCTGTTAATCAGGAAAAATAAAGACATGACATAAGTATCATACTAACTTGACACTCGGAATGAGACACACTTAATTAGTACTAAAGTCATGTGAGTATTTTGTGACATTACTCCTGGAATTGTCCTCTGCAGGGTTTGTAATTTCTGTATTGGCTTAGTGTACTTTAGTTTCAAGAGCACTTTTAGCCCTCTAAACAAGGTCACTTTTCCTTTAAATATGTGAACAATAACACTGATTGTCATCAGGATTTATGTGCACAGTGAAAACAGACTTTGTAGGGTGTAAAAGTTTACATTTTGGTCTTTCCCACTCATACAAAGTAAGTTTTAACCAACTTAAAAAAATAATTTAATAAATCCCCAGTGCAGTGGAAAGTAGTAAAAGTTAACGCTATCTCCAAATGTAGTTACACCGTGAGCTCATCGTGGAGAAAAACTCTAGGAAAAGCACTGTCTGTACCAGAATATCCCCTTTTGCCAATAGCGCATGAGCCAGTTTTTAAACAATGTGTACTATTTGGGAAGAAGGGTCTGGGCCATTTCACCGGCGACTTTATGGGAATTTGGCCTACCTACAGAAAAATACCTAGAAAAATCATTAGCTCTTGTGTCAGTCAGCAGCAGCTCCCAGTGGTGCCCTGCCCAGGACAGGGATGTGGTGGGAGAGGCAGGGCTGGGGGCATCGCCTCCTCCCAGGGGTGTCCCCCGTCCCGCACCCTGCAGGGAGCGGGGGCAGTGCTGGCACCTTTCATGTGCCCCCCTTTCCTCTGCTGGGCTGGGGCCGAAGGGCAGCCCGGCAATGGCTTAGGAGAGGTAGCTCAAACGAGCTAGGGGTAACCCGTATTTCCAGACTTCTTCACACAGACCAAGGGGCAGTTTTGTCCCTTAAATGCAGGAGCTTCAAAGCAGCTGTTAACAGGCCCTTGAATGATCTATAAACCAATAATATTAACAGACAGGAGAACCCCTCCTTTCAAAAACATGGGGAAAAAAAATTGCCTTATGCAGCCACATCTCAGACATGAGTGTTAAACCACACTTAATATACACAGCCAGATGAGAACTGCGTGAAAAGAAGAAAGAGGTGCTCAGAAAGGAGACTCTGGGGGGAAAAAATAAAATCAACAGGCCTCAGAGTCATGAAATATGTATAGCTTTGTACCAGTGAGGCAGTTTCTTGGCTCTGAGCTGGGAGGGGAAGTCTGGAGAAGATCAAGGAGCAATAAACAGCATCGGTTTATAAAGGACAAATTCTGCCAGGCAGATTTGATCAAAACTTTAGATCAAATTACACGAGTAGGCGATGAAGTGCTTGGTCTATCTAGGAAAGGATGAAACTGCATTGTAATGAAGGGATAGTCTTGCAGAAGCTTCTTGCTGCAGCCCTGGGGTTGGTTTGTATGTGGGCATGTAAGACCCTGAGCTGTGGGATGAACAGGGCTGAGTTGGCAGCTCAGGGGAAGGAGTGGGGAAGAGCAATATGCATGACTGGGAGGAGTATCCAGGGATCAGATCTTCTGTAAGGGCTCAGCTGAGGAAAATAAAAGGTGATTCTTTACTGAGGCTGTCAGACAATGTCAACTTGGGATCCTCCTTCCCAGACTGACCAGCCTGTGTTATGTGCAAAGCCCTGACCCGGACTGATGGCGATTTCATAAAATGCCGTGTGCTGTTTAACACTTTTACTCTATGAAGGCAGAGGTGAGCTGCCGAGGTGGTTAAACTCAGCAGTGGAATTAATTTGCTCACACTGCTTGGCAAGTCAGAGAAATAATGTAAATGGGAGAAAGTTTCTAGAGAGCTTAAAAACACACTTGAAAAATAAAATGAGATTCAAAGTGGAAAAATACAAGCTGGCACATTTTGAGATGAAATAATTCAAAACACAAATATTCCATGAAAGGAGAAGACCCTTGGAAAGCAGTACTGCTGGAAAGGACCTGGAGTTGATCACGGGAGGGGGATCAACAGGAGTTTGGTGTGCGACAGCAAAGACAAGCCAGTGTCTCTATCAAATTGACTGCAGGACTCTGGATGACCCTACTGTAAGGCAGGCACTTTTCCCAAGATTAACAAGGAAGTATAATTTTAAAATTAGGATTTTATATATTTCAAAATATTTTTAAATGAATGGGCTGTTGGTAGAAAAATTTCTACCGGCTCTCTTAAAAACACTTTTTAAAATAAAAAGGTTTTGGTTTGGTGTTTTTTTTTTTTTTTTTTAGTGACAGCTTCTAGGTTGTAGAATCAGAACATCAGGAATGGAAGAGTCAACTTTTGCCCTAAAGCTAGGCTCATTGAGGCAACTGAAACTACAGAGGTCCTAGGGCAACTCTTTGGTACTGTGGTTTGTGCATGCCAGCCAAACCTTGGCGTGCTTAATTCATTGGTATGTCTGAGGACCTTTGTGGGTAAGGTCTGTAAAGTTCTGATAATGATCCATTTGCAAACTAAGTAAAGAACACTTTCTAAGTTTTTGTTTTTATAATCAATCTTATTTCTTTTGGAGAAATGTCTGGTCTACAGCACGACAAAGACAGTGTGACTTTGAGGAAAGGGCCTCAGCTAAGTTAAGTATAGCAAAAATAAAAGCGGATACTAGTATTTTTGCATCCAAATTGCATACTATGTGGTTAGTGTGAAACAGGCATTAAAATAAAAGCATGAAGTAGTTAAAAACATCAGAAGCTTCTGCCTGAAAGACTTTTGTAATTTTAGAGCTGTAGCAATTCTAATTAGCAGACTTGTCCTTCACAGAGAAGAATATATCCAAAGGGCATGGCGGCGATCCAGCTGTAATTGCGAATGTTTCTTATATTCAGCAATCACAACTGTTGCCATTGGGAAGCAGAGAATGCATTCACCGTTCGGGGGAGGATTATTTTAGGGAACCCAGCCCTCTAATGAACACCTCACTGTGTAAGTAATTTTACTACCCAGTGTTAAGCAATCCATGAACATGCATTTCCAAGGATCGGGCACTGAGCAGCAGGAGGCAGGGGTGGTGCTGACCTTCTCCTAGCTCCTCTGTGCAGAAAACAGCGCTCTGCCTCAGTGGTCCTCCAGACTCTAGTTAAGTTTATGAAGCAGGTCACATCATCATAGAACAGCAAATAGCTGTATTTCATTCATAATTTTGATGGTATTTGAGGGGATTCCAACTGTAGTGGATTTCCTTCTCAATGTACTGGTATGATTGTTTCAAGTTTGAAATTGGTGGTGATGAGGACTTCTGTTCAGCATCCCAAAGCCAAATATTTGCACCAGTAGCTGCCTGCTGCTCTTTCTGCTGGGAGAGTGGAGGGTCTTCCACATGCAAACTGGGGAATGCCACTGCTGGTTATAACCTCACAGAGGCAGGTCTTGCCAAGCACACTTATTTGGGAATACGGAGGGAGGGATAATCTGCACTTTTATTCCCTCCGCCCCGTTGCTTTTTCACAGGAAAGAATATGTCTTCTGCCCATGATCTGCTTTTGGAAATAAACTGGTTCTGGCCAAGCAGGATAACCTCTCTGCATTTTTTTTGGATTGTCACTTAGTTTCATCATGTTCCGACAGCTTTTATGAGTGTATCAGTTTGAGAGCATTTTTAGAGGAATGTTGTGCAAATGTTAAAGTCAAGATATAAAACATCTTCAAGTAGGTTTTTAGACGTGGCAATAAACAAAAGTATTTTTTCTTTTTTTTTTTTGGGGGGGGGGGGGGTAAACATGATTTGAGGAGACAGGATAGGAAAGACTATGCGTATGACCAGTCATCTAGGTTTAAAAAACCAAACCGATAGCTCTGCAATACAGCAGGATGGAGGTTGCTGTGTGCTGAGGGAGGCGTTTCAACTGCCTTTACCTTGTACTTGTTGCTGACGGTGAAGGAAGTTGCCTTAAACTATTGATGAAGGATAGTTTTGACAGCCAATGTGCTGATGCTGGAAATAGGGTGCAACTTTATTTGTCGTGGTGAAGTTGTGGACACCTGTAACTGTTTGTGGAACTGGACCCTACCCCAGGGGTAGGTCCCCAGGTACTGCAGTGTGTTTGCTAACTATCTTGAACTGTATCGGAGAAAGGCATTTGTGAAAATCTCGGTACGGGGCACCCAGAGCTCTCCTTTGGCATTTCCGCATTTGGCACGCATAGGTGTTGCAGCCACGCTTCTGTTCTTAGAGTCCTGCAACTCCTTCTGTTTTATACCCGCAGTTTAGATCTCTGGTGTTTGCCTGGATGGTAAAAGGGCTTTGCCTGGGCACAGTCGGTAGACCCTCGTGCCACTAGATTTATGTGATTATAAGAAGGGGATAAATACAGGCAAAAGGTTTCAGATTGGTACTTGTGGTCAAGCTTAGGTCTGCAGGGCTCTTGAACAAAGTAATTAATGATGATGGACTTGGTGGGTACTACATGGAAAATCTTTATAATACTGTGAGGGAGATTGACAATTGACATGGGAATAATCCTACCCAAGGTAAATGAATGACTCAAATTAAAATCCTGGTAAGGCAAGGCCCGTAGGAATATCTCAAAATATGGGGGAAATACCTCAGATTATTCAGGTTTATACTTCTAATAAAATAAAGGAGAAAATCCCATACTTCTCTTGTATCCTAAAACCTCAGTCTGTGTTTTCTTACTAGCATGTATTACAAGTGATTGCCTTTTGAGGCAAATGTTTTACATCTGTCGTCTAGGGCTGACGGTCTAAATGACGTGAAATGGAAAAAAATAATTCCATCTATTGACTCTGTGCAGCATTTTATCAGACTCATTGGAACTGAATTCACCATCTGTGCCTTTTTGTCAGGGTCAGTAATAGCTTTTCCTAAGCATTTACTTGTTAGAGGGCTGTTTTCCCTGCAATGTAAGTAACCTTAGTACATGTGCCAATGTACATTTTGAACAAAATTATGGGATAGTTGTTACATTTTTTTAAAAGGCAGGCTTAATTTTTTTCTAGTTCTGTCTTTGCAAAGAAGTTAAAAAACTAATTTTTTGAATGAATTACTCTAACTGTCTTTTCTTTGCTTTTCTGTGCTATCTGAGAGATTATTCCCAGAGCACCTTGTGCATTGTGAGGCTGTCTTAAATAGACTTGGTTGAAGCCGGTAAACCAGAAATGTCACTTAGGAGTTATAGTACGGGCTAGAGACACTTCTAATTGGAGCACCATGTCCCATGTTTACATCAGAAATAGGATACAGCTCCCTTGTGGTGTACTAGAAAAGACAACTTCAGATTGTGTTGTGCATGAATTGAATTTACCCCTGCTTGAATGTGGCAGTCATAAAACGCAGCAGTTGCTTTTGGTCCCTACCAAAATAGCTCCCTCTGGCTGAGCAGTGGGGGTTAGCATTTAGCCCTGGAAGTAAGGGTAGATGTTACACGTCCTTTTAAAACTACTTACTTTAATCTCTTTGAGGCAGTTCCCCCCTTCCCCCTCCGTTCCCAGTTTTGGGACAGTTCTGGATCTCCTTGAGGAGCAGGTGCTTCTGATGAACTTCAGGAAAAATAATCTCTGCGGTCATGTTCCTCCTCAGCTCCAGCCAGATCTGGCTGCTGCTTTTGCTCATTAGAGCGAGGATGCAAACAGCAGCAGATGCCTGTTGGTGGTAATTAGATAAAAGAAATGAGTACTGTGAATGCTGCAGTGAGAGGGGAGGTGCTTCCCAGACAGGTTGGAGAGGGATCATTCCAAGTTTGAAGGGCTGTTATTACTTTCTATAGCCCTGCTTTTCCGACTGTTTTGCTAATTAGGCAAATGTACCTCCTGTACTCTCTTCTAGTTTCCTTTTGTCTCTTTCTGACTCTTACACGTCCCTCATTATCCTCTCTTCCTATTTTCATTTCATATGGCTCTATTAGGTGTTAGTTGGTTATTGTTAATCTGCACCCCTTTGTACGGATACTTGGAAACACCGGTGTCTTCCTGCCTTTCATTTCCCAGAGTGTGGCCTCAGCTGCCTGGGGACACAGAGGAGTAAGTGACCTTTAATGCATCTTGGGCTGTGATTAGCTGTGTTTCGGGCTGGTTCAGCCGCAAGCTCATGGGCTGGCTCCGCCTTTTGAGACAGGTTGTCTTTTCCTGTGGCCGGAGGAGGTGGGAGATTGCTGTGCAGAGCAGCCTGGGGCAGAGAGACAAGGAGGAAAAACTGTTGGTTAAGACTCGGCAAAGGATGAGCAGCCTACACTGGTTGCTGTGCTGGGCTCAGAGAGGGCAGTGGGCCTGGGTGTCTCCTCTCTACATCCTCAGCCACAGAAAAGTCATCCTTGGACGTGGAGGGGCTGTGGACAAGTGAGCCTGGCAAGGGGAAGGATGTGGTGACGTCTTGGTATTTAGGACAGTGCTTTGACTGACCTGGTAGCCTGAAAATAGGCAGAGGTAGCTATAAGTGGCAGGAAGACTGTTATGGGAGGGCTGCAGGAAAGGGATGCCACAAACACTGGGGAGCCTCAAAAGCATCTTCTTGTGCTCTATCCAAACTGACACCTAATCTGTTGGCAGGCTTCAGCCCTACGGTATTCTTGTCTCAGGACGAGATGTGAATAGGATGCTTTTTAAGATGTGGGTTTATTTTATATTTTAACAACAATCTACAAGGTAGTGCTCCATTGTGTATTAGCACTCACAGTTCTTTGAAAACTATGAATACAGTGCAAACTCCTTTTATGTTTAGCAGGAGTGCGCAAAGTCCACTCCAGCCAGCTGGCTTTGTGTTTTGCTATTACTTTGTGAGGTTCTTAGTTGTCAAGTGGACTTTATCAGCAGCTATGTGTGACTGCAGTGTTTCATTCCAGGTGTGGCCAGTGCTCCTAATAAGCATTTTGCGTGGTGTTCAATCTAGGCTTTTCCTCTTGTGCTCCTGCTGTACAGGCAGGAAACTCCTCATCTACAAGACCTGTTTCCTATTCCAGTCTGCCCGTTACAAACTGCCTGGCTGCTCGGGGTGCAAGCACTCCCCTTGCTTCTGTGCTGTTACCCAGGACCGTGTCCAGCCAACACGCCTCCCTGAGACCGTTCCAGTTCAGACCAGGAGCTGGTGTTTCCCATGCTGGCAAGTGCAGCTTAGCTGAGGGTGTGCTTACCCTCAGAGGGTGCTTCAGAGAAGAGCATGGGAGCTCCAGGCACTGAGAGGCTTTTTCAGCCCCGGTTTTAATGGCTGCCTTGCCCAGAAGGCTTTGGCAGTAAGTGGAAACCAACTGTACCTCAGAGTAGCTAGAAGGAAGTGTAGATACTTATTTACGAAGTTTAAAGGGGTCAACATTTTTACAAAGGCAGGGATGAACAGAAACTTAAAAGTCTGCACAATAATCCTGTTATCTATCTTTCTGTCTATCTGGGTTAGCTCCACAGGCTCCTCTCTCCTTGCAGCATGTTCAGGGCTTCCTGGTGGAGGCTTTTATTTTCTTTATTTTCATCCAGGTATTGTGCTTGCAGAAGATGATCTGGATCTGGGGAGCCCTGGCTCCCTTCTAGGCTTGTAACCCAGCTGTGGGGTTTTTTTTTCAGATGCAAAACCTTCCCTTGGGAATTTCTTAATCCTTTGATTGGGAAGATATTTTGGTGTCCCTCACAGTAGTTAATTGGCTGTCCTTTTTCGCTTTGGGAAATTATGAAGTCCCCTGGACGTGGCTCGATGAGATAAGAAACTGCCCAGACAGTTAAATTGAGTCCGTTCAGTGTTTCGCCAAGCAGAAGAGCCCTTCTTAGCAAATGAAGCAGAATGACCATAACTCACTCTTTCCAGGCTATATGATGACCAACTCTGAGGGCAGATAATTTTTGCGTTATGAATCCTATGGCCTCTATAAACACTTAACTTGCTAGTGACATTTGAGGCAGTTATGTAACTGGGCTGAACACGGGCAGCTTGCTTTGGGCTCTTATTTGAGCAAAAAAAAAAAAAAGTACAAATCAGTATGTTGTGAGCCACAGCTCTCAGAAGATCAGTTACATCTTTCAAGGAGACTTAATTTAGAAACACTGTTAGGTAATTGATCGGCCTGATGTATTTGATGTGAAGTTCAGTAAATAAAGATGCTAAGTAGGATGGCGTATCATTTTACAGTGATAGTAATAAACTGGTCCAGTGAATTCTGCCTGCGTTTCTAATGCCATACTTTGTTTGCAGTACCCTGCCCTCACATTATTTTCTTACTTTTCACAATAAGCCATCAAGTGCTAGTTATCACAGAGGAGTTAGATCTTCCCACAAATTGGCTTAGGGCAATGTTTTAATGCATCCGTGGCTTTATCCTTGACTGTCTCTCCTGATGCTGTAATTCGAAAGTAGATGACAACTGCAGATAAAACGTATGACATAGCATATGATTCATGTTGGAATGGAAGAGGAACCTCTGAGAAATATGCTCCCTCTTCAGAGAGAAACATCAACATGTACGTTTGAGTATGTCACTTAATGAGCTTCCTTAGTCTGCAGGTCAGACCTGACATTAACCAAAGTGACTTGGAATAATTTTGATCGGATGGCTTAAAAGGTCATACGTAAATTGAGTTTTGTGGTCGCAGATGATTTTCTAATGGATTACAAGCTTTATCGTGAAAGCATCGGGTACAATCAGTTTATACTTACAAGGGGCTCTAACTGAGACTGATTAGGTGAAATTAAAAAAAGTAGAAAGCCAGGTTGAATTTCTCTTAGGGTTCAAGGGGCTTAATTTCTTCTTAGACACTGAGACCCCTTCAGTTTGGGGATTATCTCCCAAGCAAAATAATCACATTCCATCTAGGGGCATCTGAAACTATACTGGATGAAGTACTGGAAAAAAACCTGTCAAGAGCAATCCAGCACTAGTAGTAAAATGGACTGAATAACCTCAGACTGTTTGAAAAGGCCATGTTTACTGTGTCAGCAGAGAGTACGCTGCAAAGTCTGGCATATCATAATTATTTTGCTCCTAGCGTACAAAAATACTGCAATGCCTCAGATATCTCCTGATTGAAGCTGATTTGGCTGTGCTATATTTCTGTCCCTTGAACCTCCTATTAATGTAGAGGGAGACCGTTTTCACCCTGTATTTTTACCTTCCAGCTGCCTCAGGACTGAGATACTATAGACAGTTCTACAGCTGACAAGAACACAGGGGCTTGTTTTCTTTGATCAGAAAACAGGACTTGCTTTTTCATGTTTGAAACCCATCTTAATCAGGATATGCATGAAACCTCTTCCTTCTTGCCACTTAATAGAATTAAAGGAAAAGAGATGTTCAGACAGACAAATGCAGTATTAGTGTAGGAAAGGATGCACAAGAAAATTCTGTGGAAGGGTTGCAGAACCTGTTTAATGGTCATAAACGTTTTACACACATGTTAAATCCCACAGATGCTGCTGGCTGGTTAGCTGCTCATGTCTTTGGAACTGTGTGTTTGTGGGGGGAGTGACTGGTGGATTTGTGAGCAGCTGTTTTATGGAAGCTCATTCGTGGGATGTGGCTGCTCTTGAGGACCCAGTTGATGTATTCTCACAGACCAGGGAATGAATGTAGCACCAACTTGAGCGGAGAACTGAGTTCTTGAAAGTCCAACCTGAGTCTGGTTCCCTGTGAAGCTGTTTCAAACTCATATTTTCAGATTCCAAGGTTGACAGTCTTTGTTCTGTAGCCTTATTTGAGCCTTTAGGTCCTCTTGGGTTGGCAGGCGGTGTAAAAGCACAGATGTTTAGTCCGCAATTGCTGAAATAATTGCACAATCTATGTATTTCATGTATTTATTCAGATATGTATTTTTATTTACTGTTTACTGTTCCTGCAGCATTTAGATCTCAATTCAAATTACTTCATAATTGGTTTCCATTACTAGGTAATGATGAGGTGTGAGAATAGCTATATTTCAATCTAGAGGATATTTGCGTAATGTTGTTTTAAGAGCAAACAGTTTGTTGTCTCTCACTTTTTGGAACAAAAGAGCTAATTCATGTTCATTTGAAAGTGATTTTCATTTGTTATGGTAGGTCATGCTGAGTAGTGTGTGACAGTATGACTCAAGTTTTTATAAATTATGTCCATATGGTTGGCTTGTTTTGAAAAGCGGTTTGAAAAAAAAAAATGGACCAAAGCTCAAGTCTCTACTGCTCCTTTTTCCTTCTTACCGTATAGAGGAGAGAGCTTATTTTTGGAATGCCTTAAATTAATTGTTATTTAGAATCAAAAGTGCAAAAGGTTGCATGTTGTTTATACACTGTAATTTTTTTTGTTGTTTATTTCTTATGTGTGGTACTGAGAAGTGTGAACCATCCATTGAAAGCCGGGTTTCTGTAGAGGCTGATCATGGCTGGTGAGCCTGCATTAAGAAACCCATTCGACTTCAAAGAATAATTATAGGGTCATCAGTAAATGTTCCAGTCTTCCCATGTGGGGTACTCATAGGTCTGGCTGGTGGATATTTACTGAAAGAGTTTGGGATAATAGAGCATAGTAAATGAGAAGATTAATTAGGCAGAAGATACAATGAAACTGTAAGAAAATTATGGTGAAAAAGAAAACAAATCTTTCTAATAAGCATTTCAAACTCAATAGACATCTGGTTTTGACTCAGCAAACCACTGTCATCATAAAACTGAGGATCTGCAAGGCTGCCTGGCACACAGGGTGGGGAAGATGGTTGGCAGCCTTTGGGTGAACATCTTTAGAAGAAAATAACTTTTTGCCTCAGTACATGTTCTTGGGAGAAAGTTCCCATCTGTGACAAAATATGGGGAATGTTTTTTGTTTTGGTGTTTCCCCCCCCAGTTTATTTAAAAGAGATGAAAATTGGAACACTTCATGTTTTCAGTAGCCCAAAAACCAGACTGTTCAGCGTTTGGTCGTCAAGGACTGAAAAACTTTATCTGTGAAAATCGGAGTGATTCCGCCAAGCACGCGTTCAGGAAAAAAGTATAATTTTTGAAATTCTCCGCTCAGTAGTGGACGCATAGTAGATATAGTATGTTTCCAGCCATATCTAGGCACAAGCATGGAATAGCATGTATGAACCTGTGGAGCGCTTTACCAGTTGCTGGGAGAGGACCCTTCAGTGGCTGCTGTAAACAGGAGGCTGGGAAGAAACGCTATCAGCTTCCTGCCGGGCCGGGGAGCACCAGTCCTACCTTCCCAGGGCAGAGAGAAGGTCTGGACCCTTGGCATGCTGCCACATAGAGTGAGGGTCTTAACAAACTAACTGCTTTGTGCTTTGATTTGAAATGTGGAACCGTCTAGCATGCTTCTGTTGCAATATGGCATAGAACCCTGAAAAGCAGGCTTTTAAATTTATTTTCAGTTTTCCTTTTAAAAATAAAGTAGTAGAGCGTAGCAGATAGAAAGAATACAGCAGCACCAGAGCTTCCAATAGGCAAATATGTTTGCCACTCTGACCTTCATTTACAGAATTCATTTATCACATTAGTGGGAGGGCTGGATTCAGGTCACCTTTTGGGATCCTTCAGACATTCATCTTCCTGTAGGTAGTGCAAGCCATATCAAATGCTTCTGGATTACAGGTCCCATAATAATTGCTCATAAGCTGCATATGGTGTGAAACTCAAGATGCCTTTCTGAGCTGACAGGCAGTGAGGGAGAAAATAAATCACAGTAGCAAACAAAGGTTGAAGAAAGTCAGCAAGCGCAGCCTGCAGGTCTGTGCAGGTGACTCCTCTGTTGGTTCACATGTGAATTTGACCTCTTTTTGAGCTGGATCACAGTAGAGCAAGTGGAGAACTTGCGGCCATTTTTCAGATGTGGTGCTGCCCATCTCCTACTGCGGAAAAAAGAGACAACTCGGAAATTAGCAGTGATCTTATCACAATGAAACAGTTATAAAGATTGACAAGCAGACTTCTCATCGCTTTACGTCCCCTCTTTTACATGCTCTAGCTTGTCGATCTGTTACCTTGTATTATTAGCGCAAGATCCAGAGTCTGTTAGGCTGGGCTGAGGGGAAATGGAAATCTATATTTATTGTGCCTAAAACAGCCAAAATAGGCCAATAAGATCGAGGCTAACTCCAATAAAACCTGCAACTTAATATGATGACAGCAGTGGAAAACAATTCTGCTTTAATTACAGACTAAAGAAACATCCCTATTCCTGTTTTTTGAATAATGTAAAACAATTTCCAATTTTTCTGTGGCTTTAAATACTGAAATGGAGATCTATTCAGTGGAAGCTTTCACAAATGTGACACAGTGTGGAAACTTGGAATATTTTATGCCTAAATAAGGTTGGTTTGTTTTATATGGAAAAAATATTCACTGCTTCTGCAGTGGCAATTTATATTCCTGCAAGACTGCTCTCTGGATGGAGAGTCACATTTTTGCTTGCAAGGGGAAGCAGAGCCTTGAACTGTCAGACCATCTTCTTTGTATTACTCTTATGTTTATTTTTAATATCCCATGTAGTGATTTAGACACAATGTAGATCTAACAAGCACTTTGTTAAGAATTTGGAGTCTAATCCATTAAGAGTTTCATATAAGGCTTCCACTATATTTATGATATTTCCATATGTAACAAGCAGAGGGGAACAAGCTACTCTGTTTCCCCTAAAATCTGGTCTTTTGGCAGTGCATTTTTATCCCCCCCCCTGCAATGAGACATTTTGTCTTTGAGGAACGCTTCTGTCAGCCAAGGCTGGAGGCATCAGGGTAAATGGGTCTTGGTCTTTCTCCACCCCATCCCTCCCTAGAAAACAGGCAGGGCCTGGGGAGTTTGGGCTCCTGTATGCCCCCTCTCCGCTGACCAGGCTGAGGAGCTGAAGGCAGAGGTTGCTGGAGGGCTGGCTAACTTTATTACTAGTAAGGGTGACAGACAGATTGATGCACGTTTTAATCCTTGAAAGGAGCGATGTGCATTTGTGAGCAAGTCTGCATTGTGCTGGTCTGAGGTGGTGCAACCAGGCTGTCTCCTGTAGTGCATTTGCTAAGTTTTTGAGGGATGTTCTTTTCCTTCTAAAATAGATTTATCCAGAAAAACTTATTTGAGGAAGAAGGACCCAAACTGCCTTTGCAGAAATGACTCACTAACCATTTTAAAGCCTAATGCTTTGTGCTGTCTGTCGACAACTGGATTTAGTATTAACGGAGAGAGAAAAGACGGTCTCTAATTTAGTGCATTTTCAGCTGAGCCTGAGGAGTAATGGGGAGCTGATTTACAGTGGTGAGTTGTGCAGAGAAATCTTGTGCTCTGCAGAAGACAACCCTCTGTGTGCAGAGAAGGCGCTGTGTGACTAGTGCTCCTTTGAGGGAGCAGCTGTAAATGGGGATGGCTTGCTGGGGTCGTCCCTACTGTGATGCAGTCCCTGAGACAATTTATAAAAATACACGAAAAATGAACTGTTGTTTCAAATGAAACGAGGCGGTGGTGGTGGGGTGGGTGGGAGCGTCGGAGCAAATGTCTGATTAAAATGATAGTTCTTAAAAGCTGGTTTCAGTAAAAAATTGTATTATAGTGATATGACTTAAACATTTGTAAATGTCCAATTAAGCTTCTTCAGTTCATAATTCTCTAAGATTGGTGGGCTTGATAGTAAAACTCTTCTTAAATGTGCTGGCTTTTGGGTAGGTTGATCGTGGACCTGTTGGAGCAAGCCCAGAGGAGGGCCACGAAGGTTATCAGGGACTGGAGCAGCTCTGCTATGAGGACAGGCTGAGAGAGCTGGGGTTGTTCAGCCTGGAGAAGAGAAGGCTCCAGGGAGACCTCACAGTGGCCTTCCAGTATCTGAAGGGGGCCTACAGGAAAGGCGCAGAGGGACTCTTTATGAGGGAGTGTAGCGATAGGACAAGGGGTAATGGTTTTAAACTGGCAGAGCGGAGATTTAGATTACATAGTAGAAAGATATTCTTTACTGTGAGGGTGATGAGACACTGGAACAGGTTGCCCAGAGAAGTTGTGGATGCCCCATCCCTGGAGGTGTTCAAGGCCAGTTTGGAAGGGGCTCTGAGTAACCTGGTCTAGTGGGAGGTGTCCCTGCCCATGGCAGGGGGCTTGGAACTGGATGGTCTTCGAGGTTCCTTCCAGCTCTTAACCATTCTATGATTCTTTTATCTTTCAAATCAGAGAAATGGGAAATTTAAGATAGAAGAAAGGGTAATAAAGTAGAGGTGCAAATATATTTATCAGTCTCAGTACAGATGGCATGAAAGGTATCATTAAACTGACTCTGGTGAGTAAAACCCTACTGGTTTAGACTTTGACTTGTGCCAATGCATCTTTCAAAATCTGGCAATCTTACGAGCACTGAGGCAGGATTTCTCTCTAGTTTACGCGCAGGTGTTGCTGCCGTTGGGTACATGAAGACTGCTGGGATACCTGCTGTTGCTGCAGGACCTGGCTGTTGTTCAAGAATGCCCTCAGTCTATGGCTAAATATCAGATGCCGAAACTACCATTTGGAATAGGGTATTTTTATTTATTTATTTACTTACTTATTTTTGCCTGTGTTTTAAGGTGAGCAGCAAATGCTCAAGCTTTGCTATAAAGACCATGAAACAAAATTAAAGGGCTTTAAAACAGGCTCTTCTCTTCCCCTGATAATACAGTTATGAGCAGGAAAAGCAAAGATGAGATGATTGGTTCAGAGAATTTACTGACTTCTGTCCTTATAAACATGCAAGGCCATGGTGTAACCTCTCTATACGAGGTAATGGTTGAAACATCTGTTAGCGTGGTTGAGAGCCGAATGTGATAGAAAGATTTTGGAGCTATGATTGTGTGCTGGCAGTTTCTATCAGGATGTGGATAAAGGCAAACCTTCATTGAAATAAGTGTTACTTTCTCCTTCAATTCAAAAGTGCTGTCTGCTGAAGATGCTACCACCAGGAGAATGCTCTTCTCTCAAATAACTGTTTTCCTTTAATATTAGAGCATCTCCTTTCTGTTCCCCACCCCCCCCCCCTTCTAGCTGTGCAGTGGGTTGCACAGATGGCCTAGCATAAGGAAGAAGGAAAATAAGGATGATGCTTTCTGATGGATTTATTTGTATACAAGTCCCAGTGGACCTAAGTATTAAATAGCTTCAGTTTTTTTAGGTAGTCATGAGTATACAGAAGACCAGGCACACGTCACTAAAGCTGGATTATTTTTTTTTTAGTAGATAAAGTGGATTTTAGTCTTAAAGTGGATTTTTAGTAGAAGCCTGTAAATGACTGAACTTGAGTTTCTGAAAAGTGTAACATATTGGGGGAGAAAAGGAAATGTTGTTTGAGTAAGGAATAATATTTTAGAAAGAAATCTTGAAGCTGCTGTTGAGACTAGCAGATACAAATTGCTTCAACCTATTATTTTTTACAGAGGTGTTTGAACAGATGATATGGAGTACTATTGGCTACAAAACCTGCCTGTCTGTCTTGTGAGCAAGTGATGAAAGTTGATGTACCAGAACCCCGGTGGTCAATATCCACTGAAAAGCTGTTCTCCACTAATCCTCCATTATAAGCTTTGGCTGTCTGCTAAATGTCAGGAGGAATGGACTGGTCAGAAAGAGGTTAAAGAGCTCACCTCACATCAGCAGAGGTTATAACACTTTGATTTTTCCCTTCTTTTTTGTTTCCATTGGTGTCAACTGCTCAGCTATTGCAGGGGGAGAGGGAGATATCTTCCTCTCCAGTTGCTTGCAGTTCCATTTAAAATGCAATCACTGTTTATATGCTTTCTAATGCAAAGATGTCTTGGCTGAAAACTTAGCTGAAAGCAGTATGTTTGCATGCAAAACACTGGAGATGGGTTATGAATCTTTAAATATAAAGGTCTAGTCAAAATTTTTCGCGTTCTTAAGGTCAATGAATTACCTCTGCCAGTGAGTGACAGTGGTTGAGATACTGTGGAGTTGCAGCTACAGGGAGGAATGGCATGTGTTAGGAAAGTGTGGCCTCCTTGGGATTGCATTTTGGGCATTTTAACTTCCTCCTTCAGCTACTGGAGAGGAGGGATGAAATGATCCCTCTTTTCTTTGTTCTTACTTTTGACCTTGGAGACTCCATCCATGGTCATTTATTCTGTACTTGGGTTATTTCTAGCTCGTACAGTTACATAAATGCTTGTGCTGGAAGAGTGCAGGGAGTGGGAATACATTGCTCGAAGGCTGGGTCATCTCCTTCTCCCCCTCCTTACAGCAGTGCCAGCTTCAGTGGGATTTGGTTTAGAGTCCTAGAGTTTGGGAAAAGGTGCTACTCTTCCTGCTCTTCCTACTTTTTCTTTTGCAGCGTTTCCTGTGTCTGTGCTCGCCTACCACTCAGTGTTCTCGCAAGCCATGGGCTGAAGTTGGTGTTGTTTTTTGTTTATTTCTGTGTGTATTGTCCGCCCCCAATGTTGCTGGATCCTGCTGGATCTGAATTGTAGACATCCCAATTTTGCTCTATCAACAAGGTGACAGGCAGCACTGGAGGTATCAGAGATACCAGCAGCCTCCGGAAGAATCCCAGCATTCATTAAAATTTTGAACTTGCCTGTCTCTTACCCGCCAAGATTATTAACTCATGTTTTGTAGAGAGATTCTGGAGAAATAAACAAAAAAATGTGGGCTTGCTAAAGGAAGCTTCCTAGGGACGGGTAATTGAGAAAGTGTTTGGGTTTTTTTTTTCCCCCGAATACTTAAAGAATGCGTCTATTCAAGGGGAACGTTCTTGAACACATGTCCTTTCTTTGTAGTTCGCTTTGTGTATTTTGAGTATTTTTCAGTGTGAGATATATTTACAGTTTAATTGCAAACTGATGCTTGACAGTGAAAGTTACTGTAACTGAAGTCACCTATCAGTAACTTAAAGAAGACATTGCAGACTTCTCTGTCTGGGCATCTTCATGAACTGAAGCATGAAAGCATAATCTAGTGGTGTCTAAATATAGAATGTAATTTGTCTAGAACGGCAAATACTGATACCCTCTAGAGATGTGTTTGGTTATTGTCAAGTTGCTCTACGTGTGTATGAGCATGTAGGCAACTCGATTTCTGTATAGTGTTTACAGTATTCTCTTATATTCTAGTTCAAGACAGGTACACACAGAGGAAACAGGAAAAATGGTAGAGAGATTTTTGTCTTCTGGTTGCAGAAAAGCAGGCTGGTTTGGAGCGGGGAGAATGATAAAACTTCCTGAAAAAACAGCAGAGCAGGTAGTGTAGTATGCTATGTGTGCGAAGTTAATTAAATGCTTTGAACACAGAAGGGGAAGTATTAAATGCCTCGTGACTCCCAGGCAGAATGGAATTGGTCCCACAGGTTTGCAAGTGGATCAACATCTTTGAGTATTGAGTCAAAGAAGTTGGTCAGCCCTTTAAGAAATGGAGAATGAGCAGTATGTTTGGTGGGACTGAAGGTGGAGTATGCGAGAGGCGAGTGAATGGCCCCAGCTCTGGAAAACAATTGTATGGGCTCAGTGCTGTTGAGAATGAAGATGGCATACGTGGTCCTCTTAATAGTGAATTATAAAATAATCTCCTGTAGGCCATTGAAGGCAGGAAAACAGTTGTAAAGGATGTTCTAGCCTTTACTTACAAATCTATGCAAGAAAGTGCATTCTATTTAAGCTTTAATTTTAAGAGACGCTAATAAAAATGAATTATACATGGAAAATATTTCTATCCATAACTGAATCTTCTTTTTATTGTGTGTGTGCTTCCACATGTGTGTGTCTTGCATACTGATAAGTGTGGTCTGGTTGCATGTACACCTTATGCTGTTTAAAATCACAGCAACATACAATTTAAAAAAAAAAACAATAACCTGAAGAGGTTATTTGCTACATAAATAACCCTTTTGTCCCTGTAAGTACTTTTTTCAAGTTTAAAAGGGTTATTTGTTTTAATAGGACATTTCGATTCAGAATGATCGTTTTGCACAGCTAAGGTGTAAGTATGCTCAAACCTTGGCTAGTTATTAGCTTTTCTTATTAACAGATAGGAAACTTGCCTGGGGACCTGAGACACTAAATTGACATAATTGCCTTGTGATATGGAGATGGATATTTGTTTTTCCACAGGCTTACCTTTCATGTTGTTGAAAATTCAGTATTGATCCGTTTCCAAAGAGAGAATAGTAAAAAGAGGGGAGAAATCAGACATTATGGGGCTCTACGACCAGGTAATAAAAGGCTCAGGTCAAAGAGTTTGAACTCTAAATACTGTTCATTTTCATTGAGTGACTACCAGGGTCATGATGCAGGATGGTGGCAGGGAAAGAGGCAGAAAGAATAAGGTACTATGTGGAATTGCAGTGATGTATGTTTGCATTTGGTGTAAGCAGTTGGAGCGAACAGGGCTGTAAAGCTACAGTATATGTGGCCATTATGTTTTTCTGAGAGACACCAAGCAGAGCTCCAGTGCAGAAGACTGTGAAATGATTAAAATTCTCACATGGTGGTTAATACGCTTATCATCAGTATCCTTATTTGAGCTTCATAACTGTTAATCACAGGAGGCTGCCTCGTGATTAAGCCCACTGCATTGGTTGTGAATAGCTCTCCTGCTTGAAACGGGAGGAGACAAAAAGATGTGAAGGGATAGCTGGCTGGAAAACGTAGCTGGCAGAGGGCTGAGGTGACAATTGAAGAATCAAACTCTTGCTTAATCTAAGCAGGCACAGAATTAGATTGTAGTCCTGGAAAAAGTCAAGTAGATTGTTAGCATGGCTGAATGCCAGGCTGTTTCTTCTCTCTTTGCTTCGAAAACCATGGTGAAGTTAGAAACATGAGTGAAATGTTAAGTCCTGTGAATAAAATCTCATTCTGTCAGTCCCTATATAGCCGGTATTTCCCATCTGGAATCAGAATGAATGGGTGAATGGTTATTAATATGTAATGAGATCTTACGGAAACAATAGCATTGCGAGCAAAGGAAAAGAGGGATTTAGAGAAAGGAATCATTCATGTGAAAGTTAGGCTCGCCATGCTGGCACGTTAGTGATAATAGGGCAGGCATGGTCCTGAAGGCTTGTGCCAATGTTTTAAAAGATGAAAATAGCAGGATGCTTGGACCATGAAAGCAGGCGCCCTCCTGACATTATGCTGTATCAATTCTCCTGTTCCACTTCCCTGCCTTTTACCATGTTTTCTGATTCCACTGTAAACTGCTTGGGGCAGGGGTCATGCCTTCTATTTGTCTATAAAGTGCTGCTACTTGTGAAGGAACATATTTTGTTGATTGCTAGAGGAACAAGAGCATTAATAACAGGGCCCTGCATGCAAAATTCTTTAAGTCTCTGCAAAAATGTGTTTTTCCCAATCTGTGTTGGAGCTTGTAACCCTTGATTTGTAAAAACTGAAGGTGTCCGCTAGAGAAAGGTTCAGTCTGTACTCAGACCAAGCCGTGTGCTGCGGACAGTCCGGTGTCTGGGCTGGATGGGTGTTGTCTGACCCATTGCCCTTGTGCTGTGTCATGTCATCAGAGCAACCCCACTAGAGCTCTTGTCCCTCCTGGGCCAGGGAAATGCTGGAAAACCTCCTCCCTCTGTGGCACATCACTCTTTCAGTGATTACACAGTGTTCAGTGCGCACTCTATGTTGTACTATACCATTTATTGAACAGGTCCACGACTTTGGCTTGATCACCAAGGAATTCTGAGACTAGTCATTTCTGATGGAGCTCACCCTTAGTGTAGCGACATGTACCTTGCACTCCAGTGCCCAAATAACAATACATTGTGGCTTTGCCTATTGGAAGATGGAGGGTGATTATTTTTTTTTTTAATACAGTTTAACATATTTTTTTCCAAGCTCTTATCACCTAGGGACTGTACTGGGATGGAACCCGAACCTGCTGTACCCAGTCTTAAGCTGATATTGTCTCCTATTAGTGGATGAAGCATATCAAAATGGTTAAGCACCCATCAAAACAAATAATAAATCAAACTAGAAATTTTAAAATGTACATCATGTTAAAACAAATAATAGGCTATCAGGTATTTCCAGGTCAATATTTACACATAGCAGCAAAAAAATGTGTCTGAGCACATTGGGTTTTCAAGTCAGGGTGAAATAGGAAGTGCAGCAGCTGTAGGAGAGAGGCCATGACGGAACATGATGTTCTGTTCTGGGCCTGCCCTTTCTGTTGGTTTGGAGAGGTACAAAGATGGTGTTTTGTCACAAAACTGAAAAGTTTGAGACCCTCTGACTACCCGCTGTGGAGGCATCCATAATGAGTCACAAGTAGTTCCTTGAGGAAAACACCCAAGAGTTTTTGCAGCCTCTTTGCATGTATGTTTCTAAGTCACCAGACAAATGTGGTGCTCCTTGGCATGCCATGGCTTGGCATACGGACCGGTCCAAGTAAAAATCTGTCATGGGAGGAAGTGGCAAAGAGTAAGCAAATGGAGAAAAGGCAAATCAAATTGTTAGGTATTGAGCTTAGGATATAAAAGGGATAGGGTTACTTCTTAGTTTGCCAGTCTTGCTCAGATGATTTTGCCATACAAGCTTTTCTGGTGCTGTTTCATCAGTAGCATCACACAGCATCTGCGGCTATTTGCAGACTGTGTTAAATTTGTTTCCCAAACAACTTTTGCTGACCCATAATGGACACAAATAGCCAACTAATATATACCTAGGAGAATATGTTAATGGTGCTCTTAATTGCCTCTTGCATTGCTGCATTACTTGTGTGATATCTTCAATTCTTCCAGCACCTTCACAGGTGTCTGCCACATTGCCCATCTGCAGGGTGGCATTTCCCTTGCATGCCTGAACCATGTGTGTCTGAGAGAGGGCACTGGAGGCTCTGCAGGTAGACAGGAGCTCTAAATCCATGCTCAAATAGAAAGGGTAGAAAACAGGTACGTGTGCTTATTTAAAAAAAAAAAAAAAAAAAGTCATTCTTTTGATACAGCTCTCAGATTTCAGCTGCCCTGCCCTTCATCCCTCGATGGATGGCACATTCAAAACCTGTCAAGATTGCATGAGCTTCCAAGGTCATTTCTACTTCTAAGGCCAAAAGGCTTTTCACAGTTGCACAGGTGAAGCTATGGTGGATTTCAGGTGTTTCAGAAAAGCTTTATGGAATGGGATTTCAAGAGCTGGATCTTAAGTATAACTGAACAAAACAGATAGCAAGGTGGTAGGTTGGCTCTTCAAAGTGTTGATGTGTGTGTCTCGCACCCAAACCAGCAAGTGAAACAGATTCAAGAATTAAAATGCACAATATATACCCAGAAGCGGAGGAAATACAGATGCATAACTGTGTAACAAGGACTGCTTCTTGTAAACAGGGTGGCATGAGGGCAAAGATGCTAATTAGGCATGCAAATTGAATTTCCAAGGATTTTAGAGCAGCAAAGATATCTGAAAGCAAGCCTTGATTTTCTAGAGGATAGCATGGATGACTTGCCTATATTAGTTATCAGGATGCCTCTAGGAATTTAGATTTAGTAGAGTTCAGAGCTTCTGAGGATCATGAGGGGATGTGACAGGGAGAAAGTGACAGGGTCTCAGATGGGCCCCTACTGAAAGGGCGGGTATGTCCTACACACTCAGAGTTTATGAAAAAAAAAAATCAAAAAAACTTGTTTAATTTTTTTTTTAATGAAACGTTTATGGCTTAGTTGGTGATTGATGTTATTCTAGCTCTCTCACCCTCATCAGTGCTTTGCCAGACTGTTAAACTCAGCTGAGTTACTTGCATGAAGCTGTAATTGTGGGTTCTAACTAGAGGCACACCTTACCTGTGGTTTAAAGAAATCGCAGTATTTATAACTTTCTGAAGGCCAGCAGCAACTAGGAGAGTCTCAGCTACAGTGATCTGTCACTGTCGTTACCTTCCCATTCGTACAGAGCCGTGAGAGAGGGCTATTAATCATCCTGTCTGAGGCCTGGGAGCACATGGGAATGCATGGAGAATTACCATAGCTTCTAAACAGTCAACACAGCAGGCTCTGACAGTTGCTCCCTGCTTCAGGTCTGAAGGAATGACAAATTCATCAAAGTCGCTGTGTTTTCTTTCTCTGCACCCCTTTTTCCTTCTAGGCTGGTGTCAGACCTGCCACCTTTTCTTGCCTTGAGAAGACAATCAGTTCCTTGCTGAATCCCCTCCAGGAGCAGTTAGTGTGGCACAAGAGCTAGTTTTGGCAGGAGGGACTACGGCATGTTCGGGTTTGTTGTAGGCATGGGCATTGAAGCAGTGCTGGTGAGGAAAGAGGCCCGTTTCCTCCTATATCTTTAAGGAACCACGGGGGTAGGATGAGAGCTGGTGCTGGGGGTGAATGTGCCAGGTTATTTTCAATGTAGTGGCTGGTAATCTGCTGGTAACCTTTAGGCTGGAGTTAGGGTTTGGTAAGGTTAAGTTTTGAAAACACAAGAGCGAGACTTTGTGTTTCTTGCTAAACCTTCCGTGGTTCTCAGCTTTAGGATACAGGTTGAATTGGGAAGAAGAGTTGAGTTAAACTTTGTTAGTGAAGTCAGCCATGATTAGTTATTTGTGCATTTATTACATTGGCATTATTGTTACTGTTAGGGCTTGTTAAAAGAGGATGAGCAATTGTAAAGGTAACAGGTCCCAGAGCTGTGGTGTGGTCTGGCTTTGGCATGCTCAAATAACTTTTTTTTTTTTCCATTTTTTGCAGGTAATAATCACTGGATTGTGTTTAATGTTTGAAATTTTTTGTACAATTTCAGGTGAGGGAATTGTTTGGTTTCTGTCCAAGTCTTACATTGTTTGCTAGGGTGGGTGAGGAGATGGCTGGCAGCCATGAATGTCACATTTATACATGAATGGCATTTGTTTTCTTATTCCAGACAAAATTCAGAGTTGTGGTTGAGAAGATGAGGGCTTGTGGGGTATAAAAGGGATAAGCAGTTCAATATAATTTTGAATCCTGCATGGATCACATTGGTAATGTGAATGTTGGTGACATCAAACACAAATGCCTTATGTATCATTTTGTAAAGGTATAGGTGATTTAGGTCTAATTAGGAGCTGGATTCATATTCAAGTAAGAGAAAAGGTATGATAAAAGAAGCAAGGTGAAGTTTGTCGACCACCTCCCCCCTTTCTCCTGCCCTCCCCCAATAGGGTAGGGAGAAGAGGGAGAAAAAGGAAAATAAACCTTGTGGGTGGAGGTAAAGACAGTTTAATAGGTAAAGCAAAAGCTGTGCATGCAAGCAAAGCAAAACAAGGAATTCATTCACTGCGTCCCATCGGCAGAGAGTTGTTCAGCCATCTCCAGAAAAGCAGCGCTCCATCGTGCATAATGGTTACTTGGGAAGACAAAATGCTGTAACTCTGAACATGCCCCCCTTCCTCCTTCTTCCCCCAGCTTTATACGCTGAGCATGACGTCATATGGTATGGAATAGCCCTTCGGTCAGTTGGGGTCAGCTGTCCCAGCTGTGTCCCCTCCCAACTTCTTGTGCAGTCCCAGCTGAATTGCTGCTGGGGGGGGATGAGGAGCAGAAAAGGCCTTAACTCTGTGTAAGCACTGCTCGGCAATAACTAAAACATCTCTGCATTATCAACACTGTCTTCAGCACAAATTTAAAACACAGCCCCATGCTAGCTACTATGAAGAAAATTACCTCTATCCCATCCAAAACCAGCACAGGGAAACACTTTTGTTGTCAAAGGCATGTAGATTATGATTAATTTTTTTGCAGGTTTTGTTTCACCTATTTAACAGAAAGGCAACCGACTCCACAATGAAGTCCCAATTTTCAAAACATATCAGCTGCATAGCGTTCATTGCACGTTATGAAGAGGATTTCACCAATCTTGGAAGAATTGAAAAGATAAAAAATACCTCACAGAATCACAGAATGGTTTGGGTTGGAAGGGACCTTAAAGATCATCTAGTTCCAGCCCCCCTGCCATGGGCAGGGACACCTCCCACGAGACCAGGCTGCTCAAAGCCCCATCCAGCCTGGCCTTGAACACTTCCAGTGATGGGGCATCCACAACTTCCCTGGGCAACCTGTTCCAGTGTCTCACCACCCTTACCGTAAAGATTTTCTTCCTGATATCTAATCTAAATCTACCCTCTTTCGGTTTGGGGCCATTACCCGTGTCCTGTCATTACACTCCCTGAGAAAGAGTCCCTCCCCATCCTTCCTGTAGGCCCTTTTTAGGTACTGGAAGGCTGCTATAAGGTCTTCTCGGAGCCTTCTCTTCTCCAGGCTGAACAACCCCAGCTCTCTCAGCCTGTCCTCATAGCAGAGGTGCTCCAGCCCTTTGATCATCTTTGTGGCCCTCTGCTGGATCTGTTCCAACAGGTCCATGTCCTTCTCATGCTGAGGACTCCAGAGCTGGACGCGGTACTCCAGGTGAGGTCTCACGAGAGCAGAGTAGAGGGGTAGAATCACCTCCCTCGACCTGCTGGCCACGCTTCTTTTGATGCAGCCCAGGATGTGGTTGGCTTTCTCAGCTGCAAGTGTGCATTGCTGGCTCATGTTGAGCTTCCACCAGCACCCCCAAGTCCTTCTGCTCAGGGCTGCTCTCAAGCCATTCTCTGCCCAGCCTGTATTTGTGACTGGGATTGCTGTGACCTAGGTGCAGGACCTTGCGCTTGGCCTGGTTGAACTTCATGAGGTTTGCACAGGCCCATCTCTCAAGCCTGTCAAGGTCCCTCTGGATGGCATCTCCTCCCTCCAAGCATGTCGACCGCGCTACACAGCTTGGTGTCATTGGCAAACTTGCTGAGGGTGCCCTCAATCTCACTGTCCATGTCGCTGGCAAAGATGTTAAACAGCACTGGTCCCAGTACTGACCCCTCAGGAACGTCACTCATCACTGGTTTCCATGTGGACATTGAGCCATTGACTGCAACCCTCTGAGTGTGGCCATCTAGCCAGTTTCTTATCCACCGAGTGGTCCATCCATCAAATTCATGCTTTTCCAATTTAGAGACCCGGATGTTGTGTGGGACAGTGTCAAACACTTTGCATAAGTCCAGGTAGATGACATTGGTTGCTCTTCACTTATCTACCAATGCTATGGCAACATCATAGAAGGCCACCAAATTTGTCGGGCACGATTTGCCTTTGTTGAAGCCATGCTGGCTGTCACCAATCACCTCCTTATTTTCCATGTACCTTATCAGAGTTTCCAGGAGGATCTGCTCCATGATCTTGCCAGGCACAGTGGTGAGACTGACCAGCCTGTAGTTCCCTGGGTCTTCCTTTTTTCCCTTTTTGAAAATGGGGGTTATGTTTCCCCTTTTCCAATCAGTGGGAACTTCACCAGACTGCCACAACTTTTCAAATATAATGGAAAATGGCTTTGCAACTTCATCCACCAGTTCCCTCAGGACCCGTGGATGGATTTCATCTGGTCCCATGGACTTAAGCACCTTTAGGTTCCTCAGATGGTCTCTAACATGATCTTCTCCTACAGTGGGTGGTTCTTCATTCTCATAGACCCTACCTTTGCAGTCTGCAACTTGGGTGGTGTGGTTGGAGCCCTTGCTGGTGAAGACCAGGACAAAAAAGCCATTCAGCACCTCAGCCTTCTCCATATCCTGAGTGACCAGGTCTCCTGTCTCCTTCCTGAAAGAGGGCCCACGTCTTCCCTAGTCTTGCCTTTACCCCTATGAAACAGTAGAAATTGTTTTATAAGATGAAGCTTTACAAACTGTAGATTAAAGGTCCCAGAAATACGAGAAATTAATATTAAACTTTAGCATATTTATGTTTCTGTCTGATCTGAATTGTTGTTCATATGGCTTGATATCCATGAAGCTCTATATTTCATAGAAACTTTTGCTGTAAATTACTTTTTCATAAACAGTTTTCATTCCTGGCAAGCAAGGATACATCAGAAGCTTTCTCATAAAAACAAATTTATTACTTATCATACTGCTGTATTGGTTTAAAGAGATTAAAAAGTGAGTACATGACATGATTAACAATTTAATTGAGTGTAATAGGAAGCCTGATGCTTTCTAGTTCCCTGCCTCATTGCTGCTTGCTCTTGTGCTTTACGAGGCTTTTTAGTTATTATTGTAAAGATCAAATCATACTTATTGTTTCAGCAATATCCGTTAATTTTGCTTTTACGAAAGCTTAAAAAAATCTTGGAGCCTTAACGAATGTGTTGAAGTGAAATACGGTGGACTGCTTTTAGGCCACTACTCAAAGTATTACTCATCCTATTTTTTTAATACAGCACATTTTTGAAGCATTACTGCACAATTATTTGTGCCCTGTTTATATAGTTATGATATTTGTGTATATGTGGTGTGTTATTTCCAGCAGGTAGCATATGACCAATGTCTACTTTGAAGGCCCTGACTTTCGTTAACATCTACAAACCAGAGGAGAATACCCTTCTTGTGTTGAAAGGTTTCAGAAGAGGCAAAAGCAGACTTTCCCCTATGCTTTTACGTCTTTCAGAAAGTCTCCTTTGGTGCCAACTAGTCTCCTTTTCTAGTTTTTCTGAAAAATTCACGTTGATTTGCTGCTAATGAATTAACCTTACAGTACTAAAAACATGTAAAGTTTTGGAAAGTGTTTCAAAAATTCCTTACCAGCCTAATGAGCTGGGAAGCCCCAGTCTTCTCCACTCATTTTGGGGAAGTCTCTGCGCCAGTGTTAAATTCGGCTGCGATACCTGCGCTTCCTCAGGGTGCTCAATAAGCTGTTCCTAAACCCACAGATGATGAGAAACCGTATTTGAGCTAAGCCATAATAAAACCTGCCCATGCACATGCCTATGCATTCTCATATCGTTTTTCTGCGGGGAGGGACAACATATGTCTCACACTGAGGTTGCTAGAATGACAGTTTTCTTTCTTTTCTTTCTCACACAATGTAATTTTGTAAGATTCAAGACATTAGTTTGCTCTATAATGTAAACATGTAAAATAGCCTTTCGGCATTCCTCTCTTACAGCGTGATATACAGCACAGCGCAGAAAAAGAGGGGCATTGTCTCTGTAGAGCCCCCCCCCCTTTTTTTTTTTTAATAACATAGCAAAATCTATGGGCTGAATTTGAAAACTGCTAAGGATGATGGCAGTTTTTCCTCTGGCTCTGAGCCATGCCTTTTGGCACCATCATTGTTAAGGGATCTGCAAGTGCTGGCTGGAAACACAGAAAAATCATCACAATTTAGAATCTTCATGAAACGTATGAAGCCTTAGACTTTCTGGTTGATTCCAGGTACAGAGTTGAAAGTTCATGTGTCCCTGCAGAGCGCACAGGCGGTGCCCAAGGGTTATGTTCAGGCGTAGGGGTTTTTTGTATATTCAGGTAGGGTCTGTAGAGGACCTACAGAGCAGAGGAGGGAAGGTGGGTGTGTAGGTATGTTAGTACAGCAAACGGGATCATGACTGAAGAGAGGTAAGTTGGATTACTTTGCATCTTCCCTGGAAGACATGATTGAATTTATTCTCTTGAATGCAAATCTTCTTTAGTTATATTTTTGGTCGACATATCTCAACTTTTGTCTTATGGGAGATGAAGGCACCCAAAGAGTGTCTGCTCTGGTCACAGGCAAAGCAGAAAAACTTTTTTCTAATGGGAATGCTGGATTTCACCATTGGAGACTCTGCTGGGCAGAGTGAGTTCTGGCAGGACACTTCACACGCCTCTGCCACCTACTGAAGCACTAATGGAAAACAAACATCTGCTGCTTGTTCAACAGCTCTTGCAAGTTAGTGTGAGGTAATGGGAGAAAGATAGTTATAGGTAGGTGCTTTCTCAATGAGGCTTCAGCTTTCTCTGGTGGAAGGAGTTAGGTATTCATCTCTGCGCACGCAGTACCCAGGGCTTCTGCAGCACCTTCTGCAAAGCCTACCTGTTAATACCAGAGAAGTACTAACTGATTTTTGCTCATCGTTAGTCTCCAAAACAGTAATTGGCAGACAGAGCTTTTGAAAAGGAAGCTTTGGAGGTCCATTTGTTTTATAAAATGTGCAGTAGCATTTCTTCTCCTATTAAACCAGCCTAGGATTTTGGGGTCATGTTGAAATGCAGTGTGGTGTAAGTTGATGCTTCTTTCCACACAATAGCTCTCTGTTGCAAGCTGTCCTCTGCCAAGTGGCTTAAATGTTGTGTTTGTGAGTCTGTCTTGTAAAGCTGGTAGAGTATGGTATCTTCCTGAGAGATTCTGCTCTCTTACTACGTGTGTGTATTTTGGTTTTGTTTTTAATGAGAGTTGGGGATTTTGAAATCGATGGTGCCAGAGTAATTTCTGCTTACCAGAGGTAAGGCAGGGTATTGGCATATCTGACTGTCTAAGCTAGCTGCTTAAAAGACAAGCAAGTTGGGGACCATAGAAGGAGTTGCATCTGTTTAAAAATGAGAATGGCTATCAAATGCCAGAGGTATCAGAATGACTTATGTCATGCTCAGCTTGGAAAGGTCTTTGCTGTAATAATTAAGATTTCCATCTTTCTATGCAAATGGTAAGTTTGAGCTGGTGTAGAAGATCTGACTTAGTCTGTTCGAATTTGACAACCAACAGTGATTAATGTTTTCCTAATAAATTTAGCAAACTGTGAGCAAGCAAACTGTTTGAAGGACTGGAGTTCTCTTAGAGCGTTGCAAATACCAGGCTGTGATTACTTTGTAAAACTTCTTCAGCTAGTGTCAGTACTGATGGAAATGCTTATTGTAGGTGTTCCTGAATTATATTTTACCTAATCTATGGTCTCTTTTTAAACTAAATCAAAAGATGGCCTAAATGAGGAAAGCAGCTGTGTGTGCGACTACACATTGGAAGTGGCCTGAGCAATTTGCAAGGCGAAAATATTTGAGTTTTGGACCTTGCCTTGTTGCAAGCAAGTCACGTAATTTCGCTGGTACTTCCTAGCTTATAAAAGACAAAATGAAGTAGAGGAGATAATAAATATTTTGCTGACTACCCAAGTGTAAGAATGTTTATTGAGTGAATGTGTGTGAAGTCACTGAGACGGAAACCGTATGGAAGTCATTGTGTTATTAGGGTTGTCATTATTAATAACTGTTGACTAGAACTGCCCTTTCTGATGATCTATTCCTTTATCCAAAGAGAAGGTTCTAACTGGGAAGAGGGAAGAGAACTGGAATTTATATCCACAGAAGCATAATACTAGTGACTTTAAAGAAATGTTGTCAAATTCTGGGCAGGCAGCACTGCCTGATTGGGGAACGCAAGGGCATTAAATTCTGCAATTACACCAGAGATCATTTTGCAGAGGTAATGTTCAGCTTCTACAGAGCATCTATCATTGCTAGAATAAATAGCGAAAGAAAAAAAAGTCTTGCTTGTCTGCGAGTTATTATGGAAATTAGTCAACGGGAGGAGTTGTGCTGCTGACAAGAGAGCACTAGCTCTTCCTGGACCAAGTCCTGCAGCGCTCACTCAGGCAAAGATCCTTCCCAAAACAGGATGAAATAATGATCCCATTGGAGTCAACGGCAGATTTCCTGCTGATATTGGTAGAGGCAAGATTTCACCCTGTGGCTGTTGGAGAAGTACTTGGAAATTTCTATATGGAAATGTAGGAAGGAAGAAAAGAAGGAGCGGTGCTTGCACAGAGGAAGTTGTACTGCATGGAAGATAGTAACCTACCTTTTCTCAGGGTATAAAGTCTGTATCACCAATAGATGTAACTGTAATGGAGGGTTTTTTCCCTTGCTGTTTTCTCTTTTATGCTGCAGGACCTACCTTTTCCTAGGTAGTGCGAGTGACTCTGTACTTGGCAGGATTATGCTTCTTCAGCTCTGGGGTGACTTCATTCAGACACGGTAAAACATGAAACAGGTTTTCAATCCTTTCCAGCTTGCAGACCTGTAAGAGCTCTCCAGCAGGAGAGGCAGATGTGGATAGTGATGGTGAGCTTCCTGCAGCAGGTTTACTTTTCTTAGTAACTTCTTGTGAACTCACAAGAAGTAGTCCATGAGGTCTGCGGAGCGTGCATGGAAGGGGACCTGCTACTCCCCCATGTGCCGAGCATGCCCCTGAAATGGATTGTCAGGCACATTATGGCCCAAAGCCTACAGACACCAAAGCTGAATAAAGGAGGGGCAAATTATGTTAGCATTGCCCCTTTCGAGAGAGAATTATAAGTTACTTCTATGCATCTCCTAAATTCAGGTTTTCCTTCATTTGTGCAAGTAGGAAACTGTTTACATAATCCCCTAAATTGGACATGTTGATCTGAAAGGTCCCTTCCAGCCTCGGCAGTTCTATGATTCTGTGTACGTTACTCAATGTATACATGATTTAGCAGTGTTAGCATGCCATCGAATAAGTGCAGTGTAAAAGAATGATTTTTATGCTGCACTGAAAATTGTAATTTGAACAGGCAAACATTATTGCCTGACCATAAAAGAGGAAATAGGGTGGTGACAAAGTTACATTCACAGTGCATGAACATACTGAGCAGTGGCCTGTTTTCCTAGTGTGTCTTTTTATTTAAAAGCAACAACTAATACAAAAACCCTAGAGAAATTTGCATTTTAAATGGTTCCTGTTTGCTATGGAGGGCATGATTTAATTTTGTTTTTTAAGTGGCGGTTTTTATTTGTCGGTGTCAGTGCCTGGTGGAAGATGACTAGTCTGAGGTTTTGATTGTGGATGCTGTTTTAGAAGTATTGGTGGAAGCCCTCTGCCTTGCACGTTGAATTTTTTCTGCTGGGAAAAGCAGGAGTAATGCAAATGTAGCTCAGATGGATTCGGGGAATCAAAGGAGCTTATTCGAGGACTCTTGGTGTCTCAAGCTTGAATGTGCAACCTCCCGTTCTGAACGCAGGGTCAGCTGCCATCCACAGGCCCTGTACTAGAGAACTGCTCGCTAAGTAGTTTCTGAGTAGTTTCCTTGGCCAGCTGCAGGTTTTCTGGCACAACACCTTATCATAGCCTTGAATTTATCCTGTTATAATTGTTAGATCTGTTTTATCCAGTGGAAATTCAAAAGGAAAACTATGAACTGCAGTTGTTCCATCCCGCAAGCACCTGTTGTGAAGCCTGAGATGATGGATTTGGTTGAGTTTTCTTTACGCTTGCTGGGCCAAATCTTCAGCTGTTGTTTACATTTCAAAGAAGGTTGTCTAAAACCAGAACCTCTCCTTGTGTATGGGTGCTGCTAGCTTTAATTCACTCCAGAGGTGCTTTAATCTACTTCAGTGTTCGTTGGTATTAACTGCAGCACACTTATTACCTTGCAAAAGCTGTTATAAAGCTACTGCATTGTGCAATCCAATGGGCTAGATAGATAGCTTTCCAGCACTCACCCTTTCCTTTGGTTTAGTTATTGCAAGTGCAGCTCCTCTCTGGAAACTCTCTCTGTAGAAATCCTATGGTAGCATACCAGGGTTGTGTCCTCACTGCCAGCTGGATTCAAATACACTGTACTGACAGGTCACCTGCAACCTCTGCAGAAGTTGAAGTCAGACCAGTTTCATGTTGTCATCGCCCCCACTCCTTTTTTTTTTTTTTTTTTCCCTTCTTAATTTCAGCTGACTTGGCCATTTTCGTCAGTAACAGATTGGGCCAGCCCATGCTGACCTGTGCCATCGGTACGGCAGGAGGCTGAGGCTGGCTCTGGTGAGCATTTGCCCATGTTGCAGCCGGCCTCGTTAGCTGTTAGACGAGGTGCTCCACTCCCAGGGGTGGCACTTGGCTTGAGCTGCCAGGGCCAAAGCAGCCAGGAGCAGCCGTGGAGCCGGTCTCATGGACAAAGCTGAAACATGCATTCATTACATTCTTCTTGATATAGGCAGCATAATTTTTTGCAGTTGGCTTGCTTTCTTCACTGTAAGACATTGTGTGTACAGACAGTTTCTTTCTGTCACATGGAGGGGTAAAAAAAAAAATGTGTGAAGGCCTATGTGAGTATCCTTCCAGTAATAGCAGCCGGTATTGCTGTGTCCCCTTTTAGGAATGACAACATAGGGAGTTAATTTACAGGAGATACTTGGCACCTTGCACTGTTAACTTCTTTGGCTTGTGTCCTACAAGTGACAGGAGGTGGGGAAACATCAGAGGCTGGATAGGGCCTATATTTCTTTACCTTTTACAGAGCACAAACCGTATATTTTAGCTGTTTACCTGTAGAGAGAAAGTTACCACTTGTGCGGATCCCTTTAGGTGATCAGACAGCTTGTCTGTACAGCTGGGAGCACAGAGGCCAACGGATTGCATTAAAAAGGATGGCAGAGTGAAAATAGGCAGATATTCCTAAAGGCTAAGGTCTGGTTTTCTTTGCTTGAAAGGAAGGGGCAGTTTTCTGTGTTTTGTGACACTAGGTTATTCCGAATGCTTATTCTCTCTTGCCCTGTAGGGCTCAGCAATGACCACCTGCATTTTGTTGTAGTGGGTTCTCACCTAGAAGTTGATAAAGACCCAGGCCAGTGCCTTTTTCCATAGGTGTCTTGTCCCCACAGCAGTGTCACGCACATCACGTGGCTCCTGGTAAAACTGACGAAACTGTTGATTTTTCATGGGAATATGATTAGGCCCAGATGACCGAAGTCCTCGTTTGAGACTTGTACAGCAGAACTCCATGTATCTGGACCACTTGCATCCTGAATATAACTTCTGAAATGAGGAAAGCTATTGTCATGCATATGTTTTTGTAAATTGGCCTCTCATATAAATTTTTTTTTTTTTGTAAATCCAGCCAAAAAACCCCAGTGAACTCAAGTGAATGGGAATTAGTGGGTGATGCTGAAGGAGGCTGGGGCATCACCCTGAGGAGGTGATAGGGGTGGAGGTAGTCAGCTCCACAGGGTCAGGCTGCAGCAGGACTGTGAGCAGAACCCATTGCTTGTGTCAGTAGGAGTTTCTGTTTTAAATCTAGTGGAAGGGTTTCACTTAGGGGAATGAAATACTGTCCTAAAAACTGCTTTAAAAACTTCCAGTATTTGATGGAGAGGGTTGCTCTTTCAGCCGTTGAGTACAGTGTTGTAGAGCTCTGCTGCTGGGCTTAGATTTTCTTTAAACTTTTTTTTAGAAGGGTTGTTGTGCACTGTTAAATTCTGCAGGATTTTTCTGTTTCGGGAGAATTGCAGAGTTTTATCTAGTCTTCATTAAAAGGAAGTGTTTTAGTTCATGACTTGGAATTGGTCTTGATTTCCATAGAAGTATAAGAATACAAATAGCATGCAAGTGCAATTAAAAGCCATGGAAGGACAAATCCAAGCAATTTATTTTCCTGAACATATTTGGAAAACAGAAGGAAGGGATCTGTGAATTTTTAAATTTGAAGCAATATAAGAAAGACCTTGAACTTTCAATCAAACAAGCATGTAATTAAATTTCTCCCTGCTCCATAATTTTCTATTGTACCCTTGTTACCTTTTTTTGTCATATCTATTTGCATCTTCTCAAATCCAAAATATCTTAATTTGAATAAAACAAAAGCCTATTCATGCTGGTACTATTCATGTGGTTTAATTGGTTTACAAAATACAAATGTTCTTTGAAAGAAACTGGTTTGATTTCAAGAGGCTGGTAGCTGTCCGTCATATGTGGTCTTTCTGCTCACAAAAGACGAAGGAACAGAACTAGACATAAATGGGCTTGCTTCAGTTTGCTTTGTTTCTGCTCCTGCTTTGGCTGAGCTCTCGCTGTTGCTCAGTGAATACAGTAGGAAAATATTCTTAGAGTTGTAGCTAATTGCAGAAATGAAAATAGTTTTCCACACGTTAATTTCAAATGGAGAACTGAAAATACTTTTGAAATGCTCCACTTTCCTGTTCTAGGTAATATGAGCATGATCTTAAAGACTGCAAAATTCATTATGCTCTTGGAACACCTGGATGGGCTGTGTTACAGTGCAAGAGGTAAGAGTGATGTATACCAATGTCAGTTGGAGTTAGGATGAGGTTCCAGATTATTTTGATATTTATGTCATATGTAAGAGAGAGTGGGTAGCTGTGAAAAAGTAGTATGTTGCATTCCGAATTAATTACATCTAATTCAATTTGAATTGAAATAGAAGTAAGAGTTAGTTGAATTTTAGTTAGTTGAATAATTTCTGATTTCATACGGAATAATCTATGAAGGAATGATTTTCTAATGTGGACGAAGATTTTTCACTGCATGGGTCTCGATAAAGGCCAGGTGGAGCAGGTGCCACAGGCGAGCATTGGGCAGGCACCTGTGTCGCTCTGTTGTGATCGGGGAGGAACCGCAGTGTTTGAGCGCAGAGGTAGGATCTGTGCTGGGTCACCGCCGGAGTAGCAAAGACTTTGCAGGATTAAGCTTCAAGTCAACAGGGCTAATGGGAACTGAGTTTGAAAATAACTCCTTGTCTAGGTGTGGGTTTCTGTTTTGGAAAAATCACGGCCTTTGGGTGCATCTGAATATCATCATTGCAGGCATCTCCAGTGATCCCATTGCAGATGTGTTTGTAGTGGAGGGGGGCTCTTACCCCTCAGAACACACTTCTTGGCCAGCCCCAGGGCATCCTGCCGTGCGGTGGCCCTGCAAGCAGAGGCTGAGCCTCTGCATCTGTCCCCAGGCAACATCTCTGGACACCCGGCCCCCTCTGAAAGCTGGGAAGTTATTCCCTGCACTGCATCTGCCCTGGTTATCTGGCACAGATCTCTGCAATACCTTTTCTGTGACTGCAGGTGTGGGAGGAACAGCCCTTGGTGTCTTTCTGTAATAGCTCTTCCTTGGCCAGAAGAGGAAAATATTCTTTCTGTCAGTCTCTGCTCCCAGCTGAACAGTCACTTCTTGGGGTACCTGGGAAAAGGAGGAGAGGAATGCAGCCCTGCAGGCTTTTCCATCGAGGGAAGGACCTTGATGGAAATATCGCTATTATACAGCAGCAGCTGTATAATAACAACAGGTCAGTACAGCACAAGCTGAACACCCGTGTGCAGGATGTCTGGTACAATGTGAGCGCAAACCAAGGAATTAATGTAGAAAAATGTCAATCAACTCATTAAACTGATCCAGGGATCTGACTGGAGAATTATATATTCTTCTGCAGAAAGAGCAGCATTTTATGGTATGGCTAGTTACTAGTCTATTTAAATGTGTTGCATGTTCTCCAATGCAACCCTGCAGGGACCATCGGCTGAATAATACTCGTTTTTGGGGTGCATCTGAGAATGTGGGAACATGTGCAGTGTATTTCAGGGAGGCTGCCTGCCACTGGGGCATCTTTAGTGATGTCAACTCCTCATCTATGTGCCTTCATGAGACTATACCCAACGTTTACAGGCTAAACTCAGAAAGGGAGACATGGGGAGCTGTCAGTCAAATCTCTCTAGCTGTCAGTATAGTTTACGTTTAAGCACAGACTGAAGGGCATAAGACGGGGCATTACTGGCAAAGTAAATCAAATCATGGTTGGCAACAGGTTGCAAATGCTGGAGAGAACTGAGAATGAACGGGCAATGGAATTATAAAGCAGAGGGAAGCCTCTGAAGGATACAAAGATCATAAAAATGGAAAATACTGGTTATTGGCAGGAATAATCTGAACTCATATTGTGTTACCTCAATGGGAAAGTGCTTCGAATTCAAAAGAAAGTTTTATTCACAGCTTAATGTGGTGGTAATAGGAGAAAAGAAAAATATATTTGCACTGTCAGTTGTTGCTCTGTATCTCCATGAGTTCTGAGGCTACTTTAAAGAAAATATTACCTCTACTGAACTGCAGATTAATTAGTCAAACTAATGAATAATTCAAGTCTTGAATTTACCCAAAGCATCCCTTCTCAGTTTATATACTTTGCTAATAGGAAAAGAGAAGACCAGCTTTTTGTTGCAATTTGAAGTTTTTCAAAGCAAAAGCCTCAGTTTATGCTTTGCGAAGATGAACTAGATCAGGAATTCATGGTGATGGATTTAGCAACCTGCTGAATAGGCAACCGTTTACCATCTAGTGCTTCTGTTGTACAAGAGATTCATTAGCTGAACCTCATTTAAGGCGTTTATCTCTCTTGACTTTCACAGAAGAAAAAAGATGTTACAACGATTATTTTTTTACTTTTGCTTTATTTGCCACATAAAGTGGCTTACTTCACCTTTTCTCTTTTTATAAAAAGCAGAAATCAGCCTGGAGTGCTTGATCGGTATAGATTATAGAAGTATTTTATAGTGATGGAAGTAGAGTAGAGTTGCTTGCTTGATATTTACTGATGGTAGGAAGAGCTGATTGCATCTGGTCATCTGCACGGGTGTAATAAATACTGTGTATGCCTATGGGAGAACTGGAAGGACGCAGGTCTGTACCCAACCCAGAATGCCAAGGCGGCTCTGCATTACGCAGCTGCTGTCAGCTGCTGATAATCTCTGAGCACCTTTCTGTCTGTTTTCCCTTAATACGCTGCTAACTCACATGAGCTTAAGAGGCAGTGAGTCAGGGGGTGAGTGCTTCGGGGGTGAGTCGGCCTGTCCATCTGCCCCAAAGGGCTGGCTGGGGAACATGTCCCCCTCCTCTCCTTGAACCAGCGCACTTTCTTAGGTGGTGAAGAAGGGGCTCTAGCAGGGTCGTTTCCTTGTGGTTGTGAGTGAGGCCACTGTGCCTTCTGGGGAGAAAAAGAACGGGCCAGCTAGGTGAAAAAAAAGATCAGATTTGGCTCAAATACTGTGACTGCTGAAGAGGAGCCAATACCATGTCTAGGACTCTGTTGAGCTGTGGAGGCTTTGATGACCAAGGAGACCTTATAGCAGCCTTCCAGTACCTAAAGGGGGCCTACAGGAAGGATGGGGAGGGACTCTTTATCAGGAAGTGTTATGATAGGACATGGGGTAACAGCTTCAAACTGGAAGAGGGGAGATTTAGATTGGATATCAGGAAAAAAAATCTTTACTGTAAGGGTGTTTAAGCACCGTAACAGGTTACCCAGGGAAGCTGTGGATGCCCCATCCCTGGAGGTGTTCAAGGCCAGGCTGGATGGGGCTTTGAGCAGCCTGGTCTAGTGGGAGGTGTCCCTGCCCATGGCAGGGGGGCTGGAACTAGATGATCTTTAAGGTCCCTTCCAACCTGAACCGTTCTGTGATTCTGTGACCTGAACCTCTGGTGCTTTGGGTAAAATCTACCTTCTGAGGTGGGTAATGAGTGTAATTAGTAATTCATGCAATCAAATAAGTCTGTCCCTGGACAGCTTTTGGGCTGTCTTCTCTGCAGAATGAGGAATTTCGGAGCCCACTGTGTGGCTGGAGCCAACTGCTGCACAAGTTCATCCTGCAAAGGACAGGGATGGCTGGCACTGATGGCATGACTTAAGTTTTAAGTATTGATCTGTAAGGGTAAATTTTGCTTCTGAAAAGCTGGTAACCACCCTGGGTTCATTTGTAACTTCATGAGTGCTGGGGGGGGGGAGGGGGGACTTTGGTGGCTGGAGAGGGCCAGTGAAAAGCTGTGTCTTTCTGCCGCTTCTCTGAATGAGGCATGTACAGAGTAGTGCTCTGCAGAGCAGTGAGGAGTAGGCTTTGCACATCTGAATTTGATTTGACCACTGCTGATGAAAAATGGTTAATAATACTGTCACTGCTCAGTCTTTTATAAGACCATTCAGAGCCAGCTTTCAGACATCTTCTAAAAGCCCTTTTCTGGTGCAGACAGGTTTGCAGGAACATAAGACATTCTTGTTCCCTAAAGGTTTTCCTACACCTGCTTAAGTATAGTCCTCTGATGTTATACAGTTGCTATGGAAATAAATGACATCACAGTCTGGGGAACATGGCTTCATATGAGAAATCAATAAACTAGAGCAAATGAATTGTCAGATGGCTGTGCTTCCTGTCTTACTAACATGGAAAGAAGGAGGTGGATGGGTAATGAGAAAGTGATAAATAATTTTTAAATTTTTTTTTCCCAGGGAAATATGTGTTTTCTAAGCCAAATGTCTGTCAGTTCTTCTAGACTTAAGAAGAGCTATCAGTAATGCCCTTAAAGAGGTACAGGGAATTCAAGTCAGGGAGTTAGTAATTTCCCACTAGTTGCATCATGTCTTGTGTTCCAGTTATTTCCATTTCATTTTCTGTTTTTGGTACCAGTTGGACAGTAGAATACCTTAAAAGGAGCTGGGAGAGATGTAGTCAAGTCACTCTGTGAGATAATTGGGACTCCTACAAATACACCATTGCCTTCGACTCTCAGCCTGCCTCCTGTTCCCTTCCTCATTATCCTCCCCTCATTAGGTGCCTCCGTCTCTGCCTCTGCCATCAGGCCGCAGGCAGCGCGGGCAGGGCATGCACAGAGGCTGAATGCAGAAAGCCAGGAGCCACTGCTGCCCCCCCTTATCCGGGGAATTCAGTACAGCCCCTGCTGAGCCCGGGGTGTGGGAGGTGTGTGACACTTGGCAGCCCTGCTAGAGCCCAGCCCAGGTATCATGGTGATTTTACACATAAGGTATCTCTTCCTAGGAACGAAAGGGCCTTCCCTGTGCCTGGGATAAGTATGGGTGGAATTCTGGAAATGTATGAGAGCAGGTACAATCTGTGCTGCGGTGTCATCTGGGTAGTGTCAGTGCAATAGTCCTCAGAAAGAACACAACCGAATGAAGATCTGAAGGTAAAGCACGTATCTTAAATAGCTGTTTCTGACACACTTCATAAATTAAGGACAGTCAATTGCAAGCGCTTTAACTACCAGAAGAAAAGCCTCTAGAGTAAATGGTAAATGCTGTAGTTAAAATAAAACTCTAAACTGTTTAAAAGCCTAGATAAATTAAAGTCTATTTTGTGTGTCACATGTATGAAAACAGCTATTATCATCAGAAGTAAAGCAACTAATATTTTGCAGATGACAACATTTTTTGTTGTAACAGCACTGGTCCTTGCTAGCCAACATGTGGCGGACAGTCTTAAAAGGATTAACAGCAAACTCACTCCTTCAGAGGAAGGTTGAGCAGGGAGACCGCGCTGCTTAGTGCTGTCACTTTCTGAGGAATTAGCTCTTCTTGTGACTGGAGCACATTTGAATCCTTGGGTAATTCCTGTATGAATCAGCCACACGAGGACAGTGCTTTAAGAGGTGGAGTAGACGCATCTTGTATGTACCCATCTGTGTAGCAATGGGCTGTCTTCCAATATTTTGCTTAAACAAAAAAGCAGGCCTAGACTAAAATATACGTAGAGAGGGAGTCCAGCTCCAAGAGGATGTGGCATTACAGCTGAGTGTAAATGTACTGCTGTGATTTATGGCTAAATAGAGGAGTTCAGCACTGCCTACTCTGTGGTTAATCTCTTTGTAAGCATTAGTTTTATCACTTACCAGTTGTACAAATGCAAAGGAAGCAGTAAGAATATTACCCAAGCATGTCCATTGCAGCAGTGTCAGCTGGCAGTAGAAAGGAGATGTTGTGTATATGTAGTTCTGTACTAAAACATTTGAAAAACTGCCAGGTGCAAGATGCAATGGCACAAGGGTTTGGTGTAAAACCTGTTTTTTTTAACACCCCTTAAAAGACTGCAGATGTGCCATCTGGCGTGACTGGGCTCACCTTCCAGTTTCCCTTTTGCAGTAACTTCCCACCCCATGTCCCAGCACACCACAGCGATGACTGCTGTTCACCAGCCCCAAACTGTAATTGGGAAACCCACGCGAGAGGGCTGAGTCTGTAGCATTCCTCTACTTTAAGCATCGGGAAGAAAAGCAATATTGGGAGAAATTTATCTATGCAAAACAGGCACTGAAATGTCATAGAAACATTTTGGTAAGAAAAAAGTCTTCTGCTTTATCGTCTGCTATTCTCTCCTGACTGTTGTCTTTAGAGTTGCATACAATAGCAGGAACTTGTTTCCTTTAGTGTCTTTCTGTTTAAACTACTAGTACTTTAAAACTTCGGTGTGTGAGATCACCCAAGTGTCAAGAGCTGCCTGCAGGGACATGGCACGTAGTTATTGGCAGAGGTCAAGTCCCGTCTGCTTCGCACAAATAGTTCTATTGAAGTCAATAAAACTATTTGTGTGACCAAGGCAAGCAAGATGTGGCTCACTTGGGAGATAGCTTTTAATAGCAGATGCTCACTTAAGAAGCAATGATCCTGTTGTCTACAAATGTCCTCAGCAATAAAAAAAGAAGAGAACAGAAACACAGCAAAGGTCTTGAGAAGCAGAATAGCTCCCAAAGTGTATGTTTTTCATGAAATATCAATTATTTATGAGGGTTTTTTCTGTAGCATCCAGCTAGTCCAGGTGAGAAGCACTAATGCAAATATGATCAGTGAGTTTGGAGAAACTGCCTAAATAAATCAAATGGGCACAATTTTGCTTATTAAACACAGACTGTTTTTTAGCTTTTCTCAGTGTGCTCCTCCAAGTCAGAGGAAGGAAAATAATAGATAAGGATGGAAGATGAGAAGTATCAGAAGGCACAGGTTTAGCTAATGATAGCAGTAGGTGCAGGCTGCTTGCCGTCTTGGAAATGACAGATACAAATATCCCTGAGTTCGTAGGCAAGACAGCAAAGATTTAGAAAGTTTGTGCTGCAACTTTTCAAATTTAATTGTATACTCTGCTATTTTGGAGTGTGGAAGAGAGACTGAAAGTTTTCTGGAACAAGAAAGGAGTCTTGTTGCTGACATAATGCAAAAGATGGGTCTGAAATATGATATGTTATTTGCTGTATTTATTCCTGTGTCTCTGTAAAACTAACAGAAAGGTGTCTGTTGCCCCTTCTAGCTGCCTTTACATTTTTCTTTTTTTAGACCACAAATGACCATTAAAGGCATCAGGCAACAACATCTGTGAGCGTATATAGCAGTAGCTAGCACAGCCGTACCCAGGGGAGGAGGCACAACCAACTCAAAATAGTTGAGCAGGCAGCTCCCACTTAACTGGGCAAAGTCCCCCATCCCCTGGGGGAGATCAGTCCCCAGCCCTGCGCCGGGTCAGCTCTGCTTGGTGGTACCCCAGCCAAGCGCCTGGCAAGCCAGCACAAATAGACCTGGCAAAGGTGCAGCAATTAGGTGCCAGGTCATTGAGTTAAAATACTGGTGCTGTGTAAAACAGAAAACACGAGTCCTGTAATTATTTATAGAAACATCTTTATAATTTGTTTATATTCTGGTAGTTTCTGGAAGTCCCAGTCAGGATGCAAACTGCATTATGCTAAGTATGTTTATGAAGTACTTCAAAGCAGTCCCTTATTTAGGGACCATTGGGTTAATCTCTCTTCCATATCCATATGTGAGAAGCCACAATTGCCTGTTCATATATGCACAGGACTACATATACACTCACACATTTATGTGCCTACACAAGAAGATAATGTGCCGGTACGCAAGTAGCTGTATCTGAGGTAGTATTTATAAAAATTATATATTGAAACTATTTCGTCTGCTGCATATTTAAGTGAACACAAGATGGAGATGGGGATTTGTTATAGGTGACTCAATCTCAGCAGAGAACAGGCTAAATGGGGCTTACCATGGAGCTAATTAATGTGGAAGGGGAGATGCTTGGTATAATTACAAAGAATGCTACAGAAGCAGCATGGATGCTCAGGGGTTATTTCTCTCAGGCTGAAGGGCAGGATGGTGTGTGTGCGGTGGGGTGTGTGGAGAAGGAAGGTGGCCCTGCATGGCAGCAGAGGTGGCAAGGCAGTGTCTGCTCAGGTGTTTTGAAATCTTCCAGTGCTGAGAAGTAATTCCCAGGAGAGCTCAGGAAGCTGGCTGCAATAGTCTATGAAACAACAATGTTGATTTTTAACAAATCTTGGGAAACTGGGGGAATTCCAAAGTCCTGTGGGACTCTCAGGCCCTTCTGGTGTTTATAAACAGCCCAAAAGCATAACCCTAGTTAGTAGGTCAGGTTGATTTGATGTTAGCTACAGGCTGATGGGACAATTTATTTGGTACTCTATTAATACAATACTCCAAAGTATTAACGACTAAAAATATAATTCCTACTTAGTATGGTTTAACCACTGGTAGATTTGTCAACTTGTTTTTTGTTTTGATGGGGTTATATGCTTTCATGATAAAAAAAGAATAATCAGTGATTATATAATACCCTTGGATTTCTCTAAGTCGTTTGAACTAGTAATATGTGGCTTTTTGATTAAAAGCAAAATCCAGAGAACTCGCGTTATATTGAATTAACCTTCTAAGTGGATTTAAGACCTGAGATTTTGCAATGAATTTATTAACATGTACATATGAACAATGAGACCCAACCCATTCCCGTCTTCCCATACCTATTGTTGATAGTGCAGGGTTTTGTTGGTAGAGTTTGCATACGGAAGCGCAAGCAAGTAATGAGGATGTCAGTTTATAGAACAACATAAATCACTTTTGTTTTCGTTCATCCAAAAGTAAGGTAATATAACAAGGAACTAAGAGCCCTGCTTACATAAATAAGGTAAGAAATTCTTTAATTGTTATACATTAATATTCACCAGGGAGGTTTTCAGTCTTTTAGCTTGAGCTATTAGGAAAAATTTGCTCCTAGCAATCCAGCAAGTGAAGGCAGAAGTGCAAACCGAAACGCAGGGAAAGAGGTGCTGAGGTAGAAAAGGAATCACATCTGTGCCACATGGAAATGCTGTAGCGTAGAGAACTGTGCTAGTCAATCCTAATGTGCAACTGGTTCAATTTTACCCCCTCCTCAGAGCAGCAACTGAATTGCCCAGACTGCAGCAGCACAGGCAGCACGGTCTCACAGTGTGCAGAAGCGAATGGTTGACGAGGCTGAAGATTGTTTCACCTCCCCGCCATGGCTCTACAGGCATGCTGACCAACAGCTGCATGTTTTTTGAATAAAACAGCTGCGAGGGAGTGCAAAATACATTGCTCTCTAGCTCAACAGACTCAGCTTCCATGGGTTGAAAGGATTTTCTGTGCACAAACTCTGGGAAAGGTGTATAGAAAACAGCTTATCGTTTAAATGATCATGTCTGAGGTCCTGCTAGTAGGACTCACCTTCTTGGAAGGGCAGCGTCCTTTTGTGCCAGCTTTAATTAAACACTTCCTCACTTCTTTCGGCTTTCTGCCCTGGAGCAAAATGGTGGCAATTTTCTTGGGTTTTTTTTTGTTTAGTTGTTGGGGTTTTTTTTATTGTTTGGGGTTTTGCGTGTGTGGTTTTTTGGGTTTGTGTGTGTGTGTAAATCTGCTGGCCTCGCTGGCAAGGGACATCTGTGAAGAGTGTATGTCAGCGTGTGCTCCAGAACAGCTACGTCTGCCAGTTAGCAGGGCAGCGGGGAGATGTTGGTCAGGCTCTTTGCATCCCGCCCGCCTGGTTTGGCAGCTGTATGACACCACTGACAGCAATGGGGTTTCAGTTGCGGGAAGCCAGTTTAACAGAGCGCAGAGCCCAGCATGCTGGTGGGCTGCCACGGATGCAGTTGCAGCTCAGTGGGGGCCTGGCTGGCAAATGAAATCTTCCATTCTTGGGCTCAGTGCTGACATCAAAATTAAAGAGAGAGAAGGAAAAAGTAGCAGCATTGAGCACCAAAGTATTAAGATGTGCAGACACTCTGACTCTGCACGCTCTTTGCAGGAATGAAGGTTTAGTCAATACCCTTCTAAAAAAATCATTAAAGAGAACAAGCCAGACTGTCATGGGTGTCGTTTTATTAATTGGGCTGGAACTTTAGATAGGGAAAGAATGTGGCCCTCGGGTGCTGGTGGCATTTGCTAAATGTTGCTTTGAGGAATGTGCAGTGAGTTGTCAGCTCTCGCTGTGCTTTAAAATCCTCCTACGCAGTGACTCAGTCTGTGGCCATAGCTGGCCATCTCACCTCAGCCAGGTTGGACTAGTCTTAGTGGTACTGGAAGGGCACCATGTGGGGTGACAGGAATGGTCCCAGGTACGGGATGACTTCTAAATAAGTACAGACTTCCAAGCTGATGGCTCTTAATTCCAGAGAAGAGACTACAGAAAGGAGAGGCAGAACTCTACAGAACTGTGAGCATCAGGAATGAAATGGGTTGGAAACAACAGCTTATTTTTGCTTGTAATAAAGCTAAGGTACCACAGATAAAACTACCAGGTGGCAGGTTCAGAACCAGAGAGTATATATTTTTTCATACAAGAAATAATTAAGCTTACAAAATATATTTTGATAGAAATGCCAAAAGCAGAGGTGGTTCCAAAAAAGCAAAATCAGGATATAAAAATTGACTGGGAACTATTAAACACAAAAGTGACATTGCTGGCCCAGAAAGTCTCTCAGTCATAGATATCTAGAAGTTGTCCAGAGAGCCTGTACTGGGAGAGTGTCACTGGCCACCACCTAATGTTCTCCTGTAAGTCTGCGGCATTAGCAGCTGTCGAAGAAAGAATAGCAGGTAGATGGACTTTTTGGTTGGCCTACTTTGGCCATTGTGTTGTGATCATGCAGAGATTTCTGAGCACTTGAGAAGCTTGGGTAGGACTTTTTTTTTTTTTCTTCGATATTGACTTTTCACTCCTGGGTGTGCACTGTCATTACAGCATTTGCTTGTGTGGGCCTACACAGACACGAAAAATGAAATTTATCCTGAGGCATAAGCATCCTGCCTTCAGGAAAAAGGAGTCATGCTTCTCTTTTGTGATGCCTCCCACTGACTTCAGTCAGATGATCATCATAACTAATGACTTAAAAGCAAACTAGGTGATACACAGATACTGGAGGTTGAAGTGGGTGCATCTGAACAAAACTTTTTCTGTGTTTTGCCTTATCAGCTGGATTTAGTACAAATGTTTTGGTCACTACAGGTGCCCTGAAGAGAGACCCTAATTCTACGAGGTGAGCATTTAGATCATTAAAGAAAGAAAGCAGAAAGCGTGACGGCAGAGAAAATTGGTATAACGGTTCTTTTTTTAATACAGACTCTCTTTTCTGGCTGTATTTACTTTATTAGAGAGGAATATTTTCTCCCCTGTTGCGGAGCTGTATTAGTTTTTCAACAAAAGGCACAAGGAGCCCGACAACGCACAGATAAAATCATACTGAGCTGTGCTTCCTGGAATGTGGCACGTCAAACAGGGCTTTGTTGGGTGGTTAAAGAGCCTGTTTCGTTCAGATGCTATTTTGACAGAACGCATTGTTTTCAAAGACCCTGGGAATTATGCCCATAAAATGCATTCAGCGGTTACATTTATGAGGCTCGATTCAGCACTGGTACGGGTGTTGTCTGGGGACCTTTAAAGGCCAGACACGAAAGCAGCACCGTAATCCTTGCGTTGAATCCCATCTGCTGTACTGGGGCATCTCTCTCGGTGCACCACGTCCACCGCAGTGCGAGGAGGGCTGGGGGTGGCCAGGGGCCCAAGAAGCCCCCTTGGCTTTGTGCTGCTGGAGGGAGGGAGCTTGTGCTCTGTTTGGTGGGTTGGCCGGGGGCTTAGGGGTGGTGGGCTGCCATCCAGAGGACAGGCTGCGGTGGTGGGGAGGGGTAGAGGCCGTGTCCCCCTGAACAGGACAAGATGACGTGCAAGGCACCAGCCAAGATTGCAGTGACCTATTTTGGCTGGTGCTCCAGGGACGATGCCCGGGACCTGTGGCTAAAGACAGTGGGTCTTTTCAAATGCCACCAGGCTGGCAGGGCTCAGCACCACAGCCTCCAGGGCTTCTCTTGAGCTGGCTGTGTGTCTGTTAGGTGAATGGTGGTAGACCCAGCCAGCAGGGCCAGCTCCTGGGCAGGAGAGAGAAGGAAAGAGATCAGCCTTACATGTAATTCAGAGTAGGCTCTCCCTTCAAGGATAGGAAGGATAGGATTTTTTTTTTCCATAGAAATCTTCTCTGTTGTCTTCACTGCCTTCCTCCCTAGCCTGTGGTGGGGCGTGGTTGAGGGTACCGATTTAATATTTCTATATAAGACTTTACAGCAATACTTAAAATTATGTAAGCCATGTATAGTTGTACGGCATGACATAAATATATAGTGCTACACATGTTCTATGTAACACTATAGGTCCTTCCTCCTCTTGCACTTCGCCTGCCTCTACGGAAATGAGGGCCGGAGCTTGGAGTTCTATGCAGAATTTCTTTTACTTAATACTAATCCCTAAAAGATGGCAATAAAAAAAAGATGGCTTTAGGGAGGGACTGCTATATAATATGTTGATAAATATTGGCGTTGTGTTTTGTGAGTATTAGTAAGTAGGAAGATAAGTTACATACAGATGAACAATTTCTGAAACTCCTAAAGAAGTTCTGTTGGTTTTGTGAGGTGAAGTGTCCCCTGGTACTCCTTCATGGACTTCAGGGATGTTGCTGACTCTTAGAAGTTTGCACCATCAATAATTATATACCCTTTAGCACACAGTGAGCTACCAAAGATGAGCTTTCAGCTGGCTGAGTTTCCTGCTTTACTCTGTTGCTGTAGGATTGCACTGCTAACACAAGAGCGTGTGACAATGTCTGCTTTGGGGCTGGGGAGACATGAGCATGAGAATGCCCCATGCGGGAGGAGTTTGGGCTTGGATCCAGTTTAAGCCACCCATGGTAGTGCACCCTCTGCCCCTATGGTGTGACCATTCCTGTAGGGCACCACCAGCTGTTCAGAGCCTGGGGGGGGGTAAAGCCTTTCCCTTCTTCCCTCCAACATCTCAGAGCCTCTGAAGTCTAGGGAAGCTCTGAACTGAAGAGCATCGCAGGCCTCTGAAATTAATTGTCACTCTCATGGGTTATGAGTGAAACAGAAAACTGGCAGCATGTGCTGATGGATTTCTTACAAGATTTTGACTTTATGAGTCTGGTTACACCAGACGAAGATGTACAAACCCTTGCTGTATTGAATTTGCTATATTGCAGCTGTTGGTTGCATATATGATTATTTTCTTTTTAGTTTTGACATTTTTTGACTAGCAAAACTGTCCAAAAAAGAAGAAGAAAAACTTTAGCTAGAATAGAGATACACTTTCAAAGAAAAAAAAAAAAAAAGTCCTCTTGTTCCTGGCATACCTTTCTTCATTACCTGAACTGATACAAGCTACACTGGTTGTTTGCAGCTGTACGCTATCTCCAGCCAGCACTGCTTTAACGGAGCCCCTACCCAGAGGTATTTCCCTAGTGTACACAAAATAGAAGTTTTCCTTCTCTCTGTGTTTGTGCAGTCTGCCCACATGATTTGACTAAAACTCGTGTCTTCCTGCTTGCACGCTTACATTTACATTTTCTTTTTAGGACTGCCTTTTTTTTTTTTTGTAGGCAGGTGACGCAGTATAAAACCTCAGGGTTTCAAATCTATACAGCCAATTCCTTTAGCAGTGGTGAGAATTGCAGCTTACGCTCTTGGCAGGTGAGTCCTCTTTGGGCTCTGACACCTGGTGATGCTGTGTGTTAGGGCATCATTTTCTTAGGAGGTGTACACCACAAAAGGCAGCAGCCTGGAGACTGACTGTCCTCTTACCAACACTGAGGAGTTAGTATCTGTGCCTGCAGCAAGAGGACGAGAGCTCTCTGGACACCACACTCTGGAGCACAAGGTAGGCTTGTTGTATGGTACAGCAAGCCAGGTTCTGTGCTCAGAAACATGCAGTTGAGAAGGAAACGAGTTGGTCGGGATTTGAAGATGAGCGTTTGGCGTAGTGCACCCTGTGCTCTCCAGTGTGACCCGCTGTTCTGGCTGGCTGTTTTGAGACACAGCAGGAGGGATCTCCTGGAGAGAGGGTGAGTGTTACTTCATGAAAATCAGGCCCCTCCAGGGTGTGGCAGAAAGGGTATCTTAAAATAAAAAGCCCAAACTTGCCCATCACTTTTGAAGTTAAAGAACTTAATCATTATATTAATTAGGCCCCACTGCTTAAAATGTGTAAGCATGTGTATAAATATGTCATTATGAGAAGCCTTAAAGCTAAAACTAGGCACAATGTTTTGTAGTGCTAATTGGTGAATGGTAGCATAGAAGGTCTGTGTCTTGTCACCAGGGCACATCTTACTTCTGGTTTTACAGTAGAGTCTCCTTCCTTTTCTGCTGCTTGCCTTACTTTCTTCAGATGGTGGGGGGAAAATACTTCTCTCTCCCATCTGATGCTGTAGTCTGATGGATTTGAGATCGAGCTCAAGATACACCTCCTTTGGGCGTGAATTAGGTCTTGGAGCTGCCTGGAGCTTGCAGAGTAGCCTGAAGGTGCTAAGCTCTGTTACAGCAGTTGCCCTGCTGTGATGTGAACATGGGCAGAAATACTGAAGTTGTTCTAACTAGTTCCCCATGGCACTGCTGTTAGCACCACCTCACTAAATGACCTCTCTTACACAGAAATACTGTAAAATGACCAGCTCCAAAATACCTTGAAACTTTGCGATCTCTTCACTACCAGTGTCCCAACACAGTGCTGCTGTCTTATCTGTCTGTTTTGAGCTGGGAAGTAAAAGGCCATTTGGTAAGATAGAATCTTTTAAACTATAGAAAGTATTAGGCAAAATGAGTGGTGAGGTCTGTAGAATCCTGAGCGAAAACGGTGACAGAGTATGTTCACCACTAAAGCTGTACTGGGCCAAACAGATTAACAGTCATGTTAATAACTTGCTTTCTGGAGGACCTTCCTTGCAGAGTTCTTGCTTGTCCAGGGTTTTTGTTTCAGTGCGGTACTCAGATCTAGTGTTGCTTCACTTCAAGTGTGTAATTTTAGATTTTCTCAGCTGTTTGTTGTGTCCTTTTGGCTAATAGAAACAAAAATAATCATCATTATCTATCTAGCAATGCTTTCTCTATCTTAGCTAATGAGATTTTCACGTAGATAGTTCTTGAATTAGTTAGCAGTGTTTACATACCACAGACCTGGGCTGGATACCTGAGAAGATAATGAGAGGAAAAGGAAAAAAAAAAAAACCAATGTACTGAAAGATAGATTAAACAGCTCAGTGTATTTTGCAACACATGCATAAAATGGGCCGGAAAAATGTTGGCGCTGCACAACAAAGCATCCTATGGAAAGGAGGGCCTGTGTAACTAGAATTTGCCACCTCTGCAGTTATACATTATGGAACATTATGTCATTTATTACATAATTACACTTTTTTCAGCAGGAATCTCACTTTTTTCCTACCTTACAGCTTTAATACTTTACTGTCTGTTATGGTACTAATGACGTACAAGTGGTAATCTGATGACTTTGGATAAAAAAAAATAATTTCTCTCTGGCTCAGTTGATTTATCTATAAAAGAAAAGTTAATCGTGTTTCTCAGTGATGTCATGTAGTTTACTTGAAAGAGCTTTCTTGGAGGGATAGCTATGAGCTTGCTGTCACCTGTGGATGGAATGTGGACGTCTGGCGTAGCATGAGACACCAACCTGTGCACAAAACCTCCCAGGTTTGTTGGGGAGAAGTGTGAGGTGGACCACGGTCTGATTTGCTTTGCTGTAGGAACTTAAATTGCTTAAGGAGAAGGTGATGCCTTGTGCCTGCATACAAGAGACTTTTTTAATTAACAGTAGACTCTATTAGCATAGGGATGCCAGGAGAAAACAAAGTTATTTTTAAAGCTTCCTTTCATTCAGAAACTATTTTTGAAATGCTAATGGTGGTATATTTGCCTTGTGCTGCTGTATCATAAGCAATATTTGCAAATGTTTAAATGCTATCCTATTTTGACACTTGGCAGCTTCAGCTCAGATTCTGCTGACATGTTTTTACAGCTTGTTACTACATGCATTGACGCTCCAGCCTGGAATAAATACTTAGCGTTGTGAATGCACAGACATTTAGTATATGAAGTGTCTCCTTAGAGCCCAACAGAATGGTTCAGTTGTCGCTGATGAAAGATGCCTGTGGTCTGCAGTTGGAGTTTTAGCAGAGGACCATTGGACTGTGCCCTGCGGTGTTTGTTCCGAGAGCAGTTAAAAGGCCTTACGTTGAATTTTAGCCTGGAAGAAGACTTAGAAAGAGGTAGTGATTATTTTAAGAGGTTTTTGTGTTTTGCTGATTCTGGTCTGAGTACAGAAACTGCTCTGAACTAGAACAACCTAAGTCCCTGTGGACTTATTTGCAGTGGGCTGTTCTGCCAGGTGACTTCTGCACCAGAGGATGAGAAGTCATCCTCATAGAAGGAAATTTTGTTGTCTGTTTAAGTGTTTTTATTGGAGAATCTCCAGCTTTGGAGTCCTCAGCACAGAAGGACATGCACCTGTTGGAGCGGGTTCAGAGGAGGGCCACGAAGATGATCAGAGGGCTGGAGCACCTCTGCTATGAGGACACGCTGAGAGAGTTGGGGTTGTTCAGCCTGGAGAAGAGAAGGCTCCAGGGAGACCTTGCAGTGGCCTTCCAGTATCTGAAGGGGGCCTACAAGAAAGCTGGAGAGGAGCTCCTTACAAGGGCATGTAGTGATGGGATGAGGAAGAGGGTAGTTTTAGATTAGCAAGAATAAATTTTTCACTCTGAGGGTGGTGAGACACCGGAACAGGTTGCCCAGGGAAGCTGTGGATGCCCCATCCCTGGAAATGTTCAAGGCCAGGCTGGATGGGGCTTTGAGCAGCCTGGTCTGAGCAACCTGGTTTCAACCCCCCTGCATCTTTAAGGTCCCTTCCAACCTAAACCATTCTATGATTCTACGAATCTTTCCCTGGCAAAAGCAGGAAGTTTTCAGTCTCTGTGGAGCTGAGCGAACAGATTTGCTCAGCCGTCACTCTGGAAGTCAGAGGCTGTTTCTGGGAAAGCACTAACTTTCAGGAGAGCAAGCAGCCTGCTGAATCGCAAAATGTTAAGTGCACAAGTACTTTACTCAGTTAGGGCTTAAATAGCCCTGACTTAGAAACCAAGGTACATTGACTCTCTTATCTACAGTTTCTGTAGTCTGCTGATTTTGAATTTGGACAGCTGAGGCTTCCATCTGAATGGCAAGAAAATTGCGAGAGCTTTCAGCATCCTGTCAGCCTCTGAATACTGGCACAGAAATATGTCTTTTCTTTTGAACTGCCCTATGCTCTGTCCCTGGTAATTTTTATGACATTACTGCCAGCATTTAAGCCTTTCTCACCAGGAAAACGTACAAACAGAAGTGCGCTTCATGTTCTCTCAGCTCTCCACCAGGGAGCTGAAGTTCTGGGAAGAGGATAAGCAGATGTGTACCTAAAAATGATGATAATTTGATGATAATAGTAAATCAATCTCTAGTTCAATTTCTTGCAGATCAGAGTTACCCTAAGGAAGAATCTGGCCTAATCTATCTAATACCAACGGGAAGTTTTTCCTGTCAGAGACCATTTTTGCCATGTGTGTCTGTCATGAATGGTGCAGTGCAGGCGCTTCCAATGAACAGAGATACATCTGGGCTCAAGTTTCATCTTTACCTGGCAACTCAGATATCTACCATCTTTGGCTATTGTTTGGCTCTGCCAGTTAATTCAATAGCAGTAATACAGAAAAATTAGTGTGTGGAACTGAGGGATGGTGTGGGGATGGGGAACCCAAGTGGCTTTTGAAGAACCATCTCTGCGTGGCTCAGCTGATAAAGCAGTGCTGAAGTTACAGGGGCTTTTATTGTATAAAGCAGTTGGGTTGTGTTCATACCCTTTAAGGAGCAGCTGCTGAAGGCATCCTGTATTTGCCCCAGGAATCTGGGCTGCGAGGTCTTTGCATCCTCTCTATGGGTCTTTCCAGCTCCTCTTTCACTGCAGTGGCAGCTTAAATGAAATGTTTTCCCGTGCAGTGCTTTTGCGCGTAAGCAACTGCTGAGCATTTTGCGGATGTGAAGAACCCAAGCATGTGAGGGGAATGGTCTGAGCATTCATGAGCTGAGGCTGAAAAGGGCCCACAGGAGATTTTTTTTTATGCTAAGCTGCAGTCACTTGTGTGGAAACCTGGGAGAGCCAGGCTCTCTAACTGTGGGCCGATGGACGTGGGAAAGGCAGAGGAGTCTCGAGTGGGGTGGATAGAGGAACAACGACAATTAAGTGCTTGCTGGTGAGTGTTTCCTAATGTTTGTAAGATCTAAGGAAAAGGGTGGTACAAACGATGTAATGGGGAGGCAAGGGAAAACAGGAAAACCTCTCATGCCTTTGTTGAGATGACAGGCCTCTGTGGAAGACCAAAGGTTTCTTATCTTCTTACTTAGTTAAAATATTTAATTGCTCAAAATTCACAGTGCCACTGGAAGGTGAGTCATAAGATAATTGCAGTTGATCCACAGGATAGCTAACATTTTAATATAAGCAAAGGATCCTGCCATCCTTTAAAAATACTGCTTTCCAATACTCTGAAACGTACAACTTGTACGGTCTGGTCAGCTTCCCAGCTGTAGGAAGGAATATGTACTTCTTGTATAAGCACATGGGGACCATTGAAAAGCAGCTGTCCTTTGGCATTGCATGTCCCCAGGTGGGCTCCCTGCTGTGAATGGAGGCAGCACTCTTCCCCCAAGGAGCAAGGGGCAGGGAACAGCAAAAAGAAAAGGAGCAAAAATTTCTCTTTTGTCTGCTTTTCTGAAAAGCTTTGCCCGCCCGCATGCTAAAATAAAAATATCTCCCTCTTCTACTGAGCACGGTAGCGTCTGCCTGCCACAGAGAGACAGTGCCAGTGTCCGAGTTATTGCGAGTGCTCCTTTGTTGGGCTGGAAGAATAATTAAAAATGTTTTTAAGGTACATAATGTAAACATGAAGGCACGTTTGCGGGTGATCAGGAGAGTGCAGGACTGCCAGGGATGACAGTTTGAAAAATGTGGCTTTGTATGGGGCCTTACTGAGGTTCTGGAGCCGAGCTCTGTTTATAATAAACTGCAAAGTGAAAAGCTCAAGAAAGGATGAATGTGAAGCATTTAGCATCAGGATGCTTTGTCAGTGATTAATGGAACTTGGCTACTTTTGCTGCTTGGCAGTTTTACCTCTGCGCAGTGCCTCTTACTGTGTGGACCATCTATAATCACACTGTCTGTAGCCATTTGGACCCACAGCACAAACCAGGACAGAGCAAACAATTCTGGTGTCCTGCTGATCAGTCAACTTTTTAATCAAGTACATATCCACTGAGGCAAAGCAGCAGACATTTTCAGGTATTTTATGGCTTAAAAAGGCATATTTTTGGAGGTGCAACATCCTTTTGGACTGTTACTAATTACTGTTATTATGTTGGATGAAATGAGTTTTGGAGTTCAACTTCACCCCCCTGAAGGACACCGCTTCTTTCTTGTTATCCTGAAGCTTGCCTCCATTTTTAGCCTGGTGTCAGTCCTGGCGTAAATAAGGGGAACTACAATGGCTTCATTCAAGTTGGGCCGTCTTTCAGGCAAGCATTTTGAAGAAGCCTGCCGTGGGACACGTGAGCCACTGGGGTGCTTGTCATGGCTGTGGCTGGGGAGGATGTGCCTGGGTGCAGGCAGAAAGTGCCAAGAAAACTTGGGGGAGCCCAAAAGCTTGGCTGGGTTGTCGGGAGGGTGCAGGCTCACCATGCCGTGGGACCTGCCTACCCTCGCTCCTGTAAGGGGAGGAGTGGAGCAGCCTACAAAGGCTTGGGAGCAGCAGGGAGCCTGACAGGAGCAGCCGTCAGCAAGAGCCGCGGTGATGGCTGTGGTGACGTCATCTGCCAGAAATTTATTTTCCTGGGGAATAGGGATTCCCCAGTAATTATGACAGGATGATCCCACGCCTCCACATCCCCGCCCAGTCGCAGAGGCTTTACTGAGTTTCATTGTTTTCATTTAGTCTTTGCCAGTTGTGACTGTTAAGAACAGATGAAGCCTGGTTTTGCCATCATTTCTTGACAAACATTTCCAGGTCATAAAAGAATCGCTCTTTTCTCAGGATTTCTGGCCTTGGTTACCAGAAGCAGCGGCAGAATGTGAAAGACCAGTTGGGTTTCATGCTCCTGCCTGAAACAAAAGCAGCATTTTTGCAGGCATGCATCTGTGGAAACAGCTGTATTTGTGCTAGGAGAGAATGTTTTTCCTCCTTGCCTGCTCCTCCCAGCAAAGCTCTCTGCAGCTCTGCCAGCCTTTTGCAGAAGAGGAGAGGTGGCCGCTGGCAGGTGGCCAGCTGGGCTCCCCATGCCGCCTCCAGAGGCTGCAGGGATGCTCCAGCCACCCCAGAGGAGCAGGAGGGTGGCTGGGAACCAAATCAGTCACTGCTGGTTGTTCCTGACATATGCCAGAGTAAGTCCCTCTGCAAGTTTGGGGCTGTGTGGTTTCCGTGGCTTTCAAAACATTGCTGTTCCTCCAGACTACGGAAAATGCACATAATGAGGAAAACCAGAGGAGAAAAAATAACTACCATGCTGCCTTGCATGATGGTTCATCAGTCATGCTCGTGTTAAGAAAGCACCTGGAATTGGAGAGGACAGGCACAAACATCTGCCAACACACCTCACCCCCAGCCAGGAGACCAAAATGATCAGCTCTTCATCGTCCTTGGTGTACACCGAAGTTTTGTACAGATGCTGGAGGCGGACAGCTGGAGGTGTCTTGGGGGTTGCTGTCCTTTAGGGGAAGTTTGTGTCTTTCACGCTCACCCTGTGTCTGTCGTACTTGCCTGGGAGCTACACTTTGCATTCTCCTTATTCGACATGTATAATGACAGGGTTTAAACAGCATATCAGATAATTAGCTCTGAATGCATAATTTAACTCCGCTGCTATGAGTATGGGAAAGTGCCTTGCCCTTGCTTAATTTAATAGGTGAAAGGCAATGTATTTAACTCAGCATGGTGAAATAAATGTCTTTGTCTTAGTTCAGGTTCATACGGATGTTCCTCAGAGCTCGCTCTGCTGTCACCTGCCAGTTGGTGCCATACTGGTTATAATGGATTTCGCTATAAAAGTTCCTGTACAAAAGGAATAGAAGATCAAAGTAGGGCTTGGTGGTTCCAGTTACTGCCTGTAGTGATCTGAATGGCAATAATGGCAATAGATATATCAGCATGCATAGATTACAAAGAACTATCATGCAATACTGAATGGTTTGTCTAAGAGTGGGTGCTGGCATAGTGTCAAGTGTGTGCCATGTGTCTGTGCCTGGGGCACTGGTGTGGTGGAGCCCAAATGTGAAGCTACAGGCTCTACTGACACATCAAGGATCAGCTTGGTGGTGATTTCCTCCCATTGCCCCGGTGACTGAACAGTTTCCTGTAGCATCATTTATTTTGGGGATGAAAGTGTTCCTGTTTGTTCAGTGATGCGAGACGGTGAGAAAATACTCCTGTGTTTTGTTTCTAATCTGATTAAAAACATGGGGGAGAGGCTGTTCCCTTCCGGTTTTGGCAGTTCCAGAAATAACCGTGGTTGAAATCTGCATGACTTTCATGTTGCCTCTTTGAGGTTTCGTTGGCTCAAACAGTCAAGAGCAGTAAAAATGGTGCCAGGGTGTAAGCCTGACTGAATGTGAATAGCTGTGCTTTCCAACCACGGTGGCGCACGTCTCCTTCCTGAAGAGACATGCGGCTATTATACAATGTAGTGCTTCATTCCTGTGTTTTTAGTCCAGGTTGCTTTATTTCTGCTCCTAAAGCTCTGGACACAATAGGTCCTCTTAACTGGTCTACCAGCTTAGAGGCAACAGAGTTTAATTTGCTTCCATTTGAGTCAAAAGCTGTCCTGACCTCAATGAGAAGAGGACCCTGTTCTGTACAGCTTTGCACTTCAGTGGGATAAATACAACGTTTAGGCACTTGCAGACCATACAAATCCTATCAGTTTTCTTTGTGAATGAACAACATGCTGGATCTTTGATTCAGGGCCAGAGTAGCTGAAATAGCATTTATTGTATTTTCAAATGAGCTCTGCTGTCTTCATCAGCAATAACAAGTTACCATTTACTGCTCTAGGCAGCAATTTTCTCATTAGGTGTTTTAATGAACACAGAAAGGTTTAAATTTATTCTTATTTCCAGCATTCTTGTGGTAAACGCAGCTCCTAGAGGTACAGGAACCATGGCTTCCAGAGCAGGTTTTGGGTTTGAATGTAGGCTGCATTAATGTGTGTAAGAATTACAATACCAGACTCATCAGTCGAACTAAAATACCACGTAGACCAAATGGAAAAGGTCTATATTTCTAAAGCTTCTTTTTTTAAAAAAACAAAACAAAACAAGTTATATAGCTAAGAGATATAGTGGGGATTTGTGGTTAACAAAGTGATTACAGTTATCAGAACAGACTTGGCAGCTGCTCTGCTGCCATGCTGAAAAAATGCTGTTGCTTCACTGTGCCTGTGGGAGAGATCTTCTCGGGATGTGCTTTGGGTCATAAGGAAGACCTCCTCGTAGTGCTGTTCTCACAAATTAATCTCCTCTCCATATTAAGGTAAATTTAATGAAGGTTTTCCCTGTCTCCCATATTTCTTTAAAAAAAATAAATCTTCCTTCCTTTCCATCTTCAGTTGTTCCCTATCTTCCATATTGGAGTTGGAACCGAAGGAGAAATTTTTGTGGGGTAAAGTAATGGAAATCCTATAAATTTTGAGATTTTCTGAAGAATTAATTGCTGTCTTCCAACCCGTTCCTGTTTTCCATGCCTCTGAGCCAGAGGGAAGTGTCAGGCTTCCTCAGGTGACAGCCCCAGAAGGAGCTATGGGAGGGACCTCCACAGCATTGGCCCTTCACCCATGGTTTCTTTTTTTGTAACAGGGAGATTCTTGTGTATTTTAACCCGATTACTGGTTGGTTGTCCTTTCCCCTCGCTCGCTCTCCTTTCACTGCAGCCCTTCAGTGGCTAGCTTTGTCCTCTAGCATTGTTGTGGTTCTCCTTCCACTCTTCCAGTTCTGCCTTCTCTTCTCTCACTACTGCTCCTTCATCCCTTGCTGCCTCCCTGCCACCACTCCAGGACCTGGGTGCTGCTGGGGTGGGTGTGGGAGGGTGGAGGTGTGGGGTTAGATACCTGATGGTGCTTATGTGCAGTAGCAGGGAATGGGATTTCATGACTCAAGGGAACCTGTTGAGGCCCTCTGTTCTTAACTTCACCCAAAGCGTGGGGAGAAACACTCGAGAAACTGCCCTGAAGATGAATTTCTTACACCTGTATCTGTTAATCTGTTTTGTCAGAAAACCCAAAGCTACATTGTGTTGACCAGAAAGTAACTTGGTGGTGTTTTGTACAGGTTAGTCCTAGTACAGTCTCCATTTGTAGTCTGGTGTTCCCAGTACTGTTGTCTGTGCTGCACCACGTGATGGGACTAGTGATGTTTAATTATTTTGATTGTCTCAACTGAAACGAATGTGCGCTTTCTTAATCTTTGTTTAAACACCTCAGTGCCTAATGCAACTCACTCTTAATCAGCCAGCTTCCTTCAGTTACTCTTAATCCAACTGAAATGCTTTTGAACACTGCAATTTCACTTAATTTCTGCAGGAGATGAACAGAATGCCCTCATTGCTTGCCAGCTGGGTAAACTGAAAAGACAGATCACATCGACTGTCTGCGCTCCACTGAGGGCTTCTCTTGCCTTTCGGTACAGCATCAAACTTGTCCTGGTTTATGAAAGTATGTGCGAGTTTGTTCTGTCCTACCTCTGCAATACCTCATCTGCTCACCTGCCTCCTCGGAGCTGCTGCCTCTCTGCAGTGTTGTCATCCACTGGAGCAAGACCCATCCCCGTGATGCTTCTGCCATCAGGAAGGGGATTTCTGTATCACAGAGAACTTGATTGCAGACTGCGTGGTCAATGCAGCAAGTGCTTAACCGTAATGTGCCAAATTTGCTGCTGCACCAGGAATATCAGGGGGAGCAGAGGGCTGCAGTCTCCCACTCTTTGCATCCCTCTGGGTGATGCCTGCTTGTCCACGTGGGCTGTGAGCAGCCTTTGTCCTTGTGTCCTTTTCACTGCTGAGACTGGAGTCAGCAGCAGTTTGGCCAAAATAAGGTTTGAAACTTGATTGCCGAACCAGCGCCATTCCTCTGTCTGGGCAAGGCTTGCTTCAGTGCAGAGCAACCGACGTCAGGGCGTTGTGGGTTGATTGGGGAAGAGATTTGGTCCTTTCTGCATTTAGTGTCTTTGATTTTTCATGTGTATCAGCTGAAAATTAAGGTTGGTGACAGTGAAGGGAGGAGGACCAGTGAAGGGAGATGGACCAGCAAAGAGGAGAACAGTGACTTTATTGCTGTTTTACTGCTTGTCTGCACTCAGGACGGTGGAAGGAAAGGGAAGGTTGCATGGCATTTATTCTCCTGAAGAGTAATAGGAACATTGCAGGTGACTGCTGCTAAACGCAGAGGTTACACCTCTGAGATAACCTTGGTACTTTCATATTGCTAAGCATTTTCCTGTAGTAATTTCAATGTACAGCGTATGCAGAATTAGTAATGTATATTCATTTCATGTTGATTTTAACAGAATACATTTTTAAAGGTCTGCCACAGTACTTTTGAAACATCAAATATAGCACCTTAAGAAAGTATGGCCATCCCTTATGTTGTCTCCCTCACCAAAGCTAGGGGATCATTTAATCAGGATTGCTCAGGCACCTGATGGTGTAATGAGCCTTCAAGGGTAATACTGTCATTATTTATCCATTTTTGTTGTGTTTTTAGAGGGGGGAGGTGATTGTCAGTGAACAGGAGCCTCATTATGCCCCTGGTAATAAAGACTCAGTGATACTTAATAAATGAAAACAGATGTTTTTAGAAGAGATGCAGATGATGATATTTAATCTTTTCAAGAGACCACATCAGAAATAAAGTTAGTGCCAGCACTGCTGCCTCACATGTCCCTCCTGGACACCTCCTGAACATCCTGAAATCCACTGTGAATCTTCCACTGGTTTCAGTAAGGTCAGAGCCGCACATCAGTACTAATGGAAATTTCTGCCATAATCAGGCATGTGATTTGTGAGTTGTCTTTAAACGCTTAAGGACCAGTCTTAGCTTTCTGTCACTCTTTCTGCCTTTGCTGTGGTTCCAGAGGATGACTGGTGCAGAACTGAGCTCTATAGATTCAGGTAGTTTCTCTGTTTCCAGCTTATTCACCTTGTTGACATAGTAAAAAAATCTTTTTTCTTTGGGCCAGAAGAAAGAATTAGGTACCTGTCAACTGCAGAATTGCTTACTGGTAGCTGTTTAATGGCACGTTTTTGTTTACCAAGTGATGCTATAGAGTGCATCGCTGTAAAAAGTGAACATGTTTTAAATCATTCCTCTCTGTTGACACAGGCTTTTGTTTTCTTCCAGCAGCAGCCCGAGCAGAGGCTGGATGCTCAGCCTCGGTGGCTGGTTAGGACTGCAAATTTCAATTCTCTTCGTGCCGTTCAAGTAAGAACTGGCTTTGCAGGCTGCTGTTGGGAGGGAGAGTGACACCCGAAGGGAGCCTCCTTAACATGAATAGGTTAGGTGCTATGTTGGTTTGTAGGCAGATGCACGGCTTTAATGGGTTATTAAAAGTGGTTTAAAAGGCTTCCACTGAGGGAGGGAGAAGGGAAACATGAGAGCAACATCCTGAGGGTGGAGAGGCTGTTAGGGCGTGATACCTTTCTGGTGGTGTGCAGGGGGAAAAGGAAATTGGCAAGATTAACCCCCCTTTTTTTTTTTTTCGCTTTACATAGCACTCCTTTAGCCAAAGGTATTTAAACTCCTATAGATAAAGCCTCTGTGAGGCCCTAATAGGTGAGGGTTTGTGTGGGTAGCTGCGCAGAGGAACAGAGGTGTTTTTTACATGGTGAGCTTAAACCATACAATAATCTGGGAGAAAAGTGTGTATGGAACAAGAGGTATTAGTCTGGCATGTCCCCATGCACCAAACCGTCTCTCTCTGTGGCCAGGTTTATTTCAGCGGGTCTTGCTGCTGCTGACTGTGAATACGAAGCACGGTAGCCATTCATTTTTGGAGGATTTCTAGGTTAAGTTCAATTTTCAGAGTCACTTACACACTTAACATATCTGAGCCTAGGGTGTTTCTTGTCAGTTCTCAAAGGTTTGGTTCAGGTGTTTTTCTAGACCCTTAAAACACTTTTAAGTCTCTCTGGATTTTTGCCCTATCTGTGCTCCGCTTTCAACATGACAGAGGGAAAACAGTTTTCATGGCTTCTGCTACGTAGCAATCAGTTTTGGTATCAGAGAGGCTTGGCGGTTGCTGTGCTGTGAAGGATGACTCCCACTATTTCAAAATGATGACAGGGAAAATTTAGGAATGCTGAAAGAAGCAAAGAAATATTGGCAGTCTTTCCCCGGGCAAAAATTAGAAACCAGTCCGCTGGCATTTCAGAAATGTCAGCTTCATGTTACAACTAGAATAAGTTTTGGTTTGGTTTTTTTTTTCCTTTTGCATATGTTGAAAATCAGATCCTTAACCTAAAATGAAATTTGGACAAAATTCTTTGCTTGAGCATCAATCACCATGCTACCTCAAGATAAGGCTTTTAAATTAGCAGAAATGTTTTATGCCAGAGTGCAATAATTTCACGCTCCTGGACAGATTGGCTACGGGGTGGACAAATTTGGAATCATTCTGTTGTCTTAGGTATGTGAGCAGAGTCTGAAATCAGATCTAATCTTAGCTGAAACAGTTTTTTAAAACAAATTCTAAAGTGTTGTGCAACTTTAGTAAACCACTTAAAAAGAGGCTTTAGAGCATGAAAATGTGAAAATTTGGCTCTGTGAATAAGTGAACTGCTTTCTTAAGACTCTGAGTATTTGCAGCTCCAGCTGTAGACTGTGGTTTTAACATGGACATATAACGTGGGCTAACATGCATGGCTTTGGCTTTCCAAATGTGGAAATGTCTTTTTCCACGTGTGTGCAAAACCAAACCAAACCTCAACTAATCCTGATTTTTGTGTGTTTTTTTTGTTCTCCTCAAAGATGCAATATTTCACGTAATGAACTACCTAGTTTACCTACATGTAAGTTCTCCAGAAACAGAGTTCGGCAAGTATTTGTGGTCAACACTGTGGTGTTCCTTGTTAACTGAAACATAGTTTTTGTTCCTTCCTATTTCTAAATAGATGAGGTCAAGAGATTAAGTTCCTATCAGAAGGTCACATGAATGAGCATGGGAGAACAGGCTTTTTCTAGTCTCCTTTTTTTCCCTGTGTGTGGGTTAATCTGTCTTAGAAAAAGCCTAATAACAGACCGTTTTCCTCCTCAATTGCTCAAGATACAAGTTGCAGCTGTCCAGGAGGTCCCATCCATCCCAGCCCTGGTGGAGAGCCTGGTGCTGCTGGCATCATATCTGAGAGCGTGGCTGGCTGGGTACTGGTGGCCCTGAAGACACCCGTCACACGGCCGAGAGCTGCACTCACCTTGTGTTTATTCTGTGGGCTGCCACGTCTGCGTTTGCCTGCATCTAAGTCCTCTGTGGTGGCTGGTGCTTTAGGACCATTTGCCTGTCTTTCCTAGCAAACACTTAGCTCATTTCACATAAAGTTTTCTTATGCATCCGTTAACCTCCCAGAAAGTTCCTAGAGATCCAAACTAGAAAAAAAAAAGACCATGCAAAATGAGCGACATTTATCTAATCAACACCTCCGTGTAAGATTTTACACCAAGCACATTTTCCTAAAAATAATCTATTTGCAAGCAATGAAATTCTTGGAAAGAAATACTAATGATGTACTAACCAGGGGAAGCTCTGTGTGTTCGTGTGCTGTGGCAAAGTGAGAACAGTCTTTCTAGATCTTCCTTTCTTGGAAATTAAAAACATTTTAATGCCTCACAACTTGAGCTCAAGCAGAATTTCAGTAGGTGAATGTGTCTCAGAGTCAGCAGTGGTGAGAAGGAATAAACAAGCAAGAGAGATGAATCTGTGAAGTGTAGTTCTGAGCACGTGGTGACACAAGGAATGGATGCCAACCCTTAGCATGAAGAAAAGCTCCTCTCTCTCCCTTCTACAGATCCATCCTGGAGGGCACTTGCAGTGAACAAGAGGAACCTGCAGCATTAATTGCACACAGGGAGACTGTTCTGGCACAGAGAAAACACTAGGTTGTTGTTGTTTCCTGTGAAAATAAAAATGGAGGGAGAATATGCCATGGGAGGAGGGAGGAAAAAGTCCAAACTACACTTAACTGAAGTGCTCCCAGAAAAAACAAAACAAAACAAAAAACCCCAAAACTTTTCAATTTTTTAAGTTTTTAGTTCAATGATACTTTAATACCTCATATTCTCCTGTCTTCGAGAAGGAAGATAGTGGACCAAGTTCATTTTAATCACTGAACATCTGGAAAATGATCCTATGAATAGCTAATTTGAGTAGTATGATGACATCTTGCAATGTAGATATTGGCAAGAATTAGGTAAAATAATTTTAAAAGGTTATGCTACTTGGAAGGAGAAAGCCATGATTCATGTGGAATCTTTGTTGTCCACCACATGGGTGTGGAATAGCAGGGCACAAACGTGGCAGAAGATTCAGACTTCAGAGCGACCTTTACCTTCATCTTGCCATGGCAGCATCACGAGAGGAAAGGGAGCAGCAGCCACCTCCCTGGCTGGAAGCCTCTGAGGCCAGGACGCTGTGCTTCCCAGGTGAGAGGGTGGGACAAGGGGGCCTCTTTCCAGGCAGCTGGAGGAGCAACATGAACGAGCTGAGCTCTGGATGGAACCACAGTTTCTTCTCTTTCTGGCTCCTAAGAAGGTTTCTTTGACACGAGGGCTGAAGATATGCATAGGAGAGGAAAACGTGATCCTAAACAGAAATCCCTCGCATCTTTATTTTCCGTGAGATATTGAGTAAAGGTCAGAGGTTCTGGGAAGAAATGTCCAGTGTTTTGACCAGTGACTAAAATACAATTTATTTGTGGGCTTTTGTTTCATTTCCTGTTTTTCAGATTACTCAGGGATTTGCAGTTAGGAGATGCGTATTCCAGCTCACTTGGTGACTTTAGACCCTTGCTGCTGGAGGTAGGCTCTGTTTACAGAACTGCAGTCGACCTTTTTTGAATAAACTAAAAGCACTGGAAATGTATTTTTGGCTTGCAGAGTTCAGGATGACCCATCTATAACATGCAGTCACTCGAGCAGCCTAACAGTCACACCAATAGCTGATGGTTTTCAGCTTGCAATAGACATGTTCCTTTGAGAAGGGTTTTTTGAGGGAAGTTGGACCTACAGAACGTGGTATCGCAAAAAACCCCAAACAACCAAACAAAAAAAAAAACCAAAACCCCAGCAAACCATTACTTGTAAAGTTTATGCCTCAAACCTGAACACCCCAATGTTGAAAGGGTTGGGGGTGGATGTCAGTTTTGCATCTTCCTGTTAGCCTGTGTGCAGGTGGTCAGGACCTACAGCTCTCAGCTGTGTCATGAAACCACCCTTCTTCTCACAAGGTTGTAGCAGCCCTTTGCAAGGAGAGGCGGTGGGGTGGAAGCAGTCAACCTGTGCGGTGCATGCCTGGCCCCTTTGCCAAATGAGGAACTAGAGGAAGGTCTGTGACAAGCCCTCTGTGGTGGTGGCCCTGCCTTGACTACTAAAACCTGTGTTTATAGATTGTGGCAACTGCGTCTCAGCAGCGTTTGCAGATGTGCCCTGTGAGTCCTTAAGGCGCCTGCTATGTTTTGAGCTAAGGGGACCATGGGTTGGAGAGGGAGACGCGTCTCAGAGCGTCTTGAAAGAAGCATCTTACACTGTGACAACCAACGTAGACCCTTTGGCAGGGTGGGGAATGGCCCACAGGAAGCTGCAGTCACTGGTGGAGTACCGGTGGCTCCCATCTGCCAGCGAGCACTGCAACAGGCTATAGGAGAAATGTGCTGGGCAATGCTCCTGCCACGAGCCCTGGTTCACAGAGTTGCCCTTGGGCCTCCCTTTCTGCAGCCCCAGGTGGAGTCTGAGGGTAACAGGCTCTCCTTTGATGTTGGCTCCTTGGTTTTCCTCCCCTTTCAGTGAAATCCTTCTAATTAAATTTGTCAGTGAAGTCTTCCTACTTCGCAGCTTTTTCTTTTTGAACAGCCTGTGTCAGAAAGTAGTTTGCAGTAAAGAAAAGTTCCTGTTTTGCCCGATGTCATCTTCCCGGGGCTCCTGTTCCATCCACACTGGTCAGAGGGGCAAAAACCGGCTGATTTGAAGAACATTCAGAGAGTGGACTTCAGGTTTCTGTAACTGTTAGGAATTATCTCTTTAGCAGGTTATCGAGAAATGGATGTGTAGGTCATGGAGATACTGAGTGCTCCTTCCCTTAAATGTTTACAGGTGAAAAAATAAATTTGTACAAAGTTGTAAAAATATTAGTAACTCACCTGACAGGAATTACTTGCTAGAAGAATATGAGTGGTGGATTTTATTTTGCTAGAAGTAAAACAAATGATTCTGTTGAATTTTGACTGTTGTGTCTGAGGCTGCTGCTGCCCTCACATCTTGGTGTTATTTTTTTTAGCAAAACTCCTGAGATGTAAGTGTGAGAAGTGTAATTCTCCCCCAAACTTTGAAATAAAGGACTTAAAGAAATATTTTTAACTGACTTTTTTCCACTTAGAAGTATGTTTGTTGTATGCTGGTCTGTTGAAATCAGCAGAACTATGAAGATTTGTACCAGCTTAGAGACAGAGCATTTTCTCAACACATTTTTAATGTCAAACTCTTAAAATTATATGTACTTTTTTAATGGAAAGACACCGTTCATTTCAAGGTGTATGCAAAGACTTTGTGTAGACAGTTAAATAATCTAAAGTCACCTGGAATTCCTTTTCTAGTGACATTTTACTTAACAAGTTTCCACATTTTTGAGAAAAATGATGTGTTGCCTGCAGATGAACAATCTGTTTCCACTCCCATTAAATTCTGTGTGGAGGTGTGAATATATATAATTAGAGACTTGGGGACAGGCTGTGAAACAGAAAATGAGAGAGGAAGACTTCACCATTTCTGAAACTATCTTGGTGTCATCTGCTAATTAAAGCGACCTTCTTGTACAGGGAATGTTTTGTGGCTGTGGGAGCACTGCAGCAGCTCCAGAGAAGCGTGGGGCAGAGGCAGCTTAGGGGAGATGAGAGCTTTTGGCTCTCACAGGAATGGCGTGCTGAAAGATAAGTCATTCAGGAGTTGCTACGGCTGGTTTCAGCGAGCCTGAAGTCTAGGAAGTGTATTAATAACACTATAGCTCTTCCCAGAAGGTGCAGCTGAAGGTGAAGTGCGTGGCAGAAGACGGTGGCGTTAGGCAGAGGTTAGGGTAAATCAGCCTGTTCTTATTGAGGGCTGAGGCCAAATCTATTGTGTCACACCTGTGCAGTTCAACAGGAGTTACTTCTTATAAAAGTATGTTTGTTGGCAAACCATGTTGATCTTCATTTCAAACCAGCAGCAATATGCTTAACAGACTAAATAAAACATGAATGGCCACTTGACAGCTGAGAAAAGCTCCTGTGTTGTGTTTTTAATTGTTCACATGGGCTCCTGCTGTGAACTGGTGCTTTCTGTTATGCAGTCTTGAAGTAAATTGTAATAATCTGACCTCAGGGTTCAGATGTTGTACTTAACTGTCATGCGGTAGAAGCTTGAATCAGATTGAGAGATGAAAGTTTCTCTACAGGGAACAAAGTTCAGAGTTACGATCTGTAAAGAACTTAGAGTAAATGCAAAACCAGGTGTAGATATATTGAGGCACTGCACAGGGGTATAGTAAGCAGCGGTTACAATAGAGATGCTGTAGATAGGAGAATGTAGATTCTTTATCTTGCTGTTCTCTTGAGACTCTTAGTGAAGTAATAGAAACCTCAGACTGTGCTGAAGCGAGTAGCGTTTCTTGGGGACTATACAGCAAATATTTTCAGTGCATTAGAGATACTAACTTATCAGTTATTCAGCTTAGAAAAATGAACTGAATGCTTTAGAAGAGAATCCTGTAACACAATTTTTCATTATAACACTGCATTTCCCTAGAAATGTCCACTAACACCCACAAAATCTTGATTCATTAAGTAGTTGGTTAACTGGGGTGTTGGTGTTTGTGTCCTGCTGTAATTAGTTATCTGGTACGAAGTGGAACACAGAGACATTAGGCACATGCTTGTGAGAATAGGTGTGTATGTTGCTTTGCAGACCTCCATCTTTTAAAAACCTTTGTGCAGATCCATACCTGGGGCTTGGTCAGTGGATTCCCTTTTCCAGGTGGTCAAATGCTTTTTGTTGATACAGGCTTTTTTTTTTTTTATGTAGACTGTAGTTGTGAACGCCCCATCCCTGGAAGTGTTCAAGGCCAGGCTGGATGGGGCTTTGAGTGGGAGGTGTCCCTGCCCATGGCAGGGGGGCTTGGAACTAGATGATCTTTAAGGTCCTTTCCAACCTAAACCATTCTATGTTTCAGTTGGGTGGTGCTCTGCAAATTTTAGGGAAAAGCATAGCCAATATGGAATTCACATACCATCAGTAATTGCGTGGCTGATATACAGTGTTGCTCTATCACTTATTTTTTTCTCTTTTATTATCCCTTCTGATGGAGAGGTTTAAGGGATATTGAGCCTTGGGGAGCTAGCTTTGCCCTTCTTGGGGAAGATGGGAATGCTGACACGATAGATGAACATCCCTGGATCTTAGGTAGGTCACGGCTGTCCTTGGAGGAAAGCAGCATTATCTTGGCAGGATGTCCATCTGTTCTCATGTCTCAGCTGCGTCTTCTGGCTTCCTTGTTGCATTATTGACAGAGTTTAACAAGGCACGTCGCTAATGCTTGTCTCATGCTGCCTTGTCACTCAAAGCCATGTTTGCAAGGAGCAGAGAAAATCTCCCAGTCTGATGGAGCTCCACAGTCAGTCTGGATGGACTCTCTAAATGCCATGGAAATGATTGTATAGTTGTGTGACAACTAAATGTTTTTAAAATTATTTTTATAGTCACTCATTTACATTTGCATTGCAGCCTATGGGTCTGTGTCCCTGCCGCAGCAGGGAGCGCACTCATCCCGTAGGAATGGTCTGGTGCTGGGAGGACGAGTGCGGCGGGGGGACACGGAGCCTCCCTGGCTGTGCCCTTCTCTATTCTGGCTGTGACTTTCCCATGCCTCCCACCTGGGCACCCTGGTGCTTCCTGATCAGGGCCAATTTACAGCCTCCTCCACTGAGTGGAGAAAGGCAGAAATTAATGTGGAGGGGAAATTATTCTGCCTGAGTGGGCAAATAGAAGGAAACTGTCTCATTGACCATGTTGCTTTAATTTCTTTTTATGAGCTACCTGGAGCGCAGAGCTCTTTATCTGACCCACCATCAGAGCTGGCAGGGGCCCAGCAGGATCTCTGCTGGCTTGCGCTGAAGGATTTACTGGCTTTTGCCAGCTGCCTTCCCCTTGGCAAATCTCCCTGTGAGCAGAACCAAGAGCAGGGTGTCTTGGTGCGTGCAGCTGGATTCAGCCCCCGGGAAGCCTGGCAGCAGCTGTCACCCAAGTGCTGCACAGCGGTGGGGACGGGCTCCTGCTTCTCCTTCTGGTCTTTGAAGGCTCTGTGCGCTCCCTAGCCAGATGGGTGGGAGCCTTGCCCAGGCTTCCCGAAGGTGCAATCCTGCAGGCCCTCCTGCGGGCCAAGCGCTGCCTTCCCCATGCTGCACCCTGGTGAAACTCTGCTTTACGCATGGGCTGCGACTGCTCCCTCATTGCTGCCGAACTGCAGCCCCTGGGCCGGGACTTGCCGTGGGGCTGGCAGGGGTGTTCCTGCTGCAGCACGACTGCCGAGCGAGGTCCTTCCCTTCCTCAGCCTCACTGGATCCGTAGGCTTCCTGCTCCTTCCCTTGTTTCTTCAAGGCATGGGAAAAGGCATGGATGTCCTTTCTTAAAATATTCACCGTATCATCCTTGACTATAACCCCTGATTTATAGCATGTGCCTAAGCTGTGCTGTTTGACCTCCACGTGTGGCTGGGTGAAGACTTTCCATGCGCCCAAGAGACTGACTGTGGGTACACTTGGCTTGCTGGGGAGACTGAGTTTTAGTCTATAATGCAATGGGAGCATGAGAAGATTAAAATGATGTAATGGAAAATCAATTACAGGGTAATGATCATAGACAAATTAATTATTTAAACACTTTGTGTATCTTGCAAATAAATATAAAAATTTGCGTGCAGCAATTGGTCTAAAATTCTTGAACAATGTAGTACAAATGTTAAATTTAGGGTGAACAGTGTGTAGGGAGGCTGCTGCAATCGGTCACGTTAAAGACGCTGGTCCTCAGATGAGGTGGGAGGGTCTTGGCTGCGCAGCCCCAGCCACAGCCATGGGTGATGCAGGCCACCTCGCTCCCACAGCGCCGAGAGCGGAGAGGGTTCATGGGAAAACTGAGGACATGCACCCTTTGAGAAGCCCTGGTGGGTTTGTTACTCTTCCCGAGAAACCTTGAACCTTTTGTTTAGAGTACATCAGTGGGAAGCTTAAAGGCACTTGAAACAGCTTCCCACCCACTTTCCATTTTTGTTGCTGGTGAGCATTACAGATGAATGGAGCCTGATAAAATTAGTTGATTTAATACACAACTTGAGTCCATTTTGCAATTAAATATACTTTCATTTTTCACAAACTCTTTTTCCAGCTCCGTTTAAAAATGACTGCTGGCTAACATGGGAAATGTCTTAAATGCTGCGTCCCATTCAACAAACAGTGCATGTAGTGATATGGACAAGAAAACCATGGCTATTATTAGGCTTTATCTCAAACTGTATAATTTACTGTTGCTGCCCTGGGTAATTTGTATTTATTATTAACACAGTATTCATTTTTATTTACTATTAACATTTCTGTGTTAATAGCCTAACTGATGAGACAATGTATGTTCTGAGCACCATTAAAAATTTCCTTCTGAGTAAGATTCCCCCCGAAATGGGAATAATGCAAGCAATATTAACAGTCAACCTTTTAGGCCAACTGTTGTCCCTCCTTATTCATATGGTAACTACCCAGTGCTGTCCAACTCCCCATTGCGACATCTGGATGCGCACATAACTATTTACTAACCAGTAATTATAGCAGTAAGCATTAAAAAAGAAAGATTTAAGCACTAAAAAAGAAAGTTTCAAGCATACTGTGTTGGTATTTTTAAGGGTAACTGGCTTGTTTTGTTTCCTACTGCTCCTGTAGTTGCATATTAGCTAACTTGCACCCCGGTGTGTTCTGCCAAAGGCTGTTTATTTCTCCCATGCTGATGTCTTGTCACTCTGTGGTTAATGTTATGTTTCTGAAGACAGGACTATAAATTAATTTTGTTTTGGACAGCTCTAGGAGACAAAAACCTCACATGTAAATAGTGGTCCATAAACAGATGAAGATTTGGGTTTGAACACCAACCATTATTTGTTCGTGGTTTTCTTTTTAATTTAATAAAACCAAAACAGAACAGGATTGAGTCTTACGTTTCTCCAAGGGAGCCACGTTTCAGCACAGGTGAGTTACTTGGGGCACTGGAAATTCATGACTTGAGTAAGCAAAATCTGTCGGATTGGTCCTACAACCTGCGAGGCTACCACTGGGGAGAGCTGGTCTTGTGCAGGTGGGGGGATGCAGTCTTGATATCTTAAAAGCACGTCTGTGCTAACCAAGTCATTGGGTTTTGTCATATCAAAGGTTTGCCAGTGGATCCTCATGGCGGTGTGCTGAGTTGTGCAGTGGCACGAGGGACCTCTGTGGTTTTGTCAGCTTTTGCAAGTTGGCACGCAGTGGCCAGGGCTCGCCCTGGGCTGGAATCCGGAGTATGGAATTTCTGTCACATTTCCCCTCCCTTTTCTGCATAGAGCAATGAATTCACGCGTTGAAATCAATGAAAGTTTACTGGTTAACCTTTGTTACTGTCAATTTTTGTAGGAGCCAAGGGCTAATTTAAAAACAGAATACTCCCTCCCCATAGATCACCCCCCCTCAGTAAAGTAAAGATGAGATTTGCATGTGACTATTCAACATCAGCTTTGACTCTTACAACACGAAGAGGATGTTCATGTGCTGGGACAGCTGATCTGGGAGTCGTTTTGGTAGGTGGGTTTTCCTTATTGCTGTATGTAAACAACCAAGATAACGCGTGTCATGAAAGTTGCAGAGGCGTTCTGCAGCTGCCCGTGCAAGCCCAGGTGTGAGCGCAGACCTTTCCGGTGGTGATCTGTTCATTGCCATCACACCGTTTACCGCGTGAGCACTCGCTGCGGTTAAAAGTGCCTGTGAGACAACAGCAGTCCAGCTGTGAAGCCCGGAGGGATAACAGATCGGGCATGGTTTCTAGCAGCGGCAGCTACAGCGGCGTTATGTTACGGTGGTTCGCCCAAGCCTGTACCTGCAGACCTGGAGCGAATCTTCCTGTGGAAGTTGAATGGCACAGGCCTGTGCCCAAGTCCTGGGCTGCCATGTCTCTCTCTTCCATCTTTCTTCTTAATATTTTTATAGAAGGACTTGCTGGAAACATCTCCTCTGTAAAGAGGACTTGTGAGAAACACGTGCTTTCAAATAAGGCATAAAACGTACTCACTGATCAATTTTCTGTCCTCATTAAGTCTCTCAGAGGTGAGTTCAAGGGAAAAAATGAAGATGGGAAGAGCTCGTAAATGAAGTCTCTTTATTTACAGTGAAAAAAAGATAAGAATACTGAAAAAGGCTGAAACTCAGTGGTTTGAGAGGTGGAGGACAGACTCAATTATCATAATGTTGTGCAGCTGCACTACCACATGCATTATTTTCACTTTGCTATCAGATATGTAGTATATGTGGGTAGCCAGTGTTCTCTTTTTGTTTGTTCTAAATATTTCATATGTGTAATGCAGTATAAGATGTAGTTCCCAGTTGTTACAACAGAACAGAGATTGATAGAGCAAAAAAATACCCATCATTGTTTGCACACACTACAAATTTAATGACAGATACAGACTAATAATAGAAAGTTTATTCCTGTAATAAAGGAAAGGGAAGAAAAAGTAACCAAACTCATACCTTGAATGTGGAATTACAGTTTAAGAAGAAACCCCCAACACAATAGCAATCCACAAATAATTAGTTGTCTGGACTTTTAGACCAAATTTGGATAAAATGGAAAGTGAATCATTCTATCTTGTTCCTGGATTCACATGTGAGATTATTTCTGTACGGCGTTCTTGCAAATTACAGGGGTGCGCGGAAGAGCACCTTTCTAGCTTCTAGCATGCAGAAGGGTGTATGTGACCAGAAGCTCCTGGCTTCTCAGGTGTGCCAGAGTTTCAGAGCCAAAGCTCTTCAACCCAGTTTCTCACCATTACAGGGTGCTCTGATGTGGAGGCCCAGGGTCTTGCGTGAGTTTTGGATCCTGAAGGGAGGTTAAGCTACATTGCTCCCTGTTTGAGGTGAGGCTTATTTTTTGGATTTGAGTTCTGTCATAGTGATGCAGGCGGAAATAGGGTTAATGCACAGCCGAATATTGTTGGTATGTGTTTCCCATTTACCTGACAGATGAAGCTACGCTGGTGAAGTTTAATGAACGAACAAATGAATCATGCATTAGCTTATGAGGTAGTCCTTGTGAGAAAGAGAAGTATATAAATCTACAAGCTGCATAAAAGAAGGAAGGTGGGGGAAAGCACTCATATAATTCTGCTGGTTTTCCACAATGATGTACTATTTGCTATTTTATTCTTCCCTAGTAATGTTAAATTTAAAGATAAAACCTTTATTAAAACAATTCTTCTTCCATCAGCATTTTCTTATGTTTCCTGGTTTTTCAGAAAACATGTAAGATAACAATAATTGTTGAGTTTAGGGAATAATAATTTACTTTTTCCCAGTTTATTGTCTGTATTTTGACAGACACACCATACTTTCATTTCACTCTTCCTTCTTGCTCAGGATTTTCACAGAGCAAGAGGGGAAGAGCTAAACATGGGAGGGGAAAAAAAGGAAATGGGATAAAATGTCCTTTATAATGTTTACTGTTGGGGGAGAATAAAAGGAAGGTTCAGTATAAAAGGCTCCGATTAGGTACACACTACTGCATGAACAATTTAGTTGTAGTTGATTGTTTCTGTCAGGAGGTACCTCCAGCGTGAAGAGACTTCTTGGGTTTTGCAGGGAGAAGGTGGCCACCGCGTGCCAGTCCTCAGGGCCTGGGAAGCAGGACGCGAGGAGCATGCTCTGCTTTCCACCTAGTCTGCTGAGCGTGTGTAGACATTTGGAGACAAGTTTAGGTTGCGTGTGTCCCTGAGATTCTTGATCATGGTAGGGATGAGAACAATGCCTGGCCCCCTTCAGGACCCAGGAGAACATTTAAGATGATGGATGGTCATCTTTGCTCATTTCCATGTTCTTTACCAAACTCAGGTCTCCCTAATCTTGACAATAGCACCTCGAAACATAGGTTACAGGTTTGACCCGCTCAGTGGTTGTTCTTTTTCCTTTGTCAGTCAATGTCAGGGAGGTAAGGGGCAATTGGATCAATCCTTAGACTCCACATGCAATGGGAGGTCTAATCTTCCCTTGTCTTCCTCCTCTCAGTACGCCTGTGGTGGGAGATTGATGTCTATATCAGGGAGGAACGGGACTTTTTGTGAGAGAAGGGTGGTGATGTTATGGCAGTGGGAAGGTGAATGCCACCTTACAACTAGGATCCTGCTGCATGTTCTTTGTTTGGAGTTAGCCGTTTGGTCTGTTGGGGCAGCAGGATCCTGCTGCATGTTCTTTGTTTGGAGTTAGCCATTTGGTCTATTGGGGCACTTGCATACAACTTATACATTGGGCGGTGCATACCAGAAGCCGTTTGCATTGAGAAGACAATTACAGGCTGAACACATTCAATTCTCCATGCGCTTTGTTGTGAATAGGCGCAGAATAACACTGGTTTTATATAGGCTGCTTTTCGATTATGGTAAGTGTCTCAATGTTTGTTGGAGCTCAAGACCTCAGTCATTTTAAAAAGTGGTTAAAATCGCAGATAGCTGAAGCAATTTAACGTGTGGACTGCAATTTGCCTCTCTCTGGTCTTTGTCTCCTTGCCCAGTTTTATCCATTGCAGCGAGGCCAGTAAAGGGCTGGTGTCGTGCGTTGTCCGTTCTTTGTCTCGGCCCTGAAGATGCTGACTTCCTCCCTTCTATTTCAGGAGGTCATTAGTGTTGATGAGATTAGAGGTTTATATCTTTAGGTCCAAGTCATTATTCCTAATTTAATCAATGCATTTGAAAATGTTTCCTCTAATAAAATTGTAATGACTTTATGTGATTTGTCATGCTTATCAAAAACATGGTTTTAACATTTTCATATTTAGAGGCACTGAGCTTCTGGAGAGGAGTATACATTAGTACATCATTGCTGGGCCAATTTCCTGCCTCTCCGTCTCTTTCTCTCCAGTAAATCAGAGTAACCTAGTCAGTGTAATCACAGTGATGTACAGCCAGCGTGGCACTGGAGTCAGGCCTTCGCTAACAGCTTAGAATGCTGGGAGAGGTCCCTTGCGCGAGCAGGATTGCTTCTCTGCCACCACCTTCATCATTCCGCGGTGTGCTTTGCCTTCATATGAAACAGACTATTAGTGGGCTTATGATAAAGGAGAAAATAACCATCTATAATGTAGAGGTTTGACTGGAGAAATGGCTTTTATGTTGCACGGGGAATGAGATAAATAGCACCCCACAGTGGGAACTGAATTACTAAGGCGAGGCGAGAGCAGCAGTGTTGCAGCAGAGCTGGCTGTTTGTTCAGAGGCTTTTTGAATAAAATAATCCAAGTGCTTAGTTTTCAGGAATGTTCCTGGAATGTGTTAGGACTACTATTTAATTCAAATTACCCCTGTTTTTAAACAGTCTGCTGTACACATTTGGGTTCGGGCAGGTGAGCCTGCAGGGTGCCCGGTGCATCAGCCCCCGGTTTGGACACACAGCCGCGGTGTTCCATGTGCTGCTCCCCCAGCTCGGCTGCTGCGGGGGGAGGCACGGGTGGAAATCACAAGAGTGATTTTGATCTTACAAGTGACTAACTGATGCAAGGAGGGAGAATTTGACCATGTCTAAGGTCAGATGAGGGATCTGTGGGAGGGCTGACATTTTTATCAGCTCTCGGGGGCCTTGGTTAGTGTCCCAAAAGCAGGGCATAGGAGATACAGGGCTGTTTGCAGTTGTGATGGAGAGGCCAGTGCTGGGCAGTCTCTCTGCAGTGCCAGCGGAGGGGTGTCAGCTCGCTGGGATTCCCCCTTGGACTTTGGGGGTGTTGGTGCTCCTCGCTGCTCCCAGAGAGGAGGACCCTACCTGCATGGCAATGCTGGGGATATAAATGACGGAATCCCCCTGCTCTCTGCCTCTAACCTCTCACTGCTCGTTCCTCCTCAGGCAACAGTCCAAAAGCAGCGTGCCGGTGAAAGCACCAAGAGGGCTTTTTTGTCTTCGTTATAGTAGCGCGGCGGCAGCCGCATGGTGGCTGGTGATACGGCAGCGTAACTGGCAAATCGCAGTAGGCAGATGGCAGGTCTCACACTAAAAGCGAGGATGTGTAAACGACCAAAGATAGGTTTTAACAGTCTTTTTCAAAGCCAGAAGTTTGTCACTGTATGAGCTCTCAGCCTAAACATCCCTGTGAAATTTCAAGCCTGAGGTCTACTAGTGGTTTATTAAATAGTTTTGGCAACTGAAAGGGATGCAGTGAATCACTGTGTGCAGGATGTCTTGGATGTCTCAGGTTTTCTGTGCAGTGCAGGCCATCCAGGCTGTGCCCGCTGCCTCTGCGCTGGCTGCCCAGTGCCCCCCGCCGGCTGACACTTTGTGTCGGGTCTGCAAAGGAGACTCAAACCTGGGAAGCAGTCATGCACAAAATGCTTGGGTTTGGCATGTTAGGGCAGAACCATTGCTGATGAAGCGGTGGCATGTTGGGTGTCACTGCGCTGCCTGGCTGCCCTTGGCAGGTCTCTGCCTTTGGGGTTCCACTGGGGCCATGTGCCTCTGCTACCACCAGAGGGGTTGGTTCAGCTTGGCCTTTCGTCTCAAGGATGAGAACGGCTGATCGCCTTCTGCATCCCCTGTCCTTGCGGTGCATGGTGCGTACCACAGCATGCCGTCTGGAGGGGTTAGCGGGGACGTGCCTGCGCTCTGCAGACAGCTGAAAAGATCAGGCTGGCTTCTCTTCCGTTCTGACATCTATTATTTATTTATTTATTTTCTGGTTTTTTTTTCTGACTGATCTTTTTTAACAGTGAGACTCAGTTAAGGAGGAAAGTATTTCCTGTACAACGCAAATTGCTATGTGCAAATATGTAATGTAATGCAGCTCTGTGGAACTGCCATATCCTGTACGAACAGCAGTGCTGGAGCTACCTACTAGTAATATCCATTTTCCTTTTTCAGCCTTTTTAGTACTGTAGAGAAATAATTTCCTGTTCCTAGCACCTGACAGGTACAGTGATGTTAGATACCTCAGGAATGAGGAAAGGATGATAAATGCAGTCACTGAGAACACAGAAACAACTTATCAGAAAATTAGGCTCAAACCATTAGCAGCTTGAGCAGCAGATCCTCATCAAATCAGTAGCAACCCGAAACTAGCTCTAGTCATTAAACTCCCCTCCTTTTATTGACGTCAAAAGTGCAACTCTCGGTAATGTTTGCTGAGAAGTAAATGTCCTCCCTGGAGAATGGAGGTTTCTTTTTTCAGGTGCTCTTTTAATGAGAGAAAATTGGACTGAGTGAGATGTCAAAAGCTCTTTAGCTTATCCGCTTCTGCAGTGAGCTGCCCATGCCTGAGATCCACTTCCACACTGGCCTCTGTTTATGACTTTTCTCTTGTGTTTAAAATTTCTTCACCACCTTTGTGTATCAGTATTTTTTCCTTTTTTTTTTCTTTAACTTGCTCTCTATGACTCATGCCTTAATTTTTGTTTATGTTCCCACTCTGCGTAAGGGCTCCCCATTCGCTGTAAGAGTACATTGCAATATGCAACATTTTATTGTCTCTCTTATTTCATTTGTAGCCAGAAAATGAAGTTAAGCCATGGAACGGGCTTTATTTGTGGGATCAGGAAAGGTGTTTCCGCAAATGGCCAGCAGCATCAGTATGGCCTGGTTGCATATGACGATGGGCCCAGCCAAACCATGCATGAAGTTAGAAATTCAGGCTGAAGCTGGTGGCTAGTTTGAGGCAGAAGAACAAAGTTTGTAACTCTGACTCTTTTGAACCAAACAGAAGAACCTCTGGAAACATCAGAAACAGCTTTGGAGAAAAGAGCTGCAGGTCTTATTTCATGCCAGTGATCCTGTGGACCTTGGATGTAGATTGAACAGTCTTTTGATTAAAATAATTGTGAGTTTGATGGTAGCAGCAGGGCCAAAAGGGACCTTAAGGAATGCCCCTTGGAAGCTGTTCATAAATGAGTGCTGGTGTGTCAGACTACGCGAGCTTGTTTGAAGCAATTAGCAGTCGGAAGAAGCGGGGTTAGGCTTCATCAGAGCAACAGCTCTGGAAAACGTGTGTCTCACTGTGTGGCTCTTCCAGTATCACTCCTCCTAGTGAAATTCACTGCTGACTGTTTTCGGAGAGGTGGAAGGTCGTGTTCAGCCGTTGCGCTTGAGTCCCACGCAAGCGCGGGACTGCAGTGTTTTGGCTGGGGGGAAACTGAGGCAGATGAGCGTGCATCTGTGGGGTGAGGAACCAGTGCTGGAGTTCAAGGCTAAGGTTTTGCAAAGAGCCTATCTTTTGTCTGGTGAGTGGAAAAGCTGTTTGGAGTTTCCCAAGTCATGCATCAGGCACACACTGTACTAATATGCTGCATTTAGGAGCTATTTGCTTTTATGTTCCCCTGCTATTTGAATAGTAGAGTTTAGCTGGGTAGTCCCTGATACTGCAAGCATGTAACTGGCAGCAAGAGGTATGCTTAGAAAGAAAATAAAACTCTGGGACTTAATTCAGGGGTGCTCAGTCAGTCCCTGATGCTGGCTGAGCAGAGTGTCGCTTGGAACTCTTGCTCTTGGGTATTTCCTCTTTTTTTCTTATTTACGTTAGGGAGGAGGTGAATCTGTTCAGCAGCATCTGTGCATCACCACTGATATTTTAATCTTCTGTTAAAAGATTTTAATTAAAACATGACATCATTTGGTGTGAAAAATGAGAGTGAATTGAAATTATACATGCAGACTGAACTAATGTCAATTTATGTATCGGTTTCAAGAACATCTCTATCTGATTAATCCAAGCACTGGCAATGTATGCTGGAAGGGTTTCTGGTTGCTCCTTTTGTATAATTCTGCCATTATTCTACCAAGGTAATTATAAGGAGAGAAGGTTTGTGCTGGTTTTCCCAGTTTCTCTCTGCTGGAGTTCTTTCTCTCATTCTGACCCTCTTTCCCCTTCTGGATGCTGTGTAATCATCCTGGCGAGACACGATTGCTCTCCGGGCTTCAAGGAGATGTTTGTGTGGGAGAAAATGCTCTTGAAATGGCTCAGAACGTACCAAGGTTTTTATAATTTTGCCAGTTGCACTTGGAAAAGGAGGTGGTGGAAATCCCTTCACGGCTCGGTCTTAGGTGCGTGTCGGTGCGGGATGTGTGCTCGCACAGCTGCGCGCCTGTCCTCCTGCCCCTCTGCTCATACCCACGTGTCCCGTCTCGAGCCACAGGACTTAACGCAGCTTTATTCTCAATTCCCTATGTTATTTGCAGATGGAGTATAAACGTGTCCAGGATGTGTATTTAAAATATGTTTATCTGCCAAACATTGTCTGTGTCTCTGCACAGGCTTAAATAGGAAAACAAGAGAAAAGATTTTCCATGCCTTTTAGTCCCATTCTTCCCTGTAGCAATAAACATCTGCATCTCATAGACTGAGACATTTTCTGTCTCTGAAAATTCTGGTTAAACTGCGGGGAGCGTGTTGTTGAGTGAGGCTGTGCATATGGACTGCTTGTGAACCTGGGTTTGCTTTTGGTTGGAAGACGTCTGCACAAAACTATGAAATAAACAATTTTCATGTCATTGACGTTGAAGTGTATAAAAAGGAGATCACAGAGGTAGCGGGGCATACCTGCGTATCTCTTCTGGTATTGCATGAACAAGAACACTCAAAGTAAAAAAAGAAAAAAAACAATTACACTGAAACATGTAAGTACAAACCCAACATTTGGTATTATCCAAACTGAATCACTTTTACATCTTGCTTAATTATTGTGGACCTTATAGTCAAAGAATATGGCTTAGGTTAAGAGTTCTCAAGTTCATTTCTTCTACGTGCCCTCAGACCATGTTTATGGTCATAAATGAAAAGGATTATCTTCAGATATGTCGCCTATTTTTCTGAAGGTATCTCAAGCAGTCTAGTTGAAAAAGCATTCAGGAATGGTGTGCAGTGTCTTTTCTACACTTGCAAAGAAACGCCTTATTCTACTAAGACAACCGTTTGACTTATTTTTACTGCATGCTGATATAATCCCACCATGAAGACATGATTCATGAAACGTAGGTTTGATACAGAGTTAGAGAGATCTCTGAAAACAGAAGGGCGGTTTTGTGGCTCAATATAACAGCATGTCAGCAGCGTTCACGGCTCCTCTGCCCTCTCCTTTCTGCATGACTGTGGGTGAGCCTCTGAGATCAGCAAAGCACTAAAATATCTTTTAAGTTTCACTGAATACAGTAGATCTGTGTTTAAACATGTCATTGACTCATCAAGAGTTGGGGATGTATCATTAGCTCTATGCTTCATGCAAAGCAAAATAAGTGAAGTTCGGCTTAAGTGAACGTTACTCTGGAGTCAGATGTATTGCTTCAGTGTTGATATGTAAGTACCTCTATTTCTATGTATAATGATATGTGGTACCTGTACTTGAGCTTTTCAGAAATGGGATGCAAGGAAAACCTGCTTCATACTGTGTCTTGTATGTCTCCTGCTTGGATTTCAGAATTCTATTTCAAGCCCTGTGTTTTCAGGCAGTGGAGAAAGAGAAAACTCCTCAAGTTAAGGTATTAAGGTATCCAGAATGACAGTGCCACCAAAAGTAAGCTATAAATCTTGGGAGGTAACAGCCCAGCTCAGTTAATACTCTAAAAATGTTCTACCCTTCGGTTCTTCACAGGTTTAGTTACCCCTTCTTCCACTTCTGATAGCCATGTTGACCCTGAAATCAAAGGTTGTATTTAGACCCCATCCAAATTTATCCTTTGTAATTTAATATTTTGGCTAATTTCTGGTTTTCGTAGCGTCATATGCTTCCCTAATCATAGAATCAGAGCATGGTTTGGGTTGGAAGGGACCTTAAAGATCATGTAGTTCCATCCCCCCTGCCATGGGCAGGGACACCTCCCACTAGACCAGGCTGCTCAAAGCCCCATCCAGCCTGGCCTTGAACACCTCCAGGGATGGGGCATTGACAGCTTCTCTGGGCAACCTGTTCCAGTGTCTCACCACGCTCACAGTAAAGAATTTCTTCCTAATACCTAATATAAAGCTACCCTATCTCAATTTAAAACCACTACCCCTCTCATTGTATCACTACACTGCCCATCTTTCCTGTAGGCCCCCTTCAGGTATGGGAAGGCTGCTGTAAGGTCTCCCCGGAGCCTTCTCTTCTCCAGGCTGAACAACCCCAACTGCTGTATATGAGTTTATTCTGGGCATGTTGTTACTGATAGGAGAGAATTATGTTTTCTGTCAGGGTTTAGAAAGGAACTGATGGTTGAGGTTGGGTTGTGCCAGCCTGTTAACAGAAAAACAGCACAACCAAAATCTCTCCATGGTGTGCTGGGCTCGCCAAAGGACCGCACTTCACTTGGAGCACTTAGACCAGCGTTTGCATTTTCAGATGCTGGCAAATGGTTGCAGGATGAAGCATTCATTTTTCATGAGGGCAATAATACTGTTTCAGTTTGTTGAGCTACACCAGCGTGCTTTGATCAATAGAGAACATTCAGCAATTACAGAGTATCTGACATGCCTCAATTTACCTAGTAGCTGAAGAACTCATTGACAGATAATTTAATTGGGTTTGGAAAATGAGTTAGAAATGTATTATTTTCCAAAGCACATAGTTAAAAAGTGTTTGCCACTTTACTGCATACAGAGAGTTGATTATTTTTCTTCTTTCGGTTAATAATGATCCCAGCTGAAAACATTATCTGGGGAAAAAAAAAAACCCAAACAATAACAACTTTAATCCATTTTGTTCATGTATAGGCAGAAGGAGGAAAATATTTTCCATAAGCTTCAATATTGATTCAAAATCAGAAAGCAGCAGAGACAAAACTCACTGAAATTAATGAGTTTACTGGTTATGATAGTTGTAATAGATTTTATTTTTTTTTTCCTAATCTGCCTGTAAATTACCTGGTGCTACTACAGTGTTTTGTACCGTTCTCCTGACTCCAAATACACCTGAAAAGAATGTAGCCAGAAAATATGGTATAATTAAGAGTGGGATTTCCATGAACCTCATACATTGCTCCTGTGGGCTAGATTCTGCTTTCGTTACATCCAGGTAAGTAAAGAACAATTGCTTTGTGTGAGAATTTGATCCTGATTCAGGTTAATAATAGCATTAGGGCATTCATATTTTTCTGCTGCCCCCCTTACTGAACTACATGACTGAAGCATGTGCATTCCATCCAGTGTATACAAAGACATTATCTGGACTGTTTTCTGGTTCTTCTATATTTTTTTTGCTTTAAGAAGCATGACGGTAGTGTTAGAAACTGCATTGAAAAACAATGTATGCCGTATGCAATAAGTAGAGCTGTTGTGCAATTACGTAAGGTAGTTCAGATGAAAAAGTCGCTATGTTCTGCGTCTGAGAGAGGAGATTTAGTTAAGACAGACGAATTCTCCTGGGTACAACAAAGCTGTTCTGTGGATACAGCCCTGATTATACTGTAATTCTTCTAAATGCATTACCAAAGTCTTCATTATTATAATTAAACAGGTCATAGAATCATAGAACCATAGGGTTGGAAGGGACCTCTGGAGATCATCTAGTCCAACCCCCTGCCAGAGCAGGCTCACCTTAGAGCAGGTTGCACAGGAACGCGTCCAGGCAGATTTTGAATGTCTCCAGAGACGGAGAGTCCACCACCTCTCTGGGCAGCCTCTTCCAGTGCTCTGCCACCCTCAGGGTAAAGAAGTTCCTCCTCATGTTTAGGTGGAACTTCCTATGCTCAAGTTTGTGGCCATTACCTGTTGTCCTTTTGCTGGGCACCAGTGAAAAGAGCCTGGCCCCATCCTCCTGACACCCACCGTTTAAGTATTTATAAGTGTTGATAAGGTCCCCCCTCAGCCATCTTTTTTCCAGACTTAGGAAACCCATATCCCTCAGTCTTTCTTCATAAGAGAGGTGTTCCAGTCCCCTTATCATCTTTGTAACCCTTTGCTGCACCCTCTCCAGCAGTTCCCTGTCCCTCTTGAACCGGGGAGCCCAGCACTGGACACAGTACTCCAGGTGTGGCCTCACCAAGGCACAGTAGAGGGGGAGGATGACCTCCCTCGACCTGCTGGCCACACTCTTCTTGATGCACCCCAGGACGCCATTGGCCTTCTTGGCCACAAGGGCACATTGCTGGCTCATGGTCATCCTGTTGTCCACCAGGACTCCCAGGCCTCTTTCCACCGAGCTGCTCTCTAGCAGGTCTGCCCTTCATTGCATAAAGCTTTGCTTTAGGGTAAAGACTGGAAATTTCATTAAGAGCTTTGAAATTGAAAGCTGACAGGCAAAGCAAATGGATTCTATAATTTTCAGAAAACTATATCTTTTTTTAATTATGGTCCTTTTTAGTCTTCCATTAAAAGATGGACACATTTAAAAAAATAGCAAAATGGCTTATTTACAGTAATATGATTTTCCTGCAGCCACCAGCTAGAAAAAAAAATAGTGTCATTTGTAAAAATGGAGCTGAAAAGTTGTCTTCTCCCGAGCACGCTGGATTTGGAGCCATCCCCCCTGATAATGAGTGTGTGCCCCCGGCTCCCCCGGGCACTCGCTGCTGCCGGCTCCCTGCTGCCAGGGCGCTTCCTTGCCCGCTCCGCTCTCTTTCTTTTTCCAAAGAGTTAGCAAGTTCTGCAGCTAAATGAAGCTGTATTCTTATACCTGTTAGATGCCTTGGAGCAACCTGCAGGGGGGTGTTTGTTGCCCCACCTAAAGGAACTGATGAAAAAGAACAAGAAAGAAGAAAAGAGTGAGCTAATGCTTTTGGAGCAAGAAAAAGGCTTTTCCTTATAATTTATCTTTTCACCGTGTCTGCTTATGTAAAAACTGCAGCCACAAACTCAGAACCTATGTTTCCCTGGTGGGAGGGATTAGCTCTAAAAGTCTTGAAAAGCCAGAGCCCTGGTGTTTAAGGACTTGAGGACATGTTGGATGAACAAATGTACAGGCACACCTCTTTTCTGCTGAATAGGATATTAACAAATGAACAGTGTGACCATGGGGACTAAATGTGCGTGTAAGTGTTCGTACGATTAAAACTTAAAATGAGCAACTGCTAAATCACACAGTTGTTGCAAATCATATTGTATTTTAAAGGGCCCATTGAATGGACTTTGAGTTCTGAGCTGATTTTTTTGTTCATGGAAAAGTGGTTCCTAGTGCTTAGCGGCAATTTCCTGTGAATACCTTTCCTTCATGTATTTTATGCATCTTGTAAATAGCTTCCATCTTTGTTGTGACTCTGTAGTAATGTAGAGTGTCATGTGTGCTTGGCAGGCATGGCTTTTGCTTAATTCTCTCCAGCGTAATTGTAAGTCCCACATTTTGTCCCGGCTTTAGAGCCGTATCTCACTCACACCACGCTTCTGCCATCATTTGTGGACACTTGCAAAATTAAACATTGCCAGTATTTAACAGATGTCTTTTAGGACCTTCTAGAATCGCTTTGGAGAGCGTGACCATTGGTGTTAGTGGCAACTGTGCAAGAGGACCAGGGGAAGCGTGTGTTTTAGCGATGGGGCCTGTGGCTTTCCATCCTCAAGAAGGCAGATACAAAACGTGGACCTCCCAAAACAAAAAGCTTCCCCAAACTGCAGGCCCTGCTGCTAAATGCCGCCTTTCCTGCCATGCCTGTAACCCCCAGGCGAGGGGTGCTCCTGCGGCCGTCCCTGGGCTCCCATGGTGCACACCATGGCCGGAGACACGTGTGCCACGCAGCTGTGAGGGGGGTGCATGTGAATGGGGGTGTTTGTCCTTGTTGTGACCAAAGTCTAGTGGTGACAGCACCCACTCAGAGAAGGCAAGCCTCGGCAATGGGGGCTGTGATGAGGAGGGACTCAGTGCCCCCATGTCCTCAGGGGATCGTGGCTGCAGTGGGGACCCGTCCTTACGCTGTGTGTGCCACAGTCCCTGTTTCACACTTCCAAAAAAGTGGCATGGCATCACTGGGAGGGAATTGAAGAGCTGCCCTTATGGAGTACGTCAAAGATCGTAAATCAGGCCTTGCTTTCAGGGGCTTGTATGCTCTTGGACAGAAATAAACCTGACACCTCTCCAGTACAAGGACTCTTGGGTGCCAGCCACGGAGTCCTTGCAAGAATGGTTTTGCCGTCACTTCAGTCTTTTGACAGAGGGGATGACCCTGTGCTTGTCTTTGAAAGAAATATTTAGGCATGGGATGTGTATGAAGTTAGGCTCTGATTCCAAGTGGAAGTAGATTTCTCCTTCTATCCGTAGTAATAGAGCAAACACCCTGAGAAGGGTTGGGATTTAATTCATACCCTGGCATTTCTCTTCAGATACGTTGAAAAGCGCCTGCCCAGCACCCTTGCTTTTGTGATTCCCTCTAATGCACCCAGATCCTCCCAGCCGCTGCAGGGAGGTATGAGCCATCTGGTGCGGATGTGAGTCCTTCCAGCAGATGGGGAGATGCTCAGGGATAAAACCTGTCCTACCTTCACGTGTCTTGCCACAACAGGTGACGTCCTGTTTAATAAAACCTCCCGTTTAATACAATAACATCTGCAATATTGAGCGGAGTGGGTCAAGCACAGTAGTGCAGTTGTTCTATAATCATGCTGTGTGGCTGAAAGCCTTGAAGGGTTTATACGTGAAACCAGAAGCAATGGACTGGTGCTCGCCAGTGGCAGCAGCTCAGCTGGTGGTGCAGGACGGAGGGATGGTGGTGCATCCCCTCCTGGTGCAGTGTTACTGAGGTACTGAGATTTGTGCTTCAGAAACATTTTTGAGTCTTACAGAAATCATGAGTCCAAATCCAGAGCAGAGAGCGTTTGCTAAGGGATCTTCCCAGGGATTATGAGCAGAACTAGAAGCCAGGGGGATTCCCACTTTTCTGCTAGCAGACCCAATGTTTTTTTTTCTTGCTCAACATTTTTCTAAACGTTGCAAGCGTACAAAACTATTGGAGATTTCAGAGGTTATTTTCTTCTTATAAAGAACTAAGTTATGTTGCAGTTACAGTATAATTGTACTGTAGTTAGATTTTTTTTTTAATAGCCCTGCTGCCACTCATTCATCATGTTTAAATATTAGCTGGATGGAAGCAATTACACCAGGTTGGTGATATACTTAAACAGTAAAAATACATGTGCTGTGCGAAACCCAAGGGACCATAATATTCAGGCATGCAGCTAATTTACTTATGAGAAAAAGGAATTATAATTATTTAGCAAAATCTACGACCAGAATAAAATTACATTACAATTGCAGTCCTGTATTAATTAAAAAAAAAGAAAAAAAAAAAAAAAAAAAAGACTGATTTTTCTCTTCCTAAGACTTGAGCTCCTGGAAACAGGCGAATTTTGTCGTTGAAGGTGGATAGTTTTGAAGAAATGTGATAAAAATTGTAACATATCACCACAGCAAATCAGTTATTCTTTAAATAAATTGAATATTTGTGATGCTGCGGTTTGCTGTGAAGGCTTAGCATCCCTTGCTCCTGATTTTGATGAGTAATGCAAACATTCAGTGTCTGCGTTGGTAAAAATTTGGAATATGCCAGCTTATTAGATTCACATAATATGATTTAATGAGGCTACCACAGCTGTCTCTTGAATACTTATTTCCTTTGTGTTATTGGGGAAATCTGTGTTTTGCTTTTAAGGGAGACATTTAATTTGTTATGCTGTCGCTAAGTAGACTATTGAAATAATTGTTTCACTTGTACGTCAGTTTTAGCCCTGTCAACTCCTCTATCAGTATAGTGGTGTGTTTTATGGGTTGACGCAGTCAGCTCTTCTATCAGCAGGCGTAATTTATACCTGCAGCCTAGCTTTTCAGCCTAAGGATGTTGAAGGTGAATATATTGTATGCCCTGTGCACATAGTTGCAAAGTTAAGAAACTGTAGATGGGAGTAAAATACTTCAGAAATTTTTGCATGTGTATATACCCTCCATACCCAGATGTATGCTTTGTAGAGGAGCAATCAGAAAGATTTCCCTAAACCTAGTTTTGTGATGAAGCTGCTTGATGAGGGATAGTAATGCAAAAATGGGACAACTCAGGTCCACGGGTGTCCCGCGCACATGGGGAGGTGGACCACACACCCACTCATGCTGGGCAAGCTGGGGAGCGCTGGGGCTGCCGCGGGGATCTGTCTCATGGGTTCCCGCGGAGGTGGTGCCTGTACCCCCGCGGAGAGCCTGCACACCAGCTGTACAAACTCCTACACCTCAAGGACGCTTTTCTAAATTGATAAACAACGTCCTTGGAGGAGCGAATGTATTTGTTGGCTATGCTGAAAGCTGTTTTTCTCTCTCACAGAAAGCTGGGGTCTTTAGACAGCACACTCGAGGCAAAATTTCACCCCCAAGTGCATTATAGACTAGCTAAAACAATGTTGCTAGCTTGCCCACATAGTTCATATTTGGCTTTATGAATTCTGTCTCAACCTATTAATAATTCAATGATGAATGACAATCAGAATTTTAAAAAAAATATTAACATTAAAACAGTTTGATTACTTTATTCTATTGATTTTTGGAACTTCATTGCTAAATTTAAGGATTGGGGTTGATCTGAATCACCATAAATGTGATTAATGAAGAAATAATTTAAGTTGATTAAAAGGGGCTTAAAATAATGTGATTAGACTATGGAGATTTGGGTGGCTTATTGGATTACACATTTTATTCCTGGAGGATTGTTGTAAGATTCAGAATGAAATTAAACTGGTCAACCTATTTTGGGCTCCCAGTGCCTCATAATCTCCCATGCCATGATACCAGGCAGCATAGTCACGTTCAACGGTTTTCCCTGAAAAAATACAGGATTGAATTTTTGAGCTAATACCTAAATAACCAGTCCAGAAGACACCACTGAAATCTACTCTGTTCACCATTATTTAGGACTTAAACGAAATCATGTTTGATCTCATGTGACATCCTTTTGGAAGGAGTCTGGTGCTGACGAATGCCTTTTTAGTGATGGGGACTCTCCTTTTATCCTTGGGAGTTGCGGCCTTCATCAGCTATCTTCACTGTGGGGTTTGGGGTGGGGTTTTTTTGGGGTTTTGTTTTTGTGGTTTTTTTAAGTCTTAGTTTTCCTTTGAATGTACCAATTTCTAGGTATTGAAAGGCTGTATCCCATGACGGCGCTGATCTTTACGTAATCATCTATAATATGTGACAATGCCAGCATACATCTTGAGTTTCTCAGGGTCAATAAAGAAACTTAATTTGAAGGACTTCTTAAAATACATTGATCGACTATTTAATTAAACTACTGAGTTGGAACCATTACATTCTGAATCAAAGTCCCCAGATGTGCCTTTATTTTAGGGCATAAGAAGCATCCTTTAAAGTTATTCCTTATATTAATTTGGGCTTCTGCAATTCCTTGTGATCAGACAAATATCTGTATTGAAATAAAAGAATCTGGAATCTCTAAGGGGTTTTCCAAAATCTTCCTGATTCTTGTGGCTTTTCTGAACTCTCTTCTGTTTTCCAGATAATTTCTAAACTGAGAATATCACATGATGGACAAGTACAAAGCTATTAGAACTTCTCTATCCCTAATGGATATTATTTTTATACAACCAAGTATACCATTGCAATCTTTTTGTTACATTCCGTGCTGGTCATCTGTGATGACGAAGTTGAGGGTTTTTTTGAAAATTTTTGTTTCCCGGATCACAGTCCTGTAAATAAGGCCTGTCCCTTGTGTTCCTAGATTTGTGTCCTCACTTTTTGGTCCTTATTTTATGCATTGCTTGTCAAGCAGTCGTTTGACTTTTGTTCACTAAGCCATATTCTTTGCTATTCATAGCTGTTCAAATCTTGGCTTTGCATCATCTCTGGACTCCATGTATATTGATTTTGTGCTTTCTTCCAGGTCACTCTAAAAATGGTTAATAGCATTGGGCTAAGAATGGGTCCCTGCAGGATCCCATTTGACGCATATCTACATGACATGCTTCACATTTACTGTTGCATTTGAGACACACCACTTATCTCGTGTTTGATCCATTCAGTGTCTTCTGAGTTTATTTTTATTGCTATATCTTCTTAATCAAAATGTCATTTAGTACCAAGTCAAATGCATTGCAGAAACCATAATATATTACGGAGTCTAAGTATATTACAATGACTTTATTATATGTATCAACCAAACTTTTAATCTCATAGAAGAGATATCAGGTTAGTCTGACAAGCTCTGTTTTCCATAACGTTGGAAATAGGTAATGCTAATCATCTTTTTATTTTTTTCATAATTTTTGCAGCTCTCCCATTATTTTGACAATGAAAAATACCCACTCAGAGATATGCTGCAAATCCAGCATTCAGAGGTGTAATGAAGGGAGGCAAGTTTTTCCTTAGCCAGGTCTTTACAAACTCATTTGGCTTTTCCTCCTGAGTTACTACTGGAATTCTCTTACTGTCATTTAGTGAATAAATGCCCCTTTGTACTATTAACAACACCAGTGTTCCCGCTCAGTGGTGGATTTCTGGTGGGATTCAGACTCTCTCTAATATTTTCAAATGAACTGTCTGGACCTTCTCTGCTATAATTGCCACCTGCCACCAAACCCTTCTCCTGCTTGTATCAACTCCTCTGGTTGCTGCTGCTTCCTCCTTGGTCTGTTTTCTTCCTTTACTAATTTCCTAATTTTGCTTATTTTACTTTATAACCCACACCAAAAACTTCTCTTATATTCAGTTTGCAATGTATTGCTTTCTTGTAGCTGTTTTTCTTTCCTGTTTAAGAGATATTTTTAAGCAGCAAAACCTTCTTTCTGGCTTATCTGGCTCAGGTAGTGTTTTCCATTGATTAATTTAAGAAAGTTTACCTACAGGTCATCCTCTTCTGTCAGGTTTTAAGGAGGACTCACAGATCCAATGGAGGTCTGATTAAAATAAAAAAAAATTAAAATAAATCTTTCAGGTTCAGTTACGTCAGAATCTTGCCATTCCCTCTCAGTGAAAATCCTTAATTTTAATTTTTAATGGTGGTTTTTTGGTTGGTTTTTGGTGTTTTTTTTCCCCTCTGAACAACGGATGCAGAGAAAGTCTTGCTCAGATTTAATGTCCGTGTCTGAATAACTAATGTCTTCAAAATACTTAAGGCATATGTTGTTTTGAAGAGATGCAGAAATAAAATCATTACAGGTAAAAGCCTGCGGGAAGTTGTGTGCATAGCGTGTTGTGTTCACATCTGGATTTTTGCGTCGTGGGATGTAGTGCATGATGCTGTTCTCCCAGGTGACGTGGAAATAAAAAGCCCACCTTCTATAGTTTCAAAGACTTCAAGGTGTGACTGCACCTACCCCTGTGCTAAGAGGAGAGGAGGCTGAGGGGAGACCTCATTGCCCTCTACAACTACTGAAAGGAGGTTGTAGAGAGGTGGGTGTTGGCCTCTTCTCCCAAGTAAATAATGACAGGACCAGAGGAAATGGTCTGAAGTTGCGGCAGGGAGGCTGAGATTAAATATTAGGAAGAATTACTTTACTGAAAGAGTGGCCAGGCACTGGACCAGCCTGCCCAGGGAGGTGGATGAGTCACCATCCCTAGAGGTGTTTAAGAAAGTGTAGATTTGGCACTTCAGGGCATGCTCTAGTGACAGAGATTGTAGGGGGGGGTTTTGTGTGTGTCTGGTTGGACTCGATGATCTCAAAGGTCCCTTCCAACCATGAAGATTCTATGATTCTGTTCTATGATTCTAATATACGGAGCAGCTTCTAAATCTTCTTTCAACTAAGGACAGTGGGAAGTTGCTCCGGCCTCTGTGTTCTGGAAGGACATTTTGGCAGTGTCCTCTGCGCTCACTGCGGAGCTGTCATGTCTCTGACTAGCAAAAGAGATGAACATTAACACTCTGCTGAGATGTGCAGATATTGCAGAGCTCGTTTTCCTATTCCCTGGGGCCATGGCAGCCCTTATGTCAGGGTAATGCTGTAACTCTCAGCAAGCCTGCACAGTGTTTGCTAGTAATATTTTAGAGTCCTCCGCGTCATGGTGCTCAGAGCTGTTGGGATGATGCCGAAATGCTAGATTTTTGGTGTTTCCCCGCTCTTGATCTTGGATCTTCTTCATTGTTTCTGCCGCAGGTTCGGGCTGGTTACTGTGCACTTGGTTCCATGTCTGTATGGAGAATGGATGTGTATATTCTAAATGCAAAGGCTGTGTATTTCTGCTGCCTGCAGAAAGAATAACCCAGCTGCTTGCTTAGGTTACCTGGGTGCACTAATGAATGGGATTCACCATTCTTGCAATGTGGCTCCAAGAATCTGTCACCAGAATAAGTGCCACTAAACTTTAGGGAACGTCCCAGTACTCACTCCCTCTCTGGTGGGCCTTGTTAAATGACGTGGCCTCAGCGGTGGCCAGGAGCATGGCTTCCCATCTGTCCCTTCTGTGGGGTGTCTTGACATTTTCTTCAGGTATTTATCAATACTGCTGTATTGACAGAATTATCAATTCTGCTGTGATCCAGGGTTTGGTCAGTACAAGGCCCCATCACTGCAGTCACCTCTCTAAACCTGAAATCAATCCAGAAGTTTTAAGTAGGTATAAACGGGGGAAGTTCATGTTGCCTGAACTCCACTGGTCACTCCCAGTGCTGGCTTGTCTCCAGATTAGATTTAAGGCACGGAGAGACTCTCTTTTTCTGTGCCACTAGTGAGAGTGTGATCAGCTCAAATACTCAGAATCGGTGCTTAGTAAGGACCCCTCGTTTGGTCACTCTGCTCTCCTCCCTGGTCAGAGACCGCACTGATCTACTGGACTCTGGTACAGACTACTTGGTATGGCTTAATTTATCAGCAAATGGTCTCTTTGCATGGAGGGAGGAGCTCTGTAAGGCAGGCCTGTGGTTGCTATAGGGCTAGCTGCTTTAAGTAGACATCCCTTTTAATTTTTGCCTCAGATGCATTCAAAGGAGAATCTGTACAAGAATGAGGGTTTGCATGATGGAGCTCTACTGGGAATGCTGCAGCCAAGATCTCATTTTCCCAGGGCTTGCTGCTGTATCTTCTGCTTGAAGATAGAAACCGTCTTTCTGTCTTTCTCAGGTTTGTATTCCCTTAGAGCATGGGGATAAATTCAATCCATGTCTAAGGTGTCCTGGGAGACTCATAAGCACTACAGCCTGCGAGCAACCCAAGTACTTGGAAATAAGTTGCAGCTGGGAGCGGCTGGGAGTGGCAGTGGCTGGAGACATTGCGTTCAGTGGGTTGTGTCAGCCCCTTCTGAACTAAAAGCCTTCTCCCAGCTGAAGTAAATCTGGCACTTGGGATGTCCTAAGTGAAGGTTTTGTTCCACAGGGAGAATGAAGAGGATCTGTACTGTAGACTGTTGCTTAATACATAAAAAGGATAGGTACTTGCACCTTTATTTAAGGCGTGTCCTTGTGGAAACCAGTTGGATGATGAAGCGTAAAGAGAAAACTTAAGGAACAATTATGGCAGAAGGAGTGGTGAAGTGGTAGTCTCATTACAGGCATTGAATGGTTATTCATATTCTTGTGCTCTTGGAAGCTTCTTGACTTTGGCTTCATGGCCCTAATTATAGAAACAAGTTGAAGTAGTAACTTCAGTGTCATACCATGCCAGAAAATAAACCCTTCTTGCATTGCCTGGATTTAATTTCCAAAAATTGTTTCCAGATGGAGTCTTTATGTGCTGCCGCTTTTTTCTTTTGCTCTCATTTGTCATTTAAACAGCAAAGGTAAATTTTCTTCAAGGTAAAATTGAATAAATTTGGCAATGCTAGTGTTTTAAAAAAGAAAAGAAAAGAAGACAAAAAAAGCAAACACCCAGCAAAGCATTCCTTGAACAGCAAATCATTTTTGTTCAGATGTTTTTCTCAAAGATTTCCTCCAGACGTTCTTCTCTGACTCTCTCTCCAGCCTACAGTCCAGTATTTGAAAGGGATTTTTAGTAACGGAGGGAAAGAGGAAAGCAGACAAGCCATTATAATCTTGCCTCCTGTTGAACTTCTCCAGCAGGGACTATTTGGCATCCAAGAATAGTTAAGCTATCGTCTTTGCTCTGTTTTCCTGCCCTCAGGGTGCCCATTTTGCAGGGTGACATTTCTTCCCCTTTTGATGAGAAGCTCCCTGTAAAGTCATTATTATATGTCTTGGTGACAGTCGTCTATCCATACCCAACGTCTGGGTAATACTGGGGACTTCAGAAAAGCCTACTGTAAATGCTGATGTTACTATAGCCCATGACACTTTTCTTTCGCCTGCGTCTGAGATCCCTTAGTCATTGCTTTCTCATGAATGACGATTGTGCTTAGGCTTCTGCGTGGAGCTTGAGCTCAAGTTAAACTGCTAGTTAGTGACAACTAGCTGGATTTTCAGACATGCTGGCATGACTATTTTGGTACTTGGAAAATTGTTGGACACTGTGTTCTGATGCTATTTCTCATGTATCTGTCCATGTTGTATTTTTGGTCTGCCTTAAATTTTCTGTTTGTTCCATTACGTGTGTATCTCAGCCTTTAAGAGTGCACGTGTTAAAATTTGGATCCAGTCTTTATTCCACATGTGCTCAAATCCCTGAATTAGCAGGAATTTTGCCTTGAAGAGGCTACCGAGGTTGATCCTGCAGCATTAACATCTGCTCTTGCAACCTGTTGAGCTGTGCCCAAGCGCAACTGGCAGTGTCCCGGCGGCTGCCTGCGCCAGCGGTGGGGTTGTTTGGTTGTTCAGCCCCTCTGCAGAGGTGCTTTGTGCCATGACTTGTCAGTGTGGATGAATTTTGAGTAGGTAACCTTATCTTTGTTGTCCTGGGAGTCACCACAGTGGATATCTGATACTTAAATCCTACAGGCCTTGCCAAGAAAGATTAGAGGAAGTTCAGCTCATTAATTTGTTGTGGTACCAGAGGATGTGAGGAGAACCGAGAATCTGGGCTCCCCGGTTCAAGAAGGACAGGGAACTGCTGGAGAGGGTGCAGCAAAGGGCTACCAAGATGATTAGGGGACTGGAACATCTCTCTTATGAAGAAAGGCTGAGGGATTTGGATCTCTTCAGTCTGGAAAAAAAGACGGCTGAGGGGGGACCTTATCAACACTTATAAATACTTAAACGGTGGGTGTCAGGAGGATGGGGCCAGGCTCTTTTCACTGGTGCCGCAACAGGACAAGGGGTAACAGGCACAAACTTGAGCATAGGAAGTTCCACCTAAACATGAGGAGGTACTTCTTTACCCTGAGGGGTGGCAGAGCACTGGAACAGGCTGCCCAGAGAGGTGGTGGAGTCTCCGGAGACATTCAAAACCCGCCTGGACGTGTTCCTGTGCAACCTGCTCTAAGGTGACCCTGCTCTGGCAGGAGTTGGACTAGATGATCTCCAGAGGTCCCTTCCAACCCCTGCCATTCTGTGATTCTGTGAAAACCTGCAAAATCGGCAATCCTGGGATGCCCTCAGAGAATGGCCAGAATATGTCTGAGATTTGCAGAAGAAATCTTTCTGGCCCAGTAATGAATACCAGTTTCCGGTGATCTTTGCTACCTGTAGTAATTGCGTCCTGGTACTGTGGGTTCCACCTTTGAGTCATATCTCTGATCAGATGGACTAAGCCTCACACGTGCATGGGGTCTGGTTGCAGCCCTGGCCCCAACATTGGCTTTCTGTGTTACTTTATATAAACCTTCCCTGCTCCGATTTACTTCGTTATAGAAAAATTACACCATCATTTGTCAACCCGCTACATGGTGCTTTGAGTGCCACTAGTGACTCACTGACTTCTTTGTTTAACGCTTAAAGGTACATTTTCCCACCACAAGTACTGTAAAGCTTTAAGATTTTGGGGGACTGGGATTCTGCCTTGTGTATAGCTGAAATATCTAGAAGCATCCCAAAAACCCTCACCCTGTAGAGCTAATTAGTTTCTCCTGGAAAAAAAATAATCAGTTAATCAGTTGGCCAATTAAGTGGATCATGTGGAGTTCCGAGAGTAGATAGCTTTTAGGATGCACCATTTCTCACAGTCTATTTGTGAGGACAGACTAAGCTGTCTGTTATTGGTTTCTTAGTGCTAGGTTCATGGGAAATAGCAAAGATCAGAATAAAGCTTCTTTTTCAGCAAAGGTGATACTCACTGGTGAAAATGTGAATTGGTTTTTGGAGAAATGGCTCTTAACTGCACTTAACAAGTTTAGCTCTCAGCATCATTACTGAATTTCACATCCTTTCACAGAAGCCCTGCAGCTCTTTAAGGGCTTTTGGTGTCTTCGTTTAAGTGGTGCTTTTCACCCTTCTCATCCTCCTTAGCAGAATCCTGGAAGGCTGTCCATGCTTTAGAGGCCCTTCAGGTAACTTAATTTCAAACAAATAATAATTCACGAGCTTGACTTCTGTGTGCAGGGTTGCTATACAGCTCTTATTACTGCCCTGTTTCTTAACTTCATCTCAACAATTTATGTCCTATAGTTTTGACAAAGGGGGTGGGATGAGGTGGGGGGCATGTTTATTCATATTTTTTTAATCTCACTTATTTATTTCTGTTAGCTCTTTGATTTAAACAGCAGAAGATTGAGTGGTCAAAGGTCAGGCTGGATGGGGTGGAGTTTTCCCACAACTGCTGATGGCTCGCTGATCCCACTGTTTACATATCCAGTCCCTCTGACGAGGATGATGTATTCAACAGGAGAGCTTCTACTATTTTGGGAGTGTGCTTAGGCTGGAGCTCTGAATCCCTCCTTCAGAAACCTTTAGAAAACAGTTGTTTGCAATGTTAGGATGCAGGTCAGGCCAGCACTCAGAGATGTCTCCTTGATGTTAACTGATTGCAGAGCAGCTGTGTGTACGCTGAAAACTAAGCACATGTTGAAGCGGTCTTGTGATTAAGGTCTTGAGGTATTTTTGCCTAATGCATATTATGCAGGGTCAGGATCAGGAGATGGCTTTAGCCAGTTAGGTCACCTTATGAGTGGTTTCCAAAGAACCAAATGAACCCACAGTTGGAGTCACTTTGAAGGAACCTTCTTGCCTGGGAAAGCACAAGGTTCCCCATATAAGTAGGGATTTTCTTTTTCTATGTGTACATTGCATGCAAACTGGTTGTGTTTGTTTCCAATAACAGTGTTTTGTGTAGAGCTAGGTTATCTCTGGTAGAGAATGTCTCAAACTGGAAAAATCTACAAGTTAGTTTCTTGTTTTTGCACTGATGTAGACTTCTTTTCTTGGCAAATGTCATCCTTTCCTTTCCTTCTTTCGTTGCCACAATAAATTCAGCGTCATCAGTACACGTGACTGAGGGTAAAGGGCAGTCCTAGGCCAGTTACTGTGTGGTAAGATCAATTTTGATGGACTTAGCATCTTGGAGAAAAACAGACTTTCCACCTCCAAGATTCAGGGGTACATCTCATTGTGCTTTGGTTAACGAAGGGGAACGAGTGCTCTTGTGTGGGTGAATACTGTAGGAAATTTTTTTGATAATTTGCAGTGTGAATGTTTTTGGCAGGTAGCACAAGAGAGCAGGCTTGCTATTTATTCACTTAAGATGTTGGCAGCTTTTAGTTTGCCAGGTGGCTGTACTGGTTCCTGTTTGTAGTCTCCAGTGAAAGGTGACATGGAGCAGGAATTTAGCCACTGGAGGCACTGCAGCACAGAGCTATTCTTAGCTGGATCTCTTGTCTTCGAAGAGCAATGTGTCAACAATGGATTATGGTAGAGACCTAAAGAAAGACAGTAGCTAAACTAAAATTAAGAGCCTAAGCCTGAGCTCAGCTGAACGAGGCTCAGGATAAGATCAGTGGGGAGGCAAGGTGTATCCAAATGGTTTTCTCCAGACTCTGATGTAAGTGCAGCCCAGTGGAGGGAGGACACATCTTGAAGAAAACACTCCTCTGCTCCCCAAGGTGATCCCTTGGACCTGGATGTGTGTGGCCTGGCTGAACCATGGTGTCAGGATCTGGATATGCTTGTTCAATCCATGTGAACGTGGCAGAACAAATGCGAGTACCTGGCTTGTCAGGCTGAGAAGACAGCATTTGAGCTTACAGAAACACATTCTGAGTTTTTGCAACACGAGAATAAATAACTTCTTGATAATTATGAATGACAAGTGTCTCATTAAATCTAAATTAGCAGCTCTCACTTTGAAAGACTGAGTATATTCCTATTCTGTAGAGACCAAGAGGGGAACAGCTGACGCAGCGGTAAGCTCAGCTAGCAATTGCAATTTTGCAGAGTTTGTGTGTATTATGCAGTAGATTAGGGAGGTTGTTAATATCAGTTAAAATAATCCTATCAATGTCAATAATACTCAGATCTTGTTAATTTTAGGCAATTAGTCCATGGATTAGACTTGAATTCTATTCAATTGATTAAAAGATATGGGGAAGTCCTATTCAGAGATGAACAACTGTTGTACAATTCTGATGTCCCTTACATACCACCAAGTACAAAACCAGAAGTACCCATCAAAAATAAAATCAGAGAAGGAGGACAAACGGAACAATCTAATTTCCTCCAAATCCCTGAGATGTTAAGACAGAATGTTAAAAGGTTGATTCTCCATGAGACCAATTAGTTTTTTCCCCACCTTAATACCCCAAAAATATCTGATTAATTCCATGGCTCGTTTTCATTAAAAAGCACAGGTATCTTGGAACAAAAAATAAATGGTTTCTATTTTTCTGCAGACAAAAATAGTCACATAACAACTCCCACCTCTCTAGCAAAGACAAAATGGCAGACCTGTATCTAAATCAGTTATTCTGCTTTGATGAGTTTTCCAGGTCTGGCCCTGAGGAACTGCTCTCTGTCAAAGAATGAATCACTGCAGATTCAAAGGCCATTAATACATCTTCCTATATGAGAAAAATAATCTTAATTAAGCATCAATCTTAGATATAAATATTGTTCCTGTAAACCTAAAGAAATAAGAAAGAAAAGGCTCTTCTAGAACCCACAGGGTAATCGTCTGCATTTGTTTGTATTCATTAGGATCTATTGCTTCAAGATTTTCATGGCCATAGCGGTGTATTAAAGCGCAGTACGTTAATGCAGGAACATAATATTTTAGCAGAAAACTGTAATTAAAAAAGCAGCTGACCCAAGGCACTTGCTTCATTGACTTTCCTTCTGCTTTTTAAGACCAATTCTCATAATAAGTACTACAATAAATGGCTAGAGTAATTCTTCTTGTCAGTAGAAGTCGCTGTATCAATTTAATGAGAAATTGTTAGCGTAAGAAGTTTAGAGATTTTGATTTTGTTCACAGCAGATCCAGTGATCAGCCTTTAAATCCAGTTGTTGGATGGCTGGGGTTTTGGAAATATTTCGGATGTTATTGAACGAAGTGAGTGAATGACAATAGCAATTTTGTAGAAACATTTGTATTGACTGATTTGCTGAAAGTATCTATACAAACATGCAAACAATGCTTGGAGATGTTCTCACAAGCACCAGGACTGATGCTCTGTGGCTGGGAGAGCTACACGGGGTCCTGCTTGGGCACGGACAGTGCGCAGCAGCAGAAGGACAGTGATGGGTGGATGGCAGGCACTGCTAGAGCAGGGGTTGCGTTTAGGATTTGAAGGGGAGTATGACTTGAGGGAGAGTGAATGACACCGCAGATAAATGGGAGCTGCAGGGAACCAGCTGCTGGAGCAGGGTAGGGGAGGCTTGTCCAGGCTGCAAAGGGATTGGGGGTCGGGGTCTTTGCTGTCTCAAAGCACGTCCCCCAGGGCTGTCGGGTGGCTGGTCCCTGGTGAAGCTGTCATGGCTGGGCCTGAGATGCTATACACAGCATCAACGCTTCCTCACCTTGGGACTCCTCTTCTGCTCAAAATCCAAGCAGCAAAACTCCCTTCGACAGCAGAAGGCAGAGAACTTGCAAAATATTGCTGGTGGCTAGGGAAATTGGAGGGAAAGCAATTTTAACAAGTATTTCACTATTAATTACAGCCTTGAATGATGTTTTACAAATATTTTTGGTAGCTGTTGGATAGTTTATGTTCTAATGGAGTAGATGGAAATCATGCAAAGAAAAAAAAGAATGATTTGCAATTTATAATTACTGTGAAATGTTTTGAATTGATAATATGTGGGAAAAGATTTAAATTTAGTTGCTGCACTAAAATTACAGAAAGCTTTGCAGGCAGCTGGGTTTACATCCAGCAGCAAGTAGGTAGTTGATACTGAAAAGAGAGTCACGTGTGTCTGGCTAAGTATTTTCTCAAGACGAGGTAGAACATATGCCCTGAAGGAAAAGGCTTTGGGTTTCTTGCCTGGTTGTCCATTTTCCCACAATGTTTTGTGGTCCTGGTACACAGAAATGACCAGAACAGCTACTTTTCAAAGCAAATGGGGTGACAAGAAAGTGCGAATTAGTTTAGGGCTGAGTAGAGGGGTATGTGAGGCTCCCACAAGAGCAGCCATGAGACCCATGCGGTTGCGCATGCAGCATAAGTTTCTTAACCCAGTGAGAACGTCATTTGGCAAAGGACACTAAAACATACAAATAAAAGAAACACCAGACTCTCCTGGGTGTGTATCTCAGGGGTCTGACTCATGACTGTTGCTTGGTTTTGTTTTAGTTTTGCTTGAGGTGTCCAAGGTTGCAGAAAAGAGACAGAACTGAGGCAGGACGCTTGTCTGCTGAACGCCAAGCTGTCACGTGTGCCCCAGGCGCATGCTGACCCATCCCAGGCTCTCCTACCAACATTGCTTCAGAGACTTCTTCCCCTTCTCCTCCCACATAGGCTGAGACTCTTCTTTTCTGCCTTTTTATGCCAAAGTTCCTCCTTTATTCAGGGCATCTCTTAAATCCTGGTGAGATCCACCCCACTTCTGGTTATGCAGAACTTAACTAGATGCTGGAGCTTCCCATGAAACCCCTCTTCCCATATATATCTGTTTTGAATAAGTACGTGACACAAACAGATACCACCTCCTCACAGCTGTTGCGAGTTGCTGAGGTTGGAAGGCAGTTTAGTAGCTGCAAACATCACTTGTGAAAACTTGATATCTCTAATGCTGCAATCAATCAAGGCGCTGTATAGTTCAGTAGGGAACTGAATAGGAAGGGATAATATGTTGTGTTTTGAGGTTCAGAACAACATGAGTTGTCTTTACATAAACATATCTTCTCTATTATTTATGCACTTGTAGAATGGCCAAAGAAAATTTACTAATTCTTTTTTTTTAAATGTAATTATTCCACAGGATCCTTCAAACCAAAAATGTGGAAGAAAGAAAACAGTGTCCTTCAGCAGCATGCCATCAGAGAAGAAAATAAGCAGCGCCAGCGACTGTATCAGCTTTATGCAGGCTGGGTGTGAATTGAAGAAAGTTCGTCCAAATTCCCGGATTTATAACCGTTTTTTTACTCTGGATCCTGACCTGCAGGCTCTTCGTTGGGAGCCTTCCAAGAAGGACCTTGAAAAAGCTAAGCTTGATATTTCTGCTATAAAAGAAATCAGACTAGGGAAGAACACAGAAACGTTCAGGAATAATGGACTTGCAGACCAGATTTCTGAGGACTGTGCGCTGTCGGTAATTCATGGTGAGAACTATGAGTCCCTTGACTTGGTTGCCAATTCAGCTGATGTGGCCAATATTTGGGTATCAGGATTAAGGTACTTGGTTTCTCGTAGCAAACAACCCCTGGATTTGATGGAAAGCAGCCATAATACCCCTCGGTTTGCCTGGCTAAAAACTGTATTCGAAGCAGCAGATGTTGATGGTAATGGCATAATGTTAGAAGATACATCTGTGGAGCTAATAAAGAAACTTAACCCCACCTTAAAGGAATCAAAGATTAGATTAAAATTTAAAGAAATCCAGAAGAGCAAAGAGAAACTGACAACACGAGTAACAAAAGAGGAATTTTGTGAAGCATTCAGTGAACTTTGCACAAGACCTGAAGTTTATTTCTTGCTTGTGCAGATATCTAAAAACAAAGAGTACCTAGATGCCAATGACCTCATGCTGTTTTTAGAGGCTGAGCAAGGAGTGACCCACATAACAGAAGAAATGTGTCTAGATATCATTCGTAGGTATGAGCTTTCTCAAGAAGGGCGGTTGAAAGGTTTTCTTGCAATTGATGGATTTACTCAATACTTGTTGTCCCCAGAATGTGATATTTTTGACCCAGAGCACAAAAAAATTGTCCAAGACATGACACAGCCTTTATCACATTACTACATCAATGCATCCCACAACACATATCTAATTGAAGACCAACTCAGAGGACCAGCTGATATCAATGGTTATGTCAGAGCTTTAAAGATGAGTTGTCGGAGTATTGAACTAGACGTCTGTGACGGCCCGGATAATGAACCCATTATTTGTAACCGTAACAACATGACATCGCCACTTGCCTTTCGAAATGTTATTGAGGTAATAAACAAATTGGCCTTCTTTGCTTCAGAATACCCCCTTATTCTCTGCTTGGGGAACCACTGCTCAGTACAACAGCAGAAGGTAGTGGTACAACACATGAAAAGGATCTTTGGCAACAAGCTCTACACAGAGGCACCTTTATCTTCAGAAGTCTACCTCCCATCACCTGAGAAACTGAAAATGAAGATCATTGTGAAGGGGAAGAAGCTGCCCTGCAACCAGGATATATTAGAAGGAGAAGTCACAGATGAAGATGAAGAGGCTGAAATATCCCGGAGACTGTCAGAGGACTTCTCAAGGGAACCAAAGCTGATCTGGCTCTGCAGGGAATTGTCCGACTTGGTGTCCCTATGCAAATCTGTCCAATACAAAGACTTTGAGACATCCATGAAAGCTCAAAATTATTGGGAAATGTGCTCCTTCAGTGAGGCAGAAGCCAGTCGGATTGCAAATGAATACCCTGAAGATTTTGTCAACTACAACAAGAAGTTTCTGTCCAGGGTGTACCCAAGTGCTATGAGGATAGACTCCAGTAACTTAAATCCTCAAGATTTTTGGAATTGTGGTTGCCAGATAGTGGCAATGAACTATCAGACCCCGGGGCCCATGATGGACCTACACACTGGCTGGTTTCTACAGAACGGGGGATGCGGGTACGTTCTCAGGCCTTCAGTGATGCGTGATGAAGTGTCTTACTTCAGCGCAAATACCAAGGGCATTGTTCCAGGGGTCTCTCCCCAAGTCCTTCATGTCAAAATAATCAGTGGTCAGAACTTTCCAAAGCCCAAAGGTGCATGTGCGAAAGGGGATGTCATAGACCCCTATGTCTGTATAGAAATACATGGGATTCCTGCAGACTGTACCGAACAAAGAACTAAAACTGTTCAACAAAACAGTGATAACCCCATTTTTGATGAAAGCTTTGAATTCCAGATCAATCTACCGGAGCTGGCCATGATCCGTTTTGTTGTTTTGGACGATGACTACATTGGGGATGAGTTCATAGGGCAGTACACCATCCCGCTGGAGTGCTTACAGCCAGGATACAGGCACATACCGCTGCGGTCTTTTGTTGGTGATATCATGGAGCACGTTACCCTCTTTGTTCACATTGCAATAACCAATCGAAGTGGAGGCGGGAAGGCCCAAAAGCGCAGCCTCTCAGTGAGGATCGGAAAGAAAGCAAGGGAGTACACCATGCTGAGGAACACAGGTCTCAAGACTATCGATGACATCTTTAAGCTGGCGGTGCATCCACTACGAGAGGCAACTGACATGAGAGAAAATATGCAGGTATGACACTTCTGTCATGTGCACTGGTGTGTTCTGAATGTGGAAGTGAAGGTCCTGCTGTGAGCTGCTGGTAGGGCAAACTTGATGATGCTGTTGGAAGCTGGTGAAGCTTCAGACCCACAGCTGTTGTCAACCTTTAACTGGGACATCAGAAGGCTGATAGTTAGAGGTGTTAACTAACAAGCAAATGTGGGATTAGCCAGAAATGTTTTAAAAGTCAATATGTTCTCTCCAAGCACATGCTTTTTGTGTGAGAAAGCAGAATATTTGTGTCCCCAGGCCACAGGTCTCAAAAACTTCATTTCCTTGCTGGTCCTGGAAAACATCGGCAAGTTTTTGTTTTGCTAACTGAGTGAGGGTTATGCTCTTAATTTTCTTGTCTGGGTGAGTGTAAGAAGCAGTCGGTGGATGTGTAATTAAGGTCTTGTCTACACCAGAGAAACCTACTGTGCAAAGAGCAGCAGGTTTCCCTGAGTGTGTGTTGCCGCTGTTTGCCCAAGGGCTGCAGATGTTCAATGTAGGCACTGAATGCCACTTGGATTGCAATTTCCTCCCTGCTAAATAGCTGTGTTGTCTCTGCTGGCTGGGTGCCGGCACAGACACCGGTGCCGTGACTTGGCCCCGGAGGTCTCCTGGCACCGTGTCCACCTGCCCATGCTGCTCCGAGAGCAGCTGGAGGTGGCTGCGTCCGGGGGCGTTGGGGACCAGGTGCACAGCACCGTCACGACTGCCTGGGTTAGACCTTCGTGGTCGGCAGGAGGTGAAGTGGCAGCGAGGACGAACAAGAACCAGCCTGCCCAATGCTCTCCTCTGCGGTGGGGGAGGCTCTGCGGGTTTGGTAAGGGACAGCTCAATTTGGAGGTCTGGGTGCTGCCTAGAAACAAAACTGAATAGCATTAAACAATCAGTTTTCTTTAACAAATAGCTGAAATTGGACATAGCTATCTCCTTGGTAAAGATACAGAAACAATTCATTTTTCTTTCTTGAAAACAGAAGAAAAACGCATAGCACTTCATTGACCCCACTCTTCTGGACAGAGTCTAAAGCAAATTAAATGTTGGCAGCTGGAAAAGTTTACAAAATGACATAAGTTTGAAATCACTCCCAAAGGAATAGTCTAAGCATATTTTTAAGAATGGGAAACTCTTCCCAGCCTTTCCTTTCCTGCAGGCCTTGAAAGTAACTACTTGAACCGCTGACTCCACCTTCTGTTTAGGTCAGGCTTATGTATGTGAACTATATAAAAGAAAATACTCTGAATCTGTCTCAGAAAAAGCATTAATGTGCCTTCCAAAAGAAATTTCAGTACAAGATCTTGTTCTGTGGAATGCTTTGCAAAGGCACAGTCCTTAGATTTAACTGTGTGCTAATGTATTTGATTAATGAGAAAAGCCTCTATTAATCAGCTGGGTATTTTCTGGTGACTGTTTTTTCAGCAAGATCGGGGCGGGGAGAGCATTCTCAAGGTATGGGTTGTTTTAATACTCTCTTACTTAGATTTTTTGCATCCTGGTCACCCGTTGTGCGACTCAAGAGGGTAAATGATGAGGGCATGCCAGCCATACATCCATTGACTTGATAAAGAAATAAATCCTGGCGTGTTAGTTTGGTTTGACCTGTATATCCAGTATTGATTTTCTTACGTTTGACCTATGAAGGGGAAGGAGTGTTTGTGTTTCTTTATGATGTGGTAATGCAAGGCTGAAAACAAAGTGTTTTTTTCCTGCTTGCCTTTCCCATGGGAAATCTGAGGTCTGTTGAACTTGTTCTTGCTGGAGGATGATAATGACGGAGAACGAGGTGATTACAGCATCAAAAGCAATTGGAGTCTGAACAGTTGGGAAGAGAAATTGCATTTTAGGCTGATGGTTTAATATGCTGGGGACCAGAGCTTGTCCCCGTCGGGGCTGGATTTGCAATGCAAAGTAGCTGCAGAGCTGGCAGCTGGGATTCCTGGGCCTGGGGGAAAGCTGGAGCTGGCTTGGAGAGCCGAGAATGGGGCTGGCCAGGAATTTCTGTGTGCACCAGCACCCTGGGGTCTTTGGGGGGCCCAGGGATGGTGGGCAGCAGGGTAGTGCTGCCCCACATCAGAGGGGAGAGGCAGGCAAGGGCGACTGAGTGGCAAGCGGCAACGTGTGCTCAAGTATTTCTTTTCCTTCCGCCAGAATGCCATGGTGTCCGTCAAGGAGCTGTGCGGGCTGCCGCCCATCGCGAGCCTGAAGCAGTGCATCCTGACCCTCTCCTCGCGGCTCGTGAGCAGTGACAACGCACCCTCCGTTACCCTCTGCATGAAGGATGCATTTCCGTACCTAGAGCCTCTGGGGACCATACCCGACGTGCAGAAAAAGGTCCTGACAGCGTACGACCTGGTAGGTGCTTACCACGGCTGCCTCTGCTTTTCCTCTCCTTCGTGAAGGTGGCAGGCGATGCTTGCTGGCTTTCATGCACCCAAACATTTCAGTTAAGTGAATGAGGCTCTTCAAATGACTTAAGCTATGCAAAATTGTCCTTTAATCACCAGAGTCGTCACACTGGGCTTTTTGTTGTTTGGTTTTTTTGTTGGGTTGGTTTTTTTTAAACACGGTTGTGGCTGGTACAGGTTGGCACTTGAGGAGGGACTTGTTTACAAAAATAGCAGCAGCGATTCAGCATGTACTGGTGGCTGCTAGTCCTCGTCCTTGAGAAGTGGCAAGATTTGAGCACTGCCCTTCGCTTGCCTCCCCCTGGCAGAGGGCAAGGCCATTAGACGGGGAGCTGCAGCGTGGGAGTTCCTGGGCAAGGCTGAGCCGTCCCCTTCCCGATGCCTTTCAGCAGCACTGTTAAGTCTCCGCCAAATCAAGTCAGTGCTGCTCTTGGGGAGGGCGTTACAAAGTTGGAAGGGAAGTTTTAAAATGCCTGTATTTTTTCGATGAGGAAGGAGAGGGCTGTATGGTACAAGAAGACTTACAAAAACGCAGGGAGATGGAGCTAAAGTCATTCCAGGTGAATGCTGCTGCTGCTCAGCCTCGTATGGCATCTGTCACTGCTGTGGGTGACTGAGCAACAGCTGTGTGTGACTTCCAGCAGCAGAAGTTGCTGTCACTTCGTGCCTCTTGGGCTATTGGACCACCCCATCACTTCCCATCCTTAGTAGATGGTCTGCAGCAACTGATCACAAGCTGCATAGTTTTGAAAACTCTGGCTTAAATATTACACTGCGGCAACCAGGCTAAATTACGACACGTGTTCAGTGCACGGTAGTTATTTCTGCAGCTTATGTTCGTAAAGAATAAAAAGGTGAACAACTCTGGGGGTAGTGAATTGCTTCCAGAGACCCTGAGGTGTTGCAAAGAGTGATGGCAGCTTTGACCAGCTATACAATGTGCCAAGTGCTCTCCTCTTTTCCGTCTCATTTTTTGCTCTTGTAACACACTTTTCAGGAGAAGAATCAGCTTGGGGGAAAGAGGGAGACACTGATGTTGATTAGAAGAGAAATACTACAAGTACTCTGAAATAACACTTGGGTTCCTTCCAGAGTAGTTTATATTACTTCAAGATGATTAAATTGTGGTAATAAAATACCAGCTGTAACAATACCAGAACAAGGATTTGTAAATCCAGTTGATTGCCGTATTTTAGATTGAACTTTTTTTGGATGGATTTGTTACATGGTGTGATATCTGTCTGAAAGAGCAAATACCACATAAATAAGAGATTTGTCTGTCTTTGGAGGCCTGCTTAATGGATTTTTACCAAAATGAATGTGTCACCTCTTATCTTTGTAATTACATACTGAAGAGTACACATGGGACATTTCAAGGCCTTCTTGTACTTTGGAAACAGTTTTTCAATTTAAATAGGTGAAAGGCCTCTTTCAGATGCAGACAAAAACACTTGTATAACTGTTTTAAATAATGTTTGCTCTCACATTTGTCTCTGATGGAGGAAGATGTACCTCAAATATCAAGAGACAGTGCAAGTTTTAAAATCAGAGGGCTGCGAAAGAGAAGGGAATTGTTCTGTGCCTGTGTAAGGGTTGATTTGAGATGCAATTCTGGTTAATGAGAACATGATACTTTCAACTATTTTTGCTTGCTTTGTCTGGCTGGGACTGCCTCTTACTTTGCTGAAACTATTTGCTTCTGAAAAAGCAAAAGCTGGATTTAATAAATGTTTTTGCTACATTTTGGATATTTGCCTTTTGAGGCAATGCCAGCAGCAGAATATTGAAATCTATTTAGCCTTTTCTGTTAAAAGAAGTGAACTGTCTCCATCAATCTTGGTATTTGAAAATACAGCGTGGGGAGGTGTTTGCAGTTTTAATGTTGAGAAAGGGCTCTTCCTTGCTATGGTGTTTGTGGTGACTTGGTATAATCAGAGTGTATTTCTTTTTTCTTTTTTTTGTGTGTGTGTGTGCAAATGGGAGCACAAAGAGATGTTGGTGGAAAGCAATATAAAATATTTTAGCTTTTATTTATTTATTTATTTTCGAGATGTACTGCAGTTCAGGCTTTTAAGTTGTTGACAAATATGGCTTCAAGGAACTTGATCCAGAAATGCTTGCTGCATGTCTTTAATTCCCCAGAAACGTTTCCTTACCTCAAAACACTTTTTGGGTGAGTAGGCCAGAGAGCACTTTCAGATGCATAAAATAGGAGCTGTTGATGTTGGCCTCTGTCTTGTATGAATGGGCTGTACTTCTTAATTCCTTCCATGGTAGAACGGAAAAAAGTTTGGCCCTAAATCTCGGAGTGGGAAGCTGTGATTGTAGGTCTGCCTCACTCACTGGGCTCCACAGCACAGGTGGTGTAAGTGCTGGGCAAATCCTTCCCTGCCACCTCCAAAACCACCACATATTTCACATTCTTGAAAAAAGTCTGCTTTGAAAATAATCTGATAAAAACAGCCCTAATGTGTTGATTTCCCCCCCCCCCCCCCGCTTCTGGAAATTGCCAGCTGAACATACCTTTTTTTTTTTTTCCCGCAAGGAAAGCATAAACGCTGCCCGTGTGTTTAATGGGGCATGGACAGCACTGACAGTCCAGGCAAATGGAGGTGCAAATGCTCATAGACCTGCCACAATGATCTAGAAAACAATTAACTGTCTGTTCCCTCCTGCTCGGCCTTTGTCAGCAGGCGTGATAGACAAAGGCCGGTTTGTGCAGTTTGTTTGTTTTTTCCTGGGCAATTAATTTTACCATTGTGTTCCGCATTAAATATTTTCTTTTGAGAGAGGCCTTATTAGAATAAAATTTAATGTGCTTTGTTTAAGGAACCAGAATGATTTTTCAAGGCTCTATTTTTATTTTTACGGTAGCATTGCAGTGGTTTAGTGGAACTCTACTGTTGCCGTGTCTCATGGAGAAAGAGGCTTCATTGCTGATACTGGGTTGTATGGGAGGTTCTGCAGCGGAGAGCAGGGAATGGGATTTGCTGAAAACAGGAAAATAAGGTGGACCATTGACAAAACACAGAAAATACTTTTTAAAAGTATGTCAATTACCAGAAAAACAGTTTAGAACGGTTTATTTCAACTTACAGCTTTGGTTGTTACCATACGTAGAGTATGATGAATGGATTCCGGTAATGTCACTGATTCCCACACATGCATCCTAGGATAGCGTAGTGTGTCACTTACAGAGCTGTTCTTCAGACCTTTTCTTTCCCATGTAGGACTCTTCTCTACCCCTCTGCCTGTACGCTCCCCATCGTTGGTGGCCGGGCATGGGAAGATGCTCGCTCAGGTGGGCAGCATGTGCAGTGTGTCTTGTAACCTGTCAAATTGATGCTGGTGTTCATTGATCACACCTAAAGAAAGGCGATACTCAATGTGAAGTGAAGGGATAGGGCCCAGCTGCACCTGACAGATGGTTGAATTATTCACTGCAAACAGTTATCCTGTGAAGTTAGGATTTTTTTTGGTTGAGAATTGTTCAGAAACAGATTGTGGTTTCTCTGTCCGCACGATATATTCATGTGCTGATGCAAGTATGCATGAACTCAGGGACACTCGTGAACTTTGGTTTTCAGTTATTGGTTCAGCATTATTTTTCCTCCAAGACCAAATGATTGAATCATTTGCAAATCAAAAGCAATAAACAAGGGATAATAGATGCTCTTGGGTTTACACAATCTCCTGGCTTGTATGCATACAGAAATTTTTGTAGAAAAATAAAAGAAGCTCCCCAAGCATCTTTACATGTTTTCGAATCATAAACAACAAAAAGTGTAAAAAAGTTTGAACAGAGAATCTATTTGTTATATAAACTCACATTGGCATTAATGTTTTTCTCTGTATTCAACCCTCCTGAATGCATTGGAAGCCCCTTGAAGCCACTGGAACTGACCTTGTTATTTTGGAGCAGACAGGTGAGGAAGGGCAGCGGGTCTGTAGGTACTGTTGAGAGGTGGCAAGTTAGTTAACGTCTCAGCCAACAAGGAGATGGTTTGGGGATTTTTGAGAAGAGAAGTAATATCCGTGACGCTGCCGGGGAATAAGTCAAGGTATTTAATGGCAGTATTTTTATTGACACAGGTATTGGCCCATGCATGCTAGCAAAAGTTTGCTGAGGTGTGTGTAGGGAGGAACTGCTCTTTGCCTGCTGTTCTTTCAGATTCAGTCTTTTTGTGGTTTTTTTTGTTGTTTTTTTTTGTTTTGTTTTTTTTTTGTCTTGATGTAGTAGTCATGACAGCTCTTTATTCCCAAGGAGAAAGTCTGTTTTCCCAGTTTCTATCAATGCAAAATGACTAAATAGATTTTTGTGAGCTTTTCCACTGAAATCCATGTTTCAGCTGGGACAGAGTCATCCCCAAAGGAAAGTTTTTCACAATTCTCTGAGCAGCTGAGGACAAGGGCTGATATTGGAGAGCAGAGCATCCACTGCCAAGGAAGTGTCATAGTGCACTGACGTCAAATGCAGTCCAGTACATGGACATTGTCTCGAATCTGCATCTGTTTTAAAGGGTTTTCCATCCAAAATTGGACATAGACTGTGAAAGGAAAATATCCTTTTTCTTTCTTCATTTCTTATAATTCTCTCTCTTATCGACCCACCACACGCACAGTTTCTCTCTCTGATAGCCGTGTCCTTTAGTCCCTTCTAAAATAGGACCTGAAAACGGTCAGATCAGAACTTTTCTTACAGAAGGAAGTTCCAGTTGGGTACTTCAGTTACTCTGTTTTAGCACAAGCATATTGAAAGTTGACCCTTCCCGCTGTTCCTCCGCTGCTCCCTTTTTATAGAGGACTGGTCTTCATGCACCAGATCACATCCTGCAACACTCTGACACCGTATTCCCCCAGAATTATTTGTAAGCAAAAGCATGAAATAGGAATTTAAGGCGAATTTTATTCAGTTCCTTCTGCAGTTTGTGTCAATAACGTATTTCAGATGTTTCCAGCTGATGTCACCATCCCTGATAACTGGTCCTCTTACTGGGCTGTTGCAGGAAAAGGCTCAGATATAGAAACCTGGCTTGGCGCATATTGGGACAGAAACAAGGTGGACTGGTGGCCACCATTCCTTCTGACGTCCTGGCACCATGTGCACATGCTTCTTTTTTCGTAAGACTTGCTGGCATGTGATTGACTGCCTGGCTGTTTCTTGTCCCAAATGTCTGCAAGAAAAGCTCAATGCTGAAGAGGGAATCCTCTTCAAATTTCCATGAGCTCAATGTGCACTTCACGTGTTTTTCCAAATTGGTTGTATTTTTGTACCCTTTTTGATTTTTGTTTTGTGGGTTTTTTGGTGTTTTGTTTGGGTTTTTTTCCTTCGTGGTTTTTTTTTTTTGTTTTGTTTTTTTATTATTTTTTTTAGCAATAAAGGCCTGATGTGATATTCCTTACCCAGGCAAAACTCTTCATTGTCAATGAAAGGCATAGGAGACTGGGACAATGGCCATGAGGAGACACCTGAGCAAAAGCTTCTTTTTAGTTCGTTGTTCACAGTCAGTTTCTGTTCTAAATTTTGGAATATTTATCAGAGGATTCTTTGAACTGTCCCTTTTGTATCATTTATCTTCCCAGCAGGAGCAGTGCTTTAATTTCCCACCAGGAGTTTTTCCTATATTTTTTTGTCTCTTTTGGTGAGACTCTGCTGTGTTAATTTCCTCTCCCCTTTTCAGTTTGTAGAATAGTTTGTAATGAAAAGAAGAAATTGGTCTCTAGCACAGGAGTTCATTACAGTAAAAAGAAATAATATTATTTGTTCAGTTTGTACTGATCCTATGATTAAACTGTACAGACAAAAAATAAGACGCTTAATTTCTTGTGAGTAAAAATATGATGTCCTCAGTGTTAAGATATTTTAAATTTCACTTAAAATTTATTTATCTTTGCAATTAACACTTAACAGAAGTGACAAAGCATTGTTCTTTCTGCAAAGCAGTGGCATTTAAAATTTAATATTGCATGCTATATTTAGAGACTTAAGTGAGACAGGTCAGTTATATTTTCAGGCCATGGTCTGTTCCACATCTTGGGTCTCATATACCGGCCAAGAGAGAGCTCCTGGGTTTGTGCCTCCTCTTGCTTCCCATGCTTTTGTGAGAAACCGGCATGATTGTAACAGGGTGCTTCAGGTAGATTGAGATGCATCAAGTCTAGGCTTCTTGGTTTCAGCATTGAAATGAGCTATTTTGCAGAAAAAACCCTAACCTATGCAGATGAGGCTTTGTTTTCCTCATTCCCATTAGTTTATTAAACGTGACATGTACTTCTGGGACTCGTGCCATGTGCATCTTTTGTCAGTCTGAACAACCCCTTATTCATTTCTTGTCATGAGAGCATTTCTGGCGCTGCAGCCTCTCCAGGAGGGTTAGCACCTCCAGGACTCGCAAAAAATCTTTGTGCCCCCGCTCCCATGGAAACGTGGCAGGGGTCCCCGGTGGGAGGAGTGGGGCCGTCCTTTGTTCCCGCAGAGCTCTGCGCCGCCGCCGCAGCTGCCGAGCGAGCACAGAAGGGACCCTCTGCCCTCCCCGCGGGTCTCGGCCCTTGGGACGCAGAGCCCAGTTATGAAATTAGCAGGATCCCACATGATGAAGGTGTGTGGTAGTTTCTCCCATTCAGCCTTCTTGCCTTCTGCTTACTCTAATTAGGTATACGCTGTTGGTCAGCAAGGTAGTTTTTTATGTCCCTATACCAGAATCATGTTTGGTGTGCTTTCGCTCTTATTTTTGTCCATTTTCCCCTCCTCTAGTTATGTTAAATGCATCACTCAGTAAAGTTTATCATCTTCTTTCTGATATGGGAAATGCAAGTTGTCCTGAGCAAGCCTGCGGGCTTCAGCAGCTGCTAAAAGTTTCCTCACTGACTCCAAGTGGACCCAGATACCAGCATCCATCCTCTAAAGGTTGCTTTTTAGTATATGTTGCTTGGGGGTTAATCCCCTGAAGCTCAGCATTCATTCTGGTGGAGCATGAGTTTCCTGAGGGAGTAGGATGTCTCTCACTTTTTGAGAGGTGCTCACCGAAGCGAGTTGCCGTTTGGGAGCTGACATTGAACAGGAGCCTCATGGGCTCCAGGCATATGGCTGGGACTTACACAACTGCCCGAGCGCTGCTCGGCACGGGCCTGAGCAGAGTGAAGGTGCATGGAAATTCATGCTGCAAACATCAGAAAGCTCACTTTTCACGTTTGAGACAGGTTGGTGGATTTTGAAACCTTACTGGCAAAACTGGGTTTGAAAATCTTGGGCTATCATGTGATTTATGGGGTTGCCTTCTCCGCAGAAAATCTCACAGACCTCTTTGTTATGTTTAGGTCTTCAGGTTCTTGTCTTGGCATCGCAAGAAGTAGGTGACATCCCCAAGCAGGGTTTTGGATGTGATGCCAACTGCAGAAGCAGGGGACCATTCAGACTAGGAGACCATGGACTCATTTCAGAACCAGTGCCAAAAAAAAAAAAGGGTGTGTAGCTGCCATGACACAGCACTGTGAGTGGGAGCTGTTGATGAGCGGAGCCACGGTAGCAAAGTCTCCCAGGGGCTGACAGACAGGATGAAGCAGAGGTGCCTGTGGCCAACATGCTGCATCCCTGGCCAGCACCCTCCGCTGCAGCCCAGGAACCCTGCCAAAACTGCTGCCTGCTCTACTGTGTCCGGCAGGAAAGGATGTGCGGGGCACCATTTTCTACCAGGAGGCTCTCACCTTCTTTTACCTGCATTAGATTGAATACTGACAAATTGTTAACATTAATTGCGGTAAACAGTTGCTAGTAACTTAGCTTTTTAGGTGGCCTTTACAATGTTTACTTTGTAAAGTAAACAAGGTGCTACTTTTTGTGTAAGTGAAAATATGAGAGAGGAGAAAATTTAAAAAAATAACAGAAAAAGTGTGTTTTCAGATCAGTTTGGCTGTTTTTTGACGGTTGTGTCAGTTCTGTTGCCAGGATTTGCACAAAATCTTTTCAAGAGCATCTATTATGATGTGCTTTAAGGAAAGGAAAAAAAAAAAAAAAGCCAAACCAAACACAAAACCCTCAGACCCTATGCTATAATTTTATTCCTGGATAGCAGTTCCTTGCCTGTTGCAGTCTTACCTGTATGAATCTCTCTGTTTCTTCCAAGTGAACACCCAGGCTTCGTCCCTGCACTAGCCCATGGTTGTGGTCTTTCACCACAGCGTTGGGCAAGCGGGATCTCCTGCCCTCTCAAACTGCACACGTGGTTCTCGTTGGGAGCAGAGGCTGGCCTGTCATGCAGAGATGCTGCACGTAGGTCCTGCACGCTGTGTTATCACAGGTGGCGAAGACACCATAGGCTGGCCAAAATCATACATCATAGTTAGCCCAGGCTGTATTATTTCTACCTAGTGCGTTATTTCCTAGAGGAACCTGTAAGGGGGGGTTCCGGGTGGTGCACCCCAGTCACTGAGCTGAGGAACTCTGAATCCACTCTCAGGATTTGTCATGGGACAAAAGCTGCTTATTTTTGTCAAGATTACTGCCAAGCAGGAAGACAGGAACGGGTTAAATTCTGCTATATGATCTGGTTCTAATTGTTTGTTCTTGCCGAGCTGTGAGTAGTGAGACTTTGATGTCAGCATCAAAGGAGTGAAGGGCTGCCCTACCTACTCTGCAGTAAGGGAAAATTGACATCCTATTGCCACTTTTCTTTTAAAAAATGAATGTAATACCTTAACGTCTGAGAATCCTAAAGCAGGCACAGCAGAAATGCCTGTGAGTGGGTCCAATAGTTGGAGGAAGGTACAATCAAACTTAGGTTACCAAATTGCATGATTTTCAAGCTTGGTTTTTTTGCGTATGGAAGGATAATTTCTTGTATACATATATATAAAAAACTCCCAGAAGTCAAGTTCTGCTTTAGAGATCTGAGCCCAGGAGAGTCGGGCACTTTGGATGTCCTGTCCCGGCTTAGATGCATTCACTGCCCTGGGCAAACCCTTGCTGCTGGGTAGGAAGCAGAGGCCCAGGCCCATGGGGGACTGAGCCCAGGGTGATGGGCGCATGGGGCACAGTGGATGGCCCCGTGGAGATGCTGGCAGTGCCTGGCTGGACCGGGCAGTGTGGGCACTGGCTCACGGGCCCCATGTCTGCATTGGCAGGAGATGCACATTTGGCGCCTCTGTAGGGACTTGCAGGCTTTATCGGGCTTCTCGCTCCCTTCACTGCTCACACCAGCTTCAGTGGTTGTAGTTGGCGGCTGAGCGACTCCTTCAGCCCCAAATGACTGTGTGCTGTGCTACAGAAAAGCCAGAGGGTGGGTAGAAATTGTCGTTTCTTTCTAGATGACAAGTGAAAACATCAAAGAGGAAAAAATCAACATGATGCACGAACAAGCAAGTAATAAGAATGAAAGGCAAAGGATACTATCGAAAGTAATTTCAATCTCAGGCGTATCCGCTGGGCATGTTCTGTTAAAAAACAATTTTGTACTCTGTAGATGTATCGGGCCTTTTTCTCTCTGCCTGTTAATGGATTTTGTTTTTCTCATGCTCTTGTTTGTATCGAAGCAAAGGCATAGGTATTTTTATTAAATGAAGCCTGTCTTAATAGGTTTAATTAGAAATAAAGATGGCACGAGGAGCAAAATTTGGATCTGAATTTCTCCAGAATTTGGAAGTTTGGGTGTGACAAGTGGAAGCATCTCTCTTCCCTGGTATCTAATTAAACAATAAGATACGCTAATTTGCAAGTGTTAATTTAATACTGTTATACTGTCTCCACTAAAATCATCAAAACCTACTGGTTGTGTTTTCATATTTAGCGTGTTTGAAAGTAGGAAGGCTTTTAGTAGTTGCAGCATTTTGGCAAAGCTTTCAGATGGTGGCTTCTGTAATTTCAGTTTGTAACATTAGGCAGTATTCAGTGTGCTTTATGTTTAATTGGCAGCGCTCTCATGCTGCTTGGATTTGATTGGGGTTTGTGGTGTACGTCCCGGGAGAGTGAGGCTATTCTCAGGCATAGCTTGTTATACAGCATGTTCTTGCCTTCTGTAACAGATGTATGTGCCACCTTTTGCAATTTCGCAGAATATAGCACTGGAACAATTTGCTTGCTCGTCTGGGTTTCTGAAGGGCTTTGGAAGGTTTGTTACCATCAAAGGAGAATAGCATTTGCAAGGAGAGAGGCTCAGGAAACTTGTCACATAACGGACACTTCATCTGCTTGCTCTTAATGGGCTACTCAAGGAAGATGCATAAATATGGATATCTCTTGAAACCTGTGAGTAGGCTTGTTGAAAGCCTGCCTCTTTTGGTTTGTTTTATTGTTTTGTTTTTTTTTTCCTTTAAACTTCAATGGAAATGTTGGGGATAGGGTAGGACTTGGATCTGAATTTCTCCAAAGAGAAGCTCAAGAAATACCGTAGCTGTCTGAACTGCTGTAGTGCATAAAGTTCAGCACAGGCTTAAGTACCTCTTGAAATCAGCGCTATTCATGACTTGGTAACATTTTTGGTAACCACTTAAGTCAAGGGCTGTGCTTATTTCTCCTTTTGTTTCAAGAAAAGTACTAATTAGAAAAACCTCAGTTTCACATAGAATGAATTTTGTTTGTCTGCGATCTCTGCTTTCTCCTCAAATCACTTTCACCTTCACATTGTTTGCAGTGGTGTCTCACTGATGTAAAACGGCTGTTCTTTAGCTTCTGGAGCAAAACATCTTCTGAGCAACTGTCACATAGCTTGATACGGATCTGGGAGCCCTGATATGATGGAATGATCCAGTCTTTATAGTGTTGCTTGCAGAACAGAGCTCTTTTTAAGTTTGAACCTGTGTACTTTTCTGTGGAGTAGATGTTGCAGGAAACCCCTCATAATGCTTTTTTTGTTTGTTTATTTTCTGACAGATGATTCAAGAGAGCAGGGTTCTCATCGAGACAGCAGACATCACTCACGACAAGATTGTTCAGTGCCAGAAAGCAGGTAATCCTTCTTTATTGTGCAGTTCTGGGTGGGAGATGGGAAACGGTGTGCCATAATTTACTTACAGTTTGTGACTTTAACGCAGCATCTTTCACCTGGCATTTAAGTGAGCATCCTGGTCTTTCCCTGGCAGGCTCCACCCTCCTGAAGGCTCATCCTCCAGTAGCAATGCAGGCGTGGGATCTGGGAAAAATCCTCAGCTTTCACCTTAAAAGCTATTTCTCCATCTGCTCTACAGCTCTGAAATGTCTGACAGCATTTAAATTAGTCAAATGAACTAGAAAGGCATTCAATTAAAAAGAGGGAGTGAGAAGGCGTGCTGTCTTTGCTGCGCTTTTCTACCACAATCATTCCCCTTAAACACAGAGGAGGCAAGAGGTTTTGAAACCCACAGAGCCAAGCTCTGTTGCCTATCTTTACTTACTTTTGCTGTTTAGCTTTGTTTTAGACCTTGGAAACTTATGCCGGTAGAACTCTATTGTATCACAGTGAATCTATGTGGCTATGGATTATGTACATCAGCTATATGGGTGCAAACTACTGTAAGTAGGCCTAAAGTAGATCATATGTTGCTGGTGTATTGTACTGGATGTCTTTGTCTGAACTAGGGCTCTGTCTCGGGTGCCCTAGTAGAAAAGGAAGAGGTGGTTTCAGAAGTGGCCACCCGCATGCTGTTCGCTCTGCCGTGGGCTCACGCTCTGTTTCCAGAATGGTAGAAATCCCCAAAGGGTCTGTGATTCGCAGTTCAGCTTCTTCACCCAAACCCCTCTTCGTCACTTGTTCAGGATGGCAGGCTAGACTCTGAACTGGGACATGTCTCCTGTAGGTTTCCACTGATACACAAGAATAGAGAACTCAGAGTCCACATTTGGCAGTGGTAATCCTCTACAACTAAATCCATCAGCTTTCATGTATCAGAAACTGTGCTGAATAAATACACGCAGTGTATTTCTATTAGGGGTTTACACTGCAGAAATTAAATCTGTTTTCAGTTCATTTCATTGTACAGCTGCACCTTTCCTAACTTGTAGTAAGCCTTGAAAGTCAGTAATGCAAACACTTGCTACTGCATTTAATTTGTGTTCTTGGGCATAGTCTTCTGGGATCACAATTACCATAAACACTACTGTTTCTGATAGGCATTTTTGGATTTGGCAAGTGACGCAGGCTACAGCCATTTGCTTCTGCTAAATGTAAATAATGAATGAAACTGATGTTTTGTAGTAAATCCTTTAATTCATCTTTTTAATTAGAGGAAATTTGGAAACTGTTTCAACAATAGCATTTAACTGATTTTTATGTGGTGCGAGAGCAGGATGGAACCTAGTCCTTGCTCTTTGAAATTCAGAGCTCTGGAGCCATGCTGGCGCTGTGGTAGCAAAGGGAGGAGAGGCAAGCGGCTACGTCTTGCTGGATTTCACGGACCTCATCTTGTGTCATGCATTGGCTTCTGCGTATCTGCATAAGCAGCGTGAACGTCCACAGCCCAAAGCCTTCATCAGGTGCAGAGGGCTTAGGAATGGGACAGTGACAAGAAAGTGCAGCACCAGAGGTCCTTCTAGATGATAAAATTTAAGAGCAATACTTTGCATTAAGTTATGGAGACCCTCGGCAGCCTCAGCCAGCTTTCTGCCCACCCTGCGCTGTGCACAGAGAGAAGAACCCACGACACTTGCCTGGGCACTGGCGTCCTTGTGAGCCGAGGGCTGAAGATGTGTGCAGAGATCACGATGCAGGACCACGCCACCACGCTGACATCCAGAGTTTCATGCAGTTCCTCTCTCCTTCCTTCCTCCAGCAAAAAGATTAATTTCTCAAGTTTGTTCTCTTTGCTGCTGTATCTACTTGTATTTTCATTTGTTTTGTTTTATTAGCCTAAAATATCGTTTATGATTGAGAAGAAGTCTGGAGAGAGATGAAGTGCTCTTCTGAAGCCTCAGGGTTTAGACAGAGGAAGGGAGTAGGAGAGAGAGGATCCCTCACCACGCTCAATTGCCAATTAGTTTGTTGCAAATGTTACCCAGGCAAACTGTTAAATAACACTTTCACTGCAGCAAGATGAAGCACTCAAACCTAAGAGGTGTCAGAGGTACAGTTGCCTGTGATGTTGTCCTTCACCTCACCCCAGTCCTGCTCCATGTGAATATTTGTTCCCACCAGACCTCTGCTTCACAGCGTAGCCCATTTCCATCCGGGCTCCCTGTGCCACAGGGTCCTGCCCGCTCCCCCAGGTGACTTCTCAGATGGCTGCTTTTGTTGGTTTTTTTTTTTTTTTCATGTGCAGTCTCAGCCCTGCTCAGCAGCAGCTTGGAGGACCGAACTGCTAAATGGTGCTCCTGCCTGCAGCCTAGCAATTGTTTGTGGCTCCCCCCCTTTCTGTCTGTCTCCAAGTTACAGGTGGGGAAGTGAGGTCCAGGGGGAAAGGTAACTAAATGGATGCTACATAAAGGCAGGGCTGTCCACGTGGAGCTGAGCCGTGTTTGCCTTCATATTTTTTTGGAGGACAAAGCAAGTCATTTGAAGGTTTTCTGTCACTTATTGAAGTGAAATGATTTGTAAGTCAGTTGGCACGAGGCACACCTGCAGGAGAATCTTGCTTGGGGTGCAGTTATTTAGACTGTTTTCCAAAGGAAGTGCTGGAGGAGCTCTGTTACCCAGACAGGCAAAACTTGGGAGTGGGCGAAGTTTTGGAAAATAAACAGTAGAGAAATCTTGCATTGTGTGGGGCTGGACTGCCTCAGTGTTATCGAGCTTCTGGAGTCGGTGCAAGGCAAGAAGAAACCTATTGTTAGTCTTCCAGGAGTGCTTCAGGCAAGGTACGCCGAGTGCAAGCCTGCCTTGGGCCGTGGAAGGACTGACTCCTTCAGCAACCCGCTGAGCAGCCCTCCACGTCTGTTCCATGCAGGTGTTCTCTCGATGGCCGTCTCTTTGATGTAATTTCAGTGAAGCTTGAATTTGTGAGTGGTATGTGCCTTAAAACATTGGGGGAGGGAGAGATATGAAATAACTGGAGATAGAACTTGTTTTTTTCAACCAGGATGGGCTTTGGACATTTCGGACTGATTTAGTGCCAATTTGGCCTTTGTAAGGTACAAATTAAGGGAACACAAGCAGCGCTCTCTCCGTTTTGTCTCTTAATCCACCCCAGACTCAGGGAAATGTTTGCACGCACTGTGCAAATCTTGTGGAATTGGTGAGCTAATAGGACTCGTTAAGTTTTTTAATCTGCTCCCAGATTTCCTCAATTCTTGTATCCAGCAACAGATTCGCAGGCATTTGCCACAGAAACTAGCAATGAAATGTAACAATTCCCAAGGCTGTGGTTGGAAGTCTCAGTTCTCCAGGCTGTAGGAATAGCAATCCTGTGATTAGCGGTACGCGTTTCTGACATTATTTATCATGGTGAAGTACAAGGGCTTTTCCATATGACTGTGATTAAGATTAATGAGGAGCTGTGCATCTGCGTCTGCCTTTGCTGTGCTGAACAGGTACCTTCCACGTCTGTCAGACTGCCTTCCAAGGCACAAAATAATCTATTCAAGCAGAGTGACAAACGATTGCCTTTCGTTGCAATATTGCCAGCAACGCAGACTGCAAGCAGAAGCGCTGGAGGAGTGTTTGTGTGGGGACCAGGCGTGTGCCTGTGTGGGACCCCAGCCCTGGAAAGGAGAGTTACGTACAAAGTGGAAGCACAACCACAAGATTGCACATGACCCTTTTATTCTGGAAGATGCTCTCCAGGATGGGGTCGTAACAGGGAAGGGGGAAAAACAGAGAAAAAACATTGTAGGAAGTGCCAGCTGCGAGACTGAAAATGCTCGCTGAACATTTTTTAGGGGAAATCAATTATGCACTGGGTGATGTAGCAATCTGTATTTTTAGGAATGGAATTCCACGAAGAGCTTCATAACCTCGGGACAAAGGAAGGTTTGAAAGGAAGAAAATTAAGCAAAGCCATTGAGAGTTTTGCATGGAATATCACAGTGCTGAAGGTAAGCACAGAAAACACCACCTTCTGTCTCCTATTAACTCTGTAAGCAAACCTTTGCTCTTTTAGCTCATCTATTTGTTTTGTCTTACTAATACTGAAGCAACATTTTTGTTTTAATGGGTTGTGTAAATTACCCCTGATTATTGAGATCTATCAAATTATTACACCTCTGGTTTGAAATCTGTGGAAGGCAATTTATCTAAGCCTGAACAAACGAGGGAAGATAGTTTATGGTGTGTATGCCCAGGGACCTGGTCTTGGTTGTCTGTTCTGCCCCATACATCCTGAGTGTGACCTGTCTGGGGTCACTGTGTCTCAGATACTTGTTTTGTAAAAGGAGGGCTAGAGCATCGCTCTGGGAAGGTACTGGGCTGGGGGGATCATAACGAAAAAACATGAGGAATGTTGAAGATCCTGCAGAAATACCAGGTTATGTTTCAAAAGTGGAGCATTATCCAAACAGCTAAAAGAGGGAGGGATAAAAACCCCTCCACCCTGGCTGCCCAGTGACAGGCTGCTCAGTGAGCACGTTACTCACCAGGCTTTAGCTACTGGTTTGGCACCAACCAGCCACAAATTGCCACAGGAGCTGGATATCTGAGCCTGGGTGAAGTTACCCAGGGACAGCTGAGGATGGAAAGAGGAGATGATCTGGTGCAGCCATAGCAGATGGCAGGGAGAGGACCTGAGCCAAGCATTCAGGTTGTTAGCATTCGGCTCACGCCTTCTTTCACAGGCTCATTTCCCACCTTGCTCTGATAGATCACACTTTGATTTCCCCTCGCTCTCTCCCTGCTGCTCCCTCCCTCCAGCTCCCATTAAGCAGATTGCCCTGTCTGACGGCATCTCCCTGTGCCCCCCCAGTGCCTTTCCCTTCGCTGGCATCCCAGGATGAGCCAGCTGATGACAGGGAATTTTCACAAAGCTTCTCATCAAATATACACCTAAACGTAACATGCCACAGCGGTAGCAAGAGTAGTAGGAGATGTGTGCTTCAGCATCGTGGAGATGGAAGGAATACTAACACATCCTGAGCAGGAGAGGGAAAAAAGGAGTAGGGAATGAAAAGGCTGAGGGGCAAAAGTGGGTGGGAGAAGGCCATTGGTAGTAGAAAAGGGTTAGAGAAGACCTGGGGGATACCTGTGGTTCCTTGTGTAGCTTGATTCACCATGAGAGGGAAAGTGAATAATGGAGTCCGTGTAGGCTCAGTTAATAGGATATCTGATAAACAGACAAGGCTACCGCTTCAAACGTGATGGAAGGGACTGACCTTTTCCACACAGCATAATTGAGGCAAGCAGCTAAAGAGGACAAAAAAACTCAACCCATAAGACAATTCTGAAAATTAATCTGAATTACTTTAGCTGTGTTAGGTAAAATAAACGCCTCATGCTCAGAGTCACTCTTAACACAGTCGGGTTACTCTAAACTTTTCCATTTTTAGGTGTTTGTCAAATGAGAAGTTCGGACCTCTCAGGGTGACCCATGATTAATGAAGTAGGGTATCAGAGAAACATTTCCCATGAAAAATAATTGCTGCCTAGCACATATTGTCAACATACTGAAAAGCATTTCAAACAGCTAGTCAAGGTCAAGGTCAAGGAATAAGTGACATGTTTAATTTCTAAGCCACAACTTCTTTTTTACCTTATTCACATAGTAAAATATTAACAGAATTTGTGGCAACTACCCATGGGTATAAACGCACATGAAACACCTTTTCATTCTGACTGACGTCCAACTCAGCAATGACATTAGGCAACTGGGAGTGGGGTTGTCAAACCTCAGGTGTCTGATACGAGACTGTCAGTCATTATTCTTATTTTTAAACTTCCCCCCCCAGAATACCGTATTTCAGTGACCCTGCCCCTAACAAACCTATTTGCTGGTTACAGCTGCATCTCATGTTTAGCACTGCCTCTCCCCTCTGCTGGTGAGAGCTCCCCAAGAGGATTTGGTGAGGAGAGACCAACAACCCTGCTTCACTCAAGCCATCAGTGTCCTCCCTATGTCTAGTGTCAGAGTGGTCACTACAAATATATTTCAGTTAGATGTTGGCATAGTGATGTAAGAAAAGGAAAAGAAAATAGCCCATAACATCTTGCAAATGCATCTGCTGCTTTACGCTAGATGAGGTGAGTGAATGGCACGACACCGACGGGACAAAGCCTCTTTGTGTGCTCAGGGTTGTTGGAGGCAATTAAATCATGCGGCAATAGTCAGTTCGTGTGAGGTGCCCATGAGCAATAGCAGGTATTATGTTGTGCTTGTGCCTGCCAGGTGATTAATAGTCTTTTCCTAGGCTAGTGAAGCAAAGGCATATTTAATTAATGTATTTCTTTATAAAGACTCATTGCAATAGGTAAGCTTTGAATACAAAGAGGGGATGCAATAAGAAATTGCTACTGGCAAAATCATTAAATAGTTACAGAGTGCAAGATTAAAGTATATTTTATAAAAAACATAACTGTGTGCATTCTTCATGTTTAAAAATGCCCTGAGGTATTTTTAAGAGGTACCTAATGAGAATGAATCAAAATAATATATAATTTTCTTCCTTAGTTTATATAAACTTAATTACATATTAGTAATACCCACTAGAAGGACAAACTGTTTGCCAGAACATAAAAATGTTAGTAAGAACAGGAATATTATAACTTGGTGACAGTCAACTTTGACATATATACATATTTTTAAAATGTGACATCTTCTTATTTGGTCCCATGGCGTGTAAAATACTGTCAGGCTCGCAGTCAGTAATATTGAGAGGCACATCAGTACAACAGACAGAAGAATCATGTTCCCACCACGACATTACAGGAATGGTTATGATCCCAAATTTAGTCTCGTTTTCCTTTTTATTTCCATGCACCGCTGTCCCCGTGCCTCTGTTTTCCTTTCTGTTTTTAATTAAGTGCCAGTAAAATGCAAAGGTAGCAAAAGAAATTTCGTATTTACCACCTCACGGGGACCATGATGCTAGTTACCATGCCTTTCATCCTGATGAGGACACAAAACTCTTCAGCTTGGCTGACCCTCTCTTTTGCATCAGAAGTTCACAATTCATTTTCATGAGGTATTTGCCCATTTTTAAAACAGGCGACCGTCCATTTCACAGGGTGAAGGCGTTCATGAGGGTGTGTGGGGCTCATGCTTGTTTCTCCCCAGGCGCTGGTGTTCCTCCCTCTGTCCCCTGGTGAGGTCACCTCCTCCCTGGCACCGGTGGCCGCTTTTGCAGGCAGGCGTGAGCTCCTCCTGCCTGCGCTTGGGGAGGTGGGGTGCAGCCTGTTAAGGCAGTTCTGGGATTGAGCTAACGAGTCCCCCTGAGAGCTGGGACATACCCACTTGCCCTCGGTGCCGCCGTAGAGCACTGCACAGCTTTCAGGCCAGGTGTGCTCACGCAGGTTCGGGCGGCGTGCGTGCAGGGCCAGCTTGGGTCTGCTCCAGCACCCTCCGCTGCCGCCTCTCCCAGGGCCCTTCTGCCCGCTCCGTCTGCCTCTCCCGCGGGATCTTGTCCCAAGCGTTTTCCAGTAATGGAGGCACTCTCAGCATCCATCACAGGTGCAAACCACCAATTCGATGACTGCTTTACGAGTTTTTGAGAATATCTGGGGGGAAAAAATAGTGGTACCCTGCTCTCCTTACTGAGGCAAAACTGTCACAGACTACCAGGAGGTTTTTATGCGGGCAAAGAAATGGGGATCTGGGATCTGCCTGAGTCCCAAGAACCTGGCAAGTAAGCCAAGGAAAGTTCAAGTCTGTTAACTGTGGTTCAGATTTATTGCTCTCACATGGACATGCTTTGTCTGTCTGCAAACACGTTTTGCTGGGCTATCTGTGCTTTGGTGGATCAGCACATACAAAGTCTAGGAACAATACCACCAAATACTTGCCTGCATGTTGATGGTAAATATCTAGATAGTTAATATAGCAACATACTGACTTATTTATAGACAAAACATGGGAAGACAAAGATAAAGTGGCATTTACTGTTTTGGCCTTCTACTGAAGGGCAAAACACCCAAATGTTTGAATCTAGTCTCTGCTCCGAAGTGCATTCATGTTTTTTTTTAAATCTTTTTTGCTGCCCACGATAAAATTTCGCCTCTGCTGCCGTGTGTTCTGTCTTATTGGGACTCCGACTGTTAGTGCATACTACAAGACATCAAGTGGTTAAATTTTCAGGGATCATTTCAGCAACCCGTCTATGAGTGTATCTGCTAATTATCCTGCATTTAAATTAATGCTGATTAGATGTATAAAGAGAGAGGTTGCTGAATGCAGAAGGCGTACAATTATTAAATTGCTAATGCAGATCACTCTTTGGGGGAGAAATCCACAATTTTATGATGTAGTCGTGATCAGTGTTAGCTCTGGTGTAAGTGGTTTTATGCAGCAAAACTGTGCACAAATAGCCCTTTCAGAGGATCACATCCACAAATGACCTGTTTCTTCATCACTGTCATTTGTGACAATCAGCCTTCAGTTGCTTGTGAGTCCTGGAGCATCCAGACCTCTCACTTGGGTAGCAGAGCCCCAGATATGCTCTTTGAGGCTACTTGGAGAGATAAAAGCCGTATTTCTGAAAGGTGTACGTACAGACAGCCATATACTTATCTGGCCTCACCTAAACTGAGCTGAATTTAGCGTCACAACAAGGTATGTGTTTTCTTAAGGAAGAAAAGCAACATATCAGACTGTGATCGTTATTCTAAAGTACTTTATGCACAATGGTACCGCACAGAGTTGCTGCTGATCTTTGGAAGAACTAGGTCCATTCACAGCCTTAATTTAAGGATTATTGTAGTGCACTATGGGAGTGTTTTTAATGGATACTCTACAGTACTCTGTACCATCTTGCATGTGAGATTTATTTGGGTCTTTTCACATTGGTCCTTTTTCCCATAGTTAGGCAAGCACCATGTCTTTGTACCTTGGCATGCTATGGAGTGGACAAAAGAGCAGCATGGCAGGATCTTGGGGACATTTCATGTAATTAAGCACAATGGTAACAATATATTGTACCAGATGTCATATAATTACTGCCAGAGGATTTGCACAACAATTTACACTATCTAGATCTTAAGCAAGAGCATGGTGAATTCATGAGCCCCCATAAAGCTGCTGCCTTCCATGTACTATGTAATTCTTTCCCTTTAAGTGTCAGTTAGGCTTCCCCCTGTCCCACGAATAATTCCTCACGTTTTATGTCCCTCCTTTTCCCAGCATATCTCTGTGGACACAAGCACATCGGCGCTCAATTTGTGAAACTGCAAAAATCGATGAAATATAAGTCATAGTGGCTTAGCAACAAACTCCTGAGATTTGCTGTCATCTTGTGACAGTGATAGTCTAGCAAGAGCAGTAGGCAGGAGTGGTTGGTGTGGTGTGGAGACTTCATAAATGCAGGTCTCGTCGTATTGTTCCATGTCTACTTATCTCCAGGTCTCCCTAGATAAATATGTTTTGAATATGGTTACCCCAAAGGCTCTTTTTCCTGAGAGGTTAAATGCCTCTCCTGCTGTCTGGTCCCCATGTTGTTTGCATTTCTTTTGTTGATACAGTTCAGAGTGGTGTTTCTGACTTTTAAGCCTCTCCAGACTGTGTGCCCTGGCTACTTTTGAAGGGTCTGCTGCCTTACTCCGAGACCAGCTCAGCTGCAGCTGACATACATTGAGCCAATCAGTCTTTGACGAGAGGATGAGAGGACAGTTTTAACAAACGTGTGAGGAAATGCAGGGCTGCTTTAATTATTAATGTAGCTACTAGATCACGTTGGTTTCTTACATATGAACTGAAGGACAAAAAAGAAGAAAACAACATGGAACAGCTGGCTTTCTGAGAGAGCGCTGTAGAGAAAGTGAAAAGGTCCACCAAGGTCAACATCTGTTTACTGTTGTAAATACCAATGTGCTTAGCTTGAAGCAGTTCATTTAAAAGTAGAGGGGAAGATGAGGAAGGAGGTAGGTTCAGGTTGTTCCTTATTGAGCCTGTGATGAGTCTGGTGGAGCGGGATGGGACTGCAGCTCGTTCTGGGCCCTTCGCGTGCTCTGGATGCGGTGGTGACTGTGGTGGAGGCTCCCAGCTCCAGAGCTCGTTTAGAGGTCAAAGCCTGTGCTCCTGGCCTTCAGGCCGTGCCACAAGGCTCATCTGTCTGTGGGGAGGTGTTTCAAGATTTTTCTGGGATTAGGGGGATTTGGGATCCTTTAAATGATATTGAGTTACAAGGTAAGGAGGTAAAAGTGTGTGATTCACATGCAAAGGTGTTTTGATCAGTGTATTTTGTAAACCAACAGAGCCAAACCGTGTAGATATTAGGTAGGTAGATCCTTACATAGCAGAACGCTGTTCTCTGCTGACTCGGTTGGTAAATGCCTCCCCGAGCTCTGCCCCGTACTGCTCACAGCACTGGCTTTTGTCTTTCTTGCTCAAGCCCAAGGGCAGGAACTCTCTTTAAAAGACGCTTAGTCTTGGTGGATTTTGTCAGTTGTATCTGGTGATGGAAACTTCTCAAGTTACTTCAACAGTGTGTATCAGGGTAAAACAAGCGTAATCCCAGTCTCTCAGCAGTACTAGTTAATCACCTGGAATATCCTGTTCTTCTTGGCCGTCAGCCATGCTGCTGAGCATTGCTCCGGGGAGGGTGTAGTGAGCAGTCTCAAACAAGTACAGTGTGGCCTTTCTGGGTACCTGGCTGCTCCCTGCAAGCTTTTGAAGCCCTGATGGTGTTTCTGACAAGGTCTCTGTTTTCTCGGCCAAGGAAAGTTTAAAGACATGAATTGGACTTAGAGCAAATTAAATATTCACATGTGTTTGAAATATACACGAAGGCCACCCAGGCAAACTTAAATCTGCAAGTACCAAATGCTGACAACACCAGGAACTAGCGGGGGAAGGGACAGCGGTGATCACCAGGGTTCACAGATCTTGCTCCTTCAGTTTCTGAGGAGATGTGTTAGGGCATGGAGGATGGCTCGGCAGAGAGGAGAGACTTTGTCCCATATTAGCCAATTATTCCTAGGTTTTTGTCCAGTACTGGCACAGCAGGAGCGTTTCATTGCCTGGCAAGAAGCGATTGTCCAGACATTCGGATCAGGCAGAGCTGGTGCTTAACCAGCCAGGCACAGGGACCCACGTGCAGCTGCACTCACTGCCCACAGCGCTGGCGCCTGTGACGAGCAGCACTCACCTCCCCACCTTGTGCGGCCCCTGCAGGACCGAGCCCAGTTAATAGTTTCTGTTCATTCAGGGAGCGCACACCATTTTCTGACTTTTCTCCAGCCTTTAACAGCTATTTGGGTGCATAGAAAACAGGACTGGAAAGGCATGTGAGAAGCTATGCAGTTCCTCCTGCTGCCCCAGTGCAGGATCAAACTGAATATTTAGCTGCTGTGATCTAAGCTCTACTCAAATACTTGGCATGGAAGGCGTATGGTATGAGGCTGTGGTGTTATTCATGGTGACACCCAGTGTCCGGGGGACCCAGGGACCCGGAGACACTTGGCACTTGGGGAAGGAGCTGATGGCCAGAATCATCTGACCAGAAATGTGGGTCTCCGCCATTTTTCTCACTTCCCTCTTCCTCCTCCATCACCAGAGCTCTGCTCCCGCGGGTGTTTTACAACATGTGAAACATGTTTAGGGACATGTTTAGGTTTAGGGTTTAGGGACAAGACCTTCTTGCAATCAGTGTGGGACCCAAGGGTAGGACAGACCTAAATGGTCACCAAAGTTCATCCAGAAAACAAGTGCTGTGAGCTGCCTCCATTTTGACGTAAACCTTTAGTTTTATTTTTTTTTCCTTTTTTGTACTGCAATCTGAAGTTCTGCATTTCAGATGTAAATGTTATTCCTTCAGTTTCACTGGGATGGGTTTGTACGTGTGCAAACACACATGCATGTATGCATGTATGACAGGCTATCAAATATACATACAGCACAGTAACTTTGGGACAAAAAGAACAGATTAGAGAAATGAAAGATGTATGAAAAGCCTTAAGTGATATCTTCCTTAGCCCTTTTTTCTTGTATTTGACTAAAATAGACAGAGATAGATGGCAAGCAGTCTTGTGATGTACCTTTTATTTTGAGTGATGTGGCAAATTGCCAAAACTCATGGAACTGATGCCAGGCTACTGGCCGTGCATGCAGGGCAAGGTGCATCACGTTGCAGTGATGGTGGTAGAAGACAGGGCCAGGAGCATGCAGGGTCACCGGCCTGGCACCCCTTGTGCCAAGGTCACCTCATCAGTGCGGGCTTTGAGCCCGGCAGAGGGTTGGCACGCTGAGGTGCTGTGTGTAGAAAACCAATTTTAGCGTCGCTTCACAAATGGAGGCTTGTCAAGATGTTTAAATAGCGCTAGTCTGCCAAAATAGATGCCTGTCTCTCTCCTCGTGTAGGCTGGCTGCTCAGTGAAGCCCCCTGCTTGGTCGGCTGTCTTGTCTCAGGTACCCCCTGTGCCTCACTGTCGTCTCCACCTTTCTTGTCTCTTCTCCCTAACCTCAGCTCCCTCTTCCCTTCGCCTCGTCCCAGTCGTGCGTATCATCTAAATCACGCTAAAGCAGTGGGAAGAACCGCCACGCTCTGTCTTACCTGTGCATCTGCTTCTCACACAGCCTTAGTCTGGACTAAACTTCTCATGACTCTAAAGCTGTCTCTACCCAGGATGCGGTTCGCGTGAGTTTATCGCTCTGTATTCGTGCCGAATTCACCCTGGGGTGAAGTCGGTGGCGTCTGGCTCTCTGCTGTGCTTCCACTGGTGGGGCAGACCCTGTCACAGCCTCGGCCCCAGCTGCGCTGCTGTCATCCCTCTTCTCAACCAACCCGGCAGGACTTTTAGCACCTGGGTGTGAAGGCCAGCTTCTCTCAGGGGTGTGGGTCGTCCAGCCCAAAGACTGTGCAACTGGAAAAGTAATTAATAACATTCAGGTAATGATGTGTGAATACAAAGAGAGTTTGTTCTCCGAATGCTGTTCTGAGCAGTAACAAGATTATCACCTATGAGGAGGTTATTTGGAAAATCGGCAGGTAGGATTACAAGTTCCTTGAGGGAACTCATCTTTTGAGGAAAAGGAGCTGCTCCTGTACGTACGTGTGCCTGAGCAGAACTGAGCTGGAAAATGGGTAGTACTAAGGGGGAGGCGGGGAAGATGACTGAATGGAATAATGTTTGTAGATGGTTCCCCACTAAAGGAGGATTGCTTGCGTGTAAAAACTGGGTCAGTGTCATCTCCCGTCCCTTGGAGAGGGAGACAGCGAAGGCAGGAACTGCAAGTGGCGTAAGAACTTCAGCAACTTCTGCCACCTTCCCCTCCCCTGCAACGATGACATTTTCATCTGAGACGCGGATATCAAAGACTGCCGTACCTGGCAGTGGAGTTAATTAACACAACCTGGAAGACATGGAAGTTGGGAATCTTGTTTGTGCCAATCTGACAACATGACCTCATTCAGAGGAATTAAAAGGGCTGTAATGAAAGTATAAGTTTCAGCAGAAATTCACGCATTTCTTGCTTTTATCTGTCAGTGGCTTTACTAACAAAGAAAGAAAGAAAATGAGCAGCTGCCTCCGTGAGGTGTTAAAGATTGCAGTATAACCCCAGCCGAGCGGCCAGCCCTGCTCCAGGCAGCCCCAGCAGCGAGGCAGTGTGCTGGAGAGGCAGGAGCCATTCCTCCTGGTCCTTTCCCGGCCTGTGGGATGGCTCCTGGGCTTGTGCCCCAGGCGCCACCCCTGCCCTGACGCCGGGCACTAGTGAGGGGCTTGGAGAGACCTTTTCCGTCCTGGGGTGCCTCGCCTGGATGATTATTCACGACACTGAAGATACCTGTGGTCTTTTCCTTTGCTCCCTTACATTCGCTGTTGATGTTGTTTCAGGGTGGTCAGTTGAGCAGCGTGGTATTTCTCACGGGCTGAGACACACAAAATGGATGTGTTTTCTCAGACTCAGGGACTGACTATTGCTTAGAAAATTCCAGTTATCTCTTTACACAACTCGGAGGATTCCTGATGTCCCTTAAATAATATATCAGAAGAGAAGTTCAGTTGCATGGTTATTTATTATTGAGAAGACGCATTACATTTTTAAATAATTTCAGTTGTATTTTAATCTCCATTATTTAGCAAATTCACTTTACCACCTAGAATTTGCTTTTGCTGTGCTCATCTCGTCCCTCCCCAGCTAGCACACATTGCTGCTTCTGGCCCACATAGAGATGATACTGATGGTGTCTGCCAGGGTATTTTGTCTTCCTGGTGTTTTAAACTGTTGAATGCCATTGTGAATCAGCATCGTGTGTCCTGGTAAAGATCTGGCGGAGCTGTGGTTGCTTCAGGGCTAACGAAATGCAGGTAGAGAAAACTCTCTTTGTTTTGCATGGAGCTCCTGTGTGTCGTCAGCTCAGCGCCCTGCCTGAGTCAGGGTAATCCACAGGCTCTGGGAGGATTTTTACCCAAAGCAGTCGTGTTCCTACACTGCTAAATTCCCCGGTTCATTTAGACATGGGTCTTTGTGCCACCAGGGAGCTTCTTTCTGCAGCCTGTGCGTGCGTTGCTGTCGTATAAGGGAGCGTGTGTCTGAGCGAAGGGCACCATTTCTAGGTGGCCCACGATGGGCCAGAGCAAGAGGGAATTGCTGCCTGAAGCCTCCACCCAGTCATTTTTTCTGAATTTTTTAGGGCTGTATCAAGGAGAGACCGGGATATTCATTTGTACATGGCGGGAACAGTAAGAGAGAACATTAAGAGGATTGCTTGTACGTTGTTTTTTCTCCATCATTTGCTTATTGTTAAATCTGAATTGTGCCGTTTTCTGGGAGCTGTAAACTGGTGCTTGCCTGAAGTGGTTACGTTGGAGTGTAAGCTTTGGCGTGTGCCAAGAGGTTTAACGTCTTCTAAAAATTACATTTGTGGTATATTTTGAGCTTGTTGCAGCTACTGTCAGCGGATCACAGCTTCCCTGAACTTACAAATGCTGTGAAGTTGAGTGCCCCTTTTGTTATGTGAATTAACGTTCCAGCATCGACAAAACCCTGCAGGGGAATGGGTGTCTAATTGAAGCTAATTCCCTGGGGGAGCTCAGGAGGTGATGAAAGCTGCCGGTTTCTCCATCGGAACTTCCTCCTCGGCTGTTGTGGAGATGGTGGCTGGGTTTTCCCTGGCACTGTCAGCGGCCTCAGTCAAATCCAGTAACGAACTTTACAACCGAGTGACAGCTGGCCCTTGTGCTTTGCCGAAGCTAGGGGCTGGCTTGTCTCTGTATGAATGCTGGGTCCTCACCCTCTACTTCCGTCGCATAGATAGGAATCCTCTCTCCACAAGCACTGGCTGGATGGGCGGTCCCAAAGAGTGGTGGTCAATGGAGTTAAATCCAGCTGGCGGCAGGTCACAAGCGGTGTCCCTCAGGGCTCGGTGTTGGGACCATTTCTGTTTAACGTCTTTATTGATGACCTTGATAAGGACATAGAGTGTATCATCAGCAAGTTTGCAGATGACACAAAGCTAAGCGGGAGTGTTGATCTACATGAGGATAGGGAGGCTCTACAGAGCGACTTGGATAGATTGGACCAATGGGCCAATGCTAACGGTATGAGCTTCAACAAGGCCAAGTGCCAGGTCCTGCACTTGGGCCACAACAACCCCATGCATCGCTACAGGCTTGGGGAAGTGTGGCTGGAGAGCTGCCTGGCAGAAAAGGACCTGGGGGTTCTAATTGACAAGCAGCTGAACATGATCCAGCAGTGTGCCCAGGTGGCCAAGAGGGCCAATGGCATCCTGGCTTGTATTAGAAATAGTGTGACCAGCAGAAGGAGGGAGGTGATCGTCCCCCTGTACTCAGCACTGGTGAGGCCACACCTTGAGTATTGTGTCCAGTTCTGGGCACCTCAATATGAGAGAGATATCGAGGTGCTGGAGCGAGTGCAGAGGAAGGCAACGAAGCTGGTGAAGGGCCTGGAGAATAAATCTTATGAGGAGCGATTGAAGGAGCTGGGACTGTTTAGTTTGAGGACGAGGAGGCTGAGGGGAGACCTCATCGCTCTCTACAACTACTTGAAAGGCCATTGTAGAGAGGTTGGTGCTGGTCTCTTCTCACAGGTAATTAGTGATAGAACAAGAGGGAATGGGTTCTAGCTGCAGCAGGGTAGGTTTAGGCTGGACATTAGGAAAAAATTCTTCACGGAAAGAGTGGTCAGACACTGGAATAGGCTGCCCAGGGAGGCAGTGGAGTCACCATGCCTGGATGTGTTTAAGACTTGTTTGGATGTGGTGTTAAGGGATATGGTGTAAGGGAGAACTTTATAGAGTGGGGTTGATGGTTGGACTCGATGATCCCAAGGGTCTTTTCCAACCTAAATGATTCTATGATTCTATGTCGGGGTGTGCATAATACCATTGCTAGCACAATACCTTTGACTTGTGTGAGTACAGGAGTCAGGGGAGGGGAGCTGAACTCTGAATCCAGCAGGTGGCAATTTTCTGGTGTGACCTTCCCCATTTCATTGTGCCAGTCCAGCTTCCATTACTGCCCCTGACATCGAAAAGAGAAAACGTTCATCCACACCGCTAACGTATTTCAAGGGCTGCGGTTAAAGTAAAATGCTATTTAACTCAATGGTGGCTTTGATTCATTTTTGCAGTCTGGACCCACCAGTAGTAGTGGGCTGTGGAGTAAAGACTTCTGTGTCAACATATATGATTATTGGCAATATGGATCTGCAGGGAAGGCTTGGACAGTTAGTCAAAATCCACAAACTGCATTAAGTGGAAGTTGTAGGTGTTCAGTGAGACCAGGCATTTGCTTTGCAGTTATTCTTACCCAGCGACCCTGGTAGATCCCATAAGTCCTAAATGTGGCATTTAGGGGTACACCAGCATCACCAGGTCACGGGTGAGAGGGAGCAGGAGCCCAAGCGACACCGTGTGAGAGAACGCAGAGCACTTAACTGCAATTATCGTCACTCCCTGACAATTCAGAGCGACCACCCCCTAAAAGTTCCCAAAAACTTGTGGAGGAGCTAGAGAAATCAGAGGCCCAAGTGCTTGCTGGGTGGAAGTAAGCTTTACTGTATGAACAATGGATTGGGAGACTGCGATCTTGTGTTGTATCCTTGACATCTACAGTCTTCTTTCACCTGGCTCAGCTGAAATCAAGTGCAAGGTGACGAACCCTGCAGGAGGGAAAGGACCCTTTCTTATGGGTCATTTCCCCAGGTAGATGTCGGAACCATTTGGGGAGAAAAGCTGAGACAAAACCAGTGATTCTGTTGCTGTGGCGGCTGCTGTTTATTTTTAGATCACAAAAAGAAAAAGATGGCTTATGTCAGATAGGCAGTGTACGTGAGAGAGCACGCTGAACAGATGCAACAGTCAGACTCAGCAAGTTGAAAAGTAGCTTTTTTTCCTCCAGCATCCTCAGTGTTACAGATCAGACATAGGTCCCGTATCAGCAGGAGGAGCCTTACTGATATGCTGTGGTCCCTCTGAATTGGCAGGGAGTGACAATAATTGCAGTTGAGTGCTCTGCGTGCTCTCGCTCGGTGTCCCCTGGGCTCCTGCTCCCTCTCACCCGTGACCTGGCGATGCTGGTGTACTGTGCAGCGGGGAGGAGGTGAGCCACGTGAAGGCACTGAAAAGCACCTGGAATTTTTTTTACGTTTTCAAGCGGTGACAAACGTGGTGGGAGTTGCACAGCTCAGCCTGAGGGGCCTAATTTAGCAGTCTGGGATGGACAGGCTGAGACTGGAGTCTGCTGGCAGCATCAGAAGGACAGTTTCCTTCAGAGGGTGCCGCGGTGGTCTGAAGCTGGGTAGTCTAAATTCATCCCCTGTAACCCTCACCAGTAACTGCAGACGTATTACTACAGCCCTCTGTATGAGGTGTAAAACTTGAGTTCAATTTTGCCAAAAAGCCTTTTATTTTCTGTGGCATAGCATCGTAACGGGTTGGAAGTTGTGCTTGTTCAGTTTCCCTCATTAACATTTTGAGGCAACGCACGTGCAAATGAATACCACAGTCCTCATCCTGCACCACTTGTTTTTGTGCTTGGCTCACTCCTTTTGCTTTGTGCCTCCGTTCCCATCCTTCACAGAGTTCTCACATCCAGCCGTGCCTGTTTCTGACCACTCCTGATTTTGTCCTCCCCTCCCAGTCGCTTCATTTCGGTAGATCTCTGCCTACTGGGTCGGCGTGGTGCTAACAAAAATAACCATACCTGCTCCTGTTTGTACTTGGCTTCACATCTGCACTGGGAGAGCGAGGCCGGGATTCTCCCAAGGGAAGCAAACCCTATTATCCCAGAGCCCAGGGCCACTGAGCCCACAGGAGCCTCTTTGACCTCTGGCTGGGGGAACGCGAGCAGAGAAGCTGTCTCAGCTCTTCTTTTACCGAGCTCACTGTCCCGTCTCACCAGCAAACCTGCCTTTGACTGCAGGGACCAGAGTGACAGGGCTGGTCCCTGGACAGGGCATGTCCCAGCTGGCGGGGACTAGGTGGATCAGAGCGTTTGCTTAGCGATCTGCTAAAAACCTGATCCCTCCTAGCAGTTAGATAGCATTCTGTGTTATTTTTTTCTTTCTTCACTTAACCTTTCATGTGATTTGGCATTTTTGGTCTCAGCTCAAAGCTTTCTGCTTCAGCATAAAGTTGTTTGTGGTCTGTGCTGCTGGTGAGCAGGTTAGAAACTGATTGCCCACGGCACCTCGCACGAAGGGAGACGAGCAGCCAAACCAGAGGGGTGTCACGTCCCCAGGCAGGAATGGGGAGCTCGGGTGGGTTCTGTGGATTCCTGCACCCCGGTCAGCGGGTGATGTTTGCCAGCTGCCACCGCAGCAGGAGGATTTGCAAACCATGTAGTTGCTAAGAAATTAGTGTTTGTGCCAGGTGGTTACTCAGAGGCAAGGCGAGCGTAAGGAGCTGTACGCAGGAACAAGCACTGCATGAGCATGCTCTGCTACCTGTCCAGAAACCCTGAGCTCTGACCGGCCTAATTTCATTTCATCTTAATTAGGTTATTTCAGTTATCATTAAGCACAGCTGCAGGGTTGCATTTTTTTTTTTAGCTGTTGCCCCAAGCAGTGGTCTAAGGAGAGCTGTGTTCATGCTGCATCTCCTGTAACACTCCCCTCCCCTTCCCCACCAAAAAAACCAACCAAAAAAACAAAACCAAACAAAAAACCCCAAACCCATGCAGATGCCTGTTGTGTTCAGTCAAAACAGAATCAGCTTGGGGATGGTCACGAAAGCCTTTCCAGCCTCTGATGAAGTTAATGGACATTTTGCTGTCAACACTTGCGGTGAAGGACATGATTTTGATGTTAACTGTGTGGCTTGCAGCCTGGGCGGCCGTGAGTCACTGCAAAGGGCACTGGGGAGCAGGGAGGGGGAAGAGTGCCAGCTATTCCCAGCCAAGTGTTTTGCTCAGGGGTTGCTTCGCATAGGTATTTCGTTAGCTGCAAAATATATCTTCTCCCGCAGCTGGTCCTTTTACTCGGAAGAAGTCTGCCCTTTCTGCCTCATGTTTCTTCCCCTTGTTTTGTTTTTCTGGGACTCGCTGGGCTTTACTGGAGTTACCAGCTGGTGCTGGTACATGTGGGGAATTGGATTTTGTGACCAAAGGAGGACTAAGAAATAAATGCCTGGACATATAGCTTTGATTTCCATGTCATGGCTGTGTATCAAAAATAAATAATAAATAACACCCCGATTTCTTCAATGATGTAGGGGTTTCTTAGTATTGATTATGCACTCCCAGGCTTCCAGCCAACCCTTGGATGTCAAACTTTTCAGTAGAAAAAACACAGGCTCCTAGCATGGAGGGGTTGACAGGGAGAGTCCATACATTTGTGGCTGTGCTTGCAAACTGTCTGCTAGATGCAGTGCCTGAGAGACACACGAGCAGCTGAACTGCTCAGCACATGGCTCACATCAAATTAATGCCATTATTTCTGAAAGCAAATTCCTGCTGCAACACAGTTACAGACAGTCGATGTTCACATTCATTGCTTTTGACAGCCTGATATAAGGTAATTTAATTTAAATGCCCAGATGAGAAAGAAGCAAGAGGCATTTTTTTTAAAAAAAAAAGAAAATAAAAGCCCACTCTTTAATACGTAAAATGCCTTCTTGGAGGAATAGATTAGTAGCCGTACGATGCAATTGATTTGCAAGAGCCCACGGATTTCAGTGGAGAGCTCTGCTTAAAGATCAATAGGGAACGCTGCAGCATGAGTGCTTTTGCCACTTAGGCATTCAAGCAAATGGTTGATGTTAATTCCTTCTCAGACTTTGGTCTAGGGCCAGTAGGGTTTGGGAGGGCACTTGACTGTGTTTCAGAGAGCAAGCTGGCCACATATGTCCTTCGCCTTTATTTCATTAGGCAAATTCTGTAAGAGAATTACAGATACAGACCCTCTTTCCGAAGTTGCCATGGCTGCACAAGGCAGTGATACACTCACGCTGGCTAGGCCAGCAGCCAGAACCAGAAGTTTTTCTAAGTATTTGCTTTTTTGCTAATTGCATGACTGTTTTTGTGGTTTTCCTTGCGTGACAGAGGTGATTTGTTCATTTCCACCTCCCAGGCTGCCCTCAAGGTTTGCGTTTGGCTGTGTCCCACGATTTGGGAATATACAAGTGATGGGCTGGCGGTTTAGTAATAAAGCGGGGAGCCTTGCCCAGCGTGGTGCTGAGGGGAGCGTCTGTTGGTATCCAGCACAGACATTTTGTTTTTAACTGCACCTCTCCAACAGCTGGAAAAGAAGGCAAAAAATGCCAGGGGTGTTTTTCAAGGAGGTACCACGCTGGCAGAGGGAGCGGCGTTCCCTCTTCCCAGCTGCTCAGGTCACTGCTTTGTGCTGCGGGGTTGATCGCTTGGCTGTGCGGTGAACTGTTGCTAGCCTCCTGGAAAACTAGCCACGCTAATGCTGGACACCTCTGTAGATCCTCATTTAATCATCCCCTCCAATGCAGACCTTCGGGGTGAGACCCAAATGGCAAAATGAAATCAGTTCAAAAGTTTTGGGGTTTGTGTGGAACAGCCTAATGACTAACTGTCAGATTGGTCTAGTTTGGGAGTTTAAATGTAAGTAGTTAAAATCAGATGGAACTGGTTTTCAGGTAACCTGGGTAGTGTTCTTAACACACCACATTTACAATTTTAGCATCGGGCTCCGTGTCTGGGTCAGAGTACTGGTCTGCAGCCACAAAACCTTTGGGTGTGTTAACAGAGTAGTCCAGTCCGTGGCCGCGATGAGTGATCACACTAGAGTCATGGGTGAGGTTAAGATTTGATCTGTATTACAAGCTAGAGCTCTCTGAATCCTACTTTACTTTGGCCGTTATTTATTTATTCTATTTGTTATCATTTATTTATTCATTTTTATTAACCTCTGTCCCTTTGCGATGGTATCTGAACACCTACTGTGGTTGCAGAGATCTGTGCCTCAAAGAGAACTGGACTGATATACTGGAACCTACTGCGTGCTCAGGTCAAGCTGGGACCGAATGGGCTCTGTGGAGGGGCCGTAATCCAGATTCCTGCCTGCTTTCCCTTGAACTGCTGAGAGCGTCTTCTGCTTTTGTACAGGGAGCTCCTGGACAGGTTGCTCTGGAGTTGCCATGGGAATTTTACCAACCACCTGGGGGAATGCTGGGGTTGTTCTCTCGCTCTTACACCTGACTGCACTGGAAAAGAGCTTTGTAAATGGTATTTGCAGAGATGGTTACCCCTTAGCCCTTCGCCCAGCAGTTGGCCTTCAGTTAGGTGCTTGCTGGCAGGATGCTGCTGGCTGGGATGCACCACCGTAGGGCTGCGCGTCTTGGCAAGTTGGTGAGTGCCCTCAAGGCTGCCGGTGTTGCTTGCCGGTGAGGTTTCATTTCCGAGACTCGTGCAAATACCAGGTACAAACAGGAATTTTTTCCCTGAGTAAGTTGTAAAACAGTTGGGAAATACAGTACAGCCAAGGGCAGTTCTGCACTCCTGATGTTTCTCCTGGGTATTTCCTGAGGTTCTTTCTGCTCTCTGAACCTGCTCAGCCTCCTGTGTAGCGACAGACAGGCAGGAGAGCCCAGAGCCCGGCTGGTTCATGCAGTAAATGGAGAAAGGCTGAAGTAAGGAATAAGTAAGCTGAAGTAAGGTTAGATACAGCAATACTAGGAGATTGCTCCTGTTAACTATTTCTCCTCCTCCTCCTCGGTCTTCTTCCTCATCCTTGCTCTCCTAGGTGTCCCAGCTGCTGGCTGTGATGCGTTGAGCAGATCAGCCCTAGAACTCCTGACCTTGCTGCTTGGCACAACCTTTGATTCAATTTCAATGCTCATCTGAAAACTCGTGTTCACCTTGTTTCTATCGTGTAACCTTGTGTCAAAGCTGCACACGACAATCTGTTCCACAATAGTTTCTCTTTCTTGCTCTTGCTTACAGAGATTTAACACTTCATATAATGGTGACTGCCTTTCCCTGGGTGGATATTTTCTTTTTCGTACATCTTGGATCTGTTCTCTATGTGATATAGTTGATTCTCAGCTCTATTTCCCTCTTGGAAATTTTTGCTAGACTCTGCTTTGGGAAATGGGAGAGAAGGTCTCTGGCTGTCAGTAACACGCTGATGCACCAAAATGAGACACTCAGTTTGACGTCTGAAATTACTAGCAAATACTGAGAAATGCGGTGATTCGGGCCCCAGTGAGGACCCGGTCAGATCGCCCAATTTACCCAGTGGCAAAGCTGTTGCTGGCTTCAGCCAGGTAGAAGCAAGCTCTTGCATTTGGTTCAGAACTGGGTATGTGGGAAGCTACCCCCAAACCCCAGACATTAAATGATACACCGGTGGTACAAGGAGTGCCATTTAAGTGCCATCCTTTATATTTGTGGCCTTTGTATTTTCCTGATAGGAAGTGAATTTCTGCTTCACAAGGGTTTAAAATAAATTGATAAGTAATGCTTGGCTTCTGCTTTTCCTGTGGGGTAACTCATTTTTGCAATCCTTTATTTTTCAGTGTGTGAGAAGTGATTATATGCTTTCTGTATAATCTTTGTGTACAATAATTTTTCATGGCAGCATGTGCACTCTCTATCATAGAGAATAAAGCAAAGCTCTTGACAAACTAGAGGCAGTAGTAATGAAAAGGGTGGGTTTTTAAAGTCTGCATTGATACAGAAATACTTTGTGTGTTTTTGGAGTACTCTGTTCTGAAATGGGGATGTATCATAATCAAATTCATATAAATTGTTCCCACATTTGACTTCGAAGGAGGCATGGAAAAATATCTGCTTTTTGTAATAAGTTTAACATAGCAGTCAAATCATTTCATTAATGATTTCCTCCTCAGGATTATATTTTCAAAGCCATGTGCACTCATTTAATTGTGTGCCTCCTTATTAATGTTAAACACAATTAAAGTCCCACTATGACACTTTGAAAATGCAAATGCCCCCCTTGTGGTAAATGCCTCCTGCACATAGAATATCCCAATGTCACAGCAGCTCTCCAGTGTTTCTGCTTTCCGAGTCCCTCGGCACAGACTATGGGTGCCGTTACCTTACCCCTGTTACCTCTGAGATGTGGAACAACGCAATGCTTGCCATTGTTTCACTTGGCCGTGTCTGGCTTTTTCAGCCAACCACAGGCGGCCTCTGGAGGTTTTACTTTGTGATTAAATAATAACGTAAGGGCTTGTTTCTTTGAGAAAAAGTTAAAAAATAACAGTAATATCATGAGCATGATGTGGCATGTGCGGTGAGACCTCTGTTATTTATTGTTTGTTTACTCAGCCCCCGAGGAGCGGAGAGGAAAGCTCCCATAATGTGCTGTCAGAGAACGTGTCTGCCAGGAGATAAGCAACTGCCTGCTTTAGCAAGCAGCAGATTACAAAATGGCCTTCGCAGCCACTCTTTCAGCCTCCCTGAAAACACAGCCGGTTCTGAACCCCGGGAGAAGGCCCTATTGCTCAACATGGGATTTTCCACTTCGCTGGTAGGAAAGGGAGGCATTTGTGTGGGGTGACCTGTTGATGCAGTTCCGTCTGCACAGGCCGAGCGGTGGCCTTCAGGGTCCTCCTGCAGTCCCCTGATGCTGGTGCGGGCAGCTGCCAACATGGGGGCTTCGGGTCCCTCCTGTGTGGTAGCCAGGGTCCCCAGTCCTGGTGGGTGCCCAGAGCTAGAGGTCTGCTATGACCTACGTGTCACAGAGCGTTTCCTTGAAAGCATAGGAATAGAAACGGTAATTATTTATTAATGTACATATCCACACCCATATATCTATGTTTATGTAGAAATATACATGCACATATTAAAAAAAGTTAATACTGTAGAGTCAAACACAAAATGCTGCCACTTACCTAACCCGCCTCCTCCTCTCGTTTCCCCAGCCTCAGAGTCTGGGTTGTCGCCGGATATAATGAGCCGTTGTCTTGACTCATAAAAACTTAGGAGTTTGATTTGGCAAAAAAAATAAATAATAAACAACCACATACAGAATTCATCCCATCTGCGGCCATTGCCAGTGTCTACCTAGAACTACTTATGCTTCTTAAAGCGCTTCATGGGTTGTCACTGAAACTGGGCAATATTTAAAGCCATGTCAGATTATCCCCATTTTCTAAGTAGTATTAGCCTGTCAAGATAAAGACTTATAATCTTATACTTGCTTGACAAGCTGCATTATTTGTACTGTAATGTTAATTTGTGCTGAGGCTCCACAGTTAGTTGTAGTTAGGGGTATGAAACCTGACATTTAATGTTCCCTAACTCTGATAAAAATGGGGCCTTTGATCAGTTTTTTCCAGTGGAATGTTCGATTAATCTCTTCTGGCTTAATTTAGTGTCCTGCCAAATGCTGAGTTTAGACTTTCTCACAAGTATTTATTTTCAGGAAGGCTGATGATACCAATAGCAGAAGGGAGATAGGTGGATAGATGCCGAAGTGGACCATCATGATCTCTCTTTGCTGGAAGAGAGATGCTTTGTTTGTAAGGGCAAAGGGGATTGTTCTGTGCACAGCGATGATCACAATGACTGATTTATGAAGGTTGTTTCAATGCAATCCTACTTTTAAGGTTTACTCCAGCTTCTCTCCAGTATTTAGTTCGTTAAGGTGTTGACACAATTTTGCTGACATTTTTTCTTAAGTGGATTATGCTCACAGCCAGTTTTTCAAAGCAAACAGATGGCTTTTCAAACAGAGCATGCCCACAGATTATTTTTTTTATGGTGTCTCTAGAATTATGACAGCTCTGTCAGAGGGGGCTGGTTTGTCATTAATTTTCTTGTGACAGATGATTCAAAATCGTTTTTGCTCCTTCAGCTTGCTCAAATGAACCAGCTGTTTAAAAATAAAAAATACAAGGAGACTAAGACATAAATCAATTGGTCTGCAAATGAATGGAATCGCACTATTTTGATAAGTCCATTTCCGTTTTTAGATCACTGTAAAATAAGAATGTCTTCAAAATATTGGAAGTGTGCTCAGGAGGAGTGTTTTTCTTCTTGGAACCAGAAGACGTGTTGTGTGTTGCCTCAGACAAAACCTGTAATCTGAACTGCCTGGTTACTTACGTGTGAAATTGGAATATGCATGAGGGAGAGCGGGTGGCTCAGCACCCTCACACAGGGTGTGAAGTCCCTTGGCTTCTGGGGACTTCAGATAGGAGTCTTTGCAGGGCGGACTCAGGCTGTCGTCCTCCAAGTGGGGTTTTATCAAATCCCAAGTAGCTTCCCTTAAATGAGTGTCTCAGTGAGTCCCTAGGCAAAGACACAGTTTGTGGGCCACCCAAGATTTCCATCCATTGCCCTCACTCTGGGAAGGAAGAGGACATGAATAAAGTGACATAGACTCAGTTGAAGCTCTTTGTGTCAGCTTAGGGAGCTGCATCCATCTTGTGCTGCCACATGACAGGAAATCCTCCTCCTCCATGCCCTGCATGGGTGATTGCTCCTGCTGCCTGGGGAGATTCTGGCCATGCCACAGGCAGAGGACAACCTCCTAGAAGGCTTTCCGCAGACATCCCAACTAAGGGGACACCAGGTGCTTTGGGGTGCTGGGCCTTCATCATCATCATTTTGCCTTTCTGTTGCACTGTCTCTCCCAGGTTTGGGGCTTAGTTGTTCCTGGTGCTGTAGGGATGTCTATTTTGAGTTGTTTCTTGTGCTACAGGAATACATAGTGCCAGGTTTGGACTTGGAGAAGTTAAGGCTGCAAAGCGTCATCACACCGACTCTTTTCTGCGTGTTGGTGCAGCCTTTGGTGTCTTCAGTCCCGCATGCCTGACAAGAAAAAGCAGCACCCCCACTGCAGCTGGGTCTGTTTCATCCCCAAACCAAATTATTTAAAACTCTATTTGCGTAGTGAAGAATCTACCACCCTTTTTGATAACATTATCATGTCATCGATGATAGTGCTGTCGGATCTCTTTGCCTATGCCGTGGTGTGTTGTCCCTGTTGCTACAGTCCAGCATGATTCCTGTGCCATTTGCAGACAGGGAGACCGGAGCGTGCTGGACACTCGAGGCAGCTATGGTGCTCCTGGATTCCGGCTTACTGCCTTTAACCACAAACTCAACCTCTGTCCTAAAGGCAAGATCATGGCTATGTGAAATATATGCTGCGTATATTACTCCTGTTTTGTTTTTTCAAAGCATGTCTGCTCACTGGATCCCAAGCTATTTGTCTGTGTATTCCCATAACTGTCATGCTGCCGAGATGCAAATCTCTTCTAAAGAGTTTCATACCGAATAGCACAGAGCTGCTCGCGCAGTCCCAGTGCTTTTTGTTATTCTTGCATTGAGTTGGATTCCCAGCATCTGGGTAGCGATTTACATTGTTCAGCAGGGACAAATTCATGTCACCAGGAGATGAGGCAATCACGTTTCCGGGTGCGGGCTGCCATCCCTGGCTGACGTGGTTTCCCACGTGGTGTTTACCAGTGCAGCGGGACTTGCAAGCCACCATTGTTTCTTCGTTGTGAACATTGTTTGCAGGGGCTCAGGCGGTGCAAGTCCGGTGCCAGGCACTGGCAAAAAGAGAACTGTGCTCTCATGGGTGTGGGATAAATCCTTCCTCTTAGATCTGGGGAAAGGGAGAGCAGCGAGATGCTCCCACTGCTGGAAGGTGTCGCGCTGCAAGTCCCCCAGCACATCTGGTTTGTTTTAAAAACCTAAGGAGGGTCAGCCATCAGTGTGCCCCGGGTCCTGCTGTAATATCTGTTGTCTCCTCTGAGAGCCCACAGAGCATCTGTGGGTTCGCAGGAGGTCAGGTTTGGTTGCAGGGATGCGAATGTGACATTTCAGTCAGCTGGAGGTATTCCTTCTGAATATGCCTATAACCAGCTGCAGCGGGTGGTGTACTTTAAGCTGTAGTTCGGGTGACATTAGGCGAAGAGCAGCTCAAGTTCTCAGTGATGCTGAATTTTAATAACCAGATGCATCTTCTGGCTTTTATTTATTTGTATCCTCTAGCACCAGAATCTTGTCGCTTTGCGGCACTTGAGATATCAATATTGCATAAATATTCATTTTGGCATTTCTGAACACCAACTCCTTGATACAAATTTCATGTAACACGTTTTTCCTGATAGTTACAAATTGGATTGACATCCCGTTAGTCACCTCACCTGTACATGCTCAGAGATGATACAGAAGCAGGCTTTTGCTCGTGAGGTCTATCATTCCCATTCTCCTGCTCAAAGGTCCCAAACAAAACGGTTCAGATGGATTCAGTGTGGCACTAAAGGGTGCTGTGCTGCTTACAGGTGTGCTCTGCTAAAGGAGGGCCCAAGGCTGGGTAGCAAATCGGGGTGCAAGAAGGGGTGGGTCTCAGCTCACAGGGGACTCCTGGCTGGGGACATGCAGCCATTGCCTGTCCCGCTCACCCTGCCCGCTCTGCTGGCCACTGCCTGCCCCGCTGGGCTGGGTACCAGGCTGCAAGAGGGGCTTCAGTCCCCTCCCCCGGGGCTGGTGTTCACAAGGAGGCAGAGGGGATTTGAGACAGGACCTGGGACCTGTTCCACAGCATCACACCACGTGTCAGAGACAGTATTGCCGCTTTTGGTCCTCAGCGATGTGTGTGATTCCTGACTATCTCCTGCATGTCTGTCTGTGCATCCTCAGGGCCAAGGAGATCTCCTGAAGAATGCCAAGAACGAAGCCCTAGAGAACATGAAGCAGATCCAGCTAGCGTGCCTGTCGTGCGGACTGAGCAAAACTGGAAGTGGGCACGCGGATGCCAAGTCGAAACGGTGCCTGGAGGCAATACAGGAGAAGGACACCGGAGATGAGAACGGGAGGCTGTGAAGGGGAGGCAGAGCTGTCACATTCGTCGCAGATTTCAATAACTCTAAACTATTTTTTTAAAGCATTTAAAAATTCACACAGGAATGCCCTCTACAGGGTGTTGGTAGTATTAAAACCCTCACAACGTCAGTATTTTAATGCAGTTAATTTATCTAAGTTAAACTCTGGTAGTGAGATTTCTAATGAAGCCAAGCTGTCTGTATGCAAGTGCGTGTGTGTGTGCGCACATGCAAATCCTGTAGACGCCCTTTCATGCATTACATTAGTCATTTGCTAATTTATTCCTTTGTCATCTTTGAATAGGCCTGTTCGTTCTGAAGATCAAAACAAATAGAGAGTACTTGTATCAGTTTTGTGCTTTATTTTACTCTCCAGCTTTTATCATTTAACTTCTAGGTTACATTACTGTTACGCTGTTTAAACAAACAAACGAAATACAACAACAAATGTCACCAACAGCTGTTTTTATGAGGACAAAACCAGCGGTTTGCTGCAGATCCTGAACGTGATTTTTAATGAACAATTCAAACCAAGTAAACGGGATATTAAATAGTCAGAGTTGCTGGATAGATTGCGATCAGATTTGAGGTGTACATTTCACTGAATTTTAACAAACTGCTCTTCGGGATACACCTAGATAGGACGTACTAACATAAGTACTAGCTGATTTATTTCATTCCAGTAAATCATCGCTACCTTGTAGATCTGCAGGACAGCTACAGTCTTTGCTGATAGGCGTTAACTTGTGCAGTAATGACCATAGCTAGTCAGCCCCGTAGTTACGAGGAGAGCTGTGAAGATCCTTCGGTGATCGTGAACTCTGAAGGTGAGCTTCAGCCTGTTCTGAGACACCCGGCGGTGCCACTATTGGAAGGAAGGTTTTACAGATTTCACAAACTGTGAGGTTTGCTGCAAGAGGTGTGAGAGGTCAGATCTTGCGTGCCGCCTTCTGCTTAGACGTTGAAGTCAGTTGGATGAAGCAAGCAGGATCTGACCTTACGTTGTTGTGGTTAAGAACCGTGCTGTGCTAGAAATTTGAAGCAAGGCTGCAGAACTGCTACGGATGTAGCGCAGAGAAATAGCTTGGGGAAAAAACGGTACCAGCATTTTTGTGCAGCAGTTACAAAGACCCTGACACGCATCCCGTGTTTAGGGTAATTCTGAGAATTGGATGCCTCCTTGTTCCGCTGTAGAAAGGAGACGGAGAATGTCACGAAGCAATGCATCCTCGTCCCTCCCGCTGTCCAGCTCACCTGTGCTCACAACATTCATTTCAATCGTTTAAGTACTGTGCTTGAGTGTAGTATTTGTGTTACCTTTAACAGGACTAAGTGTTTTATGGTTATAAAAAAGACTATTTAAAGCATTGCTTTTATTTTGAAAAGCTACTTTTTAAATTAATTTGATTAACAAATATGCTAATTTTCTGAACTTAACAAAAAGTAATTGCTGAAAGTTTGACCATTGGAGAATCTTATATAGCTATTGTGTTAAGTTATTTTTGACTTCTTAATAACACTATTATGTTCATGTTGCACATTACTGAGAGAGTAAAGCTATGAAACAACTTTGACCCATGTTTTTAAAGTGATTTAACACAGAAGGTAATCAGCGAGACATGGATAAAGGTGCGTTAGAGTGGGTAAGTTGCTTGAAAGAAGGTCCTGCTCCGAGAGGAACTGTATTATTGCAAAGGTTATAACTTTGATTTAAGGTTATACCTTAAATACCATTTCTTTAAAACTTGCCGTACTTGTTCAGATCCAGCCCTAAATCCTTTGTTTATCTCTCCATTAGATTATGAGTGAGTATTCAGCCTTAGTTGAGGTCTGGCGAGGGACGTCGTTTGTGTTTCAGGCAAGGCATAAAGCCAAGATCAATGATGCAAGTGTGCTCATTCACATTTTGCCCTCCTGGGTTACCTTCCTGATTTCGTCCTGTTTATATGAAGAACATCACTTGGCCTTTGGTATTTACAGTTGGGGAGGATGGAAATTGTTAACCTAGCACCACCTTTGGAAAGCATCTCTCTCAGAGAGGAGAGGTTGCTTCAGAAAGGGTAAGTGGCTTGCCTCTTGGTGCTTCATTTAAACCTAGAAATAACTTGATTATTTTTCAATTTGAAAGGCTATCCCAATGTCTGTACAGGATCTGCTGGCAAAATACCTTCTAGTCCTCCTTCCTTCTGTGATGTTATAAATGACCAGAAAATTACCTAGAGAAGGGCTTGCTTTCTGTGCTCACATGGAAAGGGATACCACGTAGCTCTTGTTCTGTAGGTATTTGCAGACCCAGCAGACAGTGGCTGGACGGAAATCCCATAGCATGCATGCCCACACCTTTCACACCATGTTTAGAATTCATATCGTGTCCTGTGCCAAGGTCATGCTGCATGGCTTCCTGTGCCAACATACAGGGAGCAGAAAACCTCGGGCACCCTGGATTGACCCAAGTGGCTGGAACCGCGCCTGGTGCTGGCGCCCACATCCCTGCAGCTGGAACAGCTCCACCCTCCTGCACGAAGAGCGGGCTGGCGGCAAACGCTCATCTCTCCTTCCTCTGTGCTCTGTGCCCCTTTTGAAGTCACTGGGAGTGGATGCTAAAGTGTCAGTTGGCATAATAAAAATTCAGCCTTGATGAAGAACGCGTGAAAAATCATATTCAGCATCGACAGCAAAAATACACAGGGGACTGGCAGCCCAGCCTTTCGGGGAGGGTTTCATGACATGTCTGGCTTCTTGCAGTGGTACAACCACTATTTGCCTGATGTCCCACCTGAATGGGAAGATATTATCTATATCACTTCCTGGGGAATGATGTCAGGAAAGGGTTACAGGTATTTGCCATTCTTTACAGTGGTTTTTAGCAACAAGAAATCAGAGAAGCTCTCAGGGATGGGCACAGGGAGGTGGCTTCCAGAGGGAATACAGGAGTGAATCTACCTGGGTCTCGTTCCACCTCTGCCACGGAGTCCTGCATCTTTAGAGTATTTATTTTCCTTGTGTCATTCTCTCATCTGTAAGATAAGACTGATGATGTTTTCCTTCCCAGGCACGGATTAGGTGACAGATTTCTGAAACCCCTTTGAGTGTGCTGGTGCTCTCAGGAGAACATCCAGGCACTGTGTTTGGGCTGTCCTGGAACACCAGTGTCTGCCCGGTCCTCCCACCGCTGGTGAGTGAGGTGAGCCAGCGCGTGTGAGGAGGGCTGAGCCGTGACCCGCTCCCCTCTCCGGAGGGCATTGGGAGGCAGTCGCCTCCAAGGTGTTAAGTTCCTGCAAATTCCCCAAGCAAAGACAAGGCAGGTGGCTCGGAGAGGCCCCGGCAGCACATTTCCCGGGGCATGAGGCTGCAGCGTGACCTCTACCTGTGTGCTAGGCACCAGGGCCCACAAGAGAAAGAGTCGATGCAGAGGTTTCACTTGCGTTTTGCTTCTTATGTCCATGAAGGAATCCAGACATGAAGCACGGGAAACGAGGCTGAATTAGTCCAGCTGTTCATGGGCCTGATTAGTCTTAAATCAGCAGGAATAATTTTTACCAAATTTCACGTGCTGGTGTGACCAGCAGGACTGACCCCTTCCCCCTCCCTCTCCTGAGCTCAGAATAAGTTAAAGCACCATGCCTTTCTGCTGCTTTCTGTATTATTTTTCACGCATTTTATTCCCTGTTTTTTAAAGGCATAACGCAGCTTCCCAGTGCAAACAAGGTGAGAGCTTTGCGTGTTCCTCTTTCTGAGATTTATCTCCCAAAATAGATCATTATCAGATAATTGCATGCACGGAGAGAGAGCTTTCCTGTATAATAACCCATCTCTTCCGTCTGTCTGTTCAGACTAAAACATTAGGTCGTAGCCTCCTTGGCCTCCATCCCACTCCTATAGCGACAGGCAGCAGCCTCGTGCAGGGGACTAACTCAGGAAGCATCAGAAAAGAAAAAGGTGAGGGAGCTGCAGGAGCCTTCCCTGCTTGCTGTGGGACTGAGCGTGGCAACCCCAGCTCGTATTGCAGCAGCAGTAGATGATGTACACATTCAATAAATCTGAGATTCACTACTTGTAAAGTGCAGTGCTTAACAGGCAAAGGTGAGTGTGAGGGACGAACACATCTGGGCACAGTGAATATGCACTTGGAAACAGACAAACACCAGGCACCTCCCTGGGCAGGCATGAAAATCCAAAGGTTTCCATAATATTGTAGCTGTAAAATTGTCTCCAAATTGCCACACCAAGCAGAAGGCGGTACCGGTGAGTACTACTGGGGTGTATTTCCCAGCTCTGAAGCATGAGTGCTGTTTGAGACTATTCTGCCACAGAACCTTCGGGTTGTCTTTGCACGGACTCAGGCTGAGCCGTCCTGCATTTGTTTTCCCTGGCAGATCCCTGAAAAACTGTTTCCTTTTTAAAATAATGGTGAGGAATATGTGAGTTCAGTAACTGAGATGTGAGCGGCTGGGCCAGAAATGAGATGCAAGTGCTGTCCCACCAGCTGCTTCCCTGCAACAGAGAGCGCTGCATGAACATGCCCCCGATCAAACGGGTCGTGTTTTAAATGAGGATTTTTCTACTCTCCTTGATTATTCAAAACAGTTTATGAATAAATTGCTTTTGCAGAAAAAATACATGGAGTAATTTCAAGAAAATGTGCAGGAATGAAAATCTCGGCAGACAATGCATGAGCAGGAGGCAGTGTTGGGTTTGACAGGTGTCTGCTGTGCACAATCCACACCACCCTACTCCGGGAAATGGAAGAAAAACGAATGATTGCAAAGGCAGCTTTGAGTTATTGGTGCTGTTAGAAGTATTTTCCCTGTTAAATTGTGCAGTGGGGACTCATTCGTTTATTAAGACATGAATGTAGTAGGCTTGGGAAGCAAACGTGATACTTGAGGCTGAAAGTGAGCATGGAGAGGAGGTGGTGTGTTGGCATGTGTCGCAGGATGCTGAGTTTTGGGAGTCTGCATGGGTGGGCGCTTGTCAAAAGCCCCCAGAAGGAAACCATTGCCCTCCCTGCAGGGCCGGTGAAGGGCTGTTGGGGCAGGGAGCAGGTTGGTAACCGGTGGGGTTGGTTTCCACCAGCAGAAGTTTGCACAGACCTCAGCAAGGGCTGGAGGCACGGTGGCCATGCTGATTGGTCCCATCCCTGACCCATGGGTTAGTGTGGCTCTGGGAGGGTGAACCTGAGGGGACAGGACAGTCTGTAGCCACGGCCCCAGGTCCTAGAGGCATTCCCACTAGCGGGAATCCCCAGAGCTGGGCGGGTTCACAGCAGCTGGAGCTGCGGCACTGATGGCACTGTACGCAAGCAGCTTGTGGCTGTGGCCCAGTGGGTAGAAGTGCTGTTCAATGCGCTTTCTGGCTGCAGGTGTCAATCAGTTTCAAGTGACACCTCATTAAATCATCTCATTTGACTCTGGCATGCAAAATCACAAAATTACTGTGCTTCAGTGATATATGGGCCACCAAGAGCATCGTAGATATTTCTGCCTGTGATGATGAATCAGGTGTTATGTTTTGTAAGGTAAAACTGATGATATTTTGACCCAGAAGTATTAGTCCTCAAAGTCATTCTGACTGAATTCCTATAGTGCATCCTCAGTCTCCAAAGTTAATTTAGTCAGGAGTTTAGAGTATGGGAAGAGATTGAATACACCAGGTGAAACATTAATTTTGGATGGCATCTAAAATGCAGCTAAATAGGATCCTGGATATACAGGGGGGAGATGAGATTAGAAGTGGACAAAGACCGGTATTAATGTGGCTTGTCTGGAAGCACATATGGGGAGAATGGAGGAATACAGATGAATTATTTGTATGCTTCCTGACACAGGGTCTGCTGGACCAGCTACACATAATACAATTAGAAATGAGATACAAATTATGATTCAGACAGCAGGAGCTGCTATGATTATTTATGATGCTGATGGATGGAGAAGGGTGCTGGCAGCACAGCGCTGCGGGAGTTGTGCAGGTTTGCGGCCGCAGCATTCGCGTGCCATGGGCAGGGGAGAGGGCGCGCGGTGCTGCTGCTCCCTCCCGCACAAAGCGAACGGGCCAAAGTATCGGTCACTGCTGCGTTTCGTAGCTGGGGTCTCCCAAAGTGAAAAATAAAGAAATAGAGTGTGCTGGAGAGGCAGAAGCGAAGTATTGAAGAACATAGTGATATCGGCAAGTCCACTGCTTGCTGGTGTTGATGTACTGTCCTTCCTACCTTTGCCTTTGGGATTCACAGTCCCCGGCTCAGCTGTGTTCTGCTGGTTTGCAGCAGCCTCCCTGCACAAGGGGTCTCCAAAGCCAGAGCCGCGCAGCTACAGCTGAGCTGTGCCACCCCCTCCCCCTTAGCACCAGAGGAAATCTGATTTGCTCCTTTCCTTTCCACTCCTTGATGGTCTCTAGGTTTTATGGAGTCCAAGCAGCGAGAAGGAAATTACTTGTGCAATGACTTTGTGTGGAACCAGTGGGCACCCAGCCTAGGGCCACAAGGAGCCTTCTCTGGGACACGTGGGGCTGCCCGGGGCTGGCAGCAGCTCACTGTGGGGCTGTGCGCTCGGAGACTACCTGGTGAAGCCAGATTTGGGAGGCTCAGACCAACCACAGCGTGAGTTGGCTCAGCTCCCATCAAAGCCAAACTGTAATTTCACCTGTTATATGCTGTGACTGCCTTTCGCCCGTGTCTTGTCTGTAGTAGCCAGGCACCCACACAAACCAGCCCGCTGGTTCCTGCTGAGGCCCGTCCCGGCCCCCCAGTGCTCCCTGCCTCGCCAAGGCCAGCAGTACATTGTCCCGGCTCCTGAGTGGGAGGGTGGCAGCACTGTTTCAGGACTGGCATTAGACTGTGGTTTGGAAACACAGCTGTTCTGACGTATTGGATGCATTGACCAAGAAAACAATCCAGACATATACAGCAGCACACAGACAATGACATGGTAGGGTACCCCCTTGTCAGATCAGCCAAAACATTTTGGAAGTGATTGAGTGTAGAGTTGATGAATTGTCATCAGAGTAAACCCAAAACACATCTCCTTGAGATGGGCTCAGGTTTGCAAAAGGCGTTTGAGGTTAGCTAGGGCTTGCTGTGAGGCACGAGTCCCGTATGGCAAGCAGAAGCTGATGCCGTGTTTCTGGAAAGCCTGCGGAGATATTTCGGGTATGAGAAGAGGCGGGATGTATGCAAGTGACTGCCTGCAATCCAGCAGGCTGGGGAGATCAGCAAACCCCGGTGTATCTGCAGGTTAGGAGCCGTGAAAACTTCCAGCATTGTCATGCTCTGCCCCTCTATGGTGTTTCAGACCTGTACTATGTTGATTGTTTTGCAAAGGAAAGCTTTTCCTGGGCCGAGGCCACCTGCAGAGCTCAGCGCCCGGGGCAGCGTGGCAGGGCTCAGCAGGGAGAGCTTTCCAGGAGCAGCCTTTGCATCTCGTCTGCGCTGCTCCATCTGCCAACCGGCGTGCTGGGATGGAGGTGTTACCTTGAGTAATTTGTCAGCGAGCTGGGCGCCGTCTGTTGGCACAGCTGACCTCTTTGCTGAGATATGGAAAACCACACGTAGACTTCCATCTAAATTGTTTGCCATTTCATACTTGTATTTCTCGTCATGGTTTGCTTGCCCTCTGCCACTGGGAGCTTTGAAACTATTGTGACTTTTATTTCAGCACTGTTCTCCCATCATGGGATGTATTAGAAGAGCTACGAGTGCTCATGATGGGTTGCATCAGTTCCATAGAAGAGGAGAATTTTTTTGTTTTTCTCATTGATTCTAACTTGATATTTCTTAGCAAGGTGATTGCAATAAACCTGCAGTCGTGATGCAGTTGGAATTGTCTCTCCTAAGTCTTGAGGAGATGTGTTATGTGAAAACTGACACCGCGATCTGTCACACTCTGTGTATAGAAGCTGTTGCCAGGGGATTTTTTTTGTAATGCTTAAAGGTCATAATTAACATCAAATGAACACGGATGTCCACAGTAAAAATGTTTCTACCAGGCAGCAAATTAAGGACAGAAGAAAGTCTCCAATGTGGAGTCAGATGACAGCATAAATGAAGACAGAATGGCACCAGGTTTGATTCCTCCCATTATTTATATGAATTGGATGTGAAAATTGACTAAATAGTATTTAGTAACGATATGCATGGGAAAGAGCCTTAGGTCTGGTGAGGAATGTGTATTGGGTAGCCTTACAGGCTGGGGCTTCTGGATCCCAGCCACCCAGTGAGAAAAAATGGCTCGTGTGTTCCTAGTACCCAAGGCAGCAGGTCGCGGTAAGACCTGCCTTTTCCTAGCAAGCAAGCGAGACACAGACATTGCTCCGAGCCGTATCCCGGAGAGGCCCGGTGCTGCCAGAGGCTCAGCGCATCCCTGCGCAGTACCCACCGACCACTGGGAGCTCCCCAGAACAGGGCCCAGGGGCTCCCGCTTAGACAAGCTGCACAATTAGCAGCGTCTCAGCCTGATGAGGAGACCAGGGTGGGCTCCCGGGGACAGCGGTGCCGGTCACTGCCTGTAGCAGCCCCTCTGTGCAGGGGGCTGCCAGCCCTTTTGTGCAAAGCAGATTTTCCTGGGCAGCAGAACTCACTCTTGAAATAGATATTAAAATAGGTATTTTTAGGCAGCAATTTGTCTCACTTTTTTTAGCTGGGTGCTTTAGGAGAGGATTTAGTTTTATCCTAACAGTGCCTGCTTTATGCTGTTTCCTGCAAGTATTTGTAGTGGGTGTAGTAGGAACCCTTGAAGAGAAACCGGGCCTTTATCTGCATAAAAGACAGCTATCTGTGACAGCTTGTCACGAGGTGTACGCTTGTACAAGACCAAGTGATGTACCTCTTCGGTCATCTTTTGTGTTCTTTGACCAAGAAAATACAGGAAAGGTGATGGTGAGGTTATGGGGATTCAGGTTACCCTGTAAAGACAGAGGCAGATGCTGCTGTTGTTTGCTGAGGAATGTTTTGTGATACTAAGTGGTTTGAACCATCACATCTGCAAAAGCTAAAGGATGAGGAGAACGGGTCGCTTTCAGCTCCACAGACCCTGTGCTTACTGCTTCAGACATCAGGGTCTAAGGTGGACCATGATCATCCATGAAAGGCCCCTGTAGCAAAGGCCAGATGCCCCCATCCCAAGCAGAGCAGCGTTTCTGGCAGGAGCAAAGCCACAGGGAGGAGTTGGAGACCTGGCAGGAAGGTAAAGTGCCGTTGTCTTGTTTCATAGGGAACTAACACTGCAACCTGGCCTGATGGGAACATGAAGATAATCTTCGAGAGACTGAAGCAGGCAGAAGGACAGTGCCATGAAATTTGGAAGGTCAGTATTGGGGATGCTAGGGTGTTTCTGTGGCTCCCGCATAACTGGTTTCATCCCCCTCAGTGAGGGAAATTAACCTTTTCCCTGGGACTGCCTGTGCTTTTATAGCATATCGTGAATCCTCCGTTTCCTCCTGCACTGAAAACAGTTGCACCTTCTCCTGGGAAAGGCAAATTGATTGTAGGGAGTTCAAAGAATGAAAGCTGAGCAGGTGGCTTTCTGGATTATACACTTTTCTTGGCAAGAGCTACTTCTCTGAGCAGTGTGCCTGCCTGCAAGAGAGAAACACAGAGAGCACTGTAATTCCCCGGGATGGGAGCGGCGGTGGCAGCTGGAGAGTGAAGGCTCTGCAGAGTGAAGCTGAAAGGATGAATCTGTTTAACTGCACATCCCATTAAAACGGGCGGCTGGACAGAAAATTGCCTCTAACGGCATCCAGAATGGCTGAGACGTCAGACGGGGATTTAGTGCCACTGCCCATGTGGCTATGTCTGCCAGAGAGACTCAGCGCGAAGCACAGCCCTGCCTCTGCCTCCCGCCATGGCAGGGGTCAGCCCCTGTGCGTGGGCCCAGCGGGGCTGGCCCACGTCCTGCTCAGCGCTGCGGCATGCTGCCAGGGGGCCGGAGGGCTGCAGGGACGCAGGGTGGCGGGGAGGAAGGCGTGCCAGCCTCTGGTCTCCTGCTATATTTTAGCAAGTGAATGTCTTCCTCTTGGAGAAGGCACCTCAATCCTACATGGTCCCTGCTGAGTGAGGGACTGGTTTGTGCCACGCCATGAAATCACCATTTTTTGGAACGCCTGTTCAAGGAGTGGAGAGGTTTGTCCTCTTTTCCTAGAAAGGCTCCCATGGGACTTAGGCACTGCCAGTGCTGGGACTGTCACTATTTTAACACTATTACACCCTGCGGTACTTCTGCTACCCGCATCCATCAGGCGAGGCGGCGTGCCCTCACTGGACACATGAGGGACATGGAGGCAGAAAGTGCCTGGGGATCAGCGAAGGGGAACCTGAGGTCTGTGGCAGAGCAGGAAACAAAACTTCTCCCTGGGAATGCAATGCAGCCCTCACGTTCTCCATGCAGGCCACAACCCCCTGTCCTCTGTGAACTGCTAAGTCCAAGGAAAACTTTTAACTGGGGGGGGTAAGCTTTTCTTTAAGACAGATGGGAGAGATATCATGAGGGATAAAGGTAATTAATGACATCAGTCTGTCTTTTGAATGTAGGTTGTTCTGCAACTGATTGAACAGAAATTTTTGAAAGCACAGTTTAAGCAGGCATAAGATTAATAAGGATTTCTGCCTGGTAGCCTAAATCTAATGTCTTTCAGTTAGTAATCCTTCTTTCAGGTCAGTGAATCTTCTTGTAAGAAGGAAAAGAATACAGGTTATACAAGAGAGTTTGGGGGTTTCACTTGTCATGTGAAAGGGATTTAGAGCTGTTTGCAGCACCTGAACTGCCTCCAACATTTAAGGGAGCCTATACTGTCCTCTCAGAGGAAGCCTCAAAGACATCTTCTCTTGTGCGATGCTGATGCTCATATGGAGGGTTGCCCAAAATGCTTCAGTTACAGAAAGTTCCTGGTCGCTTTGTATAATGGTGTCTCAGCCCATCATTTAGGACAAGAGATCATGGGTACCTTTTTCCCCAGAGATTGTTCTACCTGGAAACCCTGGTCTGCGTAGCACACGCACAGGCTGCAGTTCAGAAAAATCTATGGGGTTTGAGCAACTCACTTTGCTTCAGTGAAACTACCTGAGTACCACTGCTGATGGCGAGAGTTTTGCTCTGAAGGGGAGCACTGAAAACCCAAGGTTTCACACAGCCAAAGCACTTTCCCTCTCCCACCACAGGTAGGACATCCTTATGAAGGGCTCTGCATTGGCAACGGTGTGTTGCGAGCTGGGCTACACCAGCTGCATTCGCACCTTGATGCGGGCTGAGAGGTCTCTGCGCTGTGCCCAGCTGCAAGATGTACAGCACAGTCCTTGCTATGAGGCTGCATCTCACCATCCCTGCTGGTTTTGTTTATTCACCTTCTTCCAGCTCATGGTTTGCAATGTTTTTTGAGCAAACGAATATTTTTGGCCATGTTGGTGCAGGCTCGTCCTTCTCAGCTGTTTCTTTTGGCCATGACGAGCAGAGGCCTCCCCAGGGAGCCTCACATTTGTTGTTGCTGCTGTGCCACAGTCCCCTACCTTGTCTCTGGCTCTGCTGGTGAAAGGTTTCCACTGAGCTGTGTGCTCCTGGCAGCGCTCAGGACATCAGCAAACACTGAGCAAAGTGATCATAGGAGGGTTTCCAATAAGCATGTCAGGTCTCTTCAGAGGGCTTCTCCATCTCCGCTTGCGCTTGGCTTTAAAAGCCAAAGGCACTTTAGCCTCTTCTGTATTATCGTTAACTTCAGGCACTGCAGTTCACCTGGTCACTGGGTGAAAAATCCTTTAAAGTGCTGTATGAAGGGGAAAACAAAGCCTTTTCTATAAAGACTTCTGGTGCTGCAGCAGAAGGACAACTGAATTGTTTAGAAAACAATTGCCTTGAAGCCTCTGCTTTGCTGGCCTGTCCTTCTCGTGCGAGCTTGTGCTCAGACTGCTGCCTTGGGCTGTGCAGCGTGAGCAGAGGATGGGGAGGCTGTGCCCGTCCTTGCAGGCAGGGCCAGTGCACCTGAGAAAATGATGAAGGCTTTCCCCCTAATGCTTGGGGCACCCCTGAGTGTGTGTTTGAAGGGGAGACCAATTACAAGCTGCCACAGCTGCATTTAACCATTGTCACGCTGAGAACATCTCTGTGTGATAAACGTGTGAGGTCCCATGTGTGAGCCTGTGGGGATACCCCAGAGCGGCCTTCATGGTCCTGTTCCCCTTCCAGGGAGAGGAGATGAGCCAAAGCCTGATGCCACGTGGACACTCGCTTCATGGAAAAGAGGCTTGTTTCAGTGTAGATAAAGCAGTCCCCAGCTGACTTTGCACGACTGAGACAAGAGTGTCCACAGAGCATACACGCCATTTCACCACATAGGCATTTCCTGGGGCCACCTCTCTGTTCATCCTACAGGCTTGATCAAATTCTGTTTCCAAGACCTGAGACAATGCTGCAGGTGCTCCCACCCTGCAGCAGCTGTGAGGCAAAGCCTTAATTTAAGTCTCAAGGAGAGATACTTGTGTTAATGTGTCAGATGTCACGTTTGTGAAGGGTTTCAGTGTGAGCATGAGCAACTACTGTGACTCAGCTGGTACGTTGTAACTTGGTTGTCTGTTTGTACCCCAAGAAAAAACTTGAATTCACTTTCCCAGTGGTTGAATGGTGTTAAACGTATGTGGACAGCTAAAATGGCCTAGATTTGAAAGGTAATTAAGATCAAGCTAATTAAAGCTAAAGTAGTTATGAATGTGACTATCCCCACTAGCGTTTGATGCAGTTTAACAAAGATGCCTTAAATTCAGACCTTTAGTTAATGAAGACTAAATTTCTTGTTTGACAAGTGCTGAGCTGGAGAACTACCCATGGATGTGGGGCAGCTCCCAGCGGGTTAATGCATGACCGCTGCTCAGTGATCGAAAGCTGGCAGCAAGGTGAGGGAACAGGGCAGTTAACCAAAAAGCTCTGAGGTAAAGAAACCCCAGTCTGTGAGGCCACGTTTTGTCATTATAATCCCTCATGCTCTGACTGAGCCATATGGCAGTAGTTCCCTTCACAGCTCATCCCCGGGGCACAGGTGATGCCAATCTCCCACTTGTAAATTAGCTCGTGCATTGATAAACTGGACAGCAATGTGAACCGCAGCAGATTATTGCACAGTTGCTCCCCAGCAGTCAATGTGATACTGTGCTTTCATCACTCTTGTCTTGACAAAAGGAAAACAGGAGCACAGAGGTGCTGGCTGGTTGTCAGGGCTCTCTCAGCATTCACCACCCACCATCCTCCCTGCTCTTGTCCTCTGGAGGAGCTGAGGAGACCCTGCCCATGCCTGGCCCTCATCCGAGGGCAGAATCTCTCCCTTGCAGAAAGAGAACCATTGAGGAGGTTGCAGCAGCAAGGACACAGCCTGGGGACCTGAGCCAGCCCATGGCCATGTCAAGGGATGCGACTACCTCAGCCCCTTCCATCTCCTCTGGCACCAAGGTGAGGGCAGTATCTCCCATGCCTATGTCAGGTGAACCTGGCTACTTCCTATCACCCGTGGGGAAAAGCTTTTGTTGTAGAGGGATGTTGGGGGTTAGTAGAGATGCACCACATCCTGGGAAGCCTCGCTCTATGTTTCTTGGGGTAGCACACCATTCAGCCTGGAGTTTCTAGGTTTCATGTGTTGTTCAGCCTGGAGTGAGTCTCTGACCTGCTGCTGAGCTGGCAGCCTGTCCGCTGTTTGCACAAGGAGCTGAGAGATTTTCTGTGCTAAGCGAATGCCCTCCCGGGCTTGGAAGAGGCTTTGCTGTTAATTCCTCTGCTTGGCAAGGCTTCTGCACTCGTGTTGCCTTCTGAATCGCAGAGTTCAGCGGTGCAAACCACTCTGTTGCTGTAACTGAAACTCAGGCGAGCTAGAGAGCCCACACCACATGAACAGGTAAAGGTTTTAAAATGAGCTCTTTTATTATCTATGTAAAGAGAAGTCCCTAGGAATCATCTTCCACTCTTTCTCTCAATTCATTAGGGTGTATGAATGACTGCTGACTAACAGAGGGGAGATGAGTAGGGACACGAGTCTCCTGGAGGCCTGGAGCAAGTACAGTATGTTTCCATTTTGGAGGGAATAACTTCTTGTGCTGTGCCTGTGTGGGAAGCAAGGAGTGAATTTTTCACCCTGACTTCCAGATTGCAAACTGAAGCCTTCCTGGATGAGGGAAAGCTGAACAAATGTGGCTACTTTGAATCAAAGCTGCCTTTTCGTTGTACTCTAGTGTGAACATAAAACAAGTTGTACAGCTTTGGCATGATCCTCAGCCTGCTGGTTTTCAGTATTTATTTTACATTGTTTCAGATGGATTTCAATGAATATAATTTATTCACCACCCATTTGGCATCTTTATCCGAGCTTAATATTCACCTGCGGCTTGAGTAAAATGAATATTTCAGACCTTAAATCATGCATGCACTGCAGCACTGCTGGCATCTCAGGCTTATTAGTTATTTGAGTCTCACCCATTTTTTGGTGTCTCCTAGAAAAGGATGGGGAACTTTTGCTGGCCTGCTGGAGAGCGGTGCCTGGCTCCAGCAGACTGTGCTGCGGGACGCGGATGGGGATGCTGGCAGAGCTGTCCCTGTGCTGGGACCTCAAGAGCCTCCTCCTTGGACGCCAACCCTGAGCCCTTTGCTTTCCCCCTTCAGCAGCAGAGGGCTGCGATGCTCCTCTCCCACCTCTGTTTTTCCCTTTGCTGTGGGTTCCTCCCTGCTAAGCATTTTCTTGGCCATGCTTTCTGGGTTTTATCCTCCCCTCTCCCTTTCTTCCCTTCTCCCCTGGTGAGCATGGTGCAGCTCCCTGGCAGTTGCCATAGAGATAACAGAGCCTTCTCTCTACCTCTGCTTTTCTCTCCCTCTGTGAAAGGCATTCCTACCCCTCTGTAGCCTGGCTGGCTGAGCCAGCTGCATCTTCCGGAATGTGCCAGCCTGCCCTGCTCCCCGCTGCATGAGCAGGCTGTCCTGCAGACTGACGAGCTGCCTACCCCTGTCCTGGGATGGACAGCTGAGCCATTATATTTACTTCAGGCTCCCACTAAGTCACACTGATCTGTGTGCAGTAGTGGAGGACACTGAATCTCCAAGCAGCCCCATGGCACAATTGGATCTATGGTCCCGATGGCCCTTCCCAGCTCTGTGCCCCTAAATCTCAATCCACCTGCTGCCTTCCAGCTGCCGGGGATCCTGGTCCTCCTTGGATGCAATGGCCAGAGCAGCAAGAGTGCCTAGGAACACTGGGGTGCCATGAACCTCTGCTCGTCTGGGTGGGATGTGCAGGAGAGAGGCAGATGGACAAAGAAGGGATAAGGGACTTCACCATGGTCGATCCTTTCATTTCCCTCCCTCTGTGCCCTGACCGTGACTTTAGGTTGCTGCAACCTGTAGCTGCCTCAGTAGCGGTGCTGCGAGATTCACAGCTGGTTACTGGTTGGGAGATGAGAGTTTCTGGTTTTTCTCCTGATCTAATCTCACACCCCAGGGGGAAGAGATGATGTGGAAACTAAGCAAAGTGCTGAGAGTTAGTGTCCTCTGCTGACCTCATGAATATGATTATCTGAAAGGATGACTTTTACTTGGCAGCTTTGTACATGCTGTTCCAGAGCTATTATCTTGTACGTTGATTCAAAAAGATCAATATGCCTTCAAGAAGTTTGTCCTAAATTCTTCTGACAAATTATTTATAGAAGTCATTTGAGCAGTCAGACTATTCAGAAAACTTGGACTTTTTACTGTTCAAAAAGTTGGCTGCTGGGAAAGCAATATGCAAAATATAAATTTTGCTTTCCACTTTTCTAAGAAGAATTTATGACAGAAGAGAAGCTTTGCTCTTTTGAAGTGCAGCAGAAATAGCAACACGACCACTCCAAACTCGGAGACTACATTTGATCAGATGCAGACAGAGGTACCTGAAGAGCCCGTGTTTTCCTCCCAGGTTCGCAGACATTTAGAGGAAACGTGTCTCTATATGGCAAAACGACCAGAACAGCAGACAACTTTGAAAAGCTCGGAAAAGAGAGTGTATTTGAACAGAGTTTCTCAACCACTGCAGGATAAAACCTGTATTGCTTCCACCTAAATTGGAATAAAGGAAGGAGATTATGAACTAAGTGGTACTCCTAACGTGCACTACCAGTTCATTGTTGGATGTTACAGAAAATATTATCTTTATCACCTTCAGTAGGGCACAGGGGATCTGACTAGAGGTGGAATCACAGGGAGATGACTCTGTCTTCCCCGCAGAGACTCAGATGGAAGAGATGCTTTGACAGGGTAAATTAGATGCAGGACAAAGACCTTCTGATCACAGCTGGTTTCAGTGGGCTTATTTTAATGGGAAAACTCTGAGCTGAGGGCAAGCTCTGCTAATGACTCAGAGTTGTGTATTGCAATAAAGGACTTGTAGCAGTTTTTTATTTTTAATATGTCTGAGACTTCCTGTTCCCTACTGACACCACCACTAAAATGTTAAAAGATCTGAAGAGATGGAGAACAGCCCACTTGTAGTGTTTGCTTTCCTGCCAAGTAGCCACTAGCAGGGCAATTTCACCAATCTGTCAGAACCCAAAGAAAATTTTGCTGCAACTTGGTAAAATCTGCCTGTGTTGTTACAGAGATGAAGAATTGCCTGTAGAGAAGGTGCTGACTTGGTGCTCTGAAGCTTAAAGCTGAGTTTGAGACATCCTGAGTTGTTTTGGGAAAGTGCCTAATCCTCGTACACCCCTTTAAATGGTGACTGATTCTTTCCCAGTGAGGCTGGACTGTTTCTGTGCAAAGCCATTCCTGGCAGTGACAATACTATATGCTCAAGGTCCTGCCACCACAGGACCCTGATCTTGTCTGGAAACTTCTTGGTCCAACTGAAGGGTAGCTATAAAAATCAAAATGCAGGACGTGGAAAGTACAAAACTAGTTCACATAAAAACAGCTTCCGTCATCAGATTACTCTCCAGTACAGTGGGTTGTGGGCCAAGGCTATTCGGTGATGCGCTAACTGACACTACCTTTTACTGCTTTTGAACAGTACTGCTTGTCCTGTGGCTGATGGATGTGCGTTGCAGGCCTCAAAACTGTCCTAGCGGCACTTCTGAGCCACTGGGATTATAACTATGAAAGAGTTTTTAAAAAGTCACTACTTTCTCCCCATGCTGACTTGAGAAAATAGATCAAACAGATATCAGCTTTGAGATAACCCAGATGTGGATATGTTTCCCCTAGAACTGGAGACTTGCATGTGTTTATGATCACAACAGCTGTACGTGTGCACGTCCCCTCCAGCGTGGCCAACCTGTTATCCAGCAGAAGCAGCCATCGACTGGAGCAGCCTCTCTGGCACCCGCAGCACCAGCTGCTGTAGCAGCACCAGGGTAGGGAGTGACGGGTTTAGCACTATCACTGCTCTGCTGAATGATGTTGTTGGAGCTGAAATAAAACCGCAGTGGCAGATGCCAGCGGCTCTGCTGGCTGGGTGAAGGATGTTCCAGCTGTACCGATCACTGCGTAGTTTCCAGAAATATATCTGCGCTTCTTCTCCCAGAGTATTCTGAAAAATGCTGCAGGGAAGCAGCAAGGGACACAGGTGGCCAGCGGCTCCAATGCAGCCCCGGTCCTAAGGGGAAAACTAGTCTAAACACATAAAAGTCTGTCTGTGTGCATCTGTGTCTGAAGAAGACACTGAATTTTTCACTTCTTTCTCACACCATTGAGCCAGAAGGGCTGCCTGCTCGCCTGGCTCACCATGAGCACTCGTGAGCCTCCGGGGCAGCCCGAGTGCCAGCTATTTGAGGGCTCATTTTGAGAAACTTATGGTGACCTTGCCTTTGCAGGTTGCCCAGTTATTCATGTCTGTGGTGTTTTCATTGTCCCCACCTTATGGTGCTTATGGATATGGCCCAGCACAGCTGTCTGCTGCTGCTGTTACTCTGGCTGGATGAGTATGCACAGTGTCTGCTTCTTCCAGAGACAGTTAGTTCAGAAAGCAAACAAGATGAATATGTCCCATATTAACACATCATCAGTAACCAAGTATACAAAGGAAAAGATGGTGGCCTCGATGGAAATTGTCTAAGTGAAGCCAAAGGTGCTTCTAAATTTCCACTTCTCTTGCCAAGATACTCTTTGCAAAAAAAAAAAAAAAGTCGCATTTTGAGCATAAACTCTGCCTTACTTTAGGCTTGGAGAATCTGGGGAGGGGGGTTTATTTGTTTGTTTGTTTTCTTCTTGCACTGATTTCCTGGCTATTCCTGCTTGAAAGCTTTACTGGACAATGACTGAATCCTTCTGTCTTGCCTGCCAAATAAAGCAGATCATCACAAGCAAAATAAGTCATGTATCACGTTTTGCAGACAAACCGGAAAAGAACTTGGATGCTTCACTTCCTCTAAACTTGCTGCCAGATCTCATGAGCTGTCATATTCAAGCTATACAGCAAAAGCCTGCTCTGCACTAACTCCATAGGAGCTCACTGAGCTATCTTTAGTAAAGATTGGGCCATACTCTGAGCATTAACCTGAGTTGTGCTGCCCTTGTGCGCAAAGGTTGTGGTGGTTCCGTTTCGTGAAGGGTCCCACAAAGTTCAGAGGGATTGTCTGGTGAGTAGAACTGTTTGTGTGATCGGGTGTGCAAGGCTCAGCAGTGAAGTTAAATGCACTCTTTGTACGCAGTGTTTTATGCACCAAGAAACAGCATATTCAAATGCTGCTTGTAACAGCAATCTGTCTTCTGCAACAAGAATGTTGGACAAGAAGTTGGATCAAAGACATCTTTTGGACCTAATTACTTACAACCTTTCTTCTTTTGAGATCACTGAATCAGAAACAAGGTTTTCCTGGGAACTCTGTGCACCTGACAGCTGGATGTCCATTACGTGAGTACAGATTTTAGTGCGGTTTCAGGAATTCTGCTCGTTGTTTGTTTCCCAGGAGAAGGCTGAGGCAAGGTGTTGGTGACATTGAGGTGTGATCTAGCCGTGAAAGCTACACAGCATCCTGGTTTCGGCTGGGATAGAGTTAACTTTCTTAGTAGCAGCTGGTATAGTGCTACGTTTTGGATGTAGGATGAGAATAACGTTAGTAATACACTAATGTTTTTAGTTGTTGCTAAGCAGTCAATGCCTTTTCTACTCCTCATACCACCCTGCCACCAAGTAGGCTGGGAGTGCACAAAACCTGGGAGGAGATACCCCCCCAAAGGGATCAGCTGACCAAAGGGATATTCCATACCATGTGACATCATGCTCAGTATATGAAGCTGAGGAAGAAGGAAGGGGAACATGTTTGGAGTTATGGTGTTTGTCTTCTCAAGTAATCATTATGTGTGATGGGGCTCTGCTTTCCTGGAGATGGCCGAACACCTGCCTGCCGATGGGAAGTGGTGAATGAATTCCTTGTTTCGCTTTGCTTGTGTGCGTGGCTTTTTCTTTACTTATTAAGCTGTCTTTATTTCAGCCCACGAGCCTTCTCACTTTTACTTTTCTGATTCTCTCCTCCATCCTGCCGTGGGGGAAGTGAGCGAGCGGCTGTGTGGTGCTTGGTTGTCAGCTGGGGTTAAACAACTACGCAGTTTCTACTGGAATATTGCAACGAGGTACCGGGAAAAGAACCTGCTTTAATTACAATGATCCATAAACTCTTCATGTTTGTCATTAGGCATTGCCGTGCTGTCAGTTGGGTCACCACAATGTCTAAGCCTGCTCTCTCAGGCAGAGTTGCTCACTGTCTTCCTAGAGCAGAGGAGGTCTTGTCCTGAGGTCTAGGCCTCTCTGGAGGCCTGAGTGTATTTGACCTCAGCCAGGTTTGCTTTTGTCTGTGGCTGGGCAGAGATGTGGCCTGGGCAGCCCCATCTGCTAGCTGGTATCCTCAGCTCAGCTCAGCTCTTGTCTAAATAGAGTGTGCCTTTGTGGCCATGGTAGAGCTGGGCTACTAGCCATTGGTGTGGGCAAAAAGCAGGTGGGCTCTAAGGCTTAATGAGCTCAAATATGCTCTTGAGACTGCTCTTCATCCTAGAGCATATGCAAGGCATCACTCCACATTTGCAGAGGGCATGTTGCACCTGCCTCCCCACTCAGTGCAGAGCTGAGGAGTTTGAGTTTTGAGGCCACTGGAATTTGAGTATGAGGCTGGTTTCTCAGAGGCAAAATCTTTTCTTAGCTCTATCTTGAAGCTTTCTTCAAAGTCTCTAGGTAAAATTTCCTGAGGAAAGTAACCACAAATCAGCAGAGGTGGTGAAAGGGAGTGGGTAGGAAAGAAACTTGCTCCCCTCCAAACGGTCTATTTTAATTATATGTTGTGAAACAGGGGGGCTCTAAGTATGCCAGCCAAGTATTCTCAGAAGAATAGAACTATATGCATGTTTTATCTTCAATAGGACTGGGTTTTTTTCACCTTTCTATGGGGAATTAAGCTGCTGCTTCATGAGGCATATCTGCGGCAGTGTGTGCCTGTGTCCCAAATTCTCATTAGAGGGGGAGGAGTTATGTAACTGGCAGGAGGGGATCAAAATTCCCACAATGTTGGGCTCGCTCAGTAGAAACGGTATCGGGGGAATAGACATGCCAAAGTAGGCTTAAAAAAATAGAGCAGCAGGAATGGACCTGAATGACATATGGAAGGGTTACAGGGAAGAAGACCGTAGGTTTAGTTGTGATTTAAGAGTTTAAAGGGCCAATGGCAGATTAGGGGTGAAACCAGTTTTCATCTGTATGTTACAAACAGATGATTATTTTAATTGAAAAGTTTTTTTCTTTTGCTTTTGTTTTTCAATCCAATCTTAGCTGTCCTTTGTGAAATCTGGCAGGCTGTAGGATCAGAGCCTGCTCCCACTGAAACCAGCGTAAAGGCTTCCATGGGGCTGCCAGCTTTCCAGGACCTAGTCAACTTTGCAAATTTCAAACACTTTCACAGCAACTGATTCTAAATCATTGAAGTTATTTCTTGGGAAAGATAAAATTTGTTAAGAAAAGAAACAATCTTAATTTTTTCTAACAGCACTCCAATGACTAGCCTCCTAAACGACAAGCATAAAGGGATGAACAGCGTGGCATTTGATTTCTTGAGTGCTAAGAAACTAGCTAAGAACAACAAATATTGTCCCTGTTTGGTTTGAAATGGAGCCATGCACATGCTGACACTCCTGCATACAGTCTTTGCAGTTCTGCAGTGCTTTCCCACCATGCTTGCAGCCTTTGTACAGGCAATCATGGAATCACGGAATCTTCAGAGTTGGAAGGGACCTCTAGAGATCATCTAGTCCAACTCCCCTGCTAGAGCAGGATTGCCTAAACCACATCCCTCAGGGCTGCATCCAGGCGGGTCTTGAAAATCTCCAGAGAAGGGGACTCCACAACCTCCCTGGGCAGCCTGTTCCAGTGCTCTGTCACCCTCACTGTAAAGAAGTTTTTCCGTGTATTTGAACGGAACTTCCTATGTTCTAGCTTGTGCCCGTTGCCCCTTGTCCTGTCGCTGGGAACCATTGAAAAGAGCCTGGCTCCGTCCTCCTTAAACCCACCCTTTAGATACTTGTAAAGTATCTTGTACTTGTAAAGATACTTGTAAAGTATCTTGTAGATACTTGACAATGTGTGTGTGCATGCATGTGTGTGTGTGTATATATATATATTTATATATTTATATAGATAGATATATATATATTTGCAGTACAGTTTGCCATAGGGGTTCACATTGCTCACCTTCCCCCTGCTCCTGATGTAAATATAGATGGGCTGTAGGTCCTTTCTAAGAAAACACGTTTGGTTTTATCAGGTGTTTAAGGAGTTGTTCTGTTATGTCTGGAAAACAAGAGAACTGTAGCCTCATCATATGTTATTGTTCACTTAGTATTGCTTATTCATACGCACTCTACTTTATTGCTTTCTCAGAACTTGGTGTAACAGAGCTACATTTTCATTGCTCAGCTCCCCCTCTTTTCCTTTCTTCCTTAAGTCTAATAAAAGCTAGCTATAAAGCAGCCATATTGTGCTTTCGAGGCACTAGGGCACACCCAGAGAGGAGGTCTGATGGATAAATGTAGCTGGTAAAACGCCATACTAACTTGAAGGAATTCCAAGTTAAACAGAGACCCTTCAACAAATTTCCATCGGAGACTGAAGAGGTTAAAACAGAATGTGTGAAGGGCAAAATCATCTCTCAGCACTCGATAGGAGCAGAAGGTCTATAAACCCTGGAGGATCACTGACATTTCTTGCTCTTTGCCTCCCGTTTCTGGTCTGAAAATTATCAGAGCCCAGTCTCGTCAGAGCCTCGTCTCTGCAAAAGGCATTCTTCCCTGACAGCTCAGTTGGCTTTGGAGTGGAAAGATCCACTGGAAAATGCCCCCGGTGCACCTCAGTGATGTTATGTTATTGCATAGTGATCCCAATTTCTTAATGTCCCCTGCAAAAATGAGAAAATGCCCATCTTCATTAAATGTAAATGTTTTCAGAGAGACAGAAAGAGATACCAAACGATGGGAGGCAATGGGAAAGAGAATGTTGCTCACTTTTCCATTTGGGATTGGGATAGCTGAGTCTCACTGAACTCTTCCGAGTCCTGCCTCTCTGCTTGGTAATGAAAAACAGGGCTGGAAACGATGGCTTAGCTATAGCAGCACTGCAGCTGGGAACTGCTCATCACAGGCAGCCAGTTCCATTATGGTGTTGTGGAAAAGCTCTTCAGGACCTCTACTACCTTTCAAGCGCTCCTTATTTTCCTTCCCTCGTCTCTGCACGCTCTTGCAGTCTGCTGCTAGGAGGCCTTGTGCATCCTGCTTTGTGTTTGCCCTCCTACTCCTGGCTCTTGGCTCGTCCATCAGCTGTTTTCAAACAACCTTTCGTGCCAATCTAATAAACACTAGACGTCTAATTTTAGAGAAGGAATGATCCCAGATGCTTTTCTGACTTGTACTGTAATACATTTTTCATAAACAGAAGTTTTGTTCTTAATCTTCCAAAAGTGATATAGCACTTGGAAAAGCAGCCGTGTCTGGGCCTCCCTTACCTGCTGTTTCTCATTTCCGTGAAGAGAATTATAAGTAAAATTACATGACAAGGTCTTTAATCACAATCTGAAGGTTAATGCCAAGGGTTTACACTCTGCATTTCCCTCGGAGCTTAGCAGAAATACTTGATTCCTGTGCCTGTCACAATTGCTGTGCCTGTACCAGCTATTGCCTGGTTATTATTGGCTTCATAATAAATAATCACATGGTTGGAGATAAAGTTGAGCTGTGGTATGGCAATGCATCACTGTGGAGTTGTGTAGGGGAAGCCTTGATAGAAAGCCCTGTTCAATGATGTAAATACTCTCAAATTTTGCTTTAGGAGACATTCTTGTTTTCTTTTTATCAGCCTGAGAGGAGACACCTTATGAGGAATTTGCACAGGAACTGTTTTTCAGCCCAATAAATATTTGCATGCTCCCAAGTACAAGGAAACTGGCATTTGGCAGAGGGGTTGCACGCGGGAGGCACAGAGCCGTGCAGCGTGCTGGGCTGCTGCTGTGAGAGCAGGACTCAGCTCTGCAAGGCTTGCAGTTCAGCTGGGTAAATGAGCCCTGTTGGCAAGCGTGCACTGACATGGCAGAGCTACCTGTGCTGTGTGGCATGCAGCTCGGGAAGCCACCCAATGAAACCCATTTTATTATGATATGAAGACTTCAGTCTGTGGCCAGCGGAACACATTCAACTCCTGATAGTGACTGTAAGTGTAAACACCCTGCACAAATGGCCAATGACTCCCTTATGTCGTTCCTGAAAATTTCTTACCAGAAGAGAAAACTGGAGACATTTCACTTTGCCTTCCTCAAAGGAACTTGTGCATCTTTGATCTGCTCATTTGGAAATGTGAAGTTTAAGATCAGTTGTCTCTAGGTAGATCTGTACATGCTGCTTCTGTAACTCTTTTCTATGCACATTTTAAATTCAAGAAGCAGGAACAACAGCTTTTTCTCCTTACACCCGCTGCCCAACAACAGATTGAGAAACAGACAGACATTACACACTTACAGTCCAGTGCTTCATCTCTGTCTCTGTAATATCAATAGTGCAAGGTTTTCTGTGAAACTCAACAACAGTTTAATTACTAAAACTGCATTACTTCTGTTCATTAGCTCTGCCCACACTATCATAGATTAAAAATGAATTAAAGCCCCTGGCACTGGCCCCTCCTGGGCCTGGCCTGCCATTTCATTATAAGTTTGGCTGCTAAATGTGGTGGGAGAGCAGGGAAGAGTGTTTAGTTCAAGTAAGTCAGGCAACAACTAGACAAGCGGTGTTGCTGGCCAGTATTACTCATTATGTTGGTTAATACTTCTTGGTTATGCCTGCAGGATGTGATGGAGGTGTCTGGATGAGCTCTGAGGAGAGCAGCTCCAGCGCTAGAAGGTGTAGCAGGAGGCTGATCATCCCAAGTGACTGCTCTCCTTTGGACACCTTAGCTAGTTCACTGGGAGCTAGTCTGACCCTTTCTCCATAGCGTTGCCCTGTCTCCGTAGGCACACAACATTTCTTTCTGCTTGCCCATTTGTCTCCATCCACCTGCTGTCTCTCATTTTACACTGAAATTGCAAGCGCTTTCAAGCAGGAATGGTCCTTAGTTCTGCTGATGCCTCAGCAAACACAAAGCTTTCCTAGACCCAGGGATGCTACTGCAATAGCCATAAACATTCTTACTGGAAGCCACAGATAAACCAAAGGTTTTAAATGTGTTTGTTGAGGTGTGATTGTCTTGCCAAAATCCACAGTAGCTTTCACATACTCCACTGGCTTTGCTTCTAGGGTCTATATGAGCACAAGTTCTAACCTGCTGCTACCTTGTTTGAAACTGGCCACCAGACGCTCTCTTGTGTGGACTCCAAGAAAATGCATTGCTCACTGTCTTGAAATGTGAAGCCATGATGGGAGTGTACAACCCAAGACTTGTTTTGGTATTGTGCATGTTTCTGGTAATGAATGCTGGGGTTTTGCTTCACTTAACCACAGGCTAAAGTAGAGTTCATCCTCATCAGAACTTGGTAAACCGTGCTGGTAGTCATCTTTGTTGCTCCCTCTGAATAGCAACATGCAGTGGTGGCATAAAATGATGAAGTTTTAACTCCTTTGTACAGCAGTTTTTACCCCCCATCAGTAAAAATTTTTAGAGACACCACCAAGCAGACTATATGATTTTCATGTTCTGTGACAGGAAAAAATTACTGCAGCTATGAAAAGCACATCCAGTCATCATATGCAATACGAAATGGTGATAACTATTGTGATAGCCGATGCAATAGTGATAATGTGTAGGAATGGGTTGCAGTCAACAGAAATGTATTCATAAATTGCTTTTTTGATGGTTATGCACATGCAACATCCATTGGACATCAGTAACTGCTGAACACCTAACTTCTACCTTTCTGTAACAACAGTGTGGACAATGCAATCTGAAGCTTGCCAGGTCACGGGCTATTTGTGTTGTTCATTCTTGTCAGACAGAAGCGTGAGGCTTAGATCTGACAAGAGTGGTGATTTCATCCTTTGGATACCAAAGCTGAATATTATTTGGAAAAAAAATGACACCATTTTATAGCTGTGTAGGATTCAACTGGTACTTTTTTTGTCTATTACCTAAACTCATGCACCTAAGGGTTATATTTATGTTGTTGATTATATTTATGTTGTTGACTCCTCTTTCTCAGCTGAACTTACAGCATCTGTGCTGAGCCCTTATGGCTTGGTCCAAAATCAGCACAAAGGGATAAAATATTTTTAGAAAACTTTTTCTTTATTTTAATGTCTGTGGTGTCTTTTCGCAGAGAATTTGCAATGATTTAGTAGCATTCTTATAACTAGCATGATCTAGTTGGCTTTGTAGAGAGATGTAATAAAAAGACAAAATTACATAGTCTTGGGAAAAAGAAAACAGAGGCTCTCAAGTACACCAGAAGGCTGGGAAACTTGTTTTTGTTCCCCACTATATCAGCTGGTTTAATAAGAGGCATAACTTCTGTGAAACCTTTGTCTTGGATATAATCACTGCAACTTTACAAAGAAAGACACGTTGCAGTAGGATGTCTTGGAACATCCTTTCTTGTATTTTTTTTCAGAACTAGAATTTCCCATTCCTTTTTTTATATGCAGTATTCTTGGGAAAGAAGAAGCTGATCCTTCATTTACAAAATAATCATTACTGAAGTGTCTGAGCAATAGTTTTCAAAAAAAAAAAAGCACATATTCTGATGTCTAGTCAAACAGCAAATCCAAAAGGGGTTCTCTTGCCAGGTATGCATTGTTCAGTCTCACTGCTGTCACCCCAAAGGATCAGTTGGGTTTGTAAATGTACACAAATATCAGGGAGTAGCAGACTCCCTTACAACGTACAACTCTCTGTTCTCAGTACGTGCCAGCCAGGATTAGCACGGTATAACAAGCCCTTTCATTACTTTCATTTTTCTCTTCCATTTCAGGGTCCTCTTTTCAAGCCCTTTTTGGTTTTGCTGTAATGTGAGGCTAATTCTATTATAAGTCAAAATGTTGACAGGCGTATGTTTCCTCTGTAGGTTTAGAGTTTGTGGGTGAATAGCATGTCTCTGTGCCACATTTAGCTCTGTGTTTTGCCGGAACAGACTGTTCCAACACGTCTTTTTTTTTTTTCTCCTAGGCCTCACCTTTCTGCCCATATGAAACGCAAGCTGCTTGCTATATCGTATCTTGCTCCTGTGTAATGAACTAATTATTTTCTACACTGTCTTCCTTCTACTGTCATGTCTTTTCTACATTGCAGTGATCCTTCAATCAGGAAATGGTTCTCGTCAAGCTAAGTGCTTGCTGCTCTGTATTTAGGGTAACTATGGTGCTCTAGTGGCCTGGGGTCTCTGCAGGAGACCGTGGAAGGACTCGGTCATGGTTCCCAGGGAACCAAGAAGCACTGGATCTACATTCTATGTTTTGATGCCAAACTATGGAAGGAGATTCTAGACATTTCCTAATGTCTCTGTTTTCTTGTAAGCAGGAGCTGCAGTTGCCATGGATATGTGTTGTGATCTTAAATGGAAGGGGAAGGCACGTGCCATGGTGCAGTCTGTGCATTTAGCCAGCAGTCGTTTCAGGCTGTTGTAGCCAGTTAGACCCAAACTCAGCAATATGAAGGCCACACTCCTCTAAATGGACAGAAAGAACCTGGTCAAACAGCAAAGAAGGACTCGCTGAACGTGATTTGCCAGTGCCAGCCAACAGTGAATGCAGCTCATGAATTGGGAGTCAGCGGACCTGCTGCTCGGCAGCAACGTGTAAAGCCACTTCTGTAACCGTTCTGTGCCAGGAGCAGACCCCAGTCAAATACTTTGAATGCCACACAGTGTTTGCTGCTACTGAAACAGGGAGCACAGGCATGTAAAAAGAAACAGCACATCTGAATTTCCTCTCCCTATTTATAATTCTGTTCAGAGGGACAGAACGTTTTTTCTGAAAGAGGGCCACCTTAAAACTATCGGGCAGAATAAAAAAGGTGCATGTGCACTTTCCAAAACATCTACAGATTCAAGTGCTGATATGGGAAGTAGATCTGGACTAAAAATACCCAGGAATTTAATTTTTGGCTGGCAAAAGGCAGCTGGCTGAGGGACATCATAGGTAGGTAGAGCTCTTGAGGAAGTGCCTGCAGATTGATTGAGAGGAGGTTTGCACAGCTAGCTAGACCATCAGAGATGTGTATATTACTACAGTTTCCCAGTAGCACTGGACTTTTCAGTGCTTAGTGTTCTTTTCTAACTATGTTTATAGTTGATTTTCTTAGAATAAAAAATGTTCTTTGAAGAGTTAGACCTGCACATCTTTAAATACGTTTTCAGGCATTGAACAAGGGCTTGAAAAAGTAGTCATGATTCTTTTCCTAACAAATGTATTGATTTGCTAACAGCTTAAGAGTTTTCCTTTTTTCTCCATAGAACGCATTTGCATCTCTTTGTCTAATTTTTTATTCAAGTATCTGTCTTGCCTATTCTCTTTGTGGTCTGAATTGGGAACACACCTCTGCAGGAAATACAGGCTTATACAGGGGAAGTTATTGATAGAGGTGTTTCATGAGAATTGGAGATTAAGGCTTTGTTATTTTTATCTTCCCAAGCATTAAATGAAGCATTTGCTTTCCACATTTTTCTTTCTTCTGTGAAGAGCAAAATCTCCATAGGATTTGCAGCAGTTGTCTTCTTTTTTTTTCTATAGTATTTGATGCCCTGCGAGAAATTCTAGCTTTATGAAAATCAGTGATGGGCTCCCAGTCCTCAGTGGCAGTGGGGTTTTACCCCTGCTGTGTTGGGATTTTTAGATGTTAGCTTGATAACTGGTGGTCTAATTCTCGGTTGTGCAATTACTTGCTGCCGCTTAAGGCTTTGGATTTATATGGCTATCTTATCTGCAGTTGTTGTTTGTTTTGTTGGGGTTTTTTTCCTAGAGAAATACAACTTCATGTCACGACAGTTCTGCCTCTTCCATCTCTGGACTCCTGTGGATAAGCAGTGATGCCTGACATGAACATCCCGGGGCAGCTGGTAGGCTCTTTTTAATACGCTGGCTCCAGCTTCCCAGTACAGCCTTTAAAGCTGGGAGCACTTGGTCTGGAAAGCCCACCGTCAGTGCCTTGCTGAGATCTGTTTTTTCAGTGAGTGGTTACCATTTAACTTCTGAGATAGGTACCCCAAGTGCAGATGATGGCTCCCTGCTTTGGAGGGTGTTGACTGTGAGCCCTGGCCACTGGCTTCAGATAAGCCTGGCAGATTTCTCTGTTTTAATTTGGAATGGTGCCTCCTTTGGCACCAAGCATTACAAAAGACAATTTTCCATTAGAGAAACAAGCTGTCCCTGGTACACTCTCCTGCATCTGTGCTCATGCTGATCTTTCTTTCTTCTCTTCCATTACCATGGATATTTGGCAGGCCCTCAAAACCTCTGGGCACTCACTCATCAACCTGTCCTGGAACACTACTTCTTTTAGGGTTGTGGTGCTTCGAGAAGGACCAAAGCACCCAGGGATCCTATAGACACCATGTGTCCCTGTGTCCTCGTCCCTCCCCATCCCCCCAGTGTCCTCCCATGACCCCCTCTTCTCCCTCTGTCCCAGTCCTTCCTGCATTCCACCTACTGCTCCTTCTTGATATGCTCTAGACACTGCTGCAGCATCACCTGGATGCCCCAACCCCACTATGTGCCTGTGCCCCCCTCAGCCATGCAAAGGTGATGTTGAAGCTGGGCTCATCCCACAGCAGTGAGTGCAGCCACAGCTGGGTCAGCACCTCCAGCATCACCACCACATCCTAGAGGCAAGGACCCTAGTGTCCAGGAAGGCTGAAGACCTTGGCAACTGGGGTACCACTGACCCATGGAGACTGAGACATTTGGGGATGCCAGGGACCCCACCATCTGGGGCACCCACCAATCCATAGGGACCCAGTCACCTCAGGTACCCACCCCACCCCTGGGGACTCATTTGTGCAGCTCTTATTTAACTGTGTGTCTTTTTATACAAAAAATTGATATTGCAAAGAAAAAACGGATATTAGTAAATATTGAGTTGAATACTGTTTCTGTGTGCCGCATACAGTATATATTTAAATCGACTCACAGCATTCTGTAACAAGTTTTGCCAGCAAATGGACAAAATCTTCTCTGTGAAATAGTTAATTCTAATAGTGAAAGATCTGTCAGATTTCCATCTGATGAATAGTTATTAAATTAAGCAAGGATATGTGCACTGCACTACTTAATATATAATGAAACTCTTCTGATGAATATGTTAGCTGAGATTAAGGCTGCTAATTTAACCACTGACAGCAGAGTCCCTGTGTATGGAAAATAATGCTTTTGCATTGAAACTTTCATTGCTGCTAATTTTTCCATGTGGTTATCATACATGCAGGGATCCAAAAAAGGCCATTTTCCTGGAGGCAGAAACAAAACTGCAAAACCTTTAGAGGCAGCTGGGCAGAGAGCCACAGGTCTGACTTTGCTGACAGAAAAAAGTGATATTGAAGGGGAGCGTAGTCTATGACTTTTTACTGGAAAAATCAGTCGGATGGAAAACTCTTGATCAGTCATACCCTAGCGTGGCCTCAACTTGTTCTGACCATCTTATTTCCCAACTTCCAGTACCAGTTTCAGGTGTTTGGGAGAGAACAGTTGTTCCTTGCTGGGAAATGGATGACTGTCATGGTGCTGCTGGCTGGTCCTCCGCCCCCAGAACACTGATGGCTTCTTAAAATTACTGCTGATTTCTCAGGAACAGATTGTATGGTTTTGTATGAGTGCTGCATCTGCTGAATGTTAAATAAATTTTGTGTGTACCGGTGTCAGGAGACAGAAAGAATAAATAGTCCCTAAGCAGACAGAAGGCTATATTTAGGTCTGGGCTGAGTATGCCCTCTGCCTGCCAAATGCAAAAAAACAAACTAAAATGCCTCTTAATTTCCTGCTGGAAAGTTATATGTAATTTTTTCTTCATTGTGTTTTAAAACTTTCAAATATGGCTACAGTCTAATATCAGGCAGCTGCATGGTCCTTCCTCTGTGGCAGCCCGAAGAGCATACGGTGTTACTTGCATGCTCTCGGGGCCATGGGCCGCTAACATGGGCCCTCACTGTGCCTGCCCAGCCTCCCCTGGCGCCTCCCCTCACCCCTACTCATGGCTCAGGACGCCACTTCAGCCCCTGCCCCAGCGACGCCATAGGAAGCTGATCTCCAGCTCTGCCACAGCCCTGCCCTGCCCGGCCATGGGCTCTGCCGAGCCCGGCCTCATCTGCGTGCTGACATCCTGGCCTGGCCTCAGCCCATTTCTACCACCCAGGCCCTGTCGGGCCATCCTGCGGCTGTGTCTCACCATGGTTCCCTGCACCAGGCCTGAACCTTAACCCCACCCATGGGGGTATGTCCTGGCCTGGCCTTGCCCCGTCCCTATCCCCAGGGAGGTGCTTGATGGCCAGAGCTGCCCCCAGGCTTCCCTGCTCCCTGGCTGGGGTGGTAGGACAGGCCCTGGCTGCGAGGCCCTGCCCTGACAGCCCTGGGGAGCCCCCGCTGCTCCTGGCCTTTGCGAGACCCTGACACACGTGGTGTCCAGTCTTCCAAACACCACCACTGTAACGCTCCTTTGACCATTTCAGCTACTATGAAAGATTAATCCACAAAAGTCTTAGGCTAAAGGGAACACAAAGGACTTCTATGATTCCTGCTTCATGAGTTTTTGTCAAGAGCACAAGACTCCCTTTTAGAGGCATTGTGTCCTTGGTACAAAGCCTGGGGAGTGTGCCTGTGTTGCAGTGAAATATGGAGGTTCCTGAGCTAGTTTTAAATGAAGTGCACTGAATATCACAGAGGAATCCAGCTGTGCGAGTCAGCACGGGCTAAATTTATCCTGCTTCTCTGCACTGTGGCCATGCTCTGCTTTAGAGGTTTGACAAACGGTCTGCAGGTCTGAAAGCTTCAGGAACGGCCTGGCATTAATCCCAGGTTCAAATAGGAAGTAAAGAGTGCCAAGAGACATTGGAAAAAGAGCTGCTTGTCACCAGCAGTTAGAGGACTTCAGCCCTTCAAGAGGAGATTCTGAGCTCCTGATGAGAGCAGACTTTCATAAACTGCTTTCCAGTTTTACAATTGTAAAGCCAGGCTGGATTTTTTGTTCCCAGCACTTCTGAAGTTGCTAAAAAAATGCCAGTTATTGAAAGCCTCTTTTTTTCTCCCCTTTTGCCAAGACTGACTCTCATAAGTAATGCTAAGCCTGTGCACACTGCTCTATCAGGAATGAAACTGCAGCTTATCATGAAATAGAGAACCACAGCATACACCTTTGTGGGGAAGATGGAGAGATAGGAGAGTAACTTCTATTTTCTTCTAAAGCTTTTTTAGAGCAATCTGTCATGCCTAATTTTCCCTTATATATTGCTTCCTTCCATGTACAGACTATGCATAGATAGGAGTGAAGAACCACCAACTCCATGAGCCCAAAGTGTTTTGGAACACATTGTAGCATGAAAGTCACGTTGCTTAGGTCCCATTTAGTGCCCAACACAAAGTAATGCTTCATGACCTGCTGTTTCAGGAAAGGATAGTTCTATTTTAAATCTTCCAGTACATGATAATGACTCAGTGGGTCATCTGTGTTTTGAATGCAGCAGATTCTGTTGTGTGGGTACATATGTATATGGTGCATATGTCAGCGAGAAAAAGCTCGGGTTGACTTTCTAACTACTTCCACTTCTCATTTCTATAAACTGGAGATCTTTATAGTTGCTTAACCTGAAGCTAAGAATGCAGTAAATACTGGATGGTGGGATTAGGAGCTTTCTACACAACCCATTGGAGAAGTAACAAAGATTTTTTGCACATCCAGATGCTTATTTCTGGTATCTAGCAGAATACAAGTCGCCTAGCTGAACCGCAAATTCAAAACTGACTATGAATGACCAAGGGAATGATAAAATTTCATTAGCCAGCCAGGTAAAACACTCAAGTCTTTGATCTTGGTCTGCAGTAAAAATGCTGCTCTGATTCAATTGTCACTTAAATGGGTAAAATTAGGAATAGCTCATGTAAATATTACATCTGTACTTTGCCTTCTGGTAAGTCTCATGGGCTCGATAGTGATGTGATTTAATTTAAAGCGTCATTGAGGATTTATTCAGGATGAGTTTGTACTGGTTTTGGCTGGGGTAGAGTTAATTTTCTCCATAGTAGCTAGTATAGGGCTGTATTTTGGACTTGTGCTGAATGGAGTGCTGATAATACAGGGATGTTTTAGTTATTGCTGAGCAGTGCTAACACAGCGTCAAGGCCTTGCGGGGGGTGTGAGTGAGCGAGTATCTGTGTGGTGCTTAATTGCTGGCTGGGGTTAAACCACGACAGAGTTTTACAAGAGTACTCTGGAGCACTTCTCTATTTGAAATGAGAAAGTAAGTTAAAAGAAAGATAATTTACAAGGAAAAGTCAAGGCAAGAGCACTCAGCATGAGGGCCTGGTTAGACACATGGCCATGTTTAATCCTTACTCTTCCTAATCCTTCAGGCCAGGCTTGCAACACTGTGAGCTTTTCTGTTCTTGCTCCTGGATGTACCAACTGCTTAGAGGACAGAGCAGTCCCAGTCTCCTCATTTTGTGTCGACTTAATAGGAACAGTGTAAAGGACAAAATGCAGCATATGTTAAAAGTATATGCCTGTGGGCTACATACGTCATGCAGCTGGGAGGCTGCTGACTTGTATATCTAAGTAAACCAGAAAATTAAACCAGAGCCTGCTGGTGCCCAGTAACAAGGCCAAGAGACAACCATTACGATCAGGCATATGGGCAGCCAAGTGAATAATGCTGCCAGGAGGAATGCCTACAGTGCAGCAGTTGGGAAATACTGATTAAAAAGTCCTAAAGTGACTGCTTGCCCCTGACGAGTCATTTCTGCTGAAGCAGTCATCTTTCCATACTGATAGTTCCTAAATGTGCTTTCAGGCTCGTGCATTTTACATGTGTTTAGCTGAAGCTGGTTTGTTCTTCCTGTCTATATCTGCAATGCCTCCTATCATACCCATCATTTCATCTTATCATCGCCCTCCTGGGAATCTTCAGTTCCTCAACAGAACTGGCTGGAAACCTCCCTCATGCATCATTTCCTGAAGATTCAATCAGCTTAGCAGGAAAGGCTGAAAGCCAAAAGCTACAAATAAGCTAAGCTTTATTTTGGTAAAGGGAACACTAAATGTATCTGTTGCTTTTCTTCTTTTACCTTCCTTCTATTTTTTTTCCTCCTCATCCTCATTGTAAGTGAAAGGTGAGGATGAAATATGCCTCTGTCAGACATTGGATGCTGTTAAAAATAGGCATGTCTCCAGTAAGATGTTTTGGGTGTGTGTGATAAGGGTTTTTTTATATTATAGTTAAGAATATATTTATGTCAAATTGCTGGCAATCTGATCAAAGCTATCACTTTGCAATCTTTTGCTCTCCCATTTTTTATTTTTTTTTCTTCATTCTGTGAATACATTGTTGCTCAGAAGTTTAGTTCATTATTTTAAATAAACTCTTGGTACAGTAGTACCAGCAACATAAAAATAAAGCAAGTTCTTATGCAAGCTTAAACAATTAATATATGATCTATTTCTTTCATTTAGCCAGTATTAGAGCTTTATCACAGTAATATTTGATCATTGTGAGCAAAGTCATATCATTAATATTTAAGATAAAATGGAAACCAGAACTTAACAACATTGCTGTTTCTACAAAACTATGTCTGCTTCAAAACAGCCTTAGGATCATGACTGCCTCTCATTCAGCACAGTCATACTCTTGATGCATAACATTGCTATAGGCTCCTGAGAGTTATTTTTTTGCACTTAAGAGTACTGTTCTTAGTTCTGCCTGCAGTCTGCTCAGCCCCTCAGTACCAGAGGTGTCTGTGGTATACATTTTGTCATGTATATGGCCTTTTGAGGTCTCCAGGTAAGAGAAGTGTTAAATCTACATGATAGTCATAGCTGTTGACAGCTACAAGACATTTTCCTAATCAGAAGAGGCAAGTTCAGAATATGGTTGTTACTGCTGCTGTTGAACTTAGTGACAATTAGTGGTGAAAGCCACTCTTTCCCCAAGCAGCAACAATACCCTGCTTTACTTTATGTCTTTATTAACATTTACCTATTTGGGTTTGTCAAGTGTCTCTTCTGGAGTCTGAATGACACCACAGCAGACAACTGCTAATATCTTCTAGTCTGTGCAAAAACTTCTTCCTCTTCCACTCTAGACATTTCAGAGTGGAGCTCTTCTAAACTAAGAGCACCGAGCTTTAAAGAAAAGTATATATGTTAGTGTGTATGTCAATACACACAAACACATAGAGACATATAAATGTATAAACACAAACTCATCTTTTATTAATGTTATTGTGGCTTTGAATGCTGATGATATAGGAATACGTAATATGACCTTATAAAAATTTATTAGTACATGGTAACGTACAGGCTTCCATTGGAACTCAGTTGTTATTTGCTAATTAACAAAATTAAGTTTCCCAGACACAAGTGTGAGTTAGTGAGGTGTAACTGTATTTTGATTTTTGGTTGTTCAAAAATTTCCCTGACTAATCTCTTCATTATGACTATCAGATGTTCTTCAAGGTCAGATTGTGTAATGCAGCTAAGTGGAAAGTAACTGAATCTGCTCACTGATGCCAATGACTCCAGACCCCCTGCACGTTGTCTTCTCCTACTGTCTTGGAGCAAAGGCACCTGCAATTGTGTGGCTTTCATTGGCAGGCATATAAGAAATGAGATGTGGTTATTAATGTGATTGGCTCAGTTTCGTTTTGGGGGGTTTACAGTGTTGATCTCAGATCTTAGGAGAGTTTATACAATGTGATTGTACTGAAATGCAACACTGGACAGAAGTGAGAAGTATGCTAACTTGGAGATCCGTCTGTCAGATGCTCTGAAAGCTTCTCTGCTGGATGTGGATACCACTGGTGGGAGCACAATAAAGAAGAAATATTTGTGTCAGGAATTATGCTGTCTTTGGTCAGCATTTCTTTGTAACTGCATCATGAGCTAGAACTTGCTCTGTTGCCGCGTGAGCTCATGAGTGGATTGGCATTGCAGTAGTGAGTGGTTTTTTGAGGTCAAAACATTACAATGCACTTAACAGTTGCCCCTGGCTAAAGCCATATTAAGTGTGTGAGAGAGAGTATGAATGAGATTTACAGCAAAGGTCCTTTCTTCTCTGTAGATCACTGAAAGATGGAAAGCCTCACCTTGCCTGCCTGTGTGAACTTGGCTATTGATCTACCTACCAGCAGGACCTGGGGGTCCTTGCAAGGTAAGGGCTTGGAAGCTCTTTATGCCGTTAAATGCATGTGAGTGTCCATAGATGAGGGGGTAATTGTATGCCTGATGGAATAATCTCGAAGTGTCAAGAATTGTGATGCATGACAGAGATGAAAGATGGGAGAGACAGAAAATGGAGCCTAGCCCATAAAAGAGTGACAACAAAGTCTTGTGTAAGTATTCTGCATCATCTTCTGAAAGATAACACTCTTAACTGTCTTGTAATTAAAATCTCCTTTGCCTGGTGGAAGCAGGAGAGATAAACTGGTTACAGAGATCTTAGAAAAATAGCTTATCTTCCCTGTAGACCACTAGGCATGCCAGTATCATCTTTAAAAGATAAAACACACATATGTGTTTGTAGGTTTTTATGTGTTGCTCACACACCTTATGCTATAACTAATATGGTTTAGTCAGCTATTTAATGTTATGTGACCCCTTATTCTTGCATTCCAATGTCACCAGTGTCAGACTGTTAAAGATTAACTTTACAATTATTTTGAAAAATACAACCTAATTTCATCAACCTCTTGTAAGGACACTTGTTAAAATATGCCATTACCTAGTTCTAAGCCTAACATGGTGATGCACTTCATGCTCTTAATGCTCTACTAGTAGATACAATTCACCCTTTCTTATAGTAAATGAAATCGTTATATATTTATTTGACCCTTGGGTCTAAGGTCCAGGTACTCTGGTGTTTATTATAGAAGCTATCAAAACATTTTGGTGAGCCCTTAAAACCTTAATTGCTTTCTGGTTAGGGATGTCCATTAGCCATTACTGCTGAAAACGCTAAAACACCAACAGTACTTCCATATCTCCAGTGAGACCAAAGCTGGGCAGTTCCTCATGTTTCTTGCTAATATTCAGGAGAGGTCCCCTCTCCCGTAGTGTGTTTTCCTGAATAATTGGTCTCAGCCACCCAGTTTGGCCTCTTAATGATTTCAAAGGTTTTATGATTTAATAACAGAAATTAATAAAATAAGCTTGATACCCATTTCAGCCTAGGGCTTTCTTTCCCTCATTGTGCACCAGTAGGGAAGATGATTGCTTTTCTAGCAGTAATATTCTTTCTGGGCATCTTTTTTAGGGAGCGATGTAGAGTTCATTGCTGTGCTCTGAATTCGTCTTATTTGTCTAGGGACTTTGGGTTTTGCGTTTTTTTTTTATTTTATTTTTCTTTTGTTTCATGCAAGACCTTAGCTCTAGGCTAAAGCCATATAAAAAAAAAAAGGGGAAATTACAGGCATCTTATCTCTCAAAGTAATTTTACTTTATTAATTTTTGGTGCTGATGGAATCCCAAGCAAACTCATTATTTGGTGAGTTGAGGGGAAGAAGGAAGAGACAAAGAAGAAGCACCAGCTGTCAGAAGGAGAGCCTTTCCAAAAAAGTTCAGACCAAACTTAAAGGAATAGTCAATGTAGACAAGAACAGTATTTCTCGGTAGCTGCAGTTCTTTGCTCTTTCCTGAGATGTCCCCTATGACAGGAGTTTGTGAGAAACTAGTCTGCCATCAGTTGTCAAAACTGGATCTGAACAACGAAATGGAGAGGGCAAAGCTCTCGTTACCTTGCTGCTCATCTTTCTTTTTCCTGTAACTCTTGTGGTCTGGCTGAGATGGGGTCACCAGTGAAACTTCTGTCCTTCATCTGGTGACGGGCAATGGGTTCCGTGTTGTGAACTGCGCTGACTGAAAATGACATCAGGGACAGTTATCCGAACACTGATCTCCCATACTAAAGCCCTGGGTGACAGGGATAACTTAAAAGTCACACAGCTATGTACAGACATCTGAGCTGGGTTTGCTTATGGTAGCTGAGCTGAGCCATATAGCACTGCAATATGGTACACACGTGTTTCCTCATTCTAGAATATCAGAAATACGAAGCAGACACAAAACTGGAGAGGCAAGTTATCTCTGTAGAGCGCTGATGAAACTTCTGCAGAAATTCTGTATCTGTTTCTGTCGACTTGGTTTTAGCCTACCAGAGAACAGACCTTGAAAAATATAAAAACTCTTTGGTGTCTCAGTCCTGGGGAAATATGTTTGTCCAACTGCCTCCTGAGTTGTTTATGTACACTTTCCATCTTACTTTCTGTCTATCTGCAGAGTATCCAGTTGAAGCATGACAAGGGACAGTGTCAAGGAGGATCTTACTTTGAAATCATTAGGTAAATCAGATTCAAATCACACCGATAGCTCTGTAACATACCTAACTTTTTCTCTTCCCTTGGCTTCTTCCTCAAAGAGAAATGACCTGAATTAGAATAAATAGTTTTTTGCTTAATCTAGAAGTATAACACACAGACCTGTTTTACTTCAGTGTAGTTGTGAGCCATATCTGAGGACTGGAACACCAGTCCCATTGCCCATATACACTAGGAAGTAAGTGGCTGCAGCACACAAATAATAGAAATTTTATGCATCTTATTCTGTGATTGTTCCTTTTGTCTCCTAATATTTAATGACGGGAAAGCATTTTTCTCCTCTCATGTATATGCTATAATGTTTGCAGGTGGTTCTGTTGTGAAATAGAGTGAGAATTCCAGTGGAGTAGTACCTTCGTGTGTTTTTGGATTCTGCTGGGATTATGCACGTTTTCTGGATGTCATTCTCTAGGTAAAAAATCAGGGGTTACACCTGCTTTCTTTGTTCTCCCATTTCCCAACATATTCCTGTATGACATGACACTGGACAGAGTAACCCAGGCTGATCAGGAATCAGTTGCCAACCCCTGCTATGGGTATGGACCTTCAGAGGAGCTCCCCAGTCTCTGTTAGCAACAGTGATGCGTGTGGATGCAGAGCTTGCTGCCAGTTCTGAGCAGGTTGACAGCTACATCGGTGACAAACAAAAAACTCAGTGTGTCATTACAGATACAAACCTTGCTTAGAAAACAACTCTCATCATATTGAGCTCAGAAAACACTCAATATTGAGACACTAGAAGTAAGAGCAGATATTTCTACACCTTCTGCTCCCATTGCCAAGACGATTTCAAGGTTTCTGGGGAACTCTCCAAATTGATCCAGATAGTGTCCACAGAGCTGGGCAGGCAGAGAGGGTGAATGGTGTTGGCAGCCAGGCAGAGAGCCAGCTAGCTGTTCTCTTCCAGACTTTCATGGCTGCACAGAGCATAGCATCTCCCTGTACCACTTAGTAAATTTATGATATCACTGGCTGTTACCAGGGAAACACAGAAACTACACATTTGGATCTTGGCAGCTAGGTGTAAAGAGGAAATATCTTGCTCTTTTGGGGGTCAAAAAGGAAAGCTGAAACAAATTCCAGAACAGCTTTGAACTGGAACCAAGTTGGTCTAGTTTAATAATTCCAAAACAAACAATTATAGCTGTTAAAGTGCCAGTGTAGTCCCTATTATGTCACTTACAGAAAGCAAACATAGGAGATCAAGTGCAGGACCTTTAACTTCATGCAGCTTAAACATATACTTCAGACGTAAGACCATTACTGTTGACTTACAACTTCAGGTCTGACCAGTGGATTTAACAAGTTACTTTTAGAGATGTGATATCCTCTGAAAAATGATTTTTCAGAAAGTGCTGATAATTTCTGCTTCTTGAGAAAGAGTTTGCTTGTGTTTCACAGCAAAGAAAATATGTAGTGTTGAGTTTTGATAAATTTGTGTGCAAATACCATTACTGTTGTAATGAAATATGTGCTTTTTATAGCTTTAAAAAATGTTGTGTTTTTGTGAGAACTGATGCCTTTAGATATGCATTTTATAGCTTTTAAGTGCTTGAGATTTTTGAAGTTATGGAAATCACATTTTTGTCTTCTAATAACATTAGCTGACATTTTATTTATGTTGCATGTTTAAATGAAAACACTGCATTTTAAATGGATTATTATTAAAGTATTGAGTAGTTGAGCCCCAGCTAATATTAGCTCTTGCACATGCCTGTTTGATTTCATTCACATTGCACAAGATGTATAGGTTTGGTATGTACCTGAGTTACCCACAAATGCATGCATCTTTGCTGCGAAGGCAGATGGAGCAGGCTTGAGTGAAGACTCGAGCTGAACTCAGGTTTGGAATTGTAACAGCTACTTTGTCTCCTTTCATGTCTGCAAGGCTGTGGGCTGTATGTGGCTGTAGTTCCACCTAGAGATCCCATGTCAGAAAGGCAGAGGTTGTTACGCTCACCAGATGTGGGGGAGATCTGAGATAACCTGTACAGAGTGTTAAAGACCGGTGGACTCACTCTATTTGGCTGTGTCTCCACTAAGGAGCAAAATTATGTAGAAAAAGTTCCCGTGTTGATAATCTGGTGTCAAATATATCCATGATGGAAGTTCTTATGTGGACATTGGGCAGCATTTCTAGCACTGTTTCATAACTGTCTTAAACAGCACAGGAACATGTTTAATCTGATTTGTGTCCTCCGTATCAAAAAACAGACAAGACCTGCTTGCCAAACCATCGGTCTGCCTTTCCCCTCTTTTGTTGGTGGCCTTGAATCTTGGGATTTCTATGGCACAAGAGCAGTTTGTGTACAGTCCGGAGTTTGTTATCTGGAACACGGTTCAGTGTTCCCTGTTGTGCCTTTTTTCAGTGGGACAATGACCAAGGAAACTGCTGAGCCATGGATGGATTGCAGTCATGAGAAAACCGTCCAGAGTCATCTGCCCACATGCTGTGATGCTGGCTCACATTTCCAAAGCAGAGTTGCAGACAGAGGAGATCATGAATGCTCCAAAGAACTTAGCTATCTATGCAAGTTCCTTTTTTTATCCTTCATAGTGAGTCACTTTGAAAGGCTCCTTTTTTGGTCCTCTTTAGTTAGACTGCTGGTTCCTCTCGCTTGCATGCCCAACCACAGTCCTGAGACTTATGACTGGGGCTGCAGCCACCAGTGGGGCTGTTGTCATGGCTTTTCTCTCTGGAATGGTGGAAACGTCATCCTTCCCCACTTTTCTTTTTTAAGGGTATGAAAAATGCTTCCAGAGAGGAAGGAATTTACTTCTTAGGAAGAGTCACATACAACCAGGATGAGTCCCCCATGCAGACTTTCAGGCTGGAGGTACGCTCTGGAATTCCCATGGGGAGGAGAACATTTTGGTTTGTGTGGTAAATTCTTGGTGTTTGCAATCTCTGCCATGGTTTTAGAACTAGGTGCACTCCTGTGGCCTGCACGTCCATCCCAAGTACACTCTCCAAATGCTAGCTCCTCTGGAGCTACACTTAAGTACCCACAAGTACTGTGGTCCTGCATGAGCCCCACACAGGCCTTTAGGAAAATAAATTAATATGACAAGCATGCATTAATCAGACCAGTGTATGATATACACTGTCACTTACAATTGTAAATTACTACAGGGCACCTTCACATTTGTGCTGATGCTCTTCCTATATGTGGTGAAGTGGAACAGGAGGGGCAGTTTAATAGGGCGTACAGATACAGAAAAACAAGGAGCTGCTATATCATGCTCTCTTCAGCATAAAACATATTGACTTCTGGACTCAGAGAAAGAGGAGTGAAGGGAACTCAGTGAAGGGTACAGACAATAAACTAATTGTCTTTCTCATGTTTTCACCCTCAGGATGCAAACGCAAAGAATTTTCCACACCTAAACCTGAGATTCATTCGTGCTACATGTGTATTTATTGAATTCAACTGGATGGGAACCCTGTCCCCTGAAGAACACAGTTATGAAGAGACGGAAAATAGATCACTACATCTGGTAACTGCATTTCAAGCCGGTAACAGCAATGGATACAGTGCATGATTCTCTCAATTCATTCTGGATTGCACTGTGATGGGACGATAAAAAAAAAATTCTGCTATGCAGATTGTGATTATGATAGATGAAAGCTCCCCTAAAGATGACACTTCCTTGTTGTCTCTCTTGACCTTCTGACGTATGTTGAATCTTGGTTGCTGACTAAAGTGGCAGCACAGATAACCAAGTTTTTAAAGGCCCTAATTCTTAAATCTAATAATAACACTTAGAGAAGCTGAGGTGTGTTCTCTTCTGACTAGTGTATCATTAATGGAACTCGTATCGCATTTTCCCTGTAAAATAGCTAGTTCTGCAGTGGGGATGAAAAAAGGATCTGGGTTGACTTTCAGGCTCCAGTAGGCTGATCATTAGGAAGGAAGCCTTCCTGCTGCCTTAATTAGGAAAAAATGTCACTGTGTGAGAGGCACTTTTCAAAGCAGTGCCTCATCTTCAGCCCCGTGTTGAGGGATTTGGTGGCCTGCAGTTAGGGATACTTAGGGGTGTCATTTAGAAAGGGGATACCCCGGCTGTGAGTTGACATGGACCAGTTTTGAGTTGCTATGCTCCTCAAAAGGGACTTTGCCAAAAAAGGAGAAGAATTCGTCACCTGTTAGAACATATTTTGGCTCTACTATGCAAGCAATTTAGTAGAGCTCTGTATATGAGTACTGGCAGTCTTTGAAATGAAAGAAGTACGGTTGCTTTTTATGCACTGAAGAATTTTTGCTATTGACTTCACTGGAGCCATGATTCTTCACCAGATCCATATCCTGAATGCCTAGAGTGCCCTTAAAAGGGCTACTGCAAATTTATAAATCATAATCACAGTCCCTAGTTGACATGACAACCAGCACCACTCCTGCTCCTTCAAACATGTAACCCTCCATCTACACCACACCCAAATACTCACTCATGAGATTCCTTTGTCCCTCTCTTTTTTAATGGAACTTTTGTTGACAGTAAAGAGCATCTTTTTTAAAAAAAAGTGTTTGAAGGCAAATTATACTCCTGGGTACTTAATGTTTCCGTGTTTGGGCTTCAAACACTCTGGGACATGCTGATTTGTTTAATAGCTACAGTCCTTGCTGGAATGTTTTGAAATTGTGTAAACATTCCTACTAGTTTTATGGGTTTCTAAACTGTTTTTTTATGTGCATACAAATTTAAGTTGACAGTGTACTTTCTAAACTTCCATTAAATAGGGCCAAATTTCTATTGATAGAGGAATATCTCTGAAATAGCTCTATGATGTCTTGCAATGGAAGACTTTTCGTTAACTCCAATTAGAAAAAGAAAAGCAACCTACCATGTATTTTTAAGTCTTTTATCAGTTCTTACTGTGCCCTAATGTCTGTAGGACTCCTGCTGGTGGAAAGGGGAAGAAAAGAGAGTGAGAAAGTCCAAGGATAATTTAACACAGAAAGGAAAGTATTTTCACTATACATTGTGTTTGTCGGTTACTGTTATTATGCCACCATCAAAGATCTCAGTGCTTTGAAAATTCTCACTTATAGATTGCAGTGTATTGGTGCTTTCCTTACATAACTGTGTTTTACCTCTCTTCAAGTGCGTCACTGCTGCTTTAAAAGGTCAGCATAGAAAACGCCTACAACTACACTGTCTGGTTTCAGATTTCCTTAATTTGGTGTCAGCCAAACTCCCACAATCCAGAGGATTAAAAGGGACAGAGCTAAACCTGCTGCATTTTGGGGATTTAAGCCTACCTTTTCCTCCTGTAAATTTTGTCCTTTCCAAAATGAGCTTTCCCTGCTCCCCGAAAGTGGAACATAAAACAAATGTTCGCTAAATCTATCAGTGAAGCCAAATTCCATGCATTCTGGCTGCTTTTCACTGACAGAAAAATCATTCCAAAATAATTAGAGCTTGTAAATGACACTGTATGTCACTGTAATAATAACAGCTAACTTGGCCTTTTGCAAAGTATATATTTTCTCAAGAAATTTCAATCTAATAGGCAAAACACCGGTTAAGATGACCTTGGGAAAATATAGCCCAAAGAAAGTAGTGTATGTCTGTGACTGTTTTGAAATCTCTCAATGGGAGCAGTTTCCCGTTGAGGAACATTGTGCTTGTGTTACACCCCGTGGTGGGGTTCTCTCACTTGCCTTGTCTTCAGCCGGGGTCCTGAAGGCTCTAAAGAGGGAGCAGGGGCAGCTTCAGTCCCCTCTACTGAGGAGCCCCCTAGGAAAGGAAAATATACTGTGCATAAAAAATTGGCGTAACCATTGCCTGATTCTCTGCCTGATTACAGGACTAAACAGAGTTGGGGTGAGTACCTGTATATGCTGGTATATGTGTATATATATGTGCGTGTATGTATATATGTATGTATATGTATACATATGTATGTATGTATATGTATATGTGTGTATATCTATATAGAACTGTGCATATATATATGTATATATGTATACTTTTTTCCTCCGGTCTCAGTAGCACGACTGAGCTTGGAAACAGTTACTTAGTGGGATACTTGGGAGGCTTGATGAGCCGCTGAATTCTTCTTTGTCTAGTTTTCCTTGTTTAGGTTGCCTCAAATTATCACTGAACTTTATTATTTTTGCAAACACACAACTTTTAAATCCATATAGATGACAATTTTCATGCTGAAAATGGAGTTACACACTTCCCAGGCTTTGCAGTTGATTGAGCACCAATGCAGGAAATTCATTTGGTAGCTGAGCTGGGAAAGGAAAGAGATCGGAAATGCAGTTTCTAATGCTTTCTTGTAGATATTCCCATCGAACCATGCAAAGAACTCTTCCCATCTATATTATGAAAGAAACAGGAGAATATAAAATTAAAAAAAAGTCTTTTAAAATTAAAACCTTTGAAACCTTAATTAAATGTATTCTGAGGAAATTGTGCAGTTCGCTTACAGCTATTGACTTGAGGTTTATAGATTATTGCCACATCCTTGAATGAATAAAGCTTTAATGTTGAAATCAGGAATGATTGTTTTGTGCATTCTTTATGTTTCAGCATTGAGAAATGTATACTTAAGATTCCATGTATATACTAAAAAGGAGGGTTTGGGATTGCAGGTGACGAAGCTGACTTGTTTAAAACTTTCAGTCCCTGTAGGAGAATTTTTTCAATCAGTTCCTTGAAAATTCAGGGATTTTCAAGGATTTCATGGGATGAACGTGAAGAATGGCTTCTTGTTAAATCTACATTTTGGTCATTTCAGTCTCACTCTAGGTGCTGCCTTTCTGTTCTGCAGAACACGTGCCTATCCTTGCTACCGGATTCTGCAAGAGGCGTACTATAGATGTTTTGGCAGGGCTTTGGTTCATCATAACGTGCATCTTTCCTCTTATTTATAACTGCAGCACACCTGCTTGTCCACTCGCTTTTATCTATTCGGTTTTTTCCTGCATACCCTAAAGTGTTCATTCTGAGAAGAAAACTCCCCTGTACTTCCGCGGGTTCCTTGCACGTTCTTAGTCGCACGTTTTCCTTTAGGTGTTAATCCCACGGTAAAGGGGGAGACCGGCCGCCTTTCCGAAGGTAGCTCCCTTGGGCGCAGCCGGCGCGGCGCGGGCCCTTGTCTCGCCTGCCCTCTGGCGGTGGCGGCGCGCAGCGGCAGCGCCCGCAGGCGGGGCGGCGGGTCCCCGCCGGTGCCCCGTGGTGGTGGTGGCGGCGCGGGGGAGGTCGGACGGCAGTTGCACCACCGGGGAAGCTTCGTCCACGCAGCTGCGCCGCTGCAGTGGCAGCTTTGTGCTGTATCCCACGGCTCTCCCCTGTCTCAGCACGGGAAAATGCTCTCAGCCTAGTGACGCGGAGCCGGGACGTGTCTAGTGCGGGTGACACACGGGGGCAGGACAAAAGACAGGCATTGACTACCTGCCTTTAGGCAAGTAGCTCAAATAGGCAGTGTCTGTGCTGTAGATACCTGCCCTCCTGCCACAGGTGGTGGGAGAGACTTATGCATAACCTAGGGTCCTAGAGCTTCGTGTGCGTGCGCCAAGGACGAGATGAATTGGATTTGCTGCTCTGGCAGCTGTTGATGGCTAATTTGGATAGACACGTCTGTGCTGCGGATACCTGAAGTCAGATCAGATGGAACCCAACAATGGTTTGCAAGTTGCACCTTGCAGGGATCTTGATGGAGATGCTCATGTTTCAGTGTGGAAAAGAGTAGGGAAGTCTGATGACTGATTTCTCATGTGCAAGAATATGTTTGCTATTCTTCTGTGATCAGCATCATACTTTTATTGACATGTTTAGTTTTGCAAACACACACATTGTTACCCTCAGGAGCACCACATTTCCAGCAGCTGGTGTGTGATACTTCACAAAGTTGGGGAGTAGCAGAGATAAGAATTGAGAACATACAAAAAGGGGCTGCAGAGGGGCAGCACTCAGAAATGGAGGTATTGCTGCTATCGTGTAGACAGAAAAGATGTGAAATAGATGGAAACCAGGAATATTTCAGGAAAGAACTATTGGTAAACATGTCTGCAACTCCAGACAGGGGGAGGTATTTTCAAAACAGGGCAGAAATTAAAAAAAAAAAGGGCGTAAGAAGAAAGCTGAGCACTCTAGTTCCGAGATGCGTCTTTGGGAACATTACACAATAGCCCCAAACTGAAACAGAAGATGTATTATTGCATGTAATGGGAGAAGCTGGGAAGAAAAACTGACCAAAGACAGAAAAACATATCCAGAGAGCTAGGGCAGAAAAAGATCTCTAGGGAGAAGATCACAAAGACTGACCTCATGATGGCCTTTTGGAGAACTCAGAGCTGGGAAGACTTCAATTTTTATTTTTTTTTTTGTAACTCTGAGGCTCTGTATGGAACTATTGTATTGGAAATGTCAGAACACTTTAAAACAAAATTAATTTTGAACACTTCTTAGAGTAACATTTCAAATTATTGCTAGTGTGTTTCAGTTTTCCAGGTAATTATACAGGTTTTGCTGATTATATTTCATGTAGATTATAGATAGATATGTGCGTTCTGGGCATGTACATTGTAAGTCCTTAACCCCGTCCTGTGTTAACTTTGTTATAGAGACCACACATAGAGATACTACATTCATGACCTAAGTTTGTTCTTTAGGAATGTGCCTATCTTTTTTGTCACTACTATAACATGACATCTTTCTTTAAGCACTTTATGCATACACATCACTTATACAGATGCCTTGGATTTTCAACATTATTTTTCCTACTTTAGAGCTATACCACCGACAGGAGAAAATACACGTCAGTTCTCAGCGTCTCTAGTACTAGTTATATTTGTCGTTATTTGACAGTAAAGAATGTGTAGGTATGTATTTCAGGTATATTTCCAGCAGTGCTTTCTGTGAGTAGCCAGGCTGGAGGCAGTATATTTCTCTTTCTGAAGAAAATGTAGTTTCTGTCAGCAAGTATGCCAATAGTTTGCCCTTCCCAGTTTGTTTTTCCGTGACTGTTTGTCTTGGATGTCTTTAAAATTTCCAGTGATTTGAAATCTCTAGCAAAGGGATTTGGGCAAAGCTGGTGGGGAAGAGCTGACCTCAGAGATGATGTGACAGCAAGCTGAGCAGACAAGGGTGAAGCGAGGAAGAGCTCATCTCTAGGACACGGGGCCTTGCTTTGGTAAGTCTCTTCCCAAAAGCTGTCTGCCGCAGAGGACTTAAATGCTTTGGGCTAATACTCCTTGGCATGTGACGACAGAAAGCTCTCAAGAGCTGGAGGGTTAGTGGGTAGGATTAAGGTCTGGCTACATTAGGACCTTCTAAATCAGTACTCATCTTAATTTTACAAGGGTTACAGAAGGATCGAACAGTTCTTGGTGCCTTTAGGAATCAAGAATGATCAGTGTCTGGGAAAATCTATTTTGCTGGTCTCTGTTATTTGCAACTGTGTACTAGATCTTCAGATAATTATGTTGAATTTAACCTATTTTAGATAACTTTGTTACATTTTCCGTTTGTTTTTAAGCATTACAATTCTTTGAAGTCATGGTTTACCTAAAAGGACAGATTATCAGACAGAGAATATAAACTGCCCGGTTTTCTCTTGCGGGACAAAAGAGATGGAGATGGAAAGGACTGTGCTTGAGCAAGTACATGCTGGGATCATTCAGGCTGTGTTATGCTAATGTGGCTTTCAGACAAAATCTGATAATGTAGGCAGGTTTGGGCAGCCTCTTGCAGTTTGTCAGGCTCCCGAATGTGGCTTCACTCCACAGGGCAACTTGCAGTCGGGAAGTCATGCAAACGTCCAAGGTCCTGGAACAGTTCACCAGGACTTTTCTCCTCCTAACCCTACAAGCCACTGACACCATGCTCCAGATCTTCCTTTGTAGGCACAAAGGCATTTCTGTTTCCTTCATTTCACTCATTCTCTGCTCGGTGCAAGAGGATCTGATGTCAAGCAACAAAACAGTCGTCGTCTGACCTGGTGCTGTGGGGTTCTGTGCACCTCTAGTAATATGCTGAGCACTTTCAGTTTCTATTGGCGTCTCTGTTCAGGCTGTCAGAAATGTTGGGGCTCAGACCCCACACAATTCCTCATTTGAAGACAGCATATGATCCCTCGGTTTCTCTCCCAGCAAAGCAGCACGTGTTTTTTCAAAGGCACATGCCAACAAGAGCCACTTCGTTTATTCCATGGGCGTGACCAGGGAGACAATCTTCCTTTATCACTTACTTGCCATTAACACAAATTTCCATTACAATGGGAGAAACTCCCCTCCTGGGAAAAATTCCCGGCAAGCCTGCAGTCTGTCTGATAGACCATGGTAGATTTTTCTGCTTCTCCCCACGGTGTGGCTTTCTCCAGCCAGTTTTGCCCAGTATTAGCTAGAATTATATTATGCAAGATAAAGGAAAACTGTGCGATTTCCAACCTCCAGCTCACACCTTCTCAACATCCGTTTTTCCAGGTGTTTATGGGAATTCTTTGCTTTGCTACCTGCTGCACGGTGTCATGACTCCTAGCAATAAGCAATGCTTGTGTTTTCCTGTTCACAGAGTTTTCTTCATGGAGTGAATTTTAATCGTGCACACCTCTGTGCATGTGCAGGTGTATGCACGCATGTAAGCGCGCGCGTGTGTGTGTGTGTGTTTTAAATTAGCCTCACTAGCTTCAAAGCTGTATGAAATACTTTTCCACGGGTGAAGTGGTTTTGGTGACCATGAGCAGGAGAAGAGAAAATAGTAAGAGTAAGGTAACTGAGGTGGGCACAAAACTGGAGTGAGAAGAAAAGGTAACTATAGAGACAGAATTTCTCCTGGTAAAGAGGAAATAAATTAGCATCATGACTCAATAAAGCCGGGCAAGGTTTCCAGTCTGGGATGAATTTCTAAGGTCCCTGTTGTGTGAAATAAGTTCTGGTCCGAATGAAATAAGCTCAGGCAGAATCCTCTGTGAAGCACATTTTTATTTACGTTCTTGCAAGAGCAGGTGATCTAGCAAGTAGGCACACTTCCAGTTCTTGAAACACACCTTTTTATTCCCTAATCCTGGACAAATTTTTCCCTCCCCTGTTTCCCATTGGTTAGGTACTCCAGGGTTCACAGTCTGTCTGAGGTGCCTAAAATTCTTCCCACATGTCCTGCCTCTGTTTACTTCTCTTTATGCTACACCTAAAGGGATTATCTGACTAGTTTATTTCTTTCCTTTTTGGTAAAAGATTGCTCAATGTCATTAGCCCTGGCTAAATGTTTGACTACCCTTCTAGACACTAATCCAGTAGGAATCAGTTTGTCCTTTTGTCTGTGTGATAAGAGATGTTCTACAAGCCTTTGCTGGAGCCTCTTTGTCTTAGTCATTCCCTTATCATGCCACCTCTGATGGAAACGGCTTTTCTCCTCTGCAAAAGCAATACCTGCCTTTCTTACACTGTCTATATGACTTTTAATTGATGGACTAACATAATGGTGCTGGTGGTTTTCAGCATGAGTTCACCTCCAAACACAAGAGAGATAGCAGGAACAGGGGTGGTATAAAATACAGATTAGTTCATCCAACTGGGGCAACTAGACTTTGAAAAAGACTTCATTCCTGTAGGAAAAGATGTCTCCTGGAGTGTAGCTCCATGAGATGGAGGAAGCCTGGCAAGGAGGAGTTTGGCCATTCATTTCTGCAATTATGACAGACTGAGCTTGCATCAGGGAATGAAATCTGCTCCATTTTTGTCTCTGAACATGTAAGGAGTGGTACCCAGCTTTCATAGGCTCATCAAAGCTCTGAATGCAGATTCTAGTCCCTGTGGAAAGTCCCTGCTTTTCAAGTACTGCAGGGATTATAGCTGAGAGGACCACCAACTGCTATGGAGGGTGTGAGAGGCAGACAGGAGGCATCCTGAGACCCCACCACAGGCATAAACCTATCTGAGGGGAGACTCTCACAGGGAATGGCAGTTTGAGCCAATGTGTCTGAAAGAGAAGATTGGCATGTAAATGTAGGACATGACATAATCTTATTTTTGCTACCTGGAGGTGAGGTCTAGGGAAAGACCCAACAGGGTTGTGAAGGCAGACTCCCCAAAAGTGGTGAGAATCTGAGTTCTGATAAATTCACAAAGCATTAAAGTGACTCAGGCTCACTGGGGAAGGGATTTTGTTCAATGCATAAATAATAAGTTCACCTGTCGTGCTTTTCCCAGAGAGGAAGGCTTTGTGGCCAGACCGGTCAGTGTTGGGACCATTTTGCCAGCCTGAAGTTAGTTTACATTTATAATTCCTGTGGCGCACGAATGTCCGCAACATCAAACACTTGCTTGATGGGTTTTTGCTGGGTACCTGGAGCAGAAAATCCAGGGTTGCAGAAGCATGCATATCAGTGGATACCCAGGAGAAGTACGATCAAGACCCTTCACTATGGCAGTTTCTTGAGAACACCAGATTGCTGAGCTTGCTGTGACTCATTTTGATTATAGAAATAGAAGAATTATGTGCATCAGTCTGTGTCATGTTCAAGTGAGCTGCTCCTGCACAGTACCTGCATGTGCCTAGGTGGAGCCCTAGACCATAGCTACCTCACCATACCTGGGTAGTGCTGGTACCCCGGTGAGTATTGAAATCAACCCTACCATGATGCAGAAATAAACACAATGCCCTCAAGCCCTACTCTAACCAAATGAGTGAAATACAGGAAGGACAAAAGAATTGTAACAAACCAGAGCCAATTCTTACTGTGCAACTTCTTTTGCCATAGGCTTGGCATCTCTTGAACTGTGCAGAAGTGGATGAGATTTAGGTGCCAAGAAATAAGGTATCCTACTTGGTCCTTCAAGCAATGAAATCATACAGCTGTGCTTTTTCACTTGGAGGTGAGTGCTCACAAGGTAGGAGCAGGCATTAGACCAGTCATGAGCAGTAGCAGGCTTTACCATACTCAAAAAAAACACCCAAAAGGCTGGAAAGACTCCAGTGTCTGGAGTTGGGCTACAACTGGAGACAGTCATGGGAGGTAATGCCACAGCTTTACTAAACCACATTTTGACAATTTCACTTCTAGTGCCTGTGCCAGTGATCCAAGCCCATTGTGTACCCATATGGGAAACCTGCAGTAGAGCAGCAATGCTGTGTGAGTCACTTCTGGTGGCTTTATGCGAGGAAAGAACGTGTCCTGTGAAGTCCTCGACATACAGGTTCAGATACTGGCACTTCAAAAAAAAAAAAAAAGGATTTCCAGGCTTTTCCACCAGTTTGAGTGAAAAACATCAAATGCTTAGTCCTGTTTTTTGGCAACTCTGCCTGTTGTCCAGGGGCAATTGGCATAGATGATGCTGAATTTTTAACTAGGCTGCACAGTTACTAGGTAATGTCTTTTACTACTTTGAGGAGTAATAAAGGAATTGTCAGTATCTGCTGCAGCGGCGACGGTGCAATGTTGTCTTGTAAAAATATGTTCGCCAACGTGAGTACCCCAATAGTATTATGCAGACAGTGAAACCTTGAAAAAGTCACTTACTGCCCTGATTTTTCTTATCCAAACCGGGGTAAATGTGGTGAGCCTGAGCAGCTGGCACGTGAGGGCCGCTCTGCTAGGTTTCTCCGTGCTGTGTGAGTACCCCTGGCTGCGGCAGGTGGCTGCAGGCATTCGGGTCGTTCACGTTTCCTTTGGGAAACCATGGTGGCCAGCACGGGCCTCTCCTCGCCCTGTTCGCGGGGGGGTTGGGGGGGGCAGCGCAACCTCCACAGGGCGGGTAACGGCCGCCCCGCGAGCAGGTAACGGCCGCCTCGGCAGCGGGTAACGGCGGCCGGCAGTGCGCGCGGCCGGCCGGCAGGGGGCACCAAACCCCTTCGGGAGCGCGGCGGGCCGGCTGCCGGCGGGCGGCCGTGAGGGGGGCGGGAGGGAGGCGGGGGACGGCGAGGGGGTTCGCCGAGGCGCTGCTGCGTCCCTCTGGGCCCTCAGGCACCGAGGTTTCTGGCTCCTGCCGCGGATTTCCCCCGCGGCTCTCCACTATTCCCGACCCGCAGCCTCAGCCGCTCACACCGTGCGTGTGTAGGGGAGCAAACCCCCTCAGCCAGAAGCCCAGCGCCAGGGGCGTCTCTCACCCTCTGGGCACGGCGGCTCTCCTTCCCCTGTGGAAAGAAACGCTGCTGTTTTGTTAGCGAGGCCCTTATTTGAGAACGTGTTAGTGCATTAGGGCTCTACTGGCCCGGACACCGCGGCGCTGAGGCTGTGGGCTGGGGCAGGTGAAAGGAGAGGCACGCGTGTGGCTGCTCCTCCATTTCGTGGTGCTAAAGCAGGCCCTGGCGGGGTGGGGGTGAGCCTGCCCCGCTCCAATCCCCCTCACCCCCACCCCTGAAATCTGCTTCTGAATCACTGTCGCAAAGAATGACATTTTTTCCTAGTGCGAGACCTCCTTTCCTGCTGGTCAGGGCTGGTTTAAAGCTGGAAGCCAGAAGATGGCAGCATTGTCAGGCGGCCGGCAGCGGCAGCCCGGCTGGGCAGGGCTGAGGGGCCCCGGGCTCCGGCGGCTCTCCCCGGCGGCTCAACCCCTTTCGGGACCGGCAACCACCTCCCAGGCCCCAGCAAACCCACCACCGCTGTGGTCCGACGTGTGTCAGCATCGTCATCAGGCTGCCAATGGGCAAGGTTTCGGCTGCATACAAATATTAGATTGCCGTTGCAAAGACTTTGTGAAGATTAAAACTCTGACGTTAAGCGTATCCTGCTGAAAACCGTTCTCACTTGCAGGGCAGTTTTGCACTACCGCCCCCAGTTTATTCAATGCACATTTTTAGCTGATATCGTGCACAGTAATTTGACGTTTTTGTTTCTTGACAACTTCTTACATCTTTTTAGTAGGTTCTGTTTTGGACAGAGGTTTTCTGTGTATTACATTGTCTCTTCTAAACCAAGTGCTATGTGTAATATTCAGACATGTTGTGAATAAGCTGTATTTGTTAGCTTTAAAAAATTAAATTATTCCTAGTTAGCACAGGATATAATCCTATACTTAGGCTTCTGACTCTCATTTATTTGACAGCACAACTTTTTATCTTGGACGCACACTTTCAGTGCTACAAATTAATCTTCGAGGTGAGACACCGTGTTGCCGCTGGCAAAGAAACCTTGCTTTTGTAGTAGTAGTGACTAATTTACACGCCTGCCTCCACTCTCTTTCTATCCTTCTATTCATAAGCAACATATCAAGGGTGGATGAATGCCAGCAGAACAGCCTGTCTTCGGGAAAGATACTAGCTTTTTTTTCACCCTTGCTTGACTCTTTACTTGTGCTGGCACAGAAAGCCTGTCAGTACAACCTCCATTGTTACCTTAGTTTTCCTCATTTCCTTTCCTCCGACTCCAGGTCCCTCCAACCCTTCAATTTCTTCCTGATAAATATCTTGATGCTGAGGAGGGTGCTAACAAGAGTTTGTGTGTGTTTTAATTTAGAAGTCATTCTTTCTGAGATTGATTTTGAGGAAGCAAAAGTCTCTTTGTAACTATCACGTGAATATTTCATATTTGGTACAACTGACTTGTCTGTTTTGCTCAGGTTTATTGCTGCCGAGGCACTGAGGCACTCGAGCTTCTTGCTGAAATCGCACCCAGCCGTCCCTTTCTGCAAGGCGAGGGAGAAAGAAGGTCTGCAAGAGTTCATGTTAATAATGACTCTAAATGCCCATTTCCCACACATCTTTGCTAGCACAAACAACGAAAATAGTCCACTTGCAGAGAACCTGATTCAGCTTTCTTGCATTCCGCAATAACAGATGGATTGCTAGACTGTTTACTGTTGCTTCCCACAAACTTCCTGTTAGTAAACTCCTGTATTATTTATGAAACAGAAAAATTACAAAGAAGTATCTTAGCTGATTACTGCCTGCTGGTGAACCACTGCCAGAGAAACTTTTTATACAAATATGTGTATGGGAGCAAAGATCATTCCCGCTGCAGTTTTTTTTTGTATTATTTTTACAATTGTTTGTTTCACAATATACGGTGATCCTGGCTGGACTTGTGGCCCTGTTGTGCTGCACTCCGGAGCAGGTATTTCCTGCACCCAGACATTTACAGTTGAATCGAGGTATCTGGGAATGTGTGAAGGAGCGAAGGAAAAAAAACCCACCATGCATGCATCTTACAGAGATCAGCTATGAATAAGAAATGTTTAAAGCCTTTTTGTTTTACTATGACAATGATGAATGAAATGTTACTAATGTGATATTAATCTCTGCTGACCTAGTTTAGGAAGCCGGCTATCTTGGAACTGTTGGCAGAAAACAGGATAGTGCTGTATCGATCACCTTCATGCTACTTCTGACGTAAGTAGACAGTAAATGTGAAGAAACTTTATTTTCCTCTCAGTTTGGCTGTTAAACTCCACAAAACACATGAGCTGAGAAGAGCACTTTGTTTGCACTGCATACCATAGGTTAGACTGATTTCTGACTCTCAGTGGTGTGAGAGAGGAGGCCAGCCTAAAATCTGTTTGTACAATTATATCAACAGAGCTAGCAAATTTTAAAAATAGTCTGTAATAAAAAATGGCAAAATCTAATGCAGAAATATGAATCTCATATATTACCAAAAGTACTTTCAGTGATTTTAGAAATAACACTTGACCTAACATAGTGATCATGTTTTTTAAATGCTTGCTATTATATTTCACTGAGTTTCTATTCTATTTATGTATTCTGTATGAACTAATTGGCTGCTCCACCTGATATTTATCATTGTAGACATACATTATATACACATACAGAAACAGAATGAAAATTTTCCTGATCTGAGACACAGATAAGTCTTCCTTGAGATTTTTATTTCCTTCCCTAAACTGAAATCACAACTCAAAACAGCATTGCAGATTGAGCACTTTCTAATGTTAGCCCTGCTACCACGGATCATTCATTGTGTAAAGTTTAACAAAAAAAGCTACTGTGCATTGTCGGCAACTGCAGGATGCTGATTAAGTCATCGTATTCCTTTATAAGATCTGTATTTGCAAAGAACTGATATCAGATGGAACAGGGCATTTGCTGATCTTGGGGCAGAGCTCATTTGTGAGTGTTCGTGTAAGACAGCATCACGTAACTGACCCCTCATTTCAAGTAATAGGAAGAATATGTCTTCTCTGATCAAATTCTCTCTTTTCTCTGCCTCCTTAAATACCCTCACTCTCCTATTGACAGAAAAAGAATTCAATATTATTAAGGGCAGATGATCAACGGCAGTATCTCCTGATGCTTCAATCCACCAACAAGAATTTTGTGACAGATGTTTCTGTGCTTTATGCAAATAGGAACTTCATGGATCAGTTTTCCTTTCCTCCGTGGAATATATGCAGCTGGAAAATAGAAATCCAGCTCCACGGCACGAAGCAAAAAAACCCCACCCGTGCCACTGACCAAACAGGCAGCTGAGAGAAAGCAAGCTGTAGCTGTGAAATCGAAATAATTATATTGGTGGTTTTTAGGATCACTTCTGGGTGTCTTACTCAAGCAGGGTATGTGATAATACAGGTTTTGTGGGCTTTCTCTGCGACAACACCGTCTCTCACAAGTTGTTTCTGAAAGGGGGGAAAAAAAATCTTTCCCAGGTTGTGTATAATGTTTCTTCACATATATTCTTCTTCTACCATTTCTGATATGCTGTTTTCATTCTCACAGTAGTTCTGGATAGCTGTATTAGATATAATACATAAGTGTATTAAAAATAGTGTAGTTGAGTTTGCACATGAAGAAAGGATTTCAGGGTCCTATATGTTATAAATAGGATATAGACATTTATATAAACTGTATGGGTTTAGTTATGTTCTTTGTAATAGCACAGAAAGCTGGATATGTGAAGATGATTGATGAAAAGAAGATGGAAAATTTCCTTCCTATTTATTAAAAGAAAAAAAACAACACCCAAACTTAGTGAATTAGTGGTTTAAAGGAAATATAGTTTTACAAATCGTTGCATAGTATATAAAAGAACATTTGTATTTAGTAATTTCTGTAATATCATGCAATAAGGACGGGTTGTGGAACATAACCTATTATTACCCTAGAAAATTATGAGAAGTGGTCATCCTAAATGCAATGATTTTAAAAAATGCTATTTTTATTACTATTATTAAATAAAATTAATATTGTTATTTTAGGATGATTTGGCCTTCTTTTAATTTTATATAGTTCTTTTAAGATTTCTGTACAAGTATTTTTTTATCTTCAGACATCGGAACAAGCCTTGTGAATTGCTAGTCAACAAATCTGTACCTTATTTTCTCAGTGAGGCTTTTGTTAATCTTGTATATTTTAGGTGTTTTAAAATATTGTGAGTCACAAAAATATCTTTTCGAGATTTTAATTTAGAATTTAATTCAAAAATTATGTCTGGTACTCTGTAAACATTCTTTCAGGAACTATGATAAATCTTCTTTATATATACACAAAGCCTGGTTTTGTATCATAGTATTGTGTACAATCTTGTCTCCATTTCACAACTAGTCAAATGCTGGGAAGAGATATTTATTCAATTCAGATGTACCACATAATTTTGTTCAAAAGTCCCATTATTTACCTCTCTTTTCTAGTTAGATTTATAATAAACATTACTGATTTTACGTAGATTTATTTTAATTGAGTTCCTTAAAAGAAAAAAATCCACCCCAAAATGAATTGCTAGTAGTAGGAAAAGAGGAAAAAAGGGACTACATGTGTAAATGACTATCATGCTATACTGAATCTAGTTCAGATGACCAGCAAATAATTGGTAATGTGTTTGTACAGATTATATCATGTCTGCTTTTGCGAGTAGATGTGCCGCTTGTGATGTTCTGCAGGCAAGGTACAGTTTCAGCTAAGACCTGTGTCCGAAGAGTCAAATACCATTCTAGAATCAAGTATTAATAGAATAAACTTAATTTTAGTTTTTCATAAGTGCAGCTGCATTTTCTATTTAATTATAGGTTCCCACAGTAGTAATTTTTCCATGACCTGCTCAATCTCTAAAGTCAGAAAATTGCTTCTTTTTTAAAGCTGACAATAGCACGGTATGTTTCCAAAGGAAAAAGACAAATTACAGAAAATCATTACTTTAAGCATATTTAAATAGCCAGGAAGAAATCCTAATTGAAAAGTTTGCTAAAATGTGAAAAAGTTAGCAGTGCATTTTTTTTTTTTTTAAAAAGAAGATTATTCTCATGTTGTTTGTAGCTTTACAAGCTGCTTATGATACAATGCCTTTCCTTTCTCTGCTCACCCTCTACCCGCCTTTTCTCTCTGATAAGGTTAGAGAAAACATTTTTAGGAAGGAAAGATTTTAACTGGAGAGTAATTAATTTGTGGGTGTTTTTAATAATCTAAACTGATTTTTCTTTGTGAAGCTGATGCAAAGGTAATGGGAATATTTGTATTTCTTTGCACGGGCTTCAGAGCCCAGTCTGTGAGCCTTTATTTTCCAGTAGTAGCTAGTTTCCCTACTATTTTAAAAGAATTTTGTAACCATATAATTATCATAATATAGGTACAGGTGATATAGCAGCATATTTATGTTAAACTTTAACATGATTCGAGTCAATAATTGACCTAGAAATGAGCAACGTTAGAGTAATCCTTAAATGAGTATGTGTTTAATGAAGTCGCCGGGCTTGTGGGGTGGCGTGTGAGTGCGGCCGGGTTGGGGCTGCCGGGCAGCCCTGGGGAGGTGTGTGGCGGGACTTGGGCTCTGGCTCTGGCTCTCTGCCCGCCTCCCGCCCTGCTGCCTTTGGGGGACGCAGGGGGGATTTGCCAACCCTGTTTGCAGAGGAGTGCGGCAGCATTATGAGGAACCCAGTGTCGCTGTTGGGGTGGGGAGTCCCGGGACGGGGCCGTGGGGTGACTGCAACTGTTGGCGGCCAGTCCCTGTTTTGGCCCTGCTGCTGCCCAGTGAAGGGGCGTTTGGGCAAAGCCACTCGCCACACAGCATGGGGTGTACCCTGTGGTGGGCTGGGTGAGGGGCACCGCCATGGCTCCTCGGCTCTCTGTGCCCCTCCCAATCCTGGCCAGCTGCCCATGTAGCTGCCAGTTACTAGTCATGAACTTCACTACTGCCAGTTAGGGTATTTCTAGCCATAGCTGCTCAGAAAGAAAAAAAAGAGGTATCGTAAAATAAACTTAATAATCACAAAGTGCACCCCGCTGCCTCTGGACACCTCCTCCACAATAAACCTGGGCTCTTCCCCTGTTTCTCTGTTCCTTTGCCCACTGTTTCCCACCTCTGAGCTTTTCCCCAGTGGAACAGGGCCCAGGCCCTTTCCCTGACAGGTCCCCAAGGCTGTGGTGGGATTTTTGGTAGCTCATCTCCAGGGTTTGGCCAGAGCAGTGGAGAGCAGCTCCCAGGGAGCAGAGCCAAGGAACCCCAGTGCTGTGTCCCCGGTCCTCAGAGGATGTTGGAGAGGCTGGTGGGCGCAGGCATCGTGGGAGGAGGCTGGCTGGCCAGAGAGAACCACTGCTGGCATCTCCTCATGGAAGAGAGAAGAAAGACTTTACTGGGGTCCCCTCTGCTGCCACAAAATATCTGAAAAGAGAGTTGTCTGTGAGGTAGGTAGCCATGGTAATGCGTCTTCAGCAGTTTCCTCAAGGGAGCATACAGAAGAAGGAGTTGCTCTCCTTTGTCTGCTGAAGCGCTCAAACTCTTCCCCATCCTTGCATTCTCCATTTCCCATCTCTAAATGACTGCACCTCTTACAATTAGTCCCAGACCATGGTCCTGTGAGAGAAAGCAGTGATTAGCGTGATTCTTGTTGCAAAGACGACAGCCATTAGAGCAGGAATTTGCCTTATTTTTGTCTTATGTTCCATGAACCAGCAGGTCAGGTTTACTCAGGTGGCTCTCACTATAAGGTACACAGAACGAGTTGAGGAGAGTATTGTTGTCTCCAAACAAATGCTGGGGCAGCTCCATGGCGATCAGAACAGTTATAACTCTGGCAAAGCCCATTTAAGCTTTTACGCCATGATGTAATGATCTCACCCAAGCCTTTCTGCATGAGGCGCTCCAGCCATATTTGTTTAAAAAAAATAAATTAAAAATTTAAATTTAAGCTAATGCTTCAGTTTTTGGCTCTGGTCACCCAGTACATTAGACACAAAATACTGTTTTCAGTCCCCTGGTTGATGTAGACCTTAGACCTGAAGCAGTGCAAAAGGACAATGAACGGGCTGGTTCCTTGTTTGCAGTGTAAGGCCTGAAGGGAGCTGGGGGGGGGTGTGGGGGGGCAGACTTCATCCTCTTTATTGGTGTGAAAAATGGGAGTTTACATATGTGGGGGTGTGTGCGGATCTTTCTTGCAGGTTTTTTTTTTTGTTGGTCTAATTTTTCAGTCATTTATCAGACTATGCTGTTGTGTTTTCTGGCCCACCTGGTCCCAGACCACGCTGATCTACAGAGTCTCGTTTTTGTGAGAGCTGGCTGATCCCCAGCACAGCTGAGTTGGGGGACTCAATGGAAGGACCTTGACCTCCCAGTGAGCGTCTCTCAGGGAATTCTCTTTGTTGGGTGCTTTCAGGCTGAAGCCTCCCCCAAAGATGAAGGTGATTTCTATTTGCCAAAGTGGGGAGACAACAGGAGGACGAATAAAGACGAAAATCTTCTAAGCAGTCAGCTGAACTTGTTCAGACTGATACCAGCCTGCGGTATTCAGACGGCAGCTAACCCAAGGTTTCCCTAACCTTGGCAGAAGTGCGGGAAATAGTTGCAGGAGGATGAAGTGTTCTTGAACTGTTTCTCCAATGTATCAGGCACAAGCAGGCTTTTCTTCAATATTAAGCATGTGCCTCTCTTTTCTTCCTCTTTAAAGAAACTTTTTATTGTAGACTATAAAAGGGAAAAAAAATCAATCTATCTCTGTTTGTGGACCCCTGTGCTGCCTCTACACTGTCCAAGGACAAAGATGCAAATCAGGACCTCCCCGGTATAATAGCATTTATAAGGCAAATTTCTTGCTAAAGTCTCACAGTAAAAGCAAAAGGTTAAAAGAAATAGCTGTGCTCAAGTGTCATTTTAAACAAAAAGGAAAAAAAAATTAACCACATTCTTAAAAACATCAGCCAGATCTTCCCTGGAAGCATCAAAAACAGCATTCCAGATAAAAGCAGCATGATGTGAAAAGACCTGATCAGCAACAGATTGATGTCTGGGCTTGGGGACTAATGTAAGAACTTAAAGGCTTGGCTAGAGAATATATCTTGAGAAGCATAAACATATAAGAGAATGCCAAACCATGAAAGGCTTCCTCTGCACTGAGAATTCAGAAATCGGCGTGTTGACAAGCAGGGAAGCCAATGCTGCAAGCAAAGCACATAGGGTGATGAATAAACCCAGCCTTTGGGAGCCTACGCTGAGATCTAGAAAGGGGCCAACCTATTTAGCCTCAATTTTAAGTCTGTACACCCAGCAAGTCTCAGACCTCCCCACCCAGCCAATGATGCTGATGTCCCACGGACTGGGGCAGCCACGTTTGATTCAGAAAGTGTGTGCTGGTGTTTGATTTTAAGAGGGGATGGAGAGACTTCCAAGAGACTGACTTTATAGCAGGCTGGTTGAGCCATTTGTTGAGGCGATGGGAGAGTCAGTTTTAATTTCCTGCTCAAATGCGCTGCATTTTCTGGCCGTTGGCTTAGCAGGAGGCTCCTGGAGTGCTTCCCCGGAGGCCATATATACCTCCTCCCGTGTACTGGGTGAGGGCTTGGAGGCTGTGTGAGGTCTGAGCTGTCCTTCGGCTGGCACAGCATGTCGGAGACAGATGTTCACCTCTGCAACTGCGATCTCTGTGGCGGCCTCCATGGAGGTACTGCAGGGGAAAGCTAGCTTTAACTGCTTGAGCAACAGGCAAAGCAAGGGAACAGATACGGCTTGTGCAGTTCTTAAACGCGAGACCTGGTCTCTCTTTATTAACTGGGGGAGTCTCTCTGGAATGCTAGCAGTGAACCAGTATTCTTCTCTTGGGAGAAAAAATTACAGTTTTTCTCTAGCTGTACTGAAAATTGGATTAGTTCAATAACTAGTGTAGAAATAACAGATTTACATATGAAGCAAGATAGCTATGAAAAAGCGCTTATTAGGGCGTTAAATAGGTCCTAGCTAATGTGCACTCTGATTTTTGATGGATAAGCTCAGTTTAAAAGCTATATTCTAAGGAAAATAAACATATCTGCAAAAATATGGGACGTGCATGTTGTAGTCAAATGGAGAGGAAAAAAATAAACTCTTTACCTAGAAGAGCAACTTGAGAGGGCAATCCGTAGGAGAAAATGCCAATGGCTTCATCTTTTGCATTTAGCAAAGCCCTACCCTGCGACCGCCCAAGCTAAACTCTGCCTTTCTCTGGTTTGGAAGAGATCTTGAAAGTCCTTTAAACTTGTTGACTTGCTCCACTTTTGCCAGGCCTCCCTGCATAAGCACACTGAACCAAACTCAATCATCCCTTGAGACGTACTCATGTTATTGTCAGATATCTCCTGGAGGCTGAACACCTAGCCTGGGAGGATGCCGGTAAGTACCGCAGGCTCCTCTTCTTTCAGTGAAGCGATTAACGACTATGCAGCTGATGGCACTCATTCTTGTTTGGTTGGCAGGGATGGTATCACTAAACTTGAGCTCACTTGTCACAATGGCAATAGAGTTGGAATTTAATTATCTGCTGGAGAGAAGCCCTGACAGCTGTGGCGTAGGTTTTTCAATGTGGATGTTGCCTGGATCGCAAGAAAAATATCAAGGGCTGGTGAGAACAGCCATGTTCTAAAAGCATCTCTGCCTGGGTTAGACCACTGCCTACCAAAGAGGTACGTGCGATTATCTTGAAGCTATTTATTGACTGTCGTGTCAGATTGTAGTTAAAGTTTATCTTTACAGAAAGTTGTCCTCAGGAATCCTTTTACTTCATCAAAAGTAACTTTTCTTTTCCAGCACTTAGGGTGGAAGTGCTGTGTTGCTTACCGCATTACCCCTGGGTTTGCGTCTGGCTTGTGTTTCCTGGAGGTAAGGTGATGGTTCTGCTGCTGGTACCTAAAACAGGGCTGGTCTGTGATGGCCTTCTGGCAGTGAAACCATATTACTAGCAGCAGCATCAGATAAGACCTCATCATATTCTTATGGTAACGGTTATCATTGTTAAACTAAAGAAATGTTAGTTGAAAAATAGGGCAACTGTTGTTGTTTGGTCAGTTGATTGGGGTTTGTTTTTGTGTTTGTTTTTTTTTTTTTTTTAACTTAGCTTGTTATGATGCCCGTTCCTGGGTATCAGAATCAGGGCATTGGATTTTTTTTTACAATATTTTTTTCTTGTTGGCAAACAAGTACTCATACCAGTGGCCGTCTGAAGTCACTGACATGCTCTGGTATGCTGAAGGCACTTTTATAATGATTTTTATTATACACTTGCACAAGTAAAGGACCCATACTATGAATAGGAAGTTGCCCCATTTGGCATTTCGTTGCCCCATGGCTGACCTTGGAGGAGCACCCCCCCCCACCCAGAAACACACACCTTTGGGAGCCCTAAAGGCAGACCAAGATTTGCCTCCTGACTTGCGTCCCTCAATCGGCTTACCTCCCAGCATCCAGAAGTGTTGATCCTCAAAGATCGGAAAAGGAGCCCCTTTTCTGTGGGGAATTTGTGGGTGCCAAGCTACACCCATGGACCTACTTCCCTTCTCACACTCCAGAGGCTACCATGCATGCCGCCTGGGACCCCCTGGCCATGTCCCCCTGGCTGCAGGTGAGCTCAGCCTAAATCCTGGGGTACTTGGCTACAGTCGTTTCCTTCCCCTCTGGGGCCTAAGCAGAAAGTGTGCTTTCAATGGTGGAGGGGAGGCACTCTGCAACCTCCATTTAAAGATGGGTGAGGCCGCCTTTGGCTCTGAAGGTGTTTTTCTGCTATGGACTTTTCTGTTTGGAGCCTTTCTCTATATTGAAGAATAGGCGAACTGGAGAGTTGCTTGTGCACTCTTTAGGCCACTGTCAGATTAAACCATGTTTGACGCAAGCCAGTGTTTCTTGTACCTGTCACCTTGGAGCTTCCCAGGCTAAATTTGGAGGTTAGACCCTACAGCTGCACTGCCCGGGTGCCAGGCAGGGCAGGGATACTGCCTGCCCGCACCCTGCCCAGGCGAGAGGTAAGAGGTGAGCTGGTAAGGCACTCTTGCTGGTAGCACGAGCTGAAAGGGAGGACCTGTCTGGGAGAGAGCTTTGGGAAGGACTTTCTTCTCCAAAAAGCGTGTGTGTTGTAATCTGTTTATATTACGCACTGGCAGCTCTTGCTGACTGCTATTAGGATTAGAAAAAATTTGGAAATTCTGGAGTTAAAACTCTCTAAGTTGCATGAAGATAATACTTAATAAACACAAATACATGATAGGACTTTTTTTTTTCCATCCTCTTTATATGACTTTTAGACTTACAAGCTTTTATCTTATTTTATGAGGCCATATGAAATAAATTAAATGTAACACAAGATGCTGTTAAAAAAGATTTTATGACATCAAGAACTGGTTCTATATTAGGACCAGATCCTACATAGACTTATGGATGTGAGTAATTTTGCTCCCATAGATAAGCTATTGAATCAACCATGGCTAACCATTTAAATGTTCAGAATCAGACCCTCATTTTGGACGCACTTCTCATTGTTAAATCAATGTGAAAGTGAAATCTGTCTCCTCTCAAAAGGAAATTGCCAAGACTTTCTACGCTGAGATTTGGGATCTGTAGAAAATGAAGCCTTTTTATTTTTTCTTCCCTCCAATAATCTGTTCAGTGAACAAGCTGTGAAAAATAGTTCTATATTTTTTCCATGTGATGCAGCAGACGGTAAATTTCCATTTAAAAGAATGATCAGAGTAGCTGCTGGCACTGAACTCTGTTGTCTTAGTCAAATCTACTTACAAAGAGTTTACAGCAATACAATAGTTTATTATTTCACTCAACCAGAAATCAGATGAAAAAGGCAAAGGGGAAGCCTGAAGTAGGTTCATGGTCAGAATTCTTTTCTTTCTTAACATCTTGGTTTTTTAAATGCAGGAGTTGAGATCAGTAGTTTTATGTTTAAGAAGGAGAATATTTCTTTTCACCTCTACTTTTGTATGCTGTGAAATAATCAAACTTCACACTTCTATAGTGCCTTTCTTCTGGGGATCTGAAAGCACTTTACAAACATTAATTAAAGTCTCACAACACCCATGTGGAGGTAAAGAAGCATTGTTTGTGTACCTAATGCAGAATGCTTAACCTGGTTCTTTAAGTACTATACAAGGACTACAGTGAAATAATAGACTAGCTAAAGCAAATTAATCTAACTGAATTGCTAGGAGAATGTATATGTGTATGTGTGTGTGTGTGTGTGCACGTATGTACGTGTGTGTGCGCACCTGTGTGCGTATGTGTGTCTGCAGTCTATATATTGCTATATGCCTTAGACTACGCTTCATCTGCCCTGCATGTCCTGCCCGTTGTTGTCTCAGGTGATATGATGAGTGCTGCTGCTTCTCTCTGCACGGGTCCTCAGATCCAGCTACAAACATATTTCTTCTAGGAAACCTGGGGAAATCTCTCATTGTCATTGATTAGGCTAGGATTACTTTTAAAAATTTAAAAAGCACAAATACTCTTTTTCTTGATCACCAAGTTTGTGAAAGAAAATAATAGCTGGGTGGTGGGGACCCAGAAAGGAGTCTTTGCCCCCAGAGCCTCTCTGTGGGAGGCACTGGCACGTCCCCTCTTTGTTTCCCCCTTGGTGTCCCCAAGCCTGGTGGCCTTCCCTTTGGTGCTGCTGCCTCCACAGTCCCCCCAGCGCCGGGGGTTTTGGGGATGAGCCCCATGGCACTGCAGGGGAGAGAGCTGCAGAGTGGGCTTGGCTCCCGCTGGGGCTGCCAGCTCCCCTCCACGCCTGGGGAAAAGGCAGAATAACACTGGGCTTGGCTTGGCTATCCAAGATGTTAACAATGTCTACATTAAAATACATTAAATTATTTTACAGACTGTATAGGAAGGGAGTTATCCTCCACAAGAGGGGCTTTTAGCATCATTTCTGCAGAGGTGTATTCCCTGTACTTTGCTGGATCGGTGTACGCCCCACGGCCCAGGCAGGTAGAGTCGTGGTGAATATTCCAATTTTTCCACCTTTGCTGCTTTGTTTTCCTGCTGCTGTGGCACTTGCCCCCACAGCTGAAGGCCAGAGCCACCCCAGCCGTGTGTGACCAACAGGAAGGCTGAATTCATCGGGGGTCTCTAGTCGCACTGTCAGAAATGAAAGTGAAGCGAGGGAACTAAGCAAAATGGAACAAACCTGAGCTGAAGGATGGAGCAACTCTCATTTCTCATTTTGGCTCAGTGGTGCAGTGTGCTGGTCTTTCTCCCATTTGTACAGCCTGGGAAAACACATGGCTGAACTGTGGCAGCCCAACTTTTCTTTTGTTTAGACAAGTCAGATAAAAAAAGTATTTTTCTGAGAGTTATAGGATGCCACTGTTTTCTTTGTTTGGGTCAAAGCTGTGGGGAAGTAGGTCCACATGACCACTGTCAGTTTGAAAGGTGGTCAGCTGGCTACTAAAAGCAAAATGCCCCGATGCCACTAGCTTGCCTCAGCCCTAGCCCCATGCTCTGTTAAAAATTAAAAATGCTTTTGGGTCACCAGCATTAGATCTGTTACTTAATCTTCATCATGTCTTTTTTCTGCTAACTTTGCTTTCTTTGTTTGTCTGATGCAGGCTGTAAGATCTTCAGTGCAGAGAGAGCATCTTTTATCTCCGCAAAGTGTCATGCAAACTTAGGGTGGTACGTAAATATTTAATAATAATATTAGTGATGGAGATCAGAGTCCTGGAGGAAAGTGTCTCTTCCTTTGCAGACGCAGGAGATACAATGGGGATTTCTGTTCTGTTTCCCTGATGAGAATTTCTCTGCTCACCTGTTTTCCAGTTGCCTCTGTCGTCTTCTTGGTAAGTCTATCAGGACACACTAATCTTGGCTCACAATGCATTAATTAGAACTGGGCAAATAGGTGCTTTTTCAGTTTGGTGGCCCACCTGAAATGCTGAAAGGAACTTCCCTAAAATACAGGTTTCTTATTAGCAAAATGGAAACCCAGGAAAAAGGGTCATATCTTCTGATATCTGTCTTAATAATTTTCACCATCTTTATTCTGAAAAGGAAATGAAATGTGACTACAAGTGATCTCCAAATCACACTTCAGAACAGGGAATGTAAACTTTTAATTTACAAAACATCAGAAAAAAAGCACGCTGATCTTTTTCAGGACATAAGCATTTCCTACTTTTCAGGAAATAAGCATTTCCTGAAATGCTTATTTTTGGACAATACCCATTGCCTCATTCAGTTCCTACCCGTGGCTACTTGTAGCATCTTGAGAGCACCCTGAGATGGCTGTGACAACAGGCAGTGGGGTTGTCCCATCAGCACCCTGGCGTGGTGCCCACTGGCGCTCTGGTGCCAGGAGCTGTGCTGCGGTGCCCTGCAGGCAGCCACGGGGGGCTTCTCCAGCGGGACACAGGGGCATCCCTGTGTGGCATTGCTCCCTGCCGCCCGCAGAGACCGGGCATGCAATGCGCCTTAGCTGGCTCTACACTGCTTAGCTGCTACACCGGTATGGTACTTAGATCATATAAGAGCCACTCATAAAAATATTTTCCTTTCGCTTGGGATAAGCTTCATCTCTCAAGGGTCCTTCAGCAGTGAAGGACTGGGAGAAATCCACTTTTTTTTTTTTTTTTTTTTTGCATTTCAACAATAATCTTTGTGTGACCATGCGGACAAGAAATATCAACAGCCTTCTGCTGGTGGTGCCTGGGCTGATGGTGACGTGCTGCCCCGCTGCAGGGGCTGCCAGCAGCCACACGGCCAGGCCAGATCTGTGGGGGAAACCGTCCAGAGGTGCCCGAAAAGGCACATCTGTGAACTCTTGTGCTGCTGGAGCTGTCAGGAGAGAGGGCTGCTTGGGGGATCTGTGCTCCCTGCCGGCAGCAGATGGGTTTTGGTGTGCTCAAGCCTGAGGCAGCATGGCAGGAGACAGGCTGCGAGGAGACCAGAGCCATCCCCAGCGCTCTGCTCATCAGCCCTTCTTCCTTTTCAGTAGCCTAGACAATTCAGAAAACAGTTTGGCTGTATAACTAGATTCATTTAATAGGAGGGGGTTTATGCTGTACCTTACTTAAATTTTCTAATGATTGTAGCCAATAGCAATTAATTTAAAATAATTAAGACAAATATACACATTGAATTGCCAAGCACAACATTTTTCTCATTCATTTATGACTTAATAGACTTCAGTGTATATGTTCAGTCTTTACTAATTGCACAGTTGATAATTCTTTATGACTTCGAGGAGTTCAACATTTTCTATCTTTACTTTACTGGCTGCATCCTCTTAGCATAATCATAGTCTTAATTTTGTTTAACTTATGCTAAAGCAAAATATGAATCTAAACCACAGGAGGCAAATAAAACACGTCATTGTACAGTTCGCTACATTTTATAAAACCATTTTACAACAGGAACCATCCACCCGTTCTGTTCAACCGAGTAAATGGGATCTAACCATGCTTTAAGGACTGCGCTCATCTTTAAACTGATTAGTTTCTATCCTTATTAGAAAATGCAGGCATCTATACCAGGTCTAACATCTAATTTTATACACAATTAAATGGGCAAGCCCTGCTGCCTCCAGCATAATCATTTCATCGTTGTTATTTACCTTGAGGCTCCCTGGGCTGGATCAGAGCCCCGTTTTGCCCATTGCTGTGCAGCGCGGGTTGAGCCATGGTGCAGAGGGGGACCTTATGGTCCCGGCCACCGCGGGTAGGATGGGATGAAGATGCAGAGAAAGGCCAAGCTCACAGCCTGGGGTCAGCGGGAGATGGGGAAGGACTGAGCCTCCTGCCTGGGGCTGGTGGGGATGGGGTGGCAAGGCAGTGGCAGGGGCTGGCGTGGTGTGGGGTCGATAGGTGGGCAAGGGCAGATTTGGGATGCTGGAGCAGGTTGGGCCTGTGTCCCTGTTTTGCCGGCTTTGGGGTACAGCGCCCGTGCTTGAGGCAAGACCCAGCCAAAGGCTGTGTGGACAGGGCAGCGAAGAGGGACCGGGGTGCTTGTGGGTCTGGTGGGGCCGAGCACTTTGGAGGCTGCCCTGGGAACGTGGCTACAGGCAGGAGCATCTTTCTGCCCAGGGCACCAGGATGGAGATGCATCTTCCCCCTGTGCACCAGGCAACAAGGGAAAGAAACTGTTCCTTAACCGGAGGCTAAAGCTTCCAACAATCCCCTGAACTCTCACAGCTTTTTATTCCCCTCTCCAGAGAGAAGTGCCCAGCCTGACTCCCTGAGCTAGCATCATGCCGGAGGTCCCCCTGCCCCAAACCCTCTAGGGCAGGGAGGAGACGGCTGGGGCTGTCACACAGCTCAGCAGCCAAAGGACAGCCAGGAGCCCATTTGCTAATAGCTGTGCCTGGTTAAAACCCCAGCTGGCACATGGCTTTAACCAAGCGTGGTGCTGGCAAGGCGAGGAAGAGGGGCTGCCTTCGGCACGAGGGCTCTGCTTGGCCCCCTGTGATTAGGAGAGGAAAGCTGTGATTTCCACTGGCGGCCAGGTTTCTTTCTCTCACTTGCTTTCTCTTCTTCTTCTTTTTTTTTTTTTCTCAGAAATCGTGTTTAACACTTGTACAATTTGGTGAAATTACAAGCCCGAGAGGACAGAGGGAGATGCCAGTCTGTTTAAAAAATAAAAAGAGGACATGATTACTTTGCCGAAGCTATACTTTCTATTTTCTCTTCCAAAAGAGACAAAGGGAATAAATACTTAAAGCCCAGTGCTGACGACAGTGAAGCAATCATGCAGTCGCTGGATACCTTTGTCTCTGGGAGGCATGTAGTCATTTTTACATGTCTGCCACTGGGTGTCAAACCTTTCTTTTCTTCCCCTTTCCATTTTGGATGGCCAAACTGATTATCTAAAATAGAAAATTAGCACACAATGGCTTTACTCTGTGATACCCCTTATGCAACTAATGGGCAGAGCTTGTTAATTGGTTGTAAATGCCAGCAGGTTGCCAAGATAATACTTCAGAAATAAGCGGGTATTCTGATAATTACAGCAATCTTCATCTATAAAAGCTTAAGTAGATGAAGTACTGGCTGGCTTAAAACCAAGATTTATCCCGCTGCACTCGCATTAAAAGAAAAAATAAGATGAAAACAATAATGTAGCAAAACAATTATATAGCAGGAAGCATTGTAGGTTTTAGAGATTGTGAAAACTCAGAAAGTAAAACAGTGCTGTAATAACCAGTTATGGAAAAATAGGCCATTTACATTTGTGTATAATTAAATAGTAGGCTATGCAATTTCACTTTTTAAAGTAAACTGCCTTTTCCTTTTTTTATAGGGCAACGTAGCCATAATTGCTGCATTAAAGCTTTAATGAAAGAAAAAAGCAGCAGATCAAGATGACATGTAACATCCACATTTGTGCTGTGGCGTTCTGCTTGTTTAGTAATGGGAAGCTACTGAGGAGATTAAAATTGCAGAATTCTTCATAGGTTTTTTCCCGAAAATTGCTATAGGAAGATCATTCAAAGTCTAAAATACATACAATTTATTTTTCTACCTTCAATCCACGAGGATTTAATGGCTTTCCTAACTCTCAGAGTGTCTGAAGAAATACTTTCTTGCAAAAGGGAGATATTATTTCAGCTCATCAAAATTATCAAAAGTGGCTCAAACTTGAAGCGCAGAGGTCTCACCTCATGGTTTAGACTATTACTGCACATGCCGAACAGTATTTTTTAACTCAGTGCTGCTTTTCAGCTTTCCTGTCAGAATTATCAACAGGTTGATATATAATCTTTTTACTTGGTATTTCGATATGTTTCTTTTTACCTGTTACAAACTGTGAAGTGCAGTAAAGCCAGGCTCAGCTGGGTTAAAGCTTCGAAAGAAGGGTGCAGCTTTCACGACAAGTTTTCCTCTGTGATAGTAAAATACGGGAGTTGACATTGGTGGAGGAGAAAGCCTTTATTTTTTAAATGGCATCATGTACGTCTCATAGATTAATCATCGATGCCTGGTGTGAGCAAGGGAGTGCAGGTTTTGGCAGGAGGAGTGTGGGGCAGCGCTGAGGGGTTGCTCCGCGTGGGCTTCGGGGGGAAAGGTAACCCCAGAGCGAGACACCCTTCCTCCTGGGTGGCCAGGGGGCAACACGGCCGGCTCGCACATAACGGGAGTTTGCGCTTGGGTTAGTGCTGCTCTGCCCGCGGCATTTGCCCATCCTCGCTGCCCCCGTCACAGCAGGGTCAGGCTGCGCAGAGCAGGGACTGCAGCAAAGCCCTTCCCCTGCGGCTGGGCCCAGGCACCCAGCACGGCCCCGGGTGCAAGGTGCCGGCACAAGAGCCGCTCCTGATGGGTTTTTTCCACTTGTGGGAAATAAGCTGTGATGTGCCCTGCGTGAGGGTCAGCCCAGTGGGATGCTGGTGGGTACGCTGGAAATAAGGCTCAGTCAGACCCTGCTGTGGAAAGCTGGATTTGGAGGTGTGCTTTGTCTCATGGTAGTCTGCTTACCAAATATGTGATGGAGATGCCTTTGCCGTGTTCAAGGCCAGGCTGGATGGGGCTTTGAGCAGCCTGGTCTAGTGGGAGGTGTCCCTGCCCATGGCAGGGGGCCGGAACTAGACGGTCTTTAAGGTCCCTTCCAACCCGAACCATTCTGTGATTCTATGAGCATGGTCATGCAACATCAACCTGAAATCTTTTCTCACACATTAGCCGTAAAAAAATAAGAAGACCCCGTTGGGTAAACGGGGACAACTTGCTGTGCCAAGCGAACCCCTTAAATTTTGGCAAAGAAAGAGGTGCATCACGTCGCCTAAAACCCTCTGGGGAAACAAGGTGTGAGAGCCCAGGGGCTTCCAGGGGAGCGGGGTGCGAGGCCAGCCCCGCCGCTTGCCAGCCCACGGCCCTGCGCCGCGTAATGGACTTTCCTAGTTAGTACATAATACATAGCACTTGTCCGAAGTGTGGCTGCAGGAACCAGCGGAGGAAGAAATAACTTGACGGGATCCTTTAATGGATCTGTCTCCCTCGTCTTTCAAGAACAAAATAAATAGGAGACTTTTTCAACCGGCGTGTATTTCCATTTATGCTTTAAAAATTCATGAGCATAGGTTTCATACGATGGTGTAGTTACTATGGTAATTGTTTATTAATCTGGAGGAGCTTGGTAATTACCACAGTTCAGTTTATATAACTAAAACCCAGAGTTAAAGTATGGGTATGATTTCTTTACGCATCCATCTTTTAGACACTTTTTTCAACTTTTTTTTTTATTTAACAGAATATGCATTTTCCCCTCTCAGTTCTACTTTTATCCAAGTGCGTACATTTCTGGAAGTGTAGAGAGAGTGTAAAAAAGAGAGAGAAAAGCTTGCTCGGAATTGGCAGGCCAGGACAGGCAGGAAAAAAATGTGCAGAGTTAAGTGGCAGGTGCATTTGGGATATTTTTTTAATTATTTTTTTTTTAAATTTCTTTCTCTTTTTCCTGGAGGATGACTCATTTGTGGGATGGCAGTATGGGGCAAAGGAAAGCAGGTGGCAAAGTGGGGATATGGCAGGAGCCCACCATGGCCGGTGCGGGACTGTCCCCCCCGCCAAGTGCGAGGCTGAGGGATGTGGGGCTGGGGCGGGGGGGTGCGTGTGCATCGCCCTGCAGCGCTGAAGTTTGTGCATGGCAGGCACAGACGGGAGGAAAAATGCAAGAGCTGGGCTAAGGACGAATGTCTGTCGGGCTTTGGCATTTGTTTTTTCTTGGGGATTATGTGTGGTTTTGCTAATGGAAAATGCAAGAGTGGCGAGGTGCCCGCTTGGTACCCACAGCCCTGCGGGAAACCCTGCTGCCAGCTTAGCCTCAGCCCCACCAGCCTCCCGGGAGCGTGCACTCACCTTTCCTGGGGAAATTTCATCTAAAAACTAAGTTTGTTCATTCAAAATTTAATTATTATTTGGGTTTTTTTTTCAGATAGGTGCCACCAATCCTATTGCAAAGTGATTTATTTTTTTTACAACGGGCACTGTAGTAATGCTCTCCGGAGACTCGGGAAGGGGAAAACAATATGAATAATTTTTGATGAATTTTTTTGCATTTATCTGAAGCTCCTTCCTCCCAGAGAGTGAAAAATTTTGCCCACTGTAAAACTTCTTCCTGTCTTTATTCTAGTTTATCGACAATTAATTGCCATTAGTTCGTTCTGTAACGCCCCATAGGAAACCAGAAGCAGCCCTGTTCGTGGGCGACCCCTCCTTGCCCCTCCCCGCTCTGCTCCCCGCCGGCTCGTGTGGCTGGCGGGCTGGAGAAACTCCCGGCTCGGCCTGGCTCCATCGCCGAGAGATTCACATTATTTATATGGAAAAAGTGCAGGATGCCATCTCCCCGCTCGCTCTGCCTGCATAAATTGCGCATGTTTATTATTCATCGTAACACAGCACATTCTCTGTTTCTGTGTCACTTGTCACTAATCACTTATGCATCTGATGTGCGGATCCAGAGCAGGTTCTTAAGCATTCTTGGCTTCAAAACATAAGATATGCATGGGTAAGAGTTTATCCCACCCCCAAAATAACAACTTTGATACATTTTCAAAAGGGAAAGTGCATATGTTACAGTACTCTGGAGCAGCAATAACCAAACTAGCTGAGAAGTGACACGGACTTGGGTTATTTTCTTGTTGAGTTTTTTTTTGGTTTCTCTTTAGTATTTCATGAAAGTGTGTAAAAATCTTAACATTTGAATGCCACACGCTTCGTTCTGCCTGCGAGATAAAGGACATTTCTCTAAAAGAAACATACGCTCCTTGTTCCTTGTTTTGATTCTCCGTACAGCTTGTCACAATGCATTTACATTTTGTCCATACATTTGGATTTGCAACCTGAGCTGTGCTTTTGAGGAAGGGATGCAAACTCTTTTCCTCAACTTTTCGGAGGCAGCTGGGCGCTGCCTGCCATGCGCAGGGGACGTGCGTCGCACGCCTGCCCCTGCCACCTTCCCCTGCCACCTTCCCCTGCGACCTGCCGCCGCTCGCCCCAGCAGCTCCTTCACAGTGGCCATCAGCTGGGAAAAGGCTCTTCTCTGGCTCTTTTTTCTCCCGTCCCATCTCAGTCCCTTCCCAGCCTGCCTCCCAGCCCATAAAAGCCAATTGCCAAACCTCGGTGGATGGCGGTGCTGTGTCTACCCCAGCCTTCCCCCCACCCCATTTCTTCCTCCTGACTCTTTTAGCCTCTGGGCAATGCCAGAAATTGCTCTTTCCTTGCCCGGATCTGCTCTGGGAAGCACTGTGAAAATGCTGGCACCCACGGAAATCTTGTGTGTAAGACACTGTCTTTCCCCCCGCCCCTCTTCTCATGGCGCTGGCAGTAACGGTGTGAGGCTGGGGCTGGAGACCCCATGCAGCCCCCACAGGAATAATACCTGTGTGGAGAGAGATCGTGGGCTGTCAGGAGTCTGGGTATCACTGTGAATAATGGTCACTGAACTGGGCAATTCCCATCTATCAAACTGAGAATATGGAAAATATTCCTGCATTTTCTGGGAGTTGACCTAAATCCACCGTAATGCTGCAAATCTGGCAACCGCAGCCAGTGTCGGATCCATCTACAGGTGTAAGGAGCGTGAGCTCCGCCGTTGGACGTCTGCAATAGAGGGCTATGCCGTACGTACGTTGGCCTGTCACTCACCTGCACCACTTTAACCTGCAGCAGATCTGAGGTATTTTCCTGGCCTTGTGGGAGGGCAACATGTGGACCGGCCGGCAGAACCGTAGCCTGGATGACCCATATTTACCAAAATATATAATTTTTTTTCACCAAGCATCTGCAGGCCAAAAATTATTTACTGCGGAAATACTGAGAAAGTCACAAAACTGGTCAAATTGTGTGATGAGAATGTTTTCTTCTCTTTCCAAGGCTGCTGAAATAGAGGACTGCTTACCAATCTCCCCAACTAGAAACATGGGGGTTTCATCCGAGGAGATAATTTTAATTGTTCCTTGTTCCGCTGATATCTGATGGGAACAAGCTTAATAGCGACCTCCAATTGCAAGTCCTCCTTCTTGAGTGAAGTCAGCCCTATGATAACACCAGAGAGGCAGCTTGAAATTAGGATACAGAAAACTGATGCCAAAAATATGTCAACTTGGAAGGTCATTAAGAATTACCCATTTGTGCATGTTCACATGCCAGCAGTACCTTAAGTGATTACCTTGGAGGGACAGATTTGTCTAATGAACATATGAATTAACAATATAAAATTGTGATTGATAAATCAAATAAGAATTTATAATTTGGCAATGAATCTAACCGGAATGGAGTTTCACTGGATGCGAATGTGAGAGGAGCTCTTGGTGTTCTTTGCTAAAAATGACTCTCGGTGGTATTTTTCCACTTCATGACACCACAGTTGTAGGTGACTGATCTGAAAACCAGCCTGCCTGTACCTCAGGCGGAGACAAGTTGTTCTAAAGATCTTGGCTCACCATTTCCAGTAGTTCTTTTTTAAACCTCTCCACCTACACCTTTATTGATCTTTTTTCTTTTTTTTTTAAGATCATCCTAGAAATTAACCTAAACTGGTCCTGGCATAGCAAGTATCATTTTTTAAACCGTGTAATAGTTGCTATAATTCTTGTTAAGTATTTTGAAATTTAGGCACTCAGATAAAAGCAGCTGATGTTTAACTCTGCTTTTCTGCACTGACATAGCTCAGGAGGGAGTTTTGATTTTTGTCTCTGAAAGATAGATTGCATTAGTAGTTTCCCGAGTTGTGGATTATATCTCCTTCACAAAGAGTTTTGAAAGTCTAAAAGAGCAAGAGGTTCAGGCTTAAAAAACGTCTTGTACAGGTGGGTTGGGCTTTTTTTTTTTTTTCCTTCTAAAGCTTTACCCACTTAGTGGCTAAAATCAATGCAATGTACACATTGCTTTTTAAAGCAAGCTTTTACTGGCAGATGTACTTCATTTAACATTTATGATAAACTCTTAGTGATTCCTTACTGCATCTTCATCTTTTTGGCTTGTGTCAGTTTGGGTTTGGGGTGCTCCTAGTGCACAAGCGAGCACCGGCGCTACAAAAATCCCGTTAGGGCTGCTACAGTCTAGCTCTCGTCAAACTGCGTATTAAAGACCCAGGTAATAAGAAAGTACCAAAGGAGTTGTTACATTTCATTACTTCATGTGATTAATGCCTCCCTATACGCTAATGGACCCAAGTTAGGTCATAATAGCTTTGAAATAGAAGATTACTGAGGGTTTCTTTGACTTGATATAAGGGTGTAAGTTCAGCCTGTTGGGGCTGTAGTGCACTGAGTGCCGCTTTTTTCGCCAATTTAAAACTGCAATAGTAAGAGCTGCTATTTAGTTTAGGTGGAAATCTGAAAGGGATGTTTATATTGAATCTTGCTGTCAAAATGGGTTGGGTAGTCATGAAATGGGCAAAATCCCATTCACAAAGGCTGCATATCATGAGACTAGACAGAAACGGGGCTGATTTGGGGCCCCTCGGTGTGCCCTGGGCTGGGGAGCGCTGCGCGAGGGCATGCCCAGTGCGGAGGCACGCTTGCGCTGGGAGCCAGCCCTGCTTCTCCTGCAGCACCCATTAACCGCAAACACAACTCAGTAGACGGCAGCGTCTCCGTTTGTTGGTGACGCTACGGGATGTCCCCATCAGCTCCCAAGGGGGATGTTGTATGGGAAAGTGCCTCCTGACTCATAGCCCTCCCTTCTGTTTTCATCTCTCCTAATCTAGCAGCTATTGATTCAATTTTTTGCACCGATTTTTTGTCCCACATCCGTGGCACTTTCCACACAAATTTATCACGTGCAATTTCTAAAGTGAGAAAATGCCCTGAATGTAAAAATCACAGTAAGAATGTGAAGGTAAAAGCACTGATGTTTGCCGTTATAGCCAGAAAATAGGCCATTAAGACTCACTGTATACTTAACGGATGTCGTCGTGCCTATGGACGGTCTGGCAAAGCTGCGCTGTACAGCGTGGGCTTTGCAATGCGCAGGCTCCCAAGGGGAGAGAAGGGGAGAGGGAATCCGTGAGAACTGGTCCATCACAGCCCGTTCCTGAAGGTTTGCATGGTCACGGGCTGCGACCATATTCCCGCTCCTTGGAAAGGGCAAGATTTGGACCATACTGTGTAAGTTAGGAAAAAAAAAAATAGGAGCCTGGCTGTAAGTGAGTTGCCATGCGTTGGAGCGGAGCAGCCCTCCTCGCACGAGAGGGGAGGCGGGTTGCGCAGGGCTGAGCCCTGTGGCTCACAGCATCCCGGGGAAGCTGCGCAGCAAAGCATGACACAAGCCTTGAAACATTTAGGGAGGGGGCATGTTATTTTAATATCCTTTTTTGTGCTTAATAGAAAAGGGGTTTGTGGTTAATTCTTTATTATCTCCGACAGCAGTTCTCGCTTCGGCTCCTCTTTCTTTAACTGCCAAGCTAGCATTTTCCTTTTTTATTGCTCCTTTCTTCGAGGTTTGCTTTGGAATAGTGCCAGTTATCATTTCCCATTAGGGCAAATATTGCATCAAACTCATGATTAGGGATTTGAGGGCTTGGGAATATCATTCTCTAACATTTGTCTTTCATTTTCTAAGAGTCTTTTTCTCTCTCTTTGTACACACACATACGCACACATGCCTGTATATCTGTGGATATACATATGTGTGTATATATTTATAGAGAGGGAGAAAGAGCGCGCCGCATGTGTCTGATTACACGGGTAGGTTTACACGTATGCACATGTCTATTTGTACAGAAAATTTAAACCTCTTCGTTTAGACAAAGAAAAAGGGAAGAGCTTTCTCCTCCTGTGAGATTTCAGAGGACTCGGAAGGTTAATAAAGGAAGAGAATAACAGATTTGTTTGTATGTTTTGGGTTAAATACTTCAGTTTTGCAGTGAAGGAAGGTGTTAAGAACACACACTGTGAGCGTGGAGATGAAGCCACTGCTAGGGAGCTGCCACCAGTTTTACCGACCCTACAAAACCCGGGAACAACACTGCCTATTTTTGAGCATGCCTTTTACCATATGTTCTTTATTACCTACCTGCACATACATAGCCACTTCAGTTGTAGCACATTCCTCTAATAAAGTGGCAGTAAATATTACATTCCTAGAAATTAACTGTTCTGCTGTAGTAGCACGGACTGCACCACTGATACTGAAGGACTGCATAGATGCCTAGGCTCTGATTTCGGCATCTTGAATTGCTCTTAAAAGGTGACGATTTCTGTGGGTTAAGCAAATAGGCCTAAATGTCCCGAGGCAGACAAGAGGCTGTGCTGGGCACACGGGAGCTTCAAGGCATCTGGATTTTGGCTCAATGTACCTCTTCCTTTGCTTACCTCCAATGTTTAGGCATTTGCTGAGATGTTAAAAAATCATTCCAGCTGCCACCTATTTCTGATGCTGTCTCACAAAACCCAGCACCCGCTTTCAGTACCTAATTTTGGGGGGATTTTTGAAGAACACACTTTTTTCGCTGGTGAAACTTTGCTTACGCCCGGTCGAGGGATACGTGGGTTGCAGGTGGTTTCCCCCCGCCACCAGCCACCCTGATGGGGCTGGGGACGGGGAGGCGATGGGGAGCTGGGGCTGGTGGCGATGCCTGGGGTCTGCGGTCTGTGGTCTGAGCTGCCTGCCTGCCCCACGCCACCCCCACCACCGCAGAAACGGGGCTCCCGAGAGCCGGGCGCCATCCGCCTTCACGCCCGGGAAATCACTTAACCTCTCGGCACGTCAGCTTTCGCAGCTGTTAACACAGAGAACGGTTTTATTTCGCCTCCTCTTGTAAAGAGTACCGCGGCTCTGATCGACCGGGGGCCACAGCGTTATTTCCACTTACAGATAAGTTGGATTTTGGCAGCCGGCGGGAGGGAGGCGAGCGCATTCATCTGGGTAAAATCCCCTGGCTGGAGAAATAGCCAACGGGGAAGTTTTATAAGGCAGGCACAAAGCAATATCAGCAATATCCAGAGCAAATCTTATATCGGAGTTGTCATTTTTGCTCTGGGCCGGCAGTGGCGGGCTGGGGATGTGGGGGGGTCTGCGGGGACATTGGAGCGGGGAGGTGCGGAGCGGTGCCGGCCAGCTCAGCTGGGGTGGTGCTGACACTCACAGCCACCTGGCAGGTTCCTAAATACATATATTTCCAGGCAGCCAATGTGTCTGCCTCCAAAAATTTATTCTTCAAGGCTTGTTCCCATCTGCCGAAAGAAAACATGTCATTTTAAAAAAAAAACACACCCTAACATTGACAGACAGGAGTGCGTTGTTGAGCTAAAGCCCTCTCCTTTTACCTGAGCCAGGCGCCGGCACCGCGTGGTGAGACAGCCCTGCCATCCACATGCTTTATTAACAGTCAGCTTTTAATCACGCTTCTCCCTGGCAAGCTGTCAAATATTTTTCCCTTTACTCACAGTTCACCCTTTCATTTTTTCCGACAAATACCGCGCTTACTTCATTTGAATTTTTGCAAAAACCAAGCGGGGGCGAAGCGACTCGGTCATTGTGTGGATGAAACACAATGGCACCTCTTTTCCTGCTCGTAGTACAATGGCTGTACGTTAAAACTATTACATCAATTTCAGTAATTTCTACTGAGAAATCTGACTGTGTGTTTCTAGCTCTGCCCTGCTTCTTCTGCCCTCCCTTCCTAAAGGTAAAGTCATGGTGCTCACACGGGGAAGCTTGATGCTGCGGGAAGGTGTAGTAAGTCATTTTAGAAATCTTAAAGTGATTAAGGCAAAAGGGTGGTTATAATATTCTAAAAACACAGCTGCTAAAAAAAAAAAGTTTCAAGCAGTCATCAACTTGTTATTATTTTGTCATCATCTTATGACATACTTTGGACATATGGGAAAAATAAAAGATTAAATCTCCTTCCCTGAACTGCCCCCACAGCTGTGCAGTCCTGAGACCAGCGGCATCTTCCTGAAGGAAGGAGGCTCGGCCTGACTCCCTGCCAGTGAGCGCAGGGGCGGCTTCCAGCCCCGTGTTCACATTCAGAGCTGTGAAAGCTAAATCTTCTGCTGGGGTTGTGGAACATCAGCTGGGAAAACTGTGGCTAAATCAAGAGCAATCACAGTTTGCCAGGGAACAAATATCCCAGCCTTGGCTGTACCAGTCTTACACTGAACCCATGTTTTCATTCCTCATACAATGGGGAGATAAAAAAGTCGTTGCTGGTATTGCCAGTGGGAGTGGGCTATAAAGCCCCACGAACATTTTCACACCGCCTCGGTAAAGAGTAGCAGCCTCCGCCCTGCGCTTGCATTTTTGAGGCTACCTCAAAAAAATCTGCCTACAAGGGGAATGGCAGTATTTTTCCCAGAAGTGGCTGGTGCTTTGGGTGGGGAAAAGGTCTCACGTTGCCAGGCTGTCCATGCACTGGGGCCAAGTGATCAAGGAGCCCCTTGGTGTGCCATTGCACCCGGGGGGCTGGGCAAACCAGAGGGTAGTTTGTGAGCAGTCACTGGTGCACGATGTGCTTGATCTTCAGTCTGGGGAGCTGTCTCTGGATAACAGAAATCTTTCTGCCCCTTCTGTGCCAGCCAGGGTCTGTCCATCAATAGCAGTGGCTTGTGGTTATGAAGGTAATGCCAAACAGGAGCAGCGACAAGGGCGACAAGGGGCGCGTTCATCTCGTACCTTTCTCGTACCTTGCTCCTACCAGAAAGTACTCTAGGACCATTGTTGTAGGTAGTGTTATTTATGCTGATGTGCTTTAAAAAAACCAAACCAAATAACTTTATTTTAAAACTAGAGATCAAGCAGAATGTCTTCTAATGCTGGAGACTGTAGAGGAAATTAAAGGCACTCAAATTAAAAATAGGTGCTGCAAACGCTAACCAGAAGTTGTCTTTGCATCAGTGGGCACTGCAGTGACTCGGTGAGGAGAGTGGGCTTTTTATTACTAAGGTCTGGCCACCTCCTTCTTAGAATCCAGTTGTAAGAGGTTAATGAACACTAGCACTAACCTTTGTGGTGCAACAATTTACAGGTTGTATATACTGTAATATAATTTCTTTCCATTACATGAAAGAGAGAGGCTGTGCCTGTGATGGGGTTGGGACAAAGCCCTGGTTAAAGAAGCCATCCATTTCAGGAGCATAGTGGAGCGTCCTTCATTTCCCAGTATGAGCATCGACTATTCTGACGTGGGAGGAAAGAAGGCATGTCAACCCGCTACAGAAACATTTCCAGCTCTTTATAGGAAAATGTCATTGGGAGTTTGGAAAAATATCAGCCAGCTTGGTCCCAAACCTTTCCAGGTCTGTCTGTGGCACATCACAGAGTGCTGGCGTCACTTGGCATCGCTGCCGTGGCAGCGCCACAGGGGCCTCTGACTGACAGGGGCTGCAGCTGGCCCTCGTGACACCCCGAAACTGGGGACATGCTGGTGCGTGCCCTTCTCCCAGCTGTGGCTTCCTCCAGTCTTCCCGTCACTGTGGGCTCCCAAAGAAAGAGCTGACCGTGCTTGTCAGCGAGATGTGCAGATCGAGCATTGGAGTAAACGAAAGTTTGGGCAGCTGGCAGATTACGCCCATCCTGAATTTAGATGCCTGCAAATATTTGTGATGTGCGTGTAGCCGAGACTTACGGGCTCCTGCACCCGGGTGTGTATGTACCCGTGGTACTCGGTGCCGCTCCTGCAGTGCAGAAAGCCTCTGTACGGTCCTGCAGTTATGGGCGACTCGTCCCCAAAGCGTGCAGGGAAACATCCCCAGGAGGCCGTGAAGCACCAGGTTGGTGGCAGACAAGGCAGCCATACCCAGCCTTCACCGCTGTCGTGTTTTTCCTCACACTCGCTCCTCTCCAGCCCTTTTTTTTGACCCATGGAGCAGCCGGGATGCCATGCACGTGCACCGAGCTGCCAACATGCAAACGCCTGGTACTGCAGCCATGACAGCAGTGCCACTGCCGGTGTCACTCGCTGGCCACCTGCACGGAGCTGCACACCGGCCACGCGGAGCGCAGGGGCTCGTTCCCTGGCAGAAGGGCGGGGGTGTCTGTGAAGCGTCCGACCCCTCCTCTCCGCTCTCCATCAGCCACTCGCTTCACAAAAATCAGGCAGCAAAGTGGCTGTGGCAGCAGGGTTGGACAGTGCCTCACCCCAAAACCACTCAGGCTCGTGCAGATTTTTTCGCAGGCTCTGGGACGGGCTGATGACAGCGATAACAAAACAAAATATTCAGAGGGCTCAGAGGGCTGCGGCTCCTGTGAGCAGCCCCCTTCGGCTCCACCAGCGCAGGGCTTTCTGCTCCCGTGAAAATACACCCGCCTGCACTCATGAGGTTTTCCCACCACTTCCCGTGAAAGGCTCATCCAAATACCTTCGCTATCGCCATAGCCTGTCTTAACACAGACCAGCTTAACTTTATAGTGCTGCTTTTTATAGAGGAGCATTTATTTCTTGTACCAACTCTCAAGGATGTTTTATCTGTTTTATATCCCATTGAATCCTCTGTGAAACTGCACTAGTTTACAATAATTTTATTACTTTATTAATTAAACGTTTTCCAACAAGCTAGCTATGGCATTTCTTATCATCAAGGGTTCCATTAGTTTTTAATGGTGTGAGACAAAATTACCATTTACCCACATGCAATTTAAGAAGCATCATTAACACAGAGAAAGCACCAGGTGGGATTTCTAATAGTTACTGTTTCTCATTTTTGTTTTTATTTAAAAGGAATAACTGGTTTTGAGGTTTTTGCTGCAAGCTTGCCAAATCCTCACTTTGGTTTTTTTTTATGTTCAAGATAATTTAAAATAATGTTCTTCTATCTCCTAAGGCTCTTCTCAACACTATTTCACTTATCAGCACATGGCTTGGCGCGTACGCAGTGTCTCGGCGCAGCCGGGTGAGTGTGTTGTCTGCACAGTAATCACCAAGAACAAAGACTCACCCGCACGGTCAGTGAGCGGGGGGAGCGTGTGTGTGTGTGTGGGCACACGTGTGTGCCTCAGACACTGCCGGGGTTTGCAGGGTGCGGGTGGGAGGCAGCCGAGCCAGGGCGAGCACCAAACCCCAGCCAGCTTCCACCTTGGGTGGCTGAGGGCCTGGGGGCGCCGGCCGTGGGGCCCCTGCAGAGCCCATCCCAAGCGCAGGAGAGCGGGCGACGCTCCGCAGCCGCGCTCACCCACAGCATCAGCGACCAGCACCACGAGGATGGCAGGAGGCAACCTGCCTTTTTAAAGTTCTTGGGAAACTTTCACGCAGCCCCTCCACACAGATACCGCTTCTCCACGCGGAAGACAATGATTGTAGTAAATATTTACCTTAAACGAAATGGGAATAATTAAATGGCAACTTAATTACTATATTCTATTCAATTATGCTGAGTGTTGACTAATTGCTGACTCAGTCCATTTACACGTTAATAAATGTCTGTGTTTAAGGTCTTCCTTGGTTAATTTTCTAGGTTTAACAATATGAAGTAGAGTTGCTTGGCTGCTTTTTTTTTTATTTTTTTTTTTATTTTTTTATCCTGTGAACTCGTTGCTTTTGCTTAACTGTGTGATCTCCTGCTGCCACGCAGGGAGGTGAGTGGCATCGGCCATCGCGGACCCGCCGGTGTATGGGTGGCACAGGCGAGGCGTCCGAGCCGGGGCCTTGCCGCTGAGACGTCGCGCGAGGGTCCAGATGGTGCACGATCCCGCGAACCGCCCAGCGCGAAGCGCGCGGGAGGGTGTTAGGGATATTTAGTGGGATGTGTTTGACAAGGTGTTTCCTTATTTAAAGGGGAGGGGAGGAAAAGGCAGATGGTGTGGCTGTTTCTAATGACATTCCCTGGCTGGGTTTTTTAACAGCAGACATAAGAGGGGCACGAGCACCTGACGCGCCTGTCTGCTCGGCTGCTGGGAGGGAAGGGGATGCTGACAAAACAGGTCCCACTGCCATCCCCACTACCTGTTCTACCTATTTATTTTATTTGCCAGGGTGCCCGGTGAGGCCGACGGAGGGCTCTACCTGGGGCCAGTGCCCCAGCGCCACTGGTCCTTGCCCTGCCACAGTGTTCGCCGCACCGCTCTGCCCGGCCACCAGCCGCACAGCTCGGGGGAAACAGCTTGCTTTCCCAGAAACCCACCATCACTGCTCTCCTTCCTTTCACCTCTCTCCTGCCAGCCTCATCCTGCCTTATTTTCCTGCTGTCTCGGCCCTCCGCTTGCCCAGGAGGCTGTGCCGTCCCCGCCAGCGCAGTGCCGGTCTGTCCCTTGCCTCCCGGGAACATGCCGGGGATGCTCTGGGTAGAAGGAGGGGGGCTACAAATGGTGTTTTCCTCTCGGAGGTTTTTAAGCACGCTACTATCAAAAGTGGTCTGATATTTTTTATGGTTAGGAGCGTCTATTAAACTAGAAACAAATTTTGCATTTCCTAAATGGGTAGATAATTGTTCCATGACGAAGAGAGCAAATACACGTACAGAAATGGCCTCTGCCTTAAACGCACACTGAACAGAACTTCTGGTCAGATAAATTTCTAATTAATTTGCTTGTGCAAGCCACGGAACAAAAGCTCTGATTATATATTAGAGCAAGAGACGCAAAAATATCTTCCCACATGCTTTATCCTGCTTCTGTCCAGGGGCAAGAAGGGGTGACGCCACTGCAAGCCCCGGCGGGAGCCACCAAACCATCCTGATGCCCCGAAGCATCCCAATACCCCAACCCCCCGCAGTATCCCCCCGTGGTGGGACAGACCCCGCCACCCCCACACCAGCCTGTGGCCAGGGACCCCCTCGTCTGGGCTGGCGGCCGGCTGGGTGGGTTTGGAAGCAGTGCCAGGCGGGCAGCGCAGAGTGTGGCTGGCACTTTATGCTAATGGCCCAGTCATTATTTATTCCTTCGGAATTCATTACAATCGCATTATTTGGGATCGGCTCATTTAGCGTCACGAATGCATCCATAGGATTTATTTTTTTTTTTTTAATTTTGACCTAATTAATAATGAGTGATTCTATTGTAAAGTGCTGCCGTACGCTGGGGTTTAAGGCAGACTTAAGAGTTTCAGCCAATGACGCCAGTGTGGCTCGGTGGCTACTTGCAGCCCGGTGAAAAACATGCAAGAAAAGGGCTGCTCAGCTGCCGTGGCCCCTGATGGGCACCGGTCACACTGGCAGAGGCCAGGCACAGCCCTGTGCTGGCACGGCATGGCACAGCACGGCACGGCACGGCATGGTATGGCACGGCACGGCACAGCTTGCCCATGGCCAGCAGTCCTACGCCCAGGCGTCTTGCTCAGCTGCGACTCCTCTCTATTCAGAATACATTTTTTTTTGCCATGGCAGCTTGCAGCTGACTCTTCCACTGAAACCAAAGTTCAGGACTGACCTTGTCTAAAGCAAAAAAACCCCTTCATCAATGTTTTGGGAAAATTCTGTCTTGGTTTTCATTGATCAACAATATATTTAGATACTGTAAAGCTGTGCAGGAGGAGAAAATTTTCACTGACAGAAATCTTGTTTTACTTAAAATTAAATATTTTCTTTGAACATGGCACTTTCTAAAAAAAACCCCTTATAATTCTTTACATGAAATTCCTAGGAATACTTAAAAAGTAATTTTATTTTGAAAGCACTAAAGTGACTATGACTCTTCTCATTTTTTTTCCTTCTCAGCACACAAAACTTGGCAATACCTGAAAGAATATAGAGAATCTTTTTTCCCAAGAAAGGTCTCACCCCAAATCTTTTGCCAAGACCTGCTTTTAAGCCACCCCACGCAGTCCGGCGGAAAGGCATTGGCTGCATTTCACACTGACCGCAGCCTGGGTACGTGCGGCTCCACAGCACAGGAATGGCTTTGCTTTTCCCTATTCAACACCTTCTCACTAAAAATGTTTCAGTTCAGCAGCAAGAATGTCAATTCACACTAAATTCTGAGTTAAATGCCGGGAAGTCCCTGCGCCCTGCAAACCTGTCCCAGTGGAGCAGTATGACCTGCACCGAATTTTTGGATGTGGTTTTTCACATAGTCACATTTTACAAATGTTTGTGACAGTCTATGAATAGCTCTAATGACATAAATTGTATTTTTGTGAATGCAAATCTACTCCTCTGTATCCTGCAAGGACAGCCATAGAATCACAGAATCACAGAATGGTTTGGGTTGGAAGGGACCTTAAAGATCATCCAGTTCCACCCCCCTTGCCATGGGCAGGGACACCTCCCACTAGACCAGGCTGCTCAAAGCCACAAGCCTGTAAAAGGACGACGTGGCAAGTTTGGGTTCGGACACGTGGGGACGTTTCCTGGGAAGCGACAGCTTCTGCCCTTCCTCCCGTGCTGGGCACGTCTGTGCCCCTCGGCACAATTCTGGGGGCCTCACCTCCCTGTAGGGTGGTGGGTGCCGGGCACGGCCAAGGCTGTGGCTGACACCTTGGTCTGCATGTTCGCTTTTGCCACAGGAGCCGTGCTGCTCCCCACCGACCCCGGTGGGCGATGGGGCTGCTGCCCTGGGGGCCAGCACCGAGGCCCCCGTGCTGCACGGCAGGACTGGTAACGGGGAGGTGCTGGCTGGGTGCAGCTGTTTTCCATGGAAAGAATCAATGGGATCATTCTCATGCTAAAAACCGGATCACTAAATACTTAGCTAAGCTCTGCCTCAGGTAGCTTAATAGCTCTACCTTCCAACAGAAACCCACAGCTTCTCTCCCTACGGCCTTGAATCCAACGCAAAACTCATCAATGAGGTTCGTACCTTTGACACAAGCACTGTAGACAACTTCATTTCAGGTTTTTAAGGCTAACCCAATGACCCTGTTTCATTTTATTATAATTAATAGTTATAATTCAGGTAATCAACCTGAACTAACAGCTGACAGCAAAATTTGCGTCTGGTTGCGGAGTATTTTATATATATTGCTGATGTCATGACACATTATGATTTTTCCTTTATATAGTCATTGTTGGCATCATGTCTGAGAGAATGACTCTCTTGCTCATCTCAGTGTAAGACCTTAAATTCTCTTTGAATGGCTGCAAGAAAAACAAAGGAAGCGTTCTCTAACATAAAGTCATGGAATACATTACACTAGTACTTCAGTTCCAAATTTCCTAAAAAAAAAAGTTATAGCAAAGGACTGTTCTTGCTCAGGGCAGGATGTTTCAAATAGCAAGGGGACAGGCTGCACCCCCACTCCCTTTGCAAAGCCTTCTAACAGTGCTGCACCACTTCCAGGTGGGAAGTCCTCCTGGAGGAGCAGGACCTGCCGCTGGTGGCCATGCAGGCGCAGCTGCTGCAGGGCTGCAACCCTGGGCTGGACCCCTCCCACGCTTTGCTACTGGCTTTAGGTCCTTACAGAGCAAAGTACTAAACAAAATCTCTCTTTAAGGCTACAAGTAAAAACCTTTTCCGTCAGGGTGGAAACCACATGCTTGTAAGTTAGGAGATGCCTATGCAGCTTAATATATGTTTGGCCATATGATGCCTCTTCTCAGGTATAATCCACTTAGGACAGTCCCACAGGCATATTTATATGTAAAAGACGTGGGTGCCCTTGGGGCATGGTGATTTACAGGGAAAGAAGGAATTAATCTCGTGTCTGAAAGGCTGGGGCCTTCCTCCAGTGCACAAGAAGGTACAATAAATCATTGGGAGCATCACTGTCCCACCGGTGCACACAGGAGCTGCCTGTTCCTGCCGAGGAGATGGCAGAGAGCCTGCCCGGGTAATTGAATTGCACTAACGAGTAAAGGGGCATAGGATGGGCTTTCAGGGCTGGGCTGGGCTCTGCTGCAAAGCCTTGGTGTAGCCCAGGTTGTTCTCTGGCTCCTGGCTGCCCCTCCTCTGTAAAATCAGGGTGGTAACACCTACCTCACGGGGACATTCCGAAGCTAAATGTACGTTCAGGAGGTGCCTTCAAACCCTTGGGTGGAAACCACCAGCTACCATCACCGTGAAGTACGACTGCCTCTCAGAACATAAACCACGTCAGAAGATCGTGAGGTCTTCTCCAGTGGAGCGACCTGAGGGGCCACTCTTCACTTGCCCAGTTGTTTTTTCTAAATAAACATATTCTAAATAAACATAAATAAGCTACTCTGGCTGGTATGTAAAACCACATAACACACACATTTGTTAGTAGACAAGTCAAGTGACAATCTTCTTTGTGTGTTTGTATACGTACACTCGTATATATTTATACTCACACAATTCATTATTTTATTGGAGTTACATGAAGTTGGTATGTGTTGGGACTACACATGTGTTTTGTTCGCTTGCGTGATCGCTGCAGCAAAATCCGCATTAAACAGGGAATTGGAGACGCTGTTTCTCTATATGAAATCCAGCTCGATTTTAGAGCAAATACCGCTACGGAAAGCGCTGCCAGAGTCTGCGTTGCACAACTCCAGACAGCATCTTTCATAAAACAATTATATTTTTTCTAGATGTAGCGAAAGCCTTGAAAAAGTTTACTTGATGTCTAACCAAGCAATGCTGCATCTTCAAATTTGCAGGAGAGCTCCGAAAGTTAGTTTTTTATTATTCTTCATTTAAGTATTATTTTTTAATTGCAGCGTATTAAACATAAAATCTGGTACAATCTTTAAAAATAAATAGGACCTAACTATAAATGGGCCCTGTTGTGTTTTTATCTTTGACAAGCAAGTAATTGCTTCTCAAATTTATCAGTTTGTTTATGCAAAAACCATTTACCAAGCCTAGCTCAAAAGCATCAATTTCATCATTATCATCTTATTAATTTAGCCAAGCTATAACACAGCTGATTATTCCTGAGTAATATCCTCTGCAGCACATCATGTGTGGCAAAACCATCTGTACAGTACCTATTTAATAAATAAACCCTCGGCTAAATGTCTCTGTTTATTGAGAACTAATGTTTATAGAAAATATAATGGAACTCAATAAATAACTCAGCTTCATCAACCTGCATATGAATCAGTACGAAGAACGCTGACATCATCACCTTTCAAGTACCAGAGAAAGCAAAATTACCCAAAAGAGCTATAGAGTCAATATTAAGGCATTAAAACTGCAATGAAGGCATATTAATGCTTAAAACTTCATTGTTGGCAGTAGAATTGCCACCACGGACATATTTTATAACTCTAAGAATACTTAGGCTTTATGACTGTTTCTTTGTTGAGTGCCTTGCACTTAATGTAGTTTTCCACTTTAAATAAAAAAAAACCCCTCAAGATCTTAAAAAAAAAAAAAAGGGAAAAAGAAAATTGCTGATTCCAAGCATTCATTTTTAAAATAATGCAAACTGCTGATTCCAATTGTTCGGATGAAGGAAAAGGCAAACTTATTTAACTCCATGCTTCCTGAGCTCCCGGCGGCAGGCGCGGGGTGTGCCGAGGTGAAGATCGCTCGGCAGCGCCGCACAAAGATTACGGAGCAACCCGTGCACAGCTAAAGACGTTATCCACGTAACGCCTGGGTTTAGGGGAAGAAAAATGAATTCCGTCACTGCAGATATTGGGATACTTATTGATCGCTGGTTGTTCCTGCAAAGGCAGCTCTCACTGGTTGATTTGATGTGGTGCTTTACAACCGCTTCTCTGCCACAAATCGGGCACTTAAAGTGTACCTCTTATACCATCAGCAAAGAAGAATAGATTAATTTGTTACAACTCCTTTCCTGGGGTCCTCTGAGAACTATTCTCTGTTTATTTACATTTTGCTGTCTTTATTTCTGAGGAATGTCGCTCCATACACGCAGATTAAGCGAGGAAGCTGGATGGACACCCAACTGGCACCATCTTCTCCATTCCCACCTGGGGCACCTCCATCGCGTGGCAGCTTCGTAGGAGACAGCTTTCCCCTTGACAAAAGCAAAGTCCCGTGACTCTGCGTCAGTAACGGGGTACCTCCAGCTCTCGGTAGGGGTCAAGGGCACAGTGAACTTTCTTAAGAGCTTCTCAAAGCACTTCCCTGCCCGCGGGTACGTCCAGCCTCCTCTGGGGTCCCCTCTGGTGGGAGAAAGCAGTTCAGAAGGACCAAGTATAAGACAGAGAAAATGCATTTCTTAATCCACTCATTAGCGCACGTGTGATGGGAAACACTTAGGGGGTGTGAATATTTTTAACACTGTATGTGTTTACATAAAAAATGTGATTTACACAAATCTTCATTTTCGGCACTGTATAAACTTGCTACATTGATTAAAAACAGTCCGTCACGCTTTCAGGGGAGAGACAAAAAAAGAGACACCGAGGTCTGAAGAGCCACCAAGGTCTGAAGAGCCACCACGGCTCCCACCAGCTTCTTCACCAGAGCAAACCGCAGGTGCTCAGGTGAGGGGGGGGGTGGGATCTAGCCTGGAGAGGAAAAGTGTTGATATGGAAGGTTTGGTTTCAGCGGTGGGCAGCCGTGCTGGGTGGGGGGTGCTGGGGGTTGCTCGCACAGGGCGTGCAGTGATCCTTTGCCCCCAGCATCCAAAACTGCTTGAAGAAAATGAGAAAAAGTGAATGTTTGCGCTTCCGAGTTATTAAAAAAATACACATTGCCAATACTTGAAACATCTTGACCAGCTAACTAGTGAAACACACAAGCAACAAGCAAGAAATCCCTAAAAAACCGCAAATGGAAAAATTTGGGAGAGATCTGGGAGAAAATCCGGAGGACCCCCCAGCCGTCTCTCCCAGCCTGCAGATGGCTGTGGCACCCCGAGCTCCAGCCACCCCCCGGCGCGGGAGCCTGGACTCGGGCTGGCTTCACCCCCTGACCCCCCAGGCAGTGGCCATCAGCAGCACATCCCGCGGCGCCCCGCACAGAAAGGGTCACTGTTTTTTGGGGAGCAGTTGGCCCCCGCTGCACGAGAGGCGGCTGCCGGGCAGCAGAGACAAAGCCCAGGGACCCGTCTGACCGCCCCCCTGTCAAAGCAGGTCACCTGCAGCAGGCAAATCCTCCTTTCTGCAGGGTTTTCAGGCTGGCAGGGAGCGGGAGCATCACGGGCACGAGCATCGAGGCTGACGGAAACGAGGTGGGAGCAATCCCGCATTAAATCAGCACGTCCGAGCATCTTGGGCACTCTGCAAGTGCCTCGAGTTTTTCCCATTCTCCTCAACTTATGTTGCACATATGCAGCTCTTGTTTGCCTTCCTGAATAAAATAGCAGATCCACAGCGCTTCGCCGCCTAATGAAACTGAACATATTTAGAACATATGTGAGCCCGCTCGTCGCGAAAAGAACCATTTGTGGTTAACGAAGAAAGTATTCATGGTTTCGCTGCTAATTGCAGGGCAGTCTGCGTTTTCTTTCTGAGAAAAGAAAAAGGTAGCGCTGCAGTTGTAAGCACACAATAGAAGCGTGGCGCCTTTTTTTTTTTTTTTTTAACTGAGTTTCGATGCCGTTGGATAACCAAGTTGATTGGGGGGGTATTCTACGGCCCGGGTGAAAGATGCCATTGATAATCCTTATGTGGCTGTACGTCAGCTGAAAACCCATATGTTTCTTTTAATTGTTACTCGCACTGCACATGAAAAGATGGGATATTTATCTCGTTCAAAGTCAATGGGAGGTTTGCTATTTATTTTAATCTACCGAGATCTGCCCGTTGCCAGAGCCGGAGACTCGCGATTCCCAGCGACTCCCACACAGCGGCACGTCCCTGCCGCAGCCTCACGGCCGGGGCTCTGCCACCGCTCTGGGACCAGCAGAGCTCTCTTTCCCTCCTTCCTCCCCTCCCGGCCTCGAAGATGCTATTTCTTGGCCTTTAAGGTTTGCTGGGAACTCAAAATGGTTGTGTGAAATTTCACGAAGGCAATATATTTAGGTGACTTAATGAAAATCAGACACATTGTTTTTCACCACTGCGTTTCAACCTACTGCTCAGTGGCAGGCATCAATTTCCTGCTAATTTTGGAGCATTGACACAAATTTTCTGAGACAATGTAGTTTTTTATTTTAATTAATCAAAAGTGCCATCTTGCACCCTACTCTCAAAATTACCCCTGAACCCTGTCTTCACTTCTAAAGATAAATAACATTTTTTTTTTGTTCCAAAAGAGAATTAAAATGGTGATTAAGTCCTCCTTCAGAAGTATCAACTACTGCATCTACACATTATGAAATCTGAAAAAACCTTTTGTCACTATCTTTTAACAATTTCAGAAATCCATTATAATCCAGGGCTTGAGAATGTCTTAGTACATGAAAGAACCGTTCAACAAATGAACGCAGAACTGGTAAGTCCCAAATGAACCCTAAATTAGAAGCGCATAAACCATCAAGGCACTTGAATAGACCAGGAAGCATTTTAGCTGAGAAAAATCGGGATCAAAATATGAGATAAATGCTGCAGGGCAGAATATGCAATTTTAAAGGCTTATTCATATGTTATACAGAGAGCCGAGCTGATGTTACACAGTCAGTGCTAATGTAGCTGCCTGAGTGGGAGGCTGACAATTTAATTCAGAGAAGGAATTTGGGTTTTGAATGAGTTTGCACATGTACGGGGAGCTGCAAGTGCCAAGGAAAATGGCTTCGTTTCTAGTGAAGGAGTCTTTCGGGGGGCTGAGGTTTAAATAGGTTGATTTGGTGCAGCTGGCTGTCGGTGAGATCGGAGTCACTGTAGGGGTGCACTCGCCTCAACCCTGCACCCTAACGCTGCATCGTGGCAGTCGTCCCCGAAAACGCAGGGTTGGAGGAAGAAATGGGGGGAAAAAGTACTCCGCGGGCAAAACCTGCTGTTTACATTAATAACGTGCTGCCAGCAGAAGCGTTCGAAGGCAGAGCTAAATTTGCACCTTATTTTTGAGCCTGCGGGCTCGCGTAGGCTGCCCATGCTCCGCTCGGGGGGATGCAGATATGGGTGCTGGCTGGAGCGTGCCGGCGGCTGCCAGCCTTCCGAGGGGAGCAGAGCCCAGGAGCACACTGCCTGTGGCTCGGCCAGAGACCAGGCTCCCGCCGGCTCGCCTCCGCTTGGCAAGGGCCACGCGGCACACCAGGGCCAGGATGGCAGCACCACGGTAGCCGTGGGATGCTGGTGATGGCATTCCGGCTCGTTACGCGAGCCCTTTGTCAGAGCCATTTGATTTATGGCAACCAACACTTTCCCAAAGGGTGCCTGAACCACCAAAATCCCAGCGGCAGCGGGTGGATAAGCTGTGCGGTCTGTGGTCGGTGGAAAGGAGAGGGAGCAATTGAAATACAAAATGAAGACAAGATATTAATTGTTGCCTCTAATATTTTATGAAGAGGAAAGATTCCCTTTACAACCGCCTGGCTGCTTTTAAAAGGTACCCAAAAGGGATATATTTCTGATTACGTCCTTCCGCCCCACTGCTCTGAAAGTTGTGCATTGCTCTGTAGACCAAAACCAAACTAATGCGAGCGCCTTCAAATAGGATGCACTTCACTTTATGTTTATAAATAGTGATTTATGGTGCACTATTACCGAGGCTAAGTGTATGCCATGTATCAACACCGTGGCAAAAGTACAGCCAGCGTAGAAACAAATTTAGGGCTTGGGCTGGAGTAAAACCACCAGCAGGACACTGCTGTGGGGAAGCCCCTGGCTGAGGGGAAAACTGGGCTTTCCACCTCCTGCCCTCATGTTTCATGAGGGAAACAAAATACCAACGTGTTTGCGCTTGGTACAACAACCTTACAGCAACTGCGAAGGAAGGTCAGGAGACTGTCTGAGCCAGATAACCGTAACGGAGCGAGACGACCACAGCAGACATCCTGCAGCTGAAGGTCTCTGGCCACCAGCGTGTCCCACCAGACTCTGGCCCCTCTGTCCCTCACCCTGACCACGGGCCGAGGTAGCCGGGAGCGCCACGCTGCCCTCGCAGCGTGCGTGCTGAAATAGCCTCAGCAAGGCTGTTAAGAAACTAAATTACATCCTTGATGTCCACTGGCTTCCAGAGGGCTGTGTTTTTTTACAGGATGGGTAAGTGCCAGTGGATTAAGCACAGCAAGAATAGCAACCCCTCCATTACCATGGGGCCGGATGACAGATGGAGGGAAGGTCACGGGCTGGGTTTGTAACCACGGGGCAGCCAAATGGTGGCCTGGCCTTCGGGGGCCCAGAGGCTTGGCCAGCAGCTCCCCGAATGCCCCACCACAGGGGGGATTTTGGGATGCACCGCTCTCCTCCGCTCTGCTGATGAGGCAGCAGCTCGGGGCACCCAGGGTTGAAGGTTGTACATAGGATCATTGTCACCGGCTGCCGCCCACGCTACGGCAGGCGAGTGACGCTCGCAGGAAGCCCACGAGGGTCAGGAGCCGGTCCCCTGGGTTATTTCAGGTTGTTTATTGCAGGTTATGGCTTTTCCCCCCCGCCACCGCTTGGCTCTAATGTGGTCTGATGGCGAGAGCAGCCAAGGGTGAGGAAGGGCTGCGAGGTTGCTCTGGGGTCAGGCTCACTCGTGGTGGCAGAGCCACCCACAATTTCACTGGGAAGTGGACAATTATCTGACACCTTGACATCAAACCGAACGGTGCTGCTCGGTGCTGCTTCCGCTGGGGCTGTCTGGACCGATACACTCTGCCGCCAACTTTCCCACTTCCCACAGCCACTTCCCAGCAGTGGCTCATGGTTTACTCAGGGCCTGATTAATTCAGCCAGGTCTTTCAGCCCCTACGTGCTTCCTGACTGACATGCTCCCAGCTAACGACAGAAGTAATCACGAGTTCCCGAGTGCACGACCTTTGCTTTTCCTTCCAGGCAGTGCCCTGCCTGTGGCCTCCCGGCTGCCCCCGCACCACATCCCACCCCACCCTCCCCCACAAACTTCATCATCACAGTACCACGTCTTACGTTGAGGTAAATAGTTAAAATACGGAAGCGGTTTGGTCCCAAGAACAATGCTTGAGAAACTGGACAAGAAGTAACACATCTCCTTGAAGTGTATAAAGTCATCGTCTCCGCTCCACTTGCCTCCCTTGCCACCCCGCAGCTCCCGGACCAGTTCCCACCATCCCCTGTTTATCTCGTAATGTCCCACAGGGTGTTGTATGAAACGTAATGGATGCCATTGCTTTGGAGAAATCATTCACTAAGTAAGGAAACGAGATTAATCTGATACCAAGGGCTTTTGGTAAACCTGTGCTAGATTTTATTGCATTTACTGCTTACCCTTCAATATTATGTCTGGAAAAACCTGTGCCGCATGTCTCGGGCATGGCTGCTTTGCCCTCTGCCGCCCCGGGCAGAGGTTGAGCGCTGTGAGGCGTGGGTGCCGCTGCGGCCAGCGGGGCTGTGGGGATGGCTGCCTCTGCACGGTGCCACCCATTAGCTCTCGCTCCCTGCCTCCCCCCAGCCTGCAGCACCACCATCTCCAGGGAAAACGGAGGCAATTATTTTGGGGGCACTTCAAAATTACCTTTAATCCTTGGTGCATTGTGCCCTCGCTTTTTTCCCCCCTTTGTCGTCGTCTTCTTCATTCTGATAAAGAATTGTTCATGGTTTGTTTTGATTTCCTTTGCAAGGTCTACCGCAGCCGCTGCAGGAGAAGCTACTCTTGCTCTTTGCATGATGCTTTATAAAAAACAATAGCTCTCGAATGTGGAGTGAGCCAAAGAGCTTTATTTCTGTGGTGCCTCAGTAATAATGCACACACTGTCCTCTGCAAATAAGAAAATAATGTCATTGCCAGGTTAACTGTTGCTTCAGGAATACAGAATCCCTGTTCCTGGAGGCAGCTGTTCTCTGTTTGATCAAGGAGCACACGGGTCGCTGCGGCAAACCAAATTAAAGCGCCGGGCAGCAGCTTCGCCGAGAGCTCCATCGGTGTGGAGGCCAGCCCTCCCTCACACCCGGCCCCAGCCGGGGCAGGGGGGTCTGCGTTAGCTCCCTCTTCCCAGTGACATCTGGGATGCCTGGGCTGCGACAGGGCTGCGCTGCAGCCCAGCTCTCTGGGACGCCTCGCAGCCCAGGGCCGGTGAACTGCAACAAGGGTGTTATGGTTTGACCCACAATCACCCATTTGGGTTCTGCCCCATTGGCAAAACCGTACATTTCCATGGAAAACAATAGGCTCCTCTGCTTGCCAAAAGTAGAAATCATTCCTATTGAAAAGCACATGACAGGAATGTAAATAAATAAAGATATATTGAAACAGAAACACTGGAGGAAGGTTAATTTCTGAAATCTGTAAATCAGATGTCAGATTAGATTTGTGAAGTAGTGAAGAACATAAACAAGTAGATGAGAAGACTGTGATTAATGAAGATCAGTTAACTATGTAAAAGTGGCTTTTGCAATCTGAAAGATAAAATCAGGGGAGCAGACCTTTCCCAGGGTGCTCTCGCTGGGGGAGCCAGGTGGAACCAAGTGTGGCTGGGGCCAGCCCCTGCTCGCCCTTCCCGCGGTGATGGAGGAACCGCACCAGGTGCCATGCCAGGGACGCGCCAGGCTCACGCCCTGCCCCGGGGCTCTGGGAGGACCTCTGGCTCCCGCCACATGTGGCCGACACCTGGCTGGGGGGGGGTCTCCTTCCAGGTCCCCCGTCCCCAGCACCAGCTGCTCACTGTGGCCAGCCCAGCCCCGGCTCACGCCAGAGCACCAGAGCCGCAGCCACAGAGAAATTAAGTGTCCCACAATGCAGGAAGGGGCTTTAAAAATACAATCTAAACCTCTAACCCTTAAAAAAAAAAAATTAAAAAAATTGGCCCAAACATGCCCTCTCTGCTCAGGCATCTCCTCTCCCCTGTGGCCCCAGGTGCGTCGGTGCAAAGCAGCGCGGCCTCAGGGCTGCTCCCCATCCCACATCCCCGGTTCAGCACAGGGGGGCTCGCCTGGCCTCTGCTGCAGGACACCCCCGGCATGGGCTGACCCTGACGGGACGTGGCACGGCTTGGCCACACTGAACCCGCTGGCTGGGGAGAGAGCTGTGCCTCGCTGCAATTGGGCTTCCCCTGTCCCGCAGCTATAATTAGATTTCTCAGTCTTAATACCTTGAATTAAACACCTACCTCTGGGAGGGGAGGAAAACAGTGCGCTGTGTTTTTTTCCCTCTGCAAGTAAGCAATTTGCTGCATGCTGTAATTTGTCTGCGTGCTGTCCTTTTTTTTTTTTTTGGGACACATGTAATTTTGCTTTGATAAATGACACACATTAGTGATAGCCCTCCTTGCCGGCTGGGCCGGGGAAGGAGGCAGTGACAGCCCGCGGGACGCTTACAAAGAAACTTTGTCAGCAACCGCAGGAGTGACGGCTTTTCCAAAGAAAACAAGCTGGGAGAAGGGGGTTACGGAGAGACCGTGCTGGTGGCAGGTTAACAGCGATGTTCCGCAGATGGGGAAGCCTGAAGGGGAGCAAAATCCCGGCACGTGGTGATTTTGATGGGATTAACCCCATGGCCCCTTGCTTTTATGCCAAAGACGAGGAAGGGCGGCAGGGAGGTGCGGGGGGGGGAGCAGGGTCTTGGCAGAGGCAGACTCCTGCCGGGGAGGGGGTTCCGGGGGGGGAGCGTGCCGGCTGCCAGGGGGTCGGCAGGCGGCACGCTCCCCCTGCCGACGCCTGCCCCATAAGGGCTGCCATACGGGTGGCAAATAAACCACTTGCCATTTTTCTTCTAATAGGGGCCGGTTGATGGGTGGCAGGAGACAGAAGCGGCGGTTTGCTGCACAGCCTGCCAGCGAATTCGGGACTGCCATCCAAGCACTGGAGAAGCGACTGGCAGTGGGGGAAAGACCTTATGGCATGCAACAATATTTGGAAAACATTTTTTTTTAAACCCCAGGGAAGAGAAGACTAAACATCCGGGTTTTTCGTTAATAAGCTCTGTCAAATGACGAGCCTCAGCTCTCCCGGCAGCAGTGTGCTGCATGGGGCAGCCTTTCCTTGCTGGAGGGGAGGCCAAGGGCTCAGGCACCACAGCAGGAATCAAAGGCAGGTGGCCCCCGGTGCTGTTGGTAGAGTAGAGCCGTCTCACTTGTTGTTTGAAATGCATGGAGAGGAGAGCACATATTTGCTCTGTAATTAATGGAGTTAACTTGTACGTGATGCAGCGGTGCTGCCCAAGCATGGGTCCAGCACGCAGCAGGAATTGGGGAGGGATTCCTGCACCCGCGGGAGGCTTTGGTCCCAATCTCCCAGCAGCCAGAGCATGATTTTGGGGCAACCTGTCTCCCCGGGCTGAAGGAAAGAGGCTCTACCTAAGCAGGACGAGAGACACAAGTATGAGCAATTGCTTCCCAAGCAGAGACGATCAGTTCCCCCTGGCGATGTTTTACAAAAGGCTGGCCGGCTCTCCTGCGAGAGGAGGCTCCTCTCCCTCCTTCCCTCCCTCCAGCGCAGGCACCGCCACCGCTGCCGCTTGCTGAGAGCCTCTCACACTGCGATTGTCAGCGCTGGAGTGCACTTAACCTCCCCCAAACAAAGCCAGCGCAGATCTAGGCAGGCTCTTCAGCAAGGGTTGCTTGTCCCCCAGTTCATGCATTTACCACCAAACCACCAGGTAGCACAGATGACTATGTTATGAACCTACTGCAGCCTTCATTTAAGTAGTAAAATCAAAGATAGCAAATCAAAGATACCACACTTCCATTGCTCTGTCACTTAATTTTGCAAAAGTGACTCTCACAGAGGCAAATAAACATTTTAAAGACAGAATACAAACCCGGGATATTGGCTTGTGAGGAAGTTTTGGTGCCCGAAGGCAGGGAGCTGCCCCGATTTGCTACGTGGCTCCTGCTGGAGGGAGAGTTTGCAGGTCGGGTCCATCCTGCTGCCAGCACATTTGTGAAAACCTCTGCTCTTACCATGGTCTCCTTCTTCCCTTTGATGTCAGGATCATCAGTTTCCAAGCTGACAGACCTGTGCGATTCCCTGTATGGCACATGGGCTGCTCCTACAGCCGGGAATGGCTGGCTCGGACCCCGCAGGGCCACGGCTGGGCAGGAGGGTGGGCAGCTGCCGCCCCACCAGCAGCTGAGGGTGAGCGGGAGGCACAGCCCACCCCAAAAATGCACTCTGCCGTGTGCAACTTGATCTGTGCCGGGGTAACCCAGCTGCTGGACCAGCCTTGGCTGGGCCACAGACCAAACATTTTAGGTGTGGAGCAGCAGGGGACTCTGAGGAGCAGGCAGCATTGAAGATAAAACACTGCCGGACCAGCTGGATGCAGCCACCCCTGCATTGCCTTGCAGGGTGACAGGGCCCAGGGCTTTCTGGAGTGATGGGTGGTTTGGGGTGCCTGCGTCTGGGGTGCTTTATAAACCCCCCAGGGACTGGACCTGCTCTCCCTGGAGACAGGCGGCACTGGGGGCATCGCAGGGGGACAGTGCCTGGGCACGTGGGAACGGGAAACCTGGGCAGCGCATAAACAAAATCCCATTCAGCTCGAGGGAAAATGCAAGCTGAAAAACAGCTGGGGAAGACTAATCCAAAACACACATGGTTTTTATCTGCCCAAGTGTTCAGGAAGACGCGTTCATTCCTACAAATGGGCGTCCGTGCAGGGACATGTGCCCTTGTGGGGCTGCCGCAGCGCAGGGAGGGTGACTGGCCACAGCCGCCCACCAAGGAAGGGATGGGAGAGCCCGCACAGCAGATACCTGCCCCAGAACATGCTGATGACATGCCTGGCCACAAGCAGGGAGAGCAGAAATTGGGAAGGGGGTAGCCCAAAAAGCCAGAATTGCCACTGAGGGGGGCCACAGTGGCAGCTCCTGGAGCCAGAGGAGCCTTTGCAGCCGTGAGCGCTTTTGTGGGGGATGACAAGTAACACTGCTGTGATTTCTTAGCAGTGTTCGGGCAGCATCCATCGCCAAGGCAGGGACCTCGGCAAAGGCGTTGGGAGAGGAGAGGGCTGGTGACCCAAAGTGTTTACAATCCCAACAACAACATGTAAAACCACTAGCATTCAGCAAATCTGGTTGATATCATTCCTTCCCCCTCAGGCAAGAAGAAAACCAGCTCTTTAAGACAGGAACCCTCTACGCGGCCAAACATAACACCATTTCTTGTGCAAAAGTTTGCAGGAAAAGATTAAAACATCCTGTTGTTTCCCAAGCCTGCTGCAAACCCCCTCTCCGAAAGAGCCTGCCGTGCCCCACTGGTACTGGGCAGTGGGCTTGGAGCTCCTTGCGTGGATTTGGGGATGAGGGCAAGGGTGAAGCAGGTAAACCCTCGGTCATCCCACAAATTCAGCATGGGGGGGTTCTGAGCAGTTCGGGGGCTGTGTGGAGTTCCCTGGCATGCCACAAGCTGCTGGGGCACATGGCGCAGGAGGGACGTATATGATATCAGATATGCACAGATCTTTTTTTTTCTAGTAGAAAGAGAAAAGGAGGGTAGCATCCGCCAGGAGCTGTGTGTAGGTACTCCTCAGGTGGCACCACAGCGGCACAAACTCTTCAGTTACCCCAGCACTTCCCCAACCTCAATATTTCCCAGGAAAGCTCAGCCCACAATTTTGTCCTTATTTCTCTTTCACATGTGGATACCTCAACACAGCACCTCTCAGTCCCTTCTGCAGAAAAATTCAGTTTTTAAAATAGTTCAAGTCCCACTCCTGAAAATCCCCATGAGCACCAGTAAATATGTGCTGGAACTTAGTGAGTTCAGGTTTTTCCCAGTCCTTGTGCATAAGACCTGCAGTATGAGATGGAACTTTAATTGGCTGAAATTCAACCAAATCTGTAGGAGAAAATCTAACCAGCCTGGTGACCATAGACCCGTATGCTACAAATGCTCATACACTTCAATTTCTTCATATCACCAGGCTCTCTGAGTAAAACCTGGTCCTTCCTTTATCTAAGGACAGAAGTGCCAGAGGGCCATCACGGTACAGCGGTGGCACCAGGCCACCAGGGCAGAGCTGTGGGCATGGGCAGGGCTGGGCTGATGGCACTGTGCTGCGGGAGGGACCAAATGCAAGAGCAGCAGATAAATCCCACTGGTTTCCCACCCGTTTTTCTCTGCATCTCTGGATGAAAGGTTTGGGGCGAGAAGTGGGGATGCCAGCTGGTGGGGGGTCACGCTCGGCCGGGCTCATCCCCAGGTGCCTCGTCCCTGTGCCAGGGCACCGATGCCCAGCGGGCAGGAGCAGGAGCTGCCTCCTTCCCCCTGCTGTCCTGACATTCAGCAGCTCAGGTCACCAGAAATGACATTCGGCAGCTCAGGTCACCAGAAACATGCCCAGGCGCTCTGTGCCCCTACCTTCTGCAGTGCAGGGGAAAATAATTTATCTTAGCGTTGCCAAGATTTAGATATTTATCTCCGGCTTATCTGGCTGGTCGCCTCCGAGCGCGGAGCTGGAGGGATAGCAGCCCGCGGGGCATTGTGGTCGGCTTTTGTGAGTGGCAAGAAGTGCTTCGAGGCAAAGGAAATAAAAGCATTGCGGGAGCACTGGATGAGAAAGCCAGAGAAGCCTCACATTGTTCCTGAGTCCCTAAAACATCTCCCTGGATAACATAATCATATTTGAGAACGAGAAATAGAGGGCAAAGATTATTTTGAAGTGTGAAATTAACAGACTCTTCACCTCCTGCCTGGGGAAAACTTTCAAGGCTTCCAAGGATAAAGAAAAGGACCCAAGGACCCGAGCCACCTGCGATCTGCTGATGCCACCACTCTGCTGACGCTGGAGACCTTGAAGCAAATATGTAGGGACTCAACAACACCGGCGAGGGACGGGGACGCAGAATCCTTTTGCAAAAGCACCAAGGTGCCATTGATTGCCAAGACAATGCCTGGAAAAGCTTCACAGCATGTGGGAAATAATCAGGAGGTGCGGAGGGGTCTGTCCCTCCCAGCTTGCGGGGCCGGAGGCTTCCCTACGGCTTCGGGCCTCGGGCACATCGTCGACGAGCTGGGGACAAGCAGAAATAGATGGAGAGCAGACACCAGCCGTGCAGAATGTTGTCTGCAAGTGCTGTCCTTGCAGTGGAGAGGGAGGAGAGCGGCTGAGAAATTAAAGTGAGAAAGACAGCTTCAAGAATGTGTAAGAGCTCATCCAGGTAGACTCCAACAAAATATTGCTTGTGGATCTCCGTAATTTAAGCCTGTAGGAAAAGAGCTGGGAGGCTCACAGTTAATCCTTAGAGCCTCTGAAAAGGAGAGCAAAGAAGAGGCAGCTTCAGAAACAACGTTTGTCCCAAGAGAAAGGAGGAAGAGGGTGTCAAACAGGGATTGGCAGGCTTCTTAAGCTTGAAAGGAGTAGCATCCCTAAAGGCCGACAGGTACACACAAAGGTAGTGCTAAAATTATCCAGATTTTTAAGACTATTTAGTTGTTTAAATATCATCCTATTATAGGTTTTTTAGTTGTCCCAGGGATGTTTCTGAGCTCCCAGGCCCGCGGATGTGGATGCTGTCTGGGCAGGTACCTGGAGACCCCAAATCCCGCTCTGGGTGGGGAGGAGACCCGCGGCCAGCTGCTGCACTCCCTCAGCCCGGGCGCAAGAGCCGTGTGAGACTGTCTCCATGAGCTGAGATGAATTGTCAGAGACCTTCATCTAGAGAGAACACCGAAGCCACTCCTGCCCCCGCTGCCCCTGCAGCCTGCCTGCAAGCGTAGGTGCCAATACCAAACTCCCCCAAGACTCTGAAGCCACGAACTCCCCATCTCTGACCATGATACAGATCGTTTCAAGCACATCAGGGCTGTGGGCTCTCAAAGCTGCTCGTTTCCCCCTAAATTCATTCACACTGACCTCGACAGGTATTCAACTAGGCAACACTCAACGGCACCATTGCGATGGCCTCAGAAATCCCACAGCTCATTGCCAAACGCTTTCAGATATGCCTCAGATATTTAGATATTTAGCACCCAACCAGAGCTCCTCAGCACATATCACTGGATCTATCATTCCTTACCTGAAATTTGGCCCTCGGAAAAAACTCTGCAAACAGGAAAAGCCTCAAAGGACAAGTACACTACTGCAAAACACGATGTTCAACTTGCTCATGCACATAGTGATCTTGAGAGAAAGGTAAGGTGAAGTAACAGTGATAGAAAACAAAAATTAAATCATAGAATCATAGAATCTTCATGGTTGGAAGGGACCTTTGAGATCATCGAGTCCAACCAGACACACACAAAAAAACCCACTACAATCTCTGCCACTAGAGCATGCCCTGAAGTGCCAAATCTACACGTTTCTTAAATACCTCTAGGGATGGTGACTCATCCACCTCCCTGGGCAGGCTGGTCCAGTGCCTGACCACTCTTTCAGTAAAGTAATTCTTCCTAATATCTAACCTAAACCTCCCCTGACGCAACTTCAGACCATTTCTTCTGGTCCTGTCATTATTCACCTGGGAGAAGAGGCCAACCCCCACCTCTCTACAACCTCCTTTCAGGTAGTTGTAGAGGGCCATGAGGTCTCCCCTCGGTCTCCTCTTCTCCAAACTAAACATGCCCAGCTCCCTCAGCCTCTCCTCATATGACCTGGTCTCCAGACCCCTCACCAGCCTGGTAGCTCTCCTCTGGACACGCTCCAGCACTTCAATGTCCCTCTTGTACAGAGGGGCCCAGAACTGAACACACTATTCGAGGTGAGGCCTCACCAGTGCCGAGCACAGAGGCACGATCACTTCCCTGCTCCTGCTGGCCACGCTATTCCTGATACAAGCCAGAATGCTGTTGGCCCTCTTGGCCACCTGGACACACTGCTGGCTCATGTTAAGCTGGCCGTCCACCAGCATCCCCAGGTCCTTTTCTGCTGATGAAGACATGAGCAGGCTTGTTTCCATTGCTCAGTCCATTTTGGGATTATTCTTTCCTTCTTCATGAAATAAATGACTTGGCCCCGCTGCTCGCCCAGTACAACGAGCATCCACAGGATTGGCCCTTGGTCAGATCCTGGTGTTTGCACCGGTGTCGCAAGTGCTCTCTGCAAGGGATGCGCATCACCGCAGCCCCAGGTCATATATGGATATCGACATAAACTATGGGAACCTCTGCGTTTGAGCCTGTGGCATCACCATGAAAGCTTCCTGTTTCCTCTAGTGCTCCTGTTTGTCAAGTCAAAAACACTCTTCTGGCTTTCTGCCATTGAGCCCCCTCCCCGCACATGTGATTCCAGCTGGGGGGAAACAGCTAAGGAAGTAGAGGTCCCTCAATGCAGTGGGGAGCAGCCCTGGGAGGTCAGCTGGGGTCGGCTTTTGTATTGGGAGTGGAAGATGTGAGCGGTAAAGCTGCGGCTCAGAGGACGATACCACGGGGCGTTAGCCGAAAGCTTGCGCTTTTTAGGGCAAATAGAAATAGGGCAGCATCCAAAGCCCCGAAGCCAGCGGAAAGAGTCCCTCTAATTCCAGCGGTCTATGAACCAGGCACATGTGGATTTGGCTGAAAAAAATGTTTTATTTCATAGTGCTGCATAACGGAGTGGCTCACAGCGAGCCCCTGATGGCAACGGACCTTGAGGTTTTACGGGACAATGGCATTTCAGCTTAAGAAATGGAGTGCAAAGATCACCGTCGAGAGTGGGTTTGACAGACACCGTTTCACTAAACTAATTAGAAAAAGAAGGAATGCGGGAGAATGACAGCTGCCCCTTAAGATAATAGGAAACCTGTCTCTTTAAATGTGCTGGGCTTTTTCAATGCAGACCAGGCAGGGCTATAATCAGAGCAGCAGCGGGTCGGATTTAGGTTCAGTACAGTATAATTCCATTGCAGGGACCATCCAAGAATACCTTGGCAAGCTCAAATATATTGAAATTGCCTTGGCTAGTGGCTTGCAAAATGGCTGTGGAAAGTTTAGATAATTAGAGCATTGTGGAGAGGAGAGACAGTAAAATAAAGGGTAGAAGACAAAAAAAGACAAGCCAATAAAAAAAGGATTACAGACATGAAGAAAGTTTCAGGACGGAATAATTGAAGGAGAAAGGCGTACCCAGCAGATTGGAGTCGTGTCAATTTGTACGGAAGAAAAAGGACAAGCACCAAGTAAAAAAAGACCAACCTCCCAACAATTTGAGATTAATAAATGAATTTTTAAACACCAAGAAAAACACAGCTGGGTTTCTGAATGGATTTAAATCAGAAATCAAAAAGGAAGCGTGAAAGAAGGAAGTCGCTACTTTTGGAAGTCACATTTTGAGTCGATCCTCACGTGTTTGGCCTGGCTGGGAGGGGGACAAGCCAGGTAATAAAAAGCCAGTGATGTAAACTGAGAAGTCTTTCACTGAAGCGGTGGCACCTTAGTCAACGTTAGCAAGTCTGAGGCCTGTTCAGCCAGGTGCTCGAATCTCCGCCTAAACACATGCATGGCAGGGACCTGTCAACCCCTATAATTACACGCTTACGAGCCCTGCTTAGTACCAAGTCCCTTGTTACTGGAAACCCGAGATGACTGTACGTGTTGAAACACCCGAGCCAACAGGAATTCTGCCAGCAACTACAACGGGATGAGTTCTGCAGCACTAAACCGGTGGGGTGACGACACTCTCCCGCTGGTCCCAAGCTCTGGCGTTGTTCGTCCTCCCATACGAAAGCAAACCACGCATCCACACTGTACTTTCATACACAGAGAGCTTGCTCTCAGCTCTGGTACGCGTTTGCCATTTACATTCTCATTCTGTAATCCCGATTTCTACTTCCTGTTCTTTTTGTGTTTAAATATCCAACAAAATGTATTTGCGTAAGAGTTTGGGTCTACACAAACACGGTAAGAGAGACATTTCTCTCCCGCACAAGCAAAATTATGCTTCTACATATTACTTACACATGTATACATAATTCATATGTATACTTACTATAAACACATACATGCATATAGAACCGTCCTCGTGCAGTTCTGTTTGCCACAGAGGAAGCAACTTCTATGACTAATGAGTAACATTATCATCCACGTTGTCGCGATCAATTACGAAAGCAAGAACGATGAAGGTTTTTGAGCCCGTGACCGCTGCCCGGCTCTGCCAGCCGAAGGAGGAGGCTGGGGCTGCGGGAGCAGGGGGTGTTTTCCATAAACCCCTCACCCCCCAGGCCTGAGCAGGGTGGGCTGTCCTCGAGGCTGGTCATCACCCGACACGAAGCACAGCTCCCCGCAGATGCTGGCAGCCCCTGCCCCCCTCTCTCATCTGCCACCGATAGGTTCCCTTTTCTGTGCTTGTACTGGGAAACCAGCTCAGTTTTTAAGGTTTGTGGGCCTGATCCTCAGCTGTTGTAAGCTGGCACAGCTGAACTGTGGCGGAGCAGCATCACTGGATTGCGGGTAAACTTTGGGTCTTGCACGCTGGTTTTGCTCACTGGCTGATGCAGATATTGTGGAGGGGGATGTCAGCACCTTCTGCTGTGTGTCAGCCTTCCCGGCAATTTGCACCACTGTCACAAGACTTTTATTTACTAGTACTAACATTCACAATAAAATAATAAAATAAAATAAATTAAAAAAAAAAAAAGGAAGAGGATTTGTAAATAAATCGCAAATCAGAACTGACGGTGTTCATTCACGAATGTCACAAGCAGAGTGCATTTCTGCAGGTAGAGACTTCTCACGCCTCCAGATACGAGATGATAGCTACTCGTTTGCAGAGGTTCACTAACATTTATTTCAAACTTGGCGTTACAAAATCTCCCCCACCTTCCTCTAAATCAGATTGCTCTTGCCATAGGTGGGGGCAGACTGCGAGGCCAGACAGACTGGTGGTCCCTCCAGCTTGGAGATTTCTCTCTTCCTCAGGCCTTACTCTCATTTTCTGCACAAAGAAGAGGAGAGCAGGAAAACAAAGAGCTTCTCCCCAGATCGACACCCCGTGCAGAAGTCTGATTGAAGGGGGGTCACTGCACGTAACGGCACAGCAGCGCTGCTCGTGTTAGATGAGAACGGAACAGCTAGCCTGAGCTGTGAAAATCATTGCCAAACGAAGGATGAACCACAGCCACTTTTAATAAATATCCTCCAGGTAGAGACGAGGAGCTCATGGGCCATGTCCCTGCCCTGGGGCGGCAAATTTCCAATGTAGCTCAGCCTGCCTTGAGATGCGTGTTACAGACAGCGGCGTAGCAGAGCCAGCGGTGTCGGGGGCGAGGGGCGTAGAGCTTCTGCAGAGCCCCCGCTGCCAGCAGCCCCAGCCATCAGTGAAACCACCTCTGCCGAAGGGACACAGCATCCGCGGCAGCAGGTCGGGCTGTCCTGTGGCTGTTTCATCTCACAGGCCGTGACAGACACCGGAACACGGAAAAATGTTTCTCACTTCCCATTGTGACAGGGTTATAGCCCTTACCGAAAGCCTAACGCGTTAGCGGGGAGCACGATGAAAATTTCATCGGGCAGCTGTTCCCCACGCTCCATGTGGGGACTTGTCCCTGTCCCACAGTCTCCCCCTGCCCACGCCGGCCGGCTCGACGTCCTGCGACGAAACACTTTAATGTGCAACACGGAAAAAGTATTACCTGGAAATGCCTGGACGTGCAACTCCTGACGCAATGAGCATCAGCCCCGCTCTCTTTTTATCCTCGTAGATGTGCTTCATTATTAACTTTTCATGTGACAACTGTTTGTGCATTAAAAGTGCTTCACAAAACATGAATATGGGAAGTGAGGGCTTATAACAGCCCATATTAGCGGGTCCAGCCTTTTAAATGATGGTAACTGGGAAACTGGAACGCAAGTCAGAGGGATCTATTCTGACCATCCTACCCTCATTTTCTATTCTTCAATTAAACCATTGCTTTTAGCTCTTCTTTTTTATCAGTATTATATAAAACTAGGACAGAGTAAATGAAAATTTATAATTTATAAACAATCTGGGGAAAAAAAAATCACTGAATTATTTATGGTGCTTTTGAAATATGTGTTTGTTACTTGTACAAAAATTAGTTGTTAGGTCTTAATCATGGTGGTGCCACAAATATGTTGGAAATTAGGACTCACAAACCTGCTTGTTTGGAAAGAGGAAAAAAATGCTGTAACTCTACCTACAATTGGAAAACCCAAACCAAACTGATTCTGAATGGTCTTGTTAAACAAGTGCCAATTATTGAATAATTCTCTGACCTAAACAGAAAGTTATTGTATATGGAAAGATTTTTTTTTCCTGGAGAGTGCTTTATACCAGATGCCCTTTTAAATTGTTTTGAATTCTCTGTAGGCAGTAGATAACTAAACCTACAGAATGTAGTAATGGCAAAAAGGAAGCAATCAAGTTGGCCACTTCTAGTTAAGAGTCATGGAAAAGGCATCTGTTCTATATGAATTGCAGACTATAGGAACTTTGACAGTTCATAGACCAGACTTAATTTATTAAACTAAGTTTCTAATATAAACAGTAATTCGTTTCAGGCACTGACACTGAAGGTCTGGATTATGTGAATAAAATATAGAGACCTCCGTTGGCCTCCTGAAAAAAGGTAGTTTTGCTGCATAGGGAGAAAATAACTGACTCTGCCATAGTAAAAGGCACTGATGCCGAGGCCGTGCCCTGTGGTGCGGGACACAACTCTCCCCGCGCCCCCGGCACCACGCGGCTGTCACCAACAGCGCATCCAGCAGCAATTCCTGCCCGTGCTCCGTCACCCAGGCATGGAGCATCCTTGAGATCAAGGGTGGCACTTGTCAGACATCTCAGTTAAACTGCAGCCTGAAGTCTTCAGAGAGATGTTCATTTGCAAACAAAGCAATGACTAGTGGGATGAATGCTGGGAAAGAAGACTGAGAGAGGAACGCCTCCACGCCACGTGCCTGCTGCCGTGCCAGGAAGGCTGTTACCCCAAACGAAGCTGGGGCACAGGCTTGTCGAGGACTCACCTGCTTGGCCACCCGCACGCCTGCCCCGACAGGGTAGGGGACACCCTCTTATGGGACCTGGCTGTGACCGGTGCCCGCAGCGCACATGCACACGTGCATACAAAAATAATTTCTCAGTGGCAGTGTAGTACGAGGCCTGATACTGATCAGCAAATATTGCTATGAAATACCTGAACGAAATTAAATACTCGAAGCATGATTTACGGGAGACCCTCTCTTTGTCTGCCGAGCCCCGGCTTCATCCAGGTCTGGGAGAAGCACGGATCAGGCGGTCTCAGGGCCCACTGTCAGCAAATGTTTATCTTCAAGCACTTTGGTAATTCAGGTGAACGCAGTAGGACTATTTCACTGCTTAAAATTAGGCAGGTACCTAAACAATTTCCTGGATCAAGTTTACATTCATCTCAAGTTTCAAGCACTGGCTTTGCTGTAGCTTTGACCAAAAGTTTGGTCATAACTCAGAAATCACACACAACTATTTCCTTATGTCATCAGCCCTCGGCAAAGACCGAGTATGGAAAACCTCAGTTAGGGTTTTTTCCCCGCCAAAAAAAGTTATGGAAACGAGCGATGAGATGAAAGCGTTTTGCATCGGCGCTGCCCAGTCCATGGCCGTTGGTCAGAATAACGTACCAAAGTTTGGGGCAGCAGGAGCATGACAGCAGGCGCCCAGCCTCCTCTCCAAAAGCCGAAGCGACTGCCCCACGGCCCTGCACTCCAGCAGGCAGCGAGAGGTGGCTTTTGTGCGGCACTTCGCTCAGGCTGAACCCGCCGCATTGCCAACCCCAGCTAATTGCTTGATTCCCCATCTCATTTGCCTGAGAACGACTGAGAATGTGAGACAGCGCAGGGTCTATAAAATCATTAATTGAATTACTAGTGTGGAATAAGTAGCGCATCAATTTGAATTCACCATCATCCCCCTCCTCTCCTCCCCCATGTTTTAGAGACCAATCCTACTGTTGATATGTGCATAGCTTCGGAAGGAGGCTCAATAAATAGATGTGCTATTCTAGCTAAACAAATTTATTTTTCCAGCTGTTCTACTGAATTAGTAAATTGTAATGTTGACTTCAGACTATCTTCCCCATAAAATATATGCTGGCCTGTATATTTTACTGGCACTTCTTTTGCAACACCTCATTAAGGGCCGATCCAATCCGTATCCTAATCTATTGGAATTTTGCTTTGACCTGAGTGAGCTTTGGACCAGGATGCAATATTGATTCAATACATATTTTATGTTTCATTGTTGAATCATTAGCTGGATTTTTGTGCGCTCTCTCCTCTTACTTGGTTTTCTAAGAGATTTTAGGGCAATAATTGCAGCTATGAGTGGGCTTGGAGTTTTGTGCCAAATGTGTTGTCTGAACGCATGTGGTTTCACTGGCACATACTGATGACTGCTTGTTTGAGAAGTAATTGGGAATTTTTGTCCAGCCTTGATATGGAAACTTCTCTTTAGCCTGCCTCTGAGTTCAAAGGGACTCAAAACCTTTTACAAATTTTGCAGTTTGGGTTTGCCATAGTTTGGCATCTTCCATTTACACCAACACATAGTAAGCAGCAGTGTTTCTCAGTCACAACAGCAGCATTTTGAGCTCCTACGTTAATATAAATTAATTCTGGGCTACAGTTCAAATGTACCATTTTTAAAACCAGCATCGTGTTTCAGCTGGCAGCTGCCAGGCGACGCTGAGCCTGGTGGCCTTTGCCCCGCGGTTCTGGGCAGTCCCTGGGCAGCACACAGCGATTTTGGGGCTCCTGGTTGGCTGGGTGAGATGATTCACAGGGCAGGGACGAGGCCACAGACACCATCTCCCCAGGGTCTGCCAGGCACCAGGCAGATGCCAGGCAGGTTTGCTAGCCACGGTGCAGCACAATCCCCACATTGCCATCAAAACCTATTGGCTTTGGCAAATCAGCACGTTCCTGTGAAAACCCCGTTTGGTGGCAGTGTCCCGTCGGGTGCCGCTGCGTCCCAGCCAGCCGGAAGCGTGACCACTTTTGTAAGCTGCTAGATGGAAGTGGATACCATTGAAAACGCTTGAGAGCAGCAAATTAAGACCAAAGTATTTGTTGGTATTATCCCTCCCAGGATTTTTCCTCCTCGATATTTTTCCCTAAGAGGAAAAAACGATGTGTATTGTAATGCTGATAAATACACACAGTTGTTCACATCTGTGCTTTTAACCTCTTTGAAGGGTGTGGGTCGCCAGCGTCACCAAAATAGCCTTTAACAACACAAAAAAATCAATCTGAAGCGTAAAACCACCGATGTAAGCCTAGAAACAGGAGGGCCAGGCTGAGGAGAGGGACAGGAGCGGCTCCCCCGACGCTAGGGGGAGGCTGCGGGGAGGCGGGCGCTGGGACACGGGGATGCAGCCGGGACGGGACGGGACGGGGGAGGCGCGGACCCTCCGCCCGCACCGGCGGAGCGGGCAGGCGGCACCGCAGGGACGCGGGACGCCGTCTCGGCTCGTCCCCGGGTGGTGGGATGCGGTGGAGCGGGGGTCCCGGCGGTGCGGGGGTCCCGGCGGTGCGGGGGTCCCGACCGGCAGCGGAGCCCCGGCGGGACGCGGCGTTTCGGGCGGGCTGGCAGAAGGGAGGGAAGGCAAACCCGCGCCCTCCCTCCTCGACGATAAAACGAAACCCAAACAAAACCCGAGCAAAACTTAAAACCAAACAAATAAAGAACAAATAACCCGCTTTTAATGTCGTCCTGATGCGAGGGGGATTCTAATACCATTTCCACATCCATTAGGCAAAGGATTTCGCATGTTCCCTCACAAAGAGTGAGCATTTTCAGCGGCTTTCCCTTAAATTAAGATGACAGGTTATCGCTGCACAGTGTTGTTAATCTTTTCCTAAAAGCTTAATGTTACTACTTAGTAGTTTACTAATAAATCAGAGAAAATATGTAATGTCATTTTGGTTTAGATATAGATGGATGACTTTGTAGTATTTGTGAAGTTGTAAAACAGGTACTGTCATGGCATTCAGCGGAAGGAGCGATACTTGCCGTGGTAGCTCTATTCCTGTCTGCCCTAGGGCCACGGAGCATTACACCATTCACATGATCAAAACCAATTCAATACTCTGTCATATATACTCCGCTAGTAACTGGCTTTCAGATGTCTTTCATGCAAGATGTATTAAGGATGGTCATTAATTTTCATATGCTTTCTGTTACTTTGATCCTATTTTTCATGATTTTAACCTTTCTTTCCCCTGAAAATATTCTGGTCGTAACCTTTTAGGAGCTGCGTTTTTTGGGTTTGTTTTTTTGTAAGCATGCATCAATGCTGTTGTCATCCTGCACTTGATTTTGCTGATGAATTCCTTCTACTTTGTGCATTTACTGCTTTCGATGCCATGACAGTCTGTTTAAATTGGTAGCTGGGATGTGACCACATCCTTCCCTTTTGTGTGCCACCAATGATGGGAGACGGTACATCTTCACGGCGACATCCTGAGAGGCAGCATAAGTGGGGGAGGGCTTGACTGGCTTTATCTTTATTGTTGGGCAGTTTTATTTTACTGCCCAGGAAACGTCTGACAAAATTGGAAGCAAACAGAGCGACGGAGGGGAAGGGACCTCGTCCCTGCAGCACGACAGGCTGCTGCTGGAGCATCTGCCACATGTCCCCCATGCACTGCTGAGGGGCTCGCCCTGAGTTTCCAGTAGCGCTACCCCCCCATCCCCTTTTACTGGTGCATCTGTCTTTACCTATGTGGAGCAGGTGTCCCTAAAAACCAGTGGTCACCAGTAACCTGCAGCACTGGGGGCCATGAGCACAGCACCCCGTCAGCGGTGCAAGGAGAGAAGGCAAGGGCTGCCTGCTGCTTTCTGCGGCGATGGGTCCTGTTCATTTGGCCCCCGGGGGTGGGAGCAAGGCCATGGGGGAAACTCACGTGGTCCTAGATTTGAAGCCGACTGACGTTTCTGAAAACTCAGGCTCTCTGGGGATGGCCTTGGGCGTGAGTTCTCCCATTGCATTGGTGTAAACCAGGAGTAACCCCATTCCAGTGAGTAGGATTAGTGTAAGAACAGTACGAGCACGAGAAAAAAACACCTGTAATACACCTGAACTGACCCTGCAGGGAAAAAAAAACCTTGGCCCATAGCGTTTGCCTTTCTGAAGGCATTTTTGCCCAGTTGCCATTGCTGCAGATGGCGAACAGCATCTTTTAGCTCTCTGCATGAGCAGCATTCTCCAGAAACACAGCGTCCCTCCGGAGAGAGGAGGTGGCCTCTAAGAGGAAGCAAGCAGAGGGGAAAATCTCCATTTCCATCCAGCCCACTGCCTGCTATTGCACAGGTTCTGACTGCAGCTGCCCCACGGAGGGGCTGCAGCCGTGCAGCGGGAAAGGGGACCAGAAATGTAGACAAGGGACCCCTGTGCCACCTCCCACCCGGCTTCCCCAGGGCAGGGGACAAGCCCCAAGGGGGGACCAGGAGCCTGTGCCTGCCCTGCCCAAGCTGGTGGATATTCCCATGCTGGGGCAAGGTGGCCCCACGTGACCCCCATGGGCACAGACCCAAGCAGGAGGACAAGGGCTGTCCCAATGCCGGGCCATCCAGGCACTGGCCATCCGGGGAGCCGGGGGCCACTTCCCCTTTACGGGAAATTTTTACAAGAAAAACCCCAGCAGCCTGTTTTGTACTAACACCAGATCCCATCTATATTCTTAGGTGCTCCTAAGGCCCCCTAATTATTGCTTCCTGGTTGGTTTTACTTCTCCTTATTAACTTAATAAGTTCTCTGACGAGCAGAAGCAACTGCACGCACCCAGGAGCCACCACCAAACGACCCTTCTCATTTAAACCAGAACTTGTGATTTTGTGCCAGTGAACTATGCATTTTTTGCTGCACAATAGATGGCAGTAGAGAAAAAAGGCTGAGATGAGACAATTTATAGTTTGGAATATGCAGCTGATTTTTTTCCCCCCTCAAATCACCGTACAGTATTTGTTGCTTTCTTCTCAACAGAGAGCTTTCCTAGAAAAGGCAGTCTGGTGCGGATGAGGCTAGATGAAATAAAAGATTCATGCATGAATAATTAACATATTGGAGGCCTCACTTGAACTTGTTGCCTTACCCAGATGAATGAGTTAACATGTTGGAGATTATTATAAAGAGGGACTATTCTGCTCCGGTAGATCAAATCAGTCAAAAATGATGAAGTATTGCCGTACATATAAATATACGCTCGGTACTTTAAAATAACCCTTCCAATAAGTATAGTCATATTGGAGTTCAGCGACGCTGACAGTCGCAGCGACATGATAAAAAAGATTTGGCGTGAGTCATTCAGTTTGACTTTTGCACCAAGAGGAGATGCGAGCCTGGGAACTTGCTCCATGTGGGCAGCCGCCAGGCGGGAGGGCAGCTCCTACCTCCCCGCTTTCCCAGCGCGGGGGGCCAGCGGAGCGGGGCCACCTCCAACTTCCATACAAAGGCTGCTGGATAAAGGCCCAGGGCTCGCCAGCTCCTCCCCGCGAACCTGGCTGCTGCCATCTGTGGGAGCTTGCCCAAGTGCTGAGGTAGATGCCAAGCTGGGTATCACCCGGTGGCCACAGGGCCCACACGGGAGCTGGCAGAGAGCGATGGAGCCTGCCATAGGCCCTGCACCGAGCAGAAAGTGCCCCTTAACTGTAAATAGCCACAGTTTACCATAGTCTTTTTAATTTAGCAAATGCTTTCCATTACTGCCTACTTCCTTGAAAGCTAATTGCCACAAAAAGGAGTCTTCCTTGTAAATCGACATCAAACTCATGCTAACCACGGGAGGGAGAGAAAATTTAATTACAAACTTTAATTCTTACCTCAGCTTTACTAATTTTTAATTGTGCCTAATAATAGTGAAAACCAAGCTGGGAAAAATGCAGGAGATTAAACTTACCGCAAAGAAATTGCTAGATTTCCTATTCAAAAGTATGCTGCGGCTTTCCTGCCTACCCACACCTCTCTCTATCCCACAGCACTAACAGTAAAATAAGGTTGGGAAAGAAAACTGTATCATCACTTTTCCGTGCCTCCTTTCAGTAAAACCTTTCCGTTGCAGGCAGCAGAGAGCTGTGACGAGGACAATGTACTTGTGCCGCACATGTTGCTTGCGGGATGCCCAGGGGGCGAAGGGATGGCAGCCGTGGGCTCTGGCCAGGGTCGGTGCTCATCAGGGAGCAGGACTTGGCAAGGCTTTTGTAAACGGAGGACGCAGCATACCCTGGTCCTAGTTGTGGCTCTCATTGCATTAATTGCATAGAAATAATTCCAGAACCAAATGATCTTTCTTTCAGCCAAAGCTCCTCTAACAGCACGGCAGCCAGCGTCCCACCGCCCAGCGTGTTACGGTGGCTGCAGCCCTGGTGCCGAGCCGCAGCAGCGCACGGTTGCTCTGGCGCCCAGCACCACGCAGGTGATGGGTCCCCTCCGCTCCAGAGTGAGCTGGAAGTGCATCGTGCCATGACATTATCCAGGACTGCTTGAAAATAAAAATAGATTGGAAGTATTTTGGAGATGTTTCTGTATATTATCTCTTGGCTGTACAGTGCTGTCAAGCAAAACATCTTCTTTCTTCAATCAGTGCATAAACACAGACCAGATATAGCAGGCCACGGAATTTGTGTGCAAAAATGCCTGATTTCTACATACAACTCAATTTTCAACAAACTGAAAGTTACTGCTAGCAGCAGCCGTGGTCAAAGCAGAGCTTTTCTTCCATCTACGGCGGTGAACCGGGGCTCACCGGCTGCCTGTGGCCGGGCTCGGGCTGCCGAGGGCCGTCAGACCCACGGCGATGTTTGAACAGCACTTTTCTATACCCAGGTCCCCCGGCTGCTCACACAGTCATAAGTTGACGCACTTCACCCACGTGCACCTTCAGTATATCGGTACTTCCCCAAATCTGGGCCACAGCAGCAGCGCAGGGATGCCGAGGGGGCCTCTTGGCCCAGGCGCTGTCTAGCTCTCCCTAAGGCTGCTCATCAGCTTTGGCGCGGGAGGCAGGAGATGCTCCCTGCCACTCCAACGCGGAGCTACAGCGGGCGCTTGCTAATGGAACCGTCCTGTTCGGCAGATAGTTAAGGGATCCGGTAAGAAAACCTTCACCTGCTAACAATATTTTTCCACTTAGATCTGTTCCTAAAGCTTATTGCCACATCAAATCCCATTATAGAAAATAAGGAAATGTTAAAATTAAGAACTAATGTTCACATGAAAGAATTTTTTTTACTATTTCCTTCAGCAAACCAATGAATGTTTAACAGTTGAAATTGCTTTGAAACAGCAATAAATTATTTCATGCATACATGCCAAATATTAAAACCAGAAGGTTTCTTAATATGAAGTCACTGGTACCGAGATTCATGTTTGCCTTTGTTAATTATCTACTTGTTTATTAGCTTAGTTTCACTGAGAAGCTGCTGATATCCCCGAGTTAAGGATTTTGGAGCTGTTCACAGGATGTAATAATACAGTTTTATTGGGTGCTTGTTGAGAAAGCTTTTTTAGTTGTTTGCACTTAAGCAGTAAAACTGCTGTTTCGCTCAGCCCGAAGCCCCCTGCACAGGTCCCCGCTGGCCCGTGCCCCCTGGGGTGGCCACAGCATCCCCCGGCATCGATGCCGAGGGAAGGCGGGATGCTGCCCTGGCACCGCAGCTCAAGCAGGTCTCTCCCTTGGGCTAAAACCAGCCTCAGCCAGGACAAGCCTGCCCTGGGGCCGCGTCCCCCAAGAGGTGCCGCTCGGAAAGTCCCACTCTGAGCAGGCAAACCCAGAGACCCAACCTTTTCTGGGGATTTAATATTTTAAATTTGGGAAGGGTTTTAATTTAATTTAATATTATTTTATTTTTTAAATCAGCAGATTGTGCGTTCTTTACACAGCAAACTGCTGTAGGCTGCGCAGATTTCCTCCGGGAGGAAAAACCAGTGGCGCAGACTCTGGGAGTGTGTTATTATTGAGCAAATCATTTTTATCACTATGATTAAGGAGTTATTCCCTCAAGCTTCACCTCCCAGTACCGGGGCACTTTCCAACTTTAAGGAAAAGAAGCTTCCAGTTGTCCTGACTGCAAGGAAAGGCTTGATATCTTCAGCTACATATGGGGTGAGAAAAAAAATGCCTCTAAATCTCACCAGTTAGCAAGACCTCGTGGTGTTCAACCTGGTCTAAGCATTCTGGAGTACTTGATGTGCTCAGTACTGCCTACATCCAGCCTGAAACTCGTCTTTCCCATCTACCAACCTGCCTGAAGCACCCGCTGCCTCGGAACGGTCCTGCCTTTCGGGTGCGTGTCCCCGCGTCGTCCGGCAGCCCCTGCAAGGAGAGGGGCGAGTCGCAGAGCAGGGGTGCTGCTACAGCAGAGGCTGCGGTGGCATTTCCAGAGCAAACCTCTGCTTGGGGGAATTTTCAAACACGACCATAAAGCTTCGGTCTGAGCCTTAAATGTGCCTTCAGACCAAGGACTGAGCCAAAGCCTATTTTCTTCAAACTCAAGCCCTCTGAAACAAAAACACCGTGGCCTTTCTTAAAGCAATACCAGCAGGAAGGGCAAGGCAGGACAGGCCTGAGCTGTGGTTTGACGCCTCCTTAGTCCGTGGGGCACAGCCAGAGGACAGCACCAGCACGGCAGGGCACATCTCCACAATTTCCAGTGGATGCAGGGCAGCCCCCACCGTCACGCTGCACCACCCCACCCCATGGCACCGCCGTGAGAAGGGCACCAGGCAGAGGGGTTAGGAAACGCACCCCGGGTGCAGGCAGGCACCCGTCACCTCCTAAACAAAAATGGGTTTTCTACTGACTATAGATAAGTCACACGATATTCAGGGCAAAAGAATTATCTTATGCTTTCCTCCTTCAAATCCAGCAAATGACCTTTCTAGGAATGTTTGTCACATTTTTTCAACGCGACCTTAGACAGTATCAGCTTCGGTTTTGAAAGCCTGCGATATTTTGAAACCCGACTTTCCCTGTTGCTGCTCAAAACCCACAGAAGTTTAACACACTGAGAATGGCACAATTAAAAAGGAAAAACTAACCCATGAAGAATAACACACACATCTGACCTACCCTGGTGTTTTTTGGAGGCAATACAGGTCCTGTGCTGCAGCCCCCCCGCAGGGTGCACACTCCTTCGGCCTGTGATAGTAACTCAGCTGCAGGTTACTAGCAGACTAAGACGTGCTTTTCCAGAAAGATAATCCTTTTTTGGGCATGTGTGGCAGATGGGAGTGTTAACTCATAGTGCTAGGAGTTAACCTGATTGTATTATAATGTGATAGCTCCACAGCTAATGCCCATCAGCACTGTGGGCCATTTACTTTATCATAAAATAAAATTAATTGAGTGAAAATAAATTGCAGAGGGATACAGAAGAATTTGAGACCATATACATGAAATACACGATAGCTCGAGTCTCCTGTGACACTTATCTTCATTAGGGAGGAAACAATTATTATTAATTCTCTCTTTAAAAATAAATATCCTGAAACTCACAACAAGATTTACCACAGGGGCTGCCGATGCTGATATGGCTACATGAGCACTAACATTTCTTTTCCTTTGAAGAAGGACTTTCAGACTCAGCAAAATGTTAGGGCAAGGCTGGCTGCCGGCCCCCACGTCCCGCGGAAGCCTGCCCAGAGCCCACGGGGCGCGGGGAGGGGGACACGGGGGGCCCCGGTGCTGCTGTGGGAGCAGCACAGAATTTTTCCCCATCCAGGTGAGCAGCCAGGAGCTGCCGGCAGCTAGAGTTAGCTGATGGGCTGCAATATTTCTAATGGAGAATGTTTATTTGAGTGCATGTGTGCATTTGCCAAGTATAGCGAGGTAATGACATTGAGGCTTATTGATAATACAGTTATAATTCCATGTAATGACCAACTGAGCAAAATGATACAACCATCTCTCCTTCATCTATTATGCTCCTGTCCACAGAGACTTCTCAGTTAAGGGCTGTTTATTTCTGCAGCAAGACATAGACCAGATATGCAGAATATAAACCTTCCTATTAGGACTCACTAGTATACTTTTTTCCCTTCCAAGTCATTTAACAGCACATAATTTCGGGGATCAGCTTTCTGTGTGGTGAGCTTGGAGTCAGAAACGCAGCTGTGAGTGCAGCACTGAGCGAGAGGCGACAACCCTGCCCGGTCCTGGCCGCAGACACCTCCTGCGCTCCCACGCGAGAGCAGCTTTTATTTGTTTTCTTCCAGAGCAGTCACAAATTCCCATGCGAGGATTCCCACCTGTGTTAGTGATGGCGTTCCACAGGTCACCATTAGTTAGCTTCCCTAAAAACCAAGATTTTTTTCTTTTCTTTTCCTTTTTTTTTTTTTTTTTTGACATCTGTATACGGGCAGTCCCTCAAGCTGCCTGGTGTTGAGGAGCAGCATGTGGGCAGCCCTTTCTAGCACAGCCACACGCAGGCATCAATGGACGTGCCAAGAGCACTGCTCCTGACACGGCCACCCCAGTCCCTGCCAGGTCTTGCCCTGGACCCCTTCTATGCCTTTGGCGGGGCTGGGGAGAGACCCCCAGGCTGCTTCCCCAGCCCGCAGCCCCAGCCACAACTCTGGCTTCAACTTTTACAGATCCGCGCTAAAATTCACATCTACTCACAGCAAACCCCACCAGCAGCTTCTGCATTTGCTGAGCAGCACCTGCAGGTGCACGAGTGTGAGGTTTCACTCACAAAACTGCCCTGCCAAGTCACCCCTAACGCCTCCTCCTTCGTTTAACTGGCACCAGGCACAGATCCCACCACGGGATGTCACCCACAGCTGACATCTCCAGCCTGGCTGCTGAGAGGCTGGGCAGTAATAAACCTCCGAAGCACTGGGTGGGCAGGAGGGACCCTTTAAACTCACAGGCGTTTTACTTCGTTATTGAAGACTCCATGTGCCTTTTACATTATGAGTTTTGTTCCTGGCTCTCAGATCTCTGTACCGCTCAAGGTTAATTGGATATACTTAATAGAAATAGCCATGTTTGAAAGAGTTGCGTGCATCTGCCTCCCTATTTATAGGATGGGATAACCCTCAAGCGCTTGACCAGCGCGTAATGGCTCCAGGTAGCGAGAATTTGAAATCAGATTATATCCCCCAGCAATTTCGTTAGCGCTGCCCCAGGACTGGGGGCGCAGGTAGCCGTTATTGGGTTGCAGTGTGAGGTGAACGCTCGGTAGCAGCCGCAGTCTTCGGGCACTGCTCTGGACATGCAGGAAGACAGATAAGATGCAAGGGATGTGGTTTAATTAGGCCACAACTTTATTAAGTTAACTCATCTGGGATCTAGCCAGCACAATTCCTTCTGTAATCACTCCCACATGGTGGAGGGTTGCCATCAGCCCTCCTGCTCCCCCCAGCTGGTAACCAGTCCTGCACTGGGACTCTGCCACCCATCGCATGTACAAGGGCTAGGTCTTCGTTTTACAAGGGAAGAGGCACCATCACTGCCACGGATGGCAAACCCGGCACCGGCTCAGCTCGGCAGTGGTGCATCCCACTTTGCTTCCACAAGGACGGCCAGCAGCACGGTGCCTGTCCCTCTGCCACCGGCCCCGGGGGCCGCGACAGCCCAAAGATGCTGCTGGCACAGGGCAACAGTGCGCTGGGATAAATGACCCCTAAGATGCAAAGAAGAATTAGCATCATGTCCTGGAATATAATTTAAAAAAAAAAAAAGTAAGTCTCTTTTAACCCTGTAGGAAGAATGCAACAGCCAAGGTCTATTTTAGTGAGGGAGATTGTTTCTGAGGGAGAATAGAGCTAGGCTTCTTCCAGCTATTGTCCGCAGCATTGCACAGCGGCCAACAGGTTTTTTTTTCCTCCTGATGAAACGCAGGCTACCTTCCTGCATTAGAACATTTTGGTGACTTTAATTACCCAGTTGTGTGCGTTTGGGGCAGAGAGAGAGAGGCGAGCCCGAATGCAGAACAGACATTGCTTTGCTCTGCCAAGTCCAGCGCTGGTCACCGAACTGCAGCGAGGGGCTCTTCCCCTCTGCCTGCACTCATGCTCGCACCTTTCCACCAACACGGCCCAGCCAAGCCGTGTCACTCGTGCCTTGATGCAGAAATATTGCCTGCACATGGGTCAGGGGCAGACAACTTTTCTTCTCTCTATGGGGTGAGCATGCTGTTTTCCTGACCAAAAGTCAACACAAAAAGCATCCTCCGAGGGCTGTCTCCAGCCCGTGGCTGGGCTCCATGTGCCGGGCAGGACTGTGCTCCCCAGCCAGGGTGGCATCGCATGGCTGGCAGGCAATGTAGCCTGCATACGCTGGCATGGTGCATGGTGCAATGTTTCCACAGCGTAAATTGAACTAATAACGTTTGTTGTGCCATGGATGCTCCTTTTCTCTACAAAACATCAGGGGTCAGAGGAAAAGGGCATCATCTGTTGCATGACTTTGTTGTTATATGCTCATTGCACTGGAAGTGGCAGCATCGTGCCCAGGATCCACCGCAGCGCCACGTGTGAGGCTGTACCACTCTGTAACTGTGGCTATTCCTTCTGCTACATGACCCTTGTTCTTTGCTTTTCCCATACACAGCATTATGACTTTTTTTTTTTTAAATCTTCCAGATTATTGTAAGCCTTTATTTGGCTGCTGCAACCCAAGGTCTTAATCAAGCTCAAGGCTAAATTATGCTGGAAATCCCCTAAGGGAACAGAGGTAATGCCAAGCTGTGGGCTCCCAGCCGGGGCCCAGTCTCTGACTCAGCAGCTGTGTGGCATTGTTTATTTTAAGCTCTATATGTATGCGTACGTATACAGAGAGAGCTCAAGCATGTGCATGAGAGAAACCCCGGGACAGTCAGCAGCCCCGTCTCAGCACTGATGCTGAAGCTGCTGTTGCTGGAGTGGCCATGGCGTGCCCGTGTTTTGTCACTTCAGTGTTTCAGCAGAGTGGAAACGTGTTTTTCCTGGCATATCAAAACCTTGCTCTGTTTTCGCTCTGTCTCCTCCTGGGGGGCTGACTCTGGGTCCCTGCCACACCAGCGGGAGTCATGAACCTCTGAGAAAGTCTGTCCCCCAAACCCAGCCCTTTGGGAAAGGGGCTGTCTCCCACCTCTCCCCTCGGACCTTGTGCTTTGAAGGACACGGAAGAAATCTCCGACCAGGGGCAAGCCCCGGCAGCGGCACACTGTGCTCTCACTCCCCAAGGCCCATGCAGAGTTGTTTTCTCCCAACTGTTTCATGTCTTCCTGAGCTCCTTCCCACCCCTGACACAAAGCCAAGCCCTGGCGGTCACTTAGCTGTTGCCCATATTTTCTCTGTACAAACACAGTTAACACACCTGTGACATTTCTTAGGTGACGCAAGGCTTCCTCCAACAGAAGAACCGTATCATGTTCTTTTTGCTGATGAATGAGAGTAACTTCTGAGGAGCCCAGAAACCCCCAGATCTCTGACGGCTCCAGCACTGAGCCTGCCAAGGGGCCGGAGGAGACAGTGTCCGTGTTCACCCACTTATGCTTTCCCACCAAGGACAATTCGAGGTGACAGGTGAAGCGGAGGACCTCGCACCCCTTCCACTTGGAGCAGGCTGATGCCACAGATGGGCAGTGAAGCCCAGGGATGCAGCAGCCACTGCTCCCCCATGTTTCTTCACTTGCTAACCACACATCCACCTTCTCAACACCACACCTAACACAACATGGCTGTCATCACTCATTGACATAGCACCATGTACACACAAAACCAGTAAAACCCAAAAGGTCAGCACCAATACGCCTTCAGTCTGCAAGACTATCATCCACCAGGTTTGATAATCCAAACACACACCTTCATCAAGGGACAGTAGAAATTTAAGTGATAGTCTTGAACCTGAGGCACAGCCACTGTGCTTTTGACAATAGCTTTTCTTCCACACTATAAATACACATTTAGGGACACAGAGTCCAAAAAAACCAACGAGGTTTTGCAGTTTTACCCAGTTATTAGCACCTTCTGTGACTTTGTTCACAGACCCTACTTTAAAGCAAAGGCAAACGGAGTGGTTTGAAGTTGCACACATTTCTAAAGGCCAAAATGTGCATCATGCATTGATTTGAAAGATTTATGGTTCTATTTTGCCCTCAGACAAGAAGAGCTGAACGCCATGCATCTGGGGACTTTAACCACAACAAAATTCCTTTACCCCTCCCAACCCCAAGGTCTTCCCAGGATTTGAGTACCAGAGGATCTTATAACCTTTTCCCCCTTGCTCAGCTAGAAAGTGAAAGCAAGAAATTGCATTTAATTTGATTACAGAAGTTCTTTTCAGGATGAGCAGTAAAGATGTGCTCTTGCACTCGCTCTCCAGGAACATTATCTCACCTTCAGCCTGGGACCAAACCCAACCGCACAAAGTTTCCCTTAGAACCGTTCCTGTTCCAAGTGCCTTTCTAAATCAGCTTGCTTGACAAGTACCCAAAGTCACACTACGAGGTTACTAGACCGTTGGTTATAAACTACCTAGAATTTACCCTTCATCCAGACAATCCTTGGCATTAGTGCACCGATCTAGTTATGTTAAGTAGATGTTTATTTCTGTCAAAGATACTTGGGTTTCATAACGGGATTGAATCTGAGAAAACCCATGACTCCTCCTCCTTTTTTTTTTTTTCCTTCCCTTTTTTAATGGTACATACCAGCATTTTCCAGATTCCATGGCTGCTGTGCTTATACAGAGCCAATGATGTCTGCTCACACTGTGGACCACTCTTCCAACCAAGCACTTGTCTCTAACCTGAGCTCCACTTCTCTGCTGGTGGGAAGCATCCTGGGAATGTCCCCTAAGCCACTACTGGGCAAAGCCAAACTGGTTTAACAGCTACCAGAGGCTGTTCAAGCTAACCTGACACTGAAACAGGGCTCACATCCCAGAAACAAAGCTATGGGACAGACAACTTTCAGCAGAGCGTTGGAGGCTTCTCCACCTCAGACGGCTCTGCCAGATCAACACCTCCCCATGAAGGGCAAATTTTATTGCCACCTTCCAATCTGCCCCTGCTTTACACTGACTCCATTGATAGACATGGCGCAATTAAGCAACAGGGTATTTTTATGTTGTGAAGACCTGTCAATAGAAACAATCAGCTCTAATTTTAATATATATGCTGCGTATCTCTGCTTGCTGAAGTCAACAATGTCACAAGAGATAAGCAGCATTACCCCATGTCATCCCGCCCGATCCCCAGGACATCCAGTTGCTTGTGCAACTAACGTGGGATCTCGGGGCACCCCAGGCACAATGTGGTTATACTCCAGGCATCACCGAGCCCCAGCCATCTCCTGTACTGCAGGCCAGTCCCTGCACTCTCAGACCAGATCTAACAAGTTCTTATTCTTCAGCTGAAAGCAGCTGAGATGGAGGAGAGCAGGGAGGCAAAGGCTGTGCTGCCCGGCAGCACAAATACTTAAGGCGCTCAAGGAACATCACCGCTTCTTGATCCTGAGCATGTTTCCACCCAAATCTTTCCTGAGGGTTATTTCTTCTCTGCTGTCCCACTGCTAACTCCTGTCTCTTCCCCCAGATAAAGACTTCCCTGATCTTTTGTCTGCTACCCCTCTTTGGGTTTGCTGCTCGTAGAAGCAAATACAGCTGATATCCCAAGGATATACCTACTGCTGTCTCTAAGGGAAAAACTCGTGTTTAACCAGAAAGCGGAGACATCAGGACAAGGACAGAAATTACACTCCTACTTGTAGCATCACTTCCTTTTATGTAGCACAGAGAGTCAGGGATACCTCTTGCACCACACACATTTGATCCCCAAGTACACAATTTTCCTCTGTAGTACAACTACTACAATATTACAACCCAAGGCAAGATGACACTAATACCACATGTGATATCCACAAAAGCACACAGTCCCCTCTTATAACTCAGTCTGTTCCACACACAGTTAACATTCCCTTGTATTTATGTGGCTTGTATATTTCCCTTCTGTGGCCCTCAAATATGAGTCTTCTTCTCTTACAGTAATGAAACATTTGCTGAGAGGAAAATTAACCTTTCTCGCCGAGCAATTGGTGTTGCCCAGCTCTCCCAGACCACACACACACACTGAGCGAGGAGAACGTGCTGGGGCCTGCAAAGGTTGACAAAGGGGCACATGTCAGCTACAAGAACACTTAGAAGATCAAGATCTTGGAAGATAAGGTCTCAACACATCTGCTTACAACTATTTTTTCTATAACGCACGCGTCCATGTGGCCAATTTCAACTTGAGATGCATGGCTTCCAAAGTAGAGGGAAAGAGGAACAAATGCTGTGTTGGCTTTGGTCAGCGTTGGCACTCACCCGCCCCCAGTGCCAAGACACACGCCACGTGTCCAGGCCCCTCCTTCCACCTTCCTCTTGCAGCTACTGATGGCATATCAGCAGCTTGTCATTATGTAGGGATTTAATCTCAGCTGGCTATTTTATAGCCCTCGCTTTGTCCCATCTCTAAAATTAACATCTAGCATTAACATTTTTGAACGTGACTTTAAAGCTTTCAGGCAAATATAAGCAGAGATAGACCCATATAAAATACGTTTCCTTGGCATGCCGACAAGCCTTCCGAAATGGCAGGCATGAAGGCTGCCTCTCTTCATGGGGTACAGTGCATGCTTTGGAACTGTTTGATAGTTTTAAAATATTTCTGATGCAACGAGTCGTAATGCTTTCCAGATGTGTACATGGAGTGCAAAAGGTAACAGCACAGACACTTCACTGTTCTACCTCTCGCCCCCTTTCTGCCTGGACTAGAAGAAACAGTCCCATCTTATCTCTAGTTTACTAGTAAATACGAGTTACTCGCTTCCCACCCCCATACTGAACTGAAAATGTTGTTAAACATACCATAAACAAAACTTATGAACATTTTTTTTTATATGATTAAAATGGTCATAACTATCTGATGTTTCTTGCTGATTGAATCTGCCACTTCCATTTACTAGGAAAATAAATAACACATGTTTGCTGTCTTTCTAAAAGGTTCCTATTTATTCTGTGGTCATTTCCCACTTATGATATTTCCAGCTTAATTTCATAAAACAGCTTTTACATGGCTAAAAAAAAAAAAAAGTCTCTTATTGTACATTGTCTTCAAAATATTTTGCCTTTGAGCTGTGGGCTTTTATTTGTAGGAACAACCAACCACCCTGTTTGTGAGGCCTGTATTCCTCCAAATTAAAAAGAGAAACAGCTGTATGTCTTATAAACGTCTGCAGAGCTCCGATGAGATATTGTTGAATTGTTTGCTTCCCTATCTTCCCACAGGACATGCTTCCTAAATCCACTGCACGAGAGAAAAACATAGGTAAAAGCCAAACAAATGTTCCCCTCTGGGCACATGCTTGTAGGCACAAGTCATCCATCCATCTCCAGCAGAGTGTTTACAGCTACTTTTTGGGATTTACGGGATGTAAATATGAACACCGATTGTTTGATAAGAAGTGATGGACCACCAGACAAGTTGATTCAATTTTCTGAGCAAGGGCTGCAGCACCTAATTTGTCAGTCATCGACATAACACTAATTACAGCCCACTCTTGGCATTTTATTGCAAGGCATTTTCCTTCAAGCCTCAAGCTGCTAGATTCAAGGGATTCCTTGAACATCTCCTTCTCGCATTCATTGACCTCTCCAGTTGTACAGGTGGTGTGAAACAGGGTTGCTTTTAAATTACTTGGTAGCAGAGCTACGAGGAATGACTTTGAGCACAGGAGGGACTGAAAACTCAAGTCTCTGGACAGCAAAAGCCAAATTAAGACAGATTGATGTCTGGTTTTGCTGAGAAGAACAACAACAACAAAAATCAGAGCTGAGTTTTGCAGCCTACCTCACACCCCACGAGTGCTTCAGGTGGGTCTTCTTTCGCTGGCTGCTAACAAACACCCACCGTGTGCTCGGGCCTCTCTGGGTCCCACAGGGCACTCGTGGGGGCCGATGGCTGGTCCCATCTCCCAGTGCGGGATGTGAGCTGCATCCCAGCACACCAACCCTCACACACACCTACCTTGTGCAGAGTTGTCGATTTTACAAGATGGGCTGTGTTGTGCTCGCACATAATGATGAGCAGATTTGAGCCCTAAATCTGGAGAGCTCAACAGCTGCCCCCAAGTCAAACAGGAACAGAGACAATGCATAACTGAAATGGCAAGTCATGGGATAATTAAATTATTTGTGACAGTAAACCAAAATAGAAAGAAACAAAAAAACTAAAACAAACAAACAAACCAGACACAGAGCCATATGCTCCCCTGTGCTGCACGCCGCAGAGCAAAGAGAGTCCTTGCAACACAGCGCAGAGACCCCACACCCCCCGCCCGGTGGCTGCACCCAACGAGAGCCCCCACAATGCATCAGGATGGAGGCGAGGCGCAGTTTGGGCACATGCAGGCTGGAGCCGCTGGTGGGCCACTCCGTCCCACGCACGTGTGGAGATGGGTGACGGCTTGTGGCTGCGGCTGTGCCCGTCCCTGTGGCCAGGCATCGCTCCGGCAAGCAGCGCTGCAACTCCAGGCTGCTGCAGCCTTCACCCATGCAAAGCTTTGGTTGGGGAGGATGCTGCCACCTGCTTCCTTAAAACAACTCTGAAGATAAAAGGCAATGAAAACACTCTTTTCTCATAGCAGTACAGGGGACCCAGGGTAATACAGGTGAATTCCTTCGTAATGACCCATCTGCTAGGTGTGCTGTGATGGCTCGGCTGCCAAAGCTCCACTATTAATTTTCTCCATGGGCCCAGAACAGTGCTGTGCCTTTTCTCTTGTCAGGCCGACATCTGGAGCACAGGACTCTGCTCCCAGGAGCACCGATTCCCCTGTCTCACCTCTGGTTAATGGCTGTATGGGCCTCGATACAGCCGTGCTGGCCGGCAGCTGCTGTGTGACTGCCCTGCCGGGTAGAACATCACACATCTCATCTCTGGTCCCACTCCAGAGAAGGCTGAGGCCTCTGCAATGTGCTTTTTCCTGAGTGACAGACACCGCTCCGCAGCAAGTGATTAATGCTAGCAGATGGTAAAAGTCCAAAAAGTCAGGAAAAAAGGTTCCTAGGATCTCTTAAATGAACTAGATTAAATGGGGGGGTGTGCGTGTATGTGTGTGGAAATAAGTGCTAAACTCACAGTTAAACCCCAATTAACAAACCAAACTTTTGCAGCCAATCCAAAACCTGTCCATAGTTTCTGTGGGTGGATCCTTGAGAAATTTTCAGTAGGCAGCAGTTAGCCCCCATGAGCAGTGTGCAGGACAGGATCGGCAGCTGCGTTTGTGTCAGTCCCACCGCAGCAAAGAGTCACTCCATTTTTCCTACCCATGACCTACACCTGCGATAACCCACAGCTGGGCATAAGCCCTGTCCTTTAAATAAGCCTTTGAGGAAAACACACACAAGTCTGTGAAGAGGGTTATTGGGGAGCAAAGGGCAGGCTGGGGAGGCTGCAAAGGCAACTGGCCACAGGGCGAGGTGCTCTGGTGACCGCGCTCCCATCAGCGGCACTTGCGGCCGCCAGGACACAGGTTCCGCTTTGCTCCTGTGTGCCTGCATGTGCGGTTTCCTTTTTAAAACTGATAACTTGCAGAGTAGGAATATGGAAATATGGTAATGTTTATAGGCAACAGCAGTCTCCACCTTCAGATGTTAATTATACATTAGAACTGGACAAATTATTCATCAGGAACAGTTCGGTCTCAAGGGAAAGAAAACAGTTTTCTCCTCTAAATACTGCAACCAAAAGCCTTTGTCAGGGCACTTAAAATATATAGAGTGGATTTGTGTATACATGCTTTACAGCACGGCTATGTTTAATGAACAGCTTGATCTGTAGACTAACTCAACAGTTAACGTATGTGTCCAACTTTCCTTGTCTATAAACTGCTCAGAATTATTCGGATACATTATTCTTCCTAGCATGTTACCTCTGCCATGCTGGATTTGCAGCCTTTGGCTCCAGCTTGTGTGCCTGGACCTACCCCTGCCTAGAAGTAAAATTGCCCAAGAGCCGGGTTCCCGTGTGCCAGGCAAGAATTGCTGGTCTCTGCCCCCCCTAAGACGAGCATTTGTCATAGAATGTCTTCAGACATGTGGAAAAACTCCTCAAAAAACACTGCCTGCTAATAAGTCACCATATTTTATGGCAGCTCAGGTTTCTTAAGCGTGCTCAGAAGTATTTGTCCCACCACCAGTGGCTGAACCCCGGGCGGCCCAGGGAAGCTGCAGCCATCCCATCCTTCCTGCAGCCAAACCCCTCCCCACGCTGCCCACACAGGCGCAAACCTCAGACATTTCGCTCCTATTCTTTGACTGGGTTTCCATGAGTGCTGAAATCCCGTTTTCACTATGCGGCGCCCCCAGAATTTTTTTTTTTTTTTTCATGTGAAAAAATTACTGCTTCCACTAAGCTTTGTGGATTTTAGGAAGACATGGCCCTCGTATGTAATTTGGTTGATGCTTTGAGAAAAGAAGGGGTGGGAAAGCAAACTAACACCAAAACTTTGGAAGGGAATTTTTCATGAATTAAATTTAAAGAAAAGAAAAAAAAAAAAAACCCCAAACACAACACTAAAATAGAATGGAGTTAGATATTTACAGCTTAATGTTTTTTTAAGTCAGCAGAACAAAACTCTGGTTTTCCTTATTGACTGTTAACCACAATAACATAAGACTTGCTCAATTTCATCTTTGTTCCTTTAATATTGGGAATTTCTTTTTTATTTTATTGACGAGGAAACATCCAGTTTTCTGGCTGGAGCCTATTATGTAAAGAAAGCATAAAAGGACTCATTACTTTTTAACTACTAGCAGGGAAGCAAACGGAATAACTGTATTATTTTCGGTGAGTTCAGCAGCTGTTAGCATTAGTATTTCAAACACCCCATTTATAGTATCCCATCTTCCAGACTCTTTGAAATAACACAAATATAGGATCTGACGACTACGTCACACACACGTGGATGCATGGGGGTTGGTGGACGTTACAAACGATGCATTTGCTAATACACAATGGATTGCAGCGCATCCTCCTTCAATTAACGGGCAACATGCTTTATAGCACAAGAGCTGGGATTCAAAGGCTTGGTTGTGAGCTCGGAGCGGTTCTCCAGGCGCTAGCCCGGTTGCAGCGGGACCCAAGGCAGCCAAGCCGGTGGGGTGTGTGCCGGCCACTGCAGCTGTGCCACGCCAGCAGGTCCTGGGGCCTGGCCATGAGACCCCCCCCACCCAAACCACCTGGCTTCCCCCATGGCCCCAGCTCCCCAGGGAAAGAGTGCTTGGGAGAAGGAAACCAGACAAATAACAGGGATGCTTGGGGAGATGGGGACGTGTCCTCCCCTCCCTCCTCAAACAGAAATCCTACTCCCAACACATCTCTCTGCGGCAGCTCTTTTTTCAGAGGCTGTCTAAATATTACATGGGTTTAGAATACAAAATTCATTTTTTTGGGGGTAGATGTTGGGTTGGTTTTTTTTTGGACTCACACAGTAATTAAACCAGTGGGTTAAACAGCGAAAGAGAGAATCTGCCTCGGGGCTGAGGGCTGTGGAATACCATCCCCACCAGAGACTAAACACTGCAAACCACTTTGCTGGTAATGGATGGGCATTTTAAAGGAGGCAAATGATAAACAGCGATGGAGCGTAATTGGCGCTGTTTGTTGTGCGCTCGCTGATGAAATGCCAGCAAAACTGAGTCCCTTCAAAATGACATGTTTATGTGACATCAAAGAGGCTGAGCTGACTTTACATTATATCTGTGACAAATGTATATATTGGATCACTGTTTGCCATTTAGACCTTCTCTGATTACTTCTCATTGTAAAGAGAAACATTTGCGATTCTGCTCACTTGGTAAATCTGTAGAGTGACTTGTTAGCAACACATGCAGGGAAAGTTGTTGAAAAGCCCTTCTGGGCCTACCGTAGTAAATATGTATTCACACACCCGATAATGTGCTGCCGCTTGTTGCCTGAAAGACGAATGCAGACAGAGAGGCACACGCAGTAGTGCTTCAACACGTGCTCCTAGCCAAGTATTTGCACTTCAGGCATTAAACCCAAGCTTCCTCCTCCTCCCCGGACCCTTGTGTGACCCCGCTTCGTGCGCTTCTCGCCATCAGACACCACGGAGGTCCGCTTTGCTGTGGCAGCCCCGGGAAGCAGGGCTCGCACGGGCTGCCCGGCTGAAATATTACGATTAAATTGTCCTGGGGGATGGAAAATAAGAAAAAGTAGTGTCAGTGCCTGTGTATTGGGAAGAGACGGAAGCAGAAAGCTGCTGTCTTTCCCAAACATGTCTCTTGCCTTTATGGGGGAGAAAAAAAAAGTTTGAGGAAATATTCAGCACTGCCATGTCCTGGGAGGGCTGTTTCTTTTCCCCAAACCCAGCAGCCCGCGCCCTGGCAGCGCAGTGGGACACAGCGCCCGTCAGCGGCGCAGAGGCTGCCGGCATCAGAGCCGGCACAGCTTGGTGGCAGGCTGAGGCGGCACAGGCAGAGGATCTCAGTTGTCTCAGTCCTTCAGAAACACCACTCTGCTTGTCACCAGGTCCCTTGGATACCCCTGGCTGCCTCCTGTGGTCCCTGCACACCCTGTGGCCCCACAGGGAGGTTGCCCACAGTGGCAGAGCGGGGTACCCCCAAGCGGGAGGTCCATGGGGAGCATGGGGCAGTTGGAAGCTGGCACTGTATCTGTGAAGTCACCAAACCCTTCTGGTAAAAGCCATCTTTGATGTATTTCACCACTGTCAGTCACAGTTAACACTTCTCCTGTTTACTAGCAAGCAGGTAACATGTCGGCTGAAGGGAGTGTGCTGCCATGGGGATACTCGAGCATCTGCTTCGCCAGGAAAGCTAACAGCTCCCGTGAAGCGAGGGAGCAGGGTGCGGGGAAAAAGCACTTCATCAACTGCTAATTCCTGCCCCAACCTCCCGGGATAACGGCTCCTGCCAGGCTGACAGCTTTGGGTGCCCCACAGAGAGCAAACACACAGGCAACTGCTCTCCATCTTCCTCACCCCCAAAAGACCCCGTCCATCAGCCCTGGCTAAGGAAAGCCTTGGAAGATGCTGCCCGAAGCATTCCCAGCAATGCTGCAGGCAAGGGTACCATAGGGGCCACCAGAGGACAAACCTCGGGCAAAATCTGTCCCAGTCTGATGAGGAGGCAAGGGGAGGAGAGAGAGCTCAGTTGCCTGCACCCTCACCGGCTCGGGAGCAGTTAGTGCTCGCAGGGTTCTCATCCCCAGGCTTGCGGGATGAAGGGAATGGAGCAGTGATTGCTTCATGCTGGGGCCAGATTGAGAAGCAGCTTTCTGCTCAGGACAAGCCAAAGGGGAGAGACTGGCCATGGAAACCCAAGCACATTTCATCATTAGCTGAGCACCAGCAGACCTGGAGCCCTCAAATCAATTTTAAAAACAAACAAATAAAAACCTGTGACACGGGTAACAGCCTTGCACTGCTCACCGCTTCACGTGCAAACTGTGGGACAGCAGGTTTTGAGACCAAGAACAACACAGCCACTTTGGAAAGGAACGGCATGCCCCTCGCCCAAGGGACCCAGACCTGCCTGGGACACGGGCAGGGCTGCAGCCCCACAGCAGCTCCCTCACCCTCAGCACAGGGCAGGCAGCTAACAGCAGCTGAACGCACCACAAAGCTTCCCCCCTGCCTCTGTGGGTCGATACGTAAATAGAGAAAAGATTTTCAACCTGCTTCCCATTACTTCTGTTATGTTTTAGCCTTCCTTTCCTCCCTGCCCCTGCCAGCCCCAGCCGTTTGCCCGGCGGGCAGCGAGCAGGGCTGGCTGCTGTCACCCACCCGCCCGCCACCGCTTTTCTGCTCTCGCAACAGGCAGCGGCTCCGCTGTCCTCCGAGAGGGCAGGGGCTGTTGGGACACAGAAGTCCCAGCCTCAAGGGCTGTAACAGCCTCTTCCCACTACCCGGCCACCTTCTAGGTTTTGTTTCAAACTTGTTAGCCTTTTTTTTTTTTTTTTTTAAAAAAAAAAAAAAGCATGTTTATGATTATCATACTGGAGGAATGCACTAAATACATAGCATAACTGGAGGAAGGAATTATTGCTGGGGGAATGTATAACATGTGTGCGCAGAGCTCTGTAATGCTATCCCCATCTCATTGATAAACTTGGGCAGATTTTAGAGGCAGATATATTTGTAAATATTGCAGGAAGCGGATGGTCTTCAAGCTGATGCCCAGAGAAAGGCAGCCCGCACCCCAGCATTAGTGTCCCCCATGCAGGGCGGCCACACTGCCCCTTGGTCGCAGAGAGGGGAGGCAGCATCTCTCCCACCAGCCCACCACCCATATTGACACCACATTCACCTGGGGGGAGGTTTAACCACTAGAGAAAGATTCTTGTGTCCCTCACATTAAAGCAGAGGTCTATTTTTGTCTCTCTTTACAGATATACCCTCGTTGCAGCCAGTGGGACTCACAAAACTTCATTTGTTCCAGGGAAGAAATGAGATGTCTGGCACCGGGCATTTTCTGCATTTCACTTGCTGGAGATGCAATTTGCATGGATAAGGAGGACTGAAGCTTAATTTATTCTTAAACCAATGCTGTAGCAGCAGCACCACCCTGCCGCCCCTGCACAGGTGAGAGCCTGAAGCCCCAGCTGTGCTCTGGCTCACCCATCATCACCAGCCTTCCTGCAGGTCCTCCCTGGACCTGCTCCAGGAGTGCTTCCCCTGGCCACACCTGCGCCCCGTGGGCTACAAACCACTGGCTCACGACACCCCTGGTGCAAGCCATCCTGCCGCTGGCAGAGCTTGCAACAGGGCCCAACACTGAGGCCATCATCACCCTGATGGAGGCCAGACCTTGGTTTTCTATTTGTTAGACATCACCTTTTCTCCTAGCCCATAGCACCGCGTAACATGGAGTTGCAGCATCACCACCCACAAGCAGCCACCAAAGATGAAGCTCCAGGCTTTCGTGCAAAGTTTGCACAAGGGTAAACACATACAGGGCCCAGAGCAGATGTGGTAGTCACTGCAGGCACACCTGGGCAGAGGAGATGACTTTGCCCTCGTCACCCGCACGCATCAGGTTGGGAAAGTTGTGCCATCCTGGGAGCCATGATGCTCCTGCAGCTCCAGCACTCCTCCTGGGCCACTCCGTGCCAGCAGCACCCTGCACCCAGCCTGTCCACATCCCCAGGGAAGACGGTGCACTCCCAAACACGCTCCTGCCTTCTTGCCTCTGCAGGGGACCACCAGATTTGGCCTAATGATCATGTTTACTGATGGGTTACAAATAATTGCGCATGTTGATATGCGATTGTTAATATGTCTGTTGATATTGATTAAATAAGGAGTAAGATGTTTCCCTTTTCTTTGGCATGGCACTTTGCCTGTTTGATTCTGGCTCGCGCCAGCGCTGAGCAGCCGGAGCGACTGCCAGCAGCGCTTGGCCATGCCTGCGCCGAGGCACCAATCGGCAGAGGCTTCAGAAAATGGTCCCACATTGGATTTCACAGAGCGAGCTGGGCCGGCTCAGGAAGCGCATCAGGCCTCTTGAGTCCTGCTGGGAGAAGCATTTCAGAGTGAAGCATTTTTCTGGGATGAGGAATGTTTTGCTAAACTTTGAGTTCTTCTCCCCAGACAAAACAGGGATGCGATGCCTCCCACTGGCACCTCATTTTCTATGTTAGCTCACACCAAAGGCTACAGTTCCCAAAAAACCACTTTCCTTCCTGGCATGTCATCCCAGGCATGAACATGAGCTGCCCTGCCCCGTGCCTGGGAGTCAGCAGAGACCCCTGCCAGCCCCAGTGCTGGCCACAGCCAGGACATCAACATCAGCAGTGTCTCTGGCACCCGCTACTGCGGGACCCTGCCCACACCACCGACAGGTGGCTTTGCCCGGGCTGGGCCAGCAGACCCTTTTGCCTATGGGAATGGTGTTTCGGCACATTTAGTCATTCAGCAGCAGCACTTTCCAAAGACCTATCTGGATTCAGGAGTGCAGACGGTTCCCCCTCCACTGCAAGCCAACCCAATGCCCTGGCCTCACCAGCCATACACACGTGCCTCATTTCAGTCCCGCAAGAGCCCTGGAGCTTCCAGGGCACTTATTGACGCAGAAAAAAAAAAGCATTTGCAGGATCAGAGCCTAACAGAAGAACAAGTACACTCAAAACACCACGTGAGCAAGCCCCATACACCTTCAGCTGGGGATGTGGGAGACGAAATGACCCTGGTATTCAATAGCATATTGTCAACTTGGTTTTCCCCCCCCCAGTCCGGTTTCATAAGGAGGCAAGTACTCAACTACAGTATTTGCTTCCCCGTCCTTTCTGGTACTACTGCACTCTGATGGCTGATTTCAGCCAAATTTTATGCTGCAGAGGAATCTCAGATGTACAAAATCCCTACGAGTCTCAAGAAAATATGTAGAGATTTGAACTACTGTTCTCTCTGAACAACAAGACTGCAATGCGAAATTACCCATGCTATTAGATACCACAGATCCTACACAGGAAAGCAACGCTATGAATACTCCAGCCACAGGAAAAGCTTTAATCATGATGAACTTAAGATAATCAAGCCATGGGAGAGAGCGCCAGAGAAGAAACGGGATTCGTAAGTTCTGCTGCTCTTGCAGCAATTTTTTTTCCCCCCTCTTAAGAACTGAATAATCAAGTGGCTCTTTTTCCAGCCTTCTGTTCACATGCTCTTTTTGGATTGTCTTTCTGTAGCTGCTTGCACACAGCGCAGAGGCTACTGGCTTTATAGTACACAGCATCCACAAGAGCCAGGGACTGAGCAGTCATCGGCAGATACTTTGGCAACCGCACAGCTGCATCCTCCAAGAGAGAGGAAAGGAGGAAGCGCTGCTGTCCCCATTAGCTCATAGCCTCAGATTTCAGCTACTGCTGCCTGCAAACAGTCGGGCATGAACCAGGAACTCAGCAACAGGCCGGACACTTCCCTGTCCGTGACAGGCACCCTGCAGCACCGAGGCGGCAGCCTGCAGTGTGTACATCCCTGATGCTGGGGGTGCAACGACACGCAGACTTCAGCAGTGTGGCGAGCAAATGTCTTTTTGACCAGAGACAAAGAGCAGTCACTGGACAATGGCAACCAAGGGCTAGCGCCAGCTGTGCTTCCACGGGAGAGGAGACCACGCCAGCAGCTTGTTGCCTCCCCTTCCCACATGGGCTGTGACTAAGGCCTCAGCAAAGCAGTAGCGGAGCTGAGCATCCCACATTTTTGATGTGTTGCCCAGATGCACAGAGAGATGGATCAGGCTGCTGGAGCTAGAGCTCAGCAGCTTCAGGGCTTACTGGACCAGGTTTTGGATAAGGCCACATGCTGACCCTGCTGCACCCAGTCACGTCACCCAAGCCCCATTTATAGCGTGAAGGAGGTGAGGAGCCCAGCGGGGTTCCCTGCCGTTCCCAGCAGCAGGTCCTGGGGGTGGGCAGCCATTCAGCAGATCACATTCCCCCCCAGAGCTGTGCCATGCTCCAAGCAGGGCAGCAATGGCAACAGGCAGAAGCTCTGGGTACAGAGGGCTGTCTGCTGAGTTTAGTAACTATGTCCTCTCCGTTGGGTTTCCTTCAGAGCGGGACAAGAAGGAAGCATTATTACTATTAATTTGTCTTGACCCCACAGAGGCAGGCAGTGCAAGGTGCAATGATGGGGGGACCTTAGCTGGGGGAGCTTCCACTTTCACACTCCATGGCAGCACTTCCTGTGACGCTGCTGATGGGCCGGGTTATCCAGCCACTTTGGCGCTCCCCATATGGCCATCCTTGTCCTTTCTGCCGTGCTGCTCCGTGCAACACAACTGCTGCCATTCCTCCTGCACATCCTTCTCTCTTCTCCACCGACACAGACCAACCAGCCAACCATTCCAGTCAACCACATCAATCCTCCCACCACTCACAGCCCTTTCGAAAGCAGTTAGGTAATAGAGATGTAATGCACAAAACACTTTTACATATTCTGATAACATCCCACTCACTTACACTCCATTGCAAGTTGTAAGCTCTTTGGAAGAGACACACCACGCTCCTGCTGCACAACACAGATGTCCCGCAGGGCACGAGCTGGCCCTACACGCTCAAACAGGGATGGAAGGCACTACCCTTCGCCTCTGGGCGAGCCGTGTAGCCCAGGGGAAACTGATGCCGGTCTAACTCAGAGCTTAGGACTCTGACTTCCCCCCCAAATTATGTCAAGCCCGCCTGAGCTGGACATGGAAACACACAACCACAGAAAGGACTGAAACACAGTGAGATCATGCATTTGATCCAGGGACAGCACTACGTGTTGCTCCTTTCTTAAGATTGTCTAGTTATCCTCAGTAAAACCACATTTCAAACGAAAAAAAAGGCAGCCTTTACAAACAATTTTAATTTAACTGTATTTTTTCCTGGTAATTTTCCTGGTCAAGAAAGTGGATGCAACAGGCTTACTACAAGTTTTTTTTTTATTCACCTCTGAACAGAGGTGGTAATGGCTTTGCAGGTGTGGAACGGCGTTTTAAAGACAAATAAGGTCTGAACCTCATGACAAAACTTAATTGGTTCCATCCACAGCTCCCCTACGCCATTGAACTCGTTGTACACCTATGTTTTATGCATAATGACTTTTCTATCTGGTATCAGACAGTAATCATTCCAGAAGGCAAAAATCTCAAAATAACCACAGTATATGCATACAGAATACATTTAAAAGAAAAATCTAAATTGACTGTTCAGACCTTCCCTCACTTGCCAGTGGATCTTCTCCAAACAGAAGGCATTCCAAGTCGGCGTAGGAAATGCTAAGATAGCATGCTTTCCATATTGTGTTATCGGAGCGTCTTCCAAAAACTCAAGCTTTCCCATACAACAAAATGTCATGAAGAAGGTTTTACTCCAGTCTGCGTATCACAGGCTGTACATACTGCTTCAGCTACTGTAACGTTGGCAAGCAAAGCTTGTAATCACTTGAAGTACAGTTTAGGAGCAGAAAAACTTTGCTTCAGAGCCACTTGCTCACACCGTCTGATTTTCATTAGGATGGGTTTGTGTGCGTGTGTTTTTTCCCCCCCAGGAACGAAGACAGAGATAAATGTCACAACGGACTTTTTAACTTTCAATGCTTTTACTGTATGGAGCCTGACTAATTGAGCTGATGTTGCATTTGTGTTGAAGGGAGGGGGAGTTTCCCAGAACCAGCCGGCCCAGCTCAACTGAGAACTGGGTCAAACCCTGGCAGCAACAACACGCTTCAGAGCGTAGCAAGCATCTTGGTTTGAAAAACAGATTTTACACCCAAATGGGTAGCTTCCCCCTTCCTTCCCATTAACGTTAAATCACTGCTCTCATCTCTGTTTTCACAAGGACAACAAGAAGCAGTTTCTGCAATTCTTCCCTCAGACACCACCACAATGAAACCATCTGAGCTGGGTTCAAATAGCACAAAAGGCAACAAGTAGCATCACTGCCAGGAAGCCAGGAATAACAACCCACCAGAGCACCGGTAAACAAACCGCCCAGCCACAGATGCACGCTCACGCTGTCTTACCCGGACAGAATCCAAATCGCTCGGCGATGTCCACCCAGCATGTCTGCTCCCGCTGCGGCAACGGCAGGTGGGCAACAGGGAACCTGGGGCAGATGGAGCCTGTTCTCAGCTGCAGAGGCCCCAGCCTAGCGGGGAAGCAGCCAGGGAGCCCTCACTGCACGTCTCCCCATGACAGCTGGGTAGAGCAGATCAGCCGTTCTCACTGCCGCACCCCTGCAGGTCAGCCCCACTCTCGGCCTCAGCCTTGTTCCTTCTAGGCCCCAGCTGTAACCAATGCAAAAAAATAAGCTCACCCAGAGGTTAACTCAGAGCACCTGGTGCCCAGGCCCTGCTGGGGTCCTGCCCAGGGGCACTGGGAAGGCTAAGCTCCGTCCCCGCAGCTGCCCCTTGAGCAAGCCCTGCACTGGCCAGGGTAGTCCAGCAGGCAGCGAGGCCCCAGCAGTGGTGAGCACCCCAAGTCGGCTCTGTGTGTCTGTGCATACAAAGATCCCTGGGTGCTTGCTAGGGTCTCAGCTAGTCCTCTGACACACCAAAACCACCATGCAGGACCATCAGGGCAGTGTGGGTGCCTGATCCTGCGGTCAGGCCTGGGCAAGAGGGAAAGGAAACATGGGTCTTTGGCACAGTGATTCAAGATAAGTTCTGAGTGAAACAAAATATGCTATAAAGGTTTTAATAAAAATCCATTTACCCAAATAAAGTCCTCGTTTTCCCTTTTTTTTTTTTTAACTGTCAAAGAATTTGACAAATTTGATCAGATCATATCGCTGAGCCGAAAGTGCGAGTTCTGGGAATGAGCTATTTGCATCACTCTAGCTCCCCACTTAGAGTTTTGGGCTTGCTACGCGCCCCCCTCTCTGCCTACTCCGCTATTACAACCCATCTGATCTCGCTTAGGGTGGAAAAACGCACTTCTGCAGGCACAGAAGTCTTCACAGCAAAAAGGCAGAGCTCTCGCCTGCAGCTCAAACAGGGCAGGCTGGGTGCCCCGCTGGGGTGGCTTGTCTCACCCCTTCTGGTCCTTCAACAGCCCCAGCCCAGCCTGTGCAGCTCCGTTGCAGGGCTCTGGAGTGCCAAGCTCCACGCAGTGCAGATGCCAGCTGCAAGCTGCATGCCTAAATGTAAGAATGTGTGCAGACACATTTACTTACAAAGGTGTGTGTGTAAAAGTTGTCTGAGCAACCGTTTGACCCCAGCTCTGATTAGACTGGATGGCACAAGGTAGATCTTTATGCTTGGTGTCCCACAGCAGTGAGTAAATACATGTTACTCCCTCCCAAAAGCGAGAGCCATGGGCATGACCTGTAGCTTGGTCAAGTCACTGTGACTACACCACAGAGGGAGGAATGGTGGCCCTCTCCTCTGCCCTGGCCCAGATGCCACCAGCTCATCACAGTTATCTCTCATCAGAAGACGCCACATGGACCTCACGCACATGTGCTGCTCACAGGCTCCAGTGCCTACCTCTGCTGGGCAGCAGCCGCTTTTCAGTAGAAACCAGAAGGCCCCACTCAGCAAGTAAATAAAAGATGCTTTTGTGAAGACCAAAGTACTGCTTTCATTTATTTATTTTCACACATTTCTGCACAACAAATGCTCTGTTGACAGGAGCAGGACCACCAGCAAGCCCTTCCCCCAAAAAAACGCCACCTTGTACACAGAGGGCACCATGTACCATAGTGGGGACTACAGCCCAAATATATATTTTTCTAGGTAAAAATAAAGCTTTAAAAGGAAGCAGAGAAGCAAAGCTCCCTGGACACAGTCTATCACTGACCACAGCAGCAGCAGCCATGGCTACTCAGTGCCCATGGAAGCAGGAGCCCACGGCTCGAACATGGCAGTGCTCCTTATCATCCGCCGGTGCTGTGGCATGAAAATGCCACCCACATCAGCCCACAGCTTTGTGGATCTGCCTGCTTTGCCTGTTAGTTAGCAGAGCAGCATGGAAACACTAGTTGTGTGATTCCTAACCGTATGAGGCTGCCCGGTTCAAGAAGGACAGGGAACTGCTGGAGAGGGTGCAGCAAAGGGTTACCAAGATGATGAGGGGACTGGAGCACCTCTCTTATGAAGAAAGGCTGGGGGATTTGGGTCTCTTCAGTCTGGAAAAAAGATGGCTAAGGGGGGACCTTCTCAACACTTACAAATACTTAAAGGGTGGGTGTCAGGAGGATGGGGCCAGGCTCTTTTCAGTGGTGCCAGGCAAAAGGACAAGTGGTAACGGGCACAAACTTGAGCATAGGAAGTTCCACCTAAACATGAGGAGGAACTTCTTTACTTTGAGGGTGGCAGAGCACTGGAACAGGCTGCCCAGAGAGGTGGTGGACTCTCCATCTCTGGAGACATTTGAAACCCTCCTGGACGTGTTCCTGTGTAACCTGCTCTGGGTGACCCTGCTCTGGCAGGGGGGTTGGACTAGGTGATCTCCAGAGGTCCCTTCCAACCCTATGATTCTATGAGTTTGGGGAGCCTGGATTGTTCCTGAGGGATAAAACCATGGGCAAGTTATTCACGTCATCTCCTGTGTGTGCTCACAGAGATGTGGACCATCAGATGTTCAGCCTGAGCCAGTTTTCAGAACTATTCTGATGCAAAACTGATTATTCTGGAGAAATGCTCGCAGTTTAGGAGGTGGTGGTAGCACTATGGTTATCAGCTCATTCTTGTTTTGAGTCCTGTTGCCCATGAAGCCAGCATGCCAGAAAAAGTGAGTTCAGCTGCTCAGGCCTGGGGTGAAAAATGAACATGTATCCTTTCAAAACCCTCAGGACAGCCTGAGATGTCCACCTCCCCTCACCAGGACTGCTGCGCTCCTGCAATGCACTGTTTGTTGCGTGTGAGATCTGACAAGTCACCCAGGCAAGAGAGAAAAGCTGGTGGTTTCATCCTGAGTCACTTCTGGTGGGAAGAAGGAAGATGGTGGTGGGGAAACAGCTGCTGGGGAGCTTCTTTCCAAGCCCAATTTGACTTTGAAGAGCAGCCTCGTACAGCTGCTCTGAGGTGAGAAGCAGCAGCAAGGAGGAGCAGGAAGAGGAGGAGAATACATATAAAGAAATGCCTTGGTGTTCTTCAGAGACTTGTTTTCCCTTAAGGAACCCAAACCAGAAAGCATTTCCATCAGCCAAGTCAGGAGTCCCATGATACTACTGAGCCTGCGTTACCCCTGCTCTGTGGAGGGTTTGCTCACTCAACTCCTCAAAAAGACATGAAAAAAGTTGTTCAAGCCATTAAAATACAGTTACTAAGTTATAGATTTCTATTTTTCCCTTTCATGACAGCCAAATACTCTCTATTAGAACAGCTTTTATTTTAAAAGGGATCAGAAAAGCAAAGACAAAAGTAAACTTCTCCAGGTGCAGCTCCATTCCCAAACATCACCAACCCAAAAAGCTTTGAAATGCACTGTAAAACAGGATTGAAATAGATACTGCATTGTTGTAAACCTGAAACATCTCATGACAATTTTGATTTTTTTTCTTTCATCTATAGTTTTCAAAAATCTTTGTAATATTACTAATAAAAATGTTTTTATAAAACCAGTTCCAACATGAAAAATCAGAACCTTCCCACCCCCATCCACGACACTGAATCCAGCAGTCTCAGCCTGCTTATAATACTCTATTTCCATAAAATATTTTCTTTTGATGAAACAGCATTTTTATGATAGAAAATTTGCAACCAGCTCCAAGTGTAAGTCAATACAGTGCAGCAAACAAGTCCAAGCTTAAGATTCAAGTTCTCATATGCTGTGCTGGCCATTGGGAAATAAAGCTTTTACTCATAGACTGAACTTTTCTGGTATGTGCTTGCTAAAATCTAATAAAGAGGAGACGCTGGAAAGCAACCGTAGGTAACTGCATTCGAGTGAAGCAGGTTGAACCTAAGCTTGTTTACCTTGGAGGGTTGTTTCATTTACAGAGAGTTTTTAGCTGAGTGGGAACACACAGCTATGGATTTGTCCAGTTCTCCAGTCCCTCCCTGGGAGCACGCTGGGTTTACCGCATCTGACAGGAAAAGTTCTCCAGCATGTCTTTGGCTACTATATTAGCGGCAAGTTTCTGACAATCAGCCTTGTGGTAACTTAATCTTTTTATGTCCAGAGACAGAACACTTACATTTGGCTTTCCATAGGAGAAGCTTTTATAAGAGGAAAAACATCTTTTTACAGCACTGTGGAAGAGCATAGGGAAAGAAAACTTTCCAAATGACCAGCATCTGTTGTGAGGTCAGCTTGGGGGAATCTGCCCAAGGTGGTGTTATTCAGAACACAGAGGCAGACAGAAAGGCAGATCTACACCTGAACACGGGTCGACTCATGTTTTTGGGGAGGGCACAGGCATTCTGGCCCTCTGCAGCTCAGAATTAATGTGCACCATCTGAGGGGTTTGTACAGTGAAAGAAATTACACAGTATGAGTATTCTCATTACTTAGCTGCGTGCCCGTGTTGGTTATTAGTACACGCACAGGATAGTTTGTCAGGGGAAGTTCATCGGGGCACCAGTTCACACTGGCGCTGTAATGGTTAATGCCTCAAACTTGCCTTGGCTGAGATCCTTCTGCTGTTTGATGGCTCAACTGAAGCTTGATGTTTATGGTGGAAATTGTCTTGATTTCTTTAGATGAGATGAGCATCCATGGAGTTTGAAAATGTGTTTTAATTAAGATTCTGCTAAATTCTACCAGACACCTACTTGGAAAACAAAGCAACTGAATAATTAACTCTGATGAGAGCAGATGCTGCTCTAATGACAACCTGTTACTGCTCAAGTGCATCATTAGTTGTTTTACTGTGTTCTTTTAATATGTCCAGAGATCCTCAGCTAATGAATATATTGGTAGCAATGCATCTAAAATAATTCCTCAATGTGGACTGTTGTAAGAAAGTAAAATAAAAAATAGCCAACAACTAAAAAAAACACCACACAAAAACCTGCTCAACTGAAATAGCATTTCTGGTGGTCTGCGTTGTGTGTGGTTGAAAGCAAACACTTCTTTAGTTATCCTTGTGGGATTATTTTAGCCATACATCAAGTGAAGCTTACAAATTGATGAGAATCTAATGATGCATTTATTTACAGATGTGCAGTTCTGTTCCCTGTTATGTTGCCGAGGGGTGAGAAGAGGGAAGGCTTTTCCTTTCTCCCATGTAATGTGCACAGTCGTGCATTTGACAAAGTGATAGAAAAATACCACCAGCATGATTTTACCCTGTTATTTCTAGCTCTCAAAAAATGAATCTATATCAGCTCCTAAAATATAGACAGAACTCTTCAAAAAATAGAAAATAGAATATTTATACTTAAATAACCTACTTTAATGACATACTGGACTTCCTGTTTTCAAAATATCTGGTAGTTTCATCTTAAAGCATGCATTATTTTTATATTAAAAACTGTGTTTTTTTTATTTTGGATTACCAGCATCAAGAAGGATTGGCCTGAACATAAAAGTAATGAGATGAAATGCATTAAAGTGAGCTAAAACATCAAATGGGAGGATCTAGTTCATACTTTTATATTTCCCTCTCTTTTTTTTTTTTCTTTTTAAATGTTGGAACTATCCCTTTTGCCTTGAAATAATTAAAAGATATGTTGAGAAATGATTAAGGTACTCTCCGAGATACTTTTCAGAGCGCATTGACCCCACCAGACAAGAGTCAAGTGGAGCCAAAGGCAGTGGAAAACTTTCTAACCCCTGGAAAGGAGCTGGAGATTGCTGGGGAATGTGCCCAGGGTCATCTCCATCAGCCCCTGGGGAGCAGCACTGCTTACCTCCAGTCCAGCTGGGTACCCGCAGTACAGCGTTTCAAGCCTCAAGACCCGTAAACCCAGCAAGAGTTCAGCAAGCAAATAATGCCAAGCCCATGCCTCGCCCCCTGCAGTCCCGCTCTGTGGGTGATGGGCCTTGCCACAGCTCCAACCCCGGAGATGCCACGGCCACTGGCAAAATCCCATTGCCCATTTTGGAGGGGTTCAGTGGCTGCTGCGACACAAACGCAGCAGAATTATTGAAGGACTCGGATAAAGATGACTTATCCCCAACACACATCACGGCTAGGTCAGACAGGAGTAAGTCAGTGCCAGGTTAAAGACTGAGCATCACCAGCATCCAAATGATGGGCTCACCAGGCCCTCCCAGGCCAGGGGGTTGCCCCAGCCAAATCCCCTCTGGCCTTGCCCTGGCAGCGTCCCTGAAACCACTGACACCATGCCTGCATGCCAGCAGTGAGGTCTGCTCCTTGCACGCACGTGGCAGCAGACAGTCCGAGGCATGCTGCCTGCTGGGATCTGCTACCTGCATTGCCAGCAGGTCACTGCCGATGTCCTGCCACACAGCGCTTTCCATGGTGACAAGCTCCTGCCTGCAGAAGAAGCCCCATGCACAGGCAGGACTGGCAGGGTCTGGCTCCCTGCAGCATGTAGCGATGCACAGGGCTGCGGTTTGCCCTCTCTGAGCCATTGCGTTACCCTTTTGCCACTAGAAACCAATGCAGCTATTACAACTTTGGTAATGCTTTCAAGCAAATTTAAACAAACAAAGAAATAACCAAACCAACCAAAAGCATATGAATATTCACACACTTTCAAGAAAGCAAGTTAGCCAACTCATTTCATCCCAGCATCTTACATTGCCATTTTAACAATACTTTACTGCAGACAAGCTAGCTGCATTCTTATTAAGGAGGGAGGGGGAAAAAAAAAAAAAACGAACAAAAACAAAACTAAAAGACTTTAACAAGTTGGCTTTCTCTTGTGACCAGCTCCTAACCGCAAAATACAAAGCTTCCCAGGTCACCTTTCCTACATAAAAGATAGGGAAGCCTTTTGAATTTATAGGGCTCACAGCTGACTGCTATGCCTTTTATGGAGACCTCTTTGGGTCTGATTAATTAGTAATTGGGGCGGGAGCTATGCACTTCAGTGACTCTTGGTGCCTTGATTGTAAATCGCAATCTGGTGCTAAATCTCAGCAGGTCACATTGCTGTTTTTGCTGTGCCCCAGTGACACAACTGATTAAATCTGTGTAAACAGTATCCTAATAGAAATGTTTTGGGGGGTTGGAGGGCTGCCTTCAGTTCAGAAGAACTGAGTTATTTATTTCTGAGGGTTCTATCTGTTCTAAAGCATTTTCGTCAATTGTCAGTCGTCCCAATTGATCATGCAGCAAACTAATGGTTTTAATTTGTCCTTAGAAAGCTTGCCCACGGCGGGGGCTTTTAAACAGCAAGTCAGCACTCCGTTCACACATGCAAGCCTAGGATGATAAACAAACACTATCCTGGGTAGCTTTACAACTAAAGAAAGGACGAAGATGGTACTAGAACACAGTTTTTTCTATATATTTTTCTACCTCCTGCCGGGAGGCCCTGCAGGGCCTGGTGGGCTGCTTCCTCAGCAGGCATGCACACTACAGCTTGCCTTGTCTGTATGTTTTTGACCACAAGACAGGAGAAATGCAGAGCTGTCTGCTTTCCAGGCTGTTTCAGAGCAAGCGGAGGACCCACGTCTCCCAGTCCACCTCCAGTCCTCCAGCTGGGATCCTGGCTGCCACCACCTCTGTGCCTGCCCAGGCCAGGTCCTTAGTCCTACCCAATTCTCCTCTTTCCCTGTGCAAGTTGGACTGGTTTTCTACGGTGTCGGAGTCCCTGTGTTGCTTCCCCAACATGAGATGCTCCCATTTCTGCCCCTGTTACTGGTGTGCTCCCCACAGACCCCTTCCTGCACCTCAGGCCATGGCTGTGCCTTGCTGCGCAGGTCCATGTTGCCTTGAATCTCAGGGGGTAAGCCCTGCCTACACGTTTGAAGCAAAGAAAGTGAAATGAGTGTTACCGTGAGACCACAGGAGAAACGTTTGACGTGTTGCCTGTCTCAGAAGTCTGGTCATTAAACACCTGATTTTTTCCCCCCACTTAATTCACAAAAGCACTTTAATAAAATGTGGGATGCAAACCAGTGAGTCTGGAGTATCATTGCCTTTCCTCTGCTCCAGCTTCCTCTCCAACCAGTGTAGCTCAGTGCAGGTGATAGGTGCTTCTCAGACCACTACCTTTGGATTGTCTAAGAACAACTGCCTTTGAAGAGACAAGAAATCATTTGCAATACACTATAATGCTGAACAGCTGTTTTCATACGCTCTTTGGGAAGGAAGCGTGTTTATCTGCAGTTTCGATGAGCTGGAATGTTGTGTGTGACCTTGCAGCAATGTTTTAATAACTGCTGTGTGGAGGAGAAGCCAGTCAGTTCTCTCCATAACCTTCCTTGGAGCAATGAGGAGAGGGTGTTTACATTCATTTGCATGATACATATAAATCCATGACCTAGGCTGTGGATTCGCACTTGAATTACCTGCTGGCTATTGCAGTTGAACAGGATCTGACCCGCTTTTAAACAATGTAACTTGGGTCTTTCAAATGCAGATGTTCAAATTCGTTCTGGAGAATCCAGCTCTGGCTCCAGAGCAGGCAATTTGGTCCTGGAGTTAAAGGCAGAGTTAAAGAGCCAGTGGGCAGACCTACTCTCTTGGATGAGCATAGCATTCATGCAAGAAAAGGAAAAAGACGGGGGAGCCCAGGGACAGAAGACAGCAGCCTCAGCAATAAGCAGAGCTCCTGGCTGCAGCAGGTGGCTTTTCTGAGTGTGGTATCCAGCTGGTGGCCAGCCTATGTCCCCACCATGGTCCCAGCTCCCACGGGCTTGCTAAAAGCAGGAGACCCCAAGTGCAGAGTGAGGATGAAAATGTTCCAGCCTCTGGACTTGTGGAAAGGAAACTAGTCAGGAGAGTGCATCAAAAATCCCATTTCAAATTTGGCATCAGAGTTGTGCAGATCTATCCAAAAGTTGTTGCATTATAGACCTCTGGGATCTGGAACAGAGATCAATAAAATTTTTGAAGATCAGAGGAATATTTTTGGGTGGATTTCCAGCAGTTCATGGCTTTTTTCCCACTGTGATGTTGCTACCAGAACACTTTCCCTTCTGTTAATTTGTTACTTCCTCTCCTGATTCCAGAAAACAGCAGTAAAGCACACAGCAGTGGAGTAAAAACTACTGAACTTTTAGAAACCTCATATAAATAAATTCTGGTTGGGTAAAAATCTAGTCTGTCGTTATCTTGCCTGAAAATGTTTCCCTTGTCTAAAGCTTCCGCATGGCCCTGCTATTGGCAGAGCTGGAGAATTGGTCACAAACTGGAGCACCAGATGATCCTGTGCATCGCCTGCTGGGCTTGTCATGATGAGATATGGGCTCACATCAGCCAGTTCAAGTGGGGAACCATACACAGTTTCAGTGGGGGTTGCTTGGAGCCAGTGTTCAGAATAGGTCACTGGGGAAATACATGCAATTTGCAGAGTTCAGCCCTGGATTTTAGCAGCACAGGCCGAAAGAGGCACTACTGCTGCTTGAGACTAACATTGCCTCTCCTCAGATCACCGTCTCATTGGAGTACAGCCTATATCAAACAGGCCTCAATGCCACCAAGTGAGCTTCAGTCCCTGAGGCCAAGATGCGGTGACAGTGATCCAGTGCAGTGATCAAGCCTTTCTTCTTCCAGAAAGCACGGTACATATGGCCATGGGATTTAAATGTTAAGTACATTACATTGATGCTTATGGAGACCAAAGAGGAATGCTCTGATGCCTATAGTAGGTGTCGGGCTGAAGATTTCTTATTGAGATGCGCAAGGCAAAGTGTACGAGATACAAAAGCATCTGCCAGAAGGCAAGCAGCAGGTCACAGACTGGGTAGCAATATTGTTCTGTCTCCTGAATGCTACAAACCAGGGCTTTACCTACAGGCCTCTCCAGTCTTTCAGTCTGTTCCTCAGCACGGATTCCTCTTCTCTTTCTCAAATTTTTCCAGGGAAGAAAGAGATCCCAGCAGCTTTCACACGTAGCAGTATTTATACGACTACCATTGAGGCCTTGTTGAAGACATCAGGATTTTGCTACCAACTTCAGTAATCACGTCTGGAAGTACTGGAGCATATGTTACACTAACTGCAGGGCAACTATTCACTGTGCATCTCTTAATTGCATCCATACAGACAAGATGTTCTACTGCACATGGTCAATTCCAAATGAGCATGAATCTGGCTAACGAAACTAGATTTTCTCCAGAGCAACTGTAAGTGCTACTCCGTATTTGAGGACCTTATTCTTGCCAAATTTCAAGATTTTAGCTCTGTCCATTCCTGCAGGAGCCCTGCCTGAATAATCATGGTTGATTGCTCCTGGAGTTGTGTGAACATTCACAACAGCATTTGTCATCTTCTCATTTAATGTTTTTCTAAGAAAATAATTTTGCTGTCAACAAATCCCTTTCTCAAATGAAAAGCTAGTAGCTAAAGTAGCATGCTTAGAATAGGAATGGGTTTTTGTCCTCGCTTTGCCAAACTCAGCACTGCTTCAGAGCTTAAAATCTAAAGGATCACAGTGAATTAGAGGATCTGAAATGTGTGAATTCTTTCTCAGCCAATGGCAACTATCAGTATCCCATTACAATAATTAACCATGAGGTTGCTTGATTTTTCCTCTGTTCCGTGAGAGCTGAGTCCTGGGAAAGACTCTTCAGAGACTGGTACCTATCACCCAACTTCTCTTATCTTTAGGTGTATGACTATCTTTTGTTAACCCTCTTTTTCCTTATTACCATAGCAAGACAAGGTTGACTTATTCAAAGCCAGGTCAAGAGTTAACATGCTCTTATGTGCAGCCTAAATTGAGCTGTTCAGCTGAGTTTAACTGTATTTCATGTTCTTTCTGAGCAAAGATAAAGGCCCAGATCTAAACTTGAGACATAGAGGATCAGGACAAATATAAAACTCAGCATGTAATTTTCCTTGCCCAACCTGCCGGACAGTTTAGCAGCTGCAGGCTGAGGGAGTGTGGCTCCCATGTTCTGAAAAGCAATTTCAGATGAGATGTTCCAACATAAGCTTTTCTCATTTAGATCACAGGGCTTCTGTAGAGATTAGACTTTGCAAGTCGTCTTTAAGATTATTTATTGTCTGCTTCATGCAAGATTTTCCCTTTTGCTTCCATTTCATCCATGGTGGTTGAGTCCGGAAACACCACTCTTGCATGTGATACTTCATTGTATATCAGTATAAAACACAGTGCTTCATTCTTTAGAGATTTAAACAATGTCATTTTTCTGTGCTTGGGGCATTTTCTGTGTTTATTCTTGAGAAAATTGAGCAAGAATTTTGGCTGCAGAGCGAGTGGAGGGCCACTTCTGTGAGTTAAAATTGACATTAGCAAACACAAAGATGTGCTGCCAGTTTGTTCCTGGATCACACCTGGCTGGGAGAATTCAGTTAAATGTTTATTCACTTGGAGCAGACAGTCAGCAGGAGGTACTGAGCAGAGCTCATATTTCCCTTCTTTGGGAAAAGCACTTTTACTGTCACTATATCAGGTCATCCTGGATTAGTATCTCAAGCAAATAGTTTTATATCTTTGGTACCATGCAGTTAAAAGCACAAGCTGTTTAACCTCGCTGCTGGAGCAATAAATGGCTATTGATGCCCATTTGCTGATATGCTTTTGGAACAAACTACAAGTTAATTACTTTAGTCAGGAATGCTCAAGAAGAGTTAGACATCAAAGCTTAAATGAAGCATTAATAAGAATATAGAAGAAGCCATTGCATTTTATGGAGGCTAGTCTTTTTGATATTTTTCAATATAAATGTATATATATACATACACACACTACTTCTGTTAAAAACAGGTTTGTTAATAGCTAGCTTACAGTGGCAGCTCTAATGTTTGGTTTTTTTTACTGGGAATGGGGGGAAGGTCTATCATACAGGAGTAGGGCACTTCCTTTTCTGTGACCTTTTCCAGTTTACCACAGAAGATGAGAGGGAGCATAGACAGGACAAGCTGCCCAAAGGAACATTCCATACCATAGATGTCATGCTTAGTATATAAATGATGGTTGGCCCAGAGGCAGGAGTCCGCGATCGCTGCTCAGGACAGCAGGTGGTAATCAACTGTATCAATCAATCATCAGGTGGTAAGCAATTGTATTGCATCACTTTTTGTTTGTATATTGTTTTACCATTATTATTATTATTTTCTCTGCCATTACTGCTCTATCAAACTGTCTTTATCTCAGCCCATGAGGGTTTTTTGTTGTTTTTTTTTTTTTCCATTTTCCCCTTCTTCTCCCTATCCTACTTGGAGGGGGAGGGAAGTGCATGAACGGCTGTGTGTTCCTAGTTGCAGGCTGGGGTTAAACCATGACATTGTACATTGAGATTCAGGCTATTGCCATGCAGGCAGAAGATGCTTAATTGAACAAGTATTGTCTCAGCATGGATGGCAGGGTTCCTTGCAGGGTGATAGGTTCAGACTTTTTGGCTTTGCTCACTTCTCCTGAATCACAGCTGGCATTGGTGGCTGTGCAGAGTTAGACCCCTAGTCCTGCAGTGGATCTGCAGAGGATGAATTAGTTGGACTGCAGATGGATGTATGTCTCTGCTCACAATAATCACATTGCAGGATCACGGCCATCATCTGGAGCTTCTAAAAACATTCCCTCATCTGTTTGCCTAGCTGATGCATAACACATATTTACATAGGCTCTCATCTTAGGAAGTTTCATCATCTCTTGCGTAGGAGAATGCTGAAATGATGTTTGCACCATAAATGTTCCAGATTCCACACATGCTTTCAGTCGCCCAGCAGGGTTGTGCAGGCAAAAATACGTGAATACCACTGTCCTCTAGGGTAAAAGTAAAAGCAGTACATACCTTATTGGAATTTTCCAGCTTATTCTCAGATCTAAAGGGTCCTGGCCTTCAAATATTGGTGCAGAATTATTCATGTGCTCAAAGTAATATATGCTTTAGCATTTTCATTAGTAGGACGTTAGGCTGATTCACCAAGATGCCTAAAAACAGGATTAAGGCTGTGAAATGTAGAAGGCATTTGCCCACTTCAATTTCTTGAGTCAGAGTTTAACTCCAGAGTCAGAGTTTAAGCACTAATCACAGGCTTGAAAACTACAATCTGAAATTTAGGAAGTGTGTATCTTCAGGCTGAGTTAAACTATAACTACATACTTGGAGGCAGTCACAATAAAAGGAGCAAATATAGCTACAACAGGGACAGAGGTGTTGCACAGCCCAACTATGTGCTTCTCTCATCATGTGAACTGGGAACACTGACAGCATGGGGTTAGCAGGTCTGCAGCCCCATAAACCCCTCCTTTGCAATTCCCTCAGTTATTCCTCGAAATTAACCATCAGTATCCCAATTCAGTAAATTTTCTAGCCCCTAACCTCTAGTCATGATATTTTTTAGGCACAATCAGTGTGAGCTGGATATATAGATGACAATTTCTCATGTCATCATATTGTGTGGTTAATAAAAATTATTATATTAATGTTTTCTGCTCCTGTATGACATCTTGTTATTTTGCAATCATATGGTTAATGAAATTAAGAAATTGAACATCCTGTGTGCAAGATCTGTTCGGGTGACATTAACATGAAATAACCCATCAGTCAAGAAAGACGTCTAGAAGAGTTTTCTGGGTTCACACACACACATCACTGCAGGAAGCTTGCAGTTATACAAAATCTTTCGGTGACGTACAAATGTTATTGTGACTTTTGAAGGCTCTCTGCCTGAACTGAGGCCTCCAAACCACACTCACAGTCCATGAAAATATGGAAAATATGGACTATCTCAGTCCCACTGGGTTCTCAATATCTCAGCAAGGAGAATAATTGGAAGTCAGTCAATATGAAAGCTCTGGGAATGCTGGCTCCAGAGCACAAAGCTTAGGGGGCTGCAGACCTAAAGGGGTAAAAGCCTGCTTCAGAAACAGCAAAAATCAAATAGATCTGTTAAAACCAATAGAAACCAAAAAGAAACCACTTCTCCTCCAAAATTGTTCATTTTCAATCAGTAAATTCCAGTGCATTCGAGTTGAATTTAGGCAGACAAAAATAGCAGCAAGTACATTGCTGGCAGGACAATGGCAGTAGGTGTTATAAGAAGTTTTCTGCTGGTCTCCACAAGAAATCATTCAACCTTCAACATTTTGTGAAATGTAAAAGTTTCATAATTGTACTTTAAATCCTTTAACTGATGTACAATGGAAATTTCACATAAAGAGAAACCTCACAAGGTTCGCAGAGAAGGATTATTATTGTGGGTTTTGTACCACCCTGACAACTTGGTTGCTCAAGGACATGGACTTTGTCAATACAGAAAAGTGTGAAATGACAAATGAATGCTTAGGAAGGGTACTTTCAGTAATTTTATCCAGTTTCCCTCATATGCTCAAATCTCCTGGTAATTTTAGGCCCAACCTTTGACAGTGGCAAGGACAAAGACTGGGTTTGCAATAAAGACATGGAGTTGGACACTGAAAGAGGATAAGCACAGCTTGCTCAAGGAAAGCTTTCTGAATGAAGTCATTCACTTCTGGTTTGAGAATAAATAGCTCTCATAGTCCCTCATCCCCATAAGATTTCTGCAGGCACACTTTATTTTATTGCACTTTGAAATCTAAAGGACTCTTCAGGAATGGAAGGTTAAACATGCATGGAAGTATTCACAAAGCTGGAATCTTATTTGACTAATTTCTCCTAGGCTGATAATCAAATACTAAATAGCCCTGGCTCTTGGAGCAAACATTTCCCCCTAAGGACAAACCTCTTTACTGAACAATAGATCAGAAGTGAGCTGGCACTCTGGAGTTCAAGACAGATCCACCGTAATTAATTCAGTTAGAGCACAGCAATTTGGAGGGAGCAGAAGGATGGCAAATCCCACCCTGTTTCCTAATCTTCCCCAAAGGAACGTATTTATTACAAACTCTTAAAATCACCTTTTGATAACGTTGAACAGCCTGTGAGGGGCCCATTAAGGCATACAAGGCAGACCCATTTTAATCCTTAATACCACTTGAAGATTATCCATTTTAAATGGCCTTGCAGAGCTTATCATAATTTTGTAAACTATTAAAAAATATTAAAAAGCACTACTACATCCATCTGATGAGAAACATGGGCTCCTCCAGCCTGCCTGATAGAAAACACTGTATCTCGGTGACTGCCTGATGGTGATTCAAGCTGTGTCAATCCAGACTCTCACTAGTACAGAAACTTCCTGAGTTTCACTGAGGGTGAAGACTGAATGCAGAGATCTCATTTTCTTTTCTACATGGGGTACTGTCAACCAAAACCAAGGCAGCTAACTCACAACTGCCCATTCTTTTCAGGATACCGAGTAACAGGATACAGTGTGCCTGAAACACAGCCATCTTTCACTTGGTACTTTGAAAAAGCTCTCCAATCTAAATCCCCTAAAGAAGAGAAAACCAAGCCATTCTACAGCTCCAGGGCCAGAGGGTGGTTAACACTGGCTAGAGGTCTTTGCACCCCTTGGTAAAGGCAACGTGAGAACAATCATAATTTCCATGGGGACTCAGAGTGCAGAGTTTACCAGTCTCCCCACTCAAGAGTGGGTGAACTAACCTCCATTCCTGCAAACCTGTGAGACGCATCATAGCAGTTGCAGTTACTGTCTGCAGGTCTGTGGCAATGTCTCTTGATGCACTTCTTCAGATGCAGCAGCTCCACACTGCTCCTAAACGCAGGCCACTGCATCAGTAACACAGTCGGACTGAAAAAGGAGAGGAAAAAAAAATGGAGTGAAATGCAGCCCCCACAGTGGAAAGAAACAGAAATGCAGGTGTGACTGGTTGCCTGAGACCCCTTGGCATGAGGAGAATCCCAGCTGGCAAACTCCCCCTGACTGCTGTCTGAGGAGCACGGGGCAGAGAGGAGGGAGAAGAAAGAGCCGGGCATGCTGTCCACCTTGTCTGACAAACTGCTGTCTGTGCCACTGAGCCTCTGAAGGAGAGGTCAGCACAGATGGGACCTGTTGACTTGTAAACCTGCGATTGGATGATCTAGACCCTTCTCATTCCCTCGGTTGTCTTCACTAAATGAATGACTACCACATTTACAGGGCTAAATACTACAGGAAAAGAAACGCGAGTTCAACAGGAAAGGGCAAACATTGCATGTTTGCCCTTCAAAGAAACCCAGGACAGCAGGCACAGCAAACCAAGAAGTATACAAGGCATGAAATAAGTGGGATGGCTTGCAAAAAATGGGTCGCTAATTACCCCCGCTTGAGACAGATAAGCAAGGCTTCTTACGGAGCAGCCCCCATACCACATCTAAAGCCTGACCTGCAACACCAACCTGGGCTTGTGAGCAGAGAGGTGTTCAGGCTGAAATCGAGCAGGTAAGAAGTGAGGGCAGGCTGCCAAACTAATTTTCACTGGGGATCTGAACCACAATTCAGTCCAGGTGACATTTTACATATTTTTACCATTGTTTTTGTTTAATTTGTGAAAGCAATTACACAGCCAATTGAACAGTGTAAAGCAACTGCTGCAATAGTCAATATTTCAGTGAGGTACAGCACAGCTCCATCTTTCCCAGTTAGGATATTCAGGCATAGCCCTACGGTATCTGTACCATCCATCACTGACATTGCCATCTGGCTTACCTGAATCCTCCCCAACTACAGCTTGTGCTGAACAAACCTGACTTTTCTTCCGGCTCCTTTTGAGGAAAACAAGGCAACGAAACACCCTGCATTGCTGGTGATATGGACAATGTTAGCCGGCATTCTCAAATCTTAATTGAAGCGTGACAGGGGACAGCTAAGTGACAGATGAGGCCAAATACACTGGGTCTCTGGGTGGTCACTTTGATGCAGATAATTGATGGCTCACCCCGTTGAATTACACAGTGTAAACATGTAATATTAGACCCCTACAGGACTGCTTTGCCATCGTGTCACTTCAGCTGAACTACTCTGACTTTTATTGCTGCGGCTGAAATCAAACCTGTTTCTCTTTGGTGTGCTGTGGCACAGGAACCCCCCTTACCCCACAGGCTGGGCCAGCAGGGCCCAGTTTGCTGCCAGAACTGTGGTGGGACAAAGTGGTGATACAGGTGAGTCGCTGAGGTGGCATAACACTGTCGGTAGAGTGGGAGATAACTGTGCACGCAGGTACGCTGGGAGTCGGCGGTAGTGCCGCTGTGTTACCTATGATAAATAGCCTGTGTCACCGCAGTAGCTGGTCTCCAGATTGAAGCAGACTTTTGCGAATCAGCAGGGTCAGCATTTGAAAAGCATGTGAATATTGTGCACTTGTAAATATTTGAGCACATCTGTTTAGCTCCCTCTCAAAAACCACTGGGAAAAACTACTTCACATTGTGCCATGCAATGCTGTTACCCTGCTCTAATTGTCAAATCTGTTGAGTGTTTTTCTCATGCACACAAAAATTAAAAATTACTATCCTCATTCATGATTAATTCAGCTGCAGTGCTGCACTGTGTCACACTGCCTTTTTTAAAGTATTAAATTCCACCTCATAATCAGAAGAGTTTTAATTAACTTTTGCCAGTTCATCTTTTTTTCCCTCCTTCACAGAGCCTCAGACAATCTCCATAGTTGCTCTCCCTGCAAACGTCTCCTTGGATGCTACCAAGAGAGCAATGGAGTGCCAACCTGGCACTGTGAAAATTGCCTGCACCAACCCAAAATTACTTGCCTCTTCCATGCCTTCCTACTACAGGCCCGTGGCCAGTTGCCTGTCTGTGCACAGCTCACTTGTCCAGGGCATGACAGAGATCTAACCCACAGCATTTCTTAGTTGCCTGGGAAGAGCATCTGGCTTATTACTTCCCTTCAACCCACATCTTCTAGCAGATATGGGACTGGTCCTTTATATTAAATCTATAGGGAAGTGAAAGAGGGGACTTCGGAGGAGCAATATTCGCACCTCTTTGTCTGTTGTTTTTCTGTAAAAGCATCTGTCCTCTTCCCTGCACCTTGTGCACCCCAGGATTTCCCCAAACTGCTCAGGCACCTCTTATGGGTTTGCAGTGGGACTTTCCAGGCAGGGACATGTTTGCAGGTAGGAAGAGTCGTGTTCCCTCTCTTTCCCAAGCTAGCCCTGATTAGAAGGGAGGAAACAGGTTATTAAACCTCATTATTATCAGAACAGAGCAAAAGACAAAGAAGATAGCATGGAAAGAGGATCCATAGGAGACTTAACCCTCTCCCACAGGTTTCATGAACCTTTCTAGAGCCGGGTGATTTTTTAGACTTAGCTTGGAAGTGATTAAAGAGCCAACAGCCAGGTGGGCTTGAGCAGGTTTGGATCTCAATATTGGAGTTTTCCTTGTGAGCAGAGAATTCAGCAAGAACAGAGAAAAGCAGCAGAAGCTCATCTTCCTGCCTCTGGCCCTGCGGGACCCTGATGGAAAACTGCCTTGGCAACATGACCATACTGCCTCTAGAAGGCCTTTCCTTGCAGGACCAGCACTTACTCAGCAGATCTCCTTAGGTTTTTCTGACCTTGGCAATATTACAAGGGTCGCATTTTCACATGGATGAATTGTTCCTGAACAATTTCTCTGATGTATTAGGCACAAACATGCTTTCTGTCAGCATCAGGCATGTCTAGTCTCTCCACCTGCTTTCTCTCTGAGAAGTTACATTCGGTATCTGTTGCATGGAAAATCCCACTTCTTATTTTTGTTTAGTAGCAAATTCCCACTGCAGGCTGAGGGAGCAATCACTCTCTGGAGGAATGGGGGCACGCGGCGTTGAATTTATTTTGCTTTCCCCAAGAAAACTTCTTTCTGGGTCTCTGTTTTATATTAACTAGTACCACCGACTGGCATTCTCTCAAAGGAATATCAGATGTCCTCTTTTGGGTCCAAGGGCACCCAGAGCACACGCCTTATATCATCTGATCAGGGGATGATACCTCTCCTAAAAGCATGCCTCCACAGTGAATCCGCAGCTCTGGTCCCAAGCCTTTGAGACACCTGTAAGGCCAAATGCCTCTTCTGTCACAGGGGTGAGGCCTCACCTTACAAGCTGGGGGGGGTGAGCAGGCACCTCCTGGCTGAGAGGGACTGCTCAGGAGCACTTCCCACCCCGGCGCTCCCCCAGGGTATGTGCAGGGTTGCGCTGAAGGGGAGTACTATGAGCACGGGTCAGGGCAGAATCGCCCCCTCCGCTTCTCCTGGGCTGGTTGAGACAAGGGAGGCTTCGGTGGAGTGCACGCTGCCTATCACTGCTCTGCCTGTCCTCCCTGCCCACACAGAGGCCTCGCTGCCCTCATAAATCAGCACCGACAGGTTTTAGTCAGAACTGGTACCAGCAAGGGCTTGAATCCCTCCTAAGGGGCAAAGGGCTGAAGGGAGCTGCAAAAGAGGTCCCTCTGCCTGTGTTGGGATGGCCGTGTCACAACATGCAACATGACGACACTTCTCACAGGGTGCAGGAACTAAGAGATGGAGGATATGTAGTTTGATGGAATTGATGCTGCTTAATAAGGCATCGAACATTACAGACAAGATACAAGCAATAGGAAAAGGAACAGCAAACAGAAAAGAAAGGGAGCAGGATCAAATGGACATTTTATTATGGGAATTTCTGACAGCGGTTTGCTGCGTATTCAAACACAGAAAGATGGGCAGTAGCCATTCACCAGCTCTGATCCAAAGGGACCTGGGATACTCTGCAAGAGCAGAAGTGATGTCAATTTGCTGCTCACACTGATACCTTGCAATGTCCACTGCTTTTTTGCTATTTCTATGTCCCTTTAAGGATCACATAGCCGGAAACTCTCTGAGCCTCTGGAAGGAGCTGGGAATCCTGTCAGTACTTGAGAGAATAAAAAGCGGTTATATTTGATATATGAGGCCAGAAGAAACATCTTCTGAAACATTTGCTTTTCAGTAAGAAAACAACCAAAGGCATTACTGGCCCAGAGGCATTTTTAGTGGGATTTCCTTAATACTTTTTCCTATCCCCCCCTGCCCACTTCCCCAGCTCTGAACCCACTTGTGCATGGCACAGGTTGGAAACAATCATTCCTGTGCCAGAGCAGCGTGAACTTCGTCTAGACGGGAGCTGCTCCAGGGATGACAACTCCTTCCAAGCTGATACTTGCCTGGCATAGTTTGTATTGCTTTCTGGAGTGAAAGAAGCTGTAATCACCAAGACACTTTCATGCCATTATTTTCTATTTGCTGTCAAAACAGTTGTATGCGCACAATAGTTTAACCCCAGCTCTGCAGCGGTCAAAACATTACCAGTCATTTTAGAATAAACTCATGTAATAACTAGGCCCTGGGCTGCTAGTAATCCTGTCTACCCTGGGTTTTAAGCAGCACAAGTTTTCAAGGGCTAAGACTGTGTTTATCTGCAAAGGATGTACTGATTTAAAACTACACGTCCAGTTAAAACTGTGAAGCCCCCGCTTTTGCTAGTCTGGTATAAATTTGCTGATATCCCTGCCTCCTGCCCAGGAAGAAGATGACCCTGTAGGAGTTTAGTTTTTTATGCCTTTGCTGTGGGCCACGTCACCCAGCCAGCACAGTGCAGCACCACTGTACAAAGGCAATCCTTTCGTAGGACAGCAGTTCGGCCTCGCTTTTTCCCCCCGTTACAGTTATGAGTGGAGAAACGTTAAGTATTGTATCGTGTAGGAGAACCTCTTTTCTCCCCTTTCTGCTGGGTTTCTTGGGTCAACTAATATTAAAAGTGAACTCCTCCATTTGCTGAAATGTTTTGCACCACTTTGCTGCCACTGCCAGCAAGCACCCAGGATGGTGCAGACCCTCTCCATAGGGGGTCCTTTCCTCTACAGCCCACTGCACTGCCTTATCTGAAGAGTTGCCCCTCTAGTCTGAAACGTAGCCCTTCTATGCCTGGAGTTTGCTTTGGGGATGTTTCATTGATACACAGTTCTTTACAAATGAGTATACCCAAAATATTGTACATACCTTTTACCATCAGGGATGCTCCAGGAAAACGTTTGTGCAGAAAGGGCGGGCATTCCTTTTGTCTCTGACGCAAGATGGGCTGAGAGAAGAGATCAATGTTTTGTGCAATAAAAATAAGGGACACCAATATGGAGGATGCCTGATATTTATATGTGAGCACTGCAAGGCTGAGTAAGGCATTTGGACAATTTACCACTAAAATTAATCAAAGATGCGAATTTCAGTCCCCTAGGCTGAATTGCAAGTTCACCTGTGGGTCTCAAATGTACAAGGAATGTGTATAATTGTCAACTGTAGTTTATTTTGAATAGATTCATGGTAAGATAAAACAGACAAAAATGCAGGCACTCAGGTATATTCCTGAATTTGGCAGAATGAAGAACAACACCCACTTGTCTGGCTGACACCCATTTGAAAGTGCTCGGCAATCTTGCCTGTTCAGCTTGCCGGTTACTCTCAAATGGAAAACTGCATTACCAATTTTTGCTCAGAAATTAGAAGAAACAGGTAAAAGCAGAGACGAATCAACAGATTTAAAGGAACCCCTCTCTCCAAACAGTGTAATTCTTATTAATTCATCTTCAGCCATTCCTCTTCTGCCAAAGGCTGTCCTTCTCACCAGCACAGCTACCCAGTCTCATGCACAGCTTTTTTGCCTTGCTGCTGCCAATTGCTTGTTAGGGCTGCCCCAGAGGTCAGTGCTTTGCACACCAGGACTGTTACCAGCCTCTCTGCTGGTGAATCTCAGCTGTCCTGTGCAATCACCTTCTCTACTGTAAGTGTCAAGGAGGTTCTATCTGTGGGGAATGGATGGTGGCTTTAAAAGTGTTTTATTTTTTTTTGTTTATTCAGTAGATTTTCCAGGTATCCCAAAGTTCTATATTTCCCTTATATATTTCAGGATACAGAGATGCTTTGGCTGCTATTTGACCTCTGGTGCATCTCTTTCCATACAAGTTTTTTTTCTTAGGTAACCACAAATATAGAAGATACAGAATCATAAAGTATCAATGAAAAGAACATATTCATGCATGAGATACCATTATACTTTCACAAACACCCTCAAAGTCAAGAAGAGGACATAGGAAGAGACTGGATAAGTTTATGAAAGGGACAAGTTCAGCCTAAGATGGCCAACAAAACAGTGTCAAAAGGCGCTTCATAAGTTTCCTGACCATTCAGCATGACGGGTTATAATCGATGAGCAGAGTGGAGAACTCCCCAGAGCAAAATGAACATGGTAGGCCCTCTGGCTATGTCAAAGAATAAAATGGGATTTCCCAGAAATAGATAGGAAACCAAACAGGAGTTAAACATAGCTGATTAGAATAATTTTCAGCTGATTTTTGGTCATAAAAGGCCATCATTAAGATCTGAAAGCTAACAAAAAACTGTTTTCACTGGATCTGGAAAAGGAAGTTTGGAAATGTTGTTTATCTTTTCTTTATTATATTTTTTCTATCTGTTCCACTGTCTTCGCACCTTTCTGTGATGGGGAATGGGATAAGGGGTAAAAAAAGAGAGGCCGGAGAGGAGTAGGAGGAAGTATATTCAAAAAGAAGCGTGTGAAAACAAATAATAAAGAAAGAACAGAACAACAAAAACTGAGATCTTTCAGCTGCAATTATTTTCCCTAAATTTCAGTGAAACCATTCAGGAAAACAAAATATTACTAATTTTCTCTCCAGAGGTTTTTGAAATGTTTTCAACATTCTTCCCCAGCCTGGTTTTCTCCCGTCTCCAAGCCATTGTGATGAGTGGTGCCGGAGGAGCTGCTTCACCAGCGCAGGAGCTGGGGAACAGGCCATCGCGCTGTCAGAGGACACATTGCCCAGATTAAGAAATCACCAGGGCCAGGCTGAATCCGGCAGGCCTTAGCAGGAATGCACTGGTCACCCTGTCACCTCATCTTTCTGCATTTCAAAATCAGTTTTATCTAGTACAGGATGCGTGATATAATTTAGGCAGTTGGCAAGGTAAACATCTGACGGGCTGAGCATCTAGAAATAAAAACTCAAAACGTGAGGAGCTCCTTTGTCCGGGTCAGCCACTGCAACACATTCACAACCCGGGCTTCTGTGTACATCTTGGCTGATGGAGGTGGATGTGCTAATTTAACCCAAGGGACGGACGCAGGGAGTTGTAGGACCTCCCCAGCACTTTGCCTGTGTCCAGGGCTTGGGTAGGTTCTCTTGCCGTTGGCCAGAGGACACGTGCCAGCGAAGAGGGTGCTGGACTTATAAAACTAGAAAGAAGTGCTGGCTGATGGAGCCCTGTGAGCACTGATCTGAACAGTTTGTGAACCATTACTATCTAGAAGTGTCAAGAAAGATTAGAACAAACATCAAGCAAAGATGAAATAAACAGCTATTGTATGGGCAGAAATGGATTTTCAGTTTCCACAGTAAATAAAATAATGTGCTGTCTCAGTCAGTGCCCCTGTGATGATACAGTTTGCAGGATTTTTACTGGCAAGCTGCCATACTTACTTTCATTTATCTGCCTCAAAGCACCATTTCAAAAAGTGCAAAAGCATGTTGTTGATAGAGTAGATTGTTTATAGCTGAATTGAGTATTTCAGAACAACACGCATTGTAATAAAGGGGGGGAGGGGACGAGGAAGCCAGCACAGCTGCAGCTTCTTGAATCCTTTGTCAAAAATCAATGCCAGAAAGCTGAGACGTATTTGTTCTGTCTCAGGAAACGCAATATGCAGCCCCCTCGCAGCTCTGCTCCATGACAAGTGCTAACAAAGGCCCACGGTACCGCCAAGGCTTCCCCAGCACCTTGCGCTGATGGGGCTGGCACCCCTGGATGGCTGAGCAAGGGATGGCACCGCACTCCCCGCCAGCTCCTTGGTGGCCAGCGCAGCCTGAGGACCCATCACCCCTGTGCATCACCACAGCTCTGCTGCTGCATGTCAATGATGTGGAGCACATGGTACAGTTAACTCCTCCAGCGATCTAAAGACCATGTGAAAGTGCGGAGGTAGCGGGGGAGAGAGAGAGAACAGTATTAAAAATAATAATGTAAATAAAACCAGGGTGCTACAAGAGCAGAGGGGTGCAGCCCTCATAGCTGGGTTGGCAACCTGCCGCTGCTGGAGCAAGGCAAGAAGCCAGGGCAGCCCATTGCAGGTAGAAATTGGTGGCTGAAGCAGAAAGATGGCTTGTCCCAGTTCACCAGTCTCCCTCCTACTCACAGCGTCTTCAAAAGGACATTAAGTCACACAGACTGTTTCTCCGTGTTGAAAAACAGCACGAAAAGCACATGCCTCTGGAGGTTTCCACTGCTAACAAGGGCTGGTTTCCTCAGCACAAACAATAAAAGGCTGATGAGTGAGGACTTCACTTCCCCTGAGACCATCACATCTAAACAAATAACAGACTGAAAAATATGACTGGAATTAAGGTGAAAAGAGAACAAGACTTTATGGGACGATAACCATAGCTTCTACCCAGAGTTAGAGGGCATGGAGAGAATGTGAGGGTCTCCTCTGGCCCTGCTGGCCCCAGAAGAAAACGTCTCATGCTCCCACCATGCTGAGGGACAGCAGCTTTTCTGGCCAGTGTTCTTGTAGTTTACTGGAGATGACAGGGATGGTATTGCCTCCAGCCTGGCAGCGGAGGGCACTGGACCATGGGTGCTGGGAGATACACAGCCTTTCCTTCCTCAGCCCGGCTTCCTGAGTGACCTGCCCCATGGCCCCATGGTGGCCAGCGCTGCATGGAGTGGCTCTGCTGCTTGCTCCTGGCTGCCTGTGGCCCAGGCTGGCCTGGGAAAAAGCTGCAGTGGGGCACCTCAGCTGTGTGGGTGACTCTCACTTTGCCACGTACCCCTCAGCTGTCCCAGCTGACATCAAATGCCCTTGGAATGTTCCTTATGAGCACAGCACTCTGAGGCACCACAGGCTTTCAGGAGATATTGCGGTCCCTCAGCTCCCTTTGTCAGCAGGAGCTCCTACAGGCACTCAGCACCCAGAAGGAACGCTTGATCCTTCACTGAATCAAGCCCTATTAGCATATTTCCAGGCATTTACAGATGCCATATTTTCTACATTAATATTTAACCCACTAAGTCTTTCAAAGCCCATCTTTCCAAACCTCAAGTTCCCAGATGCTTTTTAATGCCCTTCTCAATAGTGCAATAAAAGTCTGATATTTTATTACTCCCATGAATTATTATCCTAATTTGTAATTTGCCAGACTTTTTTAAACTTCAAAATCTGTACTGTATTTTCCCACACACACAAAAAATAAAAATGCTGTGCGCGACACATTTTTCACTAACAAGCTGAAGGCTAATATTTAAATAGACACAATAATTTTTCTGAAAGGGCACACTATCTTTGTCACACTGTCAGCAAGGTTGTTTTATGTCACCCCAAATCATGTTTAAATGTTTTCCTAAAATAGAAAGGATAACCTAGAACTGTGCACGAAAGACTGGAAGCAGAATGAAATGGTTATGCGTTCTTCTGAACTTTGATGTAATGTAAACTTCCAGGATGGTTTATAGGCACCATTTTTATTTTTTTAAGAAGTAAGCATCTTGGTTATCTGGAATGCAGATGCTGGGCAAATTCAGAAGCTCTGGAATGCCTGCAAGCTGTGCTCCCTATGCAGTAGACGCCAAAGATAATGGAGCAAAAGACGCTCGAGATCTCATCCAGCATCCACTGAAGTCAACAAGAGCCATTTTACTGACTGAGCTGAGCTGTGAATTAAACCTCCAAAGAGCACCTTCCCATCAATAAACTAGAGACCTGACTGAGTCCAGAACACCACAAATGAGGTGGGTCAAATCCAAGAAAATAGATACATGAAAAGTGTGACCTCAAAGCCAAACCTAGTACACTAAGAATGTCTAAACAGGGCAAGACTTCTAAAGAAACAAGGCTGATGGTGTCCTGCTTCTTTTAATGTGGGTTGCCCAGGAAAGCAGAGCTCCGTTTGTATTGAGAACAACTGATCTACCAATGTGAGGATGGAAACCTCTGTCACCCAATGAGAAATGAGGGTCTAATACTTGTAACTCACAAAAGTGCCTTCCACTGGCATCTCAGTGTTACATTCTGCAGAAGAAAAAGTGGAAGCTGTTTGAAACTATTTGCTTTCTTTCTCCTGCAGGCCTATTAAAAATGAAGACAGAAAACTTCTGTGGAGCGGTCTGTAATGGCGACATTACAGAGCTGGTGACAGCTTTGTGCTGAGTGCTATGTTGGTAACTTGATTGTCAGGAGGCCAAAAGCTTTTATTTTTCTGGGTGGAAGTGTGACACCACACTTCCCATAGGTACAGGATATGTCATCCTAGAATGAGCATCTTGATTACTCATGCAGAACTTGCAACATTTGAAGATTATCTAAACGCTCCTGGAGCATTTAAACTCATCTGTAGTTGGGCAACTCTGAGATAGAGATGTGAGAATAATAGAATCATAGGATGGTTAGAGTTGGAAGGGACCTTAAAGATCATCTAGTTCCAACCCCCCTGCCATGGGCAGGGACACCTCCCATTAGACCAGATTGCTCAAAGTCCCGTCCAGCCTGGCCTTGAACACCTGCAGGGATGGGGCATCCACAGCTTCCCTGGGCAACCTGTTCCACCGCCTCACCACCCTCACAGTAAAGAATTTCTTCCTAATATCTAATCTAAGTCTACTGTCTTTCAGTTTAAAATGGTTACCCCTCATCCTATCGCTACACTCTCTCATAAAGAGTCCCTCTGCACCATTCCTGTAGGCCCCTTTTAGGTACTGGAAGGCCGCTATAAGGTCTTGCCAGAGCCTTCTCTTCTCCAGGCTGAACGATCCCAGCTCTCTCAGCCTGTCCTCATAGGAGAGGTGCTCCAGCCCTCTGATCATCTTTGCGGCCCTCCTCTGGACTCGCTCCAACAGGTCCAGGTCATTCTTACGTTGGGGGCCCCAGCTCTGGACACAGTACTCCAGGTGGGGTCTCACAAGAGCAGAGTAGAGGGGCAGAGAGTGCCTTGACAGGAGAACGTGGATTGGGGACTGACTAAAAAAGTGCTATACTTTTAGAGTTGTTTTCTAAGGATCCTTTTCCACCATGGGAGAGATCCACCTTGCAGTGGACCTGTCAAGGTCTATTTTCAGGTGGACAAGAGCTTTGAGCATTTAACTCTCCTCAGAGAGGAGTGATGTAAATGGATTTCCACAGAGCATCTGTGCAGGTGGATGAGAAGGTTCTTTGCAGGGACAGAGGCCCTGTTCCACTAATCCTGCTTGCTCTGCCTTCGGCCCCTTAAACTACTCCCTGTACAAGGCCACTTAAAATTTACAGTGGAGCTGAGTTCCATCTAATGCAACAAATGCTCAGTTTGTGCCTAGGCTCAATCTTCTGGCATACTTACCTCCTGTTCTCTCCTTCCCTTCATTCCCCTTGGGCTTTCTAGCTGTTGTGGGGGATCCTTTTGCCCACTAACTCTTGCACAATTATTTGTTTGAGAAACTTATGAAGAGAAGAAGTGGAGTCCAGAGTTAACAGAAGGTATGTGCTTCTTCCTACAAATACTGTGTGGAGTTCATACCTCCTTTGGGAAGAGCACGTGACTTGTGCAGGTTTCTGATCAGCTCTGAATTCCACATAGGACCACTATACTGGAGTTCAGCTTTAAAAGGGAGCAAATTGATGCCCAGAGAGGGAAGCAGGCAGACCCTCTCTGAACTGCCAGGAATTAGTCCTGGCACAGATTTAAGCCTGCGAGCTAGGGCCAGGTCACTGGAATTACTTAGCTCTACGAAAGTCAGGACTTGCTTCAAGTATGACACTGAGTAACAAACTAATAGTAAAACACAATACATGCATATATAGATATTATGCTATAGGCACAGGAATTATTTTTCCCCAGTTATAGTTTCTTTTCTATTTGCCTTTTTTTTTTTTCCTTTTAAACACCTTTCCTTCCAGGAGACGTTGAAGACAGCTCTCTATTTTGCTGAATATGCACTTCCTGCCTTTGACTCTAACTGCTTTGACATTTGGTGAGGTAGCCATTTCTTTTGCATCTCATCCAGCCACGTGACAGCTACTGATCTCAGAAGAGAAAACTCAAACCCTCTTTTGCATTACTTTTATGGGAGGCTTTTGGAGAGCTTCACCACAATTTTGCTTGAGGCTGAGGGAGCAAATTCCCTTCAGCATTCAGGGACCCACAGTCAATTTGTTAACACAATACAGGAAAGACACAGCTACACTACAGGTTGAAACACAAGCATGCACAGGGACAGTACTGCCTCAAACTATCACATATCTTGAAAGGTCTTTCAAAGGTGGTGAGGCAGCATTGTGAAAGCCTGTGAGAAAAGTCAAATACATTCTTCTGAGGGCCACTGAGAAGGAATCCAGAGAGTTGCTCACGTGCTTTTCAATGGCAACCACGGTGTTCAGCACAGGCAACCATGGTGTTCATCCCAGAAGTCCACCATTAGAAGATTGTTATTGGGACCCAGTCAGCTTTGTTGTCAGGTTCCCTCTTGCATCCCTTCCATCACCTCTCTGGGCTAATCCAACAGCGGAAACCTACCTATCTGCAGAGCAGGCAAAGACTTTGTGAGCAAGCACAGGGACAATACGCAAGAGTCCTGCCTAGTACCCAATAGCATGTGTATGTGATCAATGGCCTCTGTGTGGCATACCCTCTGCTTATTTCTCAGGGCTGTGACTTATTAACAGTATTACCATTTCTGATGAAATATCATCATCACGTGTAAACATCAGTGACAGGCATTAATTGCAGACAATGCCTTTAATCAACAATTGAACATTAATAAGCATAGACCTTGAGAATTAACAGAATGAGACACTTGTACTTAATCACTAAAGAGTACTTCTCATAAAGAAAACCCTCTCCTTTTGTTCCTAAAAAGGTCAAAATCTTCTTTTCTCTATTTGACAAGGAGAAAAACCACGCATAGTAGAGCATATCTAGGCTGCTTTATGTGGCTTAAATTTTTTCCATCCATGTGTAAAAAACATTCATTTTCAAAGATGTTCACCAAGTTTTTGTATGTGATCTACAGCTCCCAGAGTCTCTGTTCCTGAAATTATTAGGTTAGCTGCTGAAAGCAGCAATCAAGTTTTACTGTTAATCTTAAAAGCTAATCCTTTTTATTGACTTCCCAGTCAATAAACTTGTAGCTCTGAAACTACTTTCAGGTTTTCTTGAATAATAAGAGGGTTTGTGTGTACCTGTGCATGTGTTTGAAGCTGCTGATTTCCTTCCTAAGTTGCGCTCACAGGTTAAAACTATAAAGCCATTTACTTTATCTGCTGATGTGCGGTCCTACATCCACGGAAATCAGAACAAGGCTTGAGCCGACAGGACTCGGGGAGGTCAAGACCCTCATCTGGTCACAGTTTATGGGGGGTTGTTACAGGTGGTGAATCTTCCTGATGAACAGAAAGAATAAGGAGAGAGGGTTTTTCTTTTAACCTTTTGTCTTTTTAAAGAAACCCAGTGGCTGTAGTCCTGTCTCTATTCTTGAATTAAAATCTAACCTAGGGAACTAAAGAATAGTTAGGTATCACACAGATTTATCATTCCTCAGCTTTAGCCAAAGAAAAGGGAATGAAGGACATGCCAGATGTCTCAGGCTACTTCAAGTTGCTGTGAACCAGTTTGGCTGTATTCAGCCGTGCACAAGTCCTGCTCCCAAGTCTCTTTTTCCTCACGCCAGTAATTAGCAGCATGGGACTCCCCAGAAGGCCCAGCATCACCTCAGCAAGAAGAGGACACAGTATGGGAGAAGAAAAGCAGGTCTGTTCTCAGCTTACGTGCTATGTCAAACACTAAAATATAAATAGCTCTCCGAGCAGCAGGGAAAACATGAAGGCCTCCTTGGCTTTGTAATTTGTGGTGGGATTTTCTTGTGCCGAGCAGTATGCGAGCTCTGACTGAAGCTCTTCCCACTGGTGGGGGGCATTCAGGCTGCCGTTCGGAGAGCAGCCCTTCCCTTGGCAGCAGCATTAATGCTCTTTCTCTTTGTCCATCACCAGTTTCACGTAGTCTGCCAGAATTAAAATCTTTACCACGCATAGCCACTGCTCAAGCGTAGCAGAGACCAGCCTCTGGGTTCAAAAGGTGCAGCAGGCAATTTTCCCCTCCCTCATGAAGATTAAAGTTTTTTCTCAGACTAACACCCTTTCCAAGCCTGTCTGGACAACGAGCTGCTATCCAACCCTCGGTTGCACCAGGAGACCACAAACATCTGAGCACTTCTCACATCTAGCGTGGAGCAACTCGCAGCTTTGCATTTATGCTCAGGTTTCAGGTGGGCCTGTTCCCCGCCTGCTCTTAGCATGTACAGCAAGCTTCATGCTCTTAACATTTCCCAGAAATTCAAAGTGACAGAACCGGAGGTATTGCAATCTGGAACTCTTAACTTTCGTAAACTGGTGAGAATACTGGAATGTGCATGTTCCTTATTTAACTGCTCCACCAGCTTTTCTTATATGCTGCTCGGCACAGCCGTTCAGGATACATATTAGACAACTAACATCTGGACTGAATATCTATTAGGACCATATGTTTTACTCAGCTATAGCATCATGTTGGAGATTGGGAAAATCCAAACCAAATGGAGATATCAGAAACTTTCAAGGGTCAAAAATAAAGTAATTTTGGTTTTCCCAGCCCCAATGAATACGGTATATTGGCCTGTGCTCTATGCCTCGTGCGAAAGTCTCATTGTAGAAATAACCTGACAAAAAATGAAAAACAACCTAAGCATTGTGGTTGAAAACAGATCTATCTTGATGATTTTTCCCCTGGTAAAGTTTTGAGTGAGACAATGCTGAATGCCTCTGTCTCCTAAATGAGAATGTAAAGTAAGAGTCCCAACCTTCACTTTCCTGTTGATACTTTATGAAGGTGTTTTCACTGTGCATGTGATGGTTTCCAGTTTCGCCCCAGTAGGATTCTCCTCGTTTACGGCCGAAAAGGTTACATGTGCCCTAAATGGCTGTGCCTGGGAATATACCGCTTATATAAACAGAAGCAGTTCCTAAATGCTATAAGAACCCATCGAGACAGTTCATGGAGCACAGCGTAACTCCCTCACTACTGAATAAGGAATTGAGAGCACTGAACAGCTAAAACCACTTTGTACATGAAAGGAAGAAAGCAGAAGGAGTCCCTCTAACCAGCTTTGAGACCTGATCAGGAAAAATTAAATTCCCAGTCTTGCAAATATCTCATGTAGGAGGCGACATCTTAGTGCATTTACAACATTACAGGTAAAGCCCTTAATCACCAGAGGCCAACAGTGTTCTTTAGATAAGAGCATTATTTGTACCTACACGAATTTCCTGTGACCAAGTCAGGGCTCACAAAGACTTGACTGGGGCAAGGAGCAGAACTTAATACTTTGGCTTCTTGGTACTGCTGCCACTTCGGGTGCATGTGCTTTGGGGAGGTGCATGTCTCAGTGGTGTCTCCGTCCCCAGATAAAGGAATTTCTCCCAACCTAACTGGGGCACCAGGGGAACCATTGCATTTTATCAAAGAAGTATCCATGTATTTTGCTAGGTCAAAATGGTAACCCTTCAAAATAACAAGCACAAAATAATTTTGCAAGAGAAAACAATTCCATTTTCCACTACTGTTTTTCTTTTTGTTACACAATGAAATAAGTAAGAGTCAATAAATCTGTATTTAAAAACCTGACATAAAAAAATCTTAAACATCCTTTTTTAACAAACGTTTGTATTTTCTTAATGATTTAGATGGCTGGATGAACACAACAAAGGTGGAGAACAAGAGTGCATAGGATGGATATTTCTGGTCCAGAGGAGGAGAACTGGAAGAGCTGGATGACTGGAGTTGATAGAAATGGGGTGGGATTCAATAGTGCAACGCGCCTGACCATAAGCTGTAAGGATTCGGAGCAGCATCACTGCTGTGCCCTGGGCGCTCATCGTCTGAGAATGACAGAGGATGGATGAGAAGGGCCTGGAGGTATTGGCTGGTCACAGGACAAGCATAAGTCACCAGCACGACTTGGCCTTGAGAAAAGCAGGAGTCTGCTGTGGCAGGTGAGGGAAGGTAATTCCCCCAGAGATAAGGCAGCAGTAACAGCCCTGTTCAAGGCCAGGAGACCTCACCAGAAGCACGGCAAATTTTTATCACCACCCATGTTCAGGAAAAATAAAATAGGTAGAGAGAAAGGCTGTTAGGGCGACCAAGGAAGTGCAATCCTGAGGATCCTGAGGACAGTTTAGCCCAGCAAAAGGAAGCCAGAAATGGACCGTGATGGTGGCTGCAGATTCATGGGAATGCAAAAGGAAAAGGAGGAATAAGCATCACGGAGGGAAATTCTTTTCAGTAATTGTGTTGGCAAAAGATATATAACAAGCAGTTAACTAGCCATAAATGAACATTAATGTTTTCTTCAGGGTGTTAAATTGAACTATGGTCTCTCAGCCAGAGAAAGAAATGCGAGGCTTGATAATCCTCCCAAAGCATCGACATCGCAATGAAGTCAACAACAAATTCCTGCCCTTCATCCCTGTTCTGTCTGCCTGCGGATTCAAGCAGATGTTACTGAACTCCTTAGTTTCAACTCCTTGCCGAAGCCGGTTTTTTCTTTTTTCTTTTTTCTTTTTTTTTTAAACTCTGAGGTCTAGAGATTTCGTTTTCTTCAGATGAAAGATTAGATTCTGTCAGTTCTGAGTACATATGTGGGCTGATCTGGCCTATGGGCCGTATGTTTGACACCTCTCGTATACTGTGTTATTGTACCCGGGGGAGGTGACGGGGACTTATTTATAGAGACAGTGTCTGTCAGGGGAAGTTATAAGTGCGATTTGCGTGGGTTAAAATAGGAAGAATATGTACTCTTGTAAGTGGACACTCCCTTGATTTTAGGCATGGTCAGGGCGAGTGCCCTTAATGAATCTTAACAGTTTTCAATTTATTACTTTTTTGTGGGAAGATGCAATATTTTTAGAATCTTCAAGTATATCTTTAAACTTGGAGAAGTGACAAGTCCAGGGACTTCTGGGACACTTGAAGCAGATCTAACCTGTCATCTGTGCCATGAGTATCTGCAGACGCCACTGCAGAGTTAGTACAAACACTACCTCGCTGCAGGGGTGGTGCTCAGCACCCACGCAGCACAAGGGCAATGCAGAACCGGGACTACCAAGGTTTTAGTCCTCCTAGCCCCCAAACCACACCAAGCCAGGCTCTCTCTTGCCTGTTAGCTGCTCTCCCTTCCAACCAGAGACATGATAATACATGCAATGCCCTGCACAAGTCTGATGTTTCGGAAGATCACTTATCCAAAACGCCTTACTATGAAATAAAAAAACACCCTGTGTTAAGGAGGAAGAAAATATGTCCTGTTGACTTCATGACAGGGGCCTGGGGCTTCCCCTTGTCTTACTGAATCTGTTCCTACTCTAGTGTAAATTATTTGAGAAAGAAAGTTTCCTGATATTAGCATTTCACACATCACCGAGCACATTGCTGGTGCTTGAGAAATGGCCAACAAAAATAACTTCCTTGCAGGGTTTAAGTACATAAGATTTAAAGTAGCCAATGAAGTTTTCAGACTCCTAACACTTCAAACAGAAGAGCTCCAACAGTAAGCATACAGCTTAAAAACTTTAATCAAATGCACTAGTTCACAGCAAGAGCAAGTAGATAAAACAGATGCAAAATTCTAGACCAAGTCGTTCTCACATATGGTAACACCATCCTCTCTTAGGGGAAAGCAATGACGGCAAACAATGAAAATGCCCTTATTTAAAAAAAATCCTTAGTATGTCCAAACTGCCATGTCTGTTTAATCTCAAATTTACAAAAACCAATTCCCTTGGTTAGGAGTCTGCTGATACTTTAGATTAAAAAAAACCCCAAACCTCAAAACCCCCACAACTTCCCCCCCCAGTTTCCTGGAGTTGCTGCTATGTAAGTTAGGGTGAGGGAAATTGCTCGAGAAGCTTGTCTCAGATTCTGGTTTCTAATACAGCATACTGGGACAGCATCCTTAAAGGTGGGGTCCAGATTGTGAGTCCATTGCCATGGGTCCCTAATGTTTCACCAGCAGTTGGTAATAGACCTGGGACCTCCTGCAGCCTCTGCGCAGCAACCATGAAACAGAACTGGCCACTTGTACTTGAATTTCCTTTATGACTCCTTACATTTAATCAAAAGATTTTTTTCTTTCTCCAGTCTGGATTGGATGTGGCTCACAATGTCAATGATGAAAAAGCCAATAATTCACCTCACTAGTCAGCACTGCATTTTCTAAGTTCATTTATTAAATTAAATTCCAGCTGTTACTATTCATATGCTCTCTCTTGTGTGTACACATCCACATTTATCGAAACAGTAATGTTCACTAAAAGGTAGTACTATTAGGGTGGCTCGTTTAAGAGCCAGCTTATTAAGTACTGTTTTCCAACAAAAATTAAAGCTGTGAAGTCAGTGCTGCCTAATGTAAAATTAGAGAAATAACAGACTGGTTTCTTCAGTACACGCACCAGCACAGCGCCATTGGGTGGGATGAGACTGCTCTCTCATGTCTGGTGAAAGTCTGCCCCTTTGGCTGTTATCATTAGTCCCCTTTTCCTCAGGATTAAACGCATGCAGCAGCGGATTTTGCAGCCAGGAAAAGCTGTTGGCTCAGAGGACAGGTCGAGGGCTGCAGCACTAGTGCTAGAGGTGAGAGCAGCCATGTGCCTGCGCTCAGCAAGGCTTGCTTCAGCTCCATGTGAACCTTCTCCTCCCAAGCAAGCTGAAGAGGCAGATTTAAGGCTGGTTTGGCTCGCTGACTTTGCAAGAAGGGACATGTTACTTCCGTTCTCTGGAAAACAAGGAGTCACTCGGTGGTGGTGAACTTAAAAAAAGCCTACTCCCTACTGCACTTTGGCTGTCTTATACCCCACGTTTAGAACGCTTCAAAATAATACCGAGAACTTCTTGGTTTAACTTGCAAGTGCCATTTGCAGGAAGGATCGTACCCTGAGCTGGTGCAAACCAGCATAGCTGTATTGGCTCTGGGGAGGGGTCAGTCTGGACACCCCAGCCGAGGATCTGGCCCCTGATTCTGCGGCCATGGGGCAGCAGGAACTCTCTGCACCAGTGCATACAAAGAACTTGCAGAACACATTATCTGGATGATCACGCAGCTCTCCAGGCGGCAGATTAGTAACAACTAAACCCAGAGCTCCTCCTGAAACTGAAACAATATCAGCTTTGAGCAAACAGTTGTCCTAAATGAAAATTCATCCCCTGCTAAATTTAACCAGGTTGCATGACAGCACATATGTGTTGATTTCAGAGAGGTTTCTGAGGCATGAGGGAGATCATAAATAGGCCCTAACATCTGAGAAAATTAGACAGAAAACACAGTTTTGCTTTCTGTTACACTTTTCTTTAGAATTCAGCTCAGTATCTGCTCTTCCTTAAATGTCCTGGCATACAGTTTAATTATTAGCATGGTTTCCTTCAGAGGGAATAGAAAGTGGAAAAGGTTATTTTTATTTCAGTGTCGTATACAAGTTAATGGAAAAAAATTATTTGCAAAGTGAGAGTTTTTACCTCTGCAAACTGTGAACCTGGCTGCCAGCACCCCAAGTATTGTGAAATCCTCGTGTGCTTGTGCTTGATGTCAGGCAGCCACCAGCACTGTCAGGTCAACCATCTCACGTGTGAATGATCACCCAAACAATGTGAATAGTGAATGACACAAAGCCAAAGACACAGCTTTCCTAACCATGGACCTGAACCTAACCATGGACCTTAGGTGAGACCAGGGTAGCTGGGACCTGTGGTGGGGCTGTAACGTCTTCATGCAGCACTGCTGACCCAAGAATAGAGCTTGCCCTCAATTGCAGGCTTCATCTCTAGGACTCACATCAAGCAGAAACAGAGCTGGAGGAAAATTGTTATGAGAGCAGGACTGAAAAAGGCTTTCTGTCTGTCTCAGAATAAAGAGTTAGTTGATGCTAGCTTGCCTGGGTGCGTGCTGTGGTCTCTAAGCACTGGAAAACAAAGCCCACAGTGCAATATTCTGTGGTTTCAACGTGAGCTCTACCACACACAGATAGGATGTACCACCATCCCCCGCTGCCAATGGCAGGACATGCCCTGAGGAGATGGGAGCAAAGCTGAGAAGGTGCTGGGAGAAGAAGGAAGCTGCTGGCAGGTCTCTATCAAGACAGCAACTTCAGGCAGTCAGGTCTATGTACCACAATGCAGTTCCCTTCCCATTCCTTTCCCCTACTTGGAGTTTGGGCCTTGTACGCACAACCAGAGGCATTTCCTCAGGGAAGGTCCTGAAGTGCACAGCTCACGGGGATGCTCCTGGCCTCGGGAGCCTGCAGCCCCCAGCAAGAGCAGGGCTCCACTTCACCCACATCCTGACCATCGTCCAGCAGAGCAAACATCCAGCCGGACATGGAGCACGGCTGCCATTTGTAGGGAATGCTAACCTTACTACACTAACAGTAAAACTTACAATAACTTACAATACTAACAGGTAAAGTTATTTATCTGACTTCTTTTCCGAAATCAAATGAGAGGATGAGAAAAAGAGCCATTTCAAGAGTAACTGCAGCATATTGGTTTTATATCTGCGATTTCCCCCAGATATACTAAATGATTTGAAAACAGGAAGCATTGTGAAATCTTTGCCATCTACAAGTTTGCTTTTCCTCAAGCCTAAAAAAAGCAAAATCTCTAAAAAATGTAAAAAAGTAAAAAATACATTCCTAATAAATGACTAATAATCACGACTGGAAAATGGGCATCTGATTCACAAATCATTTCCCTGCTTCTTGTCGCATTTCTTTAGAAAGTAATGATGCAGATGGGAAATGTTGCACCGTGCGTTGCCTCCCCTTGCACAGCAGGTTTGAAGAAGCCAGGAGAAGGTGACGCATCCGAAGCCAGCCCCTCTTGGGAGTGGAGCAGAGTGACGGGGCAGTTCATCAGCACCGGCACACCGCTCCTTCCCTTCCTCTTTGTCTTACTTATTGGCAGGTACTTAACATTTTTCCTCTACCCAGGGTACATACAGCAAGCACTAATCAAGTAAATAGCGGTATTAAGTAAATGTTAATGTAAAATAACATCATTGACCTTGTCACTGGATAAATCTCTCCACTCAAAGTTGAACTGCATTTACCTTAGTGTTGCCAAACGTTATTTGTAACTGATAAAACACCTTCTCATCTACTCAGGAGGAACACACCAAGGCTATCTCACAGTCAGTGTCAAGAAGACAGGGGCTCTAACTTTGTCACTAAGATAGACTGCAGGTCCCACGTCAAATCATTTATTCTAAGATTCTCAGATTTGAAGTCATTATTCTCAACAAAGCAGTTGATTTGTTTACAAATCATTAAATAGAGCAAGTAGAAGACATAATTTTTCCTTTAGATTTTTGGCAACTTGATTTTTTTTTCTGCAGCTTAGATACAAGTAATCTGTGTTTTATGTTTCCCCCAGGACAGAAGTCGTCAGCAGTGGTACACTGGGGGTCCTAAATGCCACATACCGTGCTGGACCCTCTGGATGCTCAGCACAAGATATTTTCCATATTTTGAGAGCACCACAAGGAAAGCTTTGGTTTTACACGACAATATTACAAAATTGGAGGGGGTGAGGCTGAATACAAATGCTGTGTTGTCCTGGGGATTTTGCTGTCTCTTTGTTTGGCCTGGCTCTCGGGTCCGTGGAAGAACATGCAGGTCCTCCAGGTGCTGGACAACATGGCGAAAACCCAAGGCACGAGGGGTCTTTGAGAAGGCCGGGGAGGCAGTAAGATGGAGAACAAGGTTTAAAAGAAGTGTGGCCTGTGAAGGGAGATGAAAGAAAGGAGGGGCAGGGGACGGCGTGGAGGTTTGAGATGCGCAGAGGAAGGGTATCTGTGGAGCCTGCTGGCACCAGCACATGATGTCCTGCATGCCCTGTCCCTTGAGTCCCCCTGGGCTTGGCAGAGGAACATGATGATTGTGTTGGTGGGCTACTCAAAGTGTGCAGACATGTTCTCCTTTTACATTTTGTGCTAAAACTGAAAAACCTGGGCTTTAATATGTGAATTTCTGGCTATCTTTCTTAGGGTAGCAGGATTTTTTATTTTTTTTTGTACAAAAATATTTTAAAGCTTTTATCTGTGTGTATAAACTACTTTCACTTTCCTCATCAGCTTAAAGAAAGTTTCATCTGCCATAGAAGCACAAATACCTTTGCTTACTATTGTAACTGCTAAAACCCACAGAAAACTTGGCAAAAGGTGCATCTTGGAGGATGTTGCAAGACTAACAATCTAAGTCCATTCAGGAGTATGTTTGGATTATGCACAAATAGAGCATAAAGTCAAACTGAGCTAAACTGAAAACGTTACTATTTGGGAATATGAAATTTCCCCATCTGTTTCCATCAGACATGTCTGAGACGATGCTTCAGCATCCCCAAAGGAATGTCTCTGTTAGGGGGAAAATGTTTTCCACTCAAAGCTTCTAAATAGTCAGATTTTAAAATTTAATTGAATTTCATTTTTTAAGGAAAAGTCCAAGTCACAGAAGGACCACTAAAAAGAGCTGAAAGAGTTTTGATGGGGAAAAAAAAAAGAAGTCAGAATCCCACAGATAAATCAGATTCCACAGGAATCATGCTGACTCGTGCTTCCAGACTTTCCTAGAAACGTCAGCTGCTAATGAGAAGATCTGGCCAGTCTCTTCTAGGATACTCGGGGTTCAAACTCTCCGATAATGGGTAAGGGACATTTATTCAATGCACTTCATCCTTTAAACCAAGATAATGCTCTTGGCAAAGAAACACATTCAAATCTAAAGGGAACGGTCTCCATCTCCTTAGGGTTCTACATGAAGAAAGGAAAAAGAGTAAGAATTTACTCCTCCCCTGGGTCAAAATCTTAGTTTACCCCAAGAAAACATATATGCTTTCCATGCAATGTAATTACAAGTCAGCTGAGAAACTTGGAATGAAGGAAAGCAGATCCATACATTGGCAAATTCATGTAGTCCCTCAGCTTTGAGGGATGCCAACAAATCCATTACTGCAATAGCATTTTGCACTGAGAGCGTCCCACTTCAGGATTTACAGGCTTAATATAAGGAACTTAGGCTGGAAAGGAAAAAAATTCCTCTCCCGTTCACTATTTCCAATGGAAAAGGATTTTTCCCAAGTGAAAAGTAAATTGCTGAGAAAATGCAATTGAAATGATTAAAATTGCTGAAGGTTTTTCCCCTTAATTTTGTTCCCATCCTTCTCCCCACAAAATTCACACGATAGTCAATTTCAGAAGATTTTGCTTGCTCTTGAATTCCTCCTCCCAAATCATAAATATTTATCACGTGAATGGGGTCCTTACAAGTCTCTCACATTTGTGAAAGAAAGCAGTTTGCTGCAGGATTTGACCTTGAAAATCTTCTCCAGTCTCATTGACAGGAGCCAATGCTATTTTTCCTTTTTAATAGCCTTGGAAACTTGTGCCAGACAGACAGAACAGCCAGACAGACCACACGCAGATTATTAAAAACAGTTACGGGTGTGTGATTTTGGTATCGGGACATAATGGCCACTACATTATGGGTAAATGGGAGGTCATAGGGTGGGAGAGGGGATTGTTCATTAATGAACATAAATAATGAAACGACATTGGAACATGGTTAATTCAACACAAAAAGCCAGTTTCTTCAGTTAGGAAATGGAATCAATTGTCTGAATAATGGAGGAATTAGAAAACACCATCAACCTTTTAAGTTTTGGATTCCTAAGCAGCTATTGGACTTGGATGTCAGAAAAAACATTACAGTATTGCCTAAAAAGCAAGAGGGTAGATTGTATGAGCTATCGCCATCTCTTCCGCAAGCGCCTGTACTGAAATAACTAAAGTGCCCATAGCCCCCAGCACAGACCTCTGCCATAAACACACATTGTACAATGTACACAGATAAATACCGAGCTTCATTTTATGCTAGACATGGTAACACTGAAGAAACAACACAGCCCAAGGCAGGGAATGGACCAGGAAGCAAGAGGCAACACTGCTTTGGCCAGCTCTGCTGTGAGAAGCAGGAGGAGACATTTTGTTTCCCTGCATCTGTGCTTTCCTCCTCCGCATCTTCTGTTGAATCTGTAAGAGTGCCCGGTCACGGGGCTTGCGGCAAGGACCTGACTCACATCCAGCCCTTGAGACAGGCATAGGAAGTGCAGAACTTCCACACACATCTTTGCTGCACCCAGAGCACCGTTACCTTGCAGTTGCTCCTTTGACTGTCACTGACCTTTTAAAAATAACAAACAACAAACTTGACATGAAAATTGATGACTCTAAGGGCAGCCAAAGAAAGGGGGAATCTCAGCCAGCTGCCAGAGGTGGGCTTGCTCCTACTCTTACTGAGGAGAGACAATTTCCGACAGTTTCGATGAGTGTTGGATTACCATCTAGGGATGAATCCGACTCTCACATTAAATTACCCCTAGCCAGTGCACAGCCCCTATATAAAGATATCAACAGAGGGGACTGCACAGTCAGAGAAACTTTCCCAAGAAGCCACCTTGCCAAGACCAGAAAAGAGCATGCATAAATACCTCAGGATTTGCATTATTGCTTGTAGCACAGAAAGAATCCCTGGGTCCATATGATCACTGTGGCCCACTGAATTCATCAACCAAGAAAAGGGAAAGTCAGCAAGTCCTGCAGGACAGAGGACCTCCTGGTCCGATAGCCAAGGAAGCTGGCCTGGTCAGGAAACCCACTGCCTGCCCCTTCTTTACCAGAATCTCCTCTCCTGCCCCTTTATTTTCTCATGGAGGTTTTGATTAAAAAGAGGCAAAAAAGATGTTTTTGTCAGAAATTTCCTTGGTTTCCCAAGTCTGTATGGTGAAACACAAAGATGTTTTGGCCAGGTCTCCTACTTCGTCTCACTTCTCTGACACACAATAGAGTCCCATTCTGGTGGCAGGAAGCGATTACTCATGGTATCTCTGGCAAAGGATCGTTTCCATTGAAAATGGCTTTTGGAAAACTCACTTGTTTTCCATTGGCCTTAAAAAGACCACTGACTGAAAAGGCCTCTCCATCTAAAATCCTGGTTTAAGGTCAGGAGCCTTGTCTGAATTCACCAACATCTCAATATCACTGAAGGAGGGGACAGTTTCCCAAGGATGATTTGAGCTCCTTATCACTTCTTCCATTTGCCTTCCCCAGCCTACCACATCGTCTCAATCACACCAGCCAACTAAGCCAAATACAGGCCGCTAAATCAGATCAGCAGCTGCCTGTGCATGAAAAGTCCTATCCCAGGGAAAAAAGAGAAAAAAAAGGGCCTTAAATATTGTTCAGGATGCAAAAAATGGGCTTGTATCACAAAGCAGAAGAAATATTTTCCATCACCACAATGAAATATTTATTAATAGCAGACACTAAATAATCTAGCACAGACTTGTTCACGAGAGTGCAGATTTTAGCTGGAGTCTCTGAGAACCAAAGCCCATTTAATTGTAATGAATAATAGCACAGATTTCCTATATTTGGGCTCATATTTTGCAAAAAGCGTTAGCAAGTAAACATGGATATTCCCAAACTATGAATATTTAGTTAAGTTCTATTCTGATGTATCTTGTTCTGAATATTACTCTATGAATTATTAAATTGCAACCAATTTTCGTAAGGATGAATTTTTTTGTTTGCAAAAATTGCTACTTTCTTCCACCTGGAGCTAAATCCACTACACATGGAGACAACTAGAGGCAATATATTCTTGAAAAGGAACATAAGATCTGAGCCAAAGTATATATCAGATGGAAACCAGAAACGCTACTTTTGTTCGAATGTCATACACCCATAATGGCTTCAGACAAATGAAGATTTTTACCAAATGGCCTACTAGTATTAAAAGTTCATGAGTAGAAATTGGTTTAGTTGAGCTTATACTACTGACCAAGCATTTTCACATTATTTGCACCTTGTGCTTGACTAGAAATACGCAAAAAAACATCCCAAATGTGGAGTGTAGTGGACAGGCAAAAGGGGCCTTGCAACAAGAAAACAAGTGCTCTCCACACACGGGTCACTGAGCTGGGAGAAGCAGCCCCGTCCCGAGCTGCTGCATGGCACTGAGAAGCCCAACTCTCGCTGGGTGGTGGGGGGAGCCAAGAACACATGCCCAGGTGGAAACCCGCACCCTGCACTGAAACACCAACCTTCCCTCACCGCACTTCCTTAAAACTCTCCCGCTCTTTCTTTCCTTTCAGACTGGGCACTGCCAGGGGCAGCAACTCTTCCCTATGGGTTTGTATGAGACCCAAGAAAACGATTATGGCCTCATGAGAGCTTCATCTATGCTCATCTGCTCAGTGGGGATGAGGTCTGCTCATGACGCAGGGGCACTACTAGCAAAGAGACAGACAGAGAACAGACCTCCAGCAGCTGAATTCTCTGGGGGGAGAGGAAGGCGATACTTTTAAACTTACATAACAAAAGTATCATCTACAGTAAGCATTAAATGATGGTCACAACAGAGATGTAAAAGTGCAGAGGATTAATTAACACCGACAACATTTCACTGAGTGATTCAGCTACTTGCACCCTTGCACCCAGAACTATCCCTACAGTTGTCACACAGGCACAGTGGAAATACCTTTTACTCCTGAAGGAAACATTTTTCTAATACTGAGCCTATACAGAGAAGGGAGAAAAAGAAGATACACGTGCCTGTAGCTGCAATTTCCCCATGAGCGGCCTACTGCTCAGGCCTGTGGGCACATAGTAATGCTGCCAAGTGTCAAGCCTTTGCTGCTGCTTGCACGGCAATTTGCATGGCATGGCTTATAGTGTTTCATGATTTATTTCTTAAAAATTGGCACTATTTGACAAGTACCGAGTGACAGTGGAAAACCTATTTAACCACTCTACTGCTGGGTTGCGTTGGAAGCTTAGGCTAGGCTAACAGGTACCTTACAATTGTCCTGCCTATTTTAACATGCCATATACAAAGCTGCCAATCAGCCTGACAACATGGAGAAGCCTCCGATTAGACAGCAAACTTCACTTTCTGTCCTTTTTTAAGTGTAACATTTTCATTCTCACACATGTGCATGCTCATTTGGGAAGCATCTGACTTGTTCTGGCATCAGATTTGGACACCTTAACGCGTGCATCTTCCTCACAGTCTCATAGCACTGAATAACACACGAAGCTGTGTTTGTCTAGAGGTCTGCTCAGTTCGGCCCGGGCCGGTGAAGAGGCAGGTATTTATTTACGCTGCTGCCAAGAGGGGTGAGACCCTGATGGCCCGGTGCAGGGTGTGTGGTGCTGGACTGTAAGCTGAGCCGTTGGTTTCAGGGCAAGTCCTCGCAGCCCAGGGCACTGACTGCTCAGCTGGAGCCGATGCCTGTTCCTGTCTTCAAGCCTTGTAGGGGTCAGCACTGTTGGGGGCAACAGAAATGGCTGCCCTTTGCTAGCACTTCTCACCTGGTATTTGCAAAGCTGTTGTATTCAGAACAAGAAACCACAATGCCTCCGTGATGTTTGTCAGCAAATACTGACTTTCAGTAGCGAGTTTCTAGTGATAAGCACAAATTTATTTGACAAACCATGTCCTGTCGTAGAAAGAAAGCCAAACCCTTCCTGCAGGGGAAACCCATCCTTTAATGTTAGACAGCTTAGGGTTAGGCCTACATAGCCTTCTCTCCCCTTACAGTGATACACTCTGCAAGAGGTACCAGGAGTAAAGCGGTAGCTAGGTCATTCCTACAGCACAGAATAGATTTTGAATAGAAAATCCTATCATTTTCCTGTATAAACAAGTCCAAAATGCATTTAAAGGATAGGGTTGGGTTTTTTCAGCTTGCAAGAGGGTTTTAATTTTTTTTTCGTCTCCACATGAACTGCCAACTAAACTGAGAAGCAGAAATCCTAAATAAAAGTTAAAAAACAACTACCAACTGTTTAGAAACCGAAAAAGAAACTCTACTAGGAAATCAGCCCTTTTAAGACAGTGTTCCAGTAAGATGCCAGGGACAGGTCACTTGGTTGTCTCATTGGAATAACCACATTTTAGGTTTTCAGAATAAAATATATGAGGTTGGGCAGCCAAGAGGTTTAGTACAGGGCTCAGATTTTAACACAAACAAAGGGTAATCTGGTCTGGTGCAGTCTGGTCACTGCAGCAGTGTATCTGAAGGTTAGGTTTTATGTTTATTAGCATCATCCAGATGGCGTTTTATGTCCTTAATAACTTTGTCCCTGACTAAGCCATGAACCTACTGTTTGACAAACACTGTAGCAAATACCCATCAGCAGAAAAGCCATTTTGTAACGAGGGGTAGAGCCGGTATGTTTAAGATGCTTACAATTTACTTCTGTGTACCTGTCACCTTTTGCTGTGTACACTTAACATTGTAAAGTACTTTAAGCAGCTGTCCTTAAGCTAAGGGGTCTGGGCAAATGAGTTCCGTACTTTTGCTGATTCCTGGGAGCCCTGCAGCTCCTCCCAGCACACTGCTGAGCGGCACGGGCTCCTTCTTGGCTGCTCACACCCCGGCCCCGCCAAGGAAGGATGGACAAGGCTTCGGCAGGGCCTGGCTTCCGTCCACCCCACGTGCCTTGCAGCATGCCAAGCAATTCACACGAAGAATCTTGAGCTCAGAGGTTATCTACAAGTTGGGGCAAAACCACTTTTTTCACAAAGCTGTCATGACAATTCCATTTTCTCTGCTCACAGAGTGCTTTGCAATCCCTGAGGGGAACATGTTCTGTACTTCATTAGCAGAGATATCTTATCTCCGACATGTTGTCCCAAACACCGTATGCCTCACAGAATCTCCAGGATTTACTGTATTTTGATGAGAGACAGTAAAGCGCCACTTCTAATTAGTGTGACTTGTGAGTTTGTGTGAAAAACTATTTTAGTTTCTAATTGTTAAAATAAAAGAACTGCTGACACTTATTTTTGCAAGACTGCCCTTGCCCCATACAGCCCAGGAGCTTCTTCCAGCACATCAAAGGTGTACAAGTTTTTCACTTTCAATCTAAATTCAAAAATGTTTTATTTCTTCCTAGCTGCAAAAACACAGAGTCAAAACATTCCCCTGAAACGAGCAGGAGCTCTCGCACGTTTGCAGAGAGCAAAGGCTTGAGCGCAGCCCGCGCCGGGAGCTGGGGTGGGCCGGGCAGCCTGCTGCGCGCAGCCCCCGGCACGCTCCCCTCGAGACACGAGCCTTCGCACGCTCGTGGCGGCTTGTGCAGCTGTGTGATTGCATACCCAGGCAGCCTTGTGCGTAAATGCCTATATGACATTTAAAACCCGAGCTGTGGCCAGCTATCATATACCCAATCAAACGTATGGACTAGAAGATAATGAGTTTAAACAATCCAGGAGACTCTGCATACTTGTTCTGCTGGTTTACTGAACTAATTTAAGTTAAATTGGTTCAGCCTCATGATTCAGACAAGACCAGAATGAATGTTAGCAGCACTTTTGGTGTTTCATGACACAATTTACTTCGAATTAAAGCAACTGGAAAAAACCTTGTGCTCAGGGAAGTATGTATGTATCGCTGTTGAAGCAGACACTGGCAGTAGTGACATCAGCATGTTTTTTTAAGCATACGTTCGTCTTTTGCAGGGATATTTTGAGACCCTAAAAATGTCACTACAGAACTGTCCCAGTTTTTGATTTTGAAAATGTCACCTGTGTCATCGTTGGAACTGGGCTGTTATTTCCAGAACTAACCATTTGGGGAACGGTTTATGCGAAACCTAAACCTTAGCACCAGCTCTGCAGCGAACGAGAGAAGGCAAAAGTGCTGGCGCTCGCACTGGCGCTGGAGTCATCCAGGAATTGGCTGGCTTACCTCAGGCCAGCCTTTCACTTGCCAGAATTCAGAAATTCACATTTCTCTTCAAATTTGCTATTTTCTTTAGGCATTCATTTTGAACGTGACCAGCTGTTCTCAGAACAGGGATCTGGAGCCATATTCTATATTTTTAGAGCAGGCATCTTTCCTGTTAAACAGAAAGATGAGAAACTCCAAATTAGAATATGGTTAGGAGGAACAGAAGAAAATTCACAAGTGCAAACCTGCTGCTGTTCACCCAAAAGGCTTGCAACAAAGATACAGGGCGACTTTTCTGATGCTAACAATGGTTTACCCAAAACAGGAGCAGAAAAGAAGCCAGGGCAACCACACAACAAACAAATAGCTTACTGGGAGCCCCAGCGTTCAATGTCATGATTAGATAAAAGTACCAAGAAGGGCAGCCCCACCCCTGGTACAGGCTCCTGCTCATCCCTTGGGCCAGCACCAACACTGACACAACTGTCTCAGGGACTAGATCAAGGATATCATTAAGCTACAGACTAACCTGGCAAAAAAAATCCAGGTTTGGGCAGACCAAGGCACTCAGCTGCTCCACACTGTGTATACTGGTGCTGTCACAATGCCTGGGGTCGGACTGGGAAGACAGGACTGGGATGGATAGTATGACTAGCATTTTTGGCAGCAAATGTGCAACCCGAGTAAAATTACCATGCATTTCCAATAGCACTGGAAATAATGAAGCCTGAGCTCACAGGGCCTTGGGCTGTGAGCTGCTAGTCAAGTGTTGCAGGTACCTGGCCCGTACAGTACAGCTTCTCCAGACACACTCATCCTCTTATGCCTGGCAACATGTATGTTCATATCACATCCTTTCCATCTGTCAAAACTAACACAGCCTTTCTGCTCTAACCAGCTACATATATTCCTAAAACTTGTAGGAAATTAATTATCCTTGAGGCCTTTACTGCTTCAACCAAGTTGGCTGAGGACAGCCAATAGCTTCCACTGCCTTTGAATGTGGTAAAAAATATACAAAACAACATTAATAAGCAATCCCATATCCTTAACAAATCATCCAATGGAAGAACCAAAACAACATGAACGCTCCCCACACCCCTCAGCAACACCAAGCTTAAGGGGAATGTATTTAGAAGACTGTCCCTGGGGCACTGTCTCCAAAATGCCTTTGTCTTGAGTGGTCACTTCCCTCAAGAGGTCCCCAGCTCCTTCAGAGGTCAGCTATTTTATGCTGCTTTACAGGTGGGAAGCTGAATAACAAAGGAGGAAGACACTGTGTGACTTCAGCGATCAGTAGAGGATCGAGTTTGTTTCCTTACCCACTAGGTAGTGCCACTTCTTTTTAGTTTATTTTTATGTTGTCCATCTTAGAAATTTGGAAAAAAACACAACATAAGCCCAAAATTTTGAAATATTAGCTCATTCCTATAACCAAGCCTCAAAAGATAATCTATAATTTTTCATGTGCCTAATTCTCACCAAGTCAACCAAAATTTCAAAATGTTGTGTGTTTTATAAAGCCCTATGTTTATCAGGTGACTGCACATGCATCTCCTATCATTTAGCCATTGTTAAGTATTTCCCTTCTAGAGGAAAGCTTTGGTTTATTCCGCATGGCCACATTTCTGAAATGAATGATCTAAATTCATAGCAAGGTAAGTTGAAAAGTTTCACTCATCCACTCTGTTTTGTCAGGATATACAAATCCAGATTAAATGCTCTGTGGGAGTCTTCACCCTTAATTAAGCATTTAACTGAGGGAGTTTATCCCTCCTCAGTGGAGGTAGAACCCTGCTCTGTTCTGCTCCAGAATGAACTGCATGAAGCAGGACAACTTGGAGGAGATGCCTTAAAGGACCTGGCTCTGCCCCCTCCTTGCCAGCCCTTGGCCAGCAGCATGAGTGGGGCACTGTCAGCACACAGGCAATCTGTCCCACCTCCCACTTGAATCCAAAGGGACATCCACCCTGCAAGCGTGTAAAAACCCCTTCTTACAGGAACTTAAAAAAGAAGGGCTCCTTCAAAGGACCTTCAAAGTTCATTCATTCGAGAAGGAAGAAACCAAAATATTCAAAGTTGTATTTCAACATGAGAGTGCCACGTATTTTCCCAAACTCCTCCCAACTCTTGGCTGTTGGGGAACACTTTAGATGAAGGTGACAGAAGGACTCTCATGCCTATTGTCCCCCCATGTCATTCAGAAGAGACGGCCACTTGCAGCAGTGAGGGATTCTCACACAACTATACGCTACTCTCAGTCCCTAAGGAAAAAGGGCTCCAGTGACTAATCCTGTGATAAAACTGAGTACATTTACTTTACGTTTATAATTCTAAAGATGAAAGGGTATGAAACACCCTTGGCTTGTTATTAGGAAATGCCTCGTTAGCCACTTTCCTTTGAATTCACTCAGTGCCATTTGTAGAAAAGCCATTTCTCTGCAGGAACCATTTCTTTTCAGATTGCTTTTTCCTCTGCTTCCCAGCAATTTCTGTTTTCAGAGTAATGAAGACCAATGTGGTTCTCTTCTACACCATTTTCACTACATTTAAATTTTTTTAAATAATTGATCATATCTCTGTAATTTTATACTTTTATTCTAAAACATAGGATACATACAGTCACTACTCAGCATGGCCAGTGAATTATGGCTTATTTGGGATTTTAAATACAAAGATTATAAAAGCGTTGGTTAAAGTGCTGCCAAGTGAACTAAACTTAGTGTTCATGGTATCTGGCTAAATATATGTTTTTTGAGTAATAAGAAGGAGTTGTTATTGAAACTGCAATCATCTTTCACAATAAATACTGTTTTAGTTGAAGGCTTCTGTACAATAAAGTTATATCAGTACTTGGGTATGGTGTACTTTTAATTAGGACAAATATAGGGAAAACATACTAATGTTTCTTAAACTGCATTTCTTTTGTTTATGCTAATGCAAAGAATAATTTGGTGTGCCACATGCACCAAGAACCAATAAAGACATGGCTGATTATTTAGGCAAAGACGTTTACTCAGATGTTATCAACTTGGACAGTTGTAAGCAAGAGCATTATCAAATGTAATCAACGTATTAAAGAGGAGTTAAGGCTCACACACTGTTAATAGGGAAAGGCTTGGGGGCTGAATGATGGTGGTGATGATGATGATATTGTTTACACGGAGATTTCCTAGGTATATTCACTCACATAAATACAGCTTAGGTGAACACTCCTGAGACCTGCTGAACTCATGCAAACTTTGCCAGGATTAAAGTTCCGCAAAACGAGCAACTAGCATTAAATTTCAGACACATACACTCCTATGGAAAAATAAGCTTTATCATGAGATCTAAAAGCAAGGCTCATAAGCATTTAAAAATCCAAGGGGTTTTTTTCCTCTATGCTGTAACTAAAGGAAATTGAAAAAAAACCACCAGATTTTTACTTTTAAATATGTATATACACATTAAAATACTATACGTATAAATATAAAAAATATATATATTAAAAATATATACTACTTTCCTAAGCAGATCACAGTGACAAAGTACATACAGTAACAGGTTTGCCTACAGTATCAGGAATGCAATAAGGAAAAGTTAAAAATAGTCCATTTGTATGGGGGAAAGATTGAACAGAGTTTGAGATTCAGAAAGGTTGAGGGTTTGTTTTTTCTCTTGCATACAAAAAAAATTCTAGCTGTGGTTTTGTCACCAAAAGTTGAACTTCACTTTTATAAAGCATCCTGCAAATTGCATTCACATATTTTACTAAAATCATGTCGCTCATCCTGGTGAGATCAATGAGGCATTAAACACGTAAATAACTAAAGGATCAGGAGCCTGTGTGGCTAGTTATTGTAGTACCTTCTGTGTCTCTAGGGTTTATAAGACCCTATCCTGTTCTTGTACAGCAAAGGAATTGGGTTCCTTATGACATATCTTCCTTTTTTCAAGGAGAGGCATTGCATGCATGCATGCACTTCTAAAGCCTTGAAGAAGAAACAAGTCTGTCCAGTGAAAGAAACCTGGAGTGTCCTGTTGTCACCACCAGAGTACCCCTTCAGACCCCCAAATACAGCTGGCATTCCCAGAGGAGCATCACACAGCTGTCCCCATACAGAGGACTGATGTCCCTCCTCACGGGACCTCTCCAGGTAGATGGGGACAAGATAGGCGCAGCTAGGCTGGGGACCATGCAGGGATGCCAGTCTTCCCACTGGGGATGAAGCTTGCAGGGTCTGTCCTGAGAGTTCTCTGCCTGCCCTGGCTCTGCCAGAAATGGGGTTGTTGCTTCCCCTACAACATGGTGAGGAGGAGACAGCCCTGCTGCCCACGTGGGTGCAGGCAGGCGAGGGACAGAGGGAGCGAAGGAGGAACCCACAGATTTGTCCTTCATCCCTGACTGCTCTGTGGCTGAAACATATGAAAGCGTCAAACCCAAAAACGTCAGCACAGCGCCTGACATTTCAGAAATACAAGTCTGTGAGAAACTTTCTGATCAACTGCCTTCAGGGACTCTTCAAATAAGGACCCCTTTCATCAAATGAGATGGTTTCTAGATGCAGGAGGGATGGCATATCTGGCATATCGAGCCTTGCTTGCCCGTTGCCTCTGGGAAGGCCTGATGAAGGAGACACCTTGGGGCCACATGTCTTCCCTTGCGCCATTCCTCTTTCCTTGCCTGCATCCTCCCTCAAAATGCTGCAGGGCGACATTGCCACCTGACATTGCCTGACAACCACCTAAAGCCAGCTGGTCCCTTCAACCCATTGGGCTCAGACTAAACCTCGTTTGGGAAGCTGCCCCAGCGGAGGAGCAGAGCTGGCGGGGATGGCCAGCAGAGCCTCCCCGAGACTCTCACGTGACTCATGGACAGCTGTTGGTTGCAGTTCAACTGGTCCAGCTGCCTCAGTCAACAGGATTTCTCACCGGAAAAAAGGAGATTTTTAGAACTTGAAACTTTTTCATGTGAAAATGGCAGTTTTGACAAAGGCTTTTCATTCTGTGATGGAGATAATCAAAATGAAAAATCTCATCTTGAATCAAAATGAAAAGAAATGGAAAACTGAAACAGTTACACTTTCTGTTTTGACATTTCCCATTCAAAACTCCTCAGAATCCTTTCCCTGCTGTGTGAAAATGTTCCTTTTCTCATTTTATTTTTTTTTTTATTTGTTTCACTGAGGGAAAAGAATTTGGAAATGCTGACATTTCTCACATGAGATATTTCAAGCTTTATCTAGAGAAGTAGTGCCTACAAGTACACTGAGTAAGGCTTTGTTCCTTGCACCCCACCCCGTGAGTATTTTAGAAGACTTGTTGGAAAATATCAAATTTAAATAATATCCTTCCAATATTAAAAGCAAAGTTAAGGGGTTATATTTTTCTCTTTAAATCCAAACACTTTTCGAGGATTTCAAATATTAAAAGGTAACCAGATTTAAAACCAATTTCACAGCAGAAATCCTTCCACAGAAAATGATAGACCAGCTGATGCAACTGGCAAAATTCACACTTTTAATTAAAATCATTAAACACAAGAGACCCCATTGCCTGTTTTATGTATAAAACAACAACAAAGTAGGGTTTTATGAAAGAAATATCATGCTTCTGTGTATCTTAAAGGAAAAGCTGAGAATGGAATTTAAATTGAGGATTTTTATGTGAGGCGTTGATACTCTTTCTTTCTCTAATCTACTAGTACAAATCGGAGACTAGCCCAATGTTCAAATTTTATGCTATCAAAGGCAATCTGCTGTTATACATTTCTTCTATAAAATCTATCTCTGTGTATACACCAGAAGTCTGTGGTAATTTCAGTGATACTCCAGCAGTAAATGCAACATGAAATTAATCTTTTCCTCAATGGTCAAAGTTATTCCTGTTGCAAAACAAGTCTCCTCTGAAATATTACATATCTTTACCGTGCTCTTTTACAACAAGTGTTACACAACCATGATTTGTCACATTTTATAATGCAGAACTCTGAAATGAGTAAAGAACTTTCATGAAGAGATCAAGAGGAATATATATTTTTAGTAATATTAAATGGATTTACAGAATATTTTATACTCAGGTTCCCTGCAAAAATAATACCGTATTCTGTCTACAGATCCTTCCTCTCAATAAGATCAGTAGAGACATCTTTTTCATTTCCTGGGAAGTAACACTCTTTATAAGAATTATTTGTAAATGCAGTTAAATTAACATCTTCAACTGCTTTTACTCCACAATCATGAAAATAACTACATGCAGAATCATTTCACTTTAAAAAAGTCATTTTAGTCTTAAGTTTGGCAAAAAAATAAACTGAAATGCTTAGAAATTTACATTTTTGTCACTCCATAAATCAAAACTTACTTTACATATTAGAACAATTTTTGTGAGAATTTTGGATCTGAGCTGATAACCTTTTGCCAAGTTTTAACGAAATGCAAATTGAAACATCTGAGATATTAAACAGACAATCGAGGTTTATGGTTACATCATAAGATTATTGCCCAGTAACACTGCATACTATGGCCCCAATTCTGAGACACTCACAGCCTTTATGTATGCAAGCAACCCTTGTGAACACAAATATAAGTGCTAATATAACCTCATGGCATGAAGAACACAATGTTGTATCAGCAATTGACATGCAAACTGTTTTGCTAAGGGAACATTCCTCCAAAAGATGTAGGAGGGTGTATGTGTAGAAAAGGGCAGCAAACGATGGCAGAAGCTTAATTATAGTACCACTAATGGCAGGAAGAGAATACAGCGCTGAAGGCAGCCAGCAGCGTTAGCTCAGAGCAGCTAGAGAGCGTACAGGACCAGGTCCCCGGCTTGTATAAGCTGGAATGGGCTCACTGGAGTAATGCTACATGGATTTTTACCGAATCAGGATCTGACCCATATCTGTAGAGGCTGTATAAAGCAAAAAAAGCCCACTGGCTGACAAAGCATGAAGACTAGGGACGCTCCTTGTAGGTCACCAGCTCCTGGCACTAATGTCTTCTCCCTCAAAAGCCTGCTGTAGATGCACACCATAATGCAGACCTTATGTAGTGCTGAGGGAAGTGTTAATTAATATCTTTAATCGCTACATACTACAGCAAGATAAGAATAAGTGGCTTGCTGGACATAAAATCTTTCCAGACACTGTATGTAGACTCAACTGCAGCCATTGCCCACTCCCGTACTTCAGAGACAGTACCGATGTGTTCCTGTTCAGCCTGGGATTTGCATTCACAATAGCCTCTGGGAAGAGCTAAGCACACAAACCTTAATGCATTTATGGTTTATATTAATTCATCCTTGGCCTCTGTGAAAACTACAAATTTCTGACAACAGAGAAGTGGCTGTTTTAAATGGACTGTTGTTAATAATGAAGGGTATGCAATGCACAAATAGTAAGAACGGTCAGATTTGAAGAGAAGGGATTCACCTGGTGCTCTGAAATACACCGATACCAAACCCAGGTCCTCAGAGGGAATGACAAGCATAGGGTCTCCAGGTGAGGCTGGCATTGGTTTCATGAATGGGGTGAGGTTCCTCCTCCCTTGGTGTCCAAAGCAGAGGAGGCAACAATAAGTCCTTTGAGGGGGTCCACAGTATATTTACAAGAGGGATGGTAAATTCTAAAAAAATAGATGCACCGCAAACAGTTCACCGTGAGGTTAGCAACCAGTGGATGCCCCCAAAGTCTTGTTGTTCAGCTCTTCTAACCAAATAAATTGAGACTAAATTGTAGGCTAAGCTTTCTCTGGTAGAAAAATGTTCCCACTCAAATTTCACTGTTCTAATTGCAGAAGCTAGAAATAAAAATACTTTCATTCAAATAACCAGCATTCAAAATACTTTCAGCTGGACTTTGCCTCCCAAAAGAAGCAAAGTCGTATGAAGGATGTTCTGTATTATCATTTTTATTGGCGTTAAGGGCCAGGACCCCATAGGTGCTGTCCTACCACAAACCAAAGATGATTATCCCTACTTCAAATCATGATATTTTATTACAACAGTTTATAGTCGTTATTTAATCATCTCAGCATGTACTGCATGGAGTCTGCAGTGGAATCAATTCATTTCTAGCAAGTATTGGGCCAAATTGTGCTTTTACTCCCTGGAGGAGGGGTGGGGGTAAAATATACAGAACAGCTGGGGCCACCCAGTAGTACAGCGAGGCACTATGACAGCAGCAATGGCAGATACAAGCAAAAAACATCTTTAAAGAGCCCTCAATTCTTCAGCAAAGCCATAATTATATTCTGAACATTTTTCCCATAATCATTTTCATCCAAAAATTTGCCAAAAAAATTCATCGTGAAAGGCATAGAAATCTACATTTTTGACACTCCATAAATCAAAAGCTTATTTTACATAGCAGAACTAAATTGCAGTATATTTTACCTCAACCATACTGTCTTTTAGCATTACCTGCTCCACTTCCAGACTTGAGGATTTTTACATGCCCTTCCAATGCTCCTCCTCAGATTTTTTTAAATTCACCATCCTCCTCATTAAAACATATAAAACGTAATTTCTCAAAATACACCGCCTTCAAGCACAATGTGGCCCTAGGGCTGAACTAGCTCAGTTTCTGCTATGATGTAGAGCAACCCAGGATCACTCACCTGCCACTTCCCATCCCTCCAGGTTCCTATTGAGATATTCCCCACAGGTTAGCAATACTCCCTCTCGTGCCAAAGGTGTCGCAAACCTTTTGAGAACGCACCCAAGGTGCAATTGAGCGCAGACTTGACTTCCAGCGCAGCCACTTCACCCTGGAGGGCAGAAGGGTTTCTCCCAGGGAGGATACATTTAGGAGTGTTCATTCCAAGAGGGAGGGTGAGCAAGGCCTCATTTTGTGTTAGTACATTAAAAAACGTTTGCTCTTCAGTTTCAACTCAGATTTCTTTTTTAAATCAGAATGAATCACCTTTTTATTTGGGAAACTGGATCATAAATTCATATAGTCCAACCACAACCAAAACAAAACAAAATACAAGTAAATCTGAGAATAATAGGGACTTTCAGACATGATGAAGCTGGGTTTGATTTGTGTTATTTATCAAGAGTTAAGAAACCTTGTTTCCCTTCACCAGTCCCCTGAGCCATTAACTTTCACATTGCACCACATTCTTATAAGATTATGGGAATTTTCAGTTTAGAAAATCCAAAGCATTCTGCAGCTGAGCATATTTAGTTGCATTTTCCAGTTCTATTTTAAAATAATACCACTACATCTGATACCCCATACTTGTCTGTGACAAATGTAATATGCAAACATCTTCCATTGCATAAACGACATAGGAATGGCAATAACAATACGCTGAATATCTAACTCCCATTGTCTGGAGAGCAGTCTTAATGTTGCTGAGTTAATGAGTGAAATGAGCATTGTGGTCTAAGTGTCGCGTAAATAATGGTTTCCATTACAAAAAAAACTGTACCACCACACCCTGGCCATCTCAAAAAGCAAAGCTCTAGAGGTTTGCCACAGACAAATATATAAACCAGTGCTGAATTTCTCCCCTTTCCCCCTCTCTAAGGCAGATAGTTTACTGGCCTCTCTCTTGCTGGAACCTATTTTTTGTGACAAAATGAAGCTAAAACATTATGTGTTTTTTCTATGAACAGGAGTAAAATACACTCAGTGTAGACCAGTCTCTTCCTTGGTGTGAAGGTCATCCACCAAAGCTGCTGAGTGGCAATTCAAGCCATTCTCAGATAGATATAAATCTCTCTTTTTCTGCCTGCATCTTTTTACACATGGAGCAGAGAGGCCTGAGTCCTCCCTGCCTTGTCCTGAGCTGTGCTGTCACACCTTTGATAGCAACGAGGAGCACGTGTGTGGAAGGTTGTGCAGATCCCACCAACAAATGCTTGGATGCAATTCTATACAGCCATGGTGCTGCCGCCAGGGACATCCTGAGGATAACTTTCAAGCAGTTTTGGAAAGTGAAAGAGAACAAAACGTACCCAACCGAGCTATGAGTCATGATAACAATAGCAGTCAGAGAGATATATAGGGCTACCCATTTCACAACTCAGGTCAGTATAAGCACCGCCTTTCTACAGGTACAGAAGCCAAGGCAAAGAAAAGGGAGAGCTGACCAAACTAACCTAGGAATTCAGCCTTGCATGAAACCAGGCTCCCAAATTACCATACAACGGCCTGTTCTACTGCCGCAGGCGCAGTAGTAGATGCTTCTTTCCCCAAAAACTCCAGAAGAAGTGTGAAAATTACACTGACAGTCTTTGGGTAAAACTATCTGCAATCTGTCACGGGCTTTGTATCTGACATCTGGCAAGCTGCACAGTCAACCACAGAGCATTTTACAAGGATGCAGGGGATAGCCTACAAAATGGTCAATAGCTTCAGTTGTTTATCTGGGCTTTTGTTAATTTTCTGTAATTTCCTGATGTGGTTTTTGTCAATGGGGATCTGCAAAACAATTTTAAAAGAGTCAGGTGTTCTAATCCCACTGAAACCAAAGAGGAAGTAGGTACCCAAATGCCTTGAGCACATCAAAAGGTATCAGGATTGCCACCTGCCGCTACTCATGGTGACTGCAGCCTGAATGGTGTTGAGTGTGGGCAGTCCTACTCTGCTACATTCACGTAGTGTCCATCTCAAGCCAGAATGAACTTGCACAGAACCTAGGTCTCTGCTTTCGTTCCATAACAAATACATGCCTTTTGGTTTTGCTAGCACCGGTGACTCATGGGTTTACAGAAGGCTCAGGTGAAAATCAGGTGATCTATTCCATCAAAACAGGAAAAGTTCAAGTAATTGAGGGTGGCAATTTAGATTATGGATAATAGCAATAAACCTTCCCTTAATAGGACACTCCCCATTTTATCATGATGTTCCAGAACAATTTTTGGGGCACCTGGAATTAATAGCCCTTGTTGGAACTGCAGTAGCAGCTCTAGGAGCTTTGGATGCAAGTCAAGATCGAGGTCAGTTTGCTGGTGCCTGCACCAGGAAACATCACAGCAACTTGTCCTTGCTTCAGAGTGTTTACAGTGTAAATATTGAGTGAAAGACAAGAAAAAAGCCCAGAGAGAGAGAGCACAGAAAAATGATGAGTGAAGATTGGTGTGTACAGTGCTGAGCTGTTCTCTTTCTTTCATTTCATCAGTTGAAACATCTGGAGCTTTTTAGTGTTATTTTCTTTTTAGCTGTACAGCATACTTATCTGTAGGGTAGGATTCACTTTGTGCAGATAGTTAGCTGGAGCAATGTGATAAAGATTGTTTGAAAAGTCTAAGACACGCAGACTCCATCAAAGCTGGCCTCCCTCTCAAAGTGAAAAGTAAACGCTCAGTCTTTTTCAAGGTGAACTTATTCGGCACACAAGTTATTTGAAAAGGTCCTTCACTCTGAGAAATAATTGTATGACCCTCTGACAGTAAACCTGAGAGCAGCAGCAACATCAGATTCTCTAAAGAGAAAGATGGACTTCTGTCTTCTCCAATTTAAATGTGGGCTTCTTTATTAAAGGCAAGTATGTAAAATTTTAAGGACATGGCTTACCTACTTAAGAAAAAAACGCGTCCTTTCTAGGTACCAGGTGTGCTGTATATTCGCTTGTTTAATACACAACTTTATTTACTCAAGTTTTAAGATGGGCATTCCTAGAAAAGATTTGAAGAAGATAAAAGGTATTCCAACAGCAAAACTAAAATCCACTTTGTTCTGAATTAGTGTGGTTTCTTTTGCCCTGTCTTCAATTCTGTAGACAATTTTTGTGAAGCAGACTAGAGTATTAGACTCAGCAATAAGGACTTTAAGATCCACTATGGAACCAAAAGGTTTCTGAACCAAAATGCATATCCACTACTCATTGAGATATGACTCACCTGCGGCCACCCTGCAACTCTAGCCATGGTCCCATGTATGGCTACACAACAGAAATTACACTAATCAACACAAACAGGCAAAAAACTCAGCCATCATATAACATAAGTGCCAGAATCACAGCTAGCGCAGGATCTATGTGACTTGACTGCTAGATAAAAATTTAGTGTTTTCTGAGTAGTGGCAAACCTGTTTGGCTTAAAGGGCAGTGCAGGCACCTTGAAAAGATGGGAAGCACTTTGCATTCACCAAGTCCTATCCCATGGGTATGATTAGGTGGCATGATGGGCCAGGGTCTGAGCATAGGTTGTAAAACCATGCCGAGTATGGTGCATTAGTTCTTCACTATATTTCTGGGCACATTCAATCACTTCTTTTGCCTGGGCTCCCATTTCCTGCTTTGCCATGTTTTGACTGCACACCTCCAGGCTGAGATACTTTTAGTATGTCTTGTTATTGCACTGAAATGATTTTCAAGTATTTCAATTGGCCAATACTGAAACAAGTTCAGTAGAGAACATGCAGGCTTGTTTACTAGTGATTTATGTCGATCAAAAATAGATTTGCTCTTTATTTCATCCTCCATGACTCTCAGAAAAGACCACAAAACTCCAAGCTCTACTCAATTCAGGCTGTAGGACAATATCTTCGTTTCAGATGGAGATATCAAGCACAATACCAATGCCAACACAATATTTTCAGTTGGGTTTAAAAAATGCAAGTCTAAGTCATAACATGTTTTTCTGATACGAAGTCTGCTCCCACTAATGACTAACAAATTATCAGCAATTGATAAACCTATGAAAACATGGAGAAGATAAATCATTCAAGGAAACCAGTGGCTCGCTGTTTCTTCCAAACCAAGAACCGCAGTGGGGAAGAATACCAAACAAGCCAAACGTGTGGCAGGGTCCAAGCAGGAAAAGCAGCAACAATAGGTCTGTGCACAAAGCATAGCTAACCTGGGAACTCCTCGCTGTGGAATGCCATGGAAGTTAAACGGGTTCAGAAAGCAATCAGACAGTTCTGTTGACTTGCAAGACCCTCCTCATTCAGGAAGCCTCTGATCCACACAGTGCCAGGGGCTGGGCCAGGATCATTCCTCCTGCCCCATTTTTATCCTTTTCCTAGGCTATTGTGAGGAGCAACCTGGTGTAGGTATTCCCAGGGTTTTTATCTTGGTTTACAGAGCCAGGTCTGAGTCTGAGTCAGGTACAATCCCCATCTCATCTCTGCAAAAGGCAGAGTGCCACACACAGTTTTCTCTCTCTGAGGTAAAGTAGCAAAGAGCTTGGGACAGAAAGGAAAGCATTTCTTATCAGGAAATCCAACCCGTGTACTCCTTCGGTGTCACGCAAGCAGTCTGGGACAAAATAACGTATCTAAATCTGAAGTAATTGCTTTCACCTTCTTTAAGAAATCCATTTACATGATTACAGAACAGTATCTTATTCCATTTCTGGAAAAAAAGTATATTGGGAAATTATGATACAGAAGTTGAGCTACCTTTTAATCATTGTTCATCTCAACTTTTAGGTGGACATTCCTTCTTTCAGTTGTCTTCAGTGATTTAATACAGATAAACAGGAACTTCTCTAGACACACATGAACATTTGCAACATCTACTGCAATATCTTGCAGTCACTTGTGGGTCCTACTCTCCTCCGACCAGCGGTGACCCAAGAAGAAGTGGGGCACTGGCAAAATAATAGTAACAACAAGAATGAATACTTAAATAATAAGGAATGTCAAAACTTTCCCACTGAAAGTTCACATTCGGAGATGTGCAACAGGCTGGATTTAATGATAGTGAGTCCCCTCCTCTCTGCTAATGTTCCTCCTGCTAAAAACAGAGAGCCTCACAGGGCTGGTGGTTTCTCTGACCCTGTATTATGAGTATCAGCCCCCTTCTTCCGGCAACCATTGCCTGCCTGCTGTTCTGAAGGTTTCTGTGGGCTCCATTATCAGGAGATATGGAGACCTGATGCCTTCAACAGCCCCTGCAGCTGGGTCCTCTCCCTCCCTCCCTCCCAGCTGTTGCTCGCCCTTGGGATCCTGAATCTCCTTCATCCCATGTGCCGTGCCACACATGGCAGCTCCCAAGTTCCTGCTCCCAGTCTTCGGGTGGTGGAGCAATGCTCCTGCCTTCCCTGGCCCTTCCACTGTCCTGCCCTCAGCTCAGGAGGACGCAGGGGCAAGGATCATTTCCACATGGAGTTTGGTATAAAACAAAATAAAATGGTATTGCAGATGCCTCTGTCAACGGGCATTACTGCGGGCTTGGTGTGGCAAGCAGAAGGGGTATGAAAGCGATAGTGAAGGATTGTGGCGAGGTGCACAGCTTTCCTTCATGGTATGTGTTTCTGGAGCTTGCAGGTATTATCATCAGCCGCTGCCTGAGATTTGGGCTTAGCATTCTAACAAAAATTCTGACAATTCAGCACTCTGCTCACCACATCCACCCCAGCTAACGCCAATGTTTCACCAAAAACATACAGCCTGATCTTAAACAAGTTCTACCCCATGTTTACCTTTTTGTTGCAAAGCCCAGGCAGTAGCTTTCCCTAGACGCTGCACCTTCTTGAATGCCTTTCCATTACTTAAGAAGTACAATGCACAAGTTCAATATTTTGTATTCACCTCATAAACTGCTAGCGTTGCTGGTAAAGTCATTTTCTCTGATCCTAGGATTTAGGTAATACAGACTTCAGAATACTGGAGTTTGTTTGTGGGCATGGAAGCTAATTTTAATACCAGTTTTTATACCTGAGATACTGTAAATGAGTATCTTCAACTTATATTGCCCATCGTAAACTTTTTTAACCTGTGAGTCATTTTCAAAATAATAAACGTAACTATTCCATAAAAATATCTCAACACAGAAGAGCCAGAAAAGTGAAGGACATGAACAGATGGCACATCAATCTTCTGCATTTATACAATTTGTTTTTTAATGCAAATAGTGTGGGTTGCCTGCTCTTGCCTTGGATATTGTTCCAAAGATGAGCACATTTTCTTATCTTTCTGGATCAAAGTGACATTTGCAGTTATCATAAAGTGGGAGCCCATTTAATGATGTTAATGCTTCCTTAATGTAAAAATAAAATCACCTCCTTTATAAAAGCAAACAGATTAAAAGTCCCAAAGAGACCATTGAAATCTGTGACATTTGCAGTTACTCGTGGCTAGATGGCTTGATTATACACAGGTAAAAAAATATCTTAAAAGCATTGTTTACGCTCATTAATCAGAACATTAAATAGGAATGCTGGAGTCTCCTCAGCTAGAATCAGCTTTAAAAATGTATTAATAAAAAAACAGAGGCATCATTTCATGCAGCCTGTTTAGATGGTTCAAAAAACCCAAAACTGCAAACAACCAAACTTATGGCCTTATGGCAGCTTGGTAAATCTTCAGACCCCAGATGTAATATGTGGTCTGCATTTTTATTTGCACATATTGGAAAGTGACTCTGCCAACAGTCCCTGATTCATGCCTTTACCATTCCCTCCACAGTGCCACCAAGCAAGTGGCACATCACTAATATTTCTATTCTTGCCCCTGGGGAAAATTTGAATCTTTAGTTTTCGTATGGGCTTTCGAAAAAAACCACTAAACCACAGACACACACACAAAACCCCAAAACACCACCAACCAAAATCCCCTCCTCTTCTGTTTTGCATTCTTACAAAAAGAGAAATTAAAAATTATTGAAATATCTCACTTGAAACTATTCTGAGTACAATGTATCCTGCGTGTCCCAGATTCCCAGACTCCCGAATTTGGCTGGGGCTACGTTACATCTCTCTAGTTCTAATAGGAAAGAAGTAAGAAAATGTTATGAAAAACATAGTATATTTTTAATCGAAAAGCCTTTTAGGAAAAAAAAGTATTTTCAAACAACCCCATGTTTTGGGATTTTTGATTGTTCAAAAGTCAAGATGTGGTGATGGCTTCTGTGGAAACATCATTTTGAGCAAAAAACCCAAACCCCAAACAACCCCTTTGAATTTTGCTCATGATTTTGCTCAGGAAAAAGGCCACCATTTCCTCAGTGAAAACAAGGAAGCTTCAAGTGCCCTGGGAAGGCCCTGGGAAGGCAGCAGCGATACCTCCAACAGCACCATCAGGCTGGAGGCAGCCACTGCAGCCTGCTGACCCCCAGCATGGTCTGTCACAAATAAACTCTATGCATTATTTCTTTTTTAAGAGTTTACAGTGAATAAGGGATGAATGCTATAATCAGGAAGGGGTGGAGGAAGTAATCATAGAATAAGTAAGAGTAACTGAGTAATCTGGGCATTCCCCGCTGTGCACGTTATCCCCTATCACCTCTCAGGCTTCCTTCCAGACCTGCAGCTTCTTGTAACCACCCCTTTCCCTTTGCTGCCCAAAGTCCCGCTCAGAAGAGCCCAGGTCGCAGGAGCACTGGAACAAATCACAGATGTAGACATTGCTTGTACGGCTGCACACACAGGGTAGATCCTCACAACTGTTCCCTGTACAGTACCTGCAAAGCAGGTTAGAGGAAGAGGTGGGGTGGTAGAAAGCTGAATTTACCATACAGCCCTCAGATGAACACTTCTTTATTACTGTTTTGGAGATGCTGCCCTCAGACACAAACAGAAATGGGGGTCTGTTGTTGTCATAGGGAACAAACCCCCTTTGAAATACCTCACTAACTAGAAAAGGTAATGAAAAAACGCCTTTTAATTCCCTGTCCTTCCCCTTCTGAATGAGCTGTTAAAAGACCAAGAAAAACTGTTATAGTGATACCATAAAAAGAAAAAAAGCTCAAAAAAACAAAGAGCTCTCAGCTCCAGGCGTGTCCGAGGGGCTGGCAGGGAGAGACAGCGCCCACATGGGAAAGTTCTGTCACCCCATCTGAGATATCACTTAGCGGTGGCAGCTCTCCAGAGGCAGAACGGGTCCCACCTGTTTGCAATGTGTTTAGCTATTAATATTTATATAGTAGTTCAAGTGGGTATAAAAAAAAAAAAAGGGATGAAATTCATCAAATTGTATGTCATCTCTTGGTGGTGTAAAATAAAAACCGTTGCAGCAGGGGGAGAGGGGAATGGCTTGTTTTCTTGCCTTTCTGCAGAGCGAAATGTCGTTACTCTCAAGATGTCTCAGCGCAAAGCATTTGGCAATCACCTTGGTGTGATCCACACCTTGACATCCAGGCTAAATACCATGGCCACGACCTGGCCCTAAAATCACAAGACTTTGAATAGCACCACACAAATAACACATCAGCTCTGTGGCTCAACTTACAACACCAGAAAAAAAAAAAAAGGCAAAAAAGATTCACATTGATGTGGAAGTAATTTTCTTAAGCTTTGCTTACTGTGCCGAAAAAAAGCCATCAAAACCATTTAATTTTTCTAAGGTACCAATTCACAGATTGCTGTGAGGGTGAGTGATGTCCAAGGGGAGCCTGTCGTCTTCCACACAGGTGAAATCACAGGGGTGTTTCCTAACTAAGAAGATATGGATATCCCAGACATGCTGCTGGTGCTCAATTCTTTTGGATTTGTTCTGCTTTCTATAAAATACTTCAATATTCATTGGAGCAAAAGAGAGGAGAACGACTGATCACTCAGTAATAAATTTACCATCATCCTTGATATGTATTTGAGGTGAAAGTAAATCTTATATACGAAGAGGATAATTTCAGCGTGGGAAAGACAGAAACATCCACTCTAGGTGTCCCGTACCACAAAGCATGGAGCACTTTCCAGGCAGGCAAGAGGCAGGGGCTGAGGATGCTGCTCTAATAATGTAAATCTTGCACATTTAAAATTAATCTGCCTGACATAATTAAGATCTAAGCCACAGAAGATGGAAGTGTTTTAATAGGAAAAAATTAAAGGCCATTCATGCCAAAATGAATGCCCATCTTTGGGCGGTGGCCTGAATATTCACATTCTCTTTGCATAAATGGGAAGGTTGCCTGTCCCTGAGGGGTGTCCTCTGAACAAGGAGCAGGCAAGGGAGGTAGGAATACAAACTGGATTTTCTGTTCAATCCTGTGAACATTATCCCATCATTTTTCAAAACTGAATCCAGTCAGGAAATTCAACTGAAATCTGTGAGCAATTTTGGGCCTTCTGAAACATCTTTTGTCAGTGAATTAAGTCTTTGCCAAAATGAGAGCAGAAATTGCCCAACCTCTGCACTGAATAGGAGCAGCACCCAAGAGCCTCCTGAACAGCAGCAATGGTGTCGGGGATCTGCTCTGACCACTGAGGGGAGGACATGTGCACCCCACCAGCAAAGAAGGGAAGCGGAAAAAAAGATTCAGTTTCCATGTACTGAGAGTTTTTTGGTCAGGAGCAATTTCCCCACATTCCCACCTCTTCTCCTTCCCACCCACTGACGCTTCCCAAAACACCATCAGTCACAATATTTTGTCTGAGGGTGCTGGGAAAAGTCCAGGACAGGTAACAGGGGTTGGGCTTCTCTCCTTTCCTGGGATATTTTTTATACATCCAACACAGAATGAAGAGGGGAGTGGTTCTCCTCCTCTCCTCGTGCACGCTCATCCATAGCCTCCTGTAAGCTGATCTAATTCCTGCACCTCTCTCATTTATACAGAGAATTTGCACCTGATTAAATGAACTTGGTTGAAAAGCTGAGCTAGCTGGAGACCACATCCCCAGCCAATGCCTCAGACCATGCCTGCAGCAGGATTGTGCATAAACGCCAGACCTTAGTGCACGGCAGAGGTAGGACCCAAATCAGTCACTGTTAAGCTTCTCCCTTTTCACTCACGCACAAAAAACAAGCCTACACAGACTCTTTTGTGCAGTATTACACAGTCCAGGGGGAGAAATTAAGACAAAGAAACCTCAGAAAGAAGGAACTGATAACCCAGAATAACAGACGGCAAGCGCAATTTAGACTAGCATGCGTTTTACTTACCTAGCTCAAGTAACCAATAAGCCGTATGTGACAAAGTCACCACAAGCCCTGAATCATGGTATTTAGCTCAGCTCTTTCTAGCAGGTACTGCTACTTTCCATTTAGTCTTAATCCAATCTCTCCAAGAGCTTTCATTCCCATCAGCCTAATGAAAGTCTTGTTATTTGCTATCATAAATTTCAGCATTCAGCATTAGATTTCATGAGATCTATATAATCTGTACACTCTTCTTGTAGTGAATTCACTTTAATGAGAGCACTTTTTTCTGCCATGCAGACTCATTGTATTATAGGCATTTTGAAACCAGAGTTCCTTCCTTCCTTCCAGAAATAAAAATGAAGAAACTGTCCTCTGTCTTCAGCTTCTATCCACTTGAGCACTTTCAGAGTTTGCGGTTTTAAACAAAGATTTTCTAATTGCTCTTTTCCGTGCTCCATTCAGCAAATGCTTTTAAGGACTAGGCTTTTTTAAAATTTCACCCTTCTCAAGGTCCTCTTATTGCTAGAGACGGCTAAGTAAATTTCTGTGTGTATAAGTTAGGGAGCACCTTGCTTTAGAAGCAGAGAAGATGGGAGCATACAGATGAGCCAATCTGCCATTGTAGTGCTGCATCAAGTAATACACAACTTGCAGAAGAACAGAGGAATAGGATTAGCCTGCATGGAAATCCACTAGCAAGTTAACCAGCATGGCAATGGGACTACTGCAGGAAGCCTTTTCCCTGCCTTGTCCAACCATGAGCTCCAAATTCATCAGAACTTTGGTTTATACAGGGAAAAAGTCATTTAACTTTCTCTCTCCTATCCTTAGTCATATTTTTATCTATTAAGTATGTCTGGTTGAAAATGCAGGCAACTGAAAGGTTGATCTCTTCAGGCTTTTGGCTTAACCTAAGAGTATAAAAATCTACAAGAGTCACAGGAAGTATATTTTCATTTTATGCTTCTACCCAGATTTCGGGGGTTTGTCAGAGCACAGCACTGTTTGCTAATTTTGGCTACATCGAATCTCATTAACAATTTTGTGTCACTGTTAAAGTAGTCTTCAACAAAGGATTCCTGCAAAGAAATAGGCAAGTTTAAGGGAGGCAACGCCATGAAAGCACATATTCAAGTCGTTCTGCATTTCAGGCACTGCGCGTACAAACTCCAACCTACCCAGGTGGATAAAGGAAGAAGGGGTTGGCTTCCTCCCCTACAAACACATCTCGGCTGATTTCCTCAGCACAAAGATCTGCAGCAGACCAAGGCAGACACCATCCCTCCTCCTTCCCGTGCTTGGAGCAGAGCGGCACATCTGGAGGGAAAATGGGAGCTGCTCTCAGGCAGGGAGCCTGAGGAAGTCTCCAAACTGTAGGGAAGGCAGCAGCCAGGCTCGTTCCTTTTTCCTTCCTGCATACACTGAAGCTTGAAGGACCAAGTATGTTTCTTTGGCTTTGACCCCAAAGGGGAAAAAATAATCCCTAATTTGTGGTCTACACATACTAATTAACAGCCTTGCATATCTTTAGGTTTCAATCTCCAGGTATCCTCTACAGTTTTGCCTTTGGATCAAATCCAGAACAAAAGAACCCACTTCTGGCACATAGGTGACAGAATTAATGTCTGGATCTGTCAGGACAACTTGACCAAGCAGCAACTGTTGCTACTGGCCAGTTGAGGTCTAAGTGCCACTGTGATTCACCCCAGCCCTAAAGTACAAATCTCTGGCTGAACTAACTGCAGACAAAGATTTCACGTGCCTCCTCATATAGTCTTAACTTTCCACTTATCCCTTTCAGAGAGATCAAGGAGACTGACTGGTGTTGGCGTGTTTGTGTCAGAGAAAAGGAATCAGCTTTACCTCCATGGGCAGCCGTCATGCTTCATGAGACGCTTTTATACAGTTTCAAAATAATTTTTCATGAGACGAAAGAGAAAGAAGTCATAGCCAGAGAACTGACATAAAGAAAGTTGACTGTATGGGACATTTTCTTAATGCTTATACAGATTTTCAGTTAAAATGGTCTTCTACTCTCCAGAGATATAGAATTGGGTAGGAAACAATCTCAGTAAGGAGAATCACATTCAAGACACCTACTAGCTTTCCCCTGCCCACCTTGAATTCAAGGAAAATCAGCTCTGAATGTGGATTCAATTTGTAATTAAAAAAAAAAGACAAAACACAACACCCCGAGCTTTTAATAAAACAGAAATTGGAAAAAGAATACGTTAAAAATGAGAGATCAAAGAAACAAGAATACAAAAATGACACTGTAGGTCAAATCAAGGTCCATCTACGTTGTCACTTCATCTCACAGAGGAACAGGTATTGGATACCAAGCCAAATTTGTATCATTTCTGTTTAAAGAATGTGAGAATTCTTCAGAGTGAACAAAAAAAAGATTCAAATCCTGTCCCTGCGTGGCCACTGAGACGTCATCACTTCTAAGCCATGTCAGCAAAATGCCAAATCAGGCTCAAATTTGTTGCAATATAATTTTTTGCCAAACTAATTCCAGTCTTAGGAATCAAGAAATTGGATAAACGGAAAGAACCTTTTCTCCATTGCAAACCCACGACAAGACCACAGCAGGCACATGTGACACATTAGACAGAAAAGCCCAGGTGCTTCCCCATTGTGCCATCCCCTCTGCTTCCTTCCCCAAAAGCGTCCCACCGGCGCAGACTGCCTGTGTCCTCCCACCTCTCCTGGAGGAGAGACACAGAGAGGAGCAGGGCCATGGGTGGAGAGCAAGGACTGCGGGCTTGGCAAATCTCTGCTTTTGCGCTCTGCCTCACCAGCTCTCAGAGCCAAGGGCACTCAAAACCTTGGTGAGGCAGCAATGCCGCCTGTTCTCCTGGGCTGAGGGGGATGCTTCAGTAGCCATGCTGGGAAACACTCAGTGCCTGTTTCACTTGCCTCATGTGTCTGCTCTGTGGTGCAGAAGAGACACCATTAAACAGCCACATATATTACCACTTTAACATGTTTAAATCAATTCCACCTCCGTTCAGATGAGTGTTGAAACCCCCGTGTGGCTGGCAATTCCTAGAAGAGGACAGATCTTTTCCAAAAGCTAGGCTGAACTTAAAGTAGATACAAAATAATACTATAGATTTTCTTTCTCTCTCTCGCTCATCACAGCCCTAAGATTAGCATAAAAATGTGCTATCCTAACTAAGCAGTCTGTTAACTGATAAGCTATCAAAAAATCATCTGTTATTTTTATAGCTCAAAGGCAGATGCCATTTCAAGAACCAGAGTTGATTGAGTAGGATTTTTAGTGCTTCGTAGATTTATCATTGTAAACTTGAGGTATTTTAAAACAGAATGATTCAAGTATTGAAATATTACCTCAAGAGCAATCGAGCATTAGGATTTTTGCTGGTCTTAAGTTTTATCTGGGATGAAATCATTTAATCTCATATCATAAAGAATTTGAGTTGTTTTCTAACGCATGCACTAAAAAAATCTTTTCCGCATTACCGTCCAAACCGATGTAATTACTCAAAAGCAGGGATGTCAAAGCTTCCCAGCTCCTCCTGCAGAGCCCCCCTTCTGCACATTCTGTTCATATCCCCCTTCTCGGGAGCATATTTGGTGAGGACCTCAGACAGCCAGTTGCAATCAAGCCTACTGTATCAGGTTTAATGGTTTAATTGGCTTGGCGCTGATGAGATGCCCTGACAATATCTGTCCGATTATCCTGCTGTGTGTTGTACAGACCCTTCATTGTAAAGCTGAAGTACACGTGCCGTTGCAGGAAAGGAAAGAGACTACTAACATGCGTGTTGCACACAGTAAATCAAGTATGCTGAGTTTTTCGATAGTAGGCAGAATGGAACGGGGCCAACATGCGACTCGCAGGAAGGGAGAGGAAAATATGGAACAACACTAACCCCACGTTACGTGTGATGTGGCCGCTGCATCGGGAAAGTATGTATCACTGTGGAGAAGCCATCAGCAGTAAATAGAGCATCGAAAAGCTCCAGTGGAGGGGTTTCTCCTTTCATAATGAGACACAGGTGCCATCAGGAATTACAAGTCTGCAATGAGTTATTGCGATTAATATTGAACTTTTGTGAGGTCTACAAGCATTCACATCAAGGCCTGGGCAGACTGGCCTTCCAGGGCAGCTCTTCCACATTTTATACCAGTCAAAACAATTAGACATACCTCCAAGCTGATGTCCTCTGAGAAAGAGGCATGACATTACCCCCAAAAGAGAAATAACAGGAGTGTCAAAACATGTACATCACCCATTTTCAGAGGAACTTGCCTCTGAAATACTTTAGTGCTTACGACAGCATGAGCTTGCAGGATTTGTTGGGATGAACCCCCTTTCTCACTAGCTTTCACTCAGTTTAGGGTTCTCTGAGCAAGAAAGAAAATTGCATCAGTCAGAAAACAGCCTGTAAGATTTATTTTTTTTTGGAGCAAGACGTACTCAAGCGGCCCAAAGAGACAGCGAAGAGCCACAGAGTACCTACGTACAGCCTGACAGACCAAGAGTACTTTTTTTTGGGTGTTGGTTCACTGCGACTGACGTTTCAAAATGCCACACAATTGTGCTTATCAACAGTTAATCCCAGTGCATGGTGTCTTGCACTGATGCTCTGCAGAGGGATGTGTATGCCGCTGGCTGAGAGCTGCCGTCATACCCTGTGCGCTGCTGGGAGCCTTCTGCAAGTTTCCTGAAGCATCCCTGTTTCTACATGCTCCTGACTCCTCCTGCAGGCAACTGAGCTCCTCATTACACAGCAAATATACACCTTTCCCAAAGCACATTAGGCTTCACTCCAGCATTCCCTTCAGGGAATGCGAAAGACTTAATGAGGTTAAGAACAGTGCTAATTTATCTTTCTGAGCCTATGGGATATCCAACCTACAGTTGCTTCCCTCAGCTCACATGCTGCCCCTGCACATGTTATCTCAGAGGGTTCCTGCAGCCTTTGGAGAACAGCGAGAGCAGCGTGGTAGGTGGCTTTTCCACCCACCTGCTCCGTGAGGTGCTGAGCTTTCAGGAGCCCTGTCTCCCTCTCCGCCACACAGTGGGGGTTGTGTGGATTTGAGGAATACTTGTACTAGGAAAAGCGGAAAAAAATCCCCGACGTTCATTGTCTCCCAGGAAAAAAATGTATTTTTCATGCAGAATCCCTGATTGTCTTTCATTGCAGGCATAAGCTGACCCTGTCCTTGCCCCAGCCCAATCAGAAGCTGTGTTGGCATGGTCAGTGCTAAGTGCAGGCCCAGTTTGTGTGTCCAGCTGCCAGACCCACAGAGATCCCTGGGCCCTCACAAGAAGAGACAGCACACAAAGAACCAGTGCCTGCTTCAGTTGCTCACCTTAACACCCCAGCTGGCATGACGGTGGCCTGGAGAGGTAACCTCATCAAGCTACCCTGCAGCGAACATTGGAAGTACCTGTCTACTTTTAGGGTTTTACAGACCTTATGCTATGGGAAATAAAAAATAAATAAAAAAGGAAAACCAAAATCAAATATAAATATCCACCAGCTTTTGAAACAGCAAAGACCAAGCTCTTCGTGTAGTGGCAACTGCCTCCCAAGCACATGATCTCCTGCTAACCCTCTGCCACTGCTGGGAATGGCTCCAGGTTTCAGCCTTTTCCAGGAGCGTGCTAGGTAAACTGGTTTGGGAAATGGCGGCATGTGCTTTGATACGTGCTACCACAGCTCTGAGTGAGCTACAGTGGCATCCTAGAGATTCATATGCTCTAAATAAATGAATTTTAAAAATCAAGCGCAGCAAAATACTGCAGCAGGTTAAAAGCTGCCGTGTCAAAGCTAAAGAGCATTAATGGTCCAGGGACACCTCACTTTGTGCATTAATTTGCCCCATCAATTTTCAGCAGTCAGTTCTCCTAAGAGGCCTCAACTTTTGCCAACTATCTCCCAAAGACATGGGCAGAGATGTTTTTCTTGCCCAAAATAGTTAAAAGTCATCAAACAGCTCTGTACTTATAAGGCCAAGCTTTTACGACCTTTCTGGCTAGACCAACTCCTGTTACATTAACCTCTGACCTCAGGTCTCCTTAATAGCAATATTCCTGGGCACTGTAATTTCCCTCCCACTGTGTTGGCTCAGGGAAATATTTACTATCTTGGCTTCAGAATTTATTTTTCAACAGAAGTGGCAGGGACCACCCTATTCCACCCCCTCCTCATGCCGTACAAGTGAAATAATTCCCGAGATATTATTTTACCCGAACAAATGTGCTTCAGAGTCTCCTTGGCTTTGTACGAAGCCCTGACTTCCTATCAAAATCAAACAGGGACCTTGTCAGATTTGAGATGGATATAAACAAGAAATGGGAGCCCATAATTGGTGATGGAAATCAGATAAGCCCCTTTTAAATACAACCATTGATAGAGAAATGGGAACTCAAATTACCTTTGATTAAGTCTCTTAAGAAAATAAAGTGAGGGGGAGGGAAAGGAGGGTCTGGCTCAGTAAAACCACCCTTGTGGATAAAATCACTGGGAAAGGAGTGGAAGGAGATGGCTGTAGCTTGTCAAACTCCCCAGGCTGGATGCAGCAGAACTGGAGCCAAGGAGAAATTCCTCACACGCTGTAAGCAATGTCAGTACTTGTGATAGAGGGTCCCACAGAAGGAGCCATGACAGGCGTTTCATCTCTGTCTGATGCCCTCATTACTCCAGCCTCTGCAGCCAGAGATCGCGCAGAGGTTATGCACAGAAAGTCAGCTGAAAGCAGATGGGGACATACAATACTAGCTTTCTGCAGGCTTTTTAGGCTTATGGGGTTAGTCATTGCTGCCACATTTAGGTCAATCAAAGCATTTCAAAACTGGACTAGGAGGACTGAGGAACTTGCTTGATGACTTCAGGGCAAATCACCTATGGATTTGGTTGTAAGCCTGCCTGGTGCACCTCTAAACAGGAGAAAAAAAACGTGTTTTGTTGCTGGAGATCTGGCTGACCTCTTCGGCTAATCTGAATTTCTCACCATTTAATTATAGTTAATTGTAGAGACCAGAGACTTAAAAATATGTTGTCCAATTGGGAATGAAATTCCTATTCCCACCTAAATTAAATATTTGGATGTACCAGGCAAGGGAAAAAGAATGACTTCCAAACTGAGACTGAAATAAGCAAAAAGAAGGAACTTCCTCTACAAAATACTGTCTTTCAGTAGCCCTTTTTCCATCTCCGTGACTTGCACCCTCTTCCTGCCTCTCCCTGCCCTCCTGACACGGCTCCTTTCAAAAACTTCGCCTGATTTGAAAGCAAACCCCAAGCCCAAAAGATAAATATATTCCAAAGGAGAACAAGACAGGCTCACTAATATCTCCCAGAAAGCAAGCAGCTTTGCTCAGCTGATGACCAGGTGATGCTGAGCCCTGGTCACAGTCCTGACAGGGACCTGCAGCCTGGGCAGGACCTCTGGCACAGGTACTCAGCACCTCGCCCAGGACCTCTGGCACAGGTACTCAGCACCTCGCCCAGGAGAGCCGCTGCCTGCATCACCCCAGCAAATGGGGACGGACTCACTCCTTACAAATCCACTCCCAAAAGCTGTTTCAGAGCTCTGCTAATACTAAGCCTGCGGAAACACGCGGCAGCTGTGGGGTGACCACCACAAGCGTATTAGCCACTCCACTCCCTGTTGGGTTGGGAAAGGCTTTGAAAAGGAGAGGTGCGTGTTCTACCTGCTGCCAGGCAGAGCACAGCTGATGGGTGCCATTAGACAGCATGAGACTGAGCTGTATATGTGATGCCATGTGTTCTTACCCTCCCTGAGGATGCTGTGGTGCCATGTGCCGCCACTCCTTGCAGTGCAGAAGGAGGGCAGCACATCAGAGGAAGCCTGCTCCTGCCCAGGGACAGAGGGGCACTGTGGGGAAGAAGGTGGTGTTACCGGGAAGGGGAAAGGCTGAGCATAAGCAGTAGGGCAGGGGAAGTTGCCCTTCCAGGTATCACTAGGAGCTGTGCAGGGGAGGACCAGGCAGAGAAATGCTGGGCTTAGCTTTATTTTTTTAGGAATGCCAAACAGCACTGGGCCTCTCCTGCGCTAAGCACCTTATACTCACGCACAGTCTGGCTCTCCTTGGAGCTTCCCCGGGCACCTGGCTGCCCCAGGGAAAGCTGTGGCAAGGGGCTGCCCAGGCTGCTCCCTGAACCCACGCAGCATCAGCCAGGCATCCTCGGGGTGCCCGGGTGGCAACGCAGCGCACAGGCACAATTAAGGGGACACATGCTGCGTTAGATGTCAAAAGCTCGTTTTCACACAGTACGCCCAGCTCTGAACACGATCCAAAACCACATCCTTCAGCGGTGTGCAGCAATGCAACCACGCTGAAGTCAAGGTCATCCCCCAGCCTGTCACCACGTCACCTCACCCCAAACCACAGGCCGGTTTGCTCCCGTGCTCCTGAGTTTCAGATCAGTCAGCCGAGGCTCAGGACAGGTACAATTACTAAGCTACTGTAAGTAATACCTTCCGCTTAATTACAGACCAAAACCCTATTTGCGGGTCAGTACTCTGTCAAGATAAATAAGCATTTTCACACAGTATTACATTTCTCTATTTCTTTTGGCTGATAATATTGGATACTGCCCAAGTCTGTCCCTAATGACCACAATAATCATTCTTATCTGGACTCTAATCAGTGTCATACGTAACCTTATCACGCACACATCTTTGTAAACATGCAGTGTTTAAACAAGTTTAAGGTCATAAGGAACTCTAGTATTTTCAGCGAGTTTTTGAAACACAAACTACTCATTTTTTGAAGAATGTTTAAAATTAAAACTTCTGATTCTGGAAAACTGGATATTTGGGGGCTATTGGACTGAAATACAGCTGCATGCAAAACTGATCTTTATAGTGATGGATGAGTCCCTCTGTGCAGATAAAACCCAGATTTTAAATATTTCTTTTAATTGTTATTGTCTTTGTGCTCAAGGACTGATTGTGGGAAAAATGCCATTCTCTGACCATAAAAATAAAAAGAAAATACAATAAAGCAGTAATTGGTCAATGATGATTGAACTAACGACTTTACAGTGCCAGTCAAACACACATAATAATTGCTCTTTGGACTCTTTATGAAGGTACACCACTGTTTCATAAGACTAATCCAGCATTATAAATTCTCCATTTTATGTCAGTTTCCGCCATATCACATAAGCCTTCTGATAAATTGCATACATTATTAAAGTTTCCTAATTTAGACAACATAACGCGTGATGAAAATCAAGGGTTATCTCCACCAAAAGCAGGTCAGATGCAAGTTGTCACCAAGATGGCAATTACTTATTTTTTTCCTTTTTATTTTTTTTTTTTGAATCTGAATGACAAGGCTTTGGAAGTGTTGGGTGCTACGATCTGCCCCCTCCTCCTGCGTGGGAGGCAGAAGGATCACAAGCAGCTCCGGGGAGCTGCGGAGGCGAGGGGAGGAAGGAGCTCACCGCCTGCAGCCCCTGTCATGCCCAGCCTCCCACTGGCACGAAAACTGGACTCATCCACAGACACATTCCCAGGATATGGTCATGGGCACGCCACAGCTCAGCCACCTCGACTGCTCCGAGTGCAGTGTGTCAATCCGCCCCCTTTGCTGCTGCAGTTGTGCTCTGAAACTTTGAAACCTGTAGCCACTCTCACAACAGCCGGCACTTCAGAGAGGAAAGGTGTACTGCACTGCCCACCAGCAAGCGGGAGCACCAAGGGATTCAGGGCACTGCCCAAGTTTTCTTGCATTCAGCTGTGTCACGCTGCTGTAGCAGATTACTCAGCTGTCCGACTCCTTCCACTCTGAGGAAGAGCAGAGGGCAGCTTCATGGAACAAGTAATAGGGAGCGTTTCCAGGTATCGTTACCTACTAGTGTCATAGTCGTGCCAAATGGTGCCTGTTAAGATCAGGGCTTGCCTGTGCCACCAGTCAGGTGAGTCCCCACCCTTAAGCACTCCAGGCACAGACAGGGCAGGGAGCAGAGGGAGGAGAGCACCGCACCTATCGGTGTCTCTGTGCAGAGAGCCAGTGGAGCTGAGGAAAGGCAACAGACTCTCCTGAGATCCCTTTATTGCAGGAGGCGGAAAGGAGCCCCTCTTTTCCCCCAACATCCCTGTTAAAGGCTTACAGACAGGCCACAAATTCATGGTTGTTAAATGAAGTTGGAAAACCTTTCTGTTTTCCTTAATGCATATCTGGAGCCTAACAATGCTCTCAGAACTCATATTTTACTTTTTTTTTTTTTTCTAAATGTAGTCTTGGAAACATATCAGGAGAAGACCATGATTTAATTTGCTACATTAGGATAAGCTCCTCCAGCAATTCTCCATCCTGGTTGTGCCCTTGCTCCCAGTCCCAGATCTGCTCTGGAGGATGTGCTGAGGAAGCCGGCGCTCCACTCCAGTGAAATCCCATGGGGTCCTTTCCCTGTGTGGTCAATTCTGAGACTTCACAGCCTCTGTCAAGCATGTTAATAAAGTTTTCAGTAGTTGGCTGTGTGATTGTCTATCAAATATCACCACAAAGGAAAGCGTTTGCTCTCCACGGCAGCATTCAGTCATTGCTAGCTAGCAGGGGCCATCTCCACCCTCCAACCGGACAGCCTTTTCAGCCCCTTCTGGAAGTTGTCTGGCCAAAGCACAAAGCGACACAGACCCTGACTCCATGCCAAAAAATCCTGTGTGGTGCCATAGGCTTACATTAGCATTTTGGTATTACCCAGGAAACAATGCCAGCTTCCCCCAGCCCCAGCTCTGCCATAGTGGGAAGCCATGGCATGGAATGCCAAGAGGAGGTAAAGAAGCAGACCTCAAACCAGGGGTGCTCAGAGACCCAGGCAGATCCCTTGCATGCTCCAAATTGTACAAAAAAATTAATGAGAAATAGCAAATAGAGATAAAACCCTCACATGGAGGAGGTAAAATGTGCTTGTACGTCAGCAAAAACTCTACAGCACCAAATCACAGCATACACTTTGAATATCCACATACAAACACATAAGGGAAGAAATTAACAGAATTCCTTGGGTCAGAGTAAAGTACTGAAACAATATCGCTCCATCATATGCTGTTAACATGCATTGGCACTGTGGGACTTTCAGCCCAGGTTGCAATCACATTTCCGGTGGAAGAGATGAAGATACAAGCCAAAAGAACGGGGAGGAATTTGCCGTATAAGGGAAGCTAAGAGAGGAATTTGCATATTAGAGCCACTACTGCGTGCTAGGCAGTGGGAATCCCCCCACTGTAGGGTACTGCGTGGGACTGTGCTTCCTCATCTGCCACAATTAGCATGTCAGAGAAGCTGAGGCTGTGGGGAGGGAGGATCACACAGTCCTCATGGGACTGGAGGGTGGGTGTCCACAACCTGCTTCTGCTTGGCACATGGAGCTGTTGCTGCATACAGTTGTGCTGGCTCAGGGCCGGGGCAGGACAGCTGGCACACACAGGCTGTCTCCCAAAGAGCCATGCCAGGGAGCCGGAGGTGAGCGGCTGAAACGTGGTCTTTGTACTTAAGCTTTTGTCGACTGTATGTTACCTTGAAGAATGCACCAAGATCACCAAGTGAAAAATATGTCTTAGCCACAGAGCTCTGAAAGATGAAATTTTGGCTTTTCTCTGCATCAGATACTTACCTACATACATTATCCAAATAAGATCCATGTACAAAGGAAAAATCACTAGAATTAGTCCAGATTGTAGAAAACAAAGCCTTCCTTGTACTGCAATAGACCTGAAGCACACCTGAATGCTAGCATTAGGAGTTACAGCTTTGGCTGTGTCATGCATGGCAAAAAGTTCCTCAGACCTGACCTTGACCCACAGCTTCTGGAGAAGAGGGCAGCTTTGTCAACCCTCAGCCTCTGCAAAACCAAGAATAACTGCCCGGTAGGAATTTAGAAATAGTAATTTCATCCTGAACTGCCATCAGACAACAATGCTATTTCAACACAAGGGACGTGGGCTGGGGCTGAGGCAGCACCCAGGAACGCACTGCAGCCTTTAACCATCTTGTGCCTGTGGCCCGGGCGCACCACCCAGCCCGACAGCTCCAGGGCGAGGGGACTGTTAGAGGCTGGCCACTGACATTTTAAATGGAGAACACTTACTGTACTGATCAAAATTTATATTTGCTTTGTGCAGGCAGCAGTCTCAAGCATCAAAGCTTCTGTTTCAACACTGTGCCAAAACCCATAAAGTTTAAGGCTTGACCAAGCATTGATTCAGCACTAAAGCAGAAGCCTGGACTCTGGAGACTACTGAATAGCTGGATTAAATAAACACTTTAAAAATACCTCTAGTGCTGCTGCTAATAAAAACCGGGACTAAAGAAATGCATAGGTGGACCTTTGTTTGCTGAGTAGAGTTTTTATTTTCATATATATAATAGTTATATTTACAATGGGAAAAATGTTTTCTAAAATAGCTATAAACATAAAAGCATTCACAGTGAAATCAAGGTGCTAAATGTGGGTACAGGTAAAATTAATTCCATTTGATGCTCATTAATGGGGTTCAAGGGTCCTGACAACACTTTTCTGGCTCTTTCACGGAGAAGGAAGACAAGAAAAGATCAGTGGGAGTGGAAGAGCAGACCCAAGGAGGAGAATCAGAGTTACAGAAGCATGTGTGGCAGCCAGCACAGCTTCAATGTGGCAAAGGTTAAAATGACCAAACAAAAACCAGACGTATTTTTTGTGACAAAGTCATCTGAGCTTTCGATCAGGCTGATGCAGATGTTAGCTAGATAGCGCAACCGCATACCCAAGGAGCTGTTTAACGCCCCAAGCTTGAGCTGCCCAGGGCACGTAGGGTGCACAGCCTGTCCCCTCTCCGTATCTCAGCACAGCCCAATCAGCAGTACATCTCCAAGAGCAGAAAGGCCAGAACCAGAGCTGGAAATGCTCAGAACTTCATCTATGATTTCACTGTACCATCCGTTTCTCTTGAACCTGCTATCCTGGAGTCACATGATTCCCCAGAAATAAAAATTAGTTAATGGATAGCATTTAAAGCTCTGGAAGCGATTCTACTGGGAGTAAAGGTATAGCAGGAAAGAGAGGGTGTGTTCTTCCAGACTTACAGTGAGGTTTGAAAATTTTGCTTAGGACTAACAAAGAAAATCTCATCACTGTACATGTGGGATTGTGCAGGCGATGGAGGAATGTGAACACCCTTGCTAGGTCCCAGTGCTAGGACCAGGCCAATACAAAGACAGCCACCCAGGGAAGCTCCTCTGAGAGGGTAGCTTGGATCGGGAGGGGGAGGGCAGCTGTACACCACACTGCTTCAGATCATCTGGCTGAGTAGCACAGTCCAGTCCATCTGGAAGGAATAACTAATTATACCCCACCTCTATTTATGTCTAATTTTAACAGCAAATTTCCTAGGATATAAAACATGATCTGTTACCAGTCAGACTCAGCACTAACGAATGTCAATGAGCACTGTGTTACTCCAGTGCTAAATGTTTTTGAACGTCTCCATTTAGTGCTTTGGATTTAAAGCACAAATCAGATAGGCATATTTTGAAATCTTTGTAAAATGACCTAGTCAAGAAGAGCATTTCTCAGGATCTTCTCATTTTTTAAAAGAAAAATGGCACCATTAAACACCAACAGACTGGAAAAAGACCCAAAAATCTGATTAAAACAAGTTATAGCCTGGATAGAGGGAAAACCAAGTTCAAGGCTGGGCCACAGAGGCCCTCTCATGTCTCCACCAGAGAAAGGAAGAGTAATCAAAAGTGTACTAATACACAGTCAAAAAGAGCTACGCAAAAAGCCCTAACAAAGTTTCATTGTAAATTGCTCTACCTAATAAAGTAATTGACTTGATCTTTCTCCTCATAATATTTATTTGCTGACAAAACCCACTTGGTGCCCCCTTGGTTAATATTCCCCAGAGCTTCCCCGTGTTGCCCTGCCAGCACCAGCTTGGGATGTACATCATTTGTATTATCTGTGAGACTGTAACGGGGCTGAGAGCTTCCACAATCTACCTAAAATGTTTCCACTCAGACGTTACTTGTTTTCATACTTTCTTCCATGATAACAAATGGATGTTAATTCTTTCCTACTATTAATCTTTTATCATTGAGTTTGACAACTTCTAGGGCTTTAACAATTGATCAGCAAAGAAAGTCGATGGAGAGCATGCCAGGGGCAAAGGCAAGTAAGGCCACAAAGATGAAGTATAGTTACAAAATGACGGCTACTCTTGCCCTTGTTAGTAAACAACTGGGTAACTTACAGTCCAGACATACCGCGAGTTGGGGAGATGCAACGCTCTGCAAAGAGGGAATTATAGTAATCAAGTCTCGTGGTCAAAAAGACCAGGGCTGCTCCTAGTAGTTCACTGTAGGACACAAAAGGGCTCACCACAGCCTACGCAAGCTTCACAGCAACAAAAAAAAAAAAACCCCACACCAAAAAACCAACCACCCAAAAAACCCACAACCACCCCCAAACTTTCTGATATCGCATCAACACATAACAAATTTCTAGAAAAACTGTGGGATCAAAAGCCTTTCTAAGGCTGCCAAATAGATGAACCACCTCTGAGCTTCCCCTCTCGCTAGTAAAGGGAAGAGTGGAAGGAGTGGCTTTCTCCTACGATACTCCTACCCCATGCAGGATTCCCTTGGCTGGAGAAAGACATGCTTCAACATTTATTTCAGCTTAAATTTTCCAGAGCACCTTTATATTGTCCACAGGTGAAAAAATACTGATGCAGAACAGTCAAGAGCTACAAAATCCATCTTCTGCTGCTAAGTGACCCATGCACCTAGCTTCACACATATGATGTACACAGGGACTTGTGTGACTTTTTCCTAGGTGCTGCATACCAGAACCCTTTAATAGCACACCCTGAGGCCCCTTATCTTCCAAACAGCAGGAGCCAGAGATCAGCTGGGCCTGCCAGTAGCATCAGTACAGCCCTTGGTAGTGAGTGCTGCTGGGTGGTTGAAGGCAGCACCCGGCAGCTTTGTATAAAAGCAATAAGAGGCCCTTTCCAGGATGAAATCTCTACACCAGGGAATCCCTGGTATCTAGGCAGGGTTGGGGTAGCAGAAGAATATGGGTTTGATCAAGTAAGCAGATGAAGAAACATTTTTGAAAGGACAAAGCTTGGGGTCAGCCCATAGCAGCAAACCCTTTTCCAACATTGAACTTTAAGCATAATTCGGGCAGAAACATCCCGGAGAGGGCATTTACTTCTGGTCTAGGATCTCTCTTATCTCCCTTAAGCGATATGTAAGACTTCTCCTAATATACCTTTTAAATCCCACAACCGAGTAAAACCTGAGTACCTCACTGTTCAATCCTACAGTCAAAGCATTCCCGTTCTCCAAACGTATTTTCCTGTTTCTGCAAAGTTCTGAGATACCCAAAGTAGCTTGGTGCCAATCAGCTGCTGATTTTGATAACTGGCAAGAAATATCAGCCTTTGTTTTTCAGAGCATTAGTCTTGGATTGCAGAACGGTATTGCAGCTTGGATTTGAGGTTTTCGGTAGCCATTTGAGTGATGAAAGGCATCATATCCCTTTAATCGCAGAATTAAATGGTAATCTAAGTGCCAAACTGCAAGAAAGTTGCTGATTCAATCTGGAAGAACTACCTTTCTGAAAAAGAGCCAGGATGGTAAGGCGAGACAAGTTCCTGAAGCAGCAGTGGTAGTGTTATGGGAGCAGGGTTGCAGGTGGAGATATAACCCCAGCCACAGGCACCAAGATGTGATCCTTCTGCTACAGAAACTCAACTTTGTGTTTTGTGTGAAATCTGTGAACTTCACGACCTGCCACGCACAGCAGAAAGTCCTGACCCAGAACAATTTCCTTCATGCCTGAGAGCAGTATGGCTATGTAGAAACATGCTGGTTTACAGAGCTGCGTAAGAAAAGAGTTAACTATACAAACAGTGAAGTTAACACTCCATGAGAACTACTGCAGTGTGGACCACAAGGTCCACACATAGGACCCGTTAGCAGAGAAGATCAACATTAGCCAACCATTACATGTGGTTTGCTGCTCTGCCTCTTTAAATAAGCTTAAATTTTTAAATTCACTAACAGGAGGCACCTTCTGCCAGTGTTTAAGTATTTCATTTTAAGGGCTGAATTTTTCAGCCAGGTTGATGGCCCCTCATTTAGCCCCTAACCTCCCCTTTTCCTCACGACCCCCTCTCCCTGCCCACCGTCCCTCTTGGCAGTGAAAGGCCCCATCAGAGCTTTGCCAGAGCCACATGTCCCACAGAGCACGCCACCAGTCCCTTATTTCCATTTTCTTTCCACTTTTGGATCACGCTGCTGTTTTGAACCAACTAAAGGCACCTTGTTTACCTGCTCCCTAAGCCGTGGGTACAGTGCTGACAAGGTCCCTTTCCCTGTCTGCCTCTGTAGCAGAGGCTAGAATTCAATTTCTGCAGGACTCAGGCACGTGGTGGGGGGGGAAGATGTCCTGCAGCAAGAAGTGTGACACGACAGGGGAAAAAACCCACGTGAAAGGAGCTAGATCTTCATGGCAATAGTCCCTGGGTGTTATTCTAGTGCTAAAGGCCTCAGCAAGCTCGCAGCTCTCCCTACACCAGGCCACAGGCAGTACAGGCCACATCTCTGATGGTGGGAGATAAGAGCACAAGCAAGGGAAGGTCCCTGCACCCTCCTGGCTGTCCCCAGCACCCACCTCCAAAACACTCCAGCTACTCAGTTTCCATTGGCTTAGTGAAACCATTTAACGCAGCTTCCCAGAGCAGGGAGAAACAAGTTTCTTTTTTGAAATGGAAACGTCACAATACTTCTGACTTGCAAAAAACAACAAAAAAATTACCATCAGATATGTTTGTGCAGCCAGCTCATTCTTCCCTTTTTATAAAGCCACAAGAGATATAAAATATAGAACATCTAAGGACCACATGAAAAGGATGTCTGGATCTGTTAAAACATAAAGAAGGCTCTACCAGCCAAGGGCAAAAGTTTAGCAACAATAAAAGTGTCTTTAGGGTTTTTTTTTTTTTTAAATGCATAGAGAGAGGAAAAGAGTTTGTGGTCATGTTTTCCAGCTTTATGTATATTTGTCTATCATTTTAATATAAACAGGGTGTATTTATAAAGCCTAAAGAAATGGGAAACAGATTCACTGGTTTCTAAATGCCAAGAAGTCTCTTCAAGGATGATAAGCAATTAAAGAGGAAAGTCAATCAAACTTTTATGACACTTCTGACCAAGGGTTTTATTTTTATTGCACAAAATCCAATGTGACAACAACAGATATATACAGTAGCAGCACCCACCCATCCTTCTGTTGTGAGGGGCCTGCCAGCATTCCCAGTAAAATCCCACTTCTGAGCCGAAAACAATGCTTGAATTCACGTACCCTTTGACAGAAGAGTTCTCAGTGCTTCTGAGTATACTAATATACACAGGAAAGTACATAGAAATGGATACACAAGTACAATTTCCATATGCATCCACAAATACTCTCTTAGAGCAATTCTCTGTGCAGCCCCTAAGGAAATGTGATCTGTTTTCTATAGCAAATGCTCAGGGGAGTCCAGAAATCCTTCAGTAGCCCTGAAAAAATTAGGCAGAAATGGAATAAAGTAGTAAAGCAGACAATGCAGCTGGTGCGTTATTTTGCACCAGTCCCAAATATTCAGTTTACACAGTGGTACAGACAATTTTATATTGACAAGGCAGAACTTCAGTTGTCAGGTTTTGACAGGCCATTTTGGTAGTGAAGAAGGTTTGGCTTTTCCTGGGAGAGGGGGAAGGGGGAGAGGAACGAAGGTGCTAATTAAAGACATAGAGCGTATTATGTGCCCGTTGAAAGAGAATTGGAAAGTCTCGTTAATGGCTCTTTTGATTAAGTATATCCAAAAACAGTGACTAAAACACAATGCAGTGGAAGGGTCTCTATATTCTACAGCAGAGGGATGCTGCATAGTCCAAGATGTATGGTTCCTATCTAAAATAAGCAGTTATAGAAATTTTGAGTCCAATTCATGAAGAATGTTTTAGGAAATGAGTTTTGTGTCATTAAGCAACTGCAACATATACATCAACTAGCCTGAAAAGAAAAGGCAGGACAGGGGAAAATGAGTAACAAGGTTTTTGAGATAAACCGTCTTTTTTGATGTCTTTTTATTTATTAAAAAAAAAAAATTCTTGTGGTAACTCAGTCGCTAGTACTGACCTGGATACCAGGGACAGCCCCATTGTACTACCTGTAGTTGTGACACAAACACACCCTCCCTGGATTTTTCTTTTACTTTGAGCATAGTCCTTTGCCTAGAAATCAGCTCAGGCCACAGAAGCTCAGCTGCATGCTGTAGTACATAGGAACCAGCAGGGAAGGGGGGCTGCAGAATAAAGGCTGCTTTCAGCTAGAATACCTTGTACTGTACAAAGGAGAATGTTTCTGTAAAACAAGTAAGGTCGATTGTTAAGATCGTCATTTTTGTGGCAGTTCTCATCCTTGCCACAAACTAGATCAGAGCAAATAGGAAAACACTTACTGCACTGGGCTCCAGAGACCTGGCGGCTGGACCGTCCGGCACTGCAGCTCACCTTCCAGCTGACTGAGCACCCCACGCAGCCTGCCCACTCCTACAGCACACAGGCACCACCACGTCTTACTGCCTCCTGGCTTTGCAGGGAAAGCGAGGTCTGAGTTTTCTAACCCTTTTTTAAAAACCATTTAAAATTGGTCAGTTCAAAAGTACTTGTAATGGCTTGGTTCACTGTGGTATTATTTTTTTTTCACCTCCTTGCCCTTACTAGCTCTTGAGAGCTACCTGCCAGAATGTAAAGCTCCTTTATTTTTTCCATCATCACTTGGGATGAGCGTCCTTGAGGGACTGAAGCGTTTACATTTTGTTCAATTTTGGCACAGGTACTCTGAGCTCTATTTTACCTGTCAGATGAAATTCATCCTGGTGTAAATCCCAAGCACCTCTAGTAAATCACTGAAATTACTCCAAAATTAAACAACACGTAGGATTGGACCCTGAAATTGCAACAGGCTTTCCTTCCAGACAAGTTAAGCCCCAGTCCCTTCTCAGCCCATCAGTTAGAGCAGCCACCCGTGTGCTACCCACATAAACCCAGCAACTCACAGGCAGCAAAGCACTGAGCCTCTCTGGCATGGTTTGCTAAAGAGATGAACACAACAAAAAAGCAAAAAACAATTATTGCCAAGGAATGTGGGTCAGGGGGTGTCTTTTGTTGTCTTGGTTTTATCGTAAGCTATATGTGATTTTTATTTTTTGATGCAGGCTCACAACCGCAGGGGGGAAACGTTCACGTGCGTCCGAGGACTGAAGAGCCCTCAGGAACAGTCAAGTTATCAAATAGCTTGTGTCTTTCAGAACTGTTTGAGCCAGAGCACTTCTACTCCCTCCCTGGGTGCTAGGTTTGATTCAGGAAAGCAGAAAAAGTTAAATATAATGCGAGATGAAAAATACAGGGAAGTATCAGCAACGAACTGATAAAGCAGACCGTCTTTCCTCTTAAACACCAGGAGACTGCTCTACATTAGTCAAGCAGAATTAATAATTCACATTGAGTAATCTGGAAAATTAGATCTCCTTCTGACTGTCTGCAAGCAGCTTACAATTTGGTTTTATTCATCATTCTTGGAAACATCTATGAATTATTCTTGGTCCACTAGAATTGCTGTGGGAAGCAAATTCAAAAAGGGGAATGAGCACAGCTTTGGCCAATAGAGCCAATTTTTTTTTGGTCAGATGCATGTTGAGGTCAGCTGACTTTACTGTAAATGCTGAAGGATTTGTTCAGCTCCCCAGCAACTGCTCCATTTTCTCCACTAAGAAGGTAAAACCAGAGCTGATCCCTGCTGCTTCTCCCTTCCAAGCTCCACAATCTAGGGCATCCAGCACCAGCTGAGGGGAAGAGGAGGAGGAGAAGGGAGCCTGACTGCACTTTCAGAGCACAAGGATCAGCATCTAAATGAGTGGGTCATACATGAAACTTCACTCTCTGCCCAAAGCCCAGGCTAGAAACAGTATTTCAGCTGACGTGATGAGAGTGACAGCATCTCCAACCTTTACTCAGTCAGGCCGCCACTGCATTCTTGCCTCTCTGCTCTGGTACCTGGGTGAGCCTCACTCCTCCCTCACACGCCAGAGGCGTGTGTTTTCATGCAGTGTTTTAATGCAGAAAATGAGACAGTGCCCAAAACTGGTCTGAAGGCCCAGGAATCAACACAGCAACTAAGAAGAATAACCACCCTCAAGTCTAAACATGAGGCAGGCTGAGTTTCTGGCCACAGATTAAGAAATACTGGACAGGGAAAAACTGCAGGCTGTACTTTTCTAGAAGTTTTTGTAAAGACCTCAACAAGCAGACGTCAGTAATGGAGTACACGTTTGATTCCATGTCCTTGCAGGGGATGAGAAGATCTCTCCAGGTCCTTCCTGCCCTACGTTTCTAGGATTTTAAATACCACCAGCAAAAAGGTTCTGGGTGATACAGAGCCACTGGTGAATTGCATCATCCGACACTCTGATTTCACTAATGAAAACCAGCACAGCCACCACTACAGATGGAGTCGGCTGAATTCTGAACTTCCTTGCCTTTCTGGGATTAGTCAGACCCATAACGGTCCTTTAAACATTTTTTTTTGGTGGTTAAATTTTTTATATCATGCTTATCATCCAGGGAGCTCCTAGTAATGATAGCAAACATGCGTGCATGAGGGTCACATAACTGCTAAAATGTTAATGCATTTTATTCTCTCTGGATTCTGCAGTACTCCTGACCCAAGAAGTTTGTACTTCTGCAAACAACAATGGAGGAAGGTTTCTAGGACTCTACTAATTGTTCTAAAATAAGGAGCTTGTATAGTTTTCACTAGCTGCAAAGATACAAAACTCTGGGGACACTAGAAGACAGACATTGCTAATCTGGAAATTCAGGTATGGGCTAAGCATTTCCCTAAAACATTTTGCATTTCTACTGCTGAGCAGCTTTTGTTTTCAAGTCATCTGAAGTCCTTAGCTTCCCATCAAGGTATGTTTCTGCTAGCAAGCAACATCAGAGCGACAAAATAGAGCTTTCAGCTGGCTAAGAGGTACTGTGCTGACCACTCAAGCATCTTCCGTAAGCACAGACCACCTGAGCAGCCAAATACACCCTCAGTGACAAGGCCGCTTCTCCTCACTGATCCTTTCCTGGGTGACAGTGATTAACCAGAGGCTCCAGGGAAGTCAGTGGAAGTTTGCAGTTCGAACAGGGACCTTCTCTTCCACCCCTCTCCCCGTCCCAGGCTCTCTTTCTCTTCATCTCCCTTTGAAGCCAGATTCTCATTGTTAGTTTCTGGAATGTCCTCCCTTTCTGCAGAAATCCCTGCACCATCCCTTTCTCAGCACAACTTCCCAATGGTGCCATTTGCTCCTGACACTCCCACCCAAACACATGCACGCCAAGCCAAACTGCTTGGGCTACTTAGCACTCCTTACGCTGGGCCCTGACAGCCCCAGCTGGGGAATGACTAAGCCTTGCACAGCTCTTCCTCAGGGATTACCCTTTCTGCTTCCCTGCAGGACAACTCCAGTGAAACTGTCCAAAAGGTGGAAGGGTGTATTCGTGGAGGAAGGCTGGGCAGAGATATGGCCCCGTCAGGGCAGGGCAGAGCTTTCTGCTGCAGTTTTTTCTAAGGGTGGTGAAAATGGTCAGTGTTGATTTCAGTCGAAGTCATGCTGGGCAGGAAATTGCGAACACAGCACTAACACACAGTTTGCTTCTCAACCTCCTAACTTTCTGCAACAAGGATCCAGTTAACTTTGTCAAATAAACAGTCGTGCTGGACACAGGCAGGTAGGAGCTGCTGTGGAGCACAGCCCAGAGTCTGTCTGAATGCAACACCCAGCCTCTGAAGGCTGCCAATGCCCAGTGTCAAACTGCCTCTCTCAGGGCAGCCACGGAGCATGCAAAGCAACACCCAGTGCTCTGAGGACTAGTGAATGGTGAGAAAGATAGGGGACGACACAACACTTGAAAAGAGAGGAAAAATAGTATACGTCACCAACTTCCTACGCTCAAAGCAGCAGAAGAGAAGCCACACACCGTCCCATGCTCCTGCTCACTGCCCACTGTCACACCAAGCACACCTCTAAGCTCAGTGTCCCAACAGGCAGCCAAGCAGCTGCCAATGGCACCGTGCAAGGGGAAGGTGAGCACATCAGGGTACTTACTACACATTGTAAGAGGAAACACTGTCTGCCACCTTCAGATGATGTCCTCTAGCTCTTGCAACAGAAAAAAACCCCAATGCACAAGCAGTCCATACCCACCGTCCCAGTGCCAGTCATGATTTTATAGACATCACCTCTTCAGGACCTTTTTCACAGCGTTTTATGAATTTCTCTCATTTTAACATTTATTAACAGTCAAGATCAAAACTTGCTTCTAGCCACGTTTCTCTCAATACAACTAAGGCATGAAGTTGGTTAAAAATTCCTCAAGTTTTACTCACAGTCATATACATGCACACAAAATGAACAAAATGAACATTTGTCAATGTTTGTGCTGCCAAAATTAAAATTAGGCACCCAGTCTGCCCAGGCTCCACCTTCAGGCAATGGAGGAGGCTGGGATCCATCAGATAGAAACACAAAGTGCCTAAGCCAGGCTCTCTCTCTAAACGCCCTTTAGGGATGGTCTACGCTTTCCATCAGCCTCGTAAGAACTGTTTGAAGCCAGTCACTGTGAAACTCCACAAACCCACACACACCCCTCCAAGGCTTTGTTTGTAATTTCTTATTTGCATCTTCATTAAACAAATGGAAATGGAGGGGTCAATTTTTGAAACCCAACAGCACAAAGATCACTGTTCTCTTCCTATCCGCATCCTTCCTATTCCTTTTTTTTCCAGTTTTTTCTGCCGATAAAAGTGAAATTATTTTGGTTTTCTAACAGAAAGAAAATGGAAAAATTAAACCAAAGCAGAAGCTCACCACATAAATTTTACCAAGCAAATCAAAGCAATTTTTTTCAATTAAAAAATGTTTTGATGAAAAATTACAACCACTTTTCAGTGAAGTGGCTTTATAGCTTCTCTTAATCTAACAGAGACACCCACATAGAGGCTGCATTGTTTAACCAGCTGTAGCATTCCCCCTACGGTCCTGCTCTGCAGAGCTCCTTGCTCAGCAGTGAAGACATTTATAGCCTGGATTCCCAGAAGGGAAATCTCCAAGGTGCCGGTAATTAGTTCTCCTAATGCACCGTTAATAAAAAGGGGAAACACAACTTATCTCATGAACAACAGCTTTTTTGCTGTTTGTGATAGGAACTAGGATATCCCACAAGTGTTACTCAAGGAATGAATTCCATGGCCAAAATGGGGATCTCCTCCAGGGGCTTCCCTTCAGGAGGAGGATTTGATTGCCGCGTTTGTGGGGAGCAGCAATGGCCACATACAGTCTGCAGCCGAGCTCCCGGCCACATCTCACCTCCACCCCAGGATGAGGACTCGTTATGCACCAGTGCCCTGTGCCTCGTTTCCACACGAAGAAAATCCAAGGTCGGGGCTAGAAAGAAGCCCTGCTGCACCTGGGGTAGGTCCTTAGACAGACTGACAGACAGTTCTCAGGAGAGAGCTGTGACAAGCGCCACTACGATTCCCTTTGAACTGGACACTTTCACAGGTATTTGCCCTGGGGAATTCATCATTGGAATGAAATCTATCTTTATTTGCAATAGCAGGTGACTTGTGACAATCCCCCGTAAGCAAAACTACATCTACTTCCACTGAGAAACAAACAGCAAGGCACAGTCTCAACAAAATATGTAGAAAACATCATCAAATCATCACAACCTATCTGTTCAGGAACGTTTCACAGAGTAAGCGGTTACCTGCTGGAGAAACAGTGAATAGACAGTAAATAAACTCTAACACCTCAAATGCCACTACCTTATGAGCAAAGGTGGGGGATGGATTGGAATCTCTCACTATCCTGATCTATAAACACAGGAGCCCTTGCAAATTTTCCAGTTCCTACACTAAACTATTTTAGTACCAAACAGTCCCATTAAAACACCCACCACAAACCAAAGCTTTGCTCGCCACCTTCTCTCAGCCCCCTACAGAATTAAGTGGTTGTTATCCAGTTGACCCCCGCCCCCACAGGTACTATATATCTAACTCTTTAAAAGATATTACGTCTCCTTGTTGCCAAGAAGGCAGTCATTAGCATGCTGCCACGGCTCAAAGTGCTAGCCTGTGCTCATCTTTGTATATCAAATACAAATTCACGTGGGTGAGCATCTGGACAAGTAGAGAGCACAAGAGCTATGGAGTAAGGAGTAAAAATTTCAAAAGAAAGCAAGATACTAGCTAAACTCTTACAAGCCTGTAATGCTATTGCTAAGAGTCATTAAAGATGGGTTTGAAAAGTTTACCCGTGTCTACATCTACCTACTACCTATCTAGTTGGTGATTCAGATTAAATCACTGCTTATCCTATCTCCTCATGGACTGGACGACCAAATGACAAGAAAACATTGGCCTTCCTGAGCACAGTAGTTTCTGTTTTCACAGGACTCATGCAAAAAGCTCTCGGGCCACATTCTTGAAAGCAGCTTTCTGCAATCACTTACATAAGCAAAATTCTGCTTGTAAAAAGGTCAACCAAAAGGTTTGCAGCATGACTGAAGTGATTTTTCATCTAGATGTCACTGAAAAGTTCCTGCACATATATCCTTAGTTTCTGTACCATCTCAAGTACATAAAAATGATCTTCATACAGGTTAATGACTGGACACAGGGAACAATAACAATTTTACCCAGCTGAGGGTGTTCAGGTTAGTGTTGAAAAGGAAGTGTACAGGGTCTACCCAATTGGTTCTATGTGCTATTTACTGACTGCAATGTGAAAACTCAAAGTCTTGTTGGATTTTGTACATCAAATGGTATTACCTACTAACTGCTTCCAAAATTAGACAGCATAAAAAAAAAGAAAAAGGCAGAAACACAGCCTCATTCCACTGGGTCGTAACAAAAACATCAACTGTACTTGAAATATTCTGAGTTCAACACTGCCAGTAAAGGTTTTGCATACAGAGCCCAATCTTTTAATCTCTGGTCCATTTCTGACTTCTCTGTATTCTTGTGCCATCTGCCCCCCTTCCCAGCCTTCCTGAAACAGTCCTGGAAGTCTGCTGGAACACTCCAATTAGAAAAAAAAACAGGCACTACAACTGAAGAACAGTCTTCATGAAGGAAAAATACTTCAGGGGAAAATAATTTGGAGTAACTTTTTAAAAAACTACCATTGTGATGTCTCAGTGCAATGGTTTTCACCTGCTACGTATTTAGGGTGGAAACAGGAAGTTACTTGCGCCACACAAAAGGATGCCTTCTATATAACATGGTGAATAAAAATAATAATGATTTCCAATAAATTCAACCCACATTCATGTTTGGCAGCTTTCCCATCATGCCAAGAATTTATCCAACGCCCCTGTTATTTATGATGAAACAAAAGTGACATAACACTTTGTCATGAAAGAATGCTGTAAATGATGCTTTTTTAATTGTATACGCTGTTATTCTTGAAACAACTCTCCAATAATTTATGTTTATAGTCCTACGCACATGCTGCAGAAGGGGATATAAAATGCAGCTGTGGTCAATGACCACGTGATTTCAGTCTGACACTAGTTCAATGTTAAGACTGGAAAAAGAAAGAGGGAGCAGACACTCCAACAAGTGCTTTTCCCCCACCATTGATTTTTGCAATGTTATTGAAGTACCGGCCTACCAAAAATCAGATGTTTGCAGTCAGCCAGGTTACAAAAAAGAAAAACATCCTGGGAGCCAAATCTGAACACTGGTGGGTCTCCAGCAGATCAAGAGCAGCAGCAGCAAATGCTGATTTCTGCTGAAAATTTGTAGCAAGAAGAGAATGCCTGTACATTATATTGTCTTTCCAGCACCTCAGAGGATAGTTAGCAGCTAGTGGTTCCTCTTAGCTACAGAGAGACCTTCAGGTTGCTTCAAGAGACTGAGATGTCAATAACAGCTGCTAGGTCTGTCTACGCTCTCCCTCTCATTCTCCTTTTCCCTAGCTCCTCAGATGTTGTTAAAGCAAATATCTATAGACTTCTGAACATTAGTATTCTTATGCTTCACTGCAGCCAGCATAGACAAGAACACTCCCAATGATACGATGGACAGAATTTGCTGCTATTTGGGGCCCTCAGAGAATACCTGGGTTTGCAGTGCTAACAGGAATTAATTTCTCCACCCTTTTCTCCTGGTCATCCTTTCCAATACAGACATTGAGCTTTATTCACTATGAATAAAAGTGCCAAAGCAATGAGTTGTAACGTGCTTTGAGTTTGGGATACAAAGGCATCAAGGAAGTGAAAATTGAGACACTCAAGAGCTTTAAGATACCAGCAACCCTCTACTGACCTCAGACAATTCATGTAAGTGAATACATAGGAGCAGAGCTATTTGAGCTACTAAACTAAACAGCGTAGAAGCCAATGAAAGATCAGGGCTACTGTGAATTGTGTCCATGTATCAATTGCAAGGTAAAGATATTAAACAGATAAATGTGTAGTGATGTGAACAGAAACTGATGTGTGACTTCAGAGAACGGTGATGATAGGACCGCTGAGAACCGTTTGCACTTGTGTATGCTTAAAAGAACGTAAAATGCAAAGGAGATGATCAAAGAAAAAACAGGCCCCTCCAGAAATGGACAAATATGTATGCTGCTCTTTGCTTTTGGTGGTATTTAATGTATACATATTTTTCATTTTCTCGTTTCCCGCCCCCGCTGCATTCTACTTTACACATTTATAAACTTAATACCTCAGTTCTTCCTGAAATTCAAACCCTGCTAGGTCCAAAAGTCTCCAGAGGCCAAATTCAGTTCTGATCAAACACAGTTTGAGGATCAAGGATGTGTCTTGCTGAACAAAACATATAGCCCATGAATGATGAAACTCTCTATTTCCTCTGGTTTTCTTTCAACACGCAAGTTTGGTCCAGTCTTCTCCCTAAGATTTCTGACTTCCAAATAAAATCATCCTTTGAGTTCAGATGATTAGGAGAGCCAAAAGGCATTGTTTTAGTTTTTGCTACATTTAAAACCAGTTTGTTTTCCTTGAACCAGTCTGTCAAAGTCTTTTTGCAGTTCAGGCGTTATGTGAGAAACAGATTTGCCATTAAAATGCACAGTCGTGCCATCTGTATAAAAATGTATAGCACAGTAATGACATAGCCTTGCAAAATCATTAATAAAAAGAAAAAAACAGGAATGACTGACACTACTCAACTTGGGGAGGGGGGAGGATAGAGGGGAGAGACATTGACACCTTTGACTGACAAAAGGGGGAAGAGACAGCCCTGTGAAGAGAAACAGATTGATGCTTCTCCCAGATTCTTTGTCTTCCTGACAGAGTATGGGCAGCAGCACAGGCCACCTACTTGCTGCGCTAACGCCTGCAGCACGTTAGGCCAAAAGCTTTGGTGAAGTTAGCTAAGAAAGATTTCCACTTCATTTTCATTTATTTAGGGTATGCTTGAAAGAACTCATTAAATGCCTGCTCAGAAATACTGTTTCAGCAGGAGCTATTCCTCTGCACCAGCAAGAGGCCCCACATTAGGTCCCTCTGCAGCTCTGCCCAGCCAGGCTGTTACCACCTTGTGCTGACCAGGGAGCCTTCCACTGACAACGCACCTACTTTCAATGCCACTGATTCTGAACCTTAATATTGTCCAGGTCAAGCCCCGATAGTGCCAACAGCCCCCGAGCTGCACTGCTTCCTATCCAGATTGCTACCTACCTACCCCTACTTCTCCAGGGTCATCCTGCTTGCACCAGAGCTCTCTGTTTAAATGCTGGCAGGCACCCAGCTCTTTTCACTCCCAAGCAGAGGTAACGTTATAATGGCCACGTCCTTCAGGTTCCCCCTTACAGGGACTATACCGTGAGCTGAGGGAACAAGCAGCAGCACTTGCAGCAGTAATGCAGAGTTCCTTCAGTGCTCCTGGTAAATGAACATCGGCTGCCGTCAGCCCTCACATCACACCTGCTAGATATGATTTAGGTTCAGGGTTGACGTGTGTTGGTCCCACCTCACTCTGACAAGCCAGCAGGATACTGTGATTCACAGGGGCAGACGTGCGAGTCGTCCAAAAATACGCCCAGAAGGAAAGAACTGATGAGGGCATCTGAAAAAGATGCACATATGGTTTTTTTGATGGCTAAATGGCAACTAGTTCTCTAGACTTTTCCTCAGGTCACACAGGTGAATGTTTTCCTTAGGCTGAAGCCTTCTAAAAATATCATGGAAAAGATTCTTTTCTGGCTATGTTGAGTTTAACAAGTGTCCCTTAAGCTTTGTTTACCCATCATCTTGTCAACGTGGCATATGCATCTCTCTGCTATCAACTGTGTGCTCCACCCTTTGCGTCTGGCTGAGTGCTGAGAGTTGACTGCAACCCACAGCCTCTAAACAGTCCTGGGTCACAGCCCAGGTCTTTTGCTGAATCTAATAACATGTGCTGAAAATGCAAAAGCATCAAAACAATAAAAGCCATAAGAACATCTTTACAAGGTATTTGCTAGCATTCACCCCAGGGACTTTGCTATCATTTGAGAGAAAACATTGTAATTGTGGTAGAATTATAGATTACAGTTTTACTCTGACTTCCTAAAGTTAACCTCTACCATTACAGACCTAAATTTGGACAGTCCATTGTGCCACTTGGAGGAAAGCCACTAGTTCAGCACTAGCAACTTCAGTTGTATAAAAAGAACTTTTTTTAATGATGATTCGTGTTTCATAAATGTTGCACTATTTTTAGAAATATGAGAAAGTAAAGTATGCCTCCTTTTAAATCTGGCTTTTACTGCACCCTGTAATTTATGGCGATATAATAAGTAATTTGAAAATAAAGATTTGAGACAACATTTTAGCATTAGTGTTTTTAAGACAAAACAAACATTCAAAATAAAACCTAAACCACAGCAATGAAATCTATCATTAAATGCCTACTTTCTGCTAAATTTGTAGTTATGGCAGCTAAAATCTCAAACATTTGTTGTGACCTCTTGCAAAGTAAAAATAATCATATTATTCATTGTGGTTCAAGACCAATATAGGGTATTATTTCATCCTAGCCTTAAGTATTCATGGAATTATATACCGTGTCTTTTAAAACTGTATTAATTACTCTTTGTTGAGCCCAAGTGACTGCTGGTTTTCAGAAAGAAAAGTATATAACCTCATTGTATTTGCTTTATTTGTGAAGACTAGCACTTTTTAGGCTCATTTATGCATAATACATCAGATGTGACCTGTTTAATCAACGCAGAAGTTCTTCTGAATTAGTATCTCTGCACAAGTTTATCAGACACAAAGGCTTTTGACTGTTCATGGAAAAATTCAGACACTTTTTCTCTTGTTCACTGTGTAAAAGCTGCTACTGTACTGTCGTGCCAAAACTCAATGTTAGACTGCAGTGAATAATACATGCCAAGCGGTTCAATCCAGTCCATTAACTCTCTCAGACAGCCCTTACGTCACACCAAGTAGCACCTCACGTGTCCCTGTTTATCGCACTGGTATCTTTCTGAGAAGGAGAGTCCCCTCTGCATTGGAAACAGTCCTGAGTTGGAATGTAGGCATATGTCAGTCCTTCCTATCCACGCACTTACAACAGCCAGTTCTCTGCCTCCATTTCTATTTTCACCCAGCATTAACGCCACTTGGGAATTACATGACTTGGTCATAGAAAAGTGTTTTTACCTTGGCTTTAAGGAATGGAAATGTCATTTTGAAAAGCTTTCCAGAAACTGCTACGTAAGAGTGCCAAGTGCTACATATCTTCAAGGCCAAGCACCATCGGAGATGGGCTGAACATTAGAAACCCTCTTCAGGCAAAGATGGGAATTTGTAGGAAGGGAAGTCTACTAATTTTCTTCTTCCTAGGGTTTCTGGAAAAGATAACATTTAGAGAAGAAATAGAAGAGATTTTGCATTAAAATCTTGATATCTTTTGAGCTCTAGACTCAAACATCTAGTATTGCTCCCTTCATTCTTCAAATCCAGAGACCTGTACTATGGTCCATCCAAGCGCAGTACCAAATCATGCCTGTAGCCATGCACGAACTCTGACTTTAACTTGCATGTGTGTCTCGAGGGAGAAGGTTTTTCCTGTTAGAAAGACAAATGACTTGATTTTGAGAAGCCAGAGACAGCTGATCATATATTTTAAAGGGCAGCTAGAATCTGACCTACTAACCAGATCCAAAAGTGACAAGCAATCGCTAATTCTCTAAGGGGCCAACAAACCAGAAATGGCTATCTAAACATCAAGAGCTTATAACCAAGTTCCACACAAGCAGAAGATTACTTTAGGCTCAAAATTAATATTTAGCCATTGAAATCCTTCTCTGAATTCCAAAACATTCTTGGGCTCTCATCAAATTCAGAGCTGCCAAGTGCTCACCTTGTCTAACAGTCCAGAGCATCTAGACTTAGAAATCTAGATTCAGACTTCTGTGGCTTGAGATCCATCGCTCTGCCTCTCAAGCAGTAGGAAATGCCAAGATTGGTATTCTCTCTGGGTTTACACCCATACCAGCTTGCTGACTTCAGTGTGGCTTGGCAGGTGCAAACAAGAAGAGAGTTTAGCTCTTGCTCTTTATTTCTTGAGTTCCTAAAGCTTTTTCCCCCCCTTGTTGCTGTTGTTTCAGACCAAGAAAAACATGCACATTGAGAGACGGGGAAAAAACTTTAATGATTTTTGCTGTTTTATCAACCATTACGCAGATGACTTACATAAATAATAAGCTGAAACTTTGTAATCAATAATTGATCTTCAGTATGGGGTTTTTTTTGTGCCTTACAACATAATATTTGTACTTACTTGTAATTATTTTTAAATACCTTTTTAACTTTGATATCACTGGCACTGAGTCTGGGTAGTTTTTTTCCTGGTGCCAACTTTTCCATAACATTAATTTGAATTTGTAAGGATGGCATAAAAGGAGAAGTAGAAAAGGCAAACAAAGAGAGAGAAAATCCATTTTAATGGTAGCTGACAACTCCAAGCAAGATTAAACACAAATGCTGTTGTCTGCTCACCTGAATATGAAATTCTCTGTTTGTGATGGTCCATCTCTGGAGAGAGAAGGTGGGCAATTTGTGGGAGACAACTTGGGCAAATACACAAAAGGCACTTAGTCCATTTCTTCTTAGCCCTGAGACAAAGTAAATTCATTCTCCAGGGCCAATGAGAGCTTGAAGAGCTTCAGCCACTGAAGCTGAGCTATTACTCTGTCTCTCTGGAAGAGCCAGGTTCAGGAAAGAGTAGATGCAATAAATGATGCTACACACAGACTGGTGTGACTTATGGAGATGGCAGTGCTAGCCCTCCTGCCAACTTAAGGTTTGGGAACAAGGGGTTAAGAGGTCTCTGTTCCTAATAGCTCTTTCCCATCCCTCTTCTTGAAATCTGCGGAACTCTTCATATTTATAGCTGTTTTTTCCTTTAACTAATACAGGCCTTGGGGAGGAAAAAAAAAAAAAAAGCAGCTTTTTCACAAAATGGTGAAGAACTTCACCAAAACATGGGTTTCGTGGCGAAAAGAAATGTTTCCTTTCATAAATTAAAAATGCTATTTAAACTGTCATTGTAGTAGTACTTGTTAAATTGGGGGAAGATACAGAAAATTCTCAAACATATTGGTGTCATTTAAAAACAAATAGGGTGAATGGATGGGAAACTGATTCATTTTTTAACTTACATAGAAAAACAACTTCAAAAAAATTGTAGATGTTCATGAAAATAGATTTTCATTTACTATCAGCTCTAGAGGAAAAAACCGTACTTATCCTCTTTTGAGTCTCACATCATCTACTAATCCACAACAGATCAAACACAAAGAAACAGTAAAATACATTCATAAACACAAGTGCCAATACGTATGTGTCTGAAAAAAGCTAGTAATTTAAGACTCTTAAGTGGAACTGTTCCCCAAAGAATGTTATTAAAAAATGTTGCAAGGAAAATAAAGTTAGTAAACACCTTTATGATGAAATAATTATGTGGAAGGCACTGTCACATAAGAACATGGACCTACAGCCAAGGACAATTGCCCTACTATGCTTAATTCATTTATGAAACATGAGGTGTCAGTTTTATGTGGTTTGGCTGAGATTGGTGTGGAATTTTATTTATTTTTTTTTTAATTATTCCTACAAGGCTAACGGATTATAATATATTTTGCCAGGCACTGCATTCCATAGCACATATTTTATAAAGAGGATATACAATGTATTCAAGGCTTGCTTTCCCCATGAATCAATGAATCAACAAACATCTCCCCATTGTGTAAGATACTATTGTTTGGTTGTATTTAAGAAAAGATTATTTGCTCAGAGCATTGTGAAGTTATGGGAGGAGGAGGTGCGCTAGCCAAGGAATCCTTTTGTGATGATTCATGAAAACAGACAATCAGCAGGCCAAAGACTTGCCATGGCACGGACAAGTTCACAGGTCCTTGGTTCAGAGCCGGCAGAGCACTTCAAGTCAACTCCCCCACAGAATACAATGCAGAACAGGAGCATTTTCAAAGCACAATGTAGTCTGAAGGATAGAGGTCTTTACTTCTATGGATCAAACTCAGCCTAGGAACACAAGGCCTTGAATTAATATTTTTTACTGGCTGCATCACGCTGTACTTGGATGAGTAGGGAGACCCCAAGACAGGGCTTATAGCTCTTGTCTGAAATCCCTCATACTATGCTATTCTCAAACCTCAGGGCTCTCTACCACACTAATGAAAGCTGAACTGCACACCACGCCAGGCTGCCAGCCCTTCCACTACCATGGCACAGATACTGGAAGCCCCTGTGGTACCTGGTTTTGCTCTGACCTGTACAGCACAGATGACTCCCTGGAAAGCCAGCAGCCTGCAGGTGAGATAGCAACATCTAGGAGAAAACGCACTGCTGAGCTTTCATCCAAACTCAATCGGTATGTCTCTGAGCAGATCATCACAAATTACTTTTTTCCACAAATTAATTTGGTATCTGCCAGGTGTGCGCTTCACCTGTGACTGTGCATTCCATTCACCCTGCAACCGCAAGTCACACAGGGGTACAGATCATGGTGACCACACATGGAGGCTCAGGAGCACATTTCCCAATTCAACCTCGCCTCTGAAGGAGGCGCCCTTCACAACCTAACCACCCACTTCTCTGGTGGCACATTGCCCCTCTCTCCTTCCAGTGGCCTCTGTCTGCACTTGCTCCCTTAAAATGGGCAAGTGACCGCGTTGGCTTGAACTAGACATGTGCAGGTAAAACACCACAGCAGGCTCATCCAGCTACATTCACTGTAAGGTTCTTAGCTCTCCCTGTTTCTGCACTGCCCTATTTTAGTCTTCGGCTGTTGCTCAAAGGGAGCAGCGGAAGGAAGAGCAGGTCGTGTGATCTCTATTCTGGTGACAGGGGATGCAGAAAACGTATGCGTAAGCGAATGGTAAGAAGCACAGATTGCCTGCAAAAAGGACCATGTGATGGCAGCAGGGTGCTCAGCAATCAGACTCCTCCCTACAGGAGGGCAGACTTTTTCAGGGAAGAAGAACACAGAGACCTGCAAGCCTGGCCATGCACAAGGAAAGGCAGAGTCTTGCTGACCCCCAAGGAGCCCCCCCTCCCCAAGCTGTGGGGCACCCCCTATGCCATACCAGCAACAGCCTGTGTGGATAGCAGGGCAGAGAAAAGTACTCCATACTGGGATAGTCTTTTAAAACTGTAAACCAGTTTTCACCCTCAAAGTAATTTCAAGGCTATTGTATAATACAGAGGGAGAAAAAACCCTTTTCTTTCCCAGTAAACAGGCTTTCGCACCACCTACAAACCCGGATTAAACTTCAGAGGCAGTTACAGAAAGAAAAGGATTTCTGTAAAGAAATCAATCATTCGTCAAGTGTGGGTTCAGCACCTCTGAAAACCAGGTCGTTTCTCAGGTACATGCAGAAATGAGATCTTTATTTAAACCACCCCCAACCTGTTCCACTCAAGTCTCAGAAAACTGTGACCTAAATGCCTTTAAAAAGCTTGGATTTCAATACTAGCCTCTCTGGGGCCGAGCCTACCACCCCTCAGCATCACCAGCTCACCTTTCCTTTCAAAGTCTGTGTGAAAAGGGAAATCCCACCGTCCATGCACGAGCGAGCCAGCTTTTACTGTATCAACTGCACCAGGGGTATGGGGTTTACTGTTACAGCCATCTTACAGCTCCGACACTGGAAGTTACGGCTTTCAGGAATCTGAACATTCAGAAAGAGGGCCTTTGACATACTGCCCCCTGTCCTTCAGTTTCATTAACCTTCTCCTTTTTTACATACTTTAAAGCCCTTTGTTATAATTAACTGTCTATAACGAAGTGATCCAAAGTAAAGTTGCTTCCAGTTATTTATAAACTTTTAGGACTCCACTGTTTTATAGGCATGGTCAGAGCTCCTGAACAGTCAGACCCCACTTTCATCTATACTTTGTTATTTTTTTATTGTATGTACAGAAGCAGAGTAGGCGGGACTGATCCATCAACTCCTGCAGTCCACTGTGGGTAACTGAAGATAATATCACCTTACCTGGAATAACTTCAGTCCTTTCCCACAAAGACATTCAAACTCTTAAATGCTTAATGGTACACCAAGGCCAACAATCGGGGGAAATAATTTTATGGTTCAGACCAAAGGATCAAATCAAAGCATTTCACCAATTTGAATACACGTTATTTAGAAGTCTCTGCCACGCCAGATAGTCTGAAAGCAAGGAGGGGGTTATAAACTAAGAGGTAACACTAGTGCCATTGTAGCCACTTTATTCTAAAGTGTAACTCTGGCTCACAGATAGTGCAGGGCCAGGCCAAGCCAGGCCAGTCCAGCCACCCGAGCAAAGGAAGCAGCAGCATGCTGACGTGAGCGCAGGGAAGAAGCTCCGCAGCTGCCCTCGCAGGGATTTGCCCTCATTCACCAAACAGTGCAAAAGAACCGACAGCTGGCTGCAAAAGCAGCTCTGGAAAACACCTGCAAATCCCCTCCTACTGCAAGCACAGCCGCTTTGGGTGGCTTTACAGCTCATCTGCTCTCCCAGCAGAAACTGGGTCCAAGCAGCAACCAACCGCTGTATGTGAATCACGTCTCAAACCTCCACACTAATGCATGTGGGAGAACCCGCACTCCCGGCAGACACTGGTCTGCCCTCGGGCTCCGTACCTGTTGCTTGACTGGGGTTGCATCCAGGAGAGACGGCCTTTCAGCAGGTGCATAAGCTGCCTGACATCAGAGAGACTTGAGCAGATGGTGATGTGTTCTGCTTCGTCCCTGCACGCAGAAACATTTTTATTATCAGGCACAGAGTGCTTGGAGGCTCAATATCTGCTGCTCTTTGCTCGTGGCTGCCGACAGAGGCATCACTGGAGGGCTGTGATTTACCACCTTCATATTTATTTACATTTGTGTCTCAAAAAGATTGGCAATTTGCCAGGTTTGGAAGTGCTTAATCGGATCTGATGGGCAGATTAATTAGTGCAGGTCACCGCACTAGTTGCCTTCCAGGAACATTACCTTTTTATTTATTTTTTTTTCAAGGTAATGCAGGAGGAGGTCAATGCCACCAGCATTTTTTACATTTTACAGGTTTAAGTCTTCATGGTTTTATTTCATTCCGTCCAAGTAAGTGAACTTTGCTTTTATTTCTGCCATGACAATATACGCCAAATAAAATGGTGCAGGCACACACAAAAACTGCAATGCAGAAAGATGAAAATCTTATTTATCACCCCCTTCCTTCCATTCTGTCCAAAAGAATCCTCTTCTCTCCCCCACCATGGTTACTACCCCTCCAGTATGATCCTCTTGGTGTCCTTCCATCTATGAAAAAAAGGTGTTTTGGAGTATGAAGCATTTTCATACACATATATACACACACACTTATATATATACACAGACATCTATTTTTATATATATGTATAAGTAAATATACACGTACAGAGAGAGAGGCAGACACTGTATTTGGCTAACCATTATACCAGATTGAGCAATTATAAACTCAGCTGGATTATTCTTAATTTTCACCGGCCTGACTGAAATTTGAATGCGGCCAATTACGTATAGACTGACAAACCAGAGAACATCAAGATTAATTTTTTTATGGCTACAGAATCATTTGCGCTCCATAACCTTGGGAGTAACATGCTGCTAGTAACCAGGGACACACAATGTTTTCATGCCACCATGGTAAACGCAAAAGGACCTTTTGCATGTCATGCCACAGAAGGCAGGAGTGGCATATGGAGAGCCAAACCTCCCCAGGACACGACAGGGACCACACTACTTCTGAACAAAGGAGAAAAAAAATATTTCCCCCATTTTTCTCCTTACAAAAAGGTGTTATTTTGGACTTCAAAGAGCAAAAGAGAGCACAACCAGCATGGGGACCATGCATGGTCACAGTGCCAGGGCTCCAGCACACGGCCCGAGAAGAGCCCTCACCACCTACCATGGGGTGGCAGAAGACAGGCAAGTAACAGGCCATAGGGCAAGAGGAAACAGCCTCAAGTTGCGCCAGGGGAGGTTTAGACTGGATAGTAGGAAAAATTTTTACCCTGAAAGGGTTATTAAGCATTGGAACAGGCTGCCCAGGGAAGTGGTTGAGTCGCCAGTCCTGGGGGTATTTAAAAGATGTGTAGACGTAGTGCTTAGAGATATGGTTTAGTGATGGTTTTTGTCAGAGTTAGGTTGATGGTTGGACTACATGATCTGAAAGGTCCCTTCCAACCTAGGCGATTCTATGATTCTATAAAACACTCATTTACAACTTCTGGGGACTATTAGCCGCCAGCAGGCCCGAGACACATCCACACAACCAAGAAAGATACTGTGAGTTGAGTGAATCCAGCACTTTGCTATTAAGATTTTCTAACTTTCTCCATTCTAACTTTCTCTAAATCTGCTTATTTTCCTTTCCTTTGGCACTCAGATTTATCACAGCGCTAAGGAGAGAGAGAAACTGTCTCCAACATTGTCAAGTATCCAAGCCCATGCATGTACACAGGGTTTTGCAGGTAGATGTGAGCTGCATTTGCGTGCACCCGTAGCCTTCCAGAAGTGTCCCTGCAGTGAGCAGCCTGATGGGAAGCTCCCAGCTGCCCTGAGCAGGAAGGTTAGCTTACAAGAGGGGCGGGGAAAAATTTGCAAAATCTTGCCCAGTGGAGAGAGAGACTGGGTAGTACTCCACAAAGCAATAAAGCTAAGCTGTTTAGGAAGGTTACAAATGGATTGAGGTTGGTTTTTTTGGTTTTTGGTTTTGTTTTTTTTTAATGTATCCTCTCTCTCACGCACATGCCCTGAGAAAATAGAAAGAAAAAGCCTTCCACAAAAAAAATGACCATAGCTCTCAAGCCAAACCCCTATTCAATAAAACAGGTAGAGAATGTGTTTTAACATTTCCCTATTTACTCTGACTCATTTTATTAAGTAAGTTGAAGATGATAATTTTTTTGCACATTTATGACCATGTTTCCAATATACGTGGCACCCTATAAAACCTACCACTGCTGCACCCCGCCCAGGGCTGCGCTCCAGCTTCTCATGAATTCTGCGATTACTGTAATGAGGCACGGCACTTCCACTGCAGGTTAGGCTATGTCAATGTTTCCATTCAAAGCCTTTTTTTGGATGGGTGTCCCAGTACATGGCTTTAAATTTAGCTGGGCTTTGTTTCACGCACTGGAGCAAATTAATTTCCCTCTACATTATTTAAGAAAAAAAAAAAACACAAACAAAACAAGAAAAACATATTGCTTTATTTTGATTAAATGAAGAGGAAGGAGCAGGAAGAGGGGGAGGAGGAAGAGGGGGAGAACTCCTGCCTTTTGTCTGAACACATATTTGTCTTTAATTATCTCCAAGGGTCCCACTGCAGTGGGACAGGTGGTTACAAGATGCTAACTTTTCTCCAGCAACTCCCTCATGCACGTTCAGTTTCCCACTGCTAAAGCGGATGGCACAGTTTATTCCAGGGCCACCTCCCCCTTTTGCAACAGCAAGCTATAACCACAAAACTTGCACCTGTAATTTTAAACCCACGTTTGAACTGTGGGCAAAAGTCAAGTATCCTCTGTCTGTCATTGCCTTTGTGTGCAGCCAAGTCACAGAATAGGCAGCCACAAGCTCATCATTTTCTCAACGGAAGGAAAAAATATATTGCAGGTACAACTGGCATGTTGTGCCCTGCCCCATACAGAGGAAAGCAAGTTCTCAGCTATTTTCAGTGACAGTGAAGTTTCTTAGTCCTCTGATTAGGTGGGAAACCTTCCAAGCAAGGATGTTAGGCCAGACTGCTGGCTGGAATGCTCCAACAATAGCGAGGAGAGATTTAAGATGCTGCCTTTAATCAAAAGGGAGTGTTTAGGCTGCAGTTTAATGATAACAATGTGAACGTCAACACTGTTAACAGTTTCACTGCTGATCTGATTAGCAGAAAAACTCAGCTAGTCCAGGGTTGTGGGTAATTTGAGTACTTTCCCACCCCTTCACACCCACTCCATCACTTGACTCTAACTTGAAAGAACTGTTAAGTTTTATATAAGACAGATATTTCATAGGCTCAGCCATTCCTCTGGAATGGCAGCAGCTGTTACGTATTTATTTTCAAATTAAAAAAAAAATAGCTTAAGCAGTCACATCCATATTAAAGTTTTTCTGGGCAGGGCCCATCTTTATGTTCTGTGCTTGTACAGCATCTAATTCAATCAGGATAATAATAATAAGTAACAACTGTTTAAAAGATCGCTATAGCATGAACTGACACAATGGTCTACTTGAGATGAGCCTAAATACATTTCCAGTCCCAAACACTGGCTTCTTACCACTGCGTGAGCACACCCCATAGCTCCTTGTCACTATTACGGATCTGACTCCACATGGCATATTCTTATGTGAATTTTTATTTAAAGAATGAATAATTCCATTCCCACCAGAACCCGTACTACCAGAGCAGGCTCTAGCCTACCAGAGATGGCTTTTTGCCTTTACCATGTCAAGCTACATATTTTGAAATTCACTCTCTCCGCAAACACATACCTACATTAACATATAGCAGCTCTCTAAATCAACTGTTGGGGTTATATTGCTAAGTTACAGAGGACAAACCAAGCATCTCACTAAAAGATCACTGTTCCAGAGTTTCAGAAGCTGGGTCTCTTGTTTCTTTCACAGCTGCAGTTTGCAGATATGACAGTTTAGAGGAGTAATGCAGAAGGAGCAAATCCCTGTCCCACTTTCACTGACACCCCAAGAGTTCAATGTACCAGGGAACTGATACTGTGCCAAACTCAGTTGCCATGATAAGCTGGACTTGCACTTGAGCAACTATTAATTTTTTGCAGCCCACATCAAATCTGACCAGTGTTTTTATTTTGACCACCATGAAATAAGGCAAGAACAGCCCTTCTGACTGACATCTTACACAGGACAAACTATTTTCCTACTTGAGAGCCTATGGCTTTGGTTTCATTGTTCTATGATAACAGTTCCCACTGAGATCAGTGCAAATCATGCATGAAAACCAAATAATTAATCCCCAGAAGAATATTTTAAAAGCTATATTTTATTCTGGGGGCAATTCCTTGGTACAAGAAAATCACTGGTGCCTGATCAACAAGCAAAGTGCCTTAAATGCTTCAAGACATCATACATACTATGATGTATGCATAATAAATAAATTGAAAGTGAAGAATGAAAGTACATGTCACTAATTTACAGATAAAAACCTTATAGAGGTGTTATGAACTGCAGTCCAGAAAGCATTGTGGACATCAGCAACTACAGCCACCTATTCCGTCAGCTGTTCTCTATATAGCTATTACAAGGGGCTCTCCAGTATCTCCACCTGCTGTGGGTTGCAAACCCCCCTGCAATAAACTTAAAATTGTGTAGCAAAAAGACTAAACCCCCTAACTATAACAAGCCCTAAGCATCCCTATGCAGGTACTGGATGAGCTTAGGTCCCACTCTACAGAGAGTACAAAAAATGAAAGTCTGACCCAGGTGAAAAATCCTGTCCTGGCCCAAAACCAGCAATTATTTTCATACTCTGAGCATGTGAGCATTAACTGAACACATGAGCATTTGGTATTGCTTGCAGGAGTTCAGATTCAGCAACTGTGAAGTTAAAATGGCAAATGAAAGTAACCCAGGCCTCCAAAAGCTCTGGGCATACCCTGCTCCAACCCAGAACTATAAAGCTGTCCAGTCCTCATGCCAGGCAATAACCACACGATTAGTAGTTATGATGTCTCAGTAGATGAATACTGATTTTAAAATTCTATTAGCTTGGTGTTCATTGGGGTTTTATTGCTTGATCCCATCCTCCCCTTCATTTTTTGCCCCAAAGCAACCAGATTTGTTTCATTTGCATACTCCTGTGTCTTAGAAAACATTTCTGAATTCTACACAGAAAAGACGTCAAAGATTTTAAGCAGGGGGAGGGAAACCCCCAAAAGAAGACAAGCAGCAACATACCTGCTGAGATCACAAATCCAAGGGTAACCCTGTGGCTGTAGGAGTCTCAGCTTATGCCCACTGAGCAAGAACATGAAGTTTTCCATGTATAACTAATCTCCAATAAATTATCTTGGCCTTAGCAACTGGACAGGCTTCTCTTCATAACTGTCTTGGAACAGAGAGCTTCATCCCAGACTCAAACGAGTCAAAAAGGTAACAACATCAGCCTAGCGAAGCTTCCAGATGGGGCAACCAACCCCTGTCCATTGCTGTGGGTGAAACCATTTTACCAGTGTGCCTTGGGTCACAGGCTTAGTCACCCTAGCGCATGGTATCTAAATGCTCTTTTGTCAGGGTGGGTTTGCCTTATTAGCCAAGGGCAAAGGACACATTCAAAAAGTCATGGCTTCACTAGTAGCAGATTTGCCCCTTCTTTTCCTGTTGTTGACAAGTTGCATTACTGAGTTGCATTAGCAAGGCTGGCATTGCCCAAGTTGAGAATACCAGCAAAAATCTCAGCATCCAGTTGCTTTAAGACTACCCCACTTCTTCCCACAATAATTTGCCCTACCCTGTGCTAAGCAAGCAAACGGCATCCCTGCAAACCTTCCAGGAGCAGGCAGCCGTAGGCCACAGAGCATTTCAAGAATGAGAGCTGGGTAAAAATCTCCAACAGCAGCCTTTCCTAGAGGTACAATGTCCTTCTGTACCTCTGTCTCAGTGCCAGTCCTAAACTGACGTGGGACAATAGCTGATGCAGTCCCAGTACCACAGCTCCTTCAGGCAACAGCTGAATAGTTTGGAGGACACTGTTGTCCTCAACAAATCCATAGTAGGAATTAGGTAACAGTTATCAATATACCACCATAATAAGAGTTTCTTCAATACAGCCAATACTGACTATCTGACAATATAAACAGTTTGAAGTGTTTGCTCTGGTTCACTAGTGTCACCCAGAACAGAATGATGTACTGATTTAGCAAGGAACCCATTTTTGATTGGTTTTAACAGACTAATAGATTCACTTGTAAAACTCACAAAATTCATCCTATATCGTAAGAAAAACAGCACACTTAGAAGGAGCCTCTATTTTCATAGAAAAAGCAAATGCTCACCATCTTGGTTTGATACAGAAAAAGGCTGAGGCTGTGCCACGACTGAGGCCTGCAGCCACCACAGGCCCTCCCAGCACCCGTCACAGCTGGTACCCCATAGATAAGAGTGTAAAGGAGAACTGAAATAATGAAGGAAGGCAAGGACAGCTTCCACTGGTGTTAGAAAGAGAGTGTCCATTATCCATATTAAACTAACGCGATATAGGAGATGAACTCAGGAAAACCTGCCTACCAAGCAACTCGGACAAACTCTTATCATGTTCCACATGCATGGGACGTTAATTTAATAGGTAATAAACTACAGTAAATTAAATACATAGTTTTCTTATTACCAGGTTTGCACTAAAGCCTTACCCTCCCCATCATCATCATCAGCAGGGCATCTATCATTATTTAGTAGTAGCACAATCTACATTAGCGAAAAGGCAAACAAAAGCCAAAAGGTACATCTCTCATTTAATGGGAAGACTACTGCTGTGGGAGGAATAGGGCACTTGAGGTGCAGAAGTGATTAGACTGTCAATAAAGTACCAGTGGAGATGGCAACAGCACCGGTAGGCAGGCATTGCTCCCATTGCCAACGAATGCTGTTCATGGAGTGGAGCTTTTTCCCAGGGAGTTCTGATAAAATGCTTTTCCACTAGGAAATGGGATGAGAGTATTTGCTCTTTTTAGATACACTGAATAGTCATTAAATGGCACGATTGTTTCTGGTGACCTAGACCAGATTAAAAACAGTGTATTGGAAACCAGCTGATCTGTGCCACTTCACCAACCTCTGGAAGTATCAATCCTTCCTTAAAAAGAAATCACAAAATAAGAAGGAATTTAAATGACATAACAGCGAGAAACCGAAAGCACAGCAACTCAGACATCAGATGGAACAAACCCATACAGACACTCAGGCTCTTCCAAATAGCTCTGCAAATAAAATTAACTTCTGTCTAGGGTATGTTGGCGATGAACTTGAGCAGCCACCTGCTGTTCTGCCCCAGTTGACTGTGATCTTCAGCCAGACGTCAGAATCTGCGTGGGGACAAGAGTGAGCTTCCTCCATACCTGCAATCTTCCAGAGGACCAGGGAGAAAATACACACACACAGAGTCATTCACAGAGGTACAGTGCATCGTAATGAAGATCAAGGACATCCTGATTAAAGCAGCAAAGTGATACTGAACATCTGTTAATGCTAGAAAAGGTACTTCAAAGAATGAGGACAGCTGGACTTCACATAAAATGAAATCGCTGAGTGCTTATGCATGAGGCTGCAAGTGGGGCACGCGGGCTCCCGATAGCTGGACCAGAAATGGATCCACCCTGCCGTGGACAAGGTGACTCCGCAGAGAGCGCAGCGCAAGCCCTTCTCACACTAGGCCTACAAACCCCCAGCTGCTCTGCTCTGCCCAGGGGAGTGCTTCCTGGGGCATTAGTGTCCGTCTGGACCGTATTTAAATTTTCCCCATTTACACTTTATGTAGTGTAAAACTTGGTCTCCTCCCCTCCTTCCTCCTCATTCATGAAAAACGTGCAGCCTGGGGTTCAGCTGAATTTCTGTATTTGACACTGCATGTAGCTGGAAACCGGAATTCACACCTTCCTCTACTCTCTTCCAAGCCTCAGAAAAATTTGGATTTTCTTATAGATTAAAAGCTACTTTCACTTCATCATAGCACTAATGAAATCATTCATAACTATACTGCTAAATACTCTTCTTTCAGAAATATAGGGGAAAAATCCCAAAAACCCTAAGGCAGACCAGACCTCAACATTTACATTTCATGAAAAATTTGATCTGATTTTGGAATTTGGCTGTTGTCAGTCAGAAATAAAATATAAAAATAAAAACAATTTCTGTGTCTAACATTGCTGTTGATGATGGTTTCAAAATATTTGTCTCAAAAGTGGCAAAACAAATACCAAATTTTCAGCTTTTCCTGTAAAATAAATTTAAACTCTATGTACTTTTATGAGCCAACCTTATTGAGGATGAACAGGTAGAGGAAGGGAGTTGTAAGATAAAAGGACAATACAACGAATCGTACAAAATACTGGAAATCAGGCAAAATTACTCAGAATTAAATACTCCATTTACCTCTAGTTTTTCTAGAAACTTTGGATCAAACATTTAATCAAAAGTGACAATTTCACACAGAAAAGTTTGGTTTTGACAAAAATCACATTTTTGAGTTTTCTGAACAATTATCTGAAAGCCTGTTATGTTGACACTGTCAAAACAAAATTGTTTTGTCAACATGGGGGTGGGGGAGCCACCATCTCATAAGTATCAACAATTTACCTGCTCTCAGGAAATGTTTTGATTTCAATGAAACTGCACTATGGAAAATGTAGGCCACCTGTAGTTGAAATTGAAACTCCCAAATGTGCCGCTGGCCTCTGCTGCACAGCTAGCCCAGCGCAGTCAGCTTCAACCCTGGCTATCCTCCCCAGCACACCACGGAAGCAAATTTAACACCTTACAAATGAGCTAGTTCTCCAACTTGTCTGTTGCTGCTGCTCATACCACTGCTGTTGATGCCAGCTCCGCTGCTGTTACTCGAGCTCGAAACAGTGCCGTTTTCCCTAAATCTTCCCCTTTTGTCTTCCTAAATATTCTCCCTTGGCGGGGGTGGGGAGGAATGTGAAATAAAAATCTAACTGATCCTTATTCCACAGAAGATACAGTGTTTTCTTATTTTAGCCATTTTTTTGGCCAAACTGTAAGATCTTTTGTACATGGCAGTTCTCTACTCATTCAAATAATAATAAAAACATATCAAAGCATACATACAATAAGGAAAGAAGGAAAAGTAATTACACTACATTTACTGAAAATAAGTCATTGAAACAAAGCAAGTTTAAGGCAGGATGGAGTCAGATACAAATAAACTGGCAAAGTTTATTCTGAAAAAGGGCAAGATCCAGCCCCCTGTTGCGGGGAGCTACACTGCTACACAGAGCTCTCCCTCTCTTCAATGTGCAGCTACAGGGACGTGCTACAAACTGCACTATGAAGCCTTTTGTCTGGTTGCTCTCCTTCATGCTACAAACACTGCAGTATGAAGCCTTTTGTCTGGTTGCTCTCCTTCAGAGCAACTGTAGCTGCCTCCTCATTCCAGCTCAGGAGCTCAAAGTGATTATAACTTCCTCTAGAAACTTAACTCCCTGACTTTCTGATTTTTAACACCCAAATGGAACACAAATTCATATTATAAGAGTAGCAGAGATTAAATAAGGCAGAATTCATTAATGTGCCAAAAATATGTGCCAATGTGTCTCCAACTAGTTAAAAGACAAATACACAGATTGATTTTTTTTTTCCTCCCAGTACATCCCACATTGCCTATTTCCTAAAACCTTCTGTCAAATGCATAATCGACTGCTATGTCTTCAAAAATAGCACTTTTTATAATCATTCATCTAGATATTTGGGAGTAGATGTTGCACTGTCTGTCATGCCCATGCAAGACTGGGACACAGAAAGCACGGGCATCTCTGCTGACAGTCTGGGCAGGCACCTTGTGCTACTGTACCCTCTGTGTGGGACAGGGCAGCAGGTGGGAAAAGCTGGCTGAGGTGACATGGCAGAAAGGACAGCCTTGCACCAAAGGTGCAGCCTCCGGCTACCCGCTTCTTGGCAGGGGGGTGGAACTAACTTGGTCTTCTCAGGTCTACTTACCTACAAGCAATTCCCCAGAAGCCCTGGAGGCTGGCAGGGCAGATAAAAAGGAAAAGCATCCCATGCAGAATGACTTCTTTCCCAGAGGAAAAATCAAGCAGAATCAACTTGCCTTTATAGCTGCCAAAAGAGCATACTAACTTTCCTGCAGAATATTTTAACACATTGGTTCACAAATCCAGTCAGGTTGTCATTACCACACAAGGTTTCTCTGAACAGACAATCAGTACAGTACTATCTCCTATATAGCCAGTAAAGCATCCCCATCTCTAAGAAAAAACAGCTTTCAATTTCACACAGAAAAAACCCAACCCACACTAGCCTGCTTTACTTGTGAGTTCAGTAAAACAGAATTTCCCCCTTTAAAAGGGGAGCCACGCAAAGGCAAATCTAGAATAGGATCTCCCAGTTCTGTTTCTACAGCATTTGGCCAAGCCTAGTCTCATTCCCCCCTGGGGTACCACAGCTTCCCAAAGCCACCACCGCAGGTCATTGCTGAGATGGCAGACTCGTATCATCTCTGCTGATACCTAAGCTGAGGGGCGATTCTGCGCTCTGCTCTGTTGCACAGCGCCCAGCCTCTTTCTAGCAAGTAGACTTGACTCCAGCTCTTCGGACCAGACCTGCTCCTGGACTGTGCGATTTTATGCAAAAGTAGCAAAGCTGTGTTTTACAACTACCTATGAAGCAGAAGGGCCAGAAATACACAGAGATAACCCAGAGTAAGGTGAGCAGGGAACTCCTCCTATTACAGGATCTAGCAACTAGCTGTGATTTTTCTTTTCTTCTTTAGTGCTCTAAGAATTTACTGTACATTTTATACTGCTACCTCAAGGGAGCTGCTTATTGTATCTCATTTCCATTTTTACATTGAAAATGTGGATTGTAAAATTTACTACATTATACGTGCAGTTTAAACTCTCAGCCATTAGACTCTTACAACTCTACTAATGCCAATTTTATAGGTGTTGGCTACAATCCTAGTTTACCATTTCATCAAAGAAATAGATGCAGCTCCCCAGTAGTGACCAAGATTTGTGATTTAAATAAATGGGGCTTGGGAAGTCTCCCACTGCATTTTCTTCTCAAAAAAAGAACAACAAATAACAGAAAGAGATCTTTCCCAAAATGATTAGTAGGAACGACGCTGCTAAAGCGTAAATTACAAGGTGGTAGGAAGTAGAACAAAACTGTTCATACTTGTTTTTAAGCTGTATCAAAGAAACACTAAGCTGAAAACAAAAGAAATAAGTTGAAGGCCAGAAAGAAGAGGTCATGGTTTCTTGAGTTTGGCTTGCGAATTACACAGCAATATTAAGGTTTTGCATGTCTATACTCAGAGATCGGGGCAAAACAATCATGGCCCAGGGCCAGTTATTCATTTGGCACAAGCCAGGTTGGTTTCATCCCTTTACAAGCTGTATCACACTAAGCCAGCTGGGGCCTGTCCACTTGCCTCTTGGCTCCATCTACTCACGTGCTGTTGAAGACATGAGAGATATGAGACCCATGCCAACCTCCCTTTGCTGAAGCTGGCTGCAGGGATCACTGCAGGCCCTGCCTTGGGATGTGGAGCACAACCACCTAAAATGTCTCTTTTGGCACCATCCCACTGCAAAAGGGGAGGGATAAAATGAAGTTCAGAGGCAGCCATGCTACTACAGCCCAGTTGCGTGTTCTGGCCCTCCCCAGGCCCACACCAAGCTTTCCCTGCAAATCTCCAAATCATCCTCCGAGGCACCAAGCTCCTTTCCCTTCCCACAGTGCTTCCTCTCCGTGCCCAGTGGCACAGCCAGTGATGGGGAAAGGGAACACCTCTCCCAACCTGCCCATATTTGGAGGCATTTCTGTTCATTTTTCTCTCCTAAGCAGCCTTTCTGCCACACGGGCCACCTCTACCATCAGTTAGGATTGCATGCTTGGGGGAACAGGCAGGCAATATTAATGAACTCTAGACTGCAAATCCTCATGATCTCTAGCACTAGAGGAAGAGACTTGTTTCAAGGAGAATTTCTAAAGCACAAAACAAAGTATATTTGAATCACCAAATCCATATTTTATTTTTAAACTGTGTTTATGAACCAGAACATTTAACCATAACAGATTCCATAAAAAAAAATCAAAACAGATAAATAGAAGGATAAGTTGTCAGATCCACCCATGGAGATGAAAACGGCTCACAATTTAGCTTCAAAGGCAGGAAGGGCACAGAGGTGCCAAGAGATAATTAAGCTTACTTGATGTTTAAAAGAATGAGTGCAGGAAGTAAGGCCACGAGCATACTCTTGAAAACCATATAGGCGTACTGTTAAGTGATACCATATGACCCTGCATGGCCCTAAACTGCAAATACTCTCATCAGAAAAGCGCAGAAGGTAGTGCCACTCTGAAGCGTAACTCTACTTGCACTGTTAGAAAACAGGTTTGAACCATGCTGCTGGCAGCGCCAACCCCCCGCCTGAGAAAAAGAGCAATGAAGCAGCCTGCAGGCTCCTGGAAGAGGAGCAGAAAACAAAGGCAGAAACGTTTGGGCAGCACTGAAGCCTGAGGTGCAGCTTCAGCTGTGGCCGAGCCAGGGCAGGGTGAGCCCAGCACGGCTACCACTCTCCAGGTAGCCAACTGTGGGTAAGCACACCCAGTTCCTATTAGGCCTGCACCCACACAAAGTGTATTTACATTCTGCATCATATTGCAAGCTGGATTTCAAAACTATGGACTTCTTTCCTCCCTCCCCTGTGCCCCTTTCCCAGAGCAGAGTTTACACAATCCTTTAGCTTTTATTATGTCAGGTTGGTTTTGTTGTGCCCCACGCCTCCCCCCCGTTGAAAATAACAATCTAAGCAACAGTTATTTAAATAGAGCCTGGGGTTTATTAAACACATTTTTCTTCAAAGTGTATGGGATCCACTGAAAGGGGAGCTGGTTCAATGCCAGTAGGAGATACTGCCTTCTGACCAGTATCTCCCTTTCCCTTGGGTTTAAGTGGGTGATAGGAAAAGTGCTGAACATCTCTCCTTTGCCTTTCCTTCAGCCTCACAACAGAGGTCTCCATCCAGCCCCTGGCACAGCCACCTCCTTCACAGAAGGGTTTTGAGCAGGAAGAGCACAACCTCTCAACCTGCCTGCTCTGGACTGGGTTTGGGCAGCATGGCATAGGCATAGCCGTCTCCTGATTGAAGCAGGATGCCCGCACCTCAGCTGGAGAGCAACAGGCTCCTGTGGAGAACACCGCTACAGATTGAGCTTCTCTAGCCACCAAAGCATAGCACAAGCCTTTTGGCTCCCCTCTGAGCTGACCTTGAAGCATTCTACCTTGCCTGTAGGCAAAAATGAAGGATAACACTATGCAGCTATAGGAAAGAGTGATAAAAATGAATAAACCATTGTTTCCACCACTGCTACTTTCTGTGAAGCTGCACCAGTGCTAGAACAAAGATGAAAAACCATCCAAGTTTTAAACAAAAGCCTGAGAAGCAACTGGGGCCAGCAGTCCAGGAGCAGCTGCCAGTGGAGGAAAATGCTTGGCCCGGAGCCGAGAGCTGTGACCCTGCAGTTAAGGTGAGCCCACGCAGCAGTATAAGGCCACTGCTCCTCTGGGCACTGGGCAGCAAGGAAGGCACCAGCACGAGCAGGAAACAGAGACATGAAGAGGAAAGTCGAGACACCTTGTGCTGACAGGAGAGAAACTTGAGCCTCAGAGAATGAGAGATGTCTTTCTGCATTCCCCAGCTGAACTTGGGAATCCACTTTCAACAGCCAGCACAAGCAACCTATTGCTCTGTTCAAAGTCTTTCCTTCCTAAGGGTAAGAGAGACTCACAGCAGAGAGGAAGGAGCTCTCTGCCCCAGCAAGGGCCACTCCAGGCCTGGCCCACCCATCCTGGCAGCTGCAGGCTTCAGCTCATGCCCAGTCAACGCAGAGAGCAGTAACCCCACTCTGGTGCCCTGCCACGTGCTCTGAGGTAGGTCCTGTCAATCTCTCAGTGCTTAAGTGTCTGCACTTCAAACTGGTTGCAAAGAAAATGTTTCATGATAGACATCAAAAGAGCTATGCTTACACTTAAGACTTCAGGACACTGTCAGATCCTTATTTGAAAAGAAAATAAATGGGCTTTTTAGTATCTACCTTTTCTTTGAAAAAGTGGAAAGAGATTGTAAAACAGCAAAGAACAGGAGGGTTTTTTTCTTTCATCAAAGTTAAATGATAGCAGTGATACATTTTAACCAAAAGAAATACCTGCTCTCGCCTCCGTCCTGTTTTGGACAAAAAAAAAAAAAATATTTTCACAGGAAATTGCTGAAGTTCCCAAAAAACTTTCCCAAAAAACTTGCAGAAAGATGCAAACAGGTTGATCCTGGCAGACACTGTTGTTGTGATGTTCTAGGTGTTCCCAGCCCTCCTTCCTAACCAGTATCTGCTGTGTCCCCAAATTGCTATGCTTTGTCCACTGATGTCTCTCCACAGATGTCACCTCCGCTGTTTTTTTGCATCCTCTCAGTCACACTACTGCTGCTACCTCCTCCTTCGCTGAAAATGTCCCAACAATAGACTTTCTGGCTCAGGAGACACATTCAACTGCAGGAGCTAAGGCTGTCCCTGCCTGCAAATGTAATTTGGCAGATCTTGACCTGTCCTGCGCTGTCAAAACCAGCACGCCCTGAGTGCAGCAACAGTCCTGAGCCCCAGGAGCTGGAAAACCAGAAGCAGTTTCCACTTCTGGTATGCGATGCTGGGAGGACTGACAGGACTTCCTCAGAAGGGGAAGTAACCCCTTTATTTCCACTCTGACAAATTTCTTCTCCGTATGTTTATCTGCATAGTTGGTGGTTTGGGGTTGGTTTTTTTTCCCCAAATGTCCCAGTGTATTGCTGTTCTTTGATGCAGGAAAACAAGCCCCTGACATGGTTGAATTGCAAGGCACAAATGGAACTGTCAAACACACTCATTCATAACCCCTGCATCCTCCACTTAGCCATCCTGAGCCATTAAGAGGTCAAGGCGAAGGTGCTGGAATGTGTGTTTAAGGCTAACGGCATGGCACACGAATGCCTCTCACCCCTGTACACCAGGCAGCTCAGAGAATTTTCCTCCAGCAACTCCTCACGCTGCACAGTGCTCATTAGCCATCACTAGCCATCAAAGCCTGAGAAGGGCATCCCTCACACAGGGGAAATCCTCCAGGTGCCCTTGCTAGCCCTGGGAGGAGGCACCACCCTGTCCCCAGGGGCAAAGGAGCACAAGATCATTGAGGAAGCCAAGGACTCCAGGGACCAGGAGCAGGAGACAGGCAATCAGGAGAAGGTGGGATACAGCATGTTCTTTAAAAAACAACTATTGGGAGCTTCCACAAACTACAAAGCAGCAGGATTTTTGCTAAACATTTCAGTAAAAAGCTACTGTATTCCAGAAACCATCCTGAGAAGAACAGGGTGGGTTTTTTTCAAATTTAATCCAGGGACTCTGAACACAGGAGAAATTCATCACCCAGTAATACCGTCAGCCAGAGTGGTGAGCAAAGGTCTCAGACCTTACCGGCAGTTCACCTTCCTTCCCTTGACTGTAAGCAGTCTCTTTGCATTACATCACAAGGAAACAGTCCAGGGAATACTCTTAGATGTAAGTACTTCTCTTGTCTGTGATAGTTTGTAATAAGGGTCACCAACAGAATTGATGGGATTTTTTTCCTGTGCAACTCAATTTACAAACAGAGCTGCTTCTATTTGTGAGTCATCTGAAGCTTGAGTATTATACAGACATGTTTGCCAAACAGTTTAAAGAAACACTCTTTGACCCATGGGATGCTATCTGATGGTCACAACTCTTGTTATGGAGAGCTTAAGAGCAGTCACACAGCGCTGATGGCTTCTGCTGGCACACTTGAACAGTTTCTGCACTAGCTGGGCTGCAGAGACAGGGTTTTGCTTGGTTGGTTGTTTGTGGGGTTCGGGGTTTTTTTGAGAGAGAGATAAAATTCACCAACAGTAGATGATGAAATTGCACCAGTGTTATCTATGTGTATGACAAGTCACAAACAGGTTGGAGAATTTCTGAATTTTCACAGATTTTGAGTAGCTGTTCAAAATGTTACAGCCCTTACAAACCCCAAAATGAACACATAAACAAAGCAGAAATTGAATTCTAGTTGTTGGGTTTATTAGGTTTGTTTGGGGTTTTTTTTGCCTTTTTTTTTTTAATTAAATCTAAGCTCCTTCAGCAATTCATAATCTTATGGAAAGACAAATTATATGTATACATATATACACACACATATGTGTGTGTGGACATATACACACTACTACGAAGAACACCAACCTGAGTGACACACTGGAGGTCTTGTGTAACAAAACATCCTAGGAATTTCCAAAAGTTATAGCTGACAATTTCCCAACTGAAAAAAGATTGAATCCAGCATGGGGGAATTCTATACCAGACCTCGTTTTGACAGATAAAGAAGAACTGATCACAGAACTAAAAATTAGTGGTAGCTCGTATACAAGTGATCATGACTTGATTACATTTATATACAAGCAGAATAAAGCCCAAACTAGTAAGTTATACACGTGGTAGTTTAAAAAGACAGTTTTACAAAGCTGAAAACAATTATGGACTGAATCAGTTAGGAAAAAAAATTTAAATAGAAAAATAAGAATGACAACTGGGAACTACTTAAGAATGTATTACTAGATGCCCAAAAGCCACAGTCAAAAAAAAGCCAAGTTGGTTAGGAACTCAACCTGGCTTAGGGGAAGTCAGAGCAACCAGAGTAAGTGAAACACACAAGCATGCCAAAATAGAAATGTAAGGAGACAAAAAAGCAGATAGTAATAAATATAAATCAAAAACTAGGAACTGTAGAAAATTGATAAATACACAAGAGAAATTACAATGAGCACAATAAAGAGTTCTAGGTGTATTGCAAACTCATTAAACATCACTATCTGGAAACAGTAGGCAGCCTTGTCAATATTAACACAGAAAATACTTCATTGGCCAAATACATATTTAAATTCTATATGGGGGGGGGGGTGTGTGTGTGTGTGAAAAATCAAGCAGCTGCTAAGGTTAAATTTTTTAGGTCAAGTTAATGTCAAAAATTCTCACCCATAAATTTTAGAAGTAAAGATCAGGGCTCTCTGAATAATTAGAGCTGATTTTCAAGAACTTTTTGGATATTGGGACAGAACCAGGTCAATGAAACAAAGATTAATGCTGAGGCAATACTTTGGGAAGAGAAATGGGACGGCCCAAGCAAATAATGACTTACAGAACAAAGAACTGTCCCAGGTAGAATAATGGAAGAGCAGATACAGGATTCAATCAATTAAAAATTAAAGGAAGGTAATATAACTAATACTGAGCAGCAAAGGTTTATGGAAAACAGAGCTCCTCAAACTAATTTGACATCTTTTCTCTAAATAAAATTAGTGTTGCAAATAAATGTAATAGTACTGAGGTAATAGGTATATATTTCTAGAAAGGCAGTGGACTGCATGACATTTTGATTAAGATACTAGCACAACACAAAAAAGTCAACTTGGCTCATATTAGTGCTTTAGGAATGGTGAGCTGACAAATCACAATGTATGGAAAGGAAGATCTCACGGAGCAGATGTGACCCTAGCAGTGTCCCAGCTTGCAGCCCTATGCTCCGCTTTTCAGTGACCTGGGAGAAAACCTATCATTAGTGACAAAGGAGGCTGGTGATACAAGAGTGGTAAATAAGGAAGTGAGAGACTAACCTGGATTGCTTTGTAAACGGTGTGCAAATATCAACAAACAAGTAAGTTGTACCTTTTGGGCATGGGGAGAGGGCTATCTTCAACTCAAGAAAGACTTACAGCATCCTGGTGGACAATCACCTGCATAGGAACTCTCACAGCAAGGATGAAGGCAAAAAGACAAATACACTCCTATTCAGAAGCAGGGGCATTGCCAGGTGGAGTAGGGACCCTGAAGTACCCACGATTTTGCACTATCTGTAACTGCTACTGGATTGCTGTGTGCTATCTGGTGTCCTGACTGAAGGTGCTGAAGAGCTGGAACAGCTTTGTAGGAGCATCATAAAATAGTCAAAAAGATTTGTAAAATGTGAAATAGAAATAAAGTCCTAACTTATGCAGTTAGTTAACACTAGACAGCATGGAATTAAACAGGGAACAGTGATGTGACTGTGATCCTTGACAGTCTATCCCTCAAAGATCAGCTTTAATTCAAACTAGAATTAATTCAGATTAAATCACAGTAGATCATAGCAAGCATGTCTTCATACTAAAATACAGTAGCAAGCATTCTGAGACGTGAACTGGGATTTGATAGCTCACGCGAGATTACAGTGCATGTGTCTACAAAGCAGAGTGAAGCACCCCATGCACATACGTACGTGTTTAGATGCCCAAACCATCCTACTTTAAAGCGACTGGTTTAGGGCTGTCCCTTCTGGATGCACTGCCTCACATGAGAACATGTCCTTCCCACAGAGACTGGCAGTCACCAAAGGGCCTTGTTCTGTAGAGGCAGGGGACAGACAGTGAGGAGTCACCTTTTCCGTCGGGAACCCAGCAGGGAATTCCAGCTCTGATTACACTTCATCACGCATATTTTTATTGCACATTACTGTATAGTAGATTACAATTCTTACAATTCTATTAATAACTCAGGGTTTGCAGTCCCGTGTGCACCTAGCTGAATGAGCGAAACTCAGCTTGGGAGTGCTCTAGAGAACCTGAAGGAGCTTTGCCAGCCTATCAGAGCTTACTTTAAAGCTGCCAATACCACAAAAGTATTCCTGCTAGCTTTGCAGCTAGTCTAGGCTTTATTTAAAATATTAACTAGTGTCTTTACATTAAAAGTTTGACTTGGCTTTGCTCAGCATTGTAAACACAGGCACTAATCTCAGGAGTCTCTCTGCCTCAGTAGCATTATCGCTGTTTTTGAAACAATGTTGAAACAAAGTCCCCCTACCTGTCCAAGCTGTAAGTGAGCCATTGGAGAGGGTAGCAGATAACCCCAGTGTCCTGAACAACATCCCCTCTCAGTAAACAGTTTCTAATGCCCAAGGTCGTACAAGATACAACTGAATGTAAGTTGCAAGCCACCATGTTTGCCTGCACAGCTGTTGTATTTGCAAGTACTTAACACCTTCCTTTCTGAAGGGACTCAGAGTGTTTAAAAAGAACCCTCAGAAAACAAAGATTTATTCCCTTGCACCATGGGAATATAGGCTCGACGCAGAACATAGGCTCAACACGAGTCATATATTGACTACAATCTAGCTGTAACACACACATACATTTACCCTGCACCTCCTGTGGATTATTTTTCTTTTTTGATATTACACATTTTCCAATTACATTTTACTTTGAATAGACAAACCGCTGATTCCATTTGATTTCATGCAAGTCCAGATACAAAGAGGAGCAGAACTCAGCCCAGGCTACATTCACCATGAAAACAAGGAAAAAGAGGAAAGGCTGTTCAAAAATTTCTCTTGTTCACTGATACCTTCCCTCCTTGGGGATCAGAGGCAGATTTTTATGCAGATGTTTTTTCCTTTTCTACAAGAAAATTAGATGGTTGTATTTTAAGAAGTGAAAGCCTTGCTGCATTCAAAGGCAGGTAGAAGTCTAGCAACAGCAGTGTTAATACCTAAGTAGGTCAGTCTTCTGTGTAGTCCTTGAGGGTTTCCTCACAGGACTAGTCCATTGATATTAATGGGAGGTACTCCTCCCCAGTACCCACACACCACAATGACAATTCAGCTCGACAAGGTAATTAATGCTGCTTCTGAGATGGCTCGGAGTCAAGCAATTCTCCCTATCATGATGCTCAGAAAACATACTTGTGGGACAAAGCAGCAAAAGCACAGACCTAAGAAGAGCAAGCAACCCCACCCCAACAGTATTTCTTTGTCTAATGAAATACATGAGTTCATTCTCTGTGTATATATGTCCACAGAGACGTGGGTAAATAGATGCCTGGTGACCAGTCTATGGTCCAAGCTGGCCAGCTCTGGACTAGAAGCTAAAAGCCCTTCTAAGAGAGCATCACGGGGTGCAGGAGCAGCCAGGGCTTGCAGAATAGAGCTGACTCTCATCCATCCAGCTCCGAGTCAGCACCAGAAGCCAGGTTGGCGCACACATCCCCACACAGACATCCGCTGCAGTTGCTCAGTATCCTTTAAGCGTTGGACTTTTCCAAAAATCACATTCCCCGGACCCTCACTTTTTTTTCTTGCTCAAAGATATTATTTGCTAGTACAAACAACAAAGATCTCGCTGCAGGCCATAACTCACTCTTCAATCATTATTAGCTTTCAACAACTCCATGTAAAAGGTAAATCCCTTGAAAAAGCAGTATTTCACTTTATATGATCAGTATTTTCCCTTTACTAATATTTCATTTTATAATATATATCAATACAGAACTACACCAAGGCATTCAAGAACAGTATTTGACCCATCTGAATAAAATACTAGCTAAATTACATATTTCTTTTTTAAATAGACACGCATTCTTCAGTACCAAACCTTAGCACTGATTCCTCAATTTCCTATTTTATGTTAAATACATTATCTGGGATAAAACTTTGGCATAATTCCAATTAAAGATAGCAATGCTTTTTCCTGAATATGAAATAAAATCTTGACATCAATCTTTCAGATGTTTTCTACAAGAAGAGATGATGAAGTAGAGAACAGCTACTGCGATTATGAAAGCCATGACTGAAAGTCCTTAGGAACATGAATTGATCCAGAAAAGGTCTTGATCCAAGAAACAGTTTTAATCACTTTGCAAAATCTCAAAGACTGAGACACGCTTTATTGACCTGTAACATTGCCACCATCTTGTCAAAATATTTTCAAACTGGATCAAGCTGGAGCGTGCTATTTTACAACGATACCACATATTTCTTTCCTCCAAAGGAATACAGCAAACTGTATAATATCTCTGAGACAGGCAAATATTCTGACCTTTTTTTCTTTCAGAATTCCTATCTTGGTGACCCAGCAATAAATGTATTTTTGAAATGTCAAATTTGTTTCCATGGTAACATGAAATGTCACTCCTGGAGATGATGTTCAATACAAATGTGAAGAGTTGAAGGATATTTAATGTTTTCAGTTGCGCCTATTCAACAATGGTTTGTTATACTTTAAAACTCAATAAAGAAATTAAAATATATTTATCGAAAGTTGATCTCTGGCAAAGTGACTTTTACACCTCACATTATTGCTTGCAACAACACTCACTAACGAGAAGCCCCTTTAAGTACTTGTCTGCTGCTGGAGTATGGAAACGTTTTCTATTGTATTGATAGTCATTGCCAAGTTCTGTTTCCTGATTTCCTGAGGAAAAGGAGAGATTTCATCTACCATTTCTACCCAAATTTCTTCCGCATGAATAGACATGGGGAGGCAAGGGGAAAGAATAAAAATTTAAAAAAAAAATATTATCAGGGCAGCTGGAGGGAGAAAATGGCTTTTATGTGTCAGTAAGAACAGAAGGAACATACTCATATTGCAACCCATTTATATACATTACATATACTATACATAGAGTGCCTATGTATAAGTACATTGAGCCATAAACCCAACAAATAATTAATCAAAAATTTTCCAGCAGGTTTTGCAGTTTACATCACCTGCAACACAAAGTTCTCCCATCAGACTCCCTCTCTGTCTTCAGTAAGGAGTGGCAAAGGGACATGCAACAGTTTGCACATGAAGACAGGAGAGTATTTTGTCACATTCGATGTTACCCCACTGAAGATGTTCTTGGGCACTCTGACACAGAGGCTGACCACTGGCCTGATGTCTGGCCTGTGGCCCAAGCCCACATCAAGTACAGCAAGAACACGTTTGCAGCAGGAAGGCAGGGGGTCTGTGGCCTGACAGTGCTGGAGAGCTCGTTCCCTGTCCCCAGCCAGCTAAGGAGAAAACGAGCCCCTAGGAAGAAGGAACGCTAGCCCTTCCTACTCCAAGAGGTGGCTCTGCACCACAGCTATCAGGGGCTGTTCTAAAAGGTAAAAAAAAAGATAAATTGTTCCCCAAAGTTCATAAATAATATATGAACAATTAAGTCTCTTTTTATGGATGCTTCATCAAATATTAATCTATTTTTATTTTCATAAATTTTACAATTTACAAGTTGTTGTTGTCTTAATTTTATGTTAACAAGGCATCTGAAGCTGACAAATTTGGTTTCAGGTGAAAATATAATCAACTTTAAAAAACTGAGAAAGAAAACAAAATGAGTAGGACTTTCAAGCTGCAGTCTCAAATATCACAGGTTCTTGCTGTTATTTCTTAAAAAAGAAGGAAAGAGCCAGTTCTCTCTGTTAAAGAATTATTTTTTAATATCAGCTTTATTTCATGAGAGTTATTAAAGACTAATTGCATTTATGGTGTCCATCCCGACAGGCATTCAAGGCCAGGTACATGGTCTTTGATTATCCCGCTGTATGAATATGTCCACTGTGCAACTAATAAAAAACACACAATTGTAAATAAGCAGTAGAAAATATTATTCTAAAGAACTGGAAAACTGGGGTTTGCTTGTATCACTACAACATCCTACCTAGTTCAGGTAGAACCTCTGACAGGAAAATTTAAGAGAAATTAGATTTATTACGTTTGGGTTTATGCATATGGAAGCATAAATGCTGAACCATCCACATACACAAAAGCACTGTAGCAGAGGTAGCAACCAAAGACAGCTGGCTCTCCAAGCCACTAGACTGCCGAGCAAAAAGGTTACAGCATTTCACTTTATCTGGGCTTTTTCTTATTTTAGCCCTACAGGCTGGGCTTGTATTCAGGTCTTTCTGAAAAGATGCAAAGGAACCAAGCAGGGATAAGAGATGAAGCAAGTGAAGGCAGCAGAAGCAAGGGGAATATCCATAGGGATATATACCGTAGGGATAAAGGATCCGGGGGGGTTACCGGAAGATAACCATGTGTGTTTCTGTAGGGTTTAAGAAACTCAATTCGTTTGATATTATCTGAGCATCTATTGCAGAGCTACAGTTCATAGACCAGGTTTGCATATATCAGAACACCTGGAGAAATGCAGTGCAAAACAGTGTGGAAAAGGGGCATCTGCAGGAGAAGTTATGAAATAGCTGTTCAAAAAAAGTTCTAGATGGTCAATGTGTGTGGACCATTTATCTAAACCCTGAACTAGCCATATGTGACCAATTGAAATAACCTTAGTTTCCAAAATCTTGTTATTTTGGTGGTGTTCTGTCCTTTCAAAATGTTAAAATTTCACAGATTCCAGGCCAGTTTTGCTAGTGAGGAAAAGGAGGAAGAAAATCCTGTGCATTAGAGAAAGATAACAGATGCCAGGCATCCCAACAGAACATATTAGGGGTCACTTTGACTGTTTTAGCATGAGTTAAAATTAATGTCCCAAGAAATTTTTCTTAGGTAACTTAGTTACGTAGCTCCAAATTTTGCCTCTTGGTTCAATTTAGGTAGTTCTGCATTATTGTGTGGATGCAGCAGTGACAACAGCAGGAAATCTCCAAAGGCACTAACACAATCCCCACCACAGCAGAAATACTGCTTCAGCACCATGCATCCTGGTGACTGATTTCCTCTGAGCTTCGCTGACCAGTGTCATTATAACAACAAAAATAGACTATGGAAGTAAGATGAAGCCAGGGGAAATAGTTCATTAAAAAGTAAAAGCATGCACTGTCATTTGCATACTTGCACGCCCTCAAAGCAGCCAGCTGGTTTAGAACAGACTAATTTTTCTAAATGCAATAAAAGGGACACAGTATATTTTACAGCGATAAAAAGCTCAAGTATGGCTGAAGCAGTCACTGGTTTCCAGAAACGCGTGTCAAAGGCAAAGCAGCCCCACGGAGGATCAGAATGCTCACATCTATCAAGGACCTTGGTGAGCAGTTTCGGGCTTGGGGGAAATTCACAACTTTCCTGAAGTCATTGGTACCTCCCCGTGTGGTCATCAAACGCAGGCAGCCTGGCTTCTCCAGGAGAAGTTAGTAGCAAAAAGGAAGCTCTCCACTGTGTTGGTATCTGAGCTGGAGCAGTTAATACGGTTGCCTAATACCTTACAAATGCCTTCACACAAGTCAAACCCTTCTCCATCTTCTGAGCCGTTCAGTGAGGGTACCTGAAGGGAGTATGGGTTGCATCATATTTGAAACCCTCCTAAGCCAAGAGACATAACCCAGAACAAACGCTGTGCTGCTCTGGCATATATTGGGTTTAATAGCCCCATAGCGATTTCCACAAGCTGCAGATTATGAGGCAGCGCAGCCATCACTGAGAGGTACCTGTATCCTTTTAGAGAATTATCAGAAGCCACTCCGCTTTATGGACAGTTAGTTTTGCATTGCCAGACTGCAGTATTGCACATCTATGTTGTTTAGATTAATAAATTTGGTCTTAGCTTATGGCAGTCTCAGTAGAGACCCTTAGGGCCAAACTAACCAGCTGCAGGGGAGGAGTGTTTATTGTGAAAGCCTGGTAAAGCTCGCACGGCTGCTGCGAGGGACGCATCGCCCAGGGCTGTCAGCCTGGCACCTCTAGCAAGCGCTGCAAGGAAGTTACTATCACATGAGGCAAACAGCATTTCAGAGCTAACAGAAGCCAGAAACAGTACTCCTTTATTTACTTGTGTTTAGAAACCTATCCAGTCAAATACTTTTCTAACTTCTATCTGTGCAGACAGACTGCAGTCAGTGTTGCACAGGGTGAAAATCAGGTCAGAGTCTGGCCTAAAGCCTTCCTGAGGAGCGGGTGGCAGGTGACATCTCTACTGTTCAGAGGCACTTGGTGGATGGGGCTAATTCTACCCTCATTCACACCATCACCAACTCCACACTTAGTGATTTGTAAGAGGGCTTGGTTTTCCTCATTCTCTTTTCGTTTTCTTCCACTTCACTCACAGTTTTAATTTACTTTACAAGCTTATTTTAAAGAGTTGTTAGTGAGGTTCTTGTTTAATTTGCCCTTGTTTTTGTCTCTTGCTCAGGCCAGGACCTGTGATAAAAATCAGACTTGAGCCTTAGTGAGTAATATCCTGGTGCACTTTGTGAATAAATAAAAACAAGATCATTCAATAAATGCCACTCAATTTTGTTAAACTCCTTACACATGTAGAAACACCATTTAATCCTCCAGTAAGTGAAGAGACTCCAAAATAAGGATCCAAGTGTAATGAACACATTGCTTTAAAATAGAAAGAATTAAAAAAAAAAAGGAGGAATTCCATTTAAACAAAAAATTATCCTAAGAGAAGAAAACCTCAAGCAAACAAGAAAGCTTAAGCCAACTATAATATGTAGAAACCTAATATCCCCCAAACTGAAAATAACTCCAAAATCCAATAATATAAAAATGCTTTATAAGGTTTTCCTTTTGAGTTGTGGTGGGTTCCAAAAGGTTCTGCAATGCAGAACCAACAAAATAACACACAGACGTGCCTTTGCTTTTTGACTCTCTGCTCCAAGTGACAGCTTTCATTGTAAACTTTTGTTTAGAAACAACAGATTACATGATAAGGCTCTTCCAAAAGAGGTTATGAAAAAGACATTGAGCCTCTCCAGCAATATTAGGAATAGCACAGCAAGATTCACAGCAAATGTCACTTTGATTATGATCAGGAAGGAAAAAAAATATAAAGGTAGCACTGTAATTTAACCACCCCTCTATGGGAGGTTAGGGGACTTCTTTCTTTGGAGGTTACTTAACAAAAAGAAAAACTTCCTTCAAAGATAGGCTAGGGATTCTTGGCACGGGCTTAGAGCTCGTGCACCCCCATACTCTCTCTGCCTTTTCCTTAAATTTGGGTGATTCTTGCAGCTTTTGTCTGAGAAATGCTAGTGCATTCTGTCTTGGGGAATATGCATTCATGGGAAATCCTGTCAGACTTATTTATCCAAGCTGCAGGCTTTTCAGAAACTCTTGCTGATATCCGTAGGTCCCACAGGAACACAGCTTACACAAACTCACATCCTGCTCCCCAGCTATGTCCATGCTTCCCCATTACCACGTAGTCTCTTTTGCAGCTCCAGGAGCCTGGGGCTTCACAGGTCCCACATGACCTGTTTGTCTCTAAATTGGAGTGACATGGATTTGACGGATGGGCCACTCAGTGGATAAGGAACTGGCTGGATGGTTGCACTCAAAAGTTGTAGTCAACATCGCAATGTCCAATTGGAGACCAGTGACAAGTGGCGTTCCTCAGAGGTCGATATTGGGACCAGTACTGTTTAACATCTTTGTTGGTGACACGGACAACAGGATTGAGTGCACCCTCAGCAAGTTTTCCAACAACACCAAGATGTGTGGAGCAGTCGACACGCTGCAGGGAAGGGATGCCATCCAGAGGGAACTGGGCAGGCTTGCAAAGTGGGCCTGTGCGAACCTCACAAAGTTCAACAAAACCGAGTGCAGGGTCCTGCACGTGAGTCACGGCAATCCCAAGCACAAATACAGGCTGGGCAGAGAACAGATTGAGAGCAGCCTGAGGAGAAGGACTTGGGGGTGTTGGTGAAACTAGATGATCTTTAAGGTCTCTTCCAATCTAAACCATTTTGTGATTACCAGCTACAGTGGCCTCCAGCTTCTGGGGCTGAGAGATCGCAAAAGCATCAGGCTACAGTGTTCCCCCCCTACCCTGCACACATCTGGGACCCCACACAAGGTGTCACATGAGGGATAGCCACCCATTTCACAGGGCTTGGTGCTCAAGTCTCCATGTCAGGGTACTCCTGACTTCAGAGTCTCATGACCTTGACCCACTTCCAGCACAGACACATATAGATAATTCCACAAGGCTTTGGTGGTGAAAATTAGCACATGGTGCAAGTAAGACTGAGTAACCACCTATACACCAGAAGAGACAGGTCTCGTGGAATAAAATAAAAATCAGTCATGTAACTACGATTATAAATACACATATATGCACAGACACACACAGAGCTTGATTCAATTATTAATTCTGTCATTTCCCAGCTTTGAAGGCCTTGATTTTTTGACCTTAACACTTCCCTACCAGATTTACGGGGTGTAAATGTCATTTGCAGTCACTTGTAACTTTATGATACATTCTGAATCCAACACCTACTAGCTGACTCCCTGCCAAAAGGCAATATTTTTGTATAAAATGTGATCAAAAAAACATTCAGCTACATAAATATATACATACACAAGGCTTTTTTTTTTTAAGCAGCTCAGTGTGGAAAGATGGAATTTGGCAAGAAAAGAGTCTTCAAACAAGAAGAACAGCCTCTGCGCGTTTGTGGTGAAAACTGGGCTTGATTTGATCCAGTTCTAAGTGTTTTAATATCACATGTTGGGCATGCAGCATTCACACTGTGCCATTTTGAAGTCATTTTCAGAGTCCTACCAAGCAAGGGCTGCTGCACAGCACATGCCTTAGCTGTGTAGTGAATACACATCTTTCTCCTCAAGAGCAATACTGAAGGCAGAAGGCTTTTCCTCAAGTGCGCGCTGCAAACTGTGCAGCTGAAAACTTCATGCTCCCAGCAAAGGAAGAGGTTTTGGCATGTGTGAGTCCCAGAATTCAAGGAGCACAGTTGAAGTTGGAGGAGAAGCAATCAAAGATGTGAGAGAGACTGAGAGCTGCCTGATGATCATTTTTTAAATTTGGAGGAAGGTTGAAACGTGCCTTTGTCTGAAAGTTTCTCTTACTGAGGACATTATAGTTACCTCTTTACAGCCCAGGAAGATATGGATATTGCCTAAAGGCAATGCCTGAAGGCCCAACACCAGGGCCACCACTTACCCATTAGGGGCAGGAGCAGCTTGTGCAAGCCCTACCTCTGTGGGTGGCATGGGCCACACAGGAACAGCTGCCCCAGAAGCAAGGGGCTCTGCCCCACACCAGTGCCCCTTCCTTGGCCCCGCAGAAGGGAGGTGGGCAACTCCCTGGGTGCATCTCCCATCAGGCTTGGTCTCCCTCCTGTAAGCAGCAGCACCCTCCTTTCCCATGGTAGGGTGCTTTTTTTTTAAAGCCCACCTTTTACTCATGGTACCTCTGTGCCCAGTATCAGAGCTCACCAGCCAGTTCTGAGCCTGAACACCATGACATTTAAAACTTAGAGAATTTATTCCTGCTTGTTAACACCAAGCTTACCCCCTTAACTGGGTGGGAGTTTTCCTGGTTTTCAAACACCAAGAACACCAGAATAAGCAGCTTGGAGGATCTGAGTGTTTAGCAGGAGCTGGTGTTCCTGTCCATTACACCCAGGCTCAGGGCCCTTTCTACAAGCAAGGCTAAACAAGAAAAATCCTCTGCACCAACCAGTCGCTCCAGAAAAGCTCCTGCAGTTCTTCCTTGGACTGCCCCACCAGCTCCAACTGTGCTGCCAAGCAGGGAGCCCACAGAGCCTCTGGTTCACCACATCCTGCTCTCTGCAGCGTGTTCACAGCTGAGCCCATGCTGCAAGTCCCGGGGGAACAAAAAAGCTCAGGGAACAGAGGCGAAATCTCTGAACTTCTAGAGGCTACATGCCTTGGCTTTCAAAGAAGTGGTCCCTCTCTCTCTTTCCAGAAGAAACGCTTCCCAACATGTTAAGCTTTTCCGTGTTATTTTTTTCCCCCTGTAGTTAATGAACTTCTATTGTTTTCTCGTCAATTATTTATTCATTAAAACAAGGCTTGCATGAAATGCAGGAAACCCAGCAAGCCTACAGAGGCTGTCACACAGCACGGCGGTATAAGAAGCGTGACTACAACAGGACGGCCACCATACTGTCGTCTCCAGCAGCAATGCAGGGGTCCCCGGGAAGGAGGACACCTCTGGGCAGGATGGGCAAGACCAGGGCCAGGACAGGTCAACAGGCTGCTCCACAGCAGCTAGTGGCCATGGAGCTCTCAGCACCATCAGTTGTGGCCATGGGAGGCACAAAGGAAAGACCTTGATTATCAAGAAATTCAGTTGTTCCTCCCTGAAATGGGAACAGATAGTAGCAACCCCATAATCTTTTAAGCCATTTACGTTGCATGAGCTCTATTAAGCACCTATTAATAAATCCCCTGGAGTGAGTATGAATTTAGTCTTGCAGGATTGTGAGGTAAAGGCAATGCAGCTATCCCCTTAGACAAGGGGTGGGGACCCACAACAGGTCCAGTGATGCATGGCAGGGCAAATAGCCTTCGAGAGTTCAGTTTCTACAGAAACAAGATGGAAGATGGGAGAAAAGAAGTGTTATTAATCCCTTCTGCAAAAGTAAGTCATGGAAATTTGCTGTCTGTTCAAAGTCAGTCTGCTGCACAGCTGGGAACTGATCTCTTATCTCAAGTGCCAGTCTAGTGCCTAAACCACAAAAGCACTCTTTCCTGCACTCCTTCGACATGCAAATGGAGTATAATTGTATAGGCATGCTTACCATAAACAACTAGCAGAACTTGGCATCATGCTAATGGGATTTTTATTAGCCAAATATTTCTTTGGTAACCAGGTCAAACAATCACGTTCTCTTTTGTTTCCTGTTATGAAATGAAACTGAAAAAATATGCCACTTAAAAAAAATAAGAAGAAGCCCAACCAGTCCTTTTTTCATAAAGAAAACAATATGCTTAATGCAGAATAAACCACATTTTATGAAAAGAGGTCATCTTTGGGGGGAGGGAGAGAAACAATTGAAATGAAAAAATGTAGCACAAGAGGGAATTATGAATCTTTTTTTTTTCTTATGGAAAGTATTTACATGTTTATTTTAAGCCTAACATAAATGTAAATATTTTAAACAAACAAAAACACACCAGGGGTAACAATAGAGTATTGTTTTTTTTATGTTGAATAAGAACTGCCAGGACAGTGCATGTATATTTTTAAACATGCTGCTTCAAAAAGCAGGATGCAAGGGATGTTGCATCTTTAATTTTTCTGTTAATTATGGATTGAGCATTGTTGTGAGTCTTGTCCTCAAAACCCAGCTCAGAAAATAAGAGCAGATGCTCATACCCAGGTTTGGCTCATGTGGGAATTGAACAGAACATATTGGTTTATAATTAATGTAATTTGTTGGATTATCTTTTGTGAAGGAGCTAAGGTAAACAACCTTGCAGCATTGTAGTGAAATTCTTCTGCGCTCAGAGCCTCTGTACTTGATGGAGGATGACAAAAAACCTACCCTTCCTCCTGGATCACGGGAAGATTTGGAAATGTCTGTCACATTCAAACATATTTTAATTAACTCAAAGGAAAGAATTAGGCTACAGACCCTAAAGCAAATTACAAATAGTGTTTAAAATCAGAGCTAATGATTCCCCAATTGACTATTCTGATTAACAGAATTCTCTTTTCTAGTTTGTTGTAATTTGGTTACGGGGCAATGACGGAGAAGGAACATGCTTTTCTGCCCTGAAAACAGTAGCTGTTCTTCAGACCAAATTTACTGATCCAAAAGGCTCCTCTCCTGGCTGGGTTTCCTGTCTGGCTGGACAGTACTTGAGCACGCGTGGCACTAAGTGGCAACTTAAAGAAAAAAAAAAAAAAAAAAAAAAAGCATGATTATATAACATGACACTTTCCAAAAGACTTTTCTCCAAGAGCACTCAGGGTCTTGGTAAGCATTAATGAACAGCACTTTAGTCTCCAGAAAACAAAAGGGCAGTGGGGGGGGTGGGGTGGAAGGAGAAATCAAGCACTGTGTTCTTCGGGGTAATAATTGGAGAAATATGGGCCAAAAGCTTGGTTGTGTGTCACAGGACACTAGAACTCATCCTGATTCCAAACTGTCACAGTAAACCTTAGCTCTACTTCTCTGTGTTTCACAGAAAGACAAAAAATCTGAAAGCAGCAGCTTAAAGAGTCAGTTCAGGCTTGCTGTCTCTTCAGACCCCCACAGAATCATATGGTTAACTTTTTAACCCTTTGTGCATTTAAGTCCTCCTCCCTTCAAAGCACTCATGAGTTCACCTTGCCGTACTAGGGATACCAGCATGGTGTCACCGCTTCTACCCTGCTACCAGGGGCAAAGGAGGGGCTGCTGGCCATGATCAGAACAGGAAGCTGGCCCACAGCCAATGAGAGAGACTTTTTTGAGCCAAACCCACATGCCATGCACCCTTTGCCTTAAAGGGCTTCCTTCAACAGCAAGCATCTGTCTTGCTTAGGCCTCACAGCTTATATAGGTAACAAGATACCTTGGGACCACGTCTTCTGGAAGAAGATAGAACAAGAAAGAACAGGAGACCAAAGAGCTTGGCTCAGGCCATTGCTGCCACCCCTACTAATCAGGAGATGGATAGACATGCCACCAGCACACAATGGATAGAGGATAAGTGAGTCATCTCAGCGCTGCTTTGGGACCTCTAGTTTGCAACAGGGCAAGTCATGGCAAGTACCTCAAGCACCCTCAGCTGTCTGAAAACATGGCATCTCCTTAAGGCATCTGCCAGCGTCCCACAGACAGATGCATACTGCCTTTGGCCACAGTTAGGGTGCTGGCATCACACAAGAACTTAACCTTACAGACCCATAGCCTACATCTCAGCTGACAGATGGCCAGGGAGGAAGAGTTTTAAAGAAAAGCAGTAATACCAAATATTTGGTCTGCTTTTAAAGACAAAGAAAAATAAAAGTAGACATTGGGTGGATGTTGTTTCCTCAGTCAGGACTGCCGGAAGTTAGTGCTGCTAATGTTCATTAACAGGGTCATCCTCTTCCCGTGGGGAAAAAAAAAAAAAAAAAAAAAAAAAAAAAAAAAGTCATTAAAACCAGGGGTTTATTCTTGCATCAGCCTAATTTGTTTTCAGGGTCTGTCAAGACTTTGAGATGTCTTCCCAGATGAGTTGCAAGTTCATACTGACCATCCTGGAGATAGCCTGCCCCTTTTCCAACTCTGCCCTCCCAGAAAAGTGGCACTCCAGAAAGCACATTCACGCATCAGGCACGCAACACACGAAAGTTTGTCTGCCAACATTTTGTCTCAAAATAAGAAGTCAGCTACTCTTCAAACTGCACATGCAGAATATTTTTGAGAACGGTCTTTCCTGGATATGTAGCACTTCTGCAGATTTCTGAGAGGCAGCAGCAGAGAGTTTGGGACACTCATCCACCAAGTTAAAGTCATAAATGAAGTAGATTTCCACCTCAGAAATGTACATTGCTAATGAGCTACAGACACAGCCGATACAGTAATAGTTCCATCCCATATTCACAAGAACAATGCTCACTCATGGGGAACGACAGTCTTATCAGATTGGTAACTTTATCTCGAATATCATGTTCAAATTTTCATATCCTTATAAATTAAGAAATACTAGAATGAAGTGACCAGATGTTCAAGTCTCCTCTGCAGCACATTCACTACCAGGCACACATTTAAGATGCATGCAAGTCTGCTAGGACTCTTCTCTGAAGAAGCTCACTCCTCTTAATGTCATCTGTTTTTGCTAGCACAATGTCTCCAGCACCTCAGCCCAGAGGAAACTTCTACCTCCACCACCACCACATTCCAAGACTACTAATGTGTTGCGTTGTTTCCAGTGCGCACAGGAAAGAGAAAACAGGGTTTTTCCTTTCAAGCCAGAACGAGAGGAAGAGAGAATAGAGGGAGAACATAAAGGAAAAGCTGGAGAAAGCGCTTGCTTCACCCAAAAGTGTCAGTTTATTAAGTCTGCCTGTCTTGTTCACCACTGCATAGCACCACATTCAAAGGCCCAAAAGCTCTTACAATTTCATTTTTCATTTAATACAAGTTTTTGTTCCATGTTAGCCAAGCGCCTCGTCTCCTCAGGGATTGCCAGTCCTAGCTGTTAGGCCTTGGATCTCTACTTTTACAATGCTAACAATTACATCCCTGCCTTTCAGCACTGTTGAGGGCATAAACCCGTAGCACGATAAGTTTAAGTGCTCTGATACTAATAGCAGTGAAATATCTGTGTATAGACACAGGCGTTCCCTTTGTTTCTGAAAGATATGGAATGCAACTCTATTATAATTAATCAGAAATTTAAGAGTAAACATGTTGGTCCATGTAAGTGAGAAATGTTGAGGAATGGTCTATAGAGCATCTTAAATCACTTATTATTCTTTTCCTGCGCTGTTCTAATGCCAACAGAACGACGTTTTCTTTTCAAATTTTGTAAAAGAAAAAATATAAACCAAACAGGCTGTTCTCTGGCTGAGACCTTGGATTCTTTGGCACCTAATATAACAACAAAAAAATTAATTTCACATCCTACTGGCAATAGCTTGTATTAAAATTGCATTTTGTTGCTTTGATGTTACTGCACATGGATCTTTTTGTTCTACATAAGTACTCAACAGTGGGGCTTTTTTTAACTGGCTGGTATTCCCTCCATCAATTCAATAGGATACATGAAACTAGCATTTTCCTACTTGTTCATGTATCCATGAAAATTGTATCCTTCTTTCTAGGTTTAGTTTTGTTGCTGTAAGTAAACGGGCATGGCACAATCCCAATAGATACCCTCAAGTGTGACCCTGGCCCTCTCCCCAGTGCTTGACCTGGGAGCAGATTCTATTGTCCTGAAGCCTCACAGCTAGGGACAGACCTTCAGCTAGACATCCACAGGCAACAGACAATTCACCCATAATAAAAGCTTGCCCCTTCTTGTCTCAGGCATAACTAAGGGAAAGCAAAACTCCACAGAAGACGAAAGAAAGGAGAGCTCCTGGTGGTAAGCATCACTATGAAAGGGTGAGTCAGATTCCCTTCAAGGTACAGAAACCCAGGGCAGCTGCTCTGCTCCTTGTCCTACTGGAGACCAGTCATCACCATTCACAAGAGACATGAATAAGACCAAATAAATGCATTTTGCCATCCATGTGACAGCCCTCAAAGCTAGCCTATTCTCTATATTTTCCAGTACTCTGTCCCGTCTCAGCTGAGGAGTGTCAAGTGTCTGTACATCCAGAGAAAGTGTAAGGCAGCGACTCCTGCAGGCACTTGACCACTCCTCCCTCCCAGCCATCCCTAGAACCATGCTCATTACCTTCTTCTCAAAAGCAGTTAACATAGATCTAGATCCAGTTTGTAGTGGTTCTCCTCCCTCCTTTGGTAGACAAGTCTGTTTGGTTGCCTTTGATACAGAAAACTTGCATTGCTGCAAGAATTTGCAATGCCAAAATCCAAAAGGAACCTGGCACGGATTTCTGGTACAGACACTCTCTATAAAGGCCAATACGAGGTTTTACTGTCTCAGCAGATACCAAAAACATTAATTGCTCACACTGTTTACTATTGGTTTTTATCAGTATTTGATCCACTGTTGGTTTGCCTTTTCTCCTGGGAATGGGTGGATAGTATTTTCATTACAACACTAATAAGATAATTTCATATTTACTGAAAATGTAATTATGTCATTTTTAAGTATCGTTTATTTGCTGCCTCCATACATTCCATAATGGGACTAGAATTTGGGAAAGCAAAAAACATTTATGTGAAAGGGTCATGTCCTCAAAAGAAGGAAAAAAGAAAGGAAAAAAAGAACAGAGAGAAACCAGTTTTTAACCCCTCAATCTTGGATCCTACTACTGTGTTAGTAAATAAAGCAGTGGGAGGGGGTGAACCATAGGAATCCTCTACTCAGCTGAACTAAGGAGATGAAAGCATCTGGCCAGGCCAAATGGGTTTGTGGTTTTTCACCATAAGGGTTTCCACTTCAGGAGGGTACTGAGTTTTTACTGGAAATTTAACATTCGCTGACCAGAATGTTTTTAGTGGTCTTCAAAACTGAAAGATTGCAAGGCAGAAGTTTTGCACCTTGATGTGGCAAATTAGCTAAGAAAATTTAGACTTGAGGAGAAAGCAGTATAAAAAAATAAAACCCGAAAGATCACAATGACCAGAGTCACTGCAGTTTTTCCTCATCATCAGAAAGTCACACAAATTAGCTGCAGCCATCCATTAGCATAAGGGCAGTTGTCTCCATTTGGAGGAACTTGTGTGTCTGAGGCCAGGCAGGAGATGCTGTTTGATTTGCAATTGGCACCCTTGAACAAGGAAGCTTGCAAGTGGTGCATATCATCACCCATCAAAGGCAGCCACCTCAAAGCCCTGTCTTCAACCCAGGAGTCTAATTCAGTGGTCTCCTAAACTGTGCATGCTGGGAAAAAAGCAAACACTATTGTCCTCAAGCTTTATCTAAGATTAGATCTGACCTCAAGGGTAACAAAAGGTCAAGAAATATCACCATCCCCATTTCACAGAAGGGAAAGATGACATTTTAAAGTCAAAATGTCTTTGTTTACAAATAAGCTTCTTTGAATCCAGCATCTTCTCCCACTGAGTATCTGCATTACAGGCATAGTTAAAGTGGCACTATATTGGGCAGTACAACCTGAGAGAGCATTGTCTCATTAAAAAAGGCTGTCCCAGGTTTGGTACCCCAGCACAGGCATGTTCTGAACATGGTATGTTTCTCTGTAAGACCCAGAGTTGGGAACAGATGGTGGCTGTCTGTGGTTTGGAGCGTAAGGGAAGAGAGGGAAAAACCTTGTAGATTAGGATGCCTGGGCCATTTGATATCCTGAAGATTAAACTAACTGCCTGGAACCCAACACAAGCCCACAGCAAAACACACCACTTGCTAGACAGGCTGCACTTCCTGTAGTAGTCTGCCTTCCTGGGTTAAATTGCAACTCTTGTCAAACGCATGGCAATAATCTGGTATCCATGGAAAAAGCAAAGGTGATAGAAGTGCAGTTTAGACATTCAGGAGAATGGCATTCAGCCTGTCTAGAAGATACAGGAGGTCTTTGCAGCTTCCAGAGCACTTAATGTACTTATTTTCACAGACAGTCAGGAACTTCTGGAGCAAGCAAAATTCAGAACCAGCAGACCAAGGAACCATAGCTACTCTATAGGTATGTCAGGCTGCATATAGCATGAGATGAACCAGTTTCTATGATCTGCAGCACATTGCTATGAGTTTTGACCTTGTGGCACCTTTAAAAGAAAGACTGGACACTGGGAGAATTTCAAGCTAAAAACCAGATTGGTTCAGTACTTTTCTCACTCTCCTTGCTTATCCCATGAGCTCATCATATAAAACACCTTTCCAGAACAATCCAAATAAGGGCAAAAGCCCAGCTTCACACTGTCAGAACTCAAGGAGAACAAGGGGAGGACCTGCCTGCAAAGAAACAGCTACTGAGGAAGCTGAAGTGACTATTCTACAACAGGAAGTAATATCCATATGCAGAATAGCCGTAATAAATTTATTTCAAAATAGGCTTCATCATAATCTCACTTTGCATACACACATTCCAAAGACCAGCTTTATGCATTCTGTCATTCCGCTCATAGGAGAAAAACACTTTCAAATTCAAAGAAGACATGTTCTCCGCTCCTGCTTTCAGGAGGTAGCAGTAGTTCAAATGGGAAGCGCCATGTACTCTTAAGCAGCAAATTGCACACAATTATATATTTTCTTAAGGTGCCTTGCATTATTAAAGCGTCTTTAAAGAAAACAAAACTGAACATAGTTTAAGTACATGACTGCACAACTAAGCTACACACCAGAACAGAAATGGACAATGATTCTGCTCTTTTGCTCATCCCATGTTAACCAGCACTAGAGATACAGGAAGAACAGCAAAGTATCTGCAGACACATTTGTCACTGGGGAAATACAGCTGAAAGGCAATGAACTAACAGAACTACAGAAGTCACAGACCTTAAAACACTTACTCACCTAAACATGATTTCTGACAAGCTTCTAGACAAAGCATTTGTAATCAAAATTTGGACACGATATCATAAATTAAGACAATTTCTCTGTCACTACCCTGGGGGTTTGCTTTAAAAAAGCAACCAGGATGAGAAGATACATGAGATGGTCAGTAATGTAAGAGAAAGCAGTTCCACCCGCTGAAGACCAAGCCACATGTTTTCCTTGAAACAGACCACAAAAAATTACTTAGTACAATCAATTACCCACATCTAACAGAGCAGATTAATGTTGCTGTTTGATTATAACCCCTAGGGTTTGTTCCTGAAATACAAACTTTGACTGTCAGGGAATACAGGAACATAATAGACTTTTGGCTTTGTTTTAACAGTAAGGTTTCTGAAGGGAAATAGTGTGATACATACTCACCACACTATAGAGAGCCTGGAACATGCCCAGGTCTATTTTAGGCCCTTGCCTCAGGGTAGATCTCTGAGGAAACAGGAAACTTTGGTTTAATACCAAAGCTAAACCTAGGCTACAGTTCCCAAAGAATTTTCCTCCCCCTCTTCTGCCTCTTTTCTGAGTTTTCTCCCTGAACTTCAGATTCCCAGTGCATCTTTTAGTTTGCTGCACTTTTCACTCATGATGTACCCTCAACACCCTGAGTATCCTGCTACCGCCTCCCCCAGGAGCCCTTGGCCTGGCCATCACATCCCCCAGAGCACTTCCCTGCTCCAGACACCCCAGCACAGAGTCCCTTCCAAACTTTCCATGGACAATTTCTCTTCAGGTCACCACCACCCACTCCACTTGAGGCCAGTACCACCTAAATAGTCACCGCAGAGGCTCCAGACATCTCTCCCATGGCCAGTCACCCTGTGTCACATGGATAAAAGCTAGTCCACAAACTGTGTTTAAAGGCTTTCAGTAGCCACAGGAAAGGTAAGCAGCTACCCTGAGGTGCACAAGCTGTTTTAATGCTGCCTATCACAGAACAAACACGAATCTAAAAGTACTAAGGGCTGGGCTATACATGGGCAAGGTCTTCAAACTGCTTTTCCCAGTTTCTGAGTCCCCATGCTGTATTCCTCTTCCCTAGGCAATACAGACAAAGGTCTAGGCCTCAGATTAAAGGTGTCAGGGAGGCAGACGACCACCACACCACGACTGATCACATATGCGAGGTGAACCTGGTGCATCAGTTCTTCACACGTACAAGTCCAGAGCTATCAATGCACAGCCCCAGGTCTGCACAGGACTAGAGACCACCATCATCTTAGAACAATCCAGGCTCTCTCTTTTCCATTCCTGTCTCATCACGCGCATCCAAATCCAACAATTTTAGGTCTTATAGACATTTCAGACTAAACTAGCCAATAAAAGCCATTGTGTATGAGACTGACTTAAGGCACATTTGGGAAATAGGTCACTGAAGTCCTAAGGGACAACCTGTGAATGCAGCAGACAGAAACCAATTTATCTGGAGGATCACCAATCCCACCCCTAAAATGTTCTTAGAGCTACACCAGCTAGCTTCCATGGGACCGATTGCTCTTCTTAATGAACCGAGGCAATAACATGAAGGAGCGTTTTCCTGGAACATGATTTAGAAAACAGACTTTTACTGGCTACGGTGGCAACTGTGCTTCTAGTAGCCAGTCCAATCCGCTATTGCTTGGTTGTTCACGTAGATTATTAACTATCAGACGTTACAGCCTTCTGGAGCATGTATATCATTTTCATATGTTCCCCCCTGCCATGTGCACCTACAGAGCATTTGAGCTTACTTTAAACAAATATGCAGCTGTAACTGGGGAAAAAGAAAAAAAAAAGTATGAATTATTGAAAGTTTAGAAGAAATGTTAATTACTTCCAACCAAGGTCCAAAAGATTTAGTTAAATACTCCTTAGAGTGTATATAGCACATTCAAGAATACTGGCTATTCTCCAATGGTTTGTATCTGCTAAGCTTAAAAATTCATGTAAGTCTTTAAAATTAATGCTGCATAACCATGTGTATCCTCTAGAACCACAGCAATTACAATAAAAGTGCTTTAATTTGTTATCAAGTGATTTTCATCATAATATGACACTAAGTACCAAAGCGTTTAATAATTATCCCATTACTATAATGTATTAATGATATTTCCAAATATTTACACTAGAAGATAAGATGGTTTTCAGCTCTCACTTCTCTTACAAACATAAATTTTTTGAGAGGTTCTTGAAACAGGTCACATCCTAAGATTTCTCTGGCAGCTGTTTCTCTTTCAGACTAGAATAAGAAAAAGACAACAAAAGCAAAGTTTTCTCTAATTCCTAGCGACGCAACAGAAAAACATCATCCGCTTTACAAAGCAAGTCCCCAGTCTTTAAGCCTTGCACAGATGCTGAACTTTACATTCAATTGGCTTACTCATGTGCATCAAATCAAGCATAAACTTCAGTCCCTGCAGCTTCAAACTTGATCTAGCCAGCAAATAAAATCCAAGATATTAGCTATACATTTCTTCATTTAGCTTTACATGTACCAGTTCATCAAAAATGCCACACACAAGACAGTGCTTTAAGATTTCAAGCACAAAACTAGTGTGGAGTAAGTAGTTGCACCAAAATGTCTTCCCTGCAACACTCAAAGCTAAACAATGACAGTGACCCAAATCCTACAAATTTTGTTCTTGACTGGAGGAAAGACAGCCCCCACAAAGTTACCCTCTAAGTGAACGGTGTCAGTTCCCTGCCCATCCTTCAAGCCAGGCTAAGGCAGAAAACTTGGCACATTGTTGTTTTAACCAATTTGTATTGTTATCAGAGATACACACAGACCCTTCTTTCTTCCCAAGATCTGCGTCCTCCCATCCATCAGCTAGGATTTCAACTCCTAAACTCAGATCCCATCCTTAGACTGAGCTGCTAAGGACAACCTAAGGAATGCCTCTGTCTTGACACAAGACTACTGGCTCAGCAATCCTCCACATCCATAGTACTGCTCTGATCCCAGACAGGACCAATGCAGGTTTGTGTGGACACAGGAGCACATGCCTGCCAGGAGGATTGAGGACAGACCCCTCCTGCTGCTCCAGTGCTCTGCAACAGGGCTCTTCGGGCTCTCAAAAATCACCCTTTGGAAGAGGCACGGAGATGTTGCCCCACTGAGAGGAAAAGCAGCGCTCAACTCGTTTTGCCTCCTTTCAGACAAAGTGGGGGCACCGGAGGGGAAATTTTTTTGTCTCCTTGATTATTCCTGTGTCTCTCCCAGAAACCATGAGACCTCCTTTATTCACCAGCTCTCTGCACTTTCAAAACAACAAAAATTGCCTAGGAAAGGAAAATGAATGCAGAGGTCTGTTGTCTCTGACAGCAAAATTTGTCTGGGATTTCAAGTCTAGCAGCAGTCCTGAAAAGTTTCGTTTGAGATCTGGACATCTGGAGTTGGTGTTTCCTAGATTTCAGGAAAGTTAATCCAAAGAGCTCTGAAGCAGTTCTTCTAGTTTTCTATGTTCTGCTGTTTTCACACCAGCAGTTGGGTACAGCTGTGGAGTCCTCCCTGAGCTAGCCATGGGGGCTGCATTGTCCTACCAGTGTTTATAGCAAACACCTAAGCATTGCCTGGGCCTGCTCATGAGTGCCCAGCTGTAGGGGATGTATGGCAGTCCCTGCTCCAGAGAGCTTGCAGCAAGAACAGAA